>NC_137345.1:21706054-31706054 GCF_965287045.1 Carcharhinus amblyrhynchos
AACTTGAAAGGCAACAGTGAAGTGATGGATTTTGGAAGGAAGAATGAGGAGCGAAAATGAAAATTAAATGGTACACTTTGTAAAGGGGGCAAAGAAACAGAGGATTTCCAAACAGAAATCTTTGAAGAGAACAGGTCAGGTCGATGAGGAGAACATTGTTCATGCAGTGAGGTATTATGATTAGGAACGCATGGCCTGAAAGGATTGTGGAACCAGATTCAGTGTGAAGGAGTGAAAATTGCATGACAATAGGGAAAGAGTCCAGATTCGATGAGCTGTATAATCCATGGCTAGAATTTACCACTGTTCACCCCGGTAGGATTTTCCCATCTCACTACAGTGAATGGAGATTTGGCTGGGTGCCAAATTCTCCATCTTATTGCAGTGGGAGCATGCCTGGTAAGCTCACGCCCATTGAGTCTAATTGGATAACTGTTTCATAGTTCCAAAGTGGCAAGATGGTTAAGCGGTCTCCTTTCTGTGGTGTAAGATACTATACTTTCTGAAACAAGTGCAGATCTTACTCCGATTATCATTTTTTTATTTTTGTTTTTAACAATTTGTATGCTGACCAAAGTGAGAAAATGCAGCGCTGAACCTTGGAATAACTTTTTATATTTCACTGCGGCTCAACACTAGGATGAATGAGTAACAGGCTGAATGCATGGTGATCTTCTTGTGCTCGAGCTCAAGCTGTGAAGAATCTCAATCCCAATGTTAGGTTTCAAAATCATTAAGAAATCATACTCATTCCTTACAATAGGCAACAATAAAAGTCAAATTTGGTGCTGATACTTAGGTAATTTTGTGAAGTAAAATATTCAACTGCAACCACATGTTTTCAAACATTCCCAAGCTCATTTCACCAAGATTTGAGGCTTTCATCCATTTGTAAGCTGTGAATGGACCAAGCAGACCTCTCCTGTGTAAAAAGGTTTGAGCGAAATTTTACTAAAATTTGTCCTGCGTCGGCATTTATGCTTACAGTGAACATGGGCAAAAATTCCCCCCATAATATTATTAATTGCAGTATTCTCCCTGTGGACTTGCCTGGCATTGATACTACTACCACATACAAAATGGTCAGTTGGACAAGGCTCATCAATAAGTCAACACTTGCAGGAGAATGCAAAATGAGGCCTTCCTCTGAAAGAAGAGGAGGAATGCATTTCTTCTAAGTTGCTTGACATAATTCAGATATACTTTTTGACAGAGAAATGGGAGCTCAGATTGTCTGATTGTTCTCCATGAGTGCCAACAGTGTCGTGGTTCAAGAATGATAGGTAGCTGGGTTGTCAATTTTGTTCATTTGCTTACATGATAGAATATCTCTTTTACCAGGGCCTTTCTGTGAATTAAATAAACTAATTGCACGTAATTATGAACTGATTTATCTCTTCTATTCTTTTATTTATTCAACCTCCACACCCATTTCCATGAATCTTGGACCCTCCCCTTGGTTTGTCAATTTAATGGAGTCAAGTTAATGGGCAACTCTGGTATTTGAGCTCAGCAACCACTATCCAGTTGGAGTTAACAGACGTGTGGTCAGCTAAAATAACAAAAATGGTGGAAATACTCAGCAGATCTGATAGGCATTTGCATAAAGTGGAACAAAGTTAATGACACTTTCGGTCAACCACTTACCATTGAACTATTAAGCAAAAGTGCATGAAGATTGAGTTAAAATGTATTGACTGTGAGGCTGCTTACATTTTCCCCAATTTCAAAGTGCATCTTCTCATAGGTAAGAATAATTTGTAACACACAGCTCTCTAGGAAAGAGCTCCTCTAAAAATTGCTGATGGTTTAGTTAGGTAGCTAGTTATTAATTTATGGTACAATGGATTGAAATGTAACTCTGCAGTTTGGTTAATATTTCATGTGAACATCCCATCAAATTATAGTACTGAACTGATTTCCTTCTTGTTTGTCCCAGTAATGGCCAGTCCCCAGCGGTTCCTTGGCAATAGCCTTGTTTCATGGAGTAATCTCGTCAGCACAATCACTTTGCCCTGGTACATTGGGTTGATGTTCCGAACACGGCAGGAAACTGGAATCTTTATCCAGGCGGACGCCAGCCAATTCTCAACAGTCAGCATTCAGGTTGGTAATTTCCAACATTCTTTCCTTAAAATTTTCCAGATTATTTTTGTGGGGATATATACACATATCTTGCCAATATCCTGTGTTAACTGGAAGAAACATTAAAAAAAACAGGGACTTGGGTGGTTACAATAATTCTGACCTTTTGAACATGTCGTTAGTTACCTTTTAACCGTTAAATAAGTTATCAGGAAGAATGCTAGTGTGTAAAAATGAAAACAAAGATGCAAGAATGCAAATGCCTCAAGGAAATATTTGTACAATGGACAGTCCGTGTAGCATTGTTTGTTTAACTTGTAGACTGCAGAAAGCCCAGGAAAACTGCTTTTGCAAACTTTCAATCCACAGGGTCATATTGAAACAAGAATTAATATTGCATAATGTCAGTAGCAGTTTCGCTGATATAATAGTAATCATAAAGTGAGCATTAAAGTTTATTTATTAGTGTCACAAGTAGGCTTACATTAACACTGCAATGAAGTTACTGTGGAAAATTCCCTAGTTGCCACATTCCAGCACCTGTTCAAGTACACTGAGGGAGAATTTAGCATGGCCAATGCACTTAACCGGTCTTTCGGACTATTGGAGGAAACCAGAGCATCCGGAGAAAACCCACGCGGACACGGAGAGAATGCATGGACTCTGCACAGTAGTGACCCAAGCCAGGAATCAAACCCAGGCCCCTGGCACTGTGAGGCAGCAGTGCTAACCACTATGTTATCGTGCTGCCCCAAATGTCAGAAGTGGGATTGTAACACAGGAATGGAAGTGTAATACAGCACAATTTGAGTTCAAAGTTAATTTTTTTTTGAAGGAAGCACTAATTTTGCTCATTCCGTCCACTTGTTTCTTTATAAACTCCTTTCATTATTATTGTCTGTGTTGCATTTTTAACTTAAACTTTTCTCTCAGTGTCATCTTGCCTCAATAGCACTCTTCCCTCTGATTCCCTACTCCAGAACTTGAATATATAATATAGACTGACACTGAAAGGCAGTGTTGCAGGAATACTGCTTTGTTCCAAGTGCCATTCTTCATTTGAGGTGTTAAATAGAGCTCCCATCTTCATGATCAGTAAATAATCCAAAAGCACCAGTTGAAGAAGAGCAGGGATCTCCTGGGGAAAATGTTTGTAACTCCTCATTGTGTGTGCTCTGCACAAAACAAGTCCTTGGTTCATGTTAGTCTTTCCATCTTTCGCTATCCTGTGTCAGTCTTTTCATTTGCAATAACTTCCTTCAATTTTCAAACTATCCAGCATTGATATTTTCTTCCTCTTTCTTTATTGCCTTGAAATCTTCCCTCTGTTATGTCTCTTACAAGTCCATTTCCTCAAGGAGTGTGCTACCCAGTCGCTCTGCCTTTTCCTAGGGCAGAGTTTTATGGCCTCGCTTGCCCCAAAACCATAAGATCCCACCTGAGGTTAACGGACCTTCCCGTTATCTGCCACGGGAATCGGAGCGGGCAATGGGCAGTAAAATTCCAGTCCTAATCTTTTTGCAACAAATTTCTTTGCTCAATCACTCTCCACAGCACTTGATCATTTGTTACTGGTTAATTAGATAATAGGTTCATCATTTGTTATCAAACTATCACAACAAAGCTGATTATCTGGGCTATCTGAATTGGATGCTGAATTTACCGCCATCAGAACAGCGATTATCATATAAAAGAGTAATTTATTAGCTGTGAAGTGCTGAGGACACAAAAGGCACTATATAAATGTAATGCCTTTCTCTTCATTATGAGTCTAAACTATCATGTCTCAATTTCATCGAAAAGTAAATTACTGCGGATGCTGGCATCTGAAACAAAAACAGAAAATACTGGAAAATTACAGCCAGCCTGACAGCATCTGTGGAGAGAGAATGAAGCCACTGTTTCAAGCCTGGATGACTCTCCATCAGAGCTCAATTTTAGTCTAACTTTAAATCTTTTGGCTAATTGCGTCCACTCGGAAATGAAAGCAACATTTAAGATGGGCCTGATAAGCAATCCAGTGGTTAGATTAATTTCAAACTCAACTTACAAATCATTCTCTAAATACAGCGCAGATGAAGTTACTGTGAAAATCCTCTAGTTGCCACATTCCAGCACCTGTTCAGGTACACTGAGGGAGAATTTACAGACTAGAAGGTAGAAGAGGATGTAACCTGACAAAATACAGACCAGTTAATGTATGCTTGCTGCTGAATGGGTTAAGAAGCATTTTGGATGCACAGACCTATTTTTTTTCATCACCAAGGTCTTCCAGCTTCATTTTAAAAGTTAGCTGTTGTAATCGAGTACTGTATATCTCCCTGTAAATAATTCAACATCCATTGGGAAATTTGCAAAGTGCACGGCACCATTAACAGATAACAGCTACTACAATAAAAGGAGAGGTTAAAGTATGGGTTGAAGAATTCAGTCATACAGATTTGTGGTGTCAGTGGTCACACTACTGCTTGTTAGTTAAAATAGTGTGGGCTCAAGCCCCAGTCAGTTAATCTAGACTGACAATACAATGCTGCAGGAAGGGAATGTTGCTCTTCAGATTAAATCAGAGTCTTTTCTGCTGTCTCAGGTGGATGGGAAAGAGCCCGGATTACTATTTGACGGAGATTTGGGAATTTTAACTCCTCCCAAGACAGTCCAGCCTCCTGGCCGATATTTAGCTCCCTATCATCAGCAGCAAAATTGGTCATTCATCCCATTGCTATCTGTGAGATCTTTCTGTGTGCAAATGACTGCCACATTCCTAACATTAGAACACACTGTCCTTGGGGGGGGAAAAATAATAATTCACTGGGAAGCAGTTTGGGATGTCAGTCAGTTATGAACTGTATAGTCTAAATGCTAATTATTTCCTCCTTTTGAATAATATCAATATCTCTTACATACCCTAGAAGGAGTAAGTCTATAACTATCAGTCATGGAACGCTACAAAAATCATTTGCAGTAACTAATCCCAGATGATGTTACTACTGAACAGTTAAGTCCCAGAGTGGAACCTGGCTTGACTTCACCCCAGCTATTCTTTTGCAGATATACATAGATTTATAAGGATAACACAGATTATAAAATATATCTTATATTCTAATGTTCTCAGTAAGTACACAGTCCATGTAAACCAATAGGTGAGATATGACTAGACCCTCCACACTCTGAAGCCAAGTGATAGATGCCACCCAATACAATTTATGTGGATTTCTCATCAAATCCCTTTGAGATGCTTGTCATATTGAGATGCTTGCCAATTAGTCTCACTGACTTTCACACCAGGATTTCCAAAAACCACTCTTAAAGGTGGCACAGTGTTAGCACTGCTACCTCACACCTCCTTCAATTTTCAAACCATCCAGCATTGATATTTTCTTGCTTCCTCTTCCTTTATTGCCTTGAAACCTTCCCTCTGTAATGCCTCTTATAAGTCCATTTCCTCAAGGAGTGTGCTACCCAGTCGCTCTGCCTTTTCCTAGGTCAGAGTTTTACGGCCTTCCTTGCCCCAAAACCTTAAAATCCCACCCAATGTTAACGGACCTTCCCATTATCTGCCACGGGAATCGGAGCGGGCAACGGGCAGTAAAATTCCAGCCCTAATCTTTTTGCAACAAATTTCTTTGCTCAATCACTCTGCACAGCAATTGATCATTTATTACTGGTTAGTTAGATAATAGGTTCATCATTTGTTATCAAACTATCACCAACAATGCTGATAACAAAGACCCGGGTTCAATTCCCGATTTGGGTCACTGTCTGTGCAGAGTCTGCATGTTCTCCCCAAGTCTGTGTGCTTTCTTCTGGGTGCTCTTGTTTCCTCCCACAGTCCAAAAGACATGCTGGTTAGGTGCATTGGCCATGCTAAATTCTCTCTGTGTGGCCAAAGGGGCCAAAGTGTGACAACTAGGGGATTTTCACAATAACAATTACAGTGTTAATGTAAGCCTACTTGTGACACCAATAAATAAACTTAAAAAAACTTAAAACGAAGAATACATTTTGGAATCTTCTCCCACACATGGCTTTCTTTCAGATGCTTTCACCAAGGATCCGCATCCATGATTTCAACCTTTCCTTTCAGTATTCCTCTGCCCTAAAACACAACATGTATTTAAGCTTCCACAAAATCTCTCAGGAACCCAGCCATGTCAACAGAGCACCACTGCTGCCAGGTTGTGGTAAAGGGCCACGAACTTTAGGATTACCATGGATGTCTAGCTTCTTGTTAGTCGGGTATCTCCAGGTCTGCACCTTGCAGCTCTGTTTTTAATTAGGAGCCTCTGTCTCTGCTCCTGACTTCATTGAATGGAAATCTTTTTCCAGATTTCTTTTCTTTGTTCCTTTAACTTCCTGAAACTTTCATTCCCTCATGTCTGAGACTTTCTATTCTTTAGCTTCTGGGACCTGCTTTCTGTCCCTCTGTCTTATCATGCCAATACTGGTAGTTTCTGGATTACCTGGTTCCAACTCTGAAAACTCAAGTGTTTCTGTTTTTCAGTGTGAGCAGTTGATTGCTAAGCAACAGCTTAGTTTTTGTTTCAAAATCCTTACAATCGCTTTTACATTGTAAAATCTCCATTACAATGCAGGCAAAGTTTAAAGCAAAATTAAATCAAATGACTTGCAGGCACCTTTGTTGAACATGAAGCTAAATTAAAGTTTTAACCCTTAGTGCACACATACAGAATGCAAATTAAGCTTAAACATATACCTTATTACTAACACACAATACAAATATAAATCACTTTAACTAGCTCTAGTTCCTAACAATACATCACTACCTATAAAAATGTCTATTATAATGACTCACATATTGTACAGAATTATCCAATTGTACTGGCAGGGCTTCATGTGCTACTGCTCCTTGTTCATATGTTTATAAAGTCATGCTACGTTAATGTGCAAGATTTTAGACAAAAATATTTCTGCACATTTGAACTTGCTAAATGTAGTTGCTAGCCTGTGAGCTTAGCATATACTGGTACACTTGAATTTAGTCATTACTAGAACAAAAGTTGAAACATTTTGGTACCGTGGTAAACCCGCCAAATTGTTGATACTGGGCAAGATTCTCTGATCCTGTCCAAAGCTACCCCACTCTGAGTGAGAATAATGAATTTGACGTTCCAGCCAAAATTCCATTCACTTCCAGCGGCACCAGAGAATCCCAACCGCGAACAAGGACGGAGGTTTTCGGCAAATATATTGGCAAAGCAATTATTTTTTCCAAGTTTGTTGTGGGGCACAAAAAAGGTTAGAAGGTGTATTTAGAATTAAATAATTAGACTGAGAATGTATGCATGAACCTCAAAACTCTGCTGACTATTCACAGAATTGCATGATTTAAACGGTATTTGTTTTAAAAAGAACTCTGAATATAGACTTTGTCGTATGTGACAACATGAAAATTAGACTGAAAGTGCAATGGGACATCGGATTGGCATAATCTGAATGGCAGAGATACTCACCATTTGATCATAGAGTCATAGAGATATTCAGCACAGACACAGACCCTTTGGCCCAACCTGTCCATGCTGACCAGGTTTCCTAAAGTGAACTAGTTCCATTTGCTGGCATTTGACCCATATCCCTCTAAACCTTTCCCATCCATGTCTAATTGCAAGGAAGAAACAATGTAATGTAGATAAAAATGGTGTTTAGGGTGTTCTTCTTCCAAATATTTATTTTTGATTCTATTTTGCACTCTTTTTGCCATTTTGAACCTTACTATAATTCTGGATTTTAAAAACCAAAGCACTTTCTTCTAGATGAATTGCAAAGACTTTTATCCTCCGTGTCAGGTAACTGTAGAAGCTTTGATGTAACTTTGTAGGATACATTTTGATCCACTGGGAGTCCAGCCCCATGTAATTTGTGATCTGAAACCTTTTATAATGTGCAGCTACAGCAATCTTAGCCACAAGCACATTCACGGGACAAAATTCTGCATCATATTCATTCTTTTAGACAGCCAGGGATTATTTTGGTTGAGGGTGTGTTGATATAACTGCTTTAATTCATTTTTTTAATTTTTAAGTAGCTTCAGAAAAGATAAGAATGAGTATGGATAAAGAGGCCATATCCAAAATGTTGATCTGTCTTTCAATCCTTTAGATGCTGACCAATCCACTGTACATTAACAAAATTTTTAATACACCAGAAGTAGAAATCACTGTGATCACAATCGATGCATGTTTTTCTATTCTAAGCCATTGAAAATAAACAGGTTAATCCCTAAATAATTATTTGACAGGAGAATGGTATGAGAATAGTTAATCTCCTTTTTTTTATTGCCAACAGTAATTTATGGCCACTATTGCTGCTTTGAGCCAGACACTGGCACAATAGTTTGCACTGCTGCCTCACAGTGCCGGGGATCCGAGGTTCAATTCTTGGCTTGGGTCACTGTCTGTGCAGAGTCTGCACATTCTTGCTGTATCTGCGTGGATTTCCTCCCATAGTCCAAAAAACAAGCTGATTAGGTGCATTGGCCCCACTAAATTCTCCCTCAATGTAGCCGAACAGGTGCCGGAGTATGGTGACTAGGGGATTTTCGCAGCAATGTCATTGTAGGGTTAATATTAGCCTACTTGTGACATTAATAAATAAACATTTTAAAAAAAACAACTGTTTTGTTTTCTCTCACTAGAAACAATCAATTTTTGAAAGTAAGCCATCCACTGTGATGAGTTCTTGTAAATACACTGAAAAAGTAGACTGCATTGGGATACCTTTGAACTTGTATAATGTTTGAAATGGTACTTGGAACTTGTACACCCAATGTGCCAAGTGTAATTTTACAAGATGTAAATTTTAAATTTAAACTGTTTGAATTTTTGAAAGAGGCAAGAAAATATGGTTGATGGGAATCGGCAGAGGGAGCTGCATTTTGTCTTTTCTGGTGGACTTGACTGCCTCTGATTGAGGATTGGGATCTCTTGTATGCTTAGAGAATATTAATGCTCTAATGGATGTCCATCCTTTTAATAAGGACAGCGTGGGTCCTCTCTCTCCCTCTCCACTTAACTGCCCAGAGATAGACACTGTGTCAATGAAAACTCCCTGAACTAGAGAATATTACTCTGGTGCTCATCCACAAAGAGGACAACAATCTAATTCACAGATCACTGCAGCAAAACCCTAATCTTTCTTCAAATTAAATATAACATCTCACACTCCAACGCCACTCACTTTATTTTCAAAAACTGGCTTTGAAAAATGCAGTAACAATTCTCCTAAAGCAAGTGATTACATCCACTTCTAGGAACATCCTCCATGCCTTAAAAGAATGGCTGGGGCCAGTCTTGAGGGAAATTTGCCTTCACAATAGTTCACCAGCTGAGACATGGGTTGAATGCTGGGGTAATGGCAAATTACTGTGGATGTTGGAATCTCAAACAAAAACACAAAAAGCTGGAGAAACTCAGCACAGAATCATAGAGAATCATAGAATCCCTAAAGTGCAAAAGGAGGTTATCCAGCTCATCAAGCCTGCATCAACAACAATCTACCCATCCCCATAACTCCACATATTTACCCTGTTAATCCCTCTGGTACTAAGGGGCAATTTAACATGGCCAATCCACCTAACCCGCACATCTTTGGACTGTGGAAGGAAACCAGAGTACCTGGAGGAAACCCACACAGACATTGGGAGAATGTGCAACCTCCACACAGACATTGGGAGAATGTGCAACCTCCACACAAACAGTCACCCGAGACCCAAATTGAATTGGTCTGGCAGATGTATAGTGTTGGTAACTGCGAGGTCATCCATTTTGATAGGAATACCAATAAAATGGACTATTATTTAAATGGTAAAAAAATGTGCATGCTGCTCTGCAGAGGGACCTGGGTGTCCTTGTGCTGAATCAGAAAAAGTTGGTTTGCAGGTATAGCACATAATTAAGAAGGCAAATGGAATTTTGTCCTTCACTGCTAAAGGGATAGAGTTTAAAAACAGCGAGGTTATGTTGCAGGCCACACCTAGAGTACTGTGTCCAGTTTTGGTGGTCTTACTTGAGAAAGAATATATTGGCATTGGAGTGGGTACAGAGGAATTCCACCAGGTTGATTCCAGAGTTGAAAGGGTTGGCTTATGAGGAGAGACTGAGAAAACTGGGGCTACACTCATTGGAATTCAGAAGAAATGAAGGGAGATCTTATAGAAACATATAAGATTATGAAGAGAATGGATAAGATAGGAGCAGGGAAGTTGTTTCCACTGGCAGGTGAAACTAGAACTAGGGGACATGGCCTCAAAATAAGGGGAAGCAGATTCAGGACTGAATTGAGGAGGAATTTCTTCACACAAAACATTGTGAATCTGTAGAATTCCTTGCCTAGTGAAGCAATTGAGGCTACCTCTTTGAATGTTTTTAAGGCAAGGGTATATAGATTTTTGAACAGTAAAGGAATTAAGGGTTATAGTGGAGCTGATTCCAGGAAAAGATCAGCCATGATCTTGTTGAATGGCAGAGTAGGCTCAAGGGGCCAATTGGCCTACTCCTGTTTTTATGTTCTTATGTAACCCTGGGTCCCTGGCCCTGTGAGGCAGCAGTGCTGCCCTAAGCTGGTTCGGGAGCTGATTTCAAGAGCAAGCTCGCCAGCTCTGATGAAAGATCTTCCTGACTCGAAACATTGGCGCTATTCTCTCTTCACAAATGCTGTCAGACCTACAGTTTCTCCAGCCTTTTCTGTTGAATACTGGGATTAGGTTTTCACTTTTTCAGATGTGGAAATTGGTTGCCTGTTTAAAAACATCCTGTCCAAAGTAAATGAAAAGGAGAATCAGGCAAGGAATTTGTGGGGCATATCCATATGAACGGCAGGGCAGGCTCGAAGGGCTGGATGGCCTACTCCTGCTCCTATTTCTTATGTTCTTATGTTATGTTCTTAAGGAATAGAGCAGAGAGCCAATCTATTACTGTCACTGCAAACAAAATTAAACCAGCCAAACTGTACCTACTTGTTGAGGATAAAACCTGAATAAAACTAGCTGCAAGTATAAATCTCAGAAATCTCCAACTCGTCTTTAAACTGCAACTGATCTAACGTAAATCCTTTCTTAAAACTGATCTGATTAGTTGACACTGACAGCCTCTAATTTCAGTGAAGAAACTGACACGTGGGTTGAAAATGTCAGTTTAAAAGGCAGGCACCAGCATATATTAAATTTATAAGGAATGATAAGGCTGCTGATAAATAAGCTGCACTTATTTAAATGAATCGTTATTGGAAACTGAAAAGTATGATGGATAAATTCCCAGGATATGTTCAGCATTTGAATTTCCTGTGTTACTCATCCAGAATGTTTATGACATGACGACAGTTGTGAGTGCTGTCTTAGCAGAGTAGCTCACAAAAATGATTAGGAACATGAAATGAAAAAGGAACTGTCCTTCTAATGGAACCAGTCTGTCTGGAGTCCATTTGATGATGATGTATTAATGATTCTACCACTTAAACCTGTAGGCTAATATCAGTTTTATTTATCGTATAAAATGTACTTTTTCAAAATGGAAAGTGCCACTTTGGAACCAGGCCAATTTTTTTTTCTTTTATTCATTTGTGGGACTTGGGATCTCTAGCTGGCCAGCATTTATTGCCCATCCCAAGATGCCCTAGAAACTGAGTGGCTTGTTAGGCTATTTCAGAGGGCAACTGAGAGCCAACCACATTACTATGGCTTTGGAGTCACATGTCGGCCAGACTAGGTAAAAACAAGATTTTCTTCCCTAAAGGATATTAGTGAACCGGATGTGGGTTTTCCAATAATGGTTTCGTGGTCATCAGTAGATCCTTAATTCCAGAGAATTTTGTAAATTGAATTTAAATTCCACCATCTACCATGGCAGGATTCTAACCCGGGTCCCCAGAACATTGATTGAGTTTCTGGATTAATAGTCTAGCGATACTATCACTAGGCCATCCCCATTTGGGAAGTTACAGCTGCCAAATCGGCTCAGACTCAGCCTGAGGATCCTGACTTGGTTTTGCTGGTGTGCACGTGTGTGTGTGTGCACGTGTGTGTGTGCACATGTGTGTGTGTGCACGTGTGTGTGTGTGCACGCACACGTGTGTTTGTGTGAAACATTGATGGAGGCAGAAGGTCATTCAGTTTGGATGTTTGTAGAAATTAACAGACCTGGACAGGTTAAGCTTGAGCCACATATTTGGTGTCAGCTGTTGGAAGCACTCACATCTCTTGAGTTAAAAGGTTGTGGGTTCGAGTCCCACTCCAGAGTCCTGAGGAGAAAACCTTGTTTGTGCTCCAGGTCAGCAATGCGGAAATGTCATACCTGGAGGTGCTGTCCAGGACACTATTTCAAAGAAGAACAGGCGAATTATCCCTAGTGTCCCGATCAATATTTATTCTCCAATCAGTATCACAAAGATTGATTATCTCACCAGACCTGTTTGTGTGATTTTGTTATGTAGTTATTGGCTACAATCCAAAGATGTGCGAGTTAGGTTGATTAGCCATAATAAATTGCCCCTTAGTGTCAGGGGGATTAAGAGGGTAAATTTGTGGGGTTATGGGGATAGGATCTGGGTGGGATTGTTGTCGGTGCAGGCTTGAGGGCCAATTGGCCTCCTTCTGCACTTTAGCTTCAATGATTCAATGACTACAGTTCAAAAAGCATAAAACAGCTTTACTGGCTGCAAAGTGATTTAGGGTCATTATAAAGACACTATACAAACACATAATCTTTCTTTCACTTCAGAATAAATTCATTTAAACAATTGGAAACAGAGATTTGAGGTGAGGAATAGGCTTAGGGTTAAAGTAATAAAATATGCATGGAACATGACAAATTATCAATGCAAAATACAAGGTTCTTATAGATACTTGCAATTAATAATATGATGACAGCCAATTGACCCCGAAGAAGTCCAGCACAGAGGCCTGTTACTGAATGTGCCCCAAAGTGGCCCAGAACTTCTGTTTTAAGTAATACAGATGCCTCATAATTAAGTCTGATTATCAGAGTTTTGTTCTAGGGTCATTGTGAGGCTGCCTTTAAATTTACATGAAGAATCTAAAAACACTGGGACCCAATGAAACAACAGTCATGATTATTGAAGCAACTGGAGAACTAGGAATTGGAAAAATTGACAACATGATCTATGACACTGACATTATACCTGAAGATCTAACAGATTGTTTTTAATCACTTTGCCAAAGAAATCTAGTGCAGAAGAATGTGATATACATCGAGCAATCAGCCTAATGAGTCATGTGCTAAAGGCCATCCTCAGAATCCTAATGGCTAGAGATGGAGAGAAATTAAATTAGAGATTTCAGACACTCACTGTGGCTTTGTGGCAGTTAAAAGATCAGGAACTGCAATGTATCTTCTGAAAAAATAATTGAATACATTTGCCCTTGTCCTTCTTGTGAAGGATACTCCTTCCCCCACGCCTATCACCACCCACATCCTTGATGTTCCACGTTGTCCCAACAAAGCTTTGGCTCAAACAAGGTTTCTAGCCGCCCTCTACTGGTCAAAGATTCCCATGTTGCATCCTGAATCCTCGGAGCACAGAGTGAGTTACAGCTGCGCGTGAACTTGGGTTATCGTGCTGTTTTATGTGCAGGCAGGGAGAGCTTAAGACTCGTGTTACCTGTGACCCTTAACTGCCTGAAAGAGGAGACTTTTTTCTGTCTTGTTTGACTTAAATCTTGCTCTTAAACACTAGGGGGGTTTGCTGTGATGAATGAATAGTATAAGAACTGTCTCTGGCTTGTCATCATGCTTGTCTGACAGCATTGGGATGATTCTCCCAAAAACATTCTAAATGTTGAATTTGTGTGAAAAGTGGAGTAAATCATGTTTTTTTTTCAGCTGGAGTTTCAAAATGAATCTCCAGCACTCAGTGCATTGCAGAGAGCCTTAGCTTGAATCACATGAAAAATCAGTGGCCGGGGCCTATTGCCGCTGGAGAGGCTGGCAGTCTGTCAGTGCTGAGAGGCCAACCCCGCACCGATGGCCTTATGACCCCCCCGCCATGGCCTGATCGCTGGCACCTTGGACGTGTCCAGACAGCCTTGATCCCCCTGCACTGAGCCCAGCCTGCCTCAATCCCCCGCAGCCCCAATCTCCCAATTCTATCCCCCCCAACACCCCTCACCCAATTGCCCAGCCCTGATCATTGGCTTCCCTTCCTCTGTCACTCAGCTTGAGAATAGACTGGCAACAGGAGCTCCGAATCCCACTGATCTTACCCCCCCCCCTCCCTTCCAAAGGCCTAGGCCCCGGCCCCAGCCCCATTAGGCCCCAGTCCCTTGCACTACCCAGTGCTCAGTGGGCAGTGCCAAGGTGCACCTTGGGCATTGGTATTTTGCCCCTTGGGCAGTGCCAGGGGAGTCTGCATGTTCTGCCTGTGTCTGTGCGGATTTCCTCTGGGTTCTTTGGTTTCTTCCCACAGTCCGAAGGATGTGCTGGTTAGGTGCATTGGTCATGCTAAATTTTCCATCAGTGTACCCGAGCAGGTGTCAGAGTGTGGTGACTAGAGGATTTTAGGAGTAACCTCATTGCAGTGTTAATGTAAGCCTACTTGTGACACTAATAAATAATTTTTTTTTAAAAAACTTATAACAATGCCTTCAGCTGGCTACAGCCTAGGCTCTGGAATTACCTTGTTTGATCAGTCAGCTTCTTTACCTTTACTTTGCTGCTTTCTGAACTCCTTAGAACCTACTTCGTTCCTGCCCTAATATTATTTTACGTGGATTAGTATTGAATAACTTACCTTGTACTGCCTTGGAATGCTTTACTATGTTAAGGGCACATATATGAAAGCAAATTGTTAAAGTTTTTTTTTTGCTTTTGCATCTGTCTATTTATTATGTTTAACATTGATATCACGATCTTTGCAGCTTGCTGAGGGAAATGTGATGTTAAATGTGTATCGCTCGAGCAGTCGGGTCACAGCGCTGACAATGGACCAAATTAAAGTGAATGATGGTGACTGGCACCACTTGCAACTAGAACTTAAAAGTTCCAAAGGTGGAATGGAAAGCAAATACACAGCTGTCATGTCTATAGACTACGGACATCACCAGGTAAAGACTGACAATATGAAAAGATGTTTCATGCTTTTGATTTACTATTTTTGCATGGAAGAAATAAGGAATTAGTTTGTAATAAAATCTGTCTGTAAATATTTTTCCTCATATTCTCTACATTAATAAGCTTGCTAATGATTAGATGAGTAAATGTAATAATAGAAATTTTGCTACTGATCTTGTCTTTCAATCTTTGAGTGAATGTATGTGCAGGACAGACCCTGAATACGGTGATGATCTTCACTGAGATGGTTTTACATGATGAATAATCAATGGCTCTTTAGTGTCCAGGCTTACTCATGAAGAGCCAACAGCTGAGTAAAGTTTAGAGGTGCCACCATTCATTAAACTTTACTCTAGAATCAGTCACTGCCTTCAAGAGAGGAGGGTAAGGATGAAAACAGACATGATTGAGGTAGCATTCCCATTATACCATTCCAAAATAATCTAAAGTCAGCACTAACTGATATCATTATTATTAAAAATATCATTCACTAAAGAATCTTAAGCGTGTTGACCCCCTACAATGTGAGGAGCTGTGTACTGCTTCCTTTTACATTCAACATTCAAATCGTGTCCCCTATCATTTTTTCATTTCTTCAGCTGTCTGATCATCCACCATCTGCTTCTACCGCCTGTACTGACCACTATTCATTCTCTCCCAGTAACAGTTTTTGACTTTTGTCCAAGTATGATGCCATAGCCATTGTCACCATCACTGCTTGTACATCTGTTGCAAAGCTTCAGCTTCAACTATTTACATTTTTTTGATTCATTTGTGGGACATGGACCTTGCTGGCTGGCGAGCATTTATTGCCCATGCCTAGTTGGCCTTGAAAACGAGTGGCGATTTCAGAGAGCAGTTGAGAGTCAACCACATTGTTGTAGCTCTGGAGTCTCATGTAGGCAGACCAGGTAACCATGATGTGGAGATGCCAATGTTGGGCTAAGGTGGCCCAGTAAGAAGTCTAACAGGTTTATTTGGTAGCATGAGCTTTGGGAGTGCTGCCCCTTCATCAGGTGAGTCGTGTGAGATTCACCTGATGAAGGGGAAGTGCTCTGAAAGCTTGTGCTACCAAATAAAGCTATTGGGCTTTAACCTGATGTTGTGAGACTTCCTATGAGACCAGGTAAGGACTGCAGATTTCCTTCCCAAAAATACATTAGTGAACCAGATGGGTTTTATCAACAATTGAGAATGGTTTCATTGTCATCAGTATATTCTTAATTCCAAATTTTTTTAATTGAATTCAAATTCTACCATCTGCTGTGGTGGGATTCGAATGTGGGTTCCCAGAACATTAGCTGAATAGTTTAGCGATAATCCACTAGGCCATTGCCTCCCCAAGTCCTCAGCCTGCCAGTTGGGTAACAATTCTTTCTTCGATGTAGAAGGTCCCTCCTTCAATTGTCTAAATCCAGTAAAGGGACATCTCTTTTTTAACCCTTCAGGCCTGGAAGCCAAAGTTACCCAGAAGAATACATTAAAGAATGGTAGATCAGGTAAAAATAACTTACAGACCCTACTCAATCCATTGGCTTCACTTGAATATCCTTACCATACATTGTTAAGCCCCCCACCCGTCCCCAACGCCATACATGTACACACACCCTCATACTTCACTTCACCCCTTGAAAGGCTCCATCAACATGGGCTTCTATGCACATATAGAATTCTATTGATCAAATATCTTCCAAATACAAGTGAGAGTTTTATTAAACTAGTGTCGACTTTGAATAGGGAAGAAGCTGGATTTGATTGGAGGTGGGAAATTGAGCAGAATTTGGAGATAATCTTTGAAACTGTGTTCATTCTGTGCTTGCTTTTCGGTTATTGTAACACATGAACAAAGGGTCTGGAACAGTTTTGTTTAGAAAGCTCCTGTCACTGCATGTTGGTTAATTACAGTGTGGGTCGAAAGCTCAGAATGCTTCTTACTGATATTTCATCACTTAAGTAAGTACCTCACTGGGTTATAAGTTACAAAAGACTTCAATGGCAAATTAACGCTGAGCTGTAAAATACTACATTCTATTAGATCAGAAGAAGTGATTATTAACAGAGATAAACATATAAAGACTGTTTCATCATTGAAAATCTAGTCTCTGGGAATCTGCTTTTTCCACTAATTGAAAAATGAAAATATACAAAGGACTTGGTTTATTGAAACATAGGAAATAGAAGCAGGAAGAGGCCGTTCAGCCCTTTGAGCTGCTCCACCATTCATTATGATAAAGGCTGATCACCCAATTCGATAGCCTGATCCTATCTTCTACCCATGTCCGTTGACCTCCTTCACCTCAAGTGCTATATTGCCATAGCTAATTGCTATAACTAAAATATGAGAAGCCCAGACACATCTGTCAATCTATCAGCATTGCATCCTTTGGATATCCATTGTTAAGCTAATTGCATTGTTAAAGACAGGTGATATAACTGGATACCGCTAGAACAGTTGAGTGTGCGGGAACAGAAAGACGCCACCATTCTGCTGAGCCTGTTCAGAGAATAAACCTGCTTACGGTAAAACACAAGCTTCAGATTTACTCCTTCGCCAGATAGCATTCTTGGAATTAATATTATCCTTCCCTCCTACTTGAATCCACAAAATCAGATTCATGTCCCTGACACTGCTATGACGTGTGTAAACAATGTACACAATCTAACAACTCACCATCAGAAACATTGCTGAACCTCCGACAGAAAAGGAGTTCCTGCCATTCCTAAGACAGAGCATGGAAGTCTCTGAGTGACAGAAAATATCCTTTCGTGCAGAGGAATATTTTGGGACATTGAGCTAGTGAATTTTATAGTCATCAATGGCTAGAATTGAGCAATAAAACGTTTCTTCAGAGTCTTTTCCTGACGATATCTTCAGCTGCCATAAAGAGCAGGTTATAAGCTCGCAGAAGAGTTGTATGGACTTAAAAGGTTAACTCTGTTTCCCTCTGTACAAATGCTGCCAGATCTGCTGTTTTTATTTCAGATTTCCAGCATTCATGGTATTTCACTTTAAATAAAACATCTGCCCTGTCTCAGCATTCATGTGCATAGAAATCAGGAATAATACGAGTTAAGGCTTTCCCTCAGGATCTGCCGACTTCATAAGTGTATCTGTTATCTCAAAATTCTGAATTGATTACTAATTTTTTTACTTGATTTTCATTTTCACATGCTAGTCATGCCAATGGCGCCGCCAAGTGACATTTCAATTTAATTCACTGTCAGTCTTGTGTCTATTCAAGACCAGTTTGACAGAGCTCCATTTCATGTTGTATAGAGTCTGAACAGTCATCACACGGAGAAAAATCTTTCCATGGTTAGTAATGTGTATCCTAATGAGAGCTAATATGAATCAGGACCAATTAATAATCATCTGATGTGATCCATTTGAGCAGCATAGCACTATATACTTCAGACTTGGTTTGAAGGTGAAACTTACTGCATCTCTGATTTCATTGACACCACAGAATAAAAGATCATTTATAGCTACCAAGCAATATATTTGTCAGTTTCTCTTTAGTTTTTAAATTATGGTTCTTGTGATCCTCTGTCCATTGATTTCTGGCTCCATCTATTTCAGACAATGGTTGAAATTGGTAGCGAACTGCATGGGTTGAACCTGAAAACAATCAGTGTTGGCGGAGTCTCAGGAAACAATGGCAGTGTTCGTTATGGATTCCGAGGATGTATACAGGTACCAGGAAGAGCAGAATATGAACTGTATATACTATAATGTTATACTGCTAATATAATCAGTTGTGTTCAGTGTTATTAGCTTTGTTTCCTCAGCTACCCTTGTAGGTGAACAAGTATTTTATGCTACTGCAGTTACATTCAGTATTAGTAATGTTCAATGGGTTTCTCTTCCCATAATGAATGACTGTACCATGTAGTATGGTGCAGAGCCATGGAAACCAAGATTATTTTGGATCCAATCCCTGCTTGAGGTTGAATTAATTATTGTAAGCCAGGGTGGCAGTTGATCAATATTGTCCTCAGCAACCTCGGACGTAGGAGATGGAGAAATAACATGTGTTCTTGACATTGTTGCTCTCCTGTAAGCCTTTACAGGAGACTCACATGTTTAGATATTTGAAATAGGAAAATCAGGCTTATTTATGTTGGCCCTGTGGTTGAATAACAGACTGACATTTACTATTCAATCTCAGACTTTGTGGATTCACACCAGCGAGTCAAGTCCAAACGGAACGCAAATCTGATTTCCGTCTCAAACGATAATTCCCGACTGAGATTGTGGGATCAGTCAATTTTCCCTCCAGGATTTCTGCTCATTATTGGTGTTCCTTGGCAATTGTTTCATGTCAGACACACAGATGTACATTTGTCTGAGTGTTGTTCCTCTTGAGAGCTGGAACACTGTGATTCTGTGACCTGTCAAAACTAAATGAATATTGCCCACTTGACAGTCGGAGAGTTTGACCATCTGCAGGAAATAAAGCCAGATCCTCTGACTGTGAGATCAATGGCCCACTCCTGGGGCTCCCACACTGACGTAAGGAGCATCTCCTGATTCCTTAGGAATTGTCTGGCTGATAAAGCTGGAGCATTCCCATTAGCAGCTGGTTTTAGTTCTCAAAATTATAGTTCAGGGCTGCTACTGAAAGAAAAACCATCTGACATCTTAACGCAAATGTGGAAATTCAACAATAAATTAATCATGATACATTTATGCAGTAGCAGGGTGGCACACTGGATAGCACTGATGTCTTAGAGCACCAGGGATCCAGGTTCAATTCCGGCCTTGGGTCACTGTCTCTGTGGAATTTACACATTCTCCACGTGTCTGCATGGGTTTCCTCCAGGTGCTCCGGTTTCGTCCCACGGTCCAAAAATGTGCAGGTTAGGTTGATTGGCCATGCTAAATTGCCCCTTAGTGTCAGGGGGAGTTAATAGGGTAAATAGGTGGGGTTACGAGGATAAGGTGGAATTGTTGTCAATGCAAGCTTGATGGGCAGAATGGCCTCGTCCTGCACCAGTAACCGAGAGATTAACTATGAGATTTTGAACAGCTACCGAGGCAAGCAGTTTTGTCGTTTCGGTGAGCCACTGTAAAATGATCAACTCCTTCCTCAGGGGGTGCGAATCGGTGAGACGCCATCCACAGCAGTGGCATTGAATGTAAACCATGCGGAGAAAGTGAACGTGGAGAGAGGCTGCAGCATTCCTGATCCCTGTGACTCCAGCCCGTGTCCGACAAACAGCTATTGCAGTGACGACTGGGATAGCTACTCCTGCAGCTGTGACCCAGGTAAAGATTTATAACCACTTCAGTAATGGGGTCAGCCAGAAGCTCAGCGTTTTACAGCTTGTGAGATTCTCGTAAAACACAAAGGCAGGCTCGCGGGATTCAATGTAGTGATTTTCTAGGCCTCACATCCCAAAGATCATCCACGACAATCTCTAGTTTTGTTACCATAAAAACTGTTAAACATATGGGTATCATTATGCTGTCACATTTCTATTCCGAGTAATGTATAAAGTGATAGATACTCAAATTAGCCAGCATTGAATTTCAGCCAATGACTGACTTTAGTTGAGTGGTGTTCTGGGGAAATCCACATGTCCAATGTAGTTGATGTTGGTGCTTGCTGACTAGCAGCCTGCGTTAATTTTGAAGTATAGAGTTGTATTCTGTTAGCTACGTTAATGATCTGAAGGAGAAAGGAACAGTACTAAGCGTTATTAATGTTAAGTACTCCCTTCGTGCTTGCTCGTAAATCAATTCACGCTGCCAAAATAGCATCTAAAATAATCACATTTGATTAGTCCTTTGTTTGCTTAGAGAGACAAACCTGAGTATCTTTCTGGTTTGACTCAAAGCAAAAATTCAAATGGGACTGAGATGTTACAAGCTGGTCAGGTTGACATGGTAAAAACATGATGCCTGTGTCGATATGCGCAACCTCCTTGGAGATCCGCTCCACTTGGATCCGGCAGTTTGCGGTGTCAATGGTACTCATGATGTAGAGATACCGGTGTTGGACTGGGGTTACACCTAGTCCAACGCCGGCATCTCTATATCAGGTTGACATGCGCAGTGAGAATGATGCCTAAAGTAAACTAAGATAACATGTGCCAACAAGAAGCAGTTTTCAAGATCTTAGATTAGATAATGTCCTATGAACCAGCAGGGATTCTTCAAGGGAATAACCATAGAAAATAGAAGCAGGAGTAGGCCATTCAGCCCATTGAGCCTGCTCTGCCATTCATTTTGATCATAGCTGATCAGCAATTCAGTATCCTGATCCGACCTTCTCCCCATATCCCTTGATCCCTTTAACCCCAAGATTTCTTCTTAGAATCACGCAATGGTTTGGCCTTAACTTCTTTCTATGGTGGTGAATTCCCCAGATTCACTACTCTCTGGATGAAGAAATTTCTCCTCACCTCAGTCCTATAAGGTTTACCATTTATCCTCAAACTATGATTTGTAGTTCTGGACTCCCCCAACATAAGGAACATTCTTTCTGAATCTACCCTGTTATAATTTTATAAGTTTCTGTGAGATCCCCTCTCACTCTTCGAAACTCCAATAAATATAGTCTTAACTCACTTAGTCTCTCCTCATATGACAAACCTGCCATCCCAGGAACCAGCCTGGTACACCTTCTCTGCACTCCCTCTACAGCAAGGACATTTTTCCTCAGATAAGGACACCAAAATCAATCAGTATACTCCAGGAGTGACCTTACCAGTGCCCTGTACAATTGCAGTTAAATGTCCCTATTTCTATACTCAAATCTTCTCATTATGAAGGACAACAGACCATTTGCCTTCTTTATTGCCTGCTGTACTCGCGCACTGATTTTTAGTGACTGATGCACAAGGAGTCCAAGGTCTTGTTGAGTATCCACCTCTCTCAATTTATACCCATTCAAGTAATAATCTGCTTTCCTATTATTGCTACCGAAGTGGATAACCTTACATTTTGCCACATTATACTGCATCTGCCATACATATGCCTGTCCAAATCACACTGAAGCATCTCTGCATCCTCCTCACAGCTCACCTTCCACCCAACTTTGTATCATCTGCGAATTTGGAGGTAACACATTCAGTTCCCTCTTCCAAATTGTTCATATACAATTTCAAGAACTCTTGGGATCCTAGCACAGATCCCTGTGTTACCCCACTAGTCATTGCTTGCTAATCAGCTTTCTGTCCGTCTCAAGATACTACCCTCAGTCCCATGCACTTTAACTTTACATTATAGTCTGCTAGAGATTGAGGTTGCTTTGGAAAATGTAGTCTATTTAAACCTTCAAAAATAGGCAAAGTTCCTCATGAGACTAGGCTTGAAGACCAAGGGTCATGAAAGAAATGATAAATTTATCTGTCATGGTAAATGCAGCTGTGATGTGGGACTTGAAACACTGAACATGTACAGTGCAGTGAAAGGTTTGGTTACCAAAACTAAGATATTAACTTTGAATTTATAACTGTACATAAGATAAAACTAAAAGCTGAAAATCACCGTTGGCATTGCTTTACAATGTTCACTTATGATGTGGCTTCAAGACAAGTGGATACACCGTCTGCCCTTCATTAATATTTCCAGCATGGTGGCACAGTGGTTAGCAGTGCCAGAGACCCCAGTTCGACTCCCAGCTTTGGGGACTGTGTGGAATTTGCACATTCTCTCCATGTCTGCATGGGTTTCCTCCTGGAGTTCAAGTTTCCTCCCAAGTCCAAAGATGTGCGGGTTAGGTGGATTGGCCATGCTCAATTGCCTCTTAGTGTGAGGGAGACTAGCTAGGGTAAATATATGGGGTTAGGGCCTCGGTGGGATTGTGGTCGGTGCAGACTCGATGGGCTGAATGGCCTCTTCTGCACTGTTGGGATGCTATGATACTGTATAAGTCTTACTTGACCATTTAAGTTAAACTATTATCCCGCTTCTGGGGGAAGTTATAAAAGAGAAAAAGGAGATTTGTAAGATACTGGAAGCAGCTACCAATGCAAATCCCTCCCCTATTCAGACCTGATCTACGCAGGGAACAGATCTGTGTGACTGGTTTAATTTTTCACATTGAATATAATTTATTGCATTCTTCTGAAATTTCTGCCTTGTAAATTGCTTCATCTTGCGTATCCATTACTTTGCTTTTCAACATTGGAGATAACATCTAATGATAAACATTAGCACTGTGCGTTGTACAACTGACTCCAATACCTGGTTTGAAATCATTTACGTTCATTGTCTGACTATCCATTCCTTTATTTTTAACATTAATCAAGCAGTACTGTCATAGACTGGCACTTAACGACCCCTTCATATTTAAATCTTGTTCCTTTGACATTGCGCATTACTGTCTGTGTGGAGTTTGCATCTTCTCCCTGGTGTCTGTGTGGGTTTCCTCTGGTTGCTCCGGTTTCCTTCCACACTCCAAAGATGTGCTGGTTAGGTGAATTGGCCATGCTAAATTCTCTCTAAGTATCCTAAGATGTGTAGGTGAGGGGGATTAGTGGGGGTAAATATGTGGGGTTATGGGGCTAAGGCCTGGGAGGGATGATCTGTCAGAGAGTCAGTGCAGACTTGATGGGCTGAATGGCCTCCTTTTGCAGTGTAGAGATTCTGTGATTAGAATCTGTAGAAATGATACCAGAACAATGAGGTTACACCCGTCAGAAGAGGGTAACAAGCTCGGATGTCTCTTCTCTTGAAAACAGAAGATTAAAAGAGGGTGTCCTAATTGAAGCCTTTAAAATGATGAAAGGTGCTGATAGAGAAGACATCAAGGGTAGAATCCTATTGAAGCATCAGGGTCTCAGTTGCCAGTTGGAGGGCTGGTGAGAGATCTGCCCTGCCTCTTTTCAGGAGGACCTACTTAAACGCATGCTAATTGCTAGGAGCAGGTCTTCCTCTGGAATCAAGACCCTCGCCATCCCAGGGACAGAAATCCCTCCAACTGCGAGCTTTTGGGCCATCAGAGGCCCCACTGGAGAGGCAATGGCAGTTGCTGGAAGGACTGGCATCAGAGTCCCAGGATGACAACAATACAGGCTGCAGTTTAATAATGTGCTGGGGTCATTTTTCCGCGGTGGGGGTCATAGGGAGTGGGGTGCGGGGACGGGTGTGTGGCAGCAATGTGAGTTAGGTCTAAGCAGATCCCACCCCCACCTTCCCAATGTCAGGTCCTTCAAACAGGAAGTGATATGCTGGTTCATTTGCTTTGCACACTGTATGGCAACAAGCTCACCCGTAGCTGGTTAATATCAGTGACGGTGGGATGAGACCCTTTATGGGTTTTAATTTGTGGTGGGTAGAGAAAATCAACCATGAGCCTTCCCACCCCAAAGTTAATTCTAGCAGAGACAGGAAGGTGGCAGGACTCCAATAGCACACCATTCCATCAAATAAATAACTTTCCTGCCTCCCAAGCTTGCCATCAATGAGAGCAGAAAGTGTGTTTTTTCTTTTGGGGAAGTTGTGAATAAAAAAAATCTAAAAAATCACATAAGGAATTGCCAAATGAGTGGTGAGAATGTAGAACTTGGAGTGGTTGAGTTGAATAACGTAAATGTATTTGAGGGAAAGCTAGATAATGTTAAACGGGAAAAGAAGGTTACGCTGTTATAAAAGGGGAGGAGGCTCAAGTGGAGTGTAAATGCTGGCATGAACTGGTTGAGCTGAATGATGTGCTCAATATATTGAGGAGTCATAGAGCAATGTAGCCTGGAAACAGGCCCTTCAGCCCAACTGGTCCATGCTGACCATTGTGCCCTCCCAGCTCATCCCAATTGCTTGTGCATTTGGCTTATATCCCTCTAATCCTTTCCCATCCAAGTACTTATCCAAATGCTTTTTAAATGTTTCTATTGAACCTGCCTCAACCACTTTCTCTGGCAGCCACTTTCACCCTCTGCATGAAGAAGTTGCCCCTCAGGTTCCTTTTAATTCTTTCCCCTCTCACCTTAAACCTATGCCCTCTAGTTTTCCATTCTCCTTTCCTGGGAAAAGGACTATAAGTGCTCATTCTGTCTTTGCCCCTCATGATTTTATACACTTCAATATGATCACCTCTCATTCTTCTATATTCCAAGGAATAAAGCCGTAACCTGGCCAACCGTTCCCTGTAACTCTGGCCTACTAGCCCTGGCAACATCCTCATAAATCTTCTTTGCACTCTTGCGTATTCTGTGTAATTCTATGTAAAATTCAGCTTTTTATTAAATGTAAATAAAAGTAGTCATGTGAAATCTTCAATTATTTCTAGGTTACTATGGTGAGGAATGTAAGGATGTATGTTCCCTAAATCCTTGTGAACATCAGTCTGTGTGCACCCGCAAGCCCAGTTCCTCACACGGCTACACTTGCGATTGCTCAGTAAATTATTTTGGACAGTACTGTGAGACCAAGTAAGTAGAGTCTGATCAAAGTAATTCTCAAAACTGGACTCTTGAGGCCTAGATTTTTGTTTAGAACTTTTTCTGGGCGAATTACATGAGCCAATATTTCTAATTTATGGATTGTTACAAACCTTTTAAACTGGTGGGTAGACTCGTGATAAACTGTCACAGTGGTATCGGAATGTTTTTATAATCTATAAAGTCATCAGAAGTTTCAGGAAAAAGTTAAAGTCCAGAAGTATTTTCCAGTGGCCTGCTTAATAAAAGATGGAAGTAATACAATCATTGATATGCCACCCCGAGCTTATTTCATTTTATGTTTGATTCCTCATTTTTGTTATTTTAAGCCATTCTACGTCACATCCTCAGATATAGAGTGGCACAGTGGTTAGCACTGCTGCCTCACATCGCCTAGGACCCGGGTTCAATTTCAGCCTTGAGTGACTGTGTGGAGTTTGTGTCTGCGTGGGCCCTCTCTGGGTGCTCCAGTTTGCTCCCACGGTCCAAAGATGTGGCCATGCTAAATTGTCCCTTTAGTGTCAGGGAGATAAACAAGGTAAATATGTAGGGTAATGGGAATAGGATCTGGGTGGGATTGTTGTTGGTGCAGGCGATGGGCTGAATGGCCTCCTCCTGCACTGTAGCAATTCTGGCAATTCTGTTCTAGTAATTCTATTCGTATCCACGTCAATATTCAGTGAACCAAGAAAAGGAGGAGTTCAACTGTTCCTGTTTCTTTATCAGTGGAAGTTTCTACCTGGCTCATATATGAGGGAGTCATTCTATAGTCTTTCTTTTACTGAAGACTCAGCGGACATTGAAGACACAGCTTAACACAGCAAATTCAGCTAATGTTCTAGGGACCTGGATTCGAATCCCACCATGGCAGATGGTGGAATTTGAATTTAATAAAAAATATCTGGAATTAAGAATATACTGATAACCATGAAACCACTGGCAATTGTCTGATGTCCTCTAGGGAAGGAAATCTGCTATCCTTACCCGGTCTGGCCGACAAGTGACTCCAGAGCCACAGCAATGTGGTTGACTCGCAAATGCCCTCTGAAATGGTTGAGCAAGACACTCAATTACTACAAAATCAATGAAAAGGCGCTAATGGCATTGATGTCAACCGACAGCACCTGGACTCAACAGTCCAAGACGGCAGCTCACCAGCACCTTTTCAAGGGCAACTAGGGATGAGCAATAAATGCTGGCCAAGCCAATGACGCCTATGTCTATGTACATGTAAGCGGGTAGAAACAGTTTCTGGTGGGCAAAGACCTTCAGTCCATCTAGCCCACCTATCCACAGCATTTCATTTTCAATAATCCTGAATCTCAGGAAGTTGATTCATGGATACAGACCTATTTCACTTCCTATTGTTTGCTGTACACCTGAGCTACTCTGATAGCTACAAGGAAAATATCAATCTTCCTGTACTCGGTAATGGGATTCTTTACAAACCAAATGTCATTAGTGGGATTTTGGTATTCTTTACTTTTTCCTACAATAACAGTCTGAATATCTGACTCTTCACCAATTTGCATTTTTCACCTGCAGGATTGATCAGCCTTGTCCCAAAGGATGGTGGGGGCATCCTATATGCGGGCCCTGTAACTGTGATACAAGCAATGGATTTGATGCTGACTGTAACAAGACCTCAGGAGAATGCAGGTGCAAGGTGAAGAATGAGAGCTAAACTGTTAAAGTCTGACAGTCCAACACTCAGAAAATAACTTCACACAATAATTTGCTGCATGCTAAATGTACCCCATTGCATATTGCACAAGGTTTGCGTTTAATAATAATTACCTTCAGTGAAAAGGATCATGTATTGAGTAGAATTCAAACTTCTAAAATTTAAGGTAAACTTTTCAACTCCCTATTGATACCCAAACTAATTGTTTACCCAGTACTGAGCTGTATATTTGAAACTGACTACTTTTTGGGGATAAACATTGCCTTGTGTGTGTCACTCCACTGGGCCTGGTGGTATCAGAGTCGTGGTGGTAATATATTTGATCCACAGTATACACGGTGGCACAGTGGTTAGCACTGCTGCCTCACAGCAACAGAGACTCAGGTTCGATTCCTGGCTTGGGTCACTGAGTCTGCACATTCTCCCTGTATTTATGTGGGTTTCCTTCGAGTGCTGTGGTTTCCTCCTAGTGCTGTGGCTTCCTCCTATAATCCAAAATGTGCTGGTTAGGTACATTGGCCATGCTAAATTCTCCCTCAGTGTACCCGGAGTATGGCGACTAGGGGATTTTCACAGTAGCTTCATTGCAGTGTTAATGTAAGCCTACTTGTGACACTATTAAATAAATAAACTTTTTAAAAATCTTTTTTAAAACTTTAAAACTCTAATGCTGACATTTGGAGAAAGAAATTGCACTGCTGATTAGGCCATACATAGACCATGTTTTTGTGAATCCAGCTGGCCTGGTACCCACGGTAACCAATTTAATCCAGAGGGGCCTCAAACAATCTTTTGGCCCCTCCTTTGCATGTGCAAAGACCACCACCTCTGACAATGCAGCACCCTCCCAACAATGCACAAACTTACTGTATACCCAGGTCCAAGTTTGAAACAGTAACCATCTGACTCAAAGTTAACAGCCATAGTTGTCACTTCAGATTCAGATATTCTGAAGATAAAATAGAGAAGTTGGAACTGTTTTTTTTAATTCTCTTAGAGCAGACTCTTCTAAACTTGGAAATATTGGGATTTTCAGATGTTAACCTTCAAACATCATTATTCACGAACTGTGCCCAAAGGGATTGGGGGTGGCATCTCCCATGGGAATGGGGAGGAGGGAATCCCATGGGGGTTGGTGGGGTACTCCAAAGATGCATCAGGAAACAGCCCGCCCCCCCCCCCCCCCCCCCAGAAGTTCCCAGTTACGAGTTGTACGGAAATTGCCTATGAAGTGCAAAGTTTGATGGGTAATTGCCCTACACTAGGTACTATCCAAAATCGCAAACTTTGGATGTTGCTGATTGTCTTCCAGCAATAATTACCCAAGAAAATTTTAGGAAAATTAAAACCACTTCTAGCTTCCGAGTAATTATTGCACAGACACATATCAACCTACCCCATGGGACTTCCTGCCACCTCCCACCCAAAACCCCCAAGGGGCAAGCCATTCTTTTGAGAACTGCCACTCCCACTCCTTTTAGGAACAGTTTGAAGCTTTATTTTAAATGTATTGTTTGGCTGTTGGGTTTATAGTGCAGCGTCAGATGTTACTGGACTTTCTTGGAAAGGAGAGCAGAGGTGTCAGGATCAGTCCAAAAATGGAGACATGTTGCAACAGACTAAAAAAAGACCAACGAAGATGAGGGGTATGATCTTATCGGCTGTTGATGCAATGCTCCCACTGCAGCAAGGTCGGAGAACTTGGTACCCAACCAAATCTCCATTTACTGCAGCGGGATGGGAAAACCCCACTTGCCTGAATGGTGATAAGATTCTGGCCTAGGTGACCTCCCAGGAATGTGTAGGTTAACAAACAGTCTGTTGAAAAAAATTCAATCAAATGAGAGGAACATTGGATATTTTTAAGTGCTAATGAAAAACTGTTCATCGCTTCATTCTTTTTCACTCTTCATGTTAGACCCCCTGCTGGATCCTCAGGAAATGTACTTATGTGCACATCCTCAATGACATTAATTTAGTAGAGCTTTGCTAAATCACTGAAGAAAATCTGTCTTTCTTTTACATAAAGCACTTTACCTTAAGAATATGCACCACGAATGATAAATATTTACCTCTCAATTATTTCAAAAACTTTATACTATGTTGTAAATTAAGTGATTTTTCTTTGAGTACCTCGGTAATTAATATACAGACCCAAACCAATCTGATGAGAAGATCTCCTCCATTGTATATCTAGTAAAATAAAGGAGATGAATGTGTATATATGTACAATATATTGATACATATTGGGTGAACTCTTATCAAAAATGGCAGTGTGTTGGTTCCAGCGAGAAAAACGATGTGTTTCCCTCGAGAGTTCCTTTCAGCTATCAGTGGCCTAAATTTCTTCCCCAAAGAAGATAGGCTTTCTCTCCAGATCTTGCCACACTCAGCCACAAAAAAGCTGCTGAGTGTGTTTCACACCTTCAAGTCAGGAGCGCAGGACCTCAACAATCTGGCTGCACTAAAACCATGTTTAAAGGGTGCCCCAATCAGACCAAACAATGACACATCCCAGGCGCACACCACAGAGACCTCAGGGGCTCCCCCAACCCCTTGATCAGAGCTGGAATTTCTCCAGTCTCATAGTTGTACGGCAATTGCCTATGAAGTGCAAAGTTTTGATTAGTAATTGCCCTACACTGGGTACTATCCAAAAATGTTATTCAAATTGCAAACTTTGGATGTTGATGATTGTCTTCAAGCAATAATTACCCAAGAAAATGTTAGGAAAATTTTCAATGCTGGCACTATTCCTTCCTTCCCTTCACCCCTGAACATCGAACCCCTTCCACCACACCCACACAATCAGTGTTGCACACCACACTCCCCCCGCCCCCAAATATCAGACCCCTTCCACCCCAGCCACATGATCAGTGCTGTTAACACCAGTTTCCCCCTGAAGATCAGGCTCCTTCCCCCCCAACTCCCTGCACACACAGCGAATGCCAGCACCCCCACGAAACAGCCATCACTGGCATCCCCTGCATTTTAAATGAGAATAAAGAGGCAGTGAAGTTGAGTGATTCAGGGAATAAATTTAGAGCTTAGGGCATTGATAGCTAAAGGCATCCTATGCATAACGCACAGTTTCACTGAGTGATAGGATGTGGCTTGACACTCATTACTTCCCATATGACATTTTCCTGTCTGGAGGATGAAAACCTTTCCCAAATACAAGAAGGCTTGCTCAACAACTCATCATCGGACCCTTTGCATTTCTCTCAGAGACCCACTCAGAAGTGGTATTAATCGTAGCTTGGAGACTGGTTACCAGTCATCACCCACAGTGAATGAAATATAGAAAAGAGGAAATACAGGAAGTATTTCATGTATGGTGTTTACAGGAAATACACGAAGCCTGATGGCATAGTGGTTAGCATTGCTGCCTCACAGCACCAAGGACCCAGGTTCAATTCTGGCCTTGGGTGACTGTGTGGAGTTTGCACGTTCTCCCTGTGCCTGTGTGGGTGTTTTTTGGGTGCTCCGGTTTCCTCCCACAGTTCAAAGTTGTGTAGATTAGAAGGATCGACGTGCTTAATTGTCCCTCAGCTTCAGAGGGATTCGTGGGATAAATATGTGGGATTATGGGAATAGGGTGTGGGTGAGATTGTTGTTGGTACAGGCTTGATGGACCAAATGGCGGCCTCCTGCTATGTAGGGATTCTATGATTCTAAGTAAATATGTCTCAACTTTGCAGTGCTGGCTACACAGTTATAAAGTAATGATCTATATTCTATTTAGGAAAACCATTACTGGCCACCTGGAAGCAATGCCTGCTACCCATGTGACTGTTACTCAATCGGTTCACTTGCTCGCTCGTGTGACATGGAGACAGGACAGTGCCAATGTAAACCTGGTGTGATTGGGCGGCAGTGCGACCGCTGTGACAATCCTTTTGCAGAGGTCTTCACCAATGGTTGCGAAGGTGAGTTTATGTGTAATTGGACCTCGGTGGTAGCCATGATGTGGAGATGCAGGTGTTGAACCGGGAGTAAGAAGCTTCACAACACTAGGTTAAAGTCCAACAGGTTTATTTGGAGTCATGAGCTTTCAGAGCGCTGCTCCTTCTCGTCACTCACCTGATGGAGCAGCAGCGCTCTGAAAGCTTGTGATTCCAAATAACCTGTTGGATTTTAACCTGGTGTTGTGAGACTTCTTAAATTGGATCTTGGCCTAGTATGAAGTGCGATTTAAAACAAATTATATTAAAAATGAGGTTTGAAGTGGGCAACTGTTAATCTTAGTTAGTATTCAGTGTTGGTGAAAATAAAGCTCCCGAATACAGTACAGTCTGCATTTTGATATTTCCCTTGACATAATGAATTACGACCTTATATTACACATTTGCCTCATATATAATTTTGACAAGGATAGTTCTTCACTTCATTGGCTTGTGTGCTTTGTGTTATGATACTTTGTAACAGAACCACAATACTTACTTCTAGCTTCATGAAATTAAAACAGAAAAGTACTGTATTAATTTTTACTGTTTAATGAATTGGATCCAATGAGGTGCTGGCCTCAATTTTACGGTCAGCCATAAACAGATGGTTTCTCTTTGAACTAAAACTTGCGATGATTTGGAAGCTGTTTCTGCACAGCACCTTCTACAGCGATCAGTGAAGCAATGTATGGGGCAAGCAACACTGTCTCCGAACCAATCAAAATTGAAGAATTTTTAATGGACACCACAGACAGGAAAGGGGGAATTTTTCCCTCCCAACCACCGCAGGAATCATTGTGGGTGAGGGGGGCAGACCACGCTAAGGTCGGTTGACGTAGGGCCGGGTTTTCCAGTTTTAGGGCAAGCGTGACTGGAAAATCCAGCCCAAAGTGTAGGTTAGGAGAAGTTAATTCAATGCCAAATCATGTGCAGAAAATAAAGAGAAAGAATAGATTAAAAGGGACAGCGATTTAAAAAGAAGACAAAAAGAAAAGTCTCAATTCTTTCTTATTTTCTTAAAAATTTCCTCTAATAATTAAAAGATGAAAGAGTGCAGCTCAACACATGTAGAATTATTTTCAGGGCCAGAGAGGCCTTTTGGAAATAATTAAGATGTACCACATCCATTAAAAATTTACTCGGACTGAACGGACAAGCCCCACAACTTTCCTGGTGTTTTTAGTGGGCATCTATTGTATAATTGCCCCACTTCATGCAATTTGATGAATCTCAATGGGTGAGTTTGTTTGACTTGTGTGCAGAAATATTGATGTGGGTTTGATACCAGCCTATATCCAGTTGTGCTTATGAGAATAACTAATTGATGTGATGGAGAAGTAATTCATTTTTAGCTTTCCTACAGCTTTAATGATAAACTGCTTTTTGTCTGTTCGCTTTCCCTTCAGTGATTTACGACAGTTGCCCACGAGCCATGGAGGCAGAGATCTGGTGGCCTAGAACTAAGTTTGGACTCCCTGCTGCAGTGCCTTGTCCCAAAGGGTCAATGGGTAATGTTATTATTACAGTTCCATAAGTTTTCAAAAAAATGTCCTTGTTAGTCATCTAGAACGGTTTAATGTGACTCAGTTTTTGACCATAACTTTATGATGTGTCTTGAATGCAATCAAAGGTGAAGAATGGCTTTCATGTGAACTGCTGGGAAGCTTCTAGGCTTTGTTTTCTATTTCCTTTAGCTGACTGTTTAACGTTATAAAGAAAGAAAAGTATCCTGTGTGAAATTGAGAAGAAAGCCTATGATCTATCTCACATTAAAGATGAATCACTGGGGAAATGTCATTAAAATGATTAATTTTTCTCAATTGGTTAGGTGCTTGAGCTCTTGACCACAATGGTCTTGGTGGTGCATGATATACACTTATTTCTGGGCCAAAGACTGAAATTGGCAGACACTGAGATACTGTATCTTCTTGTTTCCACAGGAACAGGAATCCGACACTGTGATGAACACAGGGGCTGGCTACCTCCTGATCTCTTTAATTGTACTACCAATACCTTTGCCGAACTGAAAACCTTCGTAAGTTTCACTAGACGAGATTGATTTAAAGGGTTGAAATGAGCAAGATTGCTGAGGTTTTCCAGATCTTTCCAATGGACGTAACTCTTGAGCAATTTTCATGATCCATGTATGGTCCTTTCTGAAGTGATACTCTGCAGAATTTTCACCTCATGAAGCAGCAGAGGATCTCCTGAGATTATTGTTGCATTTGTAGGAAAAGCCTTAAATATAGATATCAGCCTAATTTTATGCTCACAAACATACAGAGTACTTTTATACTCTACAGTCATAACTTGCCAGGTAATCATTTGTCTTCTGTGAGGTTTAAAATGAGGGGCAATTTTAAACTCATAACTGGTGATCCGATTATGTTACACAATTAATTAAGATCGTAAGACTTAATCTAATCCATAATTAAAGCTTTGTCCCTGTTGAATGTGAGGAAAGTGAAAACATGAGATGTTACGGTGATCTGATTAGAAATATTATATTCCTAATTAATTGAATATTTATATTCAATATTAATTTCCTAGAAGTAAAATGCTTTAATGTATCTGTCTTCCTTTTTTATGCTTAATTTTGTTTCTGAATGAGGAGAGCACAATTCAATATTTTGGACTCAACTGCGACTGCTGAATGCCTCTGGTTTCCTTTTACCTCCCTCTTTTTTTCTTCCAAGTCATAGTGCAATCCTGACTAACAATCATATCAATAGTGACTTTGGAAAGATTTCATTTTGAACTCCCCGTTCACCAAAAACAAAACTGTTCCCTGGATTTCAGTAACATAAACGTGTTTCATTTCATGATCGAAAGCTGTTGTCATTTTCTCAGGGTATGTCTTCTTGTGCAGGCTGATAAATTGAAACGAAACGAAACTCTGCTGGATTTGGGAAAATCCAAGAAAATTGCCCTCATGTTGCGGAACGCCACTCAGCACACAGACGAATATTTTGGCAGCGACGTGAAGATAGCATACCACGTGACCTCAAAAATCTTAGAATTTGAGAACACGCAGCGAGGATTTGACTTGGCTGCAACCCAGGATGTGCAGTTCACAGAGGTAAAGGTGTTTAGGATATTTATCGATTCCTAACACAGAACCTTGAACCACATCACGTGATGTCACTTCTCATATCACGTGTTGAGGCCTACTCAATGTCTGATGCACTGGGAGATCTAATAGTGTGAGCGTCCCAAGCAATCAGAGCCTGTACTGATGATGGAGCTCATTAAGGCCACAATTCCTATCTAAATTAGGGACAAGTATCATAACTTTGGAGCACCTGCAGACACTTGACCATTTTTGGTAGGTGTTTTGAGGGAAGTATTACAATGAATTCAGCACCCATCTTCTCCATAGGCCAAAATTTTACTTGATTTGAGTAGGTACTTCCCAGCTCACCTATGTGTGAAATTATGAAAGAAGACATTGGGCATGCATCCCAAACGTGTTGCGCGTTTGTGCGATATTTTGCTTGGCAGAAACGCTCAGGCGTCTGAAGTGCGCCTGCAAATAATTAAATGGACAATTAAGCCCATTAAGGAGTCAAATAAAATGGACTGTACATGGTCCATCTGCTTTAATGGTTTGAATACTGAAATTTTGTTTAACTCTATTTTCAAATTATTGCTGTACTGTAAGTGCAATATTTAATAATAAAGCGATGAGGCAAAAAAAATCGCTGTCCCCATCAAATCATTAAACTGGAACTTCAGTAAATCTAGAATTTTTCCATACACAGTCCTACCAAGAAGACCATTCTGAATGTTAGTCATTCTTTGCATGATTCTTCCTGATGTTTTTGCTACGCTGACCTTTCACCAGTTAAGTTTGTTACTCCCCTGCTTTATACAATTATTTGAGCAAGATTTTATTGATATCCTTCCCAGTTGTGATAGGGACACCTTTAAATAGCAGGACCAGAGGGGACTTTTACACAGAATGACCAGGGGTGACCTTTAGACAGAAGGACCAGAGGGGATCTTTGGATAGGAGGATCAGTGGACATCTTCTGACCAATGAAGACCTCAGCTCTCAGAACCTGGGAGGACCTTCAGACCAATCAATTTACATGCCTGAATGGAGGTTCCACCATGTTCCTGGCAAAGTAACACTGGGAGAAACTGAAACAATTCCATGGGATTTCTCAGACTCAGGGCGGATTTTCCGGCCTCGCTCATCCCAAGTCCGGAAATTCCTACCGAGGTCAGCAAGGTTTGTGTCCCACCCACTATGATTCCCGTGGCGGGTGGGATGGTTAAGTTCTCCCCTCAGTGTCTCATTGCTCTGTAGCATAATAACAAATTGTTCTGCTGCACCACAAGCTCAACTATACCAACTAAGATCTTAAGAGAATATTTGATGCATTTCAGTTTGGTAATTGGAGGAAGGTCTTTCAGCATTGAGAGGGAATCATCTGAGTTTTGATTGATTACCCATAACTCCCATCAACTGATTCTCTAAGATGGTTGCAGCCCACAATTGTTGATCGGATCTGTTCTTTGGATAGATTCAAAAATTCTTACTCTTCCGAACTTAATGAACTAATTAATCAACAGCTTCTTTTGTTTTGTTACATTTTCAGAACCTTATTAAAGTTGGAAGTGCTATTCTTGACGTAAGTAACAAAAAGCACTGGGACATGATCCAGCAGACAGATGGAGGGACTGCACACTTGCTAAGACACTATGAGGATTATGCAAATGCACTGGCACAAAACATGAGAAAAACCTACCTCAGCCCCTTCACCATCGTCACACCCAATATCGGTGAGCAGTGCAGAAGCTGGAGCATGGGCAGGCTTGAGCCTGTAATATGTCACGGCTCTAGAATATATTAGTTTAAAAAAATACGTTGAGTGATTTCCAAACTTGATCAGATTGACTGTGCATCTTTTCACCTGCTTTATTGTTGGTAATATCAATAGCACCATTCTCCTGGTAAGGGGTCCTCAGCATTGTGGTATATTTAAGACTTTAAATGCTAAATTTCAGAAATTCTTGGTTTTTATGAAATTACACAGCTCTTGAATTCAAACGTTGTTAGTAGTTAAATTCAGGATTTTCTTTCTAAACATTTAAGTTTGAGCACCGAGCCAGATTTAGACAGTATTTTCATTTCAAATTTAAAGGAAGCATCACTTCTCTATCCAAAATTGAGATTATGGTAATTGTGTTTCCAAACTTTTGAGTCTGAGGCTTTCCAGTTTCCACCAAGTTTTTACCTAAGATAAAGAAAATTAATAGAAACATGGACTGAAACTTCATATGTAGGCGGAAACCTTAGACATTTGTCAGAAATAGGGACTAGGTGCCATGACATAACAACATGCTTGTGGTTTCTTTTGTTTGAATGCACACATTTCCAGTTAATTATTTGAGAATTATTTGAAATTAAAGAACACTATAGTTTTTGTAATGTGCAAGTTGTTATACTCTTGATTACTAATCGGTGAAAAAGCAGAGTTAATCTTTACATGGTATAGATTTACTCAGACTAAATCGTTACAGAGGTTATATCTCCTTATTTAGTTCATGTCCTTTGTTAGTACATGTCTCTGTTGGACTGAATTAACTATCCAATCAATGCCCTTCACCTGTATGTATATTACACATACTTAACTTCAGTGGCTACAATTAACACAATACAAATTAGAGTCTCATCCAGATGATAGTGTTTTAGGAATTTAAGATTCAATCATGCTACAATTTTAGCATTGGAATAAAGTGATTTAAGACTTCATTCTGAAGGGGTATCAGTCTCAAAGGAATTATTTGTCAATAAAGGTAGTTATAAACATAATTCTCTGAAAGCATTGCCTGCAGAGACAGAACTAAGAAATTACTTCTTATCACTGCATGTCTGTGAGAATTGAAACCAGCACTAAATTGCAGTATAAATCCACCTTTAGCTCCTTCATAGAAACGGAGGATTTTGATTCTGAGTTGAACTCTTACCCTGCTCACAAATGTTAACAGAATGTGGTGTTAGTCATAGCTAGTGTGTTAAGAAAGATCAACTTGATGCAAGGTTGGTCCATTCAAAAGTCCGTTGGCAGCAGGGAAGAAGCTGTTTTTGAGTTGGTTGGTACGTGGCCTCAGACTTTTGTATCTTTTTCCTGATGGAAGAAGGTGGAAGAGAGTATGTTTGGGGATGCATGGGTCCTTAAATATGCTGGTTGCTTTTTTGAGGCAGCAAGAAGTGTAGACAGAGTCAATGGATGGGAGGTTGGTTTGCATGATGGATTAGGCTACATTCACAACCTTTGCGGTTTCTTGCGGTTTTGGGCAGAGCAGGAGCCATATCAAGCTGTGATACAACCACACCTGTAAAAGTTGGTGAAAGTCGCAGCTGACATGCCAAATTTCTTTCGTCTTCTGAGAAAGTAGAGGCGTTGTGGGCTTTTTTAACTATAATTTTAGCATGGGGGATCATGATGTGCTTCTGCTCTTGAAAATAGGTGCTAATATTAACAATAAAAATAATGGGCTGGATCATAACTATTGGGTGGTTGAATGCAGAGTGTTCTGGCCAACTACATGATGGGGCTCTGGGCCTTATAACCAAAACTCAGTGAGCTACAGGCAGAAAACTGTTGTACCTGCCCCTTCCCCACCCCACGCAGCTTACAGTGTCTGGGCTGGCACCAATATCAGGCAGCCAGTTGGCATAAACATGTTGATAAGCCAATCCTATTCAGGCCAATGCTGCCCAGTTTAAGCCAAGCAGCCCAAGCTAAAATCTAAAATAAAAACAGAAAATGCTGGATAAGCGCAGCAGGTCTGGCAGCATCCACGGGGACAGAAATAGAACTAATGTTTCAAGTCCACATGACTCTTCAACAGACCTGAAGAGGGATAGAAATGTGAAAATTATATTGTCAGAGAATGAGGTGGAGGAAGTGGGGCTGAATAGAAGTTCAGGGATAGATTGGAGCTAATGAGAGATAGACAAAAATGTCATGGATATAAGATAAAAGGGGTGTTAATGATATTAAAATGTAACTGAAAGTGCTAGTATAAGGCTCTAGAGTTCCTAGCTCTTTATTATCCGTTTTTCCATTTGGGGCAGATGTTATCTAGTCATCAAAGACTAACTGAAGTCATTTCTCTCTTCCCCCCCCACCCCCACCTCCCAGTTATTTCAGTAGATCGCCTTCACAAAATGAACTTCTCTGGAGTGAAACTTCCTCGGTATGACATTATCCGAGGAGAGAAACCTGAAGACTTGGAAACGATCGCAATCCTTCCGGAATCAATCTTCACACCGGCAGAAATTAAAGGTAAGAACACTTCCTTTTAAGAAGTAGAATAATCGAAAATGTAATAATTTGTGAAACACAATACTGTGAATCTGATGCCACCTCCCCCAACATCTATCTGTTCCTGCACCACACAGAGAAGGGCAACTACATTAGTTGGTAATGTTCTAAGTATTAGCTCCATCAGTAAAATGATTTATTGTGTTTTCAAACAAACTGTCAAAGAATTCTCACTGTATTCCTGCTAAAGTAGGCAAACATGATTTACTTCTTATATCTTACTGAAGGCTGAGCAGACTCTTTGGGCATATTTCTGCCTTTACAATCGATGGTCTTAAGGTCTATGTCATGTCATTGATTATATCTCAAATGTAATTAATAGGCTACAGATTACTTTGAGTGCCCTGAGGAGGACACAAAAAGCACTATGATGATATTTTTTCTCGAGGAAACGTTGATCCTATCTGCACCTGTCTCGCTTTGGATAAATTTGATGGGAGTGTGTTTTTTAGGGGCTGTCATGCTTTGTTACTGTTTACCAATGGCACCTCTGTTTCCACACGTTAGAATTCATCTGCTAATGTCATTCTTTTGTTATTAATATTAATATTAATTAATTAAAATTAATATTTGCAGGCTGATAGTTGCATTATAATAAAACAACATCATTCCAAGAGTGCCCAACTGTTTATCACAATAATTAAAACACCTTTGCATGTCTGCGTGGGTTCGTTCTCCCCGTGTCTGTGTGAGTTTCCTCTGGATACTCCGGTTTCCTCCCACAGTCCAGAGATGTGCAGATTAGATGCATTGGCCATGCGAAATTGCCTTTTAGTGTCGCGGGCTGCGTAGGTTAGAGGGATTGGTGGGGTAAGTGTGTGGGGTTACGGAGGATAAGGCCTGGGTGGGATTGTTATTAGTGCAGACTCAATGGGCCGAATGACCTCCTTCTGCACTGTAGTAATTCGATAATAACAATTAAAGCATATTTGTATTTGATTTAGATTGTCAGGCTTTGTAGTTTGCATTGATTTTCACATACCTTTAAGTGCTTTATTTCCTGGGGATTTTGATTGCTTTTTGAGTAACTTTCAGCACCACCTCTGCCAATATCAAATCTTTTGTCCACATGCCCATTAATAATAATTAAGGCAAAACATTATTCATCAAGTAACAAACTGTCATCAGGAAAATGCTGTATTGAATATGCTACTGAAATAAGATAACATTGATTATTTTTGCATTGATGTGCCATATTTTGAAGCATATGCAATATTTACGAAGCCATTAATGGATGATTAATGAAACAAATTACTGGACAGAAGGACCTAACATTGTGGACCATAACTTCCTGGTTTCCCAGCTTTGGGTTTGGGAGGTAACCCAATAATGCATTGGGGAATCCCTCTAGGAAGCTTCCATGTAAAAGTTGACCTGGATATTGTCCAAAAGGGCCAGTTTCTCATGGACAATTGCACTGATCTGGGAACCATTCAACAAGATGATTTAAATCACTAACTTCGGGTGGTTCTGCCAGATTTACCCTCCACTCTGTCACTCTGAAAGAGTCAGAAGGAAAAAAGCAGTTCTAACTTCAGAGTAACTATTTTAAAGACCTGGACCCAGCCTCTCATGGAGCACCTCCCCCCCCAACCCCCCACAATGCTGACCTCCAGGGTTCTCCTCACACCACTCCCACCCTCGAAACCCCAGATGACCCCTCACAACCCCCTCCAAACAAGCATCCCCCCCTCCCTGCTCCAACCCAACAGGGCTTGACCGCATTCCCTCACACCCCTGGTCTGAATGACACCCCTCCCATTTCCGATATGACCGAATACTGCTCCCCCCGTCAACCTCAACCCAACCCAACACTAAACCCCCCTGCCGCTACTGCACAAACTCGGTCTGACTCCACCCCACCCCCAGCCTGGCTCAACCTGACAGCAACCCCAACCCATGCCTGGACACAAGCCCAATATCGCCCCCTGACCTGCCCAAACACCCACAGCCACCCCATCCCTCTGCCTGACCTGACCAACTTCCCCCACGTCTGGACTCAAACCAACAGCCATACACCTTCCATGTCCAAACCCAACCCGCACCAATGTCCAGCCCAACCACCTGACCTTGATTTTATGCTGAAGTCCTGGTGTGGAATTTGTCCCAAAATCTGCTGCCACAGAGGTGAGGGTGCAACCAGCTGGAAGACAGCTGTGGAACTTAGCATTCTTTCTTGTTCACCGGAGTTTGGGATTCAGCCATGAATTAATCAGACACAGCACATCTGAATGCAGCTTCTTAGCTTTTGACCAGGAGTTCAAAGCAGAACTTTGACTGCATCAGAACGACCACTGAGAATGTTGACTCGCACAACATGACCTGTCAGACCCGTCCAGCATGTGCTTGGATGCCTCTTGCCCTTTCTCCTTACCTTTGCTCCTTATTGGTTGGGCTTGCTTTCTTCTATTGGCCAGTATCACTTGTTCTGATTGGCCCAGCTTACCATGGCGACAGCTTTTCTTGCAACACAAATGTTCCTGGTGTTTCCATTGTGCTGAGCTCAAGTTTTTTCATTTGGGTTATACACTATTTTAGCAGATAGTCAACAGGTGAAGCACACACAATGATCTAAGACACTTCTAAGCCAAAAATTTCCCGTCCCACCAACAACCGGAATCGCAGTCGGCAAGACAGAAAATTTAGTGGATCATTAAAAATCCATTGAGCTCGAACATGAATTTCCAGTTTTGGGATGTGGGCAGCCAATCCCACGCAGTCTATTTCCTTTACCATTTGTCAACAAAAGGGCAGAATTGTTAAAGTACATATGCGTATATATTATATATCACATGTTGATATGAGCATTGATATCATGGAGAGAATTTTACTGGTCTGCATGAGGCAGGAACAAGGGGGGACAGGGCAGCAAAATCATGGGGACTCATCGCTGCTTGGCTTCCCGAATATCCCACCATCAGGAAATTCATAGAATCGTAGAATCCCTAGTGCAGAAGGAGGCCATTTGGCCCATCAAGCCTGTACCGACAACAATCCCACCCAGGCCCTATCACCATAACTCCAATTATCCTTCTAATCCCCCTGACACTAAGGGGCAATTTTGCCTGGCTAATCCATCTAACTCACATGTCCTTGGACTGTGGGAGGAAACTGTAGCATCCAGAGGAAACCCAGGGGGAGAACATGCAAACTTCACATAGACAGTGAGCCAAACTGAGAATCAAGCGTGTGTCCCTCATTCTGTGAGGCAGCAGTGCTAACCATTGTGCCATCATGCTGACAATTTTATTGTCGACAAGTGAAGGAGTGGATAGCTCCCTTCCCCTCACCACAAGGGGGTGGGAAGCCAGTTTGGTTATGTCAGATCCTATTAAGGGCCATTTGACCAGGCCTTTGGCATTTTGTGGATTGAGCTCCTCTAGCATGGGGTGGTCACCAGCTGAATGAAGATGGCCTCTCAGTGGCAGCCTGGGGGTGGAGGAGGAGGAGCTGTGAGGGTTAGGGTGGGTCTACACCACGGTTATGAGTGTCAATCCCTGTGAGCTCAGAGATTCACGAGGATGGGTATCCTCTTCATTAGCTTCATTTTAAAATGTTCTGCAATCTCTGATTGGGCCAGCAATTCTTGGGGAAGGACAGCTGTTCCTAAGCAGGACGGTAACTCTGGTGGCCGTTAATTCATGAGTTGCCGCCCGTAAAATGAAGGGGGAAATCCCACCAGCCGGCTGGGCGTATTGTCGATAAACATCTCCGGGCAATGTTGGGACCTCATCAACTTTGGCAAAATCTGGCCCCATATGCTAAACAGTGATGTTCATTGTTTTACTAATCTAGAATAGAATCCTTCCAGTGCAGAAGGAGGCCATTCTGCCCATCCAGTCTGCACCAACCACAATCCCATCCAGGCCCTATTCCCAAAACCCCTGTTAATGCCCCTGACACGAGGGTTAATATAGCATGGCCAATCAACCTAACCCACACATCTTTGGACTGTGGGAGGAAACTGGAGCACCCGGACGAAACCCATGCAGACACGAGGAGAACGTGTAACGTCCAAGCACAGACAGTGACCCAAGACTGGAATTGAACCCTGGCACTGTGAGGCAGCAGTGCTAACCACTGTGCTGCCCATTAATTGCATTAATCTGTAATGCAATTAGCCACATCTGGACTCGCATGTAGCCGGACACACTGGTGTTAAGTCATTGTATCTGAATGGGAGAACTGTAGCTTAAAAGGAAAATTACAAAGCAACTGTTCTCTTCAAAGAGTGACAACAGATTGAAATGAGATAGACCTTGATTAATGCAGCCTGCTCACAAAATACAACATGGCATCTGATGTTCAATAAATGGAGTAGACCGCACGTCCACTTTCTGACCCACAATAAAGAGGTATTGTCTTCAACACGATCTGTTTGATCGAGTGCCAGTATTGGCTTTTGGCACCAATTAGCAAAGCAAATTGGCAGTCTGGAATTCTCAGGATATAAACTGGACTTCCAGTAGCAGCCATTTTAATGAAATGTAAACTTATTTTTATTCAGTTTCTTTGCCGGAAAGCCTCAAGATCCCTGCCTCCTCGTCTGGAGACGAAAGCGCAGCTCCGAACAGAAAACGGAGACAGTCTAGTGCCAACGAGCAGGACGCCATCGCGAGTATAATCATCTATTGGACACTGGGAGAGCTTTTACCAGAGCAGTACGACCCTGACAAAAGAAGCCTGAGGTAAACCCAAACGGGGAGGGGGAGGAGAAAATCAAACATGAATGTGTGGCATACTTGTCTAGCTCTCAAACCACAAATTAGTAAAAGTATAGTAGCAAATGGAGAAATAGAATTAATCTGTTCATTAAGTTTCTGAAGTGCAGATATCTGAATTATCTCTCTCTCTCTCAGGGTTCCGAAGCGACCTGTCATAAACAGTCCCATTGTAAGCATAGCTGTCCATGACAACGATGAGTTACTGCAGCACCAACTAGAAAAGCCAATCAGGGTGCAGTACAGGCTTTTTGAGACCGAAGAACGATCCAAGCCAATTTGTGTCTTCTGGAACCATTCCATCCCGTAAGACCTCTTCGCTTATCATTTCCAGACCTGAGTATCTTGGGGAAAGGCTCCCTCCCCCCTCACTATAGCATAGATGGATATATGAAGCAGGTGAACAAAGGTTCTGGGATCTGGTAAGAACACTAGTGGTCAGCCTGGTCTTCTGTCAGGATGATGGATCGTTCTCGACACCAGAGGCCAATTGATTTCCTTTTAAATCTTGTGTCAAGGTGACCTTTTAATTTCCAATCTCCCAATCTTGCACCACAAAGAAAACAGTGCGGCATTTCATTCTAATTAAATATATCTTCCCTGACTCTCTTTGATATTATAAAAAAACATAATTTCTTTCAGATCAAAGATGGAATTTGCGATTTTAAACCCCTAGAATGTTACATTCTTTGAATGTGAAGTGGTATTGGAATGCGCACAAGAGAAACAGGAAGAGGCAACCTGACCCCAAAGCATTGCCGAATGGCCAATTCTAAATTTATATTGCTGTGGAAAGCTGACAGGCATTCACCAGCCTGAGTTTATTTGTAAAGCACTTAACATTTGTTTAAACATCGGTTTAAATCTTTGTTCACTCCCCCCCGCTTTCCTGAAAGCAGTAGTTGATACTTGTAGCTCGGTTCGCTCCAGTAGCTCTTTATACCTCTTCCAAGTTACCATTCTTTTATATGTGTGCTTAGGAACTGTGTGTTTGTGTTTGATACCTGAAATGGCCCTTACTAGCTGTAAGTCTGGTCGTTTGACTCCTGCCAGAGTCCAGGAGGTTTCAGACATTGCTTGTACAACTCAGTTAAGGTATGTCAGGACAGGTGAGAGACTGAATCAAGGAGTGTCCTGGTTTCGTAGAATCATAGAATGGCCCGTCATGTCTGTTTTGGTTCTCTGTAGGAACAATTCATCTAGTGCCACTCCCCTGTCTTTTCACTGTAGCCCTGCTAATGTTTCCTTTTCAGATAATGACCCAATTCCATTAAAAAGCCTTAACTGACCCTGCCTCCAGTATACTCTCAGACTACGCAATCCAGATCATATCCAGGCTGTGCATTAGAAAGTTTTTCCTCATCTCACCATTGTATCTTTACTTTAAATTCGTGCTCTCTAGTTCTCAATCCTTCCACCATTGGGAATAGTTTGGCCCTATTTACCCTGCCCAGACTTCATGATTTTGAATGTCATTCTCAAATGTCTTTGCAACTTGCTGCTCTCCAAGGAGAACAGTACCAATTTCTTCAAACATCTATGAACTGAACTTCCTCATCCCTGGAAACATTCCCATGAATAATTTTTGCACTGTCTAATGCCTTTACATTCTTCCCGAAGACTTGGATGCAATACCACAGTTGAAATGAAACCAGTATTTTTATCTCGGTTTAACATAGCTTCTTTGCTTTTTATTCTATGGCCCCAATGATAAAGCCCCAGAAGCATTCATAGTAATTATAGATTCCATACAGTGCAGAAGAAGCCATTTGGACCATCAAGTCTTTACCTATTCTTTGACAGAGTATCTTACCCAGGTCCTCAACTGCACACTATCCTCCTAACCCCACATATTTCCCTTGGCTAATCCATCTAACCTACACATCTTGGGACACTCAGGGACAATTTAGCATGGCCAATCTCCCTAACCTACATATCTTTGGACTGTGGGACAAAAATCAGAGGAGGAAACCCAGGCAGACACAGGAAGAAAGTACAGACTTCACACAGACAGCTGGGAATCAAAATCAGGCCCCTGGCGCTGTGAGGCAGCAATGCTAACCACTGTGACACTGTGCCACCCCAATCAGTATGGCTTAGTGGGGAACCTGCAGCATAATACATAGAACTCAGACTAATTATAAATTGCTTTATAAATGCTACCTTGTACTTGATCTAGATGTACAGTGCGTGATACTTGTGTTTGATAATTTATTTTTAAATGCCACTTTTCACATCCTCTGATCGGAAATGATGCAGCGTTGGTGGAACAGGAGGCTGGTCGTCCAAAGGGTGTGAATTAGTCTTCAGGAACGAGACCCACATCAGCTGCCAGTGTAATCATATGACAAGTTTTGCTGTTCTCATGGACATTTCCAGACGAGAGGTAACTGTCTCTTTGGTGAAAGTATCACTTTTTTTTTCTAACAGCCAGGCCTTTCCTATATTGAGCATGTTCAAACAGTAAGCAGTCTGAGGTACGCAACACATTTACAGTGTAACAGATCCCATTGTGTTAATGTTGATATAGCATTCCGCTTCTCGTAAGATCGTACGCTTCTTTCTATAACATTAGCATTTAAATTAAAGTTAGTTATAACCTCCGTCCTGGTACTTTTTGTTGGAAGTTGCTTTGTCAGGCTGATCCTTCGTTTCTGCCAGTCAGACTCCATAGTCAGCCTATTGTGCCTGTGATTGTCATTGAGATTCTGATTTGGATGAGTGTGTACAACACCAGCCACCTCAACCACTTACTCTGAAATGGTAGCTCTAGTGTGGCAGGGTTTTGTTGCCTTGGCGATCTGCAGTAAAGTGCCAAAGTCAACTGCTCCGAGGCCCCAAAGTTTAAAAATAGTAAAAGCGAAAACAGGATTAATAAGGAAATAATTAAGTGGCATTGAACTTGAGTTTTAAAAGCCAGATGCATTTAAGGAAAAAGAAGACCGAAGAAAGAAAGATAGAATTTACATTTATACAGCACCCTGAACAATCTCACAGCTAATGAAGCTGTTTTGTTGCACTGAAGAGAAATGTGGTTTCCATTTTGCAAGCAATGCAATAAATGACCAGGGGAGGTTGTTTTGTTAGCCAGGACACCAGGAGAACTGCTCTGGACTTAGAGTCATAGAGATATACCGCATGGAAACAGGCCCTTCAGCCCAACGTGTCCATGCTAACCAGGTTTCCTAGATTGGAACTAGTTCCATTTGCCTGCATTTGGCCCACATCCCTCTAAAACTTGCCCATCCATGTACACGTCTAAATGTCTTTTAAATGTTGTAATTGTACCCAGCTCTACCACCTCCTCTGGCAGCTTATTTCATATATGACTTAAAGATTTTTTTTTAAAGATTATTTATTACTGTCACAAATAGGCTTATATTAACATTGCAATGAAATTACTGTGAAAATCTCCTGGATACCACACTCCGTGCATGTTTCGATACACTGAAGGAGAATTTAGCATGGCTAATGCAACTAACCAGCACAGTTTGGACTATGGGAGGAAACCAAAACTTGCAGAGGGAACCCACGCAGACATGGGGAGAATGTGCAGACTCCACACTGAGTGACCCAAGCCAGGAATCGAACCCGGGTCCTTGGTACTGTGAGGCAACATTGCTAACCACTGTGCCATTCTGCAACTTAGAATCATAGAGATATATGGCATATAAGCAAGTCTTTCAGCCCAATTTGCCATCCAGGTTTCCAAAACTGAACTGCATTTGGCCCATATCCTATTAACCTTTCTGATCCATATACCTGGCCATAATGTATTTTAAATTTTGTAATTGTATCCATCTCTACTAAACAAAGAACAAAGAACAACCCAGCACGGGAAACAGGCCCTTCAGCCCAACAAGCCCACGCCGCCGCATCACCCTACACCTATTCTACCCTGCGTGTCTACGAATAGAACCCCTGACTTAGCCAGATTCAGGGGAGAATAGTGTCAATTTGGTAAAACCAATCAGCCTAAGAGCACATCTTTGGGGTGTGGGAGGAAACCGGAGCGCCCGGAGGAAACCCACGCAACCACAGGGAGAATGCACAAACTCCCACAGACACAGGCCCAAATCCATGTATCTGCACAGCTAGCAGTGCTAGTCACCGAGCTGTTGCGGCGCCCGTCTACCGGTCCAGGATCAAGCACACACACCGACACGAAGTACTAGGCCACTCCTGGAACCTCCAAGAGCAGCCCACGCACGACCCACCGTGTGCATGCCCCTCGTTTGACTACCTCCTCTGGCAGTTCATTCCAGATGCACACCACCCTCTGTGTAAAAAAGTTGCTCGATTTCTTTGAATAATGCCACAGGTTGAATTTTCGTCACCTAAGCGGGCAGATTGAAACTCGGTTTTGTATTTCATTCAAAAAGCGCTCCTGAAATACACATAATTTCAGTGAAGTTTTGGCACATGCGAGAAATCAAATCATGACATATTATTGTGGGCGACACGGTGACACAACACTGTTGCCTCACAGAGCCAGGAACCCAGTTCAATTCTGGCCTTGGTCTGTGTGGAGTTGACCCATTCTCCCTGTGTCTGCTTGGCTTTCCTCCGGGTGCTCTGGTTTCCTCCCATAGTCCAAAGATGTGCAGGTTAGGGTGATTGACCATGTTAAATTTACCTTCAGTGTCCCAAGATACATTGGTTGGGGGGCTGCGGTGGTTTGCAGGGTAAACAGGGATAGGCCTGAGTAAGATTTGGTGCAACATTGATGGGCTGAATGGCCTCATTCTGCACTGTAAGGATTTTATGGTAGTCTATGAAAATAGATCTGCATGGATCTTCAGATGCAGTTGATTGCTGAATTCAAAGCACATTTTGTGGTGCAAGGAATAATAATTACCTCACGTACCATTCAGTATGATATGTGTGAAGAGCATGGACAAGATTATGGCATTTTCCGACAGGTAGGGGTTACAAATATCTAACTTCATAAATAACTAGTAGAACTTTAGTAGCGAGTACATAACTATTGCAATACTGCACTATACTTAAAACCTTATTTCTGAAATTCTTTCCCAGAATGGTGAAATTCTACCTCTGAAACTGGTCACATACTCCACTGTGGCCGTCTCACTGGGTGCTTTGCTGCTGTCCTTCTTGATCCTCCTATTTCTGAGGACTCTTCGCTCAAACCAGCACAGCATCAGTAAAAACATGCTAGTGGCGCTCTTCTTCTCTGAGCTCATCTTCATCCTTGGAATTAACCAAGCAGATAATCCGGTAAGTGACATATAAATAAATGGGAGATAGTCTTTTGCCTGGTGTATGGGCCACCGACGTCACGTTCATCTCCTCATGTCAGTGAATGACATTGAATGAAGTCAGTGGTAGTTTGTAATGTAAGTTGATATGGAAAAACCAGCAACTTTTGCACCTCATTGTACTAGACTGTATAACAGCTTGGCAGCTGATAGTCCTCGGTGCCAGGCTGACTGTTTGCACATTGCACATAGCAGACCGTACCAGTGCAGTCATCATGATTCAATGCATATGGAGCAGTTTGCTTTCTCTCAGATTTGATATTAGATCTAACTGCAGCTCTGCATAAGTTATCACTGCTCACTTGTTTGAAGTATAATCTTTGTACCTTTTAGGAGAATTAAATAAATGAGGTTTAGTGTCCAGTTTTAAAGATTACTGCAATCTTTTGAATTCTGCTTTCGCACTGGGAAGTATGAAAATATTGTTTAAACTTACACAATGGAGACCTCTGGTGGTATGGTGAGCAAACTACAGCATTGGAAGGTTACGGAATTGGGGAAAAAGCAATTGGAATTGTCTTAAGAACTTGCAAGAATCACCATTAAAGGATCTGAGTGAACCCATACCCACCATATTGTCTTACCAGGTTATTCCAGCAAGAAGTGACTCTTCTTAAGAAAAGATATTTCCAGTGCCTCCTACCACATCTAATTGTTTCAAATCTAACTGGCCTAAGTTCAATTCATTAATCGTTTAAAAGCCTCAATCTTTTCACCTTTCGGCCTGAATCTCTTTAAGTAAATCACTTTTGAAATTGATTGACATACTGATTTGATTTGATTTGATTTATTATTGTCACATGTATTAGCATACATTGAAAAGTATTGTTTCTTGGGCGTTATACAGACAAAGCATTCCGTTAATAGAGAAGGAAATGAGAGAGTGCAGAATGTAGTGTTACAGTTGTAGCTAGGTTAGAGAGAAAGATCAACTTAATGCAAGGGAGGCCCATTCAAAAGTCTGATGGCAGCAGGGAAGAAGCTGCTCTTGAGTCAGTTGGTACATGACCTTAGACTTTTGTATCTTTTTTCCTAACAGAAGAAGGAGGAAGAGAGAATGTCCAGAGTGTATGGGATCCTTAATTATGCTGGCTGCTTTGCCTAGGCAGCAGGAAGTGTAGGCAGAGTCAATGGATGAGAACATTAGACAAGTCAAAGACCAAAAAAAGGCCCTGCAAAGCACATCTAATATCCTAATTCTCCTGGCCTAGCATCTAACTGTACTTGGCAAACCCTTAAGGATATGTTCTGCAGTTGTTCATGTTCTACTTTCCAAACAGAAAGTTGTTAGTGCCATGTGGAGCTTCTTTGTAAAATTCAAACAGTAATTATTCAGTGTTATTTCTGTGAGGCAATCCCTTTTTGGCCATAACGATAGCTCAACTCAAAAGCTCTCATTCCAATCTGAGTCCAGCAGCAAGTGTCTGTGCATTATTTGATCCTCACCTGATGTCTCACCTAATGTCTGTACCTCTATCTGCAGAAAGAGATGCTGGATAAAAGTTAGGCTTTTTTTTCATCTTCCTGATGGATGCTGAGGGTAATTGTAGCATCTGCACTATTGGTGCTGAGATTAGTTCAGTGTACATGGAGGAATGTATTGGGATTATTGGGATCTTCTTAACCTGTATAACTCAGCAGTTCACCATTTCTCTGCAAACTGGCACACAAGTATACATTAACCCAAGATCCTTTGACATTGAACGTCTAAAGACTCCATATTAGGAATCTTGTTAATAACTCCTCCTAAATCATTCCAGTGATTATTAGTTTTATTTACTATTCATAAACCATGCTGCTCATTTAGCTATCCAAATTAATGTGTGACTGATAATGTTTTTGAATGGTAACACTGAGAGTTCCATCTAGCTCAGTGGATAGAGATGCATTATGGCCTTTGGCCCGATGTGCATTTTGCTGTTAAGTTGTGAGAATGGTTGAAGCAAATAGCACACTCGCATTTAAGGGAGGCTAGATCAGTAAATGTCCGAAAAAGAGGTTCTTGATCAGGTTTGATGAAGTAGGATGAGAAGAGTTTTGAATGAGGCAAGAAGGCTGGCATAAATCAATCGGGTCAAATGGCCCTGTTTCTGTGCTGTAAATTATATGCAACGTCCAGTGTCTGAACTTGCACCCGCTTGTGTTTGTACACAGTAACCAATATCTAATTGATGCATTGCATTTGTCTTTTCTCTTGTCATCCTCAGTTTGTCTGCACTGTGATTGCCATTCTGCTCCATTTCTTCTACATGTGCACTTTTGCCTGGATGTTTTTGGAAGGGCTTCACATTTATCGCATGCTAACAGAGGTCCGTGACATCAACTATGGCCCCATGCGGTTCTACTACATGGTTGGCTGGGGTGTCCCCGCTTTTATCACAGGTATTTGTTCCTTGCCTAATTTGGAAGTACTAACTGAATTCTGTTTTTCTGAGCTAGATAAGATGCACCTACAATAGTGACATCCACATTCTAAGTTGCGTTCATCTTCAGTAGTGGAAAAAAATCCTAAGTATTTGTGGCTGAGAAGAAATCAGCTAAAAATATGATTAATTTCCTATTGCACAAAAACGCCACATATGTCTTGACATATGCTACATGCTCCCACTAGCTTGTGATACAGGATGCAACACGAGCCAGTTGATCTGCAGAAAGGATTTGAATCACAGGATGGTAACAGCACAGAAGGAAGCTATATGGCTCATGGTGCCAGTGCCATCTCTCTGTAAGAGCTGCTTTGCTGGTCTCTCTCGCTCTTCCTCTTTCTCCATAGCTCCACAATTTTTTTCTCTGCAAATAATCACCCTATGAAAGCCATGATTTAATCTGCCTCCCTCACACTCTCAGGCAGTCCGTTCCTGGTCCTAACTATCCGTTGAAGAAAAATTCCTCGTGTTGTTATTATTACTTCTTTTGCCAATCCCGTTAAATCAGTATTCTCTGGCCCTCAAACCTTTCACCATAGGGAACAGTTTGCCCCGACGTACAATCTAGATCCTTCATGATTTTGAATACCTCTATCAAATACTCTGTCAGCTTTTCCATCTCCAAAAAGAGCAGTCTCAGCTTTGCCAATCTATCCTTGTAACTGAAGTCTCATATCCCCGGAACCATTCTCATAATTATTGTAACATCTCTTGCAGGTTTAGCTGTTGGCCTTGATCCCGAGGGATATGGTAATCCTGATTTCTGCTGGCTATCCATCTATGACACCTTGATATGGAGTTTTGCAGGGCCTATAACTGCAGCCGTTTCTGTAAGTTTGCAAATTTGCTCTTAAAAAACTAAGTTTACATCAAAAAGGACAATCTATTATATGGCACTATCACTGGCCGTGGACAGTGAATGCGTCTGAATATGTTTTGAAACCCCTCAGCAGACAGGGTAGCAGGATGGTTAGCACTGCAGTCTCACAATGCCAGGGACTTGGGTTCGATTCTAGCCTCAGGTGACTGTCCGTATGGAGTTTGCATGTTCTCCCCATGTCTGCGTGGGTTTCCTCTGGGTGCTCTAGTTTCCTCCCACAGTCCAAAGATATGTAGATTAGGTGGATTGGCCATGATAAAATGCCCCTTAATGTCCCAAAATGTTGGTAAATATGTGGGTTTTGGAAAGAGGGTGGGGAATGGGCTTGTGTAAGATACCCTGTCAGAGATTCGGTACAGACTCGATGGGCCGAATGGCCTCCTTTTGCACTGTTGAGATTCTGTGATTCTGTGCTTAGCACACCACCTACCAATATTTTCAGTAGACTTTCAAAATAGTTTTTGCAGCCGCAAAATTTAATGCTCTATCATATAATCAGATAATTTTACAGATTGGAAGCAGGCCACATGTTCCGTCAATGGTCATGATTTTCTCCACATAAGCCTAGTTGTATTTTCCTGCTCACTCTTCATATCTTTCGATATCCCCCTTTTCAGGTACCTTTACCTTTTAAAGAATTTATAGAATATTACAGCACATGCATGGAATACTGGTGTAAGTGGTTATCTTTATCAGGTAAGAATAAAGGGTTGAGCTGCAGGTCCCATTTTGATTTAAGCACCGTCCATGGTGTGCAAAGCAATCCTGTTTAGCCATCGTCTCTATGTTCACTTATCTATATTAGCAAAGTCTCCATTTTAAAATTCTTATCCTTGTTTTCAAATCTTTTTACACTGTTGACTTCTTTTTTGCAGATGAATGTTTTCCTGTATATTCTGTCTGCCAAAGCTTCCTGTCGACCAAGACATCAAGGTTTTGAGAAGAAGGGAACTGTGTAAGTGCTCTTAGATTAAATCTTTGACAAGGCAATAATGGCTTCACGTTAATTAAAGTTTGATTTTTATTCTAACTAATCTTAAAAATATAATCAGCGGAGGAGTAGAATATTCCAAGCAGTAATTAAAGGCAAAAATAATTGTTTACATTAGGAACTTGTGCTAAACTAAAACAGAAAATGACTGGTATACAACAGCATTTATGATCTTAAATGACTCTCAAATAGTTAACGCAACCCATTGAAGTGTTGTGGGATTTTGGGTTTCTAAAGTCAACAGGCTGATGAGAAGGGCACATAAAATATGGCAGGTGCCCCATCCATCTCCTGCCTGCCCATCCCTGGCCAGTTCCCCATCATACGAGGATGGGTAAGTTGCATACTAGGCCACCCATTCTTAGGTCTATTCAAGTGCATAACTGTGCAATTAACTTCACTGCCTTAAAGCACTGGGCAGTTTCAGACGGGACAGAAAACAAAGAACATTTTTGAAAGCGCTTCATTGAAAGAGCAAGATTGGAGTCATATTGGGTGGCATGGTGGCACAGTGGTTAGCATCGCTGTCTCACCGCGCCACGGATGAGGGTTCAATTCCTGGCTTGGTTCACTGTCTCTGCAGAGTCTGCACGTTCTCCCCATGTCTGCATGGGTTTTATTCCTGGTGCTTCGGTTTCCTCCCACAGTCTGAAAGATGTGCTGGTTAGCTGCATTGACCGTGCTAAATTCTCCCTCAGTGAACAGGTGCCAGAGTGTGGCGAGCAGGGGATTTTCACAGTAATTTCATTGCAGCGTTAACGTAAGCCTACTTGTGACACTAATAAATAATCTTTTAAAAAAAAACTTTTAAGTTGTGTATGGAATGAGCTGCCAGAGGAGGTGGTAGGGCTGGGTACAATTACAACATTTAAAAGACATCATGTGTACATGGGGAGCACATTTGCAAAGAAGTCCCCTTCGTTCCTCCCATCTTGTCTCTGTCTCCCTGCTTTCTGGATTTTGCAATCCTTCCCTGCCATAAAACCCTGAGGCTTACCTCTCTCTGGTGACTATTGCTACTCCTGCATCCCCTTGCCGCCCCAGGGGAACTTCGGTGCAGCCAGGACTGTTAAGCTGCCAGTCAATTAGATTGCCAAGCATCTCTTGAGAGTGGGACTTCCTGTCCACTGAGGGGCAGAAGTCTGACCCTGAGCTTGTTTAGCCTGCACCCCAACTGGTTGTTGCTGCAGGCCAGGTTTTTTTTTTAAAACTTTCTTTCCGTCGAGACAAGCAGTATGCCCACCCTCCCATAAATCCAGTTCTACATGCAGGTCTACTTCTTTTGGACGGTGGGAGGAAACCGAAGCACCCAGAGTAAAACCCATGCAGACATGGGGAGAACATGCAGACTCCACAGAGACAGTGACCCAAGCCAGGAATCGAGCCCATGTCCATGGCGCTGTGAGGCAGCAGTGCTAACCACTGTGCCACCCAATGTGCCTTCAATCTTGCTTTTACAATGAAGCCCTTTCAAAAATGCCCTTTGTTTTCAGAAGATGACTTAACTGTCTTCATTAATGATATTGCTTAATACTATCTCTATGATACCATCTCATTGAACAAGCTTGAGCACTGCTGCTTCACAGTGCCAGGGACCCGGGTTCAATTCCCGGCTTGGTCACTATCTGTGTGGCGTTTGCACATTCTCCCCGTGTCTGTGTGGGTTTCCTCCAGGTGCACCAGTTTCCTCCCACAGTTCAAAGGTGTGCAGGTTAGGTGGATTGACCATGTTAAATTGCCTCTTAGTGGCGGGAGATTAGCTAGAGTAAATGCATGGGTTATGGGGATAGGACCTGGGTGAGATTGTGGTCGATGCAGACCCGATGGGCTGAATGGCCTCCTTCTGCATTATAGGATTCTATGATTATAAGCTTTGAGCCATCTGATGCAGTATGGTATCATATTTTGTTTTATAATGTTTCTGTGAAGTATTTTGGGAGGTTATTGTTAAGGTGCTTTTTAAGTACAAGTTGTTGCTAATTATGCACACAATTTTCATTGTATTGTGTTTGTTGTATATTATTGGGATGTTGCATTTGTTTCCAAGAATAATATTTATAAGGCAGCTAAATATTGGTGTCCCACCTCAACATGAATCATTGTAATTTTTGTTTTGCTAGATCTGGATTGCGTACTGCATTTGTAGTGCTACTGATCGTCAGTACCACTTGGCTCCTGGCCTTGTTGGCAGTGAACAGTGACACCATTATTTTCCACTACCTCTTTGCTGGTTTCAATTGTCTCCAGGTAAAATTTATCTTCGTTCGCCTTTAACCCAGGCAATAATCAGTTGTTTTGTTTTCATGGAATCATCACAGAATCCCTGCAGTGCAGGAGGAGGCCATTTGGCCCATCAAGTCTGCACCAACCCGCTGACAGATTGGCTGTTTACTCCATTTTGACTGTTAATTATCCCAAGTTGCTATTCTTGACCAACCCTACCTGTTTGCAACCAGATATAGTTTGGAACATTGAAACAAGAGTTTAGCCCCTCAAGCCTGTTCCATTATTCAACAACATATGTGATGATCAGTAACCTAACTCCATGTACCTACCTTTGCCCCATATCCCTTAATACATTTGGTGAACAAAACTCTATCTATCTCCAGTTTCAATTGAATAATTGTTTTTGAGTTAAGTTCCATTTGTAGAAGTGATTCCAAACTTATCCCTCCCTTTGTGTGAAGAAGTGTTTCCTAATTTCATTCCCAAAAGGTCTGGCTCTAATCTTTTGATAATGCCCCCTTCATTCTAGACTTTCTAACTGGATGAAATGGTTTCTTCTGAACTATTCTATCTGTTGTTGCACATAATAAATCACTGTGGTGGAAGAATCCATCCAGACTGGTCTTTTAGGTTCAAGCCAGTTTATTGTAAGGCACTTCCTCAGTGCTATGAACCAACAAGAAGTTCACCCAACCACCCACCCATATGCTACACCTGTCCCTATTTATAGGACAATTAATGTCGCTTGTATAACTTGCATTGCCTTAACAGGGTAATTGTCATACATGAAGATTAATAAATAGTACATTGACATCTGTTGCCTATAATATCTTAAAATAAATCAATCAATTCATCCTTTAATCTTTCAATTTCCAGAAAATATGACCTTGGTTTGTTTGATTCTCCTTGTAACTTCACCTTTGGAGGCCAGGTGCCAGTCTTGCAGACTCGGTGACCAATTTCTTCTTCTAGAATTTCTCACAGTATTCCACGTGAATCTAACCAGCCAAAACGTCTATCTTCTCATGTTCTATTCCTTTAGATATAAAGGCCATCATCCATTAGTCTTTTGATTTTTTTTCTGTACCTGTTCATGACATTTTAATAATGTTGTGTGCCTTACTCCTTAATGGAGATCCACTATTTCTAGTGTTCCATCATTTCAAAAGTATTCATTTTATGCTCACAGTGGATGACGTTACATTTGCCTACACTGAACTCCATTTGTCACTGTTTTAATTACCAATATATCTTTGTAATTTGTAATGGCAGATGCAACGAGCCATTGGCCACTATGGAATCTTCCAATAATGCTGAAGTCTACAGCAATTTGCTTTGTTCACCTGCCTTGCCACCTGGGAACTCACGCTGGAGGGGTCAACTTTGGCACAACTGAGCATCCCACCAGTCAGAAGGTCTTGAATACCCTGCCCAATATCATGATCATAGAATCCCTACAGTACAGAAGGAGGCTATTGGGCCCATTGAGTCAGTACCAACCACAATTCCACCCAGGCCCTATTCCCGTAATCCCACACATTCACCCTGCTAATCCCTCTAACACTTGGGGCAATTTGGCATGGCCAATCAACCTAACTCACGCATCTTTGGACTGTGGGAGGAAATTGGAGCACTTGGAGGAAACCCACGCAGACACAGGGAGAATGTGCAAACTCCACACAGATAGTGACCGAAGCCGGAATTGAACCCAGTCCTTGGAGCTGTGAGACAGCAGTGCTAACCACTGTGCCACCCTTTTACCTTATTATTCTGAATATAGAGGCAAGTTGTCATCCAGTCAAGGTTAGCAAATATCCACTTGTATCCTTAAATTACATATACCATGAGTAATAACATTATTGACACAGAAAGATCAGGAAACAAATGTTTATACTATTTCAAACATGTCCTGATAGTGCTCATGTGCCTATTTTGTTCATGGTATCTTCAACGGTATATACTTTTGGTAGTATTTTTAAAAACTATTTGTATTGTTAATTATTATCGGGTTTCCTCCAATTTTGTTGGCTTGGAATTATTGTATTTGTGTCCAAAAATTTATTTGTTGCTCACTGGGTTGTGGTACTGTGAAGCATGCAGAAAGTTCAATTTAGTGTCTGTGAATTTGGGCAATCATAAATAGGACTAATTCATTTTTCTTTCATCATAGTATGTTTGACAGGAACTAAAATAGTAAAATATAATGAGGGCTAGTAAGAGAAAAGAGTGATAATTTGCCAGAAAGCTTGAGCTTGCCTCATGAAAGAAATCTGCAATACTTTTATTGTGGAGACCAGCTTTGATAGTTTGTACTCATAACTTTCTTGCTTTTAGGGTTTATTCATCTTCATCTTCCGCTGTATCGTCAACGAGGAAGTAAGGAAAGCCTTTAAGTATGCTTTCAGTAAGAAGCACACAGATGATACAGTCGGCACAACAAAATCAACACTGGCATCAGTTAGTAGCTTTTTTTGTCCTTTCTTCTTCTTTGTGTATTTACTCCCCACTACCTGCTGAAAAAAAGTCCTGTGAAACCACACAACCACATAACAATAGTAAATGTCTTTATTATTCCCCACAGTGAAGGTGGGTGGGAGCTCATGCTCAGAGTAAAGAGGTGAAGGGCAGATTCTCTCAACATGTCCACGGCAGGTTTGGTGGCAGGCAGGAGTGGAGAATCAGGCGGCTGCCAAGAAGTCAGAAATCTGCCAATGCAAAATCACATTGCAATTCTCCCAATAATGGATTAATGACAGGTCTATCATCCCACTGGCATGTAGCCTGAATGCCATTTGCATTTATTTGCATCTCTTGAATGCCCAGTCAAACAGCTGCTGAAGATAGATGGCAGAATAGTGATATCAGTGTATTGAACTGTTGTTTGAATATGATGCCCGTGTCTTAAATCCTGCCATCTCTGGGTGGATAAATCTGCTGCCAGCCCAACACAAGAGTTGGAAGGGAAGTTGCCTGTGCATAATTAATAAGGTTCCTAAAGAAGAATCTGGCACGGGATCCCACCATTCTGGTTGATGAGACAGGAGCTGCTGGAGCCACCCATCACCATACTTAATCTCAAAATCAGAGATTGTAACCCCAAGCCGTTTAGGATTTCACTGAGGCTGGAAGATTTTCCTAGCTTTGGCTAGAGGTAAGAATTTCCAGGGTAATCCTCACCACAAATGCCTTGAGATTGGAAGTTACCCGGCTGGGAAAGGCTAAAGGAAGCAGTCCATGAAGAGTGGAAAATAGATTTGGACTGGTTTGGAGAGGATAAATATCTACTTAAAGGACAATTAAAATATTCCAGAGCAGGATTTTTGATTATTTTAAAAGTTAATTGGTGGGCAGTTGTAGTTTAGAGTTTAAGTTGTCTACAAAGAGTGTTTGATTGATATTTTAGTCTGCTTGTTACAATAAAAGTCTTGAAGCTTGAAATTGCGTTGTGATCCTTCCACTGAAAATTCTTAGTCATCAGTCTCTAAAGGGATTGTATCGTATTAATACATGATTAAGGAGATAATAAATGATGGGATTGTGTTAAAAGACCGTAACAAGCTAGATGGGTTTTAGTGACCGCTAGGTGGTAGAAATAAATTTCATTGATATGTGTAGTTCTTGATAACCTGAGAGAGAATTGAAGATACATAAACACTTTGATCAATTTTTCATCTTTTTAAAAAAGAAACAGAATCCATTTTTCATATTGAGATTTTTGTTGAAATTTATATGCTACTAAATCATGCTTTTTTTCTGTCACTATTATCATTTAACATCAAAGATATTGTAAATAATATGGCATTCTCTCAGATTTTTTTTTGAAAACCACAGTCTTTAGAGGCTAATGGATAATGCATGAATATTGACTATATATATAAAAGCTTGGCCCAAGTCTTCCAGCCTCCAGATGCACCACTACAGTATACATTGGGACTCTGTGGCAGTCCTCATCCACTGACTATTAGAAGTTTCAACTTCTAATGGGCAATTCCCCTGGTCCCCAGGACATGCTGCAAGTGTCTCTAACCCTGAGTTAGAGCCTTGGAGCAGTTCCAAAGTACTTGCCTGGATAATTAGCCATGAAATGTTAAACAGACTAAAAGAGAGTCTAACTCCTGGTCAGCTACAGAACTGACTCTCCAGTCAGTCGGCTTAACCCATTTCACCCACCTGCTTTCCTACCCACCAGCTGCCCAATTCACCTGGCCCCTACCCACCCACCCACTACCTTATCTATCTGCCACTTCACCCACCTGCCATCTTAACAAACTATCACCTACCCACCTTTTTTATTCATTCACGGGACATGGGGATCACTAGCTGGCCAGCATTTATTGTCTCTCTCCATTGCCTTTGAACTGAGTGGCTTGCTGGGCCGTTTCGGAGAGCACTTGAGAGTCAACCACATTGCTGTGGCTCTGGAGTCATATGTAGGCCAGATCAAGTAAAGACGGCAGATTTCCTTCCCTAAAGGACATTAAGGACCTCACCCATGTTATAACCCATTTTACAACCCTACCCACCCATCTACCCCACCACTCATTCATTCACCTTCAAACAATGTGGCATGAATAAATTTTATGAAAACATGACCGGCAGTAAACATGTGTCATGTTTACAACACTATAATACAAAGATGTTTTAATACTTTACCCCACAAGTGAGACTCTTAATGTTTGCATGAAATAGTTGATTTGAAGAAATGACATAATATTAATTGCTTCATGTCTTTTGTTTTAAGCAGTCATTGTGTAATAACACGTACATTGATGGTCGAACGTATCGCTCAGCCTTTGGAGATTCAGCTGGGTCAGTGAGCAGTGCTTCGAGGTCAGGGAAAAGTCACAACAGCTACATTGCATTTGTTCTCAGGTAATGTGACACAGTGAGAGCACTCTCGACCAACTCGGTCTAATTCAGTCGTCGTTATAGTGATTTTAAAGATTTCCCTGAGTTGACATTTTGCTTTCATGGGGGTTCAAAATCCTGGAGCTTTCTCTCTCTACTAGCACTGTTTATGTACCACTACAGGGACGATGCAGCATTTGGAGGAGGCAGCTCGCACCACCTTCTCGAGAGCAATTAGGGTTGGGCAATAAATACTGCCTAGCCAGTGATGCCCATACCCCATAAAAGAATTTTTAAGATTTTAAAATGCGTTCCCAGCCATGTCTGAATTTCCATTGGGGAATGAGATTAATTGCATATTTAAATAGTTTTTAATTTCAAAGTTGTTTGGAAATCCTGTAGTTTGCTTGTGAGGAAGGATGACAATCAAAACCTTGCCTCGAATACAGTGAAAAGCCAAGATGAAAGCAGTATTATGGTTTGGGCTCAGACAGATTGGGAACAAGGAAGGAAGGGCAGTTTACCACTGTCACAGTCACATATGATCTTCTTGTCACTTTAAGACCGGCTCAGTATTTGGGAGATGAAAGCACATTCAAAGAATCATAGAAACCCTACAGTGCAGAAAGAGACCATCAGGCTTATCGACTTTGGAGAGCAAAGGGGATGTTTGCAATGAAGGTGAGGCAAAAATAGGCGATGGAATTTATTAGGAGGGAATTAGGAAGCATTGGTTGGACTAGGAGATTACAGGGACTGGGAACGTCCGAGATGTGGAGATTTTTCAAGGAGCAGCTACTGCGGGTCTGTGATAGGTATATCCCTGTCAGGCAAGGAGGATTTGGTAGGCCCAGGGAACCGTGGTGCACTAAAAAAGTTGATTCGTTGGTTAGGAAGAAAAAGGAGGCTTATGTTCGGATGAGGCTTGAGGGCTCAGGTAGTGCATTAGAAAGTTTTAGATTGGCTAGGAGGGAGTTAAGAAGGGCTAAAAGAGGACATGAGATGACTTTGGCTGATAGGATTAAGGAGAACCCTAAGGCGTTTTACAGGTATGTCAAGAACAGAAGGTTGGTTAGGGCAAGATTAGGGCCAGTTACAGACAGTAGAGGGAAGTTGTGTGTGGAACCGGAGGAGATTGGAGAGGCGTTGAACCAATATTTCTCTTTGGTGTTCACGCAAGGGGACATGAATGTAGCTGAGGAGGACACTGGGGTGCAGGGGTGTAAAATAGATAGTATTGCAGTTGATACGGGGGATGTGCTGGATATTTTAGAGGGTTTGAAAATAGATAAGTCCCCTGGTCCGGATGGGATTTACCCTAGGATTCTCTGGGAGGCAAGAGAGGTGATTGCGGAGCCTCTGGCTCTGATCTTCAGGTCGTCGTTGGTCTCTGGTATAGTACCGGAAGATTGGAGGACAGCAAATGTTGTCCCATTGTTTAAGAAAGGGAGAAGAGACTTCCCTGGGAATTATAGACCGGTGAGTCTTACTTCTGTGGTGGGTAAGGTTTTGGAAAGGATTATTAGAGACAGGATTTATAGTTATTTGGAGAGTAATGAATTAATTAGAGACAGTCAGCATGGTTTTGTAGCGGGTAGGTCGTGCCTTACTAACCTTATCGAGTTCTTTGAGAAAGTGACCAAAGAGGTGGATAGGGGTAAGGCAGTTGACGTGGTGTATATGGATTTTAGTAAGGCGTTTGATAAGGTTCACCATGGTAGGCTTCTGCAGAAAATGCAGATGTATGGGATTGGCGGTGATCTAGGTAATTGGATCAGGAATTGGCTAGCAGATAGGAGACAGAGGGTGGTGGTTGATGGTAAATATTCGTCATGGAGTTCGGTTACGAGTGGTGTGCCTCAGGGATCTGTTTTGGGGCCACTGCTGTTTGTAATTTTTATTAATGATCTGGATGAGGGTATAGTTGGGTGGATTAGTAAGTTTGCTGATGACACCAAAGTCGGAGGTGTGGTAGATTGTGAGGAAGGGTGTCATAGTTTGCAGGGTGACTTAGAAAGGTTGCAGAGCTGGGCCGCGAGGTGGCGGATGGAGTTTAATGTGGAGAAGTGTGAGGTAATTCATTTCGGTAGGAATAACAGATGTGTTGAGTATAGGGCTAACGGGAGGACTTTGAATAGTGTGGAGGAGCAGAGGGATCTAGGTGTATGTGTACATAGATCCCTGAAAGTTGGGAATCAAGTAGATAAGGTTGTTAAGAAGGCATACGGTGTCTTGGCGTTTATTGGTAGGGGGATTGAATTTAGGAGTAGCAGCGTCATGATGCAACTGTACACAACTCTGGTGCGGCCGCACTTGGAGTATTGTGTGCAGTTCTGGTCCCCACATTACAGGAAGGATGTAGAGGCTTTGGAGAGGGTGCGGAGGAGGTTTACCAGGATGTTGCCTGGTATGGTGGGGAGATCCTATGAGGAGAGACTGAGAGATTTGGGGTTGTTTTCGCTGGAAAGAAGGCGGCTAAGAGGGGACCTTATTGAAACATATAAGATGATTAGAGGTTTAGACAGGGTAGATAGTGATAGCCTTTTTCCTAGGATGGAGAAAGCTAGCACGAGGGGGCACAACTTTAAATTAAGGGGGGGTAGTTATAGGACTGATGTCAGGGGTAGGTTCTTTACCCAGAGGGTGGTGAAGGACTGGAATGCCCTGCCAGCTGCAGTTGTAAATGCGCCTAGTTTGGGGGCGTTTAAGAGATCTGTGGATAGGTTTATGGACGAAATGGGATTGGTTTAGATTAGTGGGTTAGTGTTTTTTTTTAAAAGCTGGTCGGCGCAACATCGTGGGCCGAAGGGCCTGTTCTGCGCTGTAATGTTCTATGTTCTATGTTCTATGTTCTATCCTGGCTTCACAGGAATAGTAGCTGGCGGGACAGGAGCATGCAAAGGTCCGTTGATTTCGGACAGGATTTTCTCATCTTGGGGCGAGTGCGGCCGGAAAATTCCACCCGGGGTTTAGAGAAAGGAGATTACAATGGCAGACTTCACCAGTGTAATATTTTGAAGAGAAGTGATCCCTATTCAACAATAATAATTGAGCCTGTGTTGCTCTCATAGATTATGCCCTGCGCACCTTGACCTTGGTACACAGGGCATAATTTCAATATTTGTGGTTGCACAGTGGTTAGCACTGCTGCCTCACAGCACCAGGGACCCAGATCAATTCCAGTCTCTTGTCACCGTCTGTGTGGAGTTCACACTTTCTCCCCATTTCTGTGTGGGTTTCCTGCGGGTGCTCCAGTTTCCTCCCTCAGTCCAAAGGTGCATGGGTTAGGTTGATTGGCCATGCAAAATTGACCCTAGTATCAGGAGAGTAGCAAGGTAAATATGTGGGGTTGCAGGAATAGGCCTGTGTAGGATTGTGGTTGGTGCAGGCTCAATGGGCCAGAGCGCCTCCTTCTGCACTGTTGGGCTTCTTTGGATTCTATGATAATACAAAGCTGTGAAATGTAGGGAGGATGGTGTAGAACTTCAAAGGGATATAGACCAGTTAGTGGAGTGGGTGGACAGGTAGCAGATGAACTTCAATACAGAGAAGAGTGAAGTTATTCATTTTGGTAGGAAGAAAGTGGAGAGATGATATAAAAGTTTTGATTTGAAAGTGGGTGCCGGAGCAAAGGCACCTGGGTGTGTATGTGCACAAATTATTCAAGGTGGCAGGACAGTCTGAAAGTGTGGTTAGTAAAAGTATTTTAGTTTTTTTTTAATAGTGGCACCTAAGAAGTATGTTAAACCTGTGTAAAATATAAGTTTGGCCTCAACTGGAGTATTTCGCCCAGATCTGGGCACCACAGTTCAACACAGATGTGAAGATATGAGAGAGGGTGAAGAAAAGATTCATAGGAATGGTTTCAGGAATGAGGAACTTCAGTTATGTTGGAAGAAGCTAGGACTCTTCCTTGGAGAAGAGAAGCTTTAGAGGAGATATGATAGAGGTATCAAAGATTATGAGGGATTTGAGCAGAGTAGATGTCAGGGGGAAGAAACTGTTCCCATTGATGGAAGGATCAAGAACAAAATGGCACAAATTTTTTAAGATAATTGGCAAAAGAAATAAAAGAGACATGAGGAGAAATGTTTTCATGCAGCTAGTGATTGAGATTTGGAATGTGCTGCCTGAGAATATGGTGGATGGAGATTCACTCAGAGCATCCAAGAAGGAATTGGATTACTACCTGACAGAAAAAATGGGAAGAAGGCAATGCAGTGGTCGTTTGGAGAGTCGGTGTGGACTTAATGGGCTGAATGACTTCCCTCTGTGCAGTAACAATTTTGTTATTTTTATTCCTGACTAAATATCAAAGTAAATGTATATGTGGTCTTTCTAGATTTTCAGAAGGCGTTTGACAAAGTGCCTCACAAGAGGTTATTGCAGAAGGTCAAGGGACATGGAGTTGGGGGTAGGGTGTTAGCGTGGATAGAGGATTGGTTGTCAAATAGGAGGCAGAGAGTGGGGGTCAACGGGTGCTATTCGGATTGGCGGATGGTGACTAGTGGAGTGCCCCAGGGGTCGGTGCTGGGGCTTCAGCTTTTTACCATTTATATAGATGATCTGGAGGAGGGAACCGAGTGTAGAGTGTCGAAATTTGCTGATGACACCAAGATTGGGGGAACGGCAAATTGTGCGGAGGGTGTGGAGAGTCTGCAGAAGGATCTAGATAGGCTGGGCGAATGGGCCAGGAAATGGCAAATGGAATTTAATGTTGGCAAGTGTGAGGTGGTCCACTTTGGTAGGAAGAATGGTAGGAAGGACTATTACTTACGGGGCGAAAAACTGCAGCAGGCGACGGTGCAGAGGGACCTCGGGGTCCTTGTGCATGAGTCGCAAAAACCCAGCTTGCAGGTGCAACAGGTGGTCAGGAAGGCAAATGGGATGCTGGCGTTCATAGCGAAGGGGATTGAATATAAAAGTAGGGAAGTCTTGCTGCAGCTGTATAGGGCATTGGTGAGGCCGCAACTGGAGTACTGTGTGCATTTTTGGGCGCCGCACCTGCGCAAAGATATTTTGGCCTTGGAAGGAGTGCAGAGGAGGTTGACTAGGCTGATACCGGAGTTGAGGGGGTTGAGCTATGAGGAGAGGCTGAATAAACTGGGCTTGTACTCATTAGAGTTTAGAAGAATGAGAGGAGATCTCATTGAGACGTATAAGATGATGAATGGGATGGATAGGATAGAGGTGGAAAGACTCTTCCCGCTCAAAAAAGACAATAGGACTAGGGGGCACAGCCTCAAGATAAAAGGGGGGCGGTTTAGAGCAGAGTTGAGGAGGAACTTCTTCACTCAAAGGGTGGTGATTCTTTGGAATTCTCTGCCCGTTGAAGTGGTAGAGGCTGCCTCGCTAAATATTTTTAAGACGCGGGTTGATGGGTTTTTGATAGGAGAGGGGATTAAGGGTTATGGGGAGAGGGCGGGAAAGTGGAACTGAGCAGCGACAGATCAGCCATGATCTTATTGAATGGCGGGGCAGGCTCGAAGGGCTGGATGGCCTACTCCTGCTCCTATTTCTTATGTTCTTAAAGCAAGCTGATTATATAAGGATAAATTGAGGCTTTGTTCAATTCTGCAGCCTTGCCCATATTTCATGGTCAAATTTGTGGCCCTAGATGTATCGATGCCTGCATTGACATCACTGCTGATAACAGATGGTTCTCTTTTCTTTAGGGAAGAAGCTGCTTTGAATAACAGTACCTCAAGTCAAGCCCACGTTGCCCTCACTGACCATGCCACTTCGTTATTCCATGAGATTAAGGCAAACCCAGATGGTAAGAAGGCATATTGGTGGTAATGTGCACCTTTCACTCGTCAATTCTATTGCATGACCTTACACACTAGATCAAAAACCTCTGGAAGATGTGCAAGCCGAGATTTATTTATTAATAACAATTTCTCAACCAAATTTAATTAAAATGAAATCAAAGCATTTCATAGTGGTACATAACGGATATAGTAGAAAGTTGAATGCCAATGAAATGATCCATGAGAATTGATGGAATGTATAAAATAATTTCACTCACACTGTCAGTGAAACGGAACTTCAGATCAGCCTATGTTTTACACAAAATGTCTGTCCTCACATTGCCTATCTCCGGTAACAAAGATTGATTGAGGCACCAAAATTTCCATTTATAACTCTGAAGAGATTGTTATAATTCTGTAGTACAGCCTTCCTCTTAGATAGTATCTGAATTAGTTTCAGAATGACGAGCAATTGTTTAACTCCTTTTCAGAACATGATTCAGATTCCGACAGTGATCTGTCTCTGGAAGATGACCAAAGTGGATCTTATGCCTCCACTCATTCTTCAGATAGTGAAGAAGATGATTATCAAGGAGAGCCAGGTTGGGAGAAAATTATACCCCCAAATAATGAAAAACATCCTAACCACAGCACTCCCAAAGGTAAGTGTAAAATTGCTTAGGTTTTCCTATTACATCCACACTGGTAAATGATACCCACTGAACTCCAGTAGTGTCAAACATCAGTGATAGAAATCCTAGAAGTTATTGCCTTATCTATGTCATTTAATTCTCTTATTTATAACCAAGTTTTTGTTAACTGTACACCAATCAAGTTTTTGAACAGTGTACATACCAAGTGCTTGTAAATTAGTACAAGGATGTTGTCTTATCACCGAGTTTCTTGTTCTTTTATCTTAAAACTAGTTTAAAGCTTTAAAATCACATTTGGATATGTTATTTTTAATAACATTTACTTTAAATGTTACTGATGAGGATTTTATTGCATTCTTAAGGTTGGAGGGACAGCATTAAGTGATTGTAGTAGGTCCTTATGTACAGATCTTGTGACCTCAATCATGGTATTTATAGACTAATAGCGCACTGGTTTATCAATGGGCTATTTTTGTTGATGCAAACCAAACCATCTAACTGGGTTTTACATTGTTTCTTCAATATGAAGGTCATATTTGATGAAAAAAATGATGAAAATGCTAATTAAGTTGCAAAGATTCAACTTCTAGGCAGCAGAGGGGTCAGCACTGCTGCCTCACAGCACCAGGGACCCAGGTTCAATTCTGTCCTTGGGTTACTGTCTGTGTGGAGTTCACACGTTCTCCCTGCGTCTGTGTGGGTTTCCTCCGGGTGCTCCAGTTTCCTTCCGCAGTCCAAAGATGCATAGATTAGGTGGATTGGCCATGCTAATTTGCCCATTAGTGTCCCAAAATATGTAGGTTAGACAGATGAGCCATGGCATAGTGTAGTGTTATGGAGATGGGGCAAAGGAGAGGACCTAGCTAAGGTATTCTGTCAGAGAGTGGGTGTAGACTCAACGGGCCAAATGACCTCCTCCTGCATTGTACGGATTCTATGATTCTCCAACATAGAGTCACTTTTCATCAATTTAGATATTTGGAAATGTTCAGAAATGAATGTGAAACCTCCTGTAATTACCATATTCAAGGTAACTGCATGGATTTAGCTTTATGCTCAGATCTATAAAGAGAAAAAAAGGTATGTCTTTCATTTGATAGTTTTTAAAATAAATTTCAATTGATTTTCTAGTGGACAACATAACTGCTCATGTGAAACCTTATTGGCCAGGAGAATTTATGACAACAGCCAGTGAAAGTGAAAGCCATGGTGGATCAGAGAACCTGAAGGTTGAAACCATGGCGAACATTGAACTTCACCGAGAAAAGTTTAATCATTTGGATGAAAAGCCAAAGGAAAATGGAGACACTTTGTACAAAGAAAATACATTAACATCATTGCCTAACCCGAATGTACAACCTCAGAAAGGTAACTGCTGTTCAAAATCATTTCATTTGGTTACTTAGCATTTTTAATCGGTTTATTTACTTGATTTAATTTTCACTCACCTGATGAAGGAACAGTGCTCCGAACGCTCGTGATTCCAAATAAATCAGTTGGCCTTTAACCTGGTGTTGTGAGAAATCTTACTGTGCCGTCTCAAATAAGTTTAGTTATGATCTATAACTCAGTAGTTCCCCTCAGCACTTGATAACCCACTTCAAAACATTTCCGATTGTCCAGAAACCTGGCAGCTTTTGCATAATTGTTTATTGGGATGTGGGTGTTGCTGGCAAGGCCAACATTTGTTGCTCATCCTTACTGCCGTTTGGTTGTCATACTCTGTTATCTTTTGCTCTATTAAGGACAAATTAGGGCCAATTTGATGGTCAATCCTGATTCCTAGCATACATACAAAAGCTGTGACCTTTAATAATTTTTTTTGTCTGTTTTTGTTGAGATGAGTCACAGTATTGGGACTCACTGCCATTTTGCATCCTCTGTTCCAAAAATGGTTCATTGTTAATATGCCAAATTTCAGTCCCTTGTCTGATGTCCCTTGTATTTGTGGCGATGCACGGGAAATAAAATGTCACTCTCAATAAAGTTGAGAAATGTTTTCATCTTTTTTTGAAATTGACAGGCATTCTGAAAAATAAAGCATTACCACTCTTCTCAGAGAAGAACAGCATCAACCGAATTCATAATGAACTTTCCAACCATAAACCAGCCACTGTCTCCTCACGAGCATCTTCGGTGGGATCCAGTGAAGGAAGTCGGACAGGGGGAGTAACAAAGCTGAGGCAAACAACAGGGGAGCAGATGAATGGAGTAATGCCCATTCCCATGAGCATTAAAACAGGCACAGTGGATGAAGATTCATCAGGGTCCGAGTGAGTGTCTCTTCCACATGTCCCTCAAAGTTCACTAATAAAAACACGGCACGGAAGTCAATTTGACAAAACCACTGAAGTGAAAAAGCATTCCATGTTTCTAAAACCCATAGTAATGAGGAGGAGATTGCTTTAATTGGGTCGCTTTTACTCAGTTGGCTGGACAGCTGATCTGTGATGCAGAGCGATGTGTGACGGCAACAGCGCAGCTTCAATCCCTGTACCAGCTGAGGTTATTCATGAAGGCCCGCCTTCCTAACCTTGTCCCTTGCCTGAGATGTGGTGACCCTCAGGTTAATTCATTACCAGTCAGCTAGTGCTGGCGAATCGTGTTAAGAGGACTGTAGACAGGGCTTTAAACTAATTAGGGGGGGAGAGGGTGTGAGGGTAGGTGACATTACAGGGTCTAAAGTTAAGGAGACGGTACAGGTAAGGACAGAGGCCGAGGATGTCCCAATAATAGAGGGAGTAAGGGGCGTGAGTATGGTTGGTGGCGTTCCAGCTAATAAGGTCCAGGTGAAGACTGGGATGAAGGCGCTTTATCTGAATGCGCGAAGCATTAGGAATAAAGTGGATGAGTTGGTGGCGCAGATCGACACAAATGGATATGATCTGGTGGCCATTACAGAGACGTGGCTGCAAGGTGACAGGGACTGGGAGCTGAATGTCCAGGGGTATCAAGTGTTTAGGAAGGATAGGCGGGAGGGAAAAGGGGGGGGGGGGGGCGTAGCTCTGCTGATTAAGGATAGCATCAGGGTGGTAGCAAGGGATGATATTGGAGCCAAGGAGCAGAACGTGGAATCATTGTGGGTAGAGATTATGAACAGCAAAGGGAGGAAGACGCTGGTGGGTGTCGTCTATAGGCCCCCAAATAATGATCTGGAGGTGGGGCGGGCTGTTAACACGCAAATAAGTGCGGCGTGCAGGAATGGGACGGCCGTAGTTATGGGGGATTTCAGTCTGCATATTGATTGGTCAACCCATGTTGGACGCGGTGGGCTCGAGGAGGAGTTCTTGGAATGCTGCCGGGATAGTTTCCTCGAACAGTGTGTGTTGTAGCCGACGAGGGAACGAGCTATCTTGGATCTGGTGCTATGTAATGAGGCGGGTAGAATTAAGGAACTTGCGGTGAAGGATCCTCTTGGGGAGAGTGATCATTGTATGGTGGAGTTTATGGTGCAGATGGAGGAGGAGGAAGTGGGTTCCCGGACATGCGTCCTTTGTTTGAACAGAGGGGAGTACGGTAGGATGAGAGAAGAATTGGCGAATGTGGACTGGGGGAGCGCGTTGGAAGGTAGGGCTGCTGAGGAGCAGTGGAGGATCTTTAAGGAGATCTTTCTTGGTGCTCAGCAGAAATTTATTCCGATGGTCAAAAAGGACTGTAGGAGGAGAGGTAATAAGCCGTGGTTATTTTCCAGACGTCGCTGGATTCCGGGGAAGTGCCGGAAGATTGGAAAACGGCTAATGTTACGCCGTTGTTTAAGAAGGGTGCCAGGCAAAAGGCAGGGAATTATAGGCCTGTTAGTTTAACGTCTGTTGTAGGTAAAATGTTAGAATCCGTCATCAAGGAGGAAATAGCGAGGCATCTTGAGGGGAACTGCTTGATAGAGCAGACGCAGCAGGGTTTCGTTAAAGGGAAGTCGTGTCTGACAAATTTACTGGAGTTCTATGAGGATGTGTCTAGGGTAGTGGATAGAGGAGAGCCAGTGGATGTGGTCTTTCTTGATTTTCAGAAGGCGTTTGACAAGGTACCTCACAAGAGGTTATTGCAGAAGGTCAGGGGGCATGGGGTTGGGGGTAGGGTGTTAGCTTGGATAGAGGACTGGTTGTCAAATAGGAGGCAGAGAGTGGGGGTCAATGGGTGCTATTCGGATTGGCAGATGGTGACTAGTGGAGTGCCCCAGGGGTCGGTGCTGGGGCCTCAGCTATTTACCATTTATATAGATGATCTGGAGGAGGGAACAGAGTGTAGGGTGTCGAAATTTGCTGATGACACCAAAATTGGTGGAAAGGCAAATTGTGCAGAGGGTGGGGAGAGTCTACAGAAGGATCTAGATAGGCTGGGCGAATGGGCCAGGAAATGGCAAATGGAATTTAATGTTGGCAAGTGCGAGGGGTCCACTTTGGTAGGAATAATGGTAGGAAGGATTATTACTTACGTGGAGAAAAACTGCAGCAGGCGACGGTGCAGAGGGACCTCGGGGTCCTTGTGCATGAGTCGCAAAAACCCAGCTTGCAGGTGCAGCAGGTGGTCAGGAAGGCAAATGGGATGCTGGCCTTCATCGCAAGGGGGATTGAATATAAAAGTAGGGAGGTCTTGCTGCGGCTGTATAGGGCATTGGTGAGGCCGCAGCTGGAGTACTGTGTGCAGTTTTGGGCGCCGTACTTACGCAAGGATATTTTGGCCTTGGAGGGAGTGCAGAGGAGGTTTACTAGGCTGATGCCGGAGTTGGGGGGGTTGAGCTATGAGGAGAGGCTGAATAAATTAGGCTTGTACTCATTAGAGTTTAGAAGAATGAAGGGAGATCTCATTGAGACGTATAAGATGATGAATGGGATGGATAGGATAGAGGTGGAGAGACTCTTCCCGCTCAGAAAGGATAGTAGGACTAGTGGGCACAGCCTCAAGATAAAGGGGGCGCAGTTTAGAACGGAGTTGAGGAGGAACTTCTTCACTCAAAGGGTGGTGAATCTCTGGAATTCTCTGCCCGTTGAAGTGGCGGAGGCTACCTCGCTAAATATTTTTAAGACGCGGGTTGATGAGTTTTTGATCGGAGAGGGGATTAAAGGTTATGGGGAGAGGGCGGGAATGTGGAACTGAGCCACGACAGATCAGCCATGATCTTATTGAATGGCGGGGCAGGCTCGAAGGGCTAGTTGGCCTACTCCTGCTCCTATTTCTTATGTTCTTATGTTCTTAAAGTGGAGAGCAGCCTATGGTCAACTGGGACATTGCCAACTTTACCTTTATCACATTAATTTGTACAGACGTTACCATTCATTTTTGGGGCATACTTAGTGGAATGAATCTCCAGTGCACAGAGTGCCTCAGAGGAATTCATGCCAGAAAGTGGGGCATGGGCCCTCATCCCACTGGAGAAGCTAGCAGTATAGTGTTGAATGGGCCACTGTGCATGTGCCAATCTGTCAGCGGGTTTGCGCACTGCCCCCCCCCCCCCCCCCCCCCCATTATTGGCCTTGTGATCGCTGACCCTTTCTCCTGATCGCCAGCTTCCTAAACTGCCCCCCATCCCCCAATCAGTGGTTTTCCCAACCCTCGCTTCCCATTCTCTCCCCCTGTCCCTCCCCACGTGCAGCCCCAAACTCATCACCCCCCCCCCAACACCGATCCCTTTGCAGAGTGCACAGCGGGTTCGCCCCTCTACAGATCAGCCCACCCCCTTGGCACAGCCCAGTGGACAGTGCCGATGTGCTCAGTCAACAGTGCCAGGTTGGCACTGCCCTCAATCCTTCAATGGCCTCTGGTCCCTGTTATAATTCCCACTAGTGGGAACCTTTCCCAGTGATGGAGATACCAGCAGGCCGAGAGACTACTGTCCCGGGCTCGCTAATCATATTGAAATAGCGATTTCAATATGGTAATCAGCCTTGTGCCGATTCCCAGCCCGGGGTTGATTACATCGAGAAATGTTGCCTGAGGGACTCATGATCTGGTGGATGCTGATACTTGACTAGCGCAATGGGCTGGGGGAATCGTCCCCAGTGAGTTGAATGCCTCTGTCAAAATATCAGAGGTAAGAATTTCAACCAAAAACATTTATTAACATTATTCATGGTGTAATTATAGACACAATTTTTGGAAAACATTCTCTTTATATACTTCTCACCTGGAATCACCTTCTTGACCTCATGTAATTCAGCTTATTATGCAATGACTTTAAGTATAAAGAACAAAGAAAATTACAGCACAGGAACAGACCTTTCAGCCCTACAAGCCTGCACCGACCATGCTGCCCAGCTTAACTAAAACCTTCTACCCTTCCGGGGACCATATCCTTTTATTCCCATCCTATTCATGTACTTATCAAGATGCCCGCTTCCACAATCTCCCCCGGCAACGAGTTTGAGGCACCCACTATTCTCTGTGTAACAAAATCTGCATGGGCTGATACATTGTCATATGAATAAAATATTGTAGTAATGGCACAGATCAAGGGTTTGGATGTTGCAAAGGGATGAATGGCCATATATTAGGAAAGGAGAATGTGCAACGAAACCTGGGTGTTCTCGTACGCCAATTACAGAAGGTAAACATGCAGCAGGCAGTAAAAAAGGTAAATGATATGTTGGCCTTCATAGCGAGAGGTTTCAAGTAAGGAGCAGAGATGTCTTAATGCAATTTTATGGGGCGTTGATGAAGCCGCACCTGGAATATTGCATGCGGTTTTGGTCTCGTTATTGAGAAAGGATGTTCTTACTCTAGAGGGAGTGCAAAGAAGGTTTACCTGACTTGATTCTTGGGATGGCAAAATTTACATATGAGGACAGATTGAGTTGGTTAGGATTGTGTTCACTGGAGTTCAGAAAAAGGGCGGGAATCTCATAGAAACCTATATAATTGTAACAGGTCTAGACAGGGTAATTGTAAGAAGGACGTTCTCAGTGGTTGAGGTGTCCAGAAACCAGGGTCACAGTCTAAAGATACAGAGACATATATGAGGAGAAATTTCTTCATCCAAAGAGTGGTCAGCCTATGGAATTCACTATCACAGAAAGTAGTTGAGGCAGTTAGATATAGCACTTGATGTGAAGGGGATTAAAGGAGATGGGGGGAAGGCAGGATCAGGTTATTGAGTTGGATGGCAGCCATGATAATAATGAATGGCGGAGTAAGCTCAAAGGGTCCAATGGCCTCCTCCTGCTTCCTGAATGCTTGACCTGAGGAGTGCAATGGAGGCAGATTCAGTTGAGCCTTCAAAGAGAATTGAAATTGTCTAAAGCAAAAAGATTTATAAGTTTATGGGGAAGGATTGGGGGAATTGGGACTTAGCTGAGTTACTCTTCAAGCAGACACAAACAGGCCAAATGATTTGTTTCTGTGCTTGAATTAATTAATTCTGTGAAAGAATTATAGGTAACCATCCTATAATTCAGCATTTTGGGATTTGCTTGATTTATCTTTAAGGAGCAGAACTACATTTAGCATAATCTATGCTCAGTAGTGTCTTTGATATCGCTGACCTGCAGACTGTATAAAGGAAACAGCTTAATGATCTGAATATTTTTTCTTGTTCAAAGCCTTCCGTTTTTATTGCTCAACATTGTTTTTGTTTAAAAAAATGTTTTCATCCTTGAATTTGACAAAGATTCAGTGCTATAAATTAAAATTAATATATAAAAACATCTATTTATGAATTATAAACTAATTTATGTTCCTTTTCTCTCCTCATCAAACTTGTAGATTTCTATTTTTTAATTTTCTCCATTGAAACATTTACACAGTTGATTTGAAACAGTATCTCACTTGTCAGCCATATACTTCCAACTATGAAATGCACAATTGATTTCCATCACACTGTTCTCAGCATATAATCATGGTCATGCATTTTTTTTTTCCTTTTGTCCTTTTCACGCTCAGTAGCAGTGATGAGACCTCGATATGACTTCTCATGTCAACACAGGACACGGTGGATTGCTAAAGCTGCGATGGTGTCACTTTGCTTACTCCAGACAGCACTGTTGTGACTTGTTGTGCCTTGTCCCAAGGTACAGAGCTGCACATAAGCAAACTCTCTAATGTGGAAAGGAAAGAAACTGCCGTCATCCGAAGTGTGCATCTGGAAGAAGTGACTTGTTATTGTCAGTGCCAAATCATGTTGAGACGCTGTTCTGTTTGCACAGTGCTGTGGATAAAGTGGGTGCTTGGAGACTACAATAATCAAAATGCACCCAGACATACTTTGGAGCAGTGAGGATAGAGCACAGGGCAACTAAAATTCAAAGAAGCAGCTTTAGAGCTTCAGAATTCCAAGTTCACAATGTGCAGAAGAATGGAAGACTTAAAGCTTCAGGGAATTTATTGTAACTACTGTTTATATGATAATTCGTGATATGGTTCATGTTTATAGCCCTGTATCGAAAAACTCCCCTAGACAATCTCGACCACAAGTTTATTTGACCCTTTGACTGTCCCAGCTGTAGCTTATAAGAGACATACATTATATGAATATCAGTTGCCTTACAATAAGGTAATAGAACAAGTAACTATGGCTATCTTAAGTTTAAACCTACGCTTTTTTTTAATGTGCAAAGTAAAACATTTAAATATGTTAAATTAAGCAAAGATTTTGCTGCACTGACAACTTGGCTTTTTTGTTTTGTCAATCATATTCAATACAATGGTAATTGATCAAGTATTTTTTACATAAACACAATTATTTTGGTACTGCTTAGGAATTGATGTTAGGTGGAGCAAAATTAGTACTTGGCCTGCTTTATTTGGTACTGATAGATCTTTATTTACAATCCAAAAATCCAGTTTGGTTTTTTTTTAGAATGGCTGTTGTATTTTTTTTTTAAATGCTATTGAGTTTGTCTTTGGGAAACAATATTTGTCACAGGTTGAGCATCTGACAGCCCCTTTTAATTAGCTCTCATCATGAGCAGGCTGTCTGCTGCAACTAGACAAATACAAGCCGGTAAACTTTAACCACATTCACCGCATGTCGGGTAAAGAAAATTGCCTTTAGCCACATGGCCTTCATGCTCCAGCTCTAGTGGAGTTGTCTTCAGACCAATGCCTACTTAAACATTTTTTTTTACAAGACAGTTGTTTGTAGATATTTTGATATAATTTGTAAGTTGTCTTGAGAGAAAATGTGTGCTGTACATGCTTTTCTGTTCGAAGTTGGTTAACATAGTTCTTAAAAGAAAAAAGTGAGTAGGAAATCCAGGATATTTTATTTAAAGAATGCTGCTCATTTTTTCTGTTAATATGATGTTTGTCGATATTGTATAGATTCAATGTTTTGACTGAGCGCAAAAGCTTCCATTATTTTATCTGATATTGATTTTTCCATTCATCATCACATAAGACGTGAAAACTAACAGTGACTTGTACAGTAAATTCCTTAATGTACATACTGTAGGTTTTTAAATAAATGTAGCTGAAACAGATACAGTAACCTGAAATTGGCAGTGGTATGGCAGATTATTTTGCCTAGAATGTTTTCTTCCCTGATTTAAGAAAATGTTACTATTCTAGTACAATTTGAGTTGTTATCTCATTCCTTTTTCATATTTTTCCAATATGTTCTTAGATGTACAATTACTAATATTGATGTTGAAACAAACACATCTCTGCTGTTTTCTGCAGCTTTTAATGGGAAATAAATGAGTACCTCTGCCTCTTAAGCAGATCATGAATCTGAGCACCACTAAAATGAGAACATCATAAAGCATAGGACTGGGAAACACTACAGTTCATTGCAGTGTGAAATTTTACAACTCTGCTTTTCTCTGCCCATTTCTCAGTAAGTATTAACATTTCCAACTGTGTTGGTATCATATTTGTAAGGTTGACTACATTTTGTCGTCTCACTGGAGCATCTCTAGGTTCCCAGTTTGCCAGGGATATAGCATTTGTGTAATGGAGCATCACATTTTTGCCTCATGTTTACAATGTAAGAAACTAGTTGACTTTCCATGCCAATTGTAGCCAAAAAACAGCTGTCCTGACCTCACTCAGCATGATATTTAATAAGATCAAAGTTACAAATGAAAGAACCACAACTATTTGCTATAAAATGCGTTTACTATGATTTTTAACAAAACATGTTTGATGAGGTTTTATTTCCCAATGAAATTTTACTACTAAAATAGAAGTAAAAAGTTTACTAAAACTGTCTTAACTTTACAAAGACCACTCAGATTTGTTTTTGAGATCTAGAAGTAGCTTACAATTCAGAATATAGCAGGAATTACTTTGGCATGTGTATGAATGTCCATGGATCAGGACACAGGACAGAAAGTCAACCACAGGGCCAAACAAAGAAAAAGTATCAGACTCTGTTCCCTGATGAAGATTAATGAACCAGTTGAGTTCTCTAGTGTCCAACAGCATTCACTGTTTGTTTTGCTTGTACTAGCCCACAAGTTTCAAAATTTGAATTCAATTTTCAAATTGATGTGATTTTCTAATCCTGTTCCGTAAGAACACAAGAAACAGGAGCAGGAATAGATCATATGGCCCAGCAAAAGTACTCCACCAGTCAACACAAACATGGCCTCAACTCCACTTTCCCATTTGCTCCTCATATTCCCTCGCTTCCCAAATACCTATTTCAGCCTTAAATGTATTCAATGATGGATGCAAATAGAGTTACAAAGAAGCAGAACCTCAAGGGAAATTATATCCTAGTTTCAGACCCAAATGATCAGCCTCTTAGCCTGAGGTCACTTCTTTTAGATTCCCTAATGTCAGACAATGTCTCAGCTTCTACCGCATTAAACCACTTCAGGATCACAACAAGGTTGTCATATTTTTCTAAACAGCAGAGAATCCAATAAGCCTATCATTAGGCAATCTCTCATCCCAGGGATCCATTTAGTGAACTTTTGCTGTACCACCACTGATACTGTAAATCCTTCCTTAAATATGGAGACCAAAACTCTTTGTAGCAAGAGGCTTTATTCCTATACGCCAATCCCATTTACATTCCTAATTGCTTGTTGTACCTGCATACTTTCTGCATTCTTTGTAGGAGCACATCCAAGTTTTTTTGAATATATACATTTACAAGTTTCACACCTTTTAAAAACATTTTGCTTTTTCTGTTATGATCGGTGAATAACTTCACACTTCTCTACATTATATTCCATCTGCCATCTAGTTTCTATTCACTTAACCTGCCTCTATCTCTGTAACCTGTATCTTCCCCACAGTTAACTTTTTTCACCTAGATTTGTATCAGCAAATGTAGATATTACTGTTTATATACAACTCAAGCCCGTGCACTGGTCCTTGCAGCATTACACTAATCACAGCCTGCCAAATTGAAAGTGCCTTGTTTATGCCCATTCTTTGCTTTCTGTCAATTAACTAATCATCTATCCATAATATAATTACCCCCCAGTTCCATGAACCCTTATCTTTGACTATTAAACTTATGCGTGCCACCTTCTCAAATGTCTTTTGAAACTCCAGCTATATTGCATCTACTGGTTCCCATTTATCTACCTGACTAATCATATCCTCAAAGAAAATTGAAGAAATTTGTCAAACAGGACTTCCCTTTTGTAAAGCCATCTTGACTTGTTCTAATCACACTATATTTTTCCAAGTGAATTGTTAGGCTTCCTCAATAACAAATTCCAGCATTTTTCCAACAACTGGCTGCCTTAGTCTACCTTTCGCCCTCTTTTTGACAAGCAATGCAACATTGCTAAATTTCCAATCTGATCCAAGGAATTTTGGAAAATCATCATTAGCTGCAGAGATTGATTTACGGCCCTAGGGTGCAAGATATCAGTGAGTTGTCAGATTTTAATCCTTAAAACAAAGGGGTAGAATCTCAGACTTTACAAATACATTTACTCTGGCCTTCAAATGGTCCCACTACTATCATTGAAGTTGCAGTCAAGCCAAAAGTTTTAAAGTTGGAGCTTTAAGATACATTTTCACAATTTAGAATTTGCGATAGCACAAAAATCATCACAGGGTTAAGATTTCCAAACAAACAAGGCTAATGTCACTTTTCATCTGAAGTTTCAGTGGCATATCAAGAGAAAGCTTTGAAACTTAGTTCTACAACCCATGAAATTTTATCTAGTTTAAATTTACCACCTTGTAAACTGATAGCATTCAGTCCTTTCTGCATGCACATCATTTCCCTTGAGAAAGACCGCAACATAACACAGTTCTCATGTACACAGGTTGGTTAGAAACAAGAAAAATTCAGATTCACTATTTGTTGAATCCTGAAAGAAAATCATCTGAAAAAGAAAGAGAGATTTAATTTAGAAACTACGTAGAGACAAAGCTACACACAATTATATTTAAAACATATTCTTGTTTCATTGAATATAAAAACAGCAATGCTGCCTAAATTCACAGAATGTTTAGTATTTGCACTAAAGTAAAGTTAAAGTTTATTTATTAGTCACAAGTAGGCTTACATTAACACTGCAATGAAGTTACTGTGAAAATCCGGCAAGGGAGTTACATACTTTAATGATAAACTTTATATTAGGTTTTGGTCCTTTTTAATTTATGCCATTTCTACTATGCTTAGGATACATTATATACAGCAAGAGGGAAAAGCAAACCTTTTAATGTTAGATTTTTGTTTGAGGTAGTAGGTAGCTTAAAACAATCCCCTTGCTGGTAAATTATTCCCTCTATGTTGCGTTTTCTGTTTAAAATGTCACCTTAATTGTTTATGAATTTCATCTTTCTACACTTGTGGAGAAATTTAAAATAGTCCAAGCAACTTCCTGAGACCAGTTCTATGCGAGTTAAATTTGCAGCATATTTATCAGTCATAGCTCATCCCATTACACCACATGAAGGAACAGGACATGTTTTGCATTGAATATTCAATTTTGTTTTGTTTCTTAAAAAATGTCGGAACCAATTGGATAAATATAAACACTCCACCCCATTAACAGTATAATGTGCAACTTTCATTCTAGTAGAAAATACTGGATTATAAAAGTTCAATTTTTTGTAAATCTTGCTCATGCAATTGTGTCACTGAATATTTCTAAAATGTATGAGGAAATTCATTGGTAAAATGAGAGTACAATAAAAATAAGAACTTGCCTTTACATATGGTGCTATATAGCCAACTGCTGTAATGCAAGAAAATTAGAAATCTCACAACACCAGTTTGAAGTCCAACAGGTTTATTTGGTATCACCAGCTTTCATTAGGAGCAGCGCTCCGAAAGCTTGTGATACCAAATAAACCTGTTCCTTTTTTTCCCTCAACTATTCACTGCACCTTGCTTTCATCCCAAAATATAACGCCAGTTTCCACATGTATCCCAACAATATTCAGATTTATAATGCCACATCTCTCAACTCCTCCAGTCTCAAATTTGTCATTCTGATTGTTCAATTGGATGAGCAAATATATCCCCCACGTAAATATTGGAAAGACTAAAGCCAGTGTCCTCAGTCTTTGCCACAAACCCCATTCCCTTGTGACTAACTCTCAAAACTTTAGTTTCACCTTTGACCCCAGGGCTGTGCTGTCAACCACCTGTGTTTATATTCACCAAGGTCACTATTCCCACATCTGCCCCACCTCATACTATTTGCTGCTTCAAACCTCACCCATGCCTTTATTACTTTGGACTTGACTGGATTAAAGGCAGTCCTGGTTAATACCCAATGTTCTTCTCTCCATAAATGTGAAGGCATCCAAAATTTTCTGGCCATGTCCTAACTTGCACATTGTTTCATTAATTCATCACCCCTTCACTCATTGACCTATACTGATTCTTAGTCAAGTAATACTCCCCCTCATCTGTCTCTGCAATTTCCTCCAGCTCTACAACCCTCCAAGGTAACTGTATTCCTACAATTTTAGCTTGTTGTCCAACCCAGATTTTAACTGCATCATCATCTGTAACTTGTCTTCAGCTGGAAAGGCAAGCACTCAAACCCCACCCCACCACATCTTGTTGATGATCCGTGCAGTGAGCGAAAGGTCATTTGCAAGTCAGATGACACCTTAAAATTTATTCCTAGTCACTGCTGTTAATTTAACTGACAATTTGATTAAGTGCCTTATTTAACTGGTTGCAGATTTTATTGTTGTTTGGTAGATAACAAATCAATCTCATTTTTTAAGTAACAACTAGTACAGAAGTTTCATAATTATTCACATGCACTGAGCAACTAATTATCTCTTTTCTGAAGATAAATTAAAATGCATTTATTGGGTGCGTGTAAAATCATGACCAATTAATGTCTGTAATGCCAAACCTAAACCTGGAACACTACTAAATACTATGTTAGAGCACTAATTGTCAGAATAAAACTTAAAATTTGTAACTCCAATTTACACTTTCATCAAATGCAGCATAACTCTCAGGTTATAACTATCTACTGGGAATATGATTGTGCTGTTCAGCTTTTTAACATGACTGGCACTTGAGGTCAATGCTCAAGTACTCGTAGAAGTCCAAATTTAGGCACTTGCTAGTTTTACTAAATTTCATGCTCCTAGATAAAATGCCTACTATTAGTATTTTATAACTTTAACAAGCAAGGTTCAATAGAACTATTTTCAGAAAATTATGGTGTTCTTCTGGTGCCTTGGGCAATATTAATCTAACACCTACTGCTGCCTCACAGCACCAGGATCCCGGGTTCAATTACCGGCTTGGGTCACTGTCTGTATAGAGTTTGCACATTCTCCCTGTGTCTGCATGGGTTTTTTCCAGGTGCTCCAGTTTCCTCCCACAGTCCAAAGGTGTGCGGGTTAGGTGGATTGGCCATGCTAAACTGTCCATTAATGTCAGAGGGATTTGCTAGGGTAAATGCATAGGGTTGTGGGGATAGGGCCTAGGTGGGACTGCGGTCGGTGCAGATTCGATGGTCTAACTGGCCTCCTTCTGCATTATAGGATTCTATGATTCTAACAGATCTGTCTTTTCAGTTTCATTACTTTCTGTGGGTACCTTGCTGTTTGCAAATCAGCTTGTGTGTATGCATACATAATAGCACTGATTTTAAAATAATTTGTATTAAGCAAAGCAGTTGGAGGACGTTTCTCAGACATGATTTCATAAAATTCACTGTACTTTATTAAGCTATTGAGGAAACGATACCTTTTTACATTACTTGAAGTCGATTTCTTGGGCAGAGGCTTATTTTGGATTGCTGAAGCACTTATACTGGAATTCAGATGCTTAGTTGAAGTAACTAAAACAGAAAAGCAATTGACAATAAGATGTGATAAAATGGCTAAGTACAGCAAGACCATATACAGAAACAATAGTGTTTTCTCTTTCCTTATCAGAGTTCATGATGCTCACTAATATTGGATTTATGACATTAAACTTTAATACACAACTTGCACCTGGAAGTTGATCCGTAAACTTGAGAAAAATCTTTACAAGAGCTGGCAATATATAGTGAAGCAAAAATCTGAACACTATGCCACTAGATAAACTTGGCTTATTGAAGATTGAAATTGCCTTGTGGGGAAGTGGTAGAAATTGACCAACAAAAAACAAATTCACCTGTGGTATTGAGTTGCCTTTCTGATCCCTTCCCTTTAAGCAGAGTGGAATTGGTCCTTTCTCTTTTGCTCCCTGTGTGAATGGATGTGACAGATCCAGGTCTCAAACGATTTCCAGGAGTAAGCAGCTTGCTTGGTGGTTGTACTCGACTGCTGATCTCTGCACTAGTAGCTCTGTTAGCACTTGGAAGTGGCTTCAGGTTGGTGTCAGTCGAGAGTTTAAAAGAGATTGATGAAGTAGGTATCTTGCTCTCTGATATCACTGGTGCTTTCTCTTTAACCTGTTTGTTGTGATACATGATACTCTTTCCAGAGGAATTTATCGGGTTGTTTAATGATGCACCTTAAAAAAATAAAAACCATCACATTTTCCACCATCCTCCAGTTGCCTGGGTGCAAGTCACATAGCAGGCTTTATAATTTAATTCCACTTTAAAACCTTTTGTTACCAAGCAATAGACGACTGCAAAATCAAGTCAACATAAGAAAACAACATGGCAATAATACAATCATAAGATATAGGCGCAAGTTATGTCATTCAGCCCATCGCGTCTGCTCCATCATTCGATCGTGGCTGATATGTTTCTCAAACCCATTCTCCCCGCTTTCCCCATAACCTTTGATCCCCTCACCAATCAAGAACCTATCTATCGCTGATTAAATACACTCAATGAACTGGTCTCCACAGCTTCTGTGGCAATTAATTCCATAGATTCATCACCCTCTGGCTGAAGAAATTCCTCATTTCAGTTCTAATGAATGAAATTACATCAGCTTGACCAAATGCTGTAAACATTTTTCTGGGTGTGCCTAAACATTGATATATCATAATTTTTAAAGCATTATAACAAATATAAAAGTAATAAACAGCTTCATGTACCTACTTCTGGTTTGCTTTAGATTCCCTGTTGAAGACAAGGGTGCATGCAGTGAATCCTTTTTAGGATTCTGGTAAGGTTTGGATGGAGATATTGAATGCATGTTTCCTTTTCTGTTTAAACCAGATGGAAGTTTCAAACCAGATGGTCTGGAAAGCACAGACTGCTGCAAACAAGAAAAAAAAATTCAGATGCATTTACGAAAATAGAGCAGAAAGAAATGGGAAAATTTGCATACTTTCCAGCAGTCAAATGATATTTTGCTTATATTAGTAGTAATAAGGCAACTGGAATGAATGCTAAAGGAACAAATGTTTAGTTAGTAGAGCTAATTTGTTATTTTGGGAAGTGAATTAAAGTGCAAACTAATTTCCAATTGAAGGCACAGCATGATTAGTAGCAGTTAATATTTTAGCAATTCTACCATTATCAAGTGCATAACTAGTTATTTCTGTATCTACTTTAAGCACAAAACTAAGTGAAATATAGCACCTTGTTAACAGCAGCTTGCTTGTTTTCTGTAGATAGGTTACCTTCCTTTGACTGGATTCGTTTGTCAGCAATTACTTGTTCAGACTCACTAGGCAACTTTGTTCTGCAGTTGGCAATTTGAGGTTCATTAAGGTGTGCTTTTCCAGTGTTAGCGATTGGACTATTTTCATTTACAACCTGAAGATTCACAGAAGGAAGAAGAGCTTTATTTGGACTGTCCAACACAAAAAATGTGTCTCGCCTTGGACTTCGAGGGCTTTTCTTACACGTCCTCTCATCTTGTAAAAGTCTGGTTTTGGCTTTGGATTCTTTTTCTGATTTTAATCGGTCAGTGTCACTTCTGCACTCTCTCCTCTGTATTTTTGCATTTTCCTTTTCCTTCAAAGCACATTTTTCAAATTGATTTGCCAGACGATTTGCTTCCTTCACTATTTCTACAAGTTTTTCTGCACTAAGGGGACTCCACTTCAGCACGCTTTCATTTGTTTTCTGCTGGTTTCCATTATTACTGTTCACATCGATTCCCATAGCAACACATCTTTCAGAGTGCCTGACTGGACCACTGAAGGCTTCTTCCAGATCGTTTTCAAGCAATGATTCTTGGCTGCATGAGCAAAACATTTTGGACTGAATTCAGATTAAACTGAACAATTTACCTGCTCAATAACTGAAGAACTGTCCAACCCCATTAAAAAAAATTTACTAATCCTTTGAGAAAAATACATTTAAGGAAGATGCTATTAATAAAGACCAAAACAGAATAAAAGAAAATAAATTGCAAGTGTTTGAAATCTTAAACAAAAACAAGATATAACAAATCAGGGCGAATGTGAAAGAAGATATATTCGTGTCTCAGGTGTGCAGTAGCAAAAACACCCGAAACATTAACTATAGTCAATTCTCCTGAAAGGAAACGCGGGACACAGAAAACATAAACACATCTTCCATAGCACTGCTCAGTGCCAGAACAGTACAATGGGCCACTTACAGAAAGTGCAAGCTATACAGAAAAAAAATTACAATGCAAAACTAAAAAAAGTTCTGATTTGAGTCCTTGGTTTAGAAACTTCAGATGTCAATTAGAACATGGTTCAATAACTAAACAGTCAAAAATTTATTCCCGAAGTAATAAGCACTATAAACATACTTGAAAACAACAAGTAATTTCTTGCTCCTTTAACAAGGTTATACTTCTTGACAAAGTCCACCTCACCTTTCAGTTGGGAAACTAATTCCAAAATCAAATGTTTCTTCAGTTATAAAGTTAACATCTAGCAGGAAAAGAAAAATGTTTACTTTTGTGTTGAGTTACTGTACAAATATTACGCATACCATCTTAAACACTAGAGTTTCAAAATTCAAACAACAGTCTACACTTCAAAGCAATTCACGGTGTGAATCATTTTGACATTTCATTGTGAAAATGCACTAAACTTATTGCATTAGACTCTAAGAATCAACAAGTTGACATCAATCACTCTTTAGGCAATCAATACATCCAGTAGTACACAGCAAGGTTCCAAAAAAATAAACCAAATGAATGAATTAACCAGGTAATCGGTTATTTATAGTGAGAGGTAGAGGGAGGAAAACTGACACCAGGAATTCCCTGCATTTCCAGTGATGCAATAACATAATTTCTTCAATGTGTAAATGAACATACAGATAGGTACTCAGTTTAAAATCCCACTGAAAGCCAATTCAGTGCTCCATTAATTCTGCACAAAAGTGGTAGCCTGTATTATATCATTAAATCAAGAGTGGGACTTCAGTCCACAATCTTCTGCCTCAGAAGTGAAATTATAACCAGCTAAGTTCACACTCAACCTAGGGAGGAAACAGCTGATAACCCAGTTTTGTTTATTCATTCTTGGGAAATGGCTGTTGCTGACAACAGTAAGAAGTCTCACAACACCAGGTTAAAGCCCAACAGATTTATTTGGTAGCATGAGCTTTCAGAGCATTGCCCTTTCTTCAGGTGAAAATGGAACACTCACCTGATGAAGGAGCAGCGCTCTGAAAGTTGGACTTTAACCTGGTGTTGTGAGACTTCTTACTTTGATTACCCTAGTCCAATGCGGCATCTCCACATCGTTGCTGACAAGGCCAGCATTTATTACTCATTCTCTGTTGTCCTTTGAGAAGTAATGAAAGGCTGCCTTTTTAAACTGCTGCAGTCCATATAATAAAGATACTCCAAAAGCATTGCTAATTAGGGAATCCATAGATGCTTGAGTGCATTTCGAATCATTCTATGGACACCACCAGGGTTCAAATTGCTTATGTACCCTCAAGGCTACAAAAATACCAAGAGTTCATCACTATTGCTACACTACACGCAATTGTTGATCTGTTATTTCCGGATACTTGTAAACCAGAAGAATGTAAGTGGAACAAATTATACATGACCATGAGTTAGGACTAGTACAGTGATATAAATACTAAATGGGCTAATTTAATTCCATAATTGATTAGCATAATGAGCACACCAAACTTCCAAATAATAAATGCTATTGGAGATAGAACAAAATGAGCAGTATTGAGGGGGTATCCCAGAAGACAAAACTACTGCCTATGGTGGTGTGAAAATGATGGTGGAGCACACAAAAGTTCATAGTCATAAGAACAGAGTTTGTTGAACTGGAGGAGGTTACATAGCTCCCTCAGGATGAAGTTACAAAAAAAATTAAACAGGAAAAAAATAAATTTGAAGTGTTGTCAGGGAACTAAGAGCCAATGTAGATTAGCAAACATACAATGTTGCGAATATCTGGATGTGTAATGTTTATTTTTGGGAATGCAAGATAAAAGAAAACATCTGATTGAGAAATTGGCCAAAAATCCCAAAGAGTAATTCAAACAGACATGTAGTAATTACAGTTTAAAGTGTTAGAGGGGAGAAAATTAAAACAATGGATCCATCTTTGAGCTTTTGGTAGAGACAGGAGATATATTGTTATTTCATAGGACCATAAGATATAGGAGCAGAATTAGGCCACTCGGCTCATCCAATCATGGCTGATAATTTTTCTCATCCTCATTCTCCTGCCTTTTTCCCAGAACTCCTGATCCCCTTATTAATCAAGGATCTTAAAAGACACTCAATGACCTGGCCTCCACAGCCTTCTGTGGCAGAGTTCCATAGATTCACCACTCTATGGCTGAAGAAATTCCTCCTCATCTGTTTTTAAAGGATTGTCCCTTTAGCTTGAGGTTGTGCCCTCTGGTTCTAGATTTTCCTACTAGTGGAAACATCCTCTCCATGTCCACTCTATCCAGGCCTCGCAGTACCCTGTAAGTTTCAATAAGATCTCTTCTCATTCTTCTGAACTCCAATGAGTACAGACCCAGAGTCCTCATTCGTTCCTCACATGACAAGCTCTTCATTCCAGAGATCATTCTTGTGAACTTCCTCTGGACCCTTTCCAAGGCCAGCACATCCTTCCTTAAATACAGGGCTGAAAACTGCTCACAATTCTCCAAATAGGGTCTGACCAGAACCGTATACAGCCTCAGAAGTACATCCTTGCTCTTCTGTTCTAGCCCACTCAACATGAATGCTAACACTGCATCTGCCTTCCTAACTGCCGACTAACCTGCACGTTAACCTTAAGAGAATCCGGGACAGGGACCCCCAAATTTGAATTAAATTTATTAATTTTAATAAAGGAATTTGATTATTCATGTAATTCCCAGACCAAAGAACATCTTTGTTAGCAAGGGCAGTCCTTAGTGGAACAAGGGAGCCTAGAGAGGGTGTTAATTCTAGTAAAGGTATAAATTATTAAATGTAGCTCCTAATATCAAAGGCATTTTGAAGGTAAAAGAAAGTTGGTTTAAATTTCTGCTTTGCATGATTTAAGGGGGTTGAAAGCACTCTCAGTGATCATTACACTCAAACAGTGGGAGAGAACACCCACCTGGAGTGGGATATAGCCAAAGAGAGTGTGGGTCTCAGGAATTTGGAGCTGAGTGTAACTTTCCGTGCAGTAAAAGGTGCTTTTTTCCCTCACTATCTAACTTTAAAATCTTCAGAGTGGTCTTGCCCTGCTGCAATAGTAAAGGACACAAGAGAGAGCTGACTGGTACGTAATGGGTATAGTCAGGTAAGTCTTTAACATTTTTATCAGAAGTCTTTTTGTGGTTTATAGTTTGTAATGGTTATATTCAGTAGTAAAAAGAACCAAGAAGGAAGAGTCCTTGAAAATTGGATATAATCTAATATCAAGCAACTTTTAAAGGGTTAATTTAAAGGGATAAGTCATGGTATAAGATCTCCATGTTGTGGTGGTGCTTCTCGTGCTCCATGTGGGAAGCTGGGAATATTTCCAGTGCACAGGCCAGCACGTGTGCAGGAACTGTCTCCAGCTGCAGCTCTTGGAAGCCTAGGTTTTGGAGATGGAGCAGTGGCTGAGGACACTAGGGCATCTGTGAGGCGGAGAGTATTGTGGACAGCAAAGGTGGTGATCACACCACAGTCTAAAGTTCTGCAGACAGGAAGAGAATGGATTACCACCAGGCAGAGCAAGAAGGTGAGGCAGACAGTGCAGGAATCTTATGTGAATATTCCCCTGAAAAACCGATATAACATTTTGGATACTACTGAAGTGGTTGAAATAATGAAATGAAAGGTGCAGCTGAACACTACTGCTAGATGGGCTAAGGTATGGACAAAAGTGAAGTAATTAATGTAGGTGGAGATAAGTATTTTTGTAATTTAATAAACAGATTGGAAACTCAGTTCAGAACTGAAGAGGATGCTTCAGTTACAGCAAATCTGGTTTAACCCAGCCTGTAAGCATGTAAAAGTCACAATTACCATCATCAGTTGGCAGGTTCATTCTCGGCTTCAAACAGAGTTCAACAGTCAATTCAATAAATGCTTTTGCTGAAAAAGAAAAACCTGTTAGGCTAATGCAAGTGAAAACAAATTTTATGTTGATTGACTTAAGGAAAAGCTTTGAACCACTCCATCAGTCAGGATAAAACTATTTTTATTGATTTGTTTTCCAAAAAGATCAAGAATTAATTATTGTTCAAAACTAAAATAAGGTACCACATAGAGAAGCTTTTTGTTTTAAATTTGTTATGCAAATCTCCCTAATGTTTCTGCCTATGAGGATAGTATGCTCACCAAATCAACTCAATGTCCCAAGCCAATCTAAGTTCAAAACTGCTGTCTCGCTGCCACTTCTGCATTTGACGTAGCATGTGACTAGTCAGATCTAACGCCATGGTAGAAGAACGGCAGTTTTACACCATGATTCATTTTCAAACAAGAGTTTAACTTCTTTAAGAGTTCATATAATTGCAAGATAAAAATTTGTTTTATGGAAGTTCTGCAAGATCTTAAGCTTTCATTATCACGTAAAAAACACAATTTTGATTGATGCATACAAAAGTTCCATAAAATGTACATGTTTAATGGCTCAACTTGGTTTCAGCATCTTTGAAAAAACTTCACTGCCCTGCAAGATTATGGCTCAAAGCAAAACCTGCATATGCAGCCAAACTAGTTTCATATCATATGTACAGTATAAATATTGTGTAAATATTGTGTACATATGATAAGGTACATGATGGGACACTCAGACTCAGTGGTCATCAAAGATTGGGATATTTCTAAGCAGCAGCCTTTAAAAGAATCTTTGAAGTGACATAGAGAAGGACCAGTAATTACTACTTTCAAATTTGCTGCCACAATTCACAGGCTTCACTAAAATTGTATGCCCAGTATTCAGAAAGCACTTGATTAGATCTACTTAATGTCAATATGGAGCCACAATAGCTGTTGCGGTCTTCACATTGTATAAGTTTTTCAGAAAACCCACTACTAATCATAAAACTGGAAAATATTGCAGATATCAAAAATATAAAATATAAACAGACTACACTAGAAACACAGCATCAGTATAGAGGAAAACACAGTTAATCGGTTTTTAAGGTAAAGTTTATTTATTAGTTACAAGTAAGGCTTACATTAAACTGCAACACAGCTACTGTGAAAATCCTCCAGTCGCCTGTTTGGGTCTATGCACCTAACCAGCACGTCTTTCCCCAAGCCACCTTGCCTAACATCAGGGCTCTAATCCACGCAAAACCAGCTTTGCTGGGCAGGCTATTTGTATGCCAGAATCCAGAAGCAACTGCTCTACACAGCACTCAGTCAAGGCAGGAGAATTTCAGGAAAGGGCGGAAACACTTCAGAGATGTCCTCAGCACATCCCTGAAGAGTAAAACACACCCACTGACTCACGGGAGACCGTGGCTTGTGACTGATTAAAACAGAAATGGCTCATCCAGGAGGGTGCTAAACACAATAGAAGAGTGCTTTGGAGGGAGCACATACAGGCGGCAAGAGTGCAACAAGCCTCCAGATAACCAATCAACATAATCCTTCAAGCACCAACTGTCCAACTGTCACAGGTGGCGGAGTTTGCGGATTGCCCAGTGGGGTTCATCAGTAACTTGGAACAGATTCAAATTATCCTCTATTCCCACTGGAGTTGCTTAAAAGAAGTTTATTTATTAGTGTCACAAGTAGGGTTATATTAACACTGCAATGAAATTACTTTGAAAATCCCCTAGTCGCCACATTCCAGCGCCTGTTCAGGTACAGTAAGGGAGAATTTAGCATGGCCAATCCACCTTAATCAGTACATCTTTCAGACTGTGGGAAAAACCAGAGCACCCAGTGGAAACCCACAGTGACACAGGGAGAATGTGCAGACTCCATAGTGAAGTAGGGAAAGGGTTAATGGATTTTGTACCTAGAGTATGTCAAACATAACCCTTCATCATGACTGATCTTCTCAAGCTTATACAGCTCCTGGCATTAATATAAGTTATTTGTTCATGCATTACATGCTTTAACTCTCATTTTTATAAAGACAGGTAGGTTAATGTGGCTGTTATTTTGTAGACTTTGTAAATCTTAACTATTTGTGTTAGTTGGTCATCATTACGCAGACAGTAGTTTACAATACCGGCTTTTGACAGGAAGAGTCCTGCTGGGACAGCCACGGTCACACAAGTAACTTCAAAGACAGGGATGCCTGTACTGCTGCAGAAGGGGTTTGAATCATGACTGGATCAAAGCCTGTGTCATGACTGCAGCTGCCAGCTGGACTGTGAATCATGATTAAATCCGGGGCTGCATCACGACCAAGGAAGGAAGACCCGGTGTTCTACATAAGAACATAAGAAATAGGAGCAGGAGTAGGCCATCCAGCCCTTCGAGCCTGCCCCGCCATTCAATAAGATCATGGCTGATCTGTCGCGGCTCAGTTCCACCTTCCCACCCTCTCCCCATAACCCTTAATCCCCTCTCTTATCAAAAACCCATCAACCCGCGTCTTAAAAATATTTAGCGAGGCAGCCTCCACCACTTCAACGGGCAGAGAATTCCAGAGATTCACCACCCTTTGAGTGAAGAAGTTCCTCCTCAACTCCGTTCTAAACCGCGCCCCCCTTTATCTTGAGGCTGTGCCCCCTAGTCCTACTATCCTTTCTGAGCGGGAAGAGTCTCTCCACCTCTATCCTATCCATCCCATTCATCATCTTATACGTCTCAATGAGATCTCCCCTCATTCTTCTAAACTCTAACGAGTACAAGCCTAGTTTATTCAGCCTCTCCTCATAGCTCAACCCCCTCAACTCCGGTATCAGCCCAGTAAACCTCCTCTGCACTCCCTCCAAGGCCAAAATATCTTTGCGCAGGTGCGGCGCCCAAAACTGCACACAGTACTCCAGCTGCGGCCTCACCAATGCCCTATACAGCTGCAGCAAGACCTCCCTACTTTTATATTCAATCCCCCTCGCTATGAAGGCCAGCATCCCATTCGCCTTCCTGACCACCTGCTGCACCTGCAAGCTGGGTTTTTGCGACTCATGCACAAGGACCCCGAGGTCCCTCTGCACCGTCGCCTGCTGCAGTTTTTCGCCCCGTAAGTAAGTCCTTCCTACCATTCTTCCTACCAAAGTGGACCACCTCACACTTGCCAACATTAAATTCCATTTGCCATTTCCTGGCCCATTCGCCCAGCCTATCTAGATCCTTCTGCAGACTCTCCACACCCTCCGCACAATTTGCCGTTCCCCCAATCTTGGTGTCATCAGCAAATTTCGACACCCTACACTCGGTTCCCTCCTCCAGATCATCTATATAAATGGTAAAAAGCTGAGGCCCCAGCACCGACCCCTGGGGCACTCCACTAGTCACCATCCGCCAATCCGAATAGCACCCGTTGACCCCCACTCTCTGCCTCCTATTTGACAACCAATCCTCTATCCACGCTAACACCGTACCCCCAACTCCATGTCCCTCGACCTTCTGCAATAACCTCTTGTGAGGTACTTTGTCAAACGCCTTCTGAAAATCTAGAAAGACCACATCCACCGGCTCTCCTCTATCCACCGCCCTAGACACATCCTCATAGAACTCCAGTAAATTTGTCAGACACGACTTCCCTTTCATGAAACCGTGCTGCGTCTGCTCTATCAAGCAATTCCCTTCAAGATGCCTTGCAATTTCCTCCTTAATGACAGATTCTAACATCTTACCTACCACAGACGTTAAACTAACCGGCCTATAATTCCCCGCCTTTTGCCTGGCACCCTTCTTAAACAACGGCGTAACATTAGCCGTTTTCCAATCATCCGGCACTTCCCCGGAATCCAGCGATGTCTGGAAAATAACCACCAAGGCATCCACTATCACCTCCGCCATTTCTTTCAGAACCCTCGGATGCATTCCATCCGGTCCTGGGGACTTGTCCACAATCAGCCCCTCCAGTCTGTCGAGCACCGCCTCTCTAGTAACAGTAATGTCATTAAGACCCTCCAGTCCTACCACCTTTCCATCGCTAACACCCGGCAAATTATTCACGTCCTCCTCCGTGAAGACAGAAACAAAAAAGTTATTCAATACCTTAGCCATATCCCCATCCCCTACCACTAGGTCCCCTTTCTCATCCTCTAAAGGACCAACGTTCACCCTAGCCAGCACTGAGACTCATGATGTATAAATGCCCACTTGTGTTTGTGTTCTCTGAGAAGTCTGGTAATCCTTAATCGGAACCAGTTTTCTCCCAAAGCTTTGGAATAAAAACCACTGTATTTTGACTCACTAACAGTCTTTGAGGTAGTATTTTACCTATAACAATAGATAATGACCCAAGCTGGGAATCAGGCAGCACCGTGGTTAGCACTGCTGCCTCACAGTGCCAGGGACCCGGATTCGATTCCTCCCACAGTCCAAAAGACATATTGGTTAGGTGGGTTGGCTATGCTAAATTTTTCCTCAGTGTACCCAAACAGGCATGTGGCGACTAGGGAATATTCACAGTGGTTTCATTGCAGTATTAATGTAAGCCTACATATGAAAATAAAAAACAAACTATGCCCCATTTAAGAGGGAAAGAAGTCTCACAACATCAGCTTAAAGTCTAACAGGTTTATTCGTAGCAAATGCCACAAGCTTTCGGAACATGCTGTTCCTTCGTCGGGTGGGTGGGTTTTGATCACAAACAGAGCGCAAAGACACAAACTCAATTTACATAAATAATGATTGGAATGTGAGTCTTTACGGCTAATCAAGTCTTAAAGGTATAGACAATGTGGGTGGAGAGAGCATCAAGCACAGGTTAAAAGGATGTGTATTGTTTTCAGATGGGAAAGTTAGTGAGATTTTGCAAGTCCAGGCAAGTTGTGGGTTTACCCCAGTCCAACTGTGGCATCTCCACATCATGACTACCATTGACACCGCAAACTGCTGGTTCCAAGTGGAGAGGATCTCCAAGAAGATCACACATATCAACACATACATCAAATTTCTACAAAGATGCAAGAAAGCAGACAAGATACTGAAAGGACTACAGATCACGAACCCACTCAGGTCAACCTATAAAACAGACTGTACTGAGCGCCTTTGCCATGGCACCTCTCTCACACTCCTCAATCACCTCATGCACCAGCTCTACAGCAAATGCCGCATCCTAGAAAGCAAGATAGATTCCATATTCTCAACTTGCACTCAGCACGCAGACCAGCTGCAAAACTCTGCCAAGCAGACAAGATAAAGGAACTACACCATCTACATGCACAAAAGCAGGAAACTTGAGCAACTCAGCATCACCACCAGCAGCAACCAAGCTTCCCCCTGTATCATAGTAGAAAACAGTACCACTGCAGGGAAGTCCATTCTCAACTTATCAAACTACACACTTCAACCAGATGAAGTTGAAGTTCTCAGCCAAGGGCTCAATTTCTGCCCCACCACCAAAATGGACCCCATTAGTCTCACAGCAGACACAGGAGGAATTCATCAGGCGAACGAGGCTGCGGGAGTTCTTCCACAAACCCCAAGAGGCCAACGGCGAACACAATGAGACAGCCAATGAACCAGGACAGCCGACAGAGAGATCCGCAGTGCAGTGAAGTGGAAGGAATCCAAATGGACTCCTTTGGAAAGCTGCTGCCCTCCACTTGACACGTATGCCCAAGCCATCAGGAGGTGCGTCAACACCAGATTCGTAACCGCACTCACAAGACAGCCCCGAACATCACCCAAGCACAACGCAATGCCACCCACACTCTCAAGACCAACCGCAATATTGTTATCAAACCAGCAGAGAAGGGGCCATTGTCATACTGAACAGAACCGATTACTGCAAAGAAGTGACAACTGAACAACAAGGAACACTTCAGACAGTTACCTGCAGATCCGACCAAAGAACACACCCGTCAAATCAACACTCTGATCAAGATCTTTGATCCCGACCTTCAGAGCACCCTCTGTGCTCTCACCCCACGTACTGCCTGCATTGGAGATCTCGACTGCCTCCCGAAGACACACAAGGCAAACATACCTGGCCATCCCATCGTATTGGGCAATGGGACTCTGTGCGAGAACCTCTCCGGCTACGTCGAGGGCATCCTGAAACCCTTTGTACAAGGCTCGAAGGGCTAGATGGCCTACTCCTGCTCCTATTTCTTATGTTCTTTTGTCGCGACACTACGGACTTCCAGTGGAAACTCAACACACATGGAGCCGTTGAACTCCTCGTCACAATGGATGTCTCGGCACTCTACACCGCATCTCCCAGGACAATGGCATTGCTGCAACTGCCTCAGTACTCAACGCCGACGACTGCCAGTTTCCAGATGCAATTTTACAACTCATCCGCTTCATCCTGGACCACAATGTCTTCACCTTCAACAACCAGTTCTTCATCCAGCCACACAGAACAACCATGGGGACCAAATTCGCACTTCAATATGCCAACATCTTCATGCATGGGTTCGAACAAGGCTTCTTCACTGCACAGGACCTTCAACCAATGCTATACACTAGATACATCAATGACATTTTCTTTCTTTGGACTCATGGTGAACAATCACTGAAACAACTATATGATGACATCAATAAGTTCTATCCCACCATCAGACTCCCCATGGGCTACTGTCCGGAATTGGTTACATTTTTGGACACACGCATCTCCATTAAGGACGGTCACCTCAGCACCTCACTGTAACGTAAGACTATGGATAACCTCACGATGCTCCACTTCTCTAGCTTCCACCCTAAACGCGTTAAAGAAGCCATCCCCTATAGACAAGCCCTCTGTATACCCAGGATCTGTTCAGATGAGGAGGATTGCAACAGACACCTCCAGACGCTGAAAGATGCCCTCATAGGAACAGGATGTGACGCTCGACTCGACAGTTCCGACGCGCCACAGCGAAAAACCGCACCAACCTCCTCAGATGACAAACACAGAACACGCTGGACAGAGTACCCTTCGTAGTCCAGTACTTCCCTAGAGCAGAGAGGCTACATCTTCTCTGGAGCCTTCAACATGTCATTGATGAAGATGAACCTCTCGCCGAGGCCATCCCCACACCCTCACTTGCCTTCAAATAACCGCACAACCTCAAACAGACCATTGTCCGCAGCAAACTACCCAGCCTTCAGGAGAATAATGACCACGACACCACACAACCCTGCCATGGCAACCTCTGTAAGATGTGCTGGGTCATCGACACCGATGCCATCATCTCACGTGAGAACACATCTATCAGGTACATGATACATACTCTTGCAACTCGGCCAACTTTGTCTATCTGACACTCTGCAGGAAAGGATGTCCTGAGGCTTGGTACATTGGTAAGACCTTGCAGATGCTACAACAATGGATGAATGAACACCGCTTGACAATCACCAGGCAAGACTGTTCTCTTCCTGTTGGGGAACACTTCAGCAGTCATGGGCATTCGGCCTCTGATCTTTGGGTAAGTGTTCTCCAAGGCGGTCTTCACGACACACGACAGCGCAGAGTCGCCGAGCAGAGGCTGATAGCCAAATTTTGCACACAATCAACCGGGATCTTGGGTTTATGTCACACTATCTGTAACCCCACAACTTGCCTGGACTTGCAAAATCTCACTAACTTTCCTGTCTGGAAACAATACACATCCTTTTAACCTGTGCTTAATGCTCTCTCCACTCACATTGTCTGTACTTTTAAGACTTGATTAGCTGTAAAAGACTCACATTCCAATCATTATTCATGTAAATTGTGTTTGTATCTTTGTGCCCCGTTTGTGATCAGAACTCTCACCCACCTGACGAAGGAACAGCATGTTCCGAAAGCTTGTGGCATTTGCTACAAATAAACTTGTTGGATTTTAAACTGGCGTTGAGAGACTTCTTTCTGTTTTTACGCCAGTCCAACACCGGCATCACCACATCATGACCACCATTTAAGACGGAGCATACAGCCATTAGGCAGATGGGAGAAATGGCAGTGATGAACCTCTCAGCCAACGTTCATCCCCAATCCGGGTGATGGGAAGAGAGTTTAAGCACTCCTTCATGATGTGGAGATGCTGGTGTTGGACTGGGGTGGGCACAGTAAGAAGCTCACAACACCAGGTTAAGGTGCAACAGGTTTATTTGGTAGCATGAGCTTTCTGAGCTCTGCTCCTTCATCAGGTGAGTGGTTTCACGGGCTTTTGGAGCCCTGCTCCTGCACCAGGTGAGTGGTTTCGCAAGCTTTTGAAGCGCTGCTCCTTCAGCAAATGAGTGATTTTACAAGCTTTTGGAGTACTGCTTCTTCATTGGGTAAGTGGTTTCACAAACTTTTAGAACGCTGCTCCTTCATCAAGTGAGTAGTTTCATGAGCTTTAGGAGCACTGCTCCTTTCTCAAGTGAGTGGCTGCACAAGCTTTTAGAACACTGCTCCTTCATCAGGCGAGTAGTTTCTTGACTTTTTGGAGTGCTGTGCCTTCATGGGCGAGTGGTTTCACTAACTTTTGGAGCGCTGCTCCTCCACGGGTGAGTGGTTTCACTAACTTTTGGAGCGCTGCTCCTCCATGGGTGAGTGGTTTCACTAACTTTTGGAGCGCTGCTCCTCCATGGGTGAGTGGTCTCACGATGTTTCGGAGCGCTGCGCCATCAGGTGAATGATGAAGGGGTAACGCTCCGAAAGTTCGTGCTACCAAATAGACCCGTTGGACCTTAACCTGGTGTTGCGGGAACTTCTAACAGTGCCCGTTCCTCACTTCACACAAAATTCCCCCAAAAGTATAAAACACACGGTCACAACCACACAATTCACAACATCCGTCACCTCAGACTGCCTCACAGCAGCTTTTTTAGACGCTTCACCTCCACACTCCGATCTTCTCCGCCTCTCCCCAATCTTGTTTACTTCCTGCCGCCGCAACCAAAAAAGGGGGCGGGCCCAGATTCAAACTGAACCCACGTGATCCCAAAAGCGCGCTTCCCATTGGTCGGAAGACCCGAGCCCCAACGGACGTTTGCAGGACCGTTCAGGTTCAACCCCTTGCATCAATTTCGACGGTTTTTTTGCGCCCAAACTTCCGATATCTTGCGGCCGCCCTCCGTCCGGGCGACATACATCTCCTCACTTGGTCGACTGGGGTCAGCCGCCAGCCGTGCGGGTGATTGGCGCGGTGCCATGTCAATCATTCGAGCGGGCGGTTTGAATGGTCCCGGCGCGTGCGTGGTGACGGTGGGCGTCCCTCCCAGGCAAGGCAGCCCATTGGGCGGCTCCGCTCTCCCAAACTGATCAATCGGAGACCCGGTCTCGGCTACCTGCGGTGCAGCCCACGTGGCTAATGGGCAGCAAGTTCGTTGTTCAGCACAGCATTGCTACAGGTACAGAGCTCTGGTACAGAGGCAGGCAGTGTGGCTCCATTGCACTTATAGAATTATAGAAACCGTACGGTACAGAAAGAGGCCATTCGGCCCGTCGAGTGTGCACTGACCACAATCCCACCCAGGCCCTACACCCAGATCCCTCCATATTTTGCCCACTATTCCTTCTAACGTACGCATCTCAGGACACAGCAGCAATTTTATTAGCATGGCCAATCAACCTAACTCACACATCTTTGGACTGTGGGAGGAAACCAGAGTACCCGGAGGAAACCCATGCAGACACCTGGAGAATGTGCAAACTCCACACAGACAGTGACCCAAGCCGGGAATTGAACCCAGGTCCCTGGAGCTCTGACGCAGCAGTGCTAACCACTGTGCTATCGTGCCGCCCTATTAGAACATAGAACAGTACAGCATGGAGTAAAGAACCTACATCGGACATACCTCCTATATGTCCCCCCAATGAACCTTATGGTAACCCCCATGAACCCCCTAGTAACAGCTACATCCACCTCAGGAAATAGTCTCTGAACGTCCATTCTATCTATCCCCCTCATCATCTTACAAGCCTCTATTAAGTCACCTCTCATCCTCCTCTGCTCTAAGGAGAAAAGCCCTAGCTCCTTCAACCTTTCCTCATAAGACCGACCCTCCAAACCAGGCAGCACCCTGGTAAATCTCCTTCGCGCTCTCTCCAATGCTTCCACATCCTTCTTATAATGAGGTGACCTGCACACTTGTTTTTATTCGATTTGATTTATTATTGCCACATGTATTGAGATACAGTGAAAAGTATTATTTCCTGCATGCTAAACAGACAAAACATACTGTTCATAAGTTTGTCTATTCATTAATGTCACAAGTAGACTTACATTAACACTGCAATGAAGTTACTATGAAAATCCTCTAGTCACCACATTCCAGCGTCTGTTTGGGTACACTGAGGGAGAATTTAGCACAGCCAATGCACCTAGCTTGGGCTTGTACTCATTGAAATTTAGAAGAATGAGAGGGGATCTCATAGAAACATAAAATCCTGATGGGACTGGACAGGCTAAATGCAGGAAGAATGTTCCCAATATTTGAGAAGTCCAGAACTAGGGGTCACAGTCCAAGAATAAGGGGTAAGCCATTGAGAATGAGATGAGGAAGAACATCTTCACTCAAAGAGTTGTGAACCTGTGGAATTCTCTACCATAGAGAGCTGTTGGGGTCACTTTGTTAGATATGTTAAAAAGAGAGATGGGCACGGCCCCTGCGGCTAAAGGGATCAAGAGTATGGAGAGAAAGCAGGAATGATGTACTGAAAGTGCATGATCAGCCATGATGATATTCAATGGTGGTGCAGGCTTGAAGATCCGAATGGCCTTCTCTTACACATATTTTCTATGTGTCTAACCAGCACTGTGGTGTGCCCAGCGAAAACCCACACAGTCATGGGGAGAACATGTAGACTCTGCACAGACAGTGATCCAAGTTGGGAACTAAATCCGGGTCACTGCTGTTGTGAGGCAGCAGTGCTAACCACTGTGTCATTGTGCGGCCCCATTGTTTAATGTGTGTATTGCAGCAAATATTTAATATTTTATATGTTGTAAAGATACATTGAAAGAATGATTTTTCATAATATATTCCATTTGAAATGCCAAATCTTATATCTACTAATTTATTGGCATTGCATGTGCACGAGTTTGTGTGTGCCTGTGTGCACAACTGTATTGAGTTTATGTTGATAAGTTTTTTGTTAACACTAATTTAAATAGTCAAATAGATTGCACCCAAATTTATTGAGCTAACTTTTAAAGATTTAATCCTATTTATAATGTAGGCTTCTAGACTCTCATTACAAAAATGATATGGAAAAAGTACACAGGATGGAATAAAAAATTACAAAAATGGTACCAGGACTAAATTTATAACAATCAGGAGAGATTGGCCAGGTAAGGACTCAATAAAAGCAAATTACTGTGAATGCTGGAATCTGAAACCAAAAGAGAAAATGCTCGAAATGTCAGCTCTTTTCTCTCCTTACAGATGCAGCTAGATCTGCTGAAATTTTCCAGCATTTTCTCTTTTGGCCAGATAAGGAGTATTTGAGGAATGTGGCAGTCCACTGAAAGGCAAAACTCCCAAGTATGTTGACATTGGTCAAGTAGAGGTGCTGGTTCAGACACATTTGAAGGATGGAAGATGGTCACATAGCTAAGAAGTTTCAGTATGGCAAGGTTGCCAAAGCCAGGTGACCAGAAGAACATTCAAAGTTCTGTGTTAAGACAGCTTGCACACTTGACATGAAGGCTGTAAACATTGATTTTCGCATCTGGGAGACATTAGCTGATGACAGAGGAAAATGGTGGCATCTCATGGAGGCCAGCATACACCACCATGATGATCAGTCCCTACAGCAGTTTGGAAATAAAGCCAACACCGAAAACAATGATATCTGATACCAGCTTGATAGGAACATGAAATAGAACCCTTTCTATTTTCTTTTTCAATGACTTCTACTATTCTGATGTGAATTTTCCTGCAAATAAATGCTCCCAGTTCATTTTGGCCAGTCTTGTCCTATTAAAATCAGCTTTCCCCCAATTCAGAATCTTACTTTATTGGTGCATTTTTGTCCTTTTCGATAACAATCTTGAATTTTACTGAATTATGGTCACTGTCACCAAAATGCTCCCCCAGTGACACTTCTACCAAGTATTGCAGTTACAGATAGGGTGAAGAACAAGATCAGCTTAATAATGGGGTGCCACGGTGTCACAGTGGTTAGCTTTGCTGCCTCACAGTATCAGCATTTGATTTCCAGCTTGTCTCATTGTCTGTGTGGGGTCTGCATATTTTTCCTGAGTCTATGTGGATATCTTTACACAATCCAAAAGATGTGCTGGTTAGGTGCTTTGGCCAATCTAATTTCTCTCTGTGTACCCGAACAGGTGCCAGAGGATGGCAACTAGGGGATTTTCACAGTAACTTCATTGCAGTGTTAACATAGTTTATCTTTTTTTATTAGTCACAAGTAAGGCTTACATTAACATTGTAATGAAGTTACTGTGAAATTCCTCTAATCAGCACATTCTGACCCCTGTTCGGGTACACTGAGGGAGAATTTAGCATGGTCGATGCACCTAACCTGCACGTCTTTCAGACCGTGGGAGGAAACCAAAGCACTGGAAGGAAACCCACACAGACGTGGAGAGAACATGCGAACTCCACACAGCCAGTAACCCAAGCCAGGAATTGAATCCGGGTCCCAGGCGCTGTGAGGCAGCAGAACTAACCAATGTGCCAGCTGATAGCCTGCTTATAAGGCCACCATAAGCCTACTTGTGACACTAATAAATAAAGTCACAGGATGTAGCAGAGGACAGCTCCTCCCAATAAATCACCGATCCTGCTAATGTTCATAATTACATTAACAAATAAACTTATTATAGGTCCATCAAAAGTCTTGTTTAAAGCATGTTTAGATAGCGAATAGACAAATTCTACATTACTTTTAACAAAATCTAAAACACGGTAAAAAGGGTCGAAAAATTGCCAGTTATTGAAAGAGAAAATGAGGATGGGAGTCTTCTTGACTCTTGCAGGTTGGACCTTTGCTTGTGAGATTTGGTGTGCTAGCCGAGGAGTATTTGCAGTGACACAGAGAGCGGTAGACGAGAGAGCGAGCGAGTAGTGTGGATAGTGTCTGTGCTGCAGTGGCGGCGAGGGGGGGATTCCCCGGTAGCGCGAGCGGTGGAACGCTGAGAATGTCGGGGATTCCTCCGGACACCTGGCAACCCCAGAATGTTACACTGGAAACCACGTAAGGCCGGCGCGCGGGGTGGGGGATGACAAGGAGCTGCTGGGCTCACACACAATAGGATGAATGAGCAAGGGAGGAACATGGCCTCTTCCACTAACCCCAGCAGCTTCACACTACCGTGTGATTGCAATGCAGAGTTTTTGGGGTTTACTGCAGAATTGTTTTACTATGTGCTTTTTTTTAGAAAAATAGCTTAGCGATCTCTCTCATTTGTTGATTTTTTTTAAAAAAAGACTTCTTTTGGCCACAATTTTGCTGAGTTTTCAAGACAACCAGCATTACCGCGTTCCTAAAATAAACCAGATTGAATGCAAAAACTGAAATATTTGGTGAGGATCGCAGCATTTTTATTTGGTCGACGCAGTTATTTTGTAATGATATATGAACGAGTTTGAAGTGTAAAAGAAAAACGCTCTCGGTTTCCTACACTTTCATTCATTACTTGCAAACTTCAGAACTCTTCCAGGTCAGAGGTATCAGAGAACTTCCTGTTCTTGAGAAGTACAGCAGTGATGCATGAACTGTATGAGCCTGGTGGTGAAATGAAAAGTGCCCAACGCAATGCAGGTGCTATGTTGCACCACATATATTTCAGTTGGAGGAGATAAATACATAATTCTGTGCTGCAAAGGAATTTATGTTAAAATGGAGGAATTTTTAACATAAGTGGATTGATTTTCACAAAATTAATTGCTTTTACATGCACCAGTTTGGGCGCTTGTGATCATAAAAGGCAGACTGGAATTTTCCTGCCCACCATGGGAATCGTAGTGGGCAGGACATGGACCGTGCAAAGATCCGTTGGCCTCGGTGGGATTTTCCGGTCACACTCGCCTCAGCGCTGGAAAATCCTGCCCGAGAGCAATGGACTTTTACACAGTCCTGTCCCCGCCTGCTACAATTCTTGTGGTGGTTGGGACAGGGAAATTCCGCCCAAAGTCTCCAGTTGAATTCAGTTGGAATTAGATTAGTAAACTGTTGATGTGGCTGCTGGTTAAAATATCTTCTTTAAAATTATGGAACAGGATGGGAACCATATCACTGGAGTTGTATTGGAAGCATGCACCGAAAACCAGCAGGAACTTTGCTGAGCTGACTCGGAGAGGTTATTACAATGGTACAAAGTTCCATAGAGTCATCAGTGGTTTTGTGATTCAAGGCGGAGATCCAACTGGAACAGGTAAGGATGGGAAAATCCAGAAAGATGGTGTGAGCGTTTATTTTTGGTGCTCATCTCGGCAAAGAAAGAGGCGTTTATGCAGAAGAAAAATGCGCGGTTCCCATTTTGAGTTATATGTCTTGTCTTTCTTGTTCCAGCAAACCTGTTTGATTTATTTGAGGGAGCTTCCTGGTTGTGGGATAAATACCCTCTGGAGCAAATCAAAATGAACTGAGAGTTATTAAAATCACTTAGTGTTATAATATGGGAATAAACTGGGAAGAACTGTAGTATTGTGCATGATGTAGATGTAGAAAATGCTGTTCCAATTGTAGACATATCCACTAAAGTTGGCACAGGTTCAAAAGGAGATTGCAAGCATGCATAAAGAAGGATATCATTGAAGTGAAATGCAGCAAGTGGTGCTCTCACATAATGATGGCACCAGAATCAATGATTGTGCCAACGATTGGTTGCTCAGTGACAAAGTGGTTAGCACTGCTGTCTCAGCATCAGGGATCCAGGTTCAATTCTAGCCTTGGTTGACTGTCAGTGTGGAGTTTGCACTGTCTCCCCGTGACTTCATGGGTTTTCTCCCCGTGCTCCAATTTCCACCCACAGTCCAAAAATACACAGGGTAGGTTGATTGTCCGCGCTAAATTGTCCCTTAGTGTCCCAAGATGTGTAGGTTCGGGGGACTAGTGGGGTAATTACGTGGGGTTACAGGGATAGGGTCTGGGTGGGATGCTGTACCGGAGAGTTGGCGCGCACCCGATGGGCTGAATGGCCTCTGTACTGTAGGGATTCTATGATTGATTGTGCTGGGTTGGGATTGCTATGTCCTGTGCACGCTGCTCATCAGAAGCTGGGTGGAATCTGCCCAGCCCCATTTCAGATGGCATTTTTTAGATTTGATTCCAGTGCTTGCTGCTGGCCTAACAGCTGAATGAGGAGTCATTTTTTTTATTGGCAGATTTTCTTTTTCAGTAATTGCACCACATCCCCCAAAAGCAGGCCATGGTGTATTTCCCTTTGTTCCTATTCCCAAAGCATTTCTGTGTGCACGTCTGTCAGCCATTTTCCATATGTCATCCCATTGAAGCCCTTATCTGAGTGCCCTGTAGCAGAACTTGGGTGCCACTTTGCCCACTGGGGAAGAGGTACCAGTATGATCCTTTCCGTCTACCTGGTTGCAGATGACTCATGTCCAGTGATGCGCCAAGTTGTGATCTTGTCTTTCTGCTACCCTGCAAAGTTGGTGCTGTACTAGTATCTGAGTTGGTGGCTGTTAACCTTCAGCCTTGGGCATCACTGGCTGTCCAGGTGGCAGGTGCACAAGGGGAGGGTTGGGTTGAAGGAAGGAAGAGATCATTCGTTATACCAACTGCAGCTTGTGAATCAGAATAGATTTTGGGATGCGGGTGAAGTGGGATTTGAGAAGGAACTTGCTGTCACCCATGTTAGCTTCAGCAACATGGCTGATTACTGCCACTTGAGTTATTCTTAGGGCTATCTCCTATGGTGCCTACAGAGCACACCCTGGGGTGGCACTTCGACAATCAAATTACCCTGCTTCTGGTTTTGGGACTATCCAATTTACTCTCAAAATCTTTTAATAACACAGAGAGCTCAGCTAAACAGTTTCTTTTATGCCTTCACACAGATTGCCTCCAAAATAAAGCAGTTATTATTGTATTTGTTTCTTGAACACAAAATTTATCGATCACCAATTTATATACATTTTATTTTTGTGTCAGACTTTGTGTGAACCTATTGTACTGCCCAGGCTTCAGCTCAGAGACTAAAACCTTATTCACGCAAATTGGCAGAACAGTCAGACTTAATTGATGTTCCATGTTGTGGAATTACCAACACTGTGTTTCTACTGTAAATGACGATATCTGACCATTTTTCTTCTGAATGAGTTCAGTGAGTAGTGACTGTGTTCACATCTGCCTTATAAAAAAAATAAAGAAAATTACAGCATAGGAACAGGCCCTTGGCCCTCCAAGCCTGCACTGACCATGCTGTCCGACTGAACTAAAACTCCCTATCCTTCCCGGGACCATATCCCTCTTTTCCCATCCTTTTAAGAACATAAGAACATAAGAAATAGGAGCAGGAGTAGGCCATCCAGCCCTTCGAGCCTGCCCCGCCTTTCAATAAGATCATGGCTGATCTGTCGCTGCTCAGTTCCACTTTCCCGCTTTCTCCCCATAACCCTTAATCCCCTCTCTTATCAAAAACCCATCAACCCGCATCTTAAAAATATTTAGTGAGGCAGCCTCCACCGCTTCAACGGGCAGAGAATTCCAGAGATTCACCACCCTTTGAGTGAAGAAGTTCCTCCTCAACTCCGTTCTAAACCGCCCCCCCTTTTATCTTGAGGCTGTGCCCCCTAGTCCTACTGTCTTTTTTGAGCAGGAAGAGTCTCTCCACCTCTATCCTATCCATCCCATTCATCATCTTATACGTCTCAATGAGATCTCCCCTCATTCTTCTAAACTCTAACGAGTACAAGCCCAGTTTATTCAGCCTCTCCTCATAGCTCAACCCCCTCAACTCCGGTATCAGCCTAGTAAACCTCCTCTGCACTCCCTCCAAGAGTATTTGTCAAGACGCCCCTTAACTGTCACTACCGTATCTGCTTCCACTACTTCCCCTGGCAACGAGTTCCAGGCACCCACCATTTTCTGTGTAAAAAAAAATCTACATCTCCTTTAAACTTTGCCCCTCGCATCTTAAATCTATGCCCCTAGTAATTGACTCTTCCACCCTGGGAAAAAGTTTCTTACTATCCATTCTGTCCATTCCTCTCATAATCTTGTAGATTTCTGTCAGGTCGCCCCTCAACTTCCATCGTTTCAGTGAGAACAAACCAAGTTTCTCCAAACTCTCCTCATAGCAAATGCCCTCCATACCAGGCAACATCCTAGTAAATCTTTTCTGTACCCTCTCCAAAGCCCCAATATCCTTCTGGTAATGTGACGACCAGAATTGAACACTATATTCCAAGTGCAGCCGAACTGAAGTTCTATAAAACTGCAGCATAACTTGCCAATTTTTAAACTCAATGTCTCATCCGATGAAGGCAAGCATGCCGTATGCCTTTTTGATGCCTTCTCCACCTACGTTGCCGCTTTCAGTGACCTGTGTAACTGTACACCCAGATCCCTTTGCCTACCAATACGCTTAAGGGTTCTGCCATCTATCACATTATTTCCAATCTGTATTAGACCTTCCAAAATGCATTACCTCACATTTGTCCGGATTAAACTCCATCTGCCATCTTTCTGCCCATGTCTCCAACCAGTCTGTATCCTGCTGTATCCTCTGATGATCCTCATCGCTATCCGCAAATCCACCAGCCTTTGGGCCGTCTGCAAACTTACTAATCAAACCAGTTACAGCAAAGGTCCCAGCAGTGATCCCTGAGAAACGCCATTTGTCACAGCCCTCTGTTCAGAAACACACCCTTCCACTGCTATCCTCTGTCTTCTTTGACCGAGCCAGTTTTGTATCCACCTTGCCAGCTCACCTCTGATCCCATGCAACTTCACCTTCTGCACCAGTCTGCTATGAGAGACCTTGTCAAAGACCTTACTGTAGTCCATGTAGACTGCCCTACCCTCAGCAATCATTTTCGTCACTTCCTCAAAAAACTTGATCAAATTAGCGAGACACGACCTCCCCTTCAGAAAACCATGTTGCCTCTCACTAATACACCCAGTTATTTCCAAGTGGGAATGAATCCTGTTTCGAAGAATCCTCTCCAATAATTTCCCTACCACTGATGTAAGACTCACTGTCCTGTAATTAACTGGATTATTCTTGCTAACCTTCTTAAACAATGGAACAACGTTGGCTATTGTCCAATCCTCTGGAACCTCCCCTGTAGCCAGTGAGGATACAAAGATTTCTCTCAAGGCTCTGGCAGTTTCCTCCTCTGCCTCTCTCTGAGGTATATCCCATCAGGCCCTGAGACTTGTCTATCTTAATGTTTCTCAAGAACCCCAATACCATCTCCTTTTTGATCTCAACGTGACTCAAACTATCTACACACCCTTTCCCAGACTCATCATCCACCAAGTCCTTCACTTTGGTGCTTTATGTTTTTAATAAGCTGCACAAAAGGCAGTAACAACTCCAAAGGTCTCGCGATTGATTTGAGGGAAATTGAAACAGCACTTTCAAAGGTTTGCTGTGCAAATCGAATCCAAATCCCGTTCTCTTTTAAGGTCTGTGGAAAAATGGGGGAATGAAAGTGAAATGAGTAAAATTACTTATGGAAAGGGTAGAGAAAAGAATGGGTTGTGTTTGAAATTGCTTTTGATTTCCTGTGTATTTTTGGTAACTATTATATCAGCATTAAAGTTCCCAATGCATTAAGGGAAGGTACAGCATCAGATGCTGCATTTGGAGCTCTCAGCAATGCCTTTTTTATCAAGCTTTCCATTTCATATTGGCTGAGGATAAACTAGTGTTGTAATTGCCAGCTGAGTGTGATGAGGGAGTGTGATAGCTGCTTATTATCCCAATCCAAACTTTGATTTGATTTATTATTGTCACATGTATTGGAATACACTGAAAAGTATTATTTCTTGCGCACTATACAGACAAAGCATACCATTCATTGAGCACAAAAGGAGAAGGAAAGGAGAAGGTTCAGATATAGTGTCACAGTCATAGCTAGGCTGTAGAGAAAGAGCAAGTTAATACAGGGTAAGTCCATTCAAAAGTCTGAGGGTAGCAGGGAAGAAGCTGCTCTTGAGTTGGCTAATACGTGATCTCAGATTTTTGTATCTTTTTCCTGACCGAAGAAAGTGAAAGAGAGTACGTCTGGAGTGCGTGGGGCTGTTAATTATGCTGGCTACTTTTCCGATGCAGTGGGAAGTGCAAACAGAGTCAGTGGATGAAAATCTGATTTGTGTGATGGACTGGACTATAGTCGCAACCCTTTAGTCTTCTGTGGTCTTGGGTCTTAAAACCTGTTTTAAATTGATATTTATATTCGTCTAACAATTAAGAGAGTATCACTTTTGTTTTGCTGCCCCATCTTTTTAAAAATTGGGAAGCACAACAGGCCGAAAATGTTTCAACTAATTCCTATCTCTGTGACTGTACAGGTAGAGGAGGGTCATCCATTTATGGAAAGCATTTTGAAGATGAATTACACAAAGATTTAAAATTCACAGGTAAACCTCCAGCATGTTTTGAGCTTTCTTCAAAGGTTTTGTTTTTTGTTTAGTGAATCTTGCAGTAAGAGAAATATTGTTAAGTTTTCTGACTATTTGTAAATATCCAGTGTAAAGGTGATACGCATCTATACATCAGACGTTTTGTGTGATGTTAGAACTGACGTATGGACTGAAATAATAGCAAAGGTCTCTTGATGTTTTAAGATTTCTGTCAGTGTCATCCTAAAGGGTACAATGGTACTTTCAAACCTGCATTGCTGTTCTCACCAAAATATTGTTTCGAATTTGCAATATTGTGGTTGAAAACAAAAAAAAGTATTTAGAAGCAAGACTGTTGCGTGAGCCTTACTTGCAGCAATGATACCATGATGTTAATTAATGCACATCTTTAAATATTGCTATAAAGTATAAAATGCAAACTACTGAAGAGCCAGCCTTTTTAAAATAGTGGATAATTCAGTAATATAAATTTAGTGCCAGTTACTTGGAATTGCACAATAGTGCTGAGAGATATTCTAATACAATGTGAAGCTACTGTTTTGAGCTTTTATGTTTTAATCTAATTATTCTTTTACTTACTGGAACAGTTATGATTATGGAAACAAGTAAAGTTTCAATTGCTGCATCTAATGCTAGTAGTGTTGTGAGACTTCTTACTGTATCATATAAGGCCAGAGTTTGACAAAAGATAGCTCATTTTTGGTTTGCGCAAACTTTGTCCAGTTTTACATTTAACTGAATAGCGTGCAACCACTTTACCTTTTTGAATGGAGTAGTTGTCATCTATACACTTGAGATAAATTTACGTGTAGTAAAGACCAGTATGTCTATTTGATAAAATTTATCATGCATAACCATCAATTTAAAAATTAATGACCTGTGCAACAGCAAATTTTCTCATAACTAATTTAAATATATCCACCCTTTCCCTTCCTAGGTGCAGGGATCCTTGCCATGGCAAACGCTGGCCCAGATACCAATGGCAGCCAGTTCTTTATAACTTTAGGACCCACACCACTGCTGGATGGAAAGCACACAATCTTTGGCCGTGTCTGCCACGGGCTGTCAGTAGTTAAACGTATTGAACTGGTGGAGACTAACCGTGATGACCGACCTACAAATGATGTAATCATTTTGAAAGCCACAGTAAATGTATCACATTAAGACTCTGCTGTCATCAATATTATACCATTCACAGAATTGTTACAGGGCACAAGGAGGGCATTTGGCCCATCATGTCTCCTGTCCAAATGAACATCCAGTATCACTGCCCTGCCCTTCTCCTTGTAACCCTATGCATTCTTCCTTTTTAGGTGATAGTCTTTTTGAATGCTTCAGTTGAACCTGCCTCCACCACACTCTCAGGCAGAGCATTCCAAACCCTAACCCTTAACCGCATGAAAGAATTTCTGCTCATGATCACTTTTGCTTCTTTTGCGGATTACTTTAAACCTCTGCCGTCTCTCAATCCTTTCATGAGAGAGTACAGTTTCTCCCTGCCTGCTCTATCCTGGCACCTTATGATTTTGAACACTCTGTTCAATGAATTGGAATAATTCCCAGGTAGTGGCATTTTATTTTTGAGTAACCTTCCTATATACAAATGTTGTGAATTTGAAATTGCAGGGTCATTCGTAAACCATTGCTGCAGCGCACGTGACTTCACCAAGACCATTTGAATCATTCCCTTGCCAGTGAAGCCATTTCTTATTGGTGCCTTGTGGAACACGTTGTAAAATAGTATACGAAAATGCCAAATTAAGCAGAAATGCCGTCATTCAATTTGTGTCGTATTTATTGCAAACGGAACATTTTTAATTTTTAAATAAACAAAATGCTACTGTAAAAATTGACACATGGAAGGAATGTAGAATCCTGAGAGCAACATGATCTTAGTCTTCCCATTGTGGATCCAACCCAAAATCCAATACTTCAGCTCATTGCAAATACTGGAACCCTTCATTTTTTTTGCAGGATTGCAGTTGAGAATGGAATATCATTTAGTTTTCAAACTAAAATTGCAATGTACTGCTTATACAGTACTGTATATGTCTACCTGGTTCCAATATGTGTCTTTCTGAAGAGATTTGTGCATATTTTGTTTTCAGTACACTTGACAACTGAGAAAGGAAGTTTCTTTTTAAGCCACATTTTTCATTTCCTAATTTGGATAAATTGTCCTCGTACCGTTTGACATGGAGATAAAATGGTCTAGCAAATAAAACACAATTTACATTGGTGGTGTGGGGCTTGTTCTGAGATTTGAGATATATTCTGGTAGCAGAATATACTTTGCAAATTGCTGTCATCTTTAAAAATGAAAACAAATAGAAGATTTTGAAAATTAAATTGGGCAGAATTGAAAAAGTGCAATAAGTGCATCTGCAGTGTAGCCATTTACTAACTGGAGTGCCAGGCTTCTCTTTTGGCATGTCATCAGCTGGTTGGAGTCTTCCTGAGTCTTCATCTGAGTCTGCTAGCTTTTCAAACCTTTTCTGAATATTTCTAGCTTGACCTTGGCACCAGGCTTACTCCAACACCTACTCCTGTTCAGAGTTGTACAGTTATCCGAAATAGGGATAGCTGGTGATTTTTCCACTTGCTGCTAACCTGGTTGAGAATTCAAATGTAACCACTTATCATTTGAACCTAGAACCCTAGAACATTGCTCTAGGTTTGTGGTTTACCAGTTCAGTAAGCTATACCACTAGACCATGGGAAGAACGCCAGCAACTAGCTCAACATTGACCAGAAATTGAACACAGGTTGGTTGGCTTGGGTACACAGTGCTTTTACCAATTGACCATTGTGGGAGTTAATTTAATCAATTACTAAGGTACATCATGAACTATATAGGGAGTGAAATTTCATTTCCTTTCAAGTGAAATCCCAGTTCCTACTTAATTTTTTTGGTTAAATTAGAGGAGATATCTTATTTCCTACAGTTCGCGTTTTTCAGCAAATGCACATGTTGATCATGTAACCATTAATCGTACGATCCCTACAGTACAGAAGGGGCCATTCGGCCACTGAGCCTACACCAATTTAAGAGCGGAAAATACAGAAGAAAAATACTGCGCACGTTGGAAATCAAATTTAAACATCAAATGTTGGAAATACTCAGCTGCTGGAATTTTACCAGCACAATAGCCTCAGAATCGGGGCAGGTGAGATTCGCAGAATGGCATTTTCCATTGTCCTTGGGTGGATTTTACGAGCCTCGAGTGGGTGAGGTGGTAAAATTCCGGCAAGCAAATCTGGCAGCAAGAGTTTGAAATAGTGTTTCAGATTGTCACCTTTCAGAATTCTGGCTTAATGTTTACCAGTTAACAAATGCCCCTCTTTTTGTTACCACAGCAATAGAATTAAAAAAAGAACAAATTGAGCTGTTTGAGTCTTTGGCCTAAGTTTCTTGAGCGGAAATGCCTTACTATTGGATGAGACTTCTCGGGGCAGCATGAGAACACAGTGATTAGCACTGCTGCCTCACAGCTCCAGGGTTCAATTCCAGCCTCGGCTCACTGTCTGTGTGGAGTTTGTACTTTCTTCCTGTGTGTGTGGGTTTCCTCCGGGTGCTCAGGTTTCCTCCCACAGTCCAAAGATGTGCTGGTTAGGTTAATTGGCCATGATAAATTGACCCTAGTGTCAGTGGGATTAGCAGGTAAATGTGTTGCAAGAATAGGGCCTGGGTGGGATTGTTGTTGGTGGAGATTTGACAGATCAAATGGCCTCGTTCTGTGCTATAGGGATTCTATGATTCTACCCAGTACAGAGGTTACCCAGTACAGAGATACCCGTAAGGCTTGCTGGTCTTGGGTTAGTTGTGTACTGAAGGTAGAGATTCCATTCTTCACTGGTGGATTGTGCTAAACAGATTGGGAACTTCTTAAAACAGGCTTTGGAAGAACCTTCTCCTAATTCTGGCTGCTGTTCCTGGAGCCTGTGCACAGCAGCGCTCTGAAAGTAATTGCTGTCATGAATAATCCTGATATTCATTTCAACTTCAGAATGTTTGTGTGTCAGAATAGATCCTATAGCCCTAGCATTTAATATTCAAAGTGGAGGAAACCAGAGTGAATGCCATGTTCGCTTACTGCAATCTGTTTAGCATATGAGAGGGAACTAGAAATTCAAGAATGTTGTTTAAATGCAAAAAAAAATTTTACTCTTTGCAAACAAACCATGTGTCAGTTTCTGCATTCAGTGACTAAGACTGACTGGAACAATGTCAAACATGGTTGGGGGGTGGGATTTTCTGTTACCATTTTTGGGGGATAGAATCGGCAGAAGTGGGAAACCATGTGGGAATTCCAGAACATGGTTTACACTGGCAGGATTTCCCATTCAGATTGTCCTTGCACCCAACCTTCACCAATAATGTAGCCGGAATCCTAATGTTAAATGTCAGGATCTCTGGTTGAATGCATTTAAATCTAAATAGTGGGCCCTTACACCTGATAGTTCCCTACCCTGCATCATACCCACGCAGAAGGAGACCCATCAAGTTTGCACCAACTATAATCCAACTCGGGCCTTTTCCTTTAATCTGTTTATTTACCCTGACTAATCCCCCTGACACTAAGGGGCAATTTAGCATAGCTATCAACCTAACCCCTACAGCTTTGTACTATGGGAGGACCTGGAGGAAGCCAACTCAGACACGGTGAGAATGTGCAAACTTCATATCTGAGGCTGGAATCAAACCTGGGTCCCTGGTGTTGTGAGGCAGCAGTGCTAACCACTGTGCCACTGTACCGTCTCCACCTCTTCCTGCTTAGATCGGCCACTCGCGTAAGTGTGAGGGCACGCCAACATACATCACCACAGGTTTCCCCGTGACATGCACCTGGCCAGCAGAAACCCCTGGAGGTGTGCAGGCCAGTTCGTTCCGCAGGCGATGAGAGGATCATGCCCGTTCAGTACCCTTGCCCTGACAGCATCATGTTGTGGGACCAACCCATTCATTTATTTATACTAGGCCTTAACAATATGGCAGAAGAATCCACCATTTCCCACCTGCTGTGCCACATAAATGAGAAAATTCCTCCATGGTGTCAGTAGTAAGTACAGAATCTGATTAATTTTGGTTTTGTAGCATTCTGTTTACATAAGTGTGAAAATATTTTCAATGATTTGTCAGCTAAGAAATCTAAAGGTTTTGCTTATCTGGCCACTGTCCTCACCCGTCCTGTTTTTTGCTTGTGGTTTCATATGTACTTCTTTCCATTTACTGATAACGACAGCCACACACTCCTCATCAGCTTCATTACTTCTGTCTAAGTCCTGTGGAATGACATATTTCTCAACAGATACTTCTCTCACAATTTGATGGGACTGTCGCCTTTGGCAAGATTGCTTCTCTTCAAAACAAACTATTTTTGTCCATGTGCCAGCACATGGAAGAAGCAGCGAAGTGCCTTACCTCAAGGATCAGTACTGGCCCCCAACCTGTACATAAGTGACTTGCAAGTCACCAGCAGCCACAAGTTCATCTACAGATGACACCTGCTATGCTTACCAAGTGACAGATTCCAAAGGCATTAACAATGCTCTTAATGACAACTTTAGTAAACTCTTGACTACTGTCAAAACTGCTACCTCAAACCAAGTGCCACCAGGACCATCTACCACTTTAACAATGCAATGTGTTACCATGAACTTGATCTCTAACTAAACTACAGCTGGAACAAACACCATCCTCCACCCACTTATCTGGGCTTTGTTTTGGACGACACATTGACCTTCAAGCCAAACGTCCAGAAAGTTTCAGTTAAACTGAAGACTTACAACAATCTCGTCAGATTGGGGAGCCAAAACCAGAACTCTAAGAATCTTCTCTTTGACTCTCTGCTACTCAATAACTGAGTACTGCATGTCTGTCTGGAATAACTGCGCACTGCAAAGTAGTAGATGTCCATGAGGAACATCTCAGGAATAAATTGGTCAATAAACACAAATTGGCTACTTGTGCTCTGCAACTTTGTGCCACTACAAATCTGTCGTGAAGCATGATTGCTGGAAAGAGTGCAGAAAAATCCAGACTGGCCACTGGTAGAAGACATCCCCCACCCACCTAGCCAATTCCTCTTCTCAAGGTGGCCAGTTTGGACCACTCTGTCCAAGGCAGGCAATTCTGCAACAGATCTGTGGAAGAACCTGTTGCACAACACCAACAACACAGCCCCAGAATCAGCAACTGGTTGATGATCCTATGTTGCAAATCCAAGGCTTCCACCTCCTGCATCATGAATGGGTCAAACTGAACAGGTTTTTCACTGGAATCGGACCCTGCTGCAACAATCTCTTCTGCTGGGGACGCTGTGACTCACTCCTGTGCAACTGTGGTGAAGTGCAAGTCATGATGCATACAGTCAACGCGGTATGCATCAGTCGTGGTCTTAATGCCCTACATGATAACCTAGTGGTATTATCACTAGACAATTAGTCCAGAAACTCAGCTAATGTTCTGGGAACCTCGGTTCGAAGCACACCAAGGCAGATGGTGGAATTCAAAATCAGTAAAAAAAAAAGATTTGGAATTAAGAATCTACTTATGGTCATGAAACCATTGTCAATTGTCAGAAAAACCCAACTGGTTCACTAATGTCCTTTAGAGATGGAAATCTGCTGCTCTTACCTGGTCTGACCTACATGTGACTCCAAAGTCATAGCAATGTGGTTGACTCTCAACTGCAGTAGGGATGGGCAATAAATGCTGGCCAGCGAGCGGTGCCCATGAGTAAAATTAAGGCAGATGAGGAGACTGCCAACTGGCTGAAGAAATTCAAATCTGACACCTAGCTGTTCATCAGTGCATATGATTGTAGTAGTGGTTGATTACGTTCAGTAAGATCCCGATGTGAAACACAGTTTGAAATTTTGCTTTGCTTAAGGTACTTGAACCTACAAATTTCCTAACGTTCCTTCAAAAGAATAACTTGCCATCATTTCTGTAGTAAATCTCTGAATTCCCATTGCTGCCACATAGAAATATTTACCCAGCAATGTGCCTACATAAAACTGAGTTCCAACAGGTCATATTTCTTGATGCCATTGAATTCTGCTACACACTTAATTGCTGATGTGAATCTTACACTAAGTTGAAATTTGGGAATTTAATTAAAAGCAAAATAATGCGGATGTTGGAATTGGAAACAAGAACTGAAAATGATTTGGTTTGATTTACTATTGTCACATGTGTTGGTATACAATGAAAAGTATTGTTTTCTACATGCTATATAAAGTTGTACATAGAGAAGGAACTGAAAAGATGCAGAATATAGTGTTACAGTCGTAGCTAGGATGTAGAGAAAGATCAACTTAATACAAAATAGGTCCATTGAGTCTGATAGAGCAGGGAAGAAGTTTTTCTTGAGTCGGTTGGTACAATATCTCAAACTTCAGTGTCTTTTTCCCGATGGAAGTGTGGAGTCCTTGATTATGCTGGCTGCTTCTCTGAGGCAGTGGGAAGTGTAGACAGAGTCCATGGATGGGAAGCTGATTTGCACGATGGATTGGGCTTCATTCATAACCCTTTATAATTTCTTGCGGCTTTGGTCAGAGCAGGAGCAAACCAAGCTGTGATACAACCAAAAAGGATGCTTTCTATGGTACATCTGTAAAAGTTGGTGAGTGTTTTAGCAGACATGTCAAATTTCCTTGGCTTCCTGAGAAAGCAGAAGTGTTGGTGGGCTTTCTTACGTAGAGTGAGGGACTTAATGCTGGTTAATCTCAGCAGGTCTGACAACACTCTGTACCGATGCTGAGATTTTCCAGCATTTTCTGTTTTTGTTTGGGAATTTAATGCCTGGGTACATACTCATAACTTCCTGAGTTAGCATACTGCAAAGGAGCTCAGGTTCCAGCCTGTTTGTTCCCTTCCATGCGTGGGGAAGGTGTAAACCAGTCACAGAAGGAGAGGCTGGGAGTGAAGCCACATTTATATATTTAGCAACCTGCTGAGTTGAAAACTGTTAACAGAATAAATGATAACTTGTCTGTCGCTGGCAGCAATAAAGATGCTGAATTTGAAGGAGAAACTTGACATTTTAGTCAGAACATGCAAGGCATACACTTCAGGACAAATCTGTTCTGCTAATTACCATTTGTGCAATGTCTAGTCAATAATACCCTCTGAGGCTCTTTTATGTTCACAGCACATAAAGATATTCAGTATCTCATATTGGAGAGTTGAGTCAAAGAGAGTGAGCCTGAGGGAAAACAGCGCCAGAGATGCACAGATTAAAGTGGATGTGGAGATTTTGAGTGAGCAAGTCTAAAGCAAAGCATCAGAGTACTACAAAACAAGGAACAGCATCAGAGGGTAGCAGGCAGGTGAACCAGAGGCACAAGCAAGTGAAAGTTTTATAAGTTGAGTTCATTTCTATTCAGCTTAGTTAATAGATAGAGGCATGGTACAGATCCTCAGTCCTGTGGAATGCACATAGTGTAATTTGGGAACTCCTGGACAGTCACACGTGTAGGAAGTGTGGTCAGCTGGGGTAGCTCAATCTCAGCGTTTCCGAGCTTGAGTGACAGCTTGTGTCCCCACGTGGCTGAGAGCTACACGGGTAGCACGTTACAGGATCTGGTTACCCTGCAGTTAAGTGTGCAGGGAGAGGCACTGGGTGGCTACCAGGCAGTCAGAAATGACGAAGGAAGAAATAGAGGAGTCCTGAGTGCATCACACTCTCCACTCAGTCAGAATACAATGAGAGTGATGATTCCTCTGGTGAACGCAACCAGAACCAAGTCCCTGGTATCATGGCTGGTTTAGCTATACAAGGGACAGGAGGAAGATTGGGGGAAAAAAGCACTCCTGATTTAATAGAGGGACCACAGAAATGAATCCAGGTTGGTATGTTGCCTCTGTGATGCTCAGGTTAAGGATGTCACTGAACAGTTGCAGCACGGTGGCACAGTGGTTAGCAATGCTGCCCCAGAGTGCCAGGGACCTGCATTCAATTCCAACCTTGGGTTACACTATGTTTGCACATTCTTTCTGTGTCTAATTGCATTTCCTCCAGGTGCTCTGGTTTCCTCCTGCAGTCCAAAGATGTGCAGGTTAGGTGAATTGGCCATACTAAATTGCCCCTTAGTGTCATAAGCTGGGTAAATTAGGCAGATTACCCATGGTAAATGCATCACAGGCCACGGGGTGTAGTAGGCAGCTGGCCACCTCCATCTCCGATGTACATCTTGCGGAGATGCCAAGTCCAAGTGGTAGACCACGAAAGGTTAAGAAGTTGTAGTGGCACTAAGATGGCATGGGTGAAGGGCAACATTAGGTAGATAGAATATTTAGGCACTTTAAAGTCTCATGTTCACATGTTTCTATATTACCACTTATTTTGCAGGCACTATTATAGGCAACAATAAATTTTATTTCACCCCACACCTGTGACTAACCTGACTCTAGTTAGCCCCTAACAGAACTGTATTTACCTTGACAGTCGCCATATGTTGATATCAGTGGGGGAGGCCCCTCAACACACTGCTACTGAGAAAATCAAGGCACGCAATTAATTCACCGGCTACAGCAGGTGGCATGCATTGGTAGCGACTTACAGCATCTGCCATGGCATCTCCAGAGCCCATGGGAGATTCCTTCCCCCACCACCCCACCCGCTCCAGAACCCTGACAAGGGGTTTAGCCCTTCCTTGGTCACCACCCAGACATGGGCCCAGGTGCCAGCGTGCATGTGGGGCTCAGGTAGAGTCAGACTTGTCTGCACCAGGGCATCATCACTATGGCACACAGTGAGTTGTCATCACCTTCCTGCCTGCCACAGAAACTTGCTAACACAGTATAGCCAGGCCCACCATTCTCATGTCACAAGATTGCAGGAGATTGCGGGACTCCAAAGGGGTGGGGGAAGAAATGGAACTGATGTGCAGCAACACAGGCCCCTCGTGACCAAAGCACATGGTGATCAGGGTCTCCCTCACTGCCCTGGCATGTCTGACCCTTGCTGACACCAACCCTCCAGCGCCTGGGTGGTGTGCTCATTGTCCTCTTCCTCCGCCTCCTCCTCCTGCTGGGTGGCTCCCCCCCCCCCCCCCCAAAGACATCCAGCTGGTCAGTCTCCACATTCTCCTCTTCCAAAAGGTCTCCTTGCTGCTGCGCCAGGTTCTGTAGGACACAGCATACCACCACAATATGGGATGATTTTGAGGGGCTATATTGGAGGGCCCCTCCAGAGCAGCCCTGTGCACTGCTCCACTATTAAATGAGTGGCAACATGGGCCTCATTACATCAGGTCGCCACGTCAGCCTCAGACCTCCATACAGGTGTCATCAACCAAGTCTGAAGCGGGTAACCCATGCCCCCAAGAGCCATTTCTACACCCTGGTCGTCTCCTCAAAGACCTCTGGGACATCAGCACTCCCCAATATAAAACTGTCATGGACACTGCCGGTCTATCTGGCACAGAGGAGCATGATGTTCAGTTGATGGTCACACACCAATTGCACCTTTATTGAATGGAAATCCTCTCTGTTCACAAATCTTCCTGAATCCTTCACTGGGATCTTGAGGGTGACGTGGGTGCAGTCTATACATTTGGTACCCTTGCGATGGCCAAGAATCCTGCACCCCAGACTTCCTACTGGGTCTAGGTCATACAGGACATCCATGACCTCCTTGACACACTTGTGGACGGATGGTTGGGAAATGCCACAAGGGTCTTCACTGTCGATCTGGGCAGACTTGGTGTCGTAAAAGTTTAAGGCAGCCACCAATTTCAGAGCTTTCCCATGCCCCAAGGTGCCAGGTTCTGCAACAAATGGTACAGGTGTTGTACTGTGTCCTTTCAGAACCAGAGCTATTTGCAGCATGTGATGTTGCTTGAAGGATACTCTCATGCAGAACAGCCGGGTCTCTGTTCCCTTCTTCTGCCCAATCCTCTCGGGGCGAATGGTGGCCACATCCTGTCTCTGGTGGCCATCTCCGTCTCCTCCTGCGAGTGGTAAGGCCTGGGCCTCCTCTGCTCTCAATTCATCCTGCTGCTCTTCCCCCTCAACTCCAGAAGCAACCAAAGAGAACAGCAAAATCAATGGGTTGCATTCCAAAAGCCACACTCCCCATACGTCCCTCCACAGACCGTCAGCAACACACACTCCCCATACGTCCCTCCACAGACCGTCAGCAACACACACTCCCCATACGTCCCTCCACAGACCGTCAGCAACACACACTCCCCATACCCTCCTCACAGGCCCCCAACAACACATACTCCCTATACCCATCCACAGACCTCCAGAGAGGGAACAGAGTTAATGTTTGGTCATCCAGACTCGAAAAGTTGGCTCTATTCTCTCTCCACAGATGCTCTCAGACCTGCTGAGATTTTCCAGCACTTTTTGTTTTTGTTCCTCATTATAAAGTGTTGCTATCCATTTTATGGTTTTGTCTATCCATACTGACAATTATGTACAGAGAATTGCAATGTAAGTACCTCCTACATAAACACTGCTCTTAATGAAACTCTTATTAAATGACATGTAATGGTGAGAGGAAAGAAATGTAACATGGTGTTTTAATTCAGCACGTGATTTAGATTGAAGTTTTTTTTCTGTTGAATAGCTGGAAGGACAATTGAGTTAAAAGTTTGTGAAATTCTTCTAGTGTTCTAATATCCCATCACAAATCCAGAACGAGAACTGCACAATCCCAAAAGAAAACAGGAAAGATTCAGCTACAACAGAAGTTTCTGAGTTGATTCTTAATGGCAGAACTTCTGTCCGTTCCAGAGAAGACAAGCGATAAGAAGGAGGCAGCCAGGTCTGGAGATTGCCTGCTGGTGGCGTTCCAGATCCTGAGGCTCATTGAGGATTCGCATTAGTGAAGACTGGCTCTTTGATTCAGCTGACCTCTCCAGGAGCGGACGTGGGTGTGATGAAAGGGGGCTAAAACCTGGGAAGCATCATACACTCACGCAACAGCCCAGAGGCAGAATGGTTAGCACTGCTGCTTCACAGTGCCAGAGACCCAGGTTCAATTCCAGCCTTGCGTGGCTGTCTGTGTGGAGTTTGCACATTCTCCCCGGCTGCTCCAGTTTCCTCCCACAGTCCAAAGTCGCAAAAACCCAGCCTGCAGGTGCAGCAGGTGGTCAGGAAGGCAAATGGGATGCTGGCCTTCATAGCGAGAGGGATTGAATATAAAAGTGGGGAGGTCTTGCTGCAACTGTACAGGGCACTGGTGAGGCCGCAGCTGGAGTACTGTGTGCAGTTTTGGCCGCCGCACTTACGCAAGGATATTTTGGCCTTGGAGGGAGTGCAGAGAAGGTTTACTAGGCTGATACCGGAGTTGAGGGGGTTGAGCTATGAGGAGAGGCTGAATAAACTAGGCTTGTACTCGTTAGAGTTTAGAAGAATGAGGGGAGATCTCATTGAGACATATAAGATGATGAATGGGATGGATAAGATAGAGGTGGAGAGGCTCTTCCTGCTCAGAAAGGACAGTAGGACTAGAGAGCATAGCCTCAAGATAAAGGGGGGGCGGTTTAGAACGGAGTTGAGGAGGAACTTCTTCACTCAAAGGGTGGTGAATCTCTGGAATTCTCTGCCCGTTGAAGTGGTGGAGGCTGCCTCGCTAAATATATTTAAGACGCAGGTAGATAGGTTTTTGATAGGCAAGGGGATTAAGGGTTATGGGGAGAGGGCGGGAAAGTGGAACTGAGCCACTTCAGATCAGCCATGATCTTATTGAATGGCGGGGCAGGCTCGAAGGGCTAGATGGCCTACTCCTGCTCCTATTTCTTATGTTCTTATGTTCTTATATGCAGGTTAGGTGGATTGGCCATGCTAAATTGTCCCTTCGGCTCTGATTTTACCTCCTGCCTGAGGCCAACGGGGAATACCGTTCTGAGAGCCTCACTCACCCCAATTTTGAGGCAGCTGTGCCAGTAAAATCAGGGCTTTAGTGTCTGAAGTTTGGGGAATTAGGCGGTAAATATGTGGGGTTACAGGGATAGGGCCTGAGCAAGATGCTGTTTTGGAGAGTAGGTGCAAACTCAATGGTCCGAATGGCCTCCTTCTGCACTGTAGGGATTCTATGGCTTTCAATGGAAATCCCTGAAGATATTTCATGGTAAAAAATAAGCAGGAGAAATCCCTTTGCTCACAGGACACAAGGGAATGTGGCAGAGGTAGCCATGCAAATTGACTTAGTATGATTGGTGACTAGAATTTCTGGTCGCAAGGGCATGTGTGTTCCACTGACAGACCTGCAGTAAGCATTCATACCCACATGCTACATGCTAATAAGGTGCCTGCCTAACACTGCCTCAATCTCTGGTTCCAATATCAATGCATTTTCCATTTGGCCTCCAGGGAGCAAATAAGCAATTTCAAGGTTTGGCTTTCTTTTTATCTTTCTGAAAACTATGTGACTAACTATGATTTTTATTTTGTTTAATCCTTTCTCATCTGGCCACAGAACCAACCTTGATGTGCTGGGAGACGCTGATAAACTTGCTGAGCATCTACAGCAATTTTTTCTGTTAGTTTCAGATTTTGAGCATTTGCAGTAATGTATTTTGTGTTTCGAAATGGTTTAGTCTTAAACCCAAGAAGTAATTTTCCAATTTTGCACTCAGAGTGGGCAGTCTCGGCTGGTCGGAGCGCAAATCAGAGGTTTGGACACAAACTGCGGGATAACCAATGATTTAACAATAATGAAACAGCAAATTTTATAAATATTGCTTGTGCAATAATATTATAAAGACAACTATTAAAAACAAAATACTGTGGATGCTGGAAATCTGAAATCAAACCCGTTAGGCAATGCCACCCTGGCAGTGTCAGTCTGGTACCCTGGCACTATCCAAGGAACAAACTGGCACTACCCACCAGGTACCTTGGCACTGCCTACTGGACACCGGGCTGTTCTAAGGGGTGGGGCCAGAGGGGGCAGGGCTTACTGGGGAGTAGAGCCCATTGGGGGAAAATGGTAGGGGGAAGCCTGCTCCCACTCTGCAGTTGGAGTTGCTGGGAGTGGGAAGGAGGAGACTATTGGGGCTAGTCATTGAGGCAGGGGCATGGTACTGGGCCTGGTCTTCAGGATGGGAGGGGGTTAGGCCTGTCAGCGGGTGTCACGGCTGGCCATGGGGGAGAGGGAAGTTTGGGGCTGGCTTGGGGAGATCCGGTAGGCTAGTTATTGGGGAGTTGGGGGGTGGGGTCGGAAGGCCAGCAATTGGGGGGGTGGAGGGGTGCGCTCCAGGACTGGCCACTGATCGGAAAGATCAGCAAGCGGGAGGCCAGTAATGGAGGGTGGGGGGCAGTCTGACAGATCGGCGCACGCGCAGTGGCGCGCTCAGCACTATGCTGCTGTCTTCTCAGGCAGGAATAGGCCTGACCCTCTATTTACCAGAGTGAAATCCGCTGAGGCACCCTGTGATGCGCAGAGTGTTGGAGATTCACTCTGGTAAGTACAGCCAAAAAAACAGGTGGGAAATATTCCCATTTTCCCGCACATTAGACATTTAGTTTTTTTTTGGGAGAATCTCAGCCATGAATCTAAATGAACCTTCTACAGAAGAGTTAAAACGTTAGCTCTTTCTTGCCAGAACTGCTGAGTTTATTCAGCATTTTCTCTTTGTATTAGAAACTATTTTTTGTCATCTTTAATAGATTATTGTTAAGCTATTAAAATGTAAGTGGATTAGTGTATTTGCTAAAACAGCATGGGAACTTCTGAGGAACTCATTAAATATTTGTACAGTATTAACCCATGGTATGATTTCAGGGATTAGGCATTTTATTAAGATTACTTGACAAAGTCATTTGGAGAGTTGAAGGAAACGCAGAAAAATATCCAGGAATTGAGGGATGGAGAGGCAGTTAGAATGGATAACTGTTATAGATACATGTGTTTTGTTAGTCAGAAATATTTACTAACAGGTTGCATTACTTAAAATTTGCCTGCAAGCGAAATATTCCCTTCTACCCACCACAGTGATCCTTTCTGCTCTGGAAGAGCTCTTGCATTCAAATATTAATCACCACTGGAGGGCAGTATTCAACTACATAACATGGCATTGTTTGAAAATTAAAGTTACCAATATTGTAATTAATTTAATTTGAGGCATGGAATCATAGGATGGAATCCCTGCAATGCAGAAAGATGCCATTCAGCTCATCGAGCCTGTACTGACAGCAATCCCTAACCCCGCAATCCCACATATTTACCCTGTTAATCTCCCTGATACTAAGGGGCACTTTAGTAATGGCTGATCAACCAAACCTGCACATCTTTGGACTGTGGGAGGAAACAGGAGCACCAGGAGGAAACCCACGCAGACACAGGGAGAATGTGCAAACTCCACACAGACAGTGACCCAAGGCTGGAATTGAACCTGGCTCCCTGGCACTGTGAGGCAGCAGTGCTAAACACTGTGCCCCGGTAGCACTGCAATATTGGAGACAGAATGAAACTGTGCAATTTTCTTTTGCAGATTTTAATTTTCCTCATTGAATACAGTAACATCTATCTTTTATCATCCATTAATATGATTATATAATGCATATTTTTCCTAATAGTTGAGAAGTTAAGGCACTATCTGATGCAGAACAACGTGGTGCCAAAAAGATTAAGGTTTGGATGTCAGTCTGGATCAAGCCTGATCTCTGCAGGTGTCAGTATGGGCACTTCAGTGACCCCAGCAGCTGGAGTGGAAGGAAGTAACTAGAGTTTCTTCTCTTAGTTGCTCTTCAGTGATTTCTGCTAAAAAAAAATGTGTGAATGTAATCTGAGAACAGCACTGAGCTCCACTGTGAGACCTTCCATGACTGAATAAGCTCCTGACACTCTGATGTAGATTATCAATCATGTCTCCAACAGGGCCATGCCATCATTAGCACTTGTTTCACCCCCAAGAGCACACTGGATCTGCAGTTGATGGCTGCACAGAGAGCCAAAAGCATTCAGTAATTTTAATGTATGTTTGAACATTTAGGAAAGCTACCAAGTCATAAAGATTGCAATCAAAGCATAGAATCCCTACTGTACAAGAAGAGGCCATTCGACTCATCAAACCTGCGCTAACAATCCCACCCATCCCCTGTCCCCGTAACCCCGCTAATCCCCCTTACATTAAGGGACAATATAGCATAGCCAATTAATCTAATCCACAAACCTTTGGTGTGTGGGAGGAAAGCAGAACACTCGGCAGAAACCCACACAGACTCGGTGTGTGTTTTCTTTTGCAGATTTTATTTTTCCTCATTGAATACCATAACATCTTTCTTTTATCATCTGTTAATCTGCTTACAAAATGCACAAGGAAAACATGCACTCTCCACACAGACAGTGACCCAAGGGCTGAATCAAGCCTGGGTCCTTGGCACTGTGAGGCAGCAGTGCTAACCATTGTGCCACCATGCCACTCCAAAGTATTTATATGCACACTCAAAATGCCATTGCACACAATGATACGAACCCAGTGCTGGAAAATCAGATTAGGATAGATATGATTTTGAATGGCTGGATCAGAAACAATGTGACCAAGGCACTCAGTCCGTGTTGTGAAAGATTGCAGACAGAATTTTCCCATCCTGCCTGCCATGGGAATCGTAGCAGGCAGGACAGACCATGCAAAGGTCTGTTGACCTCCGGCAGCATTTTATGGTCTTGGGGCGAGCATGGCCAGAAAATCCTGCATTGTGTCTCCGTATCAGAATCAATTAAAAAACCCAAAGAGGAACTTGGACCCTGGACCCTCAGATTAAAAGTCTGACACTACCAACTGAGCTAGTAGGTAGCCTAAGAGCCAGGAAACCTAGTCTTTGACCAAGAATGGAACATTCAAACCATCTGGCAATGCAGAGTTGTTACTCTTGTCACCACCTCCCAATGTGTTACCACTTCCCTGGGGATTCCCACTGAAGCTGCCCTCTGGCATTGTCCCCTGTGCCTCAGCCTTTATGGCAACCTGGCGAACGTTCTGAAATTATACAAGCATCACAAGCTTTCTGAGTAGCTAACTGGTGTCAGCCAACAAAATAGACTGAACAGTAATTTTGAAATACAACATCAAATCATGTTTTGGTTCTTCCAAGCACCACCCCAGGCAGCAGTGGACGCATATTTTATTGAGTTGGCTTTCTGCCTCAGTGTGTAGATTCATGGGGAGATAAATGCTCAGAGATTAGAAGCACATTGAAAGGTTTGCAATAGGAAATTGGAAATAACTTCACCATGTCAAACTCCAACCAGAAAGTTAAGTAGCATGCTAAGTTAGCTGAGCAATTTCTACCTTTCATCCATTTATCAGACATAACCGATTGGAAATATTCTTCATGGTCCTGCCTCACACATGAAATGAATTGGTGTCTTCAGGGATGTAAAATAAGGTACAATGCATTTTCTTTAACTGAATCCAATGTATTGTATGACTATTAGCATAATATTGATTTTGATACCTTATTTGTATTCATTGATTTTTCTCAGTGAAAGGGGGTGATCTGCATAAGCCCAGATTGGTTTTATACAAGAGTATAGAAACTTGCACTACTAAATCGAGTGGATTCTCAGAGGCTTTTTCCCAGGGCTGAAATGGCTGCCACAAGAGGGCACAAGTTTAGGGTGCTGGGGAGTAGGTACAGAGGAAATGTCAGGGGTAAATTTTTCACTCAGAGGGTGGTGGGTGCGTGGAAACGGCTGCCGGCAGTGGTAGTGGAGGTGGATTTGATAGGGTCTTTTAAGAGACTTTTGGATAAGTACATGGGACTTAGTAAGATAAAGGGTTATAGGTAAGCCTAGTAGGTAGGGACATGTTCAGCACAGCTTGTGGGCCAAAGGGCCTATTAATGCTGTAGTTTTCCTATGTTCTATGTTCTATGTTGCAAACTGCCAACAAAGGTATGCTTTGTAACAGAGGCATTCGGCTATCAAAGACAGGGATAGTAAAAGACAAAATAATTTAACCACATAACGGATTATTTATTTCTGCAAACCTGCTTTACAACATGAATCAATAAATAATGGTTTATTATTTATTATTCCTTTGTCTGTCTCAGACAGATCCCAGTGGATCCGATAGCTGCAAAACATAACACCAATTTTCAAGGAAAGAGGGAGACAGAAGGCAGGAATCTATAGGCCAGTTAGTCTAACAGCTGTCATTGGGATAATGCTGGACTCCATTATTAAGGAGGTAGTAGCAGGGCATTTAGAAAACATAGTACAATCAAGTAGAGTCAATGTGGTTTTGTGAAAGGCAAATTGACAAATTGATTAGAATTCTTTGAGGATGTAAAAAGCAACATGGATAATGGGAAATCAATAAATGTAGTAGATATTTGGATTTCCTAAGGCCATTTGATAAGGTGCCAAACAAAATATCATTGCACAAGATAAGAGCTCATGGCATTGGGATGATAATTTAGCATGAAGAGAGGAATGGTTAACTAACAAGGAATAGAGAGTTGGAATAAATGAGCCATTTTCAGAACTATATTTAGTGGAGTACTGCAGGGATCAGGGCTAGGGCCTCCATTATTCCTGACTCAATTATTTATGATCTAGAGTAATGACTAGGATGAAGGGACCAATTGTTTTGTAGTCAAATCTACCTACAAAGACTGCTTACAAGGATATAGAGTTGTGAAGAAGATATAAAGAGACTGAAAAGGGATATTGATAGGTTAAGCAAGTGAGTGAAATAATATGGGAAAGTGTGAAGTTGTCTACTTTGACAGGAAGAACTGAAGAGCAGAATATTATTTAAATCAAGCCTAGAGATGTGTGGGTTAGGTTGATGGCTATGTTAAATTGACCCGAGTGTCAGGGGAATAGCAGGGAAAATGAGAGTTACGGGAATTGTGGTCAGTACAGCCTCGATGGGCCAAATGGCCTCCTTCTATACTGTACAGATTCTATTCTATGAGAAAGACTGCAGAATACTGGAGTACAAAGGCCTTTGGCTGACCTTGTACATGAATCACAAAAAGTTAGCGTGCAACAGTCTATAATTCCAAATGGAGGTGTCCTCTCAATAACTTTTTTATAAGTAAAAACTAGAAATAGCAGCTAGGCCACTACTGTGAGGGGAGGGAAAATGCCTGCAAAATGTTGTTGGTTGCATGCACACCCAGCAGGCAGCAAGGGACTCCAAACCTTCTTGAAGTGCTGATTTCCCAGCAGTTTGCCAAGTACCTGCCGTCAGGCAGTTAACTTGACCCCTTGTGTGTGGGCTAAGTGGAGGCTGACTGCAAAATCCAATAAGAAGTCTTACAACACCAGGTTAAAGTCCAACAGGTTTATTTGGTAGCAAACGCCACTAGCTTTTGGAGCGCAGGTGAGTCCTGATGAAGGAACGGCAAGCGCTCTGAAAGCTAGTGGTGTTTGCTACCAAATAAACCTATTGGATTTTAACCTGGTGTTGTAAGACTTAATACAGCGTTTACCCCAGTCCAACGCCAGCATCTCCACATTATGCAAAATCCAAATCAGCCTCCTTCCAGTGTATTTAACAAGGCTCTTAACCAGCTCCAATAGGCTGCCTACCTCATTGAGGCCGATAGCTCTACTGGCCTTGAACCCACCTACCCCAAAATGGCTGACAGTGGGAAGAATGGCTGGAAGTAGGCATGCTTGCCAGTATTTTTGGCCCAGTTTGTCTCCTCACAGCTCAGCACTGAGTGTCAGACACTTCAAATAAGCCCTTCAAACATAAACATTAAGACAATAGCCAAAACTTGTAAAAATAATCCCCACAGTATAGTTGCATTTTGATTTTCTGTTGTAAGTAATATGAAAATCAATAAGACAATTTAGTTGAAGGATTATTGAAGTCAACTCAAAGTTGGTTTAACTGCAAACAATTCCTCAAACAGAAACAAAAACCTACTTCCTAGATTGCACACACACACACACAAATTATTCAATGAATGTCAACTTTGTCTAAAGCTACATTGTGTCAAATTATTTAACATCGAATGATTCAAGCAGACAATTGATCCTGCAAAAATCATTGGAGTTCACAATTTATGTTAAAATTTAGACTTGGAATCAAAAACACAGATTCTAAGTTTGCAGGTAACACTAAATTTTGAGGGATACTTAATACTGAGGAGGACAACAACAGATTACAAGAAGACATCAATAAAGTTTTAGAAGGGGAAGGTATGGTTGGTAAAGTAATTTCAACATGGGTAAGTATGAGATATTACATTTTGGTCAGAAAAATATGGAGGTCACTGATTACTTGTGCAATGATACTCATTGAATCATAGAATCCCTACAGCACAGGAGGAGGCCATTCAGCCCATCGAGTTTGCACCGACCACAGTCCCACCCTGGCCCTAATTCCGTAACATGACACATCTACCCTAGCTAATTCCCCTGACACTAGGGTCAATTTAGCAGGGTCACTCAATCAATCAAGTTAAAATTTAAAATTTACATCTTGTAAAATTACACTTAGCACATCAGATGTACAAGTTTCAAGTATCATTTCAAACATTATACAAGTGTTATCCTTGGGAGGAAACCAGAGCACCTGGAGGAAACCCATGCAGACACGGGAGGAAGTGCAAATTCCACATAGACAGTGACCCGAGGCTGGAATTGAACAATAAAGGGTGTTTGTTTCATTTTGTGTCAGAAACTGTGCGAACCACAGGCTGAAAGTAATGTTTCTTGTCTCTCTCTCACTCTCTCCCTGGTCTTGGAAATCCTGCTGTCTGTGGGTTGCTAGCTGGAAGCTAGAGGCAAGCAGTGTATCCATCTTCCTCTCTCTCGAAGTGTGTTGGAAGTTTCAGGTCTGGGAAGTTTCAGTTGTAATCCAATATTTAAAAGACCGATTCACAGCAGGTGTTACAAAGCTGCAAAATTATTAAAATTTATTAACATTGTGTATAGTGGATGACTACATTTCTACCCAGAGGCCAACTGAGTCACTTAAGTGGCCAATAAGGGACATTGTCGTACTGGCATTGACATTTTACCAGTGGTAGGCAAAACTTTAGAGAGATCATCTGGTGAATTCTAGTGGTTGTCCAGGAGAGGCTTGGAGTGGGGGAAGGGGGGGGTGGGGGGGGGTGGTGGGGTGGGGCTGGGGGGGGGGGTGATGGTGATGGGCTCTGCTGAAATTTGGGCACTCTTTGTCCTATGGGATAGTTCCTCCAGTAGCAATGGCCACCCCTATGGTGACATCCCTTCCCTCCCTCACTGACCCCTGCTCCTTTAGGGGACCTGCCTGACTAGTCCCAGTTCTTCCAGGGCTCATTTACCTGGTTGAGAGTGTGACATGCTTCCAGAACATTCTACTTTTCCAGTTGCAGTCCCAGCAGTGGCCGTTGTTCCAGGTGGCACTGCCAAGACCACAGACCTGCCAGCCTTCTGACTGACTGGCAAATCCTGGGGGAAGATGGCTGTCATTTAAATGGGTGGCAGCCTAAATGCTGACTAATTAATTGCTTGACCTTTGAAAAATTGTGCCAGAGGTCCCAGTAATAGGCACAGTGGGATTGCTTTGGCCATCAATCAGGCCCCCATCATAATGAATGAAATTCAGTCCAATATTTCCATCTGAGGGCAAGAGCAAAAAATTGTAGGCCATAACTGTGAGGCCATCAGCAAGAAATCAAATGGGAAATTCAGCAGACGTAGTGTGGCAGCACGCATGCTCATGTCTGCTGTTCCCCACAAAATGGTTCTCTAATATTGTCCATTTTCTCTTGGGTAGGGGAGAGTGGAAAGCATCAAACTGAGATGCTTGTTGCTATAGAAATGAAGGGGCAATCAGGGGCCAAGTCAACTCACATCGCATTACTTCACTGACCAGAGATTATCAGGTCAAGAAAGTCACCGACTGAATGGGCTGATATTGCCAATCTGTAGAATCATTCTGCAGCACCTAGAACAGTCATTCAGCAGCAGAAATTTGCACATATATCACAGATTTTCTATCCCACTCCCTTTACTTGTGTACAAGCTCTCTAATATCATCCTGTTTTGATGAACAGTCATTGAGCTGCAATATTAATTTTGTTTCCTTCATGGATACTGCCTGACCTCTTGGGTATTCTCAGCATTTTCTGTTTCTTTTCAGTTCTGATTTACAGCATCAGAAGTATTTTCTTTTGTTGCAGTTATATTGCTTCGTAAAGTGCCTCTGGGCACTTTGCAGATGACCAGACAGAATAACATTCCACGGCACTATTTTTCTTTACAATTAGCGACATACATCAACAACATCAATCCTTGATGTTGACAAGTGAAATGAACTGTATTAGGCAATTCTGCCAATATTCATTTACATGAAATCACTGAAAATAAGTGCAGATTGGCTACATCAGTGTTGAGTAAGCATTTTAATTTAGCAGAGATGCAAATATAAAATTTCCTTTCATCACCACACTTACACAGCAGCCAAACTGCAAATGGAGTTTACTCTTAGTCTGTTTCAGGTTTATAATATCTAAGTCCTGTCTAAGATATTAAAAAAAGTTTGAACATCATCAATCAACTTGCAACATAGAACTTTCCACACATTGACAGTGCAGTTGGTGGAGTTACTGGGGATGATTTCACCATTTTTAATTGGTGCCGTGATGCAAGCATCAGAGGCATGGTCAACATTTATTACTCATGCTTAATTGTCTGAAAGAAGGTGGTGGTTTCATTCCAGTACCAACAAGAAGTCAAAGGATGCATCTTGCATGTGTTCTGTACTGATATTGTTATTAAAATGTCTGACAACACCAGGTTTTTACTTTTTACTGTGTTTACGCCAGTCCAACGCCGGCATACACACTGATATTGTTAAGCAGTCACCATTATTCCGCTGACAGATGTGACCAATGCCTCTAATTTCTCAGGAAGCTAAGGAAATTCAGCATGTCCACTACAACTCTCCAATTTTTACAGATGCACCATAGAAAGCAACCTTTCTGGATATATCACAGCTTACATGGCTCCTGCTCCGACCAAGATCATGAGAAACTACAAAATCTTGTGAATGCAGCCCAGTCCATCACACAAACCAGCCTCCCATCCACTGACTCCATCTAAACTTCCCGCTGCCTTGGAAAAGCAGCCAGCATAATCAAGAATCCCACGCAGCCTGGACATTCTCTATTCCACCTTCTTCTGTCTGGAATAAGATATAAAAGTCTGAGGTCACGTTACCAACCAACTCAAGAATAGCTTCCTCCCTTCTGCCATCAGACTTCTGAATGGGCCTACCTTATCTTAAATTGATTTTTCTTCCACCCTTGCTATGACTGTAACACTACATTTTGCACCCTCTCCTTTCCTTCTCTATGAATGGTATGCTTTGTCTGTATATTGCCCAAGATATAATACTTTTCACTTTATCCCATCACATATCACAATAATAAATAAAATAAAATCAAATATAATACCATTTGAGTGTGGGCTTTCTTATTAGCTCTACCTCGCTGGATCCCACAAAAATTCTTGGCCATTAGAATAGAAAGGTGTGCGTTAATCAATCTGTTTGGACAAAACCATTGTAGATCTGTTCTAATGATTTATTTTTCTTTCAACTGTTGATGTGTTTTTTTTTCAATTTTTTTGAGATATTGAGAAAACCAGTAAAGTCATTATCTTCATATACTCCTGAATCTTATTAATGTGACCTATGTGATGTAAATGTTACATGCCACTTATCCACCCAAGCCTGTATGGTGTCCAGGTCTTGCTGCATTTGGACATGGCCTGCTTCAGTATCTGGGGAATTATGAATTGCATTGAACATTGTGCAGTCATCAGTGAACATTCCCATGTCTGACCTTATGGTTGAGGGAGAATCATTGATGAGGCAGCTGAAGATGGTTGGGCCTAATACACTATCCTGAGAAACTCTCACAGCGACATACCAGTCCAATCATTTTCCTTTTTGCTATGCATGACTCCAGCCAATGGAGAGCTTCCCCCTTGATTTCCATTGACCCCTGTTTTGATAAGGTTCCTTGATGCTAAACTTGGTCAAATATTGAGTTGTTGTCATGGGCAGTCACTCACACCTCATGTCTTGATTTCAACCCTTTTTCATGTTTGTCCCAAAGCTGTAATGAGGTCAAGAGCTAAATTAGACTGGTGAAACCCAAACTGAATGTTGAGGGAGCAGAGTATTACTCAGTAAATGAAGCATGATAGCACTGTAGCACTGTCGATGACCCCTTCCAATACATTGCTGGTGATCAAGCGTGGATAATGGGACTATAATTGACTGGGTTGGATTTGTCCAGCACTCGTGAAAAGGGCACATTTTGACAATTTTCCACATTACTGGGAACATATCAGTGTTGTAGCTGCATTGGAATAGCTTGATGTGGGTATGCCGGCGTTGGACTGGCATAAACACAGTAAAAAGTCTGACAACACCAGGTTTTAGTCCAACCGATTTATTTGATAATAGACTCACAAGCTTTCGAGGTTTCCCTCTCGGTTGGACTAAAACCTGGTGTTGTCAGACTTTTTACTTGGAATAGCTTGCCAGAGGTGTGGCTGGATTTGAAGAATAAATCTTTGGTGGTATTATTGGAATGTTGTCAAGCCCCATAAACTGTGCGATGTCCAGTACCTTCAGCCATTTCTTGCTCTCACAGTGAGTGAATCAAATTGGCTGAAGATTATCATCACTGATGCTGGGGACCCCAGGAAGATGTGGACATGGTTCATATACTCAGCACTTTTGGCTGAAGATGGTTACAAATGCTTCAGACTTGTTTTTGCACTGCTTGCTACCCTTATGCTTCCAGATGGTAGACATTGTGGGTTTGGGAGGTGCTGTCGAAGGTGCGGAGCTGCAGTGCACCTTGTAAATGGTATACGCTGCTGCCACGGTGCATTGGTGATAGAGGGAGTAAATGCATAAGGTGATGAATGGGGTGCTGATCAAGTGGGTGGTTTTGTCCTGGATTATACCGGGCTTCTTGAGTATTGTTGATGCTGCACTCATCTAGGCAATTGGATCGTTATTTTTTCAGACTCCTAATTTGTACCTTGTAGATGATGGATGTGCTTTGGGCAGTCAGGAGGTGAATTACTTGCTGCAGAAATCCAAGACCAGAAGAGCAAGCTAGAATCTCAGTGTGTATGTGGCTGGTTTCTGGTCAATGATAACCTCTGGAATTTTCATTTAATACCAGCCCAACCTTCATTACCACTGAAGTTCAACGGAATTGAATATCAGGTGGATTCTACAGCAGGTAGGAAATTCTTTCTGCCAGTTTACCAACTGATAGGCGAGGATGAAGATTTTCCTTGTTCAGAGGCCATTGCTATTTGCTGTGAGAAATAAAACTATTTCAGCTATGTGTAATGGTATGTTGTTTTTTTTAATGTCAAAGCAGTTTGCAAAGCTTTGTTCTGCATCTACTCTATTCTCGATAGGCCTGGAAAGTGGGACAAAAATTTACACAAAGTCAGTCTAATAAAGCTAGCTGACATCTGCAAGAAAAATTCTTTTGCCCTACATTGAATGTTTCATAAGCACAATGGAGCTCAAACTTGTGTTATTAGTGCAGCTCGTTTCCTTTCACAAATAGAAGGTTATCATTAAAATATTTATTAATGCTCCTGCACCTAAATAACGTCAAGCCTTCTTTGACCTTTCAGATAAATACCTAATAATTCCAGTACTGAAATCTGCAAGCCTTTGGTGCAAAACAAGGAAAATCTACGTTTAACAGAAGGTGCAGTGGGCAGACGGTAGAAATGTAATATGTTCAAAGGAAATAATATAAAAGAGAATATTGTCTGAGGAAATATAGCTTGCATGCTTTAAGTTGCTTAGAGCCTTTGAGAGCCTCTGACCTACTTATTTCTTTTTTTTTCATTTGTGCTCTTTTAAATCAGCCACTGATTCTGTACTGGGTACTTCCTTTTCACGTTACTCATGTATTTTGCTGTTAACCTTTCCGGTAATATAAGAGCAACCCTTCAAGTTTACATTCCAATCTTCCACCTTTGTAAGATCAGTAAAATGTTGCACTTGAATGAAAGGGATACAAATTGAATCTGTGATGGTGACCGGATACATTCAAACCAATGCAGCCATAGAATTCTAATGAGACATAGAGGAAAATAAAACAAAAACTACAGTATGGAAATCCAAAATTAAGCCCGAGCAGCATCTACAAGGAAAACAAAGGTTCATATGAACTGAGGTAGATGTACATACAACGCTCACTCTTTGGATGTTAAGTGGCCACCTATGCTTCTAGAGTAGCAGATAGGAAACATTTTTTTATTAGCCGTCAGCAGTCCACCCATCAAACAGAATCCCTGCAGCGCAGAAAGAGACCATTTCACCTGCACTGACAACAATCCCACCCAGGCCCTATCCCTACAACACCATGTATTTATCCTGCTTATCTCCCTGATACCAAGGGGCAACTTAGCATGGTCGATCAGTGTAACCTGCACATCTTTGGGAGGAAACCAGAGCAAACCTATGCACACACGAGGAGAATGTGCAAACTCCACACAGACAATGACTGGAGGTTGGATTTGGGACCCTGGCGCAGTGAGGCAGCAGTGCGAACCATTGTGCCACTGCGCCACATAGCAAAAGAATAATTTTAGCTCGAGCGGATAGCGGATAGCCATAGGTCTATTCAAATAATAAACCCAAGCAAAACTGGAGACAAACTCTCCAGTGGTTAGGGTCATACCTCGCCCAGCGTAAGATGTTGTGATTGTTGGAGGTCAGTCATCTCAGCCCCAGAACACTGTTGCAGGAGATCCTCAGGGTAATGTCTTGGGCCCAACCACCTTCAACTGCTTCATCAATCACCTTCCCTCTAACAGAAGGTCAGAAGTGGTGATGTCTGCCAATGATTACACAATGTTCAACCCCATTAGCAACTCCTCAGATACTGAAACTGTCCTTGCCAATATGCAGCAAGACCTAGACAATATTCAGACTTGAGCTGATAAGAGGCAAGTAATATTTATGCCACAAAATTTCAGACAATGATCATCTCCAAAAAAAGAAAATCCAACCATTTCCCCTCAGCATTCAAGGGCATTACTATCACTGAATCCTCCACTATCAACATTCTTGGGGCTACCATTGACCAAACCTGTCTCGACCATCCACCCAAATATTCTGGTTACAAGGGTAGGTCAGAGGCTGGGAATAGTGCAGTGAATTACTCACCTTCTGAGTCCCTAAAGTCTGTCCACCAACTACAAGGTACAAGTCAGGAGTGTGATGGAATATGCACCACTTGCCTGGATGAATGCAGTTCCAACAACACTCCAGAAGCTAGATACCATCCAGGACAAAGCAGCCAGCTTGAATGGCACCCAGTCCACCATCTGTTCTATCCATTCCCTTCACCACTGTGACAGCAGTGTGTAATATCTATAACAAACATTGCAGCAACTCACCAAGGCTCCTTCAACAGCACCCTCTCTAACACTTCTAAGGGCAAGGGCAGGAGGTGCAAGAGAACACCTACAAATTCCCCTCCAAGCTACACCCTACCCCAACTTTGAATTATATCGCGCCATTATTTCACTGTTGCTGGATTAAAACCCTGGAACCCTTTTCCTAACAGCATATTGGACATACTTGCACCAGGTGGACGGCAGCAGTTCAAGAAGTGACTTACCACCATCTTCTCAATTAGGAATAAGCAAAAATCCTGGCTTTGCTTGCAATCTCACATTTCACAAAAGCAGATTACTGCATAGTAATTAACCAAGCTGCAATCATATAATTTTGTCATCATATTGTGTTATATATGGAAATAATAGATGAGCAATATTTGCCCAATCGAGCACATTATACCAGTTGCAGTTATCTAGATCTCCATTATGAAAAGAATGTAGACAATCTTTTGATGCTAGGGCAGCTAATTGTTGCAACAAACAATTTGTTTTATTCTTAATCCTAGAAATGGACTGAAGTACATGTTATCTATTAGTGAACAGATTGGAATGTTACTCTTCAGCTAAGATCAGGATTGGAAAACAGTACAACTTTCAAACTTTACAAGATTGTCCACTTTACATTAGACTTTGATTAAATAAAGATCAAGAAAATAAGTGGAAGTTCAATTTTAAGTCCAACCATTTTAAGTTAAGTTTGTTTATTAATGTCACAAGTAGGCTTACATTAACACTGCAATGAAGTTACTGTGAAAATCCCTTAGTTGCCACACTCTGGCATCAGTTCAGGTACACTGAGAGGGAATTTGACATGGCAAGTGCACCTAATCAGCATGTCTTTCAGACTGTGGGAGGAAACCAGAGCACCCGGAGGAAACCCCCAGACACATGGAGGCCACTGGCCTCCGATCGCTGGCCAGTCCCACAATGTGCAACACCGCCCCCTCCCCCCCCCCCCCCACCCCCAGCTTTCTCGCTCTCCCCCGATCACTGGCCTATTGGACCACAGTAAAAAGCCTGACAACACCAGGTTTAAGTCCAACTGATTTATTTGATAATACACTCACTAGCTTTCGGGGTTAGTCCCTTCGTCAGGTGACTAACCCCGAAAACTAGTGCATGTACTATCAAATAAATCGGTTGGACTTAAACCTGGTGTTGTCAGGCTTTTTACTATGTTTACCCCAGTCCAACGCCGGCATATCCACATCATGACTATTGGACCACCTCAGAGCAGCCCCGATGTCTTTGATTTACCTCACAACAATACAAATTTGGTTACCTCAAATGTGTTTCTTTCACCATTTTACTAAATGCAATAATTCTTTTTATTTTGGACCTATACAGAAAGAGAGTGGCCTTATGGTACTGTCTCTACCACTGGGCCAGTCACCCAAGCCAGGAAACGAACCTGGGTCCCTGGCGCTGTGAGGTAACAGTGCTAACCACAGTACATTATTCCAGATCTAGGAATGGCGGTCTAGTGGTGCAATGGGTAGCGTACATATCTCTGAGCCGATTGCTGTGAGTTTGAGTCTCACTCAGAGACTTGATAACAAGCTAGCAACCTGTCTCAGGAAAGTCTAGTTATGGAATCTGACATGACTATGCGCTCTGACTGCCTCATGTGTATCAGACACAGGAAGATATGATGATAATAAGATCTAGGATTGAACTTTCCTTCAAATAACTTCCTCACTGTGGGAATGCCTAACATAGACTAGTGGGCTAATTTTTAACATTCTTCTTCTTGGTGTCCAGCTTTGTCTAACATCAGTGGTACATGTCTGAATTCTATGTTTTTATGGAGAAGGCGGGATCAGGATATTGAATTTGATGATCAGCCATGATCAAAATGAATGGTGGAACAGGCTGGAAGGGCCAAATGGCCTATTCTTGCTTCTATTTTCTATATTTCTAAATTCCTGTTTTGTGTTCCTTAAGGGGGAAGCTCTGTGTCAGGAATACAGATTTTAAATTTATCTCACAAAAATACGAGTTCCAGTTCCTGAGTGTGTGCTCCAACTGATTAGGCAAGGTTCAATTGTGGTGTTTGGCTGAGGCTGAGGAATCGATGGTTGGGATTCTTTCAAAAAAACTAAGTGCCTAATGGACGGGAAAGCGGAAATATTTCCTGTCAGTTTTTTGGGCATATTTACTAGAATGAATTTCCGACATGCAACATCGCAGAGTGCCTCAGCGTGATTCCGTCTGATAAGTAGGGGGTGGGGCCTATTCCTGCCTGAGAGGCCGGCAGCATAGTGCTGAGCAGGCTACAGTGCATGTGTCGCTCTGACAAAATGGAGATCGGCGCATGTACAGTGCCCCCACCCCACCCCCAATTGCCGGCCTCATGATCGCTGGCCTCCGATCGCTGGCCAACCCCACAATCCCCCCCACTTCCCCGCTTCCCCTGCCCCCCGATCACTGGCCTATTGGACCACCTCAGAGCAGCCCCGATGTCTTTGATTTACCTCACAACAATCCACATTTGGTTACCTCAAATGTGTTTCTTTCGCCATTTTACTAAATGCAATTATTCTTTTTATTTTAGACCGATACTGAAAGAGAGTGGTCTTGTGGTGTAGAGGTAGTGTGCCTACCACTGGGCCAGAAGGTCCACTTCAGGACTTGATGGCCACGGAAGGTGAGTTCATAACATGGCCAAACAGGTTGATTATCTTTGCAAAATGTCTGATGGTAGGCAGTAAGAGCAGGAGAGTTTTTTTGTTTGCCATATTGTAGAAGACAATGGCAAACCACTGCAGCATAATCATGGCTCGATCCAAAGGAAGTCGATGCATGTTAACACCCTCCGAGGGCATGGAACCTGAAGGAGAAGGAGTAACTGAAAGAAGAAAGTTAAGGATTAGTCATTCTGACAATTGGATGAGGAACTGTCAGTCAATTAAAAATAATGGACGAGATTCTCCAGCTTCCCAGCACATGTTTCCTGCCTGGTGGGAAATAGCATATTGTTTGCTAGCAGTGGGATTCTCTGGTCCTGCTGCTGTCAGTGGGAATTCCCACTGATATCACTCCATGCCAGCGTTGCTGGAGGGACCAGAGAATCCCACCAGCGTGAATGGCCAGAGAATTCCAGCCAATGTATCTGTTTCTAATTGATCTGGTCAACATACACTTTCAAATCAAATGATGTATTTGAGTGACACAACCTTTTACAAAACACTCTCATTTCTCACCAACCACCAGGGGATGAGCTCATACTGTTTTAAGCAGTGTGGTAATTGAACCCAAGATAAACCTGTCCAAAATTCACAGCTGACTGATGCCAACCTGGGAACTGAAGGCCATGCAGGTAAGTATGTTGATACAATGATGAAATTGATAAGGAAGGAAAGAATAATAATAATCCAGCAGTATGTCTTGAATGACAGTTTGACACCAATAATAGTTCTCAGTTTTGGAATTGATGAACAGCAGTTGTTTTTGCAATCTTCCGAAACTATCTCCACAAAACGTTGGCAGATTTGTACTTGGTTGGCATCTCCATTCATTAGAAAGCTTGTATCCCAAAATAAAAATGCATATTTTCATAGCTGCAGGTTTTTTTTTCTGTAATGCAAATTGGCCATCCAGATATAAAAACAGAACAGGTTGGAAATATTCAGCAGGTCTGGCAGTGCCTGTTGGGAGAAACATTCATCAGGTGTCATCCTTGACCCTCATAAGAAGGTAAAGTCACCAGTTCCAGATGACCACAGGCTGACCTCCCATTTGGGGAGTGTAGGGGGGGGTGTCCATTTGTCTGATGGTGATTTAACCTGATGGTCACCATATCTCAGATGAGGGGCAAGGTTGAGAAGGCGGGGCCTTCATGAATAACCTCAGCCTGTATGGGAATAGAACCTGCGCTGTTGTCATTTCTTTGCATCAGCTATCCAGCCAACTAAACAAAACCCACCCCCTATCTGCTTCTTTGCATCAGATTCAACCTCCATTTGATGACACCTCTATAAAATGCAGTGGGATCTTTTTCTATGTTAAGAGCATTATATAAATGCAAATCATTGTTGTCACTATTTTTCAGATAATATGTAGGTTTTCTGTCTTTTTAAGGGGAGCAATGGCATGGTGGCACTGCTGCCTCCTAGTGCCAGGGGGCGGGGTTCAATTCTGACCTCAGGTCACTGTTTGTGTGGAGTTTGTACGTTCTCTCCGTGTCTGCGTGGGTTTCCTTCAGGTGTTCTGGCAGATTGGTCGTGCTTAAATTGCCCCTTGTGTCAGGGGGATTAGCAGGGTGAATATGTGGGGTTATGAGGATAGGGCCTGGGTGGGATTGTTCTCTGTGCGGGCTGAATGGGCTGAATGGCCTCCGTCTGCACTGTAGGGATTCTATTCTATGAAACAATCTGGCAGCAAATATGTAGCATTTTTTGTGAGTTTGCCAACCATAATCCTCCCAAGAGGCAGACATAATTGAAGTAAAATTACTATACCCGCCCCCTTGCATCATCTTGATGCTGCGCTCAGTGGAAACATCGGAAAGTTGTTCCTTTTGCCAGAATCAGGGAAAGCGTGATGATAAAATTCCTTGACTCTTCCAAAGAAATTACATCTCAGGTGGTCCGTTGAAAGCTGCATGACATGATGTACCTAGATATTCAGAAAAGTTTTGACAACGTTCTGAATGAGAGACTGCCATCTAAGCTTAAAATACCGGGAGTTGAAGATGAAATCTGTTAAGGAAGTATGAAATTGGATGAAGGAAAGGAAACAGTTTGTACACACATAATCATACACATGCACAGATATACTCTATATGGTAGCAGAGATATTGATCAACGTTCAAATATGAAAGGATCTGAGATCCAATGGATAGCTTTGATAGTGCTGTGGTGTAAGCTTGACATGCTGTAAGCAAACAGTCGAAACAGTCAGATATTTATAATGTTGTCCATATGTCGTGACTGGTCAAATTGTGAAATGCCACTCAACTTCCAGGAGTATGTAAAAGGATTGTGGCTATCACATGGTATTCTGAAGCGGTTCAATATGGATGATTGTATCTGAGGCAAAACATAAAAACATAGAAAACAGAAGCAGGAGTAGGCCATTCAGTCCTTTGAGCCTGTTCCGCCATTCATTTTGAACATGGCTGAAGCCTGAGAGTTCATTTGTGGGTTGGTAACCAGGTATTGTCTTAAGGCGACAAGGTTTTCCCAGAGTTTTTCCCAGTATGCTTCAGGGTTAAACAGACTTATACAGTTTCAGGCATGACATTGGCAGATTCTGGAGAATCTCGCAAATTGCTAAATTCCCATTGGCCATAGTTCAACTGTACCAATGAGGTATTTTGTGTCTTGTTTGAGCTCCAAATGACATCCAGGTTACTGTAGCTCCTTTTCTCTTGGTACAAAGGTCAGTATCCCCAGTGTCTCTGCCTTGTCTAGACAACATTTGCTGGCTTCCAGTGCCAAAGAGTTTCTTAAATGATCGTTCTCATATTTTGTTCTTCCCTGAGAAGCTACTAACCTCGTGACTGCGCATACAACCTCCACTTCCCTTACACTGATCTATTCCTTGCTCATACTTCCTACACCAACCACTGAACGCCCACCCTGTTAAAAGCCTTAATCAACAATTCTGCCTTGCTGCATTCTTAACTATCTTCAAAAACTGCACTCCTCTTTATCTTTCCTGCTTGCTCTCACCGCCCACTCTCCTAAAGTGTATTTCCGGCTGATTCTGAACACATTGCAACATCAAAGTCTTATTGCTTTATGTACAAATATATATCTCCCAAAGGAACCTCAGAATCATAATGAACATGATAAGAACATAAGAACTGGGAACAGGAGTAGGCCATTTGGCCCCTCAAGCCTACTTCGCTGTTCAATAAGATCATGGCTGATCTTTTTGTGGACTCAGCTCCACTTACCCGCCTGCTCACCGTAACCCTTAATTCTTTTATTGTTCAAAAATCTACTTTTGCCTTAAAAGCATTCAATGAGGTAGCCTCAACTGCTTCACTGGGCAAGGAATTCCAGAGATTTCCAACCCTTTGGCTGAAGAAATTCCTCCTCAACTCAGGCCTAAATCTGCTCCCCCTTATTTTGAGGCTATGCCTCCTAGCTCTTGTTTCACCTGCCCCGCTTCAATCTTATCTATTCCTTTCATAATTTTATATCTTTCCATATAATTCTACCCTCCTTCTGCTAAACTCCAATGAGTATCGTTCCAGTCTAAATTCCAATGAGTATAGTTCTAGTCTGTCCTCATAAGTCAATCCTCTCAACTCCGGAAACTTCCATTTAAAATAGGATCAAGGCAATAAATGGATCATGGGACAGAAAAGAAGTTAGAGTGCAAATGGATATCCCAAGTATGAGTTCCTGCACTCAACTATCTTAGAAATAGAATCAATATAATTTTTCAGTCAAATAAATGAACTTTACACACCAGGATGACATGGCTGGACAATAGTTTCTATATATATATATGTTAGCTCTTAGTAAAATGTTTAAGAAAACCCAGAGGAATTCATTTTCTTTAGTGAGTTGACAAAACTGGAGAAGATTGTTGATGCACATTGAACAAGTAAAATTAATTCTCTCAACTGTATACATTACCATTATATTTCAGTGTGTCAAAGAATGCCTTCCTTAAACCTGCATTATTTATCAGATTGGAGAAAATGTCTTGACAATTTTTAAACACTTTGTTTTATCCTCAACTTATTAATATTGATGATAGTTTTATATTATGATCTAAGGTTTTTTTCTATTCGTTCATGTGATGTTGGCTTTGTCATTGGCTTGCCCAACATTGCCCTTTGAGAAGATGGTGAACTGCCTTCTTGAACCATTGTAGTCCATGTGGTGTAGACACAACTACACTGCTGTTCAGGAGGGAGTTCCAGGACCCAGTGGAAGGAACAACGATACATTTCCTGGTCAGGATGATGAATGATTTGGAGGGAAACTTCCAGGTGGTGGTGTTCCATGTGTCAGCTGCCCTTGATGATACTGACCATGGGTTTTGAAGGTACTGCCTTAAGAGTTCCTGCAGTGCATCTGGCAGAGACACACACTGCTACCACTTTATGCCTGTGGTAGAGGTAGTGAGTATTAATGGATGGGGTGCCAATCAAGCAGGTTACTTTGTCCTGGGTGATATCAAGCTTTAGTGTTTTCAGAGCTTCATTCATCCATGTAAATGGTGGATAGGCTTGGGGAGTCAGGAGCTGATTTACTCACTGTAGGATTCCTAGCCTCTGACCTGCTCTTGTAGTTCAAAAATGCCTTGCCATGTCATAATTTGGAGGCAATTTTACATCACTTAACACTGTTTGTTTTGTGATAATATCATTTTTGGCATGAGGTTATGTTTAGAACTGAATAAACAATTGCGCTAATAAATTCATTAAATGTCACCATATCCCAAATGAGACACTATCTTTTTCAAGAAAACATCTCATTCATCACATATTAAGTCTTCTCTAGTCTTAACTGTATTAGCTTCTGGAGTGGCACTCGTTAGTATTGCTGCCTCACAGCGTCAGGGATCCAGCTTTGATTCCTGGCTTTGTTAGTGTCTGTGCATATTCTGCACATTCTCCCTGTGTCTGCATGGGTTTTCTTCCAGTGTTTTAAAGATGTGCTAGTTAGATACATTGGCCATGCTAAATTCTTCTTAGGTGTACCTGAACAGGCGCTGGAGTGTGGCGACTAGGGAATTTTCACAGTCACTCTATGGCAATGTTAATGTAAGTCTACTTGTGACAGTAAATAGAAACCTTAAACTTTAAGAACACCAATGTGCCTGTAACACTCACGCCAAAATTCTACTGCCTCGCCCACCATGGAATTGGAACAGGCGAGAGGCGGACAACTGAAATGTTAATTGACCTTGGGCGGTAATTTCCGGTCTTGCTCGAGCAAGGCCTTAAAATTCTGCCCTCAGAGTTTTCAGGCTAGAAAGTCAAACAAAAATCATGGTTCTTGCTCTTTACTTTATCACTTCATCAATTGCAGCATCTTGTAATACTGTTCCTCAATAAAGATTATGGATGACTACTAAAGAACAAATTACTATGTGCATTTTACATCATCAGGGGGTCCCAATGGTCTTCAAGGCTAATTCTTTTCCATTTACATACTGTATAATCTTTTCTTTATTCATACATGGGACTTGGGAGTCACTGGTTGGCCAGCATTTATTGTCCATCTCTAGTTGCCTGAGGGCAGTTGGGAGTCAACCACATTGCTGTAGCTCTAGAGTCACATGTAGCCCAGACCAGATAAGGACAGCAGATTCCTTCCCTAAAGGACTAGATGGGTTTTGCTGACAATTGACAATGGTTTCATGGTCATCAATAGATTCTTAATTACAGACATTTTTATTGAATTTGAATTCCACCATCTGCTATGATGGGATTTGAATCCGGGATCCTTGAACATTAGTTGAGTTCCTGGATTAATAGTTTAGCAATAATACCACTAGACCATCACTGTTGCTTTGTAGGTAAATATAATAAACTCAGCAAAAAATGTGGTCAATTTTCAATCATGTTGAATTTCAAATGTGCATTATTGCATTAAAACTCCCACAGTCACACAAGGCATATTGTTTTACAAGGAAGATATACTGGCTCAGATATATTAGCAATTAGGGATGGGCAATAAATGCTGGCCAGCCATCGATGCTTGTGTTCCATGAATGAATAAAAAAAATCATACAGTACGTCAATGGCAAATGAATTAACTTTGAAGAGAATTGGGACTTCCTGATGATGTGAAATGCATATAGTAATTTATTTCTTAGTAAGCTTGCAGATGACACTAAGACTGGTGGCAATATTTTATAGTTCATTTTCTTTTGTTTAATAAATGTTTTATTCTTTTATTAAAAGTTTATCAGCAGTCCTGTGACTCTATTCATCCATGTCTCAAAACAAAAAATAAAAATTAGGATCTATCAAGCTGGGTTTCACTCTGGATTTGACTTGTCCAGTAGTAGCACTAGCGGGGATAGTAACAATACACATTGTCAAAATTATTATTAAAAGATTCTGTTGCATCCATAGGATGGCGCCACTAACATTACAGCATTCCCTCAGTAGATTAATTAACGGCTAGCCTGTTCAGAATTAGTTTTGTACTTGAATCCATAATCTACTGACAGAAGTAATGATGTTAGCATTAAAGGAATCTCTTTGTCATTGCTAAAGTAAAGATGATAATTCCAACAAAAAACTACTTATACTAAAAGATAAATTTTGGCTGATTGCTCTCTGTTTAGCATTATAACCAATTTGCATCAATATCTGTTTTTGTAAAGGAGTAGTAAGTGGTTCAGCACTATCTTCCTTTAACATCATGGGTTTAAGGTTGTTCAGAAACAAGAATAGTAAGCATTTCAAGATTTACAAGCAGCCGAACATTCAAAATACCAATTTATCATGGGTTGGTAATAGTTTGGGTTTTGAAATGCAACGGTACTACTTGTCCTATTTGGTTTGCCATAGTCAGGTGATCTCTGCCATGAGGCGATCATCTCTGTAAGCAAACATTATCAATCGCATTTCAGCCGTTTAGCTAAGATCAAGCATCGGATCAAGCCCAAGATGGGATGCAATGTCTTATCTTGGCAGCTTTTAGAATTGAGGTGAGAAGAAATTTCTTCACCCAGAGAGTGGTGAATATATGGAATTCACTACCACAGAAGTAGTTGAGGCCAAAACGTTGTGTGATTTCAAGAAGAAATTAAATATAGCTCTTGGAGCTAAAGGGATCAAGGGATATGGGGGGAAGTGGGGTGGAAACCAGGATATTGAATTTGATGATCAGCCATGATTATAATGAGTGGCGGAGCAGGCTCAAAGAACCGAATGGTCTACTCCTGCTTCTAGTTTCAATGTTTCTACGGATCTTGTTTGTCTCTCTTGTGGGGACCTTGAATTGGATTCAGTTTGAATTTGGTCTTTGGAGCAAGCAAGGAATGGATTGGGGTTCGCTCAATCCATTCTGAGCATTGACTTTGTAACTTTAAGGACGGAGTAAAAAATAATTGTCAGGATGGCACGGTGGCACAGTGGTTCGCACTGCTGCCTCACAGCACCAACGACCCGTGTTTGATTTCAGGCTTGGGTCATTGTCTATGTGGAGTTTGCACATTCTCCCCATGTCTGTGTGAGTTTCCTCTGGGTGCTTCGGTTTCCACCCACAGTCCAAAAGATGGGCTTGGTTAGGTCATTGGCCTTGCTAAATTCCCTCTTAGTGTACTCGAACAGGCACTGGAGTGTGGTGACTAGGGGATTTTCTCAGTAACTTCATTGCAGTGTAAATGTATACCTACTTGTGACACTAATAAATAAACATTTAAGTTAAAAACTTAATTGCTCAGTTAAACGAAGACTTCTCACTGAGACAGACACTGCCTTTAAACATACAACAATCATGGTATCATCATACTGTTGTTCCACTAATATCAACTTTTCGGATCTATATTAGATTTCTTATGCTAAAACAAGAAATATGGTAAGATTCTAAGATGTTCTACTTTATTGAAAGTGTCAATAAGAATGAGAGAACATTATGCACATGCTACGAGCCTGTGGCAATCTAACTCACAAGCTCTTTAAAAATATTTTACACTCTGTAGGTGGATGATTCTGAAATAAATGTTATTAATTTCATACTTTAGTTTAAAGAATGTAATCAGACACATCAGTATTTTGTAGGTCTCACGCTAATGAAGAAATCAGAATTTGCCAGACATAATGAGTACTATTTTCATGAATTTTCATTCACCTCTTTGAGACAAATGAGTATGCTGTTGTGGACTTACCCTCCCCACAGCATGCTCATTCCTCGACCTTAAAGGTCAACCGTGATGGAAGTATTGAGTAGAATAACTCAGGAATCAGATCATGGGCCTAATTTCGATTCAGAACGCCAATGCCATTTTGTAAAAAAATACCAAACTAGGATAGGAAGGGTGGGATGCATGTGTCCGAGTGATGGCAGTTGAGCTTGGTAAGGTGAAAAGAGCAACTTAAAATTTGGAACCATTCTGGGAAATGCCCACTATTGAATTGGCTTTCTGATGACAAATCTAAATTAATATTGGATTTGTTAATGTTTTACTGAAGTTAGACTTTCACCCCCTTTTTTTCAAAAATTGTATCTATCCATAACATTGATTGTTTAGAATATACTTGAGTATTTATTAACATCCACGTGGTTTCTGTAAAAATAAGATACTTTGATCAACGTGTAGATTATTCCTTTCTAATCTGAATCATGACTTTGTTAATCAGGAGGCATATAATTTTGGGGACAGTTAAACTATTATCAGATATGTATAGATTAAGTTGGGCTATTTAATTGGTGGTCCTTTTTTTTAACGGCATATTATTATGTTATGGTATGGGAAACACAGAGCACAACTGCTACCTCACAGCGCCAGGCACCTGGGTTCAACTCCTGACTTATAGAAGAATCATAGAATTGTAGAATGTAGAAGGAGGCCATTCTGCCCACTGGGTCTGCAATGACCACAATCCCATCCTGGCCCTATCCCCATAACTCCATTAATTTACCCTAGCTCATTCCCTTGACACTAAGGGGCAATTAGCATGGTCAATCTATGTAACTCGCACGTTTTTGGACTGTGAGAAGAAACCAGAGCACCTGGAGGAAACCCACGCAGACATGGAGAGAATGCGCAAACTCCACACAGACAGTGACCCAAGCCGGGAATTAAATCCGGGTCCTGGCACTGTGAGGCAGCAGTGCTAAGCAATGTGCCACTGTGCCACCCCCACTGTTACTGTCACTGGGTCACTGTGCACAATCTGCATGTTCTCCCGGTGCCTGCGTGACTTTTCTTCAGGTGCTCTTGTTTCCTCGCACAGTCTGAAAGATTAGGTACATTGGCCAAGGTAAATCCTCCCTCAGTGTACCCGAACTGTCGCTGGAGTGTGGCGACTAGAGGAGTTTCACAGTAACTTCATTGCAGTATTAATGTAAGCTACTTGTGACACTAATAAATAAACAGAATAAATTAATTGACAACTTAGAATGTCTACCTTTTTCTTCAGCTTTCCATTTCAGTTTTAATGAATAGAGGTACACAAGAGTTACCAAACAGATAAAGGACCATTCAGTCTTTTTTGAGCTTTAGCTTCCATATATGTTCTAGTCACATTTAATCACCCAGTTCCCATTGTCTTTTCCATCATTAACCTATCCAACTTAATTTTCAGCGTTGATGATAACATTTGCCTCAACCATTAACCATAGAATTGATTCGACATTATCTTGTAGTAAGTAGAGATGTCTCCAGCTCTCTGGTTTAAATCTCTTGCATTTAATTGTGTCCCTACAATACTTGTTCTTGTCCCCTTAGATATTAGAAAGTCTTCTCCTATCTATTTTGTTCCATTCTTCCATGATTTTAAACAATTCTGTCATATTGTCCAATAATCTGCAAGAACATGCTAACTTGCCCCTTAGTGTCAGGGAGATTAGCAGGGCAAATATGTGGGGTTATAGGGATAGGGGTGGGATTGTTGTTGATACAGTATTGTTGGGCCAAATGACCTCTTTCTGCACTGTAGGGGTGCTATGATTCTATGATAATTGTTCGAATTGAAAGCAAGCATCTCCAAAGATATGTAAGTTCAGTTGATTGGCCATGGTAAATTGCCCCTTAGTGTCAGGGAATTGGCAGGGTAAATACTTGGGGTTACAGGATAGGGTGGTATTGTTGTTGGTGCAGGCTCAGTGGGCTGAATGGCCTCCTTCTGCACTGTAGGGATTCTATAATTCAATGATTCCATGTTTGTTCAGACCTGCTGATTTTTTTCAGTATTTGGCTTCAGATTTTTATTTATATATGATTGTTTGGGGTTATCATTGCATTTGTTTTTCCTCATACCACGCACAATCCTACAGAATTGATATTGTACCATTCCTAATGTCTCAGTATCCTTCCTATACCGTGCAGTCCAATACTCTACACAATATTCAAACTGAGATCTTAATGTTTTGCATTAGCTTCATTGTTCTCTCTCGCTTTTTATGTCCTATACTTCTTGAGACGAGATTAACTTTTCATTACTTCTTTTCCTCAACCTTTTAACCCGAGATGCTGATGTGAACCTGTACTTGTTGACAGCACCAATCTACTTTAATTCAAAGGATAATTACTACTGTGATTTGTTTTATCAAAATGCATCACTTCACATTGATACTGAGTTTCATCTGCTAATTTGTAGAACATGGGCCCAATTTTACCATTGCGTAAAACTTGGTAAAGTCAGGCGTGAGGCCAATAGCGTGATCCATGCCCAAGACCGCAATTTATTTTTCAGGCTGAGTGAGTAGGGGACGCATGAGAACAGAGTTTACAAGTTGGAACTGAATCATGCCCAGATTCAGCACTTAGAATCAAAATGGTAAAATCGGGCCCCATCTCTCCATCTTATTAATATTCCATTGCAGCTTCCTTTGGTCTTTGATGGGCAGAATCTATGAGATCTGTAGAGAAGGGTACAGCTGGGAGAGAAATATGAAATGTCCATGTTGGATTGGCAACCCAACGGTTTCCTTCCTCTGGGTGATGTTGCTGGAGTTGGCGTTTATACTGACAATGGCTAGCCACACCAAAGTAGTTATGAGGAGGATAATTAGGTAGATGGGGAGGGCTCCGATGGGATCAACTGGTCAAAACAGCCTCCTACTAAGTGCTGACTAAGCTCAGCTGTTCAGTGAGGCAGTCTCCTAGTGGCAGTTCAGGTGCTCACCAGAACCAGATGCCTCATGGCCAATGGCAGGACTGGGAGCAGGTAAGGCAACACCTGCCACCCAAGGAGCTCAGCTGGAAGGATTTCCCCTCTGCTCCAAGCAGCCTACTTCAACCTTATTACATTTGATGCATGCACCCATGGCACCTCCATGGTGAGGTGCCCTTGCCATTCTCCTTGCTGCCTGAACAGAGTCAGTTGAACCTCCCACCTACCAAAGCTGCAGGCACTCTGATTGGGCATGCAGCTCCATGACCCCATCCTTAATAGGCCACCTCTGGGAAGATCATGTCAGTAGATTACTCTCAGATTATCCTGGTCAGGATACTCATTCATCACAGATGCAACAATATTTTCAAACGAGGTAAGATTCCATCCTATATCTCCTACTTTGGTACAAGCTTCAGTTTCCCTCTGTTCTCCCTACCCCTTCCAATCTCTTTGAATGGCAGCCTTAAATCTTATTCTCTACTTCTTTCCTTCTAGCCAATTTTTTTTTATCCATTCATGGGACATGGTATTGCTGGCTAGCTAGCATTTATTGTCCATCTCTAATTGCCCTTGAGAAGGTGGTAGTAAGCTGCCTTCTTGAAATGCCGGCACAGCTGAGTGGCTTGCTAAGCCATTTCAGAGGGCAGTTTAGAGTCAACCAGATTGCTATGGCCCTGGAGTCACATGCAGGCCAGACCAGGTAAAGTCAGTAGAATTCCTTACCTAATGGACATTAGTGAACTAGGTGGGTTTTTCCAACAATCAGCAATGGCTTCATGGTCATCAGTAGATTCTTAAATTCAAATATTTCTTATCAAATTCAAATTTCACTATCTGCCACGATAGGATTCCAACCCGGGTCCCCAGAACATTAGCTGAGTTTCTGCATGATTAGTAAAGCGATAATACCATTAGGCCATAGCCTCCCCTGATTTATTATCCTCTATCTATTCCTATCCTTATTTTTTGAAAATAATTTATTATAGTCAAAAGAGTGCTTAAAGTGTTGGCAGTCTAACATAGTTTACCTATGCTTCGACTTTGAATTTTTAAAACCGAAAATATCTTTCTTGATTAAGAATGATAAATAAATGCTGTGTGGCTGTATGATGTTAATACAATGCCATTGGTAGCAGTCACTTTTAGGTTATCACTAGAGTGGCAATGCTGCAATTGAAATGAAGTGCCTCCAGTTACATGAAGAGACCATGCTCCAGAATGGTTTCTCCTTGTTACACTGGAAGCAAAAGTAAACATGAGCAGTCTCCACAGATCACCAGTTGGTTTTAGCTGAAGGCAGGCTCCAGTTCAGCTTTTATACATTGGAGGGACATGCTTCTGATGTTTTTTTTGTAATGCCAATTTAATCCTGGCATAGTCGACTGCTATCAGATGAACTGACTCCCATCCTTTACACTCCTAAATCTGACACCCTTATCTTGGCAATGACCCACAGACTAGCAAAGCAGCCCAGCCTGATACTATTCCATTCTCTAGTCTGAGTCCCGAGGCTAATTAAAGCACTGTATCTCAGTACTGTTGATTTACTATGACCAGCAAACAGCATAGACTCTGAAATGAAGCTGGCACTTTGCTGCTTTGTAAGTCTTGGTACCAAAGCTAGCAGTGCACCTAAATCTAGGTTATTGCAGAACTATGGATTCATATTTCAAAGGCACTGTCTGTGAATGACAGTATCAATTCACCATTATCCTCCAGCAAAATATCAAGTTACTGTCCCAGTTGTAGTCCTAGTTACTCCTAACAAGAATATCATTCCTATTTTCATGTCATCTGTATGCGATTTCACTGTAAACATTCAAATCAAAGCATCTTAAAAAGATGATTTCCTTTCATTAATGGAAGGAGAAATTACATTAAAGACAGTGACTGGAATATTACCATCATTCATGCCCACGGGATTTTCCCATCCTGCTGTAGTGGACTGAGATTTAACTGGGCAACAAATTCTCCGACCTCACTGCAACGAGAGCATGGGGTGAATGGCCAGTAAGATCGTGCCCACTGAGTATTTTCCGAACTATGAAATCAACAACAGAATTATCATTTTCAGATTGTAGTTGGAAGCCAGAGAAGTGTTTTGGTTTTCTGATATCGTTATTCAGCAATATCTTTATTTGGAAGGATTAGGTAATGATTAGGAAGCGCCATTCTAATTTCTGCAGGGAGCAAGCCACAAGCCACTGCTCAAATTTACAGATAAAACACTATATCCAATGTCAAAATTGCGCAGGTGTGTCCTTCCACAACGAATTGGACAAATCAAATCTGGCCAATTACCACCCCATCAGTTGATCCTCAATCACCAGCAAAGTTTAGGGTGACATTGTTGACCGTGCTATCAAGCAGCATTTACCTGACAGGGGTGAAACCATGATCAGGCAGCGGATGAGGCTAGTCCATTGCACTGGGGGTGTGCTGACACCTGCGATGGTGGTTTTCACAGGCTAGGGTAGAGTAAGTGAACAGATAGCCAATGAGGATAAACCAAGGCTTTACCTGATGCAATTTTTCAAAGCCATCTCGGCCTTTTGAAGCGTTAGATCAAGCCTGGGAGGGGATGTCAATGCTTCACCCTGCCATATTGGATCTTGTTTGATGGAGCCCAAGATGGGATGCAATGTCTCGTCTTATCAGCTTGGATCTTGTTTGCCCTTTTTTGTAGGATCCATGATTGGACTTAATCTGAATTGGCTTTTTTGATTAGACATAAAAGTACCAAAAGGGCACCAACAAATAAATAAACTAACCTGATAACTGATGTGCCATTTAGATTCGACTAGGGCCATTCAACTCTTGATCTTCATTGCAGCCTTGTTCAAAACATGTACAATTCCAAAGCTGAATTCCAAAGGTGAGGGGTGAGTGAATTCTCTTGACATCATGACAGCTTTAGATAAGAAATAAGAAGACTTAACAAACTAGAAATTAATGGGATAAAAGCAAAATTCTGCGGATGTTGAAAATCTGAAATAAAATGGAAAATACTGAATAAAACTTAGCAATTATGGCAGCATCTGTGCAGAGAGAAACAGCTAACATCCTGAGTCTGTATGAGAGTCAACCAGTCTCAAAATGTTAACTCTGTTTCTCTCGCTGCAGACGATGTTGAGTTTATTCAGCATTTTGAAATTGATACGAATTGGGGGCTGGGGGGGGTTGGGGGGTGGGGCAAAAAAATGTCTCAGTGAGGGAAGATAGTGATCTGAATTGTGCCAGATATGCTGGTATGTATAAAAACAGTTTTCTTGCCCCTGAAGTTTGGAATTTTCTTACGTTTAGAGACTATCTCAAAAATACCAACTTGAAACCAAAGTTTTCACACTCCCCCCTTTGTTTTGCAAACAATGGATTTCATCACATCACCACCTTCCCGTAACATTCAATGATATTACCATCACTGCAACAATCAAGCATTAACATTCTGGAGGTCACCTACAGCATAAATAGGGCCAGGCACGTAATTACTGTGACTACAAGATCAGGTCAAAGGCTGAGTATTCTGTGGAGTATCCCTCACCTCCTGACTCACAAAGCCTGTCCACCATCAACAAGGCAGTGATGAGTGTGATGTAATGATCTTCACTTGCCTGAATTAGTGTCGTTCCAAATCATTCAAGAAGATTAATACCATTCAGGACAAAGCAGCCCAGTTGATCAGCACCCATCACCTTAAGAACAACAATGACAACTTATGTTTATAAAGCACCTTCAACCAGATTAGAATTCCCAACATGTTTCACAGTAGCATTGTAAAACATAGTGCAACACTCAGCCACATAAGTAGAGAATAAGTTTGATGGACAAAAGCTTGGTCAAAGAGTAGGTTTTTTTCCAAGTCCGACTGGTTAATGTTTTCCCTTCTGCTCCAGGCACTAAGAGCAACTGGTTAATGTTTTCCCCGGTTGGTTGATGTTTTCCCTACGGCTGGTTAATGTTTTGCCCTTCCAGGCACAGACTAAGTCCTAGAGTTCATAGCAACTCTCTAATAGAGCATCTTACGCAGACACTGTCCCCTTACCCCACTTACTTACCCCACTAATCCCTCTAACCTTACACATTTTGAAACACTAAGGGGTAATTTAGCATGGCCAACCCACCTAACCTGCACATCTTTGTAATGTGAGGGGAAACCAGAGCACCTGGAGGAAACTCTTGCAGATATGGGAGAATGTGCAAACTCCACAGTCACCCAAGGCCAGAATTGCATCTGAGCTCCTAGCGCAGTGAGGTAGCCGTGCTAACCACTGTGCTTCCATGACCCCATTTTAAGACATCTTCAAGGAGAAAGGGAAGGTACAGAGGTGAGATGTGTAGGGAGAGTATTCCAGAGTTTATGGTTGAGGCAATTACTGCTGTGGCTGCCAATGATGGAGTAATTAAAATCAGAGATCTTCAAAAGGCCAGAATTAGAGGAGTTCAGATTTCTCAGAGGCTTGCAGCGCTGGAGGGGATTACAGAGATAGTGAGGAGTGACACAATGGAAGACATTTAAAACAAAGATGATCAGTTTAAAATCAAGATGTTGCTTGACCAGGAACCAATGCAGATCAGCGAGCTCAAGAGTGATAAGAGAATGGAACCTGTCGGGGGTTAAGACATTGGCAACAGACTTGTGGATGACCTCAAGTTTATGGAGGGTAAAATGGGAGAATGCATTGGAATAGTTGAGGCTAGGGGTAAAGAAATCTTGAATGAGGGTTTCAGCAACAGATGAGGCCAGACAGAGGTGAAATCAAGCAATATTCTGGAGGTGGAAGTAAATTGTCTTGGTGATGACATTATAGTTGAAACTTATCTCTGGGTCAAGGAAGACAACAAGGCTGTTAACAGAATGGTTTGATCTCAAGCTGTTGCCAGGGAGAGGGTTGGAGCTGATTGCTAAGGACTGGAATTTGAATCAGGGACTGAAAATAATGGCTTCAATCCTGTTAATATATAACAGGAGGAAAATTCTGCTCGTTGATTACTTGGATATCAGGTACGCAGTCTAATAATTTAGCAATCATTGTGAGAGGTGGTAGCGAGGTAAAGCTTTTTTAAAGAAGTGTTTTAAAAAGTTTATTTATTAGTGTCACAGGTAGGCTTACATTAACACTGCAATGAAGTTACTGTGAAAATCCCCTAGTCGCCACACTCCGTTGCATGTTCGGGTACACTGAGGGAGAATTTAGCATGGCCAATGTGCATCTAATCAGCAAGTCTTTCAGATTGTGGAGGAAACCAGAGCACCCAGAAGAAATCCATGCAGGAACAGTGAGAACGTGCAGACTCCGCACAGACAGTGACCCAAGCCGGGAATCAAACCCAGGTCCCTGGCGCTCTGAGGCAACAGTGCTAACCACTGTGCCACCGTGCCAGCCCTATCATCAGCATTGTTGTGAAAATTAATGCTGTGCATTCTGATAATGTCACCAAGGGGCAGCATGTCATTGGGAAATAGGAAAGGCCAAAGAATAGATCCTAAATGTACCCGTGTGGGTGCAGAAGCCATTTCTAAGGGTACTCTGGCTACAGTTGGATAGATAAGAATGGAACCATATGAGAGCAATCCCACAAAGCTGGATCACAATGAAGAAATATTGGATGATGATGGTGTAGTTCAACCTCTCAAAAGTTGTGGACAGGTCAAGAAGGGTCAGGAGGGAAAGTTTACCTTTGTCATAGTCCTATAGGAAGTTTGTGACTTTGATAAAAGTTGTATTGATACAATGCTGGGAGCAGGAATCCTGACTGGAGGGATTTAAACATAGAGTTCCTGGCAAGTTGGCAATGGATTTGGATTGACATCAAGTTCAAGGACTTTGGCAAGGAAAGGGAAGTTGGGGATGGGATGATAGTTTGCAAGAATGGTGAGTTCTTTTTTGAGGGGAAAGGGCTGATGACGGTTGATTTAAAGGAGGGAGGGACAATATATTTACTTCCTCCGCTGTCAGTACAATGTATATAGTCTTCAACGTTCACAGCAGCAACTCACCAAATCTTTTCTGATAGCATATCTCAAGCTTGCGACCTCCACAACCTAGAAAAACAACAGCACCAGCTGCAAGTTCTCCTGCTTGTGACACACATTCCTGGCTTGGAATTATGTCACCATTCCTTCACTGTTGCAGAACAAAAGTCCTGGAACTCCCTCCCTAACAGAACTATGGTTGTACCTTCACCACATGGACAGCAGTGGCTCAAGAAGGCAGCTCATCACCACCTTCGCACAGGTAATTGGCATGGATAATAAACACTGTTCTTGCCAGTAGTGGTCACTTCCCGCAAATTCAAGAAAAAAATAATGAGCAATTTTGCCCTGGAGTCTGTCAGAAAACTCTGGGAATATAAAGCAGGCGTGCAATTACCAAAACAAAATTAAGGCCACAGAACTTAAAACAGCTCCTTCAAAAAGGTCTAACCCTTCTTTTCTCTTTTCCAATTCCAATGGAACTTGTGTGAATTTCTACTGATTTTATTAAATCTTGCAAATTCTAGCATTTGCGATGTTTTATTTCTAACCAGTGCAGAGATTTTCTCTGATTTCCGTCAACTGTTGCTAGAGTGTACTGATGCCGCTCAGTCAAATATTGTCCTGATGTCACCCTAACCTCACTTGCAGAATTCAGGTCTTTTTTTCTATCTTTAGACTAAGCCTGTAATGAAGATTGAGAAAACTCACAATTTATTTACCTCTCTTATAATGACATTCGGTTTCAAGTACGATCACAGTTAGTTGTTTCATTTGCTGTTCCTATATTGACACAATCATATTGTTAGAATTCTCGGGCCTGAGGAGGCCTAGGAGGGACGCTCATGATGTTGGATTATATTTCAATCATATCTCCAAACCTTTTAACTTTACCTCAACTTACTTCTATAGAGAAATGGTATTGTGCGTCAATGGTGAGGAACAGAAATAGCTGACCTCTCAATATGCAGTTTGACCTGCCCTTCAGTTTGCTCAAGTTGTTGAATACTAGAGAGAGTTCACTGCAAATAGAATCCTTCATTGCCACTGGATTGATGCTGCACCCTGCTGAAAGGGGACTAATGAATTGTAGCGCTCGGGCAGGCTTTCTCTTCACAACGAGCTCATCAGCACAGACAGATTTGCTGCAAGGCTTAATGTGTGCAGACAATGCACAACGCAAATGATTAGGTTTTCATTTAACCAAATGCAAATATAGTGATCTGTGTATGGTGAAACTTCACCTGAGAATCAGAATGAGTGACATTGAACATCGATATCATTCTATGGACATCCTAAGTCAACAATAGGATTAGTACATCTTGAAGATATGTTATTGATATTTGCTCACTGCTGCTCCTCAGATTGATGGCATTTTCTTTTATTAGTTCATGGGATGCAGGGATTTCTGGAGAATCCAACATTTATTGCTCATCCCTGATTGACCTTGCAAATGTGGTGGTGAGCCACCTTCTTGAACCAATGCATCCCTGGCAGTATAGCTACATCCACAATGCTGATAAGAAGTTTTAGATTTTAATCTGCTTTGTTCTTCTATGTGGTAGAGATCACATTTGGAATGTTGTTCTGCTGTAATGGATAAATGTGTTGTCATCATTTGTGGGCGACACGGTGGCACAGTGACTAACACTGCTGCCTCACAATATCAGGGACCTAGGTTCAATTCTGGCCTCGGGTGACGGTCTGCATGGGCTTGCAAGTTCTTCCACTGTCTGTGTGGATTTCCTCTGGGTGCTCTAGTTTCCTTGCGCAGTCCAAAGATCTGAAGGTTAGATTGATTGAACATGCTAAATTGCCCCTCATTGTCAAGGGGATTAGCAGGGTAAATGCATGAGGTTACGGAGATAGGCCTGGGTGGGATTGTTATGGTGCAGGCTCAACAGGCCGAGTGGCCTCCTCCTGCACTGTAGAATTCTTCTATGATTCTCTGATCTCCAGAGCTGCACATAGTAGATTCTGTTTCAGTAACTCGCTGCACACTGTACTGTTTTGACTGTCTATATTCTTATAGATGGGCACCTGGACCACGAATTTTCACTGGATGTTTATGTGGATAGTTATGGTTAGATGTTTAACAGCACTGAGAGAAATGGTTTTATTTCCCTTGTGCATGATGTTCCCTGCCCGATGCAGGTCAATCAGCAGCATGGGGATAATTTCCAGCATAAGCTCATCCATGGTTTACTCTTTCTCCAGGGCTCAGCTGTACAACATTTGAGATGAACATCCTTATATAATTTGTGCTATGATTTCATCAGTTACAGTGAAGTGAGGTGCTGCTGCTTACTGATGTACGCAAAAAGGACATTACTGATTCATTCTTTAGTCGTTGGTCCTATTAGAACCTGACTGATTCTTACTTTGCATTTTGTTTGAGTGAGAGGGCTTTCTTGGGTCTGTCAAGGGGTCTGCACAATGTATCTGGTAAAGATTCTCTCTTACAGTCCGAAACAGAACTCTCACATAATGTTATGACATATTCAAACATTTTCATCAACTCTTTCACCTTTGAAAGGCTGATGTGAGGTACATTGAATAGAAGCAAATAAGATAAAATTGAAGCTATATTAGCAGCAAAACTACATTGATACTCAAATAAGGTGTTTATTCAATGTTGTCACAGGTAGGCTTACATTAACATTGCAATGAAGTTAACTGTGAAAATCCCCTTGTTGCCACATTCTAGCACCTGTTTGGGTACACTGAGGGAGAATTTAGCATGGCCAATGCACGTAAACAGCACATCTTTCGAACTGTGGGAGGAAACCGGAATGCCTGGAGGAAACCCATGCAGACACAGGGAGAACATGAAAACTCCACACTAACAGTGACCTAAGCTCAGAATCAAACCAGAACCCCTGGCGCTATGAAGCAGCAGTGCTAACCACTGTGCCACCATGCTGCGGTGGATATAGATCCACAGGATCTAAGTTTATTGATGGGTTCCAGATAAACATAGAGCAAAGACTAAGCAGTACATGATTAATTATAGCATTAGATTAGTCATATCTGCACGTCCAGTGCTCATCTTAATTCCCCCTAAATTATCTGTAAACTTTTAAATAATAACCTTGAACCATCTTCATGGCCAAAAGTTCTCACTTGTCTTTATTAGCACTGTTCATTTTCAGAAATAGCCTTTTAGGATAATTATCCAGCTTTGCTCTTCTGACCAAGAGTCTTCTCCACTGGAGTCACAGATCAGAAATTTGACTGAGGGTCGCACAAGATCTTTCAACCAGTTACACTTTCTGAATATCCAGCACTAGATTTATTCACGTCAGCGCCACCTTCTCATGAGGTTGTGAGGAGACCTTCATTTTCACAGAATCTTAGAATCATTATAGCGCTGAAGGAAGTCATTTGGCCGCATGTTTACTCCATGCTCCCGCTGCAGTGAAGTCAGAGAATTTGGTGGCAAGGCAAATCTCCATGCACTGCAGCGGGATGGGAAAATCCCACTGGCGTGAACGGTCAGAAAACTCCAGCCATCTTATCCATGTTGGCTTTCTGAAAGAGTAACTAAGGCAGCCCCATTCTCTGTCCTTTCTCCGTAGCCCTGCAGTGTTTTTATCTTCAGATGTTTATCCGATTCCCTTCTGAAAGTCACAATTCAATTTTTCAGGTGGTACATTCCAGATCCTAACTACTCATTGTGTAGAAAGGTTTTCCTCATGTCGCTTGTGGTTTTTTTTGTCATTCACCTCACAGCTGCATCATCTGGTTCTCAATCCATCCTTTATCTTCTCTGACTAGATCTTTCAAATTTTGTTTTTGTTCTTTCATGGCCTGAAATTGTTGGGTTATCCTCAGATTTTATTGAAGGTGACAATTTTCCAGTCGTCTGGCACCACCCCTGTATGTAAGAATCAGAGGATTATGGTCAGTACCACCCCAATTTCCACTCTTACTTCCCTCAAAATCCTTGGGTGCATCTTGTTAGATCCTCATGTCTTATCAACAACAGCCAATCATTTTAAAACCTCCTCCTTATTAATTTTTAGCCTATTTAGTATTTCATTACCTCCTCTTTCACTATGGCATTGTCAGCATATTCTTCCTTGGTCAGGGCAGAGACAAAGTACTTCCATGCCCTCTGCCTCTATGCACAAACCTGCTTTTTGATGCATAATTGACCTCACCCCAACCCTTACCATTTGTAGACTTGTATAATGCTTTTGGATTTCCCGTTATGTTAGTTGGGATAATAATTATCCCAGTTAGTAGTTGGGGTATAATTTCTCTTTCCCTTGTTCATTTGCCCTCTGAACTTGTATCTAGCCAGGTCCTGATTAACTTTGATATCTGTCATATCCCTCCTTTCTGACTCATAAAGAACAAAGAACAAAATCAGCCTGGGAAACAGGCCCTTTGGCCCAACGAGCCCGCGCCGCCATCTCAACACCACCAGTCCCCCTCTCTACCCACGACCCCTGTCTAATGTTTTATGGCCATCCAGATTGAGGGAAACTGATTTAGGGACAATTTATTCCTGCCAGTCAGCCTAACAGCACATCTTTGGGGTGTGGGCGGAAACTGGAGCACCCGGAGAAAACCCACGCAAGCACGGGGAGAATGCGCAAACTCCCACAGACACCGGCCCAAATCCATGTGTCTGCACAGCAATCAGCGATAGTCACTGAGCTGTCGTCTTGCCCAGTATCTTGTCCAGTTTAGGCACACACTAACAACATGAAGCACTAGGCCAATCCTGAACAACCAAGAGCAGCCCCAGTACGACCCATCGCGTGTATGCCCCTTGTTGGACACGAGGTGGACCGACTTAAACCTGTGAATGAAAAGAGAAAAACGTTATTATCATACCATACCCATTTACATTACCAGGGTCACCCCAATGCTAATGACTCTTATTTAAAACAATCTCCTATATCCACCCATCTCCAACCCAGTTATCTCATTCTCTGTGTCTTCCATCATCCAGGGAAATCTGGTTGCCCTATCTTTCCGCCTTGTGGGAATATACCTTGAGTGTCTCTGAACAATCTCCTCTTTAGAGGTAGCCCGTTATTCAATTACAGCTTTGCCTGGTAATCTTTCATTCCAATTTGCCATTCCAATCCATTCTCACCCAACAGTAACTGGCCCTTCTCCAAGTAAATATTCTTACTTTAGATTACTTACATTTTTCCATAGCTAACGTAAATCTTACGATACCACCATCACTTTCTCTAATCGTTCCACTACGTGAACTATTTGACCAACCTCATTCTTCAGGATTAATTCCAGCAATGCCTCCATCCTCATTAAACCGGAAAGAACCTGACCGAGAAAATTATTCTGAACACAGTTCAGAAGTTCTTCCCTCTCTTTGTCCATTATGCTATTACTATCTCAGTCAATATTAAGGTAATTAAAACTACTCTATCGTTTTTGTACCTCTTTGTAATTTCCTTGTACATCTCTACATTTTTCCCAGTAGGTGGTGTTCTATACTCCTAGCAATGGCACCGTTGTTGTTCCTTAAATCTAAAGCAAATGGAGTGTGTTCTTGATCCATCCACAACATCTTCTCTGCAACACTGTAATCAATACTACCAACATTCCTCCTTTTTTTCTGAAACACCTTGCACCCTGGAATATTTAGTACCCTGTCCTGCTCATTTTTGAGCTCGATCTTCATTAGCTCCACAATATGACATACCCATTTGGCTATCTGCACCTGCATCTCACCAACTTTATGCATTTACATACATGCACTGTGAACTGAATTTAGACCTTTTGGCATTGTCTCGTACTCCAACCCTATCTGAAACTGTACTACCTCTTACTCTAATGCTGTCACTTCCAATCGTTTGTGCCTCCCACCCATTGACACTGTCTACACTTTCTTCTGCCTCGGAAAAGCAGCCGGCGTAATTAAGGACGCCACACATCCCAGACATACTCTCTTCTACCATCTTCTGTCGGGAAAAAGATATAAAAGTCTGAGCGCATGTACCGGCTGACTCAAAAACAGCTCCTTCCCTGTTGCCACCAAACTTTTGAGCAGATATACCTCGCATTAAGTTGATCTTTGTCTACACCCTAGCTATGACTGTAACATTACATTCTGCCCGGTCTTCTTTCCTTCTCTATGTATGATATATTTTGTCTGTATAGCGCATGAAAAAAATCTTTTCACTGTATACTAATACATGTGACAATAATAAATCAAATCAAATCAAAACCTTATATCTGCTTTCAAATGCTGCATTCTAGCTCCCATCCCTCTGCCAAGTTAGTGTAAAACTTCCTCAACAGCACTAGCAATCCCTCTTTAGGATTTGATTTGATTTATTATTGTGACATGTATTAGGATACAGAGAAAAATATTGTTTCTTATGCTATATAGACAAACGTTGCATTCATAGAATACACAGGGGAGAAGGACTATAAGTTGCAGACTATAGTTTTGCAGTTACTGATAGGGTGGAGAGAAAGATCAGCTTAATATATGATAGGTCTATTCAAAAGGTTGAAGGCGGTAGGGAAGAAGCTGTTCTTGAGTCTGCTGTTACGTGTTTGTGTTTTTTAGACTTCTGTATCTTTTTCTTGACGGAAAAAGCTGGATGCAAGTCTGTCCAGTATGCATGAGGTCCATGATTATCTGGCTGTTTTTCCGTGGCAGCAGGAAGTATAGATGGAGTCATTGGATGGGGGGGCTGGTTTGTGTAATGGATTGGGCTTTGTTCATAACCCTTTGTAGTTTCTTGTAGTCTTGGTCACAGCAGGAACCATACCAAGCTGTGATACATCCGGATAGGATGCTTTTTATGGTGCATCTGTAAAAAATCGTGAGACATGCTGAATTTCCTCAGCCTTATGAGAAAGTAGAGGCATCGTTATGCTTTCTTAGTTATAGTGTTAACATGGAGAGACCAGGACAGATTGTTGGTGATCTGAACACCTGAAAACTTGAATTTCTTGACCATCTCCACTTTATCACCTTTGATGTAGGCAGGGGTATGTCCTCCACTATGTTTCCTGAAGTCAATGACTATCTCCTTTGTTTTACTGATGTTGAGAAAGAGATTATAGTCATTGCACCATTTCACTAGATTCTCTATCTTTTTCCTATAATCCGTCTCATCATTGTTTGAGATCCAACTCACTACAGTGATGTCATCAGCAAACTTGAAAATGTGTTGGAGTGGAATTTGGCCAAACAGTCATAGGTGTATAAGAAGTATAGTAAGGTGCTGAGGACACAGCCCTGCAGGGCACCAGTACTGGTGCCAGCTCTGTTGAGGTATAACTCATCTTGCCTGTATAGGTTCCAACTTTCCTAGAACCAGTTCTAATGCCCCAGGAATCTAAGGCCTTGCTCCTGCACCAATTCTCCAGCCACACATTCACCTGCTCTATCTATCTATTTCTATACTTAAACATGGCACTGGGAGCAATCCACAGGCTACCAGCTACTCGCCAATCAGTCCTCCAATTGTACTAATGGAACATTATTTTACAGATGGGTTAACTTAAATATTTTTTACTTAACTCATAGCATTTAATAAAAAATTAGGTAGAAAAAAATAGGTTGGCATGGAAGGAATAAAGAGCTATGGGGGGATGGGGGGTAGGTGTGGAACATGAGGTGGAATGATTGGGGTATGGGGAGTATAGTGGGTAGGGGGCAGGAATGAGTGGTTTGGGCTAGCGGACTTCACTATTCCAAGGAAACTGAGGCAGACTTTTCAATAAATTGCCTCGGTACCTGGTAGCCCCTGTGGCTGCCTCCACAATGTCTTCTCTGGTGACTCCAGTTTGCTGTCACCACACCCATTCCCTGAAACAAAAATCCGGCTACTCTGGAAAGTTTCTCTTGAGTCAAGTTCATATCTTGTGCTCCTTTGTTGTATAATCATGTAGGACAAAATTAGCTCTTCATTATAGACCAAACTGATTTCATGCAGTTCTGAAAGACTACACTGATCTAAAGAAAATACAAATATGGACAAATATTGGAAATATGAAATATAAACCACATTGCAACAAATACATAGCAATTTTGTCAGCATGTATAAAGATAAAAACAGGTTAATAATTTGGTTGAGTATCTCTTCCTGGTGAAGTTCTGATGAAGGGTGTACATTTATGACATTTTAACTTATCCTATCTCTTGCAAATATTGGTCCACCTGCTGTGATTTATAACATTTTCCACCTTTTATTAAATGCAGCTGCAAGTTATCTCACAGTAAATATATTGAATAAAATGTTACAGTAGACAATTACACGGCTCACTTGAAACTTCTGATGAGATCCTTTGTGCAACAGAAAAATATTGCAGATGCTAGACAACTGATGAGAAAGCAGAAAGTTCTGGAAATATTCAGCAGGTATCTGAGGTGAGAGTAATAGAGTTAATAATCTTTTACACCAGACTGGCTGAGATGATCCTCTTTGTGCCTGTAATGCCTGACAGCTCAAGTGTCTAATGATTTCCCCTTGACAAGATTCAACAGTCTTACCAAGCATTTTTGGTAAGAACAGGAATAGAGGGTAACATCACTAAACCTATACTCCCGGGATTAAAACTACTCTTAAACGGATACAAATCAGAAAATCAGCACGACAGCATTGAAACCCTGCTTCTGACCTGGTCTTCTTCTGAGCATAGCTTCCTGCTGAGAATTCAGATTGATTGATTTACTCTGGTGAGTGAGGGAGAATTGTAGAAATGTCCATTAAACTTAACACATTGAAGTAAATAGTTGGAGCAATATTCCTTCAGCCAATGTAAATGCGGCATGTGCTTTTGTATAATTACATAGACTGAGATTCATTATTTTGTAATCACTTTTGTTAGGAAGGCATCACATCAATTATAACAGTCCCATATCCTCCTGACCTAAGTATTAATATGTGGTGCCAATCTATTGAAGGACCTATTTAACTGAAGTTTCATAGTGGTCCCCAAAGTAGCAATTGTCAACTGTGTTTAGAATTTGAAAATTGTTATGATCCGATCTAGACAAGCAACATTTTTTAAAGGAACAAATCCAAAATCCCAGTTAGTTACTGAAAGAATGATTCCACAAGATTCCATCGTATAGTGTAAAATGAAGAAAATCTTTACCATACAAGAGTCTAATAAAGCACATACGACATACTATCTTGGGTAACCACCTAGCCTCTAAAACATGAATTTACATACAAATTGCAGTTGATTATAAACTATAAATTATGCATTACGTGGCAAATGGAAGCAAGACTGATCTTTAATGGGCTTGACAGGTTGTTCATATCCTAGAATCCCAGATTATATGCTGAGCAAGGCCATTTGGCCCATCGAGCCCACATCGACAACAAGGCCCTATCTATGTAACCCCAGATATTTACCTTGCTAATCCCCTCATACTAAGGGACAATTTAGCATGGTCAGTCAACCTAACCCACACAGCTTTGGACTGTGGGCGGAAACTGGAGCATTCAAAGGAAATCCATGCAGAAAATCACCCAAGGCTGGAATTGAACCCAGATTCCTGGCGCTGTGAGGCAGCAGTGCTAACCGCTGTGCCATGGTGCCACCTCATCAATCACGGTCACAAAGTCCTTCAAAACATTGTCATCCTACAAAGAATTTTAGTTCCTCATCTTCTAGGATTTAGCCTGATTCCCCAGCCAGCAGCGGTGCACAACAACTGAGTTCACCAAAAATAGCCCTTCTTTGTAGAACTTCCTCAGCTCTCTGGACACTCTTGAGGCTTCAGATCCACCAATGTCATCTTCAAGTAACAGAACAGATGCAGCAATTATATATTTGCCTATTCTCAGCTTCTAGACTTAGCCTCCATCTTTCAAAAATATTAAATAGGAGGAGTCTGCCTTTTGGTAAGTTCAGACTGTTGAGACTGCTCCACCATTAGTTAAGATCATAACTGACCTGATTTTGGCCTCAACAGCACTGTCCTGCCTGTCCTGGATACCCTTTGAGTCCAGTTGTTAGCTAAGAATCTCTCTACTTCTTGCTTAAAAATATTCAGTGACCCTGTCTCTACCACTCTCTGGGAGAGAGTTCAACATACTCCTGCCTTTCTGAGAAAAATAAATTCTCTTCTTCTCTGTCTTAAATGGGAGACCCCTAATTTTTAAACTGTATCTCCAATTTTTGCATGATAAGAAGAGTTTCAGCAAACACCCTGTCAAGTCTCCACAGGATCTTATATGTTCAATAAGATTTAACTCTAATAGTTACAGGGTCAATCTGTCCAACTTTTCCCAATAAAATGACTTCCTTGTCCCAGAAATCAATTGAGCAAACCTCCTCTGAGCTCCTTCTAATGTTATTCTGTAATTCTTAAATATAGAGCATAAATGTACACAGTGCTTCAGATGTGGTCTCATCAATGCACTATACAACTGTAACAAAACATCCCTACTTTCATATTTCATTCCCCTCACAATAAATGACAACAATCTATTTGCCTTCCTAATGACTTGCAATATCTCATCCTAACTTTCTGTGATTCATGCTCCATGACACCCAGATCCCTCTGCAATCTCTCTATATTTAGATAACATGCTGCTTTTTATATTCTTTCTGCCAAAGTGAACAAGTCCACATTTCCCCCCATTATACTCCATCAGCCACATTTTTGTCCATTCACTTAACCTATCTGTATCCCTTTGCATACCCTTTACGTTCACTTCACAACTTACTTTCCTATCCTATCTTTGTGTTATCAGCAAATTTACATACCTGCATCATGCCAATCTGAGAATGACCCATTCATACCTGCTCTCTGTTTCTTATTAGTTAATCTATCCATTGTGATATGCCCCTTACATCATTATCTCTATTTTGTATTAAAATCTTTGATGCAGTACCTTGCCAAATGCCTTCTGGAAATCTAAGTACGCTACATCCACAGGTTCCCCTTTATCCAGGTTGCTTGCTTCTTCCTCAAAGAACTCTAATAAATTAGTCAAACATGATTTCTCTTTCATGGAACTGTATTTACTCTGTCTGATTGCATTAAGATTTTATAAGTGATAAACTATAATCTCCTTGATAATAGATTACAGCATTTTACCTATGATAGACGGTAAGCTAATTAAATTGTAATTTCCTGATTTCTGCCTCCTTCTTTTCTTGAATAGAAGAGTTACGTCCTCTATTTTTCAATCTGATGAGACCTTTCCAGGAACTAGGGAAGTTTGGAAATCGAAACCAATGCGACTACTATCTCAGCAGCTAACTTTTTGAAGATGCTTGGATGGAGTCCACCAAGACCTGGGAACTTGTCATTTTTTAGTTCTAATAATTTTCTCAGTATGCTATCCCTGATGATTGTAATTGTTTTAAGTTCCTCCCTCCCTTTCATGCCTTGATTCACATGTATTTCTGGGATATTATTACAGTAAAGGCTGATGCGAAATACATGTTCAATTCATCTGCCATTTCCTTACTTTCCAGTATTAATCCCCCTGACTCACTCTCTAAAGTATCAATCCTCACTTGAGTTACTCAATTTCTTTTTAAATACTTGTAGATACTCTTATTCATGGGGGCGATACAGTGCCATAGTGGTTAGCACTGCTGCCTCACAGTGCCACGGGCCCATGTTCGATTCCCAGCTTGGGTCACTGTCTGTGCAGAGTCTATACGTTCTCCCCGTGTTTGCATGGGTTACCTCCAGGTGCTCCGGTTTCCTCCCACGTCTGAAAAACATGCTGGAAAGGTGCATTGGCTATGCTAAATTCTCTCTCAGTGTACCAGGCGCCAGAGTTTGGCAACTAGGGAACTTTCACAGTAACTTCATTGCAGTGTTAATGTAAGTTGACTTGTGACGCTAATAAATAAACTTAAAAAGAAATTATACTTTGAGCTAGCTTTTCCTTGTTTTCTAATTTTTCTCCCATTATTCTTTTGTCTTTTGTTTTGATTTTTTTTTAAATGTTCTGTCCAATTGTCTGACCTGCCTCTAATCTTTGTGGAATTGGATACTTTTTCTTTCAGTTTGACATTATCTTCAATAATGTTAGTTAGCCATGGTTGGTGCGTCCTCCCCTGGGGCTCTTTTTTTCTCACTGAAATGTATCCTTGCGGAATGTTATGAAATATCTCCTTAAATATCTGCCAATGAATCTTTACTGACTTATTCTTTAACCTAATATTTGAGTTTACTTTAGCCAATTCTGTATTCATACGCTCAGAATGCCCTTACTTAAGTTTGAGGCCCATTCTTTTCTCCCTCAAACTGAATGTAAATGCTACGATCTCTGCTACCTAGGGGCACCTACAATATGAGGTCGTTAGTTAAACCTGCCTTGTCAGACAGGATAACCTGCTCTGTGGCTGGCTGTGGAATGTGCTGTCCTGAAAACAAGCATGTCCCTTCTTGTTTGGCCTTTTTGGCCTTGGAGGGAGTGTAGAGGAGGTTTACTAGGCTGATACCGGAGTTGAGGGGGTTGAACTATGAGGAGAGGCTGAATAAACTAGGCTTGTACTCGTTAGAGTTTAGAAGAATGAGGGGAGATCTCATTGAGACATATAAGATGATGAATGGGATGGATAGGATAGAGGTGGAGAGACTCTTCCTGCTCAGAAAGGACAGTAGGACTAGGGGGCACAGCCTCAAGATAAAGGGGGGGGGCGGTTTAGAACGGAGTTGAGGAGGAACTTCTTCACTCAAAGGGGGGTGAATCTCTGGAATTCTCTGCCCGTTGAAGTTGTGGAGGCTGCCTCGCTAAATATTTTTAAGACGTGGGCTGATGGGTTTTTGATAAGCGAGGGGATTAAGGGTTATGGGGAGAGGGCGGGAATGTGGAACTGAGCCACGACAGATCAGCCATGATCTTATTGAATGGCGGGGCAGGCTCGAAGGGCTAGATGGCCTACTCCTGCTCCTATTTCTTATGTTCTTATGTGATGTCATGCTGATGTTCCTTAAAGGCATATTACAAGACTGGTGTCAGTGCCAATATATTCAAATGCATATCTCCCACACCAATCTCTGAGCCACATATTGAACTCTAATCTTTTTACACTATTCCAATTTTCTCATGGCTCAGGTAATGTTATCTTTGAGCTTCTGCTACTTAATTTAGCCCTTAGCAAAACCTCTTTCCTGTCTTATCTAGTCATTGGTTACAATGTGGGCCACAATCAGTGGATCCTCCCCACCCCCTCCCTCATGCAACACAAGTACTCTCCAACAGTGAGCAGATGACCTAAATATTGGCACCATGTAGGCAGCACAGCCTCTGGACTATCACCCTTGGCTACAGAAAACCGTGTCTATCTCTCTGTCAATGCTGTCCCTTACCACAACTACATTCCTATCACCTCCCTCTGCTTGAATGGCTTCTTCTAACAGGGTGTTGTGCTTCATTTGCCCATCTACCCCGCAATCTCCGCTTTTGCCTGTACAAGTTTTGAGCACCCCTGTTTTTGACAACAGTAAATGCTAATCCTTCTCCACCTCTACCTTCTCGATCCCCTTACCACTCAACTCACTGTCTCACCCTCCTGTCCCTGACCACCGACCAAAGCAGAAGACTCCATCCTAAGGAACATGGTTACTTCCCAGAATAAAATATCTGTGCAACTTTCCGTCATTCCTAATGTATCACAGTGTCTGCAGTTTGGCCTCCAGCTGAATGACTCTGAGACAAAGCTGCTCAACTCTTCGTCAGTCCGCCTGTACTGCACCACTGGAATCATCATCTGAGCTCTGATGGTTCTGTATCATTTTATATAGTTTTAACCAGTTTCTCTCTGTCCAGAATTTTTGGTTTTCATTCTCAGTTTCAGTTCTATTTACCCTAGAAACTGGAAAGGTCATTTTCATTTCTCAGTTTGCCTCATTAGTTTCCATTTTCAATTAGAGTCTGTCTTAAAATATAAAAACTTTGAAACCATGGATCCCATCACAATATTGAAGCCCGCTTAATTGAAAATAGTTTCTTTCTTTAACTGAAAATACATATTAAACTGGCAGAATGCTTTTAGATTCTGTGAGTCTTTCTGTTCAATTATACATGCTCTACTCACCAGTGCTTGAAATATTTTTAATTTGCAATGTTGAACAGGAGGTGGAGAGAGAGCAGCTCTTAAATAATGAACTGATGATTGCCCTGTGTGTATAGAACTTGCTTTATCTCGGAGAATTGTGAATAATGACAGCTCTATTGCATCAAATTGGTCTGTTCCTTAAAAGAAAGGTTCTGTTAAGAAAACAGTAACAGTGATGACATGAAATAGAAATAAAGAGCCACAAAAGCGAAATTGAGCAGGTCATCTGACTTGAACAATCAGAGCTCAATTGTCAAGAACACATAAACAATAGAAAAAAATGCATTAACAAGCACTTCTCAAATGTAAAGTTAATAGAGCTCAAATAATAGCTTCAGTGATTCAAGTTTAAACACACGGTACATTTTTGTGAATCTGTACGCTGAATTTTACACCGTCTATGTTTAAAACAAGATTGTTATATGAAGGCAGCACAGTAGTTAGCACTGCTGCCTCACAGCGCCAGGGCTCAGTTCCAGCCATGGATGACCATGTGGAGTTTGTACCTTCTCCTCGTGTCTGCATTGGTTTTCTCCGGGTGCTCCACTTTCCTCTCACAGTCCAAAGAGGTGTAGTTAGGTCGGTTGGCCATGCTAAATTGCCCCTTAGTGTCCAAAGATGTGTAGATTAGGTGGATTGACCATGCTAAATTACCCTTCAGATGCTCTTTTGGAGAGTTGATACAGACTTCATGGGTGAATGTCCTCCTTCTGCAACGTGGGGGGTTCTATGGTTCTAGTAGCTTCAGCATCCACTGTTTAGGCAAGGATGCAGAAGCCCAATGTAGGTTTATCACCATTTCAGGTGGGAGTATCAGCATTGATCAGGACATAAAGTCACCAACTTCAGGGGGCTTCTGATGGATTCGCAATGCAGCCTGAGATGTAATTCTTTTGATTTTCAACCTTCCCCCATGGAACTTCAATCCTCACACTAGCCTAGAAATTGAGCGTTGGTGGAAAATAGTCCTTAAGTGGCCAATAATTGGCCATTTACAGGCCCAGTTGGGGCAAGGGTAGTATTCCTGTCTGAGGCCTTGCCCACCTCAGCGCAAATTCACTGCATAGCCAGGATAGATGGGAGCCTGGAGGGAATCCCGCTCTTTCAATTTGACACTCCCCCCTGCCTAACAACCAGCCAGTGGTAGAATGTAAAATTCCGCCTTATGTGTGAACTCGGTAAGAAGTGGAAGGAACTAGCCATGTGTGACAAAGCCAAATAACCATAACTAGCGCTGTTCCACAGTGCCAGGGACCTGGGTTTAATTCCTGGTTTGGATTATTATCTGTGCGAAATTTGCGCATTCTCCCTGTGTCTGCGTGGGTTTCCTCCAGGTGCTCTGGTTTCCTCCCATAGTCTGAAAGATGTGCTGGTTAGGTGCATTAGCCATGTTAAATTCTCTTTCAGTGTACCCGAACAGGTGCTGGAGTGTGGTAACTAGGGGATTTTCAGTGACTTCATTGCAATGTTAATGTAAGCCTTCTTGTGACACTAATAAATAAACTTAAATGTAAATAGTAAGTTAACTATTTGCTTGCTTTGGTGGGGAAGGAATCATTCTTAAGCTCAAGGATCTCAATCAACAGAAGTAGGAGTTGCTACATAATGATCAGATGATTAGATGCCTTCCTTCAGTCTCTAACTAGACATGCAGGACAAAAAAAATCCACTCTGGAAGCAAGCTAACCAGATGAGGAGGATGATTTGTCTCTTTTTCTCTCTGGGTTTGGGCATTGGGCTCTGTGAAAAATAAATCTTTCTCTGTGATTCTGCTGTTTGGGGTTGGATCTTTCTCTGGAGGTTGCTGTGTTAGAGCCAACCGGTGTCTGTCAAGATATGGTAAAAGACCAGAAATCTAGCATCCATGTGGGCATATGCTTTTGTGCTGATTCAAAAAAGGGATTTATGTCTTTGAGGATACTGCTTGCATTGGAACTACAGAGATAGCTGATTGTTAAGAATTATACCTTGCCATGTTTAAGTATTTTCAATTGGTAAAAACTTTGTTAATTTTTTTGTTATATTTGTTGTTAAATGTAATGTTTGTTTTAATAAAAGCTTCCTAGTGGGTCAATTGAATAACACCTGGAATGAAACACCTTATGCTCACCCTAATGCCAAAATCAAAAAAAGTTAAGGTCTAGGTTAACTCCCTAACATACCTTGGAGTTTCTGATTTGGTCCCTGAGATGCAATAAAATGTTGATCAACTGAAAAAACCTTTGGTCTTATCCAGGTAATCTTAAATGTCCCAATGTTTGTAGACATTAAACAATAAAATAAATATCCTACTGTTTTCCATGGCATTGATAAACTGATGAATGGGCAGCATGGTGGCACAGTGGTTTGCTCTGCTGCCTCACAACACCAGGGACCTGGGTTCGATTCCCAGCCTGGGTCACTCTCTGTGAAACCTGAACATTCTCCCAGTGTCTGCATCGGTTTTCTTCGGGTACTCTGGTTTCCTTCCACAGTTTGAAAGATGTGCTGATTAGGTGCAGTGGCCATGCTAAATTCTTCCACAGTGCCCCTGAACAGGTGTCGGAATATGGCAACTAGGGGATTTTCACAGTAACTTCATTGAAGTGTTGATGTAAGCCTACTTGTGACAATAATAAATCAACTTTAAATGAAGATAAGTTGCACACAGATGAAAAGGTGAACCTCACCATAAGGGAACATCCTTTTTCAATTGTGTAAATTGCTTGAAAATGAACCAGTCATTCCTGACATAATTGATGAAGTGGAAAGTCTGACATCTTGCGTCTCACTCAGTTGCTGCTCTACAGAAGTTGGAGTAACCTGGCCAGATTGGACTCTGTGTTAAAACACTGTCTGTCTATTAACCAGTTAAGTTTGAGAGTACAGCACTCTTACAATGAACAAAATCATTGAAAATCTACCAGGCATTGAAGTTTTCTCCATATTGGGCTAGTCAGAATGAGCTTCATTGAGAGCTGAAGTATGTGTTGGTCTGCAGATACAAATGCTGACATTTTGGTATTTAATCTGGGAAATACTCCAAGAGGTCTATTGGTTGAGTTGATTTTCTATTACAGCTATTTTTTTGTTGGGAGCTTCTCCCAGTCTTCAAATTCAATGGGAAGCCAATTTTATGGGGTTGCGATGAGGCAAGATAAGATTTCTGATGACCCTTCAGCCCAGTCTGTCAATGTTAGACTAACAGTGTTAGTCTGTCAATTTATTACTCCAATATCCTTCTTAAAGCAGATGAAATTTGTATTATACAAATATTCAATGACCATGTAAGTATTATTAATACCTCACAATATAAATGTGTCTTCATTTGCCTCTACAATAAATCTGAAAGTAACAGATCACACATGCCACTATCCTACATCCCAACTAATTTGAACTCTTCTTTATTGCTGAATTGATATTGAGTTTTAGAGCGTTCTGTTGTAATTTTAGTGTTCAATAGACAAACATTATTTAGCTTCAAATTGGCCTTCAACTTACATTCTAGCATTGGATACATCTATGACAGGTACATAAAGAAACATCAGTCAGATGAATGGAACTGAAATTTCTCACCAGGCAGTGGGATTTGTCTAATAGGTATGTCTGTCAATGAAAAATCAGTATCAAAGAAGCTGTGCTGTAACTATATGCGTTGTAAAATTTCAGTAACAACACTTTGGGCAAAGTCTTACCAAAAAATGGCAGGTTGTTGATTCTGGCAAGAAAACCAATGTGTTTCGCTTTAGAGAAATTAATTGGTTTTCTCTCCAGAACTTATGACACTCTGTCAAAAAAAATCAAGGGGCGAGTTTCACGCTATCATACAGGGGGTTGTGCCTCAATATGCTGCTATTTTTGTGGCACACTTGGGATTCGTCACACAGCACACCGGTTGGGAACCATTGCTACACTTTGGAGCTTTCTTACCCTGAATTGCGGTGAATAAGTTGTCCAATGTCTTACATATGTTTTCATCAGGAAGCACACTTACGTATCTCAGGAAAGGTAATATTCCTCATTTTCTCTTCCCCTATAGTCTATCCTCTGTGCTTAGCTTAAAGCTTATTCAGGATCTGGACAGCATAAAGCCAAACCTATAGGTATCAATTCTGGAGCATCTTGGGCCTTTGCACTTCATCTATGTGCATTGGTGTTGCAAAATACAGCTTTGTCTAATTTTGAAACTCTTCTTTTCTCTTCATAATAGATCTGGATCATAAGGTAATTCCCACATAACAAAATATTAAAACCACAATTAATGCATTCAACATCTATTCTGTTCACCAGTCATCATTGTTGATTAATCGCCTTCTTTTAATCCTTTATTTATTGTTTGAGTTGTATTCCAGATTGCCAATGATGATATCATAGTATCCCATGGAACCTCTACAGTGCAGAAGGAGGCCATTCAGCCCATTGAGTCTGGACTGACCACAATCTCTCCCAGTCCCTATTTCTGTAACCCCACACATATTTACCCACTAGTCCCCAGGCACTAGAGTTAACTTAACATGCCAATCAACCTAACCCGCTCATTTTTGGACTGTGGGAGGAAACCACAGCACCCGGAGGAAACCCAAGCAGACAGGGGAAGAACATACAAAGTCCACACAAACAGTGACTTAAGCCAGGTCCCTGGAGCTTTGAGGCAGCAGTGCTAATGACTGTGCCCCATGCCACCCTAAATCATGCAAGTAAGTCTTTCTCCTGCGGAATCTGACATCAAATCATTTCTTCTCCAATTGTTCATCAGATTTAGACGCACAACAGACCCTGAAGTCCTGCCTGAGGTCATTAATTCCGTGGTAAAACATCAAACCTCGGAAATGCTTGGATGCATCAGTATAAAACACAAGGTGCTGTTGCTTGAGATTATACATAATCTCACATCTTCTTGATACAAATTGAAATTAATAAATTAACTTTACATTCTTGTTGCCAACACAACCTTTCATTCCATTGATTGGTAATAATACTTTGACAGATATGTTTTGGATTATTTTCCTTACTTTGAGAAAAATAATGTTAAAAATAGATTTTCCTGCCCAAGAAAATATTTTTTGTCAAACCCCTGCCACTCTTATTGCACTCTAAGTCATTTTCCATTCACACATTCCTTCCTTACTGACCATCCATTCCTAAATTTAATTACGGGTAAAATTAAGTAAATTTATTAAAATACCACATATCCACAGGTTTATTTTTAAAAACCATGCTTATTGTTTGGTTAGGTGCATTGGCCATTTTAAATTCTCCCTCAGTGCACCCGAACAGGTATCGGACTGTGGTGACTCAGGGATCTTCACAGTACCTTCATTACAGTGTTAATGTAAGCCTACTTGTCACATTAAGAAATAAACTTTAAAAGCTTATTGACTCAGAATCATTCAGCACAGAAAAAAAGACCATTTGGTCCATCATTTCTGTACTAGTTTATTGGATGTGGAGATGCCAGCATTGGACTGGGGTAAACACAGTAAAAAGTCTCACTACACCAGGTTAAAGTCCATTAGGTTTATTTGGTAGCACAAGCTACTAGTTTTCGGAGCGCTGCTGCTTCATTGGATGACTCACCTGACGAAAGAGCAGCGCTCCGAAGGCTAGTGCTGGTGCTACTAAATAAACCTGTTGGACTTTAACCTGGTGTGGTGAAACTTCTTACCTAGTTTACTGGTTCAGCAACTAATTAGAGCCTCTCTTCTGTTTTTCTCCATATCCTTACAAATCTGATGACTAATATGGGTGATCTAACAGTGATAGGCATGAGGAAATGATGGGTAGCAGTAAGCAGAGGATTTTCATTACAGTGCAAATGAAGTAGCCCCACTGCAATCAGCAAAGACATATTTAAATGCTGGGATCTGATTACAGCTCGAATCAGAACTTAAGAACAGTAGTTAGTTGAAAAGAATGCTTGTCTTGGGAAAAAAAGAAATTACATTTCCTGTGAGGTGAATGAGATATCAAAACTCATTCATTTCAATCTACTTTAGCCATGAGTAGTTACTATGCATGGTATAAAGATTTGGAGAAAGTTAAGCACTGCGTTCTCTTCAGTCAGCATTAGTTTGATAAAGATCAAAGATTCCACTGATTGCAACCCTGCTGCTCTGAGGGACGATGGAGTTGAATATGTATGATGAGCGAGAATCTTCTGTTCTAAGTAGCATATGCTGGTCGGTAGTAAGAACAAAGAACTGTACAGCACAGGAACAGGCCCTTTGGCTCACAAAGCCTGCACTGATCACATTGTCCTATCTAGACTAATCACCTGTATCCCTCTATCCCCTCTAACTCTGCCTGTTCATTTGTCTATCCGGATAAGTTTTAAATGTCACTAATGTGTCTGCCTCAACCACCTCATTTGACAGTGCATTCCAGGCCGACACTACTCTCTGTGTAAAAAATATCCCCCTCACTTCTCCACTGAACTTTTCCTCCCTTACCTTGAACTTGTAACCCCTTGTAATTACCATTTCTCCCCTTGGAAAAGCTTCCAACTGTTCACCCTACCTATACCCCTCATAATTTTGTAAACTTCTATCAGGTTGCCCCTCAGTCTCCGTCTTTCCAGGGAGAACAATCCCAATTTATTCAATCTTTCCTCATAGCTAATACCTCCCATACCAGGCAACATCCTGGTAAACCTTTTCTGTACTCCCTTCAAAGCCTCCACATCCTTCTGGTAGTGTGGTGACCAGAATTGGATACAGTATTCCAAATGTGGCCTAACCAACATTTTATATAACTGTAACATAATTTGCCATCGTTAATACTCGATGTCCTGTCTGATGAAGGCAGGCATGCCATACGCTTTCTTCACCACCTTTTCCACCTGCCACTTTTAAGGAGCAGCGGACCTGTACTCCCAGATCACTCTGTCTCCTGATGGTTCTGCCATTTACTTTATAGCTGCCATCTGAATTGGATCTACCAAAGTGCATCATTTTGCATTTGTCCGAATTAAATTCCATCTGTTTCGTTAACTGTGGCGTACTAACAATTGTTTTAGACCTCCTGGATACTACTCCTTGAGAAATGCTGGTAAGACACAGAAAGCTCTAAATTCTTTGTTTAGTGTCAAGTTTAACGCCACCATTGAAAATGCAGCTCTTTTCCCTTAATAAATCACTGGTGAGCCAGCTTCCCTCCTGTTAGAGGACTTCAACGTATTCTGGACTTTAAAACACTAATAAAAACTATTAGAACAGAGCAGATTAGCTTAGGATAAGAACTGCAGTCTGTCTTATACATATATTTTACAGAGGTACTGTCTAGACAGAAAGACATATAGTCACAGTTATAACGTTTAAACATGTATTTTTGAAAGTGTATTATTGAACAAGCACACATCTTGGCTAATGGCACAGGGCTGTAAGGCATCATGGGAAATAGGACAGTAAAACATAAGAACATAAGAACATAAGAAATAGGAGCAGGAGTAGGCCATCTAGCCCTTCGAGCCTGCCCCGCCATTCAATAAGATCATGGCTGATCTGTTGTGGCTCAGTTCCACTTTCCCGCCCTCTCCCCATAACCCTTAATCCCCTCTCTTATCAAGAACCCATCAACCCGCTTCTTAAAAATATTTAGCGAGGCAGCCTCCACCACTTCAACGGGCAGAGAATTCCAGAGATTCACCACCCTTTGAGTGAAGAAGTTCCTCCTCAACTCCGTTCTAAACCGCCTCCCCTTTATCTTGAGGCTGTGCCCCCTAGTCCTACTGTCTTTTTTGAGCGGGAAGAGTCTCTCCACCTCTATCCTATCCATCCCATTCATCATCTTATACGTCTCAATGAGATCTCCCCTCATTCTTCTAAACTCTAACGAGTACAAGCCTAGTTTATTCAGCCTCTCCTCATAGCTCAATCCCCTCAACTCCGGTATCAGCCTAGTAAACCTCCTCTGCACTCCCTCCAGGGCCAAAATATCCTTGCGCAGGTGCGGCGCTCAAAACTGCACACAGTACTCCAGCTGCGGCCTCACCAATGCCCTATACAGCTGCAGCAAGACCTCCCTACTTTTATATTCAATCCCCCTCGCTATGAAGGCCAGCATCCCATTCGCCTTCCTGACCACCTGCTGCACCTGCAAGCTGGGTTTTTGCGACTCATGCACAAGGACCCCGAGGTCCCTCTGCACCGTCGCCTGCTGCAGTTTTTCGCCACGTAAGTAATAGTCCTTCCTACCATTCTTCCTACCAAAGTGGACCACCTCACACTTGCCAACATTAAATTCCATTTGCCATTTCCTGGCCCATTCGCCCAGCCTATCTAGATCCTTCTGCAGACTCTCCACACCCTCCTAAAGTGAACCACAATCCTTATAACAATACACCCATAGCAGTGTAGCTCTTATTGGCATGGACTCTGGACAGTCTTTATGAATAGAAAATTCATAAGCCAAGGGCAAAGCCAACAAACTCAGATGGCCCAATGAATAGACAAAGCCTTCAACCAAACAAAAGAGTCTGGAAGACGTGACAGGCTGGTATGGGAAAGTCAGGCAGAAACCTCAAGAACTTATTGTTCTCATGCTGTCAGAGAGTATCTGTTATTGGTTAAGGTATATAACATTTACTAATAATGATTGACCTAAACTAATGATAATTGGTTCATTTCTGACTGGGATGAGCCAGTGGGCGGGTAAAATACTTTTGAAAGATATAGTTGTATTACCACATTGATGTAACTTCAGAGAAGTGTTGAACTGCCCAACCCTTTCTCTCCCATCGTATGTTGGTCAATAAAGAATGTTTTTTTTAACCAGGGTACTGTGGTTGCATGTCTTTACACTAGCTAAAATTGAACTCAACACCTAGCTTCTGAAAAAACCCTACACCTCCCTGACCACTACGCTCACTGACTTTGTAAATAGTTTCTATTTTCAATTATTGTTTCCACTCTCAGATATTGTTCCCTTCCTATTCAAAACCGCTGTTATTAACCACCTCCACAAAAAAAAAACTACGGTTAATCACTCTATCTTTGCAAACTAGCACCCCATTTCCTTTCCAACACCCTTTCAAAATCTTTTCTTCAGGTCTGTTTGGATCTCTCCAATGTGACTTCACTCCTGCCAGAATTTCGAAACAGCCTCCCCCAGTGTCTGCTACCTGTATCACATCCCTCACCAAATTCTGCCCGCCTATCTTTCTTCTCCTTACTACATAATTGGCTCACAGTTTCCCAATGCTTCAAATTTAAACCTTAAATAAATCAAAGGTGACTTGATAAAGCTCAAGAAGAAAAGGCTTTATTGCAGATGTGCAAATGACAATATCTAGAAGCAATGTCAAACAGAATAACTATGTGAATGTACACAACTCCTTCCTGGCTCCAACTTCGATCCTCCCTCTGACCTGGAACATATGCCCTTGCACTCGATTGGCTCAACTTCCCAGCTCTTCCCCACCACATGGCCCTCAGGGAATGCCCCATTAAAGGGGCCATGCTACTACAAAGATTATTAAAGTTTATTTATTAGTGTCACAAGTAGGCTTACATTGACACTGCATAGAAATTACCATGAAAATCTCCTAGTCGCCACACTCCATCACCTGTTCGGGTACACTGCGGGAGAATTTAGCGCGGCCAATGCACCTAACCTGCACGCCTTTTGGACTGTGGGAAGAAATCGGAGGACCCGGGGGAAACCCAAGCAGACATGAGGAGAACATGCACACTCCACACAGACAGTGATCCAGCAAGCCAGTATACATGATCCTCCTTCATAAATTGTTCACATCCTGACATTCTCAGAGTGTGAATTACAATGTTGTGCAGTGAACTAAGTCTGTCTGCACACTCGCTTTCAAGCACGAGCGGATCCAACACACCTCCAGACTCAATATAAGCCCCATCCCCCCAGGCCACCTTAGATGAGCAAGCTGAGGAAGTATTAGAATTAGACAGAGCTCTTGGGACTAAAGGGACCAAAGGATATGGGGGGAAGGTGGGATCAGGGTATTGAATTTGATGATCAGCCATGAACACAATGAAGGCCGGAGCAGACTCGAAGGGCAAAATGGCCTACTCCTGCTTCAATTTTCTATGTACACATCTATATATAAGACCAGTCACTGCATTCATCTGCACTCTCCACCAGCTCAGAGATACACATCCCAGTGACTCCGAGCTATAAACTAGGCTTGGGATCACATTCTGAAGAACTCAGAGATATATCTCCACAGTTGGAGGCAGTGACAGCTCAGGTATTCAGCATTCAGAGAACACTGAGATCAAACAGCCTCTGAGCCCTGGTGTGATAATGAGCCTCTGAAAATGCAGATGCCCCTCATGGTGGAGATGCAATGACAAGCAGCAGAAGGTCAGATGCGAGAGACTGTCCAAAATCTAGACTAGGATAGAAGAATCTGTCCGCCTTCTGTCTGATGTCATGGCTTCGGCATGTGAGTGTTTTGAGATCCCCGTGGGAAAGGTGATGGAGATCTTGATCCATCAGATCATGCTGGGTTTGTTCTTGGGCTTGCACACCATTGCTATAGGTGTTGGTGGGATCCGTCAATGGCTAGGTGAGTGGGAGGAAAGGCACTTTGTCCTTCCTCCAGGTACCCCATATCTTCAGGGAGTCAGAGGGGTCCTCAGGCATTGACAAGGAGAAGGACCAGCAAATGGAGATCCTTAGCCCATCCACCAAGGTTGCTCCAAGTGAGTCCAGCTGGTCCCATTCCCCTCTACCTGTGGCCCTATCACCTCCAACTGTAAAGGCCAAAGAAGATACACTTGCCCCGTAGCAGGGCATCTAAAGTAGGCTGGGACACTCCAGTTCTGGATGACATGTTCCAAAGTCAACAAACACAACAGGTGTAGCAGTCAGTAGGTTGCTCCACCTTTGTTGTAGATGTTGGGCGTGCACCTGGATGTAGCAGTATGGTTAAAAAAATTAATAAGTGTTGAAATCACTGCTGGGTCATGGATGTTCAATAAAATGCACCTTTGTAAATATATTTGCTGCTCATGAGAATGGTCTCGTCATTTGAAAGTATCATGCACTTGTATCTACGTGCCTTCTTATCATGATTGGGTGTCATGTTTCCAGTGTTTGCCTCCTTTTGTGAGCCTCACATTTATGTGATATGTAGCTGACTTGAACCACATCAGGAAGGTGGGTCAAACTCTTGACTGAAGTGTCCACAAAATGCATGAGGAACCATACCTCTTAAAAGACAGCATGGAGTTAGACGTTCTCGTTGGCATTGGAGTGGTAGCCTTATTGTCTCTCTGAATGAAAAGGCTGCTTTTATTGGTACAGAAAAGACCAAGACCTGCTGCTATGATGCTCTCTCCAATCATATACTTGTATCAGTGTCTACAACAAAAGTTGGTCACCACTGCGTACAGTCTTTTAATGCAACATCTGTGCTGTAGTGGTGATCATCATTTCCCAATGTATACCGATAGCGGGTTCACTGCTGACCTTTCCAATGATTAAGACCTTTCCAATGATGAAGGTTGTAAGTGCAAGGCCAAATGCTGAACTTACTGTCAATGCCATTGGTTGTCAAGGCTTCTTAGTCCATTAGCATGGTTCTAAGTGACATGTTGATTGGCCATGCTAAATTGTTTCTTTGTATCAGGGGACTTGCAGAGTAAATACATGGAGATACAGGCATAAGGTCTGGGTGGGATTGTGGTCCATGCAGTTGGGCTGAATAGCTCCTTTCTACGCTGTAGGGATTCTATTCTATGACAGAAGAAATGTACTGTGCCTGGTGCCTGTACCATCACCTTGGAATCATGTGGTTATCAGTGAGATGTGAGCATATCTTCCTTCTTCCATGGCATCCTCACATGAAATCAGATCCTCATTTCCCAATTCAGGACGCTGCCCTTCCTGCTGTTCACTGCCCACGGAGCTCACAGCCTCCTCCATGTCTTCCTCTGCCTTGCCTTTGAAGCGCCAAATTGTGAAGGGTGCAATAGATCAAGATGGTGCAGGACAGTCTCTGTGAAGAGTCCTACAGAACCCCACCTGAGCAGTCCAAACATGATGTTTCACCCAATGATGGATCGTGTTGCCTCATGCGCATTGTTCTATCTCTCCTCCAGGTGGCTCAGAGGATGATGCATCGGTGTCATGAGCAATCATTTGATTGGGCATCATTTATCCCCCAGCATATTTTTGCTGAGGTCCTACAAAGATGTGACGCACTTGTGAGTGATCCAGGATGTAGGAATCACAGAACCATAGTATCTCTACAGTGCAGAATGAGGCCATTCAGTCCATTGAGTCTGCACTGACTCTCCAAAAGAGTACCCCACCCAGGCCATTCCTTCTGCCCTATCCCCATACACCAGCTCATTCACTTTACACACTAAGAAGTAATTTAGCATGGCCAATTCACCTAACCCGTATATCTTTGGACAATGGGAGGAAATGGGAGCACCTGGAGGAAACCCACATCGACATAAGGAGAATGTGCAAACTCCATACAGAAAAGGCTGGAATTGAGCCTGGGTCCCTGGCACTGTGAGGCAGCAGTGTTAATCACTGTGCCACCATGTCACTCTTTTTCTCTCAGCTCTAACTTTACTTCAATCTTTAGAGTCAAGCAATTTGAACATTCCACCTGAGGGCAGCTCCCACACTGACTCCAACCTCTCCTGTCCAAATGCATGTCCAGTTTTGATTTCTAACTGCACCACAATTTCATGATAACAAGGTGGTGGTGATGAGATTTTATTTTGAGCCCAGTTTCCACCCTCCCTGGGTGAGTGTTCGGGTCCTTCCAATGTATAGAACCTCACAGTACGCAGGTAGAACTCCTTCCCACTGTTCTCCAGCCTACTCTAGTAACCCTGGATCACATTGTTAAGTGTGGTCGACATTCCAACTCTCCCAGCTGAACTCATCACTGCAGAGGTTCCTAAAGCCAATGTGGATCTCACCTTCCATATCACCAGGCTTTGTGCATAGTCATGTACAGAGCCCCCATCCCCACCACTCCCCAGGAGAGTTTTGAATATCCCTCTCTGTATTATGTTTTCCTCCTTTACAGTTTGCAGATGTCTCCCCTAGCCTGACCATCCCATTTGTAGTCCAGTACCCAGCCAGACAAGGCATTGGCCACCAACTGTATGAACATGACTACGCCCTGCACACCAAGCTGTGCCTTATCCCAGTTGAGAACAGGGCCTTTGCCCTTCCCTGGAGGGACTATGGTGTGCATGCCATACTTAGCCCTGTTACATTACCCACAGAACCCTAGGACTGCCATTAATCTCTCACACCGACCTCTTGGCCTCAGACCAGGGACTATGAAGACAGTGTCCTTTCAATGAGCTCTCCCATTCCTTCTTTAGTGATGACAACACAGTCTCCCTCTCCCACCCAGTCCATGAGTCTCTGTTCAACCCATCCCTCATGTGCAAAGCTTTCCCCTCCCCACTTCCTGCACCTCCATGAGTGTCTGTTCAATCCACCCCTCATGTGCCATTCCCTCCCTCGTGTTCCGGAGTCTATGTACACCCCCACTCATTAAGACTGATTTCTATCCAACCCCACTATGTGAGTGGGCCGTGGAGAGACACTGGCCAATGTCTGCTTTCTAGAATTGCATCTTGGGCTCCAGTTTCACCAACCTTAGTGTCCTTTCTGCCAGCCATCATTCACCCAAACCCCTCCCCCACCGTGCTTAATGAGCATTTGTGACATGACAATGCATCCAAGTGGCGTTCCCACTATAAACCAGTATGAAACCTGATCCATGGCAACACAGAATTATAGAAGCAAGAGTAGGCCCTTCAAACCTGCTCCATCATTCAATATGACTATGGCTGATAATCAAATTCAATATCCTGAACCCCCCTCTGCCCCCCAATCCCCCAAAATCTCTTGAACCCCTTAGTCTCAAGAGCTATATCTAATTTCTTCTTGAAATCAAACAATGTTTTGGCCTCAACTACTTTCTGTAGCAGTGAATTCCACACATTCATCATAATCTTATCTGACTTAGTCTCTCCTCCTAATAGACCTGCCATCCCAGGAATCAGTCTGGTAAACCTTCGCTGCACTCCCTCTACAGCAAGGATGTCCTTCCTCTGATAAGGATACAAAAACTGCATACAATGTTCCAGGTTTGGCCTCATCAGTGCCCTATACAATTGCAGTTAAACATCTTTATCTCTATACTCAAATCATCTCGCTATGAAAGCCAATATACCATTTGCCTCCTTTATTGCCTGCTGTACCTGCGCACGTACTTTACTACGGGTGATCTGTCGCCATCAGCCCACCATGAAAGTGGTGAGGGGAAAATTTCAAAACAGTTTTCCCGCCAGTGGCAATTTCATTTTTGGCCTCTGTCCAAGTTCTCTGGTCCCACTTGCTACAAAACTCACCACAAGCAGGAGGGAAAAATTCCTTTCATTAAGAATCATAGAGTCCTACAGCACAGGATGCCATTCAGCCCATCAAGTCTGCACTGACACCAATCCCAGCCAGCTCCCATCCCCATAACCCTATGCATTTACCCTAGCTAGTCCCCCTGACACTAAGGGGCAATTTAGCGTGGCCCGTCCACCTAACCCACACATCTTTGGATGCGGAAGGAAACCGGAGCAGCCAGAGAAAACCCACCCAGACACGGGAGAACATGTAAACTGCAAACAGACAGTGACCCAAACTGGGAATTGAACCCATGTCCCTGGCACTGTGAGGCGGCAATGCTAACTACTGTGCCACTGTGCTGCTTGAAACTCTCTTTCCCGCGCCACAGATGTTGCCTGGGCTGCTGAGTATTTCCAACGTTCTTTGCTTTCCTTCCAGATTTCTAACAGGCACAGCATTCTGCTTTGGTATGCCAGGCAAGTTGAAGTAAAGTCACTGTGCAGCAAGTTGGCAGCTATATGATTTTGAACATCAAACGCGTCAATTTGCATCCATTCTCCCCACGCATTTGCTTTCATTTGACACCAAAGGCTGGGGCGGCTTTTAGGCAATTTGCAGTTTGTGGAATTGACATTATTAGTGCGTAAAAGTAGTACAGATTCATATTTAAATGTGCATAAATACGATTTTCTTTGAACACTGAATGAGCTTTTGTGCTCACCTTCTCATCATCTCTCAGTGATATGCCTTCATAGCTGTAATTTATTTTTATTTGGGCAGGTACAGTTATGCAATGTTGCGTCACCAGACACCCAGTGGCTGAAAATATCAATTCTGAACAATAGTTCATTCAGATTTTCCTCTGTTGTTGAATAGGTTTGGGTTGGCAAATGTTTAGGCTGCAATGCTCTGAACTGGCCCTCATGATGTGAGAAACTACAAAGGTGAATTGCTAATATTGAGCATGGAATTCAGCAAGCTTAGAATGATCATTAGAGATCAGATACATTAAACTATGGCCACTGATTGTCAGTACGAACAGAGGACCATGTATATTCATATTGAAACATGTAATTGTTGTTCAGGGCGGAAACTGTGGAAGGGAGGTGACAGGGGATCATTGTGTATGTAAATCATTCTGATAGATGCTGTTTTAATTGGTAAACACTGCCTCATAGACGTTAACAGTCCTGCTTAAAATGTACCTCAACTGATTACCTTGCGGACTCCATTTTCAGGGTTGGCCTGACCTGACTCCAGTCTCTGAGAGATGCCAACTCCCATTGTAACTCTGCTATCAGCCAACAAAACTGTCAGGTCTGCTGCAAGACTAGTGGTAGCGACACCACGCAATCTTTTGGCAGGAGCTTACTCTTTGGGAATATGGCAGGCCACAGAGAAACACTGGCCAGTGAGATCGGTTGGAACTAAAATGCCTGAATATGCAGATGCTGTAACAATATTGTAGACTGATTGCTTGTACATAGGATTGTCAGGTCAGGTTCTGACTGAGAACCACTGGAGAAATCACTATCGACTGCAGTAATAGTGAGAGCTTTGGATATAGGTGACATTTTCCCAAACCCCCGCCCCACCCAGCACCCCTGTGCTTTTTGGCTGAAGAATTAGTGGGGTAAATATGTGGGGTTACAGGGCAAGGGCGAGCCTGGGTAAGATAAACAGTCAGAGTTGGTGCAGACTTGATGGGCCGAATGGCCTTCTTTACTGTAGTGATTCTATTCCATTTTATATATATAGATATAGAAATATATAAAATGTCTTTTGTGTAACTAATGTGGGGGGGGGCGGGCTTATTGAGTAACAAAGACGCATAGTCATGGTTTAAGAACAATGTTGACTTTAAAATGAATGATCTTGGATTATGGGAATGCAAGCCAGGGCTGTTGTTATAGAAAACAGCTCTGTATGATTAGCAAGTATTTCTCATTTAAAATATGTGTTTTGATTTTACAAAATGAATGTGTTTTGCTTTTAGTGACTTCTGTGAAACTTCAATCAATGACAAAATACAGCAGGCCCTGGTGGGAGAGGTAGGAAACAATAGGGTCACTGTAAAACAGTTATGTTGGGAACAAGACGGCCTCCAATGCCTGCTTTATGAATCGAGCCATACAACTTCAAGATGATAACGCAGGTGGCAAATAGACATAAGGGACTTCTCAGGGTCAGATGAGAGTCACGTGGGTTCAATTCAATGGGAATCGCTCTCCCATTTCACTGTTCTGTGTCCCATGTTGCTGGGCAACAGGAGGGAGGTAATGTCCGTGATTAATACCAAATGAAAGCCCATTAGGTCAAGATGTGTATTGTTGTTGGCAGGAGTTAATGGCTGGATGATTCTTGACAGATTTGTATTAAAGTTGAGCAGATTATGTTTACTGGAAAGACGGGCAATATGATTTTGTAACTGTATAATTGTCTTTGTGAGGACTTTAATTGGCAAAGTGACATTGAGCTGCCCATATTCTATACCTTAAATGTAGGTTTTCCTCATATCATTTTCCCATTCGATCATAAAGTCATGTCTTAAAAATCAGTATATTCCATTTTCTGTATCTCTGTATTAGTTTAAGTGACAATACATAGCCTTGAGAGGAAAACCCCCATCTACAATAGCTATATCCATACATATCTTTATTTTATTCTCTCTCTACATACCGAGCTCTCAGAGATATATATCAGTCCATTCAAAAGTATCACATCTCACAGTATCATATTTGCTATTTATTATCACCTGTGCTGCTCTCAAACTTTATTTCTCCCTATCATGCCCAACTCAACTTCATTATTTTTTGGTTAGCAAGAAGAAAAAAGCCGAGCACAGGATGCAAGAATACAACAGGAAGCACAACGACGAAACAAATGAATGAATATGGATGAAATCATTATCATCACACCTACAAAGAATTTATTACATTGAAACCAAGAAACAAAACATCCCACGAGGAAACCAAGCAAAACTTGAGGGGTAAATCAATCAATATTTCATTGCGATGCAGATATTACATCCATCATAAAACCAAATGTGCACATACACAGTCACATCAAAACAAAAGAAAAAGGTCAACAATAGAGAAACAGATATTTTTGAACCACGAAATATGAGTTAATACATAAACATTGTTCCAGCAAGAATTGTGAGTGCAGGATTAAACCAGAAAGATGCACAGAACCCCACAATCACAAGGTACAACTTCACAAGTGAAAACAATACAGTGCAAGAAAATGGTATTGAAGTAGAAGATCAGTTATAATCCCAGTGGATGGCAGAGTGGGCTCTAAGGGCTGTTGCTATTTCTTATGTTTTTGTCTGCTTCAGGACAAAAGCAACACAATGTAAAATAAAGATACAGAGAAATCCTAAGAAAATTTGTTCATGGATCTGTGTCTGTTGCACTCATCTTTCTGCGCACAAAAAATCGTGTAGCATAAAGGAACTGCACTGAGTTTTCCAACATTTGTTAACATGGTTTGAAAATCACTCCTGTATTCATACAATAGATGATACAAAAACCCAGGAACTCAGCATGATCATTCTCCAAGCTACTGATATAAAATAATTATCTCAATACAATATTTGTATTAGTTGTCTCCTGGGCCATAACTTAATAATGATTCCTGCACAAGACTGCAAACTATTATAGCTAATCATTTTTTATTATTCTCTAGAGGGCAATTTTGCACTTCCAGAGATATCAGTGCCACCAGTGGCAATTATGTAGTCTTGGAGATGGACAAACTCAATGTGCTATTCCTTCCACAGACGGTTACATGGTTGGCCTGCATGAGCCTTTAACAATCAGAAATAAAAGAACCCAAGCAAACACTTCACAAACAGTTGATTTTTTTTCCCTACGGTGTTTTAGTGCTTTGAAATCATTGTAAAATGTATGGACCTCACAGTATCAGCGCAGCACTGCTCCCTGGAACTTAACTGAAACAACTGAGTATTTTGTTGTATTTCTTACTCAATTGCCCTCTCTGTTGGGGAGGTTTAAATAAAGTTAGTTCACTAATGGTTGCTTATAGTGAATCTACATGGTAAGTTCAGTTTAGTGCAGTGCACAATATGAACCTACTTGACCCTCGTAAAGGATCCACTGGAGGAACTTGCAGGAAAGGAAGAGACCATTCAGCTCATCCTACCTTTGCTGTTTGCCGGAGATATCCAAAGCTAATCCCAGGGGCCTATGTTGTGTTCATCTGTTTATCACAAATGTACCAATCATGTGGCAAGGACTAGAGAAACAATAAAGTGTGTTTTTTATTTGAAGATATGAGAAGGCAACTGGGAGGCGAGGTAAACATACCTGAGGTGTAGGATTACTTTGTTCTGTCTACAGAGTCATGGAATTATACATCACATCCTGTCTCATGGTGGATAGGAATGGATAGCAGTTTAGGGTATGATTTGTTAAGGTATAAGTGCATTACATCACAGCAGTCAGTTTTTTCCACGTAACCCTATATTTTCATCTGCATCGAGTATAAAGAATAAATGGCGTGACGATTTTAACCAGGCCCGTGGCATGGGCCTCTTAGAGATTGAACTCCCAGATTAAGGCAGTAGTGGCTTGTCAAATCAGGGAGTCTTTCACATATATATAATGTGGGATTTCAGTGTTGCTGGCACTCGAGTTTGTACTCAGTACGCACGAGTACCTGTCTGTTCTTTTCAGAAGAGGGCAGACTTGTGCTTACATCTTCATGGAAATACAAGCTGTTTTAGGGGGAAGTTGGAGACAGAATAGACAATCTCGCATGTTAACAGCATCGAGATCCTGGTGACCAATGTGTAGGTGTCTTCTCTCTCAGTATTTTCAGAAGCCGATAGTTGCCAATACGCCAGCCACCTTGGTGATAAGTTGGGGCATATATCCAGAGCCAAGGAGGAGAATGACAGCTGCAATATCCTGCCTCAGGTTTCCATCTCTTAGGGCAGCAGCACATGCCAAGCCTCTGACCCTCCTCCTCAGACAGCATTGTGCCAGGAGCCCGTAGGAGGTGATACCAGGTTCCATCAGCTCTAGGCAAACAGTTGGCACTTCCCAGGAGCAGTCTTGGACAAGAAGAGGGCCAACTTCAGTCTCGTGAACCTTTTATAGTATAGGAATAGCCAACCACTTTCCATAGTAACCGCCATCAGATGGTTTCAAGATAAAGCCTTAGTACAAGTGAAAGAAAAGGTATCGTTACTCCAAATTGGTAGAGTCCCGAGATGTAAATGGGCTTCCATTCACTTTAGAGTTTCTTGCACCTAGAGTTCATGTGGTTGTATAAAATGGTTCTGCATCTTAAAAGTTATCACTAACTATCTAGGTGGCAGAACTTCCCAATGCTACTGTGATACAATGTAATATTCTAATGCGCATTTCCCCTCAAAGGTCTTCATTTCTCAAATGATGTTTTTGAAGGGGGAAATAGTAACTAGTTTGGCACATCCTCCTTGAATGTTACCTCATTTTCCTATCCTTCATTGTCTCCTGCTGCTTCCTCAATGATAACTACACGCAAAGTAATTTATTAGTCAGAAGTAGGCTTACATTAACACTGTAATGAAGTTACTGTGAAAATCCCCTAGTTGCCATACTCCGGCACCTGTGCAGTACACTGAGGGGCAATTTAGCATGGCCGATGCACCTAACCAGCACGTCATTCGAACTGTGGGAGGAAACCGGAGCACTGTGGGAGGAAACGCATGCAGACATGGGGAGAACTTGCAGACTCCGCACAGATAGTGACCTAAGCCAGGAATCAAACCTGGGTCCTAGCGTGTCAGGCAGCAATGCTAACCACTGTGCCACCGTGCCACCTGCAAGTGAAGTTATGCCCGTATATAGTGATATGTTTGTCATGAGAAGCGATACTTGTGGGTAGATTTGTGTTCAAAATACCCCAGTGGTATCACATACCCACAGGCAGTCAAAGCCAGTACAAGGCCTAGTCGAGGGAAAAAAATGTACTCTGAAACACTCTTACCCAGATTCTGCAATTGCCACTGATGCTTACAGCAATACTCAAGCTGAAAATCCCTTTCTAATGTTCTCTTTCAGCTCACCCAGACAATAGCTGCATTGTTCTGATTTTAAACTAATTCCTGGTACATTGTGAGCTTAAAGCCAGGAAATTCAGGGCTTCACTGACACTAATGAGTCAAATGCTGCCAGTGTTTGACAGCTTGTGTGGTGCAATGTTAGTTTGATCTTTTCCTATATCCTTCAACTTGAATATAACATTTGGCATAATTTGCTGGCAGTGAGCGCTAATAGAGCATTGAAGCTGGAGCAACTGTGCATCTTCGCCCTTAATGAACAATGGTACCAAGAGCAGAACTGGTGAATGAGACTAAAGATGAGAATGAAGCAGAAGAATAACAGAGAAGGAGAATTAATTAGAGTTGATTAATTAGTCACATCAGGGACAGAAAGAGAAATAAACAGAGGAAAAGGAAGATTGGATAAAGAGGGAGAGAAAAAAACACATGAATAAGAGGAAGAAAATGTAGAAATTAATAAAACAGTGGGGTGGCAAAGTGGCACAGCGGCTAGCACTGCTGCCTCACAGTGCCTGGGACCCCAGTTCAATACTGATCTTGGGTAACTGTGTGAAGTTTGCACGGTCTCCCTGCAAATACATGGTTGCTCTCGTTTCCTCCCACAGTTCAAAGATGTGCAGGTTAGATGGATTGGTTGCCATGCTAAATTGCCCCTTGGTGTCCCAAGTTGTGTCATTTTGGTGGATTAGTAGGATTATGAGGAGCGGGTGTAGGTGGGATTCTATGTCTGAGAATCGATGTGGACTTGACGGGCCGAATGGCCCCCTTCTGCACTGTAGGTATTCTATGATTTGAAATGTTTTCAATCACATAGGAGTTTGCTGTGTGTAGGAGTGGGACTGATTCATTTGTATTGTTCCCTTTCAGCCCAGAGAGATTGATTAACATTATATCACAATTGTAACCTCATTAAAAGGGGACTTAGGCTATTAATTACTAGTGCTAACATTCTGTGGCAAGTTTAATGCAAAATTAATGTACAAATCCAATAACAAGGAGGCTCAGATTGGCAGGCCATTAGTGTGAAGCAAACAATGGAGTATATACAAAAACCAACAGCTCCTGGAGATTCAAGCCTCACCGTATCTCACCTTTTCCTGGACATTAATAAAACTGTGTGCCAACACTTGCCATTAAGTTTCCAGCAACAATAATATATGCTGGTTAATGGCTGGGAATGGAGATGGGAGGGCATCAGAAGCTGCTGAATCTTTGGAACTCTTTTACACAGAGAGCAGTGGAGCCAGGTCCGATGAATATTTTTAAGACAGATGTAAATAGTTTTTTGACTACAATGGGTGTGTTAACTTCCCAGTTGATGTTATAACTGGATGAGAAGGTTCCAGAATGGAACTCTGGCTTAAAAGACCGTAATGTTTACTTTTTAAATATCAAACATGAAGGAAATGAGCCACAGGACCTCTAAATAAATTTTTAAAAAATGAAAATATATGAACATGAAAATGGATTATAATACAATACCCCTTTACTCATCCTTTAGCTTAACCAATATGCACAAGTTTTAAGATTAACATGGATGGAAAAGTCCATTTGAAGTTACAATGGTCTCATTAGTACACAAAGTTAGCATTTGTGGATTTCTCATCAAAATCCCCCTTGATGGTTGTCATATGAGAATTTCCAAACTCCACTCACAAAATACGTTTTAAAATCTCCTCTCGTAGCAATAGCTTCACTTAGCGATATGCATCCAAAATCCAGTTCACATTTTCCAAAAACCTCTTTGACATAAGAACATAAGAAATAGGAGCAGGAGTAGGCCAACTAGCCCTTTGAGCCTGCCCCGCCATTCAATAAGATCATGGCTGATCTGTCGTGGCTCAGTTCCACACTCCCGCCCTCTCCCCATAACCCTTAATCCCCTCTCTCATCAAAAACCCATCAACCCACGTCTTAAAAATATTTAGCGAGGCAGCCTCCACCACTTCAACGGGCAGAGAATTCCAGAGATTCACCACCCTTTGAGTGAAGAAGTTCCTCCTCAACTCTGTTCTAAACCGCCCCCCCTTTATCTTGAGGCTATGCCCCCTAGTCCTACTATCCTTTCTGAGCAGGAAGAGTCTCTCCACCTCTATCCTATCCATCCCATTCATCATCTTATACGTCTCAATGAGATCTCCCCTCATTCTTCTAAACTCTAACGAGTACAAGCCCAATCTATTCAGCCTCTCCTCATAGATCAACCCCCTCAACTCTGGCATCAGCCTAGTAACCCTCCGCTGCACTCCCTCCAAGGCTAAAATATCCTTGCGTAAGTACGGCACCCAAAACTGCACACATACTCCAGCTGCAGCCTCACCAATGCCCTATACAGAACTTCCACTCCACTTTTAGCAGTTAGCCTGTACCAGTATTTTGGATTAACCCTTTCAGGTTTTCACTGTTACACCAGTTCTGATATCTAGTCAATACTTTATAACTTATTTATAGACAATAGTCAGACACTTCAAACTTTAGAAATACTTTTAAAAAATCTTTCTCTAGTACCCTTACCAATCAATTTCTTCTCAGATTTGTCTGATGCGCCTGAACAGAATCCTGTTCTATTTCCCAGTTCATTCCACTTAATCCCAGATCTTCTGCAAATTTTTCTTAAATTCTCTAGCATCTTATTTAGTTGTCCTTTAGATCTTTGGCACTGGATGCCTGAAACATTTCTCTATTGTAGTGAATGCTACAATAGCAAATAGCAAAGCTAAAAGAGCTGGTTCTTCTTCAGCTATCCCCAGCAGATCTCAGAGAGAGTTGATTACTGCTTCCTTGTCTATATCCAACTGCCTCTAGCTTTCAGCTAAAACTAAAGAACAAAGAAAGCTTCTTTTCCTCTTACAGGGCCCCTCTAGTTGCTAAGCAACTATCCTTCTTCACACTGTAGCTCTCTCAATGCAAGCACATCTCAGCTGAAACTGAAACTAGCCCCATACAGACAAACACTTTCGTTCAGCATGAAATCTAACTACAAACCCCTTCTAGGCACAGAAAGATTAAAATAAACTGAGATAAAACTATACCTTGCTTCTAATGCTTATCCATAAAAATATAAAAATCCCTTAAAATTACCTTTGATTTCCTTTCCGGTGTCAAAGATAATAGGTAGAATGTGGAAATAATGTGGAACTTTTGGCCTACACTCCATGAAGTTTGCTGTGGACTACGTGTGCAGTTCTCATTGAATTATGATTAGAAATAAATTGACATCCTGCTGTGAAAATAAATTGCACATGGAAGACAGGTGAAACAAATTATACAAAGCAATGAAGAAGTGGTTATATGTGCATTAATATTTTTCCTATATGATTGCTCATTGAATTCTTTTGAATAGCGAAATGCTGGCTGTGAGAAAGCTGTTTAGTAATTTAATTTTCTTCTTAGCGCAACAAGCAATTTAAATATCTACTCAGCCAAATGATTTATCTGTGTGAAAATCAGACCCCTATACCATAAAATGATCTGATGTTTAGTCCATAAAATTACTTCTAAATTTTAAATAACACAATGTCACAGCCGAGTGGAGTTGATGTTGGATAAATGGTGCATTTATTTTGCAACACAGTACGGGCGTCAAGACTTTAGCATTGAACGCAGTGGCAAAAAAGTTTCACCTTTAGCATGAAGAAACTTCACAACACTAAAGAAAAAATTAGTTTCCTTGGTTTGAAAAGACAGATCAATGTTCACACAACAGTATTAGTAGTGTCAAATTGCAGTCATAGAACCGTAGATTAATAAGATGGTTATTGATTTGATTTGATTTATTATTGTCACATGCATTAGTATAGAGTGAAAGGTATTGTTTCTTGCATGCTATACATACAAAGCATACCGTTCATAGAGAAAGAAATGAGAGAGTGCAGAATGTAATGTTACAGTCATAGGTAAGGTGTAGAGAAAGATCAACTTAATGCAAAGTAGGTTCATTCAAAAGTCTGACAGCAGCAGGAAAAAGCTGTTCTTGAGTCGGTTGGTATGTGACCTCGACATTCAGTTCATTTTGTCAGTGCCAGTGCTCTGTCAGTCAACTAGCTCCAATCCCCTGCCTTTTGCCTGTAGCCTAAAAATTTTTTTCTCTTCCGGTAATTATTCAATCCTCTTTGGAAAGTCACAGCCTTCACCACACTGTCAAGCAGCGCGTTCCACATTTTAATCAGCTGCTGCATTACAAAAGTTTTTATCACACATCACTGTTGCTTCTTTTGCCAATCACCTTAATTAAGTGTCTTTCAATTCTGGACTCTTTCACCAATGGAAATAGTTTCTCCCCTATCTAATCTGGCCAGACCTCTCATAGTTTTGAACATGTAACTGTGTATATTTTTCTCCCTCATTAACTGGACATGTTTGCATTGCCGATCAGCAGTTGGGTGCAAGAGCCTTGCTGAAATTTGTGTGCGCACTGCCTATTAATGTTAACACTCACAAGAACACCTATGTAGTAAGTACCTGGATTTCCCCTGGATACTACCAGCAGCTGGAGCTTCTTGTCAGCAGAACAGGCTTTAGAAATGATCTGTCTGGCATCTTTTCCACTGAAAGAATTAGCAACCAATTCAGAACTTTTAGTCTTTGCACTATGACCTGTAGTAGACCCCGAAGTTATGCCTTAATTGCAAATTAATTGCAATGCTGCCAACAAGACCTTAGCAAAATGTTGTTATGCCAGCACATTATCAAGTCACAATCAACCTTGTCTGCTGCTGGGTCTTTTTCACCAACTTTCCAGATCTTAATTATCACAACAACATTTTTTGTGATTCCTGAACAACTGAGTCAGCCTCACAACTTTACTTGATGTGTGCCAGTCCTGGCTATCCAGAAGAAATAGAAGGCTATTTCTTCTGGATAGCCTTCCGGAAGAAATTTGAACCAAATGTTACCTTGCATATACCAAACACAAACAAAATGCTACTATGTATCTGTATGATTTACTGTTATGGGGAAATATGTAGATTTAACTTGAAGATACTGTTGACTCAAAAGAAGAAAGACTCGCAATTATTTTACACCTTTCATGACCACAGGATTTCCCAAAGCCCAATGCAAGTACTTTTGGAGCGTAGTTGTTACTACAATGTAGGAACTGTGACATTTAATATTGGCCAAAGACTGGGGATAACCCCCTAATCTTGGTCGAAATAAAGCAGTGGAATATTTTATGTACACCTGGGAGAGCAAAAAGGGTCTCAGTTTAACATCTCATCCGAAAGGACTCCCTGCATATTACTGAAACATAAAAAGAATCATTTTCAAAACAAAGAATTGACACAGGTAGGAGTTTCAATGTTTTGGTCCACCAGGTCTAATAGCAGATTGGAAATCTAGTTATACCCCACATGTTGTGTAGGCAGGTTCCCTGTCTGGAAGTCAGTCTGATTGTCAGGCTCAGCCTCAGAATGAGCTGGGTCTGAACCTTAACGGGAAAGGCTTTCAAACTCAGGATTGGGTGTTTGGACAGTTGTGATCCTTGGGGTAGTCGTTTTGGGGGAGTGTGCAGGGATCGAAAGCAGAGAGGGGCGGTGTCAGAGGTCTGAGAGATCAGAGGCCTCAGGTGATGGAGGGGAGGCAAAAGGTCTGGAGGAGGGAGGCTGGAGGTATCAGAATTGGGGGGAGATCAGAGGCAAGGTGACCAAATGGCGATCATAAGGGGAGAGGAGGGTCTCCAATGCTGAGCGTGTTGATGAGAAATATATGCTGGTTTGGTAATTGTGGGTGGCACAGTAGCACAGTGCTACTGTGCACTAATGCCTCACAGCACCAGAGACCCGAGTACCATTCCCAGTTTGGGTTACTGTGTGGAGTTTGCACATTCTGCCCGTGTCTGCGTGGGTTCCCTCCGGGTGCTCCGGTTTCCTCCCACAGCGCAAAGATGTGCGGATTAGGTGGATTGGCCAAACTAAATTGCCCCTTAGCGTCAGGGGACAAGCTAGGATAAATGCATGGGGTTATGGGGATAGGGCCTGGGTGGGACTGTGGTCAGTGCAGACTTGATGAGCTGAATGGCCTCCTTCTGTACTGCAGGATTCTATGGAATTTAGATAGAGCCTTAACAACTGGAACCCAGAATTAATTTGGAAATGGTGAATAAATATAAGGCCAGCATGTTCCAAATTGTTTCCTGAGACTGATTGGTTCCCTGCACAGCATCACAAAATTCTCCCATCACCCTATTCTCCCAAAGTCCCACCTCCTTGTATGAAAGAATGTCTGGGAAACAGAATTTAATACTATAACTTCTCAGAGTCAAACCCATCCTTTACGTGCTCAATCATCCCCTTTGCTGTCAACCACATGTGAACATGTGACACAGAATTATTCACATTGGGAAGAATTTAATTTAGTCCTCTCCCCATTAGCAAGCTGGAAGATAGGTTTGGGGTGTGGGTGGGGGTTAGGAATTGTTTAACCAAACAGTAAGATGCCGGGTGGTGAACCTGTCAACTTCCAGGTTCCTGCTGGACTAAGTCAGGAATGGAGAAGGGTGAAGATGACCTTCTTGACCTTGGAGCTTATCAATGGTCAATCCAATCAGAAGTCTGGCAGGACTTGGAGACAGGGGCCCAAATTCTCTGACGTCACCTGTGGCTGGGATTCTCCAGTCCCGCTGCAGTGAATGGAGAGGCTGAGTGCCAGATTCTTCGTTCTCACTGGTAGCAGTGGCGGGATGTATGAGACTAGAGAATTCTGAACATGGTCTTCACCCTTAAAGGGTGGAAGACCCAACAGCAGACAGTTAATTGCCTGGGTGGCAGGATTGTCCTTGGGTTTTCCATTCTGTGAACAGGGCCACCTTTGCGGCCACAACATTCAGCCCATTGACTCTGTCCATGATCAGCAGTCAACAGAAGTCAAATTCAATTTCTACAAAAAGATTTTGACAGAATTGCCAGAGAGATTTTGCTACACTTGTATGGAAAGGCAGTGGGTGGAATTCTCTGACCTCGTCTCTGGCTGGGTTTCTCCAGTCCTGCTGCAGTGAAGTTTTGGCTGAGCGCCAAATTCTCCATTCTTGCCAGTGGCAGGTGTATGAGACCAGAGAATTCCGGCAGGGGGTGTAATTTTCCCGTCCTGCCTACCACGTGAATCATAGCGGGTGGGACAGGACCATGCAAATGTCTGTTGACTTTGAGCAGGATTTTCTGGTCTTGGAGCAGGCACAGCTAGAAAATCCCACCCAATATGTCTGGAGCTATAAAAATATAAGAAGCAAATTGAAAAGTTCATGCTGGGGCGGAATTAACCAGCGGTGAATTATAAATGTGTTGGGATATCTAACTAATGTGGTAAAATGGAAAAGGCTTTTGCTTTTAGTAAATTGAGCCTCTGCTTACAGGAACGTGGACCTGCACACTCATGTATATGCCTTTCCACTGAGAACTACATTGCTTTGTTCTTAAACAGGTATTCATTAAAGTTTATGCAAAAGTAAAAGAAACATATATTGAATCGGTCAATTAGTTGTGAGGAGATATATTAAAATTTGCTGATTGAAGAATTTGTTTAAGAATGCGAACAAATCGCTTCTTCGCCACTCTCACTTCCCGAAAGTTACTGTGCTCATATTTATGCAAAATGTCCTTCATTTTTTACAACTGTCTCTTTTCCTCCATTAACTATCCAAGTGTCTCCATCTGTTCTGACCTTGATCTTCTTATGTGAAGGTAACCCGGGTTGAAATCATTGTGTACGCCTGGAGAGGGAACTGTAGTAAAAGGTGACCTGTAAGTGCAAAAGACATTTTAAGATTTAAATATTGATGACAAATCTGGCTGCAATGAGGGTTTTCTTTTCAAGAGAAAGCTTTTCCTAGCTTGCTTTGGAGTCAGCTCACTTATCCCATCTGCATTCCTGCCATCCACAATACCTGTTCACAGACTGATTTTTAATCATCCATTCTGTCACACACACACCTTGTCTCCAGTCACTTGCTCACCCACGCAGAAACGCCCTTGGCCTTCTGCTTCCTCATAGGGATCTGCTTTGTCACTCCTGAGTTAACAAGACCAATTTCATTTTTTCCCCCCTTCCTTTGCTTTAAATATTTTTTCCAAATCAATGATGCCTGCTGCAAGAATGAGCTTGTGAGAGAGAGAAAAAAAACAGGATTTAATTGTGTTTAGAATTTCTAATTGAGATTAAAATGCAGATTTTGCAAATTGTCAGCTAGGCTTCTGTTGGCAATGCAGAATCAATCAACAAAATGTTCGATCAACAAAATGGCCAAGTGCTGAAAACACATTGGTTGTTGTTCAGTGCTTACGAGACCTGTGATTTTACAGGTTGTGCCTGTTATTTGAAGCAACTAGTCAGGGATTTGTGGGAAGGACAGGAGGAGTACTGAAGTCAGGATCTGGCAGCTTGGCATGGGGAGATATGGTGAAGATCAAGTTACTTACAGGTTATAAAAATAGTAAATGCTGGAAACGCTCAGTGACTGTGGAGAGATTTAATCAACCTGAAGCATTAACAATTCCTTTCACCACTGCTGCAGTTTGACCTGCTGTTTCCAGATTTTATTTAAATTTCCAATAACGGGAGTACTTTTATTTTTATTCTGACGGGCTACGCATGAACACAATTCCTCGGCTTTGCAGCAGTAAAGTTAAGGGTTCTTTGCAGCAGTAAATTTGAGCATTCTTCCTGCTTTCTATCGAAGTTGGATGAAGCAGGATTTTGTGAAATTCAGAGATTATGCAACACTGAGCTCAATCTTTCACAGTGGAGAGTTTTTCAGCTTTTGTGTCCACATTTAATTTTATTTTTTAAAGATGGGGGAGGGGGTGCAGAAACCTAATTTGTTTGCACTTGGTTGGTTACCATCCCTTTCCTCCTTCTTATTATGCTCCACCTAGCTTGCAGAGGGTAGTTTTAAAAATTGTTATGATCCATTGAGGAGCAGTCGAATATCTTATCTGACAGCAATGGTTTTTTTGTGTGAAAAGGAGATACTTGACAAGTAGTGAATATTTAACTGTTTGTGTGCTGTGATCATAAAATAACCAAGAGGGTAGTTTTTTTGAGTTTAACAAGAAAGGAGGGTATCTTTAAAGTACTTAAACCAATGTAAAACAAATAATTAAATGTGCACTGACTTTTGTACAAGTTCTCAAAACACACACACGATAATTTGGCCAAATTAGCATTAATTGAAAAAAATAAGATTATACAGTCTGTAGTTTGATGTCTTAACTGGCTTCTAGCTGAATTTGATGGCATAAAGAATATCTTCTGTGTGTTGCAAGCTTAGCTGAACTGCAATCCCACCATAACTCACAGAATCTTGATTTTTTTTTGCATGATCTCTTGTAGGAGTATGTCAGTGCAAACATTATGATTTGTATGAGATTGAACATGCAACAGCAAAACCATATAATTAAGTTGCTAATTAGAATCAAACACATTGTTGAATCCATTCATTTATGTACTTCATAAAGAGCAATTAACCAAATTTTAAAATATTACTGTGCTGGGAGCACTGTTCTAATCTGTTTTACACTGGTTGGCAAGGTTATAAGTGTGACAAGCTGAAGATGGGTTAAAAACCCAATTAAGCTCCATATTGGCCAGTAGAACTCAAATGTTTTTTTATATTAAATAATTGCAGGCTGTATTTAGTTCCTTTTGTAGGCAATGTCTTGTTCTTCATTTGATAAGATTCATCACCAGCTTCAATAAACACTCATTACAGTAGCTACAGCTAAGATGGGAAGCAGCCACCCTTGCATATGTTTGATCATCTCCTGATGTACATAATGGTTGGAGTAGCTGACCTTCTCATGTTTTCAGAATACAAAATGCCAGGTTATTCCAAAACCCAGTATCTCGAACTTTACCCAGTTCCAAATACCTTTATTTTAGTACCTTCAGAGTTCATGCTCCTGGACCATTCCACAACTTCTTACAGATTTTAAGAAAAACTATAATAAAAATCCAGTAACATTTACTGCACAAGGCAGTTTTGGGATTTTCTTCTGAGGTAAAACATACAGCTGGATTTTCAAGACAGGCTTTCTTCTTGGGCTCTGATGAAGGGTCATCCAGACTTGAAACATTGGCTCCATTCTCTTTCCACAAATGTTGTCAGACCTGCTGAGATTTTCCAGCATTTTCTGTTTTCCGTTCTTCATAGGCCTGGTTGGCTAGGAGTTAAATAGCTATTCCTGCTGTAGCTAAGGTGGGAAGAGTTACCCTTGCATATGTTCAATCAGCTCTTGATGTACAGTTTTTCGCTTTGAGTTTCTCTTATCTAAATTAGCCTCTTCAGAAGAAAAGCTTAATTATCTTCATTTGGAGAGTCTATCGTTCTGTGTGTAAATGGAAGGTTCTTTTGAATCTTAATGTATTATTCAAACCCTTCATGTTTTGTTTCTCATTGTCACAAGCTTGACTTTGGTCAATATTTGTTTGTAGCATTGCTAGGCTGATCAACAGCTCAAAAGCACTCTATCCATTAGCATAACAAAATTGTCCCTGCCTCCAAGCTACTTACATTTTCCAAAAGATTAAAAAAATAACGAGCAGAAAACATTCCAATTATGAGATGGCGTGTAGGAAAGAGATAAAGAATCTGGTGAACTGGTGCGACAACAACGATCTGTCCCTTAATGTCAACAAAATGAAGGAGATAGTCATCAACTTCAGGAAGTGTAGTGGAGGACATGCCCCTGTCTACATCAATAGAAATGGTTGAGAGCTTCAGGTTTTTAGATATCCAGATCACCAACAACTTGTCCTGGTCCCTCTGTGCCGTGCTATAGTTAAGAACGCTCACCAACATTTCGACTTTCTCAGAAGACTAAGGAAATTTGAAATGTCCGCTCCAGCTGTCACCAACTTTTACAGATGCACCATAGAAAGCATTCTTTCTGATTGTTTCACAGCTTGGTATGACTCTTGCTCTGTCCAAGACCACAAGAAACTACAAAGGGCTGTGAACGAAGCCCAGTCCATCACTCTAACCAGCCGTTGACACTGTCTACACTTCCCACTGCCTCGGAAAAGCAATGTGCCAACCAACTCAAGAACAACATCTACCCTGCTGCCATCAGACATTTGAATGGACTACCTCACACTAAGTTGATCTTTCTCTACACCCTAGCTATGACTGTAACTATTCTGCACCCTCTCCTTTCCTTCTCTATGTACAGTATGCTTTCTCTGTGTAACATGAATAAACAATACTTTTCACTATATACTAATACTAGTGACAATAATAAATCAAACCAAACTCAAATATTGGATTTCTCTGATATTTTCATGCCATCACCATTTTTTCTGACAGTAACACAGGAGTGGTGACCTCTTCTAGGTTCGCTATGTTCTGAAGTAAAACAAAATGTGAAAGAATTAATATCTTTACAGTGCCTTTCCATATTCTCAGGGTGTGCAGCCACTGAATTATTTTTGTAGTTCGGCCATTTTTGTTCTGAAGTTAAGTTTGTGTGCATTAATTTCCTGAAAACAGCAGATTAGATTTCAGTGATGTCGATTGGAAAAATCATAGTCAGGAAACTGGAAGAATTTTCCGCTCTTTGTGATTATCAGTGATGGATCTTTCACAGGTAAAAAAAAATATGGGACCCTGGATGAACAGCATACCTGTTCACATCTGGATCTTGATGTACAATCCATGTGTGATTTTCAAAGATTTTTAGATGCCTAAATTTTCACCTTTTCTCCCTTACCATCCAAACCCTAAACAGTCTGTCCAGGTTTACCAGATTTAATATATTGTATTCGCTGCATGGAGTCTCCAAGATGAACAGTTGACTTTCTTAATGAATTTTAGTTATCTATAATTGGTTCGAATCTATGGAACAGACAATAGAAACATGGAAGATAGAAACAGGAGTCGGCCATTTGGCCCTTCGAGCAATTGATTAGTTTTAATATAGTTTAATCATTCTATTGTTGGGAGATTTAAAAACCAGGTACCTATATTGAGACCCACTGCTTCTGTAATCTGAAATTCAAGGTCCGACTATCAAACTGTCATAAGAACATAAGAACATACGAAATAGGAGCAGGAGTAGGCCATCTAGCCCTTCGAGCCTGCCCTGCCATTCAATAAGATCATGGCTGATCTGAAGTGGATCAGTTCCACTTTCCTGCTTTCTCCCCATAACCCTTAATTCCTTTGACTTTCAAAAACCTATCTACCCGTGACTTAAATATATTTAGCGAGGTAGCCTCCACCACTTCAACGGGCAGAGAATTCCAGAGATTCACCACCTTTTGAGTGAAGAAGTTCCTCCTCAACTCCAATCTAAACTGCCCCCCCTTATCTTGAGGCTGTGCCCTCTAGTCCTGCTATACTTTCTAAGTGGGAAGAATCTCTCTACCTCTACCCTATCTATCCCTTTCATTATCTTATACGTCTCTTTAAGATCCCCCCTCATCCTTCTAAACTCCAATGAGTACAGACCCAGTCTATTTAGTCTCTCTTCATAGTCCAACCCCCTCATCTCCGGTATCAGCTTAGTGAACCTCCTCTGCACTCCCTCCAAGGCCAAAATATCCTTGTGCAAGTGCAGTGACCAAAACTGCACACAGTACTCCAGCTGCGGCCTCACCAGTGCCCTGTACAGTTGCAGCAAGACTTCCCTGTTTTTATATTCTATCCCCCTCACTATAAAGGCCAGCATCCCATTCGCCTTCTTGATCACCTGCTGCACCTGCAGACTGGGTTTTTGCGACTCATGCACAAGGAACCCCAGGTCCCACTGCACCGTCGCCTGCTGCAGCTTTTCGCCCTTTAAGTAGTAATCCCTCCTACTATTATTTCTGCCAAAGTGGATAACCTCACCCTTGCTAACATTATACTGTCGTTCAGATGATCTTTACACGTCACATTGGATGGGATTTTCTGTCTCTTTCGTGTTTTCCAGTGGCGGAGGCTTGCCATTGGCCTCTGGCACAATCCACTGGTCTCATTAATGCCTAAGGCATTTTGCGTAGCTCGCCTGTGCCACCGCTGGGGAAACCATTGCAGAGTGGTTGCCTTCGAAGGGGCTGGAAGATCCTGCCAGCAGAAAGGACTGGAAAACGCCAGGCATTATTATTCTTTATAACGACCTAAAATTGAGCTATTGGCACATTCAGAAATTATCAGTTGGCAACAATCAAGGAATCAGCTCTTCAGAAAACATACCTTATATCTCACTGCCCTGGCAGACATTTTATCTAACTATTCCAATAACATTACCAGAAACAGGTCTGGCGATCTCCCTATCCACAAACTTTTGGGTACATTTACTTTATTTGTGCTTTGGATTAGAGGAATATTCTTTGTGTTCATTTATTTCAGATTGTAATTTAAGAACTGTTTTCAAGTTATTATTGATTTGCACAATAAATGTGCATAGTGAAACATCACATTGATCAATACACTCAGCAAAGGATAATTTAATAAATGATATATTGTATTGAATGGAGCCTAGCATCATGATAAAAAATAAATCTTGTATAGTTACTGAGAGTGATGGAGTGATGCTTTAGATGGGAAATTTATTTATCGAGTGATTAGTTGAACACGCTCACAAAGAAATGTTCTTCTGATCCCACCATACCATGAGAAAAGTAATTTTGTAGTTAAGGCATCCAAATCGACATTCATATTTTCAAACAAAAAAACAAATTTGGTTCCTCTCATTGGAATCAATCGAAGATCACGAATCTGATGCCCAGGTCATTTCCAGCTCTCTTGTGCTAATGTGACACTATTTTAATAGGCAAAGCTTAACTGTCTGGAGGCAAGACTGATGTCCAGTGGAAATAGCTCAACTGCTCAAAGGTAGGACAGCAGCTATAATGGTTCCTTGGCAGATTGGAGCAGGCAGAGGAGGAGAGCGTCAGCAGCCTCACTGTGTATATAAACCGCCAAACGGTTAATCACAAGGTACGTGACTTTGTGCCACCACTTCAGCATCTCAGATGGAAAAACCTTTTATCTTCAATACTTTAATTCAGCAGCAACATTGCATTATGACTCCTGACAGGTGTGCAATAATGTGCACTGGACCATTCCCTCCTCCTGGCCGCTGCTTTGAATATCACCTCCTGGCTCTCCATAGGCCATTAATGAGCTCCTCAACAAGTTTAAAGACCAGTTAATTAGGGGCATGTGAGTGCTTGTCTCCACCCACCAGCCCACTCTCACTTAGGAGTATTGCAGAGATGTCAGAAGACCAGAATTTTCAAAGTGCAGCTGTAGCTGACCTCATTCCCACGATTGTTTAGAAATCTGGCCTGTGGTTAGAAATGCTGTTTAACTAATCAGTATTCCATCTGGTTCATTTACCCTAATGAAGTACCTAGATGGTGGCTTCAGTGAGTATCAGATTATCATTTGATATTAGAAGCTGGGTTATATGTTACATTGATATTACAAGCTTGCTGAGGCGGACTGTTTACCTTTTTACCAAGAGTTTAGTTCCTTGAGGTCGTGCCACCAGCTACGCTTATCCAGCGCACAGTTACATTTAATGTACCACAACCATTATCTGTTAAACACCAATCAGTTGGAGAGTCGACCGGTTCAAACAAACACAGTGGATTTTGACAAAAATAGATGATTTGCTCATTGGCTCAGGTTAGTTAAAACAAAAACTTACAGAAGTTATTGAGCAATGGAAGATTCTATTTGTTGTTCGCAGAGTGGATTCCTGGACTCTCAGATTAACCTCTGACTTCTGCCTGATGGTAGCTCTGGAGCGTGACTAAGAGATTTGGTAACTTAGGTACAGAGAAACAATTTCCTCTGAAGGGATACACAGCAAGGGCAAATAATCTTATAATCAGAGTTGAGCTATTTTAGAGAGCTATCAGGAGGTTCTTTTTTCTCACACTAAGGGTAGTGGAAATTGAGAGGTCTCTCTTCAAAAAGGCTGTATCTGCAGGATCAATTGAATTTTTCAACAGTGATCATTAGAGGAGTGTCAAGGGATATAAAGCAAAGGTGGGTAAGGTGACAGGTCACCTATCCTCCAATTGAATAGTGTATTGTAAGCGTTTGTTCAATAAAGCTCATGCAGAGTGTCAGAGGCTTGTAAGATTTAACATGATTTATGTATTTGTTGGTTGTACATAACTATGTACAAAGTATAGCCCAAACTTGGAGCTAACTTAATACTCACTTCTACTCTTGTCGTACAACTCTGGATCAACTGGAGCATTTCTGGGGAAGGTCGGACATGTACAAGTGGGATGGTCTCCACCTGAACCAGAATGGGACTAACATTCTAGCGGGACATTTTGCTTGTGCTGTTTGGCAGGGGAGGGGAACACAGACTGCTAGCAGAATAAAGGCGTGGAATCATACAGCAAAACAAACAAGTCAGAGGGATTGCAGCTGTATTGAATTTCAAGGGAATAAGGCCAGGTTGGCTGGCCTCTAATGCTAGGAGTATTGCAGGTAAAATTGATGAATTAGGGTGATGATTAACACATGGAAGTGTGATATAGCAGCCATCACAGAAAGATGGTTGAAGGAAGGACACAATTGGCAACTCAACATTCCTGAATATAGGATCTTCAGGTGAGACAGGGAAAGAGGTAAAAGAGGTGGAAGCATTGCATTCTTAGTCAGGCAAAGTAACTGTGAGGCTCTTGAGCAAACTAACATAGGGAAGGACAAGGTATTGGAGGTGTGGGCAGCATTAAAAGTGGATAAGTCTCCAGGTCTAGATGAATTGTGCCCTAAGCTGCTGTGGGAGGCAAGACAGGATATTGCAGGGGCTCTGACACAAGTTTTAAATTACTTTCTGGCCACAGGGGGAGGATCCAGATGACTGGAGAACAGCTAATGTGGTTCTGTTATTTAAGAAGGGTTGCAGAGATAAACCAAAGAACTATAAACCAGTGAGTCGCATGTCAGTGGTAGGAAAACTATGAGAGAAACTTTTGAGGGCAAACATTTATCTCCACTTGGAGAGGCAAAGCTTGATCAGAGATAATCAGCATGGCTTTGTCAGTGGGAGGTCACATCTAACAAATCTGATTGAATTTTTTAAGGAGGTGACCAGGTGTGTAGACGAGTGTAGTGCAGTCAATGTAGTTTATACAGATTTCAGCAAAGCCTTTGACATGGTCCTACATGACAGCCTTGTAAAGAAGGTAAATTCACATAGGATACAGGGTAACTTGATAAAGTGGAATCAAAATTGGCTCAGTTGTTGGAGAAAGAAGGTGCTTTAGTGACTGGAAGCCAGTGTCCAGTGGCGCACTGTGTTGGGCCCTTTATTATTCGCCAGTTATATAAATGACATTGGCGAGTATGTGGGAGATAGGATTCATAAGTTTGCAGATGACAAAGATTGTACAGGTGGTTAACAGTGAAGTGAAGTGCCTTGGGCTAAAAGGATATATAGATCAAATGGTCAAATGGCAGATGGAATTTAACGCTGAAAGTGTGAGGGGATACTTTGGATGGAGTAATTTGCGAAGAAAGTACTTAGTGAATGGTAGGACACTAGGAAGTTCTGTGAAACAAAAGGACCTTGGCATGTTTGTCTACAAATCTCTGAGGTGGAAGGGCATGTTAGTAGGGTGATGAAAAGGGCAAATGGTTCACTTGCCTTTATCACTCATGGCATAAATTACGAAAGCAGGGAAGTCATGGTAGAGCTGTATAGAACTTTGTTTGGGCCACAGCTAGAGTACTGTACGCAGTTCTGGTTGCCACATTATCGGAAGGATGCACTAGATCGGAAGCACTGGAGGGCTGCAGAGGAGGTTTACTAGGCCTGCCTGGGATGGAACATTTAAGTTATGAAAAGAAGTTGGAAAGGCTTGGGTTGTTTTCACTGGAGCAGAGAAGACCAAGGATTGAGATGTATAAGATTATGAGAGACATGGTCAGATTGGATAAGGAGCAGCTGTTCCCCTTAGCTGAAGGGTCAATTATGAGGGGACAAATGTTCAAGGTGAGGGGCAAGAGGTTTAAGGGGAATGTTAGGAGAAACATTTTTACCCAGAGGGTGGTGACAGCCTGGAATGCGCTGCCTGGGAGGGTGGTGGAGGCGAGTTGCCTCGCATCCTTTAATAAGTATCTAGATGAACACTTGGCATATCAGAACATTCAGGGCTATGGGCCAAGTGCTGGCAGATAGAATTAGCTGGGAGTTCAGGTGTTTCTAATGTGTTGGTGTAGACTTGATGGGCCAAAGGGTCTCTTCTGTGCTGTATGACTCTATGACTCCTGTCTTCTGTTATGTGTATTTCTACATCATTCTATGGGCGATACTGAACTGTAGTCCCACATTAACCATTGCTCTGCTGAACATTCTTTTACTACACCTCCCCCCCCATGTCTTCACCTAACACAGTAACAGTACAATCTTTCTTTATGTGCTACTCTTTTCCATCCAGCCCAATCTCTGACTTTATAAATACAGATAGTCTGGGAAGCTTGACAATTCCTCCAGATCTCTTTCTGGTCACATTTGGAAAATGGGTAGGCTCAATTGCTCTGGGCAAGCTTTGTTGGCTGAAAGTTGAAATCACAGGATAAGATTTCCCAGCCTCCCCATTGCTTCCTGCCCTCTCTACCCCCAACATGGCTTTTCAACAGTGCAAGCGGATCATCATTGGTCACCGGCAGGCACTTCCAGGTTCTGCCAATGTCTGCAGTGGTTTTGGTGGCTTGCCCATCCCACTACTGGGGTATCCACAGCATGGTGTCACATTTGTTTGGACCAGAAGATCCTGCCAGCGCGAAGTACTAGAAAATCCTATCCATAGTATTCTGTGTTTCCAGCACCTGGTTGTCTCTATCTGAATCACTTTCTGTGCTCCTTCATGTTGAATTCTCTTTAATAAATTTCCATGGTGGAATATTATTTGCTTATCCAGTTCCTTCCAGAGGGAACATTTGCTCTGTTCATCCACAGAGTGGTCTCAGGTTTTCTTCTTCCAAGGCATTTCTATGATCTTCCCAGAAGCTGACATTTTAAAAATTGAACCTTAATTTCCACTTGTTTCACAATTTCACCCAAATATTCATTTGAGCTCTAAAGTCAAATGCTTTTTTAAGCATATTCATCTTTTCATTCAGCTTAGCCATCACCCTGGTGAGTCCAGTTGTCTTTGTTTCAGAGCTATCTGCAGTAGCCCTGTACAAGCTCAACAACTTTACCCGGACATACAATTCATTTCAGAGTCTTTCTTCCATGGTCACTCACCGCTCCCAAGACACATTCAATTCAATCATTAGATCCTCAATCTAATCCTTAGAATTTTTCCTTGTCTATTTTTAAAGCCTAGACTTGCTCTTCCAAACTGTGCATCTCATATTTCACTTTCCTCAGATTGGATTGAAGTTGAGGAATATCTTCAATCTTGGCTGTTCAATCCGAATTCAGCAAACTGTTCTGAATCAACAACAATTCCTTCAACGTTACATTCTGATAATAGTTTCCAAGACATCTCACATTCCTTTATGAGAACTGCTTCTTTGTTGAACAACATTTTCTTGCCATTCTAGGTTCTTGATTTTCATTTCAGCCATTTCATCTTTCAAAATCTCAATGCTTCTCAAGAAGTTTGAGACATCCATGCTTTCCCTTTTACTCCCAGATTTTCATATTTTGATCTTATTTCCATCTTTTGTTTCTCTGCCTGCACCACAGCTGCGTCCTTGTCCTTCATTGTGGTTTCACTGTTAGGCATATCTGTCTCTGGTGAAGCCTTAGCTCATTTCAGTTCTGAAATCGTGCCATTCGCGGCTTCATTATCCACTCACAATGTGGAATGTTTTGCAACTTTATCTTCATACAGAGCCGCCTGCCACTCAGCACTGCCACTTGCTGCTGCAATTTGTGTGATGTATTAGCATTTTCCAGAAGTTCTCTTTTAAATTGTTCTGGTTTCTCCTCAGCCTCCGAAATCCTCTGCACTAAACTATTTGGCTCATTGCGCTGGTATGGCCTGCCATCACTGTATGGTTTGCTTGGGTTTTGTCTTTTGCAATTTTGTTGCTTTATTGGGGGGTTGTTCTGTCCTTCTGTTTAAGTTCTGAGCGCTCCAAGACTAAAATACTTGTCAAACAAAATACTATGATTTTAACTCTGAGCCAACCAAGCTTGCCCCAAATAACTTAGCCTCGAAATGTGATCAGAACTTGATTTGGAGGAATTATCAAGAGTGGAATCTTCCTGTCCCGCCCACCATGGGAATCACAGTGGGTGGGACGGACCATGCAAAAGTCTGTTAACCTCATGCAGGAAGTTCTGGCCTTGGGATGAGTGTAGCCGGAAAATCCTGCCACAAGCCTCCAGGCTGTCTGAATTGGAAGAGTCAAAGCAGCAGTCAGCGACCACGGTAGAAAGATTACAAAAGGCTTTTAGTACCTCATCAAAGCTGGTTGAGGATTCATTAATTATCTCATAGAATCACACAATCCCTACAGTACAAAAGAAGGCCATTTGATCCCTCAAGTCTGCAGTGACTCTCAGACAGCATCTCACCCGGGCCCACTCCCCTGCATTGTCCTCGTAACCCTGCATATTTACCCCACTAATCCCCTTAACCTCCACATTTTGGGACACTAAGGGCCAATTTAGCATGGCCAATCCATTTAATCTGGACATTTTTGGACTATGGGAGGAAACTGGAGCTCTCGTAGGAAACACAAGCAGTCACAGACAGTCACCCAAGGCTGGAATTGAACTTGACGATTTCACCAGATAAATATAAAGCATCTTAATTTGGACTGCCATTGATTTCCTAACTAATTCTGATATTCTCTGTTAACTTTAAAAATGATCTTCTCCATGACGTCAGATTTCTCATCTGGTCCTTACTTGAGCCTAGATTGAACTGATAGGGTTGATTTACTATCCAAGGTTGTTTCCCAGCTCAGGGGAACACAGCTTTAAATGCTGGTTCATTTTTTTTTAAGATGGTGCTACAGTAATCATTTTTTCAATGCCTCTCCTCGCACTTGTTGGGTTTGGGCAGGTTCCTGTGGTGATTGCAGACCTGACCTCAGAAGGATTGATTTCTTGCTGTGAATATTCTAATTAAAGATTCAGGCACTTCAGAATGCTTGCAGAGAATGTTAGGGTGGTTGAAAGGCAATTCCCAGCTTTGACTGAATCCTTAAAACTTTGATTCTTTTCAACCGAGTTCAAGCACCATGTGGGGCTGCACTGACCCTGAACCCAGGCTGGCCATGCTAATGAATGAAACAAACTGCTCTGACTGGTTAATATCTTCTTTTTATTCATTCGTGAGACATGGGTGTTGCTGCCTGGCCAACATTTATTGTCCATCCCTAGCTGTCCTTGAGAACCATAGAATCATACAGCGCAAAAGAGGTCCCTCAGCCCATTGAGTCCACACTGACACATTAGAAACGCCTGAACTTCTACCTAATCCCATCTGCCAGCACTTGGCCCAAAGCCCTTAATGTTATGACGTGTTAAGTGCTCATCCAGGCACTAATTAAAGGATGTGAGGCAACCCGCCTCCACCACCCTCCCAGGAAGTGCATTCCAGACCGTCATCACCCTCTGTGTATTTTCCCCAGCAGCTCCTTATCCATTCTGTCCATGTCCCTCATAATCTTCTACACCTCCATTAGATCATCCCTCAGTCTTCACTGCTCCAACGAAAACAATCCAAGCCTTTCCACTCTCTCTCCTTAACTTAAATGAGAAGGTGGTGGTGAACCTCCTTCTTGAATTGCTGCAGTCCACGTGCTGAGGATTGACCCAAAATGCCACTGGGGGAGGATTTTGATCCAGCAACTGCACAGGAATGGTGATACGTTTCTAACTCAGGACGTGAGTGACTTGGAGGGGAGTTTGCGGGTGTGGTCTTCCCATGTGTCTGCTGCCCTTGTCCTTTTAGATGAAAGTAGTCATGGATTTGGAAGGTGCTGTCTCAGATTCTTTGGTGAATTTCTGCAGTGCATCTTGTAGATAGTACACACTGTTCCTGCTGAGCATTGGTAATGAAGTGAGTGGATGTTTGTGGATGTGGTGCCAAACAAGCAGGCTGCTTTGTCCTGGATGGTGTCAAGCTTCTTGAGTGTTGTTGGAGCTGCATCCATCCAGGCAAGTGAGGAGTATTCCATCATATCTTGACTTGTGCCTTATAGATGGTGGACAGGCTTTGGGGAGTCAGGAGGTGAGTTACTCGCCGCAGTATTCCTAGCCTTTCACCTGCTTTTGTCGCCACTGTGCTTATGTGGGGAGTCCTGTTGAGTTTTTCGTCAATGGTAATGCCAAGGATTCGATTTGACTTGATTTGATTTGATTTATTATTGTCACATGTACTAGTATACAATGAAAAGCATTGTTTCTTGCATGCTATACAGATAATGCATACCGTTCATAGAGAAGGAAAGGAGAGAGTGCAGAATGTAGTGTTACAGTCATAGCTGGGTGTAGAGAAAGATCAACTTAGTGTGAGGTAGGTCCATTCAAAAGTCTGATGGCAGCAGGGAAGAAGTTGTTTTTGAGTTGGTTGGTACATGACCTCAGGCTTTTATATCTTTTTCCTGATGGAAGTAGATGGAAGAGAGTGTGTCTGGGTTTCTTTGGGTCCTTAAATTATGCTGACTGCTTTTCCAAGGCAGTGGTAAGTGTAGATAGAGTTGATACATGGGGGTGTTGTTTGAGTGATGGACCGAGCTACGTTCACGACCTTTCGTAGTTTCTTGCATCTTGGGCAGAGCAACAGCCATACCAAGCTGTGGTACAACCAGAAAAAAATGCATTGTATGGTGCATCTGTAAACGTTGGTGAGAGTTGCAGCAGACTTGCCAAATTTTCTTAGTCTACTGAGAACATAGAGGCATTGGTGAGCTTTCTTAACTATAGTGTCAGCATGGATGGATGTTGATAGTGGGGGATTCAGCGATGGTAACACTATTGAATGTCAAGAGTCGGTGTTTATAATGTCTCTTGTTGGTAATACCAGGTCATTGCCTGGTATCTGTGTGGCATGAATGATACTTGAATACTTTTAAATGTTAGTTCAGCCTTAGAACTGAACTTTTGTTCACCCTTTCTTGATCCTTTGATTCTGTAATTGAAAGGGATTCACATTGGACCTTTTATGTGCTCTGGTGGCAGCCTTCAGTTGCACAGTGGATTTTTCTTGTGTCCTTCAGCCTCCACATCTGCAATAGAGCTTCTTTTCTAGTGATTTCCAGCTATTTTTCAGTTTAGTTGCACTTTAGTCAAGACAAGATGCTGTTCATTTAGTTTTTAGACTCTAGAGTTTACCAAATTTTTCTGTTCTGGACTTGTTTATTAGCTGACGTCATGTTGTGAGGGTTTGTTCAGTAGGTTTCATGTAGGTTGAACTGGCTGAACATTAGTATTTATTGGTAACCCATAACTATATACATATGTGCAAAGTATAGCCCAAGTTGGAAATAACTTCATGCTGCTTCTACTGAATCTCACCATATAATTATGTGTCCTGTCTACTGTCATGTGTCTCTACATTGTACTGTGGGCAGTACTGAATTCCAGTCCCACATTGAACATTGATTTGCCGAAGACTCCTATATGACCTGGTGGAACAGACTTGACAGATTGGATGGCCTAAAGCTTATCTTTATCTTCCTACGATATTAAGTCAAACTGCCTTTGAATTTCTAACTTTCATTCAAATTGGACTTCAGTTTCAGGTGAGTGGCAGAAATTATTTTATTGTAAAGCAGAGGCTTTCTGTCTCCCAGACCCCATAACCACCAGGGATTGGATCCATTCACAGCCATTCTGAAATATGACTTTTATTTGGCACTACGAGTCAGTGAAATTATGCAAGTTGATTTAGAACACAATATTAATCAAACCAACGTCGGGATATGTTTCAGTCCATCCAGCTTTAAACAAATTAGATAGTGTGGTCAGTAACTTGACCCTAAAAAAGTAGTCGAAACACATTGTGAATGTTAATCTTCTTCAATATATGAAAATAACGAAGCTTAAGTACAATAAAGAATCGGGAGGAGCTAGTTAAACATTGAAATATTAGTAACGGAAAAGAATCAAAACTAACAGCAGTTAATATATGACTCGAGACAGGTGGCAACAGCAACAACCATCACAGCATTTACTGATGACAGGAGCAATGGATTTAAATAAGAAGATACATAAGAATAATGCTCTATAACAGGTGGCTTACCAAGAGGAACTGCCAGTTAGTTCATGATCAAATTTCATTCAGCAACTATGCTTCTGTATATCTTTTTGTTTGCACTTGTAAATCCCGCAGCTTGCGTTTCATTTCAAAAAGAAGATTTCAATTATCTGTGCATGTACATGCATATCAACTGAATTTGAATTACTTTCTCGCAGAACTACCGTGCATCAGGAAATGGAACCACACCACTCAATCTTCTCCGATGGATTCATTATGAGAATCTAGACTGGATTTTCCACATTAATTTGTCCATTTCCTCAGATTGATTCAGGAGGAGAACTTGGGGTAGATGTTAATGCACCTGATTTTTTTTTCATTTTGGCAGTGGTTTTTTTTTGTTCTGGGCGCTGTGATTGATGGGCACATCAGAATCTGAGCAAAAAGATGAGCTTTCCTTCAGCATTTATCTTCAGATCTGATAGCTCAGTTAGGCTATTTGCTCATTTCAAATCAAAGTTTTCCTTTCTCTCATTTGAAACTGTCTTTCATTTTCTCTGATTGTTTCACAGACGATTGCCTTTTAGCTATTTGGAGAACAACTTAACCTTTTGGTTCTTGAATTTTCTGATTTCTTTTTTCTCTTTCAGCAATTATTTACTTCTGAACATTCCTGTTCTGTCTGTGATGTGATAAATGCAATGACTGACAATTCGGTGATTTACTTTGTCTCTTCACTGTCATAGCTATTACTGTTTAAAGAGAGAAATGTAAAATAACTGGGACAACTAAGGCTTTGGTTGAATCCAGCAATATTTCACTGGTACCCCATGGTCTACACTTAATCCTCAGGGCACACCCGAGGTTGGCCCTGGGTGGGAGCACGTGTGAAAGGCATTCCCACCTGAGATCATATTGTTAATGAGTTTGCCAATTAAAAGCCAATTAAAGTCCGCCGGCACATAACACGTCTGCCAGTTGCATCCCTGTGAGGGAGAGGGAGAGAATGCATTGGAAGCCAGGTTGAATGAGGACCTGGCAGGGAAGTTTAAAACCAGAGGGTGAAACTCCCTGAAGGCTATCAGGAGGCCTTCAGGAGGCAGGGGTGCTAAGAGCGTTGCGTCACTTAGGCGCAATAATGTTTCTGCTGTCCAGCAACGTCAGCTACACCAGGAATGATGTGGAGATGCCGGCGTTGGACTGGAGTAAACACAGTAAGAAGTCTTACAGCACCAGGTTAAAGTCCAACAGGTTTATTTGGTAACAAATGCCTCCAGCTTTCGGAGCGCTGCTCCTTTGTCAGGTGATTGGAAGTTCTGATGCCAGGAAACCATGGAAGTTGGGAGGGCAAGTCGGGTGGATTAAGTGCCCCCTGTTTCTCAGATGAGTGACGATCTGTGCTACTGCAGGTGGTCAGTGCCAGGCATAACATCCTAATGTTCAGTGATGGTAAAAGAATGTCATACACTTGTCTACGGACCGAGGTAACAGCCCAGGTTAGTGGGAACAACATTGTGCGCCACACCTGCTGCATGCCACAAAAGGTCCAACTATTTTATGTGGTCAGTATGGTGGTAGAGATGACATTGACCTGTGCAGCGTGGTATAGTTAAGTGTCCCTCTTCTGTGTGCTCAAGGGTGTGAGTGTCTGTGCCATCTGGCATTGAAACCTGCCCTGCCAAGACTGCACTGTCAGCACAATAGGCTGCAGTACATTAGTGGGGGAAGGTGTTGCACAATGAAATAGCCCGTTATGTGCCCATGTGAGGGAGAAGATATTTGGAATGGCCTTCAAGGAAGATGAAACACTAATGAGTCTCCCTATTGTCCTCTGTCACAAACAGACAATTACAAAAATTTGTAGTCATCCCTCAGTTAACAAATGCTTTATGTCCAGTGAGATGTGTGGGAAGATCTGTTGGCGATGCATGAGGGCCTTCATCCCATGGCTTCCACCTAGGAAAAGTGCATGTGGGACATGAGCACTGCATTGACCCTGAGCACTGAGCACACATCTCCATTGAGAAGGTAGCTTGTCTCTAGGAACACTGCTTAGGGATTCCAGGAGTCGCGCTTGAACCTGCAAGTTGGCACACTGGCTGTGACCAGCGTCAAATAGTTAATGAAAGTGCAGCCATGTATGAAGATGGCATCATTCACTAGCTTGACATAACTTCTGGTGTGGACTTGATGGGGCCAACGGTCTCTTCTGCACTGTGTGATTCTACGATTTGTGTGCAGCTGAAAGCAGGACGCAATTGCCAAGTGAAAGCTGAAATGAATTGGAGACTTAGAAGTTGAGGGCCACTATGACCTTTAACACCACGAGCATGGGTCAATGTAGTTGGAGGCAATTTCAGGACCTACCAAAGGGTCGTCACTGTGTCCCTGCAGAGGCATAGCCTCCTTCAGCACTGGCCCTCGGACATGGAGGTGTTTGAAGTGCTGTCTGTAGTCTCTAGCCACTGGGTAATGACGTCTGCATGTATCTTTCGCCCTGACTTCCCTGCTAACCTTGGACCAACTGAGCCCATGCCTCTGCTCTTACAGGTCTCTGCCTGGGATGCTGTCTGCGCTCATCTCACCTTCCCTTCTTTCTGCCCCTCCCTTTTTCTTCAGAGGATGTCTTACAAGCAGATTAAACTATCCCCATTGGATCAAATGAGTAGACTCAGTGCCTTGCAAATGATGGAATACTGACCTCCAATCCTTTGGAAAACTGTCCAGGGAGGTCCGGAAATGATGAAATTCACACCTGAAATGCAAGACAAAAGCTAGGGAATGGCATCTAAAGTCTGTACTCACACAGCTATGAATACTCCGTCACAGAGAAACTGCTACTAGAGCCTTTGGATGAGGAAATGAAAAAAATTTATTGGGTGCCCATCCATTTTGATCTTGAGCTAAAAATACCATGGGCAGCGTAAAATTGCTGTCCATTGGACTTTCAGTGGTTTAATTTGCCCTTTAATTATCAACAAGCTTGCATCCAATTGGTGCATGTGCTTGCCAACCTTGAAATTGGATGGATGCACAATGATGTTGCAGAATGCCCCTGATCTCTTTTTGAGAGCGTTTATCCAGATAAGGCGCACATCCGGCCCCTGTGGAGGAACAAGGTTTGGAATTGTTGGTCTTCAGAATCGTGGAGGATAAATCAATGGTATACAGGTTTATAAAACTCAAAAGCACACCAGAAATGTTGACAAGGATTTTGCCAGCCTGCTGGACACGAACTTGGAGAGGGCATTGGCCATCTTCATGGCTCCAATGTTGCTGCTAGATGGCCCACCCATCCTGCCACCCGAACCTGCCTTCCTGCTTGCCACTGGTTTAAAAAGGAATCTCTCTGGCCTTTTGCCTCAGCATGGAGTCTCCCTCCCCTCCTCCCGACAGACAGCCATCCTTGAGGAGACAGCGCTCCCAGCAGCGGAGACCTCTTAATCGGCTGTTGTTGGTAACATTATTTTTGCCCACGTGGGCTTGGGGCTTTGATCCCAGTGCAGAATCAAACTCAAAGAATAGAAAATTATTTAAATGGTTTGTGAAGGCAAAATAGTAAAATTCAGGAATGGTAGAAAAAAAAGACACAAATAGTAGAAAAAAATGTTCAACATTACAAATATATTGTTTGTAAAACTTTAAATAATTTATTTTTACACCTTTTATTTTAAGAGAATTATATATAAAATTTAAACTGCTGCATTATGAGTAATGCCTTTAAAGGCAGTGTTTCAGTACACAGCACATTAGTTGAATTCTAACTCAGTGGCCAGTCCAGGGAACCTGGAATTCCCTGTAGCTGCTATACTGAGTTAAAAGTTAATATATTTCAGTGAGTTTGCCTTTGAGAAGATGGTGGTAAGCTACCTGATTGATACAATGAGGTGTATGTGCCAACATTGGACTGGGTGGTGGCGGGGGGGACAGAAAGTAAGAAATCTCACATCAGCAGGTTAAAGTCCAAGAAATTTGTTTGGAATCACAAGCTTTCAGAGCGCTGCTGCTTCCTCACGTGACTCAAATGATGAAGGAGCAGCATTCCAAAAGCTCGTGATTCCAAATAAACCTGTTGGACTTGAACCTGGTGCTGTGAGACTTCTCACTGATTGATACAACTGAATGGCTTGCTAGGCCATTTCAGAGAACAGTGGAGAGTCAACAACATTGCTGTGGGCCTGGAGTCATATGTAGGCAGACTAAGCAAAGATGACAGATTTCTTTCTAGATGGGACCACATGTTTTTCCAACAACCGTTTCATGGTCATCAGCAGATACATAAGTCCAGATATTTTTTATTGAACTAAATTCCACCCATCTGCCACGGTGGGTTTGAACCCAGGTTCCCAGAGTATTAGCTGAATATCTGAATTAATAGTCCAGCGATAATATAACTAGGCCATCGCCTCCCAATGTGTTCTGTACTTGTCAGTTATTCAGTGCTCAAACCAGCTATAGGTCTGAAAATGTGTTTTATTTTCATTAGCTTCTAAAGCCACATTATTGCTATTTATAAAGTATACTCATTAAATAATTGAAGAGGTCAGCATTTGAATACGAGTAAGACCGATGCATCACAATCCCTTTGAATTGGAGTGAATCTAATTTTTCTGCATTAATTTTCTTGTATAGTATTTAAGATGCACAAAACTAAAGCACTGGAATTTAACAAAAAATACAAGACAAGAAAATTCAATTACCTGTAAAATCTCTGCTTATCTAGGCTAGTATGGTGGCACAGTGATTAGCACTGCTGCCTCACAGTGTCAGGATCAGGATCAATTCCAGCCTTGAGTCACTGGGTGATCTGATTTCTTCCCACAGTCCAAAGATGGGGGTTGGGAGGTGGGGGGGTGGGGGTTAGGTGGATTGGCCATGCTAAATTTCCCCTTAGTGTCAGGAGGACTAGCAGGGTAAATGTGTGGAGTTGCAGGAATAGGGCCTGGGTGGGATTGTGGTTGCACAGCCTTGATGGGCTAAATGGTCTCCTTCTGCAATGTAGGTACTCTATGATTCTTCAATACATCATTGTCTTCTGTAAACTGCATTTTTCTGCTCCAAAGCTTGAGCAAAAAGTAATTCTATATTTGCAATGATGCAGTCTGTTTTGGTTTAGAAGGCCACTGATTGATTAAATGATTTTAATCTATTAAAGGTCCCCTATTTCTATGCCACACATCCTGGCTGTTTCCTTATTCTTTCATCAGGCATTAGCCGTGATGTGCGGTGTGGTGGCACAGTGGTTAGGGACCCGGGTTCGATTCCTGGCTTAGGTCATTGTCTGTGTGAAGTTTGCACATTCTCCATGTGTCTGTGTGGGTTTTCTCCAGGTGCTCTGGTTTCCTCCCCCACAAGCCAAAAATAAAATTGTCTCTTAGTGTCAGGGAGACTAGTGGGGTAAATGCATTGGGTCATGGGGGTGGGGTCTGGGTGGGATTGTGGTCGGTGCAGGCTCGATGGGCTGAATGGCTTCCTTCTGCACTGTAGGATTCAATGATCATATGCATGTACAAGTTTTCCATAACTGGGCCAATGTGTCAGTCCAGCTTTTCTTGTCTCGATCAACATAATTGGTCCTTCCTGATTAATCTAACATTTAATGAATGGTACAAAATGGATTTGGGAGTATGGCAGAATATTTTCCGACATTACATAAAGGGGACGATACAACCTTAGTGCGGGGATAAAAACAAGTTTAGTTTTGAATCAAAGAAGGGGGATGCATTCTCTCACTGATAAGGTGAGCTACTTGGTACTTGTGAATGCAATGTGCTGCCTATTTGACTTAAAAATAACTTATAATAAGTTACATATATGAATTGACATTTAAGCACAGTTTAATCATATGTGAAGGTACTTCGTAATTTCCTTTTACGAAATCAGAGCTAGTGTGGGTGTAATTTGTCCATCTAGATTTCCATCAAAATTTATGTAATGTTCCTGAGGAAGCAGTTTGTCCTGACTTGGCTAGCAACAAAAAAACAGATCTTATCCCTAATTATGTGAATGTAGCTTTTTAAACTTCAAACACAGGAGTGCAACATGTTGGCATGTAGGAGACTTCCACCATCATTCTTATTACAAAATCAGTCCACCAGCATCTTGAATAAAGCTCAGCTATCACAGCTGGTGAGGCTCAAACTGTGAATCTTCTGTTTACAAACAGGAAAATGAGGGACACCTGGGGACCAGCATTCCATTCAACTCTACTTCTGGGCTATTTTTAGGAACCTGGTTAATGCGTTATCAAATAAATGATCTTACAACTTAATTAAAATGACACACAGAGAAATGTCAACCTCCTGAGCTTTAACAGTCTTTGAGGAAGTAGATCTGTAAAGCCTTGTTATTGCAACCGTGTTAACAACAGCAAATTAGTGAGGCTGGTGTTCCAGTGAAGTGACATTAAATACTGGTATTTTGCTCACATCTGCCACGCTACACTGACGGACACTCCTGGCTTGTTCCTTGTATGGATGTCTAAGCCTGCACATAGAATCATAGAATCCCTACTGTGCAGAAGGAGACCATTTGGGCCATTGAGTCTGCACTGACCACAATCACACCCAAGCCCTATCCCCATTACCCCACTTATTTATCCTGCTAACCTGCAGACACAGTGCGGCAATTTAGCATGGCCAATCAATCTAACCCGCACATCTTTGCACTGTTGAAGGAAAATGGAGCACCCGGAGGAAATCCACGCAGACAAAGGGAGAATGTGCAAACTTCACACAGACAGTGATCCAAGGCTGGAATTGAACCTGGGTCCCTGGAGCTGTGAGGGAGCATGTCATTGTGTCCAGTGGTGCCTGGATTCTCAGACAAACCCAGTGACTTGCATCACCTGCCAGCAAATATAATCAACCCAAGCAACCTTAATTAGCAAAGTTAGCCATAGTTCATAACAAAAACAGAAAATGCTGGAAAATCTCAACCGGTCTGACAGCATCTGTGGAGAAAGAATAGAGCCCACATTTTGAATCTGTATCCAGACCAGGAATGTTGGCCTTATTCTGTCTCCACAGATGCTGTAAAAAGTCTGACAACACCAGGTTTTAGTCCAACCTATTTATTTGATAATATTCTCACTAGCTTTCGAGGGGACAGCCTCTTCGTCAGGTGAATGGAGAGTTCTGGCCTCAGACAGAGCATATAAAGCACAGACAGTTTAGAGATTACTGATTAAAATGCGAATCCTTACACCTAACCTGCTGTTCAAGACCTGAAGTGGCTGACAATGTGAGTGGTAGGAGCACTGATCACAGTTTAAAGAGATGTGTATTGTCTCCAGACAGTACAGTAAGTGAGGTTTTGCAAACCCAGGCAAGTCACGGGGGTTACAGATAGTGCGACATGAACCCAAGATCCCTGTTGAGACCGTCCTCATGTGTGCGGAACTTGGCTATCAGTCTCTGCTCAGCGACTCTGCGCTGTCGTGTGTCGTGAAGGCCGCCTTGGAGAATGCTTACCCGAAGGTCAGAGGCTGAATGCCCGTGACCACTGAAGTGTTCGCCAACAGGAAGGGAACAGTCTTGCCTGGTGACTGTCGAGCGATGTTCATTCATCCGTTGTCGTAGCGTCTGCATGGTCTCCCCAATGTACCATGCTTCGGGACATCCTTTCTTGCAACGTATCAGGCTGATACGTTGCAAGAAAGGATGTCCCGAAGCATGGTACATTGGGGAGACCATGCAGACGCTACGACAACGGATGAATGAACATCGCTCGACAGTCACCAGGCAAGACTGTTCCCTTCCTGTTGGCGAACACTTCAGTGGTCACGGGCATTCAGCCTCTGACCTTCGGGTAAGCATTCTCCAAGGCGGCCTTCACGACACACGACAGCGCAGAGTCGCTGAGCAGAGACTGATAGCCAAGTTCCGCACACATGAGGACGGTCTCAACAGGGATCTTGGGTTCATGTCGCACTATCTGTAACCCCCGTGACTTGCCTGGGTTTGCAAAACCTCACTTACTGTACTGTCTGGAGACAATACACATCTCTTTAAACTGTGATCAGTGCTCCTACCACTCACATTGTCAGCCACTTCAGGTCTTGAACAGCAGGTTAGGTGTAAGGATTCGCATTTTAATCAGTAATCTCTAAACTGTCTGTGCTTTATATGCTCTGTCTGAGGCCAGAACTCTCCATTCACCTGACGAAGAGGCTGTCCCCTCGAAAGCTAGTGAGAATATTATCAAATAAATAGGTTGGACTAAAACCTGGTGTTGTCAGACTTTTTACTGTGTTTACGCCAGTCCAACGCCGGCATACCCACATCATGTCCACAGATGCTGTCAGACCTGCTGAGATTTTCCAGCCTTTTCTGCTTTTATTTCAGATTCCAGCAGCATCTGCAGTATTTTGTTTTTAATCACAGTTCATACACTTTATAAGTCACCTGGCTCCTATACTGGGGACCGTATAACGTGAATACTCGCCAAGCTCTGAAATATGGAGGACTTGAAGAAAAATGGCACAATAGCTGTCACATTTCATTTAATTATTCACTTAAGAATGAAACAGAATTTACTTCTTTAGGGCATTCATTGAAACAGCTCAGCTGAATCATAGAATCTACAATGCAGAAAGATGCCACTTGGCCCATCAAGCCTGCACTGACAACAATCCCACCCAAGTCCCATCCCTGTAACCCCATTTATTTACCTTCATAATCCCCCTGACACTGAGTGGGAATTTATCACGGCCAATCAACTTAACTGGTGCATCTTTGGGCTGTGGGTGGAAACTGAAGCACCCAGAGGAAACCCAAGCAGACATGGGGAGAATGTGCAAACTCCACACAGGCAGTCACTCAAGGCTGGAATTGAACCCAGGTCCCTGGCACTGTGAGGCAGCAGTGCTAACCATGGTAACTTTTCTGTGAAGGAAGGGACATTGAGAGTAATATGCTTTGTAGCCCATTCTTGGTTTATGGGCATCAGCAGCCACATTTATTGCCTATCCTAGCTACCCTTGGGAAGGTGGTCGTCAACCTACATCTTGAAACACTGTAGTCCATGTGATGAGGGTGTTCCCACCATGCTGGTCAGCTAGGGAATAGTAGGAATTGAGCCAAGCAAATAAAGAGGAACAGCATCTTATGTCTAAGTCAGGATGGTGTGCTACTCGTTAATATTTTCATTAAAAAATGGAAATGGCCGACTTGGAGATGCATTTCAAAATAAAATCAACAAATCAGTACCAAAGAGAAAATCAGGAATAAGAAATGGGGGAAACTGTGCTGACGGGGAAAAAATAACTTGAAAGAAAGGAAGAGGCTTTGATGAGGAAGAGAGTGGGAATGGTAGCAAGGGATTGAAACAAGAGTTGACAGATGAAAGCAATGAAATAGTACAAGTAGAAACAGTATAAGTGAGAAAGATCTGACTAAAAACTGTGAAGTGCAGGAAAAAGAGGCAGACATGAGATATATGAGGTATTAGAACGAGGAAGCTCAGAGTGTAAACTGCAGCAGCAAGAAAAAATTGTGCAATTAAATTTATAAAGGGATAACTACAAAGGCAGGCAAGGGAATTTGAATAGCATTAGTGTATTTACATTACAACTGGAAGACCATTTAATTGTTATAACTAGCTTTTCAGTATTAAACAATGTAAGGTATTGCTAAAATAATAAGTCTCATTTTATGCAAACTGTATAATTGATTTTTAAATGTGTTCTTTTTGAAGGTGAAATTATACTTACAATAAAATGGAACAGGGGTTAATTGATAGCAATTGGAAATAATGTATTGCTGTGAAAAATACAGAACCAGTAAGAGGGAGAAAAATCTATTTCAAACCAATGACTGGCTTATTTATGAAGGGGGTTGAAGGATAGTCATTGAAAGGTTCTCTTCCCCTGGCTGGGGATTCTAGAACTTGGGGGCACAGTCTCGGGCTAAGGAGTCGATCATTTAGGACTGAGATAAGGAGAAATTTCTTCACTCAGAGGGTTGTGATGCTTTGGAATTCTCGAGCCCAGATGGTTGTGGATACTTCATTGTTAAATACATTGCAGGCTGAGATCAACAGGATTTTGGTCTCTCAGGGAATCAAAGGGGAGCAGGCAGGAATGTGAAGCTGAAGCAGAAGATCAGCTGAGTTCCAAATGGATGGCAGTACAGGCTTGACAAGCCATGGTCTGCTCTTGCTCCCATTCTTGATGTCCTTATTTCAAGTTATTCATTTCTTTTATTAACAGCAAGTCTCATTGGTGCCCTAACTCAGGTGCTGAGTTTGGCTTTTCAGACACTAATCAGATATAGGCTAGGTCACTTTTCTGTTAGCAGGGAAACCTTCCCTTTCAATCCTTTCTTTTGTGACTATGGCAATTGGGTTTTAATGCGGAGGAGTGTGAGATCATCCACCTGCAATTTAAAAAATACAATAGTATTGTTTTCTTAAGGTGAGAGGCTATGAGCCAAACAGGGACAAAATAATGAAGACAATTGCGTATACAAATCAATAAAACCTACTGGAAAGAGCAATCCAAAGACTCATGAAATGTAGCCTTTAACTTAATCAGGCTGAAACAGAAAAGCAAGGCAGTGATTTTTCATTTGTACAGAGCCATCGCCAGACCTCATTTGGACTGTGGCATTCAGTTATGTACACTACACCTCAGCAGGGATATATTGACCTTAGAAGGGATATAACACAGATTTACCAGAATGAGACTAGGGCTGAAAGGATTATTTTATGGCGGCAGTTTGCATGAAGTTGATTTGTCTCTGCTGGAGTTTAGAAGGTCGAAGGGTGATCTAATCAACGTGTTTAAAATAATGAAGGGATTCAACAGCATAGATATAGAGGAATGATTTCCTGTGGCAATGGAGTGGGAGGTTTGTGGGTGGGGGGATGGCGAGGGTGTAGCTGGCGGCAGGGTGTGATGGCATTCAAAACAAACATGTCACTCCCATTCTTGATTCGGATCCGGAATTTTCCGGACTCCTTGCAGCATGTTTTCCGGCAGCGGAGGTGACACGCCATTGGCCATCAGTGGAATTTTCTGGTCCTATCGAAGTCATTGGCCATTTGCGTTGCTCACTGACCACATGACCAGGGTACCTGCCATGGTGATCGCCTTCAGAAGATCCCACCAACGGGAAGCACTGAAAAACCCAGACCTCAAAGTGTGGCCATCGTCTGCCAGCTGAGCTGTTAGATCTGAGTATGAATGGTCATTATACAAAGTCAATGATAAACACATTGTACTTAGTTTTGATTCTTGGCTGATGTCTCATTTTGAATATTTTACAATGGAATGGATTTCCATGAGGGAAAAAATAATTTTGAGGCTATTTTTAAGGTTCTGGGAATAAATGGAAAAGCAGCAAAACTCGAACGTCAAATGTAACACAAAGAGAGCTTGCTAAAGCAGGTCTTTGTTACACAATCAAAGATTATCAAGTACAGAGCTTTTGTTGTGATGGATTAATGAATAGGGAAGTTAAAAGTTCAACTGTATTTTTTACAAGCATGGGGTAGGGTGAACAGGTGTGACGGGGATGTGTATTACAAATCAGCTGGCTTCTGCTCCCTTCAATGGCATGAATTACAAGTCTTCCATCAAAGCCCCTAGCCTTTATATCTACAAAATAACTTTGGGGCTATGTTTGCACTGGAAGGGCAGCTGAATGGATTCTCCTTAGTGTGCATTTGATGATGTGGCTGGAGAACGAGTACCTCACTGAATCTCTGCCCGCACGCAAAGCAAGTGAATGGTCTTGATGCCGTGTGAATTCGATAGTGTTCAGTCAGGATGAATGAAGTTTCGATCTTCACTGCGCAGGGAACAATGCTCCCTGCCAAGGAACTCAAGAGTGACAGAGGCTCCAAACTTCTGATTAGACTTGGAACCTCTGTTCCCAATTCTCATCAAACAGAAAATTACCCACTTACCTGAAAAAACTCCCACTTCCCATGGAGGATATTGCGGAACTCCCTCAGCACAGGAATTCACCTAGAAGGCACCAAGAGAATCCTTATTGAGAAAAATGTCACTTTTTTATGGCACTTGCTGTTGGTAAGTAGCTAAAGGTCTCCAAGCTTCTTACTGAATGTGTGTATGAGTGAATGAGTATGTGCAAGTGGGTAGGGTGGTTGCTGGGTAGGCTGGCAGCTGGGTAGACTGACAGGTGGGTAGGTAGTCGGTGTGTTTGGGGTTTTCAGGTTGGAAGAGCTTGTTAGATCAGGGCTTGTCAGGTGTAGTCGGGGTGGAGTTCGGAGGGGGGAGTCCAGTGATGTGGGCTTGTCAGATCGGCTCAGGGGGTAGTCGGGAAGTTGGAGGAGGGAGGAGCCGGGTGTGCGGGGATGAGTTCTATCATTATCCAGGAGTTAGACTAGGATTTTTCTGTCTAACATTCCATCTAACAAAACATTTAATTTTGATTAAAATCAAAACTGTCCTATGTCTCCAACTCTAAATCAGAATAGGAGACTTTTCTGGAGGGTCCCAGAGTGAGGGGTGTGGTTGGGGGGGGTAGCACAGGGGAATTGCCGATTGGAAGTTGAATCTTCTTGGGCAATTGAGTGCAGCAAGATCTTCACAGGGTCTCAAAGTGCATCTTGGGGACTATGATGTGTCTGAAGATAGCTGCAGAATATTAAAGAGCTGGTAGAATTTTTCTGCAGTGAGCAGGAACTATAGAGCAGTGACTACCCCATTATTTACCAAGATTGCTGTTTGATTAATGGCACAGTGGCATTTAAGTCACTGATAATTATTATACTTTAAAGTCACATCCCTGATAAAATGCCTTCTTGTCAAGGGCAAGAAATCTAAATGGAAGGACCATGTGCATTAGTACCAAACCCCTAGCAGCTGCCGTTAACTGTTGAGGTAAATTAGTGACTCAACAAAGCAACACAAATATCCTTTTTTAACTGACAAAGAAACTTTCTTTTTGAAAATTCCAACATTCAGCATTTGGTCAGCTCACAAAACATGAATATATTCCTTTTTGCATAATTTGGTATTAACCCTTAATCTTCTTGTGTTGGGTCACGTTGAAAGATACAAGGGCTTATGATAATAATATGAACAACCATTTAGTCATTTCATTGGATTCACTGCAGGCTTAAAAAAGCTGTCCCATTTGAACTGCCCCTGCACCTACTGGGTAGTTTGGATAAAAGTTGTCCCTGTCTCCCCCCCATGTTTTCCAAAAAAATACAAAAGGGGTGATTTTACCATTTATTTTCTAAGAGTTGGGCGGGTTTGAAATTGGGAGAGTTTCAAATCTGCCTTTTGGGCATATTTACAGCCTTCCCTTACGCACTCTGCCTGCAAAACTTTGAGCAATCCTGTTGCTTGCTGCAGAAGTCTGTGGACTGGGCTTAACACACCCGAAAACCTGCAGAGGAAGGTAGTATGCATGTCCAGGCCTCTGATGCTGCACATCTGCATTAGCAGGAGTCTGACAGACAAAGACAGAGCTTTTAGGTCTCTGCTGGTGCAGGCAGTCTGAAGCAGCTCCCCCCACCCCCACAACTGTGGGTGCCTGCGGCCTGAGATACAGCACCCCTGCTGCCCCACCCCACCACCCAGACCTTGCCCACCAATCGTGGACCCACACCCCCCCCTCACCAATTGAAGATCCTCAGCCCTCCCCCCCCAACCCCCCACCACCGATCGCTGCAGAGTGGCAGCGGTCCCCTTCTTCTTCTGCCTCCGTCCCTCCAAAGTGGCAGCGGGCCCACTCTCCTTCCATCCCCCCTCAAATCCCTCCAAAATGACAGTGGGCCCCCTCTGGCTCCCTACCCCATCGAACTCTGCAGAGTGGCAATGTGCCCTCTCTCCCTCCATTCTCCCCCACTGATCCCTGCAAAATGGCAGCAGGACCCCTTCCCCCATTAGCCCTGCCCCCATTTGTCCCACCCCTGGTACTGGTGGGCATTTCCCAGGTGCCCAGTTGTCATTGCCCAGGTACCAGGATGGCACTGCAGTCTGGCAGTGCCCAAAGGGCACCCCCCTTGTCCTTGGTCTTACCGGGGGCCTCAATGGCCTCCGGATCCACCAGTGAGGCCAAATTGACTGCTTCCCATTCATGGAAGAACCTGACGAGAAAGTTTCCAGTGAGATCATAAAGGGGGGTGAGCCTGGACGATTGAACGCCAGGCTCGCTAAGCAGATGTAAAACAGCATTAAAATAAATTTAAATACATTAACCTGCCTCTCGCCCCCATTTCCACAAGAGTCTTACTATGCTGTAAATCTGGCAGTCGTAACATAGTGTCGGTCATGAAAACTGGCAACAATTGCGCTAATTGTGTTACACACCACTTCATCACTGCACTGCGCCCATTGTAAAATCGCCCTCAGAATGTTTATACTGATAATTCTCTTTCATCTATAGTTGGACAATCTCGCCAATAGGAACTTGCTAACCAACAAAAATTAATATAAAATAAACTGCAGTCGAGTTGTTGTTGTGAAGACTAATTAAGGGCTTCTGAAAGAGCTGTGCATAAAATTAGTAAGAATGTTTAGTGGCATTTCATTAAAGTTCTTCCACTTCAAGACTAGTTTCTCTTTACTCAGCCTCTTGTCTGACACTGAGTGAAGCTCGTCATTGCAGTTAAGAGCTTTAAAGCAATCTACTGAAAGATGCACATTAGTGGTTTATTTTTACCTCAGTGTGAAGTGCACACTCTCTCTCTCTCTATCCACCTGGAGACTCAGCCTTCTGAGCCCCAACCACTTCCAGAAAATTTAATTACCTGCAAACAAGAGCCAAGACTTCTTCGAACAAGAGTGAGGGGCTCCTCCTGAGCTTGAAGTGGAGTTCAAGTAACTTAACAGCCAAAGTTTACCAACATGGAGCAGTGCCTACTGATTGTCCAGCCAGGGTTGTGCTACCCTTTAGAGTATTGATTTACTGAGCTGACTGCAGTAGAGTTGAAAAAAATATTCCAACACTCAGCACAAGTTTCACTCTTGCAGGTTTCATCGATAAACTAGGCCGAATGGTCAATCACCAACAATGGTTAGTCACCCGAGACTTTACAAACTCAAAGTCCCCACAGTTGGTGAACACTGTAGCAAACTTGGCCCCAAAGAGCCCCTGTTTCTCTCCCTCCCCTGTCATGGAAGGATAGTTACTTTTTATTTATCAGAAAAATGATAGGACGAAGTTTGCTGGATAAAAGGCATGGGTAGGAGTTTGCAGCCGTGCTTGCCTCAAAACCAAGACATCCCATCTGAGTTCAACAGACCTTTACATGCCCCACTGCCACCCCCCACCCCCCCACCCCGCCTACTATGATTCTCATGATGGGTGGATGGGAAAACTTCCCCCATCATTTCTGATCGTCATGGTGACAAACACAATATGCTACAAAACCTATGCACACATTGTCACACCCTCCAGGCCACAGCAAGGCACTATACCCCATTTCTGCTGGGGGAGCCTCAACAGGAATTGTTTGCCTCTTTGCAACACAATCAAAGGGAGCATCAAATCCTGGATACACAAATAATTATTCACCATCAATAGCTTCCCCAAGGAATAATCCAAAACGTGGGAATTTCCTCATCAGTCAGTTGCTAGACAGCCATCTTCAGCAGTGTGAATGAACCAATGCAGTATAGCTTGTGATTACAGAATCTCTGCAGTGTAAAGAGCGGCCATTTGGTCCATTGAGTCAGCACCAATTCTCCAAAGAGCATCTTACTCAAGCCCATCCCACTGCCCTATTCCCATAATTCCATGCATTTACCATGGCTAATCCACCTAACCTGCATATATTTGGACACTAAGGGCAATTTAGCATGGCCAATCTCCACCTATCCTGCTCATTTATGGAGCTCTTAGAGGAAACCCCCGCAGACATGAGGAGAATGTGCAAACCCCACACAGACAGTGACCCAAGGCCAGAATTGAACCCAGGTCCCTGATGCTGCGAGGCAGCAATACTAACCACTGTACCACCATGCTGCCCTGATTGTTATCAATCACTGATAACATTGATGTTACAATTGTATATGTTCAATATTTATTGCTTAGACTTACCCATTAACAGATCCTCATACAAGAGACTTTGGCAAAGAGATCTGCTCAATGTTTCCCCTCTAGTACTACTGAACAGTTGATCACTACAGTGGTTGCTTTCCATCTTGTAAGATGATTGTTGGTGGTTAATGGTCAACTCTGTATTAAGCAGTGCCCCACACTGGCAAGGCAGTCTCACCATATTGATTACAGAGGAAAACAGGGGGCCAGAGAACATGCATGATTCACCGGCCTCTGCTTTCTCTGAGACCTTTTCTTAGCCAGTTGAATTTTTTGTTTCTGCTCACCTTTTCTATTGCCCTTCCAAACAGTCGGACACCAGAAGTCATGGTGGTCAGCAAATATCTGCCTATTGTTAATGACCATGATACACATCTTGCTTGCAGTTGTCCTTGCAACAGAGCTATGAAAACCCAAGAGGATATGACCTAGTGCCCAATTCAATATATAGGAGGGTTGGAATACAGTTATCATCCATCTGCATGAATCTGGTTGAGCCAGGGCAGACATTATTGGCTTAACAATGATGTATGCTGATAAAATTAGCACCCTCCATGATCTCTAAATTGGTGACTTTGTCCCAAGAGATGCCAAGAATGTATCTGAGGCACCCAAGGTGGAAATTATTCAACCTTCCCTCCTCTCTGCATTTATTATCCAGGTCTCACCATTGTAGAGGAGGATGCAGGCTCGTTAAACCCACAATTTAGTGTTCTCAGTCAGATTGCTATTGTTCCATGCTTTCTTATTCAGCTGGAACAAAATAGCGGCAGGTTTTGCAATATGTGTGTTGATTTAAGCATCAGGTAAGGACAGATTGTTGGTGATTGTGTAGCCTGAACATATGATACCGCTAACAGCCTCCAGCATACATTGTCAACACTGTGGACAGATGGCGACATCCTGGACCATGACAATTGTCTTCCTGAAGGCCAAACCAAACGCATTGAAGACATGAGAAAGTCTGTCCATTTTCCACTCTGGGTGTTCCTCATATGGAATGTTAGTATGGCATTGTCAATGTAGAACAACTTTCTGATGCAGAGTTGATACATTTTTGTCTGGAATCTCAGGGTTGAACAGTTTTCTGTCAGCTCTGCATTGCACCTGGATAACCTTTGCAGCTGACCTGAAGGCATACAAAAGCTGCAAAGAATATGCTAAGAAGTGTTAGTGCCAGAACGTACCCTGTTTGATGCCAATGTGGATCACAAAGGGTTTAGTTATTGCCCAGTCATAGCCATCATGTTGTCAGAGAAAGAGGAAAGAACAGTTTCAACAAGCAGCCGATTTCGTCCAGACAACCTCTGCTCTCATGGCTGAATATTGTGCTGAGGACAATATTTGGTGGTCTCTTTTATTCATGACATTTCTCTTGTAGTTGCAAATCTGAGAAGATTATGACAATTGCACACCTTCCAGTTCTGAAACTTCACTGGGATTCAGGATAGATGTGTTCAGCTGGGATCTTCAGTCCGGTGAGGGTAACAATTGATCACCTTCAGCCTTTCCAGTTCTTGTGATGTGTTTTTGCCATAAATCCATCTCATGTGTAATGCTATGAATAGCAAAAATGATCTGTATCGTTCAGACAAATTGTTTGAAAAATGTCATAAAGTTTGCAAGTTTACTATGTCAGATACATGCTGTTTATAATGACCGATGATCCACAGTCTAGAATTGATTATGACTAACAATGTTTCTTTTACCAATTTCTGAAGTATCATTTATGTTATAAGCAAATAGCAGTTTTTCCTAATACATTATCCCCAATGCCAATCTACTACCTGCCATTGGTTTCAGCTCCCATAACTCTGCTCGTGCTTAATTCACTGAGGAACTTGCTTTGTGCTGTGTGTTCAGGTCTAAATAGACATGTCAACCTGGCAAGATTAACAAAGGATCTCCCAGAATTGAAACCCAATCTCCAGGCTATTGCTGTGTGCAAAACTGGGGGCAAATCATTGGGACATTAAAAAAGATTTTTTTTTAACCAGATATAAGAATATTAAAGCTCTGACAAATGGTCATCCAAACTCAAAACTTTGGCTCTACTCTCTCTCCACAGATGCTGTCAGACCTGCTGAGATTTTCCAGCATTTTCTGTTTTTGTGTAACAATATTAAAAATGGTAGGGGTGGGGGTGAGACTATTTGGCTGACAGTCAAGCATCATCCAATTGAACAACGGATGGATAGCATGGTGGCACAATGGTTGGCATTGTTCTCTCACAGCTCCAGGGACCTGGTTCAATTCCTGGTCACTGTCAGTGCAGAGCTTGTGCCTTCTCTCTGAGTCTGTGTGGGTTTCCTCCGGGTGCTCCAGTTTCCTCCCATAGTCCAAAGACGTGTGGGTTAGATTAATTGGCCATGCTAAATTGCCCCTAAGTGTCCCAGGATGCATAGTTAGCGGGATTAGTAGGGTAAATATGTGGGCTAGTGGGGATCGGGTCTGGGTGGGATTGCTGTCAGTGCAGACCCAATGGGCTGAATGGCTTCCTTCTGCACTATAGGGATTCTATGAATCTTTTTGCTTTCCAATTGGTGTAGAAAGGTGACGCTTGAACAAGGATTGGCCAATTCTCAGCTGGAATGTGGGGGCAACTCCAGGAATACAAGTCACCATTGGCAAGGCTATTTCAAAAATGCATGATTTAATTTTGCCAATACAGCCCATGCATAACATACTGGAAAAATCCATTGACAATGAATAACCTTACAACTGCTTCCTCGATATTGGAGATCTCAAAAACGATTTCATTTCTAGTTTTAATTTAACAATACACATCTACACACGTGGCAGCTTTACGTGTATGAAATTGTCAGGGAGCAGTCGTCTGTAACACTCACAGCTGCATTCATTCTCTTTCATCATTCGCAGCATCGCAATTAGCATTTTTTGCTGTATTGACACTGCACTCTGCTACTAAAATTTTATTGTGTGGCTGAGTTGGTGCCCTGGATCATCCCCCAATTATATATGACATTCAAATGCTGTAAAAAATAAGCATGTTAATGACACACACAACATTATAAATTGGTGAATTTGTCGACCCTGCTGTCAAGCTGCAGCACTTTAATGCAGGAGAAATCCGAGACAGGCAGAGAAAGGGAAAAACGCAGTGACAGGGATCTAGGCATACTTTTTGAAGAGCACTTTATTTGAAAATGCAGAACTATCCTGTTCTATAAAAAAGCAATTTGGTACAACTAACAGACAAACAATTGTTAACATGATGTGGCGTGGGCAGAAGGTCATCGCTGTCGACGTATCTCTGCAGACCTTTCCTAGAAAAAGAATACTAAATTGGTGTTAACAAATTGTCCCTAAATTAGGCGTCTCTCAATCTGGTTATAATTCTCTAAATTTGCACACCTTTATTGTGGAGTCCAATAGGCGTAGACAAAGGTCATAGGTAGAAGAGGACACTCACTGAATGTTAAAATGGCTGCGCAGGCTTGTAGGGCCGAAGGGCCTGTTTCCTGTGCTATGTTGTTCTTTGTTCTTTGTAGATAACAATTGGTATTTATATAGATTCTGTAGTGCAGAAAGGCCCGTCCCCCCTCTCCAAACACAAAGTAGTTCATAGAAACATGAGGTAAACATGCAATTCAAAAAAAAGAGATTAGGAAGAATGTCTAAACATTTAGTGAGTTTTAAGGAGGGCTTTTGAAGGAAATGAGGCAATTAGTAAGGCCAAGGGACTCAGAAAATGAAGACCAGATGGCAGGGAAATGGCCACCAAGATGGGTATAAAGGGAAGGGAGGGCACACAAGCAACATGAGGCTTGGGAGTAATAAAATAAAATGCTGCAAATACTCAGCCAGTCAGGCAGTATCTATGGAGAGAGACACAGTCAACGTTTGAGGTTGATGACCTGAGTCCCCAGTTCTAAAGAGAGGTAATTGATCTGAAACATTCGGTCAAATCTTCTGATATCGCCTGGTGCTCTCAAACTCAATGGACTTTTGGCTGGCTTGCCACATCTGGCCACAGCAGAGCTGGAAAATCTTGGCTTTTCACCTTGCCGACACTATAGTTAAGAAAGCCCACCAATGCCTCCACAGCTTGGTATGGCTCCTGCTCTGTCCAAGACTGCAAGAAACTACAAAGGATCGTCAATGAAGCTCAGTCAATCATGCAAACCAGCCTCCCATCCACTGACTCTGTCTACACATCCCGCTGCCTTGGAAAAGCAGTCAGCATAATTAAGGGCCCCATGCACCCCAGACATACTCTCTTCCATCGGGAAAAAGATACAAAAGTCTGAGATCATGTACCAACCAACTTAAGAACAGCTTCTTCCCTGCTGCCTTCAGACTTCTGAATGGACCTATTTCACATTAAGCTGGTCTTTGTCTACACACTAGCTATGACTGTAACACTACATTTTGCACTCTCATTTCCTTCTCCATGTACGATATGCTTTGTCTGTATAGCCTGCAAGAAATAATACTTTTCATTGTATAATATGCATGACAATAATACATCAAATCAAATCAAAGTCTAATGATTTGCTTCTGCTTTCCAGCCATTAGCTCTGTTACTTTCTCTGCAGATGCTGCTACATCTGTTGAGAATCTCCAGCACTTTCTATATTCATTGCAGATTTTCAGCCTCTGTGGTATTTTTCTTTTGAGATGACGTAGGAGGACTGGAGAAGATTACTGAAAGGGGCATGGCTGGGGGCGAGGGGATGTTGGTGGTGGGAGAATGTGGTGATGTTGTGGGGGAAAGGTCTATATGGATTTAAACACAAAAAAAGGATCATTTCCATGCATGTGGGCGGCACAGTAGCACAGTGGTTAGCACTGCTGCTTCACAGCTCCAGGGACCTGGGTTCGAATCCTGGCTTGGGTCACTGTCTGTGCGGAGTTTGCACATTCTCCCTGTGTCTGCGTGGGTTTCCTCCAGGTGTTCCAGTTTCCTCCCACAGTCCAAAGATGTGCAGGCTAGGTTGATTAGCCATTCTAAATTGCCCCTTAGTGTCCCTGGATGCATAGGTTAGAGGGATTAGTGGTTAAATATATGGGGATAGGGCCTGGGTGGGATTGTGGTTGGTGCAGACTCGATGGGCTGAATGGCCTCTTTTTGCACTGTACAATTCTATGAAGAAAGCACATGTGTTTCGGGGAATTACAGATATTGGCTAATCAGTGAAAAGTTGAAAATTTGGCAATTGTACACAATTGTAGTTATAGAGTCAGAGATTTACAACATGGAAAGAGGCCCTTCAACCCAATTTGTCCATGCTGCCCTTTTCTAACCACCAAGCTAGTCCCAATTGCCTGCGTTTGGCCCATATTCCTCTAGAGCTATCTTACACATGTAACTGTCTAAATGCTTTTTAAAAGACAAAATTGTACCTGCCTCTACTACTACCTCTGGCAGCTCATTCCAGACACTTACTACCCTCTGTGTGAAAAAAACTGTCCCTCTGTGTCCTTTTGTATCTCTCTCCTCTCAAACCTACGCCCTCTAGCTTTAGACTCTCCTACCTTTGTGAAAAGATATTGGCTATCTAGCTGATCTATGCCCCTCATTATTTTATAGACCTCTGTACGGTCACCCCCAAGGCTGCTACACTCTAGGGAAAAAGTCCCAATTTATACAGCCACTCCTTATAACTCAGACCATCAATTCCTGGTAGCATGGTTGTTTCTTTTCCCTGAGTAAGTGAGTGATAGCCCTTTCTTCCAAAAGGGTGAAAGGCTGACTGTTGGACTTGTTGCAGAGAGCTGCGGTGCTATTGTTCTTTTTAATTAGAAGTGAAGTGTTAAACACATAATAATTCCAGGTACCTTTCAACGTGGCTGCCTGGGCTGTAACTTGCCCGTTATAGAACCCACCCACTTTTCCTTCCATTGATTTTAATGAAATGAGAACTAGACAGGCTCTACAATGACTGGTCAATCTTCCACATTGTCATGGTTCAGGAGCACACTGGTGACCCAAGCTGCACTACAATGTAGCTCGATGTTGAGACTGAAACAATTTTAGTTAGTACTGAGTCCCATATGTCAACCCATGAGTGGGAGACAGTCAGGATTGTGGCCAGGATGGGCCCCATAGTTATTTAGTAGAGCTGAAAGCAGCATTCTTTTCGATGCTACAAGAAAGGACATTTTAGGATGTTTCTGGACCTTCTTTCTGAGTACGGTCCAGCTGTGCTTATAAGAAGCACAGTAAGAAGTCTGATAACACCCGTGGCAAACTCACCTGATGAAGGAGCAGCGTTCCAAAAGCTCCAAAGATTCCAAATAAACCTGTTGGACTTTAACCTGGTGTTGAGAGATTTCTTGCAGTGCCCAACCCCAGTCCAATGCTGGCATCTCCACATCATGACTATAAGAAACTTAGGTTAGGCAGTTGAAGATCCTGGGGAAAAAAAATCATTGGAGGTTTGTGCTTATTTCAAGAAAGGTCCCATTGAATGTAACAGTGTCCGTGCAGTTTGGGTGCAGGCCTCACAACACAGCAGCTCCTAATAATCTTCTAAGTTTTTGTTCAGCAATTGCGTATTATACTTTGACTTCAATAGAGTGATTGCTGTGAATATTGACTCACGCATCAAGATGTGCAAGACCCACCCTTGTTCACCATCAGAATATGGCTGAATGCTGCTTGTCTTTTGACATTTGATGTGCCCTGTTGGAGTTGATCCTTATTGTTTGGGCTTGCTTTCTTCTGCTGGCCTTTTTTATCGATCAGTTGACCAAATCATTATATCGCCAATTTCCCACATTCCATGTTCCTGGTGTTTCCATGATGCCGAAGTCCAGTGTTTTTATTTGGGTTACACATCACCTTAACAACAGATAACCAACTCAAGCTGAGGAGAAAATAAAACACAACAATCACAACAATCACACTTTGGATTTCCCAAAGAAAGATACAGAAATGGTAAAGTACCTGCTCTCTCCATACATCTCCGAGTATTGAGATCACATGCCCAATCATTGGCTGGAATTTTACTGCCTTGCCCACCCCGATTCCAGGCTGGGCGAGAATGGAAATCTCGGTTGGCCTCGGACAGGATTTTACAACCTTGCCTGAATGAGGTTGTGTCTATTGCTCAGTTTTTATTTATCAGTCAAGAATACAATTAGTCACAATAGAAAAGTAAATTAAAACAAAAATTATTGATCCTTAAACTGACACTGCAAACAAAGAAACAGAATTGGAAATCACCTGAAATAGTGCTGACTTTGGAAACGTCTTTCTTCCTGAGTGGTTTGTCACTTTAAAGTGTCAGGTTGTATTTGTGAAGAACAGTTCATGGTATAATGATGAAAGAGACCGCTTACAATGACATTTCCTCTGTATATTTACTATATCTTGGTGATAAAATAAGTCTGAAAACATCAACTACATAAAAAACATAAACAGAAAGTGACTCAAGGAAGAAAACAGCCACATTCTGCATGAGCTGATATATCTTGGGCTTGTCTTTGGAATAACATCTGAACCATGTCACATTGGCCTAATGGATTGGTTTACATTTGAGAAAGTTCAGTGATTACGATCATGGTATTTCTTTGCTTGTGAACCCTTGACGATTTCAATTCTACTTTCATTGTGGTTTAATATCCTTCTGCTTAGTTTGAGTTGCTTTTGAAAACATGTATCAACCATTTCCCTGTTTCAAGCCTGAAACAATATAGATTGGCACAAATCTAACGGCTCTGGACTGCACGAACAATCAAGGAGTTCTGCTGATTCAGCACACTGTACTAATCTGCTATTTATCTTCATCGAGCCAAAATTCTCCAGTTATTTGCTGGTAGTGTGTTATATAGTCCTTGTCCCTCCATTTCTTTTGCAGCATATTTTAAATTAGTCATGCGTTTCTAAAGTGGCAATTCTGAATATAGAAATATAAAACCATTTTGATAGATTTAATTACAAAGATATGGATTATTTTGCCACAGGAATAATCAATGTTGCTCTGATCCTCATGGGGACCAATAATATTTTTTATAAAGAAAGGAATCTCATGATGCCTGTTGAAAGAAAACAGCTGGACAAGGTTTCACTTTTAAAAACTTTTGAAGTTTTTTTTATTAGTCACAAATAAGGCTTACATTAACACTGCAATGAACTTACTGTGAAATTCCCTTAGTTGCCACACTCCGGCGCCGGTTCAAGTCAACGTATCTAACCAGCACACCTTTCAAACTGCGGGAGGAAACTGGACCACCCGAAAGAAACCCACGCAGACATGGGGAGAACGTGCAAACTCCGCACAGACTGTGACCTAAGCCAGGTATCAAACCTAGGTCTCTGCCACTGTGAAACAGCAGTGCTAACCATTGTGCCACCTATCATAACAAACCAACACAATTCAAATATTAATTAACTAGTGAGGGATATTTCAGATAAAAAGCTAAATTTCACTTTAAATAGTCAATGCAACAAAGATTCAGTCACAAGCATTCACACTGGTTCCTGCACGAATGTGGTGCCAATCCAGCAGGTTGCTTTGTCCTGAATGGTGCCAAGCTTCTTGAGTGTTGTTGAAGCTGCACCCATCCAGGCAAGTGGGGAATATTCCATCACACTCCTGACTTGTGCCTTGTAGATGATGGATAGGCTTTGGGGAGTCAAAGCTAGTGGCGTTTGCTACCAAATAAACCTATTGGACTTTAACCTGGTGTTGTGAGACTTCTAACCTGTTTGGGTACACAGAGGGAGAATTTAGCATGGCCAATGCACTTAACCAGCATGCTTTTCAGGCTGTGGGAGGAAACCGGAGCACCCAAAGGAAACCAATGCAGATACAGAGAGATGCCGCACAGACAGTGACCCAAGCCAGCAATTCAGCTTGGGTCCCTGGTGCTGTGAGGCAGCAGTGCTAATCACTGTGCCACCATGCCATCCTTTTACCCACTAACTTTACGAGTACAAAACCTATCTTTCCCACGGCTTCTGAAAGTGGCTGGAAATTTAAACTTCTTCCCTCAATTCAAGGCTTCAGTTGCGTGCTGCCCTATACAGTTCTCACCTAGCCTGAGTCGGAATATTGGGCAGAAACTAATGGCTGGACTTGCAGACAAGAAACCAGGAGCAGAGTGGCAATCCAGTTCTGTTTGCTAGTCTGTTGAAGTTCAGGCCCAATATAAATATCATTTTTGGGAATAATTATAATTCAAATTCTACACTTCTTGATCAAAGCAGAGCCTACCTTTTTGAATGGTGAATATAACACAAATTATTCAGACCATCTTCTTCCACTGCTCAAGATATAATTGAAAGGAAGTAGGGTAATCCTTGAAACACTGCATTAGTATCTCTTGGGGGTTAATATTTTCTGTGTTGCTTCCAAGAGTGTCATCCGACATCAATCAAAGATGACATACAGCACTGCTTTTGCAATCTACAGCTCCAGCCAAAGCCTCGTGATTCAGCAGTTGAGTGACAGAACCCTCATCTCCCTAGTCATCTTTGCTGTAATGTCAATATTTAATCCTGTTCGTATCTTTCAGTAAACTTTAAATATAACTAGGAAAAATCAGATTGAAATTCCTGCAGAAATCAACACGGAAAATCTTTAACCATTATTGGCCTCGCTGGTTCCCCACTATACTCACTGCGACAATTATGTCTGCATCAAACTGTAGTATCATTTGTCACTGGTGGATAATTTTGTACATTAGGGGAGACAGTGGCACACTGGTATTCTCACTGGATTAGTAGCTAAAAGATCCAGAGCAAGATCTGGGGACACGGGTTCCCATGATAGCAGATGGTAAAATTTGAATTAAATAAAAATCAGGAATTAAAAGCCGGATGATGACCATGAAACCATTGTTGATTGTCAGAAAAACCTATCTGGTTCACTAATGTCCTTTAGGGAAGAAATCTGGCAACATTATCTGGTCTAGTCTACATGTGACTCCAGACCCACAGCAATGCGGTTGACTCTCAAATGCCCTCTGAAAGGGAGGGAGGATTTGAGAGGAGATGAGGTTTTCTAGCTGCAAGTTGATAATTACACTGAATTTCAGACAAGGCAGGAAGGGAATGAATATGGGGTGGCACTGCTGCCTCAAAGCTGCACGGACTCAGGTTCAATTCCAGCCTTGGGTGGCTGTCTGTGGGGAATTGGTATGTTCTCCCCGTATCTGTGTGGGTTTCCTCTGGGTGCTCTGGTTACCTCCCATAGTCCAAAGGTGTGCAGGTTAGGTGGATTGGCCATGCTAAATTGTCCCTTAGTGTCCCAGGGTGTGTGGATTAGGGGGATTGGAAGGGAAAGTATGTCGGGTTAAGGAGATAGGGCCTGTTGGAGGGTTGGTGCATACTCAATGGGCTGAATGGCCTTCTTCTGACATATAGAGATTCTATGATTCTCTGTCAATGTCTCACTTTTGGTTTATTCCCAAACTGAGTACAAAAACACAGGTTCAAGATCAAAACTCACCTCAATCAGCTAATTTCCAGAAAATCACCAGGGTCTTGCAGCCTGAAAACAGTAGTTATTTTATCTCCAGCAGTTCAAATAAGCAAATATCTTTTATCTCCACAGGTGCCTAGCTCATCATTTAGCTGAAGACTTCTTGGAAAAGGCAGCTTGCTCACGGTCCAAACTGTGCTTATAAACTTGTAAGAAAAGGTCAGTTCCCAAGAAAGAGTGAAACAGTCCAATTTTGTTCCATTGAAAGAAAACATAGGGCTTTGGAAAGGATCCCAAGGAGATTTACAAGGATGATTTTGGGAATGAAAGACTTGACATATGAGGAGCGTTTGAGGACTTTGGGTCTGTACTTGATCGAGCTTAGGACCATGAGGGAAGATCTCATTGAAACATATAGAATACTGAAAGGCCTGGATAGATTGGAGGTGGGGAAGATGTTTCATTTAGTGGGAGAGACTACAGTCCGAGGGCACAGCTTCAGAGTAAAGGGATGACTCTTTAGAATCGAGATGAAGAGCAATATCTTCAGCCGGAGGATGGTGAATCTATGGAATTCATTGCCACAGAAGGCAATGGAAGTCAGTTTATTGAGCGTATTAATTCTTAATTGGTAAGGGGATCAAAGGTTAGAGGGAAAAGGCGGGAGAATGTGGTTGAGAAATATATCAGCCATGATTGAATGGTGGAGCAAACACAATGGGCTGCATGGCCTAATTCTGCTCCTATACCTTATGATCTTAGCAAACATACAAGCTCTGAACATCATGGGATCTTCAGGGTAATTTTATTCTGCCCCTTTCTCACTAGATAGGTCTCAGGTATCAATGCAGAGTGAGTCTGTAGATGCTTTAGTTTGTATTGATTAGCATAGCAAATTTTAATTGTAAATGATCCCATTGCTCATGACCAGACAAAGCCATTCCATCTTCTTAATACTGTAGCACAATTATTAATGCTTAAGTAGAGGAGAATTGGACATCTATTTTGCGACATTAGATAGCATGCTTTATTCACATAGTCCAATTTATACTTTCAGTTTCTTTTATCAGACTCCCAATACACTTAGGAAGCATCAGTTTGCTATAGCATGAATCCAACAATGAAATCTGAGCTCTAAAAATGTCCAATATATAAAATGTTAAGAATTGGGGAAAATTAAGATATAAAAAACAAAGTAAAAGCACAACGTTGCTTAGAAGCAGATGACTGAAGAAATGATGAAATGCAAATTAGCCTTTCACTGGGAAACAAATACTTTACATGTGTGACTCGAGAAAACAATGAGGCTATTGAAGTGGTAACTTCAAAGTGGAGAGAAAAGGAAATTGGCATACGCCTGCCAAAAGCTGAGTCCAAGGGGAAGATAAAGTCAAAGGGAAAGAAATGGTATAACTGTAGAACACTAAGATGAAGAAGAAGAGAGATAACTAACGTCAGAGCTGCAGGGAGTTGCAGCTATCGTTCCTCAAGAGAAGCAACCATTTTCCGCCTTTGCTGAACTGGAAGACTGTTTCTCACATTAACCAGGTTATAGTAATTATTTAACTCAGAGTTAAATCCAGTAATTATACTTAATGTCGGATGTTGCTTGGGAAAAGGGATGTCTCAGATTTCAGATAAGCAAATTATGTTACAGTTATTAAAAAATGTTGGAGGGTATTAGCTTTGAGGAGAGATTGAATAAACTGGGATAGTTCTCCCTGGAAAGATAGAGGATGAAGGGTGACTTGATAGAAGTTTATAAAATTATGAAGGGCATAAATAAGGTGAACAGTTGGAAGCTTTCTCCCCGCTGGAGGGAAACGGTCGGATGGTGGGGATTGGCGCCCCCTGGGCATGGGCACTCTGGCAGTGCCAGCCGGTGCTCCCTGACACTGCACAAGAGGCAAAGTGCCCATGGCCAGGGGGTACCTTGGCACTACCCACCAGGTATTGGACAATGCCAAGGCGGGGGGGCCTATTGTGGGAGGGGCCTGCAGGTGATCGGTGGGGGTCCTGTGGCAACTCTGCAAATAGGATTGGCCGGGGCTGGAGGGAGGCCAGTGATAGGGGTAAGCCGAGGTGGGGGTTGTCTGCCTCCCGGAGAGACGGGTCTGTCTCCTGGGAAGGGGGCAGGGGGGAGGGGTCAGTGGGGGGTGTCTGCCGGAGGGGGTAGTGGGGAGGGATCGTCACTGCTGAGGGTGGAGGGGCTGGAGATTATGGTATTCCTTGCCGCAATTGGACCATGATCGGCCATGGGGTGTCATGGTGGGCAGCCATGCGAGGGTCCCGGGCTGGCCAGAGATCGAGATGGCCAGAAAACTGCAGTCTAACAGTTTGGGGCCACTGCGCATGCGCAGATGTTCAGAACTGTCAGACTTTGCGTGAATAGGCCCCGCTTCCTGAGATTTTAATGACATTCACAATTGTGATCTCTGCAGTGCACAGAGTGTGGGAGATTAGAGTCTAAACTCCCACTGAGAAAACAATTGTGAATTACACCATTATATCTGCCAATTCAGCACTTAGAATATTTTTGGGAGAATCGGGCCCAATGGATCCAGAAATTAATTACTTAAGTACAGAAGAGACCACAGGAAAAATATACTGCACAGGTCCCATGAGGTGGTGATTAAACAAATTGAAAGGGAGTTGAAAAATGACTTATTTTATGACAATGACCATCGTAACTCAGCACATATATTATCTAGAAGAATTTGCATTTACGTCAGGCATTTAAAACAAAAAAAATGGAAATGAGGAACAGATCTAGAATCGTGGAGAGTGAAGTGGGATGATGGCGAAGCGTGTTGACTGAAAGCTTTTCTTAAGTGATCGGCTTCCAGTACATTTCTGGAGGTGGAGGAGAAGAATATTAGTCTGGTTAACCTTTCAGAACAGTATGGAGTATGAATCAAACTTGCTTACTTTTAATCAAAACTCATCTTATTTGGGTCTACAGCAGCTTGCTTCAAAATCAGTCACTGATTGCACCATTTCTAGACATTAATTATAATTGCAAATTCCCAAACTTATATATTTAAATTGATATGAATTGCAGCTGCTATTTACTTACATTAGGATATTAGTTTGGACAGAGTGCCTGCTCTTTTTGTTGTTCCTTGTTGAGTAGACGGTACTAGCAACATTCAGCTTCACTTAATTCCCCTGATTTATTGATCTGTTAAAAAGCAGTACATTAAGTATAGTGAAGGAGCTCTGTATACGTTCACCCACCTATTGTTACAGAAGTTGTCTACAACGAGAGATCTCATTGAAGTGAACATTGGGACACAGCAGCATGAGTAGGCCATTTGGGCCATTGAGCCTGCTCTGCCAGATCATAGCCGGTCATTTACCTCAATGCCACTTTCCCCTGTGAACCCCATATCCCTCCATGTCAGTAGTATCCAGAAATCTATCAACTTCTGTCCTGAACATGCTCAATGATTGAGCTCCCACAGCCCTCTGGGGTAGAGAATTCCAAAGAGTCACCATCCTCTGGGTGAAGAAATTCCTTCACATCTCAATCTTAAATGGCCTGTCCCTTACGCTGAGAGCCCCTTGGTTCTCGACTCACCAGCCAAGGGGATACATCCTATCTACATCTATCTACTCTGTGAAGTCCTGTAAGAATTTTGTAAGTTTCAATGAAATCACCTCTCAGTCTTTGAAACTCTAAAGAATACAGATCCAGTTTCCTTAATCTATCCTCATAAGGCAATCCTGCCATTCTGGGATTAAAGTCAGAGTTTTACAGCATGTAAAAAGGCCCTTCGGCCCATCACGTCTGCCATCAAGCACCTTACTATTCCAATCCCATTTTCCAGCACTTGCCCCATAACCTTGTGTGCTCATTTCACATTTGTGTGAGTATTTCAAGTGCTCATCTGAACAATTCTTAAATACTGTGAGGGTTCCCACCTCTACCACCCTTTTAGATAGTGAGTTCCAGATTCCCACCACCTTCTGGGTGAAAAGGTTTTCCTCATCTCATACAAATTTCCTGCCTTTAACTTAAATCGATGAGAAATCTATCAATAATCTTGATTAATAATCTTGATTATTAACCTCTGGCCAAGCTACCCTCCCATGGCTCCTTAACATCAGCTCCTGGATGTTAATATCTACTTTAGGAGTAGGTAATCATTAAAATGTTCCCTTTTTAGAGAAAAAAGATACTTAAAATCATACCTTTTGTCATTTTTAATGGGAGGACTTGTGCTGGAAAGTTGCTTCTCATATTGGACACACACCCCTCACTCTCTCACACACACTCACCACCCTCTCACACACACACACACACACACTCACCACCCTCACACACACACACACACACACACACACACACACACACACACACACACACACACACACACACACACACACACACACACACACACACACAGTCATCCCCTCGCATGCGCCCTCATCCTTGCCCCCTTGCACATGCACCCCCTCACACCCGCACCCTTGCCCCCTCACCCCCTCACACGCACCCTCACCCCTTCACCCCTCACATGCACCCTCACCCTCTCACCCTCTCCCCCTCACTCTCTGACACACACACACACACACGCACCCCCTCACTCTCTGACACACATCTTCACCTCCTCACTCTCTGACACACACCCTCACCCCCTCACTCTCACACACTCCCCCCGACTCTCTCTCTCTCTCACACACACACGCTTGTATCTGCCGCATAGCTTGTTTTTAACCATTATACGGTGGACGAAGAATGCAAATTGATTTCTTGCTAGTGCAGTAATATTTATTCACACACACAACTGATATTAATCACCCAGACAATCAATACTAAGTTACTTACAGAATACTAAAGTTCAAGTTCAATACTAGAACTTGACTTAACTTTTGCATGACTGACAAGTACCCAGGCAGATATTGGCCTTTATCCATGTGTTTGTCTCCGTAGTTCTGGTGTAGTTAGTCCCTTAGCGTGGTCGGATATTCTGGTTCTGGTCTTCCTTCTGTCATTGGTGGGGTGGCTCACCTCACGCTGGTTGGTGCTGGTGATGGTCAACGTTGTCATTCATTTGTTGGAGAGAAAGAGAGAGAGAGAGAGATCCTTTAGTTGTCCCTTTTATCCCTCATTAGTTTCATGCCTTTTTTGGTTATTCCAATCAATCGATCAGGGCTTGATCACCCTGGTTGATAAAGTCCAATCAGGTGCTGCCACACCGATCTCTGGATGTGTATTCAACGGTCATGCCAGTAGGTGCTGGAGGCACGTAGGTCACATACCTCCCTACCAAATAAGGGGTTAAGGCACCCCTATGTCTGGTCAACAACTCTGTTTGACCAGAAAGCGTCCATTGTCTTTGAGATGGCCAATGTCCTCTGTATTCGGTCATCTAAACTGCAGCCTGCCTCTAATTGTGGCCTATTATCCCAACATGCTTTGTAAATCGCTATCGTAGGTGGCCCATTTGGCCACAACACAGACACATTCGCACACGCATATTCACCTTTTCTCTCCCCCTCTCTCGCGCACTCACCCCTCCCCCTCTCTCGCGCACTCACCCCTCCCCCTCTCTCGCGCACTCACCCCTCCCCCTCTCTCGCGCACTCACCCCTCCCCCTCTCTCGCGCACTCACCCCTCCCCCTCTCTCGCGCACTCATCCCTCCCCCTCTCTCGCGCACTCACCCCTCCCCCTCTCTCGCGCACTCACCCCTCCCCCTCTCTCGCGCACTCACCTCATTTCTCTCACACACTCACCCCTCCCTGGCCAGAACATGCCCCCCCCTCCCACTCCACGCTCTTATACATGCCTCTCCAAGGCCTGAACTGTCCCCTCACTCACACCTTTCTGAGGCTTCTCACCACTCTTCTTTGCCACTGGATCCATTCTCAGGCTCAATCCTTGCTTTTGGCCATGGGCTTTTCTGCCCAGCAACAATGAGCCGGTCGATATCAAATGGGTCAACTGGAGAAAGAGCCCATTGGATCAATAGATGCTGATAGGCTAGTCAACCTATCAGCAGCCACTGGTCCAAGGAGCCTTGCTCTGATTGGTCTATTTCATTGCTGTAATTATCTTTGAACATTGTCTGTTACTCTATTGAGTTGGTGTTTACTGGTTATATGGTGGCCACCCCTTCCGTGGACTGCCTGGAACCCTTTCACAGATCCATAGGGGGTCCACAGACCCAATTCGAGAATCAGTGCTTGAGGGAAATTGATCCCATATACTTATAAAACCCGTGCAGGCTGCAACATGAAGATTGGGAATTGAACATGAGATTTGAGGGCCACCACCTGATTGACTAAACGTTAATGATATTTTCCTTCTGCCTGAAACAAGTAGGTGATCGATTCATTTTTCCATTAGCTTATTGGGCCAGGATTTTCATAGAGTCATGTAGATTCTGTAGCATATTCAAAATGGTGGATGGCCCCCAGAACTGAAAAGCGCTCCCATTTATCGAAAATAAACCATTTTTGCTGAGTGAAGGGCGTAATGGGGAATGGAAGTGACACACGTGAATCAACCTGAAGTCAGCATGGCAATCTGAACTCAGTACTCATCATAGAATCCCTACAGTGCAGAAGGAGACCATTCAACCCATCGAGTCTGCACCAACCACAATCCCACCCAGGCCCCACTCCCGTAACCCCACATATTTACCCTGTTAGTCCCCCTGACACTCAAGTCAATTTATCAATCAACCTGACTTGCACATCTTTGGACTGTGGGGAGAAACCGGAGCACCCAGAGGAAACCCACGCAGACACGGGTAGAACATGCGAACTCCACCCAGGTCCCTGGCACTGTGAGGCAGCACTGCTAACCACTGTTCCACCATGCCACCCAATTCAAATAGGTGGCATTTTTTCCAGAGTAGGGATTTGATTCCACAGTGTGTGAGAGTTATGAATTTTTAGAGTGGGCATAAATGCTCTTGAAGAACGCATACTATTTGCTGAACTGTAAGCTTTCAAGTTATTTAAACCCCCTGCCTTTTATATTTTTAAATAAAGCTGCCTGCCTGTGTCTGAGAATTGAGAAAACTGTTTTTGCAGTTTCAATAGATGTTGTTGATATAACCCGAAGTACCATCATTAATATATTATTGATGCTTTACTGCTTTCCACAATCATTATCACAGGAAGAGTTGTAAATTTAAGTGAGGGCTCAATGTGAAGTCTGTAATAGAGTCATGGGGGGAACTCTCTGATCTCCAGCTACTTACTTCTTGGAGGCAGGAAAAGATGTGCCATGTGCTAGTGGTGGGATTCTCTCACCCTGCCGCTGTCAATGGGATTTGATGTCACCCCACATTGCTGCATAACCCACAGGACGGGTGTGCTGCCAGCAGAACTGGAGAGCTCCGGCACCATGAACAGCCAGAGAATTCCCCCCGTAGAGTTTTACAGCACAAAATAAAGCTCTTTTGCCCATCATGTCTATACTGGCCACGAAGAACCGATCTATCCTAATTCCATTTTCCAGCACTTGGCTCATATGCTATGTCAATTCAAATTATTTCTTTATTGCTGTGTTTTTACTGAATCTCAACCTGGCTCAGAGCCTGTCGTGGATACTGGTGAGTAAGTTGCCGTGGCGGAAGGGAAAATGGTGGTGGGTGAAGGTCACCAATCGACATGAGTTAGTGCTGAGGTGGCATAGCGGCTAAAAGGAACCAGGGGGTGGGTGAGGGCATGAGTGAGCATGCATGGGCATGGGGAGTGGGTGGGGGCTGGGTGAAGAGGTTTGAGGACTAAAGAACCCAATGTTTAAGGAAATAACTGGGATGAATAAGCCTTTTTAAACAGCTCACTTTGATGCTGATAGTAGGAAGATTGAACTCCCATCCCTCAACTGCCCCTTTGCCTTCCCCACCCACCCCCACCCCAACCCCAAAATGAAGCTCCCACCATTCAGGGCTTTTTTTTCTCAAGGCAGATTCAGCAAGCATGAATATTTCCCAACTTTGAGCACCTACCCTGGGTGCTAAATTGCAGGTCTTTTGAGTTTGTTTATTAGCTAAGTATCAGGGGTGGACGCTAATGAAAGAAAATTGGAGGCGAAAATCATTCACAAAAAGAATTGTAGCATTTGCTTTGTAATAAATGCAAGATTCATATATAATGGCGCAAACAAATAAGATGGCATGTCCGATGAACAAACCAGTTATTCATAATTGGTGACACATTTAATCACAGCATATCAAATCTTTTGGACCTTTTGCCTGAGCAAGTTGCGCAATGCTAATGAGGCAGAAAATTGGCTGCACAATTTCAGTGCAACTTAAAATTACAAGGAGCAACGCTATCCTTAAGGTCAGAAAGCAGCATTAGCTGTTCAAAAGGAAAATTGTGGAACAAATCTAAATTTAGCCTAATGCTGACATACAGGAAGCTTGTTTAAATCGTAGATTTATGTCAGTGAAATGATTAAAGTGGGAGCTGTCAACAAAAATCCTTACATGGAAACAAGTGTTCCTCTGGATAGTTTTGGAGTCTTCCCAGGAAAGCAGCAAGTGTGAGAGCAGAAAAGGTTAATTCTTTTACTTTTAACTTGTTTTCTTCACATTTCTAGAAGCACATAGCTTAATTATGTAACTTTTAAGCGGTATCTGGACGGGTACATGAATAGGGAGGGAATAAAGGGATATGGATGGATTAAGGGCAGAAGGTTTTCTTAGTTTAGTTAGAACATAAAAAATAGGAGCAGGAGTAGGCCATCTAGCCCCTCAAGCCTACCCCGTTAGGACATCATGATCAGTATGGGCTTGGAAGGCCAAAGGGCCTGTTCCTGTGCTGTACTTTTCTTCATTGTATTTGTTGTAAAGCACCTTGTGGTGTACATCAATCAATCCTTCGCGCTTGTTCCAACCGTCAGACAGTACATTGTTGTTCTGCATCTTAAATCCATCCATCTTGACTCCAAATTTCTCATTATCTTTAGCTACTTTCAAAATCTATCAACCTTAGATCTAAAATTATTTATTAAGCAAGCATCTACTGGTTTTTGTGTGAGGATTTTACACTTCTACTTCAAGCTGGAACAGAGTGTAAGATAGCAAAATTTGGGGATCATAATAAAATAGCTGGGAAAGCAGGCAGTGGAGAGGAGATACAGATTTTGCAGACGGATATAGATAGGCTAGGAGAACAGGCCAAAATTTGGCAGACAGAGTTTAATGTGATAAGTGTGAGGTTATTCATTTTGGCTGGAAAAATAGAAAGAAATATTATCTAAATGGAAAGTAAATTCATTTGGGCAGAGGGTTCATGATTCGCAGGAAGTTGGTATGCAGGTACAGCATGTAATAAAAAAAGCAAATGGACTGGAGTATCACAGTAAAGAAGTGTTGTTGCAATTGTATGGGGTGTTGGTGAGACCACATCTAGAGTATCGTGTCCAGTTTTGGTCTCCTTATTTGAGGAAGGTGGCATTGGAGGCAGTTCAAAAGAGGATTGGTTCTGGGGATGAAAATGTTGACGTATGAGGAGAGATTAAAAAGTTTAGTTTATACTCACTGGAGTTTAGAAGAATGAGAGCGGATCTAATCAAGGTATATAAACTACTAAAAGGGACTGATACAATAAAAATTAGACCAAATATTTCCCTTTGAGGACAATCTGGAACAAGAAGTCACAGATATAAATTGAGAGATTAATTTAAAATTGAGAAGAGGGGGAACTACTGCTTGTGGTGAATTTGTGGATCTTGCTGCCTCATATTGTTAGATGGTTTCAAGCTGGAAATAGATATATTTCTGAAAAAAAAAGGGTTAAATGGATATGGGGAACAGGTAGGGAGGTGGATTTGAGACCAGGAAGAGCTCAGCCATGATCTTATTGAATGGCGGAGCTGAATTATCTACTTCTGCTCTAAATTCTTATGTTCCTTTGTTCCTATGTACCAGACTCTGTTAAGAAATTATTCTTAACTTCTGTCTTGAATGACTTGGCTTGGATTATTTCTGATTCCTCATCTTTTTTAAATAATGTTTATTATTAGGGATAGAAGATTTGCTAATTACATTTGCATTTTTTCCAACTGAAACCCTGAATCAAGGATTCTTTGAAAGAATATAGTTAAAAAAAGCTACAATTTCCTCATATGCTTCCTTTAAAATCTAGGGGGGCTAATATGACAATCACTTCCCTCAACAAAGTCACTGATATACATCACAAATATTTGTGGCCCCAGCACTAATCCCTGTGACACTCCACTAGTTATAGGTTGCCTTCCTAAAAATGCTCCTCTTATCCCTATACTCTGTCATCTATCAGTTACCCAATCTTCTATCCATATCAATATGCTACCCGCAAAACCATGGGCTTTTATCTTATTTAATATGCTTACTGGACTAGTAATCTACAAACCCAGAATCTGCTCTGGGGACCCAGGTTTGAATTCCACCATGGTAGATTTGGAAGTATGAATTCAATAAAAATCTGGAATTAAAAGTCTAATGGTGACCACAAAACCATTGTTGATTTTTGTAAAAATCCATCTGGTTCATTAATCTCCTTGAGGGGAGGAAGTCTGCTGTAGCCTACGTGTGACTCCAGATCCACAGCAATGTGGTTGACTCTTAAAATGCCACTCAGTTCGTGGGCAATTAGGGATCAGCAAGAAATGCTGGCCTTGCCAGCAATGCCCACACCGCACAAAAGAACAAAAAAAGACTTAATTTCTATCCTAACAGTAAAGCTCTTAACTGAAATAAATTTCAATGGTCACACCTTATTCCTAATGCACAAACAAGCAAGTCTTTTCAGGTAATCATGCGACTTGATTACCTTTTATTTCAAAAAATATATCTATCTCTTTCTTGAAATCATTTCACGATTCAGGTACCACTTGCATTGTCTGTGCTTGTAAAGACTTGCATTCCAACCATTATCTTGCAACTGTGTCTTTGTCTATATATGCCGTGCTTGTAAAATATGCCTATCCACTCACCTGATGAAGGAGCAGCGCTCTGAAAGTTCGTGATTCCAAATAAAATTGTTGGACCTTAACTTGCTGTTATGAGACTTCTTACTGTGCACATCTGGGTGTTGTATGCATGGCTGGTGTGGAAAAAATAAACCTGACAGTTGCAGAATATTTTTGAGACGAGGCCTCTTGTGATGTATAAATGTATTGCTTTCTTCAAAGTGAAACAAACTCTGAATTGCCTGATGTAGTTTAACTAATCATATCACTTAATGTTATTTATGGAACGCACAATAAATACTGGGATTAATTGCTTTTTCCTTGAACGTAGGTGGTTTTACCTTCAGTTGCAAATTATCTTCATGGGACCATTGTTCTGTCAAGTTAGAGTGCACAGATAGTGACATTATTAACCCTCATCAGAAGAGACACACTTGCAGGGGAGCCAAACAGCTTCTTCGAGACAAGGGAGTGATAATGGTTGTGGTAAAGAAATAAACCATGCACTCTGTCCCCCATGTTTTTGTGTCAAGCACCAAACTACTTGTTGTGCTTATATTCAGACAGAGCTGTTTTTTTTTATTTTAAGAAGTCTCACAACACCAGAATAAAGTCCAACAGGTTTATTTGGTAGCACAAGCTTTCAGAGCACTGCTCCTTTATTAGGTGAATGGAGAGTTGGGTTCACAAACAGGGCATATATGGACACAGACTCAATTGCAAGATAATGGTTGGAATGTGAGTCATAACAGGTAATCAGGTCTTATTTTACCATCACCATTTACTCCGAACCAGTGCTTTGTTTCTTTAGCACAACCATTACTGTTCTCTTTGTCTTTTGTTCCACCACATTTTTGTCATTTAGCCTGTCACAGCCTGACCTTTCAATTTGTTCTATCTGACCTTCCCCAAATTTTTCAACAGAATAAAATCCATTAGCGGTTCTACATTTTATTAGTTCTGAGGTCATACTGGACTCAAAACATTAACTCTATTTCTCTCTCTGTGCATCTTGCCAGACTTTGAGCTTTTCCAGCACTTTCTGCTTTCAAACTGTCAGTATCCAAAGTATTTTTGTTAACAATGAATGCCTAGAACAGCAGAAATATAACATCTGAAATGTGTAAATGTCCACGATTCCAGGCAGAGGGGAACAAGTTTCAGACCCTCAGAGAGAGGTGTCCAAAGAATAGCCTAAAAGGAGCAGACCACCAAATAATACGAAGAACAGAAAAGACTTCATTTCAGATCAAACCTCTGCTATTATGAAATTTCCTGTTTAATAACTGGTGGACTGAAAGAACCTGTCAATCAGTATGTAATTCCATGGGAACCATGAGTGAAGAAAGAAAAAGGAAAATTCTTTAGCTAATAAGTTTTCAACAATTGGCTGAGCAATAGAAAGTAAAGAAGAGGGATTATAAACCAGAAAGGGCTGAACAATTCAGGTGGTCTGGCAGCACCTGTGGAGAGCGACACAGAATTAACACTGAGTCAGTACGACTCTTCTTCAGAGGGAGAAATGTGAAGGGGATGGAGCAGGTGGAGAAAAATAGAAGGTCAGGCGTAAGGGAGAGCTGAGAAATGATTTGAGGAGAGCACAGTGGTTAGCAGTACTACCCCACAGCTCCAGGGACCCTGGATCAATTTCAGCCTTGGGTCATTGTCTGTGTGAAGTTTGCACATTCTCACCGTGTCTGCATGGGTTTCCTCTGGGTACTCTGGTTTCCTCTCAGTCAAAAGACATGCAGGACTGCTTAGAGCCAGTAGGAGTCAGTATGTAAAAACACTGCAATCGGCCTGAATATGTCACTCCAGTAACTGACTTCATTAGTGAGCGTGTAGAAGATTGTGTGCCAAAAAAGCAAATCCATGTGTTCCCAACCGGAAATCATGGATGAACAGGGATTTCCACTGCCTGATGAAGCCCAGGTTTGAGGCATTCAAGTCAGGCAACACTGACCTACATAAGAAAGCCAGATATTATCTAAGGAGATCCATCAAAGATGCCAAATGACAATACCAGACCAAGCTAGAGTCCCAGGCTAGCCACATGGACCCCTGCCAACTTTGGCAAGGTCTGCAAGACATAAAAGGCTACAAGATGAAGGTATGTAAAATTCCCAGCACCAATGCACCACTCCTTGATGAAAATGCATTTTATGCCTGTTCTGAGCATGGAGTCATGCCCTCCACCCTGGAAGCTTCAGATGAACCTATATTCAAGATCACTATCGCAGATGTCAGAGCAGCCTTCTCGAAGGTCAACCCACAAGAAGTGACTGGCCTGGATGGGGTACCTGGATGAGTTCTCAATCCTGCGTGGACAGCTGGCGGGGGCATTCTTAGGCATCTTTAACCTCCCTTTACAACAATCTGAAGTCCCTATCTGCTTCAAGAAGACAACCATCATCCCAGTATCAAAAAAAGCCAGACAGTGTGCTTTAATGACTATCATCCAGTGGCCCTGACATCCATCATTATTAACTGCTTCGAAAGGTTAGTCTTGGCACGAATCAATTCCAGCCTCCCAAATTGCCTGGATCCATTACAGGTCGCCTACTGCCACAACAGGTCCAGAGTAGACACCATCTTCTTGGCCCTGCACTCAACCCTGGAAGACCTAGATAACAAAGATACCTATGTTAGACTCCTAGCCCAGGGAGAGGGGCAGGGATACCATTCCATTGTTACCGTTGTACTTTCAATGCCCTGTTAGCCTGGTCTGCAATGTCACTCTATATTGATAGGCATGTTTTTTTAATGTTTTTGCCTCAATTCTTGCATCAAGACAGCTTGTAATACTAATGTCCCTTTTCTAATCCTTTTGTATTTACTGGTTCCAGCTTGCACATGGGTCAAGAGGATAATTAGCTCCTTCAGGTAAAATAAAATAGAATACACTGAATTCTCATGATTATTATTCACATCCAGCATAGCACAGTACTGTGGGAACATTTCCACTTGGTCTAATTCAATATGTTAAGACAGGATTAAGTATTGGCTCCCAATGGTGACCAATCAGCTCGCAGATGCCAACTGAATCTTAATGCTGGCATATTGATTGGTATAAACTGAAAAAGAAATTAATCTTTAGTCCCTTGTACAATTTTGTGTACTTAAGTCGAGCATCATGCTGACACTGGGCAGTCATCCTTTCTGTCTACAAAAGCAGATGCAACTGCATTTGTGAGAATCACGTCACATTTATTTGTGGGACTGTTCATATAGAAAATTAATGTACTCACAATCTAATCTATAACTTTCCGTCCTAAATTATTTAATTCCTTTCCTTTACTTGGCCTCTTGGGGCAGGGGAGTGGGGAGGAATGAAATTGCTCTCAGACTTGGAGGAAAAGCATTAACAGCATGTGAGCCCATTTACCTTGAGTGATATAATGAACACATTAAAATAGCACACAGAGGGACTGAATAGATGGTGCAAGAAAAAAACATTTCTTTTAAAATCAGGAAATGCAGTTTTTCTCCTCGTTTTCACACACACACACACACACACACACACACACACACACACACACACACACACACACACACACACACACACACACACACACACACACACACAATCTATGCATTGGAGACAATCCATCAAAATCTATTGACTGGTTGAGTTCCTGATCACGCATGATGGATTTAACAAATTGTGAATAATGCCTTTCAAACTGAGAGAGAATATTCTTAGTATAATCCATTCTCATTTTGCATGGCAGGAAGGGTTGCATTTACCAACTCACTAACTAGATAGCACTGTTGCCTCACAGCGCCAGGGACCCAAGTTTGATTCTTGGCTTGTTTCCCTGTCTGTGCAGAGTCTGCATATTCTCCGTTTCTGTGTGGGTTTTCTCCAGTTGCTCCAATTTCCTCCCACAGCCCGAAAGACGAGCTGGCTCTTGTAAAGTTCTCCCTCAGTGTACCCGAACTCACGCCAGAGTATGCTAACTAGGGGATTTTCACAGTAACTCCATTGAAGTGTTAATATAAGCCTATTTTAAACTTTAGTCTCTTTTGTTTCTGAAGGGCATTCAAGTGAACTAGGTCTATGTTTAACAAACACGTCTGAATTCTCCTAGTTATAAAGTTTTAAATGGTACTTGGACTGGGGTTCCTCCTAATCACATTGAATAAAGAACAGTACAACACAGGAATAGGCCCTTCAGCCCATCAAGTCTGTACCAACACAGATGCCCTGTAATTTAATATTCTCTAATATCCCTCTATTCTCTGCCTATTCAAGTATCTATCCAGATGCCTCTTGAACACTTTTATAGAATTTGCTTTCACCACCTCCTCCGGCAGCACATTCCGGATATTCACCACCCTCTGTGGGAAAAACTTGCCCCACACTTCTCTTTTGAACTTTTCCCCTTTCACTTTCAACTTATGCTCCTGAGTAATTGACCCTTTGACCCTGGGAAAAAGACTCTGATGATCCACTATATCCAAGCCTGTCATAATCTTGTAAACCTCTATCAGGTGCCCCTTATCCTACGAGGCTCCAATGAAAACAATCCAAGTTTATTCAATCTTTCTTTATATTTACCAAACCAGGCAACATCCTGGTAAATCTCTTCTGCACTCTTTCCAATGCATCAGCATCCTTCCAGTAGTGTGGCAACCAGAATTGTATTCAATACTCCAAATGCAGCCTAACCAAAGTCTTATACAACTGCAACATGATTTTCCAATTCCTATACTCAACACCCCAGCCGATGGAGGCCACTTTGCCACATGCCTTCTTGACCACCTTGTCCACCTGAGTTGCCACCTTCAGTTTACTGTGGCTCTGCATGTCTAGATTCCTCTGTATGCTAATATTTCTAAGGGCTCTATCATTTACTGCATATTTTCCTTTTGCAGTAGGCCTTCCAATCGCATCATCTCAAATTTGTCTGGGTTAAATTCTATCCACCATCTTTCAGCCCAGGTCTCTCGCTGATTTGTCTCTTGCTGTATCCCCTGACAATCCTCCTCACTGTCTGCAACTCCCCCAATGTATCATCTGCAAATGACACATTGCAGATGATACATTGATTCTCTGAAGAATCTGAATGATTCATGGCAAAAACAGGAAATACAAGAAATAAGGAAAAATTTAACAGATACCTAATAGAATACAAAGGAATTAAAATGCTTTTATAAATGATCGCTTTGTATGATGGAGCCATGCGTGAAAAACAATGAAGAAGGTCATCTGGGATTGCAACGGGATCTTGGTCAATTGGACCAGTGGGCTGATGAATGACAGATGGATTTTAATTTAGATAAATCTGAGGTGATGCATTTTGGTAGATCAAACCAGGGCAGGACTTACTCAGTTTATGGTAGGGTGTTGGGGAGAGCTATCAAAGAGATCTAGAGGTCCAGGTTCATCGCTCTTTGAGTCACAGATGGACAGGGTGGTGAAGAAGACATGCTTGGTTTCATTGGTCAGAACATTGAATACAGGAGTTGGGACTTCTTGTTGAAGTTGTACAAGACATTGATAAGGCCACATTTGGTCTTAGATCACTTGCATCAGGCCCCCTTCATGGTCAGGCTCCATTATGCCTCACTCTCTTCATGCACCGCCCCTTCATGCCCGTCCCACTGGGTGCAAACCAGATTATGTCAGAGGGAGTGGGGGGACAGGGAGAATCCCAAATGTGGATCTTGCTAACAGTAAACACATTAGGCCTCGCCCCATAATTCTCTGACCACATATGGCCCCAGACACCTCAGAAGGCAGGACCAGAGAATTGCCTCTCATGACTGATCTGATACAATCCTCAACTCCACTTTCTCGCCTTATCCCCATAACCTTTAATGCCCTTACTGATTAAAAACTTGTCTATCTCAGCCTTGAACATACTTATCAACCCAACTTCTGCAACTCTCTACAATAAAGAATTCCAAAAATTCACTACCTTCTGAGAGAAGGAACTCCTCCTCATCTCTGTCTTAAACGGATGACTTCTTACTCTAAGATTATGCCCTCTGATCCTAGACTCTCCCACATGGGAAACAACTTCTCAGCATCTACCTGCCAAGCCCCCTCAGTCATACAGTCAGAGATTTACAGCATAGAAACAAGCTCTATGGCCCAACTTGTCCATGCTGCCAGTTTTTACCATTAAGTGGACAGGGAGACCTGCCCCCTATCCCCCAACACCCACACACCCCCCAGCCAATTACTCTCTGTGCTGGTCCCCTCCATCCTCCCACCCTAACGTGCTGCTTGCTCTGTGCCGGTCCCTCACCCACTTCTCGCTCATCATCCTCTGCATGCAAAACCCCTTCCCCACACTGATTCCCCGCTGTCTGCAGAGCTCCCTCCCAATCAATCATTCCCAACCTGCAGAGCTCCCTCTGCTTATCACCACCTCTGCAGATCTCTCCCCTTGTCTCCCCCATCTTGCAGACCTACCTCCTCGTCCCCACAGTGAAGCTCCCCCCTTGGCTCCCTCTCCTCCATACCATTTCCCCACCTCACGGGGATGGAGTGGTGACTGGCAGAAAGAGAGTTGAGCTGCTGCCCTCACCTGGGGCTTCATGGGAAGAGTCTCCGGAGATGACAGTCATCTTGTCAGCCATTCTAAGGTGAGTGCCCACTTCCATGTTCACCAGCAAAGGATGGCCAACCATTCATGATTCTGGTTGCTATCTCCTTCCGCCAAACAGCTATTGACCATTGCTGACGATTTGCAGGTCTGGGAGCCATCAGATTTGGCTTGTCACCAAATTCTGATTTCGCTGCAGCATGGCGTGAATGGGCTGTAAGATTGCACCCCATTGGAGTCAGGGCTTCGCAGCTACTTCCAATTCCGGTCGTGGATCGCGCATGCCAAATATGAAATTCTGCTCTTGGTTTCATCATTAATAACTCAATACAACATTGATGCATGGATGAATGTTGAAGGAAGAGAGAATGCAATTATCAGCGGCCAGTGATTCTATCCTTTGGAAAAGAGGAGGCTAAAAGGAGAACTGATGGAGGTCTTTAATCAAATGAAGGTACTATATTAGGCTGAATGCAGAGAAACTGTCTTTACACGTGGATAACAAAATGTCAAAAACTAATATTCTCCAAAACCCTTTGACCAAAGTGCCTCTTTCTTCAACCCTGCTGAGAGAAATCAGTAATCAATTTGTTCCATAAATCCATATTCTCTTATCACGGTTATATTGCATATACAAATTATTTAAAACAACAGTTGCCGTGTGAATGAAATCTGCAAAAAGCAGATGGAACTCGGCAGCAATTCTGACATGGTTCTCCAATGATTATCAACAATAAACAGAACACGATAAACATTTTTGATTACTGTAAACTATCTAGAATATAAAGATCCCTGTATTTTATTATATTTGGATGCTTAAGAAAGGTTTAAATTAATCGAATTCCAAAATGGCAAAAAATGATGATTGCAGTTAGATAATGGATGTCTTTCAGAAGTAGACAGTGTCAACTCACTTTTGATTCAAGGAACTGGCTCACAATGGGAATGATAAAGGCTAACAAGGTAATGAAGAGGCTAGATTGTGTTTATACAGGTAAATTATTTAAACTGAATAGATTGAGGGCTAAGCCATGAATTCATGTATGTGCTGATTTAGTCTGAGTGTTAGGCAGTCCTTTTTCCAGGGTTTAGTGGGCCTATGAGAAAGGTTTCCAGTTCCCGCATTGAACACTCAATGCTTCAATCCTTCAAGAAAGAAATTAATCTGCGTCTAACTGTGGCAGTGATAATCTTGTTCAAATATTAAGCATTCTGCAACTTGGGCTGGATTTAATCCAAACCGTCATGGTGACAAGCAGAATGGTTGTGCCCACTTAATTGTGGGAGTGGCTCCATTTCAGTCTCCCCATGGTGTGCTCTCAATTAGAGCTCATTAATGATTCATTAGATGCCCATTAGCCCCGAGTCCACTGCAACTCAATGGTGGTGGCTCTGGAATTAAATGGGAGCCACACAGCTTTCCCACACCTTGAGACGGCTGCCCAGAAAACCCTATTGGGTGTGCCAGAAGTGTGATCCCTCATTCTCTGTTTTGATCAAGAGATAATGTGGAGATGGCAGTGTTGGAATGGGGTAAACACAGTAATAAGTCACACAACACTAGGTTAAAGTCCCACAGGTTTATTTGGTAGCAAACACCACTAGCTTTTGGAGCACTGCTCCTTCGTCAGCTGACTCACCTGACAAAGGAGCAGTGCTCCGAAAGCTAGTGGCGTTTGCTACCAAATAAACCTGTCAGACTTTAACCCGGTGTTGTGAGACTTCTTACTTGATCAAGAGACCCAGTGTAAGGAAGAGGGAGGCTACTGAATTGGCCTCTGATTGACCAGCAAGTCAAACAAGTGGCAAATAACATTTGCGCCACACAATTGCCAGGTAATGACCATGATCAAAAGAGACAATCTAACCACTGCTTAACATTCATTGGTGTAACCATCACTGTCAACATCCTTGGGGTTACTAGTAACAAGAAACTTAACTGGACTCACTACATTAACACAAGAGTAGGTCAGAATCTAGGAATACTGCGGCAAGTAACACACCTCCTGACTCCCCAAAGCCTATCCACTGTCTACAATGCACAAGTCAGGAGTGAGATGGAATACTCCCCACTTGCCTGGATGGGTGCAGCTCCAATACTCAAAAAGCTTGACAACATCCAGGACAAAGCAACCCCCTTGATTGGCACTGCATCTACAAACATTCAATGCCACCACTACTGACACTCAGTAACAGAGTGAGTACTATCTGTAAAATGCACTGCAGCAATTCACCAAAAATTCTTAGACAACACCTTCCAAACCCATAGCCACTTCCATCTAGAAGGACAAGGGCAGCAGATAAATGGGAACACCACCACCTGCAAGTTTCCCTCCAAGCCACTCACCATCCTGACTTGGAAATATATCAGTCGCTGGGTCAAAATCCTGGAATTCCCTCCTTAATGGCATTGTGGGTCAACCCACAGAACATGGACTGCAGCAATTCAAGAAGGCAGCTCACCACCATTTCCTCAAGGGCAGCTAGGGATGGGCAATAAATGCTGGCCAGCCAGTGGCGTCCATGTCCCATGAATGAATAATAAAAAAAGCAGCTCTCTGAGGGTGGGACTTCCACTGCCCTTGTCCTGAAATCCATGGAAAACTCAATGGGAAACTCAGAATCATTGGGCCTCTATTATAATTCCAGGAATTGGCTGTAAATGAACAGTGCTTTATTGCACAAAATCAAGTAAAGCAAAACCACAAGCCTGTTACCAACTGGGACAAAGGAAAAATGGACTCAATCAGAGGCCTGCTTCATATAGGGCTTGGTATATGAGCTCCAACTGGTCAGTTAATTACCAATCCCCGGGGGTTGGGGGGGTGGGGGGGTGTCTTTCGAATCAAACCAAGTAAACAAACTTAAATTACATTCGGACAAAGAAAAAGCGGGCAGCTCCCCAAAAGGAGGGGGAACGGCCCGAACAGAAACAAAAAGTACAAAGGAAACTTAAGACGAGTCAAATCAAAATGTGATAATCGGGGCCTATAACGCACCTCAGCCCCTGCGGTGCCCAACGGGCATGCAAGGCCTCGACTGTGCCCGCGGACACTGCGTGCTCCCTCTCCAGGGACACCCGGCCACGAACGTAGCCGCGGTAGAGGGGCAGGCAATCGGGACGGACGGCCCCGTCAATCGCCCGCTGCCTGGACCTGTTGATGGCGCATCTCGCCAGGCCCAGGAGCAGGTTCACGAGGAGGTCGGCATCCTGACCCTCCCCTCTCCGCACCAGGTGCCCGTAGATCAGGAGTGTGGGACTGAAGTGCAAACAAAGCATCAATAAAACAAAAGCTTCAAGAAAACAAAAAGGGAGTGCAATCTAAAACACAAAACATAGACATGGTCCACGGACTCCACAAGGCCACAGAGGGGCTAAACTTGGGAGCCCGTGAGCCAGTGAAACCTGCAGTTGTACGGAACTGCTGCAGGTATCACTCTCCACCCCATAAAGGGGCCTCCACTGGGGACCTCCACCACCCGGCGAACAAATCCTACAGGGAGGTCAGTCAGTGATTCCCCATGCAAATCCTGGGAATTATTACAGCCTTCCCCAGGAACTGACAGGGATTCCCAACATTGTGTCTGACTGTTGGGCGAGAACCTGACTGAATCCAACCAAATGACGTGCTGGTTAGGTTGAAAATTGCCCGAGTGTCAGGTGACTAGGAGGATGAATATGTAGGATTATAGGGATAGAACCTGGTTGGAATTGTTGTCGGTACAGGCTTGATGGGCCAAATGGCTTCCTTCTGCACTGAAGAGTCTATGATAATTCGTAAATCGAGGTCAACATCACCTTCTGGACTAGATTTGACCACCTAAAGAAATTGGAGAGGAATTTATTAATTTTTTTTGTTGTGTTTCTCACATGAGCTTTAGGAGCTCTAGGAGCTCATGTAGTTCTGGATAGCGGGAGTGCCCTTATCACATCACAGAGATCCTGCTAGTCATATGCATTTAGCTAGGTAAATGCACAACTTTCTGACTAAGAGGTGAGTGTGCTCTCAGCAAACCAAGGATGACACTTAATGCCACAGTTGATATTACAACTTATGCATCTATGCAAAACATAAACCAGGGTTCATAAATAAAATATATTAGCACGTCTTGCATTGCACATGGTTGTCTGCACCAAATAATGTGAGAAGTATCAGTTTTATCTGAATGTGATAATTATATTAACTTGTGTATGAAACACATTTTAGCTTCAGAATATATGTTAGGTTGAGAATTCAATGCATACAAACTACAGATTGTCACTGTAATTGTAAATTCAATGTTCAAATTACATCAATGCCCTTCATGCACAATCCAGTGTATTTAATATGCAAGTGATGGCACCTCATATTGAAACCAGTTCACTGGCAAATTATTCATGGAATGGCTTGTAGCAACTAAGTCAATCCCTATGCAAGAGGGAAAAAATAGCTCAAGGTTCAGTAGTTCTATACATGTATACTTAGCGTAGACGTTTAGACTGAATAAACCTAGAAAAACAATATGCCGGTGATACAACCTCTCCTGTCCTAATGTAATCCTAATCCAATATTGAGAAAGATTGCAGGAGCTCCCTTCTACATGGTACATCAAATTTAAATTAACTACATAATATTGATCCACTCAGTTGTCAAGTGATGCCAGACTTGTTTGAGAAGAACTGACTATTATGCAGCTGCATGTTAATTGAGATTCATGTAACCTATTGTCAGTGTACAAAATCTCACGTGCAATGCACAACAACTGAATGTATGGTATAAATTGTTCTCATTGTTTAATTGTTATTACAACATGAAGAATTTTATATCTGTCCAATTGCAAGTTCGGTTTAGCTTCCTTTTGTGATTGCATTGCTTTGTTTTCATTAGACTGTCAATTAAATTTGGAAGATTATTTTAAAATCATGTTATATTTATAAAAGCATAAGAACATAAGAACTAGGAGCAGGCATAGGCCATCTGGCCTCTCGAGTCTGCTCCGCCATTCAATAAGATCACGGTTGATCTTTTCATGGACTCAACTCCACTTACCCGCCCATTCACCTTAATTCCTTCTCTGTTCAAAAATATCCTTGCCTTAAAAACATTCAATGTGGTAGCTTCAACTGCTTCACTGGGCCAGGAATTGCACAGATTCACAACCCTTTGGGTGAAGAAGCTCTGCCTCAACTCAATCTGCTCCCCCTTATTTTGAGGCCATGCTTCTAGTTCTGGTTTTACCCGCCAGTGGAAACAACCTCCCTGCTTTTATCTTATCTATTGCCTTCATAATTTTGTATGTTTCTATTCTATTCTTCTGAATTCCAATGAATATAGTCCCAATCTCTATTGTCTAAACATCAGAGCTTGTTTGAAATTATTCCATTTGAAAGATGTTAATATGGTCTTTTGTCCTGTATGATCTCTCACCATGTTTTTCTCTTTAAAAAATTGATCAGTGATTAGAAAGGGTTCACACTGATGTTCAGAGAGACTTGGATGTATTTGTACTGGAACACAAGTTAATATGCAAGTACAACAAATAAATAAAAAGACAAATGGTATGTTGATCTTTATTGCAAAGGGATTAGAATATAAGATTAAAGGAAGTTTTGTTACAATTGTGTAGTTCTTTAGTGAGACCATACCTTGAGTGCTGACCCCAGTATATTTGCCTCTCTAAGGAACAATTCACATGCATTGGAAGTGGTACAGCAAAGCTTTCTTGGTATCGTTCCTGGCATGAGTGGCATCACCCTGAGTAAACTGGGCCTATAGTCTCAGGACTTTAGGCGAATGTGACCTCATTGAAACATGCAAGAACAAAGAACAGTACAGCACAGGAACAGGGCCTTCGGCCCACCAAATATGTGCTGACACAAATATCTCTCTCATCTCATATTTTCTTGCCTTTACATGGTCCATATCCCTCTATTCCTTGACTATTCATGTATCTATCTAATGCCAGTTAAACGTTGTTATAGAACCTGCTTCCACCACCTCCTCCAGCAGCACATTCTAGGCATTAACCACCCTCTGTGTGAAAAACTTGCCCTTTACATCTCTTTTAAACTTACCCCCACACTTTCAACTTATGCTCCCGAGTAATTGACCTTTCGACCCTGGGAAAAAGACTCCAACTATCCATTCTATCCAAACCTGTCATAATCTTGTAAATCTCTATCAGCTTTCCCCCTCATCCTCCAACGCTTCGGTGAAAACTATCCCAGTTTGTTTAACCGTTCTTCATAGTCCATATCCTCCAAACGAGGCAACATCTTCTGTACCCTTTCCAATATATCAACATCCTTCTGGTGGTGTGGTGACCAGAATTGTACACAATACTCCAAATGCAGCCTAACCAAAGTCTTATACAGCTGCAACATGATTTTCCAATTCCCATACTGCTACACCAGGCAGGGAATTTCATAGATTCACAACCCATGATGAAGGACAGCATGTCATATTGTGAAAAAGCATGATTGGTTAGACACAGAGGACATTTCCCCTGTCTGGATAATCTTGAACACAGCCAATCACAGGATAAAGAGTTGATCATTTAGGACTGAGATGCTCCTGAAGAAATGTCTTCACTGAGAGGATTGTGAATCTTTGGAATTCTCCACCTCAGGGTGTTGCGTGTGTTTCATTGTTGATGGTGTTTAAGGCCAAGAAAGATCGATTTTTGACCTCTCTAAGGATCAAGGGATATGTCGACTGGAGGTGAACAGGTCGAAGATCAGCCATGATTGTATTAAATTGCAGATTAAACTAATGGTCTACTCCTATTCCAATTTCTTATGTCCTGATATACCTTCAAACTGTCAAAGAAAAGCTTAATGTTTGCTGCTAAGTACAACATTTTTCATCGGTGTCATAGTAAATGACCCAACCGTTCGAACGTGGTGTTTCATTTTATGTTTCCAGTCAAAGTCAGAACCATGGCGTAAATAATAAGTGGAATTGAATTCACACATTGATATTCTATCTGCAGCGTATGCCGTTTCAGGCCAGATTGCTCCCACCTCTATGATATCCTGAGTAATGGTTCACTTGCAAGCACGTGACACATTTTCTTAGAAGGTGCATGCATGCTGCCTATGCAAGTACATGACCTAACTGGCTTTTTGATTACTCATTTTTGATTTAGTGATGCCCTACATGGGTATGCAGCTCTTATTCATAAAAATATGGTATATCAATGTGAAATTGGTTGCTGCAGCTAGCTTTTCGCAATTGAAAATATCTCCATGGAAGAGTCCCATGCAAGAGAACACAACAACTCTTCCATCAATGAATATGACTCAATGTAGTAGGTTTGAAATAAAATAGGAAAGTAATGACTTCAAATAATGTTACAAATAAGGAAATAGCAACATTGCTATTTTGATAAGAAATTTGTCTTGAGCAAATTGAACAGGACTTGTATGAATATGATGTTCCTAGTGTGCATATCTATACCAAGGACTCTCCTGTGGCAAAGTGGCATTCAAGATATGGAGATGCTGGTGTTGGACTGGGGTAAACACAGTAATAAGTCTCACAACACCAGGTTAAAGTCCAATAGGTTTATTGGGTAACACATTTTGCTACCCAATAAACCTGTTGGACTTTAACCTGGTGTGGTGAGACTTCTTGCAAAGTGGCACATTAGATAATGAAAGTATGGTTATTTACGTCAAAGGTACAGTTACTACATGGGACAGAGATTAAATAATTGTGACAGAGATTGAAAACTGAGCTTTTCCTAACGGCAGAACGTTGATTAACAAATTCCCGTTAAACATATTTGACTACATTTATTTATAGGGCTGAAACCAACAGTCTTTAAAACCACTTTTCAAAGACTGAACAATAGCATTTTGTGGCTTAAAACAGCAGTTTCTAAAATGGCTGAATATTTGCATATCTATACACAACAAATTCCAAAGACATTAAAATGGAGTCCCTGGCTGGGATTTTACAACCTCGTTTGGGTGAGGCTCGTAAAATCACACCCATAGCCAACAGAGAATTCGGTTCTGCGAGCCTCATCCGCCCTGATTTTGGGACAGATGGGCGAGTGATAAAATTCCAGCTAGGCTGTCCAGAAGAAGCCCAAGACAAGCACGAATGACCCATCTCCTGGAGCATCCAGATAACCTGTGTATTCAGCTGGGTGTGAAACAAGACATGAGGCACAATCACTTTGAACAATAGATCCTGGCTGAGAAGGGAATTACCTCCAGCCATAGTTTAATCATGTCTAAATCACGACTCTGAAATCAACGTGCTAAGACCTTATTTTGTGACGGGAATCATTTGATGAGCCACCTAATCCCCTTTTCCGTTTTAAGAAAGTGTTATATCCAAGTCAGGCACAACAGAAAAGGAGATACAGAATATGAAAGGTCTTGAGTCTACCAGGGCAACAAGAGGCATTTTAGCCATGACATCGCCATACCCTGGAGAGTGTCGAGGTCAACCCCTTACCCCCAACCTACCCAAACCCCAGGACCCTTAAGAGACCTTCCTCTGCAGCCTGGTATCAACAGAGGGACAAATGTCCACTAGACTTACGTCCACGAGCCCCCACAGGGCCCTAGGCACAAGGCCAGGTTGTCATGGAGTAGTGTACTGTTGGCACAACCAAGGTGCTTGGAGGGGGCTGTGTGGGTCTACGGGAGGGAAGGGGGCCTGAATGGGGGTTTCTGAGAGGGAACAGGTAATGTATGCTTAAAACAAATTAGTTTCAAATTAAAACAAATTAAATTAGCCTCTGCACCCCCAGCTAAAAAGTAGAGGAGGGGGAACCCCCAACACAATCTTGACAGATTCCCCGCAGTAATTTAATGCTGCCGAATATATTATTTTAAATTGAGGCTTCTGCCCCTTTTTCCTGAAGGAAGCAACCTACCTTGGAGAGTTGCCAGCCAATCGGGTGGAGAGCAAGTAGTGCTGTGTCCCTGGAGCAGTGGCCATGGCTGGGATGACAGGCAGTGTCACCACGCTGGGCAGCTGGTAATTCCAGGATTAGAAGATCTCAGCAAGAGAGTCAGGTACTGAATGCAAGAGTCCTGGGGAAAGGTTAAAGTAGGAATAACCTTGCAGTGGAGGCTGATGAATGTGAAGCTATGTCTCAAAAGGTTAAAGTTTTTTTCAAATTTAAGGTTTTCAAAGTTTATTTATTAGTGTCACAAGTGGGCTTACATTAACAGTACAATGAAGTTACTGTGAAAATCCCTTGGAGCCTGGGGAGCCAAATAGAAGATCCTTATATTTTTTAAACGGCACCAGCTAACATTACGGAGCTTCCTGCATGGCGTGAGCCTTCCCTTGTTACAGGTAAAATACCAGTGGAAACAGGTTGAAGCCCTTAAGGAAATAATTATTGGCCACTTACAGGCTTTAACAGGTCCAAGAGATGGCAGGCAGCCTGTCCCAGTAACACTGCCCCTAAAATTTCAGACAGCTGGGTTGGCACTGGGTCGGTGGTGGAAGGTCACCTGTTGGATTTTACATGTCCCACCCACTGCCTTCAAATCCACCCACCAGTGAGGAACATAAAATTAAGACCATTGTTAGTATTCTGTCAATAACAAACTGCCTAAGACATTTTGGGAGCAAAATTAGATAGTAGCCAAAAATGGAGGGAATATGTACCCATTATTTTCAATGCAGATTGCAGGCAAACTTTGTGCTGCCTACTCATGACTATGATTGCAGTGTCCAGGTGACACTAAGCATGATGCTGGTTTGCTGTGTACTTGAGTACGGGGTGCAAAATTGTGAGGGTCTAACACCGCTTAAAGCCAACCTGCACCCCTGAAAGGAAAGGTGGTCTGAGTTGAACCCCCTAAAAGTCAGAACAAAACAGGCCTTCACCGCGTTCTACATCACTATCTCAGCTTCACCAATTTTACCTAACGTGTAATCTTCTGTAGAAGTCAACCAGCAACTAACCTGAAAGTGATTGATGATCTCTTTACGTGGTGCTGCTGGAGGTCCCTCACTGCTGCTCAATGAACAATGTGGGGGGTAAAAGACGGTGCTAGCTGGAGTGGTGAAATTGAAATTGACATAACTAGAATCAAATCAGTGTGAAATGCTGACTGATGCCTCAGCTAACATGGTGTCCAGCTCCTCCTACTTCAGGAGCACGTGCACATGGTGTGGTCACAATTTTGAGTCTGCCATGACACCAGTGACACAGCCAAAATTTCCAGCACAAGCGACTTGCCATTTGGCCAAGATAATGAAATGTGCCCAGGAATCATAAAGTAATATGAATATTTGCCTTTGGGAGAGGATTGGAGCTAATTGTGGAAGAATTAATATTCTTGGCTCGAAACCACTTTCAAATATGGATATCCTACCAAAATTGGATTTTTCTAGCATAAAAGGACAGCAGTTCAGAAATATGTACTTTGCATCCAAAGAGAGAACTGATTCAGCCTAAGAAGCGCAGCAACTTGATTTTATCCTCTTCTGAAAGATTAGATATGCTCTAAGGACTAAGATCAAAGGCAAAACACTAGAAACAAAGGTTTTTCTCTCAATTCCAAGCAGAAGGGCATTTTTCATCATTAGCTTTTCTATTCTTAAGAAAAATGATCAGTTAACCTCAACGTGGAGGGAAATCGGTATCCTTCTGGTGCTGCTTTAGGCTGATTGTAGATTTCAATTCAGATACTTTCCTTATAAGAAGTGAATCTAGAAAGCATAAAATTCGTAATCACTATGTTAGCATGTTCCTTGGCTCTATTACTGTTGAGGTAGCAAGTCCAACTACAGATGTTGGATCATTTTTCCCATTTGAATAATTGTTAAAAGGTTGTAGTTCTCACCAGTCTAAAGTAGGCAGGCACATCACTCCTGAGGGAGGAGGGTTATTTTCAGACATAAATATTTGCTGTTTTATCTTATATTAAAATTAAATGAACAAACAAAGCTACTGATTTCAAAATGGTTTAATTACCCCACGTAACATTTTTCCACTTCCACGTGACTAATCTCACGCTCTGCTGAAGGACATTGTCTCTTTAATAAGTCTTTGGTTATTCAGTGAAAACTGTTTCGTCCAAGACATCTTAAAAGTTTTATTCTTAATTTGCACAATGACACAACTTGTGTATATACCAGTACTTTGTGAAGTTACTGTTAATGCTGATGGAGACATACATTGGTACAATGGGGTATGTTGCAAATATGTTGTGGGAAGTGAACCTTTTACTCATCTTTCTTGGAAGTCTGTGTTTGAATCTTCCAATTAGAGATCTGTTCCTGTCACAGTACCAAAAAAGATCTTATCTAATTATAAAGAAAAATCTTAGGTGACTGTGACTAAAATAAGCTTTCCTCCTTTGTCCTTCTCAATTGTCTGCAGCCCTTGATACTGTTGACTATGCCATCTTCCTCCAACGTCTCACCACTATCTTCCAGCTGGGTCGGACTGCTCTCACCTGGGTCCATTCTTATCAAATTGTAGTGAGAGAATCTTGCAGTGGCTTATCTTTTTGCTCCTGTACTGTCACTCCAAAGATCTACAAAGAACAAAAACAGCCTGGGAAACAGGCCCTTCGGCCCAACGAGCCCACGCCGCCATCTCAACACCACCAGTCCCCCTCTCTACCCATGACCCTTGTCTAATGTTTTATGTTTACATCTATCCATGGCCCTTCCTATTTCACATCTGCTTGCTGCCCCTCGGTGATGTCAGCTGAAGGTACAGCGTGAGATTCCACATGTAAGCTGATCACATCCAGCTCTTCTTCACCGCCACCTATCTCCTTCATTTTCAGATATCCAAATTATCCGGAATCTAGAACTGGAAGAGCAGAAATTTCTTCCAATTAAGTACTGGGAATTCTGAATCATAGTTTCCCTACATAGTGCAGAAAGAGGACATTGGGTCCATCAAGCCTGCACCACCAACAATCCCACTTATTCCTGTAACCCCATGTATTTACCCTGCTATTCGCTCTGACACTAAAAGGGCAATTTAACATGGCCAATCCATTTAACCTGCACATCTTTGGACTGTGGGAGAAAATTGGTGCACTCAGAGGAAACCCTCACAGATAAGGGGAGGACATGCAGACAGTCACACAAGGCTGAAGTTGAACCTGGTCCCTGGTGCAGTGGTAACTGCTGTGCCACCCTACTGAAGTCATAACTTTCAGTCTCTGTTCTGAATACTGGCCGAAACCTTCTGTTCAAGGTTGGGAGCCTATATTTCTGATCCTGAAAAGACAGAAAAATCACACCTACCTTGCTGCAGTTTTTCAGGGCAGTTGTAATCCTGCAGAACTGGCTCAGTGCAGGAATGCCGCAAAGGCACCATACACCCCCCTTTTCAATACTAACTGCTGTATTTTGTAAGCCAAGAGTGCAAATGTTCCAAAGTTTAGGAAAGAAGGTAAGTGTGTAAGGGGTAGCTTGTATCAGAAAAGTATATATGGGATAGAGTGGGTGAAGTAAGTGGGTAAAGGGATTGTATGGCAGCTAAGTGTGGTGGTAGGGTGACAGGTGGGCAGGGTGGCCTGTGTGCAAGTGGGTGGTTGGGTAAGTGGTAATCAGGTTGGGGTGATCAGGTTGGGTGGAGTTGGAGAGTCGAGGAGTAGGAATCAGGCCGGGGACTAGCCTACTTCAATTTCCTCCTTTAAGGCACACCATAAAACCTCTTTCACAAAAACTATTTGATCCTCTGACCCATATTTCTGTTTGTAGCTTGATAATGCAGCTTATGTCATAAAGACAGTCATCTTGGGACTTTTTTTACATTAAAGGCACTATACAAGTATAAGCTCTTGTTGTTTACAGGTGAGGGTAATTTAATTCCTTGCGACTTGGCTGGTTGAAAGAGAAATCGGGGTCTCCCAGTTGGGCTAGGCCTTGTAAAGGTTTGGGCATTTCCTATTGTGGAGTGAGGATGGTAAGTCATTAGTCAGTTAGTTCCACTGCCCTTGAGGTTAATACCATTTGTAAACATGACCATTTTGTATTATGTTTCTGAATCCCAGTTCCTGCTGCAAATTAGAAATGATGATGATCTCAGCACCGAGCATTGTGCTGCAGAATTAGCCCCAATCATCCTGAAATTCTATGTTGAGATGTTAAATGAATTTCATATTCTGTGAAAATTAGTGCAATTTTCATTCTTCACGTTTCGTACATGTGGTAATCAAGAGTGGATGGCACTTATGAAGATATTAGCACATCCTTCATGTGTATTGTATTCTATCAGCTCCCATAAAGACCGCTGACCCAACCCCGCAAGAGATTATTTTCTGTTCAAACAAGCAGTCACATCTTTGTAAAATGAGCATTTTAATATTTTTAAGGCAATCTTGCACAATACAAACTGCTTCACATCCAACATATCACACAATATTGTAGTACAGTGTTTGGTTTAAAAAGTTGCCATGCAGAGAGAGAGAAAGAGAGAGAAAGTAAAATAAATTAAAATCGCCCATGCTTTTGGATATACATAACCCTCATTATAAATGACGATAAGTTTTGGGAACAAAGTTGTTGGGCACAAGATCACATGACCTGGAAAAAAAAGCTTGCTGTTATTTTGCCACTGGCATGCAAACTGCCCAAAAGGTAATGACAGTACAACAGAATTATACAATAGGTCACAGTAACAGCATTAGTCATTTCTAACCCATTGAGATTTCACAGCCACACTGACTACTGTGGTAAAACTGAAGAAATAATGTCCCAAAGAAACACCAGCTTTATACTTAATCAAATACTATTTAAGGGTCTCTTTAAAGTCTTCAAAATATTTAAATTGGAAATACATTTCAATCAATGTGATCTTTTAGCTTCCTTTTATCATAGTAGGCTAAGCAAATATGAGACACCAAAGGATTCTGATGGCTATAGTCACACGCAATAGGTGCACTGGTCTGGATTCAGAACATTTAGGCAATGTTTGTTGTTTTCATTTTATTTTAGGTGGGTCCATTAACAAAATGCACGGCATAAACTTCATATCAATACTGATACATAGATTTTGGGAAATGTTAACTCTTTGTGTACTTAATTAAAAAAAGAACAAACTTAAACTGAGGACACTTGTTGCATTCACATGGTGCACTCTATAAATAGTGTGTGGTCCAATGCGTTTCTTAGTATTCAGCATTAAGAAATGCATCAGGATGTCATACTAAATGTTACTAAATGGCCTGAATTCGCCAACCTCGCCCGCTTTTGAGATTCTCCAGTCCCGCTGCAGGAAATGGAGTTTTGGCTGACTGCCAAATTCCCCGTTCTTGCTGGCAGCAATGGCGGGGTGTATGAGATTGGAGAATCCCACCTATGATGCGCAACATATATGTTTTACAAACTCCAAAGAAATTTAGTCTTCAAAGTGCATGTTATGCTAGTTCCAATATGTGCAAATTATCACTCAATGTATTTGGATAGGTTAAGGAGCTGGATAACTCTAATCCAGTCCATTTGTGTGTTTTGGCAAAATTAAACAAGGTAGTTAGCTAATTAAACACATGACTGCTTTTCTTTTAAATGGGTTAGCGCTGTTTTGGAAATTATATTGGAAAAAAAGGTGAAAGTACCCAAGCTCTAGTCAATCATTTATATTTTTAAGTTTGTTAATTTAACCATCAACATTTTATTCTTTATTCATTGGACATGAGCGTTGCTGGCTGGCTAGCATTTATTGCCCACCCCTAGTTGCCCTCGGAGGGCAGTTGAGAATCAACCACATTGTTGTGGGTCTGGAGTCATATGTAGGCCAGACTGGGTAAGGATGGCAGATTTCCTTCCCTGAAGGATATCTTTGAACCAGATAGGTTTTTTAATGGTTTCTTCGTTATCAGTGGACTCTTAATGACAGATTTTCTCTTAGTGAATTCAAATTCCACCATCTGCCGTGGCGGGACTCGAACCTGAGTCGCCAGAACTTTAGCTGAGTTTCTGGATTAGTAGCCTAGCAATAATGCTACCAGGCCATCACTTCCCCAACTGCATTTGTTATCAAGTATTACAACACAGAAGGCTTATTCAGCCCATTCGCCTATTCCAAAATCAGAGATATTGCTTTGTTATCATATTCAAACTGTCTTTAGATTCGGTTTTAGAATACTTACTCCCTGCTGAAAAACCATGAAATCACTGCTGAAAATCTATAAAACTAACATTCCTACACATCCTCAATCTGGATTACTGTTGCAGCATTTTATTGCTCAAAACCATCACAAAAAAGACAAGAGGAAAGGTGAATCTTTTGAAGTATGTATGGCACAAAGACTATTGAGGTCAAATGGCAACAGTTCTTATGCAAATCTATTTAGCTCGAGGACAGTAACTTAAAATCACATGAAACAAACTTTGTTTTGCTGCACTTTGCTGATGCGACATTTTGGAGCTTAAAAATGAGCACTTTCTCCCAGGAAGGGCAGATTGGCCTTGGAGGGCTGGAGCACAATTCACCAGAATAATACTGAGTGGAAGTGTTCAATTAAGAGAAAAAGTTGCATAAACTTGGTTTTTGTTACTGTGAGCAAAGGAGCTCCTATCAATTTCAATGGGGTAATCAGTTGAAGTATTGCTAAAGGAAAATGCATAACAGAATGAGGCCATTGGACCCATCATGCCTTTACTGATCACTAAAAGCGCAAGTTGTGCTTCGACTCAATTTTTTATGACCCTGCAAGTGTCTCATTTTTCAGCACCTGTCTAATTCCCTTTCAAGATTATTAATGGAACCAGCTACCCTTTTAGAAAATAAATTCTAGATCATGACAACTCCGAGTGAAAAATAATGTTGCCTTATCTCTCTTCATAACCTTTTTCAAATAATTATAAATCTATGATCTCTGGTCACTGACCCACTCACAAGAGGGAATAGATTTCCTTTATCTACTATATCAAAATCTTCTCTTAGTCACTTTTTAATGTCACATGGGGAAGAATCTACTCTTTTTCCAACCTTTCCTCAGAGCTGAAAGCTCCTATTCCGAGTAAAATCTGGAAAACATTTCCTGCATCCTTAGGATTTTGAATAATTCTTCTGTAAAATATAATTGACAGTAATGGAGGGACTGTGGATGGAACCTTGTGGAGGTGATGGGGGCCTAGGCCATGGTGACAGCCTCGTGTTATCTCTTGGAAAGGCCTACTGCATCTTTTTGCTTCACGTAGCAGTGGCAATTCTTCCCTGAGGACAATTGCCACTGAGGCAGGGGCTGCTAAGGGGTGGCAGCACATGCATGGGGATCAGCTATAAGTGGTTTCCCCTCTTCTTCATGGCTGGGTCTTTTGAATGAAGACTGAATGCTTTTGAATGAGGGATCCAGCTTGTCGCTGGACCCTTAAATGGGGATCCCTTGGACGTTTGAGAGTCTCATTGGCAGGAGGATGGAAAGGCTGCCCATGGGCCTTCCTGAATGGGACTTTATCGGGATGGAGGAGGAAAGTAGTGGGATCCCCACCTGCCTGATTAATCATCCTTCCTTCCAACAAACCTGCCACAGGGGTGCGGACAAGATTCTTTTGTGAGGGAATCATGAACAAGTGGACATAATCTCAAAATAAGAAGTAGGCCATTCAAGAATCAAATCAGGATGCATTTGTCCACATTGTAGAAATTTGGAATTCTTACCCTCAAAGAGGTTTTGGATGTTAGCACAATGGAAACATTTAGATAGATTTTGCTTTCAGGAATATGGAATGAATGTGAGAAAGTAAGAGTTTAGGTGCAAATTGGCCACACTAATTCAGTGGCAAAGCAAGTCTGAATGACAGTCCTATTCCTCAGTTTCCTCTGGCAATTTTAGTGACTTTCATGTACTTAAATGGGGATCAACAAACTTTTCTTCAAAGATTTCAAAGATATGTATTATATCATGAAATATGCTGTAGCCTATTCACATCATACCAGTCAAAAACTAATGATTACTTTTATTCTTATTCATCATTATTCAGTTTATTTTCATTTACAGGATGTGGGCATTGCTGGCTGGCCAACATTTAATACCTACCCCTAGTTGCTCTTGCGAAGGTGGTGAGCTGTCTTCTGGAACTGCTGCAGTCCCAGAGGGGTAATACACCCACAGTGCTGTTAGTTGTAATGTAATACCAGATGTATAATATATTAATAAAATTTCACTGAACATTGAGATGAAAGTGGTAGAACATTTCTGAATGCGACTTTGTATTGCATTTTGAAGTTGGAAAACTCCCAAGACATGAAGATGACACGAAATACAGGAGTTCCCAAAACAAATGGAATTTTGAGCTTAATATTCCGTGCACCCGAGTAATCAAATTTAAAAGAAAATTAACAACAAAAACAGAAAATGCTGGAAAATCTCAGCAAGTTTGACAGCATCGGTGGTGAGAGAACAGAACATTTTGAGCTTAGATGACCCTATGTCAGAGCAGATTCTCTCCACACAGATGCTGTCAGACCTGCCCAGAATTTCCGGTTTTTGTTTCATATTCCAGCATCTGCAGTATTTTGCTTTTCTGTTGAACTTAAAATTAGATACCTAGGAGCAGGTACAAGACAGTATTTGGATTGTTAGCTACATGCAATGATTTAAATGACAAAAGCAATGTATAAGATATGCTTAAAATTATTGCAAAGGTACAATGGAAATATGGATCCTTGGAACATGATAAATATGGTGGCTTGAAAAATAACTCTCTTCCCTATGGCTGTGTTTTCTCCATTGACCTTTGACACTCCTAACTTGAGTGGAGTCACCCTCGGTTGACAGAGAGTTGAAATTTTAAGGCGAGGGCTCCAGACATCTTGTGATTAAACATGCCAAGTATAGCCCACTCTGTTGTGACATTTTGAACTAAATTTCAACTTGATGTAGATCAAAGCTTATCATGAACCCAAGAAACAATCAAAGGGTTGAAGAGAGATCAATATAGATACAATTACTCTGCAGCCAAAGGATGCACCCTCATCGGCATGGTCACTGTCAGTGTATGAGACCATCAAGGCCATAAGTCCTGCTGAAGAAAGGTCATTCCTGGTCAGATCTGATCCAATTGACCTGGTGACAACATAGACTGACTACCCAGGGGTATCTGTATGTTTCCTAAAATTAGAACCATAGTACCCCTACAGTGCAGAAGGAGGCCATTTGGCCCATCAAGACTGCACCGACTATCCAAAAGAGCATCATCCTCTCCACCTCATTCTCCATCACCCCATGCATTTACCATGGATAATCCACCCAACATATAAATTTTTAGAACTAAGGGCAGTTTAGCATGGCCAATCGACTTAAGCTTCACATCTTTGGACTGTGCGAGGAAACCTGAGCACCCAAAAGATACGCACACAGACATGTGGGAAGACTGTGCAAACTCCACACAGACATCCAAGACCAGAATTGAACCTGGGTCCCTGGCACTGAGGCAGCAGTACTAACCACTGTGCCACTGTACCACCTTAATTCATTGATTTGTAACTCTTTAGTTTTAAGCTTTTTCCTAAAAAAAAAGTTGGATTTGCATTGCATTTGTTGTAATTCTCAATCTCTCAAATGTTACAAAGGCATAAGTGAAATAGAACTTTGAACCAAATTCCAATAAAATTATAAGTTTTGAAAACTTCACTTATATTCATTACTTCGTGAAAGGAGATGATTTAATTCAATTCTGTGTTAACTTCATCTACAAGAAATGTCCTGGTGGAAATAATGCTTTGTGCTCCATGTTGGTTGCGTATGGCCGCAGCCATAGAGAAGGATAAACATTTAACAACAGAATCACTGGTAAGTTTATAAATGATAACCGTTAATTATGAGAAAATGTAATGGGTATAAAAACGAGGAGGATGCTGCCCAGAATGGTAACCAACAGACCTGCTGTGCACTCCCAGGATTTTTTAAAATCTCTATTTAAGATTTCCAAAATTTACCGTTTCTCTTTTCATAATATGATTGGTATTATACTAATATCAGGAGAGAATTATAGATCATAATTTGGTTGAGTATCAGAATTCTAACCGTTGCATTTACTATAGTTCTTTAATTGTTAATGTGAACCAAAAGGTCGAAGCAAGAATAAAACAGAAAAAGCTATTTCATACTTGAATTGACTTCTCCATTTTTATTGCTAAGCAAAGGAAAGTTCTCCTCCATTTAATTGAAATCTCTGAAGTAGGACCCGTCATTCAGTGCCAGGCAATCCATTATTGGATAGGGAATTGGCTTCAGCAGATAAAACAGTTTTATTAGTGCAATCCTTCAGCTCCACACTTCTTGTTCATTAACTGTTTGGTAATAGTTAATGAAAAGAATCTGATTGATGTTACTGAAGAGTAATGATGAGTATCATTAACTCTAACTTATATGCTCGTTGCTATTATAATTTATTCTGGAATAGACTTTCTGCCTTATTCATAACTCAATATTGCATTAGGGAGTGGAAATGTGTGCGTGCATATGTGCTCCAACACTTGGGCAGCATGGTGGTTAGTGCTGCTGCCTCTCAGCGCCAGGTACAGGGGTTCAGTTCCGATCTCGGGTGACTGTCTGTGTGGAGTTTACATGTTCTTCCACTGTCAGCGTGAGTTTCCTCCAGGTGCTCCGGTTTCGTCCCACAGTCCAAAGATGTGCAAGATAGGTGGATTGGCCATACAAAATTGTCCCTTAGTATCCCAAGTTATGTACATTAGATAGATTAGTCATGGGAGATGTGTGGAATTATGGGGAGAGGGTGGGGAAGAGCGCTTGGGTAAGATACTCTGTCAGAAAGTTGGTGCAGATTTGATGGGCTGAATGACCTCCTTCTGTACTGAAGAGATTCTTTGATGATTATTCAAACTGAAAGTGAAGTTTGATTCCTTTTTTGGACAGGTTATTCACTAGCTTTGCATTGTATTCTTCCATTGAGCTTATTTTTGTTCTCAAGGGGTGTGACTGTCAAACCAGTCAGTCAGGATCCATTAAGATCTACTGAACAAAAATTTTAGTGTGTTTTTGGAAAGAATTTCAAAATTCGTCCTTTCCCCTTGTTGAATAAAATTGGAGGTGGCAACATTCAGTTCCATTAGGCCCATAGTTGCAGGTGGTGTTTTGAAAAGCAAAGTGTCTTCCGACATGCCATGCTGGATACTATCTTGGTGAGGGAGTTAGGACGGGCATTGTGAATGTTTGCTGCAAGTAGGCCATGCAAACAGAATGTGATGTCAGTCAGCATGTAACACCGATGCCAGCACTTGTCACTTTTAACATCACCATTCCGGCTAGTGACCCTTCTTACACTCATACCACTGAACACGTATACAGCAGCAAAAAAAGCAACCACCACCCCCCTCCCCTCTAACCAATGCTACTTAAAAGGACCATCCAGAATTTACTGATTCATCATTCCTGGTTCTGTATGAGTTTGTGGAAGAGCTGGTAAAAGCTGGTGAAGTTGGGTCAGGCCAATTGGTGCTATTCATGAATGTTATCATTGTAATTCCCCTTGAGCTGCAGCTTAAGAGGGAGGTGGATCAGAGGCAGTGAATAAGAGGACGAGCATCTTGCAGTAGGAGAACAGTGGGTGGAGGGAAGTATGAAGGGTTCTCAGGAGAGGCCTTATCCACCAGTAGCACTTCTCCTACCTTCACCCAAGCAAGGTGCAGTGTGTGTGTCATCTGCATCTTATGAAGGAAGTGCTTACTGAATACAGCCACCTAATGCAATCAGACCTGTAAACCCAGAGCCAGGGGGCAAGAATGGTGCTGCTAGACGCTGTGAGGGAGCCTGTGGCACTGAATTTCTTTGTGTCCAGTTCCTTCCAGGCTAGAATAGGTGACATGTGGAATGTCTCCCAGAGTTCATTGTGTTCTGTCTGACCAGAGAGAGATGCAGGCAGAATGTGCTCTGCTTTGCTGGGACAGTGAGCTACTCCATCCTACAGGATTGCACACACATGACTTTGCAGGCACCACTTGTCAATACTGTGGTATACCACAACCGCAAAGGGCACCATTCGCAGAGTATGCAATCAATGCGTGACTGCTCAGCACATCATGTTGGCGAATCCCTGACTTCAGTCATTCTGCTTTCATTTTGTGGCAGTCTGCTGCTCCTCCAGCCAGCATACCAAATCAGAGGGTGGATGTTTGGAGACAGGCCTGGGTAAAATGACAGCCATTATGCCGTGGCATACATTGTACAGCAGACCATTGAGCAACAGTTTCATTCTGGACGGCTCTTAAGGAGCAATGGCCCAAACTCATGGAGTTCTATTATATATTTCACACCCTGGCCATTATGTGGGTGCAGGCTTTGCTACCAGGAGCTCAGGAGGGGAAATGAGGAGGCAGCCAGCATATTCCTATTTCAGCTGGGTTTGCGCATTTGGCTAGTATTCCCATCGACACAATTCCCATTGTCTAACAGCTCCATAGTTTGTTGCTCCTCTGTTACAGACTGTCACACTGTTCTCTTGACCAAAATGCTCAAATAAAAGCCACCTGAAAATATCCCGACCAACTTCATCCAACAAGTCATTTATAATTTCGTACAGAGTCTATTAATCACCCAGTGCATTCTCTTATTACCTGTCTTCCTTGTGCATTTGCCTGGTCTGTTACTCCTGTGCAGTGCTACCACAGTAGCTGGTAAAAGGCTGTTGACTTTCAATGGCTGTCGATGGTCTTGCAGAATGACTTCCAAAATCTCTGGCCTGACAATGCCCATCTGTTGACTGCAGCGCCTTTGTCAGGGATGGCAGTATTCTGGGCCAGCTGGAGGATAAGCAACAGCAAGGGCTGTGGTGAAGTGGGAGAGTGAATGCTGTCATCCTGAGAGAAGACAGCATGTCCCTGCTCTAGAGGGTCTCCCCCTGCAATTTTAGCAACGCTGGAACACAGATTGCTGAGTGCTTTGACACTTTGGAAACTCTTTCTGAGCACTGGTATTCCAAAGCCATGATGGCAGCAGTCTGTGCTTCCACTGAAGCACACAGATGGTGTGTGCCTTCTACTTGTGTTGCAATGGGAGCTGAGACATTGGCTATCAGATGCTGAATTGTAGTGAAGTTCACAAGATTTTAATGGAGTCAGTCACACTTCCACACTGAAAGGATGGACTCCAAACTCTGTGTAAAACCCTACACCAGATGGAAGCTGGCTTTCTTGACAGTGCTCTATGGCAGAGGTTCCAATGCATCAAGCATTTCTTTGTGCATGTCATAGAACCCCTACAGTGCAGAAGGATGCCAGTCAGCCCATCAATTCTGCACCAACAACAATCCCACCCAGGCCCTATCCCTGTAGCCCATGTATTTACCCTGCTAATCCCTCTGACACTAAGCGGTAATTTAGCATGACCAATCCACCTAACTCACACATCTTTGGACTGTGGGAGGAATCGGGAGCACCCGGAGGAAACCCACACAGACATGGGGAGAATGTGCAAACTCCATACAGACAGTGACCCAAAGTTGGAATTGAACCCTGTGAGCTGTGAAGCAGCAGTATTAACCACTATGCCACCTGTCAGCCTTTTTCTATACACCACTGCAGCTAAGTCCTCATGTGAATCCTCTGCAGCAGGACCTGTGAGCCACCTCACCCTCTGGCACACATTCCCCTGCCCCGACTGCAGTCCACTCACCCAGGGACTCGCCACATTCAGATTCCACCTCTATGCCACTGTCTATAGTTTGCATAGTGCCAGCGTATAAACATACTATTATTCTCCACGCTATGAGCCCCATTGTTGCCCATGTCCTTTGTATGGCCACACCAATGATAGCTAACACCATCTCCTTCATGGGGATGGTAGGCATGCAGCCATGTTTATCCCCAGCTGGTGGTTGTCCTGTAAGAGAGGCAGATATGTCAGTGTGTTACAATCTATTTGGGTGGTGTACCTGTCATGGTTAAATAACTGACAGTGAGGCTTGCAACAGTGCTTACGTGTGTGAAGGTGAGATAAGGCAGTAAATGTTGGGTTTAAATCATGCTTATAAAGATGGAGAATTGCACATCATGAGTGATATTTGTAATAACATTGCATTCTGATATGGAGTCACTGACTTTGGTAATTCATGCGAGGTGACGAAACCTCTTGCAGCACAGAACCCAGGTCCTCAGTGCTGGATGGATGACATTGACTGCGATAGTTATCCGCTTCACTGCCTTTGTGATATGTGTCGAGAAGGCTGCCTGGTCCCGTGAGGGAAAAGGATCTTTCTCCTCCTGTCCATCTCCTTTGCTGCACTGTGCAGCACTGGGGCAAGCTTTTAGCTCGTTGCACCATTCCTACATCTATGCCTGCTCATAAACCTTTTCAGCCTCATTTCCAACACCTGCTTCAGTCTGAATAAAATCTTAACTCAGAGACTGCAGGCTCTCTTTGAACACTGCTTACCTCGCGGGAACTTGGATCCCCTGGGACTTGAAGCATGTTTAGTGCTAGGATGCACACTCATCATTTAAATAGGCAAGCAGCATAAAATGCTGCCTGTATTACTTTGCACAGCATGGGTTAGTTGTGCATCATGATCCTTATACCCAATTTGGAGCCAAGTGAATTTTTAGCTCGAAATGTTCTGGTGGTACACAAATAACTTGCTTTATATGCTCACTTTTAGACAGTCACATGTATATTGATTGGGATGTTGCATTTGATCTAACTGATCAGTTTGATGACTGGATCAATTTTAGTTTAAGCATGCTCTTTTCTCAGAGTCTAACCCGAATGTGATAACTTTTTGACAGATAATTCAATCTTTCATTCACAAGGTTTAAAAAGAATGAAAGCAAAAGATAAGATCGTCATAAAGAGCTCACAATAAATCATCACGAAGTGAGATTCCATGGAAGGGTTAACTGAGTGGCACTGTGAACAATAAGTAAAGTTTTGAGATTACTGTGCAAGTACTTGGTAAGAAACTGCAGTGCCCCCCAGTACACTTTGAACTGTCGATGAGCTGATTTCGAAAAGATCAGACCTGGTCTTCCAGCCATTGTTAAACATTTAGCATTCGGTGTAGGACAGGTTCCAGAATATATTTTAGCCACTGCGATGCAGGTGCAAACCATACACTATATCCTTAATGTAAAAGAACACCTGTTAGACACAGGGAGCACAGAATTCAGTGTTCATCAGAACATAAAGATGCAGCAGTAAGAATAGGTTATCTACTCAATCTAATTCCCACTAGTTTAAGTTTTTAAATTTTAAGTTTATTTATTAAAGTTTATTTATTAATGTCACAAGTAGACTTAGACTGACACCACAATGAAGTTACTGTGAAAATCCCCTAGTCATCACACTCTGGCGCCTGTTCAGAGACACTGAGGGAGAATTTAGCATGGCCAGTGCATCTATCCAGTATTTCTTTAGGACTGTGGGTGGAAAACAGAGTACTCAGAAGAAACCCACACAGACATGGGGAGAACATGCAGACTGATACCACACAGGCAACGGCCCAAGCCGGGAATTGAACCTGGGTCCCTGGCGCTGTAAGGCAGAAGTGCCAACCATGGTGCCACAACTATTTTCATCTCTTTGCGGTGCAACTGCATCTCAATGTTGTACAAAGCTAAAACAATGAATTAACAGTTTTTATAAAGCATTGTAGGCAGAGAAATATTCAGCAGCAGAAAGAAAATGAGTTAAACGCAGATAGAAAACGACTAGAAGCTAGGCAGGGGACAATATGATCTTTTCACATCCAGCATACAAGTAATCTAGTCTGGCTTGCCAAAATAAAGCCTCCCTTTCTCTAAGAGCTGTCTAGATCCTTGCCTGAATTATATACATTTCTAGATTGTGAAATGCTCTAGAAAACTACTTTTTTGCTAGTCTGGGCCAATGTTACAGACTTAGATATGACATGTCATCCAAGCAGGCCATTACTGGCATTTTCACAAATTCTCTCCATTTATTAGAAAAAACAAACATTTTCATTTATATAAAAAGACTTGATAATCATTCAGATCTAAGCATTTTAGTGTAGATCTTCCACTCTCCCACCAAATATTATTGGTGAAACTGACATCAGCAGGAGTAGAAAATGAGATTAGAATAATTTGATCCAATGCTAGAATGCATTCCAGGAATCCCCGCCTTTTCCTGGTTTTAAGTGTTGCTACAGTGCAATGCTATAGGACCTGCTTTTGCAAACATTGCACTGTGAACTCTGTGCTGGATACTGGGGAATACATCAAAAAAAATTTCAATGCTCCAGATTTCATGAACAGTAACAATGCAATGGCACTTGCACTGACCATGAAAAATACTGCCCCCTAAAGATTCAGCAATCTCCGTGACACGGATTTTCCCTGTCCAGATGTCATTTTGATTCCTACACCAGTTTAATGCTGTTATCAAGCAGCCAATCACACTGATGAATTCTCATAGACAGCAAACCAGGAAGTACCACTAATTGTCCTTTATTTTAATCATTTTATGGATAAAAAAAAATTGGAACATAAAAATGTGATTGAGTAGAAGTTGAAATATTAGTTTAAAAAGTATATTTTAAAAGATTATGGATTTTATCTTATTATAATGGAGGGATTGACATACAAAATTAATTTTCCTGGGATTGTGAAGCTGTCAGGAGTAATTATGAGCTCCGTACACTATGAAAAACCTAATTACACCTCAATAAGCTGTAATGTGTTCATGGGTTTTTAATAGAGAGATTAATACTGCAAAAGTGGAAGATCACGTCCATCTAAGTGACTTCAGAAGATTTCCATTTGCGGTGACTTCAACAGGATGGCTGTGAAAGAGCAGGGAATCATGGAGAGCAACTTTGGAATTTCTAGGTGGGATATTCCAGCTGCGCTTGCCCCAAGACTGAAAAATCCCACCCGAGTTCAATGGACCTTTGCATGGTCCTGTCCCGCTGACTATGATTCCTGTGGCGGGTGGGATGGGAAAGTTATGCCCTTTGCATTTCACAGCATATGTGCAGATGTAATAAGTTGCTATCAGTTTTCACAGTTAAAATGATGGTGAATACTGACAGTTTCACCAGCATGGCGACCCCAAAATTTGGATCAATAATCCCTAGGCCGTTAGTTTGGCTGGGCTCGGGATTGCATTTGTTTGCTGAACAGAAGTCACTCTAAATTGAGGAAAGAGGAAGATCTGGGCCTTTATCTGCTATACCTTCTTTACATAATACTGAATGGACATTGATGATGATTTTGGTCTTGGGTGATAACATACATCAGGCAATACAGAATCAGCAGTGACTTTTACACTCAAATAATTGGATGGGGTGTAAAGTGGCTGCCAATCTGTTAACCCTGTTTGGCATTGCTGTGCAAGACCAAATTATTATATACTGCAACTGGTGAAATTGTGATTTATATTATCAATGAGAAATAACGCTTCGGTGGAAGACTTAAGTAATCAATGGCCAGAGTTTAGGTTTGAATTTAGAAATCAGCATCTAATTGCCAGTAACCTTCAGTTATTTTAATTTCTTACTTGATACCCATATAGTAATGTCAATGTTGTCTAAAGAATCACTCCGAGCAAAGACATACAATGAACTAATAGTGAAATATAACAACAGAATTTGTTCATTTCTATACTTCAAATCTAGAAAAATCTGAAAATGTTGCAGTTTAATTAAATGTGAGCATATAAAGCACGTACAACCAGATATCAAATGTGACCTGAGGATAGGGCTGTGCGTTTGGATGATTTTATTTCATCCCCTTTACCAGTTTCCTGGGAAGCTTAAAGCTCATCAGCAACACTGAAATCATTTCCGTGGTAATTCAGGTCTCTCTGCCTCTACGGCAGGAGGGCCGGTAGAAATTCAAGAACAAAACTTCCACTACTGCAAACAAATCCACTGCCGCAGAACAGCATTTGCGGAAACACAATCATATGAAGCTCTTCCGAGTATCATCAACCCATCTCAAACACCAGAGCACAGAAACAGTTCACATTTGACCTTGCCTTTCATACCAGCAGTTGTTAAAACCCAAAAAAGATAATGGAATTTGTTTTGCTTTGGTAATATAGGCCAGAATTATCTGATCTAGTTCACCCCACCACGCAAATTCTCAGTGAGAACAGAGAATTTGATGCTTCATTCACTGTGGGCAGACTGGAGGTTCTCAGCTGTGGTGAGGCCAGAGAATTTTGGCCATAATCTGCATAACATGTGTCAACAAGGACTGAAGTCTCAACACTCTCAACACTGATTCAACTCATAAGAATTATAAGAACTAGGAGCAGGAGTGGACGATTCAGCCCCCTTCAGCTGCTCCGCCATTTAATACAGTCATGACTTATCTCATCTTGGCCTCAAGTCCACTTTCCTGCCTGTTCACCATAGCTCTTCAAGCCTATACTAATTAAAAATCTGTCCACCTCTTTCTTAAATGTACTCAAAGGCCTGGCATCCACTGCGATCTGGAGTAGTGAATTCAACAGACTCTCAACCCTTTGAAAGAAGGAATTTTTGCAAACTGCTCATCTTAGGAAACTACAGATGACACATTACACAGAAGATCAATAACCTCTGTACACAACCATTTGGCCTTGAACGCAAATAACTTTGTCAACTTCTCAATCGAAACATTACTGCAGAAAGACTAGAGCTACTGAGAGATAGTAAGTTAATTAACTAAACATTTATGTTTTAGTGCATCATTACAAATGCCAAAATTATGCTACTCATTCAAAAATGATGTTTAAAGCAAATAACTTAAAAAGCTAATTGTCAATAATACTGCTTTCCTAAATTATACAAAAGAATAAAACATAATGGATTTATTGTATTAATATGCATATATAGTCATTTGGGAGGGCAGATCTTGAGCATTGCTAAAAAGAGACATGCTGTTGAAACTTTTGGTCTTGCACTCATCAGGACAGATTCAAGAACACCAAATTTCAAGGGAGCAACAATTTATACTGCATGAAAAAAAAATGCTGATTCGTTGGCAAATCAAATCTGATCAGTCAAGATGTTATCATGGACAATGCCTGGAGAATTACCGTTGCCCATGTTTTTGTTTAATTAAGAATTATTTAGGAGAAGTTATGTCCAAGCCAATAACATTGCCTAAGAGCTGTAGTCAATTGTTAGAATAAATGCAAGTATAGATTGGGAGAAGAGACATTTCAGTTCGTTGGTAAAGTTAATTTGTGTCAGTGTTTATTCTTGATAATTATATGAGTGACATTTTAAATGATTTGAGATCCTCGCGCGATAATGGACATGTTTTGTGGCCAGCCTCCTCATCCTTTTGAACAGCTTCTGGTCTATTGGAAAAACCATGGTAGCTTCCTTGCTCAGATGTCAATTAACATAAAACTCATGTATAATGCACATTCATGAGGCTCCTGCCTACTTTAGTTTGGTGCCTCTGGCAGATAATTCAGATAATGGAAAAGAGTTACATCCTGAGTGACAAAGTAATTTGCTGTTTTTAATCAGCCCAGTTTCCATCAGAGGGAGGGAAGGTTGAAATAAACCCCCATTACATCTCAAACTGGTTCTGAGCCTTTGATATGTGTTTCAGCATTAGAAGCAAGAAGTAACTGAGAGAATTATGCTGATTCTAGCTCTCTATAGTCACTAGGTAGAGACAAGATTGATTGAATATGTCATTCATGAAGTCTCATCCTGTCAGGAGATTTGATAATGGAAGCTCCTGGGATCTGAATGCAATCTTTAAGGGCACTGATCTACTCAGCACTTTTTTTTAATGAAACAGACTTTAGCCAAGCAGCATTTTACATTTATAATATTTCCTCTTCTGAAGTAGCATTCATCATCAAAGGTTTTGCTGTAACAAAGAACAAAAAAAAGTACAGCACAGGAATAGGCCCTTTGGCCCTTCAAGTCTGTGCTGATCATGATGCCTTAACTAAATTTAAAAAAACCTTCTGCCCTGACTCGGTCCACGTCCGTCTATTCCCTCCCTATTTATGTACCCATCTAGATGCCTCTTAAATGTGTCTGCTTACACCACCATCTCTGGCAGAGCCCACCACTCTCTGCATGAAAAACTTCCCCTGCACATCTCCCTTAAACTTTCCCCCTCTCACCTTGAACCTGTGCCCCCTTGTAATTGACACCTCCACCACTGGAAAAAGCCTCTGACTATCTATTGTGTCTATGCCCCTCATAATTTTGCAGACCTCGATCAGATCTCCCCTCAACCTCCATCTTTCTAGCGAAAACAATCCTAGTTCATTCAACCTCTTGAACATTTTGCAGAACGCAAAAGCTGGCTACCTTGTGCATTAATAAGGATTAGAACTTTCAGTGTTTCTGTAGAGTAAAGGCAGCACCGAGTTAAATTAGGCAGATTTCCCAACATCTAAAGCGATTTCTTCTAGAAATAAAGGGAAAACACTTTTTTGGCACTTCAATTGAATTGCAATTCTGTTGTCCTACAAAGATTGCAAATAGAAAATATTACAGATGAACCTCGTACTTCCAATAAATAAGAATGTCAAACTCTTTTAAAGGTGAAAGCAGCTTTATGCAGCTGCCATCACTGTTGATGCATCTGTGTGAAATGAACAGAAACAATGGGCAAGATTCTCTGGCCCCCCCCCCCTCAGCACTTTTCTCATTTGCGGGAGGTGGCATGCCGTTCACCGGTGGTGGGATCTTCTGGTCTTCCCATTGAAGCCACCCTACACCGCTGGGAAACCGCAGCAGGAGCTGCACTGCCGATGAAGCCAGAGAATCCCACTGGGGTGTATGGCTGGAAAATTCCAGCTGTTAGATGTAACTGGTTAGAAAACAATGTCAAAAATGTAAAGAGTTGATTATGAAATACAAAAAAGGTGGACCACAGAACAGGTCTGTCAACTCAAAGTGACATATATACATCTCAAAACTAACAAGGCAGTATTAAGGATAAAATCTGAAGTCGCATGCGATTATAAACCTTCACTGTTTAAAGATAGTTTTGAAACAAGCTTCACATAAGTGTAATTATGCTGCAGTGGCTCTCATGCAGTAATTGTGCTTCGAACAGGTCCACGTACAAAATGTTTGTTGCAATCTAATTGTTGATTGTCATTGTATTATCGAAGGACATTATTTTAGGTTTTGCAGTATTAGGACTGGACTGGATAGCAGAAATTAATTTATCGAGCTGAATCTTCTTGGTTGAGCGCCAATAATAAAACAAAATGTTTGATTTAGTGCGATCCAAATTTTGAGCATAGAGAGTTTATCAAGCACATTTTCTGGCAGAACTTTCAACTTTGATAGCGGACAGGAATGGGGTAGTGGTGGGGGTGGGGGGTGCGGTGCATTGTTAAAATAGGCAGTAGTGAATCCACAGTCTTTCCCTTTCAAGCTAGTGATGTTGAAACTAATTGAAAATGGATGATAGTAGTTGGGGATGGGGCTGGCTGTTGGTGATTTATGTGAGGGGAGCTTTGGTAAGTTAAAGGGGAAAGACAAGACAATAGAGCAGGCAGTGATGCAGGTAATGACGAGAGTGTGAAGAAAGGGACAGAGCTTACATAATTAAAAGGTCGAATAGGTAGAGTTGAGGCCCCATGTCTTTTTACGGTTCTTCTACCCTCTGTAGAAGAACAGTAAAAAGACAAAACTAATGGTTCTGTAAATGGATGCATATAGCATTTGGAACAAAATGGATGAACTAATAGCGCAAATAGGAGTAAATAGGTACAATCTGATAGCCATTGTAGAGCCATGGTTGCAAGTCTAGGACCTGAATATTCAGAACATTTGACAATAAGGACTGCAAAGAAAGAAAACAATGAATAGAGTAGCTCTGTTATTAAATATGAGTTCAGTAGTGAGTGATGATCTTGGTTCAGAAGAACAAGATCTGGAACCAGTTTGGGTAGAGATAAGATATAGCAAAGAGAAGAAGGCACTCATGTGGGTAGCTTATAGGCCTGCTAACTGTAGGTACACTATAGGATAGTGTATACAGGAAGTCTGTAAGAAAGATATTGCAATAATTATGGGAGATTTTAATCTCTGTATAGATTTGATTAATTATATTGGAATAGTTCATAATGTGTATTTGGGGCAAACACAGAGAAACACCTTCTGTAGCCAACAGGTTTAATCCAGGGAATATGTAATGAGACATAATTAATTAATGACCTCATGGTAAAAGGATACTCAGCAACATGTGGAATTTCACAATATGTTTGGGGGTGAGAAACATGGGCTTAGGATCAGAGCCTTATGTTTAAATAAAAGCGCTTGCAAGGATATGAAGACAGAGTTGGCTAAAGAGGAATGGGAAAACAAGTTAAAGGCAGGGTGGTAGAAAAGTAATAGCATACACTTAAAGAGATTTTTCATAACTCTCAGTGAAGAGATATTCCATTGGGAGCAAAATACTCAATGTGACAGATGCAATATCCTTGGCTAACTAATCAGTACTGGATAGTATCAAAATGAAACAACAGTGTGTAGGTCAGAAGTTTGAACAAATTTTGGAAACCAGCCAAGAAAATGAGGGCGAAATTAGAGTGTGTGTGAAAGCTAGCTAGAAAAATAAACACAGATAAAGAGAGTTTCGACAGGTATATAAAAAGGTCAAATGTAGTTAATCTGAACATTGGTCCCCGGGAGGGCGAGACTAGGAATTTCATTATGAGGAACAAGAAAATAGCAGAAGAATTTAACGGGTATTTTGTGCTAGCCTCCACAGTAGAACATCACAACAATTATCCCAAAATTAGTTGAAAATCAAGGGGGAAAAGGCGGTGAGGAACTTAAAACAAACTTGATCACCAGGAAAAAGATATTGGAAAACTATTGTACTAAAAGCTAAAATATCCCCAGGATTGAACGGCGTACATCCAAGGATCTTAAGAAGTGGCTGCAGAGATAGTGGATGTATAGTTTATAATCTTCCAAAATTCCCTCGATGCTGGAAATGTCCCAGCAGATTGGGAAACCGTAAATGTAACATCTCTGTTCGAGGAAGGAGGAGAACAGAAAGCAGATATCTACAGATCAGTCAGCCTGGCATCTATCATAAGGAAATGCTTGAATCCATTCCTATGGAGTTATGGCTAGACATTTAAAGCACCTTCATATAACTGGGCAGAGTCAACACGGACTTGTAAAAGGGAGATCATGTTTGGCTAATTCATTATAGTTTTTTGAACAAGTCGCAAGCAAGGTGGATAATGGGAAACCAGTAGATAGGGTGCATTTGGATTTCCAAAAGGTATTCGATAAGGTGCCACATAAAAAGCTACTGCACAAGAGCTCATAGGAGTGAGTAATCATTAGCATGGATAGAGGATTGGCTAACTAACAGGAAGCAGAGAGTTGGGATAAATGGGATTGTTTTTGGTTGGCAAACTGTAACTAGTGGAGTGCCACAAGGATCGTTGCTGGAGCCTCAATTATTCATAATCTATATTAATGATTTGGATGAAGGGACACAGTGTGGGGTAACTAAATTGGCTGATCACACAAAGATAAACAGGATAGTAAGTTTGAGGAGGATACAAAGAGACTCTAATGGGAAAAATATATATTAAATGAATGACAAAAATCTGACATATGAAGTATAGTGTGAAAAACTGAGAGCTTGGCCAGTTTGACAGGAAGGTTAGAAAAGCAGAATGTTATTTAAATCATAGAATTCCTACAGTACAAAAGGAGGCCATTCGGCTCATCAAAGTTGCACTGACAACTATCCCACTCAGACCCTATCCCCGTAACCCCACGTAAGGGGTAATTCAGCATTGCCAATTACTCTAACCTGCACATCTTTGGACTGTGCGAGGAAACCGAAGAACCCGGAGGAAACCCACGCAAACATGGGGATAGTGTGCAAACTCTGCGCAGATAGTCACCGCAGCAGTGCCAACTACTGTGCCACCGTGCCATCCATGGACAGAGACTGCAGAAATCTGTGGTACATGGGGATCTGGGTGTCTTCATGCATTAATCACAAAAGGCTGGTAAATCAGAAGGAATGTTGGCCTTTATTGCGAGGGAATAAAGAATAGAATCAAGGAAGTCTTGCTACAGCTTAACAAGATCTTCATGAAACCATATCTGGCGTATTGTGTGTAGTTTTGGTCTCCTTAGAAGGGATATTATTGGTTTGGAAGGAGTTCAGAGAATGATCATTCGGCTGATTCCTCGGATGATGGGGTTGTCTTATGAGGAAAGGTTGAGTAGGTTAGCCCTATAGTCAATGGAATTTAGAACAATGAGAGACAATCTTATTGAAATACATAAGATTCTGACTTGACAGGTTGGATGCTGGGAGAATGTTTCCCCTTGTGCAGGAGTCACCATTTAAAAATGATGGGTCCAGCATTGACAACAGAGATAAAGAAGAATTATTTCTCTCAGAGGGTTGTTAGACTTTGGAATTCTCTTCCCCAGAATGCAATGGAAGCTGGTCCATTGAATAGCGTTAATGTAAGCCTACTTGTGACCCTAATAAATACATAAACAAAACATTCAAGGCTGAGTTAGTCAGGTTTTTTTGATCTAAAAGGGAGCCAATGGGGGCAGACATGAAAGTAAAATTAAGGCCACAATCCGATCAGCTATGATCTTATTGAATGGCACAGCAGGCTTGATGGGCTGAGTGGCCTATTCCTGCTTCTTTTTCTTCTTATCTTACTTGGAAGTTCAACTTTGGAAAAGTCAGGCTGAACAATGCATCATTAAAGGTGGAAGTCATGTTTAAGCCTAGAAATTTGAACCATTTTATTTTAAGAGATCATGAATTATTGTTTCAGATGCCATTTACAGTTTGCCCCATTGCATGTACATTTAAAATTATTTAAGTTGCGGAGGACTTTGTCAACATCATAGGTGGCCAATTCACGACTGCCCATTTTATATCCTTCATGGAAGTTGAAAGTTCTGTCCTTTATATCAAATGGAAAGGATTTCTTTTCACACAAAGATCAAATATATTATTCTTTATAATTATCACCTTCCGTTTCTGATCTACTATATTTGCATGGTTTGTTGGAGCTCAGACCATAGAATCTACATTGGGTAGCACATAAGCCCCCTAAAATTAAACTTATTTGGCCTAAAGGAACTCTCAAACTAATCACAAAACCTACAGAAAACCACTAGTAGATGCAGCAAACAATGAAACATGACAAATTCCTATTGATTTTTCCAAACAATTGCCTAAAAGAAGTTCTGCATTATATAAACCATTTAGATCGTAGAAAGAATCAATTTGTAAACTTCAAGAGACAAAACAGACAATGTTCAAACGGTACTGATGTCATCAAAATATTCAGTAAATAAACCACCTGCAAGTCCTCAATTTGTTCCGCATTTTCTACTCACTATATTCCACATTTGCTATCTGGCTTCACTCCTTGGTTAGACTGAAAGCCATTCCTTCTGAAGCTCCAGCACAAGTCTTCACAACTTTTTCCAGTCTTTATTTGTTATTCTCTCTCCAAAGAATATAGATCTGGTCCTTTTTGATTTGGTCAACCTCAAATCACTCAATGATACTGTATTTGTAGAACAAATCTTACAATTGAGTACATGAAACATCTCAAGATGTTCTGCTTTCTTGGCATCTGACTACAGCAGATGAACAATCAACACATTTAAACATCACAAGCCGCTTCTGGCAGGTCTAGGTATCGGAGAAACGGTGTCTGTCAGATCTGTGTGTGGACACCAAGGCCTGTAGGTGTGTATGGTGGTGGGGCAGGATTGGGCTTGATGCTTCGAGTTTTCATGTAGGAAATAAACTGGTCTGGAATCTCAGCTAGAACGTCCTTAGCCAGTCGAGCCATGCTCAGCACATGATTTCCTGTGCGGTCAATGTAATCACGAAATGGCACAAACTGCAAGAGAATATTTTAATGGCACGTTATTTTGTGGAGAAGGTGTGGCAAACAGTGAATGACCATAATTTTATGTAAATAAAAAATGAAGAATAAACGATACTAAATAACACAAAAAAAGTCTTGCAAATCTTTGGGCAGGATTTTTCAGCCCTTCCCATCGGTGGGATCTTCCAGTTCTACTGACGAGAACACCCCTCCCCCCCACTGCAAAATGTGGAAAATCCCACTGATGGTCAATGGCGAGCTGTAGGAATACATGTAGTTGGGAGGGGGGACTGGAAAGTACCCCCCCCGTTTGAATAATTTCACTGCTATTTTGAAATGAATTAATACTCTCCATGATGGAAAAACCTTCTTTATAACTTTTTTTTGTACTTATTCATGGGATGTGGGCATTTCTGGCTGGGTCAGCACTTTTGTTCACCCTTAATTGCCATTTTGGAGGGCGTTTTAAGAGTCAACCATTTTGCTGTGGGTCTGGTGACACGTGTAGGCCAGGCCTGGTAAGGATGACAGATTGTCCTTCCCTAAAGGTCATCAGTGAACCAGATGGGTTTATATGATAATCAATAATGGTTTTCATTGAATTCAAATTTCACCACCTGCCGTGGTGGGATTTGAATCTGAGTCTCCAGAGCATTAACCTGGGTCTCTGGATTACTAGTCCAGCGACAATACCACTATGCCATTGTCTTCCCCATGCCATCACCTCCCCTTTCTCTCTATGTTTGACTGCAAGCATTGTCACACTCTCTCAAAGTGCCAGAATATTTCTTGATAGTACAAACTATATTATACCCAATTTAGATAATGTCTTTTCAGTTATAGCATCTCAAACACTATGGCAGCACTATTTTCAGCTTTATCATCAGGTGCTAACCTGGCTGAATGAATCAACCAACCATTGTAGAACCCATCTGATTTTCATTCAGATTCCTTGCTTTGGCCAGGTTACTAATCAGGTAATGAAGTTGAAAATGATGTGAATTGTCTGTGCTTTATGTTACCTGGAATCAGTTTCATGCATAAGTAAACATAATTTCAACTTCCTTCTTTACGTCTAACGTTTCATCATTATTTACTAAGTTGCCCATTTTTCTTCACTATTTAGATTTCACTGTAGCCATTTCTTTCAAAACAATTGTATTGTGTTTAAACGCCCTTTAAAATGCTGATGTTTTAAGAGGGAGAGTTTCTCTACTTTGATCAGAATTCCACACATGGATTTGTTGGGCTAGAATTTGGTAACAAAGTAGCCATGTGTTGAAATACCAATTGGAATGCAACTTGTGGTGAGAGCGGGTTCCCCAGTAAACTGTGCCAAATTGCAGGAAAATTTGTGCTGTTCTGCTGTTCACTTCTTGAAAATGACATTTTGCCTTAAGTTTAAGTTCATTTATTAGTGTCACAAGTCGGCTTACATTCACACTGCAATGAAGTTACTGTGAAAATCCCCCAGTTGCCACACTCCGTGCCTGTGAGGGGGAATTTAGCGTGGTCAATGCACCCTAACCAGCACGTCTTTTAGACTGTGGAGGAAAGCAGGGTACCCGGAGGAAACCCACTCAGACATGGGGACAACATGCAGACTCCACACAGACAGTTACCCAAGCTGGTGACTGTGAAGCATCAGTGCTAACCAAGGTGCTGCCCTTTAACTTTCATGCGAGTTTCAAAACTTAATTAATTGCCCTCCAAAACTCACAATGAAAATTAAATTTTATATGTTTTTGATAACTTTTAACAACTGCTAATCAACTTTTCTTGCACAGAAAGTGAACCATTAAATGTCTGGGTGACTGTCTGTGTGGAGTCTGTACATTCTCCTCGTGTCTGAGTGGGTTTCCTCCGGGTGCCCTGGTTTCCTCCACAGTCCAAAAGATGTGCTGGTTAGGGTGCATTGGCCATTCTAAATTCACCCTCAGTGTACCTGAACAAGCATGGAATGTGGCAACTGGGGGATTTTCACAATAACTTCATTGCAGTGTTAATGTAAGCCCACTTGTGACACTAATAAATAAACTTAAACCTGGCTTTTAGTGTCAAATTTTATATTAAAAGGTGTTGTTAGTACTTTTGTCTGTCTTTTTTTTATCTCCTTCTCCTTATGCAATCTTTGTCTCTATCTCTCTTCCAGTGTCTAATTTGACATTTCACTTCGGCCTTCAAGGGTGAAGCCAAGCATCCCCCTACCTATGCTTCTACTTTTCGATCCTTAGATCTAATTGGTTATGGAGACACACTGTTAGTCCTTTGTTCACCAAGGTCACAGATCACAGGTCCTGCAGAACAAAACCTTTTTGAGCTGAAGGGTCTTGAAAAGGTTTAACCAACTGGACAGCCTGGCAGCTTTTATCGTGGGGACAGTGGGGTTATGTGGGGCCTCCTTTGGGGATCCCTATTGCCCATCAGAGGCTCCACCACCAAGGTCATAATTCCATTCATCACTTTCCCTCAGTACCACAAACCCACCCCTCCCCAATCCCCTTTATCCAGCCCTCCTTCATCCTTGGGGTTGCCCAGTCACGCCCTGCCAATACCTTGGACTTCCCTTAAAGTCCACCTTTATCATCATCTTCTTATATATCCAAAAGCAGGTCTAACCCACAGCACCACCATCTTCACCATGGGTAGGGAAAGGAAACATGTCCCAAATCTACCTCAGCCAGAACATGGATCAAACCCCCAGCTGTTGGCACCAATTTGATCCACACAGGCCATCCAACCAACTGACCTCCAAGGAGTTGCTGTGGTAACATGCCCTTTTACATGCACATTGTCGTTCAGAGCTGTGAACAGTGATAGTAGATGCTCTCATGTTCTTTCCATCACAGGGTTGACCAGGAATCTCTTCAGCTCTTATCACCTGCCCTAGGCGTATGTTGTAAGGATTTGCAAATTGATACTCAACCCGAGGGCAGCGTAGAGGTAATGCCACTGGACCAATTATTCAGAGGTCCAGGCTAATGCTGTGGGATCATGGATTCAAATCCCTTCACAGTAGTTGGTGGAGTTAAATTCAATTGACAAAAATATGCAACTGAAAGCTATTCTCAGTAATGATGACCATGAAAATGTCGTAAAAGCCCACTCTGGTCACTGAAGCTCTTTAGGGAAGGACATATGCCATGCCATCCTAATCAGTCTGGCCTATATGTGAATTCAGACCCATAAAAATGTGATTGGCTTTTAACTGTCCCCTGAAATGGCTTAGCAAGGCATTCAGTTCAAGGGAAATTAAGAAGGGCAAAAAATGCTGGCCTTTCCTGTGTCACCCACATCCCATAAATGAACTAAAAAAAAAGACCTGTTTGGCTATGTTATAAATGCACCTCCCCTGGCCATCAAGACCTGGGGCTTGACCCAAAACTTCTGACTTAGAGGCTGGGATGCTACCTGCTGTGCCACAAGATTGCCTTCCAGCACCATAACCTCCTCCTATGCGGAGACCGTTTGTAATACCAGCAGTGGCCACTTGAATGTGGCACTGCTGGTGCTACAGAGCTACAGGTCAATCTGATTGTTCTCAAAGGTGGGTCTTCCTCCACAGATGGGGGCAGAAGTCTCCACCTTGGGCAATTACTGCATGGCAACCAACTTTTTGTTGGGCAGGTTCCTGACCAACTTTTGAAATGAGTCCTTTGATGCTGGCATCTGCAGGCTGTTTTGTAATCTTACTGGTAAGGGACCAAGCATCGGAGTCTACTGTGCAATACTTACAAATGCCAAGCTACTTCTGTGTCCTCGCACATACCTGTACAATATCTCTCTCTGCAAGTTTCCCTCTTGAAGATATTCTGATGTCATCTCCATCTAACTCCACCATTGCTATTAACAACAATTAACAAACAGAGAAACAAATATAAGTTGGAGAAATAATGATTATGTGATTTCTAAGTTAACATCACAATATAGTTCTGTGCACATGTTGGTAGAATACTTAATTTCAGCTGTCGGTAAGCAGGCAAGAAATACTACCAAGATCCATTTAACTTGGATTACATTTTCAGTAATTTTTGTGTTTCTGGTCAGTAAACCACCTCTTAGATCGATTGCTGATATCAGAATAGAATTTTCTCTGCTACATTTGTCATTTAAAATGTAAGAACTTGACAGTATCCAGCAAAATTGGCAAACATATTACTTAGAATCCTTACAGTGCAGAAGGTGGTCATTTGGCCCATCGAGTCTGCACCAGCTCTCTGACAAAGCATCTTACGCAGTCCCACCCCCTGCCCTATCCCCATAACCCCATGCATTTATCCTGCTAATCCCCCAATCCACATATCTTTGCATTCTAAGAATCAATTTAGCATGACCAATCAACTTAACCTGCACATCTTTGAAGTGTGGGAGGAAACCGGGGCACCTGGGGAAAACTCACGCAGACATGGGGAGAATGTGCAAACTTCACACAGACAGTGATCCAACGCTGGAACTGAACCTGGGTCCCTGGAGCAGTGGCTAACCACTGGGCCACCGTGCTGCCCTTTTAACACCTTATTCACTAAAAATGAAATGATTTCATGTAGCTGCGTAATTCAGCATGTTAAAACAACAGGCATTCCGCCACAGTGTCCAAACAGCATGGGTTCCTCCCTCTATTTCTTATTTGGTGTGCTACCTAATTTAACCACAGCCATCAATGATGATGGATTAACAGGGTTAGGGCAGGCAGTGGGCATTGCAGGGAGTGAGTCAATCTATGCAATATCATAAACTTCTGAATAACTAGTCTGGAACCAAGGTGCAGGTAAAAATAGCTCATGGAACTATTTTGAAGAGGAATGGAGCGGTACCCCCAGTATTTCAGCCAATACTTGCTCCATCAATCAACATCACAAAAACAGAATATCCGGCCATTATCTCATTGCTGCTCATGGGGGCTTGCTGTGGAAATTTGGGCTGCTATGTTTCTTACGTTAAAACAGTGACTACACTTCTAAATTAAAACTTCACTGGTTGCAAAGCTGTTTGGATTGTGCGGAGGGCATGAAAGATGCTGGCTGGAATTTTTCAGCCTCTCCCTTGGCTGGGATTCTCCAGTTCCCCTGCTATGAATGGAGACTTGGCCGAATGTCAAATTCTGCATTCTTGCTGGCAGTGGTGGCAGGCGTGAGAGGCTGGAGAATTCTGGCAGCTAAATAAATGCAAGCCTTTCTTGTTTTTTTTGACTGACAAACAGAATAACTCTCTCTCCTTCACACAGGGTTTGGCGCATGCCTCGACTAGATCTGTGGAAGCAGAAGAAAATACACAAGTGAAGCACATTTATTTGTCAAGTTTAATGACATATTCCTTAGGGTTTGTGGTGAATTAAAATTTAATTAGGAGTGAGGGTTTGCTCATTATAGAACACAAGTTTTTTTTAAAAAAGTATGCTCCATTTTAAAAAAAGGTACAGAAATAAATATATTAGAATAGATTTATCAGAGTAGATTACTGGACGGCATGGTGGCACAGCCATTAACATTGCTGCCTCACAGCGCTAGAGACCCAGTTCAATTCCAGCCTCAGGTGACTGTCTGTGTGGAGTCTGCACATTCTCCCCATGTCTGAGTGGGTTTCCTCTGGGTGCTGCAGTTTCTCCCTGATTCCAAAGATATGCGGGTTAGGTTGGTTGGCCATGCTGAATTGCCCCTTAGTGTCTGGAGGATTTAAAGGGTAAATATATGGGGGTACAGTGATGGGGACTGTGTGGGATTGCTGTTGGTGCAGGTTCAACAGGCCGAATGGTCTTCCTCTGCACAGTAGGGATTCTATCATTCTAAGATCTATGCTTTGGGTGTGACAGTATTGATCCATAAGGCATTGGTGTAAGGCATTTGTTGCAGCAGACCAGGCTGTCTCATGTCTCCTCTCCTTAGCAAGCATATTGCCCCTGCAACCCAAATCATTTCATTTTTAGTGAATAAGGTGTTAAAAGGGCAGCACGGTGGTATAGTGGTTAGCATTGTTGCCTCACAGCGCCAGAGATCCAGTACAATTCCGGCCTCTGGTGACTGTCTGGATGGGTTCTCCCCATGTCTGTGTGGCTTTCCTTTAGGCGCTCCAATTTCCTCTCACAGAAAGATGAGCTGGTTAGGTTGCGTGGTCGTGCTAAACTGCCCTTAGTTTCAGGGGGATTAGGAGGGTGAATACATGGGTTTACAGGGATAGGGCCTGGGGGGGATTATTGTCAGTGCACGTTCGATGGGCCCAATGGCCTCATTTTGCACTGTAGGAATTCTATGAATCCAAATATAATTTGGTCTGCAGCACAATTTCTGTGCCACATGGGCAGGCCCCTGGTATTTTGCTGTTGAGACTATTTTTTCTGGTACAAAACTAATCATAATCTATTTTCTGTCAAATATACAATGAAGTGGTTTTGTTTTACTTTTAGGTTCGAGTCTTTGATTGAATGCTGGAACAAAATACTGAAATGTTGTCAGCCTTTCTATTGCCAATTGAAGGCAGTGCAGCTGCATTTCATTGTGAAATGGAAATGGAATCCATGCCACCCCACAAAGAACATTACTTTACATTTTTTCTGGTGGAATATAAATAGATATAAATAAGAGGGAATGGAAAAGCAAAATACCGTGGAGGCTAGAAATCTGAAATAAAAACAGAAATGCTGGAAGTTTTAGGTCATCAGTCAGAAAGGTCACAAGCCTGTTCCTCTCTTGATAAATGCTAGATAGATAGATTGATAGATGCTGTCATATATAATCCCCACGGTGCAGAAGAATGCCATTTGGCCCAGCGAGCCTTGACCAACAATCCCACCCATGTTCACTGAGACACCAAACACATAACATTGTGCTCACCAGTGGCATCATAACACCACAAAGGGCATTAAGGGATATAGAACCAGGGTCAATGGTGTTAGGATACTAATTGGCCATGATCTCATTGAATGGTGGAACAGGTTGGCTGGTCTACGCCTATTATCCGTGAGGAAATTTCTCATCTCAGTCCTAAATAGCCAACTCTTATTAAGAAATTGTGATCCTGTATTCTCTAGCAAGGGTAAACATTTTCTCAGTACAGATATCTACCATCTCTGTAAGAATTTGACATATTTCAATTATATTACCTCTCATTTTTCTAAATGCAGGGAACACAGGCCAATTTAATCAATCTTTCCTCCTGAAAGCAGTCCTTTGTTTTTAGTTTTATGATACATTTCAATAAAAATATATGAATTCTACTTACCATCAAATTCTGCTTGACCAACTCCGACAATGATAATTGACATCGGAAGTTTAGCAGCCTACATGAGAAAAACACTATAAATTTAGGATTTGAAAAGTGGAGACAACCTAACATACAGTGACAAGATTGATGTCATTGCATCCTGATAAAATTTGATCTATGATTTTTTTAACTCACCTTTTTAACTGATGGCCTCATTCAAAGATGACTGGTATTGTTAATTGCATATCAGAAAACTGAGGATAAGTTGGAAACCAATTTTGGAAAAGGACCCAAAAGGACCTCAATTTGTGTGGTCAACACACATAATTCCAGTTGTAGGTGGGAACCCTAGGTGATGACAAGGTGCACTAACCGATATGGCATGCGGTGCATACCCTGCAGAGGCTAAAAGCATGGGAGTGCCACATTACACCCATCCGCACCTGACTTCATCAAAAAATTGTGCACAACGCAATCTGATTTTGAGATCCGCGAATCAAATCTGGGACTCGTGGTTCTGTGCACCATACTTGTAGTGCATTTCCCATCACAAAATGTATTTAACTTTATGGGTGCACAACGAAGAATTCAATAAAAAGTGGTAAAGCTTTCAAGTTAAAGTACAAAGGCCCAGTCAGGTCCACATTACACGAGACAAGTGCTTTAATCACACCAATATGTGCACACAAATTAAATTGTTGATTTTCAATCAAAAAATAAAGTTATAATGTTAGCCAGTGAAATGTCATTTATAACCGCTACACAATTCAAATCAAATTTTTTTTACTGTGTATAGTTTAGACCTTCCAAATAAACTACATTGACTGACATTATAAATGAAATAAAAATAAATTAGATATAGACTAACAAATTCTAATATAATGAACAGTGAATGTGTTCCTTTGAGCATTAGACACAAGTGGTGGGGTTTAATTTTTTGGCCTGCTTCAGTTCAGTTCATTTTAAGTAAGGTAAAATATTGGATAGGAACTTCTCAAACCTTTCTAGCTGTCCTGTGTGTAATATGTAACCATTAAAAATGTAAATCAAAAATTAGATGAAAATTGGAATCCCGACGCTCAAGAATATTTAATAAAAACAATTTACTGAGATGTATCTAATATTCTTCACATAAATGTGCCTGCAGGTGTTTAACTATGATCCATATTTTCTTGTATTTGCATGCCATGAATAAAGGTTTAGTGATGCTGAAAAGGTTAGTGATCATATCAGTTTAAAAATCACATAAGCTGCAAGCTGGGAAAGCTATGAGAAAACAGTCTTGATTCAAAGCCATCCCAGATGAGAGTAAAGGACCATAAAACTTCAAGTTACAAGGGAGGCCTCAGTCACACAGCCTACAAATAATGACCCCACTGAACAGTGCGCAGCTGTAACTAGTCAATGCCTGTTCTAACCCAGAGGTAATAGAAGAGGGTGTTGATATACCACTAGTTCAACATGAAGCCCTCATAACCATGTCTGGAAGTCAGTGGATAAATAGAAAGAAATACGTGCTTGGTGATGTTACAATTAGTAGATGTGTACAAGTTGTAATTGGAAAACTATACCTTTATTTTATACTTATGCAATCTTAACTGCAAGTTGTGAGTATATTTGGATAATTTCTCAGCAAATGTAAACCTTTGATTGGTATATATTAATTACTTGCTACCAAACCTGAAAGCATAAACATCTGTATAATGCTCTATTTGGGGCTTTCTGGTGCACCACTAGCTGGCACATTAGGTCCCTTGCCATAGCTCAAAAAATAAAACTCCAAAATTCTCCATCTGGTCACTTGAAGGGGACAAAGTCCAAAAGCAACTGGACAGCAAATTTTATCCTGCAATAGGCAGCACAATGGCTAGCACTGCTGCCTAATAGCACCAGGGACCTGGGTTCAATTCCGGCCTCTGGTGAATGTTCATGTGAAGTTTGCATGTTCTGCCTGTGTCTGGGTTTTGTCCAGGTGCTCCAGTTTCCTCCCACAGTCCAAAGATGTACAGGTTAGGTTGATTGGCCATGCTAAATTGCCCCTTAGGTTAGCAAATAGTCCTGGGTAATAGTCATTGCAGATTTGATGGGCCAAATGACATCCTTCTACACTGTAGGAATTCAGTGAGATGCAATATTATCTGTAGCAGGAGCTGTCAAAAGAACTTGCATAGCATATTACCACTCAATTTTCTTTTGCTCTGGTTGTGCACTGGTTGATAGTGAGACTAAAGAATTTCCCTGAACATACAAGCATACAAATTTGGAGGCGGCGTAGGGTATTTGGCCCATGAGCCTGCTATGTCATTCAATAAGATCATAATCTGATTGTGGCCTTAACTCCACATTTCACCTACTCCTGATAACCTTTGACTCTCTTGACATTCAAGAATCTATCTGTCTTTTTAAGGTCATATTCAATGATCCTGACTCCACCTCTCTCCAGGAATCTGCGAGTCCCAAGCACTCACGACCCTCTGATTTTATTTTCTCATCTCTGTTCTAAACGGATTATCAGTGGGGTCAAGATGGGGGGACGCAGGTGCTGGAAGCAGGTCAAGGTGCTTAGGTCATGGGGAGGTGGGGGAGGCGACAACTGGGGGCAGGTCTGGTCTGGAAAGAAGGGACCCCTTTGTTAAGGCCCAAACAGGCCTACGTACTGGGCTTTCTTCCCGTTGCCAGCTTCCTGCTACTGGCCAGACAATTGCAGCTGAGCATGATGGTGGCCCTTTAATGCTCATTAATTAGTGAGAAAGATGCCCAAAGAATTTTACAAGTTCCCACCCAACTGTCTGCAAACCTGCCTACAGGGGACTTGCGTCCACTCTGATTTCTCTTGATCCTATAAATAATTGTTCTGAAGATGCATATTCTTTCCCATGAAATTAACTAAATTAAGGCACTGTCAACAGAAGGAATGTTTCAATCTAAACATCACACTTCTGACTCAAGTTTTGTTTGAAATTTCATTTAGTGGTTTGATACAATCATGCAAGCCATAATATAGCTGTGAACTGTGCCTGATCATATATCTGCTGCACTCTTATAAATATTACTTTCTGAATTACCTTAGCTGTGATTTATTGACTGGGACATCTTTATTGTATCATAAGTTGCTGTAATGGAAGTACTTTCTTATTGTGATATTAGGCTCCAAGATAAAAAGGATTAATGTGGGACTGGGCACAGTACCGCCCACTGAGTGATGGAAAGGATCACATAACCCAATTCTAGAGGATAGTTTTGTACTGAACAGAGACCCAGACAGAGGCAAGCATGGAGACAGCTCCTAGCTTAAATTTTATACTGTATATATGTATTTGATTACAAGTAGTTAATGAACATTTACCGTTAAATGATACAAGATTTAGAACCTCCACTGAACTGCACACATAAGGCAGGATTTTCTGCTGCGTGTTTTGCAGCACTGGAGGTGGTCCACCATTGGTTGATGGTGGGATCTTCCTGTCCCTATCACTTTTAACGTGAATTCTCATTGTTTGCACCCTCTATCAGTCAGGAACCTATAGCAGAGAAGTTACCGACAGTGGGGCTGGAAGATCCTGCCGGTGAGAACGGTCAGAAAATCCTGCCTGTCATCTTACAACATCACCTGTTTATCCTCTTAACTTGGAACAGATGCTTTGCACTCAAATAGGATTTAGGATGCTTGGCATCACTGCAAACAAGGGACAACTTAGAAACTAAATACATAAAGAAAGTAAATCATCCACTGGAACACAGCCACTTTCCTATCCTTGTAAGTTTCAAGAAACAATTTCACAAGAGACTGATATTTGTTTTGTAAGCCAAAACTTGCAGAAATGCGGGGAGTAATTTTAAGCTTACCTGCCAATGGACTTTTGGCAAGGCCATTACATTGTCGCAGGATGGGGGGCTATGACTGGGCAGTAAACTTACCACGGCAGTATTGCGGTCTGGTGCCCATGATAGAATCTGCTTGATTGTTCTCCGAATTCAAATCAATATCAAAGGAAAAATCAGACCATTTCCATGACAAGCATCCAACTCATTATTTGTGCCAGACACAAGTTGAAAATCACCCCGATAGTTTCTGTTACGATCAGGCCAGGATTTTGCTGCCTAGTCATAGTCTCCCCACCCCGCAGACAGTGTAGTGGCCTAGCCAAAAGTCCATTGGCAGGACTGGAAAACAAGTATCTTTTGGTGGAGTTGTGTTGCCATTTTCCTGCCAATGTCAACCAGCTTGAGTACAAAAGTGCCTGCAGATACATGGGAACATCATCACCTGCAAGCTCCCCACTTCAAGCCACTCATCATCCTGACTTGGAAATATATCGCCGTTCCTTCACTGGGTCAAAATCCTGGAATTCTGACGGCATTATGGGTCAACCCACAGCACGTGAACTGCAGTGATTCATGAAGGCAGTTCACCACCACCTTCTCAAGGGCAACTAGGGATGGGCAATAAATGCTGGCCTAGCCAGCGACGCCCATGTCTCACATATGAATTGAAAAAATTAATGTGGGAAGCAGATCATTCCGAAACAAAACTCAGTCATGTATGAGTGAAAATACTGCTTGGTGCCCGCCCTCCATTCCTGTACCAATCAACATTCTAAATTCACCCAAAGAATCTTTTGGATTCCATGGGAGTTTATAAATGTATATTTTTGTCTTTAAGAAAAAAAAACTTCTACAACGTTCTTATTTATCCCTAGCACTCAAAAATAACCATACGGAAAATGTACCTCTGCATGCTCCCTGCATAGAGCCCCTCCATCACTCAGCTTGGAGCAAGATCCAGTTGACAATATAATGTGAACCTATCAACTGAGCATTGTTGTATCTGCCTACTGCTTTGGCCCCAGTAGCTGTAAAATAACTGCACACCATGTTGCTTTTCTAAAAATCTTGCACGTCCTATTTTGTCCAAGGTTAGATAATTCAATTGCGTAAACGTCTGAAAGTCAGTATCGTATGCAATTGCAGCATCAGGTCAGAGGACTAATTATCAATTAAGTTATAAAGTTGGGAGAAGAACTGATGAGAAAGCTAAAGAAAGGGACACAGTGAAAAGGGAACAGAAATTTGACAGATCAAGCAGGAATAAGGTGAATGCAAGCCAACAACATACTGGGACATTAAGAACATGAAGATAACCACGAATGTAGGTTAGGTGTTAAAGCAATGTCCAATATTGAATTATCAAGAATTGACTGAACAGCTAATTCAATGAAACTAAGTTAACTTGCTTTTCTGTTTTAATAAACTGTGTGTTTTCTTTGTGTGCCATTTTTTTGACCTTTCCTGCAGAATTCCATTAGTTTGATATTATTTTCAAAGGTACTTTGATTAATTTAATTAAATCATAGAATTGAAATCATTTGTAATGAAATGTAATCAAAAAGTTGGAGATTCTCTATTTTTCCCTTTGAAGGCAATCAAAGGGACATAATTTTATGTTAAATTAATGATTAGAAAACTGACTGCACTTAAAAACAGAAGGGGTAATTTTGATTTTGTAGAGTAATGCTACACGGGCAAACTTCAATAGGATAAAAAGCTGAACTGATGCAAAACTGACTGCTGATTTCTGATCACTTGTTGCACTCAATATTACACCCAGATAGTGTATGAAAAAAACAGGCCATTCCAAATCTCCAAATTCAGCTCACTGTAGGAAATAGAATCCATCCACTGACATGAGTAATTTCACAAAGAAATCATTGCTTAAAACCTTCATCGTAAAGACAGCAGTGGTTCAGGAAGACATCCCGTCACCACCTTCTCAAGAGCAACTTGGAAAGGACAATAAATGCTGGACTTGGGAGTAACACCACATTCTGACACTGAATAGAGTAGGCATATAGTTATAGATACCAGTTTTAATACTTTTATCAATCAAGGCATAGATTACAAAAGCAGGGAAGTCACGTTGGAGTTGTATAGAACTTTGGTGAGGCCACAGTTAGAGTAGTCTGTGCAATTTTTGTCGCCACATTATCGGAAAGATGTGATTGCACTGGAGGGGGTGCAGAAGAGATCCACCAGGATGCTGCCTGAAATGGAACATTTAAGCTATGAAGAGAGGTTGGGTAGGCTAATGTTGTTTTTGTTGGAGCAAAAAAGACTGAGGGGGCGACCTGATTGAGGTGCACAAGATTTTGCAGGGGAGTGGATAGGGAGCAGCTGTTCATCCTAATTGATGGGCTAGTTATGAAGGGACACAAGGTGAGGGGCAGGAGGTATGGGGGATGTGAGGACAAACCTCTTTATCTAGGAGGAGGTAATGGAATGTGCTGCCTGGGAGGGTAGTAAAGGCGGGTTGCCTCATATACTTTAAGAAATACCCAGATGAGCACTTTGTAATATTCAGGGTTATGGGCCAAGTGCTGGTAGATAATATTAGGTGGGAATTTAGGTATTTCTCGCCTACTGGTGTGGATTCAGTGGGTCAAAGAATCTCTTCTGCACTGTACGATTCTATTCTATGATTTTTCCATTTTATTGCTAGGATAAAGAGGCTCTATTTAGTACATAAGAACATAAGAAATAGGAGCAGGAGTAGGCCATCTAGACCTTCGAGCCTGCCCCGCCATTCAATAAGATCATGGCTGATCTGTCGTGGCTCAGTTCCACATTCCCGCCCTCTCCCCATAACCCTTAATCCCCTTGCTTATCAAAAACCCATCAACCCGCGTCTTAAAAATATTTAGCGAGGCAGCCTCCACCACTTCAACGGGCAGGGAATTCCAGAGATTCACCACCCTTTGAGTGAAGAAGTTCCTCCTCAACTCCGTTCTAAACTGCCCCCCCTTTATCTTGAGGCTGTGCCCCCTAGTCCTACTGTCCTTTCTGAGCGGGAAGAGTCTCTCCACCTCTATCCTATCCATCCCATTCATCACCTTATACGTCTCAATGAGATCTCCCCTCATTCTTCTAAACTCTAACGAGTACAAGCCTAGTTTATTCAGCCTCTCCTCATAGCTCAACCCCCTCAGCTCCGGCATCAGCCTAGTAAACCTCCTCTGCACTCCCTCCAAGGCCAAAATATCCTTGCGTAAGTGCGGCGACCAAAACTGCACACAGTACTCCAGCTGCGGCCTCACCAATGCCCTATACAACAAATGGCATGAGTTGGGCAGAGGAATGTTAAGCTGAGAAATGTATTGGTGCTGTTTCAGTTTGACTGTCAAAAGACGTGCATTTTAAGTAATCTGTTAAAAGAAACAGCTAATTGTTCCTTTTCACGATCATCGTCACGTGCATTCAAAGTGTAGCCAACTCTCAGAACAAGGATGGAGGAAAGACAAGGCATGACTACCATGTTAAATCACGCAGAAGTCTTTCTTTAACTTACCACCATGAAAGACATAGGGTGGAATTTTCCCATCCCACCCACCTTAGGAATCGTAGCCAGCGGGACAGGACCACGCAAAGGTTTGCTGACATCAGGCAGATTTGTGTTCTTGAGATGAGCACAACTGAAAAATCCCACCCATCATTCCTATTCTACAAAGTTCACTTCTGAGCACATGTCAGGTTTGCAATTTTGTGATGCAACTGCAAAATCTAACAATTATTATAGCAGGAAATTTTCCGGCTCCATGAAATTGGTGCTTGTTTAAGTATGATTTGATAAGATTAGGAGGGCTAATTGGATAGCACCACAAACAGGAGCAGGGAATGATACCTATGTTGTTATAGATAGGCCTCAAGCCCAATTAAAAGTGTAACTCAAACCTAACTGATATCAGACCAGTGAGCTGAAGACAACTGCGTAAATCTCCAGGCAGCTCACTTATGTAGTAGATCGATTGCAGAGGGGATTAAGGGTTATGGGGAGAGGGCGGGAAAGTGGAACTGAGCCACGACAGATCAGCCATGATCTTATTGAATGGCGGGGCAGGCTCGAAGGGCTAGATGGCCTACTCCTGCTCCTATTTCTTATGTTCTTATTGTTTTGTTGTTCCTGGGACAGGGTAAAATGGTGGTCAGTAGGGAAGTGATTGGGAATGGGCAAGGTGGAGGCCAGCAATTGCTCCACATTTAGTCAAGTGTATTTTTTGCTTTACAAGACCTCCTATTAAGGTATGTCTTCCAGCAGTTTTGGAAGCATTGCCAGCTACATTCAAAGAAATCCAATTTTGGGAAGTAGTCCTATAGCAAGTGTTCGGTTCCTTATTTACATATGCACAGCATCTAGTTTTAATCTGATGTGCAGATTAACAATCTGACACTGGATTATTCTAGGGTGGCTCAATGGTTAGCACTGCTGCCTCAGAGTGCCAGGGACCCTAAGTCAATTCCGGCCTTGGGTGACTTGCATGTTTTCCCTGTGTTTGCGTGGGTTTTCTTTGGGTGTTCTGGTTTCCTCCAAAGATGCACAGGTTATGGGCAGCACAGTGGCACACACTGCTGTCTCACAGCGCCAAGGACTCGGGTTAGATTCCTGGCTTGGATCACTGAATGTGTGGAGTATGCATGTTCTCCACATGTCTGCGTGGGTTTCCTCTGGGTGCTCCGGTTTCCTCCCAAAGTCTGAAAGATGGTTAGGTGCATTGACCCGAACAGGTACCAGAGTGTGACAACTAGGGAAATTTCAGTGTCTTCATTGCAGTGTTGATGTAAGCCTTACTTGTGACTAATAAACTTTAAAAAAAGATCGGGTGGATTGGTTATGCTAAATTGTCCCTTTGTGTTCCAAGATACATAGGCTTGGAGAATTAGTGTGGTAAATATGCGGGGTTAGGGATAGGGCAGGTTAGATGTTCTGTCAGGGAGACAGAATGGGCTGAATGGTCTCATTCTGAACTGTAGGGTTTCTATTCTATATTTCTAATAGGGCCAATGGTGGACTTACAGCACGGAATGCCATAAGCACACCACTCACTATATTAATTACTTAAGACACTCATTTTATCACAGTAAAACTGGCACAGGATCAATAAATTTCTAGGTCAAACATTCCCCAGTGGCCACGTTTGGGTGCCTGTTCGGGTATTCTAAGGAAGAATTTAGCATGGTCAGCACGTCTTTCAGACTGTGGGAGGAAACCAGAGCACCCAGAGGAAACCCACACAGACACAGGGAGAATGTGCAAACCCTACACAGACAAATTCCACAGTGACCCAAGCCAGGAATCGAACCCGGGTCTCTGGCACTATGAGGCAGCAGTGCTAACCACTGTGTCATTGTGCTGCCTATTCTCTCACTTAAATATTTAACAATTGCACAGCCAATTGACAAATAACAATCTGATTCCTGCTTTAGAATAAAAATTTATAGGACTAAATCCAGCTCCCAGCAATATATTGTCAAAAATTATTAGAAACTGCCCTAATTAGTCTCAAAATCTGGTCCTGCAATCACTGTCCAATACTAGTTGCCCTTGAAAAGATAATGATGTGACAACTTTTGAACCACTGAGGTCTAGATGATGATGGCAGGTCTAGATGATGAAATGGCAGAGGTGCTTAATGAGTACTTTGCCTCAGTATTCACGGTGGAAGCTGATCTGGGAGATTTTGCCACGGATTTGCAGCAGATGGAAAAGATTGAGTTTGTGGATATTAAGGTGGAGGATGTGTTAGAACTTTTGAATTCTATCAAGAATGATAAGTCGCCGGGACCAGATGGGATATACCCCAGGATACTGTGGGAGGCGAGGGAAGTGATTGCAGAGCCCCTGGCGATGATCTTTGCGTCGTCAATGGAGACGGGAGAGGTTCCGGAAGATTGGAGGATTGCAGATGTAGTCCCTATTTTCAAGAAAGGGAACAGAGATAGCCCGGGAAATTACCGACCGGTGAGTCTGACCTCAGTGGTTGGTAAGCTGATGGAAAGGCTTCTGAGGGACAAGATTTACGACCATTTGGAGAGGTTTGACATGATCAGGAATAGTCAGCATGGATTTGTCAAGGGCAGGTCGTGCCTTACGAGCCTAGTTGAGTTCTTCGATAATGTGACTGAACACATTGACGAAGGAAGTGCCGTGGACGTGGTGTAAATGGACTTCAGCAAGGCGTTTGATAAGGTCCCCCATGCAAGACTTCTTGAGAAGGTGAGAGGGCATGGGATCCGAGGGCCTTTGGCCTTGTGGATCAAGAACTGGCTTGCCTGCAGAAGGCAGAGAGTGGTTGTGGATGGGTCTTTTTCTGAATGGAGGTCAGTCACCAGTGGAGTGCCCCAGGGATCTGTTCTAGGACCCTTGCTGTTTGTCATTTTCATAAATGATCTGGATGAGGAAGTGGAAGGATGGGTAAGTAAGTTCGCTGATGACACGAAGGTCGGTGGTGTTGTGGATGGTCTGGAAGGATGTCAAAAGTTGCAGCAGGACATAAATAGGATGCAGGACTGGGCGGAGAAGTGGCAGATGGACTTCAACGTGGATAAATGCGTAGTCGTCCATTTTGGCAGAACCAACGGGATGAACGAGTACACTATCAAGGGCAGGAGTCTTGGTAGTGTTGAGGAGCAGAAGGATCTTGGGGTCCGGGTCCACAGGACTCTTAAATCGGCCTCGCAGGTGGAAGAGGTGGTCAAGAAGGCGTATGGTGTACTGGCCTTCATAAATCGAGGGATTGAGTTTAGGAGTCGGGAGGTAACGCTGCAACTTTATAAGACCCTTGTCAGGCCTCATTTGGAGTACTGTGCGCAGTTCTGGTTGCCTCACTATAGGAAAGATGTAGAAGCTATTGAAAGGGTACAGAGGAGATTTACAAGGATGTTGCCTGGACTGGGAGGCATGCCTTATGAAGTTAGGTTGAGGGAACTGGGTCTCTTTTCCCTGGAGAGACGTAGGTTGAGAGGCGACCTGATAGAGGTTTATAAAATGTTGAGAGGAATAGATAGGGTGGATTCTCAGAGGCTATTTCCCCGGGTTGAAATGGTCGCTACGAGAGGACACAGGTTTAAGGTGCGGGGAGGAAAGTACAGAAGTGATGTTAGGGGTAAGTTTTTCACTCAGAGGGTGGTGAGTGAATGGAATCGGCTGCCGTCAGTGGTGGTGGAGGCGAACTCGCTGGGGTCTTTTAAAAGACTTCTGGATGAGTATATGGGGTTTTATGGGATTGGGGGTTATAGATAGGTGTTGATGTGATCGGCGCAACTCGTGGGCCGAAGGGCCTGTTTGTGCTGTAGTGTTCTATGTTCTATGATGTAGGGAATGCTAGGTTTAAGCACAGTCAGTTATCCTACAACCAAGTAGGGAGTGCTATGATTTAGACTCAGCAAAAATGAAGGCATGACCACATTAGGATGGTGAGAACTCCAAAAATTTACATAAAAGCAACTGTTATGGAGAAGAAGTTAGTGCATCTATGGGGAAGCTCCTTGGAAAAGAAAAACATAACTTGTAGATTTTAGTCTACCATTTTTGAGGTATCCAGTTACCAACTGTTTACCAACTGTGTGCTTGATAGGGGGTGTCAAAGAGTGTCAATATCTTACCTCTCACAGTAAGGACAGTAATGGAAGTGTGAAAAAAACTTGAGGGTGGTAAATAAATAATTAAGGTGAGCGATTCCAAAGCAAAAGGTGCCATGCAATATGTATCACCACAGACAAAGATTACTAGCTGTTGCTATAGCCGCAGGTAATAAATAATATGCCTTGGGGAGTGTAAAAGAAATCAAGTGAAGCTGTCATCTCAAAGTTTCATGATATGTAGACAAGAATTCAGACGGAATGAATATTATCCACAAAAACCTGCATGGACAGCTGAGCACTGTGTGTGGCTGCAGAGCACAAAGACGCAAATAATATTGACATTTGTGTTTGGCTTGTGCACAATTATAAGTGGCAAAATGGAAGTACGAGAACACTGACACATTCAGGCATTGTTTAAATATGTACAAAACAAAACTCTTGTAGGTCAAAAGTGGAAACAACGGAGGAGAATGAAGACTGGCCATGTGAATACAAGGAACTCTGACATTCCAGGGAACAGATGCCTGTTTGAGTTCACTGGATCTGTACAACGTTGCCTTCTCAATCTCTGTCGGGATTCCCACAAGAAAAGCTCAGACCTGGAAAAAAAAAACAGCCTCAAGAAAGAAATACAGTTGTCTACAGGGCCCTGGTGAGGCCACACCTGGAATACAGTGTGCAGTTTTGGTTTCCTTATCTGAAAAAAAGATGTTCTTGCTCTAGAGGGAGTGTCCAGAAGGTTGACCAGACTGGCATATGAGGAGGGGCTGAGTTGGTTAGGATTGCATTCACTGAAATTAGAAACATGAGGGGGGATGTGATAGAAACCCATAAAATTCTAACAGGACGAGGTCGGTTAGACGCAAGAAGAATGTTCTAGATGGTAGGGGAGTTCAAAACCAGAGCTCACAGTCTAAGGATACTGGGTAAACCTTACAGGACTAAGATGAGGAGAAATTTCTTCTCCCAGAGATTGGAATTCACTACCACAGAAAGCAGCTGAGGCCAAAACATTGTATGTTTTCAAGATGGAGTTCGATATTGCCTTTGGGGAAAAGGGGGTCAAACGATATGAGTTGAAGCCATGATCGTATTGAATGGTGAGCAGGCTCGAAGGGCTGAATCTGCTGCTGTTATTTTCTATGATTTTATCCAAACACTAGCTGAGCCCAATCTTCTGATTTACAGAGCATTTATCAATACTGGGGACAGAGGTCCAGAAATGTAAGAAAATATGAAGAAGAAAAAGATGGAACGTTGTACTTTAATTATTTGCTGTCCCTCACTAAACCTACACCTTCTCCAGAGTAAAAATATATACTGCAAACTAGTTTAGTGAGTGAATAAGTAGACACATGTTGTCCTTCACACATGAATTGCTAATTTATTCAAAGAGTTACCTAGTAGCCCCAGAGAAGGAGCATATTTTTCCTGTAAGCTGCACTGCAGCATCATTGTCTGAATGACATTTCAACGGTGATAATGCTGGAACTCAGTCGAAGAATCTGTCAATCAACTGCTGGCACCACTATCTATGCCACTGAAAAAACTTGTCCACAACAGGCATGCTTTCCCTCATTCTGATGACCTGTGAAGGCTGTAACTCACCAGTTTGCCTCTTGCCAGTGTATTATAAAATGTGCATCACATCATCACTATCTTCAGCCCCATCTTTGGGGTAGTATCCAGGTGCAAAGAATATCCATTATTAGGAAGGGCCCCACTGTAGAATTTTAGCACTGATAGAGATTACCAGCCAAGGCCAAAGTTGGAGTCATGAGAGTCATCGAACCAAACTGAAAAGCTGAACTCTCACTGGTTGCACACCATTAATGTGGAGGATGCTCAGGTTGACATTCTGTGATGATGCTGTGCCCTTAAGAGGGGTATTTTGATCATGTTTCTCTGAAGGATGTTTCTAGCAGGCTCTGGAATTTTGTTGGCATCATCTCGTCTACGACTGGTGTCCTTTATTGTAGCTGAGGCAATACATTTGATATCACGTTGCTTTTTGTGCTAAATCTGGAGAAGGGTGCATGGTGCTGGGATAGTTTTTAACTTGGAACAACTCAGTTAGCAGTTATACTGTGCCATGTTTAAGTTTTGTAATTAGTAAAAGTTATGCTAATTTTGTGTGTTATATCTTTGATAAACGTTTCCAAGTGCATCACTTGAATCATGTCTGGAAGTGAAACGCCTGATGCTTACAATATGCCAAAATCAAATGTGAAGCTTATGGTCTAGGTTAACTTCGTAAAACACCTTGCAGCTTCTGGTCTGGGTATTACCAATTCCAACTATTTCAATAATGACGGAGATATCTCCTTTCTCTATTTTTATAGGAGATGGGTTGTTGTGACAGAACTCAAGTTGCCATATGGCCAATGAATGAGGTTCTGCATTTTTGGAAACTGAATATCAAAAAAACTTTGTGACTGGGTGTCAACAACAACTGCTTACATTTCTACAGTGCTTTAACATAGCAAAACATCCCAAAATTAATTAAAGAGGAGCAGAAGGGACAAGACTTTGCAGGAGGGTTAGGAAAGATGAATATAGGACTAGTTTTTGAAATGCTTTGGATAGTCTTTCTCAGACAGAATGAAGGCAAAGTCGAGTGTTCACAATGGTGAAAAAGTGGTTATGGTTGACTGTTCAATACCTTTGATTCTTGGGCTAGGTATGGTGGAAGAATCAGCCAAGGATCATGTTATTTGTGACTCTGCATGAATTGGTGTGATTAAAACTGTAACAACTTGAAAGAAGTGTTTTCGTATTTGTTCCATTTATAAATTAAACTTAAGTGGGACTCGTAATCCCAAACGAGGAGTCCAAGCCTGAATCATTGATTCTACAGAAAACTGTTTTACAGTTTAGAATCAGCAGTCAGTAGGGATTGATGACTTGCTCTTTCACTCTAACCTTTTTAATACTAAAGACCTTTTGTATGGCTGTTATTGGAATAAGAGTACCATAGGCAAAACTTTATCATTGTATAATAAGCACGGAGTAGTTTGAAATACTTTTCCCAAAGGTCTGAAAAGATAAATAGGTTTCAAGTTTTCTTGGTTGTTCTCCACAATTCAAAATACAAGGGGAACTCTTAAACAGAAATTTCAGTCTAATTGCATTTTGTTGTACAATTGACAAACTCTGACAGTAGGTGCTTGACTTTAGTCATACTACTTTGTTCTTGCAGAGTACCTCACAGCTCCAAGGACCCGGATTTGATTCCCGACTTGAATTACTGTCTGTGTGGAGTTTGCACATTCTCCCTGTGTCTGCGTGGGTTTCCTCTGGGTGCTTCGGTTTCCTCCCACAGTCCAAAGATGTGCAGGTCAGATTGATAGGACATGCTAAATTAACCCTTGGTGTCCAGGGGTGTGTTAGGTTAGGGGGATTAGCAGGGTAACTAAGCGGGGATAGGGCCTGGGTGGGATTGGTGTCATTGTAGACCTGATGGGCCGAACGGTCTCCTTCTGCACTGTAGGGATTCTATGATTCACACACTCAATGGACCAAATGGCTTCCTTCTTTGTTGTAACTATTCTACAATTCTATGAAATGCAAATGCAAAGGGTGGGATTTTCTGGCCCCAACACCAGTGGGCATCGTCCTGGATTAGACGATAAAATTTGAAGAGGGTTTGAAGGTTAAAGTTTATCGCTGTGTCTGCGATAATGCCCTTCAGTATCAGGACTAGGAACTCCCAGCCAAGGGTCTATCCTTTTCACTGCAAATCCTCATGGGATAAGGGAAGGAAATCCACTGTTTTACCTGGTCTGACCTACATGTGACTCGCAACTTCCCTACAAAGACAACCAGGGGTAGGCAATAAATGCAAGACAGCCAGCGACTCCCATGTCCCATGAATGAATAAAAAAAAGAGATTCTTTTGTGGCCTCAAAGTTTGACTATTCTTAGTCCAAGGCATGCACTACTGTTCCTGGACTGGATTTTACTCGGTGTCAGGATCCCTGCCACCCAACCCCCTCCCTAAGAGAGTGTTGCTAATTATCCCATTAAGGGGGCATAACAATTGCATGCACACTGAAAGCTACCAGACACTGGTTGCGGGATTCTCCTTCTGTTGGTTCAATCCCAGAAGTGCTGGGATGATGCCCTTGTGTGGTGACTAATTCATCACATAAGGGCCTCAACTGACCCATGAGCAGGTGGACCACCTGATACCTCTCCCCCTGCTGGTAAAATTGCACAGGAGATAGAAGTAGGCAGGTAGATGGTGGGCACAGCATCCATATCCACTTTGCCTGCAGATCCACCCACCTGGGAGTGGGGGACATAAAATCTAGCCCTGAACGTTCACAATGCTGTGCTGTTTCATTCAAACGTTCCTGCCATTGTGAGTTCATGCAGTTACTTCTCTATTGTGTTGTGCTTGCACAGATGTCCTTGTCCTGCCACTGATCATATTAATCTCATATCTACACTGCTGAATTCGTTTCCACCCATGCTTATACCATGTATTGTGTTTTACTAATTTATTACATCCAGCGACAGCTTCTGTGTTATTATATTGTCTGTTTCAAGTTATGTTGTGGATGAGTCAGAATTTCCTTGAATTGAACACTGGCAAGATTAAAGACATCATTAACTCCACAGTAAACACACCCTTAACTTGTACTGATTCCACTTCCTTCCTTGCTATTCGCTCACACTGAAACAGACTGTTGTAAAACAGTGACTTCCTAGGTCTACAGAACAATGGAAATTACAACAAAAGATTGGTCCACTATCTTTGTATCATTAAGTTGCAAGAACAATTTAAAACTAAGTTCACTGCCCTGTTCCCTGCTCATAGTCCTTTTTCTTTCAGTGGATACAATATTCATTTGAAAAAAATCTGGACAGCATGGTGGCACAGTGGTTCGCACTGCTGCCTCACAGCGCCAGAGAACTGGGTTCAATTTCAGCCTTGGGTGACAGTCCATGTATGTGTGGGTTTACTCCGGGTGCTCCAGTTTCCTTCCACAGTCCAAAAATGTGCAGGTTATGTGGATTTGCCATGCTAATTTGCCCTGTAGTATCCAAAGATCTGCAGGTTAGGTGGATTGGTCATGCTTAATTGCCCCTTAGTGTCCAAAGATGTGTAGGTTAGGTGGATTAGCCAGGGTAAATGCCCGTGGGGTTAAGGGGCGGGGAGGGGGCGGGGGTGAAGAGAAGAGATGCTCTTTCAGAGAGTCGGTGCAGACCCAATGGGCCAAATGCACTGCAGGGATTCAATGGTACAGTTCTAAATAATCTTTAAAAGATACAATGGTCTCTACCTCAACTGCTTCCTTTAAATTAGGACTTAGTCAGAGCATATGAAAAGATTTGCTGCCAATTAGGAACGTACTAATTAACACAATATCTCAAAATTCAAAAATCAAGGCAAATATACATAGACTGTGAGGTTGTAATATAAAATCCTTCTAATCATAATAGCAATACCAGTATATATTGATTTGACGAGTGGAAGGGAAACAAGATGACTGATGAGATTTAGCCTGACCTTTGGTCTCAGCTGGCCAGCTTATCCTCAATTTAACAAGCAGTAGACATCCACATCTTCATTGCTTAAATAGAATTCTGCCTTCCTGCTTCCGTTCCTTTCTTTTGTACAAACTTGCTGAGGAGGAAAATGAGCTGTCACATAGATCTGTGCATCAGCTGCTCATTCACTGCTAAGCAACATGCTGCTTTATTTGCAGAGGCACTCTGGACTGTAACACACCATGCAGATGCCCACCATCTTTCAGATTTAAAGGTTGAATTTAGTATGCTGGCTGCTGACAACAGGGAGCCAGTATATATATAGAAAGGGTTGCAGCAATTACTGAGTGGGCACCAAGTTTTCTGAAAGGCTTGGCACAGTGTGTGTCAGACGCAGAACAATTTTATTCCCCTCGGGGGAAGAATGCCCTCCAGGCAACAACCTTGTCACTAATGGCAAGTCTTCACAGAGGAGGTCAATGACAGGATCTTGTCTCCTCAGAAATAGGTGCAAGAAGCTTAACAAGCTAACTTGAGCGGTTAAGGTAATAAAAGATGGACTGTTAATCTCTGCTCACACGGCACCTCCAGCCTTGTGACTTGATATTCACAATAACCCCTTTGCTTACTTCTCATCACTCTTCTACAATTAATTATATTTCCTTAGACTGGCACATTCACGTGTTTGTAACCCACATTAATGCACATCTGGCATCTGACACGCATTGCAACAACTATTTTGCTGTGACAGGGACATTGTCTAAACACATTTTAAGAAAATTATATGTCCTTTGTCCACACAAGAAACCCATTAGTTGTGATGGAATCAGGGACACAAGGCCAATGATGGCATGTGAGCTCAATTCTGGGATTGAGATCTTGAACCCCAAAGTTAAGGGTGGCTCTATTACAAAAGAGGCCAGTTAAGGATTCTTGCTGAATGACTCAACATCCTCCTATTTGGTTGGTATCCTTCTGTGGCAGTGGCCACTGGGGCATTTAGATGCAGGTATGAGTGAAACGGTCAGTATAGTGGAAAGATTTTCCATATGCACTGGCTGAGAATACTAATTGAGCGCAATTACAGATGCACAGGGGACACTGCACACTACAATAGTGTTAAGGCAGGTCGTACCTACTTGAGGTATGTGAAACGAACAACTTCCCCCTGACACTGTAAACCTTCCCACAATCAGAGGCACAGTTCCCAATACCAATGGTGAGATGTGACACCCCTTCAAAACTGTTGAGTTCTGAAATTCTATTATATTCCAGATCATGAACTAGATGTTCGCTTCTCTGTACCCTATCCGTTGCAATTTCTTTTTGCCATCTGGAGTACAAGTTGCCTCTGTACAAAAACCACTACAAGCAATTCAAGCAGCATGGTGGCACAGCGGTTAACGCTGCTACCTCACAGCACCAGCGGCCCGGGTTTGATTCCGGCCTCGGGTCACTGTCTGGAGTTTACACGTTCTCCCTGTGTCTGTGTGGGTTTCATCCAGGTGCTCTGATTTCTTCCCACAGTCCAAAGTTGTGCATGGTGTAGGTGGATTGGCCATGGTAAATTGCCCCTAGTATCAAGGAGATTAGTGGAGTAAGTACATGGGGTTACTGGCATAGGGCCTGGGCAGGATTGTTGTCGATGCAGGCTCAATGGACTGAATGGCCTCCTTCTGCACTGTAGGGATTCTATTCTATTATTCAGCATCAAGGAAGTTGATGAAGCTAAGTGATTATTTAGGCGAAATGTCCACTTGATAACATTTTTTTCTCTGCGTTACTCCAGAAGAAATGGGTGACTCCAGATGCATGAATCATGTGTTTGCAATGATGTGTATTGTGGCTATTCAAATTCTTAAATTGATTTTGACTGGGTTTCTGGAGCAACCTTTCCTTTCTTGGGCAAATTGTGAACTGCCCTTTTTTAAAAAAGTTCCACTGGATAAAAAAACATGCTGTGAACCAAGAGGTGAATTCAGCACACAATGGGTTAATTCACTTTCAACACAGAAGATGCTGAGTGGTGACTTACTATTCAATGTATCCGCACAATGTAAGTTGCCAATACGAACGGGGGTGGGGGGGGAGTTAAGTAAACCCTATTTGATGGGAAAGTTTAAACAAGATGACAGTCATATAATCGCATTCTACAGTCACTGCTGAATCTCGGAAGAATGAAGGAGATAGCAGGCAGAGTTCTACCACTGCAGATTTGAGAAAGTCAACAAGGCATACTGCTAATAAAAAGATATAAACACCAAGTATGTTATTTCTGGTTTTCATCTTGCCCTTTTTCGTTACTTGTCATTGCATTGTTCCTTGTCATAAGGAAAGACTGTGTGGAGGTGGAATAAGTAATACTAAGGAAACATCCCAAGCTTTCTGTGGATCACCATTCATCTAGTTATATCCAGATTACTGGCTACAACTCCTAAAAGTGAAGTTGAAATATCTGTAACACAACCCTTTTGAATATTTACTCTTTATCTTTCAGCTATTAATTCATTTGCATACAAGAAAAATATGCTAGAAATCTGAAATAGAAACAGAAAATGCTGAGTAAAATCAGCAGGCCTGGCAGCATCTGTGGAGAGAGAAATAGTGAATATTTCGAGTCACTGTGACTCTTTCTCAGGGCTGAGGAATGTGATGAATTATATGCTATGTAAGGGGTGGGGGGGTGGTGGAGCAAAGCAGGAGGACAGTGATAGGTGGGAGCTAGGAGAGGTTGCAACAAAGATGTGTAGGGTGCAAGGCACAGGAATGTTAATAGCAATGTGAAGGACTATGGAAGGTACAGATAGTGGCATGAAGGTATAATAACCAAATGTATTATTGGAAGAACAAAGATCAATGCTCAGTGAAAGCAATACTGAAGGATAAGTGACAGGGGGGGAGTAGATGTCTGCGTTGGGACGGACAAACAAAAATGTCAAGGTGGAGGAGAAAAGTCACAGTCTAAAGTTACTGATACGAACGTTCAGTCCCGAGGGCTGTAACGTGTAATTTATTTTCATGCTGGAACTGTATGATATATTTTCTTAACATTGTACTATGTTTTAGCTCTCTCCTATCTCATTCCTGGCCTGCAATTATTCCCTCACCTGAGATTTGACCATTTACTATTTTATAGCGCCACTATCATCTTCACCATCCTTCATCTTTAGAGCAAACTGTTCTCCAAGAGATTCACCTTCTACTTCATCAGTTCCAACAACTCCTGATAGTGTAACGGCTTTTACTGCGCCCCTCCAGCAGTCACTAAAGTTCTTTGCATGGGTAACATCTTCTTGCCTCAGAAAATCACTGTCATCACCTCCTCCCTGAAAAAAAACTCAGCCTCAAACCCTCCGATTATTTTAACTCCCTTTACTCTCTAAAAGGGAGATCACCTCAGTAGTAGAGAATTTAGCACACCCAATCTCACCTCTCCCCCCCACCCCCTTGAATTCAAAACCTCTTTGTAATTGAGCTACCGGGAGTTGTTGGGATAGGTGAAGTAGAAAATAGGTCCCTTGGAGAGAACTTGGCAAAGAACTAGAGCGAAGATGGGGGCAGAGCTATGGTAAGGTCAAATCTTGATTAGGGGAAACGGTTGCAGGCCAACTTTCTTGAATTAAACTTCTGATAGACTAAAACCATCCAAATTGGCTTTCACTAAACATTTTGTACATTGTTACTGTTTCCAATTAGTCCCTAGCACCCTTGAAGTTGAACTGCATATACTAGCTGTCATCTTCCTCCTTACCTGATACCCAATGTCATTGAAGCCTTTCTCCATACGGTTGTTGTTAGATGTTTACTGCAGAGCCCTACTTGTTGCAACCCTAATCAAACCCCGAATCTGTAGCTTGTCTCCTACAATGTCCCTCTCACCGATCATCCAATGTTTTGTTCAGCATAGACTTGTTCACTGTGCCTCTTTTCTAGTTTTTCAATTCAGCCTATTACCTTTGGTCACTGAAGTCAGGTTTCCTGTGCATTTCTGCTTTCACTATTCAATTAATCAATTGGCAGAGCCAGAAGGCACCTCAAAGTAGCCTTGCTTGAATTCCCTTTCTTAGGTCCTCATGCTGCGATTCCTCCTTTAAATGCTTCATCAAAGGCCATCACTTCAACCACACTTTTGGTTATCTCTCCTTACTCATCTACTGCTGTTTGGACCCTCTTTCTCCTCTGTGAAGTACCTTGGTACTATACTACTTTAAAGGCCCTCTATGAATGAAAATTGTTGTTCTTCTGCATTTTCTTCAATACTCTGAAGTTTTTAATAGAATAGGATGTTGGATGTTCAAAGATTTTTATTTAATCCAACATCAAATTCAATTAATGTCATGAGAATCTGATTGTGCAATAGTGATAATGGTCAAAAAGTTTAATGCTGCAGTGATTATTTCCAAAATGTACAATCAGCATTACTCTGATCTTAGGGAATGGCTCTCTGTTGATTATCCTGTCTTAATTACTTAAATCTATTTTTTACTGATGTTATTAGCTAATTGATAAAGAACCAGATTGCACAAATACCTAAGACATAGAAAGAATCCCAAAGGTAATCACGGATATTTTCGAGACTATTTTCAAACACCCACCTTGTTCTCAGATATTGTTAAGAGTATCTCTATATTCTAATGATTATAGGATGTAACAGCAGGATAAAAATGATGATTTGTTCCAGAACATTACTGAATATTTTTCACGGTTAAGGTCACAGGAAGGAAGTTGCATTTAATGAATAAAGTGAGTAATCATGAAGACGATGATCAGAGATGCATTTCACAATCTTTCCTCAGGGTGAAGTATCACTCAAAGTAATGCATTCAGTCATAGAAGGAGAAAAAAAACCTTAACGTTTCTGCTGTAAGCAAGCAACAAGATTAGTTTACAAAGATGCATATTTGAAAAAAATTACTTAACTCCCAATGGGAATGCAGTGACACTGGATGGCATTCCCACCTGGGAGTTTAATTGGAGGCTTGGAAGATTTGAACTGCTAGACCTTAGTTAAATGCCACCAGTCAGCTGTATGGTTATTTTTAGCAGGAAGTGACAGCTAGCCAGTGGGGGAGGATGGAAATTGAAAAATCTATGTTAGCAGAGAAATAAATCCAAGAGGGAAGGTTTGTGAGAGTCCTGTGGTTGGGAGGGATGGAGAACTTGGGATAGCGGAGGCTCAGGTTTCTGATGAATAGGAGGGGGATAGGTGCTTGGAAGAGGAAAAGGGTTTTTTAAAGAACAGCACAGTGGTTAGCGCTGCTGCCTCATAGCACCAGGGACCCAGGTTCGATTCCCAGCTTGAGTCACCGTCTGTGTGGATCTGCACGTTCTCCCTGTGTCTGCATGGGTTTCCTCTGGGTGCTCCACTTTCCACCTATAGTCCAAAGATGTGTGGGTTAGGAGCATTGGCTATGCTAAATTCTCCCTCTGTGTACTCAAAAAACATTGGAGCGTGGCAACTGGGGAACTTTCACAGTAACTTAATTGTAGTGTTGATATAAGCCAACTTATAATACTAATAAATAAATTTTAAACTTAAGTGCTGCTCCAGGCTGCAGCAAGGGAAGGATTTTTTAAAGTAAATTCGAGGGTCTTGGCAGTAACCCGACAGCATCAACTTAGAGGCTTATTTATTTACTAATCTTGGTTGGCAGAAGCCTCACTCACCAACAAAGCCAGCAGCATTTAAATTGCAGTTGGGCAGTAGTGGATCAAGTGATAGACGTTATGATTATATTTACTGAAGTATTGTGCAAGAAGAACCATAAAATAGGCCTAGTAATCAAAATACTGGGAACTCTTTATTACAGTGTGCACTGTTCACAGTCAAATCCGAGACTGCTTAACAGGATTCCAGACTGGGAGGAACTAATCCCCCAGGGGTCACCTAGCCCACACTCTTAAAGAGGCAGCACACACCCCAAACCCCCAACATACAGATATTACAACAGGGCCATTTCATTTTAATAGTACCCATGACCATCCCAGTTCTTTTCCCATTAATTGGGAAGGAGTTATAATCGCTCATTAAAATTGAAGCTTAGCACTGTTTTCAGAACTCTTAGTGGTAATTATAGGCCCTAGCATGGAACTGTGCCATACAGATCAGGAACTTCCAGATTTGATCCCTCAGTCTGGGCTGGGCTGATTGAACTCAGTCAATCTGGTGCAATGCTACAACTGGTTTCATGGCCTAATGTTAAGGGCAAGTAACAAAGATTTCCTCTCCTGGATGCTACCCAATAACTCTCATTAGAGAGAGCAGTCAGGTAATCATTGGAGGAGAACAAATATGTAAATTTAGCACCCTGTGGCTGAACAAGGCAGGTGATACTTAATGTCAAGAGACATTTCTGAAAAATAGTCACTTATCTAAGATACTAGAACAAATCCAATGGGTGATGAATCAATTCAACATGAGTTAGAAGAGGTGTAGAGAACATTGAAATGTAATCAACAAAATGTCTTTTATAGAATACAGTGGAGAAAAATTGAACTTGCACTTTTGCATTCCTTTATCATCCAGGTTTGGGGGAAATTTTGTAGAGGTTTCTCTTCTTGGGAACACAACGTGTACTCATTCAACTCACATGAGAGGTGAATTCACCGACGTACATTGCGTTTATGGAACGGATCGATTAATGCCTTATATTTTCAGAAGACTTACTCACAAAAACAGGATCACGTTTGGGAATTCTCCTCCATTTCAGATATTACTTTTTCAAAAAATGTTAGCTTCCCAACGTAAACAAAGTTGGTACCACAAAATGGAATAATTTTCCTTTTCAATTATCTTGTGTCAGCCTCTGATCATAGAATGCCTACAGTGGAGAAGGAGGCCATTCAGCCCATCAAGCCTGCACCAACAACAATCCCACTCAGGTTCTGTCCTCCATAACCTCATGCGTTTGGCCTGCTAAGGGCAAGTCCAGCAAGTTCAACTAAAGGCTAGTTCAGCATGGTCAATCAACCTAACCCACACATCTCTGGACTGTGGGAGGAACTGGAGCACCTGGAGGAAACCCACGCAGACAGGGGGAGAACATGCAGACTCCACGCAGACAGATTGACAGTCATCCAAGGCCAGAATTGAAACCAGGTCCCTGGCGCTCTGAGGCAGCAGTGCTAACCACTGTGCCACCGTGCTCAGAGTAACATTACCTGTAAAATGTTTCAAGAACAGGCCTACGTCCCATGTTCAGAGTAGATCCTACTGCACCAATGTGTCAGTTTCCATTTCTAACGTGAACCATAGCTAATTTTCATCATTACTAATACTTGATTCTCAAAAGGCAGACCAAAATGACAATGATGCACATGGAAACCTTTAATCTATTGTTGTCAATGGCAAACAAATAGGGAACAGAATTGTTCTATATTTTAAAAATGTTCAGTTAATTTGGTTATAGTCAAATTTGTAGTCTGTATTCAGAATTTATAAATGCATATTTTGTAATATTTTTGGTAGTTACCTTCTCTATTATCAATACTGTTTTATTTGTAGTTCAATTGATGTAATGGAAGTATTTAGTGAAGGAGAAATCTAATTAATATCCCCAGTGGTAGTCATTCAAGTTGCGAACGTGTTTATCAGCACAACATAGAAAATCCACTCTGAGCGTTTAGCGAATCCCCTTTACTTTGTCCTCACTATGAATGTAAGGTTTGGTATAACATCAATTTGTACTAATGTGATCCAGAAAATTGGCATTCAGCTTCTGTTGGTCTCAATAAGAATATTTGCACGTGACTAAGCATTTAATGATGAGTCTCATTTGGTCACAATCGATGAGTTCAATAATTAAAGTTGAAAAACAATGTGATGCAAAGCTTTCTGTAATCAAGGCCTTGTTGTATTTCACTCTGTATACAATATACTTGGGCTGGGATTTTATAGACCCCCGTCGTGGCTGGACCTGCCACAGGAGGTTTGGTGGCCCAGGTAAAAGTCCATTGACTTTAGGTGGGACTGGATGATTCAGGCAGCCTTACAGTTCCACAATATATTCTGCTCTATTAGTGAAGAATGAATACAGTATGGAATGATACATATCCTCACATAAACATATATTTCTTCATCTTTTATTTTCCTCAGTTTCCTTTCTAATATTTATTAAGCTAATTTTCCAGCATATATCTTCTATTGTGGGGGCAAAATTCAATAAATCCCCGAAAACGGGTGCAGTGATTGTAAAGCACAATTAACTCCTTCTGATGCAAGCAGCACACAAACTGTGTCAACGCAGGGGACGTAAGTCTGTGGGATGGTAGCACCCGGTAAAGTTGGCTGACACAAAGGAAGTGTGCTCCTGCTGGAGCAAGTGCTGAAAGTAGCCGAGGCTGGGAAGGAGACCCTGACCCACATAAAGACTGACTAATAGCATGACAGGGCAGAGAATGTGTTCCAAGGTTCTCGCACTGGAGACCTTATTGCAGGAACTGGACAAGAAGAAACAGCAGGAACAGATAGCTGACATGGTCAATGGAAGCGACGTAGACCTGAGGGTCTGAATGCAGTGCTATAAGAAGTTTAATGAACTCACCCGAATAGTCAAAATCAAGGAGTGCATCTTCAAATGCCTAATCCTTATTGCTGCATCACTAATCTCAGAAATTGCTCTATTCAGCTCCATCCCCACTGACTTGCTTATCAATAATCTGCGTTAATCATAACTCATTCTCACACAGCTTCACCTATCCATCAAAAATCCAGCTATGCTACAGGCCCTCCTCGCATCAGGTATATGCTTTCCCAATGCAACCACGGAGGGCACATCACTAAACACAATGCACCACGTTCACTGGCATACTGCTCTGAACCTCTCAAGGTGAGACATAACCAGAGGCAGCAACATCTATTTTTTAGAAGTTTATTTATCAGTGTCACAGGTTGGCTTAAATTAACACTGCAATTAAGTTACTGTGAAAATTCCCTAACTGCCACACTCTGGCGCCTGTTTGGGTACATTGAGGGAGAATTTAGCAAGGCTAATGCACCTAACCAACATGTCTTTTGAACTGTGGGTGGAAACCGGAGCATCCGGAGAAAACCCATGCAGACACAGGGAGAATGTGCTGACTCCACACAGGCAGTGGTCCATGTTGGGAGTCGAACCCGGATGCCTGTCGCTGTGAGGCAGCAATGCTAACCACTGTGCTACCATGCCACCCTATTTGGCTGGGAACAGGAAACGATGCACGTCCTTTTCCTCAGTGGAGGACACAGTGCTTGTCATCATTGGAATGGCCATGACTGAGACCATGACCTGCAGCTAAAACCATCAAAATAAAGTATCCTCATACATAATAATAATCCTTCTTCTCAGATCCTAGGTCCCCTTCATCCCATAACCTCTTCTGCTTTATAAGATGTCGATGGTGTAAGCTCACATGTCCTCCTTTCTTCCCCACTCCCCATCTGTAATCATAGTTTTCACCTTGTGATCTGTTAGCTTTGTGTCATTCAGCTTTCTGATACCTCAAACAGCCAGCTGCCAGGCAGCGGGGGAAGAACAAGAGAAGGGCTGGAACACAGTAGAGAAGGAAAAAGGCCATTGCTCACACTCATACCCAGCACAGATACTGACACTGCACAGACTTCAAAGCATAGCTCAGAGTTTAGCTCTGCACTAGTGGCACAAGAGTTCCAGAGATGCCTACTTGCCAGAAAGTGACACTTTGCATAGGTTCTACTGCAGTGGACTCAGATGAGGATTTTGATGGGGTGGTGTAAAGAAAGCTGATGAGGACACACTCTGAGATGCTTGGTGCCTGGGCAGGTGCCTGGGTATTAAAGAGCACAGATGAGAGTATGGCACTAACTGACATAACACTTTCTACAGAAACAGGAGCCCATCCTTTCCATCACGGAAGCGATGGCTAACTCCATTGGAACACCCGCCGACAAATCCAGCAGATAACACCTGAGGGCCTCGCCTCCACTTCCACTGAGGCAGGAGCAGCAGCCAAACATTGTCCAGTGGAAGCTCAGAGTGAGGTCGTGCAAGGTCAACTGGCTGCCACATGGGATCAGACGGATGACATCATGGCTGCAGAGACCAATGCTCAGAGGGCCAGCAGGGTGGAGAACGAACCTGCTATCCTCTCTCAGGATGACAGAATTCATTCTCCCAGCACTGCCACTCCACCAGTGCGCACGTTGATGCCTATCAGACAGTCAGGCCAGATTGTCAACACCCACAGTCAGGAGGGGTCTTCTGGGACTACAGCTGCTCGAGGTCATCCTTCAAGACCATTTGCCCTTTTCCTGACAGCTACATGGAGGGACACCAGAACAGGCAACAGCACATGTAAGACAGGCTTTAGAAGAATACATAATGTGATTAGTTGACTTTTATGAGGATTATTAGATGGTTTGATATATAAATTTGAGTTGGAATATTTATTTTGTTCTGATTTCTATTTCAGCTCTGTGAATAGGAGCACCTTATAATGGTCAGTAACAGAGGAATAGTAATGGGACATTAAGATTACAACCTCTGGTACTGCAGTCAAATGAGTTGTCCACAGACTGCCTGGCCAGAAAGGGTAAACACCAATTACCTACTCCTCTAACTTTAAACTTTTAAAACTTTAAACTCTTCCTCTGCAGCTAAGCTATACACCACAAAAGAGAGCTGCAGAATTAGGCCACTCGAGTCTGCTCCGCCATGGCTGACAATTTTCTCATCCCCATTCTCCTGCCTTTTCCCCATAACACCTGGTTCTCTCATTAATCAAGAACCTATCTATCTCTGTCTTGAAGACACTCAATGACCTGGCCTCCACAGCCTTCTGCGGCAAAGAGTTCCACAGATTCACCACTCTCTGGCTGAAGAAATTCCTCCTCATCTCTGTTTCGAAGGATTGTCCCTCTGGTCGGAGGTTGTGCCCTCTGGTTCTAGTTTTTCCTACTAGTGAAAACATCCTCTCCATGTCCACCGTATCCAGGTCTCTCAATATCCTTCAAGTTTCAATAAGATTCTCCCTTTTTCTTCTGAACTCCAACGAGCACTGACCCAGTGTCCTCAACTGTTCCTCATATGACAAGCTCTTCATTCCAGGGATCATTCTTGTGAACCTCCTCTGGAGATATGCTGTCATGATGGAGAGATTGCAAATCATGTAGCAGACCATAAAGGATCATAGTGTAAGGCTCATTGAGAGTGGTCCGGGCAGCAGAAGCGTTGTTTAAGCAATCTCAATGGTCTTCTTCATCAGATTTTGTGTGGCACCATGGTCTTCATTATAAGCATGCTGCCCAGGTGTGTGTGGGCTGCATAATAGAGACCTGAGCCAAGTGGTCAGCTATTTGTCAGTGAGTGGCCCCCATCTAGTTTTGATGGGGGCTCAAATATCAATGATATAGTGGATTAGTGCAGAATGAAAGTCATGATTCTGCTGTCAGCATACCAGGCATTGACCAACACAACATACAATGCATTGTCACACACCAACTGGACGGTAAGGGAATGGAATCTATTCAGATTGTGTTACATCTCCAAATTGTTATCTGTCACTGCAAAATAATATGTCCAGTTCATGGTCCCCTGCACCATGAGGGAGCCTGTAATCCTCATGAAGCCAAGAGCCTGCTTTGACTATTTCTCTCTGGTACAGTGAATGAAATCTCAATTCATGGGGTGGCACAGGTGGCACAGTGGTTAGCACTGCTGCCTCACAGTGCCAGGGAATCAGGTTCAATTCTGGCCTTGGATGACTGTCTGTGTGGAGTTTGCATGTTCTCGCTATGTCTGCGTATGTTCCCTCCAGATGCTCCAGTTTCCTTCCACAGTCCGGAGATGTGCATGTTAAATTGATTGGCCATGCTAAATTGCCCCTTAGTATGTAGATTAGGACATTAGCAGGGTAAAACACATAGGATTACAGGGATAAGGTGTGGGGTGGGCCTGGTTTAGATGTCGGTGCAGACTTAATGGGCTGAATGGCCTTCTTCTGCCCTGTAGGGATTCTATGATTCTAAATCGGTTTGCATACAGAACTTAGGTAATAGTGGACAGCAAACAGGGAGACGTTGTCAATGTCGTCTGCTTTAGGCTAGAAGGTGCCTGATGCATTAGGTTCCTGGCCAGATATCTTTGTAGCTTCTGGCAACCCTGTCTTTGCCTTGCTGTCAGATTACATTTGTGACTGTGACAGGTGGCAGATTTCAGTGAGGCCTTTCCAGGGATGTTTGGTACACTGTTCCTCAGTCAAGTTGCTGTTGAAGATCTGCTCCTGAACACTCTGGTGGTTAAAGCCACCTGCTGAGAGCCACCCTCCTTCTTCAAGTAGGCAATGCACCTCTGTGACTCTTTTACTCACTTTTCTTGCACTGCAGTTTGGGTCACCAACCAAGCCTGGGAGTAAGTGTTTCACTCAGAACCCTTCAAGGCTTTCGGCAGCTGCCACCCACCCCATTCCCTCTGGTAACTTTAAATAACAATATAAAACTGTCAAACACTTCTACAAATTCAACGATGACTAGTTCATATCAATCAATCTGAAAGGAACTGAACACTTCGTTTAGCACTGATGAGAGGCTCTTCCTGATGCTGAGATCTTGTACTGCTGGGTGACTTTGAGCCAGGGTGTTGTTCCATGTCGGAGTTAAATCATTGTTATATTCTAGCTGAAGTCACAGGGCAGGATTTTCCAGCTGCGCTCGCCTGAAGACTGAAATATCCCGCCCAAAGGTCATTGGACCTTTGCATGGTCCATCTCCCCGCCCACTATGATTCCCATGGCAGGTGGGGTAGGAAAATTCCACCCACAATCTGCCTTTTCTGCATTCTTCTACCAAACATTCCTTGCATCCCTGACCAAAATGGCACCCGGTGTGCTCTGGAACAGAAGCATGTGCACCACACTGATGCCACCCCGGAATAAGATTGACACCCATAGCGCTGATGATGTAGGTAATATGCAACCTAATTTTGGGGGAACTAACTCCCGAAAGGTAAAATTAAATTTGTACTTTATTGAAAATTAAGTTTTATTTTTAACAATACAACTACTACCATCAATGCATCCTGAGTAATTTCCATATGACATGTCACAAATATTTAGTTGAGTTACATTAGGAGAATAATATAGCTTCTTTTCATCCTTATTTCAAAGCAGAGAACAGACACACTGAATTTGAAAAAAGAAACATCATTAAGCCCTAATGATTAATGGATGTAACATCAAATGTCCAGTTGAAGAACTCGGAATGGTTATATAATTGCAATAGTGGATTCAACTGCACATCATCACTTTACAAATCAGATGAAAGGCATGTATACTTTGATATGAAAATCATGGAACAACTATACTGATTCCTTTCAATGTTGCCTGATAATCTAACAGGAAGTTATCTGGAAAATAAACAGGGTTAAGCATTTGAGGTCATGGGCTTGCTGATACGTTTCCACAATCCAACTGTTTACAGCTACTTTTAAGCAGGTTAAAATACTCTAAAAATGCAATTACGATGAAAGTAAGTACCAGCTATTTTACATTCATGCTGTCACTGCCCCACAGAAATCCTTTTAGGTGAAAAATAGGCAAAGCTTATTTTTTTGACAATAAACTTCCAAAAGCTGACTTTATAGTACAGATAGGTTGGAAAGACATTTTTCAAACATGGAAAACACATTTAGCCCAACTAGCTCCCTCTTCTTTAACTCTTCTCCGTGCAATGACTGCCTTGTCATTCTCCAGTTTTCTTGTATTATTAACCTCAGCGTTCTTCCTTTGTGCAACATAGGAAGTGTCAGAATTCTTCACTTGCTGATAATTACCTAAATTTCAAAACCTTTGGTAGCGTGTATAATTTGTTCAAATCAACATAATTAATCTGCTTTACAATTTGGAAAGCCTTTATTAAGTCATCTCAAAATTGCTTCTTGTCTAAACTAGCATATGTAGTTACCCTAGCCTTCCCATATGCAGGCAGCACGGGGCACGGTGGTTAGCCCTGTTGCCTCACAGCACCAGGGATCAGAGTTCAATTCCGTCCTTAGGTGGCTGTGTGTGTGGAGTTTGCATGTTCACTCTGTGTCTGCGTGGGTTTCCTTGGGTGCTCTGGTTTCCTCCCACCGTTTAAAGATGTGCAGGTTAGGTGGATTAGTCATGCGAGATTGCCCCCGAGTGTCAGGGGGATTAGCAGCATAAATACATGAGATAGGGCCTGGGTCAAATTGTTGTCGGTACAGTCTCAATGGGCCAAATGGTCTCCTTCAGCACTGGAGGGTCTCAACAATTCTAATTTAGATCCCTCATTGTTATCCATCATAAGGAGCTAAAGATTGAATAGCAGTGGTAATCCAGGGTCTTGATTCATGATCTGCTTGTGTAACTGTCCAAACGCTTCTTAAAAGACAAAAATGTACCTGCCTCTACTACTACTACCTCTGGCAGCTTGTTTCAGACACTCACTATCCTCTGAGTGAAAAAACTGCCCCTCTGGACCTTTTTATATCTCCTCTCACCTTTAAACTTATGCCCTCTAGTTTTAGACTCCACTACCTTTGAGAAAAGATACTGACTGTCTAGCTGATCTGTGCCCCTCATTATTTTATAGACATCTATAATATCACCCCTAAGCCTTCTACGCTCCAGAGAAAAAAGTCCCAGTCTATCTAGGGTTTCCTTATAACTCAAACAATCAAGTCCCGGTAGTATCCTAGTAAATCTTTTCTGCACTCTTTCTAGTTTAATAAAATCCTTTCTATAATAGGGTGGTCAGAACTGTACACAGTATTCCAAGTGCGGCCTTACCAATGTCTTGTACAACTTTAACAAGACATTCTAACTCCTGTATTTCATGTTCTGACCAATTAAACCAAACACGCCTTCTTTACCACTCTGTCCACCTGTGACTCCACTTTCAGTGAGCTATGAACATGTACCCCTAGATCTCTCTGTCCTTTAACTCTCCCCAACACCCTACCATTAACTGCCCTGGTTCGATTCATTAAGATGCATCAAATCGCATATATCTAAATTAAACTCCATCTGCCTTTTGTCAGCCACTAGCCCAATTGATCAAGATCCCATTGCAATCCAAGATTCACTGCCCACTATACCACCAGTCTTGATGTCATCTGCAGACTTACTAACCCTGCCTCCCAAATTCTCACTCAAATTATTAATTCAAATGACAAATAACAGTGGACCTAACACTGATCCCTGAGGCATACCACAGGTCACAGACCTCCAGTTTGAAAAACGACCCTCTACAACCATCCTCTGTCTTCTGTCATCAAGCCAATTTGTATCCATTTGGCGATCTCACCCTGGATCCCGGGAGATTTAACCTCATGCAGCAACTTACCATGCAGTCGGTACCTTGTCAAAGGCCTTGCTAAAGTCCATGTACACAACAGTAACTGCACTGCCTTCATGTACCTTCTTGGTTACCCACTTCAAAAAACACAATCAAATTTGTGAGACATGATTTTCCACTCACAAAGCCGTGCTGACTGTCCCTAAACAGTCCTTGCCTCTCTAAATGCCTGCACATCCTGTCTTTCAGAATACCTTCCAACAACTTACCCACTACAGGTGTGAGGTTCACTGTCCTGTAGTTCCCAGGCTTTTCCCTGCAGCTTTTTTAAACAAAGGCACAACATTTGCCACCTCCAATCTTCAGGCATCTCAACTGTGGCTGTCGATGATTCAAATATCTCTGCTAGGGGAAATGCAATTTCCTCCCTCGCCTCCCACATCATCCTGGGAGACACTTCATCAAATCTCGGGAACTTATCGACCTCGATGCTCTTTAAGACTTCCAACACCTCCTTCTTTGTTATGTATACACCCTTCAAGCCATCACTACTTACTTCTCCAAGTTCCCTAACATCCATGCCTTTCTCAACAATAAATACTGATGAGAAATATTCATTTAGGATCTCATCCATCTCTTGTGGATCTGAACATTGATGACCATGTTGATCCTTAAGAGACCCTACTCTTTCCCTAGTTACTCTTTAGTCCTTTATGTATTTATAGAATTTTTTGGATTTTTCTTTGTCTTATCTGCTATAGCAATCTCGTGTCCCCTTTTTGCCCTCTTGATTTCCCTTTTCACTCTATTCCTACACCCTCTATGCTCTTCAAGGGATCCACTTGATCCCAGCTGCCTATGCATGTCATGTGCCTTCTTCTTGACCAGGACCCCAATATCCCGAACCATCCAGGGTTCCCGACTTCTACCAGCCTTGCCCTTCACTCTTTGATATGAAAATCACACAACAACTATACTGATTCCTTTCAATGTTGCTGAAAATCTAACAGGAAGTTATCTGGAAAATGAATAGGGTGGAGTGTTTGAGGTCATGTGCTTGCTGACAGGTTTCCACAATCCAACTGTTTACAGCTACTTTTAAGCAGGTTAAAATACTCTAAAAATGCAATGATGATGAAAGTAAGTACCAGCTATTTTATATTCATGCTCCCGCTCCCCCACAGAGCCAGAAATCCTTTTAATGAAGAATAGGCAAAACTTTTTTTTGGCAATCAACTTCCAGAAGCTGACTTTATGGTATAGGTAGGAACAGAAAGATATTTTTTAAACATTTAGCCCAACTAACTTCCCTCTTCTTCAACTCTTCTCCATGCAACTGACTGCCTTGTCACTCTACTGTTTTCTGAACTTCAGTGTTCTTCCTTTGTGTAACATAGTTCTGTCACACAAAAACATAGGAATGCGTTTATCCTGAATCTTGGTTAACACACTTTTGAAAGGCTCCCACTTACCAAACGTCCCTTTGCTGCCAACAGACTCCCTCAATTAACTTTTGAAATTTCCTGTTTGATACCATCAAAATTTTAACTTTTAGGCCAGACCTTTTGTTCTCCATTGCTACCTTAAAACTAACGGAATAACGGTTACTGGTCCCAAAGTGATCCATCATTAACACTTCTGTCACCTGTCCTTCCTTATTTCCTAAGAGGTTTTGCTCCCTTCCCAGTCAGACCATCACATATTAAATGAGAAATTCCTCCTGAATACATTCAACAAATTTCTTTCCATCCAAACCTCTAAAACTATGGCTGTCCCAGTCAAGATTAGAAAAGTTAAAATCTACTATTACCACACTAATTTTCTTGGAACTATCTGTAATCTCCTTACACATTTGCTCCTCAACTTCCCACTGACTAGTTGAGGCCTATAGTACAACCCTATGAAAGTGATTTCCCCCTTCTTATTTCTCAGTTCTACCCAGACAGACTCAGTTGGTAAACCCTCAGATATATCCCCTTTCAGGACTGATGTGATGTTTTCCCTAATCAAAAGTGCAACTTCCCCTCCTCTCTTTCTTACCTCCTGTTCTATCTTTCCTATAGCATCTGTACCCTGGAATGTTGAGCCGCCAGTCCTGTCCCTCCCTTAGCCATGTTTCAGTAATTGCTATAATATCCCAGTCCCATGTACCAATCCATGTCCTCAGTTCATTTGCCTTGCCCGTCAGGCCTCTTGCATTGAAATAAATGCAGTTTAATCTAGACTTCCTTTGCTCTCTGCTCTGTTTTTGCCTGACCTGTCTATTACCGGGATTACTGATACTGTCTTTAATATTTAATGTGCTCTCTTTAACTGCTATACTGTCTTCAACTTTCTCTTTTGTCTCCCTACTGCTTTGGATTTCACCCCCTACCAAGTTAGCTAAACTCTCCCGAGTGGCTCTCACAAATCTCCCCACCAGGATATTAGTCCCCCTCCAGTTCAGGTGTAACCCATCCCTCTTGAACAGGTCACCCCTTTGCAAGAAGAGATCCCAATGATCCACAAATCTAAACCCCTGCCCCCTGCACCAGCTATCAAGCCACACATTCATCTGTCTAATCTGCCTATTCCTACTCTCACTAGCATGTGGCACTGGCAGTGGTCCAGAAATTATTACCTTTAAGATCCTGTACTTTAGCCTTCTGCCTAACTCTCTATATTCATTCTTCAGGACTCCATCTCTTTTCCTATCTATGTCATTGGTGCCAATGTGTACAATAACCTCTGGCTGCTCCCCTTTCCCTTAAGAATGTCACTGCAACTGCTCAGAGACGTTCTTGACCCTGGCACCAGGGAGGCAACATACAATCCTGGAGTTTCAATCGTGAAATGCCACAGAACCAGTTGTGGTGCCACAGGCCTGGCTCCTGCTGGTATCTCCTCCTGACAGGCTATTCCCCTCAACAGATCCAAAATGGTACAGCTGTTTGAAAGGGGAATAGCCACAGGTGACTCCTACAATACCTATCTGCCTCTCCTCGTAGTCACCCATTACCTGACTGAACCTCTAGTGTGACAACCTCCCTGTAACTAGTATCTATCACACTCTCTGCCCCCTGTATGCTCTGCAGTGTGTCCATCTGCTGCTCCAACCAAGGTGGTCTGTGAGGAGCTGCAGCTGGACACACCTTCTGCAGACAAAGTTGTCAGGGAGACTATATTGCTCAAATTTCCTACATCTGGCAGGAGGAGCATACCACCCCCCTAACTGCCATATTGCCCTTAAATAGGTAAAAGGATAAAATAATCTCAACTCATGTTTCCCTTGTTTACTTTATTCCAATCCAATCAAGTCAAATTAAACCCAATTCAGAGTCCCAACAAGTTGGGACATTCCCGATCCAAGCTGACAAGACAGGGCTCTCACCTCCTGTCTTGGGCTTGATCTACATGATCCAAGCTGATTGGAGTAGGCGTAGCTCCTCCTCCAGGGCTTGATCTTATTTGCATCTTAGCCAAAAGGCCGAGATGCCGCTTTAAAAAATTGCTTCAAATGAAGCTGAAATGTAACCCAATGACTTCAACCAAGTGCAGCATGTCGATACCACACTTGATCTTAGCCAAAAGGCCGAGAAGCGCCCAAGCTGATTTTTTTTTTAAACTTTATTCCAATCCAATCAAGTCAAATTAAACCCAATTCAGAGTCCCAACAAGTTGGGACATTCCCGATCCAAGCTGACAAGACAGGGCTCTCACCTCCTGTCTTGGGCTTGATCTACATGATCCAAGCTGACTGGAGTAGGTGTAGCTCCTCCTCCAGGGCTTGATCTTATTTGCATTTTAGCCAAATGGCCGAGATGCCGCTTTAAAAAATTGCTTCAAATGAAGCTGAAAAGTAACCTAATGACTTCAACCAAGTGCAGCATGTCGATACTACACTTGATCTTAGCCAAAGCGCCCAAGCTGATTGGAGTAGGTGGAGATAGGGAGGAAATACTATGGTAGCATTTGGGGTTTAACTGTCCCTTTACAACAGCTCCTTCACAGCTCACCTTCTAGTAGCAGTGACTGCGCCCATGCATATCTTCCCCTCAATAGCCAATCAGCATCGCCGCTCTGCTGCCCTCTGCTGGATGCTTGCCTTCACTCAAACATAGAGAGTGTCTTCTGGTAGCACTTACTAAACCTATACAAATCTTCCCCTGCTTATTTAGTTTATTTATTTATTAGTCACAAGCATTGATTCTGCAATGAAGTTATTGTGAAATTGCCCTACTTCCCTGAGAAGGAAACTGCATTGAATGACAGACATCTGCTGCAATTCTAAGCAAGAAAAGTAGAATACCAGGTCAAAGTGCACAAGTCAGCACTGGAGACCTTATTTGTGATAGTGGACAGGAGAAGAGAGGTCATGCTTCTACAGAGAGAGACAGGGGGCTCACAAGAGAGTGGCCAGGGTAGTCAATTCCCAAGTATCTGGACCCAAAGACCTGGAGGTAATGTCATAAGATTTTTAACCATGCATGGGTGCTCAAATTCAGTGAATGCATCTTCACAAAGCAGCTCCTCCCCACAGCTTATGGCACCACACCCCCATCACTCAGCCATCAGCGACCCCTGGCACTCAAGACTTACCCTTACATTCAGATATTTTATCATGTACCTACGCATGTTGTCGGCCTCACCCACTCCTCAGTGACCCCACAATCACTGTCATTCTTTCCTCTGTCTTGAAAGACATGTAACACACAACAGAGGGTTGCAGAGCAGAACCAGTGGGGACAAGGGTGCCTTGAAGCTGTTGAATCCTATGTAAAAGAAGGTTCATCAAATCATAGGGCTGGCCACAACAGGGTCTGTGGCATCTGTGTCACTGAGAATATTCATGATAACAATGTATTACAGCTTAATCTCCTCTCTCAACTCCCAGTTCACCCTTGCCCTGTTTTCTGGCATGATCAGCATGTTGCAGACAACATGACCACAGTCCTCTTAGTTTGGCTTTCAGACAGCCAAGAATGGCCCCTTGCTCAGAGACTGTAGACAAAGGAGGAAGGCAGAGCTAAACCAAACCACTGTGGAAGGGATCCCACAACTTGGTCTGGCACTCACAGCCACCAGCTCAGATTCTGCTCCTATTACGAAGAGTAAAGTTGGGATCTGAATATCATAGTCACCAGGCATAAGTGACCCTCAGCCAGGCCAAGAGTTTGCTTGCTCACTAGATGGAAGGATCCAGGCCAATCCTGAGATGAGGAACTTGATACGGTGGCATACAAGAGAGTGCTGAATTGTAATGCATACGAAGTTGCTAGGTGTGCTGCCTGCATGCCAGACCTTGAGTGGAATTTTCCGCCCCAATGTGCTAACAACTCAACCTGAACTTTATCCCTGCCTACCTCTCTGAAACCTCTTTAATCCCCATGATCTAGCACTTAGAATCCCTATTGCATAGGAGATGGTCATTCGGCTCATTGAGGATGCACTGACAACAATCCCACCCAGGCCCTATCCCCAGCCCCATGTGTTTACGCTGTTAAGCCCCCTGACACTAAGGGGAATTTAGCATGGCCAATCCATACATCCCGCACATCTTTGTAGTATTCTTGTTTCTCTCAGACATCTTACTTTCAGACTCTAAACCCCATTTCTTTGCTATCACCTTTCAAAACCTAGCACTTACATTTTGTTTTAGTTTATTCTCTGATCTCTTCTCCCATTATTACAGGCATCAAGTTCTTTTTGCCTCGGTGATGCACTTTGAGACATTTTATCATGTTAAGTGTGCTGTGTAAGCTGTTATTATCATACAGATAATTGTTAAGTGCTTAGCTTTCGAAACCTGAATCTTCCATAGTTTTAACAGTATGGGGGCTAAATGGAATATACACGAACAATATAATTTTAGAAATATTATACTTGCATTTACGTAGCATTTTATCACGCCGCAATCATCCAAATGTTGCCAATTGACTGTGATCTGAATATTTTCTGACTCAGTCGAGTGGTTCTATCATTAGTTTAAGTGATAAATAGATTGCTCACAGGGGGAGTGATAAGAATGCTAATATATTGCAAGTCCCCCAGCTCTGGAATATCCATCCTAAACTTTTCTCCCTCGCTTTCCTCCTTTAAGAAGTCTCACAACACCAGGTTCAAGTCCAACAGGTTTATTTGGTATTACAAGCTTTCAGAGCACTGCTCCTTCATCAGGTGAGTGATGACTTACCTGAGGAAGGAGCAGCGCTCTGAAAGCTCGTGATATCAATAGACCTGTTGGACTTGAACCTGGTGTTGTGAAACTTGTTACTGTGCCCACCCCAGTCCAACACCAGCATCTCCACATTATTTCCTCCTTTAAGATGCTGCTTTAAATCTGCTTCATTAAACAAGATTTTGATCATCTATTCTGTTATTTCCTGATGTAGCTTCAGAGGCTGTTGTTTGTTGCGCTATATAAATTGTTTACTTTGGTGTCAGCGTCAGTCGGTCATACAAACACATATATACAAATCAAGAACAGCAGGAGGCCACTCAGTTCCATGAGCCTGTTCCCACCCTTCAATAAGATCATGGCTGATCTTCTTATAACCTCCCACTTCTCTCCCGATATCCTATCACACCTTTATTACCAAGATTCCATTCACCACTGCCTTTAAACTGTTCAAAGACTGCTTCCATTGTTTTTTCAGAAGGAGAGTTCCTGAGACTTATTATCTTTCGAGAAAACATTCTCCTCATCTCTGTCTTAAATAGGTGACCCCTTACTTTTAAAAAGTGACCTCCCAGTTCTAGATCCTTCCACAAGAGGAAAAACCCTCTCCACATCAATCATGTCAAGACTTCTTGAGGTCTTAAAGGTTTCAATCAAGTCGCCTCTTACTCTCCTAAACACCAGTGATTACAAGCCAGCCTGTTTAACCTTTCCTCATAAGACAACCTATTATTCGTCTAGTAAACCTTCTCTGAACTATTTTTAACACATTTATATCCTTCCTTAAATAAGAAGGTCTAATACTATACACAGTGGTCTCACCACTGCCCTGTACAATGGAAGTATAACTTTCATATTCCTTATATTCAATTCCCCTCGCAATAAGCAATAGTTTCTATTAGCTTTTCTAATTACTTGCTGTACTTGCATACTGGCCTTTTGTGATTCATGCACTAGGACACCCAGAACCTTCTAGGTCTACTCAACTGCCCATTTCAGTTGTGCGATTCTAACTGTCATCATCAAATTAGTTGGAGATAATGGGCCTCAATGGGACCTTTGTAATGATAACAAATGTCTTTATGGGCAATTACAAATCTTATCGCATGTTATCGATTCTGCTCATTAACTATCTAATGACTTATGTGCTTTGCATGCCAGCTATGGCTATACTCTAAAACTGTTGGAATTAAATGCTGACGATGCAATTGCTAAATGAAAAATGAGCTTTTAGATTAGTCATTCCTTTTTGGAGTGTAAAGCAACATCCAGTCCAGAGCACATTCTGCATGCAAATACAGTTTAATACAAAATGTTTGGAGTTCATATAGTGCACTCAAAGTAAGTCTAAAGAAACTGCAGCGCAATACAGATCTATGGGTATGTTTCATACGCGTAGCAGGAGTGGAGGACCCAAAGGAAAACAGACCACTGAATCACATTTAACTAGATTTTGCAGGAGGTTAAACAGGGGAATCTGGAAATTTGTGGAATAACTAAGAGAAGTATCATTTTTAAACCTTCTTGAGCACATCCATTTTAAAACAAAACATAAGGTCATAGAATTCCTACAATGCAGAAGGTGTCCATTCGGCCCATTGAGACGACACCAACAACAATCATACCCAGGCCCCATCCCCACAACCCCACGTATTCCCCCAACACTAAGAGGCAATTTAATATGGCTAACTCACTTAACCCGCACACCTTTGGATGGAAACTGGGAAACCCGGAGAAGATTCACACAGACACGAGGAGAATGTGCAAATTCCACACAGACAGTTATCCAAGGCCAGAATTCAATCCGAGCCCTTCATGTTGTGAGGCAGCAGTGCTAACCACTGCACCAATGTGCCACTGTTAAGTGCGGCTGACAGCAGTCTAATATTTTTCAGAACTCAAAAATTAATCACATTCAACTTGCATTTCCAATAATGATTTATTCAAGTGATGATCCTAATAACTTGTTTTATTAATGTTACACCAGATTTCAAAGACAAAGTCAGATGAATAATCCAAGGCTTGCATTTGTATAGCACCTATTTTTATAGACCCTCTCTTGACAATTGTGCTGCTGGGCGTCGATGGAATGGGATTGACATGGACTTAAAGCTGAGATCAATGATTTATCTGGTATTCATATGGAAATGAATAGCCAACTAATCCTCACTGAGGTATAAGCTATGTTTTAGGGAATGGTTTTTTATATTATGTTGAAATACTTGATGCACAAAAAGGAGCTAAGTATTTAAGGGAGGTGAGTGTTTAAATTACAATTATCCAAAAAAATTGAAATTTCAAAACTGAGAGTTTAAGGGGACTATCAAAATAATTCAATTAGCTTAGCATGTGTTGTTGTGCTGTTCGTCCATCATTGCCCATGAGGACCATGACACCATTAGTCATTTTGAGGCTGGATGTGATGTGTCTGAAGATGACTGATCAGGCCAATTTGGGCACGGAATGTCCTGGCACATATTGGACAGACTTGTGCACTGTAGTTGTTGCGCTGGTGGTTCTGGACTTGCACAGCTTAACATAACTTCATAGAGATGATGATACGTCAAAAATATCTGAGAGGTAAATGATTTTACTACAAAAACACCAACTTCTGCAGTAAGAAAGTTGGCCATATTTGGCTGAGTGATGTTGTCATGATCCAGAACTCCAAGGTATTTTACAAAGTCAGCCTGGACCATACGTTTTTACCTTTGATGGTGAGCATAAAATGTTTCACTCCAGGTATGATGTGGAGATGCTGGCGTTGGACTGGGGTGGGCACAGTAAGAAGTCTCACAACACCAGGTTAAAGTCCAATAGGTTTTTTTTAGAATCAGTGATTCCAAATAAACCTGTTGGACTTTAACCTGGTGTTATGAGACTTCTTACTGACTCCAGGTATGGTCCAAGTGACCCACTAGGAAGCTTTTATCAAACAAAGTTTATTTCAGAACACAGTTAAAGTGCAAGAAAAATTATCATAACTTTTACCAATTACAAAAAAGAACCATGATTTAAATCTTAACAGCTCTAACTATAATGTTCCACGTCAAACAACATCTACAAACACATATCCCTTTCGAGCTTGGCACAAAAAGCAAGTATACTCATGTGATGCTAGACTTTGCAGCTTTTTAACATGTGCTGTAAAGTGGTCCTTTGGAATGTTGGATTACAACTGAGACTTCCCGGTACTAGAACTTTCAGCACAGCTCATGAAAGGGAAATAGAGACACTACTTGCCTTCAGCTTCTAGCTCGCAATACACAGACAGTAGGATTTCCAACACCAGGGAGGGAAACAAAAAAACAATGTGTTCTGCCACCAGTCCAAATATCTTCTGAGCCAAAATGAAACTAAAACCTTGGACTTTGCTGCGGGGAAAAAAGAACCATCTCCCAGGCATAATCTAACCTGTCAGTCATTTGTCACCAGCAATTCAACAGGGTCATAGAAACCCCAGGACACTTCATTAGTCCAGAGTAAAAATAAACTTTGCTCCAGTTATCCTACTTCAGCAACAATAACAGACAGCAAGTACAGAGAGCATAGCATCGAAACAAAAACACTCCTGCTTCTTCTGACCCACAAGCAGTGCTGTAAATTTACTTACCTCCGTTTCACTCTGTGCACCCACTTTTACCTGCTGGGTATCCAGCCACCATGGATTAAAATTAAAAACAGAATGTGATGGCACAGAAGGAGGCCATTAGGCCCATCATATCTGTACTGTTTCTCCAAATGAACGTATTGACTTAATGCCATTCCCCTGCCTTTCCCCGCACCCCTGCACATTGTTTCTATTCAATTAATCAGCTAATGCCCTTTTGAATGCCTCAACTGAACCTGCCTCCACCACATTTCCAGACCATGCATTCCAGACCCGAACCACTCGTTGTGTGAAAGTATTTTTTTTCCTCGCACCACATTTGTTTCTTTTGCAAGTCACTTTAAATCTGTGCCCGATCATTCTTGATCCATTTACGAGCAGGAACAGTTTCTCCCTGTCTACTCTGCATGACCCTTCATGATTTTGAACACCGCTATCAGATCTATCCAATCAAACAAAAATCCTGTGAAAATGGAGGCACACTGCCTCCTTAAAAGCTTTTATCGACTGACCCACCTGCTGAGAATGGATTGGTTATCCTACCTGCGTCCATCAAAAGCGAAGGAGGACGGGTTGAATTCAAGGTTCAAGCTTTTTAAAATTACCACCTTGATCTTTGTATTCTCAGGAAATAGTGGATAAGTTGGAGTGCAATATTTATATTTATGTGAGGGGAAGTGCTCCAGCGGCACACAGACAATAGATGCTTGCAGTGATAACTGAATTTCAGCGTTTGATTTATTTTTCGTTAGTACCGCTCTAATCGGTTGAGGCTTTTTCGAGAAGTTCCGGTATTTTACAACCTTGCTCGGACGAGGCTCGTAAAATCCCACCCGAAGCCAATGGAGAATTCCGTTCTGTGAGCCTCGCCCATCCCGATTCAGGGGCGGGCATGCCAACAACATTCCGGCATGATGCAGGAACATTCCCTCTGAGAGAATGAAAGTTGTGACTTGTTAATATCGTACTACGCTAGAATTCCAGCAGGGAAATTAAACACCCCACTTTTCATTGACAAGTGAAAACACAGACTGGTTTTACATTTCAGGTCCAAGAGCCCTGGAAATAAACATGCAATGCAGTTTACACTTCCAGACTCAAGGCTGAAGTTGCAAATTGCATTCAGCTGGATATCTTTGTACTAATTGTTAACATCATGGTTAAAAACCTTCCAGGAGAATCAATAGGACTGAGAAACAATGAATGACTTCACATAATAGATTACAGAAATGCACCTTTCTCAGGTTCAGCATCCACTGTTCCTCATTATAAAGTTTCCCCTGATAAGAATAAAAAGAGAATGCTCATAGAATCATACAGGACAGAAGAAGCCCTTCAGCCCATCGTGTCAGCACCCTGAGAAACATCTGACCTCCCACCTTATCCCATTTACTGGCACTTGGCCCACGGCCTTGAGTGTTATGTTGTGTCAAGGGTTCATCCAGATACTTTTTAGTACCTGGCTCTACCACCCTCTCAGAGACAGTGCAATCCAGACCATCACCACCCTCTGGGGGAGAAAAACTTTTCCTCACATCCCCCCCTAAACCTGCTGCCCCTCACCTTTTTAATCATCATTGAGTAAGTCTGCAGATAGTTCAGACCTACAGGTCTAGGGATTTGGACAGGGAGCAACACCTTGAGTGAAGCTTTGACTGCACTGGGCAGAATATGCCACTGGTTGCTTTCTGCATTGTCCATGTGGCGTTTCAACCAGAGAAGGGCAAAAGCAGCCTTAGGGTAAACACTGTAATCTCATCTTTTCAGGAGAAGGACACAAATAAGTGTGTTCTCTGTATGTAGAGAATCTGGTGAACTGATGCGGCAACGATCATTTTGTTGACATTGGGGGAGAAATTAAAGAAATTGTCATCGACTTCAGGAAACATAAAGGAGAACATGTCCCTGTCTACATCAACGGGGACGAAGTAGAAAAGATTGAGAGCTTCATGTTTTTAGGTGTCCAGATCACCAACAACCTGGCCTGGTCCTCCCATGCCGACACTACAGTTAAGAAAGCCCACCATCGCCTTTACTTTCTCGGAAGACTAAGGAAATTTGGCATGTCAGCTACGGCTATCACCAACTTTTACAGATGCACCGTAGAAAGCATACTTTCTGGTTGTATCACAACTTGGTATGGCTCCTGCTCTGCCCCAGACTGCAAGGTTGTGAATGTAGCCCAAACCATCACGCAAAGCAGCCTCCCATTCATTGACTCTGTCTACACTTCCCGCTGCCTTGGCAAAGCAGCCAGCATAATTGAGGACCCCACGCACCCCAGACATTCTCTCTTCCACCTTCTTCCATCAGAAAAAAGATACAAAAGTTTGAGGTCATGTACCTTCCGACTCAAGGACAGCTTCTTCCCTGCTGCTATCAGACTTTTGAATGGACTTACCTTGCATTAAGTTGATCTTTCTCTACACTCTAGCTATGACTAACAATACATTCTCCACTGTCTCATTTCCTTCTCTATGAAGGGTATGCTTTGTCTGTATAGCATGCAAGAAACAATACTTTTCACTGTATGCTAATATATGTGACAATAATAAATCAAGACAAGTCATGTCCCATAAGGCTTTGAATCGCTGTTATTCAGACGTTACACAGCCAGCCACCTGATATGTCCCCTGGATTCCAAATCTGAACCATCCCCATGTACATATTTCTCACTTTTCAAAGATCTGCCATGAGTTTGCAAGATGGGCCTTGCACCCAAACTGGAACAGAGGTAATTTTTTGACAACCTTTTCTATTGTGAACTGTCTATAAGTGCCCATCTGTTCATTGCACCTTCAAAGTCCTGATCTGTAATATCTCTTTCCCAGGAACTGATAAACAACTATTCTTTAGAAACGTAGAAGATAGGAGCAGTAGGAGGCCATTTGGCCCTTCAAGTATACTCTGCCATTCATCACGATCATGACTGATCGTCTAACTTAACACAAGTGCTGTCAGAGCTGTTGTATTTTCCCTGCATTTTCTGTTTTTGTTTCAGATTCCAGCATCTGCAGTATTTTGCCTTTCTCCTTTATCCCAGACTATACTATAGGTCATTCATGTCCAAATGACTCCCCTCATGTAGATTCCAACGGCATAGTAACTTTCAGGGCCTGTGCAGTACCAGGATCAGAGCAGGTGGTGGTTGCAAGTAAGAGATCAAGTGGCGCGTTACTGTTGTGCATGCTGTTTCTCCAAGGGCTACCACAGCTAAGCGGGCAGCAGTTCTTGGGTGTCTGAAAGTAGGAACCTACAAGGAAAAGACTGGTGCCATTGAAAGGTGTGTAAAGCAAGAGGTTCACAATCACACCACTGACAGCTTGTTAACTGTGATCAGAAAGCAGGATGGGAATGTATTGGGCGTTGAGAAAGGGCAGGATGTAGCATTAATGATCTCAGTGACGCCAGATGCTAGGGACAGCCTCAAACCCAGCTCCATGATGCTATGAACCCATCTCCCCAACTGGGTTTAGGAGTTGCAGGCATTCTCATCCCCACCTGGCTCTGTTCTGCTCATTCTTACTATATGCTATCTTGTCCTGCAAGACTGAAGAAAAAGTGGCAGCGATGGTGTAGTGTTGTGTCATGATAGTTGTACACAGCTGGATGCATATAGAAGTAGCAAGAGAGGCTAGTAGCACAAGTAAATACATGAATGTGAGGTGGACTTTCTGGATGTTTGGCGTGGATCTTGAGAGACAGAGGTGCTATTGGGTGAATGATGGGGATGTAGCACATTGCACAGTGTGAGAGGTTGGGGGCATGGTTGGTCTGGGATGTCAAGTGAAGCATTCATTGACACTGACCATCCAGATGAAGCCAGTGCACTTCGAGAACTGCTATCAGCTCCTTAAATCTAGACTTTGGAAGTTGATATTTCTGGTCAGCTGCTTCCACACTCTCCTGTGGGTAGTTCCTTAATGCCTTCTGGCCCCGAGAAGAAACACAATGTTTCTCCTCCTTCCCAGCTCAACCACAAACACCTCCAGCCCCAAATCCATCAACTTCAAACCCTCTCTCAGCCCTGATGTTCAACTTCCTGATGTTTCAAATTGCAGCAATTTTCTTCAGGGCAGCTTCCCTTTTATAGAGGCAGCCCGTCTCAAGGAAGACCTGCCTGACTGAATCATGCAGTTTATGGACAATGCTGCTTGGCTCCCTTGGTGAGTTCGCAGGAAGTCAGCAACATGGAGATAAGGAACAGCAAAGGACCTGCTTGGAACTATGCTGCAATCACCTAATGTCCATTACACGCATATTTCTATGGGACACATGAATACAGTTCAGATTCTAACGCAACAATACCAAAACCAATGCTGTTGTCTCTACTGATTCCTACTTGCGATCACTAAGCACAGAGTCAGAATCAAACCGGGAAAATAAAGTACTTTTATCCATTAGTTACAAGTAAGGCTTACATTAACACTGCAATTAAGTTACTGTGAAATTCCCCTAGTCGCCACACTCTGGTGCCTGTTCAGGCCAATGGACCTAACCAGTATGTCTTTCAGACTGTGGGAGTAAACCGGAGCACCTGGAGGAAATCCACGCAGACACGGGGAGAATGTGCAAACTCCACACAATCAGCGACCCAAGTCAGGAACCGAACCCAGATCCCTGGCGCTGTGAAGCAGCAGTGCTAACCACTCAGCCACCACAAAAATCTGTACAGCTCAGATACACACTGTGTAAAGTTGCTGAGGCAACAGGGTTGATCAATGCAATTAAATTGTAGAATGCTACTCACAGTGTGATATACAACAGTGGTATTTACAGCGTGATTATCAAATGGCAAAGTGCACTTGCCAGAGTGATTAACAAGGGCAAAAAATCTGTAGTCTTAACATTATTGACTCCTCCATTGGTGGAGAAATGTGGAAAACAAACACTTAGAGAAAGAAATAAAAATTAAATGGATAAAATGAAAATAAATCCCTCTCTTTTTTAACATATCTAAGACAAATGTTAGGCTGGAATACTCAACTGAAATGTCTCACAGGCCTTGAAATAAAGGTATTTGTTTCATAAAAATATGTTTTAATTTTGACACCAATATCGAGCACAATAACCTTGAACCCTAAATGTGGGGGGGTTTATCTCCAAAATCAGTTCAACGAAACCACAAATGGTACAATTTAACTCTGCTGCTGGCAAATAGCATTCTGAGTTAGAAAGTCACCCAGTGCTTGACAGCAATAAGGCCCAGGGGTATTTTAATTCCCAAGCCTCACTTAAATCCAAACAGATAACTTCCCATTGATTCCATTGGGAAAAGGGACAAATATCATGTGATTCTGAGGCCAACTGGTAAGGTGGCAAATTTGGATACTGCTCTACGCTACAGGTATTTTCTGATTGCGGGTTGGGAAGCAAATAACTCCTTCAACCAACCATTCACATAATTGTTAGGGCACAGATGAAGACCATTCAACCCACAGATGTCAGCAATGCAGAACAGATTTAATTTTATACAACAGAGCAGGGCAGTAGTGCAACAATTGCTAAATTAGCAAACACAACACGTGTTCGCTGCCACAGTAACACTATTTGGAGAGCGCCAGCTCTCACGCAAATTTGTCACTCGGAAGCACTGACATGGAGTTTTCACATGCTATTTGACTAAGAAGCTATCAAAACTTAGCCCGAGCTGTTCTCACCTAAGAAATAGGCACGTGCACATCCAGCAATGGTGCACGAGCTTTTGATTGGTTGCTCCCTCGCCCAGTGCATTCAGGCCAATTAATCCGCTGGTTCAGCAGAGACCTGATACTCTGCCTGAAAAACTTCAGCTGTAAATTGCTCAGCTCTTGGTGCCTTTGCCAGTTTAACCATCAAAGGCAAATGATTTCTCTGAAGACACTGATGCCCCTTTAATCACAGGAAAGTATTGGATTGGAGCAGGGAACAAATATTCATTGTGTTTCCTACCATATTTTCCAATCACTCGATTTTACAATAGGGGCAGATTGCAAGGTTTGCAATAAACATTATGTTGTTCATTGTGCCATAAAAAAAATTGACAAAAAAAATTAACTTGTTGAGCAAACTACAAATGCAAATGGACTTAAACACAATACATTAAGTGCAATCTGAAATCCATGAAGCACAGATGTCTGCAATACAGAACAGATTTAATTTTATACAACAGAGCAGGACAGTAGTGCAACAATTGCTAAATTAGCAAACATAACACGTGTTCGCTGCCACAATAACACTATTGAAAATTCAAATGTCATGCTGGAGATTGGCCTTCAAATTACTTCAAGCTGGTTGCATTTTTGGTTAATAATAAGAATAATAAGAAGATCAAAGATTCAAGGTGAGATCCCAATCTAATAAGGTACAATTATATTCTGAGATATTAAAATTAAGCTTGTTCATTTGAGAAAACATTAAACGTACAATGTTTCTGAAACTCACATTTACCTTTACTAACAAATATGTTTCTATGTATTTTGACACCCGAAATATTCCAATGTCACTTTTCTCGCAAAGCAATCAAATCTTGTTGCTATTCTCCCATATTTTATCTTGGCGTTAATTCAGATTCTTGATTAGTAACACAGATGGCACACATAATTCACACTCACGTTTAAACATAACTGATTCTGTTAATGTGAAGTTAACACTTAAACTCAATCATACTTAAAAAATATAATTTTGAATCCATTGAGTTAGAAACTGGCAAACAGCTTGATCAGAGCTGGAAGCAAAAAAAAATGAATCACGTATAGGTTCAAGGCTCGGTGGGCAGCTTGCCAAAGAATCTACACGACCAATCATTTCAAGTATCAAGGAAGCAGCATCTGTTTTTACTGAGATTTATTTATGGGCATCTTTCACAGTGGCTGCATCGCTTTTCTTGAAAAGTCACTTAGCAATCTAAATGTTACGTTTACTTCCCTTCTCAGTCAGTGAAAAAAGATAATTCAACTAAGCAGCAAAAAGCTAATCCCCTGAAGGGGATCAAGAATTTTATAAAAAATTAATTGTGCACCAGCATTAAATAACAAATCATAATTTGCATCAAAGGTTTCAATATAACTTGGGTGCAATTGGACCCGTAGCAATAAAAATCATGCAGCACTTCAAGGGGCAAGCAGCCACACAGTGGCGGGCAAAATCATTTCCAAAACCCCCTTTATGTCCTGTATTAATCCCCTGATGACATGCATCATAGAATTCCTACAGAGTAGAAGGAGGGTTAGGTGGATTGGCCATGTTAAAAATTGCCCCTTAGCGTCAGGGAGATTAGGAGGGTAAATGCATGGGGCTATGGGATAGTGGGAATAGGGCCTGGGTGGGATTGTGGTTGGTGCAGACTTGATGGGCTGAATGGCCTCCTTCTGCATTGTAGGATTCTATGAAGCCATTCGGCTCATTGAGCCTGCACCAACAACAATCCTGCCCAGGCTCTATCCTCGTAATGCCAAATATTTAACCTGTTAATCCCTCTGACGCTAAGTGGCCATTTAGCAGAGCCAATCAATCTAACTTGCACATTTTTGGACAGTGGGAGGAAACTGTAGCACCTGGAGGAAACCCACGCAGATGCAGGGTAAACATGCAAACACCACACAAACAGTCACCCGAGGCCAGAAGTGAACCCAGATCCCTGGTGAGGCAACAGCACTAACAACTGTGCCAATGTTCCATGCAATCACAAAATTGGATTTGGATGTTTAGAATGTTTAGAATGTCCAGTTGATTGACAGGTTGTAAGTTTCTGCCACCAAGTTGAAAGTGGGTATTGGTTGTGTAAGGAAACTGCGGATTTCTTCTTGCCTCCTGGAGCTGTAGTTATAGAGCCATTACTTATTGCCTACCTCAAGTCCCATGGAGAAAACATGCCAAACCTACAAATGGATGGATTTCATGAATCCATGGCACACATGACAGTCAGAATGTACTGCCCCTTTCATTTTTGTTTTATTCATTCATGGGATGCGGCCATCGCTGGCTGGGTCAGTATTTGTTACCTGTGCCTAGTTACCCTTAAAAGGAGTGGGTCGCTAGGCCAATTCAAAAGGCATTTAAGAGTCAACCATATTGCTGCGGGTTCAGGGTCATGTGTAGAGCATACCAGAAAAGGACAGTATATCTCATTCCCTAAAGGAAATTAGCGAATCAGATGGGTTTTTTGGCAGTCTACATTGGTTTCCTGGTTATCATTATACTACTAATTTTAGATTTGAATTTGAATTATGACATCTGCCATGGTGGGATTCAAATCGAGGTTCCAAGGCATTACCCTGGATCTCTGATTTACTAATCCAGTGACAATCCAGTGACCACTGTGCTACACCTCCCATAAATAAAATCACAGAATACTTACAGTGGAAAAGGAGATAATTCAACCTGTTGTGTCTACATTGATGCTCTGTAACAGTTAGTCAGCTAGTGATACTCTCCTGCCTTTATCTCATAGTCCTGCAATTACTTGTCTCTTCAAATAATTATCCAATTCTCTTTTGAAAGCTATAATTAAATCTGCCTCCACCACAGTCCCTAACCACTGAATACATAAAAAATCTTTTGCTCATGTGGCCATTGCTTCTTTTGTCAATCCCCTTAAATTGGTATCTTCTGGTTCTTAACCCTTGTGTCAATGGAAATGATTGCTCTTTGTTCAGACGCCTCAAACACATCTATCAAATCTTTTCTTAATCTTCTCTAAGGACAGCAGTCCCAGATTCTTCAGTCAATCCTCAGTCTCTCATCCCCTAAGTAATCCTTGTAAATCTTGTTTGCACTGTCTCTAATCCTTTCACATCCTTCCTGAAGTGTTGTGCCTTAGAATTGGACAAGTTGCTCCAGGTGAGGCTGAGCCAGTGTTTTATAAAGTTTTACCATGGGCTGTTCCCTTTTGTCGTACTCTTAGCTTCCTTGTTTGATAAAAGCTTCCAAGTGGATCACTTGAATCATACCTGGAGAGAAGCACCTTATGCTTGCCTGTGCCAAATTCAAATACAAGTCTTTGGTCTCGGCTATCTTCATAAAACACCTTGGAACTTCGGGCCTGGTTTGTAACATCAGTCTTATTCCCCCTGTTCCTGCTCTTTTACGGTCTATATTCTAATAGAGAACTTTCGGATTCGCTTTTCTGTTGGCTGTCAAAACATGCTACTCATATTTTGTTTTTCACTTTCCTCAGAATTTTCTACATTCAACTTGAGTCTTGTTTGTTTTATCAACCTGGCATTTGTCATATGCACCCTTTTTCTGCTTCATCTTACTCTCAATCTCTTTTTTTCACCCAGGGAATTTTGGCTTTGTTTCGCCTACCTTTTGACCTTGTGGGAATGTGACTTAACTGCGCTCAAACAAAGGCTGCTCTTTGTTCCACTGGAGCTTTGTCTGATAATCTTTGAATTCAATTTAAACATTCTCACCCAGTTGAAAGTACATTTTCCCCTAAATATTCCTTTTCTGTCTCTGGATTGCTCTTTGTTCTTTCTCATAGTACGCCTTAACATTATGGCTGGAATTCTCCTCCACCCCACAGAGAATGCAAAGTCTGTTCACTTTGATGGAACAGAAGATGACATTGGCAGGAAGGGATGGACAATTCTGGCCTATGATACTATCCATTGGAATTCTTTACTCAGGGTGCCAAGGAGGCCGGCTCCTTGAACATCTTCAAGTTTGAGATCAATAGGTTTTTAATCAGTAAGCCAATTAAGGGTTAGGGAGCGAAGGCAGGAAAGAGGACTCAGTGAGTGTTAGATCAGCCATGATCTTATTAAATGGCAAAGCAGGTTCAAAGGGCTGAATGGTCCACTCCTGTTCCTATTTCTTACCATCTTATTCCGCCTACTGAAACTTGATCCACTTGATCCAAATCATTATCAAGAACCGGATCCTACCTAATGCCTCCTACCTTATATCGGAAACTTACTGATCTAGAAAATTCTCTTGAAAACCGCACTTGAGAAACTGTCACCTCTTTCTGTCACTTACACCATTACTGACCAAGTTTATATTGGGATAACTGATGTCACCCATAGCATTTTTGTAATTTCCTTGCAAACATGCTTCTATATTATCTTCTCAATGAATTAGTGGCCTACAATGCATCAACTAGTGCTGTGGCATTTCAATTATTTCTTAGCTCTTACCAAACCCTTGACCCTTATGGAACATTCTGTAATGTTATCCTTAATCAGCATTTTGGCATAAATGTGAGTATATTTCACTTCAAACATGATGCTACTGACAAACTTGGGAGCTTTTATCAAATAAAACTGTATTTAACAACTCAGTTTAACTATAACAAATGAATTAGCGTTCCTGTTAACAGTTGAACAATACCAAATATGAAAGACAACAATTCTAAGTTCTAACTTATCACTATAATCAGTTCCAATTCAGTAAAAGTTCTCTTAAACTTAAAGCACACTTTAAACACAGTTAGCAAAACACAGGCATACTTGTTTTAATCTTTGTTAATAATTTTAGAACTTTCAGAGAGAGATAATCAGTTTCAGCAACTTGCAGATGACTTCTGACTTCAAGCAGTTCCCAGTCAGAATTCCATTCTAAAGCTGAAACTAAAACCTGCACACATCTTTGCTACAGACTGAGTTCCCCACTTTATCCACATTATCACATGATCCTGTCAATCAATCTCATCAAAAACTCACATGACTCTGCATAGCTAGTCTGAAATTCCATGAGAACTTATATAAACAAATACCAGCCCATTACCGCCACAAAGTAACACACTCCTTGCTAAAATGAGTTATTATCTGACTTTCCCAGCATCAGAGCTGCATGTTTTCCAAGATAACCCAACTGGTTGCAACAAAACATCACATCATAAAGCCCTCTACAAAAACATAAAATATATTCATAAGAAAGTTTCATCACACAAGAAACATCCTAGAATCCCACCATATGGAAGCAAGATGTCTCAATTTATTTGATTATGAGCTGGCTTAACAGAAATTAGCTTAAATAAATAAAGATTCACTAGTTAATCTCCAATCAGCTGCGTTGCTTGCACTGAACTTAGAGCGCTTTTGATCGACTAGCCATCTTATGTCACAGATGAGACTTGAAAAGCTATATCTGTCCTTGGCAATGGGATCCTTTCTACTTGGCTTTGAGTAATTTGCTTAGCAGTTCTCTTGTGGACATGCCAGTTCTTACACGGTCAAACAACAGGAAGCCTACCAATGCTTTGTGCTTCTTGATTATGTTATTTTAGCTGGTTAATAACCTCAAATACATTTGGTGCATGTCTGAACTTGGGCTTTTGTGATCCTTGACTAAGTTCTTTTTTGCTTTAACTTGTGTGCCTCTATATAGAGAGGAAATGTGAATATTCTCCAAGTTTAGCTAAACAAAATCTGCATGCTGGGGACACCTGGCTTTGTGACTCTTAAGCACGGTGATAGTCTTCCATGCATATCAGATACCCGCTGACTGAAACATTTCTAATTCAAGCAATAATTTTTTCTGTCGAAATGTAATTACTAATTTAACGCCAGTATCAGGCAGCCATCAACAGATGAGTGATGGCTTGTGATTCTTTCCACACTTGGTTTCTTTAGCCTTTGTCAAAATAAAAAAAACCCAGAAAAACTGAGTTAAGACATTAAGCCTGCAGCATAAGCAGAATGATGGTGGTAAATGGAAGAGTTGAATAGGATTGTCTGCTGACAGAGTCTGCACTGCATTTACTTAAGAGCTATTTAACATTGGACATTGTGCAAGCTGAATTTTTTTTTTGAGTTCCAGGTTTAATAATGCTACTTCTTTACGAGTATGCTTCTATTATATGAGTTGACAACTGCCATGAGCCATCTTGTGTTTTCTGGTTGAATCATAAGATTCAGCCCTGCAGGATTATGCCAAGATGGGCAAACATTGTGCTTTGACAAGAGATGCTTCCATCAACATTCACAGTAAATATTGTAGCATTACTAAGAATATCAGCACAGGGTCAGTTTATGGGCACGATAACAATAGTAATAATTTTACTTAATTGCCAAGAAATTAAAATGAACAAGAAAGTCTGGTCCTTTTCATGAATGATATTGACCTGAAAACGACATCTCAAGTAATGGAGGACTGAGTGGATTTCATGTGTGCAGCAGCTCCATGTTGATTTGGATTTAAGTTGTGACAGTGTTCATCCATACACAAGCTCATATTCAATCAGAATTCAATGGATGTCAACAAGTCAACAACAGAGTTTTGGAAATACAAAATTAAAGGCAGACAATCTGTATATTGTTATATAATGCTGCAGGGATACTTTTTTCCAGAATACATATTAACCTCAATCTTCCAGTCAATGTCAGAGATTTTAACTGCCCACCCACCATTTTACACTACAGCCTTCTCATCTTCCAGTCCCAACTCCAGTCAGGATGCAGGGACGGACTGGGTCGGGTGGCAAATTGTAGGATGTAATCCTGGCACAGCCATGTCCTGTTTTCACATCATGAATTGAAGACACGTCCATTAAAGGTCTAAATTCATTTCATTAACTTGCATTGATTTTCATAGAGGTGTCGATTGCTGAAACCACAGAGCCTCACTTCAGAAACACTGCAAGCCCACTTAATCTTGTGACAACATTCACACACTTCTACCTCCCCCATCACCCATCCAACAACTCTGTGAAAATGCTCAACTCCCTGCCCTGCACTCTCAACAATGCTGACCCTTCTGGCATTGGACGGACAATAGCTAGGGATTCTGCAAGGCAAGTCCTAAGACAGGGTGTTGGAAGACTGGTTGCCCAAATGGTAAGGAGGGAGATGCAGAACATGGAATGGTGACTGAATTGGTTGCAGTTTCATGATTCTATGTGACACTGTGGTCCCTCTTTCTTGTCCCACGTCCAATGATGCATGATGAACGGGTAATAGGGATCCCTCTGAACGTACTTCCATATGTGACCTGATCCATATAATGACATTGCAGGCTATCTGGGCAATACGTTCTCTGATGAACACTCAGTAAAATATTTGTTAACTGGCCCTCTGAAAACCTTGCGTGCTAACTGAGACTGAAGTAAAGTTTAAAGCACAATCATGCCTCTTTTATCCCATGTATTGTCCAAGCCTCCTGTGACATCTAAGAGATATCGCTGGGGAGGTGGGTTGTGGAGGTTGATTCATTGCTAAGTGGAGGCGAAAATTTTCTGGCAATGGTGCCGGGGTGGGTGGGGGTGTTGAACATTACCGGGACGGGGCGGTTGAACAGTGTTTTGGGTGCTGCGACATAAGCTAATTTACTTTGACTTTTGCTTGTTTTATAGCTGTTATGGAAGTGGTAAGTGTAATGCGAAAAGCCTAAATCTCTGTGCCTCTGGCCATCTGATGCCATGGTCACTGGAATCACTGAGCAATCTGGGCACGATAAAACCACCAATCTCAACTTTAAATTTGTAATTACTGTGCTGGCAGCAGAACCTTCCTATCCTGGCTGCAGTAGTGACCCCTTACTCCAACCACACACACAGAGAATGATTGTGAAAGGAAGTAGCTAAGAGAACAAACCCTATTTTTGGAGGGGCTTGGGCAGTACAAATCTGCCATTGGAAAATTAAACTTCCCAGACAATTATCGTGCATATATGCAGTTCTGGGCTTAATTATGAATGGCCTCAGTGCGCCACAACAGTAAACATACCAACATTTGATATTGTTGGCATCTGAAGATCCAGCCCAACAGATGACACTAAAGCAGGTGAGATAGTAAGTTGCAATAAAGAAATTTACAAATGGATATGGATAGATCAGGTGAGTGGGCCAAAATGTGACAGATGGAGATTAATGTGGATATGTGTGAGGTTATCCATTTTGATCAGAAAAATGGAAACTTATTATGTAAATGGAGAGAAACTTTAGTGTAAGGGATCTGGGTGTCGTCGGGCATGAATCACAGAAAACTGGTAACATAGAAACATAGAAGATAGGAGCAGGAGGAGGCCATTTGGCCCTTCAAGCTTGCTCCACCATTCATTACAATAATGGCTGATTGTCCAACTCAATACCTAATCCTGCTTTTTCCCCTTAACCTTTGATCCCATTCGCCCCAAGTGCTATATCTAGCCACCTCTTGAATACTTTCAATGTTTTGGCATCAACTACTTCCTGTCGTAATGAATTCCACAAGTTCACCACTCATTGGGTGAAGAAATGTCTCCTCACCTCCGCCCTAAATGGTCTGCCCTGAATCCTCAGACTGTGACCCCTGGTTCTGGATTCCCCCACCATTGGGAACATTCGCCCTGCATCTATCCTGTCCAGTCCTATTGGAATTTTATAAGTCTCTCTGAGATCCCCCCTCACTTGTCTGAACTCCAGCGAAAACAATCCTAACGTAGTCAATCTCTCCTCATACATCAGTCCCCTCATCCCCGAAATCAGCTTGGTAAACCTGGTAGGTAGGTACAGCAGGTATTTAGGAAGGCAGATGGAATTTTGGCATTTATTGCTGAAGGAATAGGATATGAAAGTAGTGAAGTGTTGCTGCAACTGCACAAGGCATTAGTGGAGAATTGTGTACAGTTTTGGTCCCCTTACTTGAGGAGGAACGTGGGTGTATTGGAGGCAGTTCTGAGAAGGTTCACCAGATTGCTTGCAGAGATGAAAGGTTTGTCTTATGAAGAGATATTGAGTAGTTTAGGCATATATTCTGTGGAATTTAGAAGAATGAAAAGCGATGTAAATTGAGTACATATGATGATAAATGGGATTGATGAAGTGGACGTGGAAGTGATGTTTCCTCTTGTGGGACAATCTAGATTGAGACATCATAGTTTAGGACAAGGGATAACAGATTTGAAACAGCGATGATGAGAGACAACTTTTCAAAGGCTCATGAATCTGTGGAATTCATTACCCCAGAATGTGGTGAATGCTGGCACATTGAGTAAATTTGAGGAGATAGATAGATTTTTAAGTTCGTGATGGGGTGAAGGGTCATGGAGAACCGGGATGGAAGTGGAATTGAGGGTGAGGTGAGTTCAGCCATGATCGTATTCAATGACGGAGCAGGTTCGGGAGCTGAACTGCCTACTCCTGCATCTAGGTCTTCTGTAGGATGATAACAGAACAGTATTGAAGGATTGGGTGACAGGATCTCACCCATCAATTGGGAATCTGTATGGAGGGGAAGGAGTAAACAATGAATACCTGGCACAAGTGCTGAAACATTTGGTTGTTTTTTTATTAATGAAAAGGATATTGTTGTGACATTTTGCTTAGCTGTGCCAATTAATCACCGTATGGCGAGACAGAAATCTACACTAGGCAGATAATATCTCTCCAAAGTTTCCAAAAGACTTGCAGTATATTTCCCAGAGGATGGTTAGGGAACAGTCAAGGCAATTATGCGCAAATTACATGACAAGAGAAAGCAAAAAAGCCAGACAAACACCTTGAAAATTTGAGGAAGAAAGATACAATGAATGAGAAACTAGAATAGGTTGGATGAAATGGAATGACCGATTGGATGACTCTAGGCTAAGTACAATGCCGGTGCATTTATTCTGAACAGGCCCACAGAATCCAACTGATTCATAGAATCATAGGATCCCTACAGTGCACAAGGAGGCCATTCGGCTCATCAAGCCAGAACTGACAACTATCCCATCCAGGCCTATCTCAGTGACCACACTATTTATGCTGCTAATTCCCCTATTTCCTACTAATGACATTAAGGGGCAATTTAACATGGCTACCCGGCAAATCTTTGGAGCGTGGAAGGAAACTGGAGGACCAGAAGGAAACGCATGCAGACACAGAGAGAATGTGCAAACTTCACACAGACAAACACCCCAGGCTAGCTCGAACCCAGGTCCCTGGAGTTGTGAGGTAGCAGTGCTATCGTGCCACTAAGCTTGAATAATAATTTCTTGCATCACTGGAGTCAAAATCCACTTCGAATCATAGAAATCATCATAGAAATCATAGAATCTCTCCAGTACAGAAAGAAGCCACCCGGCCCATCAAGTCTGCATCGACCACTATCCCACCTAGGCCCTACCCCCATATCTCTACATATTTACCCACTAATCCCTTTAACCTACATCTCAGGACATTAAGGGCAATTTTAGCATGGTCAATCAACCTAACCCGCTCATCTCTGGACTGTGGGAGAAAACTGGAGCACCCGGAGGAAACCCACGGCGACAAGAGGAGAATGTGCAAACTCCACACAGACAGTGACCAAAGCCAGGAATTCGACATCGAAATGCTGTCACTCATTAGGTGTTTCAAACTTCTGCTAATACAGCTGGCTTTCCAAGGTATAGGCTTTCATGCAGCAACATATAGTCCTACGTAAGATAGCAAAGTGTTTGCCAAGACCAGTTGCTGAGTCAACCATGTAAAAATGAGGCTTTGCCACATCTTATCATGTGGCTTGCTGCATAAGAGCCACATCTGGAGAATCTGGCTGCGCCAATGTCGGTCTCATACAGAGTGACATCCTGGTATTAGTACTAAATGCATTTTTAAATCTGTGGCCTCTGCTGCTAGTTTCACATATATTTTTGAGGGAGCAAGTTCCATTCAAGCACTGAAAACTCCAGATACAAAAAAAATTGAATTCTAAGTGAATAGTGGTCTAGTCACAGGGTACTTTAAAATTACACAAAGTTATAATTGCTATGTAATTAGGCAGAAAATTTGCTAAATAAAAGCTATTCATCTCTGCCATTGAGGTTGGTTTCTTCAGTGGAAGATTGTTATAATGATCTGGAATATTGCAGGCAATTCTGACAACAATATTTGTTCTTTAAGACATACATGCTGTTTGCCTAAGGGCAACCATTCCAAACATACTTAGTGAGAGAGTCAAAGCTATTTAATTACTTAAGGAATCTCTTGGTACCTTATTGTTCCATAGCTATTCCTGAAGACAATGATTGTGATTCATTTTCAAACATGGCCTGAAAGGCAGCATGCTGCTTTAATGGTGCCCTAGTAACATTATGCAAAATATTGGTATTGTTCTCCCGCTTAGATTACAGCTCATCAACTGTTTTCAGGGCAAACATTCTGAAATTTAATTTTCCCAGTACAAAAGCCCACCTCCAGTTTAATGCTCTTGCACCAGTTTTACATCCGTTTCGCAACACCATAAATCCACAAGCATATCAGTGCCACAAATAAAATGGTAAATGGTGCACTGTTTCCAGGTTCCATCGATACAAAATTATCCACTGCCTGCCAAGTTTAGGGGGGGTGGACAATCTCCTCAGCTCGTCACGCCGGTCGATCAGTGTGGCGATCCGACAAGTTTGGGCGAGAGGCGAAGAATTGGGCCGGTTTCTCACCTCTCACGATGTTACCAAGGTGGAAGGGAGGGAAAGTAGGGGTGGTTATCAGCAAGGGCTGTGTGTGTATGTGTGGCAAGGGTGGGGGGTGCAGGGGGGTTGGGGCAGATCTCCAGTGCACTATGTGTACTGTGTATCAGGGCACCTGCGCAAGACTGCTTAGCAGCCAGTTTCCGAGTGTGAATAGGCTCCGCCCACTTTATTTGCTGGCGAGAGTCACATTTTGCCTCACTTGTTCCTTCTTAGTGCCATCTGATTGCGTCTCGGAGCTTGCCCCCCCACCCCCCCCAAAAAAAATGGGTGCAATTCTCTCCCGTTTTCATGCTTGTTCGGCACTTAGAATTTTTTTGGTAAGATCACCCCCAGGGTCATTAAGCAACGTGGAATAGTTAGAATCGGTTAGGTTCTAATAGCAGTTTAGATTGGATTACTTTGCAGTATACTTTGGACACACAAGACGCAGTAGTCAATGTGGGCTGCTATGAGAATCAAATGTCAATTGTTTATGAGCTTATTTATTTATTATTAATGTCACAAATAGGCTTACATTAACATTACAATGAAGTTACTGTAAAAATCCCCTAGTTGCCACACTCCGGCACCTGTTCAGGTACACTGAGGGAGAATTTAGCATGGCCAATGCACCTAACCAGCAAGTCGTTTTGGAATGTGGGACAAAACCAGAGCACCTGGAGGGAACACACTTAGACATGGGGAGAACATGCAGACTCAGCATAGACAGTGATCCAAGCTGGGCATCAAACCCAGTGCTGTGAGGCAGCAGTGCTAACCACTGTGTTACCATGCTGCCCATAATGTGTGTTTGGTGAAGAATAGGTAAACATTAATCAAGAATAAGCCGGTCTGTAGTAAGAATCTAGTGAGAAAAGGGAATTATATTCCGAAGGATAACTGTGGTCAATTACGCATATGAAATATCTGGAGAACAATAAACAGATGATTCTACCTGTTATGAGCATGTGAGAATGGAGAAAGTGGCCTACTTGATTATTAACACACATGCATTTTAAGATTCCATGCTCTGTATGCATGAGGAGCATGCTTATGCATCAATCCAATTCTTGCCTTACCATAACAAAGGACAGCACACCAATCAAATTGAGGAACTGCACTATTCCTTCACAAGGTTCCTGTGATTAGTGGGCTCAACTTCATAAATCCCCAATATTGAATAAGTATGCTTGTCAATAAATGGTACTAATCAGATCATCTGTATTAAAAGGAAAGGATAGGGATTGTCCGAATTTTCATCCAAAGTGGATCGTTTAATTTGTGTGGAGTCAATTTCATCATTTTATCTATTCATTCATAGGATTGGACGTCTTTGGCTAGGCCAGCATTTACTGTACATCCCCTTCATTTCTCCTCTTCTTCTACATTTTGAAGAATCAAATTGTGATTTTCCAAGTGTCCTGCTATCTGCCCTCAATTCTAGCGGTTTCTCTATTTCTGATGTGAAGTCAACAGGCTGAAAGGAAGGCGTGTGTGGACGCATAGGGTGAGCTAATTTTCCTAATATTAGGTCAGGATCCTGCCATTATTCTGCTCACTTCCAGATTTCAAATGGCTGTGTTTTAAGACTCCCATCTTTGATAAGACATTTAAATATTCTGATTGGTAATTAAGTAGTTTTAACCAAGGATTCAGGATTGAAGAGTACGCAAATCTGTTTTCCACCCTGTCAGCAATTCATGATGGCTAATCAAACTAGAATATATGCAAAGCTTTTTCAACAAAACTGTCAGACTGGGAAGAGTTTGATCTGTGGAACTGAAGAGCTGCAACCATGGCCAGGTGAGAGGGTACTGCTCAGAGTATTTCTCATGGGCTGCATGCATTCTTTGACAGGTGATTACTAACATCTTGCAAATCACTTTAATTGCCTTGCGCGACATTCATCTTCAACAGAACTGCTTTCCTTCATCATGGCATGGGAGCAACTTGTGCAACTCTACCTTGTAGCTCTGATGAGGAACAGGAGGAGCAGAAACATCAACACCAATGACACAAGCATCAGCATGTGCAACCTCAGCACTAGCTGTCTTCTTTTTAGCCAAATGTCTCTCTATAGGGCAGAGGAATGGACGCAGAGATCCAGCTCCCAGGAGATGACACCTCCAACAGAGGATATACTAGCAGTGGATCAGTTTTCTCAGCCTATGTCTCTTTGCCTTAGCCCTTCAGCAAGTAATTGATGGTATCTCCAGCCTTTTGGAAACAGACTTTCCCAATGTACCAGATGGGCATGTATTGCCAATTACTGCCAAGATACTTGTTACTGGGTGACCAGCTCTACAACCTCTTTCTTCCTATGAAGGTGTGTTCCCTTTTCACACAAGGTGAGAAATCAAGGGAGTATTGAGGTCAGAAATGGCTTGTTTGGAGAAAAGGAGAGGATAACATTCGTAGAGAGTATCTGTGAAGTGTGAGTAAGAAATGACAAGAGGTTGAGGGATATATGTGAGTGTAAATCTTTTGGATAGGAATATGAGATGCTTGGAGAGAATGAGCTGAGCTTCAAAGCGTGTTGTTCGGAGAAGTGATGTGCAGGGAAAATCAGAGTGTGGGACTTGGCACATGAAATTGTTCGCCATTCACCTTTCCCACTCTTTTGAGGTGCTGGGTCATCTTAGTGCTCTGTCTCCAATTTGGGGAGACCACACTCATGTTCATTTTTCCAGCTGCCTCCAGCTCTGCCTGCCTAGTTAGAGAGGTTGTCCTCTCCTTCCTGTGTTTGGGAAATATCAGTTCACTGAAGTTGCTCAGATCTCACAGCAGGATCTCCAGGTAAGAGTGAAGGACCTGAGAAGCAACCTTCTCATGTCTCCTCTCCATTCCTACTGGCTGCTGCAGCTTCAAAAATGCATCTGCAAGTGAGTTTTTCTGACTGATGATGTGGCTCCTTTAATGAGGGATCCTTCCTTAGACACTTCTGAGCTGGAATTCTCCCATCCCGCCCGCCACTGGAATTTTAGTGGGGGGGGACCCATGTAAAGGTCCATTGAAATTGGGCAGGAATCTCCAGTTTCCAGGCAACTATGGCTGGAGAATCCCATCACTGCTGTGTGGCTCCATTTGCCCTCCTGATTAGTCAAGAAGCCAGGATATGGGTGACAATCAATGGTTCAGTTAAGGAAACAGATTGGATATTTCAATGAGTCGTGACCAGCTAATTTTCCTATTGTTCCATAAAGAACTAAGGTTTGAAAATTCCATCCAGAATTTTTTTCTTTTCTCTTTGATTACGCTCTTGAACAGTGGGGGAAAATTTTGCTACCTTCCAGGATAGAGAGGCCATTTTAGGATCCAGCTAATGATCTAAAGTAATGCACCCCCACCTCTGGGATGTTAGCTATTAGATCCGGGAATTTTGTCAGCTTTTAGTCCCAGTAATTGTCCCAGTACTTTTAATTTACTGATTTTTTTCTTTGAAACAAAGCCTGCCTCCCCAGTGTCAGTTTGAGGGGTGCCTCAAAGGTGTGTTAAGGGATGGTCCCTCTTGGACGTTCTCAGGTAATGCTCTATCCAGAAATCGTCCAGAAAGGTTACCTTCCCCTAGACAGTTGCACTGTGATGGGAACCCAAAAAGCCCATTCAAATTGTTAAATCTGGATGATTCTGCCGAAGTTATGCTAATAGTTACTCAGAAAACGTTAGAAGAAATAAAACCTCTTCTAGTTTTGCGTAACTATTTTAAATACCCTAACCAATAGCCCACTGGACTGCCCTCTGAACCCCTAGTGGACTCTCCAATCTTCCTGACTAATTACCTCCCCCAAGTGCATCCCCCCCCCCCCCCCCGCCATAGTATTACCCCACCACTCAACTCCCACCTGTATGGGGCTCCCTACCTCATCCCTACCACCAACATATGGGTTCAACTTTCATAGCAACTACCCACTCACCTCCTGATCCGACTTATCCACTTGGCCTCACCACATGACTCCACCCCCTGAACCCTGCCACCTCCAATTCCCCTCGTCATGGAAGGGGTCACCAACAAATAGTACTAACCAAGAATTCATAGCCCAGAAAGTAAAAAAATTAAGGAGGTTTGCTACTTAAGATTTTCTCACTGATAAGCATGCAGATGCAGTAGATAAAGAAGGCAGGTGGCATGTTGGCCTTCATAATGAGAGGACTTGAGCAGGTATGTCTTGCTGCAGCTATACAGGGCCGTGTGTTCAGTTTTGGTCTCCTTATCAGAGGAAGGACGTTATTGCTATGGAGTTAATGCAGCGAATGTTTACCAGACTGAGTCCTAGGATGGTGGGACTGACATGAGGGGAGATTGAGTTGGTTGGGATTATAATCATTGGAGTATGGAAGAATGAGGGGGGAACTTCATAGAAAGCGATAACAACTTAACAGGATTAGACAGGGTGAAGGCAATAAGAATATTCCCAATGGTGGGGAGTCCAGAACCAGGGGTCAGAGTCTAAGGATACTGGATAAACTTTTTAGGACTGAGATGAGAAGAAATTTCTTCACCCAGAGAATAATAAAACCTGTGGAATTCACTATCACAGAAAGCAGTTGAGGCCAAAACATTGAGTTAGATATAGCTCTTGGGGCAAACGGGATCATAGGATCTGGGGGGATGGCAGGAACAGGCTTTTGAATTGGATGATCAGCCATGACCATGATGATTGGTGGAGTGGGCTCGAAGGACCAAATGGCCTACTCCTGCTCCTATTTTCTATGTTTTGATGAGTGAAAATTGTCAGTTTAATTTCTTTCCCTTACCATGATTTATGGCAGGATGACATTTTTTTCCTGATAGCTGCGCCCACTGTGTACAGCCATACTAGATGTTTTGGCAGGAAAGCCCTAATGAGTGAGAAAGATTAGATATTCATGAACTTTCCACCCCTCAAATTCTCCCCAGCGACCACTGTAGTGTAGAAGATTCAGGAGACATGTCAGTACTGATAATGTAAACTATCAGTGAGATAACAAAATAGCCCCCAAGAATAATTCTCTGGCAACGACTAAGTAATGACAATTTATAATTGAGCAAGGGCTTATGGTTATTTTACCAAAAATTGTCATTTCATTATGCAACAAATGGATCTATCACTATCTATGACCCGTTGAATCGATCTCTGGAGTACTTTCAGTTTCTTTTTATATCAGCAGTAAAATAACCAAAGGGAAACATAAACTGAACGCTAAAACATTATGACTTGCACAGCCATTGAGTCACTATAGCTTTGGGGGTAATAACCAAGTTATTTTATAAGGTCAGATCCTGAGCAGTTTTTCAGGAAGATGACAAACTTGTCAAGATGAACGTCATAATAATTTTATCTTTTATTATTAGTTCATCGGATGTGAGCATCATATAAAAGTCAACATTTATTGCCCATCCCTAATTGCCCTTGAGTAGCGGGGAGGCAGTGGTGTAGTGGTAATGCCATTGGAGGACTAATCCAGAGGCCCAGGTTAATATTCTGGGGGACACGGTTTCAAATCCCACTATGGAAACTGATTGAATCTGACTTCAATTAACAAATCAGCAATTTTAAAAACTTAGTAATGGACCATGGACCATTGTCGACTTTTGTCAAAACTTATTGGCTTCACTAATGAAATTGAGGGGAGGAAATCTGTTGCTCTTATCTGGTCCCGCCAACATATGACATACAGCAAAGTGGTTGACTCTTAAATTCCCTCTGAAATTGCCTAGCAAACCCCTCAGTTGCATCAAACTGCCATGAAGTCTAAAAGGAGTGAAACCAAGTGAACCACTCATGGTATTGACCTAGGCACCGGAAATCGACAGTGGCAAACCCAACCCTATTGACTCCGCAAAGTGCTCCTTACTGATTTGTGCCAAAGTTGGGAGTGCTGTCTCACAGACTAGTCAAGCAATCACTTGACACAGCCACACTCACTGAATCATACCTACAGGCAAACTCCTAGACACCATTGTCACCATCCCCGAGTATGTTCTGTCCCACCAGGAGGACAAACTCACCATTGGTGGTAGTACAGCGGTGTACAGTTAGAAGGGAGTTGCCCCAGGAGTTCAGAACATTGATTCCGGACCTCATGAAGTCTCATGAAGCAGATCAAACTTGGGCAAAGAAACCTGCTACCACACATTGCCTTACCTTAGCTGATGAGTCAGTCTTTCTCCGTGCAGAAAGATTGAGGATGGCAACATAGAACATAACAGCGCAATACAGGCCCTTCGGCCCTCGATGTTGTGTCAACTGGTGAAACCAATCTAAAGTCTATCTAACCTACACTATTCCAATATCATCCATATGTTTATCCAATGACCATTTAAATGCCCTAATGTTGGCAAGGCCACCACTGTTGCAGGCAGGGCATTCCAAGCTCTTACTACTCTCTGACTAAAGAACCTACCTCTGACATCTTCCTACATCTATCACCCCTCAACTGAAAGCTATGTCCCCTCATGCTAGCCATCTCCATCCGAGGAAAAAGGCTCTCACTGTCCACTCTATCTAATCCTCCGATCATCTTATATGCCTCTATTAAGTCACCTCTTAAACTTCTCTCTAACAAAAACAACCTCAAGTCCCTCAGCCTTTCCTCATAAGACCTTGCCACCGTACCAGGCAATATCCTGGTAAATCTCCCCTGCACCCTTTCCAGTGCTTCTACATCCTTCCTGTAATGCAGTGACAAGAACTGTATGCAATACTCCAAGTGCGGCCGCATCAGAGTTTTGTACAGCTGCATCATGACCTCATGGTTCCGAAACTCAATCTCTCTACCAATAAAAGCTAACACAGCGTATGCCTTCTTAAGGGTATTGGTGTAGAATGTACACTGAGTGGGGGAACTTCAATGTTCCTCACCAAGAGTGGCTCAGTAGCACCATTGCTGACGTAGCTGGCCGGATCCTGAAGGACATAGCTGCTCGACCGGGTCTGGGGCAGGTGGTGAGGCAATCAACAAGAGGGGAAAACCTACTTAGAAACATAAAGACTAGAAGCAGGAGTAGGCCATTTGGCCCTTTGAGCCTACTCCACCATGTATGTTAATTGTATGATTAAGGTTAAAGATACACAGGGAATGGGGCTTTGACTGATTGAACACATATGAACAGACACTTTTCAAAAATAGTTGTGAAGAGAGATTTCTGCAACACTGTGTGTTGGTTTGAGAGGCAGCAGGCATAGAAACAAAAACGAGATGCAGGAGTAGGCCATTTGGCCCTTCGAGCCTGCTCCATCATTCATTTTGATCATGGCTGATCCTCGAATTCAATGTCCCGATCCCCACCTCCTCCCAAATTCCTTGATCTCTTTACCCCAAGAGCTATATCCAATTTCTTCTTGAAATCAAAGAACATTTGGCCTCAACTACATTCTGTGGTAGTGAATTCCACAGATTCAACATTCTCTGGGTGAAGAAATTTCTCCTCACCTCATTCTAAAAGGTTTATCTCTTATCCTCAAACTATGACCCCTAGTTCTGGACTCCACCATTGCACTCCCCCCATTGGGAATATTCTTTCTGAATCTATCCTGTCTAACCCTGTTAGAATTTTATAAGTTTCTGTGAGATCTCCTCTCATTCTTCTAAGCTCCATTGAATATAACCCTAACTGACTTAGTCTTTCCTCATATGACAGATCTGCCATCCCAGGAATCAGCCTGGTACTCCTTCTAAGGATACCAAAACTATACGTAACACTCCAAGTGTGGCCTCACCAATGCCCTATACAATTGCAGCAAAACATTCCTATCCCGATACTCAAATCCTCTCACTATGAAGGCCGACATACAATTTGACTTTTTTACTGCCTGCTGTACTGCCTTGACCTTGCTCTCAACGATCTGCCTGTTGCAATTGCATCAATCCATTATGGTGCTAACAGTAATGACCAACACGCAGTCCCATGGAGACGAAGTCCCATCTCCGCATTGAGGATACCCTCCATCATATTGTGTGGTTCTACTACTCTGCTAGATAGGATAGCTTTTGAAGAGATCTAATAGCTCAAAACTGGACATCCATCAGGCATTGTGGCCATCAGCAGCAAAAGAATTGTATTTGAACACACACTGTAACCTCATGATCTAGCATATCCCCCACTTCACCATTATCATCAAGCTAGGGGATCCGCCCTGGTTCAATGAAGGGTGCAAAAGAACATACCAGAAACAACTTCAGACATAGCTAAAAATGAGGTCCCAACTTGATGAAGCAACAACTCAGGCCTACTTGTGTGTCAAACGGCAGAGGCAACATGCAATAGACAGAGCTAAGTGTGCCAACAAACAATGCATCAGAGCTAAGCTTCACCAGTCCTACCACATCCAGTAGTGAAAGGTATTAGACAATTAAACAATTAACAGGATGATGAGCCTCTACAAATATGCCGTTCCTTGAGGAGGGCATATGACGAGGGAGCCAAGCACATCATGGATAAAGTACTCTGCCAGAGTGAGTCGGTGCAGATACGAAGGGTTGAATTGCCTCATCTGCACTGTAGGGAGCTTATTATTCTATGAAAAAGGTGAAACATGCATTGAATCAGAGGAATGCAGAGGTTGCAAAAAATGAGAGAGAGACCATGGAGGATTTTGAACAGGGAATTTTGAATTCAAGGCACGTCTGGATCAGGAACAGAGGTAGGTCAACAATAACAGGATTGATGGTTGATTGGGATCTTGTGCAAGTTATTATGTGGACAGCAGTTTTGGGATGAGCTTGAGGATACAGAGCGTTGAAGATGGAAGGCCAGACAGGGTAACATGGAGATAACGAAAGCATAGATGAGGGTTTCTGCAGCAGATGGGCTGAGACAGGAATAGAAGTGGGCCATATTATAGAGATGGAAGTAGGTGATCTTGGTGATGGAGAGATTATGAGAGGATAAATGCTCAGCTCAGAGCTAAACAGAATGATAATAACACTGAAAGGAATTGTCTCAAACTGTGGCACGGAGTTTTAATAAAACAACGCTCAACGTTCAACCAAAACCAATTTGGCAACATCACTACCTATTGGAAACCTGTGCTCAGAGAGAATCTTTTTAGGATTTGGAAAGAAAAGTACAGAGGTTCCAAACTTCCCAACTGTGATAGAGCAGAACTCTGGCATTGCCCTAAATACCCGCTCCAGGCAGCCCGCATCTGCATCAGATGCATCCATTCCAACAGACTGAACAAGTGGCCCTTGAAAGACAGCAAACTCAAAAGTTATTTCAATCTTTCTCCTTCCTGTGGGAGTCAAAAGTAGAAAGGTACCATGCCTATAATCCAAGCTACCCCAGTTCTCAGGCTTTGGAAAGAAAAACAGACAGCATTTCTCAGAATCTTCCTCAAAACAATCTGTGATGGTTTGGAAGAGCTGCTCATTTATTTTTCTCCCTCAGCTAAAATTTTGGTCATATTTTACAGCGAGTGACTGGCTCTGCTGGCTCCAAAAACCCTGCCTAGACTTTAGCTTTACGTTAGTCCATCAAATTTCATTTTGCTTTCTTTATATCTGACCCTCCTTGAACTGTAAAATCATTTTTGTGGGCACTTGCAATTTTAATGAAAGTTGAGTTTAAGTAGGTTGCCCGCAAGACTACCTTCCTGGGCAAATTAATGCGTATTTTGTCAGCTCGATTCTTCTTCTTGCTACTGTGATGTTCAAATTATAAAGTTGACTGTTTTTTATCATGAGAACTCTTTTGATGCCACGTTGACTGATCTTGTGAAAGGTTGCCATGGGTGAGAAAACCCTCGTGTTTGAAAGTGGCGTTCTATCGAAATGTAGCAGCAATTTGTGGGTGTTTTCCCATTTTAGAAATCAAAATGTCATGCCTTTCACTGTAATGCCAATTAATGATAATCATCGTAAATGTCTCTAGGCATGTTCGGTCAAGACTCTCGGATCTGAAATTTGGCCAATTAGGCCTCACCAGCAATCACACTCATTTCTGCACTTCTCAAATGTTTGATGCCCACTTAAACTATTAAGTGATGTCTAGTCATGCCAATCCTGCTCATAATAGCATGAATTAAGTTCAACAATGAAATTACCCTGCCTAATTAAATGATGTAGAGATGCCGGCATTGGACTGGGGTAAACACAGTAAGAAGTCTCACAACACCAGGTTAGAGTCCAACCAGTTTATTTGATAGTAATCTTGCTATTAAATAAACTGATTGGTCTCTAACCTGGTGTTGTGAGGCTTCTTACTGTAATTATTTGATAAGTGTTTGTTTAATTTTTAAAGGCATGAATACCCCAAATGCTAGGCTCTTAAATATTCTCTCTCATTTTTAGTCAACATCCAAGATTTAAAATCAAAAAGTTTTGATGTTTTGTAATCTGCGTGCTTCATCCATTGTGTGGAATGTATTGAAAACCAAGGAACATTTGCACGTAGATCTCGTGCACGATAACGTATGTAACCATATCGATTGTGACGTGGTCAGGTGTCACGTTGCTAAACATCCAGAGACCCATCAAAGCAGAATTGGCAAGGCTGACCTACAGTTCCTACATGCAGCCCTCGAGATGCTGTTGAAAGCAGTGCCAGAGGTCTTGTTTCCGGAGGATAGCAGGCAAATGCTAATCAACCATCAAAGCAGGCCTGGCTGGAAACGGCAAGATCACCAACCCCAAAGTGTTGTCTGCAGGAACTGAGTGCAGTGCTGCAATAGCTTTAATGATCTTCTCTCTAGCAAGGTGAGTGCAATGGAAAATCCAGGTGACAGACTTCCAATTCTGCAGCTAACAGCACACATACCAGCTGAGCAGTCTGAGTTACATAGTGTCAAATATATGTTAATTGTATGATTAAGGTTAAGGATACACAGGTAATGGGACAATGGCTGATCAACACATAAGAACAGGGACTTTTCAAAAATAGTTACAAAAAGAGAGACTTCTGCAACACTGAGTGTTGGTTCAAAAGGAGGCAGACATAGAAACTAGAAGCAGGAGTAGGCCATCCTGTCCTTCGAGCCTGCTTTGCCAATCATTGATGAACATCAAATTCAATATCCTGATCCCTTCCCCCCCACCCCATATCCCTTGATCTCTTTAGCCTAGAGCTATATCTACTTTCTTCTTGAAATCAGACAATATTTTGGCCTCAACTGTGCTCTATGATAATAAATTCCACACATTCACCATTCTCCGGGTGAAGAAATTTCTTCTCACCTCAGTTTTACAAGATTTACCCCTTATCCTCAAACTATAACCCTTCATTCTGGAATACTATTAGGAACATTCTTTCTGAATCTATCCTGTCTAACGCTGTTAGAATTTTAAAAGTTTCTATGAGATCTCCTCTCGCTATGGAGGCCAACATACTGTTGGCCCTCTTTACTGCCTGCTGTACTTGCATGCCTACATTCAATGACTGGTGCATGAGGACACCAAGGTCTTGCTGAGTATCCATCTCTCTGAATTTACACCCATTCAAATAATAATCTGTCTTCCTATTATTCCTATAAATGAGTGATATTAATTGTTTGATTAATGTTAAGAATGCACAGGTAAGGGCATTAAAATGGACAAGTTGGTTTGATGCAGACTAACAATAATGTTCATGTTACTGATTTTTAGATCTGTGCAATACTTAACCAATTGCAAGTTTCGTCTACAAATTTATCAACTATTCCCACTGTAAAGCATGTTTTTGATGACAAAGATCTATAATAAAAAAAATCATAAATGAGATCCTCAATTTCCAATTTCCAGGATTTGAATTTCCAAAAATCATTAAAAAATCCTCAATTTCCACTGACTGTAATATTTTGAAGGACATTTTTTGACAAAAAGATCCATCATAAAATTAGTTTCAATAAAATATTTAAGAAAAAAATCATACTCAATCAAAATTATGCCCCTAGGATAAAACATCACATTATCTACACAATGAATCAACTATCCATACTTCATTGGAGTTTCTTTCACAAAGTCTGAACAGATTGGCAGGGATTTTGCATCCATGATTGCCGTGAGTGCATACGGCAAGGTGGGTGCAAAATCTTGATGCCTTTCTGGTTGATGGCAAGAGTCACAGTGCAGAATGAATTAACAAAGTGCTACTGAACTCCGGAAAATTAAGTGTGATTAATGCCAGCAAGCCACCGAGCTTAGCTATCAGCGCTGCTACATGCACCCACTGATTTAAATTTATCATCGGCATAGGTGAGAGAGGCCAGCATTGCCTCATCTCTCTCTCTCTTCAGTCCTTACAGGATAAGCAGTTTCAATATTAGTAGGGGAGGCTGCATACAGAAAGAGTGTCACAGTTCACCATCCTCACAGCCATGGAGCAGACTTCAATGGAATTTGTAGGGGGTCGCTGAATGACCAAGTGGGTGATGGAGAAATGGGAATACCTGGAGAAAAGATGAATAGATGGTGAATTTTGTGGATGAAAATACGGCATGCGCTCCAGCTCACACCTGATAGCATGCCAAATAATCAGGTGCATTAGTTAGTCTCAGCTTTTCAGCAGTTCCTGCTGTCAAAGTTAAATTCCCAGAATCTCCTCCTTTTGTCTCCCACAGAGTCAGTCGCGGATGGTTTAAAGTTTATTTATTAGTGTCTCAAGTAGACTTTCATTAACAATGCCATGAAGCGACTGTGAAAATTCCCTAGTTGCCACATTCTGGCGCCTCCCTCATAGCACAGGTCGTGTGCTCTGAGGGAGAATTTAGCATGGCCAATGCACCTAACCAGCACATCTTTCAGACTGCGGGGGGAAACCGGGGCACCCGGAGGAAACCCACGCAGACACAGTAAGAACATGCAGGCTCGGCACAGACAGTGGCCTAAGCTAGGAATCAAATCTGGGTCCCTGGTCTGTGAGGCAGCAATGGTAACCATTGCACCACCATGCCACCCACCGTGAGAGTGAAAGTGCCACAGCAACAATGGGGAACTCTCAAATATCTGAACCAGAGTCAGCACTGTCTCTTACTTGAGCACATTCACCACCAGTGCAGATACACTCACAATGGTGGGCTGTCTGAAACAACTAGAGGGAGTGGCAACAGGTGAAGAGCAGGAGATGATGAATGAGGCAGAGTTAGCTATTGGGAATCCACCTCAGAGGGTAGAAGATGGACACAGCCATTCTCTACTTGGCACTGTTGCAGGGGCTTCGGGAATCACATGTAAGGTGCCTTTGCTTTAACTGGTAGCGTGAGATAAGAGCATAAGATCTAGGAGCAGGAGTAGGCCATCTGGCCCCTCAAGCCCGCTCCATCATTCAATAAGATCATGGCTGATCTTTTCGTGGACTCAGCTCCACTTAGCCACCTGCTCATCGCAGCCCTTAATTCCTTTACTATTCAAAAATTTATCTATCCTTGCCTTAAAAACATTCAATGAAGTAGCTTCAACTGCTTTACCCTGCAGGGAATTCCACAGATTCACAACCCTTTGGGTGAAGAAGTTTCTCCTCAACTCAGTTCTAAATCTGCTCCTCCTTATTTTGAGGCCATGTCCCCTAGTTCTAGTTTCACCCGCCAGTAGAAACAACCCCCCTGCTTCTATCTTATCCATTCCCTTCATAATCTTGTATGTTTCCATAAGATCTCCCCTCATTCTTCTGAATTCCAGTGAGTATAGTCCCAGTCTACTCAGTCTCTCCGCATAAGCCAACCCTCTCAATTCCAGAATCAACCTTGTCAATTTCCTCTGCACCCTTCCAGTGCCAGTATATCCTTTCTCAAGTAAGGACACCAAAACTGTACACAATACTCCAGGTGTGGCCTCACCAGCACCTTATACAGCTGCAACATAACTTCCCTGTTTTAAAACTTCATCCCTCTAGCAATGAACGACAAAATTCCATTTGCCTTCTTAAGTATCTGCGGCACCTGCAAAACCGACCTTTTGTGATTCATGACAAGGACACCCAGGTCCCTCTACACAGCAGCATGCTGCAATTTTTTTAACCACTTAAATAATAGTGCATTTTGCTGTTATTCCTACCAAGATGTCTGCTGTATCTCAGTGTTCCCTGAAAAGTGTGGGATCATGGGATGAGAACGTAGAATTCCATTCAAGCCATGTTTACCACCTTGAGACAGGGATTTGAATGCATGAGCTCCTCCATTAAGTGGCTAATCTCATGGAGAGCCAAGGGTTGCAGCACCTGGGGTGGATGCAGGAAGAGAACTCTAACATGTACAAGATGCAAGTCATTCTTTTTTATATTCATTCATGGAATGTGGGTTTCACTGGCTGGCTAGCATTTATTGCCCATCCCTGTTGCCTGAGGGCAGTTGAGAGTCAACCACATTGCTGTGGCTCTGGAGTCATACGTAGGCCAGACCAGGTAAGGACGTAAATGTGCCTACTGGGCATAAGTGAACTAGATGGGTTTTTATGTCAATCAACAATGCTTTTATGGTCATCAGTAGATTCTTAATTGCAGATTTTTTTTATTGAATTCAATTTTGACATGAACCCAGGTCTCCAAAACATTTGCTGAGTTTCTAGATTAATAGTCTAGCAATAATATCATGAGACCACCACCTCCCTGTAACGTTGGTTACTCAGTGGTACTGATAGCACAACAATGCATGGAGTGAATGCCAGTGGTGCCACATCTGATGCTCCCCTGAACTGAGCCAGTGAGCCATTCAAGGCTTGAGCCAATCATAGAGGAGGATGAGTGCCATCTGTAAAGGGTTAACTCTAATCATGGCTACTGAGCATGTGCGCAAAGAGCTTTATCACAGTGGTGTCACTCACAGAGAAGATGACTGAGAAGCACCTTAGAGAGTAGCTCCAGTGATGTCTCAGTCTTACTTAATCTTTATGTAGGTAGTGCATAAGTAAATGTGTTTGCAACAAAAGACTAATGCCTTCAGACAGACCTCTTCTATAACAAGACTCCTGAGATAAAACCATAATATCAGATCATTAGAATCATAGAATACATACAGTACAGAAGGAGACCATTCAGCCCATCGAGCCTACACTAAAAACAATCCCACCCAACCACACATATTTATCCTGCTCACCTCTCCGACACTAAGTGGCAATTTAGCAACCTAACCCACATATTTTTTGGATTGTGGGAGGAAATCAAAGCATCCGGAGGAAACCAACGCCTACATGGGGAGAATATGCAAACTTCACTAAGTTATCCAAGGCCGGAATTGAACTCTGGCGCTGTGAGGTAGCGTGCCACCCATGGTGACAGCAGCTTGGACATGCGCAAAATTTTCTGATTGTGTGCTTGGTTGGCAGTTTAAGATCAAGACAGATTACAAGCCATACATAACACTGCTGAACACAAAAGAAATCCCAAAGGAGCCACCCAGGATTCAGAAATGCCCACTTCGACTCTGAGATACAACGCTACTACAGAGTGTCTACAGGGTAAATATCAAACTTTAGCCAATGTACTGTCCAGGAGAGTTGCCATATAGCCATTACAAGAATAAAAAACCTTCATAGCTGAGGGTGAAGATCTTACAGCTTTGACTACCAAATATTTGCAGCAGCAGACCAGAAGTTGCTTGAATTTTGTATGATTCAAAGGCAAGATTAAGAATGTATCCAGATCTGCAAGTACTGTCTGGACAGATGACCACAGTATATCCCAAGCGACCCCCTCTTGAGGCAACATTTTGAACAATGTCACCACTTCAGCACAGTAAGTGACGTCCCGGTATACAATGTAAGGGTGGTGGTACTATGAGCTTTCAGCAGGCAGGCTCTCCAAAAGATCTATCAAGGCAATAGTGGGCATAACCAAGTGTTGAGGCAGGGCACAACAATCAGTATGATCAGGGATTCCACTCTCAATTGAAAAGCTGAACTGTGTCACTTGTGCCATTCAGAGGCAGGAGCAGAAAAAGCCAGGGAGCAATGCCAGGAACAGTTCTTGGTCACGCTCCTCTCCCCCAATGGGGCAATACCTAACTGTGCATCCCCGACAGCTCCCCATTGCCTGGGCCCAGTTCGTACTTAAAAAAAAAAGCCGTAAACCTCACCGACATGACGGCAAAGGGGAATTCCCAACATGGTGGGGGGAGAGAGGAATGATACAGTGGGAAGCTCATTAATTATATTTAAATGCATTGAACTGAGGTTCCTGACCTTCTGGGTGGGAATCTCTATGCCACTGGCAGGATGATGGTAGGAGGTGGTGGGGGCAGGGGGAGAATTTGACAGTGAGATCTCATTGGCAAGGTTCTCATTTCCCAGCTCTCGCGGAATTTTGCGCCCATATCGTCATTTGTGTTCGTGGCAAACACGGGCACAAAAAGACCATGGGGGAGATTAAGCAGAAAAAACGAGTATGCTGGACTGACATGTATTGTACACTGGCAATAAGAGTGAACCTATTGTGTTTAGTGGATGTGTTCTCACAGGTAGAACACAAAGAATGTAGTCTTCCTGTATGAGAAGTGCTAAGGTGAAAGAGCCTGGATCAGAAATACCCTGACATTATCATCATCCTGATGAGAATTCTTGCTCTTGAGGCGACCTGGTCACTTCCCTCTTTTTATCTGCTGTTGAAAATCCTACCTCAAGTCTTGTCCGTCTTTACCAAATAACTGGATAGCATTTCTACCGCTTCTCACCTACTTTCTAAAGAATGTTACCAAAAATCACGTCTTTTAAGAACTGTATGTTCGTGTTAACCAATTATCTTACAAGTACAGATTTACAAAGTGGATGTCTAAGAGGCTTCCAAATAAGTACCAGCAACATATAAAACAAGCTACAGCAAAAAACAGGGAATGCTGGAAAATTGCAGCAGGTCTGACAGTATCTGTGGAGAGAGAATAGAGTTGACATTTTGGGCGGAATTTTCCCATCCCACCCACCATGGGGATTGTGCTGGGTCTGTTGACCTCGGGCGAGATTTTCCAGTCTGGGGCGAGTGCAAACAGGAAATCCCACACGTTGAGTCTGGATGACGATTGGTCAGAGATTTTTCAGCATTTTCCAATTTTGTTTCAGATTCCAGCATCCGCAGTATTTTGCTTTTACAAAATGGGCTTTTTCTTTCATCGTCAGTAATCCAAGCACTTGGAGCACGAACAAGATTAAATGCTTCAACCAAACTACAGTAATAGTTTTGCGTTATATGAGAAATGAGGAAAGATGGAAGGTTTTGGATAAACATCATGTTGTCTACACTTCAGAGATAAATACACATTTCAAAATGAATGCCCCACTGTATTAAATATAATCTTCTAACAAGCTTAATCCCAATACATAATAGAAGAAATTATTAGTATGATTTTGTATTTGATTACATTTTTGGATGTAGGTACAATGTGAAATGTTGTCAAGGGTGATTCTCACTAGAATTCAATTCACAGCGAATATGATCTGCTAGATTGACAGGAATAAACCAGGACTTACATTAACAATAGCTTCCTTAGTCTGTGCCATGTCTGAGATAACTCCATCTGTTATAATGAGCAGAACAAAGTACTGTGAGCCATCTTGTACAGCTGTTGCGTATCTGTAGAAACCAGACAAAGTGGATATTAGAAAATGACACCACTAATTAGAACATCAAGCCGGTTAAAGTTCATAAATATCTGACAGCCTTGGACAGACTGCATAATACACATCACTGACCTCACTGTGGGAAAGGCACATAATAAATTATAATCATTTACATCTACACAAAATAATTGTGCACTTCAGACAAATGACTCTTTCTGTTGGTTCTCAAAAGGTGAGATCTTGACTTAATCAATACGTAGTGAATTTCAAGCAGCTTGACATTTTGCACAGTGCTTCTATCGCTGCAAAATAAAAATTAGGTGGGATTGACATTAAATACGAGAGGGAGGAAGGATATTTTAAAACATAATCCCACGTATTTAGGAGATTCGAATGAAAGCCCCTCTCCTGTCCAATTTACTCCTGTGCTCACCACCTATTTAGTAGGCCTATCATCTTAAGATGCTTTATAAGTCTCTGGTCAATCCACAAGTGGAGTATCGTGAGCAATTTTGGGCCCCATATCTAAGAAATGGTGTGCTGGCATTGGAGAGGGTCCAGAGAAGGTTCACATGAATGGTCCCAGGAATGAGCAGCTTGACCGATGAGGAGCATTAGAGGACTCCGGGTCTGTACTCGATGGAGTTTAGAAGGATGAAGGGGGATCTCATTGATAATTACAGAATACTGAAAGGTCTGGGTAGAGTGGATGTGGGGAAGATGTTTCCATTAGTAGGAGAGACTAGGATCTGAGGGCACAGCCTCAGGAAAGGGACGACCCTTCAAAGTGAGATGAGCAGGAATTTCTTTAGCCAGAGGGTAGTGAATCTGTGGAATTCATTGCCATAGAAGGTTGTGGAGGCCAGATCATTGAGTGTATTTGAGACAGGGATAGATAGGTTCTTGATTGGCAAGGGGATCAAAGGTTACAGGGAAAAGATGGGAGAATGGGGTTGAGAAACTTATCAGCCATGATTGAATGGTGGAGCAGACTCAATGGGCCTAATTCTGCTCCTACATCTTACATCCCCTGTTCAGTCTATGATAAAGTGCTATTATTCTTTTAATGCTAATCAAGATGACACAAAGGGTTTTCCTCTGCAAAACTGGTTTATGCTCATCATTGGGAATGGACTACTGTTGTTTCAATTCACAGGACTAGGACAGAATACCTGTATCCTCAAGTTCCACGTTTTGATTTTCAACATGACAGCAGAAGTTGTCACCTGAACACTTGACCAGGTAAGTGGAAGTAAAGAGCAGAAAAATTACAAGAGTGATGGGCAAAAAGACTGCACGATATGCTGGTGTTGCAAAGCACAATAACATTAGGCTGAGGCTGTGCAGGGGACAGGACTGACACATGCAAACAAGACAACGGAGAGGTTGTTAGAGTCAACTTCATAAAGGCGAACAGTGTTTTTCTTGATTGGCTTGAAAATTTTATCTGGTTCCATCCATTTTTTTCCGCGTGAAATTCTGAGGTCTTGCAAAGAGAGAATCATGAAAAGAACACGAATAAAGTGGAAACGATAGGCCACAGATAAGATGGAGGGCTCGAAAAGTGTTTTGAGTGAAGAAAGAAAGCTGCACAGGTCATGAGTCAGCCTTTGATAGATTGTGCAATGCAAGCTACCGATCTCTCCGGGGATACATAATGAAATACAATCAAGTGAGGTTGACCGCAAAGGTCGATGCCTCTGAACTATAACATGGAGAAGCAGTGGGGCCGACACGCATCAATGTCTAATTAGGTGAGCAGGGAAAAAAGGAAGCTGAATTCTTTCGTTCATCATCGAGGTTGTGAGCAGCAAGTGCAGAATGAAAGCACAGGAGTGAGCTACTCTCCATGTGTGGAGAGGAAACAATTTCAAGGAAATCAAACCGTCGTGAGAACTATCGACCTGGGAAAAATCAGAGCCGGGAATTAATAAGAAGGGAAATAGTGGGACTGAATGCTGAGAAAACTGAGAATTATGTGGCTGATCGGACGCTTAACCAGGTTTAAACCACTCCCCACGCCGCTGCTCTCATTCTCCCTCCCAGAATGATGGTGGGGTTCCCCTATCCACATCTTTCACCCCACCAGCCTCCACTTTCAAAGGATCATCCTCTGTCTTTTTCCACCAACACCAGCATCACGCCACCACCAAACACATTTTCCCCTCACCTGTCCTCCCACTGTCAGCATTTCACAGGGACAGCTCCCTCCATGACCCAATCTTCCATCACCCCCAATACCTCATTCCCTTCCCTCGGTGCCATCCCTCGCAATCATGAAAGGTGTAACAACTGCCCCATTATCTCCCCCCTCGTCATGCAAGGCCCCAAACACTCCTTTCAGGTGAAGCCATACTCGCACTTCCTTCAATTCGGTCTATCGTATTCACTGCTCCCAATGCGGTCTCTATACTGGGGAGACAAGACTCAAACTGGGTGTTCGCTCTGTGAAATGCCTGTCCACAAGCATGAGCCCAACCTTTCTGTCGTTTGACATTTTAACTCATCATCTTGCTCTCATGTTCACATATCCATCCTAGACAAACTGCAATGTTCCAGTGAAGCCCAATGCAAACTGGAGGAGCATCTTCCAATAAGGCACTTTAGAAACTCGGGACTCAACACTGAGTTCAACAACTTTACAACAACCATTCTCCTCCACCATGACCCTATTTTAAATCAAATTTGTTTTGTCCCAATACGATTGTTCTTAAGTTTTGTTTTCACTGAGCACCATCCTTTGTTCTCCTGTTAACACATTCTGCTATCTCACCATTATCCCACTATCAGCACCTTCCATAGTCCTTCACAATGTCTTGTATCCTACACATCTTTGTTGCAATCTCTCTTGGCTCCTACCTATCTCTGACCTAATTTGCTTCACCCACACCTCTCTTATAAAGAATATAATCAATCACATTTCTCCCTCCAGCTCTGAAGAAAAGTCATGCTGACTCGAAACATTAACTGTTTCTCTCTTCACAGACTTGCTGAGTTTTTCCAGCATTGTCTGTTTTTATCTAATAAGAGGGAATTGTAATGCTGGAAAGTACTAGGAAGTAAGTAAAAAACGGAGAGAAGGTTGAAGTGTAGAGCGCAGAGATAGAGAGAGAGGGAGCGAGACAAAGCGAGTGAGAGACAAGCTGAGTTGTAACCCTGCATCTGGTGTCCACACCTATCTAATTTCATTGCGAGGTAGTATAAGGCAAAGAGTGGAACGTTGCAGCAAAATGTGTGGCGGAGATGCTAAGAGGCGCAGAAAATGTCAGTGTAGCATGACAACAGCCAAGGAAGATCACTCCTGTAGTGCAGATGTGTGCTGAAAGCAAATTGCAACAACCAAGCAGGTTGCAATGTTAACAGACAGTGGGGACAATCTCCATACAGAACTGACTTAGTATAGACCTGGAATCAAAGATGAGTAACATTGTTTAAGAATGAAGATTAATGTTCTGTACAATAAATTGTTCTAGTGATTCATTCATGCATTTTTAACTTACCATAAAAGCAATTCAGACCTACTTCTTAATCAAGCTATTCCTCTTTAAAATTACCACCATGTCATCCTTGATCAGGAGGTAAGTAAGAATATTAATAAGTGTGTGAAGATGATCTGTTGGACAAGTTTGATATCTGGACGAATACTTCATTCCTGTGCATCCGTCTAAGGCATTTTCTTTGCTTTCGGGGGACTTACTAACTTTGGCAGCTTCCTTTTGACAAGACATATTCAAATGACAAGTTGAAAAATGCCCAATCCTTCTTGGATTATAGATAATAATGGCTTAAAGAAATCTAATTTGAAACATGCCTTTGACAATTATTGAATTGATTTAAATTCCGCTCACATTGGAATTATTATAAGGCCAACTAAAGACCTGGACGCGTTCGCAACAGAAAATTAGTGTGCAGAGAAAACAGGGTAGAATGAAGTATAAGTCGTCTGTCCCAGCCTTTTCAAATGCTCATTTCATAGGCAGCATGGACAGAAAATAACACATCTGGGTGAGACACTAAAGAAGATAAGGATCAGAGTGAAAATCTCCTGGCACTTGGAGGGTTTACCGTCCTCTTCAGCCTCCAGCCATGAGGGAGTTAAAATCATGGCCTTTATCACACTTGCATGTAAGATTTCAATTGTATCTAGGAGTATATTGCTCATTTATATAAGTTGGTATGCAAACTAGGTAGCTGGGCAGCAGTAATTGTTACTCTTCAATGCTTCAAGTGTGTCCGTCCTCAAAGTCCTCTCATATCAGAGCTGAGGTTATATCAGATCAAAAAGCTTCTAATCCAGGTTGTCAGCCTTGACTATCAACTTGGTAAACCAATTTCTTGACGCAGGGCTGAGGGAGGAGTCAAATGCTATGTTCTTGGCTTTCCTCCACATGTTAGGAAAATAATAATAGCAATTGGTTTTAGGAACTGCCTGTCTGATAAGTGAGTGTAGTCAGTTAACAGCCATTGCACAGAATACCATTTTTCATTATGTAGAGTGATATTAGAATGGTTGAATTTCACTAACACTTGTATTTTGTACTTTCATATGCTGCATGCAATATAACCATGATCGTTGGTTTAAAAGCTATCAATATGTCCATCACTGTTAGCATCCTGGGGTTACCACTGGCCAGAAACTGAACTGGACCAGCCATATAGTGTGGCTGCAACAGCAGGCCAGAGGCTGCAATCCCTGAGGCGCGTTACTCACCTCCTGACTGCCCAAAGCCTGCCCACCATCTACTAGATAGGAGTGTGATGGAGTACTCTCCACTTGTCTGGATGAGTGTGGTTTCAACATTCCAGAAACTCAACACTCTCCAGAATAAAGTAATTTGCTTGAGTGGTACCACCCTTCACTTAAACAACCATGCCTCCACCACAGACACACAATGGAAGCAGAATGTACTATATAGAAGATGCATCACAGCAATGCAGCAAGTCTCCTTTGAAAATACCTCCCAAACTTGTAACCTCTATCGCCTAGAAAGGACACCATCACCTTCCAAGTCATTCAATCTTCCTGACTTGGAAATATATCACCATTCCTTTACTGTCACTGGGTCAAAATCTGGGAACTCCCTTCGTACTGGCACTGTAGGTGTAACTGCACCACATGGACTGCAGAAGCGACTCACCATCACCTTCTCAATTAAAGGCATTTAAAGTTGGGCAACAAATACTGGGCCTTGCACATTCCATGGAAGAATGAAAAATAATTTTATCTGTTTTATTATAGTGCTTTTCTGAAGACCTTTTAAAATATTGGAGAATCTACCTGGGAGCATGGAAAAGTTTATTCTATCCAATAGACACAACGTAGTGTCTTACCATTACTGCCCTCAGGTCACATTATCATATGACCAGGTACTGGGCAGCATGGGTATCGTCCTGATTGTACAGGAGCAATAAGATGCTAACTCAAGAGAATATGCGATTCGTGTTCAAAATTTGTAGCAATGTCATTGCCAATTTAAAGCTATTGCACTTTGTCAAGTATTACCAGTTGGAAAATCGCTTTTAACAGAGTGAGCAGTGGGCAAATGGCATGATGCACGAGTCATGCAGACTGGAAAATTTGCTCTAATCAGTCCCTAACTAAGCCGGATTAAGAATTCTAATGCTTTGAGATGGTGAAAAGGTGATGCAGCACGGTGGCACAGTGGTTAGCACTGCTGCCTCACAGCACCAGGGACGCAGGTTCAATTCCCAGCTGTAGACAGTCTGCATATTCTCTCCGTGTCTGTGTGTTTCCTCCGGGTGCTCCGGTTTCCTCCCATAGTCCTAAAGATGTGCTGGTTAGATGCATTGGCCACATTAAATTCTCCCTCAGTGTATCCAAACAGGTGTCGCAGTGTGGCAACTAGGGAGTTTTCACAGTAACTTCATTGCAGTGTTATTGTAAGCTTACTTGTGAGACTAATAAATACATTTTTAAAAAGTTTGCTCAGCTGCAATGCAGAAAAGAATTTGCCTTGACTTTGAAAGCATGGGGCATCACAATGGCACAGTGGTTAGCACTGCTGCCCCATAGTGCCAGAGACTGGGGTTCAATTCTGGCCTCGGGTCACTGTCATGGTCTGGATGGGATTGTTGTCAGTGCAGACTCGATGGGCTGAATGGCCTCCTTCTGCACTGATTCAAACAATAAATAATAACCATTTCAAGCTGTTAGCTATTTTAAGTATTTTTACCTGAAAAAATCTTGCCAGATTACTTATGCATCTTATAAAGTTAGTTAGCCAAAATAAAGATAAAAATATATCTCCAAAAAGAAAAACATTTGAGAGTATGGGAGATGAGAGTGATGATGATTGTAAGGTGCTAGACATGATATTTTAATATCACAGACTAGACATTAATCATCATCAGTTGATCTGGAATAAATGAGAATTGGAAATCTGGCAATTGTATTTGATTGCACCCAACTATTTAATAATACAACATTAGAAGGTATTTCAAGGATAAACTGAATTGCAATTCGAAATGGCTTTTTTTTAAAGATATATTAATGCAATCTGTGAGTGGAGCCAGAGGACATTGGTAGAGCGTTGAATGAATACTTCACATCCATCTACACCCTAGAGAATGAGGATGATGGTACGGAATTTAGGCAGAGTGACTATGAGGTTCTTGAGCAAATTAACATGAAGGTGGACAAGCTATTAGATGCGCTGGTAGCCTTAGAAGTGGATAAATTTCCAGGCCTAGATGAATTGTGCCCTCGGCTGGTGTGAGAGTCAAGGGAGGAGATAGTAGGGGCTGTGATCCAAATTTTCAATTTCTCTCTGACCATGGAGAAGGTGCCAGATGACTGGAGAACAGCTAATGTAATTCTACTATTTAAGAAAATTAGTTGAGTTAAACCAGGAAACTATAGACAATGAGTCTCACATCAGTGGTAGGGAAACTATTAAAGAAACTTCTGAAGGAGAGTATCTATCTCCACTTGGAGAGGCAAAGCTTGATCAGGAATAATCAACATGGCTTTGTTAGAGGGAGGTCATGCCTAACAAATTTGATTTAATTTTTTGAGGACATGACCAGGTGTGTAGATGAGAGTAGTGCAGTCGATGCAATTTATATAGATTTCAGCAAAACCTTTGACAAAGTCACACATGGGAGACTTGTAAAGAAGGTAATTCACATGGGATATAAGGTAATTTGATAAAGTAGATTCAAAATTGGCTCAGTTGTAAGGGACTGAGGATGATAACAGAAGGCTGTGTTAGTGACTGGAAGCCAGTGTCCAGTGGAGTACTATGTTGGGGCTCCCTATTATTCATCATTTGTATAAATGACATTGATGATCATGTGGGGATAGGATTGGTAAGTGTATGGATGACAGAAAGTTTGGACGGGTGGTTAACAGTGAGACGGAGTGTCTTGGGGTACAAGAAGATATAGACGGAATGGTCAAATGGGCAGGTAAGTGGCCTGAAAAGTGTGAGGTGATACATTTTCATGGAGTAATTTGACAAAAAAGTATTCAATGAGTGCTAGAACACTAGGAAGTTCTGTGGAACAAAGGGACTTGGCGTGTTTGTCCACAGTTCTCTGAAAGGGGAAGGTCATGTTAAAAGGGTAGTGAAAAAGGCATATGGGGCACTTGCCTTTACCATTCGAAGCATAGATTACAAAAGCAGTTGGAGTTGCATCGAACTTTGGTGAGGCCACAGTTAGAGTAATATGTGCAGTTCTGGTCATCATATTATAGGAAGGATGTGATTCAACTGGAGGGAGTGCAGAGGAGATTTACCAGGATGCTGCCTGGGATGGAACATTTAAGTTATGAAGAAAGGTTGGATAGGCTTGGGTTATTTTCTTTGGAGCAGAGAAGACTGAGGGGTGACCTGATCGAGGCATACAAGATTATGAGAGACATGGACAGAGTGGATAAGGAATAGCTATTCTCTTAGTTGAAGGGTCAGTCACGAGAGGACATAGGTTCAAGATGAGAGGCAGGAGGTTTAGGAAGGATCTGAGGAAAAACTTTTTTTACTCAGAGCGTGGTGATGGTCTGAAATGTGCTGCATGGGAGGGTAATGGAAGCGGGTTGCCTCACATCCTTTCACAAATATCCGGATGAACACCTGGCACATCATAACATTCGGGCTATGGGCCAAGTGCCGACAGGTGGGATTAGGTGGGAGTTTCAGGTGTTTTAATGTATCGGTGAAGACTTGATGGGCCAAAGGGCCTCTTCTGCGCTGTATGATTTTACGATTCTAGTTTAGTACGAAACATTTTCAGGAGGGAAGCATGTTGCAAAATGTCTTGCTGTTTTTGTACATAATGTAGTTACCTCTGAAGATATTAATTCAATAATGGACCAGTTTGAAGAGGGCATTTAACATGCAAATCACAGACTTTCACCAACCAGCACTTATGGTTCAGCAAGCTTTTAATTGGCACTTTTCAAACCATTTCCCAGATATGGATGATTGAGTGAGATTTGGGATTTGAGAATAATTTGGATTTTTTCTTCAAAGTTCAACATGATAATGCTGAAGAGGAATCCATCAGTATGCACGGGCACTCTCTCTCAGCACACAGACAGATCAAATCAACAAGAGTAACTCAGATTGGTTACAGACCAATAGATGTCATCAGTATAATGGTATCCTGACCCTGTTTACTGCAGAAGAACTCCCAACAGAAATTTCTAACTTGCAATAGAACAATTACTGTCACATAAGGAGGAACCGATTTTGGGTGCATCACAGGTTGCCTCAAAAGTCCACTGTAATTACCTTGACAGGAACTTTTGAATAGGTTATTTGTTAAAATACAGGGCATTTAAAGTTCTTGCCATTAATGGTTTTAAAAGTACTAAGCGTCAGCCCCTGGTGATATTTCTGCATGTTACGTATATGTATTTAGCTGTTAAAAATCTGTTAATATACACGAAAGCTACTAGGGTTGTTTCAGGTTTCACTTTTGACCGGCCACTGGCTCCCGGTAAGTGCATATTTATTGGTCCAATTTACATGTGTTAATCTCCATTAACGAGAACAAGTTTCAGAACAATATAACATTTGTATCATTTTAAGGTGTGTACATGAAAACAAATCATGTTTCCTTCTCCACACACTCTTTCCCCCCAACAAATATATGATTTTGATTGAATGACTGCACAAATACAGTACTGCATTTAGTCTTTATTCATTTTCAATGCATTTTATATAAATTGCCATATTTGCAGTATGACGGCAAAAGTATGCATTCTCAAAGCTTTTTGACTTCTAGAGTTGTCTACACATTTAAAATACTATTTCCAAGAGATTTAACCTGCATTCTTCATTGAAATTGTATTGTCACATCTTTGCAGGTGTTAAGGTGCAGAGATTTTGACTAATAATATTTAAAATATAAATTTACAATGGAGATGTTGGCTTACTGATATTATCACTAGACTATTAATCCAGAAACTCAGCTAATATTCTGGGGACCCGTGTTTGAACACCACCACAGCAGATGGTGGAATTTGAATTCAATAAAAAAATCTGGAATTCAGTATCTACTGCTGACCATGAAACCATTGTCAGAAAAACCCATCTGGTTCACTAATGTCCTTTAGGGAAGTAAATCTGCCATCCTTACCAGGTCTGGCCTACACGTGACTCCAGAGCCACAGCAATGTGGTTGACTCTCAACTGCCCTCAGGCAACTAGGGATGGGCAATAAATGCTGGCCGGCCAGCGACATCCATGTCCCATGAATGAATTTTAAAAATAAATAGGTTAAAATGGTGCTAAAAAGGATTGGGAAATCTTAGTCTACTAATCATTCTCACTGGTCTCCTCTTTTGATAATGAGGATGCTAAATTCTAACTGTTGCCTCAACATCACTGATCTTCTGGGACAAAAAAGTCTTTAACTTCTAAAATTCTTCACTCCAAGGTTTTCTAACTCTCTATTACAATGTTGTATACATGATAAATCTATATTTTTATATAACTGCTTTTAAATAACATGAAGAAACTGTGCTTTATTTTCTGCAATTTAAAACTGTGTTTCGATTTGATTTATTATTATCATGTGTATTGGGATACAGTGAAAAGTATTGTTTCTTGCATGCTATACAGGCAAAACTTACCATTCATAGTGCAAGTTCATTACCACATTACTGTGAAGTTTATTACCACAGGAAGTAGTTGAGGCCAAAACATTGAATGCATTCAAGAGGTGGCTTGATATAGCACTCGGGGCAAATGTGATTAAAGGTGTTGGGGAGAAAGCAGGCTTAAGCTATTGAGTTGGACAATCAGCCATGATTGCAAAGAATGGCGGAGCAGACTCGAAGGGCCAAATGGCTTCCTCCTGCTCCTGTGTTTCTATGTTAATAATCTAATTTCCTACTATAAATGCTTAGTTACAGAGGGTGAAATGTATTGATCCCTGAAGACAGTGGGATTCTCAAGTCAATGGGCTTTTGAGTTGCTCGCTGCATTTCACAGCTCCGCCCCCGCTGCTATAGAGCCATTAAAAGTTTGCCCATTATTTCAAAACTATACATGGCCACATTTTATGATCATAAGTTCTTATAAAGGAATTGTATGCAAGTTTTTTTGAACCATATATGGAGATGTTGTGGGGTCGATGACACTAGGAGATTTACACATATTCAAATGCTGGTCTATCAAATTGCATTAAGCTGTATAATACATTATAGAAACTTGTTACCAGTATTATTTAAACAACACAAAGCATTGCAAAGTTCATCAACACTAGAAATAACCATTTTACACCAGATAGCAATGTATGACAGATAACGTGACTAGTTGGAACAAATCAACTTAATTCTAGTATACTCATTCTTTCAACAGATTTCCAATATCTTTTGAACCTCAAGAGTATCACCTCGTATGAGAATTTCTAACAGGATTGGATCTCCGGAAACTGCATATTCAAATTTACCTGTCCGTCTGTCTGAAAAAATATCAGGACTGCTTAAGTAATGTGCAAAAGAGCTGCTCATTTTACCTGGCTACATGATTAATCACTGGCGCAAAGTTTGTTGGTCCATAAAGCTGAACTGTCTTGAGGCTCCGATGGTACGCTTCAAGAATTCCTTCAATGCCATTACAATACGGGTTGTCAGGATTGCCATTCTGAAAGATTTTCAGAGGAAACAAAAGACAGTTGGAGATTGCTGTGTAACTCAAATTCTTTCTGACAATTGTTTCAGATCCAAGGAAGCGTTTTTACACTAAAGGAAAAATATTAATTGGCATTTATTCACCTATTATTGCCACAGATCTACCTCACAGTTTGGCCCACATTTTTGGCTACTTACAACTATTTCATTACAGTTTAATGGGAATCTTTAATGCAATTAGTGAAAGGCCACTAAACATTCCTAAATAATTTGGCTGGCACTATCACATCACCACGTTTGATCACCTGTTTGAGTGGCATTTTGCTATCAAGTTGATTTTCAAGAATGGAAATATCTGTGTCACATTTAATTTACATCATGGGGTGGCATGGCGGCACAGTGATTAGCACTGCTGCCTCATAGTGACAGGGATCCGGGTTCAATTCTGGCCTTGGGCGACTGTCTGTGTGGAGTTTGTACATTCTTCTGGAATCTGCGTGGGTTTCCTCTGGGTGCTCTGATTTCCTCCCATAGCAAGTGAGGTGGATTGACCATGCTAAATTGCCCCTTAGTGTCCCAAGATGAGTAGGTTAGATGGATTAGTCAGGTAAATGTGTCGGGTTACAGGGATGCTCTATCAGAGAGTCAGTGCTGACTAGTTAGGCCGAATGGCCTCTTTGGCGCTTTAGGAATTATATGATTCTATGAAACAATCCCAGAATATAATTAACTTCAACCAAAGATTTCCTATGCCATTTCATCAAAGCATTCTTAGAGAATATTATTGACTATATGTCCCAAATGTATAAATGTCAATATTAAATCATTTTGTATTCATTGCATCATGCATATTAGAAAAGCAACTTCCAACAATCCAGTGTGGAAGAAAAAAGACCTATATCTCCATGGCTGATTGAACATATTCTGGGCTAATTTCAGAATATTAATCCACTTCCTCCACTATTTCCATTTCCAACCCAAAGGTAATCAGGAAACTTCAAGATCAAAGAAGCAGGTTTAGTAATGATAAAAAAAATTCTAAAATAAAAATCCACCAGGCAGCATATATTTCAGCGAAAAGAAACTTGAAAGTCAATCAAAAGAATATTTTTGAGACATTGCCAACACCTCTGAGGCATTTAAGAAACATAGAAATGTGAATTGAAACTTACATTACGGGGGTGATCCTCCCAGCTGGAGACTCGAGTGGAGGCCATTTCATGGGCTTCCCACTAGGTCATGATGTGGGTATGCCGGCATTGGACTGGCGTAAACACAGTAAAAAGTCTGACAACACCAGGTTTTAGTCCAAATAAATTGGTTGGACTAAAACCTGGTGTTGTCAGACTTTTTACTGTGTCTTCCCACTAGGTGCCATGGCTCTGCAAGTCTCCGAGTGCCAGATTTCCAGCCTGGTCAGAAATCGGCACGGAACTGAATAATTTAAGTTAATATTAATTTAAATACTATTTGAATGCTATTAGTGGGCCTGGGACTGAAATCTCTGGGCTGCCGAGTGCCTCCCCCCTCTGCCAGGAGTGGTTCACTCCACAGAGTTTAGTACAACTCCCTACTTTCGAAGAGCTGATGGCTCGACCCCACTGGAGTGAAGGGGAGCCATTGAGAACCCCCAGAGGACCAAGGCCTGGGATGGTGCCCCTAGGCATTGTCAGCTTGGCAGTGCCAGCCTGGGACCCCTGGCAGTGCCCAAAAGGCAAAGTGCCAATGCCTGGGGGCACCTTGTCAGTGCCTACCAGGCAAGGGAAAGTGCCAAGGGGGCAGGACTACTGGGGATGAGATCAGTGTTGGTGTGGGGGCCGGGGCCGGGAGAGGGGTGCAATAAGCCCCGCTGCCACTCTGCAAGTGGGCTGAGTGACAGAGGGAGGGGGGGCAGCGATCAGGGGCTGGGCATCAGGGAGGGGGGGCTGGAAATCAGTAGAGTGGGGCTGCAGTGGGGGGTGGAATGGGAGGGCTTGGCTTGCCCAGATGTGTTCGGGATCCAGCAACCGGGCTGTAGGGGGGGTGTCAGAGGGGCAGTGATGAGGGCCTACAGGGCTGGCCAGTGATCGGAAAGGTGGCAGTATGGAGCCACTGTGCATATGCCAATCTCAGCGCTGACAGACCGGCGTATCCGCAGTGGCTTGTTCAGCATTATGCTGTCAGCCTCTCCAGTGGGACTAGGCCCTGCCTACTGAATTTCAGTGTGATTCACGCTGAGGCAGTGCAGAGTGTGGGAGATTCATTTTGAAAATCCCGCTGAAAAAGAGAGCAGTATTGACTCCAGTTTTTATGCAAATTTGACACTTAGAATTGTTTTGCGAGAATTTTCCACTGACATCTTTTCATTGTTCGCAGAACATCCCAATAAGTTGCAGAGACAATTAAAAAAATTGTAGACAGCATTGTAATGTGGCAGCCAATGGCATCCAAAATAGCAATGAGTGGCATTCACAGTTAATTTGTTTATGGTCAGGTTCTGCCAAATTGTCAAATTAACTGGCCTATTAATGGACACTTCACACTACTGTTGGCATAGTATTGGCACTCAAACGGATGGTTGAACCTTACTCCTCCTCTCCCCCCCCCACCCGCCTGACCGCATACACAGCATGGGGAGGCTGACATATACATCGAGGCAGCTTCCTGCAGTAGCAGAGTCTGGTAAAAAAAGAGTTAATTCAAGACTGAGTACCAGTACTGTCCACACAATGATGTATAAAAGCACATAACCCAGAGGCAGGGCAAGTCTAGAGATGGGTAAAGCCTGAGGGCATGATTTTCCAGCCACGCTTGCCCCAAGACTGGAAAATCCCGCACAAGGTTAACGGACCTTTGCATGGTCCATGTCCTGCCCGCTACGATTCCTGTGGCGGATGGGACGGGAAAATTTCACGACTGTGCAGAAGGAAGCCATTCGGCCCATCAGGCCTGCACCAACCACAATCCCACCCAGGCCCTATCCCCTTCAGCCTATGTACTTAACTCTACTAATCCCCCAACTCTAAGGGTCAATTTACCGTGGCCAATTCACCTAACCTACACATTGTTGGAGTGTGGGAGGAAACCTGAGTACCTGGAGGAAACCGAGCAAGCATAGGGATAACATGCAAACTTTACACAGACAATCATCCACGCTGAAATTGAACCTGGGTCCCTGGCGCTGTGAGGCAGAGGTGCTAATCATTATGCCACTATGTCACCCTCTAAATACATACGTAGTTATTAGTTGTTAATAAAGATTTGCTCTTAGCATACTCTACTTCATGCTGACTGAAGCAGGGTTCTCCAGCTCCCAGCAGAATTCTGGATGGGGTTGGGGGAGGGAGGCATTCTTTCACAGAGTCTCCATGTTCCACGGAAGGACAATGGTGGCTTCAATGTCATCCTTGGAGGGTTCATCCCTTTGATTGCCAGGCTGCACAGCTGGCCCTGGCATGGTAAAATAGAAGTCTTACTGGCTCTTTGATAGAGTCTTAACATGGATCCCATTCTAGTGGAGATCCTGAGTTGCTAGCTTTCTAATTGGGCCAGCAATCTTGAGGGAGGACGAATAGGATGGTAGTCCCGGTGTAGGTTTCTTAATTGGCCATGGCTGGTAAAATCCTCTCGGCAGTCCCAACATTCGTTACAATGGCACAGAACCCACGTTTGTTCCTGGCAGCGGAGTCCTTGACGTGCCAGCAACATTTCAGCTCAAGACTCGGCAGACCAAGAATTTGGACTTTGTCATAACACCACAGGCTTACTGTTTGAGTCTCATCATGAATGCTGTGGTTATAAAAAATGGACGGGCTTTCAACAAACAATTAGCCTCAGAATTAACTGTCATAAGCAAATGAGAAAACTTCATCAGCAGCTAAAATTAAACTGAATACAATCTCCCAAATGAAATCTTAAGGTTTCAGTGCACTTTGCTTCGTTAATCTCAGCAAACAGTTGAAGAACAGAATCCCGCTATCCTCATTGTCAAATATGACAACATTATCAATGATATTTCCCCTTCAGGAAAACATACGATAATGATTCTAAGTTTGGGAATTGTATCAGAAACTGAAATATGGAAATATTCCCTTTTCCTCACCCCCCCCCATTCTTAACTGAATTTATTTTCTGTTCATATTCTCAGCGGCCAGTCTGTATCACTGATCTGCCCTGAGGCTTCTACCAATGTCTATCATAAACCTGCAGCCAGGACATGAAAGAGTAGTAAATGTTTCTAATTTTCACTTTCACCCTCTGGCAAAGTTTCCCAATACCCAACTCAGTCCTGCAAGTGAGCAACATTCTTTCTCTTAGGCTCAGAGTGAGCAATGACATTCAATAGAGGGTTTCGCAAAATTGACCAAAAGAAAGAACTTACATTTATATAGAGCTCTTCACATGGTTACACAGAATCTACAGCACAGGAACAAACCATCTAATGCAACTTATTTATGTCAACATTTACACCTGTTTATCGAATCCTATCAGCAGATCTTTATATTCCCAGCTTCCTTACCTGATAAAGGAGCAATGCTCTGAAAGCTCGTGATTCCAAATAAACCTGTTGAACTTTAACCTGGTGTTGTGAGACTTCTTACTGTGCCCACCCCAGTCTAACACCGGCATCTCCAACTCGTAGTTTCCTCGTATGCATATTCAGTTTCCTCTTAATGCATCTATGCTATTTGCTTGAACTGTTCTTTGTGGTAGTGCACTCCACAGCTTTACCACTTTTTGGATGAAGATACTTGTGCTGAATTTTGATGATTATTGACTACCTTATATTGAAGGCCCCTAGCTTCACACTCACCCATAAGTGAGAACGTTATCTCAACACCCTGAAGTGCTTTAGAGCCAATGAAGTCCTATTGAAATGTCTTCACTTCTGGAATGCTATAGCTAAATGCTGGAATGCTATCGTTAAATTCAATATCTGTTAATTGTGGACAATCACCCTCCCCGATAGCATATGTGATTAAAACCTCCAGGAAGACATCTAACCAGGCTTGGCAATCCGAGATGTACTTGGTGCATCCCTCTGATGCTGCAGTTGAGATTGCTTAATGATCTGAGGGTAACTTGCACTCTTGCAATGGGAAATCCATGCTCACAAGGATCAAGTATTCTCCATCATGCAAGCATCACTCTCTGAATGGGTCTCATTGTGTGTTCAAAAATGTGTCCTTTTGTTTAGGGGGAAAAGGACAAGAAAAGTGAAGTTAATGCAGAAGACCAGTCACAATCTCACTGAGTTGGGCAGTGCCCTTGAGCACTTGTGAGGCCTACTCCTGCTCATATTTCTTACTTCCTGCCACAGGGTTATAAGGCCTGCAAAGAAAAGTAATGATAAATTGCAATGTCTGATCTGCCCCACCCATGTTTCGCATTTCTTTCTTCCTATTATGTCCTACATTGCAAAAATCGCACAATAAAATATATTACCAAGGCAAACTCATGCGAAACTCTTCCATCAGGCGGCAGTTTAGCTCCAAACCCCAAAGCTGGAAACATCTTATCACTGTCATAGTCCTGAATGATTTCACCCACTGCTTTTAATGCCATTGCGTATGCATTCATCTGGTAAGGATTCATATAGTGCAGTGATGTGGACTGAGATGGATTTCCTGATAAAGCAAACAGAAAAGAAAAACAGTCTATTAAAAATCCTCTCATTTGATGACGCAATGGTTTACTTATTGTGGCCATTGGGTGCATTATTTAACTATATTTATGAAATTATACTGAAGTATATCAACATTAATAAATAGCATGTTTACTCTTTGTTCAGACAGATTTGCTTGTGACTAAAATACAGTGAATCCAAAAGCATCCTATCCAGCCTGATTCACGAGTACAGGTCACTTGTATGGCTTAATGTCTATCAGAACAGAGTTGTAAGCTGAAAACAGAGTAGGTAAGATTGTCGTTAAGCTCTGTACAAAGCCTGCATTGTGATGGAGGTGGGTGTGAGAGGGGTGGGGGTTCTGGGGTTGGCCACCTTGATTCCTGCGTACTATCACATATGGGGGTGGGAGAGGGATAGAGGAGCTTGGCCTTCAGTTTTCTGGGGTTGTGTAGGTGTTCTCCTTGTCTGCAAGGAATCACAATATCCATGGGAGGGTGCTGGAGTGGGGCCTTTACTCTGACTTTGAGATTGGGGCACTCTTTAAAAGGGACATCCTGAGCTCTGTGGATCCGGCCTTGCCAGCTCTAACAAGCCCCACCTGATGGTACAAAGCATGCCCTCCTTTTTTTTTGAGAGGGTGTCAGAAGATCTGGAGTGAAAAGTTGGTGGGTTTCTGAGGAGAAAAATGCCAGATTTCGGTCAGAACCTGTCACTTTGCTCTTTTTTTTAGGAAAATTCTGTCACCAGTGATTATTTGGTAGAATCCTCAAGGAATTTCTTTTTTATTCATTCGTGGGACATGGGCATCGCTGGCCAGTATTTATTGCTCATCCCAACTTGCCCTTGTTCAGGGGACAGTTGAGAGCCAACCACATTGCTGTGGCTCTGGAGTTATGTGTAGGCCAGACCAGGTAAGGACGGCAGATTTCCTTTCTTAAAGGACATTAGTGAACCAGGTGGGTTTTTCCGACAATCAACAATGGTTTCATGGGCATCATAACTCTTAATTCCAGATGTTTTTTATTGAATTCAAATTTCACCATCTGTTGTGATGGGATTTGAACCTGGGTCTCCCTGAACATTAGCTGAGTTTCCTGAATTAATAATTTAGCAATAATACAACTAGGCCATCACTTCCCTAGCACTGAAATTTCTGCCCATAGATGCCTTTAACTGGAGAGGGCATGAACGAAGGGATAAGGACTCATTTCTTCTGGAGAGCCCTCCTGCTGGCCAGTGATCTAAGAAAACTCACTTTTCCTGTACTTTGCATGCATGGAGTAAGTTCTGACCATGTGGAAATTTACAACAGCAGACACTATTCCTATCAAGTCTACCAACAGATAATCTTTACTCAAGGTTCTGGGTAATTACTTCAATTACACTATTCAAATAAAATATCATTGCTGGGAATTTCCTTGTCACTGGGATCATCAACGTAATTTATCAAGCAAAACATGTTGTTGTCAGCAAATAGTTTTAAACAGGGTTCCCTTATCACTGCCAAAATTTACTTTAGTAAGTCACTAGAATTAGAAAAGCAACCATGTTCTGTTTAAACTCTGTTATTCACTCTATCGTGTTCTTTGCATTGACATCGATCCTTTACTCTTTTCTCTTACTGTTTAATTGTACTAAACAGCATCTTTCCAATGAAGCTCAGGAAACTGTACAAACAGTATAAATGAATTACAGAATCAATATGAAAAAACAGCAAATTGTGTTTTCTTTTCAGTTTGAAGGCATTCTAAAGCATGATGTGATTTTTGGTACAACTTAATGTCTAATAAGTCGATGGAAAAACTGTTAATTGTTTTATTGATGCCATAAATCAATAACCTGTAGTCCACCTATGTAAGTAATGCAAATCCCAAAAGTAGTAGAGGCTTAAGCACTTACCATTAGAAGCTGTAAAGTCAATAGCCACGGTAAAATTTATCTGTGTTCTGCAAGGTTAAACAGAGAGATAAAATTTGATCTCAAATATATTTCTTGAACACGATTCTGTTGTCAGTTTTTTGCTTCATTATCGATCAACTGAACACTCATTGGCCGATTCCGATGGTTTATGTCTAGTTTAATGTTATCTTTCAGAAGAACAGGAACCCATCATGATCTTGGTCAACACTCTTGATGAAAGAAACACCACGAAAGAAAAGATTACTGACCATTTATCTCATTGCTACTTGCAGGACGTTAAGTAGATATGCTTTAGGAGAGTCGATGTGAAACACTTCAGCACAATCCAGGGCAGAAATCAAAGTCCAAATATATTGAACTACATTGACCTATATCTTTTGTCAGGGGTAATGATCAAATTTTATAACACAACAGTAACACTGAAACATCAATACTGCATCCAGTTAGAGTCCAAAAAAACACAAGAAATATCCAAATGCTGAAGGCAGTACAGAGAAGAGGCACAAGATTAATTCTCAGTGTCAGCAATAGAGTTATGAGAAAAGACCAGAAAAATATGAGGTTTTTTCAGCCTGAAACAAAATGAGTTTGCAAAGTGATCTTATAGACATATACAAGAGTGTTAGGTGTATCGAAGAAGTTCTGCTAGAAAGATATAGATCAAACTGCAGATGTAAAACCATGAAACATAGATTCAATCTAAAATAAGGCACTATTAAGATAGACATCAGGAAGAAAATATTCATCCAAAGATTAATTGACATGTAGAATCAACTTTCAGGCATACCATTGCATTCAAAATCATTCTAAAAAATCATATATTCGTACAGCACCTTTAATGCATTTAAACTTCCTAAGGTGCTCCACAAGATTATGTCATACAAAATATGGTCCCAAAACACTGAGGAGAATTTTGAAGGAATGAAAAGTAGACAGACAGATAGACGTACAGATTAGGTGAATTAGCCATGCTAAATTGCCTCAGTGTCAAAAGACGGGTAAATTTGATGGATTAGCCATGGTAAGTGCACATGTTATGGGGATAGGGCAGAGAGGAGCATCTGGGTAAAATGTTCTTTTGGAGGGCCAGTGCAGACCTGATAGGCCGAATGGCCTCTTTCACGCTGCAGGGATTCTATAGGTTCAGGGAGGAATTCTAAAGTTTAACAGCTAAAAACATGGTCACCAATGGTGAATCGATTAAAATCAGAGATGCTTAGGAGGCCAGAACTAAAGCCTCCTAGAGGAGAGTTATGGGGCTGCAAGAAGATACAGAGATAGCAAGGTTTGGAATGTTAAAAATCAAGGCATTGCTTAACCAGGAGCCAGCTCAGTCAACGAATACAATATAATGAGTAAATGAATGGCAGCATAGTAAATATGTTACTGGACTAGCATTCTGGAGGCCTAGACTAATAATCTGGTGGCTTCAGTTCAATTCCTACCACAGTAGCTTGGCGAAATTTAAATGCAGTTAATAAATCTGTGTTGAAAAACTGCTATCAGTAATAGTTTAAGAAAAAAACTATCTGGTTCACCAGTGTCCTTTAGGGAGGGAAATCTGTTGTCCTTATCTGGTCTGGCCTATGTGTGACTCCAAGCAGTTAACTCTTCAATGGCCTTGAAAATGACTTGTTAGACCACTTGGTTCTGTCAAACTACTGCCCTTGACTTCAAGATAATCTTTGATTGAGGGTGACACCAAGGAACCATAGGAAAGTTGAATGCAGTGGGAATTGGGGGAAATCTTTCCACTGACTGCAGTCATAATTAGCATAAAGGAAGATGGTGCTAATTGTGGAAGGCCAATCATTTCAGTTCCAGGACATTGCTGCAGATGTTTCTCAACTCAGTGTTCCTTTAAAGAAGCTTCTTCTGTTCATGGTTAGATATACAAGGTTGGAATCAAGTGAAAACAAACTACTGAGCTAGGTGCTGGAAAAGTGTAATGTTGGAGAAGGAAGGTATCACTCACCATAGAAGCTCCAAAAAAGAATGGGGAAAAGGAACCAGCAAAAGAAACCAAGTGCTGGTTTGCAATTTGGATGTATTATTCACTCTTGTGGAAAGAGTTCTAACTCTCTGGAGGGTTGAAATTTACACATCCAACAATGATGGGCACAGATTTAGGAGGAGACAACATGTTCAGGAGTAGAGATATGTGAGGTTGGAAGGGGGGCAAGGTTGGAGGGGGAGGCGAAGGTTGTGGGGGGGGGCAGGCGGCTGGAGGGAGAAGGAGCTGGAGGAGGGAAAGAGCTGGAGGGGGGAGAAGGTTGGAAGGGGGAGAAGTTGGATGTGGAGGTATTATACAATGAGAGTGGTTGAATGTGATTTTTCTTTGGGATGGGAATGGTACTTAAAGAAGATGGAATACAATTGGTTCTGCACATTACTGCCTAGGTGAAGGTAAAAATCTAACAGGGAATGAGAAAAGATGCGATTGGCATAACAACAAATGGTTCTCAAGTCAACGTATATGCAATTTCAGTGCTTCCTGGCCCTATTCTACTCTGGCGCCTAGCTGCTATTTAAATAGGGTATCCAGTTACATGCCAAACCACCCCCACTGGAGGTCCAGCACTTTCTAAAAGAAGTTTGACTCAAAAGTAATTTTTTAAAACAAGGAAATGCGGGCAGTTTTCTGGGCTTGTCTGTTAATGTGTGTTCATTTCCCCATTGCAAGATATGTAATTATTTGAGGTTTTAATCTTGGCTAATCCTTTATCTTGGACACTGGAAATTTCAATCCTAAAATAACAAATAGCTCTGGAAAAAGTGGGAAACGTTTTGCGAGAATTGTGTGAACCTAATGGCCAGATTAAATACCCTACTGACCAGCTTCCACTGGGTTCTCCTCAACATAAATCTGAGTTTTGGAATTTCTAGTAGAAAAGTTGACACAAGAAATATTATAACAAACTGACACAATTGTACAGATGGGAAATGCATTCAGACATTAGATTTTAAGAACTTGTCGAACTCTTCAACTGTTGCCCATGGTAAGTAAATATATTCACTCTGTTACACATGAATGCTGTTTTCATTTCAGTTTCTCTCTGTCTTGACCTATTTTGTCTTTGGTTGACTCTTTACCTCCTTTCTACCTTTCTTCATTTAAATTCTTTGTCTCTCTCTCTCTCTTTGTTGTGCTTTGCTTCTTCTTTCCTTAGATCATCTTTCCTACCAAATATTACTCTGAAAATTGCTATTACTGGCATTTTATGACTGAACATCTTAAACCTAACATGACGGACAATTTGACATTCACAGCAAGCCACTGACTATTTTGCTACCATGTTCAGCTGTATTACTGGATATGACAGCAGAATGATACTGTGTTTTGACCTCAACAGCTGGGAAGACAGTGCATGGGACTCCAATGATGGTGACGTCTGCTTCACTAAGCTGTAGTTGGTTTCAAAGGAGGGCAGATAACAAAGGTCAAAGATGCAAGAGCAAGAAGCCAGCTCAAGAAGGCGCACAAACCCTCATCAACCACAGATCCATCGACCAACCGACTGATCAATGACTGACTGTACTTGTGGAGTGTGGATTTCTTTTCCCCCTCTTAATGCTGTTTCTCTCTTACCCTATTATATACCCTTTTTTACTTCTTTTACCTGGCACTGACTTTATCCTATCTTTTGCAGCTTTTCTCCTTTTCTCTGCCCCTTTTTTTTAACCTTTCTCTCCCCTTTTTTTAAACCTCTCTCGATCTCTCTGCCTACTCGAGGACTTTGGCAAGCTCCTTTGAGGGACTGCCATTAATGGTTTGTTTATTTGACAACATCAGATAACTTGTTGACAAATTCTGAATTCAAATTGGTAAATTTGGGGTTACATTTTTTTTTGGCACACAGCAGCAGTTGGTGTTTATATTGAGATGTGTACTATTGTTTTTTATTTGGTAGAGTATCAATCTTCAGATTCTAGGCTTTGTTTATACAGCCTCTGTCAAAATAAAATCAATACTTCCTTTCTCAACTTGACGTCAACTGTGAACAAAACAAAATGTTGATGCAAAGTTCACTGAAAAAAGTTCATGATGCAACAATCTGAAATAACAATTGGCAGAGGATTCAAAGTGCAATGAATTAAGACTTTAGTCTTTCACTTCTTGGCCAGAGCTTTGAACGCAATTCCCTCTTTTGGTTGTAAGGAACCCAAGTTTGGAATAATTTGTTCCAGCTTCAACCTCGTAGTGATCCTATGCCCTCAACATAAATTTGCTTTTAATTGGATACCAAATTAGCTTTTACTGAAAGAACCGCCACCAAGTTTCTAGTGTGCAAAATGAAACATGTCACTTCTAAGTGCCTGTGAAGGTAAGGCAAAGGCACATTGGGAGGCTAATGCAGTGATAATAGAAGCTTGTATCTAACGTAGCAGGTGGGAATCTGATCCTGAGCATTCAAACAGAATATTTAATATTAAGCTGAGTTCTGTGTATACGAGTGTGGTGGCGGGAGGCTCAGGCAGCACGTTTCCCGTTGGTCAGAATCTGCACTAAGAACCTCATTAATTATGCTCAGATGATTTCCTCTCCGAACCACTGGTGGGTTGACAGCTGATTCATCTGCCTGCCATCAAAACGTTTATTTATTAGTATCACAAGTAGGCTAACATTAACACTGCAATGACATTACTGTGAAAATCCCCTCATCACCACACTCCGGTGCTTGTTCGGGTACACTGAGGGACAATTTAGCACCTAACTAGCATATCTTTCAGACTGTGGGAGGAAACCAGAGCACCCAGAGGAAACCCACGCAAATATGGGGAGAATGTACACCTCCACACAGTGACCCGAGACCGGAATTGAATCTGGGTCCCTGGCGATGCGAGGCAACAGTGTTAACTGGATTTGAAGGTCTTGGTGCTATATTTAACCACTGGTCCAGCACACTTGCATCACTCTTCCCAGCCCACCTATCAGAATCATATGGCAGGATTTTACAACCTCACTCGTCCCAAAATCTTAAAATCCCACTACAGGTCAACCAACCTTCCTATTGTTTGTCCCTTGCCTGCTCAGATTCCCATGGCAGGTGGCAGGGGGTGGGGAGGGAGGGGGATTCTGGCCATAGAGATTTACAGCACAGAAAGATGCCCTTCAACCTGATGTGGCTGCACTGGCCATCAAGCAACTATCTATTCTCATCCTATTTTCCAGGACTTGGTCTGTAGCCTTGTATGCTATGGTGTTTCAAGTTCTCATCTAAATACTTTTATGCCTTCACCAGACTGTGCAGGATGTCAGCAATCCAGAGCTAAGAGGCTGACAGCCCCAAAATAAGTCTGCTCCTTGATGCAATCACCCTCCCACTGAGACCATCACCTGTGAGGTGCCCTTACCCCACTTGGACCTTTACTCACTGCCTCTGGAGTGTACCATCCCCTTCCAGTAAACTGTTGCTGTCTCTTTAATCTGCCATTTGTGAAATTTTCATGCTGCCTTTTTGGGATCCAGCTTCTTTTGGCTTTCCCTATATTCATTATCTTTTTTCTATTTTCTCAGAAAACTAGTTGCGACTCTCTACAGATGCACCATAGAAAGCATTCTTTCTGCTTGTATCACAACATGGTATGGCTCCTGCTCTGCACAAGACTGCAAGAAACTACAAAGAGTTGTGAACAAACCCCAATCCAACACACAAACCAGCTTTTACCCATTGATTCCATCTACACTTCCCATTGTCTTGGAAAAGCAGCCAACATAATTAAGGACCCCATACACTCCGGACATACTCTCTCTCACCTTCTTCTGTCAGGAAAAAGATACAAAAGTCTGAGGACATGTACCAACCAACTCAAAAACAGCTTCGTCCCTGCTGCCATCAGACTTTTGAATGGACATACCTTGCATTAAGTTGATCTTTCTCTACACCCTAACTGTGACTGTAACGGTACATTCTGCACTCTCTTCTTTCCTTCTGTATGTACGATATGCTTTCTCTGTATAGGGTGCAAGAAACAACTGTATACTAACACACGTGCCAATAATAATTCAAATCAAATTCATCTCTGTCCACCTCCTTGCCCTCCTGTCTGACAATGCAAGCCCTCCCCCATCTCCCACACTACTTGCACAGCACTCCTTCAATATTGCCCTCTTCATCTTCATCAGGCCATCCACCCTGGCCTCACCTCACACTCCACCTCAGTCAATCTTCAGACCTTTGTTGTGGTAGTTGCATGCGTCCTGCAGCACAGTGCTTCCAGATAGACACTGGTGTGTGGCACCAAGGGGGGAGGGAAACTCCTGTACTCCCCAACCCAGATACTATACTGATCTGACTTGGTGACACAGGAGGGTTCATGGGTCCAGCAGCGCAGTGTTGTCCATGAAGACCAGCTTGGGATGGAGAAGGAGGCAAGGACCAACCTGCCCTGGCACCAGGAGCAGTGCAGCATAAGGCTTTGTTGCACTCACTTTGAAGTCTCTCATGAGCTGCAGAGCACCCTGGGCACGCTACTCTTCATCAATCAGTTTTAGACTGATGTAATTTCACACCTTTCTGGACGCAAGATTGAAAGGGAGGCTGGCAGGAGCTGTTTTAATGGGGATTCATGAGATGCAAATTGTATTCACGTCACCATCCAACAGGATGACCAACTGCCATTAACCTACCATTGGGAGAATTACTACATGGTTTATGCCGGTGGCTTTTTGACTCCCACTACATTTTTAGCTCCTGTCTGTCACCAAACCCGTTGTGGGTGGGATAATTTCACTTTTTGCTCATCACAACAGGCATGAAAATTCTCTCGAGTTCAAAACAAAATCTTGCAACTGAACTAGCCATGTTGGCTTAATGGCCCAGAATTTCCTGGAAACATTCCAGCATAGCTATTAAGCAACAGTATCATTTACCACTCCCCCACCCCCAAGTGGGAAATCTGTAAGTAACTGAGTATAAATTTCCATAATTCAGTTATTCTGAAAATAGTCCCCGCTATTGCACTAACAAGGTTCCTGCCCAGAAAGTTCAGGAACCTCAGTTAAATACATTAACATGTCATTATGGGGCTTCCCAGCTGTATCACTTCCTACACATTTGGATTTCTCCCAAGATTTACAACAGGTCCGGAGCAGCATAAGCCAGTTGAAGAGATCGTGTCCAGGGTAAGTACCAGCCAAGCCCTGGGGAGTTGACATATGATGTGGATATGCCGGCGTTGGACTGGCGTAAACACAGTAAAAAGTCTGACAACACCAGGTTTTAGTCCAGAACTCTCCATTCACCTGACGAAGAGAGAAACCTCGAAAGCTTGTGAGTCTATTATCAAATAAATCGGTTGGACTAAAACCTGGTGTTGTCAGACTTTTTACTGAGTTGACATATGCCCAGGGGTAGCCTGGCCATGCAGTGCCAGGGTTCCTCTGGGGAGCACCTTTGGTGCATTCCCCATTTCCACACTGGGGGCTTCCCAGTGTGCATGGGGTGATGGGGACTGGGGGTGTGGTTGCCATGAACACATGGGGTTTCTGTTTCTCTGGCGGCGGAGGGACTGACATTTTTTTACCCAGCGATTGGGGTGCCCTTTTCTGGAACACTAACATTGCTAGCTCTCTTAGGCAGCTGCGCACCTAAGGCTTTTCTCACTTGAGCCAGATCTTAGGAGAGAAGGGGAGAAGGCGGGAAAGCGGAACTGATCCACCTCAGATCAGCCATGATCTTATTGAATGGCGGGGCAGGCTCGAAGGGCTAGATGGCCTACTCCTGCTCCTATTTCTTATGTTCTTATGGGAGGAGAAAATTCCGCCCTTGATCCTTTTTGCTCACTCAGATACATATTATGTTTAACCAAAGTGATGTCAATGCACCCAAAATGTTTCAGACCCCACCCACCTCCCATCCTTCAGGAGAACTAACCAGGTGGAATGGTGTGCATAATGGAAGAGGATAAGGAGCAGCAGCAGCTCTGAGAATGAAGTACCAGTTCATGGGGTGATAACATATTCACTATCACTCATTTTGCTAACACTGCATTTCTGCTTGTTTTAGGCTGGTTTTCAAATTGAAGTGCAGGCAAATGAGTTCCATGGCAATTTTGGGAATGTTCTTGCCAGTAAGATTGACACTGACAGTGGCTTAAATTATTTTGATTCATTTGTGGGACATGGGCATCGCTGGCTGACCAGCATTTATTGCCCATCCCTAGCTGCCCTTGAGGTGGTGGTGGTGAGCTGCCTTCTTGAATTGCTGTAGTCCATGTTCTGTAGGTTGACCCACAATAATCATTAGAGTGGGAATTCTAGGACTGTGGCCCAGCAACTGCAAAGGAATGATGATATCTTTCCAAGTCAGGATGGTGAGTGGCTTGGACGGGAACTGATGGCTTTGGTGCAATTCTGCCCAAGTATGATCCAGGAAACTGGGGACCAATATAAATCAAGAACATTTTCTTCCTTTTGTATTGCGCTGCCCTGCTGTGACTACTTATATCAGAAAAATTGCCCCTCTGGCTTTCTAGTCATAATGTCATCAACCCAGGAACTCACAGCAAGTGCATGTTTTTTTGACCATTCCAGACTGGATCACTAAATTTGTTTATTGTCAGCCTTTTGTTCAAAGCAGACCAAATTGAAAATCCCAGTTTCTCACTGTAAAAGGTTAATTCTATTCACAGCACACTGAGCATGTGCAAAAGGAGTTATGTCACAATGATGTCAGTCATTGAGAGAAGACAGAGTAACATCTCAGAGGGTGGCTCCAGCTATATGTTAGTCTTATTAACCTTTGTGAATAGTTGGTACATATATAAGTAACAACGTTATTGCCCCTCACAGGATCCCTTCTCGGCTAAGAAGCTAACGGATCCCAACACAACACCCAGTCAACAGGCTTACTTAGAGAATAATTTGGAGGATTCGGCAGAGTAGTGGTAACATCACTGACTAGTAATTAGAGGCCCAGGCTAATCCTCGAGGAACATGGGTTCAATTCCCATCGTGGTAGTTGGTGGAATTTGAATGCTATTAATAAAGTGTGGAATTAAAAGTTAGCCCCAGCAATGGGATTGTGAAATTATTGATTGTCAAAAAAACCCATCTGATTCATTAATGTCCTTTAGAGAAAGAAATTTGCCATCTTTACCTTATTCTACACATGATCCTAGGCCAACAGCAAGATTGACTTTTAAATGCTCTGTTTAAGAGAAATTAGGGATGGGCAACAAATGCTGACTTGTCAGTGATGACCACATCCCATGAAAATATTAATTAGAATAAAGCCACAAGATTCCACAGTTTTAAACAAATAAAAGAAACTTCATTCTGTACTAGTCTACAAAGCAAACAGTAACTACTGGATAAAAGCAAATTACTGCGGATGCTGAAATCTGAAACCAAAAGAGAAAATGTCAGAAAATCTCAGTAGGTCTGACAGCATCTGCAAAGAGAGAAAAGAGCTGACATTTCGAATCCAGATAACTCTTTGTCAAAGCTGCAGTAAATACTCTCTACCTTATACTGTAATGTCCGGAATTAACATGACGGGAATATGAATTGAAAGACAAACTTGGCTGAAAACACCACAAGTTGTATATTAAATGGCAGACATAAAGAAAACCGATCCCAAGAATTTTTCAGCAACCCAAGGAGACAACAGAGATCAAAGAACATTAGAACTAGGAGCAGAAGTAGGTCATCTGGCCCCTTGAGCCTGCTCCGCCATTCAATAAGATCATGGCTGATCTTTTCATGGACTCAGCTCTTACCTGCCCGCTCACCATAACCCTTAATTCCTTTACTGTTCAAAAAGTTATCTATCCTTACCTTAAAATCACAGCAATTCACAATTTTAAAAACTCTGGTCTCTCTCACTAGGCATTTCAACTCTTCTCTTTAGATGATCCAGCTTCTGAGTTCTCCAAAGCCGCTCCAATTTAGACTGTCTCACAACTGTTCATCTCCCGGTTCCTCAATCGCTTCTCCTGAGACTGTATCCCAGTGGTTTCAAAAGACTACAATCCAGCATCTAAATCAAAGGCATAATTCCAGCTCCTGGGCTGTTCAGGGCATTACACCACTGTCCATGGGCAGTCCTTCGTCTCAATCACAGCAGCACGGTGCCAGTAAACAGCTTCCAAGGCTTCCCTGAGCCCCAGCTCCTCAGTGGTAACAATAGTGATTCAGCTGTGTGGGAGCTAAACACCTTCATCTTTATTTGCTGCTGATTAACTCTTTACTAACTATACTTCACTGATCCTTGAACTGATCTATGCGACGAATTAAAATATCCCTGCAGGGCCCCTGTTCCTACACAGAATTAAATGTCTCAACCATTGGAGCATTCTGTGCCAAGGGCAACACCCTGGCACAGTGGTTAGCACTGCTGCCTCAAAGTGCCAGAGACTTGGGTTCAATTCCGGCCTTGGGTAACTGTGTGGGTTTCCTTTGGGTGCTCCGGTTTCCTCCCACACCCCAAAGATGTGCAGGTTAGGTTGATTGGCCATGCTAAATTGTCCCTTGGTGTCAAGGGGATTAAATATGTGGAGTAATGGGGATAGAGGCAGCGTGGGACTGCAGGCTCGATAGGCTGAATGGCGTCCTTCTGCACGGTAGGAGTGCTATGATTTCTATGATATTACTACCTGCAGTCAACTAATTGCCACCCTCCATCGCTGCAAACATACAAGAACAGAAACAAAACAAAAACACATCACCGTTTAAGTTAAAATGTTCCAATGGACAAGTTGTTAGAAAGACTGCTGACTGTGTTGGAATGGATATTGCAATGTTTTAGCTCTATCATGGGGATCAGATAGCTTTAATGGAACCGCTTGAAGTTTTTTTTCTTAAGATTTACGATGCTTTGTGAATCGTTAGATTATATTACAGCCTTTTTACTTCATTGATTTTATTCAATATATTCAGGTCTCAAAATCCAAGTTGAGGCTTATGTGGGATAAATGCGAGCTCAGAATGTAACTGACACCATCTTTCACAATTCAAATGTGCACAGATATAAAAATAACAACATTTCAAATTAGATTCTCTAATATATGTATAAATTTTGCAAGAATCAGACACTCGGGCCCTGATAAGATAAAGAGTGAGAGGGCGCAAATTTAAAATGAATTGCAAAAGAAACAAATGTGGTGCGAGATAAACTTAATTCACACAATGAGTCACGAATGCAGTGCGCGGAAGTGTAGTGGAGGCATGTTCAATCGAGGCTTTCAAGAGACCACTGGATGATTAGTTAAATAGAAATAATGTGCAGGGGTACAGGGTGAGAGAGGGTGGGAGGGGGTGAGAGAGTGGGAGGAGGGTGAGAGGGTGGGAGAGGGCGAGTGAGTAGGAGGGGGTGTGAGTGGGAGGGGCACGAGAGGGGGGGTTGTGAGGGGGGGGTGAGAGAGTGGGGAGGGTGAATGAGGTGGGAGGGGACGAGTGAGTGGGGGGGGCGAGAGAGTGGGGGGGAGCAAGAGTGTGTGGGGGATGAGTGAGTAGGAGGGGGCGAGCGAGTGGGGGGGGGCGAGCGAATCGGGGGGGGGGCGAGAGAATTGGGGGAAGGCGAGAGAGTTGGTGGGGGGGGGGGGCGAGAGAGTTGGGGGGGGGGGGGCGAGAGAGTGGGAGGAGGTGCGAGAGAGTGGGAAGAGGTGCCAGAGAGGGAGGGAGCAAGAGACTGCGAGGGGGTGAGAGAGTGGGAGGGGGGGGCGAGAGTGTTGCGGGGGGGGGGGGGCGAGAGAATGGGAGGGGTTGCGAGAGAGTGGGGGTGAGGTGAGGGAGTAGGAGGGGCGAGACAGTGGGAGGGGGGCCGAGAGAGTGGGGAGGGGCACGAGAGAGTGCGAGGGGGTGGGGGTGAGAGAGGTGGGGGGGGGAGCGAAAGAGTGGGGGTGTGAGAGAGTGGAGGCAGGGTGAGGGAGTAGGAGGGACCAGAGAGTGGGGGGGGGGCGAGAGAGTGGGAGGGGGCAAGAGAGTCAGACGCAGCGAGAGAGTCAGAGGGGGCGAGAGAGTCAGAGGGGGCGAGAGAGTTAGAGATGGTGAGAGAGTTACAGGGGGCTAGAGAGTGAGGGGGCAAGTGAGTGAGGGATGGTGAAAGAGTGAGAGTCGGTGAGAGATCACAAGAAGTGGTGAGTGCATGAGAGACAGTGAGCGGGTGAGCAGTGGGTGAGAGGGTGAATGGCAGCGAGAAGAGAGAAGGGGCGAGCTGATAAGAGACAGTGAACAAGAGCGTGGGAGCCAGCAGATGAGAAGTCTTGGCTTTCAATAATGAGAAGAATTAGTCAAAACCCTTCATCTCCACTCGAATCAAAAGTGAGCGAGTTTGTTTCCAGTTTCAGATTTGTATGTTTCTAACCTCCCATTCAGTAAAAATTCCAATCCTCTTTCTGATCAAACTGCAAGAATTTTAGTGTTTGGTGAAAATAAGAAAGAATAAAAATGATTTATTTAGTAATTGGGAACCATATCAATAGTGCTGCCTCTTGGTTCTTAATTTTCTGGGGAAGGTCTCTCATAAAATTCTTCAAATACATGCTTTATTGGTTAATAATAAACAGTGGAATGTTTTCCTTATCCTTCGTTCACCAATATAAATTTCTTCATTATCCCTAAGATTAATTTAATCTCCATACTTAGAATTATTTTCTGTACATGTCAACGATCTGATGTAATGAGATGCGGCACATTTATTTTTGGCAGTATCTGTCGAGTCAGTTGTTTATGGATCAGGCACTCTAACGAGGTGATAAACATAGAATTATTTGATGAATCTGATGGCTAATTATTGTTTTCTTGCTCTGACAGCTGTCATCAGTGACTCAACAAGTGAACTCCACTGATGCCTAAATTCATGAGAAAAGATTGATGGCATGAATCAGAAATGGAATCCCTTGAATGGTTTAAACAGCATTCTAGGGAAGCTTACTGAATACTGTTCTGCAGTATTCTTTCGATGGGTTTTTGCAGAGTATTTTTATCTTGTGCATTGTCAGTGGGAAGTGCAACACAGAACAACATGGCCAAGTAGGCAGTATCCACTAGGCCTTGCTACCTGCCACAATATTGAAATGTCTACTTCAAGCTGTGCATGTTAGAAATAGCATAATTTGCACACCGCAATCATAGAATCCTACAGTGCAGAAGGAGGCCATTTGGCCCATCGAGTCTGCACTGACCACAATCCCACCCAGATTCAGTACCCATAACCCTTAGTTATTCCATCAGACACTAAGGGGCAATTTAGCATGGCCAATCTACCCAATCTGCACATCTTTGGACGGGAAGAAACCGGTGCACCCGGAGGAAACACACACAGACACGGGGAGAATGTGAAAACGCCACAGTGTCCCAAGCCAGGAATCGAACCTGGGTCCCTGGCACTGTGAGGCAGCAGTGCTAACCACTGTGCCACCATGCCATCCAGCAGTAGTAGTAGGTATGCTGAAATGAGGAGGGTAACAAAGAAAGTAGAAGTAGGTGCCATTGCTGTTGTGATTGGGAGGAGAGGACTTGAAAGCAGTGGAGGGAAGGCCTGATGTTTTGGGCTACAGATGGTACAGGATATATAGAGTCATATAGTGCAGAAAAGGCCCTGTGATCCATCGAGCCTGTACCAAAAATAACTACCACTAAAGTTGTACTAATCCCATTTTCCGGCACTTGTACCTTAACCTTGAATGGTATGATGTTTCAAGTACTTATCCAAATACTTCTTAAAGGTTGTAAGGTTTCCAGTCTCCACTACCTTCCCAGGCAGGGCACTACACGTTCCCATCAACCTCTGAGTGAAATTTATTTTTCTCAAATCCTCTCTGAATCTCCTGCCCCTTAACCTAAAACTATATCTCCTCATGACTAACACCTCAACCAAGGGAACAGTTGCTTCCTATTCAAACTGTCCATACCCTTCATCTTACACATCTCAATCATGTTCCCCCCTCAGCCTTTCTGCTCTAAAGAAAACAATTGAAGCCTATGCAGTCTCTCCCTGCAACTCAAAAGCTTCATCTCCAGCAATATCCTGTGTATTCCCTCTGCACACCCTCTAGTACAATCACATCCTTCCTCTAGTGAGCTGACTAGAACAGCACACAGTGTAGAGAAGAAAGATGTGGCTAGGAAGCAAATCTAGTGGTGCTAGTCAAATCACTGAATTTTCTTCAGCACTTTAACTTAATGGTAAAAACTGGATGGCATGGACAAGTTGGTGTTTCTATGCTGTAAACCCTTATGACTCCAAGACTCTGCTACAACCTTGGTGCAACGGTAGATTCATTTACCTGCTTGCCAACCTGCCTACAGCAGTCAGGATCTCCTTATTCCTACCAATCTGCTCCACATCTCCTGTCTTCAAGCATTCTTCAAATTCGGACAAAGAAACAGGTGCATTTGGCAAAATGTACTCCAGCTTTTGGAGGTGCAGGCTTGTCTTAAAGGACATCACTCTCGCATGAATTCAGCTTTCTTTAATGTTGCTCACACACAGTCATATGAGGTGAGGCAGAGAACCCACAATAGTTTATGCCTCTCACCCAAACTGCCCAGGTTAAAAGTAATAACCAGGTTTATTTACATAGCAACAATAAGACATAACAAGATATCCAAGAGTACAACTCTCAATATCTACCACTTAAAAAGATAAGACACCATGACCAAGTCACATATCATCCTGACTTGGAAATATTTAGTCATTCCTTCATCATGACTAAGTCTTGAAATTCTTGAACTCACTCCCTAACAGCACTGCAAGAGTTCAAGAAGGCAGCTCACCACCACCTTCTCAAGGGCAAATAAAGATGGGCAATAAATGTTAGCCAAGTCAGGGATGCTCATATTTCATCAATGAATTTTTAAAAAGGAACATTGGACTTGTAACAGGTCATATGATGAGACAGCCATGATTGTTACCTACTATTGTTCTGTAGAGAGATTCCACCAGAAGCCAATGACCACCTGCATTCAAGCAGCCAAGATAATAAACAACAATATCTTGAAATTGGAGAAGTATCCTCCTCAATCTGTTCCAACGTCAAACCCATCTGAGAACAACTTCCTGGAAATTCAACCAGAAGAGACTTCACAGCTTGCTGAGAATTTCCCTCTTTGCAAGACCTTAACTTTCACCAAACCGTCAACTCATCTAAGAAACTACAGGTCTTCCACTAAAGAGACTGAGAAATTAATAAATTGTAATGATATATTTTTTCTTCATCTTTCTCTGGTCTTTGTGTGATGCTAGACTGTGAGTTAAGTGAGGGAGATGTGCATTTTTAAACCTCTGTGGCAAATGTGTGACAACAAATAACCTTCCTTATTTTAAAATGCACAAAAAGCTTGCTGCTGAAAATTGGGGCAATAGCGCTAAGGATAATAGCATAAGCTTCTCACGTACAAAACACAGGCAACAAGAAAACACAAAGATCTTGTCTGTGACAAATAACACCAGAAAAATTTGAGCTGTTCAGCTTTGAAAAGAGGCAACTGAGACATGGATCAGCACAGCACAAAAAGTGAAAAAATGCTCAACTTCAGTTAAAAGTAAAATATGATCGCAAAATCGGGAGGTGAATATTTAAATATACAAAAAATACATTTTGGATGAATATTAGAGATATATTTTTCACACAAAGTTTAATCAATATGTAGAACAGTAGGATGGTGGCAAAAATTATGGAACCATCTAAGAAATTATAGGCTTGTAGGTTTTTTGATTTGATTTATTATTGTCACATGTATTAGTACACAGTGAAAAGTATTGCTTCTTGCGCGCTATACAGGCAAAGCATACCATACATAGAGAAGGAAAGGAGAGAGTGCAGAATGTAATGTTACAGTCATATTTAGTGTGTAGCAAAAGATCAACTTAATATGAGATAGGTCCATTTAAAAGTCTGATGGTAGCAGGGAAGAAACTATTCTTGAGTTGATTGATACGTGTCCTCAGACATTTGTATCTTTTTCCTGATGGAAGATGGTGAAAGAGAGTATGCCCAGGGGGCTTGGGATCCTTGATTATGCTGGCTGCTTTTCCCATGCCGTGGGAAGTGTAGACAGAGTCAGAGCATGAGAGGCTGGTTTGCATGATGGACTGGGTTTTGTTCATAATCCCTTGTAGTTTCTTACAGTCTTGGACAGAGTAGGAGCCACACCAAACTGTAGTATAACCAGAAAAAATGCTTTCTATAGTGCATCTGTAAAGGTTGGTGTGAGTTGTAGTGGACATGCCAAATTTCCTTAGCCTCCTGAGAAAGTAAAGGTGTTGGTGGGCTTTTTAACTACAGCTTTGGCGGAGAGGGACAAGGAGGGGTTGTTGGTGATCTGGACACCTAGAAACTTGAAGCTCTCAACCATTTACACTTTGTCCCTATTGTGATAGACAGGGGCATGTCCTCCACTACACTTCTTGAAGTCGATGTTTTCATTAGTAGGAAAGACTCAGACCCAAGGGCACAATCTCAAAGTAAATGAACAACCATTTAGAACCAAGATGAGGAGGAATTTCTTCAGCCAGAGGGAGGTGAATCTGTGGAATTCATTCCCACAGAAGGCTATGGAAGCTGGTTCATTGAGTGTATTCAGGACAGAGATAGATAGGTTCAAGATTGGTAAAGGGATCAAAGATTACAAGGAAAAGGCAGGAAAATGGTGTTGAGAAACATATCAGTCTTCATCAAATGGCAGAGCAGACTCAATGGGCCGAATGGCCAAATTCTGCACCTATATCTTGTGCTCTTATGGTCTTATCATCTCAAGGTAGCATTTTCTAGTCATGCTCCTACTATTACATGGCTTTTATTTAAATGATATACAATATATACGTATCGATGGCCCTCTAGGATATCGTAGAACTAACGACCTTCGTTTTCCAACCATGGTGCCTGGTACAAATCCCCTTGCAACAGCAAAGCATTTATATGAACAATCCCCTTGAGTAATGGAGAGCTGGGAAGCTAACAGAAGTCAATGTAAGTTACTTTACTCGAGGAAAGGAATTAATATTTGTGGCTCAAACCTGAGTGGCAGAGAAATGGTCATTCTCACTTGAGTTGGCTTTTCATTGAAAAATTGGCTCTGAGCAACCTTTTAGCTAATAAGGCTTTAAATCAGATTAATAGGTTTCTGATCATTTGTTTCATGGTCTTCATTTACTCTTACAGGTAAGAATGAATTGCTCTTAAGTAATATTACTCTAAACAGGCACACCTTGACTTTACGATGTGAAATCCCAACATTCAGAAACTGACATCCAATTTCAACTTTATGACAGCACACCAACATGTTCAAAAGTGTGCACTCATGTTCTGAGCAATCCAACTGTTTTATTGGACACGTCAAACTGTCTTCAATAGGTTGGGAACAAGTGGTAACATGGTTTTCAGGAATAAACTTGTGTCGCAATTCTGAGGACTACCTGTATTCAGTCACCTCATCAGTCAGAGGTAGTGACAGTCCAAGTCTCTGGCACTCAAAAGACCACTGGAGAATCAGTTCTTGCCAAGTCTGAGTCAGAAGATGAGACTCCAGTTGGCAGTGCACTGGAGATTCAAGGGCAGGCAGGGAAGCATCAGACAGAATTGCCCGAGGCACACACCAGACCAAAATGAAGGTTGGCGGAACCAGTCTGCATTCTGTTTGATGCTGTGGCTCCAACATCCAAATCTCTGTGTCACCATGGGAAGGGTGGCAGCCACTTGAGACACCATGGCTTCATTTCTGCTAGATTTGCATGTGGACTTGCATTCCATGACTCCAGGCAGATATGGAATTTGTCAGTGGTTAGGCAAAAAGTGGACCTCCCTCCAGGTGCTCTTCCTCCTCAAGGACTCAGGCAGGAATGTCTGCCGAACATCCCAGGACCATCCAGATAGGAGAGTCCCAGGTGTCCAGCAGTTCCCAAACTCCTCTACCTGTGACCCAGTCAGCCTCAGCTGTTCAGGCTGAGCAGTTGCCCCTGTTTCAGAGTAGGAATTTGAGCATGCAGGGTCCTCCAGACTGCTGGTCTCCTGACCAAACCCACCAAAGTCATCTTAGTCAACAGGGGATAGCAGTCAGTAGCCTGCCTCCACCTCTGCTGTGGCTGTCGGGGCTGCACTCAGTCAAAGAGGTAAAGTACATAAAGTGAAAAAAATTATGATTGGACACCAGTGGCTTGGGGGTCCAGTCATTGTATATATGTTGCACTTTTGTAAATACAATTTGATTTTGTGAATCAACATCTCAAGAATGCCTCTGATAATATGTGCCATCTTAATGCAAGGGTGAACTTGCTTTCACATCTCAATGATCTACCTGAGTGCCCCTCAGATTCATGTTATGTTAGCCAAATCATGTTAGTCGCTTGCACATTGTGTCATTAAAGGAAGCTGTGTCAGCCCAGATTCTGGAATGCGTGTGGATATAGCAATACTCTTTTACGTCTTGCAGCACACAATGAATAATGTGTGCTCCTGTGTCTTAGAGGATGACATCTAATGTGGCATCAGCACTGAACTACCTTGCAAAAGTGAGAGCACACTTGCTGGATCCATTATGTTCACTGCAACCAAGTGAAAATTTAAATGCTGTTGCAAGTGTCATGTGCTGGTGACCACTGCATAATGTTCAGTTGACTCAGGTTGTGCATTATACAGGCACCAAGTTCAGCACTAGATGCAGCCTTTCCCAGTGTGTTTAACTTCATGATTCCTGGGAGTTTCTAGTTCCCAGACTGAAAGATAAGCTTCCTTGAGATATTGGAAAGGACTTGCTGATCATTTCCATATCCTTAGGGACAGGCAGAATGCACACCTATAACTTTACGTCAACCTAACCTCTTCCGAAACCTAATGGTAATTGGTGTGTTTAATGTTTGCTCATTATTGTCACGAGTAGGCTTATATTAACACTGCAATGAAGTTGCTGTGAAAATCCCCTAGTTGCCACACTCTGGCACCTGTTTGGGTACACCGAGGGAGAATTTAGCATGGCCAATGCACCCAACCTGCATGTCATTCGGACTGTGGGAGGAAACTGGAGCACCTGGAGGAAACACACACAGACATGGAGAGAATGTACAGACTCCGCACAGACAGTGACCCAAGCCAGGAGTTGAACCCAGGTCCCCGGCACTGTGAGGCAGCAGTGTTAACTACTGTGCCACTGTGCGTGTATCTTCTTTGTTGTGCCACTGCATGTGAGATATTTCCAGCTTGGCCCTCTTCAGGTTCCAGCCCTCCCATGTCCTCCTGTCTGATGAAATCTCTGCTTCCTTCATGTCTCCATCCAGCAAATGATCTCCCCCACAACTCCCTCTCTGGGTACGATGCAGCCTTACCTGTGGCTACAACAGTCTCTATGGATACAGTACAACCCTGCCTGTACCCTACAACACTGCAACCCTATCACCTCTCCCACCCCTCATTGCTTTGCCAGCAGTCAGGAATGGGAGCAGCAGTGAGAGATGGCAGGAGTGCAATGATAGGTAGGTAAACACTACATTTACACATCTCAAAGGCTCGAGTGAAGTGAAGGCAGGCAGGTGCACAACACCTTCATCTGGTCGTAAATCAAACCTGTCTAATTACCTGTTAAAATGGCATTAAATTAGGAGGAAGAAGGTGATTCCATCAAGTGTACTTTTAATGAGTCTTGATAATTTATTCATGCATGCAGATTTTATTCCTTACATGGATCAGGAAAACAAAGATAGTTTTGAGGGATTTATATTTGTATTGTTAAATATTAGAAATAAGATATAGATTTAACAGGGTTTAATTTTGTGTTTGTGTGTAAGAAAGGGCAAACCTATTGTTAAATTCATGCTAGACAACTATATTTGTGTGTGTGGGGAGTTTGCTTAATTCAAACTGTGTTTCTGTTGTGCTTAGAGAGGATTATGATGCGAAAAGTAAACAAACTGGCAGAAGCTTAATATCATTGCTCAGTAACCAGTCACTTCATTTAAAAGGCAAGAAGGCTTCAGTGATTGTGAACATAAGAACATAAGAAATAGGAGCAGGAGTAGGCCATCCAGCCCTTCGAGCCTGCCCCGCCATTCAGTAAGATCATGGCTGATCTGTCGCTGCTCAGTTCCACTTTCCCGCCCTCTCCCCATAACCCTTAATCCCCTCTCTAATCAAAAACCCATCAACCCGCGTCTTAAAAATATTTAGCGAGGCAGCCTCCACCACTTCAACGACACTAAATTTATCAGTAGTTGGAGATATGACATTTATCAGAGAACGAAACCTCGCAGAGGTGCCTTCCAGGCTACTGCAAGGCTATGCACTCCCACAGCTTACGAGGAACACAGCTTGTCATTCTTATCAGCAAGTCTTGGTGTACAGACACAAACCTCCAGTCCAATATCACATATATGCAACTAGTGGAGCCAAGGAAGCTCTAGAAATGTTTGTCCATGCAATATTATTAATGTTAAATTCAATATAATCTCCAGTTGTTAATTTGAATCCTGTAGGAGCAATTTAAATAATTCTGTTGAAATGAATCTCATTAATCCATGCAATGATTTTCCTCTTAGTCCTTTAGTGGGATAACAAATTGCATCCATTCCAAATGCATCCAGTGTCTAATTATTATTCTGGTAACATTTATAAATTAGCTACAGGCAATCGAACTTACATAGTTGACCATTGGTCAACGAATGTCTAATTCTGAGATCATTGCAACGTGTTTGACTTTGCAGTTATGTAACATTACTCTCTGCAGTGCTATAGCCTGCTCATTAAAGAACTTGTAATTAGCTTTCCCGTGCTTTATTCCCAGAGTTCATTGAAACAGCTTAATACCTTTTTGTTCCCACTTGCCCTGCATTATTGAATCATTCTTTTTCATCTCAGTTCCAACGCTGCGGTTAGTGATTCAGATCAAGCCATGGGAAATTTCTCTCTGTTCTCCTGAGAAACACCCACAGCAAATTACTTCGGCATGAAGATAAAAGGCAATTGGCTGGAAAGCTCAAAAATATTTATATTTGGTGGTTTTACATTGACATTAAAATTAGATGCGAGCCGCATCTGCAGAATGGTTGAGGAGCTCGTTTTTTGTAAAGGAAAACATTGGGAAAACAAAATGCATAAAGGACAATCAAGCCTGGTTGAGCTATGGGTTAGTCCTCCAAAGCAAAATCAGCAGCCAAGTTCAGAGCCAGAGAGTGTAGCTATATCGTTGCTAATTCTGTACTGATTAACAACACCATTCATGATCAGACCTTCTGCACAGGAGGATGGGAGGGGAAATGTTGAATGATTGTAAATCATGATGTTGATGGTTCCACCCTTTAGTTTACAAACAGGAACCATGATTGTTCGGAGAAGAGTCTTTATGCATTGTACAGCATGGTGGCACAGTGGTTAGCACTGTTGCCTCAGTGCCAGGGACCTGAGTTTGATTGTGGCTTGAGTGACTGCCTGTGTGGAGTTCTTTCTGTATCCGCGTGGGTTTCCTCCCACAGTCCAAAGATGTATAGGTTAGGTGCTTTGGCCATCTAAATTGCGCCTCAGTGTAGAAAGATGTGTAGTTCAGCGGGATAAATACATGGGGCTACGTGGATAGGGCCTGGGTAAGATGTTCTGTCAGAGAGTAGGCGCAGACTCAATGGGCTGATTTGATTTGATTTATTAATGTCACGTATTAGTATAAAATTAAAAATATTGTTTCTTGCTTGCTCTACAAAGTATAGTCAGAAGCTTTTTCCCAGGGTGGAAGAGTCAATTGGACAGCCAGAAGCTTTTCTCAAGGGTGGAAGAGTCAGTTACTAGGGGGCATAGGTTTAAGGTGTGAGGGGCAAGGTTTAAAGGTGATGTACGAGGCAAGTTTTTTTACACAGAGAGTAGTGGCTGCCTGGAACTCATTGCCGGGGGAGGTAGCGGAAGCAGATACGGTAGTGACTTTTAAGGGGCGCCTTGACAAGTACATGAATAGGATGGGAATAGAGGGATATGGTCCCGGAAGGGTAGGAGATTTTGGCTAAGTTGGGCAGCGTGGTCGGTGCAGGCTTGGAGGGCTGAAGGATCTGTTCTTGTGCTGTAACGTTCTTTGTTCATACTGTAGAGTAAGAAAGAAAAACGCATACTGTACATAGAGAAGAGGAGAGTGCAGAATGTAGTGTTATTCTTGGCCAGGGTGTAGAGAAAGATCAACTTAATGTGAGGTAGGCAGCAGAGAAGAAGCTATCCTTGAGCTGGTTGTACGTGACCTCAGACGTTTGTATCTTTTTTCTGACGGACGAAGGTGGAAGAAAGAATGTATGGAATGCGTAGTGTCCTTAATTATGCTGGCTGCTTTTCCAAGACAGCAGGAAGTGTAGATGGAGTCAATGGATGGGAGGCTGATTTGAATGATGGACTGTGCTTTGTTTACAGCCCTTTGTAGGTTCTTGTGATCTTGGACAGAACAGGAGACATAACAAGCTTTGGCACAACCAGAAAGAATGATTTCTATAGTACACCTGTAAAGGTTGGTGGGATTCATAACAGACATGCCAAATTATTTGTGATCTAAAAACCTGAAGCTCTCGACCATTTCTATTTCATCCCCATTGATGTAAACAGAAGCATTTTCTCCACTTCGCTTCCTGAAGACAATGACTATCTCCTTCATTTTGTTGACATTGAGGGAGAGATTATTGTCGTTGCACCAGCTCTCTATCACTTCCCTGTGCTCCTTCCCATCACTGTTTAAGATCCAACCCACTATGCTGGTGTCATCAGGAAATTTAAAAATTGAGTTGGAGCTGAATTTGGCCTCTCAATCATAGGCGTATAAGGAGGGGGGACGAGGACACAGTCTTTTGGGCAATGGTGTTGAGGATGATCGTGGAGGAGGTGTTATCCTTACTGATTGCTGTCTGTGGGTTAGGAAGTTCAGGATCCAGTCATAGAGAGGGGAGCCAAGCCCCAGGCCATGGAGTTTGGAAAGAAGTTTCACAGGAATAACGGTGTTGAAGGCAGAGCTGTAGTCAATAAACAGGACTCTGACATAGGTGTCTTTGTTGTCTAGGTGTTCCAGGGTTGAGTGCAGGGCCAGGGAGATGGCTTCTGCTGTGGACCTGTTGCGATGGTAGGCGAACTGCAGTGGATCAAGGCAATATGGGAGCCCATATTTGATTTGTGCCATGAATAGCCTTTTGAAGCACTTCATAATGATGGATAGCCTCTTTCTGCACTGGAGGGATTCTATGATTGTGGCTTGTCATGCGACACTGAATATTCTGTGTATCAAGGTTTGAGAGCAGAAGATATTTCATCCACCACTCATAACATGGTGTCAGGAGTGTGTACCTAAAATTGAATAGACTCTGATAGACAGTAAGAAGTCTCACAATACCAGGTTTAAGTCCAACCAGTTTATTTGATAGTAACCCCATAAGCTTTCGGAAACGGTGTTCCTTCGTCAGGTGTGTGGAAGGTTCTGATCAGAGAAAGGCATATAAAGATACACACAGTTTATAGAATACTGATTAGAATGCAAGTCTTTGCAGCTAATCAGATCCAGATGGAAGACAGCCAGCTGTTGTAAGGAACAGTAGAGAATAACTAAAACTCCAATTTGCAACTTTGTACAGGACATTAACTGCTGGGTGAGTCAGTAGGATTTTGAATATTCCAGCGAGGGTTTCTTATGGAGTTGAAGGCAAATTTGAAACCAAATTGGAAACCCTTCCTGTCTCAATGGCAGAACTATGAAATTGCCACAGAATGAAACAAGAGACCTGAACAAATGAGAGTACCAACTCTGTTATCAGTTTTGTGGAAAGAGTGCTACAAACTCTCACACTATACTTCATTGAGAGGCAGAAACATAAACCTTGTGAGATATTGGAGGTCTTGAATATCTACACTAAGCCCTTTACTCATATTACAATGTTACTTACAAACATGACGTGTTCAACACCTAAACTCATGAAGAGGGGGAGAATATTGATCAGCATGTGGCTGTGCTGTTACTTCCAGCAGAAGCTTGTGAATTTGAATAACTGAAGCATGATCTGATCAGAAATAGGATTGCCTTTGGAACAAGACAGCCTGCCACAAGACCATGTCTGTTCTAAGAAGATAAGCTTACTCTCAAGAATACTATTGACATGTGCAAAAGCTCTGAGGCAGCTAAAGAGCAGCTGAAGAGTATATACAGGAGAACTGACGAGGCTTTGCACTCAATGCAGAAATGCAAGAACTATCTACAGAAGGTCAAGCAGAAAGATCAAGGCCAGATTACTGAATGCAAATACTGCAGAGGATATCACTTAAAAGCAAAGGAGGCACATTCAATGTGGGGAAAGCAGTGCTCTGACTGCAAGAAGCTGGTCACTTTGCACACAGAAATGTTGCTGGAAAGAAGAAAAGGAAGCCTTTAAAGATGGTTGGTGGACAAATGTTGGACAATGATCTGGACTAATTGCTGTCCATCCCAGAATTGGTCCGCCTGGGAGAGGCAGGTGTCTATTTACACCAGTTTCTGCTGAGCAATTGGCCAGTGGATAGTTGGCCCAACCAGTAAAATCGACCAGGCCTCCTCCAGAAACAAATCTGGGGCTGGAGGTCCCATTTCTCCCCCCCACCCCCACCCCCACCCCCCGCGCGCCAATAGGTTAAGATCTGAGCAGTCATTCCCAGTAAATGTAATTGGGATGGCAAAACCTTTTCTGTTTCACACAAAAGCACTGCAGGGAAACACAAAAACATCAGTGGGAGACAGACAGCATTGGGCAGTGATCCATTAAGACATGGCTGGCATTGATGCTGCAATAGACAAATTGTGTCTGAAAGTCTTCGCACATTCCTTGAAATACATTGGAGGAATCAGATATCCAGAAAACAAAAGTGTAACTCATTAACAAATGTTTATGAAATAACTCCTCTGAGGTATCACTTCACTAAATGTAGATTTATTTACATAGTAAACAACACTCAGACAGGTACTTTCTCATTCAGGTGTATAAACCTGGAGTGCCAGCAGCCCTCTCATTCTACACTATGTATATCTGCAGGGCTCTCTGATGGGACAATCCATTACTAACTCAATCTGGGAGCTCATACTCTTAGAGGTCCATATTGTAGGCCTCATTAAAATCATTGCAGTTTGCATTGAGGTTATTAAGTTAAGTTTCTCTCCTGCTGGACGATAACATTTGCCATGGTTATAATACAAGTACCCTTTAAATTTTTAATTTTTAAAAGTTCATTCATGGGACATGGATGTTGCTGGCTGGCCAACATTTATTGCCCATTCCTAGTTGCCCTTGAGAAAGTGATGGTGAGCTGCCTTCTTCAATCGCTGCAGTCCATGTTCTATGGGTTGACCCACAATGCCGTTAGGGAGAATTTCAGGATTACGACCCAGCGACTGTGAGGAAAAGCAATATATTTCCAAGTCAGGATAGTGAGTGGAGGGGACCTGCAAGCGGTGGTGTTCCCATGTATCTTCTGCCCATGTCCTTCTAGTTGGTTTTGGAATGTGCTGCCTAAGGATCTTTGGTGAATTGCTACAGTGCTTATCTTGGGAGATAGTACACTTTGTTACTACTGAGCGTTGGTGGTGGAGGGAGTGGAGGCTTGAGGCTGTGGTGCCAATCAAGCAAGCTGCTTTGTCCTGGATGGTGTCAAGCTTCTCAAGTGTTGTTGGAGCTGGACATCCAGGCAAGCGGGGAGTTTTCCATCACACTCCTGACTTATGCCTTATAGATGGGGGACAGGCTTTTGGGAGTCAGGTGGTGAGTTACTCATTGCTGTATTCCTAGCCTCTGACCTGTTCTTGTAGCCACTGCATTTATGTGGCGGGTCCAGCTGAGGTTGTGGTCAATGATAAGCCCAAGGCATTGAATGTCAAGGCGCTGTGGTTAGAATGTCTCTTATTGGCTTCAGTCGTTGCTTGGCATTTGTGTGGCACGAATGTTACTTTCCCCTTGTCAACCCAAGCCTGGATATTCTGCAGACCTTGTTACATTTGAACATGGACTGCTTCATGAAAAATAGCTGCTCTTCATTTGCATGACCAATAGGTATTTTTGCTCCCTATACTTCTGTCTGAATATCATTTCTCTGTGTACTCTACTGTCGTGCAACACAACTTTCATGAGAATGCTAACAATGTATTAGACAATATTAAAATACTTCCAGGAAAGCTTTATGAGCTGCTTCAGAACATGGTAGTGAGGGTTTAATGACGAAAGTGTTGAAAGGATTTGATAGTTTCTCCATATCAACCCTATCTTATCGGCTGGTGACTGGGGAATGGTTTTCAATGGGTAAAAAGTAAAAAGTACATCATCTTCAAATTAGAGTACGCTTATTCAGGAGGGACGTCAGAAAGTACTTCCCCACAAAGAGCAGCAGAAATCAAGAACTCTGATCCTAAAAAGGCAAAGGAGCCCTCAAGACTGAGGACTTGTACAGCAATAGCAGGCAAATGGAGTTGTGGGTGCAAATCTGCTCTAATCTAATTGAATTGGGGAGCGAGGCTGCTTTTGATTCTATTGTTGCTATGATTTAACCTTCGCTAGTTATTTATTTAAAAGGTGAATTATTTTTCAAATCAAAAATGCAGTCATATTTTGTCATTGTGGGGAAGACTGCCTGCAGCTTTTAGTTTATGCTTTCTGAGCAGAGTGTGTGCGAGGTCAACTCTTCCCATCATTTGTTCTAATGCATCTTTGATAGTTTTCATGCAGTTACAACATATTGAGAAGCATGCAATTACAGAATGGTTACAGCTCAGAAGGTGGCCGTTTAGCATGTAAAGCCTGTGCTGATTCTCTGCTATGACAATTTAGTTTGGCCTCTGCCCAATGCTCTCATCAATGCTTTCTATTTTTTTTAAATCAACAACAGAACCTCTGAAATCTCAGTGCAATGCACAGAATTTGACCTGAATCAGGTTTGGTATTCTTGTTTTGATGACATAAGTGCACACTAAAATATGACTGGATCATCTGTCTGACACTATCATAACTCAGGAAAATTTGTATTTTCTGGGAACTTTGGATATATCAAGCTCTTTTTTCTGCAGACATTTTTTCTCCTCATTCCCATTCCATCACCCATCATCCTGACTTGAAGCTAAATCACCGTCCCTTCACTGTGGCTGAGTCTCAACCTTGGAATTCCCTCCCTAACAGCACTGTGGGTGTACCTACACCTAAGGGACAGCAGCAGTTCAGGAAGGCAGCTCATTACCTCTCTAAGGCAACTAGGGATAGGCAATAAATTCTGGCCCAGTCAGTGGCATCCACATCCCGTAAATGAATAACAAATCAACTCCTGATCTACAGGTTGATGTCACTGCCAAATGTAATCGGGATGTGGAGATGCCAGCCTTGGACTGGGGTGGGCACAGTCAGAAGCCTCACAACACCAGCTTAAAGTCCAGCAGTTTTATTTGGTAGCACAAGCTTTCGGAGCACTGCTCCTTCGTCAGGTAACTCACCTGAAGAAGGAGCAGTGCTCCAAAAGCTCGTGTTACCAAATAAACCTGTTGGATTTCAACCTGGTGTTGGAAGTGTAATCAGAAAGGAAACAATGGTAACTGGAACCCATTTCTGCATTGTGGCACAGTGATGAGCACTGCTGCGTAACAGCACCAGGGACCTGGGTTCAATTCCAAGCTTGGGTCACCGTCTTGCAGAGTTTGCACACTCTCCTCACGTCTGGATGGGTTTCCTCTGGGTGCTCCAGTTTCCTCCTACAGTCCGAAAGATGTGCTGGCTAGGTATATTGGCAATGTTAAATTCTCCCTCAGTGTACCCGAACAGGCACCGGGGTGTGGCGACTAGGGGATTTTCACAGTAATTTCATTGCACTGTTACTGTAAGCCTACTTGTGACACGAATAAATAAACTGTAAAACTGATCTTTGAACTCCTTCATAACCACCAGTCAGAATAAATGCCCTGAGTGCTCCAGCATATTTACACCATAATGTACAACAGCATCATGATACTTGGCTTAGGATCAATATGTTACTTGTTGAAATTGCTATAATGATTTTTTATTTTTGCACAAAGTGCTATTGAGGGCCTTGGCACACCTGGTGTAACCTCTAAAAGGATTTACAAAAGTAGAACACTCAAGGAGATAATTTAAGGAAGGAGAATAAAGCAGGAAGGGAATTTCGGAATTGTCTTCCCAGGACCTGAATTACACAGGCTTAAAAATGACCTGGTAGCAGAGGATAGAGTGAAAGGTCAGTGGAATAAAAGCTTGCTCCAACATGAGCAATAGCACTCTCACAGGCACATCAAGTGACTGGCATCAGTTGGTGCCGTAATTTTTATGATTATAGTGGTAGACGCTGATTTGCTGAAATTTTGGCAACAATTGTTACAAATTCCCACTTTTGGCATCATTGTCTCAGCAGGTAGAAGCCACCAAAAACAAATATTCTTCTGCCATAGTTGAGCACTTCATAAGTCCATTCTCCACAATGTGTGGAAGAGGAGAGAGTTGCTTTCCTTGTACCAAAATCTCAGAGCTGTCATTGCAGTCCCAACAGAGTTACCATCAGGAATGCATCGCGCGGATCACAGTGTGTTAGAAGGTTGGGTTGGGGCGGGGTGTGCAAGAGAGTCAAAAGGAAGAGAAAGCGAACATTAAACTGAGCATGAAATGGAGGACAAAGATGAGTGGCAAACAAGAAAAACCAGTGACCTACAACTGCGCCTTGCCATAAGGAATTAATACTGATCAACATGGCGTTGCTGTAAGTAGCACAAAATGGACTAATGTTTCCCTCTGCATCCCTCCCCCCCGCCCCCAACCCACCCCTCCCCTTATCCTTTAGACAGTGTGTGCATATTTTCTAATGAAAAATGTCTTGATATCCTTTATGGCAGGTGACATGTGCATCAAAATGCTTGGCACCATGCGAATCACCTTTTTCTCCTTTCAATCACCTCCTCCCCATTGTAAGCTCCTGTCTGCTCCTCAAGGGTATACCTGAGACTTGGTGCCAGAGAAGATGTCATTATGGAACGGACAAAATGCCTCTGGAAGATCAAGTAATATCCTCAGTTCACTGGAGTTTTGTTGATGAGAACCAAGGCCTAATTTCTGGTGTGTCTCAGACGTTGATACATACAAAATACATTTCTAACAAATCCATAAGACCATAAGAAATGGTAGTAGGAGTAAACCATTCAGCCCTCAAGCCTGCTCCACAATTCAATAAGATCATGGCTGATCTGACATTTTCATGTCCACTTTCCTGGCCCTTTTCCATAACTCTCGATTCTCTTACTGATCAAAAATCTATCTCAACCTTAAATATGCACAAGGACTCTGCCCCCACAGCTCTCTGTGGCAAAAAGTTCCCAAGACTCAACCCTCAGAGAAGAACTTCTTCCTCATCCCTGTTTTAAATTGGCTTCCTTTTTTCTCCTGAGACTATGCCCTCTGGTCCTAGGCTCGCCCATGAAAGGGAACATCCTCACAGCATTTACCCAGTCAAGCTCTTTAAGAATCCCATAAGTTTCGACAAGATTGCTTCTTCTCCTTCTAAGTTCAATGAATAGGATCTGAACTTGTTTAACCTTTCTTCATAAGACAATCTCTTGATATCAGGGATCATCCTAGTGAGCCTTCCCTGAACTGCTGCCAATTAAATGTTTCCTGAAACAAGGGGACCAAAGTTCCTCACAGTATTCCAGATGTGGTCTCAGAGAAGAACAGACCAATCAGGGTGGCTTAATCCTGCGATTTATCATTCTGCTTGCCCTCCAGTGGTACTACGCCCAAAGCTGCACTCAGGACACCCTGGATTAAAAGCAACTAAAGCCAGGAATTACTGTACTGACCCTGTATGAATAATGACAGAGACAGGGAAGTATCAAGATGTGCACCTTATAATGTGCTAAAGCCACACAAGATGAAGGAATCACAACATCAGCATGAGGTCCCAGATCTCCTGTGGGCATTCACGGCAGCTGACATTTTTCAGCACAATGACAAACAGCAACTTGGTCCACATTAACTCATACTCCCGGTGGTTTGAACTCGGCTCCCTTCTGAACACAGCCAGCAGTTTGGTGATTATAAAGCTGAAGAAGAAAGGCTTTGCCACACATGGCATCCTGCAGACACTCATGACAGACAATGCTCGACACTTTGTCCCTGCGGAGTTTCAAAGTTTTGCAAGCATCTGGGGGTTTGGAGCACAGCACCGAGCAGCCACCCTTCCAGCCACAATCAAACAGACTAGCAGAAAGAGCGGTACACTCAGCCAGACGTCTCTTTGAAAACAGTGCACGGAACCACGCTGATTACAATGCTGCACTACTTCATCTGTACAACCTTCTGTGATGGTGTCTGCTCTTGGGACCACAACATCTTTTCTCTGGGTGCACAAGGACACTTCCAATGTTCTGTTGCAGCCTAAAATTGAATCCAGTGTACAAAGCGCCCTGATACAGCACAAACTGCGCAATGAGGCCCAGCAAAATGGACATGGACCATAGGACAGACTCCCCTCCACGTGTTGGTTCTAGTACATGCTCTGGATGTCTGAGCAAGCCCATTAGACAATATTGGAATTTCAGCACTACACAGATTGATTGGATTGGCGAACGTGTTTTGTTTGATTTTTGTCTTTGCATTGTTCCCTCATACCATATGCTTAAGAAGAGGTGATGTACACACAATGAGCTGTACACCAAGTTGCAAGAGCCCAATCTGTGCTTCATTGTTCATATAAAACATTGTACACGGTTGTATAGCTAATAGCTTTTGTACACTCATTTGTATATAGTTTGCACTATTGTGCATTGTTACACCTTGTACCACCATAGGCATAATGCAAATGGAAAGGATGTGGACCAGATCATCATAGGATCATGTGATGAAATGGTCACGTGACAGGAATGTTCAATAATTATCTGGGGCCTCGGGCAGAACGCAAATATTTCCTACAGCTGCAGAGTTAGTTCAATAAATCCATTGCTTCCACTATCCTTGTTACAGTCGGGGTTTCAGGAAACCACAGAAAACTACACAGACCAATGACTCTGACAGCTGAAGGTTGTCAGTATGTACAATTTTTCAAAGATGTATCAGTTCTATTAAGCCAAGCAAAACTTTCTTGGTTGCCTTTTCAAAGTTCTTCAAAGAAAAGACAGAAGACAAATTTCAACCTTCATTGATTTGGTACCTTGTATTTTTGGACAATTAATCATAGAAGTTAATCATAGAATCATACAGTGCAGGAGGCGGCCATTCGGCCCATCAAGTCTGCATTGAACACAATCCCGATCGCTGATGACCGCACATATTTACCCTAGTTAGTTCCCCTTGACACTAAAGGGCAATTTAGCATGGCCAAACCACCTAACCCGCACATCTTTGGACTGTGGGAGGAAACTGGAGCACCCAAAAAGAAAACACACAGACATGGGGAGAATGTGCAAATTCCACACAGACAGTGAGCTATTGAGGCAGCAGTGCTAACCACTGTGCTACCGTGCTGCCCACTGAAACTGTAAATATAGTTCAGGTGATATAGGCAACTGAGTAAAATGATTTATGTCATTACACTGAAGGAAAAATATAACTTTTTTAGGATGGTATATACCTTCTGCAAAAAATCTTAAGGAAATAGTATATAAATGATCTGAAGTGATTTCAATGTCTAGTATTATGACCACAGAACAGAATAAGATTTAAACTGTCTCCTTTAATTCAAAGTTAAGATTAAGTAATTTAGAGAGGAGTTGAAAACTCCTACAGAATGTGTCTGGAGAGATGCATATGTGAAAGTAAGGTGCATACAGGAATTCACAGACAAATGATAGTTTTTGGCAACATAGAAGTCTCAGTCATAAGAAGATCTGAAGAGTGACACTGGAAATGGTGCAGTCCTGCCAGGCAGGGGAAAGTGGCTGTTTTTGGATTAACAACGAAGCAAAGTGCTCGTGAGGACAGAACTTCAGTTGGAGGAAAAATGATTTTGGAGAGTTAAAAAAAATGTAATCACTGGGGAGGTTCCATCCTGGAAGTTTCACCATGGTGGGGTGAGGCGAACGGCACGCATTAAAGCCAGAGTGGCTTCGGATTTTTAAACAAAACATTTCTACTGATAATATAATGTTTAAACATGTTGTGTGGTTTCAATTGTGTTAGGGACTGAGTAAATAATACCTTTCCTGCAATTTAATGTATTAGTTGCCAACTAAGCAATGTTCAGTACACGTTGGTTTTAATGCATTTGGTATCGTAAAAGTCTTTAAAATGTGATCCTGCCATGCAATTTTTTTTTGAGTCTGTCACTGGGAAATGCACATCTCTTTTGACAAGTTACCCATCTCTACAGGGATTATACCAATCAGCACAGCAAATATGAAGGAAAAATGGGCTTGAAGCATTCAGCTAGTTGCTCCTGATAGAACATTGATAGGAAAACTGTTGTAGGCTAGGGGAAAGAAGGCTATTTGTTTCTGCAGTTTTGAAAGCTAGATCATACTGAATGCTTGGCTGGGTTTCAAAAGGGACTGAACATTTTATCTCAGCTGGGCATGGTGTTCACAATTTAATTGACAGTTTTAAGAGGTCACTGAATGATTATCCGGTTTTGATGCAGTTACTGAATAAATGACTATTTTGTTTTCAGTTAAAACTGGGTGTGGATAGGCAGATTGGTGAGGGAAAGCTAGGTTGATGTTCAAGTGGACACAGTCAAGCCTTCTAAACATAGTGTAAAGTTTATCTCTTTGAACAATAAAATTGAAACATTTAATGAGCCAGGCAGAGTACAAAATAGGAAGCATTAGTTGGAATATTTATTTTAATGCCAAATTATGTAGGCAGCACAATGGCACAGTGGTTAACACTGCTGCCTCACACCACCTTGGACTCAGGTTCGATTCCCATCTTGGGTCACTATATGTGCGGAGTCTGCATGTTCTCCCCGTCCCTGCATGGGTTTCCTCAGGGTGCTCTGGTCTCCTCCCACAATCCGAAAGACATCTTGTTAGGTTCAATGGCCATGCTACATTCTCCCTCAGTGTCCCTGAACAGGCACCAGAGTTTGGCGACTCGGGGATTTTAACAATAACTTCATTGCAGCGTTAGTGTAAGCCTACTTGTGACACACATAAATAAATTTTAAGGTTTAACTTTAAAATGTAGGAAAGAAAGATGGGATTAAGAGAGAAAGGTAAAGGGACTGAAATTTTTTTTAAAAATACTAAAAAGAATTTGCAACAATAATTAAAATCTATAGGAATGGGAATCCAAAATTACAGAAGGTAATTTGCAGTGGCAGAGAGTGATTAAGAGTTAACATACTTCTAAAATTGCATTTATGTTCCAAAGAAGACACAAGAATGATCCCTGGAATGAAGAGCTTGTCGTATGAGGGACAGTTGAGGAATTTGGGTCTGCACTCGGAGTCTAAAAGGATGAGGGAGGATCTTATTGAAATATACAAGGCAATGCAAGGCCTGTGTAGAGTGGACATGGAGAGGATGTTTCCACAGTAGGAAAAAATAGAACCAGAGGGCACAACATCAGGCTTACGGGACAATCCTTTAAAATAGAGATGAGGAGGAACTCCTTCAGCCAGAGAGTGGTGAATTTGTGGAACTCATTGCTGCAGAAGCCAGATCATTGTGTTCCTTTAAGACAGAGATAGATAGGGTCTTGATTAATAAGGGGACCAGGGGTTATAGGGAGAAGGCAGGAGAATGGGGATGAGAAAAATATCAGCCATGATTGAATGACAGAGCAGACTCGATGGGTTGAGTGGCCTAATTCTCCTCCTATGTCTTATGGTCTTATTTTCTCTATTCGGTTTACTGGGTATCTGGATGCCAAGTACCACAGTCTCAAACACTCCCATCTGTTTTAATGGAGAGTCACTGGGTGAGACACTGGTTATAGTAAAGTTTCTGAGGTGGAAGTGAGGAACAGGAGAAATACTCTTCATCATAGAATTCCCTGTCTCTGACTGTCCTTTTAGCACTGAGGCTAGTCCCGTTTCATTTGTTGTCAACGATGACTCCAGGAAGCTGATAGTAGAGGGGACAATGATGATAATCACACGTGATGTCAAGAATGTGCAATTACATTTTCTCTTGTAACAGATGGTTATTGTTTTCTACTTATGTGGTGCAAAAATTACGTATCACTCACCAACCCAAGCCTGAATGTTGTTCAAGTCTCGCAATCTTCAGACTGCTTCAACAACTGCTGAGTTACAAATAAGGTTGGACATTGAACGACCATCAGTGAATGTCTCCAGTTCTGACCTTAAGGTCATTAATGAAGCAGCTAAAGATGGTTTGACACAGGGCACTGTTCCAAGGAACTCAGGCAGAGATACCCTGGAGCTGAGAGAATTGGCCTCCACTAATTTCAACCGTCATTCTTTACAATAGGTGTGACTCCAACGAATAAAGTATTGTCCCCCTGAATCCCATTAACTTCAATTTTATAAGGGCTCCTTCGATGCCACGTTCTGTCAAATGCTATGCTGATGTTAATTCAATTTGAATCCTGCTCTTTTGTCTATGTTTGGATCAATATTGTAGTGAGATCTGGAGCAGAGTTGTCCTGGCGGAACCTAAACTGAGCTTCGGTGAGCGAGTTTATGGTGCTAAGTGCCACTTAACAACAGCCTCAATGACTGATCTCTGATAGTCTTATCACTTCTTTCACCACACAGTCTGGCTATTTTAAAAAGCATCAGCGATGTACGGAAATAGAAAGCTGGATTAATACTAATAACGTTTTTCGGTAACTGGATTTATTTTGTCAAGTGGCACTGATTGTGAGATATTCTCTTTACTATTTAATTTAAACTCTGCTGGAAGCTTTATCATTGTGGAGCAATACCCTGCGGTCATGAAATTACACACAAAGTGTAGGAGAGAAAGCTAGTACCTTGATTGAACATTTGCATTAATGCAACATAGAGATTTAAAAAAAATGGGTCAACTTTAGTAATTTCCGAGCAAAAATCTACTCCATGCAATTCAGGCTGCCCAATTTAAATATAATCTCAGTGGGCCATAATTTGTAGCAGCAGGGAATTGAATGTGCCTACCATTTGTTAGACTTGCCCTTGCCTGCAAGATTTCTGAAATTTTTTGTCTTGTAAATTGCTGAAAGTGCGAGCTGGTAACCATGCAGCGAGTAAAACTGGGCACCTGGGATCTAAATGAACAGCATCAACAATCCTGTATCTCCTTTACCAACCAGACTGAAAGACTGACAAAATTAACAGCACAAGAAATGAGAAGGAAGCACAAGTTAGATTGGGTGAATTCTTTTTTCATTCATTCATGGGACATGGGCATCATTTGCTGGGCCAGCATTTATTGCCCATTCCTACTTGCCCTCGAAGGTGATGATGAACTGCCTACTTGAAACACAATATAACGATTGATACAACTCAGTGACTTGCTAGGCCATTTCAGAGGGTAGTTGAGAGTCAGCCACATTAATGTGGCTCTGGAGTCAAACGTAGGCCAGGCCAGGTAAGGACGGCACATTTTCTTCCTGAAAGGACATTAGTGAACCAGGTTGGGTTTTTCTGACAATCAGTGATTGCATAGTTATCAGTAGATTCTTAATTCCAGATATTTTTTACTGCAGTCAAATTCCACCACCTGCCATGGTGTGATTTCAACCTGGGAACCCAAGGACATTAGCTAAATCTATGGACTTAGCGATTACGCTACTAGGCCATCCACATTTTAATGTATTTAAAGATATAAGGCGAGGGGCAGAAAGATTATGTTGAAAGAGAAAGAGAGGCAGAAAGGAAATGTCATTCTTTTCATTAAAACTTTTATGTTTTAAAATTCCACACAATTCAAACGTGAAGAAATGAGAGTCCACAGTTAAAATGGTTAATTTTCGGTGGCAGAGTGGTTGACTGACAGGAATTAACACTTATCGTGTGATTAAAAGAGTGCTTGGACTAAAATGGACATAACGTAACTTTCTGTAGCTAATTTAGAATCATAGAATCCCTTTAGTGCGGAAAAGGCATTTCAGGCCATCAAATCTGCACCAACTCTCCCTTTCCCCACAACTCCACACATTTATCATAGCTAAGCCATCTAACCTACATATCTTGGGACGTTAACAGTCAACTTGCCATGACCAAGCTACCTAACCTGCACATCTTTGGACCATGGGAGGAAACCGGAGCACCCAGAGAAAACCCATACTGACACCGGGACAACATGAAAATGCCACACAGTCATATAAAGCCAGAATTGAACTCAGGTGTCTGGAAGTCTGAGGCTGCAGTGCTAACCACTGTGCCACCCATAGGCCTTTGTTACTAAATTTGTTTCCTCTAATGCAAAAACATAAAATCTCTATAATATAAAAAGAGGCCAGCTGGCTCATTGAGTCTCACTAACCTCAGAAGGAGCATCCCATCCAGACCCTCCATCTCTGCATATACCACCCCTCCCCACCCTCGCCCACCCCACCCTATCCCTGTAACACCAGCCATTTACCATGACTAATCCAACTAACCTGCACATCCTTGGACTGTGGGAGGAAACTGAAGTACCTGAAGGAAACCCATGTTTGGAGCTAAGTGCCACTCAAGAAGTATGAAGCTGTGTTTATGAGCGTAAGGATACCTGGACAGCAACTTTTGGATTTTCATATTTAAATATGCGTTTTCCCTCACCTGAATAACTGCAAATTATTGTGGATGCTAGAAATCTGAACCAAGAAGAGTCATATGGACTCAAAGTGTTAACTCTTGATTTTGATTTGATTTATTATTGTCACATATATTCGTATACAATGAAAAGTATTGTTTCTTGCATGCTGTACAGACAAAGCATACTATTCATAGAGAAGGAAAGGGGACAGTGAAGAATGTAATGTTACAGTCATAGCTAGGGTGTAGAGAAAGATCAACTTAGTGCAAGGTAAGTCCATTCAAGAGTCTGATGGCAGCAGCAAAGAAGCTGTTCTCGAATTGGTTGGTACGTGATTTCAGACTTTTGTATCTTTTTCCCAACAAAAGAAGATGGAAGAGAGTATGTCTGGGGAGTGAAAGGTCCTTAATTATGCTGGTTACTTTTCTGAGGCAGTGGGAAGTATAGACAGTATAATGGATGGGAGGTTGGTTTGCGTGATGGATTGGGCTACATTCACGACCTTTCGTAGTTTCTTGTGGTTTTGGGCAGAGCAGGAGCCATACCAAGTTGTGATACCACCATGCTTTCTATGGTACAGAGTCATATAAACGCTGGGTTTCTCGCTCCACAGACACTGCCGGGCCTGCTGAGTTTTACCATCAACTATGCCCTCACCTAAAGTTACAGCAGTATTTGCATACAACTAATGCTGAGCATTATTAGTCTCACCATTAGTCTCATAGCAAATTATGGGCCAGACAGCTTGATTCACCATCCGATTCACTTACAGGTGAGGTTTGTACATTTCAGGTGCATTTGGAGTCATATTTTCTCAGACATTAGGACACAAAAAAGGCTGTTGATGTTTCTTTTAAATCTTTCTTTTCAAATATTTGTATAAGATCACTTTAAGAGAAGTTTGAGTATCAAACTTCAATTTCTTCTGGTGATAATATATTCTGATTACACTTGGTGTGAATTTCTTTATTCCGTCCAGATTCTCCCTTCGAGCTTCTGATAATAAGCCACAATTTTGAATATTCCCCTCTGTTACACAGTCACAAATCCTTCTTTAATCTCGAAAACTTTATCAGATCCCTGCTCCAAAAAAAGCACAATATTTCAATCTTTGCTTCACAACTATTTGAAAATAGATAGAATTCATAGGTCTTTCGGATGTTGTACTTTAGAATTGAGACAGCGGACACACATTCACAGTATGAGTATGTTTCAGCTAAAACCTTAAACCATATACATGGCCAGCACTAGCTGACAGCTCTGGTTTCAACAGGTGTTAAGCAGACTTTGTGTCACTCATAAAGTGACACCAGGGTCTTTCAAGTTCTCTTCGCACTAAGAAAGGATAAGCTAACATTTCAAAGTCATTTCCAGAGGAAATTTAAACATTTTCATAATGGTATTGTCTCTCCTTCTCTATTCAAAAGACATTCTTAAATCTTACTTCAGCAAATTAGAAAAACAGACTTTAAAATCTGTTCTATAAAAAGTTTAAAGTCACTTCTATAGAAATAGAAACAATTGGATGTAATCAGGAAAGATTTTAGATTGTTATGACCATTCATCTGGCTCACTGTGTGAATAATAGAACAATTTTAACAACTAAATAATAGAGAATAATAAGGACCATCTAAAGGGAAGAGTTAATCAGAGAGATAGGGGGATAAAAGGATCTGAGTGAAGTGACTGTCGCAAACTCAGATGAGGATGATTGTTGAGGGAGTGCTTCGATCGAGGATATATTTTTGAATCTAGAGTTATAATCCACTTCAGTTGCTCATATCCTATTAGTAATACCCTTTTGCATTATTTGGATCACTGCATCTTATGAGAAGATACATCTTCTCATAAATAATTCACATAGCGTTGATCTAAATTCATGGGCAGGATTTTACCCTCGCTCAATCAGAGACCAGAACATTTCGCCCGAGGTCAGTGGACCTTCCCATTGTCCACCCTTTGCCCGCTCCCATTCCCGTGGCAGGTGGGGTAGTAGAATTCCGCCGCATGTGTTCAAATATTCCTTATTTACAATTACAAAATATTACAGGGAATAGATAATTCCAAAGTTAAACGCCAACTTAAATATATTTACAAATTTATAAACAGAATTACAGCCATTTAATCTTATACACAGTGAGACATAGATGAGGAAGATCTGCTTTATAAATCGTGTTCCCTGGCAGTTGCAGAGAATTTCATGTTACAAGGTTACAGTAATGCAGGCATGTGTAACAAACAATAATGCACAACTGGGTCCCACAAACATCAACTGAGATAAATGGCCAGTTAATCTAATTATTTGATTATTAAAGCATCTCATGTTTCTTCAAATTAGACAACAGCATGGCCACCTGATTATGCAGATAGACCTTATAACATCTCAGCAGGTATCACCACCAATATAGCATATTTGTACTTCACTGTATTATATTAGCCTAGATTATGCAATCAAGTGGGACTTGAATCTACGACCCTTATGGCAGATGTGCTACAAATAGAGTCTAGATGGCATTTCAAGTACTGAAGAATATAATATTCTATGTCTAAACCAAAACCAAAGCTGAAACATATTTATTTATATTAATATATTTTACATAATGTTAGCTAAGTCTTAATCTGTATCAGATCTTAGCTGCCAGCTTGGAATCTGAGCAGCACTAAAATAAAAGCAATTATTTTAAAAGAAATGAATCAAACTTTGAAATTTATATCAATTGATTTAACATCCCGTTCTTACAGGACCTTTTGATTTGAAGAATACTCGAAATAATTGTCATGGAATCCAATTTATGGCTCATGTACATGGCTTGTTAACTAATCAAGGTCGTTTATCAAGGATCAATATAATCTCAGCAGGTTATATATTTGCAAGATAGTTAACGTTACTGAAAGAGCATTGAGCATTGCAGCCCATGCCTCACATCTTCTGGTTCTCCTTCCTCAGGGAACATCAATCAATATTGCAAAAGAAGCAAGACGTAGCCAGGAATATTATTGCATTGCAAATGGGTCCAGCAACTAACTTCAAACCCTACTCACCCTCCTTTAATATAATCCAGGAAGGTATGCTCAGATTCAACCGTGAAAGATAGCAATGTAACCTATAAGAGGAAAGGGAAAATATGGTGAACTGATGGTTCTTCGAGCATCGTATCATGCTGGAGAAACTTAAGCAAAATGACTCAGCACCCAAAAGATAAGTTGAGGTGATATGATGTACAACATTTTTGTCCACCTAAAATATAATTATCACACTTATTTATACCAGATGCAGTAATTTATATTCAGTCCGTACATAGGCCTGAAGGAGACTTTGGTTTGGCTGTGCACCAATATAAAACCCACATTAACAGATATGGCAAAAACTGGGTGGCATGGAGAAGTTGGGCCGAAGGGCCTGTTTCCATGCTGTAAACCTCTATGACTTCACTGTATTTTTAGAGTTTTCTCGACAACTGCTATATCCTTAAGTAATCAAAATAAATAAAATTAGTTACCCATAGTTGAATGGTAATGATTTTATGACTTATGCCGAAAAAGTCACCAAATCCTGCAGCACAAAAGGTAGTCACTTAGCTCATCAACATTGTGTCAATCCTCTTAAAGAGCTATCTTTATTTTACTCCCCTGTTCTTTCTCCATAGTCCAGCAACTTGCCTTTTCCTATTTACGAATATATTCAATTCCATCTTGAAATTACCACCAAAACTATTTTCATCTCTGCCTTGACATTTTGTTAATTATCTGTGCCCTCTGGTTACCCATCCTGCTACCAATGGAAAAGGTTTCTCCCTATCTACACTATCAAAACTCCATTACATCTCTCTTTAATTTGTTCTGCTCGGTTCTCAGTAAATTAGGATCAGAAGCGATTTCTTGTAAACTATTGCTACATGACTTATAGCCATCATTTAATGGGAATTTTAGAAGTTGTCATAGACAACTTACTCAGACTAATTAGAAAATAGAGAATCTTAAATTTTTCACACCAGTTTATTTTTGTAACTCTGAATACCATAAAGTGATGGGATACTTGAAATAGGAACTGTTTTTTTAAAACAAAACATAATTCATTATTTAATGTATTTTCTTATCCTTTGTTAAGGCCATAAGACACAGGAGCAAAATTAGGCCATTCAGCCCATTGAGTCTGTTCCACCATTCAATCATTGGTTTGTTCGTTTCTTCATTCCATAAAGAATAGTGTACAGAAAAAATATAATGACCGGAGTCAGCACGAGATATCCTGGACATGACCTGTATTGCAAAGTTGTACTGATGGTGAAGTTGTCAGTATTTGCCATCATTGCACTGTGAAACTGGCAGCCATCTTTGCACCCACATATGTGTAGTTAAATGTGTAAGTCCAAGAGTGGCTGTCAGTCATTCCTTCCCGCTTCACCAGGTACATCAGTGAAGCACCCATGAGATGGCAACCTTTAGAAATCATTAATAATAGCTTCCCATCTCACTCTGTAGTATCACAGTAAAGAGCCTCTTGGGAAAAATGCCTTGTTAATTAAGGATATTAAGACATAACTATTGCTGAACAACCTTTCTCACCCTGTAAAATTGATTTTATCTTTGTGGATTACCAAACATACGAAATATCTCTATTATGATTTAAAAATTTCATGGTTCTTTAATATAATTTTATTTCAAGTTGCACTGAAATGTTGCAAACCATGGTCTGGGAAATTTACAGGTGAGAGATAAAATCTTACACAACACGTCCAAGAAATTCAACCGCAGTAAACAAGAACATTACTCACAGTTCCTGAATTAACATACTTCTTCTTCTTTATTTTCTTTTTTGGATTTATTACCTACATATAAATAAGAAAAAAAAATTACTTACATAGCTATCAAGATGAGCAATAGAACTGTTAGTTCCATCAAGGATACTTCATACAGATCTATGTCATAGTCCCCCAAGTGGGTAACTAGAATTTGCAAGAAAGGTCATGGGTAGGATGCATTTAGCCTTTTAAAATGAATTATTGTTCATCAACATAATGGCACTGGAACACTTTTGTACTTTGAGCAGGCAGAGTCAAACAGCAAGCAATCTTAGATTAATTACAGCACAGATGTTTACAGAGCAAAACGATAAGATTTAACCTTAAGCAAGTACGGAGGAGATGGTGGCGTAGTGGTAATGTGGCTAGACCAGTAATCCAGAGGCTCAAGCTCATGCACTGGGGCATATGATCGTAATTTAATGAACAAAATTAATATATCTGGAAATGAAAGCTAGTCTCAGTAATGGCGACCATAAAACCATCATCAATTGTTGTAAAAAGAAACCCAAATGGTTCACTTTTGGCAAGGGAATCTGATGTCCTTACCTGCTCGGACTTACATATGATACCATATGATACATATGATACCAGACCCACAGCAATGTGGTTGACTCTTAACTATCTTTTGAACTAGCCTAGCAAACTGCAATTCGGGACAGGCAGCCTTGCCAGTGACACCCACGTCCCATGAAAGAATAAATTGCAAAAAGAAGTAAGAACATGTACTTTATATTTTTGTCACCCATACCAGCTGTCCTTTCACAAATATTTCAATTATTATTGGCAAATTTAGGCAATTTGGTTTTAATTTTTCTAAAAATGACTGGCAATAAAAAAATTGGCCTGGATTCCCCAACAAAAAAAAAATCACTTCAAATTCTTAAGAATGATTGATGAAAGCACTTCCAGTCCGTCAGTGTGGACTGGCTTCAATTTGGATGCAATAAATAAAAAAACAATTTAATAACTCACTGCATCACGCAGAATCCCTTCCTCTCAAATGATACACTTTGAAAGTGAAATTGTAAAACATGCTATAATACTTGAATAAATTATCTAGCTTAAAATGTTGTGTTGATGTACTGGTGGTTGAAAGGAAGAAATGAGACATACCTAGCAACTTCTCATTACGTCAAGAGAAGTGCTTCACAAGCAATGAATTACTGCAGAAATGTGGTCTAATTTGATGTAAGCAGCTGACAGATTCACAGGAAGATCTCACAATAAATACCCAGTTAATATGGTTCTCATGATAGTGACGTTGGTCAGGGTAGCAGACAAACTACCTGTTTCTCTTCTGATAATCCAAAAACTCAACAAATGAGCTGACTGGGGTTATGGTTTCATCTAAATAACAAAACTGTGATCAATGCAACTCAAATGTCTGTCTAGATTCTGTGCTCAGATACTTGAACCCAAGAACTTAAGTTTCGTAAGGTTAATTATTAGGGCCACAAGTAGGCTTACATTAACACTGCAATGAAAACTACTGTGAAAACCCCTTCGTCACCACATTCTGGCACTTGTTCAGTACACTGATGAAGAAATTAGCATGGCCAATGCACCTAACCATCACAGGTTTCAGACTGGAGGAGGAAACCAGAGCACTTGGAGAAAACCCACGCAAACATGGGGAGAAGGTGCAGACTCTGCACAGACAATGACCCAAGCTGGAAATCAAACACAGGTCCCTGGCATTATGAGGCAGCAGTGCTAATCACTGTGCCATCATAGGGTTACCAGCTAAGCTGAGCTAACACTTGCAAAGGATTTAGGCCTATTTTTCATCTCCCAATGGGGGTATGATTCAGATCATAAAGTGCTGAACTTATTACTTTGCTGGAAAAGTAATTTTTCTCTGCCTTCCTAACTCTGCACAATTTTTGTGTGGCCATTTTGCAGATTGCAAAAACAGGCACTTTAATGTTTTTTTCAATTTTTGGCAACAGAGTTGAAAACTTATTATGGCAACTGTAGCCATTACGAACGCTTGACTGGGTTTTAAAAACTTCTTATAGCTTCAGCTCAGCAGGTGATCCATTGATCCAAGAATGCTTGACAATTTTAAGAAGCTGTAATAACAGATTATATTTCATTGATTGGGTTTATTGTTTGTTTCGTAGGCACTTAATGGATGACATTGGGAGTGATCCTACTGGCTCGTCACACTCATCGATCAGCTTGACAAACAGGTAAGATTGTGAGGGGATGAAAAAGAGGCAATTAACCATGGCCAATTTTTACCTAACCTGCACATCTTTGGGCTGTGGGCCAAAATTGGTGTCAACGAGTTGGGCAATTTTGTGTGTTTTAGAACACTGCACATTACAAATGAAGGCTAATCAAAGCTGAACTGTGTGATTATATAGAGGATATGATATGGGAGGTTGTGGGACAAGAAAAACAGTTTCATTAATCAATATTATTTGTTTCATCAGTTTCAGAGGACAGTCATACTGGACTTGAAAGGTAAGACTCTGTTTCTCTCTTCACAGGTATTGTTGGACTTGTTGAGTCTTTCCAGCATTTTTTGTTTTTATCAGTTGACTGGTTTGGGAATTCATAAAGGGCTCACTGACAAATATTGATTGGTCAATTATTCTCCAAGTTTCACAGTTCCCTGTGAAACCTATTATACATTCCAGACTAGATAGAACATGTGGTGATTATTTTTCTCCTACAATTTTCTCCCAGTTACAGTATTCTGACAGAGGATAATGTTGTCACAATTTGACTATAGCATCATATGTGTGGAACTTTGGAAACAAATCCTACAAGTTTTAACAGGTCTGCATGTGTGATTGCAGAGGATAATCTTAAATTAGTAATAGCTAAAACATTTCCTATAATGACTGAGGTGCCATAAATGTAGTTTCAGTATATGGATTTGAAATGTGTCATTTCTTAGACTGCAATTCGATTAGTGGCTTACTTTTGTTTACTTTAAATGCAGAATTTTATCCTGACTGCAGTATTTGAGCAGAAGCTGGAATGATGCAAACTATAAGTGAGACACAAATGTATTCACAACATCACAAGCTGCAGAGATATTTTTGGAGTAAGCATTCCTGTTGGTATTTCACTTTTAATATATACATTTTACATATATATGAACATATGGAGAGTGAGCAAGTATGATCAAACTATGCCATTCAAAATGGAGAAGTGTTGAACGACATAGTTTGAGTTGAAGTGGTATCATGCATGGAAAGAGCAGGTTAGAAACTGGATTGTTGCATCCAACTGTAAAATGGGCAGAAGAAGGTCCAGCTTTGGGAGTCCCATCCCGAGCCTGAGATAAAGGTGCTGCTGTGCTGGGATGAGTAATGACCCTGGTGAAACAGGAATTAAGCCCATCTCATATCTGGCGAGGAGACGGAGCAGATTCTACATATATGCATACAAACATATGAATTAGGAGCAGGAATAGGCCATTCAGCCCCTTGAGCTGCCCTGCCATTCAAGAGGATCATGGCCTATTTGATTGTGGACTTATCCTGCCGACCCCTGCTACTCTTTAATTCCCTTGTTAGTCAAGAATACATTGACCTCAGCTTTAACATTATTCAAAAAGACCCTGCCTCGATCACTCTCGGGGACCAGGGTTCCACAGGTTCACAACCCTCAGTGAAAACATTTCTCTTCAGCTCCATCTTAAATGGGAGACCCTTATTTTTAAACTGTGTCCCTAGTTCTGGTCTCTTCCAGAACATCCTTTGAGCATCCACTTTATAAAACCCCCTCAGAATCTTATATTTTACAATAAGGTCACCTCTGATCCCTCTAAACTCCAATAGATACAGGCTCAACTTATCCAACCTTTCTTCATAAGATAACCCCTCATCCCGTGAACCAGTCGAGTGAATCTCCTCTGAACTGCTTCTAATTCAATTATGCTCCTTCTTAAATAAGGAGACCAAAACTGGACAGAGTACCCCAGATGCAGTTTCACCAATGCCCTCTACACTGTAGCAAATATCCCTACTTTCATGTTTCACTCCTTTTGAAATAAAGGGAATTTCATTTGCTTTTCTGATTACTTCCTGTACCCGCATAATAACTACTTGTGATTCATGAACCAGGACACCCAGGTCTCTCTATACCTCAGAGTTCTGAAATCTCTGGGCCTAGTGCACGCAGGATTCATTAGCAGCTGACAACTACCGCATTCTAGAGGACCACTGTCAGCTTGTAACTGCACTCCTCCCTTTTCAATCACCATTGACCATTTCAACCTCTCCAGTTCTTATCTTAGGGTACTGGTGTAAAGAGCCCAAAGTTAAAATCTTTGCAATGGGGAAGCTTCAATCCTCTGGAAGTATGGAATCCTCTGGAGGTAAGGAGTTATTGCAAATAGGCTCAATTTCTGGCAAGCCTCATCTTAGTTGATGCAGTACTGTTTGAATACTATTAGTTATGGACCCAAAAATGAGCCATTGCCAAGTTTTATCCCTTTCTTTCTAAATGTTATGCCACTTTATGTGCTCATTATTCTAGTATTAGTAAATATAAACATACAGGTGAGCATATGAAATAGAAGAAGGTGGCCATTCAGCCCCTTAAGCTTGCTTTGCTACTTGATAAGATCATCGCTGATTTGTAGGTAATTTAAGTTCTATAATCCCATCCATGCCCAATAACTTTTGTCTAACAATATTCTATCTATCTCCATCTTAAAAATATTCAATAACTCAGCCTTTACTACTTTTGAGGTAGGGTGTTCCAAAATTGTACCACACCTCAAGAGAAAAATATTATCTTCATCACTAACCTAAAGGGACAACTCCTTCTTCTAAAATAGTGCCCCCTACTTCTGGACTTACCCACATGAGAAACCATCCTTTCCACATGCACCTTGTCCAAGTCGATTCAGGTTCTTATATACTTCAATCAAGTCACTCCTCACCCTTCAAAACTCCAGCGGAAACAAGCCCAGACTGTCCAACTTTCCTCATAAGACAACTTGCTCATTCCAGATATCAATCTAGAAAACCACCTCTGGACCATCTCCAAGGCACTTATATCATTCTTTAAATAAGGAGACCAAAGCTGCACCCATTATTTGAGATGTGGTGTCACCAATTCCCTGTATAATTGGAGCATAATGTCTTTATTTTTATGTTAAATTCCTCTCATTGTAAAGTAAAGCATTCCTTTAGATATCTTAATTACTTGCTATACCTGAGTACTAATCTTTTGTGATTCATGCACTAGAATACCTAGATCCATCGGCACCATAGAATTCTGCAGTTGTTTTCTGTTTAATTAATACTCTGTTTTTTACTCTTCCTGTCAAAGTAACACATTGCATTTTCACATATTGTACTCCAACTGCTAGATTCTTCCCAATCACTCAATCTATCTTTATCCATATGCAACCTCTTGTCCTTTTTACAGCATACTATCTTTGTGTCACGTGCAAACTTAGTTGCTATGCTTTCACTCCCATCATCTAAGTCATTGACATAAATTGTACAACACTGAGGCTGCAGACCACTGTGGGACTTCACTTGTCAAGCAGAAAAAGACCCATTTATACATACTCTCTGTTTTCTGCCAGCCAAACAATCTTCTATCCATGCTAAAATGCTACACCCTAGACCACAAGCTTTTACCTTCCACAATAACCTTTAATGTTATCAAATATCTTCTGGAAATCCAAGTACACCATAACCATAGGTTTCCCCTTCATCTATAGTGCATGGAGAGGCAATGGGTTAGTGGTATTGTTGCTGGACGAATAATCCAGATACACTGGGTAATGCTCTGGGGACCAAGGTTCAAATTATAGAATCACACTACCTACTGCACGCAGACAAGTCCTTTGGCCCAAACTGGTCCAGGCCGACTAAAATGCCCATTTGTCTGAATTTGACCCATATTCCTCTAAACCTTTCCTACTCATGTATCTATCCAAATGCCATTTAAACATTGTCAATGTCCCTGTCTCAACCGCTTCTTCAGTTGAGTTGAAATGCTCATTCCACATAAGTACCATCCTCTGTGTAAAAAAGTTGCTCCTCAGATTCCCATTGATTCTTTCCCCTCTTAGTTTAAACCTATGCCCTCTAGTTCTCAATTCTCCAACCCTGGAAAAAAGACTGAGTGCATTCACCCTATCCTTGCCTCTCATGATCTCATACACCTGTATAAAATCACCCCTCAGTCTCCTATGCTCCAAAGAAAAATGCCCTAGCTTGTCCAATCTCTCCTACAATTCAGATCTTTGAGTCCTGGCAATATCCTTGTAAATCTCTTCTGCACTCTCCTTCCTACATCAAGGCAACCAAAACACAATACTCCAGATGCAGCCTCACCAATGTCCTGTACAACTTCAACATAACTCCCCAACTTTTATACTCAATGCCCCGACTGATGAGGACCAGCATGCCAAAAGACTTCTTCATTGCTCTATCTACATGTGACTCCACCTTTCGAGAATCATGCACCTGAATGCCAAGATCCCTCTGTTGTATGCTATTCCCTAATGTCCTACCATTCACTGTGAAAGTCCTACCTTGATGTGACTTTCCAAAATGCAACATCTTACAATTACCTGTATTGAACTCCATTTGCCCTTTCTTGGTCCAGTTCACCAGTTGCTCAAGATCCTGCTGCAATTTTTGATAATCATTCTCACTGTCTACAATACCACCTATTTTAGTGTCATCAAACCCCACCACGAATCTGAATTCAACACAAATTTGGAATTAAAATTGTAATTGTGACGATGACGCCATTGTTGATTGTAAAAATCCACCTGGTTCATTAATGTTCTTTAAGAAAAGAAATTTGTCACTTTTACATGTGACTCCAGACCCACAACAATGGGGTTGTCTCTGAAAATGCCCTCAGGGATGGGCAATAAACACTGGCATAACCAGTGACACCCAAATCCCATGAACAAATAAAAGTTACTTCAAAGAACTCCAACAAATTGGTTAAACATGATTTTCCTTTCACAAGATCATTCCAACTCTTCCAGATTACCCAGTGTTTCCGTAAACTTACAGCTATAGTCTGCTTAATAATCAATTCTAACACTTTCCCCATGACAGACGTCAAGCTAAAAGGCCTATAGTTTCGATCTTTCTGTCTCCCTTCTTGAACAGAGGGGATATATTTGATACTTTCCATTTTGATGGAACTTTTCCAGAATCTAATGAATTTTGGAAAATTAAAAAGAATGCATCTACCACCTCATTAGCCACCTCATTAAGACCTGAGGATGAGATCAGTCAGGACCCAGAGACTTGTCAGCCCACATCTACACCAATTTGTGCAGTACAATTTCCCCAGTGATTGTATTTTTACCAAGTTCCTCTCTCCCTTCCACCTCTTGAATTACAATTATTACTGGAATATCCTCTGTAGTGAGAGCAGAAGCAAATGATTTGTTCATTCCAACCATCATTTCCTTATTATCTACTCTCCAAATGATTGACACATTTAGCTTACTCTTTTCATTCTTAAATACCTGCATAAATTGAACTAAAATTGATACTTGAACACAAGATCTTAAGTTTTTAAAAGTTTGTTTATTGTCGCAAGCTGACCTCCATTAACACTGCAATGAAGTTACTATGCAAATCACCCAGTCCCCACATTCTGGCGTCTGTTCAGGTGCACTGAGGGAGAATTTAGCATGGCCAATGTACCTAACTAGCACATCTTTCCGAGTGTGGAAGGAAACCCACACGGACAAAGGGAAACATGCAGTCTTTGAACAGACAGCGACCCAAGGTGGGAATCAAGCTCAGGTCCGTCGTACTGTGAGGCAGCAGTGCTAATCACTATGCCATTGTGCTGCTAATATGCTTTCCATTTTTACATTTCCAACTTCCTCACATACTCTAATTTCTTTCTCCTGATTGGCCTTTTAGTCATTCTCTGCTGTTCTTTATATTCTGACCGATTATCTGTCTTGCCCCTCACCTTTACATGATGGTATGCTTTTCCCTTAAATCTGATGCTTTTATTGACTTCTTTAGTTAATGATAGATGGTGGATTAATCCCTTAGAATTTTCCATCATAAAGCAATATATTATTCTGAGTGTTCTCAAATATTCCCTTAAATGTCTGTCACTGCTTCACTAAAGATATATCCCATGGACTAGCATCCCATTTGACTATAGCTAGCTCAACTTTTATGCCCACATAGTTGCTCTTATGTAAGTTTAAAATATTAGTTTTAGACTCACTCTCTTCCTTTTCAAACTGGATGTAAAATTCAATCATAGTGATTGCTGCTACCTCAGGGTGCCTTCACTCAGAAGTCATTAATTAATCCTATCACTTTGCATGATACCAAATCCAACAGAACCTGTTTTTTGTTTCAGATTCCAGCACCTGCAGTATTTTGCTTTTAAGCTGCTCTCCAATTGGTTCCAGAATGTGCTGCTCAGAAGAATTTTATGAACCACTCATGCAGACTACTACTGCCAATCTGATTTTCCAAGTTTATGGAGTGAACTTTACCACCCCACTCACCACGGGAATCGGAGCGGATGAGAGGCGAACCATGGAAAAGTCCACTGACCATTGGCAGGATTTTCTGGTTTTGTGGTGAACGAGGCTGGAAAATCCCACTCTACATGTAGGTTAAAACTGCACATGATTATTGCCATCCCTTTATCACAAGCACCCAATATTTCTTCTTGTAGATCTTGTCCTACATTGTGGTAATTGTTAGGGGGCTTGCCCATCACTCATTAGTGACTTATTTTCCACTACTACTCCTCATCTCCTGCCAAGCTGATTACGCATCCAGATCTCCTGAACCAAGCTCATCTCTACCAATTGCACCAATGCCATTCTTGATCAACATTGCTACTCCCCTACCTTTACCTAGCTTCCTTTTTTCCTCAAATGTCACAGACCACTCAATATTCAGGACCCAATCCTTGACAGCCATGTCTCTGGCTATCCTATATTCATTTACATCAATATCAGATCACAGTTATTTACTTCAATCAGTTGCTAGCTTATGCTGCATAGATTTGCAATAGTCACATCACAATTAATAAGTGTGAAAGCCACTATCCATAAATGGCACGGATTATCCTAAACTTTAACATTTCAGGTGCCCATATACAGAGGGAAAATGGAATATGATCAAGAATGTACCCTGCGTTGATTACAAGTGGACACTGACAAGCAATTTCAAGGATATAACAGCACACTATGATATATGTTGTCCCATGAACATAAGCAGTGACATTATTGTCTTGTAATCATGAGTGATTTAGATGAAGGTGGTATCTAGGTGTGAATCAGTTCAGTATTTAGGCTTCAGCTGCAGAAATACTCACTGATTTCTGTCATAAATCCATACCATTACAACCCTAATGCATTTCCTCTGTCCTTGCCATTCTGTATATAAAGTGCATTTAATTTCCTTCTTTCATTTGTGTTTCTTTGCCATTCCTCGGGAGGTGCTGGAACACACATCATCAAATTGAATTCTACGATTTTCCATCCCATATAAATTCTCTCAGACATGTTCATGGCTGGGTGTTGGGTTATATTTAGAATGTGCCCCTCTCCCCTGTGACACAAGCACTGATGTGGAGATGCCAGCGTTGCACTGGGGTAAGCACAGTTTGAAGTCTCACAACGCCAGGTTAAAGTCTAATAGGTTTATTGGGTAGCACAAGCTTTCAAAGTGTCGCTCCTTCTTCAGGTGAACACTCATCTGAAGAAGGAGCGACATTCCGAAAGCTTGTGCTACCAAATAAACGTGTTGGATTTCAACCTGGTGTTGTGAGACTTCTTATTGTGTGCAAGCATTTAGCTAGCTCTGGAGCAATTGCTTTTAAGTTTGGAAGTTAATGGCCTACGGCTTTTGTTCAATAGGCGATGTCATCTCAAAACCAATATTATTATAATTGACTCTTAATTGAATAAAATTTTGTTTCCTTTAAAATCAAATTAGATCACAGTTCTGCATCTATAATGGACAATAAGCCTTTTATCAGTTGCCTTAAGATTGCTTTTTACCAAGCACTTCATACAGTCTGAAGTATGTGAGGTTAAAAGCAAGTAAATTTACCACTAATTAGAATCCCCGCACTGCAGAAGAAGGCCATTCTGCCCACTGCATCTATACTGACTCTCCACAGAATAGCTTACCCAGGTCCAACACCCTGCCCTATCCCCGTAACCTCACACAATTAGCGCACAAAATCCCTTAACCAGGACATCTTGGGATACTCAGGGGCAATTTAGCATGGCCAATCCACCTAAACTGCTCATCTTTGGACAACGGGAGGAAACTGGAACACCTGGAAGAAACCCATGCAAACTCAGGGAAAATGTGCAAATTCCACACAGATAGTGACCCAAGCCGGGAATCGAACCCAGGTGCCTAGTCTGTGGGGCAGCAATGCCACCATACTGATAAACATGAGTTCTTGTGGGAACTTAACAATGATCTACACATAGTAGACACAGATAAAACAAAAAGACACCAAATAATGAATGACAGTAAAACATTAATTTCATAATGCTATAGGTATATGTACCATGAGGTTCCATTTTGCAATATGATACAATTCATGAGCAAAAGAAGTCAAATGTTAAATGCATTAATTCAAGTAAATTGTGCTGTATCTTCCAAGCAGCGGCAATCACTGTCGGATTGCCATTTCACTCCCATTAACTTACCTTGCATTGAAGCACCACATCTCAGGCCTTCTGTGAAAAGTGGATCATACCTGCTCCTGGAGTCCTTCCTTCATAATATAGAAATAGCCAAAGTACGCTCCTTTTGAAGGTACTAGCTGACATCTACTCTGATAAGGCACAGAGAGAAGGTAGGCACGGAAAGAAAGTGGGTGAGGTGGTAGGTGGGTGAATGAGGGGTTAGTGTGGGCAGGGGGATGGGGAAGTAGTCAAGAGGTTAATCGAGTGGTGGGGAGTTGGCCAGGGGTTGAAAGATTGTCAAGGAGTGTGCTGAGGAGGCGGGGGGGGAGGGGGGGGTGCATGGGGGTGATTGGCTAGCCGGGGGTAGCAGGCAGTCAGGTGGTAGTCGGGTGGGGTGAGGTAGGTTGTGTGGTCAGGCGTGTAGTTGAATGAAATGGGGGCAGATAATTAGTGATCAGTAGTGTAGTTAACTCAGGGATTAGAACTCGTTTTAAACCCCATAACTGTTTCTAGGTAACTATCCTGGTAAGTGAATCAGAATCATCTAAAATCTCCTCCTCAAACTTAAAAGGTTCTGGAAAGTTCCAGACACAAGGTGACAGTCTATTGGAAACTGAAACTTTCCGACCAGTTCCCAAGGAGGCCGTGTGCTGCAACTTCAGCATTGTCCCCCAGTGCATCTCTTGGGTTATCTCCGGGGTATGACCATCTGATGATCAGAAGATCAGGCCAATAATTTTTAAAATGCCAAACAATTACACTAGCTCAAAGTTTACTTGGAACCCCACTAATGTTGCTAAATGTATGCATTTATGCTGCATCTTTAGTGAAATTATAGCAGCACAAAATCCAAGGAAATTCTAGCCTGTTGATTTTAACATGGGTGGGAATGCAGAGTGTGAGGGAACAACAACATGCAGCTTTATGGTGACTTCAGCATTGTAAAATATCTCAAGGCAATTCGCAGAGATATTTTAAGGCAAAATGTGACATTCAGCCACATGAGATATTCAATTAAGTGACTGAAAGCTAAGCCATAGAGGATATTTTAAGGATTATATTAATAAGAGACAGAGTTAGAGGGGCAGTGAGCATTATCTAAAAACTTAAGGTATTAGGGCCTCAGACATGATGTTCAATAGAAATCACGGTGGCACAGTGGTTAACACTGCTGCCTCACAGCACCAGAGACCCAGGTTCGATTCCCGGATTGGGTCAATGTGTGGAGTCTGCATGTTCTCCCTGTCCACGTGGGTTTTCCGCCGGGTGCTCTGGTTTCTTCTCACAGTCTGAAAGATGTGCAGGTTAGATGCACAGGCCATGCTAAATTCTTCCTCAGTGTACCTGAACAGGCGCCAGAGTGTGGCAACTAGGGGATTTTCACAGTAACTGCATTGCAGTGTTAATGTAAGCCTATTTGTGACACTAATGAATAAACTTTAAACTTCAAATCAGAGCTAGAGAATAGTCAGAATAAGAGGAACCCGGAGTTCTGGGGAGGTCAGAAGTACGGAGATAAAGGAGGATGAAGTCATTGTGGGATCGGAACACAAGGATGAATTTTTTTTTAGTTTGAGGCTGACCAGGAGCCAATGTGGGTTGACAAGCAAAGAACTGAAGGGTGATGGAGAAACTGGTACAAATTAAAGTCCGGCAGCAAAACTTTAGATGAAGTAAAGTTTATAGAGCGTGGAAACAGGCTATCTTGGAATTGAAAGGATATTAAGTTGGAAGCTCAACTCAGGATCAAACAGGATCCAACAATGGAAGACGCACTCACAATGACACCAACATCTGGTTGAATGCTGCTTGTGGGAAAATGCAAAAGTAAAGGCCATCAAACAAAAATACAAGTCACCAAGAAACCAAACGTGGAATTCATTTTACTGAAGAAAGTGGAATTCACTTCAACAGGGTGTGGTTGAAGCAAATCGTGTGAATGGATTTATTTGGAAGGCAAATAAACAGATAAAGGAGAAGGAAAATGAGAGTTATGCTGATAGATTTAGATGAAAAAGAATGCGAGGAGATTCAAATGGAGGACAAAAAGGAGTGTGCAGTAGTTAGGCAGAATGGCTTGATTCTGTGTTGTATCTTATATCTAATTCTAAATTATGAAACAGTAGCGACCTATCTGCTTATCTGAATAAATTCTGTTACAGTAAACTTCCTCTATGAATTGAGTACAGCAGAATTCTCCTTGGAAGCTGCTGTGAAGTTGTTTCTGTGACGTTCCCACAATTACAAGTGAACTGCGCAAACAAGAAGAAGAAAGAATGTGAACTTTGATAAACCAGGAGGACAGTTGTAATAGCCAAAGTGGATGCTTGGGTGGTGTAACCATGTTAGCATGCTTTCTCAGTAATTAAATATTATAATTAGATGAGCATTTGGAGACTAACTGGTTATCTATATTCACCTGACGTAAATGAAGCAATTAGAACTATTAGCTGTAACTGGATATTAATGACTTCAGAACAAACATATACTTGTGATTGGTATATGCAAACTACTTGTAAGATAAGCAAAGATATAATTACTGCTGCAATGTATTGCTCAGGGAGTCTTATGTTGTTCCGTGAAAACAGACATCCCTCCTACACTTAGAGAAAAGGCCGATTTAAAACTCCACAAGTTTCATCCAGTCTTTTGAGGGGAACGAAGTATGAGTTAGCTGAATAGCGGTAAAGTTCCCTAACATGTAGCATTGGGTGTGACATCTATTAGTTAAAGTTTATTTATTTGTCACAAATAAGACTTACATTAATTCTGCAATGAAGTTACTGTGCAATTCCCCTAGTATCAAACTAATATCACTAGTGCACTGGAGAGATATCTTTGGTTACAATAGTCAGCAATGGAAACCTCACATTGGAAACCTAATACCTCAAAACATAGCAACATTTTTAAAATTCAGAGTTATTAAATGCATTTTTTAAAAATGTTCCTGCATAATACCTTTCAATTTTTATGCCTTAAAACGTCTTTAAGTTTCTCTCTTTCATGTCACTTTACTATCTTCAGTTGAGAATAATAGGAAACATTGACATAAAAAAACTGATATGGTTATCAAAGAAAACAAAGACTTTTCACTGACATAAACACAGAAAATGCTGGTAAATCTCAGCAAGTCTGACAGCATCTGTGGGAAGAAAATAAAGCCAATGTTTTGAATCTAGATGACCTTTTGTCAGAGCAGTCCCATCTCAGAGAGCTGTTGGCCAATCAGAGGCCAGCCGCTCGACAATACAGGCAGCACCACTGCGTATGGCAGCCACTGCTACAATCTTGCAATGAGGCTGAAAGCAGGCATATGGCACTGGATCCAGTTTGGCAGATGAGTCTGGGGTTTTGCTGGGGCCAGACTGGTAGGCCCCAGCGAGGGGGATTGGAGCTGGGATGGAAAGGGCAGAGGGAAGAGAAACCTGGGGCAGGTTACACCTTAGAATTAGTGTCGTCATCCCCACTCCCACCTGTTCATCGCCAATCTGCGCAGGAAAAGCAGACAGGTTAGCCATCTGGTGTTGATTTCTTCAAGTTGGATCCTGCAGCAGAAGGATGAGGTCCTTAACTGGACATTAATTAGACATTTACGGGTCTCAATTTGCGCATGGGTGGATGGGAGGACTACCTGTTCCCTGTTGCTGGTACAATTGCAGAGGGACAAAGGAACATGGAAGGTAGGAGCGGGAGGTCGTCATTTGGCTCTGCGAGCCTGCTCCACCATTCACCACGATCATGGGGCTAGGAGCAGGCAGGTAGGTGACAGACATGGTGCTAGTTAGATTTAATGTGATCTGCCATCAAATCTAACAATGAGGGAATATGAATATTAATGCTGTTCGGACTGGATTTAAGTTATGGGGCAGAGATTAAGAGAGGTGACTGAAGGTAGAACCAAAACACAGATTTTGAGAAGTAGACAGGAGGAGAGATTTGAGAAGAAGTTTCAGTCGGGCCCTATTTTACCATTTTGATTCTAAGTGCTGGACGGACTTGAAACTGGGAGTATTTCAGATCTAACTTTTAGACCTGTTCTGAGGTGCCCCATATGCACCCTGTTTGCAAAAAATATCAGCGATTCTGAATCGCATTGAACAAGCCTGTGGGCGGGGCTTAATGTGCCCAAAACCCTGCAGTTCCAATCACCACCTCCAATTGTGCGTGCGCAGAAAAAAAATGATCCAATGCTGTTTCCCTGCCACATTGTGCCTTCCCCTCGCCCAGGCCCCACAGACATTGTCCCACCCCCCCCAGTATTACTGACTCCTTTATTCCCGATGTGGATGTGCCGGCGTTGGACTGGGGTAAACACAGTAAAAAGTCTGACAACACCGGGTTTTAGTCCAACCGATTTATTTGATAGTAAACGCACAAGCTTTCGAGGTTTCCCTCTTCGTCAGGTGAATGGAGAGTTCTGGCCTCAGACAGAGCATATAAAGCACAGACAGTTTCCAGATTACTGATTCGAATGCGAATCTTTACACCTAACCTGCTGTTCAAGTCTTAAAGTGGCCGACAATGTGAGTGGAAGGAGCACTGATCACAGGTTAAAGAGATGTGTATTGTCTCCAGACAGTACAGTAAGTGAGGTTTTGCAAACCCAGGCAAGTCACGGGGGTTACGGATAGTGTGACATGAACCCAAGATCCCTGTTGAGACCTATCTGTAACTATCTGTATCACACTATCTGTAACCCCCGTGACTTGCCTGGGTTTGCAAAATCTCACTCACTGTGCTGCCTGGAGACAATACACATCTCTTTAACCTGTGATCAGTGCTCCTTCCACTCACATTGTCGGCCACTTTAAGACTTGAACAGCAGGTTAGGTGTAAAGATTCGCATTCTAATCAGTAATCTGTAAACTGTCTGTGCTTTATATGCTCTGTCTGAGGCCAGAACTCTCCATTCACCTGACGAAGAGGGAAACCTCGAAAGCTTGTGCGTTTACTATCAAATAAATCGGTTGGACTAAAACCTGGTGTTGTCAGACTTTTTACCGTCCTTTACTGCCCCCATACCCAGACCGATCGTGGACCCCTCCCCCCTAAGGATCTCAGGCAGTGGCAGAGGACCTTCTTCATCCCCACTGGTCACAAGCAGAGTGATAGCAGACCGCCCCCCCGCCTGATCTAAAGCAGAGAGCCGTCGGACACTAGGCACTTACCTCCTCAGTAACCCTCACTGATAGAGCGCCTGAATCGGACTTACATGGAGCACATCTGTTTCGCGCTACATGGGCGAATGCAGTGGTAAAGAGGAAATGCTGGTAAACTTGGGCATGCAGTTAATTAAGTCAACTTAATGCATGCCCATTATGTCTGACACTGCTGAAGACTATGCCAACATTGACATGAAGATGGGGAAAAATGCAAAGGGGACCAAAATCAAAGGATTTAACGGTGTACAAGAAGATGTAATGCTGAAAAAGTGTGCAGCAGTGAGGAGCAAGGCTATGGAAGAGAGGAATCAAAAGTTAGGGATTTAAAATCAGATGCATTAAGGAAAAGAAATCCAGTGCAGGTCAACAGGATGGGGGAGGTGGTAGACAAATAGGGCTTGATACATAACAGGCTACAAGCAGCTGCATTTGGGGAAAGTAAGACTGATGAAACCTGGAGAATGGAAAGCCAGCAAGGAGAACATTGGAGTAATCCTGTTTGAAAGTAACAAAGATGCTTTGATATTACTGAAGATATTGAAATCTCTCAGTTGAAAAAATCTAGTGTTGAATCTTAGTTCAGAATTGAACTCCAAGGTCAAAGGTGGTTTTGCTCAGTATAACTGAGTGGCCAAAGAACGGGAATGGGATCAGTGGTAGTGGACCACAGTTTTAGGGGAGTGGTCTTAATGTTATCTTCAATCTTTCAGATCTTCAGATGAAAGATACTGTGACTTTATCTAAGGTTCAACATTGGATAGGCAGTGCAGCAGCAGAATGTTTTATAAAGGCAACACATTAACAAGGGACAGAAGGGAGTCAAGGGAATTTAGAGAACTCCAGAATTAATAGCGTGGAGGGAATAAGATACAGCCAAAGCTGGAGGGGCACAGGCGTTGTCCCAAATGAGAGGAGTTAAGCATGCCTAGCTCATTCCATGGATTATGGAGAAGTAAATGGAGGTTAGAATGATCAAATGCCATACACTGTTGAAAAACCATGAGGGACCTTGGCTGGATCTGTCAGATGGATGGAGACATTCAACCACATAATATAGAAGGACTTATCACAGGACTGAAAAGCAACAACTGATTTCCTGGACTAAGTTTTGATTGACTCAGAGGGGATTGGAGAGTAATTTTCAGGTATGCTTCTTCCTCAAATTGTCCTGGGCCCTTATCTTTTTGTTGCCACTCCCAGCAGATCAAATTGCTTTTGAGATGGGTAGTCTGTGTATATACATTGATAGGTAAGCCATTCCAGTTGTGTGGGGCAGGTTGGATGATCCAGAGGGTCTCTATCTGTCTCTCATTGTTCATTTAGTACATAATACAACAAAACATTAGAGGAAAGTATAGGCAGTAAAGGGGTGATAATTTTAAAGAGCAGCATGTTGCTAAGGGCAAAAAATGTGAGTCATTTGAAATATGTATCATATCCCTTACAGCCTCACTTACGATGTCAAAGAAGTTACACTGGAAAAAGCAAGTCAATAAATAAAAGTATCTTCCATCACCACTGGATGTCCCCACTTTACATCCAATTAAGTATTTTTGAAGTGTAGTTGCTGTTGTCACATACAAAATGTGACAGCCACTTTGCACAGAGCCAAACTTCCACAAACAGCAATGTGATAATGACCAAATGATTTGTTTTCACGAGATTGAAGGAAGGATAAATATTTTCCAGGACAACAGGGATAACTCACCATCCCTCCAAAATAGAGCTATGGTGGATTATCATAGACAATACCTTGGATCTCATAGAATTTCTACAGTACAGCAGGCCATTCGGCCCATCGAGTCTGTACCGACTACAATCTCACCTTGGTCCTATTCTCATAACTTCACACATTTACCCTGCTAATCCCCCTAATGCTCGGGTCAATTTAGCATGGCCAATCTAGCTAACCAGCACATCTTTTGGACTGTGGGAAGAAATCGGAGCACCCAGAGGAAACCCACACAGGCATGGGGAGAACGTGCAAACTACGCACAGAGTGTGACTCAAGCTGGGAATTGAACCTGGGTTCCTAGCACTGTGAGGCAGCAGTGCTAATCACTACGCCACCAGATTGGGCCTCAATTTGATGTGGGATCTGAAATACAACACCTCTGAAAGTTCATTAACCCCTGTGCACTGTATGAATTATCAGTCTAGAATTTTAGTTCCCAAGTCCTGGAGAAGGACTTTAAACAACACACCTCTCATTTGAATGATTTGCAACAAGGCTTCAAAGTTTCGTCAGAGATTGTGAAGCAACCTTTTCTTAAAAATAAGTTATTGAAAGTAAAGAGTGTTTTGGTTCCTTATTCACTGCAGAAGGATACTTATTTGTTCCTCTAATATGGTAGTTACATAAACAAATTGGTAGAAATCCACCCCCTACATCATTTAGGGTGCAGACTTTAAGTGTGAGGGTCAGAAAATACAGAACTTAAAAGACCAAACCAGTTGACTCAAGATCTATACAACATGCAGGGTTACTAGAAAAAAACTACGCTTAATCAGAAGCAAAATACTGCCGATGCTAGAAATCTGAAATAAAATGCTGAAAATACTCAGCGTAGGTCCAGTGGCGTCCGTGGATACAGAAATTAAGTTAACATTTCAAGTCAAATATGATTCTTCCTCAGGACTTCAGAGTTGTATTCAACCTGAAATACTAACTCTGTTCCTCTCTTCACAGTTGCTGCCAGACCTGCTAAGTATTCCTGCATTTTCTGATTTTATTTCTGTTTAAACAGGCCTGCTAAGTTCATAACAGACATGTGGAAGCTTGGTCCAAACTTGAATAGTCGCGCAGTGTTTCAGAATTGTGGATACTTTAAGTTCTCTCTGAGGCAAACGTAAATAAATGTTTAACCATTTAAACGACAACCAAAAATATTCAACAAAATAGAATTGGCTTCCTTTTTTTATTGATAACTTTTACTAATTGCTAATCGTTGGACAATCTGACGTGCCAGGCCACTAACATAGAATGATTTCATGAGCCTGGTCCTTCGAAGGGCCTTCCAGCATCCACTTTGTATGGTGGGCAGGGGGTTTAAAGTGAAGGCCATCTCCAGGTTAAAGTTGCAAATCCCAGGATTTTCTAGCCGCTGATGAACTTAAGATCTGATGGTAGAGGACAATAAAGCAATCCAACTTGCAATTAAGCTTGTGGCTGGGTACTTTCAGACCTGCTGGTCTGAGGGAAGGATCCTGTCACAAGCACATCACCATCTTTCTTGTGCTGTTCATGTACTCTTGATCTGCATTGCTAGGAAGCTGTGGTAGGTTAATGAAAACAGCCCATCTTACTTTATTTATATGACCTTCACCTATTTCCTGCAGCAGTATTAAAAGTGAAGTAATTTCGGCCTCCACCTCTTTATTCTGACCTTTACATGCAAGAACTGGGCATTAAAACTGGTAAAATATTACAAAAAATCAACTCCATTTTGATTTAAGGACTTTATAATTTTAGAAATTTTCTAATTTCTATTAGGTGGCACAGTGGTTAGCATTGCTGCCTCACAGCGCCAGAGACCCAGGTTTGATTTCTGGCTTGGGTCACTGTTTGTGAAGAGTTGGCATATTCTCCCCATGTCTGTGTGTGTGTTTCCCCCGGGTGCTCCGGTTTCCACCTATTGTCCAAAGGTGTGCACGTTAGGTGGATTGGTCATGCTAAATTGTCCCTTAGCGTTAGGGGGACGAGCGAGGTTAAATGCATGGGGTTATGGGGTTAGGGCCTGGGTGGGATCGTGGTCGGTGCAGACTCAATGGGCCGAAAGGCCTCCCTTTGCACTGCAGGGATTCTATTCTGTGGTTCTTGATTTTAAAAATGATTTTTGTTAATTAATTGCACCGGCATCCAAACACAGAGAAACCCACAAGCTATACTAGGTCACAATGATGACTGAAATGTTTTGGATGTGACTTTGAATATTCAGGCAAACAGTCATCAAGAGTAGCACTATTTCTAAAGCAGGAATCGATCAGATGGAAAAGGAGTTAGGAGAAGGGCAAGGTTTAAAGGATCATACCATTAAGAATGTAATTGTTCACTCACTGCATTTAAGCTTCAGAGTCTCAGTATCTTTGACACTTTGATTTATGTTGATGGATAAACACGAAATGTATTCCTCAAAGTGTTTAAGGAAATGGAATTCACCTTGAAATGATTGAGTGACCCAGTCTTGCTTTTGAAAAGTCCCATTGGAGTCGCTGCCTGTGTTATTAAAACAACCTCATTAATGTGCAGAAATCAACAGTTTTTTTTTGAATGGTGCATATTCAGTTCTCAGCTTTTACCTGGCTACATTCAACTCTTAAAATAACATTGCAGGATACAGTTCAAAACTTTGTGGGACCTTGTTGGTGCATGATTTTGCTGTGTTGCCAGCCATTTTCTTTTGCTTTTCCCCAGGCAGCAACCCCTGATTTTGGCTGTACTTATTGCAGCACTGCCAAGAAGCTTGCGCTCGGAGGAGAGAACTGAAGCCAGTCGGCGAGTCTTCCAGCCATGGCCCAACAGATTATGTGTAGAGATCCGACCTTACCTATTGGTTAAGAAATGGGAAGGAAAGCTGGAAGACAGAAAGAGTGTCACAGGAAGAAAGCTGAAGAAGAAAAAACACATCAATTACGAGGGGAGGGGAAGGAAAACACTGTGGAAATTTAAACAAATGGAGTGTCACAGATTACAACCAGCTAACGATTAAATAAACACAGCAAAGCAACATGATGCATCAACAACTGATATGATGTTCATATTGAGACATGTCTATCTGCATATTGCAATAAAATTATATAGATTTTCTATCGCATGCACCATGCTCCCCAGCCCCAGCCCTGCTGCACTGTCGCTTCTGATATCTCTTGTATCTGCAAAACAGACACGAGTAAAATTCCCAATTGGACCAGGACCTTGTCTGTATTTTATAAAATGAGCATCATTTACACATTGGATGTGACTTTCCGATCCATATTGGATCTGGTGTGCACTTACAGTGGAAAACTGTGGAAACAGCCGAGGACTGCTTAGAAACAGTAACGACTAACTATTTAGATAAATACGCTGCTGGCAATTAAAAGGCTGTGAATATTGTTAGCTTTTAACCTCTGCAAATGGTGTTTGAGTGCTTTGCAACACTCAATAGCTTGTACAATATGGTGACAAACAATGGTGTTTAAGGCCAAGTAATGAAGCGACTGGAGTAGTCAACTCCTCAAGTGTACATAGAGGTGGAGCTAATGAAGAATGAAATGGTGTTGAGGAGTTTGCCCTGCTTTCTATTCCAAGGCATCATTCCTGTAAGACAATTGTAAATTTGTCTTAATTTTTAAAGAAATTTTTGACCATTTTCTTGCCATAAGAATGTTATCTTTAACATTTTTTTTCTTAAGTAAAGATTCATTCTCACAAGTTTAAAACATTGCTCCCAAACTAATGAAATTAGTTATTCCCAAATACGAGACAATATTTGTTGCCTTATGTGAATAAAGGACAAAAACACGTGCAAGAGTTGAAACTGGCATGGGGCAGTAACATAGAACAAGCGATAATGAACTGGCACTGTTAAATGGAAAAGACAACTGGACAGAGAATAAAACAAGCCATAATAAGGGAAAATGCTGCAGATGCTGGAAATCTGAAATAAGAACAGGACATGCTGGATAAACTCAGCAGGTCTAGTTGTATCCGTGGAGAGAAGCACAGTAAACAGCCAAAGATTTCCATCCTCATTCGCGGCTGGAATTTTCCAGTATCACTGAAAATGAATGGATTTTTGGTAGGAACACCAAATTTTCCATTCTTGGAATTAATGGGTACACTGCCACAGAGGAGAATGGAGAATTTCAACGAACATTTCAGATCTAAATGATTCTTCTACTGAATAGCTCTGTAGAAGGATTACTTAATTCCAAAATGTTATCTGTTTCCCTCCACAGATGCTGCCAAAAATACAAGCTGTTGTTTTCTATCACTTATTTTGTACTAATGTCCAAGAATACTTTATCCAACTGCATTGAAAGATCCTCCAATGTTTATCCATGAACATAGGGTTCCTAGAAAGATAGGTTCAGAAAATGGCATGGGACAGTAGAAAGAACAGATTCTACCTGGGGCTGTTATTTCAAAATGCAAAGGAGTTATCAACAAGATCTTTCCATCTCACTGTTCTGGTGCATTGGGTACAATGAATGAAGCGTCAGAAAATCAGGCAAATTGTAGCTCATGCCCTTAAAATAACCTGCTCCATTTTCTGAAATGAGAGGAATTTTGTGATAGGCAAGGGGCAAAAATCATCCAATGCGCCTGGTGCAAACCCAGCCAAATCTACACAATTCTGTTTAATTTAAATAAGATGACCCACTGATGTGGGGAAGTATAGGTGTTTTCTAATTTATTTTATGTGAAGAAAAGTTGTATGTAATAAAATAAATGTAACTACTGATAATTGTTGCCCTATATCTCGACTTACAGTGCAATAAACATATAATTAAGATATATGTTATACATATATTAAAGATAAAGAATTTTTACAGATACATCATACAAAGCATTCTTTCCGGATGTCTTGCAGCTTGGTGTGGCACCTGCCCTGACCAAGACTGCAAGAAATTACGAAGGGTTGTGAACATAGCCCAGCCCATCATGCAAACCAGCCTCTCATCTATTGACTCTGTATACACTTCCTGCCAGCATAATCAAAGACCCCACACTGGATATACTCTCTTCCACCTTTCTCTATCATAAAAAAATACAAATATCCGAAAACATGTACCAACAGACTCAAGAACAGTTTCTTCCCTGCTGTCATCAGATTTTTGAATGGACCTACCATACCTTAAGTTGATCATTCTCTAAATCCTACCTGTAACTGCAGCACCATATTCTGCACCCTTTTCTTTCCTTCTCCCCTGTGTATTCTATGAACAGTACGCTTTGTTGGTATTGTGTGCAAGAAACAATATTTTTCACTGTATCCCAATACATTTGACAATAATAAATCAAATCAAACGGATATTCAGTTCAGGCCATGGGCAGCTGTTATGCTGACATCCTGGATTATACTATAACATAAGCAGTTAAGTAGTCGTGAGTATGAATCAACTCCCAAAGGAGAACAAAGATGGTCATAAGGCTTAAGGAGTGACCAAAATTACTGAAGGCAGGAAAGTACATCAATAGCAGCACTAAATGCATAAAAATAGTTTTGCAGCCTGTGTGGAAGAGAACCACTTGGAGATACAGCTACCTGGGCTATGATACATGTTAGCTATAGTTATCCTTGCAGGAGATTGCACAGCTCTGCATTTGGCTGTCTATTAACCCTCAAAACCAAATTGGTGCATCAGTTCAAGAAATTATGGGTGGAAACACACTGGCAGATGGACATGTGCAGCCAGAGCTCCTTCCATTAGAATCATAGAATCCCTACAGTGCAGAAGGAGGCCATTCAGCCCATTAAGCTGGCACCAACAACAATCTTACCCCATCCCTGGAACCTCACTATTTACACTGCTAGTCCCCTTGACATTAAGGGGCAATTTAGCAATGGCTAATCTACCTAACCTGCACATCTTTGGACTATGGGAGGAAAGTGGAGAACCTGGGGCAAACCCAAACAGACAGTGACCTGTGGTTGGAATTGAACCCAGGTCCCTGGTACTGAGGCAACAATGCTAATCACTGTGCCACCCCTTCTGCATTTGATGGTCCCCAGTAGAAACTGAATATCATGGGCATATGAAAAAAAAATTAGGCAATGCCAAGAAATAGAGCCTCCGAATCGACTGAGTGGAAACAGGCAATAAAACAAGGAACAAAGTATCAGCTTATCATTGAAATTCACTCTGAATCATACTCTATACTCTTTCATGGCACTTCTGCAAACAACACACCTGGATAGCCCTAAATGGGTGGGTACCTGATTGAATATTGAACACAGGACAATTGCATAAATATCTCAATGACATCTTTGGAGCCTAATTTAAATACAAGTAACTGCAAATTGGCATGACATCCTGGGAGGGGTAATAAAGCTGCCAAAAGATTTGGGTGCTAAATAGGCCAAATTCTGGGCATAACCAACTGAATCATTTACTCTATTGTGCATCTCACACTGCTTGCAGTGGCAATCGGTATTTATATTCTGAATTTCAATCAGTATTGAATAGTCTACACTGTACTTCAGTCAAAACTAATAAAAGCGAACAGACAAAAGGATTGAAGGAATCTTTTTTCTCGTAAGGAACAAGAGGGTGTGTTACAATCTATGCTAAAATTTCAACCTGAATGCAAGTCATTCAATGCAATATCTTTCGATATAAACTAATAATCATGGTTTACTGTAATGGAGAAACCTTGTAAAACTACTCTCTTTACCTTGTCTGCTGCAATTACATATTTGGAAATATCTCCCAAAGAGAGTTGCAGAGGATATTCACAAATCAAAGGTAGCCTATAGGGAGTTATCCAGCTTACACACTGTCAGTGACAGCAAACCCTAGGCAACATTTATGGGGCAAATTATACTCATACTATGATTTGGAATAAATAGTATCAATGGGCCACATTTGTACACATTCTATAATCAATGGCTCTGATTGGTATAACATATTGTGGCTGATAGTCATCAGCATTATTACCATTAGTCAGAATGTATCTTGAAGGATTATCACTTGACATAGTCTACTTCAATTCCTTCCTCTTTCTCTACTGATGACCTAGAACTGACACACAGTATACTTTGAAAAACTGAGCCTCATCTCCCACACAGATGGAGAGAATCTAACATTGAGAAGAAACAAAGAAAATCACCTTACATCACCTCTCAATCAATGTTGATTCTTAAAATATATGTATGCCCATATGGGACATTTTATATGCATCCATATATGCATATGGACATACAAAGTAGGAGCAGGATTAGGAGTAGGCCATTCAGCCCTTCAAGCCTGCCCTGTCAATCAGTAAGATCACAGCTGATCAGATTGGAACCTTATATTCTTCTTACGCTCAATAACTGCTCACCCCTTCATTAATCAAGAATCTACCTAGCTCTGCCCTAAAAATACTCAAAGATTAAAAGGTCGGTGTGGTGGCACAGTGGTTAGGAATGCTGCCTCACAGCACCAAGGATTGGGTTCAATTTCTGGCTTGGGGTCACTGTCTGTGTGGAATCTGCACATTCTCCTCGTGCCTGCATGGGTTTCCTCCAAGTTCTTCGCTTTCTTCCCACATTCCAAAAGACACACTGGTCAGGTGCATTGGCCATGCTAAATTCTCCCTCAGCATACCCAAACGGGCACCGGAGTGTGGCAACTAGAGGATTTTCACAGTAACTTCATTTCAGTGTTAACGTAAGCCAACACTAATAAATAAATTTAAAAAACTTAAAGGCCAGAACTCTATACCTCACTTGCAATGGAATTGGAGCAGGCAAGGGTCCGACAATGGAAATCACCATTGACCTCAGATGGAAATTTCCGGTCTTGCTCCAGCAAGGCTGTAAAATCCCACGCAAAGTTTCTGTTTCTACTGCCTTTTGAGGAAGAGATTTCAGAGAAAATATTTCTTCTTACCTCCATTTTTAAATGGGTAACCTTTTTCTTTTTAAACAGTGACCTCTAGTTTTAGATCCTCAAGAGTAAACATCCACACCACATCCACCCTGCCAATATCCCTCAGGATCTTAAAGGTTTCAAGCAAATTCCTCTTACTCTTCCAATCTATAGTTGATACAAACCTTACCTCGTCAACCTTTCCTCATAAAACAACTTGCCCATTCTTGGTATTAGTCTAATTCTTCAAACTGCTTCCAATGCATTTATATCTTTCCTTAAATAGGGAGACCAATACTGCACACAATACTCCAGATGTGGTCTCACCAATTCCCTATACACCTGAAGAGTAACCTCCCTACTATTGTAATCAATTCCCTTCACAATAAATAATAAGATTCTATTAGCTTTCTGAATAACTTGCTGTATCTGTATCTCAGCTTTTTGTTATTCGTGTATGAGGACACCCAGATCCCTCTGCACTTCGGAGCTCTGCAATCTCTCTCCATTCAGTAATAAGTTTCTTTTTTATTCTTCCTGCCAAGATGGGCAATTTCTTATTTTCCCACATTACACTCCATTTGCTAGATTTTTGCCCAATCATTTAACCAATCCATGTGCCTTTGTAGCCTTATGTCCTCCTCACAATTTAGTTTCCTACATAGCTTTATGTCCTCAGCAAATTTAGCAATGGACAAAGATCATTCTTGGTCAGATGGGGAGGCGATGGCCTAATGATATTATTGCCAGACTATTAATCCAGAAACACAGCTAATGTTCTGTGACTCAGTAGGTTGTAGGTTGAGCTTCCACTCCAGAGATTTGAGCACAGAAATGAAGGTGGCACTCCATTGTAGCACTGGGATAGGTGCTATACATTTGCAGATGCAGTCTTTCAGATAAAACATTTACCCAAAGCCCCATCTGTTCTCCCGGGTAACATCACATGGCATGACACAAAGAAAAGAATGGGTGCCTTCCCTAGCATCCTGGCCAACATCCCTCAGAGAACGCCTAACAGATTGTTTGGTCATTATTACATTGCTGTTGGTGGGGCCTTGCTATACACAATTTGCTCAGCCCATTTCTTGCATTGCATTGCTATAAAGCACCTTATGATACTCAGATTGTAAAAAACTACTGACAAAGGCAAGTCTTCCATTTTCAGTAACAGAAATTTTTGAACCCATTTTATTGATCAACACAGACAGACCATAAAATCATCTCTTAGCCAGATTGCCAGCTAACCTTTGCCCAATTTCATTGTGTGTTCGAGACTGGGGTGGATGTTGGAAACTTCCATCTGAGGCAGGCAGGAGACCCACTAAGGTATTCAGGAGGGAATAAGCAACAGCACTATCCTATAGCCTGCGGACGTGCTAGTTGGCAATACACAGCACATCAGAAAATGGTCCTATTCTTTTTTAAATATGCAGATTGGGTGTTACGGGGGCCCAGTTGCAATTTTAACTGGTACCCTGAACAGAAATACCCTCGTGATTTTAACACCAAGTGAACAATAACTTGTATAGAACCTTTAATGTAATGAGACATCCCACAGTATTTTACAGGTGCATTATAAAGGAGAACTGGCACTAAACCACACAAGGTGGTGTGATTGGTTTTAAGCAACATCTTAAAAGGAGGTAGAGAGGTTTATGGGGGAAATTCTAGCACCTAGGGCTAAACCAACAACTAAAATCAGGAATCCTCAAGGGGCCAGAATTAGATGAACATGCATGAGGTTGAGTGGCTGGAGGAGATTAGAGATAGGGACCAGATTGTATGGGGGATTTGAAATAGCTCACAAATTTTCCCTCTAGTATATGTAAGATGTCTCTTTCCAATGAAAGAAACAAAAGAAGGATTTGTATTTGTACAGTGCCCTTCACACCCTCAACATGTCCCACAGTGCTTTACAGCAAGTAAAGAACTTCAGAGTTGTAGCCACTGATGTAATGAAAGAAACAGGAGATAGAGCTTAGTCCCAGGAACAGCAATACAGCTTGCAGGCTGTAATGGAAGGCAGAGAAATCAATACGTTTCTGGCAGAATATCTGCTGACATGATTTATGGTTGTTAGCATCAGATCAGTAACTTTCAAATGTAAAATAGGATACCTGTGGACAGGTGAGGAGAATATTTGAATATATAACGTTTCTTGTTGTGCTTTGGTTCATAAACATTGGTTTGAAATTCTGTTAGCTGGTCATGTGAACTCTGGATCTGAATTCATATCCTGTGAGCCCTTTTTTGCCAACAATCTATAAAGGGTTAGAGTTAGACAAAGAAGTAGCCAATGAGGCTGAGTTTCCACCTTTGTTGTAACCGTAGGATGTGAATTCACACTGTGCATGTACATTGCAAATATAACCTGTAATGACAAGTGTAGTGAAGCCTCATATCTTGTACTGAAAGAAAGTGATCTGTACTTCACTTATAAGTATCGTCAAATTTAAATAATTATTTGAACATATTTAGGAATAAAATATATTCTTGGTGTATCAAATGCACTCCCAGGGTGACTGGCACAATCCAAGATCCATGAGTACATGCTGTGGGATGCATTAAAGCTTTATGAATTTTATGAATAAAAGAAAGTCTCTCACAATGCCTTAGTCTTTCTGGGATCAGCGCATTAGGACTAAAACACTTTCAGTTCTGTCCAACAAGGAACAAGGAAAAAATGAAGCAGGCTTATTGAACAGCATATCAATTATCCACGAGTAGAATTCTCCCATGCCTCTGCCAAAGGGTCCAATGGTGGGCAGGGAAGGAGAATTTGGCGGGAGGCCCAAGAATCGGATTCACACTGGCATGAGTTTCCCATGGGGTCTTTCACAGAATCCCTATGGTGCAGAAGGAGGCCATTCTGTCCATCGAGCCTGCAGCGATTCTCCAGAAGGGAGTTGGCCAGGACAGATTAGGAAACTTGCTGGTGGCCAGGGTGAAAATCATTTGTATCCGTTGAATGAAGGCCCAACGACAAGGGGACCAGAACTGTAGAATGTATCTAGCTACAACCTTACTAGTTTTTATTTACAGTTCTAGCGTAGCTTCCTGCTCTCATACACCATGGGCACGATTTTACTAGCCTGCTGTGTCAGTTGATCGGTGTGGGAAGAGGCCAAAAGGTCAGCTAGCACTGGGAGAGAGCCAGTTTGGCACTGATCATCTTCCCTGTCCTGTTTTGCCTGCAGGACCAGGTGCCATGACTATGCCCGGGGGCTCAGAGACCATTGAAGTGGTCGGGGGCATGGTTGGGCTTTGGGAACTGCAGTTGGAACTGTACTTCCAGTCCACTGAAGAAACCAAAGGACCAATTGCTTATACAGTGCACCCTTCCTCGACTGGAGAACAGGAAGTGCATCTATGCTTGCAAGCATTGCCACATGTATCGCTGTGGTAGAAAGCTCATTCTGCGCTTTGAGCTCCAAGCACGGACTACATTGTTAGTCATGTCAGGGGCAGGTCATTAACCTCTACATTTCTATAGATGGCCATCTTCATCAGTATAACTTTGAGATTGTGCATCTTGCAGGTTCATGCAATCCAGTAGCTGATGTGCTGAACCATACTACTGCTGTAGTGTCACTGATAGTTAAACAACTCGCAATGCTGAAGCCTCTCTGATCATAGTGATTTCACGCGTGACTGCAGAAGCTGTTATGTGGGAGGCAGAATGGGCACAGACAGTATACTGCAAAAAGCAAGACAGTATCTAAAAGCTGAGTGGCCTCATGAAACAGGGGAAGAACTGGTCTGTAATACACAATGAACTTACATTGCTTGTTGATGACTGTATTGCACACACAACTAAAGCAGTCATCCCAAAATTGCCTCAGCAACTTCTACTAAATACATCAGGTTATTGCTAAAGTGAACCAGGAGTCTGGTGGCTGGCAATAAATCATTGTATAGAAGAGTTCATTAGGAATAGCGTAACTTGTGCACCCAGTGAGAAATCTGTCAAACTGGATACTGCACCTCTACAACTGATCCGATGGCCAACAAAATCATGGGAAGTTGATATTTTTGCAGAAGTGAAAGCAGCCTTAGCAATCAATGTTGGATTGAATCGATAGAATCCCTCAATGCAGAAAAAGGCCATTTGGCCCATCAAACTACTAGCTGTTCATTACCTATTCTGGGAAAGAGGGTGGAATTCTCCAACTATGCTCACCCCAAATCTTTCCCCTGCTGTCTGCTACAATTCCCATGGTGAGTGAGATGGGAGAATTCCGCCCAGAGTGTATGTGTCCTTGCACATGGGGGGAATCTTGTGCGTTCTGAGATATTTGTAAGTGTTTAAATAAACTTGTCGTAGATTTGGAACTGTGCATGGCTGTGAGCCAAGTCAGGCATACAAGATGTGCAGCAAACCAGTGAATACAAACACAACAATGCCCACACACTTGGTCCAAGTGGGATTCTTCATTAATTTGAGGGACTAGATTAATGTCAGTAAGCAACACAAGAAAATTTGAAGTCAAGCAGAGAATACGAATTTATTATTGGGATGCATGTTGAGCACTGCATCTTTGGAGTATATATTATAAACGATCTACCCAGTTTCCATTTTGCTTTCTTATCCAGCAGGTTCTTCTGTCAAATGCATGCCTGGAGCATAATACATCACACTTATCTTTCATGTTCCCATCATGACTAAACAGCCCATTAATATTTGCTCTCTGGGCTCATGGATGAAGAGCTGGGAAAGTTGCTAGAGGGCTGATTGTACTGATAAAACCAGGAACTTTAAAGTGTAGGCGGGAGAAAAAGTGTAGGTGGGAAAAAAAAAGGGAAGTAAATGGACCAAAGGTAGGTGGTGCTTGTAGAGGGCTGTTTTTCAAACTGGAGGTCTGTAACAGTAGAGTGCCTAAGGGGTCAGTTCAGGGTCCACTGCTATATGTCATCTATATTAATTATTCTGACGGGAATTTAGGAGGCATGGTTGGTAAGTTTGCAGATGACACCAAGATTGGTGGCATAGTGGACAGTGAAGGTTATCTAGGATTGGAGCGGGACCTTGATCAATTGGGTCAGTGGGCTGACAAATGGCAGATGGAGTTTAATTTAGATAAATGTGAGGTAATGCATTTTGGTAGATCGAACCAAGTAGGACTTACTCAGTTAATGGTAGGGCATTGGGGAGAGTTACAGAACAAAGAGATCGAGGGTTACAGGTTCACAGCTCCTTGAAAGTGGAGTCATAGGTGGACAGAGTATTGAGGAACGCATTTGGCATGCTTGATTTCATTGGTCAGAACACTGAATACAGGAGTTGTGACATCTTGTTGAAGCTGTACAGCTCACTGGTAAGGCCACATTTGGAATACAGTGTACAGTTCCGGTCACCCTATTATAGAAAGGACATTATTAAACTAGAAAAAATGCAGAAAAGATTTACTAGGATGTTACCAGGACTTGATGGTTTGAGTTATGAGGACAGGTTGCTTGCAGTGGGATTTTTTCCCCGGAGCATAGAAAGCTTAGGGTGATCTTATAGAGGTCTATAAGATAATGAAGGGCAAAGGTCAGCTAGACAGTCAACATCTTTTCCGAAAGGTAGAGAAGTCTAAAACTAGGGGGCATAGAGTTAAGTTGAGAGGGGAGAGATTCAAAAGGGTCAGGCGGGGGAGGTGGGGTTTTATTTTTACATAGAGGGTGATGAGTATCTGGAACAAGTTGCCAGAGGTAGTACTAGAGGCAGGTACAATTTTGGGTTTTAAAAAGCATTTAGACAGTTACATGGATAAGATTGTATAGAGGGATATGGGCCAAATGAAAACAACTGGGACTACCTGAATGGTAAAACTGAGCAGCATAGACAAGTTGGGCTAACGAGCCTGTTTCTATGCTGTAAACCTCTATAACCTCTGTCTAGCTGGGAAGCATAGTGCTTTGCACTGAGATGATTGTGCATCCAAACTCCACTCTAGAGACTTGGACATCTTATGGCAAAGTGGAGGCTGCTTCTGGACCAGAAGCAACATGTTCAAGTCCAGTGCCAGGGCTTGTTGGTCACAGAAGAAGAGTTCATAATATGGTTCAATTGACTGATAATCAGCTCAGGAATCCTTGCACCACTTCCTCCATTATTCTCCAAAGGGTAATGCTGTGTATAACGTGTAAGGTGCAAATGTGCAAAGATACTGCGAGCTGAAGTTATTATTCGGCAGTCAGGTCCCAGAATGAAACCTTGGCTCAACAGACTGTAACTTCTATTTTTATGTTCAGAGACATAGATAAACAGTCACAGGACTGCCAATTAACTTTTAACAAAAGGATGAAATATTTATTGAACATGGAACGATTAACTATAACACAATGCTCCTTCATTCCAACTATATCTTCACAGATGTATAGATGTTTTAAAGGTAAAATGGTACTGCCTGTACTTCTGGACCAGAACAACAGGTTCAAAACATATCTTATATTGCAATGTTCTTGGTAAGTATGCAGTCCATGTAAATCAATGGGCAAAATGTGGTCAGACACACCACACTCTGAAACCAAGTGGCAGATGCCACACAAAATAACTTAGAACATAGAACATAGAACACTACAGCACAAACAGGCCCTTCGGCCCACAAGTTGCACCGTTCACATCAATACCTACCAATCCATAGACTTATCTATAACCCCCAATCCCATTAAATCCCATATACTCATCCAGAAGTCTTTTAAAAGACCCCAGCGAGTTTGCCTCCACCACCACTGACGGCAGCCGATTCCATTCACTCACCACCCTCTGAGTGAAAAACTTACCCCTAACATCACCTCTGTACTTGCTTCCCTGCACCTTAAATCTGTGTCCTCTCGTAGTGACCATTTCAGCCTGGGGAAATAGCCTCTGAGAATCCACCCTATATATTCCTCGCAACATTTTGTAAACCTCTATCAGGTCGCCTCTCAACCTTCGTCTCTCCAGGGAGAAGAGTCCCAGCTCCCTCAACCTATCATCATAAGGCATGCCTCCCAATCCAGGCAACATCCTTGTAAATCTCCTCTGTACCCTTTCAATAGCTTCTACGTCCTTCCTATAGTGAGGTGACCAGAACTGTGCACAGTACTCCAAGTGGGGCCTGACAAGTGACTTATAAAGTTGCAGCATTACCTCCCGACTCCTAAACTCAATCCCTCGATTAATGAAGGCCAGTACACCATACGCCTTCTTGACCACATCCTCCACCTGCGAGGCCGATTTAAGAGTCCTGTGGACCCGGAACCCAAGATCCTTCTGCTCTTCAACACTGCTAAGACTCCTGCCCTTGATAGTGTACTCGTTCATCCCATTGGTCCTGCCAAAATGGACGACTACACACTTATCCGCGTTGAAGTCCATCTGCCACTTCTCCGCCCAGTCTTGCATCCTATTTATGTCCTGCTGCAACTTCTGACATCCTTCCAGACCATCCACAACACCACCGACCTTCGTGTCATCGGCAAACTTACTAACCCATCCCTCCACTTCCTCATCTAGGTCATTTATGAAAATGACAAACAGCAAGGGTCCTAGAACAGATCCCTGGGGCACTCCACTGGTGACTGACCTCCATGCAGAAAAAGACCCATCCACAACCACTCTCTGCCTTCTGCAGGCAAGCCAGTTCTGGATCCACAAGGCCAATGCCCCTTGGATCCCATGCCCTCTCACCTTCTCAGGAAGTCTTGCATGGGGGATCTTATCAAACGCCTTGCTGAAGTCCATGTACACCACGTCCACTGCTCTTCCTTTGTCAATGTGCTCAGTCACATTTTCGAAGAACTCAACTAGGCTCGTAAGGCACGACCTGCCCTTAACAAAACCATGCTGACTATTTCTGATCATGCTAAACCTCTCCAAATGCTCATAAATCTTGTCCCTCAGAAGCCTCTCCATCAGCTTACCAACCACTGAGGTCAGACTCACCGGTCGGTAATTTTCCGGGCTATCCCTGTTCCCTTTCTTGAAAATAGGAACCACATCCGCAATCCTCCAATCCTCCGGAACCTCTCCCGTCTCCATCGACGACGCAAAGATCATCGCCAGGGGCTCTGCAATCACCTCCCTCACCTCCCACAGTAACCTGGGGTACATCTGTGGATTTCTGTGGATTTCCCATCAAATCCCCCAGATACTTGTGCCACCATGATTCAAATAGCATCATTGAAACTTTGGCTTCCATATTTGAGTTTCCAAATTCTACTCTCAAAAAGCACACCTTAGAATCTTTGCCCAAACAACGCTGTCTCTTACATGCATTCACCAAGGATCCATTTCCAGGATTTCATTCTCTCTTTTCTGTATTCCCCTGCTCTGGATCTTGACATGCACTTGTTACTTGGCTTTGAATTTCAACACCTTGCAAGCATTTCAATTTAGTAAGACATATAGTAACAGTAATTAACTCTTTAATTCATTCGACAATTTCTCTCTTTATTTAACACTTCAGGTACCAACTCAAACTTAAACAGTTGCAACTCATTAACTCTTTCACTGAACTTTAACTCTAATAGGATATTAACCTTAATTTTTAACTGAAAATAGATACTATTGAGTTTAGGAAAAACCTTGGTCAAGAATTATCCCCAATGTAGAATCTATCTTCTATGAAGCATCCTTCTGTCTTACAATGGTTAATCTCAATAGAATTGTTGCTGGCAAATGAAAGATTGCAGTAACTTTTATCCACAAATTCTCCACTTGCTTCCAGAAGATTCTCTATCATCCGACCAAATGTGTCACCAAAAATTGATCACATGGCTCAAACATCCAATGAAATTACTTGTGAATGACATCATTAAGCTTACTTCACATGACATGCAACACACAACGGCAAGAAAAGTTGAGGCCACAAAGCCAGAGTAAATGTAAACAACTTTCCTTATTTGACCAACACAGGAAGCTTCAAATCACAGCTCCCAGATCAGGTCCTAATTCACAGCAATTTTATAGCCTGCATCTGGTTTTAATTATAAATTGACCAAAAATTCCAGTGTACTTAACTCTCAGCCAGAATAGTTATTTTAAAGCCATTATTGTCATTATTGTTGTTAGACCATGGTTGCTCCTTCTCCATCCATACACTAAAACTTCTACAAAATCTCTCAAGTACCCAGCCATGCCATACCGACACCACTCCTTTGCAGGCTGTATCAGGGTAATACCAATTTTAGGATTACTTCAGATGTCTGGCTTCTCGCTAGCTGCCTTCACCAAGTCTCGCACCTTTCAGCTCCATCTTTAACTAGGGGCCTCTCTCTGACCCTTTCTTTAACATCAGTGAATAATATATTGTTCAGATTCCAGTTTTAACTCCAGTTTTCTTGGAACTTCTCTTTTCATTATTTGATTTCTAGAACTATCAATTTTTTAACTTCTGGGACTTAACTTTATACCCTTTACACCATTATCCTGCCTGTACTGATGGTTTCTATGAAAGCTGCTTTCTTCTTAGATACTTGGTTCCAACTGAACCTCTTCTGTGTATGCATTTCAGTGTGGGCCCCTGGTTGCTAAGCAACAGCCTAGTCTTTCTTTAAACTCTATTTGTTTACATGTCACAAACCCTTTAATTAGACAGGCAGTGTGAGGTGGAACCAAAACACAGACATGCAGACACCTTTGTTTAACATGAGCTAACTAATGTTTTAACCCTTTCTTTATACAGAAATGTAAAATTAAACCTACTTAAGCATATAGGCTATTTCTAATACCCACAAATACAGCTCATTTAAAACTATATTTGTTTCCTGACAGTACACTAAAAAGACAGAGATTTGAACACTTCCTCAAGGCTAACACATCTGCATTGTGGAAGGTCTGTCTTTGGGAATCCTGTGTGCTCAATGAGAATAGTCATGATGTGGAGATGCCAGTGTTGGACTGGGGTAAACATAATAAGAAGTCTGACAACACCAGGTTTAAGTCCAACCGATTTATTTGATTGTAAACTCACAAGCTTTCGGGGTTTCTCCCTTTGGCGAAGGGAGAAACCCCAAAAGCATGTGAGTTTACTATCAAATAAATCGGTTGGACTTAAACCTGGTGTTGTTAGACTTCTTACTGTGCCCGCTGAGAAGGACAACTTGAAGTAGTAGTGGGGGGAGCTTCTCCTGGTGTCCTGGCCAACACTGATCCCTCAAGCAACACATGAAATGCTTGCACCTGTTAGCGCGAGTGAGCGAAACGACCACTACAGACTCAGGGTGAAGTTCAATAACGGCACAGCTTTATTTTCTTTTACGTCGACAGAGAAGCGCAGTCAGGACATACAATCAGACTGTCCCGAAAGCACTCTGTCCGTCCCTCGCAGCAGGCTATAGTTATACCTGAACTTCGGTGCAGTAAGCGATTCAAATGTTAATACTTTATTTACAGTATTCGACCTTAGCCATCCCATCTGGATGTTTTCAAGTGTTGAGGGAATTGTTTTAGGTGTGTGTTAATTATTTTGTCTGATTGGTTATTTAATAGTCTAGAATCTCCGCGGTTTGAACCATAGGTGTGTCGTTGATCTCAAAAGAGGTTTTGAGGGGCCAGGAATGTTCCCTTAACTATGCTAATCTTAGGTGTCTCCATGGGTTGTTTGACTGTTTTAAAAGTGCTGATTTTGATGGAGTGGAGATTTCGTTCCTGTAGGTGCCATCCTGTCCAGCTTCCCTTATGTGCTAGCCCTCAGTTGCATTCTAAAAGCATGCTCTTGCCTACTGATCGGTGTCTGCTACCCTGTGATCCCCAGTGGAGAGGCCCCGAGTGCAACTTTAGTCTGCTTCCATTTTGTGTGCCCTATTTCATAAAATTTGTTGTCCGATAACACACTTATTTGTGCTGCAACATTAGGAGGAGTTCTTCCACTTGTGCAGAGACAGTCAAAGAAAGTGAGAGATGCTTTCAAGTACAGCTGGCGCCTATATTTGCAACTAAACAATCAGCCCAACATTTTAAGATGCTAAACTGAAGCCTGTTGTTCAGGAATAAATTAAAACAGAATCCTGTTGGGGTTGACTGACCCACCGTATGTTCTGTTCATTTGCCAGACATTATTATTAAAATTCTTATCAGAACTACATGGGGGCTTTCTCAACAGGAATTTTTGCAGATGCTATCAAATAGATTTTGAGAAGCATCCAGAAATATGGATTACTCCATTCTGCATTATTTATTAATTTTTATTATCTTCTGCAACTGAGTGCATTCTTTGGTAATTGGACTCCCCCAGGAAGCCCTTGTTTTCCCTTCTTTTTAATTCTTGTACCTGTGACAATGGCCTCTAATTACTTCACTGGCATGTTAGAAACCACTTCTTTGAAGACTGTGGAAGTAGCAAAGGATTTATTCTTTCATGGAATGTGGGTGTCGCTGACAAGGCCTGTATTTGTTGCCCGCCGCTAATTGCCCTTCAACTGAGTGACCGGCTTGGCCATTTCAGAGGGCATCTTCAGAGTCAACTACTTTGCTGTGAGTCGGGAGTCACACGTAGGCCAGACCAAGTAAGGGCAGGAGATTTCTATCTCTAAAGGAACATCAGTGAACCAGATGGGTTTTTATGACAATTGATATGTTCAGCGTAGACTTATAATGATTTTTAAAATTAACTTCAAATTTCACTTGTGCAGAGTCAGTCACAGAAAGTGAGGGATGCTTTTAAGTCCAGCTTGAACCCAAGTCCCCAGAGTATGACCGTAGGTCTCTGGATGACTAGTCCAGTGACAATACCACTGCACCATTGCCTTCTCTAAGAGTGTCCAGACATTAGACTTCACTAAGATAAAGAACTTAATCCAAAAGGAACTATATTCTGTTCTCAGTGCCAGAATATAAATTTATAGGGCATTGTTATCCAATAACATTTCACTGGAAAGAAATACACCTTTTAAAATCTTCACCATACGGCATCTCACAAACATTGAAAGCTGGACATGTTAATGTGGCATTTAAAAAAAATAAACAAATATGGATGAAGGTAATTTGTTTGTAGTTAATAGACATTTTAAAAACTCTTCCCACCTCCGTTACACATGGTTTCTCGCCTCCATGCAGCTGGTCTGATATCAGACAGCTGCTGATTGAATTCTGGTTGTGTACAGGGAACCAGAGCCCAGAACAATCTAAACTGCCTCATTAAGAGGTATGGGAAGGTTCTGCTGCCCTCTCCCATCAACCCCTCCCCACAACCCTGCCTTTGGGAAAATGGCAAAGGACAAAAATGGCAGCAAATCCGCCACTCGGCAGCCATTTTGTTAGCCATCCCGCCTCGATACTTGTCCAATTGGGGACGAGCAAATTCAGACCCCAGCAATACATAAAATGTGCATGACCTAAAGAGATGGGCAGAAGTAATAAATAAGTTAATCCAATGTTAATGGTTATACAGTAATGTTTCTCTGAAATTTGTTTTATTTTGCTTTGCATTCAAAATGGTTGCAACACTATATTTTGCACCCTATCCTTTCCCCTGTGTACTTAATGAGTGATATGTTTTACTTGTATAGCGCACAAGAAACAATACTTTTCACTGTATCCCAGTACATGACAATGGCCAGAATTTTACCAGCATGCCCACCACTAATCAGGGTGGGTGAGGCTCGCTGAACGGAATTGTCCATTGGTCTCGGGCAGGATTTTACAAGCCTTGCCCGAGCAAGGTTGTAAAATACCGGCCAACAAATTAAGTCATATTAAACCCTAGTCGTGAGTCCTCAATAAATTATCTATTGCCATGGATAAGGGATAACATTTTTTTAGCTGTTAGTACTAATGCTTTTGTGTTATCAACAGGAGAACTGACATCGTGACCAATTATCCACAAATTTCCAATTTGTTCACCATGTAAACATTCAGCTTCACTACTGATTATAGACCACTTCTGATCATTCAAGGCTGTTGTTTGCTCTAAATGTGGAATTAAGCAAAGTAAGTAACACAGCAAAGCAGGCTTTAAACAAAATACACAGCTTGACCATCAGCTAATTTGAATTAAGCAAATTTGATTCAAGAGGACTAGACCAATATTGTTGTTATTTGAGTTATTGGAATTCCAGTGGGGACCCTGGGGGCACTGGTGAGACAGCAAAAGTGAATAGATTGCAGATGCCAACTAACCAAATACAGCAACACAATTAATCAGGGCTACACATAAACTGCGTTGAGTACCATGGCTGAAATTTTCCGTTTGTGTTTACAATGGGCCCTGCTACGGATGAGATTAGAGCATCCCACCTAATGGGCGGGATTTTATGGGCTCGCTTGGGTAAGATCATAAAATCCCGGTAGAGGCCAACAGAGATTTTTGTTCTGGGAAGGGGCAGGTGAGGTGGTAGGGTTTCGGCCAATGATTTTATTAGTTTAGGCCATTGGAATATGTTGAAATAAATAAAAATTCCCAGTTGCAATGAAAATTGAAAAGTACCAGGTGGAAAACACCAACTAACGTAACAAGTACAATCTTGGATGTAGTTATGGACAATAAACTGTGGCTCGAGTCCTGCTATGGGCACGTGACTGGTGCTCAAGCTATCGGCAACCAAAACAGGGTTGAACAGGGGGTGGGCAGCTCCGTCAGTCCTGGCAGTGCCAGGAAGATATCAGTGATGGCACTGCGGATGAAAAAGATGGATCTCTGGAGTAGAGTAATGCAGGGTCTGGACCTGGGAGCATTTGCAAAGCTTAGGGAGAGGTGGGTGCATTGGATTTAAGGGAGGGAACGGATAAGAAAGGTGGTGAGGCTTGACCCCATGATTGGCAAGGGCAACCCCAAAGGGGCAACTCCCTTTTCTGCCCCTTACACACTTCAGTTTAAAAATAGAGATTCCTGCTCCTGACCACATGAAACGTTTTATGCTGTGGGCAGCATATTATCAAAGTCAATTGGCTTGATAACAAGCCGAAGTGACCCTTAATTATTCATTTAAATATGGCGGGCAGACTGTCAATTTGTTGCACCCAGCCTGTATTATTGGGGAGGGGAGCAGAAAGATGGTAGGATTAGCGTCCATTCTATTTGATGTGCCTCCCCATCCCATGGGAAACACACCTACCAGGGGCACATAAAACTCAGTCCATAGTTGCCTGGTTAGAGCTAATAAGGAATGGCTGCCGGAAGCCAGACTGGCAGCACGGTAGCACAGTGGTTAGCACTGCTGCTTCACAGCTCCAGGGACCTGGGTTCGATTCCTGGCTTGGGTCACTGTCTGTGTGGAGTTTGCACATTCTCCCTGTGTCTGTGTGGGTTTCCTCTGGGTGCTCCAGTTTCCTCCCACAGTCCAACGATGTGCAGGCTAGGTTGATTGGTCATGCTGAATTGACCGTAGATGCATAGGTTAGAGAGGATTAGTGGGTAAAATATGTACGGTTTGGGGGTAGGGCCTGGGTGGGATTGTGGTTGGTGCAGACCCAATGGGCCAAAGGGCCTGTTTTTGTACTGTGGGGTTTCTGTGTTTCTATTCCCAGCGTCACTACCTCCCTGGAATACCTTGCTTAGAATTGGCCGTCCTAAATTCCATTATACAATCCAAAGCAGAATCAGCTAAAAGACACCACGGTACCATTGTTCTGCCATCAGCACTGTACCAGCTTTACTGTTTTTGGCATACTTCACTGACTGACAGCTGTTTCTTTATCTTCATGCGTCAGTACTAACTGCATTAAATGCCAATTTAAGCTGATGTTATTTTCATGAAATGTGGGTGCATTGTGTATGCATGTAATTCATTGGAAAAGTCTTCACTGCCTGTGCAACATCGAAATCGACATAGAGCTAATTAGTTGCTGTGGATGTTCCAAGTCCCTAACATGAATTTTTTAGCCTTTTGAAAGTTGTTGAACCACCGCTATTAACATACAAAAGATAACAGCAGTTGCTGCCACTTCCAATATTAACTTGCTAAATCTTGCAGTGCTGACAAACAGACAAGTGGATATAGCTTCAAGTACCATTAGGGTTTCTTGTGCAACAATAGTTAATGTTCATATAGCACTTTTAATATAGAGAAACAGACCAAAGTTGTTCTCTGATGTGTAATCAGACATTCTTCAATTAAAGCCAAAGGGCCTATTAGGAGATGACTGAAAGCTTTCTTCAAAGTGATTGTTTGCAACTGAGTGTTTGAGGCTGGGTGGATAACAGGAAAGTGCAAATAAAGAAAGTTACTTAATGCACCAACATTCTTTCCTTGAACATATTTATGCTGCATGATTAAAGGGTTACCCTTCTCAGTCCACATTCACAACAGGACTTTGCACATGCCACAGAATACATCACATTCATACCAAAATCTCCGCTGAACTTCTCACGCAGCCTTGCATGATCCCATCACTGAAAATAAGGATATTATCCATGGTGTCTGAACCATATTTCATACTGTTCCTTCTATAATTATGTAAGCAAGCTCAGGGGCTAGAACTATGGATGCATAGTCACTGACCAAAATTAATTTTATAATGCACAAATATTCAGGGGTTGGGGGAATGCAGAGTTTCTCAGTGGATTGTAAGGCTGGTGGATATTACAGAGAAACAGAGAGATGATGCCTTGAAGGGAATAAGATGTATGAATAGAATTACTACCAAGTAAGACACTCTGACAATGAAAATGTACTTTTACAACTGTAGAATCTCATTCCTTCAAATTTAATTACTGTTGGAGATTTATAAAATATGATTTTCTTTACTTTCTCTTTTATCTCCCTCTCTTAATTCCATTGTTCCTTTCCTCATTTTATGTTGTTTTCTACACTTGTGATGACACCATGCCTTCAGAAGTATACTTACATCATGTTTGTTGTAAGACGTACGTTTGGAATTCAGATCTGGTTTGTAAGGTACTGATTTGTCCAAGAAATCTTTTAAGTTGGTAGCTGGGAATTCAGGATAAGTACCTGGGGTATTGGTTTTAAACCTTTTCTTCCATGCTGATTATATTGAACTGGGCATTCAATATATTTGCATTTATAAAATTCATTTTCTCTTGAATTGTACAAAATGTTCTGGAATCTGCAGAGATTGATAGAGATTCATTAAAATGTACTGTCTTACATAAAGACGTGCTGTGAGCTGTAAGCAGGTGCTCACATTAATGTGTATTTCACTTTCCTCAGAGGTTGAAAACATGTTGGTGATTTGAAAGTGCCTGGAATTTTTGTAACAACTAATGAAGGCAAAAATATTGTCACAAGTTTTGATCTTGAGCATATACTAGCATGCGACTGTGTATGAAGAATAGCCCAGGAATTTTAAGACCTTGAAATCAGGAGTAATATGGACTGGATTTGCTCATCATTCATTTACAGCTGCTCACACACTTTGTGGGCTTTTGAATGGCAATTTACACTTTGTAGAGATCCGTTTTAGAATGTGCAGAGTATCTGTGGATCACGTGAGGACAGCAAGCAACTGTGTGTCTCTTCAATTAGAATGTCACCAAGACTTACAAAGCCTAAGCCAGAAAAATTAGATTTAATGTAAAGTTGAGTATGTTAGGATACAAGATCAAGGTATATGATGAAGTCAGACTTGACCCCAACAATTTGTTACTTTTTCATTAGTGTGAGGATATGATGTTTAACTTCTGCCACGATTCTACTACACAATGGGAAGCTTTTTATCAAAACAACCTTTATTTGACCACCAAAAGAGAAAGTGCTGGAAAATCTCAGCAGGTCTGGCATCATCTGTAAGGAGAGAAAAAAGTTGATGTTTCAAGTCCCGATGACACTTTGTCAAAGCTATAAGGCATAGAAAGTGGGAGATATGTAATCGTCAGGATTACTGGTACCTCCAGGATATGCAATCGCATGTAACCTCCAGGATTACAGGTACCTCCAGGATATCCATAATAAATATCTCCCACTTTCCATGCCTTTTAGTTTTGATGAAGGATCATCTAGACTTGAAACGTCAGCTCTTTTCCCTCCGTACAGATGCTGCCAGACCTGCTGAGATTATCCAGTATTTTCTCTTTTTGCTTTAGATTCCAGCATCCGCAGTAATTTGCTTTTATCCTTTATTTAACAACACTGTTTAATTGTAACAAATGAATTGGCTTAACAATCCAAAAATTAGGAGCTGAATGCAGCAGGAGAGCAGGGTAGAGGGGCAGCCATCCTCAGGAAATAACTCGGCTACAGGTGAAGTGTGGAAGGCAAAAGTCAGTTTGTGCAAACAATCATTTTCTGCGCTGAACCAAAGACCATTCCCAAGTGCTGGTCATTTGAGCTCTACAGAGTAATAATCACTGGTTAGATTTTGACTAATTGGTTTATTGCTGTTGTTAGAATAAAGCAAACCTGGTTTATTTACTTGCTCAATTCTGGATTGTATTCTGCCAACTATTCAACTAAATTCATTAATTTCCAAAGAGTCATGCTGGCCTCAAAATGTTAACTCTGTTTTTCTCATTACAGATGCTACCAAACCTGCTGAGTTTATCCAGCATTTTCTGCTTTGAAGTGTACTAATTTGTTTCTTTGAACTCAGTTACAAGTCTTACCAAATTTTAAGGGAAGTCAGTTTCCTACAGTTAATTTGATTTCAGGTTACACATGATTACATTTATTTATTACCAGAAATAAGTAGATGAGGGAGCAAATCTGACCCATTTAGTTAAGTGCAAGTGTTTCACAGTCCAGAACCTTACCCTTGAATGATTCCAGAGACTTGGAAGTGCCCAGCAGGAAAGGCCGTTTTGAGCACTTATAACTTATTGAATAAAGTAGTGCTGCTTGACATCAAGTCACAAACTTATCTTTCAGCTGCCTACACCTAGACCACAATCCTTCTTCTTACAGAAAAGATTTGACTTTTTTGTAGTGCGGTTTTCTTAGGTGATTTTGAAATTCTGGACAGAAATGTGTTACTGAGTTATGATCTTCTTGTTCTTTTACAGCTGATCTTCAAACTCTCTGCTCCAAGAAATCTCCATGCACAAAACTGATCCTGTCCTCCGCTCTCAAATGCGAGGATTCTCCAATTGCGCTTAGTCCATGGTTTTCTTCACATTGTGGGCCACAGTGGGAAGTAAGTCATTATTCTACTGTTTAATTTCCATTCTTGGAAGTCTAAATGTTTATTGGCAAAGAGTTTCAAGGGGCCATGGGGTGTAGAGCTGGTCTGGAAGGGCTCTGAAAATTGTGGTCCCAGAGGTTGTGCCTGATGCCTCTGGGGCAGTTCCAGATATTCAATGGGCTGGCGATGGGGAGGGAGTGGGTAAGAGAATCCTACAGCACAGAAGGAGGCCATTCAGCCCATCGAGTCTGCACCTACTACAATCCCACCCAGGCCCTATCCCCATAATCCCATGTATTTATGCTAGTTAATCCACCTGGCATAAAGGAGCAATTTAGCCCGGCCAGTTCACCTAATCTGCACATCTTTGGAATTAACGTCCCCTTAAATTCCTTAAGGAACTTATTAAAGGATCTGTCTGAAATGATGAAATTTTTAAATGTGTTTCTGGTGAGTCTGAGCAATCACGTGCATATAATGTGCAGCCGTTGGGTTCACTGCAGGGCCTGAATAACTTTCTTTGGAGGTTGTTTTTTGAGAGGAATTTGTGGGGCAAACTAGTACCAGCGTGAGTTCTGGACTTCACGTCGTTACACAATGCCACTATCAACCTCATTCAACCTCAATGGCCTTCCCAGGAACTGTCTATTCTAATCAGCAAAGTCAATGGCAGCACTCAAAATGGCTATTGCCTGCCTTTTCTGCTGGCATCAGGCAGGCAGCTGCCAACGTCTGTCTTTAATTGGGTAATTAGCTTGTTTTATTAGCCAATTAATCCATTTGAATTTCAAGAATTTGGTTTGGCACGACGGCGGAGCGGTTAGCACTACTACCTCACAGTGTCAGGGACCCGGGTTTATTTCCGGTCTTGGGTGACTGTCTGTGTGGAGTTTGCACATTCTCTCTGTGTCTGCAAAATCACCTCTTTGTGTCAGGGAGATTAGCAGGATAAATGCACGTGGTTACAGGGGTAGGTGCTGGGTGGGATTGTTATTGGTGCATGTTCAATGGGCTGAATGGCCTTCTTTTGTACTGCATGTACAGCATGGCAAGATCATGCTGCGAGCATGACACAGTTCAGGCAGGGAGTCAGCACCTAGTATTCATCTGGGTGTTGGCTTCCTGGCCCCACATTAAATATCTAATTAATTCTCACTAAGACCTGCTCTGTATTTTCTGTTTGTTCCTATGCATTTTATGGCATAAGTGGAAGTCATTTGGCATTTAAATAGCTTTCCCAGCTGCAGATTTCATTATATGCTGTGCCTGTTGTGCATCAATGATAGATAACGTGCTGCAACTTTAATTTCATATTTAAATAAAATTGTATGATGCAGGTTCAGCAGTTTTTGGACCCAACTCTTTATATGGACTTATAACCATTCCAAACTCTCACTGAATTCCTGAAAATGCTACACCAGCGCTGACATGTTAATAACACTTGTATTTCTAGCATGAGCTCATTTGTATCGTTATTCAAAGATCCAGGCACAAAATGGGGCAAATGTAAAATGTGTGCAACCCGATGGGGTGAATGGAATATCATCGAATGGGTCAAAAACGTCTGGCCTCACTCAGGCTGAAAATACATCACACAAATGCTGGAAACCACAGAAGAACCAACTTCTTTGTGGCACTTTTACTTTGCTCACCTTGCCTGCTTGGCACCCAGCAACTCAGCAGCAACTTAGCAGCAACTTGCGCTGGATTTTATTTTCAGTCTCAGTCACCGAAGTTGGGAATGGAAAGAAGAAGTGGGAGGTGTCAAAATGGGAGATGCTCCCAAATTATTTAAATTCGAATCATAGAATCTACAGTACAGAAGGAGGGCATTTGGCTCATTGTTATACCAACAACAATCCCACGTAGGTTCTCTTCCCATTACCCCACATTCTTACCCTCCTAGCCCCCCTGACGCCAAGGGACAATTTACCATCGCCAATCAACCTAACTCGCACATCTCTGAAACGTAATGGTTTCATGCAGGAGTTTTTTTTTTGCATGATTCTCCTACAACCAGAAATGTGCAATGACAACAATTGAGACAGAGACCTGGGAGAAGAAATTTCTTGTCTTTTCATGCCTCATTTGTTACGACATGGAAACATGCACTAACAGGATGTTCCAGCAGGGTAAATTGGAGCTTATGTTGTTAAAACTAGTTCAATGAATTTACATAATTAGCCAAGAACAAAGATGACCTTAGATTCCAGCTACTCCAGTCAGAACAGTACAGAATTGATGTTTTCCGGGATCAGTTTGCTTCTAATTGTGCCAATCATGTGACGGGGTAACTCATTACTGGCAGAATTATTGCCTGGAGGAAGATCATTAAAAGGTAATGATACTGGCCACTCCAAATTCCAGGCTATTTTTGTAATCAGTGTTTAAATTCAGAGGAGGATCAAGTATTGTGCAGATTTTGTTATCATCATTTTTTTTGAAAGCTCAAGGCCTGTGTGTTTCGCAGCTACAATGGCATCGTCATGTTACTAACCCTTAATGCCACCACTAATTTAGCGAGTGGAAAATTTTTTTTAGAAGGAAATAAAGTCAATGGTTCTATGAGAAATGTGATAATTGTCAAACCATAAGCTTGTTTTTTTCATCCAAAATGGTGGTTTTTAGTAGGCCTTTTGGAGCAAGATCTTCCAAGAGTTGAAAGAATCCCAAAACAGTCTCTGTAACCATTTACAAACCTTGCAAGCAGTTTTGGTAAATCCACTCACAGCTTGATGAACATCTGATGAAACAATTGCTCCAACAGACTTTTTGTGTTGATGTACTAATACCTTTCAAGCTTGCCAACCCATTAGATGTCAAACAGAGTTACTGTGCTTCATCGAAGTGGCGTAGTATGGAGCTACTATTTATATAAAGCAACATGTTGCCAAAACTAAACACACAGACAATAACTTATTTGGCACATCAAGAATATTTTCTCATTTCATAGGTTTTTTATAATCAATAACAAATTCTCACCAATGTAAACCATGCCAGATCCAATTGCCAAAATAAGATGTTGTCTCTGTCCTGTATTTGACTAGCTAGTTGCTTAGTTATAATAGATACCTAAATATTTACTGTATGTACCTTTCACTTACTTTTCTATAACATCTGTTAAGTATAAAATCCTTCAAGAGCTTTGATTCACGTCTCTAAATTGTGGATATTTATATTTTTAAATATTAATACTAGCAGATCTCATGTATTGTGCTGATTACACTGAATAAACCAGTTGATCTCCCATTGCACAGAAACAAGATTAAATGTAATCCTTTGATCAACTCGGGTTGGAGGAAGGGAAGAAGGGTATAGGATTATAGAATCCCTACAGTGCGGAAAGAGGCCACTTGGCCCATCAAGTCCACACCAACAATAATCCCATCCAAACCTATCCCCATAAACCACTTATTCACCCTGGTAACCGTCCTCGCACTAAGGGATAATGGAGCATTACTGATCCACCTTATCAGCACATCTTTCGGACTGTGGGAGGAAACCGGAACACCTGGGAGAAACCCATGCAGACACGGTGAGAACGTGCAAACTCCACACAGACTGTCACCCAAGGCCGGAATTGAGCACGGATCTCTGGCGCCAAGAGGTAACAGTGTTAACCACTGTGCTGCCAGTGGAGAGAAACACTGCAGATCAAATTTCACTACTCAAGAAGTTTAAAATATTAAGCCAGAGCACACATACTACATGACTGGTAGAAATTACAATGACAGGGTGAAAAATACTAACAGTTATCTATTTACTCAAATTTAGTGTATTGGATCACAAGAGCTGCAATCCCTAAAATGCTCTTCAATAATTTAAGAGATTATTATTGGCATTGTTAGTAGACACGTTTTTTTTGTCTGCTATTTTGGATGCCAATATGTTTCTCTTTGACACCATCACTAAAATAATAGAGGAATGACTTTATAATCACATTAAGCATTTACCTACTAATATTGACAGTGGTAGTTTATAGTCTCATTTTCACAAATTAGTAGAATGCAATCATAGAGTCATAGAGATTTACAGCATGGAAACAGGCCCTTCAGCCCAACTTGTCCATACTGCCCTTTTTTAAACCTCTAAGCTAATCCCAATTGCCCGCATTTGGCCCATATCCCCCAAACCCATCTTACCCATGTAACTATCTAAATCCTTTTTAAAAGACAAAATTGTACCCGCCTCTACTAGTTGAAAGAAGCGATGCGGAATCATATGGTAATTTAGCCTGACCACACTTTCAGCATTGTTTCCACTCTTGCCTCAACAAGGTACAAAGAAAACCCTCAAGATCTGATGGCAATACCAGAAGACCAATGAAGCTAATTCACAGCATCAGAGGACTGGGCTACGATGGAAGAGCAGGGAGATTGAGATCTTTCAGCTTTGAAATGAGGACCTTAGAATAGTACGCAGGATAATAAATTCGAGGAAAGGTAATCGGAGTATTATTTCAAGGTGCGCCATGGCAGTAAGACAAGTGAGCAGGATTCCAACTAACAAAAGGAAATTTAGACTTGATGTGAGTAGAATCTCGACAAAGTGTGATGAATACTTTATGATTCAGAGAAGCAAAAGATTCTGAATAATTATATAACCCTCTGTAAAGGTTTTATTTGAGAGAATGGAATGAAAGCTGGAAAAAATGATTAAACGCATGCTCTTTAAATCATATTACTTTGTCTTATGTATCCCTATTCTGTAATTTGGGATATTCACAGCCAGTTCATTTGGAAATTAGTATAAATGGAATGCTTAAAAAAAATACTATTTTGATCTTGTTCTTTCCTGTTGACTTGGGCATCCTGTTCACCTTTTCCATTCTGCAATGGAATTCCCATTTCCCTTCAGTTTCATTGGCAATTCAAATATATTCTCAAAATTCAGATCTTCAAACTGTCGGGCAATCTGTTCCAGTCACTTTTTCCAACGTGGCCTTCTGTTCCAAAATCTGGCTAGCAATGATCCTTTTAACACTTGGCATTCTGCAGCATATTAATTGCACGAGTCATATCAATTCAATCATGTTTATCAATGTTGTATCTTCACTCAATGCAAGTTACCCACTATTACTGTCCGCTAAGCTATAAATTGTGTGCAACCTTGAGCGAGCAATGCACCAAGATATCCTGAAAGATGTCTGTAAACAATTGCTCCAACAATATGGAGGTTCATCCAGATGTTTAATTTTCCATGCCCCACCCCTACCACCTCCTTGACAACTTGTGCTGCGCTGCAATTGCTGCACAGAGAATGTGAATTAATAACGCAATATGAATAAACAACTCCCGCGTGTTTAGGAAGGGTTGATTTCCAGCGTTGGAATCAGTAGGATGCACTTACCTCATAAACATTGAACTGACTTTGTCCTCTGGCAAGTTCGCGATAGCTTGTTGTGAATTCCCCAATGAAGTCATGGCTGAAATCACAAAGAGAAAATTGTCAACTACATCCCATTAGGAACTGTTCCATTCCATCAGCGAACAACATTACGATGGCCCAATGAAAACTTGCTTTCCAAAGGTTCAGCTTGGAAGTTACGAATATTAGCCACCGAGGACAAGAATGATCTTCAAACACAATTTGATGAATCAGAATAGAAGGACATTGGGTGGAATTTTACTGCCCCACTCACCACGCGAATCGGAGCGGGCGAGGAGTGGATAATAGGAAGACCCGTTGACCTCGGGCGGGTTTCGGGATGAGCGAAGCTGTAAGATCCCGCCCAATGTATGACACATTAGCTATTCAATTACAAGCATATTACATCTGGATTGGATAATTTTCATGCAATTCATTTCTTTCAGTTGGTTGTTTTATTTATAACAATGCATTGGTAATTCAATTAAAGGGCATCATGGTAACACGCTCAATGCAATAAACATATACTGGTTGTTGGGCAAAATAAATGACAACGATCAAAATCTCAGAGGAAATTGTGCTGAACCGCACTATCAATTGTGATTAAAAACAGCCTGCAGTGTTTCCATAGGTTTAATTATACAAACTGAACATACTTGTTTTATTCGCTTAGTCGTGTGAGATATCACAGATCGGAATTTATTGTAGTCAGGGAGTGAACAGCAGCTGCCATTAGTTAGACTTGCTGCAGCCCTTTTAACTTTCATGAGATTTTGTTTTTGAGGTTTCTGTAAGTGGGAGGTAGTAATGTCCCCCTCCGCCTTACTCCCACTCCAAGCCTGCCAGCCCCCACAGCATTGACAATCCTTTGAACAGGGAAGCAACTGGGCATCTCCCTATTCAATCATGAAAGATTGGTGAAGCATTGTGACAAAAACAAATCACTGTGGATGCTGGAATCTGAAACCAAACCAGAAATTGCTGGAAAATCTCGACAGGTCTGTGGAGAGAGAATAGGGCCAATGGTTCAAGTCCGGATGCTCCCTTCGACAGAGCTCTAATAAAGGGTCAAAGGGTCATCCAAACTCAAAACGTTAGCTCTATTCGCTTCCCACAGATACTGTCAGGCCTGCTGAGATTTTCCAGCATTTTCTGCAATATTGTAAAATGGACAAGGCAGAGCCTGAGCTATGGAGTGAACGTTAACAAAGTGTAAGTTTAGAATATTGAATTCAAAGTCAAATAGGATGTGGGAAGTAAATAGAGTGAAAGAACAATTGCATTTGGAGAGAGAAAAGAAGAAACAAGGAAAAGTAAAACAAAAGTTAGGGAAAAATTTCACCAGCTGAAGGACTGAGGATCCAGACTTGTAAAAGTTAATTTTTAGCCAATGTTTGTTAATTATTAAGACATTTCACAATACAAAGTGGCTCTTGGACTGAAGATACGTCCTAACTTTGTGGTAATCTGTCTCTAACATGCAAGTACATGCTTTTTAATGCGTTTCAATGATGAGGCAGACAACAAGATGCTGGCATACTGGGAACTGCAGAATAGCGACACACACCGGACATATTTGAACATGCATCTGCCCAACCCTGATGATGATGTGTGATTGCGCATGAATAATGGTCAGCGCCGTTAGTCTCACTGCTATCTAAATGGTATATTCTGCTCCCATGATGATCACTAAGACTCACCAAATGAGTCTGCCATGTGGAAATTGACATGTCTGTTAATCACATTTACTGGCTTATCAATTAAAATTATTCAAAAATATAATTGAAATATATTTTCACCAAACTCCTAATCTGGAGTGTAAGGCAATAAAGTTTGGCATACCCTAAGAACTGCTCTCTTTCTGAGAATCTCATCTTCTCAACATTTAATATATATTTTATCATTAACCCTCCCATGGCTATTTATCCCTCCAGATCTAAACATTACTCTGCATTTTGATACATAAAAAGACCCTGGGTTTCACGCAACACAGATTCCAAAAGCTCACAAAAAATTGTCTTGTAACAAATTCCAATTTGATTTGGTTGCTCAAGTTCAATTCAATAGACACCATAAGATATTGTAAACTAATTACTGATAAATGCCAGTAGCCCATTCCCCACTCACAAATGGTCAGTGCATGGAATTTACTACTGGGCAGGTACCACATTACATGCCTCTGAATGATCAAAACACTTCCAGGAGAGAGAGAGTTGTGAGCAAACCTTCTGTATTTAGCATTAAAAAAAAACACTAATATTGATTAAACCAGATTTAAAGCTTGAAATATTATGGGCCAGATCTTCCAATCTCCAGATAGTCGGAGTCTGGACACATTTCCCAAGATATTTTATGAAACCCCTTAGATCCAACATAATGACTCTGTGGGAGTTGCCGGGCCAGTTACACTGTCTGTTTTCCAATGTCATTGTTCCACGGGATCCTTGAAAAAGATCTGAGTTAGAGACAGAGGATTTGGACAGTTCCAATTTATTTATCTGTGTAATCACCTATGAAGTGTTTGACAGATTAAAACATAGCCTAACACTTGGGTGTTTATATTACTGACCACATCCCTCCATTACTCCCAATACTGATCACGCCAACTTCCCTTTTGAGTTGACCTGATCTGACCTGAATGGCTCCCACCACCAAATTGCTCTCTAACCTTCAGTCTTCTCCCCGTTCTTCCATACAGCCCACAATACAATCTCACCACCCACCTTGCTCCCCCAACGTGTCCACACCAGCTGATCTGCTCTCTCCGCCATCCGACACCCAGACTTCCTCCAACCTGCCCTCACCCATCCTACCTTTCTTCCCCTTAACTCCTCACTTTCCCTACTCCCTCACACACCCAGCTTCTTTCTTTAGCTTTCCAAAACTTACCAGAATATGTCAGCTAGTGCTGTAAATAAAAGATATGGCTTCTGGATGAATTCTATCAACTGGTCCCTGCACTGAATGAGTTCTGAAGATCTTTTGGGAGGTATTCTGAAGGTATTTGGGCAGCATAGTGGCAAGCACTGCTGCCTCACAGCACCAGGGACCCAGGTTTGATTCCCAGCGTGGGTCATTGTCTATGTGGAGTTTGCACATTCTCCCCGTGTCTGTGTGGGTTTCCTCCAGGCGCTCCGGTTTCCTCCCCCAGTCTGAAAGACGTGCTGGTTAGGTGGATTGACCCGAACAGGCGCTGGAGTGTGGCGACTAAGGGAATTTCACAGTAACTTCAATGCGGTTTTAATGTAAGCCTTATTGGAGACTAATAAGTAAACCTTCAGGTCTGCTGTCAGAGGATTATCCAGAAAAATCAGCGGAAATTAAATGTGTATAATTTTGTCAGACCAGGGTCGGTGAGGTGAGAGTGAATACCACTGATATCAAGGCATCAAGGAGTCCTAGCAAAACTGGAGTCAATGAGAATCCGGGAAAACTCTCTATTGGTAGGGGTCATACCCAGCACAGAGGAAGACAGTTGAGGTTATTTGAGGTCAGTCATCTCAGTTCCAAGTCATCGCTTCAGGAGTTCCTCAGGGTAGTGCCTGCCATCTTCAGCTGTTTTGTCAATAACCTTCTTTCTGTCATTAGTGGGATTGTTTGCTGATGATTGCATAATGTTCAGCACCGTTATGATTCTGCAGATACTGAAGCAGTCCAAGTCCCAAGTTCAGCAAGATCTGAACAATATCCAGGTTTGGGCTGACAAGTGGTAAATAACATTGGTGCCATGCAAGTGCCAGGCATTGACCATCTCCAACAAGGAAGAATCCAAGCATTGCCCCTTGACGTTCATTACCATCGTTGAATCCCCCACTATGAACATCCTGGTGATTACCATTGAGCAGAAACTGAACTAGACTAGCCAGATAAATACTGTGACTACAAGAAAAAGTCAGTGGCTAGGAATCCTGCCATGACGTAACTCACCTCTCGACTCCCCAAAGCTTGTCCACCATCTATTTGGTACAGGTCAAGAGTGTGATAAAATACTCTTCATTTGCTTGAATGAGTGCAGCTCCAAAAATGCTCAAGAAGCTTGACACCATCCAGGACAAAGTAGCCCATTTGATTGGCACCTCACTCACAAATATTCACTCCCTTCATCAGTGATGCACAGTGGCAGCAGTGTAAATCATCGATAAGATGCATTGCAGGAATTCACCAACATTTCTCAGGCAGCATCTTCCAAACCCACATTCACTACCATCTAGAAGGATAAGGGCAGTAGGCACATGGGAACACCATCACCAGTTCCCCTCAGGACACTCACCGCTCTGACTTGGAACTATATCACTGTTCCTTCATGCTGGTGGATCAAAGTGCTAGAGCTCCATCCCTAATAGCACTGTGGATGTACCTACACCACATGGATAGCAGGTTCACCATCACCTTCTCAAGGACAATTAGGGATGGGCAATAAATGCTGGCTAGCCAATGACAGCTACATTCCAAGAACTAATAAAATAAGACAGGTATTCAGACCCTAAATGAAAATTTGTGTGAATAATCAAAGCATGGAGCTTCCAAGGTTGGATGGCTTATGATGTTCAAACATGAATTTGACAACTGCAAGCCAATTCTGTTGCAGCATGCCAAATAAAACAGGGCTGGAGGAATTACCTGAACCATGGAGCAGTGACTTTTCCATGCATATACGTTCCAATATTGAACAGTAATATTGGGGTCAGATTGTGTGATCAGTGGCATTAAGCATTTAGAGTTTGCATGGGCTTTGGCTGTGGAATGGTAGTTATGAAAAATACAATTTGGTGCAGGATCCCCGAGGATGAACTTGGCACCAGTTTGCACTCTGTCTTTCCGAAGCAATTAGATTGGAGCATCATCAACAAACAGCAGCGAGTCAAAACCAAGATATTAATGAAAATAATAAAAACAATGATGTGACGTAAGCAAAATAACAGAATAAAGAGAAAAGGGATTGCGAGAGAAAAATGAAAAAAGCAAAAATATGTCCTTCATGAAAAAGAAATTAAATCTCTAACAATATTAATAATCTGACTGAATGACAGTTTGCATGCAAAGGTTAATGCTCCATGCCAGAAGTTCTTTGGCAGTAATTAAGATCTACCACAATATTCAAAATCCACTTGCAGAAAGGACAAACCTTGTTTTTCCTGGAAGGTTTAATGGGCAAGTACTATTTCGATGAATGAGTCTTTTCACGAGACATGAGTCTAGTGAAGCATCTAGACAGGCAGGGCAACTCAAGAGATCAACTTCCCAATTACCACATTCATGGATTTGCTGAAAGTTTCTGTTCAATTTACTTCTCAGCGCTCACCATTACTTTTAGCCCAAAACTTAGGCAACTCGTAACAGCTTTTTTTACTTTGAAGTGCCTCGTATTTTAAGTTGCATTTAATTTTGTTACACACATATTTAATTTTCAAGTATTTAGCATCCATATTAAGCAGATTTCAAAACCTAGCAGGTCCATTTTGCTTTAAGAAACTGATTAAGAATTAATAGCAATCGTAATTTTGTCAGTTTTCCACTGGATAAATCATTCTACGGGATTTCTTTAGAAAACTGCCCATTAACAACTCGCCTGGAATAATGTTCATTTCGTTCTCCTTAAGTGATCTATCAAGCATTTGATTAGTAATGGACAAGGATGTCAATTCAACTCGGGAACTTGCGAGAGTTTAGGAAAATAAACAGGAGTACTGAAACAATACGGTTCAGTTCACAAAATAAACCGAGTTTAGAAATCAACCTCTGAATTTTAAGTTCAAAGAGAGTAAAAATAAGTTTCAGGCCTTGCAAAGTACATTAGCAACTTATGCAGTCTGTGATAAGTTGTTGACATGAAATATTTGGTTAGTTATGGCTGTTCCTGCATATATATACATATATATAAATATATCCTTATATATTTGTATATACAGATTTCAGATTACTCAGTTTCCATTGTGAGAAACAGGCAGTTGAGCAGTGCATTGCAAGTTTCAACAGTTTACTGCTTAGGTGCTGATCTGACATCCAGCTTTGAATAAGCCAATATATCACCTCCGCTGCAGTCCATCTGCTGCTGAAACCTTCATCCATATTATTTCTAGACTTGACTATTCCGATGCTCTCCATTGTCTGTAAACTTGAACTTGTTGAAATTCTGCTGCCTTGTACTCAAATGCACACCAAGCGCCATTCACCCCTGTGCCTACCGGTTTACAATGGTTCTTACAACCTTAGAATCATAGAATGCCCACAGTGCAGGAGGTCGTCTGGAAGAATCTGCACCGACTTTCCGACAGAACATCCCACAGAGGCCCTTTCCTGTAACCCCTCATTTTACCCTGCTAATCCCCCTAACCTAGTGGCTAGCATTGTTGCCTCACAATGCCAAGGGCCCGGGTTTAATTCTGGCCATGAGTGACTGTGTGAAGTTTGCATATTCTCCCTGCGTCCCCATGGGTTTCCTCTGGGTGCTCTGGCTTCTCCCCACATCCAAAGATGTGCAGGTTAGGTTGATTTGCCAAGCAAGATTACCCCTTAGGACATGTTCTTATTGGCTATTCATACCACACCCATGCTGCAGCAAGGTTAGAGAGTTTGGCTTCCAGCCAAACCTCCATTCACTGCAGCAGAATGGAAACATCCTGCTGGCATGAATGGCATTCTGGCCTTGGTGGCCAAAGATCACAGAAACCCTACAGTGCAGTAAGAGGCCAATTGGCCCATCCAGTCTGTACTGAGCACAATCCCGCCCAAGCCCTATCCCCACATATTTACCCGTTAATCCCGCTAACCTACGCATCTCAGGACACTAAAGGGGCAATTTTAGCATGGCCAATCATCCTAACCCGCACATCTGCATAAAAGCTGCAGTCTAATGCTTCAGTTGTACAGAACGTTGGTTAGACCGCATTTGGAGTACTGCATCCAGTTCTGGTCACCTTACTACCGGAAGGATTTGGAGTCTCTGGAAAGGGTGCAGAGGAGGTTTACCAGGATGTTGCCTGGCATGGAGGGACTGGGTTACGAGGAAAGGTTGGAGAAACTGGGACTTTTCTCCCTGGGAAGACGGAGATTGAGGGGGGACATGATAGAGGTATATAAGATACTGAAGGGAATAGATAGAGTCAACAGTGAGAGACTGCTGCCTAGACTGGGTACAAATACGAGAGGTCATGATTTAAGGGTGAGGGGGGAGAGGTATAATTTGGATGTGAGAGGAAGGTTCTTTACGCAGAGGGTCGTGGGGGTATGGAACGCGCTACCGAGTAGGGTGGTGGAGGCGGGAACGTTGGACTCGTTTAAGGTTCAATTAGACAGACACATGAGCGAAATGAGGATGGACGGTTATAGTAGGGGCTATTAAATAAGGTCAGAACCTCGGGAGACACCGGAAATGCAGACTTGTAAGTTAACGTTTTTTGTCTTTTTATTCCGCAGGTGGAGGTCCACCTCATTGTCAAGCGAGGGGCATGCACACGGTGGGTCGTGCATGGGCTGCTCTTGGAGGTTCCGGGAGTGGCCTAGTACTTCGTGTCGGTGTGTGTGCTTGATCCTGGACCGGTAGACGGGCGCCGCAACAGCTCGGTGACTAGCACTGCTAGCTGTGCAGATACATGGATTTGGGCCTGTGTCTGTGGGAGTTTGTGCATTCTCCCTGTGGTTGCGTGGGTTTCCTCCGGGCGCTCCGGTTTCCTCCCACACCCCAAAAATGTGCTCTTAGGCTGATTGGTTTACCAAATTGACACTATTCTCCCCTGAATCTGGCTAAGTTAGGGGTTCCATTCGTAGACACGCAGGGTAGCATAGGTGTAGGGTGATGCGGCGGCAAAGGCTCGTTGGGCCGAAGGGCCTGTTTCCCGTGCTGGGTTGTTCTTTGTTCTATCTTTGGGAGGAAACCGGAGCACCCAGAGGAAACCCATGCAGACATAAGGAGAATGTGCAAACTCCACACAGATAGTGACCCAAGCCGGAAATCAAACCCAGGTCCCTGGGGCTGTGAAGCAACAGTGCTAACCACTGTGCTACCGTGCTGGTAGGTTAGAGGGATTCATGGGAGAAATATGTGGGGTCACGGGGATAGGGCCTGGGGGAGAGGACCTGTTCGAGAGGTGGTATAGACTCGACGGGCTAAATAGCTCCTTCTGCATTGTAGGGATTCTCTCTTGGGACACTAAGGGGTAATTTAGCATAGCCAATCCACCGTTTGGTCTGGCAATTCCTCACATTTAAAATTTGTATCCTGCGATCTTTACACATCCCTGTAACCTGCAGCCAACAACTTTTCTGAGAACTCTGCAGTCCGCTAATTCTGGCTTCTTGGAAGTTCCCATTTTGTTTGCTCCATTGCACAGTGTCTTCAGCCACCTGGAACTTGTTCATTGGAATTTTCTCCCTAAATCTTGCCACCTCACATTCCTCCTTCATGGCACCCCTTGAACCCTACCTCTCTGATCTTTCCCACGATTTCCTTTTGTGGCTTGGTTTCACATTTTGTCTGCTAACATTCTTGTGAAGCGCCTTGGGACATTTTAGTACAACAAACAGTACTAAAACAGTAAATTGCTGTTCATGTTGTTAAGCAGGGCTTATACCAGTGCTGCTTACTGGTCGAAATGACAGTCACTGCAATTCATAGAAATCCATTATATACATGATGTTCTTTTGTTAGAGATATGAGAACATTCTTTATAAATGCCAGTCTATTTCTTAACGTGGCAATTTTTGTAAGCAATTCATGATAATGTGATAATCATGAATGGTGTATATTTGCTTTGTCCACACATTTGATAAAGACATCTCTTGTCAGAACGCGTTCTTGAAACAACTCTGTCAATACTATCTGCTCTCAGATGGGTTATAATCAAACTTGTATTAACATGCAGCCACATAAAATAAATCAAGAGATAAGCAACTGTTATATTCATGTTCAAGAGAGATATCATGTCATTACAATCATAAGTAATATGTCCTTTTTGTTTTTGCAGGTTGTAATGACTTCAATCAGACCACTGAGATTGGCCTATTGGAGTATGAACTCCCCGATTAAGGATCCAATTAATGGGCTAATCAGGGAGTCTTTGCCTCGTACTTAACTGGGAGTGTCAGTTCCTCTGACACCTCTGGGGATGGACTGCTAATTGCTAGCACGCTGTGTACTGCTGTTAGAGTTTGAAAATAAAGGGATTTTGGTGAAGGTTTCTTCTGCCTTCAGAAACGTATTACACAGAAAATATTTTAGTTAATGCTCATGTCTCCATCTTCTGGGAAATATCTTATTAGAGTACACCTTTTCACCACTTTTAAGAAAAGATTCAACATGAGTGAAACTTTATCAAGAAACAGCGATTAGTAACCGGCCAGGATTTCCTTCCCGCAACAGGGGACCCCTCCACGAGTTGAAGAACCAATTGAGCTATCCCTGCTTCACTTTTGTGGGGATTTAAATGCCCTGAGGTACTTAGCTGGCCACGTTGGGCCTCTTACATGATCAGGATTCCAGAACGATGGAAATCCTACCTTGTCTGCTGAACAGAGGTTGGCAGCACTTCATTCCTGGCAACGTTACCAAGAGTGATGGCCGTAGTGTCCCTGAGGCCCAGGCAGATGATCGTCACTTGATTCCTAGACATACGAGTGAGTGAGGTGGAAGTTACCACACAGAGGTGCAGGGATGGGGGAGGGAGCAGGGGGTTCTAATACAATGGAGTGCTTGTGGCTTTCAGCCTCATGTTGGGTGTCCCAAGTAGGTACTGAGTGCCAGTCAGCAAAGCACATGCCCACCTTCAGGTAAACACAACACGGTTTACTAGGTGGCCTTCTGGAGTAATGGAAGCTCAGTGCAAGTCCCTTTAGGCACCTCATCTAGCATTAATTTCCCGAGGGCTGCGGGATCATTGGTGACGAGTGGTTCATTGACGAGTCTTAAATAAAAGCATAGTACTGCAGGTGCCGAATTAAAAACAGTTCTGAAGAAATCATATTTGACTCAAAACACTAGCTCAGTTTCACTCTCCAAAGATTTTAATTTGATTTATCATTGTCATGTGTATTGGGATGCAGTGAAAAATATTGTTTCTTGTGCAATATACAGACAAAATGTACTGTTCTTAGAGTACATGGGGGAGAAGGAAAAGAGAGGGTGCAGAATATAATGTAACAATCATTGCTAGGGTGTAGTGAAGGGTCAACTTAATTTCTGGAAGGTCCATTCAAAAGTCTGATGGCAACAGGGGAGAAAGTGCTCTTGAGTCGGCAGGAATGTAATCGCAGACTTTTGTATCCTTTTCCAATGGAAAAGTATATTTGTAAAGAATATGTCCATGGTGCATGGGGTCCTTAATTATACTGGTTGCTTTTCCAAGGCAGCAGAAAATGTAGACTGAGTCAATGGATTGGAGGTTGGTTTGTGCAATGGATTGGGCTATCGTCATAACTCTTTGTAGTTTTTTATGTTCTTGGTCAGAGCAGGAGCCATACCAAGCTGTGATACATCCGGAAAGGATGCATTCTATGGTGCATCTGTAAAAAATGGTGAGTCGTAGTTGAATTTCCTTAGGCTTCTGAGAAAGTAGAGGCTTTGGTGGGCTTTATTAACAGTAGAGTCAGTGTGGAGGGACCAGGACAGATTGTTGATGAAGCTCTTGACCATTAAGATGCTACCAGATCTGCTGACTATTTCCAGAAGTTTTGTTTCACTTTAAATTTCCCTTGCATTTTGCTTTGTTCATTAATGAGCCCAATTGGCATTCTGCCACCAGTGGGAAGGATTTCTATCTTTGTTGCCTCCAACTTAATTGGAGACAGTTTTCCCAAAATTGGGAATTTCACATGGGTATTCCTGTCCAATTCTCCCAGCTCCCCACCACCATGTCTACTGTGACAGGCTAAATTAAATTCCACACTATACGTCAGTTAATGGCAGACTGATTAAAAAAAAACAGATGAATAATCAAATCTTGTTAACACTTGCATCCATCTTTGTCAACAACTCATCTTTCCTTACCTTCTTAAACATCATCCTAACAAAATTACAACCGAAAAGACAAGTAGCAGCTGGTTGGCACATGCATGAATTGCATGACAAAAGTACAATTTGTGGCAAATGACCTTTGTACACTGACTGTCCAGCACCCAACTGTAGTACATGACAAGTGCAGCATAATTAACTGACATTACCCCCAATCACAAAACTTGAAACGGCCAATTGTAAACTTATTGGAAACAGAAAATCCAAAAGAAAGACAAGGAATTCTTTTTTTAAGGTGCACAGAAACAGTTGGACAAATATTTTCTTGAAATCACCTCAAATGTTGAGCTTACAGATTAATATCCCTGTTACATTTTTGTATTTTTTTAAAGAGTAGTGTGAATGATTAGCATGTTGATCAGTGGTCCAGCAGACAGTGACAAGGACATTCCTTCCAAGTTCATAACTATCCTTACACCACTCCTATACAGAAGAAGGAATCCCTCAATGCCATCTGGACTCAAGAATCCTACCAGTTGTCAACCAAGCATAAAGAGGTGGAGTCTTCACCCAACCAGAATATCTGGAGTGGGGGTAAAATACTGTGTTTCCTAACTCAGATGTGGGCATGCTTGCATTAAGCCAAAGGTTTGTCCAATAAGTTGCCATTATGAACATTGCAGGCATGATGTGGAGATGCCAGCGTTGGACTGGGGTAGGCACAGTAAGAAGTCTCACAACACCAGGTTAAAGCCCAACAGGTTTATCTCATGAGCTTTCGGAGCGCTGCACCTTCATCAGGTGAGTGGAGAATTGGGTTCTCAAACAGAGCATTTTGACACAAACTCAATTACAAGATAATAATTGGAATACAAGTCTTATCAGGTGCAGACAATGTGAGTGGAGAGAGGGTTAAGCACAGGTTAACAGGTGTGAATTGTCTCCAGCCAGGACAGTTAGTGAGATTTTGCAAGCTTAGGCAAGTTGTGGGGGTTACAGATGGTGTGACATGAACCCAAGATCCTGGTTGAGGCCACCCTTATGTGTGCGGAACTGGGCCATCAGTTTCTGCTCAGCGATTCTGCGTTGTCATGTGTCGTGAAGGCCATTGTCATTGCCTGCACCTGTGTGGTACTGATTACCTGTTAAGGCTCGCATTCCAACCATTATCTTGTAATTGAGTTTGTATCTATATATGCCCTGTTTGTGAACCCAGTTCCCCACTCACCTGATGAAGGGACAGCGCTCTGAAAGCTTCTGCTACTAAATAAACCTGTTGGACTTTAACCTGGTGTTGGGAGACTTCTGGGGGGAGACTGCAGGGGAAGACAGATGAAGCCATTCATCACATCAGCTGATACATGGATTTGAAGGCAGGGCACTCTCTGAGAAAAGGGTGCAGGTAAACTGTTGTGAAAATTAGCTGCATTGCCAACTTACAACAAACTTGTGAGGAATTAAATAGAAACGTGAGATTTTTAAAAAAAAATCATTTATGGGGTGTGGGTGTCGCTGACTGGCCAGCATTTATTGCCCATGCCTAATTGCCCTTGAGAAGGTAGTGGTAAGCTGCCTAATTGCCCTTGAGAAGGTAGTGGTAAGCTGCCTAATTGCCCTTGAGAAGGTAGTGGTGAGCTGTCTTCTTGACCTGCTGTAGCCTATGTGGTGGTGAGCTGCCTTATTGAATGACTGCAGAGGCAATTTCAGGATCTTTACCCTGCTATAGTGAAGAAATGTCAATATATTTCCAAGTCAGTATGGTGAATCACTTGGAGTGAACTTCCAAGTGGTGTTCCCATGTATATGAAGACCAGGGTCGGAATTTTACTGTCTAGCCCACCACGAGGGGAGTGGGGTGGGTCCGTGGAAAGGTCCATTGACCTTGGGCAAGATTTTACTATTTCGGGGTGAGCGAGGCTATCAAATCCTGTCCCATGTCCTTCTAGATGGTAGAGGTCGTGGCCTTGGAAGGAGCCTTGGTGAGTTCCTGTAGTACATCTTGTAGATGGTGCAAACTGCTGCTAATGAGCTTTGGTGGTGAGGTAGTGAATGTTTGCGAAAGGGGTGCCAATCGAGTGGGCTGCTTTGTCCTGGATGGTGCAGTTTCTTGAATGTTGTTGGAGCTGCACCCATCTAAGCAAGTGGAGAGTATTCCATCATTTTCCTCACTTTTGCCTTGTTGATGGTGGATAGATTTGGGGAGCCAGGAAGTGAGCTACTCTCTACAGGATTCCTAGCGTCTGACCTGATCTTGTAAGCAAAGTATTTGGCTCATCCATTTCAGTTTCTGGTCAATGATGTCCCCAGAATGTTGACAGTGGGAGATTCAGCGATGGCGATGCCATTAAATATCACAGGGCGGTAGTTAAGTTCTCTCTTGTTGGAGATGGTCATTGTCTAGCACTTGTGTGCTGCCAATGTTACTTACCACCTGTCAGCCCAAGCATGGATATTTTCCAGGTCTTGCTGCATTTAGACATGGACTGCTTTGGTATCTGAGGACTCAAGAATCAGCAAATATTCCCTCTGCTGACCTTATGATGGAAGGAAGATCATTGATGAAGCAGTTGAAGATGGTTGGGCCTAGGGCCTAACCTTGAAGAACTCCTGTAGTGGTATCTTGGAGATGGCTGATCACCAACAACCACAACCTACTTCCTTTCTGCTAAGTATGATTCCAACCAGCAGGGAGTTTTCTCTCCGATTCCCATTGATCCAAATTTGAGGGCGCCTTGCTGTCACATTCGGTCAAATGCTGTTTTGATATCAAGAGCATTCACTCTCACCTCACCTTTGGATTCAGCTCTTTTGTCCATGTTTGAACCAAGGCAACAATGAGATCAGAAGCTGAGTGACGCTGGCGGAATCCAAACTACGTGTCAGTGAGTGGGTAATTTCTGAACAAGTGCCACTTTTTAGAACTGCTGATGACCACTCCCATCATTTTACTGAGGGAGTTTGAGACAACGACATAGAGTGCATGAAAAAGCTGCTGGAGACCTGGAAGCAATATACTGAAATATCTGACAAAGGATCTCTAGCTGAAATGTTGCCTTGTCTTACTGATAGTTTTTCAGGAGTTGATGAGCCTGCTGTACACTTTCAACCTTTACCTTAGCTGGAAAATTTAATAAATTAAAAAGACTTTTTTGAGAATGCAGAAGATTGGTGCAATGTGCGGCTGATTATTAAGAAGGAAGACCATTAATCAGGGGGCAGTAAAAAGTTATGCCTTGAAACTGGACTCATCAAATGTTGAATTTGTTTCACAATGTATTTTAACATTTGTCTTGACAGTCAGACCATAGAGCTGTCTCAAGTTATACCATAAGAAGTCTTTTACCCCAGTCCAATGCTGGTATCTTACATCAAGTTATACTGCCACTTGCACAATGTTGCATCATTTTTCACAGAAAGTCTTTATTAAGCAAACCGTGGCGAATATTGAGAGTGCTTTTATAATAGTGATGTTTAAATAAATGGAAAGCCTTGTTCTTTTGCCCATAAATGCCGCTGAAATGAATTAATCATCAAGAATGTCAATTTTTATTTAATTTAATCAGGCTAACTAAAGAACTTCAATTGAAAGAAATGGCCTCTCACGGCATGGCCTCTTTAATGCCACTACAATTTATGATCTAGGCTGTGATTACGAACATAAAACAATAGGAAGCGTTATGAGGGAGCTTGTGTTCACCAAGTATTATCTGCTTGCAAATGCAAGAATTAAACTAGTGAGATATTCCTGAGCCAAAAACCTTTCCGTTCAAGCAGTTTATACAAATAGCATCTTCAAGGAAATGAACTGGGTTTAGAATAAAATGATTTAAGAACTGGCATTCCAGGTGGTTTACCAGGTTAAGCATTTATGCAATTGAATGGGATACATTGAAACCAATTCTTAAAGACCTGAATTAGAAGCAATTAACGTAATTGTATCATTTGTTCTTCAAATGAATATGTAGAAAACCCCAAAAATGTACATAGCTGCTTGCCTATACCGCGGATATCAAGTTATCATCAAATTTCCTGCAAATCTCAGTAGAATATCTCTGGGTATAAAATGGGCATAAATCAACGTAAATAACAAGGGTCCATAGAAAACTTCAAACTCCCGCTATATGCTTCTCTTCTTTAAGCATGAAAATTTATACTTCTACTTATCAATGCATCCTCAAGCACAGTCTTAAGATCTTGCAATTATGGGGGTGGGGAGGGGAGCATTTCAATTTTTAAGTTGACTTCAATTCATTCAGTGAGGAAAATGGCATGCCCGCTCTCATCAACGTTTACTGATGCACCATGGAAAGCATAATTTCTGGAGGTATCACAGCTTGGTATGCCTCCTGCTCTGACCATAGCCGCAAGAAATTATGAAGGGTTCTGAATTTCACCCAGTCCATCACGCAAACCAGCCTACCATCCAATGACTCCATCTACACTTCCCGCAGCCTCAGAAAAGTAGCCAGCATAAGCAAGGATCCAATGCACCCTGGAAATACTCTCTTCCACCTTCTTCCATTGGGAAAAAGTTTGAGATCACGTACCAGCCAGCTCAAGAACAGCTTCTTCCCTGCTGCCATCAGACTTGTGAATGGACCCACCAGATATTAAGCTAATCTTTCTCTACATCCTAGCTATGATTGTAGCATTATATTTTGCATCCTCCCCTTTCCCTTTCCTCTATGTTCACTATGAACAGTATGTTTTGTCTATATACTGCTCAAGAAACAATACTTTTCACTGCATCCCAATACATGTGATAATAAATGGAGTCAAAATCAAATCAAATCAGTGCATTAACATTGAAAAGGCAGTGCAGGTTTCAAAGAGATCATATTTTAATAACCACTCAAACAAATTGCAATGAAACTCAGAAAATGCTGCTCCTTCTGCTTACAATTTGAAAGATGTCTCTGAGCAAGTATGTTTGAGGGTCTGTAATTTGGGGGATGACCATTCTTACAGTCAGAGCAGTTTTTGTGTGAAGGAATGAACAGACAATCAAAATATCGATCGAAGCTGTCAAAAGCCTACTCAATATGTTTGCTAGAATATAAAGGTTTTGAACTGCTTTGAAATCGCTGGAAGCTGCTTGACCTCCTGTCATCAATATGAAGTTTTATAACATTTCTTGTTCAACTTGCCATTTTTATTGAGTTTGTTGGACAAAAGGTATAGCTATTTCACTAACATAACTGACAAACGAGCTTCACGAGAACATGCTAAGTTAATATTACACAGCAAACCATCATTCAACTAACCCCTTTCAAACTAGGAAATATCTTGATTATGGTGCTTAATCCTTTGATTTCTGATGAACGAAAAAAAAACCTGTTGTAATGGTGCCCACAGGGGGATTGTCAACAAATGTCCCCATAGGCCTTGTAGGATACAAGCTCCCCCATTCAGTGAGCGGAGACTCACCCAAAAGGAAAGGGCTAGTAGGAGCTTATAATCAGCTGTCTATACTTGAGTTGGCATGACCAGTGCACTGCAGCAGCTGAAGTGATGCTTTGTTCTCTGTGTAAATATAAGGTGTTGGTGACGGAAGACTGGCCTCCGTGAGAGCAAAAATCCAATATTGCACCTTCCTCATTAATACTGGGAAATTGTTGGGTGCGCAACTTGAACCAGCAATGTAAATAATGTAGCTACAAGGACAGGTCAGGGACTGGGAATTCTATGACGTGTAATACAACTCCTTATTCCACAAAACCTGGCTGCCAACTACAAGACACAAGTCAAGAGTCTGATAAAGACTTGCATTTCTATAGCATTTTACACAATCCCCAGATGCCTCAAAGCACTTCACAACATGATTTTAGAAGTGCCATCACTATTGTGATGTAGAGAATATGACAGCTAATTTGTACATAGCAAGCTTCTGCCCAAAAGCAATTTGATAGTGACTAGATAGTCTCTTTTTGTGACATTGATTGAGGGATAAATATTGGCCAGACACAGGGAATAATTCCCTTACCCATGGAGTCTTTGGCATTCAGCTGATAAGGCAGATGGGGCCTTGGTTTAGTGTATCATCTGGAGAGTGTATTTTATTGTAGCACACCCTCAACAGTGCAGTGAGTTTCTGCTCAAGTTGTGGAGTGGGGCTTGAACCTGGGAGCTTGTGACTCAGACACAAGAGTGGTACCAGCTGAGCCACAGATGACACTCATAACTAGTGGAATACTCTCCACATCCCTAAAGTGCAGTTCAATTAACCCTCCAGAAGCTCAAAATCATCCAGGACAAAGCAGCCTGCTTGACTGTTTTGGAATGGCAGATGGATGTCACAATGGCAGCTGTCTGTATAATATCAATATGCACTGCAGAAACTTGCCATGGTTCCTGCAGTGCTACCTTTGAAACTCAGGGCCTTTAATATCTCGATGGAGTAAGTAATAGAGCGGAAACATGGGAACACCACTATCTGCAAATTTCTTCCAAGTCACATATCTTTCTGACTTTGAACTATATCACCAAACCTATATGGTTACTGGGTTAGAACCCAAACAGCACTGTGGGTGTACCTACACCACATGAACACTGCAGTGGCTCAATACAGTTCACACCATCCCCTTCTCAAGGGCAATTAATGCTTGGTTTTCCAGTGATGCTCACATCCCATGAACAAATAAAAACTATTTCACTTCAGCATATCAGCCTCATACTTAAACCTACTGTTTGAGTTATTCATTGCAGAATTCTGCTTGTTAACTGCTGCTCTACAATGACTGGACATCGTCAGCATTCAGTTAATCAAAGTTACCAGACTGGTTTCAGCTTCTGCCCGAGCTAATGCCATTTATTAACTATGACTTTCATTGTAAGTTTCATTTGCTATTTTTCTATCCTTTGGTAAATGTTGTTTTAGTTCTTTTGTACTTGGCTGCTTCAGATATGGTAATAACTCCGCTTTGGTATTGACATGTCCCTAATACAGGAAATAGATCATAAACCACGCAAATCAAATTCTTCACTTTGCTTACCTAAAAGTAGACTTTTGCTGAAGCAAAAAAAAACGGCCACCACAAGTCACTTGATGTCTGAAATTGTAAGGTGACCATTAAGATATATGGACTGCTTTGGAGACAGGCACTGACATGTTGATCATGAAATCTCATGCCTGGGACTGTCAAGGTCCATTTCAAAATGTCTGTTGTTTGCATCTTTATAGATTTACCCCTCCAACATAATCTGAGGGGCTACCAAGATAGCTACTTGGATCAGGATCATCAATGTGGACATTGATTCTTTCAGAGACACAGAGGTCCCAATTTTTTCATTGCACTATTTTCAGAGGCAAAAACTTGGTAAAGTCGGACATGAGGGATTAGCTCGATCCGCACCTGCACAGATAGCTACTTTACCAAGGCCCGAAAATGGCCGCAATCCGAATTGCGCCTGAAACGGGCGCAACAGCAATTTAATGCATTTAAATTGAATTAATGGACTGCCTGCCCAACTTTTGTTCAGCATTTTCCCCTTTCCCATTGCGTTCACCCATCCAGATTCAGCATGAAGCAGACGTACTCGGCAAAGGTGTGTTTCGGGCGCTCCAGCCTCTAAAGTGGTAAGTTCAGAGTTTCCAATGGCCCACTAACTCAGATCCATGGTGGGGGGATGAAGGGACTGCTGAGGGAGGGGCGGGATAGCGGGGAGAGAAGGGAGGTCAGATCATTTTCTGGCAGGAGATGGCAGGGAGGGAGAAGGTAGGTGGGTCAGATGCATCTCTGGTGGAGGCAGAGAGGGAGGCCAGATTGTTCTCTGGTGGGGGAACAGAGGGAGGAGGTGGATCAGGTATATCTCTGGTGGGGGTCGAGGAGGGAGAGGTGGGAGGGTGGAGGCCAGATCACTCTCTGGTGAGGGGGTTTGGGGGGAGGGAGGGAGGGACGATCATCCTTTAGTGGGCTGGAGGGAGGAGGGAAGCGGGTCCGCTGTACCTTGGGCGGGGTGAGGGGGGAGGTCCGATCGCTCTCTGGTAGGGGAGGGGAGGGAGGCCAGATGGATCTCCAGTGGGGGTGGCGAGGTGGCGACCGTTGCCATTCTGCGGGCGATCGGTGGGGGGAAGGGAACAGAAGTTTGCGATTGGTGTGGGTAGTGGGGTGAGTGGATAAGGGGGACAGTTATGGGGATGGGGAGATGTCTGTGGGGACCATCACTCCCAGGCCGCTTGATCCACATTTTGCTCCCAGGAGCAATGTGATAGGGGCCCGTTTTCTCAATTCTTTTTTCACTGCACATCTCTTATCAGAGCTGCAGCATTTTGGGCGCGATAAGCCCCAACCACAACAGAATTCATTTCTGTGATTTTTTTTCAGGCTAAGTGTGTATGGGAGTGCCTGAGAACAGGTTTCCAAGTCAGATCTGAAATGCACCCAGGTTCAGCACTTCGAATCAAAATGGTAAAATTGGGCCAATAGAGTGGCATTTTCCCATCTGGAACCAAGCCCCGTGGCAGGGGTGTGAATGTGGAGGATTTTCTACATTGACCAACAGGAAAACGCTACAAATCATCCAGCCCCAATCTCATTCATTGCCCAACTGGGTGTTATGCACCATATTTGATAGTGAGGCAGGCCTGATGGTGCATAGTCTGCTATCATATACAGACACCATATTGAAAAGGTGCCCAACATCACTGACCCATTAATGAAGAAAGAAGGTGAACCTCCCTGGGAAAGATGTGGAATGTTCTGTGGCTGGAAGATTGACCCCCTGGATGACACTGAACCTGGAAGGCCCATTTGTAGATTGCTCCCTCGCTACCCACTGCTGCATTGTTCTGGGGTCCAGATGCCCTCCATCCCGAACTCCAGAAGCAGCTCCAGGCATTGTTCAAGTGAGTCCCAATATCTGCACGTTGTTCCAGATGTGTCTTGCGCCGCCATGTTTTCCTGCCAGTGCCCCAGAAAATTGGCATGGGTGATCAGGCCTTCATCTGCAGCCCATTGGCAAGATGCAAATCACTTTCATGACCAGCAGCAGCTTTCCTGATCCGCCATGGTGGGCATCAACAGAAGATCCTACAGGACAAAACTGATTTTTGGGCCTTCTACCAAATTCTGCCTCCCTCCCACCATCGAACCTGCTGACAGGATCATGGCAGAATTTCACCCAAAAGAGCCTAATGACTGGGACAGCATAAGCCAAACAAGAGCCATCTCCAGACACCAGATACATATTACACCCTTATTGAAAAAGGGAGGGAAGCAAAAGGTAAGAAAGTGTTGGCCAATTAGTTTAACATCTATTTTTGGGAAATTGTTAGAATCTATTATAAAGGATGTAACAACTGGACATTTAGGAAGTCAAAATGCAACCCATCAGAGTCAGCATGGTTTTATGAAGGATAAATCATGAAATTATGGCTGAGATTCTCCGACCTCATCTGGAGCTGGGATTCTCCAGTCCCGCTACTGAGCCCAAAAACTCCCCATTCTCACTGACAGCGGTGTACGAGATAGGAGAAGTCTGGCACATATTCCTGAAGGAGTAAGCATTTGAACTCTTTATAAAGGTATTAAAACTGTATCTGTACGATTCAGATCAGCACAAGACCAACAATCCGTAATATCCATGCATGTGATTTAGAATCATAGAAACCCTACAGTGCAGAAGGAGGCCATTCAGCCCATTGAGTCTGCACCGACAACAGCCACACCTAAGCCCTATCCCCATAACCCTACATATTATCCCACTAATCCCTCTAACCTACACATCCCAGGACACTAACAGCCAATTGACCAATGCACCTAACCCGCACACCTTTGGACTGTAGGAGGAAACCAGTGCACCTGGAGGAAACCCACGTAGACATGGGGAGAATGTGCAAGTTCCATACAGACAGTGACACAAGCTGGGAATCGAACCCATGTCTCGGGAGCTATGAGGCAGCAATGCTAACCACCGTGCCACCGTGCCACCCAATTTCAATCAGTATCCTGTCAGTAAAGATTATATACCATTTACTGGAAATAAATAAGAATATGTTAGTTAATAATGCGAGACAGCTATAAATGCTGGACCAATATCAATGGACATGCTTACACTAGTTAAAGTCTTGTGCTGGGGAAGGACCTGTTGTCTTGACCTAAATGTTTTGACTCCTACACTGTTTCTGCCCTGTCGAGTCTCATGTATTAAATCTGGATGTGATATATTCGGAGGATGTCTCATGCATACATTTGGATACACTGAAAAATACTCCAACACTGCACAAAGCATCTAGGCTGTCTGCCACTTCAGGGAAAGCCCAGTCTGTTAGGCATCAGTCCCTATTCCTCCTTCCATTTAGTGCTCCGATAAGAAAAGAATGTAAATCGGCATAGTTTTGAGCCTGATGTTCAACGAGCATGCCTTGGGAAGCTGGAATCACCACTGAGGGAAGAAATGCTTGCTCTTTGAAATTAAACCTGCCGAGAACCAAAGCTAAGTACACATTAACAAGAAGTAACAGAATTAGAATAGGTGAAGTAAGACTTTGATATTTAGACTTGAGGAGTAGACATCAGGGATTGTACAACTTTAGATGAGATGGAGCCAAGTGTTGTGACAAATTCTACAACCATCTTTATCTGAAAAGTTGACAACAATGGACTTCACATAATGAAAAATGACTTCAAAAAAGCTAAAGAAAGATGGACAGCTTCTGGACAAGTTCAAACCCAATGGTTTAAACAAAGAGATTAAACAAAGAATCCCAGCTTTGGATGAGGTCAAAGAATCTCAGCCACAGTTCAATGAATAACTAAACGTTTTGATTAATCAAAAGAAATAACAGTCATACAAAACGATGTACTGTTGTGTTTCTTTTGAAAATTTTAACCTTTTTAACATCAATTTATATTTATACAGTACTTTAAAATATATAGAGATATTCAAAAGCTTTTCACGGAAAGACAAAGAGGACGGAATTTTATCACACCGCCCACCATGGGAATTGGAGCATTGACACTGGGGGAGATTTTGCGGTTTTGGGATGAGTGAAGCTGTAAAATCCCGCCCAGGGTTTCCAAGCAGGAAGGAAGAAATTAGGAAGTCTAATGTTCAATGAAGAGTGCAGGAGGGCAGCCAAGATCCACACTCAGCCAAAAAATGAGGTGTCAACTGGTGAAGTTACAACACAAGATTACTTGTGCGCCAAGTAGCATTAGCAGCAATTAATAGAGTTAAGCCATCATAAAATCAATGGATTAGATCTAAGGTGACACAGTAGTTAGCACTGCTGCTTCACAATGCCAGGGACCCGGTTTCGATTCCCGGCTTGGGTCACTGTCCGTGTGGAGTTTGCACGTTCTCTTTGCGTCTGTGTAGGTTTCCTCCAGATGCTCGGGTTTCCTCCCAATTTTGAAAGACGTGCTAAGTAGGTGCATTGACCCGAACAATGTTGGACTGTGGCGACTAGGGGACTTCCACAATAACTTCATTGCAGTATTAACGTAAGCCTTACTTTGACTAATAAATTAACTTTAACTTTAAGCTCTGCCATGAATGGTGGTGGACAATTAATCCATTTACTAGAGGAGGGAGTTCCACAAGCAGCCCCAATCATATGATTGCCATTCTTTCACTCCATAATTCATAGCAGGGCCTTCAGGTCAATTGATTCTGCCCTCTAGAATTCCTTCCTTGTATCTCTTCACTTATGTCTCCCCACCTTTCAAAATTTTCTCAATGTCCACTGCGTTAACCCAGGCTTTAGTCACATTTTCTTCTGATTTGGCATCCCTGTATCTTTCTCTGAAAAGGATTGGGAGATTTCTCAGTGTGAAAGTGCTATATATGAATAAACATTTGCATATTTAAGGTGTCATAGGATAGTATGGCCCTGTCAGTATAAGAGCCCAGGTCCATCCACTGAAAGGGGGATAAAAGTTGAACACATTGGAGGCCATTACTACTGTCAAGAGGTGGGATTCCTGCCCAACATCGGAGGGAGAACCTGCAATCAACGACAGCTGGCTACTTTGGTTGATTCTATGATTAAGTTTACGAGAAAAGTATTTAATTATTCTGCTGCAGATACTGCTGAAATATTTATTTGTTGGAAGTACAGAACAAGGCATTTTATTATATTTTTTCTTCTTTCTCAGCCTGTTAAATTTATAATGATCTTCTGTAATTATTTTAAATTCGTAAACAGTAAACCATAATCCCATTAAATATCGTGAGTCACCAATTTGTCATATTGTAATTCATGGATCAAAATGAATCCTGTATATGTGTTTAAAACTAACACTACTCAGGAATCTACCTTCCCTTGAATTGAAATATTTATTTACGCATAAGGTGAGGCAACAATGCATATTTTCTTGATTTTTGTATTTGTGGGACATGGGCCAGCATTTATTGCCCATCTCTAATTGCCCTTAGAGGGCAGTTGAGAGTCAACCACATTGCTGTGGCTCTAGAGTCACATGGAGGCCTGACCAGGTAAGGATGGCAGATTTCCTTCCTTAAAGGACATTAGTGAACCAGATGGGCTTTTCTGACAATGGTTTCATGGTCATCAGTAGATTCTCAATTCCAGATTTTTTTTATTGAATTTGAATTTCACCATATGCTGTGACAGGATTCGAATCCGGGTCCCCAGAACATTCACTGAGTTTCTGGATTAATAGTCTAACAATGTTACCACTAGGTCGCCTTCTTCTGGCCAGTTTAACCTACTTAAATCTAATATGACCTGGGAATTTCAAAGAAAAAATATTTTTTTCTCAGGTGAGACATGAAGCAGAGTTTCCCTGAATGGATGAATGTGAAGGATGCTACGGCCAATTTTGAAGAGCTGGGGGAGTGGGGGGTAGTGAGTTTGTCCCCAAAGTCCTGGTCAATATTTATCCCTCAACGATAATCATAAAAAAACTATCTGGCTATCACATTCCTAATTGTAGGAGTCTGAGCATGAATTAGCTGCTTTGCTTCCTACATTGCAATAGTATCCTTCAAAAAACATACGTTATTGGCTATCAAGTGCTTTGAGATATCTTGTAGTTATGAAAAGTGCTATACAGATGAGTTTTTTAAAATTTTAAGAGCATCTACTGAAATAAAATCCCAGGGGGTAAAAAGATTGTAAGGTAACAAGTTCAAACATTTTCAGAATTTTCCCCCATCAAATTTATCTTCTGCAAAACACCTGTCAGGGAAAGTTACATTTTATGCAGTAAACCTAATCCTCCAAATGTGACATTTAAGGTGGACGAAAATGCTGATGATAGTGAAAATTTAGCTACAAAGCAATCAGCAAGTGTCTGCACTAGCCTAGCCCAACAGCACTCAGTCTCCTTTTGTCTAGATGCTTCTGGAGGTTCACGGAGCAGAAACTGAACATCGTTGAACTGGATTTTTCAGTGTTATATCACAATTAGGCAGAAGAATCCCATATTGCAATCTCGCAAGTCAATGCTAAACATCATCATACAAAGCAATTATCTAAGTGCCCTGACTAACATTTATACCTCAACAAACACCAATAGATCATTTCATCATTTACTCTGTGCAAATCATTGCTGTGTGAAAATTGGCCAGCACATTTTCCTTCCTGCAAAGCATTTTGAAACAGCCCGAGGACATGACAGGCAGCATATCAATGCAAGTTCATTCCTAATTAATGCTTATTTTTGTAGTCCTTGCTGACCTCTTTTTATTATCTCTTTTAGTCGTTTTTATCTATTTCCAGCTCCCCGGGGCATGTTCTATTTTGCTTATGATTCTCCATCGTATTGTTATTTCATATTTTTAATCACATTCCATTCATTTAAAATGTACATATGGATAGCCAAGATAAAGAAATCAGAACTTCTAATGTTGCTCAATGATCCTGAATCGGCTGAAGTCAATTCTGAAATAACAATTAGTACAAGTAAATAAAATCCCAATACAGGGACTGTAGAATGGGAGATAATGGGCTATGGCATGGTGGTATTATCATTGGACTAATACTCCAGAGACCCAAGGCAATGCTCTAGGGCCACTGGTTCAAATTCCAACAGGGTGAATGAAAAGTCTAATGACGTCCATGTCACGATTATCGATTACTGGAAAAACCCATCTGGTTCATTAATGTCCTTTTGGGGAAGGAAATCTGCCATCTTTACCTGATCTGGCCTACATGTGTCTCCAGATATAAGCAATTGGTTAATAGCTCCTGAAATGGTCTAGAAAGCCACTTAATGGCAATAAATGTTGACCTAGTTAGCGGTGCCCACATCCCTTGAATGGATTTTTAAACATGATATAATGGGGGAATTCTCTAGCCTCTGAGCCATGTGTTTCTTGATGGTGGGAGGCAATGCGTTGTTTGCTAGCAGTGGGATTCTTTGATCCTGCCACTGTTGGTGGGATTTCCAATTGATGTCACCCCAGTCTGCCGTGAGCCCTGTGAGAGAGAGAACGCTCTCTCTCTAGAGAGGGCGCTGCCAGTGGAACAAGAAAATCCCGCCGTGTGAATGTCAGGAGAATATCCCCCAATATCTGGTAGTAACAGAGGAGAAAGGAGCAGAGTTTTTGGGTGAGACAATTTCATTCTCCCCAGCCCCCCTGCCAGTGAGAATAGCAAATACAGCACTCAGCCAAAACTCCATTCACTGCAGTGGCACTGGAGAATCCCAGCCTCGGGCAAGATCTGAGGTCTCGACAACTGTTTCAGAGAAGTCATGTTTGACTCAAAACATAAGTCAGAATTTTCTGGCCTTTTCCACTGACAGGATCTTTCAATCCCGCTGACAGCGGGCTTCCCAGTGATGGGAGGGTGCATTCATTGGAAATGTGCATTGGCAGTGGCTGGATAAGAAAAGCCCACTGCTGGTCAATGGCAGGCCACCTCAATTGCTGTGGAACATGCCGGGGGAAGGGAGGAGGGGTGCGAAAAACCCTGCCCACCATTCTATTTCTCTCTCCATAGCTGCTGTCAGACCTGCTGCATATTTCTAGCAGTTCCTGTTTGAGTTTTAGATTTCTAGCCCCCACAACATTTTGTTTTTAACAATATCATATCTGCCTGGCCCAACTTTACAATACCAACGGATGTTAAGATGTTTCCCATCTGTGAAGGTAAAGAGAATATACTGGCGGCATGGTGGCACAGTGGTTAGCCCTGCTGCCTCATAGCGCCAGGGAGCCAGGTTCAATTCCCAGCTTGGGTCACTGTCTATGTGGAGTCTGTACGTTTTTCCCGTGTCTGCATGGGTTTCCTCCGGGTGCTCCAGTTTCCTCCCAAGTCCAAAGATGTGCAGGTTAGGTGGATTGGCTATACTAAATTGCCTCTTAGGATTAGCTAGGATAAATACATGGGATGGGATAGAGCCTTGGGGTGGGGGGGGGGTTGGTGGTTGTGGTCAGTGCAGGCTCGAGGGACCAAATAGCCTCCTTCTGCACTGCAGGATTCCATGATTCTAATTCCCAAACCTCAGAGGGAATCTCCATGTTAATAGAAAACAAAAATGACTTAACTTATATAACTGCCATCTGTTTCAGCAAAAGGAATACGACTGCAGTTAAAATTCCCCAATAAACACTGTCAAAAACTTTCATTGCAGTTTTTCAACGGACCAAAAACTGATGCAGTCGAAGGTGGAAAGTGTCAGTGAGCTAAATTCAGAAATGCCAAGCAATGTACTTTGCATAAAGAGCACAGTTATTCTCGTGCTGACATTCGCTACACGTTTGCTCTATGTCATGGTTGCCTGGGTAGCTATTAGCTGGAGCTCATTTCAGATGTGTTAATTGATTTCCTCAGTCTGGTTAATGAGATTGCTTTAGGATACATTTCCAATTTAACCAACATTACCACTGAGAAAGAGTCATCCTGTGCCACCTCTCATTCACTCTAAACCATCAGGAGACGCGCAGCATTGATCAGTGAAGCTTTAATTGTAGCTCTTTTCTCTCTTCAGACTGCTTCTTAAAGTTCAACGCAGAATGTCCTTTTGCAGTGCACAATACGTTTCTATCCATTCGTTCACATTTGTTTCAAAATGTGTTTATTGATGTGAAAAGACATGGGGATTATTTCAATTTTGGGTTGACAGCAAGCAGTCAGGGTGTTTTCCTTCTGGCTTCATCTCGCGTGGCCTCCAGTGGTTTCTCTCTCTAAGTGATTAGTTCACTCAATGCCAGCTCAAACAAAAGGACAGTTGGATATTTGTCCCTGAAGTTTGCAGTTGGAGTCCTGCACATCACATGTGGGTTCCTGCCTGAAGCAGATAGGCAGCCCAGCTACCCTTGTATCAGGGATGGCAGCTGGCGTGCCAGTGTAAATGGGGCAGTGAGCAACCCACCTTCATTTTCAGGCCACCACATATTCACTGAGCAAAGGCACTTGATACAGCCTTTGCTCATAGAATCCCTACAGTGCAGAAGGAGACCATTCAGCCCATCAAGCCTGCACCGACAACAATCCTACCCAGGCCCTATCCTCATAACCCTGTATTTACCTGCTAATTTACCCTGACACTAAGGGGCAATTTTGCACGGCCAATCCTCCTAAACTGCACATCTTTGGAGTGTGGAAGAAAACCAGAGCATCCAGAGGTAACCCACACACAGTCAGGGGGAGAATGTGCAAACTCCACACAGACAGTCACCCAGAGCCGGAATTGAACCCAGGAACCTGCCACTGAGACAACAGTGCTAAGTATGGTATCGCCCATTTATTAAAGTGATAGGAATAAAGGAACACAATTTCAGCCTTGATTTTGATAACAGTGCTGTAATATAAATGAAGTATCAATAGAGCTTCTTCTCGCATGCAGGATTACCTCAGCAGCTGCTGATTCTGAGCAGTTAACAAGCTGATTGCCTTAAAAGAGGGAAAAGGTCCAGCTCCATATTTTTCCGCTGTGCCAAGCTGAATGCTCATGCTTACCTGTGCAGCATTGCAGGTAGTTAGTTTGAACTGCGCTTCCCCAGCTAGCAGGAAAAGTCAGCTAGCAGGATAAAAGTAAAGCCAAGCAGGTATTGGAATGTTATTTTGATTCATTCTTGGCACGCAGACGTCGCTGGCTAGGTCAACATATACTTCCAATCCCTAATTGCTCTTGGGAAAGTGCGAGTGAGCCGACTCCTTGAACTGCTGCAGTCTGTGTGATGTAGATAAACACGCAGTGCTGTCGGGGAGGGGGTTTAGGACCCAGCAACAGTGAAGGAACAGAGGGTGATATAACTCCAAATCTGGATAGCGTGTGGCTTGGAGGGGAACTTACAGGTAGTGATATAACCGTGCATTTGTTGCCCTTGTCCTTCTGAATGAGGTGATCAAGATGATAGTGGATTGGAAGGTGCTGAATAAGGAGCCTTGGTGAGTTGCTGCAGTACATCATGTAGAAGGTACAGAGCGCTGCAACTGTACATTGGCAGTGAAAGAAGTGAATGTTTGTGGATGGGGTGCTCATCAGGTAGGCTTCTTTGTTGTGGATAGCATCAAGCTTTTCAAGTGTTGGTGGAACTGCACTCTTCCAGGCAATGGGAGAGCATTCCATTACACCACTGACTTGTGTCTTGTATTTGGTAGATAAACTTTGAGAGGTGAAATAAAAATAGGAATCCCTGAAATACTTGGCAGATTTGGCGACATCTGTGGAGAGAGAAACTGAGCTAATGTTTCATGTAAATAAGCTCACCACTCATGCTGCCCGATCTGTTGAGTATTCTCACACTTTTCCAATTTTTATGTCTACTTTTACAACTTTGCCTTTAAATAGTGCTTTACGAGTCAACAGAGTGACCCAACGTGCTTTACAGTCAATAAAGGTTTTAAGAAGAATAGTCACTATTCCAGTGCAGGGGACGTAGCAGCTAAAGTGGCATGGCGACAAAGTGGTTAGTACTGCTGCTTCACAGCGACACAGACCCAGGTTTGATTCCCCGCTTGGGGTGGCTACTTGCACATTCTTCCTGCGTCTGCGTAGGTTTCCTCCAGATTCCTTCGACAGTCCAAAGGTGTGCAAGTTAGGTGGGCTAGTCATGCTAAATTGCCCTCCGTGTCAGGGGGATTAGCAGAGTAAACACATGGAGTTACAGTGCCTAGGTGGGATTGTTGTCAGTGCAGCTCAATGGGATGAGTGACCTCCTTCTACAATTCTAATTTGTGCAAAGCAGAATCCCACAAACAGCAACAAAATAAATTAGTGACAGGCAGTATGGTTTTGTATGGGGAAGGTCATGTAAGTCTCGCCAACTTGATTGTGTTTTTCAAAGAGGTGACACAGAAAATTGATCAGGGAAGAACATAGAACATAGAACATTACAGCGCAGGACAGGCCCTTTGGCCCACGATGTTGTGCCGACCAATTAAAAAGCAATGACCCTCTAACCTAAACCAATCCCTTTCCATCCATAAACCCATCCACGGATCTCTTAAATGCCCCCAAACTAGGCGCATTTACAACTGCAGCAGGCAGGGCATTCCAATCCCTCACCACCCTCTGGGTAAAGAACCTACCTCTGACATCCGTCCTATAACTACCCCCCCTTAGTTTAAAGCCATGCCCCCTCGTGCTAGCTTTCTCCATCTGAGGAAAAAGGCTATCACTGTCCACCCTATCTAAACCTCTAATCATCTTATATGTTTCAATAAGGAAGGGCTGTGGATGCAGTTTATATGGACTTTAATCAGGCATTTGACAAGGTCCCACACGGCAGACTGGTATGAAAACTAAAATCACATGAGCTGGCTAAATGGATACAGAAGTGGCTTGGTTATAAAGGCAGAGAGTAGTTGTGGAAGGGTGTTTTTATAAATGGAGATCTGTAGCTGGTTGTGTTCCACAGGGATCAGTGCTGGGACCTCTGTTGTTTGTAGTGTATATAAATTATCTGAAGGAAAATGTGGGTGGATTGACTAGTAAGTGTGTGGATGACACAAAGATTAGTGGAGTTGCTGATAGTGCTGAGGATTGTCAGAAGATACAATAGGATATAGACAGATTGGAGACTTGAGCACAGAAATGGCAAATGGAGTTTAATCCAGACAAATGCAAGTAAGTGCATTGTAGGGGATCAAATTTAGGTGCAAATTACATTGTAAATGGCAGACCCCTTGGGAACATTAACATACAGAGGGATCTGGGCACGCAGGTCCACGGTTCCTTAAAAGTTGGCACACATGTAACCAAGGTGATTAAGAAAGCACATGGCATGATTGCCATCATCAGCTGGGGCATTGAGTACAAGTGTTGGGAAATCATGTTGCAGCATTATAAAACCTTGGTTAGGCTGCATTTGAAATATTGTGTGCAGTTCTGGTCACCACATTATCAGAAGGACGTGGAAACTTTGGAGAGAGTGCAAAGAAGGTCCACCAGGATGTTGCTTGATCTTGAGAGTGTTGGCTATGAGGACAGGTTGAATAAGCTAGGATTGTTTTCACTGCAAAGATAGAGGCTGAGGGGAGACTTGATGTAGGTCTACAAAATTATAAGAAGCGTAGACAGAGCAGAGAGCAGCTTTTTCCAAAGGTGGAAGTGTCAATTACAAGGGGGCACAGGTTAAAGGTGAGGGGGGAAGTTTAAGGGTGATGGACGGGGGAAGGTTTTCACGCAGAGAGGATGGCTAGATTGTTGCCTGGGAGGCGCTGCCAGATGATGTGGTGGAAGCAGACACATTAGCAACATTGAACAGACATCTGGATGGGTTTATGAATAGGGAGGAAATAGATGGGTATGGACCAGGTAAGGGGAGAAGGTTTATTTTTAGTTAGGACATCATGATTAGCATAGGTTGGAGGGCTGAAGGGCCTGTGCCTGTGCTGTACTTTTCTTTGTTCTAAATGATAAGGAGCTGGCTGAGGGATAAAAGCTGACCAAAGCTCCAGGAGCATTCTATATGTCTTTAGTGAATAGTGTCATGAGCCTGTACATAGAGCTTAACATCTGAATGGAAAGGCAGTGAACTGAACTTTCTGAGGAACCAGCAGGTAGTGGGATCCTAGGGTGACATCTAGCTGACGGAGGCCAATTGAGAGCCCACCGCAGGGCCACTGTCCAATCGAAGATGTTGGCCCACCAATCAAGACTTGCCAGTGCTATCTAAGGGGAACAGCTCAACAGTGGCACAAGTAGCAGTGGCCATTGTTGATGCAGCAGTGCTAGGGAGGAGGCATCTCGACTGCAGACATGCTTGAGGAGAGGCCAATTTCATCAGTGGAAACTGGGACCAAGCAGAAAAGACCCAGTAGCTAGTTTGGCATCATTGTACAATGGTGACTGCCGCAGGGGTGGCCGTTGTTACCAGGGGACCCATCCATGGACCATTCAAGAGAAGTATCTGGGTCCCTTCATGAAAAACAAAGTTACATTCTACAAAATGAATTTACAGAATGGAAAAAAAGAATTACGATAATGAAGAGGAAAGAGTCCAGAAATGTCCAGGGGTGTGGAGAAGGTGAGTAGGGAGCTCCTGTTCCCTTCAGTTGAGGAGTCAGTTACGAGGGGGCATTGCTTTATAGCGAGGATCAGGAGATTCAGGGGGGATTTGGGAAAAAAACTTTCACCCAGAGGGTGGTGGAAATCTGGAACTTACTGCCTACAAAGATGGCGGAGATCGGAAACCTTACAACCTTTAAAAAATATTTAGATAAGCACTTGAAATATTATAATATTCAAGGGTATGGGACAAATGGGATTAGCGTGCCTTTAGTGGTAGTTATTGTCCGTGCAGACTCAATGGATTGAAGAACCTTTTCTTCACTGTACGACTCAATAACTGTAAGTCTTATCCACACAGGGTGGATCACAGATTCTGGGTGATTCTAAAGTGGACAATCTAATAGGGTGAAGGTTGATACTGGTGCTACTATATCTTTAATTTCTGAGACTATATACCAACAAAAGGTAAAGCATCTTTCTTTAATACCAGCTGTTGTGATTTTAAGGACAGAAAAGGTTGCGCCATTAAAAGGTTTCATCATAGATGTTGTAGAGTTGAGTAGACAACCAGTAGAGTTGCTTTTCGATGTGGTCTCTGGTAATTTTGCAGCTCTATTTGGGAGAAACATGGTTGGAAAAGATAAAGCCTAATTGGAGTGATGTCAACAAATTAGTTGATGCCAAAACAGATCTACACAGCACCTTCTGTGTAAAATGCAAGACTGTATTCAAAGGATGGGTCCCCTGGTAACAATGGCCACCCCTGCGGCAGTCACCATTGTACAATGATGCCAAACTAGTTACTGGGTCTTTTCTGCTTGGTCCCAGTTTCCCCTGACTAAATTGGCCTCTCCTCAAGCATGTCTGCTCAATGGAGGGAGTTCAAGTGAAACTCAAGAGAAAGCCCAATAGCCAACCAAAAATCGTAAAGCAAGAGGAGTGCCATACGCAATTTGTCCCAAGGTTGAGGAAGAATTAGTGCAATTTATTAACATTGGTGTGTTAGAACAATTACAATGAGTGACTGGGTATTGCCTTCATATTGGTCATGAAACCAGATGGTCCAGTTCATGGTTTTGTGGTGATTTTGAAACAACCATGAAACCAGTGCTGTGTGCTGATCAAAAACTGCTTCCTTTAATTGAAGATTTGTTTGGCGGGTTATCAGGTGGGCAGAAATTCAATAGGATTGACTTTTCACAACTCTCCCACACACCCATTCATTTACTCATTCACTCGCTCACACAGTCACTAACATTCACACTTGGCCATTCAAACGAGGCTTCTAAACTTACCACACAGCATCTAATGGCATAAAAAGGTGTGTCCTGTTCTCCTCCGAATCTATTGTGGTCAACATTGTGTTCTGCATGGGTGGCGTGGTGGCACAGTGATCGGTACTGCTGCCTCCCAGCACCAGGGACGTGGTTCTGGCCTCGGGTCACTGTCTGTGTGGAGTTTGCACGTTCTTCCCGTGTCTGCATGAGTTTCCCCTGAGTACTCTAGTCTTCTGCCACACCCCAGAGATGTGCAGGTTAGATTGACTGGCCAGGCTAAGTTGTCTCTTAGTGTCAGGGGGATTAGCAGGGTAAATACATGGGGTTATGGGGATAGGGACTAAGTGGGATTGTTGTTGGTGCTGGCTCGATGGGCCAAACGGCCTCCTTCTGTATTGTAGGATTCTATGATTGTTGGTAAAACCAGGCTCAGATGACCTAGCAAGAAGCGTGGAGTAGCTTCGAGATGGGGCAAAGTTCATGCTGAGTAGCAATCTGACAATAGTTGCCACTTCTCGAAGATCCATGCCGTGATATTTCACTTCTCGAAGATCCAGACCAAGATATTTCAGTATCATGCAAAATTTAAAGCTTATATTTAGGTGATGGCTGGAGTTCATTTCTCTGGGTAATAGTCTCATTTGACATTGCTCAATTTCTTGGTGAAAAACACTTGAAAAAGCACTTGTCAAACCCATCTACATTGATATGTTGTTCCTGATTTGAGTTTTTTAGACTGCGTTCAGTGGCTGAAACAGTTGATGGAGTCAGACACAGTGATTGGGAAAAAAATAGCTTTTGTAGCACTCATTACCAGTGTAATGAGCGGGCTACAGCATGGGATGCTTGCTTATTTTTGATAACTCCTCTGGAGTACCTGATTTCATCGGATCTTCATAAAAGAAGAATGCTCCATAAAACAGCATTCAGAATATAAAATATTTTCCACAATTAGAGTGATTGAGATTATGAAAAAGTGGATTACAGGTTAGTCCACTGAGTTCATTTACCAACAATGGGATGTAATGATGGGAGGAGGATGGCTAGGTTGACATTGCAGAACAGTGAGGTCAAATGAACCAAAATACTTTAATTATTGGATTGTTCTCTTATGGTGAGCAAGGAATGAAAGCATGCTTAGTTTTATTAGTGTTATTTGAATATACTAAAAATCCTGATTGTTTTTAGTGGAAGATGCATGGTGCCATCAGATTTGATATGAAAATATTCTTCAGCAGATCATTTTTAAACCCCTCTAGCTTCTCTTTCTTATAATAAATTTCAAAAAATGTGAATGCACGTGAAGATTATTGTTTTAGTTGATCAATTCAGTAGACTATTGAAGCTAAAACCAGATCCTAAAAGCAGGAAATGCTGTTAAGACTCGATAGGTCTTTAAACATCTGTGGAGAGGTAAGCCATATGGACTCAAAATGTTAACTCTGTTTTTCTCTCTCCACAGAGGCTTCCAGACATGCTGAATTTATCCTGTTTGAATCCTCCCAGGGAAGATGGTGGGATTTGAATTCAATAAAAAAAACCTGGAATTAAGAATCTACTGATGACCACGAAATTGTTGCTAATAGTTGGAAAAACTCATCTGTTTCACCAATGCCCTTTAGAGAAGGAAATCTGCCGCTCTTACCTGGTCTGGCCGGCTGGGATTTTCCGGTCTTGCTGCAAAGTTTTGGCTGAGCGCCAAATTCTCCGTTTCCAACGGTGCAGGGGCAAACGTGATCAGAGAATTACACCATTGAATAATGTAATGGTTTTTAAACAGCTCGTCTGAGCAAAGTAGTTTGTGAAAAATTAAACTTGAGTTTTTAGATTTGACTTCAACATCAAAGTAGATGGTGATCCTAGGGTCAAAAGCACCAGTTATGTGACCAACATAATGTGTTGATACAAAAGCATATTTTCTGTTTGAGCCAGAGCCACAGCAAAGTGGTTGACTTTCAACAGCCCCCCAAGGGGAACTAGATAAGGGCAATAAATGCTGGCCAACCAGTGATGCCCATGAGCAATAAATGAATTTAAAAAAAATCCAGCATTTTCTATTCTTATTTCAGGTTTCCAGCTTCGATAGTATTTTGCTTTTATTCAAATATCTTAAACTCTGCCAGTGACATTTAATCTGTCAGTGCAGACTCAATGGGCCTCTTCTGCACTGTATGATTCTGTGACAGTAACAAATAATGATTTGAATATTTCTCTAAAGAGAGACATGTTGCCAAAGGATTTTGTCTTCCAAAAAAATTTCGTGCAAAGCGATTCTGAAGAAACTTAATGATCACATTTGTCACTGTAATATCCCAAGATTGTTAATAATGTGTGAAAATGGTGAAAGTAGCAGAAAATATGCGTTCATGTAGACACATTATGTGAGTCATATAAGTGATGCTTCTGAGCCTAGCGTCACCACCCACTTTGATGTTGAAATCAAATCCAAAAACTCAACATTAATCTTTCACAAACTAGTTTGCTCAGGTGAACTATTTAAAAACTTTACATTATTCACGATGGGGTATTCCCAATGGCCGGAATTCTCCAATCTCGTTCTCCCCTCCACTGCTACCATTGGAAACAGAGAATTTGGCTGTCAGCCAAGATTCCATTCACTACAGCAGGACTGGTGAATCCCAGCCGTGGGCAAGGCTGGAGAATCCCAACCAATGTCATGGGGGTAAACTTTGCCAGGCACTTGGTGGCAAGTTTGGAGGCCAGGGCTGAGCAGTAGATTAACATTTTTAAACACTGTCATTGGACAGGAACCTGATTCATTCCACTTTTCTTGGCACCGTCAGGAAACCAATTGAGGTTATATATGAAGCAACTCACGGGCATTTTCCAAGGGGAGTGTAATCTGACTGGCAGTGCAAGGGGTTCCTGCACAGCTGAAAATTGTCAATTCACAGGAGGCTTGTGCACAGTGGGAGATCGGAGCAGCGAGAGATCAAAATGCAATCAACACATTAAAAAAAGGGCAAGGTGTTAAATCGGAGGTCATTCGCAATCTGAGGCTTGCAATTGTATGATTATCTCCAGGTCACTGATGTCACAGATAGTGCCGGAGGTGAAAAAGTGGCTGCAGTTCCCTCCAGTTGTTCTGGCCTTCTCTCTCTTCCTCATCCCCATCACTTCAGCAGCACTCTCACTGCAGACATGATGACTGCCCACAGTCACTCCTGTTCCTGCCTCCACAACCTGCCCACTGTCTCCCATCAGACGGGATGGAGGCACCCTCTTAATTGGGTATCTCCCGGATGATTGGATGGGCAGTCCCACTGTTGCAGCAATTGGGTTTGTAACCCAAAAATGGTCCTGCAATCCAGAAGAAATTCTAATGTGGGAACATGTGGCTGCACCTGCAATACATGGGGAAGGCCGTCGCCCAGTGCTATTATTGCTGGGGACCCAGGTTCAAATCCCGCCACGGCAGGTGATGGAATTTGAATTCAATAAAATTAAAATCGGGAATTAAAAATCTACTGATGACCATGAATCCATTATCAATTGTTGGAAAAAGCCACCTGGTTCACTGAGATCCTTTAGGGAAGGAAATCTGCTGTCTTTACCTGGTCTGGCCAATATGTAACTCCTGAGCCACAATGCGGTTGACTCTCAATTGCCCTCGGGCAAGAAATGATGTCCAGTCAGCGACGCCCATGTCCCATGGGTGAATTAAAAAAAATTATCAAAGCAAAATACAGTGGCGATACTGGATTCTGAAATGAAAACAGAAAATGCTGGAAAAAACGCAGCAGGGTCTGGCAGCAGAAAGAAAATGGAGATAAAAACTTGAGTGTGTGTGACTCAGCTTCAGAGCAATATCTTGCAATGTTGTACTGTCTATTCTGCTGGAAAGGTGAAATGATGTTTTCCAAAAATGGCTCCCCTGCTGTAAATCCACCCACTGAGTTTTTCTCAGGTCATCGCAACACACAACGGAAATATGGCCACAAGGGTAAGAGGAATTCCGGGAGGGGAATATTTCAGTCGAGAAATTAAGGCTGGAAGAATATTGTGACACAATTCTTGCATCTCCTAAAGTTGATTTTGAGGAAGTAATGACCATTTGAAAGATTGCTCCAGGTACACATGTTGTGTTCACATACAGCTTCCTCAGTCACCATGGTGCATCATTGAGGAAAAAAAGCACTTAAGGCATATTTGGGACAATGGGGGATTTCAACACTAACAAAGACGATTGGTGTAATAATGAACAAAGTTTCAGAGCTGGCTAAAATATATTAAGTGGGAGATCAGGAAAAAGTAATTTTTTTTTACCATTATAGACCTGGCTACTTTTGATGTAGTTTTTAAATCAATGTTGCTGCGATACCCCAATACCATGGACTGTATTGAATTTAACAAAATTCTGGATTCATATCATGCCACAAACTAAAAATAAGCTTGCACTAAGAGTTGCATTCTGTGAAAAGAAGCAGTTGCCAAGTGAGACTGTTGCACGTTACATTCTCAAATTAAAGAAACTCTCCCAGCACTCTGATATGGTGCAAACTTTAGAAATCAACTTGAGATATGCTTTTGTAGGAGGCCTAAAGTACATTAAAACCCAGATCAAGCTTCAGAGTAAAGGGGCGGCACGGTGGCACGTAGTTAGCACTGCTGCAACACAAAGTCAGAGACCTGGGTTCGATTCTCGGCTTGGGTCACTGTCTCTGTGGAGTTTGCACATCCTCCCCATGTCTGTGTGCATTTCGTCTGGGTGCTCCAGTTTCCTCCTACAGTCCAAAGCTGTGCAGGTTAAGTGTATTGGCCATGCAAAATTGGCTCATTAGTGACAGAGGGAGTAGCTAAGGTAAACGCATGGGGTTATGGGGATAAGGCCTGTTTGGGCTTGTGGTCAGTGCGGACCCATGGGGCTGAATGGCCTCCTTCTGCACTGTAGCATTTTACGATTCAATAAACTCACATGGAAGGAGGGATTGTACAGAGGCCACATGGGAAAGACAGCAAAAGATAGCTCCAGATTACAAGGAAGCTCTTTTTCTCACCCAGAAGAGTTTCCACTACATCTCTGAAAGTTGGAGACCATGACAGGTAAGTCTACAGTCTCAAAGCCAGAAATGTAGATGCTATCACTGATTTAAATGTTTCCATTCCTCGTCAACGTGCTACGTGGAAAAGTTAGTCATATCCAGATGGCACACAGGTACATAGAGAAAACAGTAATGCTCCAAGCCATGGTAAAGTTGTAGGCCAGCCATCCACCAATTTGAGTTCAGGATAGATCTAAAGCTAGCTCAGATGTCTGGAAATCCTCAAATGTACATACATTAAAGGTGGAAACAGAAGCTGACGTTATTGAGCAGGAAGATCAAGAGAGGATCTCTGCCAGAGAGCAAGGAAAACAACATAGAGAATGTCGGAGCAACAGAGCTGAAGGTAAAATTCCAGTGCACACAGTAAAATGAAAGTCAGAGCTTCACAACTTACTTTTAGTGTTGGCACATTGCAGCCATTTCTGTTATCTCAGAAATTGAGCACAAGAAATCCCAAAGTCACGTTCACTTATACACAAAACTGGCGTTGAACTAACAGTTATTCCAGTAAAGATATTCCAATATTAGCTTAAGTTAGTAGGAGGGTAGAAATACAATGATACATCCTATTGCTAGTCATTGTTAGTCATAGGAGGGTCCAACATCTCTTTGCTGGGAAGGAATTGGCTTAAGAAAATATGGTTAAGAGGACAGAGTTATTTACAGTATGGACCACGAGAAGAATGTCATTGAGGAAGTGCTAAGTGAGCATTAAGTGATTTTTGAACAAGGAGGACTGAATGATAAAATTTGGCTACATCACATCAAATTCAAGATAAAGGACAATGTAAGGACATTTTGCAAGGCCTTATGCACAGTTAGAGAAGCACTATAAGCAGACAGCTGAATAGACGAGAAAAATTGTGAAGGGTAGCAGATGGGCCATACCCATTGTGATAATTCAAAAATATAAATAGGTCCATTCAGATCTGTGGAAATTATAAACAAATGTTAAATAAGGTATCAGGAATAATACTTGCCAGTGAATTTTTGATTTCAAATTTAGCCAATACGTGTTCATAAGCTAGGCTTGCCAAATACATATTCATAATTAAAATTAACAGGCAAGAGCATGGAACTGTTCCACATTGACACGCACAAAAGTTGTATCATTAAAAAAGGCTACCATTTAATGTGTTTACTGATACTGGAATGTTCCAGGAAGTGATAGATCAGGTACTAAGGGAGATGAAAGGAATGTGCTGTTTCCTGGATGGCGTTCTAAGTAGCAGTAAGGCTGAAACTAACTACTAGATTGACTTCACAAATATGGGATCAAAGTTAAAAGGTACAAGTGTTGCTTCATGGTGTCAAATATGAAATAGCTGGGTATTCATCCAACGCAGGAGAAAGTTGAGGGTGTTTGAAAGAAGAGCGCAGAGAACAAAGAAAAACCTACAACATTCATTGTGGTTGTTGTGTAATTATTCGAAAGTTGTTTAATCATGGCTGCCTGCTGTGAATCCACATGTTGAATGCTCTGTGAAACAGACAACACAACCAGCTGGGCTTGCTGATTGCCAAACCGGGGTGAAGTGTTCCCAACGGATATTGTTAAAAATTCAGATCTACTGGTGATACCTTCTTTCCTTAAAGTTTACGTGTATTTGTTAGTGTCACAAGTAGGCTTACATTAACATTGCAATGAAGTTACCATGAAAATCCCCTAGTGGCCACACTCCGGACCCTTTTCGGGTACACTGAGGGAGAATTTAACAGGGCTAATGCATCAACCAACACTTCTTTCGGACTGTGGGAGGAAATTGGGTCACCCAGAGGAAACCTAAGCAGATATGGGGAGAACATGCAGACTCCGCATAGATGGTGACCCAAACTGGGAGTCGAACCCAGGTCCCTGGCGCTGTGAGACAGCAGCGCTAATCATTGTGCTACTGTACTGCCCACATCCTTTCCTGCATTACGAGACGGATTACATTTTAATATTACTTAATTGTTTGTAAAATACTTTGGAATATCCCATAATTCTAATAGGCTCTATAGCAAGGCAAGATCTCTTTAAATGAAAACAACCACTTAAATAGTCTAAATACCTTACTATTAAGAGAACTGACTGACTGGCATGATGGCAAAAAGGCTAGGATTGTACAGCCTCACCAGGAGATTAGACTGGGAGGTTAGATGGGTAGGATTTAACCAAACACAGGGTGGGTGACCTGCTCACCCTTGGGCCAATTGAGACTGTAAAATGGTTAATTAATGACCTCTATCTGCCACTGCTTGATGGGTACCTTACCACTCTCCTCTGTAAATAGCAATTGATGTTAAATGAATTGTAGATTTTAAATCAGAGCGTGATCATTTTTTGTTCACCAAAAATATCCAGGGATATTGGGTAAAGGTGTGAGAGATCACACATGATCTCACTGTATAGTCATATAGGGCTTAAGAGCTGTCTCCAATTCCTACCCTTTAATAAACCACGGATGTAACTATATCTCATCATTTCACCTTTCATTTTCATTTTCAAACCCGTTGTAAGCGTTAGCGAGTCTTTCGTTCACTAAACATTTCTAAGGGAGATCAATAGAGGCTCAAGGACAACGCTTCACCCTTTGATTCAGCACCTTGCAACTTTTCACTTAACAATCAGTTCAATAAATCAGATCATTACCACTGCCTCACAACAGCCACTGATAATCATTCTGCTGCTGCTATTTACACCTCCTCTGTACCCATCTTTTGTTTCTAGACTTGTTCCTTCAACTCCTTTTGCCTTGCACCTTCATCCCCTTTGTCACTTAATCTCTCTCACCTTCCGTCCTGTCAAAAAGCTTCTCTTTCTTTCTTTCCTCTCCTCCCCACTTTCCAGCCTATGTTTAATGCCTGTTACATCGTCAACATTTTCAGATTCTGATGAAAATTCGTTGACCTGAAATGTTAATTTTGCTTTTCCATCCACACATCACCTAAGCTGCAGAGTGTTTGCAGAATGTTCTGCTGTTATAATAATAATGCAACGTGATCTCAGCTGGATATCTGTTTTTCGTATGTGTACCTCTTCAGTCTTTCCATAATCAGACTTTAACATCAGGTGAGGCCAAGTTTAATTTAACTTTAACATGCCACATATCACAGTGTAATGAAAAACACGGGGCAGCAGGTATCGAATTGCTTTGTGAAAACCATTTCAACAAACTAGAAAACACATGATGTTGCCTCTGCTTCAGTTAGGGTCATCTTATCTTAAACTGCGTGATCCTCCAACAATTCAGTTCTGATTGAAAGGTCACCACCCTCATACATTGGTCCAGATTTTACAGTTTCAGAACCATTTGAGACCAAATATACCCCACAAAATTCCAGCGTGTTAATAACATGGGAATTGCCCAGAAAGTTTGAACATCTGATGGGCAATCTCCCTGCTTCTCAGATCCCTAAAAAGGTATAAATCTAAAGCGGCAGCTTCGGGCATTTCCGACTCACGTGACTGGTTATCCAGGAAACATCAAGACTGAAGAATCCTGGTCTAACTCCTGGGTAACTATACAGCTAACACCCCCGACTCCCTCCTCGACCCTCCGACTTCCCCTGACCTGACCTGAATAGCCCTCTCCACCTGATTAGCCCGGATTCACCTACTCACTCACCCACCTCAACCACCCTACCCCCTAACTAGATGCCACCCTACCCACTTACCTCATCTACCCTACCTATTTACACACCCATTTACTCAAACACTCGATCAGTTACAAACCGAGAGGCTGGTTAAATGTCCTATTTCTTTTCAGTGCATTAGTGAATATTTACCAGAATATGGCAGCTAATGCTGTAAAACAGGTGATAATGGCTTCTCTCTCCCCAGTGATCCAGTGTTACGGGGAAACAGATAATGGACACCACTCTGCATTCCTGAAGAAGTATGGATCATAAAACCTAGCCAGAAATGTGGAGTGCAGAAATGGTGCAGAAAAGTCAAAGCAGCGTGGCAATCCAATGGCAATCACCACTCCTTGGAAGATATGGGCCATTAACTGTTTCTGTCTCCACAAGCACTGCCTTGCCTGCTGAGTATTTCCAGCAGCATCTGTTTTATTTTATTTTCAGATTTTCAACATCTGCAGTATTTTACTTCAGATTGCTCCACATCCTGTCCCAGAACTTGGGGCCAAATCTTTCTCCTCGTCTTTTCTCCCTTCCTTGTGGTACCCTTCTCCCTGACCATGGTCGTGTCTCATTATTGGACTTGCCAAAGTTCTTTACTGCACTCTTACTAACAGAAGGCTGGAGTCCATTAGTCTAAATATGTAGGAGGAATGATACTAGTTACCTTAGTATTAAGACCCCATTATATGCTCCAGTCTGGCAGGGGAAATGGTAAGTGAATTGAACATCAAAAACACAAGCAGCGTCCTTCTGTTGACCAATTTGCCTTCAATTCCTTAACGGTACAAATCTAAGTACATTGCTGCTTGTCAAAATGTTGAAAAGTCTCACTATTCTGGTGATGAAAATTGAAAGTGAACACTGTGCTATTCTCAGCCTGAGGTGAAACATGGCCATTTCACCTTAAGCTGGAAAGTGTCATTCGGTATGTGGTGGCTATCAGATGAAGGTAACCTCAATCAACTGCAAGACAAGCCTGTCAAAGCTATGTACAGGTGTACTGATCTTTTTTTGTACGTTCTCTCACCTTGCAAAGTTCATCATTGCAGTTGCTGAAGCTTTGACATCATGTTACAACAAGTTTAGTACATCGATCATCCTAACCAAAGTCTTAATACTTCTAATTAAATGGGGTGATGCTATTGTTCAAACAGTGAACTAAGTAATTTTCTATGAATGTATTAAGCACACATGCCAATTTTTGATTAACGTTATTTATGGTCAAAGAATATAGGATGCCTATCATTGATTTTACGGCCAATGAAGCATGGAAATCCCCATAGAATGGTATTGATAAGGCAGAGTTTATCAAATGCATCAGTACAGTGCAACCTCTACCTTTCATTATTTACCAGTCTGCACACATGCAGTCAACAATAATTCACATTACATTCATTTTGGATGTTTTTTGGTAATTACCATATAGTCCAGGTTTTTTTTCACTTGAAAAACCATCTGCTTTAAGAAGGCTAAAGATGCAAGCCTAAATCTCTCAGTAAAGTTGTTAGCAATTAGAAACATGCTTACATTAAACACAGTCAGTTCTAAATATGTGCAGGAATAGGCTAAGGCTGCATGTTCTATTCTCTTGGGAAGTGCCTAAAGTGTTGTTTCTCCAGAAAAAAAGTGAGATGGGCATCATCAGGTAATGGTAGCCATAGTGAGGGAAAGGGGTCATGGTCAGGAGAGCTCTCTGCAACTGGGGGACAGCAACTGGCGAGATATTCAAAACAAATAACACATAGGGCTGAGCTAGAGCTTCCACTTAATCTTATCTAGTTGAGATGCTAAAACAAAGGGAGAAAATCTCAGCAGATCTGGCAACATCTGAGGAGAGGGAAAGAGTTAACACTTCAAATATTTATCTTCTCCAGAACTTCTTCAGTTCTCAGAGTTCCTCAAGCTAGATCAGGTCTTTGTGGAGTTACCAACCCTTTAACAAACCTGTGTTGTTGTTTGTATTCTACCCAACATGCTACAACTTCTCGTTCATTTGCCCTGAGAGTGCATTCCTTCAAAAACATTTTCTTCTTTGTTCAACATGCAGTCAATCTTAAAAACCTCCCCTAACCTTAGCTCACAGTTCATAATAATGGGTGGGATACACTGTCCCCTTCTCTGCTGATTTAATTCTTCAATTCGGATATTTAAATCAAATTGAGAAACAGACCAATCAACAGGAAAGTAAATTATTCAAATCATCATTTTACTCTTGGGATCACAAATGTGTTGAATAGATTGATTTTTGAAGGTGGTAACTTTACCCCACTCAACAAATTTCCATTTTGCAAAACACCTATTGGGGTTTATTTTCCTCTCAGCATTATTTTTGGTGCTCTGATTAATTTGCGCATATTAAAACTAGTAATTTTAAACTGGTTAGTGAATGCTTAAAAATTGCACAGATGAGCAAATGTGTTAATTGGGGGACTAGAAATAATACACAGGGGCAATTAACATCTAGTGTGTCTGCACTTTGCCCAAAATATGCGCATGAACATTCAGATTAATAGAAACCTTTGGAGATTCTGATCACTACGTAAATTCATAAGTGCTGCACTGATATTCTTTTCAGGTGGTACTTTCTATTCAGGAATCCCTACACACACACATATTATGAAGCTAGATCAGGTTTCATGCCAAAAATTAAACAACTTAGTCCCAGTTAATTGACTTGAAATAGCTCGTCATGGATGTTTCTGTTAAGGATTGGAAAGAAACTCTTATTGTTTCCTTTGTGAGAATGGGGAAATAATGATTTTGATGCAACTGTCCTCAAGACTAATGGTGAAATCCTTCAGTCCCACTCCCCAATGGTATTTACCAGTGCTGCCGAAATCACTGGACTATTGGCAGACTCATCACCACATTTTCCAGTCCTGTCCATGGTGGATACCTCTGTAAGAAGTCTCACAACACCAGGTTAAAGTCCAACAGGTTTATTTGGTAGCAAAAGCCACTAGATAACGGACTGCTGCTCTGAAAGCTGGTGGCTTTTGCTATCAAATAAACCTGTTGGACTTTAGCCTGGTGTTCAGAGACTTCTTTACCCCATTCCAACACCAGCACCTCCACATCATGGGTACCTCTGCGGCAGGGTCAGAAAATCCCAGCCTGTGAAATCAGTGTTTTTGAAAGCAAAATTTGTTAACAAGAGCTCATTTCATGGTTAAAAAAAAATTGAAACACAGCCCATGAGTTTTGATTTGTTGCTTTCAGGATGGATTCTGAAGACACTCTCCTGCATTTCAACTGCAACGGAATTAAAGTCAGCTCATCGCCAAAAATGCCATTGTGAATAGGCATCAAAATAAGCTCTTTAACTGCTTGTGTTCAGCAAATCTAGATAAGATATAGGTTGAATTAAAATATGGTGCAATATTGGGAAAAAAAAACACCAATCGTTGATCCATCTGATGCAATGCTGCAGGAAGAACAGCTACCAGAAAGAAAATGAAGTATAAAGATTTGATTTGATTTATTGTCACATACATTGGGATTCATGAAATGTATTGTTTCTTGTGCAGTATACAGACAAAAGCATACTGTTCACAGGGGAGAAGAAAAGGAGAGGGTTCAGAATGTAGTGTTACAGTCGTTGCTAGAGAAAGATCAACTTAATATGAGGTAGAGCGATTCAAAAGTCTGATGGCAGCAGGGAAGAAGCTGTTCTTGGATCAGTTGGTACGTGACCTCAGACTTTGTATCTTCTTCCTAACGGAGAAAGGTAGAAGAGAATATGTCTAAGGTGTGTGGGGTCCTTAATTATGCTGGTTGCTTTTCCGAGGCAGTGGAAGTGTAGGCAGAGTCAATGGATAGGAGGCTTGTTTGTATGATGGATTGGGCTAGATTCATGAACCTTCTTTATGTAGCATTACAAATATGTCAATCAACGACTGGTGCTTTTCCTCAATATTACACCACATTTTACAGCTGCAGAGTATTACGTATGTTTACCATTTGATGATAAACATGTGTAATACTCTGCAATAATAAAATCAAATCTAGAGATGAATATTGAACTTCAGGCTTACAGAAATTAATGATCTCAATCATGGGGAAGATTTAGAAGCATCAGTCAGTCCAGCAATGAAAAAATGACTGGGCCAAGCAGAGTGACTTCTCCCAAGCTCCCACTGATGAGATCGATGGTGGGTGACCCAGGAATTGGTCTCATGCCAGCACGATCTTTTCACCAGACCTTCCACTTTCAAAATGGCGCTCTGATAGAATGGCAGACTACACGCCATCAGTCCTGTCCCGCCTCACCATATGGCGCAAAACACCTGGTTGCATAATTAATTAGGTGTTTTCTTGCCAGCCCCCACTGTGGGAAACACTTCACATTCTCATCCCGCCACGGGTCTTAGTCCCGGAATGGGAGAGTTCTGCCCAAGGATTCCCCAGTACATACGCAAAAAGTCACAAATAAGAGTGTGTCACTCAACAAAATGTGAGCCGAATCAAAGGAAGGGGTGTTAGGAGGGGTGACCAAAAGTTTGGCCAAAGGGTTAGAGTTTAAGGTTAGGTCCGAAAGAAAGAAAGGGAGATTGAAAGATAGAAATGTTGAGGGTTAAAGATCCAGTGAATGGCCCTTGGTGGTTGACAATGGTGGGAAGGTGATGCTTCCATGGTTCTAGCTACAGAAGAACGATTTTGTTCTGAATAATATGTGATCCTTGCAATAAACCACTATAACCTGTATTGCCATTCCTGCTCAGGTACTGATCCAGTTTATATTAAAAGTCCATTGATGGAGCGATTTTATCTCGTGTTTCTTTCAACATTTGATACTAATTGTAACATGATTGTGGAAAAATACAATTTGACACAAAACAATAAGGCTATGGGTGAAGAGTACAAAAATATTAGATTGCCAATAGATAGATATTGTACAGCAGAATTTGACAGGAACTCCCTTACCAGAAATATTCCATATCTACTATGAAACATACGAGGATTCTGTGAGTTACACTAAGCCGTGCAGTTAATCTGAAAGCTGCAGTGAGCCAAACGTTAAGAAGTTGCACACGGCAAAAGCTCGTGATAATTGCATTGATACCTGCCACCCTGACAGAGAAACTGCTGCAGACCAGATGGTATCTGATCTTTCCAGGACTCTCAGGATACCAATTATGATGTAGAAAGTCACAGAATCCGGCTTTTTGGCTGAACAGCTGATCAGATAAAATATAAAAGCGTTCCAGTGGATTATTCTCCTTATTTCACGAGTCATTAAAATGCATTATTCTGAGTCTTACCTGCCATCTCTGTCCCAGTCGTACACCTCCACTTTGATTGTTCTGGGAAGAGAAAAACAATTTATAAGTACCCTACATCAAACCAGATTGAGTTAATTATGTAAGATGATTGATTACCTGTTACAGTTAATAATCTTTATAGAGTTCGAAAGAAAGAGGCGGTGGTTAAAATCTCTCCGTGCTGCGTAAATCAGGCTTTGAGAAAGTTTTGGGACTTGATTATGAAGGAAGCATGTTCCAGCAACAACTGTTAACCTATTTGAGAACTGCTGACAAATGACCGATTGCTTGTCTAAAGGCCATTAGATCCTGGGGATAACTTGATCGTCTGAGATGGGATGAGTTTCAACACACAAAGGGCAGAATTATGAGGTTAATCTTCAGAATAGGTAGCATGATGGTGTAGTGGTTAGCACTGCTGCCTCACAGTGCCAGGGGCCCCGATTCGATTCATGGCTTGGGTCACTGTCTGTGCAGAGTTTGCACTTCTGCGTGGGTTTCCTCCGGGTGCTCCGGTTTCCTCCCAAGGTCTGAAAGACGGGCTGGTTGGGTGCATTAACCCAAACAGGTGCTGGAGTGTGGCGACTAGAGGATTTTCACAATAACTTCATTGCAGTGTTAATGTAAACCTATTTGTGACTAGTAAATAGCCTTTAATGAATATGGCTATTCCACTGATTGGAAAATTTGTCTTCAATACAGATGTTCAAGCAATTAAACAAAAGCATCTTCCATCCTGCAATGGTTAAAAAGGGTACGAGAAGAGAGATCTGGGGGTGCTTCCACACAATATTTGAAGATTGGAGAACCTACTACATAACAAGCTGTTCAAAAAAAGTGTATAGGATCCTGGATTTTATAAGTAGAGGCAAAGAGAGTAATAAATTGGAATCTAAACTGAAATAAAACACTAATTTCACCCAAACTGGAGCAGTGTGCCTAATTCTGCAGAATTTAGAGGGGGTTCAGAAAAAAACCTCAAATTGCAAGGATATTGGGAAAAGAAGGGGGTGAGTGGACTAACTGAATTGCTAAAGTCTGCACTAGTTCTTTTGATGCGCAGAATGGACTTCTTTTGTGCTGTACTGTGATTAAGAACTTTTTTTAAAAAATAAATTGTTTGCAAGCAAAAAGAAATAGACACAATAAGAAGTCTCACAACATTGGATTAAAGTCCAACAGGTTTATTTGGTATCATAAACTTTCGGAGCACTGCTCCATCATCAGGCGAGTGGTTTCATGAGCTTTCAGAGTGCTGCTCCATCATCAGGTGAGGTATAATCAGGTGATGAAGAAGCAGTGCTCTGAAAGCTCGTGATAAAAGATAAACCTGTTGGGCTTTAACCTGGTGTTGTGAGACTTCTTACTGTGTCCACCCTAGTCCTATGCCAGCATCTCCATATCAAAAAAAGGTGAAGACTAAAAGTTAATCAAAATTCTTAAACTCTAAACGTTTGGAAGAGAAAGTTTGGAAAAGGTGCTAGGAACCTTGCCAAGGTTTTCCTGTTGACCACTGCAACTTCAGTGGAAGGAAGGTTAAAATCCTGATTTACACCATATAGAATCTCTACATCAGAGGGCCATTTGACACATCAAGCCTACACCAACAACAATCCCACCCAGGCCCTAACAACATAACCCCATGTATTTATCCTTCTAATCTCTCTGACACCAAGGGACAATTTAGCACAGCCAATTAACCTAACCCGCATATCACTGGGCTGTAGAAGGAAACCAAACATCTGAAGGAGCTTACATAGACACAGGGAGAACGTGCAAACTCCACATCGACAGTGGGCCAAGGCCGGAATTGAACCGGTATCTGGTGCTGTGAGGCAGCAGTGCTAAGCACTATGCCAACATGTCCAAGGATTTCTGCTAATCTTCTGTTAGATTTATGCGAGTTGATCAGGACAACCTCTGAGAAATAGTCTGGAAAGACCACAGGGAGGAATTTGTCACTATGTAGAGTTAGGCTGATTCCCTTGAAGTAAAGTGTTGGCCCTTCCTACACATTCTTCACTGATATCATTGAAGGACATCACGTACAGTGCATAGGCATGGGCACACACTTCTGTCTGCCCCCGAGAAATAAAAGAAAGTCAATTCTATGCAAACAAATTTCTCCCACATACATTAATTTGAAGAGAAAGATTAAAATTAAAATCAAAACATGCTGAGATAACAAGTAGTAAGAGGATAGGAAAAATTGCTGAAAGCACTGCTGAACTGTGTGTACTCTCTTTGCTATATGCAAATGGTGTTCATGTGCTTATATTTAGTAGCTTATAGTAATAAAACCATTCCTGATGATTCATAAATGAAATTATGCAGTGAAATACTAATTTACAAATGCTCATTGTGCCGTTGAAAATTTTACACTGTTATTTTTGCAGAGATTGAACATACAAAATAAAAATAAATAATAGGAGAGAATAGAAGGGAGGTTTCAGCTTTGGGGTATACAACGGAAGCAGTAAAACATTGAGTGCACATTATCTTATTTTCCACCAAGGAAGACTGGATATAAATCAGAATCCCTACAATGCAGAAGGGAGCTCTTTGGCCCATTGACCCTGCACCAGCAACAATCCACCTAGCAACCCACCTACCTATCCCTGTAACTACACGTATTTACCCTGCTAATCCTCCTAACCTACACATCTTGGAACACTAAGGGGCAATTGAGCATGGCAAATTCACCTAAGCTGCATATCTTTGGACTGTAGGAGGAAATTGGAATACCCAGAGGAAACCCATTCCGAAAAGGGGATAACGTGCAAACAGATACTCACCCAAGGCCGCAACTGAACCAGGGTCCCTGCCTGCTGTGAGGCAATTGTGCTAACCATTGTGCCACCGTGCCACTCACACAAGTGCCCAACAAACAGTTGATTTGCTGCCACCCATTCTTTGCTCTTGTCCAAGGAGGAATTCACTCCCAGGAATTTTATATGATTGTGCATTTAGCACCAGTACACTTATATCTCTCTGCGTAGCAACATGGTTCCAGTATCTTTTCAGCATCATGGTTATGAGCCAAAAAGAGATTGCGCTGCTCAGCTCATTATTTTGACCAGCATGGTTATATCCAAAATACATCAACCTCACAAACTAACACAATCATTATACAGTTAGGCTAATAGGAGATTGAACTCAGGATGGGACAAATAGTGGGAGTGCAGCAACTCTGCTCTTTATAGGAATGCCAAGTGGAAAAAAATAATTTAATAAAATACCTCTCCTCCCCACCCCCTCTTTCCAGGAATATGCTCAAGTTTCTGGTAGTCAAGTACTGTCAAACATAAAACCTTCCACAGACCAGTGCAATGGGTAGCATGTTAGAATAGTTTATTTTTAAGTTTATTAAAAATTATTCCTTGGTATGTTTAAGAGTGGTAACCTGCCTATGTTTTATTAACTCAGAGGAAAATGATTGAGCTAAAAAAAAATCACTTTTAGTCAGACTGTTGGTCCACCATCAAAGAGTAATCTGATCTTAAATAATGAAAATTAATTAAGGTAGGTAGAGATGTAGTGGCATTGTCACAGATCAGTAATTCACAGATCCAGGGTAATGTCCTGGGGATTGGGTTCGAATCCTACAGCAAATTAGGATTCAATTTTAAAAAAATCTATAATTAAAAGTCTAAAGATGATGATGAAATCATTGTCGATAGTCATAACAGCCCATCTGCTTCACTAATGTCCTCTGAGAAGGAAAGATTTATTGACTACAGCTCAACACCATTATTCCCATGAAACTCATCTCCAGGCTCTGTGGCCTGGGCCTCAGCACCTCCCTCTGTGACTGGATCCTGAACCTCCTAACTCACAGACCACAATCCGTAAGGATAAACAACAACACTTCCTCCATGATTATCCTCAACACCGATGCCTCACAAGGCTGTGTTCTCAACCCCTACTACACTATACACCGATAACTGCGTGGCCAAATTCCCCTCCAATTCGATTTTCAGGTTTGATGATGACACCATAGTAGTGGGTCGGATCTCAAGCAATGACGAGACAGAGTGCAGGAATGAAATAGAGAATCTGGTGAACTGGTATGGCAACAATAATCTCTCCCTCAATGTCAACGAAACGAAGGAGATTGTCATCCGTTATAGGAAGCGTAAAGGAGAACATGCCCCCGTCTACATCAACGGGGATGAAGTAGAAAGGGTCAAAAGCTTCAATTTTTAGATGTCCAGATCACCAATAACCTGTCCTGGTCACTCCATGCCAACATTATAGTTACGAAAGCCCATCAAAGCTTCTATTTTCTCAGAAGACCAAGGAAATTTGGCATGTCAGCTACAACTCTCACCAACTTTTACAGATGCACCATATAAAGCATTCTTTCTGGCTGTATCACAACTTGGTATGGCTCCTGCTCTGCCCAAGATTGCAAGGAATTACAAAAGGTTGTGAATGTAGTTCAACCCATCACACAAACCAGCCTCCCATCCATTTACTCCGTCTACACTTCCCGCTGCCTCGGCAAAGCAGCCAGCATAATTAAGGATCCCACACACCCTGGTCATTTTCTCTTCCACTGGGAAAAAAAATACAAAAGTCTGTGGTCACTTACTAACTGACTCAAGAATAGCTTCTTCCCTGCTGCTGTCAGGCTTTTCAATGCACTTACTTTGCATTAAGTTGATCTTTCTCTACACCCTAGCTATGACTGTAACACTACATTCTGTATGCTCTCTTTTCCTTCTCTATGAATGGTATGCTTTGTCTGTATAGCACACAAGAAACAATATTTTTCACTGTACGTTAATATAAGTGACAATACTAAATCAAATCAAATCTGCTATCCACACCTGGGCTGGCTATGTGAGACTCCAGATCCATAGCAATGTGGTTGACTCTTAAATGGCTACTCAGTTCAAGGACAATCAGGGATGGGCAATAATGAAACTAAGCAATGAAACCAAGCTTGGTTTCATCAGTCAGAACATTGAATACAGGAGTTGGGAAGTCTTGTTGAAGTTGAGCTAAATATTGTTGATTCCCAACCACCCTTAACAACATGCCTCAATTAAATCCTAACCCATGATTTTTAATTTTATTATTCTCATAAATACAACATTGGTAAGGCCACACTTGGAATACAGTTCTGATATTATTAAACTAGAAAAAATGCAGAAAAAATTTACTAGGATGCTGCCAGGACTCGATGGTTTGAGTAATAGGGAAAGGCTGGATTTACTGGGACTTTTTTCTCTGGAGCGTAGGAGGCTTAGTGGTGATCTTATAGAGGTCTATAAAATAATGAGGGGCACAGATCAGCTAGATAGTCAATATCTTTTCCCAAAGGTAGGAGGGGTCTAAAACTAGAAGGCATAAGTTTAAGGTGAGAAAGGAAAGATACAAAAGTGTCCAGAGGAGTAATTTTTTCACAGAGGGTGATGAGTGTCTGGAACAAGCTGCCAGAGGTAGTTGTAGAGGCAGGTACAATTTTGTCTTTTAAAAAGCATTTAGATAGTTACATGGGTAGGATGGATATGGGCCAAATGCAGGCAATTGGGATAGTTTAGGGGTTTTAGGAAAAAAAGGGTGGCATGGACAAGTTGGGCCAAAGGGCCTGTTTCCATGCTGTAAACCTGTATGACTCTCAATGCTGGCCTTCACGCGAATGAATGTAAAAGAAAATTACAAAACTATCATCAGAGTGCACCAATCAATTGAAGCTTTCAAATTGCATCTGTTAGCATCCCTGTGCCTAAAATTTTAAGAGCCTCTTCCAAGACCTGCAAACAGGTGCTGTAACTAGGAACTCACCCTGGTATCTAACGCAATCTGGGTGCATGCCCAGTTTTGTGGGTTGGGCTGGATTTCAATGAGTTTTCAAACCACTGCCAAAGGTTTCAGAATCTCTGCTTCCATCCAAGGTAGTTTTGTCTAAAATTTGCCAATCTTTTGTTCTGATTTGGTTGTTTTGGGATGAATTGAGCTGACGAGAACCACTGCAATCTTAACAAAAACGCCAGGCTTATATTTGAATTAAATTGCTTTTTGATGGGTAGATATGGCTGGCAGTCGAGCCGATGCAATGTGAGCAAATTGGAAAAGAAGAGGAAAGATGTACACATGGTAATAGGTTGGAGAGCGAGGCATTTATTTCCATTCAATTATCTCGGCGCTTCCTGGATGTCAATCATCTCTTGAGGAAACACTGTACAGGAATAACGCCAATTTATTCTTTTAACAGAACTGGCAATAATTTCACTATTCAGAGATGTGTTGGTGTACAAGGAACAGCATGCAAAACTGGATTAATATCAGTACTTATGGACAGCGTTTCTCAGCCCGCCATGATATGCTTCATCACAGCAGATGTGGCGAGTCAGCCAAAAATCCATGCCTGCAATTTGGCACCCACTTTCTCCTAAAGTGCAAATAGCAATGTGGATGCGAGCATTGCGAGAGCCAGAAAACTCATCAGTGAAATTTTGTTTTTTGATTTTCCCTGCCCTCTGCCTGTGACGTAACGAGATTCCCGTCCAGAAATGTGGGGAACCTAATTTAAATAAATTAACATCTTATTCAAGGGCTTCCCCAACGTATTATCCTGTCCCGTTAAGAATCCCCTCTCTCTTTACAACAGGTTTTACAAAATATGTAAGAGATAAAGGGAACCTGCTGGGGGGTGCATTGGTCAGCATAGCCCCTGGGGGAAGAGGAACATATCTGAGCAGTACCCTGGCACTGTCCCCTGGCATTGCCCAGCAGTGGGGAGCACCATTGAATGGATAGGAGATCCTCTTATCCAAGAGGATGGCGGAGGGGGGTGGGGTGGAAAGAGAGTTATTTGTTTCTTGTCGGAGGTTGGGGCACTCTTTTCTCAGGATGCCCAGTGTTATCGGCCTTTACCAACATACCTCGCCAGTCTGATGGTGTGAGCCACACCTGCAGATCTATCCCTCCATGACTCTGCCATTATAACCCACCGCACCCCACCCCCCTCCATCCCCGTCATGGACCCTGTTCAAGGCCCACCCCTTGTCACTACCCTGGTACATGAGCAGTGCCAGTGGGCACCTCCCGGCCATGCACTCGACCACGTGGAGGGCTTCAATGGCCTCCATGCCCTTGGTGTGGCCAAGGTCTACACTGGCGGAGTCCAGCAGTAGTTCTCACTATCCTCATGCCACGCCTGAAGGCCGGCGAATCTGTTGCTCTGGGAGTCGAGAGGCCTATGCATATTTAAATGCTACTTTAAATGTGCTAATTGACCTTGTGCCTTTTCTGAGCACAATCCGGTCGCACCATTAGAAAGAGGTAGGGAGGATCACAAATTGTTTGGCACTGGGCTCAAAACCAATTTTTAGGCCTGCACGTTACTCTCTGGGATTGGCGCAATCTATACCAGGGGCAGTGAGGTCGGAGTATCGCCCCCAGCATTTCAGCACTCTGTTAGACAATGCATTCTGAAATCTCCAGGAAGAACCAGATATCTGCAGTCTCTCTGAGTGAGTCAACCACATTCCACATGCTGTGCTGCAGCTCCTTGAGCAGCCCTGTGTAGGAGCACTAGGGCAAAGGTACCTCCAGACAGGCACTAAGCTGAATAATTCATTTCTGTTTGTATAATTGAACATGCTTTCAGATAAAAATATGACTGTCAGGTCATTCTTTGTGGTTTTATTGCCTGGGGGCTGCTGTGATTGGGTATAGCTGGTGAACAGTAAGGTGGGTGGTGAGTAGTGGAGACATGGGGCGGGATTTTACAGCCTCGCTCGACCTGAGACCAGAAAACACCACCCGAGACCTTCCCATTGTCCACCCCTCACCCAGTCCGATACCTGTGGCAGGCAGGATGGTAGAATTCCAGCCATGGTGGTAAAGGGAAGTTCTCCTATGGAATGAAACATTGAGAAGCTGCACAGAGGTTCTGGATCTAATTTCTTCACATTGGCTTCTTCCTCCTAAATGGATCCCAGGTGCCTGACAGCAATGATCGTGACTTCATGAGAATCATGTTGTTGAGGACATACAGGCCACACAAAATTGGAGACACACTCTGGCATGGACATTTATTCTTTCATGGGATATGGGTGTCGCTGGTTGGACCAGCATTTATTGCCCATTCCTAATTGCCCTTGAATGGTTTGCTAAACAATTTCAGAGGGCAGTTAAGAGTCAACCACATTGCTGTGGAACTGGAGTCACATGTAGGCCAGACCAGGTAAGGACTGCAGTTTCTTTCCCTAAAAGACATGAGTGAACCAGATGGATTTTTAAAGACAAGTGACAACGATGTAATTTTACTGTTAGAGACCAGACTTTTAAAAAAATCTACGTATTTTTAAAATCAAATTTAAATTCCAGCAGCTGCCATGATGGGATTTGAACCCATGTTGCTAGAGCATATGACTGGGCCTTTGGGTAGCCAGTTTACTAGTCCTGTCCCAGCTGGCATTTTCCATCTTTGGGGGCATCGGTGGTGCAATGGTGCCCAATTTCATGCCGTACCAGCTCACATATTAAAGCACTGCCAAGTTATCAAACTTAAATCAGCAGAAGTCATTTGCAAACTAAAGCAATACTCACAGCCATCTCAATTTTGCCAGTGTTAGACGGTAACCCTCATACATTTAAAACAGAAAAATTGAAGTACATCATCCAAAGTCTGATACTCATCAGCAATGAAAATGTTCAGGCTTTTTGAAAACTGGTTAGCCATCACTAATTGCTAAAAACTGAAAATTGTGCTGCGGATCTTTCACCAAACAATGACTGAGTAAATCTGACAGTTTTCCCATTAATATCACAGCAAAAATGCCCAATTAAACATTATTCAACTCATGCTTTGTCATGATCCATCATGGGTTTTTTTTCCCAGCTGCAACAAATAATAGCTTTTGTTTTGTGGGGATTGAAAAACTAATGAGCCTAAAACCCATACAACACAAGAATGGATCATCTGGACATTCAAAGCCAATAGTTATTCTGCACTTACCCAAGTAGTAATACTGGAGATATCAAACTTCTGTACTTACGTCAGAAGTCTATTATCAAGTAACTGTAAGGCTTTCTATTTGAAACAAAATGCATTTCAAATTGGCTTTAATAATATCACAATGCAGTTCGTGGTTTCATAACATAATCGGGTTCAATTTTAACCTTAAATTGAAAGCAAAATACTGCGGATGCTTGAATCTGGATCAAAAACAGAAAATGGTGGAGAAACTCAGCAGGTTTGTCAGCATCTGTGAAGGGAGAATAGAGCCAACATTTAGAGTCTGGATGGCCCTTTGTCAGAGCTGAAAGAATAGAGCCAACATTTTGAGTCGAGATAACCCTTCATCACAAACAGTCATTCAAACTCAAAACATTGGCTCTATTCTCTCTCCACAGATGCTGTCAGACCTGCTGAGTTTCTCCAACATTATCAATTTTAACCTTGTTCACCTGATGGGAATGACATGAGTATGTGGTTGAAATGACAGCTGTGTGTTGCCAGTACACTCCTAATGCACTCTTGCCCCTCACACAGATCTCTGGAAGATTCCCATCAGAATCAGGCAAGGGTCATTAATATGTAAAACCCAGAGTCCTTTGACACAGTTGGGATCCCAATCTGACATTAACTCCCATCAGCTATGAAATAAGGAAACAAATCGGAGTAAAGGCCAGATGAGGTCCAGGAAGGTTTTCTTTGCCTCCAGCATTGAAAGTACATTTTACTCAAAGGCTTACGTGCATTTTGTTTCCGAATTGATGAAATGATGGGATGGGGAGGTGACGAGGTTAAATGCGGGGTTTTATGCAAGGGAACAGTGAATTTCATTAGTATCTTGCCAAGCGAGAACAGCAGACAGTCATACTGGAGCTACAGGTATAGTGTCAGGTGAAATGAGTCACTGTTCATAAAGTCACACACACATTTAATATATGTTACAAAACAAAACGGGAGGCATGAGGCAGGATATCAAAGGCTGTTACAATTCACATCGAGAACTCAGTGAGGTGCTGAGTGAGTGATGGTGCGCAAATGAAGACGGGAATCTTTTGGATTGTCGAGGTAGACAATTGATAAAATGGAAAGAAACAAGACAGCATGCCAAATAATTTACAGATGGAGATTCATGCCAACAGAATGAAAACAATCCCAGTGCGATAATATCCAATGATAAATGTAATCATATTGCAAAATTCTGTGATTTACTGTCTTGAGGTATATACCAGAAACATCACTTCATTTCTAAATGGAACATGACTAAGAGTGAAGAGTGTTATTTGCAATCTGACCCACAGGGAATGATAGCTAAGTGATCTAAAATGTATACTTCCATGTTTTATTCAATGTGGAGAAAAGTCACAAGCTTAATCCTTGAGTAAATATCTTGCTTCAGCTGTACAAACCTTGGTTAGAGCGTGGCTGGAATATTCTGTCTAGTTTTGGTCCTTTTACCTAAGGGGGGATATATTTGTCATAGAATGCGGCAGAGATTCACCAGGCTAACACCAAGACTGCCCTTTGAGGAAAGATTGAGGAGACTGGGTCTGTAATCTCCAGAATTAACAGAGAGGTGATTTCATTGAAACACAGAAGCTCAACAGGGTAGATGCAGAAAAGGTGTTTCCCCTGGCTAGGATGGTGCAGGGTATAGTCTGGAAGCAGTGAACACAGGCACAGAATAAGAGGTAGCCCATTTGGGACTGAGATGAGGAGGAATTTATTCACCCAGGAGTAGTCAATCTTTTGAATTCTTGCCCCAGAGGGCTATAGAAACTCATTGTTTCTATAGTTTGAATATGCTTAAGGCAGAGTTTGACAGACTTCTAGATAATAAAGATATCAATGGATGTGGGGATGGAGTGGGAAAATGGCACTGAGGTAGCCATGATTTAGTGATTGTTAGACAGGCTACATGGGCTAAATGGCCTACTTTGCTCCTTTGTTCCATGTGAAAGGTGATTGAGTTGCAAATAAAGGTTATGAAGTTTAGCTGTGAGAGGAGGTGGATGAGAAGGAAGCTTGCAGATAGACGGAATAAAAAAGGCTCATTCTATATGATTTCAAATTAAACCATGATAGTAGGACTACAGGACATAAGTGCAAAGTGATAAAATGCAAGTTCAGGATTCATGTCAAGAAATGTGCCTTCACACAAAGAGTAAATAATACCTGGACTGATCATGAGGGTAATGGAGCAAAATTAAAACCTATGGAGTTATTCAAAAGGTGATCAAATGCTGTAATGTCAAGGATCATCTTGGGATGGCACGGTGGCAGAGTGGTTTACACGGCTGTCTCAGTGCCTGGGATTCGGGTTTGATTCCTGGCTTGGGTCACCACCTATGTGGAGTCTTTATGTTCTCCCTGCGTCTGCGTGGATTTCCTCCGGATGCTCAGTTTCCTCCCACAGTCCAAAAGATGTGCTGGTTAGCCATGTTAAATTCTCCTTCAGTGTACCCGAACAGGCACTGGTTGTGGCGACTAGAGGATTTTCACAGTAACTACATTGCAGTGTTAATGTAAGCTTACTTGTGACACTAATACAAAAAAAAATAAGCTGAATGCTCCTCCCCCACCCAACCCCCACATCTGCACTTAATAATTGTGATCTTTTTGCTGCCTTTCTCATCATTTCTCATCTTCCCCCTTCTCATTCTCTCTTTTGGATCTAGAAATTTTGTTTTGTTTTCTTGCTGGATAGTGAGAGAAAGCAAGGTAGATGAACAAACTAAGGAAACACCAAGATTTGGAACTGAAGTGTATATGCATATTGTTAAGCCTAGTTGGGAGTTAGCACATTGAAGCAATTGCATCCCAAATCTTTTCTTGTTTTACTTTGTCAATTTTTAAAGGAATATTCTGGATGCCTGCAAACTGATTGGTACGGTAGCACAGTGGTTAGCATTGCTACCTCACAGTGCCAAGGACCTGGCTTCAGTTCTTGGCTTGGGTCATTGTCTGTACATTTTCTCCGTGTTTGTGAGGGTTTCCTCGGGGAATTCTGGTTTCCTTACACAAGTCTGAAAAACACACTAGATAGGTTCATTGGCCATGCTAAATTCTGCCTCAATGTTCCCAAACTGGCGCTGGAATGTGGCAACTAGGGGATTTTCACAGTAATTTCATTGCAGTAAGCCTACTTGTGACACTGATAAATAAGCTTAGACTTAACAGTGGCTTATTACTGTCATATCAACTTGGGTTTTTATTTGGACATAACATTGAACCGACCAAGGTTGAAATAAAACTAAATTCAGGAAATTCACAGACCTGCATTTACACAAATAGGTGCCTTTTGGTTCTTTTGTTAACTTCTTTGCTGGAAGTCCATAATTGTAATCATATACAAATAACCATCTGATTTGCCTGAAAGACTAATCAAACCACATAGTACCTGTTTTTCCCTGATGTTTCCTGCAGGGAGTAATTGTTCTTTGTCACATAGACATATCTAGTGAAGCTAATTATTAGTCCTATCTTCCACAATACTCGTACTCTAATTGAAGGTATAAGCATCCATCATCTGAATAATTAATTTTAACTAGAGTCTGAGCACTGGAACAGAGTCGCTGTTATTGCACTTTCTTGCTCTTCAGCATCAATACATGTGAGACATTGTAATTCTGTGATGGAAGGATTGCAGACACCAGTCTCCCATGTAAGGTTAGCAGGGAATGTAGGGCTTGTGGCTGACCCTGGATGAGGTTGCTTTCACGGTACATGCTAATTGCGATGTACCTGGAAAAGTACATCCTGCTGAGGATTTCAATCTGCCCTGAAATAAACTCTCCCTATTAGACAAAAGGCTATTGTAAGAACAAATGAAAAAGCAGCCTTTTCAGAAACCGAACCTCCCCGAAAATATAGCCTTAAAAGCCAAAACCAGACCTTGGAGAAACCTGCTGTAATGAAGCTCAAATTTCTACTTATTCTTCTCCTTCTCTCACCACCATCACTATTCTCCTTCAATATGTGGTAGGGGCTTTTCCTCAACTGCTGTGTAGCCAGCACAAGTGAGAATGCAGTGTGGACAAGGACTATCATGAGATTTTAAAAAATTATTTGTTCATGGGACATGGGCACCACTGACTAGGTCAGCATTTATTCCCCATTCCTAATTCCCCTTGAGAAAGTAGTGGTGAGCTGCCTTCTTGAACTCCTGCAGTTTAAGTGCTGTAGGTACACTCACAAAGCTGTTAGGGAGTGAGTTCCAGGAACATTAAAATCATCTTTTCTGATGGAGTGGCTATCAACTGTGTAGAGAATCTAACAAAATATATTGAACCACGCACTTTGAGTTTGAGGAAAGCTGCATTTCCTCCCAACTCCAACTGCTGCCCAACTGCTTCAGATACACCTAAATAAATACTAGAGCCACTGTCTCCGGTGTTTATTTTCAATCTACGGAATCACAGCATGGAAAAAAAAATCAGTTGACTGTTTCAGCCTTTAATAGATTGTGTGGGAATTGTTAGGCGGCTGTTTGGTTGAGAGACTACTGAAACTGATTGAAACACAGACACAAAAGCAGGTTTCATAACATAAGGTGTGATTAATTTATACTGAAAGTGTTGAACGTTTCTCTGAGTGGAATTGGACATGCTCAGGTGATTTCAAGGCAGCTTGAGTTTGATCAGTTCAAACCGTTAATTGGTAGGCAGATTATAACCCATTGTCTTGGATAAAATATTATATTTGTACCCGGCAAACAATTTTTTACTGCTTGAATTCCAGCTTTTTTTAAAATAATTTTAACAAAACATAGAGGCCGTGATTCTCCCTGCCCCCCCCCCCCACACCCCCCACACCCCCCTCCCCCTCCCAAAAAAAACTAAGTGTCCAACAGGTGGAAAAACAGGAGATTTTCCCACCCATTTTTTGGGCATACTCACCTAATGAATCTCTGGCACTCTGTGCATCACAGAGTGCCTCAGAGACAGTGGGGAGGTGGGGGGACTCATCCTGCTGGAGATACAGGCAGCATACTGCTGAGTGGGCCACTGGGCATGCGCTGATCTGTCAGTGGGGAGATTGGCACCTTGCACACCCCCACCCCTCAACACACACACACACAACAGCCTCCCAATCGCCGGCCTCTCGATGTTATCCCCAACCCCCCCACACCTTGATCGCCGCTCTTCTGATCACCCCCCTCCCCACCTCCCCTACAGAGGATATTAAAGCTTCATTATTGCTGAATACATGTGTGCTAATCACAGAGGAAAGCTGTAGCATCTTCAACCAGTACTTATGTACTGGACTGATTAGAAACAGCTTTACAGTACCAAGAATTTCAGAACTCTAATCTGCTGAATGCTCCTTAGCTATCCCCTGAGGCATTGTGACATATTGTATGGCGTGGCTGAGAAATACTCTACACGACATCTGAACCAAGTGCAGGTCATTTTTTTTGTTATTAAGCAGTCTGTTATTATTGGAAACGCAAGATAGTGAGGGGATGCCCTTGGATCTTCTGCTTTGTTTCAGATATTTGTTACTTTGAGGGAGTATATGCAAACATTCAAATCAGGAGCAAAAGTAGACCACTCAGCACCTTGTGCCTGCTCCACCATTGAATAAGATCATAGTTGATCAAACTGTAACGTCAATGCTACATTCCCAACTACCCTCAATAACCTTTCAATCCCCCAGCCCCCCCTTTGCTTATCAAGAATCTATCCACCTCCTCTCTAAAAATATCAAAGACTCTGCTTCCAACACCTCTGAGGAGGTGAGTTCAAAAGACTCACAATGCTCAGAGAGAAAAAAATATATTTTGAAGGGAGTAAGTGTTCTGGCTGGCAGCCTGTTGGGATTCATGGGGGCTGGTTTAGCTCAGCTGGCTAAGCAACTAGTTTGTAATGCAGAATGATACCAGGGTTCGATTCCTGGCTGAGCTCATTCGTGAAGGCCCCACCTTCTCACCTTACCTGGTGATCCTCGGACTAAATCACCACCAGTCAGATAAGCCCCTCATCTAGGACTAGGGTGACTTTTAAAAAAGTTTGGATTCTGGTAGCTCAGGCCCTTCTAGGCTATGGTGACACTGCATGGAAAATTGACGATCGGTTTGATGTTGCCTCATTAAATTATCCTTTGAACTTTCAGTCAGAGTCCTTGAAGGGCTTTCAGCTCCTACCATGTCAGGCTACTTAATTTTGCAGTGTATCCAGTTTTTTCATCTTCCTGATGTTATTCCTTATACTTACACACTTCTCACATAGGAATTAGGAGCAGGACTTGGCAATTCAGCCCTTTGAGCTCACTCCACTATTTAAAATGATCATGACTGATCTTACCCTGGCCTCAACTTTCCTGCCTGCTCCTCATAACGCTTCATCCTGCTTTTTCTCAGAAACATACCTCTTGAATCTGTTGATTGATTCTGCCTCCACCGCACTCTGGAGCAGCGAGTTCCACAGAGTCACAACCTTCTGAGAGAAACAGTTTCTCTTCATCTCCATTTTGAACCTACCTCCTCTTACTCTATCTCGACCACAAGCGTGAATGGTAGTTCACAACTCAGTCTTTACACTTCAGCTGAGAAACCAGCCAGAACTTTGCGGCTGCCCATGCCCCGTCGCCGCTTACGGCGAGGATGGAGAATTCGACACTGATCCAAATCTCCGTTTACCGCAGTGCGATCAGAGAACCCCGCAGTCGTGAATGACCAGAAAATTCTGGTGTCCGTGTTTGTAGACCATAGGGTGTAAAAGAGTAAAGGTGTGTGCAAATCAGCAAAAGCAAACTGTCACAGAAACATACACAGGAAAGCGTAGAGTTATATTAATGAGGCACGGTGAGAAAATGTAACCTTGATAAGGAGGTGTCATCCTATAGATGGCTGCATAAAATAACAAAAAGGAAAAAGGCATAATTTTTTTTTCTCCATTTAAGGTCTGTTTTTCATGTCAGATTGACTTGTGAGTCAATCATCCGCAAACCTACAACAGTCCTACGGACCTAAAACTGGGCCTTCGATGACAGTCCCTCCATCCCATTGGTGGGACAACCATTAAGCAGACATTTCGACTGAATGGATCAATGGAAATTTATAACAAAACTAACAATTTGAAGGAGCGCAAGAGTGCTTATAGGCAAAAATCATCTCGTCAAGCTGCCACAGAAGAGGCAGCTGGGGCTGTGAATTTTCTGTGGGCCCATCACATTAGGAAACATAAGGACAGCTGCCTCACACAACAACAAGTAGCAATTTAAACCACAGTAGAGCACCATTTACTGCCACTGGCATTCAGTTAATGAACATTGCAGTTAGAAATGACAGCTACACAGTGACAGAATAGGAAAAAGAAGCGCTAACTCAGATGGAAGCTATTAAATTTCATGAATAAGTAATAAGGAATGGGTACATGCAAGACAAGCCATCGGTTCTCTCAAAAAGGCTGTTATTTAAGCTTGGCCTATTGAAAACATGAGGATGGTACTGTATTATCTATCTACCCATAAACCCAACAGGATGGCATTGTGGCAAAATGGTTAGCACTGCTGTCTCACAGCACCAGGGATAAAGGTTCAATTCCAGCCTTGGGTCATTGTTTGCTTGGAGCTTGCATGTTCTCCCTGTGTCTCTGTGGGTTTCCTCTGGGTGCTCCAGTTTCCTCTCACAGTCCAAAGATTTGCGGGTTAGGTTGATTGGCCATGCTAAATTGCACTTTAGGTTTCAGGACGGATTAGCAAGGTAAATACATGGGCTTACAGGGGTAAGGGCTGGCTGGGGTTGGAGTTAGTGCAGGCTCAATGGGCCAAATGGTCTCCTTCTGCACTATAGGGATTCTATGATTCTACAAAATATGTGGAACAGCAAAAAACATAGTGCCAGATGTTGCTGCTACATATCATTCGCCATTAGTTACATTTAATTCCCTACTTTTTCTGCCCACTAAATTGCTCAAAGTGCAAGCATCCCACACTCACTGACTGACCTGCCGTGTGGAGTCTGAACCAGCAAGTGTAAGTTAGAATATTGAATTCACTGTCATATCAGGTACATAAAAAGAAATAAAGAAGGGAAAGATTCTAGCTGGGATCTTCCAGCCTTTCAATGGTGGGTTTTCCAGTGGCAGAGGTGGGTCAATATTGGCTGGCAGTGAGATCTTCCAACTCTGCCAAAGTCAGAGTTTGCCACTGGCAATGTTCACCAGTCATGTTGCCGGGGAACTCACCAGCCAATGGCAACTCACCTCCGCCATACCCTCTGTGGGACTGGGTAGAAAGGAGAAGAAAAAAATTAACATTTTAAGTTTTACAGTTTAAAAAAGTCTTAAAATAATGATTAAATCTAAAGGAATGAGGCTTCACACTTGTAAAAGTTAAAGTTAAAAGTGAAAGTTAATTTCCAGTTCCCGTGAGATTGAATGACAATAATGGACATTAATGAACAACATGATCCCCCCCATGCTGAAACTATAGTAAAGAAAGACCATCACCATCTCTACTAAGGAAATTTGGTATGTTCGCTATAACTCTCACCAACATTTACAGATGCACTATAGAAAACATTCTTTCTGGGTTCTCTCACAACCAGGTATGGCCCCTGCTCTGTCCAAGACCACAAGAAACTACAAAGGATCATGAAGGAAGCCCAGTCCATCTTGCAAACCAGTCTCCTGTCCATTGACTCGGTCTATATTTCACGCTGCTTCAGAAAAGCAGCCATCATAATTAAGGACGCCACGTACCTTCGACATACTCTCTTCCACTTTCTTCCGTCAGGAAAAAGATACAAAAGTCTGAGGTCACATACCAACTGACTCAAGAACAGCTTCTTCCCTGCTGCCATCAGATTTCAAATGGACCTACATTGCATTCAGTTGATCGTTCTCTACACTCTAGCTATGACTGTGACACAACATTCTGCACTCTGTCCTTTCTTCGTCTATGAACAGTATGCTTTGCCTGTAAAGCACGCCAGAAATAATACTTTTCACTGTATACTAATAGATGTGACAATAACAAATCAAATCAAACAATTATCAAAGATTTGCTAAGATATTTAGGATGAAGTAGATAAACCCTTTCTCTGGTGAGTTTAGTTCAGATCTACACAAAGTTCAGGCTGCTCAATGCATTTGAGCAAACAGCCGGAATGACGTTCTTTGAAAGCAATATCCATGTTTCTGCCTTCATCTTAAGTTGCCATGGCACGTGTATTTAAATAATGACAAACTCTATTAGCCACCTCATTATCTTGATAGCAATCTTTGAGTGCTTTAATACTTCCATTTTTCAAAGCGTCAACTTCTGTATTCTTTTTATGTGTGTGAAGACTTCCATTATCAATGTACACTATGTCAGCATTATTGTTCCACAGCCTGTCTGCACTAAACTACACAAGAATGATACAGATCTCTCATCATTGACTTGTTTTTTCTTTGAAGCACTTTGCTGGGTAAATCATATTTGGATCATGTAAGATATTTAGCAAATGGGAGCACATGCAATATTAGCATATTATAAAGAGTATGCCTTTTCATTTATATATATATTCAGACTAGCTATAAAGACTAATAAAACTGTTAAACAATTATCTTAGTCAACTCAAAAAGCATATGCCTGTCTTCATCATCTATTATCATATTAATAAACCATTTATTTGAACTAAAGTGATATAGATGTTTGCTTATTACTGCAGTCAGCCTTTTCCATTCTTTATTGAACCTATTTGATTTGGTTAACACTGCTGCCTCACAGCCCCAGGGACCAGTTTCGATTCCCGGCTTAGGTCATTGTCTGTGTGGAGTCCTCATGCTCTCCCCGTGTCCATGTCGGTTTCCTCCAGGTGCTCTAGATTCCTCCCACAGTCCAAAAGATGTGCTGCTTAGATGCATTGGCAATGTTAAATTCTCCCTCAGTGTGTCTCCTAGTCTGGTGATAAGGGGATTTTGATTTGATTTAAAGTATTATTGTCACATATATTAGTATACAATGAAAAGTATTGTTTCTTGCATGCTATACAGACAAAGCATACCGTTCATTGAGAATGAAACGAGAGAGTGCAGTGTTACAGTCATAGCTAGGGTGTAGGGAATGATCAACTTAATGTGAGGTAGGTCTATTTAAAAGTCTGGTGGCAACAGGGAAGAAGTTGTTCTGGAGTCAGTTGGCAATGTGACCTCAGACTTCTGTATCTTTTTCTCGATGGATTTTCACAGTAACCTCACTGCAGTGTCAATGTAAACCTACTTGTGACACTAATAAATAAACATTAAAAAAAGAACTTTTAAACTGGGTTACTTTTTGATTGCACAAAAAAACACACCAATGCTGCCAAATCACATGCCACAGGAACCTGGTGTGAATCCTGGAGGTCTCACATATATGAAAGCTTTAGATTAGGAGTGCATAACTTTATAACACAGGGTGGAAATTGATTTAGGCAAGATTTGCAATGAAGGAAAATGACACTTGTCTTGTCTGAAGCTCACCAATTTGGAACAGAAACCCAGCAAAAGCATGACAAATTTTATAAGTTATTTCAAAAATGTACTGAATTATCAATGATTCACATTTATATCGTGTCATGAGGCTATGCCCTTTAATTATGAACTAAAATATATTCTTCAACTTTCAACTGACTGGAAATTTTGCAATTTGAAATGAGACAGAACAAACTACTTAAAAATGCAAGCTTACCTTCCAAAGGTGAAGGTAGGAAATGAACAAATCACCCTTGGAGGAATGCAAAGGGAAGGACATTTCCTATAATTCAAAGATCCATCAAAACTTGTGACAATCCAAGGAAGAGAAGTTAAGATGCAAAGAGCTGAACATTGAAGCAACAGCTGTTTCAGGAAAACAAATCTAAAATCTCTTGGAAATACAAACTGGGTGAAGCATAAGAAGCCACATCGCAGCTACTGCAGATGGATTGCAAAAAAGAAAAAGACTTCAGCAGAAGAGGTAAATGGAACCTCTCTCACTCTCCCCCTCTCTCATTTGGAACAAATGCATGTGAAGAACAACTTTACTAGAATTCTACCAACAAACTGAGACCTCGTGAGAATTGCAAGTTTTACATTTGACTGCATCCACAAAACCAGTGAATCCAAGCAGTCTGCAACATTTAACAATCCATGCCTCAACTACAGGCAAAGGACACTCAACCATATATTCTTTTAACTTTTTAAATTGGATTCTAAATGTCTCTTATTTCCGATACTTGTGTATGTGACATGACATTTTTATTCCTGGGTTTGGTGGTAAATAAATTTGGTCTTTCTTTGTGTCAAAATGGGGTAGGTATAACAAGATGGACAGTTAGGAAGAGAATATGCAGAAACGTATCACTGAAGGATCTGTCACTAATGCTCTAATGGAAAATAGCCCATTAAAACAGCATCAGAAAAGCGCAGGAAGATATTGCAAAACAGGCCAAGCAAGACACCCAGACCACCAAACACCCAGGCAACTATTGAAGAAGCAGGTCAGAAAATAATAAGGTTTTGTATCATTTTAGTGTTAATAATTGTGTATCATTTTTGGAATATATTTGGATAGAAATCCATGTTAGGAATGTTATTATTGTCACTAGATTATAAGAGCCTCTGGATTATAGGAGGTAGTAAGTTTAATTGCCTGAAATTTAATTAGTGGGCATCAAAAATGAAAATCTTGGAATTATGCTTCATTAGTGCTGATGTTTTGTGTTTGATTAAGGTTTCTCACCCCTGGGATTTTTCCTCACACGTTTATATAATTAGTTTCTAAAATCATGATTGACCTTGCTTTAGTAACCACTTGTAGCAGCACATTCCATATTTTAATAATGGTTTGCATAGAACAAAGCTATTCTGACCTTCCCTTTATGGTCCTTGTGATAAGCTTAAATATATATGCTTTTCCACTGATTCAGAAACTAATGGAAGGAATTTTTCACTATCTTCACTCTGAAACTCTCTCAAAATTTTCAATAATTCTATGAGCAGGGTTTTCAGAAGGGGGAGCACTCAATGCTTGTCATTCGTAGAGTCAGTGCATAACCCTTTCTCACCAACTCTTAGAAGCCCAGTGCCATTGCACATTCAACTGAAATCTGAGTTGCAGTGTGTGGGACTTCCACCCATCCTTGGAAGAAAGCCCCTCTTGCAAGGGGGGTGATCACAGTATTGCTGGGAAACCCAAGAGGAAGGTGGTGGGAATGGGTTGGTGCTCTGGGAGGAGGGAGAAGGGACCAAAGTGTTTGTCCTGCTTCCCACCCATGATACCGAATTGTTTCTTTTTCAGTTTTCCATTGTGCTCTGACCCACACCCACCAGTAAATACGGAGCCTATTTTAAGGGCCTTAATAGTGGAAAAAGCATGGCTTTGACTGTTCATGTGTGAAGTTGTGTCAGGGTCACCCTTATGCCTTAGAACTCAGAACCCACCTGGGAGGAGCATGATATTTTGCCTTGTTAGAGCTTCCTCTAGCTTTAGTTTTCCAACTCTCTCCATATAACTATGTCACTTTATCTCTTGTAGCATCCTAATGAATCTATATCTTTCCCATGGTTCCAATATTCTTTCTATAGTGCTCCAACCTGCACAGTGTTCCAAATATCCTAGCACAGATTCATCAGCATCTTGCTTTCACATTCAGTGTTGCTGTCTACAAGGCTCAAAATTCCAGATACCGTGTTTTTGCCTGTAATCTCTGCTGCTTATTTACATTGAACTGTGTTGGTACATATCTGCCACTCCCCGAACAAGTCTGTCCCTTTCTGGGCTTTGTCACATTCTTCAGTTTGACATACTCTCTTTATTTTTGATATCATTGACAAATGTAACCATTGCTCCCTCAATATTCACTTTCAAATTATTTAGGTATACATAAGAGTATCAGACATTTCCATACAATTCTTCAGCTGAAGCTTGACAATATGGGGCAAATCCATTTACACCAATTCCCACTTCCTGCTTTCAGCCATCCCTCTGTCCATGTCACCACTTTACATTTAATTCCATATCTTAGTCTCTTCCAAGTCTGTTAGTCACATATTGAAAATCCAAATGTACCACATCCTCCTTTGTCTATACAATCAGCAATTGGAGAATTCAATTAAACTAGTCAAGTGTGACCTGCCCTTTGCAAATGTGCACTGAGTGTTTCTGATTAGCCGGCAGCGGTTTAAATGTTGATTAATGCTATTCCTTATTGTGGTATCTCATAGCTTTCCTGCTATTGCTGTAGGGTTAATTACATACAATATGTAGTACTGAAACAGGTCCCCACATTATAGGAAGGATGTGGAGGCTTTGGAGAGGGTGCAGAGGAGGTTTACCAGGATGTTGCCTGGTATGGAGGGGAGGTCCTATGAGGAGAGACTGAGGGATTTGAGGTTGTTTTTGTTGGAAAGAAGGCGGCTAAGAGGGGACCTTATTGAAACAGTACAACTATTTTGTCCTAGTGTTCGTTCTCCACATGAGTCTCCTCCCATTGCATTTAGAACATAGAACATTACAGTGCAGAACAGGCCCTTCGGCCCACGATGTTGCGCCGACCAGTTAAAAAGCAATGACCCTCTAACCTAAACCAATCCCTTTCCATCCATAAACCTATCCACGGATCCCTTAAACGCCCCCAAACTAGGCGCATTTACAACTGCAGCAGGCAGGGCATTCCAATCCCTCACCACCCTCTGGGTAAAGAACCTACCCCTGACATCCGTCCTATAGCTACCACCCCTTAATTTAAAGCTATGGCCCCCTCGTGCTAGCTTTCTCCATCCGAGGAAAAAGGCTATCACTGTCCACCCTATCTAAACCTCTAATCATCTTACATGTTTCAATAAGGTCCCCTCTTAGCCGCCTTCTTTCCAACGAAAACAACCTCAAATCCCCCAGTCTCTCCTCATAGGACCTCCCCTCCATACCAGGCAACATCCTGGTAAACCTCCTCTGCACCCTCTCCAAAGCCTCCACATCCTTCCTATAATGTGGGGACCAGAACTGCACACAATACTCCAAGTGCGGCCGCACCAGAGTCTCACCTCAGCTTTTCAGTGCATCTTTTTATTCCTATTTCTCTCATGTACAGGATTAGTTTCATTTTGAAACATCCAATAGATTTCCTTCAATCAATTCATGGGGCAATGAGTTCCACATTCCATATATTCTCTGAGTAAAGATGTTTTGCCTCCCAAGTGGGTTCTGAATTCAGAGGGATGGGGGAGAGGTTTGGGGGTAGCACCCAGATAATGCTAGATTTATTTGCAACTATCTTGTACTTTTAGCTCCTAGTTTTGGATTGTCCCAAAGTTCTCTTCTCGTCTACCCTATCTAAAGTAGAATCTTAAAAGCCTTCTCTCAGGTCACCTCCAGTCCTCCCACCTTCCAGAAATGCTGTCCTTTCCTTTTATCCACACAAGTCAGTTCTAACACTCACAAAAGTCTCTGTTTTCTTCTCACTGCAGAAGAGAGCACAAAACCTTGAAGAGAATCAACGATATGGGATAGCCCTCCTGAGGGAGACATCTGTGATGGAAATGACAACACATGCCCAACAAGGGAGAAGCCTTGTTCAAGGAGGCTGCATGTCACCAAGAGCCCACAGAGAACTGATTCTCCGCCTGTGGACCTTGTGTTGGAGGTTCTCAACTCCCTGGCTACAGGTCTTCAATTTCATTGATCAAAGGCTTCCCAGCCTCTTAGTTTCATTGAAGTAGCTCCCCCATCTGTGCACTTGCCTCAGAGACCCTGGAAAACAGCTGACAGCTCAGGAAACAGGTTGACTGCCTCTTAAATTGAGAATCCTTAGTCAAAACAGCTGATCATTGCTGATAACATTTAAATGCTTTACCTGGAAGTTGCATGCTATTTTCCTGCTTGCCTTCAAAAACTGCCGAGGTGAAAATTTGAAGAGGATGGGATGACACCAAGATCCTGACTAGATGTCATGTTTAAAATATTTAACTCGGGAATGCACCCAAACCTCCCCATCTCCCTTTCCCTGGGGGGAGAAAAAATGCTCACGTAGTGTCCCGTAAGGATTTGTGCTGGGATCGCAATTACTTAGTTTGGGGGCGTTTAAGAGATCCGTGGATAGGTTTATGGACGAAAAGGGATTGGTTTAGGTTAGTGGGTCATTGTTTTGTAACTGGTCGGCGCAACATCGTGGGCCGAAGGGCCTGTTCTGCGCTGTAATGTTCTATGTTCTATGTTCTATGTACTTATCACATTTACTATAAAAAAGCAAACTATCTAAATCTGTCAATAACAAAGATAGGTAGCATTATAAACAATGGAGCTGCAAGTGTAAAATTATGAACAGATATTGATGGATTAATTTGTGGTAAGAGAGCCGACTGTAGCAATGATTTCCACAGCAACATTGGCTTTAAGGATCAATTGTGACTCAGAGTTAAGAATGCTGGGATTTTTAGTCAAGCTATAATCAAACACAGATGTAAGCTGTAAAGTTGCTGTGAACTGTAATCTGAAATGTGAGCTTGGACCAGACACTTGCTGCGTTGACAAAATATGGAAAGTTATTTAACTTGAATTAGACTTGATGGCGCTGATAAGAGCTATGGTTATGTACAGTCATGGATGAGTGTTACGGAGTCATTTGTAAGTAACTCCACTGGCTGATTGGACAGTTGGCTGAGTATGAGGGAACTTTCTGGAAGATTAGGATAATTTCAGAATCAAGACACATATTTCAGCCCTTTGTTTTCGGTGATAACTTAGAGATTAACTGTTGCAAGAGTGCCCCTGAAGATCTTTGGAGAAGAACCATGACGATGGAATCTACATCAGGAACGAGTCTGGCCATTTCATTCTAAACCGGGTAATATCTGTTTTCAGCGAAAAAATTAGAGCCAAGTTCAGTTAAAGAGTTAATGTTCAGTTAAGATTTAAATTCAGTTAAGAGTTAAAGTTCAGTAAGAGAGTTAAGGTGTTGCAACTGTTGTAAGTTTGAGTTTGGTACAGGGTGGAATGGTGGCACAGTAGTTACCACTGCTGCCTCATAGTGCCAGGGACCTGGGTTCAATTCTGGCCCTGGTTGATTGCCTGTGTGGAGTTTGCATGTCCTCCCAGTGTTTGCATGAGTTTCCTCCAGGTGCTCTGGTTTCCTCCCACAGATGTGCGAGTTAGGTGGATTGGCTGTGCTAAATTGCCTGTTAGTGTCAGTGGGACTAGCAGGGTAAATACTTGGGTTATGGGGATAGTGCCTAGATGGGATTGTTGTTGGTACAGGCTCAGTGAGTCAAATGGCCTCTTTCTGCACTGTAGGGATTCTACAATTCCTAAACTGCTAAATAAATGTAAGTTTGTTTAAGAGAATCTGAGTCAACTCCTGCCTTTTGATTTGCCTTTTGATTAAACTGAGTGCTTGGAAAGAGCTTAAGCTAGTAGCTGACTAACAAATTGAGTAAGGAAAACAGTGGCAAATGGATATCACTGCAAGCAAATAGGAAGTCATCCACTTTGGACCCAAAAGGTATGGAGAACACATTCTAAATGATGAAAAGCTATGAGGAGTGAATGCTCAAAATGAGCTGGGGTCCTCTTTATACAGGTCATTAAAATATCACAAAAAGATAAGAAATAATCCAAAAGATGAATGAATTGGTGGCCTTTATATCACTAAGATTAGATACAGGAGTGTTTCAGCTATACCTGTGAGCAGGACGCCTTAGGAAGGAAGAATTAACCTGGATTGTGTATCCAGTGTGGGTTTACCAAAGTAATTTCTGGACTCCTAGGGATTAAATGACAAATAAAGGTTATTCAAGTTAAGGTTGCTGGAATTCATTCAGTTCAGGGATGATTTGATCAAAGATTTCAAGATAATAAAGGGGACAGATTGGCTAGATAGAGAGAAATTATTTATGCTGGTTGGGAATACTCAGTCTTTAGGGCAGCAAAGTCCAAGTCTAAGTCTATAGGGCAGCATGGTGGCACGGTGGTTAGCGCCGCTGCCTCACAGTGCCAGGGACCTGGGCTCGATTTCTCGGCTTGGGTCACTGTCTGTGTTGAGCCTGCATGTGTCTACGTGTGTTTCCTCCGGATGCTCCAGTTTCCTCCCACAGTCTGAAAGACATGCTGGTTAGGTGCATTGACCAAGCTAAGTTCTCCCTCAGTGTACCCGAATAGGCGCCGGAGTGTGGTGACGAGAGGATTCTGACAATGACTTAATTACAATGGTAATGTAAGCCGACTGTGACACTAATAAATAAACCTTAAACTTTAAGAAGAGTCAGCGTTTAAAAACCAGAGTCACATCATTCAGAAATAAAATTAGGAAAAACTTCTGCAGTCAAAAGCTCATAGAAGTTTGAAATTCTCTTCTGCAAATGGCAATTGATGTTAGATAAACTGTAAATTTTAAATCTGAGATTGATAGATTTTTGTTATCCAAGGGCAACGATAGGGGCCTTTGCTCCAAATGCAGTTAGGTCATAAATTAGCAATTATCTTATTGTATGGCAGACAGATGCAGTGATCTACATGTGTTCCTGTGCTTTCCAAAAAGCTGTTAAGTTTCCCTGTTTAACTATATACATCAAAGTATTAGATTAAAATTAAGACAAGAGCTGGAATCTTATAACCATTCACACCGACGAGCTTTTCCCATCACGCCGCAGTGAATAGAGATTTGGCTGAGTGCCAAATTCCCCGACCTTGTTGCATCAGGAATGTGGCATGGCCAGCTGGAAGATCACACCCAAGATGTCAAAATAGGGATAGAATAATGCCCTAAGTTAAATTCCTGGGCTAGTTACCTTCACCCTTTGATTTTTTTCTTTTACAGAAAAAGTGCAATGTCATATCAGAGATTTACTGATGGTCATAAAAAGCTATTCTTGCTCAAGCAAACTAATAATTAATGATTATTGTAACATTAACCAGACATGCTTCTTTCTTTTGTGGATATAATTCTTCTATCCGTTCTTATGCACTATTTGAATAACTTAGTTATTCTTCACAATTCTGTGTGCAGCATGATAGAAGTTGAAACGATTCTTGCAGGCAAGAGACTGTCACCTTTTGCTTCTATGAGAAACAATATCACACCATGAATCTGCTCTTCTGTGCAGGCTCTGGGACACATGGTTAGGCATCAAATGCTTTTTTTTTATTTCTTCACCCAATTCTGGCTGTGGACTGAAGTTGATAAAAGCTGGAAATTTAGGAACTCAATCATCAACTAGGAGCTCTGCCCAGTTGTGTAGGTTTGTACAATGCACACATGGTTGCTGTGTTAAAATTCTAAAGAGACCACTTCTGTTCAAGAGTGATTGCCTCACAAGTATCAGGGAACTCCAACTGTTAATATACCCTGATAAAATAATGCCAAATTATCTTCCGTTGTATCTTCAGTGCTGTTGGTTTCCCAAGTTATCATTCTTGCAAACCCCATTGGGATCTCTATTCCTCATTGAAAACTGTTTTATGTGCCTCTCTGGCTTATCAAATGTATGTTTTATTCCATGCAAAGTATCCAGAGACATTGAACAGACATTTAAAGTTTATTTTTTAGTGTCACAAGTAGGCTTACATTAACACTGAAAGGAAGTTACTGTGAAAATCCCCTAGTCGCCACACTCCGACTCCTGTTTGGGTACACTGAGGGAGAATTTAGCATGGCCAATTCACCTAACTTGCACATCTTTAGACTGTGTGTGTGTGCGTGTGGGGGGTGGAGAGAGAGAGAGGGGGGAACCAGAGCACCTGGAGGAAACCCATGGGGAGAATGTGCAAACTCCATACAAACAGTGACCTAAGCTGGGAATTAAACCCGGGTCCATGGCTCTGTGAGGCAGCAGGCTCACCACTGTGCCACTGGGGCACCCCAAATGTTGAACACTGTCCTCAAAACTTCCACAAATTCCATTCAATTTTGGATACTCGTATTGTGAATTCGGTAATTCTGAACAGTGTCAGCACCTCCATGTTTCCCAGGATGCATTAATTCCAGAATATCCCTTTCACGTTGTTTCTGTAAGATTTCAAAATGGGGATAGAATAATGCCCTAAATTAAATTCCTGGTCCAGTTACCCCCCACCCTTTAATTGTATTCTTTTACAAGAAAAGTGCCTGACCTTTCACACTTCAAATCAGTGTGCATGAAACATTATGTTAGAAAAGTATTTGATGACAACAGTGTATACATATTCCCAGAATTTCTAATCCTATTCTCAGCCAGCAATTTATTCAACTTCTTTTTAAAGAATGCTGATCTAATTAACATGCTGTGAAGTAGTTTTGCTATGTGTTCCACATGTAATTTTTACTTTCCACAGGCGAAAAAAAACTTAATTCTCTCCTTGCACATTGACAATCAAATATCTATACCATTTATACCTGTCAACACTTTAAAAACTTGGATCCTTAATCATGCTCTGTGTGACAGGGTTGTAATGTACAGCATTACAGAAGGATGGATTGATAGGGAAACTTAAATGCCACACTGACAAATTAGGGTGATCTTTTCTGTGTGAAGAAGAAGCACTTGATTGTAAGTGTACAAACAACTAAAACATTCTCTGGCCCAGAAATAACACCTATGATTATTTAAAAAGTGGATACATTAGTAAATGGGAATAATGAAGTCTTTTCTGAGATTTGTTTTTATTCATTCGTGGGACATGCTGTCTGGCCAGCATTTATTGCCCATCCCTACTTGCCCTTGAGAAGATGATGGTGAGCTGCCTTCTTGAATCGCTGCAGTTCGTGTGCTGTGGGCTGACCCACAGTGCTGTAAAGGAGGGAATTCCATAATTTTTACCCAGCAACTGCGAAGCAACGGCAATATATAGTCAGTGGCTTGGAGGGGAACCTGTAAGTGGTGGTGTTCCCATGTATCTGCTCCCTCCTACTTCTAGATGGAGGTGGTTGTAGGTTTGGAAGGTGCTATTTAAGGACCTTTGATGAACTTCTACAATGCATCTGGTAGATAGTACACACTGCTACTACTGGTGGCGGAGGGAGTGAATGCTTGTGGGTGTAGTGCCAATCAAGCATGCTACTTTGTCCTAGATGGTGTCAAGCTTCACAAGTGTTGCTGGAGCTGCACCCAACCAGGCAAGTGGGGAGTATTCCATCACACTTCTGACTTATGCCTTGCAGATGGTGGACAAGCTTTAGGGAGTCAAGACGTGAGTTACTCGCCACAGTTTTTATAGCCTCTGATCTGCTCTTGTAGCCACTGTGTTTATGTGGTGAGTCCAGTTGAGTTTCTGGTCAGTGGTAATGCCAAGGATGTTGAAAGTGTGGGATTCAGTGATGGTGACACTATTGTATGTCAAGCAATAGTGGTTAGATTGTCTCTTATTGGTGATGGTTATTACCTTGCATTTGTGTGGCATGAATGTTACATGCCACTTGTCAGCTTAAGCCTGGATATTGTCCAGATCTTCCTACATTTGAACATAGACTGCTTCAGTATCTGAGGAGTCATGAATAGTGCTAAACATTGTGCAAACATCAGCGAACACACCCACTTCTGGACTTATGATGGAAGGAAGTACTGAAGCAGCTGAAGATGTTTGAGCCTAGGACATTACCGTGAGGGACGCCTGCAGAGATGTCCTGGAGCTGAGATGACTGACCCTCCACAACCACAACCATCTTCCTATGTGCCAGGCATACTGCAACCAGCAGAGAGAGTTTGTCCCTTGACATTCATTGATTCCAGTTTTGCTAGGGCTCCTTGATGCCACACTCGGTTGAATGTAGCTTTGATGTCAAGGGCTGTCACTCTCATCTCAGCTCTGGAATTCAGCTCTTTTGTCCATGTTTGAACCAAGGCTGTTATGAGGTAAGAAGCTTAGTGATCCTGGCGAAACCCAAACTGGGCATTACTGAACAGGTTATTGCTTAGCAGATGCTACTTGATAGCTCTAATGGTGACCCCTTCCTTCACTTTGCTACTAATAGAGAATGGATTGATGGGGCCGTAATTGGCTGGGTTAGATCTGTCCTGCTTTTTGTGTACATGTCATATCTGGATAATTTTCCACATTGTCAGGTAGATGCCACTATTGTAGCTGCACTGGAAGAGTTTGCCTAGGGGAGCAGGAAGTTCAGAAGCATTCTATTCAACACCACTGAAGGTCTGAATTTCTGCCTGTAATTTGGTTCATGAGTGTGCACTTGGTATCCAGAGAAATTGAATCACTGGCAATGCAATTGAAGGGCTGCAAGGTGGGCTGTTGTTGATGCTATCTGAGTTTGGTAATTGAAGAAAGCTCAGGATTAGCCCTGATGATCTGATGAGTAAGCCAAAGGTTGATGGCTCCAGACTGTGGGCCACTGGGGGACGAAGGTACATCTTTGAGGTGGTAGTGTTCTGTCTCGTGGAGCTGCAGAGCTGAAGTTGTGCTTGAAAGTTGATAGTTGAGTATAGACTCAGGAGTGCAAGAAAACAGAATCTCAGATAGTGAGAGTGAAACCCTGCGAGATGGGTCATTGCTGATGCCATCCCAGTTGGAGCGACATTCAGAGAGAATTCCAAGGCGAGATCTTGAAGATTAAAATCCTACCTGAGAGACATGGGGTGGAATGCGCACGCCCCAAAACTGGAAAATCCCACCTGAAGTCAACAGACCTTTGCTACGATTCCCATGACAGATGGGACAGAAAAACTTCCCCCACAAAGTTTCAGTGAGATTGGTTTACTCAGAGTGTTACAGACATCTCAGGGGTTGTTGAGAAATCTATGGATTCTATCTTGGTCGCATCTGCCATTTATTGTGTGGCGTGGTGTGTTTGGCCACAGTTCACTTGTTTATTCACTGTGCCTCACATTAACTCTGAATAATACTGCAATAATACTGCAAATTGTTTCATCTGTCTGACTTTGTATGGTCAAATTTGTTTTTGTTTATTCAAAATCTTGTGGCTTCCTTCACTGAAAAAGTTCTCGAATCTCAAACTTTGTCTACTTTAAACAAAATATTACTGGTCCTGAACTAGATTCTAACAGCAACTTTGGAGGCTAGACAAGGAACATAACATGCTTGATGAATATAAAGAAGGGCAACAAAATGGCATTGCAAATCCAAGTTACACTCTTGACTTCTAATACTATCTCAGATATTTTATTTACAATGTACCTCTTATTTCACATTATTAGCTTTGAAATTCTCTCAACTTGCTGTAATATAAAAATGTCCAGCCTTTTCTTTACTCAGTCACCTGTTGACCAAAAATTTAGTGCAATTTTCTGTCTTAAAAATACCAATATAATTATTTTCCAGTCATACTTCTGAGAGTCCGGTAATGAATAACTGCAGATGACCATTTTAGAAATTCCGCTTGTCGATTGCATAACACTGACCAGTGGATCACAACAACTGTTGGCTGCAAAGTTCAAGGAAGTTGAAAGAATTGTGGGGAGTGGGGGAGAAAATAGTATTTGATTCCAAGAAAACGGGACAAAATAAGAATTGCTTTAATACAAAGTCTGACTCCACATTGAACCCAGCCTTCTGATATTACACCACCTGAACACGTATAGATATATTCTGAATTCTCAGCTTTCATGCAGGAGTGTTTGTACTAGGAGTTTCAGTAGACAATTCAATCTTTTGAACCTGCTCCATCCAGTCAATATGATCATGACTGATCTCATCTCGATCTCATTCCCACCTTCCTGCTCACTCTCCATAACTCTCCATCCTGCTACTAATTAAAAACCTATCTATCCCCTCCTTGGCAAATATATTGATCATGTTATTTAAAATTCTGATAATTTTTTTTATTCGTGACTCATGAGCATCGATGGCTGGCCAGCATTTATTGCCCATCCCTAGTTGCCCTTGGAGGACAGTCAATCCTCTGGAGTCACCTGTAATCCAAACCAGGTAAGGGTGGCATACTTCCTTCCCTAAAGGACATCAGTGAACCAGATGGATTTTTTCCGGCAATCAGCAATGATTTCATGGTCATCAGTAGATTCTTAATCCCAGATTTTTTTTATTGAATTCAAATTCCACCAGCTGCCGTGGCGAATTCAAACTCAGCTCCCCAGAACATTAGCTCAGTTTCTGTATTAATAGCCTAGTGATAATAACAATAGGGCCATTACCTCCCCTTCATGAAATCTGCATGTTTGTGCAAAATTCAAATACGACTATGCTTAACAAATCAATTGCTTTATAATGAAACCTATTTTATTAAAATATTACCATTTCACTTACTTGTCATTTGGTTTACATATATGTGTATTGAATAGGATGGGAATGGAAGGACACAGAGTCCATAAGTGCATACGATTCTAGTTTAGGCAGGCATCATGATCAGCACAGTCTTGGGAGCTGAAGGGCCTATTCCTATGCTGTTCTTTATAGGTCAGTGAAGTTGTCAGTTCTCATGAATATTTGTTTAAACATAAAATTTTTAGCTCTGTTAGCTTAAAAATAATCTCATTCCGTTGGTTAAAATAATGAACACAGAAATGGTTGGTAATGATTTAGTCTAAGTGAGCAATTTCAAGGAGCAAAATGCAATTTCATCACCAGAATACTCTCCCTCAACAGCAATATACAGTAAAATATCAAAAATGGAAAAGATTGAAAAGTGTAAAGCAATTCATAAGGCTCCTGGAATCTTAATCTGTTGCTGTAGAAAGATGAGATCAATGCATGATAGTAAAGGATGAAAAATATTGTTTAGCATAAAAATAATAAAATATTAAAGGCATGTTTTCAATTAAGTGGAATTTTCATCTAGTGATTCTCTGTTTTTTCTCCCCCCCACAAAATCACAAGCACAAAATTCAATTCCAGTAGCTGTCGTTATCACAGTGAACCACAGAGTGGCTATGGCATAGTAACAGGCCATTCAGTTGGTCCTGTCCGTCCCTGCTGTCTGCAAGAGCAACTTGGCTAGTTCCACCCTCCCACCTTTTCCCTGCTACTTACTTCACTGTAACTGGACAGCATTGTCTACCTCGATAAAGACATAATCAAGTTCCTTAGTAAGTATCGCAGCCATGCCATTTGCCTTCTTACATTGATCCCTCTTTCATCCCTAACTGATCACATTCTTTTTAGTAGTCTTTTATTACTCAGTTGCCACACTGAAAGCTTTGAAATTCCCTTTATGTTGGCTGTCAGTCTCTTCCCTCTTTGTGATTCTTATTTGCTTCATCACTTCCTTTCTGAACTTCCAATAGTCAACCTGGTTCTAACATGTGGCACTTATCTTTCTGCTTCATCTTCCTTTCTGCCTCTTTAATTAACCAGGGAGCTCTGGCTTTGGTTGGTCTACCTTTTCCCCCTGTCGAAAAATATCGCTAATGTATCTGACACATCTCTTCTTAAAAGAAAACTCAGTGTTCTGTTATAGTTTTGCCAGGCAATCTTTGACATTAATTTAACATGGAAAAAATTGTTCTGAAATTGGCACTGCTAAAATTATGTATTTTTTCCCCAGTTTACTCCTTTGTCCCTTTCATGACTGACCTTCTGATACTATGATTACTGTTCCCTAAATGGTTCCTATTGACATTTGATTTGTGAGGTGCCCTTATTTTCTTCCCCTCATTGTGATTGTCGTCCTTTTACTAATTACAGCAGCAAGCTTTTTTGTAGTTTAAAAGTAAAGGAGGTTATTTATTACCATTACTTGTCCCAGATGATTAAAATGCAATGTTTCACTCATACATATCCGTCACTCATACAGAGGTTAGATACGACGAAGAATGAAACAATATGATTATAATCTGTAATAGTCTCAGTTACTCTTTCATGGCAGGTCTATAGTTTCATGGATGAGTTGGTGCTTTTTGTGAAGTGAAGCAGAAAGATGATTGGGACATAGTTTGGTTGTTGACAGTCCATCCTTTAACAAAGGGATGTGAGAATTGCTTGGCTGGCTGTGAATGCCCATACTCAAATTTGTTATTTCTCTGAGACGCATAATTCCAGCTCTTTAAAGGTCACACAATTTACGGTGGCCACTCTAACAGGACAGTTTGTACCCAAGATTTTAACAGTACTGTCTGAAAATTCAGAACATACTGCAGCATGACAGCTGGAAAAATACTGATTAATAAAAGTCTGCTGAAAATACTTCAGAAGCCCTTCACCTTTTAAACTACTTCTATTGCAGTCTATAATGGAATAAGTAAAACACCCATCACTGCTACTGTATAGTATTTTCATTTCTCTAATTTCCCTAAAACATTGTTCCTCTAGTTTTTTCTAACTAGTTGATGGCCTACTGGATATACCGAGTAATATAATTATTTGTCTATTGTTTCTGAACTTCGACCAAATACATCCTGTCCTGACCAACCCAAGATTTTGTCTCTCTCTTCCAGCGCTGTAATATTATCCTTAATCATTTCTTTAAAGGTATTTTATGGGATGTTGGCACTGCTGGCAAGGTCAATGTTTGTTGCCTATTATGAGCCCCATTGGAAAAGAACATAGTTCATTTACAAAATGCAAGTAAAAGCATTACCGGAGTGTACACATACTCACCTCTGCCAGGGTGACAGTTTGAAGTCTCACAACAGCAGGTTAAAGTTCAACCAGTTTATTTCAACTTCACCAGGACTTGAACCTGGTGTTGTGAGACTTCTTACTGTGTTTACCCCAGTCGAACGCCGGCATGTCCATATCTACATAGCTACAGTTTAGCAGGTCCAGTCCTGGGCCTGCCTTATAAAAAGCACAAGTGAATTCCAACTGGGCAGGCCCCTGCCTGATATCAGGGGAATGCATACTCAATGAGCCCCACAGGGAGATCAATCAATTATTCCCAATAGACTTCTGGGTGCTTTCACAATCTATAATTGCTCTCGAACTACATGTCTTACTAAGTCATTTCAGAGGACAAGTAAGAATCAACCACAGCCATGGATCTGGGGTCACATGTAGGCCAGTCCAGGTGAAGATGGCACATTTTGTTCCCTAAAGGACATCAGTGAACCAGATGGGTTTTTACAACAATCAATGACAGCTTCAGGGCACTATTACTGAGACCAGCTTTTCAATTCCAGGTTTAATTAATTGAATTTAAACGCCATCAACTGCCGTGGTGGGATTGGAACACACTTTCCTCAAAGCATTAGTCTGGGTCTCTGGATTACCAGTCCAATAACATTTCCAGTACCCCATCATCTCCCCAGTTTTGTCACCCCCACCTCCTTTCTTTCCTTTCCCATCTTTCCTGAACACCTTGTGTCAAGGAATATTTAGTTCCCAGTCCTACCTATTTCTGGAGCCAGGTGTCTGTTATGGTCACAGCATCATATTCTGGTTTAGGTATTTACACTTTCAGCTCACCATCCTTAATTACTTGAATCTGTCTTGAGCCCCACAACTGCACATAGAGAAATTCAAAATTGTCAAGGGAAAATGGCAGATCATAACTCCATTTTCTCTTAATATATCAATAACTGCATAAAGTCATAGAGGTTTACAGCTTGGAAACAGGCCCTTTAGCCCAACTTATCCAAGCTGCCCTTTTTTTTAACCTCTAATGTTTCAAGTAGTCGCACCAAGCATTGCTGTGACAAATAAATCTAAGTGAGGTGGCGATGATTGTTACGTATAGCTGACTATGTGATAATGTCTAGATTGGAACTATTCATTTAAATTTTAATAATATCAAAGACAGCATCAACTTCACTAATTTTCTTCATTTTCAATTACACTTCAAAGGTACCCTTAATTTGGACTGAACATGCCAGTTAACCATTTTCTCTCATGCACTGATTCCATGTACCATGGTTGGAATTCTCCGGCTGTTCACGCCAGTATGATTCTCTGGTCCCCAATCACGGATTTCCCAGTGGCATGGGGTGGCTCCAATGGGAAATCCCACTGGCAGCGTTAGGACCAGAGGATCCCGCCATAAGCGTGTCACCGAGAACACACGGCTGGTAGGCTGGAGAATCATTTCAAAGGGCAAAATTCCATGAACTTACCTATCATAGTCACCATTGCAGAGGGCACGCACTGGAATACAGAACTGCAGCCAAACAGGATTCAGCGTATTCTTCACCACTTCTGTTTTATGGCAAATTGTAAAGCTGAAAGTAGAAAGAAATAAACTATGAAACATATATGTGCGGTATACATATTATTACTCAGAATACTATAGAGTGACAACAGCAATTATGACGGTTCACAGAATCCTTACAGTGCAGGAGGCAGCCATTCGGCCCATCGACAACCACAATCCTACCCAGGCCCTATCCCCCTAACCCCATATATTTACCCTGCTGATTCCCTTGACACGAGGGTCAATTTAGCATGGCCAATCAACACAACACACCAGCACATCTTTCAGAATGTGGGAGGAAACCAGAGAAAATCTATGCCCACACAGGGAAAACATGCAAACTCCGCACGGACAGTGACCCAAGCCGGGATTCGAACCCAGGTCCCTGGCAGTGGGAGGCAGTAGTATTAACCACCATGCCACCCATTCCTTGTGGAGAGCTTTGCAAGGTTGCTAAAAATTGTGGTTACAGTTTTCTTTCTCATGTTAAAGGAACTTTGGGATATATTTTGGAAATAATAGTATATGTTCTGAACTTTTAAAACATAGTTCAATTTAATCACCTCTTTTGATCCTGATGAAAGATAAGGCCTCAAGCTTGCACTCAGGTTGTACCAGAATTACATAAAGTTAGTTTGACTCCAAGTACATCCTACATCACTAATACAGACTTATTCAAAAGACAATGGTTAGAAATGACCAAGGTTCTGATTTAGCCACAGTTGAGGTTGAAAGCATTTGTCTCTTTTAGATACTATTTTCCAATGACAGATTTAAACTTTTCCTAGCTCAGGCAGCTTGGGGAGGGACAGGTGGGTGGAAATGGAAGCTGAATGATCTCTCTCTTTAAATTGAACAGTTTGAAGAAATACTCTGGACAGAATATATTTTCCTTGAGCTCTCTTGCTCTGCTATTGGGAAAAATAATCAGACCATTATTCAAAAGAAACGTTGATATCAAGAATTCTAGGTCACTGCTCAATGAATGGCATTGCCATATTTCAAAATACTTTTTAATCAACTGAAGCTCTGACTTAACTTAGATATCCTAATAATTAATGTCCTCAGACTTCAGAGGCAACTTTTCTCCAATGCTGTACCAAGGGTAGATACTGGATTGTCAGAGGTAGCCATCTGATAATGGTAGATGTTCCATTTGCCAGTATATATGGTTGAGAAGGGCAATAAAAAACACACAGGACACATCAAAAGAGAGAGAGTCCTTGCATGGTTTTTGCCCAACTATTTACGTCCGGGTCAATTTTCATCTGAAAGGGAGATTGAATCATGCATGCATGGCAGTTGACCTATGATTGTTGCACATTCCAGGCTATATGGATTTCTTATTTACATACTGCAACTTTAGGAACAAACATTTTCTGAACCTATGTCAGGTGGTTTTTCAAAGGTAATCTATTTTCACATTGATGTCGTGATAATACTATCTAAAGGTTGACACTCTCATGTTAACTTTAACATACAGTGAGTTGTGATCTGGAGCACATTGCCCTAAAAGGCAGTGAAAGCAGATTCAATGGTAACTTATAGGTAACACTGTCAGGGCTTCAGGGAAAAAGCTGAGTGGTACTAATCGAATAGCTCATTATTGGACAGAATGGCTATCTTCTGTACTGAATGACTTTGGTAAGATGTCTTCTGGACTGTAAAGATCAGAGATTAGCAACATATTAAACACTCAATGTCACATTTTTGTATGCGAGCCTCAAATGGTTCCAGGAAACCACAAGTATTTCAACAGTAGAAGACATCTGTGACTTATGCCCCACTAGAGTTTTCCCATTCTGATCTACCAGCAGAAGTATGCTTAATGTTATTTTCAACCACTCTGATCTGACACTAATGGTAATTTTGGTAGATGTTGGTCCAGATTTTTGTCCCTGGGTCAAGAGTATATAGTTGAATGATTTCCCGGCTTGACAGAACCAACCTTTAAAATACACCCCTCTCCCACACCTTTCCCCGCAGATGAGATTTTTATTTGGTGGGATGGTCAGCAGGACAGGAATGTGGAGGATTGGATGACCCCAGAACAAATTCCCAGGCTGTAAGGCACAGAGGCAGGCTGGATATGAGGCCTGTCTTTATGACCTGGCACTGTATTTAAATAAATAGAAAATACAACATAAAACCTCACTCCACCCCTCACACACTGCCTATGCCAAATCCATATGCTAAATCCGTACGCTAATCTATGCCTCCCACCCACCTCCCATGGCCCCCACATTTCTATGCCAAATTTATGCCTTATTACCAAACACGATGGCCCTTCACACCCCAATGCCAACTTAATGCCCCTCTACGCATCCCAATACCCTGATGCTACCTATGCTAATTTAGCACAAAAATCATGCCAATCAATGCCCCAATCACATTTTCACCTTACACCCTCCATGCCAAATCACCTAGTTTCACTGGCCAGTTGCTTGACAGCTTTGACACTTCCTCAGTAGCTTTGACAGATGTGACAAGTGGGACAGCTCCTTAACTCCTTAGTATTTTGTGGACAGCTGGACAGTTCCACAACAATGAGATGTCCCCGTGACAGTGCAACATCTCCGCGACAGTTGTCCACATTGTTTATTAACGATTTGAAAGAGGGAACCAAATGTATTAAATATAAACCAATTTGGGGCATAGCCTCAAAATAAGGGGAAGCAGATTTAGGATTGAATCGAGGAAGAATTTCTTCACACAAAGGGTTGTGAATCTATAGAATTCTCTGCCCAGTGAAGCAGTTGAGGCTACCTCATTGAATGTTTTTAGGGCAAGAATAGATAAATTTTTGAACAGTAAAGGAATTAAGGGTTATGGTAAGTGGGCGGGTAAGTGGAGTTGAGTCTATAAAAAAAACAGCCTTGATCTTATTGAATGGTGGAGCAGGCTTGAGGGGCCAGATGCCCTATTCCTGCTCCTAGTTCTTATGTTATTGTAATGACTTAAATCAAGCCATTGGGTTTGGCCTATTGGAGTATGAACTCCCTGATTAAGGATCCAATTGATAGGCCAATCAGGGAGTCTTTACCTTGTATTTAACTGGGAGTGTCAGTTTCTCTGACACCCCCAGAGAAAGGCTGCTAACAGTTTGTGTACTGTTGTTAGAATTGTAAATAAAGGGATTTTGGTGAAGAAACTGTGTCCGAAGCCTTATTATGATTATGAAAGATGCAATTATTTCTTTATTTCCTAATTTATACAGTGGTGCCTTAAATACAGAATTCTTCCCACATAAAGTGAGAAAATAATATTACTAGAAGTTATAGTCTAAGTCACTATTTTCTTAATAATGACAGTTGCTATCAAAACTTCTCAATCATATATGTCAAGATAAATGAGGACAGTTGCTTGAGTCTAATTTGCATCAGCAAATTTATAGATTAAGAAATTAAAGCCAATATCTTTCCCTGCTCAATAATTTCAGCTTTCTGCCTCTCCTTAGTATGTTCCATGTTCTATTTCTAGATTCTTCCCCAGTGGCTACAGTAAGTGAAGTGACTGGTTCCAAGCAGAAGTCCCTTGGTATCTCGATGATCTCCTGCCTACTTGTGCTTGGTCATGAGATTGTTACAACTGAATTCATCATTTTGCTTCACTGCTCTGACGCGTATGTGGTCCTGCTTGCTTTCTGCCCATTTGTTATTCCGGTAGGCGGAATGCTAGAGGGCCCACATGTGGAATCACAGAGAGGCAGCAGTTTTCATCTCCAAACATGGCCACACTGGTGGTATTCACTTAACATGCTACTGCTGTGACTGGGATCAGGTAGCTTACTGAGCTGAGAGCAGTGAGACTGCCTTTACTGGCTTTCTGTATCCAATCACCCAGCATGTTGAAACTAGCCAAGGGAGACTGCTGAAGATTGCAACATGAATCTTCGAGGCAGCACTCTGATCTTTGAGATATTCCAGCTGGGTTAAAATTTCTGGCATTAACTCCACTGCAGAATGCGAGGATGTCATCATTCATTCAATATATCGCTGTTTCTTAGCAGGTGCTGGGTCAACCCACAGCACATTGACTGCAGCATTTCAAGAAGGCAGCTTACCACCACCTTCTCAAGGGCAACTAGGGATGCTCATGCCCCACGAATAAATTAAAAAAAATCACAGCCGTGCAGATAGCTTTCTGCACAAGATCACGCATATGGAGATGAATGCCTCTGTACTTTCCATGAAACGTTTATATTTTCATGATTACTCCACAACATACTTAGGAACTCTGATATTACCTTTCTTTGAAACACTGACCATGGGGTCTGAACCCCAGGATACTATAGCTGGGAAATCTCCTGTCTGCTACTCCTGTGCCTGTTCACATGTGCTCTGTATCACACAGTACACCCACCAGAGCTGACTATGTATGGCCCCTTAACTGTATTGGAGCATGTGCTTGTGACAACCCCTCTGACAGTGCAGTATTCCCTCAATACTGCACCGATGTGTCCACCTTGATTATGTACACCAAAAGCTGACTACGTATGGTCCCCTAATTGTATTGGTGCTTGTACTTGTGACAGCACTTCCGACAGTGCAGCACTCCCTCAGTACTGCACCAATGCGACCACTTTGATAATGTACTTCAATTATGGGTCGGATCTTGGACCCACATCCTTCTGACTCAAACAGAACTGAAAGCCAAGGCTAACACAATTTTCTCAGAATTTAGCACTTAAAAATCAATTGCCAGAAGTGGGCGGCACAATGAGAAAAAGTTGTTCATTAATTTTAAAATTCTGGTTTCTAGAGAGAAATATTGATTCAAAAAATGATTACATTCTTCATCAAATCAAAAAATATGCTTACGTTCCATCTTCATTGCTTCTGTAGAAGACCATGAAAGGATCTGACTTTCCAAAGAAATCTTTCTTGTCAAGTTTATTGGCACAGAACTGCATCGTTGCAACATCCTGTAGTAGAAATAAACAATATTGGGCTTTAACAGAGCAAAATGCTTTCAGCTACCATCACTGATTGCTTTATCTCTCCATTAGTTGCACAGTTACAAATAAAATGCCTCCTGGATAACATTAGCCTATATTTCTGTTTGCACCTCCATTGCTTCATCGTTTTCCTGTGAACGTTTCATCCCAAAGTGCTATTTTGTGAGTTAAGTCCATGTTAGATAATTATAAAATATATGAACTAACTCGTGAGAAGTAGGAAACAGTGCCATAACCAAATCCTTCTGAAGAACTCAACTGATTTTCGTTTGAATAGTTTGTTCAACGGAGGTCATGTTTCGAAATCTGAGAAGCAATTTCAATCATTAAAATCAATTGTTGAACCCACGTTTGGTTGACATTGCTCAGCAGTACAACTTGTGCTTGCTTAATTCAGATTCAAGTTGAGAATTCCTCAGCAGTACAGAACTCTTTGTCCCAAAATAACAAAGCTGTGCTTTTGTCTAAGTGAACCATAGAAACATTTAGTGACTGAAACATCTGGTGCAAAGCCAGTGTTATCGCAGAGTGACGGAACTGTACAGTGGAGAAGGTGGCCATTCAACTCGACAGCTGGAATTATACCACTTTGCCTGCCACAGAATCGGAATGTCCGACAATGGAAATCTCTGTTGACCGTGGGCAGGAATTTCCAGTCTCACCCGCCCAACATGTCTGCACTATTTCTCCAAATGCACAATTCACTTTGTGCCATTCTCCCACCTTCTCCCCACAACCATGCATTGTTCCTTTTCAAGTAACAGTCTAATCCCCCTTTAATTGCCTCAATTGAACCAGCATCCATTCTCTAGTGTATTTGAGGTGTGATTCACTCATTACATGAAAACATTGTCTTTTGTTTCTGTTGCCAATTACTTTAAATCTGTGCTCTCATTCACGATCCTTTCACGAATGGGAACAGTCTCTCTTCATAGTCTGTCCCTCATGACTTTGAGTACATCACTTAAATCTCCTCTTAGCCTTTTCTCCTCCAAGAAAAGCAGTCCTAATTTCTCTACTCTCTCTTCATAACTGAAATTCCTCATCCTGGAATCATTCTAGTGGAATCATTCGCGCCAATGACTTCACATCCTTTTGGCATCCACAACTGAACACATTACTCCAGCTAAGGTTGAAGTAGTGTACAATACACATTCAGAATAATCTTGATAATAATAATCCTTGCTCTTATATTCTATGGTCCTATTAATACAGTTTAGGATGCGTTATTAACCATGCTATCAACCTGTGCTGCCATCTTAAATCACGTATGTACCCATGTCCTACAGTCCTGCACCCTTTTTAGAATTGTACCTTTTTATATTGCCTCTCCGTCCTCTTCTCCATGTTATCAAGAAAATTATAATTAACACGCTCTTTACATGATAGAAACACAGAAAACATAGAAAATAGGAGCAGAAGGAGGCTATTCTGCCCTCAGGACCTGCTCCACCATTCATTATGATCATGGCTGATCATCCAACTCAATAGCCTGATCCCACCTTTCCGCCCCCCCCATATCATTTGATCCCCTCTGTCTAAAGTTGGAAAGCACAGTGGCACAGTAATTAGCACTGCTGCCTCACAGTGTCAGGCACCCAGGTTTGATTCCAGGCTTGGGTCACTGTCTGTGCGGAGTCTGCACATTCTCCCCGTGTTTGCATGGATTTTCTCCGGATGTTTCAGTTTTCTCCCAAAGTGCAAAATACCTGCTAATCAGGTGCATTGGCCATGCTAAATTCTCTCTCAGTGTACCCGAACAGGCTCTGGAGTGTGGTGACTAGGAGACTTTCATTGTAATCTCATTGCAGTGTCAATGTAAGCCGACTTGTGATACTAATAAACAAACTTTTAACTTTAGCTATATCTAACTTCTTCATGAAAACATACAATGTTTTGTCCTCAACTACTTTCTGTGGTATCGAATTCCATAGGTTCTCTGGGTGAAGAAATTTCTCATCTCTTCCTAAATGATCTACCCTGTATCCTCAGGCTGTGACCCCTGGTTCTGGCTATCGCTATCATAAAGAAAATCCTTCCTGTATCTACCATGTCTAGTTCTAGAATTTTACCGATAAGTTGCCAGTACAAAGTAAACACTGCTGCAGTATTTGAAGTGGTTCATTTACAAAATTGAAAGCTTCAGGGTTCAGGTAACAACCCCTTTCCATACATTTAATAAAGTTATTTGGATAGGGATTCAAATGTTCAGTTGGTGTTCTGTTCAGGAGGTCTTTATTGGGCAAGCGTCTGTTTCTGAAAATTCACACGTCGGAGAAATATCTAGTTATGAAATAATTTTGGTTCAGGATACTTGTAAGCTATGAGGAGAGTAAATTACCCAGGAAGAAGCAAATCATTGCACACAATTAGAGAATTAAGCTTATTTTATTGTTCTGCCCAGTGAGTCATTTTGAACGAAATGGCACTAACAAGCTGCAAAGTAGTACAATGGAGTTTGCTTTTCTTTTATTCACTAGTTTCCACCATTGATTTTCCCCAAGAACCTTCTATCCCGTTGACAATATCCTACAGCTCCATGGCTGTTCCTGGCTTCTCTGATGATCACGGATGTGGAGAGGATGTTTCCTCTTGAGGGAAAATCTAGAACTAAGGGTCCCTGCTTAAAAACAAGGAGACACCCATTTAACACGGAGATGAGGCAAAATCTTTTAACTCAGGAGGGTCAGGACCCTCAGAACTCTCTTCCAGAAAAGGCTGCGGAAGGAGTTCTTGCATATTTTTAAGGCAGAGATGAATAGATTTTTGGCAAACAAGGGAGGGTGATAGGTTGAGAGTAGGTAGGATGCACATTTGAGCTTATTATTGGATTAGCTGTGATCTCACTGAATGGTGGAGCAGGCTTAAAAGGGCTGAATGGCCTACTCCTGCTCCTTGTTCATACAACTCACCCAAGTATTCATATAGGCAACTCAACAGTCAGTGTCAGTAGTTTACTAAAGTATAGTTAAAGTTTATTTATTAGTCACAAGTAAAGCTTACATTAATACTGCAATGAAGTTACTGTGAAATTCCCCTAGTCGCTACACTTTGGTGCTTGTTCGGGTCAATGCACTGAACCAACATGTCTTTCAGACTGTGGGAGGAAACCGGAGCACGCCCACGCAGACACAGGGATAACATGCAAACTCCACACAGACAGTGACCCAAGCCGGGAATTGAACCAGGGTCCCTGGCGCTGTGAGGCAGCAGAGCTAACCATAATGTCACCGTGCAGCTGAACAATAGGCTATTAAACACATGGGCCATAATGTTGAGCCAACTTTGTCTTCTGCTGAACCCAACCGATGCACCCTTTAAGCTCTGGTTGCCAGAAACCGATTAGGGGCACGACCCCAGAGCAATGTTCCTCATCCTAATTCCCACATTGTTAATTAATGATCAAATAGGATTTAAAGAAAGTCTGTGTGAACCCTCTAAACACAGCTGAAATCAGGGAATAACCTCAGACTTTATGGCTCAGATACACGTTGGGAACATTGATCCACCCTCCTGGGCAGACTTGATGCATTTTTTTTAATAAAACACAATTAAATCAGCCCAGTGCTTTTTACAGTGACTTGTTTAATGCAAATGCCTGCAATATTTTCCTTCGGCAGAAAGACGGTAACATTTATCTTTGACTAGCTTGACAAGAAAATGATGACAAAGTATGGGTACATGCAGTAAAATTTTATGCAAAAATAACACTGCACAAAATTGGCAATAAGGACAAAGAGAAATAAAAATCAAATAAAATAATGAATGAAGTCTCTGTTGGAAGGAATTGGAAATTGTTAAAACAAGCTGGCCTCCTGTTAATGTTCGATACATAATAATGTCTAGGAAATATTATCTCATTCGTAACTATTCACAGAAAATCATTTGAATGAGGGATGGATAAAAATTCTAATTTAACCTCCATTTTAAGGCTATTGTAAACACTGGATTTACTCTGAATATTTAATACAATGAGCAGAATTTTATGAGATTTTTTTCTGTGTCCAGCTGGCTTGAAAATAGGAGAGTTGCAGATCTGTTTTGCAGGTGAGTTTTCACTCCCAATTTTATGCACTTAGTCTTTGAAAATACGGGCTAGACTATTTCTAGCTGCTGGAGGCAGTGGGCGGGGCCTAATTCACCAGACAGCCTGCATCTCAGATCAGAAGTACAAACTGTGCAGGCACAGGAAAAGCAAATATATATACAGCTTTGCAGGCAAACCTCCTCCTCCTCCCCCCCACCCACATCCCCCCCCCCCCCCCACCCCCCCAACCCCAGGCCAGATACAGCTTCTCCCTCCCCCTCCTTGAACACAAAGGTCTTACAGCTAAATTCCAAGGTTCACGTCTGTTTAAAGCAGGACACAAATGGAGGAAGTGCAAGCATTTCTTTTTATTCATTCATGGGACATGGGCACTGCTGGCTGGCCAGCATTTATTACCCATCCCTAGTTGCCCTTGAGAAGGTGGCAGTGAGCTGCCTTCTTGAATGGCTGCAGTCCATGTTCTGTGGGTTGACCCACAAGAGGGACTGAATGTTTGTAGATGTGGTGCCAATCAAGCGGGCTACTTTGTTCTGGATGGTGTCAAGCTTGTTGTTGGAGTTGCACCCATCCAAGCAAGTGGGGAGTATTCCATCGCATTCCTGACTTGTGCCTAGTAGATGGTGGATAGGCTTTGGGGAGTCAGGAGGGGAGTTACTTGCTGCAGTATTCCTATAGCCTGTTCTTGTAGCCACTGTGTTTATGTGGTTAGTCCAGTTGAGTTTCTGGTCAATGGTAACCCCAAGGATGTTGCCAGTGGGGGATTCAGTGATGGCTACACCATTGAATGTCTGATTGGAGTGCCTCTTATCGGTGATGGTCAATGCCTGGCACTTGTGCGGTGCGAATGTTACTTGCCACTTGTCAGTCCAAGCCTGGATATTGTCCAGATCTTGTTGCACTTGAACATGGACTGCTTCAGTATCTGAAGAGTTGCAAATGGCGCTGAACATTGTACAATTATCAGCAAACATCCCCACTTATGACCTTATGACGGAGGGAAGGTCGTTGCTGAAGGTTGGCCTAGGACACCATCCTGAGGGACTCCTGCATGTTACATAGTGATTACTAAAAACTGCAAATCAGAAAATACGGGCGGGTTTTTATGGTCTTGCTCATCCCGGAACTATAAAATCCCGCTCAAGATCAACGGACTTTTCCATGGTCCGACCCTCGCCCGCTCTGCATCCTGTGGCGGGTGGAATGGTAAAATTCCAGCCTATATCCCTGAAAATAATGGATCTCAGTAAAAAGTCTGACAACACCAGGTTTAAGTCCAACTGATTTATTAATAGTAAACTCACTAGCTTTTGAGGTTACCCCCTTCATCAAGTGAATGGAGAGTTCTGGCCTCAGACAGAGCATATAAAGCACAGACAGTTTACAGATTACTGATTAGAATGCGAATCTTTACACCTCAAGTCTTAAAGTGGCTAACAATGTGAGTGGAAGGAGCATTGATCACAGGTTAAAGAGATGTGTATTGTCTCCAGACAGTACAGTAAGTGAGGTTTTGCAAACCCAGGCAAGTCACGGGGGTTACAGATAGTGCGACTTGAACCCAAGATCCCTGTTGAGACCGTCCACATGTGTGCGGAACTTGGCTATCAGTCTCTGCTCAGCGACTCTGCACTGTGTGTCGTGAAGGCCACCTTGGAGAATGCTTACCCGAAGATCAGAGGCTGAATGCCCATGACCACTGAAGTGTTCGCCATGTTACCAACCGAAATTAACATTATAATTCATCTTAGCCAGTTCAACCAACAGTACACTGTTAAATGTGTAAGGGAGCAGCCTACCCAATGACTTATTCTTTGGACTTACTTTCACACAATTGCACCCAAAAACATACAACCTGGTCACGTCTGTGCAATTGCTATGCATGAAGTATCTATTGAACACAATGGAAGCAGAAAGCATCAAGAATGGTTAAACGTGGAACAAATTTTAAGGTGTATAATCTTTCAGAAGCAAAATGATGTTAAGAACCATCTGTTGCCATTATTGTTTTGGAAAAAGTACTCATGCTTCCCTTTTAAACATCTGCACTGAAAGGAATAAAAAATTGATGGATATGCCAATACAGGCATGAAAAAATACCTCTCCCCATTTAGTTTCCCTTTCTCTGTACAGAACAGATTTTCTACTGTAAAAACATTTGAACAACAGGATCTTGTTACGTGTAGATTAAAGAGACTATTGCTTAGCAGTGTGTAGTGTCTACTTTGATAATAGTGGTCCAATTAGCATCCCCAAGATTCCAAGCTGAAAATGTATTGCCAATTGCTGGAAAATGGGCCATGTGATAGCACTGAAGACACTGAGATGTGTTTTGCTGGCATTTTCACCTTAGGTGCTTTCAATTTAAAATTCTGAAACGGTAAAACCTGACAGCCGCTGCAACAAAATGGCTGCCAAGCTTCTTCCCCAAGTATCTGAATATTGTCATTCATTATAGGTATACACTGACGTAGCCAGTTCTGGCCCCATCACCCACTTTTGGTCCAAGATTCCAGACATTTTCAAGTATCTCACAAGGATGAGAGGATTGAGCTGGAGCAAGAGGAATTTTGAAGTACTAATGCTTTTTATGCATTTAAGAGAGATGTGTCTCTCTGTGAAGTATTGAAGGTGTATATTTAAAGTATGTGTTAGTTAATGCACTTGGATAAGTCTGATGTAAACTAATTAAGGTCTTTCTGGCATAGGAGTCAGTGTGTGGGATATAATTCACCCAGCGAGTGATGCATAGCCTCCATTTATGGATGGGAGAGTACTTAGAAGTCTGATAGCCTTTCCTAAAAACTGTCACAAATAGTTATAGCAGTTAATACAAGAGGGGGGAAATTACCACTTGGTCTACACACCTCATAACTCATACCACAATTGAACGTCACCCCTGACCAGGTAGATCAAACCCGGCAGAACCCAATCCAATTAAGTGTTTAATACTGAAGCATGGTTCTTCTATACTAATATTCAACAACTTCAATAGGTTTCTAGAATGCATCTTTGCTTGATATAATGCATAACCAAATGTACGATTGCTTTAATACCCATTAGTTATATGCTCGGACATGCATGACACAGTAATACTCATCGGTTTTGAAGAAATTTGTTGCAGCAATGATTAAGTTGGGCTGCTAAATTTTTCTGTTAGAACACTCAATATCTAGCATTAAACAATATCTTACTTTTGATTTGATTTATTATTGTCACATGTATTAACGTACAGTGAAAAGTATTGTTTCTTGCATGCTATACAAAGCAAACTGTTCATAGAGACGGAAATGAGAGAGTGCAGAATGTAGTGTTACAGTTATAGTTAGGGTGAAGAGAAAGATCAACTTAATGTAAGGTAGGTCCACTCAAAAGTCAGACAGCAACGGGAAGAAGCTGTTCTTGTATCAGTCGGTACGTAACCTTAGACTTTTGTGTCTTTTTCCTGATGGAAGAAGGTGGAAAAGAGAATGTCCAGGGTGTGTGGGGTCCTTAATTATATTGGCTGCTTTGCCAAGGCAGCAGGAAGTGTAGACAGATTCAATGGATGGGAGACTGGTTTGCATGATGGACTGGGCTACATTCATGACCTTTTGTAGATTCTTGCGGATTTAGTCAGAGCAGGAGCCATACCAAGCTGTGATACAACCAGAAAAAATGCTTTCTATGGTGCATCTGTAAAACTTGGTGAGAGTTGTAGCTGACATGCCAAATTTCCTTAGTCTTCTGAGAAAGTAGAGGCATTGGTAGGTTTCTTAACTATAGTGTCAGCGTGGAGGGCTCAGGACAGGTTGTTGGTGACCTGGACACCTAAAAATTGAAGCTCTTGATCCTTTCTACTTCGTCCTTTCAAAGAGTAGATACATTTCTTTTGGTATTTTAGAAGAATATTCTTTCATTTCTTCTTATCAAATAATAAGTTAGGTTAAATATTTTCCAGCATTTGCACTTTAGCAGGCAGGGTAGTAGGAGTACCATTGTGTCCCCAACATCACCTGACTGGAGGGTAGAGGCTGTTTTCAAAGGAAGTTGATTATAGGATGACCAATTCAAACTCCCTGTTCTGAATTGTTGAATTGTAAAAAAATTATCCTCCGTATTAAAATAAAATCATAGAATTCCTACTGTGCAAGAGGAAACCATTCAGTTCATCAAGTCTGCACCAACTCTTCAATGGAACATCATACCTAGGCCCCTTCTCCGTAACCCCACATATCTACTTTGCTAAGCCTCCCAGCCTACATATCTTGGGACAATAAGGTGCAATTTAGCAAGGCCAATCCATCTAACCTGCGCGTCTTTGGACTATGGGAGGAAACCGAAGCACCCAGAGGAAACCTACACAAACATGGGGAGGACATGCAAACTCCACACAGGCAAAACTGGAATTGAAAATGGGTCCATAGCGCTGTGAGGCAGCAGTGCTAAGCTCTATACCACCGTGCCGTCCCGATCAATTGCATCAGCAGCTACCGTCTGCACTTGTTGTATACGGCCTTTAGGGCCTGCTGTAACGGTTCACAAGCACAGGCCAATTAATAGCAAAAACTTATTCAGGTTCAGCATGACATTCTTCTGGACATGCACAAGTTCAGTATTATGTTAAACTGAAGATGTAGGCCAGAATGTGCAGAAAATAACTTTTCACATTTCATATATGTGTAAATTTGTTAACAATAGCAAAGAGGGAAAACTATATCTCACATTAATCATAACTCGATCTGTTCAGATTATAAATGGAGCACGGAATGTTATAGTGGCTTGCAGCTTGCGATTGTGATGATGTTGAAACTCAACAGTCTTCACAGTTATTTTAACTGTGAAACTGAGGGAAATTTCTGCCACCCATATGTGGGCAGTTAAATGTGGAAGTTGCTGTCAGTGATTCCCTGCCCCAGGGTGCACTAGTAAAATGCCTGCAGATGGAAATCTCAGAAATCTATTGATTTGATGAGATCATGTGCATTTATATTATCAAGCTTAACGTAAAAACTCTTGAAAAGGTTGTTCCTTATTGAATGAAGTTGAGTGGATATTTTAAAGGTGTAAGAAGTCATAACTACTTATGAAAAACCTCTCTCGCCTTAAAAAAACTAATTTTACATTTGTGCAATGTCAATTTCTCTGACATAAAATTCCAAGATTCAAAACAATTAAGTTTACTTTTGACATTTCAACTTCTACCTAAATCTCATATGTATGCTCCAATTTCCATTTCATCCACTGAGAAATGATGTTAAAAAGAGTATGATAATCAGTTTTTTTTTACTTCCTGGTTTGCTGTCCACGGGAATGCTGCAATGTGCTTGGCTATTTGGATGTATGACAACCTGTTACTGGATGCCAGATATTCCCTGTAGCTGATGGCAGAATGAAGGTAACATTGCGATGCTCTGTCGGAGAGTTATGCAGACTCAAAGGACCAAATGACTTTCTTCTGCAAAGTAGGGATTCTACGAATGTTCTATGAAATGGTGAAATCCACCCGACAGGATTGTTTAGCTTTTGGGGAAAATAACACCAGGTTAAAGTCCAACCAATTTATTTGATAGCAAACTCACAAGCTTTCGGGGTTTGCCCCTTCATCAGGTGAATGGAGAGTTTCCATTCACCTGACGAAGGGGCAAACCCCAAAAGCTTGTGAGTTTACTATCAAATAAATTGATTGGACTTTAACGTGGAGTTGAGAGACTTCTTACTGTGTTTACCCTAGTCCAATGCCGGCATCTCCACATCATGACCTCTGTATTTCCTCAGGTCTGATTATTCATATTACATTCCCTTGCCTTGTCAGTCTTCCCAAAATGCACTACCTCACACTTTAAGGTTAAATTCAATTTTCCAGTGTTCTGCCTATCTGACCAGCCCATCTATATCGCCCTGTAATCTTAGGCTTTGCTCTTCATTATTTATCACCCCATCAATTTTTGTGTCTCTGTGAACCTACTTATCATACATATCTCCTACACTCACATCCAGATCATTAATTAAAGTTTAAAGTCTATTTATTAGTCACAAGTAAGGCTTACATTAACACTGCAATGAAGTTACTGTGAAATTCCCCTCCGTCACATTCCGGCGTCTGTTCGAATCAATGCACCTAACCAGCACGTCTTTCAAACTATGGGAGGAAAGCAGAGCACCCGGAGGAAACCTATGGAGACATGGGGAGGACGTGCAAACTCCATACAGACAGTGACCCAAGACAGGAATCAAACCTGAGTCCCTGATGCTGTGAGGCAGCAATGCTAGTCACTCTGCCACCCCTAAATGAAGGATCAGTAATTGTCTTGGAACCAGACTTATCAGTTAGAATACTTCACAATGTCAAATAGCCATTTGGTAGTTCTGAACATGAATGTAAGTGGTAAAAAGGTACTATTTTGTCAATGCTTTTCATCTTGCATTCACCAGGACAATTCACAAGAATACCAATGTATGGGAAAACAACTAATTTATACTATAGAAGAGAGTGCTGATTGGTTAGCATGTGGATTCTGACTGGTAGAGGCATTGCCATGAGAATGCACCAGTTGATGGTGACTGACAGTTAATTGCCAAGCATTGTTTGAAATGTAAGCCAGGCAGTTTGACTCAAATTGGTCAAGGCATTGGCCTGTGGAATAACTAGAAAACTATTGTCACTGATTCTGTTTCGCTGAAACAGGCACAATGTGTGTACATGCTCTTTCTGTCTACAAAGAACTGTAAATTAATAAACGACATTTTCTTCATTACCACTTAGCGTAAGGAACAATGTATAATGTTGAGTTTAAGAGTTGAGAAAGGTGGGACGTGATCATTGTTTTATTTAAAGATTATGTGTGCTTGGTGCCAGGAAGTCTAGAGGCCCTATTTATATATTATTGAAGTTTGACAACCCTTGAAGTAAAGAGATGGGTTACAAAAGGGTTAGCAATTTACTGGATTTAGAGGAAATAAGATAGAAAATAAATGATGTTGTTATCTGGCGAAAGGGGTCCATGAATTCTCAGAGACATTGGAAAAGGTAGAAAGGCAGTCCAATAATATATAAATGCCAGAAAGTGGAGGCAATGTCCTAAGCTCCCCAGTAAGAAATCCAAAAGATTTCCAGGGAAATGAGTTTAAAGAACTCACGTTTGCTCTGAAGTTGAATTAATAGTGATTTTGGACTGCAATTTTTGGGTGCCTCAGGGTTGGGGAGCATTTAGCGAGAGCTCAGAAATCTATCACGAGAAAAGTGTTTCTAACACAGCCAGCTCAAGCAAGAAATCTTGGTGTTGAAATTATGGTAAATCTCCACTGGGTCCTGTGCCTGTAAGGACATTGTTAGGATAAAAAGAACAGTGTGAAATTGAATCATTTTCTGGTGTTTGTGCTGAAATCTTAATCTTTTCATTTGATGTCATGTAGCTCTTTTTTTCTTGTTTAACAAGCATTTTATTCTTCATGTTAAAAGTGCACTGGCAGACTCTTGAATGTGTTTGATAACTGACCTCCACATTTTCCTAATAAACAAAAAAGGTTTGGAGCTATCGAGTCAGGTTTCAATGTGGGATCTGACTTGTCCAATATTGACAACAGCTGGGAACGTAACACTTAGTCCAAGGATATTGACACAGAATATGGTGACAGCAAATGCCTTCCTTCATCCTGCATCTCTGCTATTGAAACAATTCAATTTCAAATCCTGAAGGGCACTGCAGAAAGACAGATAGAAACCCTGACTCTTCCCAATGTGGAACAAAAGTTGGTATTGGAGATGCCTTATTTCATAATCCCCTATTTTAGCAACTGTTTGAAATACCTTCTGCACTGTTGACATTTTCTGTGATGTCGCATGCCGTGAATTGGCTTCTTGCCTACTACCAAAAGGTTTTCTCCGTGTGCTAATTCAAAGAACAAATACATTTCTAATTAAGGAAAATTGCAAAATTACAATCTACTCAAGAAGCTGGAGGGAAAAGAAGAAAGGGTTTTGGCGGACAATTTTAACCAAATTCACTAAGGGGGGAACATTGTTTTCTTACAGCCGACCAAGATTTGGTCTCCATTGAAGTCAATAATATTGCACAGGGTTCAAAACTAGTGTTCCAAACAACCCCATCAGTTTCTCACCAGGTAGATTATGTTAACATGACAATAACTGTGTTTTGCTGTTAACCGAGTTTGACATCTGATGTGAATCAATACAGAGCAGTACTTAAACAGCAGGAAATGCTCCACAATCAGCACTAGAATAAAGTGCAGGTGGGGCTGCTTGGCGGAATCGCTGAACTCCCAATTTCCCAGTCTCCACATACTCCAGAGCTACCAGGAGGAGCCAGTATGCCAAGTGGAAAATCATCACCATTGGGTCTTGGAAACAGTTTTGTATTTCAGTAAATAAACCAACTGGGATAGATTGTAAAATTTCATCCTGTTGATGCAGGACTTCACTTTGAGTTTAATGGATGAAAAGTTTTTTTTCTGAATCGTTTTACAGTATGTGTGCATCACTGGCCAGGCCAGCATTTATTACCCATCCCTACTTGCCCTTCAGAATGTGGTGGTGAGCTGCCTTCTTGAACCGCTGCAGTCCCTCAGCTGCAGGTACATCCACAGCATAACAAGAAGGGAATTCCAGTGTTTTGACCCAGCCTCGGGAAAGCAGCCAGCACAATAAGTTTATTTATTAGTGTCACAAGTGGGCTTACATTAACTTTGCAATGAAGTTACTGTGAAAATCCCCTAATCACTACTCTCCGGCACTTATTTGGGTACACAGAGGGAGAATTTAGCATAGCCAATGCATCTAGCCAGCATGTATTTCAGACGGATGGGAGGAAACCACAGCACCCGAAGGAAACTCATGCAGACACGGGGAGAACATGAAAACTCAGCTTACACTCAGTACTGCCAGTGACCTAAGCCGGGAATCGAACCCAGGTCTCTGGCACTGTGAAGCAGCAGTGCTAACCGCTGTGCTGCTCCCAAGGATGCCACACACCTCAGGCATACTCTCTTCCACCTTCTTCCATCAGGAAAAGGCTACAAAAGTCTGAGATCAAGTACCAACTGACTCAAGAACAGATTCTTCCTTGCTGCTATCAAACTTTTGAATAGGTCCCATTACGTATTATGATGATCTTTCTCTTCATCCTACCTTAACTGCAACAGTGTATTCTGCACCTTATTCTTTTCTTCTCGCTTATGTACTCGATGAATGGTATGTTTAGTCTGGATAGCGCGCAAGAAACAATACTTTTCACTGTATACGATACATGTGACAATAATAAATCAATTCAATTCAATGAACATAAACTTCTGTGTCCGAATTCCCGAATATATGATGCTGAATATGCAAAGCTCTGTGCTGGGAGCATAACTGAATAAAAGCTTTCTTTTGCTTTTAAAGAGTGATGTAAATTGCGGTCAGGTTAAAAAAAGTGTTTTTTAAGAAATTATAATGGATAGATTGCCGCATGGAACGCTTAAAGATGTGATAATAAACCCTGTGCTTTTACTTTCCCCTATCCAAGCGGATATTGACATAATTCAAGAGTGTAGGATTTCAAGTCAGTTATAGTTTATGGTACTTTAAGCGTGAATGGTGATAATGAAGTGCTTAAGGGGTACACAAACTGACTTAATTTAAACTTATCCTTCTCCTGCAGGGGAATATTATGTCACCTTTGTCTGAACCCTCCATGATGGGCTGCCTCATTATGGAGGGAGTCATAGGCACAAGCATGAATCCCACAATTTAATGCATAGAATTAAGTACAAAAATGTATTGCACAAAGAGCCCCTGCAGCAATCATTACCACCATCGTTCACAACAGAATTTTTGCTTTGGCTGTTCCAGGAACTTCACCAGAAAAGCTCTCCAGCATCTACACCCGATAACATTCCTGTAACAGATGACAGTGCCAGTACCTATGCGTAACGCTGATGTTTCCCAGCTTGGCTGAGCCACATTTGAATTTTGAATTTTAAGTGACACTGATGCTCACACTTGCGCGAGTCTCTGCTGGGGAGGTAAGACTAGCCACAAGCACTCTCATCATCCTGCTCAAACAAACAGCTTGACAGATCAACCGGAGAGTGGCATTGTCTGTGGGAAAATCTGACAGCTGGGCTGTCTCAGATACAGCTGCAAGAAACAATGTGCCGATACCAGACAACAAAAATCACAATCGAAATGCAGCTAATTTTTTTTTAATCAAACAGTAAATTTCCTTCCACTGCAGGTGCTCGCGAGCAGCAATGATAGAAGCTGACTGAACATCAGGTACATTTAGTACAATAATAACTTTTGTTCAGTTTCAGTATTCCCTAAGTAAACCCATTCCATTCGTGTACAAAAATCTGTTAAACTGCAGGCTAAAAGGGCACCTTTCACGTTTTATGATATCAAAAATATGTTACAATCATTTAAAATTGATTTGCAGGTAACCACAACATTGGGAACAGCGGTACATCAGTTTACAGAAAATCATAGAATCCCTATTGTGCAGAAAGAGGTCATCCAGCCCCTCTAGCCTGCACCGACATCAATCCCACCCAGGCCCTGCAACTCTAGGTATTTAGAACATAGAACATAGAACATTACAGCACAGAACAGGCCCTTCGGCCCACGATGTTGCGCTGACCAATTACCCTGCTAATCTCTCTGACACTAAAGGACAATTTAGCATGGCCAATCCACCTTACCTGTCCATCTTTGCACTGTGGGAGGAAACTAGAGGACCAGAAGGAAACCTGCATAACCCAGTTATTTTGCTGCCCTAAAAATCCAGTGCTATGAGCTTAAATCCAACCACGGTTAACAACTGGCAGTTAACAAATAAAGCTAAAATCAAAAGTTAGCGTCAGTAATGATGATCATGTGGTTTATCATTTTGTGGTGAAACAGGCAGGGAAGAAAATCTGGCCTTGACCAGGCAGACAAATGCCTTAATGGCACCTCTCAGAGAAGCCACCTTTGTCACCTCAGCACTCCCACAGTTCTGCACCTAAAGACTCATGTAGAATAGTGTGCTGCTTACTTAGAGTGCGGCCTTCTTCCTCAGAGGCATGAGTATATCACTGATCAAAAGATGACATTCAAACAAAAAAGGATAGCAGCAGCAAAATACATCGTCTTGTACTGAAACGACCTTCTAAACTTTAAGTGCATAACATCTTTTCTTTGACCACTGAGCACTTTTTATGCCAGCTTTGGGTTTGCTTATGCTGACTATATATACATATATATAATGGCTTCCCACCCAGGCTCTTTGTACTGACTTCAAACACTGACATTAAATGTTGGCATCTGCAGCATAGAGAATACCAGGAGTCATTTTCAAATAATCCGACATGCATCATTAAAAATTTATTTCAACCCTTTAATCTTGCCACTTTGTAAAATCTTTATCCCATCTTGCTTTTCCGACACTGCAAAACAGAGTGTGACAGAGGCAGGCATCAAAAGACTTGCATGAACAACCAAATATCTCTGGAGGACAATAATGCCAGTCAGACACCGGCCAGCACTGATGAAGGCAGTGTGGTTGATGGTCTGTATCTGGATTTTCAAAAGGCATCTGCTATAGTACAACATCATGGATTTATTGAACTCAGGGGGCTAGAGAGTCAGTGATTATCTGGATACACAGACAGCTAACAGATAGAAAGCAGAGAGTAGTGGTGAGTCATTCTTTTTCAGTGGTGCCCACCCACCCCTTCTCCTGAACCCCCCCTCCTTCCTCCCATGACCCCAGAGGTCACTGTTGGTATTGGTCTCTTTTTGAAACATATTAAATGATCAAGACTTGGGTTCACTGCTGATTCCTTCCTACGTTTTAAAGTTCATAGTTTACTTTATTAGTGTCACATTAACACTGCAGTGAAGTTACTGAGAACATCCCCTAGTTACCACACTCTAGTGACTGTTCAGGTACACTGAGGGAGAATTGTACCTAATGGAAAATGAACCGAACCAGCACCAGAAACCCGGTGCACCCAGAGGAAACCCACGCAGGCACATGGAGAACGTGCAGAGTCAACACAAACAGTAACCCAAGCCGGGAATTGAACCCAGGTCAATGGCACTGTGAGGGAGCAATGCTAACCATTGTGCCAACGCGCCACCCATTGGGTTAACATATCTATCAAGCTGTCAGGAGAGCAGCACCAACACTGGCTGTGTGAATACGAGCATATGTATTAGCCTAACTTACAAAACGGAACAAGTAGTGTTGATGACAAAGAGGGTATTTGGGAGGAGAGACAATTACTTTGAATACAGAGGGGGAAACAAATCTCACTTCTGACAATAACTAAATTTCAGTGACTCATTAATTTCCTTAATAATTAAAGCAGCTCTTGCCTGACTCTAGTCTGTGATTCATAAGTTAACAAGCCAAAATCTTGGATCCAACACACCGAACAGCCATGTGGACCAAATTTGCACCTCAATATGCCAATATCTTCATGCATAGGTTCGAACAAGACCTCTTCATCACACAGGACCTTCAAATGATGCTATACACTAGATACATCAATGACATCTTCTTCCTTTGGACACATGGTGAACAATCACTGAAACAACTATATGATGACATCAACAAGTTCCATCCCACCATCAGACTCACCACAGACTACTCTCCAGAATCGGTTGCATTCTTGGACACACGCATCTCCATCAAGGACGGTCACGTCAGCACTTCACTGTACCATAAGCCCACGGATAACCCCACGATGCTCCACGTCTCCAGCTTCTGCCTTAAACACATTAAAGAAGCCATCCCCTATGGGCAAGCCCTCCACATACACAGGATCTGCTCAGATGAGAAGGTTCACAATGGACACCTCCAGATGCTGAAAGATGCCCTTATAAGAACAAGATATGGCGCTCGACTCATCGATCGACAGTTCCGACGTGCCACAGCGAACAACCACACCAACCTCCTCAGAAGGCAAACATGGGACATGGTGGACTGAGTACCCTTTGTCATCCAGTACTTCCCTGCAGTGGAGAAGCTGTGACATCTTCTCTGGAGCCTGCGACATGTCATTGATGAAGATAAACACCTCACCAAGGCCATCCCCATACCCCCACTTCTTGCCTTCAAACAAGTACACAACATGAAACAGACCATTGTCCACAGCCAGCCTTCAGGAGAACAGCGACCATGACACCACACAACCTTATCACAGCAACTCCTGCAAGACGTGCTGGATCATCAACACAGATGCCATCATCTCATCTGAGAATGCTATCCACCAAGTACACAGTACATACACTTGCGACTCGACCAACATCGTCTATCTGATATGCTGTAGGATAGGATGTACCGAGGCATGGTACATTGGGGAGACCATGCAGACGCTATGATAACGGATAAATGAACATTGCTTGACAATCACCAAGCAGGAATGTTCTCTACCTGTCGAGGAACACTTCAGAAATCCCACACCACCAGATTAAAGTCCAAAGGTTTGGACTTTAAACTGGTGTTGTGGGATTTCTTTGAGGAACACTTCAGCAGTCACGGGCATTTAGCCTCTGATCTTTGGGTAAGCAATCCCCAAGGCAGCCTTCACAACACACAACGCAGAATTGCTGAGCAGAAACTGATAGCCAAGTTCCGCACACGAGGACGGCCTCAATCAGGATCTTGGGTTCATGTCACACTATCTGTGGCCCCCACGACTTCCCTGGGCTTGCAAAATCTCACTAACTGTCCTGGCTGGAGACAATACACAACTCTTTAATCTGTGCTTAACCCTCTCCCACTCATGTTGTCTGTACCTTTAAGACTTGATTACCTGTAAAGACTCGCATTCCAACCATTATCTTATAAATTGAGTTTGTGTCTATATATGCCCGGTTTGTGAACATAACTCCCACTTACCTAAAGAAGGAGCGACACTCCAAAAGCTTGCGCTACCAAATAAACCTGTTGGGCTTTAACCTGGTGTTGTGACTGTCCAGTGACCAATCCCGATTTTAACAATGTTCAGCTTTATACTGTGCTGTTTAAATGCTATTGTGTATTTTCTTCAACCAATGACAATGTACTCAATTGATCATGTTGGCTTTACGTATTTAGCCATGCAGTTAGGATGGTTTGCTGAGTCAGATTTATTGTCGGTACACTTCAGTTACCAACTACCAACAGTTATAGTCTGTAACACACTGTGCCAACCTCGCTCAACATCCATATCTAATAATCTGATTTATTGTCGCATGGTTGATTTTCTCTCAGAATTTCACCAACTGTAACAAGTACTCAAGCAGAATTGGTTTCCTAAGCTGGGAGCAGTATTCCTGTCAGCAGTACCATGAGTTTGAATGCACCCAGTAGTGATCAAAGCAAGGCAGCAGCAAACCCTTCCCCTTGACCTCCAAGCTAATGAGCAAACAGCCTCGCCAAAATGGCATCTGGCACAGACTGCTCCAGGGATGTGCGCGCACACACTGCTTCGGAATCCAAACGGCATACAGCACAGAAACCATGATCACCATGCAAGCAAATTTTATGGCCCAAATATTTGGACTGCGGCACATTTCTCTGATACTTCTCACACTTACATATCGAATGTTGTTCCTGTGGAAGGGAAGGCTGCCCTCCAGTTTTGATATGAGTGGACCTATTCAAGATGCTTGAGACTCGTGCATTTTTTATTATAATGTCTAAAACAGAACACCACTAAATGTAATTGTTCTTTATTTCCACAAAAGCCCGTTACCAAAGTGTGGGAAGTGCTGGGGTCTATCATCTCCTCTGCATTGGACAGTTTAGGGGGATGGGATGGATACAGCTTTCAGTCATATCACTGAACCCAAAATCCAATCTCCCACAGATCAGTAGATGTGATGCTTGGTAATGTCAACTTAAGTGCACAGGGCAGCAGAGTGGTTAGCACTGCTGCTTCACAATGCCAAGTAGTCAGGTTCAATCCTGGCCTTGGTTCACTGCCTGTTTGGAGTTTGCACAGACCCTCATGTCTGAGTGGGTTTCCTCTGCATGCCCTGGTTTCCTCCCACAGTCCAAAGATGTGCAGGTCAGGTCGATTGGCCATTTTCAATTGATTCTAGTGTCAGGGGATTAGCAGGCTAAATATTTGGGGTTATGGGAATCGAGTCTGGGACGGGATTGTGGTCAGTGTAGACTCAATGGGCTGAATGGTCTCCTTCTGCACTGTAGGGATTCTATGATTCCATGGCATGATCTTTAATAATGACAACCTTTTACGTTCCCTCATGCTCCGGGGACCAAAACTTGGTCTGATGGCAACATTTTTTAAAAGTTCATTTACAGGGTATGGGAAGTCACTGGCTAGACCAGAATTTATTACCCATCCTTTGTTGCCCTTCAGAAAGTGGTGGTGAGCTGTCTTCTTCAACCTCTGCAGTTTCTGAGGTGTAGGTACACACACAGTGCTGCTAGGGAGGGAATACCAGAATTTTGACCCAGCGATAGTGAAGGATCAGTGATACATTTCAAAGTCAGGACTGGGAGTGACTTGGAGAGGAACCTCTGGGTAGTGGTGTGCCCAGGTAGCTGAAGCTATTGGCGATGGTAGTGGTTGTGGGTTTGGAAAGTGATGCTGAAGGAACCTTGGTTATTTCCTGCAGTGCATCTGTAGGTTATATAGACTGCTACTATTGTTCGTCAGTGGTGGAGGGAGTGAATGTTTGTGGAAGAGGAAGCAATCAAGTGAGTTGCTTTATCCTGGAAGCTGTCAAGCTTCTCGAGAGTTGTTGGAGCTGCACTGTTCTGGGCAAGCGGAGAGTATTCTATCGCACTCCTTTCATTGACTCACTTCAGCTACGCCAAACTACCCTAGCATGTTTTGGGCTATTACAGTCTGATGCCTGGCCCTCTCAGATCTAAACTCTACAAGTTGCCATCCTTAAGGTGGGTTTCCTCATCCTGATTACAAAGCAGGAGAATAATCAAAGCTCAAAGGAGTTCAAGATCAAGTCCACATGCATAAAATTTAAAAATACAAAACTAATTTTAAAAAGCTTTCTGGTCCTTGCAAATTGAAAAATTAAAACCTTAAAAGGAAGCTTCAAAAAAGAACAAAATATAATTAAAATCTACTCTTCAGATAATACCAAAGAAAAAAACATGCTTACCCACGGCCCCATATACCCTTCAGAGTCTCTAAAGCTCCTTAATGTCGCATTCTATGACAAAGTTCCTCCAGCTGGCACATTCAGGAAAGAAAAATCATAGAATAGAATCCCTACAGTACAGGAGACTGCCATTCGGCCCATCGAGTCTGTACCGACCACAATCCCATCCAAACCCTGTTCCCGCGACCCCATGCATTTACCCTGCTAATCCCCCTGACACTATGGTCAATTTAGCATGGCCAATCAACCTAACCTGTACATCTTTGGACTGTGGGAGAAAACCAGAGCACCTGGAGGAAACCCACACAGGCATGGGGAGAATGTGCAAACTCCACACACTGACCCGAGACCGGAATTGAACCTGGGACCCTGGCACTGTGAGGCAGCAGTGCTAACCACTGTGCCACCATGCCACATTAAATGTAGCCTTGTATCTAATTCCACACACCAAGGCTTCTTTAATCTGTGGCCAGACAGAGGCTTGTCTGCCTCCACTGGGAGCAGAAGGGAATCTTCCATTAAATATGTATCAGTGTATTGACGATGGTCCTCAGACTATAGATATGAGGCCCAAACATAAATACACTTCAGTTCCATGCTTGAACAAAGTGTGCCTCACACAAAGTTCCATCTAAATGATGCAGGGGTTGTGGCTTCAAACATTTACACAATTGGGCCTATCCATTATTCCTTTTGGTTAGTGATCCTGCAAGCCACAAAGACAATAATGGGTTTATCCTACAGTGACTTAGTGTCTTCCTCAGTTCATGGGGCATCAGAACCTGCATCGTTTTTTCGCTATACATTCCCACGGGAATGTGCAGAAATATTTATTGACTCTGGCTTTTTTAACAATTATGCTCGACTCAGTGAGGCTCATATTGATGGATGATTTCAGAAAAGAGCCATTGCTTCAGTTGACAGGAGACTTTTATTTATGATATGGCGAATGTGATTCACTCCAAGCCTAATCCAAAAGCACTCGATAACACAGTTAGCCCTTCATTGGCCTTTGTTTTGAAATAAATTAACTCTCACAATCAGAAAGAAAAAAGAGTTGAAGGCTTAGGGATCAGCTTTTGAGGTTGGACGAGACAGCTTTTTTTCCTGAATCCACAGAGGCTTTGTTTGAAGTAAGTCTTATCACTGTGTTAATGATTAATGAAAAATATTGAGTGCATTATCTGTACAAAGATCCCTCTCCAGCACTCAATGCCATTCACCACATCACCTAGCAATTTACACACACACACACACACACACACACACACACACACACACACACACACACACACACACACACACACACACACACACACACTCCTTTTTGTGTTCTCAAACTGTTTCTAGGTTGGTTGTGACCATTAACACATGGACATTTTGCTGTCTACATTTGTAGCGTTAGGTTATGTTTGTGTGGGATATGGTTGCCTGTCAATAACAAAGCAATGGTGGATGCTGAGCATCTGGAAGCTGACTGAACAAGTCATGCAAATTTATACCTCCCTAACCAAACACACTAAAGGATTAGGAATAAACTAGGGAACAGTGGAGAAGGCTCTCAAAATTAGAATGGGTGAATTTAATGTTAATTTAGATGCAGAAAGATAAATGGGGGAAGGAAAGATTGCATTGAGATTAGAAGAGATGTGAAAGAAAAGTAAGGAAAACATTTTATTAAGTTTAAAATTTGGCAATTTAAAAAGAGCGCCAACAATTAATACTTGAAGGAAATGAGATTTCACACTTTCATTATTTCATTTTCAGTGCCAGGGACATTGACTTGCAGTAATTAACAATTGTGTATTTAACAGCGTGCTTATGCTTGCAATGAGAGGACTTAACTTTGAGCGAATTTAGTTACTATCCACAGAAATACAGCAACTTGACAGCATTTGTAACATTGCAGCAGTGAAGCAGGAAGCACAATGTTGTTTTTGCAAAGTTAACAAAGAGGTGGTACAATTTGAACAACAATCTTTGCTTATTGATATTCAGACATGCATCTATCCCCTGGCTGATGTTGGTGTATCATTTAAGCATAAATAACAGTGAACATCATTCACTTCTATCATTATTTTGACTGCTAGGTATTGGGCTTTGCCCCCAGATCTCCATGTGGATGAGTTTCCACTATTGGCCCAAAGACTTGTACAGGCCCTGAAATAGCCATTGGTATAAATCCCATTCAAAGCGAGTTAAGTAATTCAGGTGACGGTTGAAGTTGAGAATGCATGTCTCAGCAGCAAGTTCCAGATAATCAGTTTTTTGTAAGTCTTTCCTGGGACATGGGTGTCACTGACTGGCCAGCATTTATTGCTCAGCCATGGTTGCCCTTGAAAGTCTGCCATTTCGGAGGGCAGCTCAGAGTCAACCACGTTGCTGTGGCTCTGGAATCACACGTCAGCCAGACCAGGTAAGGATGGTAGATTTCCTTCCCTAAAGGATATTAGCAAACCAGATGGGTTTTTCTGATAATTGACAATGGTTTCATGGTCATCATTAGATTCTTAATTACAGGTTTTTTTTATTGAGTTCAAATTCCACCATCTATCAATGATTGAAACCAAATCCGGGTTCCCAGAACGTTAGCTGAGGTTCTGGATTAATAGCTTAACATTGATAACATTAGGCCATCACCTCCCGTGTTAAGGAAAGGACAGTGCTTGGTGCTCTTACACTTTTGTCTCAGGCAATTCTCTTATATTCGTATATTACATTTTTAAAGCCTATTTATTAGTATCACAAGTAGGCTTACATTAACAATGCAATGAAGTTACTGTGAAAATCCCCTAGTCGTCACACTTCAACACCTGTTGGGGTACACTGAGGGAGAATTTAGCATTGCCAATGCACCCAACTAGCATGACTTTCAGCCTGTGGCAGGAAACCGGAGCACTGGAGAAAACCCACACAGGCACAGGGAGAAAGTGCAGGCTCTGCACAAACAGTCCCCATGCTGGGAATTGAACCCGGGTCCCAGGCGCTGTGAGGCAGCAGTGTTAATTTCTAGGATAACAATGATATCAGTGCTGAGTAAGCAATAGAGCATGGCATCAAAGTCATGGAAGAAGGCGGAACTTCACTGATTCAGCTCTCCAAGCCCTACTACAGGAAACTGAAGGTAAGAGTAACAGGCAGATGGGTGACAAGAGCTTGATGTGGAGGTGCCAGCGTTGGACTGGGGTAAACACAGTAAGAAATCTCACAACACCAGGTTAAAGTCCAACAGGTTTATTTGGTAGTAAACGCCACTTTTTACTACCAAATAAACCTGTTGGACTTTAACCTGGTGTTGTGAGACTTCTTACTGACAAGAGCTTGCCAGACTTTACAGTTCACCTGATCACTGGATACACTTACTGAATAATGGAAAGAAATCATTCTTACATTTACTGCTTACCCATACCATTGTATAAAAAAAATTGCCAATCTGAATCTTAACAATACAGTTAAGTTAGTTGAAATCAAGTGGTGTGAAACATAATGCAGTGTTGGAAGAATATTCATTCATGTTGTTTATTCCTTCAAGTGATGAGGTTATAGCTTTAAAATCATGAATATGATTAATTTAAATGATTCTGACAAAGAAGAAGGAAGTCTCTTTTAATGTTCATCTCAAATTGTGTTAGAAACAAGTTCTTTGAAATGGGGTCAGGAACAGTGCAAGAATTAATTTGTACACCACGGGCTAAATGTTCCTCTGGGTGCAGAGACACATTTTGGGTGCACAATCATATAAGCCATCATCTTGCAAAATAGCGTCGCAGGTTCAAAGGGTTGAGTCATCTACTCTTAATTCATAGGCATTTTTGTATGAATGGCTAAAATTGAAAATATTTTTGGAGGAAATCTGATTTCCCTCTACATCGTTCTCTCACCTTCATGCAGGTCAGGAATGCCTAGTGTGAAAAATGTATCTCCCCCCCGTCCCCCCGCCCCCCAATATGGAATTTCACTGCTATTCAGCAAAATCCGTACTATGTATCCCCAGCAGACAAGACAAAGCTTTGAGTTTTAAATTGTTCTTTGTTCAAGCTGGAGGAAAGAAGTCTGCCTTCCACAAGGTGGCATACAGACTTGCTGAGTGATAGATGGCACAAGCAATTATACCTTTACAAGTAGTTCATATATACCAATCATAAGTGTGCATTTGTTCTGAAATTGTTGATATCCAATTACAACAAATAGTGCTGATTATTTATGTCAAGTGAATATAGAGAACCAGTTACAGCCCCCATGTGCTTGACTAATTATGATGATTATTATTAATAAGGTATGCCTACATGGCTACACAATCCAAACATCCATACTTGGTTGTTATGGCTACCACTGTGTGGTTATCAGAGTTCTCACCCTCTTGAACCTTGGTCAGCTTGCCCACCTGAAAGTGTGGGAACTGCACTGAAACATCTTCACAGTAACTTGCCAGGGAACTGTGCTTATTTGATTCATAGGGGCGCACCTCTGCATTCAATGATTTTAATCTCTCCAAACTCTCCCCTCCACTGAAGTCAGAGTTTGTATTTTAAATCAGATTTCCTCCCACTCACTATTTTCAATTGACAATGTGGGTTTTGGAAGTTTAATAAAAGCACCCCTGGTTTGAGAATTCATGAAGGAAATGAAACTGAGGAGTCTGGAACATTCTGAAAAGTCAGTGTAAAGTGTTTCACATCTTCAAATATATTTATTATGTGTTGTACTGTAACATAGATGGGGTTTAATGCATTGATTCATCATAGGGATCTGTCCTTTAAAAGGCAATTTTACCCTTACATTGAACGGCCTGCTGTATGTTTTGCACATGCATTATAGTGCTTTTCCAATGGAGAAATCACCAAAAAGCAGTGAAAATGCCACAAAATCATGTCAGTCTGTACTGTCATTTTTTCTACTGTGGTTTAAAGGACTCTAGTTTTTAAAGAAACTTATTTTGATACTTATAAAAATCTAACTGCCTTATATTAATTGACAGACACTCTGGGCTGGATTTTATGGTTTTGTAGATGGTCAATGGACATTTCCGTTGTCTGCCCCTCACCCTCTCTGATTCCATGATGGGCGAGGCAGTAGAATTCCAGCATCTGTTTTTAGAATGATATGAGCAGCTGCTGTCATTTATTGCTTAGACAGCTGAGGCTATTACCAATGCTTGGCTGAGTTTCAAGTGCTTATGAGTTGCAACACATCAACTGCTCCGTTCATGTGAAAATGAATAACTATTTCAAGAATCTATAAATAAGGGTGCCTTTTTGATGTGGTTTCTTGTTTATTGAGATTCAAGGGATTGTACTTGGAATCACAAGTATTGCACAGTTTCTTTCCACGTAGTAAATACATTTTTCTCAGATGAATGATATGGAGTCTTATATGAGATGTTGATCATCTTATATTTTTCCCAAGGAATGTAAAAGAGTTCCACTGATAGTGCAAGGAACCTGAGGACTGTACATAATGCATTCTGGGTGAGTGGCTAAGGAAGATAAATGGGAAGCATAACGGTGGCATGGATGACCTGAGTGGCCATGGAAGGTGCATGGTTGATTTGAGGGGGCAAGAGCCAACATGGGGGTGAGAAGAAGTGAGGTCTGGTAGGTCTCTTAACTGGCCTGCTTTAGCACTCCACTCCCCATGCACTTGCAAAATACACCATGAGTCTGGTGTCAGTGTGAAAGAACAGAAATGACATGTGAACACAAAGGTCAGCTGTGCAGTTTGGGAACTGTGCAGGTCAGGCTTTTCCTGAGCTCACAGGAAAGTTCAGTTCCTATCTACACAAAATAGGATAGTTTTATGAAAACTATTCCTCTGGGTGCTCCAGTTTCTTCCCACGGTCCAAAAATGTGTGCGTTGGGTGCATTAGCTATGCTAAGTTGTCTGATTAGTGTACCGGGATGCATAGATTAGAGGGATTAGCAGGGTAAATATGTGGGGTTACAGGAATAGGACCTGAGTGGGATAGTTTCTGATGGCCGCCTTCTGCACTGTAGTGGTTCTATGATTTCTACGAAATATCAACTTAATAAAGTATAGCTGCACATGTTATAATTCCAAATATGAAGTTTCACTGCTCTAATGGTAGGAACTATTAAATCAGTAATTCTAACAGTTTTACAAACATGCAAGAATGACGCAACTTGAACAGGTACTCATGTTGTGGTAACAAAGAGTTTAAAATACATTTTACAACTACACTTTCCTAACTTGGAGCTTTGAGACTGGCAGCATATATTGGAAATTTTTCCATGGAAGTCAATGATTTTATACAAGTTTCTGTCCTGTAATTAATTTGAAATAAATGGTTGATCCTCTATGATCTTGACTCTTGATCTACTCAACACGATAGCATCCGCATTGGAAGCACAGTTTTGTGGAGCTGCTTCTTCACCCCCTCCCCCTTTTTTTAAACCTATGTTCACAGACTCTGGGCGTGATTTTCTGCCTGTGCTCACCTCAGACCAAAAGTTCCTGTCCGAATTCAATGGACCTTTGCAATGGTCCTGTCCCACCCATTTGGATTCCTATGATGAATGGGACAGGAAAATTCCACCCACTTTTTCCTTTGTAGAATAGAGGGGAGTTAGTAATAGGATTCCCAGTCTGGTCAAGTTTATTGAACACCTCATGAATGCTCCTTCCGTGGCCAACAAGTCTTGACCAGACTTTCTGACCCAGAGGTAGGAAGGGACTCTACTGTTTCGTAACATCTCCCATCAGTTTTTTGATGCCATGCAGCTAATTTAATAATTTTGAGCCAGTTGTAGTTTAACTGAAAGAGGTTAATGGCTGCAATCAATCACTGGGATGGTAGTAGCTGAACTAGGTGGATTTTGGTCTTTCTTTGGGTTATCTATCCCTTTGTTCCAAGGTTGGATTTATTTAGCCTAAATGGAATTTTGTATTTAGACCATTTCTGGAAAGCAACACACACAAAAGAAAATACAGCAAGAATAATTATTATTTCAGTCTCCCAAATGCTAAACCGAAATACAAAATGTAGGAAATGAAAAGCATGAGCATTATGTTCTTGTAGGCGATCCGTTTTTGCTCATTAAAGTGATTCAAAACAGCAAAACAGCAATAAAGTGAAATTAATGACCAAATTTAGCTGTTCCTTTGACTGAATCGAGGTGACCACTTGACGACTAGAGATCTATTGCAAGGCAACTGCGTGGTTGACGGTGGCACATTAAGAATGTGTGGGTGTTGTGCAATTAAGGTTTGCACTTATAGTAAAACAGTTTGAAAATTGTGTGGAGAGATGACATTTTTGAGCATGCTAATGACTGAACCTAAAGAAAATACACACACATGCACACCAAATGCAACAGCAAGAACGCTACCCAAATTAGACTTCCAATGATTAAGCTCCAAATGAATTTAAAAGTTCAAATTCAGGTCAACATTTAAGACTATGCCTATAAATTGTGGGGCGTCATTCCAGCTCTATCCCCTACCCGACAATTAAAGTTCATTTACGTTAAGTAAATGTCTTTATAATTAAAACCACTTTCAGTTATCCACGTATTCACTTAACGTAGGACATCAAAGTATGATGCTATATCTTGTAACTCTGCTAACTATAACTATTGAGTAGATTTGACTAAATCTATTCAAGAAGGATGGCACAGTGGTTAGCATTGCTGTATTATAGCACTAGGGGCCCAGGTTCGATTCTGGCCTTGGGTAACTGCGTGGGAGTTTGTGCGTTCTCCCTGTGTATGTGTGAATTTCCTCCAGGTGTTCCAGTTTCCTCCTGCAGTGCAAGGATATGCAGGTTAGATGGATTGGCCATGCTAAAATTGCCCCTTTGTCTCCCAAGATGTGTGAAGATTAAGTGGATTGTGGATTAACCATGGTAAATGCACGAGGTTGCAGGTTTAGGAGGAAGGTGGGCCTGGGTAAGATACTCTGTCAGAGAGTCACAGAATCCCTACAGTGCAGAAAGAGGCCATTCAGCCCATTAAGTCTGCACCAACAACAATCCCATCCAGGCTCCATCGCCGTAACCCCACCTATTTACCCTGCTAGTCCCCCTGTCACTAAGGGGCAATTTACCATGGCCATTCAATCTAACTTTCACACCTTTGGATGCTAAGGGACAATTAAGCATGGCCAATCTGCCTAATCCGCACAACTTTGACAGTGCGCGAGGAAACCGGAGCACCCGGAAGAAACCTGCACAGACACCGGGGGAACGTGCAAAATTCACAGGGGCAGTCATCCGGAATTGAACTTGGGTCCCTGGTGCTGTGAGGCAGCAGTGCTAACCACTGCGCCACCGTGCCGCCCTATGGCAATAGGCTGAGTAGCCTCCTTCTGCAGTTTAAGAGTTCTAAAATATTGCTGAAAGTGCTTAAAATATGTGGAAGGTATAACCTGCATAATCTTCCAGTTTCTTTACCACCATTTCTTTTGAAATGAAAGATTCTGGAAAAGCTAAAGCTATGTTACTGAGAAAGACATTGTGCCTTGAACTCATTGCCCAGGGAGGTAGTAGAAGCGGAAACAGTGGTGACGTTTAAGGAGTGTCTTGACAAATACATGAATAGGATGGGAATAGAGGGATATGGTCCTCGGAAGGGTAGGGGTTTTAGTTAACTTGGGTAGCATGGTTGGTGCAAGCTTGGAGGGCTGAAGGGCCTGTTCCTGTGCTGTAATTTGCTTTGTTCTTTCAGTATTGGGGGGGCTATGAGCTCAGGGGAAATGTGCACTGAGGAGACAGCCGTCTTGGTAAAGACATGCATGACAAATCTTTTTCTCCCCATTTGTAAACTTACACAAAGTGATGATACAAATCACATTGAGACACATCACAGTCTTTCGGCATCATGGCAAAAAACGATATGCAAAAGTGGAATTTTGTGGGGCACAATAAATAGGTCATTGCTTCTGTCAAGTTTATAGCAGAGCCAAACTGGTTAATGAAATTAGCTGTTTCCTTTTGGATTGAGATTGAATTCAAGTAACTAGCTGACAGCTGCACTTTTAAATAGTGGCAAAAGAATTCCATCCAAATGCATTTATTATCAATAGCATGCAGGCAACATCAACCTAACAGCCTTCTACTATTATCATTTCCTCCTAAAAATTGTAACGATTTGGTTTCATGAAAACAACAAGAATCCTTACAGGGCAGAAGGAGGCATTCACCTCATCGGGCCTGCACCAACAACAATCCCACCCAGGTCCTATCCCCATAACCCCATGTATTTGACTAGATAGACCCCATGTATTTGAGCTAGATAGCGTAGAGGTAGAGAGATTTTTTCCAATTAGAAAGGAAACCAGAACTCGAGGGCACAGCCTCAAAATAAGGGGGAGGGCAGTTTAGAACAGAGTTGAGGAGGAACTTCTTCTCTCAGAGAGTAGTGAATCTCTGGAATTCTCTGCCCATTGCAGTGGTGGAGGCTACCTTGTTGAATATGTTTAAGTCGCAGGTAGATAGATTTCTGATCGATAAGGGAATTAAGGGTTATGGGGAGCAGGTGGGTAAATGGAACTGATCCACTTCAGATCAGCCATGATCTTATTGAATGGCAGGGAAGACTCGAGGGGCTAGATGGCCTACTCCTACTCCTGCTCCTATTTCTTATGTTCTTATGTATTTGCGCTGCTAATCCCCCTGACACTAAGGGGCAATTTAGCATGGCCAACCAACCTAGCCCACACATCTTTGGACTGGGGGGGAAAACCACGGCAGCCAGAGGAAACTCTCACAGACACAGGGAGAATATGCAAACTCCACATAGACAGTCACCCGAGGCTGGAATTGAACCTGGGTCCCTGGCGCTGTGAGGCAGCAGTGCGAAATACATCACCCTTAAAAGGAATTTAAAAAATAGGTTTTGATGGTGACAACTGAGAGGCGTGTTTATACACAAGTAGATTTGAGAATACAAAGCTGGAAAGCAAATATAGTGAGTCCATTATCCAGTTCAATTTATTAAACTATTACAAACTAGTTTTCATCTGTTTCTTACAATAAGATCAAACCCCTACCCTTTATTCCTTGTTAAATCAAGAATCTATGATTTAAATATTTCATCTAAGTATTCAGTGCCCTTAGTCACAATTTGTTCCTTTAATCAGCACCTCAATTGTTTGGACTGATGTCAGATTCAGGAACATTATTTCTTTAAAACTATTCATTGTTATATATTAATTGAAATGTAAGTATTAAAATGAATTAACTTTCCATAATAGCCCAGAACTATGAAAGATAATTTTATATATGTCTGTAAAATAATTCTTCATCTGTCCTGTTTGTTCAAGATGTTACACAAGTTCTGGTTGGTCTACTTGGAAATGTAACAAGACATAATGATCTAATGATTTTTCACAAGAACAAATATAGACTCCCTTGAGTTGAAGAGGCTATTTGGCCCATCAAGTCAGCACTGACCCTACCTTACTCAGGTCCTCTCCTCACCCTTTCCCGGTAACCCCACATATTTAACTCCACTAATCCAGTAATCTATACATCTTGGGACACTAAGGGGGAATTTAGCATGACCAATCCTCCTAACCCGCACTTCTTTGGATTGTGGGAGGAAACCGGAGCACCCGGAGGAAACCAAGGCACACATGGGGAGAATGTGCAAACTCCATACAGACAGTAACCCAAGCCAGGAATCGAACCTAGGTCCCTGGCGCTGTGAGGCAGCAGTGCTAACACTGTACCTCCGTGCTACCAAAGAACACCTCGACAACAAAATGGGCAGCAGGGTGGACAAAAATAAAATGCTCAGACCTTACAATACACCACACTAATTCCAACTTTGTATATCTCCAGTAAATTCCCAATCACCTATCAGCCGAGTACACACTGGTGAATCCCAACATAAAATATGACATTTGGATAAAACCACCTGCTAGCAGAAAGCAACAGACTTACCCACACATCTGCACTATACAATTTGAAGACTAACATGAATAATGTGCAGGCAGATCGAAAGCATGTTCCAAGACTTCATTAAGTTAATTCATTTCATCATCCAATGACCTAATGCAGTTTATTAATGTCACAAGTAGGCTTACATTAACACCGCAATGCAATTACTGTGAAAATCCCCTAGTCACCACACTCTGGCGGCTATTCTGATATGCTGGGGGAGAATTTAGCATGGCCAAATGTGCATAACCAGCCCATCTTTTGAACTTATGGGAGGAAACCGGAGCAGCCAGAGGAAACCCTTGCAGACATGGGGAGAACATGCAGACTCCACACTGACAGAGACCCAAGCCGGGAATCGAACCAGGGTCCCTGGCGCTGTGAGTCAGCAGTGCTAACCACTGTGCCACCGTAAAATGACAGATGACTGGAAGCGAGGGATCATGGTCATAGAGTGAATAAAAGTTAACTAATCCCGTTTGGTGTCTCAGTGTGAAGGAGACTATTATACTGAAAGAATTAGAGGTAAATCACTATTTCATCTAGAAGGGATGTTTGAGGTCCTGGACAGTAGGAAGAGAGGAGGTAAAATGGCACATGTTGGAATTCTTACATTTGGGTGGTTGGGTGGTGTGGAGGGCAGGGGGGAAGAGATAGAGAAAGAGATAGAGAGAGAGAGAGAGAAGATTGTTGGATGATTGACGAGTGGACTAGTGTTGATGAGGAAACTGGAAACTGTCTCTTTTGGGGAGAAAAGGATGCATTGAGTTGTGGCATCCTGCCAGAGGTAATGGAAATGGCATTGCATGATCTGTTGGTGGTGAAGCCTGGCAGAGAGACTAAGGACAAGGGGAAACCTTCTGGGAGAAAGAGGGGAAATTAAACAATAGAAAGGGGGGAAATTAAACAGACATGGTCAAAAGCCCCATACAACATGGTAGAAAGGAATCCTTGATTGAGGGAAAAGAGAAACATATCATAAGTAGTGAAGATGAAAGATGGCATCATCATTACAGGTGCAATGAGTAACTTGGAGAGTGGAACAGAATCCTTACAAGACGTGGAGTAGGAAAAGGGCAATCAAGATACCTGTGAGAGACAGCGGTCTTATCATGAACATCGATTAATAGTCCATCCCCAGAAATGTAGACAGAGAAATTGAGGAAAGGAAGAGCAGAGATAGAGATGGATCATGTGAAGAAAAGGAAAGGATAAACTAAGGAGGTAAAATTGATGGAATATTGGCAGAACAGGCTGAAAGAGCTAAACTGCCAACTCCTGTTCCTGTTGCCTATTGCACTGTATTCAATTTACAATCTTCATCTGATATCATTGATTTAGTACGATAAGCATTCTGTCAGACTATGGTTTAGACAATGAGTCATAGAACCACAGAAATCTAGAACACAGAAGCAATCCATTCAGATCATCATACCTGTACTAGATTCTTGAAAGAACTGTTGTGCTTAGTCCCGCTTAGCATTACTAAGAGCTGTGAACCATAACTTGGTATACATGACGTGGGGAAATTAAGTAGAAAGGTTTGAGTAATATATAGAAGGGACCAATTCCCCATTTTGATTTTAACATTCAACTGCTTTAACAATATATTAGAACAACGTAAATCAAAGTTATCAATTTTATATCTACTAGTAAGAAGTAAGTAATGAAAGACAAATTATTCATTGCACTAGTTTTGTTTCTATTTTTGTTAGTAATCTGCCCAAGGACAGGCCTCCTGCACATTGCTCTACATTTGTGATTTTGCACTTTCCTTTGCATTTAAGGGGCTTTTAGATAAGCACATGAATATGCAAGGAATAGAGGGATATGGACCAAGGGCAGGCAGAAAGTATTATATTAATATGGCATCATGTTCGGTACAATATGTGGGCTAAAGGCCTGTTCCTGTGATGTACTGTTCCATATTCCTCTTCAGTCGCTTGTAAGGGCCTCCCATTTTCACTTTCAATGAACTCTATAACTAGGAAAGAGAATACATGAGATTTTTCCCATTCTTCCTTGTGTCTGCTTAAAGGAATCACAAGTCCTTTTCCCAAAGGATCCTCTGCCTGTGAAAAGCAACTGGCCCTCAGGATTCTAGCTCTTCTGTCATCACCTCTGAAAATCTGTTGATTCTGCCACTGGCCATGACTGGTAATGCTGCACGTGGGACTCCTGTCTGCCCTGGGATGACTTGCAAAAAGGTAGGGTGAGCACTCCTGAGGCCTCAAATGACCCTGTTACTCATTTTTATTCCATTATCACACTGGAATTTGTGTTTAAGAAGCTACTGTGGAGGAGTATTCACTATTAATCAGTACATGCAAAGCATTGACACACAATATAAACAGTCCAGATCAACTAATTTGTGCATCTTCAATTCTTCTTATTTATCAAAGAATAAATATTATATTAAATCCCTGTATTGTTCGCTAAATCATTAGTGATCACAAGTTGATGGCTTGTCTTTTTTTAAACTACTAGGTGCTATTGGTAACTAATGAAATATTGCACTGCAGATAATTCCCAAAATTATTACAGATACTTATCAGTAATTAAATGCTCCCCTCAGTGCACAATTTAATTAACTTACTATTTAATTAAAGGTGGAAGAACACAAATCCCTACGGAACTCTTGGCCATTACACATCGCCGAATCCCTTTCATTGCAGTTAATCTCAATTATTTAAAGAAATTCAGTTGGTATAAAAAATATTTGAGACACATTTCAACCTCTTCAATTTTCTCCTTTCACTCTCCTCACTTAAAGGGAGCAAATTCTTCTTGGGTATAGCAGAATCATAGGATACCTACATTGCTGAAGGAAACCACTGATTCCGCACCGATGACCACCGCCCCCCCTTGCCGATAGAGCATTCTATTCCCGTAACCCCTCATGTTTACCTACTAATGCCCATAAACCCACATATTGTTGACATTCAGTGGAGTTACCATCACTGCCAACATCCTTGAGGTTTACCATCAACTCGAAACTCAACGAGACTCACCACATAAACACAGTGGCTACAAGAATAGGTCAGAGGCTAGGAATACTGCAGTGAGTAACTCATCCCCTGGCTCACCAAAGCCTCTCTACAAGGCATAAGTCAGGAGTGTGATGGAATACTCCCCACTTGCCTGGATGGGTGCAGCTCCAACAACACTCAAGCTTGACACCATCCAGGACAAAGCAGTCCCCCTTGATTGGCATCACATCTACAAACATTCAATCCCTCCACCACTGACGCTCAGTAGCAGCAATGTGCACTGTCTACAAGGTGCACTGCAGCAATTCACCAAAGATCCTTACACATCATGTTCTGAGCCCATGACCACTTCCAGAAGGATAAGGGCAGCAGATAAATGGGAACACCACCACCTACAAGTTCCCCTCCTAGCCCCTCACCATCCTGACTTGGAAATATATCACCGTTCCTTCACAGTTGCTGGGTCAAAATCCTGGAATTCCCTCCTTAACGGCATTGTGGGTCAACCCACAGAACATGGACTGCAGCGATCCAAGAAGGCAGCTCACCACCACCTTCTCAAAGGCAACTAGGGATGGGCAATAAATGCTGGCCAGCCAGTGACACTCATGTCCCACAAATGAATAAAAAGAAAAATCCTAAAGGCAATTTAGCAGGGCCAAACCACCTGTGCACGTCTTTGGAATATGGGAGGAAATTAAGCCATCTGGAGGGAACCCATGCTGACATGAGGAGAATGTGCAGACTCCACACAGTCACCCAAGACAGAGTCCCTCAACCATTCGAGCATTCATTAACTATGGGCACCAGCGTAGGTATAAATGTCACTCACTGACTCCAGAAACCCAATCCTGTTGGGTACAAGCACGGCACGGTCTAGTTTGGCCGAATGGTCTATTTTCTGTGCTTCACATTCAACACAATTCATTCATTGACAACCAAGAACATCTGGAACAGCAAGCACTGATTAAATGATCAAGAGAGGTTACCCCATGTGATTTTCACATTGTAGCCTTCGCCACTGAGGTTCGAAAACACAGCATGACATAGACCTCAGATCTGAACGGTTTGCATCTGCATAGCCTGGAATTATTGCAGTGTATTTGCCCTCTGAATTAGTTGGATGAGCAACAATTTTTAAGGGCTGAACATTTTTAATATTTATTAACAATATTTTTTATTGGGGGTGGCACAGTGGCTAGCACTGCTGCCTCACAGCACTAGGAACCTGAGTTCAATTCCAGTCTTGGGCGACTGTGTGGAGTTTGCACATTCTCCCCAGGTCTGTGTGGGTTTCCTCTGGGTGCTCCAGTTTCCTCCCACAGTCTGAACAATGTGCTGGTCAGGTGCATCGGCCATGCTAAATTCTCCTTCAATGTACCCGAACAGGCGCCGGAGTGTGACGACTAAGGGCTTTTCACAGTCCACATAAGCCTACTTGTGACTCTAATAAATAAACTTTAAACCATTTGAAACTGAAGCAAAAAACAATAGGAAGACTGGAAATGACAAAAGATATCCATTCATCCTTTTCCCATTCTCACTGTTACAACAATCTCTATTATATTTCTGAACTAATCGATCCTTGCCTCTTGCTATCAGTAAGACACATTTTTCTGTAGTAACAGAGTAAAGCCAAGTCCTACTCAAAATTAGCAGACGCTTCAAGGGTTAATGTCAATTTTATTAGATCACTGGGGTAAATTAGCTTTTATTCAATTCTGAAAGGGCCACGCACACACACAAACAAACGCACACACAAACAAATACACACTCTCTCTCTCAGGCTTAAAGAATCCAAATTCCTGTTTTTGCCACTGCCTCCATTCAAACAGCACAGCTGCCATCTCATAAACATCTCATGACTCATAGTTCAATATTCTGGAGGAGAGTAATATTTCAGTAATGCAGAAACTCACATTCTCCCTAATTCATTGTTCAACAACGACGATACATCAGCCCTTGCCATGTTTGAAAATCAGAAGTAATCTTTGCAGAATCCATGAATATGAAACATTTTGGCATAAACCATTATTGCGCCCAGCATCTCTACAAACTGATTGATACATAATCTGAATATTTGGTACTTATATCTAGACTGAAAAACAAAATCATAATAAAGGCAGAAAATGTAACTTCATGGTCACTCCAGAGAGTCTTACAGAGCAGCAATTTCTTATTTCAATGAAGTGAAATCATTCCACGAGTATCAGTGACGAGAATCCCGATAGAGCACATCTGTTTTCTAGTACTGGTGCGTGTGTTTGGTCTATTTCCAGACCTTTGGGAGCCACTTCCTTATTTGCATTTTGCTTTTAAATCCCACTCCTTGTTGAGTTTTTGCTAAACGCAGGAGAGCACAGCTGCATATTCCTTGCACGAGTTCATGTCCACCTTGGCAGGCAAGCCAGTGTAAAATAACTGAACCCTTCTGTTGCTCTGATTCTTTCCCAATAATGATGAAAAATGATAGAAGACTTCTTATTTTTCCACAATCGCACATTGCATATCGATAACGGGTGATCTCTGGGTAAAATTCGACATTAACTTATATAGTTCTAAATTGGAACATAAGAAACATAAGAAACAGGAGCAGGAGTAGGCCATCTAGCCCTTCGAGCCTGCCCCGCCACTCAATAAGATCATGGCTGATCTGTCGTGGCTCAGTTCCACTTTCCCGCCCTCTCCCCATAACCCTTAATCCCCTTGCCTATCAAAAACCCATCAACCCGCGTCTTAAATATATTTAGCGAGGCAGCCTCCACCACTTCAATGGGCAGAGAATTCCAGAGATTCACCACCCTTTGAGTGAAGGAGTTCCTCCTCAACTCCGTTCTAAACTGACCCCCCTTTATCTAGAGGCTGTGCTCTCTAGTCCTACTGTCCTTTCTGAGCAGGAAGAGCCTCTCCACCTCTATCCTATGCATCCCATTCATCATCTTATATGTCTCAGTGAGATCTCCCCTCATTCTTCTAAACTCTAACGAGTACAAGCCTAGTTTATTCAGCCTCTCCTCACAGTTCAACCCCCTCAACTCCGGTATCAGCCTAGTAAACCTCAGCCTAGTAAAATGATGGAACGGAATTATTTTAATAAAATAATTTCCTACCAATGCGCACGGCCAGAGTTTTCCGACCACTCACCTTAGCGAATGTGGCTCGTCACCAAATTCTCCATCCTCGCTGCAGCGGGAGCGTGGCGTGAACAGACGGTAAGATAGTGCCCCCCTCCATCCTCCAAATAAATTAATATGAGAGTATAGACCTTTCATTTGGAATTCCACCACACTATGGATTTACATGATTAAATTTCCAGTGACACCCAAATAGGTTGAAGTATTTTCTATTGTTCTGTTTGATGCTGCAACTCATTTTGGAATAAGCAACAAGCATTTCAAGGATATACCTGCCACAGCGGGAGTGCAGTGAGGGTTCATTAGTCTGATTCCTGGTAATGGCAGGATTGTCCTACGAGGAGAGATTGGGTCGACCGGGCCTGTATTCACTGGAACTTAGTGGGAATCCCATTGAAGTGTAAAAAAGTCTTGACAGAGCTGGACATTCAAGAAGCAGGGGTGACGTTACCTCTGGCTGGGTCAGGTGTAGAACAAAGCATCACCTTCTCAGGATATGGGGTAGGCTACTTAGGACTGAGAGGAGCAGAAACTTCACTCAAGAGGATGGAGAACCTGTGGGATTCTCTACTACAGAAGGCTGTGGAGGCCGAATCACTGGATATATTTGAGGAGGAATAGATATGACTTCTTAATTCTCAAGGCATCAAAGGATATGGGGAGAGTGTAGGAATATGGCGTTGAGATTGGGGATCAGCTATGACTATACCGAATGATGGAACAGACTCAAAGGACCAAGTGACTGACTCCAGCTCATATTTATCTGTCTACTTATTATTCAAAGGGAAGATTTTTCACTCCCATTTTTAGGGAGGCAGGAACAGTGAAACCCATGGGACTCGCAGGCGGAATTTCCCCAATTGATTGTCCCTGCCCCTGCCAATGATGTAAAGGGCCATCGGGATCTCCATTTGAATATATTTAAATGCCATATCAGGTCTTTACATCCCCACCCCACCATGTTAGACTGTTCATTCACATGTGAATTACACGTTCCCCACAGTATGCAATGATCAGAACCCCAACAGTGCCGCACAGGTGAATACCGCCCTTTGGAGGATTTGGGGGTTAAAGAGGGCAATACCAAATCAGTACCCTTGCACTGCTCTCGCACTTCCCACGACAACACTGCCTGGGTACTGGGCAGTGCCAGGGAGCTGAGGGGAGGGGACAGGGGGGCGGTGGGAGGCATGAGGGAAGGGGTGAGTTGAGGAAATGGTCAGGGAACAGAACAGAAGAGTAAAAAACTGGACGGTCTGGAGGGGAATCCCCAAGGAGATGTCATAAAAACATGCTGCTGATGGTTTATTCTCGGTACCACAGATTCTCTATGTAATAAAACACCTCGGTCGTAGTGAATGAACATCAGTCTGGCTGCCATTTAAATACGGTGCCAGGACCTTCGACTCCATGAGGCGAACGGCAGGGATAGATACATCCCAGCCACCCTGCCACAAGGTTCGCTCAGCTCTTTACTGATCCACAATTAATGAGCTGAAAAGCAGAAGACCGCACGTGCGGCTGGCCCACTATCCAGTGGGAATCACATCGACTTTCTCACCCACCCCAGCACTTTGCCTCCAGAGTGGAAAATTCCACCTATCGTTTCCTTGGCACAGCCTCAGGATAATGATCTGAATGTTTTGGACTGGGATGAAAAGAAACTCCTTTACTCAACAGGGTTATGAATCTTTGAAATTGCTAATTTTTGCTATTGCAGGGAATGAGGAGGTTATGGGAAGCAGACAGCGAAGTGGAGTTAGAACAAAGAAAAGTACAGCACAGGAACAGGCCCTTCAGTCCTCCAAGCCTTCGCTGATCATGTTGTCTGATGTAGACCAACCTCCTGTATCACTCTACTCCCCACCTGTTTATCTGTCTATTCAGAAAAGTCTTAAATGTTTCTAACCTGTCTGCCTCAACCACCTTGCTTGGCAGTGCATTCCAGGCCCCCAACATCCTCTGTGTAAAGAAAACTTCCCCCACACATCTCTACTGAATCTTTTCACCCCTTACCTTGAACTTGTGCCCCCTTGTAATTGTCATTTCTGCCTTGGGAAAAAGTTTCCAACAGTTCACTTTATTTATGCACCTCATAATTTTGAAAACTTCAATCAGATCGCCCCTTAACCTCCGTCTTTCCAGAGAAAATAATCCCAGTTTATTCAATCTCTCTTCATCGGCAGCACTGTGGTGAGCACTGCTGCCTCACAGCTCCAGGGACCTGGGTTCAATTCCCAGCTTGGGTCACTGTCTGAGTGGAGTTTCCACGTTCTCTTTGTGTCTGCATGGGTTTCCTCCGAGTGTTCCAGTTTCCTGCCACAGTTCAAAGGTGTGCAGGATAGATGGATTGGTCACCTAAATTGCTCTTGTGTGTGCCGGGACGCATAGGTTAAAGGGATTAGCGGGGTAAATATGTGGCATTATGGAGATAGACCCTAAGTGGGATTGTTGTCATTACAGACTTGACGGGCTGAATGGCCTCCTTCTGCACTGTAGAGATTCTATGATTCTAATATTCTCCATACCAGGCAACATCCTGGTAAACCTTTTCTGTACTCCCTCCAAAGCCTCCTTCTGGCAATATGATGACCAGAATTGGACGCAATATTCCAAATGTGGCCTAACAACGTTTTATGTAATGTAACATCATTTTCCCACTTGCTGACGGATTTCAGGGAGAAAATTAGCCATGCTTGTGTTGAATGGCAGGGAAGATCTAAGGAGACCATTGGTCCATTCCTCCTCTTATTTCTTACATTCTTAGTTGAGCATACTGAAAAATGGCAGTCAGGTTTTTACACTGCCACTGCAGCCATCTTCTTTAAATTATTTCTTTATGAGCGGTTATTAGAAGCCATTGGAAAATAAATTTATTCTTAAGTTGTGGCCCCCAGGGACTTGGGCATTCCAGAAAAAGATCACGGGCCTGTAAATTGTGATGATGCTCTCACCGTGCTGCGAGACTGCCAGCTCCAGTTTGACTCCCGTCATTGGAATGTTTTCCCCTAATCTCCATTAGCTCCTTGATGACATGCTCAGTTGAATTCTGCCCTCTGCTGCAGGTAGTGACAGTCAGCAAGCCCCTGTAATTTCGCTCCCATGTCTTGTTAAGATCCTGGATGTAAATGCGGTGTGGAAAAGTGTGGCCCTAGCAGAACCCAAACCGAGCATTGGGGAACATGTTGTTCACAATTTCAAACAGGTTACTGGTCGTTTCTTCCATTACTTTTCTAATGGCTGGCAGCAGGCTGATAGGGTAGTAATTAATCAGTTGGACTTGTAGAAAGGACGCACATGCCATTTTTTCACATTGTCAGATGTCAGTGTTGTAGCAGTACTCACAGAATTGTTAAGGAGCAGGAGGTGGCTGTTTGGCTCATCATGTCTGCACCAGCTCTCCAAACAAGCAACATGAGTTATTGCCCTTCCCCTGCCTTTTCAGCATAACCTTACACATTGTAATCATTTAATGCCTTCTTGAATGAAGATTGAACCTGCCTCCACCGCCCTTCCAGACAGTGCATTCCAGACTCAAATCACTCACAGTGCAAATAAGTCTTTGCTCGTGTCACATCTGATTCTTTTGCAAATCATTTTAAATGTGTGCCCTCTCGTTCTTGATCCTTTTGCAAACGGGGACAGTTTCTCCCTATCTACTCCATCGAGCTCCCTCGTGATTTTGAGCATCTCTATCAGATCTCCTCTTAGCCTTTTTCTCTCCAAGCAGAACAGTCCCAATCTCGCCAATCTACTAGAACAACAGAGTTGATAAAATGAAATTTCACCAGTTTTCCCTGCGGCCAAAGATACCACAATATAGACAAAATAATCAATTCAGGTATTAAATGTTAATAGGACTTGTACAACAGCAGCATATTTTGAAGTGGGCATCACATCCCAAAATTCCAAAGCAATTTAGAGAAAAAAATGATCCATTATTCATCGATATACTACACTTGATATTGGTATAGAAGTTAATTTCTCCTTATAGTCTGGTGAAAAACTAAAGTCTTGAAAAAAAATGCTCTCAGTAGAAGAACAAAACAAAAGGAATCGTCTCAAACAGTAACGATCAAAGAATGTCTGCAGTACAGAAGGAGGCCATTTGGCCCCTCGAGTCTGTATCAACCATAATCCCACCCAGGCCTTATTCCAGTAACCCCATGCTTGCTAATCTCCCTGACACTAGGATCAATTTAACATAGCCAATCAACCTAATCCCACATATTTGGATTGTGGGAGAAAACTCACGCGGACAGAGGGAGAACGTGCAAACTCCACACAGATAGTGATCCAAGACCGGAATTGAACCTGGGACCCTAGCACTGTGAGGCAACAGGGCTAACTATGCTGCTCTTTTAGATTAACCATGCTGATGGGTCCAAATAATTCACAACTGAGTGGAAATCTACCAAGTACCAGTTCCACTACCCAGACAAGTAGGAAATATGTTAACTTGCAACAAATAAGCACCAAATTAATCATCTTTCTAAACAGAGAACTGTAGAATCCAAATGACAATCAAATGAATTAAATTTCTCAAGTATTTTGTTCACTTTGCTTTTGTCTGCCATTTATATTCTATACTGATTCATAAAATTGTAGTAATTTAGCATTAGAGAAGACTGCACAAGTCCCTTGTTTCTCCCATAAGAAATAGAGACAAGATGGCCCTGTTTTGACATTCAAAGCAATCATGACTGATCTTGGACTGACCCCACTCAACTGAGACAAGGACCCAAATCTAACCACCCATTCGCGCTGGTGGGATTTCCCATCCCGCTGCAGTAAACAGAGATTTGGCTGGGTGCCAAATTCTCCGATCTTGCTGCAGCAGGAGCGTGGTGTGAACGACCGGCAAGATGGCACCTAAGGGTTCTGAATTTGAAGAGTTGGGAATTTTACCTTCACCTTTGGTGGGAAGGGAGGGAGGCAATGTGAGATAAGAGTTTTCATTCTGCTTTTATGAAAAATACCGTCATAAAATTAAGTTACAGCAGGAAACAAAATCACAAGTGACAAAATTTCATTGCCCCCAAGCTCCTGCTAAAAATATCTTTGGGTTCACTGACCCACTGAATTTAAAGATATTATTGAGAACTTGAATTAACCGTAGCAAAAAATTCTAACATTTGAGTGATTAGAAGCCACCTATTCCACTCTGCGGTTTGAATGCTGTTAAATTAAACATCTGATTGGCAGCCAAAGGTGTTAATTTGGTTGATTTTGTTGTGAAATATTTGAAGCATGATCACAGGCTTGATTGAGATCATTATCATGCTAATTCTGAACTCCTTCAAAGGCAATAAATATTTCAATAAGTGGTTCAGTTCGCAAGTCTCAGAAATGCAGACCGGACCACCTTCAATGGCCTTTAACTATGGTCACTAAAGGTCACAAACAGTGGATTAAGACATTCAAAACCAATTACCCTCAAGAACCCAGTAACTACACACCAGTGAGCGCACATGCTCCTGAAGGTGGCCCACCTTTGCCTTAACAAGAGCAACGAAGGAGTGTGAATAATAATTGCCAGCGATGTCATATTTTGAGAATATATAACAAAAGCCTCAAGGTAAGAAAAGTAATGGATAAATATTATTGATGCCTCTGTCGTTGTCCCAGTGCTTTCAGAATAAAGTGATAGAGTGGTACTGTCAAGAAAGGACATGATCCTTGGTGTATTGAATAAAAAATGATTTCGCTGCTTCAGAACTTGGTTATTAATACTGCTGATTTTGCACTTTTAGTAATAAAAGCAATTTTTGATACTGAGACACGATTGTCCCTCCTCCACTTTGCAATATTTTGTTGAGAATTTTGAGGCCGTTTTAGATATTCTCTCACGTTTAATGGTGGCCACTTTATAAATGATCTCAATATCTTATGTTCAAAAATTGATCCACTATTTAATCACGGTGTACCCCAGGAGTCTCCCAACAGGGCCTCTTGAATCTATAATGATAGATGTGAGAACAGAACACTTGGAAAATGATAATATGATTTGGCAGAGTCAACATAGATTCAAGAACAGGAAGTCACACTTAAGTTGGAGTTTTGGGGAATGTACTGAGTTGAATAGATAAGAGGGAAACCGGTGTTTGTGGCATAATTAGATTTTCAGAAAGCTTTTGATAAGGTACCACACAAGAGGTTAGTAAACAAAGTTAAAGTACATAGGATTTGGGGTAATATACTGGCATGGTTTGAGAACTGGCTAATGGACAGAAAGCAGAGAGTAAGGATGGGATTTTCTAGTCCACCTCATCAGCAGGATCTTCCAGTCCTTTCCATGACCCCTTCATGGGGTGGGTGAGCCATGCAGAACACTGGAGACTCCAATGGCAACAGAAAATCCTGCTGTTGGCCAATGACGGGAGAAGGGGTGGGCTGGGAGGGCCATAAAATCCCAGCTTAAGAATAAGTAGGACATTTTCAATTTTATTAAATTTATTAGTGTCGCAAGTAGGCTTACATTAACACTGCAATGAAGTTGCTGTGAAAATCCCCTAGTTGCCACAGTCCGTTGCCTGCTTGTGTACACGGAGGGAGAATTTAGCATGGCCAATGCACCTAAACAGTATGTCTTTTGGACTGAGGGAAGAAACCAGAACATCCAAGGCAACTCACTGAGACAGAGGGATAATATGCAAACTCTGTATGATAACTCAAGTCGGGAATCGAATCCGAGTCCCTGACGCTGTCGAACAGCAGTGCTAACCACTGTGCCACTCTGCTTCTCAGGTTGACAGGCTGTAATCCCGTCCTTGTGAAGGGTATCACAAGGATTGGTGCATGGGCCCCAGCAATTCACATTCTATAGCCCAAAATCTTCCATCCTTGCTCACGACTGAGATTTTTCAGTGCCATTAGAGGACAATGGAGTTTTGGCTGGAACACCAAATTTTTCATTCTTGTTTGCAACAGGTCCTGTCATGGATGGGACCAGAGAATCCCACCCGATATCAATGATGTGGACGTGGGGATTCAAATGTAACATCTCTAACTTTGTGAAGATGAAACGAGGTGGAAGTGTGAGTTGTGGGGAGAATACAAAGGGACTTCAGAGGGATTTGGAGAGGCTAAGCAAGTGGGCAAAGATTTAGCAGATGGAATACAAAGCAGAGAAATGTGAAGTTATCCTCTTGGGCAGGTTATTTCCTAAATGGAGAGAGGCTGGGAAGTGTTGAACTTCAAAGAAGCTTGGATGTTCTTGTTCAAGAGTCAGAAAGCTGATGTGCAGGTACAGCAAGCAATTCAGAAAACAAATGGCAAGTTGGCCCTTATAACAAAAGGATTTGAATATAGGAGTAAAGTTGCCTTCCTGAAGTTATGTAGAGCTTTGTGAGAATGCAGCTGTTGTATGCAGCTTTGGTCTGTACCTAACAAAAGATATATTTGCCACAGAGGGAGTGCAGTGAAGAATCATCAAACAAACTCCTGGGACACAGGGATCGTCTTATGAGGAAAGATGAAATAGACTGGGCCTTTATCCTCTAGAGTTTAGAAGTACGAGAGATGATTTCATTCAAAGGTACAGGATCTCTGCAGGGCTCGATAGGATAGATGCAGGAAAGATGTTTCCCCTGGCTGGGGATTTCTGGTGCCGGGGACGCAGTCATACATTAAGGAGCAGGCCATTTAGGATTGAAATGAGAAGAATTTCTCCACTCAGAGGGTGGTGAATCTTTGGAATTGTCTGTCTCAGAGGCTCAGTCACTGAGTATTTTCAAAATTGAGATCGATAGATTTCTACATATCAAAAATATAAAGGAATGTGGAGATAATGGAGAAAAACACTGCTGAAGATGATGATCAGCCCAGGTGATTGGCACGGTGGCACAGTGGTTAGCATTGCTGCCTCACAGTGCCAGGAACCCAGGCTCAATTCCAGCCTTGGGAGACTGCCTGTGTAAAGTTTGCATGTTCTCCCCGTGTCTGCGTTGCTTTTCCTCCCACAGACCAAAAATGCGCAGGTTAGCTGGACTAGCCATTGCTAAATTGCCCCTTTGTGTCCAAAGATGTGCAGGTTAGCTGGATTGGTAGTAAATGCACGGGATTGTGGGGATAGGGTGAAGGATGGTGGGCCTGGGTAAGATGCTCTTTCCGAAAGTCTGTGCAGACTTGATGCACCAAATGGTCTCCTTCCGCACTGTAGGGATTCTATGATCTCATTGAATGACAGAGTGAGCCTGAAGGGCCAAATTGCTTATTTCTTAGGTTATGATCTTTCATGCACCTGCTTCTCCAATCTTTCAGTAGGCAGACCTTAACCATTGAGCAACATACGGCTAGCTATGAACTATTAAACTTCTTTGCTTTACAGATGGCAAGTGAATGCACGGAGTGATTGTTTAATCAAAACACAGTACTTCACTTAATTTCAAACTTTATCTCGAGAATATGTTATTCCCACTAGCAACTTCTCTGTAGTTCTGACCATCACTGTTCTGTACTGTTCTCCTAACTTACTTTCAGTTCAGAGTCAAGCCTTTTGGCTCTACAAGCCTGTGCCAATCATGATGCCCTAAATAAACTAAAAAAAAAATCCATCTATCCTTACTCAGTCTATCCGTCTATTTCCTCCCTATTCATGTACCCATTAAATGCCTCTTAATATGCATGTTTCCACCATCCCCTCTGGCAGCAAAGTTTGCCCTCACTTGATCACAATCTCTCACTAAACCTAACTAGACTTGACTTTTGTTGAAATGTTACTTACTTTCCTTTGTCATCTGTGCCCACAAGAGTTCAGGTCATTCCATTTATGATCCCATGGCAGTCCAAGGGAGAGAACTGGTCAGTTAATTCTGCAAGACAGTCCTGAAGAGTAGGCCTTTGCCACGTTACCCACAATGAGTTCACAGGCAAAACAGCGATTTCAATCTATTATTTGTTAATGCATACTGGATCCATCTGATAAAGATAATGGTGTTGTTGAGTCACCGATTCTTCATATGAACATCGAAAGAGGCCCTTGACACACTACTGTTCATCCTCTGTTTTGACAAGAGTGGAGGCACTTTGTGCACATAGGAAATGTGAACTTTTTATACTTTGTACGCGCATCTGAGAGTGTTTTGAATTTCTTTTTATGTTCATTTTGTATCTGTTCCTGATCAATGAAGGGCTAATTGCAGATGTGAGAGTACTGCCTGCATGGCTCAAGTTGATTAGACCCATATGTCTGAGCCGATTCTTTGTGTTAAGGATATACTTTTTGAGCCACAGCTACGAGTCGTGATTATGGCTCTTCATCACAACTGAAAATCAATGCAAGCACTGAAAGACAGATAACGATATCAGGATATGACAATACGGACTGAGCTCCTTGGGCCCAACTTTACCATTTTTGTTCTAAGTGCTGAGTCTCAGCGTAATGCAGAACCGACTTAGAAATCTGCTTTCAGGCACCCCCATACACACATAACCTGAAAAAAAAATCGCGGGTCCCATTTGCATTGTGGGTGGGGCTTAACGCGGCCAAAACAATTGGAGTTCTGAGCTGTGTATGCACAGTTAGAGAAAAAAATTGAAAAAGCGCGCCCAAGTTAGATCGCTCCCGGGCTGCAGAAAGCAGAGAAACCGAGAGCGAAAAGCGGGAGCGATGATCCCCACACACATCTCTGTCCCCTTTATCCACCCACTCCCCCCGCTAGTCACATACATCATTGTCCCCCTTATTCACCCTCCCCGCTACCCAGACCGATCGCCACTCCTGGCCCCCTCCCTGCCTCACTGATCACCTGCAGAGTGGCAGCGGACCCCCCTGCCCCCCCCACCAGAGATCCAATTGCCCTCCCCCACCACCAGAGATCCATTTGCCCCACCCCCAACCAGTGGGCGATCGGGCCTCCCCCCCAGAGATACATCTTACCCGCCTCTCTCCTCCTCCACCCCACCCCCCCCCCAACAACAGAGATACATCTTACCCACCTCCCCACAACCTCCCTCCCCAGACAACGATCTGGCCTCATTTCCCACCCCCCTCCCCCAGAGAATGGCCTGGCCTCACTCACCCCCCTCCGCAGACAATGATCTGGCCTCACTCGCCCCTCCCCCTCCAGGGAACGGTCTGGCCTCACTCATCACCACCCCCCCCAAGAGGAACTTCTGACCCGCTTCCTCCCCCCCTCCCCTCCTGACAATGATCGGTTACTCCCTCCCCCCACCAGAGATACATCTAACCCGCCTCCTCCTCCTCCTCCGCCACCTCCTGCGCCCCCACAACCAGACAACGATCTGGCCTCACTCCCCTCTCCCTCTCCCCCTCCCCAGCCAGTGAATGATCTGACCCGCCTCCCTCCTCCCCCCCCCCCCACCACCACCACTGATCTGAGTCAGAGAGCCATTGGAAGCTCTGAATGTGCTCTTCAGTAGCTGGAGTGCCCGATTCAGACTTCTATTCAACAAGCCCATTACAGCGCGGTTCCGGATTGGCAAACGCAGTGGTAAAGGGGGAAATGCTGATAAAGTTGGGTGGGCAGTTCACTAACTCAAATTAAATGCATGCAAATACATTTAAATCACCACTGCACCCGTTTTGGGCGCAAAAAGGATCGTCACCATTCCTGGGTTTCACTAAAGTGGCCATTTGCACGGATCGTATTAATGGCCTCACATCCGATTTTACCATGTTTTCGTGCCCAAAAACGGGCGTGACAGAATGGTAACATCGAACCCTTTGTCGCAGAGAAGGATAGGAATTAATTTGGAGAAGATTTTTTTTCCAATTTGATGATAGGGAGAGAAAGAAGAAGTCATCTGTCGCTACTAGACCAGTGCGGAACAAGAACTACCTGGACTAGGATATCAATGGCCTTCCTTTGTTAAGTATAACTTTTGTTGCTCAGTAAATGGTGTCAATGCACCAAATATCTCATCCAAAATTTGTTGTGTGGTCTTGAAACCTGTCTTGTATTTAATTTCATTTTAATATCACCCCCAACTTAAACCAAAAATCCTAAGTTATAAGGAACTGCAATTCCAAAACTTGACAGCCCTTTAGCAGTTGCTGAATAATTACACCTCATCTGATGCTGAGGGATTAAAAGCTCTCATGGAGCAAAACTCATAATTTCACCTGCTGAGCAACTGTTCCACCCCACTGTGAATAAAAAGAGAATCCTCAAAGTCAAACTAATACCCCCTCCTATTCCTGCTGCATTTTTCATCACATTCCTGTTTTCCCATCCATTGCTCGTCATCACAGTTTCATCCTTCCCCAAAATTCAGTCTAACCTGCACGCAGACATTCACAGCAATGATAACTTCAGACAAGTCATATTACAGAAATGAGAATTATAGCATTTGGTTAACTGTTGTAATACTCTCCAGAACTTATCAGCAACTAAGATTTAAAATTCATTGTTCTACATACACTACATTTGTTCACATTCGTCTAAACTTCCCACTGCCTCAGGAAAGCAGCCAGTATAACAAAGAATTCCACACATTCCAGACACTCTTCTACCTTCTTCCATCGGGAAAAAGAATGCAAACGTCTGAGAACATGTACCAACAGACTCAAGAACAGCTTCTTCCCTGCTGTCATCAGACTTTTGAATGGTCCTATCATATATTAAGCTGATCTTTCTCTTCACCCTACCTGCAACTGAAAAACTATATTCTGCACCCTCTCCTTTCCTTCTCCCTTATGTACTCTATGAATGATATGTTTTGTCTGTATAGTTTGCAAGAAATAATACTTTTCACTGTATCTCAATATATGTGACAATAATAAATCAAATCAGAACATACACTAAAACACCTTTACAACAAAAAAGACCAATTTGATCTCTGCCAAATTTCTCTTTTACATACCTCAAAAAGGCAACTGCTAGCCATATAAATACTTAGACCTCTCTTTTCTACACCCAATAGTGCATCCTGACACGCACAGTTGGTGAATATATATGGTCTAAGAAGCAGTTCAGACACTGACAGACTAGTTCATAAAGAGACCACTGTTAGTGCATTCTACCCCAAACCCCCAGGTTTACTTAAGAAAATTGGTCAAGTATAACCAATAGGATCCAATGAGTTCTCTGAATAAAGTTATCTTGGCAAATAAACATTGCAACTAGCGGTTTTTTTTTTAAAATAAGGAATTTGCAAGGTGAACCATCAACAAAGTCCTAAAAAATAAGATTGGATAATTAGTTCCTGCTTAAAAGTAGTGCTTGACTGTTTCACAGTGTCAGGGGAACAAGGAGAAGTGATCTTTGTACTACACTATTCTTGTTGTGTGCATTTTTTCATTCACTGGTTATATGTTATCAAGGAACTACCTATCATTTATCATGCTGTGATGGTTTCTCGTGCTGCTACAGAATACCTGGGAGCATTCTGAGCAGCACAGTGGGTTTCTGTACCTGCGAGTGTGCTATAGAATCCTCAGATTTACTTTCATCAAAGGACCACTCACCTCCATTTAACACAATAAATGGACGTAGCTTGAATTCAACAAATGATGCACTGGAAAATGAATGCCATTGCTTCAAACATATGACAGGGTAATATTAATCAAAAAACTCTTCATCTAAAAATATACAGGGTGCAATAGTTGATTTCTGTCTGAAGTAGCACCAAGTTGATTGAGTCGAGAAATATTGCCCACTTGGGATGACCAAAGTTTGGGTTTTCAAGTGAGTACCAAGCTGTGGCAAGATGTGGTGCCAGATTGGCACTCCTCTAACTTGCTGGTAGTGGCAAGGCAGGAACTCAGTTGCCTCCCACATGAAACCAGTAGGTCAGGACTGAGTTGGAAGCAAGGGGTGGCCATTAGACCAGAATATTTGTGTGGGGGTCAGGAGACCACATAAAATATTTTCTCCCCCCAAGGTATCTGAACTTTTCCTGAATCAATACATTAAGCCATTCACTGTCAGCTGTATGTGGCTTTCCATCTGCATCTGAAAGTTGGCAATGAGGCTCTTCAGCAAGTATAGGACAGTGAGTTCCACGCTTAATCAACCTCTGCTGATCCAATCAGAGAGGAGGGGGCAGCTCTTTCCTGACATGATCATTGGTTGTAACTACATTACTCATGGGGCTTGTAGCACTGTGCAACCACACAGTGAGTAAGGGCAATGTGGAGCCAGGAGGAGACCTGACCCGCAGTGCCTGATGGGGGTTGCAGTTCTGCCGTGGCACCCAGTACTTGGGAGCTCGAATCTGAGAAAGGGAGAGGCCAAGCGACTTTTATGTGGCCGAGGCTGGAATTGGAGTTGTGTACCCGTAAATCCCAATCCCGAGCGACGGTGACCAGGATTACAACTATTTAATGCCTTTTACTCCCATCCCACCCTCCCTCATCCCCCTCGCACACACCCATTCCCTCAGCACTCCTCCTCACATCCATTCCTCTCCGCTCACACCCAATCCCTCTCTTTCGCTCCACTATCCACCCTGAAACCACCAACCCCCTCGCCCGCATCCCCTTGTGGTGAAGGTGAAGGGTGGGGGAGGGGGTGGTTTCAGGGTGGTGGGAGCAAAAATAAAGCAACGCACAGAGCCCCACTAACCGTAAATCCACCTTTGCTCCAAGCTGAAATAGACCAGAGCACATCTCTCTCATTTACAACATGATTTAAAATTTACGGGATGGCCTTGATCATCAATAGCATGCCTCCCCCTCCAATATTTATTGCAAACCGCTGCCCCTCCCACCATGATTGTGTGATGAAAATAGGATGGCAAATAATTAAAAATAAGGCCTGTCATTTGAGAAATGTAAAAATACAGAGTGACACCATGTACTAAAATACTAGCTATATCCAGGAGGCATTTTGCAACCCTATTTTCTTTTGCGATAACGAAAGATTTTACTTACCCGACAATTGCCGAGTTCTTCAGCCGACAGAATGATTGCCCCACATTTCTTCCCTGGAATTCCGCTGGGAACAAATAACAAAAGATACATAAAAATCTCACGTATTTTAAAAGATTGATTGCTTTTAAATCCTTAGCAAATGGAAACAACAATTTGTGGCGAATACTCAGTATTAAGTGCAGCTTAAACTTATCTTAGAAGGATCAGAATGTCTTTTGGGGTTTATTTTCTCCCAGATGCAATTAGTAAAAAATGTAACTGAGAGAGTTTTTTCCTGCGACTTGATTTTGTCTATTTTTGCTAAGATTTGCAAATGAAAGAGAATAGTACAGTATAAAGGGGTGAGGCGGCGGGGAAACGTTGAGCAAATCTCTTTGCCAAAGTGTCTTGCGTGAGGATCTGCTGATGTATAAGCCTAAGCAATAGGCACTGAACATGTACAATTACAACATCAATGTTTGATAACAAATCAGGACAGCACGGTGGCACAGTGGTTAGCACTGCTGTCTCAATGCCAGGGACCCGGGTTCAATTCCAGCTTTGGGTGATTGACTGTGTGGTATTTGCACATTCTCCATCTAAGTGTGGGTTTCCACTGTGCACACCGGTTCCCTCCCACTGTCCAAGGATGCGCAGGTTAAATGGATTGTGGATGTTAAATTGCCCCTTTGTGTCCTGAGAGATGAGGGCAATTAGCCATGATAAATGTGCAGGTTACTTTTTTCTAAGCTTATTTATTATGTCAGAAGTAGGCTTGCATTGTAATGAAATTACTGTAACAATCCCTTTGTCATCACACTCTGGCACCTGTTCAGGTATACTGAAGGAGAATTTAGCATGGCGAATGTACCTAACCGGCATGTCTTTAGGATTGTGGGAGGAAACCGAAGCAAAATCACGCAGACAAGGGGAGAATGTGCATATTTTGCGATCCAAGCCAGGAATTGAAACCAGGTCCCTAGCGCTGGGAAGCAACAGTGCTAACCACTGTGCCACCCCACGGGGATATGCCAAAACGGTGCATACCTGATGGGCAAATGGCCTCCTTCTGCACTGTAGGGATTCTATGGTTCTAATTTCTTTTGGAAAACTTTATTATCTAGAGGGAAGTTCTATTTTAAAAGGATTATTCAGTTTATTTAATTTTTCCTTTTGTTATGATCGCTAGTCTGCTGGAGTATTGAGGTAGCTCCAGCATTTAGCAACTTCCTTCATGTTTGTCAGGAAGATGGATGGTGCTAATGGAAAACAACAGCAATTTTCTTCTCGTTTTCAGAGACAATAGTAATCATTGATGTGCCAAGTTTAGCACGGTTTGGCTGCAATGCAGACATTTTGCAGTTCCTAACAAGCGTATTTCAAAACGCCTTTGGGCTGGGGCAGATTGTTATTTCTTGTCACTATGGTGCCTGCTTTCATGGCTCCAGTAAATTAGACAGTACCACATAGTGTTCAGTCGTATCTTGGACAGCAGAACATTTTGTGTAGTGACTTCATGTTCATCGTCAAGTGAGGTAAATTTAATCAGGACATATTTCACTTGTTGCCCTTATGAATGGAAAGCCATTTCCAAGTATTATCTATGCTGAAATCATAAAGGAATATAGAGATATAGAAAATAGAAGCATGGGTAGGCCCTTTGAGCCTGCTCTGCTATTCATTACGAACATGGCTGATCATCAAATTCAATATCCTTATCCCATCTTCCCCGCATATCCCTTGATCCCTTTAGCCCCAGGCACTATATCCAATTTCATTTCTTGAAATCACACAAAAGGTTTGGCCTCAGCTACTTTCTGTGGTAGTGAATTCCACAGATTCACTGCCCTCTGGGTGAAGAAATTTCTCCTCATCTCAGTCCTAAAAGGTTTACCCCTTATCCTCAAACTATGACCCCTAGTTCTGGACTCCCCCACCATCGGGAACATTCTTTCTGAATCTATCCTGTCTAACCCCGTTAGAATAGAAACTAGAAGCTAGACATAGAAACTAGAATATAAAACACATTTATGATTTTGGTACAAGTGATAAAACATGGTGCTCACTACTGCAGACTCCAAATGTTCATTAGACAGCTATACTGTGGTTGTAATAACTTGATTACACAGTTAATACTGAAATAGCCCAACAGATAACCAGTTTTCTTTTTATTTGATGTATCGGCAGAGTTATATACACAGGCATTGCGATGTCACTTACTATTCATCTATCCATATGTTGCAAGTTTGAGACCTGAATATCACTGACTACAATAACTGCGGCAGTATCTCTATCTTCCATCTCTTACTGGCAAATGGGTTGATAAATAATATAACAGAAAAATGCTGCAACTTGTGTCTCACATAGCAGTGAATTATTAAGTTGTAGCAGCCTGGCTTTTTATTTTCCTTTTGTGTCAAATTTAATAAAAACTTTTCCTGCTCGCAAACCTCACCAATACGATGTACGCAATATGTACGTATGTGGGATGACAGCAAGACAATTCAACCAACCCCGGTTAATTTCCATGCATTCAGAAAAGCGACATGGCTTAAATTATATCTAGATTATACTAGTGTTACAGTACTCGGGTTAAATTTGGCACTCAAGGGTCAACATTCTGGAGACAGCATAACGTTCATCTTACCTGATGAGCTGGTGCTGACTGATTTTATGAGAGCAACTAATTTATTATTCGACTGTATAATTGACCCATGAGGGATGGGCTGTTTGCTTGGCAAACTTGCAGCAGCTAAAAGAGCTGCTGCTTACGCTCAAAAAATAATTTTATTGAAAAGGAGAAAATTAGAAACTGGGCTTCAGAAATGGAGGACAAAGGATAGAGATCACAGTGGCCCATTTGAACAGGGTGTTCTTGAGATGCTGCAGTGGAATTGTCAGGAAAGTAGCCTTCCTTGAGGATAAGGGCAGCATGGTAGCACAGTGGTTAGCACTGCTGCATCACTGCGCCAGGGACCCAGGTTCAATTCTGGCCTCGGGTCACTGTGTGGAGTTTGCACTTTGTCCCCGTGTCTGCGTGGGTTTCCTTGGGGACCTTCGGTTTCCTCCCACAGTCCAAAGCTGCATGGGTTAGGTTGATTGGCCATGCTAAATTGACCCTTGTGTCAGGAGGATTAGCAGGGTAAGTGCATGGGATTGTAGGAGTAGGGCCTGGGTGGGATTGTTGTCAGTGCAGACTTGCTGGGCCAGATGGCCTCTTTCTGTACTATAGGGATTCTATGATTCCTATCAAAGACAATGGCTGTGTTTTAATGATCCCATTGTTTGCAGGTATAATCCCGTATTAGCCCCTAAATCTCACAAATGGCCTAAGGTTTGATTTGCGCCAACAAGATCTCAGTTTGAGACCTTCCACACCCCTCCCCTGCCCATGAAATGATCAGATTCACATTCAAACAGGGCATGATCCAGATTTCACTAAATAATACACTAACATATATTTAGTGGGCTTGATGCCATAACTTTTGCCCACGCCTTACCTTCCTACCCACATGGGGTGATATCACGCCATTGAAAATCACTATTCAAAATCGGAAACCGTATGTCCGGGATATGGCCGGACAGTGCCTTGGTATTGACCCCTTGCACCCGATCCAGTGGGCGGGGTGCCATGATCTTAATGCTGTGATTGGGGTGACGGCATTGTCCCGAACTTAGTGTCGTGGTGGGTGAGGGTGTGGACTTGTGCTGCGACGCTTGGTGTGGTGGCCCCAGCATCTGTGGGGGAGGGGGTGGGAGGGGAGGCATTTCAATTTAACTCTGAGATTGGGGTGCTCTTTAAAAATGGCATCCTGATCTCAGAATCCCAGCTCTGCCAGAGTATTTAGCAACCATCCCCCCCGCCCCCAACCCCCTCCTCCCTCTCCGCCACAACCCCTTAGCTGGCTGTGTGATCCTTGCCAGCACTTTGCAATTACACAGATTGCTGCTTGATCTGGCAAGAAAAGGCATCTGTGAAGCCGGTGAGTTTCACACAGCTTTTCTTACTTGAGCTAGCACTTTGGGAATGTTGCACCCATTATCAGGAATACCTGTGAAAAGGTGGAGGGAATTAGTAACTGCTGTCATCACAGAGCAAATGAGGAAGAACTCTCAGAGAATATAAAGCTTGTCCATTCAAACTAAGTGATCCCACAGGGCAAAAAGCAGATGGAAATGAATTGACAGCTGTTTATACACCTCACCCAGTGACCAGTTCCATTGACTCTGTGCCATTTCACCTTGTTGCTTACCACAGGGAAAGTGCAGAGAGAAACCTGCTGGCAAGTAATACATTTATGTGGTAGATATCACCCATGGTCACTTGGAACGCTCCACTGCAGTAGAAATTCAAGACTGGCATCACCTCTGCAGCTACTATAACAGTCTTTGTTTATGGTTTCCTTGAAGCTTGGCTCCAGTTAACACAAAGATGATCCAAACCTGATGGCCAGACAAATAAATTCAGCTCTGAAATCTAGCCTCACTTGCACACTTCACAAACATTCTAGAAAAGTAATATCATCCCTGGGTACTTCCTTTTAAACAAAGGCTGAATCCTTGATTAGTTGGTGTTGTCAACTATGCCAGCTCTACATATTGTAATTGGGGAGGTAACAGCCACAGAACATAGGTCATCCCTCTTAACTCCATTCGTTACACCTCTCTACCACTGAGAATTAGATGCTCCCCATCCTGAAATGTGATGGACTGTGAGATGTAAAAAAGTTATAGTTGAAGTTTATTTATTAGTTACAAGTAAGGCTTACGTTAACACTGCAATGAACTTACTGTGAAATTCCCCAGTTGCCACATACCGGTGTCTGTTTCGGTCAATGCACCTAACCAGCACATCTTTCAGACCATGGGAGGAAACCCACACAGACACGGGGAGAATGTGCAAACTCCACATAGATAGTGACCCAAGTCAGGAATTGTAAGATGTAGTGCTTTTGGGGTTGAAATCAGTCTGATCGATAGCCGAACACTAATTCTTGTCCTCCTCGCAGGTGAAAATGCAATGTCCTGCTCTCCCTAATTTTGGGAGCAATGTATTTTGGTTTGATTTGATTTACTTTAGTCACGTATTGAGATACAGTGAAAAGTATTGTTTCTTGCAAGCTATACAGGCAAAACATAGAGTACATAGGGGAGAAGGAAAGGAGAGGGTGCAGAGTTACAATTTTAAAAGCACAGAACGAGAGTAAAAGATAGAATCAGAGGGTATGCTGAGGACAACTCGCAAGAAGCCGCCTCACTCCGGCCCTATCTTTATTAGACCCTCAATACACAGTGCAGTAATGGAGAGAATCTGACCAACTCTGGAGTTAGAATCCCACTTCTGAAATTGTCGAATATTTGCTCTTCCATACGATGCTTGAGTGCAAACTCTCACTTAATTGAACAGATTTGTAAAATCTTATCATTCTTTAGCATGTTTCCCCGCTGTAAACTGATAGATGGACATGTGTTTAGTGTTTCCTCAATTCTTGCTCAGAAGTTTATTTATAGGCGCACGCCAGTCAACATTACTCTTCATAAATACATGTCATCGCAATTTCTGTCAGGAAAGGATCAGAGGTGTACTCAATCTGGGAGTTTGTAGGATATAGGTTTCTTCAGTACATTACAGCATGTCACACAATACGGATGTTACAATTTATTAATGGGAAATAAGCAACTGGCATCTTATGAATCGATATCCAGCAAATTCCTATTCCCCAGCCTCAATGAAAAAGTAATAGGTTGGCTCAGTTTCAAGTCACCTAGTGATGTGGTGATAGATCATGATTTAGGAAAGGCAGGAGAATTGTTTTTTGCTATCATGATAAATTGTAGCCAATAAAATATACACTGTTAAGATGTTCATAATAACTCTTTATCTGGTCGAAGCAGGTGATCCTTTGTATAAGACAAATCACTCACTTTGGTCCCAATTTAACCTGAACACAGCAGGTTTCAGGAGAAAATCTTCGAGATTTGCAAACAACTGAAAGCCTTCAAACCATGGGATTGAATATATTATCAGTCTAAAAATAGCATAGACAATCAACACTCCAGTCATACAAACAGGAGATTTTCGCTTGCAAGAGATCAGTGCCAGACAAAGATTGGCTGATAGGATACTTTCCCCTGCACCGACCCCCCTCCCTCACCACACCGCCCCCCGCCCCAAAAGAAAATGATTCACAAGGCAAAGAATGTTAATGCTAGGAAATGGGACATTTAGCAACACCACAGGCTGCATACGGTGCATTCATCCACTCTGACCTAACAGTCTGACTCAAGGTTAACCTCCCAGAGCATTCACTAATGCGTTTTCATTCAACTCAGCAGTTTTCACTGTGACCTCTGTGGATAGAATAACCATGTCAGCTTGCATTTTCATAGCACTTGAACAAAGCTTCATAAAGTGTGATCCAACAAAATTTGACATTAGGAGAGTTGACTAAAAGTTTGATCAAAGAGGTATCTTTCAAACAGCTTCTTAAACAATGAGAGAGGGATAGAGGAGCAGGAAGGTTTAGGGAGGGAAATTCAGAGCTTAGGGCCCAGGCATTCTGAAGGCATCATCATCAACAGTGGAGCAATTAGGGATGTTCAAGGGACCAGAAGAATTGGAGAAGTGCAGATATCTTGTGGATTTAGGGGTGACATTTGCAGGGTTGGAGATTAGTGTGAAAGAGAAGGATAAGTCCACACAGAGGGATCTGAAAATATGGGTAACAATTTTAAGATTGAATCGTTTGATGGACTGGAAACCAATTAGATCACTGACCACAGAGATGATGGGTGGACTGCACTTGATGCGAGTTAGCATACAGCAGCAAGATTTTCAACAAGAATTAGTTAATAGAGGGTGGAAAATGGAGGGTGGAATGGGAGATAGCTATTGTTTCAGAGATGGAAGCAAACAATCTTGGTGATGGAGTCGATATGTAAGTGGAAGCTCATTTAGGGGTCAACTAGGTCACTACAAGCCCATCTGGTTCACCCTCAGACAAAGGGTTGGGATCAGTGGCTTTGGAACTGAGTTTGTGGCAGGAAACATAGAAAACAGATGCAGAAATAGATCATTTGGCCTTTCGAGCCTGCTCTGCTATTCATTTTGATCATGGCTGATCAATAAATTTAATATCCTGACCCTACCTCCTCCCCTATTCCTTGATCCCTTTAGCCTCAAGAGCTATATCTAATTTCTTTTTGAAATTACAATGTAAACAAAAACCATATGACATACCCTCAATAGGCAGTATGGTGGCACAGTGGTTAGCACTGCTGCCTCATAGCACCAGCGACCCGGTTCAATTCCAGCTTGGGTCATGCCTGTGTAGAGTTTGCACATTCTCCCTAGATCTAGGTGGGTTTCCACCAGGTGCTCCGGTTTCCTCCTACAGTCCAAAGATGTGCGGGTTAGGTTTGACTGATCATACTAAATTGGGTAAGAAGTCTCACAACACCAGGTTAAAGTCCAACAGGTTTATTTGGTAGCAAAAGCCATTAGCTTTCAGAGTGGTGCCCCTTTGTCAGGTGAGTAGGAGTTCTATTCACAAGCAGGGCATATAAAGACTCAAACTCAATTTACAAAATATTACCAAGCTGCCAAATAAACCTGTTGGACTTTAACCTGGTGTTGTGAGACTTCTTACTGTGTCTACCAATGCCGGCATCTCCACGTCATACTAAATTGACCCTAATATCAAGGGGACTACCAGGTTAAACATGTGGGGTTATGGGAATTGGTGGGATTATGGTCTCTGCAGATTCAGTGGGCCAAATGGCTTCCTTCTGCACTGTGGGGATTCTATATTTAACTGGGAGAAATTGCTACTCGTTCAGAACATTCAATTTAAAAAAAATCAAATTAGACAGCCATAAAGAGATTTTTTTTCCTGCTGTCAGCAGTGGCTATAGTAACAGTGAAATGACAGCATGCTTACCATCGTGCTGCCCGATCTCCTGCAGAACAAAACAAAATAGTGGCAGCTATTACAATAGGGAACATAAATAAGCCAAAGAACAGTAAGGTTGATTTCTTAATGAGATATTGTACCTGCACTAGCAATCATTATAGCATCACAATCTGGCATTATGCTGAGTATTTTGTATAATAGAATACATTTGTAGCAAAGAAGTTTATTGTGCAGCAACAGGGGACAGAAGGATTGCCTACATTACTGGATCAAACCACTAATCATGTTCTTCAATTAGTCCCTTCTCCTCAGTTCCTAGAGTACAGGGGCTGAATCCATTATTGCATCATTTTCTTTCAACGTTTCCATAGAATCCCTACAGTGCAGGAGGAGGCCATTTGGCCCACCTAGTCTGCACCGACCTCAATTCCACCCAGGCCCTATTCCCATAACCGCAATGCATCCCTTCAAAGATTGCGAAAGGCTCCAGCGTGAGCAGGCTCCATGCTGCATAAGGACATTTTGAAAGGTTGATCATTTGACACCATCTCAGCAGGGTTTGCTCAATCTTCAATTCAGTTGCGAGTACAGCACTGAGCAAATCAGAATGTTACTGACAAATTAACCATGTATCAATTAGATCAATAAAATATTGACCGTGACTAAAACCAGAGAATTTGAGCGAGAGAAAATTGTGGTTGACAAAGCAGCACCTTCAGCAACGTGCCCCATTGTAGGAGCTGAGAAAAAAGGTAAATACTTCAGAATTACCACAGTGCTGACAATAAGGCTGAGGCTATATGTCAGGAATCTGAATTACGAGGAAATGGTGTAGAAACGGCTCAGATGACTTGTTTCTAGGCTGAAAAACTAATGGAAGATCCATCTTGGTCTTCTCCAAGTGATGCTAGTGTTACAGAGACCAGTCTTCAAACAACATTCCTCCTGTAGTATTGAAGACTTGTTCTCCAATACCAGCAGTGTTCTTAGCTATATTATTCCATAGCAACTACTGTTGCAACACAGCTACAATGTTGGCATCTACCCAACAAAGTGAAATATTTTCAAGGTATGTCCAGTCCACGAAAAGCAGAACAAATCCAGCCAATTATTGTCCCAACTGCCCACTTTTAATCATCAAAGTTACAGAACTATCAGTGATAATGCTATCAAACAATGCTTACTCATCAATAACCTGCTCACCAATTCTCAGTTGGACCATTCAACTTCAGACCTCAGGACAATCTCCACCAAAAGTGACCAAAAGAGCTAAATTCTGATGGTGAGGTAGAAGCCACCATCCTTGATATCAAGATAGCATTTAATTGACCAAGTGTGGCATCAAATGGTCATAGTAAAAATTGAAGTCAATTCTCTCTCTACTAGAATCTCGTAGTTTGAATCATGCTTCATCCAAAGTTACTCATGTTTTCATAGTGAAAAAATTACAACAACTTACTATAATTCCAAACAGTAATAAGATTGTTGCATTGGCAATTCAGATGCAACTATAGAAATCACACTCTAATGAGGTGTGAACACCTGACTTGCCTGAAATCAACAGAGTTTTAAAATCATTAAATACAGGGGATTACTACATCATCATTTGTCTCCCCCCACCACCCCACCCACACACACACACAGCAGTAAAATATGTTATTGAACTGCATGAAACAATTGTCATGATTGATGCACTGCGAGTGGCACCCTGGAGTTGACTTCTGTGTTACTGGAAAGCAGTTAGTGCAATGTTTAGGGCAGCATGGTGGCACGGTGGTTAGCACTGCTGCCTCACAGCATCAGGGACCCAGGTTCAATTCCAGCCTCGGGTCATTGCCCTGTGTGGAGTTTGCACATTCTCTCTGTGTCGGTGCAGGTTTCCTCTGGGTGCTCGGGTTTCTCCCCACAGTTCAAATATTTGTGGGTTAGGTGGAGTGGCCATGCTAAATTGCCCCTTAGTGTCAGGAGGATTAGCAGGGTAAATACATGGGGTTACGAGGATAAGGCCTGGGTGGAATTATGGACGGACTCAATGGGCCAAATGGCTTCCTTCTACACAGTAGGGATTCTATGGTTCAATATGGGCAGCTTCCCAGGATACGTGAGAATAGTGCAAGTGGTTGCAAGTGTTAGAATAGAGGTGCCAGATGTAGAATCAAACCTAGCATGAGGACCACAATATTTAATACAGATTCACATTCACACAAGTTAAAAATCAAATCACAACCTTGTTCTTTGCATGAAATGAATTCCATCATTTGACAAACATAACTTTGTGATAAAAGTAACTCTTGGTCATTCAAAGTCTCATTAACATTAAAATAATTTTCTTGATATGAATGCCACAAGCCTATATACCGTGTCACACTTCCATTGGTGTGATTTTTTTTGATTTTGCTACTAGGCAAGTGAAAGTAAAAGGTTAAATAAGAAAGCAATGTTACACAAAGGACTTTATCAAAGTGTTCAAAAGCCATTTGGCCAATCAAATCCAATCTATTTTGGACAAAAGGCTGTAAGATGCATCATTGAGATTTTCTTTAAAATGATTTTATTTATACTAAGTTTATAGAGGTTGTGTGCTACTGTCAAAGATCTTTGGGTACCAGCAACCTTACGCACATTTAATCGACTCTGAATGCAAACAGCGCTGGACACCATGCATCCAGTGCAAGAACATAAATTACTTGTACACAAGGAGAACCCCTTCACTCCATTGAAATGGTTGGGGTGGTTCTGACGTCACAGAAACAACTCATTAGTTATATCAATTACAACAAATCCCAGAACAAACATTTTGTTCACATCTTTCATTGATATACATATTTGCCAATTAAATCCTGACTTTTCAACCTTTCCCATTTGATGAAAAAGTGACTTCTGCTAATCCTTCACTTGCAATAGCATATCCCCATATCTCACCTTTGGTATTTGTTATGGAAAATCTAGTCTTGCTCATCCTCCAGTGAATATTATGAAGCTAATGCAAGTGAAAGACTATCCTGAAAGCAGACTGACTTGTCTGCTTGAAGGTCCACAACTGATAACATTCTCACAAACAAGGCATGATTTTTTTAAAAATCCGAGCACTTTAACTTCCACACTACTGATTGTCAAATGATTTGAATGCTTTTGCATTTAGTTGGTCTTTTAAACCAAACATTATAGTCATGTAACAGTTTACTTTTTGACAAATGCACACAAAAAGAGTAGGGGTAAGGGTTAAGGGCCTTTTGTCTTTTTCCTTCACAAGATATACTGTACCCAGGGAGTAGGGGGGAGGGGGGAAGGAGGAGGGGACCTGCTTACAGACCTATGTAACCACAATTGAGAATTGTGCAAGAGTGACTATGATGACTCACTCAATGTTTTTCAATCTTTCCCAGTAAAACAATCTATAGTGGCAGGGGATGTGGTTTGACAAATGGATGGTGAAGACTTGGTGCTAGTGGATCATGTCACACAGTGGCATGTCCAACAGGAATCCCAACATGCTGTACTTCCAAGTCACTCGCCAGAGCAAAATATTCCTAAATACAACCAGACAAGAAAATCACATATGCCTTGCAGTTTTATAAAATGAGTCAAATTGTTAACAAGTGGTTTCATTTTTAGTCACCAATTTGTTCAATAAACAGTTGCATTTTCATACGGGTTACAAGACCACTATGCCTTTAATCTATATGGGTACCCATGCCTTTATTACATTCAACTAAATAAAAATACACCATCTTTCTAACATTTTGTATTCTAAATTTTAATGACAAATATATATCCATTGTTAAACACTGAGGATAGCATAGCTGTCACATGATATAACTGTGTATATGTGATCATGTGTAAATGAGACCTACAACTATTTAGTGACAGGTAGATTAAAATGCAGTTGTTCAATATCACTTAAGTTGTGCTTGACATCTCTTCAGTCTGAGCTATTATTGTGCAACCGTTGGTAGCTTGTCATAGTCTATTACTGGCAAAGACCTCCTATCTGCATGAATATTTGCATCTGTACGAGTGACAATTAAATAACGATATGTTTGTAAGTGTAAGGAGTCAAGTGCAGGTGACTTAAATCATTTCAAATTCAAAATCTATATTGCAATATTGACTTGAACTCTGGGCAAAGTGGGGGCATTGACACCAGGAAATAAGAGGGCCACAACTTGGGATGGAACTTTGATCCACTGGGTTTCCAGAATGCAGAATAATGCAGCCCATATTTGGTTCAGGGATGGAAGAGACAAGTCTCCCTCCAGTGCCCAGACATCTCAAACTATTTTGGGGACATGTCTATGAAGTTTCCAGATGACCCCAGGAATTCTATCCATTGGGCTCTCATCTGAGTCATCAAGCTGTCATCAATTCTGTTGCAATCTTAAGGAAGGGCCCCCCAGGTATTCCCAAGAACAAAATAATTAATCCCGAGAGGATCAAACACTTTCAAAAACATGTCCATTTGATTGTGTAGGAGCAGAAGAAAAATGCCCTGCGTTATTTCTTCCACTCTTCCCAGGCTCCAAGTTCCTCTCATCAAAAGGCCACACTCTACGTGACTGAAATAATAGGATAGATTTAGCCTGGCTCAGCCCAGTTATGAAGTGAACACCGTACTTGAGATTTGAGTTGGACCCAAGTGTTGGAAACCTTACACCTGTCACGTTTCCTTTACTATAATACCATCAATGGCATTGGGATGTACAATGGCAAGTGTAGAAATTTTCATTATAAATGTGAACTTTGGAATTAATAATGTAAATATGGACAGATGATGTAATTTCAAAGCGGGCACTGAATTACACCTGAACACCCTTGTCCAATTTATTTCCCCATTCATGAACCTCATTTCATTTGACAGCAACTGTCACCACCACCAGGGTAATCCTTTTCCCCCCAAAAATAGTTTGCTTATTCAAGTAGATAAATGAGGATTGAACTATTTTTCCCCAATAGCAGTGGGTTGCAATGGTCCAAAACTTGCACTCACATCCCCGTATTCATCTCCAACTCATTTCAGACAGGATTCTTGGCGCGATTCTAGCCATCAATAGAAACACTGGTGTTGCTGAGAAAGAGATAAAATGCTGCAGATGCTGGAATCTGAAACAAAAACAGAAAATGCTGGAAAACCTTAGCAGGTCTGGCAGCATCTGTGGAGAGAGAATAGAACCAAAGTTTGGAGTCTGAATGAACCCTTTGTCAGAACTGGTGTTGCTGAGGTGGGTCTGACTGGATGGGAAAGGGGGCTTCAGCACTAAGTAGTGAGGCCCTAAGCGAGAACCCCTGGGTACAAGATACTATTTGCAAATGATGGACAGAGAAGCAGCAACCAGTAGCAGTCCTGATCAGGCAAAGAAAACCCCGTACGTGGCAGTGAGATTGCAGTAGGACTTGACTTCTGGAGCTTTTGTTTAAAACATATTTTCTTGCAATCCCACCAATTGTGAAAGATAATTCCATCCCCTGCTTCCATTTCAGTTTTAAGCTTCCCAGGTAAAAACATAATATGATTAGATGCTAAATAAAGCTGACTAACCACAGAAAATCATCTCTAAATTACTGTCAAATTCGGACCAATTTCATGATAAGGGCCCACCATTCTTTAGAAAGTATGGAAGGTTCAGAATATTCAAATCTGTCTCAGGTGGGGGCCCTTGAATCTATTTGACCTCGATTAAGAAGCAAAAGGGCAGGGCGGAACGGTACCACCTCACCCGCCACAGAATCAGCTCGGGTGAAGGTCCGACAATGGGAATCTCTGTTGACTTCAGGTGGGAATTTCTGGTCTCACCCTGTGTGCTTATTTGCAGTTGCACTGGCTGCTCACATTCCATTACCAAATTAAACTCTTCATTCATTAAATCTTTCTTCTGCTGGAAGAACCCAAAATAAGAGAGTTCAATCTTAAACTCAAAGTCAGGATATTCAGGAAGTGTTTTTTTTTCACATAAAAGGTAGGAAAAATCTCTTCTAAAGGCAGGGGTTGCTGGGCTAATCTGAATTTTCAAGATTCTAGATTCAAGATTACCTTCCTTCGGCAAATCCAACAAAAGGTATGGATGGAAGGCAGGTAAATGGAGTGAAGATACATTTTTGTCATCATCTATTTTACTGGTGAAACAGACTTGAATGGCCTACACCTGGTCCTCTGAGCATAATATTCCACTCCAGGTCCATTGGTAGGAGCAGGAAGCTGGATTGCTATCAGCTGCCATGCAGGATGGAGCCTGGCGAACCATGTCCTGTTCACCTGATCAATTATGCAGCCGGGAGGTGATGGGCAGGATGTCACATACCCTGTCATCATGTCCGGGTGCCATGTTTAAAAGGCACCCAGACAGCCAGAGATTCAGCACTTCAGGGCAACAAGAAAGCATGGTTCAGCCATGCCTCCCTGGAGACTCTCACTTGGGTTATGGAGCACAGGAGATCGACATCCTTTTTCCACTGTATGGGAACAGAAGGCCCACCCAGCTCACCACACCAGCCTGGGCGAAGGTCAGCGTGGTGGTAAAGTGAATAGGGCTGCAACATCCTACAGTGTAAGGAATGCGTGAATGATTTAGTTGACAGCCCCAGGATAGGTTTCTTATACTCACCTCATAATTGTCTGAATCTGACAGGGGACTTGGACATCAATGGCAAGACAAGCATCTTTGTTGCCTATCCCTGAAAGCCCTTCAGAAGGTGCTGGACTCATTGACCCACTGCAATACATGTGGTCGGAGTGTAGGAAGGCAACTGCAGGTTGCTGACCCATTTACAATGAAGGCACAGCTATTGTGCATGCATACTGGTGAGGGGGTAGTGGGCATCTTGCAGATGCCATGTCTCTGCTGCCCTTGTCCTTCTAACTGCTAGAGCTTGTGGATTTGGAGGAGGCTGCCAAAGTAACCTTGGAGACAAGCAGCAGCGCATTGTTCACAGCACACATAGCTGCCAGTGAATTGAATGTTGAGGTGTTACATGGAATGTCAGTCAAGGGGCCTGCGTAGTCCTGGATAATCTCTAGCTTCCTGAAGCTATTGGAGTGACACCTATGCAGACAAGAGGAAAATATTCCCTCAAACTCCTCACAAGTTCCTTGTACACGTGGACAGACACTGGGGAGTCACAATATCAATAGCAGCATTGCAAGGTGCTTCTCTTCTGTACCTGCTCCTAAATAAGAAGTGCGCACAATCCATCTGTCTATCTTTACGCAGGAGAAGACCACATCTACAGTAATTGTGTAAGGGAGAAGATGGGAGGGAGCATGCCTGACATCTGACCCTCACAATATGAGGAGCAGACTACTGAGCTGGGAGGGGGAGGATCTTGACTGTGCCTTTGCGGACAATGAGGTAGGCTGCCCCCAAGCATCCGATGGTGGGGGAGTCCAGTACGGGGGTCACAGTCTGAGGATTCAGGGTAGACCCTTTAGGACAGAGGTGAGGAGACATTTCTTCACCCAAAGCGTGGTGAGTCTGTGGAAGTAGTTGATGCCAAAATATTGAATGTATTTAAGAGGCAGCTGGAAAAAGAGTGAATGGGATCAAAGTTTATGGGGAAAAAGCAGGATTAGGCTATTGAATTGAATGATCAGCCATGATCTAATGAATGGTGGAGCAGGTTCAAAGGGCCAAATGGCCTCCTCTTGCTCCTATTTTTTATGTTTCGATGAAGAAGCATGCTTAACTTCTGCAAATTAGAAGCTGAAGGTGAGGTCCTGAGCAATGTTGGAGGAGATCACTCAATATTTATTTTCATTCAGTTGTCAGTAAGTGGAAGAGACCCAACTCCCCCATGTAAACTCAGCCCGAGCCCACAGGAGACCTCGGAAGAAGATAACTTCTTACATGTATCATGGCTAGGATGGGAATAGAGGGATATGGTTCCCGGAAGGGTAACGGTTTTAGTTCAGTCGGGCAGCAAGATCGGTGCAGACTTGGAGGGTGGAAGGGCCTGTTCCTGTGCTGTAATTTTTTTTTGTTCTTTGTACTCTGGTGATTACCTCACAGACATGTGTTCACAGCAGGAGGAGGCAGCCAAGGCCCCAGCACTCAGGAGTTTCCTGGGGAAGAGGCCCCTGCTGGGTTTGAGTTAAATGATGAGTGTCTGGGAGCAAGCATGGAGAAAGTGCTGGAGTATCTTCAAGATGCAGTTAACAACAGGCAGAGGCATCCAAGACCCTCAACAGAGTGGCAGATGAGGCAGAGGAATGATAATAACGGCTCTGACATGTGAATGCATCGAAATCTCCATGGGGAGGATGCCATGGGAAAACTAGTCTGACCGAACTAATCGTTGCTGCCAGAGAGATGCTCAGATGTGCTTTCCATCACTGCAGCGATGGATGAGCTTTTGGGGTATCTACATGAGAGGGCAATGGGACATCTTGACCTCCCTCCAGTTGCCCCTTCTCCTCCTATCGCAAATCTCGAGGAACATGAAAAGGATGAGCCAGCCTTTACTGTTTCAAGTGGGTAAGTTACTAATAATCAGATATACATTCTAGAACTAAAAGGAGCAAAGAACAGCACAAAAACCAGATCACAGGATGGAAGAATGGGAGTGGCCCCATAAGACAGAAGGGAAAAAGGAGGGGGACTGGGGAAGGTGCCATTCGGAGGAAACATCGAGAGGGGGAGACCACTGGCAAGAGCCATCAAGGAGAGAAACCATCTACAAGGTGCACTGCAACAACTGACCAAGACTTCTCTGACCTTCCAAACCTGCAATCTCTACCACATAGGAATACACGGAAAGCAGATACATGATAACAACACCACCAGTAAGTTCCATCCCAAGCCACACACCATGCTGACTTGGAAATAAATCACCATTCCTTTACTGTTGTTGGACCAGCATACTGGAACTCTCTTCCTAATATCACTGTGGGTGTGCCTACATTGCATGGACTTCAGCAGTTCAAGAAGCCATCTTCTCACGGACAATAAGGGATAGGCAATAAATGCTGTCCTGGCCAGTGACAACTACACTGCATGAGCAGATAAAGAAAATTATTTCAAATAAAAAGTTTCCAGAGACTATCACCTGTAGTTTAGAATGTGCAATTATTGTTGGATTGGGAAACTCTCTGTACTTTTCTGATGATATGTGTGAAAGTTACATTGGATTTTTTGCCAAACCAACACTACATTTATGTTTTAGGCCTTCAAGAAACATTTTTGAAAGACCGACATGAACTTGATATATTTGCTACACTGCAAGGAAAAAGTCTTTATTTTCTCCCAGTCTTTTCTTTCTCCTACAATCTTAGAAGTTTTCAAAATTGGAGTGAAGCATCATTAAATTTTCACTTCTGAGCTTCTGAGTAGCTGTCTCCTGAAACTTATTCCAAGTTTCCTGCCTCCAGCAATCCCAGAGCAGTCAGCTGAAGTGTACCTGCTGTCTTTTTTTCCTTCTCCTGACAGTGGTCATTAAAACTTCCTTCTGTAGTTACTGCACTTTCCATTTAACTCCAACCGACTGGCAGCCGTTGCTAGTCAGCTGGATTAACGCTTTATTGCATTTTTGGGGACACAGTTTAAAGTTTGGAATGTGTTTAATTTGTTTTTTTTTCTTTTTGTGCAAAAATCAATAGATTGTAAACAAACCAACTGGTGTTGGATTTTCTGCTCAATTCCTTCTCCCTCGTTGGTTGACAACTGTCTGACTCGATGTATGCATGACTTCTGCTCGATAAGCCCAGGAGGCAACATCTAAATAACAGCAAACTGACTCCCTTTAACAGAATGAAGTTACCATCCGTAATGAGTATCACACTTCAGCGCAATAAGTCCACGCTTACACGCATGCAGTGAATGATGGAGCAAAAGCTTTTCAAAGGCATTAATAATGTATTTAAATTGGTAGCTTGCAGGCAATGGCAGCTTTGAAGTCATCTGAAAGCAGCAGCGAAAGCAAGACAGCAGCTTTGAGAGCGGCTGCACGCAGCTTCATAAATGACAGCTTCAGCTCACAACTGTGGCAACACCACGTGTAACGCTGGGACAGACATGAAGCAGCAAGCTCGCAGAGGCAGTCATGTTGCTTTTGACCATTGTGTGCACCTCCTTTCAGGCAATGATGTGGCTTTGCTATTGATGTCTTGTAGATGGGACTTCCTGGGCTATTGTGGAAGGTAGAACAGGTAGAAAGCGTTACTTTAATGCAGATCTGCCACTGCAAAGAAGTACCCTGTAGCATCAATGGCACAACAAGTGTAGCAGCCCGAATTGCATGTGGTCCACAATGTACATGCAGCTGAAAGGAACATGGTCACTACCATGCATCAAAAAAAACTACACTTTTGTAACAACCAATTTGAAATAAAGTTTAAGCCTAAGGTAGTCATCTATGTTTACTATAACTACGCCATGCTGGTGTGAGAGGAAGCACAGCATCTTGAACATGGCTGCCAGTTTTACTATTTAACAGAGTTCATACCCAGGGCAATTCTGCACTGTAGAGTTCTATGATCTAATTCAATCTAAAATGCCATTTTCCACTTGGGAGTAAGTAGACAGAAGAATGTAACTCAGCATCTTGTTCTCACGCCCACATGTCCATCCTTGGTCTGCTGCAATGCTCCAGTGAAGCCCAGCACAGGTTGGAGGAGCAGCATCTCATCTTCCAGTTGGGCAGTTTGTCAACTTTAGATCTACTCCAACTTAACCTCCCTTCCCACCCCCCACCTCTTTTTAAATATCCCAATCATATACTGCCTCAATGCAAACCCTCCACTCTCCCTCTCCCACACCAGGCATCTGTCTTTTCTTCTCAAACTTGCTACTTTTTGTTGCAATTTCTCACAGCTACACTTGGATATCTAACACATTCTCCCTCCCTCAGTTTCAAAGGACCCAAAACGTTACTGTTTCTCTCCGAGTAGATAACGCCAGACCTGCTGAGTTTTTTTCCAGCATCCTTTGTTCTTGTGCGAAAATTTATACACCCGACAATGCTTAATCTTTTGTAGCTAGTAAATTATTTAACGTGCTGTTAATTAAAAAGATAATGGCATATTATACCTGATAATTATTGGTTGAAACCAGCAATTTTTGCTAATAACTGAAGACAAAAGAATTTGAACACTTAGCCATATGATGTAGATAAATCCCCTTGGTTTTTTGCCCTTATATGTTCTTGATGCCGATTTGCACTCATTTACAATCCAATAAGTGTGCGCTGCCTTCAAATACATTAGTTAGATAACCATTTAGGGATAGGGCCTGGGTGAGACGCTCTATCAGAGAGTCAGTGCAGCCTCGATGGGCCAAATGGCCTTCTTCTGCACTGTAGGATTCTATGATTTTTGATGTGCGAGGACATGTATTGAAGGTTGCATGGCGTGACACCTGACCAGTGCCACAGTTGAGTCACGCCTTCACCAGGTTGCAATAGACCTTTCAGTGCAATGCACACAAAATCCACTAAACCAGTGCAAAATATCATGGGATTTCAGGCCCAAGTTACACACAGCCCAAACTGAGTTTCTATAATCTTTTCCACTAGTTTTTAAAAGACTACACTGGGCCGGCACATGTATGAAACTGCCCAGGCCCCAGATTGAATGGCTCATCACGATGAGTTTCTGTTAAATGCATCTTCCGGAGACCTTCAATTGGAGATGCTTTTTGTTAGTCACAAGGTAACTAATAATTAAAACTAAAATGTATGCATGCCTTTGTCTGTTCTCCCTATGGCTGTGGAAACTGTGGGCGCTCCTGTTTCCTCCCACAGTCCAAAGATGTGCAGGTTAGGTGGATTGGCCATGATAAATTGCCCCTTAGTGCCAGAGGATTAGCAGAGGTTACGAGGATAGGGCCTGGAAAGGACTGTTGTTGGTGTAGGCTTGATGGGCTGAATGGTCTCCTTCTGCACTATAGGGATTCTATGATTCAATTAAAATATTCATCATTACTAAATAATAAAATTACAAAGTAAATGACTACTGTACACCAAGGCAACTTAATAAATGGCTCTACATACTTTCTCTTTCAATTTTTTTTCATGGGAGCCAATTCAAAGATGGGGTCAGGAAGCACTTCTTTACATAATGGGTAGTTGCAACGCTCTCCCCCAAATGACACAGGCTTGGCCACGAGAACATTAATACATTTTGATGAGGTACGGTTAAGTGTGAATCAAGGTGGTTTAAATGGAGTTGAGGTACAGATCGTTCTTGACCTAATTAAGGATTGCCAACCCTCCATGATTAGTCAAAAGTCTCCTGGAACTATGGGGAGAACTCTGACAGCATGGTGGCACAGTGGTTAGCACTGCTGCTTCACAGTGCCAGGGACCCGGGTTAGATTCCCAGCTTGGGTCACTGTCTGTGCGGAGTCTGCATGTTCTTCCTGTTTCTGCGTGGATTTCCTCCAGGTGCTCTGGTTTCCACCCACTAACTGTACTGGTTAGGTTCATCAGCCATGCTCAATTCTCTCAGTGTACCTCAGCAGGTGCCGGAATGTGGCGACTAGGGGATTTTCACAGTAACTGCATTGCAGTGTTAACGTAAGCCTACTTGTCTCGCTAATAAATAAAAACTGCAATCCCGGAAGTCCCAAAACAGGGGAATGGAGGGGGGTGGGTGTCTATCACTATGGAAGTCAGCAGGAGAAAAAAACTACAACTACTGACTCCAATCTCATTAAATTTTGTGACCAGGTGTTTTACGCCACATTCTATGGTGGAATAGGTCTGATGGCACATAATCTGTGATTATATCCAGGCACCATATTGAAAAGACATCCAACATCATTGACCCACTATTGAAGAAAGAAAATAAAGATGGATCTCTGAGAGCAATCACAGGATGGAAGATGAACATCTTCGATGACACTGAATCTAGAAGATCCATCTGCAGAGGCTCCCCCCACCCCGATCCACTGCTTTGGGGTGCTAAGTCCAGAATTGCAGACAGCCTTCATTCCAAATTCAGGAGGTGGCCCCAGGCATTGTGTCAGTGTATTTTCCCCACTGGCATTGTAAAGAATCGGGGTGGGCGGAAGATTCCGATCAGGCCTTCAGATGCTTCCAATTAGTTGGATATAAATCCGTTTCCATGGCAGGAACCAATGGGAGATTCATTCCGGCATGATACAACGGGACATTCATGACGGCACGGCCAAATTTCCTTCTGCCCACTATTGAAGCTGTTGGTGAGGGCATGGGAGAATCCCGTCCTAGATTTATGTCCAGGACTGTATTATACGCAATCCTGGAGAAAAATCATCAGGACATTAAAAAAGATGGCCATTTTGTTTGAACATTTCACTTTACCGGATACAAAAATGTTGAAAATTGAGGAGGAGGGTTTGCTTGGCTGACAGTCAAGTATCACCCAACTGGTGTTAAGTCTTCAATTTGCATTGGAAGGTTGTGCTAGCCAACTAATGGCTGTAGCATTGGGGCAAATCGCGATGAAACCTCCAGGAATACATTTAATCGCAATTGGCAGCCCTGAACCTAACTTCAGAATGATGGAACAATTTTGAGGTGGTGAATGGCTTCCAGCTATTCCTAACACCTTGATACACTGTTTTAGTTAATCAACTAAAAAGTCTGCAATGCCAAACATGATCAATCAACCAACTTTGAGAGTTTGATGCAAGTTTTCATGAGGCAAGAATGAATCCTCATTAATCCAAGGCTGTTTGCACCTCATTTATTGTAAATGATTTTCATAGTGTTCACTTTAAAAATGCAAACTAGTCTGGTAAACATAATTTTAAAATGGCCACATCTTGCTTTTCATTAGGTGCTTAACATGTCTTCACAGAATCCTACAGTGTAGAAGAGGCCCTTCGGCCCATCAAGTCCACACCGATACAATGAAAGGCCCTGACCTGCCCACCTCATCCCACTTGCCAGCACTTTGGCCCATAGCCTTGAATGTTATGATGCGCCAAGTACTCATCCGGGTACTTTTTAAAGGATGTGAAGCATTCTGCCTCCACCACCCTCCCAGACTGTACATTCCAGATCATCATCACCCTCTGAGTAAAAAAGACTTTTCTCAAATCCCCCCTTAACCTCCCACCCCTCACTTTTAGCTTGTGTCCCCTTGTAATTGACCTTCAAGAAAGGGGACAGCTGCTCCCTATTCACCCTGTCCATGTCCCTCATAATCTTGAGCACCTCAATCAAGTCACCCCTCATTCTTCTTTATTCCATAGAAAACACCCAAGCTCTCTTTATAACTTAAATGTTCCATTCCAGGCAACATCCTGGTGAATCTCCTCTGCACCCCCTCCAGTGCATTCATGTCCTTCCTATAAAATGGGTGACCAGAACTGCACACACTACTCCAGCTGTGGCCTCACCAAAGTTCTATATAACTCCATCATGACCTCTCTGCTTCTGTAATCTATACCCTGACTGTTAAAGGCAAGTAGGCCATATGCCTTTTTCACCATCCTATTAACCTGCCTTTCCGCCATCAGAGATCTATGGACAAACACTCCAAGGTCTCTTTGTTCTTTGGAACTTCCCAGTGTCAGACCTTTCATATACAGTTCCTTTTCAAATTATTTCTTCCGAAGTACATCATCTCACACTTATCAGGGTTAAATTCCATCGACCACTTATCTGCCCATTTAACTATCTCGTCTACACCTTCTTGTAACCCAAGACACTCAACCTCACTGTTAACCACCCAGCCAATCTTTATGTCATCTGCCAACTTACTGATCCTAACCCCCACATAGTCATCTACGTCATTTATCTAAATGACAATAGGGGGCCCAGCACAGATCCCTGTGGTATGCCACTTGTCACTGGCCTCCAGTCACTAAAACAGCGGTCTGTCACCACTCTCTGTCTTCTACCGCTAAGCCAATTTTGAATCCATCTTGTCAGGTCACCCTGTATCTCATGTGAATTAGCCTTCTCAATAAGTCTCCCATGTAGGACTTTATCAAAGGCTTTGCTGAAACTCATGTAAGCTACATCAGACGCACTGCCCTCTTCCACACACTTGGTTACATGCTCAAAAATTTTAATCAAATTTGTTAGGAATGACCTTCCTCTGACAAAACCATGCTGGTTATACCTAATCAAACTTTGTGTCTCTCCAAATGGAGATAGATTCTCTCCTTCAGAATCATCTCCAGTAGTTTCCTAACCACAGACATGAGATTCATTGGTCTGTAGTTCCCTGGCTTGTTTCTCCAACCTTTCTTAACTGGTGAGAGCACATTAGCTGTTCTCCAGTCCTCTGACACCTCCCTGGTGACCAGTGAGGAATTACAGATTTGGGTCAGAGCTCCTGCAATTTCCTTCATCGCCTCCCATAACAGCCTGGGTCTTACTCAATACATTTCCCTAATGTTGACAGTGCCAGACTTCCTCCAGGGGTAAAGATAAATACAATGACAAAACTCAACTCCAGATGCCATGGCCTAGGCCTCAGCACCTCCCTCTCTGACTGGATCCTGAACTTCCCAACCCACAGACCACAATCAGTAAGGATAGGCAACAACACCTCCTCCATGATCATCCTCAACACCAGTGCTCCACAAGGCTGTGTTCTCAGCCCCCTACTATACTCCTTATACACCTATGACTGTGCGGCTAAATTCCTCTCCAATTCGATTTTCAAGTTTGCTGACAACATCACCGTAGTGGGTCGGATCTCAAACAATGAAGAGACAAAGAACAGAAATGAGATAGTGAATCTGGTGAACTGGTGCTGCAGCAATAACCTTTCCCTCGAAGTCAACAAAATGAAGGAGATTGTCATCGACTTCAGAAAGCGTAATGGAGAACATGCTCCTGTCTACATCATCGGGGATGAAGTAAAAAGCATCAAGAGCTTCAAGTTTTTAGTGTCCAGATCATCAACAACCTATCTTGGTCCCCCCATGCCAACACTTTGGTTAAGAAAGCCCACCAATGCCTCTACTTTCACAGAAGAATAAGGAAATGTGGCATGTCAGCTACGACTCTCACAAACTTTTACAGATGCACCATAGAAAGCATTCTTTCTGGTTATATCACAGGTTGGTATGGCTCCTGTTCTGCCCAAGACCACAAGGAACTGTAAAAGTTTGTGAATGTAGACCAATCCATCATGCAAACCCAGCTTCCCATCCATTCACTCTGTCTGCACTTCCCGCTGCCTTGGCAAAGCAGCCAGCATAATTAAAGACCACAGGCATCCTGGACATTCTCTCTTCCACCTTCTTCCTTGGGGAAAGAAATACAAAAGTCTGAGGTCACATACCAACCAACTCAAGAACAGCTTCTTCACTGCTGCTGTCAGTCTTTTGACTAGACTTGCCTTGCATTAAGTTGATCCTTCTCTACACCCTAGCTACGACTGTAACACTACATTCTGTACTCTCTCATTTCCTTCTCTATGAATGGTATATTTTGCCTGTTTAGCGTGCAAGAAACAATACATGTGACAATAATAAATCAAATCAAATAAAGGATAATTTGGAACACCAAAATAAAATGCAGGAGTGTAACAGCAATTGTTAATTATGCAACTGTTTCAATGTACTATTGATAATCTGTCATTCAAGCAAAGTAATGTAGACCCCAGTAGTTGAGGGAGGATTTTGACTCCACATAACTCCTCCTTCATGATGCATCACAGTCTCAAGCAGAAGACACAAGATAATTCCACAGACAACTAGATATTCAGCACAGCATAAACATCATCAAATTCACTGCTATGTCCCAAGTGATTTATTTTTGAAGTTGTGACCTATTTTGGCTATTGAACAAGTTTTATTCAGTTAAGAAGTTGATCTCTACCTTTCTTTTATGGAAGCAAACCAGCAGAGACAAGCATATAAAGCAGTCATTACAGATGTGTCTTGTGGATAAGGTGGGAGGTCCATTCCATAATGAACAGTTTATACCTTGTCAGGGCAACACAATAGCACAGTGGTGAGCACGGCTGCTTCACAGTGTCAGGTATTTGGGTTCAATTCCTGGCTTGGCTCACTGTCAGTGTCGAGTCAGCATGTACTCCTCATGTCTGTGTGGGTTTCCTCTGGGTGGTCCGGTTTTCTCCAACATTCTGAAAGACGTGCTGGTTTGATGCATTGACCCGAACTGGCACCAGAGTGTGGCGACTAGGGGAATTTCACAGTAATTTCATTGCAGTGTTAATGTTAGCCTCACTTGTGACTAATAAATAAGCTTAATAAACTTAAAACTTCATATTAAGTCTGGTTTTTGTCAAACACACAGCCAGATTCTGGTGTCAAAAAAACTAACACGGTCCACAGATTAAATACACACAATGCTCACCATAGAAATAGGGAGCTATGTGTTCTTATGAGCTGGAGAACCTAGAAGAACATGTTAAATTTCCAAGTATGAATTTAGCACGAGTGCCTCACAGCGCCGGGATCTGGGTTTGATTCCAGCCTAGGCTGACTGCCTGTGGAGAGTTTGCACGTTCTCTCCGTGTCCACATGGGTTTCCTTTAGTTCCTCCCAAAGCAAAGGTTAGGGGGATAGGCCATGCTAAATCGCCCCCTAGTGTTCCATGAAGTGCAAATTAAGAGGGATTAGCAGGGTAAATATGTGGGGTTACCGGGATAGAGCCTGAGTGTGATGATCTGTAAGAGAGTCAGTGCAGACATGATGGGTCGAATGGCCTCCTTCTGCACCGCAGGGGTTCTATCATTCTAGGAAAGTGGTGTCACCAGCCAATTCAGTATGAAAGGAATATCATTAAATTTGATGCTGATTTTCCTACCAAAATCTTTTGACTAGTGATTTGATTGTTATTCCTCCTTCCCCAGAACAGATACAGCTTTTGGTGCTCTGGGTGTGGCGAACTTTATTAAGGCCATTGTGAAGCATTATCCTTTAAATTGGGTACACATTGAAACACACCAATCTGTGCAGTCCATCAGGGCAGAATTAATAGGATCTGAAGTCAGCCAGTTGGCCCTTCAAGCCTACTCCAGCATTCAACAAAATCATGGTTATCTAATTCCACCTCAACTCCACCTTCCTCTGCCTTTAATTCCCTTAGTACCCAAAATCTTCCAAACCCTGTATTAACTATACAAAATATCACACCTCTCTGGGATAGAGAATTCCAAAGATTCCCTTTCAGTGAATAATTTCTCATCTTAGTCCAAAATGAGTTACTCCTTATTCTGAGGCTCCAAGTGGGATGTTCCAGTCCTTCTCAGCGATGGGATCTTCCAATCCAGCCAAAGTCAATGCCTATCATGCACTTCCAGGCAATGGAATGGGCAAACCATGCAAAATGCCATATACTTCAGCGGGACTGGAAGATCCCATCAGTAGCCAATGGCAAGCCACTTCCACTGTAGAAAACCCTTTGCAGGAGTGTTGGAAAATTCAAGCTTCCGACCTCAGGTTCTAGAATGCTGTATTCAGAAGCAACACTGTGTTGGCACCTACCCTGTCAAGCCCCTTTAGAAATTATATCTTTCGATTCAATCACTTCTCATTCTTTCAAACTCCAGAGAATAAAGGCTTGGTCTACTCAATTTCCCCTCATCCCAGGAACCAAAGTCAATCTCCACTGCACTTCCTGAAGGGCAAGTAGGACCTTTCTTAGGTAAGAATCATAGAATCCCTGCGGTGTAGGTGGAGGCCATTTGGCCCATCGAATGTGCAGTGACTCTATGATAGGTCCTCCCTCTCTATCCCCATAACGGCACATATTTATACCACTAATCTCCGAACCTACAAGTCTTGGGACACTAAGCAATTTTCATTAGGATGGCCACTGCACCAAACCTGCACATCTCTGGGCTGTGGGAGGAGGCTGGAACACTTGGAGGAAATCCATACAGGGAGTCACCCAAGGCCAGAATTGAACCCAGGTCCCCCACGCTGTGAGGCAGCAGTGCTAACCATTATGCCATCCTAAGGAGACAAAACTGCATTGAATACTCAATGAATGGCCTCACCAATGCCCTGTATAATTCTGGCAAGACAACTTTATTCTTTTGCTTCAACCTTTTTGTAACAAAGGCTAAAGTGCTGTGTACTTTCCCGACTGCCTGCTTCAGCTACATATTAGCTTTCCGTGATTCATGTACAAGTGAGGACAGCATGAAATCCACTGGCAGATGGAGACTTATCTGGTGGTGGTCTGACAGCACAGCAGGAAATGCATGTCACACAGCAACTAACTGCGCATCCTCTAGTCTGCTGTATGTCAACCAGAAATGCACCAAAATACAGATTCCCATCACAACCTGACAGTTTGCTGCTTCTTGCCCACGAGTAACAAAAATCAGGACTAATTTTTCTCATGTGCTGCTGGTGGGTGCTCAGCCAGGCAGAGTGAGATGAGGCTGTGAGGGATAAAAATGTCACCTCCAGTCAACAGTTACTGATGTATTCAACTGAGATCCTTAATGCTGCTGCCCAGGAGAGCTTACAGAGGGGAAATCGCATTTGAGAAAATGAGGAAATGACTCATGAGCGCGTAAATTCATTCTAAATTCAGCCCACTAGGAGTCAAAAAGATAAATTTTCAATATAGAATCCCTACAGTGCAGAAGGAGACCATTCAGTCCATTGAGTCTGGATTGACCATAATCCCACCCAGGTCTATCCCCATAACCCCATGCATTTACACTAACTAGTCCCCCGACACTATGGGCCCAATTTTACCATTGCGTCACGCCTAAAACGTGGTAAAGTCAGGTGTGAGGCCACTAATGTGATCCGTGCCCACATCCACACAGGTGGCCACTTTACCGAGACTCGGGAATGGTCGCATTCCGATTTGTGCCTGAGACGGGCGCAACAATGATTTAAATGCATTCGCATGCTTTTAAATTGAATTAATGAACCGCCCGCCCAACTTTACCAGCATTTCTTCCTTCACCACAACGTTCCCCAATCCGGAATCGGGTCGAAATGGACACGCTGAATAAAAGTGGGATTCGGGTGCTCCAGCTGCTGAAGAGGAGAGTTCAGAGCTTCCAACGGCTCTCTGACTCAGATGGTGGGGAGGGAGGCAGGTTGAACTACTCTCTGGTGAAGTGGGGAGGGGAGAGAGAGGTGGAGGAGGGAGGAAGGAGGCCCGATTGTTGTCTGGTTGGGAGGGGGCGATCGTTGACTGGTTGGGGGAGGGAGGGGCGAAGGAATGGGGCGGGTCAGATGTACGTCACGGGGAGGGGGTGGGAGTGAGGCCAGATCATTCTCTTGGGGGAGGGGGCGTGAGACCAGATCATTCTCTGGACAGGGTGGGGGGGGGGGGGGGGAAGGGATGTGGGTGAGAGGTATCTCTGGTGAGGGAGGGGGTTGGGGGAGGGGTGGAGGTCAGATGGATTTCTGGTGGGGGGAGCGGGGGAGGGTCTGCTGCCACTCTGTGGGCGATCTGTAGAGGAGGGGAAGGGGGGCAGGGGGCCATGACTGGTCTGGTTAGCAGAGAGGATTGGTTAGATAAGGGGGGCAGTGATGTCTGAGGGGGATATTGCTCCTGCTTTTTGCTCCCAGGCCACTTTATCCACTTTCTGCGGCTCAGGAGCGATCTGACACGGGCGCACTTTCAAATTTTTTTCCAACTGCGCATGCTCAGTTCAGAGCTCCGATTATTTGGGGTGTGCTAAGCCCCGCCCACAGCGCAATTTAGGCCCGCGGTTATTTTTTCAGACTGAGTGCTAATGGGGACGCCTGAAAGCAGGTTTCCGCATCGGATCTGAATTGTGCCTAAATTCAGCACTTAGAATGAAAATGGTAAAATCAGACCCTATGAGGCAATTTAGCATGGCTAATCCATCTAACCCACATATCTCTGGAATGTAGGAAGAAACCGGAGCACCCAGAGGAGATCCATGCAGACACAGGAGAATGTGCAAACTACACACAGACAGTCACCCAAGCTTAGAATCGAACCCAGGTCCTTGGTGCTGAGAGGCAGCAGTGCTAACCACTATGCTACCGTGCCGCCCAACATGAATTGAAGGCTCTCAGCATACTGTGTACGATTAAAATTAATAGGATTCAGACAAAGCCAAAACATTTGTGAGTTGCTTCTTTTCACCAACTTTTCTCTATTAATTTTCTCTCCCCCACCTCTGAAATCATCCCTGCATTTCTTCCTCTCTTCCTCAACACATTCTTGCTCAGAATGGTGGAAAGGCAAGGCTACAAATATCTCCATTAACACCATCGCTGGGTCTAGTATCAGATTACACATGCTGTAATCCGGTCAGGGGCATTGCAACTGGATTTCTTTCTCTCGTCCTTACAAGGTAAACTTAGATCGGGAATTGGAATTTGGTCAGTCTCAAAAGACACACATCCATCTGCTTTGTAATTGACTCCCAAGGTTGTGTAGCGGCTGCTTGGAAGTTAATTCTGCTGCATCAAATGACATCGCCATGCCTTTGAGTTATGTGAAGAAAAAGAGCCCAAAAGACATTTGGAAAAATATGCCAGAAATTGAACTTCTGATTAACTACGACACGCTTGTGTAAACTTCAATGAATATTTTATGCCAAAAAAAACCAATAAAGCTCTCAGAAAAACAATCTCTTGCTTTGCTATACTTGAGGTGAAGAAGAAAATGATTTGCACTTTAGCAGCGATAAATCTAACAAATTTGCGCAGTACCTTAGATTTCAACATTAACACATCACTGTTTATCGGCTTAAAGCCAACATAGTTTGTTACCAGAGTGCCAGAGATTGAATTGTTTTATGTTTACAGATCTTGCCTCAAATAGAACATGTCACCTGACTGTCAGAAAAACTCAAAACCTTCCTCTACTTTCCAAAAAAAGCAATACCTTTTATCTGTAATGTCTGACAACTGAATCAAAATTGAATCCAAAGATGTGTGGGTTAGGTGGATTGGCCATGGTAAATTGCCCCTTCCTGTCAGGGGGAACTAGCTTTGGTAAATGCATGGGGTTATGGGGATAGTGGGATAGTAGTTGGTGTGGACTTGATGGGCCAAATGGCCTCCTTCTGCACCGTAAGGATTCTATGATTACTTTCATGTGTGTTGGAAAAATATCACAGCATGGTGTTGGGATTCAGTTGTACTCTGGTCACACCAAATGCATGCTTCTCCTTCCAGAAGCATGACCTTGCCCACTAAATAATCTGTAGTAAAGGGCTGCAGGGTGAACAATCGAGCTTTTTTTGATGGACTCACGCTTTGGAAATAATGTGAAAGCTTAGTAAGGAGTTGAAGGACATGTTACTTGATAAAAATAGGAAATGGTATAATAGTACAGGATGTAACTGTGACACTTTTACAGAGATATAATCTGTGTACACGGTTTTCAATGTTATAGATAGATAAATCCAGAATAATAGTTTAGCCTGCAAAAAACGTGAGATTTTCTTTTTCTTCCCCAAAGTGACAGAAGGAATAGTCAGCATCATATGTCCGGAAAAAAATTCACTGTGATGTAGGTTAACTGTTAATCTCAGTGCTGCAGCAAGTGTTTATAATGGACATAGTCTGCTCTTTAGAAACTGGTTTCAGGTCAGTCATCCCAAAGGAAAGGTGTTAGAAAATGTCCAAACAGATGAGTCACCAGAGTTTGAAAGCTTACAGCCACAGAACGTGCATCCAAGGCATTGCTCTCCAAGATGTAACAGACAACCATTATTGAAGACTTGTTTACTCTTAAACTGAAGTCTTCGGGAACTGGTGGGGAAGGGTTCTTACGTGTGCCCTGGCCAATATTTGTCCCTCGGTTAATATTGCTAACACAGATGCTCTGCTCATTATCACACCGCTGTCCTCGGGACCTTGTTATGTGAAAATGACTGCCAGGTATCCTCCAGTTACTTCATTTTAAAAGTCATTTACTGGCTATGAAGTATTTTGGGCCCTCCCAAGCCACTTGGGGGAGGGAGGAGGGGTAGAATTAATTATTATTGTTGAATAATAAGGCAAAAAGGAAACTAAGGTGTGCCTAGAGTGCTGTGTTCAATTGTTTGTGTCATTGAGTGTCGGCTATCATTCAGTAGGCACAAAGTCTTTATTGTTTTAATAAGGTTAACTGTACGTGTTTGTCAACTACAAGATGCTTGCTTGTGCACACTGCCATGTCTAACACTAAACTGACCCCGGGTGTGGACCATGTGTTCTCTTACATCACTGTGTCCGTGGTACTGTATTCAGTCCCATGTTTACCTTATATGTTGTGGAGATGCCAGCGTTGGAGAGAAGCTATGACATATTCTTACGAGCCTTCAACATGTCATTGTTGAAGACGAATATCTCACCAAGGCCATCGTCACACCCCCACTTCTTGCCTTCAAACAACCACACAACCTCAAACAGACCATTGTCTGCAGCAAACTATCCAGCCTTCAGGAGAACAGTGACCACAACACCATGCAACCCTGCCACAGCAGCCTCTGCAAGACATGCCAGATCATCAACAGGATGCCTCCATCTCACTGAGAACACCATCCACCAGGCACACAGTGCATACACTTGCAACTCAGCCAACATTGTCTACCTGATATGCTGCAAGAAAGGATGTTCGGAGGCACGGTACACTGGGGAGACCTTGCAGACGCTACGACAATGGATGAATGAACACCACTTGACAATCACCAGGCAAGAATTTCTCTTCCTGTTGGGGAACACTTTAGCAGTCATGGACATTCAGCCTCTGATCATCGGGTAAGCATTCTCCAAGGCGGCCTTTATGACACACGACAACGCAGAGTTGCTGAGTAGAGACTGATAGCCAAGTTCCGCACATGAGGACGGCCTCAACTGGGATCACGTCACACTATCTGTAACCCCCACAACTTGCCTGGGCTTGCAAAATCTCACTAACTGTCCTGACTGGAGACAATACACACCTCTTTAACCTGTGCTCAACTCTCTCTCCACTCACATTGTCTGTACCTTTAAGACTTGATTACCTGCAAAGACTCACATTCCAATCATTATTTTGTAAATTGAGTTTGTGTCTTTATATGCCCTGTTTGTAAAGAGAACTCCCACTGATGAAGGGGCTGCGCTCTGAAAGCTAGTGGCTTGTGCCACCAAATAAACCTGTTGGACTTTAACCTAGTGTTGTGAGACTTCTTACTGTGTTTACCCTACATGTGCCATACCCTTATACTACACATCCCCTAGTCGTTATCCAATGTATTTCAAGCTATTTTAGCTTATCCCATGTATTTACACTGTTATTACTACCCCATCTGCCTCCTTCAAATTTTTGAGTTCATAGGTTCAGACTTGGAAACATTTTACCCTTGCAAATATTGATTGCACCACTGTCAGAGTAGTGGTAGGCTCTGTTGCTGCGAATAGACTGTTGATTTGGAGGTTGTTCTGCCATCTGGGTACCTCAGTATCCTCTTTCACCACTCCTTAGTATTGAATCTTCTTTGTCAAATCACTGGGGATAGGTGGTTATTGTTCCAGTCAGTTCCTTGCAGGGTGAATGAACGCCATGCTCATCTCCATATAGTTTTTTTTCTCTCTTTCGTCACATCAGTCATCCGTGACAGAAAATGGCCTTTCCTTTTATGAGGATGCGTGATTTTAGTAAGCTCACTTCATTTGGCTATGAGTTATCGACATTGTCGATAACGTATGCTGAATACGTTTCCAGCATTTTCTGCGCCACTGTGCCAGGCTGCCCGGGAGTTCTAGCATTTCCCATGTGGTCGCAGTGCTGACCTCATCAACAGTTGCCGGAGTCTGAGGTTGAGCCTTTTCAGGTTGTTGGTTGCTCTTTTATCTTTTCTCTACCAGAGTTTTTGTGGCACCCATCTGAGTGGTTCGCTGCTCTGAGCAATGAGGGATTTCTGGCACGTGGAATGAAATTGAATAAACCTGCTCTGCAAAGAGAGAAGACAGTTCAGAGCTGAAGTCCCAGTCACGACACTCTTTCACGTTTCAGCTCTCAGGAACTTGTAGTTCTGTATTGTTGTCCTGACATCTGGTCTGCTCCAAAGCCCTGGCATGCTTACTGTCCTGGTCAAGTTGACCATGAGATATAGGAGCAGAATTAGGCCATTCAGCCCATCTAGCCTGATCAGCCATTCAATCATGACTGATATGATTGGTAGGTTGAGTTGATAGGTTGGGTATTGGTTCCCTTGGCTTGGAGTATCCCTGTTTCTGTCCTGTTTAACTAACTGGATTGTGGGCTTTCCTTTGTAATGTGGCTTATTTTCTCCTCTTAAGATGGACGTGTGCTTCATATGGAGTTTGGACTGCCTAACAATCTGAATTTTGTTGCTTCTTCTTAAGATAAAGATCGAGTGATTTTAGCATTTCTTCAAATTTAATGGATGATTAATGATTCTGTGTTTTGTAATAATGTTGTTCGGTATGGTTCCTACTGAGTAAAACAGTTCGAATTCTAGTCTCTCCCACCAACACGTGTGTTAACTTGAACCATTATCTTTTTATCCAAACCTGAAGCAATCATGCATCTCAGGGATTGTTATCTCCAAAGCCGACAATTACAGAGTTGATCTGGACCTTGGGTAAGTCCGAATTGATCCGAGAAAGTGGATTTCTGATCCACGGTTGAAAAAGTTTAAAGTGTAGGTTGGTTGAGAAATTGCTGAAATTTAAGGTGGAACTATTTACCGTTTGTTGGGAGACAATGTTTACTTATGCTTGCTAGTTTTGGCCATCACCAGCTGCAATGATATGTGCACTCAACCTCAAAACATTACTTTCAACATTGCTAATTGCAGCAATGAGCTGCAGGCTTCTCCACTTCAAAACTACACTTTACAAAGGCATCAAATCCTGGCTTGCAATTCTTCCAAATTAATTACTTTTAAATTTTGGTTCTTTTCGGAATGAGTTCAAACACCACATGTTCAGGAGTTGATTAGGAATCTGGATGGCTGTTGTGCTTTCAAAAACTGGCTGCGCTGGTTTTCAAAAGGTCAAAAACATTTTTAAATTAATTCTGACCAAGAACTTCCATTTTTTTTAAGCACACTTCTGCCAAGTCCTTTAACTCTGAATTCTGTGGGTGTTCAAACTGGACCTCAATGCAATCTCTGGAGCCCGCAAGCTGCACAATGGAGGTTTCTTCCTCTGCCACCCTCAGCTTCCAATTCTGCTATGCGATATAATTCAGGCAATCTCCCACTGTGTTTTCACTTCAGATGCTGTCAGTAAGTTCAGAATGCTGCTTCTTTAGTCATCCAGCTTTTCACAGAATCCCTACAGTACGGAAGATGGCCATTTGGCCCATTGGGTCTGTACCAACTCTACGACAGAAGATCCCATGCAGGCCCTTTCCTGTACCCCCACGTATTTACCCTGCCAATCCTGCCAACTTCTCTTACCTACAGATCTCGAGACACTAAGGGACAATTTCACATGGCCAATCAACCTAACCCACATATCTTTGGAGTGTGGGAGGAAACCAGAGCACCTTGACAAAACCCATGCAGACACAGGGAGAACGTGCAAACTCCACACAGACAGTGACCCGAGGCCAGAATTGAACCCGGGCCCCTGGCACTGTGAGGCAGCAGTGCTAACCACTGGGTGCCACCATGTTGCCCTCGATTTTGAATTTCTGCTCCAGATTCTCAGAGTCTAGGTTTTTCCAAGAGCTCCAAAATGCTATAGGGTTTTGCATACCATTTGATAGGTTTTAACAAAGTCAGGCGTCAGTGTTGGGACCACAACTTTTCACTATATACATTAACGATCTGGAAGATGGAATGACAGCATGGTTGCTAAATTTGCAGATGATACAAAGATTGTAGAAGAATAGGTAGTGTTGAGGAAGTGGGGAGACTGCAGAATGGCTTAGACAGGTTAAGATATTGGACAAAGAAATGGCAGATGGAATACAACATGGAGAAGTATGAGGGAATACACTTTGGTAAAAAGAATAGAGGTGTAGGCTACTTTCTAAATGGGGAAAGACTTTGGAAATCTGAAATGCAAAGGAACTCATGAGTTCTGGTTCAGGATTCCCTTAATGTTAAAATGCAGATTCAGTTGGCAGTTTGGAAGGCAAACTCAATGTTAGCATTCATTTCGAGAGGACTAGGATACAAGAGCAGGGATGTACTTCTGAGGCTGTATAAGGCTTTGATCAGAGCCCATTTGGAATGTTGTGAGCCGTCTTAGGCCTCCTATCTAAGGAGGGATGTGCTGTCCTTGGAGGGGGTCCAGAGGAGGGCCACAAAAATGATCCCTGGAATGAAGGGTTTATCAAATGAGGAGCAGTTGAAGAGTCTGCCTCTCTACTTGATGGCGTTCAGAAGGATGAAGGGGGGATCTAATTGAAACTTATAGAATACTGAGAAGCCTAGATAGAGTGGACATAGAGAGGATATCACCACTAGTGGGAGACACTAGAACCCAAGGGCAAAACCTCAGGCTAAAGGGACGGTCCTTTAAAACAGAGATGAAGAGGAATATCTTCAGCCAGAGGGTGGTGAATCTATGGAACTCATTCCCACAGAGGGCTCTGGAGGCCAGTTCATTGAGTGTCATTAAGACAGAGAGAGGTATGTTCCTGATCAATGAAGGGATCAAGAGTTATAGGGAGAAGGCAGGAGAATGGGGATGAGAAAAATATCAGCCATGATCAAATGGCGGAGCAGACTCATTGGGCCGAATGGCCTAATTCTGCTCCTGTATCTTATGATCTTATGGCCTAAGTCTTCATAGTCTTAATTAGGTTAACTAAATATATTTATTAAGTACAAGGCTCTTCCACACAGCCCTAGTCCAACACTAGACTGACCCCTACTTGCACGGCACGTGTTCTCTTACATCACTCTGTGTGCGGTACTGTACTCAGACCCATGTTAACCCTATATGTACCAGACTCTTATGTACCTCCAAACTTGGGGATGCTTTCCATCGAAATCTACTGAAGAGTGAAACGGTGAATGCGGTACATTAAATTGAAAAAAACAAGTAAATGGCTGTTTCATTTGGAGAGAGCGTATTGGGTTTTGGATGGTGTGGAGGGAAGAGGCAAAAACAGATATGTTGCATTGTTTGCAGAAGAATTTGCAATGGCAAGGGTAAGGGTCTTGTGGTGAGTGAGGATTTGGCCACCGTGTTGCGGAGGTGATGGTCCCTTTGGAAAGCTGAAAGGGGAACTGGGTATTTGGTGGTGGCATCACGGTGGGAGGCTACAGAGGAGAATCTCTTGATTACAGAGGCTGGTGAGGCTTGCAATGTATTCATCTCTTGTGAACATGTCCAGTGCATGATGGTATTATTAAATATGCGATCTGACCATCTTGGTGTCGTGCCTCACTTTCCAAACTATTCCCAAAATAGAATAGGGTGAAAGGTGACAACTAGGGAAACCATGGTTTTGGAAGTGAGGAAAGATGTGAACATAAATGTGGGAAATGGAATGGACAGAGTCAAGGACCCTATCAACCACTGTAAGATGGGCTAGGGAGTTGGGGGTAAATTCTCAGTAGTTAAGGAAAAGGGACAACATATCAAAAACACTGCATGAAGGGTTGCATCATCAGACTAGATGTGTCAGAGTTGGAGAAATTGAGAGAATAGGATAGAGTCCTTGCAGGAAGCAGAGTATCAGGAAACGTTGATGCAGCTGTGAGGGTTAGTGAGCTTATAATGAACAGTAATGGTTAACCTGTCCCCAGAAATGGGGACAGTGGAGTTGAGGAAGGGAAGGGAAGAGTCAGAGATGAATCATTTGAAACTGAGAGAAGGTTGGAAATTAGAGCCAAAGTTATTCCAAAAGTGGCAACCCTGAATCCTCTACCCTGAGTAGAAAACAAAGGAGAGGAGACCATGTAGTAGAATAACATGAACTAATATGTGACGTGTGTTGTATCTGGCCCTTTAAGTGAAGGTTCGCTGATTGGTTTTCACGTGACCCTATCAGGAGACTAGGGTGCGGATTCACCCAAGTGAGTGCAGATCGATACATGAAGCTGACAGACAGCCACAAAACTGCAAGACTTTGCAAGACAGCAAGTTATAAATAAACCTTAGTTGTTTCCATACCTAGCTGGTGAGCCAAAGTTATCATAGCGTGAGTAAATGAGATTGTGTGGATCGTTCCAGCCTTTACTGGCTGTGTTAAAGTGCGAGACATATTCACCTGCCCTTACAACGGAACACAGAATACGGTCTCAGTCTGCTGATTTTAATGGGATCGTGGAACTATACCCTGCAAATAATTCTTGGAGAACACTACACAGTGAAAACAGCATATCAGAGAAGAGAGAGAGAGTGCTGTTACCACTGTACACCAGGATTAGCACTTCGATAATAACAGAATTCTACAGTGCAGGAGACCCATTGAGACTGCACCTACCCAGGCCCTATCCCCATAACCCCATGCATTTACCCTGACACCAAGAGGCAATTTACTTGGCCAATCCACCTCACCCGCACATTTTTGGTAAGCTGATGGTCCTACTGCATCGGGAACATTTTGGGTGGGATTTTCCAGCCCCGTTTGCCCCAAATCTGAAAAATCCCTCCCGAGGTCAACGGATCTTTGCATGGTCCAAGTCCCACCTGCTACAATTCCCGTGATGAGCAGGATGGGAAAATTCTGCCCCTTGTTTCATTCCAATCTGGTCTGCAAGGATAGAAGCGCAGGTTTTATTCCATCAAAATTCACACACTCAGCTAACTATTAACGTAGGAGATAAGCTAAAGCAGCAATTGAAACAATACGTTGCTAAATTTGAGTGTGTTACAGTGTCTTTGATAGAACATTTAGCCAAATTAACAAAATATTAAATCCCTCTTATAAACATGATGACATTTTGAATCAGGAGAATTATAAAATCCAGAAAGAGATCCCGAAGTTAGGGATGATTCTGCCTGTCGGGACTTGGAGAATGAATATCATGATTGAAACCCTGGATAATAATCACTTCCCTCATCCTAGTGACAATCAACTTGTTATTGTCGTAATCTTACTGACCAATCCATCTCGCAAACCAGCCTCCCATCCATTGACTCTGTCTACACTTCCCTCTGCCTCAGCAAAGCAGCCAGCATAATTAAGGACCCCACACACCCCGGACATTTTCTCTTCCACCTTCTTCCGTCAGGAAAAAGATACAAAAATCTGAGGTCACGTACCAACCGACTCAAGAACAGGTTCTTCCCTTTTGCCATCAGACTAATGCATGGAATTGCCTTGCATTAAGTTGATCTTTCTCTACACCCTAGCTATGACTGTAACACTACATTCTGCACACTCTTGTTTCCTTCTCTATGAATGGTATGCTTTGCCTGTATAGCATGCAAGAAACACTACTTTTCAATCTATGTTAATACATGTGACAAAATCAAAAGAGAATGCAAAATTGACCATTTTAAAATAAGTGGGAGAGGACTAACTGAGAATGAATTTTTGTGAATTTCTTTTAAAAACTTTACAAGCACTTGAGGAGGTAACTATAATACAGTAATGGCTCTACTAGCCATTAATCTCTTGCTGAGGTTTGGCCAGATTAATTGCCATATCCTGCAATGAACTGTGGACAATGCTGACAGCATCATTTCTTCTTTCTTTTGGTTTCTTAAGAACAAATTTGATGAGCCGTGACAAAAGAGCAAGAGAAACCAGACAGCATTATCAGAAAGAAACAAAGACCCTATAGTTGAGGAAGATGCGTGTCTGATGCTGACGGACTGGACCTTGAGAAGGCTTGAAGAAATGAAATGATATGGAACCTAACTGTCCGCGATCCTTATACGTAAACATCCTGGAGTTTGGCCAGCTGGACTCAAATGAGATTTACAATCAATCCCAGAAGCCTCAACAGTTCAATAGCCTCTCACATGCTGGAGGATAAAGAAGCAAACCCAACTGATGCAAACTGATTGAAGGAAGTTTTAAGAAGATTGACTGCTGGGGCAGGCTTTTTCAAACAAAGAGCTCTGCATCTGTGATAGGGTATTTTGGCCCAAATCAAATACTAATTGGATGATAAGTTTAGTTATTATTTATTAGCGTCACAAGTAGACTGCAACAAAGTTCCTGTGAAAATCCCCTAGTCTCCATACTCCAGCGCCTGTTTGGGTACATTGAGGGAGAGTTTAGCATGGCCAATGCACCTAAGCAGCATCGCTTTCGGATTGTTGGAGGAAACTGGAGCACCTGGAGGAAACCCGTGGGGAGAACATGAAAACTCCACACAGAAATAGTTCTTCACCCACTCAAGAAAAATGAACAAGGGTAGACCATATAGCCCATAGCGCTTGCTCTGCCATTCCAAATGATCATGGATAATCTTGGGCTTCAACTCCACTTTCCTATCCATTCACCTTGATTCCTGGAGAGATGAACAATCCCAGCCTCAAATTTATTCAACAATGGAGCATCCACAACATTCTGTGGTAGAAAATTCCAAAGATTCAGAACCCTTTGATTTGATTTATTATATCACATGTATAGTGAAAAGTATTGTTTCTTGTGCACTATACAGACAAGACATACCATTCATAGAGAAGGAAAGGAGAGAGAGGAGAATGTAAAGTTACAGTCATAGCTAGGGTATAGAGAAAGATCAACTTAGGTACATTCAAAAGCCTCATGGCAGCAGGATAAAAAGCTGTTCTTCAATGACATAATTCTCTTCTCAGTCCTAAATGCTCAACCCAGTATACTGAGACAATGCCCAACCCCACCACCACCCCCTCCCCCCAATGTTTTAGATTCTCCAACTAGCCAAAATAATCTCTCAGCATCCACTCTATCAAGTCCTTTCAGGATTTTGTAGGTTTCAGTGAGATCACCTCTCATTCATCTAAACTCCAGAGAATACAAGACCAATTTGCTCAGCCTCTCAACACCCCGTTTATCACAGACACCAGTTTAGTGAATCTACAATGCAATCCTCAAAGGCAAGACTATCTTTTCTTACATGTGGAAACCAAAACTGCTCAGTGGGTGGGGACTTACCAATTTTTGTCAGGCGCTGACTGAAACCAGAATGTTGCTTCTCCGGAAACACAGAACATAGAATCAAAGAAACCATAGAATCATAGAAATCAGTGCAGAAAGAGGCCATTTGGCCTATCGAATCTGCACCAACCAAATCCAATCCAGGCCCTACCCCACTATCCCTATATATTTTACCCGCTAATCCCTCAAATCTATGCATCTCAAGACACTAAAGGGCAATTTTAGCATGGCCAAACAACCCAACTCACACATTTTAGGACTATGGGAGGAAACCAGAGCGCCTGGAGAAAACCCACGCAGACACAAGGAAAATGTGCAAACTCCACACAGACAGTGACCCAAGCCGGGAATCGAACCCAGGCCCCTGGAGCTGTGAAGCAGCAGTGCTCAGCACTATGCTACTGTGCTGCTGACTTCTTTCCACCTGAGCCTCTTAAGAGTGTATAAAAGAGTGGGTGGGGTTTACACCATCACTCTGGCAAGGTGAGGCGAGGCCTGATTGTGGAGCCAGATTTGGCTGACCTGAGATCTTTTTATGAAAATTCATTAAAATGAGGGTCAAAGGTAAGAATCCTTCACCAGCCGGAGGGAAGGGAAAATGATGCAGCGACAAACACAAGCTGAAAATTTCTCCCCTCCGCCAGATTTGGTCTCACAATAACCCTGTAGAACCCTTGCAAGACTTTAATATTCCTGAACTCTAATCCACTTGCAATAAAGGCCAACATGCTATTTACCTTCATAATTGAGTGCTGTACCTGTAAGCTAACTTTTTGTATTCCTTCTACGATTATACCCAATTCTCTTACAAGTTTCTTGATCTCTTCAAAATATTCAGAGGTTGGTAAGGCAGGAGAGTGGCAACACAGCCATTTTCCCACCTCAATCCCAGTTAAGTCGGTGGCAGCAAGGCTCGTTGGCAGCACAGTGGTTAGCACTGCCACCTCACAGCACCAGGGACCTGGGTTCAATTTCTGGCTTGGGTTACTGTCTGTGCAGAGTCTGCACATTCTCCCTGTGTCTGAGTGGGTTTCCTCCTACAGTCCAAAAGACGTGTTGGTTAGGTGCATGGGCTAAATTCTCCCTCAGTGTACCCGAATAGATGCCAGAGTGTGGCAACTGGGGGAATTTTCACAGTAACTTCATTGCAGTATTAGTGTAAGCTTACTTGTCACATCAATAAATAAGCTTTAAAGGTCTACTGTCAGTGAAATTGCCTGCTCCTGGGCGATCATTAATAATTATTTATTTCATATTTCAAACAAGTTATGATTATAGTTTATATAATTTAAACTTTTCACAGCCAATGACAAAAAAATGTTCTTCAGTTAGAACAAGTAGTGAAAAAGAAAATCAGAGTATTTCTGGCATAGATTGCTAGCCATTAACTTGTTTGGAATTAAATGTGACCTCCTTCTTTTCCTCCAACCTGAGTGTAATATTCAGAGTTAAATATACAAAATGGCCAATGAGACCAAGATAACATAGGCCACTAGGTTATGTCAATGTCCTTGAGAAAGAGGAAGTAACAACTGAAAACTCCTGTTAAAATGGTTGAGAAAGGAAAAAAGCAAAAACCTCCAGTTGTCTGCGTTCTCCTACTCAGCTTTATATCATTAGAAGTTTGAAACCTTGCAAAGATGCTCAGTATTTAAGGGGTAACAGTCTGCACATCAATCAAAGCAAAAGGAACTTCAGTCAACTTAAACTACTGAGTGGCAAGATTGGTAATTAGAGGGGAGTTTAGCTGGCAATCTGCATTTGACATACATCTGTAAACTAAAGACCCAGAAGTTTCTGGGAAAATAACAGTGAATTTGATGAACAAACAATTATCAATGTGCAAATCATCTAGTAATTTGTGGGGAGGGAGTGATAGCCCATGAGTTGTGAATCGTTACAATTTGCTAGACCACTTGTATCTTTTCATAATTGGCATAGCCAAAGTGGCAGTTCACCATCATCCTCCCTATGATTTTCAAGTAATTGCTGCATTTGGATAGTAAATATGAATTAAGTTCGCCACAGAAATTTAGGGATGCCACTCAACTGTATGAGGACTCTCAAGAGATTTATATTCCTGTAATGCCAATCAAACTCTATGGGTTGAAAAGGGAATAACTGGTACCATAGCGCTTCATTCTTTTAGGTAACAAATTGGATGTTCCGAAAATTTTCATTTTCTCTTACTTTTCCTTTCTGTTTCCCTTCTCTCTCTTAGTTCAGTCTTCCTTTTCATCTATTTATCTTGCTGTACTTCATTTAACTCCTGTTCATCCATTTACATTCACTGCCATTCTTGTTCTTCTTCTCAACCCTCATTGACTGGTTCCATCATCGGCCAAAGCCCCAAATCCCTGGTTATCCAAACCATGCCATTATCAACATGCATTTACAGCATATTCGAAGTACAAACAATTTAAGCTGATGAGTAAAGAAAAAGATCTAAATAAGACATCCTGCCAGGATAGATTTGCAAAAAATGACAAACTTGGTTTTCTTGCGTCTGGCCTGATGAGTGCAAAATGAAAAACTTTGATAGCATGCCTTTTATTTCAGAAATACTCAAATTTCGTATGACCTAATTTTATAATGTATACTCACACTCTCTAATATTATAATATGAATGCTTCACGTGTTAACATTAAATTCCTCTGCTGCGATGCCGCACCATTCAAGGTAAAATAAATGGGTTAATGTTGCTGTTCAAATAGCAGTTTTAAGAGCTTGCTACAATCATGTTAAGCTCTTGGCTAATAATATTACACAGGGTAACTTGCAAGATAAAGTGTAATATTAGATAAATTGCTGGGGTTCTGGGTGTACAAAGCATTGTTAATACAGGAACTGATTGCCAATCTTCTCTATTGAACCATCTATGGGCGCACTGAGGGGTGACATCCAACTTTGTGGATGGGTCATCCATTCACCAGCCCGATATTCCTCTCATTTATCAAAGAAAGGAAAATTGACAGAGCTAGCTAAGAGATGGGCAATCTGCTTCTGGTCATTGTACACCCTGGCCAATTTGAATTTCAGCTCCGACCCTGCCCATTCCCCATGTGAAAAAAAAAAGTTTTGTTTTGGGGAAAACAAAACATCTGGACCATAGACAGACATAATCCGAAGTATAAGTTCAAGAAGACAATAGAAAACACTCGTGATGTATGATTGAAGGTCTTTCATGTACTGGCATATCTGCCTGCTGACTGATAGGTTCTGTCAGTTGCTGACATACCACAGGCATTCTGGAACTGTCTGAGGTGACCTCCCACAGCTTGGTAGTTACTTAAACCTCTACAGCTTGACAGCGTTTGCATCCCTTGTCCACTTGTTCCCTTAAGCGAATTCAATCACACACCGCAGGGAGTACTACTCCCTTGTTGACTTAAAATCAACCCTGTTACACACACAGATCTGTGCAACGGGCAAAGATGATCAGACCCAAACACTTGCTCATATAGTGGGCCATAGGATGTCATAGAGGTCTTCAGCCTGTGGGTCTAGAAGCTACCACATTAAATGAAGAGAGGGAGGCCAACTATCGCTAACTTCATAACCCCAATTAAATCCAATAAAGAATGCAGGGGAAAATGTCCAGCGTTGGAAAAAACGGTGAGAATATGGACCTCACCACCACATGGAATGATTGAAGCAGACAGCATAGATGTGTTTAAGGGCAAGCTAAATAAGTACGTGAGAAATTAAAGGTTATTTTGTGTTAGATTGGGTGGGATGAAGTAAAGTGGGAGAATACTCATGTGGAGCATGAACACAGACATGGATCTGTAGGACCACATGTTAGCTGGGTTTCTCCTGAAATCATGTAAATTTTAAAAATCTGACTTGCCTACATGGATGCAGTGTAGCACAGTGCCACACAGCACCAGGTGCCCAGGTTCAATTCCAGCCTCAGTCAATATCTCTGTGGAATCATAAAAATCATAGAAACCACACAGTACACCAAGAGGCCATTCGGCCCATCAAGTCTGCACTGACCACAATCCCACCCAGGCCCTACCCCCAAATCCCCACATATTTTATCCACTAATCCCTCTAACCTACGCATCTTAGGACACGAAGGGGCAATTTTAGCATGGCCAATCAACTTAACCTGCACATCTTTGGATTGTGGGAGGAAACCGGAGCCCCTGGAGGAAACCCAAGCAGACACGAGGAGAATGTGTAAACTCCACACAGACAGCCACCCAAACCAGGAATCGAACCCAGGTCCCTGGAGCTGTGAAGCAGCTGTACCAACCGCTGTGCTACCGTGCCGCCCACAGTTGAGTTTGCACATGCCTGCGTGGGTTTCCTCTGGGTTCTCCAGTTTCCTCCCACTGTTCAAAGATGTGTGGGCTAGGTTGATTAGCCATGCTAAATTGACCCTAGCGTTAATGGGATTAGCAGGATAAATGTGTGGGGTTATGGGAATAGATGGGATTGTGGTTGGTATAGACTTGATGGGCCGAATGGTCTCCTTCTGGACTGCAGGGATTCAATGATTCCATGCAACCTGTGTAGATGGTTTAGACAGATCTGTACATTTTTGTTAATATATTAAAGCAGCAATGGGCGAGGATGTACTGCAATGGTTGATGTGCTAACCCAAGAAGTCTGGCTGGGAAATCTCACCATCCGCCATCATATTCTGTAAGTGAGAGCTCGAAGTCTCAAAAAAATAGTCAGCCACTCCCAACAGCAGAGTTGGTTTCCAAAGCAAAGTAACAGTGTCCAGTAGGAACTGCAACTTGGAACCAAAATTGAAAAGATCCAAGGGCAAGATAGTCCAGTGTACGGCCAGAGGGCAAAATGCTTCTTAGGAATCAAAGGGCGTAGAGGTGACTGAATGCCTTTGTGAGCCAGAGGGGGTTACAAGCTAACATTTATCATGATGAATTAGGGGACTGAAGTCAAGAGCATTCTTGTGAGAGTGCTGCTTTAATATCTCTTGGATGGGATATGAAGTTGATGTTTGCTACTTGCCTACACAGGCACACTTAAAAGTTCCCATGATAAGTATAAGCTCTGACCAACATTTATCCCTCAAGTGGAATCTCAAAATCAATACAACTCCAATTTCATTCCTGATGTTGGGGGAATTTTGCTGTTCAAATATTGGACGGGATTTTCCACTCCACCCGTGGCAAGTTTTGCCACTACAAAGGCAGTCTGATACTAGCCTATGGCAGGCTCTTGTGGTGCCACCATTGTCCAAGAGTTTTCCTGTTGTATGTAATGCTGGTTCTCTGTCAGTGTGACTGGAAGATCTCACTGGAGGGAGCAGCCGGACAATTCTGGCTATTGACTGTCACATACGGTCACAAACAGTGATCATACTTCAAATGTAACTCATTGGCTATGAAACATTTTGGTCTATCCAAGTTTATGACTATCACGTTATGAACCTAATGTCATCATTTTCCTATAAGATCTTACTAATTATATCCAGTAAAAAGAGGATGACCCCTTACCTGCATACCAATAACAATTCATCTTACTTTCTACCGTTATCGTTTTGTCCGATTATTCATCTAAAGCCAACTCACACAGCAAGAACATGCTCCAGTTGAATATTGACAAGATCTGATCTATTGTATTTGATGCCCTTCTTCTCCAACTGGTGTAAGCCATGGTTCAGTTGGTAATACTCTGGTCTCTGAATCAAAAGGTTGTGGATTAAAGTTTTACTCCATAACTTGATAGACTGGGACTTTTTTCTCTGGAGCATAGGAGACTTAGATGTATAGAGGTCTATAAAGTAATGAGGGGCATAGATCAGTTAGATAGTCAACATCTTTTTCCAAAGGTAGTGGAATCTGAAACAGAGGGCATAGGTTTAATGTCAGAGGGGAGAGATACAAAAGGATCTAGAAGGGCAATTTTTTCCACACAGGCTGATGAGTATCTGGAACAAACTGCCAGAGGCAGTAGTAGAAGCAGGTACAATCTTGTCTTTTAAAAACCATTTTTAAAGTTAGATGGGTAAAATGGGCGCAGAGGGATATGGGCCTAACACAAGCATTGGGACTAGTTAAGTAATCAAAATAAAGGGTGGCATGAACAAGTTGGGCCGAAGGGCCTGTTTCCATGCTGTAAACCTCTATAACTCTATAACAATCTCAGCTCATCACCCTGAAGGAGAGCTGCACTGTTGGAGGTGCTGCTTTTTTGGACAAGATGTTAAATCGAGGCCCGACTTGCCTTCATAGATGGATGTGGAAGGCCAATGTCATTTTTTTTTGATGAGAACAAGAGCAGGAGAGTTGGCGAGTTATCTGTCACGCTCTGACCAATACTTATCCCTCAATCAACAGAACAGACAGATTATCTGGTCATGATCTCACTACTGTTTGTGAAGGTTTGCGGTGTGCAACTTGACTGCTCTGTTTCCAACATCACAATAGCAATAACACTGCAAAATACTTCATTTGGTTGTAAAGGACTTTGGAATATACAGTGGCCATGAACGGCACTACATCAGTGCATGTCTTTTTTTTCCCATTTTAAGCTCCATCTCCCTCTGTGACCGCTTGCTCAGGTGAAACCAAAAGCCTCAGTGCCTATGCCTCCCAAATTATGCTCCAAATACCATTTCTCATCCATGAAGAACATTGCTTACTTTTACCTTTATGAAATCACACTTGTGTGCCTAACCTCACCCGGTTACTGCTGAAATTGTCACCCCCATTTTAATTAGCTCCAATCTTCACTATTATGATGTCTGAGAACATCTGTGGGGAGAATATAGAGCCAGCATTTCGCGTCTGAATGACCCTTCACAGCTCTGACAACGGGTCTTCCAGACTCGAAACACTGGCTCTCCACAGATGCTGTCAGACCTGCTGAAATTTTCTGGCACTTTGTGTTTGTTTCAGATTCCAGCATCCACAGCATTTTGCTTTTATTTCACTATTCTGATGCCTATTTCACTGGCATTTTGATCTCTGTCCTATACAAAATCTTACTTGCTCAACATTGATGTTGTTACTTGCCTCCCAGTCCGTTTATCCATTCAATGTCAAATCCTCCCTATTTACAAGTTCCATCATGTCGTCCCCTTCAATCAACTTCTGTGACTGTGTCTGGTGACACCATCCAGGCTTTGGTCCTTCAACTTTGACCCTTCTGTGGCTCTCTCCTTCATTTGAAAAACGTGCAGCCATTTTAATTCTCTGAGACTCTTTGAATGCCTCAGTCTTACTTTAAAAGGTCCTCAAAATTTACCTTGTGCAACTTATACTCAGGACCAGCATAAGTTTTTCCTCTTTAAAGTATCTTGGGAGAGCTGGAGAGGGCAGAAACCTATATCTCACTCTTGCATCTCACAGGAAATTCAGAGGCATGGTTACTAATCATGGCCTGGAAAGTATTTGAACAATGATTGAGTAGGAGTAAGAGCTGATCAACTCTCTTTCTGGCAGACTGAAGATACCTTCATTATTTCATTTTTGTATTGCTTTTCCCTGGCAACATCCCTTCACACTATTAGCTTTTGGCAGGACCATAGGGAGGAAAGAGGTCAGTAACGTGGGCTTCTCCACACACACAAACACACACACACAGCCAGTGCCTTTCCATTTTGATTAGTATTCAACAGCTGGCAAATCTCATGAGCCAGAATGCTTCCCTTTTGTTTCTTTTTTAATCTTCCTGCCTTTCTTTCTCAAGGGAACTCACTTTGCTGGCTGACGAAAGGTTGTCCAGACTCGAAACATTGGAGAGAGAATGGAACCATAGATACTATCAGATTTTCCAGCATTTTCTGTTTTTGTTTTTATATTCATTCGTGGGGCATGTGTGTAGCTGCCTGGCCAGCATTTACTGTCCATCTCTAGTTCCCTGAGGGCAGCTGAGAGTTAACCACATTGCTGTGGCGTTGGGGTCATATGTAGAGCAGGCCAGGTAAGGACAGCAGATTTCCTTCTCTAAAGGACATTAGTGAACCAGATGGGGTTTTTTCCAACATCTGATTTGATTTCATTGATTATTGTCATATGTATTAGCATACAGTGAAAAGTATTGTTTCTTGTGTGCTATACAGACTAAAGCATACCGTTCATAGAAAAGGAAACAAGAGGCTGCACAATGTAGTGTGACAGCCATAGCTAGGGTGTAGAGAAAGATCAACTTAATGCAAGTAAGTCCATTCAAAAGTCTGACAGCAGCAGGGAAGAAGCTGTTCTTGATCGGTTGGTACGTGGCTTCAGACTTTTGTATCTTTTTCCGATGGAAGAGAGAATGTCCGGGGTGTGTGGGGTCCTTAATTATGCTGAATGCTTTGCCGAGGCAGTGGGAAGTGTAGGCAGAGTCAATGGATGGGAAGCTGGTTTGTTTGATGGTTTGGGCTACATTCATGACCTTTTGTAGTTCCTTGCGATCTTGGACAGACCAGGAGCCATACCAAGCTGTGATACAACTAGAAAGAATACTTTCTACGGTGCAACTGTAAACATTGGTGATAGTCATAGCTGACATGTCATATTTCCTTAGTCTTCTGAGAAAGTAGAGGCGTTGGTGGGCTTTCTTAACTATAGTGACGGCATGGGAGGAAACCATGACAGGTTGTTGGTGATCTGACACCTTAAAAACTTGAAGCTCTCAACCCACTCTACTTCATCTCCATTGATGTAGACAGGGGCATGTTCTCCCTTACGCTTCCTGTAGTTGATGACGATCTCTTTCGTTTTGTTGACATCGAGGGAAACACTATTGTTGCTGCACCAGATTCTCTACCTCATTCCTGTACTCTGCTTTGTCATTGTTTGAGATCTGACCCACAACAGTGGGTCAGCAAACTTGAAAATCGAATTGGAGGGGAATGTAGCCGCACAATCATAGGTGTGTAAGGAGTATAGTAGGGGCTGAGAACACAGTCTTGTGGGACACCGGTGTTGAGAATGATCATGGAAGTGGTGTTGTTGCCTATGCTCACTGATTGCGGTCTGTGAGTTAGGAAGTTTAGGATCTAGTCACAGAGGGAGATTATGGTTTTATGGTCATCAGTAGATTCTTAATTCCAGATATTTTTTATTTGACTTGAAATTCCATCATCTGCCGTGGCAGAATTTGAAACCGGGTCCTCAGAACATTAGCTGAGTTTTTGGATTAATAGACTAGTGATAATACCACTAGGCCATCGCCTCCCATTTTGCTTCACTTGGAAATGAAGGCTGGGATTGAACCCAGGTCTCTGGTGCTGAGTGGTAGCAGTGTTAACCACCGCGCCACCCTAACTTTTCATGATTGTTTTCATTTATTATCTTCAACCCCTAAGGTGGAGTGGGTGGCAATATAATAATTGCCTGAGATTTGTTGGCACTTACCTTCCTCACAAACACACAAAGCCTGCAGAGTAGCAGCAGGATGATTGGTACCAGAGTTCAAGCTATTTACTGGAGCCATGAAGGTACAGCGTGATCATAAAATGACATGATGGCTCAAGTTACCAAATATAATAGTTCAAATACCTCGAGTACTAAAATGCTGCTCAATTCCAAGCGAACTGCGCAATGCCTTCCGGAAATTATACATACCTCTGTGACCTAATAAATCTTGCGCGAAATTCAGAAGAATCTCATACATACATCAACCTGCATTCTAAAACTGCTTCACTTAGAGAGAAAAAAATGACCAAAGCGTTGTATTCACGGAGGCCCAAAGAATGAAATCCTGCCTCACACCTCAGACATCATTGTTCAAAGTGGCACACATTGTGACGGGAGCAATCTTTGAATGAAGGGCAATTAAAACAGATATTTTGTAACGAGATGAAAACAGAAAATGCTGGCAATTCAGAAGTCAGTGAGCATCTGTTAAGGCAGAAAAAGATAGGAAGTGACGTTTCAAATGTTCTCATTGACATGTAGCAAAATGTCACCATTTTCTGATTTTTACCTTGCATTTCCATCGTTCAATTTTTTGTTTTCGGATGCGTACTTCTCTTACCTGAGGCGCAGTGTTACAGGTTACAATTTAACTCATACAACTCACAAATAGCAATGAGACTCTGGGTTTGCCTACAGGGACCATTTCCCCTCAGGGTTGCCAAAGCTGAATCTCATTCTCAAAGTTTGAAATAGTGGCCTTTATCCATCTTTTCAAAGCCACTTCCTATCTTTTGTACTCATACAAGGTCATCCAACATTCAGTCACATTTTCCAGTCAGCAAAGCCCACATTTCGACAATTTTTCATTCATTTCTGATGCCAGACATGGTTCTTCTCTGAAATCCCTTCCATAGCATTTGAATGATGAGCAATGCATATTAGGGCGGCATGGTGGCCAGGTGGTTAGCACTGCTACTTCACAGAGCCAGGGACTCGGGTTCGATTCCCAGCTTGAGTCACTTTGTAGAGTCTGCATGTTCTCCCCACGCCGGTTTGGATTTCCTCCGGGTGCTCTGGTTTCCTCCCTCAGTCCAAAAGACATGCTGGTTAGGTCCACTGGCCATGCTGAATTCTCCCTCAATGTATCCGAACAGGCGCTGGAGTGTGGCGACTAGTGGATTTTCACAGTAACTTCATTGCAGTGTGAATATAAGCCTACTTGCAACACTAATAAACAAATTAACTATTAGCCAAGATAGGGTTTCAGCAATGCACTAGACCTGAACATCCCTGAGCTTGTGCTCCAATATTTAAGTGATACAGTTCCATATTTGATATGCTTTGTTAATTGTTGTTCCGCGTTGATCAGACAGGTTTGAGTATTGTGTCTGTTAAATCTTCCAGATCTTTTTCGCCTTCACCTTTAGTCATTTGATGAACCCATGCTGGAAGGAAAATCAAAAGAATCATTTGCATTATTTCTGTTTATAGGACTAGTAATGCACAGTTTTTAAGCTGTGGTTTGCCTATTTAACACCAGTGATCGTAATTCAAACTTAATTCCTTAAACTTCAGGCCAAGTGGACACGATGGATGGAATCTTCCAGCCACACTTGCCCTAAAACCGGACTTCAATGGATTTTTACACATTCCACCTCCCCTCGGCTACGATTCCCCTGGTGGGAGGGACGGGAAAATTCTCCCCAATGTGTCTGATGGTGGGTACAAAGGGAGAATGCCGCAGGATGGCCAGAAATTGAATTCAGGCAAGTGTCAATTTATGGTGGGATCTTCCAAGGGTGCCTGCCATGTCATCCCAGAAAACCCACCAGCATGAACCGCATACACATCCCTTTCCTGGGATGCAGACAAAGGCCAATCACCCACGTCAGAGTTTCTGGAAAAACACACTGACACAAAACACAACATGGTGTGCGTAGTGTCTGAACAAGGCCTGGGGCTACCTCTGGAGATTTGACATGGAAGTTGGTTACAACACTGGAACATCACAGCAGTGGGTTGGGAGAGCATCTGCAGATGGACCTCCCAGGTTAGGTGTCCAGGAGAGGATCCATCTTCCAGCATCAGAATGTTCCTGCAGATCCATCATCTTTCTCAGGAGGCCCGTCTTCCAGTCTCAGAGTGGTTCCAGAGCTCTCCCTTCACTTCAGGCAATCTGCCTTCTTTCTTCAATAGTGGATCAGTGATGTAGGGTGCCTTTCCAATATGGCACCCAGCCACAATGGCGGATGACACACCATCCAGGACTGCCTGCCACTCAATATGGTGTAAAAGATTCAAGTGCACAATTAATGAGGACGGAGCTGGAAGATTTGGCGTGTTTTCCCGCCAGCTACTGCAGCAGGAAACGCCCCACATTCCCACCCCCACCACGGCACTTAGTCACAAAATGGGAGAATTTCGCCTAATAAAGTGCTATAAGCTTTTTCTTTATTCATTTTTTCTTCATACGTACTGCACTTTACATTTGCCTACACTGAATCTAGTTTTAGCTTATTTTGTCCTTTTATATGTTTTGTTTCACTCGTTTCTTAGCTCCTATTAAGCCATGAGATTCTCATTCCCCTATTCAATCCATCCATGACTTTAAAACTCCACCATTTCCAATAACATGCTCCAAGAACTTGGCGTTCTTCCATCTCTGACTCTTGGGCATTCCCCATTCCCATCATCTCACTGCTCAATGGAAGGTGTAAAACTAGAAATATCATGGCAGAATGAAGGCAACATTCTGGGTACTAAGCTGGGTCTTGACAGATTGCCTTTAGAGGTCGGGGTGCAATTTTTCACAGAGCTTTTGTGAATCGGCTACTGGCTGCTGTTATTTTTGCCACTCCTAGAAACAGGGTAAGAATGGTAGGAAAAGGAGGATATCCCCTTTAAGATAATAAATGACCCATTCCCATTTGCAACATGATGGATTGTGAGATCCATTCGACGATCACCTCACACTGTGTTGGATTTCCAAATAGTCCAAGTCAATTCAGCCTCGTGTGTGCCCAACTCGAGGTATCCAACAGGCTTTTAATCAATATTGTTTTTTTAAATCTTGTTTCTCCATCTCAAGGCGTATTTTAATTCCAGGACATTTTCAACACACCAATATCAATCAGGTTAGAAAAGTTCCAAATAGCCTCGTTTATACTTAATCACTGATGTGAAAAAAATAACTTCCATCGCCAAATAGAACTGGCATAATGAGTATCCCAAGGCATCAAAAAGCACCAGGCATTGGTATGAAATCATTGAAAAGAAATTGGGGTGAGCTCAGTCCTCAGTGAATCCCTGCAGCTTCCATATTGCCTGAAGTCTATGCATTTCACTACGTTTGATTGTGATTCATTACCGCATTTCACCAGCAAAACGGTGAGGGCAGAATGCAACATAAATTGCTCGTGACTTAGCCAACCTGCCTAACTGCATTTTATTATATGTTGCATTTACGGAACATGCCCAGGGAAGGCACGTCTTATCCCTAAATTTAAACTTGGATGGTAAAACATTTTCTGGACCTGTCCTTTATTTGAAGGTGGACACCAATGAGATTGTTAAGAATGGCTTACAAAGGTCAAGTGGCTTTTGCTACTTATGCATAGAGAAAGGATTAACTCATGTCTGAAAATACCTCTGGAAAGTTCTCAAATGCAAATAGCTTTCTCAGTTGCAAAGGAACAATCTTCATCAGCTCAGTGGAAGAGATCCAACAAAGAATGGCTGCCAGATTGTCTGAGCAATATAAAGTATTGCAATACCAAGTAAAATAAGGTCTTCCAGCAAAGTTACTGTAGCTGGTACATTGATATGTTATCATTCCTCCGTTGTGAATGAACCAGCCTGGCTCCAAACCACTGTGTCAATAATAAAAGACAATGAAACGTGCCATCATGGGCCTGAACCTGGCTATGGATAAAAACAAAATCTAAAATTCCAAGGGCCAGAGAGATACATGCACTCTGCACCAGAACACACATGAATAAATAATCCTCTTTATTTAATTCCATGAAAGCTTGCTGCTGTTATTTAAATTGACCACACAAAAGTCTTGGGTGGGGGGAACGGCTAGTGGTGGTGTAGGAAACACACACATTCCTTTAAAAAACACAGATTACAGCGAATGAGGAAAATATTACATTGGGTGAGACCTTATGAACTTGCTCGTCCCAAAATCGTAAAATGAAAAAAATATAAAACCTTACAAGATAAAGGCATACAAAATCGTCGGTTCCAATGTACCCCTCCCTGGTGAACTCAATACATTCAATGCCCGTTTTGAGCAAGAGATCAGCAAGAGCATGCCCTCCACCCTGGATGAACCTGTATCTGAGGTCATCATTGCAGATGTCAGAGCAGTTTCTCGAAGATCACCCCACGGAAAGCAACTGGTCTGGATGGGTGCCAAGAGCACTCAGACAATGCGCAGATCAGCTGGCAGAGGTATTCACAGACATCTTCAACCTCTCTTTACAACAATCTGAGGTCCCGATCTGCTTAAAGAAGATGACATCATCCCAGTACCTAAGAAAAACCAAGCAGCATGCCTTAATGACTATCGGCCGGAGGCTCTGACATCCATCATTATGGATTGCTTTGAAAGATTAGTCATGACACGAATCAATTCCAATCTCCCAGACTACCTGGATCCACTACAGTTTGCCTACTGCTGCAATAGGTCTACAGCAGACACCCTCTCCCTGGCCCTGCACTCAACCCTGGAATACCTAGATAACATCTATGTCAGACTCCTAATTATTGACTACAACTCAGCCTTCAATACTATTTTTCCCAAAAAACTCATCTGCAAACTCTGGGGCTTGGGCCTTGGATCCTCCCTCTGTGACTGGATCCTGAACTTCCTAATTCCTAGACCACAATCAGTGACAACAGGCAACATCTCCTCCATGCTCATCCTCAACACTGTTGCCCCACAAGGCTGTGTTCTCAGCCCCCTATTATGCTCCTTATACACCTATGACTGTGCGGCCAAATTCCCCTCCAATTCAATTTTCAAGTTTGCTGACAACACCACCATAGTGGACAGATCTCAAACAATGGTGAGACAGGAATGAGATAGAGAATCTGGTGAACTGGTGCTGCAACAATAATCTCTCCCCCAATGTCAACAAAACGAAGGAGACTGTCATCGACTTTGGGTAACATAGTGGAAAATGTGCCCTTCTATGGCAACAGGGGTGAAATAGAATGGGTCAAGAACTTCAAGTTTTTAGGTGTCCAGATCACCAACAACTTGTCCTGGTCCCCCCACGCCGACACTATAGTTAAGAAAGCCCACCAACACCTCTACTTCCTCAGAAGAATAAGGAAATTTGGCATGTCAGCTACAACTTTCGCCAATTTTTACAGATGCACCATAGAAAATATTCATTTTAGTTGTTTCACAGTGTGGTATGGCTCCTGCTCTGCCCAAGACCACAAGAAACTACAAAAGGTTATGAATGTAGCCCAATCCATCACTTAAACCAGCTCCTATCCATTTATTCTATCTACACTTCCTGCTGCCTTGGCAAAGCAACCAGCATAATTAAGGATCCCACACATTCTCTCTTCCACCATCTTCCATCAGGAAAAAGATACAGAAGTCTAAGATCACATACCAATCAACCCAAGAACAGCTTCTTCTCTGCTGCCCTCAGACTTTTGAATGGACCTACCTTGCATTAAGTTCTTGCATCTTTCTCTACACCCTAGCTATGACTGCAACACTACATTCTCTCGTTTCCTTGTCTATGAACAGTATACTTTGTCTGTATAGTGTGCAAGAAATAATACTTTTCATTGTATACTAATGTGACAATAATAAGTCAAATCAAATTCCGCCAGAGGTCAACATATCTTTTCATGGCCCCTTGCCTGCTCCTATTCCAATGGCAGGCAGGGCGATAAAATTCCAGCCAAGGGGTTTTAGTTCTCACCAAACCCTCTGCAGCAACAGAAACAGGCATTTCCGCTCAATAGGTTTGTGACAGTGTTTGAGTGAACAGTACGAGGAAAATTTCCATTGCTTTTCTGTTCTGCAGTTATAATTATTATTGTAAAATAGTGCACAAAAAATCAGCTGAAATCTAAATAACCACTTATTAGAGTGGTTACATTTAGGATCTAAGGTGATGATTGAGACGTGCATGTCAAGGGCTGAACAGAACATATGGTACAGAAGGACTATTGGACTGTTTCTACTCAAGATGACATTTAAGTTACACTCTTGTACAGTGCCTTGGACATTTCACAATATTAAGATGCTTTGTAAAAACAAATTGACTTTACTCTTGTAGTAAGCGGTTTTATCAAATAAAAGATGAGGAGCCCCAGCCAGATCTGACAGTGGACGACCAGAGGAGGTAAATCTGCAATTTGTTTTAATTTAGTAGATGCTGGACGTTAAGATAATCTGTGTAGAGTTTGCACATTCTCCCCACGTCTGCGTGGATTTCCTCCGGGTGCTCCGGTTTCCTTCCACAGTCCAAAGATGTGCTGGTTAGGTTGACTTATCATGCTATCACTAGTGACAGAGGGATTAGCAGAGTAAATGTGTGGGATTTTGGAAATAAGCCCTGGGTGGGATTATGGTCATTACAGACTCGATGGACCAAATGGCCTCCTTCCGTACTGTAGGAATTCTATGATTCTATGATAACCAAGGTGACTATTATACCAGCGTTTGTGCTGGGAGAGGGAGATTATTTGAGATCTGATGAAGGGAGGGCAAGGCAAGAGGTGGGGAGGGGGGGGGGGGTGCGGGGTGAGAAATGTTGATGTAATTAAATATGGGGATGCATCAGTATATGAGAATATGTTCCAGCAAGGAGAGGAGGATATTTTCTAGGGTGGTAGTATAAAGCTCCCTAAAATTCTGGGTCACTGGGCTGGTTCAGTGATAGTCAAGATGGCCAATTGCTATTTGAAGGGCAAGATGTTTTGTGATTACTCGAGTCAGTATTTGCACATAAGCTAAGCCAACCAAAGAAAACAGAACCATTACCTATTTTATCGATGCTTTACAAAGTATTGACACTGAAGAGACAAAACATTCAGCTCAACAGAGGATGACCAGTGAGACTGGAAGATCCCACTGACATGAACAATCAGAAAAAGGTCCAGCTGTTGTCTTCTATGGTATTATGGTCACTTTAAAAAAATACCAATTTGTTCACTTTATAAAATGGCTATCACAATAAAAAGGAAACAGTACATTTAAGGGCCCAATGCACCATACAAACCACAGCACCCCAGAGAAAATTAACAGGTTTGATGCCGTAAAAAGACCATAGAGCCAAGGATCCTTTATGTATTTTTCTTGATATAAAGTTAGGTTGCATATAAACAATGTTACAAACAATTAAGATTGTTAAAAAATATCAAATTCCTCTTTCTGATGCCATACACTTCTGGTTAAAACAACAATGAAGGGATAAAACTGGCTTGGAGGAATGACTGCATTAGGCTGTGATGGAGCCGGATTAATCAGTGCACAGCATCATAAAATAGCCTGAATTTATACCAGTACATGATGTTAATAAGCTTGAATTAACATTAGTAGATAGTGGCATTAATTTAGGTTTCTTCAATGACCAATAATGCATGTTCAGGATATGTACATTATCTTTGCTTCCAGCTTGTGAAACCGTTTATTTCAAACAAGCAATGTTGAACATTAAGTAGGATTTTTAAAATGCATTGGGCCGATTAAAGACTGATTATTGATAGTGTTAAGTCACTTTAGAAAAGGCCCAGATGACAACAGTGTCTCTCGAATTCCTGGGAAGGATGCAGACCAACAAAATTGAGCTGCTCAATGATGCTGTGTGGCGCCAGTCAACAGCAAAATGAATGAGGTTGGTGGTCCAGGGAAGTTGTAGAGTTTTTTTTTTAATCCATTTGTGATGAGAGAATTGCTGGCTGGGTCAGCATTTATTGCCTGTCTTTAACTGCCCTCCACTTCAGAGGGTATTTGAGCATCAAGCACATTGCCGTGGCTCTGGAGTCACATGTAGGCCAGGCCAGGCCAGGTAAGCTCGGCAGATTTCCTGCCCTAAAGGATATTAGTGAACCAGATGGGTTTTTATTACAATGGTTTTGTGGTCATCATTAGATGTTTAATTCCAGATTTTTTTTTTAATTGAATTCGAATTCCACTATTTGCCACGGTGGGATTTGAACTGTGTCCCCAGACCTTGCCCTGGATCTCTGGATTACTAGTTCAGTGACAATAACACTCCACCTCTGCCTCTCCATACTACACCGCACCATGACCTTCTTCATAGACCTGTGAATAATAAACTGGTTGACACTGCATTATTACCAGTGTTAGCCTTGAAGGATCGTGAAACATTGAAATGGGGAAGAAGTTGTATTGTCCCTGGACTAGTAATCCAGAGACCCAGGCAAGATTTGAGAACCAGGGTTTGAATTGTACCAAGGCAGATGGTGAAATCTGAATGCAATAAAGGAAATCTGGAATTAAAAATCTAATGATGACTATGAAAGCATGGTTATAAAAACCCATCTGGTTTATTAATCTGCTCAGATGAGCAAATTTGCAGTCTTTACCTGGTCTGGCCCATATGTGACTGCAGCCAACCAGCGATGCTCACTTTCCATTAATGAATTTTTTTTAAAAAAACATTGAGATTGAGGAATTTTCAGAGGAAATGCCAGGGAAAGGATGCTTGCTCACAATTGGAAGCCTTCATTAAAGATGTAACACTGCCATTGCGTAATGGTTAAATGGACATACGTTTCTTGTTCTTGCTGGCCACCCTCAGCCAATTACACTGCAACTGAAACAATAAATTCAGCCCCATTGCAGTCAAGGCATTCATCTGGCAGTATATCAAAGCAATCTACAGACTCTGCTCCTACATGGGCTCAAAGCAAAGGTTGAGAAAAGAAGTACAGAGAAGGTGCATGAGATAGTATATTGTTAGAATTAATGAGTCTAAAAAACTCACATGTTATTAATGAGGCTGAAAACTATACAAAGTATGATATTGCCAGCAAGTTACTTCCTTACAACATTTGTACAATAACATGTGTTTAAATGTGTGCTGTTCTGCAATTCCAGAATTACAAATACCTTTCCCACACATAGTTCATTTTAACGGCAACACTAATTTCTATGCATGATGATATTGGACCTTTAACAAATGTATATGCGCCATGATTCTTGTACAGGATTTTTTTTAAAGTCAATTAATTCTATTTATCTGGTGCCACTTTGTTTCTAACCAACAGCCCAATGTTGATGCTGAAGCAACATAATTGATCACAATTGCCAGAGTGTTTGTATTAATCTGGGTTAATGCAGTTTGGTTATTTTAGTATTTTCCCTTGATATTTTTTCAGAATGGGATGTGACTAAGTTGATTGACAGGAAAAATTCTGTGACTGGGCAGGGCTAGACTCAGAGACAGAACCAACCTCAGCTGCTGCTTGGGATCTTTAAAGAAAAGTAGCTCTCTTTCTCTCTCTGGAAATTGGGACCTGCCAGAAAATAGGCCTCTTATTCTGAAGTTCTGCTGGTTGCAGATAGATTTATCTCAGAAGGCTGCTGTATGGGAGTCTGAAGACAGGTATCTTTCTATATCTCCGTCTAGACATGTTCAAAGGTTGGCAGCTTTGCACCCACATATGCCTAAATGTTTTGCACTAATTGATTCTGAAGAGGGAATTTATGTCTGTGGGGATATTGCTTAAATTGGAACTATAGACATAGCTAACAGTTAAGAATCATATCTTGCCATGTTACATAAGAACATAAGAAATAGGAGCAGGAGTAGGCCATCTAGCCCTTCGAGCCTGCCCCGCCATTCAATAAGATCATGGCTGATCTGTCGTGGCTCAGTTCCACATCCCCGCCCCCTCCCCATAACCCTTAATCCCCTCTCTTATCAAAAACCCATCAACCCACGTCTTAAAAATATTTAGCGAGGTAGCCTCCACCACTTCAACGGGCAGAGAATTCCAGAGATTCACCACCCTTTCAGTGAAGAAGTTCCTCCTCAACTCCGTTCTAAACCGCCCCCCCTTTTAAGTATTTAATTTGTAAAAGTTATGTTAATTACTTTTGTTATATTTTAAATATATTGTTAATGTTTGTTTTAATAAAAGCATTCTAGTGGCTCAGTAAAATTATACCTGGAGCGAAATCCCTTATGCTCGCACTAATGCCAAAATCAGAAAAGGCTGGGTTCCAGGTTAACTTCACAATATGCCTTGGAGTTTCTTATCTGGTCTCTAACATACGCCATGCAGCAATAAAAAAAAATCTGAAGTATGGTCCTCATTTTACAGTTTAGCCATTAGATTAGTGCAGCATTGCAAACCTCCTTTAATTAGCATAGTTGAGAAAATACTGAACTTTCCAATAAGTCACAAGCATTTACAGAATTGTGTTGTAAATTGTGTTCTCACAGAAAGGGCAAGGCAGGCACAAGATGCTGCTGCATGACCAACAAGCAGAAATCTTATTAGAATCAGCATTCATCGGCTCGAGCACACAGGTGAAACTATAGCACAACGCAGATAATTTCATTCAGCAACAAACATATCGTTGCATTCAAAAGTTGACTGCAAAATCCCTCTGCAATTTATTTGCCATGCTTTCTGTATGAAGAATGAATTAATGATTCAGAAAATGCTGCCTTTAAACAATTATTTCAATTAACCAGCAAATCATTCCATGAAGCTATAATCCTGCCCTGATCATTACTGTCAAGAAATATGAAATCATACTTATTACGCACAACTTCGACAGTGAATAACACCACATTATGTTATTTATTCTGCTTCTCGATGACACGGATCATCAACCCAAAACTGGCGACAAAATTAGGCCAGTATTCCGGTTTTGGGTAATGGATAATATGAAACGTTGAAAAATCCTGCGTTGAGTACTTTAATTCACCTGAGTGGGAAAGAGGAATGGAAAGGGGAAGGGTGGTCAAAGAGGACAGCAACTAGAGGGATACGAAAGAGAAAAAGGTGACAAAGAGGAAAGGAGAAAAAGAGAAGCAGAGACGAAGAAACGGGGAGGAGAGAAAAGGAGGGCATGTGAAGGAGAGGAGGAGTCAGTCTCTGGAGCTGAGGGATGTCTGAGCGCAGGTTTGTCCCATCAGGAACAGCCTCAGAATTCATTCTGCTCAGTCACCAATTTGTCTGTCAGGAAAGGCTTGTGTTCCACTTAAATAGGAATGGAGTTCGAGCAACATTATGTTTCAGCAGAAATTGCAAGCTGCAAATTTCTCTGCATTAGATGGGTGAGATTTTGACTGGGGAAGGAAAGCTCAGCCTGCTCGGATATCTTCCTGCATGATTCACATTGCCAAAGAACAAATCTGTGAACTTTACTTAGTTTCTCATGCATTTTATTTTCCATTGGTAAAGACCTTTTTTTTTCTCAATTCCTCAGGATGCTTTTAATTAATTTTTCTAAACTTAAATCTTGTCAGATGATTCCCTGTTCAAATGCCCTAATTTCTGCTTGGGCTCACTTCATTTTAGCTATAGGTTTTCTACTTTGGTTTCACCAGGTGCTACCAAAGACAAGCTTCAAATGTTTCCTTTCTGTGGGCCTCTCAAAGGCTGGGATTTATTGTCAGTGGCTAAGTGATGGCACGCACCACTGACCGCAAAGAAAGCTGCCCACAAAGACCCACCATTCTCTTAGGCCTGGGTTTCCCTTTCTCTTGACATCTCTTTGAATCTGGCACCAAGTCAAGGCTGTCCAACAACAGTGGTCTCCATTGGCAGGGGGAAAGGCCAATCACACTGAAGCATTCTCACAGAGGGCACAGCAACAAATAAAATGCAATGAATTTTTCATATTTAATTGACATTTACAAAGTGAATTAAATGACAGGGGCATGCACATGGAATTAAAGTTGAAAGAGCAAAAACTTAAAAATAAATTCAAAATGCAGATCATTTTATTATCATAATGAAGAAATTTGACATTCCACAACTTTAAAAATTATAAACCTTTAACTTTAAAAACCCAGTTACATCTGATTTACTCCAAGGTTTGCAGTGAAGACTAAGAATGTAAAATGACAGCGATCATGTGTTTGGAAGATGCTGTCGAAGTAGGCTTGATAAGTTCCTGCAGTGCATCTTGTAGATGGTAAACACTGCTGCAAAACATCATTGGTGGTGAAGAGATTGAATGCTTGTGGAAGGGGTACTAATTAAGTGGACTGCTTTGTCAAGCTTCTTGAGTGTTGTTGGAGGTGCGCTCATCCAGACACGGAGGGAGTATTCAATCACGGTCCTCATGTCTTATAGATGCTGCACGGCCCTTGGAGACTCAGGTGGGGCGTTACTCAGCACAGGATTCCTAGCATCTGATCTGCTCTTGTAGCCGTGGTATTCATACAGCTAGTCCAATTCATTTTCTTGTCAAAGGTAACCCCCAGGATGTTGATAGTGGAGCATTCAGTGATTTTAATACCACTGAACTTCAAGGGGCGGTGGATAGGTCCACTCAAGGAGATAGTCTTTGCCTGACACTTGTGTGGTACAAATCTTACTTGTCACTTGTCAGCCTAAGTCTGGATATTGTTCAAATCTTGTTGCATTTGGACATGGATTCCTTCAGTATCTGGAGAGTCCTGAATGGCGCTGAACATTGAGCAATCATCAGTGAACATCTCCATGTCTGACCTTACGACGGATAGGAGGTCATCGATGGGGCAGCCAAAGACAGTTGGGGCCTTGGACTCTACTCTGAGGGACAACTGCAGTGATGTCCTGAGCTGAGATAATTGACCAACAGCCTTAACCATCTTCCTTTGGTGCCAGGTATGACTCTAAGATGAAGGCACATAAAATTGCCGGCTCCAACGCACTCCTCACTCATGAGCTTGATGCATTCCACGCTTGTTTTGAGCAAGAGGTCAGCAACAGCATGCCCACCACCCTGGAAGCCTTGGATGAACCTGTAACTGAGGTCACCATTGCAGATGTTAGAGCAGCTTTCTCAAAAGGTCAACCCACGGAAAGCAAATGGCCTTGATGGGGTAGCTGGACGAGCACTCAGATCCTGCATGGACCAGCTGGCAGGGGTATTCACAAACCTCCCTTTACAACAATCTGAGGTCCCTATCTGCTTCAAGAAGATGACCATCATCCCACTATCAAAGAAAAGCCACGCAGTGTGCCTTAATGACTATCGTCCAGTGGCTCTGACATCCATCATTATGAAGCGCTTCGAAAAGCTAGTCATTGCACAAATCAATTCCAGCCTCCTAGGCTGCCTGGAACCACTTCAATTCACCTACTGCCATAACAGGTCCACAGCAGACACCATCTCCCTGGCCCTGCACTCAATTCTGGAATACCTAGATAACAAAGATACCTATGTCAGACTCCTATTTATTGACTACAGTTCAGCCTTCAACACTATTATTCCTACAAAACTCATCTCCAAACTCTGTGGCCTGGGCCTCCGCTCCTCCCTCTGTGACTGGATCCTGAACTTCTGAACTCACAGGCCACACTCAGGAAGGATAGGCAACAACACCTCCTCCGAGATCAACCTCAACACCGGTGCCCCACAAGGCTGTGTTTTCTTTATACACCCAGGATTCCCCTCCAACTCTATTTTCAAGTTTGTTGACGACACCATCATAATGGGTCGGATCTCAAACAATGACGAGACAGAGTACAGGAATGAGATAGAGAACCAAGGCTGTAATGAGGTCTGTTGCTGACGGATCCTGGCAGAACCCAAACGGAGTGTGAGTGAGCACATTATCGCTGAATAAGGGCTGTCTGATAGTGCTAATGACTCCCTCCATTGCATTACTGATGACTGAGGGTAGCCTGAAGGGCAGTAATTGGCCAGGTTGGATTTGTTCTGCTTCTTGTGTATGAGGCATACCGAGGCAATTTTCTACACTGCAGGATAGATGGCAGTGCTGTAGCTGTACTGGAACAGCTTGGCCTGGGGCACACGAATTCTGGAGAACAAATCTTCAATATGCCCATAGCCTATCCAGAGCCTTCAGCTATTTCCTGATATCATGTGGAGTGAAGCAAATTGGCTGAACAATCTGTGATGCTTGGGACTTCCAGAGGAGGCTGAAATGGATCATCCACTCTGCATTTCTGGTTGAAGATTTTCGCAAAAGCCTTACCTTTTTCACTAATTTGCTGGGCTCCTCCATCATTGAGAATGGGATGATTTATGGAGATTCCTCCTTCAGTGAGTTGTTTAATTGTCCATCCCATTCATGACTGGATGTGACAGGAGTGCAGAGCTTACTTCTGATCTGCTGGTTGTGGAAGCACTTAGCTTTTTCTATTACTTGCTGTTTATGCTGTTTGCTGTAGTCCTGTGTTGTAGCTTCACCAAGTTGATATCTCATTTTCAGGTATGCCTGGTGTTGTTTCTGGCATGCCCTCCTGCAATCTTCTCAGGGTTGCTCTCGAGTTGGTGGTAATGGGGGAAGGGGGGCAATTATAGTATAAAAGCCCTTCATTTTATATTTACTATAATAAGTAGACTGGTTTAAGGTAAAGATTACAAGTGCCTTATACATAGAATAAGGATTCATCGTGTGCCTAATACAATATTCAAAGGTATTGTCTGTATAACCACAATTTAACCAAGTATTATGAAATTAAACTGTATCTTTAATATGTTTTATAAACCTGGGCCAATGGACGATCTAACTTCTCAGCATGATGGGAAATAGAACAGATCAAATTCTTTTGAGATAATGAAGTACAGAGAGAGCAGATCTCCCAATCAGCCTGAGTCAGGCAGCTACAAGTTATTCAGGGCTTTGGAATGTAAATGTGTGCATTAGCTTATGGTTAACAAAGCTGGTATGGTTTCTCATGTTGATCATGGGACTGGACATAGGCAAGAGAATTGACTCCCCTTACTAATTAAACGTTGCAGGTGATAGATTCAGGAATATTGCTATCAGATTTGCATTGTTAGGTTTCCTAATAACAAGGGAAGAACTTTCAGGTGCAAGGGACTAATGAGTTCTTAATTCTGCTGAAAGGTGGAATGTTATTGGCTAAGGTAATAATGTGTAATATTGTAATTGCACCCTTCAGTTTGGGTGACAAGCTGAATGAGAAATCAAAGTGTTCAGAAGAGTACATCAATCTCATACTTGTACTGTTACGGCAGAAAGGGTAGCCGCTGCTTGCTGACTATCTTTTCTCCTGATATTTGCATTAGCAATGAACTTATTTTCACTCTTTAACTACAAGATATCTTTTGTGGTTGAGTTCAGCTGAGTGCAAGACTCTCTCCCCCCAACAGAATTCCCCTTATGGGGCATATGCTGAGCCATGAGGTCACCAGTTGTGGTTGAGTACAATTCTGCTGCTGGTGGCCCACAGCGCCTCATGAAGACTTGATCTTGAATTGCAGGATCTGTTCGAAGTCTATTCCACTTAGCCCGGTGGTAGTGCTACACAACACAAAGGAGGGTATCCTTAGTAAGAAGACTTTGTCTCCACAAGGACTTCCACTGATACTCTTATGGACAGATGCATCTGTGGCAGGCAAGTTGGTGAGGATGCAGTTAAGTATGTTGTTTCTCTCTTGTCGGTTCCTTCACCACCTACCTCAGTTTAGTAGCTGTGTCCTTTTGGACCCAGCTTGATCTGTGGCAGTACTGCTGAGTTACTCTTGGTGAGGACATTGATGTCCCCCACCCAGAGTACATTCCGCATCCTGCGGGGTGGGGGAAGGTACATGGCAATCAGCAGGAACTTTCTTCCCCATGCTTGCACTGGTGCCATGAGACTTCATGGGGTCCAGAGTCGATGCTGAGGATTCCCAGGGCAATTCACTCCATACCACTGTATACAACTGTGCAGCCACCTCTGCTGGGCCTGTCAGTGGGACAGGACATAGCTAGGGATGGTGATGGTAGTGTAGAGGACATTACCTGTAAGGCATGATTCTGTGAATATGATTACGTCAGGCTGTTGCTCGCTCAGTCTGTGAGACAGCTCTCCCCAGTTTTGACACAAGCCCCCAAACATTTGCAGGGTTAAAAGGGCTGAGTTTGAAGTTATCTTTTGAACATTGGCACTACTCAATCACTGCAGGCTATCCTAAATAGTTGTATTGCTTTATTTTGTTCATCATTACACTAAAATTTGCAGACTCCCAGAAGTTATAACAGTATTCTTTGGAGTTGCATTACTCACATGAGCTGTGCATTTCTCTCACAAAATGTTCAGGTCTGGACGGGGATAAGTTCCTAGTTTTTTACTTTGAAATCCACCCCCAGACATTGCAAGTGCAATATCATACTTCACCTCCTCCTAATCTCTTCAGTAAAGGCAGCCAGATAATGCAATCGATATTTCTTCTCCACGCCCACTCACAATAACTATTTCGCATTCCACTTTTATTTTCTAGGGAGTCTGATGTTGCCTAGCCACTTCCTCTCATTTTCAAATTCAAAAGAAATATAACCATTATAATTTGATTACATTATATCAAGGTCAACTTTTCTGCCCTTTGTCAAAAAGCTAATGAAACAGCTGAGCCTTGGTGTGAGAAAGCATTAAGGCAGGTTTCTTAGCTGAAATGATGGAGGCAGATTCAATTGCAGCTTTTAAATGGGGATTAGGTAAGTTTGTGAAGGGGAAAAAATATATTGCAAGCCTAAGGAGACAAGGCAGGGGAGCAGGACCAGCTGGGTTGCTCATGCAACAGGCAGCATGGGGTCAATTGACCGAAAGGCCTCCTGCATTGTAACCATTTTATTTTCTTCAAGAAGATGCATAATCCAGTAAATACATTTGTAAAACTGTGGTAGTCGGATGGAAAATATTAATGTGTTTCAAATTTAAATAATAGTGCACTGACATGTACTCATAAGTACACATTAACATGCTCAAAGCAGCTTTGAGAATGGGAATGAGATTAATTCGGGCTATTTTAATTCAGTCACTGTCGTGTATCTTGGGCATTCAATCATTTTTTTTTAAAGTCGTAAGTGAACATTACCTTATAAGGCACTTTTTTTCACTTACATAACTAAAAGGAACGAAAGTTACTGATCACTGTCTTTAAGACTCCATATCTTCTACATGTACATAAATGCTCAGAAGTTGGAAATGCAACTTTAAGGCGCTATGGTCCCTGTAAAAGGACCATAGCACTTTAAAAAAGTCATTTTTTTTTAGAAAAGGAGGAATCAGCACAACACCAATGGAAAGAAAACAACTGGACAACATTTCACTTCTTAAAAATCTTGTGCTGTAACAAAATTAAAATCAATTTAATTCAGACATTGTTTAAAATATTCTTCACCTTTTAATTAAAGGGGCAGGTTTTACCTTAAAAAGACAATACAAAGACACACCTCCAAATTGTTACAAGCTTTCATATTACGTCCTACACAAATAGGGCACGTGGCCTAATCTCACATTCTTTCCAACTCTGTTCCTATCTTGTAGGGTCTCTCACTTGCCTTCCGCCCTCGAGTCACATTCATCAGCAGCCATTGTCCACCTCCAGACCCCGGACACAATTTCCAGACAAGGCGCACATTTACCAACTCCTCTCTCACTTACTGGGTCACAACAGTCCTCAGGGCATGAATCCCTTTTCCAACACCTTTAACAGTGTGATGAACTCTGGCAGCACTGAAATAGCAGCAATGGGTCTTGTCCAAAGCCATAATCATTTGCTTTTCTTGTTTTCAGCTCTCTGTCCTTTTCAACTTGTTAACACAGATAATAACACAGTCTCTACTCTATTTTCAGAGACCTGCTTCACCACCTGAACTACTGCAGGACAGAAAACTGTTCTATCCAGACAGAACCTAGAATGTTTGCTCTCACAATAAATTGTAGTGTGTCCCCAGTTGCTAAACAAAAACAAAGGCTGAGAGTCAAAACCTTTCTACCCTGGGCTTCTTAGCTGCTTACCCCCATGGTGACTTCAGGTCACGCGACACCACCTGGATGGATCTCTTCCTTGACAAAGATAACAGCCAGGACAGAAGTATTCCATGTGGTTTAAACAACCATCATGTTGTGGACTGAAGGTGTGCCATATTGTACAGACTACAGGTTTTGATATACCAGCCATGGATAAAATAGTAATGGAAGAAGAGTCCATTCGACACACTAAGGAGGAGGGCACTCTGAAACTATGACTTGCAGACCCCGTTGCCACCATCCTAATTCACTGGTCCATGACAAAGTAGCTCCAGGCTTCAAGATTGGGGTCAATCAGGGCAAACTGTACTCCGTTTTAAAGTTATACAATGCAGGTAGCAGGGAAAAATGAGTCAACCCAAACTGCAAGTCAGCAAGAAAGCCCAGAAGGGATGGGGAAAAGGTGAAAACAGCAGGTATCTAATGAGATTGGCAACCACAATTCCAATCTTGAATGTAGGCGGCTCAAGATGTTGCTCATTTTGATGATGAGCTAGAGATTACATCATCTCCCAATAATATCCTGAGCAACCAAGCAGCCAATTTGAAGGACAGTGCTGCTTGTTCCTGGATTGGAGAGGGGCCCAGTAAAGGTGGCCTGAACAAATACGCATCTCACCACCACCTGGCTGACTTGCCTCGGTCAAGGGGCATCTCTCTTAATCCAGCCAAACTGTGACAGAGAAGTAAACATGAACTCCTCACCTCACTTCAAACGGTGGAAAAAGAAAAATCCTGAAATTAGTCTGCTCGATTGTGAGAATAATGTTAGACTCTAGTGATAACACTCATCCCCAACACTGCTCAGCCCTGGTAGCCCACCAGCTAGCCAGACTGACATAGCAACACTCAGAGCAAAGCAGTTTGACAAAACAGAATACGGTTCAGTATTAGCATCAAGGTGAAGACTCGCGCCACTAAACTTTCAAACCTGCGAATTGGCCATTCTGAATGCATCATATCCCTGCACCTCACCCTTCAAGACCAGCAGCCTACAACTCTCATCAGTCTTTATACCCCAACTCTGAAGCCTAACCTAGATGAGAGGCATAAGTCCTACACGGATCTCTGTGACTCATCCAAAATACCCCTCCAAAAGGGCAATATTGTCACCCTGGGTGATATCTATGCCAGAGTTGGCCTTGACAGTCAGGCATGGATCAGAGTGCTTGGAAACCATGGAGTTGGATACCACAATGAAAACAAATGTCTGCTCATGGAACTCTATGCAAAGATGTGATTGTCCACAACCAGCTGTTACTCACAAGTGGCTATAATGGAAGAATCAATCCAGATTGGTCTTTTAGTTTCAAATGGGTTTATTGTAAGAGACTTCCTCAGTTGTACTAACCTACAAGCAGCTCTCCACCCAAAGTATTCCAGTTGTCTCTATTTATGGGACAATCAATATCACATGTTTAACTGAGTGGAATATCGTCAAGCAATTTACTGAATCATTTTGTTTGAAGCCATTAGAAACAAGAGAGTGTACATTAGGTTGTACATTAGGCTTTCAAAAGTAAAACAACTTAATCAGCAGACTCCATAAATGAGTGTAGAGTAACCATTGCCTCAGAGCATACACCAGTGTACAAAGCGTAGTCCTTACTCTCTTCTGAACGGCACAGAATCATGGGTCCTGTATCACTGCCATGTGCATCTTCTAGGATACTTCCACCGACACTCCTTCCACAGCATCTTTAACATCCACTGTAAGGGCTACATCATAAACATTGCAGTCCCCATCAAGAATGCCAACATTGAGGTCATCCTCACACAAAGCCAACTGCACTGGGTAGCCCACAATGCCCAGATGGATGACAGTCACCTGTCCAACATCACGTTGTACAAATAGTTAAACACTCAAACAAATCAGAGGGGGCCCCACGTAGATGTTTCAGGATACCATGAAGAAGTCCCTCCGTCCGTGTCAAAGTGAAGTGCAGGTCCTAGATCACGATAGCTGGAAATACCACATCAGGAGTGCTCAAGGCAACTTTGCAACTAAAAGAGCCATCATGATAGAGAAGCATTAATCCAGTTTCCCCAGCACCAACTACACCTTGATCTGCAACCACTGTGGAACAGTCCACTTGTCATGGAAAGACCTGACTACCCCCCGGTGGGCCTGCAACCAAAGAGTACAAAGTTTCAAAAAGTCCTCACCTGTGAAAAAATGCCAAGTGGAAGGGGAACAACGTCACAATCAGGATACCAATTAACCTTCTTTCAGAATACTCCCAGTGCCCCTTCTTCTTAAAAGGGACATCATACAAACACAGACATTCCTCAAAGAACATGCGCCATCACTAGGAAGTCCACTAGTGTTAATAGGGGCAATCAATGGTGAAAACATACAGCTGACTTCTACACATGGGTTGCAAAATCAGATCCAGAATAGCAAACTCTGTGCAAATGCTACGAGCAAAAGCCAATTATCTTTCATAGTTTCTAACACCTAACACATAGGGGCAAACCCTCCCCAAAAAACAGCTTTGGGTGACTCTGACCAAAGTCAATGTTGAATTATTTATAGGTTTGCTTTAAAGGATGCAGTTGCTGTTAAAGCAAAGCCAGTTAACAAAGTGTGTTGAAAGATACTTAAAATTCATTAATTAAAACATGCAGTAATTTGAATGTGTTAAATACTAAAATGTCAACCTCGTTAACCTTATTAACCTCATATTTGAAGATTCCGCTATTGATCAATCATCTTGTTTATTGCCTTTATACTCAGTGATTTTCAGAGATTCCTTATCTTGATCTTGACCACCCCCACCCCCACCCCCACCCCAGCATCATTCGTTTTATCTTGCATGGACATTTTCTATCTTGTGTTGTACCAATCTGTGTTGTGGTTGCTACTCTCCTGTGGTGTATTATCATGATTTTTTTTATCCTATTTAATTTCTTGGAACTAAATTAAACAATGCTTCTTTCATCATAATAGAGATGTATAAACTTGGGAAGTCACGTCATTGTAAAAAAGTAGTTCCTGTTTTGACCATATATTATTTAATTCAAACCTATCTTTTAGTTTGTTTATTTATTAGTTCACAAATAGGCTTATATTAACACTGCATTGAAGTTACTGTGAAAATCTCCCAGTCACCACACTCCTGCGCCTATTTGGTTACACACAGGGAGAATTTAGCATGGCCAATGCACCTAACTAGCATACTTTTCAGGCTGTGGGAGGAAACTGGAGCACCTGAAGGAAACCTACACAGACATAAGAAGAATGTGCAGACTCTACACAGACTGTGACCCAAACCAGGAATCAAACCCTGGTCTCTGGCGTTGTGAGACAGCAGTGCTAGCCGCTGTGCCACTCACACTGGATAGTTAAAGCGAACCTAATGTTATTAGGCATTTACAATTCTCTTTGAACTACATCTCAGCATTTTTAATATCATCACAAGTTTTTATTAGTCTGTAAAATGCACTGAATGTGGTGCCATTTCATTTTCATTGCTGAAATCCATTAATCTTGGCACATTCTTTAAACATTCTCACATTCTTATGCAAATTATATCTTTTATTAATGCACTTCCCTTTCTGTTCTTTCCCTTTGTTTGCCTCATGAAAGTGTTATAACTAAAAACATTCAGTTCTAAGCCTTGGCCAAATCAAAGCCATTTCTCCATTATAGTCCCTGTATCGTATCATTCAAAAACGATTCATTCTCCTAACTCTCCACAGAATATGGACAGGGAGTACATGCGGACATTTTTAAAATATAATTAAGTTACTGCCCTCAATTTTTTAAACATTATTTTTCAACACTTTGATTCCTTTTCTCTATCAATTCCACAAGCCTTAACTTGTACATCTTGAACTGGCTGGGGTTTTTATTTTTATTACTCAAATGGCAATTTTTTTAAACCGTTATTGCAGATATAGTTTGCTACAGTTGCAACTGTCTTCAAAAAGTTAAACAAAGGAAAGCAAAGTTAGTATTTCTGAGCTCAATAGCTTGGCTTCTTCCCAAGGCCAGGAGCTGCAGACTTGCAAGCAGCTGTCACCCGACAGAAGTTTTGTTCACCAATTACCCTCTAATTAAATTCAGCATGAGCTTATTTATAATCACTTCACTACAAGGCGTACAGAAGGAGTGGCCTTCAGGGGCAGGACATTTTTTAAGGAAGCTTCACTTTAGCATTTTAACAGTGCATTGGTACTGGAAAACAAGACAACCCATGCAAAAGGTCTTGGCGAAAGAGCCAGTATGATTTTAACAAAATAATTGGCATGATTACCGCACCAATTTTATCCATTTTTTTAATCATTAAGTCAAATATTATGCTCTTGGATATTTAGCTGTTGGAATCTGAGTTGACTTTGTGTCATTATCCTAATCTGTGAATCACTGGATCGGAATAGGATTACAATACTGATGTGAAACAAAAATTACTATAGTTACCATCTTACAGTATTGTGACAATAACATTTTATGACCATTCCTTGAATTAGCTTCAGCTCAAGAGAAACATGGAAAATTTGCTCGGATTAAAAATACTATAAGCTTCAAACAGGGCTTAGGCAGTTCTCCATTTTATAACGGTTGAGTTATGACGAATGACACTCATGATGTTTAAAAACTGACACCATTTCAAAAATACAACATGTGTGGTTTTATGATGTGGTGCTTTGCCCATCTTCCATATTTTTATAAAAATGATGTATGAATTTGAAATGCTTTGAACGAGGCTGGGGTAGTTGTGAAACCTCCCACTGAAACACCAGGCCCCTTGCACTCTTCATTCACCAAGCCTCATGTCCGGGGTGGGGAAGGACTCAGTTCTGACTTACTTTTCCAGGAACCAACTGTATTGCAAGTCTGAGGACTACACATTTCGTGATTAATATATATACGTATACAGTGGCACAGTAGTTAACACTGCTGCCTCTCAGCACCAGGGATCTGGGTTCGATTCCTGGCTTGGGTCACTGTGTGGAGTCTGCACATTCTCCCCATATCTGCATGGGTTCCCTCTGGGTGCTCTGGTTTCCTCCCAGAGTCTGAAAGATGTGCTAGTTGGGTGGATTGGCCATGTTAAATTCTACCTCAGTATACCCAAACAGGGGCCGGAATGTGGCAACTAGTGGATTCTCTCAATAACTTCATTGCAGTGTTAATGTAAGCCTACTTGTGACTAATAAACAAACTAATAATACATACACACACACGGATACAAACACAAAAATCTGTGTTTGTATGTGTACATACAATGTACACACATATTAAGCTACTTTAGCTGGTGCTTATCTCACATTTGATATATTTGCATTTATTTCAAAAATGTGGAATAATATCAAACCACCAAATTCCTAATCTTTTCATTAAGTACTTATGAGTGTCATGATTCAGCATCCACCACTCAAGAGTTTCTTTGGGGAAAATTAAACTTAATGAATCATAAGTTTTTTTTAAACTAAGCATCTGTTTACAGTAAAATGATACAAAATAATTGGATCAGTTTTGTTAATACTGCAGCCAACACAATGAAGGACCCAAATATTTGAAAAACAAGCAAAACTATATATGTACCATCAAGAAAATATTCACTTTTTCATGGAACAAAATATTCAGAAGCAGGGATAGTAATTTCCATATAATTCAAGTTTGGCCTAAAGTTGACTATAACTTTCTCTAGTGTTTGGCCTTCATAGCCCACATTCCTTTGCACAATCCAATATGTCGACAAGACCACTTTATTTATTTTCCTGACCAGATCAGTCAGATAAAAGAATTGCTTCTTTAACCTCAAGCTAGAACACTTTTGTCAACAGATGTTGGAGGGAATGGACGAACTGAGTCTTATGAGGCCATTTAGAACTTCAACAAAATTCAACATGCATTAGGGAGAGCAGGACTCGGAGCTGTAATTCCAAGAGAATGATGGAGCCTCTCTCCTCCTTCCCCAATCCCCCTCCCAACAGAGAACAATCTGGCTCACCTCCTCCCCCTCCCCAAAACAGGGATCCATTTGGCCCTCCTCCTCCTCCTCCTCCTCCCCTCCACCAGGGAATGATCGGGCCTCCCTCCTCTCCCCCACCAGATATATATCCGGCCCTCCTCCTCCTCCTCCCCACCAGAGAATGATCGAGCCTCCTTCCTCCTCCCTCCCACCCACCAGAGATCCATTTGGCCCATCTCCTCCTTACCCGCCTACCAGAGAAAGATCGGGCCTCCCTCCTCCTCCTCTCCCCCCCTACCCCACCACCAGAGAACGATTGGGCTGCCCTCCTCCCCACCACCTGAGAATGATTGGGCTGCCCTCCTCCCTCCCCACCTCCTCCGACCCACCAAAACATCCATCTGGCCTTCATCCCTCCTCCCCCACCCCCAGGGAATGATCTGAACTGCCTCCTGACCCCCACTAGACATACATCTGGCTCTCCTCCTCCCCCCTTCCCCGTTCCACCACCACCAGAGAATCTGACCATCTCCCTTCCCCCCACACCCATCAGAGAAACATCTGGCCTGCCTCCCCCCACTCCTCCTCCTCCTCCTCCCCGCCACCAGAGAAATATCTGGCCTGCCACCCCCTCTCTCCCCCACCACCGATCTGAGTCAGAGAGTTGTTGGAAACACTGAACTTACCTCTTCAGAAGCTGGGGCGCCCGAAACAGACTTCTGCTGAGCATGTCTGTTTCGCGCTGAATCTGGGCAGGCGAACGCGGTGGTAAAGGGAGAAATGCAGGTAAGTTTGGGCATCCAGCCCATTAAGTCAATTTAAATGCATGCAAACATTCACCCGTTTTGGGCACGGTTCCAATCACGGACATTTTCGGGCCTTGGTAGAGGGGGAAATCGGTGCGTGCACGCGCATCACGCTAATCACCTCACGTCTGACTTTACCAAGTTCTCGTGCCCAAAAACAGGCACAACGCAATGGTAAAATCGGGGCCCTACCTGTTTACAATATCAAAGCTTTGTATTTGTCAAACTGATTTCAATGGTGTGTTAATTATCCCCATCTCCCTGATACTTGATTAGTTTTCCAGAGGCACAATGGCTCCTCTAGGCATTGTGGAGCCTTGATAAGATATCGATTCTCTTATTGTTGCTGTAAACTGGGAAAGATCTCACCTAGTGTGTGACTGTGTTAGTGTTGTCTGGGATATGGTAATTTGTCATGTCTGCCCACAGTGAGTGTGAATACTATAGTCAGGCTGTCTGTTTAACCCTTTCCGTTCATTCCCCTCCTGCTGCGGCCCATACTCCCTGGGTTTGCCCGACTACAACAGACAATCAAATTACTCACACATCAGTCGAAAGGATGTCCATCCCATTGAGTCCAGCAGGACATACAGTTGATGCAAATATGTTAAAATCTTGATACAATTATTGTTCACTTAAATCCCAACAGATGGAAAAACAATGATGCCAATTATCCAGTGTGATTTTAATGTGAGAGTTTCATAAAAATCATTAGGTGCAACTTGGATTGTGGCCAACTATCATGTAAACCATCAGAGTGTGGCCTATATGGCATCAATGCAGAATTGAATCACTGTGTGATTTTTACATTAAACATTGTTGAAAGGAGATTTCATAAAGAAGGTTTAAAAAAAGTACAACGCGCATTGAAAGATACCATTGTATTCATGCAGGAAGCTTAGAAAATATTTCTTCATGTATTCATAACAACTTACTTTTACATAGGGCCATTAATGAAGTAAAACTCTGCAACACACCTTACAGGAGTGGTATTAAACAAAGTTTGACTGCATAAGGAGACATTAGGACAGGTCTGAGTCAAAGAGATAAGTTTCAATGAACATCTTAAAGGGGTAGGGAGAGATTTAAGGAGTGAATTCCAGAATTTTGGATCTGGACAACTAGTTGCATGACCATCGGTAGTAAAAGAATTAAAATTGTGCATGTGCAAGAAATCAGAATTTGAAGAGCCAACAGTCTTGGTCATCTTGAAGGTGTTTTTTTGAGTTGTTCAAGGATGTAAAGATAAAGAAGAAGGTTAAAGGCAAAATTTTGCAGTTGCTGGAATCTGAAACAAAGATCTTGATGTTGCTGGACTGGGAGCCAATGTGGTTAAATGAACCTAGAGGTGAAGGGTGTACACAACTTGCTATGAAACAGGGTATAAACTCAAGCGTGAAGCAATACAAATTGGTTGAAAGAAAAAAAGAGGCACAATGTAAAGGAAAATACAAAGTTAAAGTTTATTAGTGTCACAAGTAGGCTTACATTAACACTGCAATGAAGTTACTGTCAAAATCCCCTAGTCGCCACACTCCGGCACTTCTTTGGGCATACTGAGGGAGAGGTTAGCAAGACCAATCCAGCTGACCAGAACATTTTTCAGACTGTGGGAAGAAACCAGGGCACCCAGAGGTAATGCATGCAGACATGAAGAGAACATGCAAACTCCACACTGCCAGTGACCCAAGCTGGGAGTGGAACCCAGGTCCCTGGCACTGAGAGGCAGCAGTGCTAACCACTGTGACGCAATTCTAAAGGTGACACAGGAACAGAGACACCTTGGGATATGCACATTAAGCTTCAAACCAATGGCAACATGAGGAAGAACTTTGATGCAGAGATGTTGCAATCTGAAATGCAACATTTGAGGGTAATGAAGAGGAAAAAAACATTTGCAGGGATACATGCAGCAGTTGATGAGGGAGGCTCAGTGAGCTGCTCTTGCAGAGATTTGGGAGGAAGAGAACAGACCAAATGGCTTCCTTCTGTTCTGTAACAATTCTATGATTTAAAGTTTATGGTGGGTGTAGTATGGTAACAAAGGCACAAATTAGACTAGCAGGAAAGCTGAGGCAGAGGTGGAAAAATACAATGGTATGGAGTTGAAAGAATGCAATCTTCAAATGGACATGAAGTTGGAACATCCATAGGGGGTCAAATAGGGCAGCAAGTTTCTGAAGTCTAGTTCAGTGTGATAAAGGAGGTGACTCAAATGTGTCTTAAAGTAACAAGGGATTTATTTCAAACAATAAATAAGTTATTTACAACAAACAGCCAGATGGAATCAATTTTGCAGCTATACAACTCTCCAATCTGGCTCCAGCTGTAGGTCCTTCCTGGCCCAGAATACACACACTTTCTCCCAATTGGCTCAGCTTCCTGTTTTGACTGTCCATCAGGTCCGGCTCAAGTACATGGCCCTCAGGGAACACCCCCCCTTAAAAGGGGCCATGCTACCACATTCAGCTGCAGGGAAAGGGATTGAGTCAGTGGCTAAGAAATGGAGCTTGTGGCCACTGATATCACAACCAAGATTTTCTTCCAGACGCTACTGCTTGCTATTGCACTCCACTTCAGGATATTGCCTCAAGTCCACTTTTAAATTATTGAGAAAATTTGGTCAAGAACCATAAATGTTGGGGCTTCACCAAGAGTGGAAAGGAGACGGTATATTATGACCTAGAGATTTGATTTCACTGTACTTGGATTTTAAAAGGTTCAAGAAGGAACAAGAACCTAAAGAGACACAGATTCCCAGTTTGGATGTTGCCAAAAAGAATGTTAAGATCAGGAAGTATTATGAAATCTTTATTTCAACAGAAAAAAGGTGCAAGGGGGAGGAAGGGAGCTTTTTTTCAGTTTTGGGTGAAAAGAGTAGAAGTTCAAGTGAATATGTTGATATAAAAAGATAAAGAGATGAGAATGTCTGTTGGGGAGATTTGGAAATGAGAGACAGATTGCTATCAGATAAGGAATTATACATTGTCCAAAGGTACAAGAGAAGTATAAGAAAAGTCAAAGATTGCACTAAAGGAAGCAAGGACATTACAGATTTATGGCTCTCATTTGTGTGTTTGAAAGCTCCTTGACAATCGAAAAATCACTGACCACCAGAAATATGTTAGCCAACACAAGCAAGAGAGAAGGAACAAGAGAGTGGAACAAAAAGGATAATAGTGAGAAAATATGATTCTGCATATCATATAAACAATACTTCACTGGCCCGAAGCTGAATTTAAATCTTAGATGACCAGTGTCTATATTTTTGGTAGATGTCTTAAAATTAAATATTTAAGGATGCATAAATTTCAGGCTTAATTTGTTCGCGAGCAAAGAGTAAAATTTCACCAGGCAAAAGATGGTGATTGGCAGAAAAATGGCAGCATCTACATAGATTGTGTACTCAGCTGAAGCATGCTATAAATGCTAGAGAAATGTTGTTGGAAGAAGTCAGTTGAATGCTACACCGTTAAGCTTCATAAATCAAACCAGGTATTGAGAAAGACTGATTTGAGATTTCATGGTTATATTATTCCAATATGAATATATTGATGATATTTGAATCATCAATAGTCACAGGTGAACTGCCTGAAGATTGGAGAGTTGCAATTGTTGTGCCTTTGTTTAAAAAGGGCTTCAGGGATAAGCTTGGGAACTACAGGACAGTGAGCCTCACATCTGTGGTAGGTAAATTGTTGGAAGGTATTTTGAGAGATAGGACCTACAGGCATTTGGAGATGCAAGGACTGATTAGGGACAGTCAGCATGGCTTTGTGAATGGAAAATCATGTCTCATAAATTTAATTGAGTTTTTTGAAGGGGTAGCCAAGAAGGTAGATGAGGGCAGTGAAGTTGATGTCATCTGCATGGACTTTAGCAAGGCCTTTGAGAAGGTACCGCATGTTACGTTGTTGCATAAAGATAAATCTCAAGGGATCCAGGGGGAGGTAACTAAATGGATACAAAATTGACTTCTTGACAGAAGCCAGAGGATGGTTGTAGAGAGTTGTTTTTTAAACTGGACACCTGTGACCAGTGGTGTGCCTCAGGGATCAGTGCTGGGTACACTGTTATTTGTCATTTATATTAATGACTTGGATGAGAATACAAGGGACATGATTAGTAAGTTTGCAGATGACACCAAGATTGGTGACATAGTGGACAGTGAAGAACGTTACCTCCAATAGCAGCGGGATTTTGATCAATTGGGCCAGCGGGCTGACGAATGGCAGATGGAGTTCAATTTAGACAAATGCAAGGTGATGCATTTTGGTAGATTAAACCAGGACAGGACTTACTCAGTTAATGGTAGGGCGTTCGGAAGAGTTACAGAACAAAGAGATCTAGGGGTACATGTTCATAGCTCCTTGAAAGTGGAGTCACAGTTGGTGGAGAAGGCATTCAGCATGCTTGGTTTCATCAGTCAGAACACTGAATACAGAAGTTGTACAAGATATTGGTAAGACCACACTTAGAATACTGTGTGCAATTCTGGTCATCCTATTACAGAAAGAAAATTATTAAACTAGAAAGAGTGCAGAAAAGATTTACTAGGATGCTACCGGGATTTGATGAATTGAGTTATAAGGACAGGCTGCATAGACTGGGACTTTTTTCTCTGGAGCGTACGAGGCTGAGGGGTAACCTTTTAGAGGTCTATAAAATAACGAGGGGCATAGACAAGTTAGATAGTCAATATCTTTTCCCAAAGATAGAGGAGTCTAAAACTAGAGGGCATAGGTTTAAGGTGAGAGGGGAGAGATACAAGTGTCCAGCAGGGCACTTTTTTCATACAGAGAGTGGTGAGTGTCTGGAACAAGCTGCCAGAGATAATAGTAGAGGTGGGTACAATTTTATCTTTTTAAAAGCATTTAGATAGTTACATGGGTACAATGGGTATAGCGGGATATGGGTCAAATGCGGGCAATTGGGATTAGCTTAGGGGTTTCAAAAAAAAAGGGTGGGACAGACTGGTTGGGCTGAAGGGCCTGTTTCCATGCTGTAAACCTCTATGATTTAGGAACTATATTGCAACGTGTATGTAGGTATATATATGCGTATCCAGAGTGTCACATCACTCATTACTGCACTGTCAGTTAACCAATGCAACTTGTGGCACATGGTCGCATAGTGGCACAGTGGTTAGCACTGCTGCCTCACAGCGCTAGGGACCTGGGTTCGATTACTGACTTGGGTCACTGTCTGTGTGGAGCTTGCACATTCTCCCTGTGCAAGTTTCCTCTGGGTACCCCGGTTTCCTCCTATAGCCCAAAGATGTGTGGGCTAGGTGGATCGCCATGCTAAATTGCCCCTTAGTGTCAGGGAAATTAGCTAGGGTAAATGCGTGAGGTTACAGGGATAGGTCCTGAGTGGAATTGTAGTTGGTGAAGACTTGATGGGCCGAATGGCCTCCTTCTGTACTGTAGAGATTCTATGACACAATGTCCACCAGTTACCTGGAGAGCTCTAAGAAATGTATTCAATGAAAAGCTCCAGTATTTGTGCCTAAAAGTGTGATTACTCTGAATTTCTGTGAAGCGCGAGTCATAATAGCTTCCAATTTAAAAGTATGACAAAGTTTAGCGATTTACTTGAGAATATTGAATACGATGGCACTGCCAGAATCGATAGCCCTCTGCTTTCCTTAGAAACTCCAAGTTTTACATTTTCATTCATGCAGACACTGGATCATCTGCAGAGTACATGTGCCTCTACATGGAATGAACCTGTGCCAGAGAAAGAATGGACTCTTCAGCATGGGTCCATTTTTCCTGGCAGGACAAACACTCAAGCTGTCAATGTGGTAAACAGACAGTGAGGTTTCAAAGCACAGGATATGATTTGGCTGCTAAATCCCATTAAATTAAATCCTAGGACATTCACGCCAAATTTACTTCAGCTCAGTTGTAAAATTAATTGTCTGAAAGCATGAGGTATTAAATGTTTTGTGTCAGAGGTTGCAGCAGTAACAACAAATGTACTCTCATAAGACACCAGAATTAGATACTAGGATCATATAACAGCTGGTCAATACTTTTCCCCAGTGGTAATCAAACTCAGCACTCCATAAACAAAACTTTAGATGATAGGATGAGAGAGGAATTGGCGAATGTAGATTGGGGGCGCAGACTGGTTGGTAGGACGGCTGAGGAACAGTGGAGGATCTTTAAGGAGATCTTTTTCGGTGCTCAGCAGAAATATATTCCGAAGGTAAAGAAGGAATGTAGGAGAAGGGATAATCAGCCGTGGTTATCGAAGGAAATGGAGAGTATTAAATTAAAAGCTGATGCATTCAGAGTGGCTAAAAGTAGTGGGCAATTAGAAGATTGGGAAAGGTTTAAAAATCAACAAAGAATGACTAAGAAGTTGATAAAGAAAGGAAGGATAGACTATGAAGCTAAACTAGCGCTAAATATAAAAAAGGATAGTAAGAGTTTTTACAAATATATAAAGAGGAGGAGGCTGGCTAGAGTGAATGTTGGACCCTTAGAGGATGACAGGGGGGATTTAGTGGTGGGAGACGAGGAAATGGCTGAGGCCTTAAATAAGTTTTTTGCCTCGGTCTTCACGGAGGAGGACGCGAATAGTTTGCCGGATATTAAAGATAGAAGGATGGTAAGAGTCGAGGGCCTGAATGCGATCACTGTCACTAGAGAGGTAGTGCTTGATAGACTAATGGGACTGATGGTGGACAAGTCCCCAGGACCGGATGGAATGCATCCCAGGGTTCTGAGGGAAATGGCAGAGGTGATAGTGGATGCCTTAGTGATTATTTACCAAAATTCACTGGATTCCGGGGAAGTGCCGGAAGACTGGAAAACGGCTAATGTTACGCCGCTGTTTAAAAGCAGACAAAAGGCAGGGAATTATAGGCCGGTTAGTTTAATGTCTGTAGTTGGAAAAATGCTTGAATCTGTAATCAAAGAAGAAATAGCGAGGCACCTAGAAAGGAACAGTTTGATAGAGCAGACGCAGCACGGATTCGTTAAGGGGAAGTCGTGTTTGACGAATTTATTGGATTTCTAGGAGGATGTGACTAGTGCAGTAGACAGAGGGGAACCGGTGGATGTGGCATTTCGAGATTTTCAAAAGGCCTTTGATAAGGTGCCTCACAAAAGGTTGCTACAAAAGGTTAGGGTGCACGGAGTTGGGGGGTAAGGTGTTAGCGTGGATAGAGGATTGGTTGTCTAATAGGAGGCAGAGAGTTGGTATCAATGGGTGCTATTCTGATTGGCGGTTGGTGACTAGTGGAGTGCCGCAGGGATCGGTGCTGGGGCCTCAGCTATTTACCATTTATATAGATGATCTGGAGGAGGGGGCTGAGTGCAGGGTGACGAAATTTGCTGATGACACAAAGATGAGTGGAATAGCAAATTGCGCGGAGGGTGTGGAAAGTCTGCAGAGGGATCTGGATAGGCTGAGAGAGTGGGCGAGGACCTGGCAGATGGAGTATAATGTTAGCAAGTGTGAGGTTATCCACTTTGGCAGAAATAATAGGAAGAGGGATTACTATTTAAAGGGCAAAAAGCTGCAGCATGCTACGGTGCAGAGGGACGTGGAGGTCCTTGTGCATGAATCACAAAAACTCAGTCTGCAGGTGATCAAGAAGGCGAATGGGATGCTGGCCTTTATAGCGAGGGGGATAGAATATAAAAGCAGGGAGGTCTTGCTGCAACTGTACAGGGTACTGGTGAGGCTGCAGCTGGAATACTGTGTGCAGTTTTGGTCGCTGCACTTGCGCAAGGATATTTTGGCCTTGGAGGGAGTGCAGAGGTGGTTCAATAGACTGATACCTGAGATGAGGGGGTTGGACTATGAAGAGAGACTAAATAGACTGGGTCTGTACTCGCTGGAGTTTAGAAGGATGAGGGGGGATCTTATAGAGATGTATAAGATAATGAAAGGGATGGATAGGGTAGAGGGAGAGAGATTCTTCCCCTTAGAAAGGATAACAGGACTAGAGGGCACAGCCTCAAGGTAAGGTGGGGTGGGGGGGGGGGCAGTTTAAATCGGAGTTGAGGAGGGACTTCTTCACTCAAAGGGTGGTGAATCTCTGGAATTCTCTGCCCGTTGAAGTGGTGGAGGCTACCTCGCTGAATATATTTAAGTCACGGGTAGATAGGTTTCTGATAGACAGGAGAATTAAGGGTTATGGGGAGAGGGCGGGAAAGTGGAACTGATCCACTTCAGATCAGCCATGATCTTATTGAATGGCGGGGCAGGCTCGAAGGTCTAGATGGCCTACTCCTGCTCCCATTTCTTATGTTCTTATGTTCCCCAATAATGGGAACGATTTGTGTTTAAATGCTGATATAGAAACCATATTATGACTGTATCATGTAGAAGTAATGCAAGACATCAGTGGTTTGAGTCTTTCAGAGGCAATTATGAGAATTTTTAGAATTCTCAACATGTACCAGAATAAACCTGTTCAACTCAGACCATAATGTTTTTGTTCAATGTACAGTCGAATGGTCAATATGCCAATGTTCAATATTCTAGCAATCGTGGAAGCAACTATTGCGTAAAGAGAGAATTATCTCAAATCATACTAAGTAATCTGTTTGGTCTGCTTGCTCAGTCACATTTTGGCATGTAACAGCCCTTTAATGCACTAGAATGTAATACTATCTCAAACTCATTCATACACTTAATGGGCAACTGTAAAAGGACATGGGAAAGAAAGAAATAGAAGGACATAGTGACAGGATTAAAGTGGGAGGAGACTGGTGTGAAGCATCTCTTGGGACAAACGGCCCGATCCTGTGGTGCAAATGTTTTATATAAACATTTCCCACTGCTCAAGACTAATACTTGGTATTCAGAGATTGAATCTTTATGAAAAGAGGAACATGTTGCTTAAGCTTTTTGCCCTGTATTCATCAGGACAAAAACAAGAATGCCAAATTTCAAACATCGCAACAATTTATAATGCAGGAGAATATGTTTGTTTCTTTTAGAACCAAAAGGTTGGTTTCTAATTCGTCTCTGATTACCCAAGGTGTTGCCCTTAGAAAAAAAAGACAGGGACTTCCTGAATTTCCAGGTAATTCAATGAAGGCCCAGGGCTTGAACAGGTTCCTTTTGTTTGTAGAGAACTGGTTCATATATATGAATGAATGTTCCTTCTATCAAGTGTAAATAATCCACATTACAAGCTGGACTGATTAACTTGCTGTAGGTTTAGCTATTAGTGCACTCAAGATTTGCACTCAACAGTATGTAATGGAACTGATAACGGAGCAAACTATCCTAGATCTGGTCCTGTGTAATGAAACGGAAATAATTAATGATCTTGCAGTTAGGAATCCTCTTGGAAGAAGCGATCACAGTATGGTTGAATTTAAAATACTGATGGAGCGTGAGAAGGTAAAATCCAATACTAGTGTCTTGTGCTTAAACAAAGGAGACTATAATGGGATGAGGGAGGAGTTGGCTAACATAAACTGGGAGTGAAAACTTTATGGTGGGACAATTGAGGAACAGTGGAGGAGTTTCAACGCGACCTTTCACAGTGCTCAGCAAAAATATATACCAGTGATAAGGAAGGACTTTAGAAAATGAGATAATCAGCCATGGATATCTAAAGAAATAAAGGAGGGTATCAAATTTAAAGAAAACGCATACAAAGTGGCAAAGGTTAGTGGGAACCTAGAGGATTGCAAAATCTTTAAAAGTCAGCAGAAAGCCACGAAAAAGGCTATAAAGAAAATAAAGATGGATTATGAGAGTAAACTAGCTCGGAATGTAAAAACAGATAGCAAAAGTTTCTACAAATATATAAAACGAAGAAGTGTGGCTAAAGTAAACATTGGTCCTTTAGAGGATGAGAAAGGGGGGATGTAATAACTGGAAATAAGAAAACGGCTGAGGCATTGAACAGGTATTTTGTGGCATCTTCACAGTGGAAGACACAAATAACGTGCCAAAAATTGATGACAGGAAGGCTATGGCAGGTGAGAATCTCGAAACTATTATCATGAAAGAGGTAGCATTGGGCAAGTTAATGGGGTTAAAGGTAGACAAGGCTCCTAGTCCTGATGGAATGTATCCCAGGGTACTAAAAGAGATGGCAGGAGAAATAGCAAATGCACTAGCGATAATTTACCAAAATTTGCATGACTTTGGGGTCGTTCCCCAGATTAGAAAACAGCAAATGTGACACCACTGTTTAAAGAGGAGGCAGAGAAAAGGCAGGTAACTATAGGCCGGTTAGCTTAACTTCTGTAGTAGAGAAGATGCTCGAATCTATCAAGGAAGAAATAGCGAGACACCTGGATATAAATTGTCCCATTGGTAAGACGCAGCATTGGTTCATGAAAGGAAGCTCGTGTTTGACTAATTTGGTGGAATTCTTCAAGAACATTACATGTGCAGTGGACAACGGGGAACCTGTGGATGTGAGGTATCTGGATTTCCAGACAGCACTTGATGAGGTGCCGCACCAAAAACTGTTACATAAGATAAAGGTGCATGGTGTTACGGATAATGCATTAGTATGGTTAGAGGATTGGTTAACTAACAGAAAGAAAACAGTCGGGGTAAACGGGTGTTTTTCTGGTGGGTGATCAGTAACTAGTGGAAGGGATCAGTGTTGGGACCGCAATTGTTTACGACTTTGGAGTTGGGGACCAAATGTAGTGTATCAAAATTCACAGATGACACTAAGATGGGTGGCAGAGCAAAGCGTGCAGAGGACGCTGAAAGTCTGCAAAGGGATATAAATAGTCTAAGTGAGTGGGCGAGGATCTGGAAGGTGGAGTACAATGTTGGCAGATGAGAGGTCATCCACTTTGGTAGGAATAACAGTAAAATGGACTATTATTTAAATGGTAAAACGTTACAGCATGCTGCTGTGCAGAAGGATCTGGATGTCCTTGTGCAGGAATTGCAAGGGGTTGGTTTGCAGGTGCAGCAGGTAATTAAGAAGGCAAATGGAATTTTGTCCTTTATTGCTAGAAAGATGGAGTTTGAAAACAGAGCGGTTATGTTGCAGCTGTATAAGGTGCTAGTGAGGCCACACCTAGAGTACTGTGCACAGTTTTGGTCTTCTTACTTGAGAAAGGATATACTGGCACTGGAGGGGGTGCAGAGAAGATTCACTAGATTGATCCTGGAGTTGAGAGGGTTGGCTTGCGAGAAGAGACTGAGTAGACTGGGGCTATACTCTTTGGAATTTAGAAGAATGAGGGGAGATCATATTGAAACATTTATGATTATGAAGGGAATAGAAGCAGGGAAGTTGTTTCCACTCGGGGGTGAAACTAGAACTGGGGGCATAGCCTCAAAATAAGGGGAAGCAGATTTAGGACTGAGTTGAGGAGGAACTTCTTCACACAAAGGATTGTGAATCTGTGGAATTCCCTGCCCAAGGAAGCAGTTGAGGCTACCTCATTGAATGTTTTTAAGGCAAGAATAGATAAGTTTCTGAACAGTAAAGGAATTAAGGGTTACGGTGAGCAGGCAGGTAACTGAAGCTGAGTCCATGGAAAGATCAGCCATGATCTTATCGAATAGTGGAACACGCTCGAAAGGCCAGATCGCCTACTCCTGCTCTTAGTTCTTATTCGCATTTGGCTTTGCTTCAGAGAGACTCATTGGCATGTTGGCAGCATATTAATTGATTGGGACTGGTTTGGTTGGAGTGTGGGCTGTGCCATAATGAATTGGAGTGGGGCCTGTGCCATTTTCATGGCAGGTCTGGTTTACATTAGCTGTCAGTACATTTTGATTCTGATTGTCAGCATACTGAGATGGGGTAGGAAACCCTGTGGAACCACATTTTGAAGAGCCAGCAGGAACATCTCAAAGTGGGAGGGCGATAGCATTGAGAGCAAAAGGAAAGAACAAAATTTCAGAAACAAGCTAAAATGTTTTGGGCGCCAGTGTTAAGAATATTAGAAGAGACACCTTAAAGTCTCAAAAATAGAGTAAGTGTCATGAGGAGGATGGGAAGTCTGCACATGTAAATGTACAAGATAATTCAGGACTATACCTAAACCAATGCACTATTCAAGTTTTTATTTATTGTCACAGGTAAGCTTACATTAACACTGCAATGAAGCTACTGTGAAAATCTGCCAGTCGCCAAACTCCAGCACCTGTTCAGGTACACTGAGGTTGAATTTAGCATGGTCAATCCACCTAATCCGCATATCTTTGGACTGTGGAAGAAACCAGGGCACCTGCAGACATGGGAAGAATGTGAACACTTCGCACAGGCACTCACCCGAGGACAGAATTGAACCCAGGTCCCTGGCATTGCGAGACAGCAGTGCTAATCGCTGCGCCACCGTGCTGCCCTAATGCTAACTGGTTCAGTACTGAAATGGAGTCATATTGGAAAATAAATTGGGAAGCATATTTTGTCAGCAGTTGTCTTTTCTCTGCCCTTATCTCACCATAAAAGGGGGGGTTGGGGCAGTGGTGGGGTGAGGGGAGGTGGAATAGAGAAAGTTTTCTGAGTTATGTGCCGCTGCAGTCTTCTATGTTTAGTTCCGTCTCTTATTTTGGATGGCATATTTTCATTAGATTTTAATGATTCTTAGATTGTGAAACTCCAGATTTCTCAACACTTACACAATGCTGATCCAAGTAACGTCCCCCACAAATCTCTACTGAGCCTTTCCCCCCTTCCCTTAAACTTGTGCCCCCTTGAAATGACCATTTCTACCCTGGGAAAAAGCTTCCAACTGTTCACCTTACCTATGGCCCTCATAATTTAATAAACTTCTATCAAGTCACCCCTCAGCCTTCATTTTTCCAGGGAGAATAATCCTAGTTTATTCAATCCCTCTCATAGCTAATATCAAGCAACACCCTGGTAATCCTCTTCTGTATTCTCTCCAAAGCATCCACGTCCCTCTGGTGGCATGGTGACCAGAATTGGACACAATGCTCCAAATGTGGCCTAACCAATGCTTTCTATAACTATAACATAATTTGCCAACTTTTAGGCTTGATGTCCCATCCGATGAAGGCAAGCATGCCATGTGCTTCGATTCCCAGCTTGAGTCACTGTCTATATGGAGTCTGCACGTTCTCTCCACATCTGCGTGGGTTTCTTCTGGGTGCTCTGGTTTCCTCCCACAATTCGAAAGGCGTGCCGGTTAGGTGCATTGGCCATGCTAAATTCTCCATCAGTGTATCCAAACAGGCACCTAAGGGATTTTCTCAGTAACTTAATTGCTGTGTTAAGGTAAGCTTACTTGTGACACTAATAAATAAAAAGGAAAAAAAAATAGGTTTCTGTCATTCAATCCAAGATTGATTGGTTTGGATGATGTATCAACTAAAAATGTTTGTGGGGGTTACCTAAACCACAAGTCTAATCTGTTATTTGAACTCATTTTCCAGTCATCCAGTTTGTTTTGCATTGCCTTCGAGGAGCTACACAGACAAAAAGGTTGGTTTAGCACAATGAAAGAACCAAGACATTTTTTATAATGTGAGATTGAGCAGAACATGACAAAAGCAGTGTTTTTCACAATGGCTTCCAGTTTGTGAATACCATTTATATGTCATAACACAGTCATCTGTCTACACTTGAGAATAATTGCAGAACATTCCAAAATAATTTTAAAACTCAATTATTCAGATTTTCAACTGGTTGTGTGGATATAACATGCATATAAAGCATGCTGGAACTGCAGTTTCTGTAATAGATGGCTAATCCACAGTGCTAGTTTTATGTAAGTTGAAATCTAATCAATTACTTCCTCTGTAAGATGATATTCACCAAGTTCCAAGGGAGCATGTTCTCTGACCTCACTCACAGGCAGGATTCTCCCATCCCGCCACAGCGAACAGAGATTTGGTTGAGCGCCAAATTCTCCATCCTTGCTGGCAATGGCAGCAGGAAGTGAACTGCCAAGGTGTCATGTCATTACAGGCCTTTATTAACGGAGAAAAGAATTGTGCACACAGCACTAAGTGTTAAGTTTTTAAAAATGTATTTATTAGTCACCTGTAGACTGATATTCAAAGTACAATGAAGTTACTGTGAAAATCCCCAAGTTGCTACACTCCAGGCACCTGTTAGGGTACAGAGAGAGAATTTATCATGGCCAATTCACCTAACCTGCACATCCTTGGACTGTGGGAGGAAACCGGAGCACCCAGAAGAAGAAATCCATGAAAACATGGTAAGAACGCACAAACTCCACACAGATACTGGCCCAAGCCAGGAATCGAACCCAGATCCCTGGTTCCATGAGGCAGCAGTGCTAACCACTGTGCCACTCCTGTGAAGTGACTGCTGATATCATCTTGTGCATACGGACTGTGTATTAATTTTATATATATGGATGACACACATTTTTACCTGGGTATAACACAAATGTAGTCTTTGTATGTGGATAATCCACATTTTTTATATGTGGATTATACAAAAAATATACATATGGATTATTCATATATCCATAAAAACACACATTTAAAATGATATGTTGGTATAATGCAAATAAGTGGTCACACAAACTGCTTATCTCAATGTCAATACAATTTAATAATCTTTTCCACCCAAATAAACTACTCACAAATTAAAAACAAATTATAAACATAAACAGACTTAGGGACATTTTAGGACAAAGTACAAAATTGTTGTAAAAGAACTAATAATTACTCTTTCAAAGTTAAAAATTTTCAGTGCCGCTGATCAGGAAATATACAAATCACAAATATCATCTGGCCAACCCAACAATAACCAAACCCCAGACTGAGAAAGTAAAATAACAGAAGTCATGCAAGGCATAAATTGCAATGATAAGAATCCAATGTTGGAAAAGAAAATCAACTCTGCACTTGGATACATTTGGAGGTATCAGTTATCAGGGCACCCAATTTTGAGACATATGTTCTTAAGGAGAAATTAATTTTTTGTAAAAATTATGTAGAAATTCTTACTTTGGTGAGAGCTCAAAACAAAATCCAAGAGTTCTGAAGTATTGTGAAGGTTCATTTTGCCACACAAAGGTTATTTTTTGACTTCATCTACATCCTTAATGTATTTTTCAATAAGTGCAACATTGTACTGAGTGTACTGAGTACTGAGTATTCTCAGTGTACTGAGAATACAGACCTTCAAGCATAAGGATTCTCTCCGCATTAATGCTAATCACCAACACATAGTCACGAGTTTTGAAAACGCACTCGATAGAGTGACACAGGGCAGCAGTTAATGCAGTCAAGTGTCAATATGAAAAGACAAATTATTTAATAATTAAAGCAAAAACAGTTTAAATAAAGATGTGTTGGAAAACATTTTCCAAACTCCTCTAACTGCCCATTGGTTCTGCATATCTGCTTATGTTCTTCCCATACCTAATGCCCTGAAACCAAGCAAGAAATCACAAGACTGCCCCGGAGCCATTTTATTACGATCAAGAACTTACGTGAATAATGTTACATTTAGAGGCAATCAGCACGAGGCCATAAAAAGAAATGTAACATATTACGGTTCTCTTCAGAAGTACCAGCCGTGGGGAGATGACAATAGTCAAGTGCTCTGACTTGTAACCTTATGGCCATTATTAGTGATGTTTGCAATTAGAAAGCGCGATGAGTCCGGCAGAAAGTGAAAATCTTGCTGTGAAATTGTCAAGGATGCTCCAAGCTGCTCACTTATTCAGACAAGCTGTCAGGAATACAGATTGCTTTTAAGGGAAGTGGTTTGGTTATATAGGAGCCTCTTAACACTATCATGCTCAAATTCTTCTTTGTAAAAACTTAATTACCTGCAACGAAGGCTTGTAGTTATATAGCACATTTAATGTAATAAATCATAGAAATCTACAGTACAGAAGGAGGCCATTCCACCCATCAAGTCAGCACTGACCACAATCTCACCGAGGCTCTATCCCCATAACTCCATGCATTTGTCCTAGAAGGTCCCCTGACACAAAGGGGCAATTTAGCATGGCCAATCCACACATCTTTGGAATCTGGGAGGAAACCAGTGCACCCAGAGGAAACGCATGCAGAAACAGGGAGAACGTGCAGACTCCACACAGACAGTGACTCAAGTCAGGAATTGAACCCAGGTCCCTGGCACTATAAGGCAGTCGTGCTAACCACTGTGCCACCATGGTTATCACTGCTACATCCAAAGTCATTTCACAAGAACATTATTGGTCAAAATTTGACATCGAATCTCACAAGAGGATATGAGGGCAGATGACCAAATCCTTAGGCAAAAAAGATTTGAAGAAGTATCTTAAAAGCAGAAAGTGAGAAAGAGAGGCTGGAAGGTTTGAGAGAGGAAATTTGAGAACTTAGGGGCTGAGGCATCTGAAGGTATGGGATGTTCAAGAGGCCAGCAGTGGAGGTGCGTGGATATTTCAGAGGATTGGGAAACTGGAGGAGTTTAGGAGCGATAAGACCAATCGGTGGGATTGGGAAGCAAGGATGAGAATTTTTAGAACTTTGAACAGTTTCTTGACAAGGTGTCCATGTAGATATGTGAGCATAGGGCAGCACAGTAGCACTGTGGTTAGCACTGCTGTTTCACAACGCCAGGAACCTGGGTTCGAATCCCGGCTTGGGTCACTGTCTGTGTGGAGTTTGTACCTTCTCCCTGCGTCTGCGTGGTTTTCCTCTGGATGCTCCAGTTTCCTCCCACGTTCTGAAAGACGTGCTGGTTAGGTGCATTGACCCAAACAGGCACCTGACTCTGACGACTAGGGGTATTTCATAGTAACTTCATTGCAGTGTTAGTGTAAGCCTTACTTGTGACTAATAAATAAGTTTTAAACTTTAGGGATGATAGGTGAACAAGACTTGGTGTGAGTAAGGACACATGTAGCAGAGTTTTGGACAAGCCCAAGTTTATAGAGGGTGGAATGTGGGAGGCTGCCCAGCAGTGGAATAGTCAAATCTTGAGAATAGAATGGTTTGGATGGGGGTTTCAGCAGATGAGCTGACGCAAGTTAGAGACGAGTAATATTAACAGAGATGGAAATAGGCAGTCTTTGTAATGGTGAGAATGTGGTTGGAAGCTTATCTTGGGTCAAACATAACATTAGGATTACAAAGAATTTGGTTCAACCTGAGACAGTTGCCAAGGATAGGGTGGACTCTGTACTTAGGGGATGGCATTTTTTGGCAGGGACTTAAGACAAGGGGATACATTTCTTCATTGGTTTCAGGAGCCTGCGCTGGGCCAAAAAGGTGGGCCTCAGCCCGCACTTGCTTGCAACGGGGCCAACTGATCAAACTTCCCAGAGCCAGGTACCTGTCTCCTGCCCAATTAAGAATGATGGGCACACTCCAGATACTGACAGCCCAACAAGAAGGCTAGTGGCTCTTTGACAATCCAATTTGTAGAGGTGGATGCTACTGAGGTAGAGAGGTGAATGTAGAATCACCTCAACATGGAGGTATTCTCAAATAGGCAACTGAAGAATAAAAATTCAGAGAGGCCAGGCTGGCAGATCCAACTGAGTGGAGGATAAAGCTCACCAGGTAGCTCATTGGGGCCATGAGGACAATCCTTCCTGGCCAAGTCTTCCTGTTTCTACTTCTAGACTGCTCTAGGGAGGGATTCTCCAGGTCCGCAAGCAACTGAGAGCTCTTCCCCTGCCAAAGTGTCAGCGCACAGGGAAGATCATTCCAAATTGGGACATTAATAGGATCGATGGGAAACTGATCCACCTGCCGGCCTGCTCCTGGGAAACTTTTCAGGGTGATAGGAATGCATGAGAGAATCCTGCCAAGGTAGTTCCCTGCTACATTCCTGCTCCATCCAGCTTTTTCGCAGAGACCTCATTGAAATTTCAATTTGTTTCTTCCGTGAATGAGTTAAAAATAGTGATGAAAACAGACTGATCAGAGTAATAAAATTAAAAGTCAAAGATCAAGCAGAAAAGCCAGTGGAAAGTCCAGTGGGTTGTATGGTATTAGGGCGCATTTAAAATTCATGCTTTTTGAGAGAACATTCATTAAACATTACATGTGGGTCTGTTCAGGGATCACCAAATATCTGTGAGCGAACGGCTGCCATGCAAACGAATGTATGACCAAAGGTCTCCATGTGCAGGTACTATAAAATGTGATAGAGAAATTGTCAGCCAGAAAGCTACATCATTAATATAGATAGGTCACAGTGAGTGGGCTGCTAAATCTGTCTGAGCTGTGAGGGCAATGAGATCTGGCTTCTCTAACACAGCTTGCTGTGCGTGCCAACATTGGCTCATTTACTATGATAGGTAATAACTGGCACTTGCAACATAAATGATACCGAGACAAACCACGGAATCAACTGCAGTTTACAGCTGTCTACCTCGGTACATTTTTGAAGAAAATAATGTCCTTTTTTGTAAAAACATGCATTTTTTTAGATGAAAATATACACACCTCATGGCCGGTATTTTTCATCTGTTCCAACTAGTAAGGTCTTCGGGTCCCATCAATGATGACCCCCTACAGCAGTGACGGAGAATGCAACTAACAGGAAACCCCATTGACAGCGACGGGACTGGAAAATCCCAGTGGTGGCCAGTGGTGGGCTGCCTCTGCTGCTGCAAACACACCATACATGGGTGGAGCGGGATGTGGAAAGTCCCGCTCATGATATATGTGGCGGCACAGCGGAACAGTACTTAGCACTGCAGCCTCACAGCATCAGGGTTCAATTCCAGCCTTGGGTGATTTTCTGTGTGGAGTTTGCATATTCTCTCGCTCTCTGTCTGCGAGGGTTTCCTCCAGGTGCTCCGGTTTCCTCCCACAGTCCAAAGATGTGAGGGGTTATTAGCAAGGTAAAATACGTGGGGATATGGGGATAGGGCCTAGGTGGGATTGTCATCAGTAGTGGCTTGATGGACTGAATGAACTCCTCGTGTAATGTAGGTATTCTATGATTCTATGTACATACTGTATATCATTCAACATCCACAAAGTAATAAAGATTTGCAATTGGCCCAGCAAGACAAAGTGGCCACTGTCACTTCCATTTCATTCCTCATCCCTCCTCCATCCCACTAATGTGAGATATCAACCTACCAGCCTGGTTGATGAATCGCTACACAATTAGCACTGGAATTTTAAAATGTTAGGCAGTCCTTGCTCGGATGTGAACCTCTGCCTCTGGGCTGAAAGATTGTCACTCTCACAGGCAGCTTTCTATATCACTAAACCATTTGTTAATTTCACATATTACTTAATCTCCAGAGTGAACATTCTATATGATATTTTCACTGCAGGCTAGAGAAGATGTTATTATACTCCTTAAAATATCTCACATAACAACATTCTGTGACAGAACACTGAAAACTTCGCCCTAATTGAATTCGCTACAAGAGCTATGGCCTTCTGCTGTTTTGCAAAAGAAAGTCGAGAAGACTAAACACGTAACCCTTTCCATACTGTGGGATTTTTATTATTATTAGTGAATGATTCACTAATACAGCTATTCAATAACTTTACATAAAGCAACACTGACAAAGTCATTGATGTCTGCTATTCTTACAATGCAGCCTTCCACCCAGTGACACTTCCTGCTGCCTCAGAAAAGCAGCCAGCATAATTAAGGACCCCACTCACCCCAGACATAGTCTCCTCCACCTTCTTCTGTCGGGAAAAAGATACAAACGTCTGGGGTCAAGTACCAACCGACTCAAGAGCAGCTTCTTCCTTGCTGCCATCAAACTTTTGAATGGACCTACCTCGTATTAAGTTGATCTTTCTCTACACCCTGGCTATGACTGTAATACTACATTCTGCACTTTCTCGTTTCTTTTTCTATGAACAGTATGCTTTGTCTGCATAAAGCACAAGAAACAATACTTTTCACAGTAGACTAATATATGTGACAATAATAAATGAAATAACATTCCAGAGAGATGTTTTTGTTTTAGGAGATAGAGCTACATTATTTTTAAAACATTTAGTAAACCCCCCTGCAAGGTTGTAAACCTTTATCAGATCAAATAAACATTTGTAAATGAGGCATAATCAACTGAAAGGTTGATTATGAACAGGCCACTCCAGGCTATGGAGATGGCTGGAGCTTGGGCTAGGTCCCTGGTTTCAACTTGGGTTTAAGTTTGCTGAGAGAGTTCTTAGTTACAGCTTGGAACTGGTGCATGCGGTTTGTAGTTCACTTAGAGAAGATAGAGAAGATAGCCAAAGTAACTGACAGTTAGATAGGCCAGCACTGTATGCAGAGTGAAAAAAAATAACTTGATCATTGGAATGTGAATCAGGCTTAATCTCAAGCTTGGATTTGATGGAGGAACAGAAGATTGAAAATTGCCTATTTTGAAGCCAGTGGAACAACCTATCATATCTCCCAAGGAGATTTATGGCAGCAGGGTGGCACAGTGTTTAGCACTGTTGCCTCGCAGCACCAAGGACCCGGATTCAATTCCCAGCTTGGGTCAATATCTGTGTGGAGTTTGCACATTCTCCCCGTGTCCGTGTGGAGTTTCCTCCGGGTGCTCTGGTTTCCTCCAAAGATGAGCGGGTTAGGTGGGCTGGCTATGCTAAATTGCCCCTTAGTGCCAGGGGTGCTAACTAGGGTAAGTGCAGGGGTTATGGTGATAGGGACAGGGTGGGATTGTGCTCGGCGCAGACTCGATGGGCTGAATGGCCTCCTTCTTCACTGTACAGATCTATGAAAAGGACACTGTTGAAAAAAATATTTTTTATCTGATCACTGATTATATATCTAATGTAATCTTCAAAATGATGCTACTTCTGATACCTGCAAGTAATAATTTATCAGGATGATTTGACAACATATCTCCCAGAGACATCACTGCTGTAATGTTGCCTAATGTTTCAGTAATTCACAATGTAGATGACGGTCAGACCTGGACAGGGCTCTTTTTGCTGCCACCTGCTTGGCAGTAAGATGGTAGGCAGCCATAAGCAGTTTGCCTGCAGTCCCATTTCTCTTTAGGAGTCAGACAGTGAATGACAGGATTCAGACTCAATTGGCAATATTACAAGTTCTAACAACATTCAACATGTGATATACCTCTCACCACTTCTCCACAGTGTTGGACAATGGATGTATTTTCCCGAAGTCTGGAAGCTCGGGGTATTTAAAAGGAATCAAGGTTGCTTTTGACCTTTGAGACACTGCATCTCTGATGACCGGAATTCTTCTTGGGAAATGTAAAGAGGCTTTGTGAAGTTCCAGGAAGGAGCATTCCTGCTTTTTGTTTAAAAAGTGACACGAGTCTCAAATCATTTGTCTTGTTACTTGTCTGGTTAGAAATCTAATTATAGCCAGCCAGGATAAAGCCTTGCTAGTTCTTAAAAACAAAAAAAAATAATATTAGTGTAGCCAGGTCTGGCAGGGATATATATTGTATAACCAAACAGAAAATGCCAGGAAATCTCAGCGGGTCTGGCAGCATCTGTAAGGAGAGAAAACAGCTGACATTTTGAATCTCGATGATATATGGTCATCTGGACTCGAAACTTCAGGTTTTTTTCTCTCCTCGCAGATGCTGCCAGACCTGCTGAGATTTTCCAACATTTTCTCTTTTGGTTTTAGACTCCAGCATCCAGAGTCATTGGCTTTTACTATATATTAGTTATATATTTAATCTTGTCTCACCTGAGACAATTTGTTACAGTTCTTAGAAAGTCAAAAATGTACAAAATAATTTTTGTGGATTAATTATCAATTCAGCCAACACCATTGGTACGTATGGTTCTAAGATTGAATTATGCTTGGTACATAATGCAAAACACAGAAGTTCCACTCAACCTACTGCTCAAGAAGATGGCAGTAAGCTAGGTCCATACACCAATCCTACATAATTTCATTTTGACTTCTGAAACAAATGATATTCAGATATGAAAGGGTTCTAATTAATTATTTGGCCAGGTCAAGTTCAGTATGAATAATCCATATGCCCCTGCTCTTTGTTTCAATTTGTAACAGCTAGGGAAAAAAAAATGTACACTGAGGTTCCTTCCAAAAGAGGTTCTAAATTTATGTTGTTCCCTTTAGGTAAAATTATGCATTGCTCCTATCTATTTTTGACTTCATTAGTTTGGCATTTCAAACCCTCTGCTGCTGTCCCTCGGAGCTGAAATTATTTGCAATACATTAACGCCCCAAGAAAAGCCATAAATCCTATCTGAAATTGTCTGTAATGTAACAAGACCACATTTAACTTTGCTTGATACAATGTCAAAGCTTGATGGAATCATATGCTGCAGAACACACGTAGTTCCATTCAGTGTAAAGGTTTGTAGCTAATAATGAATCAGTTAGTACGTTAAAAAAAATGAATACAAACTAAGCTGTACTTAATCATTCAGAGGCCCTGATCTGGGATTTAGAAACCATCTCAATCTATGTACTTAATGATCCTCAAAGCAGTGAAATTTTAATTGTTAAATGTATGTTAATATTTGTTTGAAGATTTGGTGAATTAGGAGCAGGTGCAGGCCATTCAGCCCCTTCACCATTTGGTAAGATCATGACAGACCTGATTGTGGCCTCTACATTCCTGTCTAGCCCCATATACCCTTTACTTCCTTTATCGATCAAGGATCTTGTTAATTCAGCCTTAAAGTTATTCAATGATCCACATCTCTTTGGGGAAGAGAATTCCACAGACTGACAATCTTCTTATAGAAAAAATTCTCCTCACCTTCATCAACTGTTGCCACTAATTCTAGTCTCACACAAGAAACCACTTCAGTTTAAATTTTATTTATTAGTGTCACATTAACACTGCAATGAAGTTACTGTGAAAATCCCCTAGTCACCACACTCCGGCACCTGGTACACTGTGGGAGAATTTAGCATGGCCAACGCATCTAACCAGCACATCTTTCGGACTGTGGAAGAAGACCCGGAGCACTCGGAGGAAACCTAGGCAGACAGGCTGACTCCACACAAGCAGTGACCCAAGCCGGGAATCAAACCCAGGTCCCACTGTGCTACCATGCCACCCTATCTGAATTCGAAATGTTGCAATATGATCCCCTCTCAATCTTCAAACCTCCAACGGCTTCAAATCTAAACAGTCCAACCTTTTCTCATAAGGTAACCCTGTCATTCAAATCAGTCAAACAAACCTGGTCTTCACTGCTTATCACACAGTTAAATCATTTCTTATATAAGGAGAGCAAAATACATCTCTGTGAAGGTTCCAAAAGCAGAATGAATTATCTTTGTGCTCTGTCCAGCATTTTTCCCTCAGTTAATACCATGAAGAAATTGATTCAGTAGTTGTTGAATTCCTTACAAGAAGAATGTTCCCAATGTTGGGGGTGTCCAGAACCAGAGTGTTACAGCCTGAGGATGCAAGGTAGACCATTTAGGACAGAGATGAGGAGAAATTTCTTCACTCAGATAGTGGTCAGCCTATGGAATTCACTACCATAAAAAATAGTTGAGACCAAAACATTGAATGTTTTCAAGAGGCAGTTAGCTACAGCACTTGAGGTGAAGGGCGTCAAAGAATATGGGGTGTAGGTAAGATCAGGCTATTTGGTTGAAAGATCAGCCACGATCAAAACGAATGGCAGAGTAGACTCAAAGGGACGAATGGCCTCATCCTCCTCCTATTTTCTATCTTTTATGTTTCCAGATTGTTTGAGAGATGGTGGGGCTGGAGAATGGCAACTATCTTTGTAAAAATAACGATAGTTACAGTGGTTGCAAAATAACTGATTGCACTCTGTGATGGTTTGGGGGTGGGAGGGTTCTGGCAGCTGAAACTAGCCTTTTTGCTAAATAAGCTGGGCAAGGGGTCAACTTTGGATCAGTGACAGGACTCTATTGGAAACAGGAGATAATGGGTTCAAGTCCAACTCCAGAAATTTGAGTTTAAGCTCTGGGCTGACACTCCAGCCCAGTATAGATGGAATGCCGCACTGTTTGACATCCGGTAAATCCAAAATGATCTTATGGCACAATTTTGAGGAAGAGCAGATTTGCCATCCCGGCAAAAAATTGTCCCTCAGCTGAAATAGGTTATCTGGTTATTATAGGTTTGCGATTGTGGGTGTTTGTGATGCGTGAATTACTTTTCTTACATTACAATAGAGGCTACACTTCAAAAGAATTTGTTGTGAAATACTTTGGGGTGCATGTTTTAAGGTCATTAAAGATGGTTCGGAAGTACAAGGCTGGAACATTAGCACCCTTCACACCAGCGGGATTTACCCATTCCGCTGCAGTGAACAGAGATTTATCTGGCTGCCGAATCCTCTGAGCTCGCTGCAACGGGAGTGTGGGGTAGGTAAAATTGCGCGCTTCAAGTCTTTCTTCTCCCTTTAAGGTGATCCGTTTGATAACAGAACACTCTTGTTAAAAACAATGTACTTTTCACTGATGACAAAGTGCTTCTTATTTACATCTAGGAGTCTTGGGATTTCATTTATTTAGCACTCCAGGGGCCTAATTTTCCATTTTTAATATATGTGCTGTTAATAAAAAAAACGCCATTTGTCAGGCCATGCTGTCCTGCTGAGCCATTAATTACAGCATATTGCTACTACTAGCAGAATTATTATTAGGCTCAGCCAAAGGGGAGCTTCCTTGCTTTCTACGTTCTTTCACACTTTTAAAGGGTTGCGAAAGCCAAGCAGAAAGTAGTGGAAGTAGCAGCTGGCACACGCTGAGCCGGGGCCTGTCAACTATGGCTACTATGAATGAAAGCACAGCGAAGTGTGATCCATGAATCATGGGACTGAACATCATAGACAGGTGCTCTTGACTCCATTGCCACTAAAGATCAGGAGAATCTGGGTGTTGGCGTTTGACCTCAAGGGTGAACATTACATCAAGGACCCTGGGCAACATTTTCCTTTCCTGCCCTCCACAGGAGTCATAGCAGGTAGGACAAGACCATGAAAAGGTCTGTCGATCTCGAGCAGGATTTTCTGGTCTCGGGGAGAGTGTGGCTAGAAAACCCCATCCTCTATTTACACAAAGTGATTGTCAGAATGTTCTGGGGTCCCGGGCTCCAATCCTGCCATGGCAATGGTGGAATGTGAGTTCAATAAAAAATATCTTGAATTAAGAACCTATTGATGACCATGAAACCATTGTCGGAAAAGCCCACCTGGTTCATTAATGTCCTTTAGAGAAGAAAATCTGCTGTCCTCACCTGTCTGGCCTACACGTGACTCCAGAGCCACAGCAGTGTGGTTGATTCTCAACTGCCCTCGGGCAACTAGGGATGGGCAATAAATGCTGGCCAGTCTGCGACACCCACATCCCACAACTGAATTTAAAAAAAGAATAAATTTGAAGATTTTCAAGATGACTGGCACATTTGCGTTATTCTCAGCATAAGGTGGCATTCTGACAGCCAATATGATATCTTTTCATCCTCTTCCTAACCTCAAAGCAGGATTCTCAAAATAAGCGGGCGCTTTGACAGTTAACATAATATTTTCTCATCCTGTTAGAATCAGAGAGGTTTACAGTAAGGAAACAGGCCCTTCAGCCCAACTTGTCCATGCCGCCCAGTTTTTAACCAGTCAGCTAGTCCCAATCGCTTGCATTTAGCCCGTATCCCTCGATGCCCGTGTAACTGTCTGAAGGATTTTTAAAAGGCACAATTGTACCCACCATTACTACTACCACCTCAAAACACAAAACAAGAACAGAAATACTGCTTCCATCACAGAAAACCAGCCTTAGAATGGGATTTTTTTTTTTAAATGGAAAATAAATGCTAAAATAAAATTGCGACTGACACCCAGATGGCAGGTTATATTTTCCATATGAATGGCCTCCTTTGAATTAACAAGCTGCATGGGAAGGTTTTTCTGAATGTTATATACTTCAGTGGGCATATCACTCGAGGCTGCAAATTGATTACTGCAGCTACCAACCAGTGTTTGAATAGGCAATTGCATCTGTATTATTGCCTTGTGACGCCAGCATAGTTTAGAAAATAATCTGCATCATGAAGAGAACATGGTGACATACGTAACAGCTTTAAATTTGTGAGTTAACAGCAGAAATAGCTATAAAAGCCAGCAACTGGTCAGAAATATACAACCAGTTTCTTACTGCCCTTCAGGAAATGAAACTTGCCGGTTCTTGCTCCTCCAATCTATTTCCAATCCCAGTCCCATTCTCTTGCAGGTTTATTCAAGACCCTACGTTTACTAGGGATGAGCAAAGCTTGCGTGCTAGTTCCAACCACATTCAAAGAACTATATAATAAATTAGTTTCTACAGGAATGCATTCCAATCTTAATTGACAATTACTTTGCTTTATTAGCATTCAGGCAATTAAATCTTGCCAGCAATTGAAACCATCAAATGCCTTTTATTTTACAAGTGCCTTTAAAGACCGAACAAGGTGTCTGTGGCATGTGTGTGTACACATCTCTGATGCAACTTGTAATGGATGCTGTTTTGGAGCTCTAAGTTGCAGCTAAAACCTTTCAGTGACACACAGCTGAACCTACCATCTACAGCAGACAAGACCTCTTCCTGCCACAGCCCTCACCTATAGTGCTAGTTAAAGGGATCATCAGTGACTTAAAGGTTAGTTACTGGCTTCCACTGCTAGTTTTGATGATTAAGTGTTTGCGGATTTTTAAAAATTCTTTGCTAAAGTCAACAGGAAGTGGTAATGACATGTGCAGGAGGGCTTGATCCTGACTCCAAGGCACAAACCAATTGCTCTTGGATAAATGGTGCAGTACAGGAGTGGACAATCGTCTTGGAACACAACTAAATTTGGAAAAAGAACAGAGAACACAAAGTGCAGGACAGACTGTTAGAAATGAGAGGAAGGGAAAGAATGAAGTCATGTCCACCCAGAAGGGTATTCAGAAAGTAATTCTGAGAAATAAATGGACAAGATGTCCGTGATGTCACTGAAGTTTGTTGATTAATACAGCCACAACTGTAATTTTACAAAAGGCTGAGGACCCCATTGCCATGGACCATGAGTTTATGTATAGCTTCCTCCCAGGTTAAAACTGCAGACATTTACAGCATTTCAGATTGTTGTCCGCTGTTGGACAAGAGAGATCACTGACATTCATGAGCTTCACTAGATTTGCGAGCTTCATGATGTAGGGCACACACATTCTTTTGCAAACACAATACAAGTCAATATCCCTGTATCCTGCCAGTAGCAATGATATCATTCTGCTGTGCTATTTACATCTGAAACGCCATGACAAACTAAAGTGTGGCTCACTGATGACAAAGCTCAGGCATGGGGTTAGTACCCGCACAATAAAAGCTCCACGTAAACCTGAAATGTGACAGGGCAGATGTGCTGAAACAATGCTTCTGATCCCTAGATCGCTTTGGAAGAGCTTTGTATTAGTCAAAAGAGCAAGTGTCATAGAATCCTTAGGGCAGAAGGAGGCCATTCAGCCCATCAAGCCTGCATTGACAACAATCCTATCCAGGTCCGACCTCTGCAACCTGACATTTTTACCCTTCTAATCCGCCTGATAATAAGGGGCAATTTAGCATAGCCAATCCACCAAACCGACACACATCTTTGGACTGTGGGAGGAAAAGGACGTGAATAATTTGCCGGGTGTTAGCGATGGAAAGGTGGTAGGACTGGAGGGTCTTAATGACATTACTGTTACTAGAGAGGTGGTGCGCGACAGACTGGAGGGGCTGATTGTGGACAAGTCCCCAGGACCGGATGGAATGCATCCGAGGGTTCTGAAAGAAATGGCGGAGGTGATAGTGGATGCCTTGGTGGTTATTTTCCAGACGTCGCTGGATTCCGGGGAAGTGCCGGAGGATTGGAAAACGGCTAATGTTACGCCGTTGTTTAAGAAGGGTGCCAGGCAAAAGGCGGGGAATTACAGGCCGGTTAGTTTAACGTCTGTGGTAGGTAAAATGTTAGAATCCGTCATTAAGGAGGAAATTGCGAGGCATCTTGAAGGGAATTGCTTGATAGGGCAGACGCAACACGGTTTCATTAAAGGGAAGTCGTGTCTGACAAATTTACTGGAGTTCTATGAGGATGTGTCTAGGGCGGTGGATAGAGGAGAGCCGGTGGATGTGGTCTTTCTGGATTTTCAGAAGGCGTTTGATAAGGTACCTCACAAGAGGTTACTGCAGAAGGTCAGAGGACATGGAGTTGGGGGTAGGGTGTTAGCGTGGATAGAGGATTGGTTGTCAAATAGGAGGCAGAGAGTGGGGGTCAATGGGTGCTATTTGGATTGGCGGTTGGTGACTAGTGGGGTGCCCCAGGGGTCGGTGCTGGGGCCTCAGCTATTTACCATTTATATAGATGATCTGGAGGAGGGAACTGAGTGTAGGGTGTCGAAATTTGCTGATGACACCAAGATTGGGGGAAAGGCAAATTGTGCGGAGGGTGTGGAGAGTCTGCAGAAGGATCTAGATAGGCTGGGCGAATGGGCCAGGAAATGGCAAATGGAATTTAATGTTGGCAAGTGTGAGGTGGTCCACTTTGGTAGGAAGAATGGTAGGAAGGACTATTACTTACGTGGCGAAAAACTGCAGCAGGCGACGGTGCAGAGGGACCTCGGGGTCCTTGTGCATGAGTCGCAAAAACCCAGCCTGCAGGTGCAGCAGGTGGTCAGGAAGGCGAATGGGATGCTGGCCTTCATAGCGAGGGGGATTGAATATAAAAGTAGGGAGGTCTTGCTGCAGCTGTATAGGGCATTGGTGAGGCCGCAGCTGGAGTACTGTGTGCAGTTTTGGGCGCCGCACCTGCGCAAGGATATTTTGGCCTTGGAGGGAGTGCAGAGGAGGTTTACTAGGCTGATACCGGAGTTGAGGGGGTTGAGCTATGAGGAGAGGCTGAATAAACTAGGCTTGTACTCGTTAGAGTTTAGAAGAATGAGGGGAGATCTCATTGAGACGTATAAGATGATGAATGGGATGGATAGGATAGAGGTGGAAAGACTCTTCCCGCTCAAAAAAGACAGTAGGACTAGGGGGCACAGCCTCAAGATAAAGGGGGGGAGGTTCAGAACGGAGTTGAGGAGGAACTTCTTCACTCAAAGGGTGGTGAATCTCTGGAATTCTCTGCCCGTTGAAGTGGTGGAGGCTGCCTCGCTAAATATTTTTAAGAAGCGGGTTGATGGGTTTTTGATAAGAGAGGGGATTAAGGGTTATGGGGAGAGGGCGGGAAAGTGGAACTGAGCCACGACAGATCAGCCATGATCTTATTGAATGGCGGGGCAGGCTCGAAGGGCCAGATGGCCTACTCCTGCTCCTATTTCTTATGTTCTTATGTTCTTAAACTGACGCACCCGGAAGAAACCCACACAAACATGGGGAGAATGTGCAAACTCCACACAGACAGTGACCCAAGCCAGGAATGAAACCTGGGTCCCTGGTTCAGTGAAGCAGCAATGCTTGCCACTGTGCTGCTGCTTCCCCCCCCCACCAACACCAAGATACAAGGCTGTCTTTTGCATAAAGAAGAGCCTTATATTGAGTGCACAGTCCAGCTATAAAGTGAGCAACTGAGAAGCAGGAGTGGATGAAGAAGGGAGGGTGCAGACTTTACAGGCCCAACAGATCTTCCATATACAATTCCAAAGGGTGGTGAATCTCTGGAATTCTCTACCCATTGAAGGCTACCTCGTTGAATATATTTAAGTCAGGGGTAGATAGATTTCTGATAGTCAAGGGAATTAAGGGCTATGGGGAGAAAGTGGAACTGATCCACTACAGATCAGCCATGATACTATTGAATGGCAGGGCAGGCTCGAAGGGCTAGATGGCCTACTACATTTCTTATGTTCTTAAACATACTTGTTCATGGGATGTGAGCGTTGATGGCTGCAAGATGGGATCCCCACCAGCCACAGTGAACTGGCCAGGGTATACTGAAGCAGGCGATGTTTAGGGCACCTTTTCTAGCCCCTTCCTCGTTCCTGAAGAGGACTGCTCAGTCGCCCAAGTAAACACCGAGTTTCACCGCTGCTTCAGTCAGCGGAAAACAACCATTAGACCTGAGTCGCTTGTGTGCAGGTCCGTGACTACAGCTCCCAGTGTATCCACACCTGCTGCTTTGTCACTCGCCCATCGCCACAGGACTTCAAAGGTTGAACAAGCCGATGATGATGATGGTATCGAAACTAGATCTTGATTTGGATTAAAGTCACATTTATTGTCTATTCTTCAGTGCCCTTGAGAACATGGTGGTGAATTGCAATGGTCCATGTGGTGTAGGAACACCCATAATGCTATTAGGTATTGGAGCTCCAGGTTTTCAACCCAGAATCAGTGAAGAAATGGCACTATAATTCCAGGTCAGGATGGTGTGGTTTGCAGGTGGTGGTGTTCCCATGCGCCTGTTACTCTTCTTGTTTATGTGGTAGAGGCTGCAGATTTGGAAGGAGTTTTGGTGATTTGCTGCAGTGCATTTTGTGGATGGTACACACTGCTGCCACTGTACATCAGTGGGAGAGAGACTGAATGTTACAGGTGGCAAATAGGGTGCTGGTCAAGTAGGGTGCTGGTCAAGTAGGGTGCTGGTCAAGTAGGGTGCTAGTTTCTAGCAGGTTTTTGAAGTTGCACTCATTCAGGCAAGTGGAGAGTATTCCATCACATACCTGACTTATGCTTTGTAGTTGGTGGACAGGTTTTGGGGAATGGGTTGGATTCCTAGCCTCGGACCTGTTCTTATAGCCACAGTATTTATATTTTTCTGTCAATGATAAATCTCAGGATGTTGATAGTAGCAAATTCAGCAATTGTAATGCCATTGAATGTCAACAGACAAGATTATCTTTTGTAAGAGATGGTCATTGCCTGGCACTTGTGTGGCATAATTGTTACTTGCCATTTTTGCAAGGCCTCCTTGATGCCACATTTAGACAAATATTGCTTGAACACTCACTCCAACCTCACCTCTGGAATTCAGCTCTTTTGTCCATGTTGAAACCAAAGCCGTCAAGAGGTCAGGAGCCAAGTGGTATCCAAACTGAATGTCAGTGAGCAGGTTATTGTTAAGAAAGTGCTGCTTGATAGCGCTGTCAACGACATTTTCCATCATCTTGCTGATGATTGAGAATAGATTGAAGGGGCCAGGTTAGGTTTGTCATGTGTTTTGTGGACAGGCCATATATCTGTGCAATTTTCCACATTACCAGGTAGATTCCAGCTGTCCTGGAACAGTGCTAAGAACATGTGGGTGCAGTGAAGTTATGAACGTGAGGTATGAGTTGTGATTGGTAAAAACTGTTGGTAGGTGAGTGATGAGTGTGTGGTGCATTGAGAACTGTGCAAGGCTGACGGCATAGGTAGTGGGATGTGGCATTTGCAGATGCATTCCTTGATTTTTGACCACTAGTGAGAGGACATTGAACTTCTTATAACACTGCATACTACTCTTTGAGATTTAATTCTTTCCCACTCTCTTCTGAGCATTTGTCTGAAGGGCTTCATTGTCACCTGTGGATCCAACACTTCCTCTTCCCTCAAGCTCTCCAGTTGAGCATTAGAGAACCTTAGAACAAGCTCTTTTTTTATTTGTGCCATTGTTCATTTGTTTTTTTTTTCCATTTGAGTGATTTGTACAAAGACTGCCAGAACACTAGGTACAATTTACCTCTGTTCTAAGACGCACAAGCTGGCTTGAAGGCAAGCAGATTAGCTTTACCTCATGCTAGCCTCTCACAATTTGGGCCCCTTTATAGTCATGAGGGTGCAGCATCACGTTGAGTGCTGACTGCATGCTCAAATTGAGAGAAGTAGGCAGCATGAAGTTGGCACAGCTTCATCACTCTGAGAAGGCATAGGGTAAATTGCACAATTTTAGCCCTGTGTTTCAGGGGCTTTTAACTAGGCCAATTGGTAAAAGCTGCAAGTATCAGGAAACCATGAATGTAATCATAAGATAGAACTAAGCTTTTGCATTCATTGCCATCTACTTGTCAAAACAACTCTCTGCCTCTAGCAGAGAACTGGACAGCTGCCACCATGTTTGAAGTTCAGTCAAAGGAAAATAAGTTTTATTTTTTATCTGTTTGATTCAAAATTGCAGAAAATATACAACCATTTCTGCCCCCCCCCCCAACTCAATTCAACACAATATGATCACATCATCTAAATATTTAATGACTTTCCTTTCATTAAATAGCCTCATGGTTTAGATGAAACATAAATTGCCATATGGGTACCACAGCCTTTGCAGCCTTAGGATATCCATGTGATAAGAGCCCTCCTGCCTAGTTGTCTACTGCTGCTCATTGGCAACTTGGATGTACAAGGGCTCGCTCATGTCTTTTAAATGCTGTACAGAGCAGCAGCCAAGGGATTAATACTCAAACAGCGTTGCTGCTTGAAGCACCAGCAATAGAGTTGTGTTAACTGAGTAACAGTCCCTAGATTCTGCTTGTACAAGATAGCACAGCTCACTGATCTTAACTGTGTAGTCAAAATTTCCACATGTCTGATCTTCTGAGAGTTTCAGATAAACTTCTCACAGATTACACTTCCCGCACGATCCAAGTTACCAGTAGATAATCTGTGCAAGTTTCTACTCCTTTTAGTCTTACGCCCTACATCACCTGTTGTGATACAACTCAATCTGGCCAAAACCACAGCCACAAATTATTGTCTTACGAGATGAAAGGCTGCCATTGGGTTTTGAGCAGGTGAAAAGATCGAGGTTGGGGAAAAAGAATAATTTCAAACGATAAATGGCCTCCATTTTGTTTCTGTAATGTTGCACTTTCATTAACGAACAAAGGATTTATTTACAAGGATCTACAAGAGCAGCAGCATGTCTGCAGCTAGTTCTGTGTTGTGTTTTACCGAAAAGAACGCCTTCACCTGGGATGATTCCCCCACTGATTGGTCACCCAGGCCAAGTGACCCTTACTCTGCTCACCACATCTTCCTTTGCTTTGCATGCTTTTGGACTTGCTCTTGTTTTTCTCTTTTTATTTCTGGATGGCAGCTGATCATCATTCTGACATTCATATTGGCTCTGGGCACATATTTTGTAGAAGGGTCATATGGACTTGAAGCATTAACTGTGGTTCGCTCTCCACATAACGTAGTCAAACCTGCTGAGTTGAGCCAGCACTTTGTTTTATTTCAGATTTCCAGTATTTGCCGTAATTTGCTTTTATTCCTTTTTTTTTGCCTTGCTGCTTCATCATTCCCGCGATCCTGAAAAACCTCTCGTCATTTAATCTATTCTGTTTTTCAGCCTCCGGCAGATCTCCTTATCTCAAGATTATCCCCAGTGCCATGTGCTAGTGAGAACAGAAATAGGAGGGCATATCAGATGAACGTGTGGCTGAGGAGATGTTACAAGAGAGAGGGTCACAGATTCCAGGGAAGGTGGGACCGGTACAAACCAGATGGGTAGCACCTGGGCAGGACCGGGACTGGTGTCCTAGAGGGAGAATTTGCTCAAGTGGTTGGAGACAGTTTAAATAAAATGGCAGAGGGTTGGGAACCTATGCGAGGAGTCAGAGGAGGTGGAAACAAGGACATGAACAAAACAGACAAAGGGAAATAAGAAGGAAGTGATAGGCAGAGCAATAGCTGACCAGAATCAAACAGATCATAGTGAAACGTAATGGGAATGGGACAAGAAATGTCACAAAGACAGGTTTTAGGGCTTTGTGCCTTAACGCATGGAGCATTCGCAATAAAATGGATGAATTAATCATGCAAATAGAGCTAAACAAGTATGATATAGTCTGGATTATGGAGACATGGCTGCAGTGTGAGCAGGGATAAGAATTGAACATAGAGGTATTCAGTACTTAGGAAGGACAGACAAAAAGGAAAAGGTGTTGGGGTTGCATTGCTGGTTAAAGAGGAAATTAATGCAATGGCAAGGAAGGACATTAGCTCTGACGATGTGGAATCTGTATGGTAGAGCTGAAAAACACTAAGGAGCAAAAAAAGTTAGGAGTTGTATACAGACCCCCAGACTGTAGTGATGTATGGATGGCATTAAACAGGAAATTTGGGACACGTGCAGTAAAGAAACATTTACAATTATGGGAGACTTTAATCTGCACATAGATTGGGCAAATCAAATTCATAAGAATACCATTAAGGGGGAATTCCTGGAGCGAGTACAGGATGATTTTCTGGACCAATATGTTGAGAAACCTATGAAACAACAGGCCTTCCTAGACTGGATATATTGGGTAGCTCTTTTCACACCAACCAAATAAACTAATTCAAATTAACTTAGGGTTGTACAGTGAGAAAGGAATAAATGGCAATCTATTTGTATAAAGCGATCTTCCTGAGCCTTTTTTTTGATGTGATTAGCCTCATGCGAGGGAATGGCATCTTTCACAGTCAAAAATGTTTTTCAAAATTAGGTGGTTTTCTGAATTGCATTCAGATGCCAGACTAAATTCAGTTGCACATTTTATCAAACTATGCAGCATAAATTGAGCATGTTAAGGACATTTAGCATCAAGTGGCTTCCATTTGTTTTTCAATAATATTGTATCTGCGTGCGACTAATTCTAATCCTACTAAGCGAGCATGAAAGGCCATGGATATCACCTGGTGATTAAATTTTTATTAATCTCAACTGCCTTGTTTACAGGTAACTAATTACTTCAAGCATCTACATTCTAAACAAAATATAAACCTTTAGGGCCTTAGTTCCAGTGACTTTCCCTGCAGTCTCTGAAAGAATAGATGTGTGGCAGAGAGCTGAACATTTGAGTGGGACATGGCGTAGGTGAGCACCAGCTTTCTCAACTAGTGTCTGGTCTGAAGAATGTACCTCTATCCATCTAAAATAGAAACATCAGGTTAAGGGTGGGGGCAACCAGGGCCTGAAACGTTGATCACTTAATACTAGATTTAATTCCAGCTCTACCTCATGCTATACAGGATGTAGACTTATCAAGATGCAGTTTCTACTGGTTTTGTACAATTTGCTTCCTGCCTATAACACATGTTTTCTTGTCTGCAGCATCATCTAAGGACTTTTGAGCATTTTGATTTGATTTATTATTGTCATAAGTATTGATATTAGTGAAAAGTATTGTTTCTTGTGTGTATACAAAGTATATTGTTCATAGATTTCATTGGGGTCAAGGAAAGGATAGGGTGCAGGAACTAGTGTTGCAGTTACAGGTAGGGTGAAGAAAAAAGTCAACTTAATTTATGATAAGGCCATTCAAAAGTCTGATGACAGCAGGTAAAAAGCTGATACTGTGTCTGTTGGTATGTGTTTTCAGACCCTTGTCTCTTTTTCCTGAAGGAAGAAGGAGGAAGTAATATATCCAAGATGGGACAGGTCCTTGATTATGCTGGCTGCTTTCCCAAAGCAGCAGGATGTGTAGACAGAGTCAATGGGTAGGAGGCTGGTTTGATGGTGGACTGGGCTACATTCATAGCCCTTTGTAGTTTCTTGCAGTCCGGTCACAGCAGGAGACATACCAAGCTGTGATACATCTGGATAGGATGCTTTCTATAGTGCATCTGTAAAAATTGAGTTGTAGTGGACATGCCAAACCTCCTGGCTTTCTGAGAAAGTAGAGGTGCTGGTGGCCTTTCTTAACTATTGCATCGGAATCGAGAGACTAATACAGATTGTCAGTGATCTGAACACCTAGAAACTTGAATTTCACGACCATCTCCACTTCATTGCTGTTGACGTATAAAGAACATTACAGAACAGGAACAGGCCCTTCAGTCCTCCAAACCTACACCGACCATGCTACCTGACTTAACTAAAACCCCCTACCCTTCCGGGGACCACATCTCTCTATTCCCATCCTATTCATGTACTTGTCAAGACACCCCTTTAAAGTCACTACCATATCCACTTCCATTACCTCCCCCGGCAACGAGTTCCAGGCACCCACCACTGTGTAAAAAAAAAATCTGCCTCGTACTTCTCCTTCAAACCTTGCTCCTTGCACCTTAAATCTCTGCCTCCTAGTAATTGACAGGGGCATATCCTCCATTAAGTTTCCTGAAGTTGATGACCTTTGTTTTACTGACATTGAGGGGGAGATTATAGTCATTGCACCATTTCACCAGATTCCCTATCTCTTTCCTGTACTCCGTCTTGTCATCGTTTGAGATCCAACCTAATAGTTTCATCAGCAAACTTGAAAATGGAGTCGGAGTGGAATGTGGCTACTCAGGGCCCTATTTTACCATTTTAATTCTAAATCGTGAGCAGACTCAACTGGGAGTGTTTAAATCCTTTCTCAGGTGCCTCCATGCACACTCTGCCTGCAAAAATATCAGCGAGTCCGAATTGCACTGCTCAAGCCTGTGGGCGGGATTTAACGCCCCAAAACTCTGCAACATCGATTGGTGCCTCAAACTGCGCATGTGCAGAAAAAAAATGATGGCATGCCGCTCCCTGCCAGACAATGCCTCCCCCTGGCACCCAGGGACATCGGACACCCTAACATTACTGACCCCATTATCCCTCCACTCCTCCCTGTCACCTGGACCAATCGCAGGCCCTTCCCCTGATCTCAGGCAGAGTGGCAGTGGAATTCCCCTCCCCCTCCACTGATCTCAGACAGATGGGCAGCGTACCTCCACCAGCCCCCGCCCCCCCATCTCAAGCAGAGAGCCATCAGTTGCTGGCACTTACCTCCTCACTAACTGGAGCACTTGAATTGGACTTGGATGAAGCATGTCTGTTTCTTGCTGATTCTGGATGGGCGAACGCAGTGGGAAAGGGGGAAGTACTGGTAAAGGGGGAAGTGCTGGTAAAGTTAGGCGTGCAGCCCATTAGGCGAATTTGAGTGCATGCAATCACGATCGCGACCATTTTTGGGTCTTGGTAAAGGGGAAACCGGTGCCCAACTTTACCAAGTTTTCATGCCCGAAAATGGGCAAAACGTGATGGTAAAATCGGGTCCTCAGTCAAGAGTGTATAAGGAGTACAGTAAGGGGCTGAGGGCACAACCTTGCAGGGCACCTGTATTGAGGATAACTGGGGAAGAATTGTCATACTTATCCTTACAGATTATGGTTCCGTGGGTTAGGAAAACTAGGATCCAGTTGCAGAGGACCTGTTGCAGTGATAGGCGAACTGTAGTGGATTTGGGCAAACTGGGAGACTGGAGTTGATATGCGCCATGACTAACCTTTCGAAGCACTTGATAATGATAGATGTCAGAACCACAGGGCAGTAGTCATTAAGGCACACCACCTGGCTCTTCTTTGGTACAGGGATGATGGTCATTGTCTTGAAACATTTGAAAATATGTTCAAGAAATACTGAATTAACACCACTGGCCGGTTTAACCTTATGCATCCACTGGAAACTGGGCAGGTAGGTGGTTAAAATGACACAATGAACTTGCCTGCCATAGAATAGTTAGGAACTAATCAACTGCCATTTCTATTTGCTCACCTGAGCCGGTGCAATGACACCCACCCAAAACTGATGGAGAGCTTTGAAAACTGGTGCGAGAATTTAAAAGTTGAGGTGTTACTCAATTCAGCTACTTTCCTTTATCTGTGCAATTAAGTCAAAAGGCACTGGGTAAAGTGCTCAATTTTTAAAAATTCTCCAGCTGTTCTTGCAACCTAAAATCCATTGAGAATTGATATATGCACTTATCAGGCTACAAAAAGCTTCTATATGTTTATGTTACTGAACTAGCAATTCAGAATTCTGGATTAATAATCAAGAAATAGGAGGAGTTCAAATCATGAGGGAAGTTTCAGAAGTTGAAACTAAGTTAAGTAAAAGTTTATTTATTGGTGTCACATGCAGGCTTACATTAACACAGCAATGAAGTTACTGTGAAAATCCCCTGGTCGTCACACTCCGGCGCCTGTTTGGATACACTGAGGGAGAAATCAGCATGGCCAATGCGCTTAACCAGCATGTCATTCGGACTGTTGGAGGAAACCAGAGCACCCAGCAGAAACCAACTCAGACACGGGAAAAACGTGCAAACTCCACATACAGTCACCCGAGGTCGGAACTGAACCCGGTGCCCAGCACTGAGAGGTGGCAGTGCTTACCACTGAATAAATAAGATTGGAAAACAAACCAATGTGAGCAAATACGACCATGAAGCTTTTTTTTTTTAGCCGGTCCAACATTTTTATTATTTTAAACCAAATTATTGGATTCACTAATATTTACATAGGCTTCTGAGGAGACCCACGTGGGATGTTGGCACCTGGCCTGAAATGTGGAGGTGAAATTCGGTCCTTCCTCGCCTCTCGTGAATGATTTCTTACCACTTTGCTGTGGATAGCATAGCTGACACAGTAATGCAATTTCATGTATAGCTTGGGCAACACATAAGCATCAAAGACACTTGCCTCTGAAATATCTTGAACTGCAACAGCCTCCACAATGCTTTTCAACTGTAAATAAACTCAACTGGTTCACTAATAACCTTTATGGAAGGAATTCCACTGTGCTTGTCCATTCTGGCTGATTGTCACTCCAGGCATCAACAAATATAATTGACTCTTGCCTTCCTTCAGAAGATATTGTCAAGTTTTTCAGTTGTGTAGGAGTCTGCACAAAATGCAGGCCTTGCAATTGTCACCCCTGATCTGGAGACTGAATTTTAAAATTATTAGTTTCTTTCCTGTCCCAAACACAGGATGTTTGGTGAACAAACTATTTATTGCATAAGCAACCCCACCGCAATTAGGATGAATTTATTTAGCTTTTTGCGGAGTTGGTGGTTGAAAATAACTCCAGTAGGAAATGAGGTAGCAGAATTTCTTTCTTTTTAAAGGGAAAGCCAGGCAGTAGACACTTCAGTCACAAAGTGTCAGGAGCTTTCCCTCCCGAAACGGAAGAAAATGTCAGGATTGAGCAACTGTGAACACAGCACCAGAAGAAACAAAAAAGCTGCAAACAACTAGATTCACAAGCCTTCAGTCAGGCCGTTTTCTCGCCAAGCTGAGTAGCATTCACAAACGCAGTACTAATTACAGATAAATGAGGGACTGAATCACATAATTTTAGGAAATTAACACTACAATCTATTGCTACATTTTCAATAACACACCTAACATAATTAATGTCACCTGCATGATCCCAGGAGGTAAACTGCAAATTGTTTTCAGGCAAAAGATGTAATTGTACATGCAAAATACAGCTCATTAATTACAATCAAATTCCTAAGTTATTTCCAGACTAAATACAAAGCAAATAAAAACCTTCCTCAGGAGATAATTGTTAATTGATATTCTCGTTAAGCAATTAAAAATTATGAACATATCCAATTCCAGGACTTTAGTTACTTAACAGCACACTTTAAATACTAATTGTTCATTGTTTCCAAGATACTGCAAAATATAATGCTCCATCAGCGTTTTTACCTTAGCATTATATGCAACATGAGGCAAATAAAATGCGTGTCTGAACGTATTAAGGTTCATCACAATTGAATGAAATGAATAATGACGATTTCAATTAATTTAGCTACTCTGATGAAAGAATCTTCTGTATCCGTGTTGTATTTTCCGACATGCAGTTTTTAAGCAACTTTAGTTAGAAGATTGTATGCAACAGGCCAACCGCCCTCTGACAGATTCAGTGTTCTGGCCAGAGCAATCTGCCTGAAACTGGTTGTCTAAATTATAATTTGCAAAACACAGATCTAAAGAACAGGTGCGCAAACACAGCTACAAGAGCAGTGTCAAAGCGCCAGTGGGTAGAAAGGAATACTGAGAAACAGCAGGCGAGCAGGCTTAACCATTGCTTTAGAATATGTCTTCCATTATGTGAAAAAGGCTTGTATCTCCAATCCATGAACTGATTAACTGGCTATGATTGTATGGATGTATCACATAACCGTAAGTATCTTCTATAAAAAAACTGTTTTAAAAACAAAAGGATTTTGTTTTTTTCAAACTACCTTTCAGATAGCAATGTTTCAAAGTACTGGAAGGAGGTCGAGGGGAAGAATCTTTATAAAAAGTCAAACCCTTTTCACTGGGAATTGGTCAGAAACATTTGGGAAATGATAAAAGCCTATTATTCACTCTATCCAGCGGATGTGATCTTAAAAAAAAACACCTTTCTCACAACAATTTTCAATAGAAAATGTCTTCCATTCCTGTAGTGTTGTTCTGGGGTAGAATTCTAAACTGACTGGAAGGTGTAATGACCTGTGGTGCACAGCATTTCATAGAGTCTTAGAGTGGCACGGAAAAAGGCCCTTCAGTCCAAAGAGTCTCATGATGCCATCCCAGCTAGTCGCAATTGCCGCATTTAGCCCATATACCACTAATCCTTTCCCAACCATGTATTTATCCAAATGTTCCTTAAATGTTGCTATTCTACCTGCCTCAACCACTTTCTCTGGCAGCTCATTCCATTTATGCACTACCCTCCATATGAAGAAGTTGCCCCTCGAGTCCCTTCTAAATCTTTCCCCTCTCACCGTAAAGCTATGCCCTCTAGTTTTCAATTCCCCTTCCCTGGGAAAAAGCACCATGTGCGTTCATCCTATCTATGCCCCTCATGACTTTATACACCTCAATAAAGTCACCCCGCATTCTCCTATGTCTCAAGCCTTGTTCTAGCCTGGCCAACCTCTCCCTATAACTCAGGCCCATTAGTTCTGGCAACATCTTTGTAAATGCTCTTATGAGCTATTTTTCCTTCATAAAATTTCCTGGAATACCAATCAGTTACAATCAGTGATTGATCTGCTCCTGAATCTCTAAAAATATTAATTGGTTTACTTATTTAGTTAGGTAAGGAAAGTTTCTCCCTTTGAAACAAAACATTCAGAACCTCCAATAGCCTAATTTCCTTCCCCCATGCTCAAATAATTCTGGAGGGAAAACTATTTTGAGATCTATCCCCCTTTTGTCATTTGATTTTGGAAGAACATGTTTCACCTGCGCCAGTGCCGGTATTTTCTTTTTTGTCGTCGCTTCCTGGTCTCCCATTTAATTTCCAACAATCTGCCCTAATATATCCCTCTTTGTTTCAATAGAATCATTTAGGACTTTGAATGTCACTTCCACCCTCAGCATCTAACCATTTGACCGGAGGTGAAATTTCCTGACTCTCCCCAACTGTTCCATCTCTTTCTTCACCATTTGTTTTCTTTTTGCCTTCCCACTTTCTACCTTTTTTTTTTAGGAGAATTAGGGGCTAGCAATCCTAAGGACATTTAAGAGTCAACCACATTGTTGTGCATCTGGAGTCACAAAAGCCAGGCCAGGTAAGGACAGCAAATTTCCTTCCCTAAAAGACATTGGAGAACCAGATGGTCTTCTAAAAAAATCTACAATGGTTTCATGGCCATCATTAGGCTTTTACTGAATTCAAATTCCACCATCTGCCATGGTGGGATTTGAACTTGGGTCCCCAGAGCATTACCTTGAGTCTCTAGCTCACTAGCCCAGTGACAATATCACTACTCCACCGCCTCTCCCTATACTGGTCTTCAGGCCCGTTTATAATCACCAGCCTGTTCTGCTTTCTGTCCAGCAATTTTACCTTTTTGTTCCTCTACATGTAAGCTAATAGTCAGAGGGTGTGAAATCTTTAAATTCTTCTAAAAGAATCCTCACTCTAAAGGTTTCAGATGATTTCTTTATCCGTAACACCCTGATCCAATGGTCAAAATTATTTTGCTTTTATACTCGAATCCAAAATGGGTTTGTGCCGGCTATTTTCTTGCATTCTCAACTTTCCATTGATATGTCTCAGGCACTAACTCATATATACACTAAGGAAAGCTTTCTTTACCACATCATTATCTATGACAATGATATATACACTTTGCCAGCTCCAACTTCCAATCAGCTTTGTAAGAGTAATGTCCACATTGCTTCAGTCATTTCATCCATTTGGCTATTTTCTCAAAAACACAAAATAATTTCTCCGCATCTCGTTCATCAAATTGGAATGAGCCCGTACATATTGGTGCAACTCCTTTTTTCTACATTTTTCTCTCTCATTTAGGCTTAGCTAGTTCAATTTCTTCACTTCAAAATATTTGGTCTATGAGGCAGCCCTTGCAATTTTAAAGGTTTTGCTAGACTGTCAATAATGTCAGTTTTCCTGATCTCTGCAGGTAATCCTAATTCAAATGTATTGGCTAATTCCATTAGCTGACATTTGGTTACTTGTAAAAATACAACACACCGTCAGCACAACAATTTCAGAGTTCAGCCACACAGTTGTTGAATCAATGTCACATGAAAATACAATTTTATTAATGCAGAATGCTAGCACAAGTCAGCATGAGGCATTGTGTTTATCCTGCACCTGTATAGAACAGGCCATGGCTGCTGGCAAAAAAAAAATCAATCCAGTGTATGTTAAGGAAAACATCCAAATACCAGTATTGACAAAAGAACAACTGCAGGTAAGTTGCAGTCTCAACTTCTATTTTCTGGCCACAGCTCTTCCCTGGGGTCAGACAAAGATCCATGCAAGTCAACAAAGTAAATATCACAACTAGTCAACATGTGCAGGTCAACTATTCAAAGAAAATGGCAAATGGTAACATCCCGCAGAACTAATATCAGCTAATTACTATTGCTACTTGCTTCACTGAGGCGAAAAACAACCCCCTGCATGTTATACCTGCGGTCAAAATTAAGGCTGAAATGTAAATATAGCATGCATATGTGCAAAGAGTGTTCAACAATCGTGTTCTGTTATTTTTCTCGCTCTGTTAATTATGGGGGTCCACAGAGGAAACTTTTACCCAATTCACTGTAATGCAGTCACGACTGCCCACTTTCCAGAATCATCCTGGAACCTCTAAATCTTGAAGGCTAATCTCCAGGACACTAGAACAAAGAGCAAAGAACAGTACAGTACAAGAATTGATCCTTTGGCCCACCAAGTCTGCGCCAACACAGATGCCATTCTAGTCTAATATTTTCTTGCCTCTACATGGCCCATAGCCCTCTAATCCCTGCCTATTCATGTATCTATCTAAATGTTTCTTTACGTTGTTTTCGAATCTGCTTACACCACCTCCTCCAACAGTGCCTTCCAGGCATTTACCACCCTCTACGTGAAAACCTTGTCCCTTACATTTCTTTTAAACTTGCCCCCTCTCACTTTCAACCTATGCCCTCGAGTAATTGACTCTTTGAACCTGGGAAAAAGACTCTGACTATCTATTTTATCCAAGCCTGTCATAATCATAGAATCCCTACAGTGCAGGAGATTATCATTTAAGAACATAACAACATAAGAAATAGGAGCAGGAGTAGGCCATCCAGCCCTTCGAGTCTGCCCTGCCATTCAACAAGATCATGGATGATCTGAAGTGGCTCAGTTCCACTTTCCCGCTTTCTCCCCATAACCCTTAATTCCCTTGCCCACCAAAAACCTATCTACCCGTGTCTTAAATATATTTAGTGAGGCAGCCTCCACCACTTCAACGGTCAGAGAATTCCAGAGATTCACCACCCTTTGAGTGAAGAAGTTCCTCCTCAACTCTGTTCTAAACTGCACCCCCCCCCCCTTATCTTGAGGCTGTGCCCTCTAGTCCTGTTTTCCTTTCTCAGCAGGAATAATCGCTCTACCTCTACCCTATCCATCCCCTTCATTATCTTATACGTCTCTATAAGATCCCCCCTCATCCTTCTAAACTCCAACGAGTACAGACCCAGTCTATTTAGTGTCTCTTCATAGTCCAACCCCTCATCTCCGGTATCAGCCTAGTAAAGCTTCTCTGCACTCCCTCCAAGGCCAAAATATCCTTGCGCAAGTGCAGCGACCAAAACTGCACACAGTACTCCAACTGCGGCCTCACCAGTGCCCTGTACAGTTGCAGCAAGACCTCCCTGCTTTTATATTCTATCCCCCTCGCTATAAAGGCCAGCATCCCATTCGCCTTCTTGATCACCTGCAGACTGGGTTTTTGCAACTCATGCACAAGGACCCCCAGGTCCCTCTGCACCATAGCATGCTGCAGCTTTTTGTCCTTTAAATAGTAATCCCTCCTATTATTCCTGCCAAAGTGGATAACCTCACACTTGCTAACATTGTACTCCATCTGCCAGGTCCTCGTCCACTCGCTCAGCCTATCTAGATCCCTCTGTAGACTTTCCACACCCTCCTCACAATTTGCTTTTCCACTCATCCACTCTTTTATATCCACTCATTTGGCCCATCATGTCTGCACTGACCACAATCCCACCCAGGCCCTATTCCTGTAACCTCACGTATTTGTACTGCTAATCCCCCGATACTAGTGACAATTTAGTATGGCCGATCAACCTAACTTGTACATTTTTGGACATCTTGTGAACCTCTATCAGGTATTCCCTGATCTTCTGACGCTCCATTGAAAACAATCCAATACTGAGATAGGCAAGGGAGGAAATTGTTGGGGCCTTCAGAGAAATCTTTGTATCCTCACTGGCTGCAGAGGAAGTCCCAGAGGATTGGAGAATAGCCAATCTTGCTCCTTTGCTTAAGCCAGTGGGCCTTACATCAGTGGTAGGGAAATTACTGGAGAGGATTCTTCGAGACAGGATTTACTCCCACTTGGAAATAGTGTGAGGCAATACGGTTTTGTGAAGGAGAGGTCTCGTCTCATCAACTTGATTGAGTTTTTCGAGGCAGTGACGAAGATGATGGATGAGGGTTGGGCAGTGGATGTTGTCTATATGGACTTCAGTACGTAGAACATTACAGCGCAGTACAGGCCCTTCGGCCCTCGATGGTTCCACTGGTCAGTGCAACAATCTAATGACCCTCTAACCTAAACTATTCCAATGTTATCCATATAAGTATCATATCACTAAGACCTTTGACAAGGTCCCTCATGGCAGATTGATACAGAAGATGAAGTCACATGGGTTCAGAGGTGAGCTGGCAAGATGGATACAGAACTGGCTTGGTCAGAGAAGACAGAGGGTAAGCAGTGGATGAGTACGTTTCCGATCAGGGGCTGTGACAAGTGGCGTTCCACAGGGATCAGTGCTGGGACCTTTGCTGTATACATAAGGAGGTTTTCAGACAACACGAAGGTTGGTGGATTTGCAGACAGTGATGAGGACCGTCAGCAGGATAAAGAGAGGTGGCAGATGGAGTTTAATCTGGACAAATATGAGGTAATGCATTTTGGAAGGTTTAATGATGATGGGAAATATACAGTAAATAGCAGAACCCTTAAGCGTATTGATAGGCAGAGGGATCTGGGTGTGCAGGTACACAGGTCACTGTGGAAGTGGAAGAGTCAATTACTAGGGGCATATGTTTAAGGTGCGAGGGGCAAGGTTTAAAGGAGATGTACAAGGCAAGTTATTTTATACACAGGGTAGTAGGTGCCTGGAACTTGTAGTAGTGGAAACAGATACGATTGTGAGTTTTAAGAAGCGTCTGGACAAATACAAGACTAGGATGGGAGTAGAGGGATATGGTCCCTGGAACGGTAGGGGGTTTAGTTCAGATGGGCAGTATGGTCGATGCAGGCTTGGAAGACCTGTTCCTGTTCTATAATTTTCTTTGTTCTTTGATTCAACCATTCTTGCCTGTATCCTCCAGAAGAAAAATCACAGGAAACACTAAAGACAGGGAGTTTGTTTCCGTTTTCTTTGGCCACTTCTGTTTATTAGTTATAAAAACATTGGAGTAGGGAAGAGAATCACTGGGCAAGCAAGAATCATGGAATAGAGTCATAAGTTGGACATCTGGTGTAGCTCGGGGGAGAAAACTTCCATTTTTTTTCACTTTCAATAGACTCCATTAACATTTCACACCCAAATCTTGTATGAATGCATGGTTGAGTTTCAAAAAGCTTTTGAACCACTTATCTCAGCAGGGGGTTGCATTCACATTTTGTTTGACACTTTTAAGTTGTTATTACAGGATTTTATGTCTTTGATGTGAGAACTAAAAAAGTGTTTTTAAATAAAGACCACTGAGAAGATTTAAATAGTTGAATAAGTTTTCTTTCTCAGTATGAAGTATATTTTGGTGAAAACGCTACTGGATTTCTTGAGGTTTTGCTTTTTTCATCTTCATTTCAAAGTTATGGCTCTTGATGTCTGTTGACATCAGGTACTGGGACATTGGCTATGCAGGAAACATGGATAGGAAGTATATGGGTAAAATGAATGGGCATGGGGAATATAGGTGAAAAAGGAATACAAGGAGCCATGACAGACACAGGAAATAGGAGGCGGCGTGCGGGTTGGTGGCGTGTGGGAATGGTGGGGGATTTGAGAGCCTATTAAAACTGCACAGGCATTCCTGTAAACACAGGTGGGCATTCCAGCCAGCCATCCTTGCCACAGGTCCATCTCCATTGCCACCACTGTCTCTGGACACAGTGGACTCAACTCCATCCTCCCCAACTGCAAATATGGTGGGGGTGCCTTTTTAAAGGAAACAGCTCTCTCGTGTCAAGAAATTTCCCAACTTGACCTTCCCACCTCCTCCACAAAAGTCTGGCCTGAAATATTATGTCCAAGAATATATTCAATCAGGATGGACAATTTCAAAAGAAGTGCCTGTGCAAAGGTAACTAGGAGAAAGTGATTCTCGTGCAGTGCATCTTCCACATTTAACCATTTAAGTTTGGAGATTTCTCAAGTCAGTTGAACATAGTCACCCGGGACTAATCTATCATTTTAGTTGATAAAACGGTGATGGCTGCCAATCAGCCAACTCTTTTGGGAGCCAAACTGTAGCCTAGAATGGAGTGGATTAAAACTGGAGTTAATGTAAATTCAGCTGATTTGTCCAAAAGATTTTCCTCAGTTGTAACAAAATTGTAGGAAATGTAGCAACTGCCTGCAAAGAAATTAGCCTCACAACGGGAGATTCCACAGAAATCCCAAAACAGATACTGATGGATGTGAAGTTTCAAAATGTTCATGCAGAACACTATGAACTTACATTTTTGTATTAATTTGTTTTGGCACAAGGTTTAGAGAATTCAATTTAAATTAAAGTGTGTAGAACAAAGCTTCTTTCATATAACAAGAGTGTAATTTTGGCAGTTGCATTTAAGAGTGTACGTTACCCAGGGAATACAAAAGCCATGTGGAAAAGTTAGTCCATTAGTAAGCCTCCTAAATGGCATTCCCTAAGGCCAACTTTGAGTCTCATAAACAACATCAGCTCTTTCAATACCACACTCAATGCCTTATTTCACAGTAGCACTCATGTTACCGTGCTCCCTTATAATATCCATATTGTAACACAATGGATCCCAACCCTTTATTCAAAAGTGACAACAGTCCAACAACATAAAAGACAAAGACCTTTTTACTTCAAATTAAACAACTGACAACTCTGCAGCATTGATAATGACCTCTGCACAAAACCTGGAGTAGTTGAGATAGAACTTAGTAATTTTTGTTGGATTTAAAATGAGCACAAATAATACCACCTCAGCGGCGCCATGGTCTGTACCCAATCTGTACATATGTTGTTCCCACTGCTAAATTAGGGACAGAAATTAACACAGGGGTTATGTTCTGTGAACTTGAAATTTAGGAACCCGTTGAAGCATTCCTCAAGAAATAATGTCGCCTGAAGAGCAATACTGGCTTAAGATTCTTCAACAGCCATTATGACAGCCAACTAAAGGCAAGTTTTTGAATTTTTTTTATCTAAATCATCTTCTCATGTAGACAGAAGGACTAGGATTGTTCACCATTATTCCACAGCAGATACAATCACTCAAACCCTTCCTCAACCAATTCTAATCTCAACCTATCCTTTGCCTCCCAGCTTAGTCAAGGCTTATCTGAGGGCCAATGCTGGCACTCACAACATAGAAATGGATGCTTGGACTTTAACAATATCAATGTTCAGGCCTCTTGTTTTTGCACACACGGCCTCTGCATCATCAAGTCTGAACCTGGATTATAATTGAATCATAGAATCCCTATGGTGCAGAAGGGGACCATTTGGCCCATTGAATCTGCACTGGCTCTCCAACAGAGCATCTTACCCAGACTCACATCCGTCTTCTCACACCTTTACCCTGGCAATTTCCCTAATCGACACCAAGGGACAATTTAGTACCTGCACATCTTTGGAAGAAACCAGATAACCCAAGCAGATACAGGAAAAATGCACAAACTCCACACAGACAGGCACCCGAGGCTGGAACTGAATCCAGGTCACTGGTGCTATGAGGCAGCAGTGCTAATGACTGTCACCATGCTGCCCCAGTTGATCTCACTATGTGCATCTCTTTTGCACTGTTGATGCATGCATGTGCAACTTCTATTCAAAATGAAACACTGGTATCATATGGAGAATGACATTTTTAGGAAAAGCTTTAAATATTTAATACGCTTTCATTCCTAACAAATATCTCAAAATATACCAAATAGAACACATAGCACACCTTCTGAAGTTTATTCTGGCCATGAATTTATTCAAGAAAATTTTCTAAATTCACAGCGTGGACTGTCTGATGTTGATTTTGCTCATGTACACAAAACATGGATCCTTTTCACAGGAAGAGATGAACAATAGACCATTCCGCCTCTTGAATCTGTTCTAACACTGAATTATATCATAGTTAAATTGCCCATTCAAGCTCCATAGCCTGTGACACTTTGATCTAGCAATCTCCACCTGAAAAGCTCCAGTTTCCACAACATTAGTCTTTTTTGTGGGAGGGAACTCAAGATTACTACTTCCTTGTGTGTGAAAAAGTACTTTAAGCTCTGATTCAATACCAATGCATTCCATTAAATGGAATGAGTTTAGATAATCTTTGATTTTAATGCCATCCCCCCCCCCCCCCCCCCCCACCCACACACACACACACACACACACACACACACAGCCCATCTCTTATGAAAGTAGAGATGTATGTCTGGATACAGTTCTGGCACTGCTAGTATTTCACCAATGAGTATTCTTCATGCTTGCCAGAGATATCAAATGCCAAAGGACTATCTGATTGTGTTGACAGCACAGTTGAGCCCAATCATGTGCTTATCATACATTTTCATGCCCATGTTTCAACAAGAGTGGCAGCCAAGAAGAACATGAACATGTTTTGCCTCCTTAATCCATGGCCCAGAGGCCAATTCTAGTGTCTGGCAAAACTAGAGACTGAAAGTAATAAACAAACAAGCAAGCAACAGCAACAACTTCCCCCTCTATTTTTTGCTCTAGCTACTGAGCCACTGACATTTCACTGCGCACTTGTGGAGATACACAGGGAGTGCCTGGGGGTGGAGTCGAGCAGAAATCTTCCTTATATGCTGAGGATCTACTACTTTACATCTCTGATCTGGCCTTCCCTCCCCCACATCATTTCTCCATCCTTGAGCTATTTGGTCACATTTAAGAACATAAGAACATAAGAAATAGGAGCAGGAGTAGGCCATCCAGCCCTTCGAGCCTGCCCTGCCATTCAATAAGATCATGGCTGATCTGTTGTGGCTCAGTTCCACTTTTTCAGGTTTGAAAATCAATTTGCAAAAGTGTGATTTTTTTTTCCCCCCCGATTGACTCTATTGCCAAGGGTTAACTTCTTCCTCTCCTCCCCTTCAACGTCTCAGAAAACAGTGTTACGTACTTTGAAACTTTAATTACTCAATCCCTTGGAAATCTTTTCAAGCTCAACTTTGACCCTACGGTGGAGTGTATGAAGTATCTTCACAGAATTCATAAGATCAATCTTCCCCACCCTCTTTTACTTATTGGATTTGAGGTCTTATGCAGAACCTCAAACTTGAGAAAATAAAGTACAATATAAAAAGGTTCCACTGATGGATTTTATGTAACTTGACAACGTTTCCTAAGTCTTGAGGAACTGAAGATCTATATTTGCATATATCTGACCCTAATTAGGTTGTCGATATTATATCATGTGAAACTATATCTGTATGATTGTTGTCAATGTTATTTGTTTTTTTGGGGACCCAAAAAGACTTCATTGCTCATCTCCCCCCCCCACCCTCCCCCCAATCCCTATTCTTTTCTCTTCCAAACGCAAGTTTATGTAATTATTGCTGTAAGCTATCTTCTGTACTGTTCTTGATTACCAATGTTGTGAAAACTTAACAGAAATAAAATCAACATATTTATATTGCTCCTTTAAATTAATGAAATATGACAAGGCACTTAAGGGAGCATTATAAAATGAAGTATGACACCAAGCCACAAAGTTTAAAGTTCATTTCTTAGTGTCACAAATAGGCTTACATTTACTCTGTAATGAAGTTACTGTGAAGATCCCCCAGTTGCCACACTCCAGTGCCTGTTCGAGCACACTGAGGGAGAATTTAGCACGGCCAATGCACCTAACCAGCACATCATTGGATGGTGGGAGAATACTGGAGCACCCAGAGGAAACCCACACAGACACAGGGAGAACATGCAGACTCCCCACAGACAGTGACCCAAGCCGGAAATTGAATCTGGGTCACCGATGCAGCACTGTTAACCACTGTGCCACCTTGTCACCAGGTGACATAAAGGAGATGCAAAGCCAAAACATGATCAGTGTGATTGGTTTTATAATGCATCTTAAAGGAGGAAAATGAGGCGGAGAGGCAGGGACATGTAGCGAGGGTATTCCAGGATTACTGCCTAAGCAACTGAAGTGTGGAAAAATAAGAAAAGGTCTTGATCTAGATAAGTCAATTCAATAGACAGTGCATTTATATGCTGGCTGTCAAGGGAGATTGCATCATCATAGCTTTTAGCAAGATTAAACTTTCTTCCCCCAAATGTTTTCTTGCTTGGATGAACAAAAATACCAAACAAGCTGCTTGTACTAGTTTAAGAGAGATTGGATTGCAGACAAATCTAAGAATTTTGGAAGCGAGATTGCAGAGCAGAAGGCTTTCCGTCCTGAAGGAATTCTCCTGTTGCTACTTAGCCTGAAATTTTCTTCATGGCGATCCAAATTGCTTTAGGAATGCAGATCTGAAGCTTTCCTGCCTGGAGTTTGTCACTGTGATGCAGAGAGACTCAACAAAGCAAAACTCCTCATTGGAAAGGATCTTGGACTGGGGAAAAGAAAGATGTCTACATGATAGATTGAAGAAAGAAAATACTGCTTCACTGAATTGGTGCAAAATGTTTTGAGCTCACCACCCTTTAAATTTCACAAAATGCAATTCAGAAATCACACGGCGAAGGGGCAAAAATGATCGAATCCGTAACTCTTCTGTCATTTTTCTTTTAGGGAGAGGGCAGTTTGGAAGTAATAACACAGCAACTTGTTTTATGGGTTGCTTTTTGGCAGACAAATTAATCTTCAGTGGCGTAGGCAGCTTTGTGGACAGGTACTTAAAATAAGCATAGGTAAATGAGTGCCATAATGCTCGTTTTAGGATCCCCTTGTCACGATGAATCACCCGTCAGTAGTGCAGGGACTATGTCTGCGTCACGTAGAATTCTTCTGTGGCTCTTTGTGACTATTCCCTATACCCCTCCCATTCCAAAAGCATGCTATCATCTTTTAGATACATGATTGCCGTCGGCAAAGAGTGCTTGTCCAATGCCCTCATGGTAGGACCTCCACTTTTTTGTCACTCCACTCTCTACAAACTTCCTTTCGTTCACTGATAGCAAGCCAATGGTTTCAAAGGGTTGTGAATGTAGCGCAGTTCATCATGCAAACCAAGCTCCCATCCTTTGACTCTGTCTACATTTCCTGCTGCCTTGGCAAAGCAGCCAGCATAATCAAGGACCCCGTGCACCCCAGACATTATTCTATTTCGCCTTCTTCAGTCGGGAAAAAGATACAAAAGTCTGAGTCACATACCAACTGACTCAAGAACAGCTTCTTCCCAGCTACCATCAGACTTCTGAATGGACCCACCTTATATTAAGTTGATCTTTCCCTACACCCTAGCTATGACTAACACTACATTCTGCACCTTCTCTTTACCTTCTCTCCAATGTACTCTATGAATGGTGTGCTTTGTCTGTATAGTGCAAGAAACAATACTTTTCACTGTAGACCAATTTGTGTGACAATAATAAATCAAATTTCCTCAAATAGTGAGATACCCATAGTTATGTGGCAGGTGAGGTTCAAGGCCCAATTTCAGGCCTTTCTGTTGTAGTACACAAAATGTCAATGGTATGGACCCAAAAATGAAATGCATTCAATTTGCATACCTTAATGTTTAATTGCAGAAATTCAGCAGTCTCATAATATGTTGCCAGTTTCTTCAGAAATATACAATCCAAGTATGATGTTGCATAACTCACAGTGCATATTTCAAATCTACATTCTCACAGGCTCGAGTTCAAATTCCTCTCAGCAATTTTCCTAAAATTGGTCCAAGTTCCAAATGGGATTTTGTGTTTTGTACAGTAGACAACAACACTTTCAGTAAAATGGACAGGAGGCATTTCACAGAAACAAGCAGGTAATTTCATCTGAAAAGATATTAGATTCGCTTGTAAATTTCAATTAATCCTTCTAAACTTCCAAAACCCAAAAACATCCTTCAATCATCAGTTATTTGTCTGCAATTTGAGCTAATTAGGATTCCTCAAAACGAAACCGCAAATAGACCTGACTTCATTTACTTAGAAAATTATCGTGGTCTTCATGCCTTTCACCTTCCTTTATAGTAATTTTCTTTGTACGTATACTGTGATGGAACAGGGGAAAGAAATTGCTGCAAAATATACTTGGAGAAAAACACAGCAATGTACGAGTGTGAAGTATGATTGTGAGTCGCACTCATTTTTGTCCTCAATAACCTACAAACTAATTAAGCCAATTGAGGGCTGTTTCGTTCTGCGTTCTCCATTAAATCTCAACAGATTAGTCACATAGCTCAATTACATTAGCACCTTGCAGTCTATTAAGCACAACACTGTCAAGTTTGATTCAGTGAAAACATTCTTCCAAGTTGAAAGATAATCGGTTCAAGCTACACTCCTGAAAGTTAGGCGGATGTTTCAAAGTTGCACCGTTCTTTTGGATGAGGCTGCAAACTTAGGTCTTATCTGCCTTTCGGCTAAACATAAAAGATCTCATGCTGTGATCAACATTTATCCTGCAATCGTTCTTACCAAGACCAAATCCCTGCTCATTACTTCATTGCTGTTTTTGTGGAGACTTGCTTTGTACATACCAGCTCATTCATTTCCCCAGATTAACAACCGTGACTGCACTTCAAAAGTACTTAATTGACTTTGTCAAGTGCCTTGGGGTAGCCTGGGAATGTGAAAAGGAAGTATATTAACAGAAGTCATTTCTTTCTTCAACATCAATTTTGAAAGTAATTAGTGAATCCATTCATATAAAAATGTTGGCGTGTTAAAGTATTAATACAGTTTTTTTTTATTTTTTTGTCATCCATTTTCCATAATTCTGTACCTGGTTTCTTCATCTACTTCCCATATGTTGTAGGTTCCTCAAATCCTGTGTCTAAATTTACCCATTCTTTTTATTTCCACATACCTGCCCATCATACCACTTCGGCATTCCAATCTCCCTTCTCGAATCTTTTTAATATTTTGAATTTGCTTTGCTTTTTTTTTTAAAAAGACAATCTTTTCTGCGTATGTGCTTCCATGTAAATCACCACTGATTTACCATCCGATTTTACTCTCAACATTCAATTTCTGAACATTGGACTCAAGGCTGCGCTCACAGGGTAGCGAGATATGGATTGAACTGGAATGAGATTAATCTGGAGTCACTGTGTAATCATGTGGCGCGCATAATAAATCATTCCACTTGTGATCAGAGTCGTAGCAGATTCTGGGAAAGAGAAAAATGCTGCAAAGCGGAAGAAAAGCAAGAGGGATGGATGACATTATAAATGTAAAAACTCAAGTAAACCAAAGAGGAAAAAAAATCTAATAACATCGCTTCACCTAATTAACTTGCTGCATCATAGAATCCCTACAGTGCAGAAGGAGCCCATTTGGCCCATTGAGCCTGCACCAACAACAATCCCATCTATGCCCTATTCCTGTAACCCCACGTATTTACCCTATTAGTCCCACTGACACTAAAGGGCAATTTACTATGGCCAATGCATCTAATTCGTACACCTTTTGACTGTGGGAGAAAACCGGAGCATCTGGGGAAACAGGGGGGATTGCAAATTCCACACCTTCAGTGCACAATGTGGGCAAGTACTAAGCTGAAATATCCAAGACCATCCAATAGTTTGATATTTAAATTATAGTCAAAATATAATAAATTAAAAGGGTACTTCCTCTACCTCTTTGTTCCCTCTTGACATTCCTTTTGCAGCAAGTTTGGAGCATCTCAGCCACTCCGAGAAAACCAAGCCAACTACACCATTAAAACTACCAGCTCTAAGTGCCACAAAAGATGCACTTAAAGCCCTACACTGCATTATGATGAATAGCCATTCATTCAAATATGTGGCCAAATTTTAGATGACCATGTGGAAACATCAATAAGCCATTCTAATCTTCGAAAAGGAAGCCAACGTTCTTACCATGACAGCAGGAAAATGCTCAGAAATCCTTCTGAGGCCATGGGGTAAATTTGCCCATGCAAGATGTCACAATTATGAGACTTAAAAGAGGATTGTGTCTTTAAATTTATGGTAAAATGGAGGTGGTCATGGACTTGTTCTGAAGTCTGCCAGTCAGGTAGACTGAGTGATTTGATTGTTAAGAAGGATCCTGGATGGTTTTAATAGGAAGAAGGCCCAAGGTACTTGTGTTTGAACACAATGGCAACAGCCTGTGTGCTAACAATGCATTGAGTGAAAATCTCCAATGCCCCAGAAAAGTGTTGACAATGTCAGGTTGCAAATAGGTTAGAACAATATAAAGCACAAGATGAAAGATAACTGGTTTCTCCAGAGTATGGCATCAGCATTGCTCCTCGATACAAGGCCCATGTGACACAAATGGTATTTGAGATGGGAAGATTTTTAAGATATTGTTGAATTCTCATAGACACAGTTAGTCTGCCAGGGTCTAGGAGAGGGCAGCTAGAGGCTCAAAGGCTTTAATGCTTTTATGTACAAGAATGTGAATGGTAGCTAACACTCAGATTGGAAAGACTAAATTTATAGGAATTTCAAAACAGGGTAGAAGAAGGTTTTCACAGCTTTAACCTGGGGAAGAATTCTCTGGGAAAATACGTGCCATAAAAGGCAATTCTGTAATGAAACATTTCCAGGCTAGGGAAGGAAAGCTTAGAAGTAAATACTCAGAAGATTGGACAGATTTTGGGAGAATCAAATGTTGACTTAAAGGACAGTGTAACATACACTGATGAAGTGAATTTTTCTCTGTTGTGCTCAACTAAGGAGGGTATTCTAATATGTGGTCAATATGTATAAGTTTGCTATGAAGATAAAATTTAGTCTAAAGCTTTTAGTCTTTTGTTACAATAAATGTCTTAAAATGTAAAATCTCGTCATGTCGTTCTTTCAACTATTAGCTGGAAGTTTGTGATTCCTAATAAAATTTATTGGCGCCATGAGGATTTTAACAAATGGGAAATGGGTTTGGGTGCGCACAGAGTTAAAGCCTCTAAAAGTGATGTTGGCTGCCATTATCCCACCCTATTCCAGCTTTCACCCTGGTAGGTTTAAATGCCAATGGGGAATGACAATGCACCAGCCAAGTAAGGCGTTTAAACATTACATATAAACAATCATCTGCTGTATTAACCGAGGATTCTGTAGCAAATGTGACAATACTGTGCAATCATGTTTCTTTGCAGGATCTATCTTGCAGGTCGTGGAAGTTGTCGGCACTGTTTTATCTGTAATCAGTGTCCTCTAATTGTTGCAGAAGCAATATAGAAACATAGAAGGTAGGAGCTTTGGCCCTTTGAACCTGCTCCACCATTTATTACAATCATGGCCGATTGTCCAACTCAATGGTGACAAAGATTATGCTTTCTCACTATAACCTTGGATCCCATTCACCTCCAGTGCTATATCAAACATTCAATGTTTTGGCATCAACTACTTCCTGTGGTAATAATTTCCACAGGCTCACCACTCTGAGTGAAGATATGTCTCCTCACCTCCATCCTAAATGGTCTACCTCAAATCTTCAGACTGTGGCCCCTGGTTCTGTACTCCCCCATCATTGGGAACATCTTCCCTGCATCTACCCTGTCTAGTCCTGTTAGAATTTTATAAATCTCTATGAGATCCCCCCCTCATTTGTCTGAATTCCAATGAAAACAATCCTAACCTAGCCACTCTCTCCTCATACGTCAGTACCGCCATCCCCAAAATCAGCCTGGTAAACCTTCAAGTGTGGCCTAACTAAGGTTCTATAAAGTTGCACATTTTTAAACTCAATGCTCTGGCCGATGAAGGCACGCATCCACAGGACACAGACACGGGGAGAGTATGAAAACTCCACACAGTCACCTATGGCTGGAATTGAACCTGGGTCCCTGGCACTGTGAGGCAGCAGTGCTAATCATTGTGCCACCATGTCGCCCCATAATGTCAAAGGAGGAGGAAAGCTGGCATTCTGGTGGCTAATTAGCAAAATAACTGATTTCTTTAAAGACAGCAGCTTCCTAAAACTGGCAAATCAATGATTGTTCTGTACTTCTCTGGGCAAGCCAGCTGGTATTGTTTCCCAACAACTGTCAGATGCCACAAAGTCCTCTCTGCCCAGATGTCAGGCTTGACTCTGGGAATTCCACTGGGGTCGTGCGTGTAATCAGCCAGTGATCAGGAAGCTCTGCTTCATTTCTGCATTCCCGCGACAGAACAGCATCCTTCCTCAAAAGCAGACCAAAACTGCACACAATATTCTAGATGTGGCCTCACCAAGGCCTGTATAATTGCAAAAGCAATATAATGTGCATCATGTTTATTTTTAACCTGGACTAATGTGGTGCCTTGGGGTTTTATGGTCCTTTGGGATTGCTGAGTGGAGCCTGCTTTGGGATGATTGACAGATCAGGTGATGCCTGGGGCCAGTTCTTTTCCCCACAGAAAGTTCTAAGTTTTTGTTTAGCTGCTGTTCGAAGCTGGTGGAAGAAGGTAGTAATGTTTCCGTTTCTCTCTCTCCAGAGGCCTTTTGGAAAGTTCCAGGACTGGGAAGCCTCAGAGATTTAATTTGACGTTCAACGGACTAATTCACAGCAGCTGTTAAAAATCTGACAATCTAGCATCACGTGAGTATACTTGCTTGTTGTGCCAAGTCTAGAAAGGAGTGTATACCTATTGGATGGTGGATGACTTAGAACACCATAGATAGCTAGCTGTTAAGGTTTATACTGTGTCATGTTTGAATCTTGTAATTGGTAAAAGTTGTGCTAATTCTTTTTATTATATTTTCACTGTGTTTTTAAATAAACTTTGATAAAAGCTTCCTCATGGATCACTTGAATCATACCTGGAGTGAAACAACTTATGCTCACCTGTGCCAAATTCAAATGTAAAAACCAAGGATCTGGGCTATCTTCACATGACACCTTGGAGTTTCTGCCTTGGGTCTCAACACTGACTGATTTCCTGAGCTGTGTCACAGTCACTCACTGGAAATCTCCGACCATCTCCGTGGCTGAGATTCTCGGATGCCACAAATTCCCCGGGGTCTCCTGTGATTGCTGCAGGTTTCCCAGAGAGCCATTTCAGCCAGGTCGCGATCCCTTCAATTAGAAATCCTTCCTTTGATGGATAAGGTATTTTATCATGCCCACCCTCACCGATTAGGTCCAGTAGCCCAGAAGTAAGATGCTAATGCCGCACGCAGCTCAGTTAAAGAGCCTGAGCAAAGCACGATGGAAAGTACAAGGGATTCCCAACATATTACAGTGAGAACATGCTGCCTGTGCCCTGGGTCAGTGCCTTGGCATCACTTAGCATTCAGCTGAGCTGAATATTAAAGTGGTGTTCTCCACACAATTTGGAGTTAGATCCAGAGATGCCAGACAGGTAAAACAGGAGTTGTGACCTCAGGTACATTTTTAAAAGTGAAATACTGCACTTTATACCAGCAAGCTTTAGTTAGTAACACATACCACGCTCCTTGCTTTTTCAAAAGTCAGCTTTCTATCTTACTTATAAAACAAAAATTAGGGTTGCTCCCGAGCACTTACATTCCGATATAATTATCATGTGAAGTAATGGATATGTTACATAACTCCAAATACATTTAGCTGAAATTAAAAGGGAGAGGGGTGTGGAAAGAGTGGGTAGGCATGTGTCAGTAAAGACTCAGGAATTGCCATATGTCTCTCAAGCTTCTTTTCCCCCTCCCAAGTGTTTTCTCACTGCTAAACAAATGTGCAAGAGACACCCACTCAAGTGGATTTCTAACCTCAGCTATGGTTCTAAAGGGAAATGCTGGATGGATGCCAGCTATCTGTCCATGGTGAAGGCATTGGAAAGAGCAAAGTGTGAAAATTTGGATAAGGAAATAAAGGCCTGGCAATAAGTCAGCAGCTTTTGCTCGTCTAGAGAATATGCCTGCTCCTGAGGATTTAGAAAACGTTTGCGCTCATGAATCTGTTGTACGACTGACATGTCAAACTCTGTTTTCTTTTCACGACTATTAGAATTCATTACCAGCACTCGTTCACATTGATATGAAGCCACTGCATTAACTGTCACAGAATAGGCTGTCAGTATTGCTTTTGAAAGGAGTTAAAATACAGACACTGTACACAGGCACTTACAAATGACACAAATTTAACTTCCGTTGACCTCAGCTTGACTGCTAAGCTTCACATCTATCTATCTGGCCAAGTTGACAACACTGCAACGTTCGCAGATACATTTTATCCAGTTTCAGCTGTTTTGCTGACAAGAAAGAGAGAACATCGAGGAAAAACCTGCGGCTGCACAACAGTATTCACTAATACAGATTGCAAAAAGAAAGGAACAAATTTGAAGCCTTCGAAAACAGACAAAGTGATCATGATATACAATTAACCCACATGCATTCAATTAACACAGGCTGCTTGCAATGCCATCTCACTAAATCTCAGATGCCACAATCAATTTGTGTCTAAAAAATGTAGACATGGAAGGGATGGAGAGATATAAAGAAAGAAAGGAAATTGGGACTGAGTAAAAAGATAAAGATGCCGTGGATGACAAAATAGTGGAACAAGTTTATTGCCTTTGTTCTAATGAATAAAAAAGAAACTATTACTTTAAATTTGAACATACGTTCTTTGAATCTAATCAACTCTTTTACCTAAAAGGAAAGTGAGGAAGCCAAGGAGACCCCTGTATATGACCAGTCCCATAGCCAATAACTTTCAAATGCTGATACAATTAATATTTTGTCCAATTTTCCCTTAAATAGTCAACACTGGTTCCTTGGGCTATCTATTCAGTACATTTACCAACTTTACATAAAGGATGTGATTTTCCTAGCCCACTGCGCTAGTCACGTAGCGTGGCAAGGCGACAAGTTTCAGCAGGAGGCAAAAGAATCAGAATTGCGACAGGCCAGCCTTTTTTTTTTAAGTAATGAGACTCGCACCATTATTTATTACAATATTTCAATATCATTAGTGAACCCAGGATGCAATTGCCAGCAAGGATCACAGATGGTCCCCACCAATGGGGACCCGGCATGATGACCTCATCAGTGGGCCCAGAAGCCATTGAGGTTTTTAGGGACATCAGCAGGAAGTGCCCCTTGGGCAGCATCAAGGGTGTGGGGCCTTATAGGGAGGGGCCAAACAGAGGGGGTTCAACAGATTTCCCATGTCATGATATCTCGTACACAGTATATGGGAGATTGGAGCGCACGCCCAGCAGTCTGCAGCCAGCTTCCCCAATGAGTTCCATCCCTCTCCCACCAAGATGAAACTCCCCATTACCAAAATAAATGGCAGAGTGTGGGAAAATTGCATGGTATAGCTCACTGAAAGAACTGGAGTGAAACTCTCCGGTTTTCAGACTTTTGTGATACTCTGGAAAACTCCACCCAAAATTCTGAAAGCTAAACCTAGATTTAGTCTGTACTTTCCCTCGCGCTTTAAATTTATTTACTTGTTCCCTTAAGGATCTTGAATACCATTTCCCCTGAGCTCTCTCTTCTCGAGAGTAAACAATCTATGGGGTTTTAAATTTTCCTAGCCTGAAGCTGGCTATCTATTGCTTTGGTCTAATTCAGAAGGAGTACAGCATTGCTGGAGGTGCCATCTTCCAAATGCAACACTAAACCAAGGTCCAAACTGCTCTCACAGGTGAGTACAAGAATATTCAATGGCACTGTTCTGAGGACGGGCAGTGGAGTTTGCTGCGCATGTTCTGGTCAATAGTTATCTCTCAATCAGCATCCAGTCACTCTTCATTGTTTGTGATCATTAGCTGAGCAAAAATTCACTTCCTACATTAAAACAATAATGACACTTAAAGTATTTCTCAGCTGTAAAACACTATGGGACGTCCAGTGATCAAAAAGAAAGACTTGCTTTGCCGCATACTTTCTGACATTGCTGCCAACAACTAGATGCATATCAATCAGGTAATGGGATACTTCATAAATCTGTATAATCTTTCCCTTCACAAAGCACATCTTGCAGCTTCTGAATGAGATTCTTAACTAAATCCCAATGTATGCCATATTTAGTGGCCTGGGAGCCTGCATTTTATTAGGAACAGGAACTGTTCAAACCCATTTCATGCAGTATTCTCATAGCCAGTAGAGCAAAAGACAGTAAAAGTTTAAAGTTTATTTATCAGTGTCACAAGTAGGCTTACATTAACACTGCAATGAAGTTACTGTGAAAATCCCCTAGTCGCCACACTCCGGCGCCTGTTCGGGTACACCGAGGAAGAATTTAGCATGACCAATGCATGTAACCAGCACTCTTTCAGACTTTGGGAGGAAACTGGAGAACCCAAAGGAAACCCACACAAGCATAGGGAAAAATTACAAACCCCAAACCGACAGTGACCCAAGCCAGGAATAGAACTCAGGTCCCAGGTACTTTGAGGCAGCAGTGCTAACCACTGTCGGCTTTGACGTCACCCAGTTCTACACTATTACTCCCATAACATAGGACAGCAACAATGACAGTAGTTAGTGCTGCTGCCTCACAGCACCAGGAACCCACGCTTGATTCCGGCCTTGGGTGACAATCTGCGTGGAGTTTACATGCTCCTTCTGTGTCTCCATAGGTTTCCTCCCAGTCCAATGTTCTGTAGGTTAGGTGGATCGGCCATGCTAAATTTCCCCTTACAGCCCCAAGATGTGCCAGTTAGGTGGACTGGCCATGCTAAATGCATGGGGTAGGTTTGGGTAAGATGCTGTTTGGCAGACTCAATGGGCTAAATGACCTCCTTCTGCATTGTAGGGATACTATGGTTTTATTACTGATAATTCAATCATCTGTGAACTTTTTATTTCATTCAATGTTTGCTCCTTTCCTACTGCATCAAAATTCTTCCAAACTTGGCACAGTTCCTCACAACTGTGCATCAGCAAAATGTTGCTTTATACCAACATTTTTGAACATTAGATTAAATTAAGATTCAGTTACGTTCGACTTACGTTAGTGGTTTTTCCAATCTGCTTCCTGATGAGCCCACAATCTCCCCAAGGGTGCAGAACATCTGTCCCAGAAAGTCCTATGAAGTAACGAAACATATTATGAAGTTATATATCTCCCAGAATATCAACAAAAAGAGCTGAAGTAATTTCAGTGAGATCCCCTCTCAATCTTCTAAAGTCCAATGAGTACAGGCCTAGTCAATTCAATCTCTTCTCATCTGACAATCCTGTCATCCCAGGAATAAATCTGGTGACCTTTAATACGCTCCCTCTATAGCAAGCATGTCCCTTTTTAGATAGGTAGATCAACACTGTACACAATTCTCCAGATGTGGCCTCACCAAGGCAATGTATAGGTACATTTACACATCCCTGTTCTTGTACTCAAGCCCTCCTGCAACAAAGGCTAATATACCATTTTCATTCCCAACTGCTTGCTGTGTCTGCAAGTTTGCTCTTAGGTGACCCTTCAATCTTCCACATTCAAATAAATACTATCTATATTTACATAACCTATCATAATTTAAGTGTCCATACATGACATGGACTATATGATTATTCTCTAAAGTTGTGGCAAAGTGAGGATAAGAGAAAATAGAAATCATATAATAGATCATGCAAACCTGGACAACAAAATAGTACTTACATGTTTTGATAAATCTGGGCTTTTTGAATCAACATCATACCTAGAGAAAAACAAAGTAACAAAAACCATTATCTTTGCAGAAAATATTACCAAATTAGGTCATGAATGAAAATAATAAATAGGATATTCCCCTTCCCCCATTGAGTTTTAAAAGATTTCTTATGACTCTGTATTATGGAAACATATATCCAAACTAAAATATTTAATAATTAAAAGATTGCTACAATGAGGGAAATTGACAAAATGCATTGGCTGAGGAATTATTGAAGTGTACTTCTTCGGCTTTCTTTTCCCCATTTTTAATCATGTTTTTCCATTATTATTGAGATTTTAGCTACAAACCAAATCTCTCAGAACATCAACAAAAATAGCTGAAGTAATTTCACAGCCCCGTATCTTGCGAGCAATGACAAATTGCCATTACGCTCCAAAATTCCCCCGTCTTAACGCTGCTACGCATTTCTTCTGGGGTATCCTGATCCCAACTTTCACAGAAACATGCAGTGTAATACACCTCTGGGAAATCTTTCAGAGCAAAGTTGGGGAAGACAGGATGTGGCCCTATTTTATGGCACTAGCAGATGTGTGATAAGTTTAAACGTCCAGTTTTAATGTTAGGAAAGGGATGGGTGAGGATAGATGACAGATAGTGGGGTCAGCCCAGTATTTGGGTTGTCAGTTGGATGAGAATGTTTAGGGAGGGGAGTGTGGTCAGGTCTGATTGAGGTGATCAGAGGCCAGTTAGGTCAGGTCAGCGATCAGTTGTGTAATTACCCAGGTATTGGATTAGGTTTTAATATGTTGGACATTTCCTGAGTAACACTATTTGCAGTGGGTCACAAAGATCAGGCAATCGTCTTCCCAGGCAATTCTCACTTTGTGTTATGCGTCAGGATTTCCACAGGGTCGCAACACACATCCAAAGGTACATCCGGTCTCCAATGACCTGAAGACTGGACAATTTGGCCCCATGGCATTTCACTCTTAAGCATTTATGTGTTAGTGACATTACTACCAACTTTGACTAGTAAAACCAGTGTTTAGTTAATATTTCAGCCCTTTGTTTATAAGTAACGGATGCTATCAGGTTTCTTACAAAAAGATGTAAAAACAAAACTTCCATCTTTCAGTATATATGACAGGGGATGCACTATAATTTTCCTCCTGAAATGTGTGCCCAAAATGTAATACTGATACAGTAATGATAACCCAAAAACAAAAAGGATCATTTCCAACAGATGATTCACATTAACATTTCTTCTTCATATTTCTGGGTGTTGGAAAGGTAGATTGATTTGCAAATGAAAATAAAAACACAAATGACCCCTGAAAAGAGGTGGAGGGTTCACAGTGCATGATTCACCCAACCCTGTTTGATGTGAGAGAGGAAGAGAGCGTGGTATCTTCATGCCATCTACTTATTTGCATGATCTTTCGTGCAGCGTGATAGCAGTGCTGTTGATTAACTACATGCAACAGCATGAAGCCCGAAAAGCAAATACTTAAAGCTCGCCTGTAAGCTTCAATGGGAAGATACATTGTGTCTGCAGCAGGGCTGGGAGTCCCATCCGAGTGAAATCTCATCCAGGAAAGACAGAAGGATGGTTGACCATGGGAGAACGTAGTCATCCAGATTTCCTGATGCTGCACTGGGGTCTGAGTGGAGGAGATAGAAACAAGCAGCACCATCCTGCATCTGTAGAAGGCTAGGAGGGACCTCCAGACACACTCAGAAGTCAGTGGAAGCAGGTAGCTATAGAGATCAGTGCCGGGAATCCAAGCCCTGAGCACCTCAATGTAATGTCTCAATTCCTTCAGCCTCATCCAAGTGGTCAAAGCCAATGAATGCATCTTGAATTGCAATATTCTACAAATGGATCAATTACCAGCCACTGTTGAAATTACCACACCCCCATCACTATCTGCCAACCAAAACGCATATCAAACATTCATGTTTCACTCCACCCTCACACACTTGGCACTATTTTGCGAGCCTCACACCCACATCTCATACCATGCACAAACAGCCAGCTTTTCAATCATGACAGTCAGATCATTCAAACACATTTCACAAAACTCACTGACACACTTCCCTTTCCCTAATGGGAGATGGCTGTGCACATCAAAAGGCATCAGGAACTAACCAGCAGGGGAGCAATGCACCTGCCTTTAACCTCCACGGTGGAGGTAGTGCTGGGCATCGTCTGGTGCCATTGCTGAGGCTGTGGCCAACGGTAGGTCTGAGATTGATAATTAATCCTCCTCATCCCATAATCTTTTCTGGTCTACAAACTGTTAATGATGCAGGCAAGCACCTCTCAATTCTCTCCTCTGCTCACCAAAATCTTACTCTTCTGCCTTTGTCATTCAGAGACCAAACAACTAAATCTGGCCAGATAGTGGGGAAAGACCAGAGAGAGTGAGATGAAGGCACACTGTTGCTTGATTTCATAGTTGTAGCCATCACTTTAGTAGACGCTGATACCTTGAGGTCAGATCTACACATGAGAACCCAGACACAAGTAGGCTGCAGATGCACAGGTACCAACTCAAGAGAGTGAGGTTGCATATGAGTTCTGCTGCAGGAGACTGAGTGGAGGACCTGAGTGGTGCAAGTGCAAGGTGGTCCACTTTGGTAGGAATAATGGTAGGAAGGACTATTATTTACGTGGCAAAAAACTGCAGCAGGCGATGGTGCAGAGGGACCTCGGGGTCCTTGTGCATGAGTCGCAAAAACCCAGCCTGCAGGTGCAGCAGGTGGTCAGGAAGGCTAATGGGATGCTGGCCTTCATAGCGAGAGGGATTGAATATAAAAGTAGGGAGGTCTTGCTGAGGCTATATAGGACATTGGTGAGGCCGCAGCCAGAGTACTGTGTGCAGTTTTGGTCGCCGCACTTACGCAAGGATATTTTGGCCTTGGAGGGAGTGCAGAGGAGGTTTACTAGGCTGATACCGGAGTTGAGGGGGTTGTGCTATGAGGAGAGGCTGAATAAACTAGGCTTGTACTCGTTAGAGTTTAGAAGAACGAGGGGAGATCTCATTGAGACGTATAAGATGATGAATGGGATGGATAGGATAGAGGTGGAGAGACTCTTCCCGCTCAGAAAGGACAGTAGGACTAGGGGCCACAGCCTCAAGATAAAGGGGGGGGTGGTTTAGAACGGCGTTGAGGAGGAACTTCTTCACTCAAAGGGTGGTGAATCTCTGGAATTCTCTGCCCGTTGAAGTGGTGGAGGCTGCCTCGCTAAATATTTTTAAGACGCGGGTTGATGGGTTTTTGATAAGCGAGGGGATTAAGGGTTATGGGGAGAGGGCGGGAATGTGGAACTGAGACACAACAGATCAGCCATGATCTTATTGAATGGCGGGGCAGGCTCGAAGGGCTAGATGGCCTACTCCTGCTCCTATTTCTTATGTTCTTATGACCTCATGTGGTGGCTTAGTGGAGAAGGCTGATGGATATACACTATAAAATGCTTGATACATATGGAAAGACTACCAGAAAGCTGATGATCAAAGAGTTTGGCACTAACCTAAACATAGGGCTTTAGGCAAAGCTTGTCCAGCATATTATTGCTGACCAATTCCATCAACATGAGGCACTGTCTGGTGACTGATGTCACAACTACCTTTGCAGCACAAACAGTTTCCACCAAATGTTTGAATGTTTCCATTGAGGTTCAGAGTGAAGTCATGCAAGGTCAGTTTAATGAGTTGTAGGCTTCGACAGCTGCCACCATGACTATGGATACCAGTGTTCACATGGACTGGCATGTCACAACAGTTCAACAATCTGTCCTCCAATACATTAGTACAATCGCTGAGGCACCATCCTGGAAACTAAAGAGTTGGTGATCCCTTTAAATAATACTTGTAGGGCTGCAACTTGATGGATGTCAAGCTATGCAAGCTTGAGAGAGGATGTTAGCTGAATCACTGAGCTGCAATATGGCTGGGCTGGCATCAAAATGGTGTTGCACATCAAACTACAGCATGGCCTACTTGTTCTGCCCTCTGTCAGGTATTGACTCCACGCTAACAAAACGGAGTCTGGGCTTATCCTCACTAAAGTTTAGAAGGCTGAGAGGGGATGTGATTGAGACATAAAAAAAGTACTGAGAGGGATTGCCAAAGTAAATATAGACCCAATGTTTCCCCTTCTGGGACAATCTAGAACAAGAGGTCACAGGTATATGTTGAGAGACAGTAGATTCAAAACTTGTGACGAGGATGAAATACTGGCAGAGGGTGGTGAATTTGAGGAACTCGCTGCCCCGTAGAATGGTGGAGTCAGAATCAGTTAATGGTTTCAAGGTGGAGATGGATGTATTTCCAATTTTAAAAAAATGGGTCAAAGGGTCAAAGGATTTGAGACCAAGAAGAGATCAGCAATAATCTGATTGAATGGCAGAGCAGACATGCCTACTTCTGCTCCTATGTTCCTTTGTTCCAACTTCTTGCCCATACTCTCAGGAGTAGATCGAGTGAGGGCTCAGATTCAGGAGTTCGGTGTCAACGAGGGCACAAGCCCATCAACTTGTGCCGCAGACTCAAGGTGTGCAATGCATTCCTCTAAGACACCGCCTTGTTAACGGAACTGCAGTTTTGCGCCAACAGTCTCAACTATATCCCTTTGAGGATGTGATCACTCATCAGTTCAAAATGCACATCATTTAAAAATAAGTTCTTAAAACCACTCCTTGGGAGTCTGAATGTGAGCTCAGAGTGTGTAGAGTTGACTGTATTTCGCAAAAAAAATACCGGTGCCACTCGTGGAATGTGATCAAGAAGAAAATTTTAATTGAGAAGAAAGGTTTGCAGTGCTGCGGTGGAGAGAAATTAAATTAGAAAAATCATGCGTAGACTTAAAAGGAGAAGCCACTTAACTAATGAGGGAGAGGGAGAAAAAATGTATACAAATTTGCATTTGTAACGTGACTTTGCCATCCTTAGAACATCTGAAAGCGTTTCACAGCCAGTGAAATACTTATTGAATTGTTGTCACTTGTTGTTTTTCACTTTTTCTTTGGCAAATGCAAATCCCGATGTGCGAAGAGCAAGGTATCAGGAAAAGCAATGAGCTAAGCGTTTGGTTAATCTGTTTTGGTGGCGTTAATTGAGGGAGAACTTCCTGCTGTGTTCTCTTTTGAAAGAGCGCTATTGGATCCCACCAGGCAGATAAGGTCTTATCCAGAAACTTATTCCTCAGACAATACAACACTTCCTTAGCACTTCAGTTAATTGCCAGCCTACATTATGTGCTCAAGTCTTAGGCTGAAATTGAAAGTCAAGTCTACGAGAAATTTAATTGCAAGGATCACATTAAAGGGAAATGTCTCAAATAAGAACGCTGTTCAAATAATTGATTTCAAGCTTATTATAAAATATTCTAATAATATCCTTTTTAAAAATAGTTAATTCCTGTCTCCAACAGGCCCTTTCCCTTTTCATTTCAAAGAAACCCATGTCCTTTCAGAGCTCCATTTATTTTAATTAGAATTACAAGCTCAAACTATCTGGCATATCTGGACCTAAATATCATGCTATCTGACTGGGTATATTGAAGGGGAGGCAATGGTCTAGTGGTGTTACTGCTGGACTACGAATCCAGAAACTCAGCTCATGTTCTGAGAACCCGGATTCAAATCTCAGCATGGCAGATGGTGGGATTTAAATTCAATAGAATAAAACTTCTGCAATTAGGGAGCTACTGATGACCACGAAACTATTGCTAATTGTCGGAAAAACCTATCTCGTTCACTAACGTCCTTTAGGGAAGGAAATCTGCTGTCCTTACCTGGTCTGGTCTACATGAGACTCCAGAGCCACAGCAATGTTTGACTCTTAACTGCCCTTGGGGAACTAGGGATGGGCAATAAGTGCTGTGGAGATGCCGGCGTTGGACTGGGGTAAACACAGTAGGAAGTCTCACAACACCAGGTTAAAGTTTTATTTGGTAGTAAACACCACTAGCTTTCAGAACGCTGTTCCTTTGTCAGGTAAGTGGGGAGTTCTGATCACAAACAGGGCAAATAAAGGTGCACACAGTTTACAGAATACTGATTAGAATGTGAGACTTTATAGCTGATCAAGTTTTAAAGGTGCAGACAATGTGAGTGGAGATAGCATTAAGCATGGGTTAAAGAGATGTGTATTTACTGTCCTGTCTGGAGACAATACACATCTCTTTAACCCATGCTTAATGCTATCTCCACTCATATTGTCTGCACCTTTAAGACTTGATCAGCTGTAAAGACTCACATTCTAATCAGTATTCTGTAAACTGAGTGTGCGTCTTTATATGCTCTGTTTGAGATCAGAACTCCCCACTCACCTGACGAAGGAACAGCTTTCCAAAAGTTAGTGCCGTTTACTACCAAATAAACCTGTTGGACTTTAACCTGGTGTTGTGAGACTCCTTATAATAAATGGTGGCCAGCCAGTGACACCAATGTCCCATATATATGAATGAAAAAAAAAGGCAGAACAAATCTGGACACAGCTTGTATTATTTATATTTTAAGTATAGTTAAATGCAAGAATAAAAAACAGGCAGTGAAAGCAAGACTGTCAGAAAATTTGATCGTTCTGATGGTGTTCATAATCTGCACAACATTGTTGGCATCATCAGACCCTCTCAGTCTTTTAACAGTTTTAAATTCATTGGCAAGCTTCCGTTCGCCTCCACATCAATATTTTCCATATTCCGCACTTATTAAAATAACTCAAATAAATACATTTGCATCTTTTCCTGAGGTGTTTTATGAATTGATTCCATTTATATAAGCAAACAGTTAATTAAAACGCATAACTAAAAACAGCCCATAGCAAATAAATAAGTGTAATCTGAAATCTGTATTGATTATGCATGTTGGGGTACATCTTGGGAGCTGGTGCCGGGGTTAAAAATGCAAAGATTGATGGCACTTTGGTCCAACACGCCAATGTCTCCATTTGACTGTTGCGTGTTTAGCTGTTTGTGAGCATACTCCTCGGGCGAGGCGGGATGCCAATTTCAGTATGCTATTAACAATATTAACCTGGGTTGAGGGATTTGACTGAGTACATCGAGTCCCAGACTTCCCTGGAACTCGCTTGGAACTATGAAAGAAACAGAAGCTCACTGAGGCAATTAAGGGGGTTGAAGAAACAGTACGCAAATATTCCAATAAGTACTGAAACCTCATTTGCTTGATTTTTCTTCCCCTGGTGCTCAGCGAGGTTCCATCAATTGCTTTGGAGTTTGGTATATCCAATTTCTGGAGCTGCGATCTATCACATCAACATACAGCCTACACTGGTTTACTTTGATCCTCAGATGAATTAGAAGCAGAAATTATGCTGGAAGACTATCAGCAGCAACAACACAACCAGCAGAGCTGACAACAACCTGCTTCTCACAGAGCTGTCAAGGTGGTCAAGACACCGAGGCAGCTGCCATGATGTTGTCATCTTGTGCCAGTTAAGTCTCACTAGTTGAAATAAGCTTAATGACTAGTTGCTTGTGACAAAAGTTACCCACTTAAAAACCTGGCTGATAATACTCATACAAGCTGAAACATCCTCTCCACATCCACTCAGTCAAGACCCCTCAAGATTTTGTATGTTTCAATTAAGTCACTTCTTAATCTTTTAAACTCTATTGGTTACAAGCCTGTCCGAACTTTCTTCTTAAAACCAAGCACTCGTTCCAAGTGCTGGCCTGGTAAACCTTCTCCAATAGTGAAGGAGATAGAGGCTGTACTGATGTGCAGCGCCATCTCCCCTTCAGCTGTCAGTTACAATATTGCTGGAGGACTATTTCTTGTTTCCTGCCTGTTACTGGTGTTTTTTCCTTTTTATGAGGAGAATAAAAAGAGACCTATGAGTGAAACGAATGGAGTGTGTTAAATGGATGGGTTCACAGCATTTTTTGAGGGTAGCAACGCAGGAGAAGAATGATATTGCATTATCACGTGAGGTGTAAGGGCCTTAAAAGAAGATATGTCTCCCTCTAGTGATGGGAGGAGGAAACCTGCCAGTGAGAAGGTGTGACTGGAGATGTTGAAGATGTGATGCATCAACAGATGGGGATGTGAGGGTGTGGGCAGGCAGAAAGGAATGGCATACTTGTAAACCTGTAAACTAACTTGCAGTGGGGAGTGATGTGCTGGAGTAGGCTTGAGAAGGCACAGTGAGGAGTTGGAGTAATGCACACATCAGGATGTAGTTGAATGTGCCACCACACTCATTTTTCCTGGTTATGCCATGAAGCAGTATTTGGTAATGAATTCAGTAGTATGGCAATGACATCCCTGCTGCTGACCTTCTCCAACATCTCCAGTCACACCTTCTCACTGGCAGGTTTCCTCCTCCCATCACTAGAGGGAGACATATCTTCATTTAAGGTGCTTACGGATCTCAGTAACACATCTGGGAAGGCATCACTAAAAGGCAAATTCATCCCGACTCCCATCCACAGAATTCATCGATTGCCATCTTTGCAAAGCCTTTCCAAATACTGAATTTGAAATCAACTCATGCAGGTCACCATTACACCTGCTCCACATAATAGATTAGGAAACCAGAACCTTGATACAAATGCAATGGCTGGAATTAAAGCCACTGGTAAATGTGGTACACTTATTCCAGATTTCTCTCACACTGTTGGAACCCCCACACCCAGTTTTAGATAGACAAACAGTTTGCCCAAGTACAGCCTCACTTTAAAACAGCACCAGCTAGACCTCAAACACCAATGGGAGGGTCGGAACCCCATGGATTCCAATTTGTCGGGTGTGAAACAAAAATTGTGACAGGAACAGATGATGTAAGTAATTGGAAAATTATAAATGGACCCTAAAGTTGGAAAAAAACTGGAATTTTTGGATTTCACAATACCCAATGCCATGTAATAAATCATTTTAAAGAATATATTTTCTGGTGAAATAACTCCTCACAGGTCAGTACCCCAAACTTAAATTTATTTATATGATAAGGCAGATACCTCCTCATACAAAGCATAAGCCCAGAGTGCCAGTAACCCTGACACTACACAGGCAGCGCTCTCTGATAGGCTAGTTAATTGCAGCCTTAATCAGGGAGCTCATATTCTAAAAGGTTCACTTCATGGGCCTTGTTAAAATCTGGATATGAGCACAGTTGGAAAACATACCCTGCATTTCCCTGCTCATAATGCATGTTGTTGTGTGTGTGGCTTGATCTCTTGAGGGACAATCTGCGAGTAAGAGTCACAAGACCTGGGGAACCAGTTGGAGAGCAGGGTGGGGCAATCACACTGTTAACCATGGATAGTCATCTCGGGATCTGATGAAGCCATGAGGCCGAAATCCTCTGCATCATTTAATCCTTAAATAAACGAGTTGTGCTTTCCCTAAACTGGTGAATGAGCATCGTTGCAGCAACTTTACCAGGTTGGCACTATATTTTGGTCTGCAAGTAGATGGAGTGGTTTCAGAAATATGAGACAACAGAATGGGAAGAGGGGTGGCAAAGAATGAAATTAATTGTACGTGTTAAAGCCCAGTATCTATGAATCCAGCCATCTTTTCAAAAATAAACTGGTGAGGTTTTGATTAGTGAGTGGGAACCTGGTGCTAATTCTTAAATTGACACCACACCCACTTCCCCCATGGTCACAATCGAAACAGAGATGGGGCTGATCGAATTACATCATTAGGCGAGATGGTGGCAGAGTGGTAATGCCATTGGGAAAGCAAGTCCAGAATGGTCTGGGATCAAATCCTGCCATGGCAGCAACTGGTGGGATTTGAATTTAATTTTAAAAACCTGGAAAACAAAATAATGGCTATCCATTTTTGTAAAGACCCATCTGGTTCATGCCTGGGCAGCACAGTCATTAACACTGCGGCCTCACAGTGTCAGGGTCTCAGGTTTAATTCCCGGCTTGGATTACTGTCTGTGAAGTTTGCACATTCCCTCTGTGCCTGTGTAGGTTTCCTCCCCAGACTAAAGATGTGTGGATGTGTTGATTGGCCATGCTAAATTGTCACTTAGTTTCAGGGGGACATGGGGCTGCAGGAATAGGCACTGGGTGAGATTGTAGTCAATGAAGACTTGATGGGCCAAATGGCCTCCTTCTGCACTATAGGGATTCTATGAACTTGAAACAAATTCAACTTATCCTTCAGAGAAGGAAATCTGGCAAGAAGACCTTTAACGGGCAAACCATTCAGTTCAAGGGAATTAGAGATAGGCCACAAATGCTGGCCTTGCTAGTGATACTCACGTCCCTTGAAAGCTATGGAGAAAGAAAACTTTGCTGTTCGACTTCCATTTACCCGATCAGCAAGTATGCCTGCATGATATCAGCACGTCATTTACCAGAAAATATTCTGCCTGATATTATAGACTACAGAATGGAAATTGGTTTATTGCTGTTAGAAAAACTGCAAACAATACTGTGTTAATTAAGTATAATGAAACCTGACACCTTCAGCCAGAACACCTGTCCCACCATATTTCCCCACAGTGCAATAGCCTGTCAGGAATCTTGAGGTTAAAAGGTTCTGTGTTCCTTAAAGGAACTATGCTATTAATGCCATCAATCTACCCTATACAAGAGATTACCCACTCCAGAAAACGTGGCCTTTCCATGCACTTTATCAACCTATTTGTGATAAACAATATGTTGTGCTAAGTGAACTGAGTTAGTATCAAAGATCCTTTCAGGCTTAATGTATTTTTACACGTTAACAATCGACCCTTTCACTCCCCTGACAGCCAAGTACCCAAGGTAGTGGTGCTAAGCTTCACACAATCAGGAAACTTGATTAAACAAGCCACCCTTGCTCCTCATAGTGAATATTAATTCACTGATTGTTGAAGTTGGCGGCTTTGCTCAATAACCTCACTGACGTTCATTTTGTATACTGAATAGTCTTTACTCTTTACCATGGCTGAGACAGAAAAGTGGGGAATGAAGGAACAATATCCAGCAATCTAGTAAATGGATTCAAATGCATGCAATACTTTATCAATTCAAATTATTTCCTCCATTTGCCAACATTAACAGCCAGACTGCGTGTAAAGCAGGGGTAACCACATTTTGCACATGCCGGTCGTAGGATTAATTTTAACAAATGGAAGGGAATTAACCCAAATAAAAACCTCAGTGATGTCATCAAATGGATGCATTGGGCACACAAAAAGATCACAGCAAGAAAACGAGGTTGATATGGACAAAGTAGGATGGGCAATAAACGCTGGTCTAGCCAGCAACACTCATGTCCCATAAAATGAATTTTTTTAAAAAAAGTCAACTGAGCAGTAGGTACAATCGTTTAGCATAAAAAATATAAACAGGGGCAAGAATAAGTTGTTGAACCATCATCCTGCCATTCAATAAGATCACAATTGATCTGATGCAACTGTGCCACCACGCTGCTGAAGTCATGTCAAGACCTTCTCAGAATCTGAAATGTTTCAGTAATGTCACTGTTCATTCTTCTAAAATCTGGTGAATATAGGCCCAATCTACTCAAATCGTCCTCATTAGATAATCTCTTCATCCCAAGAATCAGTCAAGTGAACCTCCTCTGAACTACTTCCGATGTAAGAATATTTCTCCTTAAGTAAGAAAACCAAAACTGTGCACAATACTGAGGTGTGGCCTCACCGATGCACTGCGGTAGCAAAACTTATGTCAACTCTTAAACTTCATCCCCTTGCAATCAAGGCCCTTTGCCATCCTATTTGTTTGCTGTACCTGCATAATAACTTTGTGATTCATGTACAAGAACACTGCCCTGCAGCATTTAAATAAATAACATTCTGCTTTTCAATTCTTCTAAATCAAAGTTAACGACCTCACTTTTTCCTTAGAAACTCATCTGGTTCCCAGAAGAGTAAGGGGTTTTAGTTCAGTCGGACAGCATGGTCAGTGCAGGCTTGCGGGGCCAAAGGACCTATTGCTGTACTGTAATTTTCTTTGATCTACCAATTCTTTGCCTGCGTCCATTTGAAGATTCTGTGTAGCCCCCTCACAACTTATTTTCACATCAATTTTTGCATCATCAGCAAATTTGGGTACAATGCAGTCAACTCCTTCATCCAACTCATTAATTTAGATTGTAAGTAGTTGAGGATCCAGCACTGAGTCCTGTGATACTCCACTTATTGTAATTTGCTCCATTAAAAATGACTAATTTGTCTAGACTCTCAGTTTCCTATTCATTAACCAATCCTCCAGCACAATGGCCTCCAACAGCATGACATTTTGCCTTGTGCATAACCTTTTATGCCGTACCTCTAAGTACACCACATCAACTGGTTACTCTTCATCCATTCTGCTCATTATATCCTCAAATACATTTGTCAAACTCAATTTCCCTTTCATGAAACCATGTTAACTCTGCCTGATTATATTATGATAATTTCCTGCTACTATTTCCTTATTGGTTTCAAGCCTTTTCCCTTTGATGGGTGGCTAACTGGCCATTAGTTTATCGCTTTCTCTCTCCCCCTTTTACAAAGATTTGTAGTTGTCCAATCTCTCGGGACCTTTCCAAAATCTAGGGAATTTTGGAAGGTTACAGTCAATGCATGCACTCTCTCTCTGCAGCCTCTTCTGTTAAGACCCAAAGAACGCCAGCCCTCAGGTTAGATCAGCCTTCAGTCCCATTCATTTTCCTAATGCTTTGTGATTGTTTCAAGTCCCTCATTCCCTTTTTGCCTCTTGATTTTCTACTACTTGGGATACTTCTTGTTTCTACTCTGTGAAAACAGATACAAAACATTATTTAGTGTATTTGCCATTTATAGGGAACACTTGAGGATCTCCTCAACCGAGACAAGTGCCCTCAACACCGTCCCACAACACTCTCCCTGCCAACATCTCAGCACAACCCCAGCTCACCTTGAGTTTGAAAAAGCCATCCGACAGCTGAGAAACAGCAAGGCCCTTGGCACAGATGGAATCCCTGCTCAAAATATTAAAATACAGTGGGGAGGCACTCTTGACAAGAATCCACAACCTCATCATGCTTGTCGGGAAGGAAGAGAGCATGTCAGGAGATCTCAGATGCCTTAACTGTGATGTCTTCAAGGAGACAGGTCCGACTGCAGAAATTAGAGGGATTTTCCTACTTTCCACCACAGGAAAGATCATCACGAGAATCCTCCTCAATTGCCTCCTCCCAGTGGTGGAAGAGCTCTTCCCAGAATCTCAGTGTGGCTTCCACCCATCAAAAGGCACAGTGGATAAGATACTCAATATGCACCAAATTCAGGAAAAGTACAAAGAGCAGCATCAACCTGTGTACATTGTCTTCCTTGATCTTGCAAAAGGTCTTCAAATGTGTCAACCGTGAGGGATGGATTGTATAACTTCCTCCTCAAATTCAGCTGCCCGCAGAAATTTGGCACCATTCTCTGCCTGCTCCATGATGACATGCAAGCTTTGATACTCAACAATAGAACGACCACAGACCCAATACTGAGGTCAAAAAGGGCTGCGTCATCACACCAACACACTTCTCAATCTTTCTCGCAGCAATACTCCACTCCATCACCCTGAAACTCCCCACTGGAGGAGTGGAGCTATCTACAGGACAAGCAGGAAACTGTTCAACCTTCGAAGCCTCTAGGCCAAAACCAAGGCCACCCTGACTTCTGTCATCGAGCTGCAGTACACAGATGATGTGTGTGTACGCCCAGAGTACAAGTGACAAACCATCGTCGATGCATTCACCAAAGCATATGAGAGAATGGCCCTCAGACTAAATCTTACTTGACTTTCTCTTGATACATCATTTTGGTTCTTTTAATTTCTTCTTGCCTAATTAGACATTCATAACCTGCCAATCTTTAGTTCTCCCCCACTCTACGACTGGTGAAAAATAAGCCATACTAAATATTCTTTGAAACTTGCTCAATGCGTTTGATTTTAATGGTGTCGCATATCAAATAGAATTTGAATCCATTCCACTTTGGAAAGAAGTATGAAAGCTGCAGTTAAATATTTATGGTTTCCTTTGAAGGCAACACAATTAGTAGATTTTGAATGAAAATGATCCAATGTTTGAAAATAACACAAATCTGTATTGTGCTATATTCCAGAAATGCCAACTACATTATTTTTTGAGAATTAATTGAATTTACTGAGTGCAAATTGTTCATGCAGGTTAAAACAGAAATATTTGACTGATAATTTCAGGATGGGCAATAAATGCAGACCAGACAGTAATGCCCATGTCCTATGAATGACTAGAAAGGTTTTGATTACTTCACCCATTCTCCTTCTTATAGCGCGAGAAAAACATCCATGCAACAGCAGTGAAGGACAAACTTACAAATCAAATCGGAGATTTTGCCGCTCTTCAAAGAAGTAATCAAGAATGAATTTCCGTACAAAGTCAGGGTTTAAGGAGTTGTCGATTACTTCTGTTCTTCCAAACTGCAAATAAAAATTGAGATGGTTAGCTTCCAGATCTGCAAGAGACAGATTGTAAAAGCTTTAAAGAAATGAACATGCAAACTGGTTGGTTCAATGCGTTCAACACTGCTTTTCTATCCTGATACCAGAGTTAAAAATCAACAAGATGATTGGATTTTGATCCAGTTCTTCACTGGATAGCCCAAATCTCCGTTAACACAGACTACCCAGCAGCAATCTCAAACAGGGAAACCATGAGATTGCTGCTATTGGGAAATGACAAAATGTCACATTGGTGCAATGGTACTTAGCTCTACAGCTTGGCAACAGAAGTATATTATTTAGGGCAGAGCATAAAGGGAGCTTTACTCTGCGTCCTGCAATTTCACGCAATGACATGTAAATTTGTGAAGCATTCCATATTTTTGGCAGCACGGTAGCACAGTGGTTAGCACTGCTGCTTCACAGCGTCAGGGATTCCAGGTTCGATTCCTGGATTGGATCACTGTCTGTGTGGAGTTTGCACGTTCTCTGTGTCTGCGTTTGTTTCCTCCAGGTGCTCGGGTTTCCTCCCGCATTCTGAAAGATGTGCTGGTTAGAGGCGTTGATCCAAACATGCGCCGGACTGTGGCAACTAGGGGAATTTCACAGTAACTTCACTGCAGTGTTAATGTAAGCCTTACTTGTGACTAATAAATAAACTTTAAAAATACTATTCTTCAACTTTGAATTTTCTAGATAAGTAGGGTGGGGGTGGGTGGTGTTGGGTGATGGGTTCTCAGGGGAAGATGGGATGCAGATTTAAGGCAGCCATCAGGTCAGCCATGATTTTATTAAGTGGTGGAGCAAACTCAAGGAGCTGAATGGCCTACTCTTGCCCATTGTTTCCATGCTCACATGTATGAGCTGCCAGTCCAATTCCAATTCTCTTTTCGCACCTAGTGTTGCACTAAGGCAGACTGTTTCCACTTCCATCCCAGGACAGGCCACAAGTCTGTCACCGGGGGCTTACAGCTTGAGGGGTGCTATTCTACATCAAGTATAGCTGACCAGGAGTCTCTCCCCCTCTTGACACCATACATTACCGTGTTTGGAAGGAGTTGTCCATTGACACACTTAACCTGTTTGAATGTGTTATGAACACACCTTCCTTGGCCATCAAATCCTGGGGTGAGACTTGAACCTGGAGCTTCTGGTAAAGAAGCAGAGACACTTCCCATTGCACCACAAGACATCTACATGAACTGAGTGTGCTTGGTCAACAGGAGCATGACATGTAAAAGTTTTCTTTCCTAATATCCCACAATTTAATTTGAGTAAAAAGAAATTAAAACAACTAAACCAATGCATTAGTATGTTCCAGTATCTTAATTACCTGAAAAAGCTGTACCTATAAAACTGTATTAAGAAAATGTAAGAATGGACAAACATAATTCACGGGCAACAAAAGTATTAAAGAATGAACCATCATCGTTTCCACATTTTACTAAAGAACAAATTTATTCCCCAACATCAATGTCATTGTAGCCCATCTTCTATATATATTTGAAATGAAGCAGCAAATTTGGAACAAAATGGTCTAGGCTTCACGATGACTTTAAAATGAATTTGCATAGTGGCACAGTAGTTAGTACTGCTGCCTCACAGTGCTACGGTCTTGGTCCAAATCCCAGCTTGGTTGACTGTGCGGAGTTGCACATTCCCCCCATGTCAGCGAGGGTTTCCTTCGGGTACTCCGGATTCCTCCCACAGTCCGAAAGATGAGCTGGTTAGGCGCATTGGCCATGCTAAATTCTCCTGCAGTGTATCCAAACAGGCGCCAGAGTGTGGCGACTAGGGGATTCTCACAGTAACTTCATTGCTGTGTTAATGTAAGCCTACTCGTGACGCTAATAAATAAACTTTAAAAATTTGAAATATAAACACAAGGATGCTGAATAAGAACAGGCTATTTTAGCCATCAGGATTGTGATGCCTGACAGGCCTCATAAAATGTTTAATCTCACAGCCTTCCAATTATATTGTCCTTGTGGAGGCAAGCATCTTGAAAAGGTATCCAAGATGAGGGATAAGGAGGAATCCAGAATTTTGGTTTAACATTATAATGCATATTTTATCACTAACCAGTTGTATTTTACAGACGGCATTCCCCTGCCTTAAGATATTGAAGCCAAGATGTCCATGGGATATCTGCTCATTTATCTTGTTACTTGTAGCCTTAAATTCACTTCTATTTATCTTGCTTTTTGAAATGAATTAATTAGCTGATAGACAACATCTATCAAACATCATGGATGTTTGTTCTGCAATTTTATTATGAGGGCGGGGAGGTGGGTTATGACACCTTCTGACGTACAGTTTTTCCTCAAACTTCTTACTTTCCTGCTTCTTCACTCAGCTGACAATTCTTCCAAATTCTTAAGCAAAATACTGCGGGTGCTGGAAATCAGAAACAAAATGCTGGAAACACTCAGATAAAAAGGCAGCATATGTAGAGAGAAAAGGGAGAGAAACAAAGCTTTCTATCATTGTTCACATGACTTTTGCATTATCCATATGTTTCAATATGTTATAGAGCTTAACTTAGCTCATCCTGGTTTCATTTTCTTCAATGCGAGCAGCTAGATACAACCAGCGATATGTTTGAGCATCAGTATATGGTAGCAATCTTCATTATCTTGTGAGCAGCCATGAAACATCCAACAACTTTGGGAAAGTGGGTGTAAGCTCAACGGGCTGAATGGCCTCTGTCTGTACTGTAGGAATTCTATGATTCTAAAGGTGGGTCATCAAATATTGTTGACTTGTCATATCTACGCTTGAGGAAACAGAGTGCAACCTGAGAAGGTTGGAAGGATAACCCTTCATTTCATTTGGTACTCACAAATATTGCAATACGAGAGCTATTCATTGGAAAACTATTAATCAATTACAATAGTAATGATTTATGACTTACTGCATTGCTCATAACTATAGGAATCTTTTCAGGAATTGCAGCAAAATGTCAATTTGCACTGCATATAGATCATGAGGGCGATTCTCCAACCTTGCTGCTCCTGATCACAAGGGTCCAGGAAAATAACGTGCAGGCCTAAAATTGGTTTCACGCCCGGTGCCAAACAGTTTGCAATCAGCCTGATCCCTTTCTTGTGGTACAAACCAGATTGTATACACAAAGGTAGCAAAGCCAATTAGCATTTACATACACAAAGCCCATTCGACTCCCTGCTCCCAGGATCTTCTGAATCACTACTGGTCTCCATTAGCAGAGACTCGGCACAATGGCCGTGCTGGGGAGCTCGGAGGCTCCCAGGTGGGCTGGGACATGGCTGAGCAGTACCCACTGGGCACCCCAGCAGTGCCAGTTGGCCACTGCATGTGTCAGGGTCAGTCCCAAGGGGTGGAGCCTATGCCAGGGGTCTCATGCAGGGGGACCCCTCAGGAGGCCTCTATGTCCCAACGCCAGTCACCCTTGTTGGTGAGGGATGGAGAAATATGCTGCAGCTAGGTGCCTGAGCGCTCACTGGAGTAGAATACAAACTGCTTTAAAATGTTATTTGCACTATTCATGAAGCCATCCAAAACTTTCAATTGCATAGCCATTGAAGGTTAAAAAAAACATTCACCAGAATTCTACTGCCTTTCCTGCCAAAGAATTGAATCACCTTGCCCGCCACAGTGGGCAAGGAGCAGACAACAGAAATGTCCATTGATCTCAGGTGGAAATTTCTGGTCTTGCTCAAGTGAGGCTGTAAAATCCCACCCATTATGTAATTGGTCCCTTTATCACGTTCCTTCAAATGTATAAACTTGTATTATTGCAGGGTTCCACCTAATTTTTCTAACATTGTGTGTGAAGCAAATAATCAGATGTGTCAAGGGGCTAATAGGATAAATAAATAGGGTCAAGGGGATAGGGCCTGGGTGGGATTGTGGTCAATGCAGATTCATTGGGCCAAATGGCCTCCTTCTGCGCTGCAGGGATTCCATGAAATGTCTTGTAAAAAAAAGTTACAAAAATTCACTCTTAGCTCCTAGGTCATCCTTACAACTATGCCTGATGCACATTATTTTGATGAACCAGCTACATTCTGGGCAAATCAATTTTGCACAAGAGAGTATCAAATGGGTGTTGTTTACGTACTCCAAAAAGGTTCCAGATTGTAATGAGTACATGTCTACTGCCTGCCTTAATCAGAGCTTAGCACCCAAGAAACATGTAGGGCAGCCTTGAACTTTTTGCTTCCCAACTTTGTTGAAAACAATTTGCCAACTCAGTTGACCACATTACTCAACAAAATGAATTTATTTCAGGCAGGAAAAAAAACTGACTATGCTTTGTAGGGATAAGGGGAGGGGAGAGAGGGCCTGGGTGGGATTGTGTTCAGTGCAGACTCAATGGGCTGAATAGCCTCTTTCTGTACTGTAGGGTTTCTATGATTCCTAAATTATAATCCTCAAGTTGAACAGCACTGGAAATGAAAAAAGGCGGAGTTGTCTGAAGGGCCTTAAAATCGATTAAATGATTGCTAAAATAGGGCGCGATACCAGTGTGTAGCATTTCCAAAATAACTTCTGCAGTTGTTCTTTTTTGATTGGTAGGTTGATAGTGGATTTAAAAGCAAGGTGTTACCTAGTTTGCATTTTATTTTACGGTCATACCTTTGCCCACGATTCAACAAATCTTCCAGTTAACAACATACTGTATCAGAAGTTTTTTCTAATTCAGCCAAGTCTTGGTAATTTGATTTCTGCAGCAGTGCAATGAAGAACTCCAATCAGAGGTTTGATCGTTTTCCGTTTCAGTCCCCAGTATCATTTCAAATAATTACCCAACTACAAAGCAGCAGAAATAGCAGTCATGCCTGAATGCTGGAAATCAGCCTTATTCCATAGAATCCAACTTGCTGGCAGAAAACATTCAGGAGTCACGTTGAAAATCGCTATTAGAAAATAGCAGCAAAAAAAAAAGGCAGCCATTCTCTCAGAGTTATGGAAATGTAGGGAGCAATACATAAAAAGTAAAAAAGATGCCAAACAGAAAAGAGAAGCCGGTGGTGGTGGAGGCAGATTCGATAGGGTCTTAAGAGACTTCTGGATGAGTACATGGGACTTAGTAGGATCGAGGGTCATAGATAAGCCTAGTAGGTAGAGATATGATCGGCGCAACTTGTGGGCTGAAGGGCCTGTTTGTGTTGTAGTTTTTCTATGTTCTAGAAAGGTTCAATGAAGCTTTCATTTTAAAATGTGCTCATGACCTTTCAGTATTTAAAAACTTAAGTACGTATGTATAATTAGACTTCAATCTCAGCACAGCTTCCATTAACTTAAACGCACATATCATGAGCTGGTCATTTATTTCACATTGAACAAAAGATTGAAGGCTTCAAATAGATTTGATTTTCTCTAATGTTTATATGTTCAAATCCTGGAGGCAGATGTTCTCTAACAGACCTAAAATTGAGGAAGTGAGCTGGAGGTAAAATGAATGAAAACAATGTTATTGTTCATTAATGTTAATTTCTCATTTACCAAGAGCCAAGCCTTTATGTTGTGTTAGTTTCACGGAGCTAAGAAAAGGCATTATAAATGCATGTCACATTTCTATATATTCTTAAGATATGACTAGCGGCATGACAATTGGAGCAGCACAGAAGCACAATGGTTATTGTGATCATTGTATGGTGGAGTTTCTGGTGCAGATGGAGGAGGAGAAAGTGGGTTCCCGGACACGCGTCCTTTGTTTGAATAGAGGGGAATACGGTAGGATGAGAGAAGAATTGGCGAATGTGGACTGGGAGAGCGCATTGGAGGGAGGGTCTGTTGAGGAGCAGTGGAGGATCTTTAAGGAGATCTTTCTTGGTGCTCAACGGAAATTTATTCCAATGGTCAAAAAGGATAGTAGGAGGAGAGGTAATAAGCCGTGGATAACGAAGGAGGTGAAGGAAAGTGTTAAACTAAAAGCGGAGGAATTTAGAGTAGCTAAGAGTAGTGGGCGAGAAGAGGATTGGGAGAGGTTTAAATGTCAAAGATTGACAAAGAAGTTGATAAGGAAGGGTAGGAGAAACTATGAAGCTGGGCTAGCGCTTAATATAAAAAAGGATAGCAAGAGTTTTTATAAATATATAAAAAGGAAGAGGCTGGCTAGGGTGAACGTTGGTCCTTTAGAGGATGAGAAAGGGGACCTAGTGGTAGGGGATGGGGATATGGCTAAGGTATTGAATAACTTTTTTGTTTCTGTCTTCACGGAGGAGGACGTGAATAATTTGCCGGGTGTTAGCGATGGAAAGGTGGTAGGACTGGAGGGTCTTAATGACATTACTGTTACTAGAAAGGCGGTGCTCGACAGACTGGAGGGGCTGATTGTGGACAAGTCCCCAGGACCGGATGGAATGCATCCGAGGGTTCTGAAAGAAATGGCGGAGGTGATAGTGGATGCCTTGGTGGTTATTTTCCAAACGTCGCTGGATTCCGGGGAAGTGCCGGATGATTGGAAAACGGCTAATGTTACGCCGTTGTTTAAGAAGGGTGCCAGGCAAAAGGCAGGGAATTATAGGCCGGTTAGTTTAACGTCTGTGGTAGGTAAAATGTTAGAATCTGTCATTAAGGAGGAAATTGCAAGGCATCTTGAAGGGAATTGCTTGATAGAGCAGACGCAGCACGGTTTCATTAAAGGGAAGTCGTGTCTGACAAATTTACTGGAGTTCTATGAGGATGTGTCTAGGGCGGTGGATAGAGGAGAGCCGGTGGATGTGGTCTTTCTAGATTTTCAGAAGGCGTTTGACAAAGTGCCTCACAAGAGGTTATTGCAGAAGGTCGAGGGACATGGAGTTGGGGGTAGGGTGTTAGCGTGGATAGAGGATTGGTTGTCAAATAGGAGGCAGAGAGTGGGGGTCAACGGGTGCTATTCGGATTGGCGGATGGTGACTAGTGGAGTGCCCCAGGGGTCGGTGCTGGGGCCTCAGCTTTTTACCATTTATATAGATGATCTGGAGGAGGGAACCGAGTGTAGAGTGTCGAAATTTGCTGATGACACCAAGATTGGGGGAACGGCAAATTGTGCGGAGGGTGTGGAGAGTCTGCAGAAGGATCTAGATAGGCTGGGCGAATGGGCCAGGAAATGGCAAATGGAATTTAATGTTGGCAAGTGTGAGGTGGTCCACTTTGGTAGGAAGGACTATTACTTACGGGGCGAAAAACTGCAGCAAGCGACGGTGCAGGGGGACCTCGGGGTCCTTGTGCATGAGTCGCAAAAACCCAGCTTGCAGGTGCAGCAGGTGGTCAGGAAGGCGAATGGGATGCTGGCCTTCATAGCGAAGGGGATTGAATATAAAAGTAGGGAGGTCTTGCTGCAGCTGTATAGGGCATTGGTGAGGCCGCAACTGGAGTACTGTGTGCATTTTTGGACGCCGCACCTGCGCAAAGATATTTTGGCCTTGGAGGGAGTGCAGAGGAGGTTTACTAGGCTGATACCGGAGTTGAGGGCATTGAGCTATGAGGAGAGGCTGAATAAACTGGGCTTGTACTCGTTAGAGTTTAGAAGAATGAGAGGAGATCTCATTGAGACGTATAAGATGATGAATGGGATGGATAGGATAGAGGTGGAAAGACTCTTCCCGCTCAAAAAAGACAATAGGACTAGGGGGCACAGCCTCAAGATAAAAGGGGGGCGGTTTAGAACGGAGTTGAGGAGGAACTTCTTCACTCAAAGGGTGGTGAATCTCTGGAATTCTCTGCCCGTTGAAGTGGTGGAGGCTGCCTCGCTAAATATTTTTAAGACGCGGGTTGATGGGTTTTTGATAAGAGAGGGGATTAAGGGTTATGGGGAGAGGGCGGGAAAGTGGAACTGAGCCACGACAGATCAGCCATGATCTTATTGAATGGCGGGGCAGGCTCGAAGGGCTGGATGGCCTACTCCTGCTCCTATTTCTTATGTTCTTATGTTCTTACCACAGCTGCCGCACAGTGCCAGGAACCCAGGTTCGATTCCCACTTGGCTCAGTCTGTATAGAGTTTGGACATTCTCCCCGTATCTGCGTGGGTTTCCTCCCGCAGACCAAAGATGTGCAGGTTGGGTTAATTGGCCATGCTAAATTGTCTCTTAATGTCAGAGAGAATAGCTAGGGTAAATGTATGGGGTTATGCTATAGGGCCTGGGTGGGATTGTGGTTGGTGCAGACTCGATGGGCCGAATGGTTTTCTTCTGCATTGTAGGGATTCTATTCTATTGTTTCACATGCAATGTGGAATAGGAATCATTAATTTTCTGCCTTGGACTTTTCACATGATGGCATAGCAGCTAGCATTGCTGCTTCAGAGTGCCAGGGACCTGGGTTCAATTCCCAGCTTGGATCTGTGTGGAGTGTGCAGTTCTCCCTGTGTCTGCATGGGTTTCCTCTGGGTGCTCCAGTTTCCTCCCACAGTCCAAAAGACGTGCTGGTTAGGTGCATTGACTCAAACAGGCGCCAGAGTGTGGTGACTAGGAGATTTTCACAGTAACTTCATTGTAATGTTAGTGTAAGCCTACTTGTGACTAAAACTTTAATTTATTCATTAAAAAGGAAATAAACAGCTGAAACCACAAAGACACTGAGCTGAACCTTACATGCTGCTGACGGGTTCGCCTGCAGTGATGGGGATACTAGTCAAATAGGCTTAGCTGATCACCTTCCCAAGTTTACCTTCATAGTACAATCAAAATTGGAAGCGTAGCCATTATTTTTAAATGGATAATTAAAGGTCAATTACGTTTGTCAAGCCTATTGACCTTGATAATGCAATGCCTATGCCAGAATATGTTTTTGGTTTTACACCAATTGTTTAAAGAGCAGGAAGGAAGGGGAGATTCATTCTTCAGGGGCTGCCTTTGCTGATCGCAAGGTGCCTCTGCCTTAGACTGAATTCCCTTAAAGCAATCTCAATAAACCTACTCCAACCTCATTAGTCTACCCTGCAGTACAATATGAGGGGGTGGCATCGAGCATGTTGACTCTATTGTTCCACCTGTGGCTATAGGAGTTACCCAGCTTGCAAATTGGCCACGTCTCTAGCAGCATCTGGAAGTAGATTACCAGGGACCCTTATCTAGCCCATTCCCTGATGGACTTCACAGTTGCCATTGTCTGAACTCTGCAAACCATTAGGCCAATGGGCCACCAGATTTCATGATTCCAGAAACAAAGAAGAATTAAGGACACCCATTATGTAAGGCAGGTGCTCAGTGATCTCCCTCCTCACTCCCTCTCTCAATGGTATTTTGGTAGCTTTGTTAATGGGAGATCAAAGCTCCTTCATTCATAAGCATTGCCCTCCAGTGTGTGCCAATAGCCAGCTATCACCTGACTGGAACATCAGTTGTAAGAAACTAGGATTGTAAACTTGTGGGTTTGTTACAACAAGGAGTCTGCAGAAAATAACATCCAGAAGACGGCTGCAGAATTCTCTCTCTGCTACTTTCAAGTTTGGTCCCATCTCCGCTACATCTCAGAGATAGAGAATTTCACACAAAGGGAATTCAAGTATCAGAAAACCCACCTTGAAAAAATAAATTGCCTCCAGAGAAACCACCAGCTTACATAGGCTGCAACACTCCTGGAATTGTTAAGGTGACCAAAGGAAGATCGGAACATATAGTTCTTATATTTTTCTTCCAGACTTTAATTCTCACCAATTCCATCTCCTCTGCCACCCTGCAATATGTTCTGCATGGCATCTTATCATGTACACGTATATTGTGGGATTGGAGATTTCTTTTTACCTTTTGAAAAGTCTTATACTCCCCTCAAGTGAGTTTTTAAACCATAAAATTAACGAACTCAAGATCTGACTGGCTTATTGCTTCATAAAACATCACAGATGGTCGAAGTACATATTGAATTTAAAAATAGTTTTCTCAAAATGTTATGACCACGTGAGGAGGAGTGAATTGACATGGATAGAAGATTGGTTAGCTAACAGGGAACAGAATAGACATAAGTAGATCATTTTTCTGGTTGTAAAATGTAGAGTGTTGTACCACAGGGATTGATCAGTGCTGGGGAATAAACTTTTGACAATGTGTGTCAATGATTTGGATAAAGGGATTAAAATATTTTGCTTATGATACAAAGATAAGTGGGAACTCAAGTTGTGAACAAGATATAATGAGGCTAAAAAGGAATATAGATGGGTTATGTGAATGGGAAAGGATCTGGCACATGCAGTATAATGTGGGAAAAAATGAAATGGTCCATTTTGGCAAAAGAATAAAACAGCACATTATCAAAATGGTGAGAGATTGCAAAGGGTTCTGGGTGTCTTAATGCATGAATTACAAAAGGCTTATAATATAGGTACAAGTATTAGGAAAGCCAATAGAATGCTATCGTTTATTGCAAGGGGAATTAAATACAAAAGTACATAAAAATACGGAAATGCTTCCGTTACAAAGGGCATTGTTGAGAAAACATTTGGAGTAGTGTGGTCTCATTATTTAGTGCAGCATGTAACTTCTGTTGGAAGTTGGTCAGAGAAGGTTTACTAGACTAATACATGGAATGGGCGGTTGATGAGGAAAGGTTGGACAGGCTAGGCTTATGTTTACTGGAGTTTAGAAGAGTTGAGGTGACTTGATTGAAACATACAGGATCCTGAGGGATTTCAGCAGCTTGGATGTGGCAAAGATCTTTTGGGAGAAACTAGAAATATAGAGGTCACCCTTTTAAGACTGAGGTAAGGAGAATTTCTTTGGGAGTAGTGAGGCTTTCACTACTGTGGTATTGATGCCCAGATGATCCGAAACGGTGTTAGTTACATAGTGGTTGGTTACAAACAAAATCTATCCTCATTTGAAAAGATTAGGCTGATGCCAGAATACTGAAGTTGCAGAATAGATAATTTTGTTAGTAACCCTGTGTCTCTTCCTTGTTATAATTGAGGTTAAGTTTTGTCTAAGAGGTTTGGTTGGTTTAGCCAGCTGTTAGCTCCCAGACTGTTGTTAACAGCCAAGCTGCTTGATTACCTGCAGGGGTATTCTGTGCTTCTCACAGGCCCAGTCTTTAGTCTGTGTAAAAGAGGCTTTTAATACGCTAATTTTTCAGATTGTTTGTCTGATCTGCTTGGACCTTTTCTAACCCTTCGCTATCCACCTGTGAACTTTTTTTAAAGCTCCAATCCAGGCACAATCCGACTTACAGGTGGGCTACAATAAGATTCTTTCCCTCCTGTAGGAGTTGTGGTTTTGTGTCCACTTCTTGTGAATTGGAAAACTTTTTCCATTTCATCTTGCTGATTAGTGGCCAACTCTGCACAAGTTCCACTGCTTTTCTTCTTGTGACCTCCACACATACCATACCCCAAGCAGGTGATTTTCCTCTTTTCCTCTGTTCTTTCGGGAATAGACGTTCCCTCTAACCTGATCCATGTCCCCAGAACATTACTGTTCCCAAGTGAATGCTCAGCTGCTGTTGTCTCCCTTCAACTGGGTGGGACATCTCCCTCACTCTTCCATGGTCTTTTTGGAAACTTGCCTGCCTGGTCACTATTTAAATCTGACATGAAAGTGCTTACTAAACAGATCATTACCACTCTTCCTTCATCCTTTTTAGTGATTACAAGCCCTTCATGGACCTCCTTTACTGCTGCTAGTCTAACTTCAGCCCTATTTAACTCAAATGGCCCTCCTTTGCTATCCCAACTCCCACAGATTCTACCCTGACCTGTTTTACCTCTACTGGCTGAGCCTCAGGTCTTTTCCCTAACTACTGCAACTCTCACAGGTTCTATCACCACTGTAGGATATCCAAACTTCTCAGTTTTCTGTAGATTCTTGTCGACTTTCTTTAGCCATTTCAGCCTCGCCAGACCATCCCTTACCCGACTGGAGTACTATTCTCCAGCCTGCTTTGTTAGCCTCCATCCCCCAACAGAGAGTTCAAATAGACTTGTCACCCTTTCTTTCCATTTTCTTTGGAACTCTCTCCTTTCCTGCATCCTTCTTTTTCCCTTGCAATCTCGCTGCAGCATGTTCTGTTCTACTTCACCCATTGTGTATTTTCAAGGATTTTTGGGTGGGTCTGTGGCAGCCATTGTTTCACTATCTTGCACTTTGCATTCTAATCTCCCTTCCTTGGACAGAATTTCAATGGATTTTTGAATTACAAGAAATGTCTCTCTCTTCACATTCTCAAAAGCACTTTGTTTGCTTTCTTCCCTCTTCACTTTGGAAGGCGTCCTTGCATTTTTACGTAGCTTATCGTTGATCAGTTCAAATAGCAACATCTCCTGTCAGTTGGAAAATCTTTTTTTTCCAAAATTAAAAAAGGCTTGGCCTTGTGACATCAACCGTAGGGATCAAGAGAGGAATTTATTCACCCCTTCAGATTTGGTCAGAACACTTGCATTTATTACCCAATCCTAACTGCCCAAGATGGTGGTGGCCCTTTTTCTTGAATTGTCGGGATTCATAGCCAAACTGCTAAAATTACTAGACTGCTTTAAAAGAACAACCAAGATTCACCCACATCATTGAGAGACTAGATCGTAAATCAATCTCACCAGATTATGTCAATTCAAAATGCTGCTTTCAACTGATATTTGTAATTAGCAAATTACTGAACTCGCGCTCTACCCTGCAGAAGGAGGCCATTCAGCCCATTGAGACTGCACCAACCACAATCTCACCCAGGCCCTATTCCCATAACCCCTTATTATTTGCTCTGCTAATCCCCCTGACACTAGGGTCAATTTAGCACGGCCAACCAACCAATCTAACCCACACATCTTTGGAACGTGGGAGGAAACCGGAGCACCCAGAGGAAACTTATGCAGACACAGGGAGAATGTGCAAACTCCACACAGACAGTGACTCAAGCTGGAAATTGAACTTGGGTCTCTGGCGCTGCTAACCACCGTGCCACCCAAAATCAAAATGGAGTATTGCCTTTGTAATTGGTGTTGTGCCAATTAACTCGATACAAGTTATTTTCAAATGCAATGTTTAAGTGTTGCAATAGTTCTAATGCTAATGAACAATTGTTGGTTTATAACTAGCAACAACGTAAACTTTATCATAGTCTGAACCTGCTGATACAGGATAGTTCAAGCAAACCAAATCCAGGCATAAACTGGATGGTAAACTCCAACCAGTTCCTTGAGTTCAGGTGTTGGGTTTATGGATTTATCTGGTGTCTTTGAACAGTCTGGAAAGAGTATCAATTCCAGTGCTCCAACAATGGAAAAGGGAGAAATCTATTTGGCTATCACCATTTCTACTACCATTATAAATATGATGTTTACAAGATTATGCTTTGGAACTGCCTTCAACTTGGCATAAAATGAAAGAATCCATGTGACCTGCCCTGAATTCTGCTTAACAGTAGATGACCTAGCTGTTTAAAAATTAAAGGAAGAGTTGTGTTGTTTCACTGGAAATAAATTACAAGGCATCCACAGAAAGATTAGGGCAGTAGATTCACATTTATCATAGTTATTCTGCGCGTCTTCAAGAGTTCCAAGAACATGTTGAGAACATCAGGCGAACAGTAAAGCATTAAACTGTCCATTTACTTCCAAGCTACAGTTGATATCTAAAGAGTAGGTAATCAGCATTCTACCTGCATACAAGGCCCATGTGATTCAAATTGCTAAGAAGATAGGCTTTGAGAAAGGTGGAGTCGTTAGGAAGCCATTCAAAGATCAGGTTTTGGGCTTCCCCAGAACATCACTGAATTTCCTAAACAAGTCAGTCCTTGGGGATTCAGATGAGAGCAGCTAGAAGCAAAAAAAAATCTCAATGGTTCAATGTACAGGAATGCAGGTGAAAGCTCAGCTGCAGGTTGGAAACACTAAATGTGTGGGATTTGAAACGAGACTGGAAGATTTGCTTAGCTTGAGCTAGAGGGAGAAACTCCAGGGGAAACCCTCACCATGAAAGATAGCCATGAGGTTAAACGTTACCAGGGAAAGGAAAAGACTTGAAGTAAACCCTTGAGCGCTCAGAATCATTTTGGGCTGGTTCCAGGAGAATTAAACACCTGCCGAGGTATTGGTGTAAAATATTATTATAAAGTGGGATTGTCGGTAATGTTAAATTTTTATCCGGTAGTTTGATTCATTGCCACATGTAAAAAAAATTGCTTTTTGCATGTAATACAGACAGACAAAGCTTACCATTCATACAACACACAGGAGAGGAGGAAAGGAGAGTGTAGAATGTACCGTGACAGTCTTAACTAGGGTGTAGCGAAAGATCAACTTAATACAAGGAGGTCTATTCAAAAGTCTGATGGCAGCAGTGAAGAAGCTGTTCTTGCATCAGTTGATGCATGATCTCAGAACTTTGTACACTTTTTCCAACAGAAGAAGGTGAAAGGGCATATGTCCAGGGTGATTATGCTGGCTGCTTTTCCAAGGCAGCAGGATTAAAGTACAAATTGCCTTCACAAATAATGTTTAGTCAACACCACAAAATCTTTAAAGGGATGACACTTCAACTATCAACTGGGAGTTCAAATTTAATTTTTAATGTTCTTGGCTCTTCAGAGATCATAATATTTCATATACTTCTGTTGATTCACAAGGGACAGAGTGCAGTGGACCACAAACTGCATGGGCCATGCTGTGTTTTGCATGATATTGAGAAAACCGTGCAGTCAAGCAAGTAGCAGCCCTTGGCACTGCCTACCAAGGGAAATTGACTCAAGTATTGTGCAGAGTTGTATGCAAATTTCTACACCTCAGGTGTTTACAGTGTGCATTGTTCAAACCTCCCCTCCTGTTTAATCCTGATTACTATGCCACAAAATGATAGACAAACCTCCAAATGATCCGTGAAGGGAGCAAGATATAAGAAAAGATCAAAGCAGCTCAAACACCACAGACTAAAAAAAAGTAGGTTAAAAAGGAGGGTTGGGGCTCCTTACTGAGATTTATTAAACGCAAAAAAACATAGGAACATAACATGTTTTATCAACGTTATAAAAAATAAAGAGATACACTGAATGCACCAGATGAATGGTTCCATGGTGCTGTATTATCAGTGCTCTCTTTTTCCAGTGAGAAATTCGCGCAGTGTGACAACAACTTTTTGGAAGATGAAATCTGCCTCTGGATACAAATACAGTGAACCACAAACACCATTTTAAATTAAAACTAGGAAAGTAAGCCTCAAAGCATTTCTAATTGGTATGAAATTAAAATAACGAGAAGAATTTCCTGGCCCTTTCTGCCAGCGGCAGCTTGCAGTCCCAACAAGAGAGACCCCTTCCACAGCAGGTTCCCCACCAGTGGGATAGGCAAGCCATGCAAAACTCAGGAAAGAACTGCAGGACCAGAAGATCCCACCAGCAACCAGTCAGAAGCCACCTCTGCAATTGGAAAACATGCAGTAGGGTTTGGGGAAGGGACAGAAAATTCCACTCAGCTTCATTACTCAAAAGTTAATGTTAGAATTAATTGGCCAGGGTAGAGTAGAGAAATCAAAGATAATAGGAACATTCAAATCATAGTTTGATGTTCTACTTGGATATTAGAGAGACAACTCTTAAAACTGGGTCTCAGTTTCCTCCCGTAGTCTAAATGATATGCTGGTTAGGTGCATTGGTCACGCTAAATTCTCCCTCAGTGTACCTGAGCAGGCGCTAGACTGTGGCGACTACAGGATTTTCACAGTAACTTCTTCGCAGTGTTAATGTAAGCCTACTTGTGACACTAATAAATAAATCTAACCTACATGTCTTGGGACACTGAAAAATAATTTAGCATGGCCGATCCACCTAACCTGAACATCTTTGGACTATGGGAGGAAACCTGAGCACCTGGAGGAATCTCTTGCAGACAGGGGGAGACAAGGACAGCACGGTAGCACAGTTTTCTCAATAATATCATGCAAAACACAGTGGTTAGCACTGCTGCCTCACAGCACCGGGGAGCTGGGATCGATTCCCGGCTTCACTGCTTGTGCAGAGTCTGCACGGTCTCCCCATGTGTCCGCATGAGTTTCCTCTAGGTGCTCGGGATTCCTCCCATAGTCTGAAAGGTGCATCAGCCATGCTAAATTCCCTCTCAGTGTAACCGGACAGGCGCTGGAGTGCAGCGGCTTGGGGATTTTCACAGTTACTTCATTGCAGTGTTAATGTAAACTTACTTGTGACTAATAAACTTTAAAATACCAAACAACCAGCAGGTCTTTGACTTTTTTTGATGAATATGCAGACAGCTGAATTTTAACACAGGGAATCCTTGTGGTTGATCATTTTTCACGATCCCAAGCTTTGAAATGGAGGTTTAATGACTTTGGCTATATCATTTCAATACAATGCAATTTTTTAAAAAATGTAATTTTTTTATTGGAAAATTTAGTGCTGACAATGCGAAGAAATCAATCTTCTAACAACGTTAAATGTCCCATTTGCAATTTATTTTTTATTCCTAAGTCATATCCAATGGCTTTTCTTCAATTGATTTTGAGCAGAATGCAACATCAACAGCTAAAAGGATTAGAGTCTATGTGACAGGCACTGGAACAGGCGCATTTATAATTACACGAGATTAAGTGCATAGTCCCATCAATTATACAGTTACTAATTATACGTCATCAGTTACCTCTGCTGTTTGATTTAATAGCTGGACTTGAAGCTGTTCATATCTCACCAATTAGTGTCACAGAAATTCTAAGTATATCACATGGACTCTAACATTTTACATCCAATCATATTTAATGATCGGTATTTTGAGAAAGAATAGTATTTATTAATTCAGTCATATGTTACGACTTTTAAGAATTAATCAGTTGAGAACAGTGTGGGATGGTGTCAGAGATTGGATCAAAATTGCTGTGAACTCATTAGGTGTGGGTGGACCAAAAAAGATCTCCCTTTCTGGAATGAGTAACTCTAGTTTTAGAACCATAGAATTCTGACTCTCTGAAAAAACATGCCACCCAGGCCCTCCCCTCTGACCTATCCCAAAACTCCATGCATTTACAATGGCTAATCTATCTAATCTTGAACTGTGGGAGGAAACCGGAGCACCCAGAGGAAATCCACGCAGACATGTAGGGAACATGCAAACTCCAAGCAGACACCCAATGTCAGAATTGAACCCAGGTTCCTGGCAATGCGAAGCAACAGTGCTAACCACTTTGCCACCATGTCTTTATTTCCTTCAGTGATGAGAAATAGGGGAGAACTTTACATTACGAAGCGCTGAGAAGCTGGGATCCAGAAGCCTGGATTTCCTCACGTAGTGGTTGATGGGCTTGACTTCCAGTCAATAGGGAACACACTTGAGGTCAAGTCTGAACTGTGACTCTGTCGGAAGTTCTTACAAAGTTGGTGTGGGGTGGGTTGTTATAAACACACACACACACACACACACACACACACACACACACACACACACACACACACACACACACACACACACACACACCATATTTATTAACAAGGAAAAGCTGTACTGAGGCCAGAGGAAGAATCCTGCCCGCCCTGGAACACCCCACCAGCTGCTCCAGTCCCTACATGTCTTCAGACTTTCTTCTGCCAAAGAAAGAAAGAGTTCCACTCACTGGAATGGTTACCCACTCTCCTTTCCAACTTGTTCCTCAAATCAGATGGCCCTCTTCTGCTGGGCTGTCCTTAAAGAGACAGTCACCACATTGGTTGAGGCTCGGGAGGGTGGTCAGATCTGTATTCCCTCTGGCTGGTGGTGGGAGGGAAAGTGAGGGGGGTTGAGGGGAGAGATTATCTGATAGAGGGCACACTCTTCCCAATCGCAGAGCTGAAGGAATACTTCCTGAAGCTATCTTCACCTGGCTCCGGTTGAAGGTTTGCTGAGGTCCAGAAGAAATATCCTACCATTGTTAAAGCTGCAATGCGGATTAAGTCTGAATCTTTCAGCCTCACTAATATATTTAAAATGCACATCTGCCTCTTTAGTGGACTGGCTGCACACTTCTTGTCTCATTGATAGGTTAAAGCAGACCTTTAGTCCATTTAACCGCAAACGTAGTTCCACATGCTCACCCTTATTAGATTTCCCACAATGTTACACATCATCTAAAGCACCTATGGTTTCCATTCTATGACTGACTCCCAATCACAGCACCTTTTATTGAACACAGGCTTCACAAGAAGAACACATTTGCACAGTTCTCAAAAAAAAAACCATTAGCTGTTGACCACTGCAATTTTGGATTGATTCAGAAATTGAAATGATTTTCTTTAAAAGAAGTGAAGCTGCAAAATGCAGTTTTATAAAATGAGCCAGATAATAGTTGGAGAGTAAATGAAATGCCAGTAAAAGTATTATTTCTCACATAGAACCATTCATCCCTTAAATTGGACCATATTTGCAGTTCATTTTAGACTTTATGTGCCGATTTGTTCAAAGATGCCCCTGATTTACATCTGGCCTGTACAGCTATCAATTTTTCTTTGATCATCAAGGCAATATGTTGTTTGTGTTCTTTCACATGTGAATATAAAGCTCTGAAGAAATCATACAGACTCAAAATGTTAACTATTTCTCTCTCCACAGATGCTGCCATACCTGCTGAGTTTTTCCAGCGTTTTGTGTTTTTGTATCCAAGTCAGGTATTATCTGTCCAAACCAATTTATTTCATCAAAGTTAATTTTGAAATAATCACTTTAATTAGTTGACAGGCAGTTGAAGTAAGTCGGCACCCACATTCCCAACCCAACTGAAGTACCTTGTGTCCGAAACCCACAAAAGTAAGAGTTTTAAAAATAAGTGTTTTTGTACCATCCTGTGGTAATCTATACCAAATCCAGTCCACAATAAATCAATGGTACTTTGTGATGTACACTTAGTGCGTTGGGCCTTCCAAATGATATTAGGTTCCTATTAATAACAAAGCACCCTAATTTGCATCATCTAATGAGACTTCTTCTTAGTTTCTGGTGAGCACTTGGTTCTGCCCATTTCGAGATCTCCAACAAAATGATCATAGAATCCCCACAGTGCAGAAGGAGGCTATTTGGCCCCTTGAATCTGCACTAACAACAATTCCACCCAGGCCCTATTCCTGTACCCCCATGTATTCACCCTGTTAATCTCCCTATCACTAAGGGGAAAATTTACCATGGCCAATCTACTTAAAGCTGCACAACTTTGGAGTGTGGGAGGAAACCAGTGCACCCAGAAGAAATGCATGCAGATATGGGGAGAACGTGCAAATTCCACACAGTCATCAGAGGCTGGAATTGAACCCGGGTCCCTGGCACTGCGAGGCAGCGGGGCTGATCACTGTGAGACAGCGGGACTAATTTGCTATGCCACCCCAAATGATGGGGAAATATATTGGAAGCAATGGGATGATAAAGAGGTTCACTACCAGTTTCTTCACATCACCACTCCATTTCTGTTTGACCAGGTCAGGGGTGTTGGGGATGGAAGGTATGTCTCAGTCTCTATCTCATTACAGTAACCCAGTGTAATAGTTCTATTTCCCAGATTGCCCATTACTGAAGGGAGCTCCATTCCACAAAGAACCCTTACAGCAATCAGCAGAAATACATTCTCATGATCAAATCTCTACTGGATATACAGAGTCCAGAGACAAAAATATATGTGTATAGACCCTCTGTGTCATCTAATTTCTCTTAAAAATATCTGCTACAGGTTTGTATTTTCTCAACCGCACAAAGGCTTTGAGACTAAAGCTTTACTGCTGCCTTCACTTCAATGGGAAACACTTCCAAGTGAACATTACTTTTAAAACTTCAATATAATTCATAGATCACACTTAAAGCAGTAAAAGAAACACCAAAGCCTCTCTTGAGGATGCCAGCCTAAGGCACTTAATTTTTCTTCAGTCTAAAGCTGATCTTGCAGCTTAAGAACAGTACAGCACAGGAACAGGCCCTTTGGCCCTCCAAGCCTGCGCCCATCATGTTTACCTATCTAGATCAACCACTTATATCCCTCGAATCTGTGCCCATTCAGCTCATTAAACCTCCTGGGCACAACAGGAATTTAGCATCATATCTTCTAATGCCAGAAGTAAAATTTGTAGCCCACTCCCAACAATAACAACACTGATGAAAAGCTTGTCAGCACACATGCACAAAGTTCTCCTCTGGCAAACAGAATGTTAAGGGGAAACTACAATATATCTCAGTACTTTCTCAGAACCAAAACTGCAATTATGCTGTATCTTATATATTTTCAAGCCCACAATATTTGATCCAACAAGCTCGACTGTTAAAAGTTCAACATTTGCAAAATGCATCGTCAAGTAAGCTGTCTGATCAAATACCAATTGCTGAAAAACTCAGCTGGTCTGGCGGCATCTGTGGAGAGATACAGAGTTAATGTTTTGAGTCCAGTGTGAGTTCCTTGAGAGGTACAAATGTCATGGGCTTTATGCTATCAAGAGGGGGCAGGGTTGATGGAGGTGGAACAAAAGGGAAGTTCAGAGTGTGTGGCGAGTTTAAATACCAAAGATTACATGGAACAAACAGCAAAAGGAATGATAATAATGAAACAAAGCCTTGGTCCAGAGTGGGTAGTTTTGAATGCAAAAACTTGGAAACAGATTACAAACTAACAGTTAAAAAGGGGAGTGGGAAAGAGAATTTAAAATGGAGGCCAGGGTTCATAGCACAATCAAGTCAACATACAGTCCAGAAGGCTATAAAAAGTGGCAAACAGAAAGCAGAGGTGCTGTTCCCCCAGTTCATGTTGGGCTTCAATAAAAGATTGCAGCAGGATAAGGGTAGAGAGGTGAACGTGAAAGCAAGTTAGTGAATCTTTTTTCTTGTGCCAAAACAGTGTAAAACAATCCATGAGTATAAAATTTGAAACTACATGTCTGAAGAATTTAATCCCTAACGCAGTGGTTGTGGCAAGATGTGGCTGTAGCAACTCTCCTGCATGGAGTGAGAATGACGGGAGATTAATGATATCCATCCTTATGATAAAGCTTAAGGTAGGATAATGTGAATTTAATTAGGAACTCGCTACATTATCTGATAACTTCTGAATAACCTATACTCATCTGAACTCATTTCCATGATCTTGGCTTTATTAAACTCGTTACTGAAATAAACTTAATTGCTGAAGTAATTAGAAGCAAGCAAGCAGCATATTTAATATTCTGTAATCAATATAAAAACGTAAACATTTTTAAAACTGTTTTTACACTGGCTTCACATGTACAGGATTTGGCTGCTTTTTGCTGCATCAGACATCAGGTGAATCTTCTGATATCTAAATAAAAATGATGTTTATGTGGAAGCCAATTGTTTTGATGGATCTTTCTCTGTTACTCAGGCCATCAAATTGGCAGTTGAGCTGTTCGTCCTTCTGCTCAAGGGCTATATTAGTCTTTCCTTGATTTAGGAACTCATGTTCATAGATTCCCTAGTGCCAAAGGAGGCCATTCAGCCCATTGAGTCTGCACCGACTCTGTTACAGCATCTCACCCAGGTCCTATCCCTCCCATAACCTCATATTTACCTTGCTAATCCCCCTAACTGACGCATCTTTGGACATGAAGGGGAAATTCAGCATGGCCAATGCACCCAACCTGCACACCTTTGGCATGTGGGAGGAAACCAGAGCACCCAGACGAAACCCATGCAGATACAGGGAGAAAGTGCAAACGCCAGACAGACTGAAGCAAGGTTGGAATTGAACCTGGCTCCCTGGCACTAATTTTTAAACAAAAGAGGAAAATCCATAAAAAACTTATTTCAAGGGGGCGCAGCACTTCATCTTCCGAGTAAGCACGTCACAGCCCTCGGGACTCTCAGAGTACGACAACTTTAGATTGTAACCTTTTTCGTCCACTTTGACCTTTTTTAAATATCCAAAACAATTTTTTGTCCCATTACAAACCCTGTGTCCCCACCTCCTCCCAGTCCATCTGTCACTTGATTTTAGTTTTGCTTTCACTGACAATTGATTTTTATTCTCCCATTAACATATTCTGATATCTCACCTTTATGCAACTATTAGCACCTTCTCTTGCCATTAACACTTCCTGTGTCTCATAGCTTACACATTTTTACTGCAATCTCTCCTAGCTCCCACCAATCACTGATCTTCGAATCTGCTCCAGCTGCTACACACTTGAGACAGTATTATAATTCAACACATTTCTCCCTCTCTTTCACCGCGAAGAGTCATATGGATTCAAAATATCTCTCCACAAACGCAGCCAGACTTTCCAGTGTCATCTGTTTTTGTGTTTTGAAGGATGCAATCAATCGGAAATGGTCAGTGTAATTTGCAGACAAGTCCTGAAATCAGAGGTCCCATCCCCAGGCACAGTTCTTCTGACTTTTAAGATGGGAAGTAACATGGGAGGAGGAATGTTCTGGCAGGCATTCAGGTAGCTGGCTATTTAAAATCATCAGCTACTTGTACTGAAGTGGGGTATTGGTAGGCCAGGAGTGTTAAACTAGGTAAAAGCATGGCCTGAACTTGTGGCTATATTTGGATACTCAGGATGCCGCTTTAGATCTTTCAGGGAAAAGAGCCAGAATTCTCCCCAAAGAAATTAAGTGTTGAGTTTGTGGGAAAACTGGAGTAATTTGTACTGTTTTTTTCCAGTGGGAGTTTAGACTAGAATCTCCTACATTCCGAGTGGTGCAGAGTCCACCTGCATGAATATCATTAGATTTCAGGCGGTGAGGCCTATTCCTGCCCGGGAAGCTGAAAGCAGCATGCCTCAGGTCAGCAAATGAAAAGCTGGCCCCAAACGGTCAGCCTCCCCATTTGCTGACTAGCTCAAATGGAAATCCAGCACTGGGAGATGCGGACGCAGCAGGAACACATGCATGGATCCCACACATGCCTGGCCGCGAGATTCTCCCATCCCGCTGGGAGATTTGCCCCCAAGATTTCTGGAAGAGGCAAGATGCCCTTTACCAAAGTTAAAAGTATGCATAAATGTGCAGAAAAACTGCATCAAGCCGTGAAAACTCATTGCCACCATCAGCAGGCTTATCAAAATCAATTGTCAAAATACCCGTCTAAAGCTCCTCCCAGAACTAAGAGGATTGGTCAAAAGCAACTAAGGAAGACATAAGGCTAACCACCATTTAAAAGACTGATCCTTTGAATTAAAAGGTGTGGAGTATTAAAAAAGTTCTTTCTTCTGGGTAAGGGTGTAGGTTGGCATGGTGGATATGGGTTGGCATGGAGGTCCATTAACGTTGTAACTGTAAATGTATTTTGGTGGTGGTTGGGAGGGGGTGAAGTGGGATCATCAAGGGTTCCCACAGTCTAGCAGTCAGTCAGCCAGCACATTCATTCTTGCGATATCTGGGTATCAAATGAATCCACAAAAGTTCAGATCTGCTGTTACCTGGTCTAATTGTTTCACACTCCTGGCCTACCAAAATTCCACCACGGTGGAGGCAGCTCATGACCAGCTGCCTGAGTATCTGCCCAAACATTCCTCATGTAAAAATCAGAAGAGCTATGTTCGGCAGTGGAAGTAAGCCAAACTCCCATTGCACACTGCCTGCTCGGATGAAAATCCCCAACTTCTGAGCGTCTTGTTCCCAGGACAGGTTTGCTAAGTCTGGAATTGTTCAGATTCTGAGATCCCAATGCAGGAGCCAAAATCCAGTCCACCAGATTCATCTATAGACAACAACCCTGAGAGTTTTCCCTTCAGTACTGCACCAAGGAATTTTCCAGGCTGGATCAGGTGAAACTCAAATCTTCCTTCCATTAGAAGCCAGAAGAAAATAATGACAGCTGTTCTTTTATGTTTTTCACCTTGTGTGGATGATAATATTACATTCTATGGTCAAGAAAGTGGGTGAGAAAACAAAGGTCTCAAATATTGCACATCTGTCTGAAGCTTTTGTCATATCCCTTCCAAGGGCTCACCTGCTACTTTCCTTGGTTAAAAAGAAATATTCCACAGGAACGTGGATGGGATGGGACAGTGGGAAGCAGAGGTGATTTTCTCCCAGAAATGTAAAATTCGTGGAATGAAATTATAATAAAAGCAATACTGGGATAGACTTTCAGCTGTTACCTGGCAGTCTCAGTTGTCTGTTAATTATAAAACATGTCCAATTTTCACTCTATTATTTCAGTGATTGGAAAGGCAGCAATCAATTACAAAGAATCTCGAAGAAAGTGAGAAGACACTTTGAAGATACTTTCTTTTTAGAGGGCTGATTGGGACAAGAACCAGATGATGAAGGGACTAATAGGTTTAAGATGAGAGGAGAGAGATACAAAAGGGTCCAGAGGGGCAATTCTTTCACTCAGAGGGTGGTGAGTGTCTGAAACGAGCTGCCAGAAGCAGTAATAGGAGGTGGGTATAGTTTTGTCTTTTAAAAAGCATTTAGACATTTACGTGGGCAAGATGGGTATAGAGTGATATGGGCCAAATGCAGGTAATTGGGGTTAGCTTAGTGGTTTAAAAAAAAAGGGCGGCATGGACAAGTTGGGCTGAAGGGCCTGTTTCCATGCTGTAAGCCTCTATGACTCTATGAAACTCTTCAACCCAAAGCCCAGAAGAGAGAAACTTGGCCAAGGTTGACAACTGATGAAACATCAAACTTGTCAACTCATCCAGGCCAGAGCGGAGGCAACAGAGAGAGATCAGGTCCAACGTGGTCAGACCCAGGTAGAATTCCTCACCTAAAGAGTTGAGCAATACAGGGAGTTACTTCATTTTCAGCATACAGATTGGAACCCATCACCTGATGAAGGAGCAGTGCTCCGAAAGCTCGTGATTCCAAATAAATCTGTTTGGCTTTAACCTACTGTACTGAGGCTTCTTACTGTGCCCACCCCAATCCAATGCTGGCATCTCCACATCAAATCCTTAAATGGAGCTAACCGTCCTTATACTCAATGGACAGAACCTGTTTCAAAACACGTCCCTTTCACCAGCGAAACCTATCATGTGCATCACCCGCACAGTATCCATGGAAATTTTGCAAGAGTGACCTCTTCCAAAAGAAAATGCCACATTGCGTTTCAAGGGAAAGTGACAGATTACGCAGATATCTAATCACATCTGTCTGCAAACCACTGCTCCTTTGTTAGTGTTTTAGGCTGAGAAGCAATTAAGTTCTTGAGTCACTGTTAGAACAGCTGCAGACTCCATTTCTTTCCAGATGCAACATCAAACTTGTGGTGTTTTTATGTCACACCAAGGCTACATGACAACAAATGGGAAAGATGGTCAAACCTCCTATGGTGAGCGCAGCTGCGAGGCAAATCAAAAGCATCTTCATCGCCATTCCGAACAGGCAAATGATCTGTGCTGAGCTTAAGTAGGAACATTGATTTTATTTACTTCACAGCGTGGATCTTTCTGTAGACTGCCATTTGCCAACATTCGTCACAAGCTTTCTGCTGTATGGGTGTGATTAAGGATGCTTGCTGCCCTCAGGTCCTTCAATTTTTTTTCCCCAAGTCAATGCATTGCCAAAAAGCCTTTTACTTTTTTTTGCAAAATAATATTTGCTTTTTGCGTCACACCTGAAATTGCAAATTGTCTCTTTAAAACGATGAAAATAAATGTTGCTGTTTGGGAGAGTGGTGTATTTTCCATTTATGTCCACTCATAGCATGGTGCTTTAATCTAAAGAAAAGCAGACAAGTTCTCTCTTTCAATCAGAACCAGTGCAAATTGTATGGGCCTCCAACATACAAAATAACTGAAGCAGGAACAGACTATGTAGCTCAAGCCAGTTTTGTTATTCAAATGATCAGAGATGATCTTCTGCGTTAACTCTACTTTCTGCCCAATATCCCTCGGTTCCAAGCAACCAAAAAAAATCCTCCCTCTCAGCCTTGAATACATTCAATGATGGAGCATTTAAAAACTTCAAGGGTACAGAATTTGAATGACTCAACTTTCAGAGTGAAGAAATCTCGATGTTGGTGCTAAATAAGTGATTTCTTATACAGAAACTGTGTCCCTTGATTTTAGATTCTCTACCCAGGGGAGAAAACCCCTCAGGGGCTTTTAAACCGCATGGGAACTTTTCATTCTGTTAAACTTCAGAGAATAGAATCCAATTTATTTAGTATATCATAAGGCATTTCTCATTCTAGGATCCTGGATCTTTGCTAGATTGCTTCCAATTCAAGTACATCTTCCCTTAGATTGTTGGAGGCCACAGTCTCACACACAGCCTCAGAGTCCTGCCCAACTAACAAGACTTCCTTATTCTAATGTTCCAAGCCTAAATACTGACAATGAAATTCATTCTCACCCCAATGTACCTGCTCAGTCTGGCAGAGGAAAGGTGAACTAAGAAAGGCATGATTTGCCTGCTAGGATGAAATGGTGGGTTGTTGCACTCTCCCCAGTGCCTCGACTTCATCTATACACTCTCCTGATGGGGTCTCTTGAAATGTGCAGTGCCTTCCTTAATGAACCTTCTCCATTTTTAGTCAGTCACAAGCCAGGAAACTCCCATGAGTCAGGGATATTTGATCTCCTCCTGCATTGAGAGCATCCCTGAAATATTTCTGCTCTTCTCTTGTGAGTCTCCAGCTACAAATTGAGTTCTGAGTAGAGTAGTTGCCTCAGGAGTCTGGTGTCAGCCATGCAAGGAAAATGTGCTGCCTTGATGCTGAATGAGTTGATTGGTGGGAGTTTACTTCCTTGTCACTGGATTAGGGGGATCTTACAAAGGCAGTGCTGATGGCACGTCACCAATGCTTTGAGACACATGCTGTAAACTGTCCAAGACTCTCAAGCATATAGGAACATGGGATCAAGATTGTCCAAGGTTCAGTCTCAGGTTCTGAAATACTCTCTTCAGTAGGCTGAAGAATAAGTATACACATTTGGAGACAATGGCAAATTTCATTGCTGCCTTCAGAGAGAAGTAGTTCTCAAGACACAGAAATATATTATCCCCAATTCCACGAGCCTAACCTTGTGCATTGACCTTTTGTTGGGGCACCATGACTAGTTCCCCTTTATCTACCATATTAGTTCCACCTTCAAAACAAATCACAGAATGGTTACTGCACAGGAGGAAGCCATTCAGCCCACAATGTTTGTATCAGCTCCTACAACAGCAATTCAGCTAATTCCATTTTGCACTTTTTCCCCACAACCCTGCAAATTCTTCAGAAAAATTATCCAACGCCATTTCAAAAGGTAGTTGGAACTCCCGGTCAGATCTGAGCTATTCTAGGAAAAGAATTCCCATGTCATAAGAACATAAGAAATAGGAGCAGGAGTAGGCCATCTAGCCCTTCGAGCCTGCCCCACCATTCAATAAGATCACGGCTGATCTGTCGTGGCTCAGTTCCACATTCCCGCCCTCTCCCCATAACCCTTAATCCCCTCACTTATCAAAAACCCATCAACCCGCGTCTTAAAAATACTTAGCGAGGCAGCCTCCACCACTTCAACGGGCAGAGAATTCCAGAGATTCACCACCCTTTGAGTGAAGAAGTTCCTCCTCAACTCCGTTCTAAACTGCCCCCCCTTTATCTTGAGGCTGTGCCCCCTAGTCCTACTATCCTTTCTGAGCGGGAAGAGTCTCTCCACCTCTATCCTATCCATCCCATTCATCATCTTATACGTCTCAATGAGATCTCCCCTCATTCTTCTAAACTCTAACGAGTACAAGCCTAATTTATTCAGCCTCTCCTCATAGCTCAACCCCCTCAACTCCGACATCAGCCTCGTAAACCTCCTCTGCACTCCCTCCAAGGCCAAAAAGGGCCAGGTGAGTTTGTGTGGAAATTTTCAATACTACTACAGTGAATAATGGAGGGGCATGTGATGTGTTGTTTCTGTATGATGTGGGAACTGGTGGACCCCAGGGTCCTCCCCAGTGACCATGTCTGCAGTAAGTGCAGGTTGCTGGAGAAGCTCCAGCTCAAGGTAGATGAGCTGGCCTCTGAGCTACAGACACTGAGGCTCATCAGGGGGAGAGAGGGTGCCATTGTCAATGGGGTGCAAGTGACACCCACCCCGCCTAGACTGGCTAACTCTAAGGGTCAGGAACAAGAGTGGAGGCCTCAGCCTCTCAATCTGCATAACAGGTTTGAGGTTCTTGCTTCCAGTCTGGACGAGGACGAGGGAGGCGAGGTCGGTGAGCAAACTGCACACAGTACAGTGATGCAGCAGGACATAGGCAAAGAGAAGGTGAAAAGGAATGTAGTAGTGATTGGGGATAGTGGGGTGAAGGGTATTGACACTGTCTTTTGTCACAATGACAAAGTGCACAGAAGGGTGTGTTGTTCTGTTGCTTTCCACTTTAAAAATCAGTGTCCATTAGTTCTTCACCCTTGGTTCAATAGAAATAGTTTCTCTGGCTCTACTTTGTCCAGACCCCTCAGAACTTAGAGCACCTCTTTCAAATCTCCTCTAAATCTGTCTCTTGGCTCAGGAGAACAGTCCCAACTTTTCTAAGCTATTCTCACAACTGAAGTTTCCCATCCCAGGAAACATTTTTGCAAATCTTCTCTGTACATTCTCTAATGCCTGCACATCCTTCTTTAAGTTTGGTATCCAGAATTGAACATAATTAGCATATTAAATATTCTCTCTGTAGCCCATTCGAGACCAACATAGCATTTTATTAAAAAAAACACAACATAATCTCTTGCTTTTGTATTCTAGGTATACAGTTACAAAGCCCAAGATCCCATATTCCCTAATCACCCTTTCACAACATGTCTAGCCTCTCAACAAATTGTGAACTCATATCTTCAAGTCTTTCAGTTCCTGCACCCTCTTTAAAATTGAGTACTTCATTATTGTCTCTCCTTGTTCTGCCTCCCAAAACCTATCACATCTGTTAGGACAATACAGGTAATTTTAAAAGATTTATATTTATATTAGTAAACATTAGAAAGGTATAGTTTTAGGTGGATTTTATTTGATGCCTGGAAGGGTAAATGTTATAGTTAGATTCATGTTGGACAAAGGGGCTTGTACGTGTGGAAGTTTGTTTCAATTCCAACTGTGATTCAATTGTATTTAAAGCGTTACAGGGCGAAGAGTAAAGAAGTGGTTGCTTAGCAACAGAATGCCATTTTCCAGTAGGAAAGGCTTTTCTTTGTTCTTGGCATTAACTGGCACCCAGGGCAGTTGGAGAAAAGATCCTAGAAAGTGAACAGTTCTCAACTCTGCCAGAAGAAGCCAGACAGGACAAGAGAGTTGCAAAGATGCAAGTTTCCTAAGGAACAAGGTACAATCCAGATAACCAGGGAATTGGGAAGGAAAGAATGTTGAAGACAACTTGAGTTAAGAAAGCAGAGACCAAGGTATTGTTCCGAAGAATTCAAGAAAAAGTGAACAGGGTTTGGAGTTAGAGAGACAATTGCAGTAACCAGATTTAAAGCAAGAGAGCAGACTTCAGGAGGTAAATCAAAGTGATGCCATTTTATTACAGACTCTGAACTGAGTGTTAGAACAAATGTGAACAGTTTGTCCAGCAAACAAGATAAAGAAATCCTCAACAGGGTGGTGTAAATCCTGGACACACTGTTAAAAGTGGAGTGGAAATTCTGTTTTAAAAAGATTCCTCTGTAAAACCTGGGCTGGATTTTGGAATGCAAAGCATTACTGTGAGAGAAAGAAAGTTTAAAGCATCATTTTTGGAGTGGAATTTGGAAACTCTCAAGTGCAATCATCTGGGAGGAGTCTGAATAAATCACTGATCTCAACCCAAGTTAGTGTCACAGCCTGTGTATTTAATCATCGCCAAAATAGGGGCAGCACAGTGGCACAATGGTTAGCACAACAGAGCCGGGGACCTTGGTCCGATTCCTGGCTTGGGTTACTGTCTTAATGGAGTTTGCATGTTGTCCCTGTGTCTGTGTGGGTTTCCTCCAGTTTTCTCCCACAGTCCAAAGACGTACTGGTTAGGTGTATAGGCCATGCTAAATTCTCCCTCACTGTACCTGAACAGGCGCCACAGAGCGTGGCGACTGGGGGATTTTCACAGTAACCTCATTGTAGTGTGAATGTAAGCCCACCTGTGACTAATAAATAAACTTACTTAGTTAAACTGTGTGTTAACAGGACCATTACAGTTTAAGATGTACTTTGCCATCCACGTTAATTTTAAAACCTGCATGTATTTGTTAAACTAAGGGAAAGGGACAGAGGAGAGAGAGAGAGAGAGAGAGAGAGAGAGAGAGAGAGAGAGAGAGAGAGAGAGAGAGAGAGAGAGAGAGAGTGTACAGACAGGGAGTAGAAGAGGTGTTGTATAATAATTCTTAATAATTTTCTTTGTCAAAACTAATTAGTGAGACTCTGTTCCCCCACATTGAAATTAAAAACGTAAAAGTTAGTCTTTTATGTCAGGGTTCCAGTCTGCGATCTTTCCTCCAGCTCTACTAATTGGAATCATAACACTTCACACTTCTTGATTAATTTTCAGATGCCACACATCTGCCTATTTCACTTGGTTTTATGTATCCTCTTAAAATCGCTACCCTCTTCACAGTTTACAATACACTAATGAATTTGTCAAACACAATTTGCCTTTCATAAAAACCATGTTGACACAGCCCGATCATAACAATGCATTTAGAAAATCATTGCGAGACTTCCTTAATAATAGATGCCAGCATATTGCCAATGAATGATGTCAGGCCAACCCTGTTTTCTCTCTCTACCTTTTCTTGATCAGTGGGGTCACATTTGATAACTTCCACTTCATTCTGGAATCCAAGGAATTTATTAAAATCATATTTACATTAGTGCAAATTAATTGATTGAGTTTTCTGTCTGTTAACAAAGAAAATTGCTAAGTGCATCAGCATCAAACTCTATCCCTTAATGACTCAAATGCTTTAGGTGATGGGCATTTTATATATTTGTACATTCATTAATGCCCATTTGTGAAGGGAATCTGCTGTCTTTACCTGGCCTGGCCTACATGTGACTCCAGACCCACAGCAACGTAGTTGACTCTTAACTGCCCTCTGAATGGTCTAGTCAGCCATTTGGTTTGAGGGCAACTAGGGATGGGGAACAAATACTCTCTAGCCAGTAGCACCCACATTCCATGGAAGAAATTTATAAACCTGATTTACAGTTGCAAATTTAGTATAAAATATTCTCCCTGTAGCTCAAATCAATGCACTTTGATTCTTATTCATTCGTGGGACATTCATGCATTGCTGACAAGTCAGCATTTACTGCCCATTCCTGATTTCCCCTTGTTCAGAGGAAGTTGAGAGTCAACCACATTGCTGTGGCTCTGAAGTCAAATGTAGGCCAGACCAGGCAAGGACAGTAGATTTCCTTATCTAAAAGGCATAAAAACCAGATGGGTTTTTTCTGATAATGGTTTCATGGTCAACAGTAGATTTTTAATTCCAGATACTTATTATTGAATTCAAATTCCATCGTCTACCATGGCAAGATTCGAACCCGGGTCTCCAGAACATTAACATCAATTTGGATTAATTGTTTAGCAATAACTCCACTAAGCCATTGCCTCCCCCTGATATGGCATATTTGACTAGTAGAATATCTCATAGCACTTTACGGCTGAACAGACACTATTGAAGAACTTCAAAAGCTAATCATTTCTGGATTATTACCTGAGCCACAAGTAAATTGGCATGAGACAAATAATATTAAAAAATTGGTTCCAGGTCATGTTGCACCGGCCCACTAGGGAATGTGGAATCTGCATTTTTGGGACAGTCTATATATCTGAACCGTGCTGGGGCTGGTGTTCCTAATGAGCTGCATAACTAGGAAAGTAGAGAAAAAGAGCTTTAAACCGAATTGTGAGGGCAAGAGATTAAATCTGCTAAGATGTGGTATACCAACAGTAGAATCAAAGCAAGAGAGAAAAGTATTTCAATGATCACCGAACAGGAAGTCCCAGAATGGAACCCTGGCCCCAAAACTTCTACTTTTCTTTTGAGAAAACATGAATGAACAGAAAGGCAATTAGTTTTTAATAATAGAAGAAAACATTCATTAAACATGATAAGTTTGACTATAATACAATTCACTTATCTTCATAAATGTCGGCTGGTTTAACACAGTTACAAAATATATGCTATCAAGCTTTCAGTAAATGGACAATCCCTTTAACCTAATCTGACAACTGTGCTCACATCCCACTCTGAAATGCCAGATGTTGCCCAAATAGAGTTTTGGAGGATTTCTCTTCAAATTATTACACCGTGATCTCACTCTGTCTCACTGGACTCCGGCTTTCATGTTGGTGTTTCCCAAAGTCCACCATCAAAATGGATCTCCATTCAAACTATGCTTTCTCTCAGCTGTTTTCAACAAGATCAACTTCCATGATTTTCAACTCACCTTTGAGTATTCCTCTGCCTCGAATTGCCACATGCATTCAAGCCTCCACACAATCTCCTCGAGCACTCAGCTGGACCAATAGGACATAACAGCTTCACACAAATGTACAAAGCTCACCAATCTTAGGATTGCTCCAGATTCTCATGGGCCGACCTCACCAGGTCTGCACTTATCAGCTGTGGTCTTTAACTTAAAGGTCGCCCCTGGTTGCTAAGCAACAGCTCAACCCATCTCCAAGCTCATTTACTTTTCATATTGTAAACTCTGAAATCACAATGCAGTTTGAGTTTGAAATGAAAACAAAACCCCCATACATATAAACACTTTCATTTAACATGAATCTAAATAGAGATTTACTTCTTTCAGGCAAACACAATTAAATTCACTTAAATGTCTTATTTCTACGATCAACAATAGGTTAAGTAATCTATTGTTACTTCCTGACAGTACTAAAATGGGAAAGGATAAATAGACTGTGACAGGAAGGGACAAATAAGAGTAAATTAGCAGATAAGGCTAAATGCTACAAAAATAGTAAAAAGAACCAAACTAAAAGGCTTTGTTTCTTAATGCATGTAGTATTCAAAACAAAAAAAAACAAACAGATGAATTGATAGCACAAATAGAAATTTCTAAGTGCCATCTGAAAGCCATTACAGAGACAAGGCTACAGGATGACATAGATTGGAACCTTCATATTGACGGGTATGTGGCACATAGTAAAAGATAGAAAATTAAGAGGTGAAGGGGTGGCACTGTTAATTAATTATTGTATCAGCACAATAGGAGAGGGATGACCCAAGTTCAGGCAACCAAGATATAGATGCAGTTTGGGTTGAGGTGAGAAACGATAAAGGCAAAATTGCTTATGGAAGTGGGGGAGGACGGAGTATGAAAGAGATAATCAGAGCTTGTTAGATACAGTAATCATAGGGGAGTTTACAGTTTGGAAAAAAAAATCAGATGGACAAAGACAAAGACAATGTAGGTGAGGAACTCATTAGAACATTTGAGAGATAGTTTGGTTCTGAAGCCAGAGGGCAAGCTATTGTAGACCTGGTATTGTGTAATAAGATAAGATTAATTGAAAACCTCACAGCAAAAAAAAAACACCCTAAGGTGGCAGTGATCATAAAACGATTAAGTTTTACATTCAATATGGAGGAAGAGAAGGCGGTGTTCAGGACTTGTGTTTTAAACCTGTTAGCTTGCCGATCACCAATCCAAGCCAAAATGTTAATGCCCCCCTCCTGAAGCCCTCACCCGCACCCCAAAAGCTTCCATTTTTCACAAAACCCTTTGATGCAGCACCTTATCAAATGCATTTTACAAATTTCTCCACCTTTATCCACAGCACGTGGCTATTTCAAAGAATTCCAATAGAGTCATTGGGCCAGGTGACCTCATTCTGCACTGTGGGAGTTCTAATGATTTCTGGATCTTTTTCAGCTTCTTTGTAAGAAATTTGTTGATGAAAATAACCATCTGCTACAGATGACATCAATTTCCCTTTGACACTTTTGATCACTAATGCGAGTGAGCAAGGGAACGCCAATGCTAGAATAGTAGAGCATGAAAAGGTGGTTACAGAAACGTCATGGAAAAACTAGGATTTTCACTGCTGCTTGTGTTTGTGCTGTTATATTGGATGGAAAATCTGCCCTGTCCTACTAGTCATCTAGTAGAAATCAGATGTATTTATTCAGTAAATTAACAGTTCTTGAGCCCATCTCTGATTTTCACCCAGATAAAATCCTTCACAAACTGATAAAACAACATTATTTCATGACAATGAAAAGTAATTATGCTGATCTACCTATCCACCAACAGCAATTTTAACTTTATGACTTGGTGTTTATTTTGTACTTCCGCATCTAGAGGTGGACAAATGTGGTTAGCCCTGCTGCCTCACAGTGCCAGGGACCTAGGTTCAATTCTGGCCTAGGGTCACTGTGTGGAGTTTGCACATTCTCCCCTTGTCTGTATGAGTTTCCTCTGCGTGCTCCAGTTCTGTCCCACAATCCAAAGATGCATGGGCTAGGTTTGTTGGCCATGCAAAATTGCCCCTTGTCAGGGGAAATAGCAAGGTGAATACATGGGGTTATGGGCATAGGGTGAAGGTGGGATTGTCAGCGCAAGATAGATAGGCCAAATGGCCTCCTTTTGCACTATAGGTATACGATCCAATTTTAATCAGATGTGAAATATTAGGTATGACTTACATATGTCACCGAGCACACAGTGGTACAATGGTTAGCACTGTTGCCTCATAACACCAAGGACTTGGGTTCAACTCCTGCCTTGGGCCACTGTCTGCGTAGAGCTTGCACATTCTCCCCATGTCCTCGTGGTTTTCCTCCACGTGCTCTGGTTTTCTTCCACACTCCAAAGATGTGCGGGTCAAGTTGATTGGCGAAGCTACATTGTCCCTTAGTGTCAAGGGAATTAGCAGGGTAATTTGTGGGGTAAAGGGGCAAGGCCTGTGAGGGATTGTTGTCGGTGTAGGCTCGATGGGCCGAACAGCTTCCTTCTGTACTGTAGGATTTCAATAATTCTATACAACATGCCCAATATGCCCAAATCCACTTGATATTTCAGACTGAACATCAAACCCTCCCTTCTAAGCAAACACAACTGAAGTATGCCCATGACTCTCAGATAAGTATGCTTCAATTGTGCGCTCAGCTGGGGTTGGGTATTAGAAAAGTAGATTTTCAGACAAAGCAAAAGAACAAAACCATTTTTCTGTCATTTTATTTGCAAATTTGAGCATTTAAAAACATTATCCTGAAATTCGTTTTGCTTCTTTGAATGCATTTTTGTGACATAAGAAAAGGCCACAAGAAAAACTTGCCTAATTGCGGCTCTTAAACCTGCCAGTTCCAAGAAGAGTCGTATTAGACTCGAAGCATCATCTCACTTTTCTCTCTCCACAGATGCTGCCAGATGTGGAGTTTTTCCAACACTATGATTTTATTCCCAATCTCCACCACTCACAGTATTTTGCTTTTATGTGAAATGTTGGGGGTGGTGGGGAGAGAGAAATGTATCAGGTGTGCAAAAATGATGGTTAAAATGAGTTAAAATGTGATGCCAACAGAAAAAATATACTCCAACAGGTTTATTTGGAATCACGTGTTTTCGGAGCTTTGTTCCTTCATCAGGTGAGTGATCCCGATTCACTGAAGGAGCAGCGCTTCAAAACGCTCGTGATTACATGGGGTCAGGGTCTGGGTCGGATTTTTCCTGAGTGCAGGCTAGATGGGCTGAATGGCTTCCATTTGCACTGTCGGGATTCTATGATTCAATTATATCAGGCAGAAAATCTTGGGTATGAGTTACATACAAGTCCACTCATCTGATGAGCGAGCAGTGCTCCAAAAGCTCGTGATTCCAAATAAACCTGATGGACTTTAACCTGGTGATGTGAGACTTCTTTCTGTGCCTACCCCAGCATCTCCACTCAAGAAATATATGGTATAGGTTTGGCGATTCCTTGGGCCCTCATTGTTTACACTGGGTTTATGCCAATGCTGCAGGCAATTGGGAGGATACTTGTGTATGAGACATCTTCAGAAAAATGGAAACAGCATTGGGTATATTTTCACACCTAACGTCAGTTGTACCCAAAGAAGAAAACGCTTGGTTCACGTTTCTTGAGATTTTATGGGGATATGCAACTTCGTATGCTTCAATAAAAGATCCAAACACATGATTTTTGGTGTTTCAGGGTTGGGCAATGAACAATACAGCAATTAAAACAAATGTCATGGCCTGTGAAAATCTTAGCAGATAACCAGAAGGGTGGCCAACTGGAATTGAGATTTTAATGATTAAAAAAAAAAGGCTGAATTCCAACCCCAGTTTGACATCCATATCCCAATATGTACAAGAATTGCTTTGGTCAGAGTACAGGACAATGATAATTATGATAACATTTAATAAGGACAACTCTTTAGTTATTCACAGTACCTATCAAAAATTTTTATTCCTGTATTTTCTTCATCATCTCCCTTGTTCTATTGGTTTATTGAATACAAAATATTGAGAGTCAATGATTTGACTGTTCATTATTTATGCTTCAACAAAAAAAACTTATTCACATCTGTTATCTTTCATTATTTTTTCCATTTGATGTCTATCTTTTATATTTGTTTTAATTTATAAGTCATTTTTCTAAGTACTTTCTGTGGTGTACAAAACTATTGCATTCAAAATTCTGGCCACCTCTTTAATTCTGAATCTTCAATCTACTTTATGATTGGAATTACTACAACTTATTTTCTTCCCCTAGCCCACAAGGGGCTTAAACCCAACCTGTGTGGATCCTATGAAACGTCTGCCCAGCACTTGCATCATTCATTTAATCAAAAGCAGTCAATGTTAATAAAGTGATAAATACTAAGTTTTAAAAAACTGCTGCTGACTATCTTAAAAATTGATACCAGTGAAATTTTAGACTATTGTTCAAAGCCTGGTGGAGTTGGGATACCTTATAGCAAGCTGGCTATCCACTTGGAACCCAAGATAGATGGACGTCATTCTCAAATGCATTGCAAGTTAATGCTCCACAAGTGAATGAAGCTTTGTTCGTACATTTTTAAAATCAACTCCTAATTCAGAACCAAAGCTGCTTTATATACTTTCATAAACTAGAGAAAAAGCAGCAACAATATGGGCATTTTAAAAGCAAAGTAGCAACTTTGACTCCAGGTCAGTGACCAGTTTACATGAACCTGGCCCAATGGAGAAAATTATAAGGATTATTTATCGAAGTTAGGTAGCCCAATCTTACAGAAGTCATGCCACATAATAAAGACAACATTCAAATCCTTACTGGTTCAGAACTTCATTTGCGGATAAATGAAAATTTCAACTAGAATAGCATTACATTTCTATTCATGCTTAATAAAGGTTTAACTTACAAGTAGTAACCATTGTTCATTTAGCAAAAGAAGATATTCATCTAGATGTTCCATATAGACAACTGCAGGAACTGAAGCGCAATAGACATAGGCAAAGTAATCAAGGCAGAAAGGAAATTGGGGTCTAATCCAGTTAGATCCAAACAGTTTTACCCACCATACATTTTAACAAGGGTAGTCTCTTTCTCACCTCTCTCCACTGTATAGTCTCAATTCCTTGTACATATAGAACACACACTGTAAAAGAAAAGACAAGCATTTAATCACAAAAGACAGGATAACATCGGAACCTTCTTTAAAAATCCTCAAAAACTCAGCAACTGAGATTTTACTTTGAATATCTTTCAGGAGATCTATGATGCAGGTTTAGCCGATGTGCTGATCACAACAAAAGGGTATTCTCCATCGATCTCATTGAAAAATACCAACCATTTTCAAAACAGAGACACAAAGTCAGGCCATAAAATTGCTTTTTTTTTTCAAAAAAAAACAGCATAGACCAAGTTCTCAATCTCTCTTAAAGCTTCAGTGCAGAATTATTCTTTAGCTCACTGAGGGCAGTATCTTACACCAAGATACTTCTTATAGTTTTGAAACTCTGGGTCCTTGTGGCCAGGTCCTCACTTTGGTGACCTTTCTCATTTGAAATTTGAAAGCCACATTCATGCTGTTTCTCAGAGTCAATACCTCAAATGGGGAGCTATCACAAAACCAAGGAGGGCCTGGTATGGAAGGACTGGGTTACGAGGAAAGATTGGGTAAACTGGGGCTCTTTTCATTAGAAAGACGGAGATTAAGGGGGGGATCTGATAGAGGTGTGTAAAATAATGAAGGGTATAGATAGAGTAAATAGTGGCAGGCTTTTTCCTAGATTGGAAACAAATATCATGAGGGGCCACGGGCTTAAGGTGAGGGGGGAGAGGTATAATTTGGATGCTAGAGGGAGGTTTTTCCACACAGAGGGTTGTGGGGGTATGGAATGCACTGCCAAGTAAGGTGGTGGAGGCAGGCACACTGGACTTGTTTAAGGTTTACTTAGATAGACACATGAGCGAAACAGGGATGGAGGGTTATAGGCGACTATGTTAAATAAGGATCAGAGCCTCGGGACGTTCCTGGAAATCAACTATTGCACATGATGTTTTTTCTCTTTTACTCCGCAGGTACGTCGGTCCACCTTGTTGTCTAACGAGGGGCATGCATACGGTGGGTCATGCGTGGGCTGCTATTGGATGTTTCGAGAGTAGCCTAGTACTTCGCGTCGTTTGTGTATGCTTAAAACTGGACCAGCAGATGGGCACCACAACAGCTCAGTGACTATCACTGTTAGCTGTGCAGATACATGGATTTGGGCCAGTGTCTGTGGGAGTTTGCGCATTGTCCCTGTGGTTGTGTGGGTTTCCTCCGGTTTCCTCCCACACCCCTTAGACTGATTGGTGTAACAAATTATCCCCAAATTATTCTCCCCTTAATCTGGCTTCCAATGGGGGTACCATTCACAGGTTTTAAGTCGGTCCGCCTCATGTCCAACGAGGGGCATACACACGATGGGTCGTACTGGGGCTGCTCTTGGTTGTTCGAGATTGGCCTAGTGCTTCATGTCGTTAGTGTGTGCCTAAACTGGACCAGATACTGGGCAAGACGACAGCTCAGTGACTAATCGCTGATTGCTGTGCAGACACATGGATTTGGGCCGGTGTCTGGGGGAGTTTGCGCATTCTCCCCGTGCTTGTGTGGGTTTTCTCCGGGTGCTCCGGTTTCCTCCCACACCCCAAAGATGTGCTGTTAGGCTGATTGGCAGGAATAAATTGTCCCTAAATCAGATTCCCTCAATCTGGATGGCCATAAAACATTAGACAGGGGTCGTGGGTGGAGAGGGGGACTGGTGGTGTTGAGATGGCGGCGCGGGCTCGTTGGGCCGAAGGGCCTGTTTCCCGGGCTGATTTTGTTCTTTGTACCATAAGCATAGACATGGGTCAAGGGTGGAGGAGGAAAAACACATTGTTAAGAAGGGGGCGCAGGCTCGTTGGGCCAAAGGGCCTGTTTCCCATGCTGTGTTGTTCTTTGACAGTGGCAGATTGGTTAGCATTGCTGCCTCACTGCACCTGGGATCTGGGTTTCATTCTCAGCTTGGGACACTGTCTGTGTGGAGTTTGCACATTCTTCCAGTGACTGCATGGGTTCCCTCAGGGTTTGTTGGTTTCCTCCTAGATGTGCGGATTAGGTGGATTGGCTGTGCTAAATTACCCCTTAGAGGCAGCGGGACTAGCTAGGGTAAATACATGGGGTTATGGGAATAGGGCATGGGTGGGATTGTGGTCAGTGAAGACTCGATGGGTCAAATGGCCCCATTCTGCACTATAAAGGATTCTGTGTTAAAATTAGGGTCCAACCATTAGGAGGCTTCCAGAACATTAGCGTGTTTAATCATTTTTGCATAACATCATGCAAGGTGTAAACTCTCATGCAAGGTGTAAATGTGGCATATGTGCTGTCATTGTCCAGACCAATTCAAATAAATTTCACACCATCAATAAAAAATTCTCAGTATAACCCAAGTTGGTTAATAATGAATGATAAAGTATGCAGTAACCATGGATTTAAGCCCATAAAAGGATTGGAAGAAGTCAAATACAAACACCTCTGAACTATTACAACATTTGGGAAGCAGGCAATATTACTCTAAAATCTGCAATCATTAGGATAACAAAATTGACAGAATTTGTCACCATTATGCTCAAAACTGACAGCAACTTCTGGAATAAAATTTTACAGACCCCTGCTGAAGGATAGCCTTCCTGTTCTGTCTATCTGCAAAAGGTTCTCTTCCCCCAAGATCCAATCCCACACCACACCCCACCCCTGTCTGTCTGTCTGTCTGTAGTCCCAGTCCTGGCCTTTGTTACCAATGGCAGATCTGAGGTAGAACGTCTATATGAGTGAGGAATAAAATCCCATCTCCAGCCATGTTAAAGAGCTATGGAGCTGCTGTGATCAGCGGGGACTCATTCTCCACCGACACTTCAAGTAGTTGACAGGAAAAACCCCACCCTCTGAAAAATCTTACCCCTGGAGTCTGCTCATTAAGATTTCCAAGTTTAAATGTTCAACTTGCCATCACTAATACCCTGGCCCTACATAGGGCACCCTGTTGAAATCCTTGCAGACTGATTTTAAGTCAAAATCACAACATTGATGTGAACGTCCACTTTCTCTGCTCTATTCTCTATAAATATTCTTGAAGTTAAGCTTTGTTAAATGAGATACAACTGAACTTTTCAACAGCATACTTGAGCCATAATTATGACGGATCTTTTCTTCTTTAAAAATCAAATTTTATATTTGTAAAGTATAATTTTTCTTCATTCCAAAGGTAAGAATTCCATTTTATTTCAGTTGTTTAAGTACATTTTTTTTGTTGCACATTGATGATCCAACCCTATCACACTTGAAAAGACAGGGGTGAGCTGCCTTCCGAAGACAGTCCATCTTTTGCAAGTACACCTACAGTGCTACAAGGGCAGGAACTGCAGGATGTTGACTCAGTGCCAGTAAAGGAACAGTGATATAGTTTCAATTCAGGATGACAAGGTTTGAAGGAAAGCTTGCAGGTGGTGATAGTGTTCCCATGCATCTGCTGCCTTGCTATTTGAGGTGGGCAGAGGGATTGGAAAGTGTTGTTGAAAGAGGTTTGGTGAGTTCATGGCGCACACTGCTGTCAGAATGCATCAATGGTGAAGGGAGTGAATGTTCAAGATGGTGTTAGGTTACTAATCATGTTTGTTGTTTATATTTAAAGTTTCTGTCTTTACATTATAAAACAGGAATGATAAAATGTGTTTGCTATTTCCTGGTTTTCTGTCCATGAGAATTCTTCAACATGACTGGCTTGCTTATTGATATTACTGTTGGATGCCAGAGATGCCCTTATAAATGGCATCACCAATGTCTGAAAAGACAAAAATTGATGCCACAGTGCTCACTAAACAATTATGGGCATAATAAATTAACCATGACTCGATGCAGGTCAAAGAATAAAAGAGCTTATTGCCAACTATTTATAAACAAGGGTCTGACAGAACTATGTGACTATTCTCCACTTCCTCTTGGCTCCAACTGAGGAGCTTCCCCAACCTGGGATATGTGTCACTGTACCCAATTGGCACTGCTTCTCACATCGACACTCCACAGGATCTTCCAGGCCCTGGTAGAACGTCTCAATTCCATGCTATGCTCTTCTGCAAATGAAGAATCCAGTCAGATAGACAGTCAGAAAAGACTAACTCATCAGTCCACGGTCAACATCCTCCTCTGCATTTACAGAAACTGTTGGCTGTTCCGATTCCATATTTACAAGCAGAATCCCTGTAACCAATCCTGGTGAATTCAAACCTTCTGCAGGGATCACCTGGTTTGGTGGCGCATTTTGATCCAGCCAATGCTGATGGCTGCAAAGCTTGCTTTACTTTAATGAATATTTTTGTTATTCTTCCCACCTCCAAATCTGATGTCTCTTTAACAGTTGCTGAAGTAAGGCTAAAGGTGCTAGATGCATTTTGTAAAAATCTACCATAATAATTCACCATTCTGATGCATGACCTCAACTCTGATACACCCAAAGTAGAACCTCCTTAATGGTTTTAACTTTATCTTCCAAAGGATGTCAATATTTAGTGTCTCCCCTCAAGTGCAAATATGTAACCTCATCTCTCTGGAATTTCTCCCATTTCAACCTGACACCCACTTCTTTATATCTTCTCAAACCTTTTGGCCAAGTTAGATTTGTGTTCCTCAGGCAGGACTCCTGCAGTTAAGCATAATTGAGGTAAACCACTTTGATAAGGATGCCTTGCAATAAACTTTCCATCGTAGACTGAAAAATGACACAGACTGATGAGACTCCAAAAGGTAAATGTGGACACTGGGAAAACCCCCTTGTGGGTGTTGATGGTTACTAACCTCTGTAAAACTTCTGCCAACTCCAGCTGCCATTAGGCATGACTGTGGTCTAATGTATTTTAAACCCATGGCTAGTTTGGCGTAAAGGTCCTCGATTCTAGGAATGAGTATCTGTCTATCTGAGCTCCTTGATTGACTGTTAGTTTATAATCCCCAGAGTACAATCTGGTTTGAGGATTGGATCCCATTCAGAGAATTGTATGAGCTTTATACTACTCAAGTCTCCCAGTCTTCTGCCTTCATTGCTATATTCCCTTTTACAGGCTCTGCTGTGCCAATCCTTGGGCTGTTCTTCACAACAGCCATTTCTCATCATAAATGGCTCAACTCATTGGGCTTGCCTTGTAATTTTCTTATGCCCTTATTCAGCACATTTCACTTAGCTGGACCACCTCCACTGTTCTTTCCTAAAAAGAGATTTTTGGTCTCAGCCAGTAACTTTTTCTGTACAATGAGGCTTTTTACAGCATGGATCAAACTGTCTCTTAATAATTCTCCTAAAGCTGGTCCGAATTTGCAGAGCTCGACTATCCCTCTCAATCTGGCCACAAAGCCCATCTCCCCTGGCACCCAACCTGTTGAATGAAATTTGTACTTCAACATAATGATTGATGATAAAGGGTTGAAGTAGCTTTTTAACCAATTCAAGACTTCGGCCTGAATTTTATAACCGTTCACTACATCCCATCCCACTGCAGTGAACAGATTTGGCTGGCTGCCAAATTCTCTGAGCTTGTTGCAAGTGTAAGATTGGTGTCTGGAGCAATGTTAGACTTCTCTCTTAGCTGCAAGTCTGTGGGCATTAGACTGAACAGAAAACCTTCCACTTTTCCTTTAACTATTATTTCATTTGTTACAAAGAAATAACGCACCCTTTCACTATAGGGCCACACAGTGGCACAGTGGTTAGAATTTTGATTTGTCACATGTATTAGCATTCAGTGAAAAGTATTGTTTGTATAGCAAGAAACAAGACATACCGTTCGTAGAGAAGGAAACGAGAGATGCAGTTAGGGCGTTGTCATAGCTAGAGTGTAGAGAAAGATCAACTTAATGCAAGATAAGTCCATTCAAAAGTCTGACAGCAGCAGTGAAGAAGCTGTTCTTGTGTCAGTTGGTCCATGACCTCAGACTTTTATATCTTTTTCCCGATGGAAGGCGGAGGAAAAGAGAATGTCCGGGGTGCGCATGGACCTTAATTATGCTGGTTGCTTTGCTGAGGCATTGGGAAACGTAGACAGAGTCAATGGAGGCTGGTTTGCGTGATGGATTGGGATACATTCACAACCTTTTGTAGTTCCGAGGTCTTGGACAGATCAGGGGTCACATCAAGCTGTGATACAACCAGAAAGAATGCTTTCTATGGTGTATCTGTAAAGTTGGAAATAGTCATAACTGACATGCCAAATTTCCTTAGTCTTCTGAGAAAGTGGAGGCGTTGGTAGGCTTTCTTAACTATAGTGTCAGTGTGGGGTATGAGGGGGGTGGGACGGCAGCAGGACAGGTTACTGGTGATCTGGACATCTGAAGGCTTGAAGCTCTCGACCATTTCTACTTCTTCCCTGTTGATGTGACAGGAGTATAGTCTCTATTACACTTCCTGAAGTTGATGACAATCTGTTTTGTTTTGTTGACTTGGAGGGAGAGATTATTGTCCCTGCGCCAATTCATCAGATTCTCTATCTCATTCCTGTATTCTGTCTTGTTATTGTTTGAGCTCCGACCCACTATGGTGGTGACGTCAGCAAACTTGAAACTCAAAGTTGGAGGGGGATCTGCCCACACAGTCATAAGGAGTAACAGCACCAGGGACCCAGGGTCAATTCCAAGGATATTAGGAAATGAATTTGAAATGTAGCAAGGACAGCTTGTATTCATGTATTCTTTGTTAGCAAAGTTAAAATTCCAAAAGGTGCTTTAAAATAACTGATCAAACCACATAAGTAGATATGATAGATGGCCAAAAGATTAGTCAAAGAGCTAGGTTTCAATGAGCATTTTAAAAGAGGAAAGAGGGCAAGGAAAAGTTCAAGAAGACATCCCAGAGCTTAAGGCCTTGGCAGCCGGAGGGACAGCCACCAATGCTTAAATGATCGAAAGTGGGGAAGCTCAAAAGGTCACAGGTAAAAGAAAATAAAAGTTCTGAGGATGGTCAAGCTGGAAAAGGTTACAGAAATAGGAAGAGCAAAGCTCTGGAGGGGTTTGACAATTTGTTGATAGTATTTAGGTATTGCAGGATTCAAAGTCAACACAGATCAGCAAACACAGGGTGATGGGTGACAGAGACTGGGTGCAAGTTTAAAACATGAGCAGTCGAGGTTTGGATGAATTCAAGTTTACAGGAAGTGGCAGATGAGAGGCTGGTCAAGGCAGGGCAGTGCTGGAACAATCAAGGCATGGAAATACATGAGCCAAGGCAGAAGTGGAGGCAAGCGATATTACTGAAGGCGGAAGTGGTCTTGGGTAACAGAGCAGGTTTGTGGTCTGAATCTTATCTCAGCATCAAATGCAACACCAAGATTGGGAACAGTCTTGATCAGCCAAGAAAAGGGGTGGAGTTTGCTAGCGAGGGAATGGAGTTTATGGTGAGAACAATACGTAGCGGCTCTCATCAATTAATTTTGAGCTGCCATAACCAGCAAAACAGTTTAAAATAGCTTATTCATGTATAAAACCACTACATGGTCTTGTCAAAAGAAAGGGTGACAAAGATGAGTTAACAAAGCACGCAATGCTGGTTATGAGGATGATATTGCTCACGCTCTTGTCCTGCAGATCCTTGCCCAAGTGAAAGAAATGAGATGAAAAGATGTTGTTGTGAATACCTATGGGTTTCGAGCAATTATAAACTTGTGCCAGTTTTGGCACCAACCTCCAAATCTTTCTGCAACGGGATTTAACGAATTCAAACCACAAATGATCAGCCTCTAACTGCTCAACTGAAATGGTACAATTCAAATGCTACAAGCTAAATGAAACAACTGAATAAATATTCCAAGACTACATTAGACCAAATTTTATGATTTTATAATCATATTCGGTTTGTTTCTTTCTCCTTATTCATAATTTTGCAGCATCCAAGTGTGTGAAATTACGATGCCTGAATGCTTCAACAACTTTCTGCAGCAAGATTCAAATTTACTGCTCAATCCAGTGCTATAATTAACATCTTTCCACTTCTCATCTGCATCTCAATGTGAAATTACTCATCTTTGCTTACCTGGCTCATCAGGTCTGGTTGTTAACTGGGTTTTACGGCAAAAAATGAGCAGAGCGCAGTGACAATAAATTTGAATCCTGGCTGCCAAGCACAAATACAACTTTGTACTCATTAACAGCTGGCAAATGAAAGATCCCAGGACAGGGTTTTTGAGTCTCTCTACTAGGAGTAGAAAAAAAATATTTCTCAATTGGCACAAATGCCAAGTCAAAATGACATGCAGGCACCCAGTGTTGTGCCAATTTGGTCTTATAAACAGGTAGATGCATCTGTTCAAAAAAAAAAGCTCAATTCTGTTACCAAACTCAGTTTCTCTGTCTCATAATCTCGCTATTGTAAGTAAAAGCTCAGATGACAAAAAAGGCATTGGGTCGATTGATTTAATTTCTTTACTGTTTGAAAGATTCAACTCTTCTTGAGCATTAAGCTGGCATTGCAGGTCAAATACATCAAAATGGAATGGAAAAATGAGGCACCTTTAACATCGATATGCTTCAGTGCCAAGTTGAAAAATCACTGCCTTAATTGTCTTTGATTCTACTTTCTTATCCCGTAGATCATTCCAAATGTTTACGGTGATTTCTACTCCAAGATGATGGAAATTTCCATTTCACCGATCTATCTTTTCCTTCTGCGTGACTGACCTAAACATTCTGGGTTCACCTGTCAATGCCATCTAATATTTTATATACCTCAGTAAAATCCCTGTTTAATTGTCTGTCTGTACTGTATAGGTTCAGCTTCCTTAATGCTCCCTCAAAGCTCATCCAATTTGAAAATGTCATTCTGTCTGCACGCCTTCCAATACCGGCAAATCATTTTTGAAGGCTGGTGACTTGATTGATTACTGCATTGTGAAGTTTAACATAACTTCTATAAACAAACTTGGAACAGTATCAGGTTGGCTCAGCTCTCATCGGAGTCAGAAGGTTCAATCTCATTTGAGGACTTGAGCACATAATCTAGGCTGACACATCAGTGCTCTGTTGAAATAATGCTGCATTAAGATAATTTCTTAGAGGCTGTTTATTCATGGCACTATTCAATGAAGAATGGTGGGGGGGTGGGGCAGGGTGGGAGCTGCCCAGGTGTCTTAACCAACATTTCACCCCCATTAACATCATAACAGATTGTCAAATTTACCTCAAATGCTACCTGTGGGACTTTGCTATAAACATAAAAAAGTCTGTGGCCTACAAAACCGCTACACATAAGTAATTCATTGGTCGCAAATCATTTTTGATTGTCCAGAGGATATGAATGGCACTATTTTCACTGCATTTTCTTTCTTATTCACCCTAATACTGCTTTTGTATTTTATATTGTATTGCCACATTGACTCATTCAAAGTGACACTTGCACTGCTACCCTTAGCATACTTCAAACTCTCCATGCGCTACTGTTATTCATCATTATTTAGTTTCTATTGATCATTCTTTCTTGCAATACTTTGCATTTGTGATATTGCTATGCAATATTATTCATAAACAGTGAGGAACTAACTGTATTGAGAACTAACTGTACTTGTCCGAACAAATTTTTTTTCAAAAATTCTCCATTACTGCCTAGCTAACTGGGTCTGCATTCCCTTTGTTCACTTCTCAATTACTGAATCATAGTCAGCTGCCTAATCACCCTGCAATGGTTTCTCTTTCCACTTCCAAAGAATTATTTTTGGTGTCCCCCCAGTTTCACATTTACATGCTTATCCTTCACCTCAAATCATAAATTCAGTTTCCTCTTTATGTTGATAACACCAACTATCACCACCTCCCTCAACTTCTCCACTGTCTCTGGATTGCCAGACCGCTAGGCTGGCATCCAATATTGGATGGACAGAACTTTCCTCTGCATGAATTTTGAGGTGCCAAAGCCATTGTTTTTGGTCCCTGCCACTAACCCCTTCCATCACTTGCCAATTGTCTGAGGCTGAATGAAAATATTTGTAGCTTTGGTATCATACTTGACCCACAGAGGAGTTTTCATCTACCTTCCCACAAGAGTGACTATTCCACTATTAGAATACACTCTGCCTCAGCTGTTGAAAACCTCCATGCCTTTATTATCTCCAGACTTGATTCTTCCAGGCATTCCCAATTGACCTCCTGCGTTCCATCTTCCATTAACAGGAGGTTACATAAAGCTCTACTACCTGCGTCCTAACTTACAGCTAATGCTGTTCACCCATCATGCTGCAATCACTGACCTATACCAGTTCTGGGTCAAGCAACATGTCAAATTTTAAACTTCTTATCTTGATTTCCAAATCTCTTCCATGACATCAACCCTCCCCCATCTCCAGCCTTCCAATCCTCCAAAATAGCTGTACTCTTAATTCTAGCCTCAACTATCCCTCATTTAATGCCTCCGTCTTTGGTTACCACACCTTTAGATGCCTCAGCTGCAAGCTCTGTAATCCCCACCCCATCCCCCTCCTCTTCACCCAACTTTCCACCTTCAAGGCACTCCTTCAAAACTTAACTCTTTGAGCCAGCTTTTGGTAATTTGATAAGAATGGAACCAGGGGATGTTTAAATAGGTTGACCAGGAGCTTGGTAGTAAGGATAGGGTTTTGAAAGTTTGCAAAAATATAGCAAGGCAGGAAGAGAATTTAAGGAAGGAGTTTGAGAGAAGAGTCTTGGCCCTTAAAAGTTCTACCACCATGGTGCACTGAGTGAGGAATATCCAGATGGCCAAATAGCAAGTTGCAACAGATCTGAACATCTGTTCTTATTTCTTTCAAAAGGTCACTTTTGTGTGAAAGGTGCTCATAAATCTGCAACGTAAAGCTAACATCAGTAATAGTAACCATGAAACTATGGATTGTTGTAAAATCCCATATGGCTCACTGAAGACATTTAGGGAAGGGAATTTTCCCACCTTACCTGGTCTGACCTACATGCAACTGCAAACTCATGGCAATGTGGTTGTTTTTTAAACTCTCTTCTGAAATAGTCTTGCAAACCACTAAGAGCAATTGCCCTTTGGGGATGGGCAACAAATGCCCCCTTGCCCATGATGTCTATGTCCCATGAAAGAATAAAAATTAATTCATTTTTTGTGTTTTTCTTTCAGACTGGCTCCAATCTTACTACTGATACTCGAGACGACGGGCCCAATTCTCCCATTGCATGTTTTTTTGGCGTGTCAGATTGGGATGTGCGTGTGTCAGCCATTTTGCGGGATTCACGCATGCATGTCTCCTATAGCCGGAGAACACATGCAGTCGAGATCACGCTGGGAATTGGCAGGAAGACCAGGTAAGTGATTTTAATCTATTTTTCATGCAACTTAAACGTCATTAAGTCGGGCCCAGGACTGAAATCGCCAGGCCCGACGGTATCTCCCACCTTGCCAGGAGTATTTCACTCTGGTGGGATTGAGAGTAGCTCCCCATGTTCAGGGGACTAACGGGAGATCCTGCTGGAGTAAAGGGGGGGGGGGGGGGGCAAATCAGTGCCCCCCTAGGCATGGACATGCTGGCAATGCCAGCCTGTGCCCCCAGCACTGCCCAGGGGGCAAAGTGTCTATGCCATGGCGTACCTTGGCACTGCCCACCAGGCATCATGCAGTGCCAAGGCCCACCGCCACTCTGCTTTGGGATCGACTGGAGCTGGGAGGCCAGCGATTGGGGCGGGCCTCCCTCTTGGTGGAGGGAGGGCACATGCACAGAGTTCCGGAACTGTTCGATTTTGCCACGAATAGGCCCACCTACCAAGATTTTAATGATATTCACAATTGCGACCTCTGCATTGCACAGCATGTGGGAGATTCAAGTCTAAACTCCCACTGAAAAAAACAAGGGTGACTTGCACCATTTTTCCCCACAAATTCAGCACTTAGAACTTTTTGGGGGGGGGGACAAAATCGAGCCCAATGTGTGAAAAGGGACATAAAACACCTAGAAACTATTGATATAATGATCATTCTAAGCAGTTCAAGACCACTTTAGTGTTTTGCCCCAGTACATGTTAATCAGTTTGTTACTGCCAGTTGCATAGTATAGCATCAGGCCAATTTTTACATGTGTAAAATGCTAACAACAAGTAATCAATTGCACTATTCCCAATATTTTTAGTTGCAGAAGGCTCTTGAAATTATTGAGTGCAAAACATTAGACAAGAACGTTGCATCAATTATAATCATCCAGCTAATTTCTGGTTTTCTTTCTCTTACCCCCACCCCTTCCCACAACAGGCTCCAGAAACTAACTGAAAATGCTATTTCAGCCAAAGGAATGGATATGAGATCTGCAGCTTATTGTTCACTATATAGCTTTCACTTTCAAACAAGGAATTCAATTATCTGAAAAGGAAGAATCTGTAGGGTTACAGGAAAAGTGGGGGCAATGCCACGAGCATTGTTTGGATTGCCAGCACAAACCGGATGGGCTGAATGGCCTCCCTCTATGCCATAACAATTCTGGAAGTCACAAAACTGCTTTAGCACTTGCGGTTACAAGAAGTTGCATCCACAGTACTTGGAGGAGACTTCTAAAATGAGGCAAATAATTTAATTATTTCTCCAAACACAGGATTGTCTTTTGCATAGAATTCAGAGGCACACTTGCTTTCATTATTTTAGGCCAAGGAAAAGCTGCCTATTTGAGTTCAGTGCCTATTTCATGACTGGCTTCGTGACAACTAAATTCTTGACTGACAGAATAAGTCCTTGCTTGTTACAGATTTGTCCTTTGTTGTGTACGTGTTTCATTGTTAGATCAAATCTTTCCATTTTACCTTGCAATTTATTGCTTTACTTTTAAGAAAGTAAATTAAAAGAAAAAATACATGGTATATTGATTTGCTTCTTTGGCAGCACCTTCCAAATCCTCAACTTCTAATACCTAGAAGGTCAGAAGGCAGAAAATACATGGGAACACCACCACCTGCAATTTTCCCTCCAAGCCATGCACCATGCTAAATATATCACCATTCCTTTACTGTTGTCGGGTCAAAATCTTGGAACGCCCTAATAGTAATGTGGGCATACTTACACCACATGGACTGCAGTAAATCTGGAAGGAGATTCACCAGCATCTTCAAGGGCTATTAGGGATGAACAATAAATGCTGGTCTATTCAGTGACTCCCACACCCTGGGAATATTTTGTTTTTAAAATGTTACATTTGGGAAAAGCTTCATTGAATTCCTGTGGAACTTTCTACACAAACTACTGTTCAGCCCATCGAGTTCCTATAGATATTATAAAGTTCTTCAGTTTCAAGTAGAGATTGAAGTTGATGTTCTTGATCATATTGTTCTCACCCCCAATCCTTTCCTATTCCAATTTGGTAATGTGTTCAGCAATGCACACGTTAGAATGGGGGGAATCTGTCCAAAGTTATTTATTTATTTTTGGCTAAAGCAAAGTACATGAGCATTGTCACTTTGATTCCAAAACAGACTTAAAGAATGATGATGCATAAAATGCTCAGTACTCACATGGGTCAGATTTTGAGAATGTATCTTTATCCAAAAGATTCCTATAGAGAAAAAAAAACAGAGTTAAGTTTTGCAAGTTCTACTGCAAACTACACTAAAACTCTTCTGGTACCAAACATTGCTTGCAATTTTAGAATATATTAATTACTATTCATCAATCTAATTTTTCCTGTTTCATTATTTGAGGTTCCTCCTTCCCAAATGTCATGGCACTTTCCTTTAAGCAAGTGGGAGATCAACTTCACGTAGCAATCTGTTTATAAATTTAAAAGATGCAAAGAACGTGACCCAGGTTAGTTCTTCAATAGAATTTCCTTCTATCTTTGGAGGTTGCCAAATGATAGCCTGGTTTGTGAAAAAAAAAATTCTTCAATTATCAAAAGTTCTGAAGAAAACCCTCAATAGTGGTTGATATGTACTTTCATATCCATTAATAATTGACAACACCACATCTTTAATTTGCTCATATTTATGAATGACTTGCTTTTTGGAAAATAAAACAAAATTGTTGCTTTTGACTATGTACCCCAATTTTCTAGAACGGTAAATATTAATTTACCACTGCATTTTTAAACTTAGGGTATTATTAACCAATTATATACTGTCAGTTCACAATAACTGATTTTATAACTAAAGGTATAGGGAGCTACATTTCTTTAATTTTGTCGCACCACCCAATTTACCACATATCAGAACGCAATTACAGTACAATTGCACCACAGGTGACATGACAGTGAAATTTATGAATTAAGCAATAGGGCTTTAAATATATCAATGCCCAAAAGGAAGCATGAAGCAATATTTGAGCGAATAAAAATATACTTCACGTTCTACTGCACTTTGAACCTGTTTGGAAGTAACTCACCTCATTTCAGTTTTGTTGCAATATTTAAGACAGCTGAATACAGATTAAAATTAGGGCACTTTCAATGTAATTTAACATTCCATTTTAAATAATGTGAGCAGCAAAATGACCTTTTGTGCAAGAGGAAAGTGCATTAAGGTATTTTACTAGACTGCAAAGAGTGCAAGATATAGAAATGAGAAAAAAAATGAAACCTGCTGAATGGAGACTACTGAAATGAGGGGAAAAAAATGAACCCATTCAACTTTCTTCACTTGAAATCAAAATACAAACTGGTAAAATGACATGAACATGATTATGTTAATACCACCTTTCAGCACGCTCTCCAGTATGAATAAAAATGTAAAATAGGCTACGTCACGATTACCAAAGATGATTTTCCTGATGGGTATGAAATTGACACGTTACACTTTGTTACCATCAATTGAGGACAATGCCATAAGCCTTGGATCCTAACTTCCTCCAGGAGTGGAAGCTTACCGAACAGATTCTCAAATTGGTGTGCAACTGCCAAAGGGTCAACAGATACAACACTTCAAAAATATCAATGTTACAGCCAGCACCACAGTTACTTTAAATCCCTGCACTGGCTTGGATCATTGATCTGTTTATGAATCTTACTTATACATTGACGGACATGGGGACTTAGCTGATGATTGCAGTGTTCAGTTCCATCCGTAATTTCTCAGGTAATGAGGCAGTTTGTGTCTCCATGCAGCAAGACCTGGACAGCATCGAGGTTTGAGCTGAAAACTAACAATAACACGAGCGTCTATTGCCAGGCAGTGACCATCCCCAACAAGAGATGTTCTAATCACTTCCTTTGGCATTATCAGCCAATTCCCTCACCACTGACCAGAACTGGTCAAAGCACTGAATTACTGTAGCTCCGAGAGCAGGCCAGAGACTGGGAACTTTAACAATGAATGACTCACTTCCTGACATCCCAAATGCTTTCCATTACCTAAAAGACACATGTTAGGAATAGAATTAATCTCTACCTGTCTGGAAGAGCAAGGCTTTGGCACTCAAGAAGTTCAACATCATTCTGTACCAGTAGGCCACTTGATCGGCATCCAATTGATTACACTTCCATCCATCACTGGTGCCACTTGGCTTTAGTGTACCTTGGATAATATTCTGGGGACCTGGGTTTGAACCCTACCGTGGCAGATGGTGGAATTTGAATTCAACAAAAAAAAACCTGGAATTAAGAATTTATGGATGGCCATGAGACCATTGTCAAATGTTAGAAAAATCAATCTGGCTCACTAACGCCCTTTAAGGAAATCTGCTGATCTTACCTTGTCTGACCTATAAGTGACTCCAGAGCCACAACAATGTGGTTGACCCTTAAAGGCTCTCGCAAATAGCCTAGCAAGCCAGTTAGGTACAGATCTTTCAGAGTTGTTTGTCTTCAACAGGGAAGTGGATTAAAATCTGGAAGCTGGTCCTCTCATGGTATAGTTCTCTCCAATCAGAAGTAGCAGTAATCAAAGATCCACTCCTCTGGAATCCACGCATCCATTAATACGGTTTCAGCTGGCTGATGAAAGAGGGGGGTCCAGGCCACTGGGGTGACCAGAGTTGAAGACGTGCTGCATGGATATAGCCCAAGGTTGCACCTTAAAAACCATTATTTTAAAGGGACTGTTCCCCAATATTTTGTTGTACTTCAGCCCATGAGTCTTAATTTTTGGACACCCAATGAGGATGGGGGCAGTGAGAAGAGGAAGATTTCCTCGCAATCTTTCCCCTGGGTCTTGCCAAGATGGCTATCAAGTCCAAGCAATGGGCAATTGTGGGGATGTCTGCCCCTGTGTAACAGCTACATTCACAGCTGGGTGGCCTTGGAGAGAGCATTGTGTCTGCTGGTGTACTTCAAGCCTTCCTGAACCAGTGGGTGCTGTGATGTATCAGAATGACATTTTGGTTGCTTTGATGTTTTTTGAGTATAAAGTCTAAATGAGTTCGCTCCAAGCTTGCCTCAGCATACATCTCTGTCCAGTCTAAGACTGTCTTCTAGATTCGGGTCATATGTCCCTTTACATCACACTGTGGATTGCCAATACTATACGTAGTCCCGCATTAATCTTTTATATACCAGGTCCTTGTAATCACTGCAAACAAATGGTCAAATGCATACAAATCGATGTGAATTAGTTCAGTATTTGTTGAGCCATCACACAAGTTTGTTTTGGCATGTGCATTCATAGAATGTGGGCATCATTGGCGAAGTCAGTATTTGGTGTGGCACAGAAGTCAGTCAGTGATTCTGCCTCACAGCACCAGGAACTGGGTTTAATCCCTGTTAATACAGGTCTCAAAAATCTCCAACAGGTCAGTCAAGCATGATTTCCAATTCATAAATTCCTCCTTACTATGTCCACCAGACTTTAACTATCCAGGCCCATTTATCATATCCTTTAGAATAGAAGGTAGTGGAATGGTGGTATCATCACTGGACTAGTAATCCCACTGTAATAATATTCTGGGAACCAAAGTTCAAATCCCACCAGAGCAGATGAAGAAGTTTGAATTCAATAAAAATCTGAGATTAAAAAGTCCATTAACAACCATGTTGTAAAAACCCATCTGGTTCACTAATCTGTCATCCTTACCTGATCTGCCTATGAATGACTCCAGATCCACAGAATTGATTATTAAATGCCCACTAAACAAGGGCAATTAGTGATGGGCAATAAATGCTTGCCTAGCCAGCTACATTCTCATCCCATGGACGAATAACATTCTAGGATTTTCCTCATTTTTGATGCATGGCTAACAGGGCTGTTTTCTCTCTCTCCCTCCTTTTTAAATAGTTGGGTGACATTTATTAACTTCCAATCTGCAGGAACCATTCCAGAATGGATATAATATTGGAAGATGATCACTAATACATCCACGACCTCCACAGCCACCTCCTTCAACACTGAGGTGTAAAATATCTATGCATCAAGAAGGGATCTAAAGTGATTTTTCCCTCTCTATTCTGGAACTACTTTTTAATCTTCTTACCAATACAAAATTTCCTTTAATTCATTATTTTCCCCAGTCTCTCGATTCTCTGGGAGATTTCTTTCATCTTCCTGAGTGAAAACAGAAAAGTATTCATTTTAGATTTCTATGATTTCTCTATTTTCGTTACAATTTCTCCAGACTGTCAGTAACAGAACACCAATTATCTTAGCCAAATACTTCCTTTCTGCACATGTACAGAAGCTTTTACAGTCCTTTATATTTTTTCTAGTTAACATTCATATTCTACTCTCACCGTCTTTATCAGTTTTGTAGTTTTCTTTGCAGTATTCCAAAATTCTCCCAATACTCAGGTTTACTACTATTTCTGGTAACTTTATTGGCCTTTCCTTTAAACTGATACAATCCTTAACTTCCTTTGTTAGCCATGGTTGACTGACTTTTCCTTTCAAGTTTTTGTGCCTTGACAGAATTGAATTGCAGTTCAATTTTCAGCATGTGTGAATTAAGCTGGTCTCAGCCACAACAGCAGCAGGGATGATTCAATTAGCCTTGCAGCTCCAGAATAGGAGAAGGAAAATAAACCACTTTAGATCCCTCCTCTTGATGCATAGACAACAGAATAGACTACAGCTGATTATAATGCTCCCTGGTGTTCAATGGCTTCCTGACACTCACCAAGTTCACAGACAGCAATGGATACTTGTACTTGTCATCCCTGATGCCCGAACCACGCGGAACCATACTGCACCCAAGAGTTAGAAACTTCAGGAGAGGTGGCTAAGAAGAGATGGTCAGAGAAAGCTGCCCTACTTTGCATACATAGTCCATGGCGCTAAAGTCTATGGCTTCCCTGGCCAAGAATGCCAATGTGTGTTAAAAATCAGTCTTTCACACTATGGCCAAATATTACAAGCAACAGGTTTTAAACTGCTTACATTCCAACTAGCCTTTAATCAGCAAAAAAGTTTCACCTCCAGTATGTTGCAACATACCTATTCGAGAATGACTATTCCTGATATTCTTACTGATACGTTTTTACCTGTTTAACAAATAGCTCCTTATTCTGTTGTCCGTTTATCTCAGTAAGATGATTTACCTCATCTATTTCATTTGGGTAAGAAATTGTCTCAGTGTCACTTGCAGCAGTGCTATAGAGGCCTCCGGCCACTCCAACTACTTTTGGCTGCACAAAAATTCACAAGGTGTGGGCATCATTGGTTAGATCAATATTTAATTTCCCTAAATTGCCCTCAAGGAGGTGGTGACAAGCTACCTTCTTGAATTGCTGCAGTCCAATGTATTACAGGTATACCCACAGTGCTGTTAGGAAGGGAGTTCTAGGATTTTGATTCAGCAACAGTAAAGGTGGCAATATATTTCCAAGTCAAAATGGTATGCAACTTAGAGGGAAACTTGTAGATAGATGTTTCTACGTATCTGCTGCCCTTTAAGATGCTAGATGTTGCACTTTGGAAGGTACTGTTGAGGGAGGATTGGCGAGTTGTTACAAAGCATCTTGTAGGTGGTACACGCTACAGCCATTGTGTCAGTAGTTGCGGAGTGGGGGGGGCGGGGAGAGAAGTGCTTAAAAGTACATTTATGAGATCTGAACTCTTTCAGGACTTCTCCCTTTCCAGCACCAACCAATTAATCTACCACACTGTATACGATTGAGAAGTTATTCTGGGGAACGTCTCTTGTTGGTGCAGCAAGACATAAATTTAACTGTCTCCACAAAGATTTCTCCACCCTTGCTTCTGGTCTGCTAGCTAGAACAGGCTTACAAGCTACTGGCTGAAACCTTGTCCCTTAAGCTGCTCAATGGAGTTTGCCTCCCTGCTTCCATCAAAAGCTTGTGAATTATATTATTTCCCTTTTTTTTTCTGTGTATTGGTTGTCTGTCCCCCCCTCCCACTCAGCCTCAAGTTCTAAAAGATTAACATATGCATGGCTTCCCTGGATCGTGCAATCCTCCACCTAAAGTGCGTCCTATTAGCAGGACATTGTATTCTTCTGGTCTGTCTGCAGCTTCTAATCTCGTTATTAGGATTCACATCTTGTGAAATAATTTTTGAAACGCTGGTGGCTTTTAATCTGCTGGCACAGTTGTAACAGGAGCCATTCTAGTAAGTGGTGGACAAAAAGAGTAGATTTTGATGCAACACTCGTGGGTAATTTGAGGATCTTCAAGGAGGACCAATTAAAGCACCAAAAAGGAAAAAAAAAATGTGCGCGCCAGCTGACAGCCCAACCTGGATTGATACTCTTTACATGTTATAATCTTATGTCTTTGTCGTGTGTTCTATTCCATCTTAACCCCATTTAAAAACATTCACCATATTGGTTAACTTCCACATTTTAGTAACTGTTGATAAATTGTGCTGAAGTTAAAATATGAACAAATTGGTGAACTTGGAAACTATCATGCCATCGAAGACTTTTTTTGCCCAGCTACAAATCAGTAGCCAAGGGGCAAGAACAATTAATACATGGAACAGTTATTAGGCTGCACTGTACTGACAATCTTAGACCGTTAAGGAATAATTGGAGGAAAACATCATTCTTGGTTCAGGAGTTAGAGTCTGACACAATATGCTTAGATATCTCAAAAAGACAATGCATTTCTTTTTAAATGTAGGATCCTTCCATAATCATTTGCTGTTCAGAAACATTAAACTTTTGCCAAACTGCTGACAAAGTGAGGAGAGGCTACAATTCAGTGTTATTATACCAGGAGTCAAATCAAAAGTAAACAAAAACACCATCTTCTTCAAAAGAGAAGTCCAAAAAAAAAAGGTGCAGCTTTGATCCTTTGTGCACTCATATACTGAATTATCTGCCAAAACATTTATGGACTCGAGACCAAGAGTGTTGGGACTGTCAGAATTCAACTTTTAAAACAAATGCTTCAAATAAGTGAGATTTTTTAGATTTTTAAGGGCTAATATTGAAAGAAGAAATATAAAAAAAAGGTCCATCAAGTGCAGCTCACTGTTGGTGTCATGAACATCACAAAATCTACCTGTATATTGACACCATTAACACAGACTCATAATGGAAGTATGTTTGATGGGGAGGGGTTGTGAAATCAATCTAGGACAACAACCCAGTTTAGCTGTTAACCTGAAATTTTACTACATTGTCATCTTTGTGCTACTGTCAAGCCTAACTGCATTCCAAATGTCCTGAGAGTTACCAATCTATCAATTCATAAAGATTTACAAAATCATGTAGCCACCTAGCCCCAATTGCAAGAGGGTTGTCCAAATTTAAATCATCTTTAAAACAGAACTCTCCACCTCTTTTCCTATTCTAAAAAGAGAGCAACTAAGGAATTAAATTCCATGTGAATACATGCCTAGGCTCCTACCACCATGACATTCTTGTAAATTACTTGCCATTTTGATCCCACCAGTTTTTATTTGTTCTTATATGGATGATGTCACTTGTAAAATCTGCATTTATTGTATACATAATTGCCCACAGATGATGGTGAAAAGTTGCCTTCATGCAGTCCAGGTGTTGCAGGTGCACCATAGCATTGCTTGGGCGGATTGTCCGGGAGGTCTTCCAGGATTTTGACCCAGAGAAGGAATGGCAACATAGTCACAAAGATGGTGTGGGACTTGGAAAGAAATTCATGTTCCTCCAGTGCAACTACTGCCCTAGATAATGCACCAGGTGGTAATGGTTGAGGGGTTTGGAAGGAGCTCAGACAGGAGCCTGAAGAGCTGCAACAGTGCATCTTGTAGATAATTCACAAGGTAGCCATGCTGTACCAGTGTGAATGAGTGAAGGCTGCTTTGATCTGGATGGTGTTGATCATCTTGTCTTGTTGTGACTCCTCATCCAGGCAAGTGGGGAAGCATTTCATCACCATCTTGTCTTGTACTTTGTAGATTTGGGATTCAGAAATGTCCAGCCTCCAATTAGCTTTGTTCTTATTGCCACAGTACTTAGGGAGAGATAACTATTAATCCAGAAGCTCAGCTAATGTTCTGGGGACTCATTAAAATCCCACCGTAGTAGAATTTAAAATTCAATAAAAATATCTGGAATTAAGAATCTACTGATGATGAAACAATTGTTGATTGTCAGAAAAACATATCTGGTTCACTAATGTCCTTTAGGAAAGGAAATCTTCCATCCTTACCCTGTCTGGCCTACATGTGACTCCAGAGCCACAGTAATGTGGTTGACTCTCAACTACCTTCTGAAATGGTCTAGCAAGCCACTCAGTTCAAGAGCAACAAGGGATGGGCAATAAAGTGCTGGCCATCCGGTGATACCGATGTCTCACAAAATTAATTTAAAAAAACAAAAATCAATACAACTGGTCCAGAAAAGTTTCTGGTCACTTGTAAACCCACGTGGATGTGGGGTGGGGGGTGAGAGAAAAAGAGAGTTCACTGATAATAATGCCATTGAACATCAAAAAAAAGGGCAGATGGCTAGGTTCTCTCTTGTTGAAAGCTGGTCATTATATTGCCTCCCGAGGCTTCTAGTATCATAGTTGCCAGTCTTCAGCCAATTTGATTCATTCTAAATGATACCAAGAAATGGCTGAGTGTGCGAAGATACATCAAATGTTATTGGCCTCAACCAACATCCTGGCTATAGTGCTGAAAACTAGCATTATATATAAAAAACAAGCCACGGCCCTAGCCATGATGTTCCAGTATAGTTACAACATTGACATTTACCTGACAATATGGAAAATGCCCAGATATGCCCCGTCAATAAAGTAGACAAATCCAATTACCATCCATCAGTCTACTCTTGGTTATTAAAAAGGGATGGAAGTTATCATTGACAGTGCAACCAAGCTGTATTTGCACCACTAATGTTCAGCTGGGTTCCAAGAGGATGACACTGCTCCAGACCTCATTATAGTCTTGCTCCACGACTGCCCTTAACAAAATTGAAGTTACTGGAAATTGGGGAAAAGTTCTCCACTGGCAAAAATCATATGTAGCAGAAAGGAAAGGTGTTATGGTAAATCGGTGACCTATAATTTCAGCCCCAGAATTTCATTACAGGAGTTTTGCAGGAATGTATCTGAGCCCAACCATCATCAGCTGCTTCAATGATCTTCCCTCCATCATAAAGTCAGAAGGGGAGATGTTTGTGATAATTGGACAGTGTTCTGTACCATTCAACACTTGTCATGTACCTAAATAATATTATCTAGTCAGCAAGAGCTGGACAAAATTCAGGTCTGAGTTGATAAGGGACAAGTAATAGTTGTGGCATCCCCATAGATGGATTGATGTGGCAGGTAAAAGCTTTGATGCATTATTTACAGGATCACTTGCCTATCTCTTGGCATGATGCTCACAGCACTCCAAGCTCCCAGTTCAAAAAGCTGTCAGTTTGAATTCCAGAGAGTTGAACATGCAATCTGCACCAATTTCACCGCAGTATCTAGACAACAGGTTATTGTTGGACATTTCACCTTTGACGAGATGTTAAGCCAAACCCCCAGATATCCCAATCAGGCATGCAAGAAAGATCTCCCAATGTTCGGGCCAACATTTATCCCTCAGTCAACACAGTTGAATTGCTGTATTCAAAAGTAATGCATTTGCTGTACAGCATGTTGGGGCATACTGAGGACATAGCCATGTTACGTAGTGCCTTCTTTCATATGTAGTAAATAAACAAATGGATCATGAAACACGTTCCCACTTTTTAAATACACATTTCAGCAAACATTAGTGTCTGGTGCAGCATGACCCTGATTAGAAAACAATAGGTTTTGAAACTGAATTTCAGCAAGTCAAAATCCTTCCATCTCTTAAAAATTATTCCATCTGTCCTTCAGTATTACCAGGATTTTTACTTCATACATCCACCACATAAAAGGCTCAACATCACAAATATTCCACACCTGACCTCCCTGCCTCCATAAGCTTCAGCTCATTGAGAACACTGCAACCCATGTCCTCTACTCCACATGCCCAACATGCAGTCAAGTTGACATCCATTAACTTAGAAAAATAGAAAACAGAAGAATTCTGCAGCATGCCTCCATTCACACTATAGAAGATTTCAGTCTTCGTGATCAGCATGTAAAAAGAAAAATGTTCACGCTTTGGGACTATGACAAAATTTCACAAGAAAGATAGTTGTCTACGAGTTGGTGGTTTTGTTTATCAGACTGAAAAAGAAGCAAAGCATTGATTGCGGCAGTGGCCAAATAAATTGAAGAATATTTTATTCCAAAATTGCAACACAATTAAATGCAAAGGATATCAGCCAGCAAGATGGAAATTCTAAGACAGTGCAGAAATTGAAGATAGACAGATTACATTTAATACAGTGTCTTTCCTGAACTTTGTTTTACAGCCAGGAAACACTGTTATAAGTAGCATAGAAGCCAATTTGCACTCAACAAGTTCCCCACAAGCAGCTCTGTGATAATGATGTGTTTTTGTGCCATTGATTGAGGGATATAATATTGGCACAAATATCAGTCTACAAATGTCCCCGGTCTGGTCACACAGTAGGAAGCATCCCTGCCTCAAAACATGAAGCTTCAGGGTCAGAGACCCACTCCAGGACTTAGTGGCCATGAAAGGTGCATTCCTAACACAGCCAAACAAATTACCAACCTATAAATTCTTCCAATATGCTTATGGCAGGCAGTAAGACAAGGAGAGAGTCTCCTGGTCAGTTGTGCTCGACATGGAGTGGCACCCTTCCAAGATATAGCCTTTGGGATAGACTAGTGACCTCCTCCAAGCAAAACTAGCTATAGGAATAGATATATGTGAGTGATCGCTTCCAAGAGAATCCAGCTAGTGGAACAGATGTGTGCATATGTTTTGTCTGCTTCCCACATCCCTGGGTGCAAAAAGAGAATCAAGAATTTTTGCAGTTACAGCCATCAGATGTTATATTACAAAGACCAGGAGGAAGAGTGGACTTCAATATTCTGAGAATATTAAAAAGGTTAAGAGGGAAAATAAAGAAGCAAATACAAGGAGAGGGAATATGAAAAGGACGCTGGCAGCTAACATAAGGGAAACCCACAGTTCTCAGTAGACATATAGATAGTGTACAGATGAAGGTATGATGATACTGTGCTCTTTAAGTAGTATTTGGGCTATGTTCTTTTGCAGGATCTGTTTCTGCAGTTTCCCAAAAGAAGGGGATTTACACATGGAAGCAGAGGACATTGCTGAGACAATAAATGAATACTTTGCATTGGTCTTTACCGAGAAAGATGCTACCCAGGCCATATTAAAAGATGAGGTAATTCAGATATGAGAAGGATTTTCAAAGGAAGGGGAGGTATTGGAAGTGTTACCTGTACTTAAAGATAAGACACTGGGATCAGATGAGATGCACCCAAGGATATTGCAAGTAGTGAGTTTGGAAATTGTGGTATCACTGACTTTAACTTTTCAGTCTTCCTTAGGCTCAGGGGTAATGCCAGAGAATTGCAAATGTTACAGCTTTGTTCAAAAAAAAAATATGGCACAAGGATAAATCCAGCAACTACAGGCCAGTTTAACTTTGGTGGTGGAGAAACTTCTAGCAAGAATAATCTGAGACAAAGTTAACAGTCACATGGACAAATACGAGTCAGTAAAGTCAGCATGGATTTAAGGGGGAAAAAAAAATCAATAATCTTTCCCTCATTGACAGTAAGATGAAGGGTAGTGGAAGACACATCCCTGTCTATATTAATGGCAAAGAAGGGGAAATGGTCGAGAGCTTCAAATTTTCTAGGTGTCCAGATCCCTCCATGCTAGTTAAGAAAGTCAACCCCCTCCTCTATTTTCTTAGGTGGCTAAGGAAATTTGGCATGTCTACTGCGACTCACCCATTTTCTTTTAAAACAGATGCACCATAAAAAGCATCCTTTCCAGATGTATCACAGTTTGGTATGGGTCCTGCCCTGACCAAGACTTAAGAAACTACAAAGGATTACAAACGTAGCCCAGTCCATCACACAAATCAGCTTCCTATTCATCGATTTTATTCACACTTTCAGCTACTTCAAAGCAGCCTGCAAAATCAAGGACCCCATGCATTCTGGACATACTCTCTTCCACCTTCTTCAGTTGGGAGAAAAGATACAAAAGTCTGAGGTCATGTGCCAACCTGACTAAAGAACAGTTTCTTCCCTGCCGCCAGACTTTTGAATCGAGTTACCATATATTAAGCAGATCCTACTCTACATCCTAGGAATGACTCTGACTCTATATTCTGCACCTCCTACTCCCTTATGTACTTTATGAACAGTATGTTTTGTTTGTATAGCACACAAGAAACAATACTTTTCATTGAATCCCAATACATGTGACAATAATACATAAAATCAAAATCAAATTGATAAAGCAAAATACTGTGGACACTGGAATCAACTTGAACTAACTTGAGTTTTTTGAAGACGTAACAGAGGGTTGATAAGGACAATGCTGTTGACGTAGTGTACATAGACTTCAAAAAGACATTTAATAAAATGCAAGTTTGTAGATAATACAAAGCTGAGAATTATTTTGAATTGGGAGGAGAACAAAGAACAGGCAAGTTGGTGGAATGGACAGAGAAGAAGTGACAGATGAAGTTCAATGCAGAGAAATGTGAAGTAATTCATTTGGTAGACAGAACATTGAAAATAAAAAATAGCAAGTAGAATTCTTAAGGGGATGCAAGAGCAGAGAGACCTAGATGTAGGTACGTGTGCGCAAGTCATTATAAAAGTTGAGAGAGCAGTTAAAGCATAAAGCATAACTAGGGGCATAAAAGAGTATTGAGTGTTGACCTTATACAAGTTACTAGTTTAGCCTCAGCTGGAGTAATGAGTCCAATACTGTCTGCCACACTTCAGGAATATGTGAGGATATTGGAGAGAGTGCAGAAAATATTCACATGAATGGTTCTTGGGATGAAGAACTTAAAGGAAGACAGACTTGAGAAGTCAGGACCAATTAGAGAAAAGACAGCTCAAAGAAGTTGTGGTAGGAGGTATTCAAAATCATGGGGCATCTGGACAAAGTAGCTAGGGAGAAACTGTTCTCACCCTTAAAAGAAAAGAAAATAAGACAGATTTTAATTAATAAAAAGAAACAATAGTGCTATGAAGAAACTTATTCATATAGCACGTTGTTAGGGTCTGGAATGCACTGCCTGAGAGGTTATGATGGAGACTGGTTCAAACCAAAACATCCAAAAAGAGAATTATGCTATTATTTGAAAAGAAAGAATGTGCAAGGTTACAGGGAGAAGGGAATAGGCAAATTGCTCATTCAGACAGCTGGTGCTGACATGGGCCAAATAGCCTTCTTCAACTCTAATAATTCTGTGAATCTAAAAGTAGGTTACAGTGAACATTACATGCAAGGAGAGAATAGTTTTGAATGTGCGACTGGAGCACATGTTAATGATCTGCTATGCAGGGGAACAGGGAAAAGTTATCTGGTAGGAAGGGCAGAATTAATTAGCAAGAACATATTTGGTGATATTGAGTGCCAGCCTGTAAAGATAGCACTTAAGTACATCAGTATAACTTAAATAATTGGTGGATAGGTTGAGAGGGCCATACAAACTAAAAGATAATTTGTACAGAACAGTGTTTAAATATTTCACACCTTGGTGGGTATAACTAGCATGATTAAATAAGAGGGAAACCACATTTGTATTCCATGGATAAAAATCTGGAATCAAATAATCAAGCACTAATTTCTAACTAGCTATATTCATTGGCAAATCTGTGATCAAATTGGACACAGTATTCAGTCCAAATAATTCTGTTGTATCAGAACAAGACAACAAGTATTGTTCCTGAATTGAGAGCATCCAACAGCCGGATAACAACAAACAACAGTTTCCAATGTGACTGGTTAAAAATCATTAACTGTAGACATTTCTAGGACAGGAGGGAGTAATTCATTCCATCATGTCAGCAGCAGCTCTTTTTTGGAGCAATCTGAAATAATACCTCTGTCGAACTCTCTCAAAAGTGCCTTGTATCTATTTCTGCATCAAATATTTATTCAATTTTCCCTGAAACATGCAATAGATGCTGCCTTGAATATTTCTTGTGGCAAAACAGTCCATGCTCAAATGAAACTTCTGTGCAAAGACATTCCTTGTAACTTTTCTCAGTGACAAGTAGCAATTTTCAATTGATGGTCTGTTGTTGTGGATTCTCCAACCAGAGAAAATAGCCTTTCCCTACTTACCCTATGAAAGCTCAAAGCCCACAATTACATTTCTTCGTTATTGTCACTATTTCTTCTGGAACAGACAATATCTCAAGTCTCTTCATAACTACAGAATTCCATCCATCAGTTATTATTACGATTGGCACTCAAATTGCATACAATACTTAGTTATTGGTTATAAACAGCATTATAGTCTTTACTGTTCCAAATTGAAAATTGTTTCCATCAAGAATTTGCCTTCAGAAAGCAAATCAAATTCTAATTAGGTTTGGAGTCAAACTGTTAAGAAACAGGATGGCACAGTAATCAACACTGCTGCCTCATCGTGCCAGGGGCCCGGGTTTGATTCCCAGCTTGGGTCACTGTCTGTGCAGAGTCTGCACATTCTTCCCATGTCTGTGATGGTTTCCAACGGGTGTTCTGGTTTCCTCCCACACTCCAAAAGGTGTGCAGGTTAGGTAGACTGGCCATGCTAAATTCTCCCTCAATGCACCCCAACAAGTATCTGAGTGTGGCGGCTAGGAGATTTTCACAGCAACTTCATTGCAATCTTGATGTAAGCCTACCTATGATACTAATAAATAAACTGAAACAACAGAACGAGTTAAACTATCAGAGCCAGATACTATTGAATATAGGCAGTTTTTTTCCAAAAAGACTGTGGGCATGGGATGTGGGCATCACAGGTAGGCCAGCATTTGCTGCCCATCCCTAATTTCTGTGAAAGTGGTGGTTGAACTGCTGCAGTCCATGTGTTGTAGGTACATGCACAGTGCTATTTGGGAAGGGGAAGTATGATTCTGATCCAGTGACAGTGGATGAAAGGTGATAAAGTTCCAAGTCAGGATGGCAAGAGCTGGAAGGAAACTTGCAGGTGTAGATGTGTTGAAGGATCCATTGTCCTTCCAGGTGGGAGAGGTCACAAATTTGGAAGATGCTGTCAAAAGGAGGCACTTTAATCAGCATATATGAAGACATCAATATGCATCATAAATATACCAATGAAACACAGCAGGATCTGCTTCATTTAGAGACAGCCCAACTGAGTAGTACCATAACCACTCCCAGATTGCAAAAAGTGGATACAGCAGCCCTGGAGCAAAAAGCAGGAGCAATGGCCACCACGGACATCACTCTACCCCACAATATAACTGACCCCCTCATCTACCCATACCTTCCCCTGCCATACAGACCAATCGTGACCCCCTGACCCCCCCCCCCCGCCGACAATCACCCGCAGAATGGCAGTGGGCCCCCCGTCCCTCTACACCCCAACCCGGGATCCATCTAGCCTCCCTCTCCCCCCACAAAGAAAACAATCAGGCCTCCCTTCTCCTGCCACCAACCCCCCCCTTCACCAGAGAATGATCTGACCCCCCTCCCCCTCCCCCATCTGACAACAATCTGGCCTCCTTCTGCCCTCACCACACCACCCCCCTCCTCCCCCCGCCAAGAGAACGATCCGTCCTCCATCCTCCCTCATCCACCAGAGATACATCTGACCCACCTCTTCCTCTTTCCCACACCCCTCCCCCCAACAACTAAAATAAAGATCTGCTGTCCCCCAACCACTGATCTGAGTCAGAGAACCGTTGAAAGCTCTGAACTTACCTCTTCTGAAGCTGGAGCGCCCAAAACAGACCTTTGTCGCGTAATGTCTGTTTTGCACCAAATCTGGACGTGCAAATGTGATGGTAAAAGGAGGAAATGCTAATAAAGTTGGGTGGGCATTCATTAATTCAATTTAAATGTATGCATTTGCATTTAAATTGACGTATCGCCTGTTTCAGGCACGAATCAGATCGCAGCCATTCCCGGGCCTCGGTAAAGTGGGCATCTGCGCAGACACAGCCATCTATTGCATTAATAGCCTCATGCCTGGCTTTACCATGTTTTCACGCCCAAAAACAGGCACGACACAATGGCAAAATCAGGCCCTTAGTCTGTGTTTTTCTGCATGTGGGTGGTACAATGGTCACAGCACCAGAGAGCCAGGTTTGATTCTGGTCTTGTGTGACTGTCCGTGTGGAGCTCACACATTCTCCCTGTGTCTGCATGGGTTTCTTCCAATTTCCTCCCACACTCCAAAGGCGTGTAGGTTAGGTGGATGAGCCATGCTAAATGCAGAGTTGTGGAGCTAGGCCCTAAGTGGGACATTCTTTCGGAGAGTCGGTGCAGATTCTGTGGGTTCTTTCTGCACAACAGGGATTTTATGATTCAAAAAGATTGTTTCAGTTATGTGAGGAGTCATGAATGGTGGAGTTGTGAATGGTACCGAATACTACTCAGTGAACATCCCATTTCTGATCTCTCATGAAGACATGATAAAAAATAGATTTTTAATTCATTGGTTGGAAACATGAATTGGATTTCAAAAAAAAAGATACATTTTGAAACAGGCCAAAAAGGTGACGTCAACCTATAATCACAATCTTCGACTCTATTTTACATTCCTCAACCAAGGAGGGGAAATGGCAAAACTCACCCAGGACAATAACGGTTTGCGAACAAGCTGCAATTATACCAGTAATTAAAGGCAGGACTGCAGCTTTACAAATCCAGTGCAGTGCTGTCTGAGGGGGAGTGATTGAACAATTGGGAGACAAGTTTGGCCACTGTGAGGTATGGCGCAGACTGAGCCAGGCCAGGGTGCTTTCAGAAACAGGCTGCACTGACTTTTAAGACTGAAAACCCTTTTCTTAAAGGACAACTTGTTTTTGCCACGAATGTAATTTTTTACCTCACCCCTACTCGAGTCCTTTGGTCCTGTACTCTGTGGATATTCAAACTGGAGCTACATGATCTTGAGTCCATAGCTGCACAGTGGAGTTTACCCCACCTTGTCTTTTGCTTCCAATTCTGCTATGGAGCTTCTCTCGAGTGATATCCATTTATGTCTTTGTTTCAGATGCTTCAAAAAAGGTCTCTCACAAAGAAATCCTGAGGCTTACAAGTTGAACATTAACTGTTTATTGATAACATGTAACTATGTACATATATACAGGGTGTGATGCAAGCTAGGACCTAACTCCATGTTTGCTTCTACACTGGTCTCTGTACAGTTCACAACTTTCTCTAGTCTCAGGTTATGTGTCTCTTTACATCACTGTGGATAGTGCTATTCCCAGTACTATTTCACCCTTGCTTTGCCCAATATTTTTTGCAAGGATAAGGAAGTTATACTAAACCTGTACTGAACCTTGGTTTGACCACACTTAGCAAGTAGTGTATACAGTTCTGTTGGCCATTTTATAAAAAGAGAGAGAGAGAGAGAGAGAGAGAGTGCTGAGAAAAATTACAAAGATGACACCAGAAATGTGTAGAGCTCATCAATATAAGTGGTTATTCATTCTATTCTGTCATCCAAAACTTCTGAGCTTCAGGGAACAACTTTTACAAGTGACAAAAGTATTTGGATTATAGAACCTGAAGAGTAGAAAGCAGAAGAAGTTATACCTGTGAGGTGTGTTGTCAATGTAGATTTATCATTAAGTAGAAGGACTGCACAATACCCATACCATACAAGAGCTCACACATTTGGAAACAAAAAAGGAGTATGAAACAGTCTATTAACAGGAAGAGATCACTATGCCCCTTCCTCAAGTGCCAGTCCTCTGAAAAGCTATTAGTCCCATTTCCTGTTCCTTCCACTTAATATTTCTCCCCTTCCAATACTAATCCATTTCCATCCTGGGGTGGGAGTGAAGAGAGAGATAAAAGGGGGTTGTTGGTGTGAATTGATTAAAAACCATTAAATCCTGAAAGGTTTTGTTAGAATGGACAGATACAGAGGGAGTGTTCCCGCTTGTGGAAAGAGCATAATTAGAGGCCATCAATACAAGGTTAAATCAAGAAACTCAGAAGAAACCCTCCAATCTCGGGAGTCTACCTGCCATTGGATGTGCAGGTTAGGCAATCATTTAATTGGTTGTCTTTTTCAAAGTAACACTCTTAGATCGCACCTTTAGTATTTGTGGTATTCACCCCAATGACAGGAATAAAAATCCTGCCTTATGTAAATGAGCAATTCTTAAGACACAAGAACATTTATGAAATATACTCAAGTGACAACTAGCAACTCCTTTAACATTGCACATTTCTACAATATATTGAAATGATCATCCAGTTATGACAATTTTAAAATTTAACTTTATGGCTAGCATCACTTGAGACTGAATAAGAATGAATAACCATTTAGATGAGAGGGTAGCTAAACCCAACCATTCTCAAGCAGATGTTCAGTTACTAAATATCTGTTGTTTGATACCAGCAGACGGTCAATAACAGGGGCTGAGAGGGCCCCAAGGGGAACAAAATAACAACTGAACCATCAGGGAACAACTTCTGTAGGTGGCAAAAGTATTGGATTTTAGAACTTGCAGATTAGAATAGCAAAAGTTGCATCCATGAGATGTGTGTTGCCAATGTAGGACTATTATTAAATACGAGGACTGCACAATACTTGCTCACTATCCACGCCATACAAGTGTTCATATATTTGGAAATAAGAAAGGAGTATTAAACAGTTTATTAACCAAATTCTCATGAGCACTTACTTTTACACTATTGCTACTTCGTAGAATCTCACAGCACAGGAGGTAGCCATTTGGCCCCTTCGTCAAGTACTAGCCCTCTGAAAAACCTTCCAATTAGTCCCATTTCCCTGCCCCTTCCACTTAACTTCGCAAATTTCTCCCCTTCCAAGACTAATCAGTTGTTTTCAGGGGTGACACGGTGGCACAGTGGTTAGCATTGCTGCCTCACAGCACCAGGGGCCCAGGTTCAATTCCCAGCTTGGATCACTGTCTGTGCAGAGACTGCACGTTCCCCCAGTGTCTGCATGGGTTTCCTCCAGGTTCTTTGGCTTCCTCCCACGTTCTGAAAGATGTGTTCATTATGTAGATTGGGCCATGTTAAGTTCTCCCTCAGTGTACCTGAACAGGTGCTGAGTGTGTAGCAACTAGTGGGATTTTCACAGCAAGTTCATTGCAGCATTAATGTAAGCCTACTTGTGTCTAATAAAAACATTTTTGAAAGTTACTAATGAATTTTATTCTACCACCCTAGTCAGATAGAGTATTCCAGAATATAACAACTTCCTCTGTTAAAAAGCTATTTTGCCAATTACTTCAAGTTCACATTGAATTTCATGATGCAAAGTGCTTGAATGCTTTCATTAAGTTTCCTCTTGACATTCTATATTCAAAGGAGAACACTCCCAGTTTCTTTTATCTCTCCACATACTCAAAATGTCCCTCATCCCTGATAGCATTCTCAAATCTTTTTTTCTCTCCTTCCAAACACATTATTTGATCCTCATGGGGTAAATGGCTTTCAAGTTCTAGTAACATAAATGGACAAAATTTGGATTTCAAAAACACTAACACACTGTACAAAAATGCTGCCTCCTGTCTATACTGGCTTATTTTCAATTTAACTTTTGTCAGGTTACACAATAGTTTGCAAACGTGACTGTTGAACTTTCATCCATTCCCATCCCCAACTTTCTTTCCAAAAACAAAAAAAGGTCATATCCTTGTATTCAGATTTTCTTTTACAAAAATATCACCAATATGTAAATTTATCTTAAAAAAAACTCTACAATATATCAGAGGCTTACAATATTATGTGTGTGACAAGGAAGAAACATTTCAGGAATTTTAAAAGAAAGCAAATGGATAACATAGGATATCTAAAAATTTGTAAAAAAAAATTACCAAGTGATAAAACTGAACAACTTGCTTTCTAATGAGATCCATACACAAAATATCAAACAGATCAGACGTAGCCAAATGAGTGACTTGGAAACAATACAGCCATTGTGTATCTGGAAACCTGTTCAAATCTGTGATAATAGAATCTAAAATAAACAGTAATTGGTTCAACTAATAGATAGTATCTCACATTAGCTACAAGAAACGCTTCCAAACTAGCATGTGACAGCAAAAAGACCAAGGCTGGAATTTTCCAACCTCACCTGCAGCTGGGATTTTTCGGTCCCGCTGCAGCGAACAGGGATTTACCTGAGCCCCAAATTCTCCATTCTCACTGGCAGTGGTAGCAGGGTGTGAGAGACTGGAGAATCCCAGCCCATATCACATTTTTGGCAGATGTCAATATTTTCAGATAATTTACTGCACATGCAGTGTGCTTACATTGCTGAATGGTTTTAAAAACTGGAGCAAAGCGTACAATACTACTAAATCGTTAAAAAAACTACTGTCAACATGTCATAATATGATAATTAGTGGTATTTGTATTTCAGCATAACCTGACATTTGGTAGGCCACATACATTATAAATGAGAATTTTCTGTGAAGCTTCCAGTGGAAAAAGATATCTGCAGATCACTTAATCACCAGTTTTATTGCTTACTTGGCAGAATTCAGAAGCAGCCCTGGCAACTGACCCATAATTGTTATTACTGCAGCAAGCATCATTTAACACTGTAATAGTGCAGCATGGCACTGGAGTATGTGCACTCCTACGTGTGCCACAAGATAGTAGAAAATTGATTCAGGTCATTAGTTCCTGGGTTTCTAATCTTTGTCAGGTCAAGAGAAAAATGTCAACTAGTATTGACAATTGTTCATGTGAAGTTGGAAGTGGCAGGAACAGAAGAGAATTCACCTTACTATTAGGTAGCTCCTTGTGGCACATTCTGCATCAGAAAAAAGTGAGATACTTCACACATAGAATCCCTACAATGCAGAAGAGGCTATTCAGCCCATTAAGTCTCCAACAGAGAAACCTATCCTGGCCCTCTCCCCCACCCCATTCCCATGGCTAATCCACCTGGATGGTGGGAGGAAACTCACGCAAACACCGAGTGCCCGATTTTACCATTTTGATTCCAAGTGCTGGGCGGACTTGAAACTGGGAGTGTTTCAGATCCAACTTTTAGATCTGTTCTCAGGCACCCCCATACACACTCGGCTTGCAAAAATATCTGAATTGCTCTGCACGAACCTGTGGGCAAGGCTTAATGTGCCAAAAACCCTGCAGCTTCGATCGGCGCCTCCAACCGTACACGCGCAAGAAGATAAAATGCTGCGCCACTGCTGTATCCCTCCAGGCTGGAGGATGCCTCCCCCACGCCACTACTGACCCCCTTATTCCCCCACCCTCTCAGCCATCCATACTGATCACAAGCCACACCCCCCCCAGACCGAACGCAGGCCCTTTCTTCCCTGCCACCGACCTCAGGCAGAGTGGCAGCAGCTCCTCCACCCCCCTTTCTCTCCCATTGAACTTAGCTCCTCACTAACTGGAGTGCCTGAATCAGACTTCTATGGAACATGTCTGTTTAATGCCAATTCTGAAGGAGCAAACCAAGTGCCGGTAAAGTTTTGCACGCAGCGCATCAAGTCAATTTAAATGCATGCAATTGTATTTCAATGGTCATCTCACCCATTTCAGGTGCAATCCCGACTGCGGGCATTTTTGGGCCTTGGTATGGGGAAACTGGCACCGAGGCAGACCTGGATCACACCTGGCTTTACCAAGATTTTGTGCCTGATGGGCAGATCATGATGTTAAAACCGGGCCCTGAGAACACACACAATCACCCGAGACTAGAATTGAGCCCAGGTTCCTGGCACTGTGAAGAAGCAATGCTAAACACTGTGCCACCATGCCATCCTAACCATCACCTTTAAACAAATGGAACCTTGTTAATTTCATGTATGACACGCAACAGATCAAAATAAATAATTGTCACTTTTCAAATGAGATTCACTACATCTGCTTAGTGGCCATTATAAAAGCTACATTGACATAAGCATACAATATTCCCTCATCCGTTCTATCATTCAAAGATTAGTATGTGATGTAAAGGATGAATATATATCAGAAATGAGTGGAGCAAGATATTTTCGCAAGTATGTTTTTCACAAAGGTTATGTCTTTAATATCAGTTATCATTTTTTTTAAATTTGCAACTTAGATACACTATGTTTATTATCCCTCAAAAATGCTCTAACAGGGTCAGAAATCCACTTAATATCCAACTGAAAATGTAAAACATTTGAAAATATGATTTTTAGTCTCTTTACCTTCTGTCTTAAATTTTGATCAACAAGCTCCCAGTGTGACATCTCAGCCCAGATCTTCTAGTCTCCAGATAGTTGTACCCCAGAGATCCCAATGCAAGGACACCGCAGAAAATTTGAGATGTTTCAATTTCCAGTAGGTAATTCTCCTGTATCCAAAATCTTCTCTTCTGAAAAATCACCTCCAATTCTTGAGTTGACTTCGGAGGTATTTGACTTACTTACCTTGATAATTACCCACAAAATGTTAGACAGTAAAAATCCATTTCTACCACCTAGGTAACTATATAATTGACACCACCAACAGCCCCCAGCCCTCCATCTCCCCACTGACACCCACCAAACTCTTGCACCACCCACTTCTTCACCGCCCCCACCAAACACAATCCTGTCACCTTATGGAGCTGTCACCCTGGTGGCACAGTGGTTAGCACTAGTGCCTCACAGCACCAAGGACCTGAATTCAATTCTCAGCTTGGCTCACTGTCTGTGCAGAGTGTGCACGCTCTCTCCACATCTGCGCGTTTCCCCTCCGGGTGCTTCGGTTTCCTCCTAAATCTAAAAGGCGTGCTCGTTAGGTTCCTTAGCCACACTAAATTCTTTCTCAGTGTACCCATACAGGCACCAATATGCGGCAGTTAGGGGATTTTCACAGTAATTTCATTGCAATATAATGTAAGCCTAATTGTGAAACTAATGAAACTCAAAAAAACTTATAACCACCACCCTACATCAACAGCACCCCATCACCTTACCCATTTACCTCACTCACAGTCATTCTTTCTCAGTGAAAAGAGATGTAAATGTCCCAAAGTCAGTGAAAGACTTAGTATTTGTATTAGTATTAGTAAGACTTAGAGAGCTGGTTCTCTCCTGATGATCTTTCACTATGAAAAGCAACCCCATGAACAAGCCCAGCTCAGAAGACTGGGCGAGAAATGCAGTATTATTGTGCTGCATAGTGCCAATCTGACAATGATTGTCACTCCTCTGGAAGATTCAGCCCTCATCAATAGCCTTTAGACTATATTTGCATGTCCTTTAGAGTATCAATATCTTCCATTATCTTTAAGAAATTAGTCAAACATAACTTGTCCTTCAAAAAGCAGTGCTGACTGCTTCTAATTAATCTTTATCTTTTTAAACAATTGTTAATTTTATCCTATTTTGCCCTCTTGAAGGAGGAGGCTGGCCAGTTTATCACTGTCTGGTTTATCACTTTCTTTCTCTCGAACAGAAGCATTGCATTGGCTGACAACCACCTGATATAGTTTCTACAATCAACGATATTTTAAAGATTATACCCAAAGAAGGTTTCATTTCCCTCACTCACTCATCTAACTCCCCCTAGGTGGAATTGTGGTTGGTGTAGACTTGATGGGCCAAATGGCCTCCTTCTGCACTAAGGGTTTTATGATTTTTTCAATTATTCAACTTAATCATATTTATCCCAGCACTCATTATATGGAAAGAACAAACAGAAAGTGGTAATAATATTGCTGAAAAGATAAGGCCTTGCAGAATATTTTCATCTTACACTTAGCAGGACAAATGAAAGAATGCCAAATTTTAAAATGATCACAATTTATCGCATCCTACAGTGGTGTAGGATGCTGATTGGTCGGCCAAAACTCCTGGCTATTTCTACAAAAACACATGGCTTGAATACATTGTTTGCATAGAATGGGTCCCTACATATATATATATATATATATAAATTGATTGTTATTGTAACCATTAGCATACTCAGGATTATTTGGCAAGTGCTGCCTAATCACAATCACATTTAGCACTGAACAATTTGTTTTGGGTTTTGCAAGTGCTAGGGTGATTGCTAAAAAAAATTCTCATGTATTGTACTCAATGTATTCCACCCCTTTCAATTTGCTGAGATATGGACTTTGAGAATTTGGTGTCAGCAAGGTTGAACCAAAATCTTATGTGGCTACAAAAGCACCAACGTGAGTAAAATTGTAAACTGCATTCGAATCCCAGATTACCCTCGAGCAAAGCCACAGGAGCTTTCAGGGGAAAAAAAAAGTGTTGAAGCATTTTCCCCCAGAAGATTTAAAGTTGCTAAGAAGCTAATTAAATTTATGTTTAGAATCTTTAAATCACAGAACCAGATTCTAAGAATTGAACTGCATGCATATTTAAGTTTCCGCATGAAATCAAAAAAGTGTTACAATCTTGTTAGAGACCTTAAATTAGAAATCCAAACAAACAACTAATAATTAAGTGGCAGAACAACATTACTTTTGGTTTAAAGAAATATGAAAGTTGTAAAGAAAACAAGACAAACAACACTCACTTAAGACAATAATTTACAAAGATTGATGCTTAAACAATGGTACTTTTTACTTGCCAAGATTTTCCTCATTTGTTGTTAGTATCTTGAGGCTTTATTGACTTATTCTGGGACCAACACAAAAGTATGCGCTCCATAAATTATTTTAACGCCCCTCAGAATGCCAGTTTTCTCTCAAGGTACAAAATTTATTGTAAGGTTTCTGTTGCTTTTGGTTGAATGAACCTCCAACTTTTCCTCAAGGTCCTCAGATTGCATATTTTAGCTCCTTGTTCTCGTCAATAGATACCCAATTGCCTTTTCACAGCCTTCCAAGCTAACATGGCTGACTGCTTTCTGCCACAAGGATCTGCAGGGACCACTGAAGCATTTCTTTTCCTTTTATTTTCAAATCTTCCAGGTTTTTTCCTCTTGTGAACTCAGCCCCTATTGACATTCCATGCAGTGAATAATAAAATTAATATTTTCCCTTTTATTCCTTCTGGCTTTCCCAACTCAACTTGTACAAAAATCAAATCTGTAACTGCCTTCTGTGGAAAAAATCCAACTAAAAGTAAAGAAACTTGAGACCTCCACGGCCAATCTTTATGACAGTGTGGAATGCTTTGGGATGTTCTCCAACCGAAATGCAAGCTAATGATTATACCTTCAACACAACTCTGATTTGGAACACTATGGCCAGAATTTTCTGGCCACTCACACGCCATCACCACTGCGAGTGAGGAAGGAGAATTTGGCACTCAGCCAAATCACCGTTCACTGCAGCAGGACCAGAGAATCCTGTGTATTGTGCAAATCTCAAGTTCTGAAGCACACTTCCACCATTTATTTGTCTGTAGCCATCATTGCCTTCTCTTCTATCTAAATATAATTATTTGATTAAATCCCACCCTGTTTGGGGCTGTTCCATGCGCCTTTCCAATGGAGCAATCTGTAAACTCAAGTCAATAGTGGATTATGAATAATGGAATTTGTGTTCCTATCAACTATTTTCCTATCAAGGAACTCCCGTATTGACAAACTTGTCTCTGGCGTTTTTTAATCTGGAAACTAGATACGCAATTTCTATCTATTATTAAGTGGAAGTTTCTACTTCTGCCATAAGTCTAAAGATTATCTTGAGTAAACATTGGATACCTTTAAGTTTTTATAAATCTAGAAGCCGATTTAGAGTTTTGTTTACCAATTTCTCAACCAGATGCACATGTATAGGTTTAAAACTTTAATTCCTAAAACAACCCATTTGTGCTTATTAATACCAATCACCATATATAGATATATCCACTGCTTTTAAAAAAAAACTAGCCCTGCTTTTAAAATCTGGCAGAGGAACGAGTGTACATGTTTGTCTCTGCATCCATATAATTTGCTTTGATTCTGAACTGAAAAGGAAAATTTCCACTGCATATTTTTTCCAGAAGCCAAAAAGACAGATACTTTGTTCCCAAAACCAAAAATTTTAAACTACAGCAAGAATGGATGAATAAACCTTAACTGAAAAGTCAGCAGTACAACATAATGCTAAAGCCCAAATCTACCTACAAATGGTTTGACAAGCATGCAGCGTTCTGACAAACAAAAAAAGCACTGTCACTTTTAAGTCATGCCCATGAACATACATGTGATTGGGCAAGATGGTAAAGAGATGTGTTAGTTGATACAGGATGGTGCTGACAGTTGTGAAAAGAATCAGATATGAAATTGTTTACTATTAGACATGACAGAAATTGAACTCAATAATTGTAAATCCCTACCTGAGCATCATAAAATTTGAATAAATTTGGCTTTTGAAAGTGAACATATAAAGCACAATTCTGTGCTCCAAATCAATTGTAGCTTGTACAACTTCAGCATTCTGTTACTCAGGACTATTGATTACTTTGACCTGAAATCAGCTTAAAATTGATTACAAGCATGGATAAAACTGAGGTGAAGATAAAGAAAGGAAATCCATTGGCCTCAGGCTCAGTCTAAAGATGTTGCCTTGTTGCTGGCAGAGTTGAAGGGAAAAAAAAACTAATTTCCAGAGAGGAAATTGCTAAGTGGCAGCTTGAACATTCTCTCTACTCTGCAAAATAAATTCTTGGGTCTGGGTTGTGGGGAGGGCAAAAGCCACAATCGTAATCCCATGTCACTACTTGCTTGAATTTTCAAAATTGCTCCATTGGAAAGGCACATGGAACAGCCCCCAAAACAGGATAGGATTTGACCAAATAATTATGTTCAGATGATAAGGGATAGCAATGATAGCTACAGACAGATGTATTTCAGAGCTTCGAGACTCGTAGCTGGTTTTCTCCCAATACGCTGCAGTGAACAGAAATTTGGCTGAGTGCCAAATTCTCCATCCTTGGTGGCAGCAGTGACATGGTATAAAAGCCAGAGAATTCTGGCCATGCAAACAGCAGGGGTCTTACTTAACAGGCATGCGTTTTGCCCTCCTGTTCGTACAATACTGAGATAAGGTAATAAAACTTACTGCAATTTTGCAAGCAAAGAGTTTGAGTAAATTAATATTTAAATTAAAGTTTCTGAAGCGCGGGCTAAAAAGCAAAGGAAGCCATTACAAGAACGATTGATTATAGTTTGACTAGTTTTCACAGGCAACCTCCATAAAGGATGAACATAAAAATTCATAACAGGAAAGATATGGCAGTTTTATTTTATGACTGGGGAAGTATTTGTTTTGATGTCACGGTTCACAATCCATTCGATAGCTGCCCTCATGCAGTGTGAATGGCTGTGATGCCACCAGGAATGTATCCCTCAGGGTAGGCATTCAGCCAAACTTGAGATGGCCACAATTTGAGTGGTTCCTCATGTTCCACTTGCAGAATTCAAGTGGCCACATTCTCCCTGGTCTGTCCCCAGAGTGATTGTCAGACTCTCAATGGAAAGGCTGAAACCTGAGTTTTTAACCACTCTGGGCAGTTAACAGGTTTTGCTTGGTGATGCTTACAGTTAACTAGGAGGTGCACCATCAAGAGCTGGGGCTATGGAGTGTGTTCCAGTGGAGACAAATGGGACTCCAGATGAATTGGTGCCTTCTTTTAAAAAAAAGTGGTGGAGAGGGGATTTTACAGATGTAGGGTAATCAAAATCATGATAGGTGTGCAGAGTACAGAGGGAGAAACTGTTCTCGTTGACAGAAGGGAAGGGTCGAGAGCCCAAGTTCACGGATTTAAGATGGCAGAGTTGTCCAGGCTTGAAAGATTAGCTCTGTTCTCTCTCCACAGATGCTGTCAGGTCTGCTGAGATTTTCCAGCATATTCTGTTTCAGATTCCAGCATCCACAGTCATTTGCTTTCATCTTTACCATCTTGGGTAGATCCTCAGCATCTACAGGGAGGATATAATGACCAACTCAAGATCCCTGAGCATGTTCATTCCATCAGCATACAATGTCCACATTCATTCGATGAATGATAGCTACGACCTTCCATATAGTGATTGAGCCACTGGGTCATGACCTGTTGGGCATCTTATCTCTCTGCTACAAGGACACTAGATATGAAGAGAGCAGACATTGACACAGGCAACTAGGAGATGTTAACCGATGACTGACATCTGGAGGCTGACTGGCAGACTGTAGAGGCAATGGGGAAAAACAGGAAGCTCATGTGGGTCGGAGGAGAGCACCCAGAAACCCTACATCTTCTCAGTTCACCATCTTCCTCAGTAGAAAATGTTGCAGAGACTGCCATGCCAGAATGGAGCACCTGAGCCACACCCAATGACACTCAAAGTTGACTATCATGGCACAAACTAATCAATTTATGAGACACAAGGCTGCGAGAGACCAGCACGTAGACATTCTGATGACCTCCAGACATAGAATTCAAATCAACTTTTCAATACAGCTCCTTAGTCAACCTTCATGTATAAGAGGCTCAAGTTACTGTTGCTTGTTTCGTTGATTTTTTTCCCCCTCAAAGTTTAAGAGCATAATAAGAACATAAGAAACAGGAGCAGGAGTAGGCCATCTAGCCCTTCAAGCCTGCCCCACCATTCAATAAGATCATGGCTGATCTGTCGCTGCTCAGTTCCACTTTCCCGCCCTCTCCCCATAACCCTTAATCCCCTCGCTTATCAAAAACCCATCAACCCGCGTCTTAAAAATATTTAGCAAGGCAGCCTCCACCACTTCAACGGGCAGAGAATTCCAGAGATTCACCACCCTTTGAGTGAAGAAGTTCCTCCTCAACTCCGTTCTAAACCGCCCCCCTTTTATCTTGAGGCTGTGCCCCCTAGTCCTACTGTCTTTTTTGAGCGGGAAGAGTCTCTCCACCTCTATCCTATCCATCCCATTCATCATCTTATACGTCTCAATGAGATCTCCCCTCATTCTTCTAAACTCTAACGAGTACAAGCCCAGTTTATTCAGCCTCTCCTCATAGCTCAACCCCCTCAACTCCGGTATCAGCCTAGTAAACCTCCTCTGCACTCCCTCCAAGGCCAAAATATCTTTGCGCAGGTGCGGCGCCCAAAACTGCACACAGTACTCCAGCTGCGGCCTCACCAATGCCCTATACAGCTGCAGCAAGACCTCGCTACCTTTATATTCAATCCCCCTCACTATGAAGGCCAGCATCCCATTCGCCTTCCTGACCACCTGCTGCACCTGCAAGCTGGGTTTTTGCGACTCATGCACAAGGACCCCGAGGTCCCTCTGCACCGTCGCCTGCTGCAGTTTTTCGCCCCGTAAGTGATAGTCCTTCCTACCATTCCTCCTACCAAAGTGGACCACCTCACACTTGCCAACATTAAATTCCATTTGCCATTTCCTGGCCCATTCGCCCAGCCTATCTAGATCCTTCTGCAGACTCTCCACACCCTCCGCACAATTTGCCGTTCCACCAATCTTGGTGTCATCAGCAAATTTCGACACCCTACACTCGGTTCCCTCCTCCAGATCATCTATATAAATGGTAAAAAGCTGAGGCCCCAGCACCGACCCCTGGGGCACTCCACTAGTCACCATCCGCCAATCCGAATAGCACCCGTTGACCCCCACTCTCTGCCTCCTATTTGACAACCAATCCTCTATCCACGCTAACACCCTACCCCCAACTCCATGTCCCTCGACCTTCTGCAATAACCTCTTGTGAGGTACTTTGTCAAACGCCTTCTGAAAATCTAGAAAGACCACATCCACCGGCTCTCCTCTATCCACCGCCCTCGACACATCCTCATAGAACTCCAGTAAATTTGTCAGACACGACTTCCCTTTAATGAAACCGTGCTGCGTCTGCTCTATCAAGCAATTCCCTTCAAGATGCCTCGCAATTTCCTCCTTAATGACAGATTCTAACATTTTACCTACCACAGACGTTAAACTAACCGGCCTATAATTCCCCGCCTTTTGCCTGGCACCCTTCTTAAACAACGGCGTAACATTAGCCGTTTTCCAATCATCCGGCACTTTCCCGGAATCCAACAAAACATAAAATTTGTGGTTAAATTACTCAGTGTTTGGATTGCTCCTTTTAATAGTCTCTAAACAGGATTGTAACACAGCTCTGATTTCATAAAGAAAGAAACTATTAAATATGCATGCTGTTCAATTAGTAAAATCAGGTTCTGTGACAGATTCTTAACGTAGATTTAATTAACTTCTCATCAACTTCAATCTTTTCTTTTGGGGAAAACGCTTTAAACCATTCACAGTTATTTCCAAACGGTCCTGTGGCATTGCCCATAAGTAATCTAGGATTCAAGAAAAGCGTTTTCAATATTTACTCTGTGGTGCCACTGGAGCCACACATCGTTCAATCGCCACTGTAATACAGAACAATTCTCCAAAATAACAATACATTGCTGACACCAGATTCAAAAAGGGATATATCTCAGCAAACTGAAAGATGTAGACTTCATTGCTAAAAATATGGCCTGATGCCTGTACTCAACTAGCCTGCACTTACAAAAACCCAAAGCAAATTGTTCAGTGTTAAATGTGATTCAGCAGCACTGGCTGAATAATCTTGCGTGCATAAATGGTTACAATATTTGCTTTGTGCTAAGCGCAGAGTTCCACTATTTTACAGCCGTACAGTTGTTTATCAGGTTGGAGAAAAGGCTGAGTTTCAGAGAGATTTAGCCTGAAATACCACTTGCTATCTTCAGAGCATTAAAATGTCTGCATGAATTTTACCTTTTTGGTAATTAATAGTAAACTGACCAAGATATCAGTGCACATGCATAACCTGCTGAAGCAATCCAGTAATTTCTATTGTTAAGTGACTGTGAAGAAATTAGTAGCAATTATTGCTAATGTGAAGCAAGTGTCAAGATACAGAAAACAGCATTACACTACCCAGGGCATTTCGTGAAGGATTCTCAACAGCTATGGAAGCTATTCAATTTGAACCATATACCACAGGTAAATACATTAAAAAGAGTCAACTGAATCAGTTGTTCACTTTGAACCACATCATCTCCTACAAAGACAACTTCGAGCATGCTTCTTTCAGTTCTTTTTGATGTGGATCTTAGCATTTTCCTTCCTATCCGTTTGATCCTAGTATGCTATCTCAGTCACAAAGTGTATTTTTTTTTTGCTTTCTTTCCCCTCAGCAAGCATCTCCATTCTAGCCAACATCCACAACAGTCAAGAGGCTTGACAGCATCCAGGACACAGCAGCCCACCTGACGACCACCACCACCACCAACGGGACACCACTATCTGCAAGTTTCCCTCCAAGCCACTTACCATCTTAAGTTGAAAATATATTACCTTACTTCACAGTCGCTGGGTCAAAATCCTGGATATCACTACCTGACAGCATTATGGGTCAACCAATAGCACGTGGACTGCAGCAATTCAAGAAGGCAGCTCGCCACCACTTTCTCAAGGACAACCAGGAGACAGGCAATAAATGCTGGGTCAACCAGAGATGTCTATGTCCCAGTAATAAAATAAGAAATATTTGCCTTCTTTCCTCAAGTTACCACCATCCTGGTTCACATGTTCTCATTTAATTGCTTGTTCCTCAAACTTTTGTAATAGGAAAAATTCCCTAAACACAAACTCTAAAGATTCATAGTCCTAACCAACCACTGCCAAGCAAAGCAACACACCACACCATTGAAAGGCTCACAGGAGCATAGATTTTGAGGACGGCTTTTATTTAACAAATTCTAAATCATGCAAGATGTACAAAAAAAAACAGAAAAAGGACTGGGTATGGATAAACGGAGGTTATGTTTGCAACTTGTGCCATTTCATGGTTTATTTTGTATTTAAATTCCTTTTATTATTATATAAATATTAATTTCACTTGACAACTTTGATAGAACACAATTGATTTAGAAGCGATTACCCAGCTTTAGATATTACCGCACGGTCAAGACTACTAGAAATCTAAACAGCAGGAAGCACAAAGAACATTTGCAGGAATATTAGGCATGCAAATTAAATTTTTAAATAGGTTACTATTTTCAATTTTAGCTTGCGATGTCAACAGGAATGTATAGAGAATAACTATCCACTAACAGTAATTTACTAAAGGATTGAGAAAGCCATTTGCTTCCTATATAATGATGCTTCATCAAGATAATTTCAACTTTTTAGCCATGACTATAAAAAGGTTACTTTACAAAATATGAAGTATGTAAGAGAACGAGAGAAAGAAAGGTCACCATACAAAAAACTTCAGAGAATAGAAAAACACCATTATACCCAAAAATGCCATTTTATTTTCTCACAAATGGCACACTATTTGCTTCAACCTATTACATCTCTAGAAATCCCCCCAATTTTCTCCAGAATCCTTTGATGTCCATTTGAATAATTTTCCTGCTTACTTATTGAGTAACACCATTACCAAGTTTTTTTTTAAAAAAATGCTGCCCCATTCATTTAACTTGTGTTTCCTAGTAATTGAATCTTCAATATAATGAATAATGATGACAAAAATGTGTCTTGGGTTCTCTGGCAAAACAAATGATCACCTGATTTTACACACCATTTATTTTCTTTACCAACAGAAAATGGGGCAGTGTTTAAAATGGGTGGCCTCTTCGCTATTGAGATTTTTGCTACTACCAAAGACATATGACCAAGGTGCCCTGCAAGTATCATCTTGGCTTAACATTCCACCAAATTCCCAAACAATTTTAGGAGGTCCAGATGCACGTTTATTAAAATGTAATGAAATGTACAGAAAATAATTTAAAAGAATCATCGATTATTGACTTTTATACCAAGAATAGAATACAAGAAGGTAGAAGTCATGCTTCAGCTATGCAAAGCTCTGGTGAGACCACACCTGGAGTACTGAACAATCCTGGACACATCTCAGCAGCATAGGCGAGCCCTAAAGTGCAGCATGGTTTTAAAGCAATGAATTTGGACTCTCAAGGAGACCTTACACGAACTAAGTTTTTTTTAATTCATGTATGGGACAGGGGTGACAGGCCAGGATTTATTACTAAACCCTTGCTTCCCTCGATAAGGTGGTGCTGAGCTGCCATCTTGAACCGCTGCAGTCCATGTGGTGTAGATACGTCTATGGGATGTGGTATTTAGAAGGTTATGGGGCAATTTGATTTAAATTTGCAAGATATTGGACTGATAGGAAAAAAAAAATAGATAAACAGTTTCCACTGTTGGAGAGCTTCGAATGAGGATGCATTGTCTAAAAAAAAGTTGGATCTTTCAGGCATGTAAGTGATACATGTTTAGAAGTCTGCTATAAACAGTAATTGATACCAACTCCGTTGTTAATTTTTAATGGAAACTTGACACTTTTTTGCGAGCAATTGGCATTTAAGGGTAATTGGGCAACAGTTAACATCTTAGATAGATTGCAGATCACCACAATCTAAACGACTGAAAAGGCTCAGAGACTAAATGGCCTTCCCCACTCCTAAATGTTTGTTCTCAATGTCTGGATAACTTGGTCAATTTCTTTTGGAATGTTATATTTTAAATGACCCAGCAAAATGTCATTCTTTCATTAAAAGCACTCTCTTGGAAAGACATGTAATTGAATTTTGTAGCCTAATAAAATTAAAGCTGAAGTTTTAATATAGGTAAGCAAGTGAATCTGGATACTGAAAATCAAATATTCTATTAAAAATGTACCCTTGGGACTTGTTCTCTTTCAAAAAAAATCTTTATCTTTGAGATTGCATTGCACGTTGATGTTTACAATCTGTACTGAAGGATGAATTACTTGAATGTTTAATTATTTCGTTTTGGAGAACATTTTGTTCAAAAGATGACGACAAGGTGGTTGGCTTTTTCCACCATTGAACCAAGTGAAATGATAACATTTTCATGCAAAACCAGGTAGAAAACTGACAATTTCTCCCCAGAAAGCTGCTGGGCCAATTGAACTTTGCAAAAATGGGGATCTTGGCTTGAATCTTCCCACCAATCATGTCGGTGGGATTTTCCCGTCCCGCTGCAATGAATAATTTGGCTGGCTGCCTAGTTCTCCGATCTCATTGCAGCAGGAATATGGCATGAAGGGCAGATAAGACTGCACCTCTATAGTTTATCAGAGGAGAAGGATTAAAGAAGCAAGGTGGGGTAATAACAGTCACAAATAGGTTCAAGGAGCATAAGATCTACTACCCAGTAAGTCAGCATTATGTAGCACAGAAATAGGCCATTTGGTCCAACAGGTCTATGCCAGTAGTTGTACTCCACATAAGCACTCCTCCCCATCCCTTTTTCATCCAACCTCATCAATATAGCCTTCCATACTATTCTCTTTCATGTTTTTATCTAACTTGCCCTCAAATGCATCTGGGCCATCGACCTCAACTACTCCTTTAAGAGTTCCACATTCCAAACCATTCTCTGGATGATGTTTCTCCTAAATTCCCCATTTGATTTATTAACTATTTTGGGCCCCCAAGTCTGGTCTCAATGGTCAGTGGAAACATCTCTATGATCTTCTTTAACCAAACTTTTTAATAATTTTAAAGATTGTGATCAGGCCTTCAATCTTTTTTCCCCTCAGAAAAACATCCTCAGCCTATCCAACCTTTTTTGAAAAACAAGTCCTCGGTTCTGATGTCTCGTACTTTCTTTCATTTTTTTTTTTACAAACATGGACATGAGTTGTTCACTGTACTCCAACTAGGACCCAACAACGTTCTGTACGTTTGACATAGATCCACTGCTGATCAACTTATCCTTGTTGTAAATGAGCCCCAGTAAATACTGACCAGCTTTAAATACCGACCAGCTTTAAATACTGGTCAGTATTTAAAAACTCTGCGACCAACTGAACAAGTACACCACTACAGTAACTGACTTCATTAGTAAGTGTGTAGAAGACTGTGTGCCAAAGAAGCAACTCTGTGTTCCCCAACCAGAAACCATGGATGAACAGGGAAAACTACTGCTCGCTGAAGTCCAGGTCTGAGGCATTCAAGTCAGGTGATACTGACCTATACAAGAAAACCAGGTGTGATCTAAAGGAGATCTATGAAAGATGCCAAAAGACAGTACCAGACCACACTAGAGTCCCAGGCTAGCCACACTGACCCCTGCTGACCATGGCAAGGTCTGCAATTCACAACAAACTACAAGATGAAGGCTTGTAAAATCACAGGCTCCAATGCACCCCTCTCTGATGAGCTCAATGCATTCTATGCCCATTATGAGCAAGAGGTCAGTGAGAACATGCCCTCCACCCTGGAAGTCTTGGATGAACCTGCATCAGGGGTCAGCAACGCAGATGTGAGAACAGCCTTCTCAAGGGTCAACACAAGGAAAGCAATTGGCCCGGATGGAGTACCCAGACATGCACTCAAATCCTGCACGGATCAACCGGCGGGAGTATTCACAGATATCTTCAACCTCTCTTTACAACAATCTGATCTCCTGATCTGTTTCAGGAAGACGACCATCATTCTAGGATCCAAGAAAAACCAAGCAGTGTGCCTTAATGACTATCGGGCAGGGGCTCTGACATCCATTATTATGAAGTGCTTCAAAAGGCTAGTCATGACAAATTAATTCCAGCCTCACGGACTGCCTGGATCCAGTACAGAAGATCTCGCCAGCAGGAATAATTGGAAAATTCTGGCCTAGGTGTTTGGCTGTTACACCTTTAAGTATGGATTCCATTATCTGATAGTTGGGTTACAGTTCCCTGGACTTGTTCCATCTTCTTTAAAAAAGAGTAGAAATCACTTAAGTACTATCCAGCCTTTTGATGAAATCCATCCAGACCATGCATCAAATCCACTCCAAACTTAATCATCTTCCTCTTTCCTTAAGGATGATTTTTTTTTATCTAATGTTATGTCCACCATGTTGAACTTGGCATTTACAAAGAAGACTAAGTGATTAATTAATATTTCCATCATTGTGCTATCATCTGAGTCTCCATAGAATTGTAGAACCCTACATTGGGCTGAATGGCCTCCTGCACCAAGTCTGCACTGACCAAAATCCCACACAGCCCCTTTCCCTGCAAACCACACACATTTGCCCTACTAATCCCCCTGACGCTAAAGGGACATTTTGACATAGCCAATCAACTTAACCCGCACATCTTTGAAGCATGGGAGAAAACCAGAGCACCAAGGAAACCCACAGAGACTCAGGGAAAATGTGCATACTCCAGAGTCACCTGAGGCCAGAATTGAACCCATGTCCCTGGCGCTGAGGCGCAGCAGTGCTAAACACTGTGCCCCCTGTGTATGTAGCTCTTCATGGCCTTGTCCATATCCTGCTTTTTGTTGTTATTTGATTAATAACTTCCTTTTTTTTCTGCCATCTTGATTTTTGGCTATCTTACCGAACTTTTACATATACCCTTTTATCATCCTTTCCATTGTCAGTGTATTTGGTTTATGCCTTTTTCTTTAGTTTAAGTGTCACCTTTATTTCTTTATTAATCCATGGCGTTATTAAAATACCAAAAACAAATTGACCAGTAGTGAAACTTTTTTCCACCTAATCTCCATTGATCGCCACTTTAAATCGTCATCTCCGCTCTATTTCTTTTAATACATCTGAAATTCATTGGTTGCATCACAAAAAAGTTGTCACAAAATGGGTCATTCTACAAATGGTCTCGTTCTTACCATGCTTTGAATTGTTACCAAACAAAAATCGGTCTAACAGTTCTAGCTTCACCTGATTGGCAAACTCAAACACAGGATAACGATCCACTCACATGAATTCAAGTTGTCAAATCAATTCTATCCAGAAACATAAATGCACTGGAATTGTCTGCATTGCAAACTGGTCATGATTGTCAAGACCTTGATGAAGCCCAATGTGGCAATGAGAGAGTTATTACTGTGAATAAAAAAAAAGAGAATCTAGTTATACTTTTGCCTAATGAAGTATCATTATTATCAGCCACGAGTATAATATCCATAGTTCAAACTCTCCTGATCCAACCATTGCAGGTCTCGTGTAGAAATAAATTCTTTCCGTGTGGATAAGAATTTAAACTTAAAAACAAAACAAATGCACAAATTGTTAATGGTACTTGAACATTTTTGCAAATTGCTAACCTAAAATCAGTAAGAAAGTGAGATCCATTGTCACAATTCAGATCAACACTGTTACATTAAAAAAAAAGGGACTGATGACATGGAATGAAACCAGAGGTGCTCTTATCAGATACTTCTCTGCATGCATAAAACACTGCTTTTCTAGTACCATGTATGCACTTTGCTGTTTAGATAGCTGAAAGCGATCAATGGACAGATATGTGATATTTGATTTGACAGAATGAGCACCCTTGGTAATTTTATCAGGTGCATCTGCATCAATTCAATCTCTCAGTAGTAAACAGTGCAGAAATTCCACTTTAAATGCCTGCAGCCTATCCATTGGCAGATGCACTGTTAAGGGTACCAGTGAATGCCTGACCACATCCTGCAAGATTCCAAAAGAAAACAGACTGAAAATCATCCTGTTTGAAGTAAACATTAACTGAAAACAAGAAACAAAAGCAGGAGCAGGCCTCCAGGCTCTTTAAGTCTGTCTCACCGCTCGATACAATTACGGCTGATATATACTGGTCTTGGATGACTGTGCATCAAGTTTGCACATTCCCCTTGTCTGTGGGTTTCCTATGCTTTCCTCCCACATTCTAAAGATGTGAGATATAGGAATTAGGAACAAAAATAGGAAATCCAGTCTTTTGAATGGCAGAGCAGGCTCAATTTAATCATGCTGATCTGTCCCTGATCTCAAATCCACTCCCTCACTTGTTCCCCATCTCTTTCTTTTTTTTAAAAAAAGGATTAGAAACATATCTCCTTCTTGGAACCAAAGTTTCAGACTGCACTGCATTATGGGCAGCAAGTTCCACAAATTCACCACCCTCTGCAAGTAGTTCCTCATCATCTCAGTTTTAAATCTACCACCTTGCAACCTGTACCTGTGACCCCTTGTTCTAAATTGCCCCACAAAGTGAAACATTTGATCGACGTTTACTTTATCAATCCCAATAAAAATGTATGTACTCTTGATTAGATCCCCCTCTCATCCTTCTAAACTCCAGCGAGTACAAGCCCCAAACGTTTAATCTCTCCTCATACGTCAACCCTTTCATCCCTGGAATCAAATCAGGTGAACCTCAGCTGAACTGCCTCCAATGCCACCACATCTTTCCTCAAAATAGAAGGAGACCAAAATTGGACAATACTCCAGATGTGATCTCACCAACATCCTATACAATTGTAACAACAACACTTCTCTACTTTCATACTCCACTCCTTTAGTATGAAATGCCAACATCCCATTTGCAAGTTAGGTGGCTGTGCCATGGTAAACGTTTGGGGTTACAGAGATGGGACCTGGGTAAGATACTCTGCCAGAGTTGGCCGAAGCCCTGCACCGGAATTCTGGGATCAACTCCTTTTCTGTGCCATTACCCGATAAAATATTTATCCACCTCCACTTTAAACACTTCTCATGATCCAGTCTCCACCACCCTTTTTGAGGCAGAGAATTCCAGAGATTCATCACTTTCTGCAAGAAGAGATTTCTACACACCTCCTATCTTGTAGCCAAGTCCCCTTGTTCAAGCCTGGTGCCAACTTCCATAAACCAGTGTCTAGACTGATACCCACTGCCTGCAACTTGGCAAGTTAGTCTGCGTAACATGTGCCCTCGGTCACAAGGGCCTCGTCAAACATGCAGTTTTATTTATTTAGTCTTTGGTGAAGATTTGAATCCCAAGTACAAATTTGACTATACCCCTTTACTATTGCCTCTGCAGCTCACCATTGTTTAGCTGTGATCAACACAAAAAAAGACTATTCCTTCACATTCCTCATTCTGTGGAACTGAAAAAAAAAGAAAATCAGCTAACAAGCAGCGCTGCTGGTATCATCTGCATCACCTTTAATCCAATGAGGCTGAAAAGGGCTGCTTGCAGTTTCCACGATCATTTGTCATTTCAGCATGATGCTCTTTTGATCAAATTTAATTAAAACCAGTTGGGTTGACAAAAATATCCCTCCTATAACAGTGCAAAATATGACTGATGAAAAAGCCAAAAAGCAATCCCAGAATACTAGCAAGTTTAACAGGTTTGACACATTGTCATTAATAAGGGCAACAGAATACCTTGTTTCTTTCCCAAAAGCACTGTCATTTCACATTCCCTAAAGCTGTCACCTAGTGTGAATGCTCTCTCCTTTGAGAGCATGTTTACTTGTAGACATGAAGCAAATGGAAGAAGTTCTTATTCCTTGGATGGGTGTGCTACAATGAAAACATTATTGAAGAAAAATTAGCGTTATTCTTTCATGGGACATAGGTGTCAGCAGCAAGGTCAGCATTTGTTGCCCAACCTTAATTGCCCTCGGACTGAGTGGCAGTCAAAAGTCAACCATGTTGCTGTGAGTCTGGAGTCACGTGGAGGTCAGACCAGGTAAGGGTGGCCTTTCCCAAAGGAAATTTGTGAAGCAGAAAGGTATTCCCCAACAATTAACAATGGCTTCTTGGGCGTCAATTCTAGACTTTGACTGCATTCAAAAATTACATCATCTGCCTGATACAATTCAGCATTGGATCTCTGCATTACTAGCCCAATATGACACCATCTTAATGTACAAAAACCAAAGAGACCATTTTTAACACAGACTCAATAACAAAAATAAACTGCAAAATATTTGATTGAATTTTCTGTTCTGGAGATGGTGCCAGGTGGGAAAAATCAGCACAATTCCCGCTGGGTGGGTTTTATGTGAGATTTTCCACTTCTCAGCCCATTCTGCATCAGCTGGAGCTTGTCATATCTCAAGTCAGGGCAGGCAATGATTTGTCTACCCTACCATTCCCTCATGGAGTGGGAGGTCCGGGCACCAGACTTAACTAGCACCTGTTAATCAAAGAATTCCTACAGTACAGAAAGTGGCCATTCAGCCCATCGAGTCCACACCAATTCTATCCAGGCCCCCTCTCCATAACCCCACTATTTACCCTGCCGATCTCCCTGACAGTTTAGCATGGCCAATCCCCCTAACCCACATATCTGCGGAGTGTGGGAGGAAACACATGCAGACATGGGGAGAACATGCAAACTGCACAGTCACCCAAGGCTGGAATTGATCCCTGGCACTGAGGGGCAACAGTGCCAACTACTGTGGCACCTGGATGAATGTTCACTCACTGCAGCTCAGGTGTTAGTGTTACAGTCAAGTAAAGACCAACCTCCCTAGCTCCACGGTTCAGCGAGGTTTCCCTGGGGATTTTTCTGTCAGGCCATCCAGAAAAGGGAGGATATCTTCATTCTAAGGGATGGGATCAGGAGAGCCACTCACCTGATCTCAGCAGCCTCAGAGAAGATCATCAGGTAGGTCAGAGCCTGCCACCCACGGAATAAAGGATCACCCTGCAGCGCAGAAAGCAAATGAATCACCTCATCCAATCTGCCAGGGTAACTAAACATTCTCCTCCCCCAAACCATCAGGCAGTCAAAGGGTTATAGCCCACAAGGTTGTCATGCACTATCACCGGACATAATTACACACTGGTGACTTTAACATTAGCGTCTCATCAAGATCCTGCACAAAACGGCATCTTCAATCCTTACTGAGGCAGATTCAGCATACATGACAGACATGCATGCTTTAGAACTGCTCTGTCATGTTCAGTCTTTACGCAGAACCAGATTTCCCCACAACAAAAAGGGAAAAGGGAAGGCCGATGACCAAAGGGAGGATACTGGAGTTGAGGGCACTCTCCCAAAAAAGTGCAAGATATAGTAGCATAACATAGACCATTTGACCCATCGAACCATTCAGTGAGATCATGACTGATCCAACGTGATAATCCTCAATTCCACTTTTCTACCTTAGACAGATTTTAATTGATTTAAGGGCTATTTCAATCTTCAACATACTCAACATCTCCACAGCTTCTGTGGTAAAGAATTGCTGATTCACTGCCCTCAGAAGAGATCGCTCACCTTTGCCTTAAATGGGTGACCTGTTATTATGCCCCTTGGCCCTACACTCTCTCAAGGGGAAACAACCTCTCAGCGTCAAGCCCTCTGAGAATCCTACATGTCTCAATAAGATCATCGCTCTCGCTTCTAAACTCCAATAAGTACAGGCCCAATCTACTCAATCCCTCCATACCTGGGATCAACATAGTGAACCTTCTCTGGATGGCCTCCAATGCCAGCATACCTTTTCTTAGGTAAGGGGACCAAAGCTGTTCACAGTATTCCAGGTGCGGTCTAACTCACATTACATAGTTTTAGCAGGACAACTTTATTTTTGTACACTATTACCTTTGAAATAAAGGCCCCTATTACCTGTACTTGTGTGCTAGCTTTTTGCATTTTATGCATGAGGTCTGCCAAATCTGTGTTGCATCTTTTTGTAGTCCTTCTCCATTATTCTTCTGGTTTTCTTGCATTATATTCTATCTACCAAGTTTTTGTCTACTCACAATCCGTCTAAACTCCTCTACAGATTCTGTATCATCCTCACCACTTGCCTTTCCATCTATTTTTGCGTCATCCACAAAGTTGGTAATAGTACACTTACTTCCCTTATCCCAGTGGTCTTAGCACTGATCGCTGTGGCACTCCACTAGTTACAGGTTGCCATCTTGAAAACGTCCTTCTGATCCCAACTCACGTTCCATAAGTTTGCCATTTATTTCGAATAGTCATCATCTGGGCAAGAGACATCATGAGCGGGTCGCGGCACCATCAACCATCCAATGCCTTGCACCAGGTACGGTAAATTAATTTGTCTCACCTCCTAGCCGATCGCCTGGGCTTGAGGTCTCGGTAGGTTTTCTGTACATTGATAGGTGTGAATGCAAGCTCAGCCGAGTGCATATCACAAAGTCAAAGTTTCTTACGACCCCCGAAGGGACTACCTTGTCCTTTGAGGAATAACTTGTAGAGTTTGCAGGTAAGGACAGGAGATCTTCCCTGTGTGGAAAAGACATCAGCCTCTCTCAAACAACGAGGGTCCATCCAGGATACACTGGCCACATGCAGACAATGACTGACTGATCTATACTATAGGAACCTGCCTAGTCAGTCCATCACTAATGATCTAAATTTCCCTATTCCAGCCACTACCAAGAAAAGGAGGAAGAGGGAGAGGGGGAGCAAGCACTCAGTATCCCCAGGCCACCTCAGGTAAAGATTCTGTCGAAGTATCCCAGGAAGACCCATCATGGTGTTCACCTGCGTGCTCCACCAGCATGGTTGAGCAGACGCAGCACGGTTTCGTTAAGGGGAAGTCGTGTCTGACTAATTTATTGGAGTTCTATGAGGATGTGTCAAGGGCGGTGGATAGAGGAGAGCCGGTGGATGTGGTGTTTCTTGATTTTCAGAAGGCGTTTGATAAGGTGCCTCACAAGAGGTTATTACAGAAGGTCAGGGGGCATGGAGTTGGGGGTAGGGTGTTAGCGTGGATAGAGGATTGGCTGTCAAATAGGAGGCAGAGAGTGGGGGTCAATGGGTGCTTTTCGGATTGGCGGTTGGTGACTAGTGGAATGCCCCAGGGGTTGGTTCTGGGGCCTCAGCTATTTACCATTTATATAGATGATCTGGAGGAGGGAACCAAGTGTATGGTGGCGAAATTTGCTGATGACAGCAAGATTGGTGGAACGGCAAATTGTGCGGAGGGTGTGGAGAGTCTGCAGAAGGATCTAGATAGGCTGGGCGAATGGGCCAGGAACTGGCAAATGGAATTTAATGTTGGCAAATGTGAGGTTGTCCACTTTGGTAGGAATAACAGTAGGAAGGACTATTACTTACGGGGCGAAAAACTGCAGCATGCGACGGTGCAGAGGGACCTCGGGGTCCTTGTGCATGAGTCGCAAAAACCCAGCTTGCAGGTGCAGCAGGTGGTCAGGAAGGCGAATGGGATGCTGGCCTTCATAGCGAGGGGGATTGAATATAAAAGTAGGGAGGTCTTGCTGCAGCTGTATAGGGCATTGGTGAGGCCGCAGCTGGAGTACTGTGTGCAGTTTTGGTCGCCGCACTTACGCAAGGATATTTTGGCCTTGGAGGGAGCGCAGAGGAGGTTTACTAGGCTGATACCAGAGTTGAGGGGGTTGAACTATGAGGAGAGGCTGAATAAACTAGGCTTGTACTCGTTAGAGTTTAGAAGAATGAGGGGAGATCTCATTGAGACATATAAGATGATGAATGGGATGGATAGGATAGAGGTGGAGAGGCTCTTCCCGCTCAGAAAGGACAGTAGGACTAGGGGGCACAGCCTCAAGATAAGGGGGGCGCGGTTTAGAACGGAGTTGAGGAGGAACTTCTTCACTCAAAGGGTGGTGAATCTCTGGAATTCTCTGCCCGTTGAAGTGGTGGAGGCTGCCTCGCTAAATATATTTAAGACACGGGTTGATAGGCAAGGGGATTAAGGGTTATGGGGAGAGGGCAGGAATGTGGAACTGAAACACGACAAATCAGCCATGATCATACTGAATGGCGGGGCAGGCTCAAGGGGCTAGATGGCCTACTCCTGCTCCTATTTCTTATGTTCTTATGGTTACACACACCTCTGTGGATCCTCATTCCAGGGGTAAATTCTGGTTTACGTTCTGGCGATCATGGCAGACACAGAGGCAATGAAAGCCAAAGCCTGTGACATGGAAGACTGCTGGAGACCAGTCAGACTTGAATGCAGAAAGGGGTCTAATGTAGAGCCACTGGAATCAGGCCCAAGAAAGGCAGGTAGGGAAACATCAGGTAGAGTTGTCACGGGCCATCAACTGAAGTGAACAATAGAGGGGTCCATCCGTATTGTTGCTGATGCCTTGGATCAGGTATGCAAGTGCACTGAGGTCTCCACTGAAGATGCAGGTCCAACGGATTGTACAGATTCTGCCAGATTTGCACTCAGATCTGCCCAAAATTGCTCTGATGAGGGGGGTCAGGGTACCTGGACCTCATTCCAGGTGTCCCATCCACGGAAGGAATCAGGAAGGGGTCCTCAAACATCCAGAGGGGAGCATTAGATGGGCACCCTGGGGTCATTTGCCCAGGGCACTCCAAATCTTCTGTCTGTGACACTACCAATAGTCAGGCTAGGTAGGGCACACCTGTCCCTGAGCAAGATGTTTGGACCTTCAGCAGGCCAGGGCCCATCAGGCCTCCTATTACTACCCTGTAACAATCTTGAACCGCCTGTTCATTTAACATTGCCACCCCCTAGTCCTGCCTCAGATTTCTCTTTCCCAATCCTGCAGTTCCTCTGCCTGGTCACGCATTCATGCATGTATAGATCCTCTCATATCCTGTTACCAAACCGACCCCCCCCCCCCCCCCCCCCACTACCCCCATGTCTCTCCGTTCCTCTTCACCCTTTCTGCCATTTATACCCCTGCCTTCCCCCTTCCTTGTGGACTTGCCCAATAGTCAGTAACTTTGGTGAGGTGTGCCAAGATGGCAGCACTGCTGTCAAAAGCAGCATCTACGTACTTGAAGCAAAGGTCGCCAGGCGCACCACTTTTATAAAGGCTGTGGAAAGACTGTACTAATTACCTGCTGGTGAGACACAAATTTAGGGGAAAGAACGCGATCATTTGAGTGATAATTTTAATGAGCGTTCAGGTGATGCAAATACTGCTCCCGGCACTGATCCGCAGTGAAGTCCGGCCCAGCGTGAAGGTCAGGAGAATTAAATTCCAGACCAAATACTTGCCGACAGGGAACAGGCTTATGTCAGATTGTGCTCATGCCTGCCATGATTCCTGCCACTGGTGGAAAATCCTGCCCATTAAAGTGGGGTCAAAATTTAAATACCACCAAATGCAAAATTAACACTTCCCACTGAACATCCTGCCAGTTAATATTACATGGTAGAAGGCTTCATTATTCTGAGAAGTACCATGAGCTTCACCTGCACAAGCTGGAATTTTTGTATTAAATAACCACTCTCCAAAATACTAAAGTTGGTGACATTTGTGGATTACTTAGAGTGCACATTTTGCAGCTACATTAAATATATTTCCTAAATTTAAACAAATATCCAGTGAAGAAATTAAGATTCAGCACCTTAAATTCAGAAAAAACATAGCCCAAAAAAGGTGAAAGTTTGCTTCACTTGGACCAAAGAATTTGATTTAAATATCATTTTCCCTCCTGGCTTTACATCAAATGACTTAGCATTTTGTTTTAAAAAAATCCTTCTGGCAGTTCAGACATGCAAATTCTTCAATTGATTTGTTAGTAACGATGGAGGAGAATTTAATTCTTTTGCCCCAAAGGTAATTCACCAGCACTTTCTTCAATGAAGAAAGCATTCGATTAACCTTTTTTTTTATATATTCATATTAGTATGCTGTGAAACCCAAACACATCCCATTGTATCAAGAACAAAAACAGGCTCAGTATATCAAGGAGGAGAGAACAGATAACATTGTAATATCATTCCCTTCTCTAAAATAAAATGACAAATATTGCCTTTTTTTAGACTGTGTTACTATCTATTAAAATGGGCAAACAAATACATCAGTGGAATGATTTAATAGATCATTTAAATCTAAATAGAAGTTTAAATAAAAAGGTCAGTGATGCATATAGAAATGAAAGGCGTTATGACCAGGTGAGAAAAGATGAACTGGCAGCCCTCTTTTCAACCCGAGTTGGTCATGAAAAAGGCTTAAGTTTCTTGTTTTATGAGTAAATGTCTTTGCCAAATCAGTGCACTTTACTGTTTATGCTGCCAGCAATAAAGGAGTCAAAACAAGGTTTTTCCTGAGTCAAAGAAAGATGCAAATTCACTCATCCCCAAATCACAGAAAAATAAAAGCGTGACATCAGGCATTCAGCCCTCAAGCAGCCATTTGGGACCCAAAAACGAATAAACAAAATACATGATCAATTATTCTTCGATTGTCCGAAAGATGTAGACTTGGATTAGTTGGCTGCTTGGATGAGGGCTCTCTCCTTCCCTCACTTGCATCTACAGAAACTATAGTTCTGTGACACCGCTAAATATCAGGTGATATCACCACCTCTGACTTATCACAACAAATCTTTTGTGATCCTCCCAGCAACATGTATTATCTTGTCATAATAGCTGATGTAGCAGCACACTGATGACAGCCAAATTTGGAAGTTTTTACCCAATTTAGTGCCCATACCCATGAACCTCTAGAATTTAATCATGTTTCAAAGAGTTGGAAACTCTTGTTTGTCTTCTGCGAATGACATCAAATGCATTCAAAATACGTCCAAGGAATTTGATAGTCATCTTGAGAATCCACATTGTTGCTGAGCATTAGTCCCGCTTCTTGTGTTGTACCACGACTCATAATCCAGTGTCCTGATCTGAGTAGCATGATATGGTGCAATAACTGGCAAATCAGCCAATTCAGCCACACTTTCATAGTTGAGACATGCAATCTGCTCAAACTTTTCTGGTAATGGCAAAGACTTATCCATGCTTGCTTTTTTTTTACACAAACTATTCTGTGATAGCAGTGAGATCAAAAATATTATATGGTGATAGAGCACAAGGATAACATTACCCTTACTGGAATATCTCTCACTGTAAATTTTTCCATACGGTCTACAAGAGAGCGCAAAATCATGATTACATCATTTTGGGGTTTCTCTTTAGCATACGAGTGCGGCATAGTTTTATAAGAATGATACCTGAACTTCGGAGGGTTAATTACGAGGAAAGATTATTGAAATTAGGCTTGTTTGCTATAGAATTTAGAAGATTAAGAGTTGATCTGATCCGGGTGTTAGCGATGGAAAGATGGTAGGAGTGGAGGGCCTGAATGACATTATTGTTACTACAGAGGCAGTGCTCAACAGACTGGAGGGACTGATTGTGGACAAGTCCCCAGGACCGGATGGAATGCATCCAAGGGTTCTGAAAGAAATGACGGAGGTGACAGTGGATGCCTTGGTGATTATTTTCCAAACGTCACTGGATTCTGGGGAAGTGCCGGAAGATTAGAAAACAGCTAATGTTACACCGTTGTTTAAGAAGGGTGGCAGGCAAAAGGCAGGGAATTACAGGCCGGTTAGTTTAACGTATGTTGTAGGTAAAATGTTAGAATCCGTGATCAAGGAGAAAATAGCGAGGCATCTGGAGGAGAATTGTTTGATAGAGCAGACGCAGCACGGTTTCGTTAAGGGGAAGAAGTTGTGTCTGACGAATTTATTGGAGTTCTATGAGGATGTGTCTAGGGCGGTGGATAGAGGAGAGCCGGTGGATGTGGTGTTTCTTGATTTTCAGAAGGCGTTTGATAAGGTGCCTCACAAGAGGTTATTACAGAAGGTCAGGGGGCATGGAGTTGGGGGTAGGGTGTTAGCGTGGATAGAGGATTGGCTGTCAAATAGGAGGCAGAGAGTGGGGGTCAATGGGTGCTATTCGGATTGGCGGTTGGTGACTAGTGGAGTACCCCAAGGGTTGGTGCTGGGGCCTCAGCTATTTACCATTTATATAGATGATCTGGAGGAGGGAACCAAGTGTATGGTGGCGAAATTTGCTGATGACACCAAGATTGGTGGAACGGCAAATTGTGAGGAGGGTGTGGAGAGTCTGCAGAAGGATCTAGATAGGCTGGGCAAATGGGCCAAGAACTGGCAAATGGAATTTAATGTTGGCAAGTGTGAAGTTGTCCACTTTGGCAGGAATAATGGTAGGAAGGACTATTACTTACATGGCGAAAAACTGCAGCATGCGACGGTGCAGAGGGACCTCTGGGTCCTTGTGCGTGAGTCGCAAAATCCCAGCCTGCAGGTGGTCAGGAAGGCGAATGGGATGCTGGCCTTCATAGCGAGGGGGATTGAATATAAAAGTAGGGAGGTCTTGCTGCAACTGTACAGGGCACTGGTGAGGCCGCAGCTGGAGTACTGTGTGCAGTTTTGGTCGCCGCACTTACGCAAGGATATTTTGGCCTTGGAGGGAGCGCAGAGGAGGTTTACTAGGCTGATACCGGAGTTGAGGGGGTTGAGCTGTGATGACAGGCTGAATAAACTAGGCTTGTACTCGTTAGAGTTTAGAAGAATGAGGGGAGATCTCATTGAGACATATAAGATGATGAATGGGATGGATAGGATAGAGGTGGAGAGGCTCTTCCCGCTCAGAAAGGACAGCAGGACTAGAGGGCACAGCCTCAAGATAAAGGGGGGGCGGTTTAGAACGGAGTTGAGGAGGAACTTCTTCACTCAAAGGGTGGTGAATCTCTGGAATTCTCTGCCCATTGAAGTGGTGGAGGCTGCCTCGCTAAATATATTTAAGACGCGGGTTGATAGGTTTTTGATAGGCAAGGGGATTAAGGGTTATGGGGAGAGGGCGGGAATGTGGAACTGAGACACGACAGGTCAGCCATGATCTTATTGAATGGCGGGGCAGGCTCGAGGGGCTAGATGGCCTACTCCTGCTCCTATTTCTTATGTTCTTAAAGTCTTCAAGATATTAAACAGGAAAAGTCAGAGTAGAAGAAGATAAACTATTTCCAGAGATTAGGGAACTAGGAGCATAGTCTAAAAATTAGGGCCAGATCATTCATGAGAGATGTTAGGAAGCACTTCTACACACAAGGGTGGTAGAGGCTTGAAGTTCTCTTCCACAAATGGCAGTTCATGCTAGATCACTTGCTAATTTTGAAATCTGAGATTGATGAATTTTCTTTTAAGGAAAAGCTATGAAGGGATATGGGCCAAAGGCAGATATATGGAATTAGGCCACAGATCAGTCACAACCTCATTAAATGGCACAACAGGCTGACTGGCCAACTCTTGTTCCAATATCAGTTAGAATTAACCACCTACACTCCAGGTGACAGTAATGCTGGATGAAGTACCGAGCTGGTGGGAGGATCAATAGCAATTCTCAGCTGCACTAAGAAGAGGCCACTTCACAAAATCTGGCATGCATCTATTCCGATTACAATGTTTTCCTAGAGAAATGAGAGGAAACATACTCCAGGTACTTACAAGAACAGTTGTAACAGATGGCGAAGGGGGCAGTTATTAATTAGCTACTAAGGTTTTAGACAAAATACATAAGGCACTGACAGTACTATCAGTAAAGAATTAAATGGTTCTTGAAATGAAATTAATAAGCTAGAGACAAATGGTTTATACATGTATAAATGCAGTAAGAGAATCAAACAAGCAATTATGATTTTGGCCAGGGTCAACATGAGAAGTTTCACTTCAGGTATGATTTAACTGACCCACGAGGAGCTTTTATCAAAAACAAAGTTTAATTAAGAATAATGTTGACATGTCTAGTAAGACAATTCACAAGAACTTTTAACAAACATGAAACAACAACTATGATAAACTCTTAAGGAATACCTCTATATGTGTTCCAACCAAAGCTCATATTCCAATACACAAAACCCTCCAAATAAGCACAATACAGAATAGGTTATTGCCCACATGTTACAGGAATCTAGCCTCCTGAGTTGAATGCCAAAAATTCTATATGAAGAAACTCAGAACAGGTAGTAGTCAAAGCTGTTTCCAAAACACAACTTCTCTAAAAGGTAGGATGGCAACAAGCCTCTCCTTCAGCTAACTGATAATAGTTGCAGAACCAAAATCAGAGAGAGGGAGACACTATTGGAAGCAGTTTAGCAGCAAGAAGCACAGTCCACAAAAAAAAACAAAGCCCAAAAGGAAAAATCCCCCATCACCTGACTGCTACAGCTGAGCTCCACCCCCAGTGACATCACTGAAGCTGCATGATTATTTTAAAAAACCTTTCTTAAAGGTACACTTACGCAACACTGATATTTAAAAATGTATTTTAAGTATTGTATGAATCATTGTTCACTTTAGCAGGTTACCATAAGGCATGATAGTAAATGTGAAGGGTTCCCAGCCAAAGGGCTGGGAACCTTAGCAGTATTCATATCAGAAAGTTCCTGGTGAGGGAACATATTTTGCAACTTTATGAATAGGAACATTCATTACCCAGACAGAGAATAGGTACATACCTGGATGGAGGATCACATGTCTATTCAACTTGGCAGTGAGCCAGTAGGAATGTTCACTTTGACAACTATAACGAGCATCTATAGTTACTTAGCAATAGGGAAACAAGTTCAGCCAAGATGGGAGTTAGTGTCCGGATTAAATGAACAAATGAAATTATGCAAAATGGTAAAATGCAATTGGCAGAGGAATGTGTCAGGGATCATCATTATTGTATGTGTACTGAATGTAATTGATTCTGATCTAATATGAGGTAGGAATGATCGATAAGAAAATCTATAATTGATCTGTTTTTGAGTGTAAATGTTAGATTCAGAGGGCTTCTGTTGCTCTATTCCAGAGCAACCTAACCTTCTTGGTGATCTCTCAACAGCTGCTAGTTGTGTTTTTGTTTTAAATAAATGTTACATCTTTATGCAGAGATACTTGCCTCATGGCTTTGTATTGTCTGTAGTTGAAAACAATGCTGGCCACTTTGAAACACCCCACAACAGATGGATAATGAATAAAGAGTCAGAGAAAAGTCCTAGCAACAGGAAAAAAAAACACAGATGCTGAAAATCTGAAGTAAGCACAAAATCCCAGAACTGCTCAATAAATAAGATCTGAGAAGAGGGAAATGATGCAAGTATTTCAGGTGGACGTATTCTGACAAAAGTTCAATTACCCGAAATATTAACTTTTTCTCTCCACACAAACACTGCTTGATCCAAATATTTTCAATTTCTTTTTTTGATTTCACTACAGATCCAGCAACGGAGAGAGATCAGCGTGTTTTGGGGTATTCTGGTTTAATAAAGAGCAACAGACAACTACCAATGTAATGCCAAAAGTCTGATGATACTGTGCATTTAAGAAACATTTTAGGACGTTTTGTCAGCACCGTGTTGTTTGTAGTTGGTGTCCTTTATTATTACTGAGGCAGTATAATTGATATCATGTTTATTTTAATTTGAACTAATGCAGCATTCTGCGCTTTTAACGGTCCCTTTTTACCGAGGAGCGCTCGATTTGAGGATAATTGACAGGTATGGTGATATACCTGGGCTCAGCTATATTTTACAGAGCATTTCAGGTTTTAGTTTCATTTTCAGAAGCAGTTTGAAGCTGAGAGAAGTAACAGTGGGTTTCCTCTCTCTCTGGAGTTGGAGTTGTTATAAATACTGCTATGTTAGAAGCTGTCAGAGGCTGGATTTACCTCTATGAACTTTGACTATTTTGAGGATATATCCTTCTCTGCAAACAGCTGGCTTTGATTTCTGTCCAATAGGTGTTAAAAAGCTGAAAATGCAGCTTGCACGAGTCAGATTACGCTTTTCCTACAATTAGCCATTTTTTGAAAGTGAAGCAAGTTTTGCACCAGTTCAGGAAGGCGCTGAGCCTAAACAAGCCAGCTAGCCTGGCTTCACAGAGATGGGATGCTCTGATCTCAGTGAAATTGATGGGCTACCTACCCTCCCCCAACCCCAAAGTCATCTGCATTATGGCACTGGGGTCCTTCCATTGGGTTCCCCTTCATGAACCACCTCCCTCCAGATCCCCTCTGGTGCTGTCCATCCATATCCCCGAACACCCAAGAACTTCAACAGTCTCTGACACCCCGGCGTGGCCATCAAATCTGGTCTTAGTTTGAGGACACCAGCTGGCCAGAGGGTTGGGGAATCCAGCCTCTAATGGACAAAGCATGTTTTAATGCTATAGAGTCGCTGAGCAAAGACCAATAGCCAAGTTCCGCACACGAGGTTCACGTCACACTATTTGTAAACCCCACGACTTGCCTGGACTTGCAAAATCTCACTAACTGTCCTGTCTGGAGACAATACACATCTCTTTAACCTGTGTTTAATGCTCTCTACACCTCACAATGTCTGTGCCTTTAAGACTTGATTATCTGTAAAGACTCACATTCCAATCATTTTGTAAATTGAGTTTGTGTCTTTATATGCCCACTCAACTGACAAAGGGGTAGCAAGCACTCCAAAAACTAGTGCTTTTGCTACCAAATAAATATTTTCACCCATCTAATCCTGCCTCCAGAAATGAGCTGGGATGGGGTTACAGTGAATCATTCTCTCTGCTCGCCCCTAGGGCCTAAACATTCTGCCCTTAGTAGCTTTGTGCCATTTCTATTTTGTGTTAGCTTGCCTGCCAGTTTCGAATGTGGACCCACAACCAGAACACCTACTATCTATGAAGGAGGAATTGAATTAACAAGTGTTACGACCATAGCAGATGTTTTTGCTGAGCACAAAACACATGGGCATGTTCACCTACACAAGCAAAACGCTTCCACTCTGATGAGCAATCCTAAAAAAGGAGACTCAGAAACCACTGAAAACAAAAATTCTTCCAGTTTAAAACTGGGTGCTGCCTCCAATTCAAAACTTTCACAGTAATTCAGACACAACGTAATTGGTCTTTGGGGCTTTCCCACCCACAACCACCACTATTCCTTTAGTTTCCTTTTCCCCTTTCACCTCAACCATTCAATATAAAAATTATTCATGTTTTTCTGTTTTGTCTCAATAAAATTTAATATACCTTGTTTACCCAAAGAACCTTTACATCTTAAAGATTTCTTACCATCCCTTTTGAAACTCCACAGTAGGAAAACCACGTTTGCCACTTATCTGACTTTTCATTACAAATGCATCAACCTAACACCTTTAACCTTTCACCTCTTAGCCCTCAGACAACTTGTCTTTAATAACCCTTCCCCCATTTAATCAATCCTAGAGAGAAAGAGAGACACATTCAAACTTAAAAAAAACCTGCACTGAATGCCAACATAGATTAAAAACACAACTAAATCTTATCATGTATGCTTCCAGCATATTTTGTTGAATCATCTAAAATACTTTGCTTTTTATTTCTATTCTATCTAGAATCAGCTAATCAAGCTTTAACAATTAGAAGCAAATAAAAACCCATTACACTTAATGCTGTTGCATTCTCATTGATTAACGAAGAACATTTAAGCACTGCTTCAAATTACCCCAACTTGAAATGAACAGCATATTTGGCAAAAGCAATACACCGAGAATAAATACATTGCCTGTGTTTGACCAAAATGAACAATTTTTACTAAAAGTGTAATGGCCACACACACACACACTCCAACTGATAAAAGTTTAATATGGTTAATTCAGCCATGGAGTACAAATTATTTTTAATGAGTAATTGAAGACTAATGCAAAAAATATTTACCAGAATGATAAGCTAAATTGAGACACTTCGATAAAAGATGCAGAAAATAATGAAGAGAATAGTTCTGGTGACAGGGTAGATTGTTGAAGCAGAAGTTGTTTAATCGTCGGAGAACGTCGAGAGGGAATTTGATAGAGATGTTCAAAATAATAAGGTGTCCAGACATATTAGTTAAAGATAGGAATAGCCTATTGGTGGAATGGTTGAGAACCAGAGGACAGTGGTTTCAGGAACATTAAAAAAGAAATCCATATTTCACTTTTCAACAGGCAGTGATCATGATGAAAAGTTCACTGCCTAAAAGGGTGACGTAAGCAATTATAATCAAGGCTTTCAAAAGGGAATTGTTTATGCACCTGAAGGAAATAAAATTCCACGGCTAATGGGATAAAGCAGGAATGGGACTAGCCAAGTCATTCTTGCAAACAACTGGCACAGGTACAAATCAAAGAGCTTCCTTCTCTGCTGCAACAATTCTTGGACTCCAGGGCATATCTATCAAAAAGGGACATTTTTCAAAGAAAGAATGAGGATGACATGAATATTGTTTCAGATTATGAAATATGCCTGATAAAGCAGATATGGAGTTGATGGCCCTGATTTTACTGGCACGGTCACCCCGAAATCAGGATGGGCGCGGCTCACTGAACAGCAAGCTACCTGTTGGCCTCGGGAGCAATCTTACCAGCCTCAGGTGGCCATGCCAGTCAAATCAGGGCTGACGTCTCCCACCTACTGGGGAGACAGAAACTAGGGGTTGTGAATAAAGATAGGCATTAATAAATTAAATACAGGATTCAGGAGAAACTGAATGGTGAAAATGTCTAACTTGCTACTAGGAGTAGTAGCTGAGGTGACCAGAGATATGCTTAAGTGGAAACGAAATAAATACGCAAGGATGAAAGGAATAAGCTATATTGATAGCTTCTTGCTAAAACTTTCATGGAATGGTGAAATACCTCCCATTTATAAATGCCCTCAACAATGAGTTGCTTTCTTAAAGCACTAAATTCCCTGTAGTGCAGGTACATCCAACGTGCTGTTAGGGAAGGAGTTACAGAACTTGGACCCAGCGACTGAGAAGGAGCTGCAATATAGTTTCCAGTCAGAATAGTCTCCAGATTGGAGGGAAAGTTGCAAGAGGTGGTGATCTCATGTGTCAGTCATCTCTGATGTGAAGTAATGGTACAGGTCACTGTACGCATACGTGGTGTTGAAGGAGCCTTGGCATATTTCTGAAAAGTATCTTGTGGATCATACACATGCAGCCATGGTACACCTGTGATGGAAAGAATGAATGAATGTTTAGGGTGATAAATGGGGTTGCTTTATCCTGGATGGTGTCAAACTTGTTAGTGTTGTTGAAGCTGTACTCATCCAGGAAAGGGGAGAGTATTCCATCACACTGTTGGCTTGTGGGTAATGGGCTGGCTTTGGAGCATCAGGAAATGAGTTAGTTGCCACAAAATTCCATGCCTCAGACTGGATCTACATAGTTATATGACAGGTCCATTTCACTTTCTAGTTAATGTAAATCCAACGTGAGGTCAATAGTGTGACGATAGCAATGAAGGTAAAAGGGAGATCATTATGTCAGTGATGTTGTGTGCCTGACATTTGTGTGGCAAGATTGAAGGTAGACTGATGCGGGTTGGGGGTGGGGGAGTGGTGTGTGTGTGGATGGATTGGATTGAATTTGTCCTGCTTTTTATGGATCAGCCATACCTGGACAGCATTCCCCATGTCAGACAAATGCAATGTTGCTATTCCAGTGGAACAGCTTGGCTAGGGGCACAATCCCTACAAGACTTCAGTAATACAGCTGGGGCGAGGTCAGGACTCTCAGCCTTTGCAGTATCCACAACATTCTGCCCTTTCTTGCTATCATATTGTACAAATCAAATTGGCTGAAGACTGGTATCTGAGATGCAGAGAACAATCCACACAACACTCCATGGTTCCAAATGCTTTAGTCTTCTCTTCTTGTAAGGATGGACAAGCGTGGGGCTTGAAAATTGTCCACCACCATTCATAATTGGAGCTTTGATCAGATCCATTGGTTCTGAGATTGCTTAGCAATGTCTATTATATACTATTCCCTGTATGACAGCTGCCCCAGGTTGGCATCATATTTTTAAAAATAAATACTTTTCAGAAAATGATATTTGCTTTTCCTAGGAAAAAAAAACACTTTTTAAAACAGGAACGTTTGCTAATGATTTCAGGCCTGTGACAGTTATTCACTGAAAATGTAAATTAGGGAGGAGGGTTGGGAAATAATACTTTGCCCTGAAAGCCCACAGGAGGGCAGTCTGTCACATGGCAACATCATAAATTATTCCTCTTAGATAACCCTCTGTTTGGTTTGTTTTTACTTCTGGCCCACTTTATATTCAGCTGGGAACTGAAGAGATTCCAGCAGTAACTGCTGTGCCCAAATAACCAAGTGAATGGCTAAGGTTACAGTAGTACAAGATTAACTAATCAAACCTTCTTCACACAAGTCACGCTCAATACTTTTGCATGTGTGGGGAATTAAAATCCGATACCAAGAAAGACGTTCCAATTTTCCTGTATTTTTACCTCTCTTCCAGGTCTCATTCACAGGATACATTTGTACAAAGTGTTATTTAAAAGGGCAGAAATGTTTATTTCGATAATCCTTCAAATCGAATTGGGGACACAAATATTACTCATCCGTTCTGCTAAATGAGCTTTGCAGGGAATGTTTTTTACCTCCCATTCCACGAAAGGCTAGATAAAAGCTTAATGCTGAGCATTTCCACTTTTGGTCGAAAGTTATTTTGAAAGGAAAAATAATTCTATCCACGGGAGGAGTATTTTCAATTTAAAAAAAAAAAGAGTCCTCCCCAGAAGTACCAATTGGCCCAAAAAAAAAAGGACACAAAGAGGACCTTTTCTACTAAGATTCATCCAGAAGGAAGTCACCCACATAGATTCCAATAGACATGCTTGGATTACACAGCTGAGAAAAGGTACAGCAATGGCTTACAGCAGCAATCAGGCTTTTCACCAAAATCCCCAAAACTATTAAATATTCTGAATTTAATATAAATCTTACATATGAAGTGCCTAATCATTTTGAAATTACAACACACATTTAAAAGGCCGCTTCCCTGAAGTGATGTTTTGACTTCAATTCTGAAGTGCACTAGGGGACCAACTGAGCTGTAGAACCACAAAACTGATCAGGGAAACAGATAATAGGAGATATCTCTAGCTTTCAACTGCAAGGTACCATCCTCCACAGGTAGGCCAAAATTAGTATGAAATAAATGTATGAACTTTATTCATTTTGCTACTAAGGTATTCCTCTCACTGGAGTCTTTGTTGAAGATTCATGTCTTTAAGCTACCCGTTTAAAAGGCAAGGGATGCACCTATAGTTTGAAATGAGAAAAGCACATGAACAATGTCACAAGAGGTTTACCATTTTATCACCTTGCAAATTTACTCAGCCATCTGTTCCTACAAATTGTCAGCATTGTGACTTTTTGTAGGTTGTCTCACTAATATTTGTACCTTACACATGCAGAAAATTGTAAAATAGGGTGTGTGCACGCATATACACATATATAATGTGTGTGAGAGGAATGAAAGAGAAACAAAGTTTAAAATTCACGAGGTGTACAGAAAGACAGATGAAGAGCAGAAAGAAATACAAACAGAAGTTTCAGATATTTAGAGAGACAGGTTGAGAAAAATACAGGCAAAGAGAGACAAAGCAAATTCAAAAGTCAAATGACAGAGAGAAATAGAGATAAGAGAATGACACATGAACAATGCCACAAGGAGGACATGGATAGAAATTTAGATTTTGGCAAGAGTGCATGTTTGGCATGAATAGCCAAGGATAACACCACAAGGGCATTCCTTTCAAAGTATGTGAGAGATTTTGTAATTGTTAAAAAAAATGACTGCCTCTTTGCAGAAGTGATCACCTTTATTAACTAGATGTCTAAAGTAAAATAACTACATATTTGTTACTGGAGCTTTATTTGGACTCATGAATCCAGCCCCGACATCACTACATTATATTACCACACTGCATCCATTGAGAATACATGAGGTGAATTATAAAGAGATCTTTTCAGTTAATTCCTGAAAGAGAAAAACAACTCTGACTTAAATGCTTCCTAGGCCCAGAAATCTATTTCAATTTTTTTTTTATAAAAACTGCCTTTTGCATGTGTGGGAATACAAATCAGGTCTAAATTATGGTATCTAATTAGGAAAAAAAAAATTGTGTTCACAGTCACTGGAGATCAAAAAAAATCAAAACTAATGTTACTCTCAATGCATATTAGCATGATGTGATCTTCATTATTCAATTCTAGACTGTATACGAACTCTTGATTCCAGAGATCAGCTCCAATGTGGACTTTTTTTAGAAAACAATGATCAATATACAAGGTTTGTAATGTAAAGCACAGATCAATTTGTAACATTAATTAATCAGATGGAGCGGGATGGGCAGTGACATATTATTCCAGTGAGCTAAAAAACTCAACATGACTATTAATGTTACAATCCAGCAACACAAAAATAACAAATTGTTAGAGCTGTGTGAGTCACTGAAAGCTAATATGTAGATGCAACAAGCAATTAGAAAGGCAAATGGATGTTAGCTTTTATTGCAAGGGAATTGGAGTACAGAAATAAGGAAGGGGTGCTGCAGTTGTATAGAGTTTAGGTGAGATTAAAACTGGACTATTGTGTGCAGTTATGGTCTGCTTACCAAAGGAAGAATATACGGACCGTAGAGGCAGCGCAACTAAGGTTCACCAAACTAATACTGGAGATGAAAGGATCGTCTTATGAGGAGATTGACAAGATTGGGATTGCATTTTCTAGAATTTAGAAGAATGAGAGGATTCTTCATTGAGGTGTACAAAATTCTTACAGGTTACTCAATGCAAGAAAAATATTTCCCATGGCTGGGGCACCTAGAAACAGGGAACACAGTCTCAGAGGTAGGCCATTTAGGACCAGGATGAAAAAGGAATTTCTTCAACCACAGCACAGTAAACCTTTGGAATTCTCTAGGGGCTGTAGAGTCTCAATTATGAATTACATTGAAAGTTAAGGTTGATAGATTTCAAAATGCCTATGACATCAAGGGATCCAGGGACAGTGGAAGAAGATTGTGTGGAAGAACAACCGCGGTTAATCAAACAAATAGCTGAGTAGGTTCAGTGGGCTACTATAGATATCGTAAGATATCCTGTCATCCCCAGTATTAGTTGGTGAATCTTAGTTGCACTGCCGCTATGGTCAGTATATTCTCTTTCTTGAGTAAGCAGGCCACAACCGCACACAATCATAGAATCCCCCCAGAGGAAGAGACTATCCGGTCCAATGAGTCTGCAATAACTACAATCCCACCTAGGATCTATCCACATAACTCCACATTTTTACCCTGCTAATCTCCCTGACACTAAAGGGACAATTTATCATGGCCAATCCACCTAACTTGCACATCTCTGGACAGTGGGAGGAAACTGAAGCACCAGGAGGAAACCCACACAGACACGGGGAGAACGTGGACTCCACGCAGACAGTGGCCCAAGCCAGGAATCGAACCATGGTGCTATGAGGCCACCAACATTCTGGCTTTAATCTCATCTGAAAGTAGGTGTTGTGGGACATCAGGCACATAGTAATAGTGGAAAAAGATAGCAACAATGGAAGTGGAAAAACAACCATGATTATACAAACAATAATGCAGCTTCAGCACATTTAATGACCTACCGGAGGTATCATGGGTTTTGTTTATGTTTCAGCTTATTGCCTTACTGCGACCAGAGCTACACTGCCAGGTGTGCAGCAATGACTCTCAGTGGAAGTTGAATAAAGCTGCTTTCAAATGAGTATTTGCAAAACTGCTCCTTGGGTCATTAATTTCAGTGCATCAACTTTGTTTTAACAGTAGTTAAATATGATGCAAAATGTTAGTGGGAAATGTATTTATACGAAGAGGAAAGTTGCTCAGAAATAACAGGCATGCTGAACAACAGGAGAACTTCAATTATCTTCATATAGAGTGGGATAATAATAATAATAATAATAATGCCAAAAGGGAAAGAGTTTCTGAAATGTGTTAAAAATTGTTATGATACAGCCCAACAATGAAGGTATAGCCAGATCTGGAGAACCAGTGAGTCAAGTGAATAACTGTCAGGAGTGGAACATTTAGAGAACAAAATTGTTATGTAGAGGACGATTCTTCCAGCCTGCTGTGCTGCTTTTATAGCGCAGCGGGTGGGAGATTTTAGCGGAGGCCGTTTTGCGGGCTCCCCGCTGAGCGCCACAGCCTCTGCGCGTCTTCGGCAGCCAAATTTCCGATGCTGTCAGCTCCATGCCAGAAATCAGCACGGAGCTGCATAATTTATTTAAATGTGAATTTACACACAATTTAATATCATTAGTGGGCCGGGGAAGGAAGTCTCTGGGCCTGCTAGCCTCACTTCCCCTCCACCTCTCACTTTCTGAAGTCTGGAGACTTGGAGTTAGAGACTAAGCTTACTTGTCTTAAGTTTTTTTTGTTTTGAGGATATATCCTTCTCTGGAAATGCTGCCTTGATCTCTGTCCAGAAGTGTTCAAAACTGAAAATCCAGCATCACAAGAGCATGCTTGTTCTGTGCTAACAAAATCTGAAGAAGGGTATTGCTTTAAATTGGAACAACAGAGATAGCTAGCTGTTCATGTCTAAGTATTTTAATTGGTAAAAGTTATTTTTTTTTTATTCTAACCATGTTCTTAAATAAAGTTTGAACAAAGCTTTCAAGTGCATAACTTGAAGCATATCTGGAATGAAACACAGATGCTCACGCAAATGCCAAAATCAAAAAGTTAAGAGTCTAGACCTCATAAAATAACTTGCAGTTTCTGGTCCGGTCCTAAACAATACTCACTCAATTTATTCAACGTATCTAGTGAACCTTCACTATACTTCTTCCAATGCAAGTATACTGGTGGCACTAGCTCTTTCTTTCAGAAACCTAGGACGCATGCCATCAGGCCCTGGCAATTTGTATCCCTCCAGTCCCTTTCCTCTGCTAAAAATTACATTGACATTACCAAGAAACCTTGCATTTGCCCATTTCAGAGACATGAATCTGAAAACTACAGAACTCTTAAAGGCAGTGCCAGGCAATATTAACATAATGGTTCCAATTGCTCAAAGAGAATTTGAAAAAGATCTTCAGCGACAGGCACAAGAGAGAGTTTCTCTGTGCAATAACCAGGTAAGTGGGATTCAGTTCAGGAATATAAAACTAGCTGATCTCCCAGTGGCAGGTAGGCTGCAACACAGTTTGTGTTTACTTGCTAACATAATCCCCATCCTCCCCCAAATGTGTTTATTCAGCAGCTTTAATTCCCCTCTCCAATATAATTAATGCATTTGTATTTCCAGGTTTATAATTTTTCTAGTGGGTTGCTATTCAGGAAATTAATCTGAGATTACAAGGAAATCCTGGAAGGTTTTCAAACCAATTCTGAGATCAATCAGGACACTAATTGTTAATGGGTTGGAAGCTACTTGGCATTTTCTTTGAAACGAAGCCAGAGAAATGCAAAGTCAGTGAAAGGAAACAGGAAACTGCTGTTGGCTGTGTGTTTTATTAATTTTTCAAATGTGATTTGCTGACTTTGAAGTTGGAAGGCTGACAGGCACAAGTTTCTAACAACAGGGTGCTTCAACTTTTTCATATCAGACAAACACGGTTGAGTGGGAAAGTAGAGATGGTCCTAAGCTTCTAGGGCGTTCAGATCAGTCTGTTCTGGAACCTCCATGCTGACACTACAGTTAAAGCTTACCAAAGGTAAAGGAAATTCAGCATGTCCACTACAACTCTGACCAATTCTTACAGATACATCCAGAAAAGATGCTTTCTGTGCTGTATCACAACTTGGTCTGGCTCCTGCTCGAATGCAAAACATGTAGTTAATGTTGATCAGGCCACACACACAAACCAGCTTCCCGTCCATCGACTCCATCTACATTTCACACGGCCTTGGGAAAGCAGCCAGCGTAATTGGGGATCCCCACACACCCTGGGCATACTTTCTTCCGTCAGGGAAAAAAAATTCTGAAAACACATACCAACAGATTCAAGAGCAGCTTCTTCCCTGCTGCCAGACATTTGAACAGTCCAATCACATTTTAAGCTGATCTTTCTCCAAACCCAATCTGAAGCTGGAACATTTTGCTCTGCAGCCTTTTCTCCCATTTACTTCATGAGCAGTATGTTTTGACTGTACAGTGTGCAAGAAACAATACTTTTTACTGTATCCCAGTACGTGACAATCAAATCAATTAGAAAGATGGTCCTGTGGAAAACAACCTACAACATTATAGTACATTTAACATTGTCCTAGGTCAAACCACAAGTAAATTTGACACCTAGCTACGTTAGAGCCATGATGCGGAGATGCCGGCATTGGACTGGGGTAAACACAGTAAGAAGTCTCATAACACCAGGTTAAAGGCCAACAGGTTTATTTGGTAGCAAAAGCCACTAAACCAGTATCACCAACATCTTCAACAGATTAACAAAAACTTGGCCAACACATCAGCTCTACTAGAGACCATTATTCTACTATGGAATCCTCCTGGGAAGTTGTATGTATGAAGTAGTGGCATGATGGGAAAATTGGTACAAAATGAGGAAAACTGACTCCACATAACCCAAGACATGAATAAGACCGGAGAAAGTCAAGACCTGATAAGGCTAACTCCGCATAACGTAGGGCTGTATGAGCAAGACAAGATAAGGTCAGGGATGAAGGAGTCACCGACCTTCTTCTGTTCTATCAAAAGGACAAGATAAAGGTATGAATGATGAGACAAAGAGTTTTAGGAGGTCAGCAGGTTGTACCATTATTTTTGATGCCACTATTTGATCAACTTCCTGAATAAGCTCGGGTTATGCAAACTGGTAATGATTATGTATAAATACTGAATCGATTCTTTATGCAAGAGTGACTGGAGGAAGAATTAGCAAGTTGTAACGACGGGTCTCTGAACTCAAGTTTTTGTCAATACTGCATGCAGTCTTTTGGAAATAAAGACAAGTTATTTTGCTTGAATGAACTTTGTTGAGCCTTTCTACCACAGTCAAGAAGCAGGAAAATTTCCACTTCAACACTCCCCAACATTATTTGTTGATTTCAAAGTTGCTTGCGTCCCTCAGTTTTCACTGCTGAAAACTATTATAAATAGTTCTATAACTCAACAGATTTCAATTCCGTCCCTTTATAAATGTCTGCTTTACTCTAAAATTATTGCTCTCCTCAGAGAGCCTGTATTATACATTTGACTTGTGTGAAAAGGTTAACAAAGAACAACCCAGCACGGGAAACAGGCCCTTCGGCCCAACGAGCCCGCGCTGCCACATCTTCCTACACCTACCCTGCCCTGTGTGTATGTGAGTGGAACCCCTAATGTAGCCAGATTCAGGGGAGAATAATGTCAATTTGGTACACCAATCAGCCTAAGAGCACATCTTTGGGGTGTGGGAGGAAATCGGAGCGCCTGGAGGAAACCCACGCAACCACAGGGAGAATGCGCAAACTCCCACAGACACAGGCCCAAATCCATGTATCTGCACAGCTAGCAGTGATAGTCACTGAGCTGTTGCGGTGCCCATCTGCTGGTCCAGGATTAAGCACACACAACGACACGAAGTACTAGGCCACTCCCGGAACCTCCAAGAGCAGCCCACGCACCACCCACCGTGTGCATGCCCCTCGTTTGACAACAAGGTGGGCAGACACCTGTGGAATTAAAAGACAAAACATTAACATATAAAACTACATTTCCGGTGTCATCCCGAGGCTCTGACCCTATTTAATACCCTCTACTATAACCCTCCACCCTTGTTTCGCTCATGTGCCTAAGTAAACCTTAAACAAGTCCAACGTGCCTGCCTCCACCACCCTACTCGGTAGCGCGTTCCATACCCCCCCCCCACGACCCTCTGCGTGAAAAGACTTCCTCTCGTATCCAAATTATACTTCTCCCCCCTCACCCTTAGATCGTGACCTCCTAATTGTCCCCAATCTAGGGAAAAGCCTACCACTGTTGACGCTATCTATTCCCTTCATTATTTTATACACCTCTATCAGATCCCCCCTTAATCTCCATCTTTCTAAGAAGAAGAGCCCCAGTTTCTCCAACCTTTCCTCGTAACTCAGTCCTTCCATGCCAGGCAACATCCTGGTAAACCTCCTCTGCACCCTCTCCAGGATCTCCACGTCCTTCCGGTAGTAAGGTGACCAGAACTGGACGCAGTACTCCAAATGCGGTCTAACCAATGTTCTGTACAACTGAAGCATTAGACGGCAGCTCTTATACTCTATACCCCTTCCTATAAAGGCTAGCATTCCATAAGCTTTCTTCACAACCTTCTCTACTTGTGTCGACACCTTCAGAGAGTTGTGAACCTGCACTCCCAGGTCCCTCTGTATTTCTATACTCTTAATCGGTCTACCTTTTATCACGTAACTCCTCCCTGCATTATTCCTTCCAAAATGCATCACCTCGCATTTGTCAGGATTAAATTCCAACTGCCATCTATCAGCCCAATATACCAACCTATCTATATCCTGCTGTGTCACCTGACAGTCCTCCTCAGTATCTGCCAATCCTGCCATCTTGGTGTCATCCGCAAATTTGCTGATCACACCACGTACACCCTCTTCCAAGTCGTTTATATATACTACAAAGAGGAGAGGTCCCAGTACTGAGCCCTGCGGCACACCACTGGTGACTGACCTCCAGCCAGAAAAGGACCCTTCCACTAATACTCTCTGTCTCCTATTGCCCAGCCAGTTTTCAATCCACCTAGCTGCCTGTCCCTGTATCCCATGTGCCTTAACCTTTTCTACCAGCCTACCGTGAGGGACTTTGTTAAACGCCTTACTGAAATCCATATAGATGACATCAATGGCTGGCCGTTAAGTGGCAGAGTGGTTTGCATTGCAGCTGCACAGCACTACGGACCCGAGTTCAATTCCCAGCTTGGGTCACTGTCTGTGTGGACTCTGCACAGGTTTCCCCCCTCCAAAGTCCAAAGATATGCAAGTTAGGTGGATTGGCCATGCTAAATTGACCCTAGCATCAGGGGGATTAGCAGGGTAAACGTGTGAAGTTATGGGAATAGGGTCTGGGTGGGATTGTGCTCAGTGCAGACTCAGTGGGCCAAATGACCTCCTTCTGCACTGTAGGATTCAAGGTCTGCATGCTTGCACAATGATCACTCACTATTTAGTTCCATGAGCATGGATAATAAGTACTGTAATACAGGCTCTTTCAAACCATTGAGGCCCACTTTAACATGTGGATATTCGCATGACATGTTTGTCAATATGCTTGGTATGCTAATGAATTGACAGGCCTTGTGGCATTACACCAGCAAGTCTTGGTTTAGTAAATGGAAAATTAGACATCCTGTAACATTTTGACTGCACTGCTGACACCTTATATAAAATAAGTTAGCTCTGTGGATTGAAATCAACTGTGGCCAGTATGTTCTTTTGTACAAGACCTCTTTACGTACATCAAAAAAAAAAGGTGCAGGCTGGGCAGCACGGTGGCTAGCATTGCTGCCTCACAGCGTCAGGGACCCGGATTGGGTCACTATCTGTGCGGAGTCTGCACATTCTGTAACATCCCAGGGTGTTCCCGTTTCCTCCCACAGTACCAAAAACGTGCTGGTTTGGTGCATTGACCATGCTAAATTCTCCCTCAGCGTACCTGAACAGACACTGGAGTGTGACGACTCAGGGATTTTCACAGTACCTTTATTGCAGTGTGAATGTAAGCCTACTTGTGACTAATAAACAAGCTTTACTTTTACTTTGTTGTTGGTATCAATATTCAATGTAAAAATCTGAATGCAGCACAGCTTCATAATTTGTTACTCTCAAAGTTGGCTTGCAAAGCAGTTTAAATAATACAACACGGTGGCACAGTGGTTAGCACTGCTGCCTCACAGCATCAGGGACCCAGGTTCAATTCTGGCCTTGGGTGACTGTGCATCTCCCCATGTCTGCATGGTTTTCCTCCAGGTCCCTTCCCCACTCTAGATGTGCAGGTTGATTGAGTATGCTGAATTGTCCCTTAGTGTCAGTGGGATTAGCAAAGAAAGTACGTGGGGTTACAGGGGTTGGGCCTGGGTGGGATTGTCATCAGGGCAAGTTCATTGTAGAAGCAGCCATTTGGCCCAATAAGGATTTTAATGATACCTTTATAAATCTCTTTATCTATTGCTCATATCTCATGTTATTCCAGCCAAAACTTTCAATTTGCTAAGCACTTTGTGAAGCGGTCATCTACGTGTTTAATTCTAAACTGCAAATTGACAATATGCAAGTTTGAAACCATATCATCTTGGAGTCACGTTTCTGAAAAAAAAATCCAATAGAAAGTTAAGGTTACCATTTCATTTTCCATTCAAGCATAACTGAAAAATAATGAATTTAGTCCATACTTCTGGAATTGCTATGTGAAGTTCTAGGGCTTTTATTACATGAAGAATTTGCTGACTTGCTCTGATATGGCAGTACCAATAATCCCTCAACAAGGAAGATCCTGCATAAGGGCAAAAAAGTGACAGCACATCTCATGCTAAGCATTGGTTTCATCTGTGAAATCTCTCTGCTTACTGTACAAAATGAAAAGGAGCATCATTGATGGAGCATATGACTGTATATAAGCTGCACTGAAGGCATTTACAAAATCAATGCAACATGCATTAATAATACAGATTCAATCTAGATGAAGTACATGGATGAAACTTCTATTAGTCAAATTTGCCTTATGGACACTGCTCTTATCAAATGCTTTGCTACTTGTCTGCTAACACTTCTGTGTTTGATGATTAGATCAGAAAGAACTAAGCTTTCAAAGCTCCAGGAATCAAGAGTATGAATATCATAGCTATAATATTCTACTTTTACAAATTATCCGTATACTTTGATTGCAATATCATTTAGTTGGTGGTTCTTTCATCTCATAGTTACCACAAAAAAAAATCGCATTTTTTTGTTCCGTGTTTGAAATGAAATAGATGACAAAACAGCACAAGGTAGAAATATCTGGGTGCCTGAAATCTTAGAATTCTACTGCCTAGAGGTTGCTAAACCTTGCCCAAGTAAAATTTTAACTTACTCTATATACACTAATGGTTTGGGTTGTGGTAATTAAGTACCAATGAATGATAAAGCACCAATCTGGGCAATTCATTTGGGTAACACTGCAAGTATCTAGAACAATATAGGTCCATTGGGCTAGATTTTACCATCACTCAAATTGCTGGTCATGTACTTAACAAAACATTAAAAAGGAACAAAGATACAGTGATGCCTTGTGTGAAACTAATGGGTTTTTCAGCACTGTTGCCCAATATATGTATCACATCATGATTCATTGTTCTGAAACATTTCAAGCACCATAAACATCTGCAAAAGATAATTCACTAAACCTGAACACACAAATCAAGCCATCTGGTTACTGAGCGAGTCAATGAAGCTAGGACCCAATGGATAAAAGATCATATAAAAGACATCATATTCTAGAAACCATAAGAGCTAAGCCAAGATGGAGTGAGTTTAAAAATGTATTGAAATGGGAATAGAAAACCAGCGTGGAAGAAATAAAACAAATTGCGGTAAGTATTTCTGTTTTTAGATCTCAAGATGGTTCCAGAGCATGGTGACTTCTGAGCTCTCTGCAGTATACTCTCTAATTCTATGCTTTTAAAACTCTACTTGATCTCTTATAAATTCTCTAACAATGGCCTACTTTATATTAAGTTCATCTTTCTCTATACCATTGCTATGATGGTAACACCACATTCTGCATTCTCACCTTTCCTTCTCCTCTATGAACAGTCCACTTTGTTTGTATAAGTGCACGAGAAACAATACTTTTCACTGTATACCAATAAGTGATAAAAATAAATCAAAAAAAATGTAGTGAAACAAGAGGACATTACAATAAGATTAAATAGCTTTCCATTACTAAGTGTTCAAAGATAAATGAAAATGTATCTGTATATAGTTACAAGTTCTGCTAAAATAAGAACAAAGTTGAAGTCGCATTAGAACTGCCAGTTTAAAGCTATTCATGAAATACGAAGTACAGCTGACAGATTGGTTATGTTGCTGACCAAACACAACTTTCCCCCATTATCACTGAAAGCAGAAAAAAAAAGCTAATTGTTAAAAGTCAAGTGTTAGAATATTCCCTTTCTCCAATAAAGGACTTAAGGTCTGTTGTACAGTTTGATAAAAATGGTTCAGTACCAGGTTGGAGATATACTGCACCTGTACTGTGATTACTATTCAAAGGTTATTTTTACAGCCACATGATTTTGGCACATGCAAAGATTTAAAATCAGGATCCAACTTTTACTTAATGGGTCATTCTAGCACTTTCCCTTCAACGGGAAAATAGCAGTACAACTGCTTGTGATTGTGTCGGTGAAACGAAACCAAAGTTCCTGAAGAGAATCTGATACCCAATAATGATCCCACTGGGGGAAAAAAAAATCAAAATGAAATGTCAACTGATTTGCAACACACCTGAAACATTTGAAAATTTGCTTAAGTTTCAAAATGTCATGAAGTTCCTTTGAGTGCTCTTCACATCTTCTGTAAGTACCAAGCCAATGCTATGTTTGGAATTTATCAAACGTATTCCCCAATTTCAATAATTTTAATGTAATTTACTTTGATCTCCAAAGCGGTTATCGATATATTGTCATTCCTGCAAATTAATGACCGAGAGTTGGTACAAACCCTGCATGCCTCAAATGCGTACCAAAAATTGTGTATTCCAAGGTGATCAATCTCTTGGCAACAGTTGTGTGATGACACAACATTAGAAAACTAATATACAAATCTGCATATTTCCAGTGGCAACTGTGAACTATTCAGCAACAACTCCAATCTAAGCATGCCTGTACATTTGCAAAATTCAAGACACAGATTTCCCACTAAAATCATAACTATGAATGAACCATTGTGCACTGAACCTTGAAAAATATTAGCAGGTACTTATTTGCAGTGAAAGTAGAACATGCTTCTCAAAATAGTTTTGAGCAAAACTGGGGTTGGGGGGGGGAAAAAAAAAGGGGAGGAATGCTAAAAAAGCTTTTATTAACTGGCACAGAGCAGGACTATTAGATCAGGTAAGAGATTGAATTTTCTTAAGTCATAACCTCTTGACTCAACAAAGCCAATCTACTAGCCATGAGATATGTTTGACGTGTGATGAAATACTCTCTGCTTGTCTGGGGTGACTGCAGCTCCAACATTTGAGAGGCTGAATACCATCCGGAACAGAATACCCGCAGCTCATTTGATCAACATTCCACCAATATACTCTGGCTGCCATGTGCCACCCCCCAGACACTGCAGCAACTCAAAGCTTCAATGGCAGCATCGCTCTCACATCCACCACTTCCAAAAAGTAAAACGCCAGAAATGCAGAGGGCCACCAACAATTGCAACTGAGACACCATCCTGAGTCCTGTACTGTGGTTGTGATACCGTGGGAGTCCATTCAGTCGCACAGAAAGCGGGGATTCAAGAAGATCCACCTTCTCAACAGGGAACGGCAACAATAGTTGGCCTTGCCAGTAACACCTCCCAAGAATCATTTTTTAAAAAAATCTGTATATGACACCTACACTGCGGATTGGCGGTAGATAGAATTTAATCACTGCTTTCTACATAATGCCTCAGCTATTCCACATGTGTGCTGAATAGCAGAATGTAAATGATAATCCTTTTAAAAATTGGAAACATGTTAGAATTATCCAGGGTTAATCTGACCAGGCATATAGGAAAAAGTGTGTTTGGGACACATGCTTACATTTTCACAAAATGCCCCTCCAACAGTACGGGATTGTTCCAATGAATAATCGAGCAAGATTTACCAAATAGCACATATTTTAAAACGGGGCGCGAACTCCCAAAACTTAGCAGCAGGTAAGATCAAAAGTAATAGTGAGTGGTGTAACATTTTTCATCACTTGTCTTTTAATTTCTCTTCTGCCGGTGCTCAGTGAAACATCGATCTGAACGCACAGATATCCACATGCTGGCAATTCCTGAGCTCTAGCCCTGATTGACTCTTCTGGCGACCAATGAAGGAGGGAGCGCGAAAGTGCCTGGGGATTGGGTCAAGGAAACCCAGTCATCGAACTCTTCACATCCCTTTCGGCATGACAGGCAGCGATTAGGATAACGGTGGTGACAGCGAGAGGAGATATTGAATGCCAAAAGAATGGGGTGACAAGAACCCCAATTTATTACATACAACATTCCTTTAATACACACCGAAAGCGAAATCAAAGGTAATAAATCAATCAGGTTAGATTATTTCAGGCAAGAAGTATAAAAAATCAATTGGTGACCAATTAATCATTAGGTTAAATTAGTTGAGGCAAGAAATAAAGGTAATAAATAAATCAATTGGTGACCAACTAGTCATCCGGTTAGATTAGTAGGGACCATTTAAAACGTGTTTTTTTTTTAAATGGATTTGGACAGAAATAGTCCCTCCCCGATCATTTCAAATTGGTGTTACAACTAACCCTAAAACAACCCCGATGACTGGGCAGATGAATCTTGGCTGTGTCTACAGGTTGTGTTCAAATATACAATCTTCACCGTTTGGATAAAACGGAACTCAAGTTGAAAGGTGGTGTTTCTGTATCAGAATTTTTTTAAAAAAATAATATCCTGAAGTTACTCACATACCCGGGTGCTTGCTTCACTTGGTGTTAGTGTAAATGTGTTCACACCTCACTTATCGCCTCCACAAATTTGTCTCAAGGTTCGCGATCTTAACGTTGACAAAGTCAATGAATTCCTTCTGCAGCAAACTTAATGACCTGCCAGATATCAAATAAAAAGATCTGCCCTGCAATGATTGTGTGCCACCCCAGCACAAGGCGGTGGTACCGAACTGTATTTTCACAATTGCACTATCTCCATTCATTCATTTATAATAAAACTTGAGACACCCGCAACTACCAGGAGTAGCTCCTGTCAGCATCTCACAGCTTGTACACCTACCTGCAGGACACGGTAATCTCTACTTTTGTGGCCGGGATGCTTCCTTGGATTGGATCGAACTCGCTCACAGAAGCCATATCATCGAATTTGTCCATCGCGTCTTCCATCGGCATCTAGTAATCCCAGGCTGGATCTCCCAGCGCCAACGTCACACCACAACAAAGCCCAAGGAATGGCAATTAAAGGCTGCCTGCCCTCCTGGAAAAATTCAGCAATCAGGAGTTAGGGCAGCCGGCACCAGACTTTTGCCTCTTGACACTGGAACGCTGCTGCACTCATATCATTCAGCCGCAGCCCCCGGTCGAAATCGCACACAGCTCACTCACCCCGCGTTCCCTTAATTACAGTTTACCGACTGAAATCATACGCTCCGCCCTCCGGTTCTAAAGATAACTTGCACTGCTTCTCACTGTCAGCTTTCATGGAAAGTCCTAGAAACCGTCTACTGAGGCATCATTAATACAGCGGCACCAATATTACTCTCTCCCAGGTGTCGAGAGGCACACGTTACATCCATCAACTGTGTGCGTTGGAGCTCCTTAATAATGAGCAGTTAATGTGCAAACAAAGTGAATTCATTCGTCCACAATAAGGCGACAATAACACCTTACTGGCCAATGTGATCCTGAACTACCGTTTTGATGGCACAACTTGGATTTTTTTCCCTCCTTCTTGTCACTAACCATAAAGGCACGAGTGTCACAATCGTGGTCGAAAATGTCCCACTTTGATTGATACATTGAGGTTGGCGGAGTGACCGAATTATTTTGCAGTTTTTAACCAGTGCTCGTTGCACAAACTTTGCGACTTACTCTTAACTTTATCACGGCACGTTATTTGTGAAAGATGCATTTTCACGCAGAAGCGGTTGTTCCTTCCTTACACCACTTACCCTATAGCTACAAATCAATTCATTGTGCATTAACTTTTTAAAATTCCAAAATAGTTGCAGCACCAATTTGACAAGAAACTCTTCCGCGCCCCCTAAAGGGCAAACTTCGAGAAGCGAGTATTGAGAGATTTCACACACACACTCAAATCTATTAAACTTTTGAAGGCATCTTCCATCCCACTCTTCATTCAGAATGGATTACAGTCAACTCTGGTAAAAGGACGCGTGGTGTAATGCATCGAAGCCCAGCCCCTACTGCAATCTATGTGATCCTGCTGCAAACCTCACCGCCAGCAGTGTGAAGCAACATGCTCAACTTGTTTGTCTCACAGATGCTTTGCCGGGTTCGAGGGCTTTATAAGCAAAGTAATCGCCAATAATTAGCATCAACGTCTGAAGCTAGTAAACAAACTTCTATTTCCAAATGCTTCGGTATCACAGTCCAAGTTAGCAATAGAAATGGCATTTCCACGTTAACATCTTGCTGCTCTGGAGTTGAAATATTAATGAAATAATGTATGAATTATTTAATTAAACTTTTTCTCCTGCAGCATCCCATGTGCATCATTCTTAAAAAGATCAGCCATGATCTTATTGAATAGCTGGAGAGACCAAATGGTCTAAGTCCTGCTCCTACTTCTTATGTTAACCGAAACAGGAAATGCTGGAAAATCTCAACAGGTCTGACGACATCTGTGGACAGAGAAAAGAGCCAACGTTTTGAGTCAGGATCCTGACTCAATATATTAGATGGTATTTTTCAGCCGTGCTCACCCCAAAACCGGAAAATGCTGCCCGAGATCAATGGACGCCTGCATGGTCCGCCCCATGTCCCCACCCACTACCATTCCTGTGGCGGGTGGGATTGGAAAATTCTCCCTGTTAGCTCTATTCTCTCTCCACAGATGTTGTCAGAGATTTTCCAGCCTTTTCTGTTTTTGTTTCAGATTTCAGCATCCCGCAGTATTTTGCTTTCATTATGCATCATTCTTAATGCACATTGGCTACCACGTTTCTTGGGAAATGGTACTTTGTGAGTTTTCCCCGACCAGGAGATCTTTATGGGAGGAGCAAATGAAATGGTATCAAATAGTGGAGGCCTCAAGTTCCAGACATTTCAGTGCAGCGCTGAGGGAGTGCTACACTGTCGGAAGAATAGGGATGTTGGATAGAGCCCCCATGTGAAATCTCGGGTGAAAGCAAAAGATCCCATGACACTATATTGAAGAAGAACAGTGAAGTTGTCTTAGAGCACTGGCCAATGTTTATCCCTCAATCAACATCACTCAAACTGATTTTCTGAAAAGACTTGCATTTCGGTAGCATTTCTCATCGGAAGCCTCAAAGCATTTTGCCATCAATGAGGCGTTTTTAAGTCTGGTTGGCAGCTGTAAACCGGACAACTAATTTGCAAACAGCAAAATTCCCCCCAAAGAACAACAATGTGTTCATGGCCATGGATAAGCTGAGTCAGCATGGGCCTGGGTAAGCTGGGTCAGTGCAGACTCAATGGGCCAAATGGCCTCCTTCTGCGCTGTAGGGACTCTATGGTTCTCCCAAATGCGGCCTTGGGATCTTTTACACCCATCTGAGCCTTCATCTCGAAAAGAGGGCAGCACAGTCAATGGTGTAGCATGATCTTAGTACTACACTGCAGCCTTGATTTTTCTGCACAAATCCTGGAGTAAGAATTCAACCAGGAACCCACTGACTCAGAGGAGAGAGTGCCACCGATATCTGGATGGTGGTTGTGAGATGGGCAGTACGGTGGCACAGTGGTCAGCACTGCTGCCTCACAGCACCAGAGACCTGAGTTCAATTTCCAGCTTGGGCCACTGTCCGTGTGAAGTTTGCTCGTTCTCCCTTTGTCTGCATGGGTTTCCTCCCAAAATTGCCCCTTAGTGTCAGGGGGACTACCTAGGGTAAATTTATGGGATTATGGGAATAGGGTCTGGATGTGATCGTAGTCGATGCAGTTTTGATGTACCGCTGTCTGTGTGAAGTTTACTCGTTCTCCTTTTGTCTGCGTGGGTTTCCTCCGGGTGCTCTGGTTTCCTCCCAAAGTCCAATGGTGTGTGGGTTAATGCATTGGCTATGCAAAATTGCCTCCTTCTGCTCTGTAGGATACTATGATTGTATCTTAATGTGTCTAAACTTGGCTGCTGGGTTACGGTGATGGGGTTGCGCTGGTTAAGGTGCTCTTTTGGAGAGTTGATGCAGTCTTGATGGGCCAAATTGTCTCCTTCTGCAATGTACAGGGAATTCTATTGTTGTATATCATATCATGAACTACACTTCATAAAATAATTCATTCACTGTGAAGCACACCAGGAGGTCCTGAATGTCACCATAAAAATACAAGTTATTTCTTAGTACATGGGAACCAGTGTCTGTCCTGTCTCCCAAGGAATATGACTGTTCATTCAAAATTTTGGAGTGGCCCACATGTGGCTCTAAAATGCTATCAAGTGTCCTACTTAATCCTCTATGTTATCCATTACTATTGCCGACAACCTGATTGTTAATGGTATGCTATGTTTTTGAGTTTAGTGTTGTAATGGAAGAGATTCACAGGGAATGAAATTGGTATTAAGTTTGTGGTGGTCTGTGTATAGTGGCTAAAAAAAACACTATGATATTCTGACACTTAAATAGTTTTGACAATGGCCTTCATTAGCCATGGCATTGAGTATACAAGTTGAGAAATTATGCCACAGTTGTATAAATCATTGGTGAGGCTGCACTTGGATTACTGTGTGCAGTTTTGATCACCCTGTTTTCGGAAAGTCATTGGGAAGAGTGCAAAGAAGATTTACAAGGATGGTGCCAGGATTAGTGGGCCTGAGTTATAAGGAGAGGTCTGCCCAGCTAGAACTTTACCCCTTGATACATAGGCGAATGAGGGGTGACCTTACTGAGGTGTATAAAATCATGCAGGGCATAGATAGGATGAGCTTTTTCCCAGGGAAGGGACATTGAAACCTAGGGGACATAGATTTGAGGTGAGAAGGGAAAGATTTAAATGGACCTGAAGGGCAACTTCTTCCTGCAGAGGGTTATGCGTATATGGAATGAGCTGCCAGAGAAAGTGGCTGAGACAGGTACAATGGCAACATTTATAAAGCATTTAGATAAGGACACAGAGGGAAATGGTTTAGAGTGATATGGACCAAACATGGGCAATTGGGAAAGAAGCAACTTACCTAATAAAACATAAATAAACCAAACTCTTAAAGCAATAAGGCAGTAATGACAGACATAGAACATAGAAAAACTACAGCACAAACATCATTGATGCTAAACACACAAAAAAGAATCTAAATTGAACGCAGTTGTGAGTTTGCAAGTAATTTATTCATTAACTGGATATATCATCATCAGGTGTTTTCACATGCTGGTTTATATATGCTTGCAAAATGATCAAAACACCGGAGTCATTCAGTATATCCTATTATAAGAGACTGTGAAGTGGACTTAGCGCATGAATATGGCCTTAAAGTGGAGTGTCTATTTGCATATCCGAGTAACATCTATTTAAAAAGACGCTGAACAAAATATAATGGACACGTTGAGGAAGATGAAATTATATTTTGCAAATAAGTAATAGATATGAAGAAAATCTTCATCTTGACCAGTTATTAAGTTCTGACGGCAAACTGGTGGCAATGGCACAGACTGGCTGCCGTCATGGTGAAAACAAACCCAATTTGGGTTCTAGTCTTTAATCATGGTGCGAATGGTAAATAGGATAAGATAGAAATGGTTTTAATGATCTGTTTTTATTTAAAGCAAACATCCAATAATTGCCACCATTTAGGCCATTAGCCAGAAATAATCAAAGGTCAGTGTCAAAAGTTGTGATTGCAATAGAAGACAAGTTTCCTCTCAGAATGGTCGCAGGAATAGGAAGCCAATCAAATGATGAGGACAGTCATAAATAGCACTTATCTGAGAATCTTGTATATAACCCTGAACTGCAGTATGAGCAACTTGTGGATCTAATATTATACCTGGAAAATGCAGAATTCAATCATTTTATGTAGCATTTTTATAAAGAGCTGGTTGGTTAGTTTACAATTTATGTAGCAGCGCATGGCTGGTATTGACTTCTGCCAAACCTTGCTGAGAAACATGTGATTCAACAAACCTGGGAATTCTCAGGGCCGTTGTGTCTTTCACAGCAATACCACAGCCAGCGTGTGTTTGTTTTTCAGAAGTGTGATTTATGATTTTTTGGAACAGTCTTTTTTTTAAAGAATTTGAGTAATCAATCTTCAGCAGTTCCAAAATCTGTGATGTTGACAGTGCTCAGGTACAGATCTGCAGAGCCCTCTATTGGTCAAATTTGTCTTCAGCAACAAGTACCTCAGTAACACAGTGGGGATGGATTCTTCGACCTAGGCGCGCCAGGAGGAGCAGATCACGTTAATCCGGGAAAATAGTGCGCAGGCCAAAAATCATCGCACTCGGCACCAAACGGTTTGCGATTCACCAGCCCCTTTCTAATGGCGTGAACCGGATTGTGAGGCCGATTTGAATCACAGAATCATAGGATCCCTGTAGTGCAGAAGGAGGCCTTTTGGCCTATTGAGTCTACACCAACCACAATCCCACCCATTCCCGTAACCCCTCATATTTACCTTGCTAATTCCCCTGACACTAGGGTCAATTTAGCATGGCCAATCAACCCAACCCTCACTTCTTTGGATGCTGGGAGGAAACTGAATCACCTGGAGGTGACATAGGCAGACCTGGGGAGAATGTGCAAAATCCGCACAGACAATGACCCAAGTCGGAATTCATCCCGGGTTACTGGCGCTGTGAGGCAGCAGTGTTAACCACTGTGCCACCATGCCACCCATGAGATTTGCAGGAGATTGACTGGATTTCAATTTCATTAACAAATTCAGCACCTGATCCCACCCCTCTCACTGAATGCTCCCACCTCTCCAGTGGCAGGTCACACTAGCATAAATCATTACTAGTGGAGATCTGCCGTAATGGTCATGCCAGGGTGGGGTTCGAGAGCCATTGGAGCCCCTGGGTGGTTGGGAGTGATGCCCGCTGGGCAGAGTCCACCTGGCAGTGCCCAACTGGCTCACCGGCAGTGCCTGGCAGCGGCCACAGGGCACCACGGCAGTGGCCATTTGACACCATGGCAGTGCCAGTTGGACACTGACAAGGTACCGGTGGGCACTGCCAGTTTGCCAGGGGCCGTACTGGGTGGGTGGAGCCTGAATAGGGACCATGACAGGGGTGCTATGCAGGGACTGGTGGGTGGTGTAGGGGCCTGACAGGGGGTTTGTTCAGGGGTGGATCAAGAAGGCAGCCACAATGTGGGGACATATCAGGAGTCTTGATGAGGGGGGCATGTCGGGTGTTGTGATGTCGTGCCAGGCGTCAAGAAGGGGAACCCATCAAGAGAGCCCTGATGCCCCATTTGCGGAGATGGGGTCTCCCAGTGCACTTGAGATTGGGCTTGCTTGCAAAACAGTGCCTGAGTGCTCTGAAGCCAGGCTCATTTATGTATTTAGGCCCCACCATCCTCCTCCCCTCCACCACCCGTCACTTCCATCCCATCCCTCCTCCTCCTCCTCCTCCTCCTCCTCCTCCCCCCCCCACCCCCCACCGAACACCACCTCCAGTATAGGCGTGCAACTCGACATTAACCTAAAAAATGACTGACTGTGAGAGGATTTGCATAGCGTGTCCAAGTGTCCAACATGGATTGCTCTGTTATGATACTTAGAAATGTTTTGGGAGAATTCCACCCAATATTTAACTTGAACAAGATTTATACCTTGCTGCTAAGAAAAGTAATCCAACATTAGGGAAGGAATGGGGCCAGAGTACAAATTACATTCACTTCTGTTACTGAATTTAAAATAAAATTCAACATTTAAATATTCCAATCTATATCCAGGTGCGACAAGAAATTTGCTCCAAATTGCAGTTAAGTTTCCTTCCCAACGCTACAGATTTCTCCATACTTCCATCCCAAATAAGATGACTACTTTTAACATAAGATGCACTTCATATACCTGGAATGTACCAAACCGTGTCTTAACTATAATATCGCAACAACAAAATGAAGCTTTTTATAGCTTGTTATAGGACTCAGTCCCTTAATCTTGCTGTGTGGTGATAGTACTCAAAATGGGTTTCGATTGCCCAAACAAGATGACTTTATCTGGATTAGCAATGAACGTCCCGAAGTTGGCATCAATTTCTTTGGACTTTGGAGGGTGGTGAAAATAAGTTTGTGTGTTTCCCCTGTCCAGATGTATAGCATTAGTTGGCTAATCAAACATTTCTCTGAAAATCAATGGGCATGCAGTTGCGAGTTTGAGGAAAATGTTTATTTGATTTAGTAGTGGAGAACCAACAACAATTTAAAGTTTACTTATTTCTCACAAGTAGGCTTACATGAAAACACTAATGAAATTACTGTGAAAATCCCAGTCACCACACTCCGGCGCCTGTTTGTGTACACTGAGGGAGAATTTAGCATGGCCAATGCCCCTTGTCTTTGGTCTTGGGAGGAAACCGGAGCACCCGGAGGAAACCCACGCAGACACGGGGAGAATGTGCAAACTCCAGACAGACACTGCCCAAGCCAGGAATCGAACCCGAGTCTGTGGTGCTGTGAGGCAGCAGTGCTAACCACTGTGCCGCCATACAATTGTTACACCTGTTTATATTCCAGCTTTTATTGTAATTGCAGTTTCTATCACGTTGTTAAGCATTTTCTGTTAGAGCAAAATTACCTGATTAAATTTTCTCTTCTCATTTCAATTGCCCAATGTGACATTTTGTTTTCATCATTACAACATCATGGGGCTGGAATTATAAAATGTCACCAGACGTTACAACAAACCTTAAATATTAGTGGATAGTATCAACTTAATTGGATACAATTAGGAACATAGAAGCAGGAATAGGCCATCTGGTCCCTCAAGCCTGCTCTGCCATTTAACCAGGTAATGGCTGACCTTTGACCTTAGTGCCATCTTCCAGCACTAACCCCGTATCCCTTGATGTCATTGGTATCTAGAAATCTATTGACCTCTGTTTTGAACATATTCAGTAATTCAGTCTACACAGCTCTCTGAGGTAGGGAATTTCAAAGTATTATCACCCTCTGACTGAAGAAATTCCTCCTCATCTCAGTCCCAAATGGTCTACGTCTTATTCTGAGATGGTGCCTCCTGGTTCTAGACCGTCAGGAAGTATCCTCCCTATATTTACTTTTGAGAGCCCTGTAAGGATTTTGTACACTTCAATGAAATCACCTCCCATTCATCTACAGGGCCAGTCTCCTCATCCTTTCCTTGCCAGACAATATTAGGTTGACTCATTACCTGGTAAATGCTTGTAAACTTTCCTTGGTAACTTATGCCCCGTGCCACCAGATTGGCAACAGTGAAAATTTGCAACAGGTTGTACACTCACTCAGGACATTCACCAACATTTAGATGATATTTTGAAATATAATGCTAAAGAAACCTTGTTCCACAAAAGGAAATTTCTTTCACTTACTGGTTATTCATTTTGGTTTTATCATATTCAATTTAATCATAGCAGCAGGAACCAATGGTCAGACAATGAGCGGGATTTTATGGCCTTGCTTATTCCAAAACCGTAGGATCCTGCTGAACTCAATAGACCTTTCTATGGTCCACCCCTCACCCACTCCAATTCCCATGGTGGGCAGAATGGTAAAATTCCAGCCAATATTATTACTTTCTCCTCTAGCTTCTGAGATTGTTCGCCAAGAGAATTTGCCAAAACAAATTCCAAAATCAAAATTTTTTAACAATTTTTTTTACAGAAATGTTTTCTGAATATTTGAGCTTCTAATTATTATATCTATTCTATAGTAAATACATTGAATTTACTGAAAGATGAACCTACAAGTATGGATATAATTAATCTCTATGGTAATACTGACAAATAAAACTCTAACTAACTCACAGATCAATTTGATTTTAAGATGTCACCTACATAAAAGGACTGTTACTGCAAATACCTGAATGTGTAGGTTAACAGCTATTACTATCAGAAGGTCAGGGGGATGTTAAAGAGAGGGATCAAGAAAAAAAATGATTTATAGTACAGAGACCACAGAAAAAAGGAATATTGTTTCAGGTGAGTTCCAGAATCCAGAATCAAAGTCCAATAAGGTATCCCTTCATGGAGCATGGTGGGTTGGAAATCGATGCTGTAAAATTCATTTTTTCTCTTGGCATTGACTTCACATAATGAGATGGGCAGACAGATTTGTTTTTACTCCATTTTTAAAGTTATGAAGCCAACACTTAGAGTGGACTGCGCAGACCAAAATCCATCTCTTTGCTTGCTCCGAAAACCAAATTCAAATTCCAATTGAATTCAATTCATGGTCCCCATAAGAGTCCCCACGGCTTGCCTGGACTTGCAAAATCTCTCTAATTGTCCTGTGTGAAGACAATACACATCTCTTTAACCTGTGCTTAATACTCTCGCCACTCACATTGTCTGTACGTTTAAGACTTGATTAGCTGTAAAGATTCGCATTCCAATCAGTATTCTGTAAATTGAGTTTATATTTTATATGCCCTGTTTGTGAACAGAACCCTCACTTTCTTGACAAAGGAGCAGCGCTCCAAAAGCTATGGCATTTGCTACCAAATAAACCTGTTGGATTTGAACCTGGTGTTGTGAGACTTCTTACTGTGTTTACCCCATAAGAGAGACAAACAAGATCCAAGCTGACAAGATAAAGCATTCCACCCCATCTTGGGCTTGATCCAACGCTTGATCTTAGCCAAAATTCTAATAGGCAGACAGAGATGAATCAGCCTTGTATGTGATGGTTCAGCAGAAGTAGCATAGATGAGGCCAGGTGTTCAACCATGGCAGAGCTCCTTTTATGCGAGACTGACAACGAGATGGTAAACAGCAGACTGAGCTTTAAGATTATTTGTTCCGCAAGCCACCTTGTCACATGACTCCCACCTCTCCACACTGTGTTTGACAAAGGATGCGTATCCTCTGTCTTAGTCCCTGAAATTATTAAATGTTTCAACCATTAAGAAATAAAAGGAAGGTTGCAAGACCCTTTGTTGTAGTGGGGAAGCAGGCCTGCCTGGCTTAGGAATTGCAGATGGCCCTTGTAAAACCCTCTTTGCATTTGGCCCGTGCAGCCCACCAAAGGTGATTTAGTGGCAGTCCAGAGATAACAAAGTGTGAGTTTCCTGAATGTCACAAATGGACATAAGGCACAATTTTCAGGGCCTACTTGCCACGGACACAAGTCTAGATATGATCGTTAACTCACAGGAGAGGACCATAACAGGATTTGCAGTGGCAAGAGTTCAGTTTGATTTTTTCACTGCACCATCCCTCACCACCACACCACCCCCACCCCCTCCCCCAACCTGCCCAAAGATTTCCATGAATTTTACTGCATATTAGTATAATTAAATGGCTTAACGCTATTGCTTCTGGGCGGGGTGGGGGGAGGGGGGAGACAGGGAGGGGAGGAGTGTTCAATGTTCCCCCAGCCAGTGTGATGTCATGCAGCGGGAATCAATACTGGGTTCCCAAAATGAAAACCAGCCATGTTGACTATTCTGGAGGTGCAGAGGTACGTACAACACCTGGGTTGTGAGGGACATGGCAAGGCAGTGCCTCCAGCACTAACCATTGGCATCCTGGCAGTGCCAGGTTGGTGGAGCCAGAAGCAGGCCCTGTGTTGGCCCATTTTGGGAGGGGGTGTGGTTCTCTTATCTGTTGGGGGGGGGCGCAATGGATGATCAGAGAAGGGGATAGACTTGTGCCCGTGTTGTTAGTGGAGGGGCAGGAGACTGAATGTGGGTTACCCTAATGTTGGGGTGCGCAGTGGGGAGATTGGGTCATCCTAATGTTTGCCTTGTGTTGGGGGGAAAGTATACTGATCCTTCAGTGGTGGAGGAGGGGGGAACTGCCCCTCTGCATACGAGGGTTGGATTGTTCCCCACACCCATGGGGGATGGGGCGGTCCTGATGTTCGTGGGATTGGGAGAGAGGTCTTAATGTCCTTGGGAGGGTCCCAATATCCTTGCAGGGAGGGAGCATGTGTGTGAGGGAGGCCTTTCAGTTTGACTTTGAGATCAAGGGACTCTTTAAAAATGGCACCACGATCTCTGAATTGCAGCTTTGCCAGTGAATTTACATCACCTTACCACCCAACCAGCTCCCCACCCCCCCCCCCAACCCCCCCACACCCCGGCTCCCCCTCTCAGCTGGCTGTGTGATTCTTGCCAGTACTTTGAAATAACCATGATGGTATTTATAAATACATTATGAAAATATGTAGTGTGAAGTCTTAGGGCAGACTTCTCCCATTCTGCCATTGGCTAGTTTGGTGGCGGATGAGAGTGCAGAATACCAGAAAGTCGAAACCTACAAATGGAAAAACATGTTGCAATTCTCCCAATGATGGTCAACAGTGAGCCGGCCTTCCTGCTGGCCGGTGGTATTGTCACCACCCAAGCTGACGTCACTACTGGACAGTTAGAGTCCAGATTGCAACTCTGCCTCAATAGACTGTTGCTTTTATTCTTTGTTCAGAGAAGTGGATGAACAGGGTCACAGGTTGGCCAATTAACATTTAACAAAATATTAGACCACTTATCAAAAATGAAAACATTGACTGTAATAAACTACTCCTTCACTTCATCTACACCTTTATAGATGTACACTGATATTTAAGGTTAATACAAAATATAGAACATATTATATCATAATGTTCTCAGTAAGTAAGGAAGGCACAATGGTTAGCACTGCTGCCTCACAGATTCAGGGACCTGGTTTGATTCTGGCCTTGGTGACTGTGTGGAGTTTGCACATTCTCGCTAACTAAAGTTTCAACTCTTTCTTACACAGGAACACAAAGTTAAACCTACTTAAGTCTATTCCTCGTTTTGAATACACATAAGAACAAATATAGATTACTCAAACCTACCTCCGTTTCTTGACAGCAGGAATGTCATTTGCGTTCATTTGCATCTCATGAATGCTCATTAAATCAGATGCATCCCATCAGGTATTGCAATCTTGCATCATGCCAAAGTGAAATTAGGTCAGTCTAAAACCCAATTAATAAAGAGTGGCATGCACACAAGATGGTCCTTAGTTCACAAGAGACTTTGAAGTGAGTGCAACAACCTTTCTGCCATTGTGCTGCATTGCTCCAGTACACTATACAGCATTGTAACCACATTGCCAGGGCACACCGATTCCTGTCTTCCATCTCCATGCTGAGCTGGTCTTAGTGGACAGCATCATGCTGCTGGACCCAGGGACTTTCCTTTGTGACCGAGTCAGACCAGTATAGCTCCTGCGATTGCAGGATACAGGGGTCTCCTTTCCCCTGGTGCCAAACACCAGTGTCCACTGCAGGACTCATGTAGCCACCACAACAAAGGTCTGAAGTTTGACATGGGTGGACTGCAAGGTGAGACTGGGTGAGTGGGTCTGGGATCATGGTGTAGCCTGAAAAAGACAAGGTGGGGTGGGCAATATGGAAGGAAAAGGGGGGGAGGCACATGGAGGATGAGGGGGTCACGATAGTAAGCAGTAGAGCAAGGGGGTGAATGAAGAAAACCAACAATAGAAGGCAGAGCAAAGATCAAAGGGAGGGAAGCTGGACTTCAACAAGACTGGGTGAAAAGCTTATTCATAAGAGGTCAAATAGATAGCACATCATTTAATGGAGGGGGATGCACAAAGACTCCAGATGCAGTGAGTAGATTTCCAAGTGGGATATGGGCATCTTACAGGCAATGGGTTCAGGGGGAGGGTTGAGGATTAGACTTCTTCTTGAGGCTGCTAACCCTTCCCCTCTGATTTGCTGACATCCTGCACAGTCTGGTGGGGACAGATGGGCTGGCGAGAATGATGTTAGTGTGCTGGACTGGTGTTTGCATGTGGTGCCAGGACCTTCAAACCCATCGGCTGATGATGGTCAGCCGCTGGTCCACCAGGAGAGTCAGAGGGGAAGTCACCTGTGTATAATTAATGCAGAATCTGGCATGGGACCCCGACATTCTGGCCAGTGGGCAAGATGTTGTCAGAACCACCTTTAGTTGCAAAAAAAGAAGAATTCTGTCTTTAATTCCTCACATTCTATCAAATTCTCTTCTGCATAGCAGAATCATAAGCCAGAGTTGTACTACCCCGAAACCAGGGGAATTGGAGCTGGTGAGGGGTGGACCGTGGAAAGATCTGTTGATCGCGGATGGAATTTTACTGTTTTAGGAGGGGCGAAGCTATAAAATCCCACCCATAGAATCCCTACAGTGCAGGAGGAGGCCATTTGGCCCATTGAGCCAAAAACAATCCCACCCAGATCATATCCTAGTAACCTCACATATTTATCCCACTAACTCCCCTCACAATAAGGGTCAATTTAGCATGGCCAATCCACCTAATCCGCACATCTTTGGAGCGTGGGAGGAAACTGGAGCAGCCGGAGAAAACCAATGCAGACACGGGGTGAACGTGCAAACTCCACCCACAGTTAGCTGAGGCCAGAATTGAACCTAGGTTCCTGGCACAGTGAGGCAGCAGTGCTAATCACCATATGGTATTGTTATTGACATACTAAAGGGATCATCAAATGAGCTTAGAACACCAATGACATAGAACAATAAAACAAAGTATATCTGCAAAATATATCGATATATATAATGATTTTGAATCAGTACATCAGAGTACATTAAAAAGGAATAAATTAGTGGATAACAAATAGAACTATTTAGTCAAAAGTTATATTTGTGAATGATATTGTAGAACTAGAAATTAAAGGGTAAAGCAGAAAGGGGTGTGATAAAAATAGAAACAAGCTAAAAGTGGGTTGCAGAATGAAAAGAAGATAATGGCCAATGCAACAGCCCAAGAAGCAAATGGAAACGGACAAGCTTAAATTAAAAAGAAAAAATGGTACAAAGGTGAAAGAAAAAAGGGGAATTCCAGGAGAAAAAGTGACAGAAGCAGCCAAAATGATTTTTCTTCAAATAAAGAAGAAAATGACTAAATACCGAAAAATAAACTGAATACGTAGAGAAGAGCCTAAAGATCTAACATTCATGCCATTGGTAAAGTACTGTTTGCAACCCCACAAAGTCCAAGATCAATAAAACACAAGACACAGTCAGGTTAATATTAACCTGTCAGGATCAAAGGGCACAAGGTTGGTTACCAGGAAATCTTAGTGTTGCCGAAAGAGGAACACAATATTTTGCAAAGAAATAAGTGAGCGATGATGCATGACCAGACTCTGTTCGCGATGGTCGCTTTGATTTACTTTTATAAGGTTGTCACCAGCTGCAAGAAGGATGAATTAATCCTGGATAACCGTGCTTCTGTGAATGTGGCCTGTCTGTTTCTGATTGCCCAGCCTCTTTGCCTGCTACTGGGAGGATATACTGGAATTGTGGCTTACTTCACTTTGGCCATTTTCTCCTACAATCTTCTGCCAAGGAATACCAGAGTCACCGATGAAGAGGATAAGGCCACTCTAGCACATAAGCCACTAAAAAAGAAGAAAGCTGATTGATCTTTTTTCTTGTACAAACCTTGTTGTCTGAAGCCGAAATTAAATCAGAAGGTAGTCTGTGGACCCCCTGTTTGTGACAGATCTCCAATGGATCAATTTCACGGCCAGCTCTCCAAAGATAACATGATGTAACAGTCTCCATCAAATTTGAAAATCAAACATCACCTTTTGAATTTGAAGGGGGTTAATGAACCTTTTCTTACATTGTCTTATATGTATAAATCTAGATAATTATATAATAAGGGACTGTTAATGTAAATGCAATGCACTATCTTGCAGGTATATTGTATAATCGCTAATGACAGTTGTAGCATAACAATCTGATTAAAATATTAACAAAATGTGAGAACTGGTTACCCTGGTGCAACCTATCAATGAACAATCTGCTGTGAGATTTTGAATTGACTGGTCTGCGTTTATCTTTGTACCTTTACCCTGGAAGAAACCTGATCTAATCTTTATTTTTCTGGGCAATTAAATTGGACCATGCTCTGGCAACCTGAACATAAAAATCCAAATCTGAAAGAGCAAATCTGAAAACCTGTCTCAATTCTCGCTTTGGGTCATTGTCTGTGAGGAATCTGCACATTCTCCCCATGTCGGTATGGGTTTCCTCAGGTGCTCTGGTTTCCTCCCACAGTTCAAAAGACATGCTGGTTAAGTGCATTGGCTATGCTAAATTCTCCCTCAGTACTCAAACAGGTGCCGGAGTGTGGCTATTTTCACAGTAACTTCATTGCAGTGTTAATATAAACCAGCTTGTGACACCAGTAAAAATAAACCAATAAATCTGAAGATCAATCCAACTTGGATTGATCTTGGAGGTATGAATTGACTTTGATAATAATAATAGATTTTAGGGTCTGTAACATCTCTGGTTTGTACTTCTTAACCACTTTTTAAAAGTAGTTTCATTTGCATTCTTGCTTTGTTTCCCAGCCAGGAAGGCTGTTGTTCGTGAGAAACAGAATGGTTTTATTGTGTTATGACTTAAGTTGCACTGGGGAAGCTGTGTTTGAAAGAATGGCTAAATGTAGCTTGAATTTAGGATGATACCTTAACTGGAATGTTCCCATCTTGCCTGCCATGAGAATTGTAGCGGGTGGGAGTGTCAGACCATGCAAAGATCTATTGACCTCAGGCAGGATTTTCCAGTTTTGGGGCGAACGTGATGAGAAAATCCCACCCATAATCGTTAAACAAATCATGTATTCCTTTAATTGATTAGTACCAGAAGGAAGCCTTTATTTTCTGATATTATGGTAGGAAGTGTTATTGAAAAGAGAATATGGCTTCATTTATGACTGTTCTCTATTTAAAGAAAATGTATCATTTGGTTATAATGGAATGTAAATTCTGAGGGGGTCCAGGGAAGTAAGATGTAGAACTGTGACTCATTTTTACCCTTCATAAAACAGTGTTTACAGAGGTGAGGTGACACAAAATGACTTGCACCTTGTAGCCAATGGAAGAGGTGAATCTGGACTATTTCCAAATAAGAGAGGCGGAATAATGTCACTGAGGGATACAAGTTGGAAAATAGTAGTCTTTGTTGGCACTGCGATACTATGGCTTCTGGGGTATGACTATTCTGCACGCAATTCCATATCACTTCCAAGACCTGAAGAGAAAGTTATCACCTATGCTGGCAACGTAAAAACTCCTAGAATCTTGACAGATGAGAATCCAGCATGTTGTCTTCACCACTTGTGTTAAGTATATGTAAATTCTTTCTTAATAAATTCTAATGGATTCAGGGATATTTGTAATATCTGGGTCAAGCAAAACAGAGGCCCCTAGTGTTAGAAAGTAAGAATTTGGTCCTTAGAAATTTTAATTAGACGGATTTTATACTTCAAAACTCTAAGCCTTACATAGTCATACTGAATGGATCCTTCACGTGTCCCCCAAACCCACAGATAAAACCTAGAAAAATATCTAATCCAAATAAATCAGTGGTTCTGATTATTGATGATTAATCTTAGATCATTTTAAATTAATTTGCCTCAAGTGTTTACGTTCACACTGGAGATCCTGATCTAGGCAGAATTCTATGAGCTGCAGATTAAAAATACCTGTCAAATATTAATACCATAAATGTTAATTCAACGTAAACAAAAGCAGAAGCAATGAATAAAAATGATATGCTCAAGTGATTAAACAGCAATCATTGCATCTTGGTGGACTGTGGCTGTAGTTTATTTAGTTAGTATATGTCATGCCATATATACTTTTGTAAAACTAACCCAAAGTACGGCACATCACGTTGAATAATGGGTGGAATTCTCCAAGAAGATTTGTTAGTGTTTTCCTCAATGGGAAAACTGCTGCGATTCCAGTGATTCAGTTCTCAATTCACCCCCATTTAGAATTTTTTATGGAGTGGGGACCTAAAGACACTGACATGGCAGGCTTCTCGGAGATCAGGGTGCCATTTTTAAATAGGGTCCCGATCTCCAGAAAATCCTACACATTTCTCAACCTAGTCACCAGCTTAGAACTCCCCCACCCCCCACTCATTGACATCAGCCCCCCCTACTTGCTGGTACTGACATGTGGACCAACTGTTGGTGGTCCAACAACAAGGGGCAGGGATCCCATCTATAGTTTGGAAATGCTCCAAATGGTACCAGAAGAGATACCAAGAGAGGGAGGCAGGAAGTTAATAGCTCCTCCATTTACAGAGGGAACTGGGACCTGACATTGGTGACTGACCAACATGCGGGAAGAGGGGATGCTGTTGGTGATTTGTTGAGATCATACTCACTGGAGAGGAACCTAAGGCCAGTTTCAGTTCCCAGGAAACAACCCCCACTGGATCATTATCCCTCTGACAGGCTGATCATGTCTATGTAAAATGGACATCAGGGTAGGGAGCGAACTATGGGCTGTATTATACTGTTAATATACTGTGGGTTCTTCACCAAGTATTTATATTATGTAAAAAGAGAAAAATGTATAATTGTATGTAAAATAGTTTTAGTATTTTGTTGCTGTTATGGGAGCATTGTTGTTTAGAGGGAAGGAGTGTTACGTATATTGGGGCATAGTCTCTTTAAGGGTCATGTGACCTGGCCGGGAACCTTCGCATTCCTCAATATTTGAAACGTGGAGCGAGTAGACTGAATAAAGATTTGTATTCCCTGGGGCCTGACTGTGGAATAGCTCCTGAAGAGGCACTTCAGTACTAAGAGATTTAACAATTGGGTTAAACAGCTGAAAAGTTGCATTTTATCTCCACGGGCCACAGGAATAGGCAAGTTAATGGTTTGGCCTCCTGGAGCATCAACCTAACACAACCATCTTCCATTTTCATTTTTATTGCTTGGCCTGGCAGAATATTCCAAATATTGATTCTCCTATAAAGTTTCTCCTGCATATAAGACAAAAGCATTCTTGGTATGAAGGAATTAGGAGCATGACAGGTATATTTTTCCCATTATTCATTGCCCTAAGCTGATCATGGGTCTTCAACTTGAACAGATGCTGTCCAAGAAAATAATACCCCCCCTCCCTCCCATGCACTTAGATAGAAAGTTCAAGGACTTTGACACAGCGTCTGTGAAAGCAGTAACATTAACCAAGTTGGAAAGATATATAACTTCGAGTGGGTGGTGTTCCAACACACCTTCTGTTATTGCCCTCGTTGGCAGGGGAAGTAAATTATTTTTGGTTTCTTTGTTCTCAAAATACTTTAACTGGAAACTTCTAGCTTCTTGACTTGTTTGCAAGCAATATTCTGAATTTACTTTACCTATTGCTCCTTTGGATACTTCATATACTTTCATGAGGATAATTTTCCTCTCTAGGCAACAGAATTTGATTTTTTTTATTTTTCCCCTCACAGTCCATATCTTTAACACTCTGTTATATTCTTGCCAATATTTGTACATCTTTTCTAGTGATATGCAAAACTGGTCGGTGTGTTGTAAAGTTTGTTACACTGTACAGAATTGGGGCATGCACTAATCTCCTTAGTCCCTTTATCCCTTTCTAGACCTTCGTACCACTTCAGTTTGATTTATTATAGAGTTATGAAGCAATCTTTGGCCTTAACACTCAGGGTTAGTTAGCTAGATGACTTGAGTAGGGTGCAGAATGGATTCATTCCCTGGATCAGTTGGGGTAATCCATAGATAGAGGATGCCTCCTTGTTTTGTTCAAGGCTTGATACAGATTGTTGCCTTTCAAGCTTTAGAACCACTTGTCTCACTCTATATTAGAGAGCAAGAGATGCCTATGGTTCCACATAGACTATGGCTAATTAACTTCATAATTCCTTGATATAAAATTAAAATGTGACTTCCCCTCCAAGTCTTCAGTTATGTTGTTAGATTTGTTATTATCCCCATTTTAGTATCAAGTGTACTGTTTTAATATCCAAGACAAAATACTGTCAACCAGCAAAAAACATCAGCCTGACGCCACTCTTCAGCAACCACTTTCATTTATATACATCTTTAATCAAATAAAAGATAATTTTAATGATTACTTAACATGGAAACATAGAAAGTAGAAGCACGAGTAGGCCAATCGGCCCTTCAAGCTTGCTCTGCCATTCATTTTGATCATGGCTGCAGTTGCTGCAGACTTGATGGGCCAAATGGCCTCCTTCTGCACTCTGGGATTCTACGATTCTATGGTTGGCAAATTGATTAGCCTGATTCCGACTTCCTCCCCCATGTCCCTTGATTCCTTTAGCCCCAGTGCTATATCTAATTCCTTTTTGAAATCACACAATGTTTTGGTCTCAACGACTTTATGGTTCTGCATTCCACACATTCAATGCCCTCTGGGTGAAGAAATTTCTCCTCACCTCAGTCCTAAAAAGATTACTCCTTATCCTCAAACCCATGACCCCTAGTTCTGGACTCCCCCACCATTGAGAACATTCTTTCTGAATCCAACCTGTCTAATCTTGTCAAAATTTTAACAAGGGAGGTTATTTTTGATTTGGATTAAGAATTTTATATATTGGGACATTTATACTATTGTTTTGGCATCAGCAAAAAAGCAGTGTTGTACTTAGGAGTCATGTCTGCAATCTGATCAAAACACATTAAAGCCATGAAACATGAGACTACCATCAGGAACCAGTCTCACATGGAACCAGTCTCACACCATGTCTGCTGTAGTCTAAGTGCACCGCCGTGTAAAATTATTGATTGGCCTATCAATCGATTTCTTAATCAGGGACATCTTTTTGTACACAAGTAAGCTTACATTCACACTGCAATGAAGTTACTGTGAAAATCCCCTAGCCGCCACAGTTGGGTATACTGAGGAAGAATTTATCATGACCAATTCACCTGCACATCTTTGGACTATGGGCGGGAAGCTGGAGCACCCAGAGAAAATCCACCCAGACATGGGGAGAATGTGCAAACTCCATACAGACAGTGACCCAAGCCAGCAATCGAACTTGGGTCACTGGCGCTGTGAGGCAGCAGTACTAACAACTGTGCCACCATGCCCACAAGTTCTCCTTAATCAGGGAGTTCATTTTCTAATAGGCCAACCTCAATGGCCTGACTGAAGCCATTACAATTTCTAATTTTATTTAGTATTTAACCAGCAGGCAAGTGAAATTGTGCACATATGCTTACATGGTAAAAGAGAACTCATCGCTGATGTACAATGTGGAACAAATAGTATAATGTGAGCATCAGACTTCTCGCCATACTCTGCAAGAAATGATACCCATAAATAAATCTACTTTAATAGAATTGAACAGAAATTGACTTTGTGCCTAGTGTCACATAGTTGAATAACAAACAGCACAAGCAAGTCCTCAACAATTGGTTTGGGGAGTGAGATTGATGGCTAAGTAAGGCTTTCTAGGTTCAACCATTTATTTTGTGTTGCAATTAGGAGCTGGGAATACACAGTTCTCCTATCAAGACACCAAGAATAGTGCATCTCTACCCTGACTTAGATAGCTTCCTCAGCATGCAGTGTAATTTAACTTGAACAAAATGAGTCTCATTAAAAATTAAATTAAGTTTGGTATTTGGTCCTCTCTCCATTTGCAATTTACCTGGAATTCCTTGTGGTCATTTTTATAATTTCATGTGTGCACACAATGTAATGTAGAGTGAGAAACATCAATGTTTGAACATGATTATATAGCTGATGATTCATAAAGAACTGGATCGCAGTCGAAAGCTTTATCTAATAACTGAGAGTTCCAGGTGATTTTGGACCCTCTCTCTGTCTTAATTTATAAGATGTACTATTCATATTGCATAATATGCCCATCAGTGAAACATGTGACATCAATCTTATTCTTTGATTAAAAAGGAGTCCAAAAATTATACTGCACAGATATTTGAATCTTGGTTCTATCAACACAAGTCAAGATAAGTGAAACTGTCATTGAGCTATGAAATCATATTTATTTTAATGTGAGTGGAAGATCATGCTGTACAATTGCCTTGCTGGTTAGTTGATCTTGGTTGGATGACTGATTTGTGATGAAGAGTGATGGCAACAACACAGGTTCAATTATTTATTAGTGCGACAAGTAGGCTTACATTAACACTGCAACCAAGTTACTGTGAAAATCCCCTTGTCGCCCCACTCTGGCACCTGCTTGGATACACTGAGTGAGAATTTAACATAACCAATAGGTCTTTTGGACTGTGGGAGGAAATCAGAGCACTTGGAGGAATCCCACACAGACATGGTGGCACAATGGCTCCAGGGACCTGGGTGTGATTTCCAGCCTGGGCTACTGTCAGTGTGGGTTTCCTCCAGGTGGTCCAGCTTCCTGCCACAGTCCAAAGACGTGCGGGTTAGATTGATTGGCCATGCTAAATTGCCCCTTAGTGTCCTGGGATGCATGCATTAGAGGAATTAACAGGGTAGATATGTGGGGTTCTGGGGATAGGACCTGGGAGAAATTGTTGTTGGTGTATGCTTGATGGGCTGAATGGCCTCCTTTTGCACTGTAGGGATTCTATGATTCTATGGGGAGAAAGTGCAGACTCTGCACAGGCAGTGACCCAAGCCAGGAATCGAACCTGGGTCCCTGATGTTGTGAGGCAGCAGTGCTAACCACTGTGCCACCACAATTTCTGTACCAGCTGAGGTTATTCTTAAAGGCCCTGCCTTCTCAACCTTGCCCCTTGCCTGAGGTGTGTTGATCCTCAGGTTAAATCATCACCAGTTAGCTCTCCCCCTCAAAGGGGAGTGCTACTTATGGTCATCTGGAATCATGGCTACTTTGCCTTTTCTTTTACATTCATGCAAGTTTAAGAATAAGAGCACACACATTATAAATCAGTATCAAGGAAGATTAAATTAACCCCACATTTCTCATCTAACAATAAGTACTGCATCATGTAGCGGTTTTAGATTGGCTATGGGTTAATGGTTTTTAATAATAGGATCCTTCATGAATTACAATCTGAGCACAGGAGCAAATGCATGATTTTCATGGGATACAATATTTATCTGAATTAATTCATACAGTACAAAATACAAACTATTTTAGCAGCAAGGTGCAGTAACAGCAATCAGGAACAACATCAGTTTTTCGACACTTTAAATAATGGGAAGGTACATGTGATAATTGTCCTACTGGGGAATTACAGACGTTTTTCCTCCCTAAAGTGCACACAATGATATGTTAGAATTACCAGTCCCATCTTTAAGAGTCTTTCCTGGATGTGAAAAGACCATATTTGAGTAACAAGGCGGCAGACTTTTAATTATTCATTAGCCGTGGTAGCGGCATGAGTCCGGTGCTTGCCACTGTGCTCTTCATCAGTTTGTGAATGCTCTGTCCTTGATACCGTAGTATTTAGTGCACTTGCAGGATGCAGAACTTAGTAATAATTGTAATTACTGCATATTATGGTACGGTTACGGTTTCGTGGGTCCTTTCACAAAGAGGAAGTTGAGAAAGCAACATTATTAGCTTCTTGACAACTCCTAATTGTGGAGAAGCTGCACAATTGAAAGAATGGCAACTTTAACCCTTTGTTTACATACAGCCATAAATGCTGTGGAACTTTTCAGATAGTAGGGCTAATCATATTCATGCCAGTTAATGAAATCATGCAGTCGAGTTGGGATAAAACATAAAAGCAGTAAGTACCTTTATAGCGCTAGATTATGCGTACATTTGGAAACTGTGGGTGAGATTTTATGGCCTTGCTTGTCTTGAAACAGTAATATCACGCCCCATGTCAACAGATCTTTCTATGGTCCGTCCCTCACCCACTCCGATTCCCCTGGCGGGCAGGGTTGTAAAATTCTGACCTGAGAGTTTTTAAGTTTTCCAAATTAATTTGTCGATTGCTATTTTATTGCTTTGTTCTTGGCATCAGGGGGTTGCTGTTAAGGCTAATGTTTTTTGCTCATCCCCAACTGTCCTTGAGAAAATGGTGAAAGCTATATTTCTGAACTGCTGCAGTCAATATTTGTAGGTGTACCTACAGAGCTGGTAGAATGTCTTCCAACTGATCCCAGGTGAAGTTCCTCAAATTTTTTATCCCAGGTAAGGAGGGATGAACTGGCTTCCTTTCTTTATTGAACACCCTTTCGTTGGTCGCAGCAAGATTAAATTCAAAAGGATCTGTTCCCACCTGGGATACCTTTTCCAAACCCAATATATTTACATTTTAAAAGGAGCTAATTTAATCAGGCTTTCTTGAGTTAAGGACAGAGTGAGCTTATTAGCTAGTAAATGTGAAAGAGAATGATAAAGCACATGCATTTACATTCACACAAGCTAGAAATGGGAATTGAGTTCAAATGACACAGTGGTTAGCACTGCTGCCTCATAGCGCCAGGGACCCTGGTTCAATTCCAGCCTCTAGTCACTGTCTCTGTGGAGTTTGCACATTCTCCCTGTCTCTGCGTATGTTTCCTCCGAGTGCTCTGGTTTCCCCGCATGTTCCAAAGATGTGTGGGTTAGGTGGATTGGCCATGCTGAATTGCCCTTTAGTGTCAGAGGAACCAGCTAGGGTAAATGCATGGTGTTGTGGGGATAGGGCCTGGGTGGGATTGTTGTTGGTGCAAACTTAATGGGCCAAATGGCCTCCTTCTGCACTGCAACACAACATTCTGCACTCTCTCATTTCCTTCCCTTTGAATGGTATGCTTTGTCTGTAGTGTGCAAGAAACATTAATTTTCACTGTATTGTAATATGTGTGACAATAATAAATTGAATCAAAATCAAATTAAAATCAAAGCTTGGTCAGTGTTAACTAGGACTGGGTATGTCGGCATGTGACACAGGAGGAAAGGTAGTAACAGGCTCCCGCAACAGTTATAAAGGTAACTCTCTCACTCTGATTGCTGAGGCAAGCCAATCATCGGAACACAGCTGTAAAGGAAGCAAGGCAGCATCTCAATAAAAGCGCAGAACACTGGAATCGCGACACTGACTATTCACCACTAAAGTCAGTGCTACTGGAATCCCAAATTTCAATGGCTGCAATGTTCCACCATCCAGCACGGTGGCTGCCCTCATTGTCTTTGCAGCTGGCTATAACGCAGGCTTGTATATTGCTGGAAGGCAAAAATTCACAAACAGATCTGGGACATTGCTCACAGGATATCATTCTTGCTGAGATGATAATCAGTTCCTATTATCTCCACAGGAGACATCAATTACTTTATGTATGGCTTTCGTACTTTTGATGTGTCCTTGTCTGTAAACAGGGTGTGATTCCATTCTTTCCCTCTTAATGTCACCCACCAGCAACTCAGCAAGTGATTGAGTTCACTTCCTCAGCCTTGGCTTGTACATCCATTCTTAAAAGTGCAGGTCTTACTTAAAAGCTCAATATATCTGTATGTAATCAGGGGTTTTCCTCCATCAGAATGACAAGAGTGAGTTTCAGGATGTGGATCTAGTGACAGTAAAGGAATGACAATATTGTTTGAGTCAGGGTGGTGTTTGACTTGGAGGGGAACTTGAAGATGGTAGTGTTCCGGTGCATCTACGGTTGTTGTCTGTCTAGGAAGTACAGGTCACGGGTCATGTGGAATATGGACATTTTGGTCTGCATCTTACAGACTTGAAACTGGACTTTGAGCTGATTTATGTCATTTGCAACTAGTATTTTTTTCTTAAACAGAGATGCCTGTATAGCCCTGAATCTCCTCAAAATGACAGAAGATGTCAAGACAACCACTGTGATAAATTATACAGCACTACAAGTTCCTGAGAGCTCAAAGACGAGTATTCTGACTGGGACTTCAGCTCTGAACTGTCTTCTCTCTTTACAGGTTTGTGCATTTTCATTACAGAGACCGGAAAGTCCTCATTGATTAGACCAGCCAACCATTCAGCTGGTGACCATGATGACTTCAAAGGTTAGAAAAGAGAGCAACCAGCTACAGCAACAACTACAAGGGCCTCAACCGCCAGCTCTGCTGACTGTTGATGAAATCAACACTGACACCACAAAGGAAATGGTACAACTCCCAGCCAGCATGACACGGTGTGAGTGATGATGCTGAAACCATCCATTGCCAACAGCACACCACACAGCCAAATACAAAGGTAACCTTGCAGACGATATCACAATGACCCACACAATGACAGAAGAGGAATCAACTGACATGGAGATCAGCACATTGTCCATCAACTCCACAAGAATCAGAATGGAACAGTAACCACCTGTCATCACAATTGACAAAGAGAGGTTCAATACACTGGAGACAAAGATACCAAGATGGCAGAACAACCTCCAAATCAATGAGTTTATCTGCAACACTAGTTGCTGGATTGATGGGCTGAATGGCCTTCTTCTGCTCTGTAGCGATTCTATGATTCTGTCGAACAGAGCTGACCATTTCTCCAACAGCAATGCAAATTAGATAAGGAAAGGTTGTAAGGCCTCCAGATTGCCTCAACCTATGCAGACTTGAAGAAGGGAGATGGAGTAGTAATCGTAATATAAATACATGGACTAAACTCAAATATGTTGGATAAAAACTTGGGAGGGGGTGGTAGTTGCAGCACAAGGATCTGGCACGTATCTCATTAATGTGGGACTGAGTACAGAACCACCCACACAGTAATGGAAGATAATATTTAGCCCGTACATAGGGGAGTCCAGTGTTAGACTAAGCTGTGTGCAAAAGCAACCATGGAGAAAGCTAACTTGAATCCTTTGTTGTGTACCTGTACATGGTTCATGTACATCATAAATACATACAGTAAACCGATTTAAGACTACAAAGATTTCATCAAGATCAGGATCCAATATCCAACAACTGTATTCAAAATCATAAGATGTCAGGACAAAATGGACAGGGAAAAACTGTTTCCACTCGAGGACAAGGGGGTACAGGTTTAAAGTAATTAGCAAGATAAACTGCCTATGGCCGAATTAGTCTGAAAATATCCAAACTTGTCCGATTTTCAAAAGCTAAGGGACTCAGGCCTGGTCATTATTTGGATGAAAGACTGCCTCTGCTTTCTGGCGAAGTGAGTTCTATTGGCTTTTGGGTGACAAAGTGGTTAGCACCACTGCCTCACAGCACCAGGCACCAGGGTTTGATTCCTGGTTTGGGCCTCTGTCTGTGTGGAGTTTGCCCATTCTCCCCGTGTCTGTGTCAGTTTCCTCCAGTTTCTTCCCACTGTCCAAAGATGTGCGGGTTAGGTGGATTGGCCATGTTAAATTGCCGCTTAGTGCTAGGGGGACTAGATAAGGTAAATGCATGGGGTTATAGGGATAGGCTCTGGGTGGGATTCATAGAATCTCTACAGTGCAGAAGGAGGCCATTCAGCCCGAGTCAGCACTGAGCACAATCCCATCCAGGCCCTATTCTGTAACCATGCATATTTACCCTACTAATCCCCCAACACTAGGGTCAATTTAGCATGGCCAATCAATCCAATCTGCACATCTTTGGACTGCGGGAGGAAACTGGAGCACCTGGAGGAAACTCACGCAGACATGGGAGAATGTGCAAACTCCACACTGACAATGACCCGAGGCCGGAATTGAACGTGGGTCCCTGGTACTGTGAGGCATCAGTGCTAACCACTGTCCACTGGGATTTGCAGACTGGATGGGCCAAATGGCCTCCTTCTGCACTGTAGGATCTTATGAATCAAAAGCGACATAGGGAGAACCTTTCACACAGCGGATGGTTAGGGTCTGGAATGCATTGTCCACATGTACACTGCGGATAGGTTCAATCGAAGTATTCAAAAGGGAGTTAAACTACTATTTTTAAAAATAGAATGTGCAGGGTCACGGGGTTGAAGGTGGGGGAATGGCAATCGGTGGCTTGCTCGTTCAAAGATCAGGTGAAGGCACATTGGGTTGAATGGCCACATTCTGTGTTGGAGCAATTCTTTGATTGTCTAGTTCTGTTTCTCCTTGTTGTAGGAGCCTTAATGTGTTGCTGCAGCGCATCTTGTAGATGGTACACACTGCTGCTACTGTTAGTCCGTGATGAAGGAAAATTATGTTTAAAGTGGTTGATTGGATACCAATTAAGCAGACCGCTTTGTCCTGGATGGTGTCAGGTTTTTTGAGTATTATTGAAGCTACATTCATCCAGGCAAGTAAAGAGTATTCTATCAGAATTCTGGTTTATAGATGGTGGACAGACTTTGAGCAGTGTGGTGTTAGTGTACCTTTAAGAGTTTTTTTGTTAATTCATGCTCACAACCTTGGGTGATGTCATTGCTAGAAGGAGAAAAAAAATCTGTGGGCAAGTCAGGTGACAGAGGTTTTTCAGTTTTCAGTTTCATTTTGTTTGCAGTGTTAGAGGCAAGCCAGAAAAGAAGTCTCTTTCTCTCTCTGTTTTGCTTTGAAAATTTTGCCAATTAGATGAAAGAAAGGCTTGTTGCCATGTTGCAACAAAGAATTTGTGTTTTGGCATTTTGGGGAGCTGAAAGGATTAGAAACTGCTCTGAGTTTTCAAGATCATTTGAGATCAGCATTCAACCCAGGGAACTGGATTCCAGTAACATGGGAGCTTTAGCCTATGCAGTGATAAACCTGTTTAAAGATTTTATTTATTGGATATTGGTTTTGATTGAAACATTTGATATCATAGAATCATAGAAACCTTACTGCGCAGAAAGAGGCCATTTGGCCCATCGAGTCTGCACTGACCACAAGCCCACCCAGGCCCTACCCTCATATCCCTACATATTTACCCGCTAATCCCTCTAACCTACACATCTCAGGACACTAAGGTCAATTTAGCATGGCCAATCAACCTAACCTGCACATCTTTGGACTGTGGGAGAAAACCACGCAGACACGAGGAGAATGTGCAAACTCCACACAGACAGTGACCCAAGCCAGGAATCGAACCCAGGTCCCTGGAGCTGTGAAGCAGCAGTGCTAACCACTGTGCTACCGTGCTGCCCTATGGTATGTATCGGTTAAGGGTTATGTACTATAGTGGTTGTTTTGTTTTCCATTGTAATTGATAAAAGTTATTACTAATTTTCATTCCATATATGTTAACTATATTCTTAAATAAATTTTGTTTGATGAAAGCTCCCTAGTGGGTCTTTTGGATCACACCTGAATGAAACATATCATGCTTACCTGAGCCAAATTCAAGATGCAAAACTTATGATTCGGGTGGGCTCCATAAAATACTTTGCAGTTTCACATGAACCATAACAGTAGCCAGAAGGTGAGAGTTACACATTGCAGCATTCTTCTGTTTGAACAATAACTGCGGGGGAGAGGGAAAAACAAAACAAGAGGCTGGGATATCATTGCATAACATCCTTCAAAATACATGTCTTCACAGTATGGTAGTCATAACTGTGTCATTACTGGCACACTGACAGCATCACTTCACTAATCACAGCTGACTCTGCAAACATTGATCTTGTTCAGTTCTATCCTTCTCTCAATGACTCTTTGTTTTCCTCTCCCACTTATTCTCTATATTTAAACTCAGAAAGTTTATCAGATACATGGGGTGAGAAAAAAATATTTGATTCAAGAGTTCCAATTTTTGACCTAATCGGGCTCAAGCACACAGTTAATTCTATAAATTCATTTCTCACACCATTTCCAGCGGAAAAATTGTTCATGAAAGTTGTGTACTGGACGCTTCAGTAACTTTGTAAACAAATTCCTGCTGCTTTTCACAATGATATCTAGTGGATCATCAGTGCCACCAGTAGGAGATTTGTGGTATTACATCAGCTTATTGGAGATGGTCATCGTGGGTGTGGGTGTGGAGGAGAGGTTGAACATGAACTACGATTACACTAAAATACAGTTAGAGCCATTATGAAACTATAGGAAACATCATTAGGTATGGTGGCACAGTGGTTACCACTGCTGCCAGGAGTTTGTGTTGAGTCCGCCTTGGGTGATTGCATGGAGTTTTCATATTCTCCATGTGTCTGCATGGGTTTCCTCCAAGTGCTCAGGTTTCTTCCCACAGTCCAAAGATGTGCAGCTGAGATGGATTAGTGGGATAAATATGTAGGGTTATGGGGATAGGGCCTAGGTAAACTGCTCTGTTTGTGGCCAGTGCAGAGTCAAGCTTGCACTGTAGGGATTCTACGAAGAATTAATGAGTCAAATCTATGAGTAAGATAAATAACACTTGAGATGATGTGTGCCTGCATGCATTATAATGCAAAGGCGCTTAGCGGAGCAAGGGTTAACATAGTACAGGAGCATGGCACCACCCACGGTGAAATGTGTATAGTTACATAGTCAGAAAAGGCAAAAAGAGTAATCTGTAATCTGCGTGATGGGAGCAACTTCGTGAAAGAACATACTTGGAAATGTAAATAAAAGTGTTTATGTTTAAACCCATAAGCCTAAAGCCTAATCAATGAGTCACCAGCACTGCAATATAGAGTCCATTCCATGGGAACTGGGGAGAGTACCATGGTGACCAATGGAGGGCACCAAATTTCCCCAAAGAAATGAATAACTATTGAAAATAAAGAGGGAACAGCAAAAAATAATTAAATCTCTAGAGAAGACATTAAATCAACAAGATGAAATGGCTGACAGCAAAGTTGAAGAGAAAAGAAGTTCCAAAAATTACAAAATGAAATTAAGGAAAATAAATTAACTAAGAGAATTGAGATTATACTTAACTCCATGAAAAATCAACTAGAAAATAAGAGCAAGTCCAATGAAGAACTGAATCAGGAGAATAAGAGCTTGAAGAAGAACTTTATAGAATATAATTCTAAGCAGTGCAGTGTGTACAAAACTGTCAAGTTTCAACGAGGAATCTGAGGAAACTATTCACAGCCTTCAGAAGAGATGAAACTTGACAATGTAAAATTAACTGAACAGGTAAAAACATTGACATTCACCACAGAATCAGCAAATCAGAAACAGAAAGGAACTGAGAATATGTGCCAGAACAAGATTGCTGAAATGCTCACAATGATGGAAAAAACACAAACACCAATATGATAAAACGGTCGAGGAAAAAGACACTAAATTAATAGGATGTAAAGAGAAATAATCCAAAAGCACTTTATGTAAAAAGCCTTAGGAAATTGAGCTATTGTCTATTGAGGATGAGATTCATTTATAAAATGAGAACTTAGGTCACTGAGGAAAAGTAAGTTTTGCTAGGCAAACTAAAGCAATTAAGGATATAGAAAGATGAGTTAAAGAAGAGAAAGCTCTATTCAGAGTACAATATCTTGCTAGCGGAAAAGACACTTTATCACACAACCTAAACACCAGAAACACCAAGTATCACGACCATTTCTTCACACATGACTGAATGAGGAAAGAAAGATCAAGACATAAGACCATGTTGTATTGTGATTGAAAGTCAACATTTTGTTATATTTTCTGTTAAAAGGAGGAAAGTTATTGAAAAAGAAAGGGGTATGTGATGTGTGACTGCACGCAACTTAATGTAAAGATGCTCTGTAGAGCGAGGTTAACATGGAACTGGATGTGATGTGATGTATGTAGTCAGATGGTCAGAGAATAGTCTAGAAGAACATTCTGTTAGCAGCTGGCCTGCATGATGGGAGCAATACCATGCATGACCCATACTTGGAACTGTAAATAGTTAAAGCCTACCAATACAGATGTTTATGTTTAAACACATATGCCTCAAGATCTCATCAATGAGTCACCTCCACAGCCAAATAAAGAGCTCATATTATGACAACATGCATAGTTAATATGACAAAATTATTGAAGCATTCTGGTTTAATGAGTAGATTCGCCAATGTTAATTCTGCTTTCACATTGGGGGTTCAGTATAACTTCCAAACTACTCCCCCAAATTATGCCATAAACAGTGTAAAACAAATAGAATAAAAATAACAGTATTTAAAACTAATCAGTTATTTTTAGCAGTTTGATATTTTCAGAATGACATTTCCTTACGCACATTAAATTGGACGTGACTCAGACTCAGGCTTGTATTTGAGAGTGGTTATGTTGTATGCTTAACATGAACTTTACTGTTTAATCTTTTTTGTAACAGCTACAAGACAATTAAATTTCACACACTACGCCTGTTTTGGTATTTAAATATAAGCCCTGGCATTACCTCCTATTTGTATTACTTCGAAAGATTTTTAATTTCATTCAAAAAAGATTTATTTTGCGTGCGTGTCATATGTAACAAAATCACAAACCATTTAAAAGATCCAAGTTTTCCATTTTGTTTCATATCCCACAGAGAAACAATGCCCCCTGTGGTACTTATACACCAGTGCTATGTCTGCTCAAGAGTTGTGTCTTTACTTTCTGCATTATAGAAGGATGTGCTGCAATTTTTCAGATATAATGGCAGATATCAGTGCTAATCTTTACACAGTGCAAATCCAAAATTAAAAACCTGAATCCAAACTAATTTGTGCAACTCAATGCAATTCAATGACAATTCTGGAACTGTCAACCTTTCAAACAAGGTGACCAAGTTAAGTGTAAATCTATAAGAAACGCAAACCGGTAAAGGAATAACACAGAGAAAATAAATGTATGAAAGACAACAAAGTAGAACCAGGACAAAAAAATCAGGTATGCAGGTTAGGTTGATTGGCCAGGCCAAATTGTCCCTTAATGTTAGGGGGATTAGCAGGGTAAATACATGGGGCTACAGAGATTGGGCCTGGGTGGGATTGTTGTCGGTGCAGGTTCAACAGTTGAATGGTCTCCTTCTGCACTGTAGGGATTCTACGCTTCTATGACAACTTGGTGATCAGCAACAACAATTTAAATTAATCTGGTACTCTTATTACAACAAATGGCCCAAAGATGGAGAGAAGTAAGAGGGAAGTAAAAGAAAACAAACTTTGAGCCAGTAAAGAGGGATGCCCAAAATCTTCCTTGAAGAGATAGATTTTGAGAAAGTTTTTACAAAGGACTGTAGAGTGTAGAGGTAGCATGAACAGAGACAGTTAGCAACTCCATACCACTGACAAGAGACCTTAGGATAATTGACTTTGAATTATAGCAGCCAGAATTCTCTTACCTTGCCTGCAGCTGAGATTCTCCAGTCCTGCTGCTGCGAATGAAGATTCGGCTGAGTGTCAAATTCTCCGTTTTCACTGGCAGCGGTAGCGGGGCATATGGGACTGGAGAACTCTGGCGAGTGTATAATGGATAGGATTGATTCAGCTGCATATCATAAACCTCTTCAAGCTTTTGCTGAATCAACAGTGTTCATTTTACATTAAGGTCAAAATTACCATCTCGTTGCTTAGATCTATCTCCACATTTTCGTTAATTTATTTACTAACAAGATAGGAATTAGTGGGATCTCTCACACCCAGATTGAATTGAAGGGATTGAACTGTCATCCAAGAATAACTCATGTTCATACTGCAACATAAGGCAATCATTATTGCAACTTACAAATGTGTTCAATTTGGAAGAGCTGTCGTAGCTGTGGTGCTCACGTTGATTCACATAGGGAGGAGGGGATAAAAATCTCTGCAATTTAAATGACAGTGGGAGTGTGTGAAGGAGGTGTCATTAGAAATACACTGAAATGATTAAAGACATGTTGTTAATTCAAGTTAGGGTATATTAGTTCAATTTCCAAAGGTTCAGTTCAGATGCATCACAAACTGTATTTGGCTCGTCTACCCCTCCCTGCTGCTCGTTACTTTTTCTTCCAGCCAAAACTTTATAGCAGTCACTTCAAAAACTAGTTGGTACAGAGTTGACAAAATGAGCAGATGGCAAGATGAACAGTTGCCATCTTGTCTCCTTTCCCCTCGAATGAAATCTCCCATTATCATTGCAACCCGCTATTTTTAAGTCTGCTTGAGAAATAACAAGATCATGTGAACTAGGCAGTGAAGTTCTAATGTATGGCAGTGCTAAGAACGAGACGCTCATTGGTGGAACCCCAAAAGGGAACAGTAACTCTAAATGAGTTTGTGGGTGATTGAAAACATGGTGCAATCTGTTCATGTCCAACTGTCTTATGCATTAGTCAGATCAGTGAAAAGAAAACACAAATGTTTTTTCTTCAGACTTCACAATCTGAATTCTAATTTTATAATTCATGTGTTAATAGTTAACACAACTCATAGTTCAACATACCCAACTTTGCAGATTAAATTTTCAGAAGTTATAAAGATGAGTTTAAGAATGGAAACAACCCCTGTATTTAAGCCTGTTTCAAAATGCGCATTTGGAAAGTTTAGTTAAGGTGTTTCAACTTTAGTGTTTCACTTAAGGAACAATAATCCTGAAGTAAGCAGCAGGAGCATCTCTGATTAGTTATGATCTTCATTTTTAAATTACTCTGAATATTTTTAGTTCTTTACAATCTCAAATATATTGCCATCTCTAACACAGATTTTGGCAAGGTGTAAAAGTAACGGGGCTGTTGTAGTGGGAGATTATAACTTCCCCTATATTGACCGGGACTCCCTTTGTGCTAGGGGCGTAATGGGTCAGAGTTTGTAAGGACCATTCAGGAGGGTTTCTTGAAACAGTATGTAGATAGTCCAACTAAGGAAGGGGCCGTGCTGGACCTGGTACTGGGAAATGAGCCTGGCCACGTTCTCAATGTTTCAGTAGGGGAGCAGTTTGTCTTCAAGTTAAGGTGCTAAATTGGGGGAAGGCTAATTACAACAATATTAGGCAGGAACTAAGAATGCAAATTGGGGGCAGGTGTTTGAGAGCAAATTGCCATCTGGCATGTGGGAAACTTTCAAGTGTAAGTTGAAAGGGATTCAGGACTGGCACATTCCTCTAAGGATGAAGGATATGTATGGCAAGTTTTGGGAACCTTGGATAATGAGAGATATTGTGAGTCTAGTCAAAGAGAAAAAGGAAGCATTTGTCAAAGCTAGAAGGCTGGGAACACATGAAGCAAGTGTCAAATACAAGGGAAGTAGAAAGAAACTTAAGCAAGGAGTAAGAAGGGTTAAAAGAGGTCACAAAAAAGCACTAGCCAGGATTAAGGAAAATCCCAATATATACATATATAAAGAGCAAGAAGGTAGCCAAGGAGAGGATTGGTCCACTCAAGGACAAGAGAAGGAATCTATGCTTGGAGCCAGAGGAAATGGGCGAGATATTAAATGAGTACTTTGTGTCAGTATTCACCAAAGAGAAGGACTTGGTGGATGATAAGTATGGGAAAGGGTGTGTAGATAGTTTGAGTCATGTTGAGATCAAAAAGGAGATGGTATTGGGGTCCTTGAGAAACATTAAGGTAGACGTCCCCAGGACCTGATGGGATATATTCCAGAATACTGAGAGAGGCAAGGGAGGAAATTGCTGGGGCCTTGAGAGAAATCTTTGTATCCTCACTGGCTACAGGTGAAGTCCCAGAGGACTGGAGATTAGCCAATGTTGTTCCTTTGGTTAAGAAGGGTAGCAAGAATAATCCAGGTAATTACAGACTGGCGAGCCTTACATCAGTGGTTGGGAAATTATTGGAGAGGATTCTTCGAGACAGGATTTATTCCCTTTTGCAAATAAATGGACATATTAGTGAGAGGCAACATGGTCGTGTCTCACTAAATTGATCCAATTTTTTGAGGAAGTGACAAAGATGATTGATGAGGGTAGGGCAGTGGATGTTGTTTACATGGACTTCAGGAAGACCTTTGACAAGGTACTTCATGGCAGTCTGGTGCAGAAGGTTAAGTTGCATGGGATCAGAAGTGAACTGGCAAGGTGGATAAAAAACTAGCTCGGTCAAAGGAGAGAGGGTGGCAGTGAAAGGGTCCGTTTCTGAATGGAGAGCTGTAACAAGTGGCATTCCTCAAGGATTAGTGCTGGGACCTTTGCTGTTTGTAATATATAAATGATTTAGAGGAAAATGTGACTGGTTTGATTGGTAAGTTCGCAGACGACACGAAGGTTGGTGGATTTGCGGATAGCGGTGAGGATCATCAGAGGATACAGCAGGATATAGATTGCTGGAGAATGGGCGGAGAGATGGTAGATGGAATTTAATCTGGATAAATGTAAGGCAATACATTTTGGAAGGTCAAAAACATATAAATATACAATAAATGGCAGAACCCTTAAGAGTATTGATAGGCAGAGGGATCTGGGTGTACAGGTACACAGGTCACTGAAAGTGGCAACGCAGGTGGAGGAAGTAGTCAAGGAGACATACAGCATGCTTGCCTTCATCGACCAGGGCACTGAGTTTAAAAATTGGCACGTCATGCTGCAGCTTTATAGAACCTTAATTAGGTCGCACTTGGAATATAGTGTTCAATTCTGGTCACCACACTACCAGAAGGATGTGGAGACTTTGAAGAGGATACAGAAAAGATTTACCAGAATGCTGCCTGCTATGGAGGGCATTAGCTATGAGGAGAGGTTGGGGAAACTTGGTTTGCTCTCATTTGAGCAACAGAGGGTTGAGGGGCAACCTGATAGAAGTCCACAAGATTGTGACGGGCATGGACAGAGTGGATAGTCAGAAGCTTTTTCCCCAGGGTGGAAGAGTCAGTTACTAGAGGGCACAGGTTTAAGGTGCAAGGAGCATTTAAAGATGTATGAGTCAGATTTTTCTTTTAACAGAGAGTGGTGAGTGCCTAGAACTCGCTGCCAGGGGAAGTAGTGGAAGCAGGTGCGATAGAGAGTTTTAAGGGGCATCTGGACAAATACATGAATAGAATGGGAAGAGAGGGATATGGTCCTTGGAATGGTAGGGGGTTTTAGTTCAGTCGGGCAGCATGGTCAATGCAGGCTTGGAGAGCCAAAGGGCCTGTTCCTGTGCTGTAATTTTATTTGTTCTTTATTAGCAATGTGCTAACCTCTGGCAAGATGGCAATGGTGATTTAAAAGGAAGTAAATGTCTTCCTACAAAACCGCACCTCAGGATATCTGAGATATCTCTTCAAAACAGTTTAATGGAGGGTTGCCTGATCCAATACACAACCTGGTGTGAAACAGGAAATCACTATTTAAGTATTTATTTCCCCTCAACACATTAACACAATAAATACAAGTGCTCCTGAGATGAAATGGCTTTAATGACCAACTAACCTTCAATTTAACAAAATTAAAGTAACTGCAAAAGAATTTCAGAGAAATTTATTCAGTATAAAAAAAACAATGAATTTTCCAGTTAATCTGTTCTTGATTTTCGTCAGGTTATTAAAAAATATATTCAGCTATTTAAACAGGAAAACTACCAAGTAAATCATGGGTGGCACAGTAACACAGAGGTTAGTGCTGTTGCCTCTCAGTGCCAGGGACCCCGGTTCAATTCCAGTCCCAGGTCACTGTCTGTGTGGAGATTACACATTCTCCCCCTGTCTATATGGATTTCCTTTGGGTGCTTTGGCTTTTTACCACAGTCCAAAAATGTATGGGTTAAGTTGATTGGCAATGCCAAATCAGCCTTTCGTGTCAGGGGGATTAGCAGAATAAATGTGTCAGGTTGTAAGGATAGGGCCTGGGTGGAATTATTATTGATGTAGGCTCTATGGGCCGAATGGCCTCCTTCTGCACCGTAGGGATTCTATTTTACTATGTTTTTGCGACACCCTCGACACAGCAGAAGTAAATAATTTTCTCCCAAGTTTAAACCTGATAGCTGAATGTTTTGCAGGAAATAAAAAAAAATGGAAAGGAAACATAGGCTATGATATTCCACTCCCATACATTTCTCATCAACGTAAAAGCAGGAAGCGATCATATTCCACCACCCCCTCTCGCCAACACCACCCCCCCCAACTCCACCCCCATCCCTCAGTGGTAGACTGCGTTTCACACTATTCAACTACACTGAGAATCTCATTGGAATATATATTAGCATATCATTGTCAAAGCACATGTGCTGGAATCATATCCCCACGTTGAAAGATGTCAAAATGGAGCGATGCGTGACTAGTCTCAGAAGGAGGCCATCTGATGAGCAGTGCCCCAAGAGAAGCTCAGAGGTGAGCATATCTCAAGAGGGAGGGAGGGGGGGAGGCGCCAGGGCAGGGTGAGTGGGAGAAAGAGAGTTCTGCCAGGGTGATGCCAGGGAGTTCACCTTGGTGAAGAATGTTTCCTGGTGTGCTTGCTGTGCACTGGAGTAGCCTTTAAATATGGCTCCCAGATCAATGTCGCACTTAGCTGATGGCAGCGCGGGCAAAATAGAAGCCACCCACCAGCAATATGTCATGGAATTCCTGCCTGTTGTCTTTTCACATTAAGTGACTCTCTACATGACATTAAAAGAGATCATTTGTGTTGAAGGCCTCAATGCCGCTTTTCCTGCTTGGGACAGGCATTGTCCCAAGCTTCATTACAAGGCCTGTACTTGACCTAGTCTAGAGGGGGCACTTGTCAATACACACTTCAGCACACAGCCAAGGTTTAGGAGTGGTCTACTTATGCAGTGTGCTATTGCTAACTACCTAGGGGAAGGTTTTGGTTTTCCCAGTTGGCCAATCCTGCTGGTGTACCATGGCAGACTGTGATTATGGAAACCAGTGTGCCAATCATTAAGCATTGAGCAGCAATAAGTGGCACATACACACACGTGGTGCTTGAGTGGGCATAATTAGTGAGTGGTTTGACTCCAAGCATGTTAATTAGGTTACAGCTAAATGGTCTAAGATGCACTGGGGTTTGCTCACTGACATGTCTTTCCATTCGCCTTGCCCTTGTCAACATTCTACTTCTAGAAACCTCCACCACCACGCCCAAATTTCAGCCCATGCTGACTACTCACCCACCCACCACACTACCCCAGACATTCCTTCCCTGTGTGAAATCCTTTCAAGAAGCTGTGGTCCTGCAGCACAAGAGCTCAGGAACAGTGCTTTCCACACTTGATAGATCCCCCCAATCTCTCCAGTCTTTCTCCTGGTTCCCTAGAGTCTTTCTCATGGTACACTGCAGTCAACTGCCCCCCTCCCTCCAACTGGGCCCACTTACCTTTACACTGCTACTGTGGTTTCCTCCAGTACTCTCTAACTAGGACCCCAGTATCATTTCTGTGTTACCCTGATCTCCCCCCAGTGTTACACTGATCTTCCAGTACCTTTCCAGTGTTTCACTGGTCTCCCCCATTGTTACCCCAGTCTACCCCAAAACCCTTCCAGTGTTACCCCAGTCTCCCTCAAGTCAAAGTCTGGCCTTTCCCACCTCAGCCACTTATCTGCTCACCCACTTCCCCATTCACTCAGTTCCCATCCACTCGTGTTCAGTCACAAACATTCAAACTGGACCTCTCAACTTACCATACGCCAGCTCGTCCTGACTTCCCTCGACTCTCCTCCACTCCAGAGTTTCCTGAGGAATGCTGCGCTCTGCATTTCTGTGGAAGCTGGGAAGTTCCTGTAAAATTGTGCAGCAGCTTGGGGGGGATTTCCCATCGATGTTATTGGTTGGAATATCTAGGTCAGTATGTTTTAGATATGTTATCTTGAATGTTTGCACTCTTGCTGAACAAGGCAGTTGAAACAAGTATTTGTTTAGCTAACTGACAAACATTCATTTCAACTCGGAATTTGAAAGTTATCACAGAATGCAGAATCTAACTTAAAACCAATGCAGTTTACTTTCTAAATTAATTGCTGTTAATTGCTTAAATTAAATAAAAACACCTCTTATGTGAAGTTAAATTATAGCCTTAAAAGAATTGTGCTGTATTTGTGATGGGTGCTGACTTAGAAATTTGTCGCTGCATATTGATGAGGACATTCAACACATTTTATTTCAGTTGAACAACATTATTTACATTCAACAACCACGTAACATCATAAATAAATCTTTTTACATTTGTAACAGTTTATACATCTTTCTTTCTAAAAGGTCTTTAACATAATACAGAAACCTTGTGTTTTTTTTACAGATTGTACAGGCAAAGCAGGAGAATGATAAAGGCACTTAATATCTTCACAGTAGTATTAAGATTAACACTGTATACAGAATGTGTTCAATATTACTGACTATTTTGAAAATGAAATAAACTCCTCTTGCCTGCAACATGTCAAAATTGACAGGCCTTTTGCCTCTTATTCAGTTCCATGGGAATATTAAAAACTTCCTTTAAAAAAAGTGTACATTTCCACCAGGGTTACGTGGAAATTTCATAAAACAATTTAGCAAAACACAAGGGAAATGCTGACTATCTGTGGCAGACGCAAGTTAAAAAATGTTAGCTCCATTACCCATAAGAATTACAGTCTCACAAGCTGTAAAGCATGTGGAGAAAGTGATGACCGTACCAATACGTTTTATAGCATGTGCCGAGTCATATTTTCTGGACAATCAAAACGATTAATTTTTCTCACACTTTGGGCACAAGGAATGATCAATACTAAAAAATTCTACTGAATTCACTTGGAATCCATCAAAGAAAAAATTCAGGATTTATCCGTGGAATACTAAAAGATTCCCAATTCCCACTGAGCAAAATGTAATTTTGCGAAACTTTGTACCAAGTTTTATTGTTTTGTTAATAAAAACTAAAGGCATTTTGAGCCTGCAAAATAAATTGTCAAGGAAAGCACATAAATATGTCCAAATAACAACAGCTACATTTACAACATTGGTTAGCCAAATATTGGCAGATCATAATATGTTTGACTAACCTTATCCTCCTTTCAAAATATTACAGACTTGTCACAGGTTTGATGTCAATTCAAGTAGTGTAATGCAACACCATATTAAAGAGATACTGGTTTAAAGAGCACCAGAAGAACTCAGAGGAAATGAATTAATACCAAAACATGTGCCAAGGCAGCGAGAGACATTTTATGGGCACTTTTTACATCAACTGTTGGCCCCAGTTCTAATATTTATTTGCTAAATTTAAACATTGCAGTAAAGTATTACATGTTTTCTATTTCCAAAAACAATTGTGCCATCGAAGAGTATTATACTACATTTTTATTTACAGGCAATCCAAAACCTACGGAATCCAAAACCTACGGAATCCAAAACCTACGGAATCCAAAACCTACGGAATCCAAAACCTACGGAATCCAAAACCTACGGAATCCAAAACCTACGGAATCCAAAACCTACGGAATCCAAAACCTACGGAATCCAAAACCTACTGCATTCAAAGATTTAAGCAAATGACAGACAACAAATATTCAAGTCAGATATATTAAGTGGCCAATTCTTTTCAAATGGCTCAGTATTGCAGTCTAAGTATTATTACAGTAGTTTGAAGAGAATCAATAATACTTAAAATTGTAAACATCAAATCATTTACAAACCAAAATTACTGTCACCAGAGATTTCCATTGCCCCCCCCCAAACCAACACATTTAGGGCCACAAAGAGGAAGTTTTTTTGCCTTGTTGCTTTAGAGTTGTGGCCAGAAAAAGTTATTTATATGTACAGACACATATATAAAACAAAAAGACCAAGCAAAAACATTTTCTCTTAAAATAAAATGTTTGTTCTGATTTTACATGTTTAAGATTAATTTACTATACCAAAAAACCCGCAGAAGGATTTTTGATGAACTTTGTCTATTGCAGGGTGCAATGTAAACAAAAAATTTTTGAAGTTTACAAGGCAAAAATTAGATATTGTTTCTAAAACAAACTGATTTTGCTATATATGCACAAACCACATGGATCCATAGGATACAGAGAAAAAAAAACGATGATTTTGTTTATCCACAACTTATTGAATGAAACCCTAGTTTTTACTCACAAAGCATACGTAATTCCAAATGATGCCTTTCTTCTGCATCTAGCACAATATTCTGCTCAAAGAAACTGTTTAGATAAATTACTGATCAGATAGAGCATTTCCCACAAGCAGTAAAGAGTCAAGAAGCCAAGTTGTTTTCCTAGAACTATTCGAGGCAGAAAAAGTGAGAAATTCTTGCAACTTTAAAAAATCTTTGACTTGCAAAAACCAATGATAAAATTAAACCTTTTTAAGTGGACAACTAAGCATTAAGGATATGCCAGTGCTGATCGTATCACAGAATTAATTGCTTTTGGAGGGAGTCTGGAGGAGGGAGGGGGGAGTGAATCTCCCTGCTATGCTAATTTATTAGATTTCTCGTGCACTAGCTCCATGCTGAGTATAGGCACGAAACTGTATTAGGTATGCAGCGGTGGATTTTAATGTGTTATTTAAATTTCAGTCCAGCGGGTTTTAGAGTAGCTCCCTACTTTTGGGGAGCTAGCGGCCCGACTCCGCTGGAGTGAAGGGACGGCAATTAGGGCTCCCTAGAGGGTCACCACTGCGGGAGGGGACTGGCGATCACGGTGGGCAAGGAGGGAGGTAGATGGGGGTTTGGAGCTGGGCCTGAGGATGGTCAAGAAGCCAGCAATTGGGCCGTGGGGAAGTGGGGAGGGTGGGGAGCGGAGAACAGGCAATGCGGGGTCACGGAGCTGGCCAGCAATCAAGCTAGCCAGCGACTGGGAGGCTGGCAGAGTAGGGCCACTGCGCACCTCAGCGCTGTCAGATTGGTGCATGCGCAGTAGCCTGCTCAGTGTGCTGATGTCAGCCTCTCCAGTGGGAATAGCCCCCCCTCCCGAAATTTAATGATATTTAAGGTGGTGCCTCTGCAGTGCACAGAGCGTGGGAGATTCTTCTCTGAACTCCAACTGAAAAAAAAACGTGAATTGCTCCAGTTTTCATGCAAATTCAACACTAAGAATTTTTTCTGGGCGAATTCCAGCCTGGACCTTTTAGATTCAGGGAGTCAAAGACCAGGAACTCAGTTTTAACTGTGTGTTTGTGAATGGGTTTTACATGAGTTAAAATCAAGTACCAAAGTTCTCAAGAAGATATGCATAATGAGCTGCTGTTTGCAAGCTTAGCTCCATTTGGTCAGTGCAATCAGATGTATCTGTAGGGGATGAAATACTTAACAATAGATACTGAAGATGTGTGATGTAGATGGTTTTAATAAATGATACTCATTACATTTGGGTGGAGTTGGTGAGGTCACTGGATTAGTAATCTAGAGGTCCAGGCTAATGCCCTGATGACATGGGTTAAAATCCCACCATGGCAGCTGGTAGAATTTAAGTTCAATTAATTAAATCTGGAAGTGAAAGCTAGTCTCAGTAATAGTGACCGTGAAGCTGCCACTGATTGCTGTAAAAACCCATCTGGTTCAGGAACGTCCTTTCAGGAAGATCTGCCATCCTTATCTAGTCTGGCCTATATGTGACTCCAGACATATAACACTATGGTTGATTCTTAACTGCCTCTGAAATGACTCAGCAATCCACTTAGTTCAAGGACAATTAAGCATGGGCAACAAATGCTGGCTTTGCATCCACATCCCATGAAAAAGAAACCTTCAATCATTGTTGGGATTAATAAACTTATATTACTCCGATCAGCGAGGTCCCTACAAATCTCAAGATTTTAAGGCTGGAGATTTGTCTTAGTGCTATGTCAATATATCTGGAAAGCATTATCAAGCTTATGACATGCAGATATTAACTCTCCACTGACACTCTCTCAAAGTAAACCTTTACACAAAGGTACTTGAACACTTAGGAATCTCAGTGCTCTTATTGATGATAAAAGGAAAATGTTATTTAGTGCACTGCTATACTAAAGTTCGAAGCTGGAAACTCAATTGCACCATCATTGCTCAACTTTCCCAGGCATTGGTGATTGAAGGCATTCAAAGTGTTCCGACACGTTGACCGGAATTTTACCGCACACCCACCCCTAGCATTTTCCATTAGCCTCGGGCGGGATCATACAAACTTCGGGCAGACGTGCCAGTAAAATTCCACCCATAGTGTTCGCATGTATCTAACAGAAATATCAACCACACAGCACTGGTGAGATCCAGGCCAAAATTCTCCTGTCTCACCTGCTGCGAGAAGCGTAGCGGGCGAGACGGAAAATTTGGCAGACCATTCAAGTATTGAACTCGGGTGGGAATTTCCAGTCTTGGGGTGCAATCCACCGGAGAATCCTTGCCCTAGATTACTCTTATGACATTGAATACGACATCTGAGGTTACTTTCCTGAACCATCCCACTCAGTTGATGTGACGCTAGTCAATGATATTTCATTCTTTATGACAGGATATGTAGATGGTGTTTCCACCACAGATTAAGAACTCAAACGTTGTACTTTTCTGGTTTCAGAGAATGTTATTTACCGACTAAAGCAAAGTTCTGTGGAAAGCTTTTGGAGCCATAGGGCTGAATTTTCCCAACCCACCTGCCACAGGAATTGTAGTGGGCAAGACACTGACCATGCAAAGATCTGTTGACCTCAGGTGGAATTTTCCAACTTGGGGCAAGTGTGGCCAGAAAATCCTGCCCATAGTGTCCTGTTTGTTTATCCATAATTTGGGTAAGAAAGGCCATTCTGAAGCCTGTTCTTCCAGGATACGTAACACATCTGAGTGAACCGGTTTGACAAATATTTAGAACCAATACTTATGACTGCAAGGAATCACAGTGATGAGCTGCAATGTCTAATTAACACCAGCAGAAGGTGGCAGCATGATCATGCAACCTTTGAATGGTTGTTTTACTTCTCGTAAGTTCACGAAATCATCGGTGGTCGAAACTGGTGAAGTCGAGGGTAAATTTTTTCACGTTCTTCAGGTATGGTAGGCTTTTCCATCCATAATCAGCCCATTTATTACCCTTTGATCAAAATCATTTTCATCCTTTATATCGTTGTGGCAAATTGGAGATAAATGGAATTGGAGGGCAAGTTTAAGGATGAAAACAAGGGGAATTGTAACAATCTGCAGTGTAATAATACCAGGATAATGCTTCAAGGAATAATATCTGAATTAAAAATGACTCCACTCTTCAACCTACATATGCTATTGTCTGACTCACAAAGCTCGAGAGCAGTTCAATATTTTTTGTTGTTACAAGGACATCACAGTCTGTGCTGTTGAGAATTACATTTGGAATAGAATACTTGCAGGATTATTGCTTGCAGTCCTATCTTGCTGCACATCGGTTCACAATGGGGGTGGGGGGAATGGTGTGTCTTCTTCAGCTTAGAAAACCTTGATAGCATGGCTGTCAATTCATTGCAAACCATCATTATTCTTCTTTAAATATAGTTTGTTGAATTAAATACAGTTAGATGCTGTCAGACAATTCCTGACTAATGTCTCTAATGTCCAACGTGTGCCCATTTGTTAATCCTTTTGAGTTCCAAGTTTTTACTGTGCAGTCACTGAAAGAAATAAGTTAGAAACACATTTAGAAAACATATTTTGATCAGGAATCATAGTTTTGGTTTCGTAATGAGGCATTGTTACATCATGCAAATATAGTGTTAGAAAATAATTGAAACCATTTTGCTTTTCTACTTGTTGGCAGTATAAATTCCTTAAAACACAAACAACCATGGAACGGTTACAGCACAGGAGGCCATTCTTCCCTCCACGTCTGTGCCAGTTCACTGCAAGAGCAACTCTACCACTCCTACTCCCTCGCTCTTTTCACAGATCCCTGCAATTCTTCTCTCCTCAGGTGCTTATCCAATTTCCTTTTGAAAGCCACCCACAAGGTGACCTCTACCACTCCCTCAGGCACCGCATTCCAGATACTGCATTTAAAAAAAAAATTCCTCTTCTCACATTTGGAGATTGCCAAACTCCTTAAATTTGGTGTCCTAACATTCTGCCAATGAGAACAGACTCTCTGCCTCTCCCCTCTGCTGAGGGTCCTCACAGCTCAGCGTAAATATCAGAGGCAAGCCCACCTCTAGCTGACTGACTTGCTCTGCTTTAGTTGTTATGAGGCAAGACCTCTTGCCCTCTCCAGGATGAAGTCCCACCTCATTGAGATACCGGTCAATCAGAAGCTAGCATATTGTAGTACCTGCAATGCCAGGCAACGGTGACCATTGCCGATATTGCACCAAATATATCAACGAATTACATAAAAACTAGGAGCCGGAGGCAGATACTTGCCTGAAGTCCGAACCACCATTCAATAAGATCATGGTTGTTCAGCATGGACCTGCAGCTAAGTCCTGGATCTCGCCAGGCCCAGGCTGCTAAGTCCCTTGAAGTGGGATGGCGAACATGTTGGATAGAATGGGGAGGAGGATAGAAACAGGGAGGGAAAACCGTGGGAGAGGAGCCTCTAATTGGCACTATTGGCTTGGGAAGCAGGATCCCACCACCCGCTTTGACTGGTCACAAACCTGCTGGGCTAGATGTTGGGAGCAAGCTTCTCCTGCCACTCGTTAAATCAAAGTGGGTTCAAAATGAGGCACTTACACAGGTATTGATTGTTACTTAAGTGCTTCAGTTGTCATCATAAAATCATGGCTGGGACAGGCAGAAACGTGATGGGAACACTGTTGGCAGCACAGTGCCCTATTTGTGGGTAACCCTCCAGTTTTCCTGCCACTGGTCTCTTTATTCCTGAATCTCTTTTAAGTTTGCACCCATTATTTTATGTTGTCTGTTTTTGTTCTTCCCAGACACATTTCCTTGTATCTAACTTTATCTACCAGGTTTCTGCCCATTTCACCAGCCTTTGCACATCCTCTTGAAATTTATCATTATCCTCCTGATGGTACACAATACTTCCAAGTTTTGTTTCATCTGCAAAATTTAAAATTGTGCCTTGTATACACAAGGCATTAGCACGTATTAAGAAAACTAGTAGTCCTGGTCTGGACTGCTGTGAAATCCTACTGCATACGTTCTTTCAGTCTGCAAAAGAAAACATTCAGCACTTGCACTCTGTTTCTTATCACTCAGTTAACATTATTATCCATGCTGTCAACGGGCTTCAACTTCACTGGCAAGCCTGTTATGTGGCACTTTATCAAATACATTTTGGAAGTCTATGTACAACACATCGGCTGCCTTCCCTTCATTTACTTTGATTTATCTCATCAAACAACTGAATCAAGTCAGTGAAATGCAGCTTTTCTTTTACAAATTCCTGCTGGCTTTCCTTAATTATTTCGTATTTATCCAAGTAATAGTTCATATTGTTCTGATTTTTCCCACCATCACTGACTGGCTCGTAATTGCTGGGTTTATCTTAAGACCTTTTTTGACAAAGGGCGTAACATTTGAAATTATCCAGTCCTCTGGCGTCCTCCACACCCACAACCTTCCATACCCCCACCTCCATAGTTAAGGAGGGTTCCCATTCTTACTTCCCTCAGCATCCCAGGAATCATCCCAAATAGTCCTGGTGAATTATCAACTTTAAGTAACGGCTTTCTTTGGCATCCTCTATCAATTTTTATCCCATCCAGTATCTCAATTGCCTCCTCTCTCACTAAGACTTTTGCAGCATCTTGAACCTTAGCAAAGCCAGATGCAAAATCCTAATTTAGTATCTCATCCGTTCCCTCTACCTCCATGCAGAGATCCCCTTTTTGGTCCCTAATAGGTCCTACTGCTCCCCCTAATTGCTTTTTCCTATTGCTATTTCTATAGAAGACTTTTTGATTTCCTTTTATGCTGGCTGCTAGTCCCTTCTCATATCTTCTCTTTGCCTCTCATTTCCTTTATAATTTCTCCTTTGAATTTTCTACATTCAACCGGAATTATCAACTTGACATCTGTCATAAACACCTCCTTCCCTGCTTGTTCTTACCCTCTTTCCCCTAGCCCTCATAACCCTACCCCTCTTGGGAATGCGCTTTGACTGTGCTTGAACCACCTCCTCTTTATATGCAGACCAACATTCATTTACAGTTCTGACTGCCAATCTTGGATTCCAGTTTACTTGGGACAGATTCTTCCTTATCACACTGAAATTGGCCCCCCTCCAATTAATTATTCTTAGACTGATTGCTCCTTGTCCTTTTCCATTGCTAAGACATTTTCTAATTCCCCTTCAGAGATTTGCCAATTACAAGGCATTTTCAGGTGAAATGGTAGAGATTTCAAGACAATGCACATTTCAATGCCTCTCTTGGTCCATCATCCAACAAGAGTTTATAGTCTGGAACGTGGATCGTCAAGTCATCTCGTTCACTTAATATACAATACTCTACTCCAATGAGGCACTCAAAACATTCAGCCTGGTTCAAAATGGCCACAAACAATTCATATCCACGTCATTTTTAGTTTAGAAGAATGAGAGTGATCTTATTAAGATATAGAGGGGCACAATTCTGCAGCCGTTCATGCCGATGGGATTTTCTGGTCAAGCCGCATTGTACGGAGATTTGGCCGAGCGCCAAACTGTATGTTGTCACTTGCAACGGCAGAGTGTGAACAGCTGAAGCATTCCCCCAATAATACTGAGGGAACTTGATCAGAGTGGATGCTGAGAGGATGTTTCCTCTATAACGAGGGCTGTAGTTTCAAAATAAGGAGCCTCCTTTTTAAGACATAGGCAAAGAGGAATTCCTTCTCTTGGAGGGCTATTAGTGTTTGGAATTCTCATCCACCCGTGAGCAGTGAAGTATGGGCCATTGGATATATCTCAGGCTGAGTTAGACAGGGCAGCATGGTGGCATAGTGGTTAGCACCGCTGCCTCACAGCGCCAGGGACCCGGGTTCGATTCCCACCTTGGGTGACTGTGTAGAGATGCGTGTTCGCCCATGTCTGTGTGGGTTTCTTCCGGGTGCTCTGGTTTCCTCCCACAGTTCGAAAGTCGCGCTGGTTAGGTGCACTGGCCATGCTAAATTCTCCCTCAGTGTACCAGAACAGGTGCCGGAGTGTGGCAACTAGGGGATTTTCACAGTAATTTCATTGCAGTGTTAATGTAAGCCTACTTGTGACGCTAATAAATAAACTTTAAACATTTGTTTTAATTGACAAAGAAGTCAAAGGTTACAGGGATGAGTTGGAAAGGTGGAGTTAAGGCCACAATCAGATCAGCTATGATCTTACTGAAGGTCTTACGGAAGCTCTCCAGCGTCTGGAGAGAGAATACAGCCAATGTTTTGAGTTTGGATGACCCTTCATCACAGCTCTGATGAAGGGTTATCCAGACTCGAGATGTTGGCTCTATCTTCTTTCCACAGATGCTGTCAGACCTGCTGAGATTTTCCAGCATTTTTCCGTTTTTGTTTCAGATTCCAGCATCGGCAGTATTTTGCTTTTGTGATCTTATTGAATGTGGAGGGAGACTCGAGGAGTTGAGGAGCCCACATCTGCTCGTATGTTCTTTTACTTATCCCTTTCTAGTTAGGAATGCATCTTTATTCTCCCTTTTTATGTCCACCACGAAAACCTGCAATTAGCTTTACTTAACTGAATTTAATTACACGTTCAGAGCAAATTCTCATTTGTCATAAAGATTTTGATTGAAATGTTGCTCCCCTTTCTATGACTGTGAAGCAATTTTAACAATCTAAACATTAGAAAACTAGCATAGTGCAAGCAATGGATAACCATCAGTGCCAATCTGGGTTTGTTCAACAGGAAGCACAAATGAGACACATCTCTCCTCTCCTCTACTCAGTTCTCATCAGCAATTTTTAAAATTAAATGCAGCTAAAAAGCATCAAGTCATCCAAAGGTCACAGGCAGAATCAACGAAAAGGGTGTAAATGCTGAAATTATTTCAAAAAGAAAAAAAACTGTTTATATGGTGTCGACAAAAGAATTATTTTGCTTAGGCAACTATCATACTCAAATATTTCTATTCTTGGTAAATCAAAATAGAAATTTATTTGAATCCCAATAAACTGCCATATTTTACCCCCAGCAATCACAAAAGCTTAGACCTCTTGCCACCTTCTAATAACATAATTACACCCTTCTCACAATTAGATATCTGCTGTCAACAGTTTACAAAGAGACTAATTGTTCATTGTGGTTACAGGCAACATAAACCTTCACGTTTCCATTTAGCCATTCAAAGCTCGAGAATTCTGTAGAATCACAGATGAAACAACACGAAAGATGCATGGATGAAAAGAAATAAGGAATATAAAATAAAAAGGGAATGGAAGAAAATACATTTAAAGTAAGTGCGCAGATTTTTCTTGGTGTTAATATTATTCCCACACTTCAGTGATTATAGTGAAACATGGAAGGGATATGATACGATAAGGATAACTGAGTTGTGTTTAAAACTGTAATGTTTTCCTAGCTGAAGGTGACATGAACAGATGTATGACTCAAAATGAATTCCAAGTTTTGACTATAATTTCACACTTTTCTATACAAAGTAGGTTTGAAAATTGGACACCTTTTCCAGTGTGGGCAACAGAAGTTGAAGAGAAGGTTTTGGCTTTGGCCTATTACTGGGAGTTTCAAGAGGGCTAGTTAAATTCAGCCCCAGGTTTCAGTTTACTGAGTGGAAGTTCAGTATTGCAAAGGCAGAACTGGACTAACATGACATAACTTATTCCTTAACATGATGATTAGCACTTGTTGTCATAAAAGACTAAAAACACTTAGAAAAGAGAGTTAACACTTGAATCTAACAAAAGAACAATACCCAATTTTAGGGCAATGTGAAGAGTTTATTAGAAGAAACTAAAATTTGTTGACATTATATTGCATATCAGCTTTAAAAAAAAACCCTCTGGCCTTAAATTTTCAAGTAGTGAAATTTATGGCTTTCACTCTTACTCAGAAAGGCTTAGAAGACAAATCACCATACCAATGAGCAGCAAAGAAGAATCAAGTACGGAGCAGAGCAGAAATCAGGAGATTAAGGTATACTACTGGCACGGCTCTTAATGGCAAGGACACGTCGAGGCAAACAAGGAGTAAGGCCTGCAACATAATTCCATAGCTTCACCCGGCAATCGCTGTAGCAGAAAGGGAAAGAGAAAAAGAGAGATAAAGGGACATAACACAAGTTTGGAAGATGTGAGAGAGAAAAAAAGACCCAAGGATTTGTTGCTGCCCAACATAGGAACTGCAGATGAAGGTTTCTCCTTTTTATCATCCAGTTATCAAATGTTCATTAAGAAGAGTATAGCCATGTCATGAAATTAGACTCTCCTCTCCCATGCTCTAAGTGGAGCATGTTCCAGGGTTAGATTAAGGCACAATCATAGAAATACGATGCTTTTTTTCAGTAATTAAAAACAACCCATTTAGCAGTGTGTAACTATGAAACTAAATGGCTGTGCTCACAATGTAGACTTTTGATCTTCTTGCCTTTAATGTATTTACAAAACTGTAACAGCAGCTATTCCTGAAGAGTCCAACTATATTGAAGTCACAACACACTAATTTTTGATGATACATAAACCAGTGGGAGATATTCAGATTTCCTTCTGTTTAGGAGAATTACACAGCAAATACCAGAAAAGGGCCAAGAGGAAAACCTAATGAGAAGAAAAATCAAGTTTTCTTTAGTGAAAAAGGGTGATGACATTCTTGTTCACAAATGGGGGGAGGAAAAAAATGCATCGTTACTGTTACATCATTACATGGAAACAACATATATGAATGTGATTTATGTCATTGGATCAGGTATTTATAAATGGAGGGAAAAACATAATGGCACTAGTTATATTTTAAATTACCTCTGGGGTTTTAAAGCAAATATAGCTTAAATTCCCTTACTAGTAAAACAATTTGATTGCAATATTTGTAAAATTTTAATGAAAACGTCCATCTTCGGGGAAGTATATCAACACATTATATAATGTCTATTTCTGAAATAGCTATGAATAATCTCCCATGCCCCTTCAGTTGATGAAGTCATGTTAGAAATTTGGTCTTATACTGTTAGCTTCCAAACTGCTCTCCAATCACATTATTTAAACTTTCTTCCCTCTAATTTCACAGTTTATGTTTTTTAATAAAGTCACAGTATGCAATCCCTTTCTATTTATTTAAAGATTTAGCAAATGTAAATTTACCAATGATGTTTTTATCCAGCAGATTCAAATGATCCATACTGTTTTCAGTTTTCAGCCTTGGTTTAACTTACCTTCACTTCTATGCCAAGTATTAAAAGTTAAAACTTCAGTTTTATACTGCAGAACAGTGCATTGAATTTAGCTTTTGGGACACATTTTTAAAACATACATTGTTGCATCATTTTCTTCCCAATGAATGGAGTTTTGTATAGTATAATATCTTAACTTTTAATTGAAATTTGAAAGGATTCAGAAATTCTTGACTCAAACTTAAAGATTCAGGCATCCTAAACTAGTCAATTAACACAGAAGTAAATGAAACTGAACTGTGCCATGTATAAATATTCCTGTGGCACTCAAAAGTACACTACAAAGAAGAGCAGAAGAACATTTTAACCAGTGTATCAGCAGCCAGAACTAATGTTCTGTCCACTCCCTGAAACTTCACAGCAATATCTTCTCCCTCATTAAACAACCATGTCCTTTCTTGGCAGAGTCACTGCGTTAATTGATTCCATTGTAAACCTGCGTGTGTGTTCATGGCATACCTTGAAGCAGTGAAAATCCTGCTGGAGTTTGTGCAGATGGCATTAATGGGACTGTCATGGCCTCTGATCTCTCCCAGTGGCGTAAAGTTGTCTATGTTCCAAACTTTAAGCATGCCTCCTCGGCAACCACTCAGCAATAGATCGCGACCAGGTACAAATGCCAGAGCACACACCCAATCCTTGTGAGCATTAGGAATTTGCTAAATGAAATTAAAATGCATGTATTAAATACACATAAAAATGTAACAAAACATGATTTACCTAAATGAATGTATTTCTCAAACGCTTGAGAAAATTAAGCACAAAGTATCTTTAAATAGATGTTTGTTGTGTCATTTCAGAATTTGTAAAGATTAAATTATAACAGAAAATGTATTCTTTAAAACAGGAAGATGGACATTTCTATTTGATACCCAAGTCCCATTTAAATTCCAGTGATAACTTTGATGATGGAAGAATGCTTTGCACCAAACATCCAGGTAGATGTCCCACCAGTAACCTTCAAATGTCTGCCCATATATAAATATGCATACCAAAAATATAGTTGTGCCACAATATGTATGCAGTACTCAAATTTATTAAAGGGACGCTATATCCCAGAATTGACTGAAATTCTAAAACTGGATCACCATGAGTTATCATTTTATGAAAGTGCAGATATAACTAATGAGAGCAGCCAAGATGAGTGTGTCCAAAAACTGTCATGAATAAAGTAAGGAAAATCATATGACATTTTATGAATGTTTCTCTCTGATATGATGGTAAACAGATAAATGTTTTCTATTTATTACATAGGAATATATGAAGCAACAAGGAGAAAATGAATTATAAAGCTGCAGTTTTTTGCTCAAAATGCAAAAACTAGACGTTTGTTTTGATACCTGTATTTGCTCCTGACGTTCCAGGTCCCATTTTTTAATTCCATTGTCTCTGGATCCACTAAATAGAATATCTGCATGGATTGCCAGAGATTCAATACCATCATAGTGTGGAGGCTCAAAATTATGAGTAGGACCAATACTTCCAAGAGTATTTGCAGCAATTTCAAACTTCTATAAATCAAATACATAGCTGTTAATATTTAATGAATTAATCCAAATTCAAGCATTTTCAGAATGCAACTCACAGCAATTCAGATTAAACTCTGAAAGAACGTGGGGCTAGATTTTCATGGAGTTGCAAAGACTCTGAATGGGATGAAAATGGAAGCTGTTTCTGGGATTCCTAATTCCATTCCCAGGGTTCCCAATTTCCAGGATTGCCCTTGATGGGTACGGGCTGGTTTGGGTTGCAAGACCACACGCAACACTCCCTGAGCTGGCTGACTCCACTGTGCGAATAGGCATGTCCTAATCTTCTGCAATTTTAATGGAGTCAGTCCAGCTTTTCAAAGAGTTGAGGTGTATGTCAAGTCAAAGATGTTATGAACCGTAGCATGAAGAAGACTTTTGAAAGATATATTTGAAAGCTTCTCCTCATGCTCTTGTGTCAAGGTATGCCACTACCCACCCCTCAGTCGCCCCTCATGTCTCCATGCCAAGTTACGTCCCCAAACCATCTCTATGGCCTCTTATGCTCCTGTACCAAATATGGCACATGACTTTCTACTTATTATAAGGTTAAACTCAATATCAATTAAAAAAGATAGTCCAAGTTTCTTTCTGAGTTGTTTTTGTATAATCCAGAACATCATTGCATTTTATTAACCTAACAACCCATAGTATACTGACTGTATAACATGGTGCTAAAATATACTTGAAATACCAATTCATTACACCAGTAACTTAATGTTACAATTTAGACACCTAAAGGGTAGATTGCTACTTTGTCCATTTTAGATTTTAGTCTAAGCATAATGAAGGGTTGCTACTGGGTGTGTGTGAGGTGGTGATTTATAATGTTGTGCTTGAACCGCAAAGAACATTACCTTCACATAGTGATCTTTGGATCCAGTGATGACCAGGTCATGTTTTGTTGCCATTTTCTCCACTGTAAGGCACATCACTGGACCGATGTGGCCTGTGAGCTTCCCTATAGCTTGAATTCTACAGGAAGACGAAGAAAATAAAATAATACTTTAGAAGATCAAAGGAGGTCAAGTATGTGAGACAACTAAGATTCCTGTACCAAGAAACCAGCATTACCACTGCAAAGCAAACATTCTAAGAAAAAGTAACATCACTTTATTTTCCCCTCCAAGTTTTACCATCCACTGAAATGACTGACTTTTAAGAATTAATTCTTAGGTTGTGAATTCACTGTCAAGGCTGGCATGTATTGACCAACACTAGTTATCCATGAGGGAACTGCCTTCTTGAACTGCTGCAGTCCCTGTGGCGAAAATGCTCCCATAATGCCGATGAACCAGCCACGACGAAGGGATAGTCTCCAATTCTGGATGGCGTGTACTTGGGCAAGATCTTGAAGGCAAGATCTTGCCCCGCTATGTACCGTCCTGAATTAGAGACAACTGCAGCTAATGCAAATTGTTACCATGCATTCTGTAGATAGTACACACTGATTGCTAGTCGTCACAGGGTTTGGTAGTTAGGTTGATTAAGTAGACTTCTCTGTTCTGGAAGTTGTTAAAATTGTTGAGCGTGGTTGTAGTCATCTTTATCAGGCAAGTAAGAAACATTCAGACTTTTGCTTTGTTCATGTTTGAGAAGTTTGGGAATCAGCAAGTGATTGTTTTTTTTTGAAGGATATAGCCAGTTTCATAAGTAATCATCTTTAATACAGATTTTAAATATGTCAGAAAAACTATTGATAGCATGAAATTATCAGGGAAATCCGATAAATTGGAATGTTTTCTGCTAAATGTATAGTTTTTAAAAAACTATGGAAAATATAGGCTGTATAAAGGCAGGGTCAGTTTGGTTGTGTTCACGGAATGATATGTTGATGAACCTCCCAACACTGCGAACGTATGTTTACCCAAGGCAAGCTGATAACAATTAGATGCAGAAGGGTTTGAATGAGGTGTTAAGGGTTCAAAGGAGGAGACAAGTTGTGAACTTTTCATTTACGTTGAAATGAAGGTCATTAAGTTTGACTTCTGAAGAGATTAGTTCAGATAAACAAAGATCAAAAGGGAAAAACTGTACATCAGAAACATTCAACTTATGTAAGCATTGCTGTTGCAGAGCTCAGTCAACAGCAGAAAAGGCTGTTTTAAGTCCCAGCAAGCCATGTCTGTGAAGAAAGGCTACTTGGAAAAACAGTTCTTTTGTTCTACCTCAGAAGAATCCTCAAAGAGATATAATTGCCTGGTGTGGTAACTGTTGCTGAATTTTGTTTATAGTTTTTAAGAACTTATTAGATGCCATGGAGATTTGGAGAGAATTAGTTCTGAAGGTAGTGAAATAAATGTGTTTGGAACTGGTAAAGTTCGTGATACTGTGTATAGCCATTGTTTTAGTTCAGTACTTCAATTGACTGTATTATTGTTTATTTTACTGTTTAATAAATATTTATTTTTATGTAAAATCATCAAAAAAGGTCCTGGACATCATTCTCTGGTTTTTAAACTTTTCCTCACTTTATATCAAATTGTAAAATACAGTTGTGAACAGTTGCTTCAAGTTTCTCTTCTGGGTTTTGGAATGACCCAGCATTTACCATCAGCCAACTTCTTAATAAATGAAAAGAATAGTCAATAGTGAGGAATCAAAAATATCAGTTACATAATTAAGAACTTCCAATCTTGTCATGTAGATAGAAGTTAAAATTACTTCTAAATGACATAAATATAAAGCAATGAAACATGATCAGTAAAAGTGCCTTACTTCTTAAGATCCCAAATCCGAACAGAGTTGCCAGTAGCAGCATAGAGGAGTGTGCCAGCAGGATTCAGTGCAATCTGATTGATCTGGTGCTCACCTTGTGCAATACTCACAGTGCGACTAGCTGTGCTGGCACAAGCATCACCTGAAATCACTTGACCAGAGGAACTGATCATAGAAAAAAAAAGAGATATAGTTATTTGTCTTTAAACTGTTGCACATTAACACCCTGGAATCTATTAATTCAAATTAATTCATCTTCAATTACTTCATGAAGTGCCTTGCTACTTGTTACTGGATCACTTTAAGAGTTATCTCTTTAAGAAGCTCAACACATAGATAAGCCAGGTACCTGGATATCATCATGCGACCTGTAGTTGAGACCAAAACGTTGTCGGATTTCAAGAAGAAATTAGATATAGCTCTTAGGGTTAAAGGGATCAAGGGATATGGGGTGGGGAGGAGGAGGAGGAATAATCATGATATTGAATTCGATGATTAGCCATGATCAAAATGAATGGTGGAGCAGGCTCGAAGGGCTGAATGGCCTACTCATGCTCCTAGGTTCTATGACCAGGAACCACAGTCTCTCTCTGATTGGGATTTTCCAGCTGCGCTCGCCCCAAGACCAGAAAATTCTGCCCAAGGTCAACAGATCTTTGCATGGTCTCGTCCCACCTGCTTCAATTCCTGCGGCGGGCAGGACTGGAAAATTCCAGACACACTCTGCACTGTAATAACCTCGGTCAACGATCTGTCTAGAGATTGCTCTACTGATTGTACTGATGTGATGATAAAGAAACTCCTCCTGAGATCCTGGAATAAACGGAATCCATGTACTTCATTTACATATTTAACCTATTTTCATGTTACATGAGGATAAAACAAGAATATCATTCCAGCTCCCTGCAAGCTAATCATCCAATCTCATTCCAGAAGATGCACGTGAGCTGCTGTTACATTAGGAAAACTTGATAATAAATTGATATTGGACCTGCTATCAATCAGATGTGCTCTTGCTTTCCCCATTCCCAAACAGCAATCAAGTTAAATTAACTTAATTTTCGCTCAAATGATCCAGTAAAATTATATGAAGCCCTGCAAAGCTACTGACTTAATCTTGCTTTTCTTTCCTGAATTTCCTTGTCCCTCAAACAAACTCTTAATTTAAAAGTGGAAAGCTAATGGCAAAGCAAGAAAAACAATCATCAAACTGATCACAATCAATTTTAAATATTATTTAAAATCATGAAAGGTACTCTTTGCTTGGTTGTGTACATTGTCTCCAGTGAATCTGGCACTTGGGGCAGGATGTTCCCAATCCACCTGCCATGGGAATAGTAGCAGGCAGGACAAGACCATGCAAAGGTCCGTTGGCAAGCGAGGCTGGAAAATCCTGTCCTTGAATCGCCTTTTGAGCACTGAGTTGTTATGGAGCTGAAACTGAAATTCGAATTCTTGATGAATTAATTCCATCAACCTTCCTTGTGACCTGAAAATAATCCATTTATATTTCTCTCTGACACTTTCTATTGCTAGTATACTTCCTAATACAATGAACAAAATAAAACCCTATATTCCAAATCTTGTCTGATCAAGATTTCAAAAAAGCTTTTACATAACCTGGTTAGATTTGTAAAGGAATCCAGCTATAAAAAGGAGTTAGAAAGTTAAAAAGGAGTGATCTTTCAATCAACTAGTGATAAAAAATATAAAAGCAGGATTCATCTGCTTGACAAAGGTGAACATGCCTGGGCACACTTGTGTGCTTGAGGACACTAACATCTTGCAGCATCGGACATTGTATATTGTTCTCATTCTCTACCACAAGACAATTTCTGATGGACAAAACTGTTTCCTGAAAGTCATGGATATATCACCAGAGAATTGATAAATTGTAAGTTATCACAGTATAACAATGGATAACCTTATTTTCTATGGGTGCCCCTCAAATCACTTGTCAACTGAATCTGGGAACTTAATTCTAATCCTAAGAGACAACTGTGTAGTTTTGAAGTTATCACCATTTGCAGACCTCAGTCTGTTACTTCAGAAGATGTTGTCCAGTGCATGTGCTGCAGCTTCCTGCTGGGGCAGTTAAATAATTTGGATTTTAACTGGAAATCGATAGTTACCCCTACCTTATTTGGGAATTAGAGGGAGGTGAATCTACCTGGAGAGAGGTGACACACCCATATGTAAAAAAGATAAGTTTATGAAGCTTAGAGACAGTACACATACTAGAACCATAGTGTGGATTTTTAGATTCATTGAATTCATTCCATCATTTCTCACAGTAAAGGTACAGCTACTATAATCATAGAATCATTGAATCCTATAGTGCAGAAGGAAGCCATTTGGGCCCATTGTGTCTGCACCAACCTCAATCCCATCCAGGCCCTATCCCCATAACCCCATGCATGCACCCTAGCTTGTCTCTCTGATACTATAGTGCAATTGAACATGGCCAATCCACCTAACACGCACATCTTTGGACTGTGGGAGGAAACCGGAGCAGTTGAAGGAAATCCACGCAGGGAGAATGTGCAAACTTCACATAGACAGTGGCCCAAGCCAGGAATCGAATCTGGGTCCCTGGCGCTGTGAGACAGCAGTGCTAACCATTGTGTCAATGTAGTGAAGAACTGGGATAGAGGTATCTCACTAAACTCTGACATTCTACTGAGGGATTTAAATGCCACTTTAAATGCTGGTGGATATCTTAAACATCTTACTGTAACATTAACTGAACATTTACAGATGTGCAATAAATGCTGGCAATGTTTACATGTAAAAAGAGTGATTTTTAAAAATTAGATTTAAGACCTGGATTTGCTATCATAAACAAGATTATATTTTCTCTTCTTAGAACTATTAATGCTGTGATTGATTTTCCATCAAATATAAACTTCATTTTGGTTCTTTTAATAAATTTTATTATCGTTCAGGAAATATGTTGGTTGGAATTCTCCAACTTTGCATGCAGCTAGGGTTTTCCAGTCCCACTGCAGTTAATGGAGATTTGGCGGAGTGCCAAATTCTCCACTCTCCTGGCAGTAGCAGTGGGTCATGCGACACTGGATAATTCTGATCATTGTCTCATATAGTCTTCCATATTAAAACTTGAGAATCCATCTCAGTACCGTCTTCAGTCAGGAGGTACATGGTTGAGAAGAGATGTCTGGACTCTTATAATATTGGGTTGTTATAATCTAAAACCTGTTAACAAGATTATCTGGAGAACAATAATATTCTCTCCTGATTCATGTTCTTCAGGGAGAGTTAGATTAGTTGTTCAGACCCATTCAAGTGCCAATGAGGTCTTTCTTTCTCAACTATAAGTGACAGTGGTTAAGATCGTATGCCTGGTCAACAATAGTCCTAAAGAGGAGCCAGGATTATAATTCACTTCAAGATGTCCGAGCCTCTCTAACGATATAAATATACTATTCACAATGTTAATTACTTTATTGTCTGAACAATAAAAGTTAAATGTATAATATCTACCTTTCCCTTAGCAGCTGACTGTTTTACAACTTAAGCTATTTTGAGTCAAGGCCAACCTTTCACTGACGTTTTTGATTACTTGTTTTAACCGTACACTTCAGTGATGTTTTTACCAGGTACTAATCCTGTTCCAAATAACTTTGCTCCTTGCAATTTCTGGTCTATCACTATAAAAAAAAATCCCATTTTGTCTTTCTAAGATCCAAACTAAATGAGCTCAAACTTCCCCAGACTGAATTCTGTTTGTCATAGTTTGGGCCACTTAATTAACCTACAGGGCAAATTTTCCTGTCCTGCCTGCCACAGGAATCATAGCAGGTGTGGGGCAGACCATGTTTGAGAAAATATATCTTGTCTTCTAATAACTTCACCATAATTTTTAGACTTCTAACTAGCTATATTTATGCTGAAAATTCAGGCCTACGCTTTTCATTTTCTTCAACAGAACAATATTTCAACAATGATTCCTTGTTGATGTTGAAGTTACTCTCTTTTCTGTTTGAAGCTTGTATTTCTACATTCATTTTCTTTTCTTGCCCCTTACAGAATTCGGATAACTTTACATGCATTTAAAAATCCATCAGATATATGAGTTAATTCACAAAGTAACAAGTGGGTAACTACACAAATAAACCCTTTTCAGCAAACTACTCCTAACAAAGATCCTATGCGGTAGGAATGCCCGTCAGCCGCAGGTATCGAGGAAATATAATTTGCAAAGAGAGATTAGCCATTTTTAAATGAAGGAGTAAAGCTAGGTAGATATTCTATTGTTTAATTTAATGATCTTCAGTTCACTGAGGAGAATACAAAATAGCAGCTGATGTTCAAGAGATTGCACATGTTCTGTAAAAGGACCAGATCAGCAATAAACTTCTCCTGTTCAACACTTCTTATTTTTGTTATTAATAAACATAAAGTTCAATTAGAATCAGTGAAAGGGTTTAATATTTGTGGCGAATGGTGTTCCCATTAGACAACAGAGCCAGTTTCTTACGTTAATGTCCTGATGCATTTGGGGCTCTCGCGGATGTCCCAAACTTTGATGTATGACGTGGAGACAGTAAACACGAGGCTGGAGTAACTGCAGTACTTGACAGAGACCACATTGTTTGGATGTCCTTTTAGTGTACTGATTTCCTGTCCAGTGGCCAAATTCCATACTTTACAAGTGCGATCTAAATGAATTACAGATTGAAACATTGAAAAAGAAACAGAAAACTCACAAATCCAAAATAAAGGGTGAGATTTTCCAGCTGTTTGTCCCAAAACTATAAAATCCCACCTGCGGTCAACAGACTTTTCTATGGCTCGCCTCTTTGCTCGTTCCGATTCCCGATAAAAAAACCATAATTTGATTTTAAGTTAGAATTGCATTAATAAACATGGTCTCCCAATCATCAAGGAGAAACACATATACCTAATTATCACACAAAAGTCCTCCTGATTAATGAAGGCAACTATTTGCACATTTACACAAACAGCAAAATGCGTCTGACAAAGAGTCATCCAGATTCAAAACACTGGCTCTATTCTCTCTCCACAGATCCTGTTAGATCTGCTGAATTTCTCCAGCATTTTCTGTTTTACTTTCAGATTTCATCTTCCACAGTATTTTGCCTTTACATTTGCATCTCTACCTTGCTCTCACTGCTGCCTTTTATGCTTTCTGTGGGAGCAAACTCACGCAGACACGGGGAAAACATGCAGACTCCACACAGACAGTGACCCAAGTCTGGAATTGAAACCAGATCCCTGGTACTGCATCACAAGTTTTACACAAAATTTCTGTCCTGGGTTGACTCAAGCCAATATATTTTTTAAAAGCATTTAGTTTTCCCATTTACATTAAATGTTGTTTTCTACATTTATTGGTTAACACAGGAGCTTCCGCTTACTCCATTTCTCCTTTTCCCCCCCAGACCTCAGAATTGCCTCTCTTTAAAGAGCTGGGAATTCCTGTTTATTAGTTTTACACTGTGTTGGCACGACTTGTTGTCCAACAGCGTGACAACAAACAGACTAACATTCGCAATTCCTCACACACGGGGTCCCAACCTCAGCCAAATAGTCCACAAGGTGGTGAAATGAAATGGAAAAGGAAATTAATCTACATTACTCCCCACCTTTTCAACCAGCTGGTTACATTGTGACTTCTGGCACCGCTCTGTGTACATGGCATTTGGTATGAGTGCGTAGCAAGTGACAAAGCTGGAGAAGAAATGGTTTTAAACCTTGTTGCAAATATGGTATCTGAATCAACTGGAACAATTCAATAGCTCTTCCTGAATTAAATATGCTGGAATTGGAGGTCATTTCTGCAATTAAATTCTGCAACACCACTTGCAATTATAAATCATCATAAATATATTCTTCATAATAATGCTGACGATTTCATCATAAATAGCAGATCTGAAATGGTTTGTGTTATCCAGTGAAAGATGCTTCCTTTCAATGTCAGTATTTCAAGAATCAATTTTCAGGCACTGACTGATTTGCAATCAGAAGACACTTGAAATAGTCAACTTATTTTGAGTGGAAACAAAACAATTCTTGTCACATGAATCTTGCAAGGTAATCTTCTGCTGGTTCAATGTAATATGCAATCAAGCTCAGGAAAAAAAAAATGATCATATGCATCAAATCTGGAAACTGAAAGCAACTTGACAATGTAATGTAAAGGCAAAATTAGTTTGTGTTAAGCAGATTGAATCTGCTTAAGGAATCATGGAAAACAAGTCAGGGGTGGAATTTTCCCATCCCACCTGCCCTGGGAATCGGAGCAGGACGGCCACGGACCATGCAAAGGTTTGTTGACTTCAGGCAGCATTTTCCGGTCTTGGGGTGAGTGCGGATGGAAAATCCTGCCCTGCGAGTCAGATTTTCCTCTTTACTGCCTCACAGATTATGATAGGCTTGCTTACTGACATTGGACCAAAATAACCAACTTTAAAATATTTATCTAAACATTTTATGAGCGACAGACCTCTTTGGTGGTGGCGGGTGGGGGGGGGGGGGGGGGGGGGTGGTGCAGGGAGATTGAGACCTCTCATTTTCACTGTTTATTTCAATAAAAGGACAAAGCTCACGGGGATTATGTCAGCCTGTTGAGACTAGCTTGACGGATCTTTCACTAAATGCGTCCAGCTAGAAACCAAAGTTCACCAAAAGGGTTAGAAAGAACAAACATACCAGAGGTGAAAAATCAGTTTCAACACCGCTGCACCACCCAGCTTCCACATCCCTCCCCCGCCCCTCACTAAGTTCTTACCTTTTGAGCCCGTGAATAGCAGGTCATTGGTTGCATCCAGACACAGCACCGGCTTAGAGTGCCCTTCAGCAACAGAAATGCATTGCAGTGGGGCAGTCCTGCTGCCCTTGGCACCACCAACTGGATTAATCACACCCCTGATAAAAGAACAGATGATCGGTTAACACAAACCCCCTTGAATTTAAGTGTTGTTCTCAAGGTAGTAATGGGTTTATTTGGAATGGTAGCTACTTACTAAAAGAACAAAAACACATGGGGTGATTTTGATGAAAATCCTATATTACGTTCACTTTCCAAAGTCAAGAAAAAAAAATGCCATGTTGATTACTCATTCAAACACCAACATTCCAAATCTAGCACACTTGCAACATTATTAGTTTATTAAATCTTATTCGAATATGAGGTTTTGGCCTTTTACAATATTTAGAAGCACAAAGTATAAACTATTTATGGAAAGTAAATTACCTATGCTCTTAGTTTTGGTCAATTTGCATTAATTTTGTGACACCTGAATAAGCACTTACATTAAGTCAAAGTTGGCAATAAAAATGCTGCACTTTGTAAAAAAAAAACAAACATATTTGCTACTGAATGGAGTACCATGAGTTCAGAGGGAGATAGAGTTTGTGGGGAGAGCAATGAATTTGAGTTAGCTAATGTCATGCTCGCACTTTGTGGTGTCATCCCAAATGTTATCCCTTAAATCATCCCTGGTCAGGACTTCAATTATTTAAATAATTGAGCAATCAATTTAATGTTCCTGGCTTGCTGGCCAAATTGACCCCCCGACCCCCTAACCCCACCACAGGGAAGCTACCAGCTTCATGGAGCCTCTTTGCTGAGAGCTTGGGCTCCATCAGAGGAGGGAGTTCTGCCTCAGAAGAGAGGGATGCACCCATAGCCAAAACTTTGCTACTGGAGGGGTTTCCTGCTCAGACCTTATGAATTTATAGTTTTCAACTTATGTTTCTGAGGTTCTCCCATTTAAGTTGCCCTTGAGATCCTTTACAGGACTGTGAGCATAGAGGCAAACAATTAGAAAGTTGTCTCTGTGGAAAAGAGATCCCGTCCATCTGACTTCTGGCAAGTATGGACTGAGGAACCGCATTTGATTCAATGTCGGGATCTTGAAGCTGGCAGGAAAATCCTACCCACTGTAGCTGAAATATGTACTACCCAGGTTGCTGTACAACTGTGACGATACTGTGCCTTTAAGAAATCTATTTTAATCACGTTTCTTTGCAGGCTTTTTCAACCAGCTCCCAGCGTTTTATTTTGGCACCGTTTTGCCTGCAGCCAATATTCTCTAATTATTACTGAATCAGCATAATGAACCTCATGTTTATTTTTAATCTGGGCTAATGCAGTGTCCTCGGATTTTATGATCCTTCTGGAATTGCAGCGTGGAGTATGATTGTCAGGCCAGGTGATGCCTAGGGACAGTTTTTTTACCCCACAGAAAAGTCCAAGGTTTTAGTTTCACTTTTCTCAAATGCTGTTTAAACTTGAGAGAGAAGGCAGTGTCTCACGTTTTCCCTCTCGCTGAATTGGAAATTCTGCTGTCTATGAGTTGCTGTTAGAAGTTGGTGGAGGCAGGATGTGTTTCTGTCTCTCTCTCCAGAGGCTTTTTGGAAAGTTTCATGACTTGGAGGCCTCAGTTTTAATCCAACATTCAAAGGAACAATTCACATGGCAGGTGTTAAAAAGTTGCAAAGTATAGCATCGCATTAGTATACTTGTGTTTTGTGTCAAGTCTAGGAAGGGATGCACGTTTGTGCAGTGTTGTTTGACTTGGAACATCATGGATAGCTAGCTTTTAGGATTTACACTATGTCATGTTTGATTCTTGTAATTGGTGAAAGTTACACAAAATCTTTTGAATACATTTTAACTGTGTTCTTAAATAAACTTTGTTTGATAAATGTTTCCTAGTGGGTTACTTTGATCATACCTGGAGTGCAACACCTTATGTTCACCCATGCCAAATTCAAATATCAAAACTTAGGGTCTAGGCTATCTTCATAAAAAAATCCTGGAGTTTCTGGCCTGGGTTTTAACAACAACAATTTACTGAAGCTCCTTCAAATTCAATGGTACTTCCCAAATGTACAATCTCAATCTCTTTGAAGGCCAGGAGGAGCAGATGCATCAAAATACCATGTTTCGGTTCTGCTCCAATACTCACACCATCCAGACTTGGATTTTTATCACTGGACAGCTTTTGCCCCTCTCTCAATTTTTACACTGAGAATAGTTCGTGTGACATCGACTGTATCAATATTTCTGCTCCCCTCTCACAAACTCTAACCTTTCTCCCTTTGAACTCATGGTATTTCAGTCTCTCCATTTCCAACTTTGACGCAAGGTTGCCAACAATGGTAATGCAGTTGCTGTTTGGCAAGCCGACCTCCACAAAGCAGAGGAGACAACACCAACTCTCTTGGCACCTCCTCCACCTCGCTCTCCCTGGACGATGAAACCCCTGAGCGTCCAGGCGTTGTTTCCAAGGCTGTCTCTGACTTCTTTTCTCCACAACTCCAACCTCAGTCCCCCAACACTGCACAAGAACTTGTACCTCCTTTCCAACATCTAGAAACAGCCCCTCCCCAGTAGGGTCATCACTTCAGTCTATTTGTACCTCACAGAACTGATTTTTTGCCCATCTTGTTTTTTCACCTTTTGCTTCAGTCTCTTCTTACCTACACATACCTGACTGTTTCAACACCTACTGTCATTTTAATAGTGTCCTGGCCCCAAATCTCTCCTTTTCATTATGGGTGTCCAAATCTTCTACTCCTCCACTAGCATAAGCAGTTTATAAACAGTGTAGGTAGAGATTTAAATTTACAAAGAGGATATTGATAGATTAATTAAATGGGTAAAACTGGGATAAATGGATTTCAATATAGGCTAATTGAAAGTTATTAACATAAAGAATAGAACAGGGTATTTCTAAATAGTGAACAGCTAAAAGAGTCAAAGTCCAAAGACACTGTGGTCCATGTAAACAGATTATTAAATTTTCATGAACAGGTACAGAAAATAACCAGAACGTCTAATAGAATACTACTCTTTATATTTAGATGTATGGAATGCAGGGATACAGAAATTGTGCTTCAGCAATGCAAAACCCTAGTTAGCTCAAATCTGGAGTTGCGTGCGCAGTTCTGGGCACCATACCTTAAGAAGGATACACGTGTTTTAGAGGGAATGCAGAATAAATTTACCAGGATGATACTGGAATTCCCAGAAGTTAAAATTACAAGGAGAGATTACACTGCCTAGAGTTGTATTTTTTGGAATTTATAAAGTTGGGGTAATTTAGAAACACAGCAAGTAGGAGCAGGAGTCAATCATTCGCATCTGCTCCGTCATTCATTATGATCATCCAACTGAGTAACCTGTTCCCACCTCTTCTTCCATCCCATCCCCCACATCCTTTCATCCCTTTAGCCCAAAGCACTCTCTCCAACTCCTTCCTGAAATCACGTTTAAAGGGTGCCCTGATCATAGCAAAATAAAGACACCATCAACCCCCCCCCCCCCACCACACATACACATGCACGTCATCCTCATCTCCTCATCCCCACCCTTCCCTGGTCACTCTTTGTATGAAGGAGGATTTTCTGCTTTCTGTCTAATGCTAACTTTTAATGGTCTGAACCTTATTGACTCCCAAGATATAATTTAAAAGTAGAATTTTTAAAATGGTTTGTTTTACTTATGTTTGTGTGTGAATTAATGTGAGGTCTAATATAAGGTTGAGTTGTATGATATGTTTATACAGAAGCTGCATTTGTAATGCTCAATATCACTAAACAGACAAGAAGAGTCATCTGGGAAATATAGAGCACTGGTTTTGAGATCCTTATGTTCGTTCTGAATTTGAAATCATTGACACTAACACTGTGAGTGAATCCATACAGCCAAAACTTTACTTAATAACACATTCATTTAAACTCTTTGCCCCAGGTCCAATCATTCCATTCATTCAAGTTGGTCATTCCAATGAAAAGTTACCAACACCTGGTGATCCAACGTAACAAACACATTGACAGATAACTTCTAGTTTGACTGTCTCAAAATCAAATTAAAGGTGCATGCAAATCAGCCCAACCAAAAAAGGTACATAAATCAAAAACCAGACTGAGAAAATAAGTCATCCTTACATTAGAATGCTCCATCAAAAATATGCAATAAAGTAGTCAACAACCAACCAACTAATGTGCAGAATAGTGTTGCTTTTTTGGTACAAGATGCAGTGCTGACCAGATGTAACACAAATAGTAACATGCAAACAGCAAAGCAATCAGCTGTGTGGCCTAGTCAGACCAGAAGCAAGAGGCCTGCACAATGCAAGGGGTGACAAAAGAAATTGTACCTGGGAACCTCCGAGAGAGAGGAGTCACTGTCATCAGACCTATGAACAAAACAGCAGCAGGATTATGGGGAAGAAAGATGGAAGAGCTCCAGTGTGTTGGACTGCTGAGTAGAGTAATTGAAGGGAACAGGGCAGAGCAACAGCAGGTGTGCCAAGTTAAGCAATAATATCAATGCCACAAAATATATAGAAACTTATGACAGGAACAAGTTTAAGAATATTTCTGGTTTTGCCAGGAATTATTTTCTCAAAGCTGTCCATTACATAGTCTCCTGAACAAGCTACTTCTAAGAGATGATTAGAGCCTGAATACTGTGGGCTGAAATTGCGTTGTGCTATTTTAATATTCATGAGGTAAAAGAAACACTGAGAAGCATTGATTTAAGGGTGAATGCATGTGGAATGGTGGCAATGCCTTTATTTATTTATGTCACAAGTAGGCTTACATTAACACTGCAATGAAGTTACTGCGAAAATCCCCTGGTTGCCACACTCCAGCGCCTGTTTGGGTACACTGAGGGAGAATTTAGCGTGGCCAAAGCACACAACCAGCACATCTTTTGGACTGTGGGAGGAAACCCATGGAGAAATGGAGAGGACGTGCAGACTCTGCAATATAATGACCCAAGCTGGGAATCGAACCCAGGTTCCTGGCACTGCGAGGCAGCAGTGCTAAACACTGAGAAGCGCTGGTTTAAGGGTGAATGTATGTGGACTGGTGGCAATGCCCTGTCTATGTTGGGGCTGTCTTCCCACTCAACATGTTTGAGTTGAGTATTTGAGCCAGCATCTCATCACTCCAGTAAATTCAGCCACTATTCTAGCCATTCACCTATTTTCCCATTCACTGCATTCTCATTAAAAATGAAATCAATATTGCATTCATTATTGAGATCTTAGTTAAATTACTTTGGGCATTTACATTTCATATCATTTACATTTTAGCATGCATTTGCTACCAAACTAGACTAACCCACTCGTCTGCGATTGCCTGGGCTTCTCACGTTGTCATCCATAGTCACTCATGCAACCTTCTCTTTCACTTTGATCACCCAAAGCAAGCATTTCTTTCTTCTTCCTAACTGCATCCAATTGTTCCCTAATTTACTCTCTATTAGTCATGTCTAACACTAACGTCCAGTGTGGTTCTCATCATGACAGGCGAATGAAGTAAAAAGTCTGACAACACCAGGTTTTAGTCCAACCTATTTATTTGATAATATACTCACAAGCTTTCGGGGTTTGGACTAAAACCTGGTGTTGTCAGACTTTTTACTGTGTTTACGCCAGTCCAACGCCGGCATACCCACAACATGGCGAATGAAGGACAGAGACTTGAACAGTTATGGGAATAAGACCGGTCAGAATAAAAGATAACATTTGGCATGCATGCATGCATGTATGGGGTGGAGTGATGAGTAAGGAAGAGCATAACAGAAGTATCATGGGAATCCTTCAACTCAATACCGCAAAGTTAAAATGTGTTCCAGTTGAACACTTTCATTCAATTGCCTCAATTCCCAATTGTCTTTATTTCCACCTAGTGACTCAGTGTGGCACGGCAGTGGTGATTAGAACTACTGTACCAGGGATTTCGGTTCGATTCCTAGCTTGGGTGACTGCCTGTGTGGAGTTTGCATGTTCTCTCCGTGTTTCCTCCAGGTGCTCCGGTTTCCTTTCACAGTCCGGAAGATGTGCAGGTTAAGTGCATTGGCCGTACTAAATTCTCCCTCAGTGTATCCGAATAGGCGTCGGAGTGTGGCAACTCCGGGATTTTCACAGTAACTTAACTGCAGTTAATGTAAGCCTAGTTGTGACACTAATAAATAAACTTAAACTTAACTCCCAAGTGTCAATTAACAGTAAAGTTCAAATTCCTGAACGTCTGAACAGGGGAGCCAAGATTCCCTTAATCAGGTTGGTTTATATAATTGAGATTCTGTGATCTCATTCACCCTGCCACCGCTGCCAGCGAGAATGGAGAATTTGGCGCTCAGCCAAATTTTCTTTCACTGCAGTGGGGCCGGAAAATCCCAGTCACAGGTGAAAAGTCAGAGAATTCTGGCCAATATCTTTAGCAATTACTGCTAGTGGAATGCAAGCTTTAAAAATTGAGCATACTAACACAGTAAACTCACCAAACATTCTCACTTAAGTTTACTGGCTATGCTAAGTTACTCCTCAGGTATCTCAAGATGTATAGGTTAGGGAGATTAGTGGCATAAGTACATGAGGTTACAGGGATAGGATCTAGGTATAATGCTCTATTGGAGGTCGCTGCGGACTCAATGGGCTAAATTGCCTCCAGCTGCACTGTAGGGATTCTACAAAAATGTCTTGCTTGCCACATGGAGATTTTGAAGGAGCTCCAGCTGTATTCCTTTACATGTGCAGATACATATGTTGAACCTTCTCTTCCAAACCAACCTTGACTGCTCTACCTTCAATTCTCAGGGGATTTTTTTTATTTTCAGGGAGAAAATGAGTGTATGAACTGCGAATAAGAATGCAATTACAACTGTAGTGTCAAGAAATCTGTTATGTTCTTAAATTATATCATGAAATGTTAACCCTGGAATTTTTTTCCAAAAATCACCAAATAGAATTGCAAGTAAACCAGGATCAGTGTGCTTTTGCAACAAGCCAACCTTCTCAAAATTGATTCCAAAACAAAACTGGTACTTTCAGAAGCCATTCTGAATGTGCGATTAGCTTGCAGTATACTGGACATATTTTGAATATACAGCAGTAGTAGCACTGCCTTAGTAGAGTTGCTCCAGGAATGTGTTTGGAACTGTGTTGTAATCTATGTCTACAGATAAAATGCTGACCTTGATTGTTACATCAATTTGGGTCAAATTGGTAGATTTAACTTAAAATATCAGAAACAAAACTTTAAGGAAAATCTTCTGCAATTTTACTTTATTCATCATAATAGAATAACGAAGTATTTTAAGTTCCTTACCAGCTTTGATTTTCTTTCTCTAAATATTCTTACTTAAATCTTCTGGTATAATAATTAAAAGCATGTTCAGGAGGCATGTAATCCACACTGGACTGTAAGCGAGTTACAGTCATGCAATAAAGTACCAAATGCAAGGCAATGATAATAGAACCTTGAAATAAAATATTACTTGGCATACCTACACATAGCACAGTGACTCAGACATGTATACACGCAGCAAACATTGTGAAAAAGACAAACTTTGATGACACAGACCAACACAGTTAATGTTATTGGAACAGGGAAACATAGAACAAATGTGAAGAAGAAACATAAGAGGAACTTGTCGATTCCATTTACCAACTGCAATGTTTTTAGAAAGTTCATGAGTTCTGAGTGACAGGTAAACACACAGCATTGACAGCCCTCCTTCAAATATGCTTCCTGGAGGGCCTTCAAAATCAGCACAAAGCACATTATGTATTAAAAGTTGTATTTTAAGTAATGCAAATTAATAAGTTGCAGTTGTGCAAAATTCATATGAATCTCATTTTGATCAAACTCTAGAAAAATAAATGTTTAAATAAAACCTATGGGGTGGAATTTTACATCCCCGCTGCAGCGGGGTTGGGGCCTGGAAAATGTAGGCAAGCCATTCTAAAGTCCATTAACCTTGACGGGGATGGAAAATTCCACCAGTGGGAAGGGCAATAAAATTCTGCCCAGGGTAAACAAGGCGTAAGTGTGAGGAGAATGGAAAAATCCAGCATTCCGAATTGGATATGGAGCATCTGATTAGACAGCAATATATTAAAAAAAATTAAACAAAGCTGACAGGAGTTTGACAGCAAGTGGACTGCAGGAAATCATCAAATGGGGCAGCAGGGACCTGTATTTATAAGGTTCATGTTCATTATAGTCCTACTACAGTGAAAATCTATGTTTAAAAACAGGCAGTTACTTACCACCTATTGACCAAAAACTGATGACAATAGTGAAAGTAGACAATGGTTAAGTTCAAAGCCTCCAGTTATAGCAGTTTCTGTGCTCAGTTTATTTAGGGTAACAACAGTTGTGTTTATTCACATTATTATCTTATTAGAATGTAATCAAAGAGCCTCCACAATCTCTAATGAAGTACATTCTTTTTAAAAGATTTTTATTTTCATCCAACTGAAATTATGGCTGTCAAAACTTAAATTATGTTGGTCTTAACATTACATAAAGCTCATGATATTAGAAATGACTGTGCAGGCTACAAACCAGTGCTGCTAATCTTGTTAAGACTGCATACAACTATCTCATTTATTAAGGCTGATCAATTAGCTATTCTTGCAAAAGGTTTTCTACAGGAAATCTTTTAAACACTTCAATAATTAATCATGCAGAATAAGTCTTGTGCAAGCTGGTTGCGTTCAATTTTGCCACTAATTGTTTTGGGTAAATGCTAAATTAGCTAAAGGATGGGCTGTAATACAAATGTTGCCACTGCTGTAAGCTATCCTTGGGCTGGATTTTTCAGCCCTTCCCATCATCGGGGTCTTCTGGTGACACCGATAGTGGATCCCTGGCGGCGGAGCACGTGAACAACGGGAAATCCCATTGACAGCAGCGGGACTGGAAAATCCCACCACCGGATTTGGAGGGCCATCTCAGCCACCATATGTGGCAGGGAGTTCCGTCCAACATTTTGTTTGCAAGAAAAATTACGATTAAAAATTTCTCTAAAATGGCATTCATCTTCTTAATCCTGAATAAATAATTTATTACTTGTGCCTGAAAATAACTACAGGTCTCTAATTTTACACGTCTTATTTTATGTCCACCTATGAAAATGGTAAAAGTTTTAAAGACTTTTTCACAAATATTTAGGCTCATAATGATGTTAACCTCAATACTTTCTGTGCAATGAATTTTAGTTTTATCATCACTGCAGTGTTGTGCTTTGTGGGCAAATTACTTTCTAATGGGCCTGCTTTAAGCAATGAGGGCTGAAGCCAAAAAACCCAAGTTAGCACAACAGGTATTTCATGAGCATTTTTTCAGGCAGAATGCCATTTCTAACGATCAGAAAATACAAATAGAAAACCCTGATGATAATTTCTAGTTTAGAGCTACAAACAGATTAATCCCCAATCATTGAATTGTTGTACCTAATGGGCATTAGTCCACACAGATTAGTTGCCTGAATCAATGTTGACTTCTTGAATGCATTGAACATTTGCCTAATTTAGATTGAAACAGTATTGGGACAGTGATTCCAAGAGAAAAAAATAACATGTGTTTGTATTTCTACCAAACAAAGAAAATATTCCATTCTCCCACTCTTAACCAGTTTCAAAGACTTAAAGCTCTTATTATGGGGAACACAACTAATTTCTCTCTTTATCTCTTCAAAGAAACTTTTATTAGGTTAAGTGGCATAAACAATAAGCATAATAATAAATAGACTGCACAGTAGCGTATAGGAAAAGCAGGTGCTGAAACGTTAAACAGATTGTTATGGGTTAATATCATGCAGTAGAGATAGCTTTTGACTACCTTATCATTAGAACAGAATGGAGATTGTTAACCAAAACTGGGGCTGGTGTGAAGCCAGTGTCATAATGTAAACATTACGGAGTTCTGGATTCTCTTTAAAAAACATTAAAAACACCATCACATTACATATAGGGAAGAAATTGTGGACATTTTCCCACTGCAACTTAACTGAATCAAACAATTCCTAGTGAAAATAATGGAAACTCTGAAAGGAAATTACTCAGAAATGAAAGTGTTGCATTTCAGAAAGTAGTTACTTCACTTTTACAGTCTACAATGAAAAAGTGTTGTCAAGTCAGTTTAGAAGACATTATTTTCAATCCTAATATCAATGGAACATAAACATATAAATTGCATATTACTGAAGCTGCTTTTTCACTCTGAAGAGAAACTGTCTACTGTTCAATACATAATTTATCAAGTTAATCACTATTTCTACTATCTTCTTTGTATGATTGAATCAATCCCAGCCTCACCTAAATGAAATGACAGTTGAGGAAATTGGCAATAGTGAACTTCTGGATAGACTTGTTAAATTTAAAAGGATTGCATTTTGCAAAAATGTATAATCATCCTGAAAATAAACTGTCTTAGTGATGATTTCATATTTCATGCAAGACAATTTCATGAGACGTTAGAATCAGGTCATAAAAAGGATCCTTAAAGTTTCAGAAATTACAGTGAGTCAACACATTTGAGCAATTTTTCATAATTTTATGAGCGTATCTCAAAAAGAGGATTGCATAAATTCATGCTGTTATGCACTTACTTGTCATGCGCAGGGAAAGTCTGAAGTTGGGTACTGGTGAGTCTGGAGAACACATTCCTGTCATTACGAGCACGGGTAGGAGGAGAGGAAGGAGGAGTTATATTAATTTCAGAGGACCTCCAATCGGTCCTGCAAAGAACAACCAATATAGTCAAAGCTGAGTAGTCATTCAGCATGCAGTTAATACAATCTATTAAATATTAAACCTACTCATTTCCTCTTTCATTGTATTCAGGGTGGCATGATAGTTAGCACTGCCAAATACAGCACCACGGACCCAGATTCCATTCCGGCCTCAGGTGACCACCTGCGTAGAGTTTGCACATTCTCCCTCTCTCTATATGGGTTTCCTCTCAGTCTGTAAATATGCAGGTTGGTGGACTGGCCATGCTAGATTGTCCCTTAGTGTTCAAAGATGTGTAGGTCAGGGGGATTAACAGGGTAAATACGTGGGGTTGCGGGGATTGGGTGGTGGTGGGCCTAGCTGGGATGTTCTGTCAGAGAATCAGAGCAGACTCAATGGGCTGAATAGCCTCCTTCTGCACTGTCGGGATTCCACGATTCAACTTTTAGCCTTTTTTCCCCCCCAAAAATGAAGAAGTGAACATACTTTGCACAACCTGAAAGGCAAATACAAAAAGCTATGAAGGAGTGATTAATCTAGCTTAGTTCTATTCTGCACGAATTAGAAATTTGGCCTGAATTACATGAGTCTGGGTTTCCAATCATAACACAGATGGTAACATTCAAAATGAAAGGGTTACAGTTGACACTACAATCTGAAAACCAAGGTCATGATATCGAGAAAGTCACAAGTAAAACTATGAAACTAATGAAATGAAAATGAAAATGGATCCAAAATGGCAGCTGAGGACTATGTTCTGTTATCAGTTTTCTTTGTATTTTCTGTTGAAACTGGATGAGAGATAAGGCACAACACCTAATGTCTCAAAAGAGAACTACTGAAAACTGATAACAACTGGCAGATTTGAATGCAACTCTATTCAACAGCCGTTTCAGGAAAATATTTTATAATGGTCGGAATTTTATGGTTGTTCACGCCAACAGGATCTTCTGGTCCCGTCAATAGCAAATCCCCAACGGCATGGGGTGTTATCAATGGATCAGAAGATTCATCTGCTGGCAAATGGTTTTGGGACAAGTGAGGCCGAAAAATCCTGCCCACTAGGTTGCAAGATCTACTGACACTAATTGCAATATAGGTGATAGGTTATGGGATAAGCACATTGACTTGGATGTGATGTGATTTTCGATGATGACTGGGTCTTTAGGAGTCATAATGCACAGTGTAATTTGATTCCCTAATCATCCAAACTGTTGCTGTTTAAGGATGTTATCCAAAACCTTGAAAAATGATGGAATTTTCTCACACAAGGTGGAATCTAGTCCAAAGTAGAGCATTCAACTTTCGAACTTGCAAAATAACTAATGAGAGTAACTGAATGTTGTGCTGCAAATGATTTAAAGCATTTCATGAATTCTTGGGATGTCAACCTGTGTCTGGTCCAAATTTCAATTCTAAGGCCCAAGGTACAGGAAGAAGTTAATTTCTTAGTGTCACAAGTAGGCTCACATTGACACAGCAACGAAGTTACTGTGAAAATCCCCTAGTCGCCACACTCTGGCATCTCAGGTACACTGAGGAAGAATTTAGCATGGCCAACACACCTAACCAGCACGTCTTTCAGACTTGAGGAGAAAACCGGGCACCGGAGGAAACCCACGCGGACACCACGTAGACTCCACACAGACAGTGACCCAAGTCAGGAATCAAACCCGGGTTCCTGGGTGCTGTGAGGCAGCAGTGCTACCCACTTTGCCACCATGCCGTCCTTGGAATTCTTGGGATGTCAACCGTTGACTGGTCAAGGCTTCCAAGTGTCAATTCCAAGGCCCACGGTACAAGAATAAATTTATTTCTTAGTGTTGCAAGTAGGCTTACATTAACACTGCAATTAAGTTACTGTGAAAATCCCCTAGTCACCATACTCCACTGTCTGTTTGAGTACACTGAGGGAGAATTTAGCATGGCCAATGCACCTAACCAGCATATCTTTCGGACTGTGGGAGGAAACTGGAGCAGCCGGAGGAAACCCACGCAGACATGGGGAAAACGTGCAGGCTCCGCACAAACTGTGACCTAAACCAGGAATCAAACCCGAGTCCCTGAGTGCTGTGAGGCAGCAGTGCTAACCACTGTGCCACCGTGCCTCCTTAATGAAGTGGAATGATCATGATTAGCTTCAAAGTACAGAAATATCTGTGTACTTACTTTACTGGTGCGATATTTCACAACTGCATCTTCCTACTCCTTTACACTGTGAGCAAATTTCACTCCGATATATTAGCATGCACTCACATCATTGCATGCCTGACATTGTATTTGTGTTTTGATACAGAAGTATCAGAAATTAAAGTGGCCATATTTTAATAACACCTGCATTAATTTTTCATGTAATATCTTAATGGAAGTAAATATTTATTTCAAATAGTAGTCCTCTATCATGCGTACACACGGGTATGCTATTTTGTCCTATATTAACCTGGATTTGTCGTTTGAGATCTGAACTTTCTCGTAGGACTTTCTCCTCGAGAGTGGTGAAGTATCTTGCAGCTTCTTAGCAGATTGCCTGGGACTTTGGAGAAGAGAAAGGTCATTAGTAAGTTGTTAATTCATCTTTTGCACAAATTTATTGCACGTTTATTTCAATATTTCCATCCTCATGAGAAGTGAAGAAGTATAGTTTTCGGGTGAAGTAGGGAATAATTTGACTGGGGCACGGAAATGCATTTCAGCTCCTATTGTCAAAGTTTTATCGCTAGGAAGCTTAGGTTAAACATCAGATTTTTTTTAAATACAGCACAATGAAAGTTCTGGCATCTAGAAGATGTACTGCATCAACTCGCCAAAGCATCTCTGACAGCACTCTCCAGACAGAAAACTTCTAGAACAAGAAAGAGAAGTCTTCATGTGGGAAACACCACCACCACCTGCAAGTTCCTCTCCAAGTCGCTCACCATCTTGACTCAGGACCTTTGAGGTTTCTGGGTTAAAATCATTCTGCTCAAGGACACTTTGTTCACCACCTGAACAAATTAGTGGCAGCTGTTCAAATCAGAATGTGGCCGAGAACAGGTCAGGATTCTAGCTCCAAATTTTAATCAATGTGCAAGAACTCGTTGCACAACTCTGCTGTGCCATTCTGAAGCCAACAGACAGCTCAAGGAGCACAGGGCAATTGAAGTTTATTGGCACTTAAGAAAAGATGGACAAGTTATAAATGGATTTACGCAGTGATTTTGATGGACTTGACACTGAAGCAAGTCAGAAAACTGCAAATGTTGGATTGTGCCAGACTCAGATCACATATACAATGTCAATTATATTGTTGCTATAGTGGTTGGCAACAAAAGTCTATGACTGAAGAAGCAAGACTTGGAGTCAATGCCTTTAAAAAGAAATCATGAGTGCATTGGGATTCTGGTACCCTACATTTGGAAAAGGGTGGGATCCTACAGCAATTTTGAAGTAGGTGGCAAAAATATTTTAGCATCACAGTTACATATTTCTTTGAAAAAGGTTTGTGCTTGGCTTAGATTACTTAAATTTTGAGGTCTGTATATTATCAACTGAGCCTACTGACTTATTTCCATTTTCCATAACAAACAGTTGGCTGGTTGAAGTTTTCCCAAACTCACTCGTTTACAGGATGTATCTGTTACATTACAACTGTCCACTGCAAGAATAAAGGTAAAGACATCATAGTCTCAGTTAACCATAGGCTGCTCTTCACTTTGAGGGAGAGAGTTGACAGGTGGTGATTTAACTTGAGGATCATCACATCTCAGGCGAGGGGCAAGCTTGACAAGACGGGGCCTTCATGAATAGCCTCAGCTGGTGTGGGAACTGAACCTATGCTATTGACATTGCTCTGTATCACTAACTAGCCATCCAGCCAACTGAGTTAAACTGACCCTTAACTGCAGGAAAAGTAAGTAATTCGTTGACTTACAAGGTATTTCCAGATCTGGGTTGGAAACCAATGGGGTCTTTGTCCTTTGGAATTCGTAAAAGGACGTCAGTTGGCTTGATGCCATTCTCTTTCATATCAGCTGGTCTTATTAAACTTGGAGAGGACAAGTCCAGAGCTGAGCTATAACCTTCCCAGTACTGAAGCTCAGTCTTTTGCTCAGTCTATAAATTAAAAAATAAAATGATAATTTTGAAAGATCAAGAATCAAAAACAAATGTGTTAGTTTAATAATAAAAAAATGTTGTGGTAACAATACCGTTCTAATACTAGTACCAGGTCCTGTGCCAATCTCAATTAGTTTTAGTTTATTTCTTAGTGTCACAGTAGGCTTACATTACCAGTGTAATGAAGTTACTGTGAAAATCTCCTTGTCACAACACTTCAGCGCCTGTTCAGGTACACTGAGTGAGAATTTAGCATGGCCAATGCACCTAACCAGGCTGTGGGAGAAAACCAGAGCACCCAGAAGAAACCAAGGCAGACATGGGGAGAACGTGCAGACTCTACACAGACAATGACCCAAGCCAGGCACTGAACCCAGGCCCTTAGTGCTGTGAGGCAGCAGTGCTAACCAATTAGGTAGAAAACATTAGTGCAACATTTGAGAAAGACTTTGCAATCATTTCCACCTCGGGGCAATTCTTTTTTTCAAACTTGCAGACAGTTTAGAAAAAATGTAAAAAGTGAGTTAACTACCCTTCTTGTGATTAATCAGCAGCAATTTTATGTAAAATTCACATTTAGTTGGACCGGTTATCAAGTAGGAGCAGATATGACATGCATACATTCTTTAAAAACATAAACCATCATCACAATCAGAGTTCTCTAAATAGCAAGAACATGTTGAAGGTTTCTTCATTTTATGTCTATAATCACCAATTAAAATGAACTACTAAAATGTTAAAATTAAAATAGTGACACAGTGACAATCAACTACAAAAAGGCACATGAAATAATAATGTTGGCACAGTCCTTTTCAATGATAATCAAAGTTGGGATATACTAAACACAGGGAAAAGGGAATTCTCTGCTGCAGAATGGAGTGTCACAGTGATTTAAAATCCTGCCAGGTGACTGGGGGTTAAAGTGACCTGGCCACTTCAGAATTTTCACAATTGACAGACAGGAATGCAGATGTTGATCACAGGACTGCCTGAAATCACCATGCCAGGGATGATCTTCAGGTCTGCAAGGGCAATCCAGCCATGAGTCCCACATCCTAGGAGACAGCAGAGTGGTCAACCCTTGCCTGAGCCCACCCAACCCCCAGACCCTTCCTCTGCAGCCTGGCAGCAGCAGAGAGGCAAACGACCACTAGATCCACCTCCTTAACCCCCCTAGTGCCCAAGGCACCAAGCCAGGGTATCAGTGCTAGATGCCAGGGAGTAGTGCACCATTGGTACTGCCAAGGTGCATGGCCTGAATGGGGGCCAGATGGGAAAAGGGGTTGAGTGCGAAGGGTCTGAGGAGGAAGGGGTGGTGTGGTTTGAGGAGGCTCAGTAGATGTTCAGTGGTGGTGGGGGGGGCGGGGTTTGAGGAGGCTCAGTGGAGGTCTGAGGGGGGAGGGGGTCTGAGTGCAGAGTTCAACCACCCTCATGCATGTGTGGTGTGGGTGAATCCCATCTCACAGACACTTCAAATGCAAGTGGGAAGCGCTCCCACATGGGCACTTAGCATGAGAAAGGGAGAATTCCACCCAATATCTGCTGGCATTAAAAAGTGTATAAATGTAACACATCGCGATGATAAAATAATAGTCATACCTTTATTCTAAAATCTCCCTGGCTTAGGGAACGTTTTGAGTAAGAACCGGATGCTAAACTGGAAACAGAAAACATAGATGTTATTGCAATAAATGTTTAAACATACAGATTCAACCTCTCAGGTATGCGCAGGTACACAATGAACAAACTTTAAAACACAATCTATTATTTTCAACTTGAAAATCATACTTCAATAATTAACACAAGCATTTTATACTTTACTAATGTATGTAGTTGAAAAATAGATGGATGATTCACAGTGAATTGTCACATGGCCAGCTTTCGGCTTTATCTAGCATAAACTTAAAAAATATCTGGCCAGAATTGTGCCAATGATTTCTGTCAGCTGATATCAGCTCAAACGGCAAGTGCTTTTTATTTGTAATGCACGTGCACTGAAAATATGAAACAGGCTTCCATTGTGTAGGTGACAGATTAATGCCATTAATCTGGTAGAGATAAGATCAATTTCCAACTAGGTTCATTGCACAACAGCAGCATTAGCAATCAAGGAGAAACATCAGAGATGGCCTAGGCCTCAGTAAACTTATTATTGGCACTCAGCAGAGGAATAACATATGAGGTTCTTAGGAATACTTTATAGCCCACAGTAAAAACCATAGTATGCTTGATATTAAAAGGTCTTCTCATTTACCAGCAACATTAAAATATACTCAAATACTTGAAAACAATGTAAACTATTTTGCAATCAAAACACTTCTTGGGATGTTAGCAATATAAGCAATAAGCTTAACTGAGGCAATCATGTTCATTCAAATCCTTCATTATTTTACTCAAATCAACTTTTACTTTCTTTTTTTCCTGTAGGAAACTCATGTTAGAAGCCAGCACATCAACATTTCAGAATAATTTAGACATTAAATAAAATATTGCTGAATTTCTGAATGGAAACATTTTAAGTGTTTTTCCTTTCCCTCCCATCCATGTTGGAAATATGGTTCTCAGGGCATGAGGTCGCTTGTTCCACATTCAAATGACCATTCTTCATTTGTAAGGTTAAGTGGAGAGCATCAGCAAACACTTTTGACTACAGTATCCAAACTTGGCCCCAAGTGTGGGGAGGCACAGTCGCACAGTGGCTAGCGCTGCTACCTCACAGTGCCAGGTTCGATTCCTGGCTTGAGTCACTATCTGTGTGGAGTTTGCACATTCTCTCCATGTCTGCGTGGATTTCCTCTGGGTACTCCCGTTTCCTCCCACAGTCCAAAAACGTGCAGGTTCGGTGCATTGGCTGTGCTAAATTCTCCCTCGGTGTACCTGGACAGGTGCTGGAGTGTGGCGATTAGGGGATTTTCACAGTAACTTCATTGCAGTATTAATGTAAGCCTACTTGTGACTAACAAATAACCTACTATCACCATCGCAATTCACACCTAGCCATGCACACAACCATCAAATTAGCTGGTTAGCAATAAGAGCAGGGACCTTGGATCATTTCTGCACATCTTCCATCCCACAAGTGCCAAAGAAAATTGCGATACCCATGCTATTGCTATGGCTGAATTCTAACCTGGGATCTTCCTGACTTGTAGCTACTTGCTGTTTTAACCAATTCACTGGAAGGGCTGCACGTACATTCTCAAGTTTGCTATTTGTACTGATCTATTACTAACACTCCCAAAACAACATTATCCACCTGATTCTTGTTTGGTGCAGTTGATTAGCTGTAGCTATATAATATTAGGAGGGGACTTCAGTTAAAAAAGTTAGCTATGAATAATGAAGTTTATTATAAGCACTTATCAAAAGCTTACCTGCTATCTAGCCCAGAGCTGCACTCGGATGTTTCATCATCACTGCTGAGCTCTCCATTTTCTGAAAGTCACAAAGGTTAGATCATGAAGAACAGCTGATTGTTCAATTTGACATTCTCATTCAGACTCTGTCCCATAATTCACCCATGTAAACAATGCCCTTGTATCATTAGTCCTGTGGGTTTTGTTACTTGGTGTGTATGAACCAAAGCAGAACCTCAGGCCTTTTTCCTATTTGTAAAATGGGAATGCACTCAGAACTGAAGTCAAGAAAGTTGTGCATTCGAAAAGTGGAGAGAAGTCTTTCCTTTTTTAAATCTTTGAAGAACCATGACAGCCCTTAGATTTAAGTTCCATTTATTTGTATATACATGTCAGATTTTATTGGAATTTGCTGAGCACTTGTACATACAGTACCGCTTACTTGATTCATACCCTGCCAAATGATCAATTCCCTGATCTACCAATTTCAAATCAATGCCCCACAAAACAAAATCTTTTGTTTACTATGCTAACAGCGTATTGTTCACTTGTTACTGTCACTGCCATGCTTTGTTTAATTCAATCATGGATGTGAAGCCAGCAATCGTTGCCCATCCCTGACCTTTCTCGAGTAGGTGGTGGGGAGCCACCTTCCTGAACTGCTGTCGTCCGTGGGCATGACTTTCTGGTTCTGCCTGTCCCAAGACTGGAAATGCCCTCCCAAGGGCAATGGATCTTTCAATGTTCTGTCAAGTTTTCTGCCCCACCTGTGATGGTTTCTGCGACAGGCAGAACCAGAAGATGTACCTTACTGTTTTGTAGGTATACTGAAGTGTTGTTAGGGAGGGGAGGTGCTAGGACTTTGACCAAATGATAGTGAAGGAAATTATATTCCCAAGTCAGGATGGTGTGAGATTTGGAGAGGAATTTACACCCTATGCACCTGCTGAGTTATAGAGGTGTGCTTGGAAGGTGCGGTCAAATTAGCCTTGGCAAGTTGCTACAGTGCTTCTTGTAAGAATTGCAGCCACTGCGTGCTGATGGTGGAAGGAATGAATGTTCAATATGATAAATGAAGTGCTGACAAAAGGGCTACTTTGCCTTGGATGACGTTGAGCTCCGAGTGTTGTTGGAGCTGAACTTTTCCTGGCAAGAGCATTCCATCACACTGAGATAAAAGCAAAATACTGCAGATACTGGAATCTGAAACAAAGGGTCATCTAGGCTCGAAACGTTGGCTCCATTCCCTCACCGCAGATGCTGTCAGATCTTCTGAGATTTTCCAGCATTTTCTGTTTTTGTACTCCATCACAGTCCTGACTTGGGGTCATTGGAGTTTTGGGGAGTCGGAGGCAAGTCACTTGTGACAGAATTCCCAGCCTCTGATCTGTCCTCTTGTGATTAATATGGACTGGTTCAGTTAAAATTCTGGTCAATGGTAATCCCCAGGATGTTGACAGTGGGGAAATCAGCATAGGCTGCCCATCAAATGTCAAATGAGTGAAGGCTAAATTCTCTTCTGTTGGAGATGGTCATTGCTTGACACCTGTCTGACACAAATGTTACTTGCCACCTATTAACCCAAGCCTGAATTTTGTCTGGGTTTTGCTACATACGGACATGGGCAACTTTGTTATCTCAGCAGTTTTGAATGGAATTGAACATGCTGTGTAATCATCAGCAAACCTCTGACCTTATGAAGGGGAAGCCTTTGATGAAGCAGCTAAATATGGTTGAGCAATAGCACTACCCTGTGGATCTGCTGCAGTAACGTACTGGGAGATGATCGGTCCCCAACAACGCAACCATCTTCCATTGTGCTAGGTATGACTCCAACCAGCAGAGAGTTTATCACTGGTTCTTGACCTCAGTTTTGCTAGGGCTCCTTGATGCTAAACTTGGTCAAATGCTACATTAATGTCAAAGGCAGTCATTCTCACCACAGCTCTGGAATTCAGTCATTTTGTCCGCGTTTGGACCAAGGCTGTAATAAGGTCAGCAGCTGAGCAGCCCTGGCAGAATCCAACCTGAGCACTGGTGCACAGATTACTGAGTAAGTGTCACTTGAAACACTGTTCATGACACCTTCCACCATTTTGTTGATGACAACAGTAGACTGACGGGACAGGAGTAATGGGCCAGATTTGTTATGTCCTGCATTTTGTGGGCAGGATATACTAAGGCAATTTTCCACACACTTGGACAAGTGAAGTGTGTTATCTGTATTGGGACAGCTTGGGGCAGCTAATTCTGGAGCACTTTGTCTAGTAGTACAGGCCAGATGCTTTTGGGGTCTATGGCCTTTACTGTATCCACTGCCTTCAGACATTATGGCCAGAATTCTCCTGTACCACACAGCACAGGAAATGTAGGGGCTGGGGGGGCAGCGGGTGGAGTGTTGTATGAAGAGATGGGGGCAGCAGATATGCTATTGACCGCAGGTAGGATTCTCCGGTTTTGAGGTGAGCATGGCCAGAGAATCCTGCACTTGATATCAAGCGAAGTGAACCAAACTAACTGAAGACTAGCATCTACAATGCTGGGGAGCTCAAAAAGGAAGCCACGATGGATCATGAGCTCGGCACTTCCAGCTGAAGATGGTTGCAAAGTTCTTCAGCCTCTCCCAGTTCAAACAGCTGCGATGAAAAATTAAAGTAACCAAGTGTGGAATCATGGGATAAGAGATGCAAACTATAAATCTTATCGCCATTTATAAATACTTAATTCTAAAACACGTAAACCCCAAGAGACGTTGTGCTCAGTCAAGCAAGCGCACATTACCTTGCGAGACACTTTGAAGTAATGTCTGGAGTTCAGGAATGGATTCTGCTTTTTCCCTTAACATGTTAATCAGCTGAGTTGGAACAGAATCCATCACATCTATTTGCTTTAATCGACCTTCCAACAGCTTGATCTGGGCCTCTTTTTGAGCCACCTGCATGCCCTGCAATTGAAAACAACGGAAGAGTGCAAGACAATATAAAAAAAATGCTTCAGCTTCTGAATTTATCCCAGATCATTTATGTGAGGCTTCAAGGGACTCATTAGGATGATACTCTGCTCTGCCACTCCATATCTGAAACTAATGCACAGAACGGTTTCCTTCATTACAGCTGCTAAACTGCTACACCAACATCAATAAAATTTCCAATTTGAATTTTAATCACATCTCAGGAACTACAGAGCCTCAGATTGTCATTTTACAGTGGTTTCTTACTTGTCCATGTAATTAATTAAATAATCCAAATATATTTAAAGACTGATTAGCATGCAATGTCACATAGCAATCCATGATATCCTTTATCTCTAGCCATAAGACATATGAGCAGAATTAGGCCACTCGGCCCATCAAGTCTGCTCCGCCATTTAATCATGGCTGCTTTTTTTTTAATCATCCCCATTCTCCTGCCTTTTCTCCATAACCCCCGATCCCCTTATCAATTGAGAATCCTATCTATCTGTGTCTTAAAGTACTCAATGACTTGGCCTCCACAGCTTTCTGCGGCAAAGAGTTAAACATATTCACCACTCTCTGGCTGAAGAAATTCCTCCTCATCTCAGTTTTAAAGGATTGTCCTTTCAGCTTGAGGTTGTGCCCTCTGGTTCCAGATTTTCCTACCAGTGGAAACATCCTCTCCACGTCCATTCTATCCAGGCCTCGCAGTATCCTGTAAGTTTCAGTAAGATTCCCCCCTCATCCTTCTAAACTCCCACAGACCCAGAGTGCTCAATCGTTCCTCATATGACAAGCTCTTCATTCCAGAGATCATTCTTATGAACCTCCTCTGGACCCCTTTCCAAGACCAACACATCCTTCCTTAGATATGGGGTCCAAAACTGCTCACAATACTCCAAAGCAACCCATGATGTCCTTCATCTAGCTGACTGCCCAATAAGATGTTCCTGGCATCCAAGCAATGATCATCCTTGGCAAATCAAGGGAATGGTGCTCTTAATTTTCTACTTCTAACCAGAGAGAGAGATCAGGCATTGTAGGTCCAAAAATTCCTAACCAGTCCTCCCAGCATTGCTGCATATTGGGAGTGCCTAATCAGGTTATTAGCCAATAGGGGAATTGCTCGCAATATAGTCTTTCTTCCTGATTTCAAATTGTATACATGTTATTAATAATTCACTAAATATTAAGAGGAAATATGACTTTGTAATGCTGACATTCTACCTTGGGGAATGAATATTTCAAACAGAGCCTATAAAAATCAGCAGCCAAGGCTACATTTTATTTATTTTTCATAAACATGTTGTTCTCTTTTTCCCCTCCATTTATCAATTCTTTATCTTCACCTCTTACAAACATCAATTTGAGAACAGTCGCACAAATACCAAATGACTTTCAATGTCACAGTCATCTATCTATTAAATGCTCCATTTAACAAAATCAGTGTGAATCATAGAACCATCGAAAAGTTACAACACGGAACCCATCTTTTCCATGCCAGCCAAAGGACATTCAGATGCCCTTTTTAATCCCACCTTTCAACATCCAGCCCATACCCCTGTTGCTTACAGTATTTCAGGTGCCGATCCAGATACTTGTTAAAAGAATTCAGAGTCTCTACATCCACCACCAATTCAGGCAGCAAATTTCAGACACCCATCACCCGTTTTTCCCTCACGCGCACCGCCGCTCCACCACCTCCACCCCCCACCCCCCCCAACTCAACACCTACTGCCATTGATCTTATATCAATATACACTAGTTCTAGAATTCTCCACCAAGGGAAACAATTTTATCTTGTCTACTCTATCTCTTCCCCTCATGCTTTAAAGGCAAGTTTAAACTTAAACTTTGGGGTCATAAGGAACTTGTCTAGGCCCCACAATGAACATCTGCATCTCTGTTATACTGGTTTCTGTCCTCTCCCCACCAGTGAGACCCCATCAAACCTCTGCATGTCATGACTTAGCCCACTTCCAATGGGCAGTCTCAGTTTTTTCCTGCCTGTGATCAACTAGCCGCCTGTGTTGAGTGGGCAGTTGGCTGGCAGGATGTATGTGAGACCTTGTCATTAATATGGGCCAGATCTTCTACATGCTCCAGGGCAGGTGGACCATGCGCCCCAGTTGCTTCCCCTTTGAGTGTTAAAATTTCCCTTCACAAGTCAGCAGGATACTCCAGCCTCTGGACATCATGTATAAGTCCAGTTCTGCCTTATCCTAATATATACTCATCCAGCTAGGGTTTAGTAGAAGTTGATCAGAAGTATAAGTTAGGGTCAATGTGACACTACAGGCAATTTTAGTACTATGGCCATCATTTAGATCAGGTAAGTCACCTTAACCTGGGACCTTCTTGGTCTACACTGCTCAGGCTACTGGGCTAATGGAGGAACCACCTTGTGAGGACATTTATTAATATATTAGTGTCACAAATAGGCTTACACTAACACTGCAATGAAGTTACTGTGAAAATCCCCTAGTCGCCACACTCCAGCACCTGTTCAGGTACACTGAGGGAGAATTTAGCATGGTTAATGTACCTAACCTGCATGCCTTTCAGATTGCGGGAGGAAACCAGAGCATCCGGAGGAAACCCACGCAGGCACTAGGAGAGCGTGCAGACTTTGCATAGGCAGTGACTCAAAGTGGGAATTGAACCCGGGTCCCTGGCGCTGTGTAGCAGCAGTGCTAACTACTGTGTTACCGATATATTAATTTATAAAAGATTGCTCTGCACCCAACATAAAGTCATGTCAGTTCTTTATGGGATCTCAAACATACTGTACAAATGAGTAAATGCTGAAAAGCACAGGTTCATCCCAAATGTACCTTGGAATAAATAATGCACTTGGTGTGGCTTCATCATAAAACAAAACAAATATGTACTTTGCAGTTCATCACATGTCACTATATGGAAAATAAAGATACCAGAGCTGCTTCAGACCGCTATCATTGGCATGAACCAGCTGAAATAACCATCTGTTCAGGGATAACATTGGCTCGTATCACAGAAATGCATCAGATCAAGGAGTGATGGAGTGACAGGAAAGACTGAAACTAGGTGGCTACAATACAAATTATTTTTTTTCTGACCGGTTTACAGCCCTTGGAGACAGTTAATCAGTGGTACTATTCTACAGATAGAAAAATAAGTTGTAGATGAACCTCTCACCTTATCGATAGACATTTTAAGAAAGTGATCCAGCAGATGGCGTGCTTCAGCCAAGGAACACGAACTAATGACAACGGATGTGTCTGTTGAATTAATTTCATCCTGCAAAACAAAGTGAGAGAATTTAATACAAAACACTGGTGAGGACACCGAGGAGCCAATGTATACAATGATTTTTAGTTCTCCATTAGATGATATAATTGCTGGTCACCAGATTGGCCTGCAGAATGCCCACAATAAATCAGGACGATGAGATCTGAGACCTTTGTACATACATCGATTTTGTTTCAGCCTCCCATCCGTTTACTCAGCCAGCATAATTAAGGATCCCACGAACCCCGGTCATTCTCTCTTCCACCTTTTTCCGTCGGGAAAGGAATAGAAAAATCTGAGGTCACGTACCACCCAACTCAAGAACAGCTTCTTCCCTGCTGTTGTCAGACTTTTGAATGGGCCTACCTTGCATTAAGTTGATCTTTCTGTACACCCCAGCTACGACTGTAACACTACATTCTGCAGCCTCTCCTTTCCTTCTCTATGAATAGTATGCTTCGTCTGTATAGCGCGGAAGAGCCAATGCTTTTCACTATGTACATGTAATAATAAATCAAGTCAAGTCACTCAAATGATATTGTTCTGCAGTTTTGGATCATTGCCCTTCAAGTTCCCAACAAGCAACCGACCTATCTTTGGGCATTTGCAAATTTCACAAGTTAACTTAAGTGAAATTTTTGGGCAACCTCACCAACCCAAAGTCTGAAGTTCCCTACAGTACAACAGTGACAAAATTTCAATGTTACATTGTTGGCTGTGAAACACTCTGGGGCACCCACAGATTGCAGAAGTTGCCCTACGCTAGTAAGTACAAGTCTTGCTTCTTTTCTTTCAGTTATCACCACTTTCCTTAAAATAGATTGCATTAAAAGTCAGTGAATTCTACACTGTTGATTGGGTTATTTGTTACAATTTCCAGCACCCAGTTTAAAAGTGAAGGAATTCTCAGAGATGCAACAACAAACACTAGCATCAGGAACTCAGGTGCCCTTCCTTTTTAGTCACTCACGGCTAATCCTGGATTAGGTTCTTTAAGGGTAACGTTCCTTCAAATTTTTGGTGTTATTCAGAGCGTAATCATTGCTCTTTAATACCTTGCTCTGCTAAGCAAACAGGCCTCATGGAAAATCAATAGGCCATTAGGAACTTGCAATAAGTACTTGGTTCATTTCCCCCCCCTCCTCCACACACAACCCACCCTTTCCTGCTTAACCATATAATACTGAAAAGGTGAAGTTGAAAGTGCAAGATTTTATAGATAATTTGATTTAATAACCACAGCAATAGTGGATTGAGCCAAGCTAAGTTTCACATGGTTTACAAAACAAAGGCATGATGTTTTAATTCAGTGCAGGCTATTCAAATGATGACACTTTCCCACATTTAATCAGGCTTGAATCCTTTCAGCTTCCTTTTAAAAACAGCCGCTAAGAGTAGCAAAACACATTAAAAATCAGTAGCATTAGCACTTGCCATCTTTACTTTGTGTTTTTTGAAAGGTAACAAATGTGTTCAAGTACTATCAGGCTTCTAGCAATTAATCTGCGCTCTTGGCGTAAACCTGCTTTTTCTTGTCAGCTTGCTAGACCCTCCTTTTTCACTTAGCCAACTTCTCATGTTTCCATTTCAGTCCTGCCATTCCCCCATCACCTCACTTAATCACATTTTCCCAGAGAAGTAGCCCAACAATCACTTGCAATGTCTTCTCTGCCTATTCACACACTATTACTCTGATGTCCACCCAAGGATCTATCCATGCCCCCTCTCTGATTTCCGATCTTTATGATGCCGCTTGGTGACATCATCCGAAGGCACAATGTTTATTTTCACATGTACATTGATGACACCTGGCTATCCCTCACCACCACCCCGCTGACTCCTTCATTGTTACTAAATTATTGGATTGCTTACTTGATAAGCAAAAATTTGCTCCAATTAAATATTGGGAAGACTGAAGCCACTGTTTTCAGTTGCCATTCCAAACTCCATTCCCTAGCTCTTGGCTCCATCCCCTTCCTTAGTAACAGTCTGAAACTAAGCAAATCTGTTCACACCCTTGATCCCCAGATGAGCTTTTGACCTAACATTCAGAATATTAGCAAGACTGCCCACTTCCACTTCTGTAACATCACTCAATTCTGTCTCCGTCTCTGCTCCCATCTGCGTCTGAAATCCATGCCTCTTTTCCTCTCGCCTTGAATATTAGAAAGCATTCCGGGCTGGTCTCTCACATGCTACCTCTGTAAATGTGAAGACATCCAAACATCTGCTGCCCAGGTCTTAACCCATGGACAAGTCCCCAGCTCCCATCACCTCTAAGCTTACTGGCTGACATTAGCTCCCAGCCCAGCTGCTTGTTTTTAAAATTCTGATCTATTTTTCAAATCCCTCCATTGTTTCCCCCTCTATACCTGTCTAATCTCCTCCAACCCACAACCCTCCAAGATATCTTTGTTGCGCTAATTTTGGTTTCTTCTGCAATCCAAATTTATAATTGCTCCACCATTGGCAATGGACCCCAAATCTGAAACTCCTTTCCCACACCTCTCCACTTCTCCAACTGACTTTCTTGCTTCAAGTTATTTCTTAAAACACATCCCTTTGACCAAGCTTTTGGTATCTCCTTACTTGGCTCAGTTTCACAATGCAACTGCAAAGCAAGTCAGAACCTGACGAGGTTTGCTTCTGAAACATCAACATGCTTGTTCTCTGCATAGATGCTAATTGACTGCTGCGTGTTTCAGAACTCTCTTTGCTGCTTTACATTTTCAGTTATTCTCCTTTTTATTTGTACACGTCTTCAATGCAGGTGCCTGTTTCAGATGCTAAACCGAGTGTTATATGCCCTACCCCACTCCAGAACATCTTAGTCAGAATACCTTGGTCTCCTCGATCTGCATTATGGTAGCTTGGCATTCAAAAATACTGTCATTAATGTAGTCAATATTCGCCTTCAAGGCTTCAAGTTCCTCATTTATTTCCTGGATGGACTTATCTTCTGGATTTTCCTTTAGAATCCGTTCCCTTTTCCCAAGTAGCACTTCCTGCAGGCCAATTAATTCCTCTCGTTTCTACAAAAGAATTTCGGACTTTAATATTTTGATTTGAATTCTATGGCACTTGATAAAGGTGAAGCAAAAGAACTTCCCCATTATTTTCTGCCATTACAAAATTCATTTCTATTGACTAATATAGGCATTCATCTTCATGAATGAAATCTGGAACACATTTTGAACATCAGTATAATATATTGTAATGCTACACTTCAAAACAGTCAAATGTCAATTTCTGGGTACTCAAATTCAACAGATCTTCTCATAAAGAATATTAGTGTAATTAGCTTTAACCAATGGTTCAGCAGTTTCCACATTAATAATGCATGTAGATCAGAGGCTTTTACGTCTAATGGTTTTAATGTATTAATTTGGTTTTTTACTCCAGTGGGTGGGAAAGGAAAAAAAAATTCCTTCAAAACTTACCATCGCTTTGGTGAGAGAACACCTCTTAACATGTGGAAACTGAGGCTTCCTGTCTCCCATAAGTACGCCATTAGCAGTCTCAGTTTGCCATTAAAGTTCTAGTTTGGAGTGGATAACTGTTCTCTGAAACCTAATTTATCTACTGGGCTAAGTCAAACTAGCATGAGATTGCCATGTCAGTCAGTTACCTTGTTCATATGTCGCAATTCCTTCCCTTTCTTGTGTAAAATAAAGTCAAAGTTGCTGACATGTCTGTGGTTCAGTTTGTCATGTTTCTGGTTTCATCAAGATCTTAACTTTCTCCATGTGGTCCCCACTGTTTGCATTGCCACACAGGCAACACACTGGGGATTTTGGACAGTTGAAGTTGATTTTGTTCAAGCTAATTTGAGTTCGTACTCACCATTTACTTTTGGTAGACAGTAACAATCCATAAACCACATTCCCCAATAATACAGCTGAAAATGAGGCAGCAACTCCATTAGCTGATTCTCGTTAATCTCAAATTGCTGCGTTTTAAGCAACTCGACCTTTGAAAGCTACTCACTTCAAACATTAACATGTGTTTTTATTTTACCAGTGTGCCTAACTGCACAAAAGTTGACACTTTTGGGGCAACACAATTAGTTAGACCTCCCCTTGCCTGTTTAACTGCAATGACATTTTACAGCCCAAGTTGCTGATAGTGCGTGAACAGGTAATCTTGCAGTAACTGGGTACTTGGGACACGAGTAAACAGGGCAAGCCACTGTGCAATTCCTTAACCAATCAGACTGAAGGACTGTAAAAATGTCTTTAGATTTTATGTGAATAAAGGACATTTTTGCAAATAAAAAATAGGCCTTTATCAGATCAGGGCCTATGTCAGGTGCAAAACCTTTTCTTGTCAGCTTGGATCTCGTATGTCTCTCATGTGAGGACCATGAAATGAATTCTATTTAAATTTGGTTTTTGGAGCAAGCAAAGAGATGCACTCGGGTCTGCCCTGTTCATTCTGAGCACTGGCTTTGTAATTTTAAGAATTGAGCAATTTTTTTTAAATTGGCCTTTCGGTTAAAAACAAGCATCAGATGAAACCCAAAGATAGGGTGCAATGCCTTTCCATGTCAGATCTTTCTATGTCTCTCTTATGGGAATTATGAATTGGATTTTGAATTCGTTTTTGGAGCAAGCAAAGAGATGAATTAAGGGCTTGACTGTCCACTCTGCACATTGGCTTTGTAGCTTTAATATGGAGTAAAAGTTCAAAAAAATGTACAATGCCAAAAGCAACTTCAGGTTATTGTATATCAATGGTGAGCTAGAAAGCGAGATGCCATATTCACAAAGTTACAACTCAAAGAGAAACTTGTGGATTTCTGAGCGGTCAAGAACACAAGAACTTTTTTATTTTGATAATATCACTGTCATATTTCTTATATACTGGAAGACAGACTGTTGGAGTGGGTTGTCGGTCTGATTATTGGAGTGAGATAAGCTGAATGTAAGAGACTAAAACCAACAGCAAGAAGTTGGTTTTGATGCGTCAATGAACCAACAGGAACTTCAACCACAATTTTACATAAAGCAGTAACTGAAATAGTTTTCAATTAAATTGTTTTAGTTCAAAGGGGGATATTTACAGGTTATGAAAGGTGTAAGTAAATAAGTTAAAGATAGAGTAAGCTTATTTTTCTTAAAAGCTTAAGCGCTCAAATTAATAAATAAACTTAATTCTAGGGAGAATGCATTTCTAAAGAGATTGGTTAAGACAATATAGAGATCAAAGAAAAAAGTATGTGTTGAAGGAAATACTGAAATGTGTGTGTGTATAAGGGGGTGGCGGTTGGGGAACTAGCTGCTTAGATCTCCCATATGATAGCAAGATGGCAATTCAGAATCCCAAAAATAGTGTGAACAAGGCCAAACCTGGGGAATGAGCTGCTGTCAGTCTTAGACATCAACCGAAGAGAAACGAGGCACTTCGTGGTAAAACTTATTGGAATTCAACACAATTTAGTTGGTAAACAGAAAAGGAAAAAGTTGCCATGATTCTCCCATCCAGCTGTGCTAGTTTTAGTGGAACAGGCCGGGAGATTCTCGCATCAGCCAATTTGCAGTTTGTGCATGTGGTCTGGCCGCAATAGCATCTCTCAGCGCCTGCACGGAGTACAAACTGAAACTAAAAACAGAAGGTTCTGAAATCCCGCTGGCATCTCCACCAAATCACATGATTAGCTCTTAAAGCAGCCATACAATCATTTAAATATACAGCAGTGTGACTGTGCATGTGCCCAAGCATAAATTTGTTTTAGCGTCTGTGGACAAGTTACAACAGACACATTATTGTGAGCAATTTTGGGCCCCATATCTAGGAAAGGATGTGCTTGCCTTGGACAGGTCCAGAGGAGGTTCACAAGAATAATCCCAGGATGGAAAAGCTTGATGTGCGAGGAGTGTTTGAGGACTCTGGGTCTGTACTTGATGAAGTTTAGAAAGGTGAGAGGGAAACTTACAGAACACTGAAAGGTCTGGACAGAGTGGACATGCGGAAGATGTTTCCATTAGTAGGAGAGATTCAGATCCAAGGACACAGCCTCAGAACAGAATGATGACTCTTTAGAACTGAGATGAGGAGGAATTCCTTCAGCCAGAGAGTGGTGAACCTATGGAATTCATTGCCACAGTAGGCTGTGGAAATCAAGTCATTGAGAATATTTAAGACAGAGATAGATAGATTCTTGGCTGGTAAGGGGATCAAAGGTTATGGGGGAAAAGGCGGGAGAATGGGGTTGGCAAACCTTGATTGAATGGCAGAGCAGACTCGATGGGCCAAATGGCCTAATTCTGCTCTTATATCTTACGATCTTATGGAAATCAATGCTGCAACAGCCTTGAGAATTACTCAACATTTTTATGTAATATCTTAATGTGAATACCCCAAGCAGGCGATTCATATCTGCTTCCATGTTGGAAATAGTCATCCTCTGCATCACAATGTCGGTTATTCTAGACTCCAGAGCCTGCCATTTTAGTCGGGCTGTCTTTGAGAAGCCCTCTCCAACTCCTTTCTTCTGGTACTTGATCTTTCTGCAGAATAAAAACAAATGGTCAACAAATTCAGTAAAGAAAACTCTCAGTGCAAAGAATGAAAAGACTTATTGTGGCGTAGGTGTCTGGGATAGGGGGAACAGTCAAAAGTGTGACTTATTTTAGTGGAATGCATGTTATCATATTGCAAATCACAACTGACTCAACCAGAGCACCATCAATGTACATATAACTTCATGCAATGTGATCGATTAGCAATCAAATTAACGTAGTCGCGATAAATCCTTGTCCCTCCAAGGGCATTTTCCCCTATTTCACATACATTCCCTTGATCCAGTCTGTGCCAGATGGTATATATCGCAAATGCTTAAGCCAATAAAAAGTTGTGTGTCAGCCATGCACTTAATTCCATGTATTAAATGTTCTGAAGCAAAACTAGGGAAGGAATTAAATGGTCCAAAAAGAAAAGCAAAAATAATCCCAGTGCCCAATGAAGTTTATCTCAGAACTACTGAAAAGAGAAAATTGAAATTGAAAGGGAGATCACATGAGGGGACATCCAATTTATACCATTTGACACAAGTAAATTGTTTAGCATGAACAGATTAAGCCAATTCACAGAGCATTCTACTGAGTTATTTAAACAATTACAAGTGCATAGTTTTTTCAACAGTCTCTACCAAATCAAGTTACCTATCTATCATGAAAAGTGACTGTTCATTATTATAAAACTTCTCCAAATAGAATTCAATATATGGAATTCAAGCCATACTGCACTCAACTGTAAAGTTGATGTGAATATTTAGCCTGTGATGCTATGTGAAGCCAGTAAAACAATGTTTTTTTAATTCATTTATGGGACGTGGGTGTCTTTGGCTAGGTCAGCATTTATTGTCTATCCCTAACTGCCCTTGAAAAGGCCAGTGATGAGCTGCCTTCTTGAACCACTGCTGCACTGGTGATAGGGAGGGAGTCCTAGGATTTTAACCCAGTGACAGCCAAGGAATGGCAATATATTTTCAAGTCAGGGTGGTGAGTGACTTGGAGAGCAACTTCTAGGTGCTGATGTTCCCATGTGTCTGCTGCCCTTGTCCTTCTAGACGGTTGCAGTCATGGGTTTAGAAGGTGCTGCCTAAGGAGTCTTTGTGAGTGACTGCAGTGCATCTTCTAGATGGTACACACAGCTGCCACTGTGCGTTGACGGTGGGGGGAGTGAACATTTATGGAAGGGGTGCCATTCAAGTGGGTTGCTTTGTCCTGGATGGTATCAAGCTTCTCGAGTGCTGTTGGAGCTGTACTCATTCAGGCAAGTGGACAATATTACATTACGCTCCTGATTGTGCCTTGAAGACAGTGGGCAGGCTTTGGGGAAATCACAAGGTGAATTACTCACCACAAGATTCCTAGTCTCTTACTTGTCAAGAGGCAATGATTAGATTCTCTCTTGCATCAGATGGTTATTGCCTGGCAGTTGTGTAGCACAAATGTTACCTGCCATTTGTCAGCCAAGCCTGGATGTTGTCCAGGTCTTGCTGCATTTGGACATGGACTGCTTCAGTAAATAAGTCATCAGCAAATGGTGCAGAACATTGTGCTACCATCCACAAACATCCCCACTTTTGGCCTCATGATGCAGGGAAGATTATTGATGAAGCAGCCGAAGGTAGTTACGCCAAGGACACTATCTGGAGGAACTTCAGCAGTGATGTCCCAGGACTGAGTTGATTGACCTGCAACAACCACAACTATCTTCCTTTGTACTAGGTACGACTGAACCAGTGGACAGTTTACTCATGATTCTCACTGACTCCAGTTTTGCCAGGGCCCCTTGAAGCCACACTTGGTCAAATGATGCCTTGATGTTAAGGGCAGCCACACACACCTCTAGCATTCAGCTCTGTTGCCCGTTTGAGCCAAGATTCGAATGAGGTAGGAACTGATTGACCCTGACATATTCAAACTATTCAATTTTACCAATGGACAAAATTTTTTAAAAAGACATGTTTTACATTTCAAATGTTGTTCATCTGCCAATGCTGTCCTTTACCAGCAAACTTTTAAATAAGTCATATGCGCAGAAGTAGTGAGAAGTAAAGAATAATCCCAAATCACTATTATCAGATGCTTTTCGTGTCCTCTTGTTGTGGGATGCTGCTTTTGGTGCATCTCATAATATTTCTTACATTAACTAATTCCTATCATTGTTGATTTACTTTTCACCTTTTAAGTTTTGTTATTGACTACATAATTACCTCGCTGCCCTTGTTCCATTCACTGCAGAAACTGTCTCATTCCAGGCTGCATTTAACTTTCGATTCCACTGTCTCACAATATTAGATACAGATTTCGAGGCAGATTCTGGTTCTGAAGATGTGGTACTGGCAGAAAGCTCTGTTCCAGAGTCCAGAACATTCTGTTTGCGGCTTACACGACCAGCAACTCGGTTGGACATTGGTTTGGCTAGTCTTCGGAGAGCACTAACCTAAGCAGGAAAACAGAATAATGACAAATATTAAATAAGATGTGATGATTTTTTAGAAGAGGAATCTCTTTCTTTATTGAGGTTTCCTAACTGAAGTACTTCACTTTGAAAGGCACGCTTTTTCAATATCAAAACCCATCAGTCTGGATGCTTCGCAATTTAAATTGTGCCTGATCATCTGCTCCCTTCCATAGTTAAGTTAGGTAAAAGTCCAACAGTATTTTTTTTAAATCACAAGCTTTCAGAGCACTGCTCATTTAACAAGTGAAGCACTTTGAAAGCTTGTGATTCCAAATAAACCTGTTGGACTTTAACCTGGTGTTGTGAGACTTCTTACTCTGTCCACCTTAGTCCAACACCGGCACACCCACATCACAGTTAAGCTAGGTAGTCTGTCTGACATAATCATACTAATACTTGGTATATTTGTGTCAAATACCTTTGCCCAATATTATACATGAGTTATTAACCTATTGAATTATAAATTGATTATAAATAACTATTTTTATTAGGTATTTAAAACCTAGGAGGATCCAACACCACAGAAATGCTTCTAACTTTCCACAATGCTATATAAATGAAAAAAAAACTATGAAGCTAACAAGGTTAACAGTTTAAGAAGTGGAACAGCATACATAGGCTTCTGCTTCATAGTGTTATAAAGCAACCAAAACATCTGTTCTAAGGTGCACTACACTCGCATTGACTCAGCTGGTTATTTGCTATCTGAAATCGTGAATTCATACCTCTTGCGTTTTTCTGCGTAGGACGATTTCTTGTTGCCGTTTTTGAGACTCCAAAGACCTAATTTGGAACTGAAATTAAAAAAGACAGAACCACTCAGATTCAGAAACTTTTAGAACTAACTGAGTAAAGAGCCAACTTTGTTGGAAATTGTCTGAAAGGTAAATTGAGGTACAATAGAAGATAATTGTATCCACTCACCTTCCACTCCAACTTTAATCTGAATCCAGACAATTGGAATGAGACTAAAGTGAGCCACAGTTCTCATTTCAAAGAGCACCAATTGTAATATATTAATAAAACTATAATCTTAACAGTTTTCTATTTATCTGAAAATTCCTGTCAGGTCAAACGTTTTTCAATGAGGAAATTGCTACCAAAATTTCTATCAATGGGTTTACATGACTTCAGTTACATGTCACTCAATCCAAAGAGCTGCTTTTCCACTGTTCCTTAAGAAATATTTGGTAGCCACTTAGGTAGGAAGAATCAGTGTTGAGGATGGGTAATACTTCCATTAACATTGGACTCTTCTGCGTTATGTACCATCTCTGAGTAACAGGGTATTGTTGTCTTATCTTCTACAAAGGTTTTGCTAAAACTAGCTATGAGAGCATGTGGGAAAGTTATCTACAGGAGCTAAACTCTACTGGTGATTTTCTTTTCCTCTGTGGTGAAATATTTGGTTTTCAATCAACATTTTGCCCAATTTTCTTTTCCACCAACCTATGGCGGCAGCATTCCCAACCAGCAGTTTTCAACCAGAAGATTAAAAATTAAAGCTACCCCGCATGTTATAAGACAGGATTCTCTGGCCTCGTCCATACCCACCCGCTGCTAACGAGAAAGGGGAATTTGGTGCTCAGCCAAAACTTAGTTCACTGCAAAATCCCAGCCGCGGATAAAGCCGGAGGTTTCTGGTGATAAGCGTTCCACTGTTGATACATTCAGCATGAACACTCTGGATACCCACTATCAGCATTAAGAGTTCCTGAAGCAGATTAACCCCAATCTCATATTAGCAACACTTACTGAACCAACTGGGTCAAAATTCTACAACTCCCTCCCTAACAGCACTATGGGTGTACTTACACAGTACATGGACAGTTGCGGTTCAAGAAGGCAGCTCACCACCATCTTCTCAAATGTAATAGGAATGGGAAATAAATGCTAGACTAGTTAGCAATGCCCATGTTCCATGAAAGACATACAAATTTACATATTAGCCATCCTTATCTTCTGCATCAGACAATTTTGCGGGAGGTGTGTGTGTGTGTGTGTGTGTGTGCGCGCGCACATGCTAGGGCGATTCTCCCAGCTCGCTACACTATTTTAGCACTGCAACAGACTGGGAGACATTACTGGATGCCGTTTAGCGGGCTCCCTATTGGGTGCCACAAGCTTTTACGTATCTCTGACTCCAAGACTTTGAGTAATCAGCTCTGCGCTGGAAATTGGTGCGGACCTGATTTAGATTCCAATTTACATTTAATTAGCGGGCCCAGGACTGAAGACACCCCCTGCCCCCTCAACCAATGTTTATATCGATGACTGTGTAGCATCAACAATTTTCATTTGTTTAGTGTCTTAACTTGAATCATAGAATCCCTACAGTACAGGAGGCGGCCATTCAGCCCATCAAGCCTGCACTGCCAACAATCCCACCCAAGCCGTAGCTCCATACATTTACCCTGCTAATCCCTCTGATGCTAAGGGCAATTGGGTATGATCAATCAGCCTAACCCACACATCTTTGGGCTGTGGGAGGAAACTGGGCCACCCAGAAGAAACCCATGCAGACACAGAGAACGTGCAAACTCCATACAGTCACCCGAGGCCAGAATCGAACCCGAATCCCTGGCACTGTGAGGGAGCAGTGCTAACCACTGTGCTATCCTAGAAAAATTACCTCAAGTGTTTCATCAAACAGAATTTGACACACCAGCCACAAACAGCAATATTAGGATGACTGAGCAAACATTTCGTTAGAGAGGTTGATTTGAAGGAGCATCTCATGGGAGTATAGGGAGGTAAAGATGTTTAAAGGGGAGGTATTTCAGAGTTTGGGGCTTGGGCAATTTGTAACACAGGACATCCATTATCTAATTAATGTTATTCATTTGTGAACTTCTTTCCAGTGTATTTTTCAATGCAGATCTTGTTGCCAATTCTTATCCCTTTCATCAGTACTTACTTCTTGTCGCCTCTGTTCCTTCTTCAATTGTGCAATCTCGCGGTTTCTCTTGCTTTCAATCATCCTCATTCGTTGCTGATCCTCCCTCATCTGTTTCATGAGAGTTACCTGACAAAAAAAGTTTCCAGGAAAAGTATTACCATTATTTCACTGAAACGACTGAGCTTCTAAATAATTACATAGGTAATTAAGAAGGCAAATGGAATTTTGTCCTTCATTGCTACAGGGATGGAGTTTACAACCAGCAAGGTTATGTTGCAGCTGTATAAGATGCTGGCGAGGCCACACCTGGAATATTGTATACAGTTTTGGTCTCCTCACTAGAGAAAGGATATACTGGCACTGGAGGAGATTCACTAGGTTAATTCCAGAGTTGAGAGAGTTGGCTTATGAGAGACTGAATCCACTACACTCATTGAAATTCAGAAGAATGAGTGGAGATCTTCTAGAAACATATAAGATTATGAAGGGAATAGATAAGATAGAAACAGGGAAGGTGTTTCCGCTGGCAGGTGAAACTAGAACTAAGGGGCATAGCCTCAAAATAAGGGGAAGCAGATTTAGGACTGAGTTGAGGAGAAACTTCTTCACCCAAAGGGGTATAAATCTGTGGAATTCCCTGTCCAGTGAAGCAGTTGAGGCTACCTCATTGAATGTTTTTAAGGCAAAGGTAAATAAATTTTCGAAAAGTAATGAAGCTATGGTGAGTGGGCGGGTAGGTGGAGCTGAGTCCACAAAGATCAGCCATGATCTTATTGAATGGTAGAGCAGGCTTGAGGGGTCAGATGGCCTACTCCTGCTCCTAGTTCTCATGTTCATAGCAAATCAAGCAAGTGTTTTGTATCAAGACCATGGGAATCAATTTTCATGAGTAGCTAATTTTGCTGGTATGCTTCCTGATCAGCAGAAAATGAGGGGTGACCAGCTCTTCCAGACATCTTGTTTACTACCCAATGCTAATGCTTTTTAAAATTAAACCAAAATGGCGGAAGCTTTAGCTGCATGCTTGGGGTTGTAATATCTGTGTGACCAGCAAAAGTATTGCAGTTACAACAATTAAAAAATCAAAACAAATGGATAATTAGGAGTGGTTATTACTAAATTATCACAATAAAGCAAAATACATCTGAAACTAGAGTGAGTTATGAAGTTGCGACACAATAAAGGGTTCATTAACCCCAAGATACTTTAGAACCGATAATGAAAATAATAAAAATATTAATAATGATAATAGAGGTGGGTTTTGAGCAGGGGAGGAGTACTAATCGCCTCAAAACCTGGACGATCACTGGACATGTGGGAACATCCAAATTCATCAGCTAAGTGTCGTCCTCATTTTGTGTCCAGATTTCCTGTCTCCAACGTGCATGTGTAAGTGTGATGTGTACCCACATAATGAGATTCTGCCCAAACTATTTAAAGGGCCAAGGTAAGCACACTTTGGAAGAGTTGGAATGATTTCATTGATGGGGATATAGTAACCAACATAACCTGCTCTTAATAGTCATCAGTACACACCCTTCTGCCACTTCTAACAGTCACCAACATGTCACCTACCCCTCTCCCACCAGCTACCATAGTCGAAATGATGTTTACTGTTTCCATACAAATTGGTCACTGTATGCGTGCGTGTGTGTGATCACTCACGGTCACATATTCAGACTTAGTTTATACTAATTAGGCACAAGTTGGAAAGCATATTCCAGGCAGCTGTCCATGCAGCAGCAACAGAAGAAAATTAACAAAACGAAATGTGTAAGGTCACCTTGGTTTTCCTCATTTCAGCCACTTCACTCTGCAGCTTCCTCAATTCTCGTTCATACCGAGTCTGATTCTTCAGTAGGCGCGCATGCTCCTTCTGTGCTAACTGCAGCTTCTGGAGCTCTCGATTCATTTCCTTCAGTTTCTTCTCATAATCTGCTTTAATCTTGCTGGCTTTCTCTTCTGTGTTGCACTCCATAGATCCTGAGCAAAGAATCACAAAAACAGTTCAACGATTCGCCAATTTAAGGTTAAATTTACAGCTGGAAAGCATGGTGCACCTTGAAACTGTGCTAGTGGCCAAGGAATTGAGGGTACAATCATGACAATTTCAGACAGATGGGGTGGAATCTTGTGTAGTAGTGGGTTTGGTGGTGGGACAACATTTAATCAGGTGGGAGAATGGCAGATGGGGATCCTGCCTCTTTCCAATTTCCAACCTGATTAAGTCCATGGTTGGCCTCCTCCACTTTTGCCAATCAAGGCCTTTAAGTGGGCAATTAATACCCAGTTAAGGTCCTCACCTGTCACCATTAGTTGCTTGTGGGCTCCAGAGGGGGTGGTGAAGGTCCCTTGGTCGTGTACTCAGTACATGATCAAGGAACCTAGCATTGGGAAAGGCAAAGGGCCACCCCCTCCCCCCTCTCCTGGCTCTTGTTGCCATCTCTCAGGCTCCCACCCCACCCAATGACCCATCAACTTTCCTTCCCGCCATTCACACCTAGCTTGCATCCAGCAACAGTGCTAGGCTACGGATGGATATCAGACTGGCTGAAGCCACTACCTCCCTGAAGACACTGCCATTCAATAGAGCTGCCTGCCTCTGTGTGACTGGCAGATTCTGGCAGACAAGATTTTGGGCTCCAAGGTTCTTAATCCCAGGAAAAGGTCTGCCATTGGACCAAGTGCCTGATAGAACAAGATGCGGCTGGCCTTTGTTAAAAGGGCCTTCACTGGGTTGTCACCAGCTCTCCAGCTCATAGTCAAGATCCCCACCACCTATATAAGTTTCTGCCCAAGATTTCAATTTGATCATTGTGCCAAGGTACTTCAATATTGAGGAAATGGTGGAGAAGAAAAATGACAAGAGATGTGAAATGAAAGAGCGCAATCAGTCAACTGTCACACCTCAGCAGGCGTACTTATACTTGTGAACTCAGCAAAGATGCACCAAACTCAGTCATTGCACTGAACCACATTGTTACAAAGGCAAAACGGTGTTTTCATCTTTTCAACTGCCATAGCAGTGTGACTTTTAATCACTTCCCCAGCTTAATGGAGGGCTGTCTTAAGGAGGCACAAATAGTGTCTGTAATCTGGAAAGAAAACATCCATCCTCAAAGAATACCATGATTCCAGGTTACTGAAGGTGGTGGACTTGGCAGTGCTTTTGCACTCCATTTGACCTCTCTCACTCCCACATTTTAAACAAAAAGGACAATTGGCTCACAACCAAGGACAGGTAAGTATAATGTCAATCCCTGAGAGATTTGCAGCAATTCATCAGTTAGCCATCTCAGAAAAACCTGTCACTTAAGAATAACTGGGAGCCCAAGATTGAACACGCATGCAGAAGTAGGTACCCAGGGAATTACAATGGTCTTGGATAGCAAGAACACATTTGCTTTGTTGCCAAAGAAGTGCGCTTATTTACTGGTGAGATGTATGCATGATTTTGGGAAAGGCAAGGAAATGTCAACATAAAAGGGAACAGAATGAAAGGGAAACAGCCTTGGAACTTATGCAGGAGAGCTACATGTCAGCATGCAACTGATTTAAGTTTGATGCCAAAAGTGGTCTCTACTGGCAGGAATTATTTGGCAGCTGAATGGCTCCCTTTTGTGTTATACCGACATCTCTACAGCAGATGGCACAACTCGGTTTCTGCTTTGTGAAAGATACATAGCCCTTTTGAATAGTGCTCTCGATTACAGTAATCCATTTAACATCTGGTGGCTAGGAGGAGGGAGGGGTGTTAATTACACCAGATTGACACCAACGATTAACTACAGTGACTACCGTGACATCTTTTGTAGTAGTATTCCTGATTACCCCCGAGAGCCGAAGAACAAAGGGAGGGGGAAACAACTATTGACTTGAAATGCAAAAAGCCTTTCATAGCAATTCAAAATAACTAACATTCTTAATCATGCAACTTGAAGAAACCTATGAAAAAAACTTTAATTATTAGAGTGAACTTAGTTCTTTAAAAAAACTCAAATAACTGAAATTAAAACGCTAAAAATCCACTGAAATTTCACAGTTTTGTTGGAGGTCTAAAATGCTTCTGGTCCTTGATACCTCTTCCCCAAAGTCTTCTCTCATGCAAGTAGCCACAGGATAATAAAGTGGGGAAATGTAGCTGGACACAAAGACCCAAGGCTGACTGTGATTTATATGTGGGGGGCAAACGTGCAGCAGTTGAAGATATCTACTTCTAAAAAGGAATATTGGGGACGATTCCCACCCTGCACCCCCCCCCCCCCCAATATTCTGAGCATCTGATTTGTGGAAAAACTGGAGTAATTCACGTTGGTTTGTTCAGCGGGAGTTCACACTAGAGTCTCCCAGACTCTGTGCAATGCAGAGGCCACCGGTGTGAATATCATTAGATTTCAGGAAGCTGTGCCTATTCACGCTGGAGAGGCTGAAATCAGCAGGCCTCTGCCGAGTGTCGTCCTCTCTTTTGTTGGCCAGCTTGATCACAGGCCGGCCCGGGACACCCACAGTGCTGCCCCTCATGGCACGATCCCTGGACTCCAACCATTCCCAGGCAAGCCCCGAATCTCCCCCTCCTCACCCTCCCCGGCCCGATATCCACACCACCACCCCTCTCCCAAAGAATGACGATCTCCCCCTGCCCGCCCCCAGCTGACCACCTCCACCTTCCTCCCCCCACCCACCCGATCACTGGCCTTCCTCCAGCACCACCTCACCCTGATTGCTATGCAGAGCGGCAGCGGGACCCCCACCTCTATCCCCACTATTTCTGTGCAGAGTGGCAGCTCGTTGTGCAGATCGCTCCCTAGGCCCTGCCCCAATATGCCCCATCCATGGGCACTTCTCATGCACCTGGGCATTGGCACTTTGCCTCTTGGGAACTGCCATGGAGCATGGGCTGGCATTGCCAGGTGCCAATGCCCAGGGGGCACAACACCACCCCCAGCTGACCTTCTGGGGGACCCTGATTGCCACCCCACCCCCTTCACTCCACCAGGGTAGGGCTGCTAGCTCCCTGAAAGTTGGGAGCTACTGTATCAGGCCAGCTAACACAATTTAAATAGTATGCAAAATACTACTTAAACGACAGCCCACCTCCCAGCTGATTTCCAGCACCGCACAGATACAGTTGGAATTCCAGGCCTGGGAGGCACAAGCGCAGTGCGAATGCTCGTGGGAATCCCGCAAATCGACTGATGAACGATTCTCCTGGCCTGCTACGCTAAAAGATTAATGCAGCAGGCTGGGATAATCGCGGCCATTATGTCTGGTTAATCATAATTAATTGTGGATCTCTCCTTCCCCTACATTTCATAGAATCCCTACAATGCAGAAGGAGACCATTTGGCCCGTCAAGGCTGCACCAATTCTCTGACAGAGCATCTTACCCAAGGCCCTATTCCCATATTATTAGCCATATTACTACTTAAATGCATTACAATGCCTGAATGCCAACAGATAATTAATAAAAATACATTCTCTACTGCTCCAGCCAAAATGAACTGCAACAGGGAGCAAGATTGGTTTGACAAGGAGAGGAGGTGACAGGGTGGTGGTATGGCGGCATCTCAGGAGAGTGGTTTGCTTACTATTCACTGGATTGGCCCGTTAATGGTAAGTAATGCCTGTGAATCTGGAAATGTTAGGGCCCATTAATAAATAGAAAGAAAATGCTGAGAGAGTTCTTCCTTCAACATTGAAAAGTGAACATGATTACATGTAAAAGGTGAGAAAAAGTAAGCCATACCAAGGTTCTTGAGAACACGGTCCCTCTCCAGCTGTGTATCCCGGATCTTATTCTGCAGCAGGATAAGTTTTTCTTCATACTGCTGCTTCAATATCTGCAGGCGCCGCTGGCTATTCTCCAGTTCATCAATGAGCTTCTGTTTGATTTCAATCTCACAAGTTATGTCAGCAAGGTCAGCCTGATAATTAACTGGGAATGAAGTAAAGAAACAGGGAACCATCTATTAAACTACACCATTAACACAAGTTAACAATCAATAATTCATATTTCAAGACTACACTACAGGTTTAACTACAATCAACCATTTGAAAATATTTAAGACAATGAAATGTTGGAAGCTCACTAACAAATAAAGCAGCATGTGTAAAGTGGCAGCTCTGACTGAACTTTAAACATATGTATGCGATTCCTCTGCGCAACCAGGAAGTGCAAATAAAGCTAAATACCACAATGAAAAGCATACATCTCAGCCAGCCTGTGCAGCTCAGTTACACCCAGAGTTTCAACGTGTAGAATATACATTAAAATGATAATGAAAGAGATTTGGACAATATTGGCCCAGAACTTCTGATCTCCTGGGTTTGTGAGGGATGTCGTACCCCAAAAGGCATGGTGGAGAAGCCTCCTGGAAAACTCCATGCAAGGACTGTATGGGAAGTGCCCGGGATGTTTAAACTTTCAATGGGCAATTACCCTGCACCAGGAACAATCCAATACTCTGACTTAAATCGTAAACTTTGGATGGTTCTGACTCTCTCAGCAGATCTGGGCAAGTCAGAAGGAATAAAGCCCCTTCTAATTCCTGGGTAGCTATAGCACTGAACCAAACCATTCCCACCCGCCAAAGGGACTGGAACTCAAGTTCTGATCCAATATCTTTCAATGCAGTGAACTAACCAAGTTTGTAATACAGAAACTGCAACACTATTCAGTGCAATATTCAACAGGCAGAGAAAATGTGCTGTTAAGAAATTGACAGGATGTGGGATATAAAGTTCAGCTCAGGGCCAAACCCATGCAGAAGTCAGAATACCTGATCAAGCCTCAGCAGGCAGCCAGGATACACCCCTATGAAAGGAAATCTGTTTTTTTTTGATTCAGAAAGAAACACAAGTGGATAAACCTTAGATATTATTTCAACCCTGACAAAGACGGTAATCCTATGGACTAGCTAAACATTGTGCTAAATCACCTAAACACACACTTACTCCAGAACACTCAAACTGTTTCAAAATTAGCTACTCATTCAGTTCCTCTTGCAGGTGTCAATCAGCTTAACTAAGAGTTCACACCACATATCTATTAACTTTTGAGGAAATGGTTTCCTTAAGTCTCATCTTGCCCGAGGCTTGTCAACATTGCACCAATGTTTTCCTCCTATTTTGCAATCCAATAGTAAACTAAAGGATATGCATCTACATTATTTGTAGAATTTAAGTTTGCTAGACTCAGATTCCTCTTCAAACTGCACTCAATACTGGAGGACCAGATTATTTCAAGTATTCTTTTATCATGTAAAAGGATCCTCCAAAAGGGCCTAAAAATTGGAAGTTGCTTAAATTGGGATACAGTCCAGGTACAGTACACCTGCCCAATGAGGCTGGTGGTAGGAATATTGGTCTTTGGTCTCCTTAGCACAGCAATGTGGATGCCAGTTTGTGGCTTGTGCTACCAAATAAGCCGGTTGGACTTTAACCTGGTGTTGTGAGACTTCTTACGATGCCAGTTATGGCCACAGAAGCAGCTTGCCAGTCACAAGGCAGAGCAACAGTGACTGACCAAGATGTCAGCCAACAGCATCAAGCAAATTTGTGGGTGAGACGGAGGGGATGAGGGGAGGTATGGAAGGTGGTAAGTAGAAGCTGGCAGCAACTTGCAGTAATGAGGCACCAGAAAGTGCAGTCCTGTTCCTCCCAGCTCGACATTAAGAGATATTGACTTCAATTTTCATAGAAAATAGGACGGCGGCATAGTAGCACAGGAGGGCGGCACGGCAGCACAGTGGTTAGCACTGCTGCTTCACAGCTCCAGGGGCCTGGGTTCGATTCCCAGCTTGGGTCACTGTCTGTGTGGAGCTTGCACATTCACCTCGTGTCTGCGTGGCTTTCCTCCGGGTGGTCCGGTTTCCTCCCACAGTCCAAAGATATGCAGGTTAGATCGATTGGCCATGCTAAAATTGCCCCTTAATGTCCTGAGATGTGTAGGTTAGAGGGATTAGTGGGGAAAATATGCAGGGATATGGGAGTAGGGCGTGGGTGGGATTGTGGTTGGTGCAGACTCGATGGGCCAAATGGCCTCTTTCTGCGCTGTAAGCTTTCTATGATTCCTGTGATTCTATGAAATGGGCCTAATTCTACTTTCAGGCAGGTGTTCTGGACAACTAAAAGGTGGGTTAACCTATATAGGCCATGCACTTCCAGCATAGACCGAACAAATATACACCAAATGATATGTTGGACTTTGTAGTATCTGGTTTTTCCTGGAAAATATTTCACTTTTTATAACTAGAGGCCTAACAATGAAGAGTATTTCCAATAAATAAAAGCAAATTACTGCGGATGCTGAAATCTGAAATCAAGAGAGATAATGCTGGGAAATCTCAGCAAGTCTGGCAGCATCTGTAAGGAGGGAAAAGAGCTAATGTTTTGGATCCAGATGACCCTTTGTCAAAGCTTTAATAAGGGGTCATCTGGACTCAGACCTGCTCAGAGTATTTCCAACTTGTCCAAATGGTAAAGATTCTTTGACAGTATCTAATTTACATAAATTTGGTCTCTCTTGCCAAATTAATAAATACACCTATTTTTGTTTCATTCCTTCTGAGCAAATGTTTTCATTAATCTTACTTTCTAATCATCTTTGCTTTCTGATTCTTTCTTATTTGTTCACACAATGCGGGCATCGCTGGTTAGGCTGGTATTTTCTGCCCATCCATAACTGCCCTTAAGAAGATGGTGGTGAGCCACCTTCTTTAACCGCTGTCGTCCATGTGGTGCAGATACAACCACGGTGCTGTTTGGGAGGGAGTTCCAGGGACTTTGACCCAGTGACAGTGAAGGAACAACAACATAATTCGAATTCAGAATGGCGTGTGGCAAAAATTTGCTGAATAATTCTCTTCGGCTTTTAAATTATTTTAAGCTCTTTGTTCAGTCACTGTGGTAACGCCATTTTTAAATCATTTTGTTTTTAAATTGACTTGCATTTATATAAGGCTTTTCACAAACTCAAAGCATTCCACAGTGCTTTCTTTTTGCCACTGACCAGAGCGGCCTAACTCCATCCAAAATTTAATCTTTAAAGTTTAAATTTTCTTCTGTTTTCAGTCCAACTTGAAGTCATTTTAATGAGTTGAGCAAGTTCCATTGCAGCTTATGATTATCACCTTTTTCCTCTGATTCTGTATCCGTTTCATCTAGGCTTCCATCACTGTCAAATTCTTCATCATCTCCACCTTCCTCTTCTTCACAGCAACTTTCTTCTTGGTCCTCCTCCTGAAATCATATCAGGATATAATATATATGGCAGGAAGGGTAAATAGTTAAGAGGTTTATGTGCATTAAAACTTGAAAACATATATAGGCATGTATTTTTATAGTACTTCAGCTGCACAGAATCTGCTCTGTGCAATATAAAAATGCATTCTCAGACCTAAATGGCCTCATTCCAAGACTGCAATTCAATGTTTAATGATGTCCCAGCCCGAGGAAACATCTTTTCAGCAACACTCGATGAATTTTATACAAAATGCGGGCGGCATGGTGGCGGTGGTTAGCACTGCTGCCTCATAGCGCTAGGGACCCAGGTTCAATTCCAGCCTCGGATCACTGTCTGTGCACCTCGCATGTTCTCCCCATGTCTGTGTGGGTTTCCTCCAACAGTCCAAAGATGTTCAGGTTAGGTTGATTGACCGTGCTAAATTGATCCTAGTGTCAGGATGATTAGGAGGGTAAACGAGGGTTACAGAAATAGGGCCTAGGTAGGATTGTGGGTGGTACAGACGTGATGGGCCGAATAGCCTCCTTCTGTTGTGATTCTATGGGTTCTATATCATTTTTCATTCATTCCAGGGAAAGTTAGCCTACATTATTCAATATCTCCTCAAAGGATACCCTCATCCCAGGAACCAATCTAATGAATATTTGATATAATGGGTGGAATTTTTCTGTCTGCTCACCACAGAAATTGTAGCGGGTGGGACATGGACCATGCAAAGGCCCGTTGACCTTGGGTGGGATTTTCCAGACTTGGAAATCCCACCCAATCTCTCTATAGTAAACATGTCCTTTCTTTGGTAAGGAGACCAAATCTGAAAACAGTCTTTGTAACTTACTGTGATTTATTTGCTTTTGAAGGGCCATTAAAATTACTCAGGTTTTCGATTCCTATTTGTCCCAACTGATCTGTTACTTGGGGAAAAATTCTCCCATCCTACCCGCAGCGTGCTTAATGGTGGGTGGAAGCAAAAAATCTAGCAGGAACCAGAAGGTCAGAAACCCGCCAATGTAAAATCACACTGTAATGGTGGGTTAATGATGGATCAGTCTCCCCACTGGTTGGTGGTATGAACACCATTTGCATTCATTTACATCTCATGAGTCCTTATTAAAACGGGATGTTCTGTTAGGCCTTCCAGTGTTGAAATTACATCGAACTAAAACCTGATCGATAAAGAGTGGTATGCACAAAGCAGTCCTCAATTTGCTAGCAACTTCAAGGCGAGTGCAACAAGCTGCGCTGCCCCTGATGTGTTGCACAGGACTCTGCTGGAGCTGACCGATTCCTACCCTCCATCACCATGCCGAGCTGGTCTTCATGGATAGCACTGTGCTGCTAGATCCATGGACCCTCCTGTGTCACTGACTCAAATCACTACTGCGTCTGAGGTTGGGGAGTACTGGGGTTTCCTTCCTGCTGGTATCACACTCAAGAGTCTGTCTGGATAACACAGTGCCACGTGTGGACTCATGCAAGTCCAAAATACGACTGGGTGGTTTGCAAGGTGAGGCAGTGGATGGGGGTGGGAGGGTTGACCTGACAAAGATAAAGGGGCAATGTGGATGGAGGAGGGGTCGAGGGAAGACTGAAGGGAGGGAAGCTTGACTCCAACAATACTGCATGAAAAACCCGGAAACGATGGGGTCAAAGTGATAGCACATTGTTTACTGGAGGTAGCTGGATGAAGACGCCTGATAAAGTGGGTAGAGTGGGTACAAATGGGGCATGGGCACCTTGCAGGTGATAGGTCGGGGGAAGGTGATTGAATAGAGGAGTAGATCTCTTCTTGAGGCTGCTATCCTTTTCCTTCTGGATTGCCTACATCGTGCACAGTCTAGTGAAGACAGCGGGGCCGGAGAGAGTGCTGGACTAGTACTTAAATATGGTGCCAGGACCTTTGAAGCCACCAGCTGATGGTGGGCAGATGAATTAGCTGCCCGGTGGTTTGAAGAGGATCTCGCTAGTGCATAATTAATAAGGTTCCAAGTGCAGAATCTGGGAAAGGATCCTGTCATTCTGCCCAGTAAGAAAGGTGCTGTCGGAACCATCTGTCACTGCATTTCATCCCAAAGTGGGAGAACTCCACTCTTAGTTCCTTTAGGTAACAGGAGCCTCCAGTTGTAATAACTTCCTAGAAAAGCAAGGTATCTGCACTTCTGTCTTTGGTGTAGGTATGAGGGTGCAAGAGTCTCTAACGCAGTTTGATCCATCTAGCATTCCATGATTGGCCCTCTTATAATTCTTGACAAAGGTCAAAAAGGAAAGTTTCCATTGAGTTAGCCATTTGTGGCAGCAATAGTGAGGGTATAGCTAATAAAAAAAAACAAAGACTGACTCAGAGGTAGACAAAAACTCAGACTACTGTGCTTCAATCTCAGCTTGAAAAATAAATATTTTAGAATTATTTGTCTTTCCTTACCCCTTCCACTTCATTGTCATCCGTCTCTTCCCAATTCTCTTGCTGTAGAGCTCTTCGTTTCTCTTTCACTGGGCTTTAAAAGAAAGTGAATACACATCACAAGCAAATGGTGAAATGTTCTCCAACTCACAACCTATAAAAGTTTCTTCCGTTCAGCGATCTTGTGTTTTGAATGTGAAGCTTTGACTTTTTCTAAAGCACAATTAATATTGCATCTTTTATTTGAAAGGACACATAAGCAGAGATGACATGCTGGCTATCCCTTTATTGGTGGAGGTCAAAAGATAAAATAACGATAATATATTGTAGTTTGCTTGGCTACCTTTTTGTTTTACATTTACTGTCATCATATCAGCAAATAGGTTCTAGGCAAAAGAGCAGAAGTGGTTTAAGAACATAAGAAATAGGAGCAGGAGTAGGCCATCTAGCCCTTCGAGCCTGCCCCGCCATTCAATAAGATCATGGCTGATCTGTCATGGCTCAGTTCCACATTCCCGCCCTCTCCCCATAACCCTTAATCCCCTCTCTTATCAAAAACCCATCAACCCGCGTCTTAAAAATATTTAGTGAGGTAGCCTCCGCCACTTCAACGGGCAGAGAATTCCAGAGATTCACCACCCTTTGAGTGAAGAAGTTCCTCCTCAACTCCGTTCTAAACCGCACCCCCCTTTATCTTGAGGCTGTGCCCCCTAGTCCTACTATCCTTTCTGAGCGGGAAGAGTCTCTCCACCTCTATCCTATCCATCCCATTCATCATCTTATACGTCTCAATGAGATCTCCCCTCATTCTTCTAAACTCTAACGGGTACAAGCCTAGCTTATTCAGCCTCTCCTCATAGCTCAACCCCCTCAACTCCGGCATCAGCCTAGTAAACCTCCTCTGCACTCCCTCCAAGGACAAAATATCCTTGTGTAAGTACGGCGCCCAAAACTGCACACAGTACTCCAGCTGCAGCCTCACCAATGCCCTATACAGCTGCAGCAAGACCTCCCTACTTTTATATTCAATCCCCCTCGCTATGAAGGCCAGCATCCCATTCGCCTTCCTGACCACCTGCTGCACCTGCAAGCTGGGTTTTTGCGACTCACACACAAGGACCCCGAGGTCCCTCTGCACCGTCGCCTGCTGCAGTTTTTCTCCACGTAAGTAATAATCCTTCCTACCATTATTCCTACCAAAGTGGACCACCTCACACTTGCCAACATTAAATTCCATTTGCCATTTCCTGGCCCATTCGCCCAGCCTATCTAGATCCTTCTGTAGACTCTCCACACCCTCCGCACAATTTGCCGTTCCACCAATCTTGGTGTCATCAGCAAATTTCGACACCCTACACTCAGTTCCCTCCTCCAGATCATCTATATAAATGGTAAATAGCTGAGGCCCCAGCACCGACCCCTGGGGCACTCCACTAGTCACCATCCGCCAATCCGAACAGCACCCATTGACCCCCACTCTCTGCCTCCTATTTGACAACCAATCCTCTATCCACACTAACACCCTACCCCCAACTCCATGCCCCCTGACCTTCTGCAATAACCTCTTGTGAGGTACCTTGTCAAACGCCTTCTGAAAATCAAGAAAGACCACATCCACCGGCTCTCCTCTATCCACCGCCCTAGACACATCCTCATAGAACTCCAGTAAATTTGTCAGACACGACTTCCCTTTAACAAAACCGTGCTGCGTCTGCTCTATCAAGCAATTCCTCTCAAGATGCCTCGCTATTTCTTCCTTGATGATGGATTCTAACATTTTACCTACAACAGACGTTAAACTAACCGGCCTATAATTCCCTGCCTTTTGCCTGGCACCCTTCTTAAACAATGGCATAACATTAGCCGCATTCCAATCTTCCGGTACTTCCCCGGAATCCAGCGACGTCTGGAAAATAACCACCAAGGCATCCACTATCACCTTCAAAATGCTGATTCCTCCAAAACACGTAGCAGTAGAAATAATGACGCTAGTAAGACAAATATAATTTATGCAATGCCTTGTCTGAGTATAGGACGTTCCAAAGAACTTCACCGGTAAATTAAGCACTTTTCAAGTATAATCTGAGCAGTGGTGTAGGGAAATGCAACAGCCGCTTGTGTGTGGCAAGCTGCTAAAAACCACAATGAGACAGTGGATGGGTTTTTGAGCCCGCACTGTCTGCGCACAGGATTGCTGGAGGGGGCTCAAAATTCGAAAATCACAAATCTCGTTGGCAATCTATAGGATCCCTCCAGGGGCACAAAGGTGAGTATAGCCCCTGGGGAAGAGGGACATGGACAAGCAGTGCCCTGATGCTGTCCCCGACAGAGACTGGCACTGCAGTGCCAGCCTGGCAGCACCAGGGGTGGACCCTGGAAACAGCCTCATTTTGGGGTGGGCACTGAGGGGAAATATGAATGCCGATGATGATGTAGGTGGGGGTTGTTATTGATGCTAGTGATTATGATGTGAGACAGGGTGGGGTAGAAGGGCTGCTAGTGATGATCATGGGGGGAAAAGAGTCCTCACCTTGCTCCCTTTGCGTACACTAATGCTCTCTCTGATGCTGGCTGTGGTTCGCACCAGAACTATGCGCGTGTATACAGTCGATGCGACTTTGAAGGTAAAACAGTGAAAAAAAACTGAACACAGTGGAGCCAAGTTCCACAGTCCAGAAATCTCATGCATTCCGAGCTGAAACCTGATGGCTTCTATTATGTTAGTAATCCCCTCCAGTGTCCAGAGAACCCCAATCTGCAAACCACTAAAGCACAGCATAGTATGTCACCTCTGTGCATCCTTTTAGCTCATTCTACTGTGAAATTCATTGTTTTATTAGATGCATGCACTATCTACGAATGGCGCACACAATTACCTATTTCTTTTTCGTATCCTTTCCCTTTTCTTAAGCAGCTCCAAGTCTTTTTTTGCCATTTCAACAATCTCAGAAGTGTCAGATTCCAGAGAAACGCCAAGACTGGACATCGAAGAGCAAGGCATGGGAGACAGCCCCGCTGCATATGGAGACCTGGATGTCAGCCGAGAGACACTGCGCCGGAGAGACTCATTCATTGCTTCGCTCTCCAACAGCTTAGTCCTGTAACAAAATAGTCTTTACTTATCAGAGGGCTTTGAGAAAATATTTCACTCTAAAAAGTAAATTCTAAATGAACAGCATAGTCTATATGGCAATGGAAATCATCACTATCGTTCAGATGAAAATAGAATGAAATACTTTCAATCCTTCAAAGGCTAATACAGAAAATTTGTGCATCTGAACAAAATAAACATTAAAATAAACTTCTGTTTTTTCAAGATGAAATGGGGTCCATGGATATAAGTTGTTCTTTGATACAAAACTGATCCAAAAGGAACATTTTGTTATGTGCATCCTCTCTGTTCAGGAGGTGCAAATAAAGTTAGTTCAATAATACATGCAATCGAGTATATGTTTGTAGTACTCTGCAATAATCAACAAAGTGCGCATATGGTGAAAATGTTTATTAATGTAAAAAATGACAGTATCCCTTTCAGTATTCTTACAGTTAACGTCTCAAAACATGCAAGATTTTCATTTTATGGCCTTTTTTTGCAAGTTTAAGATCTGGAAGATGAATAGTACTTTGTTAAGATTAGTTCAACTCCATTTGGAGTGAGTTTACCCAGCAGATAATGATGATCTGCTCAATCATTAAGGACTGAATTCAGAATGGCCTGAATGATAATTTCACTTAGGCATCTAAACTAATGCAAAGACCCTCATTTGATCAGTCTGGGCATGGTTTTAACAGAGGTGCCAGAAGTAAAAGGCTAGTGTACTGACTTACTGCACCAGTTAGTTTCACTCACCGCATCTTGATTTTGAAAAAGCTCTGAAGCTAGGCAAAACTCAAAACCACCAGTTACAATTTTGTTGGATCTCAAAGAGTAAAAATGACAAACTGTGAGAGCAGCAGTGTAGGATGCCTTTTTGCTAGATAAACCTTTTCTATCAAACTTTGAGAATACAGGGATGGAAAATCAGCACCAACATACTGAAAGTATATTGTTTAAAGTTCATGGACCAACCTGAGATCCTGTATTTCTCGGATATAGTTTTGAATTAATGAACCTATTTCTTCGTTGTTATCTCCTAGAGAGAAAATGGAAAAGACAAAAAGTGAACCATTTTGACAGACAACATGAAAAAAAATCTAAGTGCAACCATTGGCAAAGATCCATGTACGTGTATTTTATGTTTTAAGTGCAGCATCACGGCCAGGTCATTTACGCTACAGGACTATCTCTGACGGTGCAGTTGGCATGAAATACAATTTGAATCTCTTAAATTGGCATACTACGATACAATACTTTTAAGTACTTAGGGCAAATACACCCCTTTGCTTTAAGACCAAGCAATAGGCACAACCAAGAGCTCTTATTCCAGTGTCAATAATCTGATTAACCAGATAATGAATACACAGAAACATAGAAACAAGAAAATAGGTGCAAGAGTAGGCCACTCAGCCTTCCAGCCTGCACCATCATTCAACATGATCATGGCTGATCATGCACTTTCAGTGTCCTATTCCCACTTTCCTTCCACACCCCTTGATCCCTTTAGCCGCAAGGGCCACGTCCAGCTCCCTCTGAGAAATACAGGTAACAGTCAATCATATCATGAGTAAAGAGCTCCATTTCACAAGGCTACTCAAAGACCACATAAAATTGGCGGAACAGAAGAAGGTCAAACAAATAAAGCCATGATTTAATCATCACAATCAAGTGGTATAAATTGATGACTAATGATTTAATTCATCAGATATAAAGCACACTTCATTCAGCAAATGACTGTCATTAAACATGTTATGGAAACCATTTTATTTGAATTGGTTATGGACCATGGGTCTCGTGGCTTATTTTAAACAAACACATTCTAAAGAATCCCATCATCGCTATTGACCTTAGCTAGTAGAACTTATGATGATGTGTTGAAAGCTGAAAGATATTAGATGCATTGACCAGAACAAGTGCCAGAGTATGGTGACTAGGAGAATTTCACAGTAACTTCATTGCAATGTTAATGTAAGCCTTACTTGTGACTAATAAATAAACTTTAAACTTGATTTTAAAGTTGCTCACTCAATAGCCTTTTGCTCCTGAACTATGCTGTAAGAAACAAATCAGCAGAACTTCCCACATCTGGTGACAGGATTAGAACCTAAAAAGCTTTACCTAGAATGATTTGTGAAGCTAGGGTTCCAGTTGTGATAGAAGACATCAGCTTAAATCCCACTGCCATGAAATTGATAAACTCATGATCATTTTGTACCATAAGGGGAACCTTAAAAGCAGGAATTAAGTGAATGCTAAATACAAAAGGTATCAGAACACTCCAATAGCACCATAACCGATTGGCTGGAGAGTGGCGAGAATTGCTGATTAAAAGAAAAATATTAACAGAACAGCATCTATGACAACTAATGAGGTAAATGATACCTGCGCTGGCTATTATCTGAGTGGCTTCATTACTCAAGAGCTGTGTCACCCTGTTATTTAGTGCATCAATTGTTTCTTGCATGGCTTTTACTCTCATTCGCAGTGTGTCATTTTCTTTCTGTAGCATTGCATTTTCTTGGCATAAATCATTGTAACCTTCGGAACCATCTTCACCAATGACTCGTTTCCCCTTCAAAAGGCAAGCAGATAGGAATTAACAATAGCATCTTTGTTTACTCTTTTAAACAGTGAAGGTGATCAGAATATTTAGGTCACAGATTTCCAGAGTGCATGATAGTTTAAAATCTAGTCACATTCTGACAAATCACAAAATAAAGTTGCCAATGAAGCTGTCCTTTCAGAAAATGTAATGATTTTAGACATGGCACATAAATGGCTATACGGTTAATATGCATAACTTTTGTGTTTATGATACTATTTTGCAAGCAAAGATATGATGAGCCAAAGATCACTTTGCAAAGAGTTGAATCCATCTATTGATGTGAACAATCGTGGAATTCCTACAGTGCAGAAGGTGGCCATTCAGCCCATCAAGTCTGCACCAGCTCTCTGACAGAATATCTTACCCTAAGCCCCTATCCCTGTAACCCCACATATTTACCATGGCCAAACCATCTTAAATACACATCTTGGAATACTAAGGGACAATTTACCATGGTCAATCCACCTAACCCGCACATCCTTGGACTGCAGGAGGAAACTGGAGCTGGAGGAAACCCACGCAGACACAGGGAGAATGTGCAAACCCCTGAGTCACCCGGGGCCAGAACTGATCCAAGGTCCCTGATGCTGTGAGGCAGCAGTGCTAACCACTGTGCCACCACCGCCAACCAATAAACAGATTCTACTACTTGACTCTATTGAAAAGATGAAACCAATGCTTATCCAACATGGTGGCAATTAATGCCTAGACTGCTATTACAAATGCATGAAAATCCAAAGCGAAACATACATTTTTAGAATTGTGTGCACCAATCAACCTCTGGTTTAGCCTGAATCCATTATCTAAAGGATTATATCATTTGCAGAATTCTGATTTTGTTTTTAAGTGATGAAAGCCCCCAGGCCCACTGCTTCCTAGAGATCAATTGCCTACATTTCTTACCGTCTTGTATTCCATCAGCTCCATCTGAAGTCGGACAATCTCGGCTCGCAAGGCATTGATCTGCTGGCTGGTCTTGTCTTGATTAACCACAACTTTGTTCTTGATGTTACGGGCTCTGTTTGCATATTTGAGCGTGTTCAGAGTTTCCATGAAGTCCCGATCTGATGGGCTTATGCAAGCAATCATGACGGTTCGACTATGAGGAATACAGTAATTTTCAACCCTTTAATGCACCCATTTAGTAGTGAAGGACAATTTTCTTACAATTATCATTCTTCACACACTTGGAAAAAACAATTTTATGAGTTTAATAAAGTTCACATGATTAATTTAAGGAATTGAGTAGGAGCTCAATGGATGCATAGCTACCCAATTAGGCTGGAGGCTTTTCATGAAGAAGGAATAAAGATATAGTTGATGAATAACATTTTAACAAATTATGCTGTATTCAATATTTACTGTCATAGAAAATATCGGCGCACTTGCACTGATAAAAGAGAACACTTGTTATTTCCATTACAGACCATATTCCTATTATCCTTCCTCCAGCAGTTTCCTAGACTTCACCCTGCTTCCTCTGTTTTTAATCTTTGGTCTGTTTCTTCACTTGTCTGATCAAACCCTACTTTTCCCACGGGTTCTGCAGACCGCTGGTTGTCAGAAGTTCAAAATTATTACACTTTTAGGCTCAAAAGTGCTGATGCTTCTTCAAACATATTTTATACAGCTCTCCCAAGTGGCTGGTGGACTGATACATTTTTGCTCAGCACTTGACTGCAGTGCAGCAGAAAATAAGCACCCCCAATATGTACATTCCTTAACAGCTAGTTTCTAGCATCGGGGGTCAGTTAGCTGGCTTGTGATGCAAAGTAATGCCAACAGCAAGGGTCAATTCCCTTACCAGCTGAGGTTATTCATGAAGGTCCTGTATTCTCAACCTTGCCCTCGCATGAGGTGTGGTTATCCTCAGGTTAATTCATCACCAATCAGCTTTCCCTTCCAATAGAGTAGCCTATGGTCATCCGGGATTAGGGCGACTTTACATTTTATCTTTAGTTTCTAGCTCTTTCGGAACAATGTGACAATGTAACAGGCTTTAGACCAAACTTTGCTTCCATGTTTACTCATCGACTATGACTCCTTCAGGAGCTTCTTATCCATAATCTTGTCCTCTAATAGCTTATGGGTCAATTTCTATGTCTTGAACAGTTGTCCTGAACAGTTGCTGGATCAAAATCCACTCCAAACATCTACATTTTATTTCTCTGCAGTTTAATATCATGAGGTTTCACATCAAGGGGCCTCAGACTCTTAATGGTACTGGCTAATACTTCCTCTTAATAAGTCCTTACGCGAAAGGTCTTTCTTAAAATGCTCTGATAATCATTATGAACTGCTTGATATATTCCAGCATCCTCTGTGCCCATTTGGTTCACACCAGGACTGGGGTCTTCCACCCTTTTTTTCATCCATATCTTGGCTCTGTGCTGTTTTGTACATTTCTTTATATCATTCATTATATCACAGCAGAATGATGTGCTCCAGCACATCTCCTACCCCAGGACTAAGTCTGCTTAATCCTTCTCCTCTTTCAGCATTGATTTCCCACACAACTTTCTCTTTGGCTGACATCTCAGGTTCATGTATCTCACCCTGTAATTCTCTTAGCATCTTTGTCCTATCACCTATCATGATACATACTCATTATTGGTTCATTCACACCAATGGTCCTATTCTAATCAATATTTCAACCATCTCACTTTGTGGAGATTAAATTCCTCTAACTTATTTCCCTTGTTCTTCTGTCCCACCTTTTCTAAATCTGTCAAGTAATTAAAACTTTCCTACCCGAAATCACCACATAATTTGCGCCTTCACAATTAAGACTTTGGCCGTTGACAAAGGCAGTGCGGTTGAATTTTAGCCCTGATATGGCTTGATTTATGGGCTAAAAATCTTTCCACTTCAGTGAATTGTCCTGACTTAGCTGCACATTCTAGCACTTGTGTGTTCAAACTGCCTAGGTGAGGCCGAAGGGCCTTTTCTGCACTGTATACTTCTTTGAATCTAGGTGATGATGTAACTTTTTTGACACATTCTCCTCCTTCAGGCATCTCTAGCTCTATCTGTTCCGCCTTTCACTTGAAGACCTTCTCTCTTAGCCTTACTAATTTAAACAGAAATACACATTTCCCAAAGCTGCTCTCTGCTCAATATCTCCATTTTTGAGGTATCAATCACCAATAAGACTATCTTTCACCTCTTTGCCACCTTCCACAAAAATTACACCTCCTATTTGTCTTTGGTTACTCTTACCTTCTACTTCTGGAAACATTTCTTTCCATTGCTTCCTCATCATTGTCTTCAACAACATCATTCTGAACAAGTTAATTCCTCACAATCTCCAGTCGCAAATGTTTCTATTAAATGTTTCTATTTCTCATTAAAGTTCATGGTTTGTAGTGTAAGATATTTAGATAATAGAAGATGTGCAAACCGCAACCCCCCCCCGCTAATTTATAGGTTGCTTGGAAGGTTATTTTTAAGACACTTCACGGTGTTGTGAAATGACTTTCAAGTTACCACTGCAAAGTAGGTATTTGTTTTTTTCCCCCCTGTTAGATGATGGAAATAAGACAGATCCTCTACTATATAGGTCTCTTGCTCTCTTGTACCTGTTTCCTCCCAGAGAATCTTGAAGAAGCCTGGTCAGTTTGGAGTCTCTGTATGGCACATGATGACTCTTCTTGCTTTGGTCTCCCAACGCGCTAATGACATTTCCCAGTGACAGCTTGCGTCAAGGGGAGAAAAATAAGAGACGCATTAATTACAAAAATTTAGGGTTAATTTAAACTTATGATTTCATCAGTTTTGCACATCACCAAGATGGTTTCTTCAACTAGGGTTAAAAACTATAGATTTTTTTTAGATCCATGTTCTAATGATGGATTAATAAATAATTCTAATGATGTTCTAGGAAGAGGTAAACAATGTGCATTTCTTTTATCCTTTTTCACTTGTGTTCAAAGGTACATTACTTTAAATTCCGTACTTACGCAAAGTAACAATCAGAAAAGGACTGTGTTAACATTAAGTACCACTGGGTGGTACTGTACACAGCTGCCGAACATTACACAGCTTAATGACAACATTTGGCAAATTGCAATACTCGATTTCATGCATAACAGCACAAGTGAAAGACAAAGTTAAAATAGAAGTTTGAGGAGGAGGTGATGTTTATGATTTATAACCCATGAGAATATTACACTGATGATAGAGAATATATTAAATACTGAAGTAAACCTGTGTAGTACCCACCCATTAATATCTGTGTCATATAAAGAACAGGAAGATGACACTGTGTGCCTTCCTTGTACAAGGAATTTGTTAATTTGACAGAGCATCATCCTCGCTTTATTTCCTCATTATTCTTGGCCTCTACCCATCACCTTTCAATAAGTACAATCACTGGGCTTTTACACAAGTCATTAACATTTTAGTCAGGGGCATAGTTCACAGTGCAGGGTCATATTTAATATCATTTAATCTCTCCCCTTTTAAATGATCAAGCAGTCTGTGCCAAGAAAGCAGTCCATTTAATTGTCAAGTCTGAGTACCATTAAAGCACATGGTGACATAGGAGTGTTAACCAGAGTGCAGTTAGTTCTGTGACATCAGAATTACTGGCTTTCACCATCACTGAATTTGCATCATCGATAAAATAACCTGCATTTCTACATTTCAGTTTTTATGTTCTCGGGAAACCCCAAAACATTTCAGTTGCTGAATTATTTTTGATGTGGTACTTTATTGGCAAGTACAACAGCCAGTACAGAATATACTTTGAAACATTTAGATATATTATGTGTGAAAGAAAAACAATAACATTAGATGGAAGTTATTGAAATGTGTTCACTGGAACCCTCCAATTATCTCCATAACTTTTCATTGATTATCTATAAAGGACTGTTGCTTTAAGGAATTTTATTTTTGTGAGTTTAACAAAGAATCTCCTTGGGGGAATGTAAGACTAGTTTTAACTGTGTAAATGTCATCATGTGTGTTTAAGTTTCATTTTCTTTATGTTAATAAATGTTTTAATTTAAAATTTCCAAAAGCACGGCTGGAATTTGTGGCTCCTGACTCCAGTGCACATATTCCCATTTCAGGTGAGGTGATGGTCTAAATGGTATTATCGCTAGATTATTACTCCAGAAACTCAGGTAATGCTCTGGGGACCCGGGTTTGAATCCTGTCATGACAGATGGTGGAATTTGAATTCAATTTAAAAAATCTGAAATCAAAAATCAGAGCAAAATGATGATTTCACTATTTTTGAATTGCTCTTTGCAACTTTCTGCATCATCATCACATCATCTGAATAAATCAGTAGATTGGTACAAAACCAGTCTATAAGTATACATTTTAAAAAAAAATGTCTAATAACCACTAGCTAGAGTAATAATGTTAAAATCTGGTACCTAACAATAGCTGTTCCCCCGCTCCCAAATCAATTAGCATAATTGAACATTTGCCACTTGCACTCTTGACAGTTCTACCACTAAAGAGAGTTGGCTGGGGTGAGGGTGATGTGCACAGACCACGGAAATATGTATTTCTCCAGGCTTGACAACCTGCAGGCTAAGTACTGCCGACCTGCAGCAAGCAAATGCATCACAGCAACTGCAAAGGGCAATATTTACATTTTAAAACTTTTAAAGTATAGCCAATCACAGATAGAAATGTTAAAACATGGAAATCCACAAGTGCATTCTCTCACAAATCCATTTCTGAATGATTGTATATGAAGATATACCAGCAAAACTCAACGTTTGGGAGCTTTTCTGATCTACACTCGATTATAAATTCTTAAATTCTGTATCCTGTTGCTGATGACTAAGACTGGGATATTCTGACCTCACTGCTGCAGGAAAGCTATTATCCACCGGCAGGATCGTCTGGTCCCACCAGAGTCTATGACTATTTCTATGGTTCGCCCACCGCGCCATCAGGGAACCCACCACAAGGGGCCAACTTCATTGGGACCAGAGGGTCCTGCCGGTGGGAAGGGCAGGAAGCGTTGGGCCCGTTTTTCTGGTGGGTCGGGTTGGGAGATGCGCGTATCGGCCATTTTGCAGGTTTCCCGCAAGTATTTACGACCTGCGCGCGTCTCCCAACTGGAATAAAACGGCACTGCTGGGAATGCACAGAAGTCCAGCAGGAAGTGAGGTAAGTAATTTGAATATGTTTTAAATGAAATTTCAACGTCATTTTAATATGATTATCCGTTCCATGCTGGCCCCGATAGAATCTCCCACCCTGCCAGGTGTACTTCATTCTGACAGGGTTTAGAATAGCTCCCCACGTTCAGGGAACTAGCAGGAGACCACATCAGAGTGAAGGGGGGCCCCCATTACTTCACATAATGGCATAGGCAATGAACCAATACTGGAAACTCCAGCACTGAACATTAAGTACGGTTATGTGCAAAGTTTTTAAAATTGTGAAACACACCGACTTAAATCTTGTAGAAAAATGTTAGAGCATAACCTAAATTAATCGCGATGATGATGTCTTGCTCAAAAATGTCAGCTACATTTGAATTCATACTTGGCTATCCTGGATAGAAGTCTAACTTTATCTGTTGATATTTATTTATGTTGTTACCTTCCTTGAGGATTTGTGTCACAGTCCTGTGACTCCACTATGGAACTAGCTGGAAACAAAAGCTTTCCTATGCTCAGCCAATGAAAGATATTTCAGAGAATCCCTCCACTGCAGGAGGCGGCCATCTGGCCCACCGAGTCTGCACAAACCACAATCCCACCCAGGACCTATTACCCTGTGAATCCCTCTAACGTATGCATTCTGGGACACTAAGGGGCAATTTAGCATGGCTAAACGGTACATCTTTGTACCGTGGGAGGGAAATGGAGCAACCAGAGGAAACCTACGCAGACACAGGGAGAACATGCAAACTCCACACAGAGAGTGGCCCAAGCCGGGAATTGAACCCAAGTCCCTAGAGCTGTGAGGCGGCAGTGCTAATCACTGTACTACCATGCCGCCCCAAATTAAAAGTCCTTTCATAGACATTATTACAATTCGCATCTACTTCGGGAATTCATTTATCTGCTTTCATTATTTTCAATTCCTGCAATCAAAATCACCTTTCATTAATAAAACAAAAGGAACACAATGCTGCAATACAGAGGCAAGGTCATTATTCTATATGACAGAACAGCTACAACACATGGACTGCAGCGGTTCAAGAAGGCAGCATACCTTCGCAAGACGGGCAATAAATGCTGGCATAGCCAGCGATGTCCAAATCTTGTGCATGATGAATAAAAACACTAGTTAACAAGGATAATCTGTTTTATAGATTTCTATAAGTTTTCTTAGAATCATAGAAATCTACAGTGCAGAAAGAGGCCATTTGGCCCATCGAGTCTGCACTGAACACAATCCCACAATCAACCTAACCCACACATCTTTGGACTGTGGGGGGAAACTGGAGCACCCGGAGGAATCCCACACAGAGATGAGTAGAATATGCAAACTCCACACAGACAGCAACCCAAGCCAGGAATCGAACCCAGGTCTCTGGCGCTGTGAAGCAACAGCGCTAACCACTGTGCTACTGTGCCGTTCATTTTAGTTTGACTTAATCACAGAAAATTTATGTCTGGATCCGTTAGGAGTCTGATTTATAATGATATATTATAACAGGTAAGGTATTTCATGTTTGGAATGTAAATTAATGCAAAGCATACAGAAACAAAAGCATCCTTCCTTTAGCTCAACCGTGCTCAATGTTAACCTTCCTCTAACAATTGGCAGAAGTGGATTGGTCGTGGATTTAGTACGTGAAATGCATATAAATGAAACATCAGCTTTTATTTTCTTTATTCTTTCATAGTGTCTCAACCCAACCCTAATTGCCCTTGAACTGGGTGACTTGCCAAGTCATTTCAGAGGGCAGTTAAGAGACAGACACACTGCTAGGCATCTGGAATCATGTGACCAGACTCAAGAGGGTATTAGTGAATCAGAATGATCTTTACAACAATCGACAATGGTCTCTAAGATTGAGATTGGCATCTAATTCAAAATGTATTAGTATGTCATGATGGGATTTAAACCTTTGTCCCTCAGAGCCCAGGCCTTCTGTTTGCTAATCTCGTGACATTATCACTACACCATCACCTCTTGTTGCAGCAGTGGTTCTTCTTATAGGAACTGACTGTGGAAAGATAAGAATTTTCCTTTTGAAGTAATGTTTGGTGTTAATTCACCGCAAATCTGAGGTTCACTTTGTTTTGATTTGATTTATTATTGTCACATGTATTAACAGAGAGAAGTATCGTTTCTTGCTTGCTATACAGACAAAACATACTGTTCATAGAGAAGGAAAGGAGAGAATGGAGAACGTAGTGGTACAGTCATATCTAGGGTGTAGAGAAACATCAACTTAATGCAAGATAAGTCCATTCAAAAGTCTGACAGCAGCAGGAAAGAAGCTGTTCTTGAGTCAGTTCGTACGTGACCTCAGACTTCTATATGATTATCCTGAAGAAGCTGGAAGAGAGAATGTCTGGGGCACGTGGGGTCCTTAATTATGCTCACTATGGTTTAATTATGCAAATTCAGCAGTATACTGACGGGTTACTTCAATGGCATTGGAAATGGCAAAGGTTTACGGCATACCAATGTTTTTTCCCCATGATATGGAGAAACATGTAAATTTTGGACACCTAAAGAATTTTTATCTGGTGCCTTTAACTGTATTTTGTCAAAATCGTGACTGCTTGCTCAGAAGGTAATGACCTAAGTATCTGAAGGACTGGGTGCATCTCCCAGAGCGTTCCTTCTTTCTTCACTCTTGCATGGGATTGTGCCTAATTCTGGGGCTTTGCCAGTGGAATGCAGTTCCAGTTCATTCGCTGTTGGTTGGATTTCCCAATTTATTGCCATCATGGAGTTCTTTTCTCATGAAGAAAGGGAGCTCTTGTTCCTGGGATTTGCTATGCTGGCATGTTGAAATGGCTGCTGTAGGGCTGGAAGATCCTAACAAAATCGAGAACGGGGTTAGTGCCCTTTGAACTTGTGATTAGAAACCAATCACTATGTGCTACAGCTGCTGATGTTTGAAGTGTTGGAGAAAGGAGCTTGTTAAAGGGCTTTTTCTAAGTGAGGATGGAAGTAGTTACTCAATGTCTGTGTCTGTGCTTAACTGTTTATTTGGCACAGTGGTTAGCACTGCCGTCTCACAGCGCCAGATATCCAGGTTTGATTCCCAGCTTGTTAGGAGCTGTATGGAGCTGCGCGTTCTCCCTGTGTTTGCGTGGGTTTCCTCCAGGTACTGTGGTTTCCTCCCACAGTCAAAAGACATGTTGGTTACATCCATTGGCCATGCTAAATTCTAGGTGGACCCGAATTCTAGGTGGGCCAGTTACAGACAGTAGGGGGAAGTTGTGTGTGGAACCGGAAGAGATTGGAGAGGCATTGAACCATTATTTCTCTTCGGTGTTCACGCAGGACGATATGAATGTAGCTGAGGAGGTCACTGGGGTGAAGGGGTGTAAAATAGAAAGTATTGTAGTTGATACAGAGGATGTGTTGGATATTCTAGATGGGTTGAAAATAGATAAGTCCCCTGGTCCAGACGGGATTTACCCTAGGATTCTATGGGAGGCAAGAGAGGTGATTGCAGAGCCACTGGCTCTGATCTTCAGGTCGTCGTTGGTCTCTGGTATAGTACCGGAAGATTGGAGGACAGCGAATGTTGTCCCATTGTTTAAGAAGGGGAGCAGAGACTTCCCTGGGAATTATAGACCGGTGAGTCTTACTTCTGTAGTGGGCAAGGTTTTAGAAAGAATTATGAGGGATAGGATTTATAGTTATTTGGAGAGTAATGAATTGATTAGAGATAGTCAGCATGGTTTTGTAGCGGGAAGGTCGTGCCTTACTAACCTTATTGAGTTCTTTGAGAAGGTGACCAAAGAGGTGGATAGGGGTAAGGCAGTAGATGTGGTATATATGGATTTTAGTAAGGCGTTTGATAAGGTTCACCATGGTATGCTTCTGCAGAAAATGCAGATGTATGGGATTGGCGGTAATTTAGGTACTTGGATCAGGAATTGGTTAGCAGATAGGAGACAGAGCGTGGTGGTTGATGGTAATTATTCATCATGGAGTTCGGTTACGAGTGGTGTGCCTCAGGGATCTGTTTTGGGGCCACTGCTGTTCGTAATCTTTATTAATGATCTGGATGAGGGTATAGTTGGGTGGATTAGTAAGTTTGCTGATGACACCAAAGTCGGAGGTGTGGTAGATTGTGAGGAAGGGTGTCGAAGTTTGCAGGGTGACTTGGACAGGTTGCAGAGCTGGGCCGCGAGGTGGCGGATGGAGTTTAATGCGGAGAAGTGTGAGGTAATCCATTTCGGTAGGAATAACAGATGTGTTGAGTATAGGGCTAACGGGAGGACTTTGAATAGAGTGGAGGAGCAGAGGGATCTAGGTGTATGTGTACATAGATCCCTGAAAGTTGGGAATCAAGTAGATAAGGTTGTTAAGAAGGCGTACGGTGTCTTGGCGTTTATTGGTAGGGGGATTGAATTTAGGAGTCGCAGCGTCATGTTGCAACTGTACACAACTCTGGTGCGGCCGCACTTGGAGTACTGTGTGCAGTTCTGGTCCCCACATTACAGGAAGGATGTGGAGGCTTTGGAGAGGGTGCAGAGGAGGTTTACCAGGATGTTGCCTGGTATGCAGGGGAGGTCCTATGAGGAGAGACTGAGGGATTTGGGGTTGTTTTCACTGGAAAGAAGGCGGCTAAGAGGGGATCTTATAGAAACATATAAGATGATTAGAGGTTTAGATAGGGTGGATGGTGATAGCCTGTTTCCTCGGATGGAGAAATCTAGCACGAGGGGACATGGCTTTAAATTAAGGGGGGGTAGTTATAGGACGGATGTCAGGGGCAGGTTCTTTACCCAGAGGGTGGTGAGGGACTGGAATGCCCTGCCTGCTGCAGTTGTAGATGCGCCTAGTTTGGGGGCATTTAAGAGATTGGTGGATAGGTTTATGGACGAAAAGGGATTGGTTTAGATTAGTGGGTCAATGTTTTTTTTTAAAAATAAGACTGGTCGGCGCAACATTGTGGGCCGAAGGGCCTGTTCCGCGCTGTAATGTTCTATGTTCTATGTTCTATGAAGAGGCATTGGAGTGTGGTGACGAGGGGATTTTCACAATAACCTCATTGCTGTGCAAGCATACTTGTGACACAATTGAATAAACTTTAAAAGTAGCCTGGCAGCCTTTTTTGAGTTAAAGACAAAAATTGGTCATTTTTTATTGAGTTAAAAACCCACTTAGATTATTAAGTTATTTTAAAAGACAAACCTATGGTTGGTTTTCACACGTGCAGAATTGCAAGTTATACAGTAGGTAGTTACTTTCTTAACAAAGTTAAAGTTAAATAGAGAGTTAACTATGACTGTGGCAGATATTTCCCCAGTGTGGTCTTGAGATTCCAATAGCTCAAACCCAAGCAGAAGTTAAACTGATGAAGATCATTTCTTTTTTAAAGCATAATCTGTCTTTTCCAATAGTCAATGATTTATGCAGCCAAGCTTCATTGCAATGGGAATTTGATGTTGCCGTGATGGCTATTTACAGGGACAGGAGATAGAATATTTTCATTGCTGCATAGAGTGCAGGCTGATGTGAGAAAACCAAAGTGCAGCTCACCAGCTATGCAGGACCTAGTGCAAAAACAATGAAGGTGTGGCCCACGTCATCATGCTGGTGGGGTGGGGCTGGGAAAAAAAACTGGCAACAGCAGGAATCCTGATATCAGGGCATCTTTTCACAAACTTCAATGAAAAAAACAAGGATCCCCCTCAACACATCCGAGACCCTCTCTCACATGCACCAGGGGCAACCCCCAACCTTCCTTCTCCCTCCCCTGCTCACCCTCATCCCCCCCTGGATATGAGGAACCTCCCAATGGAGTTCCCCAAAGGGGCTCCTCTTGCCATTGCTCCCTAGGGGGCGTTGGTCGAAGCGATGGTCAGGGAAATAGTCAAGTATTCAAGGGGAGAATTGGGGTGTTAGCATGGAATGATTGGAGGGTCAGTTTTGTAGTTACCTATGATGTTAGACTAGGTTTTCATTTATCTAGCATCTTCTGGGTAACTATTCAGGTACACAACATGGAACTGTCTGAAGTCTTCGACTAAAGCTCAAAGTTGGAGACATTCACAGGGCATCCCGGGGAGCAGAGGAATTGCCCATCAGACATTAAAACTGCTTGGACAATTCCCACAGAGATCTGTGCATCAGGACCTCCACAGGTTCCTGATGCAGCATTAATCATACATCCAGTCTCCGACAATCCAGAGACTGGAAGATCTGGGCTAGTGCTTCCATTTGTGGAAAAGAGAAAAAAACTTGAGGGCATCAATGTCAGATAGTCACCAAGAAAGTAAATAGGGAATCAGAAGAAACTTCTTTAATGAATGACTGATGAGAATGTGGAATCCATTAGTACAGGGAGTGATTGAAGGGAATAGCATTGATGTATTTAAGGGGAAGCTGCGTGAACATACAAGAGAGAAAGTGATTTTGCTGCATTAGATGAGGAAAGATGGAAAGAGGATCTAGTGGTGCCTAAACAGCTACATGGACCAGGTTGAATGACCTATTGCTAAGTTACATATTCTGTGTGATTCCATTTGGACCATTATTTGCTGATGTGATGATCTGACTCCCCAGCTGGATTTTTAGATGGCCCACTCACTTAAAATTTTCCCAATGTTCTTCAGACCTACCAACAATATCTGGGTGTCTGAGGTACCTTTGGCATGTTACAGGTCACTTGACAATTAGGGGAGTAAAAATGCGATGCATTGAAACATTGATCATGTGCAAAACTTAAGAAGTAATGCTGGAACACTACCCATTTTATGTTGTTCTATGAATCTGTTGTCAGGGTAATTGAGTGAACTTTAGCAGTGTGGACACCAGAGGCTGGGTCTTGGACATCAGTCCACCAGATTATGAATGACTACCATGATATTATAAAAGCAGTTGAAAAATTGCACTGTAGTTACATGTGGAATGAGACCAATGAAATCCTCTTATTTATATTAAAGGCTTTCAGTATCCTTTTGATCAGCACAATCTTAGCCTTTTCAGAAAGCTGATGATCATGGTCGTGTTGCAGTAATACTGTGCAAATGGTACAAAATACAATTGTGTCTTGCTTCTAATTACATAGCTCTTGATATACTGTCATTTCTAACAAATGGCCCACTCACCACAGGTGAACGGATCTTCAATAGGCAGTGCAATTAAGTCCTTAGCAAGATAAAAGCGCTTATTCAAATACAAACAGTTCATGCCATCACTTGGTTTATATAAATAAAACAAGGAAAATATTTGAAAATTAGTATTTAGAAATAGCAAAGCAACACCAGAAAGAAAATGTTTTGAAGTGAAATCGCAATGAGGCAAACATGGATGACATGAAATTTCCATCAGGGTAGCAAACTCCATAGAGCAATTTTTTTTTATTCATTTGAGGAACATGGGTGTCATTGGCTGACCAGCATTTTTTATTACCCATCCCTAGTTGCCCGAGGGCCTTTGAGAGTGAACCATGTAGGTCAGACCAGGTAAGGATGGCAGATTTCCTTCCCTGAAGGACATTAAAGGACCAGATCACTTTTTTTGACAATGATTTCATGGTCATTCTTAATTCCAGATATATCTTTTATTGAATTCAAATTTCACCATCTGCCGTTGCAGGATTTGAAATCAGATCCGCTGGAGCTGACTCCTGACTTTTTACAATGCAAATTTCTGGTCTTTTACAAGGGCAGACCATTGTAAGATTTGAACAAATTTAACAAACACTTTTTCACACATTTGCTCCATACCTGTGTTTTCATTTGGCATTTGAATCTGTTGTTTTCGACACTGACTGCATTTGTAGGCATTACAGAGCGATGCATGCATGTGCGAATGAGGTCTGCATGGCTATCACAAAGCTCTGCTTAACACAAATGTGTAGACCAATCCCCTCAGATTTGACTCACTGGGATTTTATTGTATTTGTATCTTTTGTGCCCATAGGAAGTCCCAAACTGCTTAACAGCCAGTGACATAATGTATATTCACTGATGCAATGTAGGAAACATAGTAGTTCATTTGAACATAGCAAATTGCACAAACAGCAATGTGATAATGACCAGATAATCGGTTTCTGTGATATTGACATCCATGAAACTGCATCAAGAATCTGTTGGGTTTTTCCGCATTTGGATACCTTTTGATTTACTTTTCCTACATCTGTTTATTAAGAGTAGCCACTTTTATAGTTTTCTAAATCGTGTTCCAGAATGCCAGCTCCTAACTGCATACGTCTTGTTGACTCGGCAGAGGTAGTGAACTTGCAAGAGTGCAGTCTGGGAAAACCTATATGATTTATACAGAAAATTGACACATGTTATATTGTCAATGCGCAGCAACAAAACAAACCTGCACCCTGTGGCAGTCCTTGTGCTATGTACATGGAAAATCAAATATTTATCAGGCAGTCCAGCACTGTCACTCTACAGGTTGTGTTTCTAGGCTGCGGAACAAGGAATGGTCAACTCCACAGAACAAATATGGCAAAAGGCATATTGGATATTAGGTTACATATAAATGAATGAATGAATGTTGCATGGCACCAATGCTCCTGTTGTGGGCTGTCAAAAATTATTAGATTTCCATTAGTATGAACCACAAAATGACCCAATGGGGCCATCATTATGAGAGGTCTATTTCACCAGAGTGAATTCTTCATGCTAATGATTTCAAACATAACCTAAATGTTCACTGAAATATCAAAAATATTGCATATATTAGGATAGCATTCTCAATGGTAAATTTCAACGAGAGAGTGAAATAGTTTTTTTTTCCTCTCTTACCAGACCACAGTTGATAGAAATGCCCTCTTTGGCCCGCTCTCCTGTTGCTCCGGTGCGCTTCAGCCTCTCTGAGCCAGCAAGGTCAACAAAATGGAATTTGGCCATGAGTGTTTCATACTCATTCACTGGTTGCGATTCGTGTGGTACTCCATTCACGTCACCGTTTATCTGAAGAGTAGATGGTTACAATGATACAAACAGTGAATATAGATAGAATCTTTCTAAAATTAACTTTCATTTTGTGATTATAGTCACGTAACATATATATGAGGGGAATGTTTAAAAATTCAGCTTTATGTTACAAACAGTCAGCACGTCTGGAGGGAATACAGCTCAGATTTTGGGAGAGCAGAATAATTACTCATTTTAGCCTTGCAAACATTTATGTTAAGTAGAATTAGTGGACTTTTATATGCAATCCTGGGTCGGTAGCAGAGAATATCTGCTTTTGTAGAAAGCAGAATAGTTTACAGTTGAAGCCTGGTAGAAGATTTTGCAGCTTCTGGAACTCTATTTGTCTTTGAAAGCTTCAAGACTGTCTACACTCATTATAGCAAGTATAGTTACAGTTGTTAACTGCATTTAAAGTGCTATTTTAAGACTGTAAGAGGAATATTGCTTGTTTGGAACTGAAGCAGTGTTAAATTAGAAATTAAATTTGTTTGCTTTTCATTTTTAAATATAGTTCAACTGTTAATAGTTGCTTCAGTTGTTTGAATTATATTGAAGTTGTTATTAAATAAAGTTTATAAAAGGTCCTATTTGTCAGTGGAATCATTTCCTCACATTTTTTGCCAAAGTAGAACAGTTGTTGGATCTGGTCTGGTGTCCTAAGGTAACTTAGGGTTCTGGTCCAGGCCCTTAACACAACTTACGTATCAGCTTTATCTATTTACACATCCCAAAGCTCTTCATGATTAAAAAAAAGAACTGTAGTCTTTGGAGTTTCTGTCGGCAAATATAGAGGTCCACTTTCAAATAAGGGCCCAAAACACCAGCTGAGATTACAGTCAGTTAAGTCAGTTAAGCTATTTCATTAATGTTTTTCAAGATGAATGTTAGCCAGGACATGATGAGAACATGCCTATTCTTTTTTGAAAATTGTCTTGAAATCCCTTGGACTAACCCAAAAGGATAAATTGATTTAAAATCTTATCTGTAAGAAAACACCGTTGATAATAGTTCTTAATTCAAGTGTCTCCAAGAATTATGTGCGCATGTCTTGAAATGATACTTGAACCCAGGAACTTGACTCAGATGAATGCTACAACTGAGCTGAGGTGAAGGTTTAAGGATTGGAACTCAAGTACACATTTGTTCTGTCACTACCGCCTACAACCTTTAACCATCCTGTGAACTGTTGAATCTCAGATTGGCAGCAACAGGCAGCAGAGCTGGTACTAAACCCAGATTCAAACATATTACCATCCCCAGTAACTTTCTCCTTGCTCCAGCAAGTTGAGCCAGCACAACCTTCCCCATCAAAACGAACCATCTCTTTCACATTTAACAAAAATGTCATCTCCTGTAATAAATTGAGCCTATCATTAGCTCAACTCACACCCAATCTGAATAGGTTATATTCCAAGGGCATGTTTGTTTCTTAATACCAGTGGCAAGACTAGGTTCTCAGTAAGATCAAACAAAGTGCAAAAATGATCAGCAAGAATAGTAATATGGCGAGGGATTTAGCCAAAAATCAGAAATGGATGCGATTCAGGAGTATTCTTTTTCTTAATCCTGTTAAATCAAACTGCCAAGAAGCTAAATCTGGAGGACTCATGAGAAAATAAATCTTATTAGAGACAACAAAATAGATCAAATTCATCCTTAATTATTTGGACCCTCTTTAACCCCTATATAAGATATCATAACAAAATAACAGAGGACCATTTCTATTCAAGTTTAAACATATCAGTTACAAAAATAAGCTAGTCAGATAAAAGTACAGGCCAGGTGGTGCAGTTGTACTGTCATTGGACTAGTACTTCAGAGACCCAGGGAAGGGCTCTGGGACCCAGGTTCGAATCCCACCATGGCAGATGGTGAAATTTGAATTAAATTTAAAAAATCTTGAGTTAAAAGTCTAATAATGATCACGGCACCATGGTTGTAAAAACCCATTTCGTTCATTAATGTCCTTCAGGGAAGGAATTCTGCCTGTTATACCTGGTCTGGCCTACATGTGACTCCAGATTCACAACAATGTGGTTGACTCTTCAATGCCTTTAGGGATGGGCAATAAATGCTGGACCTGCCAACTACACCCACATCCCATGAATGAATAAAAAAAAGGAATGAAAGGTATAATGACTCCAATTTACACTCAAATGATTGGCAGAAGTTGACAATAATTTAATCGTAGCCCACTTCGTGCAGTTTCACTTTCATAAGAAAATGAAATTAAAATAGAAGTTAAAAGTGAATATATTAGGTAGAAGAAGAATCAGTCAGGACCTGAGCATCATGTATTTATGTTCAATTACTGTGATAGTTACCACTTTATAGAGTGGCAGTAATAGATCGTCTTCTTGAAGTGCTGCAATCTTGTTGTGTTTTGTAGCAGTTTTATACAACTGAGTAGTTTGCTGGACACTTCAGAGAGCAGCTAAGCGTCGACCATATTATTGTGGAGCTGGAGCCGCACAAAGACCAAACCAGACTAGAAACACTAGGCTTTCTTCCCCGTAGGACATTAACGAACCAGTTGGGTTCTTATGACAATCATGATCATTTTTACCAATAATAAGCCTTTCGTATCTCAAGTCTTAAACACTAGCCTTAAATTGCTTAACGTGCAGGAGACCTGAGCAGCAAACATTGCTTTTTGGGTGATTATAGTGAATAAATTCAAAACCAACTCAGAGTGCATAAATGAGCACGGATGACGGATAAAGAGTAAATGCACTCTTCTGGTTCAGTGCCAAGTACACAGAACCAAAATATTCGACATTGCAATCCAAAATCTGCAATGAATTAGTTGTTCACAGTGAGAGAAGCAGTGGAGTTGTTACAACTGCAGCAACCTCAAGCTATACTGTGGTGGAGGGATGATGCAAGAGAAAACAACCAGGGCCTCTGCTTCTGATCCATGGATGAGATCTGACTGTACTGCTCACACTGTCACACACTTTTCAATATGGACACTCACGGCTTACACATGAAAAATAGTCACCCGAGTGAAGTACCAAAATTTTGCCAGTCGCCAAGCAAAAATCCACCATCTTCTAAAGAGCAAAGTTCTATAAAGTGAGGCAGCAATTAAAAGCAAGTTTTATTTAATTTCAGTTGTGTGTGATGTCAGGCCTAAGTTAATTTTGTAAACATGGCTTCGTATCAGTTACAATACTTAATAGTTTCCAACTTTCTAAAGAGTCCAAATTAAAAATGGGTCCTAGTCAGGTTCCTTTGGTAGTTGACATAAAAGTCACAATACTCTTCAATGCTCACTCTCATTATACAGATATTCTCCTAACGGGATAAAGTCCTCTTTTACTAGGGCTGTTTGGAATAGTTACTGTGCCTATTAATAGTCTTTAATCTCTTTTTCTCACAGAATCCTTCTGCAATTCTGTCACGTTCACATGATCTCACAGTGGTTTTGAAAAACAAGCTAAACGATGAAGCTTAATGCTATCCTTGTACAAGTTGCTCAAACCGAAATACTGGGTTGTGGTGACTTCAGTACATGGGAAGGAAAAAGGAACGGTTAAAACAGAAAAAGGCAAACCCCATCAATAAAAAGCAGAGATACTAAAGGGAGTCAGTGAAACAAAGGCTTTGGAAATTACAACATTTATTGTTACTTTGATGTGTTCGTTTCCCATTGCCCCTATTTGGAAAGCGAGAGGTCTGCGTGTTATTCCATTTTACATCCTATTTGCCCTCCAGTCCCAGTGGGTGTTTCTATATAATTGACAGATCAAATTGCTTAAAATAATGCAACTGTAATAATTTGCTCCATGTGTTCGTTTTCATCTGATGGCAGTCATAATTTTTTTTGAAGTTTATAATACAGTCACAAAACTTCAGAGATTTTATACACAGCAATTCAGCCAGTGGAAGGATACCTGTATGGCTTTCACTGGCTGCATTTTTATATTGTAAGTTTCACTGAACTGTAAAGTCCCCCTTCTACTTTACGCCGGAATTAGTATTCGACATTAACTGTGTCTGGGGCACATACCATATCTTGCCTGGAGCAGACCCTCATTTGGCAGACGTGGATTGTAAAAATAGCATGGGAACGGGAACTCTCCGCATTCATCTGTGTGCTTGCAGTGGTGCGAGCAAGAGCACCAAGCTTCAAACATTGTATCATCTGTAAAACAAAAAGGTATGAGGAATAATCCTTTCATCAGCTTTCTGCTGACTTGAATTAAGGCCACAAAGCAAATCACTACATAACTGGGTATTCCCAATTGGGGCTGTCAAAAGAACATGGGGGAGGGTACTGATAATTGCTTGCTGCAGTTTGGAAGCGGTGCCATATCTACGACAATGGAGGACCTCCCGACTGTAAGGGTAACGGAGCACTTAACTCTCTTACAATTATTACTTCTGTCAACCCCAAGGTTATTGGTAAATATCTGTATTCATGGTCTGTTAGAAACTAGTGTTTGCCAATATACGGTTGTGCTTTGGAGCTTGGGACCAATAAATGAGAAAAATGGTATTCATGGTCTCCATACTTTAGGTGCTCCTTAAATGTATATAAATTCACAGGAGTTAACTTTCTCAAATTAGTATTAGAACTTCAGAATAAGTATCTGTGCTGAAATTTCTATGAATTAAAGGCAGACTCAAAATAAGCTCACTGGTGAGGCAATTTGTTCTACTGAAGTGCAAAGTGCCAGTGAAATGGAATCCGAAAGGAACAATTAACCCCCAGTGAAATTTCAGATTGAATACAAGCGAACAGAAAATAAATACAGAAGTCTATAGCTAACTTTATAAGAAAATAATTATTATACTGTATATTACGTTGTATTCATACTATATACATTATTTCTTTTTTTTTAATTAAGATGCATTATGGTTAGCTTTGAGGAGCTTCCAATAAAAGTCAGTCAAATACTATTCTGGAAGGTACTCGGATAACCAACTGGGTTGAAGCATTGTCAAATGCACAGGAGGGTTCTCAGTCTGTACCAATTCAACAGATCCCAAGTGGATTTCTACAAGTAGATTTAATAGTTCTTTTAAACTGAGGTGTGTGTGTGTGTGTGTGTGTGTGTGTGTGTGTGTGTGTGTGTGTGTGTGTGTGTGTGTGGGGGGGGGGGGGGGGGGGGGCGTGGTAGACTCAAATCAGCAATACCGCTTCCCCCCACCCCCAGCATGACATCATGGAACCTGCCACTTCCATTTAGTGGTTAGCATCATAGCGCCAGGGGCCCTGGTTCGATTCCTGGTTTGGGTTACTGTGCGTGCGCAGCTTGCACCTTCTCCCCGTGGCTGTATGGGTTTCCTCTGGGTGCACTGGTTTCCTCCCACTGCCAGAAAAAGACATGCTGGGTAGGGTACATTGGCCATGCTAAATTCTCCCTCAGTGTACCTGAATATGTGCTGGAGCATGGCCACTAGGGGATTTCACAGTAACTTCACTGCAATGTTAATATAAGCCTACCTGTGACACTAATAAATAAACTTTAACTTCAAAACTTCTTGAGGGCTGTCCTCCACTTATCCCAACCAAGACAACAGTTTGAAAAAGAAATTGGAAAACTGCCCAATATTTTTTAAGTCTGGAGGGGAAGAAAAGTTATATGAATTTTCAGTTCCACATTTCTGTAAAGCATCTGAACCTGCCTGAAAGCTTGCAATCGTGCCATTAGGAGAACACAAGCGAAAACTCAACAGTTACATTTTGCTTTGTTGAACAACGTACCTATACTCACTGAAGAATGGAGGTTTAGTTAAGCTACCTGAAGGCTGCTGGCTCCACTGGAACAAAATCCCAGCAAAGTCCAATGCCTTTTGGCAAGGAGGGAAAATGTGCCATCAATTTAACACATATTAAAAATTATTATAATGACGCACACCTACTTTTCCCCATGTTAAAATCAGAAGAAAGTTATTAAGCATAATAGTTGAGCACTGAATTATTTTTGTCAGCTGGACATGCAAATTTGTATTCTAAAAAAAGTAATCAAATTATATTCTATAAATTAAGTTTTAATCCATCTATGGATGCTCTGTCTCAATAGGCATCATTTGAAAAATTTAATATAGTACCTCCCCATCCAAGCCATACACAAACACAGTCAAATTGCGGTTTTAGAACAGAGCTGTCGAGTTCCATGTTTCCACAACTCATCATGCTGAACTGAAAGTAGAAAAGGTCAAACAAGAAAAAAAAAATCTAGGTCATGAGGGAGACTGAGTGAATGCGAAGGGCTCTGGTTCCTGCTCTTTCAGGACAAGTCAACTTTCATTAATCTCATGGTTGATCACAATTCAGTCACTGCTGCCGACCTCCTGTGAAGAAAGTCCATTATCTGTTCTCTCTCACAGCATGACTGCCATTATCCTTCCCCCTCCCCAATACATGCACATTTATTATCAACATTTCAAACAGCAGCTAACAAAATTGCGCACAAGAACTGAAACCAGAACTGGACAGGCAATTTTGGTCTAAACTATTAATAACCACGACTGATCTAAAAATCTTTTAAATGATCCACCACAAATGTGACATGAATTACAAGACGCCCAGTTGGTTTTGCACTGACCTCTTGTTCGGAATTAACAATACGCGAGACAACCCCACTCGTGTAAATTGTTCCATTGGCACCTTCATGAATTTTAATGTTAGATTTCCTCTGCCGTGAATCCAGGTCACGTGTGCTGTCAAATAGATCCAGTATTTCTTCATTGTAAAGCTGCAAGGACATACATGATACATCTTTAAACACAGGCCTGAAAGCAAGAGGACTGATCTGCACCCCATTCACCACCCCCTTAAACATTTAATCTCTTCACCACCATGGCAGCACTGTCTGCTCCGAACATTTGCACTGCAATAACTCATCAAGGCTCCTTCGACAGCACCTTCTAAACCCCATTCCAACACCTTAAAGGACATGCAGATGTATAAGAATTCCACTGTTCATAAGTTCTCTTCCAGCTTGTAAGTCTATCTTCGCTCTTTTACTATCATGGGATCAAAATTCTGGAATTCCCTTCCCAGCTGCTTGATGCTTGTACCTGCACAAGATGGACAGCAGCAGCTAAGAAAGTAGCTGTCCATCAGCTTCTCAAAGGTAACCAGAGATGTGCAACAAATGCTGTCCTCGCCAATGACACCCATATCCCATGAAAGAATAAAATGAACGAGCATTTTTTTAAAATATCTCAATTAGAGTGCTCATGTTTATTTATAACATTTTTAAATGTTCAGAATAATGAGACGTACATGTCATCAATCCCATTCTGCTGCCGTAATGATGGCAGAGGAGGAATCACACTCAGTTACTCATTAGGATGCCTGACCCTACTGGGGCTTCTCAGTCTAGCAATCAGTATAATACAGGCAAATGGCCCTGTCTGTACAACAGCACAACTTGAGTGATCAAGTGGAGCACAGCTACATAGGAACATAAGAATTAGGAGCAAAAATGGGCAAATTCAGTCCTTCGAGCCTGCTTCACCAATCAGATCATGGCTGATCTCTCCCTCAACTTATATCCACTTCCCCAGCTGTTCCCTATATCCCCTTATCTCTTCTTTTAAAAATTAGAAATATATCTATTTCCTTCTTGAAATCATTCAACGATTCAGACGCCACTGCGCTATAGGGCAGCAAGTTCTACAAATTCAGCTACCCTCTGCTTGGTGAAGTAAGAGCGGAAACAGCAAAATGCTGCATTACTGATCAACTACTGTTGGAAGGTGATAGTACATCCAGCTACAATATCTGCATAAAATGGAACTCAGTCTTCTTTACAAAAGGGCCAACTATTCTGGGCTATATGTTCCTCTAGAAACCATACTTCCAGTCCGGAACACTTTTGTAGACTCCATTTACATTGCGAAACAGGGTGGGAATGAGATCATCCAGCTGGTCCTTTTTTTTTGCCTTTCAAAGGACAACAACTCATCCATACGCCCTCAATTATCTTCAGAGTAAAGATCCAGTGTGTAAAGTGCTAACTATGTTTGTGGGTTTTAAATTAAGAGAAAAAGAATTGGTTTGCACATGTAGGCTCAAAGTAACACACAATAGCTTTATTGAAAGAGATGTTCTCTGCACAGAATAGAGAATTAAACTAACAGAGAAGACTGTGAAACATCTAATGACATCATGACCGAGTGACCTGCTCTTAAAGCGATCAGGCAACCATTTAAATATATAACAGTGTTACCGTGTCCTGCCCCATTGCCCATCCACATATGTTCTTGCTCGCCTAGGTTACTTCACAGATATATTGCAAGATGCAGAGAAAATTCAGCATCAAAGGATTAATGCTATTTTATTCAGCTTTGAGAACTGAATTACTGGACTAGGTTCATTTTGCACTTTTGGCATTATTCAATTTGCATTCTTCTGCAGTTTTATTCTGTTTCTGTAAACATACAGAACAGCCCTTAATAGCTTTTTTCTATAATGAGAAGCATAGCATGTACAATGTGAAATAATATGGATCATGAATGACCACAGGCATATGAATGAGACAAAGATCCACTGCCCAGGAATTGAATTATACCTGCATTCATCCAAGAATACTTTTTAACAGCTGAAGTTGTGTGGGCGAGATGGGGGCACTGTTACCATTGCTGCCTCACAGCGCCAGGGATGTAGGCTCAATTGGGTGACTGTCTCGGTGGCATTTGCACATGTTTGTATAGGTTTCCTCTGGGTGCTCCGGTTTTCTCCCGCATTCCAAAGATATTAGGTTAATTGGCCATGCTAAATTGCCCCTTAGTGTATCAAGATGTGTAGGTTATGGGTATTAGCAGGGTAAATACTTGGGACTACGAGGATAGGGTCGGGTAAGATGCGGTTTTGGAGAGTCAGTGCAGACTCGATGGGCCAAATGGCCTGCTTCTGCCCTGTATGGATTCAATAATTCTATGCATTCTGTTCCCAATATTTATAAATAGCATGAACCTAAACCAAAATGTTGGCTTTTAGTACAAGTCACTATTTTCATTAAACTTGTATTTCATTGAATCAGAAGACGTTGATATTTGCCAATGCATTGAGGCCTCCGAATTTTTTGTAAATTGCAATGAATCTGCTGACAAACCTCCAGAAATTGAGCTGTCACTTTAAACTCTGGCGGCTGTTTTCCTTGCTCCTGAGCTTCTCGCTTTCGCTCGGCAATTCCTTCAAAAAGGTGCCTGACCGCACGTGGTATTATTCCTTGCTCTTCCAACGTTAGATTCACATCAAACCCGGTGCCCATGCTGTATGTCTTCCCAGATCCAGTCTAGAAAGAGAAGAAAGAGTAACCAAGATGGAAAGCTCATGAAACATTTTGACACAGAATACTCATACTTAGCCAGTGGTGGCACAACCCTTCAATTGGTTTCCAATCCAAGATTTATATTGCGATGGGGGCAAACTCCATCTGTTTAAACTGTTCAGGAAAACTCCACTCCAGGATAAATCACATAGCCTTTGACTAAATGAAGCAAATTGGTATATATACAAAACCACATCACTTAGTACCAAGGTGGTTTATTCTCCGTTACGTGTGATTGATGGCAAGTAGGAAAGCAAATTGAACGTTCTCATTTATCGCAAATGAAATGGAATATAAAAGTATGAATATTTTGCCACAGTTGTACAGAGTGTTGGTGAACCCACATCTAGAGCACTATGTACATTTCTCCTTATTTAAGAAAAAATGTAAATGCATTAACAGTTCTAGGTATTTGTGATGGGTGGGGTATCTTATGAGGAAATGTTGGACAGGCTGGTGGGCCTGTATCTATTGGAGTTTCGAAGATTAAGAAGCAATCTTATTGAAACACAAAAAGATCCTAATGGTGCTTCACAGAGTGGACACTTAAAGGAAGTTTCTCCTTGAGGAAGTGACTAGAATGGAGAGGGCACAGTTGAAAAATAAGGGGTCTCCCATTTAAGATGGAGATGAGAAGAATTTTTTCACTCAGAGGATCACGAATCTTGGGAACACTTCCCCAGAGTTTGTGGAGGCAGGTCAGGCAAAGGTAGGTAAATTCTTGACTAATAAGGGATCAAAAGTCATCAGGGGTAGGCAGAAATTGGAGTTGGGGCCACAATCTGATTGACCTTATCAAATGGCGGAGCAGGCTTGCTCCAAATTATGCTCACACGTAAGTTAATATTTCAATTTAAGCCACATAACTGCAAATTCTGAGGGCAGAAGTTTCCAAAAAACAAGTCATTTCTGGCGAGAAAATCGGTATGATTTACAGCGAGAAAATTAGCACGATTTCCATTGGCTCTGCCGGCGTGTTCCAGACTGCAATCTTTAAGCATTTTGAAAATCTTTTTCCCTCTTTGTGAAAAATGCCGCACCGGAGGTGCGAAGCATCAGATTCACAAGTCCCGGGGATGATCTAAGCACTTCAATGAAGGGGGAGCTGGATTTGAATGGCTCCAAAAGAATTGATCTGATTCAAGCCAGGAGGATGGTAGTGAGGAAACCATCTCCTCGATTCATGGAGGGGGACCTCACCTGAAATGTTGGACACCACGGGGGAAAGCTGAACAATAATAAACTGTTCAGGAAGCCCTCCAGCATGGTAACAAATCTTGCCTGGTGGCAGCACTGGTTAATGTCAGCAGCCTAACCAACAGTACAGGAGTGCAATGTAGGAAGAAGATAAATGACCAATTATGGTCAGCAAGGATAACTGTGTATTCTTGGAACTCCATCCTCATGTCACCCCTGGAATGACACCTGGAACCCATAGTCCACCACATTGCATTTGCCAGCACCCAACCTCCCAGTATCACCCCCAAACCCCGGCACTCCTCATTAGAGCACCTTCCTGCTTAGGCACAGTACCCACACATGCCAATTGACCTTGACCTCTGACCCACCAGGTGTCCAGCTTACATCATCCTCTTTTGTGTCCCTGCAGGAGAAGGTAGCGCACAACTGGAATGTGAGAGAAAACAGAATGGAATGCCCGAACTGAAGATCCTGAACATTTGAAGAGAGAGCATAAAGCTGAAGCAACAGTGGGCCTGCACTTAGAACAAAGTTGGCTTGTCAGGGAAAAGTGAGGAGATACTGCACCTTCATCCAGATGATCATTGTTAAGTGAGTGATTTGTAGTCCAAACCCTTGACCAGGCCTTGTGCTAAAATCTTGCCGTGCGGGCACATCCACTGAAGAGCCTGGCCCATCAAACAGCAGTGCCCCACTACCCACCCTCAACAATACCTCAGATGATGAGATCTCAAATGAAATGTCACAACTATCACCCGCACCATCCAAAGAACACACCTCATTGGGCCAACATAGCTGACAGGCTTCTGTGTCACTATTTGGTGAGCACCACACAGCTTCTAGCGCACATCAGATGAAGGCTGAAACGTCCCAGGACACTGCTATGTCCCAGTCAGGTGCCATGCCTCTGGACACATTTGTCCCACATCTGCTAGAGATGCAAAAGCAGAGCCAGAGGAAATATAGGGGGGTACTGTCAGCAACATTCCCGTTATTACATGGCCGAATGGAAAAGTTGCAAAACCTTCAGTCGCAGGAGATGATGCTAGTGACGCGTGGTACTCAGGCCAACACTGCAAGGGTGGTGGCTGCAGTGGAAAGCCGAGGCAAGACATCAAATCCATGACTGCTGAACTCCAAGGCATTGTTCAGTCCCTGAGAACCATAGTTGAAGGGTTCAATACTATGGTCCAAACAATGACAGGCTCCAAGACTGGCAGTACCAGATGATGTTGAGGCTTCTGGAGCTCACTCCAGCTATCCCTCTGTCCCTGGGTGTAATCCAGGGGCCCACAAATACCCAGAGGGAGCAGGATCTGCGGAAGTGCATCCTGCGGCCTTCTGAATCTCCCCTTCCTGATACTGGTACACCTTGTGAGAAGCAAGCTGAACAGGGTGACGTGGCAACACCAGTGCCACCTGACCCTCCAGAGGCCACCTCTGCACCTGCTGTGCATCCTGGGAACACACCAAGAGATAGAGCAAGGGTTCACAAGGCTAAGGAAATGTAAGGCCACAGAATGGACATTGGTGAAGTTAGGCAGATAGCTGAGGATCTTTATCAAATTTCACAATACTAAAAACTCCTGTCCTTCACAACCTTAAGGTCTCACTCATGTTAACCTCCTCCCACTGGGAGTGCACTCCACCCTATCTGAACACAGCTCTTCTCACAGACCCTCAAAGTCAGGCAAACACTAAGGTCCACTCAAAGTGAAAATAACTTATTCCCTGAAAGGACTTGGGCATCAGTCATAGACCCTCACCCCTAATCCCCCTTTATGTGACAAAGGGATCTCGGACTGAACCTCACTCACATCAGCCGGGTGGCCAGTGTGCTGGCAACAGACAGACAGGAGTCAGATGTAAGCAAAGCTGAGGTGCATCACAGATCATTCCTCACTACGAGTCGTCATTATCCTCCTGCATTTTCTGATCAGCAGATACAAGGACTCCTCAGCCCCAGCACCCTGATGACCAAGATTTAATGTGACCCTCCTGTGGTTGTGAAGGGGTTAACATGGTCTCTTGGGAGAGAGGCTTCTTGACCTTGTCCAACAACATGGTGGTCCTACAGCGTGAAGTGGGAAGCAATGAGGACAGTCATGGTTCTTCTGCCCGTGCAAACCCTCGTCCCTGCACGTCCTCCATCCTCTGGCTCATCTCCCCACCTCTTTCTCCATTCATTCCTGGACTTAGTCCTCATCGTAGGAGACATTGCGCTCCTCCAGGTCTTTATCAGTAAGACTGTCGCCCCACTGCTGTGCCAAGTTATGTCAGGCACAGCAGACAACGATGATGCTGAAGACACTCTGCAAACTGTATTGTAGGGTCTGATCAGATCTGTCGAGGCTAGAGGTGCACATTGTGAGCCTCGTTGCAATGGGCCTCTGGCCTCTACACTGGTGTCGTTAGCCAAGACATCGGCAAGTATCCTTTATCCTCAACCAGCCACCCTGCAGCCTGGGGTGACTCTTGAATATCACAGGGAGTAGCTACCATGCACGGTCCCTGGAAAACACCTAGGAATGAACCTCTTTTGGTGGTCACGCACCAACTGGACATTAAGGGAGCGGAACCCCTTCCTGCTGATGAACGGAACTCCCTGATGTCAGAGAGTGCATAGAATGACATGAATACAGTCGATCGCCCGCTGCACCTGTGACAGACCAACTGTGGCATCAAATCCCACAGCCCTCTCGTTGTGCTGGGCCTGGTTCAGGGCAAAATGAATGAAATCTATTTCCTTACACAGAGTGCATCCATGAGCTCACAGATGCACTTGGGGACTGATGACAGAGAGATGTCACACAGGTCCTCAGATATTTTCTGAGATTGGTTTTACGACCCCTCATTGTTAGGAGGAAAACTGGGTGGCAAGAGAAGTGACAGGAGCTCTTTCAGTTTCTGTGCTGCAGGCTTGGTTTTTAGAAGGGCCAGCAAGCTGAAAAGAATTGTTTCTCCCTCTCCCTGTTTTATTTGGAAATCCTGGTGGTTATTGGAAAACAAGGTCTTGCATCCCTGGAGTAGAAATTGTGCTGTTGGTAGTTTGATCAGACTCTATCTGGGATTCTGAGAAGCTGTTCTGACTTCAAACTGTTCTGAATGTGTCAAGAAGACTACCACAACTTAAAAGACAGACTTTTCAATTCAAAGAACTCAATTCCAGTGATGCGTAAGCTTTAGTCTTTGCTGCGTTGAACTTGTTTGAAGGCTTTTGCCCATGGCATGGGTTTTGTTTGATTGGAACATTTTAGGTATGTTTAATAAGTTATACATTATCTTGGTTGTTTAGTTTTTGTTTGTAACTGATAAAAGTTATTGCTAATTTTCTTTCCATACATATTAACTACATTCTTAATTAAACTTTGTTTGAAAGTTCTTCTTAGTGGGTCAGTTGAATCACATCTGAAGTGAAACATATCATGCTTATCCTAGCCAAAATTCAAGACACAAAACTTATGATCCAGGCAAGCTTTGTGAAACACTTGGAGTTTCTGACCTGAACCATAACACCCCTATTCTTTGAGACCGTGGACAACTGACATTTTTCAGAGCAAACTCGTGAGGGCCAACTATTTTGATGAGCGTGAATCTCAGGAACGTTAGAGGACACAATTACTCTCAGAATGAAGGATAGGCAAGGGCTAATAGGCACAATTTTTACTCAGGCTGCATCATCCCAAGATCTTATTACTGTCAGGCCTTAGCAATTAAAACTTCCGGACAGTCAATCCATTATTGTTTAGCAATTCTTTAACCTATTTTTGTAATGCTCTGAAATTGATGCAAATCAGTTTTATAGGTTCGCTGGGCGTGAATTTGATCGTGTCATTGGAGAGGGTGCGGGGAAATCGCAATTGGAAAACACACCAGCGTAAATCCCATCTATGGCTTCTTGTGATATTTTGCAGCCATGACAGGATTTGTGCCCACAGCTAACACGCCCACTAAATTCTGCTTTGGACTGTTTGAAAAATGTCAGTGTCCAATGTATATTCTTTTCTTGACAAAGCATCATGATCTCATCAAAAATGTTACTCCTAAGCATCTTATTTTCACTGCATAATTATACACACACAATGGAAATTTTTAAGGCAGCTAACTACTATTTTTATTTCTTGTGTTTTTTGCAGTCAGCCTTAGCGGGCATAATTTGGAGCTTAATCATGAGAATATCTACACTGATGGGTTTACGATTGTGATGACTTGACACTGTTCCTCCCCATACACTAACAAATGTCCCAATCAAGTATTTGACATTACAGGCCTTGTAATACATTGCCTGGTCTTGATTAATAAATCTTGCAAAATGTAATAAACATAATTTATCACCCTGTCTTTTCCTAACATGCTCTCCTCTTTCTGGCATGAGAGTATTTAACTCTTACCTGCCCATAAGCAAATACTGTTGCATTATAACCTTCAAAGCATCCTTCCACAAGTTTGTGCACACACGAGTTATAGATTTCATCTTGTCTGGAATCGATATCAAACATAAAGTCAAACGTGAAAGCCTTGTCTTTTCCCAGGATAACTTGTGGCTCCCCAGGTGTGACCAACGTACAGATATGGCATCCCTCTATCTTCTCTTTGGCTGACTGTGGACGGATTCTGTGGGAGGAAAATACAACGTGATACTGGCAACTTTCCAAATGCAATTGGTTACCAACTAGATACTTTTATTTGGGGTGGAATATATCAAAGAGTAAAACAAAAAAATAAAAAGATGAAATCTTTTAAGGCAACACCATTGGACATGGACACATTGAATGCTCACATATAAAGAAGTTTTTCTCTTCAATCCTGATATAAGACTGTTCAATATATTGTAACTTGCACTGGATGTGCATTGTTTCAGCCTCATTCTGAAATTGCATCTGCAAAACCCTCTGGGCAAATTGCCCAGTTTTAACTGCACATTTTAGAATCTCAAAAGAAGCATTACAGAAAGGGCTCTAATGGATGACGCCTTTCAACGAAGGAAAATATTTTACAATGAGTGCCTCATAGGAAATCAACCACTTCCTGTACCTGGAAACATCTGAATCGTGGAATCTGATAACACAGGGCTCATTTTAAAATAAAACCTTCTGTACCTTAGTTAGTGGTCAAACTGACACACAGAAGCCAACGCATTTCAGCAAGATGTTATAATGAAGCCGCAGCAAGTTGAACTGCACTGCTTTTTTTTCCAATGCAATGTTAGCAATTATAGTTAATCTTTTTCCCAAACCTAGGGAGGCTGTGTTCAGTAAAATATATTCTCTTTCTCTGTGGCAAAAGTAAACAGCCACAAACATTCTGGTTAGCTGCTGAAATAATTTGTCTGGGTCTCTCTCAGGTCACTAACAATTGCACCTCTATCAGAGTAGGAATCTCTCTTCCCCACTCTAAAGGTGCACCTGTTCCAAACAACTTTGAATGAAAACAGAAGTCTCTCAGTTAAACTGACAGCTTCTTCTTCTTTGCCTATTGTTTTTGCTTTCCTTGTTCCTCCAACTTCTACTTGGTATTATGATACTGCCCTCTTACCAGATCTCTGAGTGGCAAACTGCAAGGATGCCTTGGTCTTTTGTCCACCAATGATCACCTAAATCATAGCCCAGCAACACAAACACTTTCCACAGTGACGGAATCTTCACATAAACGTATGGATCATCAACACGCGAAACGTAGCTGCCGATACACACAGTTTACTCAAAAACTTCCCACTTTTCTGCAGACCCTGCAACCCCATCCTCCTCACCTTTATTAATACTAACGGTTAATTTTCTCTTCATATATTTTCTCTTAACATATATTAATATGTTAATATATTTTCTCTTACAGTTACAGGTTGAACAAATTTGGATATTTAATGTTCTTCCTATCTGTTTTCAGCGTCACAATTCCAGATAAGATTACAGGCAGGATTCTCTGATTTCGCTCACCCTGCCCTCCATGCCAGCGAGAATGAAAAATTTGGCGCTCAGTCAAAACTCCATTCACTGCAGCAGCACTAGAGAACCTAAGCCACTGGCAAGGTTGGAGATTTCCACTGCACATCTTGGTTATAGTTAGAAAATGCCAAAGGGCACAGTGAAACCAGAATAATCGATCAATGTTGAGGAGACTTCTATTATCTTGTGCAAATACTTCATTCCAGGAAAGATGAGAATCATGTCCAAGATGTGGCTACTATTGTTTCCCTAAACACAATATTTAATTTTGCTGGTGGAGGAAATGAAATTATTTGTTGTCCCCAAAAATACATGAATAATCCAATTCTTTATTAAAGTTTAAAGTTTATTTATTAGTGTCACAACTAGGTTTACATTAACACTGCAAATGAAGTTACTGTGAAAATCCCCTAGTCACCACACTCTGATGCCTGTTCGGATACACCGACGAAAAATTTAGCATGGGCAATGCACCGAACCAGCACGTCTTTTGACCTGTGGGAGGAAACTGGAGCACCTGGGAAAAAACACACGCAGACACTGGGAGAATGTGCAGATTCCGCACCGACAGTGACTCAAGCCAGGAATCGCACTCAGGTCCCTGCTGCTGTGGGGCAGCAGTGCTAACCACTCTGCCGCCATGTGAAGCAACAAACACAAAGTTAATGGCAATGTAAAACCAGATAGAGCAAAGTTAATGGCAACGTGCGCATCAGGCAGTTTTAAATAACTCCCCCACGTAGATTCCTGATGTGTGTCTGGGCAATAAATTGCTAAACGAGTAGTTTCTTCCCAAATCTGTGCACAAGGTGAAAAATCAGATCCAGGGATGATGTGTGTAAATTGAATGCATTACACTAAGCACAAACACATGTACTGTGTGTTGCGCTAAGGTTACTGATGTGATGTGCACGCACCTCAGAACCCAAATTTCAGCAGTGAGAGAAAGAAAGCCTGTTCAAATTCACTTTTTATTTTAAGGTGACTTGGAACTCCTTTTTGCAGCGTTAGGAAGAATCCATTTAGAACGTTACAAAAACTTCAGTTTTTTTTTCAAATTCCTAATTGGACACTGAAGGTGAAGAACAGTGCAACAACACTAATAACCAACACCACTAATAGCCCTGTGAAGTCTGAGGTCAATCAAAAAGTAGAGCGAAGATACAAAGGGGTTGAAATTGGCCTTGGGCTGTAGCATGAAGCAGGACTTAATAAATCAGCAGCCTGTTTTACTTCTCCATTGATAAGTGTTAATCAGGAAGGATGTAAAATGGGATGTCAATCCATTATTTTTCCTTTCGCACAAATGTTCAAGGCCAACTGCTTTTAGTCTTCTATAATTTTTAATGTCCTGCTGTCAAAGAGACAGCAAATCAGTGGGAGGCATAACATATGCAGACCCTGCAATATTACTTCAGGTTTTAAAAAATAACTATCCATGACGGCAAACTCCTTTAAATTGAGTAAACATCGTGAATTGTCATTTCACTCGACTAAGTTTAAGCCCTTTGCCTGTTTTCTTCAGTGATGTTCAAAGTCAAAATTTTTTTTTCTATAGGCGTACCCAGGTTTTGTAGGTTTCCCATTATTTTGGCCCTTTTGTTTACTTATTATTGTCACAATTAGGCTTACATTAACACTTCAATGAAGTTACTGCGAAAATCCCTTAGTCTCCATTCTCCGCCACCCGTTCGGGTACACTGAAGAAGAACGTAGCATGGCCAATGCGCCTAACCAGCACGTCTTTCAGACTGTGGAAGGAAACTCACGCATACACGAGGAGAACTTGCAGACTCCACACAGGCAGTGACCCAAGCCAGGAATTGAACCCAAGTGCTTGGCACTGTGAGACAGCAGTGCTAGGCACTGTGTCACCCCTGTTTCTTACCCCAATAATAAAAACAAAAATATTTTTAAAAAAACTAATTTTGGATTTTAACTTTGCAAAAAAAAACTGACATACATAAATCTAACAAGTTGTCTAACCATTCGGAAGGCTTCAGCCAATGTCCTTCCCCCCCCTCCCCACACTGTGAACGAGGCATTCTCTTCACTCATGAATTTGGCCATCGCTTCAGCTGTACCAGAAACCAATATCCTTTAATTATCCTATCATCTAACAATAATACTGATGCTGAAAAGGAAATCTGTTTGTTGTAATAGAAAATGATCGAAAATTTACACAACCCACTCAAGTAAAACATTTTCTGAACGGCCTGTCCATCAGTTCAGCTAACCATCGCAAATGATTAGATCAATTTCTCCTGAGCAGTGGATACTGTCAGATCCATCAATATATCACAGTTAGACGCTGTATCCTGCAGCTGAATGCTACTGCAACTACCACTAAAATATTCCACACAGCACTCACTCCCCTCAATCACTACAGCAGTGATGCTGTCACATATTGCATTATCCAGTGTACCTAGTCATCTCAAAATCATGGAAAAGCTTCTTTACAAATATATTTGTGGCTTTTGATATACACTGGTTACGTCAACTTCACTAGCGATCAGCCCCCAACACAACACAACTTTCCACGCAGAGGAGTTATAGGGACTCGTAACACTAACAATAGTTGGTGGGGAAACCGCTGCTGAGGCCACCCACAGTAAAAGTGGCTTTCTCTGTCATACCATTAAAACATTGGCGTCAAAAACATAAAGGGGCAGGTCCCACACATAATGTTGGTGGAGTGAGCTCTGGCACAGACAGCCCCACGTGCAACTCAGTTCCTCAAAGGTCAGGCATCATTTTTAAAGGCTATCTCAGTCCAAACAGTTCACTTGAAACATTCCTACCAGTTCCCTGACAGTACCAGAAGTGCATGGGCATGGACTCCCCCACCCCCTCCCTGCCTGAGCAATGCACACACCTGAGCTTCTTTGGCAGGTCTGTTTGCCAAGTGCTTGCCTTAGGTGGCCAGTTGGGTTTCACACTGGTCTATTCTCACACCGACATGAAAGGACTTTCTGAAGATGGGGGCGGGTGGTTTGAGCACAGTGATCTGATAATATAGTCAAATTATGTTCCCGATGTTGAACTTTGGGAAACAAATCCAGTTATTGACAGGGAAGGGACAATCACCTCACGTGTCTGCATGGCGTGAAATGTGATTCGGGACTTCTGATGACATGTTCCTCTCCCGTTGGTGAACTCGCCCAGTGAAAACTGGAGGAGAAAATCCCAGCTTCTGTTTCTCCACAGATGCTGCCAGATCCATTTCATTTATCCAGCTTTTTCTGTTTTTACTTCAGATTTCTAGCATCAGCCTTATTGTGCTTATATTACAGTACAATTCTTGCCTGGTCTGCACAAATACGCACGTGCATTCACATAGTGTGTTTCATGATCGCCGGATGACCTAAAGTGTTTTGCAGTGCTTTTGAAGGGTTGTCAATGGAGAATTGTGGGTAATGCCCTACAAACACCAATGTGATATTAACCAGACAATCTGTTCTGTAACACAGATTGAGCAAAAAATATTGGCCAGGACAACGGGGATTGCTCATCTGCTGTTTTTCAAAATAATTCCATGCAATTTTTTACCTGAGAAGGCTGGCAGCGTTTTAGTTTAATATCTCATCTGAAAGACAGCACCTCCAACAGTACAGCACTCCCTCGGTACTGCAGTGAGAGGCAGCCTTGACTTTTGTGCTTTATGATAAACGAGCATCTAATATTTACTTAACACTTATGATGCAATAAAACCGTCCCAAGGTGCTTCACTGGAACATTATAAAACAAAATATGGCACTAAGCCTCACAAGGAGGCATAAGAAATAAAAATAGAAAGTGCTGGATAAACCCAGCAGGTCTGGTTAGCATCTTTTTTTATTCATTTGTAGGACATGGGCGTCGCTGGCTGGCCAGCTAGTTGCCCTTGTTCAGAGGGCAGTTGAGAGTCAACCGCGTGGCTGTGGCTCTGGATTCACATGTAGGTCAGACCAAGTAAAGACAGCAGATTCCTTTCCCTAAAAGACATTTGTCAATCAGATGTGGTTTTCCAACAATCGACAATGGCCTCATGGTCTTAGTAGGCCCTTATTTCCAGATTTTTTTTTTAATTGAATACAAATTCCACCTTCTGCCTTAGCAGGATTTGAACCCAGGTCTCCAGAACATTAGCTGAGTTTCTGGATTAATAGCCTAGTGATAATGCCACTAGGCCATCACCTCCCCCATTTCTCTCTCTGTGGAGAAAAAAATTGAGTTAATGGCTCGAATTGAGTATGACTCTTTTGCAGAACTCCAGTTACGAAGAAGTCATATTCAACTCGAAACATTGGGTGGAATTTTCCCAAAGATAGGCAGAATGTCGCAGTGGACAGGAATTTAGCAAGGAAGCTGCCCGCCCCGAAGGCGGCTTTCCCAGCCATATCGTTCAGCCCACAGGTGAAAAATAAAGAAGAAGGGGAGGGTCCCAAGAAATCTGGCGGCCCACCTTGCCAGCAACTTGGGTTTTAAAAGAAAGGTGCCCCAATATAAGAAATTAAAAATAGAACACCATCCCTGCCAAACACCCTTTCCCCCATCTCCAGAGAACACCCACCCACGCAACAGCCCCTTAGAGGATCACAGGAACATACCCCTCTGGTGCTATACCTTGGCACAATTAAATGCTTAAATGTAATGCACGGTTTCAATCAAACTCAGGGTCATATTGGTGGATGAGATACCATGCAGTCAAAAACCAAATATGCTGACATCTTTTGTAACATAAATCCTTTAAACTGAACAAAAATGCACAGTATCAAAAAAGTGAATGTCAGATGCATTCCATTACAATGGCATCTATTTTGTCACTGAGACCTCACGCATCCAAGTGCGAGTTTAACATAAATGCTCATTCATGATTGTCCAAAATGCCATGAAGGCATTAGTTTAATATTAGCTCAGTCCATTAAGCCTTTGATTCTGGAGATAAGGAAACCAGTTGAGTCTCAGTTCAGCTCAATATTGTTGAGCGATTGGGCCAAAATGCATGAACTGCATAACAAGCACAAAGGCAAATCTAATAAAGTTATGATGTTCTTAACTCCTGCTCCCACAAATTTCAAGTCTTCTTCTGGGAAAACATATTCCACTCACTAAGGTGTTAGCACGTAATAGCATTATCAGCACCCATAAAGTAATCCACAAAGCAGCTCAATGGGCTTAAGGATACGTGGAAGGGAAGCTGGGGGTGTAGGGAGGATGTATGTATTGAAGGAAATGAAAAGGAATTAAATAAAACTTTTAAATGGCATAATAGATGAAACACAAGACAGATAAGTAGTAACTTGGCTCATTGTGTCTGTACTTCCTCTTTGAAAGCGCTATCCTATTTGTTCCACACCCTGCAGATGTTTCCTCATTGGAAAATTTTGATTAAACCATCCTGCAGTATACAGTGGGACAGGTAAGTCCCACAGCTCAGGACCTACAATCAATTTCTTTATTTTTTTGAAATTTTTTTCCAGAGAATATCATGCACAACAGGGGAAAAAAAACAGAATGTCTGCTGATCTTTGGCCTACTAACTCACTAAACCAAGCCACCCTGCAATATTTTAAACTAGGAACTTCAGAGAAGAGGTTTGAAGTGAGGAACATAAAGACAGACTGTGTAAAAGTGGCTACAAATAAAACTGCAGTATCATATATATTATGCATGTAGGGGCATTATTCCTTTAAAACAGGTCAGGTGACCTGGGATGGGGGTGAGCTATTGGGATCCACCCTGAGTGGGCAGTCAATGTTTGGAGTGTGGAGTGGGTAGACTGAAGAAAAGACCTGTGTTCCCTGACACCTGGTTGTGGAGTAGCTATTGAGGCGATTCTTCAGGACTCAGAAATTTAACAATATATATGCTTAGCATTCCATAATATAACAAAATACATTAATGAGCCTGCTGGAATGCTTTGTAGTATTCTTTCTTTGGTTAGCACTGTTAATGCTATCAACACCATTCAAACTGAATCCATCAGGGAAATACCCTCTTGCCTTCTGAATTTCAGCACTGGTGCTCTGTTTACACCAGTATTAAATCAGTACTCGGGGGGACCCCCTTGGAAAGGCGGAATTTTAAAAAGTTATCTGGCACTTTAAACAATTTGGTCCCAGAGAATAAACTATATTAGGACAAAGGAGGTCTTTTTGACTTTGAGCGACAGTGTTGAACAAAAGCAAAGTACAGCAGATGCTGGAAATCTGAAATAAAATAGAAGATGCTGAAAATACTCAGCAAGCCAGGCAGCGTCTGCAGCGAGATTCAGGTCGTTAATGCCCCTTCATCAGAACTGAGGAAAGATTGAACGGTAGATGTCACATTTGTTACACACTTCTCCCGGATGGAAACAGAAATCAGGTGATATGGGCACCTAATTCAATATCACTCATCTTATACCATCACCAAAAAGTTAAAATTACTCTCAGTGCGTCCAACTCAGCAGTACAGCCCGAGTTTATCGCATTTTCCTATTCGTATCAGTGTGGGTCCTGCAGCATGTTACTCAAGACACAAACATAAAGATAGCTGGAAAGTGAAAATAATCTAAGTACTTTTAATGGAACATACTGTACCTGGGGAAGCATATGGCCTCAACTGCAATATAAGTCATGGCTTTTATTACTTAAAAGCTTCCTCACATTCCTAATGAAAAATCTTTTGCTGCACTGACGTACAGTGCTTATCCTTCAAGCTCTAAGGAGGAGAAGCATTAAGCCAATTGCATTCTTCAAAGATACTTATATATTTATGAAACATTGATAATCAATAAAATATCTTTTATGCAATATTGTGTTGGTTTTTAAAAGCATGCCATCAGCTACATTATGCATTAATGCAACACTAATGAGTTGGCAAGGTTAATTTCCTGGTCAACTGCCTTTACATTTCACATCATTACCATGGCACAACATCTAATGAGCAAGGATAACTTGCATGCTGATGCACTGCTGACTAGGCAAAGCGCAGTGCAGCTCAATGCTTCATTATCCCCCAGAGATGGAGGTCATTCACTTGCCAGGAAGTTTCTAATATCATTGCAAGCTTCAGCTACAGTACTGCAATAAAACCCAATAAAAGGAACTGGGTCACACATTGTGTTTACAATTCTTTTAACTCATTAACACAGCTATTCTTAAAAAAAAGGACAATTCTTTGGTTTGGAAAGAATGGATAAGACAGCAACACATGTACACACATTCAAGAATGCAAATGCCTAACTATTGGATAAATATCCTTGTGGTCATGGAGAAATTAGTTACAAAATTTGTTTATTTTTCACTTTACAATGTAATTTTTGAGCAAATACTCTTGCCCACTCCAAATGCTGAGGGGGGAGATGTAGAGGAAAACAGTATTGTTACAAAATAATTTGCTTCTTGGGATGTTTTATTATTTTAAGCTATAGAAATACAAGTATTTATTTTTGTGAAACTCTGGGCTTCAACTCACTTCAGTCAGTGCTAATCCATGGATAAGTTTTCCCCCCATGTTCACACTATTGTGGTTATTTCACTCAGAATGTGCTTGGGAAAAATGTAAAACTGAAGAACAGCAAAGAGGCAATCTGCAAATTAAAATAAATATAGTAAGCTACTGCTTTAGAAACCTTACCCAGTTTTACTTTACTGCATTTGCAAACAAGTTTCAAAAGCAAAAATTCCTTCACGCAAGTTTTCTGTTAATTGTTTAATAATGGGACGCCCTATTTGCATGAAAATGATTTTCTTAGCTCCCTGTTTTTTTTAAAAGCAACTCTGTATCCGCTTAGACTGAAAAGTTTTAAATGAACGCTAATCTTAATTTGCTCAATACTATATTGTTTTATCAGCACATGACAACTTCATAACTCAAGAGCTTTATTCTATACCAACAATTAAGACATGAGTTTAGTAAAACAATATTTCAAGGATTTGCGTAAACTGATTTTAAAATTTCCTAATCAGAGATTTTATTAAAGTGTGCATGTCATTGCTTATTTCACCCCAAACATACAAAGGTAATTATTCTTCCTTTGGGGGAGACTCTAACGTCATTCATGCCAGTGGGATTTCTCTGGTCCTGATGCAGTGAATTGAGATTTGGCTGAGCGCCAAATTCTCTGTCCTCACTGGAGAGTGATGTGGAGATGTCAGTGTTGGACTGGGATAAAAACAGTATGAAGTCTCACAACATCAGGTTAAAGTCTTGCTGGGCAATTCCAGCTTTTGAAAAAAATAGCCTTAATTTCTCCCCCATTTGCAGATACCACACAGGCTCCCCCCACCCAACCCCTCCACAACTATCTCCATATGGGTAGGAAAGAGTTCAGTGAGGATTACAATATTTAAATTTAAGACCCTGACAACACATTCTCAATCACCTTATTAATGGTGACAATTCACGTCATCATGTAATAAGCAGACCCCTGCTGAAGACAGTCAGCAGTCTACTTAACATGCAAAAGTCACAGTCTGTAAATGTAATCAGCACCGGAACATTGTATCCATGGAAAGCCAGGTGGAACTTGCGGTACCGCCTGCTGCTCACCAGCAGAGGCACAATGGGAGGAATCAATGGGCAAGAAGAGGCCAAGCTAAATTCAAGAGATGTGCTTTTTGTTTCAACACTCTCCATTCAGTCACAGCCTATTAAGATCCTCTTGCATTTCTGATACATGGAAACACAATACCTCCTGTGGTTAAGCCTATTAATTTCACTTGAGGAGATTTTACTGAAATTCTTGCTGACTGCATTTCATTCTTGGCACATTTTACATTCTCTACTGCTGAAACAGAACACTTAAAGTTTCAAGATCAAACATCATGTCGCAGTTGCAGAAGGTGTTATAGTGACTCTGGTGCATCTTATTTCTTCAAAATATCTGAAAAGGTGCAGCTAACCTGTAATTCACTGCATATAACATAATCATAGAATCCCTACAGTGCAGGAGACCATTCAGCCCATCAAGCCTGCACCGACCATAATCGCATCCAGGCCCTTTCTCCATTATCCCACATATTTACCCTGCTAAATCCCCTGACACTAAGGAACAATTTGGCATGGCCAATCCATCTAACCCGCACATCTTTGGTCTTTGGGAGGAAGCCAGAGCACCCAGAGAAAATCCACGCAGACACGGGGGGAATGTGCAAACTCCACACAGACAGTGACCCAAGGCCTGAATTGAACTCAGGTCCCTGAAGCTGTGAGGCAGCAGTGCCACCCAATTGATTTACATCCCACATCAAACTGGTCCTTCACCATACCACCCCACCCCACCTTAAATATATATTTTGACAAATATTGGAAATGATTGGCGCAGAATCCACAATGAAATACAGGCCAGGAGACAACAGCTTGTAGCAAAGTTTGCAAGTCTCCCAGGTGCTTTTTTTTTAGCGTAATCAGCTTTGTGCCAGAAATCCTAGCCATAATGTTGATTTTTGCACAGTGAAGCATCCTCAATTCCTGTTTGATCACAGTCCAACATCACCAGCCATTGACAGAAGAAAGAATAATCGTAAAAATAAAAGTGATATTTCTGAAATTTTGGCCTGTTTCACTTTAGTGACAGGGGGTGAATGGCTGTTTTCATTGGTGAAATAATCACGGCCTAGAGCAACTAAAACAAGCACTGTTAACAAGAAGTTAGCTTAAGAAAATGTAAATAGCTGAGCAGGCATATTTATACGATTATCTTCAAATTTTGTGTTGATTTATACAATGTTTCAAGGGTTCTGTTATGCAACACTTCGCAAAGTTTTTAAAAAAATTAAAGCGCGCAGTTCTTAAGCAGTTTAAGCAAGCAAGCTCAGAAACAAGTGTAATTGCCATGCAATAATTGTGCCAAGAGGTTTCACTGCATTTTAAATTGAAATGAAATTCCGTGGATATAATGTTCCGGTGCTGATTACATTTTTAGACTGTGACTTTTGCATGTTAAGTAGACTGTCGCTTGTCCTCAGCAGGAATCTGGTTTTTGGACGATGACGTGAATCACCACCGTTAATATTACGGTGATTGAGAATGTGTCGATTTGAGGCAAGGTCATAAATTTAAAAAAGTTTTACTGAATACACCTTAAGCACGGACTATCCTTCAACTTATTTTCTAGTCATCAAACCAGATATCATATTTCACATGCAGTTGTTTCTAAGGATATGTGCTATCATTGGGAAGCGAACAAAGCAAACACTCCTTGTGCTGTGTCAGTATTTAAACCACTGAATCCACTTCTTTGTCGAAAGTTTTCACAGCAGAGAACTTGGCTGCAGCCATCCTTCCACTTCAGTTCCCCATTCACCAATTAATTTAATCATCATTTCACAGAAGTCCAATAATTTTACTGCACAGAGGGGGATCATTGAAGAGGTTTGTTGGCTTTATGCAAGGAGCACACTATAAAAAAATGTTAGGAGTATACTAATAGGTGACAGGGTAACAGTGATTCACTAATTTTTTTTATTCATTAGGCATCACTGGCTGGCCAACATTTATTGCCCATCCCACACTGCCTGAGGGCAGTTAAGAGTCAATCACATTGCTGTGGATCTGGACTCGCACGTAGGTCAGACCAGGAAAGGACAGCAGATTTCCTCCCCTAAAGGGCATTATTGAACCAGATGTGTTCTTCTGACAATCGACAATGGTTTCATGGCCATCAGTAGATTCTTAATTCCAGATAACTTTTTATTGAATTCAAATTCCACCACCTGCTGTGGCGGGATTCGAACCTGGGTGCCCAGAACATTAGCTGAGTTTCAAGCGATAATACCACAAGGCCATGGCCATGGTGAAGTCTGATAATAGACATAATTTCACTGACAGGAAGCAGGGACATTAATAAACAACTGAAGTTTTTTTCATTTTCTCAGCAGCAAGCATTTATTCTCGCACTGCAGATAACAAACAAACACTATATGCAAATTATAGAACAGGATGTGTATAGCTTATGTTACTAAAATCATTAATCCATTACCTGCACTGAGTTATGATCATATGGATAGGCAAATTGCCTTACGCATATGCAAAAATGACCAAAACAAACAAATGGTTCACTGGATTCTATAACTGGTTCCTTTTATGACCAAAGCAATTTGAATGCAGTTTCATGTTGGAGAGGGGTCCCACTGACACAAGTGTTATATACTCTGGTAATAAATGACACAGAGCAGAGGTAGTGGGCTGCAATAAGGGTATTGACCTCTTTTAAGTTTTAATTCCAGATTCTTATTGAACTTAAACTTGACCTATCTGCCATAAATGAGATTTGAAGCCAGGCCCCCTGATCTTGTGTCTGGATTATGCAGTCTAGTGACAATACCACTAGGCCACTGCATCCTCCAAGGTAGAGCAAGGAGACTTGAAAAAGTACAAGTAGATTCCCTTTAACAAATGATTGCACTTATACTCAGAACAGACTGCAATCCAGTGATGGGGGAATCCTTTTGCAGGTTTCCTGAAGCTGGGGGTAGATGGTAAGTGAGAACCACGTGCAGTTCGGACTTGGATTCCAATGGAAGAGATCAGCAAACACGAGCTTGAGCTGGGTACAAGCCCAAGTGCGTGGAACCACTTGCCCTTCTTCATGCTAGACAGGTGACAGCACGAACAATGGACCAGTACTCATAAACCAAGCCATCTGCACTGAAAGGATTAGGATTTTGCTAAGGCTACGGGGAAAGCATTGAAGTGGCACCATTTGTGCCAGTGTGCATACTTGCTGTTGCTTTACAGGGAGGGGGCAATCTTACCAGCCCCATTCTGCCTCAGGCTGATTTAAATATTCAGGATGTTCCTCCAATAGTGTACAGAACACAGATCAGGGTTTGTTATATGCAAGAGCAAAAGGCAGACAGATAGATACAAAGATTTCTCAGTTGTCAGAAGCCCAATGCCTTTAAAAACAGTCAAGGCTGTATTTCCTGTGCAACTCAACAACAGAAGCACTTGTTTGTTAAATACATTAAAATCAACAAGATTCATTTCCTTTGAATCTTCGCAATAAACACTAAAATTTAGGTTGAGTGGATCATCTAACTTGCGCTTAATTCATTACAGTATGTACCAACCTCACGACTGGATGTGCAATGGCCTAGATGTGAGAGTGAGCAAAAGGAGTGGCTGAGCTATTTTGAAGTGCTCTAGTATGCTATCAGCACACGTACATTTCCCATGCTGTTTGAAATATTTTGTATAAGTTCTTTGCTCATGAATAAAAAAAATCAGTCAACACTAAGATCTTAAGCTTGTTGTTTCCATTCTAATTCCCCAGAGAAAACAATGGATTTAATAGCGTCTACTTGAAGCAGCCAACTACTTCTCCAGAGAAATTGCTGAACAAATTGTATCAATGGTAATTGTCTAAAGTATTAGATAAGTATCCAAATCAATTAAAACAGCAAAAGGTCCTGTGTTAACAAACATCCCCAGTGGAGAGGTCTGAATTTTAAACATCTGCCTTCTTTGATTGTGCTCACACATTTGCAGCAGGGTTTATTTGGTTAACAAAAAGAAGCACATTTGCAGCAGACAGACACACTGGACATTTAATCGGAGTGCTTCCATCCGAAGTTATAATCGCTTAAATCTGCTTTGGACATTAGCCAGCGGCATGGTGGCACAGGGATAAGCACTGCTGTCTCACAGCGCCAGGGACCCGGGTTCAATTCTGGAATTTGCATGTTCTCCCTGGGTGTGTGTGGGTTTCCTCCGGGTGCTCTGGTTTCAATGCAGTCAAAAGATGTACCGTTAGGTTGATTTGCCACGCTAAATTGCCCCTTAGTCCTAAGGGGATTAGCAGGGTAGATACGTGGGGTTATGGAGATAGGGCCTGGGTGGGATTGCTGTCAGTGCTGCCTTGATAAGCCAATTCAGGGTCTGAACAAGTTGAGACATTCCCGATCAAAGTTGACAAGACAGGGCTCTCACCTCCTGTCTTGGGCTTGATCTACGTGATCCAAGCTGATTGGAGTAGGCATAGCTCCTGCTCCAAGGCTTGATTCATTTGCATCTTAGCCAAAAGGCCGAGATGCCGCTTTTAAAAATTGCTTCAAATGAAGCTAAAATGTAACCTAATGACTTTAACCAGATTGTCGGGTCATGCCCAGCTCCATTTGGTGGTGTGGTTTACCATGTACTGAGTACCAGTACTCCCAGTGCTCAAAGACAGATCAAAAGGTGAGGCACAGATCGCCAACGGTTTTGCTGCAGCTTTGTGTGAATCAGGCAGCCACATTATATGAAGTTACAGGTTAAAAAATGTAACTGTGTCCCTTGGTGTTGCAGGCATATAAGAAGACAGGATTGTCATAGGGATGTCAAGAAAAGAGCAGTTCATTTTACTGGCAGTTGATCAACTTTACCCGATTTCAAAATGCAGTTTCCATCTGATCTTTGTCACCATTTAGCTTTGATCAAGGGATTACGAACCATAGGTCAGTAATCAGTGTAAGTCATAACAGCTACAAATCAGTAAGCATGGTAATATCATCAGATGTGATACATTCATGTATTTATGAATCAGCTCCTTCACTGTTCCATTCATAAGGCAACTGCATAGGTACTGCAAGGTCAAGTGTGGTATATTTTGAAATTCAATTTCACATACAAGAATAATTACATAGCATTGTCCCAAACAATTCTCACACTAACCATGTAGACTGAAGGAACATTTTGCTTTTCATTCTGTGAATCCATTAATTATTCCTTAAATCTTCAAACTTTCTGTGTGGTCTTTTCTGGCTTGCTAAATAATACACTCAATCTAGTGAGCTTCTCCAGGATGTTACCAGAGCATTGTACGTTGAGCCAATAACCAAAATCTGTCACAAGGGCAGTATTGAGTTTCAGTTTTCATGAATGAAACACAAGATTGGCTCACTGCTGCAAAATATATCAGCAATTCCATCATTCACTTAGCTGAACAGTTGGAGTACTTTCAAGATTTAAGGAAATATCCCCAAAGTCGAAGTTAATACTTCCCAGTAAAATAAACAGCATGAACTGGAGAGACGGGTGGTAGAGAGGCTATGTCACTGGTTTGGTAATCCAAAGGCCCAGGCTAATAGTCTGGGGACAGGGGTTCAGATTTCACTGTGGCAGCTGGTGGAATTTAAACTCAATAAATCTGGAATTAAAAGCTAGTCTCAGTAATGGTGACCGTTAAACCATTGTCGATTGTCATGAAATCCGATCTGGCTCCCAAATGCCCATTCAGGAGGAAACCTGCTGTCTTTATCTTCTTGTTTAAAAGATTCCCTCATCCATGCCCCTCTTGCCAACATTTGCCCCTCCATCCATCCACCATGGTCTTTCATACTCTTCAAAGCAACCTCTGCCCCTCTACTCACTCCCTCATAGCCTCAATAACCAACTTAGGCCATCCAAGCACCCCATGTCACGTCATAAACTCTATACCAACCTATACCTTTCCACCCTTTCCAATGACTTCAGCTACCTTCCCTGAAATGCTATTGCACTTCCATGCACTATCACACAATATACAAGCTGTTCAGAACCAATGAATCCTATATTAACAATAGCATGTGTGGGAATTAATAGAAGAGATCAGAGGGAAAGACTTGTTAATCAAACAACATTTTCCCTTAAGCACAGTTGCTTCAATAGACTAATGGAGGTCTGGGCTCTCAGGTAAGCCTCATTATGTATTCTTGACTTAAAGCCAAAGCATCCATTGGCCTGTTGAAATGGATGCACCCAAAGAATAACATTGTGTGATTGACAGCTCTTGCTCTCTGATCAATTTTGTCAACACCAGATGAGGTCAAAGTGAAAGCATTTTTTTAAAGAAATTAATCCTTCAAAGCTTTTCTACACATACTATTGTTGCTGGATGACTCATTGGTTTTGTGCTGGGTGAATGGGCATCAAGGTGCCGCAGGTTGGGATGGTGGGTGGAAAGAAGCAAAGGGGATTTCTTTTTTGTGGGGGTAGGGTTGGGGGTCGTGAGGCATTGAGGCTAAGAGGGCTGTCTGTTCCAGTACTGTTATTATTAAACTAGGATAAGGTCTCAGTATACTTGAACAGACTTTTTAAAAAAAGTTAGTTTATTTATTAGTCATAAGTAAGGCTTACATTAACGTTACTATGAAATTCCCCTAGTCGCCACATTCCAATGCCTGTTCACGTCAAGGTATCTAACAAGCACATCTTTCAGAATGTGGGAGGAAATTGGAACACCCCGACGAAACTGCAGACACGGGGAGAACGTGCAAACTCCACACACACACTTACCCAAGCCGGAATTGAACCCGGGTCCGTGGTGCTGTGAAGCAGCAGTGCTAAGAATAACTGTGCCCCCCTACCTTGGAACCCAGCACCTCCTGTCCATGGATCCTTATGAACTGGCCTGTCTACAGTTATCACCACCATTGCTGCTGTCTCCACCCACCACCGAGCCCCCACTTTTGGTCACCTGATGTAATGTCTTCTTATACTGTTCAGGAACAAATATTGATTGACAATACTCCTGTGAAGCACCTTGGGGCATTTTGCTGTGTTGACTGTCAGGCAGCACCATGGCACAATGGCTAGCACTGCTGCTTCATAAGTGCCAAGGACATGGGTTCAATTCCGGCCTCAGGTAACTGTCCATGTGGAGTTTGAACGTTCCCCCTGTGGCTGCATGGGTTTCCTCGAAATGTTCCAGTTTCCTTCCGCATCCCAAAAATGTACAAGTTAAGTGGATTGGCCATGCTAAATTGCCCCTTAGTGTCAGGGGGATTATTAAGGTAAAATACCAGGCGATCAATGATAGGGCCTGGGTGGGATTACTGTCGGTACAGCCTTGATCAGCCAAATGGCCTCCTTCTGCACTGTAGGGATTCTATGACTCTATATAAGTACAAGATTTATATTACTACTATTGTTGTTCGCGTCTGCTTTCTCAAATCAGGTGCTGAAAATAGTACGTTCAATAGGAGAAAGTCTAGAAAATAAGCTTCAGCCATAACAGAATGGTTGAAAATGTGGCTACCTTACTATTGAATTGGAAAGCCACTCTTGACATTTACCTTAAGCAAAACAATTATTCAGTGTAAAGTTGCTAATTAACCAATGATGTTCACTCATTTCACTTTATATGTCCCTTTGTAACTTTCTCTTCCTATCCACGAAATTTATTGCACTTCCTGATATCAGATCAACTTGAAACTTTGATAAACAACTATCTATTCCTTTACATAATCATTTATATATATGGTGAAAAGATAAAATCCCAGTGCAGATTCCTGGGGAATAGCAATCCGGTAACAAACCAGGCATATCATCTATCTCTTACCTCCTAAATAACTGCAAGCCCATGCCACAAGGTTTTTGTTTTATTCATCATGAACATGGATAATGCTAGCACTTGTTGTCCATACCTCTCATTACCCTGAGTCACTTTTGTGAATATAACTGGGTGGTTTGCTGGGTGATTTTTCAGGATGCTTGTGATTCAACCACATCTGCAGTCATATATAGACAAGAAGGTAAAGATTTGCTTCCCTATTACTGAATCAGATGGGATTTTTTTTTTAAAAACAACAATCCACTAGTTTCACGGTAATAGATTTTTATTTCAGGTCATTCAATTAATTCAATCCCTGAGCTGGATTTTTGCGATTGAGGTGGGTACCCTGGGTTAGAAACACCCTCAACTCAGAAGGAAGTGCCCCAGGGGAACTAATTTTTGCCCCAGGGAATAGAGTAGTCAGCCCACCCACACCCCTCCCCCTAGATGCAGATTCCAAGTAGCCAGAGGTGTGGTCGAATGCGGCAGACTGGTTAAAAGGCCCATCTCAGTTCTCAGGCATTTCCTCCTGGTTGATAGTTTATATTATAGGACTTCTAGTTCTCACTCCTCACACCCCCAAACTCCCACTTCCCTATGTCACTTGGATCCCAATTCACGACATCTCCATTGGCCCTTCATACACTCCATGCCAACTAAAAACAGTTCCATGTCCATTCAACCAGAAAACATATTGCACGAACTAATGAACACTATAACAGCAATGAACACTATAATAACAAAGGCATGTGCGTAATTACTTGAACCCTACCCCCCATTTATAATTTTATTTTTTAAAAAGTGCTGTTGCTATAACCTTACAAAAATTTCTATCAACTAGATCTTTGAAATATGAATAACAGAAACCACAAGCACTTGATAATTCTTCACTCTGGCTCTGGTTTATTCACACATTGATAAGAGATGAGAAAAGTAGCTTATTATTACATTATAAAGCAGTCAATCCCCTCTGCACCCTGTGTCAACAAATTCATTCTCACTATGACGAGAGTCTGGGCTCTCAGCTTAGCTATCTGAGGTCTGTATGTAGTAGATAATTAGTGAGTGACTATGGAAGAAATATGGTGGGGAAGTGGATAGGGTTGAGTAGATGAGGGACAAGAGCTAGGGAGGCATTATAACAATATAGAAACATAGGCCAATGTGCCATTGAACTAGGGCAGGCCTTCTAATCAAGCAGCCCATTTTCATTGCTGCCAAGGAACTGTCAATGGAGGCAGCACAACCAAACTTGGCCGACCAATGTCTCACGAGAAAAATATATACTAGGCATGAGAGGATGTGATGAGTGCAGGTTTACAAAGTCAAGAATTATGTTTTCATAAACCCCAAGGGAAGATCGAGCCCTATTTTCAACTCCGTATACCCACTGAAAACCATTGCCCCTTTTTGTTGCATTGGAAACCAGAGCGCAATTTGTTGTCATGATTCTTAACAATCCCTTGAAACCATATTAATGGATGGGTAATTTCCAAATTTGCATTCCTGTTAGGGAGCTTAACCACCAAACACCATAGGACCATAGAATCCTAGAATCCCTACCATGCAGCAAAAGGCCAGTTCATTGAGTCTGCACTGACCCCAGAAACAGCATCCCACCCAGGCCCTTCCATCCATCCTATTCCCGTAACCCCGTGCATCTACAATGGCTAATCCACCTAACCTACATATCTTTGGACTGTGGGAGGAAACAGAGCATCCAGTGGAAAGCCCCGCAGATACGGGGAGAATGTGCAAACTCCACTCAGTCAGTCACCCTAGGCTGGAATTGAGCCATTGTGCTTTCCCAAGATCAAAAATGTGGGTACATAAATGCATAGGATCTCCCAATTTTTTACATCACTAGCTCAAATATTATACACTCAAAATTCTGACAAAGGCTCCCAAAGGATGTATATGCATTAGCTTGGAAATAAATGATCCCTTACATTCTCATTCATACTTATATATCCTGCTGGCAACCCTGAAAAGGAGATAAAATACAAGTCCCCATCACACATATCACACATCTGCAAAGTTCATAAAAGAGATGCATTCAAGTTATTTGCTAAAAAAAATCTGGCTTAAAAGCCAAAGGTTCTTAACACACATCATTTCCATGAATGGTCGCCTTTGAATATATATTCTGTGCTCAGCAAGATTTGTCTCCGTTTCAATCACTATTGAAGCTACACTGGCATGATTAGTTTTATCTATTATGTGAGTTCTCTGGATAAATGAATTCTGGCAGCACTTTAACCTCCACAGAACCTGGCAGGACCAAAACCAGAGATTTGTCATACTCAAAATAGATTAAATCCCATTCATTCATAATTCTGTCAGTTATTCGCTCAATTAAATGTGTGGAGGGCAATAAAGATTACTGCAGATGTGATTTACGAGCAACCCTGCTACTTATCATCTTCCTCCTTTTCTACCAAACATCATCGCTCCTCAAGGCGATAAATTCCTGCTGGTATACAGCAGAAGTTTACAGAAAAAGGAAGGGGATGAGACCATAAAGGGATTTAAATATGATGATGAGAGCCTTAAAAACACATTGGAAATGTGGAGCCAACATAGGGCTGTAAAAGCAGAGAGGAGGATGGAACTGATGGCAAGGATATAGTTTGTACTGAGGGCCTAAGATAATTACTTCTTAAAGATTAGTCAGAGCAAAAATGCCAACCTATCAGCAACTAGACACTGAACGGGCAGTCTGAAAGCACAAAGGCAGTGGAGGATCAAGAGGTCCAGTTCAGGGTTGTCAACACAAATATCTGCTGATCACGTTTGTGACAAAAATGCAAAGAATATCATGGAGTTATAAAACAGAAGTATCATAGAATCATACAATGCAGAAGGAGGCTATTCAGCCCATTGAGTCCACACTGACCACAATCTCACCCAGGCCCTATCCCCATAAGCCCAGGCATTTACCCTAGCTTGTCCCCCGACAATAAGGGGCAATTCAGAATGACCAATCCCGTACATCTTTGGACTGTGGGAGGAAACCCACGCGGACACAGGAAGAAAATGCAAAATCCACGTAGACAGCGACCCAAACTGGGAATCAAACCCAGATCCCTGCTGCTGTGAGGCAGCAGAACTAACCACTGTGCCACCATGCTGCCCTAGTTGAGGAGGACATGAAAGCCAGAAACAGATTCTGATTTGGATGCTAAAGATGAAGGAAGGGATGGATGAAGCCAATGATTACATTTACCTGTCTGATCATAGTTAGTACAGTGGCAGATAATTTAAATTTGAACCAAGCTAGGGTAAACACATCAAGCTCAACAACAGCAAAAGATTACTGGCAGATGGTAGGTTCAGCCATGCACAAGACTGCAAAAATGTCAAGGAACCACAACTGATTTAACGAGCCATTAGCAGTTTCTCTGTACCAGCCATGTTACTTTGACATGCATGACTTAGTCTTTGAGACAAGCATATGCGACTGGCGGGATCAACCAGGTAGCTGAACCTCAAACAACCACTGGGACAGGAAGCCCATGACAGGGTGGGAAAATACACCATGGTCACAGAAAGTGTTATTGACTAGACTCACTTTGGTGCCGGGAAAAGGTGAAAATCTGGTTGGAGGAATTCCATTAGGCAGCAGTAGGAGGGCCATGGATTTGGGAATCAACAACACCTTATATTAAGGGACAACAAAATGGATTGTACTGACATTGCACTAATGCCTCAAATTTAAACTAACACAACGTCACTGAATTAATCTCCATCAGTTACAGCACTAAATTCAGTGCTTCAGACAAGCTGACAGCATTTCATTAACGATTTGGCAGCTTAACATCATCAAATTTGATGCGTCATGATGATGGCAGCAAGCTACAGCATCCCAACAAAAAAAAACATGGGCCGGAATTTTACTGTCCCGCCATGGGAATCGGAGTGGGTGAGAGGCGGACCATGGAAAGGTCTGTTGACGTCGGGTGAGAATTTATAGTTTTGGCCTGGAAAATCCTGCCCACATTTCCTTGGTTTTAATGCTGCTGGCCAATGGGTTAGTTCTTTCTTTGCCATATAAACTTATAATTTGCTGGAATACTGGAACCAATACCAACTCCCATTATCAAATTCATCCCCAGTGATGGTGATTGCTGCAAAACTGTCTTAAAGGTTTCTACTTCCCCACCCACCCCACAATCCACCTCTTAATTAACCACCATCATTGATCCCATTGTTCTCAGTCTGGACGCTGTCTTGTGGCTGAAATTTTCACCCTCTTGTTATAAGTTCAGGAGGGGAGGCAGGAACCCGAAGTGTTGCCCAGCGATGAGTAGGGCGGGCTGTGATGCGCAATCGCATGCTCCCTGCCCAATTAGTTACTAGTTCATGATACAGGGAGGGAGGCAAATCGCACACCCAGCTGTCAAGTCCAGGTGACATATTTAAAAGGCTCGCAGACAGTGATTCAGTGTGCCAGGGCACTGAGATGACTAAAAGAAAGCACCAAGCACAGGCCCCACACTTTAGTGACACCCTCCCTGAAGACGTTCCTTCAGGCTGAGAGCTCCTCTGGCGCTGCAGGCCACGCCTTGTCAGGTAAGTGATCTGGGACTGCGAGTTCCCACTGTCAATTCTCATTGTAGAGACATCTATACTTTTTTCTTAAACCCAGCATATTCTCCACCTCTGCCTGCCATTGTCGGGAGGGAAAGATTCCGCCCACAGCTCATGCATAAAAATACTTCATTTTCCTAATTAAACAATCTGTCCTCCAGTACATGCCTCAGAAATAACACAGGAAGTCAATCCAAACTAACCCCACACTTATCTCAAAGTATTCATTGCAGCTTGTTATAACCTAGTCACACCCAGCTGATTGGTCACACCGCCTAGGCCAAGGTCAAGAAAAATATTTTCTCAAGCGTGGAGAAGCCTGTGAAAACAGGATTTTCTGACAGCCTCACTTTTTTTTTGAGCAATAGATCTTCCAAAGAAATCAGCAAAGAAATAGTCAATCTTTCTTCATATTCTTGTAATGAAATAACTGACACTACCTCACGTTTCTTCAGTTTTGCTACTCGGCTTCTTCACAAGCAATGCTGTACCAAGATACTATAATAAAGCATTCTGCCAGACAAGCCTCAATCTAGAGAATGTGACAACTTGATAAAATCTCATGTCAACATTCACTCATACAGAGATATCTTGTGCTGTTGGCAGAAATTCCAGACATTTATTTTTCTATATTTCCTTGCAGGAAGTAGGCCAATCCAAAACTGCCCCACTATTGCAACAATGCCCCAAATAGCTGGTTATTAAAGGCAAATTAGCTATACATCTGGATTTTTCTTGTAAATACTGCACCACAGTTCAACTAACATTTAGGAGAAGGTCAACAAATGACAACCTTAATATCTGTGAAAAGTGCCATATGACCCACACTATCGACTCCTGTTGGAGCCACATGGATCACAGAACAGTCTAATATAATTGCAGCGCACGAGTTTAAATATTCAATCTATGTGCCACAGGACTGTTTAAGCGCAGTCAAATTTACTGCAAGTTATAATGCACATTAGGTCACAAAGCATTAGGTAACAATACGGCTGCCCAGGCTTTATTGTCTCTTTCTGTAACTTTATACTGTGAAAATGACTCTGGTGTTAATATTAAGAATCTATTGATGACCATAAAACTGTTGTTGATTGTCAGAAAAGCCGATCTGGTACACTAATATCCTTTAGGGAAGGAAATCTGCCATCCTTACCTGGTCTGGCCCACGTGATTCCAGAGCCACAGCAATGTGTTTGACTCCCAACTTTCCTCGGGCAACTAGGAACAGGCAATAAATGTTGGCAGTCAGCAATGTCCATGTCCCATGAATGAATTAAAAAATATTATGCCAAAATTATATAAACTTTCCAAACTTTGATCAGATCTGTCCACCTGCGATGAATTGGCCAAGTCATCCATTTGAAAATCATATATGTTGTCATAACTCAGACACATTGTATTTGAGGTGGGGCAGTATAAAATAAAAGCTAAACCTAGTGGCGAGAAAAATGTAGCTTAATGCACTGGGGGTTGGTGGTAATGTCATGCACATCCACACTTTGCAATGACAGTGCATTCAAGGCTGTTCAAAGGGAGAAGGACTTTGGTGTTCCAATACATAAATCACTCTAACAGATGCTGCAAGGCTAAAGCAAACAGAGCACTAAGATGTATTGCCAGGAAGATTAAATACAAAACAGAAACTACTACTTCGATTCTGCACAAGGCATTTTCTGAAATGGCATTTTTAGTGTTAGTCCCCTGACACAGTGGTTGAATTTGAAGCCCTGGAAAAGGTTCTGAAACATTCTTACCTCATTTAATGGCTTTCAGCACCTAAAACAGGTTTTAGCGTAAAGAGTAAATTTGGAATTTGAGACTGGATTGAGCACTGTAAAGTAAATTAGACTTAAGTCAATGTCACTCAGCTACTCGAGCTCGATGCGTTCCATGGTCCTCCTGGCCCTAAGTGTAAATTAAGAGAGAGCTAGGTTAAATCAGAGGTATTTCTTCCTGCAGAGCTGCTGACCTCCAGAATATATTGCCGGCAAATGCAACGATTGCACTGAAAGAGCTAAACAAGTTTCAGAGTGTGACCAACATAATCACATCTTTTTAAAAAATGGACTTGTGCAGGGGAAAGCATTTCCCAGTTACTGTGTTCACTTGGAACCTTTCCAACCTTTGGGAGGGTCAGAGGTGAATTTCTCAGAATTTGTTTGCCAAACTCTTTTTTTTTTAAATGCCTGATGAATAAGAGATTTGTGGGACATGGCTATCACTGGCTGGCCAGCATTTATTGTCCATCCCTAGCTGCCCTTGAGAAAGTGGTGGTGAGCTGCCTTCGTAAAACGCTGCAGTCCACGTGCTATGGATTGACCCACAATGGCATTAAGAAGAAACTTGTGGATTGCATGTAAAAGTAGCTCAATTTTTCTATGGGCATATGCCAATTGAATAGATAACACCCGTGTACATGGTGCCAGGTTACTGTGGTCAATATATTCCTTTTTCCACTTGTTGCAAGTATTGTCTATGTTTTCCTCTTCAATCCTGAACCAGTTTTGCATCCAATGTGCAATCTTGGCCAGTCGATCCGGCAGAATATTGCTGGCATCCTGTTAGCTGACACATCCAAACTGACAGGCTTGCAAAGATGAGACTATGAGAAATCTCAGCTAACAATCGTATACAGTAAATCAGATTTCACTAACAGCAGGAACTAAGATATCTAAGACTGTTACATCGAATAAAGTCTGTTACATTGGGCAGCATGGTGGCGCAGTGGTTAGCATTGCTGCCTCACAGCGCCAGGGACCTGGGTTTGAATTCCAGCTTGGCTCACTGTCTGAGCAGAGTTTGCACATTCTCCCCGTGTCTGCGTAGGTTTCCTCCAGGCGCTCTGGTTTCCTCCCACAGTCCAAAGGGCATGCTATTTAGGTACATTGAGGGACAATTCAGCATAGCCAATGTACCTGAACAGGTGCCGGAGGGTGGTGACCAGGGGATTTTCACAGTAATTTCATTGCAGCGTTAATGTAAGCCTACTTCTGACACTAAGAAATAAACTTTAAACTCAGTTATCAAAACAGACTTCAAAAACAGCTAACTACACTTTAGAGAAGTGTAAACAGGGGTGATTTGATCAAGAATTATGAGATGATAAAGGAACAGACTGCGCTCCTGTAAATAATTTGCTTCAACTAAATTTGTGGGCAGCAAGAGGGCACAGTAGTTAGAACTGCTGCCTCACAGTGCCAGGGTTCAATTCCAGCCTCAGGTCGCTGTGTGCATGGAGTTTGCACATTCTCCTCATGTCTGGGTGGGTTTCCGCTGATTGTTTTGGTTTTCTCCCACAGTGCAAAGATGTGCGAGTTAGGTTACTTGGCCATGCTAAGTTCCCCTTAGTGTCAGGACAATTTGGAGGGTAAGTTTACGGTGTTACAGGGATAGGACCTGGGTGGGATTGTGCTCAGTGCAGCCTCAATGGGCCAAATGGCCTACTTTTGTATTGTAGGAATTCTATGATTTTTTTCTATAAATAGATTAGGAAAGACCAGGATCACAATGTCCATGCTATGTAAGGCCAGAACTAGGCAAGACATGAGAGAGTAATTTTTCATGGAGCTTGAACCTGGTTTTCACTCCGAATAAAAATGGAACACAGTGCTTGAAGGCTTTTTTTCAAGCAACAATGTTCCTACTCAAACGAGCTGAATATATTCCAGACCTCTGTTGTTCAAAACGAATGACTTATTCATAAGATGTCAGAAATATAATTTTATCATGGTTGCAAGAAATTGCAGCAACATGACTGGGAATTCAAATACATCAGATCACTGATCATCAATACTCACTTCAGTGACCTGGATTTTCATCCTCAGGTCGAGTACTGGGAAATCGGGAAAATTCCAGCCTTGGCCTTGGGAGAGAGTGCCTGAAAAAGCAGGGTCTCCATAGCCAGGCAGTGGGGATGGTCATCTGACTTGAGAAGATCTTTGACAGCAGCCACAAAGGTGCTGAGTGTGGAGGCAGGTGGTTTAGAAGGCCAATCCCGGTGCTAAGGGGTTTTGTCCAAGTTAAGATAAAATCTCAAAAACCCACTAGCCTTTACCCTTCACACCCCCTCACCCTCCAAACACTTCTGATAACCCTGTCACTTCATGTACTCCACCCACCTCCGTGCCCCTATGCAAGCTCTGCTCTCACACCCATCCCGAACCTAAGACCCATCATGCCTTCTATGCCAAGTTCTGCTCTTCCACCACTTCCCCATGACCTCTCATGGGCAGATGGGTGGAAGACAAGCTCTGCCATTCTTACCAATCACAATAACACCTTATGCCATCTCATACCAAACTATTGCACTTCCATGCCCATGAAACACTGTCCAGAACCAATGTACTGTGTAGAATGTATAAAGAGAGCTTGAAAAAAAAAATAAATTTACACCTTTTTTTCTATTTAAAAAAATCGTAGGTTCACTGCAAGGTAATAAAAGTGCCGATCATCCAGACCTTTTAAAATATCAATAGCATACATCACAAACCCTTGAAACCACTTAATGTTGTGCAACCAAGCATTGTGAAATTGACAGGTAAGATCAGAGAGCCTCAGCTGTCAATCAGTATTTGCTCTGGGGCAGAGGTGTTTCAGTAACCTTAATGGGTGTCTGGGCCCTTAGGCAGGATGGTTGAAAGGGCAGAACATAGCATAGGAAGCATGAGAAAGATCTTTCCAAGTTACCCTCATGCAGACTAGGTTCATGACTTTTCTAAGGGGTTGTGAACCCTGACTTTTTAAAACGACTCTGTGAAAAGTGGAGCAGAATGGGCCATGCCAATTTAAGGCAGCCAGGTCAGGAGGGCCAGATGCAACTTTTGACAGAATTCATTCCGCACCCTTTAAAGGCTCTCCCAAAAATCAGACAGGTTGAGGATAAGGTCAGGAATCGCAGAACCAGGTTCTCATATCAACCAGACCACAATCACAAGAAATATAAATCACCAGTTCCCAATTTAGCATGAACATAATTCATTGATCAATGTACTGAACATTAAATAATTATTTATTGAAATCAGACACTTCTAGAGACTAAATCAGCTTCAAAATTCATAAATGTACCAACAGTGCAATTTTCTAGGATACATTTTAGATAGAATCCCTACAGTACAGAAGGATGCCATTAAGCCCATCGAGGCTGCACTGAACACAATCCCACCCAGACCCTATTCCCATAACCCCACATATTTGCCCTGCTAATCCCCCTGACACTAAGGTCAATTTAGCACGGCCAATCAACCTAACCCGCACATCTTTGGACTGTGGGAGGAAACTGAAGCACCTAGAGGAAACCTACGCAGGCACAGGGAGAATATACAAACACGACACAGACAATGACCCAAGGCCAGAATTGAATCCCGATCCCTGGTGCTGTGAGGCAGCAGTGCTAACAAATGTGCCACCCCAATGAAAAACTTAAGTTGATTCAGTATACGTGCTACGATTAAAGATATATTTGAAGAATTATGTGCCCAAAACATATTGTATTCTAACCAGGCATCAAGCACATGCTGACACTAAGTAGTTTCTCATTAGCTATGAGCCTTTAAGAGCTCGGTATAAAGTGGTATCCGGGGACACATTGGCAGCTTCATTTTGCAAACACTAATAACTTCTTATCCCAGCACATATTGGGAAAGGTTTCTCAGGGTAGTTCAATTTCCTTAATAAATATTTACACATATTCTCTGTCATTCATTCCTTTGCACAGTCTTTTATGGAAGTCCACACCCAACACCACCCCAACCCCTGCGTAACTAGAAGAATTAGCAGTCCTGAGAAATGTTTGCTCCAAGTCCAAAGATGTGTCGTTCAGCTGAATTGGCCATGGTAAAGATGCAAGGTTACAGTGATAGGGCGGAGGGGTGGGCCTGGGTTGGATGTTCTTTTGGAGAGTCTGTGCAGACTTAATGGGCCAAATGGCCTCCTTCTGCACTTTGAGATTCTAAAACTATTCACATTCCATTGGTTCCATAGGTTCTTTTTAAAGTTATCCCTCTGCAATAATGCTATACAGACAGGACCTCAGGTTTAGATATTAGAGCAAGATGACTGGCATACATTGATAAATGGATGCATCAATTTTATTCTACAAATACCTAAATGCCCATGGCATCAGGGAACAGTGCAGGGCTTTCTGGTGCTTTTTAACAGTAATCAGAGAACATAGAAGTATATATTTTCTTCTTTGCTCCATTTTTCTTTTGCTCTCCTGAAGGCATTGTATCACCAAGTAAATTATGATTCCATAGCAAGTGGCCATTCCTCATGGCTGAGCCCAGATAATGCAGTCAAGCTATTCCACCTTTACTGTAATATTTCAACCAGCAAAGTGCTATTTTGGACTCAAATCACAAAGGATATTTTCACACTATTTCTCCACAAGTCAATGAATGCTGGGTCCATTGAAATAGTCAATTCTAAGTGTGATCGATTGGTACATGAAGGTATCGTAAAATGAGAGGAAAAGGCAACTAACTAGAATTGACACACTGATCAACTATGAGTAGTCTTCCCTCCAACATGTACAGCCCATTTGCTGTGTTGTGTAATCTTTTGAGATTGCCATGCAGTTCCATATCCTTGTATCTTAAAAGGACTGTAGTTTGTCCCGTGTGGCAAACTACGAGCTGCTGTGCAGCCGAACACTTGCGCAGCTTTGAGGGAACACTGGTTATGACCTTACGGAATAGTGGAATGGGTTCAAAGTGCAGAATGTCTTGTTATGACCTCATATAAATCTGAAAGTTTCAATATTCAGGGTAGAAGTATTACTTTAAACAAGCATACAAATTTAATACAAGCATACCCTGTTAACTTAACAGCATGTTCTTTAGACGCATGTGACTATTACATTCTGAGTCGACTAAAAAGATATGCTAGAAATATAAAAGCCTTTCCTTTCTCTAAGTATTATGCAACTATGTTGGTCAAAAACCAAGTAATTTGTGTATCAGAACAGTCATTAAACTGCAGCTGTATACAGTTATTTGTTGTTCAGTGGTTGAATTCTTGTGTTGTTTAACTCTCCCCATTAATTTGAGATGTGCAAGCTGACCATAACTGAAACCCTGACCAAACCATGCAGCACTAGTAATATCTTGCCCCTGACAAAGTCCTGGAATTACTTGCTTGCCAGTTGGACACTGGACTGGTCAGGGACTCGTCATTAAAACTGTGGTGACAGCTTCTGCACCTAGAGCCATATGAAAGAAAGATAACATAGAAACATAGAAGATAGGAGCAGGGAGAGGCCATTTGGCTCTTCAAGCCCGCTCCGCCATTCATCATGATCATAGCTGATCGTCCAACTCAATAGCCTAATCCTATTTTCTCCCCATAACCTTGATCCCATTCATCCTAAGTGCTATCCTAGCCCCCTCTTGAATACATTCAATGTTTTGGCATCAACTACTTCCCATGGTGATGAATTCCACAGGCTCATCATGAGACCATGAGAAAAGTGTTACAGTTAGAACTACGTGTTCATTTCAAGTGATATGGATATTTTGATAGAAGGGCTATTCAGAGTGCACTGTTGTTAATGTCATTTCTTTTAAAATGTAACCACTCCCAATCCAAACTCCAGCCCAACACCATTCCATGTTCAAGGGGAGGAAGTGATGCTCTTAGAGTTGTGTCAGAGGGTCTTGAGCATCCCCCAGAACAAGCAGAAAGACTTCCATCTAACAGTTCATCCAATGGATTGCAGTTTTTTTTTAATTCACTCACGCGACATGGGCACTGCTCGCTGGCAATTATTACCATTTATTATCAATCCCCAGTTGCCCTCAAGAAGGTGGTAGTGAGCTGCCTTCTTGAAATGCAGCAGTCCACGTGCTATAGGTTGACCCACAGTGCCATTAGAGAATTCCAGGATTTTGACCCAGCTACTGCAAAGGAATGGCGATATATTTCCAAGTCAGGATGGGAACTTGCTGTTTCCATGTAACTGCTGCCCTTGTCCTTTTAGATGGAAATGGCCATGGATTTAGAAGGTGCTGTCACCTTGTAGATTGTACACACTGATGCTACTGAGTGTCGGTGGTGGAGGGAGCGGATGTTTGCGAAATGTGGTACCAATCAAACGGGCTGCTTTGGCCTGAATGGCATCAAGCTTCTTGAGTGTTATTGAAGCTGCATCCATCCAGACAAATGGGAAGTATTCCATTACACTCCTGACTTGTGCCTAATAGATGATGGGTAGGCTTCAAATAGTACAACAGAATCACATTTGATTATCAGCCTAGTTCATGTGGTCAAATGCTGATTATGCAAATAAAAACAAACACTGCAACATTAAGTTAGCACCATTTGAACAATAGTTAGTGTATCCACCCTGATTCTCGGATCAACTCAAAAAGAACTGCTTTTCACGGGTGTATCTGCCATCTTGATTTCCAACACTTCAATAATGATGGTCGCTATTATTTGTCAAGGTTGCCAAGGCAACTGGCACATCTACAGTACCAGAACTTGCGGCATTTAAATGCAAATTTAGGGGTGAATTAACCTGCACCTTCATAGAATACCTTCGATTGAGTCACAAGCATAAATAGCCCAGTTTGCTTCTAAGACAAAGAAAAGTTGTACGTGGATGCAACATCCTTAAATGTGGCAATACACAGTGGAGACAGTAATAACTTTAAACTGATAGAACAACAACAAACCAGTTGGTCATGTCTCTAGGCTGGTACAGTGTCCAGGATCGAAGAAAGGCCCATGGGTTGACAGTCCTCTATAAAATTCTGAATGAACTACTGAAGGTTTCTAGGCAGTGCATTTAGCAGTCAGGTGGCACAGCGATTAAGAACATAAGAACATAAGAAATAGGAGCAGGAGTAGGCCATCTAGCCCTTCGAGCCTGCCCCGCCATTCCATAAGATCATGGCTGATCTGAAGTGGATCAGTTCCACTTTCCCGCTCTCTGCCCATAACCCTTAATTCCCATGTCTGTCAAAAACCTATCTGCCCGTGACTTAAATTAGATTAGCACTGCTGTCTCACAGTGCCAAGGACCCGGGTTCGACAGCTTGAGTCACCACCTGCGTACAGTTTGCACATTCTCTCCGTATCTGTATGGGTTTCCTCCGGGTGCTCCGGTTCCCTCCCACATTCCAAAGATGTGCAGGTTTGGTGCGTTGTCTGTGCTAAACTGCCCCTTAGTGTCAGGGGGCTAGCTAGGATAAATCATGGTGTTATAGGGTTAGGGCCTGGGTGGGATTGTGGTTGGTGAAAACTCGATGGGCTGAATGGCCTCCTCCTGCATAGATATTCTATGATTTCTAAAAGCAAAAATGACCCAGTTTGAAGAATTCATAGCCATCAACCCCAGCCGTATATAGTCCAATGTGCTTCCTATGCTAACTCCTGCATCCCCTCCCCCACTCCTCCCCAAAGATTAAGGACTGGAACAATCTTCCAGAAACCTTAATCTACATGCCCTCTTAAGGATTAAGTTAAGGAAAACTAAGTCTGTTGAATATTTTAAATTAACGCGACCATCGACTGCACTCATTGTGATTGCACCTGTGAAAATTCTCTGGTGGAACGCGAAGGCGATGAAATCTTACCATGTAACTGAAGATTTAGAATGTATCCTTGACACATAAAGCAAATTTTCAGAAGGAATGTAAGCATGTTTGCGCCTTTTCAACCTCACAACATCTGAACGTGTATCCAATACATTCACTGAATATTCATCGACTCAAAACTTCACATGCCATGGCATGTTTTTCATTTTCATATGTTTTTTTGTGTTATTGGTTCAAAGAGGACAAACTGAATTGCGAAAAGAAATGGGAACGGGTGGAAAATACCTTTGTTATAAAATGCTTGCGCAGGTTGTGGGAAAAGAATATCAAATCTATTTAACAGGAATTTATGATTTCCTTCTTTCACCAGTAACCTGCCACAACCCTGCAAGGTCAGATCTGAGAGACAGAAATAGTGCAGTCAATCATCCAAGGTCCAAAAATCATCGATTAGCAACGGCTGTCACAATGTTATAAAGACGACAAACTATTTAAGATTATCCATTTTGAGAAAGAAAAATGTATTTTCCCACTTCACACATCTGTATGGTCTGAAGCCCACTGGACTCAAGTCATCCTTAACAATTCACAGCAACTCAGGCAATTTTTAGATTGAAGAGTCATCCGACCATGTTTTGACCGAGGTCTCTCAATTTGACCTACACAAACCATCTGCAGCTGGTATCTATCAATTTAGTTGCGACAGTGCACAAGCAACTCTGCTTTCGTACAAGATTAAATATTATGTGAGAACACAGTGGCTGAATTGATGAGATGCAGACGATGGGTGATTTTGAAAGGTGCCACAAGAAGTCCTATTACCATCTTATTGGAGAAACTGGGGCAGCACGTGGCAGAGTGGTGAGTACTGCTGCCTCATAGCGCCAGGGGCCTGGGTTCAATACTTGCCTTGGGTGATTGTGCAAACTTCACACAGATATTCCCCTTGTGTCTGTATGGGTTTCCTCCAGATACTCCGTTTCCTCCCACAGTCCAAAGACGTGTAAATTTGGTTGACTGGCCATGCTAAATTGCCCCTTAGTGTCCCAAGATACGTAAGATAGGGAGATTAATGGGGCAAACACATGAGGTTGTGGGGATAGGGCCTGGGTAAGATGCACTGTTAGAGATTCAGTCCAGACTTGATGGGCCGAATGCCCTCCTTTGGCACTGTAAATCTATGATTCTATGGAACCACGCAAACACATGAAAGGCAACATCACATAGACAAATCTGATGCATGCAGAATACATTTTATCCTCACAAATAATCAAGTCACCTAGAAGAAACTTGTCCGAAATTTAAATGAAAATGATCATAACATTCAATCTGTCCAATCTGTGATTTGTAAAAGAACTCAGTTTGCTGAGTTGTATGGAGGGAGCTATAATCCCACAGAACTCAAGCTTTTGCGTGTTTTTCTTTAGGAAACTGCATTTTTTGTTAAACAATGGGGGGCTGTTGCCAGCCAGCAAGGTTGTAAGTAGCACTCCTCCAGCTCTACTCTCGATCATGCATTCTCTTGGGAAGCAGTACACCAGCAACAGCTGGCAACTGACTGATCCAGAGCTGGGATTGTTTTAAACCTTAGTTCGCCAAGGTTAAATTCAAGCCCTTGGGATGGACACCAGATTCCAAAGACACACAATAATGTGTTGTACAACATTCAACAAATCAAGGATTGTTAAACCTACAGTCCCCCGAGGGAAAAAAACAATCCATAGTCTTGTTTACAGTGGCAATTTTCAGGAACCAGCACTTAGTTAATATAACCCAACATATGTCAAATCTGAAGAAAGGAAATCTTAATTTGAAAAAAGGCCAGATAACGACAAATACAAATCATTATCAGAGAATGCAGAGACACTGCGCATCAGCATAATCTCCCAGCTTTTAGTGTTTCAGAATTTTTTGATTATTGTCCCAAGTCAGGGAATGAACATCTCCCTCGTTAAAAACCACATGTTTGATCAATTTCAATTCAGTTTCCACTAGCATTGAAAAAAACCACAGTTCATTAGTTTCAATATTTTGTCTTTAATTCACTGCTAAGAAATATTTAATTGCTCATTCAAAATTTTATATATGACTATCAACACAGGGGCTTTTCTTTGGTTTTGTACACTGTGCCAGCCTAGCGACGTGACCAACTGGGTTGCTGTTGTTCTGTTAAAATTTATTAGTGAGGATATAAGCTGGCGTCATGTAACTCCATTCTGTACCCAATTGCGTTATACCTTATTCATGAGGCTCATAATTGATACTGGATTCTAAAATTAATTAATTTCCAGTGCGAAGATTCTTCATCCAGATCAGCAGAAGAAAGTCTGAATTAAAAGATCGCACGTCGACTTTACTGCAACACAACATGAAAATTCACTACAGCCTACAGAAGAGACCAATGATGCCTCATTCAGTCCAGGGGAATTTGTGGGTCAGAAATCCAACTTATGTGAGAAACTGTTACACATCTGTGGTTCTCCGCTAATCGGTGAACGTGGTCAGAGCGTCAGCCTGCCATCCAATTAACAACAGCGAGCAAGCTCTTGAAACTGGAGAGCCAATAGGAGACATGCCAGCCAAAAGCCGCAGCATTCTGTCATGACGGGTAAGTGAAGGAAAGGGCATCTGAAAAATTGATGTGCCAACTTTCCAACTTCTTCAAATTTGAAGTGGCTTTTGCAACCACACCATGTCTATAAAGAGAAAAGGGGGCAGTGGGGCAATTTCCAGGAGGAATAGCAGGCCTCTCAGCCTACTGGAAATCCTATTGCTTCCCTTCCTCCCCCCAAAACCCCCACTCCCCTCTCCCACTTCCCCCAAATCTCCCCACACCCACCCAAACCTGTCTGCTATCTCTCGACAGCTAAACTGTCAATTGCCATCTGAGGGGACCTGGAGGTCAACAGGAAGTCCCAGTGTACTTGTGCTTCAAGTGGCCATTGTTGATTAGCTCCCTCCATGCCAGCTACAAGCAGGTAGCCCTGCCACGAGCCACCAATCCCCAGCCCTTTGGAAAAAGGGGCTGAGAGATGAGCACTAATTTTAGGATTGTATCCCATCACTTTGGATTCTCCACCAGCTGTAAAGTGCCTGTACCTACCTCATTGAATCTTACTGTAATTTTAAGCTTCTCAGTTAGAACACCTTAGTCTTCTAAACTCAAGGGAACATAAACCATATTTACACAGGTTATCCAGAAAACTTGTGTCTTCGTTCATTAAATCATACTTAATGAAATTTTATTTTGACCCTTAATATGATGCAGACAATTAAAAGCTGCACACTGTATTGACATTGAATTAACAGAGAAATTATTAAAGCAGTCTGTACTAAACAAGAGGAATGGACGTACTTCACTCATGAACTGCAATATGTGAACGCTGATCCTTCAAAGTATTATCAAGTACGCTTCAGAATTCATTTCAGTGACTCATCATCAATTTTGATTATAGACTTAATGAAGACTGATGACTATCTTTCCCTTGACAAATCTATTGACTCTTTAATTTTTTTGAACTTCACCAAGGCCTCTGAACATAATAGTATCCCTCCATTGCCTTCAGGGTGTGTGTCTCTGAATGTATACTTGTCCTATGTTGCCTCTTTAACCTCTCAGACTAATCAGTCACTGGTCTGCCCTTCATTTTGTCGAATACACTCTATAATTTCCAAGCTCCTTCCTCTGACTTCACAGTACCCGCCAGCTTATACCATCAGCAAGTTTGACCAATTAACATGTAGTTTTTTTGAGCCTTTACCATGTATAAGGAATAGTGGTTGATTCAACACTGAATCAATCCCCAATACACTGCTGTCATTCCCCACCAGCCCACTCTAAAGAATAATCATTGTTTTCTATCCTTCAACTTTTTCTTTTCCATTTTTGAATCCATTGTGTGAATCATCACTCATCATCTTTCATGCAGAACTCGTCAAATTGATTTTGAAAGTCTAGGAACATTATGTTGTAACGCTTTCTGCCAGTCAGTCTCGGATGTGACTTCTTCAAAAGAAGCCAAGAAGGTTGCTGGAGCAAGATTTTTCCTAATTGAATTAGGGTGGCACAGTGGCAAGCACTGCTGCCTCACAGTACCAAGGACCTGGGTTCAATTCCCAGCTTGGGTCACTGTCTGTGTGGAATTTGCACATCCACCCCATGACTGCCTGGATTTCTTCCGGGTGCTCCAGTTTCCGCCCATAATACGCAGGCCAGGTGGATTGCCCCTTAGTGTCGGGACCTGGCTAGGGTAAATGCATGGGGTTGTGGGGATAGGGCCTGATGGGATTGAGGTTGGTGCAGACTTGATGGGCCAAATGGCCTCCTTCTGCACTGTAGGATTCTACAATTCTATGGTTCCTAGTCCTAACATGGATTCATAAAAAATAGTTGTGGAAGTGTGCGTAATTAACTCAGTGATGTATTGCCTAATGATGTATTGGCCAGTGCTAAAATTGCAAAACTAGCATCACGACAAGATCCAGAACTGCTCTGCCAACAGATTTCCTTTCAATTTATCTCAACACTAAGGAAAAGTGACGGGGTGGCATGGTAGCACAGTGGTTAGCACCGCTGCTTCACAGCACCAGGGATCTGGGTTTGATTCCCAGCTTGGGTCACTGTCCGTGTGGAGATTGCACATTCTCCCCGTATCTGTGTGGGTTTCCTCCCACAGTGTGAAAGATGTGCTGGTTCGGTGCATTGACCAGAACAGGCGCGGACTGTGGCGAGCGGGTGAATTTCACAGTAACTTCATTGCAGTGTTAATGTAAGCCTTACTTGTGACCAATAAATAAACTTAACTTAAATAGGAGGCAAGATTTCTTTTTACGGCCAACTGTGGATGGATCTGATTATCCAATCAGGAAAAAATACAAGATCTATTTGGCAATATCTGAGTAAATGAAAAGTGGAAACCAGGAGCTAATAAGAATAATAACTTGTTTAAAATAAGGAAAAATTTGACGTTTCATTTTTCTGCTGGGACGTGGCTAGCTGTTGTAAAAGAGTTTAAGTTCTGTCCCTCTATTGCCAGATAACACAAATCTAATTTGGATGGAACTAACTGAAAATTTTTTTTTGCAATGCAAACATGTGTTTTGCTGCTGTGAATGTTGCACTGTGCATAAATTAGCATCAACCCATGAGTCATAATCTCAATTAAATTAGCAGCAACCAACTTCATTGTTACTTAGTCTACATCTAAAAGCAGATTTCTGTACATGGGTTAACAGAGAAACAAGCTTTATCTTGCTTTGCATCAGCACACAAGTCACCAGAACTCTACAATTTATTTTCTGGCTTCCATTCACTCATTTTCTCATCATAATGGCTCAGTTCAGCTTGTTCTTTGAAAAAGGACTGGTTGTCAAGTCAACTGATACATTTGTAAAAGATTTTCAAAATATATGTGCTGGCAAAATGCTACATTTTCAAACGACAGCAATTTACCAAAGTAATATTATTAACTGTAAAACACATCATTGGAAACCAGTGGTGGGCAACCTGCGAGCCGGGGACAACATGCGGCCACATCTGGATTCTGAGTGCAGCCCACAAAACATTTTATTGACTGCTGCCCATGCGCAGGGTTGCCAGTGCCCACGTGTTTTTTTTTCCCCTGTTGCATGAACCATAGTATCCGTAGAGTACAGAATGGGCCTGCATTGATAACAATCCTACCCAGGCTCTATCCCCATAACCCCACATATTTACCCTCAGGGTGGGATTTTCTGGCCGTACTCGCCCGAAGGCTGGAAATCCCACCCGAGATCAACAGACTTTGGTATGGTCCATGTCCCTCCTGCTATTACTCCCATGGTGGACAGGGCAGGAAAATTCCACCCTCAGGGTCAATTTAGCATGGCCATAGCGGTGCGTCAATGTGCGTCAAGGTTTTTCAAGTTACAAATCAATTTCCACGGGAAGAAATTCTCCCTGAAATGTATGAATTAATTTTGATGTGACAGTTCTCGTGAAACAATAACAAAACATGACCTGAACATTCTCAGAGATGCAAACAGACTGAAAGCTCAATAGCTGTCGAATGTATTGTCTACATCAATAATGACTGGAGGAACTGGTTTCTAAAATAGAATACTATTCAGTCACTATTGTGTTTGCCATTAAAGGTTATATATGAGGATCTGCTGGTGTTGGAACTTCTCATACTCAAATCAGCAAAAAGAAATTTATTCATTCTGCTGAAAATTAGAAATAATTTGAATTTCTGTCTAAGACGCAAGGGGTGTTATACTAGCATATTTGTCTAACCTGTTTTCCATGATATACCCAGATTCAAATAGTTTTCCCAAAAGACAAGTATTGTTTGTGGATGCTGGAAAATAGCACAAAAAGGTTGGAAATACTCAAAAGGTCAGGCAGCATTTGTGAAGAGAGAAACAAAAATTGACAGGCTGAATTTTCAATAATCACTGTTGATGACTTTGGAAGAAAGAAAGTGGGGACCAAAAATGGAAGAGAGCAGTTGCGAAGATTTTCCTTCAAAGTGTTTTAAGAAGAGCAGCAGCCAGGGCTGAGGAGGCCAGTTAGGCAGGTAGCCTGACCAGCACAGCAAGGTCGTCAAGAATTGACCCCCAGGCTACAGCGGAGGAGGAATGGTCAACTGAGGGTGAAGCAGGAGGCCAGACAGCCAGCCAGAGCAAGTCTGTCAAGCTCAAGTTGATGTGCAAAGGCCAATGAAGTGTCAGCAGTCATTGAGGGGAACTGTGGAGTGACACAACGCCCAGGCCTGGGATGAGGAGGGCTGGGCAACTGAGGGCGAGCTGCGAAGTAAGATAGCAAGGCAGTCAGTCTCAGCCAGTGGCAAGGTGAGCCAAGGTCGTCACAAAGATTTGACCTCAGGTGAGGCCTGATGCGGGCTGGGTGTTTGAGAGTTGAGCCATACCATAGCCAGGCAACCTGAGCCATCAGCGAGGCTGTGAAGAGAAAGTGTTGAGGAAAAGCTGTATAAATCGCCATGCCAACTGGGAATTAATCAAGAATATCTTTAAAATCTGTTCCTCTTCCACATTCAATTGTTTAAATTCTGTTTTTCCAAGAGAGACCATTTGCTGGTCTGATATAATGGCTGCTGGTCACATGTAGATAATTCCAGCCACCATCCACCATCGCTCTCAAGATTGGCCTTCAGAAAGTCTCTTCTAGGACAAAAAATAGAATCCTACCAGGCACAGGCACTGATATTGGACTTGGACTCACTGGACACTCCACTTTACAGCAGTAACTTATTTGACTTTGAGAGAGGACATATGGAAGTTAATTAAAACTGGGACTCTGAAATATACAGAACGGCAGTGTACGCATCTTGTTGACAGCAGTATTTGCTCCTTCACTGGACTGGCTCATTCTGCCCTGCACCAGCCTGTGCTGCAGTCACATCATCAGCTGACTTTTCCATCTCGTCGCTGATCAGCAAGTTCCAGGTTTGCTTGCCTCAAGAAACACAGATCCCAATACTGACTGACCAACTTTACTGTCATTCCGACATGCAATATACTTGGATTTCAGTTCAGCAATTACATGCGTGTTTTTACAAGTTAAAAAGCACTAAAGCAGTTAAGCTTTAAGCAGTGTATTTTTGTGGTCCGCGCCTTTGCATTCTGAAAGTGGGGTCAGAAGGGCTACGATGTCATTGGAGGTGGGGTGTTATGTCATGGGAAGTAGGGAGACACCACAGAATTGGGGGATGGGGCAGAAATGAAGGTGAGCAGGGTATGTCACAAAGTTTAAGTCTACCACTGCAATCATATCTTACATTTTAGCAGCAACTATTTTGAGTTTTAAACAAGATTTTTAAAGCATTTGTGCTTCATAAATGTGCTAGTGATGTGCTACTTTGAACATTATTTTTAACAGACAGCACTTAGGAACACAAATAACCATTCACAAGTATAATGAGTGCATTGTACTCCTAAAATAACTTGACTACATGTTTTGATCAAAACTTAGTTGCACGTCAGATAGTCCGAAGAAAGTGCTACAGTTCATTAATAAGAGGGAAAGAAACTTCTGGAGTGTATTTTTTTGGTTATAGAATGGACATTGCCTGATGCAATTAAGAACTGATATTGATCAGGAACACTTTAGCACTAAATATAATATGCTGGCGTGACTAGTACTATTGACTGTCAGCTTGCTTAATGTGGGGGCAAAAACATTTGACAATTTAAAAGCAGCTTGCACTTCTTAAATAGGCTGCAGGCAATAGTCACTTAAAGTTCCCCAGCATGGTAAAGGAAAGAGAAGTTTCTCAGACACTGTTTTCGAGTTATTCATGGGGAAAGTTCTGGTGAAGGGTCATCGACCTGAAACATTAACTCTGAATTTTTCCAAAGCAAAGATGTTGCCTGACTCTGAGTATCTCCAGCGTTTTCTGTTGTTAATGGCAGAAAAAGGAATCTCGTGTTCAGGCAAGCCAGTTGGAAGACATCCAGACAAATTCCCCAACAAAGAGGGTGCAGGTGGCACACTGGATATTTGGCAAAATTGGCATAGTTTCTGGTTCCACAAACCTGACCTGGTAGGGAGTGTTCCATAAAGTCGGATTCTCATCCTGATGTGGTGAAGTTCCCTGGGAGTCAGGCCAGGCAACTGTGGAAGGAGTGTTGAGTATGCTGCGTGCAGAGGAGGGCTAGCTGGAAGGTCTGCCTCGCTGCACCGTCACTGGATTAATTTTTTTTATATATAAAGAACAGAAAAACATAAAAACCCTTCAGCCCTTACTCCCCACACCCTCTCACCCCCCCACACACTCCCCATGGTCCGTCATGCCCTCTATACCAACCTATGCCTCTCTGCTTATCCCCCCAAAACTCCTCGTACCCTCCATGCCAACAGATGTCCCCTGCCCTTTATAGCCCTTATGACAACTTAGCACCAACTCAAGGCCCCCACCCAACACCTTTTACCCTTACATATAGCATGTCAATTCACCCAATGTCCACCATGGTCACATTTCAGGACCCATGCGAAGATAAACTAAGGTTCCAAGTGTCTATTGCAGACTTTGTTTTTTTAAAGAAATGTTCATAAAAACACACTTACTTATGTTTGCATCCCTTATGGCAACAAAACATTTACTGAATTCCATAATCGCTTATAAAACCAAACATTAGAATTAACAGTAGCTTGAAGGCTTATATCAACAGAGTGAAATAGCAACTAATCTTTTTGTTAAACTGCAGACAGTTCTTTTCAAAGAGTTAAAGGCCAGGAATTTTAAATACCTTGACAGTTCATCTTAACACTTTTGACAGTTACAGTGAGTTTATCCACTATTTACGTACATTTATAACTACTTATAGGAACCTCAAAGAGCACCTGACCTCTCCCAACGGGGTCTTGGGATCAGATCTAAAGGGGCATGGTATCTCTCCAAAAGGGTACCCTGGCTATGTAATCAGATTCACAAAGTTCAGACCAGTACCTACCAGGTCTAATTTGCACTGCCATGTTTCAGACACCTCTCACACCAAAATCACGCATCCCAGCGGAGGCAGCTCTGATTTCTTCGGGCAGTGGCTTCCTCAAACTGTGCAGGCATGATCCCAACTCAAGCCCATTTTGGTCCCCACAAAAAAAAAGAAAGATGTTGTGTTTGGGGCGGGATGCCAGGCCTCTTCCATCATTTTCACAAAGATAGAGAGGCTCTTTGTAGTTGTGAAAATTCAGGCCCAAATAATAATCTTTCCCTCTTTTCTCAGATGGAGCGAATGGTTCCAGATTCCTCAGCCAGGGGAAATAATTCCCTCCAAAAGGAAATGGTAAAAAGGGAATGCAGTTTTCTTGTTTTTCTAAACCCAAATAAAACTGACAAAATCTACTCACACTGGCACACTCCGTTTATAGATCACTCGGTCATAGAGGAAAAGTTAAGTTGATGAGTACATGGGATTTAATGGGATTGAGAGTTACAGATAGGCCTGGTAGGTATGGATATGATCAGTGCAACTTGTGAGCCGAAGGGCCTGTTTGTGCTGTAGTGTTTAAAAAAAAATTTTTTTAAATGCCTATAAAAATGAATGTAGCAGCTCAACAATCAGGAGATGAAAAATGAGTATTATTAATTAACCCACACAGTCACAAAGAATTATTCTAAGATACTTTGATTACTTTCAAAGACTACACTTGGACTGAGGGTGGCAAGGTAGCACAGCAGGGACCTAGGTTTGATTCCCAGCTTGGGTCACTGTCTGTGCAGAGTCTGCACATTCTCCCTGTGTCTGTGTGGGTTTCTTCCGGGTGTACGGGTTTCCTATGACAGTCCGAAAGAGGTGCTGGTTAGGTGCATTGGCCGTTCTACAATTCTCCCTCTGTGTACCCAAACAGGCGCCAGAATGTGGCGACTAGGGGATTTTCACAGTAACTTTATTGCAGCATTAATGTAAACCTTTTTTTATGAGACTAATAAATAAACTTAAACCTCATTTTGTGGAGTAGGATCTCATCACAACCCGATGGGAAGGTTAACTTGTTATTTCACTTGAAGATTTTAGCTGATGCCCTGACATCACTGCAGAAACATAACCAGGTATTTTGCTAGAGACTTCAATATGTTTTAACATATTAATTGCACACTGGTGATTTCATCAGCTCTACATGCCTGCAATCAGACACCATCTGGCACTTTCCTAGGACTGGGCACTGCAAGAGGAGTGGCGCCAAATGGTGCCACTGCTGATGAATTAGAGGATCATGTGTGGGACAAAAGGTTGTTAATGATACAAAAGAAGTCCGTGACCCAATTCACCTTCTAGAACTCAAGCTTAAAAAAAAGCTGCACTGCAGTACCTGCTGTGCACTTTTAAATTCAGGCTGCTTTTGTTTCATGCTTTATGTCCTTCTGACACAGCATCACAACTCAATCCCTCTCTGAACTATTATAGATAGGCACACAAATTTTGAAAAACGGCCTTGTCGTACACAGTCACTGGGTTACAAGTTAAGAAAATTTTTTTTCCTCTCAAATAATTTTATTATCTTACATTCAAATTAATTTTCTGAATTAAAACTGTGTGTCTAAGTTACATTTCTGAAAATAAGGATTTTCACAGTGACTTTATTGCAGCATTAATGTAAACCTTTTTTATGAGATTAATAAATAAACTTAAACCTCATTTTGTGGAATAGGATCTCATCACAACCTGATGGAAAGGTTAACTTGTTATTTCATTTGAAGATTTTAGCTGATGCCCTGACATCACTGCAGAAACATAACCAGGTATTTTGCGAGAGACTTCAATATGTTTCACATATTAATTGCACACTGGTGATTTCATCAGCTCGACATGAATTTTAGTTAAAAACTCTTAAAGGAGGATATTTTCTGGGAGCAGATGTCTCCGTTGACTTAAATTATGTGGTGGCAAAAATGAAACACAGCACTTCCAACTATGTATAAATTCTCACTGACTTCAAGGAAATAGCAAGGAGAATATTGTTTTACTGTTTCAAAAAAATCAAATAGCACTGGCAGGATCAATTGGCTCCTAAACATTTATTTTATTGATCACTCTTTCATACAGGAGACGTTAAGTTTCAATGCCTATTATTCACGCCAGTTATCTACATTTATTAAAATTTTTAAAAACTTGTATCTACATAAGAATGGCAGCATGTTGGCACTTTGGTTAGCACTGCTGCCTCACAGTGCCAGGGACCCAGGTTCAATCCCCACCTTGGGCCACTGTATTGTGGAGTCTGCATGTTCTCCCTGTGTCTGTGTGGGTTTCCTCCAGGCACTCCGATTTCCTCCAACAGTCTGAAAGATGTGCTGGTTAGCATTGGCCATGCTAAATTCTCCCTCAGTGTACCCAAATGGGCCGGAGTGTGACGACTAGGGGATTTTCACAGCAACTTCATTGTAGTGTTAATATAAGCCTAGTTGTGACACTAATAAATAAACTTAAACCTGCCACCCACCCACATCCCCACGCCCACCTGCTACCTCGCCCAACTACCATCCCACATTCCTGCCACAATCCCACACGCCCACATGTGACACTAATAAATATACTTTAAAACACTTTAAAAAAAGAAATAGGAACAGGCAAAGACCATCTGGCCAGTGAGCCTGCTCCACCATTTGGTGCAATCATGGCTGATCTTGGGTCTCAACTCCACTTTCCCACCTATTCCCCACACCCCGCGATTCCTTGAGACATCCATAACCTGCCTAACTGAGCCTTAAAAGTGAGGGAGGTAAGAGCGGGGTTGCACTTTTCTGGGAAAGGGTGAACAATATTAAGGGCTGGAGTAGCGAAATCCATTCACATCTCTCAGTGGAGAAATTTCTCCCCATATTAGTCCTAAATGATTGTACACTTATCCAGAAACTGTGTCCCCCCCCCGTTCTAGATTCCCAGCCCACCAAAGGTGCCCAGATCTTTTGGTTAGTGGCAGAGCAAGTGCGTCCAACACTCAGGTGATTAAAGTACCCATTTCTCATTTTACGCTGGATCTTTGCACCACCTGGTCTTAGCTCCAGGTTGAAGAAGGGATGAACATTGTCAAAAGGCCAAGTTGGATCGTAAGTCCAATTGAGCCATGCCTCTTTTTGTCATGAACTGAAGACATGTCCCTTAAAGTCTTTCTTCAGTTCACTGAATTGCACTGCTCCTTAAATGGACCCGTCAGCCTCAGAAACCACACAGCCACATCCCTCTGAGAAGGTTCAGCCCTCTCCCCCCCCACTGACAGTGCTAATACCCTTAATGCACTCAACAAGGTTCGACCCTTTTCACCCTCGACAGTGTTCATCCCACTTCCTCACCCCCAGCAGTTTACACCCCCATTCCATCTCATTCTCCCACCCCATCCTGAAAAATGCTCACTCCCTCTCCCCAGCACACCCACACAATACTGATTCTTCTGACATTGGTCGATAGACAAATCTTTGCCAGGACACTGGTGGAATTTGCATTCTCCTCTTGAAGTGGCACCACATCAACAGGCAAATAGGACAAGTGTCTCAAAATCTCACTGAAAAGAAAGCATCTCTGACAATGCAACACAACGCACTATTTGCACTGAAGTGCACCTCTAAATTGTACCTAAATTCTGGAGTGGGTATTGCACCTTCAACTCAACGGCATGCTGGCACAGTGGTTAGCACTGCTGCCTCACAGCACCAGAGACCCAGTTCTATTCCTGGCTTGGGTCACTTTCTGTGCGGAGTCTACAAATTCTCCCCGTCTCTGCGTGGGTTTCCTCCAGGTGCAACGGTTTCCTCCCACAGTCCGAAAGATGTGTTGGTTAGGTGCATTGGCCATGCTACAATTTTCCTTTAGTGTACCCAAACAGGCGCCAGAGCGTGGCGACCAGGAGATTTTCACAGTAGCCTCGTTGCACTGTTAATGTAAGATGACTTGTGACACTAATAAATAAACTAAATGTTAATCTAATTCAGGAGCTAGTGCTGTAGGTGAAGACAAATTAAAAATTAATCTGAAATATTTGTCAAAGTATACTTAAATTAAACTATCATTTTATGCCATGAGATCATACTCCAGATTCATCTCCAATAAGAATTTACATTAAAGTCAGTATATCAACCAAATGCAAAGTTGCTGGGGGAAGGAATTCAAATTGTGGGGACAAAGTCAGCAGAGCTGCCGTGCCAACTTGCAGCCAGAGCCAAATTCAGCTTCTGACTTTATTTAAATGCTGCCGACAAGCTGTCGGTGTCTAAGGTGCACTCGGTTGGGGTGGATGGGATATTAGCTGGATTTCAAGTGGTGGTAGTATAGTAAAGAGCGATTCATCAAGGTCCTGTTGGTCAGGGTGTAGCAGTAAAACCACACTTCCACAACTGTGTTCCATTCTCATCACCATGCCACCAAACGATATGTGTTCTTTGATGAGAATGCAGGAAACATTTAGGAGGTTAAATTCACATAAAGGATGAGCTCGTAGGAATGACCCATCAAAAATCGAGTCTAGAAAGAGGGGTAGGGGATTGGCAACTCAGTGCCGAGAAGGTAAAGTAGAATAACAGTGTAAATATAATAATAGGGTCTGGAGACATAAAATTAGAGCTGCACAGAATAAATTTTACACAAATTTTAGAAAGATATGTTCTATTCACCTTTCTTCCCAATGCTGTGTCTTCAAGTCCCAATCCTGGGTATTAGCCCATTCTCTGGATTAACCTTTCAGTACTGAGAGTATTGCATTGTCAAAGATGCCATCTTTTCAGATGTAATGTTGAATTTACACCTCTTTTGTCCAGGTTGCCGCAAGATCCCAGGGCATTTTGCAAAGAAAGTAATGGACAATATTACCCTTCGCCTGACAGCGTCAAAACAGATCAATTGGTCATTTATCTCTGCTGTTTGTGGAACCCTGCTGTACACAAATCTGCTCCCATGTTGACTAACATGACAACTAGGGCTACACTTGAATACATTGGCTGTGATGCTGGTGGAATGCCATGAGCAACTTGATAAATGCAGTCTCTTTTTCACTCAGAGTGATTTTTTTAAATTAAGAAATAATTAAGACAAAACAGCAGAAGCAAAAGCACAATAACAATTTTGGATTAGAAATGTCAATTCAGTTACTGCTTTCATAGATGCCACCAGACCTGCTGAACTTTTCCAACATTTTCTGTTTATATTGCTGAAACCTTTGGCTGGTTCATGGTGCTGATACTTGTTACAATGTGACGGCTGAGATGTTTTGTGGGCATCCTAGTGAAGGGCCAAATAGCTGGCGTGTACTCTTTTCATGTTCTTACATTCAGTAACTGCACATTTGTAACAGCAATAAATAATGAATATGATGTTTTGGAAACAAATACATCACCATGCTCAGCCCAATGATGACTTCCCCTTAGTTAAAGGGTCAATGACGAGGAGACACAGGTTCAAGCTGAGGGGCAGGAGATTTATGGGGCACGTGAGGAATATCTTACTTAACCGGAAGGTGATGATGGTCTGGAACGTGCAACCTCAGAGGGTGGTAGAGGTGAGTTGTCTTATGCCTTTTAAAGAGTCCCCTGGGTGAGAATTTGGCACGTCATAACATTCAAGGCTATGGACCAAGTGCTGGTAAATGGGATTGGGTGTAGTCATGCTGTTTGTCTGAAAGGCCCCTTGTGCATTGTATGATTCTATGATTCTTTCACCCATCCTTGTTCCCATGCCTTATGCTTTAAATCATTGATCTGACACATTTCAACAGCAGTTCTTTCTGTATACAGTCTTTCCTCACAGCAACACCCTGAATGGTGACCAAACGGTCTGTGGGGAGAACTTCCCATCTGTAATGTCACTGGAGAATTTAAGTTTGTTTTAGTAAATACTGCATTCATTAAATGTGAAGCTTCAGCACAAGCTAATTTTGGCCCGTGACTTAATACTTGATTGGTCAGTCTAACTTTAGGATCCTTATAATAAGAAATCCTCTGGTTCATCAGGTTAGGTGGAATTAAAAGGCAAATGGTGACATGACAGTGTTGTAACCAATATTTGATTCAATCCTCCAGTACAGCAGAACTTTATTACATCACTGATCAGAAATATTAAACCCATAAATTCTGGCAATAAACAGAAACCAAGAAAGAGTTCACAAGTTTTTCTTTGTACCAACTGAGATTACATAGCCAAATTGATGCAATTTCTCCAATAAATTATGCCATGCATTTTGGTGAAGAAGAAAGATGTGCATTTTTAAACAGTGCTTCTCACAATTTCAGGACATCCCAAAGTGTTAGTCGTTGGAGTACTTTGAGCTGTAGTCACTAATTTGTGCAAAGCAAGATTCCACAAACAACAATGAGATAATCTATTTTTAAATGCTGATTCTATTAGAATCCCTATGGTGTGGAAGCAGGCTATTCAGCCCATCAATTTCTATCCCCACATATTTACCTGCTAATCCCCCTGACACTAAGGGGCTATTTAGCATGACCATATCACTTCACATGGAAGTCTTTGGATTGTGGGAGGAAACCGGAGCACCCGGAGGAAAATTACACAGATCATGGGGAAAAGGTGCAAACTCCACATAAACAGTCACACAAGGCAGTAACTGAACCTGGGTCCCTGGCACTGTGAGGCAGGAATGCTAACCACTGTGCCACCTTGCTGCCCCCGATGGTTGAATGATAAATATCATACAGGGCATCAGAACACTCTTCTCCAAACAGTACTTGAATTGGGATTTGAACCCACAATCTGACAATGCAAGAATTGGAAATAATATCGTGTGAGAGGCATGGTGCCTCAGCGATTAGCACTGCTGCTTTGCAGTGTCAGGAACAGAGGTTTGATTCCTGGCTTGGGTGATTGTGTGTGTGGAGTTTGCACATTCTCTCCGTGCCTGTGTGGGTTTTCTCTGGGTGCTCCGGTTTCCTCTCACAGTCCAAAGGTGTGCGAGATAGGTGAATTAGCCATGCTAAATTGCCCCTTAATGTCAGGGGGACTAGCTAGGGTAAATGAATGGGGTTGTGGGGATAGTGCCTAGGTGGGATCGGTGCAGACTCGATGGGCCAAGTGGCCTCCTTCTGCACTGTAGAATTCTATGATTCTAAACCTACCGAGTCACAGCTGAGACCTAAAGGAGTTAAACCAGTTCAGAACATTGCTGACTTACCCAAGTAAAGACATTCACATTACAACATTCAGCTCATGAAATTTATTTTTATGTGCTACAAACTACATAACTTCTGCCATTCTAAAGAACATGTATTGATCACGATTGCATTGACTAGAAACTGTGAATTTAAAAAGTCCCAATCACTTCATTTTCTCACAAGTCCACCTGGATCACACACCACAGGACTCTGCCAACGATGCTGTTATCTAACAGGCGGAAGGTGCACCACAATGACATCAAGATTGCTCCTGAGAATAAGCCCACCTGCTTTCACATCATGATGTAGCAGAATTAAAAGCAATACTTCAGTTGCAGGTAATTTTTTACGATAGTCTGCTCTGCACTGCCCATTCCATCTTCATCATTAAGACACTAATATGCCTTTTCCCTCCACCCAGGTTTACTTTCAGTTTATCACAAGAATATAAACATACCTAATAAGTTGAGAACTACATTTTTAGTAATTGGTTGTCATTGATGTACTACTGTAATATAAATACAGTAATGATAAAAGCAAATCTGCCCTTGTGTAAACTGATTACATATTTGTTTTGTAAACATTCGGGGATTTTTTTTGTAATCACTCCTCTCCCAGATACAGATAAACTTATCACACACCGTGACAGTACAAAAATTTGGTTTAAAGTCAACAAAAGGCCTACATCCTTCCTGAAACTGAATGTTACTGACACTTCCTGATTCTTCGCTTAGCAGTTTTGAACAGCGATGGTAGGAAGTGGTGCCTTTTTCATTGAATTTATTAATGCTAAAGTATGAAAAAAGGGGCATTCAACCAATTACATCTAAGAAATTAATTTAATTGTAAAAATCAATCGATTTGATCCAAGCCAGTTGATTGAGATTGAGTTTTGTTTTGAAGTAAAATAACTCAGTTAACGTTTATAAGAGAATCTCTTAGTCTTGATTCGCTCACAACTCCCTTAACCTATACAGCCACCTTGAACTTTAGCTCTTTTCATTGGCTATCTTCCTTTGCTACTAAACACCTACAAATCCAAGGTGACATTCTTCACACTGTTTTATCATTACTTTCAGGTGTATACTATTGTTTCAGATCAATTTGCTTCAAGAAGTCATTTCCTTTTGACGTACCTCTTCTATACTTTGCCACCTACTAAGATTTTTGTCAGTAATTACAATTTCACATTTTCTGTGTGTAATGTACTACTGTTACCAAGGAAGTAATGTATGAACAGATTTTTTTTTTATTAGAGACAGATATAAAGTAAGAAATCCCTAACTATGTTTCATCCCATATCCACAAATCCCAAGAGGAAAAACTACATGAATTGGAAAGCCTTTGTTTCAAATTAAAATTCCATCTTCAGCAACTGCAACAATTTATTCAGAAATGAAGAATCTTATACTATTCTCTTGCTATATTGGTGCAATCATTCAATAATAAATGTGAATGTGATTACCCTGCTGATGGTTTAAATGCTGACACCTTTTTTTGTACTTTTCAGTACTTTATTTCTAATCAAAAAAGCAAATTCAAATTAATTCCAATTATGGTCCCCACGAGTGACATATCAGACCCAAGCTGACAAGACAAAACTTCACGTCCCATTATGACCTCAATCAAACAAGATCCAAGCTGACAGGATGGGGCATTGCACCCGCTCCCGGGCTTGATCTAATATTTTAGGTGGAATTTTCCCATCCCACCTGCCACAGGAATCATGGTGGGTGGGGGACACAGACCATGCAAAGGTCCATTGACCTTGGATGGGATTTTCCAGCCTTGGGGCGAGTGTGGCTGGAAAATCTTGCCCTTTATATGAGTCAAAATGCCAAGATGGCTTTAAAAAATTGCATCAGGTAAAGCCCAGGTTTTACTCATTGGCTTACCCTGCTCCTTTATTCTACCCTAGCATAGGAAAACCACGATGGCTAGCATCAGCAGACCCCAAGTGCTAGCTTTGTTCCCTGGCTGATTATGGTTTAACCCCTGCCAAGTAAGTATCTTCTAACATCAAGAAGGGCATTCATTTTTTTCCCCAATCAATAACTGGAACAAAATTAGAACAAGCTTCAGTAGGGTCAACGGTTGTGTTCAGGATTTCCAATCCAATTTATTTCAGTGACACCAAACAAATAACAATTATTTACAAACATGTAAATCAACTGAATATTTTTGATCCCTGGGATTGATTCCTTTAGAAGAGTCCTATTGTTTTGTGAGACCTGTGCTTGAAGTCAAACCAGGAGTAAATTGTTAACAAAAGCAGCTTGTGGCAGTTAAGCTGAAGCTGATTTATTATTATGTGACATGAACTGTATTTTCCACTTATCTGTGGTGACAGATGATTTGTAAATCGCCCATTCGGTGCGCAAGATTAAATTTAAAATCATTTTCTGAAATGTATGAATGACCTTCACAATTGGGAGAAAACCAAAAAAGTCACAGAACAAAATGACATTCTCTGGATTCCACTGACTGTCATCGTACCTTATTGTCTCTCTCCCCCTCATCACCACACCAACACCTCCCCTCCCCCCCTTTCTTTTTTTTGGTCTTGTGTCTCTTAATATTGCCTGTACATAACAGAACTTTAATTGACACTTTCCCGATCAAAATGTCCCAGCCTCTTACACACACTCTTTGTTCTCATTCTCCATCGCTCTCATAGACGATTTCATGGTGTCTTTCAAATTATTGCTGTAAGTCAGAATCTATTAAAAGGAGCAGCATAATGATCATTATGAAACACCAATAACATATTTCATTTCAAGCACATCTATTTCCAAATGATCTATTGCTGGTAAATCAGCACTGTAAAACTGTCATTCTCACCATTTTGGAGGAAGGGAGGGGGGAGGTGGAAGTAGAAAGGTATCAAAAAAGCATTGTGTTATCCTATTGATGTTACATTGTCCTAATATGGTTAGCAAACACCCTTTACAGCTCACTTGAGTCAGTTATTATGTTATAGCTATGAAAACTAAACAGCAAAATATTTCCCCCCCCACAACCATATTGTTTCCAATGCCCATGTAATAATACCAATCATTCACCATTTTAACTCCTCCAACGACAGAAACTCACTTTGATGAATAAAGACTGAATAGTGAAACTGAAATTTTAAAAAAATGATCTGTGAAGAAGTGTCAAATATGCCACAATATCATGGGTGGTGTCATTTATTGCAGTTCCCAAATAGGATGGGGGGGGAAAAAAAAGATTATTTATAGTTCCCCCTCCACCAGTCAATTATTGTGATAAGGGTCCATTGTCCCCCAAATATTAAATGCAGAACATGAAGCCAACCAAATGGAGAAATAAACTACCCAAGCAAGAACTGAATGCCAGTCAACATAAAAGCAAGTCAGAATGATACAATCCATTCACAATTTATTTTAAAATGCAGAATCAATTAAGTTCCCATCAAGCAAGGCAACAAGAGCACCCACACAATGGCTTCCCTGATTGCCCTTACTCCTGGCACCGACTCAAGCACTGTAATAAATAAGGAGCTGTCTTACCTTAAAGCGACTTTGACACTACAGCCGTCTTGATGGGTCGCCATTATCTCGGTGCGCTCTCCAACCCTCATCCAGCGAAGGGAAAATCGCGCCGACCTACTTGAACGCCGGTGGGGTGGATGGGGTGGGTTTTAAGGGGACGGATAAACGCCAGTGTCTTCACCACCCAAACTGAAGCGTGCCATCCCGCGGCTAGCGGGCTCGGGGCGGTAGCGACATGCTCGCCTTTGCAACATCCTGCGCTACATTGTAGTCGCGGGCAATCCGCAATGCAACATCTAAAAGTCAGCCTCTCAGCAAGAGTGCTGATTGCCGGGCAACCCAACCTGCTGGCTGGGCGGGGTCCACACAAGAGCGACGTCTCCTCCCACCAATCACACACCCCAGACTTACCAATGGGCGGCTCATTGGCCAACCAGAATTAGAAAAGAAAGGCATCAAACTAGTCTGCACCCCCCCCCGCCCCCCCCAAAGGGGAAGGCTGTCAGCTCAGTGTTGCTCAATTTTCAAGTCCACTCTCTGATCAGTATACTGGGCAGCTTGGTGGCATGGTGGTTAGTACTGTTGCCTTACAGCGCCAGGGACCTGAGTTCAATTCCTGGCTTGGGTCACTGTCTGTGTGGAGTCTGCACGTTCTCCCCATCGCTGTGTGGGTTTCCTCTGCTTTCCTCCTACTCTGAAAGATGGGCTGGTTGGGTGCATTGGCCATACTAATTTCTCACTCAGTGGATCTGAACAGGCATCAGAGTGGGGCAACTGGGGGAATTTTCACAGTAACTTCATTGCACTGTTAATGTGAACCTACTTGTGACACTAATAAGTAAGCTTAAACTTAGATATTTTCTGTTGTCTAGACCCTAGCTATGACTTTAACACTACATTCTGCACCCTCTTCTTTATGGTATGCTTTGTATAACGTGAAAGAAATAATTTTTTTTCACTGCATATGCTTTATACTATATACTTTTTATTGTATACTAATACATATGACAATAATATATCAAATCAAATTATCTTTCTTAAAACAACATATGCATTTAAACCAACAGCTTACTTTATAAAGGCTACCCATGCCAAAAAGCATGATGTAGACAGGGTAATTGTCCAAGGGATCAGTGCCAAGAAATCACTCATTCATTCTTTTGTAACTGGGGACCAAGAATGTCTTCCAGGCACGTATACATTTGAAACCCTCAATGCTGGAAAGTGAACAGCAATTTCACTCTCGCCAAGAAGTACCCATTGGAGTCAATTAAAAATGAGGAAACAGTGCTAATGGACCTACCTCTTAAAGTGCATGTAGTTTTGTAGAGCCCTTAACCTAGACCTTCAGAATGAGAGAAAGGTGAAAAGTGCACAGTTACAAAACATCGTCAAAAAGTCCAGTGACCCTTTACTTCAGCATGTCAGCTACGACTCTCACCAATTTTTTCAGATGTGCCATAGAAAGCATCCTTTCCAGATGTATCACAGCTTGGTATGGCTCCTAATCTGACCAAGACCACAAGGAACTACAAAGGGTTATGAACATAGCCCAGTCCATCACACAAACCAGCCTCCCACCCCTTGACTCCGTCAACACTTCCCGCTGTCTTGGAAAAGCAGCCAGCATTATCACCATGTACTCCAGACATATTCTCTTTCACCTTCTTCTGTCGGGAAAAAGGTACAAAAGTCTGAGATCACGTACCAACTGACTCAAGAACTGCTTCTTCCCTACTGCCATCAGACTTCTGAATGGACATACCTTATATTAAGTTGATCTTTCTCTACACCCTTGCTACAACTATGTAACACTACATTCTGCACTCTCTCCTTTCCTTTTCCCCTATGTATTCTACGAATGGTATGCTTTCTGTATAGCACACAAAAACAATACATTATACTGCATATTAATACAGGTGCAGCAGGTGGTCAGGAAGGCGAATGGGATTCTGGCCTTCATAGCGAGGGGGATTGAATATAAGAGTAGGGAGGTATTGCTGCAACTGTACAGGGCACTGGTGAGGCTGCAGCTGGAGTACTGTGTGCAGTTTTGGTCGCCGCACTTGCACAAGGATATTTTGGCCTTGGAGGGAGTGCAGAGGAGGTTTACTAGGCTGATACCGGAGTTGAGGGGGTTGAACTATGAGGAGAGGCTGAATAAGCTAGGCTTGTACTCATTAGAGTTTAGAAGAATGAGGGGAGATCTCATTGAGACATATAAGATGATGAATGGGATGGATAGGATAGAGGTGGAGAGGCTCTTCCCGCTCAGAAAAGACAGTAGGACTAGAGGGCACAGCCTCAAGATAAAGGGGGGGGGACAGTTTAGAACGGAGTTGAGGAGGAACTTCTTCACTCAAAGGGTGGTGAATCTCTGGAATTCTCTGCCCGTTGAAGTGGTGGAGGCTGCCTCAATAAATATATTTAAGACGCGGGTTGATAGGTTTTTGATAGGCAAGGGGATTAAGGGTTATGGGGAGAGGGCGGGCATGTGGAACTGAGACACAACAGATCAGCCATGATCTTATTGAATGGCGGGGCAGGCTCGAAGGGCTAGATGGCCTACTCCTGCTCCTACTTCTTATGTTCTTATGTGATAATAAATCAAATCAAATTAAACCTCAAGTTAACTCTTGGGAGACAAAAGTGCTTCAGTTATGGTGAGTCTTGGTCAGAGCTAAGCTTGAGTCTTTTTACAGTTTCTTCTATTTTAATTGATGCTGCCATGATGCTGGTTGATTCCCCTTATCCATCTCCTATTCTTCTTCTAATCTCCACTGGATGGTAACCATGCCCATTGCTCATAGAATCCCAGCATTGTTTGCAGGATCCACCCTAGCTTGCATGCCATTTCTATTTATATGAACCATCATCTTGATTTGGCAGATGGTTTTACAACCAGATGTCCTCTCTGTTGGTAACCCTCCCCATTTATCTGGGTTTCAGACTGGCACAATGTGCTCACTAGTTTGCCTGTGCCAGTGGTTGTGTTAGAGATCACCTCAAGTCCTACATTCAATTATGGGCACTGAACATCAAAAAAGATATAACAACAGATTGTTTTTTATTCATTTGTGGGACATGGGCGTTGCTGGCTGGTCAGCATTTATTGTCCATCCCCAGGTGCCCTTGTAAGACAGTTGAGAATCAACCACATTATTGTGGGTCTGGAGTCACATGTTGGCCAGACCAGGTCACAGTGGTAGATTTCCTTCCCTAAAGGGCATAGTGAATCAGATGGGTTTTTCTGACAATTGACAATGGTTTTGCAGTCATCGGTAGATTCTTAATTTGAGATTCTTAAATCAATGCAAATTCCACTACCTGTGTGGTGGGATTCGAACCCGGATCCCCAGAACATTAGCAAAGTTTCTGGATTAATAGTGTAGCACTAATACCATTAGGCCAGCGCCTCCCTCTGAACTGTGTTGTTTTGATGAAAGATCATCAATCAGACACATTAGGTAGAATTTAATTGATTTGGCAAAATTTTGGGGGGGACGGGTTTGCTTGGAGAATCAGGTGCGGGTACCATATCTCATCAGTAGAACTGTTGTCAATTAACTTGCGGTCAAGAGGGACCTGAATTAGGAATGCTGTCCACTGGTGGCTAGAAATCAATTGTGCTCATGAAGGAACCCTTCAATACTAAATATCCCTGAGTCCATAGGAATTTAGTGGTGATTCAGTTATTAAATGCAACACATACAGCTCTCCCATATCTTCCAAAGTCTGCCCAGAAAATCCTATCAGGTTTCATGGGGAAGACATCCCTCACTGACAGGCATTGAGTGTGAGATTGAGGAACCTGATATTAGGAATTTGGGATGAAGGTGAGTGTGGGGGGAGTGCTGATAACCACCCTCTGCCCTTGCCTCTGATTCTCCAGCTTCTTTCTCACTGGTGACCCGGTGACCCTCTCTCTCTGACCCCATTCCACACACACTCACCTGTGTGCAGGGATCCATCAATGATCCCCACACACCACAGTTGTCAATCAAGCAATATTTTCTCTGGGGCTGAGGAGTTTTAGCATTCTAATGGGTGCCTGGTCTCTCACCCAACCTTCATTATGCATTTTTGGCTGAGATCCAGATGTTCATTAGAATGATAGATGGTTGAAGCATCCTAGTAAAAAGGAGGTTTTTTATAGAAAGTAGAAAGTAATCAGTGAATGACTGTTGAAAAACCTTTAATTACACATCCTATTGTCTTTATTGGGTTCATTAGTTCTATACAGTGTATTGTGGATGAATGGGCACTCAAGTGTTATAGATTTGCAGGGGAGGCATGATAGGCAGGAGTGGCAAGGGGAGCACATCTTGGTATGGGCAGCATGAGAGGCCATTAGAGTAGTTCAGTACAGGTTGGTATGAGTGACATGATTTGATTTTGATTTGACTTATTATTGTCACACATATTAGTATATCGTGAAAAGTGTTATTTCTGGCACGCTATACAGAAAAGAAAAGAAGAAAACGAAACAGTGCAAAATGTAATGTTACAGTCATAGCTAGAATGTAGAGAAAGATCAACTTAATATAAGGTAGGTCCATTTAAAAATCTGATGGCAGCAGGGAAGAAGCTGTTCTTGAGTCACTGGTACGTGAACTCAGACTTTTGTATCTTTTTTCCAACGGGAGAAGGCGTAAGAGAGAATGTCCGGCATGCATGGGGTCCTTAATTATGTTAGCTACTTCGCTGGTGCAGTGGGAAATGCAGACAGAGTCAACGTATGGGAGGAGGACTTTTTGAACGCACCTGCTAAAGGTTCCCTCATGTAGACTTACAAATTCGCTGAGGTGTCGTGGACCATTGTTCTTAAGCTGTTCCAACTCCAGGAAAAGTGCTGAGTACTAGGGCATGTCTATCCTCACAATGGGGCTAGCCAGGTTGGGAGTGCATGGGGTGGGCTCATGACCCAAACAATCCTGGACTCTTAAATGGAACTCCCAATAATCAGAAACCCCAGGATTGGGATTAGGGAGCCTGGAATCAGAATCCAATTTTAAAGGACTCCCAAGTCATCCCAACTTGCTAAAAATGCAGTCCATTGTATGAGACTGGGTCACATTGAGTTCAGGCTGGGTATGGGTGGCAGGTTTGCATCCTTAGAGAAGACTTAAGAGCCAATGTTTGGTTCACAAGGTGATACGAAATAGCAGCAGGAGTAGGCCATTAAATTATAAATACTGTGGCTACCAGAGCAGGTCAAAAGCACGGAATCCTGCTGTGAATAACTCCTGATTCCCCAAAGCCTGACTGCCATTGACAAGGCATAACTCAGGAGTGTGATGGAATACTATCCACTTGCCTGGATCAGTGCTGTGCCAACAATACTCAAGAAGCTTGATACCATTCAGGACAAAACAGCTTACTTAATTGCTATCTCTTTCACAAACATTCAATCCTTCCATCACCAACGAACGATGATAGCAATGTATATAACCTGCAGATGCACTATAGGAAATGACCAAGATTCCTTCGGCAGCAGCTTCCAAATCCATGACCACTATCATCTGGAAGGACAAGAGCAGCAGAAACATGGAAATACCACCACCTGGAGGTTCCTCTCTCACCCACTCATCATCCTGACTTGGAAATATGTCATTGTTCCTTCACTGTCACTGGGTCAAAATCTTGGAATTCCCTCCCTAACAGCACTATGGGTGCACCTACACCTCAGTAGTGCAGCAGTCCAAGAAGGCAACTGGCCTAGCTCGTGACGCCCCCTTCCTGTAAATGAATTTTAAAATGCTCTTCAAGCTGCTCCGCCACCACTCAATGAGATCATGGGTGATCTTCTATTTTGACACAATTCTCTTGCACTATCTTAGTACCCACTGATGTTTTTAATATGTAGAAATCTATCGATGTCAGTCTTAAACGTACTCAGTGATTGAGCCTCGGCAGCCATCTGGGCAAAGAATTTCAAAGATAGTAAACTTAAGCTCCAGCCATATATTGTAAAATTGGTTTTTCTAAGAGCTTGGGCTCCATATCATTTTGATGGAAACTGCTATGCTACATCCTCAATGACTTAGTAGGGCACTTAAAGCATAATGATGAGTTTCTACACGTGTCAAATGACAGGTAGTTAAAAATTACAAAAATTTGTAGCAAATTTGTATTTTTGTTTAAAGTGGGCAGAAAGAGCTGTGCACAATATCAATATAGACAAGTAACAGATCTCTCTGAATGTAATCAACACCACCATTTAAGTGGGTAAACATTTAATTATGAAGATGATGCTCATTTAACTTAGCCATTTGTTTATTTGTTCAATGGGATTATATGCATCAAAGATGAAGAGAAATATACACAAGAAAACTTACTTTAATAATAGGAATCAAGTCCATATCAGCAGGCTACACATCCCATTCCAGTGAATGATAAAGAATTGATGAAATTACCTAACCTTCATGATTCAAAGAACTCACACAGTTAGCAAAACATGTGAATGCGTATTTGCAGATAACTTGCACATGAGCTAGCCTGCATCTTTATATAATCAATATAGAAAAGCATCTTTGTAATATCTGTTTTGATTTACGTTCATTTCCATGTGTGTATTTGGGTTTACTAAGTTAAGAAGCAAGGCTTGTTTAATCCATATGATTTAATATGCTAAATACTTTGGTTGACTTTATTTTGTATAGGCGAAGAGGCGACGAAGAGTTATGGTGGCACTGCTGCCTCACAGTACCAGGGAACCTGGGTTGATCCTGGCTTGGGTCACTGTCAGTATGGAGTTTGCATGTTGTCCCCGTGTCAGCATGGGTTTTCTCCAGGTGCTCTGGTTTCCTCCCACAGTCCATTAAACGTGCTGGTTAGGGGCATAGACCATGTAAATTCTCCCTCAGTGTACCCAAACAGGTGCTGGAGTGTGGCATTGCAGTGCTAACGCAAGCCTACTTGTGACAATAATTGATAAATAAATAAATAAATTGCTGTCTCACAGTGTCAGGGACCTGGGTTCAATTCCAGCTTCAGGTGAACCTCTGTGTGGAGTTTGCATATTCTCCTATGTTGGCATGGGTTTCCTCCGGGTGCCCTGGTTTCCTCCCACTGTAAAGATTCTATGATAAGAGCTGGAATTTTTCAGAAAGCTTACTCAGAATTCTGAATATTTCCTTTTGCCCTGTGCTCCTTGAAAGCCATGATGTGGAGATGCTGGCATTGGACTGGGGTAAGCATGGTAAGAAGTCTCACATTACCAGGTTAAATGGATTTATTTGGTAGCACAGTCACAAGGTTTCAGAGTGCTGCTCTTTCACCAGGTGAGTGGGAGAGTGAGTTTGTGTCTTTATATGCCCTGTCTGTGAACTGAACTCCCACTCACCTGATGAAGGAGCTCTGAAAGCTTGTGGCTTGTGCTACCAAATAAACCTGTTGGACTTTAACCTGATGTCATGAGACTTCTTACTACACTCGTTGAAAGCTACAGTAATGGTGAATTGTAATAAGTTTTAGCAATATTCCATATCATAAGCATTAATATACATCTTCATAAATTTTCTAAAGAATTAGAATCAGACAATTGATTCTGCCTGAAAAGTACTGATATCTTCTGTTTTGTACCTTCCCCTATTGACTGAGCTTCAGCTAATTAGTTTAGCTCCATTCAGGAAATATTAATTTGAGACAGGCTTTTTTGTTATGAAAGCTGCATCACAACTTCAGCATTACTGTCAATCTGTTCTCTTACCTTCTCTAGGTCAGCCCCTTACACACCTGTTAAGTGTGTTTCCCCTTAAACGCAAATTTCTAAAATTTCCAGCCCCACTCCCCCCCACATCAACATTCCTTTGAAATCAATACAAGATGCATTAAAATAAGAGTAATTCTCTGATGCATATTCCTTTTCTGTCCATAGTCCTAATTATCATCACTGCAATGCTAATCTGTTCATTGTTCATCGAATTACTGGAATCTGGTTGGCGCAAATGTATACAAAGCTCTTTAAGCTTTAGTAAACTCTTCTATCAGTGTTCTACAATGGGATTTGTTTCACAGTTGATAAAATTATTTGTATGCTTTCCTAAAACTGCAGTTGAACATCTCTATCAATCAATATGATCCAAGAAGCATTGTCCTTCAAATCAAATTTGTTTTAAAGTGCTTTTGACTTTTTCCTACAGGAATCAATACAAATCACAAATAATTTGGTTATAGATGTTGTTGATGTTTGGTCATGGGGATATTAACCTTCAAATAATGATGAACAAAGGATTAAAGCTGTTAATCACGTTTGCTTGTTTGCATGTTCTCCTCACGTTGATTTCCTCCGGCTGGTCCAATTTCTTCCCACAGTCCAAAGATGTGAAGGTTCAGAGAATCATGGAATCCTACAGTTCAGAAGGAGGCCACTTGGCCCATTGAGTCTGCACCGACCACAATCCCACTCAGACTCTATCCCCATAACCCCATTCTAGCTAGTCCCCTGACACAAAGGGGCAATTTAATCTAGGCAATCCACCTAACCCACATATCTTTGGACTGTGGAAGGAAACCGGAGCACTCAGAGCAAACCCATGTAGACACGGGAAGAATGTGCAAACTCCACACAAACAGTGAACCAAGTCAGGAATTGAACGCAGGTCCTTGGCGCTGTGAGGCAAGTGTTAACCACTGCGCCAACCAGGTTCAGTTGATTGGCCATGCTAAATTGCCCCTTAATGTCAGCAGGACTAGCAGGGTAAATACATGGGATTCTGGGAATAGGTTGGATGGGCTGAATGGCTCCCTTCTGCACTATGGTTAATCAATACCAACACATATTATGGAAAAAATTTGGACATCTTGAAATGCAATTGAGTTGAGAAAGGCCTGTTGTTTGAAAACAGACTTCTGTTGATGTTATTTACACATGGAAAACATTTAATTATAGAGTTATGAAGTTTTCGACCAGTACCCCTCAGCTATCAAGATAAACTAAACCAGTGCCTCCTATGGAGAGGCCTCTAGTCATGGACTCTCTCACTTTGAGCGTCTGTTTCTGTTTTGTAATGCTAAACAATTGCACATGGTACTTTCACTTCCTTGTTGTAATTCCAGTACCGTCCTGTCATCCATTAAAATATCTATTTCGCAAACTGAGAACAGCACTACAGACATAAGCATGTTAATTCAGCCGTTATATCCACATATTACTCAGCTATTGTGACAGCAGATCTGCAGCTGCAACTGCTCACCTCCGTGATTTAGCGTATTCTAATACGCTAAAAAAATGAACTGAAGCACACCAAGAAAAGCCTGATAATCACTAACTGATACAAATCAGTAGCATAGCACCGACACTTTTAGCCACACAAAGAAAGAGGTAAACGGGAACAAGTTTTTTTAAAAATTCAGTCTTGGGCTATGGGTGTCTCGAACAAATCCAATATTTATTGCTCAACCCTAGCTGCCCTTGAGAAGGTGATGATAAGCCCTTTCCTTAAAACGCTACCATCTTAACACACATGGACTGCTTTCACCACGTTTAAGAGTCTGCAAGCCAAGCAACTGAAAAATCCATGCAGTTTTCCCCTGTGTAGGGCCTTCTGTAAATCAGATTATAGTGCAGCCAGTAAAAGGGCCTTGCAAGTGTGCGAGGGGATAGTGATGGAGCTTAACCAGTTAAAGACACACACACACTTTAACAGAACAGGACACTTTCAAGCTTACTCCTTGGGGTCTTGGATAACTTAGTTATCTGGAGACAAGCAAGAAAAATTCCACTCCCCAGTGAGGGGTCGACCCTTCCTAGTTTTGTTATGAGCTAGACTGTCTGATCAACTGAGCACTGTAATAGAGTACCTCAAACCTGCCTTCATCGTGTACCAGAGTAGCAGCCTAAGCACTTTTGACAAATGGAATTAGTAATATTATTTTATCTTTTATCAACAAGATGTGAAATATTTTCAACTCAAGATCTCCAGCATCAAAAATCAGCCAATTCGATTCACTCTGCATAATATCAAGAAAAGGTTGAAAGCACTGGACAAGACTTCGAGCCAACTCTCGCTGTCCCCGGGTTTGCCAGTGGACACTACAGATCCGGTGAAATTGGGAATTGCGAATCTTACTGGGAAGATAGTGATATCCAATTTTCGCTGCCCCTTGCCGATGACACACAGCAGGCGTGAGCCTGATTTCAATACATTTCAATAAGTTAACATATTAACCAACCCTTCTCCATATATTGAGATGTACTTTCAAACCATCAAGTCAGCGTGGTTTAAAACAGGTTCACCCAGATATGAACCTGTCTTGGGAATCCTCCCTGGGACGTAAAGCTGAGTACAACCCCTGGGGTAAGAAGACATTGCTGGGCAGTGCCCTGACAATGCCCCATGGCAAAGGTTGGCACTGTCAGGTTGGCCTGATTCACCTGGCAGGAGGGGGCAAATATCAGCAGCCCAGGGGAACGTCCTGATGCACTGAACATTTCTAGGAAATTGATCTTCTTCTGAACTCTGAGTTGGATGATCACATCTTGCTAGCTAGAGCTATGGGTTCATCCTCTCTGTCCTGTGGAGCAGTAGGTAATAAGGAAAAGGTTGCCCCAGTGCCTACTGCTTTTGCTGTTGTTTCTCCTATTGTTCCTCAAAAATTCCCGCTCAAAAAAGACAGTAGGACTAGGGGGCACAGCCTCAAGATAAAAGGGGGGCAGTTTAGAACGGAGTTGAGGAGGAACTTCTTCACTCAAAGGGTGGTGAATCTCTGGAATTCTCTGCCCGTTGAAGTGGTGGAGGCTGCCTCACTAAATATTTTTAAGACGCGGGTTGATGGGTTTTTGATAGGAGAGGGGATTAAGGGTTATGGGGAGAGGGCGGGAAAGTGGAACTGAGCAGCGACAGATCAGCCATGATCTTATTGAATGGCGGGGCAGGCTCGAAGGGCTGGATGGCCTACTCCTGCTCCTATTTCTTATGTTCTTATTATTATGTTCTCACTTTAGGTTCCAGGTAAAGTGGTACAAGAGCCACACATGCTGATCTGATGTTTGAGAAATGGAAAATGGAGATCTGATAATCTCCAAAGTACTACACATTTCAAAAGTAGTGAAAGCAAATGCTCAGAATGTATCTTGTGGGCAAATTCCTTTCATTTATGTAAGGAAGCAAGCATGAGATATAGCACTTGCAGAATTTTCTGTCTGTGAATCGTTCAGTCCCGACAAGTTCCACTGTTCTCTCACTTTGATTTCACTGGCAAGTTTCACAAAGTTATGATGTACCAAGTTTCACAAAGCCTGGGAAACCTGGGGACAATTAAAGTCGACAGAAAAATGAGAACTCTACATATTACAGTTGGTAACCCAATTCTCTGATAGGTATTTCCCACAGACGGCTGAACATCCTGAAGTTAAAGCTAGAAGGCAGCTGGACATGTAGGGGTTAAATCGAATTGTGTAATATGCTTATCAGATGCAGTATACACTATCACAGGAAGTGTGTCAATGCCTCATTATTTTGTTCTCTATTCTTGAAACTCACAGGGCAAGATGAAGCCACATAAGAGATGTTCCAATAAAGTTAACTTTTCTTTACCTCAGCAGACTATGTGTTAACACAATGAGACCAAGAATACTGCATGTTAGCAGCAAGTGAAAGAACAAATGTGGAAAATTCCCTGCCATTATCAGAGAGCTTGGAGCAGATCGCCAGAATCAACCAAGCAAAAGCATGGCAAAATTAACATCGCAGATTTGCCTGACATCGCACTGGATCAGGCATTGCTGTGAAGGACAGCAGTGAGCAGTTCAATACATTATTATGCAGGCGGGGTGGATGTGCAGACAATGGCCAGAATTCTCCCAAAAAATTCTAAGTGTCAAGTTCGCATGAAAACTGGAGTAATTCATGCTGTCTTTTTTTCCAGAGAAAAATCTCCTACACTCTGCATTGCAGAGGTCACTATCATGTATCATTAAAAACCAGAGGGTGGGACCTATTCCCACTGGAGAGGCTGGCAACATTGTGCTGAGCGGACCACTGGGCATGCGGCGATCTGTCAGTGCTGAGATTGGCGCATGCACAATAGTCCCGCACTGCCGGCCTCCCAACTGCTGACCAGCTCAATTGCTGTCCAGCCCCGCCATCCCCGCAACATCGGCCCTCTCACCCACCCCACCCCCCCATGGCCTGATCGCTGGCACCCCCCTGCCCCGACCATTCCCAGGCCAGCCCCGAAACCTCCCCTCCTGGCCTGCTCCAATCTCCAGCCTGCCCTCCTGATTCCCGCCTGAAAATTATCCCTCCCCCGCCGCAGTGCCAAACCCCCCCTCCACCTTGCTGACCTCCCCCACCAGCAGACTGATCACAATCCCCCCCCAGCCCATTCCGATCGTTGGCCTCCCTCCTTCCCCCATCGATCCTGTGTGCAGAGTAGCAGGGGGAGCCCCCACCCTCACCAATCACACCCATCAGGCCCCACCCCCTAGGTCCCACCTCCCATATGCTTTACCCCCTTGGCACAGCTCCATGCCTGATGGGCAGTGCACTTTACCCCTTGGGCAATGCTGGGCGAACAGGCTGGCACTGCCAGGGTGCCAATGCCCTGGGGGCACCCATCCACCCCGTTGCCCAACCCATTTGGGGGCCCCGATTTCCTCTGTTCACTCCAGTGGGGTCAGGTGCAAAGGTAAACCATACTGGTCGCAGGGTGGGGTGGGGTGGGGAGGTGGAGGGTGGCGTGTGGGCAGGGGGAGATGCTATGGGCCCAGAGACTTCAGTCCTGAGCCCACTAATTACAATTAAATTATCTTGAAATAATTATTTAAATCGTTTTGACATCTCCTCATTGATTTCTGGCACAGATGTGATGCTGCTGGAAATCCACGGGGCAGGAACGCATGCACAAATCCTACACATTGGCTGCTGCGAGGTTCCCCCAGGGAGAATCGCCCTCAATATCCAAATCAGGCAAGGGACCAAAAAAGAAAAAGTTATGTATGAGGAAGTAGTAAAAGCACTTGATGTGGCACGGTAGCACAATAGTTAGCACTGTTTCCTTCATAGAAATAGGGACCCAGGTTCAAATCCAGCCTTGGGTCACTGCCTGTGTGGAGTTTGCATGTTCTCCCCATGTCTGTGTGGATTTGCTTTGGGTGCTCCAGTTTCCTCCCACAGTCTCAAGATGTGGGGGTTAGATTGATAGCCATGCTAAATTACCCCCTAATGTCCCAAGTTTTGTAGGTTAGAGGAATTAGTTGGGTAAATACATGAGGGGGATGGAAAATAGATAGGGTTGTGGGGATGAGGTCAGAGAGAGGGTCTGAGTAGGATATTCTGTCAGTGAATAGTATAGATTCAGTTCAGACTCGATGGGTCAAAAGGCCTTTTCTGCACTTTAGGGGTTTTATGGTTCTATAGATGCCGACTTCAATCTGGGAAGGAATAGATTGTCAGGTGGGCTAAATTTAACAAGCACACATAAAGGCAAGGGAAAGTATTGATACAATTAACATGGTGGGTGTATACTTGCCAAGAATTATGAACATGGCACTTTTAAACATGAACTGATCAGGGACAGACTTGTTGTCAAAGTGGCTGGTTGAAGTTTTGTCCAACCACTTGCAGTCAAGAGATGATTTAGCCTCAACAGAGGCATTCCAATTGAGCAGATAAGCTGAGGTCAGGAAGAGAAATCAATCAGTGATTTGGAGTAACGGACAGAACCATACCCCAGAAATGACTGACTTAAATATGAAAGGAAAGAGGTGGCCAGACAAAAGTGGGGAATGGGGGGTGGGGGGGGGGGGGGGAAGGCGGAGGTGGGGTAGTGCAAGAAGAGTGTCTATCAACGACTCCAGCAAACTGTAATTGGTGTGGTGGGAAAAATCACTGGCACGAATATTGTCCCGCCAAAGAGGCCGAATGCAGAAAGGAAGGTCCCTTTCAGGCTGTGTGCTGCAGCAAGAAGCCTGTACAGAGTTAGCAAAACAAGAATCTTTGGAATATGGCAAGATCCATGAATTAGCAGATATCAGTGATACCGAGATACCTTCCCTTAGGAAGATCCAGGGACAAAGTGGAAGCTGCTGAAGTGCTAATATCCTAGTTGAGGGAAATAAATACCCTTTAGTTTAGATACAGGCAAAACAGTTTTACTTCTTTTGATGTTGAACCGTGATTGCAGAAAAGTTCTCTTCAACAACCATCAGACAAAAAAAACTACATTGGTCAGGAGGAATAGTAGCAATTTCAAAGGGCAATTGAATGCAATTCGGAAAGAGAAAAATCACTGAAATTTAATATATGATCCTAAACCCAAGTTGTTTAGTCCTAAGCAGGAAAGCCTATACATTTTACATCTAATTTTCAGTGAAGAGGAACCTACCTAAAGAGAGAGGTCAACCTAAAAACTTCTGAGCTGAATTTCCACAGCGATTCACAGGATAAGGAAAGCTGATGACGGTGTACCACATCACTCTACATCCCAAAATAGAGCCAGCATGCCTGTTTATACCCAGAAAGGCTCCTCATCTACTCCTGCCAAAGGTAAAGAAGGAAATTAACTCGATGCTGAAGCAAAGGTTTATTACCCCTGTGACAGAATCATTAAACTTGCGTTCGGGGATGGTTCCAGTTCAAAATCCAACAGATCAATCAAACCCTAGCTGAACAAAGCAGTTGAATTTGGAATTCATTTTATGTGGTCTCTGGAGGACAGCTTAGCAAATTGATTGAAGAATTCAACCTTCACAAACCTGGGTGTAAATAGTAGTTTTTGGAAACTACACCTTGATGAAGATCTTAAGCCTATCACAACTTTCATTACATAATTTTGAAGGTTCTGTTTCAGCAGATGACCCTTTGGCATCACATCAGTGCCAGAAATCTTCCAGAGGACAATGTGAAATATCCTAGAAGGACTGGATGGAGTCATATGTCATATGAATTATGTCCTGATTCATGGATCCACTCAGGCAGAACATGACACTGGATTACGAGCTTTGATACAACACTTACAAGAAGCAAGACTAACACTCAACAACAATACGGATTCTCACAGCCAATTGTTAAGATCCTTGGCCATAGTCTGGATGTATCTCTTGGCAGATATATCACAGAAGAGGAGAGCAATCAAAGAGCTTCCAATGTGCCTGGAATGTGACAGGGCTGAGTTTGAGATTTACGGGTATGGTGATCAAATTGGAAAGCTCTTATCCAACCTAACTGTTGTCAATGAACCTATTCCATCAGCTGTTATGACAAAACAATTCATGACGCTGGGAGGAAACACAGCAGAGATATTTTGAGGAAATCAAAGGGATGGTGATATCACCTTAGCTCGTAATATCGCAGAACAACCCACTATCATTGCTGCAAATGCAATTTCTACAGGACTAGGGGCTGTATGCTTTCAGATACAACCGGAAGATAAGAGTAGACCAGTTCACCACATCCCATTCACTGGCAGAGATTAAACAGAGATATGCAGTGATAGCGAAAGACGAATTAGCTGCTTTCCTCACTATTTTTCAAAACAAAACACCACGGCAAACCAATGTTTCAGGTTGGAATACTCTCGCACATAATATCAGCAGGGTTTCGTAATGCTATAAAGAAAAAATGGAAGTCGGGAAGTTGGGGGAGATGTAATATAATGGGTATATAAAGAGTATAAAGAGGCTTGGGGGAGTTGTAGTATAAGGGGCTCATTCTAACAGGGTAGCATGTCAATATACATGATCGCAGGAAGTGAGACAATATGTCATGGCTTTGCTGTCTCTTGTTGAACCTTATGGTGAGATGAACCCGCAAAATGAGATCTTCCATTAAGGTTAATGTTTACCTCATCTCAGCAGAATCTGTGTTAGCACAGGGAGACCACAAATGTTATAGTAATTGTCAGCTTTCCGACATGCTGTAAATTCCCTTTAACCAGCTACTTGTTCCAAAACCCATTCACTTTATCAAGTTAAAGTTCCTTCCAAACGAGTATAAACGGAGTAATGGTTACACATATATAAATCACAAAAAGCAATGGTATAATTTAATCAAGGCATTGCAAAAACAAACAAGGCACAAAGGTTCATTTTTTGGAGGGATCAAGTGGAAAACCAAAGAAGTTATGTTAAATCTGTGTAGAACAAAACTTGGTTCAAGCACATTTATAGGGCAACACTTTTTAACCTTTTGAAAATCCATTCACTTACACAGAGTTAATATCAGACACTCGAGTGCAGAGCTAGTTTTCACATATTATAAGAATTGGAGCTACTGGAAAAGGTGCAGATTTTATTCCCAACTATGATATGAGAACTAAGAAATAACATTTATTGGCAGATTGAACAAATTGGTGTTCTTTTTTCGAGGAAAGAGAGCACTGAAAGGTGATCCAAATTTTTGTTTTAAGATTATGATAAGATTTGATAGAGAAAAACGAGAAGATCACTTGTAGGGGTATCTAAAACTAATAACCATCAATATATGACAGTCACTGAACAGGGGATTTAAAAAATATTTACCCAGAGAGTGGTGGAGCTCACTACTATAAGGGGTCAAGTAAAAGTAAAGTAAATTTATTAGTCACAAGTAGGCTTACATTAATACTGCAATGAAGTTACTTGAAAATCCTCTAGTTGCCACATTCTGGTACCTGTTCAGGCACAATCGAGGAAGAATTTAGCATGGCCAATGCACCTAACCAGCATGTCATTCAGACTGCAGGACGAAACTGGAGCACCCAGAGGAAACCCACACCAACACAGGGAGAACATGCAAACTCCACACAGGCAGTGACCCAAGCCAGGAATCGAACCCAGGTCCCTGGTGCTGTAAGGCAGCAGTGCTAACCACTATGCCACCACGCTGAGTAATTGAGGTGAATAGCTTAGCTGTATTTAAGGGGATGCTAGATAAACATGCAAGGGGGAAAAGAATACAAGGTTGTGCTGATAGAACTGGATGAAGAAAATGAGACGAGGCACACGTGGATCATAAACACCATCATGGACAAGTTGGACCAAACCTTCTGTTTCCATGCTGTGCATTCTGTATAATTCTACATAATTTTTCTGGCCTGAGTGGGGTTGTGATCTACTGGTGTTAGTCAGGGAGTTCATCAGTTCAACAAAGAGAATGAAGTGATATCTAAAAATAAAACCCTCACTCCAAACTCTCTTCCAAAGGATTTCAACTTGCCCTCTCTCTACCTCCAAAATTCTTCTCCAAACCTAACTTTCAAACCATGATTTTATTCATTTCTACTGATTTGCAATTACTTGGTGTCTACAGAAATATCTGGAATGTCTCATTACAGGAAATGTGTCAAACTTTTGTATCTTTTACCCTGTTCTTTCCTTTCTATAGTGCAATTTATATCTATAATTGTTACTTTATTTTAGAATATTCTACACACCAATTATTGTCTCTCTCTGTCTTGTAAAAACCTCACTCATGGTTTGTGGCAATATTTTAGAATTTTAGTTCTGGGAAGAGTAACGTTTAACTGTAAAAATGGGATAAATGCAACAAAGCAGTCTGAAGACTCTTTTGTTTAAAAGTTTGGGGTCATGTTGATTTAAAGGATTAAAGAGCAGAGTCTCAACATGCAGGCAAAACCCAACTGTACTGAGATCAGGTCGCCATGTTTGAAGGGTGCCCTGCTCAGACTAAATAATGACGTTCCCACAGTTCGCTGCGGAGGTCTTGGAGGTACCTCCACCACCCTCCCCACCAACTAATTGGAGTCAGCATTTACCACTCCACCGATCAAATTTGGAAACCCCCATGCACCCCCCGATCAGAGCACTCACCCCACCCCCCCATCCTCCAATTGGAGCTGCATTTCTTCCCTACCCCCACCCAGAAGTCAGTGCCGCCACCCACCCCTTCCCCCCCCAAACTTTGGACCCCTTCCCACCAAGACCCCTACCCACACAGTCAATGGCAGCACTTAGCCACCCCCCTACCCACCTCCCCCCAACTCCAACAACTATCACCAGCAACCCCAGTAGCTACGTCTGCTCTCCCACACCACTACAAATAAATGAAGCTCCCTTCCTTCACATTCTCGGATGACTGTCTGTGTGGAGTTTGCATTTTCTCCCTGTATCTGTGTGGGTTTCCTCCGGACGTTCTAGTTTCCTCCCACAGCCCAAACGTGTGCAGGTTAGGTGGATTGACCATTGCCCTTTAGTGCCAGGGGGATTGACAGGGTAAATACGTGAGGTTACGGGGATAGGGCCCGGGTGGGATTATTGTTGGTGCAGGCTTGATGGGCCGCATGGCTTGCTTCTGCACCATAGGGATTCTATGATTCCCCATAAGACTCCCACAGGGTTCACTCCTGACACTGTCCTTGGTACAAGTAGGTACTGCCAAGGTGGAGTGCCGGGGTCATTACTCGGGCATTTCCTGGCTATGCCCTTTCCCCCAGGGGCTCTACTCACCTTTATACCCCTGGGAGGATCCTCATGACAGATTCACCTCTGGGTGGTGTCACCTTGGTGTAGTTTGAATATGTGGCAAGGGGGAGAGGGATTTAATGACATGTAAATACATCAAAATGTATTTAAAAGGGATTCATGCCCGTTACGGGTGTGAACCCGATGATGTCACTGGTGAGGGGCAGTGAAAATCAGAAGTTGTGATCTTGCCGACGAGATCCACAACTCCTGGAATTTTGCCAAACCTTGAGCTCCTGCCGCCATTCCCACGGATGGCGAGGGTGGGCTCAAGATCATCCCAGTCATCTAGTTCAAACAAAATGTTGTTGGTCTCTAACCAGATTTTCCCAAGAACTTGGAGGTCTGGTCCAGAATCATAACAATCTGCCCCTCTCAGGAGTACATTAATTGGCTGCTTTTACTTTTAATCCTTTTAATTTTCTCTTAGCCTTAAAACAACTCATCTCACTCTCACATGAAAGACTGAATCACTTTGTGCTTTTCTCAGCTCGCCACCGTGTAATTTAGTTGATGATAAATGTGCTAGCTGATGAGACAGATGAGCTATTTTGATTTAGTCTGAGATGGGTGGCCCACTAAGAGTCCCAGCTGCAGCCTGCCAAAGCTCATTACGTGTCCGGCTGGTCAGTTTATGTAACCACCGCAGCTAAACCTGAATTAATCCTCACAGTATGAAGTGAGTACCCTAGCAACGGCCTGCTTAATTTGTGGAATATTATAATTCATCACTGCTCGGGCTACGAGAGGTCATTCCATACAATTTATTGATGAAGAAACAATGCGAAAATTCCCTATGAATTGAAAAAAGCAGTGAAATTTTAATTGCTAGCGAAGTGACAGAGTTGAAAAAGGAAGCATGCAGGCTTGGGTTTGAACTGCGACACTTTAGTTTGCAATCTAATGATTGTCATTGACTAAGGGACAGGACAGGGCATCCTTCTTTGTATTATCAGTGAAAGGGAATGTTGGCTGTTTGTGACCCCTGTTTAAAATTAGTGTCAAGTCCTGGCATTGGACTTGAACACAGTGAGAAGTCTCACAACATCAGGTTAAAGTCCAACCTTTAACCTGGTGTTGTGAGACTTCTTGCTGTGTTTACCCCAATCCAACGCCAACATCTCCACATTGGACTTGAGTCCAGAACATCTTGTCTACTGGAGGGACGATACCACTGAGCCCCAAGACCTCATTTCATTTTTAGTAATACGGTATAAAATTGCATAATGCTTGAATAGTTTGTAAGATACTATGGAGACGAATTTACCATTTCTTTTCCTAAGTGCTGGGCGGACTTGAAACTGGGAGAGTTTCAGATCCATCTTTTGGATGTGTTTTCTGGCACCACCACCACCACCACGGCTGCAAAAGTTTAAGCAAGTCTGTTGCTTGCTGCAGAAGCCTGTGGGTGGGGTTTAACATGCAAAAAAGCCTACAGAGGGAGATAGTGCGCATGTGCAGGACTCTGATGCTGCACATTCACATTGGCAGTAGCAGGGGTTTGACAGAAAAGAGAGAGCTATGAGGCCCTTGCTCCTGCAGGCTGAAGCAGCTCCCCCCACCCCCGCAACCGGGGTCCTGAGATACAGCCCTTGCTGCCCCTCCCCCACCGCCCAGATCAATTGTGGGCCCCCCTTCCTGCACCGATTGCAGACAATCCCCCCGTTGATCTCTGCAAAATGACAGCGGGGCCCCTCTCCCTCCCTCCCCACACCAATCTCTGCAGAGTGGCCGCGGGCCTCATTCCCCCCATTAGCCCCGCCCATTGACCCTGCCGCCATTAGGCTCTCCCCATCAGCCCCATCTCCTGGCACTGCCCGGTGGCATTGCCAAGGTGCCCAGTGGACATTGCCCAGGTGCAAGGGTGGCAATGCCCAATGTGCACTCCACCTTGCTTTCAGCCTCCCCGGGGGCAGCCACAATAGCCTCTGGTTCCACCAGTGAGACCAAGTGGGCTGCTGCCCATTCACGGGGAGCATGTCTTTTCCTCGCTGGTGAGAATGTTCCCGGCAAGGTCACAAAGGGGCTGAGCCTGGAGGATTGAGCGCCGGGCTCGCGAAGCAGATATAAAACAGAATTAAAATAAATTTCCATAAATTAACCTGCCACTTGCCCATTTCCAGTGAGAGGCTGATCACGCCGGAAATCCGGCGCTTGTAAAATGGCGCCGATTGTGATCACCAGTGCCAATCGCGCTGAGCATTTTATGCCCCATTTTATCAGGTGCAACGCTGTGGTAAAATCACCCCCTATGTTACAAAAATACAATTCTAATTATATATAGTAACAAAATGTACATGATTGTAAGCAGAATTTTAATTAAGTACAGTTTGTAAGGATCATGACATGGCAATAAATTAGGGATTTGTTGCAGCTGTTTTCTGAATAGATTTTGTACCTTTCTCTTCTCTTTGCTTTATCCTAGACTGGCCATTTATTCAGTCAGACACGTAGAGAGTTTAACTAATTCACCTTTGTAAATTTTTCAATGCTGCTGGCCTCAGCTGCTCTGCATTGCATGTGACTTTTAGAAATCCCTGAACAAATTAGTATAATGTGCATCGGTGTCCATTATTTTGACATCTACAGTAATCTGATAGCTTTCCTCGGCAAATACTGTAATTTGCTTGAATGGGACATGACAGCTGTAGCCGGAGGGACTAAGCAATGATTTATATTTAGTTAATTAACATGGGATTATAAACAAACCTTTGTCGCCTTCGAACTGCAGCTAAGTGAGTACATCGGATTTGTCCATAGACAAAGATCGCTTCGAGAGCAGGAGACCCTAAATTTGTCAGTGCTGCATGCTAACTCTTTTGTTTCAATATGTTCGTCATATCATCTCTCCAGTGAAGGAAGCAGTAGAACCATCAGCTGTCCCTGACAACTGCTAAATCAAATGTCAATCTCAGACTGGTTAATAATCTCCAGTAAGGTTAATATAGAAAATCAATTTGTCAGATTTAGAGCATGTTAAATTCTAATACATTTGAGTGCAGAAACACCAGTCAGTGCTGTATTGGTGAGATGATGAGCCAATTAAATTGACTTTAAAATGAATAAGTATTTTGTGGTTGTGGAAATCTGGTGAATATAGGTGAAGTCTTGAACCTCCTGGGACATGAACATCAAACATTGTTTTTCAATTCACGTTTTAGTGAGATTTGATTGCTAAGGTTTAACTGGTTTGTACCAGGAAGGATTGTATGAATGAGGTTAGAATCATAGAATCCCTACAGTGCAGAAGGTGGCCATTCGGCCCATCAAGTCTGCACCGACCACAATCCCACTCAGGCCCTAATCCTGCAACCCCACATATTTACCCTGATAATTCCCTGACACTAGGGTCAATTTAGCATGGCCCATCAACTTAGCTTGCACATCTTTTCATTCATGTCCATATATTTTGATCCCTTTCATCCGCAGAGCTATATCTAACTCCTTGTGGAAAACATAATCTTATAACAAAAGTTCAAAAGGTGGCAGGTGACCTTATCGAATTAGGGTGAAAATGGGAGAGAGTCATGTCACTATTTGAGTGAGCTCCCAGCTGCAAACATACGGCACTTAGAAAGAAAGGGCCTAGATGTGATACTCACCAGTCGGGTGGAGCCCGTTCTCACCAGGAAGCCTGCTGCTGAGTTATAGGGCCACCATTGCATGAGCATCCCAATTGCCCAGTGCACTGTGTATACAGTATACTGGGAGATCTAGCACTCCCCCAGACATCGACCCCCTCTGCATTGCTGCCGCAGACATCACCCTCTCCCCACTGATCAGGCCTTGGGCTTCCCTCTTGATTACCACTCTGCAATTGCTGAGTCCCATGTCCCCAAATGCTGCCCCCGCCAATCCCCACCCCTTGATGTAGAATACCCCCATTCCCTCCCCCCTACAGACCTTCCCCAGCCTCTCCCCATAATGGCTCCATCCTATCATGAGCCTTCCCCTTTTAGGCCCTGCCCTGTCAGGTCCCACCACCTTGACAAGGTGGGCAGTGCCAGGGTGCCAGGCTGGCACTGCCCAAGGGGTACTGACCAGCCATGCCCCGACCATCCTGGGGGCCTCAATGGCGAGGCCATCATATCTGATTCCCATTGGTGGAGACCATTCATGATTCATACCTATGAGGACCTCAAGCAATGAGCAGGAAAGAACAAGAGAGCCTGGCTGATAGCATTCAGGACTCACTAATTATATTTAAATTAATTAATTAATATTTTGCTGGCAATTCAGTGCCAATAACATTTTGAGAGACAAAAAATTGGGTGTGAACCTGATTTTCCACTGCTCACACGATCTTACCAGCTGCCATTTTGTTTGACCAGTCGAACAAGCTGATAAAATTGTCCCCGAAGTGCCGAACGAGTGAGAATATGGAAGAGAATGGCACCTTTTTTTGGGTGAGTTGGAAGTCGTAATCTCGTGGCACTTAGTGCAAATAGATGCCCTATTCTCAACAATGGGCGGGGCAAGGTGCAGATGCCCACATCTCCCAGAGACCTCCTGCACTTCCCTCCATCTGCCTCATGGACAAAGGGATTTCCCTCCCCCACACTGCCAATCACCTCCTGCCTGTCTGCACCCTCCCACCTTCTCCATGGACATCGCCACGCCACCCCCCCCCCCCACCCTCCCCAAACCCGGTTGCCTCCATCTGCAGAGTTCCCTCCCTTCCACCTCCATCACCACCTTGCAGATCTTTCCTTCTTTTCTCCCTCCGTCATAGCTTCTGACAGTCAAAGGATAGTCACTTTTGTAAGGGGGATTTCCCATCTGCACAGCTGTTCACTCAGGCCCATTGTTTTAACACTGCATATATTTCAAGTCTTTGAGCCTTCAGAGAAAGTTCAGAGTCTTTGAAATACCTTCAACACCTTTGAAAGCCTTTGTTTCACTTCAATTTCAATCCAGCCCCTTTATCTCCCCTAAGATTGATAGCTTAATGCCTTTTACTCAGCACACAGTCAGCTGTGCTTATTTACTTCACCCTTCCTGCTTGTGTGCATCTGAAGCATTCCACCCCACAATTGTTCTTAATCATAATGATTATAAACATTCTAAGCCTGATTGACAGCCATGGTTTTTTCAAATGAGTTAAGTAGTTCAACTTCACTTTTGCAGAATGCTTATTCCCTTGGAAGAAGGGAAAGTAAACAGCTGTGGAGATGGGAATATCCTCCCCACCCCCTGCCAGTGAATGTGATTGTCTTCTGACAGTCAGAGGACATCAAAAGGGCCTGCTCAAACCTGCAGCTTCTGAGAGAGAGAAAATCCCTCTTGCAGAATGAAGTGCTGCTGTGATTAACAAACCGGCCAGATGACCAGGGAGCTCGGCGATTAAAGTGACCAGGCCACTTCAAAGTTTTCACAGATGACAGGCAGAAATGAAGATATTGAGCAAGAGAGTTGCCTGAAATCACCAGGCCAAAGGAAGTCTTCAGATCTCCCAGAGCTAGGGGGCAGTCTAACTACAGGACTCCCATCCCAGGGGACAGTGGCAAGATCACTCTGTTGACCCCCACCCCCCCAGCCCAAGACCACCCAACCCCCGAACATTTAGGGGATCCTTACTCTGCAGGGGCAGAGGCCACATGTGCACTGGACTTACCTCCCTGACTCTCCACTCAAGGTCCAACATGCCAGGCCCACGATTGTCAGGACCTGAACCAAAGCTGGCCCAGTGCACATGGGAGGTGGGTGAATAACAGGAGGGAACTGAATAAGCTTCAAGCCCACTCATGATATTTAGATGAGACAATTTGTATAATTACTGGGTTCCTGCCCACTCTGGCTGGGAACCCGATTGGGGCCATTGGGTGGGCCGGGAGTATCGCAATGGGCTTCGTACTTGGCGCAAAACCTGTTTTTCACCCGACGCCCAAAATTCTTCGGTCCAATACAATTCCTGCCAGAAGCTAGGGGGCCTAGATTATTCCCCCCTTCCATTGAGGTTTGCATATTGCATAAATCTTTCGTAAGTGTCATTCTTATTTCCTTTAATGTTTCTTGTCACACTTTTTACTGAGCATCTATTATAAAATTCAATTTATTGATCCACTGCAAGCATTATCATGGGACATGTGACAATTAAATATTAAACATTCAAGCCCTGATGTTACTGACAATAAATGTATAAATAAATTAAAGAAAAGTTTTGGCAAATAAAATATGTACTAATACCAGTGAAATCAGTGACTCTATTCAATAAGTGTGTTTGATGCCAACTGTATTACTTTGTTGAAGAATGACACCCAAAAAACCTCCTTTATGTCATTGACGGAGAATTCCATAAAAACCATCCGGAGATGCATTGGTGGTCTGGAATTCTGTAATAATAAGTGGATGATGATGTAAAGAGTATGATAACAGGCATGTCTCGATTCGTCAAAAATAAATGAAAATAAAAGCGTAATGTGGTTTTACTACACCAGTGATTATTTTAACATGAGACACACTGGAGACAGAACAGTGGCTGTAAAAACTTTAGTATGCGCGCATAAAGTAGATCATCATTGTAATTAGATCCAGCACTTCATTTCCAAGTACACATCCTCATTGCTACTTTAAAATAATACTTTCCATTTGTCCTGTCATTCCCTATGAAACCAAAGAGCTGTTAAACAATCTCCAAAACAATCTGGACCACCACTCAAATCAGCAGAGACAGATGAAGCACCCAGTTAAAATCTCAGCAGTTGTAGGTAATCTTACCAGGAGGATTGCAATGCTCTATTAGTCACAACATTGAGTGCAGATGACATTGAGCAACAGTAAAACACATCTAATTGATGTGTTACGGGTAATGTAAATATTCATGGAAATACTCAAAAAGAATTGACATTTCAGGATTATCTGCACTTAACATCAAACAAATAAAAAATATTGATGCATCTAAACTTCTTATAACTTAACGTTATTTTTCAAAATCTCCTTGTCATCACAGGCCATGATGTACCAGTTTTATCTAACTTTAAAGAGTTTGAAAAGAATCACTACTTGTCAACAGCAACACTCATGATGCCTCTGACAAATGCCAGCAGACCAGAAGAATGTGTGAACAAAAACACTACTTCTGATCTGTCAAGGTTCCAGTGAATAATTCAGCCCACATTGGTAGATTTCAAAGCACTTACAGCCTTTTATTAATAATTGACAGATTAAGACAACCAAACACTTCAGCTCATAAACTTGCCTGGAGGCAAGTGGAGAGTTTACTAATCCTTTATGTTTGGATGTAACATTGCTCTTATTGATTCGAAGATTGCATTTTTACTCAAATTTATACTCTTGTCCAGCACATGTACTGCACTAAACAAAATGCAGAAACAGGTCCACATTTAAAAGGAGGGTGTGTGATAGGCAACAGTTATATTCAAAATCAATTGATCTCCCAAGCTTTTACAATGCAAAATCAAGACAAAATGTTGCCTTCTGGTAAAATGGTGTTTGAGTATATGCACTGACTTAATTATCTCCTTCACCTTTGATGCACAGTCCCTATTAGAACTAGTACTGTTTCACTGTCATATCCTCCAATATGGCTCTCATCTCTGCTCCCTGAAATCCAAATGGTGCCAACTTCAATGGATACCGGAAAACCCATTCATCGCAGGTGGACCGTACGAGTCACTATCAGATCCTGCTTTCATCCCAAACTGCTCACTATTTCAAGATCACCCAAGCGTTCATGCATTTCTTTGTTAATAAGGCTGAGATGATACAATCAGTTTCCTCTGTCTCTTCCCTACTTTCCAGTAGCACCCCCCCCCAGACCAAACATCCTCAAATTCCCCCTGTGTCCTATTCTGATCTCTCACCTTTCTCAATTCCTCTCCCATCTCTCCTTATATCAGTTCTGAGCTCATCTTGTCCTTGAGACCCATTGTTTGTTCCCTTGACATCATTCACATCAAAATGCTGACCACTGGACTTCCCTTCAGGCTGCTAAGTTAGACCATGTTATTAATCACCTTCTTTCCTCAGGTACTGTCTATTTCTCCCTTATATCTGCTGTCATTTGTCATAAAACACATCCTTGACTCTTCCATTATTTCAAACAAACACCACTCTATCTACAAATTTCCGTTCTTTTCTTAAGTCTTTGAATGTGTTGTGGTTTTTGCGGAACTCTGTATTGAACCTTTCCAATCAGATTTCCATCTCACAACAATGCCCAAGTGTTTCTTATCAAAGGCACAAGTAGCGTCTGATGTGACTTTGATAAAATTAAACTCTATCGCCTCATTCTCCACAACATGTCTGATGCCTTTAACATGGCTGAACATCCCACCATAACATCATCCAGCTGGATGGAACCAAACATACCTGGTTCCAGTTTTACCTATCCCGACACTGCTCGAAATAACTTCTCTTACAGTTCCTGTACTATTATTTCCAATGTTGTCCAAGGCTCTATCCCTGGTCCCTCCTCTTTCTCATCTACATGTTGCCCCTCGGCAACATCAGGCAAAAATACAAAGGCAATTTCTACATGTATTCTATAAATTTCATCACAATCTCCCTAAATCTCTCCACAGTCTCTAAGTTGTTAAGACTGCTTCTCCTATGGGTTGACCAGAAATTTTGTACCATTAAATCTCCATTCCCTAGACAACAACTCTATCTGCCTCCCTGTCCTCAAACTAGAGTTACATTCAACTCTGAAGTGAATTTCTGACCATAAACCCATACCATCAGTAAGATTGCCTATTTTAACCTCCATAACAATTTATGATTCTGAATCCTGCCATGGCAGATGGTGAAATTTGATCTTTTTTACAAAATCATCGAATCATAGAATCTCTACAGTGCAGAAGAAGGTCATTTGGCCCATCGAGTCTGCTCTGATTCTTGGACAGAGTATCTTATTTGAAATTAGAAGTCTAATGATGACCATGAAACTATTGTTGATTGTTGTAAAAACCCACCTTGCTCACTAATGTCCTGTAAGGAAGAAAATCTGGCCTACACTTGACTCCAGAGCAACAGCAATGTGGCTGACTCTTCACTGCCCATTGAAATGCCACTCATTTCAGGGTGGTCAGGGATGGGAATAAATGCTGACCTAGCTAGTGAATCCCACATCCTATGAATGAATAGACAAAAAAAATCTACACTCCTGTCAAGGAGAGTTGATAATGTAGGCTCAGGTTCTGGGAACTTGGGTTCAAATCCCACCGTGGCATCTTTGTAGAGTTAAAATTAATTTAATTCAATTTAATTCAACGGTTGAACATTAAAGCTGTGCAATTTCCTCTGTTGCCGTATCTCTCTTTGCTGCTTTAAAATGCTCCAAAATACCTACCAATAGTATCTCCTTATGTGGCTTATGTGATGGATTTTGTTTGATAACATGCCTGTCAAATATTTGTGGTTATTTCCTTATTCTATTATGGGTTGTAGATGTTGCTGGCTAGACCTGCATTTATTGCTCAGTCCCAATTTCCCATGAGAAGATGCCTCCTTGAACGGTTGCAATCCATGTGGTATATATACATCCACAGTAAGAAGTCTCACAACACCAGGTTAAATTCCAACAGGTTTATTTGGTAGCAAAAGCCAGTCGCTTTTGGAGCACTGGCTGCCTCTTCATCAGGTGTTTACCCCAGTCCAACGCCGGCATCTCCACATCATGACTTCCATCGTGTAGATACATCCACAGTGCCTTTAGGAGAGTTCCAGGATTTTGACCTGGTGACAGTGACTCGTTGAAAGATTCCAACAAATATGAGATGTTCTTGATGTAGGGTGTGATTCAATGTTCTTTTTAGTGAACATTTCTTCTGGCTGCCTTATCATCAATTGTTGCCAACAACCTAGATAAATTGAACAACAGTCCAACATGATTATGCTCACAGTGCAGTGGGAGTGGCTCAATATTGAAGTCCTCAATATTGACTCCAGATGCATGAAGTCTTAAACCTTCTGCTAAAACCAGGTCTTAATATCCCCTCTGACTCTGTATCCACCCATATCTGCCATGCCCAATTATAATCTCCTTAAAGATAGGTTTTAAGTTGATTCTTGTCTCCATTCTGGGAATGAGGAAATTGTTCTTAAAGCACTAATAACATTCTAAATACTATGAGGGCTAAAAGCATTCAACAACAAATTGCTGGTTCTCAGATTAGAGACAGTCAACCAATTCCCTGGAGTGGGTTATAGATCCAAAGAAGTGCCGGTTAGATTGGCCATGGTAAATGTATAGGGTTACGGGGATAGGGCGGAGGGGAGGGCCTGAGTGGGATGCTCTTTCAAAGAGTCTGTGCAGACTCGATGGGACGAATGGCCTCTTTCTGCATTTATGAATTCTATGGCTCTGTTAGTGAAACAGTAGCCAAGTGTTCTCTGGGCAAAAGGCAGGCAGCCAGTAAAAAGGCCAAATGGCACAAATTTCAATAGCAGAGGTTGCAATTTTAACTCAGAGTAAAAGGCTGAAGTGAGCATGCTGAGAAAGAACAAGAACAGATGGGGAAAAGAGGCTGCAAAATAATGGTGCACCAGACACAGTCTAAACATTCAACCCAAGAGATTGGGTGCAAGAGGGCTGAGAGAACATAAGAGAGGAAAGCAACACAAGTAAACGTGTGAAACACGAGTTCAATTGAAAACCTACCCTACCTGAAGGAAAAGGAACTTGGCCGACCATCTCTGAACTTATATATCTGAACAATGTTGTCAAAGATCAGAGCATGCACTTACAGAGGATAATACAAAGTTGTAGAGCCACCAAGTGACTAGACACAGTTATTACAATGTGTACAAGGAGAATTCTTGTTTTAAATATAGGCATTTAAAATGGGAAACATTAACCCACGTGTGAAAGTGTGACTATGAGACAGGCACACTCAAAGTGAAATATCATCGATGGGTTGTATAAGATTTAATTTCACATATTTACATATACTGTCAGCTTAGGGGCAAATGTGCCACTGCTATTGGCTCTGAACTCCTCTGGCTGCTTCAGTCATTATAACCCACTTTGTGACAATTCTAAATTAACATTGTCTATTCAATGTTTTCTTTCATCTTCCTCAACTTCTTGTCCCATGTGCTGGTCCTTATGTGTACAGGGCCATGAGAGGAATTCTAGGTGTTTCCACTCTTGAAACGAGGAGCATAGACAAGGTAGATAGTCAATAACTTTTCCCAAAGGCAGGGGAGTCTAAAACTAGAGGGCATAGGTTTAAGGTGAGAGGGGAAAGATACAAAAGTGTCCAGGGGGCAATTTTTTTTCATACAGAGAGTGGTAAGTGTCTGGAACAAACTGCCAGAGGTAGTAGTAGAGGTGGGTATAATTTTATCTTTTAAAAAGATAATTACATGGATATGTTGGACATAGAGCAGGGATCTCCAAATTGTGGCCAGCGTGCCACATCCGGCCCACGGCGGGCCGCATCGGGATCGGAGATTGGAGACTGCTGGTCTCGAGGGATGTGGGCCAAATGCAGGCAATTGAGATTAGTTTAGTGGCTTTAAAAAAGGGGCAGCATGGACAAGATGGGCTGTAGGGTCTGTTTTCATGCTGTAAATCTCTATGACTCTGAGCGCTAACCATAGAATTCCTCCAGTGCAGAAAGAGGCCATTAAGCCCATCAAGTCTGCGCCGACTCTCTGGAAGAGCATCTTCCCTAACCCCCTTCCCATTCTATCTCTGAAACCCTAACACTTACCATGGCTAATCCATCTAATCAACACATTTTTGGACACTAAACAGCAATTTAGCATTCCTAATCCACCCAACCTATACACCTTTGGACACAAAGGGGCAATTTAGCATGGCTAGCCAACCTGTTTGGACTATGGGAGGAAACCGGAGTACCCAAAAGAAACCCATCACAATTGCCTTTCTTGTATCTTTGCTATAAGTGTTGCTTCTTTTCCAAGGCATATTCTTCTGAGGTGAGGCTATATTGGACTTGGTGCTGGGAAATGAGCCAGACCAGGTGCTAGACTTGGAAGTTGGTGTGCTTTTTGGTGATAGTGACCACAATTCGGTTACGTTCACCTTAGTGATGGAAAGGGATAGGCATGAACCTCGGGTCAGTAGTTTTAGCTGGGGGAAGGGTAATTATGAGGCCATTAGGAGAGAATTAGGAAGCATTGGCTGGACTAGGAGATTACAGGGACTAGGAACGTCTGAAATGTGGAGTTTTTTCAAGGAGCAGCTACTGTGGGTCTGTGATAGGTATGTCCCTGTCAGGCAAGGAGGAATTGGTAGGGCTAGGGAACCGTGGTGCACAAAAAAAGTTGATTTGTTGGTTAGGAAGAAGAAGGAGGCTTATGTTCGGATGAGGCTTGAGGGCTCGGGTAGTGCAGTAGAAAGCTTTAGATTGGCTAGGAGGGAGTTGAAGAGGGAGTTAAGAAGGGCTAGAAGAGGGCATGAGATGACTTTGGCTGATAGGATTAAGGAGAATCCTAAGGCGTTCTATAGGTATGTCAAGAACAGAAGGTTGGTTAGGGCAAGATTAGGGCCAGTTACAGACAGTAGGGGGAAGTTGTGTGTGGAACCGGAAGAGATTGGAGAGGCATTGAACCATTATTTCTCTTCGGTGTTCACGCAGGACGATATGAATGTAGCTGAGGAGGTCACTGGGGTGAAGGGGTGTAAAATAGAAAGTATTGTAGTTGATACAGAGGATGTGTTGGATATTCTAGATGGGTTGAAAATAGATAAGTCCCCTGGTCCAGACGGGATTTACCCTAGGATTCTATGGGAGGCAAGAGAGGTGATTGCAGAGCCACTGGCTCTGATCTTCAGGTCGTCGTTGGTCTCTGGTATAGTACCGGAAGATTGGAGGACAGCGAATGTTGTCCCATTGTTTAAGAAGGGGAGCAGAGACTTCCCTGGGAATTATAGACCAGTGAGTCTTACTTCTGTAGTGGGCAAGGTTTTAGAAAGAATTATTAGGGATAGGATTTATAGTTATTTGGAGAGTAATGAATTGATTAGAGATAGTCAGCATGGTTTTGTAGCGGGAAGGTCGTGCCTTACTAACCTTATTGAGTTCTTTGAGAAGGTGACCAAAGAGGTGGATAGGGGTAAGGCAGTAGATGTGGTATATATGGATTTTAGTAAGGCGTTTGATAAGGTTCACCATGGTATGCTTCTGCAGAAAATGCAGATGTATGGGATTGGTGGTAATTTAGGTACCTGGATCAGGAATTGGTTAGCAGATAGGAGACAGAGGGTGGTGGTTGATGGTAATTATTCATCATGGAGTTCGGTTACGAGTGGTGTGCCTCAGGGATCTGTTTTGGGGCCACTGCTGTTTGTAATCTTTATTAATGATCTGGATGAGGGTATAGTTGGGTGGATTAGTAAGTTTGCTGATGACACCAAAGTCGGAGGTGTGGTAGATTGTGAGGAAGGGTGTCGAAGTTTGCAGGGTGACTTGGATAGGTTGCAGAGCTGGGCCGCGAGGTGGCGGATGGAGTTTAATGCGGAGAAGTGTGAGGTAATCCATTTCGGTAGGAATAACAGATGTGTTGAGTATAGGGCTAACGGGAGGACTTTGAATAGAGTGGAGGAGCAGAGGGATCTAGGTGTATGTGTACATAGATCCCTGAAAGTTGGGAATCAAGTAGATAAGGTTGTTAAGAAGGCGTACGGTGTCTTGGCGTTTATTGGTAGGGGGATTGAATTTAGGAGTCACAGCGTCATGTTGCAACTGTACACAACTCTGGTGCGGCCGCACTTGGAGTACTGTGTGCAGTTCTGGTCCCCACATTACAGGAAGGATGTGGAGGCTTTGGAGAGGGTGCAGAGGAGGTTTACCAGGATGTTGCCTGGTATGCAGGGGAGGTCCTATGAGGAGAGACTGAGGGATTTGGGGTTGTTTTCACTGGAAAGAAGGCGGCTAAGAGGGGATCTTATAGAAACATATAAGATGATTAGAGGTTTAGATAGGGTGGATGGTGATAGCCTGTTTCCTCGGATGGAGAAATCTAGCACGAGGGGGCATGGCTTTAAATTAAGGGGGGGTAGTTATAGGACGGATGTCAGGGGCAGGTTCTTTACCCAGAGGGTGGTGAGGGACTGGAATGCCCTGCCTGCTGCAGTTGTAAATGCGCCTAGTTTGGGGGCGTTTAAGAGATTGGTGGATAGGTTTATGGACGAAAAGGGATTGGTTTAGATTAGTGGGTCAATGTTTTTTTTTAAAAATAAGACTGGTCGGCGCAACATTGTGGGCCGAAGGGCCTGTTCCGTGCTGTAATGTTCTATGTTCTATGTTCTATGTTCTAGATTTTTGCTTTCATCCTGGAAGCTCCCAGTTTTCCCCTCTGTCAGTATCCTTTACTTATTGACTGTTCTCATGTTCCCAGTGAAAATCCTCATGCTCTGTAACACTAACATTTGTGCTTTCATGTTTGCTTATGAGGAAAGAGATTACATTTCTTCACCAAGGAAAAAAGGTGTCAAATATTTGTTTAATAAATCTATGAAGGATTGGTTGATGCATGTTACAGATTTATGTAATATTGCAGACATTTGTTAGCCTGGAATAATCCCAGAACAAATTATTAAGGACATTTATGTCCTTGTCAAGTGATAGCCTGTGGGAGAGTCAGTAGACTCACTGCTACTCGGATGGAGCAGTTTCTGTACAATTTGTGCTTACTCAAATAGGGTCAAAGAGCACGTTCTGAGAATCATAGAATCCTTACAGTGCAGAAGGAGGCCATTTGGCCCATTGAGTCTGCACTGTCTCTGTCTGACAGAGTATCTTACCTTAGGCCCTCTGCCCTCTCTATCCCCATAACCCCACACAGTCCCCATGGTTAATCCACATTTATTTGGGCACTAAGGGACAATTTAGCATGGCCAATCCATCTAAATTGCACATCTTTGGACTGTGGGAGGAAACTGGATCACCCAGAGGAAACCCACACACATACACATGGGGAGAATCGCACAAAAAGCCACGCAAAGCCGGAATCGAACCTGGGTCTCTGGAGCTGTGAGGCAGCAATGCTAATCACTGTGCCGCCGTGTCACCCCTATGGGTCCAGTTAAGGTCTTGTGATTGTGGGTGAGAAATTGTAGGCCTAAATAATTACACCAAAGTCTACAGAGTATCTCAGTAATAAGGCACAGGCACAAAAGGAAACAAGATGAAAGGTACTAAATACCCTTCATCAGCTCACACCAATCTTCGTGCGGGTTCCTTCAAATCTGCCTTTGCAATCTTGGGCCTCCATTTTCTAAAACACAGCGCAATGCCAGTGAAAATAGTGATATGCACATTACTTTGTGTAACACCCATTTGGATGCATCCAGCATGAACTGGCAGAGGCTTTCAGCACCCTTGAAAATTGATAAATCCTCATAGTTCCCAGGACATGTGTTTGATTCTGAGCTTGGGTCACTGACTGTGTGGATCACTGTAGAATACAAGAGCAGGGATGTATTTCTGAGGCTGTATAAGGCTCTGGTCAGACCCCATTTGGAGCAGTTTTGGACTCCGTATCTAAGGAAGTATGTGCTGGCCTTGGAAAGGGCCCAAAGGAGGTTGACAAGAATGATCCCTGGAATGAAGAATTTGTTGCATGAGGAACGGTTGAGGACTCTAGGTCTGTACTCACTGGAGTTTAGAGCGATGGGGGGGGGGGGAACTTATTGAAATTTACAGGATACTTCGAGGCCTGGATAGAATGGATGTGGAGAGGAGTTTCCACTAGTAGAAAAGAAATAGAACCAGAGGGCACAACCTCAGGCTAAAGGGAAAATCCTTTAAAACAAAGATGAAGAGGAATTTCTTCAGCCAGAGAGTGGTGAATTTTTTGAACTCTTTGCCGCAGAAGGCTGTGGCAGCCCGGTCATTAAGTGTTTTTAAGAAATAGATATGTTCTTGATTAATAAGCGGATTTGGGTTATGGGGAAAAGGCAGAATAATGGGAATGAGAAAAATATCAGCCATGATTGTATGGCGGAGTAGGCTCGATGGGCCGAATGGCTTAATTCTGCTCCTCTCTATTATGGTCCTATGATCTTACGGTGTGGCATTTCCACATTCTCCCCATGTCTGCGTGGGTTTCCTCTGGGTGCTCCAGTTTCCTCCCACACTCCAGTGATATGCAGGTTAGGTGGATTGGCCTTGCTGAATTGCCCCTCAGCATCCCAAGATGAGTAGGTTAGAATAATTAGCCAAGGCAAATATGTGAGTTTACGGGGACAGAGCAAAGGAGTGGGCCTGGGTAAGAGAACCTGTCCGAGTCAGTGCAGAATGGATGGGCTGGATGGCCTCCTTCACATGTTCCCGGTAATGGCAGGACTGAGGAACCAAGGCATAAGAAGCTAGGAGTGAGGGTGGTGTGGAATGGGGAGAGCTGTCATTCAAACTACATCAAGTAAAAAATTTGCAAAAAAGAAATGCTTACTTGTTACTGAACTGGACACAGACTCAAGGGACTGTGTCTTCAGCTGATGCTGTTAAAAAGGGATGTGGCTTAACTGGCAGTGTGCCATGCCACTCGACTTCTCCCCTCATTTGACCACACACTGCTTTTTGCAGTCAGGACAACAGGTCCCTGCTGCAGCTTATGGAAATAGTAGGGTCATACTTTTTCATACGGTCAGCCACAAATGTATCCACTTTACCGCTGACTGCAAGTTCCAGGCCATTGTTTCTTCCCGAATTTTAACCAGCAGGTTTGAATCCCGATTTAACCTACCTAACAGAGACAGGACCAGAGCTTAGGAGTGACAGGTTTCCAATCGTCCACAGGAGGCGGGTTGACAAATTAATTATTATAATGAAGCTGCGTGCCTCATACTTATCCAGCATTTCAAATTTAACTCTGGCCTGAACTGACTTAAATTCAACTATAGACGGTTCCTGTTTTGTACATCTAATTTTTGTGCTGGCCAATACATTATCCAACTAAACCAGCAGGGTTTGAACCAAACACATGATGAACTCAGTATGATGTGGAGCACTCTGATTAGGCATTGTTGCTGATGCTATAGCTAAGAGTGGCCAGGAACCAGCAGGCCTGTGTTTAAATTGCTTTAGCAGCTATCCACTCAAATCTTATGCCATCTTCAAGTAACATGAATGCATGTAGGAGCAGGAGCAATAATTGTTGTTGTATACAATGCAACCCTTAAAATTCTGGACTATCATATTCTAGTTAATTTTCTCCAGATTTCCTCCGAAAAATGGGCTGGTTAGATGCTTTAGCCATGCTAAATTCTCCCTCAGTATACCCAAACAGACACCAGAGTATAGCAACATAATAAATAGGACATTCAGTCCTTTTTTCAATTTTGACATTCAAATAGATCATGACTGATATATCTCAACCCTTTTAACCTGCTTTTGATCCATAGCCCTTGATACGTTTGCCCAACAAAAGCCTATCAATCTCAGTCTATCTAACAAGAGCAGAAATCCCAAAGTATGTTGTAAATCCCAAATAGACCCCAACAGTTTTTCTATTTTGGCATTAGTGTGAGGCAGAACTGTGGATAACACTTTGCCTCACAGCACCTGGGACATGGATTTGATTCCCGCCTTAGGTCACTGTCTGTCTGGAGTCTGCATGTTCTCCCTGTGTCTGCATGGAAAGACAAGCTAGTTAGTTGTATTGCCATGCTAAATTCTCCCTCATATACCCAAAAAGGTGCCAGAGTGTGGCGACTAGGGAATTTTCACTGTAACTTTATTGCAATATTAATGTAAGCCTACTTGTGACACCGATAAATAAACTTAACTTAAAACATAAACTTCCCTTCAATCTTTGTGATTTATCGCGTCAACTTCGAACTTGATTGATGTGTAATGCTAAAGTTTATTTATTAGTGTCATAAGTAGGCTTTCATCAACACTGCAATGGAATTACTTTAAAAATCCCCTAGTTGCCACACTCTGGCACCTGTTCAGGTACACTGAGGGACAATTTAGTATGGCCATGCACCTAACCAGCATGTCTTTCGGACTGTGGGAGGAAACTGGAGCACCCGGAGGAAAACCATGCAAACACTGGGAGAATGTGCAGACTCCGAACAGATAGTGATCCAAGCCAGGAATTGAACTCGGGTCCCTGGCCCTGCGAAGTAGCAGTGCTAACCGCTGTGCCGCCATGCTGCTCTTTGTGCTTTCTGAGCTTGATTATTTCATACTTGTCATCTAATCTGTGAATTAAACTTTATTATTTTAACGATTTTGCTAGGCTTTTTCTAAATGAACTTTCATCTGGTTGGATTCAGCTGAAGCTTTAACTTGCATGATCATTGTGAGTGTATAGAACATTTTACAGGCTATTTACTGGTACGAATACTTTAATAAGCATGCACTATGATCTCTGGTAGACAAGGTTTATATGTAAGCAAGTTCTGTCATTATATCTGGAGAAACTTTTCCGCAAATATTATATTTTATTGGAGCAATCTGCTTCTAAATGAGCATGAGTCACGCATTTTGAGTAATTATGCATGCTTATCTGTGGTGAGAACACACAAACCTCGCTAGTCAATTGATGGAAGAGTTGTATGAAACATAGAACTGGTTTTTCCATTTGAGTAAGAATCCACAGTGAAGAAATAAAGCAAGTATGGAAGAAATTAATGAGGGAGGCAGTGAATGTTGATTCATGTCCCGGCACACTCCATTCTGTTCTAACACAAGGCCACCCAAATTCTAAAATAAGCCCAGATGTGCCAAAACAATGTAAAGTAGTGTGTTTGTGTGCATTATATATTTGAGCGATGTGATGTGAGATAGGAGCACGGTGTACCTTATTTACTCAGTTTGTCAACTTAGCCACAGAGGAAGCCTATGTCCTTCGTGAAAGGAGCAAATGGACATGGTTCAAAGTCAGTAATTAAAGGAGCATCTTGCTGGTGATGTTTTGCTTCTCAGCACTGATGTCAATGCATCCACTCAGTTTACAAAATGATTGGCAGCGCATGACTTCAAGGTTTTTAAACAGCACAGTGGGAAAACTACAGCAGAAATTCAGTTTGCAAAGACAACAAGCTGACCAGGCTTGAAAACAAACTGAACTGATCAGCTGGAAAAATACATTCTCACTTCATCTAAGATGTTGACGTTCTCCAAGGGAATCCCTTTGGCCAGTGTTGCTGGAATGTGTCTGTTTTTTTATCATATGCATTACATAGAGAACCCAAAGAGCTCTTAGAAGCCGCTCTGTTGTTCAAGCAGCTGCAGCTTTGCTGAGATAAGTCACATTCATTCATTCATTTGCACCAGTGATTAACTTGAAAATATTAAATCCTACAATTAATTCTCTATTTGGTTTGATTGTAACCACGTCTTTTTTTTTATATTTAAGTGGTTACCTGAGAGAAGTGTTCCCAACTGCTTTTTGAGTTTCATTTTCCGCATTGTTCCAGGCAAACTCTTCAGTTACTCGCCTTACTTTCCACTAGGTGGCAATGCCAAACTATCAGAAGGGAGAAATAAGATGAGTGATTGGAAAAAAGTTTGGCAGCGGCCCAGATTGTCAGGCATTGACAGAAGGAGAGGGTGACGCAGCGAGTGACAGTGATAGGGAGGGAAACAAGACAAGACGTTAAAGAGCGAAAGTAAAGCCAAAAGAACAAAAAGGTTCTGAAAGGCACTGCAAACTAAACAGGAACAATGTTTTCCATCCATTCAAGTTACATAGCAGATTTTGAGAGTGGCTTTGGGCACAAAGGGTGCAAGGTATTTTTGCACAACTCCAATTCAAGAAACACAATAATATTTTGTGTTTATAAAAGATGGGGAGGTATTGTTACCCTAACTCAATGCAAATCAGCATCAGAAAATTACAGAAGCACAAAGGGGCAAAAAGCCTAACTAATATACAGTAAATTCTTTGAAGACAGTAAAGGTGGAAGTGTAGAATGTATGTAATTCTGTAAGTCTGATAAAGAGATGAAGCTTCAACAACGACCATAAACTTCCTATCTTCTACTGCTTCACTCCTTACTTATTCAATGCTTGGTAATTATATAATGGGTGGAATCTTGAGCCTGCTCTCCCTGTACATGGGATTGGCAGTGTGGGATCAAAATGTGGAGAGTTCAATAAAAGTGTGAATCTCACTGGCAAGATTGCGTTTTCTGATTTTGAGCTAGGCACTCTGGCAGCGCGATGTGGAAGGCACTCTGGCAGCGCGATGTGGAAGGTGCTGGGGAAGGGTGGGGATCTAATTTGAATGCATCAGCATATCATTAGCGAGCACTCACTCTGGATATTGAGGCTACACGAAATGTCATGCCAGCGTTATTTAGAACAGCTCTACCTGACTGTCAATTTGACAACTTCACCTTCGAGGGGTTTAGCGGAGGTGAGCGCCCAGACAGCCATTATTTCTCAGGCAGTCTAAAACTCAAGGGGAACAAGAGAGTGCTGGGGACACAGAAGTGCAGCTCAGGGTTGGGCATGAGAGTCACTGTCACCATCCAGTGGGGGTTGTTGGTGGGGGACTGTGTGTGGGTCACTCAGAGGCCTTACCTTTCCTTCATGTTGGGTCACCTGTTGCCTATTTACTGGCTAATCCCACTGAGGTATGAGGATCTGTGCCGGAGCTGGCTGTTGGTGAAAGCTGTGATGCTTTTCCCATGATTGGTTCTGAAAAGTCCCCTCTGAGCTGCTCAAATCCAGTTGGTCCAGGGGTGCGAGGATGGCCCAGCTAATTTGGCTGTTTTGCCTGCAAGAGTAAGGAGATGGCATTAGTGCATTACAGGGGATAAAGGGAAAGACATTGATTACTCACTTGGGGCGAAGGAATGACAGCACGTTTTGAGGATTCTAACATTTGTCTGCTGCCCTCACTTCACTCTCAGTGCAGGCATGCTCTTCCTTTACCCCAGCCAGAATGAGCATGGCATGAATGGCATGAATGTTCTGAACTCCAGCATTACCCCGCCTGGGTGTGCTTGCTCACACTTGATGCAGTTGAGTTTGTCCTGCAATGACACAGTTGGGAGTGTGTAGAGTCATAGAGGTTTACAGCATGGAAACAGGCCTTTTGGCCCAACTTGTCCATGCCACCTTTTTTTTTAAACCCCTAAGCTAGTCCCAATTGCCCACATTTGGCCCATATCCCTTTACACCCATCTTGCCCATGTAACTATCTAAATACTTTTTAAAAGACAAAATTGTACCCGCCTCTACTATTACCTCTGGCAGCTTGTTCCAGACACTCACCACCCTCGGTGTGAAAATATTGCCCCTCTGGACACACTTGTATCTCTCCCCTCTTACCTTAAACCTATGCCCTCTAGCTTTAAACTCCCCTACCTTTGGGAAAAGTTATTGACTAACTGATCTATGCCCCTCATTATTTTATAGACCTCTAAGGGTCATTCCTCAGCCTTCTACACTCCAGAGAAAAAAGTCCCAGTCTATCCAGTCTCTCCCTAAAACTCAAGCCATCAGGTGCTGATAGCATCCTAATAAATCTTTTCTGCACTCTTTCTAGTTCAATAATATCCTTTCTATAATAGAGTGACCTGAATTGTACACAGTATTCCAAGTGTGGCTGTATCAATGTCTTATACAACTTCAACAAGACGTCCCAACTCCTGTATTCAATGTTCTGACCAATGAAACCAAGCATGCCGAATGCCTTCCTCATCAGTCTGTCCAGTGGTAGGTGGGAGTGTTGACATTTAAGATGGTGATTGTAATGACTTTAACGAGGTGGACCTGTTGGAGTATGAGCTTCCTGATTGACGCAGTTAATGCTGTCCAATCCCGGGAGCCTTGCAGAGAGGTACATAATGTGGAGCGTCTGGGTTACTGGCACTCAGGTTGTATACTCTGTACTGGGAAATACCTGTCTGAGTATTAATAACACTTGTAAATAAAGTTGGATTTGGTGGAGGGACACCAGCCTTGTGGGAGTTATTTCAGTGATGAGGTGTGATAGGCATGAATCTGGAGTGTGAGGAGATTGCCAGCGAGTAGAGGGGGAATGTAGTGATTGGGGGGAGGGGAGGAAGGTCTCCTGACAGATATTGGCAAAGGCTGAAGTGGCTGGGTGAGAGATGAAGCTTAGAGGTGTGAGGGGTCCAGAAAAAGACAGCCTGAGGCTCATTTAATCTGGCAGGGTTCATTTTCTTATGACACTGCTGCTTCATCCCCTGTTGTGGTGAATTGGCACTCACAAGGACGGCCATTGCATTCCAGGCGGTGGTGGTGACCTTGGTGGGAGACCCCTTCCCCAGGAGCGGGGTAGAGTGCATTCTGCCACTGCTATACATCATCCAGCACCCTGTTGAGGGCTCCTTCCGAGAATCAAGGTGCAGGCTTCCTAGCTGCAATTCCCTGCAATAGTTCTGGGGAGCCATCTATATGCAGCTTCCCAGCAATTGGAATGATTAAATTGAGCCTGGCCGGGCAAATTAGAGGGAGGCTGCTGCGAACATGGTGTGATTCTCGTGGCCATAAAATCTTTGGTGAACCAGGCTCAAGATTCAGTCAGAAATTATTCTGGAGCCATCGGCTGGATTCACTTGATTTTTCCTGCTGGAACCGACACATTGTCAAATTCTGAAAAGATTGTTCTCTCTCTCTCTCTCTCTCTCTCTTTCCCCCCCTCCCCCCACCACCCAAGAACTATAACAAATCTGTGTAGGAAGACCTACAGCATATGATCATGGGGTGAAATGATGCTATAAATAAATTACACTGTGTTCTCGTAATGAACACATTGAGAGTGAGAGAAGATAGGAAAGTAACATCTCATGCTGTGTTTGTTGCATCTGATGCTACCAGTGTTCCAACAGCATAAAAACTAGCTGGCAAAATTAGATATTTAACAAAACTGAATCAATTGCAAATGTTTTGCTCTTTTAAAAAAAAAGTAAGAATAAACCCATCAATAGCTTTCTATCTGTTTAGCTCCTTTGCTCTCCTGTTTCTCTCCTGTGTTCTATTACTTACAGCTGTCAGCTTTGAACAACCACATTTTATTTGTGTGACCATAAGCATTTGCAAAAAAAGAAAGAGAAGATTGTATTATTAGACTGTGATACTGGAAAATAAAACACGCAGGCCCAACTTTAAGTTGGACTGAGCAGTGTACATGGAGCACTAGTGGACTGAAAATTGCAATGGATAGCTTATTGCTGCCATAACCTGACACGTTGACCACAGTTATCTTTGGAAGAGTGGCTTGTGCACAGTGCTAGTCTCAGTGATGGATCTTTTAACATGTAAACAGGTATCCTGTACCATATGTAGGACCCTCATTTCAATTTGGAAGAAAATAATTTGAGCAGAGTGCTTTTTCCCCCACAACTTATCCTTCATTCATATAATTTGTATGAGTGCGTAGAAATATAGAAAATAGAAGCACGAGGAGGCCATTCGGCCCTTCAAACCAGCTTCACCATTTATTATGATCAACTCACCTATGCCCCAACTCCTTTGATCCCCTTTGCCTTGAGTGCTATATCTAATACCTCTTGAAAACATTCAAAGTTTTGGACTCAACTACTTCCTGTGGTAGCGAATTTCATAGGCTGACCACTCTCTGGGTGCCAAAATTTCTCCCCATTTCTGTCCTATACGGTCTACCCTGTGTCCTCAGCCTCTGACCCCTGGTTCTGGACACACCCACCATCAGGAACGTCCTTCCTGCATCTACCCTGTTTAGTCCTGCTAGAATGTTATAGGTTTCAAAACATCTCCCCTCATTCTTCTGCACTCCAGTGAAAACAATCCCAACTGATTCAATTTCTCATTTGCCAATCCTGCCATTTCAGGAATCAGTCTGGTAAACTTTCTTACACTCCTTCAAAAGCAAGAGCATCTTTCCACGGATGAGGAGACCAAAACTGCACACATTATTCCAGCTGTGACCTCACCAAGGCCCTATATAATTGTAGCAAGACATCTTTGCTCCTGCACTCGAATCACATCACATCAAGGTTGACATTATATAAGGTGCAAACCAAAGCAGTTTCTTCCCAAGTTTCAATGTTACTCACTACATTTATAATTACAGTTAACATCATACTCATGATATGAGCAGATTTTGGATGATACTGCGCATTAGATCCATTCCTTTATATTTGAATAGAGTGGAGGAGCAGAGGGATCTAGGTGTATGTGTACATAGATCCCTGAAAGTTGGGAATCAAGTAGATAAGGTTGTTAAGAAGGCGTACGGTGTCTTGGCGTTTATTGGTAGGGGGATTGAATTTAGGAGTCGCAGCGTCATGTTGCAACTGTACACAACTCTGGTGCGGCCGCACTTGGAGTACTGTGTGCAGTTCTGGTCCCCACATTACAGGAAGGATGTGGAGGCTTTGGAGAGGGTGCAGAGGAGGTTTACCAGGATGTTGCCTGGTATGCAGGGGAGGTCCTATGAGGAGAGACTGAGGGATTTGGGGTTGTTTTCACTGGAAAGAAGGCGGCTAAGAGGGGATCTTATAGAAACATATAAGATGATTAGGGGTTTAGATAGGGTGGATGGTGATAGCCTGTTTCCTCGGATGGAGAAATCTAGCACGAGGGGGCATGGCTTTAAATTAAGGGGGGGTAGTTATAGGACGGATGTCAGGGGCAGGTTCTTTACCCAGAGGGTGGTGAGGGACTGGAATGCCCTGCCTGTTGCAGTTGTAAATGCGCCTAGTTTGGGGGCGTTTAAGAGATTGGTGGATAGGTTTATGGACGAAAAGGGATTGGTTTAGATTAGTGGGTCAATGTTTTTTTTTTAAAATAAGACTGGTCGGCGCAACATTGTGGGCCGAAGGGCCTGTTCCGCGCTGTAATGTTCTATGTTCTATTTGCAGTTCTACACTTTCTCTTTGCATTGAATGGTCACTGTACTCACCATCTTCAAATAGCTTGAAGTTCTCTCTCCCCGTCTCCCTATTCAAACATTCAGCCTGCAGATTCTTTTTCAAAGCAACACTTTTGCCATAGCTCAGTAAGTTTATTATCTGATTGCGAGTGATTCAAGCTTCTCTCAAATTGATTTCACTTTACCTCTCTGCAGATCATATAATTTTTCCAATTTGTACAAAGCCAGGACCACTTGTGTATAAAAGTCAGGATTCATTTTCACTGAATGTTGGTTAAGAATGTAAGGTCTAGCACCTCCTAAACAGCCCAAATTGGACTCTTCTTCCCCTCTGACCTCACCATTTTTGCTGGTGGCTGTGCTATTAGTGCCCCTGAAATAACTCCTCAGAGGCCGGTGTCCCTTCACCAGATTTCCTTTATTTACAAACTGTATTCCACTTTTAAAGGTGCTTCTGGAACAATGTCAGAACCTGGAGTGCCAGTAGCTCTGACACTCCTCAATATATAAACAAGTGACACTCCGTGATTGATTTTGTTTTGATTTGGTTTATTATTGTCACATGTATTAACATACAGTGAAAAATACTGCTTCTTGTGAGCTATACAGACTAAACATACCATTCATAGAGAAAGAAATGAAGGAGTGCAGAAGGTAGTGTTACAGTCATAGCTAGGGTGTGGATTAAGATCAACTTAACGCAATCCATTCAAAAGTCAGATGGCAGCTGGGAAGAAGCTGTTCTTGAGAAGGTTGGTATGTGACTTCAGACTTTTGTATCACTACCTCAATCAGGGAGCTCATACTCTAAAAGGCCCATCTCATTGAGCTCGTTGAAGTCATTACACACCCATGAACAAATGAAGAAGAAATTGGGAGTGCAGGTCCTCAAAGGATTTTCATTTTGTTGCCTGGCATATCATTGCCTCCCAGGGCTACTATGCAGAGGATGGTGTGAGGCCCAGGGCAATACTGCAGGGTAGACGCACAGACATTGGAGAGATTGGGTGAGATTTTCTGGCCTCCCTGTCGTGTGTTTGTCATGGTGGGAGGCAGAACGCCATTCGCTAATGGTGGGATCTTCTGATCCCGCTGCTGCCAATGGGATTTCCCCCTGAACCCATCCCATAGTGCTGGAAAATCTGTTGGCAGGCCCAGAAATTCCAACGACATGAATAGCCAGACAGCTCCAGCCAATACATTAAAATGGTTGGAGAATTGGTTAAGGGACAAAATAATAGGGAATATGAATAGAAACATAGAAACTAGAAGCAGGAGTAAGCCATTCAGCCCTTCAAGCCTGATCCACCATTCATTCTGATTGTGGCTGAATATCAAATTCAATATCCTGATCCCCCTTTGCCCCATATCCCTTGATCCTTTTAGCGCCTAGGCATATATCTACTTTCATCTCAAAACCAGACAACGTTTTTGCCTCAATGAGTGGATCATTTTCAGGTAGGCAGGCTGTTATAATTGGTGTGCCATAGGGATGAGTGCAGGGCTGCAGTCATTTGCATTGTATATTTAACACCCAAAGGGATTTTAATACTTGAACTGGATGGCTTCCTTTTGTTGATCGGAGTTGGCCTAATGATATCATGCCAGCGTGAATAACTATTGGTTTTCAAAAGGAAAAAAGCAGCCATGGTGACCACTCTGGGGCACCAGAGCACCTGGAGGCCTTGGCAGTTGAGGGAAAAAGCTGGGCACCCTGCAGGTTCCCCTAGGGACACTGCTGGGTGGGTAGTGTCAAATGGGCACATGAAGGACAGTGTCAAGGAAGCATAGCAGGGGGGTAACCTTCGCCATTGAGTGGGGATTCCACTCTTGTGTGATGGGAGGGAAGAGGGGAAAGCCCTCATGACAACACTGAGGGGGCGGGGGAGGAGTGGTGGGAAGAGAGGAGAGGCCCCCTGTAACAGCTCAGGCAGGCGCAGTCCTGATGTTAGCATTGTGGAGGGGGTCCCCAATGCTTGCGAGGGGACAGTCCCAATCCCATTTTGGAGATCTGGGATGGGGGCATCCTTTAAAAATGGTGCACAGATCTCAGAATTCTGGTTTTGCTGGTGTGGTTAGCAACCCCCCTCCCCACCCAGCCCCCCGGCCCCCCCTCCACACACACACACACACACACACACACACACACGTTGGCTGTTTGATCCTCACCAGCAATTTGAAATTGCACAGTGTGCTGTTTAATCAGATGAGCTTAACACAGCTTTATACTCCTGATCCAGCATTCTGTGTAATTTGGGGAAAATGCCATGCATTTTTCCTCTTGGAGGTTAAGGAGAATTGCTCCATGTACATACTGATTGGATGTGGTGTCCTGCTGAGAAACCTCACCTCTTTGCATCTCCTCCCATTTCTAGCAGTGTATCCTGCTCTATGTGGCCTTTGTTCATCTATCCATTGTCCAAGTCATGCTGTATTTCAAGTGGAATGCCTATTTCTGCACACATGCCTGGCTTACACAGAACACTTGAAATCAGGACCAAGTCCTTCAGCACCTAGCACCCTGTTCCCTGGACACTCTCACAGCTATAAAAACCTCGTGAAAGAACCAAACACTCATACAATTACAGCAACACCCAATGGAAATCAATCAGCAACTTAGCTGGAAATAGTTGGTGATTCCTGTAAATGACTCTGCTGGTGTAGGAGGAGGCGTGGTGTCAGAGATGGGGGGAAAGGGTCCTTCCCATTGCTAACATGTGTTCCGTTGGTTTTACCTGTAGCATTAGGCCCCAAAATAGTAGTTTTAACACCAAATCAATGTTATGGAAGGATACACGTGCAACACAGACACCATTTTGGATCTCTCAGGCCACTTTGAGCACCCAAAAAATGAAAGCTGCAGATGTGAAACTTGGGCCAAATATATCTGTATCTACGTGTAACAACTTTTGAATCTTGGAGTTGTGAGATTTTCTTTCTATCTCCAAAATGCTAGCATCAATGCAATTTACACTGTATTAACACCATCACACTCTTTGTCACATTTTTCTCTATTTTTCAATCAATGTTATGTAGTTTTGAATGAATCTTTTAACACATGGGAATAATTTTGTGCCCTAGTATAAAATGAGTGGTAACAAATCAACAGCTTGCATTACATCTCTCCCAATTTTTACTTCTAGTGACTTTTGAACAAATGCGGCAGTTCATTTTGCTCCTGGCATAAATGATACACAGTTCTGTTAATGAATGTATTTCACGAACTGCAATTTGTCCTTCAGAAACAGAATAATGCATAACTTTCATCAGAGTCTTATGAGTGATTCTTACAATAATCAACCAACAAGGTCTTTCCATTGCAGTTTATAGACATTACACTTTTCGCTTTTGCCGCTCTTTGTCCTCCCTACCACTGTTTAATTTTAACCAAATATGTTCATTACTTTAGGTTTGTAAGAACTCTTTCCTTCCTCTTAACATCAGCTTGCTCAAGTTTGCACTCTGCAAAGGGAAATGCTGTAAAAGATGCAACTGCTGGATTATTGAAAAGAAGGTCCATTCATAAAGCTGATGTTGGATCACGGAGGAATAAAAGATTTTATAAAAATCCCATATTGTAACAGCATAGAAGGACCATCAGATCCCAAAAATAATGCATCTCATTCTAGTGCTATGACAGGTGGCATATTGCATATTTACCATCAAAACATCCCTTGGGAGACAATTTTATTGCATTACAAAGTAAATACTGCTTCCCTAGCAGATGGCATCAATTGATTAGGCATTCTCTTGAGCTTTGTGTGTTCTGTTGTTTGAGTGTATGCTAAAATTTTTCGATTACGCTGCAGGGACCTGTGTTAACCAAGCCTACTGGTGCCCATGTTAATGAAGATCTATTCTAATTAATCACATCTGCCAAGAAAAACTCTGACATTTGTCTTAACCTTTCTTCAAACCAAGTCAATTTTAATGTTAAAAAAAGGTTTTCTTTCACAAAAAGCACACAAAAATTGGTTAGCTCATTGTGAAAAAAAAATTAAGCACAAAATGTAATTTACAAATTTTCTGCCATATAAATGTTCGTCTATCTCAGTGCACTGTTAAAGGGAAAACGTTAAAAGAAAGGCGCAGTAATACAACAGGAAACACAAGCAGCCAATTTACACTTTATTTACCAGTAGCTTGTTGGAAATGAGTTAAGAATTGTTATTTTTCCCTATCACCCTTCAAAAGACAAAGGTTTCCCAAGTTCACCATGTTTCTTTCTTGCTCTCATTATGTTTTACAGCCCATTTTTCTCTCTTCCTTTTATTTTCTGTCTAAGAATTTGCCAATAATGATGTCTATCCTCCAGCATCTTAGCTTCCAATGTCTCCCTTTGTATCTTTGTTCATTCACTGACCACAATTTCTGTTTTCCTCCTCTATTCAGACGTTTGACTGTTCAGTTTTATGGGAATGATTTATAAATATGTTAGCGTTTACTCAGTGATTATCTACCTCTCCTGCGATGATGATAAGAGAATGGTTATTCACATATTCAGTGGTCCGCAACCTCCAAGGCATGACATTAAATGCTTAGGCCTACAAATGGAGTTCCAGGTGAGCCTGTGTGAGTTGGTTAGATATAATGTGCCAGAGAGAAAGCAGGAAGCATTTGTGATTCAAAGATTATATGTTCCTTTCAGATTGTTCTGACTTCACTGACAAATAGGAGCCCTGACTGCTTTCATCTGGCGTGGATGTGCCACAGAGGAAGTTAATTGGTTGATTTATATCGGGATTCATGGGAATCCGAACCAGGGGTTCAAAGAAGCAGCTGAATGGTATTAATTCAATGGCTTCTCTGTCTTTGTAATCGTCGTCCAGCGAAATGAACATTGGAACATAGCCAGGGTTTGTAGTAGAGGTAGCCAATTTTCATGTCGCCTGTTTAGCATCTGTCTACTCATCAAGAGATAGCAATAGAAATTACCCTGTTTAAGATCATATTGATGCCTCAAGATCTATATGGATTGATGGTTCTGATCTTTGATGCATTCACAATTCTTTTCCCAGCTAAAGGAACTTGGCTTGTAAAGATTCCCTCAAATACTGAATTTGCGGAGAGCTCAATTAGATGGCTGTTGGGATGAAATTCATCTTGGGTGGGAGCTTGAAAGAGGGACGATAAATAGGCAGCTTGGTTTTTACATTTTCCATTGAAGTCTCATTATTGACTCGTTAAGTCTGAATTAAGTTAATTTCAATTCACGGGGTACTGGTATTAGCACTGGGGAAAGTGAGAGTTGTACTATCGGGGCAGTCTTCACCTGAACTGTGCGGGGACTAATGTTGTGGTGAGTTGTATAACTAGGATGGTAAAGATAGCTTTAAACTAAACAGTGGGGGAGGAGTGATAAAGCAAGGTAAGAATGTCAAATTAAAGAGAGGACAAGGCAAGAGATCAAGGTAGCAATAAGAAAAATTATAATTATTTTCACACAGGAAGGGACAGAATGCACAAACTGAAGACTACACAAATGATAAGGCTAGAGGTTGCAAAAATAATAAAATGATAACATTAAAAGAGCTCTATTTGAATGCACACAACATTTGCGACAAAGTAGCTGAATTGATGGCACAATTAAAGTAAATGATCTGATCGCAATTATGGAGACCTGACCGCAGGTTGACTAAGGAATTGAATGTGCAAGGGTGTTCAACATTAGGGTGGCAATGGTGACACAGTGATTATCACGGCTGCCTCATAGCATGAAGATCCTGGGTTCAGTTTTGGGCATGGGCCTGTGTGGAGTCTGCACATTCTCCCTGTGTCTGTGTGGGTTTCTTCCGGGTCATCCAGTTTCTTCCCAGTCCAAAAATGTGCAGATTAGGTGGAGTGGCCACGCTAAATTGCCCTTTATTGTTGGATTAGATGGATTTGCCATGGTAAGTGTATGGATAAACACAGTAAGAAGTCTCACAACACCAGGTTTAAGTCCAACCAGTTTATCGGATAGTAATCCCACAAACTTTTGGAAAAGGTGTTCCTTCATCAGGTGTGTGGAAGGTTCTGTCACACCTGACGAAGGAACACCATTTCCAAAAGCTTGTGGGATTACTATCAAATAAACAGGTTGGGCTTAAACCTGGTATTGTGAGACTTCTTACTGTGTTTACCCCAGTCCAATGCTGGCATCTCTACAAAATGTATGGGATCACAGGGATAGGGTGGGGGAGAGGGCCTAGGTGAGATAGTCTGTCAGAGAGTCAGTGTAGACTCAATGGGCCAAATGGCCTCCCTCTGACTGTAGGGATTCTATGATCATTAAGGAAGAATAGACAAAGAGGAAAAGGAGGTTGTGTTAATAAAGTACTGGATCAGAACATTAGTGAGAAAGGATCTTAGATTAGAACATCAAGATGTAAAATTAGTTTATGTGGAAGAAAGAAATGTAAAATTAGTTTATGTGGAGGCATGGTGGCACAGTGGTTAGCACAACTCTAGGGACCCAGGTTTGATTCCCAGCTTGGGTCACTGTCTGTGTGGAGACTGCAAGTTTTCCTCATATCAGAGTGGGTTTCCTCTGAGTGCTCCAGTTTCCTCCCACAGTCCAAAGATGTGTAGGTTAGGCAGATTGGCCATGCTAAATTGCCCATAATTTCAGGTGGACTAACTAGGGTAAATGTATGGATTATGGGGATAGAGCTTGGATGTGATTGTGGTCAGTGCAGACTCAATGGATTGAATAGCTTCCTCTGCACTGAATGGGACTTCCCAATCTCTACCTGACGTGCATCAGAAACTGTGTGGTGCTCACTAAAGAATGACTCAGAAGCCTGTCTGCTAAGATTGCTCACAGAGGTGTGTGTCTCTGCAATGGTGAAGGGTGTGGGTGAGACCTGGGACACTCCTACACTGTCCTCCATGGAGATCTTCTCTGAGGTGCTGTTGAGGATGGCTGGTGGGGCTCTGTTCATTGATGGCTGAGGCTCATTGATTGATGTTCCTGCAAGGCAAGGGACAATGCCTGGTCAAGGGTTTAAACTATAAATAACTCCCTTGGGAATGGTCATCTAGATGAAGGTACAATGAATCCTCCCTGTCAACACAGGCTGACCTCACAGTCGGTGCAGGCTGACCTCACAGACGGTGCAGGCATGCTCCTTGTCCTCCCCTGCAAACTCTGCAGCCCTTTCCTCAAAAGGAGCCAGAATCCTCAACTCAGACATTTCACCGGCTCTTTTCTCTCTCTCATACCAGCTACGAGTTATCTTCTCTTTCAGGGACACACAAGGTGATATTGTGACTTTGATGCCTGATAGCTCGGAGGCTAAGGACGTTGGCCTAGACAGGGAGGGGTTATGATGAGGATTACTGGGAGGGTTTGAGGATGATGCAGGGGGGTCAGGTGCTAGGAATCTGCGAGGTGGTAGCACGTGAGTTCAAGGTGACAATCTAGGGGTGGCGAAAGGGTCAAATGCCAAGAGGCAACAGGGGCACTTACGCTTGCAGATTGTAGGATAACATTCATCTTTTCTGACATTGAACCCCTGTCCTCTTTATCAAGCCGCTTGCACTGATCACCTCTGCCACAGTCTCCCGGGTGGGTTTTGTCACCTTGCTGGAGGTGGGGTGATCCAAGGGTAGATCGTTGCCCACCTCCCCTCCAACGCATTCAGTAGTCGAGTAATTGCCCCCTTTAAGGATCTGTGCTGGTTTTCTGGCTGCAATTCTCCTGTATAGAATGAGAGTGAGTGCTGTGGAACTGGTTGAATGCAACACCCCCTTGATTGAAATGCTCAGATGACCCCCCCGGGGCAGATGAATCAGATGCTTCATGCCTCAGGTTTGGCATTTGTCACGTGGAGGAAATTTGTTTTTCCAAAGTGCCTAAAGTTGTTATTCTGATCCCACCATGGCACCAGCGGGAATCACACCGATCTTCAAGCCAGAAATGACACTTTGTCATTTTTTCCAGAAAATCCCACCCGATGTTGTTTACCCCAATACCCTTCCTTATCCACAACATCCATCATTGTTTAAAACTCAAATGCCAAAGAGGAGAACTTGCTGTAATGTTTCTTCTAATAGGAAAATATTTGAAGGCACAAGGAGGAGCTTATTGAAAGACAAGTTCTATAAAATATTCTACCCCATAGCAGCTTTTTTCCATTGAACCCTCATTGCAGGAGGGGAGGGGTAGCATGGCGACACAGTGGTTAGCACTGCTGCCTCACAGCTCCGGGGACCTGGGTTCAATTCCAGCTTCAGGTCACTGTCTGTGTGGAGGTTGCGTATTCTCCCCGTGTCTGCGTGGGCTTCCTCTGGGTGCTCTGGTTTCTTCCCACAGTCCAAAGATATACGGGTTAGGTGGATTGGCCATGCTAAATTGCTCCTTAGTGCCAGGGGGACTAGCTAGGGTAATGGGGTTATGGGGATAGGATCTGGGTGGAATTGTGGTCGGTGTGGACTTGATGGGCCAAATGCCCTCTCTCTACACTATTCAATGGCACACAAGGAAACAGGTTAAACAAATTGCCACTAATGCACAAAGGTGACAGAACATATTTTAAATGGCTGACAGCTATCTCCTTACATTTCCATAGCTTTGAAGTGTATAAAAGGAGCAGACAGATTCAGAAGTACAATCTGGGTACACCTTTCACATTTTCTTGATCAATTCCCAGTCTTAAAGCAGTGTATTCAGTCTTTGTGTCTTTCAGCTCGACTTGCTGCATATTAATGAGGCAGAATCAAAGAAGCAGCCAAGGCGCTTCAATAAGCAACAGTTTTTAAGCTGGCAATGTGCTGAAACTGTTTACAGACTAGCGTAACAGGCACCACTGAAATAATGATGGTAATAATTATTGCCCAGTTTTTTTTCTTTTTATTGGAACAGAATGTTTCTTAAGTATTTCCCTTGGGAATCTCACTTCTCTGTGAGTTTTAGCCATGAGAGTTAGATGCTGTCATTGTGGTTTCCCATTTATGGCCACATTTTGGCAGGCACATTGCACAGCTACAAAAGCTGATCTCTACTCGTATATAATAAGATTCTGTCCTCACTATGCTGGCCCAACAAATCATATGAGTCCCATTCCCATTTGTAAAATTAGAATTGGAATGTCGAATTTGATGGTTTGAGAAAGAAGAGTTGTCAGGTGCACCCGAACCTCGAACTAACGTTACTGAGAAATGCATGTAGCATCTTCAAACTACGGATGAAGATTTCCTCTGCATTAAGTAGGGGTGGCATGGTGGCACTGTGGTTAGCACTGTTGCCTCACAGCTGCAGGGACCCGAGTTCAATTCTGAATTTGGGTGACTGTCTATGTGGAATTTGTACTTTCGCCTCATGTCTGCTTTGGTTTCCCCCGGGTGCTCCAGTTTCCTCCCACAGTCCAAAAGACATGCTGGTTGTATGCATTGGCCATGCTAAATTCTCCCTAAATTTACCCGAACAGGCGCTGGAGGGTGGTGACTACAGGATTTTCACAGTAACTTTGTTGTAGTGTTAATGTAAGCCTACTTGTGACACTAATTAAAACAAAACAGCTGCCAGCAAGAACAGAGAAATGGGTGCTCAGCCAAAACACCAATGCAGTGGGATTGGAGAATCCCAGCCGCGAGCAAGTTTGAAGAACCCCAGCCACAAGCAATGTCACAACCTGCTGAAAATCCATCTTTTTGGCTTCTGCAATAATCCTAAAATAATCAATAATCCTGACTCCAGTTATTGAATCCACCTTGGCATGATAACACTTTCTTCATCAGTGCTGCAATGCATATCTTTTCCTTAGTTGAACCAGACACATGAAATATGGAGTGCTCCTCTGTTTATGATCTGTGTAAGTGCACTATTTTCTTTAACTGTAATTTTTTCTTGACTGTATGCGTGTGTATGCGTGAATGATGTAGTATTAGTCTTTTGGGGTGTGAATGTGTGAATAAATAATCCTCTTTATTTGAACACACAAAAGCTTGCCGCTGGTTATCCAAATTGAATAGTTTGGGAAAAGCCTGGGGACGACAGGCCAGTGAGCCTCATATCTGTGATGGATAAATTGTTGGAAGGTATTTTGAGAGACAGGATCTACAGGCATTTAGAGGCACAAGGACTGATTAGGGACAGTCAGCATAGCTTTGTGAGTGGAAAATCATGTCTCACAAATTTGATTGAGTGAGTTTTTTGAAGGGGTAACCAAGAAGGTAGATGAGGGCAGGGCAGTTAATGTTGTCTACATGGACTTTAGCAAGGCCTTTGACAAGGTACCACAAGGTAGGTTGTTGCATAAGGTTAAATCTCACGGGATCCAGGGTGAGGTATCTAAATGGATACAAAATTGGCTACTTGACAGGAGCCAGGGGGAGGTTGTAGAGAGTTGTTTTTCAAATTGGAGGCCGGTGACCAGCAGTGTGCCTCAGGGATCAGTGCTGAGCCCACTGTTATTTGTCATTTATATTAATGATTTGGATGAGAATATAGAAGGCATGATTAGTAAGTTTGCAGATGACTGTAAGATTGGTGGCATAGTGGATAGTGAAGAAAGTTGTCTCCAATTGCAGCAGGATCTTGATCAATTGGGCCAGTGGGCTGACGAATGGCAGATGAAGTTTAATTGGGACAAATGCGAGGTGATGCATTCTGGTCGATTGAACCAGAGCAGGACTTATTCAGTTAATGATAGGGTGTTGGGGAGAGTTACAGAACAAAGAGATCGAGGGGTACGTGTTCATAACTCCTTGAAATGGAGTCACAGGTGGACAGAGTGGTGAAGGAGGCATTCGGCATGCTTGGTTTCATTTGTCAGAACATTGAATACAGGAGTTGGGACGTCTTGTTGAAGTTGTACGAAAAGTGACAGATGGAGTTTAACCCTGATAAGTGCGAGATGATTCGTTCTGGTAGGGCAAACTTGAATGCAGATTACAGGGTTAAGGGCACGGTTCTGAGGAAAATGGAGGAACAGAAAGATCTTGGGGCTCATATCCACAGATCTCTGAATGTTGCCATTCAAGTGGATAGAGCTGTAAAGAAGGCTTATAGTGTGTTAGCATTTATTAACAGGGGGTTTGAGTTTAAGAGCTGTGGGGTTATGCTGCAACTGTACAGGACCTTGGTGAGACCACATTTGGAATATTGTGTGCAGTTCTGGTCACCTCACTATAAGAAGGATGTGGAAGCATTGGAGAGAGTGCAGGGGAGATTTACTAGGGTGCTGCCTGGTTTGGAGGATAGGTCTTATGAGGAAAGGTTGGGGGAGCTGGGACTTTTCTCTTTAGAGTGGAGGAGGATGAGAGGTAACTTAATAGAGGTTTATAAAATGATGAGGGGGATAGATAGACTGGACGTACAGAGACTATTTCCTTGGGTGGATGTAACTGTTACTAGGGGGCATAACTATAAAGGTCATGGTGGGAGATATAGAAGGGATGTCTGAGGTAGATTCTTCACTCAGAGAGTGGTTGGGGTTTGGAATACATTGCCTGCAGTGATAGTGGAGTTGGACACTTTTGGAACTTTCAAGCGGTTATTGGATGGGCACACGGAGCACACCAGAATGATAGGGAGTGGGATAACTTGATCTTGGGTTCGGACATAACTCGGCACAACATTGAGGGCCGAAGGGCCTGTACTGCGCTGTTCTGTTCTATGTTTCTATGTACAAGACATTGGTAAAGCCACACTTGGAATAGTGTGTGCAATTCTGGTCACCCTATTACAGAAAGGATATTATTAAACTACAAAGAGTGCAGAAAAGATTTACTAGGATAATACTGGGACTTGATGGATTGAGTTATAAGGAGAAGTTGGATAGACTGGGATTTTTTTGTCTGGAGTGTAGGAGTCTGAGGAGTGATCTTATAGAGGTCTACAAAATAACGAGTGGCACAGATTAGCTAGATAGTCAATATCTTTTCCCAAATGTAGGGGAGTCTAAAACTAGAGTGCATAGGTTTAAAGTGAGAGGGGAGAGGTACAAAAGTGTCCAGAGGGACAATTTGTTCCACACAGAGGGTGGTGAGTGTCCAAAACAAGCTGCCAGAGGTAGTAGTAAAGGCAGGTACAATTTTGTCTTTTAAAAAGCATTTGGATAGTTACATGGATATGATGGGTATAGAGGGATATGGGCCAAATGCAGGCAATTGGGATTAGTTTAGGGGTTTAAAAAAAAGGCAGCATGGACAAGTTGGGCTGAAGGATCTATTTCCATGTTGTAAACCTCTATGATTCTATGACTCTAATACACACTAAAGGATTAAGAAACATATGTATTTTCCTTTTCAAAAACCATACTAATTATGGACAGTAATGGAAGGGAATTAGGGATTCAATTCTCTTTCGTGCCTATCCATAACAGAATACAAACTATATTCCTGTCATTAATGAAACTTGAATATGAATTGAATGCCAGAAATCCTTATGGTGTAGGAGAGACATATTTTTCTACATCTTATGATCTTCCATTAATCATCAGTTAAAACCGGAAGTATGAAACTGGATTCCGTTATTTTCAGCAATTGGCTTCGCAGGCATTCTCTGGAATTTTCTTGTCCTGTCCGCTATGGGAATCGTTGCAGGCGGGACATGGACCATGCAAAGGTCCATTGACCTTGGGCAGGATTTTCCAATTTTGAGGAAAATGCAGCTGGAAAATTCTGTCTCTTAAATCTGGATTTTAATTGCTGGTTTGAGTTGAACTAGCATGGCCTGAGGAAGTTGATAGAGTATCTAGCCCTCTGCATTGGGTGTCCAATGACTTTAACTCCCTTGCTACATCTAATTGGGCCCTGTCAGTCTTCGAATTGAACCTAATGAAGGTTCTAGTTGATCAGTGGGCAGCGGTGGGATAGTGGGTGGTAAAAGGTTGCTGTCTGGGACGCGATGAAATGGCTCCCACAAGTCAGATAAGTGGTTTGGAGGGTGATCAAGGAAGGCACTGGAGTTGGGCTACTGGATGGCCACCTGGAGAAAAGAAGCCAAAAGTGTCCTTCCAAAGCCCAGGTTAAAATTGCAGTTGGGTCCTGATCTGAATATTGACTTCCTGCCACAAAGTGTCCTCCTTGCTTGCTCAAAGATGGAATTTTAAAATTACATGACAAGATAGTAGGATCAGGAGAGCCACATGTTTGCGGCTACCTGGTCTCTGACCTGATCTGATGAGGAAGAAAACTAACTAGGGGAAAGTGGCAGATGGAGATTGCAGGCATCAATTTTTTTCATCTGCTCTCTTTCCTGAATGATGAAGGTCAAGCCACTTTAGGATTTTAAAGTTCAAATTATATTGTGAAGTGCCCTTGGCTATTCAGTGTTCTGCCAAATGTGGTTAACTGAATCCTGACATCCTGACTGTGGCCAACTAGTGTCAAGGATTTGAGTCATTAGGAAAGATCGGAAAAATTGAACTTTTCAGCTTGGAAAGGAAGCAGCTGAGTGGGGTAATCTTATCATAGAGATATATGATAGCAAATAGCATAGAAAATGTTAATCTGGAACACTACTCTGAATTTGATAAGGGGGCATAATTTAAAACTACTAAATTATTCTTCATGGAGATAGCAGTCAATACTTAGAAGGTATTTCCAAATGAAGCGTTACAGATCGAATTGTAAGATGTAGCAATGGGCTGGACAGTGATATTTTTATGGGTGGATGAATTAAGACAAGTGATATGAAGAACCTTTCCAAAGTTTTATTAGTGTCACAAGTAGACTTACATTAACACTGCAATGAAATTACTGTGGAAATCCATGTGCCGCCACACTCCAGCTGCTGTTTGGGATAGTTTAGCACGGCCAACGCACCTAACCATGTCTTTTGGACGGAGAGAGGAAACAGGAGCACCCGGTGGAAACCCAGGCAGACACAGGGAGAACGTGATTGTGACCCATGGCGGAAATCAAACCCGGGTCCCTGGCGCTGTGAGGCAGCAATGCTCAACCATTCAGGGCAGTGAGATTTTCTGGTCGTGCTGCAGAGAATGGAGATCTGGCTGGACACCTAGTTCTCCATAAGAACATAAGAACATAAGAAATAGGAGCAGGAGTAGGCCATCTAGCCCTTCGAGCCTGCCCCGCCATTCAATAAGATCATGGCTGATCTGTCGTGGCTCAGTTCCACTTTCCCGCCCTCTCCCCATAACCCTTAATCCCTTCTCTTATCAAAAACCCATCAATCCGCTTCTTAAAAATATTTAGCGAGGCAGCCTCCACCACTTCAACGGGCAGAGAATTCCAGAGATTCACCACCCTTTGAGTGAAGAAGTTCCTCCTCAACTCTGTTCTAAACCGCCTCCCCTTTATCTTGAGGCTGTGCCCCCTAGTCCTACTGTCCTTTTTGAGCGGGAAGAGTCTCTCCACCTCTATCCTATCCATCCCATTCATCATCTTATACGTCTCAATGAGATCTCCCCTCATTCTTCTAAACTCTAACGAGTACAAGCCTAGTTTATTCAGCCTCTCCTCATAGCTCAATCCCCTCAACTCCGGTATCAGCCTAGTAAACCTCCTCTGCACTCCCTCCAGGGCCAAAATATCCTTGCGCAGGTGCGGCGCCCAAAACTGCACACAGTACTCCAGCTGCGGCCTCACCAATGCCCTATACAGCTGCAGCAAGACCTCCCTACTTTTATATTCAATCCCCCTCGCTATGAAGGCCAGCATCCCATTCGCCTTCCTGACCACCTGCTGCACCTGCAAGCTGGGTTTTTGCGATTCATGCACAAGGACCCCGAGGTCCCTCTGCACCGTCGCCTGCTGCAGTTTTTCGCCACGGAAGTAATAGTCCTTCCTACCATTCTTCCTACCAAAGTGGACCACCTCACACTTGCCAACATTAAATTCCATTTGCCATTTCCTGGCCCATTCGCCCAGCCTATCTAGATCCTTCTGCAGACTCTCCACACCCTCCGCACAATTTGCCGTTCCCCCAATCTTGGTGTCATCAGCAAATTTCGACACCCTGCACTCGGTTCCCTCCTCCAGATCATCTATATAAATGGTAAATAGCTGAGGCCCCAGCACCGACCCCTGGGGCACCCCACTAGTCACCATCCGCCAATCCGAATAGCACCCATTGACCCCCACTCTCTGCCTCCTATTTGACAACCAATCCTCTATCCACGCTAACACCCTACCCCCAACTCCATGTCCCCTGACCTTCTGCAATAACCTCTTGTGAGGTACCTTGTCAAACGCCTTCTGAAAATCCAGAAAGACCACATCCACCGGCTCTCCTCTATCCACTGCCCTAGACACATCCTCATAGAACTCCAGTAAATTTGTCAGACACGACTTCCCTTTAATGAAACCGTGTTGCGTCCGCCCTATCAAGCAATTCCCTTCAAGATGCCTCGCAATTTCCTGCTTAATGATGGATTCTAACATTTTACCTACCACAGACGTTAAACTAACCGGCCTATAATTCCCCGCTTTTTGCCTGGCACCCTTCTTAAACAACGGCGTAACATTGGATTCTAACATTTTACCTACCACAGACGTTAAACTAACCGGCCTATAATTCCCCGCTTTTTGCCTGGCACCCTACATCCTCACTTGCAGCAACAGAGGGCTGTGAACGTGGTAAGATCACGCACATGGTCTTTCACATCCATTAGATCTGGTGATCCTGTGATCTTAATTATATTAGTTAACATCAAAATGTTGTTTTGAGTAGAATTTCAGCTGGCAAATTTGTAAATGAGCCTGGCAATTGACAGATAATGAAATTGCCAATGAAAATTTGTGGTGTCAAAGCATGCTAGAATACATTGGAAAGTGAATTTTAGCCCATCAATCTCAAGTGGCTCAGGGATGATACATTTGTGGCAGATATGTGTACAATAAGTCTGATTAAATATTTGTGTAAATGTGTGGGATGTATTGTGTCCACTTTGGACATCTATAAATTCTGAAAATAATTAATTTTAATTGAGTCGGTTACATAATGAGCTCAAGTGGCATTTAATCATTGTGCCCTACAGTCTTGGGCAATGCAAAACTGAGGGTATTGCTATTGGCCTTATGTTGGGGATTTTCACAGTAACTTTATTGCGGTGTTAATGTAAGCCTATTTGGTGACACTAATATATAAACTTAAACATTGCTGCCAATTGTATTATGTGATGAGCATGCAGTAAAATTACTTATCAATGGCCTGATTTCAGCATTTGAGATCAATAACAGTAAATAAATATATTTTTTAAACTTCTGTAATTTAGTTTAACAGCGGACCATTATAGGTACTAAGCTGGTAAATGTAGTAGTTATGTCACCACTCATCCATGACGTAACTGGATTGTTCAAACTCAAGAAATAATTGAATGGCAATTTTATTAAAAATTTGTTTTTCACATGTATGTAGCAAATGATATGTTCATTTTTCTCATATATGGACGCAAATAAACAGGATAAGTTTTGCAATGTCGTGAATACAATAAAAGGAAATGATCAGCAACTGATTGAAAAAGGTAGGGGTTAAATATAGAAGTGTTGGATAAAGTGGCAGGAGTAACTTGAATGTTTTGAACCTGAGGTGGTACTTTTGGATTGATGGTGAGTTTCTTCACAGTAATACAATGGCTCTCTGGGTTTTGAAATACATTTTAAGATATGTACACAAGATGGCACTAGTGGTCTATTATACTGAAATGCATCCATATTTGTGGTGTAATAAGTTTGCTGCTTTACTGATCTTGGAATTCTTTCTCTTTGCTTAAATCTATGAGCCATTACTTATGAAGACTTGTGGAAGATGAAACTTTAGTGGAAGCAGAAAAATGTGCAAAGAGTGAATTGATTGACATTATATACACTTTCTACTGAAGGTGGGTGCGTCTCTAATGAGCGTCCAATTTACTGTTGTACATTTGATCCAATTCCTTTAAAGTGAGTGTTCAGGTTTGATAGACACTGCTGTAAAGGCAGGGATGAGCTAAAATGTCCATCACAAACATTTTGAAGGTTTGAAGGATCCTGACTCCTCAACCTACTTTGGAGATGTTTTGAAATGTCTTTCTTCCGTAGTCAACTATTTTATCATCTGCCTTTGTGCCATTTGATATTGGACTGCCATTCTGACATGGAGCAATGGTTTACTCATTTTGAAAGTACTCTGCACTGTCCTCTGGTCTAACCTGCATACAACCATGTCAATTGTAGCCACTGCACTGCAATTGATTGTCCAAGTCACAAGTGCATTAAACATCTATGCTATAAGGCTATTACAACAAGACCCCGGGCTAAAATAAGCTTCCAGTGAAAATCTGTGTGATTAAATGGATCAAGTGGAAATTTTGATTTAATTTAGTGGATTGTCAAGTTCACAGTGAACAGAGGCATCAAACAGGTCATTGATATATTGCTTGGTTAAATTAACAAATTAATTTACTTCCCTTTTGGATAGTTGGGGGTTGCAAGTCAAATATTTCAATTTCACAGAATGACAGGATTCCTAAAATAACAAAGAGTGATAGATTGCATCCATACGGCTAAAGGTGTTACCTTGATATATTTCTAAACTGGATCCAGAGTAAAGGATTCCAATCTCTTAATGTGCAAGTCCTGGCTCAGATCACTCAAAAACAACTACTTGCACTTGTATAACACTTATCACAGCACTAAATGATGCAAGAACAATTCACAAAGGTGCAATTGGATAACAGAATGATGGTGAGGGACTGGGAGAAGAGTTGTTAATAAATTGAACTAGAGGGTGGGAGAGAATTGGAGTAAAAGAACGGTAACAAAGGCATGATGAAGGTTTCAGCACCGGGTGGACTGATTGGAGTCATGGCTAAAACAAAGGAAGTTAGCTTTGCTTTAGCAAACAACCTAAGTCCTAGGCGATCACTCTTGGAAATCCTAGGCCCAACCATCCTTAGCTGTTTCATCAATGGCCAGAAGTTGGGATATTCACTGTGGATTGCACAATATTCTCCAGTATGTGCAACTCTTCAAATATCGAAATAGATTGTGCCCATCTGCAGCAGCCCATGGACGACATTCAGACTGGGCTGATAAGTAGCAAGCCAAATTCAAGTTATAGAAATGTCAGGCAATGACCATCTCCAACAGGAAATAATCTAACCACCTCCTCTAGATGTTCAATGAAATTACCATTTCTGAATCCCCTACTGTCAACATCCTGGAGACTACTATAGATCAGGAACTGAACCAGACCAGCTCTATAAATACTGTGGCTAAAAGAATAGGTCAGAAACTGGGAATTCTGATGCAGATAGCATCTCGTCTCCCCAAAACCTGTCAACAAGCCAGGAGGATGAATGCAGTTTCAACGACACCCAGTAAGTTTAATCTCATGGAGGACCAAGCAGCCCATTTGATAGACACCTTACCCACTAGTCTACACTGTCACACATTTCACTGATGCAGAGGCAGCAATATGTATTATATACAAGCTCAATGCCGCAAATCACCAAGGCTTATTCAATAGCACTTTCCAAACCCATGACCTTTATGAACCAGAAGGGCAAGGGTTGCAGATGCATGAAAACATTGCCAAGTTCCCCTCTAAGCCTAATTTGGAAGTATATTGCTTTCAGATCACTGTCATTGGATCAAAATCTGGGACCTTGCTTCCTAACAGCACCATGGGTAGGCATGCCAGATAGACTGCAGAGGTTCAAGAAATCAACTCACCACCACCTTTTAAGGGCAATTAGGGATGGGTACTAAATGTTGACTTTGACACTCATATCCTGCCAGAAAAAAATCTCAAGAACTAAAATAAAATTGTTATCACTTCCTATGCAATTATTGTATTTGTTCCTTTAGAATAACCTTTGCTTGCTTTATTGGGAGTCTTTTCAAACCTCTATTTTGATAAGATGCACCAACTGTAAAATTGATATTTTAGGGTCTGGCTTTTGCTAAGTTTATGAACACTGAAGAATGCATTGTGAAAAGAATACTTTTTAATTATAGTGATTTTAATATAGAGTTCAGAGAAATACATGAGAATTTAATAGCCTTCTGTAGTTGTTTTAAGAACATCTCACATGCTGTGATACTGGCAACTTCTCAACAATTTGTTAGAACAAATATCCATAGCTATCATAAAAAAGAAATACTTGGAGCTACACTTTTAATTATGCCAATTTTAGCAAGAATGTAAATAGTGCTATTAGTGGAAAACATTAAATGATCAATTCATATTCAGTACTGTTTTAGTGTTCCTTATCCTTCAGAATTGGTTGTCAAAAATTAGCAACAACCATCGAACAAAGCCGCTTTGAGATTGTTAAGAGTTCATTAAGGTCACTAATAATGTGTACAGCATTCTGCACCTGCATAGCCATCCACAAGTGAGTCATTTAATCATTTTCAGACCCAGAGTTGGAGGAAGCTGAAGATTTGAGAATATCAGCACAAAGTAACAAAGTTAAATAACATACTTTTCCTTGTTAGTTAGTGAGAGCCGTGGGGGTAATGTGCTGACTGCTTCACAATGCCAGTGGCTGTGAAGTTAGACTGCACTTACTTTGATGCCAGAGAGCCACGCAGAGCATCTACAAGAATATAGATACCATACAGTGCAAAAGGAGGCCATTCGCCCATCAGGTCTGCACCGACCACAATCCCACTCAGGCCCTATCCCCACAACCCCATGCATTCGCCCGAGGTAGTCCTCCTGACACTAAGGGGCAATTTAGCATGAACAATCCATGTAACCTGCACATCTTTGGACTGTGGGAGGAAACTGGAGCACCCTGGAAGAAACCCATGCAGACACGGGGAGAATGTGCAAACTCCACACAGACAGTCACTCAAACTGGGAATTGACCCCGGGTCACTGGCACTGTGAGGCAGCAGTGCTGTTTTCCACTAATTGGATTTTCACTGTGCCACCATGTTGCCCATTATATATCTCAATCAGTGCTCTGTTGGCAGGTGGCAGAATCTTCCGGTCCTACTTTTATCAATCGGGTTTTACATTGATAGTACCTCATACTGCCGGAAAATATGCAGAGGAAGTGCACAATCAGCAGGACAAGGAAATCTCGCCAGCATGAAGAGCCAGAAGATCACACCCATATTGTCTAACTCTACTGCAAATCAAATTTATATCTCCCAAGAAGCAGTTTAGAAAAGGGACTGTGCCCAGGCTTGAATGCGTACACTGTTACTATTAGAACTTCAGAATTTCTATACCAATGCTTAGAAGAGTAATTGATCTCTGCATACCAATCTCATTGCGGAAGCCCCCTCTGCGGGAAAGGTGAATTATCCAGTTTCAGGCTTCAGCCTGTTAACTTCTGTGAAGGAATACACCATTTGGTCTTTGATTCTGGGCTCCAGCCTCATGTAAAACAATAATTTGTTAGTCTGTGGTCTTTGTCCTGCAAATCTCTCTCTCTATCCCTCTCTTTTATTCCATGAGTGAAAAGGAGGCTTCATTGCTACACTCCTCTTGCATTTGGATGTCTGCAAATAAAGTAAGTCTGAGTTTATTGTATCCTGAGTTTGCTTTGGGTTTATTGCTAGAAATTGGACCACACTAAAACTGAGGGGTTGGAAATATCCCACAGCTTATAAAGGGGAAAACCAACCTCAAAACATCTTTCTGTTTATAGACGGGTGGTGACAGAAGAAATTAGAGCTGTTTAAATTAAATCCACTCCTGTCTGTGACAATTTCCATATGTCAGTTGTTGTGATATCCTCTTAATAGAATTTCCTTTAGGGAAAGTGTGCTACTGGATTAATGAGTGCCTAACCAGCTAGGAGCTGCTGGATGGTGGCATGGTAGCAGAGTGGTTAGCACAACTGCCTGACAGTGCCAGGGACCCCGGCTTGATTCCAGGCTTGGGTCACTGTGTGCGGAATCTGCATGTTCTCCCTGTGTCTGTGTGGGTTTCCTCTGGATTCTCTGGTTTCCTCCCACAGTCCAAAAGACATGCTGGTTAGATGCTAAATTCTCCCTCAATGTACCTGAACAGGTACCAGAGTGTGGCAACTAGGGGATTTTCACAGTAACTTCACTGCAGCATTAATGACTTGTGGCACTAATAAATAAATAACAAAAAAAACCCGATCTCCTTCTTTAAGAAGTATTTTGTTGGGTGTTTAAAGATTAGTGTTCACTGCCAGTTGTGGTGGTAGCTAACTGATTTGAAATGAGTTCCCAATGGCTGTTCCTGCTTCACTCCGTACATGCTGTGCCTGCAGGACAGCTCCTCGTATTGCTCACTGATGCGTCTGAATAGTGGTCATGTACACGGTTTTGGAGTCCCTCCCTCATAGTTGTCTGTAATTAATTCTTCATGTGAACCAAAGGTGGCCGTAACTACATCAATGGAATTTGGACCACAAGAATCTCAGAAGCAGTAGCATCTTAATTAATGAAGTAAAGAAAGAACTTGTCTTTTATAGTGCTTTATTCCATTTTTGGATTGGCTCAAAGCCATTCACTTTTGAAGTGCGGTTGCTGTTGTTAGGCAACGGGGCAGCACATTTCCCACAGCAAAGTCCCACAAACAGCAGTGAAATAATGGACAGAATCGTCTGGACATAGTGCCTGCCAGAACAGCAGGACCGGTTTCAGTTTGGGAACTCGATTTCTGACTGCACAGGCTTTGCCAAGACGCTTCCTCGGAAGAAGGGGATTAACATTTCATCTCTGGGCTCCCCAGCCAACCAGGGCGGATACGAGAGATGATGCATCTATTCCTGTTAAAGAAAAGTGTCTCTTTCAAGAGATCACAACATGCCCTTCACCATACACTTGAATTTCAAAGCTGCAGCGAATGGAAGGGAGATCTGGGCAGGCTGCCCCCTTCCCCCACTCCTGAACCACCCCCTCTTCCTGCCAGCACACAGTCCCCCCCAACCCCCCCCACCCACCCCCCCCAACCCAACCCCCCCCAACCCACCCACCCCCAACCCCCCCACCCACCCCCACCCCCCACCACCCCCCCCACCAACCACCCCCACCCCCCCCCCACACCACCCACACCCACCCCCCCCACCCCCACCACACCACCCACACCCACCCCCCCCACCCCCACCCCCCCCACACACCACCCAGACCGACCCCCCCCCCACCCCCCCACCCCCCCCCACACCACCCACACCCACCCCCCCACCCCCCACACCACCCACACCCACCCCCATCCCACCCCCCCCACCCCCATCCCACCCCCCCAACCCTCATCCCACCCCACCCCCCAACCATCCCCACCCCCCATCCACACAGCCCACCACCCCCCCCAACCCCCATCCCCACCCTACCCCCCCATCCCACCCCACCCCCCCAACCCCCAGCAACCCCATCCCACCCCCCCCCCCAAGCCCCATCAACCCCCATCCCACCCCACCCCCCCACCCCCCCAACCCCCATCAACCCCCCATCCCACCCCACCCCCCATCCCACCCCATCCCACCCCCCCCACCCCCCCACCCCCCATCCCACCCCATCCCACCCCCCCCCACCCCCCCATCCCACCCCCCCCCACCCCATCACACCCCACCCCCCCCACCCCCCCCCCACCCCCCCCTCCACACCCCATCCCACCCCACCCCCTCCACACCCCATCCCACCCCACCCCTCCACACCCCCCAACCCCCACCCCCCAGCCCACCCCCCCCCCCCCCCCACCCCCCACCCCCCCATCCCACCAATCCCCACCCCCCCACCCCACCCCCCCCAACCCACCCCCCCCATCCCCCCCCTCCACCCCCCCCAATCCCCACCCCCCCCCACCCCCACCCAGCCCCCCCCACCCCCCCCCACGCCCCACCCCCCATCCCACCAATCCCCACCCCCCCCATCCCACCCCCCCACCCCCCATCCCACCAATCCCACCCCCCCATCCCACCCCCCCACCCACCCACCCCACCCCCCCCACCCCCCACCCCACCCCCCCCACCCCCCACCCCCCATCCCACCCCCCCAACCCCCCCACCCCACCCCCCCAATCCCCCACCCCCCATCCCCCATCCCACCCCACCCCTACCCCCCCAACCCATCCCACCCACCCCCCAGCCCCCCAACCCCCCCCACCCCCCCAATCCCACCCACCCCCCCCATCCCCCATCCCACCCCCCCATCCCCCATCCCACCCACCCCCCACCCCCCATCCCACCCCACCCCCCCACCCCCCCCACCCCCCCCAACTCCCCCCATCCCCACCCACCCACCCCCCACCCCCCATCCCACCCCCCACCCCCCATCCCACCCCCCATCCCCCATCCCACCCCCCACCCCCCCCCACCCCCCCATCCCCCATCCCACCCACCCCCCCCCACCCCCCATCCCATCCCCCATCCCACCCACCCCCATCCCATCCCCCATCCCACCCACCCCCCCACCCCCCCACCCCCATCCCATCCCCCATCCCACCCACCCCCCCCACCCCCCCATCCCACCCCACCCCCCCCATCCCACCCCACCCCCCCAACCCCCATCCCACCCCACCCCCCCATCCCATCCCACACCCCCATCCCACCCCCCCCCCCTCCACACCCCATCCCACCCCACCCCCTCCACAGCCCATCCCACCCCACCCCCTCCACACCCCATCCCACCCCACCCCCTCCACACCCATCCCACCCCACCCCCTCCACACCCCATCCCACCCCACCCCCTCCACACCCCATCCCACCCCCTCCACACCCCCCACCAACCCCCACCCCCCCCCTCCACACCCCCCAACCCCCACCCCCCATCCCACCCCCTCCACACCCCCCCAACCCCCACCCCCCATCCCACCCCCCCACCCCACCAATCCCCACCCCCCCCATCCCCCATCCCCCCACCCCCCATCCCCCACCCCACCCAATCCCCACCCCCCCCAATCCCCACCCCCCCCACCCCCCCCACCCCCCATCCCACCCACCCCCCACCCCCCAACCCACCCCCCCCATCCCCCATCCCACCCACCCCCCATACCCCCCACCCCCCATCCACCCACCCCCCATACCCCCCACCCCCCATCCCACCCCCCCCCACCCCCCCCCACCCCCATCCCCCCCACCCCCCATCCCACCCCCCCATCCCCCCCATCCCACCCATCCCCCATCCCACCCACCCCCCCACCCCCCCATCCCACCCCCCCATCCCCCACCCCCCCCATCCCCCATCCCCCCCACCCCCCATCCCACCCACCCCCCCCACCCCCCCATCCCACCCACCCCCCCATCCCACCCACCCCCCCACCCCACCCACCCCCCCACCCCCCATCCCACCCCCCCACCCCCCCACCCCCATCCCACCCACCCCCCCACCCCCCATCCCACCCCCCCCACCCCCCCACCCCCATCCCATCCCACCCCACCCCCCCACCCCCATCCCACCCCCCCACCCCCACCCCATCCCACATCCCATCCCACCCCACCAACCCACATCCCACCCCACCCCACCCCCCAACCCCCATCCCACCCCACCCCCCCAACCCCCATCTCACCCCACCCCAGCCCCCCAACCCCCATCCCACCCCACCCCCCCAACCCCCATCCCACCCATCCCACCCCCCATCCCACCCCACCCCCCCAACCCCCATCCCACCCCACCCCCCCAACCCCCTTCCCACCCATCCCACCCCCCATCCCACCCAACCCACCACCACAGATCTCGTTTAATTCTTACCTGGAGATCCTGCTGCAGGGGGTGAGAGATTGCAATGATAGGAACCTCTCTGAATAATGGAGGAAAGCAGGATGTGAATGACAAAGAAAGCCATTTCAAAGAATGTCCAAACATCTGCATGTTATGTGTATTAGCTATGCTAAATTGCACATTAGTGTCCCAGGTTTTGTAGGTAAGGTGGATTAGGGAATCAGGCAAGAGAGGGGGTGGTGGGGAGTAAGTGTAATAAGTCTTCAGAAGCAGAAGTCCCAAAATCCTTTGATTTACAAGTCTAACAGCAGTACACAAAGTGCGAGCAGTTAGCAGTCTGCAGAGTGTGAGAAGAACTGGCACTCCCAGTTAAATACAAGGCAAAGACTCCTTGATTGGCCCATCAGTTGGAGCCTTAATTAGGAAGTTCATACTCCAATAGGCCAAACCCAGTGGCCTGATTGATGTCATACATTGAGATTCTGAGTTGCTGCATACTATGAAAGCCAACAGCAGGGGAATTAGGTATTGTCCCTCCAACTTGGAGACAGTGCATCAAGAGGATGCAGGAGCTCGGGAGGGCAGGAAAGATGAGTGGCATAGCACTTACAGTTTCCAAGTCCCACACTCTGATTTGCCCAGCATTCTCGGTATTCACGCAGGAGAGGGGCCTGATATCTGGTGCTGTGCTTGAGGAGTTTGAGGATCCGTTGAGGGAAATAGTCATCACGAGGGAAGAGGTGTTGGGACTTTTAGACAGTATAAAGACGGATAAATCTCCGGGGCCTGATGGCATCTATCCCAGGCTGCTAAGGGAGGTGAGGGATGAAATTGCTGGGCCTCTGACGCAAATCTTTGTCTCTTCTTTGGACACAGGTGAGGTCCCAAAGGATTGGCGGATTGCGAATGTAGTACCGTTGTTTAAAAAGGGTCAGAGGGATAACCCAGGGAATTATAGGCCGGTGAGCTTGACTTCAGTTATAGGCAAGCTAATGGAGAGGATCCTCAAGGATAGGATGTATGAACATCTGGAGCGCTGCAATCTGATCAGGGATACTCAGCATGGCTTCGTTACAGGGAGGTCGTGCCTTACGAATCTAGTGGAATTTTTTGAAGAGGTGACAAAAACGGTTGACGAAGGACAAGCCGTTGATGTCGTCTATATAGATTTCAGTAAGGCGTTTGACAAGGTCCCTCATGGTAGGCTGATAGAAAAGGTGAAGGCTCATGGGATACAAGGCCAGGTATGTAGATGGGTGGAGAACTGGCTTGGAAGGAGGAGACAGCGGGTAGTAGTGGAAGGCTCCTTTTCCAATTGGAGGCCTGTCACCAGTGGTGTGCCGCAGGGCTCGGTACTAGGACCTCTTCTGTTTGTGGTATATATTAATGACTTGGAAGAGGGGGTAGGTGGTGTGATCAGCAAATTTGCTGATGACACTAAGATGGTTGGATTGGCAGGTACTGAGGAGCAGTGCCTGGCAATGCAACAAGACATAGACAGGCTGGTAGATTGGGCAGATAGATGGCAAATGGAATTTAATCCGGAGAAATGCGAGGTGATGCACTTTGGCCGGAATAATGTGGAGGGGAGTTATACGATAAAAGGTAGAACTATCCGGAGTATAGATACGCAGAGAGACCTGGGGGTGCAAGTGCACAAGTCCCTGAAGGTGTCGGTGCAGGTGCAGAATGTGATGAGGAAAGCGTATGGTATGTTAGCCTTCATAGGAAGAGGTATAGAATATAAGAGTAGGAGTCTGATGTTGCAGCTGTATAGAACTTTGGTTAGGCCTCACTTGGAGTACTGCGTCCAGTTCTGGTCACCGTACTACCGGAAGGATGTAGAGATCCTGGAGAGAGTGCAGAGGAGATTTACCAGGATGCTGCCTGGTATGGAAGGGCTGTCTTACGAGGAAAGATTGAACGAACTTGGGCTGTTTTCCCTTGAGAGACGTCGGCTGAGGGGGGATCTAATAGAGGTTTATAAGATTATGAAGGGGATAGATAGAGTAAATGGTGGTAAGCTTTTTCCGCTATTAGAAATGGATAGAACGAGGGGTCACGGGCTTAGGGTGAGGGGGGCTAGGTATAAGACAAATATTAGAGGGCAGTTTTTCACGCAAAGGGTAGTGGGAGTGTGGAATGCACTGCCGAGTAAGGTGGTGGAAGCAGGCACGCTAGGGTTGTTTAAGAGTCACTTAGACAGCCACATGAGCGGGCTACATATAGGGGGATATAGCAGGCCTTACTAAACATTGTAGGCTTGGGATTACGTTTAATAATGAATTTTTTTGTCTCCACAGGCATTTAAGTCCAGCAAGGGGCATGCATGTGGCAGGTTGTAGTGGGCTGCTCTTGGACGTTGCTTCGGGAGTTGCCTATTGCTTCATGTCGTTAGTGTGCTTAAACTGGACCATCTCGAGGGCAACATGACAGCTCAGAGACTATCTCTGTTGCTGTGCGGACACATGGATTTGGGCCTGTGTCTGTGGGAGTTTGCACGTTCTCCCCGTGGTTGCGTGGGTTTCCTCCGGGTGCTCCGGTTTCCTCCCACATCCCAAAGATGTGCTTTTAGGCTGATTGATTGGGTACTAAATTGACCCTAAATTGGACCTCCCTGATCCTCGCACATTAGGCGTAGACTAAAATCATGAATAGGTCACTGACACAGTGGGACGGCGGCGCGGGCTCGTTGGGCCGAAGGGCCTGTTTCCCGTGCTGTGTTGTTCTTTGTTCTTTGTTCTCCTGCACAACACGTCTCAGGCCAACACGCCACTGCAGGCACCTCATATCCCCAGCACCCTCAGCCTATTGCTCTCTTGCACCCATGCTTCGCAGTCATCCTTTGTGAAAGGTGACCCTCCTTCCTCTTCACTCAAGCAGTTATGAACACTGACACCACTTTGTGTTTTCTTCTAAGGAGAGAAGAGTGCACCCAATTTGGAAAGAGACAGAGACAGAAAGGGAGGTGTGGAGTGTGGAGTGGCTGGGGAGATGCTCTCCAGTGACAGGTACCTTGTCAGAAACTGACAGTGCAATGGTGTGGTCTTGCCCCGCCTCAGAAAGGGAAGCTGGATAAGCTGATTCCATGCCGTGTTGAAGGCTGGAAGCAAGGAAGTACAGCTGATGGTGTCTGATATGCAAGGCCAGTGAAGAGTCAGCCATCACCTGCCTCATTGTTCCGTGGGAGCATTGAAGAGAGGCTGCGATTTGAGAGTGGAGAGCTGTGGGTGAGTAAAAGCGACTTTTTCTTTTAGAAACTAACTTCATTTTTTAGTGGGTTTTTTTTTTGATTGTTTTTTTTTAAGTTTGACCCCGGTTTGACCCCGGAAGTAGTTGCGAGGGCACTCGGGTCGCGTTTTTTTTTTCACCTTTAAAAGTTTACTCACCTCGGGGGTCCAGCCTCATTGTTCCGTGGGAGCATTGAAGAGAGGCTGCGATTTGAGAGTGGAGAGCTGTGGGTGAGTAAAAGCGACTTTTTCTTTTAGAAACTAACTTTATTTTTTAGTGGGTTTTTTTTTTGATTGTTTTTTTTTAAGTTTGACCCCGGTTTGACCCCGGAAGTAGTTGCGAGGGCACTCGGGTCGCGTTTTTTTTTTACCTGACTATAAATTAGACCGGAGGGGTTTCCCGATACTCTACACGGGTAGAGTATCCCAGCCCTCCCCCCTCCCCTAACCTAAAAAAAAGAGAGAGAGAGAGAGGGGCTCTGTCTGAGAGCTGGTAAGACTGCTTTTGTATTTGTGTGTGCTGTAAGTGCTTTGGCTCACAGGGCCAAAGAGATAAGGTAAGTTGTAAGTTTTTATTTCCTTTTTTCCTTTGGGTTGCTATAAGGGGTAAATATGAGTGTGAGACCTGTATGTTGTTGCCAATGCAACATGTGGGAGGTCTTGGAGGCTCCTGGCCTGCCAGACATCCACACCTGTGCTCGGTGTGTGGAGTTGCAGGCCCTACGAAACCAGGTTAAGGAGCTGCAAATGCAGCTCGAGGACCTTCGGCTAGTTAGGGAGAGTGAGGACGTTATAGAAAGGAGCTACCAGCAGGTAGTCACACCAGGGCAACGGGATGAGGGCACTTGGGTTACCATTAGGAAGGGGAAAACACGGGTGATGGGGAGCACTCCGGTGGATGTCCCCCTTCAAAATAAGTACTCCGGCCTGAGTACTACTGGGGGGGACAGCTCATCTGAGGGAGGAAGCGATGGCCAGCTCTCTGGAGCTGAGCCAGTGAGCCAAAAAATCAAAAAGGGAAGCAGAAAGGTAGTATTAATAGGGGACTCCACAGTGAGGGGCGCAGACAGGCGTTTTTGTGGACGTAGAAGGGAGTCGCGGATGGTGGTTTGTCTCCCTGGGGCTGGGATCCAGGATGTCTCTGGGCGGGTCCCAGACATCCTGAAAGGGGAGGGTGAGGAACCGGAGGTAGTAGTACATATAGGTACTACTGATGTAGGTAAGAAGAGGGAGGCACTTGTGAAAAAGGACTATAGGGAACTGGGTAGGCAGCTGAGGAAGAGAAAAGCGAAGGTAGTAATCTCAGGATTGCTGCCTGTGCCAAGGGAGAATGAGGGAAGAAATGAAATGAGGTGGAGGGTGAATGCGTGGCTGAGGGACTGGTGTAGAGGGCAGGGATTTCGGTTCCTAGATCACTGGGACCTCTTTAGGGGTAGGTGGGACCTCTATAGTAGGGACGGGTGGCACTTAAATACCAGGGGGACTAGTATCTTGGCGGGAAGACTGGCTAAGGCTACCGGGGGGACTTTAAACTAGAAAGGATGGGGGGAGGGAACTGTGTTGGGGAAACTGGGACGGAGGAGGTTCGCTCCCAGGTAGGGGAGGACCGCAGGCAGTATGCGAGGGAGGTTAGACAGGTGGTGGAGATGGGAAATGCCCAGACTGAGGGGCTGAAGTGTATATATTTTAATGCAAGGAGTATAGTGAATAAGGTAGATGAGCTTAGGGCGTGGATAGCTGTTTGGGATTGTGATGTGGTGGCCATTACGGAGACTTGGATGTCTCAGGGACAGGACTGGGTACTTCAGGTGCCAGGCTTCAGGTGCTTCAGGAAGGACAGGGAGGGTGGCAGAAGGGGTGGTGGCGTGGCACTGTTGATCAGGGATAGTGTCATGGCTACAGAGAAAGAGGATGTCGTGGAGGGATTGTCTACAGAATCTCTGTGGGTGGAAGTTAGGAACAGCAAAGGGTCAAAAACTTTGCTGGGTGTAATCTATAGGCCGCCCAATAGTGACAGGGAAGTTGAAGTGCAAATAGGGAAACAGATTCTGGAGAGATGTTTTAATAACAGAGTTGTCGTGATGGGAGACTTCAATTTCCCAAACATCGACTGGAATATCCCTAGGGTAAGGGGTATAGATGGGGAGGAGTTTGTTAGGTGTGTTCAGGAGGGTTTCCTGACGCAGTATGTGGACAAGCCTACGAGGGGAGAGGCTGTACTTGACCTGGTACTGGCGAATGAACCAGGGCAGGTGATGGATCTTTCGGTAGGAGAGCATCTTGGATATGGTGACCATAATTCTATCTCCTTCACAATTGCGTTGGAACGAGATAGGATCAGGCAGGCTAGGAAGGTGTTTGTCTGGGGTAAGGGGAGATACGAAGAAGTCAGGAAGTTACTTGGACAAATAAACTGGAAGGAGGCGTTCTTAGGGAAAAGTACCGAAGGAAGGTGGCAGATATTCAAGGAATGTGTGTCTGGAGCTCTGAATGACAACGTTCCGATGAGACGAGGGGGTTTTGGTGGGTCGAGGGAACCGTGGTGCACAAAGGATGTGTTGAACCTAGTCAGGAAGAAAAGGAAGGTGTACAAGAGGTTCAGGGAATTAGGAGATGTTAAAGATCTTGAGGAGTATAAGGACTGTAGGAGGGAACTTAAAAGGGAAATTAGGAGAGCCAGAAGGGGTCATGAGAAGACCTTGGCGAGTAAGATTAAGGAGAATCCCAAGGCCTTCTATAAATATGTGAAAGGTAAAAGGATAAGAAGAGAAGGGATAGGACCGATAAAAGGTGAGAGGGGAAAGGTTTGTGTGGAACCAGAAGAAATGGCGGAGGTGCTTAACGAGTACTTCGCCTCAGTATTCACGGTGGAAGCCGATCTGGGAGATTTTGTTATGGATTTGCAGCAGATGGAAAGGATTGAGTACGTGAATATTAAGGAGGAGGATGTGTTGGAACTTTTGAATTCTATCAAGGTAGATAAGTCGCCGGGACCAGATGGGATGTACCCCAGGATACTGTGGGAGGCGAGGGAAGAGATTGCAGAGCCCCTGGCGATGATCTTTGCGTCGTCAATGGAGACGGGAGAGGTTCCAGAGGATTGGAGGATTGCGGATGTAGTTCCTATTTTTAAGAAAGGGAACAGAGATAGCCCGGGAAATTACCGACCGGTGAGTCTGACCTCAGTGGTTGGTAAGCTGATGGAGAGGCTTCTGAGGGACAAGATTTACGAACATTTGGAGAGGTTTGACATGATCAGGAATAGTCAGCATGGATTTGTCAAGGGCAGGTCGTGCCTTACAAGCCTAGTTGAGTTCTTCGATAATGTGACTGAACACATTGACGAAGGAAGTGCCGTGGACGTAGTGTACATGGACTTCAGCAAGGCGTTTGATAAGGTCCCCCATGCAAGACTTCTTGAGAAGGTGAGAGGGCATGGGATCCAAGGGCCTTTGGCCTTGTGGATCCAGAACTGGCTTGCCTGCAGAAGGCAGAGAGTGGTTGTGGATGGGGCTTTTTCTGAATGGAGGTCAGTCACCAGCGGAGTGCCTCAAGGATCTGTTCTGGGACCCTTGTTGTTTGTCATTTTCATAAATGACCTGGATGAGGAAGTGGAGGGATGGGTAAGTAAGTTCGCTGATGACACGAAGGTCGGTGGTGTTGTGGATGATCTGGAAGGATGGCAAAAGTTGCAGCAGGACATAGATAGGATGCAGGACTGGGCGGAGAAGTGGCAGATGGACTTCAACGCGGATAAATGTGTTGTCGTCCATTTTGGCAGAACCAACGGGATGAACGAGTACACTATTAAGGGCAGAAGTCTGAGTAGTGTTGAGGAGCAGAAGGATCTTGGGGTCCGGGTCCACAGGACTCTTAAATCGGCCTCGCAGGTGGAGGAGGTGGTCAAGAAGGCGTATGGTGTACTGGCCTTCATTAATCGAGGGATTGAGTTTAGGAGTCGGGAGGTAATGCTGGAACTTTATAAGACCCTTGTCAGGCCTCATTTGGAGTATTGTGCGCAGTTCTGGTCGCCTCACTATAGGAAAGATGTAGAAGCTATTGAAAGGGTGCAGAGGAGATTTACAAGGATGTTGCCTGGACTGGGAGGCATGCCTTATGAAGTTAGGTTGAGGGAGCTGGGACTCTTTTCCCTGGAGAGACGAAGGTTGAGAGGCGACCTGATAGAAGTTTACAAAATGTTGAGAGGAATAGATAGGGTGGACTCTCAGAGGCTATTTCCCCGGTTTGAAATGGTCGCTACGAGAGGACACAGATTTAAGGTGCGGGGAGGGAGGTTCAGAAGTGATGTTAGGGGTAAGTTTTTCACTCAGAGGGTGGTGAGTGAATGGAATCGGCTGCCGTCAGTGGTGGTGGAGGCGAACTTGCTGGGGTCTTTTAAAAGACTTCTGGATGAGTATATGGGGTTTAATGAGATTGAGGGTTATAGATAGGTCTGTAGGTTGGTAGGTGATGTGGTCGGCGCAACTTGTGGGCCGAAGGGCCTGTTTGTGCTGTAGTGTTCTATGTTCTATGTTCTATGTTCTAAATAATAATAATACTTCCTGAGAGGAGTGTCTTGAATAGTAGTCTCTCACCTGGTCATGACTGGGATCTTTTAGAGCAAACTGATCAAAGATTTCTGAGTTTGTCAGTTGCACTGAAGAAGCTTCTCTAACTGTGCATTCACCTCTGACTGTGACGAGGTGCAGCCACAACATGAAACCCGTGTATGGTTGAGGACAAAAGAATCCAAAGTTGAAAGGTGGCAATTGCCTTTTTATTTGACCCTTTGCATTCCCACCAGGCCCAGAAAACACCAGAAGAAGTTCAGATGATGGGATAGACAGAAGAGCACGCCTATGGATATGAAAAAAAATGGGCCTTGCAGGCTTTAGGTGGTCTTCCTAACCAATTGCTCAGTGAGCCCAAGTGGTTAAGCGACAGCGGTTCCTCGACAATCTGGTTGATTTTAACGGTAGTTTTTAAAAATTTCTCCCTGTGTATTGATTGCTTTTGCTCCTTGTGCCTTTTGCTTTATGGTTCTGGAACTTAGCAGTTGTTCGCTTTTCTATCTCAGGGTGGAACTTTGTGATCTATGAATTTAACAGCAATTAGAGACCCAGAAGAGGGTCAAATATAAATCGATCACTGTTTTTCACCAAAAGGGAAAACGCTGGAAAATCTCAGCAGGTCTGGCAGCATCTATAAGGAGAGAAAAGAGCTGACGTTGCGAATCTAGGCGATCCTTTGCTAAAGCTAAAAGGCAGAGAAAGTGGGAGATATTTATACTGCAGGGTGAGGGAAAGAAAGATGAATCATAGCCATAGAAACCAGGGGAAAAGACTGCTAATAACTGTCCACAGAGAGAATAAAGGGTGTGAGTGGCCAAACGGCAGAGAAAGTGGAAGCTGTGACAGATGAAGATGTGGGGGGAGGGGGACTAGAAAAGATGGGACGGAGGTAGAATGTAGAAAAGGGGAACCCGGGGGAGAAAAGGTAAGGGAAGGGGGATGAACTAGTGCAAAGAGTGGATGGGGCAAGAAAATTGAAGAAAGACAATAACGACATATAAGGTAGAGAAAAGTTAAATATAGAAGAAAATAAAATGAAAACAAAGGGGGCCGAGGTGGGATAATCTCTCAGTTCCTTTGTCTCTGTTGCAGTTTTTCTGATGATGCCACTTTCCAAAGTGGGGTTTCTAATATGTGCTCCTTTTTCCTCAACTGTGGATTCCAATCTACAGTTATTGATAGGGCCCTCAACAGTGTGCAGTCCATCTCCTGCGCCATGACCTTCACCCCCTCCCCTCCCTCACAGAACAAGGATAGAGTCTCCCTTGTTCTCACATTTCACTTCGCTAGCCTCCACATGCAAAGCATAATCCTCTGCCATTTTCACCAATTCCAGCGAATGCCACCACCAAGCACATCTTCCCTTCACTCCCTCTGTCAGCATCCCACAAAGACCCTTCCCCCTGGGATAACCTATTCTACTGCTCCACTATACCCAACACCTTTCCCATCACTCATGGCACCTTCCCATGCAATTGCAGAAGAGGTAATACCTATGCTTTTACTTCTTCTATGCTCATCATCCAAGGTCCAAATTATTCATTCCAGGTTAAGCAGCGTTTCACTTGCGCTTCTATCAGTTTGGTGTATTGCATTCACTGCTCCCAATGTGGTCTCTATATCGGAGAGAACAAGCATAGACTGGGTCATCACTTTGCTGAGCACCTTCTGTCTGTGCACAATCAGGACTCTGATCTTCCAGTTGCTTGCCATTTTAACACATGATCCTGTTCCCTTGCCCACATGTCTGTCCTTGGCTTGCTGCAATGTTCCAGTGAAGCTCAACACAAGCTGGAGGAACAGCATCTCATCTTCTGGTCAGGCACTTCCGGTCTCAAAATCGAATTCAACAACTTCAGATGATTTGTTCTACCCCACCTCAGCTCTCTTTGTTTTCACTCTGTTTTATTTAATTTTTTTTGCTATTCTCTACCTTTTATTTCTTTATTGTCTTTCTTTATTTTTCTTCCCCCACTCTTTCCCCCTACTTCATCCCCCTTCCCTTCCCTTTTCTCCCCCCGCTTCCCCTTTTCTACATTCTACTGCTGTCCCATTTCCACCCCCACCTCCCCCCACATCTTCATTTCTCACAGCTTACAGTTTCTCTGCCATTTGGCCATTCACACCCTTTATTCTCTCTGTGGACAGCTAGGGTACAGACGGAACTGGGCCAAATGCAGGCAATAGCTTAGTGGCAACTGCTGGGCAGCATGGACATGTTGGGCCGAAGGTCCTGTTTCCATGCTGTAAACCTCTATAACTCTTAAGTATTTATCTTGAATATTAATGCTATGAATTCTAATTGTGCATGTGCTAAAGTTAACCACCTCCATATTTAGGTGAGTTTTCTCATATGTTGTGAATAACTCTGAAATCGCATGATATTCATGACCTCCAGAAGGTAAGAGTGGAAGCTTACCAGAATCCTTCAGCGCGTCAGGCTCAAATGATAAAACTGGCATGAAGCTCTCCAGTGTCACAGGTCAATTCTCACTCCAGAGTTTGAGCCTCTTAAACCTAAAAACAATTAGTGGGCATGATTTACTCTGGCAGAGCAGGAACGCTTAGAGCTGGCAAGACTAGCTACACAGATCCCTTTTTAAAGAGTGCTCTGGTTAGAACAAATAATAAACCTTCTCCCCAGTACCACAGTTCTCCCCCCACACTCCCATGATCACTAGCATTCCCACCTCCCCCAACAATGATTAACATTGGCAACCCCCACCCCGCAAAAGCTCATAGGTGGCATCAAAACACCACCCCCAACCCTTTCACCTGATCATCACTGGCATTCAACACCACCACCCCCCCCCCAAATCATTGCAGGCAACCCCCTTACCTGACCATTGCAGGCATCTACCCTCCCCAATCCCACCACAATCATCCCTAGCATCCCTCCGCCCCCCTCAGTGCTCGCTTCCTCTCTCCCCCCTCGCCATAAATAAATGACCACGCATAGTGACCCCAATAGGACATGCCCCTGGCTCTGCTGTGTGGCTCTGGCCGGCAAAGGTTGGCATTCTCAGGCTGACAGTGCCAGCCTGTACCAGGGAACAGTGCCAGGGAACTGCCTGGCCATGTACCTGTCCCCTGGGGGCTATACTTAACTTTTCACACCCCCCCCAAAGGGATCTCCTCAACAGGTTAAAATGTTTAAAAACCTGTCAAGAATCTTGCTGATATGATGTCATGTCAGTGAGGTATGGCTTTACCGTGAAAGGGGATAATGTGGTGAGGGGGCTACTTAATCATATTCAAATTTATTAAAATGTAATTAAGATCAGGTTCGTGCCCATTATGGGAGAAAGCCTGATTACATTATTGGTGAGGGCCAGTGAAAATCAGAAAATACGCCCACGCCATCAGGAAAAAGATACAAAAGTCTGAGGTCATGTACCAACCAACTCAAGAGTAGTTTCTTCCCTGTTGCCACCAGACCTTGAATGGACCTACCTTGCATTAAGTTAATCTTTCTCTACATACTGGCTATGACTGTAACACTCCATTCTCTCCTTTTTTCCTCTATGTCTATGTAGCGTACAAGAACCACTACTTTTCACCGTGTACTAATACATGTAACAACAATAAATCAAATCAAATCAAATGCCAGAATGAATTACGCTTTTCCAATCTCTCAGGAATTTGACTCCACTCCTCTGATCCCACACGTGGGGAGTGCAGGATGAAAATCCCACCCACAGTTTTCGTCATAGTTTGCAAGCAGTTTTTGAAATAAATTGACACTAATATTTTAGATGTGTCTAAATCTTTGATACTTCAGTGATGAATCCTGAGTGACAAGACTGTTTGCCTTGACAGAATTTTCCTTGGAAACACCTCAAAGAAATAAGTTGACATTTTTTATGTGGTTTGTGGTAGAAATAGCCAAATATGAGAGGACGCCCATCAAATTTACATGTATGCATTAAAGTAGGAGTCAATAACCATCATTTTATATTTAAGTGAGTAACTGGCTGGTGCACAAGAGAATTGAGGATAGACGGGTTAGTCAGTTGGATTAAGCCATATTCCAATCCTAAAATCAGCTTGGTCTCTTCACTTCATTAGTAGCCATGAGGTGGAGATGCCAGCATTGGACTGGGATGAGCACAGTAGGAAGTCTGACAATACCAGGTAAGTCATCTGAGGAAGGAGCAGCACTCCAAAATCTCATGATTCCAAATAAACCTGTTTGACTTTAACCTGGTGTTGTGAGACTTCTTACTGTGTCTGCTTCTTTGGTGTAGTAAAGACAATGCGATGAGTTTTTTGTTCTGGGACTAAGTCTTGTGGTGGAGCTGGAGATGGGAAGTGTTTCCTGCTGCAGAGTTTGTGTTGTATCATTTGGCCTCAACCTCATTAGATATGCATTGGGGTGGTTTTCTGATGTTTTGTGTGGGCAGAATGGGCTGGATGGTGATTTTTAAAAGACATTCGGACCCACAGCTGAAGAAGAAAGGTAAGCCTCCTGAAGAAAGAAGATGGGTGGGCGGCATGTAAAATGGAGGGGTGGGCGGAAGGCATGTAAAATGGGATGTGGATGCTCCCTCTCTGCCCATGTGCAGCAAGACCTGGACAAGATTCAGGCCTGGGCTGGCAAGTAGCAAATAACATTCATACAGCAAATGTGACAGGCAATGACAATCTCCAGCAAGAGAGAATCCAACCATCTTCCCTTATCATTCAATGGCATTGCCATCATTGAATGGCCATCCTAGAGGATGCCACTGACCAGAAACGGAACTGGACTAGCCATTTATATACTATGGCTACAAGAGCAGGTAAGAGGCTGGGAATCCTGCAGAGAAAAGCTCACTAACTTAAGACTCGCCAAAGCCTGTCCACCATCCACAAGGCACAAGTCAAGTCTGTGATTAAATACTGTCCATGTCTTGGATGAATGCAGCTCCAATGACACGCTTGAAGCTTGGCACCATTCAGGACAAAGCAGCCCACTTCATTGGCACCCCAACCACCACATTCAGCCTTCACTCCCTTCACTACAGTAACAAGATGCATCACAGCATCTCACCAAGGTCCTTTGATAGCACCTTCCAAATCTGTGACCGCAACCACTTAGAAGAGGGCTGCAGATGCAAGGGAACACCACCACCTGCAAGTTCCCCTCCAAGCTACAAACCAGTTTTACTTAGTGTTATATTGCTGTTCCTTCACTGTCATTGAATCAAAATACTGGGACTCCCTCATTCACAGTACTGAGGGTATACCTACATCACATGGACTGCAGGAGTTCTAGAAGTTGGCTCACCAAAACATTCTCAAGGGCAATTAGGAATGGGCAACAAATCCTAGCCCAGCCATTGACACCCATATCTGATGAAAGAGAAAAAAAAACTCATCAAGCCTTTTTTAACAGCACCTTCCAAATCCACAATGTAGTGAAGCAGATGCATGGACCACAACCACCAGCAAGTTTCCCTCCAAGTCACACACTGAGAACTATATCACCGCTCTTTGATTGTCAATGGGTCCAAATTCTGGAACTCTCTTCCTAACAATGTGTGTCTACTTATACCAGGTGAAGTGTAGCAGTTCAAGAAGGCCACTTGCCACTGCCTTTGCACACGGCACAGTGGTTAGCACTGCTGCCTCACAGCACCAGGGACCCGGGTTCAATTCCTGTCTTGGATGACTGTCAGTGTGGAGTCTGCATGTTCTAGCTAGGTGCATTGGTCATGCTAAATTCCCCCTCAATGTACCCAAACAGGTACCAGAGTGTTGCGACGAGGGGATTTTCACAATAACTTCATTGCAGTGTTAATATAAGCCTACTAATAATTAAATTTTAAAGGCAATACGGGATGAGCAACAAAATGCTAACCTTTATGACACACTCACATACCATGAAAGCGTAAATTAAAAACATTTTTGTGTGAGCTTCAGGATGTTATTTGGATCGTGTGATAGCCTAGCCTAGAGTATTTATGAACCTAATAGAACATGTCACGTAAAACATCAACTTTCCATCAACAGAGGAAATGAAGAAGCTATTCAATTTTGACTCTTGGAAGATATCTAAGGAGTGAAATTGATTTATGCCAACAGTGCAAAGTGGATTCCTATTGAATCAGTTGCTGATTCCTCCTGTGCTCAATCTTCTTCCCACTGAAACTCACAGAACAATAGTCCAAAGTCGAATGGGGATTTGTTTCCTTGTCTCACTATTGCTTTTACTTGGTTTGAATTTAAAATTCTTGGCAAAATTTTCCCTGTCAAAATATAAACAGTGATATGGTGAATAATCCAGTTTTCCGATTTTGTCCATTGATATTTGGCACAAAGGCACGGTGGCACATTTGTTAGCACTGCTGCTTTACAGCGCCAGGTACCCGGGTTCGGTTTCTGACTTGGGTCACTGTCTGTCTGGAATCTACACGTTTTCACTGTGTCTGCATGGGTTTCCTCTGGATGCTTCGGTTGCCTCCCAGTGTCTCAAAGACATGCTGGTTAGGTGCATTGGCCATGCTAACTTCTCCTTCAGTGTACCCAAATAGGCACTGTGGTGTGACTATTAGGGGTTTTCATAGTAACTTCGTTGCAGTGTTAATGTAAGCTATTTGTGTTAATAATAAAAACGTAAAACTTAATATTTAACATCTGACAATTTCACTTGTTAGAAAAATATCAACAGACCCTCCAAAAATCACAGAAACTTTCATTGTTAGTACAAGCTTTATGCCACTGCTATTTGTGTCACATAGAGAGAGGCCCACCATCTGATTCTGCCATATCTTCAGTCTCCTGACAGTGGCACAGTGGTTAGTATTGCTGTTTCACAGTGCCAAGGACCCGAATTTGATTCCAACCTCGGGTGACTATCTGTGTGGAGTTTGTATGTTCTCCCAGTTCTGTCTGGGTTTCTTCCGGGTGCTGGGGTTTGCTCCCATAGTCCAAACATGTATGGTTTAGGTGAATTGGCCATACCAAATTGCCCCTTAGTGTCCCGGGATGTGTAGTTAGATGAATTAGCCAAGGTAAATGTGTTAGGTTACAGGCATAGGGTCAGTGGAGGGCCTGGGTAAGATACTCAGTGAGAGAGTTGGTGCAGACTCGATGGGCTGAATGGCCTTCCTCTGCACTGTCGGGATTCTATGATCTATGAAAATTGGATGGATTCTGCAAAGGGCAGGAAATCTGCACTGCCAGATGATCACCCAGGTGGTCAAAGAGAAGGGAATCCAATGTTTCATTGAGCTAAAATCTTGAGGCACAGCAGAAATGGAATGGGAAGTGAACACTTGCAAATAAACAGTAGTTACTCGAGTTGCAGGTATGATGTAGAGCACTAAAACAGCACCTTGTAATTAGAAATTCTGACAGTACAGTCTGTGAACGGGTTAAATAATAATCACGGTGACAGAAAAACACTGAAAATAGTCCTTCTATTTGTATTTTTAAGTATCAAATCCTAATCCTACCAGAGCGACATAAATAACTTCACTAACTGTTACCATATTATGTTCCTTCACCTTATGAATAATAAAAGAGCAATCCTTCAAGCACTCTATTAATTTGTCAGTAATGGCCACATGGTGTAGTATTCTGTTACAACAAAGAATAGCTCGTCTCTCAAATGAAATGTGCCCCATGTAAATGAGTCTTTAGGGAAAATAGAGTGGGGAATAAGGGCAGTACAATTCATTTTATTTTATTAAAATGCTGATCTGCGCAATTTAATCCATCCCGTTGAATTTTTTTATATGGTTGTTAAGAGTAATGTTAAAACTCACTAAAGACTTGGAGGCCAATGTAAAAATGCTTCAAAATAATCACGGGTAGAAAGTTGACAAACGCCCATTCTGAAACATAATTTGAACTGAAAACAAAAACGCTGATTACTGGGTTTTAATAATACATTGCGCATAAGTTGCATGAAAGGAAACTGGAGCAGAACTAAAGGAGCAGAAAACTTGAGTTACAAGACCGTAAGAAAGTAGGATAAAGAATAGGTCCTTCTGCCAGACTTTCTCCAGTTGTTTGGAGCAACTTTCAACTTTCTCGTGCCTCATTGCCTGGTCTATACGGAGTTGCTTTCCACTGTACCATGAGCCTGCTTTTTCAATGTCTATAAATTAATCATGATGTCAAAACATTTATTCCACTTGTAAAGACTTTATTTCTCAGTTTGTGTGGTTCCTTATCGCATTCCCTGGATCTGATCAAATTGCTTCTTATTCAGCTCACTGATTGCCTTCACAATTTATAAAATCTGATTTGTGTTCTCTTCTCATCATTTTATCTCCAGTGAGACAGCTTCGTTACTCTCCTTTTTGAGGTTCACTGGTCAAGGATCTGTGTAGGTGAATCTGTAATGAAAACCAAAAGTGCTGGAAAAACACAGGAAGCCCTGCAGCATCCATGAAGAGATGAACAGAGCTAACGTTTCGAGTCCAACTTGGCTCTTCTTTTGAGCTGTAATACAAAAGGCAGTGCTATTCATTTGATTTCCTTCAAACGCTGAGCTGTGCAATTTAATCCATCCCAAAGAATTATTTTATGAGACACATGCTCTAAATGGGGACACTTCCTTGCAGAGAATTCTGTGTGGTAGACCCAGAGGCATAGGACAGGACAACAGATCATTTAGTCCCTTGACATTGCTCCACTGTTCATCTTGATGAGGACTGTTCTTATAAATGTTCGCTGATTTCCCTCAATAACCCCATATCTTTTGTTATTTTTATTAGTTTCAAATCTCTTGACCTACTAGTTGAATATGCTCGAAGAGAGACTCTTCATTGCCCTACAAACAAAGAACAAAGAACAACACAGCATGGGAAACAGGCCCTTCGGCCCAACGAGCCTGTGCCGCCATTTTAACATTATGAGTGTCCTCCTCTACCCATGACCTTTGTCTACACCTATTGGGGGAGATTAAGGGAAGACTAATTTAGGGACAATTTGTTACACCAAACAGCGTAAGAGCACGTTTTTTGGGATGTGGGAGGAATATATAATATTCCTATATAATGGAAACTTCCAGACACTCACCATCCTCTCTGAGTGTTGAAATTTCTACATATCTCGGTTTTGGGTGGCCTATCTTTCACTCAGAGACTGTGTGCCTTGTTCTGGACATCACAGCCATGAGAAACATCCTTCCTGCATCTAGCCTGCACAGCGCCTTAAAAAGACGTTTTGCTTCACAGAGAAATGTCTCAGTCCTCTGCTCTGTTGAGAATACGAGGCCTTTACTATACACTCTCATCTGATCTGACCATAGTTTCACTTTAATCCCATTTTTCAGCACCTGGTCTGTAGCCTTGCAGGTCCCAGTACTTCATGTACTTTTTAAATGAGTTGAATGCTTCAGCCTCAATAGGCAGCAAATTCCAGATGCCCACCACCCTCTGGGTGAAAAGACTTTTCCTCATGTCCCCTCTCATCCTTCTACCAATCACCTTGAATGCATATACCGGTAACCAGCACATCTTTAGGAGTGTGGGAGGAATACGGAGCACCCGGAGAAATCCATGCAGGCACAGGGAGAACATGCAGATTCCGCACAGACAATGACCCAAGCTGGAAATAAAACCTGGGCCCCTGGTACTGTGAGGAACAGTGTGAACCATAGCGCCACCACTGTGTGATGCAGTCACCGGATTGTGATCCCTGATGCCTAATCTAGATGTGCACCCATTGAAATGAATGTCTCTGCACTGGTGCAAGGCGCAAAGAGAGTGCCTTGGCAATGCTGTCTCTGAGTGCTTAACCACCAACCTCAGAGTTAGTGGTGGAGGTGGGAGTGGAGCTTGGGAGAGGCATGATGGCACAGTGGTTAGTGTTGCTGCCTCACAGCGCAAGTGAACTGGGTTCGATTCTAGCCTTTGATAACTGTGTGGAGTTTGCGTATTCTCTTCATATCTGCGTGTGTTTCCTCCAAGTGCTCCAGTTTGCACACACAGACCAAAAATGTGCAGGTTAGATGGGTTGGCCATGTCCCTTAGTGTCCAAAGATGTGAGGTAAGGGGAATTAGCGGGGTAACTACATGGGGTTACAGGGATAGGGCCTGACTAAAATGCTCTGTTGGACAGTTGATGCAGACTCGATTGGTCGATTGACCTCCTTCTGCACAGTAGGGATTCTATGATTCTCTGGCTCTTGGTATTCGAAGCTACAGTAGAGGACACAAATAATTAACTCACGGTTAAACACAATCCCTTTACTTATCTAAGCTTTGTGCATTAATCCTGCATGTGCATTGGTCAGCACAAGACTGGCGGCACCTTCATGGGACTATTGTGGAGAAGCTGGCACCTTCTTCGGTGCACTGTTGGCCATAGACCTCTTCCATCAGGCCTCCAATCTTCTCCACAGCTGAAGTGAAGAACCTATGGATGAGAACTCCTTCTCCAGTCTTTTCTTCCTCAAACCGATTGTGAGCTCTAACTTCCTGCAGGCAACAGAAGGTTTGGGAGTTACCACAAAGGGTTTATAACTAGTAAGTAAGCAAGCATACCTATGATAATGTCTTCCTATAGCCACCCTAGTAAGTATTCCATACCATGCACACAAACTGTCCTGCAGCTTATATTCTTGCAAGGTATGAAATGGTCCCTACATATTTGATCCACTTTTCCAGTCTGATGCTGGGCCCAGCAGCCCTAACTCCTCTCAGGCATCCGTTTGCACTCACACATTTAAATTGTTTGGTGTGCTTATGAGTGCTAGCTTTCAGCCAATACTAAGTGCCACTTGTCTTTGTGGTGGGCAGCAAATCGTTCATTCTTTTGCGGCACTGTGCCCAGTTTCTTCTGTGGGTCCCACTGGCAGTAGCACACACCCCCATCTCTACCCAAGCTAGCTTGGTCACAAGGGAAGGCTTCCATCTGCATTCTTGAAAACCAGGACCTCCCATTATTTTTGGACGGCCTGGAGGAGGGGCTGCAGTGAAGCTTCACTGAACCATAGAACCGTTCCTCTGCTCTGCGACAGCAATAGGTTTCTCCCTGTGGACTGATGCACCTGGCTCACGGGCAATGAATGATGGAGATCCTCCAAATATGGTGACCAGGCCTTTGCCCTTGTGAGGTAATGCCAGGAATATCAACATGCTACCCACACTCAAGTTTCACCATGTTCTGGTACAGTGCATATCTAATTAGCTGACCATTGCTTAATCACACAAGTTAAACCATCCAGGAGATGGGCGGGAATGTCATTTACTTCCACCCTTGAACTTCTACTCCAAAATAAAGGATTCCACCCTAGCTGATCCTCCTCTCAACCCCCATTCCTTCCAGGAATATTACTAACTCAATTTAAATTCCTTACCTCCTATGATACAAATTTAAACTTATATCACTGGATCACTAGCCCAGGCCTTCTAAGCTACCAGTTCAGTTGCATAACCATTATGCTACCATACCAATTTCAATTCCAACAGTACATTCTTCATAATTCAATGGAATGAAGTATTTGGCTGTGTTATGAAGGATTGATCAAAAGCAGATGATATTGAGTTAAAAACAAATTCTGTTTTCCGGAGCTTAATGCCAATTATTCACTATCTTCTTTAACAGATGCTCATGTAACAAAGAACTAGATAGCAATGACTACCTTGCTGATTAGAATCAGTGAATTGTTTTTCAACTAATTATAAAATGAAGAGATGCCTTGAAAAGTGTTTTTCATATCTATGGTCCTGATGTGGATGGTTCACAGAAGAGGAATGCACGCTCAGATTGAAGAGACCAAGTTTGTGAGGATTTAAACCTGGTTGGAAGATTTGCCTTGCTTTGGTTAAAAGAACAGGTCTCCAGGGTAACTCATACCATAAGTGTCAACTCGGGGATTAGAAGTTCACCACCTGGAAAAGAAAATAGGAAATAAGCCATTGAGAGATAAAATTAGCTTTGAACTGGTTCCTGAAGATTGAAGTGACCCCTTAAGGGACAAAATAAAGCAGGACTGTGGTGGAAATTGTTTTAAAAGTTAAATGAGGGAAAACTTTCTGTAGTCTAGAGTTTAAGGAACCTATAAAAATAGAACTTAATTGGATATACCTGTATATTAGTAGACAATAACTTGCCTTGACAAAGGGTTATCTGGACTCAAAATGGCAGCTCTTTTCTCTCCTTACAGATGCTGCTTAGATTTTCCAGTGTTTTCCCTTTTGTCTAGAATTTAATCAATGTTGTTTTTGAGTTTGTTACAGTAAATGTCTTAAAACTTGAATTTTTGTCATGTAATCCTTCTAGTCAATTATTGGAAATTCAACTATCTTTTTAAAGGTATCAGTTTCTGTGGGTATTGTAACAAAAGTTTGTTGATTTTCATATATTCTCATATGAGGGATATATATGTACGAAACGCTTAAAAATAAAATATTGTTATGGGGTTCTGATGATGTGAATCATCCCTACCCATTTCAAATGAACCGTCAAGTTATTGCCTGATATTTAGAATTCATGAGGACACACTGCCACAGATACATAATGTTAGCAGAACTCTGAGGTGAAAACGAGACACCAGCTTTCTGCAGCAAATATTAAGTATGATTATTCTGAACAAGTTAACAAAGTCAGCATATAAAATTGCAACTGCGAATAGAGCATCAATCATTGTTTGAAGTGGCAGTGTGAAGATGCTTATAAAAGTGACGGGGAACATCATGACTGCTAAGTAGCTCAAAGACTTGACATAATTCACAGGAGTGCAATAAGACATCTTTATCAATGAGTTATGGAGTTATGTGCAGTCAATATATTTATTAATTATGCATTTACCAAGAGAACAACTCCAAATTTTTCAATGTGCCTGTATCAGCAAACTGCGCTTTGACATTCAAGTTCAATTATTTTACTTCAAGGTTAAACTCACTATCACCACAAATTCAATACTTTTAAAATGTGCAAGAAATAATCATGGCCTCTGATAACAGGATATATTGTGGGGTAAATATTGTGAGTTAAATTTATATATTTAACGCTAAGTGGTGCAAACAAATGATTGAACTTTTGGAAAGTGAGAAAGGTTAGAATCATTAGCTGGTTGAACATTTGTGGAGTGGGGAGGGGGGGCAGAGGGGAGGGGTGCACAATATACTAACCAAAAACCTGCTTCCAGCATAGATCTGCTTAAATGAACACTGATATATTTTGTGAGAAGTAAAATGCAGAAGATACTGTGTTATAAATTCAGTTTTTTTGTGTATTATTTTGCACAAACAGTTCTGAGCATTAGAAGGTCAGGCAAAGCCAATGGATAGAACTGGTAACTTCAAAGATTGTTAAGAACAGGATTGGGAGACATGTGAAATCGTTGCACCCTTTCCTATACTGTTTGTATTCAATGTGCTTTTCGGAAAAGGAGGTGTCTATGTTTCTTAATCCTGAGAGTTTTAAGTAATCCATAGCCAGCAATTGTGGGTTTCACCTCACAAGCCTAAACACAATGTCATTCATTGAGAAACACACACACCCACACACACTTGAGAAAGACACAGTTCAAGAAGGTAGCGCACTTTTACAAGTCGTAAACAAAAGCACCTTTCATAGTTAATGTAATTGGCTCATCGTTGGTAAAGCAGTCACATGGGACTGTTGAAGAAGGCATTTTCACTCCTGAAGGATAGTGTAGGTAGTTTTAATAACTGGAATGGTGCATCAGGATCATTTCAGGGTTTTCTTGAAGAGAGGGATATTCAGCAGTAGTCACTTATATTTTTCTTACCAGGAGGTCAAGTGTGTGTTTGAAAAGTAACAGCTGGAACACTCCAAACTGGAGCCATCTCTAGGTTTTAAAAGCTATAGATTTCTTGCCTTGTCTGCAGCTGCTGCTTCTTGCTGTATTATTCTGCAGACTGACCAGTTTCTCTCTGATTCCTGGGTTAATAGATTTGCCAACTGAAGACAGACAACTCCAATTAGGTGAAGACCTGATCAAATACTTCTGCTAAAACTTGAATCCATTCCTATGCCATGGAGTATGGATGGGGGTCCGTTCACACCTACCAATGATAAACTGGCTGCTGTGGCTTTCGTTTATTTAGTATTAATCTCAGACCCAGGGAGTCATGGGGTCTATAGGTTTTGTATTTTAGGTGAGACCACAGATGGCTGCAAGTTATAAGTCTCAAAGATAGGTTTTGGCATGGTATATCCATTCAAGGGGAAGCTCCCACCCATGGTTATTCAATCAGGAACTTTCAATCAGAGACTTGAGACCTCAGTAGCCATCTAAAACAGTCTTGTTAGTGTCCATTTCAAAATTAAAGACTGCTCCAGAAAATTATAGACTGAATACAATCCATGATTAATGTCGAGCCCATGCATATCAAGATGTTCCTTAATTTTTTGCCATTTATAACATTTTCTCTTCCCCATCCCCAGCCTAAGTATGTAAAGTTGAATTTAGTTCTATTGCAGAAGATACAAAGGCATGGGATTGAGGGCGAGTTAGCGGTTTGGCTCAGAAATTGACTAGCTGTAAGAAGACAGAGGGTGGTGGTTGACAGGAAATGTTCATCCTAGCGTTCAGTTACTGGTGGTGTACGGCAAGGATCTGTTTTGGGGCCACTGCTGTTTGTCATTTTTATAAATGACCCGGATGAGGGTGTAGAAGGATGGGTTAGTAAATTTGTGGTTGACACTAAAGTCGGTGGAGTTGTGGACAGTGCGGAAGGATGTTGCAGGTTACAGAGGCTCATAGATAAGCTGCAAAGCTGGGCTGAGAGGTGGCAAATGGAGTTTAATGTGGGAAAGTGTGAAATGGTTCATTTTGGAAAGACTAACAGGAATACAGAGTACTGGGCTAATATAAGATACTTGGTAGTGCGGATGAGCAGAGAGATCTCGGTGTCCATGTGCACAGATCCCTGAAAGTTGGCACCAGGTTGATAGGGTTGTTAAGAAGATGTACAGCGTGTTAGCTTTTATTGGTAGAGGGATTAAGTCTCAAAGTCATGAGGTCATGTTGCAGCTGTACAAAACTCTGGTGCAGCTGCACTTGGAATATTGCGTACAGTTCTGGTCACCGCATCATAGGAAGGATGTGGAAGCATTGGAAAGGGTGCAGAGGACATTTACCAGGATGTTGCCTGGTATGGTAGGAAAGTCTCATGAGAAAAGACTGAGGGACTTGAGGCTGTTTTCGTTAGAGAGAAGAAGGTTAAGAGGTGACTCAATAGAGGCATATAAGATGATCAGAGGATTAGATAGGGTGACAATGAGAGCCTTTTTCCTTGGATGGAGATGGCTAGCATGAGGGGGCATAGCTCTAAATTGAAGGGTGATAGATATAGGACAGATGTCAGAGGTAGGTTCTTTGCTCAGAGATTAGTAAGGGTGTGGAATGCCCTGCCTGCAGCAGTAGTGGACTGACCAACATTGAGGTCATGTAAATGGTCAGTGGATAAACATATGGATGATATTGGAATAGTGTTGGTTAGATGGGCTTTAGATTGGTTTCACAGGCTGGCACAACATTGAGGGCCGAAGGGCCTGTGCTGTCTTGTAATGTTCTATGTTCTAACTCATGTTCCTTCTTTCAAATACTAGAGAACTCCTAAGGGTTTCACAGCATTATCTACTTATTATAACATTACCAACCACCTATCCAGTTTCCATTTTCTGATTGATCTTATTTCAGGTTATAAATTTGGAATAATAGATGATTGGCAGTGCATTGTAAGGGGGGAATACAGCTAAGGAGATCAGATAATACTTCAAACAGATGAGCACAGCACAATCCAATTTCCCATGTGACTTATTTGGAGTTGGGATAACATTGAAAGAATCATTAGCTTTGCATGAACAGGGTAATCTCATGCAATAATCAGCTTTGCAAACATGCCACAATGAAGCACAGCTGGAGCTTCCCTCATCTCACAGATTTTTCTCTTGTCCGTGTTCATATAACTCACAATGTAAAAACCACCTTGGATGAATGGAGTCTTGCAGGGGACTGTGGTTGGGCCTCAACCTTTCACAATTTACATCAATGACTTAGCTGACTGGAACAAAGGCATGGTAGTTAAATTTGCAGACGACACAAAAATAGGTGGGAAAGTATGTTGTGAAGAAAACATAAGGATTTTGAAGATGGATATTGATAGGTTGAGTGCGTGGGCAAAAATCTGACAGGAGGAGTATAATGTGGGGAAAATGTAAAGTTGTTCACTTTGACAGGAAGATTAAAAAGGCATAGTATTACTGAAGCAGAGAATGACTGCAAAATTCTGATGTGCGGAAGGATCTAGATGTTCTAGTGCACGTGTCATAAAAAAAGCATGCAGGCGCACAAATAATCAGGAAGATTAATGGAATGTTGTCTTTTATTATGAGGTGAATTGAACATAAATGTGAGGATGTTATGCTTCAATGAGATTGGTGAGACCACATCCTGAATATCATGAGCTGTTTTTGTCTCCTTATTTAAGGAAGGATGTAAATGCATTAAAGATGGTTAAGAGGAGGTTTACTATTGATACCTGGAATGATTGGATTGTCTTATGAGGATAAGGTGGACAGGCTGAGCTTGGTTGCACTGGAGTTTGGAAGAGTGAAGGGTGTCTTGATTGAAGTATAAAAGTCCCTGAATGGTCTTGACAAGGTGGACGTGGAAAGGATGTTTCCTCTTGTGGGTGAGTGCAGAACTTGAGGGTGTTATTTTAAAATTAAGGATTGCCCTTTCAAGACTGAGATGGGGAGATTTTTTTTCTTTCAAAGAATTGTGCAACACTGAAACTCTCTGCCTCAAAAGGCAGTGGAAGCAGAGTCATTGAATAATTTTAAAACAGAGGTAGATAAGTTCTTGTGAGGCAAGGGAATCAAAGAGTAGCAGGGTAGATGGAGAATGTCAAACCCAACACTTACAGATTAGTCATGATCTTATTGAATGGCAGAACAAGCTCTAGGGGCCGAATGGCCGACTTTTGCTCTTATTTCATACATTCATATGTCAAACTAGTGTCTATAATATGACATGTAATCTAACAGCACACAAGATTTTACTTACTCATCCATGACTTATATTGAATTATATACCACTGTAGCTTAATTTTACCAATGTGTTTAATCAGCAAACTGGTGACAGGATTGAGAACCAATGGTCATAGATTTAAAATAACTGGCAAAGGAAGAAATGGCGTCATGAGGAAAAACATTTCCGTAGAGCGAGTGTTATGGAACTGGATTACACTGCCTTAGAGTATGGTTGAGGCAGGAGCAACTGAGTCCTTCAAAAGTGAATTGGATCATTATCTGCAAAGGAAACATTTGCAGAGCTATGGAGAAAAATCAGGAAGTGGCACCAGGGAAAATGCTCCTGCACAGGGCCAGCACTGACACATTGGGCCAAATGGCCTCCTTCAGTGCTGTAATCATTCTATGACTCCACAGTAAGGGGCATCCAGGACTAATATTATAAAATAAGTTGTAACTAAATATAAAAGGGAATCAAAAAAATGATTCAAACAGTTAAGGGGCGGTATGAAGAAAAATTGGCAAAAAGAGTAAAGGATGTTACAGACATCATCATCCAGATTTGAAACATTGTCTCTGTTCTCTCTCCACAGACGCTGTCAGAGATGCTGAGATTTTCCAGCATTTTCTGTTTTTGCTTCAGATTCCAGCATCCGCAGTATTTTGCATTTAATTTTGTATCCATGCTGCTTCTTTTAAAAACCTTCTATTGCACGAGCTATAACTTTTCTCATAAGTCTGTTGCGTGGCATTCTATTGAATGCCTTTTGTAAGTCCATGTATGCCACATCCAGAGCATTATCCTTATCAATCCTCTATTGCCTCTTCAAAAAACTCCAACAAGTTAGTTAAACATGATTTTCCCTTAAGAAATAGATTCTGGCTCTTCCTATTCAACCCATATGTTTCCAAGTGACTATTAATTCTATTGCAAATAATTGTCGCTTGAAGTTTCCCCACCATTGATGTTAAAATCCATTTGCATTAGAATATGCCTAAAAAAGCACAGATAGGTTTGGTTAGGGTATTGAGTCGTGGTGGTCACTAGGGTTGGGTAGTGGAAGTGACTGATGGGTGGGCACAACAATCTGCATTCTTTTTACTATGATGCTTTAGCTGACTCCATAGTCAGGATTAGTGCTTTCCTGACAGTTAGCACCTCAATGGCCTATGCAAGTTCAGCCCATGGTGAGTGAAAATCAGAAATGAACCCTCTTAACTTTCACAGGATTCTAATCTGAATAAAGGTTTTCATACTTAAAATGCTCCTGGTTTGCACCTTTGTCAAGAATGCATTTATCTTATCCAGTAATGATGCTGATGGTGAGCCCAAAGAAGGCTTCAACCCTGAACACCATCCTCGCCAACATTCTTCGGAAAGATAAGATCATTCTCCTTGGGGGCTTCAACACTAGGGTCAGAAAGGGCTCCCAATTCTGGAAAGGAGGCATTGGAAAAGAAAGAATTGGGAACTGTAACTCCAGCGGGGTTCCCCTGCGCACTAAATGTGCGGAACACCAGCTTATCATCATTAACACACTGTTCCAGCTGAAAAAAAAAACAAGTTCAAGACTTCCTGGAGACATCCTCAATCAAAGCACTGGTACATGATTGACCTCATCATCGTCCTATCCTGAGACCAAAAGGAAACCCTCATCACCAAAGCGATGACCAGTGCAAGTGACTGCTGGACAGACCACCAGTTCATCAGCTCCGCCATGTCCATCAAAATCCAGAGGCAGCAGAAGATGAAGAAACAGCTCAGAAAAAAAGTTCACCAGTGAACAGGTCCAAGAGCCAAGAATGCAAGTGACCTTCCAACAATGTCTTCACCAGAATCCCCAAAGCAATCATTCTAAAGTAGTGGAGGAAAACTGGAAAGAGCTGAAGACTGTTATCATCTCAAACTCTAAAGAAACCATCTGTTACAAGAACAGGAAACACCAAGACTGGCTTGATGAGAATGGTCACATCATCCTCGATCTGATTGACAAGACAATGAGAGATCTCTGTGCCTGGCCAAATGACATCACCAGCAAGGCAAAGAGGAGAACTCCTCTTTCTCCTCTCTGGAGGTACAAAGATGAACTAGGGAAATAAAGAACCAATGTGGACTGAAAAAGCTAAAGAATTACAACTCCTTGCTGACAAGCATGGCGCCTGGGACTTCTTCAATGCCACTAATGCACCGAACACCCTCGGCCTCAAACCAGTGCAGAGTAAGGACAGAACCCTTTTGGGAGACAGACAAAACATTAGCTCCCAATGAAGAGAACATTTCAAGGAACTACTAAACTATGATACAATAATAGTGTTTAGAACTGCTGCCTCAAAGCACCAGAGACCTGGGTTCAATTCCTGGCTTGGGTCACTGTCTGTGTGGAGTTTGCACGTTCTCCCTGTGTCTCCGTGGGTTTCCACCAGATGTTCTGGTTTCCTCCCACACTTCGAAAGACATGCTGGTTGGGTACGTTGACCTGAACTGGCGCTGAAGTGTTGTGACTTAGGGAATTTCACAGTAACTTAATTGCAGTGTTAATGTAAGACTTGCTTGTGACTAATAAATAGATAAAATAAATAAATAGAGGATGACATGTTTGAGGAAATCCCCCAACTCCCCATCAAAGATGACCTTGAGCTCCCACCAAGTGTGAATGAAGTCGAAACAACCATTAAACATCAAGAATGGAAAAGTTTCAGGAATGGACAAGATTCCAATGGAGATTTTCAAACTTAGAGGAGAGGAAATCACCCGTTGTCTCCATTAGCTGTTCCTGAAACTCCTGTACAGAAAATAAATCCCTGCTGACCTCAGGGGTATCATCATCACCACCATCTTCAAGAAAGGAGCCAAAGTGGATTGTGAGAACCACCAAGGGGTCACCCTACTCTTCATCCCCAGGAAGATCATCGCCCGAATCCTTCACCACCTCTCAATCTCTGAAGAACTCTTTCTGGAAAGCCAGTGTGGTTTCCGACAAAATTGTGGAACAATGGACATGATTTTCACTGCTCAACAACTTCAAGAGAAACACCAGGAGCAACATCAACCGCTCTACATAGCTTCATCGATCTGATTGATGCTTTTGGCTGTCAGTTGGGAAATAATATGAAAGATTCTGCCAAAGGCCAGCTATCCACAGAAATTCACCAACAACCTCCTACTCCTCCTCAACAATATGTCAACAACAGTCCATACTGATGGAAATACGACAGAAATCTTCGAGATCGAGACTGGATTCAAGCAGGGGTGCATCATTGCTCCCACCTTTTTCATCATCACCACCTTTCACTTTGACAAGAAAAGGCTTCCCTGTGGAGTAGACATCATCTACAGAACAGGAACATCAACCAGCTGGAATCCAAGAAGAAATGACTCTGATGTTGCTGGTGGTTTTTCAGTATGTGGATGACAACACCATCTCTGCTCCCTCAGAAGATCTTCTCCAAGCCACACTTGATGCCTTTGTGAGAGTATACCAAAGAATTGGTCTCAGCCTCAACCTCACCTTTGGGATATGAACAAATGGGGAATAGAGAGAAATAGGTGATTGATTTAGATAGGTAAACATGACTGGTGCAGTCTTGGAGGGCCGAGGGGCCTGTTTCTGTGCTGTACTGGTTTTTATTCTTTGTTCATGTAGACTCAAGTCCTTAACCAACCCACCCTAGTGCAAGGACTAGTTTCTCTCTTCATCAAGATCAATGGAGAAACCTTCTCACATGTGGAACATTTGCCCTACATAGGGAGCCATTTTTCATTGAAGACTGACATCAACATGGACACCCAACATATCCAATCTGTGAGCACTGCCTTCAGAAGCCTACGGATAAGAATTTTCAAAGACTGTGACATCTTGCTGATACAAAGGTCCTCGTGTCCAGGGCTGTTGTCCTTCCAGCTCTTCTACATGGCTCAGAAACATGGGCTGCACACAGACACCACCTCAAGTCCCTGGAAAGTAACATTAATGCTATTTGAGATGAATTCTCCATACCAGTTGGGAGGACAGGTGTACGAACATCAGCATCCTTGAAGGAGCCAAGAGCACCAGCATCGAGGCCGTGATTATCCAAAACCAGCTCCGCTGGGCCCGCCATGTGTTTAGGATGCTAGAGTCCTGACTGCCAAAGCAAATCATCTTTGCCCAGCTCAAGGAAGGCAACCCAACAAGAGGAGGACAGAGGAAGAGCTTCAAAGTCACTCTGAAGGCTTACTTCAAGAAATGCAACATAGAAGTCAATGCCTGGGAGATCGTGCTCAGAAGAAATCTACTTGGAGGAACCTCTTGACTGACAGTTCTTCGAGAACACCCAACGGCAAGAGGAGGCCCAGCAAAGGAGCCTGAGAAAGGAATATCAGTGATTTTGAGTCCAAGGACTGAACTCACCTCCCAGAAATGCCCGCCAAGTGGACGGCCAGAGATGGGGCCCTAGGATTGGACTCATCAGCCACTCAATGACCCACAGAGCCCATGGCCAGTGACACAGAGATGGTTAGGTGGACAATCATTCTCGTTAGTGAGTGATCGCCAAAGAAGGAGCTCTTTTCGCTAGAACTGTGGGTGGTTTCCAGCTTGCCTTGTTGGAGTTTAGAAGAGTCTTTTATCATCTGAGAATGAGATGGCATGAAACTCAATTTCGAGGCTAGCATGTTTAAAAACTTTCCCATTGATAAAAAGTTTCAATTTTAAATGCTTATGGTTATGCTATTAAATGCATCTCTTTCAGAAAAAGAACTTTGTACTTCACAAAATGTAACAATGTCGTTCACCTTTCCCGTTTCCTTATTTGATATTAATATGCCAAGATCATAGTTTTCCCCTCCCATATGTTAAAACTCTTTGATGGCTTCAGAAGATTGTTTTATGTTAACAGCTGGAGTTACCCCTAAAACACAACTGACTGGAAAACACTTCAATCTCTTGTGCGTGTGTTTTCATTTCTACATAATACAATGGAAACTTTTTTTCTTGAGAGGACAAAGAATCACTTGTAAGGACACTGAAAGGCTATTATCAGGATAAATGTGGAAAAAAATATTTTTTTTCCACAAAAATAACTTTTTTAACTGCCATCCATTAGGAAAAACATTAGCTGTTTCTAGTGTTATTGTCCAGAAAGCATCTTGCAATAGCACATTTAATGAGGAACAAACCACACAGCTCATTTCACTGATTATGGCCCTGCTGATGTTCACTGTATAGAGCAGAAAAATAATTATTCATTACTAATGGCGAGTTATTTCAGGTAAATCACTTAGGGGATTGCGTGTGTTCTTTGTGGTCCATCGAGGCACTTGCAAATTTGTAGGTGTTTTCCAAGCAATACAAATCAGATCCAGATGCTTGGTGTCAAGAATTATTTTCATCAGTCAAGATTAACAAACACTCGAGGCAAGGGTGTGGGGAACCCATGCTATGTGCATTGTATTTGCTTCCATTAAAACTCAGCTGAACATTGAGTTTTGGGCAGGAGCTCAATATTGGGTGGTGCAACTGCCAGATCACACTTGGAATTGTGACTTAATCCTGGGTGGTAAGAGTTACTTCACCAGTCCCTAGTAATAAATAAAGCAATTAAACTGTGGACTGATCCTGCATCCTTCGTGGGGAGGCAGTGGCTAGCTAGTGCTAGTAATCCAGGGACCAGGGCAATGCTCTCATGACCCGGGTTTGAATCCCACCATGGCAGATGGCAAAATTTGAATTCAGTAAAAAAAATCTTGAATTAAGAACATAAGAACATAAGAAATAGGAGCAGGAGTAGGCCATCTAGCCCTTCGAGCCTGCCCCGCCATTCAATAAGATCATGGCTGATCTGTCGTGGCTCAGTTCCACATTCCCGCCCTCTCCCCATAACCCTTAATCCCCTCTCTTATCAAAAACCCATCAACCCGCGTCTTAAAAATATTTAGCGAGGCAGCCTCCACCACTTCAACGGGCAGAGAATTCCAGAGATTCACCACCCTTTGAGTGAAGAAGTTCCTCCTCAACTCCGTTCTAAACCGCCCCCCCTTTATCTTGAGGCTGTGCCCCCTAGTCCTACTATCCTTTCTGAGCGGGAAGAGTCTCTCCACCTCTATCCTATCCATCCCATTCATCATCTTATACGCCTCAATGAGATCTCCCCTCATTCTTCTAAACTCTAACGAGTACAAGCCTAGTTTATTCAGCCTCTCCTCATAGCTCAACCCCCTCAACTCCGGCATCAGCCTAGTAAACCTCCTCTGCACTCCCTCCAAGGCCAAAATATCCTTGCGTAAGTACGGCGCCCAAAACTGCACACAGTACTCCAGCTGCGGCCTCACCAGTGCCCTATACAGCTGCAGCAAGACCTCCCTATTTTTATATTCAATCCCCCTCGCGATGAAGGCCAGCATCCCATTCGCCTTCCTGACCACCTGCTGCACCTGCAGGCTGGGTTTTTGCGACTCATGCACAAGGACCCCGAGGTCCCTCTGCACCGTCGCCTGCTGCAGTCATGAAACCATGATGACCATGAAACCATTGTCATAAAAGTCCATCTGGTTTGTTAATGTCTTTTATGGAAGGAAATCTGCCATCCTTACCTGATCTAGTCTACATGTGACTCCAGATCCACAACAAAATGGTTGTAAATGTCCTCGAAGATGGGCAATTAATTCTGGCCTAGCCAGCAATGCCCACATCCTGTGAATGAATTTTTAAAAAAATGCCCAGAAACATTTTCCTAATTTTTGACTCCCAATTGTGAACCACATTTTATTTAAGATTCACTGTGTCTGCTTTATAAGAGAAACAATTAAAAGCAAATCTTTAATACTTTTCCTGAAAGACTGAGTTAATAATTGCTTGGTAGCTTAGAACATGTGTCATGCTGACGAAGGTCAAAGGTTTTCTTCCTGAACTCATCAGGATAGATGCGAGAATGCCAAATTTCAAAGAGAGTGACAATTTATAGTTCATAAGAAAAATGTGCTGATTGGTCAAGACATTGCCATGGAAAATGTATCAGGAGACTATTTTTCTCTACATTATTTAATTCAATGTCTGTACATGTTCCTTTTGCTGGTAAAGGACAGGTGTCTGTGCGTGAATACATGAATCCTTTAGTAAGTATGACTGAGCCACATTGTGAATCTAGTAATTTTAAATTTATTGTTCTTGTAATTCATAGCGCACTCAGGATTCTTCAACAAGTGCTGTCCAATTATCAAATCACACCTAATGTTGGCCATTATTTTCTGAATTTTGCAAACATACACTGGTTGCGCATTGTCAGTACTCTGCCTATTGTGAACAGCTGAATGGAAGTGGTGCTTGATATAACCTGCCAGTCATTGGGATGTGCAACCTATCTACCTGGCATTAATTGTAATAGAATACATATGCCACATTTCTCACTTGTGTGGTAGGCAGAATACCTTGTTGGCTTGACAGCAGGATCCTGTATGTGGAAAATATCCCTTGTGTTGCTACTGCATAGTAAGAGCGTGAAACGGCTTGTTTCACCTGTTGCTCAGATTTTTGAGATATATTGCCCTTAGTAAGTGTTGAGTCTGCGGTCTTGCTACCCTCAGTGCTTCTTCTGAGTGTTGATTGAAGTAAAGGAGTACTGGTTGATCAGCTAAAGTGGGGCAGTGGGTGGTAATCAGCAGAATGTTTCCTTTCTCATGCTTGACTGAGACTATGAGATTCATTGTGCCTAGAGTCACAGTTAGTCCTGCTGCCTTGGGTGCATCAGCCCCATTAACATGACGGGGCATTCCTAGGGATGGTGTTAGAGGAGTCTAGGACTTCAGTATGATTAAATTAGCATCAATATATGAGGCTGTTGTTTGACTAGCCTGTGGGGTACCTCTCCAATATTGATGCAAGTCCCCAGATATTCATTAGAAACACATTGCGGGGTTGACCAGGCAGGGTGTGTGTTTATTGTGTTCGAAGCCGATTCATCAATCCAGTTTTATTGGTATATTCTTATATATCTACTGTTGCCTTGTCCAAAATTTCCCCCCACCTTTTTAGTAAAATCTTCACATCGTCTGCTTCCTTTAATGTGGTATTTTTAAAACTGTGACTGTGATATTGTGGCTCCTTTAAGGGGGTGATCATCTGCAGGTAATGTGGCCTGTCTGGGGCCTATTGTATGGAAATATGTGAATCTCAGCCAATGGGGAGAGAGTGTACTGGGCCCAGGGAGTGAGGAACCTGGAGTGTGAGCCCTGGAGTGAAGAGCTCATCGTTGTTGTGTCTGTATATAATTTAACTTTGTGTTTGTTAAATAAATCATCTTTGTGATTCAAGCGGCCTCTTCTTTGATAGCTTGAGCTATTAGTTACCATGCCCTCTGCCTTCACAAGAAGTTTTCTCTTTGGGGTCCGAAGGAGGCCTGACATTTTTCCCAACTGTTTACACTTATAGGTTTATAGAATGTTTTAGGGTTCATTTTAATGTTGTTTCCTATTCTTTCCTTGTAACCTCTCCTTTGCCTCCCGTATTAACTCTTGGAGTTAATAACTCTTAGAGGTGGAGTAGTGGAGTAAATGTGTGGGTTTACATGGATGGGGGCTTGGGGGGGGGGCACAGTTTTACCTGGGAAAGATGCTTTGTTGGAGAGTTGGTGCAGAGTGAAAGGCTTCCTCCTGCACTGTACAGATTCTATGAAAAAAAGGTGAACACACAAATGGACATTAATTTAGTCAATTTCCAAATCTTAATGGTCTTATTTGGTTTTTGATTGGTAAGGGGGTCAAAAAGGTGGGAAAAAGGCAGGCGTATGGTGTTGAAAAACTTATCAGCCATGATTGAATGGCAGTGCAGGCGTGACGGGCTGAATGGCTTAATTCTACTCCTATATCTCATGGTCTTTTGGTTTAACTGTTAAATAATGCATTGATATTAAACTCCTCCATAAGGATATATTCCAAGAGAACTTCCACTTAGCCTCAGCAACACTGAGAAACATACCCACGACCTGCGTATGGTGGCACACAATTGCTAAGTCGACTGAGAAGTGTCAAACCAGAGAGGCAACTTAGCAACCAACATTTAAAGAGGTATTGTTTGCACTGAAGCCAGCTGAAAACATTCTGGATAAAAGTAATTTTCTATGCATTGAAATTTTCCAGATATTCCACTTTCTGGAAGGGCGTGATAAGTTAAGCAGTTGGCTGAAAGGGGAAATGGTACATTGACGAACAATGCATGACCTCTGGACCTGAAAAGTTCAATTCTTTTTTACATCTGGAATCAAGTATATTGCTATGGAAAATCCTTAGTAAGATATACTACCTACTTATACTGTATAATGATTGGACTGTTCTTTCCCCCCCATAATCTTTGGATACCGGATGAATGATAATGGTTTGCTCCTAGTATGAAGATTCTGGTTTGATGTGACATTTGTTAGGCTGACATTTTAATATCCTGCTGACTATAACGATTTTTTAATGGCGCATTTCTCAAAATTCTATGTGTTACTGCTAAAGGAAAACATATTCTAATAGTTGAAAAGCTCAAATAGCTCATTTGCAGAGGTTTTTGAGCTGATCTTTTTGATTTCCGGTTACAGCACCCAGGATAGTTTAATTTACTAATGTGAGTAATACCAAACAGGCTGAAGTGTTAAATCATGTGTTGTCACTTAGGCAGTAAATGAGTAGTAATATTGTGATTTATCACACCAATACCCTCAACAACTGTATGATAAATAATCCTGTCAAGTAGCCTTTGCAACTTTACAATGAACTGGACTTTAGTTAATTAAAGATTTTAATTGTGTAATTGCACATGTGCAATTAGGCCAGAAAATAAATGGCAGGCTAAAATTCATTAAGAGGAACGACTTGTCGGTCATTCGCCAACAGATGCCTCCTTTGGTGACAGAGAGCTGTGGGCTTCCTGAGGAACATGGTGCACGTTGTTTTTTAATTGAGCATTTGGACATAGATTTGAAATTATTTGAGCTGTGTAGTACACATTTTTCTTCTTGTTGCGAGGGAAAGCTTTGCATGGGACATGTTAACATTCCATTAGGCATAAAGATCACCTGATGTAGTTATTTTGTTCATAGATTGTGAGAGATTTTATTATTCAGATTCAAGCACTTACCCTGATAAAGCTCCAGTATGACTAGCAGAGAGACAATGTCCATTAACAGATAAAAGTGCACTGCCCACTGTTTTGGTGCAAGCAAAGAAACGGGCATTCAAGTAAGTGGATTAATGCTTCTTGTGGATAGTCCTCAACAATCAGGGGAGATCGAGGCTCAGTGGATAGTTCTGGCAATGTTGAGGAAGGGAGAGAAAGTCTGTGATTTCATGGTGCAGGGCAAGGAGTTCCCGGATGATCATGGGATCGGCCAGAGAAGATCAGATGTTGGTAGGGGAGAGAGAAGTGTTGGCTGCTTGTGAGTATGAATCCTCCCCTTGGCTCATAGCAGGAAGTCTATCTCCCAGCTTTATATTGCTCTCAAATTTCCAATTTCCTTGAGCCCGGGAAATGCTGGCCTGCAATTATTAAATTTAAGTCAGATACCCAAGTGCATTGTGCAAACCTCTCATTGAATCCCTGCAATGCAGAAGAAGGCCATTTAGCCCACCCAGTCTGCAGAGTCTAACCCAGTATCCCCCTCCCATCGCCGTAGCACCACTCATTTTTCATAGTTAATCCATGTAACCTAGACATCTTGGGAAACTAAGGTAATTTTTTTTACCGTGACCAATCTAATCTGCACATTTTCGGACTGTGAGAGAAAACTGGAGCACCTGGAGAAAACACATACAGACACGGAGAGAAAATGCAAACTCCACACAAACATTGACCCAAGGCCGAATTGAGACAGCAGTGCTAATCATTGTGTCACTGTGCCACCCATCTAATGCAAGTATGTTATTGCAGTATCCTAGCCTCTCCAAGATGGTGCATCCATGCAATTCTGCACTGTAAATATGAAGGCAGGAATGTAGGTAATCCTCTGTTTAAAATCTTTAACATCTAGCCTGGTTCTCTTCCCATGTGTGAGCATTGATTTAGTGTTGACTCTGATATGTCTAAAATGAATGGATGATATAGTCATAGGTGTCCTTTCCTGACGAACAGTGGTGGTGATGAAAAGTGGACTCCAGCATCTTAATAAAAGGAATTTTTACAAAGAAAGCGTTGTTGTGTGAGAATGAGAACTCTATAGCCAGAGGAGTAGGTTTTTTCATTGTTCGTCTTTCCATAATTTCTGCCTTATTCTTCTGCATCTGATGGCTTAGAATGAGATGGGGTGCAATTGGTGCCAGCAATATCCCCGAACACCTTGGTGACACGAGCAAATGTGTCTGCAGGCAATCGCAAACAAAGCTGATCTTGATTTCTGTTGACATGCTTTCACTGAGCAGGAAAAGTTAGTAGGAACAAGAATCTTGCTGTGCTGAGGATCACAACACCTGTTAATACACTCTTGTTACTGTCTCCACCAAAATAAAAGTAGAGCAGAGATTGAGTTGACAACTTTCTTGGATCACTTAGTCCGGTGCTGCAGGATCTGATGGATTATTTGCCTGCTTAATTGGTTGATCAAGATCTGCTACCATTATAACATTATGTTTACATCAGGGCTGAGCAATCAGGTCCGTTCTGATGTGGTAAAACTGAGCAAGCCCAACAGTGAATCCGAAGATGATATCTATGTTTGTTCTTCAGGTTATCAAACCTGATCCATCCAAGACTGAGTAGGAAATCGATATCTCCATTATTTGATCAGTATAAGATTAGAAATGAGTTATAAATTCACAGAGATTGCTGCTATTCCACCACTGTGCTTGAGTATCCCAGCTCTTCAACTGTGACTATCTTCTTGAATCTAATTTTCTTGCCACTTCCCAACAGCTTTAGATATTTCCCTTTTCTAAATTCAATTCTAATTACCGTTAAGACTGTGCTGTACTTTTCTCCCTTCAATAATCAGTTGTACTAAAGCATTCCTAACCCTCTCTATATAAATATCACTTTTAACTTCTATCTTTGTTCTTCCAGAAAGAATGCTTAGACTATGGCATGATCTTACCGCCCATTCACGCCACATTCCAGCTGCAGTAAAGACAAGGAACTTAGTGCCCATTCTGACCCATGCCTCCTTGATGCTGGTCTGGAAATATTGAATGGGATTTAGTTTGGGCAACAGGGGCCTGACCCATGAGTTGGAGATGTAGTGGGAGCCTGTGTCGCCTTTCTCTGGGAAGTCCATTGTGACTTGATTCTATTTAGGCACTTGTGCAGTGTTGGACCTCCTGTCAGATTAAGTTTCCAGTAGCAGCCCCAATCTGATCACAGGGCTCCAACTCTCCGAATGCACCCAGAGGGAGGGATTGTCAAATTCCCTCTACCCTCGCACCAATTTTCCTTTTGAAGCATTCATAATATTGAAAATCTATGCCATGATAGTACTCTCACCCTTTTCTGCTCTTGTGCAAAAAAAAATCCACACCTTTTAGCCTTTTTTCCCAACCAGTAACTCATGTCATGCATGTCTTTACAGCACACTTTCATTATATATAATTATCACTTTTTTAACTTCATTGTATAATGGGTTCCTGGAACTGCAAATAATTTCTGACACGATAGAGAGTAACTTGGGTAACTCACACCTACATGATAGTGAATGCACATTTGTTTTTTGTTCAGTATGAAAAGGGAAATGTTTATGATTGAACAGAGAACAAAGAACATCACAGCACGAGGAACAGGCCTTTCGGCCCAACGAGCCTGTGCTGCCATTTCAACACTGTGAGTTCCCTCTCTGCACCATATTGGAAACCAGATTGAGGGGACACTAATTTAGGGACAATTTGTTACACCAATCAGCCTAAGAGCACATCTTTGAGATATGGGAGGAAACCGGAGCACCCGGAGAAAACCCACACAAGCACGGGGAGAATGCGCACACTCCCACAGACACCGGCCCAAATCAATGTATCTGCACAGCAAACAGTGATAGTCACTGAGCTGTCGTGTTGCACCAGAAGCACAGTACATTTTTGAACTCATAACAATGAAAAAGTAAAAGAATCTCTATTTAATAATAACTTTCAATAATTGATTCAAAGTTGTTTTTGTTTTTCAGGAACAAATAGATTGAGTGAGAAAGAAGCTCAGTATTATTTGGCTGCTCAAAAATCAAGGAAAATTCGGAAAATTATTGATTTTGTGACTGAATCTATCTTTAGCTTTATGGAGTCAGCAATCTGCACAAAAATCATGGACCATAATTTCCGACCTCTCCAGTATCGGCTTGGGGGTATAACCCAAAGATATGCTTGATACCCTGCCCCTGGAATGTCACAGGTAAGGATTTGCACAGCAATTGCTCAGAAGTGCAAACTTGCTGGTAACCATCTGAAAGTGTAATTTAATTTGCAAACTTTGGATGTTTCTGACAGTGTTACATCAATATCTGTTCAGAAAAAATTAGAACTAAAACCTCTCCAAACCTAGATCAAGGCCCCCTTCTCCCATTCTTCTGCACTCTGGGATCCCCAACACCAGAGGATTCCCCCTGCCATGTGAGCACCATGGTCCTCCCCACATTCCCAGCCCACCATGGGAATTCCACCTCCACCTCTGCACCACCAACCCAACCCAATGCCCTTCTGTGAGCCTGACTAGCAACCCCCAAACCAATCTCCCCCCTGCCATAGGTTTGACACCCCAATACTTGACCAGATCTAACACCAGCTCCCCCACTGAAGCCCAAGCAGATCCTCCTCCCATCCAATTCAGTCCTCTGCCACTGCAAGCCCAACATCACCCTACCTGACTTGACTCGAACCCCCCATCACCCTGAAGTGCGACCACCCCCCCCACTCCCCACACACCTGCCCACCCCACCAACTTCCAGATGCCTGGACTCCCAATCACCCCTGGCAAAATTTACCAAGGTAATTGGGCACAGAGTGGAATTTGATGTCGCTCGCCACTCTGAGGATGTTAAGGCCTATTATGTCAGTTCAAATGAATTTGAGAAAAACTGACGCTGCCAAATAAAACTTTCAAAGCGGCTGTCAAAAAAGAAAAAGAGAAAAGCGTAATTGTTGTGAGATATGGCAAATTTTACTTTGTCTAAATTCTTCTTTTGAACGTTGGGCTTTTCATAACTGAGGAGAAAATAGCAGATTAAATAAAAAGGCATTTTGAGTGATTCAGTTGATGCTTCAATAAAGTGTGACAGTGTGCTGAACAATACACTCCTTTATCAGGAGAATTCGCTGTTCTGTGAACTATAACATGGAGTGTGATGACATTTTGTGCTTTTTCCGATGTCATCAGTTTGCAGTAATAAAAAAGTCAGAGTCCCACCGGCATTATTCAAATGGAAAATGCAATTACGATTGCTAATGAGCAAACTCGATTATAGAATCTCTGCTGTTCAGAAGGAGGCCATTTGGCCCATTGAGTCTACACCAACCCACCATCTTACCCAGGTCCATAACCCACACCTATTTATCCTGCTAATTCCCCAACATATTTTGGGACACTAAGGAGCATTTTAGCATGGCTGACCCACCTAACCTGAATATCTTTGGAGTGTGGGAGGAAATCAGAGCACCCGGAGGAAGCCCAAGCAGATATGGGAGAATGTGCAAATTCCACATGGACAGTGACCCAAGTTAGGAATCGAACCCAGGTCCGTGGCACATGTGAGGCACATGTGCTAGCCATTGTGCTGCCCCAAGAGAATTGGGATTCCTGGTCTACAAGGCCAATGTTTTAATCACTGAGCCATGAAGGCAGCTCACAGTAACAATATACCCTGAAGGATAATACACCTTCAGGGTGAGAATCAGTACAGGCAGGGAATCTGTTTTAATTAACAATTAGATGGGTATTAAAAATGTAGTGAGACCTCAAGTCCTAGCTTTGCAGTTAACACTTCATTGACTGCAGCTACTGATGGTGCAAATGCAGAGGAACCTTGTGGATATTGTTTCTTCAGCAGGACTCTCTTTTGATTCAGAGGGTTCTTTGGATTGATTTATTTTCCTGACCATTATCCAGGGGCATAAAGTCTCTGAGACTTGGGGGGGGTGGGGGTTGCTGTTGGGGAGATGCTGTCCAGGGGAGTGGGGAGTGACAATCTCCCAAGGCATGTGTACACACAGTGCATTGAGAGATCAGGTACAAGCACAATGCTCCCCTCTAACACTCAGCAATAGGCTTGCCAGCATGAATAGACTCCATCCAGTCCCCCTGCAGGCATGAATCACATCTTGCCTCATTATTTTCTCAAAGTGACGTAAAATAACGACTCAGAACTCGCCCAAAAAATGGATTTGATTCTCTCCCGTTTTCACGTTTGTTAGGCATCCAGAATTATTTTGGTAAGATTGCCCCGTTGTCCCTATGATTGCACCTCAAAGTGTGCTTGCCGCAACCTCCTGCTCCTCAAAATAGTTTATTCCCACAAAAAGAGGAAAAGTCATTTACGGCCAGAATGTGGTCATTCTGGTCATTGGATCATTCTGGTATATTGTAGGCAAAATCAATAGTGAAGAAAATTGTACTTAGGAGATTGGAACCTGTCATTCATGAGAGTTTTGCATTTAATATGAGCTGATCAGCATAATTTATTAACTATAAATGTTTTATACGCTAATCTCAACATGCCAAATGATGCAATTGGGTTGATTAATAAATATAATTTCTGTCCCATTTGAGGCCGACACAGATTTCCATCGTTTTGTTTTTACTGGCAGATTATTTATTTACCTGATGCAAATGATGGAAATTTAATTCTCTGGGAGTTACACATGTATTTGGGTTCAGTCACATGTGGTATTACATTGCTTTTGATTAAGTCATGTAAACCCCCATGAGGTGGAGAACTTGTTGACCTTTGAGTGTGGCTTGGCCGGGAGACAAACACACACTGTGAGCTGGCTGCTGACTCGTGCACTCTCTGAGTTTGCGAGACAGGTTCGAACCGAAACAAATTCATAGAAGCAGATTCTCTGTGTTTCTATCTGAAATGTTTGTCGAATGTTGCTGGAACTCCATCTTGCACTATTGTGACTATCTGAGAAGGGTAATCAACTGTCGAAAAGTATAGATGACCAGGCCTAAATAAATGTTCTTTAAGGAAAGCAACGTCAAAAATGTTTTAACAGAGTGAAGGGACATGATTCTGCTTATATGTGTTGCAGTTCAACCTCCAAGTGATGTTCTGCAATGTTCTCCTTGCTTTTAAATGCATCAGTCATTCTATAGCAAACTTTGAAGCCCCACTTTCTATTTCATTTTATTTTGTAATGCTTAAAGGTCGATGTAATGATGCACTTTCATGGACTTCATTAGAAACTCAAAAAGAATTCTTAACAAGAAGAACTATACAGCAGACGCACAGCTGCATCCAGACCCCTACAGGTCTCCTGCCTCAGAGAGGGCTCCACTCCTTGGGGTAATTACTCACTCTGCATCCGAATTAGTCCATCAAACCAGGTGACCCTTACTCTGCTGTTTTGCCCTTAAAGGCACAGTCACCACAATCTATGGAAAAAAGTCTTGGAAAAAAGAATTACAATTTAGGGTTGAGATGAGGGGACATTTCTTCATTTGGAGAGCTGTGAATCTTTGGAATTGTCTATCCCAGAAGACAGTGGACATTTGATTGTTTGGTGTATTCAAGACAAAGAACTATAAATCTTCAAAGACCAAGGGAATCAAAAGGAACTGGGATTGGGATTGGAAAATAGAACTGAAGCAGGGGATTATCTACGATTTTATTGGATGGTGAAATAGGAGTGGAGATACTCCTACTTCTTATGTTCTTATTCTCCACATATGCAATTCAATTGTCATCAGTTACAATGTCTCCTTAAGAGCAAATTTGTTCAATCAATCTCCAATGCAGGGCGATCTGGAGGAACATTTTTGATGTCATAGTTGAACCCCTCATTCTGTATTTTAGGTGATATCCGGAACAAATGGACAACTGCATGGCATTCATTCCAACCTGAGACGGGATGTCATTACAGCACAGCTAACCAACATTCTAAAATCCAGGTTAGTGTTAGGCATCATCATTATATATAAGGTTTGACTTTACAGCATGGTACAACATGGGGTGGCACAGTGGTTAGCATTGCTGCCTCACAGCACCAGGGACCTCGGTTCAATTCTTGCCTTGGGTCATTGTCTGTGTGAAGTTTGCATGTTCTCCCCCTGTCTGCATGGGTTTCCTCTGGGTTCTTCAGATTCCGCCCACATTGCGGGTTAGGTGGATTTCCCATGCTAAACTGCCCCTTTGTGTCAGGGGGACTAACTAGGGTAAATTGCAGGAAATTCTGGAGGAACACCTTTGATGTCGTAGTTGGAGTTATGGGGATAGGGCCTGGGTGGGATTGTGGTCAGTGCAGACACGATGGCCCAACTGGCCTTCTTCTGCACCGTAGGGATTCTAGGTTTCTATGAACAGTGAAACATCCCACACTGGCACCTCTTAGTCCACAACGGAATTAACTCACCTTCATCAACAGAACTAAGGACAAGCTTATGCTGGTATGAAATGTGTGGTCATTAAAGTTAGTTATTAGGCAGATCTGCTTAAAGCACTGAAAGCCAGGTAACAGAAGGAAGTCTGTTTTGTTGCAAACAGACAAAAAAAAACGCAAATTTGCCATTATGTTTATGAAGATGTTGCTCATTACTCTCCCCTAATTCATATTAATGCACAGGGTTTAAACGCGTCCTGGAGTTTTTGCGTGAGGATAGTATCCTTGTGAAAAACAGACTTTAAAGAAGTGAGCTTACGCCTCAGTTGAGACTGCCAGCTTCTCAATTTCAGACAGTAGCCGAGGAAATCAGCTAGTCTCCAAGGTCTTGCATCCCTCCAACCCTCCTACCCAACCCAATATGACCGACATTTAAATGTAGCCATGTGTCATGCAGGGTCCCCTGCTGAGTGTGAGAGTAGCATTGGTAAGGATAGGTTCCAACTGTAACGTTCACTGCTCCACTTGTCTTCAATTTCCACTGCTTTACAGCCTAGTTTGCATCATTAGATTGAAGGAAAATGCAGTCCCCAAAGCTTCAGTGATTTTTTCCAATGACTCTTTCTAAAAGTATGCTAAGAATAAATGATTGAGGAATAAAATCTCAATCAGAGCCCATATAATGCATTTATTTGCTATTCAATAAGCACTTAAATGTATTTGGTTGAAAAACATCCTCACTTAAGCCAGAATGAGTGCAGAAGCAGTGGGGTGTGAGAGAGAAGATGGATGAAAGGACATGGATCAATAGATGCAATGCAATTAACTATTGTCAAAGTGATCCTTGATCTTTGCCCTTTGAAGCAAGCTAAATTCAAAATATATGTGCATATATGCATCTGACCACCATTAATCTCTTTGTCTTTATATGTCCATGATTACAGGAATATATAAACCTATCAAATCACCATGTTAACATATTGTAATGGATTGAAAATGTTTAGTTCCCGACAACTAAGAGAGACACAAGAATTTCTAATAAAGAAAGGAAACATTCAATGATAAATACTGAAGACAGTTTCTTAGGAAGGGTGGATGCATGATCCATCACATCCTATTTTTAGCCTCTCCATTTCAACGGAACAATTTATCTTCCAATTTTAAAGAAGGCTTTCTGGAAATAGACACTGCAAAGACTTCTGTGTAAATGAAAGCTGGTAAAGGTTAAAAGGCAAACTCCATTATCTTCAGTGCTGCTTTTCTTTAATTAAGTTCAGCCTAACTCTGAAAAGTAGATCAAATGAAAGAGCAAATGCACTATTGTCCATAGTTGCTGTTATTTTCAATGGATTTGAAATAGAGATGGATATTGAAGTGATTCAGCATCTTATGAAACACAGATTTGTAAAAAGGTACATCGTTGAGTGTTATTGTGAATTATATAATAGGCTGGATAATATAGCATCCTCTCCCCGCAACCCTGAGCTAAAAATCGAGGAAGAAACATGGTGGCACAATGGTTAGCACTGCTGCCTCACAGCGCCAGGGACCTGGGTTCAATTCCAGCCTTGGGCAACTGTCTGTGTGGAGTCTGCACATTCTCCAAGTGTCTGTGTGGGTTTCCTCTGGGGTGTTTCAGTTTTCTCCCACAGTTCAAAGATGTGCAGTTAGGTGGATTAGCCAGGCCAATTAGTGTCTCAAGACGTGTAGGTTTAGATACATCAGCCATGGTACATGTGTCGGGTTACTGGGATAGGGCCTGAGTAAGATACTCTGTCAGAGTTGGCGCAGACTCGATGGGCCAAATGGCCTCCTTCTGCACTGTAGGGATTCTACGATCCCAACAGCTGCCCTGCAGCAATGTTGGTTGCTTTAAGGTGAGCCCGCTGCCCTCTCTCAGTACCAATCCCTCCCTTAGAGATCTGTCCACCAATCGGAATAGCTGACAGCCCTGTAATCCCAGCACTACCACCAGGAGCATTGGCTACTGCTGGGATTACATCAGCCCAAACATGCCAGGAAGCCTAGGTAAGTCTGGCATCTAAGTCTAGGCCTGCTAACTTTTCACAGCAAGCAGGAGAGGTGGGGGGAAGGTGCGGGGTGCTCAACTGAGGAGGTCAGATAGAAGGTTGGATTGGGGGGGGGGGTGACCATGGGAATGCTCCTGACTAACATGGTGGTCTGCATTGGGGCATTTTCCCCTTGCCCTATACCCACTTATAAATTGCCGGCATTTCCGCAAGGCATGAGCCACCCCTGCTGAGAGTAAAATACCAGCAGTAGGATGAGTACCTCACGTGGCCATTAATTGGTGACCTTGGGGCCTTCAAATGCCCATGGGCTGGCAGGCCACCTGACACCATCAATCAAATTTCAGACAGGCTGGGAGCGGATGGGTGGGAGACAGGAAGCTCACTGGCTGGAATTTACAAGTGTACCTGGAAGATATGATAGACTGATTTTACCAAGAACCAGCTCTGTAAACTACATCTTCCAATTAACTGTTTTCACAATGTTGGCTTTCTGGAAAGAAAGTCATTGATACAAAGTGCAAACATAATATCAAAATTGCAGCCACATAATGACAAGTTTATATCCAGCTTTAATCTATTTAGAGTCAAACTAGGATGCATCCTCAAATTAATATGCTAATAAAATGCCCCACATGTGAAGAATACTGTACAGAAGGCAGCAATCTTTCTAAATCCCACATTTGTAGTAAACCCGTGTTTCCCCCTCACATCATTCTCTCATTTCTTTGCTCTTACTCCTCAAAGCTCTCATCCGTGAGACCCCTAACCTCCTGGTCCTTTGGCCCTAACTCACTTAATTGTTAAAATCTCAACTGCCCTTCCTACTTCCCGAGTTAGTCAATATTGTTCATGATTTTCTCTCCTCAGAAAATGTCCGTCTCTATTTCAATTCTGCCCACTATGACACCATTCCTCACAAAACTAATCCTTCACACATCCATCCTTTCAACTCTTTATCTGTCCAAAGTAATGGACAGATAGGTCGAGAGTAAGAGGGGGGAAGTTTAAAAGTGATGTAAAGGGCATATAGTGGGTGGTGAATGTCAGAGGAGATGGTGAAAGCAGGTTCTATAACAATGTTCAAGAGGCATCTGGATAGATACATGAATAGGCAGGGAATAGAAGGATATGGACCACATAGAGGCAAGAAAATATTAGATTAGAGAGGCATTCATGTTGGCACAGACTTGGTGGACCGAAGGGCCTGTTCCTGTGCTGTACTATTCTGCTCTTTGTAATCTTGAACAGTCTCACCTCCCAGGTCAACAGTTACCTTACCTTGAACTCCATTTTGGCACCCCTGTACTAAACCTACCTCAATAACAAAATGGCTCTTAGACATTCACAAAATGATATCCTAAGTGACAATGGTAAACTACTTGTCCTTATCCTGTCTATTTATTTAAAAAGTTGACTAAACCATCCTTTTCCAATGCCTCTCTACCATCATGCAGCTGGGCAGAACCACTCTCACCTGCTTCCATTCTTATTGCTATCCATAATATTTTGCTTTTATATTATTCTTTAATTTGCTGCCACTTCTCTTCCGGCTCATCTTGCAGGAGTTCTGCCTTTCGCTCTGGAGGGATTTCAATGTGTCTCTTTTACCTTCATTGCTTTCCATTCCCCTTCTTTTGTTTCATAGAATCATAGAATCCTTACAATAAAGAAGGAGGCTATTCGGCCCATTGAGTCTGTACTGACCGTATCCCACCCAGGCCCTAATCCCATAACTCCACACATCTACCATGCTAATCCCCCTAACACTAGGGTCAATTTAGCATGGCCAATCGACCTAACCTGCACATCTTTGGACTGTGGGAGGAAACCAGAGCACCCGGAGGAAACTCATGGTGACACTGGGAGAACGCGCAAACTCCATGCAGGCACTGACCCAGGGCTGGAATTGAACCTGGGTCCCTGGCGCTGTGAGGCAGCAGTGCTAACACTGTGCCATTCTGCCGCCAATCAGGTATTTAACAAAACTTGTTTCCACAGCCTCATCTCTTATCTCAGTTTTTCCATGTGGATTCTAAATAAAATTTGCAGCTTCATGTTTCAGGTCAACACATTATTACAGATTTTTAAAGAAATCATTCCTGGGATGAAATGCTCACTTGGCCAGCATTTGCTGCCCATCACTAATTGCCCTTGAGAAGGTGGTGGTGAGCTGTGTATTTGAACTACTGTAGTCCATGTGGTGTAGATATAGTCACAGTGCAGTTAGTGATGGATTTCCAGGATATTGATCCAGCAGCAGTGAAGGAGCTGCAATATATTTCTAAATCAGAATGGTGATTGTCTTGGAGGAGAATTTTGAATGGTTGGATTTCCCACGTGCCTTCTGCCCTTGCCCTTCTAGATAGTAGTGGCTGTGGATTTGAAAAGTGCTACCTAAGGAGTTTGGAAGGTGCTATCTAAAGAATATCTTCAAGATATTCCGTCTTTCTCAGACCACTGCTCTTGACACATTCTGAGAGCCATATTCTGAGGGCGCTGTCTGGTGTTATGTGGGGGTAGAGCTTGCTACGGGTGTTGGATATTGGGGAGTGGCATGGAGGAGGGGGCTGAGGATGGGGTGTCAGTAGGGGATGGGAGGGATTGTCCCATGTGGGGCTCAAACTGCGTGCTTATAATAAAAGTTAGAGGTTTTTTTTCTTCTAACACTGTCAGAACTGTGAGTGTGAAACTTGCAGAATTGTGTTCAAGTGCAACAAAACGGCACTCTCTCCAAACAGGATAAAAATTAAGACAAGTACTTACCTGCCCAATTTCCTAAATCATGCTTAACTGATTTGTGGAGGGTTACAACCACAAAGCACTACTGTACAATACATACCTTAATATATTTACTCTCAATCTAAAGACCACTTTTCTGCTCAGATTCTAGCCACAGACAGCGGCTGGAATTCTCTGGCTGTTCACGCCCTGCCATCGCTGCCAGCGAGGATGGAGAATTTGATGCTCAGCGAAATTCTTGTCAGGATTCTCTGGTCACTCACTGCAGTGGCCAAAGAATCCTGCTGGCGTGAGTAGCCAGCGAATCCTACCCAGCATTTGATTATTACAGGCCATATTCTCTGATCTTGCCCACAGCTGGGATTCTCCAGTCCCGCTGCTGTGAAGGGGGATTTTGCTAAGGATCAAATTCTTTGTTCTCGCTGGCAGTGGCATTGAACATGTGAGAGTAAAGAACTCCGACCTATAAGTTGACACTGTCAGTCGAAATTTCCTATAAGATATGATAGAATAACCAGTAAGATATGATGGAATTTCCTATAAGATTAGATGGAATAACTAACTACCCTGATAATTACCCAGCAACTTCCTGGGTTCAAACTTATTGCAGTCATAAAATGGCAGCAGGACTTTTCAGCCTGATTTGATTTGATTTGATTTATTATTGTCACATGTATTAACATACAGTAAAAAGTATTGTTTCTTGCGCGCTACACAAACAAAACATACCATTCATAGAGAAGGAAACGAGAGAGTGCAGAATGTAGTGTTACAGTCATAGCTAGGGGTAGAGAAAGGTCAAATTAATGCAAGGTAGGTCTATTCAAAAGTCTGACAGCATTAGGGAAGAAGCGGTTCTTGAGTCGGTTGGTACGTGACTTCAGACTTTGTATCTTTTACCCGATGGAAGAAGGTGGAAGACAGAATGTCCGGGATGTGTGGGGCCCTTAATTATGCTGGATGCTTTGCCAAGGCAGCGGGAACTGTTGACAGAGTCAATGAATGGGAGGCAGGTTTGCGTGATGGATTGGGCTACATTCACGACCTTTTGTCATTCCTTGCGATCTTGGACAGAGCAGGAGTCATACCAAGCTGTGATACAGCCGAAAGAATGCTTTCTATGGTGCATCTGTAAAAGTTGGTGAGAGTCGTAGCTGACATGCCAAATTTCCTTACTCTTCTGAGAAAATAGAGGTGTTAGTGGGCCTTTTTAACTGTAGTGTCAGCATGGGGGAACCAGGACAGGTTGTTGATGATCTGGACACCTAAAAACTTGAAGCTCTCAACCCTTTCTACTTCATCCCTGTTGATGTAGACAGGGGCATGTTCTCCTTTACACTTCATGATGCACACAGGCTATTCAACAAGGTTACGCCAAAAGCCAAAATCTCCAGCAAGGCTTGTTGGTTCTTCTCCCCAAAAAATGTAGTTTCCCAGTGTGAAAGAATGAGCAACACGAATAGGATTCCAGACAGGATAAGTACAATTAATAAAAAAAAATTGAATAATGGATTTACTGTAGGTTCTTTTGACCCTACATACATAACTTTTTAAAACATCATTTCGACTGTACTAACAGCATTGCAAGTGCTGCCCTAAAAATTACAAATGGGTCATGTGAATGTCAGTGCTAGTTTATTTTTTTTTAAGGCCATTTGAAGCAAATTAGGGTAATTTACTTATCAAAACTTAGAAAGTATCGGTGGTGTACTGCAATGTATCAAAGGCAAAGTGATATTCAGGCCTCAGAGTACTCAAAGGAACATTCTGTGTGCTGAAGTGCTTCAAATGTACTGCAATTTGCAAACAAACCCAACTTTCTTCAATTTGGAATACTTGCAGTCACTTTTTGGAATTCTGCTAGTCCTGGTATTTATACATTAATTTTTCTGTGTACATTCATCACGTTTCTCGCTATCCACCTCAACAGTACAGTGGCACAGGGATTAGCACTGCTGCCTCACAGCGTCAGGGACCCAGGTTCGATTCCTGGCTTGGGTCACTGTCTGCGCGGGGTCTGCATGTTCTCCCATTACATGGGTTTCTTCTGGGTGTTCTGGTTTCCTTCCACAATTTAAAGATGTGCAGGTTAGGTGGATTGGCTATGCTAAATTGCCCCTTAGTGTCAGAGGGATTAGAACAGTAAATACATGGGGTTGTGGGGATACAGCCCTCGTGGGATTGTTGTCGGTGCAGACTCAATGGGCCGAAAAGTCTCCTTCAGCACTGTAACGATTCTATGAAACTCTATATACAATGGGGGAGCCATAATAATTGAGCCTCTTCACAAATATTCTGTTTATAGCATTTGAATAAGGTTAATGCCTGACTACACATGGATAATTTAAAAAGGAACCTAAAGGAATTCTGTCGGCATGTTAACAGGTTAAAAAAAAAGAGGATGTCAGAGGAGGATGTTTATGGACAAAATACGGATCTACTGCTATTGGCACGGTTACGGCTCAGGGAGTTTGCACTGGTGTTTACCAAGGAGGAAGTTTTTGCCAAAGCTTCAATAAACAAGGAAGTTGCGGGGTTGAATTAAAAATAAATACCAGAAAGATGGGCAATACCTCAAGTGGATATTACCCAATGCAATAGGATGCATTTTAAGTTGTTGAGGGAAGTGAGGGTAGAAATTTAAGATTGTTTGCTTCAAACTTACAGTCCACTTACAGTATGCCAGAGGGCTGGAAGATTCCAAGTATTACATCCTTGTGAAAAAGGTATTCCCTTTCTGAGTATATAGAAAGACCTGTCCCTTGTCAGGATAGATTATCAGGATTCTCCTTCAGTTGTCCTGTTAATCTGACCTTCATCTATACCCACCCATTCTCCGAACTAGCATTTCCTCAGCTGGTGTGGACTCAGTGCTCTGGTTTCACGTGACGATGTTGCCTATGACTACTGGAATGGCATCCAATGCCTGCTAGCCTTCTGCTGTAAGTCACCCCCTCCCCACCATCACCATTGACCCACCCCGTGTTACCTTCACCCTCTCATCTGTCATCCTTGAAGTGCGCCACTTCCCCCAAAACCCTTCTACCCTTCACATGCCTTCCATCCTGAGCCCACGCCAGTCATAATCTCCATGTTCATCCTCATCCGATCACACATTATTGTTCAGTCCTGTTCATTTCGCTTGCCCCAGACAGACTCTCACCTTCCCACCCTACGACATCACATTAGCCTCTCCAACAGCCACAGTGTCTTCCTACCAGCAGCACTCACAGTTCGTCCTCCAAAATTCCACCATTGATACCACGCACCCCTCCCTTAGAATCTTCCCCCTTCCATTCACTGTCCCCTGGCTCCCTCCACTCATTGTCCCCTGGTTTGCTCCCCCCCCCCTCAGTATCTTCTTCATTTCTCCACTCTTGCACTGCTCGCCAGTTTCTCTGCCTCCTCGACATTTGCCCTCCCACCCACCCTCATGCCCCCCCACCCCCGTTTCCCAGTACCCCTAGATACTGCACACTTTACCTCTCTGTAGATCAGGTCACGGGTTACTGGTAAGTCCTCTTTTGCCATCTCAGTGCTATGTTGATCCAGCCATGATCCGATAGCTGTAAACTCCCATTGTAGGGCGGGGTGGGGGGGGGGGGGGGGGGGGGGTCGCAGGGGCGGAACTTTCCAGTAGGCTGTTCGTTTTAATTCCATTAGCCATCCGGTAATTGGCTTCCCGATGGGCTTACGGGAATGGCGAATGGCCATTATCCTACCACGACAGTCAGACAGCACGTTCACATTGACATTTCTCACCATCAGGAACCTGATTTATTTTCTCTAGTCTTCTCTGCCCTATCCACCATGAACCCTGATTGTCTGGGAGGAAAGTTCCGGACAAAGAGTTGTGGTGAATGAATGTTTTTTAGGCAGGAGAGAAGGTTACAATGGGAGCCCTAAAGGTCCATTATGCGGACCACTGTTGTTCGTGCTATTTGTTAGGCTTTTGGCCTACAGTTTGAAATTTGCAGATGACAGCCCAAAATTTCACGTCTCGCCCACCGCAGGAATCATAGAGAGAGTGGGGCAGAAAATTCGGCAGACCATTTGAAGGTTTGTTGAGCTTGGGCAGGAATTTCCGGCCTTGGGTGAGCACAGCTGGAAAATCCCACCTGACGCACATTAAGAGCTGGTTAGGGACCAGGAACTTGTTACTTAAAAGTAGACAAAGCTTGAAATTTGGGCACCCATTAAGAAAATAAAGCTACAATATCCCATGGTTTCAAACAAACAAAATATGCTTTACTTTACGAAGTCAGAAAAGTACAATTTTTTATCATTAATCTTATACGCTAACATTCAGAGTTAACATGAGGTCATTATAAATTAACATGAGGTAAATATAAAAACCACTAGCTTCCGAGGAATTATTTCAAGGGTTTATAAATGGAAGCAGGAAGTAAAGCTAAAACCAGGAAGTAATGCTAAATTTCTGTAAAACACTCATTTGGCCCCAGTGGAAGCATTATGTCTAATTCTGGGCAAACCTGATGAAGGATGTCTTAACTTTGAAGAGGGTATAAAAGAGATTTAACAGAATAGTTCAATGATTTGATTTGATTTATTATTGTCACGTGTATTAACGTGCAATGAAAAGTATTGTTTCTTGCATGCTATATAGACAAAGCATACTGTTCATAGAGAAGGAAATGAGTGAGTGCAGAATGTAGTGTTACAGTCATAGCTAGGGTGTAAAGAAAGATCAACTTAATGCAAGGCAAGTCCATTCAAAAGTCTAACAGCAGCAGGGGAGAAGCTGTCCCAGAGTCAGTAGGTATGTGACCTCAGATTTTTGTATCTTTCTCCCGAAGGAAGAAGGTGGAAGAGAGAATGTCCGGGATGCGTGGGGTCCTTAATTCTGCTGGCTGCTTCGCCAAGGCAGCAGGAAGTGTGGACAGAATCAATGGATGGGAGGCTGGTTTGCATGATAGGCTGGGCTACATTCACGACCTTTTGTAGTTTCTTGAGTGCGGAATTATAGATGAATCAATAGACTGGAGAAGTTTAGGTTGGCATTCTTATAGCAGAAAAGGCTAATATGAGATTTGATTTTGTTGTATAAAGGCACAAATGATATATGTTGAGAAAACCAAGAAAACTGTTTGCAATTGCTCAAAGGTGAAAACCAGAAGGCAAATTTAAAATGATTGGCAAAGAACCAGAAGCAATTGAGGATATCATTGAAACTTACACAATTCTAACAGAATTACCCAGGTAGACTCAAAGGATGTTCCTGATGGTGGGGAGTCCAGAACTAGGGGTCATAGTTTAAGGATGAGGGGTAAACCTTTTCAGAACTGAGACAAGGAGAAATTCCATCACCCAGAGAATGGCGAATCTGTGGAATTCACTACCACAGAAAGTAGTTTAGGTCAAAACATTGTGTGATTTCAAGAAAAAGATTAGATATAGCTCTGGGGCTATGTTTAACACAAGAAAAGATGTATTCACGCACCAACTGGTTAAGGATTTGGAATGAATTGGCGGATGGAAGACGAATCCAGTAGTCACCTTCGAAGGCGAATTGGATAAAATACTTGAAGGGGGGAGAAAAACTTCAGATAGAGGGAGTGAACGGAACTAACTGAATCGTTCTTTGAAAGAGTTTGTGCCAATTTGATAGGGCCTCCTGTACTATTCTATGATTCTCTGAAGGAAGAACACATTCCCAGACTTCTTCTTTCATTCCTATCAAGACGCTGTCTGCTGCAGAAGACGGCCCAGATAGCAAGACAACCATTTGAGTGGTGACAAAGGCTGGATTTGAATTCCAGGAAGCAAAGAGGAACTCGAACAGTCGCCATTAGAGCTACAAGGCCACCAGTCACTATTTCTTTTTATCTTCCCATCTAAACTCATCAAGTAGCCTTCCCTCAAACGGATGGAAAATTGATTCCAAATGTGATTCAGTGCAGGAAAAAGTCCAGCTACTTCTTCCATATATAAAAAAAATGCAATTTCCGTCCTTCTCTCAAAAGAAGCGAACAGTTAAGTTCGGTTCAGTTTGTACTCTGCCTTTGAAGCGAACAAAGTCTAAATCAACATGTCAATTCAAATGCAGATCATGCTGGCGTTCTTCAACTGTAATGGAATGGCTGCACTGAGTTAAGTGCTACACACTGTGCATTTAATAAGACCCCCTTCCTCTCGTGGATGTTAGCCAGTTCTTATGAAACCCTTAGTACATGGGATAGGGAATATTCGGGGTTTTTTTAGAGAAAGGAAGAATGCTCTTTCTTGTAGCATCAACAATGACATCATTCACTGGTCACAGGATGCAAAGCAATGTGAAAGATTTGTGGGAAATCTTTGAAAATGATCTCGTTCAATCCTGACAATTGAACAATAACAAATTGTCACTAAAGGATGCACTTGCTCAAAAGCTGTTTTTGCCCTGCAGCCAGTATGAGCCAAAACAGGAAACAGCCCATCATTCAGATGTTTCGCTACAATAGTTGGTAAACTGACAGATGTGGGTCACTTAGCAGACTGGCTAAAACCCACAGCTTCCTGACGCTGGTGCAAGATCCAAACTAAGAGTGGCACAAAGGTTAGTGAGACAATGAAAATGCAAGATAATAATAATGCCATAAAAAATCTTTTAGAAGTGGGTTATTCGGGTCTTTAGAGCTTAATTCAATGAGCATGCAATCCTTGTTGCATTTAATTTACGCTCAAAGCCTAAATGGAGTTTACAAGCAATTCAAATGGTGACGATATATATAAATAGCCATGTTAAAACTGGAACAGCTCAACTACAATCCAAACTAATGCAAACTGAGCATCCTTTTGCATGGGGGCGACACAGTGGCATAGTGGTTAGCACTGCTGCCTCACAGCACCAGAGACTTGGGTTCAATTTCTGGCTTAGGTCATTGTCTGGAGTCTGCATGTTCCCCCTGTGTCTGCGTGGGTTTCCTTCAGGTGCTCCCATTTCTTCTCACAGTCTGAAAGACGTGCTGGTTAGGTGCATTGACCCAAACAGGTGCCAGATTGTGGTGACTAGGGGATTTCACAGTAACTTCATTGCAGTGTGAATGTAAGCCTTACTTGTAATTAATAAATAAACTTATAAACTGAATTTGTCTTGCTGCAAGAAGACCAATTCAGTTTTGTTCAAACTCTGATAACAGCAATTGCAATTTTATTTTTATTTTTGCAATTTGCATTGTACTCCAAAGCCCAAGCATTTATTAAACTTTCATTAACCAGACATCCATTTATGTTCTGGGGATTATTTTGTTACTTTGTCCACATGCCTTGCCCTCCGAAAACACATTTTGGAAATTATTGGCACGCGCACTGCGGATTTTTTTTGTCATGTGCTTTTTGTGGCCAAGAATCCTAACAGGAATTTTAAGTAAGAAAATGACCTTCTGATAGCATGAAAAATCGATTAAATGCTTAACAAAAACAAAAATTCAATTTTACAGAGGCTACTTTAAAATTATGAGTTTTTTTATTCATTCGTGGGACATAGGCATGGCTGACTGGCCAGTATTTATTGCCCATCTCCACTTACCCTTGGAGGGCAGTTGGGAGTCAACCACCTTGCTGTGGCTCTGGAGTTACATGTAGGCCAGACCAGGTAAGGATGGCAGATTTCCTTCCCTAAAGGATATTAGTAAACCTGATGGGCTTTTTACAACAATTGACAATGGTTTATGACTCTCTGTGTGGAGTTTGCACATTCTCCCCTGTGTCTGTGTGAGTTTCCTGCAGGTGCACTGGTTTCCGCCCACACTCCAAAGACGTGCGGGTTATGTTGATTGATCACACTCAATTGTCCCTTTGTGTCAGGGGGATGCGCATTGGAAAATACATGGAATTATGGAGCTAGGGTCTGGGCGGGATTGTTGTCAGTGCAGGCTTGATGGGCCAAATGACCTCCCCTTAAACTGTAGGGAATCTATGATTCCATGAGTGAGAACATTTCTTGATTGATTCTCTGGCAGCATAACTGCAACGTATGTCAAAAGGGATTTTTTTTGGATTTAGCTGTAGATTAGTCATTTTCTCTCAATAAAAAAAATCACAAATTTTATTTGAAATTATTTAGAACACAGTCAAAAATAAAATTCTTAAAGATTGTCAAAAATAAAAATGTTCCAAAACAGCTAATCCAACATGAGCAATCTTTTGCACAGGCTAGTCACAGGAAAAGATACACAGTTACCTGCCAGAATCTGGAAAGGTCAGGCTTCAAATGTTGGCTACTACCTGAAGCCTCCATTATAGAAAACCAGTCAGATCTTGGTGCATGTGAAACTAAACCATACCCCCTTTTTCCAGCACTATGTGCGGTATTTTGGAGAGTAAGATTTTAAATGTCCATAAGCTTGTGTTAAATGTGCTTTTTCTAGCTCTGTTTAGCAGTAGAACATTTGATTTTCAGTATCAACAATTATTAAATATACCATGGTCAGAATTTCTAAGTCAACGGCATCTCAGCCTTTTGGCTAAGATGCAAATTAGATCAAGCCTTGGAGGAGGAGCTATACCTACTCCAATCAGCTTGGATCATGTAGATCAAGCCCAAGACAGGAGGTGAGAGCCCTGTCTTGTCAGCTTGGATCAGGAATGTCCCAACTTGTTGGGACTCTGAATTGGCTTTAATTTGACTTGATTGGATTGGAATAACGTAAACAAAAAAAAAAGTCGACTTACTTGCAATTCTTTGAATGAACTCACTGAGACTGAGAGGAAAAACTTGTGGGTTTAAGGTTTTCTGTAGCTGTCAACCTCCAAAACAACTTAGCCTAACTTCACTGACTGTCCAAACCCCCCCTTCCTCACCCCTACCAATGTCCACATCCCATCTTCACCCCATCCACAGTGCAAATCCCCCCTCACCTTCAGCAATGTCCACCCCCTCCTTTGCCTTCAACAATATTCACTCCTTCGCTCACCTCTGACAACGTCCACTCCCCTCACTCCTGGCAATATCCAGCTCCTCCCTCACTCACGGTGGAACAGTGGTTAGCCCTGCTGCCTCACACTGCTCGGGACCCAGGTTTGATTCCCGCTTGGGTCACTGTCTGTGCAGATTCTGCACATTCTCCCCGTGTCTGTGTGTGTTTCCTCTAGATTCTCCGGTTTCCTCCCACAGTCTGAAAGACATACTAGTTAAGTGCATTGGCCATGCGAAATTCTCCGTCAGTGTACCCAAACAGGTACTGGAGTGTGGTGACTAGGGGATGTTCACAGTAATTTCATTGCAGTGTTAATGTAAGCCTACCTGTGACACAAATGAATTTGAAAAAAAGCCCATGACAGTGTTCAGCCTCCTCACACCCCGTAAGAAGACTCAACCCCATCCATCCCTCATTCCCTGACAGAAGCCAGTAATTGCAGAAGATGAGTAGGGAGAGGGAGCACAGGAGAGTGTAAACACTCTTTGCGGAGTGGTGATGAGCACTGCCTAGGTTATGTGGGGAGAGTTGAATGCTGCTGTGACTTCTGGGGTGTGTTGATCCTCCAGCTGCTTTGCTCCCCATAACTTCCAGGGTCCCCATCGTCTTAATTGGGGGTGGTACCCCAAAGATGTGTAGGGGAATCCAGGTAAGTATTTGCATAACAACTGCCCAGGAATTCTAACTTCCCCTACCCAATCTAACAAAGAAATTTATATTGGATATTATATTGGATGATTCCTTCGGAGTTGCGATAATAGTTACTTAGAACATAGAACATAAGAACATAAGAAATAGGAGCAGGAGTAGGCCATCTAGCCCTTCGAGCCTGCCCCGCCATTCAATAAGATCATGGCTGATCTGTTGTGGCTCAGTTCCACTTTCCCGCCCTCTCCCCATAACCCTTAATCCCCTCTCTTATCAAGAACCCATCAACCTGCTTCTTAAAAATATTTAGCGAGGCAGCCTCCACCACTTCAACGGGCAGAGAATTCCAGAGATTCACCACCCTTTGAGTGAAGAAGTTCCTCCTCAACTCCGTTCTAAACCGCCTCCCCTTTATCTTGAGGCTGTGCCCCCTAGTCCTACTGTCTTTTTTGAGCGGGAAGAGTCTCTCCACCTCTATCCTATCCATCCCATTCATCATCTTATACGTCTCAATGAGATCTCCCCTCATTCTTCTAAACTCTAACGAGTACAAGCCTAGTTTATTCAGCCTCTCCTCATAGCTCAATCCCCTCAACTCCGGTATCAGCCTAGTAAACCTCCTCTGCACTCCCTCCAGGGCCAAAATATCCTTGCGCAGGTGCGGCGCCCAAAACTGCACACAGTACTCCAGCTGCGGCCTCACCAATGCCCTATACAGCTGCAGCAAGACCTCCCTACTTTTATATTCAATCCCCCTCGCTATGAAGGCTAGCATCCCATTCGCCTTCCTGACCACCTGCTGCACCTGCAAGCTGGGTTTTTGCGACTCATGCACAAGGACCCCGAGGTCCCTCTGCACCGTCGCCTGCTGCAGTTTTTCGCCACGTAAGTAATAGTCCTTCCTACCATTTTTCCTACCAAAGTGGACCACCTCACACTTGCCAACATTAAATTCCATTTGCCATTTCCTGGCCCATTCGCCCAGCCTATCTAGATCCTTCTGCAGACTCTCCACACCCTCCGCACAATTTGCCTTTCCCCCAATCTTGGTGTCATCAGCAAATTTCGACACCCTGCACTCGGTTCCCTCCTCCAGATCATCTATATAAATGGTAAATAGCTGAGGCCCCAGCACCGACCCCTGGGGCACCCCACTAGTCACCAACCGCCAATCCGAATAGCACCCATTGACCCCCACTCTCTGCCTCCTATTTGACAACCAATCCTCTATCCACGCTAACACCCTACCCCCAACTCCATGTCCCCTGACCTTCTGCAATAACCTCTTGTGAGGTACCTTGTCAAACGCCTTCTGAAAATCCAGAAAGACCACATCCACCGGCTCTCCTCTATCCACTGCCCTAGACACATCCTCATAGAACTCCAGTAAATTTGTCAGACACGACTTCCCTTTAATGAAACCGTGTTGCGTCCGCCCTATCAAGCAATTCCCTTCAAGATGCCTCGCAATTTCCTCCTTAATGACGGATTCTAACATTTTACCTACCACAGACGTTAAACTAACCGGCCTATAATTCCCCGCCTTTTGCCTGGCACCCTTCTTAAACAACGGCGTAACATTAGCCGTTTTCCAATCTTCCGGCACTTCCCTGGAATCCAGCGACGTCTGGAAAATAACCACCAAGGCATCCACTATAACCTCCGCCATTTCTTTCAGAACCCTCGGATGCATTCCATCCGGTCCTGGGGACCTTCTTCTAACTTCTGCATATTATAAATATCCTGACTGATCCCCACACAAGAATCCCCCCTCCCACAGCCCTGAACCTTGAGGGAAAAACTCCATTCCCGTGATGACAATCGGTATTCATTTGATGCCAGTAGTTCTATGTATTTTGGATCTCAATATTCCAGTTAATGGGGGAGGCAATGGGGGAAGCAATAGGGGAGGCAATATCCTTATGGTATTATCATTGCATATTAACCAAAAGCTCAGCTAACATTTGGCTGGCACGATGGCACAGTGGTCAGAACTGTTGCCTCACGTCAGGGGCACGGATTCAATTCTGGCCTCGTGTCCCTGCCTGTGCGGAGTTTACACATTCTCACCATGTCTGCGTGAGTTTCCTCTGGGTGTTCCAGTTTCCTCCCACAGTCCAAAAATGTGCAGTTTAGGTTGATTGGCCATGCTAAATTGAGCCTTGTGTCAGGGAACTAGCAGGGTAAATATGTGAGGTTTGTGGTGGGATTGTGGATGGTGCAAACTCAATGGGCTGAAAGGCCTCTTTCTACACTGTAAGGAATCTATGATTCTATCCTTGAACAACTGAGTATGCAATCAGCAGGAAGGAGCCCCCTCATTTACATTATTTAAAGGAATCATCAACTACTGATGGGTTAATTATTCCTTGAACTCCCCTGGCTGCTGGTTCAATTCTATAAGTGTTTGGTGCTTTCAATATTTATTTCAAGTTTACAGGGAGTGACGCGGCAGATGTTGGAGGCATTTTCGGTTGACTTCAAGGCTTCTACACAAACTGCTTGCTCTCAGAAGTGGGTGAAATCACAGCCTTTCCCCTTATAATACAGCATGAACAGAGGGTCTGCAGAGCAAGACAGGCTGCTGGAAGAGGGAGGAACAGAAGGGGGTAGCGGGGAAAAGGAAGGAACTGAAGGCACTGTTGCAAAGTTTTCAGATGATACAATGATATGTAGAGGGACAGATAGTATTGAGGAAGCAGGAAGGGCTGCAGAAGAACTTGGACAGGTTAGGAGAGTGGGCAAAGAAGTGGCAGATGGAATACACTGTGGAAAAGTGTGAGTTATGCACTTTGGAAGGAGGAATAGAGGCATAGACTATTCATTTATGTCAAGAGGGCTAGAATACAAGAGCAGGGATGCAATTTTGAGGCTGTATAAGGCTTTGGTCAAACCCCATTTGGAGTGTTGTGAGCAGTTTTGGGCCCCATATCTAAGGAAGGACGTGCTGGCCTTGGAAAGTGTCCAGGAGATGTTCACAAGAATGATCCCTGTAATGAAGAGCTTGTTGTATGAGGAGCGATTAAAGACTCTGGGTCTGAATTCGTTGGAGTTTAGAAGGATGAGGGGGGATCTTATTGAAATTTACAGGTTACTGCAAGACCTGGATAGAGTGGATCTGGAGAGGATGTTTCCACTAGTAAGAAAAACTAGAACCAGAGGGCACACTCTCAGGCTAAATGAATAATCCTTTAAAACAGAGATGAGGAGGAATTTCTTCAGCCAGAGATGAATCTGTGTAACTTTTTGCCCCAGATGGTTGTGGAGGCGAGGTCATTGAGGGTCTTTAAGACAGATAGATAGGTTCTTGATTAATAAGGAGATCAGGGGTTATTGGAAAAAGGCAGGAGAATGGGGATGAGCAAAATATCAGCCATGATTGAATGACAGAGCAGACTCGATGGGCCAAATGGTCTAATTCTGCTCCTGTGTCTGATGGTCTCAGAAACACTCTCACTGGAGGGCATAGATGTCCAGAGTGTACACAGAACAATTCTCCTACCTGAATCTCAGCAAGGAATAACATGCAAGATGCTTATGGTTCAGTAAGAACATCCTCACGGAAATTTGTCACCTGCTCGCCCAGATGAGCACAGCTCCAGCAACACTCATGAGTATTGACACTATCTGTGATAAAACAATTACTTTGATTGGCAGCCATGCATTCCTGAACAGTTCTGTGCCTGGTTCTTTCCAGACTGGGGCTGGAGGTACTTGCAACATCTCAGTTTCCCACCCATTGTTAGATAAGGGGCTCTGTGTTAAATGAGATCAAATTAAATTTCTCTCCTGACAGGCAGAAGTAGGTGAGCAAGTGTCCTGCTTCACTGGAACTACAGGTTTCTACATGATGACATTGGCTGCAAACACAATACTTTTTGGTTGTCATATGTGTCAATGCTGTCCTAGAATGGAATTAAAATGAAAGCACTTAGCATTGCTGCCTCACAGCGCCAGGGATTCAGGTTCAATTACCAACTTGGGTCACTGTCTGTATGGACTCTGCATGTTCTCCCTATGTCTGCATGGGTTTCCTCCAGCTGTTCTGGCTTCCTCCCACAGACCGAAAGACTTGCTGCTTAGGTGCATTGGCCATGCTAAATTCTTCCTCATACCCAAACAGGTGCCACAGTGTGGCGACTAGAGGATTTTCACAGTAACTTCATTGCAGTATTAATGTAAGCCCACTTGTGACAATAATAAATAAACTTCACCTTCTCAACATGCAGCTGCTCTGTGACTGACATGTAATATCCTGCTGGTAGTTATGAAAAGTTTATTCTATGACAATCTGGCATTGCCCAATGGGGGTTTCAATGACAGTAGTCTTTGAAGCTAATTAATCATATTACAAATACTAATAATACTTGAGATGAAAGCCTGAACTTGGTGATGATGTTAGGTTTTAATAAGATCAGTTTGGCATGAATAATTCAAATTTCACAATCTGCCATGGTGGGATTTGAACCCAGGTCCCCAGAGCATTACCCTGGGGCTGTGGATTACTAGTCCAGTAATAACACCACTGCACCACTACCTCCGCACTCACTCAGGCAAAAGGGTTTTTACCAAACAATAAACTTTACTATGCAAGGTCAAAAGGATTTTTAAAAATTACAGTATTTATCTTACACTTACAAGGTTAATAGGAGGTACATGTGAACTAATAGGCAAACACATCACACTATACAGATGTGACCAAGACGGAGACCATGGATTTCTCAGCAACCTATCTAGATGACAGTATATTATTGCTGAAATTCTACCATCCCACCCGCCACGGAATTGTAGTGGGCGAGGGGCAGACAACAGAAATATCCACTTATCTGGGGCAGGAATTCCAGTCTCACTTAAGCAAGACCGTAAAATACCAACTTATGAGTCAACCAATCTGGCTGAAACTCTATCTCTCTCATGATGGATTCTAGTCTTCCTTCTCACCATGAAGGAAACCAGGTGGTCAAGAAAAAGGGTGTAAAAAAAGAGCCCAGGATGTGATTCTCACCAGTGGGGAGGTGGGATTGGGTTGGGGACGGGGGCAGAGCCTAATCTCAAGAGTGAAACTGGCTGCTGAGCTCATGAGCCAGGGTGTCTAGTGGGCAGTGCCAGGCTGGCACTACCCAAGGGATACTGTCTGTCCCTGCTCCCGCCCACATGAGGGCTGTAATGGCCTCTAGTCCCACCGACAAGATCGTCACACCTGGTGATGGCCTCGGACGGTGAATAGGTAGGTGCAAGTGAGCCCTGGGATAGTGTCTGGATTCACAAATGACATTTTAAATTATGTCATAACATTGAAATCAGCTTTGCGCCCATTCTGGACGTGAAGCTGACTTCATCAACAAAACTGCCATTACAACTGAGAAATCAGGCACAAATCCAAGTTTTCGCCTCTTGGCCTATCTGACTGGCTCGCCACATAGATCGACTGGCATGGCAAGTCGGTACGATCACGCCTAAAGTCTGTGAGCACTTGAAATGAGGCTGGAAGATTCACATAGCTTGCATGAGAGGGGGAATTATGGCTTTATTGTTCCTATGATTCTAAAAAAAAACTTAATGTGAAGGACAGTTGCAGGGGTAAATATTAGCAGGCGGGGAAAGGAAAAGAATGGAAATAAAGCCTTGGGAACTAAGAATCATTTTGGATAGATTGTGAGAGAATTAAATGTCTATGTAAGACAGTCGCTGGAACTCTACCATCCTGCCTGCCATGGGAATCGGAGAGGGCGAGGGGCAAACAATGGGAGGGTCCGTTGACCTCGGGGGGGATTTTATCATTTCGGGATGAGCGAAGTCATAAAGTCCCGCCCAGTGTAAATCCTATCAGTGAAGTGAGTTTTTCAGTTGTGTTAAAATGAAGTGTGCCCACCTCGAAGCTGATTGGGTTTATCAGATCAACAAAGCTTCAAAATTCAAAATCAGATTTAACAGGGTGACTATTTCTGTAGGCGGCACAGCAGCTATTTTGCAACAACTTAGTAATAGTTATAACAAAATTTCCAAATAGACTTTCGAATCGCCACTCGGGTTTTGAAACAGTAATTTTTCCCTAAAATAAACTGGACAACTAATCATGAATTGGAGTTTCGAAAACAGCTTACAAAACGTTTCCACAAAACAGAGAGGCAATGCTAGTTATGAGTCTTTAGGTCAGATGTATTGCTACCATGTGTAACTTAGTCTGTATGAATTACAAACCTGAATGAAGTTCTGAAAGATTCTTGAACTAAAAAGACAAAAAGATAAAAATGATCGTTCTCATCTGGCATCATTCCTTTACCCCTTGAATTCAATCTTCATATGCTGGAAGGTCATAACTTTATCCATTAAATAAAGAACAAGCAAGCTTTATCAGCTGTTAAATTGAATTTGATCTTATAGCTGGAGTGAAATTACAATGTGGAGCTGGCCAGATTGACAGCTTGGAGCAACTAAAGTAATGTAATAATTAACTTATTTAGTTGAACCCTCTAAATACTTGACAGTTCAGCTCAGTTGGATATCACAGGAGTGCAATATTGTCACAGAGTTTCTGTTAGAAATTTTGATGATATATGGCACTGTGAGTAATGAGGAAATGTATCGTTTGTACCATTTATACTGTTACTCGACCATTCACAAGCTCTATTGTCAGCACTTGCCTTCTTTCACGTGGATTTTAGTGTATGAGTGGGAAAAGAAAATTCAATATGTTGATTGTTTGAAAAGGGAGATGTTGTCAAAACTTTTCAACTTGCAGTTGTCAAGACAAACACAAGAATGTCAAGTTTCAAACAGTCACTAGAAATTTGTACTCTAAGAAAATAGGGTAAAAGCATGCTGATTGGTTGACAAGTGGACTTGGATTAGCTAAGGTATTGCAAAAAGGGAAGCATAGCATCCCCAGGCTTCTAATTAATTTTTTAAAAAGGCACACAATTTGAAGATATTCTCTTGCAGAGAAAAAGTTCCTGTGTATGCATGTTTGAATATATTCTAGTAAGTATAAATGAGCCACTTTATAAGCTTGGCTGATTACCTTGAATTGGTTGTTCAGATAGATATCAATATACTCCGCATTGACCAGTGCACTCTGTATTGTTCAGTAAGTGCTGCCAAATTTCAACAAGACAGGAAAGAAGCTAAGTGGGGATTGGATAAGGTGGGTTGGTGAGGTGATGATTCAGGAAATAACGGGGTAGTTGGGATGGTGTAGTTAGTAGGTGGTGGAGGGGTAGTCGGGGAAGGCGGAGTGTTAGTTGAGGGGGTGGGTGGGTAGTCTGGTGATTGGGGGGTAGGTAGGTAGTTGGGGGGTCAGATGTGTAGACGGGAGTGTGGTAGTTGAGGGGTTAGTCAGAATTGGGGGTAATTGGGAGGTGGGGGCAGTCAGGGGTGATGTGGCAGTCCATTATGGGGTCAGGTTTGTATCTATCTGTACGTCACTGTACGTATCTCCAGGGTATGGCCATCCAAACAAAGACCATTGGGTAGAAAATGGAAAACATTTGTAGCCAACACAATGGAATAATAATTTACAAGAAGTCATTCTGATATACCACACATTAAGACATTTCTTTTACCAACGTATTTTACAAGTGAATTTGTCTTGCTGAAATGACACTTTGCAACAACAGCAACCCTCACATAAATAACTGATTCTCAATTACTGAAACTCTGCAGAGAACCTCTTATTCATCCCTCTGTGTGCCTGCTGATGTGCCTCTACAAACACAACTACATACATCACTCACTCCCCATCCACCACCAACGTAACTTTGATAAAAGACCAATGAAACCTTGCAAAATTTCAGCACATTTAAAGTTGGTCACCAGTATAAATATCTTTGTAGTCTTGCTGTACCAGTTGACCTCCATTCAGTTTGTTTTTCATTACTTCATTTCAATTAATTCCACATGGATTAATTTACTTAGGAAATTGCTCCAAATTAAATCTGCGCCAACAAGGTGTTGATTCAATTCTTTTGATTTGCACTCTGGAGTTGTTAACCAGCATAAATGAGAAAAAAGTCAGTCTGGCACAAGGCCAGAAGTTGCAGTGAAAATAGCCTGAAGCAGCCGCCACATGCTGTGGTCTGGAAGAGCTTTCCATTCCAGATGCACACTTCCATCTGAATCTCCCTTTGTTAAATGTTTAAGTTGACAATTGAAGCCAACACGCTATCTCACAATTGTCCCACCCTTGTTCAAAACAAAGGTCTATGGATAAACCCAGCAACTATACTTCAGTCAGTTTAACTCTGGCGGTGGGAGAGCTTGAGCAAACAGTAAGGTGTCTGCCAGCCTTCTTTCCCAATCCCGGCAGGAGCTAAAATTCCTGCACCACTCTCTCTCCCAAATCTTACCCCTGCAAACTCCGTCCCAAATTCTTGTGGTTCGTCCAGCTCCAACAGCCTCAATCCCCAGCTGTGATCTGTGTGTGATCTCCAACACACATCTCCAATCCCACATTCCTTCACTCCCTGAATCTCAGAGCATTGATCCTTTTTCACTAAGCCCCGTCTTCACTTGCAGTCCTTTACCTGAAGGTTTCTCGGATGTTTCCCTTTCCCTTTCATAGTTGGCAGGCTATATATATTGCATGCTGGCTCTGTTATAGATGAGACTGGATGCTCATCATCTGGGGAAAATCACACTTCACTATCCTGATTTAGCAAAGGTTGGCTGTTTCTACAAAATATTGATTATTTCATCAGAAATATGAGAGGAAATCTTCACAAGTACAATTATATGATCACAGTAATGAGGGGGGATCTTCTGGGTTGATCACAGTAATGAGGTGTATTCTTACTTTCTGCGTCAACAAAATAAAGCAGAATGTATTCACACAATTACTGCTGAAAATTTCCAAATTCTCTGAATTGCCTGTCATTCAGTGGAAGATTAAGATGTTCTGAGGCAACTTAAAATAAATTGATTATTTTTGAAGTTCAGGCACCAGTAAGCCAATGATCACAGCAGGCCAATTTGTATACGACAAAGTTCCACAAACGACAAATGAACAAATGGCTGAATTTATTTTTGGTGATGTTGATTGAGGGTGGAATGTTGGCCAGGTCAACTCCATAGCCTTCTTTAAATAGTGTCCTATTCTAGAATTTTATTGCCTTCCATGGCTTTTGCCCACCAGCGAGCTCGGATCAATTTCCTGATTATAGTTTCATAATAGACAGCCAGTATTTTAATTCAATCAATATTGACTTAGATCCTATGTATTTGGTTAACTGGAATGCACCTCTGGCATGGTCAGACTTCCACATGCTATAGAAAAGTGTCTTTGGCTTGGCCATTTTTTTCCTGTCTTGGGGCTATTTGAAGATTGTATGTGGACTTTCTGCCCTGAGTCCTGATGATGTGAGGCAGAGTTTTGCAGGTTCCAATCTTGCTGTAAAATAAGTACATTTTCTTTTGCTCTAATAAAACATATTGTCCCAACAGGTTTTGCAACATACTGCTTAATAACTAATGGTGTTTGCTTGGGAAGCATGAAAAATCTTCTTCAACTCCATAGCGATATGGGATATGAAGGATTAATAACCATTCTTCATCCCAATATTGCAAACACACAAGTGATACGTATTATGTTTGGATCTTGTTATAAGCCATAATAAGCCCATAAGATAGACCTGTAGAACTTAAACAAGGAACAGTTTATTATAGGTCTCTACAGCTTCACAGTTAGTCCTAAATTGACTCCCTAAGCTCCACCCTGGATGGAACTAGCCCCCAGGATCACCTGACCTGCACTCTTAAAGGGGCAGTGCATACTCCAACCTACATATATAACAGTATGTAGTTCATCTAAGGACATATTTCCTTGATACACTTTCTTTTAATACTGCATTCCAGATGGGAAGAAGGCATATTCTACCAGTGTTAATTGTGCTGCAATACAGTACATGCTTTAAGTTCATAACTAACAGCAGCTGTCCCTGGTTGGCGAAGTATTCAGGCTTTGTTAGAAGACTAAAAAAAAGTGTTCACACAGAGTTTTTTTGTAGGGGGTGTTCTTGGAAGAGTCTGTATTTACTTTACAGTCTTGGACATAAACCTGTCTGAAGGTACAGGCTGGCTTGAGTAGTGGATTTAAAAACCAGGACCTACAACGGAAAGGGTCTCAGCTAGGTGGGAGATGACAGAGTGCGTCCTGAGCATCATTCCAACTCCACTGACCCAGATCCATTGAAGAATTGGTGATAGTTATGTAGGAAACCCTGGATTGCATCAACTGGGATGCCAAGGCTGCTGGAATTGACACAAACTAGCAATACTCCATATTGGCAATATCCCCCATTATTCAGTCCAAAAGATGGAAACTTGTCAAAAAAAGGACAAATAAATTCTATCATTTCCAAAGATCACAAACTGGTGTCTTTACATCATATCTGGTAATTGAGTGGAATAAAGTTCTATTCTTAAATCTTTCTCCAAACATGCAGAATAAATTGGTTCTTGGAATTATTCTACAGCTGCAAAGTAATAGAAATGTATTTGTGATGAAGGGTACTCAAACATTTTTCTTGTTAAAACTACTTCTCTTTTGAGGAGCACTTACATAAATTTGAGATGAAATGAAACCATATGTGAATTATGTAAGAATACAGCTGTGCTTAGTCCCAGAATGGAATTACACATGACAACAATAATGTTGAATCACATGAATTGCGTGTTTTCCGCTATGAAAATATATTATGTTGAAAATTTGCTTGCAACTCAAACATGCCATAAGTTATCTGTTGCTCGGAGAGAACTTTTCTATCCTGTTTTCAGAGTTTAAATGGAAATAGTCATTCTCTTGGAGGTGAAGGAAAAGAAGTTTGGTCACCAACTCTTTTCCAATTTCTAAAACCTAGCTGATTACTGTTTTCTTTTTCTCTTCAATTGTCCCATCTAGTGGTCAATCTAATAACAGGCAAAGCTTATTTTACGCATTTTACTGTTTATATCAGTGTTACGTTGACATCCAATAGAGCCTCAAGTAAGCATTGCTACACACAATTGGTCCCAAAGCGCACCGAAGGTCAAAGACAAAAAGATCTTAAGACAAAATATCAAAGTGTTTAAACATCCTTGTGTTAGTCCACATTAGCGCTTTGTTTGAACCGAGCTATGTATTTTCCACATTTACTAGTGTAACGACTTTAATCAGGCAATTGAGATTGGCCTGTTAGAATAAGAACTCCCTGATTAAGGGCCAAATTGATCAGCCAATCAGGGAGCCTCTTGCTTTGTACTTAACAAGGAGTGTCAGTTCCTCTGGGACTCCTAGTGTAGACTGCTGACTGAAAGAAAACACTCTGTTTGCTGCTGTCAGACTTATAAATAAAGGGGTTTTGGTGAAGGGACTTCTGCCTCTGAGGACTTGTTATAACTAGGTTTAGCAAAAAACACATGCGTCAGCACTGATCTCCCCTTTACACTGTTCTGGTAGCTTAGGTGAATGTTAAAGTTTCCATAATATTCAATGGAGACCAGGCCAACATTCTTTCCAGAGTTAATAACACAAAATATAGACTTTTTTTCCCATTGCAGTTTATGGGACCTTTATGATTGTAAATACTTTATTTGCCACTGATGCAAGAAAATTTGCGCTTCCAAGTAAATAATTTATGTAACACACACTGAGGCGTCTCTCAAAAATGTGTTCTGTGCTACTTAAGTAGAAATTATTTATTCCTGCTCATGTTTACTTTCTGGCTAACATTTATGAATATGTCTGATAGAAAATATGTCTGACAGAATTTAATCAGCAGCCAGGCATCTTCAGAATTGTTTTATTTGCTATTTGGAATTTATTATTACAGATTAGCAGCCAAGAATCTAACTTTGGGTAAAGAGCCTTCAACTGGTGTCAATGATTGATGTCAACCAAGCAACTGATAGAAGTCTATTGCCTTGCGATGATACAATGCTGCTAAATGATAATGCGCTTTTAAAATAATAAATATTGACAAATATTTATTTGGGCAGCACAGTGACATAGTTGTTAGCACTGTTGCCTCAAAACACCAGAAACTCGGGTTCAATTCCCGCCTTGGGTAATATCTGTGCAGAGTCTCCACGTTCTCCCTGTGTCTGCGTGAGTTTCCTCTGGGTGCTCCAGTCTCCTCTCACAGTCCGAAAGGCATATTGGTTGGGTGCATTGACTATGCTGAAGTGTCCTTCAGTGTACCAGAGCACGCTGGAGTGTGGCGTCTAGGGGATTTTCTCAGTAGCTTCATTGCAGTGTTAATGCCCCATTTGTGACACTAATAAATGAACTTCAAATATTAATTAACATTTTCAAACAACATTTGATAACCCTTTGGCTTTTGAGTTAGGTTTCAAATAATGTCCTCAGGTGCTTTCAGATGTACTCATTATGAAATCCTGAATAGCTTTCTGATGGTCCAGCCTCAGGGCACTTTTCATTGAGGTTGGATTAGTGGGTTGAGGGCTACCTGCCTATCAGTGGCAGGGAGCAAAATAGACAATTAAAGTGAACTATAAGGGCACTTATTGGAAGCCAAATGGAATTTTACAGATGGGACGCAAGCCTTACTCTGAGGCCAGTTGATCTGAGGTGGTCTCCCAGTGACAGACTGGAGGGCCACTCATGTCTTATTGAATATAACATTCTGTGTCGGCAGTTTGCATGTACCATGGCTGAAGAAAAGAAAGTACAAGTTTCCAAGAAGGGTGCCAAGCAAGTCTAGAAAAAGCCACGAACGAAAAGCAGCAAGAAGAGGAGGAAGTCCAGATAGGAGAATTGCTCAACCTACATCTACAAAGTGATGAAGCAGGTTTACCCCGACACTGGCATCCTGAACTTGTTCGTCAATGACATCTTTGATCACATGCGGGTGAGTCTTCCAGCTTGGCTCATTACAACAAGCAGCAGACCATCAAATCTGGGAAGATCTAGACTGCAGTTTGCCTACGGCTGCCTGGGGAACTGGCCAAGCACGCTGTGTCGGAGGGGACAAAGGTGGTGACCAAGTACCAGTCCTAGTAAAATTGCACAATGCACTGAAAAACATGCCCACCTTTGATAGTGGTGTGTCTGATCTTCCAGTGATGAGGAACCTTTTATTGGACCTTCAGCCTCTCAAGCCTGCCCTGCATCCTTGATTGGATGTGGGTCTGAGGCTGTCTCGTCAAAAATCATCCTCAATGTCCAGCGCCTGAATTTGTAGGTTCTGGATCTGCATTTCCTCCTAGTGACAGGACAAAGACCCAGGAATACAAATTCAGTGGTTTAACACATTGATCAGTAACATCAATGGTAATTTCCAAGCTCACGCCTGCGTATCTATACAAAACAGAGAAATTACAACACAAAAAAAGGGTTGTTCATTCAACAAATCTATGTCACTGTTTATCCTCCATGCAGGCAGCCGTGCTAATCCTGTGCCCCTGTCTTATTCATTCCTACAGGAAACCATGGAAAAATGCCATGCCTGACATAGAATCATAGATTCCCTACAGTGCAGAAGGCGGCCATTGGCCCATCGAGCCTGCACTGACACCAATCTCACCCAGGCCTATCCCCTTAACCCCTGCTTTGCACCACTAATTGCCATGACACTAAGGGGCAAGTTAGCATGGCCAATCAATCTAACCTGCACATCTTTGGATATACAAACAAAATTACTATAGGCAAGTCAGAGAATATCTCTATCAACAATTCCTTCAATCACCTGACTAACATTCAGAAATATTGATGTGCTCTTTGTTTCAATCACTAAATCTAGTGGTACATTACAAAGTCTTAACCCCCTTAGTAAGGGCCACTATTTTCCCCTCTCTGAAGGACATTAGTGAAGGAAGACTTACCCAATTTGGCATGTATTTGATTGCAGTTTTGCATCATTGTTATTGACTCTTAACTGTCCTTATGAGTAACCTTCCAAGCCATTCAAACAAAAAATCTGTCAAACATTACATAGAATTCCACTTTCTCAGAACAATAAGAAATCATAGAATCCCTACAGTACAGAAGAAGGTCATTCAGCCCATCAAGTCTGTACTGACCACAATCCCACCCAGGCCCTATTTCTGTATCTGCATATATTTACCCTGCTAATCTCCCTGACATTAAGGGCAATTTAGCACGGCCAATCCAATTAACCTACATATCTTTGGACTGTAGGAGGAAACCGGAGCACCCAGAGGAAACCCATGCAGACACAGGGAGAAAGTGCAAACTCCACGCGGTCACCCAAAGATGGAATCGAACCTGGGATCCCAGCGCTATGAGGCAGCCATGCTAACGTCTGTGCCACTGTACTGACCCAATGGGTAGCACATACTGACTTTGTCACTGATAACTATATCCTATGGATGGAATGCATTCCTATTCACGTGAATATGTTTCTCCTGACATAATTTAAATCTCATAATCTCAGAATTCATTTCTCCTGCAGCTTTACTGGTTTAAGCTTCCTCATAATCTCAAAGCTCATCTTGAATTAATCCCCTGGGTTTATTTTCTCAACACAATTTTGTATCTGATATACTTTTTTAAGTCCTTCTCTAACATTTTATTCTGAGACAAAGGAACTCCTCTTTATCTAGAATCAAAACAAAAAATGCTGGAAAAACTCAACAGATCTCTGGAGAGAGAAACAGGGGTAACATTTTGAACCCATGTGATGGTTTAGGGCTGAAGAGAGGTAGAAATTTGAAATCAGCCTTCTTTTTCAGGCAGATGTGCTTTATATAGAGTTTTACATTGTGAATTAGCCATGTGGCTCTAATCCAGGGATAGTACAAAGTCTTGAACATATTACTTGCAACATGGTCAAAACTGAGCTGAAGTCCATCACACACACCAGCCTCCCATCCATTGACTCCATCTACACTTCCCACTGTATTGGAAAGCCAGCATAATCAAGGACCCCACGTACCCCAGACATTCTCTCTTTCACCTTCTTCTGTCAGGAAAAAGATACAAAATTCTGAGGTCACTTATCAACTGACTCAAGAATAGCTTTTTCCCTGCCTGAATGGACCTATCTTGGATTAAGTTGCTTTTTCTCTACACTCTACCTATGACTGTTATACTACATTCTGCATCCTATCTCTCTTTTCTCATCTATGTACTCTGAACTGTATGCTTTGTCTGTATAGCACGCAGGAAACAATACTTTTCACTGCATCCAAATACATCTAGCAATAATAAATCAAATCAAATTAAATCAGAAGTCAGATCAGACCATCATATAGTTTCAATCTTGATAATAATCATGTACAATGGGATCACAATTTATTTTTATTTTTGTTCTACTTCTCATCATTTCTATTAAGGTCTACAGCCTCCTGCATAAATCTTTAAAGGATTTCATTTCAAATGCAACTCTTTAAGCAGACACCACACATTTCCAGTAAATTTTAACACAGTTTAGTTAGGATAACATCTCAAAGCAAGTTGATCAGCTTTGACAAAATACCATAGTTACTTTCACTGAGAAGAAGACTGTGTGGAAAGCTCACTTATTCGTGGCTTCTTTAATACTTTTTAAACAGCATAATGAATTGTAATATGTGATGCTATATTAATGTACTAAATATTTTAGGCCAAATCGATCCATTTCAATTGAAAATTAAGTCAAAAGCGTATTATTGTCATTATAAAGTCTCACAGCTTCTAATCTTATTGCCGATATTTTCCATTCTCTGAAGATTTGTACCTCTTCAGAAGTCTCTACAGGTGTTACTAACCTATTGGTTTGCAGGAGTATATTGCATTCTTATTCTGTCGTGGCAGTATGATGTGAAAAGAAATCAAACTGTGAGTGTCAAAACTGTTTTCTTGTTGCTATTTTTAAATGGATTTTTGCTGATCCACATGATGGCTGCTCCAGTTCACATGACTTGCAAGATTGACTATCTGTTCTGGACGCTTCCAGCAGAGATTACAAGAACAAAAGAGTTCCACTCTCATCCTTGTGAAATCTCACAACCTATTGTAAGGCCACATTATACTCACAAAACTAGACAACCAACAGATTCCTCCCAGCTGAGACAATAACAAAGACAGAGCCATCAAAACTCGTACCTGAAGATGTGTTAACAGCCACCGTTTTTCTCCCTGTGGAAACAATGGATTTTGGCCAGAAGCCCAGAAACTGCTTGCAAGACTGGCCACAATTAAGTCATTAGCAATACAGGAACAGGAGTATGTCATTCAGCCCTTCAAGCCTGCTCTGCCATTCAATAAGGTCATGGCTGAACTGTGGCCGAACTCCATGTCCCTGCCCTAGGCTCATATTCCTTAATACCCCCGCTTAGTCTGCATTTGTCTGTCTCAGACTTAAACCTAACAATTGAACCAGCATCCACCATCATTTGAGGATGAGAGTTCCAAGCCTCCACCGCTCTCTGTGTGTCGCAATGTTTTCTAACAACTCTCCTGAACAGCTAGGCTCTAATTTTTAGACTATTGCTCCCCCGGTTCTAGAACCTTCAACTAATGGAAACTGTTTGTTCTTATCCATCCTGGACTTCCCTGTAACTATTTTGTGTGTGTGTGTGTGTGTGTGTGTGTGTGTGTGTGTGTGTGTGTGTGTGTGTGTGTGTGTGTGTAATAGGTTTCAATGTGAAATAAACTCATCTAGATAATCAGAAAGAGAGTTTGCTGTGTGGTACTGATAAAATTAGACCACACAAATTGAGGGTTTGGGGAAACAAGTCACAGTGTACTTCAGAAATAATTCAATTCAAAGTAATTTCAGAGCCTGAGAGTTTGAAAAGGTCTCCATTCCCCTGTCGGTGGATGATTTCAATACAAAATGTCAAGACCAGTCAATTTTAGCAACTTGAGATAGGTGCAAATTAATTGGGAACTTGGCTTTAAATTTTATATACCACTCTGAGACTCCATAGAATGCACCTAGATGTTCACAGTCAAACAACGAATGATTGGCAATATGCATGCCATAATAATTATAGGAGAAAGATATACCCTGAAAAAGTATTGCGCTTCTCTCTGACAGGATTTCATAGAATCATAGAATTCTTACAATGCAGAAGGAGGCCATCCGGCCCATCAGGTCTGCACCGACTGTATGATAGACCATCTTATCCAAGCCCATCTTTTTGCCCTATTCCTATAATCATATGCATTTACCCCACTACTCCCCTAATTTCCACATTTTGAGGCACTAAGGGGCAACTTAGCATGGTCAATCCACCTAACCAGCACGTCTTTGGATTATAGGAGGAAACCGGAACACCTGGAGGAAATCCAGAGACACGGAGAGAATGGTAGAATATTCAAACTTCAGACAGTCATCCAAGACTGGAATTTAATCATGTCCTTGGCAGTGTGAGGCAGCAGTGCTAAACATTGTGCCATCGTAACTTCATTTGTCTCTTTCACCCTGTCCACAAATCTCATCCTATTTCCAATTGTCTTCAGCTGTGATGAAGGGTCTTCCAGACTTGAAACTTTGCTTTTATTTAGCTGTACAGATCTGTTAGACCTGCTGAGATTTTTCAACATGTTTTGTTTTTGACTCATCCTGATTAGCTCAGTTACTTAAGGCTCTGCAGTCGCTAAGCAATAAATCTGATTCTTCATTTATATTGATTTCAGGCACACTAAGATAGGGAATTAAAATCGGATTGTGTTTAAATCTCATAGTTGATTCAACATTTTATCCAAATAGAAAGTCATTTGTAATTGCTCCCAAATGCAAGATTGGTAATTATCTCCTCTCTATCACCCCCATCTCTGCCAGTGGGGCGGTACAGTGGCACAGTGGTTAGCATTGCTGCCTCACAGTGCCAAGGACCCAGGTTTTATTCCCGGCTTGGATCGCTGTCTGTGCAGAGTTTGTACATTCTCCCCATGTTTGCATGGGTTTCCTTTGGGTGCTCCGGTTTCCTCCCATAGGCTGAAAGATGTGCTGGTTAGGTGCATTGGCCATGCTAAATACCCCCTCAGTGTACTCAAACAGGTGCCAGAGTTTGATGCAGAGGGGATTTTCACAGTAACTTCATTGCAGTGTAATGTATGCTTACTTGTGACTAACAATTCAACTTCTAACCACTGTACTGGAAAACATGATGGATAGCATTTGAAATTAGGTATAATTCTGAACTATATTTTGTCTCGTGTGCATGTACCTATTGATCATAATTAATATGGAAAATATATCTGATCAATAAAACAAAAAAGAATATTTTTAACTGCAGAGTATGGAAAGTTATGGTGCAATCCCTGAAATTACAGAGAAGGGCTATGTGTCGTGTAATAGTCTGGCACATATAGGGTTAATATGGACCTGAGTGCAGTACTGCCCAAACAGTAATGTAAGAGAACACATTACCCACAACTCGTTTTCGATTAAGCTGCCCGCACAAGCAAGCACTAGGATAGCTCTAAGTTCGAACCCTTTACTATATGTATGTCCATAGCTTGTGTCATTAACAAATACGTATAACCAACCTACGTAAGACTATGAAGAGGTCATTAAGATCTACCTAACAGCATCGAACACTCTATTTAACATTTAGCAATTTGCAATGTTAAAATCAAATACAAATACTGGATGAGAGTTAAAATATAAGAATTCTGACAATCTAATCCAGAATGCTTTTTGAATCAAACATCCAATTTAGTTTTGTAACATGGAAATGCCTGTACTGTCAATAGGAGGGAAAAGATCAATGCAAATCTCTGTGGGGCAAAGCCAATGTAATACATTGGGTAACAAAATCTGTTCACTGAAATTTTAATGCTAACATTACAAAATAAGACGTGTATTTTCTTTTATTAGAATAATGTAAATAAGCAAATATTTTATGGATTCTTTTTTCATTGAACTTAAAAATTTATAGATGCAGCAATGAATTTTGCAGATGTTCCATAATGAAGCATATATACATTGCCCTCTCATTTTGTATTTGAAGAGTCACGAGCACACAAACTAAGGGTACTTTGTTAGAAGCAGTTCTGAGAAGGCTTATGAGATTAATACCTGGAATTTGTGGGGCATTTTATGAGGAAAAGTTGGACAGTTGAGACTTGTATTCACTGAAATTCGGAAGAGTATGAGATGGCTTGATCAAAACCCTTAAGATCCTGAGAAGCCTTGGCAGGCGGGATGTAGAGAGAATGTTGCCTTTTGTCAGAGAATCTGGAACCAGGGGGTCACTGGTTAAAAATAAGGGGTTGCTAATTTAAGATAGCGATGAGGAGAATTTTTTTCTCTCAGAATCTTTGGAACTCTCTTCCTCCAAAGGCAGTGGAAGCAGAGTTGTTGAATATTTTTAAGGCAGAGCTGGATAGATTCTTCATTAACAAGGGATTGGAGGCAGGCGGGGGGTGAACTGTTATTGTGGGCAGGCAGGAATGTGGAATTAAGGTTACAATCAGATTGGCCATGAGTTTATTGAATGGCTGAGCAGGGTTGAGGGGCCGAGTGGCCTACTCAAAGAACAATACAGCACAGGAACAGGCCCTTTGGCCCTCCATGCCGGCTCCGATCATGCATTTCTAACCACACCATCCATTTGTATCCTTCTATTCCTAGTCTGTTCATGTGGCTATCTAGATAAGTCTTGAATGATCCTAGCGCGTCTGCCTCAACCATCTTGCTTGGTAATGCATTCCAGGCCCCCACCACCCTCCTATTCCTAATTCGCTTGTTTCTATGACATTTATGGAGAGAGCAACCATTTCCCATTTTACACTATTTTATAAATCCTACACTTTTGTCATCTTTAATCTGGGATCCAATCAGTTTATGTGTATATTAAAATATTCACACAAAGCAAATTTAACATGCTACTTCTTTTTAAATCCACTGCTTTAAATCATCAGCAAACAAAGATCTAGAAAGGGAGTGAGACTGCATAACAATTGATGGCATTTTATTGAATTCCTTCCTCACTCTAATGGCACTTCTCCTAAAAAGATCTTTCCTCTTTATTTTCTTATTGATAATATGCCCTTCACAAGGTTGCCTACATAGAGGATGAATTGTTTTTACTTGCAGTGATCAACTTCCTACTTTAATGATTGTGATGCAAAGACTGTTGAAATGGTAAGCATGGCTTAACCTGATTACAGTCAGAATCTTAAAGTTTTGAAATTTATTTATCAGTGTCACAAATTAGAAGGGGCAGCATGGTGGCACAGTGGTTATCATTGCTACCTCACAGCAACGAGGACTGATGTTCGATTCTTAGTTTGGGTTCCTGTTTGTGTAGAGTCTGCATATTCTCCCTGCGTCTGCATGGATTTCCTCTGGGTGCCCCAGTTTCCTCCCACAGTCCGAAAGATATGCTGGTTAGATGCATTTGCCTCACTAAATTCTCCCTCAGTGTACTCTAATGGGCGCTGGAGTGTGGCGACTAGGGGATTTTCACAATAACTTCATTGCAGTGTTAATGTAAGCCCACTTGTGACACTAATAAATAAATAAACAACAGAGAATATTGCATTACAATTAAATGGCAATATGAATGCAAGAAGAATTCAAGCATTCATGCAAAATAAACTTTACTTCATACCAGATCTAACACTGGAGCTCAGAAATGTCTTCAAAACAAGGCAATTTTTAACATGTCTCCACATTAAAACCATTCACCCCAATTTTGACAAATCATCAGGTTTCCTTTTCATGGCAAGAGCTTATAAGCAGACACGATTGTTTCCCAAGCAAAAGGCCAAAACTCAGTAGCAACACTCTCACCCTGAGCAAGTAAATCAAACTAAAGATACACAGGAGGACAAAGGACCCTGCATTATCAGAGGCATGATGGCTGGAATAAAAACAAAGAAAATAAAGAAAATAAGATTACATTTATTACATTTCAGTCCCAAAATTACATTTAAATTCCTTACGGAAAGAAGCATCAACGGGAAGCATCCCAACGGAAATCAAAGATCACCAGGGACATCCACTGTTTGTTGAAGTCCAGGTCAGAGGTGTTCAAGCCAGGCGATCCTGATGTATAAAAGAAAACCAGATACGATCTAAGGAGATCCATCAAAGATGCCAAAAGACAGTATCAGACCAAGAGTCCCAGGATAGCCAGTTGGACCGACCTCACCCCAACCCCCCAACCCCCGTCGACTATGACGAGGTTGCAAGACATAACAGGCTACAAGATGAAGGCATGTAAAATTGCTGGCACCAATGCCCACCTCCCTGATGAGCTCAATGCATTCTATGTCCATTTTGTGCAAGGGGTGAAGCTCACCCTCCACCCCAGATGCCTTGAACGAACCTGAATCTAAGGTCAGGTCACCACTGCAGTTGTCAGAGCAGCCTTCTCGAAGGTCAACCCATGGAAGGTGACTATCACAGATGGGGTACCTGGACAAGCACATGGATCCTGTGTGGACAAGGCAGTCGGGGGTAATCGCATATGTCTTCAACCTTTCTTTACAACAATCTGAGTTCCCGTCTGCTTCAAGAGGATAACCATCATCCGTTAGCAAAGAAAAGCAGGGAGCATGCCTTAATGACCATCATCTGGTGGCTCTGACATCCATCATTATGAAGTGGCACGTATCAATTCCAGTCTCCCAGGTTACTGGATCTACTACAGTTTGCCCACTGCCTCAACAGGTCCACAGCAGGTGCCATCTCTCTGGCTCTGCACTCAACCCTGGAACACCTAGATAACAAAGTGACCTATGTCAGACTTCTATCTATCGACTACAGTTCAGCTTTCAACACCATTATTCCTATCAAACTCATCTCCAAACTCCATGCTTGGGGTTCGAATCCTCCCTCTGTGACTGGATCCTGAACTTCTTAACCTACAGACTGCAATCAGTAGGGATAAGCAACAAGCTTCCTCCACGATCAACCTCAACACTGGTGCCCCACAAGGCTGTGTCTCAGCCCCCTACTATACTTCTTCTACGCCAATGACTATGTGGCCAAATTCCCCTCCAACTCTATTTTCAAGTTTGCCGATAACATCACCGTAGTTGGTCGGATCACAAACAATGATGAAACGGAATACGGGAATGAGATAGAGAATCTAGTGAACTGGTGTGTCAACAATTATCTACCCCTCAATGTCAACAAAATGAAGGAAATAGTCATTGGCTCAGGAAGCATAATGGAGGACATGCCTCTGGCTACATCAGTGGGGACGAAGTAGAAATGATTGAGGACAGTTGGAGGATATGTACCAAATGACTCAAGAACAGCTTCTTCCCTGCTGCCATCAGACTTTTGAATGGACCTACCTCACATTAAGTTGATCTTTCTCTACACCCTACCAAAGACTGTAACACTACATTATACATTCTCTCTTTTCCTTCTCTATGTATGGTCTGCTTTGTCTGTAGAGCATGCCAGAAACAATACTTTTCATGTATACTCATACTTGTGACAATAATAAATCAAATCATGGATTATCCATTTACTAACTCCTTGAAAAGTATAATCAAGATGAAGTCCACAGAAGCTACATGCAGATTCCAAAAGTAGGAAGCATCTTGATCTCAACTATGAGTTAAACTTGTCATTTAACTGTTATAGTCCACTTTAGTAATCATCAACAGTACAAAACTCAATATTTCCTGAAAGGAATCTAAAAGCAAGAAGGGTGAAACTTCCTTCCCCTATGTTATGAATAAAGGAAAAGTCCACCAAATTTGTAAAAGATTTGTAAACAACAGTGACAGGAAATTACTATTTCCTCTTAAGATAAACTGTAAGGTTTCCAGGGAATTTTGTGGTTTTGATTTGAGATGAATGTTGAATAAATAACATTGTTATCATCAGTTTTGTTTTGAAAGACTGTACATCTTTTTTCCATAATATTGTTTTGGCATTGGTAAATACCTTACAAATATTGGAGGTTACACAAAAAAAGCTTGGCTTTCATTGAATGTTATGATCTGTCTACCAGTAAAAGAGCACCATTGTTAGAAATCACGATTGTGACTTATTTTTATATTTTACCAGTAGTCAAGAGTCCCTAAACATCTTCACTATAAAAAGGACAACAGACTCTGAAATTGTCATCTATGGTTAGCATAGAAATATAGAAACAGGAGTAGGCCATTCAGCCCTTCGAGCCTGCTCTGCCGTTCATTTTGATCATGGCTGATCATCAAATTCAATATCCTGATCTTGTCTCCCTCCATATCCCTTTTAGCTCCAAGAGCTATATCTAATTTCTTCTTGAAATCACACAATGTTTTAGTTCAACTACTTTCTTTTAGAATTTTATCAGTTTCTACGAATCCCCTCTCACTCTTCTAAACTCCAGTGAATATAGTTCTAAGCGACTTATTCTCTCCTCATATGACAGACTTGTCATCCCATGAATCATCCTGGCAAAACTCTGGTGCACATCCTTCATTGGATAAGGACACCGAAACTGCACTCAATAAAACTGCACACAATATTCGCCAACGCTTTATACAATTGCAGCAAAACATCCCTATCTCTATACTCATACCCCCTCGCTATGAAGGCCAGCATGCCATTTTCCTTCTTCACTGCCTGCTGTATCTGCATGCTTACATTTAGCAACTGATGCAAGAGGACACCAAGATCACTCTGAGCATTCACCTCTCTCAAATTACATCCATTCAAATAGTAATGTTCCTTCCTATTTTTGCTAATGAAATGGGTAACCTCACATTTATCCACATCATACTGCATCAACCATGCATGTGCCCACAGACTCAGTCTGTCCAAATCATACCGAAGCATGTTTGCATCCTCCTCACAGCTCACCCTCCCACCTAACTTTGCATCATCTGCAAATTTGGAGATAATACATTTCATTCCCTGTTTCAAATCATCAATATGTAATGTGAACACTTGGGGTCCTCACACAGACCTCTGCTCTACACCACTGGTCATTGCCTGCCAATTGGAAAAATACCCATTTATGCCAACTCTTTGCTTCCTATCTGCTAACCAGCTTTTGAATCGTCTGAAGACACTTCATGCAATCCCACGCACTTTAGCTTTACTTTCTGGTCTGCCAAGTGAAATCTTGTCGAAAGCCTTATGAAAATCTAAATAATCCACATCTGTTGGTTCTCTTTTGTTAAACTTTATGGTCATAACCTCAAAGAATTTCAATAGATTCATCAATCATGATATCTTCTCTATAAATCCGTGTTGACTTTGTCTCATTGAACCGCTGCTTTCCAAATAGTGAGGGATGAAACCCTTGATAACAGACTCTAGCTACTTCCCTGGGATTGACGTTAGGCTCACTGGTCAATAATTCCCTGATATCTTTCTATCTCCTTTTTTGAATTATGGGCTTATATTAGCAACCCTCCAATCTGTAGAAACCAATCCAGAGTCTAAAGACCTTTGGAAAATGACCATGAATGGATCTACTATTTCCAGGATCACTGCTTAAAGCACTTGAGGATGAATATTATCAGGCCCTGAAGATTTAAAAGTTTATTTTATTAGTCACAAGTAGGCTTACATTAACAGTGCAATTAAGTTACTGGGAATCTCCCCTAGTTGCTGCACTCCAGAGTCTGTTTGGGTACACTGAGGGAGAATTTAGCATGGCTAACACACCTAACCAGCATGTCTTTTGGACTGTGGAAGGAAACTGGAGCACCCAAAGGAAACCCATGCAGACCTGGGGAGAATGTGCAGACTCCCCACAGACAGTGACCCAAGCTGGGAATTGAACCCAGGTCCCTGGTATTGCGAGGCAGCAATTCTAACCACTTTGCCACCGTGCCACATCTTCGCTGCCTTCATTTCCATCTATTTTCCCAAAACTATTTCTCTACAAATACTGATATCCTTCAACTCACCACGAAAACTTGTTTTCCTCAGAATGTCTGATACATTATTCACATCTTCCTTTGTGAAGACAGAAGCAAAGAACGAATTTAGATCCTCAGCCGTTTCTTTGTTCCCCATTATGAATTCTCCTATTTCTGAATGTAAGGTGCTACATTAGTTTTTGTCAATCTTTTTCTCTTTGCATACCTGTGGAAACTTTTACAGTTTGTTTTTATGTTTCCCTCGAGGTTACTTTCATAGTCAATTTTCCCTTTTTTTAATCAATCCCTTGGTCCTCCTTTGCTGGATTTTAAACTGTTCCCAATCCTCGGGTCTATTGCATTTTCTTGCCAATTTTATGCTTCTTCTTTGAATCTAATACTATCTCCAATTTCCCTTGTAACCCATGGTTTGGCCATAGTTCCCTTACCTCTCTTGAGCCACTCAAGAATAAACAACATCTGGTGTTCACCTATTCATTCCTTAAATGCCTGTCATTACCGATCTACTGTCCTTCCTTCCAGTAAAGTTTTGCAGTCCATCAAAGACAATTCATGTCGCATGCCAATATAGTTAACTTTATTGAGATTCAGGTTGCTAGTCTCAGAATCAACTATGACTCTATCCACCTTGACAAAGTATTCTATCATATTATGGTCACTCATCCCCAAGTGTTCTCTCACAACTACATTGCCAACTAGTTCTTTCTCAGTCAGATAAAACAAAATAAGAACAGAAAGTGCTGGAAAACTCAACAAGTTTGGCAGCATCTTTGGAGAGAGAAAAACAGAGTTCACGTTGGCAGGATTTTCTGGTTCTGCTGCAGTGAATGGAGATTTGGCTGAGAGCCTGCAGCGAGCATGAATGGCTGGAAAATTCTGGCCAGTATTCCAAGTCCAATATGACTCTCATCTTAGGCCAGAATCTTCCATTCAGGCATCTAAGTTTGATGGTGCTGGAGGCATGGTGGGTGAGGGGTGTGGAGAGGGAGGTTGGTTGCTGACCATACACAACCTTGCACTGTTCAGCTCATCAAATATGTATCCGAGAAGAGCTCATTTGTTTTCGTAACTGGAGCAAGCAAAAGGTTGCTATCCCCACCATTATCTCATGGGATTGCAGGTCTAGGTGCCATATTTAAAGTGCACCCAGACAGACTGCCCTATCCCTCCCACCTTCTTCCAGCCACTGCTCCACCCTTCCCTGCTAAATCTTCCTCCCTTCCTTGATCATCTCCTGCTCAACTTGCACTGTCACCAACAGTCAAACATTGTTCACATTTACTGACGTTACTCTAAGAGGACAAAATAGTAGGGACTGCCTGCTAGTCATGGAAGAAGTCTACCTTGCCAGGTGCACGCCATTCATGTGCCATCGTGAATACAAACATTAGAACCTCTCGCTGGTGGGAGAACTTGATTCTGGCTAGTTTGTCTTTTAATGAGCATGCATGATATGCTAACACCTTGTTCGTCGGGACAATCTACTGATTTGTAAAAGGCCCTTAAGAACTCAAGAACAAAATCGCTAAAGTTCATCTTATTGTGGGCAAACTAAATTTTGGCCTCACACCAAAATCAAGTTGAACCTGTGGAATTCTCTACCGCATGGTTTTTAAGTTTAAGTATTAGTGTCACAATTAGGCTTACATTAACACTACAATGAAATTACTGTGAAAATCCCCTAGTCACCACACTCCAGATCCTGTTCAAGTACAATGAGGGAGAATTTAGCATGGCCAATACACCTAACCTGTGCGTCTTTCAAACTGTGGAGGAAACCAGAGCACCAGGAGGAAATGCACACAGACATGGGGAGAGTGTGCAGAGTCTGCATAGGCAGTAAACCAATCTGGGTATCAAACCCAGGCCCCTGGCGCCAAGAGGCAGCACTGCTAACCACTGTACCACCGTGCTGCCCATAATATGACCATTCAGACACATCCTGCATAAAGATACACGCAGCTATTGCATGTTGATTGGATTCTTACCCTCAAATGCAGTCAATTCAGAATCTTGTCCTAATTTTGACCTTTGCAATCTACCTCAGCCTAGTGTCAATATTCAAATGTTTTATTTCAATGACTCTACCAATACATCTTCTGCAGCCTTTGTTTCACTCCTGGTGAGGTTGCTCACAGTTATTTGAGTCCTACTCTTTGAAACTCTTTTCCTAATCTATCTAATCTGTCTCTCCATCTCTTCTTTCATTTGCAGAAACTGGCTCAAAATCTATCTATTGACCTGGCTACAGCCATCCAAGTAAATCCCTTTTCTTTGGCTTACGGCCGTTTTTTTAAAAATTGTTTTCTGGGATGTGGGTGCCATAGGCTAGGCCAGCATTTCTTTCCCATCCCTAATCGCCCTTGAGGCACAGTGGCACTGCTGCCTCACAGTTCCAGGGACCTGGGTTCTATTCCTGGCTTGGGTCACTGTATGTGCAGAGTTTGCACATTCTCCAATTGAGTACAATCCTGTTGCTGCTGGTGATCTACAGAACCTCATAGATGTCCACTCTTGAATTGCTAGATCTGTTCAATGTGTGGTAGTGCCACACCACAGGATGAGGGTATCCTCAATGTGAAGATGGCATTTGGACCCCACAAGGATTGTGTAGTGATCACTCCTACCAATTCTGTCATGGACAATGAATCTATGGCAGGCAGGTTGGTAAGGATGAGGTCAAGTATGTTTTTCCCTCTTGTTGGTTCCCTCACCACTTTATGCAGACCTAGTCTAGCAGCTATGTCTTTTAGGACTTGGGCAACTGAGCTACTCTTGATGATGGGCATTGAAGTATCCACCCTTGCTACCCACAGTGCTTTTTCCAAGTGATGTTCAACATGGAGGTATACTGATTCATCAGATGAGGGGTTACAGTACGTGATAATCAACAGGAGGTTTCTTTGCCCATGTTTGACCTGATGCCATGAGACTATGTGGGATCCAGAGTCGATGCTGAGGACTCCCACAGCAACTCTCACCTGACTGTACACCACTATGCCACCACCTCTGCTGGATCTGTCCTGCCAGTGGGACAGGACATATCTAGGGAAGGTGATATTGGTATCTAGGACATTATATCTGAGATGTGATTAAGAGCGGATGACTATGTCAGATTGTTTCTTGGCATGTTTGTGAGGAAGCTCTCCCAATTGTAGAACTAGCCCCCAGATGTTAGTAAGAAGGATTTTGTAGGATCGACAGATTGGTGCTGCCATTGTCATTTCCGGTGCCTAGGGTGATGCTGGATGGTCTGATTGGTTTCATTCCTTTTTATGCTGCATTATAATTAAAAGAAGTTACAGAATTGGACCACATTTCTAGCTCAGTGAATCATTGAGGCATACTGCTTGTTGTGGCCTTGTGGTAAGTGCTTTCACTGAGCTAATGATGATGGAGATAAGACAGAAAGCATATTACTGGAATGATGTCTGTGATGATAAAATACATTCAAGGAGCCTCAGGATAAGAAACATAACACAACTCCAGAACAAACAGTTTGGAATATCTGTGTGAGGGAGCCACTAAGAGATTGAAAGGAAAATAAGTCCAGCCAAGTCCCAAAAATAAATTTTGCAAATCAGATGCCGCAGGTATATTCTGTCTTAACTCACAATCAATGTATCAGTGAAGAACATATCACAGATAACCTGATGATATTCAAATAGGCTAAAAATGAATTTTCATTATCTGTTCACACATTGCAACATAGTAAAGATAATTTTGTGAAATATTCATTTTAAATGCAAATATTGGAATGTATGGATTGCAGATGTTCAGCTTATGGATTTTGGAGCTCCATCAAAGTGGCCTGTGTCCTTCCAATTTGCCATCACGGATTTGCTAATCTGAAGCTCAGTTGCTTATTCTGAATAGAATTCAATGCCAGAGTCAGTGATTGTGGAAAATAAATCTCCAACTTTTCCTCATTCCGTCACTCAGGACAGTTTGCATAAAAGGATCAGTTGAGCAAATGAAGTAACAAGCATAATTTTAAAGTGTTGGATATTGTCAAATCTTGGATTATTGTTGTTTTAATTTTTCATGAAATCACTCGTCTGGGGTTTCTCCTGGATAGAGAACTTCATTTACTGGTGTGTGATGATACTGTGCTATTTTGATGTATTTTATGTTTCTGTTGACTGTTTTAAGAGGCAGTCTTTTGTGACAAGAGTTGATTTGTCTGGAAAATCATGCAGCTCAAATTAAGGAAATGCAGAAATCCAGAGCACCACAGCGTGGCACAATGGTTAGCACTACTGCCTCACAGTGCCAGGGACCCAGGTTCATTGCCAGCCTTGGAAGACTTGGTAAATATGTAGGGTTACGGGGTTGGGCCTAGGTGGAAGGGACGTCGGTGCACGTTGGTGGGCTGAATGGCCCTCTTCCGACAATCGACAACGGTGTTATGGTCATTGGAAGATTCTTAATTCCAAGTATTTTTTATTGAATTCAAATTCCACCCTCTGCTGCAGCAGGATTCGAACTCAGGTCCCCAGAACATTAGCTGAGTTTTTGGCTTAATAGCCTGGCGATAATATCACTAGGCCATCACCCGGAAATGTACAAGGAAATTGAATTTAGTACAATCAAATTCCATATTTGGATCAGTACTTTGTTCAGCAAGTTGATAAATAATGAAACCAAAAGAGAAAATGCTGGAAAATCTCAGCAGGTCTGGCAGCATCCGTAAGGAAAGAGAAGAGCTGACATTTTGAGTCCAGATGACCCTTTGTCAAAGCCAGACCTGCTGAATTTTCCGTCATTTTCTCTTTTGGTTTCAGATTCCAGCATCTGCAGTAATTTGCTTTTGTCCAGTGATAAATAATGAAAGTTTGAATCAATCAGTTCTGAAAAATGCTATTTCATAATTGTACTACTATCATGCCCTGAAATAGAGAATGACTGGTGTGACGTTGAAAGATTTGGTGCAGTGATTATTATGGGATGGTGGTGGCTGCACTATAACTTTGTATCTGTTGATGGCATCATTGAGCTTCTTTGCAGGCTGGAGGAGTTCATAATATTTTGCCTGTACACATGGCACTATTGTATGTATACCACTCTCTGGGGATTACAGCTCATTTTAATTTTGACTTGAATAATTCAAAGAGGTTTCACCTGCCGTGTTTTTTTAGAAAATGCTTCCGGAATATTACACTCGTTCCTTTATAGACTTTCTCCTGATTTGTGCTGCCCACTAAGCACAAAATCTCTCTCAAAATATTACCCTATGATTGGTTACCAGGGGATACATGGGGTAAAACGCTGCTTCAGCCATTTTCCAAGCTTTTTGCACAAAGTTAGAGTGGACAAGTGGAAGAAATTCAACCCCCTATTATTTGCAAAGTCAGACAAATTCTCCGGCTGTGCTGGTCTAAAAGCCAGAAATTCCTGCCCACGTTTCACATTCTCTGCAACCTCACCCACTAAAATTCCAGTGGCGGGCGGGATGGGAGAATTCCGGCCAATGTTTTGCAATGGGGACAATAGGTTAAGAATATCAGTGAGAGGTTAACCTGACATTGGCCGCAGTTGAGTGCTAGGAGCAGCAATTTTAGGAGCGCAGTGCAGTGTTTATTTATCACTTACTTGCTCACACTAACAAAGCTGTTAGGGGATAAAAAATGGACTGTAAAGTAAGTGAGCTTAAATCATCCAGTATGTCACGTTGTGGGTCAGGCGTGACATTTGTGTGCGTTGGTGCAAAGTATTAAAATCCATGACAAATTAGCAAATGTTGCCCAACAGAGAGGTTGACAATTTCTGAACGAAACTGAAATACAAAAACATATACATTTTCTCTCTTAATTAGCAGGTAGACGTGGCATTCCTTTACTGACTATAGGAATATAGGATCATAGGGATTAAAAACAGAAGTGGGTAAATTCAGCCCTTCGAGCCTGCTCCACCATTCAGTTGGATCATGGTTGATCTCTCCCTGATCTTAAATTCACCTCCCCGCCTGTTCCCCATATCCATTCATCACATTTTTTTTATTAGTAATAGATCTTCCTCTTTCTTGAAACCACCCAACGGTCCGCTGCGCTTTGGGGCAGCGAGATCCACAAATTTACTGCCTGTAAAAAAGACTTGGGGCGGGATTTTATGGCCTTCCTTGAGCGAGACCAGAAATTCCTGCCTGGGATCAACGGACATTTCTGATGGAGCACACCAGAATGATAGGGAGTGGGATAGCTTGATCTTGGGTTTGGACATAGCTTGGCACAACACTGAGGGCCGAAGGGCCTGTACTGTGCTGTATTGTTCTATGTTCTATGTTCTCCGATTCCATGGTGGGTGGGACGGTTGAATTTTGGTGATGGAGTGAAATTCCGCTGTTGGTGGTCTCACAATACAGGTATTGTGGATCAGCCACCAGCTTCCCCATGTCCTTTTCCACTGAAGCCTCGCATGTACCATTTCTTCATCCTGCATTCAATTTCCGCCCAATTCTTCCCTTTACATTCATTCACCTGACATTACTGCCTTCTCCCCAAAGCCAACCACTTTGAGTCTGGTGATCAGAGGTGGATTGGCAGCTCACTGGGGCCCTGCACTCACTTTCATTTCTGGTCCTTCCCCCTCCCACGACCTCATGCTCCTCACAATCCCACCCACCGATGTGGAAACATCTGCCATAGGGAAGATGGAAAATCCCGCCTTTGTCTTCCTCAGATAGAGTTCCAGTTCCTTTGGCTATGCAGGACGTAGCTTCCAATCTTTAGCTAACAGCAATGGCCAATCAACCCAGATTCCATATCCACAGGTTGCACCCATATATAGAAACTCCTAAGCTCTGCTCAACATGGCCTTGATGGTGTGGATTCACCATGATTTCTTAAAAATTCTTTCATGGGATGTGGGCATTGCTGGCTGGGCCAGCATTTATTGCCAACCCTAAGCACATTAAAGAGTTAACCACATTGCTGTGGCTCTGGAGTCACATGTAGGTCAGACCAGGTGAGGACAACAGATTTCCTTCCCTAAAGTGAACCAGATGGATTTTTACGACAATCAACAACTGTTTCCTCGTCATCAGTGAACTTTTAATTCCAGATTTCTATTGAATTCAAATTATACCATTTGCCATGGTGAGGTTGGAACCCTGGCCCCCAGAATATTACACTGAGTCTCTGGATTATTTGTCCAGTGGCAATACCACCATGATATTGCCCCCCACTTCTCAGAAGCTGCAAGGATAACATACATACTATATGACCAATGTAATAAATTACCCAGAAACAGCTATAAAGCCTTTGTATTTGACCATTGCCAAATTCTGAATCTAGCCTTCATTTTTCAAATTATTTTTTAAAAAAATCCCTCAAACCCCTTCTCCTGGCCATAGCTGGTCACCTGAGCCCTTTGTCACATAACCCTCTTGGTCAGGTGACTTTTTGGTTAGCATGGACAATTAGGGATTGTGGAACTTTCTATTGCTTCTTATTAATAGTCCATTAGGGTTGTGTTTGGGCAGTGCAGTTTAGGGATGTTTCACATGTGCTGCTAGCTGTGTTGTCTGCCAGGTGTTGCAGATTTGGTGCTGTCATTTGACAGCAGTTGGTCAGCTCTGGTCTGCATCCATCAGGGAAACTAAACAAACTCACACCAAACCAAATCAACTTAGACTCGGCTGTACTCTTCTCTACAAAAGTGTTATCTTTCAAATGTACACTTCCCCACCAACCCACCCCCCTCCACTCATCTCCCCCTCCACCCCACATCTGGGCATTATTTAATCTACCTTCCTGTCTATTCGAAACACCTCTTGGTAATCCACCAATAACAAAGATGGCTGCTTTCCCTTTGGTTGCCAGGTGAGGCTCCATTACATAACAAATTAAATAAACACCTTGGAAGTTTGCTTTCCGAAAGAGAAAACAATTAGAATAGTACTACCTTCTGCCAGTCCACTTTGAACCTTATTGCAAGTTACAGAATACTGAAAGGCCTGGATAGAGTGGACATGAAGAAGACATTTCCAATAGTAGGAGATACTTGGATCTGAGGGCACAGACTTAGAACAAAGGGACAATCCTTTAGAACCGAGATAAGGAGGAATCTTTTCAGCCAGAGGGTGGTAAATCTAAGGAATTCATTGCCACAGAAGGCTGTGGAGGCCAAATCACTGAGTATATTTAAGACAGAGATAGATGGGCTCTGATGAACGGTCATCTAGACTTGAAATGTTGGCTCTATTGTCTCCCCACAGATGCTGTCAGACCTGCTGAGATTTTCCAACATTTTCTACTTTTTTCAGATTCCATCATCCGCATTTTTTGCTTTTATATTTATATGGATAGGTTCTTGATTGGTAGGGGACCAAAGGTTATGGGAAAAAGACAGGAGAATGGAGTTGAGAAACTTATCAGCCATGATTGAATGGCAGAGCAGAGTCGATGGGCCGAATGGCCTAATTCTGCTTCTATAACTTATGATCTTATAAACTGGTCCATGCATAGTTGTTTGTTCCCATGTGATCAAGTCAGGAAAGTACTGAAAGTTGAATTCTCAGAGGATTGGTGAGAGGCTCTGTGACTTACTTGTTAAAAGTTGTGATTGGGTGAGGGAATTTCCTCACTCCAATTCCTCAGCCAGGATGTCGCTGAATTTCTTTACTGACCAGCTGGTGAACTGTGATATTGTAAATGTGGATGCCAAAAGAACTGAATTATACGTATATGCATATAATATGTCATACAACAATATATATAATCTTAGCTATATAAAATAAAATTTTAGAAGCAGAATTAGAACATAGAACATCACAGCACAGTACAGGCCCTTCGGCCCTCAATGTTATGCCGAGCTATGTCCAAACCCAAGATCAAGCTATCCCCTCCCTATCATTCTGGTGTGCTCCATGTGCCTATCCAATAACCGCTTGGAAGTTCCTAAAGCGTATCCTAAAGTTTACATATCTTTTTATACGTTGAGAGAGAGACATGGGTTCCTATCATGCAAAAAGCATGATGGAGATATGTGGTCCAACCGAAATCATGGATAGCTGGAAAATGTTCAATGCCACATAACTAATTTTCATACAGAAACAACTTGTGTGATATACAGGGGTCCATGGATTTTTTATCACACAGAAACAGGGGAAAGCATCAAAAAGCAATCAGGTAGAGAACCCCTGATTTAGTTGGAACAGAGATTGTGTTGTGAAGGTGGTGCTGCATGTGTGTCAACCTGAGTGTTTTGTTGGGAGTATGAGAGGATGATTAAGAAGTGGCAGTGACAATCAGCATTGCTGATGATCTAATCTATGTAAGGAGCATCGATTAAAAAACTCAATACTGTAACTTCGGTACTTTGGCATTCAAAGCTAGGCTCGGCAATAGAATTTGATTTAAATGACTCAAATTTCACACTTCCTGGTTTCAAAGCCCCATCTCGAATGAAAGTTTAATCAGAGTGCTCACCCAAACTAGAGGCTAACTAAAGCAATTCTGACTTTGTTGGCTTGGGTCTGCTCTGTTGCTGCAAACCTGTTTAACTCCTTGTTTTCGGGTTGTTGCCCGCCTGTTGCTGGCCTGGGGAGGGGAGGGATTGTTGCAGGGGTGGGGTCAATCTCAGCAGCTTTAATTGTTCATTGTGTGGCTGGCTGCTGTGCCTCCCATGATCTCCTGAGCCCACCTGCAACAACACTGACTTTTCCCGCTCTTTCAGTGCGACTTTTCGGCAGTGCTCGCCCCAATACTGGAAAATCCCGCTCGAGGTCAATGGACCATTGTATGGTCCGTGTTCCTGCCACTACTGCTCCTTGGCAGGTGGGATGGGAAAAATCTGCCCTTTGAGACTCATCCAATCAGAGTCTGATTTCACTCTGTATGTGCTGCTGATAGGCTCAAACAAAAACATATGAGCCTATCAGCAAATGCAGAATTCTCAGCCTCCGATTGGATGCCCAGTGCACCAGCCCAGCATGGAGCTCCCCTATTGGCCAGGGCCCGTACCTCTGCATTATGTGTCTCATTGTAAGTCCACCTCTTCTGGAGATGGATAGAAACTCGGACTGTCAATGTGAATCTCCAACATTTTTTGCACGTCAATTAGTCTTACCCAAATCAGAAAGATGTGGCACAGTGAAGGATGGTATCATTCTTTAGAGGCGAGTGAATACAGAAAAAAAAAATTCGAGTCCTTTAGAGGGGTGGCGCAGTGGCACAATGGTTAGCACTGCTGCTTCACAGCGCCAGAAACCTGGGTTTGATTCTTGGCTTGAGTCACTGTCCGTGTGGAGTTTGCACATTCTCCCCATGTCTACGTGGGTGTGCTCTGGATTTCTCCCACAGTCTGAAAGACATACTGGTGTATTGGCCGTGCTAAATTCTCCCTCAGTGTACCTGAACAGTTGCCGGAGTGTGGCGACTAGGGGATTTTCACAGTAACTTCATTGCGGTGTTCATGTAAGTCAGCTTGTGACTGATAAATAAAACTTTATCTTTAATCATTTTGCCCCCTACATTGATCAGATTTAGTATTTTTACATCACACTGGCCACAGAAGCAGACTTTGCAAGCATGGCAAGTCGAGGAAAAGGCTTTCTGTGATATCAGATAGAAGGCACGATGTACTGTCAAAAGTTTACAAAGGAAGTCTTGGCAAAGTTGCGCCACTCTTTCTTGCCATAACATGCAACATCACAACTAGCACAGCAGATGGCCCATGTAAAAATGGTTCTCAACCTTCGTGCATTCTGGAATCCTGCCAGGGGAGAACTGGGAGCATCTGCACTGTCAGCAGTTTACCATTTACAGAGGTAATCATCAAGGAATCACAGGGAAACAAAAGATGAACAATAAATGCAGCCTTACCAGCCTTCTCTTAAGAATTTTTTCAAAAGGTAATTATGGCACCAAAAGCTACAACAGAAAGAAAGATCTGCCTTTATAGAATCATAGAATTGTAAAATCCCTACAGTGCAGAAGGAGGCCATTTGGCCCTCAAATCTGCACCAATTCTCTGACAGAGTATCCTACCCATGCCCTCTCCCTATCCCCGTAACCCAACACATTTATAATGGCTCATCCATCGAACCTACATATCCTGGGACACTAAGGGGCAATTTAGCATGGCCAATCTACCTAATAACATATTTGGACTGTGGGAGGAAACTGTAGCATCCAGAGGAAACCCACACAGACATGGGGAGAATGTACAAACTCCACACAGTCACCTGAGGCTGGAATTGAACCCGTCCCCTGCTGTGGGACAGCAGTGTTAATCACTGTGCCACCATGCCGCCTATCACATCCTCAAAACATTCCAAAGTATTTTGTATCCAATGATTGATTTTGAAATGTCATCTCTGTTTCTTGTCTAAAATGAGAGCTGTTGGCTATAATTTTACCATCCTACTCGCCACGGGAATCAGATGAGGGGAGAACAATGGGAAGGTCTGTTGACTTTGGGCGGGATTTTACAGTTTTGGGCTGAGCGAGGCTGTGAAATCCCAGCAAGGTCCCATGAAGAACAATGAAAAGAAAACTATTCATTTGAGGGATAGATTTCAGAACAGGAGAATTCTACTGCTCATTTTACATCCACGCAAACAAGCGGACAGCCTCAATTTTGGAATAAAAACAAAAAAAACTGGAGAAGTCAATGGGCCTGCGGGAGAGAGGTACAGAGTTAAAGTGACACTCACTACATTAAATGTTCCTCTCTTCCCTGATGTTGCCAAATCTGCTGTTTCCATTATTTTCTGTTTCTATTTCAGAGTTCCTACATTGCAGATTTAACCTCAGTCTTGTTCAAAATACAGCATCCCTGGCAAATGCAGCACGCTCCTCAATTTAAGACGAGACTATCTCTCAAGTACTGAAATAGCTTCTAACTCAGAGGTAGTTATCCTAGGTCATGCTAACGCTTGACAGATAAAAAGCAAAGCAACCTCCCTCTCTCTCTGAAGCATCATTCTAGAAAATGTAGCAGCATAAGGGAATGTAACAGCACATTGCTGATCAATTGACAATATGTGGTTCAGGTAATAGCAGGATCTCTGTCATCCATCAGCAAGGCCCTATTTGAACTCCCTTTTTTAGTACAAAATACAAACATACTTTTCTAAAGATAACCTTCAGGAAGGTAGGGAAGCAGTGCTGTAAAAGTAGACGTGTTTACGTTAATAACATTTTGCTTACCCCTGAAATATCAGCTCTTATTGTATAAATACACAACTGTGCTAACAATAGCACAGTATCTAATGTTATGGTAATCGCAATCACAATCAATGTTAGTACGTCATTGCTTTTGTGGTCTATGTACCATTTCATAGAAACCTACAGGACAGAAGGAGGCCATTCGACCCATCGAATCTGCACCAACCACAATCCCACGCTGGCCTCTATCCCCATAACACCATGCATTAACCATAGCTAATTCCCCAAACACTAAGGGGCAATTTAGCATGGCCAATCCACTTAACCTGCATCTCTTTGGACAGTGGGAGGAAACTGCAACACCCGGAGGAAATCCACACAGGCACAGGGAGAATGTGCAAACTCTACACAGGCAGTGACCCAAGCCGGGAATCGAACCCAGGTTCCTGGCACTGTGAGGCAGCAGTGCTAACCACTGTGCCACCATGCTGCCCCATGCATCTAGTACAAAATATTTTGTGACAATGATACACGATTTGCAAAATTATTCATGAAAATAGTTGTTTAATTGAAGCAAGGTGCCTCTTTTAAATATTGGCGATACATTTCTATTGCGCGGCTAAGCAATCTTAGTTTTACCATCCACCTGATTGAAGATGCTGGCCTTTTACTAAATCACCATTCATCATCCGCAAACTAAGACAGCAATCCAAATGGTCAGCCACTGGGAGCATTACAGATCAGAGCCAGCAGGAATCACTGGACAGCTATGATGTAATTGCAGAGACCGAGTGCTGCACCCACTGTTCCAACTGAGAGTGGCTCTCCCAACCCAGTTTGGGATCTTTCTATGTAGCTCAATTCCACACTTGGACACTGGATTTCCTAACTTCCTCACTTATTCTAGAATTACTTAAAATGAACAGTTTATTGCAGTGAGAGTTATCTACCTGAGAGAGTTACACTACCTTTAGGCACAGGGCATTACTGACTTGAGGTCCACAGCAATGACAACCAGTTACAGTCATCCATATATTGTCTGGCTGTGATTGGAACTGAATGGTCTAAAACAATATTTGGTACATGCAGACATGTATAGGGGAGGCAATGGCCTCGTGGTATTATCTCTGGACTATTAATTCAGAAACTCAGCTAATGTTCTGGGGATCCGTGTTCAAATCCTGCCACGATGTGGTAATAATGATGGGCAATAAATGCTGGCTTAGCCAGTGATGCTCATCTCCCCCAAATGAATGAAAAAACATAATTATGTTTGAGTTCCAATTGCTGAACCTTAAATCAATTGACACAGTGGGTGGAAGACATTGGACTGCTAACATATTTTAATAAAGGTCAGGTAAGTTCAAAAATAGCAGGTTTGTGACATTAAATCCAGGTAACATGTTAATATCCTCTAAGGTGCCTCTCTGGCTACTCCAAATGTCAAGTTGGAACTAAGTTCTGGATTGATCGCACAACATGACCATTCCTGTGAAATAAAGACTACAATGTTTAAGGTAGTGATTCAAAAACTGCTCCAAAATTGCAAATTCTATTCTCATAATTCACAAAGGACTGCAGCAACATGCAGGCCTCATTGAGACACTCTTCAGTGGCCCATTACAAGCAGCAACTCCTACTGCCTTAGCCAACTGTCTTGATGGATTTCCTGACCGTTGTGCCGGGGGCTGATCTTGCCAACCTCCTTAACCCTGTCCACTCATCCCCCTTCTCTAATGCTAACCATGTGTACTCAGCCAGCAGATCAGTTCTGACCACCTCTCTTCACATTTCCCTCTAGCCTATACTCACCTGGTTCCCTTCTTATCTAGCTAATAATAGCCAGAGTAAAATGTGCAACAAGACAGAAAATTCGGGAAGTGCTGAGCAGCTCAGACATCATCAGGCAGCTGACCCAGGCCAGCTGACTACATGGGACCAACTGCTGGCGCTGCAGTCCCAGAGCTGGTGATTTCCCTATACCAGCTCCTAGTGTACAGGAAAATGCCTGAGAAGCCAGGACCTTTACTCTGCAGGCTTCCAGAGACCCGGAAAACCCCGCCAAAGTCGAGGCTTTCACTCTGCTGGTCTCCAATAATCAGAGACCTGCATCCCTGGGGCTGGAGTCCTCTCCCTCCCAACCTATCAACCCCTCTGAACCAGAGAGTTGTGAACCACACCCCTACTCCCCCCTTCTACATTTGCCCCGCACTCCTAAATACCAACTCCCTTGGCCTAAAAATCACTATTATTGCTCTTTTAAATTTACTTGCAGATCTAGTGATCCCCGACCTCTGACGGAAGACCCTGAACTGGCAGTGACACTGAGGATCCCAACTCATGGACACGGCCATCAGTTCATCCGCGACTGCGACTCCAAAGAGGTGATCGACTTACTGCCCTTCGACCCATCCATGCCGGAGCATGATCTGGACATCCACTGACCCCCAGAGCCAAACTACAGCCCCACAGCAACCCAACCACGCAGACCTAACTACCAAAGCAGGAATCGCAAACAAGGCAACAAATCCTCCATTCAAACATTAACCAGAGAGAAGAACCTCATTGGACACACCTATATCCTTAATACAGCATACTACTCTCACCGGTTCCCAGGTCGGAAAAGAAGCAGACACTCCAGGAAGCGTGGAAAACATATAGGCCTGCAGGTGAGAGTGAAACAATGCGTTCCCAAAGCCCCCCTCCCCAGCTTACTCCTGGTAAATCACCAACCTCTGGAAAACAAGCTAAACAAGCTTAAAGCCAGACTCACTTTTCAAAAAGAGAACTGAGGGACTGCTGTGCACTCTCTCACAGAGACCTGGCTCACTCCTGCTTCACTGGGTTTGGCCTACAACCAGCAGGCTTCTCAATCCATCAAATGGACTGTACGGTGGCCTCAGGAAAGGCTAGGGGAGGTGGTGCCTGGATGTAGCAACACTGGTGAGTTTCTGCTCCGCGGACCTCGAATATCTGATGCTGAAATGCCACCCCACTACCTTCCATGGGAGTTCACCTCTGGTACCCTGACAGCAGTTTACATCCCAACCCACATGGACGAGAATTTATATCCCTGCTCCCCACAGTATGTTTCCAGAGTGTAGGCAGCTCGCCATTGGCTGCTGATAGGAACTTCCAGTCTCACCAGTGACGACTGTGTTTTCCATGCCTTACCTATTGCACTACCAGGGAACCTACTGCTGGGGTCACCTTTGTCAGGATCAGAAGATTCCACCAGTAGGAAGGACCAGAATTTATGAGTGGGATTTTCTACTCTCCTCCCCTCCCCACCTTGATGGCATGTTTGACAGTGGTGGAGGTGATCCAGCATTGGATTGTAGCTGGATCTTCCGGTCCGGCTGCCGTCAATGGGATTTTGCATTTTTCACACCCTCCACCATGGGGGAATCCGTAGCAAGAGGTCACCATCAGTGGGGCCAGAAGATCCCACCAGTGGGAGCAGCTGAAAAATCACACTCCATGTATCTGGACTACCTCGGGCTCCTGCTCAGTGGGAACAAATCCTGCTGTATGTATCTGCATGGGTCAGGACTTCCTCAGGCTCCCAAGACACAACAACCGCAAACATCTCAACATTCCTTGCCATTGCTATCGGAAGATCTAGCCTAATATCTCTGTGAAGCATTTTGAGATGTTAAGTTAAAAGCACTATGTAAATACAAGTTCATTGAATCACTACAGTACAGAAGGAGGTCATTCAAGTCTGCACCAACCACAATCCCACCCCCAGACCCTATTCCCCTAACCCTCATTTACCCACTAGGGTCAATTTAGCGTGGCCAAACAATCTAACCTGCACATCTTTGGACTGCACATCTTTGAGGAAACCGGGGCACCTGGAGGAAACCCATGCAGACACAGGGAGAACGTACAAACTCCATACAGACAATGACCTGAGGCTGGCATTGAACCCAGGTCCCTAGTGCTGTGAGGCAGCAGTGCTCACCACCGTGCTGCCTCCAAGGCACAACAGTTGCTGGTGTTATTAAAGGAGCGATATAAATACCAGTTGTTATTGACACCAATGGCACCAATATACTGCAACACAATATTAGGTGTAACTAGTGGATGAAGGGATGTTATAGTTAGCTCAGAAATGACGAAATTGACGGACAGGTTAAAAAAACAGCTGATCCACCATATTTACTCCATGCTCATGCTGCCTGGAGCACTATAACTAGACACTTCCTAACCCTCTGCAGCCAGGAAGCCTCCTGGGAGAAGTGTAAAAAGCCAGAAATAAATCTCATACCTCAAAGGGAAATATTACATAGAAAATTCCTCCCAACATTTTAGCCAAATCAGTCCAAGAGACCACATTCATGATCAGTGAACATTTAATGTAATCCAGGTGTTGATAACATGGCACTAGCATCATTTCCCGTCTTGTATTATCCAACAGCATCAATGCTTAACACGCACAAGTTACAGGTTACAACATATCAGGCACTTAACACCTGATGTCGCACTCATAAAAAGAAACATGAATAATGCAGCTTCCTCATAAATCTGCATAATACATTGGCACCAGATATTTAGTTTCAACCGAGATTTGTTTTAAACTGATAAGATTAATTTCATTTGCACTGTGAAGCAGTTCCTTACACATCTTGACTAAAATCCAGTTCAGCCTGGCTGCAGCTGATTACCCGTCACAGCAAGTGGCACACCCTGTTGGGTGCGCCTGTTATCATTTTTAATCCCAGTTAACTGAGTTTCAGTTGAGATGATCAATTAGCTGATGTTGCCAGCTTTGCCAGATGTGGCCCTAATAAGCAAAATCTCCCTGGACCGCCCATGCTAAACTTTCAGCATGAGATGAGCATTTTCAAAAGCTGCCTGCCTTTGGAAGCTGCAGTTGGCCAACAGCATATATTGAGTTGTTCGATTACCAAATTTAAAAAAAAGCGTGCTTTTTGATTTTGTATTTGTTTTGATCCTAAAACTCCAGTGTTACTGGTGGATTAAAAAGAAATCAATTTTATCGCTGGTTTTCTGAGGGAAATGTGAATGATTCTATTCTATTTCAGTCCTTTATGTTTCAGTATTTCTAATGTTGAGCTGGCCCTTTGGGCTTGAATGTCACTCTTGCTGAACTGCACGTCTTCATTCAAATTAGTATTTTCATCGTAAAGGCACCATTTTCTCCTCATGGATTTTTAAAGCTAAGAATCGCTGTTGTGCTTGATGTCACTTTTATTTTGTTAACTTACATTTCTTTGAGTGATAAAGTTTATCACAATTGCAACACAATGAATTTCACTCACGTGTCTGAATCAGGAGCCATGGGTATGCCAGTGACTTATTTTGATTGATTCAGAATTGCTCGGAGTCACACGCGATTTTATCTGTTGATCATGGTAATAGGTCAGGGCAGGTCAGAGGCTAGGAACACAGCGGCGAATATCTCACCCTCCCTACTCTCCAAAGCCCGTTCACCATCTGCAAAGCACAAGTCAGGAGTGTGATGGAATACTCCTCACTCGTCTGGGTGGGTGCAGCTCCAACAACACTCAATGACACCATTCAGGACAAAGCAGCCCACTTGATTGGCACCACATCCACAAACATCCACTCCCCCCACCAATACTCAGTAGCAGCAGTGTATATGATCTACATGATGCACTGCAGCAATTTACCAAAGATTCTTAGACAACATCTTACAAACCCATGACCATTTCCATCTCAAAGGACAAGGACAGCAGATACATGGGAACACTACCCACCTCCAAGTTCCACGCCAAGCCACTCACCATCCTGACTTGGAAACATATCATTCATTGTTCCTTCATAGTCGTAGTCTCCTTCCAGGGTCAAAATCCTGGAATTCCCACCCTAACGGCATTGTGGGTCAACTCACAGCATATGTACTGCAGCATTTCAATAAGGCAGCTCACCATCATCTTCTGAAGGGCAATTAGGGATGGGCCATAAATGCTGGCCAGCCAGCGATGCCCATGTCCCATGAATGAATGATGAGAAAAACCTGATTGCAAGCCATTGGTCAAAGTTGGTTACAAAGCAGGAGTAAAGCCAGAGAGGCCCACTGAAACAATTGGGTTTAGAGTTTTTTAGATTTCCTTGTGGGACAGCAGGAACAAAAATGCATCTAATGTCCAGGGTCCAGAAGGAAACCTTGAGCCTCTTTTTCTTAATCTTCCATTCCTTACAGAAACCACTACTGTTCCCACAATCTCCCTCACCAACATCAGATTTGAGCACTGATTCTCACTTACTCCCCCTGGCTGATGATTCATTCTCACTGGATCTGGGTGGGTCTCCCTGCAGCTGCAGGATAATGAGGCCCAGCTGATAAATCAATCAAGCCACACTTTGATTTCCACTTCTAGATACTCTGCCTGTCTTTTACCATCAACCGCTTACCATCAACCTCACTTACCATGCACCAATGCTCCTTCAGGTTAGAATTGCCTCAAGATTTCAGAAGATAGGGCAAGGTAACAGTAATTTAATTAACTATTCATCATTATTGAGTGTGACCCAATGTGGTTTGCAATAAGGTACTTCTGAGATCGATGATGCCTCAGTTCTAGTTCCTGATCTCATCCATACTGTCTGGATAAGGCTCAAGCAGGAAGTATGATATGCAGGTCAGATCAGTAACAAACTGTCCCTTATTTTATGGGATTGCCCCTAATTGAGCCACTGTCCCATGTCCTGGATTGTATGCATTTGGGATGCAGTTCTTCCTGAAATTTGGATATTTAAGTTTCATGCATGCAGAGTACTTGCTCTGCTCCCGTTTACACCCTATCACAGTTCTGGCAGTAACACCACCTTCTGCCATCCCTCGACTCTCATATCTTGTGCAGTACTGCATTTCCACAATGGACCCTATGTCAGGGTGTCCCTTAGCTTTCCTTTGACTGTTGATCACCCTGGGCTCCAGAAAAGAATATTTGAACAGGCACCACACCAAGCCTCCTAATCAAAGCATCCGGCGGCAATCAGGGCCTTCCTAATCCTCCTGGCATACTGCCCTCTTGCTGCCGCCTCTCCTCCATCCACAAATTCGCCTCTGGCTTTTCCTCCATTCCCTCCTGGCCTACCTCTTCCCCAGAGGAGCATGCGTGGTCCTCCTCCTCCATAATGTCACCCTGCTGCTGCGCAAAGCACAGCAGAGCACCGCGATGTGAGAGATCCTCTGAGGGCTGTACTGAAGATAACCTGGCATTGTGAAACTTCTTACTGAAGATTTCAGGTTTCCAACATCCACAGTTCTTTGCTTTCATCAGGAATGAAGTGCTGTAGTGAAGGACAAAGCATTGGCCCAGAGTAACTATTAACGGCAGAATAAAAGACAACTATATGAAAACAAAGCATCTTTCCAATTTCCAAATTGGAAAGCCTTCTGGACACAACGTTGACAGCTTTAGACCATGAACTCTGATTTCCAGTTTGATTTTTATTTGCAAAGTGTCAGTCTGCATCTTATTTTTATGTTTTCCTTTCGTACGGAGCTGTTATTTGATCTGCCATTGATCCTTATTTGATTGGAATGGAAACGTTGGGTGGGATTTTATGGCCTCGCTCGGGTGAGACTGGAAATTCCCGTCCGAGGTCAATGGGGATCTGCATTGTTGGACCCACGAGGTGGTGGTATTCTGACCATTAGTGCTGTTTCCCATTCCATGGATGTCGTCAAAACGGCTGAGCTTTCGTCACACTCTCTGTTTGGGTGGCACAGTAGTTAGCACTGCTACTTCACAGCTCCAGGGATCCGGGTTCGATTCCTGGCTTGGGTCACCCTCGGTGTAGTGTTGGCACATTCTCCCCGTGTCTGCGTGGGTTTCCTCTGGGTTCTCCAGTTTCCTCCCATGGTGCAAAGATGTGTGGGTTAGGTGCACTGGCCATGCCAAATTGTCCCTTAGTGTCCTGGGATGCGTAGGTTAGAGGGATTTGTGGGGTAAATGTGTGGGTTTACAGGGATGGGGCCTAAGCGGGATGGCTGTTGGTGCAGACTTGATGGGCTGAATGGTCTCCTCCTGCACTGTAGGGATTCTATTTCAGATTTTTGGTATCCACTGTATTTTGCTTTTATTATATTTACTGTGGCTGTCTGTATGGACAACCTATAATTCACCAGTTTTAAAATAAATCATAGGAATAACCTTGGCCCCTGACACCTGTGATTTAATGTACCGCACTGTGTTACAATTATAATCTGTCTTAATAAAAGGATAGTTCAAGATTGTCCTCCACAGGGAAAGTGGAAAGGTTCAGAGGTGCCGTCACCCTAGGCAACCATCGTGTATCACCCATTGATTGGTTACTGAGTCAAATCAGGAATGGTTGGAGTACAGGATAAAGAGAACGGACAGAACATCTGAAAAAATTCACAAAAAAGCAAAGAAATTGACTGATTTAGGCTGTTGTTACTTCAGCTATTTAGAAATATCACGATACTCACAATGGACGTAGAACTATGTATTTGTTATAATTGCCTCAGTGTAGATATTTCAACTGCAAACAGGCATGGAGTTGACAGTTACTGCGGAATGGGAAAATGGAGAGAATATAAAATCCTTATATGTAATATTCTTAAAATGTTACTTACTGCTGATGGAATGTCAGTCAATGCATCAGGTACCCACCTTAGGGAGCTAAAACTGCAGTTCTTTAGAGATCAGGAGTTGCTGCATAAATTATGGCAAGTGGCAGCAATAAAGGAGAATTGAATGACTTGGAACTTTGCAAATAATTCATTGGATTCATTATCATTGGGATAAAGGGAATGTGAGATGAGGAATTTGGTGACTGGATATTCTGCAATGTTGGTGCAGTGATAACTCTACATGTCCTGTGTCAGCCTAACATCTAGGCCAGATTCAGCTTTGGGCAGCACTTAAGTGTCACTGGTGAGCTGTGGGCATTAAGCCCACTCCCTACTGCAGCTCAGTGGTAAGAGTGGGCAGGGAATCCTACTTCGGTTTGGCTGGCAGGTTGGTCTGAAGAGTGGGAGGGTATGAAGGGAGCACTCCTGGGTTTCCTGGAACCACAAAAGCAAGCTGAAATCTGTAAGACATAAGACAAAAGCTTTGACAAAGGGTCATCTGGACTCGAAATGTCAGATTTTTTCTCTCCTTACAGATGTTGCCAGACCTACTGAGATTTCCCAGCATTTTCTCTTTTGGTATCTGTAAGGCTTGCTTTTCTTTGGACAACGTCCAGCAGCCTGCTTACGGTTTAGACCATTTATGGACCAGTACAATGGGACAAAACATATTCTGCTCAGGTTTTGATTATTTGTTCCTAAATTTCCCATTAGTATGATTGTTATTGGATTCTGATTTGTATATTTTAGGACACCTATTTCAGATGAGCACACTGACTAACAATGACCCAAATCATTATAGCACCTTGGTGCCAATTGGCATCAATTCAAGTGTGGTAATTGTGTCACCACATTCAGAAGCCTAACAGCAATTGTGGAAAGACTGATAGCCATACCTTAGGTTTTCTTCTCCACCCACTCACCCTTCCATTTTTTATACTTTAAATGTTTTAAGACCATAAAATATGGGAGCAGAATTAGGCCATTCAGCCCATCAGGTCTGTTCCACCATTTGATCATGGTGGATGTGTTTCTCAACCTTATTCTTCCATCTTTCCCTTATAAACTTTGCCCCCTTACCAATCAAGAACCTATCCATCTCTGTACAAGAGACCAAGCATTGATCTAGTAATGGAAGAGCATGGTGTCTGGGACAAAGGTAGGACTTCAGTCATTAATCACTAAATCCTGCAATTAATATTTAGTTTTAACTTTCCATTATTCATAAACATCCCCTGTGAACCATTTTGACGGTCTATGTTGTCCTGGAAGGAGGGTAATTATTTCCTGGAATAAATAACTGTACTTTTAAGCAAGTCAACCAAGAATAATATCCTGTCAGATATCTATTGTCTAGATTACATTGCCTCCTCAATCAAAGCATGAATATCAGGAAAGGGCCTCTTGGAGCGGGAAGCAGTCTATGTTTACACAAGTAAATTTTGTAGAATTATTGCATTGTACTTTGTTTTTATTTAGGAAACATGTATCAGGAGAGTGGGTTTATGGCCTCTATATTAATGAAGGAGCCATAAACATTGTGTTATAGTAAGAAGCTGGATGCAATGAATAATGAATTTAGCAAAAGCATAATTTCTAAAGGACATTACAACTGTATGACTCTGAGATACCTATTACTGGCCAGAGTGAAGCAATGGATGGGAATGAGACCCACTGGGCCAGTAATAACCATTATGCTACAACAAAAATGATGTTATTGCTATTATAATCACTCTCAGTGCTATACAGGTAATTTTCTTTCCTCTGTCAGTGATTTGCACTGCTGGACAGGTATTTGCTTGGACTACTGGCAGTGTGATCATACCCTTCTTAATACTACCATTTTTCCCTATTTTTTACATAATAGGGTCCTGGGGCTTCAGCATCTTCATGACTCCAGACTGTTTGACAATTCACTGGTTAGTTAGGGAGCTGTGGATAAAGAAACTGTCTCTCCTAAAAACTTAACCAATGCAAAGGTTAGTTCATTTACAGGATATTTACCACTGATTTTTAACAAAATTAAGTTGTGCTTTTATTTTAACAATACAATCCTTGGACTTACAACAAATTGGTTCCTGCAAATTACATTTTAAGTTGAAACATTGCAAGTTGGAACCTGATTTTCCCAAAGGAACAATGTTATAAATGGGGGATTGGTCCAGGAACCAAGAGACAATACTCAATTTACTAATTATCCATTTCTCCTTTCTGACTCTGTCTCAGGAGTTCATGTTTGATATTTTGGTTAATAATTTCACACCCGTTTTGGGGGTTTTTACGGTGTGATTGTGGGCCATTTTGGGCTTAGTCTCTGAACGAAGGGTACTGGGGATCAGGTGCTCACCATGGGGTTTCAGAACTTTTCCAGGATCCAACGTTGCCATGCCTGACCTGAATCGGACATGCAATCCCGGAGCAAAAGGCATCAGACTGTAGGCACAGAATTCTTTTGTCTCAGCGGGACCACATTCTTACCGGCAAATTGTGACCTCATTTCCTGCAGGTTTTAGACATTCATCCCGATGCGTTCAGACTTCTGTCAGAAGTTGACTTGCTTTGGGTCAAGCCCGGCTAAGCACACTCTGCTGCAGTGAAGCATTTGGACATGAAACGCCTAAACTATTTGCCATTTCAAGGTTTCTGGGCTCCACTTCTGTTGGGCAGTTGTCCAGTGATGAAAGGACCCTGGGGCAAAATGTTTAGTGGAAGGTTTCTTCACCCACACAGGCTCATTTGGGACCCAATATACAAAGAAAATATAAAAGATAGGTGGCACAGAACATTGCTGTACATGTATGATTGGTTGAACTTGTTCACTAGCGTGGCGTCATAAAATAATGAATCATAGAAGCCTACAGTGCAGAAAGAGGCCCTTCGGCCCATCAAATCTGCACCAAACACAATCCCACCCAGGCCCTACCCCCATATATTATACCCCACTAATCCCTCTAACCTACACATCCCTGGACACTAAGGGGCAACTTCTTAGCGTGGCCAATCAACCTAACCCGCACATCTTTGGACTGTGGGAGGAAACCAGAGTACCTGGAGGAAACCCATGTAGACACGAGGAGAATGTGCAAACTCCGCACAGGCAGTGACCTGAATTGAACCCAGGACCCTGGAGCTGCGAAGCAGCAGTGCTAACCACTGTGCTACCGTGCTGCCCAAATGGCAGCAACATTGGCAAAGCTACAGCAGAAACTACGTTTGCAGAGCTATCCATGATTTCCACCGATCTCCTGTTGGTCTGTTGGGAGAATTTCAGAGGAAATTCCCAGCGTATGTGACATGGATTTGAAACTGGTTCTAATCCCACTGCTATAATTTGAAAAGGGCAATAATTTCAAGAAGGTGTTTGAAATGCAAGCATTGGTCTGGTATAAGCAGTGCCTGATGTAACACAAGTCATTCCGATGCGAAGATTCCAGTTCTGAGGCATCCGTAGAGGTATCAGACTCTGCACATATTCTCCAAAATTTTAAATGGTAAAGAATCAGTCATCCTTGCTGTTCAGACATTGAATAGGCCCCGTATGAATATGCCCATGTGTGGAAAATACCCAAGAGCAGGACTAGGTTCAGCTATGATTCCCCTATGGCCCAATATTTTGCTGTCAGTGCATAGGCTCACACTTGAAGAATGGCTGATGGATCAAAGGACTATCAGTGTTGGGGTGACGATTCCCAGTGAAAAGCAGTATCTTCAGAACAGAAGGGAGAAAAATGAATACAGCAATCCCACTTTTTTAATAAACACAATTCATGCTATTTATTGGTTATCGCAAGAACATCAGCAGCAACAGCAATTATGATGCACTTAACATCGGAAAAACATCCCACGGCATTTCACAGGAGCATTATAAAACTATGGGCGGGATTTTCTGCCATTTGCTCTGTTTTCACTGCCAAGACACATGGGACGAAGGGAGGCTGAGTGGGGAGGATCTGAGAGGGGGAGGGGGGCTGAGTGGGGAGGATCTGAGAGGGGGAGGGGGGCTGGGTGGGGGGTCGGTGATGCACTTAACATCAGAAAAACATCCCACCGCGCTTCACAGGACCATTATAAAACTATGGGCGGGATTTTCTGCCATTTGCTCTGTTTTCACTGCCAAGGCGCATGGTGCAGAGGGAGGCTGAGTGGGGAGGATCTGAGAGGGGGAGGGAGACTGAGTGGGGGGGGGTCGGGCAAGATAAATTTTATGCCTGTAAGGTAAGGTGACAGGGAGAATGTCTCTCATTGATGAGCGGTTGGTGGATCTTCCTTAGCTCTCAGGGTCCAACACGCCAGGTCCTTTCACATGAGGATCTGTACGAAAGCCCGCCCAGTGCAGACTCCACATTTGAATGAGAGCTATTTGAATTGGGCTTCAAGCCCGCTCATTATATTTGAATGTGAATTGGGCAGGAACCCAACTGGGGCCAGCAGCGTGGCCTGGGAGAGTTTGGTTAACGGCGTGGTACCCATTTTTTTGCTGACTCCCATTTCTCCGGACCATCACAATACTCACCGGGAACTAGCATACCTGGAGAATCCCCTCCTATTGTATAACAAAAAGTGTCAAGACACAAAATTCAAAGTGAATGTTGGTGGGTCGAGTGAAGAAACAAGAAATATGTCCAAGATAAAATATGAATAGCTGGATAACAGCCGCCTGACTGCAAAGTGAAGGAATAAAGAAACAAGAAACAATAAAACAGTAAAAAAAAATGAAACAAAATGAAGGCAGAGGTTATAATCTCAAATTGTTGAACGCAATGTTGAATCCAGAAGGCCAGAGAGGGTCATAGAATCATAGTATCCTATAGCGCGGAAGAAGGCCATTGAATCTGCACCGATCACAATCCCACCCAGGCTCTATCCCCATATTTAGCCGAGCTAGTCCTCCTGACACTAAGGGTCAATTTAGCATGGCCAATCCACCTAACTGGCATATTTTTGGACCGCAGGAGGAAATTGGAGCACCTGCAGGAAACCCAGGCAGACACAGGGAGAATGTGCAAACTCCACAAAGACAATGACCCAAGCCAGGAATCGAACCCGGGTCCCTGGCTTGGTGAGTCAGCATGCTAACCACTGTGCCACCCACTGTGCCACTGTGCCATGTCAAAAGATGATGTGCTCTTCCTCCAGCTGTGTTGAATGCCATTGGAATGCTGACCAAGGTCAGAAAGGTCAGAGAGGGAGAAACGTGGAGAACTGAAAACTCAAGGTCATGCTTGTTGAATGAATGGAGATGTTCGACAAAGTGGCAACTTAGTCTGTGTTTATAATTATCTGAGATTGTTAAAATTGGAGCATTGCCAGATTGGAAGTCAGTGTTGGTCAGTGAACATAGGGTGATGAGTGAACAATAATTAGGGTGAGTTAGGATGTAGGCAGCAGTGTTTATGTAGTATGGAAGATAAGAAGTTACCTAAGAAAGTATTAGAACAGTCAAGTCTGGAGTTAAGAAAGGCATGGAAGAAGATGAGTGAGTTGGAGATGGAGTCAGGTAGAAAGAGGTAGAATTTCTGTGTTGAAAAGTCTCGAAGTCACCGTTAAATATCCTGCTAAAATATAAATAGTGCATAATGTCTTAGATATCTTAAAGAGACAGTAACTACATACTTCGGTACACTCCATTGTTCGACTTTCAAAGGTGTTGGGTGGAATAATTGCTGCTGAAACATTAGAACTACTTTAGTCGCTGCAGGAGAAATGTAAAATTGATATTATACTTACTTATAACTTGACAATTTTCATGGTTAATTAATCACAGGGATCATTTATTGCTCAAATAGTATTCCATTCATTTGACAAATTATTAAGGGGTGGCTGTGAAAAAAAAAGCTAAATAATGATTTTATTGCTCAAATACAACAATTTCACTTTCATGTTTTCTGTTGAAATAGGGCTAACAAATTCCTGAGATACACAAAAGCATATTCTCTTCTCACGAAAATCAGTGAAAAAAATGAGTTTAAGAATAAAGCCACAGGAATCTTGGTCTGGTAAAAACTGCCTTGTGACACCAGAGGGAAGGAAAACATTCTTTTTAGATAACATACTGATAAAGAACCAATTATTTGGCTTTAAGAGAACAGCAGTGTCTTGAGTTATTTCACCTTCGTGACCATACACCATCATTTGCAAGAACATACTGAGCATTCCTCTGTCGAAATGCAAATGCTTTATCTGGATGTAGTTGGAAATATCACTGCCTTTGTGAACTGAAATGCAACTGGTTCTTTTACAGCTCTGATGTGGAGGTGCTGGCATTGGACTGGGATAAACACATTAAGAAGTCTCAAACACCAGGTTAAAGTCCAACAGGTTTCTCTTGTAGCAAACACCATTAGCTTTCAGAGCGCTGCTCCTTCATCAGTTGAGTGGGAGATCTGTTCACAAACAGGACATATAAAGACACAACTCAATTTACAGAATAACAATTGGAATGCCGATCCATATAGTCGCTACGACAATGGATGAATGAACACCGCTTGACAATTACCAAGCAAGAGTGTTCTCTTCCTGTTGGGGAACACTTCAGTGGTCACGGACATTCTGCCTCTGATCTTCGGGTGGCACACGACAGCGCAGAGCCACTGAGCAGAGACTGAAAGCCAAGTTCCACACACATGAGGACGGCCTCAACCGGGATCTTGGGTTCATGTCACACTATCTGTAACCCCCACGACGTGCCTGGACTTGCAAACTCTCACTAACTGTCCTGTCTGGAGACATTACACATCTCTTTAACTTGTGCTTAATGCTCTCTCCACTCACATTGTCTATACCTTTGCGACGTGCTTAACTGTAAAGACCAACATTCCAATCATTATTCTGTGAGTTGAGTTTGTATCTTTGTATGCCCTGTTTGTGAACAGATCTCCTGCTCACCTGACGAAGGAGCAGCGCTCCAAAAGCTAGCGGCATTTGCTACCAAATAAACCTGTTGGACTTTAACCTGGTGTTGTGAGACTTCTTACTGTCTTTTACAGCTCCACAGACTGTTTGGGTCAAATCTACAGTGGAGTGGCAATCACTGTCAGATTTTCATTCTGCTCCATTTCACATAACCTGGACTGAAGTTGCACATTACTTCCCCAGTGTGTAGTGTACCAACTACTGCAATCCAGTGAAGTGCAGGATGGCTGGGGAAAGTTAAGCTATCCCCTTTCCTTTCTTTGGCACTAGCCGCCATAAGACAATAAATTTAAAGTTCCCAGCTACTTGTACAGGAGAAGATAAGTGGGATGTCTTGGATGATCAACAGGGAGAGAGGGGGGAGGGGGTGAGAAGTCAGGAAGTCAGAGTGGTCCAGTGGAGGTTGGGGGGTGTTGGGCTTGAGTCAGTACCATAGTTACTCAGGTGTTAGAAGTGGTTTTAATCCTCCGAAAAAATGGGTACCACGCCGGTAACCAAACCCTCCCAGGCCACGCTGCCGGCCCCAGTTGGGTTCCTGCCCAATTCACATTCAAATTTCCTGGATAACTCTTCTGCTAAGAGAGCCGAACCACTCAAAGTCTCCAATTCCAATCAGCATTTCAGGTGATGCCAGGCACAGGAGAAATGCCTAGTGGAAGTTGAAACTTTCCAGGCAATTCCCATGCAGTCCTTGCGTGGGAAATTCCAGAGGATCCTCCAGTTTAATGTTATTTATCAATGTCACAAGTAGGCTTCCATCAATGCAATGGAGCTACTATGAAAATTCACTAGTTGCCATACTCCTCTGCCTGTTCAAGTACACTGAGGGAGAATTCAACATGGCCAACGCACCTAACCAGCACGTCTTTCGATTTAGGGAAGAAACCAGTGCACCCGGAGGAAACCCACGTAGACATGGGGAGAATGTGCAGACTCCGCATAGACACTGATCCAGGCTGGGAATTGAATCCGGCTCCGTGAGGCAGCAGTGCTAACACTATGCCACCATGCCACCAAATACATCCTCTGGGGTAACCTCCAGGTATGAAACCCTCCCCCATGCTCCCGGTGAATGGAAGATCTGTGCCATTATCTCAGAGTTACCTATTGCATTTAATGCAATAATACTGAGGTCTATTTAATAGGTACATTTTCCTAAAGCAGAGTTTAATATTTCAGCCAGATTTCAAGGGCACTTTGCACTCTTTGTTGCATATATTAAGAAGTGGCTGTTAACATATTAACTCAAAAGCTGGATTGGTGCATGATCCCAATGCAACATTTGTCGCATGTACCTAATGAGGCCAATCACATGACAAAGTCAAATTGATTTATTTGCTTATCATTGATGAGCTGCCAGTGCCAGTTTTTTAAGGAGAAAAAAAAAATTCTTGACATTTGGATGTCACCAGCGAGGCTGGTATTATTGTCCACCCTTCATTGCCCTTGAGAAAGTGGTGCTGAGCCATCTTAAATTGCTCAGACTGTCCAGTGAAGGTACTGATATCGTTATATAGTGATTTCCAGAATTTTGAATGAGCACGGTGTATGCAGGTCAGGATGACCTGTGACTTGGAGATGATGGGACTTCCTGCTGCCCTAGTACCTCTAGGTCAGAGAGGTCAGGAATTTGGGAGAAGGCTCCAGAGGTGGGCTGCCAGTCTTTGAGAGTTAAATCATAAGATTATAGGAAATAGGAGCATGATTATGTCACTTGGCCCATCAAGCTTTCGCTGCTCTTCAGTAAGATCACGCCCGATCTGACTATGGCCTGAACTCCACCTTCCTTCTTGCCCCACCTCCACCATAACCCTTGACCCCTTTGTAAAAGACGCGGGGAGCACTTTACTGCCAGTGAAGTATTGTCACGACATTAATGTAGGAAGCACTGCAGCTAATTGCAGCACAACAAACTCCCACAAGCAAAATAGAAAATGCTGGAAAATCTCAGCCGGTCTCACAGCAACTGTGGGAGAGAGAATAGAGCCAACGTTTTGAAGCTGGATGATCCAACGTTAGTGCTGATGAAGCTCTGACAGAGCTGTAATGAAGGATCATCTGGACTCAAAACTTTGGCCAGAATTCTCCGCCGGTCACACCTTTCAGCCGTTGCCAGCAAGGATGGAGAATTTGGTGCTCAGCCAACTCTCCATTCACTGCAGTGACAGGAATGGCTGGAGAGTTCTGCCCTTTAGCTCTATTCTCTCACCACAGATACTACAGGACTTGCTGAGATTTTTCAGCCTGTTCTGCTTTTGTTTCAGGTTCCAGCATCTGCAATAATTTGCTTTCATCTTAGTGTTTTTGTGATGTTGATTGAGGGATAAATATTGACCGAGGCAATGAGGATAATTTCCTGTCTCTCCTTCAAAATAGTGCCGTGAAATCTTTAATATTCATCTAAACAGACAGATAGGGCTTTAGTTTAACATTGCATTTGAAAGGCAGCATTCCTTAATTCAGCACTGAAGTGTCAGCCTTGAGTTTTGTGCTTTAAGTCTGGAGAGGGACTTGAACCCGGATCCTCATGACTCAGAGGCAAAGAGTGCTACTCACTGAGCCATAGCTGGCACAAAGGTAATGAGATGCTTGGTAATCCTGTCGCTTCCAGCTACACAATAACATCAGTAAAGCAAGTTCATAGAATCATAGGAGCCATGCAGTGCAGAAGGAGGGCATTCAGCCCATCGAGCCTGCACCCACTCAACAATCCCATCCAGGCCCAATCCCCATAACCCCACCTATTTCCCTTGCTAGTTCCCCATGACACAAAAGGGCGATTTTGCATGGCCAGTCAACCTAACCCACACATCTTGGAGTGTGGGAGGAACTCAGAGCACCCGGAGGGAAACCACGCAGAGAACGCGCAGACTCCACACTGACAGTGATCCGAGGCTGGAATTGAACCTGGGTCCCTGGCACTGTGATGCAGTAGAGCTAACCAGTGTGTCACCGTGTCGCGTGAAAGTTCAATAATGCCAGTCCAGTGGCAACATGACTTTTGGCTTGGTTGTTAAATCCTTGAAGAAACTGATCACAAAATGCAGAGTGTGCACTGTCAGTCACTTTGCAAAGTCCACGCCAAAAAGTTGTTAGGTATTTATTTTACATGTGCCAAGGATTTGATGCCTATTTCAGGTGTGGCACCCAGCATGGGTAACCATGGAGGAGCCTTCACAAGTGTAACAGGAAATGCAGCTCTGGTGTGGGGCAATGCTTAGTCTGTTACCCTTTGTATTGGACTATTACTCTTTTGTTTTAAGCCTATAAAAATAGGCCTCACATGATCCAAATTCTAGGTCATTGTTTTTGCATGCATGAATTGAATTGCATTCCATGACTATCGAAATGTTTCCTCGAGCTCACAATCTTGTTATACCTGTCTGTACCTGAACTAATTGATTGTGCTCAACATGAGAGATGACTGGCCGCTTGGATGGATTTTGGGAGATCATTATAATGACATTAAGTCGTGATTGATAGCTTGCCTACATTATCTGCAAATCTTGCAGAGCACAGATAGAATATAAGAAGTAGATGCATCAGTCTCCCCAGTGAGAGGCTGAATTGAAACAGTTGGATAATACAATTCAGCTGACTGATGTCCTATCCTCTGAAACACTTAGATCTCACATGATAGCATAATGGTTTGATTGATAAATGATGTTTGGCTTTGTTTTGACACCAGCTTTGTCACAACATTAAGTACAGAATCATATTTTGTCTTAAGTTTTTCAAAGCCTGCCCACATTGCGGTTTGAACATAGTCATGACTGATCTGGATATCATCCTGAATGGCAGCTAATTTGAATATTAACATAGACAACAGGGTAGTTTCCCACGTTGGGTTTGCCAACATACACATCAGACTGCACGGCATCATCCTACCTGCCAAATAAGCTAAAATATGAGACTGTTTGCTGCCACCCCCAATGTGCCACACGTCAACACGTCCAGTTCCTCATGGAGGTCAACAGTACCAAGTGGAATAAAGTTCTGTTAAATCACAATTGTAGGGCGGCATGGTGGCACAGTGGTTAGTAGTGCTGCCTCACAGCACCAGGGACCTGGGTTCGATTGCCAGCTTGGAAGAAAGTTGGGGAGAGCAGTGGTTGGAAGATTGTTGCATGGTAAATGCACCAAGACAGCTGGCTGGGGCAAGTGGGTACTGAACTGTACCCACAGTGGTCACTTCCAGTTATACTTTGATGTCTGTGAAGACTTTGTGATACATGGAGGCAGTGGCGTTTTGGAGCCTGCAGAGGGATGTGGGTGTTATCAATGACGTGTGGAACTTGGGAAGAGCCTATGATCACTGCAAACTCCAGATCCTGATCTTGTTGTTTACGATATGCAACAACTTTAATCAGGCAATTGAGGTTGACCTCTGAGAATATGAACACCCTGATTAAGAACAAAGAAAAGCAAAGACAATTACAGCACAGGAACAGGCCCTTCAGCCTTCCAAGGCTTCATTGATCATGCTGCCTGTCTGAACTAAAACCCCCTACCCTTCCAGGGACCATATCCCTCCATTCCCATCCTATTCATGCATTTGTCCAGACGTTCCATAAAACTCACTATCATATCTGCTTCCACTATCTCCCTCGGCAGCGAGTTCCAGGCACCCACCATCCTCTGTGTAAAAAACTTGCCTCATACATCTCCTTTAAACTTTGCCCCTCACACCTTAAACTGGTGCCACCTAGTAATTGACTCTTCCATCCTGGGAAAAATCCTCTGATTATCCCCTCTGTCCATGTCCCTCATAATTTTGTAGACTTCTACCAGGCCGCCCCTCAACCTCTGTCATTCCAATGAGAACAAACCAAGTTTCTCCAACCTCTCCTCATAGCTAATGCCCTCCATGCCAGGCAACATCCTGGTAAATAGAGAGCAAAGAAAATTACTGATGGCCTGTCAATTAAGGGCCAAATTGATGGGCCAAAAAAGAAAGTCTCTTGCTTTGGAGTGTCAGTTCCTCTGGGACTTTGAGTGTAGGCTGTTAAATGAAAGCACTCTGCATGCAGTTGTCAGACATGTAAATAAAGGGATTTTGGTGAAGTGACTTCTGCTTTCAAGGACTTATTACAGATAATTCGTGGGCAAAGTGCTCAAAGAACATGGCATCAACGACCTGTCAATGCACAGTGTAGAGTGATTGATTTTACACTGAGGCCGTCCGGAAGGAGCCATAAGCAAAGCAATTGAGGGTTACAACAACCTTGACTGCAATAGGCAATGCTTTTACTACCATGGCAGTGGTTTGTATATCTTACTGCAAGGGTGACACAACTCTGAGGCAGCCTCCTAGAAAAGTCCAAGCCCTTTAGGGACTAGGCCGCAGAGAGCTACAGCTGAGCCAACACATTCTGTAAGTAGAATCAGGGTTTCTGAAAGCCTAACTCTTTTCATCTTATTTCCATTTTCTCTTTTTTTTTCTCTTTTACTCTCCTCTCCCAAGAGCCAAATAATTAGTGGGACCCCATGAAAAAACACACAATCTGCAGAAACTCTTTAAGAGCTCAGATGGTTCTACAACCATTACAATAATAGAACACTACAGCACAAACAGGCCCTTCGGCCCACAAGTTGCACTGATCATATCCATACCTACCAGGCCTATCTATAACTCTCAATCCCATTAAATCCCATGCACTCATCCAGAAGTCTCTTAAAAGACCCTAGCGAGTACGCCTCCACCACCACCGACGGCAGCCGATTCTACTCACTCACCACCCTCTGAGTGAAAAACTTACCCCTGACATCTCCTCTGTACCTACTCCCCAGCACCTTAAACCTGTGTCCTCTTGTAGCGACCATTTCAGCCCTGGGAAATAGCCTCCGAGAATCCACCCTATCTATACCTCTCAACATTGTATAAACCTCTATCAGGTCGCCTCTCAATCTTTGTCTCTCCAGGGAGAAGAGACCTAGCTCCCTCAACCTATCCTCATAAGGCATGCCTCCCAATCCAGGCAACATCCTAAATCTCCTCTGCACCCTCTCAAAAGCTTCCACATCCTTCTTGTAGTGAGATGACCAGAACTGCGCACAGTACCCCAAGTGGGGCTTGACAAGGGTCTTACAAAGTTGCAGCATTACCTCCCGACTCCTAAACTCAATCCCTCAATTAATGAAGGCTAGCAGACCATACGCCTTCTTGACCTGCGAAGCCAATTTAAGAGTGCTATGGACCCAGACCCCAAGGTCCTTCTGCTCCTCAACACTGCTAAGAGTGTTGACAAGCATTTCAAAATGGTTTTAGTAGTCAAATGTCATTGTACAGAAATAAAACAGCCAAACCTATGGAGTGTTTCAGTTAACAACAGGTGAACATTCCTTCCAACTCTGTTAGAAGAAGGCTCCCTGCAGTTTCTCGCAGCCCATGATTTGTGAATGGTTTGAGAAACTTACAGGAGCAGCGCGGGGAAGAGAAGAAAGCGATTTCATGGTCATAACTGTGTCATTTGAATGACATTTATGTCCATGACTGTTTCCAACTGGCGTGCTTGTTCCCTAACTTCAGGTCTGTTTGAAAACTGAATATGGCTGGCATCCAGGAGTAAGTTGGCAGAACTTTATTTTAAAACATTTTGTCCCATTACTGCCTCATTTACAAGTGTAAGCAGTAGCAAGATGAAAATTGAACTTGACATGCCTCTTTAAATCATATTTCTGTATCCTGAATAAAACCTCTCCTGAAAGCGAAGGTAAGTAGATTTCTGGCAATATATGGCCTATGTCTACAGCTTTCAGTCACAAAGATGCATTTGTGCGTGCTCCCTCCATGACACACTGTCAGCTAATAGGGGAGGCCATGGTGGCATTATCACTAGACTGTTAATCCAACAACTCAGCTATTGTCCTAGGGACCCAGATTCAAATTCTATCATGGCAGATGGTGGAATATGAATTCAATAAAAAATATCTGGAATTAGGAATCTACTGATGATCATGAAACCATTGACGATTGTCGAAAAACCCATCTGGTTCTTTTAGGCAAGGAAATCTGTCACCCTTACTGGGTCTGGCATACATGTGACTCCAGAGCCACAGCATTGTGCTTGACTCTCAAGTGCCCTCCAAGAACAATCGGCAATAAATGCTGGCCAGCCAATGATGCCCATGTTCCACAAAATAATCAAAACAGAAAACAAGGAGATGCTTTAAAGCAGATTCTAGTAGTCCCTTTAAATAGCTGCTTGGTTGGTTGCCAATGTTTTGTACACATGGACACTGCATGGATAATACAGCTCCTGGAAATACCATTATAAGAACTTCAGGAAGAATTGAGATACAGCTCTTAGGGCTAAAGGGATCAAGGGGTATGGAGAGAAGATGGAATCAGGATATTAATTTTGATGATCAGCCATAAATGGCAGCTCAGGCTGGACGGGCCAAATGGCCTGCTCCTGCTTCAGTTTTCAACATTTCTAAGTTTCTTACCTGGTAATAAAGGTATACAGTCACTGCACAAGGATCCAACTAGAATGAGAGCAAGGTACATAACTGAAAACAGTTTTGCAAACCGCACTGTGGGGGTACTTTTACCCCTTAGGCTGCAGAAGTTCAAGAATGTACTGACCAACAAATTCCCAAGGACAGCTCAGAGTGGGCAATAAATGTTGGCCTTGCCAGTGATACTTATATCCTGTGACTGAACTAAAAAGTATGTATAACGCACATCAGAAAAGGGGCTCATTTTAGTTTCCTTGCCATGAATCTACCTATATTATTTGGTTTATTACCCTGAATGCTAATAATTTTTAAAATGTCATTGCTAAGCTGGGGATACAAGAGATAACATCATTTTCTCTTATTCTGTTGGGGCTCTCCACCAGGATGACAATGTAATGCATCAAGCCAATCTCAGCCTATGACCAGGAGTGGTTTGCACATTTTAACTACCTTCCATCAGATACAGGCCTGCCTGAGATTGGCATTAGGCAATTCTTGAGGAAGTTGAGGTGTCCCCTGACTTTGATCTCATGTTCAGCCTGTTTCTGGTGAGATCTGGGCAGATGGTAGTTGAAAATTGCCTCCATATCAATGATTTTGGAAATGAAATGTGTAGTATTGCAGAATGAATCTCTTCCTGCCCACACTGTGGAACATGGATATTGATGTATTACATTGTCATCCTGGTGGGCAGCCCATTAGAATAAGAGAAAATGATGTTACCTCTTGTATCCTCAGTTTAACAATGACATTTTAAAAAATTATTAGCGTTTGCTTCAGGGTAATAAGCCAAATAACATAGGTAGATTCATGGTAAGGAAACTAAAATGAGCTCCTTTTCTGATGCATGTTACACATACTTCTTAATTCAGTCACAGGATATACGTAGCACTGGCAAGACCAACATTTATTGCCCACTCTGAGCTGTCCTTGGGAATTTGCTGGTCAGTACATTCTTGAATCTCTGCGGTCTAAGTAGGAAGATACTCCCATACTGCAGTTTGCAAAACTGTTTTTGATTATGTACCTTGCTCTCATTCTAGTTGGATCCTTGTGCAGTGACTGTATTCCTTTATTGCCAGGTAAGAAACTTAGAAACGTCAAAAACTGAAGCAGGAGTAGGCCGTTTGGCCCTTCCAGCCTACACTGCCATTCATTTTGATCATGGCTGATCATCAAAATCAATACCCTGATCCCATCTTCTCTCCATAACTCTTGATCCCGTTAGCCCCAAGAGCTATATCTCATTTCTTCTTGAAGTTCCTATAATGGTTTTCGTCCCTTACCATTCCAGAGAAAATAATTGAATTCCCTCCCTAATGGCATTGTGGGTCAACCCACAGAACGTGGACTGCAGCGATTTAAGAAGGCAGCTCACCACCACTTCTCAAGGGCAACTAGGGGTGGGCAATAAATGCTGGTCTAGCCAGCGACGCCCATGTCCCACGAATTATTTTTTAAAATTGAAGCATTGGTACAATCTCTTAAAAGAGCACAGTCAAATTTGGGGGAATGGTTTTTAAGTTGTGAAGTATTTCTATCATACATTCCTGTTGTGTGCCGCATGCATGCATGTGCAACAGCCTCATTTAGGGCTAAATTTAACCATTGTCAACAGCTCCAGTGTGTTAGACATCGACCAAAAACTGCTGAGGATTTTGGTGACTAATGAAGTGAGGGACTTTGTTTACCAGTGTGTAACTTCAATGTTTGCTAAAGTCTGTCAGGCTGTCCTAAGCTATTTTGGATATGACGTTCCCTGTTAAAAGAATCATTTCAGTAAACAGGATTTGAGAGAAACAAATATTTGCTTGCAGTAGAAATCTTGCAAATTAAAAATTAAGTTTGATACTTTCTTCACAAAGCGAACTGTCAAGCAAGCTTTCCTGTCATCTATTGCCACATCGCGGAGAAATGCAGCTGGAAATAATTATGTACCGTCCACAAGAGAGGCATTTTTCATATATTAATATTCTTGGATGTCTAGAGCCATGCTGGGTTTCTAATGCCCTTTAGCACTGTTAGAGGGGAAATTTGGAACAGAAAAGCTAAGAGTATCAGAACATTGTAGGAAGGATAGTGAAAAAGTTCATTGTCAGCTGTTATGGCAAAATCATATAAAGATTATAGGAAAATACTTTTGAAAAAGCAAAAAAAATTCAAATTGAGTCAATTTTAAGTATTTATCGATAAACCAGGGATGATCCTGTTAGGTACGAAAGTTGTCCGATCACTTCTTCAGCGAAAGACGCAGGAATTAAGAGGTTGCCGCACAGTGGATTACTTAACTAGTTAGAAGAGCTTTATTAGATAGGTGTTGCTTGCTTACAGTCCAAGATGGAAGAGAAGGAAATGCCTCTAAGATGTCACCATGTTATTTGGTTTATTACTCTGAAGCAAAGGCTAATTGGTTTATAATACATGACAGATCCAACCTGGATTCTTGCAGTACCATTCAGCTAGGATGTCAACATGGCTGTACCTAGACATAATAACTAGGACTAATTTATTGTAAGATGTGCGGGTTAGGTTGATCGGCCATGATAAATTGCCCCTTAGTGGCAGGGGGATTAGCAGGGTAAATATGTGGGGTTACGGGAATAGGGCCTGAGTGGGATTGCTGTCGGTGCAGGCTCAATGGGCCAATTGGCCTCCATTTGCACTGTAGGGATTCTATGAATTTACCTAATTCACTTCATGAATGACGAGTCTTTAACCCACCAGTTTTTGAAGGGCTTTAACCATTTTACTAAACTGACACACAACTTGAGTGTAGTTATTGAAAAAAATCTGTAATTCAGTATGTTCAACAATGTGTTACTCCTCCTTCGGATCTCTTGCTTTTCTTTCAATAGGTTCAATTAAAGAATTTAAAGCTTTATTATCATGTTCTCCCATCTGCGGATGACAATGTGGTTGTGAAGTGAGCAATTAACAGTAAGAAAACAAAGAAAACTTCTTAAAATGATGTTTTTCCTGCAAAAATGACATTTATCATTGTTAGTCTGAATAATTTGCTTTCTGAAATATATTCTAACTATAGGAAGTAAATATATAGAATTAGAATGTTGAGAGTGGACAGATACTACAGACATCTTTCATACACAAGAAATATTGTTTCACTGTACCAGATGCATAGTCCCAATAGATATCAGCTAAAAATAGTGCCCTTCTGTCCCCTTGGGGTGACTCTAATTAATAAGCAAAGACACAGAAAGGGTAAAAGTCAGTAAGAAGTGTCAAGCCCTAGAATTGCCACTTCATCCAATGACCAAAAATGTTGGATTACATAACGTGGTTTAAAATGATTTCCAGGCAACTTTGTACTGACTTACTAAAACTTCAATATGATAATAATATTTGATTTATGTTTAAAAGAAATGTATTTCTTTGTCATTCAAATATTGTAGCTTGCTATAGATATCTCTCTAGGGCGGGCCATTTAACAGCTGCCTGTCACGATATGTGTTGTGTAGCTCTTGCAAAATCATTGCCAAAGATCAGGTAATTTGTGCTTGGGTGATTTCAATGAATTGGAATTAAATGATCATCAAAAATCTTGTAAGATTGTCATTTTACAGCATGTTCAATTGGATGAAAAGCAGTTTTAGGTAGATACAAATTGACATAAGAAGGGAATCAGAAGTTAGGTTGGAGATCTAATGCCTATTGTGCACAAAATCAAAACTTATGAGACCACCTCAAACAAGCAGCTCATGTATTTTTAATCAATATGAATCCAGCGTAACAAAATTTCTGGTTACAAAATCAGTGCAGGGTCAGACTTAAATTAGTTTTAAAAGTTCATGCACTTCACTTAACCTTTCAGATGCTTACGACAATTATTGTACATTCTTTCTAAAATACTGAGAGAAGTGCCACACCTGTTGGCTGTTTCATCACATTGAAAATGACCTACCCTGGTAACAGATCTCTTCATGTGTGTCCAAGCATGCACCATGTGGCCTGTAAACACTGGATCTGTCCAAAGCAAGATTTCACATTAGAGAGAGCAATCTACTGCCTGTTTTTTGGAGTTTTACAGCAATCAATAACCCTTAGAGACTTGGAGGAAAATTCTATCAGAGCGTTCGGGCGGGATGGGGTTGGTCTGAATCGTGCTGGGACCAGAGTGCTGGCGAATCGAGTAAAGAGGACTGTAGACAGGGCTTTAAACTAATTGGGGGGGGGGAGGGTGCGAGGGTAGGTGATGTTAGGAGGTCTACAGTTAAGGATAGGGTACAGGTAAGGGAAGAGGCTGAGGATGTCCCAAGTGGTGGCGTTACGGCAAATAGGGTCCAGAAGAAGGCTGGGATGAAAGCGCTTTATCTGAATGCACGAAGCATTCGGAATAAAGTGGATGAGCTGGTGGCGCAGATCGACACAAATGGATACGATCTGGTGGCCATTACAGAGACGTGGCTGCAAGGTGACAGGGACTGGGAGATGAATGTACAGGGCTATCAAGTGTTTAGGAAGGATAGGCAGGAGGAAAGAGGGGGTGGCGTAGCTCTGCTGATTAAGGACAGCATCAAGGTGGTAGCAAGGGATGATATCGGAGCCAAAGAGCAGAAAGTGGAATCGTTGTGGGTGGAGATTAGGAACAGCAAAGGGAGGAAGACGCTGGTGGGTGTCGTCTATAGGCCCCCGAATAATGATCTGGAGGTGGGGCGGGCTGTTAACGCGCAAATAAGTGCGGCGTGCAGGAATGGGACGGCAGTAGTTATGGGGGATTTCAATCTGCATATTGATTGGTCGACCCATGTTGGACGAGGTGGGCTCGAGGAGGAGTTCTTGGAATGCTGCCGGGATAGTTTCCTGGAACAGTGTGTGTTGGAGCCGACGAGGGAGCGAGCTATCTTGGATCTGGTGCTATGTAATGAGGCGGGTAGAATTAGGGACCTTGAGGTGAAGGATCCTCTTGGAGAGAGTGATCATTGTATGGTGGAGTTTCTGTTGCAGATGGAGGAGGAGAAAGTGGGTTCCCGGACACGTGTCCTTTGTTTGAATAGAGGGGAGTATGGTAGGATGAGAGAAGAATTGGCGAATGTGGACTGGGGGAGCGCGTTGGAAGGTAGGTCTGCTGAGGAGCAGTGGAGGATCTTTAAGGAGATCTTTCTTGGTGCTCAGCAGAAATTTATTCCGATGGTTAAAAAGGACAGTAGGAAGAGAGGTAATAAGCCGTGGATAACGAAGGAGGTGAAGGAAAGTGTTAAATTAAAAGCGGAGGAATTTAGAGTAGCTAAGAGCAGTGGGCGAGAAGAGGATTGGGAAAGGTTTAAATGTCAACAAAGATTGACAAAAAAGTTGATAAAGGAGGGTAGAAGAAGCTATGAAGCTGGGCTAGCGCTTAATATAAAAAAGGATAGCAAGAGTTTTTATAAATATATAAAAAGGAAGAGGCTGGCTAGGGTGAACGTTGGTCCCTTAGCGGATGAGAAAGGGGACCTAGTGGTAGGGGATGGGGATATGGCTAAGGTCTTGAATAACTTTTTTGTTTCTGTCTTCACGGAGGAGGACGTGAATAATTTGCCGGGTGTTAGCGATGGAAAGGTGGTAGGACTGGAGGGTCTTAATGACATTACTGTTACTAGAGAGGTGGTGCGCGACAGACTGGAGGGGCTGATTGTGGACAAGTCCCCAGGACCGGATGGAATGCATCCGAGGGTTCTGAAAGAAATGGCGGAGGTGATAGTGGATGCCTTGGTGGTTATTTTCCAGACGTCGCTGGATTCCGGGGAAGTGCCGGAGGATTGGAAAACGGCTAATGTTACGCCGTTGTTTAAGAAGGGTGCCAGGCAAAAGGCGGGGAATTACAGGCCGGTTAGTTTAACGTCTGTGGTAGGTAAAATGTTAGAATCCGTCATTAAGGAGGAAATTGCGAGGCATCTTGAAGGGAATTGCTTGATAGGGCAGACGCAACACGGTTTCATTAAAGGGAAGTCGTGTCTGACAAATTTACTGGAGTTCTATGAGGATGTGTCTAGGGCGGTGGATAGAGGAGAGCCGGTGGATGTGGTCTTTCTAGATTTTCAGAAGGCGTTTGACAAAGTACCTCACAAGAGGTTACTGCAGAAGGTCAGAGGACATGGAGTTGGGGGTAGGGTGTTAGCGTGGATAGAGGATTGGTTGTCAAATAGGAGGCAGAGAGTGGGGGTCAATGGGTGCTATTCGGATTGGCGGTTGGTGACTAGTGGGGTGCCCCAGGGGTCGGTGCTGGGGCCTCAGCTATTTACCATTTATATAGATGATCTGGAGGAGGGAACCGAGTGTAGGGTGTCGAAATTTGCTGATGACACCAAGATTGGGGGAAAGGCAAATTGTGCGGAGGGTGTGGAGAGTCTGCAGAAGGATCTAGATAGGCTGGGCGAATGGGCCAGGAAATGGCAAATGGAATTTAATGTTGGCAAGTGTGAGGTGGTCCACTTTGGTAGGAAGAATGGTAGGAAGGACTATTACTTACGTGGCGAAAAACTGCAGCAGGCGACGGTGCAGAGGGACCTCGGGGTCCTTGTGCATGAGTCGCAAAAACCCAGCCTGCAGGTGCAGCAGGTGGTCAGGAAGGCGAATGGGATGCTGGCCTTCATAGCGAGGGGGATTGAATATAAAAGTAGGGAGGTCTTGCTGCAGCTGTATAGGGCATTGGTGAGGCCGCAGCTGGAGTACTGTGTGCAGTTTTGGGCGCCGCACCTGCGCAAGGATATTTTGGCCTTGGAGGGAGTGCAGAGGAGGTTTACTAGGCTGATACCGGAGTTGAGGGGGTTGAGCTATGAGGAGAGGCTGAATAAACTAGGCTTGTACTCGTTAGAGTTTAGAAGAATGAGGGGAGATCTCATTGAGACGTATAAGATGATGAATGGGATGGATAGGATAGAGGTGGAAAGACTCTTCCCGCTCAAAAAAGACAGTAGGACTAGGGGGCACAGCCTCAAGATAAAGGGGGGGCGGTTCAGAACGGAGTTGAGGAGGAACTTCTTCACTCAAAGGGTGGTGAATCTCTGGAATTCTCTGCCCGTTGAAGTGGTGGAGGCTGCCTCGCTAAATATTTTTAAGAAGCGGGTTGATGGGTTTTTGATAAGAGAGGGGATTAAGGGTTATGGGGAGAGGGCGGGAAAGTGGAACTGAGCCACGACAGATCAGCCATGATCTTATTGAATGGCGGGGCAGGCTCGAAGGGCCAGATGGCCTACTCCTGCTCCTATTTCTTATGTTCTTATGTTCTTATGTTACCAGACTGAAAAAAATTGAATCAGTTTTACTCACTGCATTAGAAGGGAAGAAGCAAGTATACATTTGCTCCTGCACAATACTCACCTGTTCCTTCAGGGGACATGTATTGTTCCGCAAATCATTTTGAATTGAGTTGATTTATTATTGTCACATGTATTGGGATGCAGTGAAAAGTGTTGATCCTTGTGAGTAAAACAGACAAAACACACCAATCTTAGAATACATGGGGAGAAGGAAAACATAGGGTGCAGAATACTGTGTTGCATAAAGTGAAGAGAGAGATCAGCTCAATATGTGATAGGACCATTCAAATGTCTGATGGCAGAAGGGAAGAAGCTGTACTTGAGTTGGTTGGCACAGACTTTTGTACCTTTGTCCCAAATGAAGAAGGTGGAAGAGAGTATGTCCTAGAGGTGTGGTGTCCTTGATTATGCTGGCTGCTTCTCTGAGGCAGTGGGATGTGTAAATGGAATCAATAAATGGGAGGAGGTTTGTGTGATGGTTTGAGCTATGTTCAAAACACTTTGTAGCTTCTTAGTCTTGGTCAAAGCAGAAGCTGTGATGTATCCAGAAATAATGCATCATTTGATGGAGGTACAGAGGACAATTGGAAAGAGAAAAATCTAGGGCAAAGAATGTGGATGGGTATAGATTAATGGGCTACATAAAAGGAAACCCGAAAAGTGCTCAATAAACATATAAAGAGGGAAAGAGAGAAAATGAAAGGGTCAACTGATCAGGAATTAAAAATTAGATTTGAAAGAGGAGGCAGAGAGTTTGGCTAAGATATAAAATTAATTCTTCACATCTGTCTTCACTAAAGAAAAGGATGCTGCCAATGTCATAGTAAAGGAAGAAGTCATAGAAAATTGGACAGGGTGAAAGTAGATTAAGCAGAGGTTTGTGAATAGCTGGCAATGCTCAAATTGGAAAAGTCATCTTGTCATATTTTCAGCTACTAACTGGAAATTTAAATTTCTTAGTAAAAGTTATTTGTCTCCACAGGGATCGTAACAGTATTGGCAACAATAGGAGGTTATAACCCGAATAACAAAATGTGATGACAACGGAATAAATTAAACTGAACAGAAGGTTGTACCTATTAAATTGAAAACAATTGTCTTTTGTAAGCTTATCAAAGAAATTATACCACTTCAAATTTCACATTGCTTTATAGCTGCCATCTGAATCTCTTCAATCATTTTTAAAAGATTTATTCAGACACATGATGTGGGTGTCACTGGCTGTAGTAGTATTTGTTTCCTGCTAAATTCTTTAGTACCGAGCGACCCCCTCAAGAACTACTCCACAGCTAGCTGTCAGGGAACACAGATCTTTATTCAGTTTACTCGCCACACACTCCAAATGACAACTGTCCTCTCAGGGCGGTTCCTGGCCAGCTCACCCCACACGCCGGGTGTTATGACCCGTTCCCTTCAAGGGGCCATGCCCCAACGTATATAACATTCCCATCCCAAATTGTCCTTGAGAATATGGTTGTCCTTGAGAATATGGTCACCTTGAACCGCTGCAGTCCATGTGGTGGACATATATCTACAGTGCTGTTTGGAGAGGAGTTGCAAGATGGTGACCCAGCAACAATGAAGGAACAGCGATATTGTTCCAAGTCAGAGTGGTGTCATCCACTGTAATCTATTATAGTTTTACCAAATCCACTCCTCTAAATATAATTAGTACACACTGTAATGAAGCATGCAATCAAATTTTGTCAGGAACGCAAAAGATCTTTATTAACAAGGAAACACTGTGCAGAGGCTAGCAGTCCCTGGCTTCCCTAATGCAACCCAGTGGCTGCCCCAGTCACTATATGTCTATTACATGCCTTCTAGACGCCGTGTGCCTCAGAGAGGACTCGATTCTCTGGGACAATAACTCACTCTCAGTTGCAATTGGTTTCTTAAGCCAGGTGACTCACTTCTGCTGTGTTGCCCTTAAAGGAACGTCTACCTCAACGCATAAACGATAAGAATTAGGTATCAATCTAAAATGGGACGATAACCTTCTCATTTTTCTCTATAATCTCTGATGTTTCGGTTACCCTTATCAATTGACCTATTCCCCTTTAAATTGATTATCACTGAGTACATGAAGAACTCTGATACACTGCATGGAGAGGAAGGGTGAAATGTGTTATGAATAGTTATGTACTAAGTAAGGAATAGATGTGAGTAAACTCATTTGAACCTGTCCAAAAACACTCAGCTAACCCTGAAAACCAATCATAGAAATAAAGTCCTGGGTTTCTATTAATATCACTGTCTCAGCCAATGAGTTGGAGCTGAGGTTGGACTAAGTCTGTCATACAACAAACATCACATTTACTCAACCACCAACAAGCAGCACCTCTCTAAAAATCATTTTTGAACAAAACTCATACCAAAACTGCAGCAAAATTTCCCGATAAGAGCAGGAGGGATTTCTCCAGCAAAGTCCATTGAGCGAGGAATAGTTATATGAGGAAAATCGTGTGAGCAAAATGAATCAAAGTCACTTACAGCCATCTTATTGTAGGGAAGGTTGAATTATCCAATCATCTCCAATTTGGCTGGGGACAGCAGCCAATAAAATTTGGACAAATATCTTACAGAGAAGAGCTGATAAACTTTGATAAGATGAATGAACCTGATCACAGGTCATTTACTTAAAATATTGATACATATATTGATACAGAAATGCAACACTGATATAAGGTGGCACATTCATTCCTCACAGCGCTTTGTATTGCTGCCTCACAGCGCCAGGGATCTAGGTTCAATTCCAGCCTTCCAGGCTGCACATTCACCCCATGTCTCTGTGGGTTTCCTCAGGGTGTTCCAGTTTCCTCCCACAGTCCAAAGGATTGCAGGTTAGGTGGATTGGCCATGCTAGGTTTCCCCTTAGTGTCAGGGAGATTAGCAAGGTAAATATGTTACTGGGATAGAGCCTGGGTTGAATTGTTGTTGGAACAGACTCAGTGGGTCAAATGGCCTCCTTCGATGACATCACTGTTTTATTTTGATGAAATGTTCAAGTTTTATCTAAATTTTTAGAATTTACTGTAGTTGATATATTATGAAAATAAATAATCATAAAATATCATACAGCTCTCAATGAGAGGAACATTTCCATTTTTAGGACACTAAGATTGGAAATTTGTTTCATACAGCACATGTTGTAATATAGTGTTGCTGCTTAGACCATGTATTATCGGTTCATCTGTGGCGTTTCAATTATGATGAGCTTGAGTCTTGTATGTTTAAACATTACTCATTACAATTTACAAGTCAGAGATATTGTCAAGCATGGTACTATCTCCATGCAGGTTGCTTCCAGAGTATTCCCTTTGAGTTGATTGCCATGTGACTCTATACATCATACTGTGGCTGGCGCTATTCTCCAGTCCCACATTAACTCTTGCTCTGTTGGCTGAAGGTGCCATTGTAATATTACCTTTACATTACAATGGCACACAGGCACATAATACAACAGCACAAAAACCATGTTGGTGCAGACTCAATTGGCCGAATGGCCGCCTTCTGCACTGTAGGGAGTCTACAGAAATATGAGACCAGTCTCTGAGGCGATCATGTTCACATGAAGTCACGTGTTTGCATACCTTGATGTCTCACAGTGACATCCCTGCGAGCACTGTGTCCTGTCGAAGGTGAGAAATTAGCCCTTGCTTGTCATTTACTGCCAGGATCACAAGTTCCATGAAGCATTTGGAAAAGAAATGTCAGGCAACAAAAAAACCCAATGGACTGTCTACTTGGGTTCAAAATACTCAGTGAGTAAATACAATCCTTTGTCAGGGAAATTGTAACTCCTTAAAGCAATTTAACTGAATCACAAATACACTTTAACTATTGGATTATTGTCTGGAAAAATGTCTAAAATTGGGCACAAACCAATTTTAATGAACACATGAATAATGAAATGTATAATGAATAAATCAATGAAAATCCTCTGGTGCGGAAGCAGCAGGAAGATTAATATTTTCATCCCTAATGACACCTCTGCAGACCTTTGATAGTATCCTATTAATATTCAGAAATGCAGGCAAAAAAAGAACTCAACCTCACTAATCCTTGAAAGAACAATCGAGAGCAGTTGTGTGGGGGGTGTGGCAGTGAAGATAAGAAGGATACCAGGAACAAAATATGTCTGCTTAGTCTGCTGTGTTCGTGTCGCTTGTTTGTGTGCTATAGCAATGTTTGTGTGAGGAAGGAACAGTGAGAAAAGACATAAGCAAAGGTGCAAAAAAAGAAGAAAAGACAGCTTAGGGATTCCAGTTTATGTCACAACTGTATATTTCAAGGTGTTCAAGCGCGTTACTGTAAGCTAATTGTCTATATTGTGAGATCTTGCTCTTAAATGGCCACGGAGTTCTGTAACAGATAAAAGAAGTGTTCCCAGGGGAGGCATGAAGAATTAAAGAGACAGTTAGGAAGACTTGAGTAATTTCTTGCTGTCAAGTGTTCAGCTGCATTAGTAAGTATTCATGGATGATGTAAAGGAGTTAGAAAAAGTAAATGGAGGATGGCAGCAAGGAAGCCAGCTCCTAGGTTCACAGAGGAAGCCCCTGTTTAAGTTTATTTATTGGTGTCACAAGTAGGCTTACATTAACACTGCAATGAAGTTACTGTGAAAATCCCCTAGTCACCAGACTCCATCACCTTTTCAGGTACACTGAGGGAGAATTTAACATGGCCAATGCACCTAACCAGCATATCTTTCAGACTGTGGGAGGAAACTGGAGTACCCAGAGGAAACCCATGCAAATGCGGGGAAAATGTGCAGACAGACAGTGAGCCAAGCCGGGAATCGAACCCAGGTCGCTAGCGTTGTGAGGCAGCAGTGCTAACCACTGTGCTGCCCTAACTACTGTGCAAATCATAACGGAATTTGGCTTTCATAAACTGGGGACTAGATGACACGGCCGAGATTTTATGCTAAAACTATACAAAACATTAATGAAGCATCAGACTGTCACTTGCCTGGATATAGGTTAACAGCAAGCGAGCACCACCTAAAACAATGGGTTGTCAACTTTCATGAGATAAGATCTCGGGATGTGAACTACTCAAATCCATCATCATCTTTGGTTAGGATGCAGTTTAAATATTGTGACAGCTGTGAGCACATAGCAAGGACAAGGAATGACATACAGAATTAAAGCAATACCTGAATAGTTTTAGTTTGAAAGAAATGAGTAAAGCCAGGACTCCTTTTAGAAGTGGTTAACATGATAAATGATTGAGTATTCAAAATTATGAGAGATTCTGAAAAGGTAAATAGAATAAAAAATGGGGGGAAATTACCCACTTGTTGATGAGTTGCTAACTTTGAGGCTTCATAGAGTCACAGCATCATAAATGTTTACAGCACAGAAAGAAGCCCTTTGACCCATCGATGTCTGTATCAGCCATTAAGCACTGATCTATTCAAGTCCCATTTTCCAGCATTTGCTATGGTGCTTATCTAAATGCTTCTTAAATGTTGTGCGGGTTCTTGCTTATCCCGTCCTTTCAGGCAGTGAATTCTAGATTCTCAAAATGAAAAACTTTTCCTCAAATCCCCTCTAAATCTTCCGTCACTGATGACATACCTACAACCTCTGGTTATTGATCCCTCTCTATTAGGGGAAATAGTTCCTTCCTACCTACCCTATTGATGTCCCTCATAATTTTGTACACCTTAATCAAGCCCCCTCCTCCGCTCAGCCTTACTTGCTCTAAGGAAAATAACTTCAACCTAACGAGCCTTTCTTCAATTTAAGGGGGACAATTTTCCATCTCACTGAATCATAGAACCATAGAACCCTACAGTGCAGAAAGAGGCCATTTGGCCCATCGAGTCTGCACTGACCATAATCCCACCAAGGCCCTACCCCCTTATCCAGGTATATTTACCTGCTAGTCCCTCTAATCTACGCACCTCAGGACACTAAGGGACATTTATAGCATGGCCAATCAACCTAACCTGCACATCTTTGGACTGTAGGAGGAAACCGGAGCACCCAGAGGAAACCCACACAGACACAAGGAGAATGTGCAGACTCCACACAGACAGTGACCCGAGCCGGGAATCAAACCCAGGTCCCTGGAGCTGTGAAGCAGCCGTGCTAACCGCTGTGCTACCAGGCCACCCAAAAGTTTATTTTTTTATTAGTGTTTCAAGTAGGCTTACTTTAACCGCAATGAAGCTACTGTGAAAAATCCCCTAGTTGCCACACTCTAGCACCTGTTCGGATACACTGAGGGAGAATTTAGCATGGCCATGCACCCAACCAGCACATCTTTCAGGCTGTGGGGGGGAAAGCAGAGCACCTGAAGAAAACCCATGCAGACACAGGGAGAATGTGCAGACTCTGCACAGACAGTGACTCAAGCCGGGAATTGACATCATATACGGTGGACAAATAACTATGAGTAGACGTCTTATTAGTACAATCAATATTCATTTGAACCCACACAATCAATAATCACCCACCCCACCAACAATAAATTATCTTACAGAAAATACTAGAATTCAAGTCCAATACAAGACCTTGACTTAACTTTGTGTGACAGGCAAGTACCCTAACAGATATTGGCCTTTATCTGTGTGTGGTCTCGGTAGTCGTCTGCGTAGACTGGTCCTTTGGTCTAGTCTGGCATCTGGCTCTGGTCTTCCTTCCTTTCTTCTCGGGTGTGGTGGCTCTCCTCATGCTGGTTGTCGCTGGCAATGTTCACCATTGTTGTAGCTCGTTCGTGGGATCAGAGAGAGCGAGGACTAATATTTTAGCACAGTGGGCTGGGAGATTCCAGCAATGCCTGATGCACGGAATCTGCAATGGGCATCCAGCGCCGAATTTCCAGCGATGTCACATCCGCACCTGAAATTTGTGGGGTTGTGCATAAATTATGGTAATTAATATTACCTTATTTTAAAATGTGAATAGTGGGTTCTGGACTGAAGTCTCTAGGCTTACTAGGATCCCTGCCTCCCACCCCACCACCAGAGTGGTTGACTCCAGCAGGGTTTACAGTAGCACCCCACTTTCGGGAAGCTAGCAGCCTGACCCTACTGGAGTGAATGGGGATTAATTGGGCCTCCGAAATGTAGGGCTTTGGCACCTTGGCAATGCCGGTCTGTGCCCCCTGCCCAAGGTTGAAGTACCAATGCACAGCGTGCATCTTGGTACTGACCATCGGGCATGCCTAAGGGGTGCGGGGCCTATGGGCTGTGGGGTGTAGAGGGTGGGGCCTAGTGGGGCAATAGGTGGAGATGGGGGTTCCTGCTTGGGATTGGTGGGGGAGAGAGAGGCCAGTGATTGGGGCTGGCCATTGGTTTAGGGGGGCGGGGGTGGGGGTGGTTAGGGATGCCGGTGGGGGGTTGTTGGGACTGCTGGAATTGGGGGGTTGATTGGGGCTGTGGGGGAGAAGGGATGAAGGCTGACCAGACATGGTCGGGGCCAGGGACTGGGGGTAGGGGGGGGTTGAAGGGGCAGTGATGTGGTATTGCCAGGCTGGCCAGAAATCGGGAGGCCGGCAGTGCGGAACCACCCACTGCATATCTGCCGATCTCGGCACTGACAGATCAGCGCGTGCGCAGTGGCCCATTCAGCACTATGCTGCTGGTCTGTCCAGTGGGAATAAGCCCTGCCCACTGATTTTCAGCATGATTCATGCTCGGGCACTCTGCAGTGCACAGAGCGTGGGAGATTCATTTTGAAATTTCCACTAAAAAAAGTGTGATTTACTCCAGTTTTCATGTGAACTGGAGACTTAGAATTCTTTTGGGAGAATTTTGGCCAAGATTTGGAGTGATTAGGAAAATTTGATTTCATGCAGAAGGTTATCAGGATTCTGAATAACCATTAGAAACTAGGTTGGGAACAGAGTACAGAATGGCTTTCAAATAAATAGTTGAACAAGAAATATTTTAAGAGTATGCAGAGAGGGCAAAAGAATAAGTTTAGATGTAAAGCTCTTAGAGAGCTGACACAATGAGCTATTGTCATTCTTTTGTACTGTAATCTTCTGGTATTTGACAATGGAGGTAAGTATGAATAATTTAAGGAATTTGCTGTTGAAATTTGCTGGTTTACAGTTGTAATTTTATCTGTTTTATCCTACCGGGAAAATTAAAGGCCATTGCCATCATTTTCAACTGATGTGAATATTTAATTCTAATGTATCTAAAAAGCCTAAAATTAATGAAAATGCAATGAGAAAACAATTTGATTTTATTTTTGATGTATTTGATGTATTTAATTTGATGTATTTTTAAAATATTTTCCTGTAATTATAACAAAACATGGAAAGTATTTTTACCACAAGACTCAAATATACAAATCACAATATCAAAATACGACACTGAAACTTGTATGAGGAGAGGCTGAATAAACTAGGCTTGTACTCGTTAGAGTTTAGAAGAATGAGGGGAGATCTCATTGAGACATATAAAATGATGAATGGGATGGATAGGATAGAGGTGGAGAGACTCTTCCCGCTCAGAAAGGACAGTAGGACTAGGGGGCACAGCCTCAAGATAAAGGGGGGGCGGTTTAGAACAGAGTTGAGGAGGAACTTCTTCGCTCAAAGGGTGGTGAATCTCTGGAATTCTCTGCCCGTTGAGGTGGTGGAGGCTACCTCGTTAAATATTTTTAAGACGAGGGTTGATGGGTTTTTGATAAGCCAGGGGATTAAGGGTTATGGGGAGAGGGTGGGAATGTGGAACTGAGCCACGACAGATCAGCCATGATCTTATTGAATGGCAGGGCAGGCTCGAAGGGCTAGATGGCCTACTCCTGCTCCTATTTCTTATGTTCTTATGTTCTTAATTAAAATCAACTGGGATGAAGGACAGAGAGCATTGTTGGCTTTCTCAGAACAAATTTTAACCTGATCATACTGTATAATGACTGACTGTTCATTCTTCAGCAATGCCCTTAACTTGAACCCCAGAATAAAACCATTTCAAGCTTTAGCAAAAATCAGAGCAAGTCCAATGTTTCTAGTCGCAGCCTATCCTAACTGGAAAGGCTCGTTCAGGGCTTCTGTTTACATTTTGCGAGTACTCACGTGGTACCTGGGAGGTATTTTGTTGATAATGGTTTGTTTTGGAAAAATCTTTGTTTTGCAGCATTGTTTACAGGGAAACATTGTTGCTTGAAGACTTCTCCTTTAATGTGGTCAGCCTCTTAACACAATTATGAGTAACCCATTGTATGTTGATAATGTCTTGGGTGTAGGCTTTTTACTCTAAAATTTTTGACATTCCTAACTTGCTCTCTGGGCCTCAGCTGAATATTATCAGAAAACTACCCGGCCCATCCATCCTATTTCAGCACACTGAAAGGGCTGCCAAGCAGATCCCCCTCCCCCATTCTTTCTCCAAAGTCCTGCAGATTTGTCCCCTTCATAGAAACCCTATAGTGCAGAAGGAAGCCATTTGGCCCATCAAGTCTACAGCGACTCTCTGAAGAGCATCTTATGAGCAACTTCAGAGGAAATCCACACAGACGTGGGGGAACATGCAAACTCCACTAGACAGTCACCCAAGGCTGGAATTGAACCCAGATCCTTGGTGGCATAAGACAGCAGTGCGCACCACTGTGCCACTGTGCTGTCCAATCAAATATTTATCCAATTCCCTTTTGAAAGTTATTGTTCAACCTGCTTCCATCCCCTCTTCATGTGATACATTTCAGATCGTATCAATTTGCTGAATAAAAACATTTCATATGTTTTCATCTTGCCATCCATCTCTTTTAGTCACTACCCGTCCCATCACTTGAAAAAGTTCATTTCCGTCCACTCTTTGATAGCCTGTAAAGCATCTGGCGGCACGGTAGCACTGTGGTTAGCACTGCTGCTTCACTGCTCCAGGCACCTGGGTTCGAACCCCAGCTTGGGTCACGGTCTGTGTGGAGTTTGCACATTCTCCTCGTGCCTGTGTGGATTTGCTCCGGTTTCCTCCCACAGTCCAAAGGTCTGTGGGTTAGGTTGATTGGCCATGCTAAAAATTGGCCTTAGTGTCCTGAGATGTGTAAATTAGAGGGATTAGTGGGTAAATATGTAAGGATATGGGGTAGGGCATGGGTGGGATTGTGGTTGGTGCAGACTTGATGGGCCAAATGGCCTCTTTCTGTGTTGTAGGATTTCTATGATCTCTATCAGTTAACTACTATGTGCTCCTGCATTTGTAGTAGAGGTTTAACTGTATTTTTATCATCTTTAAACACAGGTTTTTGTTTATTTTTCATTTATTTTTCCAACATCCCTTTCACATTCTTCATTTCCTGCTCCCTTAGTATATTGTCAAACACTTTTTTTTAACCTAGAGTTTAAAGGTTGATTCACAGCAACCTCTGAAGGTCAACACAGCTGAGCTAAGCTGCCCACCCCTGTTTATCAATGCAGTCTGAGAAAGGGCAGGCAATTTACAGACAAAATTCTCTCCAACCCAACCAAAGAAAAGTAAAATCGGGGAGTTGATTAGAGGTAGACAGCTGGAGAAATGATGAAATGTGAATGAGCCTCTAAATGGAAACCATTATTTTACATATATGACTGGAGCAAACAATGGGGTATAGGAATGGTAACTTCAAGATGGAAAGATAAAGAAACGGACCTATACCTGCCAAAAGCTGACTCTGCAGGAGGATAAAATCAGGGGGAAAGAAACTGTGCACCTGTAGAACACTGAAAAGGGAGACAGACAGCCAGCATCAGAACTGCAGCAAGTTACAGCTAGAATCTCACAAAAGAAGCAGCCATTTTCAGCTTTCGCTAAACTGGAAAGCTATTTCATATATTAATCAGATTGTGATCATTATTTAGCTCATATAGTTACTTAATATTGGATGTTGTTTGGGAAAATGGGTGTCTCAGAGTCATAGAGTTACTCCAGTGAAGAAGGAGGCCATTCAGCCCATCGTGTCTGTACTGACCATAATCCCATCCAGGATCTACTCCCATAACCCCACATATTTGTGCTAATCCCCTGACACTTGGGTCAATTTAGCATGGCCAATCAGCCTAACCTGCACATTTTTGGACTGTGGGAGGAAATCGGAGCACCCAGAGGAAACCCACACAGTCATGGGGAGAATGTGCAATCTCCACACAGACAGTGACCCAAGTGAACCGGATCTCTGGAGCTGTGAGGCAGCAGTGCTAACCACTGTGCCACCGTACCACCCAAAATTCAGATAAAGTTTGAGGACCAAGAGATAGTTTTATGTAAAATTATATGTGTATGACCATCAGTACCCTTGAATGTCATTCTGTATTATAATCCTTCTTGTTGTGTGTTTTTATTTACCTGTTAAATTAATAAATATTTTTTATTAATTGTTCACACAACGACTGGACTGTTTCCTCATTCGGTTATACATCGTTGCTCACATAATGCCAAAAAAACATGTACATCACCATGATCCAGTGTTCCAAGTTACTCTCCTGGGTTTTGGGATAGCCCCTCATTTAACATCATTGTGGTTCGTAACAGAACTCAATATACCATTAAAAACCCAGTTACACTTCTTTCAGCAAGTTCTAATTTGGGCGAGAGTATGAATAAGGCTAGGATTTTGTAACCTCACCCCCCACTCACCATGGTGTTTTCCCATGGTGCTTGATGCGAGCCACTGGCCACCAATGGGATCTTCAGGGCCCACCGTAATGTATGGGCTTTTGCGCAACATGCCCACCACTCCACTGGGGAACGCCCTCCGAAGGATCTACCTCAGCAGGACTGGTAGATTCTACCAGTGGGAGGGACTGGACAATTCCGTCCTAGGTGTATAAAAGTGAAAGCTCTATTCATAGATTTCCCATCAACTACAGACTGGGGGACCTCAACAATGCACCTTCTATAGAAGTGTGGGAATCACTGACAAAAACCTTTGGATTTCTGCATTTCATTGCGCAGATGCACACTCCAGAAGTTGCTGCCAGTTCAGATGAGTACTGGCAGCAAAGGTTGATTGTTACACACCATTGTTACCACAAAACCCAAGTTATTCTCCTAAAATTCTGAACAGATCATTGACTTCTTCGAGAAACCTAAAAAAGAAGATTTAACCTTTCGTCATCAATTGCAATTGACCCACAATTCATTTCCATCACTTTGTTTCATTTTAGATTTAAACATTCATTGGTTCCCTTTGATCTCCGACAGTTAGCTTGATGTCCTTTCAGTGTTACACAGTGGGATGTCTAAACAATCGACTTTACTAAACAATAGCCTTTTGTCATTCAATGAAATTAACATCGCTTTTGTTGGTGTCAACCATAGAATGCAAGTCCTTAAGGTGAAAGTATCTATCTCCTCAGCTGTGTAATAAGTGTCAGGACAAAGCAATAGATATATGCAACATACCTTTTGTATTTTTGATGTTGACACAGTTATTATGTCTTACTTCAGCACGTTTCCAGCACTTACATTTTCTTCCTTTTTATCTGCGGAAGTTACTACTGCTGTTTGTTTTACTGGGCAAGCTTTTTTTAAATTATATCCAATCAAATCCAGTTCGAAGTGTCGACCAGTGAGACGTTATAGATCCAAGCTGACAAGACAGGCTGCCCCTCTTCCTGTCTTGGGCTTGATCTACATGATTCAAGCTGATAGGAGCAAGATATTGCATCCCCTCCAATGCTTGTTCTCATCTGCATCTTAGTCAGAAGGCCTAGATGCCGTTTTTAAAAATTGCTTCAAACGAAGCCTCAGCGTAACCCCAGTGACTTCAATCAAATGCAGGATCAAATACTTAAGTGATCTTAGCCAAAAGGTTGGACAAACTTTTTTTTAAAACTTTATTCCAATCCAATAAAGTCAAATTAAACCCAATTCAGAGTCCCAACAAGTTGGGACATTCCCGATCCAAGCTGACAAGACAGGGCTCTCACCTCCTGTCTTGGACTTGATCTACATGATCCAAGCTGACTGGAGTAGGTGTAGCTCCTCCTCCAGGGCTTGATCTTATTTCCATCTTAGCCAAATGGCCGAGATGCCGCTTTAAAAAATTGCTTCAAATGAAGCTGAAATGTAACCTAATGACTTCAACCAAGTGCAGCATGTCGATACGACACTTGATCTTAGCCAAAAGGCCGAGAAGCGACTGATAAGAACAGATACTACACTTGATCTTAGCCAAAAGGCCGAGAAGCGTTGGACAAACTGTTCCACTGAAGTTTATCTACAGGAGTCAACGAAGGATGCCTGAGAGGATTTTGAGGTGGTGAACCAATGCTACCTCTCCTTAGTGGCGCTCACAAAAGTTCAGTACTTCTTAAAAATAAGAAGCATCTTTAACACAGCTTTTAGCTTAAGAATTAAATAATGAATAAAGAAATGAATTTAAAAAAAGATCTTGCATTGATTTAATTCCATTCACAACCATCAGATGTCTCAAATGTGTTGAATTACAAATGAATTACTTTTGAAGCGTCATCGCTATTCTCATGTAGGAAACACAGGAACCAATTTGTGCACAGCAGCCTCACAAGCAGCAATATGAGAATGATCAGAGATAATTGGCATTTTTGTGTTGTTGATTGAGGACAAATATTCGGCAAGACAATTCCCTCCTCTTCTTTGAATATTGCCATGCAGTACCATTCAATTTAGGCTTTGGGATAGGCAGATATAGTTTATCATCTGTAAAAGACGCGCCTTTGACATACAGCATTCATTCACTTAGATCATGTGCTCAAATTCTGAAATGGGGCTTGAGTCCAGATTTTTCGACCTCAACCAAGAAGCTTGTAACCAACTGGACTCAATGTCAGTAAAATGAAGGAGGTAGCCAGCGACTTCAGGAAGCGTAGTGGAGGACATGCTCCTGTCTACATCAAAGGCGATGAAGTGGTAATCGTTGAGAGCTTCAGGTTTCTAGGTATCCAGATCACCAACAACCCTGTGCACTGATGCTGTAGTTAAGAAAGTCACAATGCCTCTGCTTTCTTAGGAGGCTAAAGAAATTCAACACGTCTACTAGGACTTTCACCAATTTTCACAGTTGCACCATGGAAAGAATCCTTTCCAGATGTATCACAGCTGGTATGGCTCCTCCTCTGTCCAAGGCCGCAAGCTACAATTGTGAACATAGCCCAGTCCCTCACGCAAATCAATTTCCTATCCATTCACTCGTCTATACCTCCCGCTGCCTTGGAAAAGCAGCCAGTATAATCAAGGACCCCATGCACCCGGACATATTCTCTTGCACCTTCTTCCATCAGGAAAAAGATACAAAAGTCTGAGGTCATGTACCAACCAACTCAAGAACAGCTTCTTCCCCGCCGCCATGAGAATTTTGAATGGACTATCTTATATAAGGTAACCTTTCTCTACATCCTAACTATGACTGTAACAGTACATTCTGCGCCCTCTCCTTTCCTTCTCCTCTATGTACTCTATGAAGGGTATGCTTTATCTGTACAGTGCACAAGAAACAATACTTTTCACTGTGTACCAATACATGTGACAATAATAAATCAAACCAAATCAAATCAATTCAAAAATTCCTTTCTGACTGCACATGGTCAAAGTTCATTTTGGCTTTCAGAATGTTTGCTAATCATGGATTAGTAGAAATTAATACGTTAAGAAACAAGTACTTGTTCTAAATTGTTTAAGCTTTGATTTTCATGAAAGGTGAACATGAAATTCCAATGATTCCTTATTGTTTGGGGTTTGAATGGTACTTGTACAATAATCAATGCTGCCATCATTTCTCATTTAATATTGCCATTCCATCACATATAATATCGCTTTGTTACTTGGCAATTTAAATGTTCAAATCTTTCCAGTTCAAAAGACAGGGCACAATGGTTTTCAAACTAGTTTTCTAGTTTGGATGACAACAGTGAGTCGAACCTTTTAAAGTAACTATAGACTCGTACAGCGCAGAAACAAGGTTATTCAGCCCATCATGTTATTATCAGCATGCTGAAGGTGCAAGCCAGCTAGTTCCATTCCTGTTCTTTCCCCATAGCTTTGCAAATTTCTCCAGTTCAAGTAGATATTCAATTCCCTCTTGAAGGTACCATTGAATTTGAACGAATTACCTTTCCAGACAGTGAACAATAACTTTCTCAGTAAAAAAGAACCCAGTGGGAGATTCTCCCATTGCGATCCACAAATTTTCTGTCAGTTTGGGTCGGAAGATGCACGTGCCAGCCATTTTGTGGGATTCGCGCATGCGTTCTTGATGCATGTGTGTCTCCCAGGGCTGGAGAGCAGTCAGGACTGCACTGAACACCAGCGGGAAGAGATATAAGTGATTTGAATCTTTTTAAAATGTATTTTTCAATCTATTTAAATGTGATTATTAGGCCTGGCACAGAACTTGCCAGGCTCAATGTCATCTCCCACCCTGCCAGGAGTACTTAACTCCAGCGGCGTTCAGAGTAGCATTCAGGAGACCCCATTTGAGTGAAAGGTAGGCAACTGGGGACACCCAGGGGGTTGGGCATCAGGGAGAGTGGTGCCCCTGGGCATGGGCACCCTGGCAGTGCCAGCCTGTGCCCCTGGCACTGCCCAAGGGGCAAAGTGCCCATGCCCAGGGGACACCTAGGCACTGCCCACTGGGCATGGGGCACACTGCCAACAGGGCAGGGCCTATTGTGGGTGGAACCTAGGGAGTGATCGGTGGGGGTGGAGGGTCCCGCTGTCACTCTGCATGGGGATCGGTCTAGGCTGGAGAGAGGCCAGCGATCGGGGAGGGCTGGGGTGGGGTGGTGGTCTGCCGAGAAGGGACCTGCCTCCTGGGGTGGGGAGGGGGGGTTTCTGCCTCCCATCAGGAGGTCAGTAGGATGGGGGGGTCTGCAGGGATGATGGGGAATAGGGGGATTGCCACTGCTGAGTGCCCGGAGGATGCTCGATATCAGGGCACTCTTGGATGGGGAGGGAATCAGGGCTCGCCCATGAATGGTCATGAGGGCTGCGATTGGGCCATGGAGGTGGGTCTGGAGGGACAGCACTGCAGGTTGGCCAGCAAATGGGACATCTGACAGGTCGGGGCCATTGCGCACATGCAGAGTTCTGGAACTGTCAGACTTTGTCACGAGTAGGCCCCTTCCCTCTGGATTTTTAATGACATTCACAATTGGGACCTCTGCGTTGCACAAAATGGGGAGATTCAGGTCTGAAATTGCACTGAAATTATATTGAGACCAGTTTTCTCATCATGTCAGCACTTTTGGGAGAATCGCCCCTCTCTAATTTCTCCCCCCACCCCAGATTATTTTTCAAGTTATCAAAACCCTTCATAATTTTGAGCACCTCTATTCGCTGCTCTAAGAAAAAAACAATCTCAGCTTCACCTCACTGAAATCACACATCCTTGATAACATTCCGATAAATTTTCTCTGCGCCCTCTCAAGCCTTGACACCCTTGACAGGAAGATACAATTAACAGACTAAAAACAACATCTTGAGGGATTTCACAGCGTTGATGCCTCTCCTGTTAGATCTATAGAGATCTAATTGGTGCCTTAACGTTGGGTAATCATTTCACATCACTGCATGTCTGATGGTGATAGTTAGCTTCGTTAAACAGCTTCCAGTCTAAGCAGGACACAATTTTCCTACCTAAAGGATCAGTAATTAATAGTTTCTGTGCTACCCTTAAGTTGCTGGCTGGTTCCAAGATCAAAGCCCGGAGTATTTAATAAATCTTAGTCAGTTAAGTAGGAGTTAATGAAGTGAAACTAGCCACTTTCAGAAACAAGCTGTGATCCTTTGTTACGTTGTGCCTGATATGGTATTGTTTATAGGTTTCAGGCTTTGTTATGAATAAAAGGTACCTATTGATAAGAGAAACCGAGGTACGGGAGGTTTCTGCAGCACAAAGGCTGCCGTGGATTAGAACCCAATTCTACATGCTTGCATGTCGAACTGGGAGGTAGTGGCATAATGCTATTATCACAGGATTAGCAATTCAGAAACACAAGGGAATGTTCTGGGGACTCAGGTTCCAATCCCATCATGGCAAATGGTGAAACTTGAATCCAATAAAAATATCTGAAGTTAATGGCGGAATTCTCTGGCCGTGCAATTTAAAAGCTAGAAATTCCAGCCCGACCGTCAATGGTGTTTCACATTCTCCGCAACCTGCCTGCTAAAATTCCAGTGGCAGGTGGGTTGGGAGCATTCTGGCCTAAAAGTCTTATGATGACCATGAAACCATTGTCAATTGTCGCAAAACCCCATATGTCTTTTCGGGAATGAAATTGGCTATCCTTGCTCTGGTCGACACGTGACTCCAGACCCACAGCAATGTGGTTGACTCTCAAATGACCTCTGAAATGAAGGGCAGTTAGGGATGGACAATAAATGCAGAGCCCAGAGATGCCCACATCCTGTAAAAATGGATTTTTAAAAAGCAATATGGTTCCCGGAGTAAAATGCCTGAGAGAGGCCTCTCTCTCTCTCTCTCTCTCTGGTGTGATCACTCATTCTGAGTTCCCATTGGTCCCTCAAGTCACTTCTGTTGTACAGTCCTAAAGAGACAAACATCACATACACAACATTCTTCAAGAGTTCTTTAACTTGAGTACTGCTGAACAAAGAGAAATGTTGAAATTATTTTTGGCAAAACTCAAGTTCTGTACAACCAAATGACTATTAGTTCTTTAACTGCTTCACTGATTAGTCAACTATAACTTGTACTAACATAATGCCTTGAAGTATCAGAGGTCCCAATACACTTTTCAAGGGTGTTATCAAACAAACTATGACTGCCAGTCAAATAAGGAGATGTTAGGTAGATGACCAAAAGCTTGGTCAAAGATGTTGATTTTAAGGTGCGTCTTAAAGGAGGAAAGAGCTGGAGAGCTGTTCAGGATTTTGGAGGGAGTTCCAGAGTTGAAGACCTTTGCAGCCGAAAACATGGGCATCAACGTTGGAGTAATTAAAATCTGGGACACACAAGAGGCCAAAACTGGAGGAGAACAAATAACTCAGAGCGCTGTGAGGCTGGAGAGATTGCAGAGATAGAGAGGGGCAAGGCCACACTGGGATTTGAAAAGAAATATTTACATTTTAAAATCAAGATGTTGCTTGACTGAGGAACCAATGTAGGTCAACAAGCACAAGAGATGAATGAGACTTGGTGTGAATTGAGGTCTTGGTGTGAATTTAGAGTTTTGGATGATCTCAAGTTTACAGAGCCTGCAATGTGGGAGGACGGTCAGGAATGTGTTGCAATAGTCAAGTCTAAAGTTAAAAAAGCGTAGGTGGAGATTTAAGCAGCACAAGAGTCGAGGTTCTTGGATGGACTTGGAGAGTGTGGTGGACCTAAAAGATCTCAGCAGTGGGGCAGAATATGGTTAGAAATTCACCTCCAGTACAAATTTGTTACTAAAGCTGCAAAGAGTTTGGTCTGCCTTTGACAGGAAGAGGAGTAGTGATGAATGAATGGAATTGTGGCAGGGATGAAAAACAATGAATTCAATATTTTGTTGGAGGAAATTTCTGCTCATCCAGTCAGGAATTTCAGAGAAGAAATCTGACAATTTAAAGAGAGCAAACGGTTTGAGAGAGCTGGTGATGAAGAAGAGCTTGGTGTGGTCAGCATACATGTGGAAACTAATGCTATAGTTTCAAATGATGTCGCCAAGAAGTAGGATGTAGATGACATATAGGAGGGGGCCAAGGGTGGAACCATGAAAGACACCAGAGGTTAACGTGTGGATCTGGAAAAAGAAGTTTATGCTGGCAAACCTCTGACTAAGACAGGATTGATGAAAATGGAATAGCCATGTACAGTCCCATCTAGCTGGGTAACAGCGGGGAGGTACTGGAGAAGGATGGTGTGGTCAACCATGTCAAAGGCAGACAGGCTGAGAAGTATGAGGCAGGATAGCTTCCCTTTGACACAATCACATAGTGTATAATTAGCAAGTTTGATAAGGGATGTTTTGATGGCAGTGGTGGAAACCTGATTGGAGGGATTCAAACATGAAGTTCCAAAAAAGATCTGCAAGGAAACGACACATTCACAAGAGCATCGGAGGAAAGGGGGATTGGAGATGAAATGGTAATTTGCAAGGATGATGTGTTTAGATGTGTATATTGAGGGAGTCTGGATGAAGGAGCAGCGCTCCAAAAGCTCGTAATACCAAATAAACCTGTTGGACTTTAACCCGGTGTTGTGAGACTTCTTGAAGATTTTTGATGATGAGGTGAGAGGATTTGTAGGAGAAGAGACAATGAGAGATCCCTGTTCAAAACATAATTTTATAAACTTATCACATTGATAATCATGTCTAAATTTCTGAATTTCAATCCTAGCTTTTTGGTGCAGGACAGAATTTACTCCACCTTGATTGTCAGAAGCTAATGGCAGGTTTCCAATCATTGAAATATGATGTAACTAGGGGAGGCATTTATTGTTGTATGTGACTCATTTCAGTGTAAGTAATGACAAACCAGTATGAGTACAAAAAGGAAAGTTTAATCTGCTGCTCATGTTGTTTTGTTTTTGTTTTAGTTGGCAACAGGAGGATTGCAAAATATGTTTATACAGGAGAGGAGTTTACCCTATACAGTGTGTCATGGAGCTAAGTCCTCACTTTATATATTTATTATATATATGTGTGTGTATATATCAGCATGGCTAATTTAAAAAAAAACTATTTAAAACTGGACAAAAGTTCTACATTGACTGAAGCCATTGTTGACTATGATTCACATCAGAAAGTCCCTGCCATCCAGAATAGCTTCAATTTTGTTACCCTCCAAGAAGACCGAATCATCTTGTGTTTGCAGAGACCAAATTCCAAAGAAAATGCACAAGGTCATTTACAGTTCTAAGGTCAAATTCAACCAATGAGACATGCCTGTCTGATAGCACCCTGAAATCTCCTATGAAACATTAACCATCTCAAAAAATCTTGATGACCGATATACATCCTTTGTCCAAACCAACGTATAGAAGGTGCAGACATATCACATTACCTTCCCTCTGGCTGTAATCCTGTCTTGCAGAGCTGCAAAGGCAATCTGTCATCTTCCTTCAGCCAAGCAGCTGCAGAACCAGAGCTCTGTCCAGGTTAAAGTTGCTTGGTCCACCACCTAAACTGTTTCGACTGGAAATTTTGAACTTCTGCCCCAGTACGTACAGGACTTATTATCATCATGTGCCCATTCCTTGATGGATGTCACCTCTGCTGATGAAGTAAATTATCCAGCATCTGATTCAACTTACCAATATCTTTGTGGGCTCTGGCTCAAGGAAACAATCATTTTCTTTCCTCTGTACCTCTTTTTGTTCTCTATCTCACCCTTATTGTATGAATGAAAAGGAGGCCATGTTGTAACCCTTCACAACACGTTTGAATATGTGCAAATATATTAACCCTTTTAGTTCATCCTATTGTGAGTTTCCTGTGGATTATTAACAGAGAATTGGACCACACCGAAACTGGATGGTTGGGAAAATACAGCACCATATATAAAGTGGGAATTCAAAAAGCAAAAGCACTTTTCTAATTATGGAACGATTGTGAGAGTAGAAATCAGTGATGTTTGAATTAAACTCCCTCCTGCCCGTAACAAGTGGCAGATGCAGCTCAGTGGCAGCATATTTGTCTCTGAGAAGATTGGGATCTTGAGAAATGATTTAACTTAGGCTGCAGAGACTTGAGCTTAGAATCTGCACTGACATTTTGTTACAGTATCGAGGGAGTCCTATATTGTCAGAAGTGCTGTCCTCCAGATCAAATGGGCTCCCTCACAGGTGAACAGAGAAAGATTCCATGGAGTTCCACAGAGACCTGTCCAATTTGCATCCCTCGAGCAACACCTGAAACTTAGAATGAGAAGCAGGAGTAGACCATCTGATCCTTCAAGCCTGCTCTGCCATTCATTTTGATCATGGTTGATCATTGAATTCAATATCCCGACCCCTCTCCCCTACCCCCCATATCCCTTGATCCAATTAGCCCCTAGAGGGGTATCTAAATTCTTCTTGAAATCAGATGTTTTGGCTTCAACTATCTTCTATGGTGGTGAATTCCACACATTCACTACCCTCTGGGTGAAGAAATTTCTCCTTACCTCAGTTCTAAAAGGTTTACCCCTTATCCTCAAACTATGACTCCTAGTTCTGAACTTCCCCACCACTGGGAACATTCTTTCTGAATCTATCCTTTCTGACCCTGTTAGAATTTTATAACTTTCTATGAGACCCCCTCTCATCTTCTAAACTCCAGTGAATATAATCCTAACTGACTTAATCTCTCCTCATATGACAGACTTGCCAGCCCAGGTCTCAGCCTGGTAAACCTTTGCTGTAGTATCTCTATAACAAGGACATCCTTTCTCAGATAGGGGCACAAAACTACACACAATACTCCAAGTGTGGCCTCATCAATGCTCCATACAGTTAAAGCAAAACATCCTTATCCCTGTACTCAAATCCTCTCACTATGAAGGCCAACGTACAATTTGTTTTCTTTACTGTCAGCTGTACCTGCACACTTTTTTGACTGATCCTATGAGGCAGACTACAATAAAAGAATACTTATTGAGAAGGATGTGTTTTCTAACTTTATATAATAAGAACTTCAAACTGAATAGAGAATAGGAAAAGGCTATTACATTTTCCCTTCTACGGATCATATGCACGCTAACTACTATGCACACAATTATTCATTACATACAAATATGGAAGAAACAGATTTGACAACACAAACTCAAAGATTTGATAAGATGCACTTTCTGAGTTCTTCTTGTGGTCTGCATACAAAGAGCTGGCAGGCAGATGCAAGCATTACAGATTGTCATCAAATACCTTTGAGCTTGAACAACAGGTTCACGAATGCGTATGGTAGTTTTGTGGCAATGGCAATTAACTAAGAACTTACCAGCAGTGGTAGTTCATTTAATAAAACTGGACTAGCTAATGGACTGTTGTAATGTCATAATTAGTTCACTAATTATCTTCAAAAAGGGAAACTGACCATACCCTCCTGACTGACCTGAAGGAAATACCAATCTGATACCATCTTAACACTTCTCTGATGACACCCTGCTTCAAGGGACAGAAAAATATATTCGATTACACCATTTATTGCACTTCACGAGTGTCATGATAGCATAGTGATTAGCACTGCTGTCTCATTGTGCCAAGGACCTGGGTTCGAATCCCAGCTTGTGTCACTACCTGTGCAGAGCCTGCATGTTCCCCCATATGTGTGTGTGGGTTTCCCTCGGGTGCTCTCGCTTCCTCCCACAGTCCAAAAGATGTGCTAGTTAGGGTGCATTGCTCATGCTAAATTCTCCCTCAGTGTATCCGAACAGATGTTGCAGTGTGGCTACAAGGGGTTTTCATAGTAACTTCATTGCAGTGCTCATGTAAACTTTAAACTTGACACTGCAAATACTTCCATATACGGGTCTCATGTTATATTTTATTGTTAATTGGATGAGCGAGCAAAATGAAAGGTTAAAGTTTTCAGTGAATAAACTCCAGAGTTTCTTTTACATCTCAATGTGGAATTTAATGGTGAGGCTTATTCTTATGTATAAAGAAGGAATTTTATCCTATGGTCATCACATGGGGCTTTTTGATCTCAGATGACTGTTAGATCAGATGTTTTATCGCTGGTGAGATTAAAATAATTTTTGTATTGGTGTGATTTTACACTCAATTCAATCAAATGTAGTAAAGCATTTGTTTTTCACTGTTTTTATACAAGAATACTATGATAATTAAATGGCTTTTGTAATATTTCTTCACAGCTCAAAGCCACCATTATCCAAAATCTTAAGGATCTATAGTTTAAGTGCCATCAGTCTGTTGCTATTGATCATTAATGTACATGTGCAAAATGAGATTAGCATCCACATGCATGACTAGTCAACGATCAAAGTACATTAAATCTGTCACAGTTCCTTTTTAAAAAAATCTGCTGAAGGTGTTTTTCTCTACAATTTTACTCATGAATAGCTTTTATGGCACTTGCAACTTTTTTGAGAAGAACAACAAAGGTTATTCAAGTAAGAATACTTTCATCACAATTATACCACAGAGGCAGAATCATAAAATGAGGTTAAAAAGCAAATTCTGAAATTCTGCTATCATCATTGTTGTTCTTATATAGGTTTGCTCACGATCTAGACTTATGGACACTGTTGAAGGCAAGGCTATTGGCAAACTTTACCTTGTATTGAAAATTCTACTAAGTATGTATAATATAGACTCAGCACTGAGCTCTGTGTAGTGCTATTTCTCTCCATGTTCTGTGAGATGTGGGCTGGAACTTCCCACCTTCACTACGAGTGAGGACGGAAATTTGGTGCTCAGCCAAATCTCCATTCACTGCAGTGCGACCAAAGAATCCCGCTGGCGTGAACTGCTGGAGAATTCGGACATGATCTTACATCACCAATGATATACACTATGCATGTGCACATTTAACACGAATCTGTGCCACAGCAATCTGGGACCACCAGCGTTTAAGAGTCAATCATACACTTAAGTCATTTAAATAAATGTTGGGCAGGGGTATAAAGAAAAAAGAACAGTACAACACAGGAAAAGGCCCTTCAGCCCTCCAAGCCTGCACTGATCATGATATCTGCCTAAACTAAAACCATATGCACTCATGGAGTCCATATCCTTCCATTCCCATCCTATTCATAGATTCATCTAATTGTCCCCTAAATATCACTATAGTACCTGCTCGCACTACCTTTCCAGGCAGCAAGTATGTGCTTCCCCCTGAGTGGGAACCATTGTGAACAAGATAAATAAGCATTGTGCAAGATAAGTAAGATAAATAAGATTAAGTAAGCATTGTGAACAAGATGTCAATACGAACTTATCTTCCATAGGATGCGATCTCTATTCCAGTCAAGAACTGGTTAAAGGCATACAGAGAGTCAGCACCCACTACACCGGCAGGCTTCCTATTCCAGGTACTGATTACCTGCTAGGAAAACAAGAACCAACTCACATGCAGCTTATTCCTACTTGTCTCCAGTTGAAACACATGCCCTCATTCCTACCCAGTCTGTTAAACTGAAATAATCTATCAACCCTCCGGCTCTTTAATTATTTTACGGATTTCTGACAGGTCAACTCTGAGAATATGCTGTTCTGAAGTCAATATACCAAGGTCCCTGAACATATCTCACATTCTTTAAGCTAGGAATCATTCTTGAAGATTTTTATAATGCCACAGGCCAAGTTAGGGAATCAAGGCTGGATGCATAACTCCAGGTATGGCCTGACCAGTGAGCTCCGTACTGTCACAATGCCGTTCTTTGATTTTTACTGAATGGTTCCAGTGAATAAAACCCATCAGATTCCTACCCCTCTCCAGTTCCGAAGAAGAGTCATATTGGACTCCAAACACCAACTGACACCAAAAAAGCTGACAGATCTGGTGAGCTTTTCTAGCATTTTCTGTTTTTATTTCAGATTTCCAGCATCTGCAATATTTTGCTTTTATTTTAGTGTCTAACTTGGATTTAGCTTCATTGCTGCGGTGGGCCCACTCCATATTACTGGAGTTTACAAGAGTGAGAGGGGACCCCATAGAAACTTATAAAACTCTAACAGAATTAGACAAGGTAGATTCAGAAAGATTGTTATCGATGGGGGTGGTGCAGATCTAGAGGTCATAGCTTGAGGCTGAGGGGTTAACCTTTTATGACTGAGGTGAGGAGAAATTTCTTCACCCAGAGAATGATGTATCTGTGGAATTCACTACCACAGGAATTAATTGAGGCCAAACATTGTGTGATTTCAAGAAGAAATTGGACATAGCTCTTGGGCCTAAGGTATTCAAGGGATATGGGGGAAGGGGGGATCAGGATATTAAATTTGGTGATCAGCCATGATCGAAATGAATGGTGGAACAGGCTCGAAGGGCCGAATGGTCTCCTGTTTCCATTTTCTACGTTCCTAGGTGATAGATTATAGTTTCCAATAGGTCTAAATGAGGAAAGCAGGAAGAGGGTTGACCTAAATATAGCGGGGTGACGAACGTTACAAGTTGTTGCTGATGATCTAGAGTGAATGTGCGAGGATCATGCAAGGCAAATGAGTGTGACATACCATAGCCATTGATTTGGTGGGAGAAACTACAAGCGGAATATCCACTCTGTGGACTCACACCCTAGTAGAAAACATCAAAGTTAAAAATAACAAGGAAGCAGGAGTAAACTATTCAGCCCCTCGAGCCTGTTTCATAATCAGAGAATAGCGAATCGGTGCCTCATCTCCATTTATCGACTTTAGCTCCATATCCTTCACTATTTTTACCTAACAGAAATCTAACGTCAGCCTTGAAAGATCCAATTGTCCCATTCTAGAATTCTACCGCTCTGTGCTAAATGCTTCCTGATTTTTCTCCCTGCATAGTGTAATTCTAGTTTTAAGATGGGGTTCTCTCATTCTTTATCCTCGCCCCATCACAGGAAATAGTTTCTCTTCATCTAAAATGCATCTAACATTTCAAGAATTTTAATTAGATCACTCTACTCAGGGACATACAAAACATGTTTATGAAACAGAATCATCCTCAACAGAAATGTTGAGGTTGGCTCGGGCGTGACTGGGCAGAGTTGTGTAATGTGGCAAAGGCAAAGGCATTTAGGATAAAGTACAGCTTGGCAGTGACAGGCATGAAAACTATGTGAAATTTTATTTGGTATTTGGGCAGTAGGAATTTGAAAGAGTTCACTGAGGTTGGAACTTGGGAGGCAGGTGAGAAAAGCTTCATAGGTGATGTGCTCAGGGTGGCAAAGTCACAGGTTGGAGCTTTGGTGGCAAGTTTAGGTGAGATAAGGGCAGGGACAAGTGATATTGCAAATGTGGGAAATCACTGCAGTAGAGAAGGCATTGGTCTCATGGTATTATCGCCAGATTATTAATCCAGAAACTCAACTAATGTTATGGGGACCCTGTGTTCGAATCCCACCACGGCAGGTGATGGAATTTGAATTCGATTAAAAAAACCCAGAATTAAGGAACGATTGATGATCATGAAACCATTGTCGGAAAAACCCATCTGCTTCATTAATGACCTTCAGGGAAGGAAATCTGCCACCTTTTAGCCTGGTCTGACCAACATGTGACTCCAGAGCCACAGTGATGTGGTTAACTCTCAACTGCCCTCCAAGGGCAACTAAGGACAGGCAGTAAATGTCGGGCAGCCAGCGATGCCCATGCCCTGTGGATGAATTAAAAAAAAGATTGAATATGTAGATTTAAACTGTACTGGGAGTTAAATGGGATATTTGGTATTTGCCCTACCAACAACAAACTGACTAAGCAACAAGGAATGGAAACAAATTTTGGTGAAGGGTGAGATTCTGGGGAGAGCCAAACTCATTATTTGCTCAAAGTTAAATTTGGGACCTTTTGTTTTTGCCTTGTCAATACTAAACTGGAGAAAATGCAAACCTGTCTGTAGCTTGAGTTCAGACAAGCAATTAGACAATAGTGCATCCTATGGAATCAAAGATAGTGGCTAAAAGACAGAGCTTAGTAGGTATGTTACCAGATTTGACACTGAGGCACAAAAGAAAAGTTTGATCCAAACTTTAGTCAAAGGGGTGTTTTTGTTATATATATTTGTATTGTATGTAAATATCTATAAAGAACGAGGAACTCTAGGGGCAGCTTGCTAGCACAGTGATTAGCACTGCTGCCTCACAGCAGCAGGGACCCAGGTTTGATTCTGGCCTCCGGTGGCTGTCTGTGTGGAGTTTGTACATTCTCCCTGTGTCTGTGTTGGTTTCCTCCGGGTGCTCCAGTTTCCTCCCACAGTCCAAAGATGTGCAAGTTAGATTGATTGCTCATGCTAAACTGCCCCTTAGTGTCAGGGGGTTAGCAGAGTAAATAAGTGCAGATGTGGGTATAGGGTCTGGGTGGGATTGCCATCAGTGACTTCGGGTGACAGTCTGTGTGGAGTTTGCACGTTCTCCCCGTGTCTGTGTCAGTTTCCTCCAGGTGCTCTGGTTTCCTCCCACAGTCTAAAGATGTGCATATTAGGTTGATTGGCCATGCTAAATTGCCCCTAGTATCGGGGGATTAGGGTATATACGCGGAGTTACGGGAATAGTAACCCCAATGACTTGCCCGGACTTACAACATCTCACTTACTATCCTGTCTGGTGACAATACACATCTCTTTAACCTATGCCTAATGCTGTCTTCACTTACATTGTCTGCACCTTTAAGACTTGATTAGCTGTAAAGCTCACATTCTAATCAGTATTCTGTAAACTGAGTGTGTGTCTTTATATGCCCTGTTTGTGATCAGAACTCCCCACTCGCCTGATGAAGGAGCAGTGCTCCGAAAGCTAGTGGCATTTGCTACCAAATAAACCTGTTGGACTTTAATCTGGTGGTGTGAGACTTCTTATTGTGTTTACACCAGTCCAATGCTGGCATCTCCACATCTAGAGACTAGCCAGCATAGGGGTGATTGGTGAACTGGGCTTGCTGCCAATTAGGGAATAGGCAGCAGAGATTTGGCTGGCCTTGCATTTATAGAAGATAGAATGGTCAGGAAGATATTTAAATAGGCTCAGAGGGGATAGAGGGATGGATGAGGAACCTGTAGATGAGGTGAAGCAGAGATGAAGTTGGGCAATATCACAGAAGTTGAAATGCTCAGTTTCAGCGATGACGGTCAGAAACTCATCTCAGAGCCAGATATGACAACATGATTGCAAAAAGACTGGTTCAACTTCTGAAAGTTGTCAAGGAGAAGGAAGGAATTGGTGGCTAGGGAATGAGATTTGTCACAGGGACCAATGGCAACTATTTTGGTCTTTCCAAGCTTTATCCAAAGTTGTATTTATTGATCCCAATATTGATACCAACACTGTTGATGCCTTTTAACTGTGTTCCTGGGAGAAGGAGGAGCTATAAGACAAAATGTCGGAGCACCAACATTTTATAAGGATCTGAACTTAGCTGAGTGAAGTACCTTCAACCGGCACGCTATTTGACATACTGACTGACTCATATGGTGAAATGTAAACTATGACATGAAAACTCTAGCTTATAAATATTGTATTATAGTCTCTTAGTTTAGCTTTTATAAAAAGTCTATTTATGTGCAATATGTCCCCATAATCTAATTTACACTAAAACACGGAAAACCAGTAAGTAAAATTTGCATCTGTCTTCACAGATAATAACCAAGTTATTCATTTTATTACATTTATGTATATATTTGTTAGTACCAGCCAGTTTTTAGAAAGCTTGGCAGTGTTGCAAGGTTATTGCAATTACTCTATTGTGGCGTATGGATTTTTCCTTGGAATTGGTAACGGTATAACTATGAAGGAAACTTGCTTCAGGTTAAGGTCAAAGAAAATGATGCTTGGTAAGTCTCAGAAATGTTTCTTGAATGTCAGCCAAGTCAGATAGGTAAGCAATGAATAATCCTGAAAGAATGAAAGGCACTTTGAAAGTATTTAACAGCAACCTGTATTTATATAGTGGGTAAATGATGTCGCTGGTGCCTCACAAAAGCATAATCAAGGGGCAGCAAGGTGGCACAGTGGTTAGCACTGCTGTCTGAAGCACTAGGGACCCAGGTTCAGTTCCGGCCTTGGGTGACTGTCAGTTTGCACGTTCTCCCCGTGTCTGTATGGGTTTCCTTCAGATGGTCTGGTTTCCTCCCACAGTCCAAAGATGTGTGGATTAGGTTGATTAGCCATGATAAATCGATCCTGGTGTCAGGGGGATTAGCAAGGTAAATATGTGGGGTAATGTGGGGATGGGATTGTGGTCAGTGCAGATTCCATCAGCCAAATGACCTCTTTTGCACTGTAGGGATTCTATGGATTCCATGAAAACCTTATTAAATAAAAGCAGAAAAAGGCTTTAAAAACTCAGCAGGTCTGGCAGCATCGAGAAACAGAGTTACCATTTTGAAAACTTTGACTCTCTCCACAGATGCTGCCAGTCCTGTTGGGTTTTTCCTGCATTTTTCTGTCTTTATTTCAGATTTTGCAGCATCCATAGTTTTTTGCTTTTGTTTTTATTTCAGATTTCTAGCATCTGCAGTACTTTGCAAAATACAGGAGAATGTGCAGACGCCACAGAAACAGGGATCCAAGCTGGGAATCAAACCCAGGTCCCTGGTGCTGTGAGGCAGCAATGCTAACTTGTAAGGTATGAAGTTATGTCCCTCAGCCTGAGAGTGGCTGCAGATCATTTCTCATTGCAGGGGTAATGATCTGACACAGAAACTTCTTCAGTCGTGGGTTATTTCATTCCCTATGTCATCATATTTTAGGCAACTAGTTCAGATATGTTGCTGTATTTAGTTTCAAGTGTCAATACGTTCCAGCCTTACAATCAGATAAGTGAGTAATATAAACAGCTATTGTTGATCTTCCATTCCAACTTGCAAAAACTCACTTGGCTGCAATGAGTTGCTTTTAACATTCTAGAGGGCAATAAAATGGAAATATGGGCAGAAGTTCAGATGACCTGGAAGAAAACTTCATAAGATCAATCATGGAAGTTGAGAGGTCCTCTGGTGCAGTGGGTAGCGCCCCTGCCTCTAAGCCAGAAGTTCTGGGATCGAGTCCCATCCCAGGACTTGATGGCCAAGGAAGGTGCCTTCATTATGTGGTCAAACAGTGTATCTACCTGAGAATCCTTCCAACATGCCAATGCTGGTAGGAGAGGAAGTGACTCCTGGTCATCCTCACTTGATGTGGGGTGGCACCACTCAAACTGTAAGCTCCTGGTGACAGACTAGTGACCTGTTCTAGGAACTGTGAGCAATGAAAACAGACAAATGTCTGCCTTAGTGAACCATTAGGGAGTTGGAATTGGAATGGAGTGGCGGAAGTTGTAGGTCGAACTAGAGAAATCATTATTCTGAGGAAATCAAAAAGAAAGTGTTGCACTGTACCTGAGCCAAGTTTCATTGAAACATTCTCCTCTGTAGCCTTAAAAATACAAGATTTTTTTAAAATGGCAAACTTTTGCTTTTCCGTTGACCTAGAGAAACAATAGTGCCTTAGCGAATTGGCTTTCGTTTCAATTGTTGGAGCTGTTTTAGGCTAAAACAAGTGACTGTTGAGGCAACACCAAATGGGCAGCAAAGGTCAAGAGAATGAAAGTCACGGTTACAAAGCTCATCTGTGAACTGGAGATAAACTTCACAGGAATGTGTTTTACACCATGATGTTGCAATTTCTAAAAATAACCAGTGCACATTCTGGTAAATATTTTTTTATAGTATTGTGTTTCCAGTTACAGGTCATTGGCAGTACTAAGAAGAATGGTTTTGCAACAAGTACATCACAAAGTTTATATTTAAATTTTTTTAACTTGATGACCTCTCATTGTTGCTAGAACAAATATTGTAGAAATATGTATTCATTGTGGAACATTCCATAAATAGAAAATAAGTATAGATTATTAGAGAAATACATCTTACAAAGGTATGTATTTGTCTGATCTGAGGGCGAATGGTAAGGTTTATATGTTACTAAATAGATTTTTGCTGCAGTACAGTTTTGTAAATGACTTCCTCTCTATTACCCTTTCAGATGTTTAGAATTAATGTTATCGTAAAAAGTAAAGCCATGTGTTTTTCCGGTTCATTGCCCTGACCCCATTGTTAACATTATTCTTTGGTGCACAACCAAGCACGGTAGCACAGTGGTCAGCACTGCTGCCTCACATCGCCAGGGACCTGGGTTAAATTCCCAGCTTAGGTCACTGTCTGTATGGAGTTTACACGTTCTCCCTGTGTCTGCATGGGTTTCCTCCAGGTGCTTCAGTTTCCTTTCACAGTCTGAAAGACATGCTGGTTAGGTGCACTGGCCATGCTAAATTCTCCCTCAGTGTACCCAAACAGGTGCCAGAGTGTCGTGACTAGGGGATTGTCACAGTAACTTCATTACAGTGTGACTTTAAGCCTACTTGTGACTAATAAATAAATAAACTTTTAAAAGGTGAGCATAAAACATTTTGAAGAGTGGGACATTTCCTTCCTGACTCCACTGTACAAAGCTTTCTCTATTTTTCATCTGATAAAATCTCCAGCTGAAACTGGTGAAATGTATCTCTAGTGGGTGTGTCACAGTGGCGCAGTGGTTAGCACTGCTGCCTCACAGCACCAGGGACCCGGATTCAATTCTGGCCTTAGGTGACTGTCTGTGTGGAGTTTGCACATTCTCCCTGTGTCTGTATGGGTTTCCACTTGGTTCCCTCCAAGTCCAAAGATGTGTGGGTTAGGTGGATCGGCCATGTTAAATTGCCCCTCAAAGTCAGGGGGATCAACAGGGTAAATATGTGGGGGTACAGGGATACGGCTTGGCTGGGATTGTTGTTGGTGCAGGCTTGATTGACCGAATGGTCTCCTAATGCACTGTAGAAATTTTATGATTCGATAATCGTTCGGGGGTTGGGGTATTTGTTCCCATTTCACCCCACTTAAGTAGAATGCGGATTTATATATTATAGCTGGCTGGCAGCCCTCCATTGTCTGAATAGAATTGTAGTTATTTGTTTTTTTTTATCAAATAGGAAGTGTACTTTAAAGTAAAAGCAGATCTGCCTAACATTGGTCAATGCTTTGATTATGGGCCATTGTTACATGAGGAAGAAACTTATATCCATAAACACATTGTGGTCAACTGTAAGTATGAGATCGACAGCTATTATTTGAAGAGCATTTGGCTTAAGATATAAATGATTCATGCAGGCGTTCCAGCGAATAAGGAAGATATGCAAGCTCATTTTTCCCTGGTATTGTAATCGTTTCTGGTACAAATCTGTTATGGGTGATAGCACTAACCAGACATGGCAAATCAACAGCTTGTTTTATACTTAATTTGGTTAGTTGTTCCATTGAAATCCATGGAACACAACATTGAGCAGATGGGCTGCCAATTTGTCTGACTTGTGTTACTGCTGAAGCTGTGTTTCACCCACTTAGTGATAAGTAAGTGTGGAACCACTCCATTAATCTAATGCTAGCCCAGAAATGACAGGACTTTACTAAGTTTAACTTCGCTATTTAAGAACAGGACATTCAAACGTGACAACTGAGTTGCTACTCAAGTACCGTAACTACTGCACCATAGTGTCTTAGTACATCTCTATTAACCCAGCCACCCCCAGTTGTGACCTACATGGCCGATATTGGCAATTTAATAACAATTGTGAGCACATTTCTGCTATTGATTCATGGTTATTTCAAATACAGCTGAATCAGGTTCAATGCCTTTTCATTTCTAAGCATTACTATTGAGATAGACCTTGAGAAGATTTTTATTTAGGCGATGTTAGGTGTCTTCAAAATCTGAGCTCAGAAATGACCCCCCGATTTCAATGCACTGATGCATTTCCATTGAATTTTTAATTGGTATGACTCAATATGTCCATTTTGTATCAACAGAATGAGAGAAGATCGCAGATGACTCACCTTCTATGCAATACATTACTCCAATGGTCAGAGCACTTACTTCTACATGAATGTTGGTGGAATATGGATATTAATGGGTGATGCATTTGCGACACAAAAAATATAGAAGCAGAAGCCTTGTTTGTTGTAATAGTCTGGAAATTAGCTCACAGAGTGCCGCTTGTCGAAGAGTTACAAAGACCTTGCACTATTTTGCAAACAATATCCCTCAGGTTGCCGGCCATTTACTGTTTGGCCAACATGGCATTTGGTACAACAAAGGCACAAGCAAGTGCACCCACTGTGTGTGCCAGATGCCATTGATTCAACACCATCCTGTCATCGCAGTCAAACTGATTGCTGCGATGCCAGGATCCTAAATTTGGCCCATGTCAGGAAATACAGTGACAACATGAAAATAGCAGGAAAAAACAAAAAAATTGGAATAATTTCTGCTGATTGTATGTTTTAAAAACTATAGAAAAATGTAATTTGCTTAAACCTGGGTCGGTTTAGTTGTCCCAATGAAACTCGTGCTTTTGATGTTTAAGAGCCTAGCAACACTGCAAACAGATGTTTATCTAAGGCAAACTGGTAACAATGGGGAAGAGAATATAAAGAGTTTTAAATAAGGTGTTAAAGGTTCAAAGGAGGAGACAAAGGCTGAAATACTCCAATCTTGTTCGAGGCTGGGATTTGTCAGTGCTGCTGAGGCCAAATAGAGTTTTGGCTGGAATGTTAAATTCTCCATTCCCGTTCGCTGTAGGTCCCACCACGGATGAGATCAGAGAATCTTGCCCAAGATGTGAACTTTGCACTTCTACTCGAAAAGTTAGACTCACAAAACGAAAATAATTGTTTCTGATTTCTGAAAATGTTCTCTTATATGAAGATCAAAAGGGAAAAGAACTGTATATCAGGGGATGATTAAACCTGTGCAGCTAACAATTCACTACAATTCAGATCCCAGTCACAGCAGAAAAAGCTGTTTAACTCCTAACAGGCTGAGTTTGTGAAGAAAGTCTGTCTTGAGAAACCAACTTAAAAGCAAAATACTGTGGATGCTGCAATCTGAAGCAAAAACGGAAAATGCCGGAAAATCTCAGCTGGTAAAGGGGGGAATGCCAGTAATGTAGCCCATTAAGTCAATTTAAATGCCGTCACACCCGTTTTGGCCGCTGTCCCAATCGAGGCCATTTCGGGCTTTGGTAAAGGGGGAATCGGCGCAGAGGCGGGCACGGATCGCACTCTTTGCCTCACGTCCGACTTCATCAACTTCTCACGCCTGAGAACGAGCGCAACTTGATGGTAAAATCAGGCCCAGAACTTTAGCTCTATCCTTTCCTCACAGGTGCTGTCAGACCTGCTGAGGCTTTCCAGCATTTTCCGTTTGTGTTGCAAAACCAACTGTTTGTTTTACCTCAGAAACAAATCTCAAAGATAAAAAAAGTGCCTGATCTGATAATTGTTAGTGGATTTTAAAAAATATTTCTAAAAATCAATCAGGTGTTACGGATGTTCGGGGAGAATTAGCTCTGAAGATAGTGAAACAAATGTTGCTTGCAAATGGACAAAGTTAGAGATACTAGCTGGAATTCCCTGGTCATTCATGCCCTGCTAACTTTACCAGTGAGAACAGAGAATTTGATGCTCAGTCAAATCTTCATTTACTACAGTGGGACCAGAGAATCCCAGCTGTCAGAGAGTTTGGAGAATTTGGCTAATTGTGTATAGCCGTCGCCTTAGTTAAGGGTATTTCTCGTTTATTTTATTGTTGTTTATTTTATTGCATGATAAATATATATTTTATATAAAATCCTCACAAAACGTCTAGAGAATCGTTCTCCGGATTTCAAACCTTTCCTCGTATTGCAAAATACAGCTAAGGTCAGTTGTTTCAAGTTTCCCTTCTGGGACTGGGAATAAGCTGACACTTACCATCAGCCGTGTTCTCAACAGCAACAAATATCCAGGTAGCATTCACGTGGTTTACTCAAGATAAAACAAATCTGCAGTTATAAGGCGGACCCTGAACTAACATTATTTAAAGGGGCAGACACTCTGCTTGCAGATGAGGTAATTCATTGGAATTGCACTTGTAGAGTCTCTGGATGCACTTTGGAGTGTTTTTAGTGGTTTGGTAAGCTCCTAAATTTGTCAAAAAGATCTCTCATATCATATCAGAGATGGGGTCTGCGGTTGGGTTGTTTTGGTGGCATGGATAAGGGAGAAGAGAGGTAGGGAAGAGTTGTAGAGGAGTGAGTGATCAATGCACATGAAGGAATCAGGCAGGCGACACCATTGCTTTGGGTCTGCGGCATGACGTGGGTCAGAATGTCAAGTGTACTCGCCAGTGGCTTTGCAGGTGACGGGCCTGTGACCATTCTGCTGGGGTCCCTCCTGCTCGCTAGCCATTTGCCCCTGCACTTGTGATTTCACAGGGGACAGGAGATGTCGAGGGTAGCCTGCCTACACTTGGTCAAACTGAGGCCCCTAATTCATCAAATAGTGGTTATTGAAGCACTGCTTCACATTGGACATAATTTCCAGGCAGGTGAGAGGGGGCTCAGGGATGAGAGGGAGTACCAGCAGGTGGTTAGCTTACTTTGGGTCTCAAGTGGGAAGGGAGGGTGTGGGGTGGTTTGCAGGAGTGTGGGGTGGGGGGTGGGGGAAGGGGGTGGGGAGAAAGGGCAGTACTGATGAGGTTGCCTCACTCAGTGGTCTCCTTTCCCAAACAGGACTTCCAAGGTCTATCCCATCCAGATGTCTCATCCTCCCCTGGTCTTTGGAAGCTAGTTCCCACTGTCCTCCCATTGCCACCATGTAGGATGTAGCTCAAGCATGTGATGCTGGGGCAAGAGAAGGGCTTTCCAATCAGATTGGCAAAGAGCGCTCTCAGGTGATACTTCCTCCTGAGTATGGGGGTGGAGGCCTCTTGTGAATTAACGCTCCATGGAGTATTCACAGCATATGGGACTGCCTTCAAGAACCAGGGTGTGATCACTGCTGACTTTTCAGAGGGTGGGGTAAATAGCCCCACCAAACGAAATATCCAGCCCCCATGGAGATGGAGAGGGCAAGCTCTGTGCCATATCCTCTGCCAAGTTCTGCCCGCTCACTGTTGTAAGAGGCTGCCTGGCAAAGCATAAAACACAACCTGTGTGCATGTCAATTCGGTATGCTATATACCTAATCAAGATAATCTGAGTCTTATGCAGAAATAATCATTTGCATTAAACATCAGTTGGTGAGCTGGCAAATGAAACCTCCATTACCATGGTCTGGCTCCAGATCACTTGATCTGGATGATTCACCTTATGCTGATCCCATCTCTGTACTCGTCCCCAAAGCAGGTACAATATCTGCCTGAACAGGTGGCTACAAGTATCAGAGCAAGTGACAGGGTCTCTCCATTCATTCTATTTTCTCTTGCTGGGGACCCTGTGGCAGGGCAGGCAACTGTTCTAAAGGAAGGACATTGATCTGAAATGTTCCTCTCTCTGCAGATGTTCTGTGTCCTGTTGAGAATTTCCAGCATTTTCCATTTTATTTCAGGTTCCCAACATTCGCAGTATTTTGCTTTAGTGACAGTCCCTGGGTATCTGAAAGCAGGGATTCAAAAGGAGAATGTTCATATGAAGGATGGGAAGCAACAGATCCATGGTCACATCATTGGCAGATTGTTCATCCTCCAGAAAATCTTGCTGTGGCTTCTAGGACTCCACCTGCTCATCTTCTAACCTTTTCTCCGATCCTCTGGCCCACTGCTCCTTGTCTGCTGTGGAATCACTGGCCAGAGTGGTCCCCAAAGCAGGAAAATAATGTTACCCTCTACGTTCTTCATGTCGGATACTCTGTTGCAGTTGGCACCATGATACAACAGAACAAACTCCTCTTAGGTTCAGAAGATGCAGCCACCCTTATCCGCTGCTATTCCTGCTCTGCTCCCATCCATTGTGTGCCACCTTATCCTGTGAGATAGGAGACAACATTTAAGTTTTAAGCTCATTTATTAAGCTTATTTATTTATTAGTCACAAGTAAGCTTATATTAACACTGCAATGAAATTATTGTGAAAATCCCTTATTCGCCACACTCTGGTGCCTGTTTGGGTACACTGAGGGAGAATTTAGCATGGCCAATGCACCTAACCAGCACATTTTTGGACATGCAGAGCTTGTGCTGCACTGCGTTTGGTGAATGTGCCCGCTTTACTGAATGGTTGAGGTGAAAGTGGAAGCAGTGTGAGAAAATCGGAACACCCAGAAGAAACCCATGCAGGGTTTCTCCTCTGCGCAGGAGAACATACAACCCCTACACAGTCACTCAAGGCTGCAATTGAACCCAAGTCACTGGCGCTGTGAGGCAGCGGCGCTAATCTCTTTGTCACTTTATTCAACACACCAGCAAAACCAGGCTGCACAGAGATCGGGGTGCCATCTTTAAAGCATGCACCAATCAGAATCTGAATAAATCTAACCCCCTGAGCTCAGCAGGGGGTGTCTCAGGGTTTCCCCTCCACACTCCTGCTTCTCTAGGCACCCACTCCACCCCTTCTCCCCACCCCCCAATCATTGGTCCCTTCTTCCTATCCCCACCCAATCAATGGCCCCCTTCCCCAAGAACCCCCCCACTGATCATTTACCCCATCATGCTTCATCACTCACCATTAAACTTGCCACGAGGGGGACTGGAAGACTCTGCCCGAGAATCATTCTCGTGAATATTTTCTGCACTCTCTCAAATGCCTTCACGTCCTTTCCAAAGTGTGGTGCCCCAGGAACAAGTGCGGAGGCTGCCGGGTGCAGAGGTGGAGTGGCTGGAAGACTTGCCTCTGTGCTATGGCACATTTCTGGGAAAATGATAATAAAACAATAACACCTCTCATCACACCTCTCAATCCCCATGTGCCATCAATACCAACTAATGCCTCCCACCAATTTACCCCCATGAGCCCCTCATACCTTTTATGCCAACCTATGCCCCTGCACTCACCCTCATGGAGGGTAGCTCCGTACCAGAATAGCCCCTATACCCTTCACCCATGGCTCCTCACACCCTCTAATCCACCTTCTGCCCCTTTACCCACTTCCCAGCTTTGCCATCTGGGTGAAAATTCAGGTGTACTTATTTTTGTTCCCGAAAAGCCAATACAGCAGATAAATCCAAGGTGCCCCCTGGGTATTGCCACTTTACCCCCTGGGCAGTGCCCAAGGGCCCAGCTTGGCACTGCCAAGGTGCTACTGCCCAGACGGCATGGCTCCCCCCCAGCACCTGATCCTCTGAGGGACGCGACTGCCCCCCACCAGCGCCCCCCCCACCCACTTCACACCAGTGGGGTCAGGCCACCAGCTCTCCTGGCAGATGGAGTACAATGTTAGCAAGTGTGAGGTAATCCACTTTGGCAGGAATAATAGTAGGAGGGATTACTATTTAAAGGGCGAAAAGCTGCAGCACGCTACGGTGCAGAGGGACCTGGGGGTCCTTGTGCATGAGTCGCAAAAACCCAGTCTGCAGGTGCAGCAGGTGATCAAGAAGGCGAATGGGATGCTGGCCTTTAGAGCGAGGGGGATAGAATATAAAAGCGGGGAGGTCTTGCTGCAACTGTACAGGGCACTGGTGAGGCCGCAGCTGGAATACTGTGTGCAGTTTTGGTTGCCGCACTTGCGCAAGGATATTTTGGCCTTGAGGGAGTGCAGAGGAGGTTCACTAGGCTGATACTGGAGATGAGGGGGGTTGGACTATGAAGAGAGACTAAATAGACTGGGTCTGTACTCGTTGGAGTTTAGAAGGATGAGGGGGGATCTTATAGAGACTTATAAGATAATGAAGGGGATGGATAGGGTAGAGGTAGAGAGATTCTTCCCGCTCAGAAAGGACAGCAGGACTAGAGGGCACAGCCTCAAGATAAGGGGGGGGGGGTTGCAGTTTAGAACGGAGTTTAGGAGGAACTTCTTCACTCAAAGGGTGGTGAATCTCTAGAATTCTCTGCCCGTTGAAGTGGTGGAGGCTGCCTCGCTAAATATATTTAAGACGCGGGTAGATAAGCTTTTGGTAGGCAAGGGAATTAAGGGTTATGGGGAGAAAGCGGGAAAGTGGAACTGAGCCACTTCAGATCAGCCATGATCTTATTGAATGGTGGGGCAGGCTCGAAGGGCTAGATGGCCTACTCCTGCTCCTACTTCTTATGTTCTCCAAAAGTGGGGAGCCACTGTAAACCCTGCTGGAGTGAAATATTCCAGGCAAGGGGGGAGAGGCTAGCACACTCAGAAACTTCAGTCCTGAGTCCGCTAATTATATTTCAATCAGGTTTACACGCTCGTTTGCATGTATAATGCGACTCTCTGCCTTTTTTAGTGCAGAGCTGATTCTGCCTGAAATCCAATGCTGGGGGACGCTATTGGGGTGGGACACCCAGTGCAGAACCTGCAGTTCAGGCATGTCCTAAATATCCAGGCCCGCTGTGCTAAAAAATCAGCGCAGTGGGATGGGAGAACCTTTTTTTTATTCGCTCAGGGGTTGTGGGCAGTGCTGGCTGGGCCAGCATTTGCTGCCCATCCCTAATTGCCCTTGAGTGGTTTGCTGGGCCATTTCAGAGGGCATGTAAGAATCAACCATCTTGCTGTGGATCTGGAGCCACATGTGGGCCAGACCAGGCAAAGATGGCAGATTTCCTTCCTTCCCCAGTAAACCAGCAGGGCTTTAATAACAATCGACACTGTTTAAACATTTAATTCTTCAAGATTATAGGTAGAATCGTACATTTTATATGATTGGATTTAAAATTAAAGATTTTTTTTTATTAAGCGAGCACAAATGATTGATAAATGTTTTGCCAGTCTTGTAAGATCGATGACTGCACAACTTGTAACAATCGGATCAATGTCCTTGACATTCAGTTCTGATACCAAACTAAAAATGATCAGAATGTAAAACTAGTAAATGTAAAATGGTTATTTCTCAGGGGGCTCACACGTCTGCAAAGCACGTCAAGCTGAATGGAAAAACAAAACAGATAAACGATATGGAAAGTTCCGTAGTATTCCAGTATCACAACACCCTGATGTATTAATGTTGAATACCACAAAGCTGAACGGATGTGGGTTTCTATCTGTAGTTCCTATTATGATAAATTCCTGCTATCATCCACATTGTATCAGCAAAACTGTGGAGGCATTGAAGGACTTCTCACAGCAGAACCATGTTTTGCTTTTGAGAGGAAAAGAGTCGGAAAGCAACAGACAAAGTAGAGATGGAGGTTTTGAAACACACTTTCCAACTTGCCCTAACTTAAGGTGTGGCACTAATACTTTCAATCACAATACTTTCAGTCACATCACTGACTATCTGCCACCTACACGCTTCTGAATCACAGTTCGTAGGCAGCAGTAAGTATGTGGGTGATCCATAAAAATGCAGTTGAGTTGCAAAAGCTGGAGCATAAATAAAATCTAGTGTGCTATGTTTAAAAATGGCCTACAATAGATATTTTCCCAATGGACATCCAATTATTATTCCTCATTAGCATCATTACTGTTGTCAGGATGGCCAAGTGATTGAAGATGCCAGTCTCAAGGAGTGTGATTCCATGTCTATGCCTGGTGAACTTGGTCTTTTTCTGCAGAGTGGGTTTAAATCCCATTCCTGACATGGCCCTTTGGGTGGCATGGTGGAACAGTGGTTAACACAGCTGCCTCACAGCACCAGGGACCTAGGTTTCGTTCCGGCTTGGGTCACTGTTGAGTTTGCACTTTCTCCTGTGTCTGTGTGGGTTTCCTCTGGGTGCTCCAGTTTTCTCCCACAGTCCAAAGATGTGCATGTTAGGTTGATTGGCCATGCTAAATTGCTCCTTGAGTCAGGAGGGTTAGCAGGATAAATGTGTGTGGGTACGGGAATAGGGCCTGGGTGGGATTGTGGTCAGTACAGGTTTGATGGGCCGAATGGCCTCCTTCTATACATAGGGATTCTATGGTTACTCTCAAATAATCTGATTAAACATCATAATCTTGGATAAAATTGGTTCTTTTTGTTTTGTCATTATCTACTTTTCCTGTGCACAAGCATCTGATGTTAAAATTAAAAATACTTATCCAGGAATCATTCTTTCAAAGTGTGCAATTAAAAATTCCAAAAATGAAAAGCACAGATAAATGGATAGGCTGGAATAGCAGAAATAATTTGGGGGCAATTCTCCCACCCCACCACGCTAATTCTCCAGTGCAGTGGGGTGGTAGAAACTCGCGGCCGGGCATGTGCAGGATTCGTGCATGTGTTCCTGCCGTGAGCACATCTCCTCACACCAGAGATCAGAGCACTCTGGGATGGGGGTGGGTGGGTGCTTGGAATGGTCAGAGTGGCCATGATTGGGCCGTGGGGGGATTGGGGTGGCAGCATGGCGGAGTCTCGGGCTGGCCAGCGATTGAACTAGCCAGCAAAGAGGGAGGCTGACAGTACGGGGCCACCGCGCATGCGCAGAGGCCCACAGCTTTCAGCCTCCTGGGCGGGAATAGTCCCCAGCCACTGAAATCTAATGATATTCACACAGGTGGCCTCTACATTGCACAGAGTGTGGGAGGTTCTAGTGTGGACTCCCACTAAAAAAAACATGAATTACTCCAGTTTTGCTGCAACATTTATAATTTCTTTGGGAGAATTCTGCCCTTTGTGTTTAGATTGCCACAAAGATTTGATTGGGTAAATACAGGGAAATTGTTTCCTCTGGTGAAGGAGTCAAGAACTTAGTCTAAGCACTGCATTAGCGGCTGACATTTCTGAGTGAAATCAGGAACTACTTTCACACAGAAAGGGTAGTGGAAATTTTTTACCTCATTTGCCCGAAACGCTGTGAATCCTGTTCAATTTCAAGTCTGAGGCAGGTGAGGGTTTTGTTAAGGAAGGTATAGAGGGATATGGAGCAAAGGTCAAAGAATTGATGTTCTGTGACCTGACTCCATATTCCCATTGTTGTCCCATATCACTCACCTTTGTTTGTCCCATATCCCTTACCTTTGGATGTGGGAACACACATTATGATTTCTGAAACTACACTGCACAACTACTGCAAGCTCCCTGTTTACAATCCTTACAGTGGTTGATAAAAATCCATCTGATATCTTTAAAAGAGCAAAGCTTTCCCTAAAGCTGATTTCACACATTCTACCAATGGGTTGCTCTCCAACTGTAGAACCCATCCCATATAACTTTTTATTTGGCACCACAAAGTGATTTCTCAATATGTCATTTTCAGTCCACAAGCTGTTTAGTTTAAGATGTGCTCAAAGGAAAATCTGTGAAATCATATTGATGTAAAGTGAAACTTTAAATAGATTGAAACTTCCCTGTAGCTGGAATGAGGAAGAATTGTTCTCAATTACTGGAAAAGCCTCCCTCTCTGCTTAATTTACATATACGAAAGGAGTTTGAAAAAGTGAAGTGAGAAATGTTGTCCTGCCGAGGTTACAGAAAAGAAAACAGTAACTGGGGTTGTTTCTGTAAGTTCATTGAGAAAATTTTAATATTTCACTCCATAATCCATCTGAGAACTTAAAAATAAATTTGCATGCCAAGGCAAAGTTATTCAAAGACTGCAATGCAAATTAGAGATCAAATTCAGTATGAAGTTCTGTCTTGGGGGAAATTGCTAAATATGTGTTCATAATACTGGACATTAAAATAATTATGGTGAAATTCAACTCAGGAATACGAAACAGGTGGTAGCAAATCGGATGCCCCATCTGCAGTAGATATAAATATATATATATTATTTATTTATATAGATATATACTTACCACAATTGTGGTGAGGCCTCATCTGAAGTATTGTGTCCAGTTTTGGTGTTCTTATCTGAGGAAGGATGCCCTTGCTATAGAGGGAGTTCAGCAAAGCTTTACCAGGCTGTTTCCTGGGATGGCAGGTCTGTCATATGAGGAGAGACTAGGTCGGTTAGGATTGTATTCATTGGAGTTTAGAAGAGTGAGAGGAGATCTCATGGAAGCTTCTAGAATTCTAACAGTATTAGATAGGGTAGATCCAGAAAATATGTTCCCAATGGTAGGGGAGTCCAGAACCAGGGCCGACATGGTGGCACAATTGTTAGCACTGCTGTGTCATGGTGCCAGGGACCCAGATTCAATTCCGGACTCATGTCACTGACTGTATGGAGTTTGTGCATTTTCCCTGTGTTTGCATGGGCTTCCTCCAGGCGCTCCAGTTTCCTCCCACACGCCAAAGATGTGCGGGTTCGGTTGATTGGCCATGTTAAATTGACCCTAGTGTCAAGGGATTATCAGGGTAAATATGTGGGGTTACGGGAATAGGGTCTGGGTGGGATTGTGATCAGTGCAAACTCAATGGGCTGAATGGCCTCTTTCCGTACTGTAATGATTCTGTGATTCATAGTTTTAGGACTGAGTTGAAGAGAAATTTCTTCACTTTGAGAGTGGGGAATCTATGGAGTTCATTACCACAGAAAGTACTTGAGGCCAAAACTGTGTGATTTCAAGAAGAAATTAGATGTAGCTTTTGGGGCTAAAGGGATCAAGAGATAATGGGAAAAGGCGGGATCAGGATAATGAATTTGATTATCAACCATGATCAAAATGAATGGCAGACAGGTTCAAAGGGCCAAATGGCCTATTCCTGCTGCTATTTTATATGCACCCTGCCTGATCACGTGGCAAGTTCACCACTGCCCCCAGTGTATCCATCGCTTAACCGTCGAGTGCTGTTTTTCTTCAATCTTGTAATACTTAAACTGGGATTTATCATAACGGGGCAAGTGTACCTCACTCATTTTGTGAACCATTGAATCATTACACTGTGATAAGATCACTAACAGTCTGTCAAGTAACACTAAGCAAAATGTGTCCCATTTTACACTAACTTCAAGTGTTGGCAGCATTCTGAGTTTGAGTAACTAGACTACAGTTCACTTCTTTCCCCCCATCCTCCTGACTAAGTCATTATTAGCAATTTATAAAAATGCATCTCTTTGCTTGTTATTTTAAGAAAGTGGATTAAAGATGCAACATAAAAGTATTCTGCGCTTTGCATTAGGTTGAAATGCAACTCTATCTTTGTGCTAATGCCTTCTGTCCTCTGTCAAGAGCAGCTTGATGTAAAGCAAGGTAGAGATTTTACCAACTCAAATTAGGCAAGGCACTCAGAAGATATCCATCCCAATGTCCTGGGCTGAAGTTTAACTCAGGATCCAGAGGGGAAGGGATAATGTCCTACTTACTATACATGACCACCCAGTCTTTGCAATGCTAGAATTAAGTTCTGTACCCAAGTCATTTTGAAAAACAAAGACAATGCGACATTTGTTGCAAATGTTCACGCAATACCCACAAATCTGAGCTGTTGATGTACTGCTAGCACCAGGTATACTTCAAACAATAAGGCCACTGCTCTTTAAAGGACTGTGCATGCAGCATGAAATGAAGCTGTTAAAAGCTTTGCTTTGTGCAGTGTAATGTTACATAAGCTACACGTGTCCCAGGAGATGATTCCATTGTGCAGAGCAAGTAGCAAAGTGCTCATGAAATATTTAAGTAATATTGTCAGAAGAATAAGGGGGGAAACAATCTCACGCAGATGAAAGAAAGGTTTTTGACAGATTCAATTATTTGACTAATTTTCCACATGTGCCTTTGTTAAGCACTGTGTGATTACATGCCACCGATACTTAATCACAGGCTCAAACCATTTGCATGATGAAAGCAACTTCGGCTCCGAGGGGGAAAACCCCAAAACACAGAAGTGACTATTATAACAATTATTCAAATAACAAATGATTATGGTTCAAGGTCATTTGGTCAAGAAAGCTGCCACCAAGGCCAATGTTGTGGTTATGCCTATAACCTGCAGGTGGCGTGTGAGTACTTCAAATGGAAGGCACTTTAATTTTGTGCTGTCCCGGCATCTATCTGCATTAACCAAGTGCAGAGCAAGTGGGTGATGGTATCTGAGCAGTTAACGATGTCTGACTTGCGGCAGCGCTGTCAATAAGCTCAGCAGGCCTGAAGGGGCAGTATCACTCCTTTTGTTTTGCTGTGTGAGTCTGGCTTTCAACAGTATTCCTTCAGTATCGCCTGAACTGATTCACCAGGGGTGAATGTGTCTGCTTTCCTCAGAAAATGATGTGGAAATGCCAGCGTTGGACTGAGGTAAACACAGTACAAAGTCTCAGTTGTGTTGTGAGACTTCTTACTGGGTTTTCCTCAGAAAATCCCACTAGATCAAGAAATGACATTGTAGGTTAATGCACAATGACCTGCTGCAATGCTCAGATCCGATGAACTGTTAACCAAAGTCCTACCATTCCATGTTAATATTTGGGTGCACCCACATACTTTATGACACTAACATCTTTCATATTTTTGCTGATCATTTACAAACATATAGTTTGCTTAATTCTACTAAAGTCTACCCTTTCTACATTGTTTTGAGCACTGTCCTGTACATGGGGTTATTTTATAATCACTTACAGTTCCTCAAATCAGTTTAACTACAGATATTAGAGCTGCCTTTAATAGTCATGGAGGTGCAAAGTAACTTTGCTTTCTGATAAAATTGGAGTGTTAAGTTCAGAGTCAAGGTCTAACTAGACCTGAATCTGCTTGGAGGATAGAGATATCAATTTTAGTTATGCCTCTTTTAGGACACGGGAGATAAATATACAGTATCTTCTTGTCTAAGTATCAGGCACTGACTCCTGATTTACCCTACTATTTTCTGCTGTTGGTGCAAAGTGAGCTAATATTGTAACAGAGGGTGCAGTAAACACAGTCTGAAATAAACTCGTCCTTGGACATTTCAAAGATCAATAATGTTTCAATCTATTTTTTGCAATGCATATCACAAAGTTAAGATGGTTTTCCTGTTAGTTCATGTCAAAATGGTGACATCTTTGTGGCTACAATCAGAGATGGGAATGATAAGTAAAAGAAGGTGGGTAGGAGTGTATGAAGATGGTGACTCATTCTGTTTTGGCATTTTGGACCACAAGGTGTTTACTTGCTGTTTATTTGCTGGGTGGACCAGCATTTATTGCTCACTCCTTATTGGCCTTGAACTGAATGGCTTTCTAGGACATTTCAGGGAGCATTTAAGAGTCAACCACATTTCTGTGGATCTGGAGTCACATGGAGACCAGCCCAGGCAAGGATGGCAGATTTCTTGCCGTTTGTGGGTCAGATCAGTTCTTACATTAATTGACAATTGTTAGACTTTTAATTCCAGGTTTTTTTTTATATTGAATTCAAATTCCACCCAGTGCTGTGGTGAGATTCAAACCCAGTTCTCCAGTTCGTTACCCTGGGTCTCTGGATTACTAGTCCAGTGATAATACCACTATACCACCATCTCCACATTAATTTTCTTCATGCTCATGGCATTCACTATTTTAAATGTCAGGAACATGTTAAGCAGCAACGAGCATGACCAATAACCAACCTTGTTGCCAATAAACCAACACTGCGTTCATAAGGCACAGCCTTAAGTTTAGCTGATGGATCAATCCATCTGCACGTAACCTGCTCAAAGTAGTAGAAACTAACCATTTACCACCAGACTGGACTATCATTCAATTTCAAAATCATTTTCAGTTTAACTGAAGGGGTGGGAGGACAGGGTTCAAACTAATGCAGGGCTTCTCCCACTCATCTGCTGTGACTTTTGCAGTTCACTCTGTTTTTTCCCTGTAGCTCTTAATTCCACCCAAGTTACTGTGGCTAGGCAGGGGGAAATCCCCTCCCACCGTGGTTGTTTTGCCCAAGTAAATTTCAGCTAAGTTCCAGATTCAGTCACTGAAGTGACTAAAATGGAAACAAATGAACCATTTTCTAGCTACACCCATCCCAGCGAACTGAATAATTTCAGTTGATCGTGCCTGATAAAGGAAGTCATATTTTGATTGCACCTCAGTTATATTATCCTTTGATAAGTTCTGTTCATGCAAATAAATAGTAATTTTCATAACAATTAATATCTGCAAAAATATAGGTAACCTTGCTATTAGAATATAAATTCCCAGCAAGTCCAAAGATAAGTTTAAGTATTAATGTCACAAGTAAGCATACAGTAACAACTGCCATGAGGTCACTGAGAAAATCCCCTAGTTGCCACACTCCAGCACCTGTTCGGGTACACTGAGGGAGAATATAGCATAGCCAGTGCACCTAACCAGTACGCCTTTCAGACTGTTGGAGGAAACTGGAGCACCCGGAAGAAACCCATGCAGACACAGGGAGAATGTGTAGACTCCACAGACAGTGACCCAAGCTGGGAATTAAATTCAGGTCCCGGGCGCTGTGAGGCAGCAATGCTAACCATCGTGCCACTATGTTAGGTTGATTGGCCATGCTAATTGCACCTTATTATCAAGGGATTAGTGTGGTAAATACATGGAGTTATGAGGAGAGTGCCTGGGTGGAATTGTTGTCAGTGCAGGTTCGATGGGCTGAATGGTCCTTCTGCACTGTCGGGATTCTATGATATGATGACTCTAAGTACATTTTCAGGAAATAGCAGTGCATTCTATAGATCACAGATGTGTTGAATAAAGAATTGTCACCGTGTAGCAGTTACTGAAAGCCATAGAGGAGCATTTCCCATTTCATTCTGGTGGATTTTATTCTAAACTGCCGCAACCTGGAGATTTCACTACATGATACCACAAACAAATGTGCAATTCTTTTCCTCACGTTACATTTAAAAAGAAATGTTATGGACAAACAAAGTACAACTTGAATCAGCGAGACTGGCAAACGTCCCTCCAGGGCTATAGTGTTTTAATTGGCATTAATCCATGCCTCCCTCTAGTCGTCTCATCAACTGCAAAGTACCCTGAGATTTTTCATGACACACATTTCATCAACAGTGATTTACAGTTTTACACAAATGCAAGTTGTTGACATTCAAAGATTCGGACATTTGAGCATGCTAAATTCAGGATATTTGTGAGTAGATGTTGGAAAACATATGTAGCCTACAAATAGGCATCGAACTACATGGAACATACACTGAAAATTGAATAGATTGGTGTTACTGGCTGTTAGACTGCAAATAGCTTTGTTGCAATAAGGATCCATAATAAACCTTGAGTCTTTCATGTTGAAGTGCAATGAACACCAATGATTGTATTGATTGCCTAACCAGTGAATGAGTCTTCATGGGATTTCCTTTGTACATTAGGGGTCAAATGTGGACAGCCCCAACTAGAAATAGCAGCGGTAGGGCGACACAGTGGACAGTCGTTAGCACTGCTACCTCACAGTGCTAGGGACCCGGGTTCAATTCTCGGCCTTGGGTCACTGTCTGTGAGGAGTTTGTGCATTCTCCCCATGTCTGCATGTTGGGTTTCCTCTGGGTGCTCTGGTTTCCTTCCATAGTTCAAAGATGTGCGGGTTAGGTGAATTGGGATACTAAATTAACCCTAGTATTGGGGGCACAGCTAAAGTAAATGCATGGGATTGTGGAGGTAAGATCTGGGTGGGATTGGTGTCGGTGCAGACTTGATGGGCCAAATGGCCTGCTTCTGCATTGCAGGGATTCTATGTGATACCAAAATTATCTTGTTCATTAGCATTGATTACGGCTGTGTTTTGGTTTTCGTTATCGGCTTTGGACTGGATTTTGCTCTGGGCGACTGATAATAGACAGTTAAACCCATTTCAGCCTCTCTTTACAGTTTTCGATTACACATGGTAAGTGCGGTGTTATATCATTTAAATGTTCAGCCTCCTGCTGCTCCTAGCAGTGCACAAGCCATTTCATATGACTGTGACTAGTGACAAGACAGAATAAAGTCTGGATGATCAGTAAGCGGATTATCTTCTGAGAGCTCAATGGTGTGGCCAAAATAATTGAATGAATCCTAAGCACAACTCCATTATGACCATCAACAGTCCAGTATAAAGAATGGAATATTAATAGAGGTGACTGCTTTACCAGTCTCCCTGAATTGGTGATACTGAAGTTGGAGTGAAAACTCTTATCCAGGTGATTGTTAGGCTGTGTTGCTGTTGGGCTCCATCAATGAAAGTAATGCAAGGGGGAAAAAAAATGAAAATGCACAGATCAGCTAGCATTTAAAGACAGAAAACAGAGGGAGCAATCTTTCCAAAAAAATTCTAAGCGCTGAACAAATGTGAAAACGGGACAGAATCGGACTTATTTTCTGAGTGAACTCCCAGACTCTATCTTATGAATGGGGTGGGTATCATTGCAAGAGGTGGGAAACCGGGCATGGCCCTGACTTTTTTTTGTCCCTGGCTGGATCCTACTGACTCACCACACCAATCAGCTGGCACAGTGAGCCGATGATAAGATCGCCCTCAGAATATAACTTTGGAGGTAGGTTCTGGCAGTGGTTTCTGTCCTGATTTCAGGTTTGCATCATTTTTATGGTTCGATTGTGAATGGGTGATTGACAACCAGAGAGCATGATCTGTCTTAAACAAAGCTCATTAATATAGGCCGCTGCGATTGCCCAAAAGGAAATGATCACAATTATATTGTTTCAGCTAGACAGAAGTGAATAAATCCCCAGCTTTCCACCCTGTAAATGAGCTTCTGTCTTCAACTCTAATTGCTGCTTTTGTGTTGCGCCAGCTACTCCAACTCTGCAGAGAGAACACCAGGGAGCAGCGAGCAGGAATCCTACCTGGATGGTGCGTGGTTAGTTTCAAATATATAGCTAATGAGCATCCTTGACCATGGGTAGTTCGAGTTCTGCCTTACCTAATGCTAACTGCAGAGTATGAGTATAGCTTTGGTTGACTTAGGGATTCAAAATGCTGGCACCTCATTGTCGTGGCTGGTAGTAGCACTCCATAAAAGAAAAATAGGGACCCTGTGGGCAAGATTTCCGGTCTCCCAGCCATGTGTTTCCCACCGGCAGGAGGTGGCGCGGCGTTAGCTGGCGGCGGGATTCTCTGGTGGCACCATTATCAATGGGAATTCCCTTTGACATCACTCCACGCTGGTGGGAAACCCACGGGAGGGGGTGCGCTGCTGGCAGGACTAGAGAATCCCGCCGATGTGGACGGCCAGGGAATTCTGGCCTATCTGACTCTTCTTTAATTGTAATGCAGTTCTCTTGAAGCCAATAGCAGAATTTTGTCTTGTATCCACTTATACGAGAGAACACTGTGAGTGGCACACAGTGGCACAGAGATTAACACTGCTGCCTCATAGCGTCAGGGATCCAGGTTCAATCCCAGACTTGGGTAACTGTGAGGAATCTGTCACTCTCCATGTCTGCGTAGGTTTTCTCCGGGTGCACCAGTTTCCTCCCATAGTCTAAAGATGTACAGGTTATGTTGATTGGCCATGATAAATTGCCTGTTAGTGTCGCAAGAAATACAGGTTAACGGAATTAGCAGGGTAAATATGTGGCATTACAGGGATAGGGCCTGTTGGAGAGTCAGTGCAAATTTGATGTGCTGAATGGCCTCCTTCTGCACTGTAGGGATTCTATCATATGTTTGAGCCCTTGCACTGCACTCTGCAGATACATGTCTGAGACAAGAAACAGTGCGACAGTAAGAAAGCAGATAGTGTCTACCTAAGAGTCAGACTCACCATGTCTGGCATTATGGTGCATTATGCATTTTATTGGCATAACTGTTAGAATCAATGTGGCTTTGTTAATAGAGAAGGTAAGCCAGAGGGCACAATGCCTTTGTGCTGCTGGTACTATTACGAGGTTGGAGCCAAAGCTGATTCATTTTCTGGACTTTCGATATGTGAAAACTAAATATAAAATAGAGCCTGGTGAGTAATTACTTTCTGCTTGCTCAACAGCATATTATTTAAAAAACGGCGAACTGACTGTCCAATGACCTTACTACCTCATGTGACTGTCTAAAGTGACTTGCTAAATCTATCAGTTACATAAGAAGGGCCTGTTTTCACGACAATTACTTCTCCTAAATGGAAAAAGCACAATATAAACATGACATGATAGTGTAGAATTTCTTTGATGTTTTTATTGACCCAAAGTGCTAAAAGCCACTCAAACTCGGTGCCAGTTAGCAACTCCTCCTGCTCAGTTGAAATAGGAGCATTCACAAGGCGAGGATTCTATTTTCATTAAATTTTTAAAAAGCTAGCGCGTAGAGCAAACAAAAAGCATAGTTTAAACCAATGCAAGAACTTGCATTTAGACGGGGTGTACTTGAATCATGTTCTGAGGTGCTTTACAAGGCAGAGAGGGAACAGCAAGCAGCAGTCAGAGTAGATTAACAAGCGAGACTGCAAAGAATGGTGGACAACCGCTGTACATCACGCTGACAAACTATTGCGGCATCAAATGATTTAACTGCTTTTTTTCTGTTTCTCTGACAATAAAGAAACAAAGTGCAATTTTCTTTCCTGTGTCACAATTCCCCAACTAACTCTGAGCTGTACAGCTCTATTAAACCATACCTGCTGGTGTAGTTGCTATTGCTCAGTAGAAATAGGCATACAAAATATATCTAGTATAAATAAGAGAGAAAGAAATAATTTGTCATATCTTTGCTACAGCAGAAGTGGAAAGAATCTTTTTTTTCCATTATCTATGTAATATTAGTTACCAAAATACAAATGCAGATCAAAAAGGCAACAACATTCAAGAAGCCTGACACCATCCAGGACAAAGCAGCCCGCTTGATTGGCATCACATCTACAAACATCCAATCCCTCCACCACTGATGCTCAGTAGCAGCAGTGCGCACTATCTACAAGATGCACTGCAGCAATTCATCAAAGATCCTTAGACAGTACCTTCCAAACCCATGCCCACTTCCGTCTAGAAGGACAAGGGCAGCAGATACATGGGGACACCACCGCTTGCAAGTTCCCCTCCAAGTCACCATCCTGACTTGGAAATATATCGCCCACTCTTCGCAGTCGCTGGTACAAAATCCTGGAATTCCCTCCCTAACGGCATTTTGGGTCAATCCACAGCACATGGACTGCAGCGATTCAAAAAGGCAGCTCACCACCGCCTTCTCAAGGGCAAGTAGAGATGGACAATAAATGCTGGCCAGCCAGCGATACCCACGTCCCACGAATGAATAGGAAAAAAAAACGTCATCCAGACCAGGTAAGGACAGCAGATTTCCTTCCCTAAAGGATATTAATGAATCAAATGGGTTTATAAAGCAATCAACAATGGTTTCACAGTCATTAGTAGACTTTTCATTCCAGATTTTTACTGAGTTCCAATTTCAGCTGCTGTGGTTGGATTTGAACCTGGATCCCCAGATCCTGTCTTTGGGGATCCAGTGATAATACCACAATGTCACAGCCTCCCCAATGTTCAGTGCCTTTGGTATCCCTTGAGAAAAGTATCATGCTATAAACCTCCATGACTCTACGACTAGAGAACAGCATGCAGGAATCCTACCCGGATGGTGTGTGGTTATCTTTAAATATATAGCTTAAGAACACCCCTGACCATAGATAGTTTGAATTCTGCTTTATTTAATGCTGAATTTCAGAACATAATTATGGCTTCGGATAACTGAGGGATTTGAAATGCTGGCAGTCCATTATCACAACTGATAGTAGCACCTCATAAAATAAAAATGGGGATATTATCTGTCTCTTCTTCAATTTCAGTGCAGAAAAAAGTTATTTTTAAGCCAACACCAGAAATTTGCTTTGTATCCATTTATATGAGAGAATATTGTGAGTGGGATCATGTCTGAGCCTTTGCACTGCACTCTGCTGATATATGTCTGAGAGAAGCAACAATGAGACAGTAAGAAAGCAGATAAGCTCTATCTGAGAGTCAGATTCACCATCACTGTTGCCAAGCACGATGGTGTGTTTGGCATTAGATTGGGTCTTTACCCATTTTCTGGCATAACTGCAGAATCAATGCTGCCTTGTTAGTAGAGGAGGTGAGCCAGAGGCTGTATTGTCTCTGTGCTGCTGCTGCAGTTATGGAGCTGAGTACTTTCTGTTTTTATAGCAGAAAGCTCTCATTATGGTTGCAGGCCAGTTGAACTTTAAGTGAGCGAAAGCCCTTCCTGTTGCTGGCTTCTTTGTACCTTGATGATCACGTGGCAGGAGTGGATGATGCCACGTAACTGGGGGAATTCAACATTAGCTAAAAAAAAACCCATGACCCCTGCCCAAAAAGAGCCGTGTTAGTCATTAGATGAGACTAGTGTCCACATTTGGTAGGAAGGGCATCTGTTACCTGTGAGATGGAGTGGTATGCAGCAATTTTTTAAGATCCCATTAAGGTTGCAGTTGATCTTTGGAAGCTAGAAGTGAAGAAGATCAAGGCCCCAGTAACTTTGACAATCACTGACTGGGCATGGTGACCAGCATGGAAAGGTCTGAGGTTTTTGGCATTAAGTGCTCAGACATCTGCATCCACCTTCTTGGAGAGTTGCAGACGCCTGCAGCACCGGTCCTGGGGCATCTTCAGGTAGCTCCACCTTCAGTTGTCGATCTTGTGTTGAAGGTATGGCCTCTATTGATTTCCGATCCTGCTTTCCTCTCCTCACCCAGCCACCCGAAGCTTGGGTTTATGCCCTTCCTACAAAGGGTCTCAGTCTTCCTCACCACTGGGCCCAGAATATGACAGGCAAGCCCCATTGCCAGCAATTCCTTCGAGGAAGATGACTGCCTAAACGTCCTTGGCAGACCTTTCAACTTGTGGCTGTTGAGAGCCCATTCAATAGAGGCCACACCTTCAACACTTGTGAAGTGCCAGGCTGCTCTTCCCTAGTGCCCAGAACTCTCTGTGCCTCTCTGACCCTCTTAGCGGGCCAGATATATGCCCTGGGGCAGCCATGACCGGTTCCACTCTCTGCACTCCCCTTCAGTGGTTCTGAACCTGACAGCTTCTGTAACCCATCTGCCTGTTTATATATCTCATCTCAACAGGACTTTAACAAGTGCACTTAGCTTCAACGGAGAGGAGAGTGTGATTCTTGTCCCATGTCGACCCATGCAAAAATGCAGTGTATGTTGTTGTTGTTCTTACCTCTTATTTCACGTCATGCCCAGCAAAGTTGGGCCATTGGAGACATCACCTCTACTTTCAAAACTTGCGCTCACTTCAATGAAAAGGTTGTGTAGCTTAGGGGATATGCATTTGACTTTTGCCCTGCAAAGCGATGAAGTCAATACAAACCTGGCACTGGAGCAATATTGACCTTACCATTTTCTATGTTAAAAAGCCAAGTGCATAACTTTAGGCAATACAGGCTTTTCATTGAAGAACATTGGTGGGCAATATGCCCTCATTCACCCTGCAGTAAAACAGTGAATTTGATTAAGATTTAAACAGCCTGTTTGAAGAACCATTCAGCCAGAACCTTCCTCACAATTTCTCTGTTCTCCCAATGTGAGATGCTGGCATTAGACTGGGTTGGACACTCACTCAAAGAGCAGCAATCCGAAATTTTGTGATTCCAAATAAACCTGTTGGACTTTAACCTGGTGTTGTGAGACTTCTTACTGTTTTTTTTAAGCATTGGTTGCCCTTAAGAAAGCCTTTCATGAAACCCATGACCAAATGGTGAGGGTTACATTACGGGGTTTCAGGATTCTGAATGGTTAGAAGATCTATGTAATAAAATGCTTATTGGTAAGTCAAATTTTTCCTGTTCCATGTGATGTGCTTTAAAGCTGTTGAATGGAAGTAGCCTCATGTTAGATCCTTAATTGTGTTCTCTGCCAAGTTCAGTGGCAGCACACTGGCACAGTGATTAGCACTGCTGCCTCACAGCATCAGGGACCTGGGTTCGATTCCTGGATTGGGTCACTGTCTGTGCAGAGTCAGCATGTTCTCTCCATGTCTATGTGGGCTTCCTCTGGGTGCCCTGGTTTCCTCCCACAGTCCAAAAGACGCATTGGTTGGGTGCAGTGATCATGCCAAATTCTCCCTTGGTGTCCCCAAATAGGCGCCAGTGTGTGGCAGCTAGAAGGTTTTCACTGTGACTTCATTTCACTGTTAAGGTAAGCCTACTTGTGACACTTGTAAACAAACATTTAACTCTTTCCCAAAACATCACATTTGCTTTTACATGTTTTAATTTTTAGATTTGTTTAACTCATACAAAATACATGTAATATTGCTGAACCCACACACACCCACCCACCCACCCGCACACATACACACTCAACACACACACACCCACCCACCCACACACATACACACTCACACACACACACACTCACACACACAAGCGCATTGCATACATTATTGCTATGTTTGCTTATCGATCGTTATTTGCCACAGCAGTGACTGCAAGGGGCAATGCTTAAAGCTGCGCTTTCTAATTGAAATATTGCACTTTGTTGAATTATTCACCAGCGCTGCGCTGAAGCCAGTGTTCCCATTGCTCTGCTCAATTACTCCAGCCTCTGGTACATTTTGCTTGTAGTCAGACATTACAATTTATAATGGGAACATTCACAGGCAGTCTGGAAGTTTCTTCGAACAACTGTACAGCACGTAAATGTTCTTTTATACATTTATTTGTTCCTCTGCCAAAAGGAACATAAACAAAGTGGAGGATGAAGATAATTGAAAGCAGTGTAGCAAGGTTTCAGGAGTGGATTAATCGACTAGCCTCTGGGGCCAAGCATGGGGATCCCATGTAAAAACTAACAGAATGCAGATAAAACTGGATCAGTTTCTTTTGTGTATTGTGATGTGATTTGTTAATGGTGCGTGGAAACACTTTATGGACACACTTTTTCATGTTTTCCATAATGTAGGAAACAGACAGACATTTCTCTCATTATAAACATGAACCCAGGATGGTATGTTGCCTCCTTGATGCCAAGGTAACTGAATGGCTGCAGGGCATCTTAAATGGGGAGGTGAACTGCCAACAGTCACGGTCCACATTGGCCACATTGATACCAATAATGAAACTAGAATGAAGGATTACTCCTGTTACTACACACAAGTGAATTCAGAGATAGGAAGATAAAGGACATAGTCACAGACGATTCGATGGCACAGTGCTTACCACTGCTGCCAGACAGTGCCAGGGACCCTGGTTCAATTTCGGTCTCGGGTCACTGTCTTTGTGGAGTTTGCACATTCTCCCCGTGTCTGTGTGGGTTTCCTCCAGGTCCGATTTCCTCCTACAGTCCAAAGGTGCGTGGGTTAGATGGACCGGCCATGTTAAATTGACCCTAATGTCGGGGAATTGGCAGGGTAAATATGTGGGGTTACATAAATAGGGTCTGGGTGGGACTCTGGTCGGTGCAGACTTGATGGGCCAAATGACCTCCTTCTGCACTGTAGGGATTCTATGATAAAGCAAACTATTGTGTAGCTGAAAGGATGGTGTAGGAAGGTGGGCTTTAGATTCCTGTGACATTGTGACTAGTTCTATGTGAGATGGGATCAAACTATACAGGCAGGACAGGTTTCACTGAAACATTCCTTGCAGGGCGATTTGCTCATGCTGCAGGAATACCAGGGTGCACAGTATACTGGGGGACAAGAATAGGACTAGAGTAAGAAATTACCTGTTGTGTTCAGAGTAAGCGAGAAAATGATAAAGTCTAAATTAGTTTCCCGTGCACGGATGTGAATGAGGAGATTGTGGCAAATAAGACTAGTGTGCTGCAGACTCAGATTGGCACCTGGAAACATGGATTCAGATCTTCCGATCTGCAGATGTTCTGTCCCAGAAGATGTGCTACAGGGTCCTTTGGGAGAGACAATGCAAGACAACACAAGAATTACTTTAGAAGTTTGGATTTCTCCAGCTCTGAGTTGGGTCAGGAACTTTGGATAGCTCTGATTTATTTATGTGGAGATTTATCCAGGAAATGTTAGGCAGAAATAAAACATGTCTAACTCCTGGCTAAGCATACAACTGATCCCTTCCCCCCCCATGCCCTCCCACTGACATCTCCACTCTCCCGCAACCAGACTTGACTAGCACTTCCCCCTGGCACCGTTCCCTGGCACGCCCCTCTGGAACAGGTCACAGGCACTGCCCTGGCATTCCCCCCAGCACTGACACTGCTTGGCGTCACGCCAACATGAATCGATAATTTAATGGTGGTGGTCAAGGGGGTGGGAGGGGTGGTGGGGAGAGGGAATGGAATGATCAGGCATAGAGGCCTGATAATTAGACGCAAATAATAGAGTCCCTGACGTAGAATGTTGGGATTCCCATTACATCACTGAGGAAGGTGTGGACAAACATAGAAACATGGAAACTAGAAGCAGGAGTAGGCCATTCGGCCCTTTGAGCTTGTTCCACCATTCATTTTAAACATGGTTGACCATGGGATTCAATATCCTGATCCCCCTGCCTCCCATATCGCTTGATCTCTTTAGCCCCAGGAGCCATATCTATTTTCTTCTTGAATTCAGACAATGTTTTGGCCTTAATTAGATTCTGTGGTTGTGAATTCCATACATTCACCATCCTCTGGATGAAGAAAGTTCTCCTCATCTCAGTTCTAAATCCTCAGTCCTTATCCTCGAGCTACGATGCTTAGTTCCGGAATCCCTCACATTTAGGAACATTCTTTCTGAACCTATCCTGTCTAACATGTTAGAATTTTATACATTTCTATCCCCTTTCACTCTTTTAAACTCCAGTGAATATAATCTTAACCGACTTAGTCTCTCCTCATATGACAGACCTGCCATCCCAGGAACCAGCTTGGTAAACCTTTGCTGCATTCCCTCTATAGCAAGGACATCCTTCCTTAGATAAGAACACCAAAACTGCACATACTACTCCCAGTGTAGCCTTACCATGCCTTATACAATTGCAGCAAAACATCCCTAACCCCATATTCAAATCTTCTCGCTATGAAGGCCAACATACCATTTGCCTTTGTTACTGCCTGCTGTACCTGCATGCTTACTGTCAGGGACTGATGCATGAGATCGCCAAGATCTCATTGAGTATCCACCTCTCTCAATTTACACCCATTTAAGTAATAATCTACTTTCCTATTATTGCTACCAAAGTGGATAACCTCGCATTTATCAACATTATACTGCATCTGCCATGCAGGTGCCCACAGACTCAGCCTGTCCAAGTCATGCTGAGGGACAGCACAGTTTGGCCTCTCAGGAGATTTTCTGCTCCTATCACCACTGATACCCAAACAGAACAGGAGAGGAAAGAACAGGCCTAGGTTTTTCTCAGAGTTAATTCTGGTAAAGCAGCAGTCTTTCTGTAAATGATTGTGTGACAAAGTTGCCTTGGAGTTGAACAATCAAGGAACAAAAGGTCAACAAGAATGCAGCACGGTAGCACTGTGGTTAGCACTGCTGCCTCACAGTGTCAGGGACCCAGGTTCAATTCTGGCCTGGGGTGACTGTCTGTGTAGAGTTTGAACATTCTCCCTATGTCTGCATGAACTTCTTTCAGGTGCTCCAGTTTCCTCCCACACTCCAAAGATGTGCAGGTTAGCTGGTTTGGCCATGCTAAATTGCCCCTTAATGTCTCAAGATGTGTAGGCTGGGGGGATTGACCATGATAAATGCCTGGGGATATGGGGATAGGGTGGAGGGTAGGACCTGAGTGGCATGCTCCTTCAGAGACCTGCTGCAGAGTCAGTGGGCCAAATGGTCTCTTTCTGCACTGTAGGGGTTTCAGTAAGGGTAAGTAGTTTTCACATATGCTTCTGCTTAAAACAGGTTTTATCAATCTAGTGGAATTAATTTTCTGGGAATTCTGTGATGAGTAGCTCACCTCCTGACTCACCAAACCTGTTCAACATCTGCGAGGCACAAGTCAGGGGGGTGATGAAATAATCTCTATTTTCTTAAACAATTCAGTTCCAGCACTCAAGAAGCTCAAAATCATCCATGCTTAATCTGTAGCCCACCCACAACATTTACACCTTCCACCACATCCTAACTTAGACTAAGGGTCAACATGGTGTTGGTCAGAGACATTTTAAAATCTAGGACGGCGGTAGTTCCATACCTATACCCTTTACTGTACATTGATATATATAGGAGGCCATTCAGCCCATCAAGTCTGTACCAACTCTCCGAAGGAACATCTTACCTAGCACGCCCCCATCCCACCTAGATCCTATCCCCATGACCTCAGGCATTTACCATAGCCAATCCCTCTAACCTACACATATTTGAACTGTGGGTGGAAACCGGAGCACTCGAAGGAAACTCACACAGTCACGTGCAAGCTCCACACAGTCTGTTGTGAGTCGTTAATAAAGGCTTGTTGTTAACACACAGAAGACTATGAATGATTCTTTAACAGGCACCTTCTGTAACCAGCACTACCCCAACAGCGTTGAAGATTAAGGAGTGATATAATTGAGGTATTTAAGATGATTAAAATATTTGATAGGGTAATGAGAAACTATTGCCTTTGGTAAGGGTGTGCAGAACAAAGACGTATAACTGAGAGTTAGGTCATCTTGGGGTGAAATTTAAAGGCACTTCTTTACATAAAGGGTGGTGGAATCCTGGAACTCTCTCCTGGAAAAGACTGTTGAGGCTTGGACAATTGAAAAGTAAAGAAAAAATGAGAATGATAGATTTTTGTTGAACAGGATACTAAAGCATATGGAACTGAGATGGGTAAGTGGACTTCAGATACAGATCCACTGATATCTAATTGAATGGCTGTACAGATTCGAGGGGATGAATGGCTTGCTCCATCTTCTGTGTTCTTACCACAATGCCAGAAAATTAGATAGGTGAAGCTGAGCTTAGGACATGCTACAAATCTGAAATATACCTTGTTTCTTTTCCTTTAAACCTGGCTTTTCTGTAGATTTTACAGATGACTGAATCAACATATCATTTACAGGTGAAATGGATTTGACTTTGAGAACAATAAACCTCATTTGAAGTCAAATAATTTTTGAAAGAGCTATTCATTGTCACATTTTCTGCTTCCTGGCTAAAATGCCATTTTAAATCATATTCCAATATTTAGAAGTGCAGATACAAGTGTACGTACTCGGGAAACATGGAACCTATTGCTCAGTAATTTTGACTCCCTTGCACCAAAAGCTTAAAATAGTATCATTTTTATTTTCTCCTGCAATAAGTAGCTACTGTTACCAGGGCAACGCACTTGCATGCCTTTCCATTTTTACCACACTAGCACAGGTTGAGAGGTACTGGCCTAAAGCCAAAAAGTATGCTGCTGACTCCCTGTGGGTATAATGTTGAACAATTTCAATTGATATAGAAGAAAGAGGAATTCTGCTGTACAGCCATGTGCAGGCCAGATATCTCGTATGGCTTTCTCGTGAAAGCATTCTCATTAAAAGTATAACTGAAACTGAGTTATTCTTCCGAGAACATTAAAAAGAACCGATGGCCAGGTTTATTATTCTTTGCAGCACAGTTTACCACTAGATTATTTAACCTTTTGTACACGAGATTCCAAGCTTTCAAAGGGGAATTTTTCTGCAAAAGTTGCAAGAAGGCTCGTTATCAAGTTTATTATTTTCTAAAACTACCTGCAGCATTATAAAGGGATATGGCTGGAACCCACAGCACAGTTTCATATGTCAATAAACATTAAAGATAAAGTCGCCATAGTCACAGAATCCCTACAGTGCAGAAGGAGGCCATTTGGCCCATCAAGCCTGCACCAACAACAATCCCATGCAGGCCCCATCTCTGCAATCCCACACACTTCCTTGTTAATCTCCCTGATGCCAAGAGGCAATTTATCATGGCTAACCCACCTTACCCACATGTCTTTGGATTGTGGGAGGAAACTGGAGTACCCGGAGGAAAGCCACGCAGTCACAGGGAGAATGTTCAAACTCCACACAAACAGTGACCCAAGGCCGGAATTGAACCCAGGTTCTTGGTGCTGTGAGGCAACAGTGCCAACCACAGTGCCACCGTGCCACTCTTATACAGATCACAGATTATCAAAAGCTGCTCTCCCCTTTGAGGAGAGAGAGCTGACTGATGGTGATTTAACCTGAAGATCACCACACCTCAAGCAAAAAGTTTGAGAAGGTGGGACCTTCATGAATAACCTTGGCTCGTATGGGAACTGAACCTGCGCTTTTGCCATTTGCTCCGCAATCACAAACCAACCATCCAGTCAACTGAGCTAACTGGCTTTCATCAATAAATATATGCTATGTACACAGGTGTCTTGAAAATCTACCCATTGTCTCTTTTCCATATATTGATTATTCTCTCATCTCCTGCTCTCACACCGCCACATTAAAGCTGCTTTCCATGCTCAACACTTCAACCAGATAACTCATTTGGAATAAAAACTCACTCTGTGAAGAAGTTCTGAATCCTCACTCCCTCCAAAACACATGTAATAACTTCACTGCACTGCATGGCAGCTTACAATGGAACATCCCTTAATTCACACTATTCCTATAATACATTGAAAAGATCTTAATTATAAATTAATGTTGCTTTTTTTTAACTCTGATATAATCTTTAAAAAAATGGTTTCATTGTTTATTGCTATAGCAAAGCTGTTTACTAAACAGATTACCTGCTCCAAATACTTTCTAACATCCCTTTGGGATGAGGTTCTCCAATTTTGAAACAGCCCTAAATTGTGCCTGTGTTTCCAAAATTAACTTTGGAACAGGAATCAGAGGAATGGATGCTGAAGTGAGCGTGAAATCGTCCTAACTTTGCCAGTGTGAGGGCCTGGGAGATTTTAACTCCTGAGCTAAATTTGCATCTCCCTTGTCAAGTTTCAGTCCACAAGAGTCAATGGATAGTTTTAAGTTCATTTATTAGCATCATTTATTAGTATGCGTACATTAACACTGCAATGAAATTACTGTAAAAATCCCTTAGTCAGATGGGAGTATAATCCCAGGATCTCTACAGCAGGAGGCCATTCAGCCAACCAAGCCTACACAACAACAATCCCACCCTGGCCCTATCCCCAGGTCATTACTCTGCTAACCCCTTTGACTCTAAGGTCCCAGTCCATCTAATTTTTGGACTGTGGGAGGAAAGCGGAACATCTGGAGGGAACACACACAGACGTGGGGGGTCATGCAAACTTCACATTGACAGTCACCCAAGGCTGGAATTGAACCCAGGTCCCTGGCACTGTAGGCAACAGTGCTAGTCACCGTGCCACCATGCCATCCTTAATATCAGGTTGTGATTTGGGAAGGTTTCATGATTCATATGAGAGGGGGGGAGTGTTGGGGGGGGAGGCAATGTCTAAATTTTCTTACAGGGTTCCAGTGAAACACTCTCGGCCTGATCTTAACCCTATGTAAGTGAAAAGGTTTTGAATGAGTTATGCTCTCATTCTCCTAAATCTCCTGGGCTCAAAAGGAAAATTAAACAGAGCAACATTTAGTTCTTTCAGGTTTTTATCCACTCTTGGCTTCTCTTCTGTACTAATAAGTTGACCCAGCGCTAAAGCCGCAGCCAATTCCCCTCTCAGGCCCATGGTTAAATAAAGTCCCAGTGATGCCATTAGAGCATCACTGTCATCAAAATTTACATAGAATCCCTACAATGCAGAAGGAGGCCATTCAGCCCATTAAATCTGCACTGCCAACAATTGCAACTAGGCCCTACCCCCATAACCCCACTAATCCCTCTAATCTATGCATCCGAGGACACTAAGGGACAATTTAGCAAGGTCAATGCACCTAACCTACACATCTTTGGGCTGCGGGAGGAAACCGAAGCACCAGGAGGAAACCCACGCAGACACAGGGAGAACATGCAACCTCCACATAGACATTGACCCAAACCGGGAATCACACCCAGGTCCCTGGTGCTGTGGGGCAGCAGTGCTAAGCACTGTGCCACCGTGCCACCCATAGTTTCCAGTGGATGGCCTTCTAATCGAAACTTGTGGGAGGAGAATGAGATGGCAGCAGTTAAGTTTCCTGAATGATTGTAATTCGTCACCAACTGGATTTCGGCAGGGTAAAATTGCCCCTTTAATCTATGAGTTAGACAAGATGAGGCTAAAATTTTCTAAAGTAATGTTAAGCACCAAGGAAAGTAGTAGCACTGAAATGTACATTGTACAATTTGTAAGGACTGTTCCAGGTTTTTCAGTGCTAGCACAATTGCAATATGCAATGACAACTCTGATCAGCTTAGTCAATTTTGAAGTACTTAGCATCTTTTAAAGAAGCAACATTTAACAGGGAGAATGGTTGAACTATTTAACTACTGGAGCAAAAGTTTGCAAACATTTAACAGGGAGAATGGTTGAACTATTTAACTACTGGAGCAAAAGTTTGCAAACCTATTCTCTGGATGTCCATGGGCTAATCATGCAAAAAAAAAATCACTATAGCTTACTCACAAACCCATTAGGTCTTAAATTATGAATCTGTAATAAATCATGACATTTAAGGAACCCAGAAGGCTCATCAATTGTATATTGAGAAACCTACAGCATATTGAGAAGTACATCTTAGCGAGGAATAGCTCCCTGGTTTAAAAAAAAGTGTTACTATCGAGCAGGTAAGAAATGTAATTGTATCATTCATCTGAAACATATATCTCAAGTGTCTATTAAGCATGGTAAGTCTGGATCTTATTTGTATGCAATAATGGCTAAAATGTATTTAGTAATCCTACTTGTTTATCCATATTTTAAAAGAAATGTGGGTGGCACGGTGGCACAGTGGTTAGCACTGCTGCCTCACAGCGCCATGGACCCAGATTCAATTCTGACCTTGGATCACTGTCTGTGTGAAGTTTGTATGTTCTTCGCGTGTCTGCGTAGGTTTCCTCCGAGTGCTCCTGTTTCCTCCCACAGTCCAAAGATGTACGGGTTAGGTTGATTGGCCACGCTAAATTGCTCCTTAGTATCATGCGGACTTGGAGGGGAAATACATGGGGTTACTGCGATAGGGTCTGGGTGGGATTGTTGTCAAAACAGAGTCAATGGGCTGAATGGCCTCCTACTGTACTATAGAGTTTAGGGGGTGATAATACCTAAAAAATTCAAAGTGCCAAATGACTGTGGTAGTAGAAGAGAATCACGTTGATTTCTTGGGCAAGTTCTCAGTCGAAATCGTGTAGCACATAGTCGAAAGAAAGGAGCCAGGATGTGATTCTCGACAACAGGGGGAAGGATGAAACCTAATCGTGCCAGTGAAGCTGACTGCTGAGCTCTAGGGCACCATTGCGCTGGTGTTCCGATCTCCCAGTGCACTGTGTTCATGTACACAGTACGCTGGGAGATCTCATGTCATTCCCTTTACCCCCACTCATGGGCATCAAGACCCATTGCTGATCACTCCTTGTGCTGTTTTTTTCCAGCCCACCCCACCCCTCCTTGCCAAACATCACCCTACCCACCCTGGCAATCGCCAGCCCAGACATTGCGCCCCCTCCCCTCTTCCCTCACCTCTCCCTGATCGCTTCCCCTCCAATTGCCGCCTGGGCTGATCAACTCCCATACCCTGTAGAGTTTTTCCCTTTCCTCCCCTCACTATGGAGCTCCCTGCCATCCTCTCTGCAATGGTCCCACCTCCTTAACGCCTTGCTCCCCTTGGCATTGTCTGGTGAGCAATAGTAGGGTGCCAGACTAGCACTGCCTTAGGGGCACTGCCCAGCCCTGCTCCCAGCCACTCTGTGGGCTTCAATGGCCATCTTTCCCACCAGTGAGGCCATCCCGTCTGATCCCTGTTGACGATCCTCGAAAATGAGTACCTTGACCAGTGAGCAGATAAGGGCATGTGAGCTCACATGATTACATCCGAGACTCATTAATTACATTTAAATTAAGTAATGAATATTCTGCATGGGTGAAAAGCTGATTTTAACTGGTAAACAGGGTCAGTAACATCGCAAGAGGCAAAAATCCAGGAGCAAACCCAATTTTTCTCCTCTCACCCAATCTTACCGGCTCACCCCACCCATTGACCAGTGGGACAAGCCAGTAAGTTTGCCCCCTTAGTCTATAATTTTGAGATACTGTGGTTTGCTATCAAAGTGAAACAATACATAAATACTCCTATTGCATCACTAAAATCTTACTCTGTCCAGGGTTTGAGAAAAAGCCTCTTCTTGCTAAGGGACCATTTTTGCGAAGTGGGCTATTAAAGGTCTACCCTTACTTTAGTGTATGAGTGTTCCTAATAAAAGAATAGTTAAGAATTAAGCCATTCAGTTGATTCGTTGTCTGGCACTTGTGATGTTGGATTCTAGCTCCCACCAGTAGATTATAAAACCAAACTGAAAACAAGGAGAAATAATTTCAAGAGATGATGGTCCCTTCAGCAGCAAAACTGGGGCTAGATATACAAAAGAAATTAGGTTAGAATGCAAGGCAAATTTACCAGAAAGCATTGTCTTGTGGTGCCTTGGTTTCCCGTAGAATGAATTCTGCAACATCATTAATTATTTCTTTCAGTGTAGGCAGTTTGCTGCATACTTTATACAACTTACAGCGTGTTTAGGTTTGTCAGGGGAGAAGTAAATTGGAGCACTCAATTCAATCAATCTTGACATTCTTTTCCAGAGACGCAGTAGTTATAAAAGTGGAAATGGAGATCCAAGTGTCAGAAACCAATGGGTACAAGAGAATATCTGTTTCTACATAAGAATTGTACTGCTCGCACTTTTCAGCATAAACTTCATTAAAAATTTCAGCACTGCCAACATATCACAATATTGATCATTTAAAGAGGGAAAAGTTGTATAAAGTATGCAGCAAACTGCCTACACTGAAAGAAATAATTAATGATGTTGCAGAATTCATTCTATGGGAAACTGAGGCACCACAAGACAATGCTTTCTGGTAAACCTGGAATAGGTTAGTGAGCGGGTGAATGAATGAATGCGTAGATGGATCATCGGGTCAATGAGAATGGATGGTTAGATAGGTGAATGGAAAGGTTGGGACCGGATAAGTTGGGTAGTGAACAATGTGCAGAGGTGGATGAGTGGATGGGAAGATTTGGTGGGTAGCTGGGTAAGTGGGTAGTCATGTCAGATTAGGAGGAGAGTTGGGTCTCCTTGAGGGTAGTTGGATGATCAGAGTTGTTGGGCCGGTGGCTAGTCAGGTCAGGTCAGGGAGTTAGTTGCAAGGTTGGGGGATGATTGGGTTGGGTTGAGGGGGCTAGTCTTGTTAGGGGGATAATTGGGTCAGGAGGTAGTTGGGTGGTCAGAGGGGTGTTTGTATAGGGTTGAAGGGTGGTTAGGTCTATTCGGTTGTGGAATTACACAGTTGTTCAACTAGGTTTACACCTATCTAACATTTCTTGGGTAATGATCCAGGTAAGTCCCAGGATCTCTCCAAAGGGACTAGCTCAGAGTCCTGAGAAGCAGAGGAAATTTACATTGAACGTTTAAACTTTCAGGAAATTCCCACATGGGTGTGCAAGTCATGACTTCCACAGATTCCTAACATTCATCTTTAGTCATACCTCCAGGGCACATCTTACCACCCCGTCTCACCCATCGATTAGCGTGGCAAGTCCAGGAAATAGCATGTGATGCTAAAAGTCAGACTCACGCCCAATGTCAAGCAGCTTGTCATCTTGCCAGCCACTTTTTCTTGGCATGGATTGCTGCTGTATACTACCCTAATCTTAATTAGGGAGGCGTAGGAGGGTGGTCTCATTAGGGTAACTTCCTGCAATGACAGACACATGCCAGACACATGCTTCAGTGCAAGGGAAGGACAAGTGAGCAGATCACAACTTACTTGAGATAGGTCATGTGAATGAATGGTTGGTGGATCCTTACTTCCATGGTGAACCCCGATCTAGCTGTTCACCACAGCTCTAACCTCAAACTCCCCAAAATCTCCAGTACATGCTCCTGGAATGGGCTGCGGAGACGCAGCTCAGCAATCTCATTTCTAGTCTTCTCCCATTCCCGATGTTTATGGGCCATCTTCTCATTTGGAGACAGAAGGGGGCATTGGAACCTGATGGCTGGAAGGGCACAGGGTGTCAAGGGTGGGGGCAATCAGATGGCATAGGTTGGCACCGTGCCTCAGCAGGCAGGGTTTGATAAGGGGGTGGTACAAGTGGAATTGGAGGCAGGTGCTGGGCGGTTGGGTGTAGAAGACTTGAAGGTGTCAGGGGGTGAACCAATGTAGACATTCTAGCCCACATTGGGACCGATGCCAGGATGGAATGGACATTCACCCTTGGTGCCCAAAAGAGCTTGTTCAGTTTCTTCTGGCACTGGATGCAGGTCCTTTGTGTCAGTGCACAGTCACTCACTGCCGTTGCCATTGCCTCCCAGGCTGCACTGCCAGCCCTGCCCATGGGTTGGCCATCCCCGGGGAGAAAAGTGGCTCTCCTTTCCTCAATGGCACCCAGCAGGTGGCTCAGCTCTCCCCTCGTGAGGCTGTTCTTCATGATGCCATTTTCCTGGTGTAACTGACATTGAGGCCATCGTTTGTGCTTAAATGAAGCTCGCCCTTGTTACTGCCACACAGCTGCAGTCACTTTGGGTGAGTCATGCGCCTGGAAGGTCCATGCCAGTGTGAATTGCATCAAAGCTCTTTCATTGCACTAAGTGTCGAAGAATTACTGTGAGGGCCAGTGCGAATAACTCCAGTTTAATCAAATCAAAAAGATAGCGTTGCCAACAGTTCAGCTGGCCCTCAGCACTGGGCTGGAATATCAGCTTTAACTTTTGGGCTCAAGTTTTGGAGTGGAACTCGAACCCCCAGACTCCTGCCCAGAGGTGAGAGTGTCACAGCGGGCACATTCCTGCCTTGAGCCCCAGGGTTTTCCACTTGGGATCACTGAATAATTATCAGGTGCCAGAATCACAGTATTTTAAAATCTCCAATATGTAACTGTGGCGTTCTCACAGTTGATCCATTGCTCCCAATTAGCGATCAAGCTTGCGAATCTCCCAAAAATATATGAGAACAACATTAACTGAAACATAGGGTAAGCCATATATCAGTGTTTGGTGTGATCATAAAATCTCTGGAGTGCAGAAGAGGCCATTCAACCCATCGACTCTGCACCGCCTCAGAGTATCTTACCCATGCCCTATCCCTATAGCCTCATGCATTTACTTTTGCCAATCTACCTAACCTACACATCTTGGGACACTAAGGGGCAATTTAGCATGGCCAATTTACCTAACCTGCAAATCTTTGGAGTGTGAGAGGAAGTTGGAGAAAACCCACACAGACACGGGGAGAATGTGCAAACTTCACACAGACAGTCACTCAAGGCCAGAATTGAACCCGGGTCCCTGGTACTGTGAGGCAGCACTGTGCTGTGGTGCCACCCCTGATCATTGGACAAAATTGCACTATCCCCAGCACCACGGCACGCACACCAACATGTGGCCTGTAGCATCTCTGTAATAAGAACAGTTGTATATAGTGCACATGTGTAGCTCATGCAGCTTCAAGTAATTGCACACACATTTTTAACTTTCAAGGTTTCCAGTGATTTTCAACCCTATTAAATCCTTAGGTGTTGCCCAGAACTTGAAAGACTGGAGATGGCCACGACATTTCTCCATTGCATTCCGGAATGTAGTGATTCAATGCATTGAACTTTTTTTTCTACAAATAATTACTCATAGGACTGAAGACATCTTAAAGTGCTTATATGGAAATGTTTAATAAAACGTTTGACAACTGCTAAACCGTCAGGTATTTAAGTGTCTGAGAGTGTTTTTATGAGTCAAAGCTAAAGTCTTCCCAAACTTACTTTTTGCTGCAATATGTAATGCCAGTAGTAATAATAATTTATGATATTCCTGTTCTCTTTCTGTTAGCACATCAAGCTGTCTTTTATATCAGACAAAGTACCGCTTTGGTCTGCAAACAGTCTGGAGCAGAGGGAGGAGGGAATTGCCCCTGATCAGTAAATTAGGCAGCAGATCGTTTTTATAATTGTTTTTTTTTAGGCAGCTCGAATGGATGAAATTAAGTAATTGTACTGTCAGACAGTGACATCATGCCCCAAAGACATCATTTGCAGACCTCCTCGAACAACTGCATTTTATTTAATAGCTTTAAGAGTCATGCTTTGTTTCAAGCACCAGCCCTCATGATTGACTGGTCGTTCTGTAGGGGGCTCTAAAGCACTTCATAAAACGTGAATGCTCAACACCTAGTCACAGACCTCATTAGAGAAGTCTGTGGCATTGACCTGGTCATCAAGGTATCAATCCCACGGCAGGTCTTTGCAGCAAAATTAACACTTAACGTTGCAATAGACTATCAAGTCCACTGATGGGATCCAGAGTACATAAAAGTTGTCAGTGACAGGAAATCACACCATCGTTCCACTGACTATGTTTTTGTGGAAACATCTCGATGGTTGGATTTTCAGGGATCGGATAGCTGTTGACAAATTTCCTGCTGCTTTTGGTTCCTGTCTGGTCAGTGTTTAGGTTGGCCTCACAAGACCATTTCCTTCCAATGCTGACAAGGTCAAAGGGTAAGTGACTGCTTATGGTTGCTCCGATCACTTCTCCTCGTGTCAGAGAGAGGACCAAAGATTTGAGTAGAACACATTATGTTTTTATTATTTCTGAACTTACAATGATACAATTACTTGAAAGTACAACACATGCACTTGGAGATTTCATTTTTTTCAATATTTATATTAACTAATGCTTTTTGATCTCAAATGATTGTGATGTAAGTTTTTATTTAATCCAAATCCATTTTATTTTAAAAAATGATAGAATATCCTTTGTACCTTTCAAAAGTGTGATGGATGAGACTTCCCCACTCACACTATTTTTCTTAACGTCACAGCAATTTTCATTTTATACTGACAGTAAACCCACTAGATTATTCAAGCTAATTCATTTCCAATTATACCAAATCATGCAGCAGAGAATGACCAAGTAAGGAACATAAAATAATTCTGTAGTAAGTGTGTCCCTGACTAAATACGAATATCAGAAACAAGTGGTACCATTCTAAGCTTATTAAACTGTTCATACTAAGATCACCATCTGATTGAACAGGCGCCGGACCGTGGCAACTAGAGGAATTTCACAGTAATTTCATTGCAGTGTTAATGTAAGGCTTACTTGTGACCAATAAATAAATAAACAACTAAACAAATAAATAAACACGGTGGCACAACCGTTAGCCCTGCTGCCTCACAGTGCCAAGGACCACCGTTTGATTCCCAGCTCGGGTCACTATCTATGTGGAGTTTGCATGTTCTCCCCGTGTCTGCATGGGTTTCCTTCGGGCACTCCGGTTTCCTCCCACAGTCCGAAAGGTGTGTTGGTTAGCTGCATTGGCCATGCTAAATTCTCCCTCAGTGTACCTGAACAGGCACTGGAGTGTGGCGACTAGGGGATATTCATAGTAACTTCATTGCAGTGCGAATGTCAGCCTACTTGTAATACTAATAAATAAACTTTAGAAGTCTCCCTTACCAAACAATCACCTTCTTGGTTGCCAGTCAGCATTTGTCTGGATGTTGCTATTTGAAGGACTAACATTGCCACACCACATAACACCTTCTTGCAGTGAACTACCTTTTGGCAAATGCCATACATATTCAGAAGAAATGTTAATTAAAATAAATATACATATTGCCAATTTAACAATGAGTGCCTTGTTAACAGAATGGCCCATAATTCTGTCAACACTTCTAACAAATGATTCATTAAGAATTATATGTGTTTAACTAGACTGCATCTTGATGGACATTTGCAGACCATACATAATAATAATTGTCATATGTTTATGAATATGCATGGATGCGCACTTTAAATATGTAATCTGAGGAAACTGTTACATTTTGAAGTAAAACAGTAGTGAGCACAAGTGCAAAAAAATAAAGAATATATCAGAAAATGCTATGATTTAAGCATATTCAGACTGGCCTTCAAAGAACTATATAGAAATATTACAGAATCCCTGCAGTGCAGTAGAAGGCTATTCAGCCCATCGAGCCTGCACTAACAACAATCACAACAACCTATCCCTGTAAACCCTGACATTTACCCTACTCATCTCCCTGACGCTAAGGGACAATTTAGCATGGCCAATCCACCTAGCCTGCACATCTTTGTGGAGGAAACCAGAGCATCCAGAGGAAATCCATGCAGGCACGGGGAGGAGGTGCAAGCTCCACATGGAGAGTCACCCAAGGCCGGAATCAAACCCGGTCCCTGGTGCTGTGAGGCAGCGGTGCTAACCACTGTGCCCTGTGCCACCATGCCACCTCTTCTGACTGACTAAATCATGTTTCTCCAAATGCTTACAAAGATTAAAAAGGCACGAAATGGTCTACAAATGTATAGTTTATCCCTGTTTCCTTTTTGGAAGAGGGAAAGGGGATTTGACATCTTTCCATCTCTTATACAGTTTCATTTTCCATAGTGTTTTGGCAAATTGCCAGAGGGTTTACAGTTAATTTCCAAACCCGTCTCAGGATCTTCAGGTGTAGGCTTCTGTGATTTTTACTCTAACTTGAGCAATTTCTTGAATACCTTTTATCTTTGAATTATAACCTTGCCTAAAATTTCAACATCAAGTTTTGGTGGACCTATCTCATCATCACCTCCTGTGTGAAAACTGAGGCAAAAAAAATGATTTTATTATCTCTGTACTCCCTTTACCTCCACTTAAAAGCTCCCCTCTACATCTCTTTGCAGCCACAGTGATGTTTTACACTGGTGTCCTTTTTAAGCATTCCCTCAGCGTCAAGGATGAGTTCATTGTTTCCACTCCAGTTCAATGGGTTCTGAGATGGCTGATTAGGCCAACGCACAATCTGAAGACTCTGTCACAAGAGGGCAAGGTGGTGCTTGAAGATTTAGTCAGATGACAGGTTTGGGTGTCTTTTGTACCCTCCACTTCAACCTTGGTAGCCTTCAGAAATTTCCTACCATCGGCTTCCCACTCCACAATAATGGGCAAGCTGTGACCCTCATAAATGGAACCATCATGGACACTACCTCAGCGAAGACAAACAAGGTTGTACCATCACACCAACCCATCTCTCCATTTTCCTCGCTGCAATACCGCACCTGACCTCTAGTAAACTATCCACAGGCATAAACATAGTTTACAGTACAGATGGGAAACTGTTCAACCTACCCCTACATGATCTTCAATCCAAAACCAAGATCACCTCAACCACAATCGCTGAGCTACAGTTTGCAAGTGACATTTGTGTGTGTGCTCTTGTTGAAATAGAACTCCAAGGATGGGATTTTCTGGTCCTGCCTGCCACAGGAATTATAGCAGGTGGGACACGAACAATGCAAAGACCTATTGCCCTCGGACGGGATTTTACAACCTTGGGGCGAGCACGGCCAAAAAATCCCACCCCAAGACATTGCCAACTTCTTCTCTGAAGCACGTGAAAAAATGGGCCTTTCAATAAACATTAGGAATATGAAGGTTCTCTTCCAACCAGTTCCCACAGCACAACACCCATACCTACCACATTGATTAAGATCAACGGCGAGATTCTAAAAGATCTCGGGGTGGCACAGGGGTTAGCACTGCTGCCTCACAGCATCAGGGGCCCAGGTTGGATTCCTGGCTTGGGTCACCGTATGTGCACATTCTCCCTGTGTCTGCATGGGTTTTCTCTGGGTGCTCCGGTTTCCTCCCACAGTCCAAAGATGTGAGGGTTAGGTGGATTGGCCATGCTAAATTGCCCCTTAATATCAAGGGGACTAGCGAGGGTAAATGCATTGGATTATGGGGATAGGGCAAGGAGGGATGGTGATTGGTAGAGACTTGATGGGCCATATGGCCTCCTTCTGCACTGTTGGATTCTATGATTCTAAAATGTGGAAACTAGTGTTACCAATAATATGTCATTAGAAATCCTTTATCGTTGCCTTCTTTATGACTTATTTTGTAATTTTCTTTTCTCGCAATCCTTCAAGCTTTCTACAGTTCATGTTATGTGCCTTGGATTAGTTAATAAATCCAACTCGTAGGGTCAATTGTAATTAAGCCAGGAACAAGACAATACACCTGTTCTGTGTGATAGCTGTGATAGTTTATTCTGACTGTTGTGGTCAACCAGGCTGGTTGTTAGTCATTTTGTTTTGATCAACGGTAAAGATAATTTGTGAGTGAAAATATGATTTGAATTTGTCATGGGCTAACGCTGCCATTAAAAGATAAAATTTCAATGGGTTAAAATCTAAGAATTTAGTAGTCATAGAATCCCTACAGTACAGAAGGAGGCCATTTGGCCCATTGAGTCTGCACTGATCAGAATCCCACCCAGGCCCTCCTGCCGTAACCCCATGAAATTACCCTGCCAATCCCCCGACATTAGTGTCAATTTAGCATGGCCAGTCAACCTAACTTGCACGTCTTTGGCCTGTGGGAGGAAACCAGAGCACCTGGAGGAAACCCACGCAGACACAGAGAGAACAGGCAACCTCAGTGACCCAAGCCGGGAATCAAACTCAGGTCCCTGGTGCTGTGAGGCAGCAGTGCTAACCACTGTACCACCCATGAAAAGAACTCCTGTTGAACTGCAGTTGAATGAGGGTGAAATTCTATATTATTACCATTTTAATGCTTTCAATGTTGTAGCAATGTCCTTGCAACAAAACAATAACCAAATGTCAACCAAGAGTCATCCTGAATTCAAACGTTGGTCCTATTCTCTTACCACAGATGCTGTCAGACCTGCAGAGATTTTCCAGCATTTTCTGTAATTTTATCAACCAATGTTGTTAACCAATAAAGTCACTAATATAAGATTCTGAAATTTATCTTGCTTTATGTCAATTGTTTGACATCTACAGCAGCTTAGACATATCTACAAGAAACGTCATGTCTATTTTGAAAGTTGCAGAAATTTTGCTAGCTTTTTATCACATATCCCACCCATTTAACTTCATCCTGGGCTCCTTGCTGAGTGTTGGTGTGGGGCCCACTGCAGTCCCAGCAGTGGTCAGCACTCCTAAGTGATGCTGTTGAAACTGAAGAGCAGCCAGTCCTCTGTGTAGTGGGAAGCTCTTGGAGATGGGACACACGGCCTCGGAGCGGCAGAAATCACAACTCAAGAAATTAATTATCTGAGCAGTATGGGCAGATATGACAGTAATTTTCAAGAAATGGATGTAGCAATAATTGAATAATTTGGAAGGATTTCCAACAACTGTAATGAGGGAGGACAGTTAAAAGGCTGAAAGCACTGGTATTGTGTTTCACGATACATTGACTTGGATTCTCAGTCATTTTCAAATATGTGCAGTTTAGGTGGATTGATCATGTTAAATTGTCCCTTCGTGTTTTTCCAAAGAAATATAGGTTAGGAGAAATTAGCTAGGTAAATGCGTGGGGTTACAGGGATAGGGCCTGGGCAAGATGCCATGTCAGACAGGCAGTGCAGACTCAATGGGCCGAATGGCCTCTTTCTGCACTGTAGGAATTCTAGGATTCTATGAATGTGAATTTCAGCCATGGCATCCAGGGCCTGTGGAGGTGGGATTGCTCCCAATGTTCCAACTGTTGGCAGGGCCACCACCCCACCATGAAATCCCAGCATATGTGTTCATGATTTGTCAGTTATTAAAAGCCATGCCAGCAAATATATTGGCTAGTTGGTCAACACAAATCGAGTCATACTATAGACACGTCTGTCTGTAAATAATATCCATGGACTAAAAAGAGCACCATATTTTAAATCTAAATTTATTTTAAAACAGTTTAATAGAAAATAAACATTTCTGTTAGACCTACTTAAATGCTACATAGTGCAATGCAGGAATGATTTTTTATCACAGGATGGAAAAGGATTGCACTAATCATTCAAAGGCAACAGATTTTACACAATTTTATTAAAATAACCTTACCTTCAACTAATTGAAAGATCGGTATTATTATGCATTTACTGGCAATGTAGCAGCTTGTAAGAATTCAAGCAGTTCCACAGACGCACTTTGCAAATGATAGGTTCGGAATCCTTTCCTTTTATCTCCTCCACCCTATTTTGTCAAATGTAGAAGTTACTCTGGTCTGATGTGCTGCAATTGATGGATTATACTCTAACCTGTCCATTGAAGGGGAAGCCTGCTTTATCATTCTGCAGTTAGTGCACATGGTGAGGTTTGCCGTTCTGCTAATTTTGCCAGCTGGTCTCTGGAGCAGTGGAGCTCCCGGAATTGTAAATGAGACTGCAGTTAAGTAACAGTTTGGGATCAAGTGAGCATTGCTAAGGTGTTGTGAGGAGAAGTGATGCAAATCATCAGTTAAGTAAAAGCCAAGAAGAAATGATTATAACTGCACGGTTTATTAGATTAGTTCCCTGGCCTCTAAAGGGAAATTACAGGCTGGTATGAGGGTTAAAACATGTGGTTAATGTGTATTTCCTGTGTTTCAACTTAAAACCAGATGCACCGTGCATGTTGAAATGTTGAGTCAAAATCTGAATTTTAAAATGATTTCTTTCTGGATAGCACCTTTCTCAGTCCAGCAACTGAATGGGATCAATTCAATAGAACAATAAACATATATAAAGCAAAGTTTGCTAAATGTTCTCTCACTACATTTTCCATCATTACTCTACAAGTTTTAAACGTAGCGAGGGGCAGCAGTTAAAATCCTTCAAGTGACTTGCCTCCCCTGTAGTTAGTCATGGCCCCCCGAATGAATTTAAATGTAACAGAGACTTCTGGTGAGCATTAAAAAAAACACTGATGTTTCTCTCTGAGAGGTCTTTTTGTGGCCGGCTTGAGGTATTGGCCTTTAAAAACATTTCCTGCTTTAAATCCGCTGCAAAATGAGTGATAATTCGAAGGAGAATCCAAACCAATGTAACGTGAAACACAATACCAATGCTTTCAGCCTTTTAACTGTCCTCCCTCATAGCAGTTGTTGGATATCCGTCCTAATTATTTAATCATTGCTACATCCATTTCTTGAAAATTACTGTCATCTCTGCCTACTTTGTTCCGCTGCTGCGCAATGTGAGTAGCACCTAGCTAATGGAAGCAACATCCTTCTCTGGGATGCTACTGTTTCATGTCTGGGTAGGACTTGAACTTTTTACCTGACTTTAGCTGTTATTCTTTAGGGATCTACAAAATGATCGTACTAAATTCATCAACTGCCACATGTCTTTATCACAGTGCAGGAACCCTCTGCTAATAATATTTTTAATTCTATTTTTTGCTTGTATTTAAGATTCTTTTCCAAAACCACGATACACAAATAGTTCATCAATCCCTGAATATGTACTGATCAGACATATGCATGAGTTATGCATCCATCTCTTAGCATTTTACTTTTTGGAGTATGTTTTCTTGTTTAAAACATAGTGTCATTGGGATTAAAGGAACTTTTAACTAGCATTCCGAATTGGAGTTTTTTTTAATTAATTGTGCTTGTGGAATTTGGCAATGATCTTACTCTTTTATGTTTTGATACAATCGTCTTTCTTATGAATAAAATAGACTTTCAGCAACAGTTTTAGTTTAAAACTTCTAATCGCTACATGCAATGTACATTGCTTTCCTCTGATTTGCCCCAAAGGGCCCCGTCACGGTGCATCGTCATGTAGTTGTTTGCTAACAGTGCGACTTAGAAGGTCACATTTGAATGCAGGCGGTGGATACAGTTTGAGGTGAAGTGCACATACTTTACCTATCCTCTGATAATCAGATCATGACCTAGTTTCTTCCCACTTCCTTGCAAATAGTTATATTTACAATGATTGCTTCTGACTGGTATTATTTGCAGTAAGTGGGTCTGCGAGACTTGAATGGTGGTGGACAACCTTGGGGCCATGGGAAGCTTGACAGGATATAAATCCTTTGGGGTCTAGGGAGTGTTTGATCTCTCCACGGCAAGCTGCTGACTTCACTTGGAAGGAATGTCTGGACTCCAGGGTTCCGCCCACCCACCAAATCATTAGGGATGGGGCGTAGGGTTCCACACAAAGCACTGCGAGTTTTTTTAAAAATCAGGTCAGAAGCCTAGGAAATGTAATGGGAAGTTTGCCCCAAGTTTAAAGTATGTGCACTGAACAACCGCATGTCTGGAGACCCACCCCCAGCAGAAAGTAACAGTTGTAATAAATAAGCACTTTTGTTTATATTTTCTATATCGCTTTAAAGCCTATAAATCATTAAAGACACTTAGTGAAATACATTTGATAGTTTAATAAGATATTATGACATTAATAAAGAATTAGCTTGCTGGAAATCCTTTTGATAATTTAAGAAAATATATTATTATTAAACACACAGCTTATTGAACATACTTTTGATAATTTAGTGAGATTATTGTACAATTAAGCACATTTAGCTTACTGAAAATATGATTGGTAATTTTATTTAAGAGATAGTACAAAGTTTTGTTCCATCTGAGAAGCTCAAAAGGAAATAGTCACAGATGAGTTCAATGTATCAGTAGTTTAAGTAACAAACATAATACATAATTGTTCTTTATTTATGTACCTGACATCTTAATGCATAGCCCCTTTTAATAAGGCCATCAATTTATATATAGACTGGCTATAGATAGTAATTCTTAATTGTAAATGTACACACTTTTAGCTTTAGACATGTTGATACATACTTGTACAGATTCTTCATAAGGCTGCTTCAGCAACACAATGAATGCATTTGTTGATCATCAGTCTTGTGGTGTGTTTTCACTTTTTTAAAATAGCTTCTGATATTTGAGTTATTTTTCACATAAATGCATTTTTGTAAAGAGGTGACAGCTCATGACTCAACTTTTAATGCATTAGCTTGAGTAAAAGATGTTCCCGTATCACACCAGGTCATTCTTCTCATGCCTGAGGGAGGGAGGATCTGCAGCCGGGGAGGGCTTTGTAGCAATGAACTGGCAAATTTACTGCCCTGTTAACCATGCTACCACCAGTACAGTCAGCAATTGAAAGTTCTCCAGTGGAGAATGAGGGTCTCTCAAGCAGGTGAACTGCGCAATTTAAAAATGTTAGTCATTTGGCAGTTACATAACGTTAGAAAACACAGCATATTACAACAGCGGGTTTAAATAAAGTCTTCTGTATCAGATGCCTCACCTCAGCTCTAATTATAACAGAACAAAAATCTGGTTTCCAACTAGTACAGGGATTCAAAACTAATTTTCCAAGCGAGCATCTCAGTCACTATGATTGAATACTTAGCTCTTCAACTCTATTTCGAACACTGCAATGTTATTTTAAGGCTGTTTTTATTAAATTATAAGATGCCATCAAAAATGAGATGCCATTTAAGCAAACCATCACATTAATCAAAACTTTTCCACTAGAACAGTCACCTGGGAACAACTGACACAACTAATGCACCATCACTCAGGTATTTAAAATGTTTAGCGTTTAATGGCACAGAATCATATCTGCTCAGTATAAAATGTGATTTTAAAAACATCTAAATACCTTTTCGTATTTAGTGTGCAACTATATTGCAGTTAACGTACCGATTAAAAGAGCTATTAAAATATGTTTGATCATTGGAACCAATGACTTACTTACAGATGAATTTATGGTATTATACACCAATACTCTATTTTAAAGTTGAACAATTTAATGGAGTTGAATGGTGACTATTGCATGTAAATACATCTATATGGACATAAAAACAATACACACAAATTAATTGGCCATGTAATGCAGCATTATTATGGAGAATTGACAAAATATATAAAATAGGTGACCCTGTAACTTAAATGTACAAGTTACATAAGCTGTTTTCTCACAGTTCAATGAGAATTCCCAAGGTCCTTTCTGTGATGCACTGTGAAGCAAATCCTGTTTCATGGCCACTGGCTCTCAAAAGACAATGCAGACAGCATTCTGTCTGGGGCTGCCACTCCGTGTGTGAATGGCAGTCATCTTTACAAGTTTCCAAGCAGCATCTGTTTAAAGGATCTTTCACCGCCTCAACCCAGCGCTTGCAAACTCTGAAGACAAAAGGTTTCTGAAAAGAAGGTCAAGAATTCCTTGAAGTCTGTCTATACTACTCTCTTTGTTTTGTCTGGAGAAGGCTGAATGGATTTGTGAAGGGGAGGGACACCGTGAGGATCAGTTAGAGATTCCTATTTGTCACCCCTTATTCTAATATATGTCTTTGAAAGAAAGAGCTGGAAATACTCAGGGGACTTCAAAGGAATTTAATTAACATTTAAATATAGAAATTGTTTTTTTTAAGTGTTGTAGTTTATCAGTCTTTGAAGCTTTGTTCCGTCCATTTTGGCATTTATATTTCAAGAGCCTTCTTTTTCTTATTCTTGTAAATATATTTTTTATATTTACATATACAGATGTTTAGTGCATTTTGCTTTCATCTAAATGGTGCATTGGTAAAGGGAAAATGTAATACTATTTTTCCACTTTTAAATCACAGTGTCAGCATGAAGTAGGTCTGGGTTAGTCATAACAGACTGGTTAAAGAATAAAACCTCTCAACAAGCTACCTCAAGTTCAGCATCCCGAGACCATTTCTGCAGCATCATATACCTCCTTCTACTGCCAATACTTGACCATCCTTATTGCCTCAGAGACCCAGTTTAACACTGATTTGGGCTCAGTCATGTGCATGTTGGCCCACATTTTCCAACATAGGAGTCTTATCAACTGCAGACTTTAGGCGATTAGTCAGGTCTGAGTCACTGACAGGGGAGTGTGCTACTTCATTGTAGCACCAACTCCACTGCTCATTCTCGTTATAAAAAAATGCAGCACAAAATTCAGATTGGTACCGCCTGTAAAATTTGCATTTATTTACATATTGCCAAGTGACCTCTGCACCGGTAGTGATATGTGATGTGGGGCGGAGCAAGAGTAGCTCGGAAGTCTGTCCCATGTGGCACAGCATGTGAGAGCAGCTGAGTGTAGAATCATAGAATTATAGAAACCGTGCACTGCAGAAGAAAGCCATTCGGCCCATCGAGCCTGCATCGACAACAATCCCATCCAGGTCCTAACCCCATAACTCACGGATTTACCCTGTTAATCACCCTGACACTAAGGGACAATTTATCATTGCTAATCCACCTAACTCGCACATCTTTGGACACATCTTTGGAGCACCCAGAGGAAATCCATGAAGACACGGGGAGAGCGTGCAAATTCCATACAGACAGTGACCTGAGGCTGGAATTGAACCCTAACCATGTGCCACCATGCCGCCCTTCTGTATTTCTGTAATAAACCATTGGAGCTATCACTTGTGTCCTCATTGCAACACAACTACACATTACACCATCAATTAGATGTGGAGCAGGTAGATCATGATGCCAGTCAGCATGCAGAGTTAATTCAATGCTAGCAGTGTCATTTCAGAGCTCAACACTCTAGTTAATACCTTCTCTAAACCTTGCATAACTGAGAAACTGTTCAGCAGCAGCAGGAAGGAATCCTTTCCAGCATTATTTAAAGGGATCATCAACCACTAGCAGATTAGTTGTTGGTTGATATTTTCAATATGCTTTAATTATATAGCAACGTAGAAGTTCAGAGTTTCCATAGGCAAAACAGATGCTCAAGTCCGCTTCCACATTCAATAAAACCATGGCTGACTCCAACTCCACTTTCTTGGCTAATTCCATTCCCTGGATTTCCTATTTTTGACCTGGGCCTTGATTACATTCAATGATTGAACATCCACAACCATTGAGTGAAAAATGTTCTCCTCAATTCAGACCTGTATGACTGAGCCCTAATGGTGAGACAATGCTGCCTATTTCTTCATTGACTCTGCATCCAACAGAAACAAGCCCTCAGCGTCAATTGTCATGATGATGGAGAAAAAACACAAATTATGAATGGAAGTATTGAGCTTTTAAATAGGATGTACAGGCTGCGATTGTCCCCAAAATAAATCTAAGTTCCCAACATGCGAGAAAACGGGAGTATTTCCCGTGGGTTTTCTTAGCGTACTTACCAGAGTGAATCGCCAACACTCTGAGCATTGCAGAGTGCCTTTACAGGCTTCACTCTGGTAAGTAGGGGACGGGGTCTATTCGTGTCTGAGAGGCCAGGAGCATAGTGCTGAGCGGGCCACTGCGCATTCGCTGACTTGTCAGAGAGGTGATTGGCGCATGTGCAGTGCCCCCCGTTTCCCCCCCCCCGCCCACCCCTCCAGTGGCTACCTCCCGATCACTGGCCTTCCTGATTCCTGGCTAGCCCCGCAACTCCCGATCCCCTGGTTGCTGGCCTTCTATCCACACACCCCCATGCCCTCCACTCAGCCTGATCACTGGCCTCCTGGACCTTCCCAAACCAGCCCTATGTCACCAACCCTCCCTCCCTCTCCCCAGCCAGACCCAATCTCCCCACCCCCCCCATCCCAACGACCAGCTCTGACCAACCTCCCCGGCAATCCCACCCCTCCCCATCCTGATGGCCAGCCCTGATAGCACTCACACCTTTCCTCTTCCACCGATCCTCATGAAGGGTGGCAGCGGGCCCCCCACCCCTTATCAATTGCCCCAGTAACTGCCCAGAAGGCCCTGCCCCCTTTCTGGACATGCTGCCAGGCTGACATTGCCCAATGGGCACACACCCCCACTTATCCCTGACCACCTGGGGGGGCCTCAATGCTCTCTGTGGGGTTGGGTGCCTGCTCCCCATTAGTGGGAGGCAGTCATAAATGCCGCTGGAGGGAACCACTCCTGGTGAAATGGGGCAGGAAATGCTAGCGGATCCACAGAATAACATCCCGGGCCTGCTAATCAGATTGAAATGCTTGTTTCAATATGATAATCAGCTCTGCCCTGAATTCCAGCTCAGAGCTGATTACACTTAAAGAGTGCGCCTGGGAGACGCTCAGCGGCCTGGGCATCCAACATGAACCCCACAATATCCCTGCCACTAATATCTCCTGGTCCGCTGAATACTCGAGCAGTGCAATGGGCTGGGAGAATCCCAACTATTTTTTTAAAAATGGGCCCACGTGGTTGAAGATGTAATTTCTGTCACTGAGAAAGCGGCGTTTGAATATCACACCTTACCAACAGACATTTTAAAGGGAGATTCCATGGAAACATGAACTGCTATCTCCCATGGAGATAATAGGAGCTGATTACATCTCATCAGGAATTATATCCTGTAAATTATTTCCTCAATAGGTTTGTGAATTTTTGCTTTCCAGGAATATACAAGAGTGTAGGATAAAAACCCGGTCAATGTGGACTTATGCTGGGTGTTAAGAGTATGTGACACAGAAATAAAAGGACAGGAGAGTCCCCCCTGCTCTTGCAGGTAAAAACATAAGTCTCTCTCTCTGATTGCTGAAGCCACAGTTGAAAAGGAAAAAGGGCAACTTGTCAACTAAATCACAGGATCTTGGAATCTCAAAACCAACTACTCAACTGCTGAAATCAGCACTACAGATATCATGAACCTCAAATGGTCGCAACATTTCACCACCTTCTCCTCAAGGACAAGTCGAAGCCTGATTCTTATATCTTTTTTAAAATCTCATTACTGGACTCAATTATCATTCCAAATCTGTGTGAATGTGTGTGCATATCTTTTAATATATTCCTCACATTTAGTAGCTAATTAACTAACTCTTTCTTTAAATCAAAATAGCCTGGTTAAATTTGACTCCTTTTAAAACATAATTATATTGGGAAAAGGCGCCCGCAAGGGAAGGGATTCTTTTTTGAAGTAATCTAGTTGCAACCAACCAGGAGACAAAGGGAAAAAGAACCATTTCATCCCTCCTCACCCAGGGGCATATGATTTTTTGGTATCCCGTTTGGAATTTAACCAATTGCGTCTCTTTGGAGAACAAATTTGGTGACCTCTCCTAGGGAAGTTCTAGTTTTTCAGGCAGCCCCCCTCCTGAACCACAGAAGGTCTGTTCTATGCAATAGCCTAATGGGAGTAGGATCTCAGGTAGTAAAGGAGATTGTTTTTTATTCATTCGTGGGACATGGATATCCATTATTGCCTATCCCTAGTTGTCTTTGAAGCTGAATGGTTTGCTGGGCCATTTCAGAGGGCAGTTGAGAGTTGCATGTAGGCCAGACCCGATAAAGAAGGCAGATTTCCTTCCCTAAAGGACATTAGTGAATGAGATGGGTTTTTCCAATGATCAACAATGCTTTCATGATTATCAGTAAATCCTTAATTCCAGGTTTTTAAAAATTTATTGAATTAAAATTTGAACGGATTCGAATCCAGGCATCCAGAACCTTAGCTGAGATTCTGAATTAATAGCTTAGTGATAATATCACTAGACGATTGCCTCCCCTTGACTTCAAAGCTACTGCACAACCCAAACATACTTGCAGGCTATTCCCCTTTGAATACAGCATGATCTGGGCAAAGAACGGAGGCCCTGCAGAACAGAACAATTTGCTGTAAGTAATAGGATGCGAAGGAAAAGGCAAAGAGCACTCAGCTTACAGTCATATTCATGCAGTATGTTCTGGGGACAATTATCCGACCTGCATTTCAATGAAGAACAAGTTTTGTGGTTTTTGCACTTCATTAAGGATCTTCTCACTGCAACCTGCTGCAGTGAAAGTTGTAACCCAACAGCAACAGTTTGAGCTGGCAGAGCAGCAAATTAACCTGGTGTGACTTTATTCTGAGTTTCCACCAGTGCACTCAGACTTCTGGTGGAAGCTCCTTGTCTGCGACTGGAAGCTGAGACAGCGGCCAAGAGGCACTACTTCAGGGTTGGCCCTGTAAGTGAGTCGATGGAGTTGTCCATCACTTACCTTTGAGGTGGATTGGCTCCCAAGCTCTTTGCAGAGCCAACGCCAAGTTGATGCTGGACGCTTCCATTTCCTCTATATTAACCACAGACTTCCTGGCAGGTTTCCCATTGCATAAGCATTTCATTGTGCACATCCATCAGCATTCTGTTCCATGTTCCCCAGGAAAATCTTTCATCACAGTCCTCTGTAGCAACTGGGCTCTCTGGTTCCCTTTGACACCTGCCTTGCAGGTCACTCGTACATAATATTTCAGTATGTGTACATCCCACTTCCAAACTATCCTATATTAGGAAAAACAAAAAAGTAACCTTGCTTAATGACAAATGAAGAACCTTGAGTAGACCAGGCCTACAGTCTGCTCCTCTCATTGTAACTCAATTTAGGGATAGGATCATAGAATCATAGAATGTTGCAGTGCAGACAGTGGTGGATTAACTACCACCTGGACCCCTAGGCTGAGCTCTTGATTGTGAATTTGATGATACATTGGTAGCACTGGAGGCAGTGGTGACAGTCATCGTGCTGTGGTGTGGGACTAATACTGTGTAAGGGTGAATGTTGAAGAAAGTAGTATATGTAACTAAGTATGCACTAAAATAAGTACGTATACATGTATGACAATAAACTCTTCATTGCATTTATTTTGTATTTACTTGCATGTAGGACAAGTCTGGGGTGAAGATCCTCTATTTATAGATATTTATTATATTAATTCACCCACAGGGTATAGTTATGAAAATTTATTTACCCTTAAAAAGGTTAAACCAATTTTTTTTTTGCTCTCGGGCCTCCATCCATTCCGGGCCCCTAGGCTTAAGCCTACTCAGCCTAATGGTTAATCCGCCATTGAGTGCAGAAGGAGGTCATTTGGCCCAGTGAGTCTGCACCGACCACAATCTCACCCAGGCCCTATCCCCATAACCCAGTGCATCTATCCTAGCTAGTCCTTCTGACACTAAGGCTTAATTTAGCATGGCCAATCTACCTAACCTGCACATCTTTGGACTGTGGGAGGAAACCGGATCACCTGGAGGAAACCCACACAGACACGGGCAGAACGTACAAACTCCACACAGACAATGACCCAAACCGGGAATTGAACCCAGGTCCCTGGCGGATTCTCCTAAAAGAAGCACTTACACACTTGAGGAAACTTCTAACTATTATCTTTGACACAATTAGGTGTGCATGAACAATTGGTTGATCTAATAAAGGGTTTGTCATATTTCAGGCATTCTTAGGATGGCAGGATGCTGGACTCAGAAATTAGCTCTCATCATGCTAACTTTATGCCTGGAAAACAGGCTCACTGAGGTCAAATTTCTCTCCCAAAATTTCTGTAATAAAAACTGAATGATTGTAGTGGATGTTTATGTTTTCCATTGAATTTGGCGGGCAGCATTGGTGACGATATCGAACAAAGAAAATTACAGATCAGGAACAGGCCCATCTGCCCTCCAAACCTGCACCGGCCATGCTGAACTAGAACCGCTGCGCCTTCCAGGGACCATATCCCAAAGAACAAAGACTCAAATTCAGATGATTTTGAACTTGCTTTCAATTTAATTCCAAATATAATAACCAAAGTCAAGAATTAGTTAAAAGCTTCAGTCCATAAATGATATTGGGTTAGGTTCTCACCTTGGCTCAGCAAGAATGTTTTTGTGACTAATGTCAAGGATGAATATGAAAATGAACTCAATGCACATAAAATGTTGCCAAAGCAAATCATTCTGAAATAACATCAAGCAAGGGTGGCATAGGTGTCGACATTGAACTTCAGAAATGATTATTGCTGATAATAACATGAAAATTTACCATGTCTCTGTAACATTTCTAGGCTTGCTGTTTTAGCAGAAACATTGACCAAATAAAATGAGACAATGAACTAAAATAGCAGGCAACAGAATATCGTAGAATCCCTACGCTGAAGAAGGAGGCCATTCAGCCCATCAAGCCTGCATCGACAACAATCCTACCCTATCCCCGTTACCCCACGTATTTATCTGCTAATTCCCCCGACACAGGGCAATTTACCATGGCCAATCCACCTAACCTGCACATCTTTTGAGTGTGTGTGGAAACCAGAGCACCCGGAGGAAACCCATGCAGACATGGGAAGAACGTGCAAACTCTACTCAGACAGACACCCGAGGCCAGAATTGAACCCTAGTCCCTGGCGCCATGAGGCAGCAGTGCTCACCCCAACTAATATCATCCAAACATGTTAAAAGTGTTTGACTGGCAGTTACTTCTGGAGAAATTAATCAATTTCTAAATGATTTTGGATCCTCCAACACTGTAATTTTAACATTCAAAGAGAATTCACATTTCCTGATGAAGATTTTTAAAACTACATGTGGAATTTCCAAAATTATATTTGCAGACGCAGTGTTATCTCCAGGCACATCTTGGAAGTGATAAACTTCACAATTTCACGCTAAACAGCACAGATCGGTTTGATTGGATGAACTCTAACCCAAATTCAGATGATCTTGAACTTGCTTTCAATTTAATTCCAAATAGAGAACCAAAGTCAAGAATTAGTTGAAAGTTTCAGTCTGTGAACAATAATGGGTTAGGTTCTCACCTTTACAACCTGTCCTGTGTCACAAAACACTCAAAGGAACATTGGCTGGATCTAATGCTGGCAAGCAATGCATCAGACTCCCATTTCTGTGCTTCACTGTGACAAGGCTACATAGCCAGAGGTTATGGATGGAAATATACCCTGAAGTGCTGTTCTATAACAAGTGAAGACAGTATGGCCTAATGGTTTCAAGTACGCACGAGTGGCAAGTGAGCCTTCCGCCAGTGCAAAGGAAGACAGATGCAATTTTTCAATTTGAAACAAACAAGGCTGTGCTAAACAAAATCAAGCCTTTCAGGGAAAAAAAAATGCATATCCACCTTTCCGTCACAGAAGCTGCTGATTCTTTTTGAATTGTAAACTGAAAGTTTTCCACGTTGGACCAGGCTGGGTTAATTGACCTAATTTCCTCACCACTCTTGATTTTCTTTTGCGTGTTCCTTTTTGAACAATGGCGGTCCAATAACAAAAATAATATTTCAGTTCATGTGAGCCAACTTGTAAATTTTCCAAGTTACTCTGGGAATCAACAGTGTAGGTGACAGCTACGCTCCATGACAAGCTGCCTGCTGTTGTAATCTGTTCTCTGGAAGTCTAGTGAGAAGGTGATTTGTGACCTTTTGGCTTTGAATCTATTTTATTTCTACTGCTTTCATTTGGCTGGAGAGGTATACAGCCTTTTGTTGGATAGGCCTCTTCCACTCTAAGCAGCTTAGGGAGCCACTGATGTTTGGTTGCCTTCCATAACATGACTTTAACAGTTATACTTGGGCTTGACCTGAATTTAGAACCTGTTAGAGCCAAACATGGCACATTGAATTTAAAATAGAAAGAAAATTTGTATTTATATCACAGATTTCAATACCCCAGGTCATCTTAGAACATTTTACAGCCATAATCACTGTCGTAATGTAGAAAATGTGGCTTTCAATTTGTACACCAAAACTCTATTGTTGTAATATGTTTTTAAGGGATAACAGCGTAACATCACAAGAAGGGAAGTGTGTCATGTAATAAAGTCTTAGTTTCACTATTGCTTTGAGCAGAGCACACACACAGCTCTGCCTTCAAATTTAATACCTATTAGAACTGTACTCAACTGTCCAACCTTAATAAGTGAACCCACAACATATTTACCCAATCTCTTATGAGCGATTGGTGCCTTGTGTTTTTACAGTAAATAAGCCCATAGTATTATATCACGACAACAACGTGACACCTACAATACCAATCTCTTTATCATCAGATAAGCTGTTTATATGCTGTTGATTTAAGAGCAAATATTAGCCAGGACAACAGGGGTAACACTACTACTCTTGTTTGGAAATATTACTATTGGATCTTTTATGTCCTAATGATAGGACAGATAGGGCTCATTTAATATTTTATCTGAAAGTCAGTACTTTCAACATTGTATCACTGCCTCAATAATACATTGGAGTGCTTACCTAGATATTTGTGCTCAAGTCCCAGACTTGGGCTTGATCCCACAAACTTGAGACAAGAATGTCACCGACTGAGACACAGCTGATGTTAAGTGCTGTTAAATGCTGATTACCCAAATATTTAGAAACATCTGACCAATATCTCAGTGAATAGTAAAAAATGGAACAAAAATGAAAGAAAACAAGTTTCATTTAACATAAGCCTAAGGTTCCACACTTACATGCCACCTTTGAGTCTGTTTTATTCTTTGGTATACTCTGGTCCCTTTAAACATAGGGTGGCATGCTGGCACAATGGTTAACACTGGTGCCCCACAGCGCTAGGACATGGATTTGATTCCTGGCTTGGGTCACTGTCTGTGTGGAGTTTGCACATTCTCCCCACGTCTGCGTGAGTTTCCTTTGGGTGTTCCGATTTCCTCCCATACTCCAAAGATGTATGGGTTAGATTGATTGGCCATGCTAAATTACCCCTTCGTGTCAGGGGAGCCAGCAGAGCAAATGCATTGGGTTACAGGGATAGGGCATGGGTAGGATTGTTGTCGATGCAAGCTTGATGGCCTCCTTTTGCACTGTAGGCATTCAATGAACATTTCAGTGGATTCCCAATGGTATTATCATTTGAGCTTGGCTGGCTGCCAGATGAGTTGGGGAGAAAGGGGGAAAGACTAATGGGAATGGCTCCTATTATTAATGTTTGACACCAGTAGTACCTTAAAAAACAAGACAGTCTTCAAATTAATTTTAAAAAATTGTAACTTTTAATTTGGACTTTACAAGACAAGGAACTTTGCCATGTCCACTATGGCTCTCACCAACATTTACAAATGTACCAAAGAAGCATTGTTTCCGGATGTATCACAGCTTGGTATGGCTCCTGCTCTGACCAAGAATGCAAGAGACTACAAAGATTTGTTGACATGGCCCAGTCCATCACACAAATCCCCCATCAATTGACTCCATGTACATTTCCCATTGCCTTGGAAAAGCCAGCATAATCAAGGGCCATATGCACCCCAGACTCTTTCACTTTATCCTGTGGGGAAAAAGATGCAAAAGTCTAAAAACACAAACCAACTGACTCAAGAACAGCTTCTTATTGGGTCCTCTCATACATTAAGCTGATCTTTCTCTGCACCCTAGCTGTGACTGGAATACAACATTCTGTACCCTCTCCTTTCTTTTTCCCCTATGTACTCTATGAACAGTATGTTTTGCCTGTACAGTGCACAAAAAACAATACTTTTCACTGTATGCTAATACATATGACAATAATAAATCAAATCAAAACAGGTGGGGTTGGTAGTTGATCCTCCTTTAATGTGTCTAAGTTCCTGTCCTATCCATTTAAAAATTTCACCACATTTTGTGCATTCTAGCAATGCCTGTTGAATCAAAGGTTCCCTATATGCTGTAGTGTCGAAGTAATGATGAAACAAAATGCTGCAATGTATCACACTGTCATTTTAAGTGAATTTAAATACAACTGCTGATACTCAATTGCTTCTGTCACCCATTTAAAGTGATACTGGTGGAGTACAATTTCCACACATACCCAGTGGAACATGTTGACAATTGTTTGCCCTCTCGCTATTCCAGTATTACCAAAAAAAGGGTTCAAATTGTGTGGAGGTTCCTTCCTCTGATTGCAAAATGAAATAAAAAGGAATTTATAAATTGATCAGAAAGCTCCCTCTTATCTGTCAATTGATTATTCTCCCAATGAATATCATACAGCAAATTTTCCAAAGGTGTTCAACCAATGAGGAACATGGGCGGATTCTCCGGCCATGCGTGCCCCAAGATCAGAAATTCCCACCTGAGCTCAACGGATCTTCAAATGGCCTCCTGGATTTTCTGCCTCGCCCGCTACGATTCCCACAGCGGACAAAACAGGAAAATTCCAGCCACAAGCTCAGCAAATTACCCATCACCCAAGTGTTATGGTACACTAGGAAATCAACAAAAACTTGGCATGAAGATTTCCTGTTTCCAATGTATTGCTTCCCATAAGAAGATTTGTAATGGAAATCTCATAATAAGCATGTTTGGTTGGTGGAGTTGTTGGAATTAGTGTATAATTAATGTTAACATACGACAATAATAAATTTCTGACTCCTGAGACTTGAGACATTTTGGTTTAATATTTTAAATTGCATTTGTGGCTTGTTTATGTTTCGGGCTGTTTTCCTTTGAGGAGCTGCCTTTTTTGCTTTATCCCTCAGTTTATTTAATGTAGTTTAATTGTTTTACACAAGAGAGTGGGATTTGACATATGCTATTATGGACTACCCCCATTCACCTACATGAGACACTTGTTTCCATTGCCAAGGATAACTAATAATTCAGTCCAAAGACAAAATGCAAATTGTATCCAACAGCTTCTTTAACAATGGTCAGAGGAACAAGAAATCTGCAGGATGCCACCAGGAAATTATGTCATTGCTATTCCGATTCAGTGACTTGATACTGCAATGATGAGTGGTTCACGTTTATGTATCAGTGACCACATTCCAGGGAAAAGCTTTATGCAACAATTACAATGTCCGGCAGTTCAAGTGGAGAATAGTTCCGTTTTTAATGAATGCATTTCCTTAGTTGGTGCTTCTTCTTAAAAGACTTTTGAGTGGTGGTTACCACAAAAGCTTTGATGCTTTAAATATTGACTTAGAATTTTTCACTGAGCAACTGTTGTTCTGGATGATAAGATGCATCAAATTGTAAATAGACTTGATAAAACTATAAGATACAGGAGCAGAATTAGTCCATTTGGCCCACTGTGGCTGCTTTGCCATTCAATCATGTCTAATAAGTTTCTCAACTCCTTTTTCCCACCTTTTCTCCATAACCTTTGATCCCTTTACCAATCAAGAATCTTTCTATCTGTGTCTTAACTACACTCAATGACCTAGCCTCCACAGCCTTGTGTGGCAATGAATTCATAGATTCATCACCCCCTGTGACCGAAGAAATTCCTCCTCATCTTGGTTCTAAAGGGCCATCCCTTTACTCTGAGGGCTGTACCCTCAGATCCTAGCCTCTCCTACTAATGGAAATATTTCCTCCATGTCCACTCCATCCGGGCCTTTCAGTATTCTGTAAGTTTCAATGCTAGACTACTTTTTCAACACATCTATTTGTAAGAAAGTAAGGTTTATGTAACAAACCAAAGTGGTATCAGTAAGGAAAGTTTAATGGGAAAAACTCTAGTGGTTTGAACCCACAAAAAGTTCTCTGTATTTTTTTTGCACAGTAGATTCTATACTGGAAAAGGGACATAATTCAAATACACAATCAGCTCAAGGTCCTTGACTCCAGGTTAGTAGTTAGATTATGCATTTTATCCATTGTGATTAGCAAACCAGTGGGTAATAATCATCAGAAGGATCACTAAGAACATTAATCGAAGAATGCCACGTGGAAGTGATAGTATGAGTGATCTGTCGAGTAACAGCTTCAGCCCAGTCTTTTTGAGAACATGGGACCTAAAACAATAGCTGAGTGATATAATCAGCTTAACTTTTAATCAGCACCCTATTCTGATCCCAGCATCAACAGTTGGATGGAGACTGCTATCCATTTATAATATTACCTAAGCAGATGCTTAATTGGGCTTGTTGGTAGGGAAGAAAACATTTACATATCTGATTAAAGCTCCTCAGAGTATGTCATTCGGCAGCTTGTAGGATTTTGTGTTTTCTGTAGAAGTTTCTCATGACTTTTTTTTTAGATTTCTTTTGACTATTTTTTCAAAGGAAGAATTTAGAAAAGAGTTGCATTTAAATGGTTTTATTGAAGCAATGTGTTTTCACAAAAAGATTTAAACAAAAATAACATAGAAGTTAAAAGAGGAAAACTAATGGGCTGAAAATTGAAATAATTTCCCCAAAGAACAAAAACAATAAACTAAAATAGGCTATTAACCTGAATTGGTCGTGAAAAAAAAACTCAAGATCCTTGTTTTGGGAAGTCACTTGGTAAGTGTTATTTGTTCCAATCCTCTGGTTGTGAAAACAAGGAGATAGAAACACAAACAGAAACACATGTTGACAATCACATCTTTGGAGAGAAACAGTTAGGACTGAATTGCATTCAGATTCTGAACATTAGGATGCTGAAGACTATTTAGAATATCTTCTGTTTTGATCAAGCAAAGCAGCAGTAAAGAGGGGAAGATTATATTCACTATTTTGTATTACTTCACAAAGACAAGTTGTGCTGATTGTTTGGGTCCAATATACCTATTATTTTACATGTTCAAAGAAACAAAATAGCCTAAAATTTCATTCTGGCCTTATCTCAATAACAGGTGGACAGCAAGTCTATTGAAAGATTGATTCAATTTGATTTCTTATTGCCACATGCACTGGGATACAATGAAAAGTATTTCTTGAGTGCTACGCAGTCAAAACATACTGCCATGGAGTATATAGGGGAGAAGGAAAGAATAGAGTGCAGAATATAGCATCGCAGTTACAGGTAGTGAAGAGAAAAATTAGCTTAATATATGATAGGACCATTCAAAAATCTGATGACAACAGGGAAGAAGCTGTCCTTGAGTCTATTGGCACTTGCAGAAGGTGCAACTTCAGTTTGTATGTCAAGGGGGATACAATGTTATATCCCTTGTGTTATGCTATGGTTTAACCAGATATTGGGCAGTGTGAGTTAACTCTGGGGTGACTGATGCCATTGCTCTCAAGAAGTTGCATATGGCAAACCTGAATTTCAAACAAGCAGCTAATTAGCTCTCATAAAATGTGCCATGTAATGAATCACTTACAGATGTTGGAGAACAAATATGGGCAAAATAAGTGACAGCCTCATACCAAAGTCAATAAAAACCAGCACCGTATAGCCTTGACTGTGTGCTCCATTATACAGTGAGACTGCTCAGTTCCTGGGTGGAACAGAAAGAGAAATAGGACCGGGATCCATACTATCAGGCCTCGGCCCTCTTTCCATTCTCTGAGAAATTCTGGAGCATTTCTCATAGGTGGGGAAGAGTGTTTGCAATACAACAAATACAGACAAAAAGCAGTCATGTAAATGAGACAGAACAAGGCATTTCCAGCCTTCCTAGCTCACATTCCTGTAGGTTCATCAAAAGGATACCCAGATGCTGGGATTTTCAAAGCAGCTGTTGCAGAGCCTTCCATTTCACTCAGATTGAAGAGTCTGGAAAGGACAGGCAATGAGGAAAAGGCCTAAAACTGTTTTTGAATAGCAGCTGGAAATGACTGACATGTACTATAGGCTTTCTACTCCTGATTCTGTGTGCAGGCTCCTTCCATTGGATAAAGATGTACCCAAGTAACATCAGTAATAATGCTAACATTTCAAGCTCTGGCAAATTCAAGTAAAGGTACGTGCTGTATACTTGGGTTTATTGAGCCTGATTAGAACCCAAATGCAGCTGGAGAGGAATATGTATTGGAGATGTAAATGCATTGCAGTAACTCAGAAAGGCTCCTTCGACAACAACACCTAAACCTGCATTCTATACTGCCTAGAAAATCAAGGGCTGCAGATACTACCTGCTGCCATTTGCCCTTCTAAGCAATAGAGGTCATGGATTTCGAATGCATTGTCAAAGAAGCCTTGCAAGTTCTGGCAGAGCATCTTGTAGAAGGTGCACATCTACATCTCCAATAGCCCTTCTGAATTTAGAATCAAACACCTTTACACTGGCATTAAATCTACTATGTTAAACATTAACCCTAGATGCTTAGCCGTTGTCCCTGATTGGATATGAATGAATGTTGGTGGGTTTTGGAGAGGCTTAAATTGGTGTGGTGCTTGGCCCAAGTTTTGGTTATCTTACTGGTGTAGAACTTATTGCAGATTTTGATTAATGTCTTCTTGCAGTTATATTGGGAAAGGAAAATTGTGTGCAAATAAAATTTAAATGGAACAGGACAATAGTGGGGAGATGATGGCCTAGTGGTCCAAAGATATGTGGGTTAGGTTGATTGGCCATGCTAAAAATTGCCCTTAGTGTCCTGAGATGCGTAGGTTAGAGGGATTAGTGGGTAAATATGTGGGGATATGGGAGTAGGGCCTGGGTGGGATTGTGGTCAGACTCAATGGGTCGAATGGGCTCTTTCTGTACTGTAGGGTTTCTATGATTTCTATTTCTGTCATATTATCACTGGACTATAAATCCAGAAACTTGACTAATGTTCTAGGGACCTGGCTTCAAATCCCACCACGGCAGATGGTGGAATTTGAACTCAAAACTATCTGGGGTTAAGAATCCACTGATGACCATGAAACTATTGTCAATTGTCAGAAAAATCCACCTGGTTCACTAATGTCCTTTAGGGAAGGAAACCCGCCATTCTTACCTGGTCTGGCCTACATATGACTCCAGAGCCACAGCAATGTGATTGATTCTCAACTGCCCTCCAAGGGCAACTAGGGATGGGCAATAAATGCCGGCTAGCCAGTGATGCCCATGTCTCACAAATGAATAAAAAGAACAAAAGATGGAGTGTCAGATTAGGGGAATATTTTCTCAAATTTATTTGGAATACTTCAGCAGGCATTTCAATTATTGGCAGGTTTGATAAGGATCAGTAACTAATAATTTTAATACATTGAGCATTTCTGTGGAACTCAGTGTAATAATTTCTCCATTTAAAACATGTATAAATGTATGATTTTAATATCAGCAGATTTTTGATGCTTTGGAGTAAGAGACTGAAAGTTGGCATATTGTTGCCTTATTGGTTGCCTCAGGTAAATAATATTCGAGTAAATTTTTATATATTTGAGTCAAATTAAAATAAAAGATGTAAAGTCAAGAGAAGAGCCTGTAAATCACCTGGCAGCAAACCAATTGAATTTTAGGAAGTAATGGGTCCTTTATAATAAAATTATAATGTTCAATAATGTCTAGAAACCTATTACAGTTTATGCTCCTACTCTCTATTTAACTCACAATATCTTCTTATAGAATACTTGAGAAGAAGGGGAGGAATCTTACTTGAGTAATTAAATTTACAGGGTAGGTGCAGGCTACTGAACTTCCCGGCACTTGGTTTCAAACAGGGACTTTCTAACGGAGAAAATTGATGTAATGTGCACTTGTTTCAACCCCTGATTTTAGGCTGAAATGTCTATCCAATCACAGATTAATATAGCACAGAAGGAGATCATCCAGCCCAAACTGTCTATGCCAGTCCTTTCATAGAATTATCCAATTAATCCCATGCTGCTGCCCTTTCCCTTTAACCCTGATTTTCTTTTTCTCTTCAAGTTTTTTTATGGAATTTGGATGGTACTATTGAATCTGCTTCCACCATCATTTCAAGCAATGCATTCCAGGTCATAGCACATCCCTGTATAAAAAGACTGTGACCTCTGGTTCTTCTGCCAATCATCTTGGAGCAGTCAGGAAGACTCCATGGTGGGGTGAAAATGGCAGCCAGTCCCTGATTCCAAGATCCCCAGTCCTATTCGGTTCCAATAGTAAGGATATTCCCGGGCGCGAGACTGAGTTCACCGGCGGAATGGGGCCAGAAAAAATGCGAGAGGCGAGAAATTGGGTGTGAACCTGATTTTTCACCTCTGGCCCTATCTTACTGGCTTGCCACGTCGGTTGATTGGCACAATGAGCTGGTAAGTTCCCTTCTCATAGACCAGGTTCTTGATTGATAAGGGGATCAGGAATTATGGAAAAAAGGCAGGAGAATGGGAATGAGAGAAAAAAAAAGCCATGATTGAATGACGGAGCAGACTCAATGGGCCAAGTGGCCGAATTCTGCTCCTATGTCTTACCATCTTATTAATTCTGAAACACATATATCAGCAGAAACAATAGCATTTTTCCTTAAGACCAGCAAACATGATCTTAAGAATCTATGCAGAATAAATTGGCATGCTTCTTGTGTGGCTCCCCGCACCAGCACATTGTTGATATTTCCACAATGTTTTCACTCCTTCTAACCCTTCTAACAGCTGCTTCACTTTTCAGTGGAACAACTCAAGAGTTGAATTAATATCAAAAGGTAAGAAAAAAATACCTGTAGCTCCCAATTGGTGTGCTAAGATACAGAGAAAGGAACTGCTTGACAAGACAGCAACCTAAACTCATATCCAAGATAGAATAGCATTTAGCATTAGCTAGCTTACATGTGATCCCTTTTACTGCGGACAACTGATAATTCTCTCTTTGCTCTGCCTGGTTTAGATCTCTGAAATCTAAACAGACTCGCTGATTGCCATCTGATTTTTCTACAATTACAACTGGATTAATTCACTTTGTTGATTCTTCAATTTTCTTGATGGTGTGAAGTTTCTCTGTTCTGTCCAATTCCGCTTTCAGTCAGTCTCTCAGTATGACTAGTACTTTCTTGGGCAGGTGGATTTTGGGTGTCACAGTGTTGCCAGTCTCAATAGTTTGTTCTTTCTTAAGGCAACAGGTCTCCTTGAGTATATCTTTGCAACTCACTCAGAATGTCATCAGAGGTTGCAGTCATTATTCTCTTAATTAGCTTTAGACTTTCACAAGTTGGAAGAAAGGAAGAGTACGAGCAGTATGGAATCATAGAACCCCTACAGTGCAGGAGACCATTCGGCCCATCAAGCCTGCACCGACATCAATGCTAGCCAGGCCCTATCCCCTTAACTCTACATATTTAGCCTACTAATCCCCCTGTCACTAAGGGGCAATTCAGCACGGCCAATCCACCTAACCTGCACATCTTTGGAGAGTGGGAGGAAACCGGAGCACCTGGAAGAAACCCACGCAGACATGGGAAGAATGTGCAAACTCCACACTACCCTGTGGAGTTTTGTGCTGGTTTTTCCCAATTTCAGGATCTTGAATATATTAAGTTATCTCAGAGATTTTGCCACCTTTATATCCCTTGTAATAAGAAGAGTATGCCTAAACCTGGATGCTTCATACCAGATGAGTTTCACCATGTGAACCACATGGTAGGGTAACATTTCCTGTTCATTGCACTTGGGGCATTTTAATTTCCCAAATATGGCTAAGAACAAAATGTTGTGGCCACCTGTAATGTCATATCTCTACCTTCACTAGGCAGGCCGGGAGTTTTCTGTGGAATTTGAATTAAGAATAACTGAATAGCAACATTAGCTGCAGGCACCGGGTTAGTACTAAAATTAGGTAAGAAGAAATGTTCCCTACCTCACTTGCCTCTGGATCTGCCTGTCTGCAACTTAAGCACAAACATCTGTCATCTGCTTTGGAAAAAGTAAAAATTATAGACCCTCTGTTCTCTCGAAAAACCTGTTGAAACTTAATGCTGTTATGACTTTCATGGGAACAATTACGGGTGTCCTTAAGTTGGCCTGTATTCTAGCCTACAGCAGGTTTGCTTATTACCTTCACATTGAAGTTGAGATGATGAAGACAGCTCTTTGAGATACCAACATAAAAATGTGATCTGTATAGATCGATACGTATGAGAAATTCAGATAGTCATCTTAGTTTAAAGTTCAGAGGTCGGGAGCTCTGGTTCCTGATAATCCCCAGGCCTCTTGTACGTGCACAGCTGAAAAATGGCCACACATGTGCATTTTGGTTGTTTTGCATTCTTTAGGCTAGGGACTGGCCCTAGATGCTGGCACAGAAGATAAGAAGCAGAATGACCTCAAAAATGCAAGTTAGGTGACTTGGGATGGAGTGCCACTATCTTGTAGGTGTCCCATGGGGACGAACACTGGAGAGGGCTAGGGAGAAGTCCCATAAAGAACTTCCAGACAAACCCTTTGAACAAAAAATAGTTTTCTTCACTGAAGTTAAAGAACAAAGTAATTTGTTCTGAATTTGTGAAAGAAGTGCTGGGAGCAGACTTTAAATGAAATGGGAGGCATCCAGAAAATCTGAAAAGATGCCGGAGATTGGTGACTCTGCACTGTGGGCTGTTGGGGTAAAGTTTGTAGCAGTGCTGATCGACTTGGCATGCTGAAGATCTGAGACTATGCATGGAAGGTGAAGTTTGAATGTATGCGGGTATGCAGGGGAAAAGAACCTTGGAAGGTGAGATTGAATCCCTGCAATGGTGATCATCGTTGAAGACATGCTAGTGGAGTGACCTTTGAAGAGAATACCAAAGCAAGATCTTCAATTGGGAGATTAGAAACTCTTGTGGGAAAGGCAGATTTTCAGTGAGATTTGGGGGGCTCACAATGTGACAAACATCTGAGTAGCTTGTTGAGAAATCCATGGAATCAAACTTGGTCACATCTGTCATTTTTTCTGCAGTGTGGTATGTTCAATGACAGTTCACCTATTTAATTCATGTGTATCTCATACTCACTCTGAATATTGAAGTGGAAGATAGATATTGAAAATTGTTTTACCTTTCTGAACTTGTACAGTAAATTTTTTTTTTGTTCAAACCACAAGCAATTTTGTAATTTAATCACTTGATAAGCAACTTGACTCTCAGATTTAATTTACTTTAAACAAAACATCCCTAACCAGGACCAGGATCACCATCAGGATCATTAAATTCAGTCCAGTGTGGGCCTTTGACCCGCACTTGAGGCTGATGGCAAAGCTTAGAAGCGCACATGCAACAACCTACCCTTCAGAGGTTCCCATATCCACTAAGAAAATCCTTCAATCTAGTTCCTTAGACCGAGATTTAAAAAAAACTGACCAAGATTACACAACATGAGTAAACATGAAGAGTACTATTTCTCTCCAACAAATAATAACTATTTCTCTGGAATACATAAATCGATTTTGATTCAGTCTGACCAGCTGATAGTTCTGCTAATCAATTGGAGCCACACATTTGTTATCTGCATTGGAATTGTTTGAAATTTTAAGTCATCAAAATGTGGATGCAATGTGTTCGCTTTTCTCATACCACCAATATTATTTCAAAATAGTCATAATCATGTACTGGGATTGTACCGACGCTGACCTAATTCACACAGGATAATGATTCATAGAATCATTGAATTCCCTACAGTGCAGAAGAGGCCATTTGGCCTATCGAGCCTGCGCTGACTCTCTGACGGAATTTCTGTATATCGGATAACCGCACATATTTTCCATGGCTAATTCTCCTAACCTACACACGGAGGGACACTAAGGGACAAACCACCTAATCTGCACAGCTTTGGACTGAGAGAGGTAACTGGAGCACCCGAAGGAAATCCATGGGGAGAATGTGCAAACTCCACACAAACAGTCACCTGAGGCCGGTCCCTGGAAGTAGCAATATTAACCATTCTGCCACTCATAGTAGATACCAGGGAGACTTAAAAATAAGTGGAACTTGACAAAATATATATGATTTAACCAGGAGTCCCTATTATTTCAATGTCAGAAATGTGGATACAGAGCTTCAAATGAAAGTTTGGGAACATCCATTTCAATGTAGAGCCATTCCGAATGTACAAATGAATGGAACATTGGGGGTTATTTCAAAACAACCTTTTGTTTACTGAGACTTATTTTTAAAAAGTAGTGTCTGATTGCCATTAAGAGGGGAAATGCCAAATGAGTTGTTGTCCTCATATCAGAGAAAATTTCCACTTATGCAAAACTAGTTTTCTGGTCAGCGAAAACAGAAAGCTTAGCGTGGCAGGGGAAACCATCCCTAGTGAACACCCGCCCATTGCTGTCTTCATGGTATGCTACGAGTGTCATTTCCTAGAAGCCAGGGACCAGAAGCAGCTGGCCAAACATGTTGTCACAAAGGATGCGTTACATTTTCTGTCATTGTCATCATATCCGGTTACAGGGATTGTCAACCCTTCAGGCCCTGCCCTGGAATCTCTGGGAATGTAAATATTAATCTCCTTGAACAGTGCTAGGAGTGTTCATGGGAGCATTAACAAAAAGCTTTTTCAAACATTTTCCTTGTGCTCATTACACATTATTGAAGACAGTACAAAAAATTGTTTGACTGAGCAGGGGGTGGTTAGAGATCGGGTGATGGGATTTCCAGGAATACCTGTCGCTGGAATTGGCAAAACTAGCTGATAGATCTTAGCTCTAAAGCTGGCCTCAATATTACCTACTTACAATGCTGTTGCTTCAAGTCCAAGACAAACTTGTACAGAACAGTTACTTTAATATGGCCATTCATCATTGGCAGTGCCAGCAAGTGATGATCTCTTCCATGCCAATTGTTATCTAAAACATTTTACATAAACCATGGAAAAGCATATGTCTATATGACTGCTTTTACAATACAACAGGCAGCAAAGTGTCACGCTGGTTAGCACTGCTGCCTCACAGCACCAGGGACCCAGGTTCAATTCCCAGCTTGGGTGACAGTCTATGTGAAGTCTGCACATTCTCGCCATGTCTGCGTGGGTTTCCTTCAGATGCTCCAGTTTCCTCCCACAGTCAGAAAGACATGCTAGCTAGGTGCATTGGCCATGCTAAAATTCACCCTCAGTGTACTCAAACAGATGCCGGAATGTGACAACTAGGGGATTTTCACAGTAATTTCATTGCAGTGTTAATGCAAGTCTATTTGTGACACTAATAAATAAATTGTAAGCTGAAACATAAAGTATACTGTAATCCAAACTCAGGCCTTGACCTCAGTCTGGAGTGAGTTAAAGTGAAACTCCCTTAATGAGGGATTAAAGTAAAATAAACTGTAATTCAGTTCTACTTCAGAAGGAAAGTTTGGGGAGTTCTAATTTATGCAGAGACTTTTTCTTCTTAAATGTGGCAAGAGTGCACATTTTTTACAGGTTGTCTTACCTCACTACAGCAGTCAAACAAAGAATGAAATGAGTTTAATCATTTGCATCAATACTTGTGCTGAGATGGACCAGAGTGTGGCTATTTAGATCCGTTCACTTTGGCTTGTACATTTGTTAGTTCCCATGAGCTTATCTTTAGACATTCAAAGAATTCTTCAGTTATTCTCAGCTGCATTTTTTTCTATATGGGAAAAAGTTGCAGATCCTATGTCTCCCACAAAACCAAGGAAGTGAAAAATAATGTCAATTGATGTCGGGAAAAGCCAGGAGAAATTAAACCATAACAGGCAGTTTTCATTCATTGGCACAGCTGTATTGTACTAAGTGACCCCCTTGTGTGCCATAATTTGTGTCATTCTATAAATCAGAGCAAAAGACAAGACAATTAAATATCTCAAAACTTCTAAACACTGCCAATATCTGCCTTGAACCTTCCCGCAGATGAAAGAAAGGAGTTAAGTTAATTACCCAGTTCTTTCTCTTATAATGATGGGTGACCAGGAAAGTTGGAGTTCCAAGCAAAAGAACATAATTCAAACTTAATTAAACGTGTTCCGTCTGGGTGATTTTTGTGTAAATCCCTATGTGTATATAACCTGAATTTTTTTCACTGATTTCAGCTGCTTGTATTGCTACCATGTTATCGAATGGTTATGCACACTGGGAGCAATTTTAACCTTTCCTACCCATCAGGAAACTTATGTGATTGGATGCAGCAAAAGTTTTTACACACTACCCAATTTTGCTCTTTGCGTTAAGTCAGTTGATCACCAGGTCTCAATGGTTTCAGTCAGATAGGTTAAAATTCCCTATTATCATCACCAACATTGAAACTAACTTTTCTCCTTTAAACCAATTTCCCGTTTCATCAAAAAGTACCAACAGCAACACCTTTTTGGTTCCTTTGTATATTTTGACCCATTCAAACATCAGCTTAGCTCTTTCTTTTTATTGAATGAGGAAAGGTTTTTTCCTTCATCTAGAAGGTGGTTGGAGTCTGGAACAAACTTCCAGAAAGGGTGGTGGATGTAGAGTCGGCCAAGGTACTCAAAAAGGGAATTGGCTTGCTATCCGTAACCAGTGTGCAGGGTTATAGGGACAAGGCTGGAGAGTGAGACCAGGTAGACTGTTCTTTCAGAGACCCAATGCAGATTCGATGGGTCGAATGGCCTCCTTCTACACTGTAAAGATTCTGTGATTCTATGATTCAATGAACAAACTGGGTGCCAATTCATTGAGCCTCAGCATGGTTAACCCTGGACAAATATCTATCTGATCCCAACATTATTTTTTGGGGCGGCACAGTGGCACAGTGGTTGGCACTGCTGCCTCACAGTGCCAGGGACCCGGGTTTGATTCCTGGCTTGGTTCATTGTCTGGGGTTTGCACGTTCTCTCTGTGTCTGCGTGGGTTTCCTTTGCATGCTCTGGTTTCCTCTCACAGTCTGTAAGACCTACTGGTTAGGTGCATTGGCCATGCTAAATTCTCCCTTCAGTGTGCCTGAACAGGTGCTGGAGTGTGGTGACAAGGGCATTTTCATAGTAACTTCAATAAGTTTTAATATAAGCCTACTTGTGACATTAATACTTAAACTTAAACATTGCTGTGCGCTGGAGTCATATGTAGGCCAGACCACTTGTGTCCAATAAATAAACTTGAACTTTATTTTAACCCAAGTATTCAGATTTTAATGCACAAAAGTCACTCGCCATTCAATCCTGTTATGCAAATCTCCTGAGCCAAGTACAAATTGTTGCTTGGTTATCTGCTTTTAAAAAACAGAATGAATATCATAAATATATAACCAAAAGGTGAAGGGTCATCCAGACTCGAAATGTTGGCCCTATTCTCTGTCCACAGATGCTGTCATAACTGCTGGGTTTCTCTTGCATTTTCTGTTTATGTATCACAAATATAATCAATCTGCAACCAAATATCACAAAAGGTTACAAAAAACTAATTATCATTTGCAAAACAAAATTATTTTTGTTGAATGTTTTTGTAATTGTTGAGATTAATAAATAATTCTCTGAACAATGTAAAAGCTTATAGCGCAAGAATGACCAGACTCACTCTTATTATCTTAAGGCACATAAATCCTTATCAAAATATAATTTTATTTTCAGTATGCTATTTCTTGATGGACAATACACATTGCAACATTCAGTTACAACAGTGATTTTAGAAGTTTTGAAGTGTTATGTCAGTTGAAGTTATATCTTTAATGCAGAGTTACATTTGTACCAGGTACTTAGCAAACATCCTCATTGTCTAGTTGCCACCCTTTTGTTGTTGTGGCTTAAATAAAGCTGGCATAGTGGTCATCACAGAAGGAGGGCACTATGATTTCTGCTAGGGTATCAGACACTGGGTTGCTGAGGAAGTTGAGTCCCTTTCCATTCAGGTACAGGGCAAAGTTGATGTGCAGTTCCAGCAAAGCGAGGTACATGCAGACTCTGGCACACTGAGGAAGCCCAGTGAAGCCATTTGTTTACTCTGCCCGCCGTTTCCTGAAAAGAGAGAATGAAACTTAGTCAACTCTCTTTTAATAGAAAACATTGGCGATTTCCTTTGTTCAACGTGTAAATACATCCAACTCCAGCTGTGGAGGAGGGAACACACAAATTTTCATGACCACGGCTGTCTTCCCAGTCACTGGCGAAGCCATCTTAGCCCTGCACTGAGGTTGGAGCGGTAGTTGCAACAGGCGGCATATTTTGGCGTGGATGTCCTAGCTTAAGCATAGACATCGCACATATTGTTCCTCGCTGAGGCTCAGGTAGGTGGCATGGTGGTGCAATGGTTTCCAATGCTGCCTCACAATGTCAGAGATCCAGGTTCAATTTCAGCCTTGCGTCACTGAGTGTGTGAAGTTTGCACTTTCTCCCAGTGTCTGCGTGGGTTTCCTCTGGGTGCTTCGGTTTCCTCCCATAGTCCAAAGGTATGCAGATTATGTGGATTGGCCATGTTAAATTGACCCTAGTGTCAGGGGGATTAGCAGGGTAAATGACATTATAGGAATAGGCCCTGGGTGGGATTGTGGTTGGGACAGACTCGATGGGCCAAATGGCCTCCTTCTGTGCTGTAAGGATTCTAGGTTTCTAAGGATAATTGTTCCCTGAACATCTGATTGGTTATGGTTTCCCATTGAGAGCCTTCTTCCCCTTCCAGCGATTTGTCCTGTTCTGTGTGGCCTCTGATTGTTTCCCAAGTGATGTTGTAAGGGGAATGATTGCCGGTTTACTCATGCCTGGGAGCAATTGGCAGAAGCCTTAAAACTCAAGCAAAAATTTCTTTAAAACCTACCACTTCAATCCCTGGCAGATTGTTACAAATTTAAATACCAGATATGTGTGCAATCGAAGTAACTGCCAGAGGGAAAAAGATCACCCAGCAACTAAACTATAAATAGATGATAATCCCATAACATAGTGCTGGAGAATCCCTCATGCTTTTGGAAGTACATTCAGTGATGTGAGGTCAAACAAAACATTATCTGGAGCTTTCAGTAGCATCAGTAGCATCAGATCAGAGATGCATGATTATTGATGCCATGCCCTGCATACATTTAACGACTGTTCAATAAGTGTGCTCGTAAACATTTCCTAATGCCCTTACTGTTATGATGTCTAAGGTCACCATAAAACAAGCTCGGACAATCCCAAGTTTGAAATGTGGGATTCTGATAAGATTTGAGACTTTTTTCCGCTGTTCTCTTTAGAAGAGGAACAATTTGTCATCTCATACTTATCTAAGTAGAAAATCACATTCCAGAATTGCAAGAAAAGACTTCATCTTTCTTGGCAGCCAATCCAGATACTATGGCATTGATGGAATTAAAAGTGATGACAACTGAGTGATTGACTGATAGCCAATGCTCTATTCTGATGTGTATGTCGGTGTTTTCCAAGCTGAAGGCTCCTGTGCAGTGAAACTCTCATTTCCCCCATATGCTTTCAGTTGTAGCCTTTCTACATGTTTAAAGCCAACTCCAATCTTTTTTTGGTGTTACTTTTATTATCAATTTGATTCTTCAGCTCAATTGGTGGCTGTCACCACAAATGAGGTTAATTTCTCCAAGAGATATTTAGCCTGCAAGGTTATTTGTTAGGAATTCCTTCATCTGCCACTGTCACGATGTTGTGCCTTCTGTTTCAGGATTCTGTTCTGCTGTGGACAGCTTCTTAGCCTCAGTGTCATCATTTGTTTCCATTAATGGTATGAAGACCTTTACAAGGAGTTGATTCACAATATCTGCTTGTAGAATTGGGAGACTCGGAATGCAGCAGTACAGTCCTCCTGCAACCTAAACTAGGTACTTGAGTCTTTTCCATGCATATGTCTTCAGTCTCTCTGAAGGACCATAAAAACTGAATGTGATGAGTCTCAATTTGTACCATTACACAGTGAAGTGAACATGCAAAACAATAGGTATGATCCGATTTGCCCACATCAGTTGATACGATATATCCCTGACACAAAATAATGAAGGAATTATACACTTTGTCACTAGAGTGCAGAAGGGATTCACCGGGGTGTTGCCTGGGCTGGAGCATTTCAGCTATGAAGAGATGTCGAGTATATTAGAGCGTCTTCCGTAAAGCTGAGAGAGGACATAATCGAGGTGTACAAAATTATGAGGCTTATAGATATGGTAGACAGGAAGGAACTTGTCCCCTGAGTAGAGGGTTCAATAACCGGGGGCATACATCTAACGTAAGGAAGATTTAGAGGGGATTTGAGGAAACGTTTTTCACCTAGAGGGTCGTAGCATTCTGGAACTCACTGCTTGAAAGGATGGTCGAGTTGGGAACCCTCGCAACATTTAAGAAGCATTTAGATTAACACTTGAAACATCCTAACAATGGACAAAATACTGGAAAATGGGATGAGAATAGATAGGTGATTGATGGATGGTGCAAACTCAATGGGCCAAAGAGTCCCTTTCTGTGCTGTGAAACTCTATGCAGCTTGACTTGAACAAATTTAATCCTCTATTTTCTCATCCACATCTCACTGCTGAACTTTCTCTGCCCGAAATTCCATGACTTTTGCTATGGTTTGAGAATCCTCTCTGTAAGTTTATCTGAATTATGGTGCATTTTGTTTCTTTACCTTGTGTCAGTGTAATGAGGAAAAGACAATCGTGGAGAATTTCCTTGGGGTCTTCTCTCCTGACCTATTGCCATAGCTTTGGCAAAGGGATAGGGAAACCCAGGGAAACAACGTAAACAACTATTTATAGCCTCTTCATCCATTCCTTTGAGATTTCAGCTGGAATTATAGAACCCTACAGTGCAGAAAGAGGCCCTTCGGCCCATCAAGTCTGCACTGACCACAATCCCACCCAGGCCCTACCTCCACATCCCTACCTATTTTACCCATTAATCTCTCTAACCTAAGCATCTTAGGACACTAAGGTGCAATTTTAGCATGGCCAATCAACCTAACCCGCACACCTTTGGACTGTGGGAGGAAACCGGATGCAGACACGAGGAGAATATGCAAACTCCACACAGACAGTGACCCAAGACGGGAATCGAACCCTGGTCCCTGGAGCTGTGAAGCAGCAGTGCTAACCACTGTGCTACCGATGCAGAGAATTCCCATAGAAATTCCAAGAAACACTATAGGAGAGGAGCAGATTGTCAGCAGATGGGCAAGGCAGTGGGAGTGGAGAATCAACAGAGAATCCCCAAGCAGATTTCACGGTGGCAAGATTTCCCTGCTTGATTGTCTCCAACACCCATCAGTGACATAATGAGTTTCCTGCGTTGCGGTGATGGGAGCCTTATTATAATACATTGTTCAATGTGACTCTCCATTTTATCATTGCCCTACGTAGGGAATTCCCTCTGGCAAGACATCACGTTGGTGAGAGGGGGGTTTTTAACGATGGGGAAATGGGGGACTGGTGGACAGTAGCTGCCGGGGGCACACAACCCCTTGGGAGGGGGCAGTAGCATGCCTGGGCACCCCGATACCACAGGAGCCGAGGTGGGGTGGGCTCATTCATAGTGTAGTGAGTGGGTCAAGCAACTTCATTTATTTTCCAAAGGGCAGAGTTTTCCGCGCAACCTGCCACGTTTTTTTTGCAGCGGCAGAGGTAGCCCACCATTGGATGGTGGTGGGATCTTCTGATCCTGTCGATGTCAACAGGGTTTTCTGTTGAATGCAGTTCTCGCTGCTTGGTAACCCGCAGGGGAAGATCTGTCAGTGTGAATAGCTGGAAATTTCTGGCCAAAGTGATTAAAATTTTGGTGGGAAAATTTGGCAAAACAGCTGGCGGGCAGTCCTCTGCTTTTCCTGTCAGAGGCAACATTTTACAAAATATATACCCCCTAAACTATTTATAAATGTAGTGTGAACAACACCATAAGATGAACAGGACAAGCATTCACTTTTCTTATTCATTCAATGTGTGTTTGTTTCTCATGCCTAATTGTCCTTGAATTATAGAATCACTACATTGCAGAAAGAGGCCATTCAGCCCATCAAGCCTGCACTGACAATAATCCCACCCAGGTTCTTTCCCTGTAACCCCATATATTTACCCTGCTAACCTCTTGACACTAAGGGCAATTTAACATGGCCAGTGCACCTAACCTGCACGTCTTTGGATTGCGGGATGCAACTGGGGGCACCCAGAGGAAACCCATGCAGACACAGAAAAATGTTGAAATCCCACATAGATAGTGACCCGAGGCTGGAATCGAACCCAGGTCCCTGGCGCTGTGAGGCAGTAGTGCTAACCACTGTGTCACCTTGCCAATCTGAATTTAAAGGCTTGTTCAGGGTGTTGACCACATTGCTGTGAACATGGAGTCACATGGAAGGCAGAGTAAGGATGGCAGATTTCCTTCCCTGAAAGGGATCAATGAACAAGCTGGACTTTTAAAATGGTCATCATTAAACTTTAATTCCAGATTTCTGCTTGAATTCTGTGGTGGGATTTGAGCATTACCCTAGGTTCCTGGAACTATTAGCCCAGTGACAATTCTGCTTGGCCATTGCCTCCCACACTGATAAGCTACATAGAATAGAAAGGAATTCAGTATACTAGAAGGTGACGGAAATTTGTTTTCTATGTTATATGATATTAAGAGAATATTGATTTATTTGATGTTTACTGAAGTGGAGTCTTCACAGGAATTATCTGTTTTTAAATGTATAGATCAAGGAAACAGATGATTCCTGACCTCTACTGCAATGTAATAGCAAAGACGCAACCCTCATTTGTAGGCTTGTAGTCTCAGGGGTCTTGTTTATAGCAATTTACGATGGGATACAACCTCCCTTTGGTCCAGGAGCATAGTTGATCGAATGCCAGGAGTGCAGCATTTCCCATACATGTCTTCTTTAGATAGCTGTGTTCGAGCTGAAGAGTTCTGCCCTTTTATGTGTTGACTCAAGAATCTGTCCACGCTGGGATTGATAAGAGCCTTCAGCTACTATAGATCAAGACATTATTTATTGCACTCCAGTGCATTAACATACAGCAACGTTACAGAAAAGATTGAAAGTCTAACTCATTCCCTCCCTGTGACCTTTAAGCCTAATCGACTGATCTAACTGACTCTAAGGACAAAAACTGAAAATGGAAACAAATTAAGCAATAATTGAAACATGTGTATAGTTTTACCCAATTAAGGATTGACTGGTCAACTGAAAGGCAAAAAAAACAAATTTCAATTCTAAGAATTAGTTACTTTTCTTTGACTTGGCTAGATTATATGCCTGAACTACATTATTATTGTTCAATCATGTCCATTTTAAAAATACTAGTTGGCTGTGCTGAGTTAGAGAATGGAGGATACTTAGTTATAATAACAGAAGTGTTATATCATGAAAAGCACAGACAGCCTTATTGCCTGATACTAGATAATCCCCAGTGGCATTGAATATGGCAAGTCAATGAATAGTTTCTCTTACATGAGGTGGAGATGCTGGTGTTGGACTGGGGTGGGTATAGTCAGAAGTTTCACAACACCAGGCTAAAGTCCAGCAGGTTTATTTGGAACCACAAGCTTTCGGAGCACCAATCCTTCATTAGGTGAATGGAGGTTAGATCACAAACACAGCATATATAGGCAAAGACATAACTGCAAGATAATTACAGATTGGAATGTGAAGCGAGTCATTACAGGTAATCAAATCTTGACAGGTACAAACAGTATGAGTGGAGAGAGGGATAATCACAGGTTAAAGGGGTGTGAATTGTCTCAAGCCAGGAGAGTTCATAGGATTTTGTGAACCCAGGCAGTATGGTGGGGATTACAAGTAGTGTGACAAGAGGTCAAGATCTTGGTTGAGACCATCCTCATATGTGTGGAACTTGGCCATCAGTTTCTGCTCAGCAATTCTGTGTTGTCATGTGTCTTGAAGGCTGCCTTGGAGAACATTTACCCGAAGATCAGAGGCTGAATGCTATTGAGTGCTTCTTGCTGTAGCAGGACATAGTCACTCTCCTGGCTGTTTCTGCTAATCTGTGGGTTACTCTCTCTCTTACAAATTCTGCATTCTGTTTCACTTGTCACTTTGGCTGTTCCTTAAATATCTTTTCTTCTTTCCTTTCAGGTAAGTGCTAAAGGATGCAATGAGGCTATGCGGTGGAGAAAGGAGTCATCAATGGCTGTTGGCTGCATTTGACAGAGAGTTGCAAGGACACTTTGGCTCTTAGCAGACTCTCTTCCCAGCTAGTCCAAGGTCACTTGTTTTTTATCTCCATCCTTTACACCTATTCCACCTCCTACCCTTTCATATTCCCATTGTCTTCTCCCTCAATTGTCAAATCCCTTCCCTTTGAACTACAACTCAACCTTTGAATCCGCCTTTCCCCATCAAGTCTCCATCTGCTCCCCCTTCCACTCTCACTTGACTCCCTCGAAGTTAGGTGATGAGAGGTGAAAGGTCCCAGTATATCATTTTCTGCTACACTCCACCCTTGCTATCCAATTCCCTAAAGAATGTTTTGCTTTCAAAATATGTTTAAAATAGGTTAGGATGAAATCCACCATGACTTTCCATTGTTTAAATTGATAGGAGCAATTTTCCATAGTCCTCATTCGCTTGGAGGGAATCTGATGCAAACAATTGAAAGTAAATTGGTGATTTGAATGTGCCTGCTTCCTGTTAGGCAGGTTGGTTTAAAATTTCCCTTCTCTCTTACAACTGTAAGCAATTAAAAATTACCCACCCTAATTTAACAAAATGCAGGGGAGATATTTAATCAGTTTCAACTAATATTTCTTTTGAATTGAAGTATTCAAAACAAGTCATTTTCCCTCCCATCTTTTCAATGAACTTTCTGAAGCTTAATGAATGCAAATAAAAATAATGTGTAATCAGTATGTTGTTATTTCTTTCTAAACTCTTTTTTTACTCCCATTATATTCACTGCAAAAATACACTCCACTTTCAAGGCAGTAAAATTCATGAACGTACAAAATGACCAGCAGGAACAGAGCAAGTCAGACACCAAGCCTCCACCCCACCCCACTTCCATGTTCAAAGCACTGTGACTAAACACTTCCAATGGTTTAAGTTTTTGTGACAATCTTAAGGAACAGGCAAAAAAAGAATTTGCAGTGAAAAACAGAAGACGCCACTATTCGGAAAAGGAGACATGGGCTTTGAATATCCTCTAGGCTCTGATCTGCTGATTTGCCTTTGGTGATTCAAGGATCAATGGAGCTGAGGTTTGATCTCCAGCTAAATATAGTTTATGGATTGTATAATTGTGGCAAAAGAATAGATGGTATAGCTCTAAGATTGATATTTTAACAGAGAACATTTGAAGACTCTTTTGTGTATTCCAGCTCCATGAATTCAACACAAATTGACTTTTGGTCACTCTCCAAATTTTCCCATCCTGGCTGTGACAACGTCCGCTACTATCTTGATCCCTATTTGTCAAAGGAGAGTCATTTTGTTATAAAGCCTCCACTTTTTGAAATGTACTCAAGCTGTACCATGTCCACTACCACTATTATTTTTACATATTATTTTGTGCCATTTTGTTATTCATGTTGATCATCACCATGTAAATTTCCCACTAGCCAAAAAAAAATCCACCGATTAGGTTAAGGGCAGCACGGTGACACAGCGGTTAGTACAGCTGCTTCACAGTGCCAGGGACCCAGGTTTAGTTTCAGCCTCAGGTCACTGTCCGTGTGAGTTTGCACTTTCTCCCTGTGTCTGCTTGGGTTTCCTCTGGGTGCTCCGGTTTCTTCCCACAGTCCAAAGATATGCAGTTGGAGGGGAGGAGCACGGTGGCACAGTGGTTAGAACTGCTGCCTCACAGTGCCAGGGAGCCAGTTCAATTCCAGCCTCGGGTCGCTGTCTGTGCGAAGTTTGCACTTTCTCCCCATGTCTGCGTGGGTTTCCCTCCAGGTGCTCCGATTTCATCCCACAGTCCAAAGATGTGTGGGTTAGGTTGATTCGCCGTGCTAAATTGACCATTACTATCAGGGGGATTCGCAGGCTAAATGTATGGAGTTATGAGAATAGAATTGATACACTCGATGGGCTGAATGGCCTCCCTCTATATTGTTGGGATTCTATGAGTGACAGTGAAGTCGGTGAGATAAGCTCGTGTCCGATTCTTTTTGGATCAATATTCGGCACCGTTTCAAAAATTAGATGATGTGGAAAATAAAAGAGGGCTTGGAATGTGAAATGCCATCAGCAAAAAAAAACTGTTTATAATCTGCAAACATCAAAATGTTAACAAATTGTTTTTTTTTTCTTTTAAGTAGGGGTAATTGCTTTATTGATTAGTCTTAGTTCCAGGAAAAAAATTAGGATTAGCTGATTGTGCAAACTGAGTTCTGAGTACTTGCACTCAGGCACTGAGAATAGTTCAAACAGGAGTGGGTAATAACTTCTTAAATCAGCTAAGGTCAAATCCTACCGTTGCCTGCATTTATTATAGGATGGAAGCTCCTTAAATTGACCTGGTTATTGATAATCTCGAGCTGTGGAACAATTCTATACTCTGGTTGGTAACAGGTTCTTAAAAATAAATCAATTTTGCATTCATTGATGCATCTGCCTTACTGAGTAAATTGGTGTTTATCTTCTCTACATTGGTGTTTATCTATAAAGCTTGGTAGTAAACCCCCTGAGTGTTATTCATTAATGGAGTGCGAACAGCATACCTGGGAACATCCTGAAGAACTCTGGTAGTTTCTTTTTATTGCCAGGAGAGAGAATCATATTACAGAATGGTTACAACCCAAAAAAAAAGGTCATTCAGTCTCTCATTTCCATGTTTTCATGGTCTCTTGATGTCTGCTGCCACCATACATGTTTAGAGTCTCGATATAGGCTATGAGGGATCTATCATCATGCCATCGATGTGTAATGACTTCGTTCAGGCCATTGAGGTTGGCATATTGGGATATGAACTCTCTGGTTAAGGATCCAATTGATGGACCATTCAGGGAGTCTTTTCCTTGTATTTAACCAGGACTGGCAGTTCCTCTGGCACTCCCAAAGGTAGACTGCAGACTGATAGCACTCTGTGTACTGCTGTTGGAATTGTAAATAAAGGAATTTTGGTGAAGGAACTTCTGCCTCTGAAGACTTATTACACTATACTAAGCAAGATGTTGACAATGACGAGGGCTCAGATTGAACACAATTACATGAAGTTTATCACAAGCAACAACTATATGCAGCTCTGCCCTGGCCCTGATCGAGCCTGTGACTAACAGTTACATAGGTTGACCACTTGACTATATGCTTGACTCAAAAGGTACATGAGAAGTCTCACTGATACAGAGTTGAAGACAATAGTGAATATCTGCAGCATGGGTCACAAGCAATAGTGAATATCGAACATGGAGGCTGTAGCTTTTATCCTCCAGCCTTACGCATAGTAATGTCATAGAGTAAGCTCAGTTGACTAAATAGCTGGTTTGTGATGCAGAGTGACACTAACAGTACGGGTTCAAGATGAAGGCATGTAAAATCGCCGGCTCCAACGCACCCCTCCCTGATGAGCTCAATGCATTTTATGCCCATTTTGAGCAAGAGCTCAGTAACAGCATGTACTCCTGGAAGCTCTGGATGAACCTATATCTGGGGTCACCACTGCTGATGTCAGAGCAACTTTCTTGAAGGTCAGCCCACGGAAAGCAACTGACCCGGATGGGGTACCCGGACAAACACTCAGATCCTGCACAGATCAGCTGGCGGAGGTATTCACAGATATCTTCAACCTCTCTTTACAACAATCTGAGATTCCTATCTGCTTCAACAAGACGACCATCATCCCGGTACCTTACATACCTTAATGGCTATCAGCGGGTGGCTCTGACATTCATCGTTATTAAGTGCTTTGAAAGGTTAGTTATGGCTTGGATCAGTTCCAGCCTCCCGAACTACCTAGATCCACTACACTTTGCCTACTACCGCAACAGGTCCACAGCAGATGCCATTTTCCTGGTCTTGCACTCAACCCTGGAACACTTAGATAAGAAGGACACCTATGTTAGACTCCTATTTATTGACTGCAGCTCAACCTTCAACACCATTTTGCCACAAAACTCATCTACAAACTCTGTGGCCTGGGCCTCGGCACCTCCCACTGCGACTGGATCCTGAATTTCCTAACTCACAGATCACATTCAGTAAGGATGGGTAACAACACCTCCTCCACGATAATCCTCAACACCGGTGCCCCACAAGACTGTGTTCTCAGCCCCTTACCAAACTCCTTATACACCTATGACTGTGCGGCCAAATTCCCCTCCAATTCGGTTTTCAAGTTTGCTGATGACACCACCGTAGTGGGTCGGATCTCAAACAATGGTGAGACAGAGTTCAGGAATGAGATAGAGAATCTGGTGAACTGCTTCGGTAACAATAATCTCTCCCTCAATGTCAACAAAATGAAGGAGATTGTCACCGGCTTCAGGAAGTGTAATGGAGAACATGCCCCTGTCTATATCAATAGGGATGAAGTAGAAAGGGTTGACAGCTTCAAGTTTTTAGGTGTCTAGGTCTAGGTCTAGGTGTCTAGGTCACCAACAACCTGTCCTGTTCCCCCCATGCTGACACTATAGTTAAGCCTCTACTTTCTCAAAAGACGAAAGAAATTTGGCATGTCAGCTATGATTCCCACCAACTTTTACAGATGCACCATGGAGAGCATTCTTTCTGGTTGTATCACAGCTTGGTATGGCTTTTGCTCTGCCCAAAACCGCAAAAAAATATAAAAGGTCGTGAATATAGCCTGATCCATCATGCAAACCAGCTTCCCATCCATTGACTCTGTCTACACTACCTGCTGCCTTGGCAAAGCAGCCAGCATAACTAAGGATCCCACACACCCCGGGCATTCTCTCTTCCATCTTCTTCCTTCGAGAAAAAGATACAAAAGTCTGAGTCACATACCAATTGACTCAAGGACGGCTTCTTCCCTGCTGCTGTCAGACGTTTGAATGGGCTTACCTTGCATTAAGTTGATCTTTGTCTACACCTTAGCTATGAATGTAACACTACATTCTGCACACTCTCCTTCCTTCTCTCTGAACGGTATGTTTTGTCTGTGTAGCACGCAAGAAACAATACTTTTCATTGTATGTTAGTACAGTTATGTTAATAATAAATCAAATCAAATCAAATCAATTACTGTCCTGGCTGAGGTTATTCAAGGTGGCCTGCCTTCTTAACCTTACTCCTCGCTTGAGGTGTGGTGATCTTCAGTTAAATCACCACCAGTCAGTACCTCGATTCAACCACACTGCCCCCCCCAAGCCCATAACCTGCGAGGCACCCGTGCCCCAGTTGGATGTTTATGCATCCCATCTGGAGTCCTCATGCATCCTCTTTTAGTAGACTATATGGAATCCCTTTGTTTGTGAGCTTTTCATGCAGTCTTGATGGGATCCAGCTTCCTTCCCTTTCATCTTCCCTCTGCCTTCCATTGTTGTTATCCTTATCCACCACCTTTCACCTCTGCCTGCCATTGTGCCCTCTTATGCTTCCACGTACAGCCCTCCTTCCATATTGCCCCCCTTATCTTTATCACCATGCACATGCCCACACTTGGTACCCTACCCCCAGTTGAACTTCAGACAATTGGATTGGTGGGTTCGTAAGTCTCACAGCACAGTGCTATCCTTAAAGACCAGTTCAGCATGGAGCTGGAAGGTATGAATCAGTCTGCCTCAGCTGAGTAGTATTCAGTGCAACAGGAGCAGTGCAGCACTGTGGCAAGTAGGCTGCATATCACTCACTTCAAAGTCTCAAGTGAACTGAGGTCTACCTTGTCTTTATAAAACGGGTTTGACGCCAACATAATTTTTCACAGAATTGGAAAGTCTGATGAGATTTCAGTGATCAGCTGTTTTAATGAACATGCATGAGATACAAATGAATGCAAATTGCATTCATACCACCAAGCAGCAGGAGAACTGACCCACCACTAACCCACTGTTGGGAGAATTGCCCGCAGGTTTCCGATTTTTCGGCTCCTGGTGTATTCTCCATTCCCATCCCACCGGATAGGATGGGAGGATTCTGCCCTAAATCTTAAAAAAAACTGCCCATCGTTATTCTCTGGTTCCTATCACTTAGTCAACTTCCATTATCCCTTTGGTTCTATGGTCTTCAACCTTGCTGACAAGCCATTTATGTAGCACTTTATCAAACATCTTTTACATCAACTGCATTCCCTCATCAATTCTCTATTACAACATCAAAAAGCTCAACCAAGTTATTTACTCTGATCTGTATTCAGCAAATCTGTACTGACTTTCTTTAAGTAATCCACTCATGTTCAATTGTTAATTTTGTCCTGGATTATTATTTCTAAAAACTTTCACACTACCAAGCTTAAACTAATTGGCCATTAGTTACTGAATTTGTCCTTACAATCTTTTATGAGCAAGGGTGTAACACCTACAATTCTCCAGTCATAGAACAAAGAATAGTACAGTACAGGGACAGGCCATTCAGCCCATCAAGTCTATGCTGCCTGTCCAATCTAATGTTTTCTTGCCTATGTGGTCCATATCCCTCTATTGCCTGCCTCATCGTGTATCTATCTAGATGCCTCTTGAACATTGTTGTGCTTCCACCACCTCCTCCAGCAGTGTGTTCCAGGCATTCACCACCCTCAATGCCCCTTATATCTCTTTTAAACTTTCCCCCTTTCACTTTCAACCTATGCCCCCAAGTATGCAACTCTGGGAAAAAGACTCTGACCATCCATTCTATCCAAGCCGGTCATAATCTTGTAAACCTCTATCAGGTCCCCCATCATCTTCCAACACCCCAATGAAAACAATTCAAGTTTGTTCAACTTTTCTTCATAGTCTATATCCTCCAAACCAGGCAACATCCTGATAAATCCCTTTTGCACCCTTTCCAATGCATCAACATCCATCCAGTAGTGTGGCAACCAGAATTGTACACAATACTCCAAATATGGCCTAACCAAAGTCTTATATAGCTGCAATTCCTATGCTTAACACCCTGACCGATGAAGGTCAACATGCCATGTGCCTTCTTGACCACCTTATCCACCTGAGTTGCCATCTTCAGGGAACTGTGGGTCTGCATGCCTAGCTCCCTCTGTATGTTAACATTTCCTTCTGCAGTAGACTTTCCAAATCGCATCACCTCATATTTGTCTGGGTTAAATTCTATCTGTCATCTTTCAGCCCAGGTCTCCTGGCTCCTTTAAAAGGCCCCTTTTATTTGTTTGTGTGACCACCTCCATGAGTTCCATGGGGAATCTCTAATTCATCTCCCTGTGGGGATTGCTGAATATGAGTTCCCCTGGTAACAGGCAATTGCTGCCCAGATAGAACTTGTCACCTGAGGCCTTGATGAGGCAGACACCGGAAAGGGTCTGCAGAATTATTGTCCAAGCCCTGGTTGGGACTTGTATGTCCTAGAAGGCAACATCCCGGATGGCAAAACCCTGGGAGGTGGCAGATAATCACTTCCAATAGACTCCATTTTTCATTGGAAGGGAGGTTGTTTGCTGCTGTATTAAGGTGTAGAAATAGTAAAGTACAATAGTAATTAGTATTGATTGCCATTAACCCACATAATATTTCAGTTAACTAATTCACGTAATTAACATACATGAATATGAACTGTTCTCATTGTATGAGGTACATTTGCTGTTGACATTGTGATTATATCAGCTCAATTGTTTTAATAATTTATCATTGTGTAAAAACATTCAAGCTATTAACTTTGTGGAAAAGAGATTGGTGCTGGCTGTCTACCATGTTAACGGGGTTGCCACGGTTTTATGTCAAGATTGATTGTGGCAGTCCGTTTAATACAGGTGACAGTGAATGGGGAATTGGCCACCTTCTCAGCTTCATTGATAAGCAAATGGACCAATTCTGTCAACCTATGAGTACTTTATTCTAAACATTGGCTATGGAGAATACATGGGGAACATTTCGGGGCATTGGAGAATAAGCAGTGGCATTGAAGGGAACATCGGTAAGATGAAGGGAAATGGAGGATATGATGAAACATGTGGAGACACAGGAAGTATGGAGGGGTAATGGAGATGGTTGAGAGGTGAGGAATGAGGGCTAGCGAGCCTGGCAGCCTTTAATCCAACTGAGCCTAAAAGAACTGAGGTGGACCCCTGAACCAACCCACTTTAGCACCCACGCACCTCCATGGGTATATCTAAATTACATCCAGAGGTGACGGGCCAGAATCCACTATGTCACACTTCCTTGAAACCAACCATAATAACTCAGGAAGCTTGACTGGAAATGAACAATATTTGTCGCTAAACATAAAGTAAAGCTTCTGCTCTGTGGCATACATACATAAGTCCCAACTAGCTTTCATTTTAGACAAATTATCCAAATATATCCAAATGCATTATAAATTATAATCGCATTATATTTCAGTCCATTTTATCAGCCTTTTCAAAATAGGTGCTACTGAAACATTGTTTAGAATAAAGTACACACGGGTTGGCAGAATTGGTCCATTTGCTTATCAATGAAGTTGAAAAGGTGGACCATTCCCCACTTACTGTCACCTGTATTAAAAGGACTGCCACAATCAATCTTGACATAAAACTGTGGCAGCCCTGTTAACATGGTAGACAGCCAGAACCAATCTCTTTTCCACAAAGGTTAATAGCTTGAATATTTTTACACAATGATAAATTATTAAAACAATCAAGCTGATATAATGACAATGTCAATCCTACCCGAGGTCAATGGGCATTTGCGTGTAACCTCCACCCCCCCCCCCTCCTTTTCCACCGTTTCGGCATGCCCGCTACAATTCCTGTGGTGGGCAGGATGGGAGAACCTCCCCACCATGTTCATCCAAATTTTCCACCAAAAAGACTTTGAAGAAGAACTTCTTTAAATGTTCTGGTTTGATTTGATTTGATTTGATTTATTATTGTCACGTATTAATATACAGTGAAAAGTATTGTTTCTTGAGCGCTATAGAGACATCAAAGCATAGCGAGGGAAAGCAAAGGGTGCAGAATGTAATGTTACAGTCATAGGTAGGGAATAGAGAAAGATCCACCGAATGTAAGGTAGGTCCCTTCAAAGGTCTGAGGGCAGCAGGGAAGAAACTGTTGTTGAGTCAGTCAGTACTTGACTTCAGCCTTTTGTATCTTTATCTGAAGGAAGAATGTGGAGGAGAGTATGTCCAGGGTGCGTGGCATCCGTGATTATGTTGGCTGCTTTCCCAAGGCAGTGGGAAGTGTAGACAGAGTCAATGGCTGGGAGGCTGGTTGACTTAATGGACTGGGCTTCGTTCACAACGCACTGTATTTTCTTGCGATGTTGATCAGAGCAGGAGCCATACCAAACTGTGATACATCCAGAAAGGATGCTTTCTATCATGCTCTGTTTTAAAGCATGACACGTTCATGCAAGTTAAGAAAACAAGTCTTTTGATGATAGATAGTTAAGACGCCAGTGATCCATCTTTGATTTTTCCCTTCCTGGTTTGTAAGTGATGGATTTGCCTTTCTGTACAATCAGAAAGAAAACTCTAGCCCATTAAACCATTTATTACTGTTTTCTTTCTGTGACTATATCATAAGGATTGTAAAAGCAGTCAAGTTTGCTGAAGAAAAATTATTTGTGTTTCTGTTGGGGTAATAAGATCAGGAATGCTGGAGGATAGTTAGAGGGCATTTTATTTAGAGATGATCTAGTAAAGAGGTAACGTGACGTGTGTTTTATTTTGTATTATTGGCCAAAGATAAGTTGCAGTAACTAAATTAAATGAACCAGATCATATTGACTGTGTTATCTTCATGTATACTTTGCTGTAAAACAAAGCTACTTAATTTTAATTTAGCCTCACATCTCACCAGTATGCTCAGTTTGACTTAACAAAATAATTCATTGTGTTATGGTCTCCATGGAGACTGATAACTTTTAAAAAGAAGGAAATCTCCATGATGCCAATGGAATAAAAATTGCTGAACAGTATTACACTTTTTAAAACTTTTACCGCAACAAACTAACCAAAATCAAAATAATCTAAACATCAATTAACAGGCGAAGGATATTACATATTAAAAGGTAAAATGTGCTTTAGATAGTTGAAACAACAAAGAAATGCCTCACAAAGTTGTGAAAACTCACATTACTTTCAGCACAAACGTGGGACCACAATCAATCTCTTTCCAAGTTGGCCTCTATTTTGTAGGGTTTCCCACTTCCGATCCAATTGCTTCATTTCTTGAGTAGAATGCACCAGGAGCCATATTCTGACCAAAGCCTCCACAGCTGCTATCGACAGAGCACACATCTGTGAACACTGCCTCACTTGGAGCATGGCAGTCATGATAGCACAGAATCCCAAAAAGAATTCCTTCTCCAACTCCTTAAAACGGTCTGCTGGACTCTGGCACCACTTCAACAACAATAACGGGTATTGTCCAATGCACAATTCCACGATCCTCCTGTTTTCAGTATTATGTCCTTTCCTCTCCAACTGCATAACAGACACAGTAACGCAAATACAGAATGGGCATAAATTTGTGCCTGTGTCCGCTATGAGCGAAAATGATGACAAGAATCGGAAAACAAGATTCTCAGTGGAGGAAGTCTCATTTTCCACCTGGTGTTGTATCGAGTTTACTACCATTCATTTTGATTTGATCAGCAGGCTTCCCCATCATACTATTACCTACTTCACGCCGGTGTGGTTTGCAGCTACTTTTAAAAAAATATGAAGCTGTCAAAGATAACCAGTGGATGCACACAGTTAAGAGTAGCCCCTGTCAGGAGAGGGGCATGCCCGGGGAGTGCCCTGGCATTGTCTCCGTGCTCTGCAGCAGTGAGGGCAGTACCAGGAGGGTCCTCTGAGGAGCTCCACGGGAGTATTCCCTTTATGTGTGTTGGGGCGGGGCTTTGTCCTGATGTAGGACGTGAGTTGAGGGTGGTTCTCCGTATTCATGGGGGAGGTGGGATTACCAGCATACTTGTGGGGAGTGGGCGTTCCATGTATCCATGGTAGGGGACATGCATTTTTGAAAGCGCAGATTGGGGTGCCAGGTCCATAAGGCTCCACCCCATCACCACGATGGCGTGGATGATGCCCCCAGAGTATTTGTATACAGAGTGCCAGATTATGTGGAGACAAAACCTAGCTGTGTGGCTGAAGAGCTGCAGACCAGTTTCTACGCCTCATCCAGCTCTCTGTGCAGAGTTGATCCTTAAATGCCCTCTGGAAAGGCATACCAAGCCATTCTGTTCAAGACCTGTTAGAAGTGGGCAATAAATGGTGGCCCAGCTGTGATGGTCACATCCTATGAATAAATTAATGAAAAGCACAATCTCTGCTCTATTCTCATAGACCCGCTTCATGTTTGAAGAATGTCAAATGGAAAATTATTCTATCTGGGGAGAGCTTCTTACTCATTTTTCTCATTGCATGAATTCCCAGTCTTCTGAACTGTACCAAACAGGTAAACACGCTGGTCCCACCCCCACTAGAATTAGGCTTCAGTTGTATGACTGTCCATGCTGGTGGGATCTCCCGGTCTCGCTACTAGCACACTGCCACTACGGGCTTTCCGATGGTGAGAGTGCATTCAACAGGAAACTCGCTTGATAATGGCCTCCACTGCAGCAAAACACACAGTGAGGTGCATGGAAAATCCCACCCTGGCTTTGGGAATTTCTGGGAATCTATTGATAGAGTAGGCAGGAAATCAATTAATCTTTTTTCAAAATACTTCCCATCATATTTGATTCTTAAAGGAACATCACACAAAAAAATAGACTTTTCCCATTTAAATGCATCATCACAATTGTGAAAAAGGAAAAATCTGGTAACCCCCATGTTATGTTTTTATCTCGATAGATAGAGAATAATGTGAGTAATCTGTCAAATATGTAAACCCTTCAGACAACTTTCAGGAGCAACTGATGCCACTGAACCTGAAGAGGCTATGGTAGATCCAAATTTATAGCAACATGTTTTACTGATGTTTACATCTGTTATAGATTCCTGTGTCAGAATAGCTGACTGGATCTGGAATTTGACCTCAGTCTTCATTTGTGAAGCCTGCTGTGAAGAATCAATTTAATATATTCTCTTTCTTTGATCCTCTTATCCCTTCAAGATATATCTGGCCTTTAACATTAGCCTGCTGCTAATAGAGCTTAAAAAATAACTTATGGTATTACCCTTCTTTCTCCACAATTTGCCTTTGTATTTCAGTTATTGTAACGCTCATTTTACTTATTCTGAACTAGCTTTGAAAGAGTGATTTTCCATTACAATGTTAGTATTGGTACAAAACACTTCTGTTTAGTACTAATATCAAATTTTAGTGTAAATTCAGAGTCAGGGTTTAACCTGATTGCAAGAAAATGCTAGATCTGGCATCTAGTTAGGCCTTATCTTTGGAATCAGTTGACAACTTTTGTGTCTATGCAGAGCAAAGCTATTCCGAGGCCAGAATGAGGGCACAAATGAATGTTGTTTATTAATGATTGAACCTGTGGAAGAAAACACAGTCAATTGGTTGAAAAAAGTTGCCAAAGTCTAAGTGGTGAAGTGGAGATGCCGGCATTGGACTGGGGTAAACACAGTAAGAAGTCTCACAACATCTAAGTGACCAGCCTTTGTAGGCTATGTGTTATCCACAGAAGTCTGTATTTTATGAGGTGGATCGATCAATTACTTTATATAAGACACCAGGAAGGCCTGTGGCCTAAGGGTGAATTTATATTATTGCCTTAGCTGCGGAGATGGCAGTGAAATGGGCATATGAAATTCTTGCTTATCTGCGCTACTGTTCTCACACATTTTGAGCTTTTCAATCATTGATTTATTAGGAGTAAGGTCGTGACCTACAGCAAGGCTGATCCTCCCTGAGGGATGATCAAAAGCAACTTACTACATCTCTGGGATGTTGTCATTGAAACCAGTGTCCATGAACTGAACTGACTGGAAGGATGTCTGTTTCCTGTCCACAAGCCTGAGGGGAAGGAAAAAAGTAATAAATTTCTGGGACGTGGAAACCTGATTTCCTCATTAAAAGAGAAAAGAAAAGAGAGCCTGACTTGAACTTTCATCTCTGGTAGTAGGCTGCTGACTTTTAGTGCAATTCAGGGTTAAAGTCACATTAAGGTCCTTAGTCTGTGAAGTGCCCATAGATTTGGATGCAGTGTAGAAGTATGATTTACAGCATGTCTTATTTTTATTGTAAGGAATCTGAAACTCAAAATGACCTACAGTTATTAATGACATCAATATTTACTCAGAATGAATAAATGGATGCAGCCAGCTTTCAGACCACCCATAACCTAACCAGTTTGAATCTCCAACTATAGGCTGAGAGAAAAAAAACACTCTTTTTTGACTGTCAGAATTCTGAAGTAATCCTCTGTCCCAAGCTTGGTCATCAGTGAAACCGAATAACTCTCTCTGTCAGGTCAAGAAATATTTCCTTACTTAACAAAGAAATTAAACGTTTGTGCTTTTTATCTTGGACAGCATGGTGGCACAGCGGTTAGCATTGCTGCCTCACAGCTCCAGGGACAAGGAACAAAGAGCAAATATAAATACAGCACAGGAACAGGCCCGTCAGCCCTCCAAGCCTGCACTGACCATGCTGCCTATCCGAACTAAAACCCCCAACCCTTCCGGGGTCATATCCCTCTATTCCCATCCTATTTACGTATTTGTCCAGACACCCCTTAAAAGTCTATTGTATCTGCTTCCACTACCTCTGTATAAAAAACTTGCCTCGTACATCTTTAAATCTTGCCCCCTGCATCTTAAACCCATGCCCTTCATAACTGATTCTTCCACTCTGGGAAAAAAACTTCTGACTAGCCACTCTGTCCATAATCCTCATAATCTTGTAGACTTCTATCAGATCGCCACCTCAACCTCTGTCATTCCAGTGAGACCTGGGTTCGATTCCTGGCTTGGGTCACGATCTGTATGGAGCTTGCACGTTGTCCCCGTGTCTGCATGGGTTTCCTCCAGGTGTTCCGGTTTTCTCCCATCGGTCCAAAGATGTGCGGGTTAGGTGCATTGGCCATGCTGAATTGTCCCTTAGTGTCCCGGGATGCACGGGTTAGTGGGATTAGCAGGGTAAATGTTTGGGGTTGTGGGGATGGGGCCTAGGTGGGATTGTTGTCAGTGCAGACTTGATAGGCCGAATGGCCTCCTTCTTCACTGTAGGGATTCTGTGACTCATTTGTGCAAACTGATTTCTTCCAATTAGTGTCTTCAAAAACTAGCATTCTTTCTAGCCAATATGACAAAGGAAGACCTTACGGATTATTGAGAAAGCAGGTCCCGTGGGCGCAGATGATGCACACACTTGCTAATGATTCCTCTGTGCAAAGAGTCAGGATGTTCCACTCCCAATCGCATCAGATGGGTTCATTGATGGGAGCAGAAACCAGCACGAGAACTATAAAGTCATGTTTTAGGTCAGCATGATGGGATTGCCCCCTTCCCTGTCAGTGATTGGGTGTGTTTCCTGACATTTATATAAACATTTAAATTGATTAAAATATAATTATCAGGCCCCTATACCTGAATCATCCAACCACATGCCCCAAATCCCACCAGAAAATCCATCCATATCGGCGTGACGGCAAAACAGCCTGAATCATGACTGGTTTCCTAAGGTGACAAGCAGGCTTCCTGGGGAGCTCAGGTGAATGCAGCACTCAGGGCCGAGAGGGTCATGCATCGGTACTGCCCTCTGGCACTGCCCAGGCAATGCTTGAGTAGTGTGCAGACAGTGTTCCGAGGGAGTGCCAGTGGGCAGTGCCAGGGGGAAGTGCCTGAGCAGTGCTGAAATGGGTACCAGGGTATTCCAGGATGAACTCCTTTATTCTTGCTGAGGTGGCCATTAAAAATGGCACCCGAGTCCTCAGCTGTCTACGTTTCTGGTGGGGTGGGTGAGGTGAGAGGCTGCTCGGCACATCGGTGGGATGTGCCACTTGAAGTTCTTCTTTCAGAGTTTGGATTGTACGACAGAGAAAGCCACCTTTGCTCTTGAAGGTTCAATGCCGCTTTTCCCACCCAACATCAGCCTTTGTTGACTTCTGGGAAAACCTGGCTTTAAGAAAGTATGAGCTGTTTGGATTGTGAATCTACAGCAACACTAGAGCAAGTTAACATGTTAATTAAGAGTAGATTTCAAACTGAGCTTGATCCAGATACATGTGAAGACGCTGCCAGTATAACTGATTCACAACCTGAATCATGATATGGAATCTGTTCCACCTTCCATCCAACTCCATTCTCCAACCCCCAAGCTGACTTGGCTGCTCTTCCTCTCAGTTGCTGCATTTTACCTTCCTGTCACTCACTGATTTCCTCCCTTCCTTCTGTCTATTGCCACCTGTAAAACGTTAGCAAACTGAGCTCTATTAAAATGAAGGTGCCAGCGTGTCCACTTCAGTTGAACATCTGTGTCAGTGCAGCAGACACAGGGATAATATTCCAGATTCAGAAACTCATATCTGTAGGATCTATTACTGGATTCGCTAATTTCTCCCTGTGCAAACTGCTGAGGATGGATCACAAAGTTGACTGAACAGAAACAAAACTCAAGGGGCTGACCATTTCATTCAAGATAGCTAGAAAAAAGAACTTGCATTTCTGACGATCTTTTCACAACCACATTGCTGTTACTCCTCAAGGGTAATGTAATTTTTCTCCTTTTCCTGATGCATCCATGAGTGGAAATGGAGAGGGTGAGTTGAATCTGGTGGGGAACCAATTTCTCATCTCCATGTGCCCCTCAATGTACGTGTAACAGTAGGCCAGGAGCTAGAAAGTTGCTGAGTCGATGAGACGTGAATCTGGGTGGGTGGGTGAGGGGGGTGGGGGGGTGGTGCGGGGGGAGGGGGTGTGGGGTGGTTGGTGGAGGTGTGGAACTGTATCAGTGCCTGGGAGTGGGGGTGGGGGGGGGGTGTGTTAGTTGGGTGGGGATGTGTGGAACTGGATCAGGAGGTGGGGGTGAGGAACTGGGTCAGTTGGGGTGGGGGTGTCAGTTGGATGAGGGTGGGAGTGTGGAATTAGATCAGGAGTGGGGGTGAGGGATTGGGTCAGTTGGATGGTGGTGTGAGTTGGGTGGGGTGCAGAAAGGTAAGTAGGGGGTGGGGGTATGGAGCGGGGCCAGGGTGGGGGTATGTGTGGGGGAGAAGTGGAGCTGGGTCAGTGGGCTACAGGTGTGGGTTGGGTGGGGGGTGGGGAATTGGGGTGTGGAACGGGATCAGGGAGTGGGGGTGAGGAATGGGTTAGTGAGTTGGAAGGCGGAGCTGGGTTGGTGTGGTGGGGATGTGGAGCTGTTTTGATGGGGTTCAGGCTCAGTCCTCAGTTAGTGGGATGTGGGTCTAATACTAGAAATTGGGGTGCAGCTTTGGTGCTGAGTTAGTGGAGGCTGTAAGTATAGTGCAGACTGTAAAAACCTGCATGGGCCAAATGATTCCATGCTGTGAATTCTAGATTCTAGATTCTACGCACTAGATAGGCTACAATATGAATTGATGGACTTTTGACACAAGGTTCTCACCACAGTTGCTGGCAATTGTTCCATTCCTGTGTATACTGGTTAAGATAAATATTAACATGTATGAATCACATGACCTTATTATGGATCTAGGCAAGAATGACATATATTCCTTTAGCAATGGATTAAGCAGATTCTCTGCACTGATTTAAGAAATAAGAGATGTTTATATAAAACAACCATGCATTGCGGTTATAAAGGGACCATGGAAAAAAATGCCTCCCATTATAAAATCAATTGATTGAACTCAGGTTTCTTACATACCAGGACAAATTTCTTTGAATGCAAATCTGAACCCTGATGGCGTCAATATATTATTCTGGTTGCATTTTCCTCATTCAAATTCAACTTTATAGCATTGAAATTTCATCAAATTTAAATGTTGGTGTGTTCCAATGGGTGGAACAAGTGATCATTTTAAAACCATTTTACCTCTGCTTTTTTTTCTGATTATTTTTGAATCTATGAGTAATAATTCCTGATTGATGACTTATTGAGCCTAATACTCCACTCATAACTGTAACTGTTGACTCAAACTTGGCCTGAAAAATGTCATTGTTGACTTTGGTTAAGCACTATAAACATCTAAATGTGCCATTTGTCCATTGATCCATCCCAAGAGCATTTAGTGCCAAATCTCTCCCAACTTGAATGCAGCTTCCATCTCATTAATAGCTTTGTATCTTTCTGAGGGTCAGGGAGTGTCACGAGATCAAATGGCTTCACTAAAGTTTGTAATCAAGTAGATTGTACATCGCAGGTGAAAAGACCAAGTTTATATCTTGAATTATTTTCTTTCCAATTCCAATTCTCTTTCCAAATCCAGTGGTGCACTGAGGTGGACTTTCATTTGTTTCCATAGCTAGTAATGCTCAGAAAAGGTCACTATGCCATAGGCTTATAGCTTGAGGGGCATCACCCCATATCAAGCACAGCTGACCAGGAAGCTGCTCTTACCGCCAGCCATTGGCATGTGTTGGAAGAACTTGCAGGTTGAGACACTCAACCTCTTTGACCACACTATGAATGCACCTACCTGGGCACTAGTGGATGGGGGGAGCATCTGGGACCTCTTCCTGGAGCTTCTAGCTCAAAGGCAGGGACTCTACCCACTGCACCACAAGACCTCCCTACCTTTTTTAATGATCTTGTATATTTTAGATATATTTTAGTTGTGCGTGGTACAACAAATTCTTCTGCATTTCTCATTGAAGGATCACAGTCAGTGGGTACATCTTGCATTAATGGAAGACTTGATGTTCAAACTGAAGGGTGACAAACAAAGGTCCAATCTGTAACTATCACATTCTGCACTGTATGTAATAAGTTCCAAGGCTTTTGTAATGTTTACCAGTACTTCAAACATTGTTGCATTCGCACTGTTTAAAATATGCTACCAACTTGTATAAAGATCAGTTCACAACTATCTGTGTGACTGAAATGTGAGAAACATGAGGCAGTATTCTCCTGAGTGTCTGTCGATCTATCCAATTGTAGGCAGGGTGAGGGGGGAGGGCGTGTAATTTGGTGGGAGTGTCAATAATAGGGTTTTATGCCAGTGTGAACTTACAATGGTACCTGCTGTTGGTGCCCACTATGGCGGATCAGAAAACCCACTGGAGGATGGTGTGAAACTGCTAATGGGATGCAGGTGAAGGCCTGGCACCCCCATGCCATGCACCTGCCAGATCAAATGCTGGTGTAAAACACATTTGGGACAACATGGTGTGAAGATGTGAGGTCTCACCTGAACAATGCCTGGGGTTGACTGCAGAGTATAAGATGGAGGCCAATGGCAATTCTGGACCCTGAAACCTGGAATACCATGGCAGTGGTGGGGGTAGGGGGGGTGGAATCTGCAGGTGAACCTTCCAGATTTGGAGTCCTGAGGGGCTCCATCTTCCAACACCTGAATGTTTCTGGAGATACAATTTCTTTTTCAGGATGTCCATCCCTTGGTCTTAGAGTGCTCCCAGAGATCCATTTTCATTTTCAGGAGGTATATTGTCTTTACTCAACAATGGGTCAGTGATGTTGGGCACCATTACAACATGGCACCCAGATATGATGGTGAACTACATGCCATCAGGCCTGTCCCACCATGGAATATGACAAAAATACCCAGATGCATAATCAATGAGGTTGGGCTGGAAGATTTGCCACATTTTCCTGTCGGATCCTACAGCAGGAAACAGCCCATGATCCCACCCCCCACTGGAACCTTATCCTCAGGTTGGAGAATTCTGCCCATGATTTCATATTATACACTCTTTCACAAGCAGTAATGGCATATCAGTTACAGTGTGCATTCAACAATATCAAATTATTGAGCAGAAAATCTTTGGTAACTTTAGCTGTGAACATAAAGGCAGGGAAGAAGGTTTTTGGCAACCTCTGTGAAACAGTAATGAAATTATGTGTGGTTTTCTAATGCACAATGCACAAAAGTGCAATTTCACTTGTCAAAACATAGGGTGGAATTTTAAGATTGGCGAGCAGTTGGCACTCACCATCTCTAGAATTGGCGTACAAGGCACAACCACTGACTGTCAAACTCCCACTGCCATTTAAGGCTCAGTTGAGTGTTGATTGGCAGTGGGCAGAGATTCTGTCCTGCCGTTTGAAAATGTAAGTCCCGGAAATTCTGGGAGAGGGTGGGTAGGGCACGTCTAGGAGCTTCTAGGAGGGGCAATCACAGTATTGGATGGTAGCCTGGGGAGAGGTCTCCCAGAGCTCCAATGTTTGTGTGGGAAAGTGGTTGAGCCCCACACCACCACCCACCCTCCCCAACCCACAACTCCCCACCCTCACAACTGCCCAGCGTGGAGAAAAGATTAAATGTCACTTTCTCACCCTATCCGTAACCTTCATCCAAATACATCAGCCTAAAAAATGAGGCTGCGTGGGATCAGGCCCTTAATTGCCTATTACCTAGCCACTAAAGGATTAGGTGAATGGATGGGTTTCCCGCCCAAGGCCCTGCCCATCCAAGAGTGAAATTGCGTGTGGGTTTGGGTGTGTGTTTTCCTGGAAGGAATCCCATCCATTCAAATTTACAGGCCCCCTCAGCCTCAGAACCTACCTCGGGGGGAGGAGGGGACCTGTAAAATTCTGTCTGTAAACTAGCATCAAAAATACGCGCAGAAAATATGAAATACTCGGAATGAAATTATGAAGGGTATGCAAATTGCAAAGCAATTGGGAGAGGGATGTAATTCCACATAATTGCTGTAATTATTTGTCATTCCTCAGATTTGAAGGCAAATCTGAACATAATAGATTGAGAAATCCTTGCTTTTAAGAAATTCATTCCACAACAGGAAGCACTGGTTGACTTGTTTGGGAGGGAGAATTTAGAAGGTGTTGTAACTGTGGAATTCGAAGGGGTCGTAGTGGAAGGTCTTTCATTACTCCTCTGTGCTATCATTCTTTCTGTGACTGAATCAAACAGTGGTTGGATCAAGTCCAAATTGGATTCACCATCTGATAAAAATCAAAATGTTCATCCCTATAAGTGGGAGAATCGAATTTCTTGGCTTTTTACTGTCTTGAGTTCAATCTACAATTAAATTACCAGAGTAAAAAGCGACTGAGATTCGTATGTTCACTTTTAGTTTGCCTGACATCTTGAGATAGGATAGTAAATCAATATGGAATATGAATGTGGTTTTATCAAAAAAGATTCAATGCAGTTTACAGAGAATTAAACTGCAGTCAAAAGAAAATGTGTAGCCTTGTCGGAGCCTGACTGGAACTAATAAGCATGCAAAAAAAGGCGTGCATTTTTGAGTAGAAATATAGATAAGCCTTTCTCTGAATTGCAATGTTGTTGAAGAAGGGTTGGGTGGTACTAAAACAATGTCTGTGCTGTGTTGTATTTGAATTGGAAGAGCATTTGTCTTGCTCCTTAGCCAAATTCAATATCAGGGTGCACTTATCTTTGGGATTAATTCAAACCAAGAATCAGGCGGCAAATACTGAAAAGGTTTGCTCTCCATAAAACAATAAAGATAATGATAATGGGACAGTACTCTTCAACTGACACAGGTCCAGGTCAATTTCTAAATCTTATTGTTCCAATTGGAAAAATTAAGGCTTGATATGACTCAATATTTGGGGGCTAATTTTCCGACCTTGCTGCGCCTGGCACAGTTTATGTCGTATCTGGAAAATAGCCTGGACCTAAAAGTCAGTTCTGCACCCAGCACCAAATGGCTAGCAATCATCCCGGCCCTTTTTTTACTGGAGCAAACTAATCATGCCCAGAAAGGGCGCGAGACTGATTCGCATGCGATTGACTGGATTTCAGTCTCATTAGCAAGTTCAGATGGCGATCATCCACATCCCCCCCAGCCCCCCAAGAATGTTCTCACCTCTCCGGCGGGATATCACACGGGTATGAATCACTACTGGTCTCCATTATACAGGGGGATCATGCACAGGTAGAGTGTGGAAGAGGGCACAAAGGGGAGGCATGTCAGGGATCCTGATGGGAGGCATGTCGAGGAGTGCTGATGGGGGGTATTTCAGAGGGTCCTGATAGGCGTCATGTTGGGGGCAAGTGGGGGAGGGGGTGGGCATGTCAAGAGTCAGGCGTAGGGGGCATGTGAGGGTCAGACAGGTGGAGCCATTGGGAGGGCCCTGATGCCAGTGACCTCTGTTGCTGGGGGAACATGCCACTGCTGAAGGTAGTGGGGGATGGGTATCCCACTATCCATGAGTGGAGGGAGAAGGTCTCCCAGTGCACTGTGAGATCAGAACACCCTTGCGGAATGGTTCTCAAGCACTCTGCAGCTGGGCTCACCTGTGTGTTTTGGCACACACCCTCCCCTTCCCCCACTGCCTCCCCTCCCTCCTCCACCAACACCTCCACCTCCCCGCCCCCCTGCCTGCCCAGTAGTGACATGTAACTCACCCCTCTCACAAATAGTGGCCTAGCGTGGAATTATTGCAGTGTGTAGCGTGCTTGATGGACTGGTCCGGTGGCTCTGGTTTTCTTGCCATTGTAACACTTTGGAGGGAAATTTCCCCAATCGTCTCCTTTCCATTACAATTTTTACCACTCAATTTACCAGTGGATGCATTCACACTAAGAAACCATAGATATTGGCTAAAATTCCCCAGTCTTGCATACCACACTCCTGTAGCCAGCATGAACAGAGAATTTGGCGCTCAGCCAAATCTCCATTCACTGCGACAAGACCAGAGGATCCCAGCCACGGGGAAGGTCAGAGTTTTCCGATCATAAACCCATCACAACAAACTTCAGACTCACTTGTTCACTAATGCTTGAGGTCTGGCTGTTTCTGAGAAGACCAAGGGCGGAATCTTTAACTGTTCACAGCCTGTTACCATTGCAAATGAGGACAGAGAATTTGGCAAAGATTCCCCCTCAAGTTTGTAAAATATCCGACAATAATTCCCCGGCATGTTGGTACTTAAAAATTAACGAACAGAATAAAGTCCTCTGAAAGTTAAGCCTGATTTTAGAAAGTATTTCTGGCAGTAATTTTGTTATGAGTTATCCTAATTTTATAAGTGCCAATAAGCACCAGTAGGGGTAAAAACTGCTATTTTATTTGATTGGCTTGGGACATTGCGATCTGAAATTGCAAATGCAAATTGGTCCACATCTGCTGCAGTGTCGACTGGAAGAAATCAGTATTGCTTTAATAAATCAGTTTATGTCATTATAACTGCTGAATTTAGTTCTTTATTACTTGACAAAACACGTGTGATTACATATGACGTACTGATGGATCTTCCATGTTACCATTCATAAGTAATAGAAGGAGACGTTTTGTAACAGCAGAAGCATTAGACGATGGATTCTGTCAGATATAAGGAAATAAAAACACAAGGAAAGACTAGGAAAAAAGTTGAGCTGTTTTCATTAGAACATTGGAAATGGTGTAGTTTTTTAAAGGAGGTGCACATGAGGGGATGGGCCAAAGTAGATTTGGAAAACAAAATGTCCATGCCCAGTCGGGCACCTTGACACTGCCCATTGGGCACTGGGCAGTGCCAAGGGGTGGGGCCCATTGTGGGTGGGGCCTAGGGGCAATTGGTGGGGTGAATGGTGTCCCTTTGCATTGGGATCAATCTCGGATGGAGGGAGGGCTGGAGGGGGGTGGGGGCTGGTGGGGGAGCGGGGGGGTGCTGCGTCTGAGAGGGTCTGGCCCCAGGGGCCACCAGTGGGGGGAGGGCTGTTCTGCTGTGCTGAGGGGATTGCCACTGTTGGGGGGTGGTGCTTGGGCATCGGGGCACTCTGGGACGGGGCGGGAGGGGCGGGGTGGTCAGGGCTAGCCCGGGAATTGTTATGGGGGCCGTGATCAGGCCGTAGGAGGGTGCTGGAAGGGCAGCACTGTGAGGCCCCAGGCTGGCTACTGATCAAGCTGGCCAGCAAATGGGAGCTTGACTCTTTGGAGCCACTGCACATGTGCAGAGCTCCAGAACTGTCAGATTCTGGCATGAATAGGCCCCGACCCATTGGGTTTTTAGTGAGATTCATGACTAGGACCTCTTCAATGCACAGAGAGCGGAGATTCAGATGAGAAGCTGAACTGTCAGAACTAGAACAGTTTTCCTACCAATTCAGCATTTTTGGGAGAATCACACCCCCTGCCCCCAACCCTGGTGTGTAGCCCTCCAAGTTTAAATTTAAGTTTATTTATTAGAGTCACAGGCAGGCTTACATTAATACTGCAGTGATGTTATAGTGAAAATCAAAAAATATAGTTGTCATACAAGGGCACATGTTCGGCTACACTGAGGGAGAATTTAACATGGCCAATGCAACTAACCAGCACGTCTTTTGGACTGTGAGAGGAAATCAGAGTACCCGAAGGAATCCCATGCAGACAGGGGGAGAATGTGCAAACTCCACACAGAGGGCGACCCAAGCTGGGAATTGAACCTGGATTCCTGGTGCTGTGAGGCAGCAGTCCTAACCACTGTGCCACCGTGCCACCCTCTGCCAGAGTTGGCAGCTCCAAAACAGGTAGAATGGGAAGGAGGGGTGGGCAGTGGATAAATGTTTGTGTATGTGTATGGGGAGGTGGTCGGGGAATAGTGTGCCAGGTAAACCTTGAGGCTCTCCTCTCCTAACTGGCCACAGCTGCAGCCACAGATTATCCCATGTGGCCATTAGTTTATTCCAATTTCTTTGAAGTTGTTGAGTGGCCACTTTGAAATGGGAGTGTTCTCTGCCTCTCTTTCCTTCAGCGACTGGTTTCAGGTCCTGTGCTGGAGGACCTCATTAATCGGATTGCAAACTTACCTTCTTAGCATTATTGGGTAACTGATCCCAACACAATGTGGGCTCAGGATCCCTATTTAAGCTTGAGATTGGAATCCCAATCCAAGATCCAAAATCCTATCAAAATCTCTCATCATTTTAAAACCACTCCGAAGTTACCCTTTAGCGTACACTTTTCCAGAGTAAGCCTATTCACCTTTTCCTGAAAGGTGTATCCATGCATTTCTGATGTAACCCTTGTAAATCCGTTTTGCATACTCCTCACTACCTCCTCACATTCCTATAATATGGCAACCAGAACTGTACACAGTATTCCAAATGTGGATTAACCAGGATTTCTTACTAGTTTAGCTGAAATTCCTTGCTTTGTCAATCTTGTTGCCTTAGAATGAAATCTTAGGCCTTGATGTGTGTTTTTTATAATAAAGTAGTGATGTAGCTTGCAAGTGGCAATAGTGATTTGTATATTCGTGGTCCCAGATTATTTTGTCCCTCTAGCCCATTTAGGTTCTTGTTTCCCACAAGAAAAAACCTGGTTCAAAATCCTGGAATTCCTTCCCTTACGGCACTGTGGGTCAACCCCCAACACGTGGACTGCAGCGTTTCAAGAAGGCAACTCACCACCACCTTCTCAAGGGCAACTAGGGATGGGCAATAAATACTGGACAGCCAGCGACACCCATGTCCCATGGCTGAATAAAGAAAACATAATGGCCAAATTCTCTAGCTGTTCACGTTTGTGGGATACTCTGGTCTCACTGGCAATGCACTTCCTCCCATTCATTTCCTGCTGGAATGAGGTGACGGCAATGAGAATTCCCATTGTTGGTGGTGGGATTGGAGAATCCTGCCGCTAGCAAACAATATTCCACCTCTCACTGGTGGAAAACACATGGCTGGGGAGGCTGGAGAATCCTGGCCAATATGTAGCCTTATTTTCCTCAGCAAAATGTACTTCCGCTTTAGTGTGTAGACATTCATTTGCTAAGTAAATGGTCATTCTAGAATTTTATTAGCATGTTTTGTTATCTGTTGCAGTCCTCCTCAGTATTGGCTATCAGTCCCACCGGCCCAAACTTTATTGCCATCTGCAAATTTAGAAATGGTGCTTTTGAGTCCAGGACCTACATCATTAATCTCAATTCTGAACAAGAACCCCAGGACTGATCCTTGTGAATTCCACTTTCTATCCTCTGCCACTTTTTTGTCCTACTCTGTGATTTCTGGTTTGAAACCTACTAGCTTCAAGCCACTTTGGATTCAGACTTCACTTAAGCGCAAGTCAATCCCTCACTGCAAATACTTAGAGGCAGCTGCTGTGTTGGAGATGCTCCATTGCAGATCAACTTTTGATTTTTAATTCAATTATCACACTAGGAAATCCTATTGAAGGAGATTTCAAACATGTTAATTCGTATTTTGTTACTGAACTTCAATGTTTCTTAATTCTATTTATTATTGTCATGTATATTGGGATACAGTGAAAAGTATTGTTTCTTGAGTGGTATACAGACAAAACATACCATTCATAGAGTACATAGGGTTTAAGGAAAGGTGAGGGTGCAGAATGTAGTGTTACAGTTTTAGCCAGAGTGCAGAGAAACATCAATTTAGTGTAAGGCAGGTCCATTAAAAAGTCTGACAGCAGCAGGAAAGAAGCTGTTCTTAGTCAGTTGGTGCAAGATCTCAACGGGTGATCTTCCTTGATTACTTGAGCATGAATGAGTATCAGAAAATTTCATAAATTAGAGCACATGTCTTTAAAGGGATCCACCTGATTGTTCATCCAATAATTGCAGTAGGTTGAAAATCAAGTGAGTTGTTTTTCCCGATGTGCATTCTAATCTGCTCCATGTTCTAATATTTGGTGTACCAAGCTCAAATACTGTTTAAAGGAAGGCAGCAAGATTCCCCTCAATCAACACTGCTAAAAACAGGCAAACTCGTCATGTATCCAACTACTATTTGTGGAACTTCGCTGTACACAGAATGACTGCTGAATTTGCCTATATTGTAACAAAAAATAATTGACTGTATGTCAAGTGCTTCTGGGATCTCCTGGGAAAACATGATGAGATATTGTGGAAATGCAAATTTGCAGAGATCTTTTTATTGGGCATTTCTTAAAACTATCCAGCAAATTAGAGTTTGAAGTGTTTAAAACAGCTTCAGAATTTATCAGCTTATGAGGTTTATTCTGGAGATTGACTAACACTCCATCTAATGCAGCAATCAGTGGACTAATTGCTGCCTGGGTTCGTTCACATAGAAAATAGGTGTGGAAGTAGACCATTCGGCCTTTTGAGCCTGTACTGCCATTCAATGTGATCATAGTTGATCATGGTCTTTCAGTATTCCACTCCTGCTTTCACTCCATACCCCTTGATCCCTTTAGCCACAAGGGCCATGTCCAGCTCCCTCTTGAACATATCTAACAAGCTGGCCTCAAAAGCTTTCTGTGATAGAGAATTCCACAGATTCACAACTCTGGAAGTGAAGACATTCTTCCTTATTTCAATCCTGAATAGCTTACACCTTATTCTCATACAGTTCCGCACTTCCCCAACATCTGAAAGATGGAACATCCTTCCTGCATCTAGCCTGTCCAGTTCTATCAGGATGTAATGTGTTTCTATGAGATCCCTCTCATTCTTCTAAATTCCAGTGAATACAAGCCCAGTTGATCCAGCTCTCTTTGTGTATCAGTCCTGCCACTCCAGGAATCACTGGACTTCCTCAATAGCAATAATGTCCTTCCTTAGACTAGGAAACCAAAACTACACACAATACTTAAGCTGTGGACTCACCAAGGTCCTGTATAACTGCAGCAAGATATACTTACTCTTATACTCAAAGCTGTAAATGTCAGCAATTAGATTTCCTGCTGTATGTACATGTCAACCTGCAGTGACTGTTCCACCATGATACTCAGGCCACGTTACACTTCCCCTTTTCCTTTTGATCTAGTGACCATGAAAGAATAACAACAGATATCCAGGTCAAAATAGTGCATGACTTAGAAGGGAACTTGGCGATGATGGTACTCCCATGATCTTGCGTTTAATTGAGGAGGTTAAGGGGTAAGGTATGCCATCAAAATAAACTTGATAATTTGTGGCAATGTATGCTGTAGATGTATGGTATTAAGGCCATTCTTTCTGTAGAAAGATTGTTTCCAAAGATGGGGGAATCCAGAACTGGGGGTTATCGTTTGAGGATAAAGTGGTAAACCTTTTAGGACTGAGGTGAGGAGAGATTTCTTCACCCAGAGAGTAGTGAATCTATGGAATTCACTATCAAAGAGATAGTCGAGATCAAAACATTATGTGATTTCAAAAAGAAATTAGATACAGTTCTCGGGGTAAAGAGATCGAGAGATATCGGGGGGGATGGGGGAATCAGGATATTGATTTTGAAGATCAACCATGATTAAAATGAAAGGCAGAGCAGGTTTGAAGGGCCAAATGGCCCACACCTGCTGCTAGCTTCTATGTTTCTATATCTATCATTGGCAGTGTGGCTAGATATTGAGCTGCACGCATTTCAACTTCCATTAACATTAACAGAACTGAACTTTATGTGAACAAAACTAATTCAAAAATATTAAAATGCAGCTGAACAGAATGCCTTTGCAATCACTTTTATACAACGTAGAAGTGGCAATATAACATGAGTAGTGTCAGCTTGGGTCACTTGCCACAAAGACAGCGCATTCAACCCTTGGATTGACATAGATTCCAGGAGGACCTTTCAGTGTCATTTGCGCAATGTTGGAAGTGACATTTTCAGATGAGAGATTAAACAGCCTGTCTGCTCCCAGTAGACGCAATCTATCGGTATCACTGTGAAGAATTGAGCGTAGTGGCAAATATTCTTCCCTTAACCAAAAATAGATGATCCAGTCAGTCACTGAATGGCCGTATGTTGGATCTCGCTATGTTCAAACTGACTGACATTTGGTCAAGTAATAATAATGACTGCACTTCAAAAGATAATCTTTCGTCAGTGAAGCAAGCAATACCCTTATACCTCCAGACTCCTCCTGTCATCTAATCACCTATTGATCAAGGCTGGAATAAAAATAGAAAATAGTGGAAATAAACAGCAGGCCAGTCGACATTGGTAAAGAAGAAGGACAAGTAATTTGGTTAGAAATTCATCTTAGGCTCCAAATTCTTTTGCCACCTGCTTCAGATTTTGAACAAGATTCGTCCAGTCTCATCATCATCAAACAGCTTAAAGGCTTTCAGAATTTCCCCCCTTGTATCTTTCTCAGCCATCTTTTGCATAATCACAGCCAGGAATTCATTAAAGTCGATCTTCCCAGTGCCTTCCTTATCAATTTCTGCAATCATCTTCTTTATTTCTTCTTTCTTGGGCTCAAATCCCAAAGTTCTCATTACAACCTTCGCAGACATTTTGCGAGCTCTGGGCACCGTGTGGTGAACAGGTTCACAACGTCCGACCTGTCACATCGCCAACACACATACTGCCCATAAATCGCAGCAACTGTTTAGTTCCACTGCAACGGAACTACTGCCGGATTTCCACCACCCTGGAATTGGAGCGAGTGAGGGGTGGACAACAGAAATGTCTGTTGACCTCAGCATTGACCTGTCTCATTCGAGCGAGGCTCTAAAATCCTGTCCTACATCTCCAGAGTTGTGCACATTAGGCTGATTAGTCATGTTAAGTTGCCTCTTAGTGTTGGGGGATTAGCAGTTCAAATATATGGAGTTACAGAGATAGGTCCTGCGTGGGATTCTTGGCAGTGCAGATTTGAAGGGCTGAGTGGTCTCCTGCACTGTAGGGATTCTATGATCTCAGGTGTTGCAGTGAACCAAGCTGACACTACTCGTATTATATTGTCACTTCAGTGCAATGAAAAAGTGGGCACAAATGCATTCTGAACTGATTGTATTTGAATATTTTTGGATTATTTTTATTTCGGTCAAGTGCAATCCTGACAAGGTAAATGGATTATTTTCGCTGGATGAGTAATCCAGAGACACAGGGCAATGCTCTCAGGACCCGAGTTCAAATTCATAGAATCGTAGAATACCTAAAATGCAGAAAGAGGCCATTCAGCCCATTGAGTCTGTACTGTCTCTCTGAAGAATACCTTAAGCCACCCGCCTGCCCCAACATCCCCGTACATGTATCATGTCTAATCCACTAATCTACATGTCTTGGGACACTTAGGGACAATTTAGCATGGCCAATCCATCTAACCTTTGCAACTTTGGACTGTGGGGGGAAACTGGAGCACCCAGAGGAAACCCATGCAGGCACATGGAGAATGTACAAAGTCCACACAGTCACTCAAGGCTGGTTTTTAACTTGGGTCCCCAGTGCTATGAGGTAGCAGTACTAACCACCGTGTTGCCCTACAATGGCAAATGGAAATCGGGAATTAAAAGTCTAATTATGAAACTATTGTCATAGAAGCCCATGCTTCACTAATGTTCTTGAAAGAAGGAAATTTGCCATCCTTGGTAGGGCCTGGGTGGGATTGCGGTCAGTGCAGACTCAATGGGCCAAAGGGCCTCTTTCTGCACTGTAGGGTTCTATGATTCTATGATTGTACCTGGCCTGGCCTGCATGTGACTCCAGACCCACAGCCAATTCTTAAAAACCCTCTGAAATTGCTCTGCAAGTCACTGTATTGTATCAAACTTATACAAAACCTACGAAAAGGAATGAAACCGGACAGACTACAGGCATCTACTTAGCACCGGAAATAACAATGACAAACCAGTCTACCCTGCAAAGTCTTCTTTCTAGTTTATGTGGGCTTGTGCAAAAATTGGGAGACCTGTCTCACAGACTAGTGAACCACGATAGTGATGGTGATGGTGCCTGAGGCATTATGTGTAAGATGTGATTCCATCAGTATGTCTCATGGCAATAGATTGAACCTAGGCAAGGAAACCTCCTGCTGATTACCACTTACTACCCTCCTCAGCTGATGAATCAATACTCCTCCCACACTGAACACCACTTAGGAGAAGCACTAAGGGTGGTAAGGATGGAGAGTATACTCTGAGTAGGGGACGTCAATGTAAATCACCAAGAGTGGCCTGGTAGTACCATCACAGATTGAGCTGGTCGAATCCTAAAGGACATAGTTGCTCGGCAGGACCTGCAGTTGTTGGTAAGAGAACCAACAAGAAGAAAAAACATACTTGATCTGATCCTCGCTAGCCTGCCAGCTACAGGTGCATCTGTCCATGGCAGAATCGGTAGGAGTGACCACAGACAGTCCTTGTGGAGATGAAGTCCCACTTTTGCCTTATGGAGACCCTCCATTGTGTTCTTTGGTTCTACCACCGTGCTACGTTGAACAGATCTAGCAACTCTGGGCAAACTTGAGGCAATGTGGGCTATCAGAACGTAAGAACGTAAGAAATAGGAGCAGGAGTAGGCCATCTAGCCCTTCGAGCCTGCCCCGCCATTCAATAAGATCATGGCTGATCTGAAGTGGATCAGTTCCACTTACCCGCCTGCTCTCTATACCCTTAATTCCCTTATCGATCAGAAATCTATCTACCCGTGACTTAAACATATTCAACGAGGTAGCCTCCACCACTTCAATGGGCAGAGAATTCCAGAGATTCACCACCCTCTGAGAGAAGAAGTTCCTCCTCAACTCTGCTCTAAACTGCTGCACCCTCCGCCCCCCCCCCCCCCCCCCCCCCCCCTTACTTTGAGGCTGTGCTCTCTGTCAGAAGCAGCAGAATTTTACTCAACTACAATGTGTTAACACATGATCCAGCATATCCCCCACATTACGACCAAGCCAGGAGACCAACCCTGGTTCAATGAAGAGTGCAGGAGGGCATGCGAGGAGCAACACCAGGCATACGTAAAAACGAGATGTCAACCTGGTGAAGTTATAACACAGAACTATGTACATGCCAAACAGAATAAGCAGCAAGTGAAAGACAAAGCTAAGCAATCCCAGAACAAACAGATCAGAACTAAGCTCTACAGTTCTGCCACATCCTGAATTGTGGAGGACAATTAAACAATTCACTGGCGGAGGAGGCTCCACAAATATTCCCAGCCTCAATGATGGGGGATCCCAGCACTTCAGTGCAAAAAATAAGGCGGAATCATTTGCTACAATCCCCAGTCAGAGGATGATTCATCTTGGCCTCCTCCAGAGGTCTCCAGCATCACAGATGCTAGTCTTCAGCCACTTGGTTCACTCCATATGATATCAAGGTACACCTAAAGGCACTGGAGATTGCTAAGATGATGAGTCCTGACAATGTTCCACTATTACTGCTGAAGACTTGTGCTCCAGAATTTGCCACACTCCTAACCAAGCTGTTCCAGTATATCTAAAACACTGACATCTAATCAGCAGTTTGGAAAATTGCCCAGGTATGTCTTTTACACAAAAAGCAGGACAAATCCACCCTGGTCTTAATGTAGTGGAAAGGGTCTTCAACAGTGCAATCAAATGGCATTTGCTCAGTTTGAGTTCAGCCATGGTCGTTCAGTTTCTGATCTCACTACAGCTATGGTTTAAACATGGGCAAAAGAGCTGCAGCCCAGGGATGGGAGGAGAATGGATGTCCTTGACATCAAGACAGAGTTTGGCATCAAGGAACCTGAGCAAAACCGGAGTCAATGGGAATCAGAGGAAACCCTCCTCTGATTGGAGTCATACTTGGTTGTGGTTGTTGGAGGTAAACCTCAGCTCCAGGACATCACTGCATGAGCTCCTCGTGGGTGTGTCCGAGGCACAACCATCTTCAGATGCTTCATCAATGACCTTTCTTCCATCAAAAAAGCCAGAAATGGAGATGTTCATTGTTAATTGTACAATTTTCAGCACCATTCACAATATTGAAGAAATGAACGTTCATATTCAACAAGACTCAGACAATATCCAGGCTTGGGCTGACAAGTGGCAAGTAACATTCGATCCATGCAAGTGCCAGGCATTGACCATACCCATCAAGAGAGAATCTAACCATTGCCCCTTGACATTCAATTGTATTACCATCGCTGAATTCCCCCACTATCAACGTTCTTTGGATTACCATTGACCAGAAACTGAACGGGTCCAATCATATAAATACTGTGACTATCAGAGCATGCCAGTGGCTAGGAATCCCACAATGAGAAACTCATTGCCTGACTCCCCAAAGCCTGTCCACGATTATAGGGCAGAAGTTAGGAGTGTGATGGAATACTCTGCACTTGCCTGGATGAGTGCAGCTCCAACAACACTCAAGAACATTGACACCATACAGTACTGAGCAGCCTGTTTGACTGATATCCCTTCCACAACCATTCACTCCCTCCACCACCACAGTAACAGCAGTGAATACCATCTGCAAGATGCACTGCAGGAACTCCACAAGGCTTCTTTAGTAGCACTTACCAAACCTATAACCACCACCATCTAGAAGGACAAAGTCAGTAGACACATGGGAACACCAGCACTCGGAAGTTCTCCTGCAATCCACTCATCATCCTGACTTGGAAATATATTGCCATTGCTTCACTGTCACTGGGTCAAAATCCTGGAACTTACTCCCTAAAAACGCTGTGGGTGTACCTATATCACATGGGCTAGAGTCATCGAGGTTACAGCATGGAAACAGGCCCTTCGGCCCAACTTGTCCATGACTCCCAGTGTTTACCATTAAGCTAATCCCAATCGCTCACATTTGGCCCATATCCCTCTACACCAATCTTACCCATGTAACTGTCTAAATGCTTTGTACAGTGGTTCAAGACAACAGCTCATCATCATCTTCTCAGAGAGAATTATGGAAGGGCAATAAATTTGGCTTGGCCAGTGAAGCCCACCAAAAAAGCTTAATACCTACTGTCACCACCAATGATGGACTATGGCTTTGATACTTGTCATCTGCAGCATGCATTGCCACAAATTGTCAAGTTTATTTTGACACATTTCTTACCCCACAGCCTCTCCTGTTAAAGGGTAAGATCATGGGAATGCCACCACTTCAAGACACAAAACAATCTGATACCATTCGTGCCATCACCTGGGATGAATTTCTAGCCCATAGTCTTCCAGCTGTGCAACCTATTATCAGACTGAAAGCTGAGAAATTAAGGTTGGATATATAGGGAGGAAGAGGAAGAGCAAAGAGGGAAAAATACAACAGATACATCAATCACAGCAGGGAGTCAATGCATTGAATGACTTGTCAATCGTTTATAGCATCCTACAGTCTTTTATTACGGTTTCAGCAGTACGATAATGCTAACATTTAGTGTAAAAGGTTTGAAAGTACAGGTGAGGTCTATGTACAATGAAAGCTTAAGAAATCAAGGGACGGAAGAAGGAGGAAAATATTGTGGAAGCAACATCAGTGGAATTATCAGAATTATCAGAAAATGCAAAAAAAACATGGTGGCTATGCCAATCGTTAATAAAGATTTTTTTATGGATCCTAAAAGTTAACGTTAAAGTTCAAAGTTAAAGATTACTTATTAATCACAAGTAAGGCCTACATTAACACTGCAATGAAGTTACTGTGAAATTCCCCTAGCTGCCACACTGTGGCACCTGTTCGGTCAATGCGTGTCTTTCAGACTGTGGGAAGAAACTGGGGTACCCGGAGGGAACCCATGCAGGCACAGGGAGAAGTACAAACTCCACACAGACAGTGACCCAAACCGGGAATCAAACCCGGGGCCCTATGTTGTGCACTAATAATGATTCCCGACTTGAAATTCAAATTTCTTCCCCTTCCCTTGGACACCAAGAAATCCTTCTCAAGGTGGGAGTTTGGAGTGGCCATCTGTGTAAGCAGAAGAGAACCAGTTAGTGAAAGGGGACCTTGTACAGAGCAGAAATATATCAGAGCTTCTGATGCATCACATTCTCAATGTTGCTAATATTCCAACAGATAAATTGTGCAATTTATTCTCCTCAATAAACTACCCATTGTTCAAATATATTCTTTGTAACACAAAGGCTTTGTGGTTGTGAAAGCAAAGTTACTGTGCTGAAATAAACAATGTCATCCAAAATTAAGATGTTCTAAAATCGGTCTTAATGATTCATCTTATTCAAACATCATGCCAAAAAACAATCTATTGGAAATTGTTCATGTTGGCTATTGTGAATTGTTCAAAACCTGTAATCTATAAAACCCACATAGAAACTAACCCACAATAATTGTAGTCATTTGAGGAAATTAGATTTCTACAGTTTAATTTGGTTTCTCTTGTGACATATTAATCTGTAATACAAAAGGCTGCAGAACTACGAATGACTGGAACAGTTGAGATAGCATTGCGAGAAGAGCCTAGGTGATATTGCTATGTAAAGGGAAATTACCTCTTTAAATAGATGTTACCAGACTATTACCTTTACAGTCCCCCAGACATAGGTTGCAAATTTCTAGTCTGTGCACACTCCTCTCATCATCTGTATTCCAGTCACTGTTAGACAACGGCAGCAGGAGACATCGAGTCAGCAGATCAGAGCACTCTCTATTACAGAAAAATCAATGATTAAAAATTAGGCAGTGGTGAGTAACTGTCGCGCCAAATACTGAAGCCAGCTCCTTGTCTATTAACCCTACTAATAGACTACGATATTTACCCCATGTGTGCTGAAGTTAAGCTGGTACACTTTTCGACAACCCACCTTCACACAACGGCTTTTCCACTAAATTATGATGGAAGTTTTATGATACCATTTGAACCAAACATAGAAACGTAGAAGATAGCTGCAGGAGTAGGCCATTCAGTCCTTCGAGCCTGCTTCACCATTCAATGTGATCATGCACTTTCAGGATCCCACTCCCGCTTTCTCTTCATACTCCTTGATCCCTTTAGCCACAAGGGCTACATCAAGCTCCCTCTTGAACATACCTAATGAACTGGCCCAGATAACTATCTGTTGTAGAGAATTCCACAGGTTCACAACTCTCTCAGTGAAGAATTTCTTCCTCATCTCAATCCTGAATGGCTTATCCCTTATTCTTAGACGGTGACCCCTAGTTCCAGACTTCCCCAACATTCTTCCCGCATCTAACCTGTCCAGTCCCAACAGGATTTTGTGTGTTTCTATGAGGTCCCCTCTCATTCTTTTAAATTCCAGTAAGTACATCCAGTCTGTCTTCATATATCAGTCCTGCCATTCTGGGAATCAGCCTGGTGAGCCTTCGCTGGACTCCCTCAGCAGAAAGAAACTTTCCTGTTAATAGTTTTCTCCAGAAGACTGATTATTTAACTGTAATATGAACAGAAAGTGCTGAAAAAACCCAGCAGGGCTGGTAACATCTCAAGCAAGAGAAGCAGAGTTAACATTTCAAGTCCCACATAACTCTTCATTGAATTTGAAACGTTCCCTCTCCACAGATGCCCTCAGATCTGCTGAGGTTTTTCAGCACTTTCTGTCTTTTGTTCAAACCTCCAGCATCCACAGTATTTTGCTTTCATTTTAGTGATCATTTAATTTGGTTTATTTTCTAACAAGATTTGAAGCATTATTTCAGAACTATGGGCAAAAATCTTCCAGCCGTTTGTGCTAGTGGGTTTCTCTGGTCCTGTTGCAGTGAATAGAGATTAGCTGAACGCCAAATTCTCCGTCCTTGCTTGCAGCGGCAGGGGGCAGTGCGTGAGCAGCCGGAAGTATCTGGCCTATGTATGGAGGCGAGTTTGAGATTGTCATTGAGTCAGTGACAGTCAGAAGATTGATTCCCTCTCAGCCCCCGCCTCTGCTGATTGTCTGGATCCCCGGAACTTGTCTGCCTCAGATGCTTTCCATCATCTCTCAGTGCAACGCAGACATGAGAGAAGGAGAAACCAACATGATCTGACTCGTCTTGCTGACGTTATGCTCATGGATTTTGAACTTGTTGGTTCAATGAGTTCTGCTGTGAATTCTGATCTCACAAGAGAACGGATGATCAGAGTCTTCCCAGAATGAAGGTCAAGGGGAATCAGAATGAATCAACTTATGTTTGCTTTGTCATCTGGGCAGTTGACACATAACATTGACAGTGCTCTGAGAAGGTCGAGATTATTGCTTGCTGCAGAGGAACTAAGGAAATCGACCAGTAAGTAAATTGACATTAGGTGGATTTTATAGCCTTGCCCATCCCAAAACTGTAAAATCCTTCCCAAGGTCAACAGACCTTCCCATTATCCAGCCCACGCCTGCTCTGATTCACGTGGCAGGGGTGGGGTGGGGCGGTAAAAATCTTGCCATTGTACCTTCTCCAAGCTAACCATTGTTAAACATGTAAAATGACTGTGGAGATTATGTCTCAGGCCCTTTCTGTCTAAGGTCAGTTGTTAACTCAAAGAGGGCAATGATTTCCTTCAGGCACACATTTAGATCAGGGGCGGCATGGTAGCACAGTGGTTAGCACTACTACTTCACAGCTCCAGGGTCCTGGGTTCAATTCCCGGCTTGGGTCATTGTCTGTGTGGAGTCTGCAATTCTCCTCGTGTCTGTGTGGGTTTCCTCCCACAGTCCAAAAATGTGCAGGTTAGGTTGATTGGCCATGCTAAGAAATTGCCCTCTAGTGTCCAGGGATGCGTAGGTTAGAGGGATTAGTGGGTATAATATGTAGGGATATAGGATTAGAGCCTGGATGGGATTGTGTCAGGTGCAGACTCGATGGTCCGAAGGGCCTCTTTCTGCACTGTAGGGTTCTATCATTCTACACATTAATGCATTTGGATGAGGTACTGCTTAACAGCAGAAATGTCCAAAGTAAGAGATGGCAAATATGTGACAAACACTGTGCTCAGCTTCCTTGATGTTCCCACCAAGGTGAGGGACTATCCTACCCAACTCTACTGTGAAAGGCACCCAGCTGGATTTTCAAACCAAGTCCTTTAGGATGATGTTACTCAAAGCATTGAGAAGCTTCAGTGGTTGCAAAGTAGTCTGTAACAGGACAGAGGAGAGAGGAAAACAAAAATAAAAAAGGAGAAATTGGCCAATATCTCAGCATCAGTAGAAACTTGACTAAGTGTGGGTCGCTTGTGTCACCATTCCATTTGTGTATGTCAGCTACAGCTTAATTAATGGTTCTGAAAGAGGCCACTGGATAAGTTTATCAGAAAGGTTTTTTTTACATAAATATCAGCCATTATTGAATGGCGGAGCAGACTTGATGGGCCAAGTGGCCTAATTCTACTCCTATGCCTTATAGTCTTATCTCAACAGAAAGCCAGAAAGTATAGGAGTGTTGACCTATACTCAATCTTTCCACTTAGTTCAACCTCACATCTCAGGATCTACCTGCTAGTTGGCTTGATGTCTAAACTGGATACTTCTGCAAAAGTAACACAATGCTTGACTGGAATCCACATTCACCAAGACATGGGAATGAAGCCAGAGGCCCAAATGGAAGGAAGTTGTGGGCCAGCATCTGTTCTGGCTACTTTGTCCTGCTTTATTGTTTGAGGCAAATTCTCAGACGAAGAAAGTAAAAAATTAAATCTGCCGCTTTAGTTCCACCCTCCCTGAATTCACTATCAATGCAATGAATTCGGTGAGTAAAATCATATCAGATTCCACATTGATCAAATTGGATAAGTCAGGGGGGCAATTCTATGGGCTAGTTTGCCACCCCGGCAGGAATCACAATGGCCTGGAGAATCCGGCATTAGGCCAAAAACAGCTTTAGCTCCGGTAGTGAATCTGTTGCCATTCACCCACCCAGCCCTGCCAGCCCCGATCAGGTTCCTGTCCAGACCAGGTGGGACCCTATTGATTATGCATTGCTGTCAATTTGAATGTAATTATTGTACTTGAAACCCCATTCAAAGCCCTCCCACCATTCACCCACCTCCCCAGCGGGATCTGCATGGACAGGAATTGATGCTGTTGAGTAGCATTGTGGACCTGATGCATTGAACCCCAATGGGGGTAGGGGTAAGTGCAGTGCCCCTCTGCCAAAGCTAGGCTGCAGAGGGAAGGTCCTCAAGGGTCCCAGGGGTTCAGTCAGCTTGGGCTAAGGGCAAGGGGTTGACTTTGGCTCTCTTCTACAGGATAGGGAGTCTCATAGCTAGACGTCCTTATCTAGCTCTGGAAAACCTGGGGGAGGGGGGGTGGAATTCCCTTCTTCACAGCTGCTCACTCAGCCTCATTTTTTAACACTGCATTTATTGCTCTGAGCCTTCTGAGAAAGCACAAATCTTGTAAACCCTTTGAAACGTTTTGCATTCATTCAATTAAATAATGTAGCTTAAGACGCCTTTGATTGACAGCCTAATGGTTTTCGCACGGTATGCACTGTTTATCTTTCCCTTCATGGTTGAATGCATCTGAATTCTGCACCCCACCCTACCCCGCTATTCTTCCGAACCACAATGTTTATACAAAAGAGGAACTGAGAGTACTTAGGTGCTTTGAAGTTGCCTGCAGTTTTCAGATCCTCCATTGTTTAAAAATTGCAGTTAGGAACAATTGGGGTAATTCAGATGCATTCAACCATGAAGGGAAGGAGAAACACTGCATGCTGTGCAAAAACCATTAGGCTGTCAATCAAAAGCTTGTTAGGCTATGAAATTGAATGAGAGCCAATGTTTTCAAAGGAAAGCAAAGGACGTCAGGATTTCCAAGGATTTGTGCTTCCCAGGAAGACTCAGAGACTAGGAATAAATGCAGTGTTAAAAATGGGGCTGAGTCAGCAGCTGTGGAGAAGGGAGTTCCACCCTTCCCCTCACAACTCCCCATCAGTGTAAGTGATTTCTTCTGTCAGCCAGAGGACTTGAAGGGGGTTTTCTCACAACTGAAAGAAAGGGGAATCCCTTCTGCAGAATGGAGTGCTGTTGTGATTTGGAATCTGCTGGGTGTTCGGGAATATAGAGATGAAAGTGACCAGGCCACTTCAAAGTTTTCACTCCATCTCTGCTTGAGAGATGTTATTCATTTTTGTCTCAACATTGTATCCGTTTTGGAATCTGTTAGACAAAAGCAGAAACTAAAAGAGCTCTGTTACATTTTGTATGACTTGGTTATTCTATGATTTGTTGTATGTATTTGTTGAATGCATTATTTAAATTCAAAGGAATAGATCAGGATTAATTGCATCTTTTGCTGCCTGCTTCCCAACAGTTTGAGTCCTATCTTGTGCTGCCCTATTGTCCAAAAAGGCCAAGTATCAGTTTATATTGGCTGACTCGAGAACAGCTTCTTCCCTGCTGCCATCAGACTTTTGATTGGGCCTACCTTATATTAAACTGGTCTTTCTCTCGATCCTAGCTGTGACTGTAACACTATATTCTGCACCATCTCCTTTCCTTTCCCCCTATATTCTCTATGAATGATATGATTTGTCTGTATAGTGTGCAAGAAACAATATTTTTCACTGTATCCCAATACATGGTACAATAATAAATCAAATCAAATATATTAGCTCCTGTTTTGAATACTTATTAATATTGAGCCAATGGGGCCAATTTTAAACCTACCTCTTCTTTCAGCTTTTCCCATTTTACTTGGGGTTACCTCCACGCTGATTGATCACTCTTCTCCATTTCTACCTTTCAATCACCCACTCCTCTTCTAATCCCAGTGCCTTTGTGTCTCTTGCCATTACATCTTTCCTTCTGGTCTTACGACTTCTTCTTTTCTATCTTCCTGGCATTCCCATCTGCTTAACTCACCTCACTACTTATTTCACTCCACAGCAGATTTAATTACCACTTCGGTCTTTCTCGGCTACTTTCTTCAATGCTCCCACAAAGTTCACTGACCTGTCCTGATGTACTTGTGCTTTCCCTTTACTCCACACATCCATCCAAGCAATGGTATCTCATTGGCATTAAATTCTTGATCGCCTGTTCTTCATGTTGACCAAGTTTTTACACTATATGACAAGGCTGGTCTTGCAACTGTTTGGTACATGATCCTTCCAGGGATAATTTTCTAACATTCAACACTTCTCTGTACTTCTTCCAATTACTCCAGACAGAGCTAATCCATTAAAAAAACGGGAAATGCTGGAAAATCTCAGCAGGTCTGACAGTATCCGTGAAGAGGGAACAGAGTTAATGTAACATTTCGAGTCTAGATAACACTTCTTTTGAGTTTAATCATCAGACAGCAATGTTGCTGAGGCTTTCCAGCATTTTCTGTGTTGCGTATTAGATTCCAGCAACTGCAGTAATTTGCTTTTTTTTTATCTTGGAGCTAATCCAGTATTTGATTTCCATTTCCGCACTTCCATTTTCTGCCACAACTGATTCCAGATACTCGAACCAACTCACTTTCTCCAAGTCTAGACTCATTCCACAGGATTTTATTCAAATCGTTCAAGAGACTGGCAAATCTCAACCAAAGACAATGGACGTTTCCGTTTGTTTTTGCACTTTATTAGTTATTATTATCCATTCATTTTTATACCTTATCATTAATTATACTTTTATTTTTACACTTTCATTTAGATCCCTTCTTAGCTGAAACTGACAGTCCATAAATTGAGTCTTTGGTCAATTGATCTTGACTATGTTACTCAATATCACCTGCTGATGCTTTCACAGAGTCTCCTTGACAATCAGGAAGAGGAAGTGACTCAGTGCTGATCCTTGGTGGAACCCAACTTTGAATAAGAAACTCCCACTCTCCCATATGGTGCTCCTTATTCTTGTCTAGCACAATCTGTCCTGTGATAGTCAAACATACTTCATAGCGATTCTACAATTTTGAGCACATCTCTTCCTTTCCTTTCTGGGCACCTATCTGGACAAATAAATAGTTAATATCACCCAGGTTGCTTCCTACCTGCGAGTTATGGTTGCTGACCAGTTATTACTTTAAATTTGACAACTCAGCTAGGAACAAGGATATATTCTCAAAGTAACCGTGGATCTTCTCTAAATGTTGCTAATAATAACTGCAATGTGAAGACCTGAATATTTCCAGGATCGAAGACAATAATAAAAATGAAGTAGTGTGGCTATGCCTTTTCTCAGATTGCGTATATATTTTCAATTTCAAGGGCAACCATTAACCTGTAAAGAGTCATTCAAACTCACAGTTATTAACTTAATGAATCATACCACAAGGCTTTACACTTTAACCAAAAGCTTTTACTGTACAAGAGTTAAGCAAGCAGGTACTACTAACTTAACATTATAGGCGATGGAGATATCCCTTCATTGGCCATAATCAATGGGGTTTCCCATTGTTCACTGGGGAAACCATGGTTGGGGGTCACTGTCAACCGATACAGATGATCTTGCTGGTGGGAGCAGCTGTAAAATCCTTCCCTCTATTTCGCAAACAATTAACTGTGGGACTAACAAATCACACCATATCAATTAATATATGGCTTAATTAAAGATACGTGCACATCATATTGTAACACAATCTATCCCCATAGCAATGTGGCATACCTGGGTTATTTCAGGAGCCAAATCACCCTTTGATCTGAAATGTATACAGATATCTTGCCTTATTTCTCAGAAGTTTTTTTTAAACTTCCTTTGATCTGGGGGAGTTACGTGAATAATTCACAGCTGTAATGAAGACAGGACATGTCTCCTCAGACTTATTGGATACGTTCCCAGCTATGTGGGCCCACCTACAATTTTCTGTCTCTCACCCATTGATCTCTGAGTTTTTAAGAACATGTGGAAGGACCTATGATGTATAAATATGTGGGTGATCTGGAAACTTCTGATTTCCAGGGTTCAATTATCTTACATTCATAAATCAAATTTTCAAAACACACAGGTCATGAAATTAGACACTTTTGCAACATACTTTAAAAGAAGTCTCAATCCTCTTGTTGCATAATAATCAAAGTGGAATATTTGTACACATTTCTCCATTGTATGCTGTAATTTCCTCCAATCGCTAATATTAGCAAACCATAATTAGGAAATTGTGGAATACAAATACAATAGTAAGAATAGAACAACAGAATATTTTATAGAAGGCATAAAACTTTTAAATGTTTTATAGGTTTGTGCATACTCGTCCAAGAAAGTTAACACATTCGAGCAGCAAACACTTAAGAAGGCAAATTGCAAGTTGGCCTTTATGGCAAGGGGACTGGAGCTCAACAAGAAGGAAGTATTGCTACAACTGTATATGGCTTTGGTGAGACCACATCTGGAATCCTGTGTGCAGCTTTGATCTCAACATCTAATGAAAAATATATTTGCCTTGGAAGGTGGCTGGGTTGGTTAAGTTGAGTAAGTTTGTTTATTAGTCACAAGTCGGCTTACGTTAACACTGCAATGGAGTTACTGTGAGAATCCACTCAGTGCTGGTTCAGGTACACTGAGGGTGAATTTAGCATAGCCAATGCACCTAACTAGCATGTCTTTCAGGCTGTGAGAGAAACTGGAGCACCCGGAGGAAACACTCGCAGACACAAAGAGAATGTACAAACGCCACACAGACAGTGATCCATGCCGGGATTTGAACCTGGGTCCCTGACACAATGAGGCAGCAGTGCTAACCACTGTGCCACTGTGCCACCCTGGTGTCTGGGGTAAGAAGGTTGTTCCATGATGAGAGGTTGAGTGAGTTGGGCCTATACTCTCTGGCATTTGGAAAACCGAGAGGTAATGTCATTAAAATATAAAAGAATCTGAAGGGGCTTCTCGGGATGAACACTGGGATATTGTTGCCCCCATTGGGAAACCTAGCATCAAAGCCTCATGATAAAGGGTTGAGAGGGTTATCTATACACACACAAGGCTGAGATAGTCAGAGTTTTGGCCTCTCAGGGGATATGGGGAGTCAGGGCAGGCAAGTGGAGTTGAGGCCAAAAATCAGCATAATGATATTGAATGGCAGAGTAGGCCCAAGGGGCAGTACGGTCTATTCCTGCCCTTATTTTCCATGTTATTATGTCCGTATCACTCTCACATTTATCAATGTTTTTTTCTAAATGCTCCACTTTTGGAATGGGTCCTGAATTCCATAACATTCAATTAAATGTCTTCAATTTTCCCTGTCAGCTGGCCAGGCAGCACTGTGATTCCGTGGTTTAACGACAACAAGAATAATGCTAATAAAAACGAAATGGTTCAAATTTACTAGATTATTCAGTGCTGATCTGTGGGAAATTCTGGTGTTTATGCTAACTTTTATGTGAACAATGTGGCTGAAGGTAACCAGTAGTTGCAATTGATTGGATTATGTGGTTGAAGAATCACTGTGCTAAAACACAAGACAAGAACTGGAGTCATAAACTTCCTTAAGCGTACAAGTGTTTTTTTTTCTCTTTGTAAATATCGTGCTTTGAAACACAAAGGAGTCCTCAGAGATGAACTAAATGCAGGAAATGTGCAGAAGGATACACAAATTCATGGATTAATTAAAACAACAAGGCTTTGGAGTTGCTCAGGAGAAGGAACAACAGCATGCTTGTTTATGAAGATGTCTGTATTAAGACTGTTTTGGTAACCTAGTCCGAGAAAGATATCATTTTACATAACCAAATAAATACCTTCTTTGACTAAGCTATGATTTTTGCCTTTCATTCTGAGGGTACAGTGTATAATAAGTCTATTGAGCTGAAAATTATCCATTTTACTTCAGTACATTCTATCTGGACAGCAGATGCATTTCAGCATCACTTTTCTTTTCACCTGAATGCATAATGTAAAGAGTCAAGTGCACGCACCTTCCCTCAATTGTGCCCCAAGATCAGCACGTTCTGCGGGTAGTTGATAGCATATTTCTCACATAAAATGCCTTCATTGTGATGTGACCCAATATGAATACCTCTTGTTGGATTTTCCTGGGGTGATTTTACTCTGCTATTATTATGACAATCATTGCTTTTGCCTCTACTATTGTTACAGAAAGATGGATTGTGTTTGTATCAGAAACATTTTAATTTTATTTGTCCATTATAAATGGACCATGTGATGCAATGGTGGTGGCATACCACCTTACCTGGAATAGGAGTATTGCTTCTTGTGGTGTAAAATGGTACAAGGAGTTTGCACGTTCTCCTCGTGTCTGCGTGGGTTTCCTCGGGGTGCTCCGGGTTCCCTCCCACAGTCCAAAGATGTGTGGGTTAGGTTGATTGGCCATGCTAAAATTTCCCCTTAGTGTCCTGGGATGTGTAGGTTAGAGGGATTAGTGGGTAAATGTGTAGGGGTATGGGGATAGGGCCTGGGTGGGATTGTGGTCGGTCAGACTCGATGAGCCGAAGGGCCTGTTTCTGCACTGTAGTGTTCTATGTTAATATGTGGACCATTACGTGCTGGTCTCATAGTGCCTTCACTTCAATGAGTTTTTTGAAGAGGTGGCAAAGATAATTAATGAGGAAAGGGCTGTCAATTTAGTTTATATGGACTTTAGTTAGGCACTTTACAAAGGTCCACATGGCAGACTGGTACAAAACTAAAATCATGCAGGATTCAGAGTGCACTGGCTAGATGGGTACAGGACTGGCTTGGTCATAGAAGACAGAGAATAGAGGTAGAAAGGTGTTTTTTGGAATGGAGATCTATAGCTTGTGCTGTTCCCCGGGGATCAGTGCTGGGACCTCTGTTGTCTGTAGCATATATAAACGAATTGGAGGAAAATGTGGGGGATCTGATTAGTAAGCTTGCAGTTGACATGAAGATTGGTGGATTTGCTGATAGTGCTGGGAATTGTCAAAGGATACAACAGAATATAGATAGATTGGGGAATTGGGCACAGAAATGGCAGATGGAGTTCAATCTGGACAAACATGAGGTGATTTTGGAGGATCAAATTTTGTGAATTATACTGTAAATCATAGAATCCTTACAGTGCAGGAGTAGGCTATTCGGCCCATTGAGCCTGCACCGACAACAATCCCACCCAGGCCCTATCCCCTTAACCCCACATATTTACCTTGCTGGTTCCCCTGACACTAAAGGGAAATTTACCATGGCCAATTCACCTAACCCACACATCTTTGGACTGTGGGAGGAAACTGGATCACTCGGAGGAAACCCATACAGACATAGGGAAAATATGCAAACTCCACACAGACAGTGACCCAAGGCTAGAATTGAACTTGGGTCCCTGGCACTGTGAGGCAGCAGTGCTAACCACTGTGCCACCATACCACGCCCAATGGCTGAACTCTGAGGAACATTAAGATACAGAGGGATTTAGGCGTGTAGGTCCACAATTCCCTAAAGGTGGCAATGCAGGTGACTAAGGTGATTAAGGAGGCATATGGCATGTTTGTCTTCATCGGCCGGGGAATTGAGTACAAGAGTCGGGGAATCGAATTTCAGCTATATAAAAACTCGTTTAGGCCGTACTTGGAGTATTGCATGCATTCTGGCCACCACACGACCAGAAGGATTTGGAAGCTTTGGAGAGAGTGCGAAGAAAGTTCACGAGGATGTTGCTTGGTCTCAAAGGCGTTCACTATGAGGAGGTTAAGTAAGCTAAGATTGTTTTCACAGGAAAGATGGAGGCTGAGGGGAGACCTGATAGAGGTCTATAAAATTATGAGAGGCACAGACAGGGTGGATAGTCAGAGGCTTTTCCCCGGGATAAAAGTATCAGTTACAAGGGGGAAGAAGGTTTAAGATGAGGGGGGAAATTTTAAGGGAGATGTGCAGGGGAATTTTTTCATACAGAGGGTGGTGGATATCTGGAATGTGCTGCCAGAGGAGGTGGTGGAAGCAGGTACATTAGAAACATTTAATACACATTTGGATGGGTATATGAATAGGGAAGGAATCGAGTGACACAGATCTAGTAAGGGCCAAAATTTTTTTTTTGTTTAGTTAAAATATTTTGATCGGCTCAGGCTGGGAGGGCTGAAGGTTCTATTCCTATCCTGTACTTTTCTTTGTTCTGCTTGTTCTCTTTCTTCATTTGAAAAATGTTCAGCTCATAATTTTAAGCAATTTTTAAACCCCCACGATCCCACCTGTAGCTGCATGAATCATAGAATCCATACCATGCAGAAGGAGGCCATTTGGCCCATTGAGTTTGCACCAACCTTCCAAAAGAGCCTCTTACCCAAGCTCACCCTCCTGCCCTAATCCCAAACCACATTAACCCATAACGTACAATTCTACGGGCACTAAAGGACAATTTAGCGCAGCCAATCCACGTAACTTGCACATCTGTGGGAGGAAACCGGAGATAGAATTTTGAACAGGAAAGCAATTAAGAGTTATGGTGAGCAGGTGGCTAAGTGGAGCTGAGTCCACAAAAAAGATCAGCTGTGATCTTATCTAATGGCGGAACTGGCTTGAGGCAGCAGATGGCCTACTCCTGTTCCTAGTTCTTATATTCTTATGTTCACCCTGAGGAAACCCACGCAGACATGAGGAGAATGTACAAACTTCACACAATCACTCAGGATAAATCAAACGCTGGTCTCTGGCACAGTGAGGACGTAGTGTTAGCCACTGTGCTGCTCAAGATTAACCACCCAATTGCTGACCATGGGACACACCCTTGAGATTCTGCCAGTACTCTTTGAATAGTTGGAATTTTCTCAACAGAAAAAAATTAATCCATTTTCTAAGCACTCCAATTCCAGGGACATTTCCATCTCCTGATTCTGAATACATGTTCCTGGATTGTCATTTGAATGTGAGCTGTTTACCGGTAATCGAATAATTGTCAGTTCAAACTGACAGTTCTTCGACTACTGGTGAACAGCTCATATTCAGATGACAATCCGGGAACATGTATTCAGAATCAGGAGCTGGGAATGTCCCTGGAATTGGAGTGCTTAGAAAATGGATTAATTTTTTTCTGTTGAGAAAATTCCAACTATCCAAAGAGCACTGGCAGAATCTCAAGAGTGTCTCCCATGGTCAGCAATTGGGTGGTTAATCTTGAGCAGCACAGTGGCTAGCACTAACAGCCTCACAGTGCCAGAGACCAGTGTTTGATTTATCCTGAGTGATTGTGTGAAGTTTGTACGTTCTCCTCATGTAAGTTTCTCATGTACTGTTTCTGCTGTTCAGAATGATTCGCAATGGCAAAGGTAATGCCGCCTCGTGATTTTTTTTTAAGAAATCTGTTTCCACTCTTGGTTCTGTTCTTGTAATGAGGTCACCTCCTGCACATTAGGCCTGCAGACATTTATGCATTAAGTAAAAATATTGAATAAAACTCAACTGACCTGCATGTGTGTATATGCGCATTTATCTACTTCAACATATTCAGTCTTGTATGTAAGAAGTATTTCCCATAAACATTCTCATTGACATCCTTGGCCAGTCTCACACTGATAACACCTCTATAATAAAACCTGGAATTCATGGGATTGTATTTGCAGAGAAACTACATCGAAATTGATGTTACTTTCTGTGCTAATGTTGCAACAAAAGTTGACAGTCAAATTTCCCGCACAACTCATCTGCCAGTACTCTGTTGCACTTGGAATATAGTGTTCAATTCCAGTCACCACACTACTAGAAGGATGTGGAGGCTTTGGAGAGGGTACAGAAAAGTTTTACCAGGATGTTGCCTGGCAGGGAGGGCATTAGCTATGAGGGGAGGTTGGAAGTACTTGGTTTGTTCTCACCGGAATGATGGAGGTTGAGGGGCGACCTGATAGAAGTCCTACAAGATTATGATGGCCATGGACAGAGTGGATAGTCAGAAACTTTTTCCCAGGGTGGAAGAGTCAATTACCAGGATTCATAGGTTTAAGGTGCAAGGGACAAATTTAAAGGAGATGTACGAAGCAAGTTTTTTACACAGAGGATGGTGGGTGCCTTGAACTTGCTGCCGGGGGAGGTAATGGAAGCACTTACAATAATCACTTTTAAGGGGCATCTTGACAAATACATAAATAGGATGGGAATAAAGGGATGTGGTCCCTGGAAAAGTAGGGGCTTTTAGTTTAATCGGGCAGCATGGTCAGTGCAAACTTGGGGGGCTGAAGGGCCTATTCCAGTGCTGTAATTTTCTTTGTTCTTTGCCTACACTGAACGTAAAAACCAACATAAAGGTATCAGTGATGTTTTCTTGCATTCTAATTGCAATCCTATAAATAACTACTTAGCAACTTTATTAATGAGCGCTTTAGTCATGTTCCAGTAAAGTTGATCAAAACTCCACACCTGTATGCTAATATTTCTGTTTCATTGTGTATTTCTTTAACACGAAAAACGTGCTAATTAATGACATTCAGGAAGCACAAACGTGAAATTCTAACAAAACAGATTGAATGGGGGCTTCAAACAGATCAAATAGTTTAACGCAATGCTTTTCACAGAATGTTTTTCTAATTGTACTTCTGAATTAATCTAGTCTTTATTTATTTTGATACATGCTTGCAAAAATTTCTCTGAGCCAATTCTTGTTGCAGCAAATCACATCATAATGAAGAGGGACATAAATGTATGTATTTTGCACTTGTGCTTTAGTTATTTACATAGTATAAGTGATAGAATCAAACTTTACAATCACATTTATTTAGATATTCCACTTGTGCACTAATATTGTTCTACGGAGAATGTCCTGGAACTTGCAATTTATATATTCAGAGTGAATGTTCATTTAATGACATTGATGAGGCATTGGAGAGGAATTTGAAAAGTATTTCAATCTTTTGGGCAAACACTGCAATTTCTACTTAATGTTTCAAATACTTTATATAGAAGGAAATAAGAATGGTAGTTTTCATGAAATCCTACAGTTCAGAAGGAGGCCATTCAGCCCATCGAATCTGCACCGACCACAATCCACCAGGACCTATTCCTATAATCCCATGCATTTATCCTAGCTAGTCCCGCTGACACTAAGGGGGAATTTAACATGGCCAATGCACCTAACCCGCAGATCTTTGGACTGTGGGAGGAAACCCACGCAGGCATGGGGAGAATGTGCAAACTCCACATAGACAGTGACCTAAACCTTGTGCTGTGAGGCAGCAGTGCTAACCACTGTGCCACCGTGCTGCTCAGTGGACAAGATGCAATTATAAAAATACACCTTTACTGAAAATAAAGCTTCAAAACTAGGGATATCGCTATTCCTCTAATTTTGCTGATGTCTAGCGATTTGGAAACTTGGTGTGCCTACATTTTTCAGAGTAACTCTACATGGGTTGATTATATGCAGAAGGACAAGACATTCACATGAGCTGCTCTTTTGCACTCAGAGTGGAACCATAAGAAGAAAAGGTATGTTCAGCTAAGATAGTGGTGAGCAATTGATAGAAAGTCCATGATATCTTGGGGCCAACTTCAGTTTCCTCCCAATAGCCAAAGGTGTGTGGGTTAGGTTGATTGGCCACAGTAAATGCCCGTTCGTGTCAGAGGGACTGGCAGGGTAAATAAGTAGAGTTACAGGAGTAGGACCTGGGTGGGATTGTGGTCGGTGCAGACTCGATGGGTCAGATGGCCTCCTTCTGCACTGTAAGGATTTGCTGATTCTATCTCCAAATGTTTTCAAAATGAATAGGAGGCCGTTTTGGCAAAAGACAATGGATGGGTCAGTTCATGCTCATTGAATCAATTTGAAATAGTGCATGAGTTGTAACATGGGCAGCACAATAGCACAGTGGTTAGTATTGTTGTCTCACAGCATCAGAGACCCGGGTTCATTACCGCCCTTGTGTGATTGTCTGTGTGGAGTTTGCACATTCTCCCTGTGTCTGCATGGGTTTCCTCCGGTTGCTCTGGTTCCCTCTCACGGTCCAAAAATGTGTGAATTAGGTGGATTGGCCATGCTAAATTGCCCCAAACAAGTATCGTTTAGGGTGATAAGTGGAATAAATATGTAGGAGTACAGGGAATAGTGCAGAGGAGAAGGCCTGGATGGGGATGCTCTCTCAGAGAGTTGGTGCAGCCGCAACTGGGCCAGATGGCCTCTTTCTGCACTGTAGGGATTCTATGATTCTGTAAGACAAATTTGCTCATCTAATTTTAACACTGCAATAAAGTTGCTGTGAAAATCCACCTAACCTGCATATTTCTTCTGAGTCTACAGCTTGCGGCTTTTTCACCTAGGTGAATTTGCTTTGTTTTAAAATAGTAAACTCAATCCCAAAATCTTTTACATGAAGGAACAGTGTGGCCGTGTGAAATGTGACAATTCCTGATTATATGACTTAATACAATACAATATGGAAGTCTTTGACTCATGATAGGATATAACATAGGACATTAGCTGGTATATCTACAATGATGCCATGCATATTCTGTTCCTCAGTTGTCCCCTTTAATATTGGGCAAAATAAAAAGCGCAGTTATTTCCCTAAGCTGCTAAACATCACATGCCGACCTCCAATCTCATACACCTTGCTGTATATCCTGGCTCCTGAGTTCGGAGATAAAGACTGTATGTATAAATGAACCAATGAAACACCAGCAATGACCACATAGTTACTCAATACCATCATTGCTGATCTTTTGCTTCAACTTCACTTTCTCACCTGCCCCCCTATCTCTTGATTCCCTGACAGATCAAAAATCTATCGACTTCAGTCTTGAATATATTTGACAGTTAAACATACACAGCTCTTTGGGGTAGAGAATTCCAAAGATTCCTAATCTACTGAAGAAATTTCTCCTAAATCAGTCCTATATCATTGCCCTTTGTCCTGAGATTGTGCAACCAACTCTAGGTACGCAGTGAGGGAAAAGAACCTCTTAGTATGTACGCTATCATTCTCCTTCAGAATGGTGCATGTATCAATTAGATCACTTCTCATTTTTCTAAATTTAAGGGAGAAAAGGCCCAATCATTCAGTCTCTAATCACAGAACAGCCTTCTCACCCAAGGGACCAATCTAATGAACCTTCTCTGTACTACCTCCAGTGCGAGTAAAAGCTTCCTTAAATGTGGAGACTAAAACTGCACGTAGTAATCTAGGTGCGGTCTCACCAATTATACCAATTTTTTTTAATTTGTATACTCCAAATTGCTTCCTAACTGCATGCTGTATCTAACTTTGAGTTCCTTCAACAAGTACGTCTAACTGAACACCAACATTTACAAATTTCTTGCCTTTTAAAACATGGTTTTGTGCCTGCTAATGCTATCAAACAGAACAGGTGGCGTGCATGCAGAATCTCACGAGAATTGGGAAATAAAATTTTTGCTAGCGAGTTCTAGTTTCCCGAGTTTCCAAGCCTAATGCAGGTGACATAACAAAGTTCACCATGTCCACAAAGGGCGAGAACATTATTTTAATAGATTTACATACATTTATTAATGATTCCCCTCCCAACGGCACATGATTCCCCCCTTCACTGAATATTCAAACATCACATCAGCAAGGTTTACAACAGGTTTGGAAAAACGGGAATCTGTCAAGGGGATTTCCCTCGGGGGTGCAAATGTAAGTATAGCCCCCGAGGTGAAAGGGATCCCCTAGCACAGGTTGGCACTGCCAGGTTGGTGCCAACCTGTGCATGGGCAGACCCCCTGGGGAGCCCTATTGGGGTGGGGTTCATATTATGTTTGCTGCAGGGGAGCCCCTGATGCTGATGCATGTGGTGGGTGGGATGTGAAAGCCCTGAAGTTGGGCGGGGGGGGAGAGGGGGGGCAGAGGGTGGGGACCATGATGGGTGGGGTCCCTGTGTACATGGGAGGCCGGGAGAGGTTTATTTTCTGTGCTGATCGAGCACCCTTTTTAAAGGTGGCGTTCCCCAATGTCTGTGGAGCCGGCCTCGATGGCTCTATCTGGCCCCACCTCACCATAGTAGTGCCGCATACCACATACCCTGATTTTTTTTTCAGAGGCTCAAAATCTGGATTAAAAATTCAGCTGTGTAGCTGGGTGGCAAGGTGACACAATGGTTAGCACTGCTGCCTCTCAGTGCCAGGGACCCAGGTTCGATCCCCAGCTTGGGTCACTGTCTATGTGGAGTCTGCACATTCTCTCCTTCACACCCCTTCCACCACTGGCCATCTGTAAAGGTTTCCTCCAGGTGATCCGGTTTCCTCCAACAGTCCGAAAGACATGCCGATTAGGTACATTGGCCATGCTAAATTCTCCCTCAGTGTACCCGAACAGATGCCGGAGTGTAGCGACTAGGGGATTTTCATAATAATGTTTATATAAGGCTACTTGTGACACCAGTAAATAAACTTAAATGTAAACTCCAGGCAGCTGTTCTGTTCCTGATAACATGGGGGAGTTGAGATGGGGGTGGGGGGATGAGTTTCAAGTTGACTGTAAAAATCTAGTTTGCCTATTACAGTTGACCTTTATTTGTCTATCTGTCACATACTTCAGTTTGGTACAAGACGACATCTGGGCAAATGATCCAGGGGCAGGATGATGTTGGCAGCCAGCAGCGAGGAACTGCGTGCCTCGCCACCTGCCCATAATCTGCCCCCATATCTGAGTAAAAATGGACTCTTGTGAGTCTGGAAGAACAGAACTGTCAACATAAGGTAATCACCTAGAATTCAGAGGAAACTTCTTTATGAGAGAATGGTGAGTTTCATAGAACAGACTCTTATAGAATCTGTACACAGCAGAAGGAGGCCATTCAACCCATCAAGCCTGCACCAACAACATTCCCACTCAGGCCCTATCCCTGCAATCCCATGTATTTACCCCATTACTGCCGTTGACATGGCCAATTCACCTGCCCTGCATATCTTTGGAGTATGGGAGGAAACCAAAGTACCCGGAGGAAACCCAAGCAGACACGAGGAGAGTGTGCAAACTCGCTAGTGCGGTGAGGCAGCGGTGCTAACTACAATGCCACTATGCCGCACGTGTAACTTGCTGCCACAGTGAGTGGTTGAAGTGATTAATATAGATGTTTAAAAGGGGAAGCTAGATAGGAATATGAGGAAGTGGGGAATAGAGGGTAATGTGATAAAATTATATGAGGAAAGATAGATGGAGCATCAATGGCGGCATGGACTGATTGGGCTGAATGGCCTGTTTCTGCATTGGACAAATTTTATGTAATTTTGTAAACCTGCTTACAGCTCACTAATGTTCTGACAATCAGGAATGATCACAATGTTTCTGAAAGAACTGTATCATATATTGGTTGATATATGTTGTTATGAGGCAAATCAGGATACATGGTGGGGGCGATGCACATCTTCTATCCAACTGGAGCGGCTGCTAGATTTTTTTCTTTTCTTGTAATTATATGGAAGAGATGCATGTGGTCCTCCTGTGGAATTGCTCATTGGCAGTCAGAATATCATATTTTACGCAGGTAATCTACAATGTATCATGGCTACTGATTCACAGCAATCAAATAGTGATTTCACTGCAGAATATTGCTGGAATTTTAATCTTTCACTTGAATTTGTGATTATTGAAGTACTTTGTGGAAAGTGTGCATCAGTCGTCTTGATTTGAGCGGGATTTTCCAGCTCTTCCCACCAGTGTGATCTTCCAGTTTCTCTGAAGGTCACCCCCCCAACCCTCACACCACCCCACTCCTGCATCCCAGTGGATTTCCCTATAGCATGGCCAGGGAGCAATGCAAATGGCCATGGACCTCAGAGGGACCGGCAGATTCTGCTGATGGCCAATAGAGAATCGCTTCCGAAGCTGGAAAAGCTGCTGTGTGTGTGTGTGTGTGTGTGTGTGTGTGTGTGTGTGTGTGTGTGGAGGCAGGATGGGGAATGGGATGGGCTTGTGGAACCTGTCCAAATAATCATGAGTGGAACATTTTGTTCTCTTTTCAAAGTGTTGCCTCAGGCAGGAAAAGAGGTTTGTTGCCCGCACACGGTGCTGCAAGCTTTTCCCACCAAATTTTTAAACACTAGGAAAAAGATGCTGGAGGCATGTCCCATGCCATCACGCTGGAAGTAGTGCCAAGGTGCAGTGCCCAAGCATTGCCACGCTACTGGCTGAGCATGTCCCTCTGCCCCCTGGGGGTTTTACTCACCTGTGTGCCCCCAGTGGTTTCTCTTTGAGAGGTTCCCATTGGCCCATACCCATTGCAAATCTCATCAATGTGATACCACATCAATGGGAGTGGGGGGATGGTGAGGGGAGGAATCTAAATGTTGTGGGGGGGAGGTGATACAGCTGGAAAGTCCACTAATGATATTAATATGCATTTAAAGGATGTTCCCAACCTTCTTGGCCTTGAACCGTGTTACGTCAATGGCTACGAACCGGGACAATCACATAGTGAGATCTGGGATTTTGCACCCATGGCAAATTGCGGCGCAAACTCCCAGCCTTTATCTCTTATCATTTATATCAAGTCCAAGTTTAATGGTAAGGCAGGTGCAAGTAAATTGCAAGCTAACTATAGAAATGGTACAGTACTCAGATGAGTTGGGGAGGGAATCATGTGATTGGCTTAGCATAGGAAAGATATTGGGAGCAAGAGCAATGAGGTTAGAAACATTTGGATTGGGAGGTGGAAGCATGGAAGATACACTATTTGTAAAAGTAAAACAATTTTTATTACTGCTTTATACTATCTAATCGCTGTTCTATGCTTCAGGTAAATATTTATATCTATGATGTTTTGGTTGGGAAAACTTGGGGGCTAAGTGTTATGTTGATAGAAGGGAGCTGGAGTGTGGAATGGATTACTGGAACCAGGAGCAGAAGGAAAGACTGTGTGCTTACAAAAGCTTGGCAGCTTTCTCTGGGGTGAGGCAGTTTGTCGACAGGTGACCCGAGTTCAATTCCAGCCTCGGGTGACTGTCCGTGAGGAGTTTGCACATTCTCCCCGTGTCTGCATGGGTTTCCTTCCACTGTCCAAAGATGTGCTGGTTAGGTGCATTGGTCATGCTAATTTGCCCTTTAGTGTCAAGGGAATTAGCAGAGGGTGGGACTGTGGCAGAGTGCTTAGTACTGCTGCCTCACAGCACCAGGGCCCATTTTGATTCCCAGCCTCGGGTCACTGTCTGTGTGGAACTTGCACATTCTCCCCATATCTGCGTGGGTTTCTTCTGGGTGCTCCGGTTTCCTCCCACATTCAAAAGATGTGTGGGTTAGGTGGATTGGCCATGCTAAATTGCCCCTTAGTTGGGATTATGGGGAAAGGGTCCGGGTGGAATTGTAGTCAGTGCAGGCTCGACAGGTCGAATGGACTCTTTAGCACTGTAGGATTCTATTAGTGTCACAAGTAATCTCATAATGAGATTACTTGTGACACTAATGAAGTTATTGTAATGAAGTTACTGTGAAAATCCACTAGTCACCACGCTCCGGTACCTGTTTGGGTACACTGATGGAGAATTTAGCATGGCCAATGTACCTAATCAATACATCTTTAACAGTCGGGGAGGAAACCGGAGCACCCTGAGGAAATGCATGCAGACAGGGTGAGCGTGTGCAAACTCCACACAGACAGACCCAAGCTGAGAATTGAACCTAGGTCCCTGGTACTATGAGCAGCAGTTCTAACCATTGATTATCTCACAAATTAGCAGACACAAGAAGAATAATGAAGATGAAGAAATTTAGGAATGAGGGTATGGCATCACCACTATATTGCCAGGCAACTGATGCATCTCTCAAGAAAGTAAATGCATACCACCACTCAACACGGTTAGATCAGCAATGCTAACATCATGCAGCAATTGAAATATTCCCCTGCAGTATGAAGAGATTCTCTGCAAATAGCCATATCGGCAGTGCCCTACTGTGTGTGAACAATCCTACGCTGTACCTTGAGCTTCACATGTCAGTAAAGCTCAGCGTCACTGATGCTGAAGCACAAATGAGAAAGAAATCTGAATGCTCAGCCCTCTTAGTAATACACTGAGTCAACTGATTCTCAAGTGCAATTACTTTGAACCATGTTAAAACAACAGTTCAGCAAAATTCATTGCTGCAGTCGAGATAATCCTTGAAATATTGCAGTAATAGGGATTTGTGTTCTTTCATCTTTAAATCTGGTGGCATTTAATAACCTCAGATACAAAATTTGTCTAAGGACAATGGTCTGTGGAAAACAAATTTGAAAGCATGTTTACTTTCAGGAGAAACTACTTTGGGATGTTTTGTTCAGTGACAGTGATACTAATTGCATAACCCCAGGGAGGAGAGGGAGTGGAGTACTGCGATGGTCACTGAACTAATAATCCGAAGACCCAGGGTAATGATCTGTGGACCCAAGTTTGAACCCCACCTTGGCTGATGGTGAAATTAAAAAAAAAAATGAAATAAGGATCTAGAATTAAAAGTCTAATGATGAACCATTGTCGGTTGTTATAAAAACCCATCTGGTTCACTAATATCCTTTAGGAAAGGAAATCTGCTGTCCTTACCAAGTTTGGCCTACATATGACTCCAGGTCCACAGCAATGTGGTTGACTCTCAACTGCCCTCTGAAATGGAAGGTAGTTAGGGATGAGCAATAAATTCTGATCCAGCCAGTGATGCCCAAATCCCATAAAATGAATTAAAAAAAACTGAAGGAAACAAATGCATCATCGTACTGCACTGTAACCTCTCAGGTTTGGAATTACACTGTTTAAATAGAATTATCCGCCAAAACAAATCCTGTACAGGAAACATGACACAAAAACATTTCTTAAAGGCACAATATTGTCACACATTTTTAAACTAATAGCTTCTACCTCACCCCTGCCCTACCAATGATAACTGTGCCTTACTTACATAATGCCCTGAATATCACAAGAGCATCTGGCTGCTCCTCCTCTTATTGCTAACCCTGCTAGTTACATTGCTTGAGATGTCAATAATAAAATAAAGATAGCCTGGAATGAAAGCATGGATATTTTACAGATCTGCTTAGTCTTGGGCAACAAACAACTTGTATTTATATAGTGCCTTTAGTAAAATAACCCAAGACACTTCACAGCAGTCTTACCAATGAAATCTGGCAACAAGTCGCCTAAGAGGATAGGAGGTCAGGTAACAAAAACGACATCATGGTGGCACAGTGGTTAGCACTGCTGCCTCACAGCGTTAGGGCCTCAGGTTCAATTCCGGCCTCGGGTCACTGTCTATGTGAAGTTTGCACTTTCTCCCCGTGTCTGTGTGGTTTTCCTCAGGGTGCTCCAGTTTCCTCCCATAGTCCAAAGGTGTGCAGGTTGGTTTGATTGGCCATGCTAAATTGATCCTAGTATCAGGGGGCTTAGCAAGGTAAATATGGACTGAATGGCCTCCTTCTAGACTGTAGGGATTCAATGATTCTATGAAAAAGCTTGGTGAAAAAAGAAATAGGTTTTTGGGACTGTTTGAAAAGGGATGCAAGAGAGGTAGAGAGAGATGATGAGTTGAAAGATGGAATTCCGGAGCTCAGGGACCCAGGTAGCTAAAGGCATGGCCAACAATGGTGTAACAATGGAAATTGAGGCCAGAATTAGTGGAGTTCAGGTATTTTGGAGGACTGTAGGGCTGGAGAAAGTTAAGAAGTGAAGGGAAGTTGCAAAGCCACGGAGCAAATTGGAAATAAAGGTGAGAATGACAAAATAGAAATTTTGCCAGCCATTAAAAGTCAGTTGCATTGGCGTGAGGGTGGTGCAGATGAGGAGCCACCAGATATGAGTAGGGCTATGAAGATTAAGTTAGAGGTAGTTATCATTGACCGTAGTTGAAGCTGCAACTTCACAGCTACTTTACTAAGCATCAATAAGTAGATTCCTATCATCAAAGAAATGTGGGACTGGATTGCAATCTGTCCAACAGATTACACACAACATTTTTTTTTGGTGTAGTGAGCATTAGTACTATACCGACAGATATAGGAAGGAAATCTCAATCTGAACTGAATGCCTGCTAGCAGGGCAGGCAGCCTTATCTGTGACAGTTCAGAGACCGCAGCAGCTTGAAAGACTAGAAATATTTCAATTAAATCTAGAGCGAGAGAGATCTGGAGATAGTGCTCAAATAACGTTTCCAGTGGCAGGAAGAGGTGGCAATATTGTGAGGGTTTGTAATGGCGAAAACCCCAAGGTTTGATGACGCTGCAGGGGAGGTCATCTTAGCAGAAATAAGCGCAATGATAAAAGGCTTTTTGGCAGCGAGGCAAAGGAACCTCAGGAGAAAGGGATGTTGAGGCAGTTTAAACAGAAGTGCCTCAGACATCTCATGAATGGTAATTGTTGGTCAATGTAACTGAAAGCTTAAGTTTCACGTAAAATAATGGCAGAGCAGGAATCATTGTGGACAAGCATCTGGTTAGCTGCAATGGCCATGCTAAATTCGCCCTGAGTGTGTCTGAAGTGCGGTGACTAGGGGATTTTCACAGTAACTTTACTGCAGTGTTAATGTAAGCCTACTTATGACACAAATGAATAAACTTAAACTTCCAAGGCCCTGACCCTGGTGGAGGGAGGCTGCACGTCAGGTTCCACCAGTTGACATATTTCACTGATTATGATCAAGATAATATGGCAGTTCAGATGCTGGTTGCCAGAAAAAACCCAGTTTTTGGTCTGTAGATCCATGGTGTTGAATTTTTAAAAGAGGTCTAAATTGGTGGAAGAAATCTCTGTAGATTGGTGCTACCAACCTCTATGCCAGCTTCTCACCACAATTCCGAGACATTTCGAAATAAGTCATGTTGGGGTCACATCGGCTGCCCACTGGCAAGTAGCACGTAGCCAATTTAGCATAACTGGATTTCATTAAGGGGTCAGTTAAAACACCATCCTCCAGAGATTTCCAGGTAACAATGTAGGCAGAATGCATAATCCTAGGGGAGGAGAGGGAGTGGTGCTCTGGGATTGTCACTGGACTAACAATCCAAAGACCCAGGATAATGATCTGTGGACCCAAGTTTGAACCCCACCATGGCAGATGATGAAATTAAAAGAAAAATGAAATGGACCATGTGCCAGCCAGAATGATGGCCTCAAAGTGGAAAGGGCAGTTGGCACAATGAATCATGCAATCGTGCAATGGAACTCCCCAAATCCCCCATCCCCCTGCACCTGTAATGGCTAAAAGACCACAGCCAAGGCTGCTGGCTGTACCCTGAAGTGTCTGTCCTTCAGGATCCTGCCAGGCAGCTGCAGCACTTTAAAAAAACAGAATAAACTCATCTGCATTTGTCCTTCCATGTCTGCTTCCTCACTTCAGCAGCTCCTACCTCAATAGATGAGGCTATCAGTCATTGAATGCTGGGTGCCTTGCATTGAATCTCTGGAGCCAGGAGCCTACCCACCATTCTTTAGGATGGTGAACTTGCTCCATGGCATGCAATTGGCTGAAGCCTAGAAAACTTCAATGGACACATTAAAGATTGTGCAGAGTGGAGATGTGGAACTAGCCTCCATTTCCAGTTCCTAAAAATTCACCCCCATGGTGTGTGCCTTGCCAACATCATCCTCCTCCATATTTCCAATGTCCTCTTCGCCAAAATACAGAAATCCATATTTCTCTCAACTGAATTCCCTTCTTATCGCGAGGAAAAATTATCATCTTTATCATCTTGATTTTTAAGGGCATGCTAAATGGGCAGGAGGTTGGAAAATCCCAAGGAAGACTTGAGTCACAACTCTCATTCTCCACCACCAACTTGATTGTTGAACTGCCATGTAGGGATAGAGTTGGGCTGGGGTGGGTTGGGTCTGATTTGGGGCTGCAGTGTTCAGGTCAAGTGGAAATCATGATCCCACAGTGTGTGGGAAACAGCTTCCCGGCAGTAATTTTTGCATTCTTGAAGTTGGAGGGCTAATAGGAGGCTCTCCAACTTGGAAGGAACCACAGCCTACAGTTTAGGTAACAGAGAGAGAGAGAGAGCAGCTCCATCTCGACACACCCTGACAGGAACGTTTAAAAGTTTTAAATTAAAGAATAGTCTCAGCAGCCAGGCCAGCACTGTGCAGATTGACACCTTTCACTGGGTGGCCTGTGGTCATGGCTATGACCAGGGATGATGGGAATCTGCCCTTAACTCTACCTCACCCTCCCCATGCCCATTCTGCCACAGGAAAAGGGCCTGCAGGCCAGCTGGAAAGTTCCAGACAATAAGTTGCAGCCAACACAAAGTGAGTCAAAGAAATCAGATGATGACTGTATTAAGTGATCAATATTAAAAATCCAGACCTGAGTGTCCTGTAATATTTGAATGAGAAAATAAAACCTTCATCCCTGTTCGAGGGGAAATCAGTGGATTATACATCCAATGCTCTCTTCTGCATGAATAACCAACAGGTTACTTCCAGCTAAATGATCATAGGTATGTAAAAATTTAGCTGGTTATTGATGGTCGTAGTTCTGTCCATCTGACCAAAGTTCCCAAAAATGATCAGGTTTAGATAGGGTGGATAATGATAGCCTTTTTCCTCGGATGGAGAAAGCTAGCACGAGGGGGCATGGCTTTAAATTAAGGGGGGGTAGTTATAGGACGGATGTCAGGGGTAGGTTCTTTACCCAGAGGGTGGTGAGGGATTGGAATGCCCTGCCTGCTGCGGTTGTAAATGCGCCTAGTTTGGAGGCGTTTAAGAGATCTGTGGATAGGTTTATGGACGAAAAGGGATTGGTTTAGATTAGTGGGTCAGTGTTTTTTTTTTAAAAAAGACTGGTCGGCGCAACATCGTGGGCCGAAGGGCCTGTTCTGCGCTGTAATGTTCTATGTTCTATGTTCTATGTTCTATGTTCTCACTAGACAGGCAGCAGCAGCATCATGTCATTATCTTTGCTCTATTTTGAATCCAATTAAATAGTGCAGGTGGAGAGACACACTGTCAGTGTGCGTCCATATACATTTGTGTGCACAATGCGGGGGGGTAATTTGCACATACTTGCCTGCGTGCATATGCATGTGCAGTTGAAGTCCTACTCCTTAGTCACAAGTTAATGTAGTGAAGAACCATTCTTTTTTGGAAGCTGAGAAGAGGTTTGTACCAGGTTTTACAGATATTGTTACCACTATGCTGTTTGGGTCTATAGGAAGACATTTATCAAAAACTCATAAAGGGATGCACTGCAATTCCCAAATAACGATGTGGAGATGCTGGCTTTGGACTGGGGTGGACACACTAAGGAGTCTCACAACACCAGGCTAAAGTCCAACAGGTTTATTTGGCATCACAAGCTTTCGGAGTGCTGCTCCTTCCAGCTTTCCGAAAGCTCGTGATGCCAAATAAACCTGTTGCACTTTAACCTGGTTTTGTGAGACTTCTTGCTACTCCCAAGTAAACCAGAGGATTGTCTACACCCTAGAATGTAACACTATATTCTGTACCTTCTCCTTTAACTACTCCTCTATGTGCTCTATGAACGGTATACTTTGTCTGTTTAGCATGCAAGAAACAATACTTTCCACTGTATACGAATACATGTAACAATAATAAATCACATTAAAACAGCCCAAATTTTTCAGGCTCAAAATAGGCCCAATTCCTAATTCCTGCATATCAACATTAAATTTTAAAGGACAAATCTGCAAGCTCTTGGGAACTGTCGCTTGGACTTTGTTTTATGTAGTGATGGAGTCAAGACTCCAGTCTGACATTAGATCGAGTTGAAATGAAATGATTCATCGGCTTTAGAATAGTTTATCCATTCATATACCTGATACCTGTCCAGTATTGCTTCACATTACATCCTCTTTAGTCAGTAGTTCTTTGTACTTCTGAACAGACTTGACATCACCCTGATGCATTTAGCTCACAATTCCCACACCTGGAAATGCCTTGAAGTTGATTAATATAGACTTCTCAATAATAGAACCAGTTAGAGACCTATCCTATTTGTAACAAGCCACATCTTGTCTGACAGTTGTCTAGCCCCTGGCCATTATTTCTTTTTTTTGGTTAACAAAAAGCTGTTGTTTAAACACAATGTACCCAAGATCTCTCAGCGCCACATTCCACTTTGCGAGAGTTCAGAATCTCACAACTGAACCTGTGTCTAACCGTTTTTATAGAAAAATGCGAAATATTTTCTCCATTAATCTTTATGGGGATTTGATGAACAATTGTCCTTTCAGCACCTTGGTGATAATACCTTTTGATCACTTGGAGATGGCTGTAACAGGGCCTGACATGCACTGACGTAAATATGCCTTGACATACCACAGACATGGTTTACCTCATAGCCCTGCAATGTGGGTCCTGTCATTTAAGTGTAACTGTGATCAGTTGCTTTTGATTAACAATGACTGCTTTGATAAAATACATTTTCAAGCAAAAAAAACTTGACCGTATTATAGATCATAGAACCACTACAGTGTAGAAGGTGGCCATTTGGTCCATCGAGCCTGCACCAAAAACAATCCCACCAGGCTCTATCCCCATAACCCCACATATTTATCCTACTGATCCTCCTGACACTAAGGGGCAATTTAGCATGGCCAATCAACCTAACCCGCATCTAACCTTTGGACTGTGGGAGGAAACTGGAACACGTGGAGGAAACCCAAGCAGACATGGGGAGAATGTGCAGACTCCACACAGTCACCCAAGGCCGAAATTGAACCGGGATTCCTGGTGTTATGAAGCAACAGTGTTCACCACTATGCCATTGTGCTGCCTATTATGTGTCTAGCATGACTATGGATACTTACGTGTGGCTTGGCACATGACAGTAATGTTCCACTTTTTTTCTTTTCCCTATGCAGCATTGCTAAGAAAACACAGTTCAGTAACATGAAAAATAAATATTGGGGTCACAGAACACGATTGTTTCCATGTGTACATATCTGAGGAGGATCAGAAGTGTTCCGATAGCACTTAAAGTTGAGACAGAAGATCATGTCTGCCCTTGGGACTGCCCACCTCTCAAGCTAGCTTGTTTAACAGTTTGAGATTTTCCTGATGTCCTGGCTGATGGGGTAATTTAGAATTAAAAACAGTTTTGAAATTTGAAGAGCGTTGACATCTCTGCACAATGCGTGTTGAATTTAATGCTTAGAACATGATATTCCCACAGCATCATTTCACATGAATTAGCCAGCAATTGCCCATTGCACTTGTACAAAATTCCTTCATTCACTCTTTTACTCTGGCATAAGAGTTTTGCCGATTCACTTGAGAACAGTAGCATATCCATTTGTTGTTGTAAATGGTCAGAGCTGGACGTTGGGAAACGAGTTTCCACCCATGCTCACCCCAAAGCCAAAAAGTCCTGCCTGCGGTCAACGGACCTTTGCATGGTCCATCCCCGTAACAGCTACGATTCCCGTGGTGGGCGGAACAGGAAAAGTTACCCGTGGGAGTCAGATACAATCTCGTTGGGGTAGTGAGAGGCTATTTATTTTTATGCTGAAATTTGCACGTCATTTCGATCCCAACAGATAGGTAGAGAATGGAAGCCACATCCCAGACGTTCACATGTTCACTGTCGATGGGGAACTCAGTGATCCATTGTGACACTTTTAACTTGTAACTGAAGGAAACAAAAACATTTCTTTGACAATTCTTATTATAAGTTTTCAGTGAAACATACATCTCATGTATCAAATTTAATGTATGATTATCATCACTGGTGAAACATTAATAATAGTTAGTGACACATTTTTGGTGTTAAATTCTATTTCAAACGTAATTTGTTGCAAACCATCAAAGTATGAAAAATGGCAATTTAAGAAAGGTTTGCATTTATAAAATGCCTTAATGCATCTCTCAGAAATCTCTCAAAGTACTTCACCTGCAATTAATTATGTCCAAATGTAATGTTACATTTGTAAATGCATCATGAATATTACTTTCAATGGACACATGTTGGCAAAGACACACGAGTCTGGATTTTCACTCCCAAGTCAGAGGGGCAGCGTCAGGAAAACTCCCAGCTCCATAAATTTGACTCTGGTCAATCTTCCCTGAATCTTTGGATTTTTGTTCCTGGGCAGGGCCTAACAGGATTTGGGACCACCGACTCTATAAAGTGTTTGGAGGCAGCCAGCTGAGGTAGGATTTTCAAAGGGTCCATCTTGGCGCTCTGGGACTTTGGCCCAGTTACAATAAAACTACACCAACAAAAGATGACACTCTTGTCCTCACTCCTCACACACTCCCCATGCACAATCTATGCTAGCTCATGGCCCCAACCAATGCCTCCTGTTCCCTCATTCCCCAAATACCAGTGAAAGCCCTCCACTAATCCCCATGGCCCTTTATAACCCCAATGGCAACATAGTGCCAACCCATTCACTGCCTTTGTCCTTACACGCACCACGCCATCTCACCCACCAACCCATTCACTGTCCTTGTCCTTACACGCACCACGCCATCTCACCAACCAACCCATTCACTGCCCTTGTCTTTACACACACCACACCATCTCATCCAGCATCTTCATGAGGAGATGTAACAAGCTTTTATGTATCTATTGCAGTCTTCACTATAATAAAAAAACACTCCCACTGATAGCATTTAAATCCCTTCAAGTAGTTAACCTCGATGAAAACATACATTTATATTCATAGCCCCACATCAAATATAGCTGATTTCTTTATAACCACTTAGAACAGTCAAACTGAATTTCCAGGCCCTCACCATGATGGTAGGTTGTGGAAGGTGTCAATCAGCACTAATCTTTATGTTAGCTAACAGCGATGTAGAAAACACTGTTTTCTAACAGCTAGCTGGATGATTTTGTCAAAAAATTAAAAGACCTGGGAATTTAAATGTCTTGGCAGCCTGACAGTTCCACTGTGCTTGTCCACTTTTTATTCATGTGCATGTCGTCTATTAAGACTCTCAAAGGGGTAGCAGAGCTATTTCAGTAAAATTGGTGTGTCGCAGACTTGGGGGTGGGTGGGGGGGTGAGTGGGTACAAGTTCTAGAATTGGGGCTGTGACACCACTTTAGCAGAGGTTCAGAGGCTTTCCATCTCCACAAAAATTCAGGCCCCAGAGAATACCATGGGATGCTTTAATATCCACCTGAATAGGTAGGGGTAGCTGAACGCTCAAACTTCTTGAGTAAAATTAAACCAAAAGATTGAGGGTTCTTCATAAAATATATAAAACGAGAAATGTATAAATCTATGTAAATAGTTAAAGATGCTTTCGCTGTTATGGGGGATTGTTGTTTAGAGGGGAGGAGTGTTATGTATGTTGGGGCTTAGCCCCTTTAAGGGAATGGGCCTCATTGGCATTTGCGTTTTAGTCAATGGCCTGAATTTTGCCGCTGTGATGACAGTGAGATGGTCAGTGTTTGATATCATTACTCTGTGAAACTGACTGCAACTTCTGGCATGTGCACATCTGCATTTATGCTTTCAGTGTTGTCAGCGATCTCACAGCTCCTTCTCAGGATGCACCGTTGAAGTCCTCACAAGAACACAAGAAATGGGAGCAGGAAAAGAAGATTCATATGACCCAGAGAGCCTGCTCCACCATCCGTTACTGTTAAATTCTTTAACACCGAGGAGTATCTTCCAGAACCCAATCCAAGCCAGGTATCAGGAATCACAGTTCACTCCACACTCTGAACCACAACTGCCCTCTCACAGGGCAGCCTCCCGGGCAGATCACCTCACACTCTGGGTCACTTGACCCATTCCCTTAAAGGGGCTTAGCCCCAACATACATAACACTCCTCCCCTCTAAACAACAATCCCCCACAACAGCAACAGCATCTTTAACTATTTACATAGATTTATACATTTCTTATTTTATATATTTTATGAAGAACCCTCAGTCTACTTACAGTATGTTACAGTCCATTCTTTAGTTCCCCACCCATACTCCATCCTACATCGACATGATCAATCTGTCAGGGGGACGACGGACAGATCAACCCACACCCTGGGTCACCTGACCCCTTCCCTTAAAGGGACTATACCCCAACATATGCAAAAATTATGATCTCGTTGATGTTGGGCTTCAATTTCACTTTCTTTTCTGCCCCCTATATCCCTCAATTCCCAGAGACACCAGAAGCCTGGCTATCCCAGTCTTAAACGCATTCAATGCTGGAAGATCCACAAGTCTCTGGAGTAGAGAATTCTAAGGATTCCCAACCTTTTGCATGAAGTAATTTTCTCCTCATCCTGTCCTAAACACACACCCTTTTATCATGAGGCTCTGTCCCCTTGTCTTAGATTCCCTGATCGATGGAAACAATCTCTCAGCATCGACCATGACAAGCCCCTTCAAAACCATATATGTTTCAAGGCAAATAAGAAGCTAATTTTATATTTTATGTTTGTGGAATATTAGATTCCTCTATTCATTGATGAAAATCCCACAGATTAACAAAATACAAAAATATTTCTTCAGTAATGTTCATGATATTTCAGCTTCCATCTTAATCCCTTGTGAATATCGTTTCCTTATTTCACTTTCTGACAAAACTATAAGAAGTGCACAATAAAGCTTGCTTGTTACTTCATGGTTTACCATCCGTGAGAATTCTTTATCACGATTGGCTGCTTAACTGACAACACTATTGATAGACACCAAGGATTTCCAAAAGTTGGCTTCAGAATGAATTTTTTTCTTAAATTTTATTCCATTCTTGAAGCTACAAAGACATTGCACAGAGCGGATGGGGCAATCCCTTAATCTATCTCCTTGCTTGTTCCAAAAACCAGCTCAAATTGAATCCAACTCGTAGTTCCCAGAACAGATCCAAGCTGACAAGAAAAGGCATCGCACCTGATGCTCAATTTTAACCAAAAGACTGAGAAACCAGAATGAAATTAACATTGGGAAAGGTGAAGTCCGTGCCATGAGCTTGTCAAATCTTGGCAGGCAGCTTTCTTCAAAGGTTACTTTGGGTGCTGTCACCCTGCTACTGACATTCGGGGGTGGCATGGTGGCAAAGTGGTTAGGACTGCAGCCTCATAGCATCAGGGACCCGGGTTCGATTCCTGGCCTGAGTCACTGTCTGTATGGAGTTTGCACATTGTCTGCATGTGTTTCCTCTGGGTACTCTGGTTTCCTCCCAAGTCCAGGAATGTGTGGGCTAGGTTGATTGGCCATGGTAAATTGAACCTTAGCTCAGGAGGACTAGCAGAGTAAATACGTGGGGCTACGGGGATAGGGATGGGTGGGATTGTGATTGGTGCAGACTAGATGGGCTGAATGGCCTCCTTCTGGACTGAAGGGATTCTATGACTACAAAATCCTGGAAACTATTCTGTTTCAATTGGCTTTAATTAAATGTAGAAATTTCATATTTTCAATATGATTAAAGCAGAAATATCAATAAAATCTTCAGAATGTAAGCAATAATTGGGTAGTAATAAACACATACAATGGACAGTTCTGAACATTTCCAAAGTGAATTCCGCAAGAGCTAGGATAAGGAAAACTTTCAGGTCAATTGTTTAAATTAAAGGGAGCTGGTGCTTGTCCATAGGAACCAATTCACTCTAATTGTTCAGCTGGAAGAGAGACTCCTTATTATTCATCTCTGTCACAGTATCGCCTTTCTGGTTTTACCTTTTTGTAAGGCAAGCAAAAGAAAGCCACCTACTTAAGTAATCTGAAAAGCGCTGGAGTGTTCATTTTGAGATGCCCAGTCACTGCAAAGCCTCATGTTTGTTCTTACTATGAAACTGATTGTACTTCAAAATGCCACTCGTAGCCTGACACTGAGCTGCAGCAATCTTTCATTATAATTGAAGTGTTGGATTTCTTGTGACAATCTATTTTTAGCTATAAAAGAATTCAGAGACCAATGTTGGCAGTTATGTCAGCAAAAACATGGGTTATTTTCTACAGTAGTGTCTGTGGATTTCAAATCACTTCATAGAGAAAACAATGCTTCTATAACCATTTTTCTTAAGGGGCAGAATGCAAATACCCAGGGCTAAGACACTGCTTTCTAGATATTGAGCACATTGAGAAAGACCCATTGCTCGTCAGTCATTACTACTCATACATTCAGGATCATTATGCAAACAGATATACAATTTGGTGAAGTAATTCATTAATAATATCGCTCACTCTCAACCTTTCCACACCTGATGGTGCATAGGTCTGTTTCAGTAGCTAATTATTCCCAGAGCAGGTCGCTAGTCTGTCACAAGGGGCTTATAGCTTGAGGAGTTCTATGCCACATCAAGCACAGCCACACTCACAGTCACACAGACAAACTAAAAGGCCATTTAGTGTAGTCAATCTAACTATGTCTTTGGACTGTGGGAGCAAACCAGAGTGTCCAGAAGAAACCCACACAGACATGGGAGAATGTGCAGATCCCATACAGACAATGAACCCAGGTCAGAATTGAATCCAGGACCCTGGTGCTGTTAGACAACAGTGCTAACCACTGTGCCATGGTGCTACACTGATTAAGATAACATGAGAAATTAAATTAATATCAACACCCATTGGATTTCTGCAACACCAAGAACAAGTTTAAACATTCAAAAAATAGCCTGGGATCCCATCCCAGCTCTGAACAATATCCTGTGACCACTCCAGAGGCTGAAGGTTTGTTGGGAGAAAGATGGAGCTCTGTTTATCAGTTCCCACTATCTGAAGAGATGGTAACATGCACCATTTGGGCCCACAAATGTAGTGGTAATGCAGGTCAAGCAGGATCTAATATAACGAAAAAGCAAGCACAATGGGGCTGAATGGCCCACTCATAGTCCAACTATTCCTTTGCTTGTGCGAATGATAGCTTCAGTGAGGTCCTGGAAGGTTAAAGCCACCCCTATAAATATATTCAACCATGTGAAAGCGAGAAAGGCAAAATGATAAAGTGGTTTACCGTTATTGATACCACTAACGAGTCCTTTGAATGTGGAATTCATGTGAGCAAGTTGTTAGAATTTTCCAGGTTTCAATTACTCAAGGTTACTCCAAGGAAAGTCCATGCGGAACTTGTACTATTGCAATTTTTGTTACTTTTTTCAAAAATTGCATTAGCAGAATGAACAAATAGAGAACCTAATGCATTCAGCATTGGATGACATACGGTGGGCAGAACATATCATTCACCTTCATATTTGATGCCAAATGATTCCTCCAGCCCATAGTGCTGCTCTATGGGCTCCCTGCTGGGTGCCATGACCAACACATGTCTCCGCTCCAAATTTTTATAAGTCATCAGCTCTGTATAGGAAATCGGCATGGGGCTGATTTGAATATTTAAATTTCAATTTAAATTCCATCAGCAGGATCGGGACTGAATTCTCAAGGCCCTCTAGTGTCTCTCTGTCTCCCAGTCTCTTCATTACCCTCCTTCCTCACCCGCCAGGAGTGGTTCATTCTAGTGGGTTTTTCTCGTGCTCCCCTTTAACGGGGAACAGATGACCCACACCCGCTGGAGGGAGCAGAGGGGTAAGGGGGGGGTTACCACTGGGCAGTGCCAGCCTGGTCCTGTGGCATTGCCCAAGGAGCAAATTGGCAATGCCCAAGAGGCACCGCCCACCAGGAATCGAAAAGTGTGAAGAGGGCGAATCAGAGGTGTCGAGGCCTAGTGGGGGTGGGGCATGTTGGAGGTGCAACCAGTGGGGTGGGGGGTTCCTGCTGCCATTTTGCATAGACAGTGACTCAAGCCGGGAATCGAATGCCAGGTCCCTGGTGCTAATGAGGCAGCAGTGCTAACCGCTGTATCACCATGCCACCTAGTTTACCTGGGTTTTTACCCACTGAACTTGCATTTACAATTCAATTTCTAAAACCAACTATTCCTCTGCATAAAACATGTTGGGTGGGGGAGAAGTACGATTCTCCACCAAAAAATTCTAAGTGTCGAATTTGCATCAAAAGTGGAGTAATTCACGTTGTGTTTTTCAGCAGAAGTTTCAAAATGAATCTCCCACCCTCTGTGCACTGCAGAGTGTACGAGCGTGATTCACTCCAGAAAACAGTGGGCAGGGTCTCTGGAGAGACGGCAACATAGCACTGAGTGGGCCACTGCGCACGTGCCGATCTGTCATTGATCATGAAATTGTATTTATGCCCCAATAAGCATTATAATAATTTCTCCATTGTCCATTTAGGATGTGATTTTCAAAACCGATTGTACCTCAAATAGGATTTCCAAGCTTGAATTGTCAACATTTCATTTCATTTATTTAGTAGCATCACAAGTAGGCTTACAATAACACTGCAATGAAGTTATTGTGAAAATCCCCTAATTACCACCCTCACACATCTGTTCTGGTACACTGAGAGAGAATTTGGCATGACAGATGCACCTAACCAGCACATCTTTCAGATTGTGGGAGGAAACCGGAGGAAACCCATGCAGACACAGGAAGAACGTGCAAACACTGCAAAGACAGTGACTCAAGCCTGGCTGCCTGGCGCTGTGAGGCAGCAGTGCTAATCACTGTCAACATTTTGCTTTGATCAGCGATTACTATTGAAGGAAGAGAGTGTCTATTGCAAGCACTTCTTGTAATAAAACATTTCCATCGTGATGCTGTTCACCTTATTATGAAATATCGAAACTGTTTCATAGGTCAGCATTTCTAAGAACAAAAGTTCACACTACTTCAGTAAGTAGGTGAAATTGTAAATGTCGCAATAGTGATTGAATGATTGGTATTTTTACACTGTAGCGTCATGACATTAAGAAATTAACTTTAGTCTGGTGAGCAGTAATTTTTGCTTTGGATAATTACAGTTGTCTGCTATCAGGTTAGACTATATTTGAACCAAAGTTCTTCAGAGAGGTGTTTGCGATACAATTAGTTTCCCAAACATGGAATCGAAGAAAATCATTCTTAATCCTGAGGGATTGCCTTTGAGAAGATTCTAACACATTCTGCTAGTGGAGGAAGTATCAAAAATACCTTTATTTTCTGCAAGGAAGTATAGTTTTTGAATTAGAATAGACCAGCATAAAATGTTATTTCTTTATAATAAACCACATATTTCAAAACAGTTGGAACGTAAAATTGTAAATAAACAGCTGTGCATATCTATAGTTTTGCTTTATTCATTCATGGGATACGCGCATCGCTGGCAATGGCGGCATTTGTTGCCCAGTCTTAATTGCCCTTAAGAAGCTGCTGATAAAATGTCTTCTTAAGCCACTGCAGACTACACAGAAACATAGGAAATAGGAGCAGAAGGATACCATTTAGCCCTTCAAGCCTGCTCTGCCATTCATTATGATCATTGCTGACCATCCAACTCTATAGCCTTCCCCCAATATCCTTTGATCTCCTTCATCCTTAGTGCTATATCCAACTACTTCTTGAAAACATTCAATGTTTTCAACTAGTTTCTGTGGTTGTGAATTCCATTCCACTCTCTGGGTGAAGAAATTTCTTCTCATCTCTGTCCTAAACCATCTACCCTGTATTCTCAGACTGTGACCCCTTGTTCTGAACACCCCCAGCATTGGGAACATCCTTCTTGCATCTACCCTGTCCAGTACTGTTAGAATTTTATAGGTACTGCTACATTTCGGATAGGAAGGGAGTTGCAGGCTTTTGGTCAGCAATGAGGGAACAACGATACAGTTCCACATTAGGCTGGTATGGAGAAAGCTTGCAGAGATGCTTCCATATTCATGGTATCCTTGTAGTCCTTGGTGATAGTGGTCATTGCTTTGAAGAATCTAAGATGAATTATCTACTCGACACTCCTGGTTGAAGATGGTTGCACACAATTCAGCCTGGTTTGTTACACTCAAATGCTGGACTCCGCCATCATTGAATGAGGGTTATCTTGGGGCTTCCTCCTGCCATTAATTGTTCAGTTGTCCACAACCATTCATAACTAGTTGCAGTTGGACTGCAGAACTTTGAGTTGATTGTGGTGTTCCTTCGCTCCATTTATGGGTGTTCCCACTCTTTTTCTTGCATACAATCCCTTGCAAATGTTACTAGATTGGCACCTCATATTCTGATATATCTGCTACTGTTCCTGGCAATCTCTTCTCCACAGTTCATTGAAGCAGGCTTTGTTTCCTGACTTGATGACCATACGATAGTGAGGAATATGCTGGGTCATGAGGTTCAAACTGTGGTTGAATACATTTCTGCTGAAGCCGTGTTCCACATCACCTCGTGGATGCCCAGCTTTGAGCCCTAGGTCTATTCTGAATCTATCATATTCAGGATGGAGGCTTTTGTCATTGTGAAGAGGGGACTTTATCTGTACAAGGACTGAACAGTGGTTACTCCTGCCAATACTGTCAAGGTGAAAGTGAGATTGCTGAGAATGAAATCACTAGGATTGTTTCCATCATGTTGGTTTTCTCCACATGTGTCTGAGGCCGAGTCTGCCAGCAATGTCTTTCTGAACTATATCAGTTCAGTCAGTGGTGATGCTGTCAAGTCACGCTTGATGTTGTGCTTTGCCGTCCCTTTTTACAATACATTCTGTGCTCTTGCCAGCCTCTGTGCTCGGTCCCCGTGGTATCTTACATGGAGAAGAACTGATCATAGAATTCTTACTGTGCAGAAAAAGGACATTCAGCCCAGCAAGCCTGCACCAATAGCCGTCCCACTCAGCCCCTATCCCTCCCAGTAACCCCACATATTTACCCTGCTAATCTCCCTGACACTAAGGGACAATTGAACATGGCCAAGCAACCTAACCTGCACATGTTTGGACTGTGGGAGGAAACCTGAACAGACGTGGAGAGAATGTGCAAACTCCACACAGACCGTCACCCGACGCAGAATTGAACATGGGTCCCTGGCTCTGTGAGGCAGCAGTGCTAACCACAGTGCCACTGTGCTGCTATCAGCTGAGGGAGGGCAGGAGGTGATAATCAGGTTCCTTACACATGTTTGACCATATGTCATGCCTATAAGGGGTCCAGAATCAATGCTGAGGACTCCCAGCCACCAGCAAACCACAATTCCCCACCCCACCCTCAAAAGTATACCACTGTGGTGCAATCTCTGGTGGATCTGTGGGTACGTTCTGCTGGTGGGATAAGATCTACCTAGGGATGGTGATAGAGGAGTCATCACTGACTGGTGTGATCCAGTGAGTATGGTTACATTAGGCTTCTCCATGATGAGTCTGTGGGGCAAAACTTCCAATACATATGGATACCTTTACCATAACTTTCTGTTTGAAGTTTTACTGTCAATTGAACTCCCTTGTACTAATGAAGTTTCAATTGGCACAGGTTAGAGATGAATGCACAGTCGGAAATTTACATGGACACATCCATAATTTATAATGCGATGATTTGCTTTAGATGCCTGTCATGTTATATTGTAAAGAGGTTGCATCTGTTCTGTTGTATATAATAATGGGATATTTAATCTACAGAAGAGAGTTTGCAGATGTGAAGTTGAGTATAAAATGCAACCTCAAACTGTTACATCATACTTACGAATGACAGCTTAACTCTAGAACAGCTCTGTCCAAATAATCCAGCTTTCATTTTGTCAATTCGCAATCAACCAATTTTTGATCTTTCCATATTTGCACTGGTTTAAAAGCATTGTACAGATTACTGAAAATCCTATAAATATTTTATAAGAGAAATTTGATCAGGATCCATGCCAGGCAGTGCAGGAGAAATGCTTCCATTTTCAAGCTGATTAACTTGTCCTAAAGTAAATTTATACCAATTCAACATATGCAATAATATTTCAATGCAGATAACAGCACCACATTTGCAGTCCTCTCATTTGACTGACCATTAGTGTATTCAAATGTCGAACATTCAATGAAAATAAATGATCTTCTATTAGACTAAGAACAGAGAAAGTCTGTGAACAAAGAGTTAACTCGCTTTCTTCACGAGGTAAAAGGTTTCATTACTAACTGCCTCCATTTTGAGATTGAAGGTCATGTATTTTTCAAATGAAGTGAAAGCTCACAGTGGGGATGTATCATGTTTGAATCTGCGCTATGAATTCTCAATCAGAAACCACTTGATATCCAAAGTAGTTGAACACTTGGCTACAGATCAGAAAGCAAGTCAGCAGTTTGATTCCAGGTCAATGATATCTGAATCAACTGTTCATAATAATTTGATTGGATCTCTAAATGCCAATCTGGACATTTCTTTTAGCAAAAAGGTATTTACATAATGGAGACATGCTGCATTGCTGCACTGTCTGTGGCTTATGTTGTTCCTATGCAGAAATGAGCAGCAATGGCTATTAAGTTCAATATTAGCAAATGGTGCATGAATGTTACAGAAACTTGTCTATTACTTTCAGCAAGTTTATTCATCAAACAGCTCAGTAGAATTACGATCTCTTTACGATTCACCACCCCCAGCTGTTCCAGCTGTGTCCATTCATGCACTTTTGGCAGTTGTGTCAATGATCATCACCTGCCTTTAACAAGGCAATTGATTTAACAATATAATTGCCAAGTCACCTCTGCATTGACAGTGCCATCTGAAATCTGTGTTGTTTTGAATCAATCAAATTGAGGAAATTAAGAACAAAATTTGGAGGTATTAGAATTCTGTAATGTTTATCTTGTCCTAGATTCTAATTCCATTGTTGCTCAACTATATGCTAATATTTCAACCAGTAGTAAACTGCTTATCTCCAAATTAACACCTTTCTTTTAAGCCCCTTTCTTTGCTGTAAGGTATCACTGATTTTCATTTACAAATGAATTTTGAAAACAGAGCTTGCCATTTGCTTTTGAAATCCTTCCATTCATTTTTTTTTGGGTGATGTGGTATAATAAGTTAGTGGAATAGTTGTGATAATGAGTGAATGATCTAGATCATGATATAACAGTGAAATCAGCATTCATGTGCTAGAAACTGTAGAGAGAATGAAACACTTTATACCTGCTCTGTAATCTGTTGTATGTAAAGGGCGTGATTTTCCCAGAAAAAAACTAAGTGCCCAACGGGCGGGAATATGGGAGTTTTTCCCATCCATTTTTTGAGCGAGCTTAGTGGAATGAATTTACGGCGCTCTGTGCACTACAGAGTCCATCTGGGGATTTACGTTGATGGAGGGAGCTTAATCTCACTAGAGAGGATGGCATCAGACTGCAGAGGGGGCTATTGCGCATGCACCAATCTCTCAGCATTCGGGGAGATTGGCTGACAAGTGCTCCCTAAAAGTAATGTTTTTTGATTTGATTTATTATTTCACACATGGATTGGTATACAATGAAAAGTACTATTTCTTGAGCATTATATAGACAAAGCATACAGTTCATAGAGAAGGAAAGGAGTGAGCACAGAATATAGTGTTGCAGACTCTGCCGGCCTCCCTTTCATCGAGAATCCTGTCTTTTCCCCTCTGCTTAAATTTCCTGTCCCACTGTGCTACTCAAGCAGCGCAGCAGATTGGGAAAATCGCGCCCATAGCGTTAATAAACCAGTTTGAAGTAATAATGTAAGCCAACCCAAATTTACTCCTGTGTACAAAAGAGTTCACCTGTGCCACATTCAATACTTTCATCCAAGCAATTTTTTTTCCAAATTGCATATTTTCCTTAATTTTTCTGACTTTGGGTTTATGTTCATTTTCAGAATTCTATAGCTGCCGGAAAAATGCATCTACTTCCAACTCAATAAATCCACTCATAACTATAAAACCTGGATGCAGATTTTGTGAGGGTTGTAGATGGCAAACGGCCAGTGTTCACCATCATTGTACCTCTGAAATCTACTGCAACTGCAGGATTTAATGCAAGAGCAGATTCAGGCGGGAATCCTGAAGTTGCAGCCTATCTCTCACTGCTTTGTGGCACCAACCACCTCATCCCCACAAACCCCCAACTTCACTCATCAACCCTCCTCAGAACAGAAATCCACAGGCAGGATTTTCCAACCACGCGCGTCCCAAGACCAGAAAGACCGTAAATTCCTGGCCAAGTTCTACAGATCTTTCAATAATCTGCTGTCTCGTCCCATTCCCACGGTGGGTGGGATGGGAAATTTTCAGCCAACGAAATCAGTTGACGTGGCAAGAATTTCTTGATCCAAGACAACAAGAAACTACAAAGGGTTGTGAACAAAGCTCGGCCTCCCATCCACTGACACAGTCTGTGCTTCCCATTGCCTCAGAAAAGCAGCATAATCAAGGACCCATGCATCCTGAACATATTCTCTTCCACATTCATCTGTCAGGAGAAAGATACAAAAGCCTGAAGACCATACCAACTGACTCAAGAACAACTTCTACCCTGCTGCCATTCGACTTTTGAATGGACTACCTCACATTAAGTTGATCTTTCTCTATGACTGTAACACTACATTCTGCATTCTCGCGTCTCCTTCTCTATGAACAGTATGCTTTGTTTGTATAGCGCACAAGAAACAATACTTTCCACCGTATAGCAATACATGTGACAATAATAAATCAAATCAAATCAAAAAACATTACTTCTGGGGGCCCCATACGAAGTTGTGACTTGTCCAATCTGGTATAACTGGGTTTATAAGAACAACCTGAGTAATAACTATTGCTGAATGACAGATCTGATCCAAAAGTAATTTTATGTTTGTGAGGTGTTGTTAAATGTCTTGATTATGAGCAGTTAGCAGATTCTTAAAATTGCTTTTAAAAGTATTTTTATAAAGCTTTTTCACGGTATTTCAGTTTTACCTTCATTCCATGTATATGTCCCAATCTTTTATTTGCTGCATGTAAAATTATGAAAAAAAAAGTGATTTAATTTTAGTGTTTTCAATTTCCTGGATGGCTGTCTGTGAGAATTCATTGAAATAATTGGAAATAATTGGCTGTTTGAATGGTTCCATGGCATCATTGCAGACCCATGGTGGAAATCCCCATGACATCACTCCAAACCTACTGCACATCGAGAGGGATAAAGTTCTTATCATAGAGATTGTTAAATCGCTCAGCAAATCTCAGCAGGTTCAAAAACAAGGGCACTCACACACTTCACAGAGGATTGCAAAATTTAAGCCCTTCACATGGAGCTCCATTTAGTTTTCTCTCTTTTCCAGAGAGAGTTTATCTTTGTTCCTCGAAGTGCCGTAGCCTCCTGAAACCTTTTGTGCTGTAACATGTTATCCCTTTTAAGAAGAGGAACCTCAATTCAATACAATGTTCCAGATGGGCAGCACGGAGGCACAGTGATTAACACGGCTGCCTCACAGTGCCAGGGACCCGGGTTTGATTCCCAGCTTGGGTCACTGTCTGTGTGGAGTCTGCATGTTCTCCCCGTGTCTGCGTGAGTTTCCTCCAGGTGCTCCGGTTTCCTCCCAGAATCTGAAAGACGTGTTGGTTAAGTGCATTGGCCATGCTAAATTCTCCCTCAGTGTACCCGACACTGGAGTGTGGCGACTGGGGAGTTTTCACAATAACTTCATTGCAGTGTTAATGCAAGCCTACTTGTGACACTAATAAATAAAATATAAATGTTTCCAAACCAAGGCACTGTACAATTCTCAAATAAACACAGTTTCTCTTCAGCTCATTGTGTGATTGGGTGAGACAATGGCATGCTGGGCCTGGAAGGATGAAAGCTTCATGGGACCTAATGAGCTTTTTGAAGGTTGCAAATGTTATATTCTTTCATTGTGTTTGTATCCTCACTTTACTATCTGGGAACACTTGTCTCAGTTGGAACACTGGCATCAGATCATTGCTGTCCAGCTGAATGGGTTCTATATGGATGATAAGCATTTCAAGGAACAAAACGATATCAGTCAGCTCACATGTTGCACCAATTTAACAAGCTTGTTGGTCACACGGATTGTAAATCAAGCCAACAAACAGAAGAGTAAATAATAAGTCTCAGTGGTTCTCAACAAGAAAAAAAGATAAATGCTGTGTCAAAAATGTTAAAAATATATTTGCATATCAGTTAACACAAAGCACAGAGCTAGATGCCGAAGCCTTAGTGGTGACTGAAGGCGCATTTACCAAAGAAAATTCTTGGGCTTTCTTCTTTATTCATTTGTGGAATGAATAGAATGCATCAATTCCCCACCCTCACCCCTCCCAAGAACAATTAAGAACTAGAAAAATCTTCCACAACCTTAATCACCATGCCCTCTAAGAACTAATTTAAGGAAAATCTGTTATATTTTTGTTAATGTGAGCATAGATAGCACCCATTGAGCACCGCCTGTGAAAATCCCCTGGAAGATTATAAAGGGAAACCTTACCAAGTACCAAAATAATCAAAACCTATCATACCAATGATTGGTTGAAGAAGGCCTTGTGGTGCAGTAGGTATCGTCCCTACTGTGTTCGAGTCCAACAGTAAGGAGTCTCACAATACCAGGTTAAAGTCCAACAGGTTTATTAGGTAGCACAAGAGATTGCATCCAGTGGTAGCGCAAGAGACTTCTTACTGTGCTTACTCCAGTCCAACGCTGGCATCTCCACATTATGGCTATCTTTGAGTCCAGCACCAGGACCTTTTGGCCACAGAAGGAGATTTCATATTGCAGTTCAATGGACTAATTATCAGCTTGACAATCCTTCCCACACTCCCCCCACACCCCACCCAACTATTCTCAAAAGGGTAACAAACAGCATGGGTGTGGAAGTTTACATTTCAAAGAAAATGAAGATCAAATCCTAACTTTGGTTTCGTGTGTTTAATAGGTAGCGAATAAGAATGACAACTTCATATCCTTCTCATGATTCAATGCCAAGTTTCCCCATGAGGTAGCAGTGCGAGGAAGCTTGTTTTGCTGCAAAGTGGATACCAATATCTCAGTTGCCATATTTAACTGCATATGAACCACCTGATTATGGCTGGTGTGATGACAATAATCTCTTCTTCAATGTCAATAAAATGAAGGAAATGGCCATCGGCTTCAGGAAGTGTAATGGAGGACATGCCCCTGTCTACCTCAATGGCGAAGAAGTAGAAATGGTCGAGAGCTTCAAATTTTTAGATGTCCAGATCACCAACAACCTGTCTAGTCCCTCCACGCTGACATGATAGTTAAGGAACTAAAGTCTCTACTTTCTCAGAAGTCTAAGGAAATTTAGTATGTCCACTACGACTCTCACTAACTTTTATAGATGCACCATAGAACACATCAAGTTATATCACAACTTGGTATGGCCCCTGTTCTGCCCAAGACTGCAAAAAACTATAAAGGATCATGAATGAAGCCTAATCCATTACACAAACCAACCTTCCATCCATTGACTCTGTCTACACTTCCTATGCTTCGGCAAAGCAGCCAGCATAATCAAGGATCCTACACACCCCGGACATTCTCTCTTTCACCTTCTTCCGAAATGAAAAAGATACAAAAGTTGGAGGTCACATACCAACCGACTCAAGAACATCTTCTTCCCTGCTGCCATCAGACTTTTAAATGGGTTGACTTTATATTAAGCTGATCTTTCTCTACACCCTAGCTATGACTATAACACTATATTCTGCACTCTCACCTTTCCTTTTCTTTGTCTGTAGAGCGCACATGAAACAATACTTTTCACTGTATACTAATACATGTGAGAATAATAAATCAAATCAAATTTGCTCCTTAATAGTCGTGAGCTTGATAGCTTCATCATTCTCTTTACTGCAAAATTTGGACTACAGTCTTCTTTAATAGTGCTATGATTTCTTCCCTGGGCTACTCTCAGCAGATTAATTCATGTTATTGGGACTGGAAGATTTGAATTATAAGGAACAGTTGGATAGGCTGGGATTTCTTTTTCCTTGGAGTGTAGGAGGATGAGGGTGACCTTATAGAAATTTATAAAATCATAAGAGGCATAGATAAATTGAATAGCCAATGTCTTTTCCCCAGGGTAGGGAGTCCTAAACTAGAGAGCATAGTTTTAAGTTGAGAGGGGAAAGATTTAAAAGGGACCTGAGTGGCATTTTTTCGCACAGAGGATGGTGTGAATATGGAATGAGTTGTCTGAGGAGATGGTTGAGGCAGATACAATTACAACACTTAAATACTTTTGGACAGGTACGTGGGTAGGTAATGTTTAGAGGGATATGGGTCAAACACAGGCAGATGGGACTAGTTCAGTATGGCTGAATTTAAAATGCAGATGGAGCATGAGAAGGTAAAGTCCAATACCAGTGTCTTGTGATTAAACAAAGGAAACTACAATGGGATAAGGGAAGACTTGGCTAAGATAGACAAGGAGCAAAAACTTTATGGTGGGCTAATTGAGGAACAGTGGAGAATTTTCAAAGCAAATTTTCACAGCAAAAGTACATACCAGTGGTAAGGAAGGACTGTAAAAAAAAGGATAACCAGCCAGGGATATCTAAGGAAATAAAGGAAAGAATCAAATTGAAAGAAAATGCAAGCAAAATGGCAAATGTTAGTGGGAAACTAGAAGGTTGGGAAATCTTTAAAGGGCAACAGAAAACCATGAGAAAAGCTATAAAGAAAGGTAAGATAGATCATGACAGTAAACTAGCCCAGAATATAAAAACAGACAAGCAAAATTTTCTACAAATATAAAAAATGAAAAAGAGTAGCTAATTTTAATTGCAGTGTTAACATAAGCCTACTTGTGACACTAATAAATAAACTTCAAACTTAAGTACCATTAGCTAGGCCAGCATTTCTCACCTTTCTCTAACTGTCCCTGAGAAGGTGATGGTGAGCTTGAAAAATGCAGTCCGCTGTGAGGAAAGGATTTTGACCCAGCGATAGCGAAGGAATGCATTATAATTCCAAGTCAAGCTGGGGTGAAAAATGATAGTAACATTTAAAAGGAGTGGATGTAATTATTAACATTTAATCTGAAAAGTAAATCCAAAGTTCAACAATTGAAATCCCAAATTTAAAACCCACTTAATTCAAACAATAAGCAATGTCTATAGCGAACCGTAATATTATACCAGAGATGTCAAAAGGCGACATGCATTATAAATGTGATCATAGGAATTTATGAAGGGATAAGTTGACACAAAGTTGTGGGGGAGGGGAGATTTTCCCATCCTCTCCACCATGGCACCACAGGAATCATAGCAAGGAGAGAAGGTGGACCATGCAAAGGTCCATTGATCTCGAGCAGGATTTTCCAGTTTTGTGCTGAGTGTGGCCAAAAAGTCCTGGCCATGGAGTGCAATAGGAAGTCAAGGTGGCATGGACAAAGTGCATGTGTACCAAGTTTTTTTCAAAATCTGTCGTAGATATGGATGCGAAAGATTTATGAGATTTTATGAGTCTTCCTAATGTATTTTGGGATTCCACAGCATATTTTATCATACACAAGCCCAATTTATTCCGTTTATTCCTCCAATGCAAGAAAGCAGAAAGATGTGTGAGGCTTCTTGAGCCAGGATGTACTGGATGTGTGGTCCTGATATTAGAAATGTCAAATAAGCTCATGTCTTTCAAAGCTTGATTGCGACCCAGACAGTTCAAGCCAATAACATTTTATTTGCTCAGATCAAATATCTTTGAAATCCCTCATCCTCTGAAAGATTTGCCGTGGAGTTAAGTTTCTGTCAATGGTATTGACTTTGGTTTCTCAAATATTTAGGGTTGTGTTTTAGCTTTAATTACCCAAAAATTTAAACATGGGTTATTCAATTTCTGGAAGGAAATATTTTGTATTGGGGTTTTGTATTTTCCAAATTTAGCATTATCAAGGTTGTCATGGAATTGTAAAAACAAGCGAGGAAGTAGAGTAAGTATTTGCTCTAATCTATTTGCCTTTCATACAGTCACTTAACTTCTAAAGAAAAAATATCTTACATAGCCTTCCCCAAGAAGACTACTCGTTTTTGATCTCTGCTCATTTCCAAAACAGGTTTGATATATGTAGACTCCTGAGTACATTTTGAAACTGAACTAATCATTTACATGGGAGTTGATACTTTGAATTGGCAGAGATTGTACCCAGAGGTACTAATATGTAATTCCATGTTTAATCAGATCTACATTTTGAGGACATTTTTGCATAGTAAAATTGTACGTGCCATGAAAGATAATTTTTTTTTGTATTGAAGCGGTATAAATCCAAATTACAAGAGAACTTCATACTAAAGCAGCCCCTCTGCTTCTTATAAAAGCAAAACTTCCTCTCACTAGATAAAACAGACAGCAAGAGACTTTGGTTACCTGCTTGCAATGTTTCTTGAAGGGAGCACTGTAATTTCATTGCAAAACTCTAATTCAGAAATACCTAGTCACTTCAATGAAAGGCATCATAATGTTAAAAAGCAGTCGGCAATAGACCTGCTGTCAGTAAGGAACAGTCAGTCATTCTTGAATGGATTAATTCTAATGCACTAAGCGGCAAAGTTAGATGATACTTTAGATGGAAATGTTCATAAATTATGTTCTGGGCTACAGCCATGTCTCACCCTGATGAGAGGATGAACAATCCCAAAATCCCATAACTGTCAACTTGATAATGAACAGGCTCACCTGCCATTGCAAGTAATGGATTAATGTGCTAGATTCCATTAGTATACAGCATTGTAAAGATTTATTATTGGAATATATGGTAATCGGACCTGAAACCTTATGTAATTTTGTTACATTTAGAATTTTATCTTGTTCCATTTTTTCCTTTAATTACATCTTATAGTTTCTCCCATCTTTGATAAACTCCGCATTTTAGCATAAGATTTTGAATTGCAGATTTAAAAAATATTTAGGTCTGAATTTCCACTATTGTGGAAAGGTGAAAATGACAGAGAAGACCAAAAATTGTAAGTCCTGCCCCCAAACTTGGCAGTTACCATGTTCATGGGGACAGGAATGGGCTTGGTCAGGATTTGTGCATCTGCATTTTTGTGGCAGCAACTGCCCATATAAATCAGCAATGGCTTCATCTCATGTCTAATCTTGGTGACCCAGGTATATGAAACACAACGTATGCAGGTTTAACCTGGTAGGAGCAGATGTGAACTTTGTGGAGTCCTTTGGAGAGGCGGGGTACATTTTTGGATATGGTCCCATGACACCCATTGGTGAGGTCAGTTACCCTTTGGACTTGACAAAAGTAGGCATGAATGCACATTAAAGCTGCAAATTTTCCCGTTCTGCCTGCCACGGGAATCAGAACAGGTGAGGAACGGAGCATGGAAAGGTCCGTTGACCTCAGGTGGGATTGTCTGGTTTGGGGGCGAGTGAAGCCGGAAAATCCCACTCACTAAATGTCAAGCTCAATGGAACTGTTAAAAGCATCAAAATAAATAGGTAAAGCCAACTGTTAAACTGTTGAGGCATTTAAAACTACTGACTTTTAAATCTTTCAAAATATATACAAATGTTTAAAAAGAATTGTGCCTGCTATTTCATTCTGTCAGTTGACATAAACCAGAGGACAAACATAACTGGATTAGTGCTGCATAACTGAGTTTACAGCTTTCTATTATCTTGAAGGCTGCTTTCCATTTCACAGTTTTATTGACAGCTCCAAATGGTTACAAACTCTTTAAAGTTATTTATTTTTGTAAGGGATTAAGCACTGGAATGGACTGTTTATTTTCATAAGGTTGCAGTTGTAGAAATGTAAATGTAGATTAAGAGTGCTTTTTTGAAATAAAGTCTTCTGTAGGCACTTAGAACTTTATTTTGTTTACTCTCAGCATGGGTACTGAGAACTGTCCCTGGTGGATGTTGGGTAAATTGGCATGGGACATGAAAGGACAAATGGTGATAGTTGGAGGACATGAATTGGCACAAGTTGGTGCTATGTTGGGTCTTAAAGAGGCTTAGGGCCATGGGAGGATATGTTAGCTGGCATGGGGCATATGAGGGACTTGGGGTTGGGAAGACTGCATAAGATGGATGATGAATTTGGCGTAGAGAGTGTCAGAGAGGGATGAAGGCTGGGTGGCTATTTTTTTGTTTCATTTGCTTTAAAAAAATGTCTTGGACACAGTGCCAGAGCAGAGCAAGCTTTCTGCCCAACCTGGATTAAACCAGGAAGCCATAAAACCATAAGATATCGGAGCAGAATTAGGCCATTTGGCCATTGAATCTGCTCTGCCATTTAATCATCACTAATATGATTCTCATCCTCATTTTCCTGCCTTCTCCCTTATTTAAACTTGGTCAATGGTCAGCAATTGGTGTGTGGCTGTGAATCAGGTAAGTGCGAGGATCCAACATAAAGTGATTGAAGCATCAGCCCTTGATATTGATGAGCAGGTACAAGATACTTGCTAGCTGTGGATGAGAACAAGGACTGCAATATGGGTGAGCAAACTGACCATGGAACCTTCGTGCAGGATACAATTCAATGGGAGAGGGAAAGGAATATAATGGGGCACAGTATAGTCAGGGGGATAGACACTGTTCAAATAGAAAAGTTGAGACTATAGAACATCCTCATTTTCCTGCCTTCTCCCCATAACCCTTAATCCCCTTATTAATCAAGAACCCATGCCAGCTAACATATCCTCCCATGGCCCTAAGCCTCTTTAAGACCTGCCTTCTCCCCATAACCCTTAATCCCCTTATTAATCAAGAACCTATCTATCTCCGTCTTAAAGCCACAAAATGACCTGGCCTCCACAGCATCCTCTGGCTGAAGAAATTTTTACTATCTCAGTTTTAAAGGAGCATCCTTTCACATTGAGGTTGTGCCCTTGAGTTCTAATCTCTACCAGTAGTGGAAACATTCTTTCCGCGTCCCCTCTCTCTAGGCCTCTCAGTATTCTGACAGTAATTCTGTAAGTAAGTACTCTGTAATACTAGTGCTGAGGGCCCAATTCCCAGAGAATCCCCGCTACCCTGAATGAAAACCCAACCTTCCGGGCCACTTTGTCAGGTTTGTGGATCAAGGATGTATCCCAACTCTCAGCTCCTGAGCCAGGAGCAACAACCCAGGGCTTGGTCAGTATTTGACTTTGTGTTTGCACATGTGGAAATGTTGAAGTTTTCAATGATGACTTGTTTTTTTTCTTGATTCCTTTTTCATTATCCAATATTTCAAATCCATTTATATAATAGAATCATCATCATCATAAAAACCCTATAGTGTAGAAAGAAGCCATTCGGCCCATTGAGTCTGCGCCAACCACAATCCCACCCAGGCCCTATTCCCATATACCTATATATTACCCACTAACCTACACATCTCGAGACACTAAGGGGCAATTTAGCATGGCCAATTAACCAAACCTGCACATCTTTGGACTGTGGGAGGAAACCAGAGCACCTGGAGGAAACCACGCAAATATGGGGAGAATATGCAAACTCCACACAGAAAATGACCCAAGCCGAGAATCAAACCCAGGTCCCTAGAGCTGATAATCAGCAGTGCTAACCACTGTGCTACTGTGCCGCCCAATATAACTACCATCTGTCTGCTTGATTTGTTTACGGTGAGAGATAATGAGCAGAATTTTCTCTAGTTTTGACTTTGTGTCAACTCAAATGGGAAAAAGCAATATGTAGCCCATTGGGTATACTGCTGGCTTTTCCCACCATATTTTTGACAGATAGTCAATAAACAAGGTGGAGGTGGGTCCTGTGGCCTCATGTTGGTGGGATGGGTTCTGAATGTGCCTGCCCTGCCAGCAGCCTCGGCTCCTGGTCAGGGCACCTGACCTGAAAAAACATGAAAAAAGGTTCCCCCCCACGGACATGGGACTCCCCCTCCACAGACAGGGGACCCCTCCCGTAGGGAACCAGCATCCCACTCTGAACCTCCCCAGTGGAACCACCCCACTGCCTCCGACGACCCGGGGCTGCCTCCCCCATGGAACAACCTCCCCCACCCTGAATCTCCCCAATGGAACCCCACCCCTCCCAGCATGGCCTCCTGGCATTACGCCCAGGGGGGGTATTGTCAATGGGCAGTACTCGGGGTCAGTGCCAATGGGCAATGCTGAGGTACTGCCTGGGTATGATCTTTTCCCACTTGGGGGCTGTACTTAGCTGGGTGCTCCTAGTGGGCTCTCTTTTCCAGGCTCCCATTTGCCTAGACCTGTTGTAAGCCACGCTGAAATGACAGAATACCTTATTTGGGTGATGATACAGCAGGGACACCCGCTAATGACATTTAAATATATGGTAATGGGGTTCCCGGCATTTCGTGCCCAGAACCCCATTACATCATTGGCAGAGGCAGGGCTATCTCAAGGGGAAATGCACTGGTGTAAATATCATTTTGGGTCACCCTTTGGATTCTCTGCTCTCTCAGGCTTACCTGCCTACCAAAAATGGAGGCTGAAAACTCTCACCCATTCCACATAGATCTCAAAGCATTGAACCTTGTCCCTCAGTAATGTTGGTATTTTTCTTCCATATTTTAGGGATTTGGGAAGTTAATGAGGTTAACAGTTGAACTTGACAGGAAAACAAAATAACAGACAAGTAACAAGATTAGGAGGCATCCAGAGAAATTGAGGTGAGAATTACCATATCAGAAAACTATTTATCAGTGAGACTATGCAACTGATAAATTCTAGAAAGGCAGGAATTTGAGAGACATAGACAGATGAATCCATATGGCGGAATATCAAAGAAATTGAACAATATAACTGCTAGCACCATCATTGGGGAAGGAAGCTTATTCTCCATTCAACAGTCAGACAGAGGCCTGTTCCATCTAACATATAGAGCCCCGGCAGTTTGCAGGCATTCTCCTCTAAAAGACACAGTTTTGAGCCTTTGCTGAACCAGGAAAATACATTTTCCCAGACTTGGTCATCTAAGCTGCATTGTGTGGCAACTGTTAGCTGGATTTGACTTATAGTTACTGAAGTTACTTATACTAACTAAATTGGATGTCTGGGGAACGGGTGTCTTAGTATTTCAGGGAACGTGGGTATAATTTGGGGACAAGAAGCAATTTCAGATAAAGTGGTTTGTTTAGTTAATATACTTAAGTGTCATAGTGTATATTAGTCTTTCTTGTTGCGTGTTTATTTTTTACTTTAATAAATACTCTTCATTAACTGTATATACAACAACTGGACTGGCTCCTCATGGGTTGTACATTGTTCCTCACATTGTTCCAAACAAACATACAACACTAAGAACCAATGTTTCAAATTATCCTTAGGGGTTTTGAGACACTGTCACAGGTAACATCAGTGAGGTTCTCAACACACAGTATTCCTAATTGGTTATGTTCACCCTTTTCCTGTATCCTTTTATTCCCATTTCTTCCCTGCCTTGTCTAGTCTATTTTTAAACAATGGCATGGTTGTTACATCTCATTATCTCTGGTTATGTAATCCACAGCTTCAAAACCCTTTTGTATAAAAAAGATTATGTTCTTCTTTATCCTAAACCTCTTAGAATAATTAACCTTAAAGCTATTCCCATTTCTCCTGGACCCAATTACTGGAAACAGTTTGTTTCTGTCTTCTGTGTCTCAACCCTTCACAATTTCATACGAATCAACCTTTGCTTTTTTTTCTGCACTAATGAATTTTGTTTCAAGTCCTTCCTAGATACTGCAACAGCTGTGGTTCTGCAGTCTTGTCCTTGACTCAGGAGGTTCTGGATTCAAGTCCCTCTTCAGGACTTGATCATAAAAATCAAGGCTGACACTCTAGTGCTGTCCGGAGGGAGTACTGTACTGTTGGAGATGTTTTCAAATCAGATGTTACACTAAAGCCCCATCTGCCTGCTTGGGTTTATGCAAAAAATCCCATGGCACTCTTTCAGAGAAGAGCAGGGAATTATCCCTAATGCCCTGACCAATACATGTCACAACAACAAACAATCAGGTCTTTATCAACTTGCAGTGTGTGAGTTGTGTAAATTTGTTACAGCATTTCTTACATTGTAGTAATGACTACACTTAAAATTACTTCAATTAAAACATTTTGAGGCATCTGGTGATAATAAAAAGTGCTGTATGAATGTAAGTCCTTCTTTCTATTTTGTATTTACTTTGTTAATTCCTCCACAATAATCAATATAGCCAAGCACTTGTGAAATGATGCTCATTTATCCTTAATAAATCCACTATCCTCCCCCATCAAATGCCATTCCTGCCGTTCATGTCTTGTTGCAGATATATTCATGCAAAACTCTTAACATGAGAATCTCTTTCCTTCCTTTCCTTATTTTCTCATATTCTTTCAGCTTTATCAAAGCCATAGCTTCTTTCTCCTCTATCCATCAATGGGAATGCGGTGGAAATGGTCGAGAGCTTCAAGTTTTTAGGTGTCCAGATCACTAACAGCCTGTCTTGGTCCCTCCATGCCAACGCTATAGTTAAGAAAGCCCACCAATGCCTCTACTTTCTTAGGAGGCTAAGGAAATTTGGCATGTCCGCTACAACTCTCACCAACTTTTAAGTATCCTTTCTAGATGTATCAGAGCTTGGTATGGTTTCTGCTCTGCCCAAGACCGCAAGAAACTACAAAGGGTTATGAACGTAGCCCAATCCATCATGCAAACCAGCCTCCCATCCATTGACTTCCATCTACACTTCAGGCTACCTCAGAAAAGCAACCAGCATACTCAAGGACCCCATGCACCCCAGACATACTCTCTTCCCCCTTTTTACATCGAGAAAAAGATACAAAAGTCTGAGGTCACGTACCAACCAACTCAAGAACAGTTTTTTCCCTGCTGCCATCAGACTTTTGAATGGACTTCCTTGGAAGAAGTTGATCTTTCTCTACACCCTGGCTATGACTGTAACACTACATTCTGCACCCTAATCTTTCCTTGTTCCCTATTGTACTCTATGAATGGTATACTTTGTATAGCACACAAGAAACAATACTTTTCACTGTATCCCAATACATGTGACAATAATAAATCAAATCAATTCAAAATATCCTGCAATTTGACTTTGTTGCTATCTTTTTCATTTAACCAGTGTGGCCTGAAACTTGAAGCCGGACACTTTAGAAAAACACTGTCTAAATTGAAATTTCTATTTCAAAAGCATTCTTGATTTTGTTTTGTATGGTAACTTGTCTTTCCATCTTTTTAGCTCTGAATTGTTAAAATTTGCTCTATTGTTTCCCACTTTAATTGAACCTTAAAGCTTATCGTATCAAGGCTGTTGCTCCTTAACGTGCTAACCCATTTTTAACTCATGCTCTTGATCTAATTCAATGCTCAAAATTGGATTTAGCAACAGTACTCCCTTTGTAAACATATGAACATCATGTCGAGGAAAGAATCCTTTAAATATTTCAAGAATTCAATTCCTCTTTCTCTGTTTACTTCTGTCCTGCTCCCAATCAATAAGTGGGTAATGAAACCTTCCTAGGACAATAATTGTGTTATTCTGCTTATCTGTCTACAGATTTCCTATTAAATTTCCTTCCCCCAATTAGGGACTCTGCAGTATAGTCCATTGTCCTCTCCACAGCAAAGCAATTCCTCCTTCACTACATTGTGACCTTCTTAAAAGTACCAAAATCAAATAGATTTAGCTACCTTCCTGCCTAACCTGCAGACAAGGTTCTGTGTATGCTCTTAAATCTATATATTTCCTGTAATTGCTTCTAATTCTTCAGTTTTACCCCACACTGAGGTATTGTGTTTTTTTAAAATTTATGTTTACCTCCTTTTCTCTGACTCTATTAGTCCCACTCAATGTTCCTTCGTTTCAATCTTTCTGTGCTGGTAACTGGTTGATTTGACCTTACACTATTACTCCATTTATTCCTTCTGCAAGCTATTATCTTTGACCAAATGATGTACCATTAGCCTGAAAATTATTGATATATAATGGAAATATTGAATATACACACCAAAATTTTACCGCCCGTAGAACAGAATTTTCAATTGACTTTGAGCAGGATTTTATGAGCCTCACCTGAGTGAGATTGTAAAATCCCATCCTACGTATTTCCCCGATTATGATCCTAGATTACATTGGGACCATACCCACTGAGGTCCTCCTGTGATGATGCAAGTGGCATTTTAAGAGTCAGTGGGAGAACACCTTGGGCAGAATCTTCCAATCCCACCAACTGCAGGAAGCTTGGTGGGCAGGATGGCTCATGTCATGCATGCTCATTAAAAGGCCAACTCGCTGGAATTTTAAATTCCTCCTCCAAATAAAATTCCCGTCAAAGTGAGAAATTAGAATATTCACTTTTACAACTGAATGCAAGTGACATGTGGCAGGCAAGCTTGACTTAGTGGATTTTAAAGTGAGGAGATGTGAGGTTGTCCACTTTGGTAGCAATAATTGAAAGACGCTCTATTACTTGAATGGGTGTAAATTGAGAGAGGTGAATACTCAACAAGACCTTGGTGTCCTCGTGCATCAGTCACCAAAAATAACCACGCAGGTACAGCAGGCTGTAAAGAAGGCAAATTGTATGTTGGCCTTCATAGTGAGAGGATTTAAGTATAGGGAAATGGATGTTTTGCTGAAATTGTATTGGGCATTGATGAGGCCACACCTGTTATATTGTGTGCAGGTTTAGTGTCCTCATCTAAGGAAGAATTTTCTTGCTACAGAGGAACTACAGCGAAGGTTTACCAGGGATGGCAGGTCTGTCTAATGAGAAGAGATTAAATTGGTTAGGGTTATATTCACTGAAGTTTAGAAAAATGAGAGCGGATTTTGTAGAAACTTATAAAATTCTAATAGGGTTAGACAGGATAGATTGAAAAAGAATGTTCCCAATGGTGGGGGACTCCACAATTATGAGTCATAGTTTGAGGATAAGGAGTAAACCTTTTCGAACTGAGATGAAGAGAAAGAAATTTCTTCAGTTAGAGGGTGGTGAATATGTGGAATCCACAATGACAGAATGTAATTGAGGCCAAAACATTGTTTGGTTTCGAGAAGAAGTTAGATATAGCTGTAGCGGCTAAAGGGATCAAGGGATATGGGGAGAAGGGGGTAATCAGGATATTGAATTCGATGATCAAAATGAATGGCACACCAGGTTCAAGGAGCAGAATGGCCCTTGAAGCTCCTACTTCTAGTTTCTATGTTTCTAACCACCCACCCCTAACCACCAGCTCCCCTCAACTCCCTAACTAATTACCTGTGAAGTATCCATGTAACATGTGGACCTTTACACACCTTTGCAGGTAACAGTGTGCACTGTTACCTACAGACAGTCAACCCCCCCATGAAAGCTTCTCATGACGCCCCCTCTGCATTATGTCTTCCATACCTGCAGGCTGCAGTTGCCCCAGTCATCATCACCATTCCTCCTGCAGCCCAGCATAGAACCTCTGAAGCTCAGGGATAGTGACTGTAAGACAGCCCTGCTCACCACGCTGTGCTTTTTCCCTGTGGAGTGCACAGCCTTTGCCTTTCCCTCTAACTGGGGTGCACCATGCTTCCAATGATTTTTCCTGCTGCTTTTCTGCCGTGTCTCATGTCTCTAACTTCTGACTCTGAAGTCCTCATAGCTCCTGGACTGCCTCATACCTGAGACTCCTTTCCATTACATGGCAGGATTCTCTGCACTCTGTGACACCTGATCAAAAATCAGGGCCAGGATTCTCCCCCAAAAAATCTGAGTGCCGAATTTGTGTAAAAACTGGAGTTGTTCCGCTGCTTTTTTTGCGGTATTTTCAAAATGATTCTCCCACACTCTGTGCACCGCAGAGTGGTCTAGCGTGAATCACTCCAAAAATCAGTGGGCAGGGCCGATTCCCGCTGGAGAGGCCAGCAGCATAACACTGACCGGCCACTGTGCGTACGCCGATCTGTCAGAGTGGAGATCAGCGCATGCGTAGTAGCCCCACACTGCTGGCCTCCTGATCGCTGGCCTATTCAATCGCTGGCCAGCACAGCAACCCACCATCACTGTCCCACCATAGCCCAATCAACGTATTTCCAGACATCCCCGAGCCCCGAATCCCATCCCCTCAGCCTACCTCGATCTCCCCCTACATCCTCTACCCAGCAGTACCGATCTCTCAGTTCTGCCTACTCCCCCCCCCCACCCCCCACCTACAACTCTAACGCCCTCATCCCAATTTCCTGACCCCCACCCCACCGCCTGCAGCCCTGAACCCCAACCCCACCCCAATGGCCAGCCTGATCATCCCCTTCCCTCTCTTCTCCACTAATCCCAACTGCAGCGGGACCCCTTCACCCCCACTGATTGCCCCCAGAGGCCCCATCCCCTTGGCACTGTCTGATTCCCAATGGGAAGTGCCAAGGTGCCCCTGGGCATTGTCATTTTGCTCTTTGGGTGCTGCCAGGGGGCCAGGCTAGCACTGCCTGGGGGAACCTGATAGAGATTTACAAGATTATGACAGGCTAGGATAAAATGGGTAGGCTGAGTCTTTTCCCAGGGTCAAAGAGTCAATTACTCGGGGGAATAGATTGAATGTGAGAGGGGGAAAGTTTAAAAGAGATGTAAGTGGCAAGGTTTTCACACAGACAGTGGTGAAGCCTAGAACGTGCAGCCAGAGGGGGCGCTGGAAGCAAATTCTATAACAATATCCAAGAGGCATCTGGATAGATTAACGAATAAGCAGGGAATAGAGGGAAATGAACCATGTAGAGGCAAGAAAATATTAGTTTAAAGAGGCATCTGTGTCAGCACAGACTTGGTAGGCCAAAGGGCCTGTTCCTGTGCTCCACTGTTCTTTGTTCTTTAAGGGTAGGAACTGGTGTAGCCGGGCAGAGTGGTGTACAGTACATCAAGTGCAGTACACCACAGTGGCAATGTTGCATTCACCTGCAAGTCTTTGGTGAACTGAGGGCCATCTTTTGCACTCCTCCTTTAGAAATCGGGTTTGATGCTGACTTGATCTCGCATTGGTGCGCCATAAGATTGGGAAGTCGGATTGGTCATGGGCAGACAGTTGCTATAATGAGAATTTATGAAATGCAAATGGCTTTCGTATCACCAGCCAGCGGGATAACCAACCTGCTATTCATCCACCACTGGTCGAATTCAAACATAATTTTACGCCAGTGGTTTTTGACTTTGTGGCTCCCAGCAGATTCTTCACGCCTTCCAATAAACCGGCATGAGTGAGATAGGAGAATTCCACCCTTAGTGTTTGCTCCAGAAGTGACAAGTGGCTTATGCATGAAATTGATCTCAAGACCATCACAAAAATTATTTAAAGATGTTATGAAATTGATAGGCAAATATCAATTTTTCACCCAAAAATCCTATCGCTGGTTACGGAGTTGACAATCGACTCCCTAATCAGTGAAATTACCATTAAAGAACATTCCTCTTAATTATCTAACCATTCAAAATTGGTCCTGTAAACTCATTTCTTTGCTGTCTACTTCATCTTTTCATTCAGACATTCAAAATAAAATTAATTGCTAAACCCTTCAATTAATTTTGACATAAAGCTCCCCACCAACACTACAAGGGCAACAGCACTTTAAATTTTTAACCCATGCTAGATTTTTGATTCATTTCAGTGACATGTAATCTATCTTAACAGATGGGATTTTATGGCCTCGCTCGTTCCGAAACCGTAAAATCCCGCCTGAGGTCAACAGACCTTTCCATGGTCTACCACTTGCCCGCTCCAGTTCCTGTGGTAAAATACTGTAGTATATATGTATATATATATATATGCAAATTGCAGATAACTCAAAAGCAAAATGTGCATAGACACTGACTGACATTCACTATATGCAAGTCAAATTATTTCTATTGCAAGGAAGAAATCTTACCCCATGCTGCTTGGGAATACAGCTTTCAATGTAACAACAGCAAATGTCACTTTTCTCCTGACTGATCCGCAATTTCAGAAGTCTAAAAATAGAGCAGTAAATAATATGTCAAATCCTCGTACTTGTTTTACAGATTTTCCTTAAAAAGAAATGATGATTTCTATTTCATACGTGCAAACTATAAATGTGGTTAGCTTACCTCATCCACCTACAATGCAAGGAATTCAGAATATGTGAATGTTTGTTCAGGCACAGACACTCACCGTTATCTTTTTGTTTGCTTGAGCACAGCATTCCCTGAAGGCTTTATTCAGCATTGATGCAGCCCATACGAATTTGGCACCTTCACAGAACCAGGTAGGATGGAGTGTGCGGGAGTGTGAAGTCAAAGGCCCAGAATGTCCTTGGAGTGGCGATCACTGTCAGATTGCCTTCATTCCCTTATATATACGCTACAGCGGAGCTGGGCGTTTTTCACTTGGACTTCAGATCTGAGTCTGGTGAGAAATGTGCAGCGAAGAGGCTTCTGGAGTCTTTCTGGTGCAGAGACAGAGTTGTAGGACCCCTACATTTCACAAGGAGCCATGACGTGGAGATGCCGGCGTTGGATTGGGGTAGGCACAGTAAGAAGTCTCGCAACACCAGGTTAAAGACCAACTGGTTTAATTTGATAGCACAAGCTTTCGGAGCACTGCTCCTTCATCAGTTGAGTGAAGAATTGAGTTCACAAATAGCGGACATATAGGACACATATTACAGGATAATAGTTGGAATGCGAGTCTTAACAGGTAATCAGGTTTTTATAGGTACAGATAATGCGAGTGGAGAGAGGGTTAAGCATAGGCTAAAGAGGTGTGAATTGTCTCCAGCCAGGACAGTTAGTGACATTTTGCAAGCCCAGGCATGTCGTGAGAGTTACAGATAGTGTGACATGAACCCAAGATCCCAGTTGAGGCCATTCTCACGTGTGCGGAACTTGGCTATCAGTTTCTGCTCGGTGATTCTGTGTTGTTGTGTTACATGAAGGCTTATCCAAAGATCAGAGGCTGGATGCCCTTGACTACTGGTGCTCCCCAAAAAGCAGCACTTCTGCCTGGTGATCGTTGAGCAGTGTCCGTTCATCTGTTGTCGTAGTGTCTGCATGGTCTCACCAATGTACCATGCCTTGGGACATCCTTTCCTGCATCAGGTAAACAATGTTAGCCGAGTCACAAGAGTAGGTACCATGTACCTGGTGGATGGTGTTTTCATGTGAGATGATGGCAACCATGTCAAGTCAGCTTACATTAACGCTGCGATGATGTTACTGTGAAAATCCCCAAGTTGCCATACTTTTGGTGCATGTTCGGACATACTGAGAGAGAATTTTAGCATGGCTGATGCACCTAACCAGCATGTCTTTCGGACTGTGGGAGGAAACCGGAGCACCCGGAGGAAACCCACACAGACACAGGGGTGAAGTGCAGACTCCACACAGACAGTGACCCAAGCTGGGAATCGAACCCAGGTCCCGGCACTGTAAGGCAGCAGTGGTAACCACTGTGCCGCTCTTAGGCCCATCAAGCTTGCACTGACAGCAATCCCAAGTAACCCTACGTATATACCCTACTAATCCCCCAACACTAAAGGGCAATTTAACTTGGCCAATCAACCTAACCTGCACATCACAAGTCCGCTTACATTAACATTGCAATGAAGTTACTGTGAAAATCCCCTAGCTGCCACACTCCGGTGCCTGTCTGGGTGCACTGAAGAAGAATTTAGTATGGCCGATGCACTTAACCAGCATGGCTTTTGGGCTGTGGGAGGAAACCAGACCACCTGGAGGAAACCCACACAGACACGGGGAGGAAGTCTGGGGAAGTGAAACCACACCTCTTTTTAGTAGCAACTAATAGTTGCTGTAAAGCTGTAAGTTTAATGGTTTCAGCCAGTCAAGATGATAAGTGGGTAGAATGAATTGCGGGAGATTTGGAGATGGGGGTGGAGGGCATGGAGGGGAGTAGCCACGGGATAGGAAGCTGGTAGGTGAGGAGTAGGGGTGACGTTGGGCAGGAGATGAATAGGATGGTCAGGTGGATAGTTGACTGGAGATGTTGGGTGCGGGGTTGAGGGGTAGTTGAGGATGGCTAACTGTGTGGGGGCTTGAGGTGGGAGGGAGGAACGAGGGAAGGGGTAATAGGGGGGTTGGGATAACCAGGAGTTATTTCAATCCTTCTAACTAACTTTTCTTGGGTAACTATTCTCCGCAGAGAGTAGAAAACATATAGATTGGAGTTTCAATACAGAGTAATCAATTAGCTATTGGAAGTGCATCCTCTGGGGTACATCTGAGTACAGTCTCCTCCCTGCCGTCTCCCCAGGGACCAGGGCCAACAAGTCTGATGTCAAAAGTAATAGTCAATTTCCCCACCCAGGTAATTTGAAATTTCCAAGCTCTGTACTGAACTTGCTCTTTCAGGAAGTATCTTTCCATAAATTTAAAAGTATGTTTATTAGGCACAGGTTAGGCTTACATTAGCACTGCAATGAGGTTACTGTGAAATTCCCCTAGTCACCACACTCTGACGCCTGTTCAGGTCAATGTGGGAGGAAACCAGAGCACCCGGAGGAAACACACACAGACACGGGGAGAATGTATAAACTCCACACAGACAGTGGCCCAAGCTGGGAATCGAACCCAGGTCCCTGGTCCTGTGAGGTAGCAGTGCTAACCACTGTGTGACCATGTCACCCTCCTGACTGAACCAACACTTCATAGACAGCGATGTTTGTGCTAAAGCTCTACATTTTTAAAGGAATAACTTCTAAAACATATCAGGTTGTCACTTCTCAAACTAAGGTGAACAATAATAGTTATGCAGCAGAGCCCTGGGTTGGGGGTTGTGATTAAGATCTCAGTTGGGCCTGCTTCGTCATTTTATAAGAGCAGATCTGATTCTGACTTAAACTTCACATTCCTGCTTCCTCTTAGAATGTTGGATTCCCTTGTGGATTCAAAGAAGATGCTTTCAGTTTTACTGTAAGCCTGAAGAAAACAAAAGTAATGCATCTGCCATGACCAGATCAGCATTGACAGTGAGAATGTAAATGTAGAACCATTTACCTATTTATACGTCACTGTTTCCTAAATGAAGCCACTGTCAACAAGGCCATTGGCAATCTTTGGTATGAGACCAAATGTTCCAGCTGCCTCTTGGTAGTGTGTCCTGCGAAATTCACTAAGGATCACTACCAACATTCAAGTATACAATACAGGGCAGTTATTATCCACCTTCTTGTATGGATCAAAATCATGGCTTCTGTACAAAAAACAAATGCAACCTCTGGGTACTTCCATCAGCGTCGTCCTTGTTCCATCGTGTATGTCAGATAGCAGGAATACGACATAAACAATACAGAGCAAATCTGCCCAGCACTGAAAATATTCTCTTACAGCCAAATGCATTGGATGGGACATGTGTCACACGTGAAGGATTCTTGCCTTGCCAAAAACAGTTCTTTATGGTGAACTAACCATTCTTCAAATCCCAATCTGTAATTATCTTGCAAGTGTGCCTTTATCTAAATATGGCATGTTTGTGAACTTACCTCCATTCACCTGATGAAGGAGCAGTGCTCCAAAAGCTCGTGATTCCAAATAAACCTGTTGGAATTTAACCTGTTGTGAGACTTCTTACTGTGAGATCTCCACCTCATGGTAAGTGAGGCTGAGGTGCACCTTGCCAATGCTTCAAAGATTAGCTGGAAAGACAGCTGTCCCTGGCTGACTAATGACTGATGGGTGTTGGAGCAGGAGGCTGCCAGCAGAGACAACAGACACACAACAATCAGGGAAGCAATCTGCAAGTTCAAAACAGACAGATGCAAGGCTGCTAAAGAAAGACATTGATAATGGAAGGAGTCAGCTTATGTCAAAATGCTTCAAAAACCAAGAGTCCCTGTACCTCAATTGCTCAAGAGCCTGCAGATGAAGAATTGGTTTCTCCAGTCTTTAACAGTTAAGCTAATTACCGTAAAGATAAGCCTTTCCAAGATACACGCCTCTGGATAAACATGCCATTGTTGTGTCTTTTCTACTCTCTGTAGTGTTTGTGCAAAATGCCGTAATTTCTCATTGAGAAAATAAATGTGCTATTTTCTATAAGTTGCACTGCAGGCTAGAGTACATTATGTTGACATTCTGATAATGAATGCATCAGTAAAATAACAGTTGAATTTCTGTGTGGACACCAGAGAGCACTGAAAAAAAAATTGTGTATTCCAAACGTCAACCTGTCAATCTCACACAGTTAAAAAGAAACAACATGCTGTAGAAATGTGATAAGCTTGGATATTTGGTCTAATGTATAGTTTCTTTTGGAAACTTAGATTGAACTGCGAGTAATTAAATGCCATAATTACATAAGGAGTTTCGGCAAAAACGGACAGCAATTTTTGACTTTTATCTCTACCTATCTTTGTTACTACCATCAGCGCTGCTGCCTTTATCCCACGGATGTTTCATACATTTCATAGATGCATGGCAAGCACCCGTGCTAATTTCTCACATCACAGGATCTTTGGGTTAGCAGTTTCCACTTTCCTGATTTCAGCACAGATAAATCAAATAGAACTTCACTCCAGTTTTGTCTTTCCCAATTGTGTTGGGTCAACTTCATTGTGGGGACAAAAAGAAAGGTTTGCAAACAAGATGTCTCAAAGTGCTTTACGGCTAAATAAACGCTTCTGATGTGCAGTCACTCAGTGATGCAGCACACAGCAAGCTCCTATCAAACAGCCAGATAATCTGTTTAATAATGGTCATTGAAAGATAAATGCCGACCAAGGCAACAGACAAAGCTTCTTCAAAGTATTACATTCACCTGATAAGACCTTGGCTCTCTACAGTGCAGAAGGAGGCCATTTGGCCCATCGAGTCTGCACCGCCCACAATCCCACCCAGGCCCTATCCCCATTTATCCTAGCTAGTCCCCCTGACACTAAGGGCTATTTAGCATGGCTAATCCACCTAACTTGCACATCTTTGGACTGTGGGAGGAAATCGGAGCACATGGAGGAAACCCACACAGACACAGGGAGAACATGCAAACTCCACACAGACAGTGATCCAAGGCTGGAATCAAACCTGGATCCCTGGCTTTGTGAGGCAGCAGTGCTAACCACTGTGCCATCCAGAGGTGCATATGCATATCCTTTGGCATATACCAAAGACAACACCATCAACAGTGCTGTACAGGGAATTTGCCTCGATTATTGTGGCCAAGCCCTGGAGTAGGATTTGAACACACAACTCCATGATTCAGAGCAAAGAGTGCAACCTACTGAGCCACAGCATACAGTGTTTAGACTGCTGTTTGCTATATGTGATTTGATCCCAGTTGTTGGCATTGAAAATGCTTTGAATCACAAAATGTGCAGTGAGATGTGAGATGTCCAAGAATGCCTTTAAGGATCTTTGAACTAATTTATATTTTAATTAACAAATTCAGAAATGCCAATAGGCTTCAGGAAGGGAAATTACCGTTTGGCATGCTGAGAGATAAGGAACCAATCCCAACTCCTTCATTACAAATTATGCTCTTCATCTCTTTTTTTAAGGTAACAAATGAGGAAAAATGGAGCAGGCACTAAAATAGAGACGTCACATGCTTGGAGAAAATTATTAATGTGTCTTTAATGCCTACAATTACATGAAAGTAAGCTAAAACATATGAAAACGAAGTTCCACATCCCTGCTGCAGATGCAAAGATTAAGTGACAAGAACGTAGATGAAGACTTTTTCTGTCTGGCTAAACCGGTTTCGCCCCTTACCTCTGATTCAGGTAAACTCACTGTTTCTACACATTACCAAACCATCTCCAGTGGTATTGAAGGACCTGATTCTTGAGCTGTCAGGATGTAGAAATAGAAATATAGGAAATAGGAGCAGGAGTAAGTAGGCTGTTCGGCCTATCGAGCCTGCTCTGCTCTTCAATGTGGTTATGGCTGATCCTCTATCTCACTTCGTGGATGTGCCGGCGCTGGACTGGGGTAAACACAGTAAAAAGTCTGACAACACCAGGTTTAAGTCCAACCGATCTATACGCAAATAAATCGGTTGGACTTAAACCTGGTGTTGTCAGACTTTTTCCTCTATCTCACTGCCATACTACCTCTCTCTCACCATGCCATTGATGTCTTTAGTGTTTAGGAAACTACTTATTTCTTAAATATATTCAATAACTGGGCGCCCACAACATTATGAGAGAATTCTACAGGTTCACCGCCCTCCGAGTGAAGCATTTCTCCAAATCTCAGTGCTAACTGGCCTACCACATATTCTGAGACTGTGACTGAATATGTAGGGAGAGTTACAGAACAAAGAGGTCTAGGGGTTCATGTTCTTAGCTCCTTAAAAGTGGAGTCACAGGTGAACAAAGTGGTGAAGAAGTCATTCGGCATGCTTGGTTTCATCGGTCAGAGCATTGAATGCAGGATTTGGGACTTCTTTTTGAAGTTGTACAAGACATTGGTAAGGCCACACTTGGAATACTGTGTGCAGTTCTGGTCATCCTATTATAGAAAGGATATTATTAAACTAGAAAGAATGCAGAAAAGGCTTACTAGGATGCTACTGGGACTTGATGGGTTGAGTTATCAGGAGAGGCTGAATAGATTGGGACTTTTTCTCTGAAGCGTAGAAGTCTATAAAATAACGAAGGGCATAGACAAGATAGATAGTCACTATCTTTTCCCAAAGGTAGGGGAGTCTAAAACTAGACGGCATAGGTTTAAGCTGAGAGGGGAGAGATACGGAAGTGTCCAGAGGGGCAATTTTTTCACACAGCGGATGGTGAGTGTCTGGAACATGCTACCAGAGGTAGTAGTAAAGGTAGGTACAATTTTTATCTTTTAAAAAGCATTTAGATAGTTACATGGGTACGATGAGTTTAGAGGGATATGGGTCAAATACAAGCAATTGGAATTAGCTTAGGGGTGTTAAAAAAAAAGGGCAATATGGACAAGTTGGGCCAAAGGGCCTGTTTCCATGCTGTAAACCTCTATGACTCTGTGACTCTATGACTCCTTGTTGTAGAACCCCAACCAGGGGAAACATCATCCTGTATCCAGTCTGTCCAGCTCTGTCAGAACTTTACTTATTTCAATGAGATCCCCTGTCATTCTTCTAAACTCCAGTGAATAAAGGCCAAGTCGACCCAGTCCCTCCTCATGTGACAATCCTGTCACCTCATAAATCAATCTAATGAACCTTCGCTGCTCTCCCTCTCTGGCAATTATATCTTTTCTCAAGTAAGAAAACCGGACATTCTCTTTTCCACTTTCTTCCATCAGGAAAAAGATACAAAAGTCTGAGGTCACAAGTCTTAAGTCAACTGGTTCAAGAACAGCTTCTTTTCTGTTGCTATCAGACCTTTGAATGGACTTACCTTGCATTAAGTTGATCTTTCTCTACACCCTAGCTATGACTGTAACACTATATTCTGCAATCTTTCGTTTCCTTCTCTGTGAATGGTATGCTTTGTCGGTATAGTACACAAGAAACAATACTTCTTATTGTATGTTAATACATGTGACAATAATAAATCAAAAACTGCACAGAATACTCCAGGTGTGGTCTCACCAAGGCCCTGTATAGCTGTATTCTAACCCACTTGCAACGAAGGCCAAAATACCATTTGCCTTCCTAAATGCTTATTGTACCTGCATGCTTGCTTTCTCACAATGACTTGTATGCAAAGACACCCAGTTCCCTTTGTACATCAACATTTCCCAATCTACCACCATTTAAATCATCCTCTGCCATTCTGTTTTTCCTGTTGAAGTGGATAACTTCATACTTATCCACATTATACTGTAGTTGCCATGTATTCGCCCATTCACTCAACTTGAAGCCTCTTTACTTCCTCCTTACCACTCACAATTCCACCTAGTTTTGTGTTATTAGCTAACTTGGAAATACTACATTTGATTCCCTCAACCAAATCATTGATATATGTTATGAATAGCTGGGGCCCAAGCATTGATCCCTGTAATACCCCACTAGTCACTGCCTTGCACTCTGAAAAAGACCCACTTATTTCTACTCTAGTTCCTGTCTGCTAAACAATTTTTAGTCCCTGCCAGTATATCACCCCCAATTCTATGCACTTTAATTTTGCACATTAACCTCTAACATGTGACTTTGTCAAAAGCTTTCTGAAAATTCAAAAACACCTCATTCACTGGTTCTTCCTCAATTATTCTAATAGCCATGTCCTCAATGTTGATCCAAAAGGAACTCTTCTAGTATAGACAATAAAAATATAACAAAACCTGCTCCAACTTATAACTCAAATAAAAGGTTTAATAATGAAACTTTATTACTCCAAACTTGAGGCTTTACCCCGGGCCATTCCAAGTTCTCCACAATTCCCAACATGTTCTAATTTATACTGAGTCAGCTGATCATCACATCATTCTGTCATTGGTTACATGGATTACTGGGACAGCTGACCCTTACAGCTTATTTCCACTGGCCACATCACAACAGAGCTAATGTTATCGCCGGTGACATTCTAACACTCAAAAAATGCCAGCAGATTTGTCAAACATGATTTCCCTTTCATAAATCCATCATGACTTTGCCTTATTCATTTTCCAAATGTCCTGTCATCACATCCATTATTTACTCCACATTTTCCTTACTAGTGACGTTAGGCTAATTAGTCCCTAATTCCTTATTTTCTACATCTTTTCTTTTTTAAATAGCGTTGTTAAATTTGCAACTGTCCAATGTACTGTTCCAAAATCTACAGAATATTGGAAGATGGCAACCAATGCATCCACTATTTCCATGGTCATCCCTTTTAGTAGTTTGAGACATAGATTATAGGTCCCCGAGGAATTATTGGTTTTCAGTTCCATCCATTTTTTCAGCACTTTTTTTTACTGACACTAATTTCAATCCATTCCTCCAACTCACTGACCCTTGCTTCCCTAGCCTTCCTGGGAAGTTATTTCTATCCCCCTCCATAAAGGCAGAACTAAAATAGTTACTTATTCGCTCTGTCATTTCCATACAAAATAGCTAAACATCAAAACCACATAGAGGTGAGCTATAAAGAGATTAAGGGGTTAAGGGTGCCACAGTGGCGCAGTGGTTAGCACTGCTGCCTCACTCCGCCAAGGACCTGGGTTCAATTCTGGCCTCAGGTCACTGTTTGTGCGGAGTTTGCATATTTTCCTGTATCTGCATAGGTTTCTTCTGGATCCAAAGATGCGCAGATTAGGTTGACTGACTATGATAGATTACCCCTTCGTGTCAGGGGGATTTGTAGGGTCAATACATGGAGTTACGGGGATATGGCCTGGGTGGGATTGTTGTCTGTGTGGGCTCAGTGGGCCAAAAAGGCCTTCTTCTGCACTGTAGGGATTCTATGTTTCTATGATTCTAACTGTAACACACAATGGAACGAGCTAACCAGATCTCTAATTCTGGCTGAGACAGCCATTATCATGGACAATGGCACAGGGCAACTGGCATCATATAGCACAGTTAGTTTCTGTCAGCTATGAAAGGAACATTCACATCTCAGTCAACCTTGGAGCCAGGTATCCCTCACCATGGGAAGGAGTTTACATTGTTTTTGGCTATGTTAGCTGCAGAAGAATGGACTGTGTCCATAGTTCCATCAAGGCCAGGTCAAGGAACAAACCAAGGTAAAGAGTTACTAAGCACCGAATGACTCAGCGGAATGGTAACAGGATCTGTGCCTGTGATTGTAGGATACGAACCATTGTAAAACTGGATGACATCAGAGAGTGGACTCTGTAGTCAGGACAAGAACAGAGACCGATCATCCCCAGATGCAGGTCCACATTCAGCACCGGTAACAACCAACTGTGTGGGTGATCATAGGTTTCAGTCAAATCTCAGACAGGTTTGTGAGGTGAGATATTTTGTAAATTTCAGTCACTCTGGTATGGGTTTGTACTTTGAGGTACTGTTTTTAATTCCAATTAAATCACAGAGGGTTTGGATTGGGGAATTTTGTAAGTTAGAAGCTTTATAGTGCAGAAAGAGGCCATTTGGCCCATTGAGCCTGCACTGACAACAATCCCATCCAGGTCCTACCCCTGAAACCCCATATTTACCCTGCTAAGTCTTCTAACATACACATCCTGGGACACTAAGGAGCAATTTAGCATGGCTAATGAACCTAACCTGCACATCTTTGGACTGTGGGACAAAACCAGAGCACCGGAGGAAACCCACACAGACACGGGGAGAATATGCAGACTCCACACAGACAGTGACCTAAGCTGGGAATTGAACCCAGGTGCCTGAAGCTGTGAGGCAGCAGTGCTAACCACTGTGCCACCATGTCATCCTTTAATAACAGAAATTTCTCTTTCTTTGTGGAAGTGTATATAATTCACATTTTTATACTTTTTATATTCATATCTAGTGCCACTGATACTGTATAAACACTTGTTGTGGAGATGCCAGTGTTGGACTGGGGTAAACACAGTAAGAAGTCTTACAACACCAGGTTAAAGTCTAACAGGTTGATTTGGTAACAAATGTGACGTTTGCTACCAAATAAACCTGTTGGACTTTAACCTGGTGTTGTGAGACTTCTTACTCTGTCAAACACTTGTTAACATAGAAAAAAATCAGTGCCTGATGTTTCATTTAGAAGAATATAGCCTCATTAAAAAAAAATGTGATCTCCACTCCCATCTACAGAGGGGTTTTGTCAATTTGACTAGGACATCTGTACAAAGGGAAGAGCTGATAACACGTTCCTTCATGTTTAATTGTGACTTTTCACAGGTCAACTAAAGACTGGCACTGATAGCAGAACTTAAAAGTATAAAGTCTATTTGTTTCCCTAAATCCTTTCCACCCACTCTGTATGGGAGCAGAAAATGTTAGCAGCAGGGGGTGTTAAAGTCAAGTTTAACCTTCTGTTTAGCAGACTTTCATTTAAGTGCTCTTCCCAGCCATGGTCACGGGATAATGAGCAGGAGTTGAAAACAGAGTCACCAAGGCCAATTATAGCACAATTGCTGTCTTGGCCTAGACTAACCAACTCATTAAAGTCTGGCAAGCAAATCTGTGACCTCCTACCCTGCATGGCTCAATTTCACAACAGAATAACCTTATATCCATTTGGATGTTAGTGGGGCAAATATTTTATTTTCCCTCATTCTTGGCCCTTTGCAATAAAGAAAAGAATGAGGTACAAGATTTGACATATTTTAATTAATGCTTCCAGAAAGACTCTTTCATTCTCCAGACCATTACTTTCCCTACTGCACCACTTAGCCATATAACGATTTGTTAAATGATTGTAGGTCTCTTGCCTGTAGGATCAGAAGGGAAAACCATGAGGTAAGCATTTCCCCAAAGAAATGGGAAGGAAATTCCCTGGCTACATAGTAGTTCAGCCTGGTACCCTGGTTCTATTCCGAGTACAGAGCCTCACTTGTGTCAGGCGAGCCGGTTGTATCCAGAGCAGCATGTTGACTCCTGGGCACAGCTGGCTCAGGTGGCCTGACAGTACGGTATTTCCTGAGGAAGGAAGTAGGGTCAATCTACAACAAGGAGGTGAGCCAGAGAGGTAGGGTTTGTGGAGCTGGTGGAACACTTGGGGGTAAATAAATCCAGGATTTAGGGATTTACTTGTTTGAATATAGTTGTGTGTGGCCAGCTCCACTGTGAATAATTCTTTGGTAATTTAAGCATGAGATGTCAACACACAACCCGTTGTAATGGAACCAGAAAGTACAGGAGCTCCCCTCTGACTTCTCAATATCTCAATCAGTTTCCCCACCTCTCATAGAATCATAGAGTCCTGACAGTGCAGAAGAGGCCATTCAGCCTATTGAGTCTGCACTGATTTTCTGACGAAGTATCTTACCCAGGCCCTCCCTCCCACCCTATCCCCATTAACCCCACATTTCTCATGGCTAATTCATCTAACCTACACAATTTAGGACACCGAGAAGAAATGTAGCACGGCCACTCCGTCTAACCTGCACATCTTTGGATGGAAAGCAGAGCACCCAGATGGAACCCACGCAGGCACGGAGAGAATGTGTGGACTCCACCCAGTCACCCAAGGTCAGAATTGAACCTGGGTCTGTGGAGCTGTGAGCTCTCATTGTCATACCACAATAGCCTCTCCTCGGAGCTTACTTTCAGGAGACTGTGACAGTGAGAGAAGTGGCCTGATACTCAGTTTCCTCAATTGTGTGGGTGATCTTTCACAGTTGGCAGCTTGCCCCACCTGATATCAATGAGGCTGGAAGTTTTGGCCCTCCCAGTAGACCTCTGCACTTGGTGAGTGGAGCCCATTTCAGGGCTGAAAATGAGCTTCAGGGAGTTCGAACCCTGATTCCGTTAGCATTTCTGTTACAGTACTATTGCACAGGTGCATCTTTAAACAGAAGTGCAAGTAGGCAACTGTGGTTATCGTATCTCCACCCACCACCAGTGAGTGGGGTAGTAGATCTTCTCACAGGCGTGTGCAAACATCTGCGACAACCTCTGACTACAATTGAAATTTCTCATTATAGAAAACAGCTGATAGCGTAGTCAATTCTTTTCCATTGTAAAGTATCTAAAGCCCGAAGAGAGGGCTGCCAGAAATTTTCTTTTTAGCGCAAGATTTACAAATTTGCCACTGTAATAGGGACCATCCCACAAACAGAAATTTACGCTTAGTCACAATTTTCCTGATATTAATTTTAATTGCTGGAACACTGTGGACAAAACACTCCATGTTGCCGATGGGAGCAGAACCCCAGAAAATTGGTCCTAAATAGGCAGTCACATGACAGTCATTATATGGTGCTACTAGTTCATTTGGTTCAGACCCTCTTATTGCTGATGTCCAAACACAGACGTCTCATTAGTGCAAATGATTGCTTCACTGTCGGGAAACTTAACAAATGGTAATTGTGACACCTCGGCGCGTCTAGCAGTATCAGGCTAGAAATTGTTTTTGGCAATATTAGCAGCCAAATGTTCAATGGGTTCATACAGCATTCCTGCATCTGTGTTCCTTCCTAATGTAGGCATCTTCAGAGCAGACCCAAGAAATGCCATGCAAGCACATTAAATATTCATCCACTAACAGCAATTCCTGGGGCCCGTGTCAATCAATTGTGCAAACTGCGCACCAAGGCTCGTCTGTAGCACAAGGCTGATTGTGTTGACACAAGTGCATTTGGACATGTGAAACTCGAGCTAGAGACATCCATGTTACAACACTTAAAACAAGCTACTTGCCCCAACCAGCCCATGTCTGCATTTTATTCCATGTGAGTAAAATGTAGTCGCAATAGTTGAATGATCTAAAATAGTGCTGGAACAAGGCGACTTCTTGCGAGCTGTTCCCAGCATATCCTCTATTTCAATATTTACTCTCATTCTATGCTTTTAAAACTGTACTCTAACTCGTTCAAACTGTCTATACCCTAGCTACGACTAAAACACTATACTCTGCACCTTCTCCTTTCCTTGCCCCCTATGTACTCTATGAACGGTACTTTTTATCTGTATAGCGCGCAAGAAACAATACTTCTCACTGTATCCCAATACATGTGACAATAATAAATCAAATCAATATAAGATCAATATATTTATTCAACTTGTGCCCATGTCACTCAAACCACTTTTCCCTCGGCCAGCTATTTAATTTTAAATGTGGCATCATGCTTAGATTGAGATATGATTTTAATGAAGCTCATTAAATGGGGTTGATTTAATTGTAATGAGGAACCTGATTGTGATGAGAGATTGAGATTGCCAGCGACCACAATGGCAGTGTTCTCTTTACTGCTTTGCTGTGGATTTGGATTAGTAGTGCGACCTCTGCAATCTTTACATTCTCGCTCACTCACGTTTTATTGTGCAAAACAAAAATAATTCCTTAATTTGAGCATCCGTTTCTCTTACATTCTCCCCACACCTTTTTTAAGCTTGCTTCCCCTCAACTCTCATCCTCTCTGCAAGCATTCACTCTTAAACATAGCAACATAGAAGATAGGAGCAGGAGGAGGCCATTTGGCCCTTTGAGCCTGCTCTGCCATTCATTCTGATCATGGTTGTACGTCCAATTCAAAAGCCTAATCCTGCTTCTTCCCTAAGAATCATAGAATCCCTACAGTGCAGGAGGAGGCCATTCAGCCCATCAAGTTTACACTGACAACACTCCCACCCAAGACCTATCTCCATAACGCCACATATTTACCCTGACACCACAGGTCAATTTAGCCTGGCCAATCCACCTAACCTGCACAGCTTTGGACTGTGGGAGGAAACCCATGCAGATACAGGGAGAATGTGCAAACATCACAGAGGCAGTGGCCTGAGGCTGGAATTGAATCCAGGTCCTTGGCGCTGTGAGACAGCAGTGCTAATAACTATGCTACCATGTCACCCAGTTTTCTATAGATTAGTTTGACAGACATGCACTCACTCTTTGGCATAAAATGGTCAGTATTCATCAGGATCACCTTAACAGGCAGTTGAAAATTGAGAGTGGTGGGGGACATCTTGGTATCTCAGTGACACCTATCTGGAGCAATTTTGAGTTCCAGCAAACGAGCAAGCAGGATACCTGCCTGCTTCATGCGCAAGGTACTTTAGATTTCAAATCACAGTCCTTAGCTGGTTGTAAGAACCTGATTACAAATCATGTCTTACACATTCAGTTCTTATGTATCAAGCCATGAGTGTCCCAAGAGTGACCCTTACAAACAATCATAGTTGGGATCTCAGGAAAAGCCCAGAATTATTTTTGGGGTGAAATTGTTGGTGCCAGGAGGATTGTTTACAGACAATGAAGGAAGGAAGAAGGCTGGGCAAGGTTGCATTGATATGATCTTTTTGATGTTTTACTGAAAAAGATGGATATCAGACAAGCAGTTAGATAACACAAAGACAGTGGAAGGGTCAGTAGTATTGGTGTTCATATTAGTGGTATTATCAAGGGCAACATGAGGATAGTGAATAGGTTAGAGTAAAACTCACAACCTTCCTAAGGATGTAAATGTGTTGATTACTAGGGGAGTCTGTGCCCCCGGAACAAAAAGTTTCATTAATCAACACGTAAGTAGCAATTATGCTTTGATACTTAAATGTAGTGCTAAATAATGGATACATAGGTTTGTTGTTAAATCGAGAAGTATTTTCAACATTGAACCAATCTATACACACATGCTTATTTGTGTAATATTTTTCAATCTCCTTCTCAATCAATAATATTGATGTGATGCCCCTAATGAAGTAATAGTGACATTGAGAAATGCCAGGGAAGCTTACATATTATGGAAAGAGTGGAAGAATGCAAGCTCATGCGTCATAAGAAGGAATTTTTGAGCCAACAGCATTCTGCTGTATTGGACTACCCCACAGATGTGCTGGGTTTATGGGAATTGCAATCTGATGCAGCCGAGACACAACTATTCCCGCAAAGAACAGAAACATCAGACAGTGCACGCAGCAGCAACATGAGCCTCTTCACATGTCATCCCTGTGCTCTCACCATTTCACTTCAGGCTATAGAAAGCTGGCTCTCATAATTCTCAGTTGATAGGAACAAAAGGTCTATTAACTATCACTGTTCCTACAACTGATTTACTCCATACTGTGCGTGCAGTCTGGTTTTTGAGTCGGTGTTCATTAGCAATTCATGGACTGGCTGCAAGTGGAGAATTCTTTAGATTGCAGAGGCGAGAACTAATTTCAAGCTCCACACTGCAGCTCAGGTCAGGTAATACACTAAGTGACGACATATCAAGTCTGGCTGTTGAGACATATTGTGATGAATTCAACAAAAATCAATTAAAAAAGAAGCGCAATTAAGAAGCCGACCTTAATTAACTCTTTCTTAACTAAATATAGACCAAGGAAAACCAGGTACCCAATCATTCATTTTTTAAACTGTAGCACAAGTGATGCACCTCAAGCTGGTTACGAAGACAGTGGTTAATTTTTAACTTTTTTTTGATGGAGCATGCAATTTACACCTAAATGATTAGAAAACAGTTTTAAATGAACATGTAGAAATGTACTGTTTCAATCCGATTGACAAAGATCAGATCATTAGCATTGCCGTAAGTGCAGGGGGCACTTTGCTGATAGGGTAAAATGTCAAATTAAAAGGGATAGAGGCAATTAAAGACAATATGCAAAATAGTGTTAGAAATTTCTGTGGAAAGGTTCAAGATACATTTCACCGGTGATCTAAGCTCTGTGGTCCTACCATGTCCAGTCATGAATGCTGGTGGACAAATAATCAGCTGGTTGGAGGAGGAGGCTCCACAAGTTACAGGCAGCAACATAATCTCTAGGTTTAAGTAACCTGGAGGAAAAGGCTGGAGGAGGAGACTCCGCAAGTATCCACATCCTCAATAATGAAGGAGCCCACATCAATGCAAAAGATAAAATTTGAAACATTTGCAACAATCTTCATCCAGGAGTGTCGAGTGGACGATCCATCTCAGCTTTCTCCAGAAGTCCCCAGCATCACTGATGCCAGTCTCCAGCCAATTCGATTCACTCCACATGATATCAAGAAATAGCTGAAGGCACTGGATGCTACAAAGACTATGGACCCTGACAATATTCCAACAATAACACTGAAGACTTATGCTCCAGCAATTGCTGTGCCCCTAGCCAAACTGTTCCAGTCCAGTTACAACGTTCGCATCTATCCAGCAATGTGGAAAATTGCCAAGATAGGTCTTGTAAATGAAAAACGGGGCAATTCCAACCCAGCCAATTGTCACCTCATCAGTTACCTCTCAATCATCAGTAAAGCAATGGAAGGGGTCACCTACAATATTGTCAAGCAGCACTGGCTTAGCAATAACCTGCTCACTGATGCCTCAGCTTGGGTTCTGCCAAGGCCACTTATCTCCTGATCGCAATATTGCCTTGGTTCAAATGTGGACAAAAAAGAGCTGAACTCCAGCGGTGAGCTGAGAGTGACTGCTAGTTAGAGTTTCCAAATGTTTGGCATTTATTAGTAAAGGTAACCTAGGACAGTAGTAGCATAGCATGACAGCAACAGAAGTTTTAACCAGGAACAGGTGTCAGGATGGATCCTGTAAAGCAAAGGCTCGGATAGTTAAAATACGTTAGCTTAGATAAAGGACACAGCAAAGATTGGCCAATAGCAGGTATGAACTCAACGATTATAGATAGATAGGTCACTAGAATGCTAAGGAAAATGGGACAGTCATTTAACAACACTTAGCATTTATTGTGGTAGATTGTGACAGCGATTACAGATAATGAGTTGTTTGTCACTAGAACACTAAGGTACACTAAGGAATATATTATAGTTGATCTGAACCACTTTGCACCTAAAGTGATAGGTTGTGAGCCTACTTGACCAAGAATACATCCTCAGTCACGAACGGACAAGAACTAAATGTATAAAAAACAATGTAACAACTCAGAGGGCAGAATGCTGACTTTGATTGAATTCATTCAATTGGCGGCACGGTAAAAATTGAATTTATTCAATGGGTGGCACGGTAGCACAGTGGTTAGCACTGCTGCTTCACAGCTTCAGGGTCCTGGGTTCGATTCTTGGCTCGGGTCACTCTCCGTGTGGAGTTTGCACATTCTTCTCGTGTCTGCATGGGTTTCCTCCAGGTACTCCGGTTTCCTCCCACAGTCCAAAGATGTGCGGGTTATTTTGATTGGCCATGCTAAGAAATTGCTCCTTAGTGTCCAAGGTAGTGGAGGTTAGAGGGGTTAGTGGGTATAATATGTAGGGATATGGGGTAGGGCCTGGGTGGGATTGTGTTCGGTGCAGACTCGATGGGCCAAAGGACCTCTTTCTGCACTGTAGGGTTCTGTGATTCTATGATTCTATTAAAACAGACTCTCCCTGTGTTCACATGAATCAACAATGAAAAACTGCACCCAAGTCTGCGAGGTGTACCTATCTCACTGCAACACTGCTTGACACCCATGCAGTATTTGACTGAGTGTGACATTAAAGAACCCCAACAAAATTGGAGTCAATAGGATTCAGGGGAAGAAATTGTCACCGGTTGAAGTCATACCTAGGACAAAGGAAGATGGTTGTAGTTTTTTTAAGGTCAATCATCTCAGTTCCAGGCTATCACTGCAAAGTTCCCCAGGGTAGTGTCCAAGGCACAGCCATCTTCAGAACTGAAGGGAGGGAGAATACGCTCGAACTGTAGAAACTGCAACAAAAAGTAGTAATATGGTTCTAACATATTCTCCTTCCTTCCTGTTTTGACAAAGAGTCTATGGACTCAAAATATTAACTCTGTTTCTCCCCTAATAGACACTGGCTGTCCTGCTAAGTATTTCCCGTGGTCTTTGTTCTTGTTTCAGATTCCAACATCTGTGATATTTTGCTTATTCCAACAACCTTCAGCTGCTTCATCAGTGACCTTTTTCCATCATAAGGTCAGAGGTGGGAATCTTCGCTGATTGCACAGTGTTCAACACAATTTGCGACTCCTCAGATCCTGAAGCAGTCCACATCCAAATCTAACAAGAACTGGACAATATTCAGACTTGGACTGACAAATGACAATTAACATTAACACTACACAAGTGCAAAACAATGGCCATCTCCGACACGAGAAAATCTAACCATTGCCATTGATACTTAATGGCATTACCATAGCTGAATCCCCCACTACTAACATCTTGTGTGTTACTATTAACCAGAGACTGAACTGGACCAGCTGTATAAATACTATGGATGCAAGAGCAAGTCTGAGACTAGGAATCCTGCAGCAAGTAACTCGCTTTCTGACTCTGCAATATCTGTTCACCATCTAGAAGGCACAGGTCAGAAGTGTGATGGAATACTCTTCACTTACCCAGATAACTGCAGCTCCAACAACTCTCAAGGAACTTGACGCTATTCAGGACAAATCAGTCCATTTAATTGGCAGCCCTTCCACAAACATTCACTCCCTTCACCACCGACACACAGGGCAGCCATGTGTACTATCTACAAGATGCACTGCAGGAACTCACCAAAGCTTCTTAGACAGAACCTTCCAAACTGACAATCTCTACCGTGAAGGTCAAGGACAGTAGACACATGAGGACATCACCACCTGGAAATTCCCCTCCAAGCTACTCACCATCCTGACTTGGAATTATATTGCTACTGTTCCTTCACTGCCATTGGGTCAAAATCCTGGAATTCCTCTCTAATAGCACTGTGGAGATACTTGCACCAGATGAACTGCAGTAGTTCAAGAAGGCAGATCACCTTCACATTCTCAAGAACAACTGAGGATGGGCAATAAATACTGGCCTAGCCAGAGACATGCACATCCCATAAATAAATTTAAGAAAAGCTAGCAGTAGGTAGACATCATATACCTCCTTCACTGCTGAATTTTGTTTTCCGAACTACCACAGATATGGATTTTCTGATGGGAATCCTCTTAAGACTAATATTGCTGGGGAATCATAACAACTGAGCTAATGAAATCCCAAGAGCCAACGGAAAAAAAAAATGAGAGAAATAGTTGAGAAATTTATCTGAATTCCATAATGTCCTTTAAAAGATTGTCTCTCTACACTTAGTTCACAAGTGTAATTAATGATCTGCACAGCAGATTATAAGGAAATTGCATATAGGAAGTTTCTATCTCTTTTATGTAGTTGTATCCCCAACCACAAAGTGGAAAATGGGAAAAGTATGACAGGGAACAGTGCTACTTTATCTGAATAGAACTACAATCCATTTACTGACTTTGGTCACTGGTATGTGCCGGTAAAATGGGCAATCCTGATAGGTAAATCCAGGCTCACAATTCATTTTAATCGAAACTTTTCATAGAGTCATAGCATACCTACAGTGCAGAAAGAGGCCATTCATCCCATCAAGCCTGCACCAACAGCAATCCCATGCAGGCCCTATCCCCATAGCCCGACATATTTGCCTTATTAATCTCCCTGACAACTCTCAACACTAAGGAGCAATTTAGCATGGCCTATCAACAAAACCCACACATTTTTGGATTGTGTGAGGAAACTGGAGCACCCAAAGGAAACCCACGCAAACACAGGGAGAATGTGCAAACTCCACACTGACGGTCACCCAAGCCAGGTATTGAACCAAGACCCCTGGCGCTGTAAGGCAGCTGTGCTAATAACTGTGCCACTGTACCTTCCCACTTGATGCATCAAAAAATTCAATTCCAATGCAATTAAATTTTAAAACAATAGGTGAAGAAACATTTCAGCAAATGGTAAATTGGACTCCAAGATTAAGTTAGACTCCAGACAGTGCAGATGGTCACTTCATCTAACCTGCACATCTTTGGATTGTGAGAGGAAACTGGAGCACCTGGAGGAAACCCACATAGACAATGTGCAGACTCCATACAGTCACTCAAGGCCGGAATTGAACTCAGGTCTAGTGAGGCAGCAGTGCTAACAATTGTACTACTGTTCCACCCTTATTATTTGCTATCTGAGAATCATTCCTTATTTGGGGATTCCTTGTCTGAGGAAGCATGTTCTTGCTAGAGAGGTAGTGCAGCAAAAGTTTACCAGACTAATTCCTGGGATGATGGTTCTGATGTAGGAGGCGAGATTGATCGGAATTCTCCAATTGTTCGCGCCAGCGGGATTCTCTGGTCCTGCCAGCAGCGCACACCCACCTGCAGGTTTTCCACCAGCATGGGGTGACATCAATGGGAATTCCCATTGGCCATGATGGGTCTAGCAAACAACATACCATCTCCCGCCAGCGGGAAATATGCGCTGGGAGGCAAGAGAATCTCACCAATGGAGTTGGTTAAGATTACATTTGCTGCAGTTGAGCGGAGTGAGTGTGGATTTCATAGTGACTTACAAAACTCCAACAGGACGAGGCAGGGTAGATGCAGGAAGGATGTTCCTGATGCTGGGGGGGTGGAGGGGGGAGTCCAGAAACGGATCAAATCTAAGGATAAGGGATAGCCTTTTCAGGACTGAAATTAGGAGAAATATTTTCACCCAGGAAGTGGTAAGCCTTTGGAATTCATACCACAGGAAGCAGTTGAGGCCAAAACATTGTATATTTTCAAGAAGAAGTTAGATATAGCTCTTGTAATGAAAAGGATCAAAGGATACAGGAGGAAAGCAGGATCAGGCTGCTGAATCGAGTGATCAGCCACGATCATACAGAGTGGCGGAGCAGGTTCGAAGGGCTGAATGACCTAGTCCTGCCCCTATTTTCTATGTTTCCATGAGTATTTGGCATGTATAATAATTAGCCATTTTAAAAATGGTCAGGGCAAATGGTAATAGCCATTTTGAATTCTTCCTAGTTTTTGATTCCTTTGCTAAACAGATGACTGACACTTGAAGATTTTGCAATTTGTTTGTGAAATGATGCTCGATTCATTATATTGGCACATGAAAATGTTTCCAAATAATGGTGTGCAACAAAAACATACTGAAGGTGGCACAGTGGTTAGCATTGCTGCCTCACAGCACCAGGGACCCGGGTTCAATTCCTGCCTTGAGTGATATTGTGTTTGGGGTTTGCACATTCTCCCCGTGTCTGTGTGGGGTTTTCTCCCACAGTCCAATGATGTGCGGGTTAGATTGATTGGCCATGCTAAACTGACCCTTAGTGTCAGGGGATTAGCAGGGTAAATGTGTGTGGTTATGAGATGAGGGCTTGGGTGGGATTGTGGTTGTTGCAGACTCAATGGGCCAAATGGCATTCTTCCGCACTGTACAGATTCTACATTATTTTAAATGCAAATAACAAAATATCGTCGTAACTACATTCCTTCATCGATCTTTCCATTATGCAACATGATACAGTTGAATTTTTGTCACAGTTGGTCTTGTAATCTCTTCATTCTGATGTGAAATAACAGCTGTTGCCATTTTCAGATAGATTCTGTACAGACGTGGTCAGTGGTGGACTCCATGAGCTGAGCAATCTTTATTACGCCAAATCATCCAAGTGCAAATTCAAATGGGAACGAACTACCAGCTGCAAGTGATCACAGGGATCAGATGATGATGAAAATCTACTACAATTTCACTCTCATGGTATACATTGTTACTTAAACCTAGAGATTATGTTGCTGCCTGCAACAAATTCTCGTCCAACTGTACTTAGCAAATTGCAACCTAATCTGGTGCTCTTAGGAAAGTTTTCCGTATGGAACAATCAGATTATTTGGTCTATCAGCCTCCTCCATAAAAAATGTACAATCTACCCCATCATAAATAAATGGGGGATTTTGGTGACAGGGCAGCACGGTGGCACAGTGGTTATCACTGCTGCCTCACAGCCTCAGGGGCCCAGGTTTAATTTTGGCCTTAGGTGACTGTCTACCTGGAGTTTCCACATTCTCCCCCTGTCTACATGGGTTTCATCTGGGAGCTCCGGTTTCCTCCCACAGTCCAAATATACGTGCAGATTAGGTGGAATTGCCCCCTTAGTGTTCCAGGATGTGTAATTTAGGGGGATTAGTGGGGTAAACACAAGGCGTTACAGGGTTAGGGCCTGGGTGGAACATTCTGTTGGAGGGTCAGTGCAGACTTGATGGGCCAAAAGGCCTCCTTCTCCACTGTAGGGATTGAGGAAATCAGCTAAATCCCCTAATTGGGAAACAACATCTCCAGGGAGGATGATGTAGAGATTGGGGTCCACGCAAAAAATCGGCAAAGCAGCTTTAGTGTTTCAATGGCTCCACACAATCTGGGCAGCCATCATCATGAGCGCAGCCATGAATCTGCAACTCTATACGCCCATCGTGGTACCAACTGTAAACTGTGCCAGTGAGACAGGAAGGAGACCAGCAAAGGTGTCAAGTAAGTTGGATATCTCTCACCAGTACTGCCTATGCAATGTCTGGAACATCACTTGGAGAGACAGAATCACCAATGAAGAAATACCACAGAGGACAGGTCAAAGCCATCTGCAGGACGTAGTGATGGAGAGATGGCTGATGCTGACAAGGCACATGTTTCACCAGTTGGGCATATACTTGCCAGAGTGGTAGTAGAAAGGACACCACCAGATGAAAGAACATGATGGGGCTGGCCAGAAGACCTAGTGAAGCACATTTAAGGATGACGTCCAAGAGAATGATACCACCTCGGCTGGAGTGAAAAGGGTCGAGAAGGAGCCGGGCCGGTGATGGAGTTTTGCTGTCCATGGAACCAGAGGAATTAAATCTAAGCAAAAAAAAAATCCTGCCTGTATCTGAATTTAATATTAGAAGATTGCCATCTTGTTGCCTTTCATTTTGCAAGGCAGTACTACTCTTCTGGCTATTATGTTGAACACCGAAAATATAATTATTTTCAATCCTGTGATGGAGTTTTTTTTATCCGTTCATGGGATGTGGACATGGCTGGTTTGGAGTCATAGAACCATAGAATTTTACAACACAGAAAGAGGCCTTTGTCCCACCATGTCTGTGCCAGCCATCAAGCTCCTATCTATTCTCATCCTATTTTCCAGCATTTGGTCCATTAGCCTTGTATGCTATGGCATCTCAAATGCTCATCTAAACATTTCTTAAATTATATGAGGGTTCCCGCCTCCACCACCCTTTCAGGCAGTGTGTTCCAGGTTCCTGTCACTCTTTGGGTGAGAAGGTTTTTCCTCAAATCTCCTCTGCCCCTGTCCAAATATATCTCCCTGGTTATTGACCGCCCTACTAAGAGGAAATGTTTCTTCCTATCTACCCAATCTATGTCCATCATAATTTTGTACACTTCAGTCAGGTCTCCTCTCAGCCTTCTCTGCTCGAAGGAAAACAACCCCAGCCTAGCCAACATCTCTTCGCAGCTGAAATACTCCAGGCAATATTCTGGTGTATCTCCTCTGCGCCCTATCTCATGCAATCACATCCTTCCTATAGTATGGTGACCAGAACTGTGCACAGTACTCTAGCTGTGGCCTTAAACATCTTATACAGCTCTATCATAACCTCCACGCTCTTATATCGTATGCTTCAGTTAATAAAAGCATATATCCCATATGTCTTCTTAACCTCCTTATCTACTTATCCTGCTACTTACTGGGATCTTTTGGACATGCACTCCAACATCCCTCGGTTTCTCTGTACTTCCAAGCATCTTGCCATCCATTGTGTACTCCCTTGCCTGGTTAAATGCATCACCTCACCACTTTTCAGGGCTGAATTCCATTTGCCACTGTTCTGTCCATCTGACCAGCCCACCTCCATTGTCCTGTAATCTAAAGTTTTCCTCCTCGCTACTTATCACACCACCAATTTGCATGACATCTGCAAACTTACTGATCGTACCCATACCCTCACCACACACACACACACACACACACACACACACACACACACACACACACACACACACACACACACACACATTCATGTCTTAATCATTAATGTACATTGCAAACCTCAAGAGACTCAGCACTGATCCCTGCGATACACTACTGGACATAGGCAACTAGTCACAAAAACAGCCTTTGGCCATTACCTTCTGCCTCCTGACACTAAGTCAATTTTGGATCAATTATGTCTAATTGCCTTGGATCCCATGGCCGGCACTTATTGCCCATCCCTATTCGCCCTTATGTTAGGCCATTTTTAATGGCATCAACCATCAACAGCTTTGTAGTGGGTCTGGAGTCACAGTAAGCCAAACCAAATAAGGACTGCAGATTTCCTTCCCTGATAGGAGGATATTAGTGAATCAAATGGGTTTTCATGACAGTGGTTTCATGGTCATCATTAGACGTTTCATTCCAGATTTTTATTGAATTCAAATTTCATCATCTAGGATCTGAACTCAGGTCCCCAGAGTTTTCCCTTGGGTGCTGGATCACTAGGACAGTGACAATACCACTACAATGCCACCTCTGTCTGAAGGTTAAAGAACAATGTTATGGGAAACTATGAAGATCTACTCCATTGGAAGAGTTAATGCCAAGCAGAATTGAAAACTTAACAGGCCTATACTTTACCTCAACTTCCCATTATGGAAAATGGCATTCAACAGGATTTTTAACATCCCACATAAAATGTTATGGAATGGCGATTAACACATGCTCCATCAGCCTTTTAAAGTCACATCAGCGTGGGAACGAGATTAATGTGATTTAATATCAACATTATTCATTAATATTTACTTGTACGTGTGAATAAAGAACAGTAATTTAATCTTAAAGCAGGGTAATCACTCTGGTGACAGGCTAACTCGTTAAAAATCATCTGAAGCAAGTCTTCGTACTACAGAACTTCTCTCTTCCACAGTGTTCCACTTCACAATAAACAGAAATGTAAATGCATTGGTTTTTCCCCTCTCTCCTTCAATAATATTTCAATACCATACCATTCCTATTCTGTGGAGCTACACAGTATGTTAATTACCTATGCATATTTTTATTCTACCTGAAAGTTGGCAAGTTGATATCAGTCCATAGCGTAACGAGGATGCTTATTACCAGTTGCCAGCTAGTGCTTAGAAAATCGCACAACAAAAGGGAGGTGGGAGGTGCTGGCTCAAGGTGTTAAGTTTCTTTTACAACCTACTTTGAGAGTCTGGAGGAACACAGGTGATCCTCCTGGTCCCTGAACAAAAGTTTAACCTCTGACAAATGATACCTTTCTTTCCCCCCATGCCATGATTGGTGACAGCCTTGTCAATGACCCTGATGTCCTGTGATTGCAGAACTTCAAAATCCCCATATCTGACTCACACCAAAAGCCAGATTTTCATGGATTCAAGAAGCCCCTAAAAAATTGCAGGTGGGATTGGGATGCGGAAGTTGCACATGATTTCTGACACCCCATTCTTTCCGGTGGAGCCAAGTGAGAAAGGCATGGTTCACATATGTGAGAACCCTAAACTTAGCAAGTTCATTTGAATTTAAACTAGGTAATTCAAAGGCCTCAAGCCAAACTGTGGAGTTGACAAATTGATGGGGTAGATATAAACACTTTTGAAGTGCAGTAATGATCTGTTTAACATTCATGATCGAATCATAGAATCACTACAGTGTAAAAAGAGGCTATTTGGCCCAACAAATCTACACCCCCTAGACCGTACTCTATCCCCTTGCATTTACAATGGGTAATCCATCTAAATTACCTACCTTTTGACACCAAGGAGCAATTTAGCATGGCCAATCCATCTATTTTGCACATCTTTGGTCTGTGGGAGGAAACCGGAGTACCTAGAGGAAACCCATGCAGCTGTGGGGAGAACATGCAAATTCCACGCAGTCACCCAAGGCCAGGATTGAACTTAGGTCCCTGGCGCTGTGAGGCAGTAGTGCTGACCACTGTGCCACCGTGTTGCCCTGATCTGAATTTTTAAAAAAAAAATCCCCTGCTTTTCAAACATGAAAAAACTGTGGTTAGCACTGCTGCCTCACAGCTTCAGGTTTCGACTCCTGGCTTGGGTCACTGTCTGTGTGGAGTCTGCACATTCTCCCCATATCTGCTTAGAGTTTCCTCCGGTGTTCCAGTTTCCTCCCACAGTCCACAGATGTGCACGTTAGGCGCGTTGTCCTTAGTGTCCTGTGATGCATAAGTTTGAGGGATTAGCGAGATAAATATGTGGGGTTATGGGGATAAGGCATAGGTTGGGTTGTCATCGGTGCAGACTCGATGGACTGAAGGGCCTCCTTTTGCACTGTAGGATTCCTATGGTTTAGTTAGTGAGAATTAAAAATCCTCTGGTGGACTGCTTTCCTAAAACTGGCTGTTTGTAGGGTTAGAAAATAATCATTACCATTTATTTGAGAATGTTAATACAGGAATTTTCACGTCTTGAATAGTCTAATCAGAAAGTTGCTCAGGAAAAAGACTGAGGACATAACATGTTGGGAGAATTTCAAAAGAGCTGGTGTAATCCTTCCAGCTCCAAAATATAACTATGGGCAACAATCCTCTTTCCTTCTATCTCTCCCTGTCACACATGTCCCTGGGAGCAGGTTGGAGTTTGGTCAGAACATAGCAGGCATGCTGTGGCAGCACGCCTGATTTATTCTGATGCAGCCAGCAAGATAAACCTCAATATTTTAATACTTCCCCATCTGCATTGGCATCACTGAATGTCATCGGAACACCCCGCAATTTGGGGCAGTCACAAATTTAAGCTCAAATGCCCGTCAGAAAATGATTTTATTTTTGGGATTGTAATTATATTCTTAGACCTCTTTATTGTCTGGATAAACTTTATTTCAGTTTGACATTTAAGCTGCATGAGTCACTGCACATTTAATATAATTGTGTTCAATTCCTTTCATGCTGTGAGGGACCACTGATAATATCACTCATCACTTCTACGCATTTCCTTGAATGATTTCAATAAGTTCTGACCTTGCTTCTTCCCTTGACATTTAAGGTGCTGAATAGATCAATTAAATCTTTCAATATTCATTTGTTGGATCATCCCTGCATCATTTAATGTGTCTTGTTACATTACGCTAGCAGATAGTTCACATAACGGGAGTAAAATTTAATAGCAGTACTTTCTCTTTTTTTTCAGGATCATCAAACCATACCATATGGAAGGTGGCCATTTGGCCCACCATATCTGTGCTGGTTTGTTTTAAAAAAAACTATCCAACCAATCCCACTCCCTTTTTCTCATATTCTGTAAATGTTTCCCTTCTGAATTTCAAAGGTGCTCCTTCCATCACCCTTTCTGGCAGTGTATTCCAGATCATAATAACTATTCTCATGGATGGCACGGTGCCACAGTGGTTAGCATTGGTGCCTCACAGCTCCTGGGTTCAATTTAGGCCTTGGGTGGCTGCATCGAGTTTGCATGTTCTCCCTGTACCTGTATGTCGGGTGTTCCAGTTTCCTCCCGCACTACAAAGGTGTACAAGTTAGGGGTGTTGGTCATGATACATTGCCCCTTAATGGCCCAAGACATGTAGGTTAGATGGAAAGCCATGGGAAAAGTGTGGAGTTATTGGAAAAGTGTGAGGGTTAGGACCTGGGTAAGATGCTCCGTCAGAGAGTTGGTGCAGACTCGATGGGCCAAATGGCCTTTTCAGCACTGTAGGGATTCTATGATTTTATCATATGATTCTCTTGGATTTTGCTTCTGCATATCTCTTATTTGGAATAATAGGTGTGGCCCAATACTGTGTTCAAGTGTGCACTGCAGATAATGTAACCAACGTTAGATTTGCCAGAGAAGATGGATGGGATTTAACGAGAATAATTCTAACTGTCTGGCTAGTGTGAAAGTGGGAGAGTTCCAGATTTGTTTTTTAGATGAGTTTTCATTCCCAATTTTAAAAATGGGCTAGACCACTTCTAGCCACTGCAGGCAGCAGGCAGGGCTTAACTCATCAGACAGCCTGCAGCTCAGATCAGAGCCACAAACTGCGCATGTGCAGATAAAGCTAAAAAACAATAGCCTCCTAACAGAAACACTCCCCTCCCACCCTACCCGTGGGCCAGAGGAAGGTAGCCACTCCATTTCTCAGATGCAGATAGAATCATAGAATCCTGACAGTGCAGAAGGAGGCCATTTGGCACATCGAATCTGCACCGATCACAATCCCACCTGGGTCCTATTCCTGCAACCCCACATATTTACCCTGATAATCCCCTGACACCAGGGTCAATTTAGCATGGCAAATCAACCTGACCCACACACCTTTAGACTGTGGGAGGAAACCAGAGCATCCAGAGGAAACCCATGCAGACACAGGGAGAACGGGCAAACTCCACATAGACAGCAACCTGAGGCCAGAATTGAACCCAGGTGCCTTGCACTGTGAGGCAGCAGTGCAAACCATTGTGCCACTGTGCCACCTCTTGCAAGGTTGCTGGAAGTGATGTACCCTCTTCCCTCCAACAAGATGCTCCAGGGGAAGGGAAGACAATGCAGCCTGGGAGGCACTGGCAGCATGTATTAATTCCAGGGCATTGGCCAAGAGAGCCAGGAAGTAATGCCACAAAAAAACTGATTGACCTAATCAAAGCAGCAAGAGTGAATGTTTAACCTCATCTATCACCGTTCCGCTAAGTGACCCCCAGATTCCCCCAATCCCAGCATCCTGCATGCTTCCAGCCCCTTGAACCCAAGCACCTCCTTTCTCCCACCCAAGAGTATTACAACCCTTGCACTCTGAGGGCCACCCTCTGAAACCATCAAGACTCATGCCATCAAATTTTACATGATTCTTTCTATGCCCACAAGAGATGGATGTCCATTATCACTGGGAGAAGGTGAAGACAAGGGGTGGTGTGCCAGGGATGCGCATCCTCACCCTCTTTGAGGAGTGGGCACTGGAGCTTGTGGGAAAGAAGGGGATCCACACCATAAGTGACAGCAAGGTTAGGCTGGAGAATGGAAATGATCACCTACTAACCCTCCACTCGTTGGAGATATCTGAACTAAGATGTATGCAAACCAGATTCCTGTCTGTCCCTTGCACTTAACCTTGTGTTCTGTATTACAGGAAGGGAAACAGATACACCAGGACCATCTGGTATCACCGCCCTACACCCCCCAAGCCCTCCCCAGTTATTCCTAGCCGTCCTCCCCAAGACAGGTCTGAAAACTCTTCAGAGGAAGACAATGATGGGACCTCTGAGGCCAGCATCAGTTTTGCATCAGCTTCCACCTCGCAGTTTACCATCCCAGAGACTCTCACATTGGTGGATCAAGTTATTGGCTAGGCATCTGGGTCACTCTGTGATGTGCATGACACATCTGTTGATGTACATCGGGTGGAGGAGGAAACATTCGAGGCCTCTGGCATGTGGGGGCCTGCCGGAGGCGAGGATTCAGATAGCCCTAGGCTAGCTGAATCCTGTGAGATGCAGGAGGGGCTGACAGCCACATTGGACCAACTACGAGGCTGTTGGGAGGAGTCCCAAAGCTTTCAGGTGGAGTAGCTATTGCCTGTCTTGCATGGTTCCAAGGCCAATACTGCAAGGGTGGCGACCATGATGGAGAGCCTGGGGCAAGAAATCATCACCACGAGTGGCAGGGTCTGAATGATGGCCAAGTCACAGCAGGTCACAGCAGGTCACAGCAGAGTCCCAAAGGGCCATGGCTGAGGGCCTTGGCTGAGGGCCTCAACAGGTTCTCAAGATTCTGCAGCCCATGGCTCAATGGCTTGAGAGCTTGCATGAGACCCAGCGGGACAGTGCTGAGATACAGCAGGCTACGGTAACAACCCTTGACAATGTGGCCAACACATAGAGAGTCATGGTTGAGGGACTGCAAAACTTGCGGGAAACACAGTGGGACAGCGCCGAGGCACAATGGGCTATGGCAGCAGCCTTTGAGAACGTGGTCCAGTCACAGAGGGTCATGGCTGAGTGGCTGAAGAGCGTGCCCAGTCGCAGGAGGCACTTTCTGCTACCATTGACAGGTAGCCCCAGGCACAGAGAGCCAGTGCCGAGGGCTTGCCCACCATCATAGAATCCTACAGTGCAGAAGGAGGCCATTCAGCCCATTGAATCTGCACAGAACAAAATCCCACCTAGGCAGTATCCCCTTAACCCCATGCATTTACCCTAGGTGATCCCCCTGATACTAAGGGGCAATTTAGCATGACCAATCCACATAAGCCACACATCTTTGGACTGTGGGAGGAAATCAGAGTACCCAGAGGAAACCTGTGCAGACACGGGGAGAAAGTGCAAACTCCACACAGGCAGCAACCCAAGCCAGGAATTGAATCCAGGTCCCTGGCACTATGAGGCAGCAGTGCTAACAGTGCTACCGTGCCACCCATGGCAAGAACACATGTTGTCCTCCATAACTGGTAGGGCCATGTGATGCCAAGACTTTTGAAGCTCTCTGCAGAAGTACAGCTGAGTCATGGATTGACTCAGGGGTGCACAGGTACCCCAATGGTAGGGCTGGAAGCAATGCTGGGGCCTTCCACCCCAGAGTCTGCAGCAATGACTACACCTTCTGACTCCTCCCTTTCTGATACCAAGGCATTTCAGGGGCAATGGAATGAACAGGGTGGGATGGATACATCCCTGACACCTGGAAGCTGGCTGAGGCCCTCAAGGTCCAGGCTTTCCAGAGGACAATCACCAAGGACATCACAGGCCACCGGGCGCAGTTGGCAATTGGCCACATCCACCTCCAATGTACATCTTAGGGAAACACTGAGATGCAGTGGTAGGCCACGTAAAGTTAAGAAGTTGTAGCATCGTGAAGATGGCATGGGTAAAGGAGCACACCAGTTAGATAGAATAATTAGGCACTGTTAAGTTTCACTTGCACTTCTTGTTATATGTAAGCATTTAATTTGATGGCACTCTTATTGGCACCAATAAATGTTATTTTGTCCCAGTGACTTTGTCTCTGATTAGCTTCTAACAGGAATGTACTTAGCCCCACCTTCGCTGGAGGGACCCTGCGCATTGATGTCAGTGAGGGAGGGCCCTCAGCACACCACTACTGTGAAAATCAAGGCACTCAAAGAACTCACTGACTACAGTAGTTGGCATGCACTTGCAGCAACTTACAACATCTGCTATGCCACCGCCAGAACCAGGGAGACATTCTGAGACTCCCCTCCACCACCCAGCCCACCCCAAGGCCATGCATCAGTGTTTAGTGGTCCCTCAACCCTACCCAGACATGGGCCCAGGTGCCAGCATTCATGTGGAGCTCAGGTGGAATCAGAATAGCTTGTAAATCAGAGCATCATCACAATGGTCATCGCCCTCCTGCCTGCCACAGAAATACTCGCCAACACAGAGTATTCAGGCCCACCACTCTGGTGTTACAGTGTTAGAGGAGACTGTAGGGATGTACAAAGGGGGTGGGGGGGTGGCTGGATTGGAGCCCACGTGCAGCAACACAGGTCTCTAGTGCAAAAACGGCACCATGCCCATTAGTCATCTCACTCCCGTCTTTACAACATTTGCCCGCCACAAAACAGGCACGATAAGGTCATAAAATTTTGACTGACGTGTTACACCTATTGATCGAGCTGGACTCCACAGGAAGATTAACGTGCAGGTTGGATCCAATAGGCAATCACATTTAACTTCAAAATTAAATATGCACTATGTATAAAAAATAGGTGCACTCTAGGCCAAATGATATTTAGTCATTAGTTCCAAAATGTTTGCAGTTTTTGGTTAATATCATCTTACTGCGCTGCTATAGTTAAACACATTGCCAGGTTTTGGTAATGTGTCTAGTCTACTTGAGAGTGGTTTTCCATACTGTCATTCATAATGTCCCTTCATTACTTGTTTAGATAAATTGGAGCTGAAATCAGCATAAGTCTGTTCAGGAGCTCAGTTCCGGGCTGGGATTGAGATTGGCTGCAGAGCATTTTACCAGTAGTGGCCAATTCAGCAATCCTTTTTAAATCTAGTGGTTCCAATATTAATTTCCATTCCAGCCAGAATTTATTAATTTGATATATCTTTTTCTAATCCAAGGATAGAAAATGACAAACGGGATCAGAATTGCGATCTGTAAAGACTGAAAACTGGTGACGTTAATCAGATTTATTGTTGGCAAGAATTTGTGGTGATCTCATGTAAAATTAACAAATGCATGTCAAATCTCCAGTGGGAGTCTCCACAGATCAGCATGTCGCAAGAGCCCAAAGTACAGAACAGTTCGACCCGTCAAAACTATTTCATCCACAGATGATGTTGGCTCTCCATTCAACGCTGGAAAGCTTCCAGCACTCAAGAAACAAATAAGACAAAAGATCCAATGATTCCGGCCAAACCGATATATCATTTTCCCTAACCTAGACCATCATTACCATTGGCAATTTCCGATATAACCCCCTGGATTAGCAACCCATCATGTGGGGACGCTGGCATTGGACTGGGGTAAAACAGAAAGAAATCCCACAACACCAGTTTAAAGTCCAGAACTAGTTTAAAGTTCAGAACTCCCAGCCATCTGACGAAGGGACAGGCTGTCCCGAAAGCTTGCGGCATTTGCTACAAATAAACCGGTTTGGACTTTAAATTGGTGTTGTGGGATTTCTTTCTGTTTTAGCAACCCATCATCAGAAGCAAATTCTGAGAAAATGAGAATGTCTTGGAAAGTGTTCTATTAATTTATTTCAATCAAGAGAATATCGTGCACATTGGTACCCCGAGCAGGTAAAACCCCTTAAGGGGCAAATTAATTGTCACACCTCCAGGTTCCCTAACTCAGATAATTTACGATTGTTTCTTTCAGTAACTTTTTCAGTCTTTCATAGGATGTGGGTGTCACCAGCAGGCCAAGCATTTATTGTCCATCCCTGATTGCCCTTGAGGGAACAAGTTAAGAGTCAACCATATTGACATGGAGCTGAAGTCGCATGTAGGGCAGACATGGCAGCATGGTGGCACAGTGCTGCCTCACAGTGCCAGGGATCTGGGTTTGATTACCGGAGTCTGCACATTCTCCTTGTGTCTACAGTGAGTTTCCTCCAGGTGCTCCGGTTTCCTCCCACTGTACAAAAATGTGCATGTTAGGTGAATTGGCCATGCTAAATTCTCCCTTAGTATACCCAAACATACACCAATTTGCATGTGGCAACTAGGGGATTTTCATAGTAACTTCACTGCAGTGTTAATGTGAGCATAGAATAAAGAACAAAGAAAATTACATTTTAGGAGCAGGCCCTTCGGCCCTCCAAGCCTGCACCGACCATGCTGCCTGACTGAACTAAAGCCCCCAATCCTTACGGGGACAATATCCCTCTATTCCCATCCAATTCCTATATTTGTCATGATGCCCCTTAAAAATCACTGTTGTATCTGCTTCGACTACCTCCCCCAGCAGCGAGTTCCAGGCATCTACCACTCTCTATGTAAAAAAATTTGCCTTGTTCATCTCCTTTAAACCTTGCCTCTTGCATCTTAAACATATGTCTCAGAGTAAAAAGCTTCTGACTATCTACTCTGTCTATGCCCCAATAAGCTTGTAGACCTCTATCAATTGCCCCTTGTTCCTGTGAGAACAAACCAAGTTTTTCCGACCTCTCATAGCTAATGCCCTCCATGCCAGGCAACATCCTGGTAAATCTTTTCAGTACTGTCTTCAAAGCCTCCATATCCTTCTGGTAGTATGGGGTCCAAAATTGAATACTATATTCCAAGTGCGGCCTAACTAAGTTTCTATAAAGATACAACATGACTTGCCAATTCTTAACCTCAATTCCCCAGCTGATAGAGGCAAGCATGCCGTATGCTTTCTTGACTGCCTTCTCCACCTGCGTTGCCACTTCCACTGACCTGTGTACTAGTATACCCTGATCCCTCTGCTTATCAGTTGTCTTAAGGGTTCTGCCATTTACTGTATATTTCCTATCTGTATTAGACCTTCCAAAATGCACTACCTTACATTTGTCTGGATTAAACTCCATTTGCCATCTCTGTGCCCAAGCCTCCAACCAATCTATATCCTGCTATATCCTCTGATGGTTCTCATCACTATCCGCAAATCCACCAATCCTGTGTCATCCACAAATGTACTAATCAAAGCAGTTACATTTTCCTCCAAATCATTTATATATATTACAAACAGCAAAGTCTAGCACTGATCCCTGAGGAAGGCCACTTGTCACAGTCCTCCATTCAGAAACACACCCTTCCACTGCTACCCTTTTTCTTCTTTGATCAAGCCAGTTCTGTATCCACTTCACCAGCTCACCTCTGATCCCATGCAAATTCAGCTTCTGTACCAATCTGCCATGAGGGATTTTGTCAAAGGCCTTACTGAAGTCCATGTAGACAACATCCACTGCCCTACCCTCATCAATCATGAGACATGACCTCCCCTTCACAAAACTATGCTGCCTCTCACTAATATGTCCACTTTCCAGGTGAGAGTAAATACTGTCTCAAAGAATCCTCTTCAATAATTTCCCTTGACATAAGGCTCACCTGGTCTGTAATTACTTGGATTATTCTTGCTACTCTTCTTTAAACAAAGGAACAACATTGGCTATTCTCCCATCCTCTGGAACCTCCCCTATAGCCAGTGAGGATACAAAGATTTCTCTCAAGGTCCCAGCAATTTCCTCCCTTGCCTCTCTCAGTACTCTGAGGTATACCCTATCAGGCCCTGGGGACTTTTCTACCTTAATGTTTCTGAAGAACCCCAATATCTCTTCCTTTTTGATCTCAACATAACTCAAATTATCTACACACCCTTTCCCAGAATCATCATCCACCAAGTCCTTCTCTTTGGTGAATACTGATGCAAAGTACTCATTTAATACCTCACCCATTTCCTCCGGCTCCAAACAAAGATTCCCTTCCCTTCCCTGTCCCTGAATAGGCTAACCCTCTCCCTGACTACCTCTGGCTCTTTATATATGTATAAAAAGCCTTGGGATTTTCCTTAATCCTGCTGGCCAATGATTTTTTGGGACCCCTTTTACTCCTTATGACCTACTTACTCCTTGCTTAAGTTTCTTTCTGCTTTCCTTGTATTCCACATCTGTTTCATGTGTTCCTAGCCTTGACAAATGTTTCCTTCTTCTCTTTGACTACTTGTGACTAATAAATAAACTTTAAGAAGGATGGCAGATTTCCTTCCTTAAGGACGTGAGTGAACCAATTGGTTCAATGCTTCAATAGTCATCACTAGGCTTTTAATTCAAGATTTTTTTTTAATTGAATTCAAATTTCACCATCTGCCAAGGTTGGGATTCAAACTTGGGTCCCTCAACAGTGCCCTCGATTACTAATTCGGTTACTGCCCCCCCTAACTCACCTGGGTCATGACCAGCTGAAAGTTGTCAGGAATTAATAGAGTTTTGATCATTCTGGTTCAGTGTGGTTAGGTTGCTAACCAATAAACTCAGGCATTGCCCTTTTAATAAAAAGTTTGTGTTATGGGAAAAAGATTATATTCATGCACAATACTGAGAAGCAGATCATTTACTTTGTGAATGGTTCGATTATCGAATTTCAGGTTGTCTTCCAAATGAAGAAAGTTGGAAAATTCAGATTAAAACATTAGTCTGTATGTTGTTACCTAGACTGCTTCAGTCAAGTTTAATTGCTTGCTCAACCATTACCCAAACATGATAAATAAGGTCAAAGGATTAAAATAAAACCAACCAATGAAGAAGCTAAATCATTTTAAATGATTTGTTGCTGAACAGTGACCACCTGCCTTATATTAACTTTAAACAAACAAAACTGCTATAAAATGCACACTGCAATGGCCACACAGAGTCCTTGGTAGCCAGGACATAAAGTAGCAGACAAGTAACCATTTCTCTGCTCAAAGTTAGTTCTATAAAAACAAATCTCAAAGTATGATATGATAGCAAGAAAAAAACCAAAGAATAAGTACCAGAGTGTACTGTGAAGCATAATAATTAATATATCTACAAGTATATATTTTAGAAAGTCAAATCAAGGCAGGACTTTCTTGGTGAATGGTAGGACCTTACGGAGTATCCTGGAACAGAGGAACCTTGGAGTTCAGGTGCATGATTCCCTAAAGGTGGGGACAGAGGTAGATAGGGCAGTGAAGAAGGCTTTTGGCATGCTGGCTTTCATCCATCAGGGTATTGAGTATAGAAGTTGGGAAATTATGTTGTAATTATACAAGACCTAGTGAGGCTGTACCCAGAGTATTGTGTTCAGTTTTAGTTGCCTTGCTATAAGAAAGATGTTATTAAACTGGAGATTTACAGGTATGTTGCCAGGACTCAAGGAACTGAGTAATAGGGAGTGATTGGACAAGCTAGGACTTCTTTCTTTGGAGTGTAGGAGTGATCTTATAGAGGTGTGTAAGATCATTAGGGGCATGGATAGGGTGAATGCATTCAGTCTTTTCCCCAGAGTTGGGGAATCAAGAGCTAGAGGGCACAGGTTTAAGTTAAGAGGGGAAAGAATCAATGGGAACCTGAGGAGCAACTTTCTTACATAGAGGGTGATATGTATAAGGAAAGAGCTGCCAGAGGAAGTGATTGAGACAGGGACACTGACAACATTTAAGAGGCATTTGGATAGGTACGTGGATAGGAGAGATTTAGAGTGATACGAGCCAAACACAGACAAATGAGGTTAGCTTAGACAGGCATTTTGGTTGGCATGAACTTGTTTGGGCCGACAGGCCTGTCTGTATGCTATAGATTCAATGATTCTATGATCTCTTGAAAAACTCTCATAAATCAGGACTCAACTGTAAAAGAGACACTTGAGAAGAAAGTTATCAAATTTGTTTCCTGTGCAAATACTTTTCAGACCTTGAAATCACCACAACATATCATAGAATAGGATCCCTACCGTGTAGAATAAGGCCATTTGGCCCATTGAGTCTGTACTGACTTGCTGACAGACTGTCTTACCAAAATCCTCTCTTCTCTCCTGCCCTGTCTTGTAACCTCACATATTTACCTTGCTAATCCATCTAACTTGCATGTCTTGGGACATTAAGAGGCAATTCAGCATAGCCGATCCACCTAACCTACACAACTTTGGACTGTGGGAGTCATGATCTTATTGAATGGCAGGGCAGGCTTGAAGGGCTAGATGGCCTACTCCTGCTCCTATTTCTTATGTAACTGGAGCACTCGGAGGAAACCCACAGGCAACACAGGGAGAATATGCAAACTCCACACAGTCACCTGAGGCTGGAATTGAACCCGGGGGTCCTTGGCGCTGTGAAGCAGCAGTGTGCCACCCCTATTTATTGATAAGAAAAGAGCTCTTTGTCAAAACTAAAGAAAATTTTCCCTAGTTCTGACTAAGAGCCAAAAGGACTCAAAGTGCTTTCTCTCCTCGTAGATGCTGCCCAGGCCTGATGAGCTTTTCTAGCATCCACAGTATCGTCCTTATTTTTACATATTTACATATGTTCATTTATATGTGCTCAGCCCAAGGCAGGCCCTTGAACATAAGAAATAGGAGCAGAAGTAGGCCATCTAGCCCCTCGAGCCTGCCCCACCATTCAATAAGATCATGGCTGATCTGATAGTGGTTCAGTTCCACTTACCAGTCTACTTCCCCATAATCCTTAATTCCCTTATTGATCAGAAATCTATCTACCTGTGACTTAATTATATTTAACAAGGTAGCCTCCACTGCTTCAATGGGCAGAGAATTCCAAAGATTCACTACCCTCTGAGAGAAGAAGTTCCTCCTCAACTCTGTTCTAAATCCAAAAATAATGGTTCAATGTCTGCTGATGTTCCATCCTGATCTGTTTCCTTGGCGATATTTGTCAGAGGTTGGTGGTCTGACATAGCCTTCCACTGCCAGAAGCAGGGCAAGGAGGCAGTTCTCAAGTCTATCTCAGCTGGAACTGGAAATAGACCCACACTGTTGACTTTGCTCTAAACCACACACTGGTCAGCTAAACAAGTGAACTAACCAGCTCTTACCTGATCGATATATGCTGTAGAAATACCAGCATTTGTACCATTATCTGGAAGTGATAACACTTGATTGACTGCACCCATAGCTGTCCCTTCAATAATTTTCTTTCCTACACCCTGATCTAGTCTTTATCTTAACTTAAACTGACTAGAAGATACCTTTCCTGTAAAACAAATTCTTTCACATCCTACATATATTTATACATCCAGATAACCAACATTGATAACTAGGGATCAGGGGTAACTAGGATAAGGGGTAAACCTTTCAGGAGTGAGGTGAGGGAAATTTTTTCATCCAGGGGGTTCTGAATGTGTGGAATTCACTATCACTGAATGCAGTTAAGGTTAAAACATTGTCTGATTTCAAGAAGAAATTAGATATAATTCTTGGGACTAAAGCGATCAAGTGGTATGGGAGGAAGGCGGGATCAGGAATTTGATCATCAGCCATGGTCATAATGAACGGCAGAGCAGACTTGAAGGGCCGAATGGATTCTTCCTGCTTCTAGTTTCTATGTTAAGTGTGAATATAAAATCTTAGATACTTGCACCAGATATTTCTCCCAATTATCAAATGGGGTGGCACGGTAGCACAGAGGGTAGCACTGCTGCTTCACAGTGCCAGTGACCTGGGTTCAATTCCTGGCTTGGATCACTGATTGTGTGGAGTTTGCATGTTCTCCCCATGTTTGCATGGGTTTCCTTTGCATGCTCCGGTTTCCTCCCACATTCTGAAAGATGTACTGGTTAGGTGAATTGACCCAAACAGGTACCGGACTGTGGCAATGCAGGGAATTTCATAGTAACTTCATTGCAGTGTTAATGTAAGCCTCACTTGTGACTAATAAATAAATTTTAAATTTCCACATGCTAAGGCAGACAGAAAGCTCCTTTACAAGATCTATCCAGGGCATCGATTAATCTTTTTATCGAAGTTATATTGGGCAGTCAAATTATCATCAATGGATAGGGTGAAACAAGATCAGCAATTTTAATTCGGTTGATGAAGAAAAGAAAAGCTTATTACTCATGGCCCCAAGATTACACATTTACCGCTTTAAATCAGTGAGGAAAAGACACAGGCAGGAATTCTCCGGCAGTTCACACCCCTCTGCCACTGCCAGGAAGGTCGGAGAACTTGGCGCTCAGCCAAATCCCCATTCAGGTGCAGTGGGATGGAAGACTCCCACTGACGTGAACAGCTGGAGAATCCCATCCATTGTAGTTCAATGAGATTATTAATCCAAAATTATCATCTTAGTTCAAAATGAAAATGAAATTAAATTACACAATCAATCATTTACTTATTCCATGTATAATACTTCTGTTAAATATAAAGAAACCTCACTTCTAATTTTTCTAATCTTACTATGCCCCAATAACTGTCATGTATTGAATATAATGTGCATCTTTGAAGATAGCCTGGTCCTCAAGTTTAACAGTCACAGCTTTGGCAAAGTGAAGGTTTATTAACTGACACTATCAAATATATAATTCTCCTGGATCCCCCAGAGGAGTTCCTCTAACGTTTTGTGAGCTACTTGCAGTCCACAAATGGTGTGTCAGGAGAATTTAGGATTCCCCATTTGGTCTTTCAGTTTCAGAGGCTACTTGATAGGTAGGACCCACACAATCTTTTTGAAGTTGCGCAGTTGAGTTAGAACTTACTGAGTGATGCATAATCACTCTTTCTGTAAGTTGGGTTTAGAAGCTGCAAGTTTTCTCTCATCTGAAGGATTTAGGCAATTCCCAAGATCCCAAACATAGTACTTTGAAATGTTACTTTAAATGACAAAGGCAAATGCACGCCAGCATATTTTAACGAATGAATCGAGTGAGCAGTGCAGATGCCAGTATTAACACTACATCTTGTTTAATGACGATTTTTAATTTGTTTTAATTGATCCAACTACAAAATTCTCCAAACAGTTTAGGAGGGAAGGGATTTCTAGCCTAGAGAAGCCAGCTTCTGATTATATTTATTTCCTATTTTCCACACATTCACAAGTTATTTTCAACTTTTCTCTTGATCATACTATGTTTTGCTAGAGAGGGCAAGAAAGTGGGTCAAACCATAGCACATGGACTGCAGCGATTCAAGAAGGCAGCCCACCACCACCTTCTCAACAGCAACTAGGGATGGATAACAAATACTTGCCAGCCAGCGATGCCAATGTCCCATGAATGAATAAAAAATAATCTTATGAACTTAGGCAACAACACTTCCTTCACAATCATCCTCATTACTGTTGCCCCTAAGTAGACTGCCAACATGTTAGAACGTAACTGGTGACAACTTTGTATTGTATTGTAATGTGACCAATAGTAACAAGCTGTAAGGGTCAGTTGACCCAGTAAACTATGGAACCAATTAGAGAATGATGTGATGGTCAGCTGATCACTATAAATAAGAACGCATTGGGAATTGTGGGAAACTTGGATTGGCCCAGGGTGAGGCCCCAGGTTTTGGAGTAATAAAATTTCTTTATTAAACCCTTTCTTTGATTTTTAAGTTGGAGTAAGTTCTGTTATATTTTTATTGTCTGCATTTGAAGAGTTCCTTCTGAAGAAACACAGTGATCTGAACAGAGTGATGAACAACACGTTATTATTCAGTGATTGGAAGTATCCTTTTCTTTTGTCTGTCCATCTTTCTTCCAACTTCAATAAGTGGCATAGCATTGGTGTGCAGATACTTTGGGTTGCATTTTCTAGGCACTTTGCAGACAGACTGGGAGTTGGGAAGGCTGGAAATATGGCAGGGAAAGGCGACCAGAGGGAGCATATTACCTCAGTAGCATGGCCACCCATCTGGCAGCCAACTGATGTCAATAATTGCCCAATGAAGGACCATTCTCCACCCACCACTAGCAGTCATCACTGCTCAATAACTACCCCCCCTATCCAATCACTCGGGTCCTCCTACTTGGCCCCAGATTCCTCAAAAAACTCAGCTGTCTTCAAAGATGTCTTAGCTTTCATGCTGAGTCTATGACGCCACTGTTATAAAACCCTCTTTTATTATCAAAGTATCACACAGCTTACTGAACAGGCTGAAGCCACAGAATGCATTTTAGAAAGAATCAAGTGACTTAAACAGCAGGTCTCAAAATGGTAAAATACTTAAATTCCTTTGTAAATTCGTGGAGAGGTTATCAGGATGGAATCGGGCTATCTAGATGAAACCCATCAAAGATAGTAGGCTAAACTGAAAAAGAATTGTCACCTCCTGTACAATTCAAATATATTCAGATATAAATCTACAGGTGGGTACGACTTAACTATTAAACTCAACCACTTTGGACAATCAACCAGGGTTGAGAAAAGGAACCCACAGACAGAGTGTCAATGGCCAGGCAGGTTAATCTCCCAGGCTAGGGTAGAGTCAATGATCAGGGCACCGATGAGGTTAAACCAAGGTGTTGCCTGATGCAATTTTTCAAAACCATCCCGACCCTTTGGCTAAAATGAAGCATCAGATCAAGTCCAGGATGGGATATAATGCCTCAACTTGTCAGCTTAGATCTTGTTTGTCCCTCTCATGGGGACCATAAATTGGATTCTATTTGAATTTGTTTCTTTGGAAGGAACAAAAATTAAAAAAAAACAGACCTGGAATGAGCTTATCATGGCAATGTTTGGTAACTGGTAAGCTTGTGAAGCTAGTCCTCTGTATTGAAAGAAACAGCTTTCCCAAGGCCAGAGACCAGAAAGAGTTTGAGTGGGTGTCGGCAAGATGTAGGTTTGTAGGACAGGATTTTCTGGCCGCATGCGCCCCAAGACCAGAAGGTCCACAGACCTTTTCATGGTCCGTGTCCCGCCCACGATGACTCCCATGGTGGGTGGGACAGGAAAATACCACCCATAGTCTCTCTCTTTCTCCCACGATCTTTCTAACCATTCTGCAAGTTTGTACCTTGCCTGTACTTGAACAGCCAACACTGCAGGCAGCATTTTCAAAGTAAACCAAGCAGCTGCTGATTCCAGAGAAAAGACAGAGATCATCTATCAACATCAACTTGATGGAGAATCTGGAAAGATCACCCAACCCAGTGTGAAAATGTTCAAGTCATTAATCTAAAGGATCCATATATAGCTATGAGGAGATTGAACAAACTGGGATTGTTCTCCCTGGAAAGACAGAAACTGAGGAGCCACCTGATTGAAGTTTATAGAATTATGAGGGGTATCGATAGGGTGAACAGTTGGAAGCATTTTTCCCAGGACAGAAATGTCATTACAAGGGGGCAGAAGTTCAAGGTAATGTGGGAAAAGTTCAATGAAGATGTGCAGAGGGATTTCTTTTACAGAGGGCACTGCCAAGTGGTTGAAGTAGACAAATTAGCAACATTTAAGACTTATCTGGATAGACATATGAACAGATGGTGAATAGAGAGATACAGGTCTAGATAAGAAAATATGATCAGCACAGGCTTGGAGGGCTGAAGGGCCTGTTCCTGTGCTGTACTGTTCTTTGTTCTTTGAGTGACTTTCCTTTCGGACTCTTAAACAACTTAATCACCCCTTTTGTAATGATTGTGTGTGTGTGTGTGTGTGTGTGTGTGTGTGTGTATGAACCTTGAATACAACTGAGTGTAGGAGCATTTTTAAAATTATTTTTATGTAATCAGGTGTTGAATATAATAAACATTAGGAAAACATGTCTGTGTATGTCTTTTACTCCCGCAGCACTTCAACAGTTAAACAATCATTGGTAAGCAAATTATTTTGCAATGAACAGAGAGGGGAGCCATTTTACCACTCCTCACCTGGCCTTAATGCCACCTTAGTAATGGCTAGCAGTTCTCAGTGGGCAGGCCACAATCCTCAATTAAACAGCAGCCCCAATACCAATGTCTTAATTGATGAAGGACAAAATGCCAATCTAGGGTCCCACCACCTGCCGGACCAGGGTCAGCTCCTGCTTCAGACACTGCAAACTGACTTTGATATTCCAAAGTATTCAACCCTTCATTTGTTTAAACTGTTAATTGAATTTTGAAATATAGTCAGTATTGTGACCTCGAAGGCAAGCTTGCAGTTGAAGTACAAAACTATGGCTGGAATTCTCTGGTCTAGCACATCCTGCAACCACTACTGCGAGGATGGACGATTTGGTGCTCAGCCAAATTATTGTTCACTGCAGCGGGACTGGAGAATCCCAGCTGCAGACGAAGTCAGAGAATTCTGACTTATGTCCTTGTACTTACAAACAGAATCTAAAATTAAAACAACAAGAACCACTTGTGCACCCAGAAAGAGTTATTGGGACTTCCTGAATTTCAATAAAATGTCATTCATGCTAAAGAAAACAATGCTGGTTGGAACACACGTAACTGAACAAATCAAATGGTTGGGCTGGAATCTTTTCAGCGTTCACACCGACGGGATTTTCTGACCTCTCTGCAGCAGAAGTATGGCATGAACAGTTGGTAAGATTTGTACCCCTTATGTTTGCTCAAGAGTAACTTGTCTCTTTCCTCAGGCTATGCAGATAGCTGGCAAAAGTTGATAAAAATTTGAAAGTTTATTTATTAGTCACAAGTAAGGCTTACATTAACATTGGACTGAAGTTACTGTGAAATTCCCCTAGTTGCAACACTCTGGCACCTGTTTGGGGCAATGCACCTAACAAACACGTCTTTCAGACTGTGGGAAAAAAACCAGAGTACCCAAAGGAAACCCATGCAAACACGGGGAGAACATGCAATCTCTACATGGACAGTGACGCAAACCCGGGTCCCTATCACTGTGAGGCAGCAATGCTAACCACTGTGCCACCAAGAACTAAAGATTATGGCATATTTATGGAGGCTGGAAAGGTGACAAAAGTTTGCAATATCAAGGATCAACATTTTGAGTGAGAAACTCAAGATCACAACTGTATTTAAATTAAATGCGCATAAACCTTCTCTCATGTGGAGTAGTTATAAATTTGGTAATTTGACATTTGGCAAGGTGCAAGAGGAGTCATATTTTACTATCTTGTTTTACATATTACTTCAGATGTTACCTAAACCCATGTTAATCTTTACTTGATTGTTTCTTTGCCTTAGAAAATTCCTCAATTGATACACTTTCTCAATGATGTTATGAAACTCTACTGAAAGAACGCTTTTAGGGAACTCAAATATCGATACCCGAAGAATTACACTTTGTTATCATCTGGTGAATATATTCTGATAATGACGGTGAAGATAGCTGCCATCATTGCGATAGAAGAGCCTGACCCATAGAGAGTTAATGTGGGACTGAGTAGTTATCCACCCAGTGATTTAACAAAGCACACGATCCACCCCCAGGGCCTGATTTTATCATCAAGTTGTGCCCGTTTTCAGGTGAAAAACTTGGTAATGTCGGGCATGAGTCAGGTAGCGCGAACTGTGACCTAAGAACATAAGAACATAAGAACATAAGAAATAGGAGCAGGAGTAGGCCATCTAGCCCTTCGAGCCTGCCCCGCCATTCAATAAGATCATGGCTGATCTGTTGTGGCTCAGTTCCACTTTCCCGCCCTCTCCCCATAACCCTTAATCCCCTCTCTTATCAAGAACCCATCAACCCGCTTCTTAAAAATATTTAGCGAGGCAGCCTCCACCACTTCAACGGGCAGAGAATTCCAGAGATTCACCACCCTTTGAGTGAAGAAGTTCCTCCTCAACTCCGTTCTAAACCGCCTCCCCTTTATCTTGAGGCTGTGCCCCCTAGTCCTACTGTCTTTTTTGAGCGGGAAGAGTCTCTCCACCTCTATCCTATCCATCCCATTCATCATCTTATACGTCTCAATGAGATCTCCCCTCATTCTTCTAAACTCTAACGAGTACAAACCTCCTCTGCACCTGTTCCCCCTTTACCAAGTGCCTAAAATGGCCACGATCACAACCGCACCTAGAATGGGCAGGACGACAATTTAAATGCATTTGCATGCATTTGAATTGACTTAACAAGCTGGACGCCAAAACTTACCAGCACTTTCCCCTTTACCACCGTGTTCACCCATCCAGAATCGGCATGAAACAGACATGGTCTGCAAACATCCAATTCAGGTGATTCAGCTTCTGAGGAGGTGAGTTCAGAGCTTCTGGTCGCTCCTTGACTCAGATCAGTAGTGGAGAGGTGGAAGGCAGGTCAGATCCTTCTCTGATATCAAGGGGTGGGGGGGTTGGCTCAGATCACTCTCTGGTAGGTGGGGAGGGAAGTGGGTCAGATCACTCTCTGGTAGGTGGGGAGGGAAGTGGGTCAGATCGCTCTCTGGTGGAGGGGACGGGGGCAGGGGTTCACTGCCACTGTGTGTGTGATCAGTGGAGGGGAATTCCAAAAATTCCACTCCTCCTGTTCAGCTACTTACTTGCTGCCAATATTCACAATTAGAATTTCGACCCCCATTTAAAATTAGAACTTGTCATTTTTGAGGTTGCCATTATAAAGTCCACCTGCATTGAAAATGGCTTCGCAATACGACATTCAACCTACATTGGAACACATTCAGAAAGACTGTGATCCTACCGGAATTTGGTAAAGTGTTGGTTGCGGTGAGAAAAACAGCGTGTCAGTTTTCTCTCCAGATATGGCGGCACGGTGGCACAGTGGTTAGCACTGCTGCCTCACAGCATCAGGGTCCCCGGTTCAATTCCGGCCTTGGATGACTGTGTGGAGTTGTAACATTCTCCCCATTTCTGCATGGGTTTTCTGTGGGTGCTCTAGTTTCCTTCCATAGTCCAAAGATATGCGGGTTAGGTTAATTGGCCATGCTAAATTGCCCCTTAATGTCAAGGGGATTAGGAATGTAAATATTTGGGGTTATGGAGATGGGACCTGGGTGGGATTGTTGTCAGTGGAGGCCAAATGGCCTCCTTCTGCACTGTAGATTCTAGGAATCTATGATCTTGTGACACTCAGTTTAAAAAAAAGGGCATGTTTCATGCCATGTAGAGGAGCAGGTCTGAACATGCCAGCAAAGCCCAGGTGAACAAAGGACGGAATGCCATTTTTAAAGGGTGCCTCGATCAGAAGAAAAATCTATCTCCCATCCACCCCACGAGGTCTTAGGGGCTCCCCTCCAGACCCCCTCTACTCCAGCCACAATCAGAGCTGGCATTCATCATGGGAGAATCCCACTCCCGCTGTTGAGGTCGGGAAATATGGCTGGTGGGACCCAATTCAGGATTCCCGTCCCCATCTCCGTTTCAAGCAATTTCTTTCAGTGTGGAATTGGGGTCCAGGTGTCGAGCCCACACTCCGAACCTTTCCAGCTCCAATGTGGGCTGGGCATTGTCATTTTAGTGGCATCTTTTGCAGGTGGCGTGGAGTAGTGAGCCGTGTGGGACCTCTGGTCTGGAGTCAGAAAACAGGTAACTTTAAAAGGTGCGGTGATGAAACGTGATGTATGTAAAGGTTTTATATGGTTTTAAGTACGTTTCTAATGCAGTGACTAATCATGGAGCTCTATACTTAAAAGATAAAAAAGCATTGAATTCACCAGCAAGAGGCATGGGTTTAGATAAATTAGGGCCCTTTTTCTGGTGCAGTTTGCAGAATCCAATAGGGATGTGTATAGGGGACCTTGGGTTTTGATTTTCACATTTACCGCAATATTTACTGAATCTTTGGATCACTCTTTCAGATCCACTAGGTACAGAACTCGTGGCATATAATTATCCAAGCAAAAAATGTTTTTAGTTTTGGTTGAGCTGTTGTTAGAAGTTGGTGGAAGAAGGCAGCGTGTTTCTGTTTCTCTCATTCCAGAGGCTTTTTGGACTTGGAAGCCTCAGAGACCTAATCCGACATCCAAAGGATCAATTCACAGCAGTTGTTAAAAATCTGACAATCTAGCATCATGTGAGCATACTTGCTTTTTGTTCCAAGTCTAGAAAGGGGCGCATGTTTGTGGGATGTTGTTTGATTTGGAACATCATGGATAGCTAGCTGTTAAGATTTATACTATATCATGTTTGAATCTTTTAATTGGTAAAAGTTATGCCACTTATTTTTATATTTTACATTATAACTTGTTTTTAAATAAACTTTGTTTGATAAAAGCTTCTTAGTGGGTCATTGAAATTATATCTAAAGTGAAACACATTATGCTCACCCATGCCAAATATCAATGTAAAAACTTAGGGCCAAGGCTAACTTCATAAAACATCTTGGAGTTTCTGGTCTGAGGATGAAAGTCGGATCTCTGCGTTCTCATTTGTAGTGGTAGCTACACCACTCACAGGATGACATAATTATGGTGTCTTGATTCAACAAATTAGACCAAATTAAACAAAGAGGACAGTCCCTAAAAAAAGGGTATTGCAACTAAGCACAAACTTACCAAATCAAAGTAAAATGTTCTGGGAGGTCAGTAATGCACCTCAGCCCTCACGGTGCCCATCAGTCACTGGATGATGTAATTATAGCGTGATAAGTTTAAATAGATACTTTCTGAACCACGTGTGTACAAATATAATCATTCCCAACCTCTAAATCCTATTTCACTGAGCATTCTCTTCCCATACAAAATGTCATGAAAGATCAACCAGTGTATTAAGCTTTATATCTCACAGCTGTCCATCACACTTAAAGGTGTAACCATTTGAAATATGTTTAGTGAGAAACTCTTATGATATACCATATTGTAATTCAACTAGAGAATAATTGGTAAATTAAAATATAGCAATTAGCAATAAAACTACATAAAACAAAAGCAATCCTTCAGAAGCATAAGTCAGGAAATATCACAACAACTGGCAAGCAAAGCGAAGGATAAGTGAGAAATCGCTCAACGTTAAAACTCTCTCTGCTCCCATCACATTTTGAAAATAACCTGAAGATGTGAGCAAGGGTATTGTGGTCAGTGGTGAAAGAATGGCACCCACCGTTCACAGCCGGAGGCTACCCACAGACCTTTTGTGATCAGCAGATTTTGATCTAATGCACCTGATCTAGTGCAGCATATTCTACAGGGGATCTGGGGTAAATGCAAACAGGGGCAAGCAACAATAGGACTCTTCAATCATAGAATCATAGAGTTCCTACAGTGTAGAAGAGGCCACTTGGCCCATTGGGCAGGATTTTCCAGCCATGCTTACCCCGAAACTGGAAATTCCCTCCTGAGATCAACAGACCTTTCCATGGTCTGTCCCTTATCCACTTCAATTCCCATGGCAGGCAGAATGGGAAAATTCACACCATTGAGTCTGCACTGACTCTCTGACAGGATATCTTCCCCAGGCCCTCTTCCCCCTGCCCTATCCCCATAACACCAAACATTTACCATGGCTAATTTAGACACCTTGGGACTTTAGCATGAGAGCAATTTAGCATAGCCAATCAATCGAACCTGCAGATCTTTGGACTGTGGGAGGAAACCAGAGCACCCGGAGGAAACCCACGCAGGTACGGGAAGAACTCAGTGTCACCCAAGGCCGAAAATGAACCAGGGTCCCTGGAGTTGCGAGGCAGAAGTGCCACCATCAATAAAATGAAGAGTCCTCACTGAGACAGACGAAGTTTATCCAGGAAGAATAAATTAGATTTAAATCACGTGCAGGAAATATAACTGAGAGAAAATGAGAGATGGAATTAAGACATGATATAAAAGACAGAAAATGTAAAGAAAAAGATCATTTTTATTTGCCTCTCAAGATTAATTCAATTCTGAAGAAAGGAGACTCCACACTTATAATGCCAGCAAGGTTTTTTGGCAGCCATTTATGACTCACCATGCTGCTAGAAGTTCATTTACACTTTAATGTACCAGTTCCAAACTTCTCCTGTTGTGCTTAGGGATTAATTAAAGAGCAAGTGCACCCACCTCACACCTCCACATGGTTTTCAACAGTGATACCTTGATGAATTGAGTTTTGGCACAATCTATAGAGGAGCAGGGTGACTCAGACAGCAACTTCAGACTTTCACATTGAACAGCTCATGGGCTCAGCCAGTTGCTATCCAATTTAATCCACAATAACTGAGTGCTGTTAGACAGAACATCATTCTTAATGCAACATCTGGGCTCTGATGTCAAAGAAAGGTATGGATCTGAACAAAGGCTAAACAACACAATTTACTTATTCACTATTTAAACTAAACTACTCTTTCAGTCATTTTTTCTCAATTTGAAATGCCTCCAATAGTTTGCTCCAGAAACCCATTCCATTTTTAAACACTGGGGGCGCAATTTTCCATTGCCCTGAAACTGGAAAATCCAGCCTGAGGTCAATGGACCTTTCATTGGCTTGTCCCTCATCCTCTATGATTCCTGTGGTGGGCAGAATGGGAAAATTTGCCCTGATGCCTTAGAATTCATGAGGCCTCCTTCTGCTGCTGAGGCCAAGCTTCCTTGTATAGAGAAATTCTAATTAACTCCATGAGTACAGTAGTGACACTCCCTGTATAGTCCGCAACTTAAAACTGAACAGGAGTTTGTCCTTTCCTCGGTCTAAGGGCTAAGACCAAGATTTAGAACAAAGGAGGAAAATGGTAACATGCTTGAGTTTTTAAACAATGTTAATTGCAAGCAACACTGGCTATTCATAGAATATTTCAGAACTTGCTACTTGTTTCTTCCTTCCAAGTTCAATAAAGAAGAAATCACAATTACCTTTATCTTTAGACTGAATCAGAATCCTTTTGGAAACAAAATAGTCCAACAATCCACCAATAGATGCTTGAGATCAATAATCCACATGCAATCTATTTCCAGAATCAACATTAGGAATCCAGCATCCACACACAACAGAATTAAGCAAAATAAAATATTTCAGCCTTTCCTGTTGAAAGTGGATAGTCCTAAAAGGAAACATAGGAGATTACCTCAGTTTTAACCATTCTTACAACTCTAAAATGGAGGAGATATCTCAGCACTAAATCTATTTCAAATTATTATTGATCATGTGCAAATAACCAATGAGTTTTGGGTGGCCATTTGGTTAAATTTGACTGATTTCAGCATAACCCTAACCCTTTGACATTAGAGATCGGGACTTCAATGTTACATACTCCATTCAATGTTTCAAAATGTTCAGTTGTACATCTGAACTGGAGCAGAAACATTCATTTAAATCTCCCAATTAAAGATTTCCGAGGAGTGACATGTGACTATTGGGCTATTTCTTTTGTCACTTTCAGTGACCATTGTTGCAGTCTCTGACAGTTTTATGTACCATTGCAGTAAGAGCAACTGGACTTCCCTACCCGATCAATAGATTTGTGATGTCCCTGGAGAAGAGAGAACCCAACCCTCACCAGCGCACATGTGGCTTTTTGGAACCCATGGCATCAAAGGAGTGCATTGTCCACACAAGGAACAATTATGATCTAATGCAGCAAATTTTTGTATCATTTATTTAATTTTTATTTAATAATTTGTTTTTGATTGAATGACACGGTAGCACAGGTGGTTAGCACAACTGCCTCACAGCTCCAGGAGCCTGGGTTCAATTCCTGTCTTGGATAACTGTCCGTGTGAAATTTGTACAAACCGCACCCCCCTCCCCACCCCCCCACCGTGTCTGTATCCTTCGGATGCTCCGGTTTCCTCCCGCACTCCAAAGATGTGCAGTTTAGGTGGACTGGCCATGCTAATTTGCCCCTTGGTGTCCCAAGATGTGTAGGTTAGGTGGCTTAGCCTTGTTAAAATGTGTGCGGTTACATGGTTAGAGTGAGGGAGAGGACTTTGGGTAAAATAATCTGTCAGAGAGTGGGTGCAGACTCGATGGGTCGAATGGCCTCTTCTACACTGTAGGTATTCTATGATTCTATTCTATGGTTCTAATGTTCCATTAAAAGACTCACAAGATTCATTGGGCAATTTACATTTACTTCTATTTCCTGACTACTTCTGTCCAAAAAAAAGAGAAAGTGACTGAACTTATCAATACTTGTTTGAAATTGGCCGATGAGAGATGCTAAGAAGAAGGCTGATGTGGCTGACCTGTGTGATTCTTCTTCAGACTTAACATTCCTTTCCTCCTTTTTGATATCTTACAACTTAGATTCATAACTCAATCTGTCAATGATTGTGGGTCTAATCATTCTTTTTCCACCCTGCTTCCTGCTCCAGTTGCTATGCTATGTGTCAATGCTCTGCATCGATGTTCACCATATTGTGACTGATTGTGCTCACTGATATCATTGCTATGTACTGTAAATATATTTGGCTATGTGGTTTCTGTACCAATTTGAGCAATGCGCTTGGGTGGAGACTAGTTTTGTGCGTGTGTTCAATAGTTTTAGCGATCCTATGTGCATTTTGCAAGTCTCAAATCTGACCGTGTCAAGGTGCTGTGATCTCTGTTCTGGTTTCTTCTGCAGCATAAGCAAAGTTTAAATCTTGCATGCCAATATACACAAACATGCACTCCCCCCAACACTGACATACAGTGGTAGCAGTGTGTACCTGCTACAAAATGCACTGTAGGAACTTACCAAGGCTCCTAAGGCAGCATCTTCCAAACCCATGATCGCTACCAACTAGAACGACAAAGGCAGCTGATACCTGGGAACAGCACCACTTGGGGTCACTCAACATCCTGACTTGGAAACATATTGCTGTTCCATCAGTGTTGCTGAGTCAATCTCCTGGAACTCATCCCCTAATAGCACTGTGGGTTTACCTACACTTCAGGGACTACAGCGGTTCAAGGAGGTAGCTCAACACCACCTTCCCAAGGGCAACTAGGGATGGGCAAAACATGCTGGCCTAACCAACGATGACTACATCCTATAAACCAGTGAGACGAAAACTTATAATATCTTCTATTTCCAAAAGTTAGGAATTTTGATTGAAATTTTCTAGCCGTTCACGCCAGCAGGACTCCCTGGTTCCACTGCAGTAAACAGAGATTTGGCCGAGCACTTAATTCTGCATCCACGCTTGCAGCGGTGGTGGGATGTGAACAGAAGGAAAATTCCAGCCAATTTGTGTGCGAGGCTATTTACTCACTGCTAAGTGATGTGTGCATATTTTTAATCATCTTTATTGCTTTTTCAGATCAGGTGTAGGTTCATTATGAACACTGCTCCTTCTCATTTCCTTACTAGTTTCTGTCTCATTGAAACTTACCTTCACCAACAGCTTTTGCTGGGTTCCAAATTTAGAAGGTTGGATCAACAACAATTCAGGCAGGGATTTAACATGCTAGAAGTGTTAACCTTCTACCTGCACAGTGGATTGCTTCCTCCTGGTCATTTGGAGGGAGAGTCTTGCTTGGCAGAGTTATCTTATACTTTCTTCCATTCAACAGCTCTGCAGGCAATGTTATGGCAGTGTTGAGAGGTGTAGGCATCTACAATGACATTGGAAGAATGGAGTTTACTTGCAATCTTTGCCAGAAATGTAGAAAGACACAGCAGAAAGAGATAATAAACGGCTGAAGAACCATCCAGACCACAGCATACTGTGAGAGCAAATTTATTCACACACTCATGAATGATGGCTTATAGCTGTCAGTCACCTATTGTTCTTTGTTACATAAAAAGATGAAAAATTTGAGAGCTACATCAATCATCTAGCTATACAAGCTCTATTCACTGAGCAAAGGATTATTGAAGAATATGTGACAATGGAACCCAACCCAACATGCTCTCCCCCAAATTAGTGGTCTTTAATCTTTGACATATTTTTACATTATTTATATTGACACAGATCTTCTGGTTGGAGACAGGATATATCCACCAAGGTGGGCTAGGGGAACTCATGGAAGTCACAACACAATGACTTTGAGGGAATTGCCTGGGAAGTTGGAACTTCTGACACTGTTTGGAGTAGGAATACATCTTTCTATAGTGGCGGTACCACTTCCATGCTTTCTTTAATGTGAGGTTACTCTGCTGCAGACAATGATATATTGGGGTCAACTGCAGACAGTAGGATTGTGCCATCATCAACAATGGAATTAACCTCTGGACCAGGATCGACAGGAAGCTCTTGCATAGGACTCTGGCAAGCAGACTTGCTTGAAAGTTCAACATTAGTGTTAGCTGTAATTATAACAAAAGCCTCGGTAGAAATAGGACAGTGTCAGTTTCATCTTCTGATAGTTGTAATGTAGCCAACTATTTTGTCTGATGTTGTAGTCATTTCCAGAGATGTGGTGCAGCATTTATACATTCATGAACTAAATATGTTCACTTTCTTTACTGTACCATTTCTTATGTGTAAATCCCTCTCTGCGACTTGGTAGTGGTGTGTGATTGCTAAGAGCTGGGTTTTTAGTTCAGTGTTCTCACTTAGGTAGTTAAACATTTCCAACTCATACTTAATTTTAATCTTTTCATGTTCCAGTTGATGTTTGACTTCTTGTTTTTTCTAAGGTAGTCATTGGGCCTTTGCTTTTTTACTGAATAGATTCCTGAGTGCTTCCATGGCTAGCTGATGAGATCCCAGTGGAGTGCAAATTTATATTTGTGTTGATTAATAATTTTCACTAATTATTCAACCCAATTTGGAGTTTGGTGTCTCATTTGCTCTGGATAGATTTTTGATGAGTGCTCGTAATTGTTGCATGTCATCAGTGGGCTCAGTGAAATAAGTATATTAATCTATTCATTACCTTCTTCAATTAAAGGGTCTTTCACCTCAAAAGAAATCGCAAAAGCTTTGCAATCATTGGCAGTGTAATCAAAGAATGTGGTATTGTCCAGCATCTCATTTCCAGCAGATTAGGTGCCTCCATGATGGTTTAATTCTCTTGCTGTCATTCCCAAAAGAACAAATTGAGATCTATAATATGGTCTTGTGGGTGGTCACAGTCACACTGAGTGCATTCTGTTTCCACTTCTTCTAACCTATCCCCCAAAGAGACGTGAAGGATCCGCAATACCTTCCTGTGATTCTTAGAGGGTGATTGCAGTGTCATTTTATTCAGCCATGAAATTCAGTCAGATGATACAGAGACAACTATTTCTGTGCTTAGCTTGAATTCAGTCAGTTGTCCATTTACACCAATATCAAGACTCTAATACTGGTTTGCACTTTCTTTTTATTTCTCTGAGGAAGATGACTTGCTGTTGGTCAAAGTCTTGAATTTTGTGAGTGAAGGTTCCTTTGGTAGATTCCTCCTTAGCAGCAGACTACTTTAAAATGGCCTATAACTTGCCACAGCCATAATACAGCACAATTTAGTTAGGACATTTTTTCCTCCCTGTGGACCTTATTTCCACCAGTATAGCAACATTAGAAACCAGTGCTTGGTGCCTTTCCAAGACATTTCCCTAGTGGCTACCTTGTTCAGTTTTAGATTTCACAAAATGAATGATTTTTGGGCTGTTCTGGGAAATTTCCTTCACATCTTTGACTAAAGCCTTATTCTGCCTTTGCTTTTCAGCTTGTCTCGCCTGTTTACAGCTTTGCTTAAATCCCAAGGATGGAAGAAGTCAGAGAAACTCTCATCTAAACCACCAATAACTATTCTATCTCTGATCAGGTTGTCTTTTAGTGTTGCAAACTCAGTTTTTGGCTAGGTGAATGTGTAGAATTCATTATGAGAGAATGTATTTGAGGCCAAACCGCTGTCTGATTTCAAGAAGAAATTAGATATAGCTTTTGGGGCTAAAGGAATCAAGAGATATGGAAGGAAGCAGTGATCAGAATGTTGAATTTGATGATCAGCCATGATCAAAATGAATGGCGGAGCAGGCTCGAAGGGCCAAATGGCCTAATCCTGCTTCTAGTTTCTATGTGTTAGGATTCATTGATGAATGATTCAATTCCTTCACCCTACTTTTGGCTGTGCTGACTAAATTTCAGCCTCTCTATGACTAGCTCTGCTAACATCCTCATAGGAGGCTGGTTCTTCCTTAACCCCCTGTCTTGCCAGCGTATCATTAGTTATGCTCCCAACAGTGTATAACAAAGTGTTAACTTGATCTTTGTCCTCTCTACTCCCAAGACCTGAGGCCTTGCGATAGCTGGAAAAATATCATTGCCATTTTTGTCATTGCTCAACCTCTCTGGACATTATATTTTGAAGTGATTCTGGTAAGGACAAACTAGAAGCTATTTCTCACTCTGATTTGAGGTTGCCTTTTCCCATACTACTTATCTTGCCGGTTGATGGTCTGCCCTCATTATTTTGTTATCTCTAATGTGGAGCTGGATTAGCCTCAAAAGTCCTTCAACCACTGAGTTAATGGCCTTCATTTGAGGCTTTTCACATTGTTTTCCACTGTTTCTCTGTGGGTGTAGTCACTGCTGCCACCATTTGTTTTCATGGTTTTGTCTGGAATTTGTTAACTTCTTACTTTCAAAGAAATCTTGCGGGAGAAAATAAGCTTTTATCAAAAAACACATATATACTAGATATTCACAAAGGTTAAAATATTTTGAGCTACTCTGAGATGCTTCACATTTATCTTCTCTTAGTGATTGGCATCTGTGTGACAAATATCCTTACATATATACACAGCAGCTATCATTAGAGTTAACTCTTCAGACGCTGAACTACTGGACTAGCCCCCTATTTGACCCGACTACCCCCAACCAACCTGCCACCCTAAACCCTTACCACCCCACGCTACCTTCTCATCTACTTGCCTTCTCTCCTTTGTATTTCAAAGCAGGACATTTAAACTCAAAGGATAATGGTAGCTGGTGGCATAAATTGCAATGCGGCTTCTGCATGTATTCTGTCCTCTGCTCCCTCTGAACTAGATTGAGTCAGTCCTGAAGGTTTCTCTGTTAGAGGATCCGGGAAAAACTGGAGGGATGTAAGCAGGGTTTTCCCCCTCCAAATCTGATCCGGGTCAGAAATAGGGGTTTCAGTTCTGATCAGAAGACTTGGGTCATTGTTTTTTGAGCTGATTATAGAATCCCGACAGTGCAGAAGGAGGCCATTCGTCCCGCTGAGTCTGCACTGACCACAATCCCACTCATGTGCTATCCCCATAACCTCATGCATTTACCTTAGCTAGTTCTCCTGACACTAATGGCAATTTAGCACGGCCAATCAACCTGATCCACACATCTTTGGAGTGCTGCCCAGATACTTGGTAGCTTTGTCCATATCATGGCAATATTCTACGAAACAGGAAAACAAATTACTTTATTTCTTGAATGCATAAACTTACAATATATTCTAATATGCCTGTGACTGTTTGGTGAGTTACAGCCTACTTTATGATCACTAAGTCTGTTAACATCATGGTAATAGTGTCGAATGGCAATAATAATTGTCACAGTTTGAAACACATCATATACATATTCTAACACAGTGTCAGCCTAAATTAAGTAATCGTCCTTCTTTGTTTGACGATGTGGTTGATGTATTCAGTATTACTTTACTTCATTTAACTTCACACCATTTAAAACAGAGCTACCCTGTTGAACAGACTGAAACATAATTAAATCTGATGACATAAAAGCTACTGTAGCTCCTTCATTTGTGTCACTTTTCAGTGACACAGGGGGCAGAATATCATGGAGGAGGGGTGGGGAAATGGGCGACATGAACATCTTTCCTCCACCCCCACCACCCACCGAATGCAAAGTCGGTATGGAGCCAACCGTGGAGGGTGGGCAGGGGCAGTGATAAATAGGAACAGTGCGGGAATTCTGCCCATCATTGGAGAGAAAGTCCATTCCTGTGATCCAATTGGGTGGTAGCTACATGATTCCCAAGAGTGCAATGCTAGGACTACAACCAGAATGAAGATGCCTCAATGGATCTGGGAGCCAGTTCTGTCCGGAGTTTTGGGTGGTGCGTTTGATGGAACACGGAGTTGCTATCTGAGGTCGGGGCAGGGGGGCATCACTTGATCTGCAAGGGGCAGCCCCTGAAGATAGTACCACCCTTCCTTCATGCCCTTTGAAAAATTATCTTAAAAAAAGCACACTGTTTTATTCTGTAGGCAGCCTAATAATAGAGGTCAACTGTCTCAGTGACAAGCCCAATTGAACGTTGAATATTAATTTAAATATAGCAGGTGGGCTATGGGTTTCATCACCAGTCCATCTCCCATATTATAGGGTAAGCTCGAGGTTGGTCGGCTGGGAAGGTGGTGTGTTGGGCACCTGCTCTTTTTTTAACATGACCCATAACATGCAGTCCAACCCACATATCAAACGGACATTGGACGATACACTAGTTAACACTGTTGCCTCACAGCACCAGGGGCCTGAGTTCAATTCCAGACATTGTGTGGAGTTTGCACATTCTCCCTGTGTCTGCAGGGATTCCCTCCAGGTACTCCGGTTTCCTCCCACACTACAAAGTTGTGCGGGCTAGGTGGATTGGCCATCCTAAATTGCCCCTTAGTTTCCCAAGATGTGTAGGTTAGAGGATTAGCAGGGTAAATAAATGGGGTTATGGGGATAGGGCCTGGATTAGGTGCTCTGTCGAAGAGTTGATGCAGACTTGATGGTCCGAATGGCCTACTTTTGCACTGTAGGGATTCTATGATTCTATGAAACTGGTTACAAGTGAATGAAGTGTTGAATTGCATGATCATCCTGAAACATTTCCTTATACTTCACTTGTACCAAATTGTAGTTCCCTGGAGTGAGATGGCTTAGCTGGCCTTTAATAAAGATGTTTAGATTATTTTTTGGGGTGAAATGAGCAACTTGAAGCTCCAGCTAAGCTTACACAAAGCTGTCTACAAGTAACAAAAGTTCCTGATAATCCGTGCAAGATTTCAAATCATGCCATTGCTCTAGTTTCATGATGTATTACATGGTTTGAGACTATGGACTAGGGTAAAGTTTATATTACTGAATGCACAACCTGACAGTTCAGAGTTTAAATCTTACTGCAGCACTGAATCTAGAAACCTCTGGGCTCTCATCTGGAAAAGTGACCATGCAAATCACTAATGTCCTTCCAGGGAACAAATTTTCATGATATCCTTAATAATATCGGAGCCATCATAGTCATGCACATCTCATGAGCAAATATGCGTTATATAATGCAAGTCTCTCTTTCCAACGTAGACCCTATTGCGTGGGAAATTCTGAATGTTATTAAAACAGATTCCCAAATTCTTTTGGTAAACATTGGTTCACCATAGAAGAGAAACAATTGGCAATCCTTTATCCCCACTCTGCTCCTGAATAACACGACATCCAAAATGTAGATGTCCATAGATTGTCTAGTTTGTCTACAGTCTGCAATTGGTAGGGCCAGAAAAGAAAACTCCATTCAAATGAATGCCAGGTTTATGTGTACTACTTTCTAAAACACTGGGGCTGGAGTTTTCTGACTATTCATGTCAGTGGGATTTGTGAACGGAACGGAAATTTGGCTTGTTGCCATGGCATGAACGGGCAGCAAGACCTTACTCTGGTGTATTTCAGGAGCAAACTGTTCCCAGAAAGAAAGATGAGGAATATTTAGAGGCAGTTGATGTATTAATAAAAGTACATGCCTTTTGCCAAGTCTGGACCGTCCCAAGTCAGTGTCCAGGAAAGAATCTGACCTTCCTCTGAACCCCAAGCTGGCCATGTTCCACCTGAAGTGAAATGAGAAGGCAAACCAGACACCACCGTTTATTCCCACACAATCAATTCTTCATACCCACACTTGATTTTTTTCCTTTTTATCCATCTGGATGGCAATTATGGCAGTCTCGGAGCTAGTCACCCCAAAGAAGAATGCAAAGATTTGACTTGATTTGATATGTTATTGTCATATATCAGTATACAATGAAAAGTATTGTTTCTTGTGCGCTATACAGACAAAGCATACCGTTCATAGAGAAGGAAACGAGAGAGTGCAGAGTGTAGTGTTACAGTCATAACTAGGGTGTAGAAAAAGATCAACTTAATGCAAGGTAAATCCATTCAAAAGTCTGATAGCAGCAGAGAAGAAGCTGTTCTTGAGTCAGTTGGTATGTGACTTCAGACTTTTGTATCTTCTCAATGGAAGACGATGGAAGAGAAAATGTCCGGGACGCTTCATTATGCTCGCTATTTTGCCAAGGCAGCGGTAATTGTGGACAGAGTCAATGGATGGGAAGCAGGTTTGTGTGATGGATTGGGCTACATTCATGACCTTTTGTAGTTCCTTGCAGTCTGGGGCAGAGCAGGAGTCTTCCCAAGCTGTGATACAACCAGAAAGAGCGCTTTCTATGGTGCATCTGTAAAAGTTGGTGAGAGTCATTGCTGACATGCCAAATTTCCTTAGTCTTCTGAGAAAGTAGCATTGGTGGGCTTTCTTAACTATAGTCTCGGCATGGATGGACAAGGACAGGTGATCTGGACATTTAAAAACCCATGGACTAATATCTTTTGGGAAAGGAAATCTGCTGTCCGTACCTAGTCTGGCCTACACTCAACTCCAGATCCACACCAGTGTAGTTGGCTCTTAACTATCCACTGAAATGGAGGACAGTTAGGGATGGACAATAAATGCCCACATCCTGTGAATGAATAAAAAAAAAACATACAAAGCAAAACTTCTGATACTTGAATTAACTGACAATTTAGTTAACTTTTCCTCCTGCTGGCTTACATGTTGGCACAATGGTTAGCACTGCTGCATCACAGCCAGGGACCCGGGTTCAATTCTGGCCTCGGACCATTGTCTGTGTGGAGTTTGCACTTTCTCCCTGCTCATGTATCTGCTCAGGTTTCTGCCAGGTGCCCCGGCTTCCTCTCACAGTCCAAAGATGTGCAGTTTAGGTTAATTGACCTTGTTGAATTGAGCCTCCTGTCAGGGGGGATTGACAGGGTAAATGTGTGGGATCACGGGAATAGGGCTGGGTGGGATTGTGGTCAGTACAGACTCAATAGGCTGAATGGTATCCTTCTGTACTGTACGGGTTCTATGATTTATCCAAGTAAAAAATCCTGCCTCACTACCTTTAAGAAACCATCTTGAATCCCATATTTGTCTGGCTCTTTTAACACATTGCTGCTGCCTTTAAGGCCCATGTAGCACCTCCAATAACACCTCATCTGTCCATGGTAACAAACCCCTTTGTTAATCGTGAATGCACCAAAGGGAAGGACAACAGTTGGAACGTAAAATTGTTGTCATGCTAGTCTAACATCATGAATTTGATCTTAGCTGAAAATGGTTGTGCAGAGGATGGGCTATACACAGCTTGTACTTGTTCACGTGGTTAACTAGATCATAGGATGTTCATACAGACAGCTTACTACAGCCAATGCTACAAAGGCTGCTTATTGCCTGTTTTGGGAGTAATGGGGGTGAAGCAGTGGGTGCTGGGAAATCAAGCTTTACCAATGGCACTTAGAAAATAGGAGCAGGAGGAGGTCATTCAGCTCTTGGAGCCTGCTCTGCCGTGCATTATGATCATGGCTGATCATACAACTCAATAGCCTGATTCCTCCTTCCCCCTCCCACATCCTTTGATCCCCTTCACCTCAAATGCTATACCCAACTGCTTCTTAAAAATATTCAATGGTTTGGCCTCAACTACTTTCTATGGTAGTGAATTCTATTCCACTTTCTGGGTGAAAAAATATCTCCTCATCTCTTTCCTAAATCATCTACCCTGTATCTGTGACCCCTGGTCCTGAAAATCCCATGATGTGGATATGCCGGCGTTGGACTGGGGTAAACACAGTAAAAAGTCTGACAACACCAGGTTTAAGTCCAACCGATTTATTCAAATAGTAAACTCACTATTGGGAATACTAATCCTGGGAATACTACTGGGGATACTATCTCACTACTGGGAATACTACTCACTACTGGGAATACTGAGTTTACTATCAAATAAATCGGTTGGACTTAAACCTGGTGTTGTCAGACTTTTTACTCTGAAAAACCTAAACATTGGGAAGATCTTCCTTGCATCCACCCTGCCTTGTCCTTTAGAACCTAAAACAGCCTGCATTTATTTAAAGGGGAGGTTCCCTGTGGTTGCATGAAAGGTTTAAAATTGGCTAAGAAGAGACAGTCTAATTCTGAGGCATGCCGTTACAGGTCCTTATGCAGACACACAGTCGGAAGGTGGCAACCCTGTTGTTCCAAGAAGGTAGAACACCCTTCAGGCAACACAAGTAACCAAATAAAAGAGGTCAATGCCAGGGGTTTACCTCCCAGTCCAGACAAATGTTCACCAAACTCATCAAAATGATCAAAGCCTCAATCTTCAATAATCAAATCTTTCTGCTTACACTTCATCTGTAACCTCATTCTTCCCTCTATTCCACCATTTCCTTCTCTTTCCCACAATCACTGCAGCACACTTCACTCCTCCCTCTGTTCATATTCACAAACTCTGCATTTATTATTCCAACACACTTGGTACTCCCACAAGCTCCTGCAAGTCGGATGAACAAATCATGGCTGCGCTAGGAAATACGATGTGGAGATGCTGACGTTGGATTGGGGTAAGCAGAGTAAGAAGTCTCACAACACCAGGTTAAAGTCCAACAAAGCACTCTGAAAGCTTGTGGCTTGTGCTACCAAATAAACCTGTTGGACTTTAACCTGGTGTCGTGAGACATCTTACTGTGCTAGGAAATATTACAGAGACTTGCATTATGCAGTGCCAATGGGACAGCAAATGATCTGTTTAGTGAGGGAGGGACTGCTAATGGACAGCATGCAAGGCAGTGAGAATGTAAGCTTTGATTGAACGCTTTCTCAGAAAGCCTCTAATGTGTGCTTGTGCCTTGGTCCATCAAGAATCAGATGTAGCTGTTCCTCCTCAGATAGAGAATCTTGTCACATCCCTGATGTAGGAGTTTATCACAGTGTGAGAGATGTCATTGCTGTCGCATTCTACAGCCTCAATCAATCCTATCACATGGAAATTCAGGATTACAGTAACCTTGACAGTTACAGGTAGCGCTGTCCTTGGTCTGATTTGCAATTGCAGTTCCAGTTCTTATTGGTGCTAGCATGCACTTTGAGATGACCCTCCAGTGCCATAAGCCTGCTTTTTGTCCCCAGTGGGATGGTCCCTGGGCTCTAATTGACTGAAGCTCTGAAAATGGCCATGGTGTGTCAGGACCTGGAACTGCCTGTCCCCAAACAACGAATAAAATTTTAGCCCCAAGGAAATTGCAATTTCAAAGATATTGAAGTAAGTTCAATATTCCTGCAAAGCACAATTTACCCAACTGAGCACTCATTGCATTATTATAATTTTACAAGTCAAAGCTGTTACGGAGACCATTTTCTGCTGGCAGATGTTTAATCTTGCTGTAATTGTGAGTAAATTCAATTATTTACAATAAGGAAAAAGAGAGGTCACTGCATCTTTAAGAAATGCAAAGTTTTTTTTTAATTAAGTGGGCCTGTTAAATTTAAATTGAGCTTGCAAAGATGGTACATCTTTTACTGTCATTATAAGTCTGCTTTTACCAGCTGGGATTCACATTAAAAATGCAGACAGTGCACTGTTCTAAATGTTTCCAGTCTGGCGAGAGGTACTCAGTGTAAATTGAGAATGCCAGACTGACTTAATTCATCTTGAACTGTAAATCTTGTGTTCCTTGCCTGCATTAATGGGTCAGAAGGAGGTTATTGTCTGAATCTTGCAGGGTGCTTTCAGTTACAAAGGCAGCGGTGGGCAACATTATCTAAAAATAGCAATTTCTAATCAACAAATGCCACAAATTTAAGTGGCCAATTCAGCTTGAATGCAAAGCTCTGGATGTATTAAACTAAAGCAAGCTATTGGGGCAGAAATTGAAACCTGTACTAGACAGTCGTGAATTATAATTTCTGCTTTTGAATGGGTTAGCATCAACACAGATTACATGTTTATGATGATGGTAGCTAACTCTCTTCCAGCTCAGTGCCAGTACAAGGAAAAGTCAGCTTCACATAGTAAGCGTTCTGTCCGACATAAACCCTGTGACAAATTCCTGTCAGTCAAATCCAACTTCATGTATGACAATTTGAGATAATAGCATCAAACACTGTTTTCTACAGAGCTGCTGGCAAGGCATCAAAGCAGACAAATACGAGATTGCAATTTTTTTAAAGTTGCATTTATCCAATACCTTTCACAGTCTCTGGTTTTCCAAAGCATTTTGTGGCCCATGAAATACTTTTGAAGGCAAGTCGTAGCTGTATTGCTGGGGTCAAAGCAGTCAATTTGCACGCTGCAAAAAAGTCACAAAACCCATATGAGAATGACCAGATAATTTGCTTTTAGGGTGATATGGTGGCACAGTGGTTAGCACTGCTGCCTCACAGCGCCAGGGACCCAGACTCGATTCCCAGCTTGGGTCACCATCTATGTGGAGTCTGCATGTTCTCCCCAAACCCTATGAGTTTCCTCCGGGAGCTCCGGTTTTCTCCCACAGTCCAAAGATGTGCAGTTTGGGTGGATTGACCATTCAAAATTGCCCCTTACTGTCAGGGAGATTAGTAGGGTAAATACATGGGTTTATGGGACAAGGCCTGGTTGGAATTGTTGTTGGTGTAGACTCGATGGGCCAAATGGCTTCTCTCTGCACTGTAGGGATTCTATGATGTGGTTTGATGGATAAATATTGGACAGAATGCTAGTGAGAGCTCCTCTAGCTTTTCTTTGAATGTTGTGCCATGGGATCTTATGTTCACCTGAGAGGGCAGATGTGAATTTGGTTTAATGCTTTGACAATGCAGCCCTTCTTTGGTACTGCACTGGAAAGTTAGCCTCGCTTTGGTGGTAAAAAGTAATGAAGTACAAAAGAAATATTCCTTTCCATGAAATGGTCACTTGAATATTGTTGATTCTCCATAGCTATGTAGAAAATTGGCATCATGGCGGTAGTTAGTTATGAAGATAAATTCTATCTTATAATGCTGACCAACCTACATATAGCAGGGATGAGCCAATCAAATCATAAACAGTAAGATTCAAACCATAGATTAGGGTGGGATTTTCCAGGCTTTTCCACTGACAGGATCTTCCAGTCGCTCTGTGACAGACCAGGCGAGCCAGGCAAAATGGTATAGATATCAGCGGGACTGGAATTACCTACCAACAACCTATGGCGAGGCGCCTCCGCTGATAAGGTGATGAATCCTTGAGGGTTTTTTGGGCTGACGACCTGTACAATGTGAATGGTTCACCCAAACACACTAAAGGAGAATTTTCTCCTGAATATTAACTCAGAATTGAGCTGCAGCCCTGGCTCTACTCATGTGGAATGGTTTTTGAATCCTGCACAATCTGACTCAGAAAAAGAAGGAATGTGATCACCAAACCAAAGACTTATTCCGCCATGGGATGGGAAAGGGGGGAGCACATTACGTTTTAACTGGCACCATCCTGTTAAATTCAGTGTTACAGTTCTCAGTTTTAATTATTTCAGTTTTTGTCTTGCAGTTTACAAAACCTTTCCTTGGCTTTTTGCGCTTGTCAGTAATGAAGATTATAGAGACTGTGGAGAGAGGAAGACCTCACTGAGGAATGCCTACAATAGAACCCACCAAGCATTTATATTAGTGGAAGGAAATAGAGAGAGCACAATTCTGACTCATATAATCGCCTTCAGTGATTTTCCCCTCTCCTGCCAGGAAATAGCATAGATCCAGGTAATAAAAAAAGACAATGATCTATCCCAGAGCGCTGTTATATCTAAAAACTGAGGTGAAGAGGAATTATTGCAGGGTAAATGTCCTCAAGACTTCATACTTTGGCAGCCTCATTTCCACAGGGTTTCCAATGAATCTCCGCCAAGGTTACAGCTAACAAGAAAGGCTCCAAGGGAATTCATCTTTACGCCTTGATTTACTTTGTCCTCCTCTTCCCTCCTTTCAAACATGAGGTTTTTCTGCTCCGTAGGCCATAACCCCCTCAGCTTCGAGACTCACATTATTGCTGCATCAAATCTAGACTAGAAGGGTTCAAACAGTCCAACACGCCACAATGCAAGCATTCCTTCCATGAGCTAGCATCATTTCTATGTCAGTTGATAAGATGATGAATCCTTGAGGGTTTTATGGGCTCATGACCTGTACAATGTGAATGGTTTACCCAAACCCACTAAAGGGAAGATTTTTCTTGAATATTAACTCAGAATTGAGCTGTAGCCCTGAATCTATTCATGTGGAATGGTTTTTGAATCCTGCACTATCTGACTCAGAAAAAGAAGGAGTGTGATCACCGAACCAAAGACTTATTAGAACAAAAACCTGGATTTATGTGATGCCTTTCATGACCCCAGATCATCCCTAAAACCCTTCCCAGCCAACAAAATGCTGTAATTTGGGAAACTAATTACAATTAATAGAGAACCATTACAGATATTGAAATTAAATAATTAACACTGTTTCGGGTTAAAGTGACAAAGCACCAGCTCATCTGTATAATTTTCAGATTCAAAGGGTAGGATTCTCCCATCCTGACAGCGGTGGGTTTGGCGGTAGGCAGAAGCGGTGAATCTGGCGGGAATGGAAAATGTTCATTTAAACAACTGCTCACCAGAACCTCAGTCTTTCCAATCTTGCATCACAGCAGCGGGAAATGACGTCAGCCTCAAACCCGTTTGAAAAAATGTGATGTTCTCAAGTCGGATCTCAGTCCATTTGAGATTGAAGTGAGTGCAACATACAAAACCTACCGGCCACATTGTTGCACCACTCCTGTTGCATTAAATACCACTCTGCTGGGGCAGACTGGTTTATACTCTCCAGCTCCATGCTGAGCTGATTTCATGGATGGCACTATGCTGCTGGATTTATGAACCTTACCCTTTCAAAGTTTAAATAAAGTTTTAAAGTTTATTTATTAGTCACAAGTAAGGCTTACATTAACACTGCAATGAAGGTACTGTAAAATTCCCCTAGTTGCCACACTTTGGTGCCTGTTCAGATCAATGCATCTAACCAGCGCGTCTTTCAGACTATGACAGTAAACTGGAGCAACTGGAGGAAACTCACACAGACACGGAGAACATGCAAGCTCCATACAAGCAGTGACCCAAGACAGGAATCAAACCCGGTCACTGGCGCTGTGAGGCAACAGTGCTAACCACTGTGCCACCGTGCTGTCCCATCGACTCAGATCAGTAATGTGTCCATTGTCGGAAACTTTACCATCTCACCTGCCCAAGGCTCGTAAGATCCCGCCCGGGACCAATGGCGAATGCCATTCAGCAAACCGTGCCCGCCCTGGAATTGGGGCAGGCATGCGTGCCGGTAAAATTCCAGCCTGTATTAGGAATGTGTTAACAGCTAGCTTCCGCTTTAGACCTAGTTTGTATGTGAATTGTTTAATAGAAGTCACCAGGATATATAAAGGGATTACAGGTGGCACTGGATGTTGGGTATGTATGCACAGTTGAATCAGAAAATAAAGGGAGTTAAGAACATAAGAACATAAGAAATAGGAGCAGGAGTAGGCCACCTAGCCCTTCGAGCCTGCCCCGCCATTCAATAAGATCATGGCTGATCTGTCGTGGCTCAGTTCCACATTCCCACCCTCTCCCCATAACCCTTAATCCCCTCGCTTATCAAAAACCCATCAACCCGCGTCTTAAAAATATTTAGCGAGGCAGCCTCCACCACCTCAACAGGCAGAGAATTCCAGAGATTCACCACCCTTTGAGTGAAGAAGTTCCTCCTCAACTCCGTTCTAAACCGCTCCCCCTTTATCTTGAGGCTATGCCCCCTAATCCTACTGTCCTTTCTGAGCGGGAAGAGTCTCTCCACCTCTATCCTATCCATCCCATTCATCATCTTATATGTCTCAATGAGATCTCCCCTCATTCTTCTAAACTCTAACGAGTACAAGCCTAGTTTATTCAACCTCTCCTCATAGCTCAACCCCCTCAACTCCGGCATCAGCCTAGTAAACCTCCTCTGCACTCCCTCCAGGGCCAAAATATCCTTGCGTAAGTGCGGCGACCAAAACTGCACACAGTACTCCAGCTGCGGCCTCACCAATGCCCTATACAGCTGCAGCAAGACCTCCCTACTTTTATATTCATTCCCCCTCGCTATGAAGGCCAGCATCCCTTTAGCCTTCCTGACCACCTGCTGCACCTGAAGGCTGGGTTTTTGCGACTCATGCACAAGGACCCCGAGGTCCCTCTGCACCGTCGCCTGCTGCAGTTTTTCGCCACGTAAGTAATAGTCCTTCCTACCATTATTCCTACCAAAGTGGACCACCTCACACTTGCCAACATTAAATTCCATTTGCCAGTTCCTGGCCCATTTGCCCAACCTATCTAGATCCTTCTGCAGACTCTCCACACCCTCCGCGCAATTTGCCGTTCCACCAATCTTGGTTCATGAAGAAGCAAGACTTGCATTTCCTTCACTGGACAGCAATGGAGAAGCTCAAACATTGGTAGCAGAGAATGGTTCCTGGTTCCAAGTAAAGGGCTGCAAGTTATGACTTTTTCAAAAAACAAAACATTCAGCATTTCCAATCAATGAAGGAGTGAATGGGAGAGAACAAAATGACTGAACGCAGTGTAAAAGTGTCAGGAAATGACTATCCACTTTATTCTCAGATACTGATCCTTATGACCAATGGAGAAGTGAACTAAGATTTGGGAAGAATAAAACAAGGAATGGCCTTGGCTCTTTCTTCACCATATAGAAGTAAAATCAGATGCAAAACAATTTCTGAAATGGAGATGTGTATGTGGAGTTGAATCAGAAAATAAAGGGAGTTTATGAAGAAGCAAGACTTGTGTTTCCTTTATTGGACTGCAACTGAGAGGCTCAAACAGACTGCAGTGGTATTTTGCACCTCGTGCCTAAACTATTGCCTGTCTGTACAGCGCTGTGCCGTGGGGTACATGCAGACTCCACTCCAATGGATCAAATGCTGACCAGGGGTATGGTGTGGGGTGAAGATAGGACTGATGAAGATAGGAGGACACAATGAGGAAAGTGGGCTGTGCCATTGCAGGCACAACAGTGGCGAAGAGCAAACACAAGTGGAAGAAACCTCCGACCTTGACTGTGGCTGGGATCCTCCAGTGCTGCTGAAGTGAATGGAGCTTTGGCTGGAGTGCCAAATTCTCCATTCTGGCTGGCAGCCGGGCGGGCATGGACAAGATCTGAGAGTCCCACCCAAGAGTGGTAAATGTGGAATGAAGGGCAGAGGGGGAAGGCCAAGAGCTCAAGCTAGTAGAATCATAGAATCCTACAGCAAAGAAGGAGGCCATTTGGCCCACCAAGTCTGCACCAACCACAAACCCACCTAGGTCCTATCCCTATAACCTCCATGCATTTACCCTAACTAGTCCTCCTGACACAAGTGGCAATTTAACATGGCTAATCCATCTAACCCACACATCTTTGGGCTGTGGGAGGAAACCGGAACACCTGGAGGAAGCCCACGCAGACACAGTGAGAATATCTGTGTGGAGTTTGCACCATGCTGGAAAACGAACCCAGGATCCCTGGTGCTGTGAGGCAACAGTACTAGCCACTGTGCCACTGTGCCAGCGGCAGGCAGAGGAGCAAGGACGTCAATGAGACTGACAAAAAATGGAAGGCACAGGGAAAAGCAATGACTGGGAAGCTGGAGCCTGACAAGGCTGCATGAAATACTGACAAATAAGGGGGTGAAAGGGAGATGGGGATGCATGCAAACACCAAAATGTTGGGCGGAGGCTTCTTAGTGTAGTACACTGGGGATAATTCACACTAGCACTCAAAAATCAGTGAAGGTCACTGTTACCCTTAGCCTTCTTTGAAAACAGGAACTATGGACAGAATTTTGCATTATTTACACAGAGTACAGGCTGCATTGAGAAAAGCCGGTTGTGCAGGCCAGGGAATCCTGGCCTAAGTGTCTCTTGCCCAGGTGTTACAACACCCCTGTGGCTTGCTCTGCTGCAGTGAGTGTGGGCACAGGCAGAGGGGTCTCTGAGCGGCTGAACATCCTTGGAGTGTCCTGATTGGGAGGCCCCCTGGTGTCCAGCTGATGGTCCGTCCTTCCTATGAATGCCAGAGGGTCCGAGCCTGAATCCTCCAGGAGATGGGGCAGCTGGAGAGCGGTCAAGGTGCCTTGTCCCCATGTTGTCTACATCCTGATAGTGCCCAGATGGTTTGTGGACATGGAGTGCAGGACTGAGAGCAAATCCGGTAAGACCTGCTGGACAAAGGTCGCCATGATGGTCACCAACCTTTGCATAGTGGCCTCAAGGTGCTGGTGCGTCGGGGCCCAGGATCAGACAGAGTATGGATGGACGCCTCTATCATTCGCTCCAGTCTACAGAGCGACTATCAAATCCCTTCCTTATATTTTGCTGCTGCCTCTCCACCAGTGATCAGGCATGCTTCTCAGCTGAATAGATGGGTTTAATCTGCAATAAGTAAATTACAGTTACAGTGGACAAACTGAAGCTAATTCAGAGTGCATTTGACTCATTTTGATTGAAGAAATGGAGTTGAGATCTGTACTAGATTATTGGGAGAGGCCAAGTTCTCCACAGCCACAGGAGTGATCGTTGCCCACCCAGCAAGACTGGCTGCAACCTCCTCTAACTCCATGAGAGCAATGATCCCTGCCGTCCCTCCCACTGGTCTGGGCTTATTCACTTAGTTGTGTGCCAGTAAGAAGACATAAGAAAGGCATGTGATCAGGAGAGATGGAGCAGAAGTTGGGTGAAATGTATGTCCCCCTGAGTGGTGAGCATTACCCTGCAGGGCCATAGGATGTAGCGTGAGCAACATGACAGATGGGCTGGTGGTGATACGAAGGTGTCCGTGAGAGAATGTGCTGAATGTGTGAGTCCCACAAACAGAGTAAAGCGCTTGAATACATGATGCCCTGCTGAGAGTTTGAGAGGAGATTGAGAGAGGATTTGCCCTGGTAGAGTGGATAGGATCATTCATCTCACTTTCTGTGCTACGTGGCGCATCTGGTGTGGTTGCCAGCTATGCTGACCTCCCAGGCTGGAGAAGTGAGGTTGCTATGCTTTCATGATCCATCCCTGGGATAGAGGACATACCTCTGCACCTGGACTTCTTGAATCAAGACCTCGAGGGCTAGCAACACCCAGAAGAAAGCTGCACCCCTTTCAGCTTTCTTCTGGAGGTTGATGGCCTTTTGCCTCTGGGTTGCTGACATCTTACATGGCCACGTGAAGACAGGTGATCTGGCAGGAGTGATATGTGTGTTGCACTGGTGTCTAAAGTATGGTGCTTAGACCTTTGGGCCCATCAGCTGATGGCAGGCAGATGTATCACCCTCCAGGTGATTCAGACAGATATCTGATTGTGTGAAGTTAATGAGATTCCAAACACTCAACTGGGTGTGACTTCATGCCGTTCCAGCAACACCCCCCCCCCCAACCCGGAACTGCCTGCCACTGCAATTAGAAACAAAAATGGAAAATTCCACCCAAACAAGCAGTTTGACTGCTGAGACCATCCTTTTCAGACAGTATTGCACAGAATGTGCAGAACACAGAACATTTGGCTGAACTGTTTGTGCTGGCGTTTATGCTCCACACAAACCTCTTCTGCTCTTATGCCAACCAATTCCATCTGCAGGATCCTCTCTCCCTTTCCCTTACATGTATTTATCTGGTTTTTCCGACAGTGATATGCTGCCACTCACCCCAACCCATCTCTTTTAAAATCGGAGCTGGGAGTGCTTGGATTTAGCATTTTAAACACATTTTTGTTTCCACCCCACCTGTCCTTGGAGGAATGAAATCTCCTCTAAACAATTTTGATGATGGAAGTGATTCAAATATGGCTTACACCTGTTCATATAAAACCCAGACACATTATTCATTTCTGCAGTGTAATCCTGACTGAGTAATAACCATGTTGTGTATAGGACAATGCGAGCACACAATTCTCCTAGCTGAGTGACGCATGAATCTCAGTTACCAGAACTCCCACTTGTTGATGCAGAGCTGCTCGGAATTCCCTCTAATTCTGTCACACTCAGTTTAAAAAGATGACAAGTGGTTTGCACAGAACTTTATTTCTAATAATTCAAGAAGTGTACGCAGCTTCTGAAGAAAATGCTCCAGACCCGAGGTGGGGGATGTTTGGAGGAGGAAATCTTTTTTTTAGCTTCCTGTTGTAAAAAGATTTTCTGATATTTCCAGATTCCACGCAGCTAATGGACAGATATCAATGGTGGAGTTAGCTGAAACTGGAGTGGATGGCGGGGTTAGTGTGGGGGCGGGGCAGGGGGGTGCGGTGGGGAGGATAGTGGTGGTGGTTGCCATCGGTGGTGCCATTAGATGGATGGAAGAGATCCCATGGCATCATTTTGAACATCAGGAAAGTTATCCCTGGTATCTTGGCCAGTATTTATCCCTTAATCAACATCACAAAAACTGATCATCTGTTCATTATCAGAGTGTTGCTTATGGAATTGAACTGTGCACAAATTGGCTGCTGTGTTTTCCACATGATCACATTTCAAAATTGACTGTAAAACACTGTACATCTGAAGTAGGCATTCTATTTTAATGCAAAATCTGTCTTCTTTCCCTTGTTTAACATTTCCCCGTAGTTGTCTTTTACTTCCTTATTTCCCATTCCTTTAGGATCCCCACTGTGCAGAAGGAAGCCATTCAGCCCATCAAGTCTGCTCCAGCCACAACCCCACCCATGGCCCTGTTCCCTTAACCCCAAATATTTACCCTGCTACTGGGATAAATATAGCACGGCCAATCAATCTAACCCGCACATCTTTGGACTGTGGGAGGACACAGGAGCATCTGGAGGAAACCCACACAGACACAGGGAGAATGCACAGACTCTGCACAGACAGTGATCCAGGGCCGGAATCGAACCCGGGTCCCTGGCACTGAGAGGCAGCAGAGCTAACCACTGCGCCACTCTGCTGGTGCAGAGAAGAGAATGTGACGAAATGTGGTTGAATCTCAACTGCCCTTGGGCAACGAGGGATGGGCAATAAATGCTAGTGGCCTATTGATACCTACGTCCCACAAATGAATTTTAAAAAAATCACAAAATATGAATTTAAAAAATGGAATGGTTGATATCAACCCATTATTTGCAATAAAACAGCTGGCTAACCACTTTCTTGCATGCCTATCTGTAAAATTAAAGATCTTGAGGCAAACGCTTACACGCGGCTAGTGTGTCAAATCTATGACAGAAGAGAAACAATCAAGCATCACACCACTGTCTGAAATAAATAAGGCAAGCATACTGATTTATTGAATAATGCCTCATGAATAACATCACAGAAAAGTAATAAAGGATTGTTTATCAGTCAGCCGCATCACTGAGTTTACTTTTCCTCTGCGACCATTTTTATTGCTGACTCAGTTAAATAGAGAAGTATTGAAATTGCCACCTACAATTTCCAGCCAAACTCTCAGAGAAACAATGTAAACAGCTTCAAATGAACACGTACATTTCTCAGAGTTTCCTCAATAATGCCAATGTGACAGCGGGAGATTTGGAGAACTCCACAGAAATTCCCCCCAGACATCTACAAACTGAGAAACAATTGCCTTATTTAATGCCCCTTATGTCATCTGGAGTATTTCACATCCTACACTCTTTGCCCCCTCACCCTTCCAAAGTCTTGGGTTAAGGACCCATGATGTACCTTATCTTCTTTGTTAATGTGGCCGATTCTAGAGGTGGTTCTCTTGTACTAGATTTATTTCTATGGTTTATTTTTCATTACCTAATTGTTTCCTCCTCTTAGCTTGTCGTACACCAGGTGTACTTTTTTTTGCAATTCTAATGATGTAACGACAGATAGATTGAGACGGCCTGACATGTGCATGACATCACAGAAAATTTGTTTTTTAATGGTACCTTTACCAACCAAAAAACTCAATTCAAATTGAATCCAATTCATGGTCCCCTCATGAGAGACAAATATTGCATGCCGTCATGGGTTCGATTAAACAAGATCCAAGCTACCAAGATGAGGCATTGCACGCTATCCTGGACTTGATTGAATTCATCATCTTAGTCAAAAGGCCGAGATGGCTTTAAAAAAATGCTTCAGGGAGATCAACCTGCCTGATCATTGATTCTCCTTTGCCGGGATTTAATGGGGGAGAAAATGTCAAATCCTAATTCCTCTATTACCAGAACTAAATCCACTTAAGGGATCATTGAGAAGTGTTAAAAGGAAGAAGAGTGCAGCTTATGGGATCAAGTCAAATACATTTTGCTCACATCTTACTGTAAGCAATTATAGACAAATACCAGTTGCTTTAATATGCCTTTAAGTGGTATTTCCTTAATGGAAACTGGCATATATTTCTGTAATCTTTGAATATAAGAACTCATGATAGTTTGTCAATCCTACCTGAGTGATTGATGAGTTTATGTTGAAGACAGAAGGAAACACAACACAGGAGAGTAGGTTACATGGATGGTATGGTGGCACAGTGGTTAGCATTGCCACCTCATAGTGCCAGGGACCCGAGTTTGATTCCTGGCTTGGGTCACTGTCCATGTGGAGTTTGCATGTTCTCCCCGTATCTGCGTGGGTTTCCTCCGGGTGCTCCGGTTTCTTCCCACAGTTCGAAAGACATGCATTGGCCATGCTAAATTCTCCCCCAGTGCACCCGAACAATGCTTGAGTGTGGCGACTAAGGGATTTTCAAAGTAACTTCATTACAGTGTTAACATGAGCCTACTTGTGGCACTAATAAATAAACTTTAAAGGCCTCAAACCTAGCTCTTTTCTAGTCACCCTCTTCTTAAAACCTTCTCTTGAATGTGACTTTTCTGCTTTGTGTTGTTACAAAGAAATAATTTCTTATTGATGTCAATTGCTTTCCCACAAGGTTTTACTCAGAGAAAAAATTGACAAAGACCTGAAAAAGAAATAATTTTAAATTTTAAAAATGGTACAAGAGTTAAGATAATTTATCAAAAAATATCCAAGGGACCATAGAACGGACTATTCCAACAAATATTACATTGGGTTCCCTCTGATGGGGATTGAGGAAATTATTGACTTAAAATGGATTTAATATATTTTGGCACGATCAGAGATCTGAAGATGACCTGTCAAGGTAAGACAGGGCTGCTGTATTTAATATCTCTAAGACTGGATGAATGAATGGCTTGAAAAGCCTTCTATTTCAAACTAATTAAAGCACATTTTTAAGGGATGCTTATGATGCTGAAAGGCACCTCCAACAATAGCCATCTGCTTTTAGCCCCATGTTAGAGAATTAAACTGAGGGTCCGACTTTCCTGATACAGGATCTTAACCTATAGCATTCGAATGTTAATTATGCATGTCGCCCAAGTATAAATAAAAATCACGCAGCGCTCCATCTGTCAAAAACTATACATTCATTCAGATCATTATTTCATAATTCGTGTGTCCCACAGACACATTCATGCTCACATTGCCCCAAAGAGAGCATTAATCTAGAGGCAAAATGTGGACCTCCCATGGACATGTCTAAGAAAATCACCAACATCGCTTTCCACTGAAGGAGAAGATCCATTTTCTGTTAGGCCCTCAGAAGGCCTGCATATGAGGAACCAGGCAAGATCAGATGGAGTGAGGTTAGAATGTGATTGAAGCTGTTGAAATGAAGCGGAAATATTGATGATTTAAAATCCATTAGTTCCTCTTTAATTATATATAAAGTGTCTCACTGCCCCTACCACCACCTTCCACAGGGTGCAAACCTGCAAAATTTCTGATGGCTCTCTTTGTGAAAACAACACACATGTTTCACTGCATTCCACATAATCCATGAGGACAATTTCAAATCTATTGTTTGGAGGTGGAAGGGCAGAAGCAGTTATGCATTTGGAAAAAAAAACAGCTCTCAGATGATTGTCCATTGCATCTGATTGACCGCCATAGACTGCTAACTTTGGGAAAACCTACCAGTTACATCCTGTTATCCCCTTCCATGTTCTGCTGTTCAACAACATTGTTCAAAAGTCCTTGTTACTAGTTACCAGCTTCCATTCCCAAAAGAAAAGATCTAAAGTTCCTCAATTGCTGTATTTTATACATTTTTTGTTAATTCACTCAAAAGGATATGGGCATTTATTGCCCGTCCCTAGTTGCCCTTGGAGGGCAGTTGGGAATCAACCAAATTGCTGTTGCTCTGGAGTCACAAGTAGGCCAGACCAGGTAAGGGTGGCAGATTTCCTTCTCTAAAAGAAATAAGTGAAAGGCATGTTTTTTTTTGACATTCAACAATGGTTTCATCATCATTAGTCGATTCTTAATTCCAAATTTTTTTAAATTGAATTTAAATTTCACCTTCTGCCGTGGCAGGATTCAAACCCAGGTCACCAGAGCATTAGCTGAGTTTCTGGATTAATAGTTGAGTCATAATACCACTAGACCATTGCCTCCCTACTTTAAAGGAAAACTGAAAGTTTCATGTTCGAATAAAATCCATGATTGTATAACTAGTCACAGATTAAGACGTTGCCATTTTTATTAAGAAATATATGACATTTTGGTTCATAAATATGAATTAAACATGGCTCAGGTAGAAATCCGTCTAAAATTTTTGGAGAAAGGGTGGACTTGGATGAACATTGAAAACTGGCCTAAAGACTTCACCTGCTTCCATATAGTTCAGAAAACGTGGAAATAAAAAACTATCAAAATGGCACCTGGCAGGAGAGCTCTTTCAGGAAAGGCCCAGTCCATCTTACACCACTTGGACACTTTGACAGCGGCCGACCCTCCTTTGGATCAAGGGCTGCAGTGGTGAAAGTCCTACTTGCTGAGAGGCTGATAGCACTGCTTGGTAGATGATGTCTGCTGCTGGTATGACACCACATGAGGCCGAGGTTTATCATTCAATCTGCGCAGGAGGTGAGGGATAGTGAGACTGGTGGCTGGTAAGGGAGGAATGTTAACAGCAAGGGCAGGGTAGTGTCTTTTAATGCTCCCCCCCCCCACCTTAGAAACATAGAAACATAGGAGATAGGAGCAAGAGGAGGCCATCCTGCCCTTTGAGCCTGCTCTGCCATTCATTACAATCATGGCTGATCATCCAACTCAATAGTCAAATCCTTCTTTTTCTCCATAACCTTTGATCCCATTCATCCCAAGTGCTGTATCCAACAGTAATCTTCTCAGTGCCAGTCCCCTCAATAAGGCACAAAATACTTTTGAATGAGGGAAACCCACCATCCCCTTAAGGGAGCTTGCAAGCAACTTTACATGGGTCAGCTTGTCGTGGTCCCTAAATATCAAGCCCTCACCCACCACTGGGTTTATACCATCAGCTGTGGGTTTAGGTCCTTACACAGGCAATAACTGTGGTGGTCACCCTACTGCTTGATTTAACGCCCCCCCACCACCAAATTTGCCACATGGAAGGGAACATAATTCAATCTATCAAGTGCCAATTCTATTGTGCCATAAAACAAGACTAATCAAGTCAAGTCAACTTCAAATGTGGTACAGTGTCACAGTAGTTGGCACTGCTGTCTCACAATGGGTTCAATTCCGGCCTCGGGTGATTGTCTGTGTAGAGTTTGCATAATCTCCCCATGTCTGTGTGGGTTTCCTCCAGGTGGTCTTGTTTCCTCCCACACTCCAAAGATGTGCAGGTTAGTTGGATGCTACATTATCCCTTGGTCTCAGTGGCATGACAGGTTAAAATGTTGGGTTACAGCGATTGGGTAGAATTGTTGTCAGTGCAGACTTGATGGGCCAAATGGCCTCATTCAGCACTGCAGGTATTGTATGATTCAGTCATTCGTGTTAATACTGTAATGAAAATTACCCATAATGTTTATATCTAATGAAGAACAAAGAATATTTTGAATTCAGTAACTAAAGCCCCAATGTTATTATTCAGCTGTAGAATTTGACAATAACATCTTATAAAATATGCTGTCCCAGATACATGTACCCAAAATCTAGCAGCACAATGTGCAGTGAGAAACAAAGCACTTTTCATGCTATCAGGATGTTCTGAGGTGTTATACAGTCAATGAGGTATTTGTGAAGTATAACCACAGTTATAATGTGGGAAATGTCATTGTCAATAACATAAACTAAGGTCCTACTAACTGTAAAGTTAAAGTTTATTTATTAGTCACAAATAGGCTTACATCAACACTGCAATGAAGTTACTGTGAAAATCCTCTATTTGCCACACTCTGACGCCTGTTCGGGTTCACTGAGGGACAATTTAGCCTGGCCAATGCATCTAACCAGCACATCTTTGGACTGTGTGAAGAATCTGAGGGAACCCAAGCAGACATGGGGAAAATGTGGAAACTGCACACAGATAGTGGTCCAAGCTGGGAATCAAACCCAGATCAACAGTGCTAACCACTGTGCCAACACGTCACCCCATTATGGGATAATGACCAAATAATCCTTTTTAGTGATGACTGAAAGATAAACTAACCATCTCACTGAGGAGAAATTCTCCTCTTTCTTCAAAATTGTGACAAGGAACCTCATATGTCTGCTTAAAGAGGCAGCTGGTGGTTTGAAGCGTCATCCAAAAGATGTCGCTGCGAACACTGAAGAGCTTTCTCAGAACTGTGCAAGAGTGTCATGCTGAACTTGGGATGCTTAAGACTCTGGAGTCAATCTTGAATTTACACTTCTGACTAAAAGGTGAGAGGAATATTAACTCAGGCTGAGACCCTATTGTTAATGAAACAGAGACTACAGTCTGGAGATTGAACTTCATTATTTACAGTATTAGAACACATGAATAAATTCAATAAATTAGAAGCAAGCATGAAACAGTAAGGTTATACCAATCAAACTCAATGTTGATCTTGGTGTCAGGATCCAAATCACCGAATTTTTGTTGTGTCTAAATTTAAAGTGAAACCGCAAATGACATGGGCAGGATTTTCGATTACCAGAAGCAGGAACAGGGACAGACAGAGCCTGAAAGTGCTAATTAGATGATTTAGGGGTTTTCTTGACTGTGATTACTGGCCTGAATTCTCTGGTCATTCACACGCCCACCACTGCTGCCACTGCAAGCAAAGACGGAGAATTTGGCGCCCAGCCAAATCTCTATTCACTGCACTGAGACCAGAGGATCCTGCTGGCGTGAACAGTTGGCGAAATCCTGACTAGAGTTGTCCAGTCAGCCTCCATTTTCCCCATAATGGGATTCACTAGGATAATAGGAATTTTTTTGTCTTCAAAAAAATCTGCTATGTCCACCAGAGAGGGCAGGCAGGGCCTTGATTTAATGACAGTAGGATCATAGAATCCCAACAGTGCAGAAAGAGGCCATTCAGCCCATCAAGCCTGCAGCAACAACAAGCCCACTGAGGCCCTATCCCCATAACCCCACATATTTACCCTGCTTAATCGCCTTGACACTAAGGGGCAATTTAGTATGGCCAATCAACCTAACTAGTTTAGCACTCCCACAGTGCTGCATTGGTTTGGCAGCTTTGATTTTTGCACTGATATGTTGGAGAACTGCCAACCTCCTATCTCAGAAACAAAAGTATTACCAACCAAGCCAAAGCTGCTAAAAAAAAACTATAATATTGAATAAGTGGACAACAGGGGAGGATTAAAGACAGGGTGACACCTGGCACAGTGTTTAGCACTAGGGACCCTGGTTCAATTCCGGCCTCGGCTGACTATCTGTGTGCACATTGTCCCCATGTCTGCCTGGGTTTCCTCCGGGTGCTCCGGTTTCCTCCCACACTCCAAAGATATGTGGGTTAGGTTGATTGGTCACAATTATTGACTAGAAACTTGCAGTCAGTTAAGCCATCTTAATCGGCTCGTTAAGAAAGATAATTTGCCGGCTAATTATGTTTCTTTCAACATGGCTCCAGTGTAGGAACAAGTGGAAAATTGCAGACCTGTCCGCTTCCATTCCTACCTCCACAGACCTTGCAGAAAGCAGACCCAAGGTTATAGGCCACATTTCTCAATAGAGCATTTCAAGCACCAACCCCAAATCTGCCACCCCAAAAATATGTGTATGCCCATCCTACATTACTGGTACCTCTATATAAAAGGTGGATGTTCAATCCATAAAATAAAAGAAACACCCTTTCAATGTGCATGGCAATTGGCATGAAATATTTCCCCAAGTACGTGTTAATGGTATGTTAATTATATTGCTACAGTACACAGATGAAGGGTGACATTCAATTAAGCACTTTGAACACCTATAAATGGGGGACAGCTGGGACACTGGGTGTGAGGAGAGCTGTGAGACCAAACAATCTCAATAAAGTCTCTCAGTGCAGAAAAGCTCCGTGTCTTGGTTTTGACTTCACCAAATGGCTGGGATTCTACTAACCGATTGCACCAATCAGTGTTTGAATTCTGGAGGCCACGAGAAATCTAAACCACAGCAGACTCCTTTGGAAATATTCGGTGTGATTTCCACTGGGAACAGGGGAGAAAAGGCATGGAGAAAATGAAATGAGGTGTCAATAGCTCCCACACCTTCATTCTTGAACTGCAAAGAAGTAATTAAACCCCCATTATAAATATTACTGACAAAACATTCCAAAACTGTCACCTAAGGTCCAATTTTCACTTAGTCACTGGGATTAAATTTGCAACTAATCTTGCAAAGCCCAGCTACATCACATAAATTAGAAAATGCAGTGTACGGATAAAATACAAAATAAGCTCGAGGGTGTCCATAAGTGCTCAGTCTTTAAAATGCTATTCAGTACATTGCCATCAATAATTTCCATTGCAGTTGGAAAGACATTTCAGATTGGAATAATGATAAGAATGGGTCAAAAGTCTGCTAGTGCTGTTTGTGCCACAGTAATACTCCCAGAACTGGACATCTGCCTGCTGGAGACCAAAAACATATCTTATGGAGACATGTCCCACCCTCAAAATCTAGATACAAAGATATTGTGGCCTAAGCTTGTGAAAATGGAGAAGTGATTTTGACGAGTAGAAATCTTTAAATTTGCGTCAGCTTCACTCCTATTAAACTTCACTAATTTTTTTCCAAGCAATTTAGCTTTATAATTATTATAGTGAAATGGATATTTGGCAGCTTCACCCCCAAGGCATTTTCTCACAACATAATGCACAAGTTTGAAACTTTCTGAATGACATTCACATTTAGATTTCCCCCGGGAGTGACATCGCAGCTGCGTTGCCTTAAAGGAAGAGACAGAAGATAAGAGACTGCGATCGGGGTGGGCTTTCGATATTCATCATTTAAGCATACCTCTAAGAACATTAGCTAAGGAACAGAACTGGCAGCATAGGGGAGGTGAGTGCCTAGTGGTATTATCACTAGATTATTAATCCAGAAACCCAGCTAATGTTCTGGGAACCTGGGTTCGAATCCTGCCATGGCAGCTGGTGGAGTTTAGAATCAATAAGAAATATCTGGAATTAAGAATCTACTAATGACCATGAAATGTTTATGAGGAAAAACCCATCTGGTTCACTAATGTCAGTTCGGGAAAGAAATCTGTTCCCCTTACCTGGTCTGACCTACACGTGAGTCACAGCAATGTGATTCACTCTCAACTGCCCTCCAATGGGCAATAAATGCTGGTCAGCCCACATCCCATGAATGAATTAAAAAAAACTGTGGAGAGAAAAACAGAGCGAATGCTTCAGGTCTGTATGACTCTTGCTAGACTTCCCGCTGCTGGGCAAGAGAGTACTGGGTGGCCTATGAATTTGGCCTCAAACCCAGCAGTTATATTCAAATGTGTTAAATCAGTGGTGATCAGGTTCTCATCCACCCTGGGCCAGAACCTGTTGGGGGCAGGTGCAGCAGGCTGGAAGACTCGCAATGGGTTGTATGTCCAGTGAGAATCCCGATTTTGCCTGATTCAACAGGCCATCAGAATTCCCACTTGGGGCTAACGGCCCTGGCGAGTCACCCCCCACCCCTCCTCCTCCCTGCTGCCCCCACCTCCCCACCCTGCATCCAACAGTTGCATTACAGTCTCATTTTTGCTTACTACTCATTTTGTTATATTTAACACCAAAGGAGCTGCTACGGTCTAAAATAAATTGGAAGAATGGTTGACTTGGTGTGTCATTCGTTCAAAGTGAAGCCCAAACACCTAATGCTTCTCAATTTAATAATCTTAGCTGCTATTTTTAAACGAATGTTTGATGCTTTCTGCCCCTGGCACTTGAGGGCATGATGAACCTGTATGAGCACAAACACATTCTGACACTTATCCAAACAGTGAAGTTATTCTGTCATCACAAGATGCCTTCATAGAATTAGCCTAAATCCACATTGCAGCTGAAAAAGAAAATGGGAAGTCTGATTTACCAGATATTGTGCTGACTGAGAAGCCAGAGGCAAAGGATTATATGGGTTACACTATGTCTGTCTCTTTCTTTCACAAATATCTCAGTACCTGCTGATTTTATTGCCACTAAACTTTCATTCTATTAGTTTGTATAGCTGAGGGTTATTCATCTAGAATGATTGTATCCCAGTAGGAGGATGATAGCTGTGACAGGGTTGGAACTACCCTGTAGGTTCTCTTCAGACCAATTAGGATCATGCTGCAGAATTTGTTTATTGATTGTGGAAATGTTCTGCAATGCAGCATGGCCTATAGTTCCAATTCCTTTTGAGGGGGGAACTGACATTATCATTCACCTTCTGAGCTAGATAAATAAAAATATAACGAGACTAAGACAAGGTGCCACAGAACGTTTGTTAGACTGCGTCCAAAGTTGGCACTGAAGGTGGTTCTCTTCTTGATTTGAATGATATTTTCTGTACCCCCGAAAAATGTACCATGGAACTTATTAAATAATGTGGCAAGAACAACCCTGGCAAGTTTAGTACTGAGATGCAAGGGAAGCGGTCCTAACTACAAGTCACTGAAAAGGACCAGAAGCATATGGTGCTTTTATTTTGTGAGGTTAATTTGCCTTCCAAGTGCAGGGCTAAAGAGATTGATGCAGACACTTCCTTTTGGCTCCTTTCAATGTTCCTGCGGTGCTGCCATATCCCGTTTACAATAAAGTGCTTGATAAAGTAGACATACATTATCCCCTGATTAAATTTTTATTATTCAAAAACCCTGCAGTAATGGATTTTGCAGAAGGGGCCACTTATTACATTGGTGCCACTGTGCAGATGTCCGCCTCTGACTGAGTTCGAATATTTGAAACATAACTGAAATTGACAACTAGGTCACCGGGAATATGATATGGGAAGTTCAGTTGAGAAGATTGATAAAAATCTTACTTTGAAGAGTGAATCTTAATTTTAGCAGCAATATTGTGCTGTTTATTAGTCGTTTCATGGAACTGCAATGGCAAATTGTATTGCTTCCTGCTGACAATGGTTGGTTCCTAAAGCACACTCTATGAAAGTATAAACTATTTCAAATCAAATTTATGTTTATCAAAACGTGTTTGAGTATATGTGTAATGATGCACACTCACAGACTTTGTCAGGAACACAAAGGTTATTTATTGGATGCTGGATGTTGCCTGGTCTGAAGGGGATTTGCTATGAGGAGAGTTTGGATGAACTTGGTTTGTTCTCACTGGAACGACAGAGGTTGAGAGTTGTTGACCTGATAGAGGTCTACAAGATTATGGATGGCATGGACAGAGTGGATAGTCAGATCCCTTTCCTAGGGTAGAAGAGTCAAGTACCAGGGGACAGAGGTTTAGGGTGTGGAGAAAAGTTTAGTGGAGATGTGCGAGGAAGGTTTTTTACACAGAGGGTGATGAATGTCTGGAACGCGCTGCCTAGGGAGATGGTGGGAGTAGGTACAATAGCAGCATATAAGGGGCAACTCGACGAATACACAAATAGGATGGAAATGGAAGGATACGGACTCCATAAGTGCACATGGTTTTAGTTTAGGCAGGTATCATGATTGGCGCAGGCTTGGACTTTTTTATGTTCTTTATTGACAAATAAAACCTTCACAGAGGCTGGCAGCAAATCCCTCTGGTTGCCCTCAAACAGCTCACTGCCTGCCCCAATCCCTACATGTCTATTACATGCGTTCAGACGGTCTTCTGCCTAAGAGGGGACTCCACCCCCTTGGGATGATTACCACTCTCGTCTCAGTTAGTCCCTTAAGCCAGGTGACCCTCTTCTGCTATGTTGTCCTTAAAAGGACAATCACCACAATTACCCAGTACAGTATGCTTACTAAATACATTAATATTTTATCCCAGTGCCCTGGTGCTTCCAGGGGTCATTGAGTTGAGCAACGTCAGCCTTAAAAAAACAGGACAGTTACTTTTTATTTTCACATGAGGAAATCTTATACCTGGCTCAGCATTGACACAGTGGCATAACGTAACAATGGAGGCACCAGCAAGCATATGTTCCTGGCAGTGCCAAGTAAAAGAATGTATGAGTAGAGAATAGTGCCTGGTCCAAATGGAGAAAGGTAATTGGAAGAATGGTTACTCTGGGTGGATCTGTCCAGTTTTGAGGTGTCATGTGCAAAATACTAAGAGTACAAGGCAAAGAATATGTTTGTATTGGGATTATGTTCTTATGGTGAGGAGTATTGTGTGCATTTCTGATCACCACATTACAGGAAGGACATAATTGCTCTGGAGAGAGTGTACTGGTGGTTTACAATGATGTTGCCAGGGCTTGAAAAGCATAGCTATGAGGAGAGGTTGGATAAATTGGGTTTTTTTCCTTGGAACAAAGAAGGCTAAGAGGTTTGATTGATCTTGATTTGATTTATTATTGTTACATGTACTAATATACAGTGAAAAGTATTGTTTCTTGTGTGCTATACAGACAAAGCATATCGTTCATAGAGAAGGAAGCAAGAGCGTACAGAATGTAATGTTACAGTCATAGCTAGGGTGTAGAGAAAGAACAACGTAATGCAAGGTAAGTCCATTCAAAAGTCTGACAGCAGTAGAGAAGAAGCCGTTCTTGAGTCGGTTGATACATAATCTCAGACTTTCATATATTTTTCTCTATGGAAAAAGGTGGAAGAGAGAATGTTCAGGGTGTGTGGGGTTCTTAATTATGCTGGCTGCTTTGCCAAGGCAGTGGGAAGTGTAGACAGAGTCAATGGATGGGAGGCTAGTTTGCGTGATGGATTAGGCTACATTCACGACCTTTTGTAGTTCCTTGTGGTCTTGTGCAAAGCAGGAGTTGATAGAGTGACTTGATAGAGTGATAGTGATAGCTGTGTCCAAAATTATGAGGGGAAGAGATGGAGTGGACAGGATAAATTGGTGCCCTTGGTGGAGAATTCTAGAACCAGGGACATATATTCAAGATAAGTGGCAGGAGTTGTAGAGGGAACATGAGGAAGACCTTTTTTACATCGAGGGTGGTGGGTGTCTGGTATTTGCTGCCCAGTTAGTGGTGGAGGCAGAGACCCTAAACTCTTTTAAGAAGTATTGGGGTCTGCACCTTAACTGCTGTAAGATACGGGGCTATGGGCCGTCTGCAGGAAGGTGGGTTTAGAAAAGATACCTGCATGTCCTTGGGCCAAGATGAACCAACTGGCCTCCTTCTGTGCTGTAACCTTTCTGTTGTTCCATGCCTGTTGCATCTGTATTTTTTTTATGATAAGGAGAAAAAGGACAATGAATACAAATTAACACATATATGTACAAATGTACAAGTCAGGAGCAGGAGTAGGCTAGTGTCCCTTTAAGCTGCTCTGCCATTCAGTAAGATCATTGCTGACCTGACTGTGGCCTCAACTCCACATTCCTGTTTACCCCCTTTACCCCTTGACTCTCTGTCCAGGCTGGAATGTGAAGATTTTCTTTGATATTTCCACAATGTGGATTTTGAGAAACCCTAGCCCATTGTGCCATATTTGTCTATACAATTATCTATTAAATTAGTATTGTTACCCAAACACTGCCCATCATTTCAAAGCAAGTTGCTAATTTGTTCAATAGAATTCAATAACTGAGTGGCAAATTAACTGTAATGATTATTCATAGCAGGATCAGTAAATATTTTGTTGCTCCTCTGGGGTGAAATTCAACTTTGGTTTGTCAATTTCTTGAGTGTAAAATGAAATATAGGGAGATGTATTTGTGCTAATGATCTTCTCCGCCCAATCAGTCGTTGAGGGATAATGGCTGTTAAATTGGAAGCGGGTGACCTTCAGCTGCGTAAAGCACCTGCCTCTCTTATGGAAATCAGGGTCCTAATGCTAGCTGTAGGATCCCGATTGAAATTTATTTATAAATAGGAGGAATTTGCATTATGCTATCTCTGTCCATTTGTCCCGAGCTTTGAGTGCCCTGACCAGCTGGTTGGGCTGCTGGTCAAACAACCAGAGGATGCTTCACAAGTTACATTTCTCAGGAAGCAGGAAGAGCAAGGATGCTCTTTATTTGAGCTTTCATTTATTAGACTTCTTTGAGGAAATAAAAGGGAACCTGTAGATGTGATGAACTTAGATTTCCCGAAGGTTTTTGATAAGGGGGTCACATCAAAGGTTGTTACACAAAATAAGAGCTCATGGTGTAGATGGTAGTGTAAGAGCATTGTTGGAGGATTGTTTATCCAACAGGAAACAGCAAGTAGTCATAAATGGATCATTGGCAGGTTGGTAAGATGTAACAAATGGAGTGCCAGAGAGATCAGTACAGAGGGCTCAACTATTTACAATCCATTGGTTAAGTGAGTGGGCAAACATTAGTTTGATGGAGTGTAATGGAGGAAAATATGAATTTCTTCACTTCAGCAAGAAAAAATTTAAAAAAAACAGCATATTATCTTAATGTAGAGAGATTGCAGAACTCTGAGGTATAGAGGGATCTGGGTGTTCTGGTACATGAACTTGGTATGAAGGTCATTAGGAAGGAAATGGAATGCTGTCATTTATTTCAAAAGTAATTAAAAACAAAAATCGACATGCTTTGTTACAGTTTTACAGGGCATTAGTGAGACCAACAACTTGAGTATTGTGTATAGTTTTGATCTCCTTATTTAAGAGAGGACATAATTGCATTAGAAGCAGTTCAGAGAAGGTTCACTCAACTGATTCCTGGGATGAGGGATCTGATGAGGAAAGTTTGAACAGGTTGAACTTGTACCCATTGCAGATTCGAAGAAAGAAAGGTGATCTTTTTAAGAGGCATCCCCCACTCATGGCACAAATAAGGATAATTTTTTTCACTGAGTAGTGAGCCTGTGGAACTCTTTTCCATAGAGAAAGGAGGAGGCAGAATCACTTAATATTTTTAAGGCAGAAGTAGACAGATTCTTGAGCAATAAGGGAGTCTTTGTGTGTAGGGATTGGCAGGAAAGTGGTATTGAGACCATAATCAGGCTACCCATGATCTTATTGACTAGCAGAGCAGGTTCAAGGGGCAGAATGGCCTAATTATGTTCTTAATTAATTTGTTCATGTATTCAAATGCTCCTCTGGCTCCATTAAAATATTTCCAATTGGGCATCCAGGGTGGGACATCTAGTGGGAGCGGGGGTTAAGCCATGTATCAGAAGTTTGTTCCGCTCATTAATTTAAAGACCCCTTTACCACTCATTGTCACCTTAATTGTTATGTCCACTGATAAAAACTGAACAAATAAAAGTCTACAAGCAGTCAAATACTGCTACCTTCAGCAGAAGACTCTACTGCTTACATGCAATGATGGTCCCATTTGCAGATGTTTTCATCTGTCCTTGAGCACTCTCCTCATACCTAGAGTAACTCATTCCCAGTGTATTTCCTGTATGGCTTGGAGTAGACAAAGAAAAGTTGCACTAGATTGGCTTTTTCACATGTTCAATAGCTTGCTAGTTATTTTTTACAAAACGGCGATCTGATTTCAGCACCCAGCTGCTTTCAGTATTATTGGAGGCTGGCAGGATGCCATTCCAACATCACACCATATTTTACATAAGTGTGGACTGGGAAGTGGGGTGATACTACCTACCCCATTTGTGGCCATAAAATCTAGCCCCAGTTACTTCATACTAGTAGTTCACATATAATAGCTCTATATAAATAATCATTTCATTCCATGCAATTATATGCTTAAGTGCATTAAATGTCACTACAAGCGTAAGCACAATATCTTTCTCACCTCTGGCACATCAGCATTTTTAACCCAAAACCAAGCTCAAAAAACAAACCTGCCATTTGCTTGACACTAATTCAAGCTAAATTGGAAGTTTCATTCAGAAAGGCCACACTGATGTCAATTATATGAATCCGAGTTGTCTTAATGACGCAGATTGAAGCTAAACCACGTTAGAGCAATATTACAAGAAAAGAAAAATCAGACGGCTAGTTATTCTATAGATAACTACCTGATGTGATTAACACTTCATGGAAAGCATGACACGGTTGTTCCATTACCTGACCTAATCCTCCTCCTTTTGTACAGCATAAAATTCACCTCGCCTCTTATCTCTTTTTTCCTGCAAAGTCTTGATTAACTTTGTGCAAATAGTGTAAGCAAAATCAAAACATTTACCTCACCCTAGATTCAAATAAAATTAGTCAACATGTTTTTTTAAAAAATCTATGTTTAACAATAATACCGCATAATAGGGGAATGAGGGAGGGGTGGGTTTTAACTTCCACCACACCTTTCACAATCTCACGTTGAAATCAACATTCATACAATTTAACAGACTAACTGACTTCCTAAACAGTCACAATTTCAGTTCACAATCAAATCAAATGACAGCTGTTGTGGATTATTAAACAAACTGACTGTGAATGAAAAGATTTGGTGTAAAGAATGAAAAAGACAAGGTGAAAGGGCAGTGTGTATCAGAGAAGCCATTTCCTTTACACTCTAGTGGTCATCGCGCTGTATATTTCTTGAATTTGTCATCCATATGAATAATGAGCGGAATTGATTCACTCCAAGGTTGCAAGATGGAGCAAAGCACTTACAGCAAACAAAAAATGCAAGAATTTACAAGATCTGTTGAAATGCATCCGAGAAATTGTTCGTCAGCACTACTGAAGAGTGTGCAGCTCCTTCTATGTTGTTGTGTGCAGGTCTGTTCTTAATAACATTAATTGCAAAACTTTCGAGGGCACCCTCTGCTGAAATGGGTATCATGTTGTTTTCTGTTGCCTTTCAATGGCTATTAATAGAGCACTGCAAAGAAAGCAATCTCACATAAACTGTCATTTGGACTTTTAGAGCTGAACTCAGGTTCAAGGGGAATAATACCCATCTAAGTCCTTGTCTGGGAGTGTAATATAAACCCAACTCTTAAAATATCAAGGCTGCCAACTAATAGTCAGACATCTAGCAGCAGTATCAGATTCCTATCATGCAATTGATTTTGTCCACCTCTTTTTACAGGGCTTCATTAAAATGAATATGAAGATCTATTCTTGTACAGCATGTCGCTGTTTGAAACTTGTCCATTTTATCAGTGGCTTGAGTGTTAAATAAACATTCTGCTACACCTTGGCCTATAAGAGTCTCTTCGCTGATATAAATGCATGTTGAAACAGAAGCATGATGCTTATCTAGACAACTAAAATTTAACCAGTTTATTGCGTGTTAGTTGTTGAGGGGATATTTTGGGAATAAATAAACTGAGGTGGATACTTCCACAGGAAAAATGTTCAAGCTTTCATTTTCTGACATGGTAAGTCTATTAATCTTATGAGGCTGAAAGCTTAGTAGGGAAGAAAATCAATAATTTGAAGTAAAGACAGATTGATGAATAACGGTTTCACTTTTGTCTTCTGCATCAACATACAAACTAATTCATTCTCAAAGTCCTTTTTTGACAATCTCAGAAAAATGGATGCATTTCACACCAGCAATTCCTTCAGGGTGTGATTCAAAATCACCAAAGCATTTGATTTCATTGGTTTAATTTTGAACACTTCACCATGTTAGAATATTTGAGTTTTCTTTAATGAATTTGCACAGAAAGATTCCCAATAATTGTAATGCAATTTGGCACGGCAGCACAGTGGCTAGAACTGCTGCCTCACAGCACCAAGGACCCAGATTCGATTCCAGCCAACAGTCACTGTCTGTGTGGAGTTTGCACGTTCTCCTCATGTCTGCGTGGGTTTCCTCTGGGTGCTTCGGTTTCCTCCCACAGTCCAAAGAATGTAAGTTTGGTGAATTGGCTGTGGTAAATTGTCCCTTTAGTGTCAAGGGGACTAGCAGGATAAATATTTGGGGTTACAGGGATAGAACCTGGGTGGGATTATTGTCAGTGCAAGCTCAACAGACTGAACAGCCTCCTGCACTGTAGGAATTCTATTCTATAGCAGCATAATGCCGGTTAAAAAAAGCTCAAATGACCTGGTGACCTGATTTCTGTCTTTCAAAAATTAGATCAACAAACACGGTGAAAAGAAACTCACTATTTCTGCCTGTGGAGGACTTGCTCAGCAATCTGCAGATGTGCAGTCAATGTGGTCAGATCTAGAATCAGGCATAAGTAAAAGAAAAATTTACATTTATATCATGCCTTCTATGTCCACAGGACATCCCAAAGCACCTCACAGCCAATGAAGTACAATTGAAGAGTACATGCCATTGTAATGAAGAAAATGCAGCAGCCAATTTGTACACAGCAAACTCACACAAATGGAAATGTATGAATGCTCAGATGATCTGATTTTGTATTGTTGATTGAGTGATAAATTTTGGCCAGGACACCAGGAATAATCTGTTTTTTTTCTACAAAACAGTGCTTTGGGACATTGTGCGTCCTGAGAGGACAAATGGGGACCTCAGTTTCATGTCTCATCCAACAAGCAGCACCTCTGACAATGTAGCGTTACTGCACTGTAAAATCAGCTTTGATTGTGTGCTTAAATCCTGGATTATGTTTTGAACCCACAACCTTCTTACTCAGATGTGAATGTAACACTGACTAATCCAGCTGATGTTATTTAGCAAAGAGTTTAACAAAGAGTAATCTTACAAAGCAGTGCCAAGGCAAGGAACAAGTTGAATCATACAGAAGATTTTTGTGTCGGAGAGCTGACCAGTGGGAGATAATTGAAAGTAGAACAAAGGAGAAGAGTAGAATCCAGGAATACAGGGGTCAACAGGTCAGGAACACAGGACAACAGATTCAATTACATAGGAAAGGTGGGAGAGAAATGCAAAAGGACCCTCAGACTCAATTGGAAAGTTGCAATTGAAGTATATCACATGATCACATGAAAGTCAGCCATCTGTCCTATCTAGAGTGCCGTTGAAGAGCACCTTAAGTTATGATCTCAACTTCTATCCTGCACAGATCTAGGAGCTTTTCAGGAGTCAACTACTTTGCTTTTTTTTTGAGAAAAATTGTATTTTCTGCAGAAGGAAAATACCAAAATCTGAGACAGTAACCGTTTCATTAAATGGTGCAATTGTAGTTATTTGTTTCAATGTCACGTTTGGTGCTGATGTGTTGACAATTTCTGTGTTGTTTCTGCATATGTCCTACCTTTAGGTCCTCACCCGACAGAAGGATGGTTGCATTTTGTACTCTGATTTCTATCAGCACAGAGTATTTGGCATTTGTGAAGCCTTAGAGTTTTGTGTGATCGCCTATAAGCTTGAAGCTAATATATAACTGCACCTTGAAAGGTGAATTTCAATACCTCCATAACAGCTATGGACATATCTATCAGGGTAATCTATCAGTACATCTGGCTTCATTGGAAAGCTCCATTGTACATACCACTGATGTCCTAATGACAATCAGACACTTGTAAAGTTAGTAAAGTTTGTTTATTAGTTACAAGTAGGCTTACTTTCATACTGCGATGAAGGTGATATTAAACTCCTCCAGTTGCCACACTCTGGCATCTGTTTGGGTACATTGAGGGAGAATTTTTAGCACAGCCAACTCACCTAACCTGCACACCTTTGCACTGTGGGAGGAAACCGGAGCACTCGGAGGAAACCCAGGCAGACACAGGGAGAACATGCAAACTCCACAGAGACAGTGACCCAAGCTGGGGATCAAATTCGGGTCCCTGGCGTTGTGAGGCAGCAATGCTAACCACTGTGCCATCATACTGCTAGTCTAACATAACCCAATTCCTGTCCAATGAATGACTCAACATAGCCCTTGTGATTGAGTAGCCTTCATTGCAAAGCGGACAAACAGTCTGGTAATTGCTCTTTGCAATATTATCTTTTCAATGCTTAATCAGATGACAAATTTATCATCATTAACAAACTAGGAGCATCACATCACAACTGAAGTAGCAGAATTAGGAATTTGACATGAATGCATTCAGCATTCATTTTAGAACTACACAGGACACGTTAAAGGTGTTCGCAGAATTCAGTCAATAACAAGCTGATTTTTATTTGGTTATTTCAAAAATATCTTTCAACTTTGAAATTATGCACACATTTCAGAAATCCTACTTCGCATTGTGCAGCTGCAGAAACTGGAACTAATATTGCATACATTCAACTAATTCAAATGTTTGGATGTTGTAAAATAACTGCTATGTGTTGGAATTCAATAGCAAAATTAACATTAAACTTCAACAAAATGTCACTGAAAAGAAAACTGTTGCTCTGATAAGCTGATGGCACATTAGTTGCGTCAAGGTGATATGTCAGAAGTTCTACGCTTGCCCTTCAACACAATTGGACAGTTTGCACAAGAGGAGTTAAGCACAAAGGGAATTCTAGTCAACAAGAAGGGGTAACTGAGGGAAGCTGCTCACAGGCATCCTTCAGACGGTTATTGCTGAGCTAGAATTTGGTGTTCTGTGCACCAGTGGTTCGCGGCCTCACAGCACCAGGGACCCGGGTTCGATTCCTGGCTTGGGTCACTGTGCGAGTCTGCACGTTCTCCCCATGTCTGTGTGAGCTTCCTCCAGGTGCTCCAGTTTCCTCCCACTGTCCAAAAGATGCGCTGATTAGTTGTATTGACCATGCTAAAATTCTCTCTGTGTATCCAAACAGGTACTGGAGAGTGGCGACATGGGGATTTTCACAATAACTTCATTGCAGCGTTAATGTAAGCCTGCTTGTGACACTAATAAATAAACATGTTTTTAAAAAAAACTGTAAACTTTAAAACAGTTTGGCTGGAATTTGCTGTGAAGCTGGGTGTGTGGCGGGGAGGGGAACACAATAATTGGGGGATAACTCAAAGATAAAATGTCTTTAATAGATAATGCATTGAAACTTATGGTGATTGGAAAATAACAGTCATTGACATGGAAAACATTTTGTTAAATCGACTCTTAATGACTATTTTCGTTCACCAGTAACATCCCATTTGCAAGTGGGTAGAAATGCTGTCTCCAGGATGTTTCTTGCAGCTGCAGTGCAGCCCAGACAGGAAGTTTTGCCCGCGTATTGTTAATGCTTTGTCATCATTTTGTTTTCGTTGGCTGTCAGCACACTTCCAGATCAAGAGGATGGCAACGCATAAAAATGGAAAAACAGAGCAATTCATTAATCATTAAAAAAAAACAACTGGCTGTTTTTGTTATCGACTTCTGCTGAGCTCCCAGACAGAGAGTGTAATAAACACTGTGATAATAGCTCTGCGGGGAAGCGGATTCATCTTTTCCTGTTTTCGTAGCCAGGCACTGAATCACTAGCAGATAATCTTCCTCACTATCTCTAATAGATAGATTAATTGATTAGAGCCATAGGTTTAATTTTAATATCACGATTGATAAAACACTTTTAAAAAAAAGCATGGCAAACACATTTCAACTTTGAAGGTTTTTTAAGTCGATAAAAGACAATTATATTTTAGCTGGTACTGGATAAACGTAAAACAGATCAACTCTCCATCAAGAATCACAACTGGATCAGACAGATGAGACAAAAAATGGATTGCTTTTATTGTATTGGTGCAGTAAACTTGTACCTCATTAATTTAAATACCTGTTAGTTATTTCTTCACAAAGTTGAATATGTCTGCTACAGATTAAATAAAGTCTTTTTTAATTCTCAAGATCCTACCACTTTGTGAGTCAGTGATTCTTAAATTTTTTTTTTAATTGGACAACCCCTTTTAAAATGGATAGATCACCATGGACTGCCATCCAAAAGATACTCATCATATGGGCCTGAAGAATGTTCAATAATGCCTTTAAAAAAATAAATATTTCCTTACAAGATCAGTGAGATGGTTATGTGTGCTTCTTACTGCCGAGTCTGTCTCTCAGATTGTGTTGACAATGATCCTTGTAAATCATCATTCACTTCCAAAGGTGATCTATTCTTTGCCCTCCCAGCCTTCGGGAAAACGGTAGTCTAGGTGAGCGAATATTTTGTCACCCTTTCTTTCAGTTTAAGTATGTTGTGTAAAAGTACTTAAAATTTACTCTGGAATAAAGCTGAATTCACCTGGAAGCTGCCTCCAACCCCAATAATTGTAGATCTGCTGGATTTTCTTGGTGCTATTCTCCGCACACCACCAAGCACACTCCCGTCCAAGGTGAGACAGCCAGTCCATTCTGCCATGCACGTGGGGCAGTCATACTCTGCTCACACCTCACCCCAAATCTGTCTCCAGCTGCTGCTCATTGACCACGTCATCCTGGGCAGCACCCCCCCCATATTGTCTACACGTAAAGCCGGTTGTGCTTGGCAAGAATTTCCATGTTATTTTGTGGACCCCGGAAAATGACTGCAGACCCCAGAGGTTCGGGTTTGGGAACCACAGCTGTAAGCCACCACCCTGCTCACATTTCATAGAAACCCTACAGTGCAGAAGAAGAAAGCTATTCAGCCCATTGAATCTGCACTGACAACAATCCCATCCCCGGCCCTGTCCCCACAATCCCATAGATTTACCCCGCTAATTCCTCTAACCTACACTAAGGGGCAATTTTAGCATGGCCAATCAACCTAATTTGCACATCTTTGCAATGTGGGGGGAAACAGGAGCACCCGAAGGAAACCCATGCAGATCATGGAAGGACATGCAAACTCCACACAGCCAGTCACTCGAGGCTAGAATTGAACCTGGGTCCCTGACACTGTGAAGCAACAGTGTTAATCACTGCGCCACCATGCTGTCCATTTGCCCTGGACAGCAATGTGGTCCTGTTCATCGAGCAACCGCTGAATTCCAAAACTGACTGACAGCTTTGGACGGGAGTCTAGGGCCACAATAAAGAGGTGAACCTCTCACTGATGCAGTGGAGTCAGTATCTGACTGAGTCTGCGGCTGACACTAGCTACATGTCTCTCTGGCAATACTGTTCTTTCTCATCAGGCTAAAATGAGTAAATTCCAAAACTAGAAAGGAGAATTCTTTTAAAATTGCAGTAAATGTTTTGTGGAGCATTTTCTGTTAAAGTATTGCTTTAATTCCAAAATTTCTAGTGCATACTGAGAAGTCTTAGTGTACAAGTCAACTGAATTATTAGCTTGATCCTGCTTGTACTATACATTCTCCTGATACAGTATTGACAGCAGAAGCATCTGTTTAATGCTGCAGTTATACTGCGGGAATCACTTGACACCAGTTAACCAGTGATGCCTTTTAGAGAGATGCTACTTGACTCAAAAGTCCTTTACAGCCCCCAGCACCAGACTATATGGATGGAACGTATCATGTCTGTAAACAAGTCTGCCAAGACTTTTGACTCTTTTACAACGATGAAGAGAGCTAAAAATTAGTTTGCCCCGTCATTCAGGCACAGGGGTCACAATACATGACCCGTCTGCTCCGATTCCGGTAGAAGTGAGCCGCACTGCAGATTGTAATGTAGGACTGAGCACCACACACTGCCTCTGTGCTCAGCAAGAAGCTCAGCAGCCTTCGTTGATAGTACATGGTGCAGCCAGCCCCCTTCTCCAAGACAATCTGCTTCTTTCAAAGGGAAGTACTGAATAACAGGAAGCTGCTGCTGAATAACATTGCTGCAGTTCTAAGTAAGGAACATGGAACGCCAGGGCTTCAAGGTCAACACTGCAGTGCTGGAGGCCTTGTTAATGGAGCTGGACAGGAAGAGTGACACCTAGAGGCTCTCAAGGACAGCCCTCAGAAAGGGTTGACAACAGGTGGCCAGGAAGTTCAACTCCCAGTGTCAAGACCCAAGGCAGCAATGCCACAAGAGGTCTAACGATCTCACGTGGGTGTCAAGGTCACATGACATCGCTTACCCACCACAACAACATCTCACATTGCTCAGTGTACCCAATACAGGAAGTAAAGTCCTGTACGGCCCTGAATATGAGGGAGGCGATAGTTTAGTGGCATTATCACAAGGCAATTAATCCAAAAACTCAGCTAATGCTCTGGGGACACAGGTTCAGATCCCACCATGGCAGAGGTGGAATTTGAGTTCAATTTTTTAAAAAATCTGGAACTAAGAATCTACTGTTGATGAAACAATTGTCAGAAAAACCCATCTGGCTCACTAATGTCCTTTAGAGAAGGAAATCTGCCCTCCTTATCTGGTCTGGCCTACATGTAATTCCAGAGCCACGGCAATGTGGTTGATTCTCAACTGCCCTCAGGCAACTAGGGATGGGCAATAAATGCTGGCCAGCCAGCGACACCCATGTCCCATGAGTGAACCTCCTCCGGCAGCACCACCTTCTGTGTGAAAAACTTATCCCTTACATCTCTTTTAAACTTTTCCCCTCTCACTCTCAATCCATGTCCCTGAGTAATTGACCCTTCGACCCTGGAAATAAGACTCAAACTCTCCACTCTATCCAAGCCTGTCATAATCTTGTGAGCCTCTATTAAGTCCCTCCCTCATCCTCCGACACTCCAGTGAACACAATCCAAGTTTATTCAACTTTTCGTCATAGTCCATGTCCTCCAAACCAGGCAACATCCAGGCAATCTCTTCTGCATCCCCTCCAATGCATCAATATCTTTCTGGTAGTGTGGTGATTAGAATTGTACACAATGCTCCAAATACGGCCTAATCGAAGTCTTATACAGCTGCAACATGGTTTTCCAATTTTTATATTCAATTTCCCAACCTATGAAGGCCAACATGCCATATGCCTTCTTGACCACCTGAGGTGCCATCTTCAGAGAACTGTGGATCTGCACACCTATATCCCCCTGTAAGCTAATGTTTCTAAGGACTCTACCATTAACTCAATACTTTCCTTCCGCAGTAGACCTTCCAAATCACATCACCTCACATTTGTCCAAGTTAAATTCCATCTAGCATCTTTCAGCCCGGGTCTCCAGCCAGTTTATGCCCTGCTATATCATCTGACAATCCTCCTCACTATCCGCTACTTCCCCAATTTTTGTATCATCTGCAAATTTACTAATCAGACTACCTACATTTTCCTCCAAATCATTTATATATGTTACAAACAACAGAGGCCCCAGCACTGATTCTTGTGGAACACTGCTTGTCACAGACCTCCAGTTAAAAAAGTACCCTTCCACTGCTACTCTCTGCTTTCTATGCCCAAGCCAGTTTTGCATCCACCTTACCAGCTCACCTCAGATCCCATATGACTTCACCTTCTGGATCAGCCTGCTGTGAGCAACCTTACCGAAGGCTTTAGCAAAGTCCATGTATGCAACATCCACCGCCCTGGTCAATTTTTCTTGTCATTTCCTCAAAGAACTCAATCAAGTTTGTGAGACACAACCTCCCCTTCACAAAACCATGCTGCCTATTGTTAATAAGCTTGCTCTCTACCAGTTGTGAGTGCACCCTGTCCCAAAGAATCTTCTCCAATAATTTCCTCACCACTGATGTAAGGCTCACTGGCCTGTATGTTGCAGGATTGTCTCTCGTGCCATTCTTAAACAGAGGAACAATGTTAGCTGCTCTCCAATCCTCTGGTAACCCACCCATGACTAAAGGGAATACAAAGATTTTGGCCAAGGCCTCAGCAATTTCTTCCCTTACCTCTCTCAGTATTCTGGGATAGACCTTATCTGGTCCTGAGGACTTGCCCACCTTAATGTTTTTCAAGAGCTTCAATTCATCCTTCCTTATTACCTCAGTATGTCCTAGAATGTCAACATCCTCCTTTCTAAACTCACCACCCACCACATCCTTCTCCATTGTGAATACTGATGCAAAGTACGCATTAAGCATCTCACCCACCTCACCTGGCTCTACACACAATTCCCTCCACTGTCTGAGAGTGGACCTACTCTTTCCTTAGCTACCCTCCTTATCCTTATTTATGCTTAAAAAAGCCCTGGGATTTTTCTTAATCCTGCCTGCTAAGAACATCACATGCCCCTTTTTGCCCTCCTAAGTCCCTGTTTAAGCTCTTTCATTCTCCCTTGGTATTCCTCAAGATCCTTATCCGTTTTCAATTTTCTGAAAGTCGTGTGCCTTCTTCTTCTTTTTCACTAAGCTTACAATCTCTCTTGTCATCCAGGGTTCCTGAATCTTGCCATCTTTATTCTTCATTTTTACAGGAACATACTTGTCCTGAATTGTTAACAACTGACTTTAAAAGACTGATGTGGATTTACCATCAAACAGCCACCCCCAGTTTACATTCCCTAACTCCTGCCTGATATTGTCATAGTTAACTTTCCCCCAGTTTAGTACTTTCACTCTGGGATTACTTCTATCCTTTTCTACAAATATCTTGAAACTTATAGAATTATGATCACTGTTCCCAAAATGGACTCCCACTAAGACATCAATCACCTGTCTGGGCTCGTTTCCCAGAACTAGGTCAAAGATAGCCCCTTCCCTAATTAGACTATCTACACATTGCCTCAAGAAGCACTGTTAGACACACTGACAAAACTCTGCCTTGTCCATGCTCCTGGCACTAAAGGAATCCCTGTCTATGTTGGGGAAGTTAAAATTGCCCACCACAACAACCTCATTGTTTTAAAATCTTCCCATAATCTGCTGATATATCAGTTCTTCCACTTCACGCTGACTGTTGAGAGGTACAACCCAACAGTGTGACTGCACCTCTCCTATTCCTGAGTTCCATCCATATGGCCTTACTGCAGGATCCCACCAATGTTCCCACCCTCTGTTTAACTATGAAACTCTCCCTAATCTGTAAAGCAACACACCGGCCTGTTTTGTCACCCTCTCTATCTTGCTTGAAGCATCTGAATCTTGGAATGCTAAGCTGCCAGTACAGCCCTTGTTTTATCCAAGTCTCCATATTTGCCACAACATCATAGTTCCATGTAGTAATCCAAGTTTTAAGTTTATCTGCTTTCCCTGTTTTATTACCTTGCATTAAAGCAAACACACCTCAGACCATCTGTCCTGTCATGTTTTGTACACTCTTCCTTATTTTATTTCTCTTAGCCTTATTGGACCCATTCAGTGAGTTCTCCATAGTCTCTGTCCTATGGCCCTTTTTGATTTTTGTCTTTGGTTCCACTGCCTTCCACTTTTCCCTTTACTGCCTTTTGTTTCTGTCTCCACTTTATTTCTCTCTGACTTCCTGCATTGGTTCCCATCCCCCTGTCATATTAGGTTAAAACCTCCCCAGTGACACTAGCAATCACTCCTCCGAGGACATTGGTTCTAGTCCTGCCCAGGTGTGGGCCATCTGATTTGTGATGGTCTCACCTCCCCCAGAACTGGTTCCAATGTCCCAGGAATTTGAATCCCTCCCTCTTGCACCATCCCCCAAGCTGTGTATTCATCTTAGTTATCCCAACATTCCTACTCTGACTAGCACATGGCACTGGGAACAATCCTGAGATTACTACCCTCGAGGGTAAACTTCTTAGTTTCAATCCAGAAAACAAAGGTTCTCTGTCAGTCCATTTCTACCATAGAACCCTATCCCCTAGCCATTCAGATCATCTGTGAGCCTCTGGACAATGTAAATGATAGCCAACATTTCAGGAGCCTCTTCTCAGTATGAGCAGACATCGATGATGAAATGCAACATCAACTCCAATGTCTTCCAGCGCGTGAGGAAAAAAGGACAGAATTTTCCCATCCCGCAGATGGGATATGGACCTTGCAAAGGGATTTTCCAGACCTAGGGCAAGCATGACTGGAAAATCCCACCCTCAGTGTTCAAAGACTGAGACCTCAAATCCAAAACTTGTAGTCGACAGAGCAGCTGTGGTCCCCGCCTTCCTGGATTCATCAGAAACATGGACAATGTACAGCAGACATCCCAAATCCTCAGAGAGATATAACCAACATTACTTCCACAAAATCCTGCAAATCCACTGATTGGATAAGCATAGCAACATGAGTGTCCTCTCCCAGACTCCATACCGGCAAGCTTAGCCCTTCAAATAACACCACTACAAGGTCCATCTACAACTCAATGCTTGATTGTTTGTCAGTGTTGTGCAAATTCACTGACTGGAATTTCATGGCCCCAATTTGGTAAATGGGCATCACCACAGCCAATGGGCTGGTTCTATGTGGTGAAAGGACATAACAGTTGCTTCCAGTGTTCACAGATGATTCCCACATGTGTCCTACAGTTTTATATATATACACGCACACGCACACGCACACACGCAGTGCGCAGTCTCCAATGGCACCACTGCGCACTGGGCCAAATTTGACAGCTGAAGGTCTGAAACAGCCTGCCATCAGCTGAAGAAGTGGAAGTGAAGGATGGGCTCACTCTTCAAGAAGATATCACACGATATAAAGGGAAACTGGTGTGATCCGACTGTAATTGTTGTACAATTCTCGCATTTGTGCAAAGTAGATGTTTTTTAAAGTATACATCATTCAATACAACACAGAGAAAAATGGCTCTTCTTGTGCTAAATTGTCTGTTTTTTGTGACTATATCTAATTTTTCACCAGTAATATGGACCAACAGGCTGATATCAAAATCTGTCAAAAAATGAGCGCTTGGTTAACTGTGAGGAAATATTTAAGGCAATATTGATGGCATCCATATATATACATGGTAAATACAACACAATGTAGATAAACAGGAAATGGCAAATTTTGGGTGAAAAGCATTTGGGAATAGAAATATAATTGAAATAGTAACATCCTCCTTGGGTTGAATAAAGACATCAGGGGGAATTGAAAGTGAGAAATACCATAAAAGTGTCAGTTTGAGTTAAACATAGCTTCTTGCCTCTGAATCACAAGGTCACTCTCGTCTCTGAACAGATCAGAAGTCCATATAATAATGTCACAGAGTATTTTACATTTCCCTCAGCAAACAAACCAGGCTTCAATTTAATAGCTTACTGAAAAGAAATCAGCTCCAGCAATACAGCAATCCCACAAAACTATACCTGAACTGCCAGCCTTAAGGAAATGCTTACATTCTGAGTGGGTGCCTGAATCCATAATAAATACATTTTCATAATACTCGCAACACAGAAACAAACACTTTGTCCCAAGTAACTCTTGATGTTGCTTATCTCCATAAGAAGTCATCTTCATCACATGTACCCACTCTAAGTCTGAGGTCACATACCAACCAACTCAAGTACAGCTTCTTCCCTGCTGCCATCAGTGTTGAATGCACCTACCTTGCATTAAATTGATCTTTCCCTGCACCCTAGCCATGATTGTCACACTACATTCTTTATTCTCTCATTTCCTTCTTTATGAACGTTATGCTTTGTCTGCATAGCGCGCACGAAACAATACTTTTCTCTGTATGTGAATACATGTGACAATAACAAATCAAATCAAATCTATCCCCTTATTCTTTACTTCCTCTTTCCTTTAACCACCTCCTATGCTTAAGAGTTGACATGACCTCTGTGCATGCCATAGGTTCACAAGGCTCTGTAAAAATGTTTCCCATTCTGAATCTCAAATCTCTTGCACTTATTTTAATCCATTTGATGCTGCTTAATCACTGGAAACAATTCATTAAAATTCTCAACCTGCCATGCTGGTATTTGAACTCACTTTCTACCAGATGACAAGTCCAACAATATAATCTACTGGATGATGAGTACTACATTATTGTATACCCATTAGGACCCATCGAGAAACTCCTTGGACCTGCTATGCTCAGGATTACTTTGTCTACATGCAGCATAACTTGGGGTATGAAAATGTCTCATTTTCCTTATGTGAACAGTAATTATTTCATATATGAGCTTTGATTTTACACAGACCACTGCCAGAACTGATTATTGCTACTTAGTGTTTTTGGATGGTATTTATGCTAGGCATTATATGAATTCGGTTCAGATCATGTCTGCTGAAGTAAGCACAATTCAAGCTGTGGTCTGATACTTGAGTAGTATTCAAGTTCAAATAACAGTATACAATATTAATATTGGACATTTTAATGCATATGTACAAAATTCCTCTGTCTGCTGCCTTAAATAAGGCATTAATCAGTCTAACCGAATAGGTTTTTGTGATAAGAAGGAAACTGCTTACAGATATGTTAAAGTTTTTGTATTCTATCATGCGGTGCAATTTCAGCCCCATTGTGTCAATTCTGATGCCGTAGTTACAGCCAAACAAGCCAAAAGCCAATGAACACCAAACTGTTTTGAAACCATGTCCTGCACTGGAATAGATCAATGCCAACATACGTATAAGACATTGGGCGGAATTCTCCATTATTGAAACTATGTGTGGTCGTGGGTGGCTCTGGTGCCACATTCTGTTCTTGGAACCTCATTAATTATGCACAGCCACTTGGAGGGCTGGCAGCTGATTCATCCACCTGCCATCAGCAGGTCCAACACCATATACATATACAGGTCCAACTCACTCATATCACCCTCTCCAGCCCACCACCAGGCCATGTAGGATGTCAGCAATATAGAAGAAAAAGGCTAGCAGGCTTAAGAAGAAGCCTCTTCCTCAATTCAACCATCCTCCTCCCAAGTTCATCACCTTCAAGGTACTATGCTCCACTTGGACCTCCATCCACCACATTTGAAGTTTGTGTGTATCCCCCTTCTAGTAAACGATATTGAATCCCTTGCTTGTGAACTTCTCATGCAGCCTTGTCAAGGTCCAGCTTCCCTCCCCTCAGTCTTCCCTCTGCTTCCGTTGGTCATCTTTTTCATCCACCTCTTTGCCCCTCTGCTTGCCAATGTGAACCCACAGCCTTGCCCCATTCTTTATGCAGCTCTCCTTCCACATTGTCCCTCTTTTCAGGCCACACCACCTGGGATAGACACTGGTACGTGGCACTGGGGAGAATGAGACCCCTGTACTCATCAAAGGCACAGTACTGATTTGAGTCAGTGACACAGGAGGATCCATGGGTCCAACAGGACGGTGCTGTCCATGAAGACCAGCTCAGCTTGGGGATGAAGGGCAGGAACCAGTGTGGTGTACAGTGCATTAGGAGCAATGCAGCACCATGGCAGTGCTGCAATCACCTCACAGTCTCTTGCAAACTGAGGACTGTCTTGTGCACGCCACTCTTTATCAAACAGGTTTTAGACTGACATAATTTCATGTTGATGTGATGCAAGATTGAAAGGCCTGACAGGACACCAGCAGGCAGCTGGTTTAATGAGCATTCATGAGATGCAAATGAATGCAAATGGTGTTCATGTCACCTGCCAGCAGGAAAACAACCCATCATTAACCCACGATTGGGTGAATTGCAATGTGATTTTAAGCCAGTGGGTTTCCGACATTTTCGTTCCCAATCGATTCTCTGCTGATGCCTATTACCAAACCCATCTGGGGTGGGATGGGAAAATTCTGCTCAGTGAATCTGAGGACAGTAGACCATTTATAAAAATAATTAATGTATGGTTAGATTGTTTCAGTTCCCTCCAAAACTGAGGCAAGAATATGTGCAAGTTTGCATGTGATGCATAATGATGCTTGGGTTCCTTTAAATACAGTGATATATTTTAATATTTATTGGAAACATTTATACATTATACAAAAAAAGGCCCATACCAGATCTCAAACAGAATCACAAGAATACATTAATACTTTAATCACTTCATTAAGATCTTCATTATTTCTTGAAAGCTACCAACGGAACATTTGCTCACTACTAAAACATGTGTTCCTAACAACAGGGCTGTAATTACAATTCTCATCAATAAATCAAAGGAAGTTATTCTGCACAATCACAGGAAGAATATCATTCACCAAGCCCTGCTCGGGGATATTCAGTAAAGGACATAAACTTCAAAATGAAACTCAGAAACCTCTATAAAAGAAAATCCCGCACATCCCCCTATTTTCCACTTTGGAAATTCCCTAGGATATTTTGTTATACGCAGGTGGCATAATAGATGTTGCATCCTAGGTGCAGAGATACAGAAAGTCTTAGGATTTGCATAGACATGGAACACGTCCCCATCACCTCTGACAGGCCCATTGTCATTTTACACTCAACTGAGCATTGATTGGCAGCAGGCAGGACTTCTGACTGCCCTTGCATGGAGGTCTCACCTTGGCTGATCAGCCCCTGGCAGAACCTAAGCTGAGCATCAATGAGCAGGTTATTGCTAAGTAAGTGCCACTTGATCCCATTGTTGATGACCCCATCCATCACATACTGATGATTGAGAGTTGACTGATGTGACAGTAATTAGCTGAGTTTGAGTTCTCCTGCTATTTTATGTATAGGACTAATCTGGGTAATTTTCCACATTGCCAGGTCAATGCCAGTGTTGTACGTGCACTGGAACAGCTTGGCTAGGGACATGGTAAGTTCTGGAACACAAGTTTTCAATACTATTGCCGGAAGCCATAGCCTTTGCAGCATCCAGTGAATTTCTTCAATACCTTGCTATCTTACACAGTGGATCGAATTGGCTGAACACTGACATCTGCAATGCTGGCTACCTCAGGAAAAGGCCGAGATATATCATCCGTTTGGCTGAAGATTGTTGCAAATGCTTCAACTTTATCTTTTGTGGTGGTGTGTTGGGCTCCCTCATCACTGAAGATACAATATCAGTAGAGCCTCCTCTTCCAGTAAGTTGCTTAATTGTCCACCATCATTCATAGCTAAGTGTGGCAGGCACGATGGCACAGTGGTTAGCACTGCTGCCTCACAGAGCCAGGGACCCAGATTCAATTACCGGCCTGGGTCACTGGCTATGCAGAGCCTGCATGTTTTTCTTGAGTCTGCATGGGTTTCCTTCCACAGTCCAAAGGTGTGCTGGTTAAGTGCATTGGCCATACTAAATTGCCTCTTCATGTCATGGGGATTAGGAGGTTAAATACATATGGTTACGGGGATAGGGCCTGGGTAGGATTGTTGTTGGTGCAGACTCGAAGGGCAGAATGGTCTCCTTCTATTGGAATTTTATGATTCTATGACTGAAGAGCTTAGATTTGATCCATTGGTTGTGGGATCACTTAGCTCTGTCTATTTCTTGCTGCTTTCACTGTTTGGTAAGCAATTAGTCCTGTTTTGTAGCCATACTGGGTTGAAAGATCTTTTTTATATATGCCTGGTGCTATTTTTAGCATGACCTTCATTTAGCATGACTTGGTGGTAATGGTAGAGTGGGGAATATGCCAGGCCATTAGATTACTGATTGTGTTTGAATACAATTCTGCTGCTGCTAATAACCACAACCCCTCATTGTTGTCCTACCTTGAGTTACAAGAGCTTACTTGAGATTCCAACGCCAGCATCTCCACAACTTGGGTTACTAGAACAGATCAAAATCCATTGCATTTAGCACAGTGGTAGTTCCAAAAACTATCTTTAATGTGAAGATGGGACTTTGTCTCCACAATAACTGCAGTGATCACTTCTACCAATACTGTAATGGACTGATGCATCTGTGGCTGGCTGTTTGGTAAGGATGAGGTCAAGCATGCTTTTTCTTTTTGTTGGTTCCCTCACTACTTGCCACCGACCCAGTCTAGCAGCTATGTCCTTTAGGCCTTGGTCAGATTGGTCTGCAGTGGTGCTACTAAGCCAGTGCTAGTGATGGATATTGAAGTCTTCTCAGAGTACATTCTGCACCCTTGCCATTCTCAGTGTTTCCTCCAAGTGATGTTCAACATGGAGGAACACTGATTCATCATCTGAGATGATAGAGGTGGAGAAGAAGGGTGGTGGATATATGGTAATCAGCCCGAGATTTCCCCAACCATATTTGACTTGATTCTTCATGGGGTCTGTAGCCAACTTTGAGAATTCTCAAAGCAACTCTGTCCTGACTGTATATCACTGTGCCACCACCACTAGAGAGACAGGACATGCCCATGAATGGTGACAGTGATGACATGGACATTATCTCAAAGTAATGATTCCCTAAGTATGACTATGTCAGGCTGTGGCTTGACTAGCCTGTGAAACAGCTCTCCCAGTTTTGGCATAACCACCCCCCCCTCCCCCAGTGTTAGTAAGGAGGACTTTGCAGGGTTGACAGGGCTGAGTTTGCCTTTGCCTTTTTTGGTGCCTAGGTCAATGCCAAGAGGATGGCACAGTGACACAGTAGTTAACACTGCTGCCTTCCAGAGCCAGGAACCTAGGTTCGATTCCAACCTTGGGTGATGTGCGGAATTTACATGTTTTCCTCGTGTGGGTTTCCTTCGAGCGCTCCGGTTTCCTCCCACAGTCTGACAGACATGCTGATTCGATGCATTGGCCATGCTAAACTCTCCCTCAGTGTACCGAATAGGCGCCGGAGTGTGGCAACTAGAGGATTTTCACAGTAACTTCATTACACTGTTAATGCAAATCTACTTGTGAATAGTAAATAAACTTAAAAAAAAATTCAGAAGCGCTTAATACAGATTCAATTCCTTACTGAATTTATGGAACCATCGAATCCTTAACAGTGCAGAAGGATGCCATTCACCAATTGAGGCTGTACCAACTCTCTGACAGAGTATCTTACCCAGGCCCTCTCCCCACCCCTATCCCCGTAACCCCACACACTTACTATGCATCTAACCTAACATTTTGTGATACAAAGGGGCAATTTAGCTTGGCCAATCCACCTAATTTTCCAGCAGCTTGATACAACAGAATGACTTGCTGGGCCATTTCAGAGAGCACTTAAGAGTCAATCACATTAGGGTGATAAGAAGGGGCCACATCTGTGGAGTGTCCATGTTTGTTTTCAAGGAATTTGCTTAAATCTGCAGAAATCCAATTTTGCCCGACCAAATTTAAAAAAAACACAGAACTGGGCTTTCATTTTTTGGTGTTGAGAATTTACTTTGATGTTCTTGGAATTTCTAAAATTGATGTCCATCCATTCTGCAAAACTCCTAAAACTCGATGCATCGAGTGACACACAGAGTTGGGTTAGAATTTCCCACTTGCTCTCCAGTGTGCTGTTCAGTGGAAAAACAGGAAAAGAACAAGAACCAACCCACATCAAAAGAGGGAAGCCCATAAAAGTGGAGAGGGGCAATTCTAACTGATCTGATATGTCTCAAAAGAGGTGATATCAAAACAGTATTGGTGGAGATTCAGAGCAACATATGCATACACAATCTTCGCAAGGTGTGGCAGGTGGCGCAGGGATAACTGGGCAAGGGGTAAGATTCCTGATAACTAGGGGCAAGATTCTTCGGCCACAGAGTCATATGTTTCCCACTGGCAGGAGATGACATGTTGTTTGCTAGCAGCGGGATTCTCTGGTCCCACCTTTGTCAATTGGAACACCAGTTAACATCACCCCACACCAGCGAGAAACCTGCAGACAGGGGTGCCCTGCCAGCGGGATCAGAGAATCTGTCTGGCGTGAATGGCCAGAGAATTCCAGCCCAGGCATTCCAACCTCACAAAACGGAAGGAGAATTACCAAAATGCCACGATACACAAAACGGCATTTTTCTCACGCTTACATAAATGAAAACATAAATCTAATTGTGACACATCCATACAACAAAATATAATAAATATCTATTACCGCACAAATAGTGAAAAGAATCGCCGAGAGTGCCTCAGTTTAAAGGCTGATGGTTGCCCTTTTCAGAAAAGCATTTCAGTCTTCATTTGCGGTGAAAGAGATACCATTTTCATTGCAATGGCATAGATATATATATAAAGCTTCTCTAACAATTTTCAGAGGTAATTGTGCTCCTTGGACAAAGGTTATATTATGATTATCGTTCTTTCCTGTTTATGATCTCCATGAATAGCAATGATGGACAGCAAAACCCACAAAAAAAGGAAATAGTTTGTAAATTGCTTGAAACCTGGAGACTGAGAAAAACCACAGACAAGTGCAGCAACACATTAGTACATGCACCACACGATAGTGTGGATAGGATATTTCATCTTGAGAATAATTATGGATTTTATTTCTTGTCATTTAATGGGCAATTTGGGTCAATGACCTCAGGGTTTGGGTGCATCATTCAGACTTTATTAACATCTGGTTAATGAAGAATAAATCAAATCTCATTCTCATTCTTACCCATTCTCCTTAGGATGGGTCAAGGTTTTATGGAAGCAAGGGTGAGAGTATGGTTAAGAACCACTGCCACTTCAACCTTGCGTATGGGAGAAAACCTCCACAATTGTGTGTCTTATAATTTAATACTAAATTGGTGCTAACTCATCAGCTTCCCACTTCTGCTTGCAATGTGGTGAGAAGGGATGGCACAGTGGTTAGTGCTGTTGCCTCACAGTGCCAGAGACCCGGGTGACTGTCTGTGTGGAGTTTGCATGTTCTCCCCTTATTTGCTTGGGTTTCCTCCGGACGGTCTGGTTTCCTCCAACAATCCAAAAATGTATGGGTTAGGTTGATTGGCCAGGCTAAATTGCTTCTTATCTTCAGGGGGATTAGGAGGATAAATGTGGAATTATGGGGATAGGGTCAGGGTGGGATTGTTGTCAGTGCAGGCTCGATGAGCCGAATGGACTCCTTCTGAACTGGGATTCTAAGGCCCTGAAAAGTAATGGAGTCGGATTATTACACCTGGTTGGGAAGATGAGTGACCAATCCATTCAGAAGTGATAGCGGTGACAAAAACAGAAAATGCTGGAAAGCCTCAACAGTTCTGACAACATCTGTGGAGAGAGAACAGAGCCAACATTTAGAATCGGAATAACACTTCATTATAGTGGAGATGTTTGATCAGTTTTAATTGCAGGGCCTCATTAGTATGCCATTGGCTAAATTCCTGTTTGAAACAGCTGGGGACGTCAACTGGAAGAGGCTGCCTAGCAATTAAAATCAAATGTTTTACAGAAACTGATCCTGGCAGAAGTCGTTTCCATTCTCACAGAGACAAATAACATTTTAAAGAGATCAATTTCCGGGTGATCAGAAAGAACTGAAGGGCAAGAATTCATGTTTTTAAGACTTTTACTGTGAGAAACAAACTACAATCAGCATAAACCAAACATTACTTAACAGGTAATTAATATATCAAACTAAAGAAGATACTTCCACATTTATTTAACACAGTCAAAATGTGCATTACAACCCCTTTCACTGTGTGCTATTCTCCTTATTTCTTCAGAAGGAACTCTTCAAAATGCAGCTAATGGAAATACAATAAAACTTACCCCAACTTATAAATCAGCAAAAGTGTTTAATAAAGAATCATTATTACTCCAAACTTGAGGCCTCGCCCTGGGCCACTCCAAGCTCTCCACAATTCTACATAATTCCTTATTTATAGTGATTCAGCTGGTCAGCTATTACATCACTCTGTAATTGGTTCCATGGTTTACTGTGTCAGCTGACCCTTACATCTTGTTCCCATTGGTCACATTATATCCAACACAAAGTTGTTACTGGTTACAATCTAACATGTAACATTACATGCCCATGCCCAAGATAATTCCCAGCTCTCCAGCAAGCAAAGTTCTCCCTTCAAAGATGGCCTTCAGAAATCATTCCATTCAGCCCAAGTTTTCCAGATCCAATCTTCACCAGCAAGGCCCATCTCACTGAGTGCTGTTCCTTAAATTTCAAAAAAAACCCCTTTGATTCTGTTCCCTTCATTTCAAACAGAAAATAAAGCCTCATTAAACATCGTGCTTGGTTGTTAACACAAAATACTCCTTTTCTGCTTCTCAAAGCAGCAGCTGCTTTCTCTCTCTCTCTCTTTTTCTCTCTCTCTCTTTCTCTCTCTTTCTCTCTCTCTATCAGTATATTCTTTGTCTCTCTGTATATCTCAAAATACAACTGTCCCTTTTCTGTCAGATATTGTGTAAAGGTGTCAAAACTGTCACTTGCTACTTCAATTGGTTTCTGTTCTCTCTCCATGGCAACCAGATCACAGGGGCATGTCTCTGAGCAGAGGTGCTCACAAAACTCTCAATTTTCCTTTCGGTTAAAGAGGACATTTTAAAATATAACTGTGCTGTAAAGTCCTGCATTCATAACAGTGGCATCAGAGGTGTTGGGCAGGGAATCATTGATGGGGGATGGATGAAAAGCCCAGGGTAGGGGATGGTCAAAGTGTACTAGTGAGGCACATTAGCTACTTTGACTATGCACAGAAAATACTCAGAACGGTTCAAAATGCACAATTTTCTGGGTTTGTTCCAGCAATGGCATTGTTTCCCAATAGCTTTGACCTGGTCTGGAGAGAACAACTACTTCCTGCTCACTCATCACGTAAACATAACATTTGTGGCTCAGTGGAGGCCAATCTGAAGCACCCTGACGGCTTCTGGGAGGTATCTTAGCCATGTAAAATTGCAGTTGGGCAGGATGTAGCAGGAAGAGTGAATAATGCTTCTGTTGCCTTACTTCCCTGTCTAGTTTCCACCACATGAGTAGGAGGGAGGGTGAAAACCAACACTGTTATTTCTCAACCGCAAGCACAATTCTTTGACTCATTATTCTGTGCTTTCAAAAATAACAATGTTTATGGAGATTTCTTTTATTTTAGAAGAAATGGCACTTAAATTCCTGTGGACTCCAAATCCCTAAAGATTTAGATAAACTTTCCGGCAGATTTCCCCTTGACTGAGGTCATTTGTTATTGAAACATTTTCCATGTTCCACTCTCAAACGCACAGTATCGTCTCCACTTTTGAAGGCATTTCAAAAGCTGACCTCCTTATTAAAACATGTGTTTGAACATTCCTACTGAGTCTAAAATGTCAAACAGTCACCATAATGCCATTATGCTAAGGTTCGCAAACTGAACCTGCCACACTCAACATGTGCACACATTGCTGTCAGGCAATGATTTTCAAATTAAGCTTGGTAACTAAAAGCCTTCGAGCCATGGCTACTGAACTTTGTCAACAGACAAAATGAGAAATAAATTAAACTTGCGTGCAAGACAAAATTACTAGATAGTTTACCAAAGCTGGCCCATACAGTAGGCAACCAGAATATCTGTAAATATTTAGCCACAGATATGAGTTCACCGAATAGATGTGAGTGCTGCCATTTCAAAAGATACAGGACGTAGCTCACACATTAACACCCAGGTAATATTAATTTGCTTATTTGCATTCAATTCCTCTGTATTTTGAAATAAAGATTAATTTTACTTTCCTTCACATTCCAACACAGGAATGCAGCAGAAATTGGACAATTCAATTAAATTGCTATTCTTTATTTATATGTTTCTTGCATTTTGTCGCATTGTATCAAATTGTTACCTTTAAATTGTTACATATTTTGAGATTTGGTCAGATTTCCAACAATGACGGAACAGAGTACAGAAAGCAGATAGAGAATCTGGTGAACTGGTGCGATGACAATAATCTCTCCCTCAGTGTCAGTAAAATGAAGGAGGCAGTCATAGGCTTCAGGAAACATACTGGAGGACGTGTCCCCCTCTAAATCAATGGTGATGAAATGGAAATGGTCAAGAGCTTCAAGTGTTCAGATCACCAACAATCTGTCCTGGTCCCTCCACGCCAACACTATCGTTCAGGAAGCCCACTAACGCCACTTCTACTTTCTCCGAAGGCTATGGGAATTCAGGATGTCCACTATGATTCTCACCAATTTTTACTGATGCACCATAGAAATAATCCTTTCTGCATGTACTACAGCTCCTGCTCTGACCAAGACCACAAGCAACCACAAAGTGTTGTGTTTGTAGCCCAGTCCATCACACAAACCAGCCTCTGTTTACATTTCCTGCTTCTTTAGAAAAGCAGCCAGCATAATCAAGGAGCCCATGCATCCCTGACATTTTCTCTTCCACCTTCTTCCATCTAGAAAAGATACAAAAGTCTGAGACCGCATACTGAAGAACAGCTTCTTCCCTGCTGCCATCAGACTTTTGAATGAACCTAATATATATTAAGCTGATCTTTACCCTATCTGTAACTACAACACTACATTCTGCACCCTATCCTTTCCTTCTCCCCATGTACATTTTGTCTGTGTACCGCACACAAGAAACAATACTTTTCACTGCACCCCAATACGTGAGACAATAATAATTCAAATCAAAGAGGTCATTTTGTAATGCATCAAACAACATCAAGTCACATTTATATAGCACCATCAATGTAGTAAAACTTCCCATGTCACTTCACTGGAGTGTTTGGACAGTTAAGGATTGTTCGAAGTTTATTGAGTGAGACGATAATGATTGTACACTTATGATAATACACTCAAAGAAATAAAGTACAAGATAAATAATGGGGAGGAAATTCCAGCCTTTATCTGATGTATTCTTGAGAAAGCTGGGAATCCACAGTGCTGGGACCAAAACCTACTGCCAACCTCCTGCCCAAGGCCTGCATATTGCCATTTTTGAGCAAGTTTGGATTTAATAGGTAATCCCATATAATGGGGACAATTTTCCCAAAACAAAACTAAATGGCCTCTGTCCCCACCAGCGAGGTCATCACGCCGGTTAATGGGGACCAGCTTTAATCCTCATTGCTGGGAACGTCTCCCGGTAGGGGCAGGGGGTTGAGTAAACTTCAACGATATCATCTCGGGCTCACGAAATAACATTGAAATTAAGATTTCAATATGACAATCAGTCTCATGCTGATTTCTGACCTGAAGCTGGTTATGTCTTAAAAATGGCCTGGGAAAGTCGCAATCAGCTACCCACACTCCGCTCACATTTCCAAGCCCACTATGCTATTTGAGAAACGCAGCAGTGCGGAAAAATCAAGCCCAATATCTAGCAGCCTATTCAGAGAAACATTTACTACATCCTATGTCCCACACCTTAGAGCAGGGAGTCCAGCAAGGTGTGTACTGCTCTATATTACCTTTGTAAACATTGCCTTTGTACACACTGCAATTAATTTTAAATCCACATTAGCAATGCACAATCAATATTAGCTCTGTGATCACCTATAAAGATAATAAAAGTTTAGTGCAGCCTTCAGAAAGTTTAAACAATATTCTTGTACACCTTTACATCTCATTCCTAAGAAATGTGTTCATGTTCATTGGATCTAATGTCAATAATATTGGTTTACCATTTCTAGCAAAGAAGCCACAAGTGTGATAATGCCTTAATGTACACACAGCTTGCAGCTTATTAATGCTTGATTAATTGATCAGTTCTGTAACAGGAGTTAGATAAGATAATTGACTGAGGTCATTACACCATGATTATAATATATTAATGTAAGACACTCATGCTGTATTACCACACTTTTTGTACGGTAAGGAAGGGATTCCCATAATGGGTTCAAGCCATTTTCACAGATAAATTCTAGGTTCCAATGGTAAATGTAGCATCAGCTGGGTGTCAATTGCAGAAAGATTTTAGTTAAGACTGCAGTTTTCCTAACCGGCTCAGTGACAGAGTAGTTAGTACTGCTGCCTCACTGATGCAAGGGATCCGAGTGCAATTCTGTCCTCGGGTGACTGTCTGTATGAAGTTTGCATGTTCTCTCTGCGTCTGCATAGGTTTCATCTGGGTGCTCCAGTTTCCTCCCACTGTCCAAAGGTAGATTAGTGGGATAACTGTGTTGGATTACAAGGATAGGACAGGGGATGGGCCTGGGTAAGATGCTTTGTGGGAGAGTTGATGCAGAGTCAATGGACAGAATGGCCTCCTTCTGCACTGTAGTGATTCTGCTCTCAAACACTGAATGAGCTAAAAATGGGATGTCTACTTTCAACGTTATGACATGGTATCTGCATAACATTATTATAAATCTTTAAAAGGTGTTTTAAAAGACCTCAACTTAAAAAAATAAATAAAACTGGAACTTAAGATGGCTCTAAATCTACAAGAGATTTTTGTGGATTAAACCATCTTATTTCTCAAGAGACAAGGATGCTTCTCAAGATATTGAGTTATAGTAGTTTTGTCCAGGAGATAAACAAAACTCCATCGACACCTTCATTGTAAAAAAACACACATTTGCCTTGTTAAATCAAAAGGTTTTGGCCACCAAAAAACACCCACAAGTCAGAGAAAAGATTAGACTGTTAATTATGTTACCATATTTCCTTATTTGGGATCATGATCCAACACTGTTTCAAATGAAGAAGTCTCACAACACCAGGTTAAAGTTCAATAGGTTTATTTGGTAGCATGAGCTTTCGGAGCGCTGCTCCTTCACTCACCTGATGAACCTATTGGACTTTAACCTGGTGTTGTGATACGTTTTACTGTGCCAAATCTAGTCCAATGCCGACATCTCCACACCATGCGTCACATGACACGGCAGCCATCTTGGCACCCTGATAAAGAGATGGCAGAAAATTCAAAGTCATAGACATAGACATGGAGTCATATAGCAGTGATTGAGACATGTGCAGTGACATAGTAGTTAGCACTGCTGCCTAACAACACCAGGACCCGGGTTCAATTCCTGGCTTGGATCACTGTCTATGTGTGGAATCTGTACATTCTTCCTGTATCTGCATGGGTTTCCTCTGTTTTTTTTACGACGCTTCAAAAGGCATGCTAGTAGGTGCAATGGCCATGCTGGATTCTCCCTCAGGATACCTGAGCAGGCACTGAACTGTGGCAACGAGGGGATTTTCACAGTAACTTCATTGCAGTGTTAACATATGCCTACTTGTGTCAATAATAAATAAACTTTACATTTATGTTGTGGAGAGAGAGAGTCCAACAGGTGAAAGTATTGACCACTCAAGCCAGTTAAGTAGCAAACTAAATACCAAAGAGAATCTAAGCCTCTTTCTCACCTCTAACCGGTTCCATCTTCAAGGGTACCTGTGAAAACAAATTCTGTGCGCATCAACTCTAGAAACCATCACAATGTTTGAGAAATCTCGGCATTTCTGAGACCTTCACTTCAGCCTAAGTAACAACTCGACAACAAAACATCAGGCCTGCACGGAAATGGAGATTGAGTTAAATTCCATTTACATAGCTGCTGTTTTACTTTCAACTGTATCTAATTTCTGTGTGTGGAATAGTGTGGGTGAGTGAGGCATCGCATTTGTGTTTAATCTCTGGGCAAGAGTGTGAGAAATAAATTAACCTTCATTACTAAATGCTAAAGCTTTGCGGGGTTATTTAAATTGGCAATCACTCCCAGGGTAAGAAAATACACACATCCGCATACAATATATTTAATCACCAGCAAAAAAGGTAACACCTTAAAATGCTCTGTGACAGCAATTAACTTGTGCCTGTTCCAATAAACGCAGGCAACATGCAAATTTTTGCTGCCTGCTAATTAAAAAGATCGTCCTGCACTAAACATTCTCGTCAGTGACACGGTGGCACAGTGATTAGCACTGCTGCCTCACAGCGGCAGGAACCCGGGTTCAATTCCTGCTTGGATCACTGTCTGTGCGGAGTCTGCATGTTCTCCCTGTATCCATATGTTCTCCTTGTGTCCATGTGTGTTTCCTCCAATTTCCTCCCACAGTCCAAAGATGTGCGGGTTAAGTGGATTGGCCATGCCAAATTGCCCCTTAGTGTCAGGTGGACAAATGTCTGGGGTGATGGGGATAGGACCTGAGTGGGATTGTGGTCGGTGTGGACTCGATAGGCTGAATGGCCTACTTCTGCACTATAGGATTCTATGATTATCGTTAATATTGAAACAGTGATGCATCCCTCAGCAGACCCATGATTGTACAAGGCTAGAACGGCTGACAGTAAAAGTGTTTTAAAGTTTATGTATTAATCCCAAATAGGCTTACATTAACATTGCAATGAAGTTACTGTGAAAATCCCCTAGTTGCCACAGTCCGGTCTCTGTTCACTGAGTCATGGCGATACACTGAGAGAGAATTTAACATGGCCCAATGCACATAACCAGCACATCTTTCAGATTGTGGGAGGACACTGGAGCACCCAGAGAAAACCCACGCAGACACGGCTAGACTGCACTTTTTCAGTGCGGTCTAGTAGTAACAGAGGCTGCAAGTGATGAAAGGGGAATTGGTGAACAAGTAGAGCATTGAAAAATGTTCCAACTGCAGGTGCCCATCGTGCTTTCCTGGGGTGCCAGAAGCCATGGTGTACCTCTCAGTGGGCCCTCCAAACAAACACAGTAGTGCGGCAATATAAAGTCCAAGATGGACTTTTAAGACTCTTAAGTCTTAAGAAAGCAACACTGCCCCTCAATGTGGGACTTAGCCATCAGCTCAGATACTCAGATACAGTGCTGAACTTCCAAAGATAATATAGAGGAACAACCTGTGCATGGTAAGTCACAGGGCATAACGTTCAGAGGGAAAGAATGGCATAAGGTGCCAATCTCCTAGAGGCCAAGGCCACATTTGCAATTGGTTTCAGGGGATTCGGGTGAGGACTTTGATGAGGAAGCAGAGAGAAAAGGCTGGGCACAGAAATTCTTGATGAGCCTTCCAGAGAGTCTGCTGTCACTGTCAATGGGCATGGAGGTGGATGGCTTAATTTTGAGCAGAACTTGAAGACTATTCTTTCTGGTCTGAGAGAGATGGCCAACACCACAAGAACACTTGTTGGCCTGATTATAATGCAGCTTCTGACGTATTAAGTAGATTGGCTATGCCAAATTGCCCCTTAGTGTCAGCTTCCATTCTAGATCCAGAAGAGTCCACCTGTTGTCTGCGTCTGCAGTACAAGGTTAGACTGAAGTCACAAAATCTCAACATGGTGCAATGAAGTCTTAGACTGCTGCTATCACAGTACTCAAAAGGAGTGACAGATCCTCACAACAGTTTAGAAAGCTGCGCTCCAAAAGATTACCAGGATCACTGAGGTGACGACCCCACGGGAATAAGATGCCTGTCACTCTGCCTATGTATTTGCAATTGCCCACTCCATGGCCTCCCATGTTGTGATAATGAGGTAACATAAAGAGGGGCCTTTTAAGTCCAGAGATACTGGACAATGTCCTGCAAAGCCATCTGCAGACTCTGCCACTGAAGGTTAAGCAGCCTACCACCAGCCATGCTGCATCCACTGGACCAGCTTTGAGTAGGGGCAATAGGCCACAAGACCGGCACAAAGGCAATTCGTTAAATTTCGTATGGCTCAGTGAATTTTTTTTTGGATAAAGTTAATGTGGAATGGTTGTTTTGTGGTGGCTTTTATCCCAGGAGGAAGGCAGATTCCGCAATTGTCAAGAACAGTAGGATGGGAAGGTTTGGGATTGAGATAAAATAAGGATCTGTGGTTTTAATTGTGGGGATTTGAGTCAAGGGTGGCGGTCATGGACAGCCTCTCCAAACCCCAGAAATGCCAGCTGTCTCTTCTCTTCCTTAACATCCTCTTCGTTTTCCTCTTCCTCTGCCCCTCCCTCCTCCTGAAGTGGCCACTGAACTCGTGATGACGAGGGACTGTGCCTGCATGAAGGATACAGCAGACCACTAACCATCAGAACAGGCATTCCAGCGAGTACTGAAGACTTCACCAGACTGTCATAGCAGCTGAATGATTGCTTGATCACCCCAATTATCTGCTCAGTGATGTTGCTTGTAGCAGCATGGTACTCATTATAGGAGCTAGCTCGGAGCGGTTGGATTGCAGAGTGGAGTCAAGAGGCAGAAGCAGAGCGGATAGCCCTTGTCACCTAGTTTGATGTGATGGCTGAAGAATTAAGTGATTTTGATTTGTTTTGATTTGATTTATTGTTGTCACATTGGCACAGTAGTACAATGGTTAGCACTGCTGCTTCACAGCTCCAGAAGCCTGGGTTCTATTTCCAGCTTGGAGCACTGTCTGTGTGGAGTTTGCACATTCTCCTTGCGTCTGCGTGGGTTTCCTCCGGGTGCTCCGGTTTCCTCCCACAGTCCAAAGATGTGCAAATTTGCTTGATTGGCCATGCTAAAATTGCCCCTTAGTGTTCTGAGATGTGTAAGTTAGAGGGATTAGTGGGTAAATATGTAAGGATATGGGGTAGAGAACGGGTGGGATTGTAGTTGGTGCAGAATGGCCAAATGGCCTCTCTCTGCATTGTAGGGTTTCTATGATTCTATGTATTAGTATACAGTGAAAAATATTGTTTCTTGTACGCTATACATACAAAGCATACTATTCATAGAGAAGGAAGGGAGAGAGTGGAGAATGTAGTGTTACAGTCATAGCTAGGGTGTAGAGAAAAATCAACTTATTGCCAGATAAGTCCATTCAAGAGTTTGATGGCAGCAGGGAAGAAAGATGTTCTTGAGTCAGTTGTTACGTGACCTGAGACTTTTGTATCTTTTCCCCGACGGAAGAAGGTGGAAGAGAGAATGTACGGGGTCCATGGGGTCCTTGATTATGCTAGCTACTTTGCCGAGGCAGCGGGAAGTGTAGGCAGAACAAATGGATGGGGAGCTGGTTTCCATGATGAATTGGGCTTATGTTCACGACCTTTTGTAGTTTCTTGTGGTCTTGGGCAGATTGTTGTGGATGCTGGAATCTGAAATAAAAACAGAAAATGCTGGAAAATCTCAGCAGGTCTGACAGCGTCTGTGAAGAGAGAACAGGGCTAACATTTCAAGTCTGGATGACCTTCTTCAGAGAAGGAGGGGGAGAATGAAAACAACATGGCAGTTGTTAGGATAGCAAACATTCACTTGCATGATGTGTTGAATGTGCAGAGCATGATCATACACCAATTATATATTCAATCAGTGATACCCCTCACTGATTTTGTACACCTCAGAATTGAGCTGCAGCTTATGCAAAGCCACGTAGGTGCAGTTTATGGCCTGCTCTTCCATGAGGAAGTGGAAGTACCTTGGCAAATTCATATGCACCTTTCATACACTTGAGAGAACACAAAGATGTTTCTTTTCCTGACAGAAAAGACCTCTGTCCACCCCTCGCATGATTGGCAAGACTGACTGTTGCTTGATATGTCGCCTGTTCCAGTCTTGAGGGATCCTGACAGAACGAAAATCAGACGCAAGGTCACTTCCACAGACATGGTGCCTACGCTGCTCAGAAATCGCAGCTCTGCATCCAAGAGGTGTCAGAACTCGTTGCGCATCTCCTTTCTCGATCATGAATAATGCACCCACTTTTCCTGGCTTAGGTGGATAAGGACTCGTGCTGAGAGCGCTCCTTCCATTCTTCTGCGCTTCGAACACCCTGTCCGTGGGGCAGTATGATGGCACAGTAGTGAGAACTGTTAACTCACAGCACCAGGGACCCGAGTTTAATCCCCGGCCTGGGTCACTATCTGTGTAGTTTGCACATTCTCCCTGTGTCCGCGTGGGTTTCCTCTGGGTGCTCCGGTTTCCATCTATGCTCCAAAGATGTATGGGTTAAGTGCATTGGCCATACTAAATTGGCCCTTACTGTCCCAGGATGTGTAGATTAGAAGGATTAGGAGGGTAAATATGTGGGGTTATTGGAATAGGGCCTGGGTAGAATTGTTGTTGGTGCAGACTTGATGGGTTGAATGGCTCTTTCTGCACTGTAGGGATTCTGTCTATCTTCTACCCATCTTTTAATAGCTACAATCCACTGGGGGGTAGGTTGGGGAGGGGGTTGGGTGGGGGGATAGATTGGGATGGAGGGATCTGTTGCTAATGCACCCATAACTGAGAGAAAGTGGAGCTCTTTTCTGTCACAATCAACACCTCCTCTACGTGGAAACCCATGTTCCCCATCCTTATCAGGTTGCTGATGGGAGGCTTTCCATCTGATAGATTACATTCAAAGCACAGAAAAATTTCAGACCAATTCTCAAGGGAGGTACAACTTAAATGAACAGGAGGGGCTTTATCAGTATGAGTCAGCCTGGAAAACAGAGTAACAGAAAGCCAGTCTGAATGTTTGGGTTTCAGATAGCATTGATTTTCCAGTGTTTTTGGAAAGTGTGAAAAATTCCCAGTTTTCACCACGAGAGTCCCATGTTTTCCTGAACAAGTCTCTGGCGATTCCAAAAGTTCATGTCGCTTGGGAAATCTAAGGAAAGACGAGATAGGCTTGAATTGTTTTCTTAAGAGCAGAAAGTCTGAAGGGGAGACATGATTGAGGTATATAAGATTATAAGGTGTATAGGGTGAGTAGGGAGCAGCTATACCCCTTGGTTGAGGGGTCAATCTTGAGGCAGCATAGTTTTTTGGTGAGGGGCAGGAGGTTCAGGGAGGACTTGAGAAAAATCTTTTCCACCCAGAGGGCAGTGGGAATGGGAAATGCATTGCCTGGGAAGATAGCGTAGATCAGAAACCTGACAATCTTTAACAATTATTTGGATGAACATTTGAAATATCATAGCATTCGAGGATATGGGTCAAGTGCAGGAAACTGGGATTAGCAAGCCTTTAGTGGTAGTTATTCCCAGTGCAGGCTTAATGGGCCAAAGAGCCTTTTCTGCACTGTACGACTCTGTAACTCTATGGGCAGGATTTACCACCCGCGCTCACCCCAAGATTGGAAATCGCACCCCCCCCCCCCCGAAGTCAATGAAACTTTACATGGTCCGCCCCCACCTGCTACATTTCCTGTGGCGGGTGGGCGGTGGGGGCAGTGCGAATAATGTACTATGACTCTAATTCTGACAAAGCAGCACCAAAGCTTGGCACAAAATTATTGGACTTCCTCCAGTTCATGGGCTGCTGCTTGAAACTCAGAACTCACAGAAGAACATAAGGAATAGGAGCAGGAGTAGGCCATCTAGCCCCTCGAGCCTGCTCCGCCATTCAATAAAATCACGGCTGATCTGATAGTGGTTCAGTTCCACTTACCCGCCTACTCCCCATAACCCTTAATTCCCTTATTGGTCAAAAATGTATCTATCTGTGACTTAAACACATTGAATGAAGTAGCCTCCACTGCTTCAATGGGCAGAGAATTCCAAAGATTCACCACCCTCTGTGTGAAGAAGTTCCTCCTCAACTCTGTTCTAAATTGACTCCCCTGTGTTTTGAGGCTGTGTCCCCTAGTTCTTGTTGCTATTCTAAGTGGAAATAACTTCACTGCTTCTATCTTCTGGCTGAAGTTGAGAGCAGTAGCTGAAATGGATGAACAACCTTTGCAACAGTAATCCTAGTTCACAAAGTAAACTTAATAGAGTAAAACGTAATATAGTGCACACATCTCCAGAATGGGTTTAAGCAAGGGCACTGTGAATTTGCGGGCTGACAGAAAGTTAGCTAAATAAGCAAGCGACGAGTAAAAAGATGCTCGGAAAAGATACAGTGCATGATAACAAAGATAAGAACAGGTGAGAATTATACACCAGAGAAGAGATGAGCAGAAACAATTACCAGAAAGTGAATGGAATATGGACCTTGCTACTATATGTAGCATTTAAAAAATTAGTATTGATGCACCCAAGGAAGCTTGCTAAGTACTTAAGGGTTAAGCAAGTAGAAAGATATATTGATAGGGTGAATCAAAGTGAGATGATAGCACCAGAATTGATATGTTGGCCTGTTTCTGCATTGTAAAAAGTCAAACCTAAGAGAATAAAAGAACAGCAAATAAATGCGTAGTATATTTCAGTAATTCCAAAACTGGTTTCCATAGAACCATAGCATTCTGTAGAACACATCCATTAAAATGTTTAAAGTTTATTTATTTATTAATGTCACAAATAGGCTTACATTAACACTGCAATGAAATTACTATGAAAATCCCCTAGTCGCCACACTCTGGCATCTTTTCGGGTACACTGAGGGAGACTTTAGCATAGCCAATGCATCTAACTAGCTCATCTTTCGGACTGTGGGAGGAAACCAGAGCACCCGGATGAAACCCACGTAAACACGGGGAGAATGTGCAGACTCCGCACAGACGGTGACCCACGCTGGGAATTGAATACTGGGTCACTACTGGAGGCAGCGGTGCTAACCACTGTGCCACAGTGCTGCTCTTGTACGTCAAAGCTTTGTAAATTGCTGCCCCTCCAGCTTGTCCATTCGGAGGTGATTTTCGCACTGACTTCTGCATGTGATTCCTTCAAAGAACTCCAAAAATTGATTAAACATGATTTCTTTTTCACAAAATCATGTTGACTCTGCCTGATTGCCTTGAATTTTTCCAAGTGCCCTGCCATAACATCTTTAATAATGACATCAAACATTCGTCCTAAGACAGATATTAAATTAACTGGCCTGTAGTTTCCTTCTTTCTGTCTCCCTCCCTTTTTGAATAAAGGAGTTATATTTGCTATCTTCCAATCTAATAGAACCTTTCCCAGATCTAAAAAAATTAAAGTTAAAGTTTATTAGTCACAAGTAAGGCTAACATTAACACTGCAATGAAATTACTGTGAAATTCCCCTAGTTGCCACAGTCCAGCGCCTATTCAGTCAATCCACTGAACCAGCACATCTTTGGAAAATTAAAACTAATGTATCAACTAGTTTATTAGTCACTTCTTTCAAGAACTTAAGATGAAGTCCATTTAGACCCAAGGATTTGTGGATCCGCAACTCCAACACTGCCACTTGTCTGGTGATTGTAATTTTCCTGAGTTCTTCCCTCCCTTCTATTTCTAGGTATACAGCTATTTCTGGGATATAACTGGTGTAATCCATAGTGAAGACCATTGCAAAATACCTATTTATCTGCCATAACTTTACTTTCCATTATCAATTCCCCAGCAGAGGGAGCGGCCAAAGAGCAAAGGAGAGAGGCAATAGTACCTTTGTGTGAGAAAGAGAGAGGTGTGTGTGTGTGTGTGTGTGTGTGTGTGTGTGTGTGTGTGTGTGTGTGTGTGTGTGTGTGTGTGTGTGTGTGTGTGTGTGTGTGTGTGTGTGTGTGTGTAGAGAAGTGAGAGAAAAAATGTGTGTGCATAAGAGAAAAACAGAGAGAGGTGAGTGTGTGCACGTGTGTATGTGAGAGAGAAGAGAAATGTGGATGAATGTAAGTAAAAGTCGGAGAGACTATGTCCGTGCATGAAAAAGAGAGAGGTAAGAATGTGCGTGTATGCATGTAAAAGAGATGGGAGAGAATACGTGTGTGCATGAGAAAGAGAGGTGAGTGTATGCACATTTGTGTATGCGAGAGAGGTGAATGCGTGTGTGTATATGTGTGTGTGTGTGAAAGAGAGATAGCCATGACATGAAGATGCTGGCACTGGACTGGGGTGGGCACAAGTAAGAATCTCACAATATTTGGTGAGATCTTGGGTTCATATCACACTATGTCTAACCCTCACTATTTAGCCTGGACTTGCAAAATCCTACTAACTGTCCCGGCTTGAGACAATTCACACCTCTTTAACCTGTGATTATCTCTCTCTCCACTCTCACTGTGTGCACCTGTAAAGACTTGATTACCTGTAAAGACTTGCATTCCAATCATTATCTTGCAACTGTGTCTCTGTCTATAAATACCCTGTTTGTGAACCCACCTCTCCATTCACCTGATGAAGGAGCAGCATTCCAAAAGCTCGTGATTCCAAATAAACCTGTTGGACTTTAACCTGCATTATGAGACTTCTTACTATGCTCACCCCAGTCCAATGCCGGCATCGCCACATCTGTTTCAACAGTCTGTATAGAGTTTATAATGGAAAATAAGAGTGAGATAAATAAACAATTTAGTTCTCATTAGTCACTGTATAAAATGTAATTGCATTTTAAAGCAACACTTTAAGTGGGTTTTCAAAAGTCATTTTGTTTCAATACACTTCTCTGTCACCATAGCAGCACCACAGGTACACACAAGGCATGGTTGCTATAACACCACCATTTCCCACACATCCAAAGCCCTCCCAGTCCCACCTACATCACTACTGAAGATTTTAAATTGCTTTTCAGCATCATGGCCCCAACACTTAACAACGTCAAGCTGGGCAGGTAGAAAATATAATTGAATGTATCTGTGAAAGGTTAGTGCACGTTGTCACGTTCTTACAATGGTATAAGTCTGTGGTAGCGTGGCCCCTTTAAGGGGGTGTTCCCAGAGGGCCACGTGATCGCGCAGCGCCCTACTGAGTGTTGAGGTGGGAAGCTGAGCCAATCGGGAGCAAGGGTGCACAGGGAGGATCCTCAGTTGGCATCTTGTACAGTCTCATAGTTAATTCAGTCTGACTATTTTATTGTAAATATCCATTTGCCGTTGACAATAAATCTTTGGTTACTTTGAGCCACATTGAGTCACCCTCGATTTATTACACTGGAGACAGGAAAAGCTTTTGAAATTGTTGGGGATTGCAGGAGAGGGGGAGGAGAGTTGAGCTTTAAAAATACAAAGAAGCAAGGTACAGAGGCACATTAAAGTGCCTTTGATTGGAAAGATTGAACCATTTGACCCTGAAGTGGAAAACCAGGGACAATACATTGAAAGGCTGAGTTACCTCTTTGTAGCAAATGAAATGATAGCTAAAAAAACTTAAGGTTATTCTGAATCATAGGATAGAATCCCTGGAATAGAAAGAGGCCATTCGGCCAATTGAGTCTGCACCAGCCACAATCCCACCCAGGCCCTACCCCTATATCTCTACATGTTTACCCACTAATCCCTCTAATCTACACATCTCAAGACACTTAGGGCAATTTTTAGCATGGCCAATCAACCTAACCTGCACATCTGTGGACTGCGGGAGGAAACCGGAGCAAACCCACGCCGACACGAGGAGAATGTGCAAACTCCATACAGACAGTGACCCAAGGTGGGAATCAAACCTTGTGAAGCAACAGTGCTGACCACTGTGCTACCGTGCTGCCCACAGTCTGTAGCTCACAAACTTACAGCTTAGTGAGAAGTTTAGCACTGCCTGATGCTCCAGATACAAAATCTCATAACTTTCCATCTAGAGGTGGAAAGCTTTGGGCCACCAAATGTAGAAGAATTTTTTGTGCACTTGCCACTGTTCAAAAATTGCGATCTAACTCCGGAAAGGAGCAGCCGCATTTGAACTTCAGTGGAACAATCTCCACAGGCACCAGCACGGTGCAGGAAGACTTGAGCCTTTATGATAAGGTCAGATTGGGAATACCCATTGAGTTCTAGCTTTAAAACTGCAGTTCTCCGAAATTCTCCCATCCCGCCTGCCACTGGAATTCTAGCAGGTGGGAGGTGGACCACATAAAGGTATATTTATTATCGCAGTATAATGTATGCTTACATTAACACTGCAATGAAATTACTGTGAAAATCCCCAAGCTGCCACACTCCGGCACCTGTTTGGGTATGTTGAGGGAGAATTTAGCATGGACAATGTACCTAACCAGCACATCGCTTGAACTGTGGGAGGAAATTAGAGCACCAAGAAGAAATGTACGCAGCCACAGAAAGAACATACAAACTCCACTCAGTTAGTGACCCAAGCTGGGAAACAAACCCAAGTCCCTGATGCTATGAAGCATTAGTGCTTACCATTGGGCCACCGTGCCACACATGAAGTCAGGCAGAAATCTCTGGTTTTCAGGCAAGTGCGGCCAGAGAGTCCTGTCCCAGTAGGTTGAATTACTTCATTTTTTTTATGATTTTAAGCAGTTAATCCTGTTTCTACTGGCTCATTTAAAGTGTAATTTTTAATTTTCTTTTTATGATTGAAGATGAATAATGTTTAATATCTATAAATAAACACAGGTTTTGGGATTTTAAATCTGTGAAACTCCTATTTAAATCTGCATTATGTTATATAACTTTACCTTTGGCATTCTTATAAGTGTTCGTATGTTTTAATTTAGAATATGGAAGCTGAAAACGTAATCGTGAAGAAGAGTGGTCAGAACTTCTCGGGCAATGATTTGGATACCTTATTGCATGAGACTGAGCAAAGGAGAGTTCACGTTTTGGGCCATGGAAAATCGAAACCACCATGTGGTTATCATTAGTATTCTTCTGCCTTGTTTACTTCACTTCTAATTATCTCATGTTTAAATGTTGTGTTTTGATGTTTCAATAAAGCATTAGTTGATTTTTTGTAAAGTTTCGTGGAAAACATTTATTAACAAAAATAATGTTATAAATACAAAATTTTGATGCCATGTGAACATTTAACTAAACATTTAACTTATGCAGCTGTTGTGTGACATTTCATTTAATTGCCTCATCTCTTCCAAATTTCTCGCAACAAAATATATTTATTCTCGTTAACATAACGCTCATTTTTTTTTGCTCTAACACAATGGTTATGTTGTCTCTGTAAACAAGGAGGCAAGGGAGAGAGGGATGTGAGGAGGAGTAAGGAGGGGAGGGAAAGGAGGAGAGGGGATGGGAAGGGAAGTGAGGGAATGGGAGGGGAAGCTGAGGAGAAGGAGAGAGTTTGGACATATTCATTGCACATTTAACATGCAGCCTGCCTCTTCTCCCATGATTTCTGCACATACTTCAAAGCCTCAAAAGAACTTCAGTGATTTTAAGAAGACAAGCTAAAGTTGTGATGTAGTAGCGGTGGTGAAACGTGACCCCAGATATTCAACCTGCGCTGGATTCTGCAATACCTTTCAGAGAGATAGTTCACATCAGCTTCCAGGAGGCTTGCATATGTCATCCTAACACACTTGAAACAGCCAAGTTGCGCATTGCCCACTGCAAATGTAGAACTCACCCTACACCTTAAGAGGCTTCGAAGGATCAACATTGCATCAGGGAGACTCTTAAAATTGGGATGAACAGCACTGCCTAAAATATGTAGCAAAATCCAAATGAACTTTAGCTGAAACTAATTACAGACATTGCAAACCCAACCTGTTATATATGAATGTAGGGTGAAATCTTACCAAAAAAATGGCAGAGTGTTGGTTCGAGTGCAGAAAATGGAATATTTCCTGCCAATGGCATCGGCATGTTTTCAGACTAAATGTCATGCTTCATTAGTAATAATTTTTATGCCCATGAGAATCACACTGCACTTGTGGCATGTTCGCCCGCCCCATAACAACTTAACTGCTAAAGCACTGGGTAGGTCAATATCAACGGCTCCCCAGCACCTCTTCCAGAATGACTGCAGGAGATGGCAGCCAAGAAGCCCACTCTGCGCTTTTAAGAGAGGGCCCTCACCAGAATGCTGGATGGAGTGGAGCAGAAGAGGGACATGTTCCAGGCTCACTCCGGGAGATGGTCTTCCAGCACAGTCATCACCCCTGCCTGGGATGCAGTGGCAGCCCTGGTAAGTGCAAGCGCACTACTGAAAAGGGCAGGGCAGCAATGTCCCACCCATAGTCTCCCACGGGACCCCCTCACAGTCCCAACCCTTTCTCTCACTCAGCCACCTTGGGTTTTGCCAATACCAGGCACTAGGTTTTGCCCTCCCTCCCAGAATCACCATGTTCCCCCAGTAGCTGCTATACTCCTCGTGCTCCAGCTCCACATCAATAGCATCACCACCGGTTCCACAAGAGATAGTGCTGGCACTCTACCTGAGAGAGGCTTTGCCAGTCATGGCTAAACAGAGGAAGGAGTGGAGAATAGTCACATATTTTGTTCTGTCAGACCCTTTTATTGTAAATACCTATTTGTCATTGGCAATAAATCTTTGGTTATTTTGAGGCACATACAGTAGCCCCGATTTATTACAAAATCTTTGATCTTATTTGCTGTACAAGACACAAGGCACCAATCACTCGGAATTGGATAAACACACTGTGGGTTCATTTATTATGTCTAGCCGCATGAGAATAGTTTTACATTGTTGTAAAGATTGGAGACATTAGGAGCTCTGTTGGATTTGTGAGAAGTGTGTCGCATCCATTCATCACTGATCCAATTCCTTGGCATTTATCAGCTCCTAGGAAGAGATCCCCTTTCTGTATTGCTGTCCAGTATCGCTGGCTAGAAAGTATGCAAAATGAAGATAGGATTAGCCCGGCATGACTCACTGTCTTGGCTTGTTTGCATAGAGCAATTACTTGGGTGAGTTACATGAGTAAGCTTGGAACTATAATGAAGCAAATCTTCAGAAAAATGAAAATGAAGAAAGTTGTGATGAGGAGTTAATGGAAGGTTGTAACCACATTCCCAAGTCTTTACACTTTCCATTCCTGTCTGAGCGCATAAGAAACCAATACCTATGAGTTATGATTTGCCAATTATGTTCTCATTTCAACAGCATGAAACAAGGAGATTGAGGGATTGAATAACTGCATTCTTTAGTCACATAGTTTTATTGTATCCTCTTTTGTTATTTTAGTCATAATAAAACATTCCAGCAGCTTACCTCAGCTTGTGTTCAGTGATTTATCTAATTACAGGGAATATAATGAGATTTTAATAATTGGTGAATAATCTCTTGATCCTCTCTGCCTTTAAGCGGTACTGTTGTTCTGAAGCACTTTTGTCTTATTAAAGGTCTAAAATAGATTCTGTTACATGTTTATCTTTTGTGCATTGTTTTTGACTATTGAAGAAAGTATCAGATAAAAATAATTCTGAGTGATTATAGCTATCTAATCATTTTGCTCCATTTCTGAATTAGTAGTTGGAACATATTAAATCTTGAACCTAAAAATGAATCAGAATCTAAGATGATGAATTCAGAAAAAGTTCTTTCCTCACTTATTAAAGCAGATATTCTACAATCTGATCTGCACTGTGATTGAATACAGGGACTATATATACTTGATAGCCAATTACCTTAATAATACTGTCATTTCCATTAATGGGCGGCATGGTGGCACATTGGTTCGCACTGCTGCCTCACAGCGCCAGAGATCAAGGTTTGATTCCTGGTTTGGGTCACTGTCTGTGCATATTCTCCTTATGTTTGCGTGGGTTGCTTCCGGGTGTTCTGGTTTCCTCTGACAGTCTGAAAGACGAGCTGATTAGGTGTATTGACCGTGCCAAACTCTCCCTCGGTGTACCCGAACAGGTGCTGGAGTGTGGCGACCAGCGGATCTTTACAGTAACTTCATTGCAGTGTTAATGTAAGCCTACTTGTGACACTTATAAATAAACTTTAACTTTAAAAATGTGAACACTGTTTATTTTGTAGCACTCTACCTGTAGTTAAGCTCATTGGACAGTCTAGATTGCTGAGTTTTTGTGCAGTAAGAGAGCATCAAAATGCAATTTATTCCAAGTGTTCAACTAAAAGTAAATCAAATTATACATTTATTTTTCCTTATTCTTTCAAGGAATATGGGGGTGGCCGGGAGGCCAACATTCGTTGCTCACCTATAATTGATTAAGTATTCTTCATTAGTATAGTGGTTACTAGTCTCAACTGTCATGCAGGACACCGGAGTTCAATTGCCCGATGGGGAGAAACTTACTTTGGACAGCACGGTGGTACAGTGGTTAGCATGTCTACCTCACAGTGCCAGGGACCTGAGTTTGATTCCAGCCTTGGATGACTATGAGCAGTTTGCATGTTCTCCCTGTGTCTGCATGGGTTTCCTCTGGGTGCCCCGGTTTCCTCCCACACTCATTCAAGGGATACGGGCATTGCTGGCTAGGCCAGCATCTGTTGCCCATCTCTAATTGCCCTTGAGAAGGTGGTGGTGAGTTGTCATTTTAAACTGCTGCTATCCCTGTGGGGTAGGTGTGCCCGTAGTTGCGTTAGGGAGGCAATTCCAGGATTTTGACCCAGCGACAGTGAAGAAACAGTGATATACTTTCAAGTCAGGGTGGTGTTTGGCTTGCAGGGGAAATTCCACATTGTGGTGTTCCCATGTGTCTGCTGTCCTTGTTAGATGGTAGATGGGTTCAGAATGTGCAGCCTAAGGTGCCTTGGTGAATTCCTGCAGTGTGAACCTGTGGACCACCTTGACATGTTTCATTACATTATAGATATAAGCTGTTCCTATCTAATGTAGTAAAACATCTCAACAGACCTGATGGGTACATTAGCAGCAAAACTTTGATACCAAACCAAATAAGCAGCTATTGCGACACCTTAGCAAACACTTAGCTGAAGAGGGAAGTTCAAAGGAGCAGCCTCATAGAATCCCTACAGTGCAAAAGGAGGCCATTTGGCTCCAACCACAATCCCACCCAGCCCCTATCTCCGCAGCCCCATGTATTTACCCTACTAGTCCTCCTGACACTAAGGGGCAATTTAGTGTGGTCAATCCATCTAACTCGCCCATCTTTGGACTGTGGGAGGAAACTGGAGCACCTGGAGGGAAACAATGCAGACACAGGAAGAATGTGCAAACTCCACACAGACAGTGACCCAAGCCAGGAATCGAACCCCGGTCCCTGGCACTACAAAGCAGCAGTGCTAGCCACTGTGCCACCATGTGGCCTATTGGAGGACAAGGATGTGAAGAGGTAGAGATATTTATGGAATGAATTCCAGAGCTTACTGATGGTTGCTGGAGGATAGCTGACCAGGGTAATTGTTTTACTATTTTTTTCAGAGAATGCAAGGAATTTTTAACATTCACCTGAAGCAGAGGCCTAGGTGACCTCAATTTAACATCCCATAGGAAAGCAGCATCTTTGATGCCAATGCAACACTCCTTCAGTGCTGCACTGGAGTGTTGATTGAATGCAAGTTTTTCAGACTGAACTGAGTGCTCGCAACTCCCATAAGCTGACACATCGTAAGCAGAAATATTAGAGAAGTAGATAAAATGAAATCAATTTCTGAAAGGAGTCAAACACAAAGCTATTTGTTTTCTGTCTTCCCAAGTTGAGGATAGATTGAAAGATTCACAGGCTTGACCTTTTGTTATCTTCAGGGAAATGTCCCAGTAGCTGTACTGACATGGCAGTTACATGAGCTTTGTGCTCACTGATATGAGGCAGGGCTGACCCTAATGGATTTTCCACATTCAGTCTTCATTATCCACCCAGCTGAAACTCAAGGCCTGGACTGGGTCCAGCGGCAGTGGCTCACTACAGAGAAAGGTGGCTAACCCCTGTCTCATTAACTCAGTTGGAGTTTTAGTTGTGGAAATAGGAGAAGCAGAAAATCTCAGTGCTCAGCAGCAATAGGGATGGAACTCATGGAGGCACAGGCTTTTGCTGTCTGCCTTTTCTCCATAGCTTACTTGGAGGCAGGCAACAGCAGAGAACTATCTATCTCGGGAAAACATTGGAGAAGAAGGTCACTGGCATATTGGCACATCTTCAGGACATGGACATAGAAACATGGAAAATAGGAACAAGCATTGACCCTTACAGCTTGCTGCACCATTCAATATGATCATGGCCGATTTTCTCAACGTTTCTCAGCGTTTGACAAAGTCCCTCATGGTAGGCTGGTAGAAAAGGTTAAGGCGCATGGGATACAGGGTCAAGTAGCTAGGTGGATTGAGAACTGGCTGGGCAATAGGAGACAGAGGGTAGTTGTGGAGGGGACTTTGTCTAGCTGGAGGCCAGTGACCAGTGGTGTGCCGCAGGGCTCGGTACTGGGACCTCTCCTCTTTGTAGTCTACATAAATGACTTGGAAGAGAGCGTAGGTGGTGTGATCAGCAAGTTTGCTGATGACACCAAGATGGCAGGGTTGGCGGGTACTGAACTGGATTGTCAGGTGATACAACAGGATATAGATAGGTTGGTGCATTGGGCAGATAGGTGGCAGATGGAATTTAATCCTGACAAATGCGAGGTGATGCATTTTGGAAGGAATAATGTAGAGAGAAGCTATGTGATTAAAGGTAGACAAATTAGGAGTATAGAAACACAGAGGGACCTGGGAGTGCAGGTTCACAAATCCATGAAGGTTGTGACACAAGTGGAGAATGTTGTCAGGAAGGCTTATGGAATGCTAGCCTTTATAGGAAGAGGTATAGAGTTTAAAAGCTGCCATCTAATGCTTCAGTTGTATAGAACGTTGGTTAGACCGCATTTGGAATACTGCGTCCAGTTCTGGTCACCTTACTACCGGAAGGACGTGGAGGCTCTGGAAAGGGTGCAGAGGAGGTTTACCAGGACGTTGCCTGGCATGGAGGGGTTGGGTTACGAGGAAAGGTTGGAGAAACTGGGACTGTTCTCTTTGGAAAGACGGAGATTGAGGGGTGACATGATAGAGGTATATAAGATACTGAAGGGAATAGACAGGGTCAATAGTGAGAGACTGCTCCCTAGATTGGTTACGAATACAAGAGGACATGATTTAAGGGTGAGGGGGGAGAGGTATAATTTGGATATGAGAGGAAGGTTCTTTACGCAGAGAGTAGTGGGGGTATGGAACGCGCTACCGGGTGGGGTGGTGGAGGCGGGAACGTTGGACTCGTTTAAGGTTCAGTTAGATAGGCACATGAGTGAAACGAGGATGGAGGGTTATGGTAGGGGTTATTGAATAAGGGTTAGAACCTCGGGAGACACCGGAAAGGCAGGCTTGTGATTAACGTTTTTGTCTTTTCACTCTGCAGGTGGAGGTCCACCTCGTTGTCAAACGAGGGGCATGCACACGGTGGGTTGTGTGTGGGCTGCTCCTGGAGGTTCCGGGAGTGGCCTAGTACTTCGTGTCGGTGTGTGTGCTTGATCCTGGACCGGTAGACGGGCGCCGCAACAGCTCGGTGACTAGCACTGCTAGCTGTGCAGATACATGGATTTGGGCCTGTGTCTGTGGGAGTTTGTGCATTCTCCCTGTGGTTGCGTGGGTTTCCTCCGGGCGCTCCGGTTTCCTCCCGCACCCCAAAGATGTGCTCTTAGGCTGATTGGTTTTACCAGATTGACACTATTCTCCCCTGAATCTGGCTAAGTCAGGGGTTCTATTTGTAGATACGCAGGGTAGAATAGGTGTAGGGTGATGCAGCGGCGCGGGCTTGTTGGGCCGAAGGGCCTGTTTCCCATGCTGGGTTGTTCTTTGTTCTTTGTTCTTTGTTATATACTCTCCCTACCCCCTGATGCATTTAGAGTCTAAAAATCTATCTATTATCTTCTTTAAATATTCAAAGACTTAGCTTCCACAGCCTTCTGTAGTAGAGAGTTCCACAAGTTCATTACCCCTGAGTGAAGAATTTCTCCTCGTCTCAATCCTAAATGGTCTACCCCATGTCCTGAGACTGTGGTTCCTGGTTTTAGACCCCACAGCCAAAAGAAACAACATCCTTGCATGTAGTCTGTCCAACCCTGTCAGTATTTTACACATTTCAATGAGATCCTCTCTCATTCATCTCAATTCCAATGAATACAGGCCCAGTTGACCCCATCTCTCCTCAGACAACAACCCTGCCAACCCAAGAATCAATTTGGTGAACTGTTGATATACCCTCTCTATGGCAAGTATATCCTTTCTTCAACAAGGAGACCAAAACTGTACACAGTACTCCAGGTTGGTCTCACCAAGGCCATGTACAGCTTCAGTAAGACATCCATGCTCCTGTACTCCATTCCTCTTGCAATGAGGGCCAACAAACCATTTCCCTTCCTAACTGCTTGTTGTACCTGCTATATTACCTATAGAGGTCCATGTGACAATGCCAGAATAGCCTGTAGTTGTTGCAGGAACTGGTCAGTGATATGCACCAGACCCTGCAACCAACAGTTACACAGATTTTGTGTCAATGAGGACTCAGGTGCTTAAACTTTTCATCATCAGCTGCTTCCAGGGCTTCGTGGGTAGTGTGTGTGGCATTTCAGACTGTAACGTACAGATGCACCAAAGCAGTTGTTATCTTTGTTGAATAATTACAGAATTCACGGAGAGCTCTTCACACATGTGTTACCTGCTGATCAATACAGTTCCAGTTACTATCTCACATGTTAACATACATCACTTTTGGTGATAACATCGACTGAACCATTTAAAAGGGAGACACAGTGGTTAGCGCCAGTTACCCGGGTTCGATTCCTTGTTTGGGTGACTGCCTGTCTGGAGTTTGCAGGTTGTCCCCATGTTTGCGTGGGTTTCCTCCAGGGCTCTGGCTTCCTCCGACAGTCCAAAGATGTGCAGGTTAGGTGGATTGGCTGTGCTAAATTGCCCCTTAGTGTCAGGGGGACTAGCTGGGGTAAATGCGTGGGGTAATGGGGATAGAGCCTGGTGGGATTGTGGTCGGTGTGAACTTGATGGGCCACATAGAACATAGAACATTACAGCGCAGAACAGGCCCTTCGGCCCACGATGTTGCGCCGACCAATTAAAAAGCCAATGACCCTCTAACCTAAACCAATCCCTTTCCATCCATAAACCTATCCACGGATCTCTTAAACGCCCCCAAACTAGGCGCATTTACAACTGCAGCAGGCAGGGCATTCCAATCCCTCACCACCCTCTGGGTAAAGAACCTACCCCTGACATCCGTCCTATAACTACCACCCCTTAATTTAAAGCTATGCCCCCTCGTGCTAGCTTTCTCCATCTGAGGAAAAAGGCTATCACTGTCCACCCTATCTAAACCTCTAATCATCTTATATGTTTCAATAAGGTCCCCTCTTAGCCGCCTTCTTTCTAACGAGAACAACCTCAAATCCCTCAGTCTCTCCTCATAGGACCTCCCCTCCATACCAGGCAACATCCTGGTAAACCTCCTCTGCACCCTCTCCAATGCCTCCACATCCTTCCTATAATGTGGGGACCAGAACTGCACACAATACTCCAAGTGCGGCCGCACTAGAGTTTTGTACAGTTGCAACATGACGCTGCGGCTCCTAAATTCAATCCCCCTACCAATAAACGCCAAGACACCGTATGCCTTCCTAACAACCTTATCTACTTGATTCCCAACTTTCAGGGATCTATATACACATACACTTAGATCCCTCTGTTCATCAACACTATTCAGAGTCCTACCGTTAGCCCTATACTCTACACATCTGTTATTCCTGCCAAAGTGAATTACCTCACACTTTTCCGCGTTAAACTCCATCCGCCACCTCTCGGCCCAGCTCTGCAACTTGTCCAAGTCTCTCTATAAACTATGACACCCCTCCTCACTATCTACCACACCTCCGACTTTGGTGTCATCAGCAAATTTACTAATCCACCCAACTATACCCTTATCCAGATCATTTATAAAAATTACAAACAGCAGTGGCCCCAAAACAGATCCCTGAGGCACACCATGACCTCCTTCTTCTGCGCTGTAGGGATCCTATGATTCTACATTAAGCCGTATGTTACTCATTGCGTTAAAATACATTCACCACAAAGCAATGTCAGAACAATGCCCAATATGCTCATCTGTCATGCAGGTTCATCACAGATAATGACAGCCAGGGTTTTGGGCTTTGTGACCATTTCTCGAGAGTGCAGAGGGTAATTGACCACACTCACATTGGCATTAGTTCTCCCTGGAATTGGCTAACACTGTATGTGAACTACAAAGGATTCCACTTTCTAAACTGATTGATGACCATAGGCAGAGAGTGATGCAGCTCTGTGCTTATTGCCTCGGGAGCTCCCATGACTCATGTACCTGTAGCTTCCTGAGCTCTTCCAGCCTACTGCCCAGAATTTTTTAAAATACTCTTTATGGGATGTGTGCATCACCGGCATGGCCAGCCGATTGCCTATCCCTAATGGATGACAGGATGCTCCAGTGGAAATCCAGCCCCATCAGATAATTGCATGTGACTGACGTGCTTGCCACCAGCCCTTTCTATGTTCTTATGAATTGTATAGGCACTGGCTCCCAACACGAGAGCGAAAATGGTGTCTGTTTCTGCTTCTACTGTCAGCAACGGCTTGCCACAGGTTAAATTCCACCCATTCCCTTCACTTCCTTTCTCAAATGATAAGTGAATAAATTTTGTAATTTATTCTTTCACAGGACATGGGTATCGCTGAGTTCAGCTGTTTTTTGTCTATGTTTGGACCAAGGCTGCAATGAAGTCAAGGGTTAAATGGTCCTGGGAGAACCCAAACTAAGCATTGGTGAGCAGGTTATTGCTGATGTGCTGATTGATAGGGGACAGCATGGTGGCACAATGGTTAGCACTGCTGTCTCACAGCTCCAGGAACCCATGTTCGATTCTCAGCTTGGGTCATTGTCTGTGTGGAGTTCGCATTTTCTCCCCATGTCTGGTTGGGTTTCCTATGGGTGTTCCAGTTTCCTCCCACAGTCCAAAGATATGCGGGTTATGTGGATTGGTCATGCTAAAATTGCCCCTTAGTGTCAGGTGGACTCGCTAGGGCAAATCCAGGGAGTTATGAGGATTGGGCTTGGGTTGGATTGTGATAGGTGCAGACTTGATAAGCCAAATGGCCTCCTTCTGCACTGTATGATTCTATGACAGCACTGTTGATGTCTCCGTCCATCACTTTGCTAATGATCAAGAGTAGACTAATGGGGCGGCAATTGGTCAGATTGGATTTGTGCTGCTTTTCATGTACAGGACATACCTGGACTATTTTCCACATTGATGTGTAGATGTGTGTTTTAGCTGTACTGGAACAATTTGGTTAGGGGTGCAGCAAGTTCTGGAGTGCAAGTCTTCAATACTATTGTTGGAATATTGTCAGGGCCCATTGCCTTTGCAGTGTGAATGCCTTCAGCCATTTCTTGATGCCTATCATGTAGAGTGAATCAAATTGGCTGAAGACTGGCATGCTGGGGACCTCAAGAAGAGGCTGAAATTGATCATTGACTCTGCACTTCTGGCCAAAGATTGTTGAAAATGCTTCAACCTTATTTTCTGCTGATGTACTGGGCTCCTCCATCTTTGAAGGTGACGATGTTTGTGGAATCTCTTCCTCTGATGAATTGTTTAATTGTCCACCACCATTCACAACTGGATGTGATAGGACTCAAAGAGCTTAGACATGGTCTGTTGGCTGTGGAATCACTTGGATTTGTCTATCACTTGCTGCTTCCGCTGGTTGGCATGCAAGTAGTCCTGTATTGTAGCTTCATCGGGTTGACACTTCATTATTAGTGAGGCTTTATGCTGCTTCTGGCTTGCCATTGGTTCACTGAACCAGGGTTGATGCTCCAGCTTGATGTTAATGGTTATGTTGGGGAAATGCCAAACCAAGAGGTTACAGGTTGTGCTTGAATATAATTCCACTGCCCCTGCTGGCGAAATGAGTTTGTTGCTGATCTTCCAACACTGGGACGTAGTTCAATTCCATCCCGGATTAACAGGATTAAAATTTAACCTGCTGACAGATGCAAGGATTCTACTTGAAAGAATCTTGGCTGGCCCCAATCAAATCCCTCACTCTTATTGTTCCAGAGCATTAATAAGTTCCCTGTATGGGAGTAATTGGCAGAATCACTTCCTGACGTCATACAGACGGGGATGGGAAATGGAAAAACAATGCCACACTTGGGCAGCGGGGTGCTCTTTCATTGTTTGCATTGTTTGAAGGCATAACTAGGGGAGGTTTGGTCTCCTGCACACTTGGATCGGAATAGTTTCCTGCTGACTGTGAACATTTACATTTCAGTCCCTTCCGCAGCATGAACCTTGACAAATCGAAAGTTCTGACAGTGGGCGCACGTTTGACTGTTCATCCCGCTCTTATATTTTTCCCTAAGTTAAAAGCGAAGTATCTGAAGATCTAAATGATAGGGTGTGCCTCAGATTAAAGGTTTCCAGGGCCTCTCACAACAGACTTACGACACGTTCTTCTGAAACTTTGGAGTAAAGGAATTAGAAGCAGTTTTATAAACACGTCATGCGGCCAATGAAAACAAAAGAGTTCAACGGTGACAGGGCATCTGGTTCCAATCATTTTAAAATTGGTATTTACCTAGTCTTCTCGCAGATAACAAGATGGTTAGGCACTGGATTACATACAATTTGTAACCAAAAGAAAGCCAGGGTTAGCATCTCACCTGTAGCTGATAAATAAGGGCATTAAATGCACTTGTTTTCTTTTGTATGTGTGCTGATGTACTGATCGTAGTTCAAATTTAGATCCCTTCAGGAAATGTGGCCCAGATAGAAGTTCAAGGCGGGTAAAGGCTGGTGATGACGGCTTCATTGTTCACATCAATGGTAACAAAACAAAGGAGAAAGTTCACGCTGCTTCTGAACGCGATCCTTCCTGGAATTCAAGGTTACGCCAGAACAAGATTCAAAGCATTTTTATGTGAATAGTAAACTTGTTGTTTGTATTTGGACAGTAGTTGCATTCCCAGTCAGCAGGGATTGTGAGGGACACTCCTACATCTATTGTTCTGCAGCGTGAGTGCAGATGCCTCTAAAGTCTGGAACAGCATACAGCATGATGCACAACATGTACTAAAGATCACAGTTAACTAATATCGCTGTTAGATCAGCTAAGTTAGCCCATTCGAGGATGTTACTCCCCTTACATCCCCGGAACCATGTAATGGAGCCCATTGATTCTGGGAAGTTATAAGTCAGCGTTGGCAGAAAAGAACTCGCTGTGCCAAATTAGAGTCAAATCAAAATCAAATGTGGGCCTCACAAGGAATGCAGATTGGGATTTGATCATACCTTGAGGCTAAAAGAGCTAATCTCTTCATCTTTGGTGGGTGGTATGAAAAAACACAAGGACGCACAGATGTGAACCATGCACTTTTGTCATAATGTTACAATCCTTCATACATATCTTTGATATGAAACAGCAATATGTGCTTCTCATTTAGACATTCCTTGCCTGGCCTATCACATTTAATAGTCTTTATTTGAATTTGGAATCCTTTCTGCATGAATCAGACCCAAATCAACCTGAAGCTTCCTGCAGTAAAAGGAACTTCCTGAAGTTTCAGATGTTCATTTAATTCCCAGGTAAGGACTGATCTGAAACATAAGAACAGCTTAAAAATTAAAGAACCCTAAACCAAAACTCCTTGAATTTTCAACGAATGACAATTTGTTTTCGAGGCCGCCTGCTTTATTTTAACCTCTTTGTAGGATAGTGGGGAGTTGGTGAAGGGATTCCTGTGCTGGTTATCAGTCTCACAACACCAGGTTACTTCTTACTGTGTTTACCCCAGTCCAACGCCGGCATCTCCACATCCTGGTTATCAGCCCATTGGACCATGTCCTGCATGGTCCTTCCATAGCCATTAAGTCCTGGGGCTCAACTGAACCAGCCAGTTACGTTCTGCTGCCACTGCAAGTGAGGATGGAGAATTTGGCACTCAGCCAATTCTCTGTTCACTACAGTGAGCCAGAAAATCCCACTGGCATGAACGGTTGGAAAATTCTACTCCTGGTGTGGACATTGAGCTCAAAGCTTCTGGCTGAGAAGTTTATCATGAAAGTTTCATTTTAAAAATATCAGCAAAATCTTGCTCACGCAGAGTGGTATTGTCACTCTGGACTATCAATCCAGAGACCAAGAGCAAGATCTGGGGACCAGGGTTCAAATCCCTCCAAAGCAGATGGTGAAGTTTGAATAAAAATCTGGACTTAAAAGTTTAATGATGACCATGAAACCATTCTTAATTGTTGTAAAAACCCATCTGGTTCACAAATGACCTTTAGGGAAGGGGATCTGCCATCCTTACCTGGTCTGGCCTACATGTGATTCCAGATCCACAGCAATGCAGTTGACTCTCAAATGTCATTTTGAAATGGAGGGCAGCTAGGGACAAACAATAAAAAGTGTTGGCCCAACCAGTGAATCTCAAGTCCCATAAAATTGATTTTTTTAAAATTGCCTCCTTAAAAAAAATCGCTACTTCTCTTCATGATTTTTTTTTCTTTAGTCTGACTACTCAAAATCTGACATCATTTTTCCTTCTTATGGAAATTGTGCTACCGGGAAATATGAATTCATTTTTAGTCACCCCCTTGCCCATGTGGGTAATAAAGTGAGGTTTGTGCTTGGCTGGACAACTTGGGGAGAATTTTCCCATCCCGTCTACCACTGCAATTTAATGGGTGGAAAGTGGAGCATGCAAAGGTCCGTTGACTTTGGGGGCGGGATTTTCTAATTTTGGGACGAACGAAGCCAGAAAATCCCGCCCCTTATCTTGATCTCCTTGTGTTCAACAGACAGTCAGACTACCAATTAGCATTCATTCTCCAGTTAAAAAAAGGAGCACAAACTATTATTTACTTTGATATCCACAATTATCAGGAGAGGCTTATTATGGCCCAGATTTTGCAGTTGCAAAGATGTCAGTGCCACTATCATTTACAACTGTGAAACAATTGTCAAATGTTGGCATTGCACACACATCGTTAAACACTGAAATTTACCAGTTGCTGTCAATGAGTCCCTGTGTGGATGCTGTTGAAGTCCACACAGATGGAAATTTTTGATATCACTTGAATTTACATGGAATTTACAATATTGGTCTCCCTGTAAAAACCTTTGAAAAGATTTACCTTCTTGTATGACGTACAACTGTTTTTTTTACAGTATACTAGGTTCCTGGTTGTTTCTGAGCGACTTCTCCGATCTTGAAAACCTTAATTCTACATTTATGGGATGTCAAAATTTACCCATTATGAAAAAAACTCACATTTTTAATTGTCTTTTTTAAAGTTTAAAGATTTTTAGCTTTTACCTAAATCCAAAGTGTAAGTCCCAGTTTTTATGTTGTTGTTTTATGTAGTGCAAAATTAATATAAATAGAATGATAATCAGTGGATGCTATTTCCTAGTTTGCAATCTGTGAGAGTTCTTCAATGTAATTGGGTGCTTAGTCTGCTTGATGCTGTTATTATTGCTGGATAGTGCAGAGCCCCTGGCTTTGTAACTGACAGTTAAATCTGGGTTGATAGTTTTGTGTTGCTGAATGCCTCTTCAATTCATATCATTCAAGACCTCTTCACTAAATACATTAAAGAGGCCATTCGGCGCATCGAGTCTGCACCACCAACAATTACATCCAGGCCCTTTCCCCATAACTCCACATATTTAGCCCACTAATCCCTCTAAGCTATGCATCCCGAGACACTAGGGGGCAATTCAGCATGGTCAATCAACCTAACCCCCACATCTTTGGACTGTGGGAGGAAACCGAAGTACCTGGAGAAAACCTACACCAACGCGGGGAGAAAGTACAACTCCAAACAGATAGTTTGGAGCCAGGAATCGAACCTGGGTCCCTGAAGCTGTGAGGCAGCAGTGCTAACGACAGTGCCACTGTGCCACCCCAACCACTATGCCACTGTGTTACCCCATTTAAGATGCCTGAAAAAAGGCCCTACCATTAATACAACAACAGCTTGCAGATATATATCACTTTTAAGGTTGTAAAATGACTCAAGACACTTGGGGCTATACATGCTGTTCCTTCACTGTCACTGGGACTCCCTTCCTGATAGCACTGTGAGCGCACCAATGCCAGGTGGACTGCAGTGGTTCAAGAGGGTGGCCCACCTCCACCTTTTCAAGCAATATTAGACAGGGGCAATAAATGTTGGCCTTGCCAGTGATGCTCCCGGCCCAAGAACGAGTAAAAATTGGTCTCCAGTCCTACAAGTACACGGGAGGACAAGCACAAATTCTATTGTTTTAATTTTCTGGCTTTTATTTAGTCTACCAATCCAAGCGTATATATTTAAATCTGTCTCTTTCCTTTCAAAGGTTTGTTTTACACTGCAGGATTGTGCTTTGAGATGATTTATCTTGCTCCGTTAGACAGCTAAAGCTTGAAAATGAACAGCTTTCTGCAAGTAATTTCTTCAGTGAGCAATTTGTAATGAACCCCCCCATTTGTTTCTCCTCCTGACTTTGACCTGCTACTTCGTCACTGCTGCTCCTGATGAGAGGACCGGAAGGTCCGGCCTACAGCCGGCTTGGCAAATGATGTCATTGGTGTTTCTTGATTAGCTGCCAAAATGTGGGGCTTGAGTGATGTGGGAAAATAACTCTCCCTGGGTAATTTCACTCCCTCGCTTTCCCAGATGACATAACTAATATAGCTATCCTCTGGAGGGAAATTGAAATTCAAATGTTAATCGGAACTGGAACTGTACTCCAAGCAACTAACAACAACAACAACAACAGATAAGATGAAAATTCCCAGCCATTTCCTATTTAATCATGGTGATATCATTTTATTACATGCAACCAAGTCACTTGTTATATTATCAAGCTAACAGTCCCTCTTAAATTAATCAATTATATACCTGGGACTGATAGTGAGGAGCAATAATCAAAATATCTGAAATAAATAGAATGGTTATGTATGCAGATATTAAAGGAATGCATCTTTCTGATTTTACCAAGCAATGATTTACTCACTAAGCAAGTGGGGGAGCTGCAGCACTTCTCTTAATCATCAGTTGTGACAAGCTGTTGTCAGACCACTTCCCTTAACTGCCCAGATTCAGGGGAGGCTATTATTGCTTGACAATTAATCCAGAAACTCAGCTAATGTTGTAGGGACCTGGGTTTGAATCCCACCATGGCAGATGGTGGAATTTGAATTCAATTTTTAAAAATCTGGAATTAAGAATGTGATGACCATGAAACCATTGTTGGAAAAAATTATCTGGTTCACTTATGTCCTTTAGGGAAGGAAATCTGCCATCTTTACCTGGTCTGGCCTACATTTGAGCCCAGAGTCACATGATTGACTGCAATCGAGCAACAATAAATGGGCAATAAATGCTGGCCAGCCAGTGACACCCATGTGCCACGAATGAATAATCAAAAATTTGGCTCTGTTTGCTTCATTGATACAATAAGTTCCTGATGTCAAACCAGCCTAGTTCTGTACACAGAACTGTTTTGAATATATGTGCTCTGTTCTACATAAACATTGCAAATCTCCCTTAAATTTGTCATGCCAATAATCTTTTATTACAACATTGTGAGTTGAACACTTTGGTGGTTATAGGGCGTTGGAGAAACAAGTTGTTCCTTAATCTTATAGAAATGTGACCTCCTGCATTGAGTTTGAAGTTCTCCAGCTGCGTTGGACGTAAAAGCCAGGGAAGGAGTCTGCTATCTCCCACTGCAGCCTCCCAACTTGAGCAGGAGTCACGGTGCTCAGTGTTTGATGAAAGCAAGTGCTCTGGGAGCATACACGGGGAGCAGAAAATTTTCAATTTCCATTCTGTCCCCATAACTATACTGGAATGGGAATTGCAACTGCCTGTAACCTATGCATCTGCAGTACCATCAACTCATATGGCACACCTGTTACGTGGAAAGCCATGCAAAGGAGGGGAATATAGCCTTTTTACCAGAAGCAGTAGATGGCTGGAGCTTTGCTGGTATGTCAAAATATATTCATTTATAAGTGGAACCAATTCACTGCAGCAGCTGTTTCTCTCCCTGAATATTCAAGGCCGAGAGTATCACTCCGCTACACCTGTATATTGCTGTTGCCCAAAACATTTAGTCAAAGCATCAGAAATTTCAACTCATGGTGCCATTCCGCAAGTTCCACCTCTTTCAGAATTGTCACCCTCTTGGAAGGTGGGGGCAGGAGGAATCACTTTTGATCCCTAATTCCAGATGGAATTCCCTTGATTATGGGCTTCAGAGCAGACCTTGAATTATCAAAGTTCTGCCGTATTACTCATCATCATCAATCCTCTGCCCGTTCATGCTGGCACTCTGCCAGACCCTGAGGAAACCTACGGTCATTGTTTGTAAAGGAAAGCTAGACAAAGTAAAACTCTCGCTTGGGTTGTGCTTCAGCTATTCAAACAGCCTGAGCAACAAGGAAGAATTACAGCGCAAACTCCAAATATCTTGAAACAGAAGGCATATTGTGAGTTTCTGGCTGCATCTTGTGAGAACTCAAAGTGGCCGATTGCGTTTCCTGATGTATGGGATATAACATGTTGCTGAGATGCCTTTCTATCTCAAAAACAGTTACTTCCTCACATTTAAATAATACTTTTTGGAATCAAAAATAATGATGGTGTCAATCTGCAGCCTTGGTTCATAGAAACATAGAAGATAGGAGCAGGCGGAGGCCATTTGGACCATCAGGCCTGCTCCTCCATTCATTATGATTATAGCTGATCATCCAACTCAATAGCCTAATCCTGCTTTCTCCCCATAACCTTAGATCCCTTTTGCCCCAAGTGCTATATCCAGCCGCCTCTTGAATACGTTCAACGTTTTGGCAAAGCAATTTCAAAGCTAGCTATTTGAATCGAGATGTCTGGATTTTCCTGGGCCACTCCAGTGGTTTGCTTTACACAGTCCTGGCCTGTAGCAACAAACTTATAAACAGACATTCCGTAAATGCCGCTACACAAGCCAATTTTGACAGTTGTTGAGATTCTTTCATCTACAAATATTAGATTGTCAATAAACTTTCATTTAAATGCTGCAGGTTTAAATCATGATGCCAATAGTATACTGAAGTAGAACGGAAGCTGTTACCCCGGTTTCTTGGTCTTTATGTATCCCTCAGCCAATGCATCAATGCAGATTATTTGTTCATTGTCTCTTTGTTGTTTGCACAGCTTTGTTGTGTGCAAATTGACAGCCTTGTTTCCGATATTACAACAGTGACCACACTTCAAAAATACTTCATGAGCTGTAAAGTGTCTTTGATCACCTGAGGTGACAGAAGGTGCTAAAAAAAATGGAAGTCTTTCAATGGATTTAAATGTCAATCCTACCAAGGTCATCCTGAGTGTGCAGTCAGGGGCCCTGGATATACCAGCAGGACCATCCCGAAATCAGGGTGGGCAAAGCTCACAGAACGATACTTCCCATTGGCCTCAGCCACCCTCTTACGAGTCTTGGACGGCTGTGCTGGTAGAATCAGGGCCAGGGAGTCTTACATAAGCAAATCTAAAGATCCAAACAGGTTAAATGTTGTGAAAGCTTTTGATGAAGGAATGAGCAGCCTTCAGTTTAGTTAAGGATAACAAAAACAGAAAATGCTGGAAAAGCTCAGCACGTCTGATAGCATCTGTGGACTAAGAAGAGAGCTAGTGTTTCAAGCCTGGATGGCCCTTCATCAGGGCTAACAACAAAGAAAATCAGAAGAGATTTATACTATCAGGGTGCTGGGCTGTCTATAATTGGACGAAGGGAATGTAAATGAGGTTGAAGAAGGCTGAGAAAGGTGCTAAACGTGTCCATCAAGTGATTAGAATGTGTGAATGGCAGAGCTGAGGTACAGATGGTTAAGGCAGTTGCCCTAAAGCAGAGGTGATGTGGTGGGGAGGATGATTAGCACTGCCACCTCACAATGCCAGGGACCCAGGTTCAAATCCCAGCTTGGGTCATGAACTGTATGAAGTTTGCATGTTCTCATCGTGTCTGCGTGTGTTTCCTCCAGGTGCTCCGGTTTCCTGCCTCAGTCCAAAAGATGTGCTGGTTAGGTGAATTGGCCATTCTAAATCCTCACACCTGAACAGGTGCCGGAGTGTGGTGGCTGGGCAATTTTCACAGTAACTTCATTGCAGTGTTAATGTAATATATAAACTTTAAAAATAATTTTCAATTATTTTTCAAATAACTTCCATTCATTTACAATGCAGGATTATTTATCCCAATGAAATATTTCATTATATCAAATATGTTCTCTGTTATGTTTTCATGATTGCTAATAAATCCCCTTTTAAGCAATGATGTTTTACATCTAAAAATGTCAAACTCCTTTACATCTGAAAAGGTTAAAAAGAAATACTGAGTTGGGAATAGCCTCACTTAGATTCATTTCCAATTGGTGCGTTTCAATGGATTGAAGCAAACCATTCTAAACCATTATGTCAATATTATAAGAACATAAGAAATAGGAGCTGGAGTAGGCCAACTAGCCCTTCGAGCCTGCCCCGCCATTCAATAAGATCATGGCTGATCTGTCGTGGCTCAGTTCCACATTCCCGCCCTCTCCCCATAACCCTTAATCCCCTCTCTTATCAAAAACCCATCAACCCGCGTCTTAAAAATATTTAGCGAGGTAGCCTCCACCACTTCAACGGGCAGAGAATTCCAGAGATTCACCACCCTTTGAGTGAAGAAGTTCCTCCTCAACTCTGTTCTAAACCGCCCCCCCTTTATCTTGAGGCTGTGCCCCCTAGTCCTGCTATCCACCTCTATCCTATCCATCCCATTCATCATCTATATTGATTATGTCATTTTATTAACTTCATAGGAATCTTGATCCAAGCATATAGAACATAGAACATAGAACACTACAGCACAAATAGGCAAAGCTTCACAAATTTTCCTGAATTCAATACGCTGCCTGAGAGGGTGGTGAAGGCAGGACGCTCACAACATTTAAGATGCATCTGGACTAGCCAAGGCATAGTAGGCTACGCATCGAGTGCTGGTAAATGGGATAAGTATAGGTTGGTATTTGATGGTTGGCATAGACATGGTGGACCGAAGGCTTTGTTTTTGTGCTGTATGGCTCTATATTGGGAGACACAGTGGCACAATGGTTAGCACTGCTGCCTTACAGCTTCAGGCACCTGGGTTCGATTCTCAGCTTGGGTCACTGTCTATGTGGAGTTTGCACATTCTCTCCGTATCTGCACGGGTTTCCTCCAGGTTCTTCGGTTTCCTCCCACAGTCCAAAGATGTACAGGTTAGGTGCATTGGCCATGCTAAATTACCCCTTGGTGTCCCGGGATATGTAGGTTAGGGGGATAGAGGGATTAGTGGGGTAAATATGTAGAGTTACAGGGATAGGACGCTGATTGTTGTCAGTGAAGACTCAATGGGCTAAATGGCCTCCCTCTGTACTGTCGGGTTTCTATGATTGTATTGTATAACTGTGTAACAAAAGAGGTTAACTTCGAACAATGATGACTTTGGGATTTTTTTTAAAGTACACCTGATTAAGGTAGTGCTTAACGGAGGTCCAAAATTAACTGGTTTCAGCAGAGAAGTTGATAAATGGTCTACATCTGACTTCTGTTCCTGTAGAATAATGAATTAGAGAAGACAAGCTATGAATGAGTATCCCTAGTCAGGAAAGGAAGGGCGAGAGGAGAAAGAGGAGATGGAGGAATGGGGGAAATGTGGAGTAGATATTTTCTCCCAAACTGAGCTAGCCAATTGTCTGTGCAAGTGTAACGTTTCCTGACAAGGAAACAAAGCCGTTGAAAGGGCAAATGTTTTAAACAAGTCTATACTTGTATCAAAATTGCTTGATTTCAAGCTCACACTGGGAGAAAGTATCAATGTTTACAATATGTGTTGACAGTAGATATGCAATCCCTTTTGATACTCAATGGTGACCTTTACTTGCCACTGTGATCAGTTGCCTCCCCAATAATGGAGGTTCTGTTGTAGCACAATGTTTATTTATTACCGCTTTCAAGACCATACTTGAGAATTACTGACATATTATCACTTGAAGTATGGCTGTGCGACCTGAGGAAACATCTTGCAAAACTGGAATCTGATCTCCATTCCTAAATTTGTAGCTATCATTTCAAATTGAAGCTCAATTGAACCTCTGATTTTACTGTTTAACAGAAAATAGGCTGATGAGAGATTGGAACTTCATTGCTATCACACTGCAATTAAGTTCTACTCTCAATAATCATGACTTTACAGGACCCAGATGATGGCACGATGACTCATTGGGGCAAATCCTTACCAACCGATTCTCAGTGAGCCACCACATGTCTTATTAAAATTGCAAATAATATTTAAGTAAGTGCAATGCTAGATCAGGAGGGTCTATCCATCTCGTCATCAGCTCACCATTATAAAACACACAGCAGTGTCCTCCTCTTTTCTTCTCTTTCACTTCCTGCATCTCGTGTCTTGTTTGCTGCCCCATTTGGCTTCCAGCTCCAAAGGAAACAGTAAGAACTTGCATTTATATAGAAAACAAATTGTGACATCCAGCCACATAAGAACAGTTTAGGGCAAATGACTAAAATTTTTGTCAAGAGGTTAAGTTAGGGAACATGCCGTGGAGGAGAACACAGAGAGGTTTTAGATAGAGAAGTTTTAGAATCATAGCATCCCTTCAGTGCAGAAGGGGGCCTTTCAGCCTATTGAGTCTGCATTGACTGTAAAGTTTTAGGAGGCAATTCCAGAATTTAGGGTCTAGCCAATTGAAGGTATGGCTGCCAATGATGTAGTGATTAAAATCCAGGAGGGGGTGGGGAAATGGGGGAGCAGAGGAGGAGGAGGGTATGATCCAAGAGGCCAGTGTACAGAGAATGTTACAGGGATAGGGAGAGGTAGCACCATGGATAAATTTGAAAACAAGAGGAAAATGTTAAAATGAAGGCATTTAAAAATTAAAATGAAGACCAGGAACCAGCATAGTCAGTGAGTGCAGGTGTATATAAGTCTGATGTATTAGCGCCATGGTAGCAGAGATTTGGATTGGCCTAAGTTTATGGAGGGTGGAAGATGAGAGGTTGGCCATGAAGGAATTGGAATAATCAAGTCCAGAGGTAACAAAGGCATGGATGGGAGTTTCAGCAGTAGAGGTTGAGACATAGGCAGAGTTGTTATGGAGACAGATTGTAGTGAAACCATTTGAAAATGGACCAAAGCATCCAGCATCAGTGAACTTGTTAAAGTTTAGGAATCAGGTTTTGAAGGCGGAAAATAGGCCAACACATTAAGAACCTAAAAGAATAAACCAACTGCTAAGCTGTTTGTAGTAGATTACCTCTTTAAATAACATTGCTGATGGGTACTTGCTGTCTCAGTGCTATAAGTTCCAGTTACTACTCTTTCACAAGGTAAGCTAAACATCTAGGCAGACTAATTTCATAATTGTGTCATGTGGTAAGCATAAGACCCCGATATCGATATTTGAATACTTCTGCAACTTTTCCTGGACACCTATAGACCAGCATGAACCATATGGCAGAGTTTTCCAGCCTTGCTCACTCAAAAGCCAGAGAATCCCACCCAAGGTCAATAGACCTTTACATGGCCCGTGTCCTGCCTGCTACAATTCCTGTGGCAGACAGGACGGTAAAATCCTAGCCATACTGTCAGATATGAACTCTGGCACACACTGCTTTCCATTTGTATTGTGCCTGTTAATTAGAGGCCGCACAGTCAAATTTCCAGCCAAAAGTATTAAGTATTTGTACTTCAGTCATACTAACTTCCCATCTAGATCTCTCATAGAGATAGAAAAAGGGCAACGCAACTAAAACATGTTATTGTCAGTCTGATTACGTTTTGTCAGCTTTTGGTGTATTCAAATCTGGACTACTTCAATATTATAATAATTGGCAAATTTAATATATTTAAATTATTTATCTGCATTTTTTTTAGCTATGTTTAATGCTCATTGAAGTTTTATTTGTGAATTTTATGATGATTAATATAGAATCTTTTTGTACCTTGTTACCAGAGGAATTAAAAGATTTTGGAGAAAACGTGCCAAAGTTAACTTGAGTTAGAAGATCAGCCATGAATAAATTTAATAGTAAAGGTTTGAAGGGCTGAATGCTGACTTCTGTGTCTTTACTTATGTTTTTATATGTTTGGCATTCTACATGCTGCGTCAGTGTGTCAATGGCCCCACCATTGATTTGGGATCAATAAGTATCAAGTGACATTTTCTAACAGCCAGCTTTTCATTACCTGCCTTGTCGGAATCATTATTAGGAGCACTTATACAAGAGCATATGGTGTAATAATTAGCACAGTGCACTGGGCAGAGAAAGGCCACAGGCTGATAGTTTGCCCTTGTCGAGGTTACACATTGAAATATTGACACAAAAGCCCCTTTAGGAGTCACACACAAAACATTAAGAACATAGCAAAAAGGATTAATTCTTTACATTGGACATGAAAGGTAAGAAGTCAGAATACGGCAGCAGAGGTTGTAGGGGTGGTAGATTGGAATTAATACCAGACTATCGTTTGCTTAATTATCCACTCAAAGTTGCAAATGTTTCTAATGAACCCTATCCCAGTTGGTCTTCTGAAGAAAACCAGAATTCAGCTTCTGAGTTAATGACATACTTAGTCATGGTCCCATCCTTAGGGAGGGTTTTTACAGCCTCGCTCAGCCGCGATCGTAAAATCCCACCCAAGACCAATGAAGATTTCTGTTCTGGGAACCCCGTCTGCCCCGGAAGTCTCCATTCTCTGTGGTAGGATTTCGGCCTTACTCTTTTATCTCTTCATTGGTTTTCTCATCTTCTTTACTGTTGTCCGGGTGTTACTTATTCTCCAGCAAGAAGACTTTTTTTTATTCGTGATGCTTGACAGTGAACATCAACCGACTTTCACTATGTTCACACAAATGCACTTCAGTTTGATGTGACCAGCTAACCGTCAGCTGCAGGAAATTCGAATAGCTTTCCTTTCCCTGTACTGAGAATCATTTATCCAAGTTGACTGATGACACAACGTTAGGTAGGAAAGTAAGTTGTGAGGTAACAGAGATTGGGGGTGGGGGGAGAGATGGGGAGGGGTTCTGTGATGATGGTGAGGGAGAGAGGGGGAGGGGGGTGCCATTTTGCCAACAAGTTTCTGCTTCCGGCATATCTGAGACTATAATCCGTTTAAGGTAGTTGGGTAAATTTTCTGTAACTTTCCTAGCATTATGCAATTTTGCAAGCATCATATAGGTCCCTCAGTACCTCAGCAACTCGAAGGAAGTGGCTACACTTTGATGTGTTTCTAAGGACCCAGAGTAAGATAGGCAACACCTGTCTGCTGCCTTTCCCAAGTACACTAACCTTTCCCAATATTGTCAGACTCTCCAAGTTATCACATATCCCAGGATCTTTATTTGAGATGCCTTTGTATTCCTAGATCTTGGGATATCCCTTCAATTGCTGTAGACCCCATTACTCCATCAGTGCTTCCACATCTTTTGCCTCGCTGCTAGTGTTTAGTGGAACAAAACCAGCAAGCATCATCTCCACACTAATGGTCCAGAGACAAGGACCTCCATCAATGTTAAGCCAGAGCCTAGATGCTCCATCCCCAATACATGTACAGTCCAGGAGTCTAGTTATGTTAGCATATCATGTGCTTTATTAATTACTAGAGCCTAATAGTTTATCAGGACGATATAACTGACACTAACTGGGTTTTGGTTGGTGTCACTAATCCACTCAGCTGGTGATTAATTGTCTGGAAGATTCCATTCATTGGCGTAGAATGAAATATTCCACAGTAAACAGAATATCCACTTCTAAAATAAATTTAATGATTTAATGCATTATCAGGGAATAGTACTGTTCTAAGCTTATTATATCTAAACCTTGCACTGTAATGTAAAATGAAAGGGAAAACCATATTGCATTATGAACATACAGTTGAATTTAGATTTATAAGGAGTTACTCACTGATCCAAAGCTTTGTTTGAGTAAAGAACTGGTTGAAAGCAGTACTTCATCATTGCCTCCCCAACTCTCTGTCCTGTTTGTGCTCTCATTAAGTAAGACTCACCTTTGGGAATATTGCTTTGGTAAATATTCCTTTCACAATAACTTCAATTTATAGAGGTGCATCTTCAGACTTTCCCATGTGCATCACTTTCAATTTGCTCTATTGTTTCTCCAAGTAAGCACAGTAGGTATTTTACTGTGATCTTATATATATGATCTTATCTATAGGTATTCCACTGTGTTCATGATCTTATAAACAACATCATGATAAATGACTATACAGTTAGATAATTCCAAATTGCTGCTTTTATATAATAAAGAACAAAGAACAATATAGCACAGGAACAGGTCCTTCAGCCCACCAATCACATTGTCCTACCTAGACCAACCGCCTGTATCCTTCTATTCCTTGCCTGTTCATGTGCCTATCCAGATAAGTCTTAAATGTTGCTAACGTGTCTGCCTCAACCACCTCACTTGGCAGTGCAATCCAGGCCCCCAGCACCCTCTGTATAAAAAAACTTGCCCTCATATCTCTACTGAGCCTTTCCCTCCTTATCTTGAACTTGTGGTCCCTTGTGATTGTCATTTCTGCCCTGGGAAAAAGCTTCCAGCTTATCTACGCCCATCATTATTTTATAAACTTATATCGGATCGCAGCCTCCGTCCTTCCAGAGAGAACAGTCCCAGTTTATTCAATCTCTCATCATAGTTAATGTGCTCCATACCAGGCGACATTCTGGTAAATCTTTTCTGTACACCCTCCAAATCCATCACATCCTTCTGGTAGTGTGGAGTTTGCACATTCTCTCTGTGTCTGTGTGGGTTTCCTCCAGGTGCTCCAGTTTCTTCCCACACCCCAAAGATGTGTGGGTTAAGTTGATTGGCCATGATAAATTGCTCCTTGGTGTCAGGTGGATTAGTAGAGTAAATATATGGGGTTAGGGCTTAGGTGGGATTGTTGATAGTGCAGCCTCGATAGGCCGAATGGCCTCTTTCTGCAATGTAAACATTCTATGATTCTATCCAATCAGATCCTTCAATATTTTGAATGCCTCAGTAAAATCACCCCTCCAATCCTCTCTATTCAAAGGGCTTATCACAAGAAAAGTAGGACTTTACTCTCAGAAACATTGGGTAGGATAAATGTTGGCCCAGCCATTGATTTGCGCTAGGCGTACATTGAATTGCTCTCCTCCCTGCCCTGTGTTGTAGGTGAGAAGCTGATTAAAAAAAAATGCTAAATTTGAAAGCATTTACCTGGTTGGCCACACTGCTTCTGCCTTTCCAGAGTCTTCATGCTGGCAAGAACCCTTACTGTCCAGGGACCAGGTGCCACGGCTGCGCAGGCAAGATCGGAAGCCAATGAAACCCGACGTGGCCTGGGACATGGCCAGGCAGTACCCATTGAGCAGTGCCAGACTGCCAGAGCCCATTTGGCAGCCTGGCAGTACCCAGGGCAGTGTCAAGGTGGCATGGCATGAGTGGCAGTGGGGCTATGATAGGGTATGCTCAATGATGGGGGCGTTTACGCAGGGAGGAGCTTTGCAAAGGGTTTGATCAATGGGGAAGGCGTGTGTCGGGGGGGGACTTGCAAGGAGAGGGGCCATGCAGATGCAGCTATGCAAGAATGGGGGGGGGGGGCGCAGTGGTGTGCAGAAGGGGCTATGCAAGGTGGGGTGCCATGCAGGTTTGGGGCCAAGCAGGGGTAGGTGCAGAGAGGTCACAGAGATGGGGGGGGAGCGGGGGGATATGTCAGAGGTGGGGGCATGGTTCCTGATGCCCCGATGCCGGCGACCCATGTCGATGTGGGGAGTTGACAATGCACCAATGATGAAGGGGGTTCCGATGGCTGTGGGGCGGGTTAGAACAAAGTCTCCTGGTTAACATGCAGATCAAGGTGCCCTGCACAACGACGCCCCAGCACTCTGAAGCTGCTTTTCTTTCAGGTTGCGTGTGCCCTAAGACCGGAAATTCCTGCCCGAGGTCAACGGGTCTTTACATATTCCATTGAATCTTCTGTCCAGCCCGCTGCGGGAAATGTAGCGGGTTGGGACAGATAAATTTTGTCCTACAATTTTTTGGGGGGAGAATTCCAGCCAACAAGTTTTAAACAACTGGATCGAGTGTGGGATAATAAATAAATAACCTTTCTTTTAAAACTCACTTAAAAAGCTCGTTGCTGGAATTATTTAAAGCTGAGACCTCACTCTTGAGAGTAAGAACATACACACAGAACACATTGATCATGGGCAGTAAGGAAATGCATCAATTCTGTCTGTGACACTGTTATAAATATGACAGAGTGATGAAACGGTTACATTTATATCAAGCACAATGATACGTAGATTACGTATATGTCGAAGTTATACTAAATTTCATAGCTGGGTGCACTCATCAGACCTCGTTGCCCTTACCAACAGTGGGAAATAAAAAATAAGGCTTATCAACAGGCTTAATACATCACTGGCTCTGTTAATATTCTCCTCACCAATGTCAGACTTGCCGTTTTCTCATCCTCTAGAGACTTTTGTGTGTGCTGACATGAAGTTGGAAGTTTCCAAGCAAGCTAATTTAACTGCATTCCAATAACAAGCTAGCAGAAGCAATAAGCAGTGGGAAAGTGTGCTTACTGTGCAATATAGAGGAATAATCAGCCCACGAGATGGACAAGAATTGATTTACCCGAAATAAGGATTCGAGGCAAAGGTTCCAATGTTTGTAATTCTTAGATTTTGGCTGCTGTTGTATATATTTATTTTGCGACAGTTAGAATGAAGGGTCCTGAAATATCATTTTATCAGTACACACTGTGGCCTCTTCGCTTCACTGATGTCACTCAATAAAACAAGTCAAAAGGCTGTGCACTGAACAAAATCATTTACATTCCACAGAATTGATGTACACCATGTAAATATCTCAAAGGGACACTCCAGGGTAAGGCTCCACAATCCACACCTCAGAAATACTTGATAAATGTGCCATCATAAAAGCAGGCACTGATATGGTGATGACTGTGAATTATATACAGGGGCTGATTTAATATTCAAGTCAGGGAACATTTGTTGGAATTCTCCCATCCCACCTGCTACTGGAGTTTTGGCGGGCAGGGGGGACGAACCATGTAACGGTCCATTGAAGTCAGGCGGAAATCTCCAGTTTTCAGTCAAGCAAGGCCGGAGAATCCCACCCTGAGACAGAAACTGGTCTGTTCCCACTTTCAGCAAGAGTCAGCACTGTGCTTGCAGCTTACACCAAAAGAGGAGTGTGCCATTAGGTAGTGAAACTGGTCCCCTGCCTCACTGACATTGTGTGGCCATGATGTGGAGATGCTGGCGTTGGACTAAACATAAGAACATAAGAAATAGGAGCAGGAGTAGGCCATCTAGCCCTTCGAGCCTGCCCCACTATTCAATAAGATCATGGCTGATCTGAAGTGGATCAGTTCCATTTTCCCACTTTCTCCCCATAACCCTTAATTCCCTTATCTGTCAAAAACCTATCTACCCGTGACTTAAATATATTTAGCGAGGTAGCCTCCACCACTTCAACGGGCAGAGAATTCCAGAGATTCACCACCCTTTGAGTGAAGAAGTTCCTCCTCAACTCCGTTCTAAACAGCACCCCCCTTATCTTGAGGCTGCGCCCTCTAATCCTGCTGTCCTTTCTAAGCCGGAAGAATCTCTCTACTTCTACCCTATCCATCCCTTTCATTATCTTAATAGTCTCTATAAGATCCCCCCTCATCCTTCTAAACTCCAACGAGTACAGACCCAGTCTATTTAGTCTCTCTTCATAGTCCAACCCCCTCATCTCCGGTATCAGCCTAGTGAACCTCCTCTGCACTCCCTCCAAGGCCAAAATATCCTTGCGCAAGTGTGGCGACCAAAACTGCACACAGTGCTTCAGCTGCGGCCTCACCAATGCCCTGTACAGTTGCAGCAAGACTTCCCTGCTTTTATATTCTAAAATACCCCTATTCTGGGGTAAACACAGTAAGAAGTCTCATAACACCAGGTTAAAGTCCAACAGGTTTATTTGGTAGTAAATGCCACTACTTTCGGAGCACTGATCCTTTGTCAGGTGAGTGACATTGTACAGGTGACATTATCGTTGACATTATACAAGTAAGCTGCCTCTGCTGTTCATCAAAACTCGAAAATTGATAAGTCCATGGGTGGGATTTTCTGGCCGTACTCGCCCCAATACCAGAAAATCCCGCCCGTGGTCTCCCCCCCACAACACCCTCCACCCCGCTCCCCCCAACCCTGCTACGATTCTGGTGGGCAGGATGGGAAAAATCTGCCCCCATGGCTTTATGTAGAGTTAGCCTTCACGTTTTAAAATGAGGGATACCTCAGCGATTAAATGCTGAAATAAAGAATGGATTCTCATTGCAAACAGCTACTATGAGAATCTGAGGTTCTCAGGTATTGCATTTGGGATTCTAGTGGAGGGGATTCATGAGGGGTAAGGGTTCCTGTTCTCGTCAGACTGCCAATGAGTTTCTAGATATTTGGTCAGGCAGCAGCAAGAGTTGGCGGCAGAGAAGATCAGTCCAGGAGTATCGCAGTTTGCAGGCCATGGCCTGCAGAGCTGAAAGTTGTTCAATGATTACAGGAAGTAGAACTGCAAAGGTATTCTCCCCTCAATCACCTGGAGCCCCCACTGCTCACAAGTGACCCCACTTGCTATCATACTACTGCAATTATTGCATCCCCTGCTTCTCCAACTCGCACACTCAGATCAGATAATTTGCTCCCAAATTCTATGTATTATCACAAGCCAAGGTTTGGACTCAGCACGGTGGCTTGGTGGTTAGCGCTGCTGCCTCACAGCACCAGAGACCCGGGTTCAATTCCAGCCTCGGGTTGACTGTCTGTGTGGAGTTTGCATATTCCCCCCGTGTCTGTGTGGGTTTCCTCCAGATGCCCTGGTTTCCACCCACAGTCCAAAGATGTGCGAATTAAGTGGATTTGTCATGGTAAATGTGGGGGTTGGGGGGGGAAGGTTACAGGGATAGGGCAGAGGGGAGTTCATGTGTGGGGTGCCCTTTCAGGAAGTCGGTGCAGGTCTCATGGGCCGAATGGCCTCTTTCTGCACTTTAGGGGCTCTATGGTTCTAAGGTGGTAGCCTAGGATCTAGTATATGAGCTAGAGGTGGTGAGTGATTTATTTTTCAAAGACTGGTGCTGCTGGTGGGGCTTAAGGTAGATAGCGGAAGGCCCTTGAAATATTTGTTGGGATTCTCCCAAGAAAATTCTAAGTCCCCAATTCGCAGGAAAATGGGAGTAAATCCTGCTAATTTTTCAGCATGATTTCCAGAATGAATCTCTGACACTCAGAGCACTGCAGAGTGCCCTCGTAGGGTTTGCACTGAATATCTGGGGACGGGGCTAATTCTCGCCCAAGAGGCTGGCAGCATAGCGTTGAGAAGGCCACTGCACATGCGCCGATCTGTCAGCATGGAGATTGGTGCATACGTATTGGCCCCCCCCATTGACAGCCTCCAGATCACTAGCTGGCCTTCCGATGATGCCTCCACCCCCTCTCCCCGATCGTCAGCCTCCTAGACCTCCCAATGCAAGCCCCAGTGTAACCCCGCTCCACCCCCTCGGCCAGCTCCAATCTTCCAATCCCAAACCCCACCCCTCTACAGTCCCAACCTCCCCGACAGCTCCGAATGCCCTCCCACACCCAGATGGCTGTCCTTCCTCCCCCTGCCTGTGATCACTGTGCAGTGGTAGCGGGTCCCCCCACCCCCATTGATTGCCCCTATAGGCCACACCCCCTTTGCCTCCCCCAACACTGCCTTGGTGCCCAGTGGGCAGTGCCAGGACCAGGCTGGCATTGTTCCGTGTTAGTGGGGATCAGTTGCAAGTCCCACTGAAGTAAACCACACCTGGTGGTGGGGCGGGGGTGGGGGAGAAGGCTGAGGGACGTGGTGGGGGGGGCGGGGGGCGTGGAGAGACATTAGTGGGCCAAGAGACTTCAGTCCTGGGCCCACTATTGAAATTTAAGTGGAGATTTCCACTGGTAATCAGCTAAATTGGCACAGAGATGATTACCCTGGAAATCTTAACTGTAGAGATTCGCAGAGGCTGTGGCGCCCCACGGGAAGTTTGCGAAACAGCCTCCGCTGATGTCTCCGCTCAGTGCAGCAGGCTGGGAGAATCATCCCAGTTAACTCTGGGTACTCCTCCACCAGTCACTAGCACACACTTCAGGCCCCATATCACCTTGTTATAATTTCTAAATGGGTTACCTGGATTATAGTGTGTAATGAGGGGTAAAACTATTAAGAGATACTCTTCAAGGAGTACTTTAGTATGGATTTTTGTGGATCTAGCTGATTTTCAATGACTATAAAGTAATAGAAATTAGACACATAGAATAAAGGTGGGAGATTTTCTCAGTGTGCAATATGTAATGAAGTCGTAAACCATTTCTTTGTGAACAGGAGTGTAAATTTTGCTACAATAGTTCACAGAGGGAAGTGCAGGCATTGAAAGAGAGGTTTATAGAATTATAACCGCAGACCTCATGTGTGTCAATGCCTTTCAGCAAATGTGGAGCAGTGATCGTGTCAGCTGCCAAAAGTGCCACATGCGCCGCAACTTCTCATATGTCCTTTACTTCTCATTACAGCTCAGCCAGAAGAAGCACGAGTACAGCCAACTTGGACCCTTCGCTGACAAGCCTGGCCACAGCCAATTCATTTCCCCTGTAAACAGATGAGGTGCCAGCAGCATCAGGGGAAGGAATGGACCAGTTGTAATGTGGAAAGGTAAGGGCGGGTGTCTGGTAGCTGCTAAGTGGGGACCTGGCCCTGAGAAATTGCTTCCCGATCCCGACCTTTAAGCAGAGAATGCTTCGCCTATACAAATATGTGCAGCGATCGCTTACTTTGCTGCAAACGGCACTGTAAGCTGGATTTGCTGCAGCTGCTGAATCTGCTATCCAATTAAGCTCTGTCATGAAGCAGATTGGCACTGCGCAGCAGGCAACATGAGAGAGACCTCAGGCAAGCAGACAATGAGCAATAGTGGAGCATTTCCAGCAATGTCTCTGCTGATGATATCAAGGTGTTGAGGCCTGTGACGTAATACCAGCTGGCTTCATGTTTCTGGCGACCAGGCTCCAGCAAAACCATAAGTGGAGATACAGAAACCTTGTGACAGTGCATTGTTCTGTCTTGGAAAAGAGCTTTGGCTGACATGATCAATTGGCGTCTAGCAGAGGCAAACGGCCAGGACCACATGAATATTTAGCTGTCTTTTATGTTTTGATTGGTTCCTTGCCTTTTAATATTTCAGGACAAGAGGCACAAGAAGCCTCCAAAAGCAAGCCTATTGGCTGAACGTGCGTTGCTGTTCCTGGCATTAAGATGAAATCATCTTTGGTGCCATATGCTAAGAGGGATAGCTTATGGAATCAAATACTTGTTCATTGCAAATCCCTCACAAAGCCATCATACCCATTGCTTCCAGAAATACATCAGGTAGCGATGGGGTGTTATAATCATCACACCTTCCCTACAATCTTTGACAAAGGCACAACTCACCTTCTAAAACCCAGTGGTCATTATTTACTTCAAATTTAATTTTTTCTATATAAACTTGCTGCTTAATGGTTATTTAGAAAACCAATGAATGTTCAATAAAGCGTGAAGGCAGGCTACAAGAAAAAGGCTGTTCAATCTCACTTGATGAGGCTTCGTTGTTTCCTGTTTAATATTCAGGGAGACCTACATTTTAAGGGAATTATCGGTATTGGCCTGAATTTTACCGTCCCGCCCGTCACAGGAATTGGAGCAGACGAGAAGCAGAACGTGGAAAGGTCTGTTGACCTCGAACAAGATTTTGCAGCTTTGGGACCATAAAATCCTGCCCATTGCCTCTTGGGCAGCATGGTGGCATAGTGGTTATCTTGCTGCCTCATAACAGGGACCTGGGTTCAATTCTAGCCTTGGATGACTGTCCGTGTGGAGTTCAAACGTTCTCTCCGTGCCTGCGTGGGTTTCCTCTGGGTTCTCTGGTTTCCTCCCACTGTCCAAAAATGTGCATATTAGATTGATTGGCAATGCTAAATTGCCTCTTTGTGTTAGTGGGGTCAGTAGAGTAAATATGTGGGGTTACGGGGATAGGGCCTGGGTGGGATTGTAGTCAGTGCAGGTTCCATGGGTTGAATGGCCGCCTTCTGTATTGTTGGGATTCTATGATCCAGCATTGAAAAGTTGATAATTTGGGCATGTCTTAAAACATAGCTCAACTTCCTACTTGGACCTGAACTGAGCTTTTGCCTTCATTTCCTTTCGAACAACAAGATCACTTACTTACACTTCTGCAATATTATTTGCCTCTGCTTGTATCTCAGTTCATCTGTTATCGAAACTCTCATCTGTAATACTGTTACCCCTCGTTCAGCCTGTCCAAGGCAGCACCTTATCACATCCTTTTCAGACTATTCTCTCGCTCTCCTGGCCAGCAGTTGTGTAATTACACAACTACATAAAAACATAACAACATAAGAAATAGGAGCAGGAGTAGGCCATCTAGCCCCTCGAGCCTGCCCCGCCATTCAATAAGGTCATGGCTGATCTGCAGTGGCTCAGTTCCACATTCCCGCCTTCTCCCCATAACCCTTAATCCCCTTGCCTACCAAAAACCTATCTACCCGCGTCTTAACTACGAGGTCGGCCAGATGGGAAAATAGACTTTAGTCCATTTGCTGCTTCCAGCCTGCACAGTCTTTCTGGAAAACCCTTGCTCTTCAATCAATTTACCCGCGGAAGAAATTTTAGGATTGTAGGTAAAAATTAACCCATACTCCACTAATGCTAATGTATTAAATTACCATACTGTGTCACACACTTAGTGAGTGTATTAGCTCTAACATGCAGAGTCATTTGACTTCTATTGTGCCAATGATTATTTTTCCTCCAACTATTCTTGTTAAGATAAAAAATGATCTGAAAACATGCACTGTATCAAAACATAGCAATTGATAGCACAGTCGGGGGCACCTATATTGCTGCTGCATTTCAGCAGGACAGCTCCATTTCACTGGGCCCAGAGGTATATAGTCCTCTCTGCTTTCTATACACTTTGTACTTATAACTGTGTCCTGGAAGTATTTATGGCTGTGTAAGTGTTATGAATAGGCTTAAAATAGGACTGATTCCAATAATAATGAGGAATTTTACCTTTAATACAATCCCTGTGCCTGAACAAAGGTTGGTACATTAATCATTCATAGAATCATTGAATGAGACAACACAGAAGGAGGCCATTCCATCAATTGTACATGTGCTGGCTCTTTCAATGGTCTAGCTAATTATTCCCACTCCTTGGTCTACAATTTTATCCCTCCAAATAATTCTCTAATTCTCTTTTGAAAATTATTATTGAATCTGCTTCCAGTACATTCCAGATCATAGCAATCGCATAAAAACTCTTTTTCTCATGTTGCCTCTGGTTCTTCTGCCAAGTAACTTCAACCTGTGTCCTTGGGTTACCAACCTTTCTGCCACTGGAAACAGTTCCTCAATTTTTACTCTTGAAAACACTCCCTCAAATCAAAGAGGCGGGGGAGGGGGCCACTTCAGGTGGGGTTTTCCAGTTCTGGGGTGAGCACATTCAGGAGATCCCACCCCTGATGTCAAGGTATGTCACCCTCACATTTAGTACATATCAAAAAGAACAGTGACCTCAGCACCCACTACTAGCCAACTACTGCATATTTCCCTCCAGACTGAAAAACACCATTCATCATTATGATCTGCTTTCTGTCTGTTAGCCGCAGTTTAGTATCAAAGCCATCACTGCTTCTTTAATCCTATGGGCTTCAATTTTGCTCACAAGTCTATTATGTGATAACAAAAAATGCTGGAAAATCTCAGCAGATCTGACAGCATCTGTGGAGAAAGAATAGAGCCAGCATTTCAAGTCAGGATGACCTTTCGTCGGAGATGTACTTCATTTGAGCTCTGACGAAACATAGAAACTAGAAATAGGTGTAGGCCATTCAGCCCTTCAAGCCTGCTCCACTATTCATTATGATCATGGTTGATCATTAAATTCAATATCCTGATCCCTCCCCTTTCCCCCAATATTCTTTAATCTCTTTAACCCCAAGAGCTATTTCGATGATGAAGGGTAATAGTAACTCAAAACATTAGCTCTATTGTCTCACCACAGATGCTGTCAGAGCTGCTGAGATTTTCCAGCACTTTCTGTTTTTGTTTCAGATTCTAGCATCGACAACATAAGGGGGGATCAGGATATTGAATTTGATGATTAGCCATGGTCAAAATGAATGGTGGAGAAGGCTCTAAGGGCCAAATGGCCTACTCCTGCTTCTATTTTCTGTGTTTCTATGTATTTTGCTTTCATCTATTATACAATACGTTGTTTGTCTTGTTCATGCAAAGTGTTCTGAACCCATTCAGTCATGCCCTTTACTCTGGCACCAAGGAGGTAACAAACCATGCAAGTTCAGGTCATGAGTTGTAGATAAATCTTGTCCATTCCATCTACTAAATCCCCTGTGCCCCTCACTGGTATATACTTGATCACCCAGAGGATTCCTGCACTGTCTGCTGCTTCCTACCTCACCAAATAGACACCCCCTTATTATTATTAGTCATGTAAAATATACGTGTGGCCTATCACTTAGCTGAGACTATGTTATAAAATGTTCAGTGCTGTTTTTTTGTTCCATCATACTTAACGTGCTACTCTGGTCTTTTTCACTGAAAACAACTAGGGAAGTTCCTTGGGGCCTCCCCTGCCACCTTTTAAAAAGTGTACAGCTTTTTATTGCTTTGACAGATAAACTATTTAATGTGCTGAGCTTTGTGGAACTGAGGACAAACCTAACGGATGTATTGGTGGGCCTTGGAGAAAGAATCATCATAGAATCCCTACAGTGCAGAAAAGGCCATTCGTCCCATCAAGTCTGTACCAACTCTCCGAAAGAGCATCACCCCCAGGCCCACCCTTCGCCCTATCCCTATAACCCCACACATTTACCCCATTAATCCCCCTAACCTAAACATTTTTGGATACTAGAGGGGATTTAACATGACCAATCCTAATCTGCTCATCTTTGGAGTGTGGGAGGAAACTGGAGGAAACACACACAGACTCCAAGAGAAGATGCAAAATCAACACAGACAGTCAGGCAAGGAATCAAACCTGGGTCCCTGGTGCTGTGAGGCAGCAGAGCTAACCACTGAAGAGAAAGGAACATGTTAAGCAGGTGGAATTGCATTTGAGAGGCAGTATTAATTTCTATTTTTAGGACACCACACTTAGAGCTGTTGGAACTTGTACCTATCCAAAGACACCTTTATGTAAACCATGACAGAGTGGTGCACAATGCTATAGTCAGACTTATAAACTGGTTCCAAGAGAGGAGAGTGCATGCCGCACTCAAACATGCTGCTGAGTAATTTTTCTTTTTCTGGATCAGATTTTTCAGTATGATTTTGGACAATTTCCTAGTATTACACATCCATGTAAAGAGCCAACATTTATGGAGTCAATCTTGATTGCAGCTTCCAGGTAAGGTAAGATATCAGTTGGTGACTGGAGTAAGTCCTATCAAGAGCTGAGACATCTTAATATTACCAGGTTGTCAATCATGAACTTTCATTATTTTCCAATGAAACAGTAAAGTAACTGTTATTTTGCTAATAATCATATTTTGAATGCACTTGTAATCACTGGCCATAAGATCAGATTTCAGAATCAAAGAATTGTCATGATATAGAAAGAGGCCATTCAACCCATTATGTCTGCAGTGGCTCTCGGAATGAGCATTATGATTTAATGCCATTCTCCTGCCTTTTCCTCTACAACTGCACAATGCTCTGTTCAAATAATTACTTGATGCCCACTTGAATGCCTCGATTGAACCTGCCTCCACCATACTTCCAGGCAGAACATTCCAAACCTGAACCATTGGTCGTAGAATCATATAATCCCTGCAGTGCAGAAAGAAGCCATTCGGCCCATCAAGTCTGCACTGGCAACAATCCTACTCAGGCCCTATCCCTGTAACCCCAGGTATTAACGCTGCTAATTGCCCAACTCTAAGGGGCAATTTAGCATGGCCCATTAACTGAACCCTGCACATCTTTGGACTGTAGGAGGAAACTGGAGCATCTGGAGGAAAACCAGGCAGACACAGGGAAAACATGAAAACTCCACACAGACAGAGAGTGACCTGTGGCTGGAATTGAACCCGGGTCCCTGGCATTGTGAAGCAGCAGTGTTAACCACTGTGCCACCGTGCTGCCCTTTGTGTGACAAAGTTTTTTCTCACATCACATTTGCTTCTTTTGCAAATCACTTTAAATCTGTGCCCTCTAGTCCTTGCTCCTTTTATGAGTGGGAACAGTTTCTCCCAACCTACTCTGCCCTGCCCCCTCATGATTTTGAACATCTCAATCAAGTCTCCTCGAAGCCTCGCCTCTCCAAAAAGAAAAGCCCTGGGGTGGGATTTTCTGTCTGTGCTCACCCCGAGGCCATAGATTCCTGCCCGAAGTCAACGGGCCTTTGCTTAGCCCACTGAATTTTCTGTCCCACCACTATGATTCCCATTATCAGGAAAATACTGCCCCTAATCTCTCCAATCCATGTGCACAACTGAAGTTTTTCATGCCTGGAATCATTTTTGTAAAGCTCCTCTGGACTCTGTTTAATATGTTCTTATCTTTCCTAAGGTACGGAACCCAGAACTATACACAATATTCCAGCTGATGTCTAGCTAGTGTCTTATACAGGTTAGCATAAGCCCAGGAAATTGTACACTTTATTAATTGCTCTCACCATCTGCCACCTTTAATGACTTATGTACAATTATACCCAGGTCTCGTTGCTCCTGTACACCCTTTTGAATTGTACCTCTTATTTTACACTGCCTCTCTTATACCTCTTATTTTATATTTTCAATTTAGGAAAATTATGTTTTGATTACCATGTCATGTTTCGTATCTCTTTATACCCTTCAATAGGAGGAGGGTGTGCCCAGCTTCTCATTATTTCATACAATCAAAATATGCTTTGAATTAATATAATATCACATTGAAACGTCAGGTGGGGAGGAACTTAAAATACACAAGCATTGAAATATAAAAACAATTTATACTCAGTGGTTCTCAAGTAACTTTGTAAACTGATTAGGGATGAGGTTTCTCTTTTGAAGAGACAAAATTGGTTTCAGCATGTCTAAAATTCTCCCTGTTGGAGTAATCGTGAATTCAACTGGTACATTGAGATTTAACTAAGCTGTTATCTGCCTTTGGGAATGCAGTTGGCCGCAGAGAGGGAGGCCCTGACTAAGAATGTCTGGAATTAATAACCTTCTGCAACTGCTGGTAAGGTTCATTGCATCTTTTTAACATGCACTTCATACTTCAAGTGCCATAGAGTTACAAACTTTGATTGATTACACGAAAATAAGAAGATACTGGTAAAGAACTTCAACATTGGTTTGTGCAGCTCTGAAGAAGCAATCAGCTTCATTCATGGTTCAGTTCTAGTGACCTGCAACAGGGGATTCCATTTGCTACCAGTCCCGCATTTGATTGCTGAAAGACAAACACATGTGAGTGGTAAAGCTTGCTTCAAGACAGCCAAGGCTGAGGTGTAAAGAATGTGGGAGGTGTAAATAACGTTGCGAGAAGTAACCATTGCGTGATTGAAAGTTTTATCATACCGCCCGCATTCCACAAATCCAGATGTCATCACCTGTGAATGTAAAGAATTTCCTGCTTGACTTTTTATGTAGGTGAAAGGAGAACTTTTGCACGTGCATACTTCATTTTGTGAGGTTCTCGAGGAAGAGGAGAACTCTGCCAAATTTGAACCATCCAACCAAAGAGCTAGCAATAAATTCACTCTGATGTGGTTTGGTGTTTTTTTTACAATCAGAATACCTTGTATCAAATTATATGTTAAAAATATTATCAGCATCAAATTATTGTTCAAGATCACTATTATAACAGAACTAACTGCAATTTTCTTTATTTTTTTCATGAGATGTGGGCATCACTGGCTAGGCCAGCATTTATTGCCCATTCCTAATTACCCTTGAACTGAGTGTCTCACTTTACCACTTCAGAGGGCAATTAAGAGTTATAGAATCCCTACACTGCAGAAGGAGTCCAGTCGTCCCACCGAGCCTTCACCGACAATAACTCACCCAGTCCCTGTCCCCATAACCGCCTGCTAGTCCCCCTAACATCAAAGGGCAATTTAGCACGGCCAATCAATCTAGCCTACAATCTTTGTATTGTCGGAGGAAACCGGAGCAAACCCGTGCAGACACAGGAGAACTTGCATACTCCACCCAAGGCCGGATTTGAATCCTAGTCCCTGGCACTGTGAGGCAGAAGTGCTAACCACTGAGCCACCGTAACGCTTTGCAAATTCACAATCAAATAAGGATCAAATTATTCAAAATCACTATTATAACACAGCCAAGTGCAACTTCACAATCACCCCTATGTCTGATTTATTTATCTAATCCTGTAAAGTACTTGCTTTGCATCGACACATTTACAGGATGATGCAGCCCCTTTAAGTCCAAGGTTTGCTTTGTATTATTAAATGTTATGAACCAATCGGAGGAGAAACACAGCTCAAAACTAATTTCACACATTTTAACTTTCAAATGTCAGAATTTGCGGTGTAGTGTTCAGAATAGGTAGAGCAGTAAATTTGATGTTCTGAGCCACGCTATATTAAGTAGCCGTCTCGACAGAAAATGAGGATGGGTAATATTCAAGTTAAAATATAAAAACTGACAACGCAGCCAAAGCCAAAATAAGAATTCTATTAACTTTTTTTCATCAAACCAATGCAAATGTGTAAATGGATCTCAAATTCTCCAATTTAAGAATTTTTCATGTTGCTACAAACTAGTCTGCCGTAGTGGTGATTTTATTTTTGCTGACACCACAAAGCAGAATAATCTATTCTTAGATGGCTGAAACACATGGTTTAAAGTGGACTCTTCTGTTCATCTATGGTGTAAATAAGGTACACTGTGAGGCAGACCACAAAGACTGAATTTTGGGAAATAAACCATTATATAATTCATACATGGCTGAAGTGAGAGTAATTCATATTAATGTCAAAGGGACGTGATGGTGCCGTGGTATTTTTGCTGGACTATTAATCCAGAAACTTAGCTAATATTCTGGGGACCTGCATTCGAATCCCGTCATGGCAGTTGGTGGAATTTGAATTCAATAAAAATATTTGGAATTAAGAATCTACTGATGAACGTGAAACCATTGTTGATTGTCGGAAAAATCCATCAGGTTCATTAATGTCCTTTAAGGAAGGAAATCTGCCATCCTTACCCAGTCTGTGACTCCAGAGTCACAGCAATGTGGTTGACTCTCAACTGTCTTTGGGAAACTAGGGATGGGCAATAACTGCTGGCCAGCCAGCGATATCCATGACCCATGACTGAGTTAAAAAAAGACATGAAGTTGGTTTTCCATAACTCACTGTTCTGATGTGCTTTCTGTAACAATTAACAAGGGAAGAGCTGTCCAATGGAAGCTGCCATAACAGTTTGTAGAGGCTTCAGCATGATGGGTACTGCTGTTGTGTTCATGGCCAGAATGATCTCTATGTTCTGTGCAGGTCTCCAATGCAAATTGGAGCTGGACTCATTCATGCTTTTAACAAACTCACTATCAGGCTGCCACGTGCAATGAGCATATCCTGGTATATTCCCATCAACCTTCTTCAGTTGTCTGCATTCTTGAAGTGAGCACTTGAGATCTCTGAACTCGAGGTACCAGGTGGTCCTCCCCACCCCCCTCAAATCCCCTCCCCCCCCCCCCCTCCCCACCAATCCCCTCCTCCATCTAGCTGCCTTCGCTCGGCACACTTCTAGCCAGCGATTTGCCACATGGCGATAAATCTAAACTATCTCTGGTGCCGGTATCTTACCTGATCCTGGCTGGAGTCAGGCAGAATTAGTGATGTTACATAGTTAGGAAGCTTGGCACACATTCCTGTAGTAACAGAGGTTTTTTTTTTCATCTTCAGAGTCTGAAATGAAAGAGGTGATCAAGAATTAACTTTTACCATAAAGCCAGAACAGAGAATGAAGTGGCTGGCAAAGATTGTTTACATTCCCTTCAGTTGAGTTGATAGCTATATCCTTGTGACAGACATGCCCCACCATTTGGCATTTCTGCTGACATAATGAACAACTGGGAAACTGAAGACTTTATTTTTCTCTTACTATTAATTCAAAGATCATGCCCTCGACTTTCCTGTGGACTTGGGAAAACCCGACCTGCACATTTTAGCATCTTCCAAAAACTATATTAGCATAAAAAAGTCACCATGTAAGTGTCATTTCAACAAACAAGAGCTATATCAAAGGCATATTCTTTTATTAGATCTTCTTAATTTTTTAAATCATCCCATGATCAATAGACCACATGCTGAGCTGAAGCCATTACCAACTATTGAAACTCAGCCAAGTATTCATAATGGTTGTCATGACGATAACATCAAGCCACATCACCTGAAACTTGCAAAAGAGATTTCAATTTCAAAGCAAAGTCTCTGTCAATCAATGTGTTGGGGGAGCAGTTACAGAGATATTTTTCAATATTTAAAAGCTTTTTTTTATTAGCCTAGGATGTCAGTTAATTGCAATCAAAGCACAAAACATGACAGCAGAGAATGACAGGTTATTTTTCATTAAAGCATTATGGCACTTTCTCCAATTGATGACACCTTACACAATGGTAGTCACAGTAAGGGTCAACTTACCTTTACAGAACAGACGACGAACTATTATGTTAAAGACATTACAATATTACAATACATCATCTAATGGTGACATTCAAAAGTGTCAAAACATTTTAAACTGAGAATGTTCCTGACTTCCCCTCAGTAGTCACAAATCCTAAAAGGAATTTTCAACACTAGCAGAAAAAAATTAGTGTGCAGGAGGAAATGCAATTGTCCCCACAATGGGGCCCTGACCTCAAAGGAGGCGCATGTGCGTTTTGAATCCAAAGTCTTTATGAACTGCCAGAAGGCCACATGATAATGGTCTGGAGTCGGGTAGGTAGAGAAAAATTGTTTATCCAGCAAAAGAAAAATTAGTTCAGCAATTCACAATCTAATTTGCATCTCCATTGGGAGACTAAAATCTGGCTCCAGATCTCAATGATTGGAGAGTAATGGGATCATATTCCCTTTCCTTTTGTGTGTACATTGTATAGACTAAAATGGTTGTAGACTATCACTAATTATAGTTATTGATATAATGCTCACTTGTGCTTCTCCTCCATTTATCTTATGTTCACTTAATGACTCCCACAATTAATGGCCATAAAAGTTCATGCTGTGTTCCAAATACTGGAACACATGCATCTTTTGTACTTTAAAACTATCCCTTGCATTTGCTTTGTTTCTTCAAAGAATTTTGTGAACCTTTTGTGCATATGTGCATGTCTGTATACATACATATGGTCAGCCAGGCACGATCTTAGATCTCCACATAGAATAGGATCATTCAGTGCAGAAGAAGGCCATTTGGCCCATCGAGTCTATACTGACAACAACTCACCCAGACCCTATCCCCGTAATCCTGCATACTTACTCTGCTAATCCCCCTGATATTAAGCGGCAATTCATCGTGGCCAATCAACCTAACCCACACATCTTTGGAGTTCGGGAGGAAACTGGAGCACCCAGGGGAAACACACGCAGACACAAGGAGAGCACACAGACTCTGCACTGACAGTGTCCTGAGGCTAGAATTGAATGACAGTGAAAAGTCTGACAACACCAGGTTTTAGTCCAACCTATTTATTTGATAATATACTCACAAGCTTTCGGGGTTAGCCCCTTCGTCAGGTGACGAAGGGGCTAACCCCGAAAGCTTGAGAGTATATTATCAAATAAATAGGTTGGACTAAAACCTGGTGTTGTCAGACTTTTCACTGTGTTTACACCAGTCCAACGCCGGCATACCCACATCATGGCTAGAATTGAAGCCAGATCCCTGGCACTGTGAGGTGGCAGTGCTAGACATTATGCCACCATGCCGCCCTTAGCATCAAAACTACATCATTCCATTGATAGAGTCATAGAAGTTTATAGCATGGAAACAGGCCATTCAGCCCAACTTGTCCATGCTACCCTTTTATAATGCCTAAGCTAGCCCGAATTGCCTGCGTTTGGCCCATATCCCTCTATACCCATCTTACGCATGTAACTGTCTAAACACTTCTTAAAAGACAAAATTGGACCCGCGTTTACTACTCCCCCCGACAGCTTATTCCAGACACTCACCAGCCTCTGTGGTGGCCCCTAAGTACCCCTTTGTATCTCTCCCCTCTCACCTTAAACCTACGCCCTCTAGTTTCAGACTCCCTTACCTTTGGGAAAAATGTTGACATTCAAGCTGATCTATGCTCCTCGTTATTTTACAGACCTCAATAGGTCACCTCTAAACCTTCTATGCTCCCAGTCTATCCAGCCTCTCCTTATAACTCAAACTACCAAGTCCCGGTAGCATCCTCGTAAATCTTTTCTGCACTGTTTCTAGTTTAATAATATCTTTTCTATAATAGGGTGACCAGAACTGTGCACAATATTCCAAGTGTGGCCTTACCAATGTTTTGTACAACTTTAACAAGACATCCCAACTTCTGTATTCAATGTTCTGGCCAATGAGACCAAGCATGCCGAATGCCTTCTTCACCACTCAGTCCACCTGTGACTCCACTTTCAAGGAGCTTTGAACCTGTACCTCTAGATCTCTCTGTTCTGTAACTCTCCCCAATACCCTACCATTAACTGAGTAAGTCCCGCCCGGGTTCAATCTAACAAAATGCATCACCTCGCATTTATCTAAATTAAACTCCATCTGCCCTTCATCAGCCCGCTGGCCCAATTGATCAAGATCCCGTTGCAATCCTAGATAACCTTCTTCATTGTCCACGATGCCACCAATCTTGGTGTCATCTGCAAACTTACTAACCATGCCTACTAAAATCTCATCCAAATCATTAATATAAATGACAAATAACAGTGGACCTAGTACTGATCCCTGAGGCACACCACTGGTCACAGGCCTCCAGTTTGAAAAACAACCCTCTACAACCACCCTCTGTCTTCTGTCATCAAGCCAATTTTGTATCCATTTGGCTACCTAACCCTGGATCCCGTGAGATTTAACCTTATGAAACAACCTACCGTGACAAACAGATTTATAACCCTTAATTTTTCTTTGTTTGTTTGGAACACCTTGAACTTAGCTGTACCAGGTTAGACATGATTGAAAGCACATTGCTTGCATTCAGATCAGAGCCTGTGTTTGTCCTTGTTGTAACATAGCACCCTTGATACCACATGCTAGTAAACTCAAGCTGTACTGTACTGGAACTATCATCATTCTTGGCAATCTCAGGAAATGTAATGCTGAAAGGATTCTCTTACGTAATTCTTGAGTCTGACATTTATGTAAGTGGCATCAGATACCTGAACTAAAGTAAATGCAATAGCGCACGAAATATGAGTAACAGAGCTAAATTTCCATTGGGCATGTGGTAAGTGACAGTAACATTCCAACATATCATGTCACATTCCAAGTTTAAAATATTGACACCCAATTGCTCAGCATGGGTAAAGCATTTTCAGTCTATCTATTCCTCCTTTCTTCCCCTCTCTGCCAAAGAAAATTAAAGGGATAAATAAGCCAAGAATGATTGAGATGCTTCCAAATGAAGAATGGCGCACGTACAAGCCTCTGTATAGATCACATACAATGGGAATGGATTGTCAGAGCAAGGAAGAACAAATTTAGAAACAGGAAACAAAATGATCTATAGAATGTGAGCACTCTATACTTGGTCCCGACAACTGTCTAAGTATTGCACAATGGTTAGCACTGCAGTCTCACAACACCAAGGACACAGGGTCAATTGCCGGCTTGGGTCACTATCTGTGTGGAGTTTGCATGTTCTCCCTGTGTCTGCTTTCGACCCACAGCCTGGAAAGACATGCTGGTTAGGTACATTGTCCACGCTCAGTTCTCCCTCAGTGAACCCAATCAGGTACCGGAGTGTGACAGCTAGGGGATTTTCACTGTAACCTCATTGCAGTGTTAATATAAGCCTACATGTGACACTAATAAATAAACTTAAACTTAAAACCTTTGCGACACAAGCTCCACTCAACTCAATAAGGTATTGAGAACTGCGGTCCATTTTTATGAGAGATAAAAAATCCACTGTTTATTTATATTCTAGTTTGTTTGACTGGTTAAAAGGCTGGAATGCAAAGCATGATCACTAATGGGAACAGTGGAGACATACCAAGAGTTACAGGTACAAACTTAACAATAATGTATTGGTCCTAGAAAGAGAACAACACATAAAAGAATGTTTAGCAATGGTGCACAACATCAGTAAAGTGTCAATCTGTGCTCCACTTAATAGAAGTTTCTTTTAGCCCTGTACCATTTCTTAATCACAAATAGCAATTAGACTGGAAACAGGAATCTATGAAATTTACTTTCAAATGTTTGCACTCATGTGGAACAAACTTTCCAGGAAGCAGGAGGGGGAGAATAGTTAAAGGGCTGAAGGAAAATAATAAGGCAGAGTTCGCAGATTTGCTAGCTCCACTTGTGCACTAATATATACAGGAAACTGTCACACAAACTGCAAGGCCTGGCGCCATAGCTGAGATGTTACCCCTCCACCCCACCCCCCCATTCACGCTGGCGAGATTTTCCCATCCCACCATGGAGATTTGACTGGGCACCAAATTCTCCAACCTCGCTGCAGTGGGGGTGTGGTGTGAACGGCTGGTAAGATTGTGTCCTATGCCTCACTCACATTGAAAGAATTTTCAGTTATACATGCAGATGGAGTGATCTGCTAACTCAGAGGAAACTCTAATGGTGGCAATCTCACCCAGGAAAGCCAGGGAAACCCTGCGTTGCCTCTTTCTATGGAGGCCTGCCGAATTAAGTGCCAGTTAGAACCAAGCAACGTGAGGTTTGTGTGGGGAGGGGTGGGAGGAGGAGGGGGGGGGGGGGGGGGGGTGGGGGCGGAGGACCCACCTGCCAAAATCTGCTGACCAGTCAGAAGCTGGCAGCCCTTGATTGCTGACCAGCAGATGCTTGTGCTAACTCCACATGAGGCCTAGGATCGTCAATGGCGCCAGGCACGGGTGAGTGATGTCGAGAAGGGTGTAACCTGCAGGGGCAAATGGGTCGCTCTCAGTGGGTCCCTCCTTCCTGATGCTGAGTCTCTTCATCAGTTTTGGAATGAGAGATTACCCCCTCAGGCAGCTTATAAGCTACCCCGATAATATTTTTCAAATGGTTTTCAAAAAGGCAACTACGCTGGCTTCTACTCGGTGAATATGAATGGCCAGGGCATGAGGCCGTTAAATGGAAAATGATCAGCCACTTAAGGCCCTCAGTTGGTGATGAGATGGGAAGGCCGATGATGGCCCTTTCTCCCGTCCTGCCATGGATGTAACCAGGGCAGTGGTGGAATCCGCACCTACCGTGCACATTTGTTTAAATGCCCCCTTCCACCAAACTTGCCATGGGGGGCCATTAATGCTAGGCTAATACCTAGTTTAAGTCCAAACGTGTCAGACATTTGTTATGACCAGTCCCCAGGCAAGTTTCCCTGTTAACCCGGGCGAGGTCCTTCAATTTTTTACCATCTGTGATGCGAGAGTGGAGTGACTATTGCCTGTGGAGGAAGCTACTGACAGTAACTTCCCCATTTCCACATTTAACCATGCAACAGAGGATGCTGTTAGTTTTACCCTGGCTTAGTATGTTCCGTCTTAGTCATGATGTGGGAATGCCGGCGTTGGACTGGCGTAAACACAGTAAAAAGTCTGACAACACCAGGTTTTAGTCCAACCGATTTATTTGATAATACTCACAAGTTTTCGAGGGGACTGCCTCTTCGTCAGGTGAATGGAGAGTTCTGGCCTCTGTCTGTGCTGTATATGCTCTGTCTGAGGCCAGAACTCTCCATTCACCTGACGAAGAGGCAGTCCCCTCGAAAGCTTGTGAGTATTATCAAATAAATCGGTTGGACTAAAACCTGGTGTTGTCAGACTTTTTACTTAGTATGTTCCAACATTTGTGTGAAAAAAGATCCACTGTAAAATAAGAGGAATTTATTTTCTCAGGGGATTATCAGCCTTTTGAATTCTCTTCTCCAGAGAGCAGTAGAGGTGGGGTCATTGAATATATTATTAGAATTCCTACAGTGGAGAAGGAGACCATTCAGCCATCCAGTCTGCACTGACCTCACTCCTACCCAGGCCCTATTCCCGTAACGCCATGCATTTACCCTAGCTAGTCCCCAACCCTAAGGGGCAATTTAGCACTGCCAATCCACCTAACCCACACAACTTTGGACTGTGGGAGGAAACCGGAGCACCCAGAGGAAACCCATGTAGACACGGGGATAACGTGCAAACTCCACACAGACAGTGACCCAAATTGGAAATCGAACCCAGGTCCCTGGCACTGTGAGGCAGCAATGCTAATCGATGTGCCACCTTGCCACCCATCAAGACTGAGTTAACAGATCTTTAATTTACAAGGGAGCCAAGGTTAAAGGAGCTGGGAGGAAATTGGATTTAAGCTACAATCACATTAACTATGATCTCTTAAAATGTTGAAATAGTCTCAAAGGGCCAGATATCCTATTCCTCCTGCTCCTTTTATCTGAGTTTGGCCAGGAGCAGCTCTCTACCCTACTTTTCTCCTGCACCTCTATTACCCATCTTACTTATTTTAGGGACTGCCTCCTGTTCAAAGTTTACATTTTCCTCCAGAGTGAGTGTTGCAAAATGGTGAGAAATGAATGGGTCTTCAGTCTTGCTGCTCCTTTGACAATCGTCTGGGTACAATGGGGGGAAAAAAACTCAGGATTTACAGGACACACCTTGGAGCAGATACCAATGGCCAGAATATGATACAAAAGTACTAAGTAAATTGCCCATTGATCAAATGTGTGAATGAGGGATTCATTCTTTTGAGAGAAGAGGGATGAAATAATGGGCACTAACCAATAGACCACATGGAGATTTGTAGCCTTGAGGTGAATTTGAGGGAGAATGTTTTGATCCAACAATGACTCAATAAGATGAGTACAATGTCAATAAGATGAAAGGTATCATAACTGAATTGGGGCAGCAGTGTTTATGTATTGGAGCAACAGTGTCTGACAGCGAGGAAACATACCATGTAAGTCTACCACTAGTTTGAGTCTATTTGTGTGAGTGTGCATGTAAACGTGGTTGCTAGGATATCGCTGCGGTATACCGTTAAACACTGAGTGCAGTTGTCACTTACTCTGGCAAACTTCTCCAAGCTGTTGTATTTCTTCCTCATCTCTGAGGATGACCTCAATTTGTTTATCTCCGGCTTCGCGCTGAGGGAGACATTCCTCTCCTTCAAAAATGGCATGCATCCATGTCATTACTTCCCTCAGTATAACATACGAGGCTCACTCTGAGAATAGGGTCATCCTCCTTTCCGCCTCACAGCCATTGGGATTGTGATTCATCTCAGCACAGTACGTGGTAAAAGCAGAGTTGGACAACACACAGCCAGGGAAATGGGAAGTGCAAGAGAAGGCCACGAGGAATTGCGTTTTCACATTTATGCTCCTGCCCTGGAAATCCCACTTCCGACCACTGTTGTGGTCTTCACAATTTCATAAATTGTTATGGATGCAATGCACTCAGATCCAAAAGCATCATGTATATAAAGGAATCTCAAAGACTTTGGGAAGGATTAATTTGCATGCTGGAAACAAGGCATATATCCTAACCCTAATGCAGATGCATCATCCATATACCCAGTAGATTTTCAGACCGGCAGAGACAATTTTACAATACAACTTATTCAGTAAACGGAAACAACAGAGATTAATTGTCCACCTTCACACGTGCCCAAGTTTGTGATGAATGCAGCAAATGCAAATGTCTCTGTTCTGGTGTTGCATGAGGACCTATATATTACACGGATGTCATTTCCAAAGGGTGTAAAATTCTGATTTATAACTGAGTGTAAATCATGTTCCCCTTTATATCCTGTGGCTATGGTGTTTGAGAACGGGAGACTTGTAAAATTTGAGAGTCTTGTAAGTGCTTATAGTATTTTCAGAGCCTGCTGTAATCAGAGTTCACGATAGTCTCTGAAACCAATGAACTTTCACTGTGGATTGGCAGCCTTCCAAAAGAAAAGTGGGAACCCGTAGAATTATATGTAGCTGTTATAAGGTTTGACACTTTTTGGGAAACTTCCAGGTTTTCACAAAAGGACACTTATATTTTTCAATTACGGGGAAATAGTTTACACCAGTTTAAAGCAACTGAAGGAATCACAAAATTATTAATTTAAGAACAAATTATAACTAAGTGTAAATTTGCGGTGCAGCCCCAAATAATGGACTATTCAAGTTTGGGTGCAGTCCCAAGTGGAGAACCAATTACATTTTGAGGAAGCGAGATTTGGGAAAATTGGCCCCACATGCACCAGTGGGAAATAAACATCTTAATAACAGCATAGTGTGCTGCAAACTAACGGTTTGCTTGTGTTTTATAATCACGCTCAGTGAATAAAGTGCTGTTGTAGCATATATTTTTTGCACTTGTCCATATTGTTGTTTCTATCCTATTTGGGTAAGTGTTGCAGTCATACACAATGGATTAACATAGAACATAGAACATAGAACATAGAACATTACAGCGCAGAACAGGCCCTTCGGCCCACGATGTTGCGCCGACCAGTTACAAAAACAATGACCCACTAGCCTATACCAATCCCTTTTCGTCCATAAACCTATCCAGAGATCTCTTAAACGCCCCCAAACTAGACGCATTTACAACTGCAGCAGGCAGGGCATTCCAATCCCTCACCACCCGCTGGGTAAAGAACCTACCCCTGACATCCGTCCTGTAGCTACCCCCCCTTAATTTAAAGCCATGCCCCCTCGTGCTAGCTTTCTCCATCCGAGGAAAAAGGCTATCACTATCCACCCTATCTAAACCTCTAATCATCTTATATGTTTCAATAAGATTAAGTTGTCGTTTTGAACACTGGATGCGAAATAGAGAAGATTGGCTGCCTGGATAACATAGCACTTTGGCATACTGGTTAGTACTTTGCTGCCTCACAGCATCAGAGACTCGAGTTCAATTCCCAACTTGGGTCACTGTCAGTGTGGAGTTTGCACATTCACTCCATGTCTGTGTGGATTTCCTCCGGGTGTTCTGGTTTCCTCCCACAGTCCAAAGATGTGCAGGTTAGGCTGATTGGCCATTCTAAATTGCTCCTTAGTGTCAGGGGGACTAGCAAGGTAAATATATGGGGTTATGGTCATAGGGTCTGGGAGAGATTATGGTTGGTGCAGACTTGATGGGCCAAATGGCCTCCTTCTGTACTGTAGGAAGCAATCTGTTATCATCTATTTCCCACTCACAGTTATCATTGCTGCATTTTTATTAACTATGATGTGGAGATGCTGGTATTGGACTGGGGTAAGCACAGTAAGAAGTCTCACAACACCACGTTAAAGTCCAACTGGTTTATTTAGTAGCACAAACCACAAACTTTCAGAGCACTGCTCCTTCATCAGGTGAGCTGTTGTCCCACTTACCAGATGAAGGAGCAGCGCTCTGAAAGCTTGTGGCTTGTGCTGCCAATTAATCCTGTTGGACTTTAACCTGGTGTTGTGAGACTTCTTACTGTTTTTATTAACTAACAGAGGGATGGCACGGTGGCACAGCGGTTAGCATTGCTGCCTTTTCTTTTTGTTCACGGGAGAGAAGTTTGCTAACAAGACAAATATTTGTTGCCCATCCCTAATTCTCCATGTGGTGCTGGTAAGCCATCACCATGACTGCTGCAGTCTCTTTGGTGTAGTTACACCCAGGAAGATTTTAGACCTAATGTCAGTGAAAGAATGGTGCTTTATTTCCAAGTCAGAATGGTGTGTGACTTAGAAGGATGCTAGCAGGCAGTTGTGTTCGCGATGGCACAGTGGTTAGTATTGCTACCTCAGAGGGCCAGGGACCCCGGTTCAAATCCTGGTTGGGTCACTATCTGTGCAGAGTCTGCACATTCTCCCTGTGGGTTTCCTCCGGGTGCTCCAGTTTCCTCCCACAGTCCAAAGGACATGTTGGTTACGTGCATTGACTATGCTAAATTCTCCCATGAATGTGCTGCCCTTGTTTTCCTAAGTGGTAAAAGGTGCAGATTTGGAAGGTGCTGTTGAAAAAGCCTTGGCAAGTTCCTGCAGCGCATCTTTTCGATGGCACACAGTATTGCCACTGTATACCATGTGGAATGCTGGAACAGAAGGCATGTCAATCTTCATCTAATGGTTGGCCACTTGGACATCCTAATTCTATGCTAATCCCAAAATTATGAGCAGTGCCAGCTACAATTGTTAGACTGAGTGACTGTGTCGCTGCCTCTTCAGTATCCTCTCCCTCTAGGATTCCAACATCCTGCACCTCTGACTGGTTAGGTGGAAGTACTTGGATTTCTGAGATGTAACAGCCAATGGTGGACTGATGAAAGTTGGGAAAAAGTGTGAAGTGCAGGATTACACTACCAGTAGATTGTAAATCAGAACAGAATGCAGGATGAGGGCAAAGTGAGATGTGAGAAAGTGCATCAAGTAGGAACGTTTAATCACCCTCTGGCTATTGACCTCAATGATAGCTGTTCCTCATTGAAGTTGAGAACATACAACCATGCCTGAACCACCTATAATGAGTCAGCTTATTGTGCAGAGTAGAGAGTAATATGTCAGTGATGGCATGCACTATTTGTGTTTTTCCTGGCACAACTGATCAATTGGCAGTGTGTACAAACTGTGAGATGAGGTGTGTCTACTTCAGCTGTGGCAAATAAGTGAGTGTGAGGTGAAGCGGATGAACTTGAGAAATTAATTGTTGATATAGATTAAGTGAAGAGAAGTGTGGTGAATTGAGCAGTGTCTAAGGCCGGAATAATCCAGTGGAAGCTGCACTGGCTGACCTTGATCTCGTGTGAAGTCATTAAACTTCTTACAGCACTGCATCGAAGTCCATAGATATGGGGCAGGATTTTATTGCTTTGCTTGTTCCAAAACCGCAAAATATCGTTCGATGTCAATGGACCTTCCCATTGTCTACCCCTCGCCCGCTCCAATTCCCATGGTGGGAGGGCAGTAAAATTCAGGCCACAAACTGCAGTTACATAAGAGGTTAGTGAGTAAAATTAAAGAACATGGGATTGGGAGTAATGTGTTAAAATGGATTAAAAAACTGGTCGGCCAAAGGAAACAAAGAGTAAGAATAAACAGGTCTTTTTCCAAGTGGCAGGCATTGATTAGCAGGGTACTGCAGAGATCGGTATTAGGGCACCAGCTATTCACTATATATATATATGTATATATATATATATGATTTAGATGAGGGAACTAAATATAATATCTCCAAATTTGCAGTTGACACAAAGTTGGGTAGGAGGATGAGCTGTGAGGAGGATGCAAAGATGCTTCAGTGTGATTTGGACAAGTTTTGATGCATTTTCTGGGGCCTTGGTGAGATCACACCAGGAATATTGGGTGCAGTTTTGATCTTACCTGAAGAAGAATGTTCTTACTATAGATGGAGTGCAGCAAAGGTTTACTAGACAGGTTCCTTGGATGGCTGGAGTGACTAATGAGGAGAGGTCAAGTCAGTTAGAACTATATCAGTTGAAGTTTAGAAAAATGAGGGGGGGGGTCTCATAGAAACATATAAAAATTCTAACAGGACTAGGCAGGCTAAATGCAGAAAGGATGTCTCTGATGGTGGAGAAGTCCAGAACCAGGGGTCACCGTCTAATGATATGGGATAAACCATTCAAAACTGAGATGAGAAGAAATTTCTTCATTCGGAGGTAAGCCTGTGGAATTTGTTACTACAAAAAGAAGTTCAGGCCAAAGCATTGTAGGCTTCAAGAAAGAGACACATCTCTTGGGGCTCAAGGGATCAAAGGATATCATAGAGTGCCTACACTACAGGGAGAGGCTATTCAGACTATCGAGTTTTCACTGACAAGATTCACACCCAGACCCTATCCCCCTAACCCTAAGTATTTTACTCACTAATTCCTTTGGCATTAAGGACCAATTTAGCATGGCCAATCCACCTAACCCGCACATCTTTGGAGTGTGGGAGGAAACCGGAGCACCCGGATGAAACCCACGCAGACATGGGGAGAACCTGCAAACTCTGAACAGACAGTGACCCAAGCCAGGAGTTTAAACCACCCTATATGGAAGGAAAGCAGGAACAGACTATTGAGTTGGATGATCAGCCGTGATCATAATGAAGAGGCAGCACAGTGGCACAATGGTTAGCACTGCTGCTTCACAGCACCAGGGACGTGGGTTGGATTCCTGGCTTGGGTGACTGTGTGGAATTTGCACATTCTCCCTGTGTCTGTGTGAGTTTTCTCTGGGTGCTCCAGTTTCCTCCCACAATCCAAAGATGTGTGGCTTAAGTTGATTGACCGTGCTATATTGCCATTAGTGTCAAGGGAATTAGTAGGGTAAATACATTGCATTATGAGGATAGGGCCTGGGTGCAGGCTCAAAGGGCCAAATGGCCATTCTCTATGTTTCAATGTATTTATCCATTGATTGCTAGGTCAACCTATTTTTGCTGCTTTTTTAGCACTGGTCTGGACGACCTCCTGGTCTCCTGAGGGAAGAGGACCTCTCTCTCCTCTTGTACATCTTCAGCACCAAGGTGTCCAGCATGACATCCATGAACCTCGAGATAGTCTCTAGTCTGTTGTGCTGTTTCCCCTTCTGTAGCTTCCCGTTGGCCATTCACTTTTCAGGAAGCAGTTCCAGTCTTTAATGCAGTCAGAAGGCACCTCACCATTAAGAGCTGCAGACTGACTTTCAGTTATGCAGACATAAGTGGTGCAAGCCTCGTATAAATCTGGGCCTACTTGTCACGTTTGCAGCCATTCAGCATCATTTTTGGTGTTGCGGGGCTGCACACGACCATTGTGTAAATGAGCAAGAGACACAAAGCTTGTGTGTTCCCTGCATCACTTTAATCAAATATAGGCTAATTGTGTTCCCAGTCCTGATTTCAATTTGAATATTTACTTCAGTTTCGCCCCACCCCACAGTGAATTCAATAAGCTACACACCTTCCTAACACAAAGCACCATTATGTTTCCTTTTTTAAACCAATATTCTCAGTATGTGGACAATACTGGTAATTGTAATATTAAATGGCCTTGAGGAGGTGATAATGAATTTTCTTCCTGAACCCTGTAGTGTTACTGCTTTCACAATGTGGTCAACCAGGCTCTTCTAAATTACTGACCCAGCAACAATGCGGGAATGACAATATCTGCTCGTGTCATACTCATATGTGACCATCAAGGAATCTTAAAGTAGAAGGTGTTTCCATGCTCCCTTGCCATTCTTGCTGGTAGAGTTTATGGAATGTAGGATACTGTCAGCACTAGATTGTCACAGTACATTCTGTAGGTAGCGGATAGGTAGGTACCACTATTGTAGATGGTGATGGCACAGTGGTTATCACTGCTGCCTCACAGCCCCAGGGACCCAGGTTCAATTCCTGGCTTGGGTCACTCTCTGTGTGGTGTCTGCACGTTCTCCCTGTGACTGCGTAGGTTTCCTTCAGGTGCTCTGGTTTCCTCCCACAATCCAAAAGACATGCTGGTTAGTTGCATTAGCCATGTTAAATTCTCCCTCAGTGTACCTGAACAGGTGCTGGAGTATGGCAACTAGGGGATTTTCATAGTAACTTCATTGCAAGGTTAACGTAAGCCTACTTGTGACACTAATAAATACATATTTTTTAAAACACTGTCCAGTTATAGACAGAGTGGAGTGGGATGTGGATGAGTTGGAGGTGAGGAATAGTGCTTGTGACAATGACTAAACATGTTGCTCTTCCTGGTAGCATTGATCTGCAAACGGTGCAACCAAAATCTTTCTACCTAGAGTTGGCTGGATCTGAGTGGAGAAAATCCCAATCACCATTGTTAGTTTCACTTTCCCCTCATAATGAAGAGACAGACAGGCTGGGTAATCAGTAATAATGTGACAAAAGATCATCTAGGTTTGAAATGTTGGCTCTAATCTCTTTTCTCTTCCTTTGGACTCATGGCGAACAATCACTGAAATAACGATACGATGACATCAACAAGTTCCGTCCCACCATCATGGACTACTCTCTGGAATTGGTTACACACTTGGACACATGTATCTCCATTAAGGACGGTCACCTCAGCACCTCACTGTACTGCAAGCCCACGGATAACCTCACGTTGCTCCACTTCCACCCCAAACACGTTAAAGAAGCCATCCCCTATGGACAAGCCCTCCGTATTCACAGGATCTGCTCAGATGAGGAGGATCACAACAGACACCTCCAGACACTGAAAGATGCCCTCATAAGAACAGGATATGACGCTCGACTCATCGATTGACAGTTGCAAAGCGCCACAGTGAAAAACCGCACCAACCTTCTCAGAAGACAAACACAGGGCACGGTGGACAGAGTACCCTTCGTCATCCAGTACTTCCCCGGAGCGGAGAGGCTACAACATCTTCTCTGGAGCCTTCAACATGTCAATGATGAAGATGAACATCTCGCCAAGGCCATCCCCACACCCCCACTTCTTGCCTTCAAACAACCACACAACCTCAAACAGACCATTGTCCGCCGCAAAATACCCAACCTTCAGGAGAATAGTGACGACAACACCACACAACCCTGCCACGGCAACCTCTGTAAGATGTGCCGGATCATCAACACGGGTGCCATCATCTCATATGAGAACACCATCCACCAGGTATATGGTATGTACTGTTGCAACTCGGCCAACGTTATCTACCTGATACGCTGTAGGATGTCCCAAGGCTTGGTACATTGGGGAGACCATGCAGACGCTACAACAACGGATGAATGAACACCGCTCGACAATCACCAGGCAAGACTATTCTCTTCCTGATGGGGAACACTTCAGCGCCCATGGGCATTCGGCCTCTGATCTTCGGGTAAGCGTTCTCCAAGGCGGCCTTCATGACACACGACAGCGCAGAGTCGCTGAGCAGAAACTGATAGCCAAGTTCCGCACACACGAGAATGGCCTCAACCAGGATTTGCATTCATGTCACATTATCTGTAACTCCCACAACTTACCTGGACTTGCAAAATCTCACTAACTTACCTGTCTGGAAACAATACACATTCTTTTAAGCTGTGCTTAATGCTCTGTCTACTCACATTGTCTGTACCTTTAAGACTTGATTAGCTGTAAAGAATCACATTCCAATCATTATTCATATAAATTGAGTTTGTGTCTTTGTGCCCTGTTTGTGATCAGAACTCCCACCCACGTGACGAACATAAGAACATAAGAATATAAGAAGTAGGAGCAGGAGTAGGCCATCTAGCCCTTCAAGCCTGCCCCGCCATTCAATAAGATCATGGCTGATCTGTCGTGGCTCAGTTCCACTTTCCCGCTTTCTCCCCATAACCCTTAATCCCCTCTCTTATCAAAAACCCATCAACCCGCGTCTTAAAAATATTTAGCGAGGCAGCCTCCACCACTTCAACGGGCAGAGAATTCCAGAGATTCACCACCCTTTGAGTGAAGAAGTTCCTCCTCAACTCCGTTCTAAACCACCTCCCCTTTATCTTGAGGCTGTGCCCCCTAGTCCTACTGTCTTTTTTGAGTGGGAAGAGTCTCTCCACCTCTATCCTATCCATCCCATTCATCATCTTATACGTCTCAATGAGATCTCCCCTCATTCTTCTAAACTCTAACGAGTACAAGCCTAGTTTATTCAGCCTCTCCTCATAGCTCAATCCCCTCAACTCTGGTATCAGCCTAGTAAACCTCCTCTGCACTCCCTCCAAGGCCAAAATATCCTTGCGCAGGTGTGGCGCCCAAAACTGCACACAGTACTCCAGCTGCGGCCTCACCAATGCCCTATACAGCTGCAGCAAGACCTCCCTACTTTTATATTCAATCCCCCTCGCTATGAAGGCCAGCATCCCATTCGCTTTCCTGACCACCTGCTGCACCTGCAAGCTGGGTTTTTGTGACTCATGCACAAGGACTCCGAGGTCCCTCTGCACCGTCGCCTGCTGCAGGGACAACCTGTTCCGGAAGCTTGTGGCGTTTGCTACAAATAAACCGGTTGGACTTTAAGCTGATGTTGTGAGACTTCTTTCTATTTTTACCCCAGTCCAACACTGGCATCACTACATCTAATCTCTCTCCACAGATGCTGCCAGACCTATTCAGATTTTCCAGTTATTTTCTGTTTTTGTTTTAGATTCTCGCATCCGCAGTATTTTATGTTTAATCAATAACAATGCCCTTTTGGATCTGTTGGATCAGATATAAAATAGTAATCACAAAGTGTTCATTTAATAGAAATCTTCCATAGCCAGCTATGGCATCTTGGATTTGAAACTGACTTGATAACAAAGTCCTTTCCAATGAATATAGTCATAATTTTATCATTGGACAACTAACAAACCTGGATATGCCATTTTGTTAGGTCGGAAGGAGACACTAGAAATTCCGCTCAGATTGATGGGTCTGGACAGATTAGATATGGAAAAATTGCTTTGGTTGGTGGAACCAGAGGGCGCCTATTTAAGCTGATTGGCAAAAACAAAACAAAGGTAGCATGAGCAAAAACATTTTTAAAACAGCGAGCTGTTAGGATCTAGAATACATTGCTTAGGAGTGTGGTGGAGGTAGATTCATTTGAGGCTTTTGAAGGAGAATTGGAGGAGAAAATGTTTGCAGGGCTACAGGGAAAATGCAGGCGTATGGGACTAGATGATTTGTCCTTGCTTTAACCAAGCTAGGGTTGTGTTGTATAGCATGCTACATAACTAACCAGAAAATAAATAAGTTGTAATTCTAACCACAGCACAGACACACTGTATAGTCTATTCAATGGTGGTTATACCTACTTGAGATAAAGATCTTCAGCAAAATCTAACTCTATGCAACCCAAATATTGTGGGGCTAATATGTGCATGAGGATGTGGTCTTATAATCAGTCTTGTCTATTTAGATAGCCAATGACATCTAATCTTCAATAGCATTGAATGGCATATGCAGACTAGCTCATAATCATAAAATCCCTACAGTGCAGAAGGAAGCCATTTGGCCCTTTGAGTTTGCACCAACAACAATGCTACCTAGGCCCTATCCCCATAACCTCACAAATATATCCCACTAATGCCTCTAACCTACGCATCCAGGGACAAAGAGGCAATTCAGGATGACCAATACATCTAATCTGCACATCTTTGGACTGTGGGAGGAAACCGGAGCACCCAGAGGAAACCCACACAGACATGGGGAGAATGTGCAAACTCCACACAGACAGTGACCCAAGCCAGGAATCGAACCCAGGTCCTCGGAGCTGTGAGACAGCAGTGCTAACCACTGTGCCACCATGTCACCCGTAATGATATATAACCGTAATATACCCAGCTCTTCTCAATATTCCAGGTAGCCAAATTCAATAGCATGAATCAAGCTTACTCATCACTAACTATTTCAACCAGATCCAAACGTGAAGGTTTTAACAAAGATGCATGTCTCTGACTTTCATTTCAGAGAACTAGGTATTGAGGAGCAGAAGCTTTTGTGTAATTGTTTTTCCTTTTTGCCACAAGTCCACCTCAGAGTCAGTCTTTGACGATGCACATGAGCTGTGAGATGCCCTTATGTTACTTGCCTTGAACTTCAGAACCATAAGGAGAACTGGATACATATATCTTAAATAATTAAAACTCTGCTGGTCTTGCATCATCACATTGGAATAAAACCAAAAGTAGTGGTCATTCTGGATATCATGAGACTCTTGAGCCAAGAGCCCTAAGTTTTCCAATTCACGAATAAATAAATATGCTGTCTTGTCTTTTATAGTTGTGAACTGATGGTGTCACTAATCGTACATCACTTCATATAAATGCAGAAAGACAGTGGTGACCACGGTGACATTGCTGATATTATCTATCTTCTTGTATTGCATTGGACTTAAAAGATTGGAGTCTATTAAGAATCAGTCAAGTTTGGTTCTGTTCTAACATTGTCCATATTTCAACACCTTCCAATATTGGATAGAAATCAGGACTGCAATTTTTCCAAAAGTGCTGAATTGGTGGGAGAACTGTTCTAAATCCTAACTGTTCTGTCAATTCAGCTTCTCACCTGACTCTCCACACCCCATGCACTGAAGAGGTCCCAGTCAGGAATCTCATTAAAAACCCAGAGGAGTGGGGCCTATTTACGCTGGAGTCTGACAGTTCTGGAGCTCTGCACATGCGCAGTGTCCCAAACTGTCAGTCTCCTGTTTGCTGGCCAGCTCAATCGCTGATGTGGAGATGCCGGCGTTGGACTGGGGTAAACATAGAAAGAAGCTTACAACACTAGGTTAAAGTCCAAATAAACCTGACTTCTTACTGTGAGATTTCTTACTGTGTTTGCCCGGGACCCCCACAGTGCTGCCTCTCCAGCCTCCCCATGGCCCGATCACAGCCTCTACAGCAATTCCCGGGCCAGCCCTGACCCCACTGCCCCACAGCACCCCGATGTCCAGCTCATCTCATCCCCTCCCAACAGTTGTGATCCCCCCACCCCCCTCTCATCCTGGCAGACACCCCTATCCCCACGCCCCAGATCAGACCTTCTCCCGGAGGCAGTTCCCCCACCCACCCTCCCATGCCCAGCAGACTACTAACTCCCCAGCCCATCCCAATCGCTGCCCTCCCTCCATCCCAGATCGATCCCCATGCAGAATGGTAGTGGGACCCTCTTCCCCCACCAATTGTCCCTAGGCCCCGTCCACAATAGGCCCCGTTCTCTTGGCATTGCCTGACAACTGATGGGCAGTGCCAAGGTGCCCCCTGGGCAAGGGCACTTTGTTCTTTGGGCAGTGCCAGGGTGCCCATGCCCAGGGGCCATTACCCCCCACGATCGCCCGTTCCCCTGGGGGGGGGCCCCGATTGCCCCCTGTTCATTCTGGCGGGGTCTCCTGCTAGTTCCCCGAACGTGGGGAGCTAGCCTGAACCCCGCTGGAATGAAGTACTAACTATTCAATGAAGTAATAACTATCAATTAGGACCTGAAAGGTCCTGATAATCAACTAATAAACATATTTCAAATACATGCAAAAACAGATTTAACTGACTTACTTGCCTTCCCGCTGGTTTCCAGCTTGGTTTGACCGGCGACTGTTCACCAGCTCTGGGAGATGTGCACGCATTCCTGACACATGCACAAATCCCTGTTCTGAGCTGGAGACACACATCTCCCACCCTGACCTAACTGAAAAGTTGTGGGTTGCAATGGGAGAATCGCGGCCCAGGCGTGCAAATCATATCCCCTCCTCATTAGATTTTGAACATTAAAGCCAATTTAGTGTTCCAAATATCCTTCCCTTGAACTACTGCAATTTCTGGTAATGGTATGTCTATAATGGTGTTACGTACCAGTGATCAGCTAATGATAAAACAAACCCTGGGCTTCCACGTGAGTTATTATTGATGTATTTAAATAGACAAATTTGAGCAATGCTTTTTCAGCTATCATCGCTAAATGCAAAGACATTATCGTAGATATTTTTTGCACGTGAAGGCTCACATGATGATTGACTGAGGCAAAATGTTGTTTGTGGACGTAAAAGATTCATATCAAATTTTCAGCACAGAGAGTTGAGCGGAAATGCTGGCCTTAACGTCTGGTGATGCTTATCACTGTTTTCAAATGGTAGGTGCCTAAGCTTTCAATATGGGGTCAGGAAATATAGATTGTGAGTTGGAAGTGTAATATATTAGTAGCAGGTGGATGAAAAGGACACACCCAGCCTGAAACAGGCTCTCTGCATATGTAATAAATTGGCTACTGATCCTTTAAGTCCCTACTTTGCCATATTGGCTGGTACTGAGACAGCCAATGCCAGAATTTTGGAAAACTTAAGGTCCATTATAGCCACATGAACAGTGAAGCAGACAACAAAGAAAGTTGGTTTATTTATAAATGTGTACTTGAATGTGGAGCCCGGAGGAACATAATTTATTTTCCTGGTCTTATATTAAAACCAGCTCCTATGATTGATATAGCTATAGATATAGCTCTTGAGGCTAAAGGGATCAAGTGATATGGGGGGGAGGAGGGATTCGAATATTGAATTTGATGATCAGCCATGATCATAATGAATGGCAGAGCAGGCTCAACAGGCCGAATGGCCTATTCCTGCTTCTACTTTGTGTGTTTCTATGTTTCTATCTCCCCCTAATCCCAGTCACCACACTCCCTCCTGCCCTCCATCACTGCCACTCTTCCTTCTCCCTGACTGTTCTATGCTACCTACCCTGCCTGTAATAGTGCGTCCATAATAATATACAGCAAATTATGGAGACTAAATAATAGTTAAAGTCAAATTAACACTCAGCTTTGTCATTCCACTAGCTGTGTACCTATGCCAGGATGTAACATATAAAAAACTTGGGATACGCTGTAAGCACATTCCATCTTTAAGCCTGATTAGCATTGTAAAGTGTATCCCCAGTCCCTCCTGGTCCGATCATTAAGCATTTTATTTTCTTCACTTTCTGCACCATCATAGCACCCTGTCATAGCAAAAGTAGTCTGCCTTAATATTAGGGCTTAGAAAAAGAGCCAGAGGGCTCTTCAACTGTGAGGGCTCAAACCTCAACTTGTATGTAACCTTTTCCTTCACTGTAGTTGAACTGGAGCAGGAGCCCTTCTTCAAACCTAAAGCTGAATGTAGGTCTCCAGCTAAATAGCAGAGAATTCAGCATAGAAACATCATTGAATCAAGTACCTTCTGTTCTCCCAGTACTGCATGTGCTGAATTAGATTCAAGATGCACTCATTATTGCTTTGTAAACAAATATCTCTCCATTTGCTTGTGGAAAGATCCCATAAAAAGCAACTGAGATAAATAACTGGACAATCTTCTCTGGCAGAATGATATTGGCCAAGACGTCAGAAAAGCTTCCCATTCATTAAGTGTTGTTTTGGGATGTTTTATATCCATTTGAATAGGTTTAACATTCCATTCAAAGCATAGCATTTCCTCAGTTTTGAACGAAATCATCAGCTTAAATGATAGATTTATGTCAAACAAGGCAATTACAAGCAGGGAACCAAGGTGTGTAAATGGAATTAGGATGCAGATAAGTAGTGATCTAATTAAATGGCAGAACAGGCTTGAGGGTACTCCATGGCCTACTCCTGTTCTGCTACGTACATTGTTGTCATCTGATTTCTTTCCTCCTCTGAGTTTGCATCTGTTTTACTATAAAACCAGGTTCTTCTGGTCTTTTTGAGTTTTCAATGTCCTTCTCTTTAACCAACCAAAAATGCAGAGGACAAATAATGCACTGTACCAGACCAATTTTGCATGTTGAGGTATTTTAACAACGCTTAGAAAGTAGTCACTGGGAAATGAATAAAATGCTAATTATCATACACATGATAATTGATGGCAGCATATTTCAGGCCTTTCCAAGTGTGAGAGCTGCTTCAACCTTTAACCCCAAATCCTCCTGAATCTACTGGGCTACAAAGATAAAAACTTAACTTTCTCAGATATTTTTGTTGGGAGTATCTATCAACAGTTACTTTAAGGACAACTCGATCCACCCATTTGTACCTGAATTCTGTCGTTAGGGATCTGAATATTGATCTAAGACCCTGATTTCCAGACTTAAGCAGGCCGGCATGATGGCACAGTGGTTAGCATTGCAGTATAACAGTGCCAGGGACCTGGGTTCGATTCCTGACTTGGGTCACTGTCTGTACGTAGTCTGTACGTTCTCTCCATGTCAACGTGAGTTTACTCTGGGTGCTCCATTTTCCTCTCACAATCCAAAAAACGTGCTGGTTAGGTGCATTGGCCATGCTAAATTCTCCCTCAGTGTACCCGAACGGGTGCCGGAGTGTGGCAACTGGGGAATTTTCATGGTAACTTCATTGTAGTGTTAATGTAAACCTAATAATTAAACTTGAATGCCAGTTTTAAATAGGTGAGATATTTGCCAATCTACAAACAAACTTAAATATGGCATCAGCCAGAGTTTGGATGTCATTGCAGTTGTTGTAGTGACTTTCAATTGTTGGGCAGCCCTTTACTCCACTGCCTTTGCAGCAGGAGGTAGGACACGAGGGGCAGAAGTTTCCCATCCTTCCTGCCACAAGAATCGTAGCGGGCAGGACAGGATCATGAAAAGATCTGTTATCTCGGGCAGGATTTTCTGGATTTGGGGCGAGCATGACCAGAAAATCCCACCCATACTCATGAGTTGCATTGCTGCCCTTTATAACATCAACCACAGATGAATGTTGTGGACAACAACTAGCAATTTACTTGGATCCATCAGTATAGATATTTATGTGGCGTTGTTTGTTCATCCAAGTTATATCCCCAGAGCTGAAGACTATCACTGATTCAAAGTAAAATCACAGCAAATTATGGAGACTAAATAATAGTTAAAGTCAAATTAACACTCAGCTTTGTCATTCCACTAGCTGTGTACCTATGCCAGGATGTAACATATAAAGAACTCGGGATACGCTGTAAGCACATTCCACCTTTAAGCCTGATTAGCATTGTAAAGTGTATCCCCAGTCCCTCCTGGTCCCATCATTAAGCATTTTATTTTCTTCACTTTCTGCACCATCAGACACAACAGTGTCAAAAGCAATTTTGTCATCTGGCTCTCCTCATGCTCCAAGTTGCCTTTTATTTTATTCATACCTTCATCGTTTCTCTATTCTGTTTGAATCTTCATTATCAACACGTGAACTTGCAAGTGATAAAGGAAGGTAGATTAATCATCTCAAACCATCACCAGAGGAGAAACCTCTGGCTATGTTTCACGCAGATGGGTTTGTGACATGAGCCGAAGTGATGTCACCCTGCTCCATTATTTAGATGGGCTGGAGAAATTGATGTGGAACCCACAATACCAGTTTGTTGCCCCCCGCCCCTTCCATCCCCACCCCCCCATCCCACCTTTAGATGCATTAGTGATTCCTGGGGTTGAGACTAGACAGCCTTTTACTCCACTGCCTTTGCAGCAGGAGGCAGGGCTATTGCTATATGCTGAGGTCAGTGCGGAGGGCTCCACTTCCTGGGTTATTAGGGGTCCGGTGAGAGTTTCTACTTTCTCAGTGTTTAAAACATTGGCAATTTATTATCAAAATACCTATGAAGTCCAACAGAGTTCATGGATACTATTCAAATTTGGCTTCACCCTTGGAGCTGTGCAGCACTTGGTGTGTACTTAAGCCCATGTGATATGACCTCCTGGAGTTAGTCCCACACATTTTAGTTTTAAAAACTAAACAAACATTTTTTAAAAGTTAAATAAATGAAACCAAAATGCCCAGTGCAGGAAGGGAATGATTACGGAGCTTAAGGGTTGTAGACAGCAGGAAATAGCCGACTCCTAACACAAAGCCAATAAACCTTACTGCTGGTTGCCTTTCACTTGGATATAGCTCTGGTTGGGTCAGCACAGTGAAAAAAGCCATCTTTGAAACTTTTTGGTGAACGCTGACCTAAGTGAATAGAAGATTGCAGTCAAGCTACAAATTGGGCCTTACAAACAAATGACAAACTCAGAATATGAAGGGTGTGTGAATATTGATGTGCATGAATGTTGTTCCTGGGCACATGGCTGCTGTGCTCAGTATAAGATTTTCTGTAGACAATCATGCTAATCAGATTGAATTTTTATTTTCTTAACTGTGTCATTATTAGCCTACTATAGATAAGAAAGATACCAGAAGTAGAATCCATTAAAATGTCATGATCTATTTGTCATACTGGAGGAGAGAGGGGAACTTTGCTTTCAGTTTTATTTTGCTATGGATTGAATGTAACCTACGACATGATATAAATGATCAGTTTGAACAAAATGTTCCAAGACTACAAAGATGGCTATGACTTTAACTGAGATTAAATGGAAATGTCGGTAAGAGATTTTAACTGTGACTCTTCATATATTGCTAATAACTGAACATAAGAACATAAGAACATAAGAAATAGGAGCAGGAGTAGGCCATCTAGCCCTTCGAGCCTGCCCCGCCATTCAATAAGATCATGGCTGATCTGTCGTGGCTCAGTTCCACTTTCCCGCCCTCTCCCCATAACCCTTAATCCCCTCTCTTATCAAAAACTGAAGCATCATCAATACTTACAAACTGTTATTGCATGCCTGAATAGCATGTCAATTTCCAACAATAAGACACATCTATGACATGTCTGTTAGGAGGGCAAGAATCAAGCTACACTTGTCAACCAAAAGGCTTTATTTTACCCCCCTCTCCCGCTTTTCCCCACCCTCTCATCATAATGTTCAATTTGTTTTTGTTCAGCTGCTGTTATATTCACAGTACTTATTAGTGTGGTGCTGCAGAACACTGTAACCTTGTTGTGCAATGTTAACCTTCCTACGAAGCGGTGAGAGTGTTACTGCTGTGCCTTGGCTGACACCTGATCAGTTGTTAATGTGGGCAGAAATCTTCTGTTAAAATTGTTCATAAATCCCAAAGCATTCTAACTTCTTTTCTCAGCTATCTTAAACGCTCCTCACAAAGTTGTGATCTTAAGATCTTGAGAGGATCCATTCCATCTCTTCTAAGGGGATGCAAGCTTGATTATCGATACGATAAAGGCAATAGATCCTGTCTTCAAGCTGGAAGACATCAAAAACTGCACAAGATAATGAGCCCCTAGATAACATAGATTAATCAAGACACACAATAATAATAAGGTGTTTTCCTTCAATACTTAATGTGGACATTTGTGAATACTTTATCCTATACAAAGCACAAAATTGGAAGTTTCATTAGAATCTGAAGAAAGAGAAGTGGTAAATAATACAATGTTGTTCCGATTTGTTTCTGGCTGAGATTAGTAGATATAAGCAGAACAATTAAGTAATAGTATCAGGGCAGCAAAACGTTCCTTATCACATTATTTTCAGTCACATAAGGTTCACTGAAAATTGATGAAGATTAAGGTAATAGACAGGCATTTGAAAATATTTTTAATTATGAGAAACACAAAGAGCAGTAATATTAATTTACTCATTCCAGAGACCGCAGGGTTTTGGATGCCAGGATTAGGCATAATGCTAAAAACAAGCTGGCAAGATGCATTGAAGTTGTGTAAATGAAAATGATGCTAAGATGCATGCTGTTAAAACACCCTTCATGATTTACACACAGGACACGCTCCACAGATTCTCTCTTCAAAGGGGAGTCCTGGAGCCCAATTTTAAATCAGCAATTGGCTGTCTCACGTTGACATATTCCATTAAAATTGAATGAGGTATGTCAACTTAAGGTAAACGAGCATTGATTAGAACTGAGCCCTTGGGCAGTATCAAGATAAAACACTGTTGACAGAAAATTCACAATTATGATAAATTACCATGCAAGTCCTCAGGCCTGGCCAATAAAACAGCTGAAAGTATTACATTTTCATAGTTTTACAAACAGATGAATATTAAGTCCAAGCAGTTTACTCGTTATTGCATATGTCACATAGCCAAAGCTAAGGTCGGTACGTGACTTGTGTCCGCATCCTCAAATTGTAACTCAACACATTTGTTTGCCAGCTTAATAATTACCATTTTTAACATAATTTACCGAAAAAAAAATTTTGTTAATACTGCTCAAGTAGGCTGGGGGTGTTAATGCATTATCCATTTGATGTATTATGGAGAACAGAGAAGTAACTAATCGAATAAACACACTGGTCACTTTGTGTAGACAATTTTTAATTGACCTATGTAAGAAATTCAAGACAACTCTAATATTCATTCCAAACTTAAGTGCTAATATGGATATGAAATGAGGCGAACAATTTTGCTTTTTAACCATGCAATCTGCCAAATAAATCAGTCTGTCAATTATCTGAAATGTCAACTCTTCTGCCAGTAAATGAATTTGCTGTTCAGTGAAGATAAGATCCCCTAAAGCCTTTGGGTCACATTTTAGAAAACATGACAGCCATAAAGGAACCCCACCTTTCACAGCTTTATGCAAACACTGATCATTATTCGACTTCACAACATGTGGAGAGACTTTACTCTAAAATTACAGGATTTCTTAGAAAAAATATTTTGATTTTCCCCAAAGACCTGATGCTTTCTCTACATTGTCACATCACAGTTTTTTTTGCCAGCGTACACCAGTCACCTCAGTTTTAAGTTTATTTATTAGTGTCACAAGTGGGCTTACATTAACACGGCAGTGAAGTTACTGTGAAAAATCACCACACTCCGGCACCTGTTTGGGTACGCTGAGGGAGAATTTAGCATGGCTAATGCACTAGCCAGCATGTCTTTTGGATCTTGGGAGGAAACTGGAGCATCCAGAGGAAATGCACACACACACAGGAAGAACATGTAGAATCTGCACAGACAGTGACTCAAGCCAGGAATTGAACCCTGGTCCCTGCTGTGAGGCAGCAATGCTAACCATTGTACCACAGTATTGGCCTGTGCCACTGTGCTACCACATGCACAACTGTTAAGTGCAAATCCCTTCATCCTGAATAATGTCATCAATAACTACTAATTAAAGCACTAGATTCTGAGCAAGGTTTCTTTAAAGACTAAACTATTTGTAACAAATTTGTCATTGTTCATTGTGCTGTTTTAAAACTTTTTAAATGTATAGGTTATATGTGATAGTATTGGCCCACTTAAAATGATTGTCAGAAGCTGGTATCCGGGGGTCAAAGAATTAGGAAGATAATTACCAGTTGTAGTTATGGGATTGGTTGTCTCTCCCTCCTGCCCATCAACTGGAGCAAGGGGGAAGGGGAGTGCTAGGAGAGTGGACTCTGATAAAAAGATGGCAACAAGCGTTTAAGCATCACTGACCATGCTCTCAAAAGAAGTTGCATTTACCTAAAGCAAACCTGTTCTTCACTCAAATTATTACTGTGATTCCTTCAATTATCCGTCCCCCAGGAAAATTGCCTCAGTCAGATTTTACAGATGTCCAGAAACGTCCGAAGAAGAGCTAAACATTATGAAAATAACAAAAGCCACTATTCTAAAAAGAGTAGATGTTCTTAAAATGAACCAAAGTACCAGAACGAGACAACTTGCTCTGATGATTTCGAAAGGTGAGAGGGACTGAAATTAGAAACATATTTTCTCTATTTTGGGGTATATATTTCAGTATTATAAATTGGTTTACGTAACTCATTTAGAACCAAAACTTAAATGATAGACCATCAGGTTTAATGATTTTCTCAGCAATGTAAAAGCGTGAATTGCCAGCATGTAATTAGCATGGATTCAGTAAGACTTGGAGGAATATTTTGGTTGACTCATCCATGTTTTCTGAAGACACTACTGCCATAGCAAATGGAGAAAGTCATGTTGTGGCCCTGAATTTCCAACAGCCGCATTCTCAGCCATTCCCATTAATGCAATCTAATACTGACCCATACTTTACATTTTGTAAGCTCAGTAAAAGGGTGCCATGAGGCCCGACTGTGGAGAATTCCAATTGCTTTTCTGGTGGCCACCTTCTCCACATCAGCAAAAATTCCCTGGCTGGCCAACAATGAAAGAGATGAGTTGCCCTGAACAAAAGATATTTTTCTCTTCGGTGGTTTGCTAGGTCTGGCATTCACTGATGGAGCCAAGAAATAACAAGCCATGACTGAAGCTTAGCAGCAGAATCCTCGAGTGGACATGTACTCTTTTGCTTACATAGAATCCAGATAATACAGAAGGACGTCATTTGGTCCATCGAGTCTGCACTGACTATCTCACAGAGTGTTTTTCCCAGGCCCTCTGTCCCATTCTATTCCTACAACCCCACAAAGTCCCTGTTGATAAAGTCCATTAAAACTATTTGAAGTAATGCATCATGGAATAGAAGGTACAGTTTGACATGGATAGAAATAGGTTTGAAAACAAGAGATAAAAAGTGAATGAAAATGTCACTATTTTTAATGTGTACTATTGTTTTTGACAAATAAGGTAAGCAAAATCTGAAGTTCTTCAATAATACCAAAACAGGAGACAAACTGATAATGAAAAACAGGATAGTTATTTCAAATAATATTCAGCTCCTTTATTCTTCTGACCAAAACACATGTCTTCATATTTTCTACTTTATATTGCATCTGCCACGTTTTTACTCACTCAGGCATCTTATTTATATCATTCTGTCAATCCTTTGTGTCATCCTCACCATTTGCCTATTTTTGTGTCATCTGCAATAGTACATTCACTTACCTCATCCAAGTTATTAATAATTCAAAGACATTAATATTGATCAAAAAAACAGTGGTCCAATGAATGAGCTTAAGGCATTTCCCTTCAGCCCAAAATTAGGCATTGACCAGAGCACTCACCCTTCTGTCCCTTGGCCAATTCTGTACCTTGCTTCTGCTGCCATATTGATCTTATGGGTTCAAATTTTCCAACAAGAGTAATTATGCTCGAGAGACAATGAGATATGGAGAAAACTGAGAAAATGGGAAGAGATAATGGAGATGTAGGGTGGCAATTTTCCAGGTTGGCATTGCCAAGGGTGGGGGGGTTGGCGTTGTAGATGGGGACGTACCCAGCAGTGCCTATTGGCAACCCCATAGCAGATATTCACTCAGGTTGAGGGGGGGGGAGAGGGGTGGGGGAGAGGGGTGGGGGGGGAGAGGGGTGGGGGAGAGGGGTGGGGGGGAGGGGGTGGAGGGGGGGAGGGGGGCAATGATACTGGGGATCACGGGTGTGGTGGGGGGAGGGAACAATGATGTTAGAGATTTGGGGTGTGCAATCTGTAATTTTAATTTGAAGAATACTCTAAATTCTGAGGAGTTGGACCTGCTGGTCTCCTGAGCCCTACCCCTCTCAATAACAGTGCAAAATATATCCCCCTGCAAAAAAAATGTCAAAGTGTCAGAAGCTTACAATCATGCTCGCACCTCCCAAGTCAGCGGGAATCTCACCGGGTTTCCCACCCAGGGTGACATTTTGACATTTGTTTGGAAAGTTCTGCCCAAAGAATGGCTCACGACAAAGGAATGGGCTTTTTTGTTCGCAAAAGTTCCAATGTTCTTATCCAGATGTGGATTTGTTTTTACATTTGTCTTTTTAATTTCATTTCTTGTAGCTTTGTTGTTATTTGTCAGCAATGATCAAAACAAATTATTACAAGAAGAAAGGTCCATATTAGAACAAATAATGCAAAGAACCACAGTCAGCACGAGACCAAACCAAAATACTCATGACTAATGACAACAAAAATGAATCATTATCATCAAAGACTATTGCAGATGTGTTTTACAATTTAGTCCCAAATGTCTTCAATGCAGAAAATTTCTGTTTTGATGAAATCTGTTCTGAAATTAGACTATTTATTCTGCATTATGGAAATACCACCGATCTAATATTCTCTTCAACACTTATTGAACTAATTTAGTTATGTTCAATGTTTCATGAATTTCAAATAGTACAAACTCAAGTCCATAAATCATTCCAAAAATGTAAATGTGTTTGTCTTTATATATATTATGTACATGTACTATAATACACTTATAAAATGTAGTATATGCACACATAATGTAGCATTTGTCTTTATACACATTTACTTCATGAATAATACCATAATTTCTGATATATTGGACATAGAGTTGACATGTCAAGTGCTAACAATTAGTCTGAAACTGTATAGGCTTATGTGACATGTAAAATTACATATATGTATTTCAAAGCATCTACTAGACTCAAGCACAGACATTTGGCAATATTATAAACAAAATCAATTTGCAAACGCAGGTTGCAACAGTTCAAAAATCATACGCTTTCATTACTTTGTAGATCCATGTAACAACAGATTGTCAGGTCTTAACAGGATGCGAAAGTGTGCTGCCTTCTCCCATGTACAATGAACTCCAGCTAGTTTCAATGGGAAGAGATCTGAAAAAGGCAGCTTCAGAATGAAAGTGCCTGTAAGATTATAAAATGATCCACTGCACACAATAAATCACCACTTCGTCACTTTTTAACTTTGACAAGATGGAAATAATCACGTTTTCCCCCTCTACTATCTTTCGCGATTCTACATAAATAAAAGCGAACTGCTACAAATGCACTGTCTGCTGCATTGAGCAGAACTGAAATGTTGGGATGTGAAAGGTGAAAGGTGGGACCCTGTGTTTTGAATTTAAATTTCAGTGGGCAGCATGGAGGCACAGTGGTTAGCACTACTGCCTCACAGTGCCAAGGGCCTGGGTTCAATTCTGGCCTTGGGTGACTGTCTGTGTGGAGTTTGCACGTTCTCTCCTTGTCTGCATGGGTTTCCTTCGAGCATTCCGGTTGCCTGCCACAGTCCAAAAATGTGCAGGTTAGATGGATTGGCCATGCTAAATTGCTTCTTAGTGTCCAGGGGACTAGCGAGGGTAAATACATGGGGTTATGGGGATAGAACTTAGGTGGGAATGTTGTCAGTGTGGGCTCAAAGGGCCAAATGGCCTCCTTCTGTAGGGATTCTAAGACTAGTCAGGGAAAAAAACAGAAAAGGCTCTGTTTTTAACATTTGAAACAATCAGGTCATTGGTGGTTATGTCACTAACCAGACCATAGTGATCTAAGTTTATAAAAATTTCAATAAAGTGGCCAAAATGGAAGTTTTGAGGTGGAGGGGGGGGGGGGCGGTGCGGCGGGGTCCAATCTTATCAGCTCTTCCTAATGGTCCATTGGCATGGTGAGCTGGTAAGGTCAGGCAAGAGGCAAAAAATTGGGGTTGCATGCAAAATCAGCTATACAGTGCACTGGGAGATTTGTGTGCCTGCACATTAGCACCCCTAGAGGTCAACAGCCAGCTTTCCAGTGAGAATAGGCTCTGGCCTTTCCCACTACTGGTGAGAATCACATTCAGGCTCTATTGTTCACAAAGTGCTGTACCATTGCATTTGGGAGCTCACCCAAACAAATTAGTGCAATTCTTTCCCATTTTCACACTCATTCAGCACTTAGAATGATTTTGATAAGATTGCCCCCTAGGTTTTCTTCAAGAAGAATAAACATAAATCCTAAATAGGAAATTGATTTAACCTGATAAGATTGGTTTATTCAGATGAGGTCCTATTCAAGTTTTCTGCGTTTTTCTTTGGCTAGCATATTATCTCAACCCTCAAATAACACATCATCCCCAATGTGTGTCTCATTATTCCACAGATGCACATTTGCTGAAGATTCCTGAAGTATTGTCTGGGAAAACTATATCGTCAGTTCACAACATGCAATCACTTACAAGCCTAAAAAAGTTATCAGAGAAAGGGATATCAAGTTCAAGCAAATGGCCAAAACAACTTACACTTTAAAACACAGCAAGGTTTTGTTTCAATGTTAAAGCTGTGTTTAACTAACTGGATGAAGATTTTGATGAGGTTACAGAGAGGGTCGATGCTGTTAGTGTGGCATACATAGAATTTCAATAGGTTCAGTAAACCATAGAAACCCTAATAATGCAGAAAAAGCCATTTTGCCCATTGCATCTCCACCAACTCTCTGAAAGATCATTTTATCCAGCAGAGAGAGAGCTAAGATTTTACCTGTTAAAAACCTGTTTAAAATAAGTTTAAAGCACTTTACTCTTTGTAAAACTGTTTAAAGCATTTATTTATTGTATTTACTGCTTTAAGAATTCTGAGGGAGTGGTTAAAAGGCATTTGTGGACCAGCCTGCTTTAATTATCAAGGGGCCACACGGTGAAGCCTTCCATTGTTTGCTGAAGCAGAGAGAGAGCTAAGATTTTACCTGTTAAAAACTTGTTTAAAATAAGTTTAAAGCACTTTACTCTTTGTAAAACTGTTTAAAGCATTTATTTATTGTATTTACTGCTTTAAGAATTCTGAGGGAGTGGTTAAAAGGCATTTGTGGACCAGCCTGCTTTAAATCAGCGCCAGGTTTAAAAGGAGGCCTGGTGTAGACAGCGGGCAGCGGAGTGAGTGGGAAGCAGAGTGAGCTAATAGGGCTTAATATCAAAAAGGGCTGGAAGGAAAAAAGGCCAGGTGAGTTTGTTTGAAAAAACAAGGAAAAAAAAAATTTTTTTCAAAACTACTGCAGCAAGAAACAAGGAAAAATATTTTTCCCCGTAAAAAATTGCAGTGAATAATGGAGGGGCATGTGATGTGTGGTTTCTGTATGATGTGGGAACTGGTGGACCCCAGGGTCCTTCCCAGTGACCATGTCTGCAGTAAGTGCAGGTTGCTGGAAGAGCTCCAGCTCAAGGTGGATGAGCTGGCCTCTGAGCTACAGACACTGAGGCTCATCAGGGGGAGAGAGGGTGCCATTGTCAATGGGGTGCAAGTGACATCCACCCCCCCTAGACTGGCTAACTCTAAGGGTCAGGGACAAGAGGGGGCTGCTGGGAGGAGGAAGGGGGGTGAGGAGCGGAGGCCTCAGCCTCTTAATCTGCATAACAGGTTTGAGGTTCTTGCTTCCAGTCTGGAAGAGGACGAGGCAGGTGAGGTTGGTGAGCAAACTGCACACGGTACAGTGATGCAGCAGGACATAGGCAAAGAGAAGGGGAAAAGGAACGTAGTAGTGATTGGGGATGGTGGGGTGAAAGGTATTGACACTGTCCTTTGTCACAATGACAAAGTGCACAGAGGGTGTGTTGTCTGCCTGGTGCTCGGGTCAGGGATGTCGCAGCTGGGCTGCAGAGGAATCTGGAGTGGGAGGGTGAGAACCCGGTCGTTGTAGTACATGTGGGTGCCAGCGACGTAGGCAAAGTGCGGACTGAGGATCTGGGGAGGGAGTATGAGAAGCTGGGAATGGAATTAAAAAGTAGAACCGACAAGGTGGTCGTCTCTGGGCTACTGCCTGAACCGAGTGCAGACGGGCGTAGTGTTGACAGGATAAAGGAAGTGAATGGGTGGCTCAGGGATTGGTGTGGGAGGAATGGGTTCGAATTTATGGGGCATTGGCACCAGTATTGGGGTAGGTGGGACTTGTTCGGGCGGGATGGGGTTGGTCTGAACCGTGCTGGGACCAGAGTGCTGGCGAATCGAGTAAAGAGGACTGTAGACAGGGCTTTAAACTAATTAGGGGGGGGAGGGTGCGAGGGTAGGTGACGTTACGAGGTCTAAAGTTAAGGATAGGGTACAGGTAAGGGAAGAGGCCGAGGATGTCCCAATTGGTGGCGTTACGGCAAATAGGGTCCAGGTGAAGGCTGGGATGAAAGCGCTTTATCTGAATGCGCGAAGCATTCGGAATAAAGTGGATGAGCTGGTGGTGCAGATCGACACAAATGGATACGATCTCGTGGCCATTACAGAGACGTGGCTGCAAGGTGACAGGGACTGGGAGATGAATGTACAGGGCTATCAAGTGTTTAGGAAGGGTAGGCAGGAGGAAAGAGGGGGTGGCGTAGCTCTGCTGATTAAGGATAGTATCAAGGTGGTAGCAAGGGATGATATCGGAGCCAAAGAGCAGAAACTGGAATCGTTGTGGATGGAGATTAGGAACAGCAAAGGGAGGAAGACGCTGGTGGGTGTCGTCTATAGGCCCCCGAATAATGATCTGGAGGTGGGGCAGGCTGTTAACGCGCAAATAAGTGCGGTGTGCAGGAATGGGACGGCAGTAGTTATGGGGGATTTCAATCTGCATATTGATTGGTCGACCCATGTTGGACGAGGTGGGCTCGAGGAGGAGTTCTTGGAATGCTGCCGGGATAATTTCCTTGAACAGTGTGTGTTGGAGCCGACGAGGGAGCGAGCTATCTTGGATCTGGTGCTATGTAATGAGGCGGGTAGAATTAGGGACCTTGCGGTGAAGGATCCTCTTGGAGAGAGTGATTATTGTATGGTGGAGTTTATGGTGCAGATGGAGGAGGAGAAAGTGGGTTCCCGGACACGCGTCCTTTGTTCGAATAGAGGGGAGTACGGTAGGATGAGAGAAGAATTGGCGAATGTGGACTGGGAGAGCGCATTGGAAGGTAGGTCTGCTGAGGAGCAGTGGAGGATCTTTAAGGAGATCTTTCTTGGTGCTCAGCAGAAATTTATTCCGATGGTCAAAAAGGACCGTAGGAGGAGAGGTAATAAGCCGTGGATAACGAAGGAGGTGAAGGAAAGTGTTAAATTAAAAGCGGAGGAATTTAGAGTAGCTAAGAGCAGTGGGCGAGGAGAGGATTGGGAAAGGTTTAAATGTCAACAAAGATTGACAAAGAAGTTGATAAAGGAGGGTAGGAGAAGCTATGAAGCTGGGCTAGCACTTAATATAAAAAAGGATAGCAAGAGTTTTTATAAATATATAAAAAGGAAAAGGCTGGCTAGGGTGAACGTTGGTCCTTTAGAGGATGAGAAAGGGGACCTAGTGGTAGGGGATGGGGATATGGCTAAGGTATTGAATAACTTTTTTGTTTCTGTCTTCACGGAGGAGGACGTGAATAATTTGCCGGGTGTTAGCGATGGAAAGGTGGTAGGACTGGAGGGTCTTAATGACATTACTGTTACTAGAGAGGTGGTGCTCGACAGACTGGAGGGGCTGATTGTGGACAAGTCCCCAGGACCGGATGGAATGCATCCGAGGGTTCTGAAAGAAATGGCGGAGGTTATAGTGGATGCCTTGGTGGTTATTTTCCAGACGTCACTGGATTCCGGGGAAGTGCCGGAAGATTGGAAAACGGCTAATGTTACGCCGTTGTTTAAGAAGGGTGCCAGGCAAAAGGCAGGGAATTATAGGCCGGTTAGTTTAACGTCTGTGGTAGGTAAAATGTTAGAATCCGTCATTAAGGAGGAAATTGCGAGGCATCTTGAAGGGAATTGCTTGATAGGGCAGACGCAACACGGTTTCATTAAAGGGAAGTCGTGTCTGACAAATTTACTGGAGTTCTATGAGGATGTGTCTAGGGCAGTGGATAGAGGAGAGCCGGTGGATGTGGTCTTTCTGGATTTTCAGAAGGCGTTTGACAAGGTACCTCACAAGAGGTTATTGCAGAAGGTCAGGGGACATGGAGTTGGGGGTAGGGTATTAGCGTGGATAGAGGATTGGTTGTCAAATAGGAGGCAGAGAGTGGGGGTCAATGGGTGCTATTCGGATTGGCGGTTGGTGACTAGTGGGGTGCCCCAGGGGTCGGTGCTGGGGCCTCAGCTATTTACCATTTATATAGATGATCTGGAGGAGGGAACCGAGTGTAGGGTGTCGAAATTTGCTGATGACACCAAGATTGGGGGAAAGGCAAATTGTGCGGAGGGTGTGGAGAGTCTGCAGAAGGATCTAGATAGGCTGGGCGAATGGGCCAGGAAATGGCAAATGGAATTTAATGTTGGCAAGTGTGAGGTGGTCCACTTTGGTAGGAAGAATGGTAGGAAGGACTATTACTTACGGGGCGAAAAACTGCAGCAGGCGACGGTGCAGAGGGACCTCGGGGTCCTTGTGCATGAGTCGCAAAAACCCAGCTTGCAGGTGCAGCAGGTGGTCAGGAAGGCGAATGGGATGCTGGCCTTCATAGCGAGGGGGATTGAATATAAAAGTAGGGAGGTCTTGCTGCAGCTGTATAGGGCATTGGTGAGGCCGCAGCTGGAGTACTGTGTGCAGTTTTGGGCGCCACACCTGCGCAAGGATATTTTGGCCTTGGAGGGAGTGCAGAGGAGGTTTACTAGGCTGATACCGGAGTTGAGGGGGTTGAGCTATGAGGAGAGGCTGAATAAACTAGGCTTGTACTCGTTAGAGTTTAGAAGAATGAGGGGAGATCTCATTGAGACGTATAAGATAATGAATGGGATGGATAGGATAGAGGTGGAGAGACTCTTCCCGCTCAAAAAAGACAGTAGGACTAGGGGGCACAGCCTCAAGATAAAGGGGAGACGGTTTAGAACAGAGTTGAGGAGGAACTTCTTCACTCAAAGGGTGGTGAACCTCTGGAATTCTCTGCCCGTTGAAGTGATGGAGGCTGCCTCGCTAAGTATTTTTAAGAAGCGGGTTGATGGGTTCTTGATAAGAGAGGGGATTAAGGGTTATAGGGAGAGGGCAGGAAAGTGGAACTGAGCCACGACAGCTCAGCCATGATCTTATTGAATGGAGGGGCAGGCTCGAAGGGCTGGATGGCCTACTCCTGCTCCTTTTTCTTATGTTCTTATGTTCTCCCCTCCACTCCATCCCAGTAACCCCGCACATTTACCATGGTTAATCCACCTAACCTACACAGCTTTGGACACTAACGGGCAGATTAACATGGCCAACCCACCTAACCTACAGGAGGAAACTGGAGCACGCGGAGGAAACCCTCACAGTTGTACAAATTCCATGCAGGCAGTCATCCAAGGCTAGAATTGAATCTGGATGCCTGGTGCTTTGAGGCAGCAGTGCTAACCACTGTGCCACCATCCTGCACAACAGATGTGTGAGCAAGGTTAAAGCTCATGGAATAAAAAAGTTGATAGCAACCTGAAGACAAAATTGCATGAATGCCAAGAAACAGAAAGTAATATAGAAACTTAGAACATTTCAGCACAGTACAGGCCCTTCAGCCCTCAATGCTGTGCCGAGCTATGTCCAATCCCAAGATCAAGCTATCCCCCCCCACCGCCCTATAATTCTGGAGTACTCCATCTGCCTATCCAATAACCGCTTGAAAGTTCCTAAAGTGTCTGACTCCACTATCATAGCAGGCAGTCCATCCCACACCTCAACCACTCTCTGAGTAAAGTAAAGTAGTGGCTAATAGCTGTTTTTTAGACTGGAAGAAAGGTCGCAGTGGAGTTTCTCAGAGATCGCTGTTATAATCCTTACTTTTCCTGATATATATTAATGATCTTGGTGTACAAGGCACAATTTTAATATTTACACGGTGCCATTCATGAACTGCAAGAGATACTCATCCCTCAATGTGCAGCTCCTGTGCGACCACACAATGCGCTTCATGCAGCTGTGTTTCCTGGGGAGAATCTATGACAGCTACATCTTGGGGTGCTCTCAGATCCCCAGCTGACTTTGAGGGACAGCGGCAGCTGGAGGGATGGCTCTTCAGGGACATGAGGTACACACTCAAGAAGTGGCTGATGATGCCAGTTCAGAAGCCACAAACACCAATGGGGACTTGTTACAGTGAAGTCCACATTTCAACACGCGTGCTGGTCAAGGTGCCCTACAATATACCCCCCAGAGGGTCTCCCACATCACTGTAGACTGCGGTGCTCTCCACAACTTGGCATTGCAGAGGGGAGACCAGCTGGACATTTCCTCAGATGGACAGCTGCCCTCCTTGATGTAAGGTGCTGGGGATGCATCACCCACAGGGATTTGGGTGTCAGATGGGATAGCGATGCCCAGCGTCCCCTGGCTGGTGGGCCCCAGGATATACTCTTGCTGATCCTTTTCCTTTTGGATTTCCTGGGATCCATGTGCTCCATGGAATGGAGGGGCAGCTGGAGCGAGATCCAGAAGCGCTGCCATCCTTTGGCACTGACACTCATGGATTCCCACCAGCACCCCACCATCCAACTGGAGCACAGCATCATGGAGTTTGTGTGCCTAGACATGGGGGTCATGAGCTGAGCCCTGGTGCCAACATTTCCTGTCAGGGAGTGCTCATCCTGTGCCAAGGTTTCCACTGCGAATGCCACCCTTGCCTCAGTGTGCTGCAGTGACAGCACCATCTCCTCGGATAGAAGGCAATGGGACTCCTCCAATCGGCCTTGGACTTCGAGGAGGGCTACTGGCATCCCTTCCTGATACTTGTGACTCTGCCTTTGCAGCTCCAGCATCTTTGGGACCCAGGGCCACATCATCACAAGGGTCTTAGCAGGGTCCTAGGCTCCAGTGTCCCTCCGAATGCCAGTTCCCTGGGGTGTCCCTGCCTCCTCCTGCTATGAATCTCCAGCTGTGAGCTGTCCACCAGTTGAGTGACCCAGAAGCCTGTCCACTCAGTGAACCCACTGAGGTGCAATTATCTGTGGTGGTGCTAAGAGTGGGCGGCAGCTGTGACGTCTCTTCAATTTTGGGGTTGGAGAAACCCCCCTCTGAGCCGCTGAAGTCTGGGGGTCCAGGGGAGTGAGGATAGTCCAGCCTTTTCCGCTGGTCAGCCTGCAAGAGATAGGAGATGAGATCAGTGCATTATGGGGGAGATGGTGGGAACACTCATTTGAGGCTTGAGGAGTGACAGCGTAAGTCTTGAAGGTTCTCACGCTCTTCCTCTTCCTTGGCCAGATCAGTACTCTCTCTCGTCAAAACATGTGACTCAGATAGAGAGAGTGTATGTGGGAGTATTTACATTTAAGATGGTGAAGAGATGTGGCAGGCGCGGGGCTTGAGTGGGAGCTGGAGTACTGGGGGAATGTGTGAGTGTGGGAGGGAGGTAGTATCCCGGTGCCTGGTGTTGGCTCAATGAGTGAAAGGTTTGTGGGTGTCTGACACGGTCCAATGGAAAACTGGGGGCAGTTCACCTGCCCGGGCTGAGCAAAGAAGATCACTCATTTTCTTCCAACACTACTGCCCCATCCCCTTCTGCAGTGCGCTTGCACTGGCCAGAGCTCTGCTGCGTTCCTGGAGCGGGAGTGGATGTTGTCCCACTTCTGCTCCACCTCATTCAACACCTTGATAAGGGCCCCGTCTGAAAAGCCGGTGCTGTCTTTTTGGTTGCCAACTCCTGCGGTCGTTGTGGAACAAGCGCTGGGGAACTGTTTTTATTTCGCCCAATAATGTCTTTGGATGACACAGGTGGTTGAGGTCCTGGTCCTTGTGAGCCAAAGCTGATATCTGCGGAGCCCTGCGCTGTTATCAAGCTCTTAGAGACCTACAGTGCTGATGGAGGCTGTTCGGCCCATTGAGTCTGCACCGACCACAATCCCACCCATGCTCTATCCCCATAACCCGATGTATTTACGTCAGCTGGTCCCCCTGACACTAAGGGGCAATTTAGCATGGCCAATCCACCTACACATCTTTGGACTGGGAGGAAACCGGAGCACCCAGAGGAAACCCATGCAGACAAGCTGGGGACAACATACAGACAGTGACCCAAACCGGGTATTGAACCTGGGTCCCTGGCGTTGAGAGGCAGCAGTGCTAACCACCATGCCACCGAGCCGTGAACTGCATTGGTCATCTCCCAGTGACAGACTGCATGTGTTTAATCTTTTATAAACAACACTGAACCACCCCAACCCCACTATTACTGGTTTTGCCTTCTTGACAGTTTTTTCACACAAGTGGGAAGCAGTTTTATGTTCCATTAGTTGTTGTCTAAGTGGCTTAAGTTAGGGATAATGTTTTCTTATACCAGTAAGGAACTCCTGGAATATAAACAGAGATCTTTCTGGTCCACTTGACCTCAGGGATTTATGGGTTTGATTAGTTTTATGTCCTTTGTTTAAAAGGTTTTATGGCCATATTATCTTGTGCATTCCAGGTCTAAAAGCTTGGGGTGATGGTTAGCTTCATTTGTCTTCGCTAAAAGCATTTTCCCAGCATTCAGTTGAAAAACTGGAACTCCATTTTGTGTGGTCAGCTAGAATTTCCTTTCAGGCAGATTTTAGAAGATTTTCTCTGCAATGCATTCACACTCCCTTTTGCAATTCTTGGGGGCACTGTTTCTATAATATCTCTTCTATAGGAAGAGATATTGGTGATCAGCACTTTAATGGGAATGGGGTCGAATAGATGGATTTTGGGAAGCTCTGAAATAATAGAAAAAAATTGGCCAAAGACACTGATTTAGTGCTACAACTAGGCGCTTGAGAGAAGATGGAGAAAGGGGCAACATAGGCAGTCTTAACCTATAATCCCCTCAACACTTATTCCAGCAGATTAAAGTGAAGGGGTCACAGTGGAGGGATTTAATAAAGGTCTGATAATGGAGAAAAGAAGTCACATTATGGAAGTGTGGAACGATCCCAGAGTGAGGGTTGAAATTAGCAGAGGAGAGTGAGTCCTCATGATGTTAGATGGGGTCTCGACAGATGTAATGAATGACTGGTGCTAGCAGTTGTGTGCCAGATACACTCGGGTGTGTGCACCTTTAGACTTGAGTGAGTGAAGTTGGTAACAATACCTGGAGGATAGATTGGGACAGAGTAAAGGTTTTGCTGAGGGCAAGGGCGACAGGAATGATTCACCAACTTTTTTTTATTCATCTGTGGGACATGGGTGTCACTGGCTGACCAGTATTTATCCCATGCCTAATTACCCAAGGGCAGTTGAGAGTCAACCGCATTGCTCTGGAGTCACATGTAGGCCAGACCAGATAAGGATGGCAGATTTCCTCCCATAAAGGACGTTATTGAACGGGTAGGTTTTTCCGACAATTAACTATGGTTTCACGATCGTTAGTAAATTCTTAATTCCCAAATATTTTTCATTGAATTCAAATTCCACCATCTACTGTGGAACCCAGGTCTCCAGAATTTCTAGATTAATAGTTTAGCAATAATACCACTAGGCCATTGCCTCTCGTTGATGACTGTAAAAGTATTGTAGTTAATGGAAGGACAAAGGCTGGTCAGTTTTCTGAAACAAAGTGGAGGTGATAAGAAAGGATGATCATGAGCTGTACGGAGCATTGATACTTCTGCAATTATGGGAAAAAAATTCAATTTTGTCTGCAGTCTGAGGCAATTATTTTTCAACATTTAATGAGCTATTAATACTTTTGATACTTTGGGATATGTTTCAGTCATAAAACAGTTTAATTATTTAATCTGCAACAAAATATGCAAGAGCATCATTAGATATTGGAAATTCATGCAAATGAAAACATTAGGATGGGGCTCTTAATTTTTCAGATTGAAAACAAAAGGTGCTGGAAACTCCCAGCAGGTCAGGCAGCACTTATGCAGAGAAGCAGTGTTAATATTTTAAGTTAGGCGGCACGGTGACTCAGTGGTTAGCACTGCTATCTCACAGCACCAGGGTCCCGAGTTCAAATCCACTCGCGGGTGACTGTCTTTGTGGAGTTTGCATGTTCTCTCCATGTCTGCATGGATTTCCTTCGGCTGCTCTGGTTTCCTCCCCCATTGCACTTCACTTCAGGTTGGGATGATTGGGCATGGTAAACTGTCCCTTAGTGCCAGGGGAACTAGCAGGGTTAAATACGTGGAGTGATGGGAATAATGCCTGGGTAAAATTGTGCGGTCGGTGCAGGTTCGATGGGCTTCCTTCTGCACTGCAAGGATTCTATTCTAAGATTCTCTGGAGTTAATGACCATGCAGCAGTTCCAATGCTTTTTGTGTTTATTTCAGATTTCTAACATCGCTTGTGCCATTTAGGTTTAGTATGGAATGCTGATCCTTTGCTAACCCTTCCCATTTAAAGTCGACATTGGCCAGCATTTACTGCCTCTGGTTTCGGGGGTCGGAAATGGCGGAGGGTGCGGAGAATCCAGCAAGAGTTGCAAAATTGCTTTTACGTCCCCATCTCCCACCGAAGAGGTAACGGGGATCCTGACTTCAATTGATTTGAATCCCATTAGTAGGCCTTTATGCATCACCGTCCCTCAGTGGTAAAATGTCCATTCATGTGAAAAGCAACAGGTTTCCCCATGACATGCACCTGGCGGGCAGAAATACACAGGTGAGAACAGCCCCAGGGGGTGGGGGGGGAGTCATGCCTGAAGAGTACTATAGCACAGTGTCATGGGACAATGCCAGGGACATGTTGCATGGTGCGGGTGGGAGAAGGCTTATTGTACAGGGAGGGGGGGTTCCATGATGGTGATGGGGGACAGATTACTATGAAGGAAATGCCTAGAGAGTGTTCTTTGGGGGGCAGGGTTCTGTAGGGCTGGTGCGGTGTGGTTTTGGGGGTGACGAGAAAATCTTGGCCTTTTATTATATTCTACAACCTATTGAAATATCTCCCTCTCTCTTCAGGTACCATGCCCTTGGGGAATTGGCAACCATGAACTTCCCTGGTCTTGCTCTGGAGGCGTGGATCATGCTCTCCTTGGCGGCGCATTCATCCTGTTCACGGGGCTCTTCAGAAAGATCATTCTTTTGTCCACCTTGATCAAAAAGCATAGTTCTTTCAAAGATGAAAGAAGACAGGGGAAAATGCAGCAGTGATTTCTTAATTGTTCGTTTCATTTTAATGATGCTTAGCTGGGACAGGAGAAGAATATGTAAAGTATGTCAATATGAAGGGTTGACTGACATAAATAGCTGGAGGGTTAAAAGTAAGTCAGTTTAAGACTGATTAATGAATGTGAGCATGCAAAGGAATATGGTATCCGATTCAGACAGGGGTTTTAACAGATCACTCTTTATGATAATGGATAATGTCACTGTGTTGCATTGAGGCATCAATTGTATAACTGACTGATGCAGGCATAAATCTGCATAGGTATAAAAATAGTCCTTTGTTAACCTATATTACCATGTTTCGTGACATGAAATGGACAGAAACTATTTTGGCTGAAGCTGTGCTGTGATCTTTTTAATGCCTCTTCATTATTAATACAGACCTTATTCAATAAATATGATTTTTAGACCATCTTTTCTAGAATGGTAACAAAACGAATGGCTTCATCTTCTAAAGCTTCATTTCAATTCAGTAAAATATAAGCTTTGAAAATACTGGAAGTGGTGTTTGGATGAAATTCACCTCTGCTATTTTAACGTGGGTGCCGAACTGTGGGCTTTAACAGGCTGCAGTATATTTTATTAGGGACTGACATTGTGAAATCTGTGTCAAAGCCACAGAATCCAGAATCAAATATTGTGTTTTCCGAAGACGAAGTTGAGGCCACTTTGTTCCTGTATAAAGTGACAGACTTTTGTTAATTCTTCTGTGCGTAGTGGACTTGTAACAAAAGGGTTAGAAAGGTGGTCAAACGGAGCTCAAGTTGCCTGAGCATCTGGTGTATTGCCATAATTACCTTAATTAACTCTGGGATCAGATACTACCCTGGCACAAAATGGGTTGCCACAGCAACCAAACTGTGGTCTTTCCCATGGGTTTAAGGCCTCCTAATTCATTTAGGAGAGGACCTGTGGTAATTCGCAGCGCCGACTGTGGCCCTAGGGTGTATTATATCACTGCATGTGCACCTGCCTGCTCTGGAGTTTCAATGAGATCAGTGAGACATGCCACAAATATGTCTCAATGGTAATAAAATAAATCAACTTTGAATAAATTGCAGTCCCGAGTTGTACTAAGATTTTAAAAGCAATATCCCAGCATTTGCAAGGGTAGAGTGTGAAACAGTTCCCAAAGCTTTTACTGATATACATTGAGTTTTCTTTTGCCTTTCCTTTGCCTGGTCCAGAGGTGATTAATCAGAAGTAACTACAGAAAATGTCAATTGAATAATTAACACTAGCACCATTACGTTGACACATTCTAATACGTCAGTCCTGTTTTCTTTTCTAATTGTTGCTTTTGTTGGTGTTCTGTGCTGTCTGGCTCATTTGAGTCACTGCTGTTATTTTACGTTAATGCATCGCAGTGTTTATGAAGTAAAAAGGCCCTTCCACACAAAGATGCGTGTTATAGCACGTTAAAAATAACGGGTGGCATTCCCCTGCCCCTGGTGTGTTCTCCAGCAGGCAAGTTGACGCACCATTGCCTGCCGGTGGGACGTCTGTGACGTTTTGTGTGGCTTGCCTGTTCTGCTGCCAGGAAGTCTGCCATGGGGAGGAGGTGAGGTGAGGGGGAAGAGAGGAGGGGGACATCTTCAGCAGGACTGGATGATCCCACCAGTGGTAAGAGCTGGAAAACCTCACCCAATGTCACTGCAGTGATTGTTCACGAATGGTTCTTTACTTTGCCTTACTACATTGTGCCTTTGGTCAATCTTGCTTTCAGTCTGACCTTCCCGTCTGAACGGCTGAAGGAAGCCAGAGCAGGAGGGACTCTATCCACAATTTCTCACAATGTGCCAGAGAACTAGAGGAGGCCTGCTATAACACTTGTCTTCAAGAAAAGACAGATAAACTTGAGATCAATTAATCCAATATCAGTTGTTGACAAACCCTTCATGTTCAAAGTATGAGCTTGATTTGATGTCACAGAGTTAAATTTGGCTTAGTGGTACCACTCTCACCAACATTTAACTCTCAGTCAATGGGTGGAATCTTGTTGAGGTCTTGCCTGCTGGCTGGAGAGCCAGCCAGAGACCTGTGGTGCCTCTCTCTGGGAAAACCTACTGAATCATAAGCCAATCAGGCAATAGCGAGGCCATTAATGGGTCTTCCCTTGGAATCAAGACCCCAGATGTGTAAATCCCACCTACCAAGAGCTACTGGCCAACCAGAGGCCAGTTCCTCTTGAGCTCATTGGTGGCTGCTGCCAGAAAGGCAGGTACTAGAATCTCAGGATTAGGGTGTGGCCTCAACCACAATTTATGGGGAACAAGTTTCATGGGCTGCAAGTGGTGCAAAGAAGGGTGGAGAGGAATGAACACCAAGGGCATGGACTGGCTCTTAGCAGACAACAATATTCAGTCCCTCAATCATTGAGTGCATCCAGCTCCCTGGCCCAGAGATGATAATCTGGCTGCACAGTGTATACACTGTATGGCAACAGGCCAATCTTCAGCTGAGTTAACATGTGATGGTAGGACACAGTCCTTAAGTTATGAATAAATGGCCATTTATGGGCCTTGTTGGTGAATGAAGGTTTATCATGGGCCTTGCCACCAGGCCTTAATTTTGGTAGAGGTAGGAAAGAAATAGGGTTCAGACCTGTCACCATCCTGTCTAATTAAATATCCTTCTCATCTCCGATTTCCCCATCAAAGAGAGCAGGAGATTCTGCTCAGTATCACAAAGGATGGATTATCTGTTATTTAATTGTTGTTTGTGAGAGCTTGCTGTGCATAAACTGATTGCCAAATTTCCTACATTACAACATTGGTGACACCTCTGAAGTATTTCATTAGCTATCATGTATATTGATATATCCTGATGTACACCCTAATGTCCAAAGGTGAATAGGTTAGGTGGATTGTCCCTAATCAGTGCTTGGTGTCCCAAGATATGTAGCTTAGGGGAATTAGTCGGGCACATTTGTGGAATTATGGGGATGGGGGGGGGGGGGGGGGGGGGCGGCAGCGTGGCACTGGTAAGATGTCCTGTCAGAGAGTCGGTGCAGACTCAATGGTCCGAATGCTCTTCTTCTGCATTGTAGGGATTCCCTAATTCTATTCTATGATTTTTTACGAAATTTATTTATTAATCACAAGTAGGCTTACATTCACACTGTAATGAGGTTACTGTGTAAATCACCTAGTTGCCACGCTCCAGTGCCTGTTCGGGTATACTGAGGGAGAATTTAGCACAGCCAATGCACCTAATCAGCACATCTTTCAGACTGTGGGAGAAACCGGAGCACCCGGAGGAAACCCATGTCGACATGAAAAATGTGGAAATTCCACACAGTCACCCAAGCTGAGAATCAAACCCAGATCCCTGGCATTGCAAGGTAGCAGTGCTAACCACCGTGCCGCTGTGCCATTCCCATTCTATGATAATGTGAAAAGCACTACACAAACAGAAGTCTTTCAATGACAATTTAGAATGCACAAAATAAACAAGAACATAGCCTGAGTTGTTAAAGATATGTCACATTTAACAAAGGCTTTTTTTTAAGAGACAACAAATAAAGTGGATACAGTAGATTTTCAGCAAGTGATGTCTTTCACGAGGCTTGCTATAAAAAATGTGATTGTATGGAATAAGATGAAATGATTAAAATGATGGACAAGAAACATGTTGTTTCGGATTAATGATGTATTTTTGGACAAGAGTTGAAAATGAAGCACCAGAGGGTTAATGAAAAGTCCATTTTTGTTCTTGATTTAAGCTTGATTGAAATTTTACCACTTGGGTAGTAATGCAACAGAGCAGGTTAGCCACCCTTTCTAGACTCGGCCAAATTCCATCCTAGTGAAATCAGATGGTTTCAGTTTAGCACCCAAGCAGTAAAGATGAAAATTACCCCATACCAACGATTTTAACTTGGGTTTAGAACATGATATTGACGTAAAAGTAGACAAACTGATTTAAAAATGTGGACTGGATAAGACTTTGAGGGCACATAGACAGCATGGACAGTAGACAGCCTTTGAAACTCAGGAGAAACCTTTCCTTTTCATATTGTGAGATTTCCCAACGTTTCGACGCAATGATGTGTGAGGCAATGGTCGGAATCCTCTAACTTTGCCCACAGCTGGGATTCTCTGGTCCCCCTGCAGTGAGTGGAGATTTGGTTGAGTGCCAAATTCTCCATTCTCGCTGGTAGCAATAATGGGGTACTTTGGCCAAAATCTCTTGGGACAAGAAACAATGAGTAGAAGTGTTCTATCAATGCTGAATTTGGGGGAATGAGCAGAGGGACCTAAGGATTCAGATACAATCGCCACAAAAAGAGAAAGCAAATAACATTTCATGCTTTACAAGGAATGCATATCTGGAGACCAGGTGAGGTTGGGATAGGGTTTGGATGACGTGAAACTTGGCACTTATGACCCCCGCACCCCCATAAATCATTAGCCAGTTAACACTCTTTCACTCTTGAGATTCACACATGGAAAAATATTCAGTTGGAATGCTCAGTGCCCCATTTGTGTGGAACTGTGTCCGAGCAAGGAGAGGGAAAGAAAGTGAAAAACTGGCCAGAAAAGAAACAAAGCAGAAAATACGCTAAATTATATGACTAAAACTGCTCTTTTGATTAACCGCAAAGAATATTGTGATCTGCGGATCTTTGATAAAATCTTTATGTTTGATTTCAACATCCTCACATACGGCCATTTTGCTGAAGCACTTAACATTACTATTGTTAGGGTTTCTCGAGTAATTTTTTTGTCTAAGCAAATTCTTCAGTCATTCAATCAGTCAGTTGAACAAACCCGCATGATCGATGAAGGATATCGCTCAAGGATAAAAACAAGCAGCACCATTGTGAGGAGGAGAAAAAAGATTGGCGCCTCAGTAAAGGGTACAACATTCTTGTAAATCAAGGCAATGGATGATAGCACTGCTAAAAGGAGAGCAAAATTTTCCATTTCTGAGCCCCTTTCAAAACGTGATGTAATCAAGAATGTAGATATAGATCTCTGGTGTGTCATGGCGGTTACTGTTCAGTGAAGCTATCAAATGCCAATAAGACTGAAACCTGTTTCCTGGAAAAGGCAAATACTAGAAAAATGACATCAGCATTCAGCAAAATTATAGCCTGCTTCTCAGAATGCTGATCTTTAACGTACCGGTTATGATGATCTCCTGCATTGCTCCGCTGAAGAATGTGGCCATGTGATCTTTCCATTCGCTTGGTTACGAGGCAAAATCAGTGGGAGGGAGCATGAGAATATTGTGTTTCCTGGTGCTCGTTCTGCTGCTCGGAAATAAAGCAAAAGTGTGGTAAATTGAGTCACAGAAAACTAGCATGCAGGTACAGCAGGTAATAAAGAAAGCGAATGGAATGTTGGTATTTATAGCTAAAGGACTAAAATATGAAGGTAAGGAAGTATTGTCACAGCTATATAAGGCATTGGTGAGACCGCGTCTGCAGTATTGTGCACAGTTTTGGCCTCCTTATTTGAGGAAAGATGTAGTGGCATTGGAGGCAGTTCAGAGGAGATTCACGAGATTGATTCCAGAGATGAGTGGTTTGTCATATGAAGAGAGATCAAACACTTTAGGCCTATATTCTCTGAAATTTAGAAGAATGAGGGCAGTCCAAATTCAGGGATACAAGGTGATGATAGGTATGGATAAAACAGCGGATGCTTCCTCTTGTGGGGCATTCTAGGGAGTGAGGTCATAGTCTTAGGATAAGGGATAGCAAACTTAAAACAGAGTTAAGGAGAAACTACTTCTCCCAAAGAGTTGTGAACCAGTGGAATTTGTTACCCTGAAGTGCAGTGGATGCTGGGACTGTGAGTAAATTTAAGGAGGAGTTAGATTTTTAATTGATAATAGGTTGAATGGTTATGGGGAGAAGGCAGGAAAATGGAGATAAGGAGCCTATCAGCCATGATCGAATGGTGGAGCAGACTCAATGGGCCAAATGGCCTAATTCTGCTCCTATATCTTATGAACTTATGAATTCATTTTGCTGTGCAATATCAATTGTACTGGGAGTATGATAACAAGCATAAAACCGTTATTTCTATTCTGCTGATAATCATAAACTCCCTGAACTTTTCTCTCTTGGTCTAATAACTGTCTTGTCATGTAATACCAGCTATTTATTACATCCGACACAAATTTGATACGTCTGTAAGGGTGCTGGGTTCCCAAACACTGACAACAAGAACTTGTAGAAAATAATACTTTATTCACGAGTTGAGCAGCTCTCCAGACTTGTTCTCTGGGGAGAACTCCTGCGGTCCCGTCACATAATCTTGTTTTCATAGCCACGTCATCACATGACCACTCTGTCTACAATAGCCCTTTCACAACTATCTTTATAAATTAAACTATTTACAGTTTGTTTCTTCATTCATATTTCATTCACTTCCTATTTATGAAGCAGCACGGTGGCACAGTGGTTAGCACTGTTGCCTCAGCTCCAAGGACCCGGGTTCGATTCCCAGCTTAGGTCACTGTCTGTGTGGAGTTTGCATATTTTCTCCATGTCTGGATGGGGTTTCCCCGGGTGCTCCGGTTTCCTCCCACAGTCCAAAGATATGTCGGTTAATTGTTTGGCATTGCTAGCTGGCCCCTTAGTGTCAAGGGGATTAGCAGGGTAAATACATGGGATTAGGAGGATAGGGCCTGGGTAGGAATGTGGTTGGTGCAGGGTCGATGGGCCAAATGGCCTCCTTCTCTACGATAGGGTTTCAATGATTAAGGCATTTGCATCAACGGTGCCTCAGTTGACAGTTAAACTTTCTGTTGTAAGGTTACCACCAGAAGCACATATGATGCTGACGTGATAATAATGTCAGATCACAGGACCAAGAAGTAAGCAACATTTGGAAGGACGAAAAGCTCCAAAGTCGTGTGCAGGTCCAAATGTGTAAATACTTGCTGTAAATAAAGAGTAATGGTGCTAAGAAACTGCAGACTTGAGCAGCACATCCTTGGAGAATAGACAATCTCCAGAACCCCCATGTGGGCCCCAATCGCGCAACAAAACATCAGTTACATGGACCATATCACATGGACAATTTTAACTTTTCCTGCCTGATGGAAATGTATCAACACCTCTGGGGAATGAGCAGCCAGGGTTAACAGGGGCCTTGTGAGTAAGGCAGGAATTCTCCTCCATGACTCACATTTGGATAGACTGTCCCCTTTCCCATCCCTTGACCAGGCTTCTCCCGAAGCACTCACCTTGTGCTGAGGCCTTTCCCATGGGGCTCCATCTCTTTTTATGGTCCCGCTCCTTTTTTTTAGCACTGTTGCCTCACAGCGCCAGGGACCTGGGTTTGATTCCCAGCTTGGGTCACTCTCTGTTCAGAGTCTGCACATTCTCCCCATGTCTGTGTGGGTTTCCTCGCACAGTCTGAAAGATGCGTTGGCTAGGTGCATTGGACATGCTAAATTCTCCCTCAGTGTACCCGAACAGGTGCCAGAATGAGGCGAATAGGGGACTTTCGTAGTAAATTCATTGCAGTGTTAAGCCTACTTGTGACACTAATAAATAAACTTTAAAAAATTATACTTTAATGTCCAGACAACTGCTTACAGCCCATCTTCCTAGCTGTTGTGGTTAAGGACGCTGCAAGTGGCGTGTTTTCTGGGCCCCATATTCCAACTGGTTTAGTCTCCTTGCTCCTAATTCCAGACGAGCACTTTGCCATGCATCTGCCCAAAGCTGAGGCTCACTTTTGCCTATTTCTGTCTTACTCAGTACAAAATTCCCTCTTCACAAACAAAAATATTTGACCTTAAAATTACAAGCCAATTGTGCTGCTTGTGCAGACCTGTCAGTGTGAAATCACCACTTTTTCATGCTGCTGGATATAGACTCCATCCCACATCCCAAGGACAGGTTCAGTACAATATTTAGGTCAGGTCACTAATACCAGGAATACACCAGTAGCACCTGCCTTGAAGTAGGCTCAGAAAGGAGGTGTGGCACCAGAGGGGGTGGCACAGTGGTTGGCACTGTTGCCTCGCGGCTCCGGGGACCTGGGTTCAATTCCCACCTTGGGTCACTGTCTGTGTGGAGTTTGCACATTGTCTCTGTATCTGCGTGGGTTTCCTGTGGGTGCTTCGGTTTCCTCTCACACTCCAAAGATGTGCAGGATACTTGATCGGCCATGCTAAATTGCCCTTTAGTGTCCCAGAAGGCGTAGGTTACAGGAATTAATGGGGCAAATATGTGGAGTTACAGGGGTACGGCCTGGGTGGGATTGTTATCGGTGCATTTGATGGGCCGAATGGCCTCTTTATGCACTGTAGGGATTCTATATTCTATTTCTATGAATGCTTGATCCAGCACAGAAACCTGGAAAGACATTCTGAGACACAAAGGACAGACTCTTGCTATCTTTTCTGAGTGAAAAGATGACTTTCCACTTCGGTTGCAGGGAAGATATTCAATTGGGAACAAATGTCTAGGATTGCCTTCCAATTAGGGATATCAAAGAGAGTCAGGAGGATGAATGAGTGTGCAAACTTAAAATATCTGCCATCTGTCTTTACAGTGAGATGACTGCTTGGTTTGATTGGGACAAGTGACTGTGTCAGGAAATGGAAGAAATCACCTTTAACCGCCACCTCCCTGAAGGTTATGTTGGAGTTGATGAGGGCCTGGAGGACAGTGTTCTTTCCAGAGGATGGGAGGGGGAGGCCAGCAGGTGCAGCAGGAGGTAGCCGAGGAGGACAGCAAGCACAATGTCTTGGATAGGATCTGGAATAGTGCGGGGAGTGTCTTAATGATCTAATAAGGGTTGACGAGATCAGTGCCCTGCTGGCAGCCATGATCGTCTCACCGCCCTTCATAGTCCTCCCCACAGAAAAGTTGTGGGTCACATTATTTTGTGCCAGACAGAGGATTGTCATACAAAAACCCTACACATATATACACACAACCTCAAAGATATGACCATGTGCACCACAAACGGACAAAAAAACTCATTACCTGCTCTACCATATATCTCTCTTTTGAAAAAATTCTCCCCTTTCTATCGTTATTTATCTTCACGATTTTTCCTTCAACTCTTGTTCTTTCACACTTTCCCCTTCCCTCTGGGCTTAATTACATAATGTGCCATAATCACTTTTAAACTGTTGCTGCGCATGGAACGGATCCTTTTATCACAAGTGTTGTATTGTTTTATGGGTCATTTCTTGTCAAATGAAATTGACTTAAGTTGCTGCATAATCCAGACCAAAAGGAAAATCGGCTGAATAGGTCACCTCAGGTCTCAGCCTCGTTACTCTGGCCACATCCAAGGGATAATCAGCTACAAATAAATATGCAAAGTCATTTTTTTGGTGTCGATTTTCTGTCAAATTGTTTGCCACCGAACTTCTAAATGAACTTGCTTAATTGTATGTCACGTCACCCAAGCAAACTTCTATCCTGGATTCTGTCACATAATTAGAGCATTGTCTAACTTGTAGCCATTTATCACAACAAAACCCTCTGATGAATTTGTCAAACTGTTTTTCTTTAAACCTGACACCTGATCTGTGCAGAGACAGGTAGTTTTCGCACCACTCCAGATGTAGTGAGCTTCTGTCCTGATTGTGTCTCTCTTCCTGTCGAAGCAGTGCTTCAGTGTTTCCCATACGTTACACTAAAGTGACGAGCCAAACAATACAAGTCACTGCTTTTTAACCATTACCCTGGTTAAAATTTTGAGCTTGCATCACTATTTCCAGGGATGTCTTATTTTATATACATATTTGTAGAGGATGCAACAGTGAGATTTAAGCAGTGAAGAAAGTGCAATATCATCCCAACTGCTGATCCAAATATTTATTGATCCAGGTGTAATTCTCCAAATGGCTGTCATCCTGAACTTCAGGGCATGTTTAACATTCCCAATCCAGTACTTCCCAAAAAGATCCTGATTGATTCTGGTACTGGCTTCAAAAAATGCATCAGCTTTAATATTTTTTCATTTATTAGTGTCACAAGTAAGATTACATTAACACTGCAATTAAGTCACAATGAAAAATCCCCTAGTTGCCACACTCTGGTGCTTGTTCGGGTACGCTGAGGGAGAACTTAGCATGATCAATGCACCTAACCAGCACATCTCTCAGGCTGTGGGAGGAAATCGGAGCACCCAGACGAAACACATGCAGACACAGACAGAATGTGCAGACTCCACACAGACATTGACCCAAGCATGGAATTGAATCCGGGTCCCTGGTGCTGTGCGGCAGCAGTGCTAACCGCTGTGCCACTGTGCCGCCCCTTAAAAGGTATAAGGCGAATTTTCATCGTAACCTCTCCTCCTCGTGTCCCAATGCATCCATGGACTTCCCAGAATATAGTATAAAAAGATTCAGGGTTTCTGTCGTCCTTCCTCTGAAGTTAGGGTTGATGAATGAGGTGGGGGGTGGGGGTGGCGGGGTGGAGTGCGTGGAAACCTCATGGAAATGTATCTTCCTGTATTTAACTTAGTGAGTACTGAGAAATTACCCTTCACTATCTATTCTTCTGATTATTTCATTATTACTGGCCATAGAATTATATAGAGAGCAATTAAATAAGTTTCTCGGAAATTCTCTGCAATTTTGTGGAGGGATTAACCCACTTCTTTTTAAGACATGTCAAGGCAGGTTGATTGATATATTCTGAAGTTCTGAAGGAGGCCATAGATGCCCTCAGGCTACAAAATGCTCTTCATTTTACTCTTGTCTTGTAATACCTTTTAAAATTGATTTGCTTTCCTTCTGCAGATACACTTTGAAAATGTCAATCAGGGTCTATCTGCTGATGTTGAATTTTTTACTCGGTGTGCACAAGCGTGCAGCTCAGGTGATTCTTCCACAGCTGAGGGGTTTGTTTGAACTCAGTGACCTTGACCCACTTGTGAAATGACTGAACTTGCCACACTGCACCCAGGTTCTCAGGGCTAAACTCCTGACTTTGACCTCCAGGACTATCTGCTCCCAGTGCATTCTGCTCAGGTATCAGAAGGTCTCTTGGCGTTCGCCTCCTGCCCCAAGGCCAGTACCAAAGTCTCCAATGCAGCATCCAAAAATGTTGAAGAACGTTGTCTCCAATATTGCACCATTTGTCACTATTTCCCAGGCCTGCTTCACTTCCTGCACTTCCTGCCTGTTCCTGCTCCTCCCCTTTAAGAGGTACAGACCCAACCTTAAGGAGTGCAGAGCAGCTTTAAATATTACTAGGAAATTTATGATATTTAGGCCCCCGTCTAATGTACTTAGTGACTGGATATTGCAGTTACAGCACTTAAGGAAGTGGCTCTAGAAATAATGAATGCATTGATTGTCATCTTCCATGATTCTGTAGGCTCTGGAACAGTTCCTATGGATTGGAGGGTGGCTAATGTAACCCCATTATTTAAAAAGGGAAGTAGAGAGGAAGCAGGATATTATAGACCAGTCAGCTTGACTTTGGTAGTGGGGACAATACTAGAGTCCATTATAACAGATCTAATAGCTGAACACTTGAAAAGTGGCAGGATCAGATAGAATCAGCATGGATTTATGAAAGTGAAGTAATCCTTGACTAATCTACTGGAATCCTTTGTGGATGTATCTATTAGATTTGATGAAGAGGAGCTATTGGATGTGGTTTGTTTAATGTAATGAAGGTTTTCGATGAGATTCCACAGAGGAGATTAATGTGTACAATAAACGTGCACGGAATTTAGGATAATGTATTTATATGGATAGAAACCTGGTTGGTAGACAGGAAACAAAGAGTAGGAATAAACCAATCTTTTTCCAAGTGGCAAGCAATGGCTAGTGGGGTACCACATGGACCAGTGCGAGGACCCCAGCTATTCACAATGAATATTAATGATTTAGATGAAGAAACTAAATGTAATAACTCCAAATCTGCAGAACTCGGTGGGAGGGTGAGCTGTGTGGGGGATGCACTGTGACTTGGAGAAGTTGAGTGATTGGGCAAATGCATGGCAAATGCAGTATAAGGTGAGGTTATCCACTTTAGCAAAAGCAGGAAGGCAGATCATTATTTGAATGGCTATACGTTAGAAGAGTAGAATGTGCAATGAGACATGGATGCCCTTGTACACCAGTTGGAGAGACAATGGCCTAGTGGTATTATCACTCGGTTATTAATCCAGAAACTCAACTAATGTTCTGGAGGCCTGGGTTCGAATCTCATCATGGCAGGTGGTAGAATTTGAATTCAATAAAAAGTACCTGGAATTAAGAATCTACTGATGACCATGAAACCATTGTCGAAAAAATCCATCTGTGTTCACTAATATCCTTTAGGAAAGAAAATCTGTCCATATCTGGTTTGGCCTACATATGACTCCAGACCCACAGCGATGTGGTTGACTGTCAACTGTCCTCGGGCAACGAGGGATGGGCAATAAATGCTGGCCAGCCAGTGATGCCGACACCCCACAAATGAATAAAAAAATGAGAAAGTAAACAAGCAGGTGCAGCAGGCAGTGATGATGGCAAATGGTATGTTGGACTTCATAGCAAGAGGATTTGAGTACAAGAGTAGGGATTTCCTGCTACAGTTTTTCAGGGCCTTGGTGAGGTTACACCTGAAATATTATGCCAAAAACAGAAGCTGGAAAATCTTAGCAGGTCTGAGCTAATGTTTCATGTGTGGAGTAAGGATAGTTTAAACCTCTATACCTTATAGAAGTCATTACTATACAATGTAGGATGAATGGAGGAATTGGACCACAGCTATGTCAGATAAACTGGTTTTTGTGATTTCCTTCATTGGGTATCAAGCTTGAAGTTTCCATCTCTATAGATTATCAGTTTTGCATAAGTCCAGAATCAATAATAGGTGAAAATTCCACTGATGGGCTTCGCGTATCCACTCAAGGGAGAGGTGGCTATCCATGATTATTCAACCAGGAATTTTCGAGAGACTTGTAGCACAAATTACAACAGTAACCTGATCTACAGCAGTTATCTTGGCAGTCGTGTTAGTGTCAATTTTAAAGAAAAGACATTGCAGAAAATGATATACTTTATGAAGTCCATGTTCAAGTTATGAATAGAGCTTGTCTTCAGTGGGCATGACAATAAGAATGATTTTTTTTCTCCTTTACATTACTTTTGATGTTCTTTGAAATGGTGGATGTAATTTCCCAAAATAATGGCAAAGTGTCAGGTTCAGACTGAAAACAGGTACGTTTTTCCATCTAGACCCTCCCACCTTTTGCCATTTTAAAACAGGGGGTGTGTTTTGTGTCATCATTGTGATGACACAAAACAATCTCTAGCTCCACAGAGATTGGGGCACCATTTTTAAAGGACACATCAAATTTAAATCAACTTTAAAGATCCCACCTTCCCCCTGCCAACCCAACTCCTAGCTCTAAACTTCGACATCACGCTTTGCCATTTTTTTGAGAAATTCCACCCCTCGTCCTAGATCCTTGTTGATATTACTTTGTAACCAATAGTGAAACAGTAAACCGAGGTGACTCTTCTTCTCTGATATGACATCTATCTCTGCGGGGAAGTGCAGTTTTTTTTAATAAATTACGATGCAGCAACAGGAAATGACAACAAAACAAGTTTGATTTCCAAAACTGACTGATTTGGACATGGACAGGATGTGTTACAAAGATTACGACAGTGACTAAACCTCAAAAGTATTCAATTGCCTGAAAAGTACTTTGGGATGTCCTGAGATTGTGAAAGGCATTATGATTCATGGAAGTCCTTTCTTTCCTTAGAACTTCCCTGTTACACCAACAAACAGACAGAGAGATGTGAATGGATTGTGCAGAGATTAGTGAGTCTCTTGAGTTAGAGGACACATTCAGTGGATAGGCATATGGATAACATTGGAATAGTTCAGGTTAGAGGGTCATTAGGTTGGTTCCACTGGTCGGCTCAATATCGAGGGCTGAAAGGCCTGTACTGTGCTGTAACATTCTATGTTCTATTACGATACAAGTGTTGAATATAACACATGTAGATGTTATTTCTGATTGGTCAGGAGTGTTGCACGTATTGAGAAATAAACTTTCCTTCTATCATCAAGTGTGAATTAACTTTGTTTTGACTGGTAAGCTGCACCTTTAATTAAGTAATTATCTTAAGTATCTATCATCTCTCACAATAAATAAGCATGCCAGCTTGATTACCTCCGATTACATCAGTTATGCATTTAGTAGTTTTATAACACTGAAAAATAAATCTCTTTGGCTTTGAACTTTGTCTTTAAATCATCTTGTTCAACAATACATTGGATTATTATTATTGGTGAAATATTCTATCTCACACAACAGGCAGAATTCTTACAGACCAAACCTAGAAAATATGATTAGGCCAGGAAGTCGTGATGAATCTTCAACTCTGGGATTGGGATTCTCTGATCTCACACACCCCCCCCCCCTTCCTGCTGCCAGCATGAACTGAGAATTTGGTGCTTGGCCAAATTTCCATCCACAGCACCGGAGAATCCCAACTGCGGGCGAGTTTGGAGAACTCCGGCCTGGATTCCTCAATATGCTGTGAAGATTTAACTCCGCATTGTGTCTTGTGGTTTCTGATTGACTCATTCAGCTTCCAGGTAGCCTGTCAGTGACATTTGTGCTGTGGTTTGGGAGATTGGACAAAGAATGAGCTTCAACAGGATGCGACGGTGGAAGGTGAGTTGCTCAGGAAGGGGACAGGATCGATTGGCGGGGGGGACGAGGGAGGAGTAGCGGGGTGGTGGGGAGTGCCGGGGTGTCGGAGGAAGGGGGCAGAATAGCAGGAAGAAGAGAAAGTGGAGATCTATCGGGAAGACTCGGGTATGGTGGAGGAGAGGTCAGTGACCTTGTCATTGTGGTACTTGGGTATCAGGGCACATTGGCATCATGGGTGATTGGAGGCTTTGGGGGAAGGATGTGAAATTAGTTGGGGGCAGCATGATCATAGATGAGATAACGCCCACCCAACCATCTCCCTGATCCCCCAGCTACTCCCCTGAAAACCCCAAGATCACCTGACTATCCCCAACATCTCAGTTGGGTGCCTGGATACAGGAAGTAGGTATGAACCCATGAAGTCCTTTTTATTATTAATTTGTGGGAGGTATTGCCCACCCCTAGTTGCCCTTGGAGGCAGTTGAGAGTCAACCACATTGCTGTGGGTCTGGAGTCACATGTAGGTCAGACCAAGTAAGGATGGCAGATTTCTTTCCCTAAAGGATGTTAGTGAACCAGAAGGGCTTTTTTTTTCAAAATTGGACCATTGTCATCAGTAGATTCTTAATTCCAGACAGTTTTTATCAAGCTTAAATTCCACCATCTGCTGTGGCGGGATTTGAACCCAGGTCCCCAGAACATTAGATGAGTTTCTGGATTAATGGTCAAGTGATAATATGACTAGGCCATCGCTTTCCCACATCCTGTCCTTGATAAAGTTGTTTCCTGATGCGTAAGCAATACAGCTGACAGTAACTGGTTTAAAAAGCTGAACAACAGTGAGGCTCACCTCATTATCATATTTAAAGTTCCAGCTCACCTCAGTAAAATCAGAAATAGTTGGAAATCGATTTGCTGGAAAACAGCTATTTGAGATGGGGTGCATAGTAGTTAGCACTGCTGCTTTACAGTGCCAGGGACTTGGGTTCAGTTCCCAGCTTGGGTCACTATCTGTCTGGAATTTGTACATTCTCCTTGTGTCTGCATGGGTTTCCTCAGGGTGCTCTGGTTTCCACCCTCAGTACAAGGATGTGCGGGTTAGGTGGGTTGGACGTGGTAAATTGCCCCTTAATGTCAGAGGGACTAGCTAATTAGCATGGGGTTCTGGGGATAGGGCTTGGGTGAGACTATAATTGGTGCAGACTTGATGGGCCAAATGGCTTCCTTCTGCACTGTAGGATGCAATATTTCTATAACTTTACCCCATGATTTGATCCAAACCTGCATGATTTCATTGGGCTAAAGGTTGGTCTGGCATCTTGCTTTGTACCTAGAAATAAATGTCAAGAAGCTACCTGTTCACGATGCTCCGAATTTAATTCATGAAAGTGGTTCACATTTTGGAATGTTTTATTGTCCATTTTTCTACACAAGAGATTTGAAAATGTCTTACATTTAAGTGGCATTTTTTTATTTGAAGTAATAGTTTTTTTTATTCATTTGTGAGGCATGAATGTCACTGGCTGGGCCAGCATTTATTGCCCATCCTGATTTACCTGAGTTAAGAGTCAATCACATTGCTGTGGTTCTGAAGTCACATGTAGGCCAGACCAGATAGCAGATTTCCTTCCCTAAAGGGCATTAGTAAACCAGATGGGTTTTTCCAACAATCAACAACACTTTCAGGGTCATCAGTAGATTCTTAATTCCAGATTTTTTTATTAAAATCAATTTTCACCATCTGCCATGGCAGGATTAGAACTCAGGTCCCCAGAATAGTAGCTGAGCTTTTGGACTAATAGTCTAGTGATAATACCACTAGGCCATCACCTCCCCTGGTGATAGTTTGCATTGGTTTAGAATTTATAGATGGATACAGTAGCTGTTGAGATAACAAGGAAGTTTTGTGTTAATATGAAGTCAGCCCTGATACAAGTTTCCACAATAAACAGTTAGAATAGTTATTCATGATTTTCTCTCCAGTTTCCTGTAAACATTCCAACCTATTATTATTGAGATGGCCTGTTCAACTAGGTGCCTTCTAAGAACTTGCCCTTGAAATTCGGAAGTAGCCAGGGTAAGTGGTGATGAATCATTGACTGAGGAAGAATGATTCATTTGTTCAACTTCCTGTGGTCAGGTGCAAAAGAATGAGAGAAAACCCCACGCTGGGTTCGGTCAACTCTGGTAGGTCTGGGAATGGAGCCCAGAATGAAGGGAAAACTCACTCATCTTAAGATCAGAGTGATCCAGAGCCAAAAGGCAAAGCAGGAACAGTTAAGTTTAGCATGAAAGAATGTGAAGTGGTTTATTATCTTTGCTGCTGGCTTTTCCTTCCTCCCCCCCAACCTCCCCCCACCGCCTGTGATTGAAACAAGCTGAAGTGCTGGAAAAATGCAGTGCAAAAAGGAGACACGGATGTGATTACCTGCAGGTTTTTGGTATGTAGAATCTGCAGCATTATTTTCTCCCAGTTTCCAGAATTGAATCCACACCTCCGAGGACGCCTTCAGAGTGAGGCATCCTCACGGTCCGCCTCTCCTAGTGGGGCTGCTAAGGCCCCAGAGCCTCTGGCCCCCTGAGACGCATCTTTAATAACGCGAATCTTTCTCCATGAAAGTATTCGAGTTGATTTTGGATGATCTGCATCATTATCGTTACTCCGATGCAGCAGAAAAAGAACATGGAGGATAATGACATGGAGAATCGAAAGGAGAAATTTCTGAGGATTCAGCAAAAGAATCAATACAGGAAATTGCACTAGGGCGACAGCAGTGGCTTGGAACAGATGAGCTGAAACTACAGCAAAAACAAGAAAAGAAAATCATTCAGCGACACATTGTAGATACAGCCACTTTTTTAAGGAATAAAATTACAATTTAAATAAGGTAAACAACTTGAATGTCCATCTTTCTTTGACTTTACAGCTGGAAGTCTCCAAGCTGCTGAGATTCTCCAGTCCTGCTGTAGTGAATGGTGATTTAGCTGAGCATCAAATTTTCCATTCTCACTGACAGCAGTACAAGACCAGAGAATTCTGGCCTACACCACCTGTACACCCAGTTCTATGATCTAAAACATTGGGCTGGATTTTTCCACAGGCTTCAGGATGATGATATTAGAACTAAACAGGGGTTCCCCAGCCTGCATTTGCTGGCAGTGAGACTGGCAACCCAACCTTTCAGGAGACTGTCTTCTGATTGGCTGCCTTGGCATTCGCCATCCCATCAAGCTTGGCTCCAGGAAGTGCAGGCCCGTTCGGAGGGCTGGAAGATCTGGCACCTTGGCAGACCAAGCTGAAGAGGTTGGCACTGCGGAAGCAGGTCAGTGACCACTAGGGGTGCCTCAACATGGGTGAGATCTGAGAGGCATGGAGCCAATTCATATGTCAAGAGGGCCAAAGCTGCTAGGCCCTCAAAATGGACGTGAGTCTCTCTGGACAAATCATTTGGGATTCTGTCGTTGCCTTTCATGCCTGTGGCTTTATGATTGAAGAATGGATTCTCTGGTTCACTTGTCCCCTTTGCCTGCTCCAATGCTCCTGGCGTGGGATTTTGGCATGGGGTTCAGTCTGCTGGTGGTTAAATGTGTGAGGCTGTAAATATAATAAATACATCTTTTAGGTTTTCTCTGCTTAAAAGAACTGCCATTATTGCACCCTTGGAGTCTTACTGGAGTTTTTTGTTAGAGAAATGCATGTTAAAAGTGGCAAGGACTCATGGGGTAAAAAAATTCCAAAAATAAATATTGTTTGCCACTGTATTGGTGGCACGATGGCACAGTGGTTAGCACTGCTGCCTCACAACGCCAAAAGCCTGAGTTCAATTCTGGCCTCAGTCACTGTCTGTGTGGAGTTTGCTCCTCCCACAGTCCAAAGATGTGCGGGTTAGGTTGATTGACCATGCTAAATTGACCCTAGTATCGGGGGGATTAGAATAAATGTGTGGGGATCGGGGAATAGGGCCTGGACGCAATAGTGGTCAATACAGACTTGATGGGTCGAATGGTCTCCTTCTGCACTGTAGGGATTCTATGATCTTATGAAATATGACCCTTAATTGGAGCCTTAACACGCATAATTGTTGCTCACCTCTGGTGTGGGCACTTGCCAGCCCACCCATTGTGACTGTGGTCATTCTGCCGTGGCTCCCCCTTATTCTCCACCCAGCAGCACCAATCCTGCCACCATGGGGGCCAATAAAATCTTCCAAGTTAAATTTCTCCCTCCGCAGATGCCAGCAGATTTTCTGAATAATTCCGACATTTTCTGTTTTTATTTCAGATCTGCGGCAACTGCGGTGTTTTATTTTCTACATGTCAGAGGAGTGGGATTAGCTGGACAGCTCTTTGAAATGTCCAGTGCAAGCCCGATGGGCTGAATGGCCTCTTGCCATTCTGTACTGAGAGCATTTCATTTCTAATCTCCTAATATAATATCACATCATTTCATTTGCTATTGCAGCTATTTCATTATAATGTGATTTGTGTGGTGAGATACAATGGGTTTTATTTTTGCCAAAGGCATTCAGAAGCAGCTGTATACATGTGTAAGGATTAATACTTACTTTCCCCTCCTGGTGGGGGTCATATTTCATTCATCCATTTCTTTGTACAATGCTGCAATGTTTATGGCCTCATGCCATCTCCTGCCAATGCCACAGCCTTCAGTTCCTATCTTCTCCGGGACGGGGAAATCAAGCATTCCTCATTTGTTCCAATTTCCCGCTGCAGTTCCTCAATTGCCTTTATATCAAAGCAGGACACTCTTATACGAGCAGTCCTCCTGACAGTCCGGCTAATAAATTACATATTGGATTTTCCATGGAACGTCAATATCCTCTTTTTTTGTCCTGATACTTCAGAAAATATTTTCCTTTTCTGGGAGAAATAATGAGGTGGGGGGTTCAAAATGACTGAGCATTTGGGATTAGGTGCAGTGGGGGTGATGGAATATTAAACACGGAAAAATTCAGCTGCTGATTTCAACCACTTCCAGGTTTTAACAAGGTCAGGCAATTGGAAAGCAGCCAACTCACTCTCAGGAGGCAGGTTTGCATTTTAAGTATATTAATAAGGCTGGAAGCTGATGTTCTAACCTGTTCTGTAGCTTTCACTGTGAGAAATGAGAGGCTGGATTTTTCCGTCTCCGGATCACTGGGGAAGTGAAGATGTTCATCAGGACTCTATGGAAGTCCTGACGTATGGACCTATGTGGGAATTGCGGGGGAAATTTAAACTTCTGGTGGGCAATTGCCTGGCTGACGAGGGGTCCCTGCAAATGTCTCCGCCCATCAACTGGAGTCAGAGAGTGGAACTTTCCGGTCTCCCCGCAGTGTGTTTTCCGCTGGCGGAGGCGACTCATCATTAGCCATCGACAGGATCTTCCGGCCCCGCTGATTTCAATAGCATTTTGTGTGGATCTCTCTCCCTGTCACTGGGGAACCCGCCACAGGCAGTCGCCTTTGGTGGGATTCAGAAATCTTGTCTGGAGGCTTCACACAATTCCACACTACTTACCTGAATAGTTACCCAGGAAATGTTAGGCAAATTAAAATCTAATTCTCTATAATTCTGGATAACTCAAAAGCTGAGACACAAATCACCTCTCCTCCACCAAAATACCCCCAATCCCAACCTCTTGTCTACTTTGTGACCCCCCACATATATACCCCAAGGCCACCTGACGAGATTACACCCCCTACTAACCACCTCCCTAATCACCCAACTACTCCCCTGAAAACCCCATGACCACTTGACTACTCCCTGGCCTGACTACCCTTCTGACCTGACCCTGACTACCTCTCCTAACCACTTGACTATAATCCTGGCCCGACCTAACTATCCCCCCAAAACCAGAATCTTTCTTCTGAGCACCCAACTCCCAACCCAACCATGACTATTTTCAACACTGATTACACTCCCAACCCAACTCAACCTGACTATCATAAGGATACTATTAAACTAGAAAGAGTGCAGAGAAGATTTACTAGGATGTTACCGGGACTTGATGGTTTGAGTTATTAATACAGGCTGGGACCTTTTTCCATAGAGTGTAAGAGGCTTAGAGGTGACCTTATAGAGATCTATAAAGTAATGAGGGGAATCTGTAAGGTAGACAAATTTTCCCAAAGATCGGGGAGTCTAAAACTAGAGGGCATAGGTTTAAGATGAGAGGGGAGAGATACAAAAGGGTCCAGGGGGGCAATTTTATCACGCAGAGGGTAGTGAGTGTCTGAAACAAGCGAGAGGTAGTAGTAGAGGCGGGTAAAATTTTGTCTTTTAAAAAGCATTTAGACAGCTACATGGGTAAGATTGGTATAGAGGGATATGGACCAAATGCGAGCAATTGGGACTAGCTTAATGGTAAAAACTGGGCAGTATGGACAAGTTGGACTAAAGAACCTGTTTCCATGCTGTAAAGCTCTATTTCTCTAACCCCCACCATTCTAACCACCAACCCAGCTTCCCACTCAAGCACATACGTTACGCATCTGCCCACCTACTCAGTTACCCACCTATCCATTCAGTCGCTCATCCGTTCACCAACTTTGAATGTCCAGTATTTGAATCTTACCATTTGGCCAATATTGCCGTAAAGTATGGGAGTGTCCATCTTCCCCCAACTTTACTCTGCTCCAAAAGAGTTCCCTGATGGATGCTGTGCTACGCATTTCTGTTACGGCTGGGTTCAGAAGTCCATGGATGAAATATGTGCTAGTGTTGAGTTTGGTAACTTATGAGCACGGCAGCAATCTGACTGTCATTACCTCTGCTCGGAAGATCAGGGCCCCTGTTTCCAAGGAACTGGGCCCCTTCCCTATCACCAAACTCTCCACCCATCAAGACCACCCTTACTCCATTTAAAGGCTACTAGGGCATATGATAGATCACCAATGAACAACACTCCAAAATATGACCCCTCCCCCAACCTCATGTTCTTGCAATGGGCTTTTTACACCTGTACGGGGGATAGGTCCCTCTCTGCCTATGTGTCTGGGTAGAGGGTAGTGAGTGTCTGAAACAAGTGAGAGGTAGTAGTAGAGGTGGGTAAAATTTTGTCTTTTAAAAAGCATTTAGACAGCTACATGGGTAAGATTGGTATAGAGGGATATGGACCAAATGCGAGCAATTGGGACTAGCTTAAAGGTAAAAACTGGTAGATCCAAAATTGGTACATCGAATTTTGGATTGGATCTACCTGATCATGTGGCTTGCCCCAGTGTGAACCCCATCCAATTGAATGCAGGTCTGATAATCAGGTTGAGGTGAGAATTTCTAAATTGCAAAAGTTATTGCATCAGCATTAAACTATGTTGAATCACAGATTTCCATCTGCAAAACTGATCTCAGTAAATGTCCATGCCAACCCACAGAAGCGTCCCATACCCAGCTTTATGTTGTAAGTTGTGAAACTTCTCTCGTGCTACTGTTTCTCAAACTCCCCAAAGACCAGAAGTACAAAAGCTCCTTTTCAGCTGTCATAGGCTTTTATGGCCTGAGATAGAGTCATGCGATGGAAATACTACCCTGCCAGCCACAAGCGAGTCTGTAAAATCCCGCCCACAGAGTCATAGAGCAACACAACACGGAAACAGGCCCTTCGGCCCAAGCGACCCATGCTGACCACGGTGCCCTCCCAGCTACTCCCAATTGCCCGCATTTGGCCCATATCCCTCTAATCCTTTCTCTCCACACATTAATCAAAATTCTTTTTAAAGGTTGCTATTGAACCTGCCTCAACCACTTTCTCTGGCAGCTCATTCCATACAAACACCACCCTCTATGAGAAGAAGTTGCCCTTTGGGTCCCTTTTAAATCTTTCCCCTTTCATTTGAAACCTATATGCCCTCTACTTTTCAATTCCCCTTCCCAAGGAAAAATAATATGTGTGCTCATCCTCTCTATACCCCTCATGATTTTATACAGCTCAATAAAGTACTTCCAGTGTCTTGAGTTCAAACAGAATAGTCAGCAGACCTTCTAACAATAGATAGACCCCAGGTGCTGTGTTATTCCAGTGCACTGGCCAAGCATATCTTCACCGTGGGCACCAGGAATATCAGCCCTACAATATGCACATTATCACTGAAAAAGCTGCTCACATAATCCTTTTTCGGAAGAAATGTAGGCAATTTATTTTATGCCTCACAACACAGATAGCTGGATATTTCCTATTCGTGGTTGTAAAGTAGCCTCGAAACAAATTGCAGGCGAAAAAAGTTGTAGTTTTGAGATCATACTCTGATGTGTAGATTTTAGTTTTTCCAGGCTTTTGGCTTCGAGCCACGGAAAGCACTTAATTATAAGCACTAATTAAAAGATTCATCTACCCTTTCCCTTTTTGTCATGCAATCCCTATAACGCTGCTCCTGTGAACCAGATGGTGATCTTTGGGTGGAGCTTATTAGAGGCTGGCGGAGAGAAATTTTCTGGTATCTGCTCAGTGGGCATCAACCAGGCAGCCTTCATCAAAGATTAAGACAGTGTATCCCAGAGCACTTCTTGATGACTGTGACAAAACATTAAATGTAGGCAGCAGTTTAAATGTCATTTTTCTTTAATAATATGCCATATTCATTAATTGAATAGCCATAGGCCTGAATTTATTAGATTACAACATGCTTTGGTTCATCATATTAGTTCTATCCACTCTGAATATGTTTTGGCCCATTTACAAAGTAAGAGTGTGCATGGGTCCTTTCACGCATTATAACCTTTTCATGTGTCCACGTGGATTATACAAGATTTTTTCCAACTTTTCCATTTTATAACTTCATTGTACAAATTAGAATTATGCAGAACTTTAATTTGTCATTTGATTTGTGCGAAGTACCACAAGAAATTCTGTAAAATACGTCATTTTCTTCCTAATGATTTTACTACTATCTCAACTGTAATAAATTTAAAACCAAAAAAGATCATCTGCAAATGATAATGAACAATATTGTCATATTGAACCCAGCTTGTTCATTTTAAATTATTTTGTCAGCTCGTGTAACAAGGGTTAATCAATTATTGTTAGTGCTTCTCTTTTTCTCTCTCTGATAGTCTCTCAAAGTGAGGAGGATGCTTACCACAGAGTATATGCCATGACAAGCAGCTACATATGGGACCTTTTTAATATGGGGAGGCTTTTGCACTGCAGCTACCACAAGATACAGGTGGCACAGTGGTTAGCATGCTGCCTCACAGTGCCAGGGACCTGGGTTCAAATCCCAGCTTGGGTCACTGTCTGTGAGGAGTCTGCACATTCTCCCCATGTCTGTGTGAGCTTCCTATGAGTGCTCTGGTTTCCTGCCACAGTCTGAAAGACATGCTGGTTAGGTGCATTGACCCAAACAATCATTGGAGTGTGCCAATTTGGGATTTTCACAGTAACTTCATTGCAGTGTTAATGTAAGCCTTACTTGTGACTGATAAATTAACTTTACAATGTTTGTGTTCCTTTTGTTGTAGCAGACAGAAAAAATTGATACAGTGTAATTTACAAGTTAAAACATCTTAAATATACAGAAATATATTCAATTAGGGCAACACGGTGGCACAATAGTTAGCACTACTGCCTCACAACACCAGATACCCAGCTTTAATTCCAGCCTTGGGTGACTGTGTGAAGTTTGTACACTCTCCCCATATCTGCGTGGGTGTCCTTCGGGTGCTTCGGTTTCCTCCCACAGTCCAAAGATGTGCACGCTAGGTGGTTTGGCCACACCAAATAGCCCTTCAGTGTCCCAAGATGTGTAGGTTAAATGGATTAGCCATGGTAAATGTGTGGGGTTACAGGGATTGGGGGGGGGGTGCGGATTAAGGCCTGGCTAAAATATCCTGTCAGAGAGTCGGTGCAGGCTCAATGGGTTGAATGGCCTCCTTCTGCACTGTAGGGATTTAATGACCCTACTTAACGTCTGCATAGTCACAGTGACAAACAATGATCCTGTCAGTGGATAAACATGGTTTTCTGGATTGACTTTTAAGTCAATGGGTACTCCTCAATGCAGTGATCCATCAACTCCTGGCTCCCCAGTCTTGTGTTGGGGAATCCTTTTCGGAAATTCCCAGGTGAGAATTTAACCCAGAAAGTGTCCAGAAATGCTAACTTCCCCTGGATAATTGTGCTGGGCTGGGAATCAAGCGACAAAGTGATTTCAATCATTAACTTCAGATGATATTGCCAGTGTTACACCCAATTAGGCGGAGTTTTCCAATATTTTTTCAAAGGCTAGAATTCCCCGGTCTTGCACTCCCCGCTGCCAGCGAGAATGGAGAACGTGGCGCTCAGCCAAATCTTCATTCACAACAGCGAGGCAGGAGAATCCCAGCCACTGGGGAGGTCGGAGAATTTCAGCCCAAAGTGTCTGTTTCAGTGAGAGAACCGGTGAGAATCCCGCTGGCGCTGTCAGCCAGAAAAATCACTGAATCTTCAATTACTTTGAAAACAAAAGTATGGATTTCACGCTACACTCGTATTGACCTGCCTCAGATTCGCTCACCCTCATCTCAGCAGTCAGCTGGGTGCTCCTTTTAAACACCTCCCCAGTTGGAGGGATGGATGGCTGCAGGAACACACCATCATGTTTCACACTCATTGAAATGCTCGATGGGGTGGAGGAGAGGCATGTCATCCTCTACACTCAACCAGCCAGCAAGCTGACCAATCCTTCCTGGCAGGTGGTGGCTGTGATAGTGAACACCAGCTTGCTCCATTATGGATGTGATACGGTGCTGAAAGAAGATGAATGACCCTCTTCTGGCAACCAGGCTAAGTCTGATTCCTCTTGTCTCTCGCTGCATCCCTTCACACACCCGTCACACCTCAACTGTGATCTATCTATTAGCTATCTCGCGGGGTCCCAACACATGTCCTGCCTCCCTCCCCTTTATCTCCCCAGAAACGATTCTGTTCCTCACCTCCCCAATCCCATTAACCTCCCATGCATACCAGTCTTCATGAGAATCTGACCTAGCATATCTCCCCATCTGTTTCATTGCAAAACAAACGCAAAGACAACCAGTGAGAGTGGATACAGCTAGCTGGTGTGATGCCTGAGAAGACCCTAACCACATTTGAGAAGAGAGACCCTGTCCAGCAAGGAGCAGGACTCTGTACAGGGGGCAATATGGGAACACCAGAAAAGAGTGAGAACCCTCAGTACATCCAGCTGTGATGCAAGCCTCGTGTGAGTTAAATTCTTTCAATCGGTGTTCCCCTGTCATGCACTAATTCCATCTCATTTCCCTTGCACCGGACTGGCCTCATACCCTCTGGAGACCACAGGCCCAAGCATCTCCAAAGGAGACATCTTGGAGACCAACATCAAAGAGACATCACAGCTGTCTCCTGTGCAACCTGCACCAGCGCAGATGCTCACACCTCGATGGGAATAAGTAGGCTGGTAAGTGCCTCACAGCTGAAGATCCACAGCAGGCAGAGGCAGGGATACTCTATGGATGTGGCATTGGGAGAGATTCTGTAGCCCAGGACAGTGTCAGGTCATGTTCAGCTGTTTGTCAGACAGGAGACAGACATTCGCAGAAGTGAAGAGGAGCATTGCTTGGTCCTCGCTGCAAGACATCATCATTCTCCTGCATTGTCCAATCAGATTGATTCTGCAGCCTGCCCATCAACATGATGATATCCAGCTGCCAGCATAGGAGTGCGAAGGTCTCAAACACCATAGAGGGACATAACTGGCTACTCCAGTCTCTGTCCTTCCCAAAGTGGAAGGCAATCAGGACATCCCTAAACCTGTGCCCTACTCCAGCCCTGGAGTCGCAGAGTTCCTTCTTCCGCCTCCTCCAGGGATTGCCTCTTGCTGCACTCCTCAACTTCCTCCTTGTCCAAGGAGATATGGTGCACCTGCATCTTCTCTCCATCCAACTTCTCAGCCCACTGTTGTGCCAGGATGTGCAGAGCACAGCACACCAAGATGATGCGGGACATTCTCTGGGGGGTTCTACTGGAGGGCATACCATCCACAGATCCAGATCCCATAACCATACCTTTAGCAGGCCTATCGCCTGCTCAACCAGCACATGTGCAGATGCGTGAGCCTTGTTGCATCGGGTCTCAGCTTGTGTTTGGGACCTCTGCACTGGTCTCATCAGCCACTTCCTGAGTTCCTGAGTAGCCATCCTTCCAGCTGCTGATCTCCCTCAAATACCGCTGGGATCTTTGTGAATCATGCAATCTGTGAATCCCTACATAGAATCCCTGCAGTGCGGAAAGAGGAGTATTGGCCCATTGAACCTATACTGACGCTCCAAAAGAACATCTTACTTTGGCTCAACCGCCTGCCCTAGCCTGTAACTCTCTGCATACACCAGGTCTAATCCACAAAACCTGCACATCTTTCAGACTGTGGGAGGAAACTGGAGCACCCGAAGAAAACCTGTGTAGACGTGGGGAGAATGTGCAGAGTCCACACAGTCACCTGAGGCTGGAATTGAACCTGGGACCCTGGTGCTGTGAGGCAACAGTGCTAACCACTGTGCCACCATATTGGCCACGTGTGTTGCTGTGAGCATACAAGAATGTAGCTGTCATGGTCATGCCCCAGGAAATGAGTCTGCGTTATTCACATGGCACGATTGTCATGTGTGTCACACCGCTTAGAGAGGGTGGGAGTGCTAGCAGGATGGTTCACAAATTAGATGCAAATGTATTTAAATTAGGTTCCTGAACTTATTGGGTGGCAACCTCGAAACGTCACAGGTGAGGGGCGTGAAAAATCAGGAAAAGGGTTCTCCCTGGCAAGAATCCTATTGTCATGATGTGGAGATGCCGGCGTTGGACTGGGGTAAACACAGTAAGAAGTCTGACAACACCAGGTTTAAGTCCAACCGATTTATTTGATAGTAAACTCACAAGCTTTCAAGGTTTCCCTCTTCATCAGGTTCACTGGTGTTGGCTGGCTCCACAGAGGCCTTGGCCTTGTCCAGAAATCGTTCAAAATGTCCCCCACTGTCGACAGGGGAATGGGTGGGGCAGGCAAGGGGGCATCAAAACCTAAATTACAAGGGTGGTCGTTGCCTGGAATTCACTGCGGGGTAGTGGAAGCAGATGTAATAGTGACTTCTCAGGGTAAATGAATATAATGGGAATAGAGTAATATGGTCCCCGGAAAGGTAAGGGGTTTTAGTTCAGACAGGCAGCATGGTCGGTGCAAGGTTGGAGGGCCGAAGGGCCTGTTCCTGTGCTGTAATTTTCTTTGTTCTTTGAGATGGTGACACTTGTCAGAAAGGCTGTGAGAAAAAGATGAAAGAAAGCTAACAACCCAAACAAATCCAACCTTCGAGCACGGACAAATAACACAAAAATGACATGCTCACAACCATGTAAAGTAATAAAACATCACTGGACATTTAAAGGACACCAAGGAATAAAAGTGAAGTAAAATCTATTGGTGGAACATGAGAGTGCCACCATTTACATTGATTTTTCAGATCATAATATATTTCATCTTCCACCTGGAAGTGATGGAGTTATGAACTAGTTCCTGTGGGAAGAGATGGGAATTTTTTTCTTAAACTAGAAACTGTGAAAACAGAGACTGCATATTGCCATTTCTAATGCTGTCATAGAAAAGTTATTCGTATGGACAAAAAGATGGTCAAAAATGTTGGCTTTTTCCATTTATTTATTTCAATGTTTCTTCAGCTCTATATGATAACATTCGTACACCACTCAGTTTAAATTACTTTAATAAATTTACATCCTTCTGCTTGTTCTCTAGTGATTTATAATAGCTATGCTGTAAAATTGAATTTTACTTAAGCGTTGCTCAAAAAATTTGTCTTTTTCTTTCTAGCTAGGAAGGATGGAGAAAATTAATTTGTTTCCTACATCTGTCCAGGGCCCAAATGTTTCATTGTTACGAGATGTACCACCAACAACTGCTGTCTGGCTGACAACTTATAGGACTCATTACATCTGTGACTGCAGATTAGTCTGTCAGACAGCCCAAGGACCTAGAACTAATTTTTGAGTTGTAAAATAATGCACTAATGCAATCATTTTGTCTTTATTATGTTTCCATGAATGTTTGTTGCCACCTTATGACAAGGATCAATTTGCTGATTGCACTGAGCATTATTATAAATCAGTAACCTATAAAGTTAAGCTATACTGTTGCTTAAGAAGTGGTCTTATCAAAGTCAAGTCCAATAGAATCCATTGCATGTTGCGCAGTCCATCACGCAAACCAGCCTCCCATCCATTGACTCCATCTACACTTCCCACTGCCTCAAGAATCCCACACATTCTGGACATACTGTTTTCCACCTTCTTCTGTTGGGCAAAAGATACAAAAGTTTGAGAACACATGCCAACCAACTCAAGAACAGCTACCATCAGACTTTTGAAAGGACTTATATATTAAGCTGATCTTTCTCTACGCCCAGTCTGTGATTGCAACACTATATTCTGCACCCTCTCCTTTCCTTCTCCCCTATGTATCCTATGAACATTATGTTTTGTCTGTATAGTGTGCAAGAAACAATACTTTTCACTGTGTCCCAACATGTGACAATAATAAATCAAATCAAATCAAATGCATAGATTTTGCTTAGGAAACTCACACATTAGTTGGAAAATTGATCAGGATGCCACTAGTAAACTCTACTTCATAATGAAAGATCAACAAAAGATAACACTATTGTATTGAATAATGCATTTTTAAAAATCCAACATTAGATAAACAAATAACCAGTACACTAAAGGATTGATGACAAAAACCAATGGTTTAAATTAAGTAATATCAAAACGTTCAAGTACAGACCTCAAATCCAAGAGGTATAGTTAAATTGCCTAATAGCACACAAAGCAGTATTTGCAAATATTTGTATCCCAGATGGGTTCTATAAAAAAATAGTCTGCAAACACAATGCCTTTGAAATTGCTTTTGGCCAGATTTTGGACCTCAAATGGGCACTGTGCATGTGCCAACTGAAATTGAGCCTCAGGCCTCATTAATACTAATTAGACGAGCTGTGGCATCTGTCATGCCTCCACAGCCAGCTCATGATTTGAAGAAAATGTAAACCCTGGGAGGAGGGAGTCGAGTGGCGATGGGTTGAAGGCTAAACTGGCATCAGGACGCTGTGAAGGTGGAAGAACTCCTGCCCCATCTGACTCCATAGGAAAGCTTCTTTTAAAAAAAAACTTAGCATCCATTGGTGGTTGCATGACAATGCCCAGCTCTTGCTTAGCTTTGTGTTTTTCCCAGAGAGTAACTAAGACAGGCATTATGGCTCTCATTTACATTGAGATGGAACCTAACCTGTGTTATAGGCAGCCACTAGTGATACCTGAAACTCTGCATGGCTCAATATTGGGGCACCTGTAAAACTGATGCAATGAGATGCAATTTCTACCTCAGGTACTTTCAAATCATTTGCTACGTGATGAGTTTACAATCTCTAACTGAGGAAGAGGCCCCACAAACACCCCCATCCTCAATGATGGGAGAGCTCAGAACATGAGTGCAAAAGTGTAGCATTTGCAGTCATCTTCAGCCAGAAGTGCCAAGTGGATGATCCATTTCGACCTCCTACTGAGGTCCTCAGTATCCAGATGCTAGTTTTCAGCCAATTCAATTCACTTACTGTGATATCAAGAAATCCTGAAGGCATTAGATGCTGCAATGGTTATGGGTCCTGACAACATTCCAGGAATAGTAGTGAAGACTTGTGCTCCAAAACTAATCACATCTCTTGAGAAACTGATTGTGGAGGGCTACAACACTGTTATCTATTTGTCCAGGTATATCTTCTCAATGAAAAACAGGCCAAATTCAAACTGGACAATTGCCACGCTATCACCTAGTCTTGATCATCAGCAAGGTGATAGAAAGTGGCATCAACCGTGTTATCAAGTGGCACTTTCTCAATAACCTGCACAATGTGGGTTCCACCAGGGCCATTTGCTCCTAACTTTGTTTCAAACTTTGTTTCGATCAGGGGAAAACTCTCCACTGGTCAGAGTCAATGAAGATCAATGTTTGAGCTCAATCTCGTTTCTAGGATATCACTGCAAATATTTCTTGGGGTGGTATCCTTATAGGCTCAACCATCTTCAGCTTCTTAATGAATAGATGCTCCTTGATCAAAAGTTAAGAAATGGGAATGTTTGCTGATAATAATGATCAACACCATTCGCAACTCCTCAGATACTGAAGGAGTCCAAGTCCCAATGCTGCAAGACCTGGACCTTGAGGCTTGATTTGATGTGTTGCAATTAACATTCACACCACACAAGTGCCAGACAGTGACATCTTCAGCAAGAGAAATTCTAACTATCTCCCCTTTACAGTCAATGCATTACCATCGCTGAATCCCCACTATCCACATCCTGGATTACAATTGTTCAGAATCTGAACTGCACCAGTCATATCAACACTGGCTACAGAGGCAGGTCAGAGGCTCGGATTCCTGTGTGAATACCTCAGTTTCTGACACCCCAAAGCCTCCAAAACAGTTGATAAGGCACAAATCAGGAATATGATGGAATATTTTCCACTTGCATGGATAGGACAAAGCAATCACATGATTGGCATCTCTTCCACAAATACTCAATCCCTCCACTGCTGATGCACAGTGGTACCAGTGTGTACCATCTACAAGATTCTCTGCAGCAACTCACCAAGGCGCTTTCAACCATACTTTCCAAGCCCACAGACTCCACTATCTAGAAGGACTAAATCAGCAGACACGTGACAATATCACCATCTGCAAGTTCCCCTCCAAGCCGCACACCTTTCTGACTTAGAAATATATTGCCGGCCATTCTTTCAGTGTCGCTGCGTCAAAATACTGGAACACTTTACTTCAAAGCACTGTGGATACACATACACCAATGCTCACCACCACCTTCTCAAGGGCAATTAGAGATGGATGATACATGTTGGCCTGAAGGCCCACATCCCATGACAAATATATATTTGTTTAACTTATATAATATAATCATTAATAGGATGCCTGGGTAAATTGGATATGAATCAATGGACAGTCCAGTTACTGATAAACTGCATGGGGACCGTGCACGGGGATCATCAAATATGAGCTTTTTGGAATCAGGCTGCAAATTTCACAGACTAATTTCAAATGAATGACATTGTGACCTTGCAGTTATGATTCCACTTGTCTAAAATGGGCTGCAATACTTACAGAAAGACGCAGGCATTGTAATAGCCTGATAGTAATGATTCGATGTACCATAACTCAGAAGTAATTTCAGAAATGTGATGCATTCTTGAAACTCATCATGCAACACAGCATGTTGTAGAACCAGGCATATCTACAGTTTGAACTGATGGCTGAATAATACATAATCTTGTGGAATTTATACTGTTTTTTCAGCATTAGTAAACTCTTCAGGAAGGATTGCTATTACTGTTAGATAATGAAGGTTACTTGGAAAGAGAGCTGTAGCATTACAATGGAAATCTTAGATTTCCATTCTGCATCAGCCCAGAGATAGGAATTAGAAATGCTGTATCTCTGCCAATTCCTCTTCTGTATTTTCAATATCTCTGCATTGTACGATTTGATGATTTGTCTATTCATTGGTGGGATTTTCCAGCCGCACTTGCCCCAAGACCAGAAAATCTCGCCCAAGGTCAACGGACCTTTAATTGGTCTGTGTCCCACCAGCTACGATTCCCATGGTGGGTAGAATAGGAAAATTCTGCCCGTTATGTTTTGTCCAATTATTTCAGCAGTGATTTTGAAAGATGCTTTGTGATGTGTTTCATCTTTGTTTGGTCCAGTCAACCGTCTTCAGTCATTACATACCCCTGCTAAAGCCCATAGCCAGAAATTTCCCGTCCCGTCCCGTCCGCCAATGGAATTATTATGGGCAGGACAGAAAATTTGATGGACCATGTGTCATAATTCTGGTCACAAATTCCAACATGTTTCATGAAATCCGCCTAGCTCATGAGCTTTGCAATTTGAACTTGGCTAGCGCAAGCATGATACATTTAACTTCAGGTATGATTCAAATGACTGCTAGTGAGCTTTTATCAAATAAAATTTATTTGAGAATGCAGTTAATATAAAGCAATAGATTTTACCAATTTCAAACAAGAAAAGAAAATCAAGATATTTTATAACCCTTGACAACGATATGAAATGTTCCAACCAAGCAAACCTCCTTAAAACATACCCCAGCCCCAGGTTTAACACAGAAAATATGAATGCTCACATGGTGCTGGAACTCAGTCATTTGATTGGATGTTGCAGGACTCTTAACACATACACACACAAGCTTGCAATCAGAACAGCTTCCAAAAACACCAAGTAGAGAGAGAGAGACTCTAGTTCCTTGCTGGCAAACCTCCAACAGCAGAATTTTCACTCCATGAGAGAAGGGAGAGAGAAACACAAAAATACTGTTTTTCAGTTTGATGTCCCAACACCTTCTAAACTAAAACAGCAGCCAGCAACCCAAATAAGAATGAAAAAACTCCTATCACTTGACCTGTCAATTATTCTTCTTCCTAACAATGCAAAAAGATCATCAAATCCCAAACACCATATGAAGCCCAGAACAAAAATAAACAAAACTCTGTTTGAACCATTGAAGTAGCAATAAGAGAACATTTAAATAGACAGCTCGGTGACAATGAAAAAAACCTGCTTACAAACTGCGGAGAGCATGATCCTAAAAAATGCATCTCTTAAAGGCACACTAGCATCACACATGTAAATGTCTGTTGATCTCGGACAGAAACCTCGGGTGTTGAGGCACACAGAGTTGAAGAGCGCACCTCCGAAAGCTGGAAATTCCCACCTGAGATCAACAGATATGGTCTGCCAATTTTCTCTCGCCCACTACGATCCCTACAGCACTCAGAAAGGGAGATTTCTGGTCCATAGTTAACTATTTTGAGGTCTCATTTTCCAAACAATTTTGTTTTCTTTCACCTCTGCAAATGCATGTACACATTCTTATTTTTAATTGATGGTCAGATGGACTTTCAGGCCCTAATTAGGCTTTCCTAAGATTCATTTTAGTAAAATGTGGTGGGAATCTTTTTGTCATCACTCTACTACTTTGGCACATTGTACTTTTCCATTACCCATCATTTGGTTGCTTTTTTAAATCCATATATGGGATATGGACATTGTTCAAAAAGCCAGCATTAATTGTCCATCCCTAATTGCCCTTGAGAAGGTGGAGGTAGCTGTCACCTTGACCTGCTGCAATCTATGCGGTGAAATTACAGACACAATTTTGTTCAATTGCGAGTTCCAGGATTTTGCCCTGCGATAATGAAATAGCAGCAATATATTTCCAACTTAGGGTAGGTTGTAACTTGGAAAGGAATTTTTAAATTGTCGTGCTCCTCTGTTCACTGTACATCTGTCCACCTAAGTGACAGAGGTAGAAAGTACCATTGGAGAAGTATTGGCAAGTTGTCACAGTGCATTTTATAAATAATGCACATGCACTGTTGTTGCCACTGTGCACCGATAGTGGAGTGAGTGACTGTTTAAGATGAAGGACAGGGTGCCAATCAAGTAACTGCTTTGAACTGGGTAGTATTATGCTTCTTGAGTGTTGTTGGAGTTGTGCTCATCCAGTAGATGGATTCCATTGTTCTTCTAACTTGTGCCTTGAAGATGATGGACAGGCTTTGGAGAGTCTGGAGGGAAGTCATTTAATACAGCTTATTGAACCTCTGATTTCTTGGAGCCACAGTATTTATGTGGCTGCTCCACTTAAGTTCCTGGTCAATGGTGTTCCCACAGATACAATGATGGTAAAGTTACCGAACATCAAGGAGAGATGATTAGATTCTCACATGTTGGAAATGACCATTTTCTGGCACTTAATGTGAATGTTTCATGCCACTTATCAGCTCAAGTCTCAAAGTTGTCTAAGTCTTGCTACCTACAGTTAAGAACTTCTCTATTATCTAAGAACTTAGAGAAAAAGTTGTGCAAGAAGCATCCCTTCTCCTGAACTTACAATGGAGGAAGGTTAATTGATGAAGCAGCAAAAGATTTTGGGCCTAGGCCACAGCCCTGAGGAACTCCAATCCTGGGACTGAGATAAGTAGACTCCAATAACCATCACCAACTTCTTTTGTGCTAAGTATAACTCCAGGCAATGGAGATTTCCATTGATTTCGACTTTAAAAGGACTCGATGTCACACTTGGCCAAATGTAATGTCAATTACTGAAACCTCACATTTAGAGTTCACCTCTTTTGTACATTTGGACAAAGGCTGTAATGTGCTTTGGAGTGGGGTGGTTCTAGCAGAACCCAAACTTAGCATCAGTGGGCATATTATTGCTGAGTAAATGCTACTTGATAGCTGTGTCAATTACTCTTTCTGACACTTTGCTGATGATTGAAACTTGGTGGATGGGACAGTTATTTCCCAAATTGGATTTGCTTTTTGCGGATAGGGAATAACTGTGAAATTGTCCACTTTGTCAGGTGAGTGTATTCTATCCAAACTTCAACTGTGTTCTATCTAGGATTGATTGTAGGTGTAGCTAGCACCAGCCTTCAACACTACCACAAGCGATGTTGTCAAAGGCCCAGCTGCACTCAGCCTTTTGCTGATATCATGTGGCGTGAATTGAATTTGCTGAAGATTGGGAAGCTCAGGAGAAGGCCAACATGGATCATCCATTTGGCACTCCTGATTGAAGATGGTTGCAAATGCTTTAGATGTTTCTTAATTAATTGAATTGAAGTTCCCTAGTTACAGTGATAGGATTGAAATTCACATCTCTGGATCATTATCCCGGGGTGTTCCTGGATTACCAGTCCAGTAACATTACCATTGTGTCATTGTTCCCATTGAATGGAATCATTTCTAAAAGATGACTCCTTGAGGTTTCTGCCTGATAAGCAAGAAACTGTCCTATGTGCTCAAATAATCACAGTGTCAGCTCCTACATGTATTTCCTCATCACCTTTATCGACCCCTCCACTGTCTCTGTGTTGTCAGACAGCTTGTATTACTCCCACGTGGGGCAGAATTTCACCATATGTGCAACCCCCATCCATTGTACTGTAATGAAGTATATAGGTGTAACAAATGAATGCATTGGCCAAACAATCACGAAAAGTCCCTTCAAAATCATTTCCTTCAAGTAACTTTTATTCTATTGGCAAGTTTTCACAACTGACTCACAATCTTCATCCTAACAATGGCCCTGTACACAAAAACGCCAACCATTCAATCAACTTCAGATATGATATTGATCTGATCAATGCAAATGCAACTTTAAAATGCAGCCAAAGGAAAATTTTGTGGAAAATGGTTGACTGCTAGTAAGTTGCATCATTACAGATCACCATAATCATTTTATGAATTATTGAAAAGTGGACTTAATTAGTTTTTGAATGTCTTCCCCATTACAGTCAGTGAAGCTTGTCGGCACATTAGTTGATTTGTGGAACTATTATTATCTTTCCAGTGAGCGTTTTGAGAACTGCAGCACCTTGTGGGAAATACTGGGAAGGAAACTGTCTGTCGTGTCCAGAAACAGCACTCGCACAAGGAAAACACTTAATAAATAACTTGAGGATGTGTGACATTACAACTAGGAAGACATTCACACCAAATGATCTGTGCCATTTTGAAAAGTGGTCAAAAACTGCATTGAGCCAATTGAAGGGTGTGTTCTGTCTGTACTTTTTCTCACTATTTGAAAGCAAGTAATATATCTTTTTTTTATTAAATGATAAGATATTTCTTCCTAGCAGGCAAGGTATATTTGACATCTATTGAATAAATCCTACTGAGGAGTATAAATAGCATGAACTATAATCATTTTTAGAATATAAAGCTCAGGCACTAATTATGAATTAGAGAAAAGGTTAATTATTTAGTCTGACAATTCTTGTCTTGGTGTCTTAGGTTGGCTATTAAAGAAATTAAAGATTGCTCACAAAAGGTACACTATTAAGGTTGGGCGATGTTAATCAGGATTAGTGCACAATCTAATCCCAGAGCGTATTACACATTATTGCAACGTCTGAAAGCATCCAGTCATGATTTATGTGGTAAAAGCAGATTTTTAAGTGTGTAACCATTTCTCTTCATTACTGTTGGATGCTTTATTTTTAAAATATGACTTGTGATGGAATATTTTTAATTCCAAGTCAGCATGAACAGGTTCTAAGTGATGAGGATGAATTACTAATAAGTTGAAGGAAAAAATGTATTTTCATTTTCTTTAATTAACTTGAGTCTTGAGATTATGGGGTGAGTATTAGCATGTGTTTCATGTGATAATCCTTTGTCCACTAGTCTGAATGAACATTATTATGCTAATTGTAATAATTGTAATATCTCAATGTCTCCTTCCTACAATTTCCATTTTTTTTATTTGTTATCAATTTGCATTACATCTTTTTTTGTTCATTTAGCTTTCTCTTTGTTGATGTTACTTTATCCTTTCATCTTTAATTAAGAACACAAGAAGATGAGAAACAGGAGCAACCATGAGCCACATGGACCCTTGAGTCTGCTCTGCCACTTAATGACTTATCATCTCTATCAATTCTACTTTCCTGCCCTAAAGCCATATTCCTTGATTCCCTTAGAGGCCAAAAATCTATTGATCCTCAGTGCGAATATACTAAATGCCTGGGCATCATATCCTTATGGAATAGAGAATTCACAAAATTTACAACCATCTGAGTGAACAAGTTTCTCCTCCTCGCGATCCTTCTCTTTTTATTAACTCTTCTTTCTCACTTCCTGTATTCATTTCTTTGCATTTATTTTGTTTCCTTTGCTTTACCCTTTCTTATATATTTAATCCAATTTTATTAGTATTTTGAACTTAAAAGAATAAACAATGGAAGAGGAGTCCGATTAAATTCTGAATCTGACTTTGTTACATTTATCTATGCAAACATTGCACAGCACTTCATTAGTTACTGAGAATATCATTGGTGATTCGGGGAAAGAAACAATAGTTAATGATACTAAAAGTTTCCTTTACCCTCGAAATGTTTTATTCCTGTGATGTCTCTCAACGCCGTGAGATTTTCTCCGTAATCTGTGAGGGTGTTTCTGCTTCTCAACTTTTTCTTTTGCTTTATTTCTTTTATAATTGTGCAGACAGTAACACTGGGCAGAACTGCTTATGAATGCCATTATAGCGTACCAGGAAAATTATGCTTGTCTGTGTGTGGTGGGACTGTAATATACTAGGCAACAGATTTTGTTGATCCCTACCCCACTGCTGCAGGCAGTTTAATATCATTAGAAATTAATTTCTAAGTGTACATTGGTGCAATGGAATTGGACCCATTGGTAGTACATATTGAAAAGCCACCGATGCACTGTCCATGTTTGTCTAGGCAATTCTTCTTTCAATCTAATTATGTAAATTGGAACTGTGGCAGTTATTATCCATGCCCCTGTCTAAATTTATAAAGTAGTTCATCTTTGTTAGGGAGCATGGGAAACATCTGCTGCCATTGAACTAAATGCATAGAGCAATCAATTTTAGATCTTCCAAAACAATCCCCACACACAAAGTCCAAATTATTTCAAATTCCACCCCTCAATCTTTTTCACACAAATCAGTACTATTATGAGTATTGCAATAAAAATTTATGACATAAATATGACATTTTCTTTTAAATCCTGTTGACAACTCACACCAATCACTGAATTGTAGAATCTCTACAGTGCAGAAGGAGGCCATTTAACCCATCAATTCTGCCCCGATTCTCTGACAGAGCATTCCATCCCTGCCCTATCTACATACCTCCACATATTTACCAATATGTAACCTACACATCTTAGGACACTAATGGGCAATTTAGCCTGGCAATCCACCTAACCTGCACACCTTTGGACTGTGGGAGGAAACCGGAGAACCCAGAGGAAACTCACGCAGACAAGGGAAGAATGTGTAAACTCCACAGTTACCCGAGGCCAGAATAGAATGCGGGTCCCTGGCGCGGTGAGGCAGCAGTGCTAGCCACTCTGCCGCCCCATGCTCAGTATAGAGCACAGTATCCTGATAACCACTTCCCATAGATTGCACTGAGCGTGTGCCGATCCACCTTGTGTATTGGAAAGAAAGTGACATGGCCTACCGAAACTGGCATTTTTCAGCGAACAGGGGACTCTGAGTAGATGTTTGCGCCAATCTGGTGTGAACTCAGCACAATTGTTGATGGAGGGGAGTTATAATAATGAGCTGTGTGCAAATTCAATGTCTTCCCACCAGCTGTCATTGACCAAGACTACAAGTCAGTTGAAAATTAACAACAAATATTAACTTGGAGCTGTAATAAAAATTGAATTCCACTTACTCTTGACAAGGTTATCCTAGGAGACCAGTAAAAAGAATGGAGTCTAACATTTTTTTTTATTTACTGCTTCCTGTCCATTAATGATTGCCCTTCTGTGCTCCCGATGGTCATTAAGGTGAATTTGTAAGATATTTGTTGGTATTACGATTGCTTGCATGTAACATTGCCTTGCTTTCAAATCCTACGCCTCGTGTGATTAAAACCTCGAAATTCATTAGCTTTTTGTGGAATGGCCTGATCAAAACTTACATCCTGTGAAGCAGTTCTTCCAATTCCCTCTTCTCTTTAACAGCAAGAACCTATAATCAGCGTGTAATTACCGTTGGTACTTTTAGTAACCAGAATGCATCCCCTCCTACTGACTGATATTGAACTCATCTGCCACTTTCTAGTCTCTTTTCCTAGCTCGCCAATATTCTTTTGCAGCTTTCTTTGGTCTTCAAGTGAACTAAATATACCTCTTATTTTCATGTCAACTAGAAATTTGCACACCACAACTTATATTCAGATCAAATATTTTAAATAAAAGTGGCCCCAGAACTAAACCCAGTGCAACACGATTATCAACTACGAATTAAAATCTAGAACCTAATACAAAAACAGCCCTCAGCTCCCACTTTTACTTTTCTTCTTTTGGCTGATTTTAATCTAATTTTCTCCTGATCCATATCCTTTTATCTTTTCTAGTTATCTTGTTAAAGGCTTTTCTAAATTCCATGTACACATCTGCTGCATTTTACCCATCCACCATTTTATTACCTCTTCAAGGAATTATCTGGTGTTTGTTAATCACATTCATTCTTTTTAAAAACTGTATCTGGGAGAGTAGAGGCGCACAGGGGTGGCATAGTGGCACAGTGCTTAGCATCACTGCTGCCTTACAGCGTCAGGGACTTGGGTTCAATTCTAGCCTTGGTTGACTGACTGTGTGAAGTTTGCATGAACTCCCTGTATCTCCCTGAGTTTCTTCCAGATGCTCCGGTTTTCTCCCACAGCCCAAAGATGTTTGTTAGGGTGGATTGGCCATGCTAAATCGCCCTTTCATGTCAGGGGTAGATGTGATGGGATACGGGTCAGGGCCTGGGTAGGATTGTTATTGGTGTAGGCTTGATGAACCAAATGCCCTCCTCCTGCACTGGAGGGATTCTATAATTCTGTAACTGCACCCTGCACAATTTGGCACATCACAGAGGACTAGAATTGGCACAGGAGAATGGATGTACTGCGCTCGGCAGCTTGAAGGAGTAAGGGCGAGCAGCCAACGGAGATACCCTTGGCATCTGCAGCCATAGACCTACATGCCTGCGATGCCTGCAACACACTCATCCAGATGTGCTTCAGCTGCAAATGTGCATGCAACATTGCACTCATTTCATCACATTCCCTGTGGAAGTTAATTTCTCCCTACAGCTACAAGCCTACGCAGTACAAACAGGCATTCCCCCCAATTACATTCTGAACCTTACATCCTCATCAATGAGTCCCTGGTCATATAGAGGCAAATACCCGAGCTGACTCAATGGGGTGTCGAGCACAAATGAAACCCATGATAATTATATAGTCATACGTAATCATGCCTTCACTAAAATAAGCATAATCCATGTGCCAGTAACAGTGCCATAGGCATGCAAGTATCTCCCTCTGGGTGCTGCAAGTTCAAGCCAAGCCTGCTTAGTGAGATTGGTCGGCCTCCTCCTGTTCCCCTCTGGAAAGAAGACCACTCTCCCCGTCCGAACTGATTCCAGCATTAGGAATGCGGCTGGTACAAAGGCACAGCTTTCTCATGTCTTACATCTCCTTTCTTCCGCTCTTCCACCTCCCACTGAGTGAATTACAGCACACAGACACATCATCCCACTGACCACCACTGACTGGAGGGTAAATTGCAACCGGAATGCCTGCTACTCGGGAGGTCAGGTTTGTGACCCAGAAATGGGCCTGCCATTGGCCTAGAGCCTAAGCCTTCTCCTGCTGACTTTGATCACCCATACAAGGTCTTCTTCTGACACTGCAGCCAGGTCATCCTGCCTTGATTCTAGTCACTGTCCCCCATAGCCACCTACTCTCACTGAGGTTGTATCTCAAGGGCTCCGTGGTCCCCTGTAGTTATAGGACATCACTCTTTCTTCTGTCTTCCTCCATCAACATATCTAAGGCACTGTTTAAAAACATTGAGCTGCCATCTCCCAGGTTGTGCCATTATCCAATGCTTCCAAATCCCATTTAATTTCTGTACAACTTACACATCTGCTCAGCCACAATGAACTACAGTGCATGACCCTCTCTGGGGAAATTAGAGATGGGCAACAAATGTTGGCCGAGTCAATGATGCTGTCATCCATGAAAGAATACAAAAACAAATGCCCATTTAAGAATTGCTGGCTAACTTTAGGCAGTGCAGGCTTGCTATAAGTGGTGCTAGTTGCTCACTACATTATCCCCTGCTGATGTCTCCAGCAAAACAACAGCACACTTGACACTGGCTGGTCACTGAAATAATTAAAATGAGTAGGCAGCACAAAGCGGGCATGCTGCCCACTTTGTAATCAACAAAACATGGATGTGATACACTGTAATCTCCATGCCAGCTTTTGAATTTAGTCCCCTTTAGCTTTGAGCTTGCACCATTGAAGTCAAACATGTGTGAGCTTCAGCTTGTTTCCTGGACTTTTTACTCTTCCCAATCTTAGCGTATCGCTCACACAATGCATAATTACTGTTTCAGTTGTCAGAAGTTAATCAAATCCTCCTCTCACTTTATATGGAAACAAAATGGATACCTATACACATAAAACATATCGCTGCAAGGTTGCATCTGAGACTTCCTTTTCATTCCATTTATAGAATAGAATAAGATAATTATACTCAGTCACCTTAAGTGCTACCCTCTGTTCACATCTCTTTTGTTTACTCTCTCATGCCTGACAGATTTATTGTACATCAGGAGATTAACGTAAGTAGACCAAATTAGCTAGCGAATGGGAAAGTTAAGTTCATTATTGAGCTATTTTTAACCAATTTCGTTGATGAGTACAGTGCTGGAGAGGATTAACAGCTTTCATGTTCCCCAGTGAATGTAATTTATTTGCATTATTTTTAAAAAGAAAACTCTTAGTGGTTATAATTTGCACTCATTACTTGGTAGATATGATTAAAATTTTTTGAATGTGAATTTTTTTTTGCACATTTTGATTGGCGATCGTAACAACTTTGACCACTATGAGTGGGAATGACATGTTTTTTGAAGCAATTGTGCGTGTTTGATGCCATGATGGAAGATTACGGCCTGATTCTTATCATTGTTCATGCCGGTAGGTTTTTTTCCCCCTCCTGCCGCAGTTAACAGAGATTTGGTTGGCCGCCAAATTCTCCAAGTTGATTTCAGTGGGAGTGTGGCATGAACGCCGCTATGATCACGCCCCACATTGACTGAGGGGTTTACGCCAATAAGTGGAGCGGCCCTTTATCATCTCTGACTTTTATCATATTACAATAGGGTCGTGCAGTAATGGGTGCAAGTCTGTGGCAGTATCGCTGCTTCATGTGACTCTCCCCTCACCACCCTAATTTATCTAACCTTATCTCCATCTCCTCCACTTTTAGGGGAGGCAATGGCTTAGTGATATTATCACTAGACTATTAATGCAGAAACTCAGCAAATGTTCTAAGGATGCAGGTTCAAATCCACCACAGCTGGTGGTGGAATTTGAATTCAATAAAAAATACCTGGAAATAAGAGTCTACTGATGACCGTGAAACCATTGTCAATTATCGGAAAAACCCCTCTGACCTGCAGGAAAGGAAATCTGCTGTCCTTAACTGGTCTGGCCTACAGCAATTCCAGCACCACAGCAATGTTTAAGTTTATTTATTAGTGTCACAAGTAAGCTTACATTAACACTGCAATGAAGTTACCGTGAAAATCCCCCAGTCACCACACTACAGCGCCTGTTTGGGTACACTGAGAAAGAATTTAGCATGGCCAATGCACCTAACCAGCGCATCTTTTGGACTGTGGGGGCATAAACTGGAGCACCTGGAGGAAACCCATGCAGACACAGTGAGAATGTGGAGACTCCGCATACACTCACTGTCCTCTGAAATGACCTGGCAAGCTGTTTAGTTAGCACTGGGGGTCAACTACAACATGTGGACCGCAGCGTTTCAAGAAGGCAGCTCACCACCACCTTCTCAAGGGCAAGTAGGGATGACAATAGATGCTAGCCATCCAGCGATGCTCATGTACTTTGAATGAATAAAAAAAAAATTCCATCCTCCATATGGCAATAAGTGTATCTGTGCTCCTAATGCTTGTACTACTTGATGAATCCCAAAATGTCAACTGGCCTGGCCCACTGGAATTATGTGCACACGGAGCCAGTTTGCACCCAAAACAGCACCCATATGTATGCTATGGAGCTAGACTTTTCCAGTTCAAAGCCATTTGCAGCACTCCAAGTGCTGTCCAAAAACAAAAGAAAGCAAGACTTGTATTTTGTATTGCGTATTTCATGATGACAGTGCCTCTCAAAGTGCTTACAGCCAATTAAGTTCTTTTTAAAAATTATATCTTCCAAGTAATAATTGCACATTATAGCCACTAAGCGCTGTCCTCTTTAAAAATAATGCAAGTAATTTGCATTCACTGGTGAGTATAAAAGCTGAGAATCTTCTTTCAGCATGGTACTCATCAATGAAATTGGGTAAAAATAGCACAATAATGAACTTAACTTTCCTGTTCGCTGGCTAATTTGCTCTACTTACATTAATCTCCTGATTCACAATAAATCTGAAGTGTTGTCACCATTGTAACTGCGGAAATATGGTAACTAATAGCGCAAACCCCCACAAGCCCCAAAGCTATAATGACCAAATCATTTGGTTTGTGATGTTAATTAAGGGATACATATCACTCAGAGTTATCCCCGACTTTATTTCTGAAATAACATCATGGGAAGTTCAAGTCCACCCTAGGAGGCAGGTGAGGCCTCAGCTAAATGTCTTATTTGAAAGACAACACCTCCAACTGTGCAGTAGCCCCTGATAGCTACACTGGCGGGTAAGGCTTAATGGAACTTTAACCTGGAATCTTGTGACTCCAATTGAACCACAGCAGACAGAAAATAAATGATAACCAAATCCATAAAAGTTAACAATTCTCCATTGTTTTTCAATTCTATTTCTCTGGAAATGAATCCATGCACAACCAACTGCAGGAAAGGGTCAGCTCGTCCATCAAGCCTGGTCTACCCTCCTGATGGCATACGGTCATGACGAAACGCGTTTAGTCTGAAGATGGCAGGTAAGGTGGATTGGCTGTGCTAAATTGCCCCTTAGTACAAAGAACAAAATCAGCCCAGGAAACAGGCCCTTCGGCCCAATGAGCCCGCACCGCCATCCCAACACCACCAGTCCCCCCCTCCACCCATGACCCTTGTCCAATGTTTTATGGCCATCCACATTCAGGGAAACTAATTTAGGGACAATTTATTACTGCCAATCAGCCTAACAGCACATCTTTGGGGTGTGGGAGGAAACCGGAGCACCCGGAGAAAACCCACGCAAGCACGGGGAGAATGCGCAAACTCCCACAGACACCGGCCCAAATCCATGTGTCTGCACAGCAATCAGTGATAGTCACTGAGCTGTCGTCTTGCCCAGTATTTGGTCCAGTTTAGGCACACACTAACGACATGAAGCACTAGGCCAATCTCGAACAACCAAGAGCAGCCCAAGTATGACCCATCGCGTGTATGCCCCTTGTTGGACACAAGGCGGGCCGACTTAAAACCTGTGAATGAAAAGAAAAAAAAAATTTTTTTTTAAATTATCCAAGTACCCAACAAAGTGTAGGTTAGGGGGATTAGCCATGGTAAATGTGCAGGGTAGAGGGATAGGGTGAAGGGGAGGCCTCTTTGGAGAGTCAGTGGGCTGAATGGCCTCTTTCTGAACTGTAGCGGTTTTATGGTTTTGTGTATTTTCACGACAGTGACAAAAATAAAGGAGAAAAGGTCTAAGGCCAATAAAGCGAAAAATGCTCTAGAAAATTCCTTCCCAATCCTTTCAGGCTGCATGTTTCTAGTGATGGTTAGAATGATTTTCAATTTTGTGAGTTACTTGGTTTTTATTCAAAAAGGAAACAACCTGGTCTGGATATGTTGTTACTTGGAAGCTTCCTGTTCAGTGGATTTGCAAATCACTTTACATATTGATTGGTGTAAAGCTAATAACAAATGGATGTAATTTGAAGGCATACATGAAAATGAGAGTATAGTTTTTTTTTGAAGTTCTTCCTCAACAGTTCAGCAGCTGACAGAGGGCAAGCAAAGTTTATTTATTAGTCACAAGTAGGCTAATATTAACACCGCAATGAAATTACTGTGAAAATCTCCCAGTCGCCACACTCCAGTGCCTATTCAGGTACACTGAGAGAGAATTTAGACGGCCAATGCACCTAACCAACATGTCTTTCAGACTGTAGGAGGAAACCGGAGCACCCGGAGGAAACCCATGCAGACACAGAGAGAATGTGCAGACTCCACACGGACAGTGATCCAAGCCAGGAATCGAACCCAGTTCTCTGGCGCTTTGAGACAGCAGTGCTAACCACTGTGCCACCATGCTGCCCGAAGGAAAGCGAGTGCTTAAGCTCACCCACATGAATTTTAGATAGCATCATTGTAATTCCGCATTAATCTTTTTAAGATATTTTCAATGACTGGTATGACAGAAACATTCAGGCAAATAAGACAGTAGACCATCACATTCATTCAAAGAAGAAACCAGATTATCACAGACTTGAACTAAATCGAGGAAAGCAACTGGAGCTTCCATGTAGCTGACTCATTCTAGAAGGCATAATACGGCACGGCCTCCAGGACTGCAGACCACTGCAAGAAAAGTTCTCTATGGAGTCTGCCATCAGTAAGCATTTGTGATTTTAGGGTAAAGTTTCCATAAGACCATAAGATATAGGTGCAGAATTAGGCCAGTTGGCCCATCGAGCCAGCCCCTCCACTCAATCATAGCCGATAAGATTCACAACCCCATTCTCCTGTTTGTTCGCCGTAACCCTTAACCCCCTTACCTATCAAGAACCTATCTCTGTCTTGAATGCATTCAATGACCTGGCCTCCACAGCCTTCTGTGACAATGAATTCCACAGATTCACTACCCTCTGAAGAAATTCCTCCTCATCTCGATTCTCAAGGGTTGTCCCTTTAGTCTGAGGCTGTGCCCTCGGATCCTAGTCTCTCCGACTAATGGAAACATCTTCTCCATGTCCATTCTATCCAGGCCTTTCATTATTCTGTAAGTTTCAGTAAGATCCCCCCTCATGCTTCTAAACTCCATCAAGTACAGAACCAAAGGCCGCAGGCGATCTTCGTACTTGGGTGATTTGAGAGTAAAATATATTCAAAACTTCCCTCATTTCGAGAAGTGTTTTCTTTCCTACTCTAACTCATTTGAATGCAAAACACACCATGAACCAACACAATCAACCAGCTTTTAGAAGCCTCATATTTAACTTTATAAAAAAATAATTTCTTGATATGTTTGAAAGAGTGAACTTGGTTCAGCTTGGTTAACGCCTGAATTACAAATAATAAACACTACAAGTGAACTAGTTAATTTTAAATGACTGAAAATGGCTACTAAATATAAATCCATTTACTAGTTTTATTGGCATACAAACCTCAGTTTAAAAAATGCACAAGCTTTTAATGCTCCTTGTTATTGTTCTTGTGCCCAAATGAACCATCTTAATTTTTGGGCCTCCTCAAAGGCCTCCAAATGAGCATAGTGAGTGAAACCACCCCACATGGGTGGCACGGTGGCACAGTGGTTGGCACTGCTGCCTCACAGGGCCAGGGACTTGGGTTCAATTCTGGCCTTGGGTGCCTGTCTGGATGGCCTCACCCATCCAGTATCTGAGTGGGCGAGGGTCTGATAATAGAAATCTCCGTTGATTGCAGGCGGGAATTTCCAGTCTCGCCTGAGCAAGGCCATAAAATCCCACCTGCTGTGTGGAGTTTACACATTTTCCCCATGTCTGCATGGGATTCATCCCACATTCTGAAAGATATGCTGACTAGATGCATTGGCCATGCTAAGTTCTTGCTCAGTGTACCCGAACTGGTGCCGGAGTGTAGCAGCAAGGGAATTTTTAACAGTAACTTTATTGCAGTGTTAATGTAAGCTGACTTGTGACAATAATAAATAAATTTTAAAAAAACAATGATTATTTCAATCTTGGGGACATGGCCAATTCTGTGGGCAGAGCTAGCATCTTGCTTGGCATTTACTTTAAATGTCGGAGGAAATCTGATGAATGGTGTTGGGTGGGAAGGTGAGGTCAAAAGGAACACTGTTGTGGTTCTGGGAGGAAGGGATGAGAGCAGTAGTAGGTGAAATGGACCAGGTAAGTTGGCAATTATATTGGGTGCAAATCCTCAGTTGAGGATAAAGGAAGATATGTTGGAGGCACTGGTGTAGAAGGCTGCATCATTAGAGCAAAGTTAAAGCCACCTCTACAATCAATGGAGTTAAGGCAGCAATCAAGTTGGTCATGATCTTATTGAATGGCATAGCACACTCGATGGGCTGAATGGCCTACACCAGTTCAACTTTCATTATCATCTAATCGCAATGGAGGCTGAGAAATGGGGAAAATGGAATGGAGTCCTTACAGCAAGCAAGATTTGAGGAAATGTAGCTGAGGGAGTCCATGGTGATCTTTAGTCGGTAGCTTATCTCCAAAAAATGGGAACAGAGGAGTCGGCAAAGGAAAGAATCAGGGATGGACCAGCTGAAGGGAGGGGAAAATAGAACTTGGAAACAAAGTTAATGACATTTTTCAGTTAATAATGACAGCAGGGGGTGGCACAGAAGCTGATATTAACGTACAGAAAAAAGAGATGAGGTAAGGGGCATGAATAGGAATAATGCTTGGTCTGCACAGCCCATAAAAAGGCAGGTATAACTGGGAACCGGTCATAGAATCATAGAATCCTACAATGCAAAAGGAGACCATTCAGCCCATCGAGTCTTCATTGACCACAATCCCACCCAGGCCCTATCCCTATAATCTCCTGCATTTACCCTGCCAGTTCCTCTGATGTGGAGGTGCCAGCGTTGGACTGGGGTAAACACAGTAAGAGGTCTTCTTATTCTGTAGTCCCCCACAGTAAGAGGTCTTCCTGACAGCATGGCCAATTCACCTAACCCGCACTTCTTTGAATTGTGGGAGGAAACCAGAACACCCAGAGGAAACCCACGCAGATATGGGGAGAATGTGTAAACTTCACACAGATAGTGACCCAAGGCAGGAATCAAACGCATGTCCCTGGCACTATGACGCAGAAGTGCTAACTACTGTGTCACCATGATGCTCCAAGACTAACAGCACCCATTAACCTTTTATTTGGAGGGAGTGAGTGGAGTTGAAGGAAAAGATGTTTTGAGTGAGAGTAAGCATAGTGAGGCAAAGGGTGATTGTCATAATTGGGGACTTGCTAAGCCTCCAGTTGAGGAAGAAGCGATAGGTCTCAGACTACCATGGTGGGGGTAGATGTGTAGAGGGATTAGACATTAGAATATAATAGAGGATGAGGTCATTTGGCCCATCGAGTCTGCACAAACAACAATCACGTCCAGGCCCTATACACGTAACCCACATTCTTGGTGACAAGGGGGTGGTTAGGGCCAGGAAACTGGAAACTATTGCAGTAATGCGGGGGTAACAGAAGAGTTAAGGATATAGGTAGAAAAAGATTGTACAAGAGGAGAATGGATGGATTCAAAGTAGGAACAAATAAGTTGAGTGGGGCAACAACAGGCTGAAACAATGGGTGGACCAGTAAAGTCTTCTTCATGGATCTGAGCAAGGAGGGAGAAGTGGGCTGGGTATGGTTGGGGAACTGTGCAGCTGGAATCAGTGCTGAGAAGGCCTCCAGAGGATCATAGATCAGTGACAGAACTGGACATAGTAGCTTGATGTTCATTGGTGGAGTCATGGTGCAGGGGGGGTGGTGAGAGGAAGTGCCAGAGAACGATGATGAAGGGTCATCCTGACTCAAAATGTTGGCTCTATTCTCTCTGCGCTGTCAGACCTGCTGAGCTTCCCCAGCATTTTCCGTTTTTGTTTCCGATTCCAGCATTTGCAGGATTTTGCCTTTATCGTAGTGAGAGTTGCCGCGCAGCCTCTGCTAGGTAGAGGTCAGTACACCAGACAGCATCAACATTGCCCTTGTCAATTTGTTTAATGTTGATGCTAACACTGGACTGTAACACAGAGCATAGCATGACTCTGAGCTTCCAGATGCTTATCATTTTAACTTGCAACTAGCTCACAGGCTGACCTTCCTGTCGGTCTGACATCATCTGTGGGGAGAAAATAGAGCCAATGGACTTGATTCTGCCATCAAATTGCGCCTGTTTTCAGGTGCAAAAACTTGGTAAAGTCGGCATGAGACGGGTAGCGCGATCTGCACCCACCTCCGCGCCGGTTCCCCCTTTACCAAGGCCCGAAAATGGCTGCATTTGCATGCATTTAAATTGACTTAATCGGCTGCTTGTCCAACCTTACTGGCAGTTTCCCCTTTACCACTGCGTTCACCCATCCAGAATCAGCATGAAACAGACATGCTTCGCAAAAGTCCAAATTGGGTGCTCCAGTTAGTGAGGGGGTAAGTGCCGAGTGTCTGACAGCTCTCTGCTTGAGAACTGGGTGAGGGAGCGAAGGGAGATTCCCTGCCACTTGGCCTGAAATCAGTGAGGAGGGAGGGGGGAGGAAGGGCCCGCGATCAGTCTGGCTGGGTAGAATGGGGGGGGTAAGGGGGTCAATAATGTAGTGTGGCAATGTCTGTGGGGGCCAGGGGGAGGCATAATACTGCCTGGGAGGGATATGGCAGGGGAATAGCATTCTATCTTTCTTTTGCATATGCGCAGGTGGAGGCGCCAATCAAAGCTACAGGGTTTCGTGTGCGTTAAGCCCCACCCACCGGTTTGTGCAGCGCAATTCGGACTCACTGATATTTTTGCAGGCAGAGTGTTCATGGGAGCATCTGAGAATGGGTCTAAAAGTCAGATCTGAAACACTCTTAGATTCAAGTCTGCCCAGCACTTAGATTCAAAATGGTAACATGAGGCCCAATGTTTCGAGCCTAGGTGACCTTTCATCAGAGCTCTAATGAAGGGTCATCTGGTCTTAAAACACTGGCTCTATTCTCTTCCTACAGGTGCTGTCAGACCTGCTGACATTTTCCAGCATCTTCTGTTTTATTTTCAAATTTCGGCATCTGCAGTATTTTGTTTTTATCTGATCTTTCTGTCCATGGCCTGGGACAGTGTTCAACTGAAGCCCCACTCAAGCTCAAGCAACAGTTCCTTATCTTTCAATGCAGCACTCTACAGCCTTCTGGACTCAACATTGAGTTCAAAAATTTTAGATTATTACCACTCACCCAATCTAGTTCTGTGCTTTTTTCACCTTTTATTTGTTTGGTGGAATTGCTTTTTATCTTCTTTCTTTCTTTAACCCTTCCTGTTGCATTCAGATTTTTTAAATGTAGTCATTCTCACCTCATTTGGACACAACCTTTGTTTCTTTATTACACACATTGTCATACTGGCTGTTGCATCATTAAATCTTTTGTTATTTAAGCTCCCCCAGGTCTCCATCCTGTCACGGACATTTTCTTTTGTTCTTCCTTCACCTTCCACCGACTTAAAAGTTCTCCCTTCCTTCAGTTCTAATGAACTAAAGGACAAAGAAAATTACAACATGGGAAGAGGCCCTTTGGCACTCCAAGCCTGCACCAACCATGCCGCCCGTCTGAACTAAAACCTTTCCGGCGGCCATATCCCTCTAGTCCCATCCTACTCAAGTATTTGTCCACTTAAAAGTCACTAGCCACTCCTTAAAATGAACGGGCATTGACCTTAAGTGGCCTGCTCCTCTCCATGGATGCTGCCAGTCCTGTTGGGGTTTTCCAGCATTTTTCATTCTAATTTCAGACTTCTGGCATCCTCAGTATTTTGATTCTTTTTATTAGTCTGCAATCTATTACCTCAATTTTGGGCAAATTAGCTTGAGAAAACTGAGCCAAACTCTACCTTTAAATTTGTGGAACTGTTCGAAAATTACTTAGAGATTTATCAGATGTTTTTCCAGTAATAAGATCACCCAAAGGTGCATTACATTCCTTAGAAATTGACTAAAATGATCCCCTTACTTTTCACAAATATGGCTGTAGCAGATGACAGAGCGAAATTCAGTCTTTTGTAACACTGAAATCATTGATGCATAACTCCCAATATTGTTTGGAAGGCCCCAACTGCATGTAAGCCTGGGAAAGATTTAATTTAGAAAATTGTTGGCCACTACTGAGGTTGGCAAGCAGCTCTTCCTTTCAAAGTCAGTTCTTATCAAATTGGGAATTTGCCCCATCTGTTTCTAGTGAGGACCAAGATGTAGTAAACTGAAAAAAAACATGCAACTGATTTGCATCTTTCCCACTTGCCAAATTTTACTGGTACACCACTTGGTGTTGCTATAATATTCTATTGAAATTAAAAGATCATAAAAATCTCTATGTAGATCGGAGGTGCAGTTCTGATGTAACACACTTGGCTGGTCTTCTTTACCCATTGCAGAAAAAGAACTGTAGGTTAAAACTACGTTGAGAAAAATATTGTATAAACAGACTCCTGTAATCTGGTTCATGAGCTTTAATGACACAAGTCAAAATGTCGATTCTTTTTTCTCTAAACATTTTGTCCTTTATCATTTGGTAGATGGCAGTGTTTAGTTCACCTTATTAAAAGTACATGGGGGTTAGGAAGGATAATTGTATTTAAGAGGTCAGGTTGGTTCTTTGAGCAACTTTGCAGTTGATCTGCTGGTAAATCAGTGAAGAAATATCCAGGTAATCAACAGTCTATCACCATCAACTGGTGCATTCTTCATGGCAACATCTTTACCTATCAGAGCCTACTTGCCAACCAATCAGCACTCTCTTCTCACACAGTATAAATTGTTGTTTTCCCCTTATATTGATATTCTTGCACAGTTTCCTGATGAGTGCAAGACTAAAAGCTTTAACATGCCACTTCTTTCAGCAAAGATTCTTTCATTAGCATTTGTTTTCTGTTATTTAGTTGTGAAGAAATTGGAATCTAACATGATGATTTCAAAATGATGGAAATAGTGCAATTCATGGGCAAAAGGAAATATGTATATGGCCCAAGACAAATGAATGAAAATGATGGTTCGTGATGTCCTTTTCCTGCGAGCCGCAACACACGGGCTTCTATCATTGGCTCTTTGGCATCTTATCCCTTATTCCATTGTCCTCTTTCTTTCCAGCTGAATCTCATACGAGGCCTATATTGAAGCAATATTGTGTTATCTGGAGTGCTTTGTGACAATATTTCAACTAACTGTTTTAATTTCTCAACAGTGATCATCTTTGGATGCCCTGAGAAACAAAATAGGGGCGATGCAGCAAAATGGCCAATATCGAATCTCCTGCCCAGTGTACGTCTCATATAATTTTAATTTCCATTGAAGTTGATTGAATTTAATTTAAGTTGTTGAAAAAAATCAGGTAAGAAAGAATTTTCTTATACATCTGTAGTTTGTAAGCAGGAAGGGATCATTTTCAGGTGTAACTAATGTTAAAGATTATTTATTATTGTGACAAGTAGGCTTACATTAACACTGAAATGAAGTTACTGTGAAATCCCCTGGTCACCACACTCCAGCGCCTGTTCTGGTACACTGAAGGAGAATTTAGCATGATCAATGCACCTAACCAGCATGTCTTTCAGTCTGTGGGAGGAAACCCGGAGGAAATCCACGCAGACACAGGGAGAACCTGCAGACTCCGCATATACATTGACCCGAGCCGAGTATCGATCCCGGGCTCCTGGTGCTGTGAGGTAGCAGTGCTAACCACCGTGCTGGCCAGATGTGCAGTTCAAAGGAAGTTGATAAATAACCAAAATGTTCCTCAGTGTTTTCCTACACTGCACCTTTTCTGTTATGGATTATACCAAAAGGGATACTCATCATAATGTTTCACAGAAGCATAAAAACTGTGTATTTGTAGAGAATGAGCCAGATCTTGATGTCCAAGTAAACGTAGGACTATTGGCACTTGCCATTATTTATGCACAAATAATACAAAAGTTTCAGGTGAGGGCCAGATGTGCAATTACATTCAAATATTCAAAGAGTGTTGTCCAAGTTGCACAACTCTTTTATTAGCTTTATTAAAATGGAAATGAAACCGATCCATGTCCATATGCAGCAAGACCTGGGCAATATTCAGATTTGAGCTGATAAGAGGCAAGTAACATTTCTGTCAGACAATGATCATTTCCAACAAAGAGAATCCACCCATCTCCCCTTGACAGTCAATGGCATTACCATCACTGAAGACCCACTAGCAATATCCCGGCGATTACAACTAACCAGAAACTGAACTAGACTGACCATATAAACACTGTGGCTGGAATTTTACCAGCATGCTCATCCTGATTCCAGGGTTGGGCAAAGCTAGAAAACAGCATCCTCCTTTGGCCTCGGGTGGGATCGTATGAAACTCGGGCAGATGTGCCGGTAAAATTCCATCACGTAGCTACAAGAGCACATCAGAGGCTGAGAATCCTGCAGAGATTAACTTACCTTCTGACTCCCCAAAGTCTGTCCATCATATTCAATGCACAACTCTGGAATGTGATGGAATTGCTTCCATTCACCTGGATGAGGCTCCAGCAACACGCAAGAAGCTTGAAACCATTCAAGTCAAAGCAGCTCACTTGATTGGCACCCTGTTCACTACCTTAAATATTCACTCCCTCCACTACTAATGCGTGGTGACAGCAGCGTGAAAAATCTACAAGACGCACTGCAGCAATTTACCAAGGCTCCCTTGATAGCACCTTCTAAACCTGTGACCTCTATCGCATTAGAGGACAAGGGCAGCAGATGCACAGGAACATTACCGCCTACAAGTTACTCTCCAAGCCACACAGTATCCGACTTGGAATATATCATCATTCTTTCATTGTCACTGGGTCAAAATCTTGGACCTCTCTTCCTAACAGCACTGTGAGTGTACCTCGACCACATGACCAGCAGAAGTTCATAAAAGCAGCCCATCACCACCTTCCCAAGGGCAATTATGCATGGGCAATGGGCAATAAACATTGGCCTAGCCAATGACATCTACGGCCCACGAACGAACAAACAAAGGTACCTCGCTATCTATTTCACTGCTAAAATGTTTTGAGCAGTGTTAAGTTGCTGCACTTAGCAGTAAACATGAATTAAACTTGTCACAGAAATTTAAGCTGTGCCTATTCCAGTCAAATATCTCTTATTACAAAGTGATGAATGGTAATTACCACCAAGTAACCCCTCTGACACTGAAAACTATCACAAGCACAGGAGTTTCATTCCTTCTGAAATGTCATTGGAGATTTTAGAATTGGATTTTATAAAAAAACTTTTCTCATCTGCATGTTTTTTTCTCTGTCCTAACCCAATCTCTCCTTCCCTCTACTCTTTCTCAACCGAGTTTGAATTTGCCCATTCGAACTTGCACTTCATTCTCTGTCAATTCCTTTTTTTATTTCTCATATCTTTAATTTGATTGGCTAGGAGGGCACACAATTGCTTCTCCTGTTCACTCAGACAGGGGAAGCAATCTCCATTTTCTTTGGTTGCGACTCACACTTTCAGTGAGTCACAATCTGGCCTTGTAAATTTATTCAAAAACCTAAACATTTAATAGTTTGTCCAACTAATAGCAGGTGCCATTATTCTGGATGGCACGCTGGCCCAGTGGTTAGCAGTGTTGCCTCATGGCGCCAGGGACCCAAGTTCAATTCTGGCCTTGTGTGATTGTTTGTATGCACATTCTCCCTGTGCCTGGATGGGTTTCCTCTGATTCTCCAGTTTTCTCTCCAAAGATATGCATGTTAGGTTGATTGGCCAAGCTAAATTACCCATAAGTGTCAGGGGGATTATAGAGTCATAGAGGTTTACAGCATGGAAACAGGCCCTTCGGCCCAACTTGTCCAGCTGCCCAGTTTTTACCACTAAGCTAGTCCCAATTGCCCACGTTTGGCCTATATCCCTCTATACCCATCTTACTCATGTAACTGTCTAAATGCTTTTTAAAAGACAAAATTGTACCTTCCTCTATTACTGCCTCTGGCAGCTTGTTCCAGACATCCACCACCCTCTAAGTGAAAAGATCCCCCCCCCCCCCACCCCCCCGGACCTTTTTGTATCTCTCCTCTCTCACCTTAAACTCATGCTCTCTAGTATTAGACTCCCCTATCTTTGGAAAAAGGTTTTGACTATCTATCTTATCTATGTCCCTCATTATTTTGTAGACCTCTATGAGGTCATCCCTAAGCCTTCTACACTCAAGGGAAAAAATGGTCCAGTCTATCCAGCCTGTCGTTGTAACTCAAACCAACAAGTTCCAGTAACATCCTAGTAAAACTCTTTCTAGATTAGGGCGACCAGAACTGTATTCAGTATTTCAAGTCAATTCTATGATTCTATGATTTTCTGAGGCTACTGAGAATATCATGTTATTTATAAATTTCACTTTAAAGAGTTAACAAAATTGAAGCCTTTCATGAAAGCTTTATGGATTCCATTGTCTTACTGAGAATGATAAGAGGTGCTACTGTCAATATCTTATTGTATGCAGATAAGGGGCAGCACCTGGGGATTTTTGTAAATTGTTCAACATTTCCAAAAATTTCATATGAAACTCCCCCTCAAGAAGATGAATTTCTGATATGGATTAAAAATTGATCATCAAATTATTTGATTTTTTGAAGAAATTTCAGAGCTGGGTTTTTCTTTTAATTAACAATGTTAAAAACCAAAATTTCCACAGCTACAGAAAATGCATTTATAATCTGAAAACACAAAGGTGTGAAACAGGTGATAACAAATTCGCAACTGTTTTCCATCTCTCCCAAATATTATTTCTGCAAGATCTACCCAAATTACTCTGACTGAACAAGCCATGCTAAAGATTGTTATTTATATTTTGTTAGTACCACTTATGGTGACACAATCATGTCTTCAGATTTATTTCAACCACACAGTGCGTCAGATTTTCAAAGTGGGTTTGAACCCAACACCCAAATAAATTGCAGTCCCTGGCACCATAAATGCCCTAAAGTGAGCAGGAAATGAGCTCAGTTCACAATTAATGGCATCAGACACTTCCAGGAGACCGAGCTGCCTGCACAGAGACAGTGGCAAACTTAATAGAATCCCTACAGTGCAGAAGGAGACCATTCGTCCCATTGAGTCTGCACTGATAACAATCCCACCCAGGCCTACCCCTGTCACTGCACATATTTACCCTGCTAAACCCTCTAACCTAAGCATCCCAGGGCACTAAGAGGAAATTTAGCATGGCCAATCAACCTATCCTGCACATCTTCGGACTGTGGGAGGAAACTGGAGCACCTGGAGGAAACCCATGCAGACACGGGGAGAATGTGCAAACTCCATATGGACAGTGAGCCAAGCTGGGAATCGAACTGTGAGGCAGCAGTGCTAACTGTGCCACTGTGCCGCCACTGTGCCACCGCACTAACTTACTGCTGCTTTATTGAAAGGCAGCTCATCACAGGGTCAACAGCATTATAACATGAAATGGAGTGTGACCAGACAAAACTGAATTACTGTGCACAATCTGGGGCAGGATACCTGAGGGCTCAATGACGTTAACCATTTAAAAACCTTCTCCATCATCCCACAATGAATCCAAAAACTATGCATTAACATGCACCAGGTTTTTCAGGTTCACCAAAATCACATCCCCAGTGTTGACATCCCCAGCCCATTAAGCTCAAAGCATCTTAATGTAATGAACTTAACAGGCCCATGAGGTAGGCTTCTTGGAGTATGAGCTCCCTGATTGAGGTAATGAGAGCCTACCCAACCAGGGAGTCTCACATGATGAGGAGTGTCAGATCAACCAACTCTCCATATTCTGACTTTGTACCTGAAACACTCTAGGAGTGGAAATAGGTTTGTAAATAAAAAATATCTGGTGAAGGGACACTGGCCTCTGAGGAGTTATTTCACTTAATGACCCAACAATTGGAGACAAGCAGGTTCCTTGTTACCTCGCCTCCATTCCCTTCCCCACAAACACTTTGAAAATTGAAGATTGCCCTTGAGGCAGCAGGATCCAGAGAAGACCTCTGTAATACCTCCATGGAGGTGAAAGCCCTGTCACCAAGTTACTTTATTTACACCATACATCTATACACAGCCAGCTCTCCAGTTACACCCTGCTGAATGCAGGCTGGGAGTCTGACATACCTGCTTTAAATAGGGGGCATGAGGCTCCCTGATTTAACCATCAATTAGGTAGTTCATACTCTGGTAAGCCAACCTCATTAGCCTGCTGGCTGTGGTCATCACAACGTCCAAGCCCGCCATCTTTAAATTGTACCTGCAGTACATTCCAACCCCACTGACAATTGAAAGTCCAGCCCCGCAAATTCAAACAGATTAGGTAATTAGACTAAAATTATCTGGCAACAAAATGCATGTTGAAATATCCAAAGACCAAATATTAGAAAACTACAAAACATAAAAAAAAACTGTGGTTGCTGAGAATATAAGCAGTAAATGCATGTCAGGCAGCTGCTGCAGAGAGAGAGACATGATGTGGAGATGCCGGCATTGGACTGGGGTTAACACAATGCAAAGTGTCATAACATTAGATTAAAGTTAAACAAGTTTATTTGGTAGCAAAAGCCACTAGTGACTTTTGCTACCAAATAAACCTGTTGGACTTTAACCTGGTGTTGTGAGACTCTTTGCAGAGACAGACAAAAAAAAGGATTAGATCTGTGACCTGTCATCAAGACTAGAAAACATCACAGATGCAACAGGTTTTACACCAGTACAGGTCCAGGGAATGAGAGTGTGAAAGATCATAGAACAAAAAGGAACGTTTGTGATAGAGGGCGGGATTTTCCAGCCGCGCTCGTCCCGAGACTGGAAAACCTGTCCGAGGTCAACGGACCTTCGCATGGTCTGTGTCCCACCCGCTACGATTCCTGTGGCATCCATAGGGTGAAAGGAAGAAAAGACTTAATAAAGGATGGTACAAGGCAAAAGGAAGTGATAATGGGAAAGGCACAGAAGATGGGTCTGGAGGAAGTGTGAAGGGAAATAACAAAATCATGAACAATTGTTCTCTGAAAAAAAATAAGAGCAGAGGTTATGATCTAAAAATGATGAAATCAGCATCGATGGCAGAAGGCTGTAATAAGCCTAATTGAAAAAAATAGATGTTGTTCTTTCTTCTTCTGAGGCAATTGCTTGGGGTCAAGGATGACGTTTGTTCGCATTAAAAGTGAGTTCTCATGTGACTGAGGCTGGGTTTGACTCCATGACCTACAGTCACTGTCACAGGCGGGCAGAAGGAAGAGTGGGTGGGCGGGTTGCACGTGTTCCTTTCACTGTTGACACTTGGTTTCAGCTTGGTCTCGACGATGAAATTTGAGGTGTTCAGCTGTTAGGAGCAGCACAGTGGCACAGTGGTTAGCATTGCTGCCTCATAGTGCCAGGGATCCAGGTTTGATTCCAGTCTCAGGGCACTGTCTGTGTGGAGTTTGCACTTTCTCCTCGTGTTTGCGTGGGTTTCCTTCGGGTGCTCTGGTTTCCTCCTACACTCCAAAGGTCTGTGGGTTAGGTTGGCTGGCCATGCTAAATTGACCCTAGTGTCAGGGGGATTAGCAGGGTAAATGTGTGGAGTTACAGGGATAGGGCCTGGGTGGTATTGTGGTTGGTGCTGACTCGATGGACCGAAGGCCTCCTCCTTAGAGATTCTATGATTTTTTTCCCACTTTCAGCTTCTGATGAGCTTCATTAAAGAAGGAACTCAAGGGCAAATTGTCTGAACTTCTGTTGATTCATTTTATAAACAATGTGCTCTCACCTCTGCAGTATATTTACCTTGTGTTTAACATAAGCTGCAATACACTCCCACATTGACTATGCTTCACACTCTCCCTCCCACGCAAACACTCACCCACAGTCATAAATTCACACGTGAAGATAAAATCTTAACCACATCCACGTTAACAAGAATTTCAGTGTTTATTGTCGAGATACATGGGAGCTGGCTAACGGTCTGCAAAAAACATTGCATAGCTGCTCCACTGAAACAAACCACATTTTGCCAGGCTGGTGTTTGTACATAGGGAGCAGAGTTAGGTTCTTTATTGTTTACAAAAGGTAAGAAGCACCGAATTGTCTGAAGATCAGGCTCAAATCCTTTGGATGAGTTTAAAAGTGTCCCTGCGTCTAGAATTTTGCTGCGAATAAGCACCTGGCAAAATGGTACAACCGGGTTGCTGCCCGCGGATCTTTGAGCTGCAGAGCAAGTCAGAGATCTCATTTCTCTTTATTTACCTGTGCTGTTGTACTTTGCTGTAAGAAGTCTTACAACAACACCAGGTTAAAGTCCAACAGGTTTATTTGGTAGCAAAATCCAGTAGCTTTCAGAGTGCTGCTCCTTCGTCAGAAAAGTGGGAGTCCTGTTCACAAACAGGGCATATAAAGACACAACGTCAATTTATAAAATCTAGTTGTAGATCCCACATGTCAGCTGCTAAGTAAATGGGACTGAGCCAAAGTTGTTTGCACCAACAAAGAGCTGAAACTGGCTTGTACACCCAGTAAATACTTTATAGCAAAGGCTTGGCAGGCCCAGACTTGGAGCCCAAGAACTCAATGCAGCTCCAGACAAGTTGAGCTTCCCCTGTAGCTTTCTCATGATGTGGAGATGCCGGCGTTGTACTGGGGTGGGCACAGTAGAAGTCTCACAACACCAAGTTAAAGTCCAACAGGTTTACTTGGTATCACCAGCTTTCGGAGTGCTGCTCCTTCATCAGGTGAATCATCTGACTCACCTGATGAAGGAGCAGTGCTCCAAAAGCTCGTGATACCAACTAAACCTGTTGGACTTTAATCTGTTGTTGTGAGACTTCTTATTGTGGCTTTCTCAGCCACTAGGAAGGTAGTAACATTCAGCAAGAAGTCACCACAGGGAGATTGAATTTTGTTTTAAATTTGTTTGTGGGACATGGGCATTGCTGGCTGGCCAGCACCCACCCCTACTTACCCTTGGAGAGCAGTTGAGAGTCAACAACATTGCTGTGCCTCTGGAGGCACATGTCAGCCAGACCAGGTAAGGATGGCAGATTTCCTTCCCTGAAGGATATGAGTGAACCAGATGGGTTTTTCAGACAATCAACAATGGTTTCACGGTCAGCAGTAGATTCTTAAATCCAGATATTTTTTATTGAAATCAAATTCTACCATCTACCATGGTGGGATTCAAACCAGGGTCCCCAAAGCATTAGCTGAGATTCTGGATATATAATCTGACAATAATATCATTAGGCCATCAAAATATGATTGTTGATTGATCATTGGTGTTGGAGAAAATTACGCAGTGCAAGTCGTGAGGTATCTACAGTACAGGATGTTGCAGCTAGTATTGCAGAATAACTTCCTGTGTCACTTTATAATGCAAAGTGCATCCTTGGCGAATTCTGCTCCTACTGCAAATCTATGCTACAATGGTGTAAGGTTATGCAACCGTTACTTTACAAAGTGGTGGAAACCTTACCAAACAGAGAGCAGTAATATTGGTGAGAGCTATTGCATACATAATCAATGCAAGGAACGGGACAGATCATACTTTTGGTGCAGAACCTTATCCACAGGGGTTGGGTTTTTGTTCTGGTGCTGGAACATATTATCTGTTAAAAGTCCGTGGTCCAGCTCTATGTTGCATTGGAGCTTGACACCTAATTGATTTTAGACAAGCAGGCCAATTGTTAGTGCAAATCAGTCTGTGCATTCACCATCCAATTAAGGATGGTGGATGTCACACCCCCCCCCCCCAACTCACCACCAATGGCCTTTTAGCACTCACAAATTGGCTGGTGGGGCTGCCGATGGAGGTAAGAGAGAGTGTGGAAACCTCAAGATGGGGGCATCCTCTGAAGAAAGTTTTTTTAAAAAAATGACATTAAGAATGACACAGCTGCCAAGGCCATTATCCCCAATCCCTCCACTGAATGGCCAGCAGCCACAACAGGACAGGGGGACCCTAGCTGGATGGAGTTTCCACCCCTGAAAATTCCAGGCGCGCATTGGCTTTATTAGGCCTTTTAATCAGCCAAACAGTCTTCAGGAACAAAAAATAGCTGAGAGACGAATCCGTGCTGAGATGGTGGAAAGTTGCAGGCCAGTTCATCTATTGCGGGGAGGTGGTGGTGTAGTGGCACTTTCGCTGGTCTAGTAATCCGGACACCTAGGGTAAAGCTCTGGGTTCCTGGGTTTGAGTCCCAACATGGCAGATGGTGAAACTTGAATTCAATAAAAATTTGAAATTAAAAGTCTTTTAAAGACCACAAAACCAATGCTGATTGTCGAAAAACCTCATCCTGTTCACTCATGTACTTTTAGGGAAGGAAATCTGCTATCCTTACCCTGATCTGGTCTACATGTGCCTACAGACCCACAATGCCGCCGACAAATGTGGTTAGTTCAAGAGAAAATACACATCCCATGTATGAAGAGAGAGAAAAAAATTATCTTCCATCTTGGTGGCCATTTAGAAGTTTGGCATTGGATGTCAAGAATTTAGGAATTCATGCATATGCACAGTAAATTATGATGATTTTGCACTTGAGCTTCCAGTATATGAATTTGGGAATATGCCAGGAGCTTAATTTATTAAAATTACCCCTTAGAAGTATGTAATATCAGAGACAATAGCCTTCAACTTCCACTGTACGAATATTAACACACAGTGATTTAATGTGTTTGCATTGAATTCCTTTGTCTACTATTTTGAAGGAGTCTTTAATCCATTTGTTTTAAGTGGGTCAATGGTTCTGTTAAAATAGCAAACGGGAAGGAAAATGTGTTAACCGTCCGTCTGCTCATATTCATACTTGGCAATTTCAAGGCCGCTGTATTTTAGATCTTTGATTTACTAGCTTTCCATTTAATAAACTGAGTTTTAAAAAGTGTCTGTACAGAGCTAATTCTAATTGTAGCTTTCACCCCATTTAATTTTTTTAATGGCCATTTCCCATCGGACGTTCCTCATCTCTCCTACCAACGGAGTCAGTGCATTTGATTTAAATGTATTTGGCTTGATAATGTCCTTTCCATTTCCTTAATGCACTCGCTGCTTTGATAATTGATGAATATGAACTGAGTTGATTTCCGGGCACAATGGTGTTGAAATGTATAGCCATTATTCAGTAAATGCTTTCTTTCACTATTAAACTATTTTACTTAATTGATCTTCACATTTACTGTTAAATGCAGAACATTAATAACAGTCATATCGCCTGTTCCAGTTATCTTTTCCCATTGATTGGTGAGATAATAAAGAGAAAAACATATGATTCATTGCCCAAAAAATGGATTATTATCGCACAAAGTTATAATTTTAAAAAAATCATTGTGGCAAAATATATTGCAGAACTCAGAGTAGATTCAGATATTGTGAAACCATTACATATCGGAAAATTTCAACATCCCAATTTACTTATCAATACCTGAACTTTTTCACAGTAAATTCATCACAATGTTAATGTATGCCTATTTGTGACATCAATAAATAAATAAACTTAAATGAAATAATCCTGCGTTCTACAAGCCGTAAACCCAAGCAATTTAGAAACTTTGTTAGAACTCCTTGAATCTATTCCTCCCTGGAACACCCATTAATTATCTGTATCATGGCATAATTATAGTTTATTTTTAATATTACAACATCTTACATTCATATGGTACATTTAAAATATTGAATGTTCTGAGTTGGTTAATAAATTAACCAAGGCTAAATCATAAAGGAATAGGGATTTTTCATTGCAATTGTATAGGATGTTGGTCAGGCCACACCTGGAGTATTGTGTGCAGTTTTGGTGTTCCTATTTCAGGGAAGGATGTCCTTGCTATAGAAGGCGAACAGTGAAGGTTTACCAGGCTGATTCCTGGTTTGGCAGGTCTGTAATATGAGAAGATGCTAAATCGGTTAAGGTTATAGTCATTGGAGTTTAGAAGAGTGAGAAGAGATCTCGTAGAAACTTATAAACTTCTAACAGGGTTAGACAGGGTAGATTCAGAAAGGATGTTTGCAATGGTGGGGGAGTCCAGAACTAGTGCTCATAGTTTGAGGATAAGGGGTAAACCTTTTAGGACTGAGGTGAGGAGAAATTTCTTCACCCAAAGACTGGCGAATCTGTGGAATTCACTACTACAGAAAGTAGTTGAGATCAAAACATTGTATGATTTCAGTAAGAAATTAGATACAATTCTTGGGGCTAAAGGGATCAGAAGATAGGGGGAGGAGGGGGAGGTGGGATCAGGATGTTGAATTTGATGATCACCCACGACCAAATGAATGGTGGAACAGGCGCTAAGGGCTGAATGGCCCGTTCCTGCATCTATTTTCTGTTTCTATAATACAAGAAAAAGTTAGGAAAAAGTTGCTGAAGGCATTGCTAAAAAGGAAAGTTTTGAGGAGCCTGTAAATAGTGGCAGTCAGTTTAGGCTGTTTTGATTGGAGATACAATTTATTCCTCAATTTACCTTAAGACTGTTGTCACCCACAAGGGGAATAACATCGTTATGGATAAGTTAACAGTTCTGTCTGAAATGTCTATCCTTACACATTGTACGTTCTGCCAAGCACCATTAAAAGCCTTACATAAGATACTGTTTGTTTTATGGACTCCCATGGGACTGAGTTGACTGAAAATTATTCTTTCCAAACTTCTTTTTGAAAAGCCAGTGACTCATGGTTCAGTGAATGCTGACAGTCCTCTGGTACAAATCACAGGTGGTCCTGGGTGAGCCCCAGATAGAATACTGAAGCCTATTTTCCTATGGCGCTATCACAATGAAGACTGATCTTGCCTTCTCAAGCAGGAATCAACGGAGAGCAATCAGGGGATCAAAACCCAAGTTGATTTTGCTCCTCCATAGCCCAAAGTTGTATGATTAATTGGGGTGTAACCTGAAATCTTGTTGTTCTGCTTGAATCAGTTACCTATTTACCAAATGAACAATTGGGGGAGCAATTGTTACCATGCTTGACGCTGAAAAAATAACTCAATCCTTCCATGGGATAAGTGAAACCTTTCTTCATAGTTTAGATTCCTACAATCCAGAAGATGTACAATTGCCACCAATACTTTCCTTAATTGATTACCACATTGTCTCTCCTTTCTTACCAGTAACTAGGGGAAAGTGACAGTAACTTCATTACAGTGTAAATTTAAGCCTTACTTGTGACTAATAAATTAACATTAACTTTTCCTTTTTCAGTTTATATTATCTTTAATCTTATTGAAGCTAATGTCTAATCAGTAGCAATTTACATATAAACTAATGCATCCTTTTCTATACTTGGTAAGGTTTTCATTGAGTCTTTTCAACGTAAGCACCTTTTAGTATCGAGCTGCCTTACTCCAGGGCAACTCAGATAGTCTTTCAGTCCAAGCGTCCAGTCTGCACCAACCATGTGAACAACCCAATCAAAATTGTGCCATTCTAAGTTCCATCAACATCAGGTAATATCACTAATTGTGTTGATATTGTTTATTCATTACTGTGCTTAGGATCCAAGAAACTCTTTAACTTTGACTTTTCTGGTCTCCAATGTTAAGCAGTAAACCTTAGCAGCACCATGACAAATCAGAAACATTTTGATTTACTTTAATGGATGCCATAAATTATTTAACAATTTACAGTGCCATTATTGGCAAAAGGAATAATGTTGTTTTTGAAATTCAGTCTTGTTGGTTTGGAAGTCTACAAGTAATGGTATTAAGGTGCGTGATTGATTTTTCAGTAGCCTTTGTTCAACTACCACACCTTGACATAAGCTGAGGGCTGTTTGAGAAACCCAGGCTGATTCTCCATCAGCTTGTCCGTCACAAGCATGCTCTTGTGGATAAATGCCTGGCTTCTCTCTAATGGTGCAGGAGAGATTGGCAACACATCGAATGCAAAATCACAACCATTAACAAACATCCTACCACTCTGTAGCAGAGTACAGTGGAGTACTGGCACTTGAATATTAGCTGTCCATTGGAACATGATTATTAACATATTCCATTACGAGAATTCGTTGTATTAATTAAGCGAACGCAGCCATTGAATTCTTTAGTGAGAATGTAGAAACTCAACATTAGAAGTCAAAGAGTTAATTTATCCAGTGAACACTTAGCAGGGTATTTTTCCTTTGAAGCAAGAACATTTGTGTTCCTTTTGTTTTTGGAATTTACTCCTATTAAATATGGAAATTACATTCAAGTGAGCAACCATAATACTGAGACGATTATCACAGAAAGCCACCTGCTTTGTCACAGATTACTATGCTTTATTTTCTTCTGTACATAAACTATTGCCTGTAATACCCCTTGTATTCAGATTTCTTTGTAGCATCATTTAGCTGTTTATCTCATTTTAGTGAGGGAGGCTCTATACAATCGATCAGCTTTGGTGCATAGATTGTATAAATTATCATTGACTCCTGGCATACATTGTGAGAGAAATATATAGAATGAACCTCATAATACCGTTCTGAAAATAATGCATCACTCATGTACAAAAGGCACACTTTATCACACAATGCCAATGCAGTAAATAGTAATGGGCTTGATCCTTTTGACATGATGGATTTAAAAAAAAACGCAGGCCTTCTACAGGCACTATCGGTACTTAAATTATACCATAATGCCATTATGTATAGAAGCTATGTAAACGTTTTGGCACTTGCCCAACATTTTTCAAGTGTCGTGTTGTCACATGCGAATTACGGCTCAAAAGCAAAATAAAAAAGAGCTCTAATTGGCCTTAGGAGTCACACGCACCAAAATCAAATATTCACAAAAGATAGGAGCCTAGCCATTTCTTACTGAGTTTTCCCCTGCCCTTTAAATGCCCTAAGGATTGGCATAAGAGCAACTAGCCCTTAATTGCCCTCAGGAATGCATGCCAAATTATGGCTTTAAAAGAAGTAGCAATTAGAATTCGGTAGCAGACATAAAAAAGCCCACCCTCCAATTTGCCAAGATTAGTGCAAAAAATGCACCATATATTAAATATATTAGATTCAAAAAATCGATAGGATGCAATAGAATTTTTATGATCAAATATTACCCTTAATAGCGTAGCATTAATTAAAATAGAATAACAAGAACTGTTAATTAAATAATTAAAGAAGAATTATGCTAAGGTTCGCAGCATAAATAACATCCTCTTGTGTAAGATGCCAGCAGACAACTGGCACCCACTGAGCTGTACTTACCAAGGAGTCTTCAAAACAATATTATGAGATACATTTTTGATCACTTTTCATTCTAACCACTTGTTTTAACCCACGTTATGACTCAATAAATGTAATTTCAAGAAATTTCCCTATCAATCCATCAGTTTATACCAAGACAACAGACCTCAACAGGACTTGTGATTGGGGAATTAGAGTTGGTCTCAACACTCTGAGCTTGGGAGGGGAACATTTTCCAGAATTTTTGCCACTGATCACAAGCTCATGACTCCTGCTGGAGACACTGATGTGCAGACGTTGCATCCAGACTGGATGGAGCTGGATTATGAAGCCTTCAGCAAGTTAGCATCGTGCCAACACTCATTGCTAAGGTTCGCAGCATAAATAACATCCACTTGTGTAAGATGCCAGAGGACAACTGGCACCCACTGAACTGCACTTACCAAGGAGTCTTCAGGTGGAAAAGAAATAGATGATGATACAGAGGCATCAAACTGAGAGGATTTAAAATGTGCACAGAAGCAATTCCATCTCTGAATGAAGAACATTTAAAAAATAAGAATCAGCACATCATGACTTATTCAATGCAAGCATCATTTTTTTTATGTTTAATCTCCTTTTTTTGAAATTTCAATTTTCAACTATTTATTCCTATGATTTTAACAATCCTTTCACGAGCCTGCACGTAGGCCGTGGTATTTTGACTTCAACAAGAAAATGGGAAGTTGTTATTTTGTGCCTGAAGATCTCTACATGATAAGTTCAAAAACACCATCTGTGCTATTACAACAGTCCCACACAGAGAACAAATAAGGCTGTAAAGGCCCAGAAAGTTAAGATTCCTGCATGGTGGTAGTGGGGAGGGGGCAGGAGGAAAGAGGATATAGGGTTGGAGGTTGGGGGGGGGGGAGGTGTGGGCGAGGAGGTTTATGGATGGTGGTTAGTTGTTCATTGAATGGTTGCATGCTTGACACTGACGAATGGGACAACACACCCTCTCTTGTAACACTTCAATGTGTGGATTTTGTTTAAGAAAGGATAGCTGACCGCAGTCAGGGTACAGAAACCCCTCTACAAAACTCTCCCTTTCCTCAATGACTGCCTGCCCGCCTCTGTCCAGCCTTGTTCTGCATCCCCTGACAATTTATGTCCCATCTGCTGCTGAATTTTCTCGCTATATTGTCTTGACTAAGCTGCCCAACGCAACTGAAAAAAAAATTGACACAACACCAAAGATCATAAGTTATATTAAGCAAAAAGCTGTTTTATTTATATACCTACATCAGAAGGTATTGAAATCGGATTAAAAAATATATTTAGATTTGACTGAACATTTCAAACACTACACATTTGTCAGAGACAAATGATCTGTTTTTTTTTTATTTGCACACACTTGTCACTGGATCGTTGTGCACCAAATTTAAGATGAATCTGCTTAAAGTTCTAAATTTTTGGTGAAGAAATATTTAAAATGAGGAAGTGTAAAAGCACTCAGATACAAACATAATCATAGAGGCTTGGCTATTTTTCTATGTTATTAGTTATGGATGAAATTGAATCCATTTCCGACCTTTTAAATAGGATGCAGCCAATTTTCCTCATAATTTTCTTCTCTAGTCTGCTGTAGGTAATGTTGCAGCCAAGCTCCAGCCTGTCTGCACCTGCAGCAGGCACCATTGGATAGAGGTCACGTGATTGACACTTTGACCCACAGCGAGCCATGTCACCAAACATTCCAGTGTATCTGGTGGATTGATTCATGCATATGTGGGATGTGGATGCTGCTGGCTAGGCAACTGAGGAGATGATGGCAAGCTGCCTTCTTGAACTGCCAAAACATTGAATGTATCCAAGAGGTGGCTAGATACAGCACTTGGGGTGAATGGGATCAGAGGTTACGGAGGAAAAGCAGGATTAGGCTATTGAGTTGGACAATCAGCCATGATCATGATGAATGGCGGAGCAGGCTCAAAGGGCCAAATGGCCTCCTCCTGCTCCTATCATCTATGTTTCTATGTTTCTATATAACTGCTTTTAGGTAGGGAGTGCCAGGTTTTTGATGCATTTGTGATAAAATCCAAAGTTAGGACTATGTGTAACTTAAACAGGAACTTGAACAATGTTATGTTCCCATGCACCTCCTGCCTTTGTCCATCTAAGTGACAGGGCCATGTATATGGGAGATGCTCTCAAAGAAGTCTTGACAGGATGCTGCAGTGCATTTTATAGATGGTACACAGTGCAGCTACAGTATGCTCCTGATGGTGGGAATTAATGTTTAAAAGTGCTGGATGAGATGCTGATCAGGTGGGCTACTTTGCCCTGAATGGGGTCAAATGTCTAGAGTGTTGTCGGAGTTGCACTTATTCTAAGCAAGTGGAGAGTATTCCATCACATTCCTGATGAGTGCCTTGGAGATGATGAAAATTATATTTGAAACTAAGACTGCAGTAAGATATTGAACACAAATTTTATTTTTGTATGTATCTTTAATATTTTCAAGAGCAGCAAAAGCCTTGAATGCGATACCTACAATCTCGCTCAGAATGCCTGGGGAACACCTATCGGAGATGTGAGCTTGTCATTTGTAGCGAGGCTGCAAGTGGGAAAGTAGTAATGAAAATTGCCACCATCTGGCTCACACCTGTTTTTTTGCTAATATAGCAGAAATGACTGAAGGATATTAATCCTGGTTGCAGTCCCTCCTCGAACAAGGGCCTGTGACAGACACAGTTTGTCCCAGTTGAGGAGTATTTGCTGACGTTTCACATTGTGCTTTTGATTGATAAGGTTCTACTTTCATGTAATCACTGGGGAGTCACACACATTACTGATTATTGAAGCATGGTTCATTCTCTGTACTCACATAATGAAGGCACTCAAGCTTTGTGTAGTGCCGGTCCTGAATAATTTCAAAAAAAAGAACACAAGATGCCTGCCTTAAAAGAGGTTTTCTAACCCCTTAGGGATAGCAGTGGCATAATCTGTAACATTGAATTTTTACTGGAAGAGCAGACATCTGAATCTGTACTGTATAAGCATTTTTTTATTGTTAGAATGAATTGTTCATTCCTTAATGTTTTGTATAATATCACAACTCCTGCTGCAGCAGGGTATTACAGATACATTTGATGCAGACAAATATATACTTAAGTATTTATCCAAAATGGGAATGGAATTCCTCTGTTGTTTTGGAATACATTTTAATCTACTTTACTTTGAAATGCAGAAGATTATTAAGCTTTTTTAAAAAGAATTTTGACCGTAGGTTATCTGTTTTTCTGGGTTTATTGTTAAAAATGTAATTCTAATTATCCTGCCACACACAAGGGCCCAACTAATATCAAAATAAACTTAAAAGTAATAAAAATTAAGGATAGCTGTGCATTTGTCTGTTTGGGGTTGGAATTCCATAGTTTAAAAAAATACTGCAAACACTGATCCACCTCTATACGGAACTGCAAGCACCTTCCTGAAACATTTAACATTCAATCACCATCATTAATAAGCTCTAGACAATTTAAAAATTAATTTTCCCAGTTTCAAACTGTTAGCGAAGATCATATGGCAACATTAGTGAGTCAGAAATTGCTGTCTTTGCTACTTAGAATTCCTACAGTGCTGCATTCCCCATAACTCCACACATTGATCTAGCTAGTCCCCCTGACACTAAGGGTCAATTTAGCATGGCCAGTCAACCTAACCTGCACATCTTTGGACTGTGGGAGGAAACTGGAGCACCCAGAGGAAACCCACACAGACCAGAGGAGAATGTACAAACCACACAGACATTGACCCAAGCCGGGAATTGAACCTGGGCCCCTGGTGCTGAGGCAGCAGTGCTAGCCACTGTGCCACAATGCTGTCCCTCTTGGATGGAGGAGTATAAAGGCTGGAGTTGGATAGAAGGCCCTCGGACTAGTAGCGTAAGGTTTCTTTTTAGATAAAAGCAGAAAATACTGGAAATACTCAATAGGTCAAGCAGCATCTGTGGAGAGAGACACTGAGTTAACATTTCAGGTCAACGAAGGTTTCTTCTTGTCAACAATGTATATGACTCACTTCCGTTTTTGTTCTCAGAACAGTTTATAATTGTAAAAAGAGGGGAAACAAATTTGTGTTTTCTGCCATTTATTATGGCCCTCTGAAAATAAGGATTTAATTTAATTTGGGTTTACTGACTTGGCATCATTTATAGGAGTAATGTAGTATTCATCTGGTATCTAATTGTTGCCATAAAGGAGGCATCAAAATGCCTGTCTCTCATCTGTTCTAAGTTCTAAAGTGTAATGAAACAATAACATTTTGTAAGTGTAAGGAAAATGTAATGAAACACAAACTGGGTGGGATTCTCCAGCCTCCTAGCCAGGTGTTTCTTGGTCGTGGGAGACAGCGTGCCTTTTGCTGGTGGTGGGATTCTCTGGTCCTGCTGCTGTCATTGGGAATTCTCACTGAAGCCACTTCACGCTGACAGGGAAACCTATAGACGGGGTGTGCTGGATGTGCTGCCAGAAAATCCCGCTGGCATGAACGGCTGGAGAGTTTGGACCAACATTATAATTCTAATTATCCTGCAACACATAAGGGCCCTATCCCACCTATGATACAAGCTATCAATGAAGCCATGTACCTACTATAGTCACCTTCCATTTGTAGAGATAGCACTCGATCAGATATTAGAATCCAGTTAAATAACAGGATACATTGGAAATAATCAGCAATTTAAGCAGCATATGTGAAAAGAGAAACAAAATGAGTGTTTAAATGAGTGCAGAGATGGAGAAAGAGGGGACAAAAGGGAAAAAAAAATGAGAGGGATGTTCTGTGGTAGGGTGGAGGGCAGGAGAGATTTAATGACATAAGGGATGGTAATGACAGTCAAATGGGAATAATAATGGGACACATAAGGAAATAAAGGCTGGAATTCTGTACAGAGGTGATAGCCCGACCATTGGCTGTTTATCCCCTTGCAGCCATCACCCATTGGGCTGTTAACTGACTCAGGACAAGATTTTTGACCCCATTTGTGAGGTAGTTCTCCCTCCAGGAGCTGCTGGCAGCCTTTAGTCCCAGTTCCACTTGGATCCTTGGTCATTGATGGGAATGCAGGCTGTCCCCAGTGCTGATCATCAATAGAACAAGATGAACAGGGCTAAAGGCAAAATACTGAGGATGCTGGAATCTGAAACAAAAACAGAAAAAGCTGGAAAATTTCAGCACATCTGGCAGTATCTGTGGAGAGAGAACAGAGTAAAAAGCCTGACAACACCAGGTTTTAGTCCAACCTATTTATTTCTCTAAAACCTGGTGTTGTCAGACTTTTTACTGTGTTTACGCCAGTCCAACGCCGGCATACCCACATCATGAGAGAGAACAGAGCCAGTGTTTATTATTGCTCCACAGATACTATCAGATCCACTGAGACCTTCCAGCTCATTTTCTGAAAATGAGCAGAGAATTTGGGGTTCTCTGCTATAGCCAGCCTGAAGAGCCCCAAAAGTGGGAGATATGGGATTGGTTTGGGGTGGAGGGGGGGTGGGTGGGGGCAGCGAGTGGAGTTGAGAGTTAAATGTCTTGGAGATAGGGGGTACCTGAACTGGAGCCCTGCCGCACCCCCCCTCCCCCCCCACCCTGCAAAGCAGACCATCAGGTGAAACCTGACAGCCTTGCCACATGCCATGGATTCTCCTGACTACGTATAAAATACCAATGGGGTGATGGGCACAACACCAGATATTTCACTCCTCTCATCTGGGAGCCATAAAATTCCACCTAAAAGATGGGTCCAGAGGAGATGTCAATTCAAACAACTGAACCATTATCAACAGCTTTTGTCTAAAAAAATGAGGCCAGAAGTTGAGACCTGAAATGGTTAAACTTGATGCTGAGCCCAGAAGGTTCCAACTGTGCCAAAAGAGAAGATAAGATGTTGTTCCTCCACTTACATTGAGCTTCATTGGAACAGTGCAGGAGGTTAAAGACAAAGAGATCAAAGTGGAAGAGGGAAAGAGTTTTAAACTCACAGGTGACCTCCTCTAGACTCATCTTGTCCCATTGCCATCTTCTTCTGCTTTGATGCACCTCCATCCATTCTGGGCTGTAGACTTCAGGTGAATGGGAAGATCAGTCTTTACAAACAGGAAAGTTTGTAAATGTGATTAATGGCTTGTTGAATGTTGGAAGGAATTGTGTCTGAAGTTTGGAGTTTTGAATGGCTTGGTCAGATGGCCTAAGATGCACAGATTAGGCAGAACATATCTGGGTGAGGGCACTGTGTGCTTCTCTGGCAGTCAGGTGTGTGGCTGCAAGCAACATGGCAACACCTAGCTTCTCCTCCTCGGAAGAAGAGGCTGGTTATTTTTCACCTTCCTCTTCCTACATCTCCATTCCTCCCTTCAGGATAATGCTGCAAAGGGTGCAGCAGACCAGGACAATGGACAAGGACACACTGAAAGTCAAGCTCAAACCTGTTGGGGCACATTTTGAGCAACCCAATGACGTGTTCTACTTTTTGTCCTTGTGGTCATGTGACTCCTATTGTATTTCATTTCTGGTTCACAGGTAGGGCTCCTTACAGAAATCATCAGCTAGGTCTTTAGAGGGTTGCCCTTGTCTCCCAGGAACCAGCTACAGACACTGTCAAAACCAAAGGGATATGTGACAGCCAGAGAATAAAGGAATCACAGCAGCTCCCTGGATATCTAACACAGGCATGATCATCGTCACATGATCACAACCTAACTGAATGTTAAGAGAATTGATTCCCTTCTGATCGACGAAGGTGCCTGGTTAATCTGAGGCTGCCTTCACTGCCACGTGTGTGTGCCATTAGTAACTCTCCACAAGACAACCACTCGCAGAGAAGCCAACAGACCTTGGTGATTGACAAGCCTCATTCTTGGAAAAGTTCACGTAACTAGAAAACAAGTCAACAGTGAGCAGGGAAATGCACTGCGGGCAACAGACTGAGAAATCCTTGCAATGTCACCAGCAGATCCTCGACAGAACCAGAGACAAAAGAAATTGCAGCGCTGTGGTGAATTTGACAGCCACTGGCAATGTGTGTCCACCTGGCCCTCTTAGAAGGAGGTCTTCTTCCAGGAGGTAGCAGATCTGCCTATAGACCCTGTGCAAGACATATTGCCTTGTCCGTGCTAAAGCTCTCCACTGATCCACTCTGTCATGTGGAGTGGCATGCGGCTGTAGTAAAGGCAGCTTCTGTTGGTGCTATTGATGTTCCTCATCAAATGTCTGGGCTCTTGCTGATTAAGTTGCTCGCCTGCTGTAGAGAAGAAAGGAAGTTGAAATGAAGGCAAGCATTAGACCAGGGCAGGTAATAACAATTCTGAAAATGACTCTCAAAGTTGTGAAAATAGGCTCCTTGAATGAATGTTACATCTCCACTGTGGTTTGACCATAAGATTTGTGATTTCACTATCTAAACTCTTCTCCGTGCATCAATTTCATTGAGTGCCCTTTGCACTTTCACCTTGTTGATTTGGGTGAGTTCCAGGCACTTCAGGAAACCTATGCATTGCCTTATGGACAGAATGTTGGATTAAATTTGATGGTAATTGCTTGTTTGCACATTGGAATTATTTGTTCTACAGTTCCATAAGGTTCCTTTCAAACCTGCCAGGTTAACCACTGAAGAGGTCGTGCCAGATTCCCAAACTAAAACCACTTCTTGGGGTTTTAACCCCTATGTGGCTTAAATGCCTCCCCCATCATCTTCCCCCCTCTCCACTAGCATCTACACCCAAACCCACTACCCCTTTGCAGTTAGAATTCTGCTCTGGAGCTTGGAAGTATTCACATATACAAATGCTTAGCATTTTCATCTGAATTTCTCCACTATTTTGATGGAGTGATAAACACTTCAAGTAAATGGGTTAACTTTGCCACGAGAAAGCAGATTGAATAATTCCTAACAAACGCATTAAGCTTGCCTACGTCTGTGTCCTGTGGTGCAGTTTCAAGGCAATTATGTATTTGGTTGTATGCGTAGATCAAAGCTCGCTAATTACAATTTTTCTGCACTTGCGTGAAAGCTGATTAATGATTGCTGAAACCCCACCATGAAACCGCAATATAGATGGAGCCCACCCACAGGCGATATGTTAAAGATCTGCAATAAAGAATGCAGAGTGTCTACTGGGACTAATGTAAACAGACCATTAGTGTGTGAATGAACATGGAGCACTCACCAAAGTGTTCTTGTAACATTTGCATTTTTGGTAATTTGTTTTAAAATGTATCCTATCGAGGCAGAATTGATTTTTGCATTGCATTCTCAGTTGTAACTCCGTATAATTGCTGATAATGTTACATAAACTCGTTTAGTTCATCTGCAGGGACTGTGAGAGCTATTGGGCAGCACGATAGCACAGTGGTTAGCACTGCTGCTTCACAGCTCCAGGGTCCTGGGTTTGATTCCCTGCTCGGGTCACTGTCTGTGTGGAGTTTGCACATTCTCCTCGTGTCTGCATGGGTTTCCTCCCACAGTCCAAAGATGTGCAGGGTTAGGTTGATTGGCCATGCTAAGAAATTGCCCCTTAGTGCCCAGGGATGTGTAGGTTAGAGGGATTAGTGGGTATAATATGTAGGGATATGGGGGTAGGGCCTGGGTATGATTGTGTTCAGTGCAGACTCGATGGGCCGAAGGGCCTCTTTCTGCACTATAAAGTTCTATGATTCTAATGGGGCAGAATTGTCTGATTCCCCTGCAGGCAGGTGTGGAGGGGGCAGGGAAATTCCCTGAGAGCCTTCCCCCTCCCCAACATCCCAGGCAAGGCCTCAGGTGGCCCGATTGCCCTCAAGATGTCACCCCTGTCTGGCCAGCAGGAGGAGGATGGTGGCTGCTGGGAAGCTTGGCAGATGAGCTTGATTGGGCCTCAGGTGGGAAAGGTTCCTTCATATGTCCCTTTTCCAACCCAAAGCTTCTTCAGGATCAGTCCCCTGTCCCTCCAGTCCAGGTAACCCCTTTCTCCCACCTCTCGGCCTGTGTGTTCTGACCCCATCGCCCTCGCCAGTCTCCCCCTCCCCCGCACACCCACCCCTCCCTCTGGGCCTCCTCTCCTGGCCCCACTGAGAACATGCCAGACTCATCTACCTTCTGGCTCCTGGCTCTTCTTCACTCAGATTGGACACAGTCCTGGATTCAGGCGGTTTTGCAGGAACCAGGGAGCTTCCGCCAATTAGATTAGTCCGAAGCTCTCAGAGGCTGGTCTTCCTTACCAAATGAGGGTAAAATCTTGGCCTGAGTCATTTGACAACCCTCACAAAATGACTTCAAGGCAGTCCACCGAAGAGGGGGTGAGTTTCATGGTGAATTTTGTGGTGATGGGCAATAAACCCATTAAAACCTCACAGTGTTCAGAACAGTTACCACGGAGAACCAGTTGCTGGATTATGTTGTGTTGATTGTGGCTCCAATGGGCTAGAAACCTTCCGTGCATCTTACACACAATATAAAACTAATTCCACCATGGCAGGTACAAAACATCTTAAGCGACTGTCACCAACATGTGGTAAGAAGTCTGACAACACCAGGTTTAAGTCCAACCAATTTATTTGATAGTAAACTCACAAGCTTTCAGGGTTTGCCCTTTGTCAGGTGAATGGAGAGTTCTGGCCTCAGACAGAGCATATAACAGCACAGACAGTTTACAGAGTGTTTACAGTTTACAGATGTGCTGTTATATGCTCTGTCTGAGGCCAGAACTCTCCATTCACCTGACAAAGGGCAAACCCTGAAAGCTTGTGAGTTTACTATCAAATAAATTGGTTGGACTTAAACCTGGTGTTGTCAGACTTCTTACTGTGTTTACCCCAGTCCAACGCCTGCATCTCCACATCATGACCAACATATGGGACAGCATGGTGGCACAGCTGTTAGCACTGCTGCCTCACAGCGTCAGGGACCCAAAATCGATTCCTGGCTTGGGTCACTGTCTGTGTGGAGTCTGCATGTTCTCCCCGTGTCTGCGTGGGTTTCCTCTGAGTGCTCCAGTTTTCTCTCACAATCCGAAAGGCGTGCTGGTTAGGTGCATTGGTCATGCTAAATTCTCCCTCAGTGCCCCCAAACAGGTACCACAGTGTGGCGACTCGGGAATTTTCACAGTAACTGCGCTGCAGCGTTAATGTAAGCCTGTTTGTGAAACTAATAAATAAAGTTTAAAGAATATATACTCTTGCAGGAGAAGATCATGTACAACATGAAGAATGAGGCAACAATCAGAGTAGTCTGAGCAGACCTGCCTATATGGAGGAAGACATGCCAGCCAACATGGGCAGGGGCAGAATCATGGTCATCGCGGACAGCAACAACAGAGGCAATGTCATGCCGGGCTTCTGCACACTTTTCACCCTTCTTTTGTCCACTCGCCACAGAAGTTTCTTTCAGTAACCACTTCACTCTCAGCTCTTCCTCCAATATTAAGAGTTGATCCATGGTGCTTTCTTTCATTCCAGGTGTTGCCACTTCAGGGACAGCATGCCAACTGTGTGAAAATAAAGCATCACTCAACTGGTACTTAGTAAGGACCACCTCAGAGACTGGCACCATTCAGGCTTTAGACTCGAGAGGGTGTGTAAGAAGAAAGGTCTTAAAGTGCGATGGATTTCTAGCATGCTAGCAGGGGTTAAATTTTCCACTGGGCTGTAATATTTAATCAAATGAATCATAATAATGAAAAAGTGTTGCGAGGACATTAATAATTTAACATCTTTCCCCTGGTACGTGCATAGTCCGGCAGGTCACATGATAGCCAACCAGGAGCCTGAGGCAATTAGAAGCACACAGAATTGTAGATTAAGTGAGTGTAATTGAGAGAGTGAAACTGAAATAAGCTGCTTCATTCTGGAGAGAAATCAGCAAAGCCTTGAACCTAGCCAGGGGACCGGCAGACCCTAGGTGAAAGACCGCATCAAATAACAGCACGCTTTATAGTGGGGAGACTGGGATTATGTGCGAGTCATTCTCTGGGTGTTACTAGGGAGGAGGAACACAGGCGTAATTAATATGGGTCAGCTCCCTGAAGGAGAAAAGAAAGCACTCGAGGTTCAGGTTCAGCGCGCGGGGGATCCTTTCTCCCTTGCACAAGTCGCCAGACGACATTTGTAGCCGAGACGGGGAACTGCAGTCACGTGAGCCCGTTTCCAGTCAAAACAATCCTGAGTGAGAGACAGAAACCCAGCAGTGCTGCATGGCTGCATGCTGCAGTACCCATCCCAGATGTTTCCACACTTCATAAATCTTTCCTTTCTCCCTGTTGCCTTCTGGGTACACAAAGCGTAAAAAGCTGCAGCATAAAGATTTGCTTTGTTTGGTTCAGACCAATATTTGAATGGAGACTAATTTATCAGTGGCGCTGCAATTACCTAATTAACCCTTTGAGAGTTCAATGTCCTTTACAGCTGGCAAAACGCTCACACACACAATGGTGGAAAATTAAGATTCATAAAGCAATATTAATGCCTGTGAAGAACTGAATGTAACTTAGCTACCTTACAGATCATAAATTGAAATAATCCTCATCTCTCAGAGTCTTAAGCCTGAGCAAGCCATTAATTCTTCTTTCAAAAAACAGGGTCGATTTCTTTTGGGAAACATGATAGGTGTTGAGGTATCACTTTCTCGAAGCTGGAGTCCTGCTCATAGAGTCTCTGCAGTGCAGAAGAGGCCATTTGGCCCATCAACTCTGCACCGACTCTCCAATAGATCTTCCAACACAGATCCAGCCTCCTCCCCACCCCCAAACCATGATGTAACTCCATGCATTTACCCAACTAATCCCCCTAACACCTTTGGACATGGGCACCAAGGGGCAATTTAGCATGGCCAATCTGCACATCTTTAAACTGTGGGAAGAAGCCTGAGCAACCAGAGGAAACCCACACAGACACTGTGAGTATGTATGAAGTCCTCACAGACAGTGATCCAAGGCTGGGATCGAACCCGGGTCCCTGGCGATGTGGGGCAGCAGTGTTAACCACTGTGCCACCGTGCCACCCACTCAGAGATGTACTGCCAACTCAGTGCTCACACTTAACATTTAAATAGTCCACCTCACCCTGACACAGGTAGGTCCCACTGATTCCAGCCTCACACCCAGCTCCTGCTACTTCCACATACCTTCAGCTATTCTGCTTTGACTGCCACATCGCCCAAACACAGGGCAACATATTCACTGACATTCTGTCCTCTCTCTTACAGCACAAGTGCAGCCATAATAGGTCAGAGTGGAACAAAACCAATGGGGAACAAAGATATCTTCTGGGCTGTATGAAGAAAAAGGTACTCCACACCTGACCATCATGCATCAGTGAGAACATTCAAGATGATGGCATGTTGCTGCCTTAATTATAGCTCTACCTAGCCCCCCTTTCTCCCCCAATATCCCCCTCCATCACCACCCCTGCAGCTAACACTCATCCTGCCAATTATCACAGTAACCAATTGCTAATGGGGTCGCTATGATCTTTACTCCAGCACTCTTCCCTCACCTCAACATCCCACTTCTTCCTCCTTCTGCACTGTAGGTATTCTATTCTATTCCCTGAAAGACAAGCACGCTGAGATTCTGGAGGCATTGATTAATTTGCAGGACAGGCAATTGTCATTTTCAAGGAGCGTGGGTGAACCTGGCTTGATCCTGGCAGAGTATATCAGAGGCCACCCGTGCATCTGCAGATAGCTGTTGGACGTACCTTGTGAAGTAAATTACTCCTGTTTGTGCAAGCTTAGGTTTTAAACTGTCTTTCCCAGAAAATTGCTGGAAATGTGAGCTGATAATGATACAGTGAGGACACTTGGAACCTCGATGACTGCAAGACAAATGGTGCATCGCCTTAACCAACAGAGTTTTAAAGAATGAGAAGTAGAGGAAGCACAGAGAAGGAAATGTAAATTAGAGTGGGGCAAGTCAGGTACAGGATAAGAATGAGGGAAAGAAAGGTTGTCTTCAGAGAAAGGGGGAATAGAGAAGAAAAGTAAGAAAAGAACTAGGTTTAAAATTTGACATTTTTAAAATCTCCTGAAACATTCATAGAAATCATAGAAATCCTACAGTGCAGTACAGGTCTGCATCGACAACAATCCCACCCTATTCCCACAACCTCACATATTTATCCCACTAATCTCTTTAACTTATGCATCCCAAGATACTAAGAGGCAATTTAGCACAGCCAATGTACTTAACACACATATCTTCGGACTGTGGGAGGAAACCGGAGCTTCCAGAGGGAACCCACACAGACACAGGGAGAATGTGCACACTGCACAGACAGTGACCCAAGCCGAGAATCAAACCCAGGTCCCTGGAGCTGTGAGGCAGCAGTGCTAAATGTGAGTGAGAACGAGGATGGGTTCGATCCATCAACCCCTGAGTTAGAGGCCCAGCACACTCCCGCTGTGCCACACTGCTCCTTCGCAACCTGAAAGACTGAGACTCAGCTGTTGTAATTGTTCACTTTCAGGACAGAAGAGATTTGGTTGTGATCATGAGCACTTTTCGCATTATTAAAAGGGTATTTACATTACATTACAAGTTACAAGACTGAACTTTCGATGGTGTGCAATATGAGCAATTAATGCACATAATTTCCCGAAAATCATGGGGACCTTTAATGCTATTTGCTCGAAGGCAGAGCAGCGAACCTCAGCCAGCTACATGTGGTCAATCACAATTCATGGGTTGTCTTTTCCCTGTCAGTAGTTGCTGGCCAGTTTGTGCATTTTCCTCATCCACACTTCAATCAGCAAAATCTGACCCCATATGTTTTTGGCACATGCACAAATCAACATGTTCACCACCTTTCTACACTTGGAGAATGGTTCCTCCAATCCTGCAACGTAGAAGGGGTCCACTTGCAGCTGGTATGTGAGAAACTGTAATAAAAAAGCATAACAATTGCCAGAGCTGCTATAAAATAGGTTATCAGGATACCAATAGCTTCAAGTAATTCTGAAGTGCATTTTTTTTAACTTTTATCACATTTTCATTTTTAAGGATCTTAAATAGATTTCATTTTGCATTTTATGCTCAGTTCCTGAGCCCTTCATAATATTAATGATTGCGGATTATGAATTTTTCTTTGCGCAATAGCATGGAGTGAAGGAGCTTATAGTTGATCTGTAAGTTTCCTTCTCATTCTTGAAGGTGTTAACTTATGGATTGGCACAGCTCCATTAGCATTAGTTACAGCCTTGCTTTGGGCAGAATTTTGGCAGTTCTTTGGGCAGAATTTTTTGCTAAAACCATGGGTCCCCCTGGGGAAAGCCTGAGTCCACAGGGCCAGGAAGCCATACCCGAGTCTGATGACTGACATGTTGTTGTGGCTCAGATTACGTCCCCATCTGGAAGGTCCCGCCTCCAAGAGCTGCTGGCCAATCATGGGGAGCGATGAAGGAGACCAAACCGCAAATTAAGTGGGGTGATTTGACCAGGGCCAGCCACATAAGGTGGGGGGAGGTCACCGTCAGGAGGCTGGTGGGGGTGGGGTAGCAAACAGGGCAGCGATCACTGTTGGGGGAGACCTCCATTAAGCATTGGGTGCTTCGATAGGAAAGATTCCCCATGTGAAGCCTGAAGCAGGTCACCAAGCTTTACCTAACAGTTTCACCACATGGCATGGTGACCGAGGGTAGCCCTTTACATTATTTGGCCACTCAAGTGATTGAGTTACCCCACAGGTGGCAAGCTACTTATCCTCTACACTGCCACTGGTAAAATTCCACTGGTGAAACATAGGCAGTGAGCACCCAATGTGCTGGCTGATTTAACACCCCCACCACATCCATCCCTGCAATTACCAGTTGGCTCCCACGGAGCATAAAATTCTGACCTTTATGTTTGAGATGATGTAGTGAGTGTCAGTAGAGTTTTTAACCATAGGGGCTTCAAAACGTGTCAAAGGACAACCTGAGACATGTAACAGTGGTGTAAGAGGTTGCGGGGGGTGCGGTGGGAGGAGGCTGTAGCGGGGGAGAAAGATGGAAAGTGAGATCTTATTGCCTTGCCATTGCCAATGGGGTTTCCTGTGGATGCACCCCTCGTTGTCAGAAAGCTCAGGATGGGTGTGCACAGTCGGTGGGGCGATATGGTCCCATCAGCATTAAGGGCAGCAAGATTCTGGAGATTATGTGTTAGCACAACAGAACCAAGCATATCCACTGGCTTTGGGTCCACTGGTTTTTCAGATTGGCATATGTGCTCTTCTCTGAAATATAGGGCTTGTTGAAGTATCGGGGGCATGCCTGCCAGCTGGAGGGCCAGACAATGACCTGCACGGCCTCTTTTTGGGAAGATGCATCAAATTACAAACCAGTCAAGCAGTGATGAAGACAGTGGCAGGGTTTCCACTGGAATCAAGACCCTGAATGGCAAGAGCTGGCATCCATAGGCTGGCAACTCTTGAGCTCAGCATCATGGCAGGTTAGGTCATGGCTGTCATTACAAGTGCAAGAACCAGAGTCCCAGGATAGTGGAGGGGTGGAGGACTCAGGTGTGGAGGGTGGGGGAGGGGGAGCTTTTGTGCTATGGGTGGTGGGTCACAGAGGGATGTGTGGAGTGGAGTGGGTTGGCAGAGAAGGCAGGGTGTGTCTCAGTGTCCTCCCTGCTCGTTACAGAGGTTGAGTCCATCAATCAGACCCTGAGTATCTTTGATTGAGGGACCCCTCCCCTCTCTCAAGAGGTGAGAAGTTGCCATGTTTTAGCTGCTGTTCGTGCTACATGACAACAGGCCCACCTGCAGCTGAGTTAATATTAACTCTGGCATGATGAAGCCCTTTAAATAGTCTTGGATTTGCCAGTTTAAGAGCCTCAATTAGCGGAAGGTTGATCATGGGGCCTTCCTGCCCATAACACAGTTCAGGTGAAGGTGAGAAAGTGACTGGGATTCGGGTATACCACCACCCTGCCTAAGTAATTGCCCTTTCTGCCTCCATGCTCACCACCAGAGGAGAAGTTTCCACCCATAGCTCCCAGTACTGGATACAGGAGAGTTGACGAGCCTGCGAATTTCTCAGAAAATTGGGATGAGCAAAGGGATCATAGAATCATACAATCCCTACAGTGCAGAAGGAGGCCATTTGGCCAATCGAGCCTGTGGTGACAACAATCCCATCCAGGCCCTAACCCAATGAATTTACCCTGCTAATCTTCCTGACACTAAGAGGGAAGTTTCCCTATCCCACCCGCCATGGGAATTGTAGCAGGTAGTGAGGGGGGTGGTGGTTGCCATGCAAAGGTCCATTGACCAGGGTGGGATTTTCTGGTTTTGGGGCCAGCGCGGTTGAAAAATCCCGCCCTAAGGATCGATTTAACATGGCCAATCAACCCATCTTTGCGGTACACTTTTGGTATAAGTTCAGAGTGCCGCTCAAGTGCTTCTGATGAACACACACAGCTTTGTATCATAGCTGGGAATTTATTTTACAAACTCGTGAAAAAAACAGCAGCTGGAAAATATGATAATTGTCAAGTGATTTCAAAATGATTTGCTTCTCCTGCTTGGCAGAAATGCCACCGACTGCCGCTGACATTTGCGATGGACAGAATTATGACCAACGATGATTCCATTATCTTTGTAAGTGTCGCAAATAAACTCTGCATTATGTTCTCACTGACACGCGTAACCCACACTGCACGCATTTGTAATAAGAGACTAAAATTCATCGCTAATGGCCATTTTGTAGCCTTCCCACAGTAAAAGATACAGGGTGAAAATTAATAGTTGCTCACAGTAAAAGAGATTATAAAATGTTCGTGGCATCTCAGGGAGACAAAATGATATCCCGCAAAATGTTTTCTTTTAAATTTCGTTATGTAAAAGTACAAAATAAGAAAACAATTGTTTTTTTTTCCCCTGCAGGGCAGCATATTGTTTGCGCACAAATGAGCTTTTGTGATGAGATACTCAAATAAATGATACAGAATAGTTTCTTAAAATTAAAATGACGGGTTTTTTTCTTTTTTAGTGTTTCTTGAAAAACAGTAATATTTACTGTCCGATTCCCTCCTTTCTATTTGCCTCAATGGAAGCGAGGGTGGGGGGTGTTCTGTCTATTTATATCAGCATTTATCACGTCTAATATTAGCACAAAGCAGAATTACGGACAATTTAGTTCAGCTTCTGTACACTCATGTCTCACATATAATTTCAAGGTCAGTAAATAGCAGCAGACAGTGCAGCTACCACAGGGCTGCTTGATCCCATCTTCACTCACAGTGTGCAGCCATTCTCTGGCAGGAATCAAGAGTGCCAACACTGCAGTTTTCTCTTTCCTTGACCTTAGCATCCTTGAGACAGTGATGGGATGCTGCCGATCTGGCAGGCAGGAGTCTATAAGCCATAGAGTCATAGGACGGTTACAATGCAGAAAGGGGCCATTCAACCCATCGTGTTTGTGCTAGCCCTCTGAAGGGAGCCATTCACTCAGTGCCACACACCTGCCTTTTGTTTTGTGCGACCCTAAAACGGAAGTTAGAGGCCAATCGTCCCTCCTGCGCTGCACTATTGTGGTTAACACTGGGCAATCGTGCATTAGAAGAGGAAGTTTTAGCAGGTAAGGATTCTTTTCTGCAGTTTCCTGCCTGAAATAATCAGATCTTATGTTGTGCTGAAGAACCTTCATTATGCTGTCTGCAACATTAAAAGAATCACTGTCTGTTAAATAATAGAGATAACACCTGATATAGAGACAGTAATCTAATCTTGGGGTTCAGAAGGGAAAGATAAATTACTTAACAAGACGCATCATTGAACCTCTTAACTGGATTACTGATTTTCATTTCATTGGCATACATCCACTATGTATGGCATACATACATCTGTATGTGTGACTGGAGATGCTGTACACTGGTACTGGTACTTCCAAAAATATGAGTGATCTTCACTTTAAGATGTAGAATTGCTATTTAAATCGTGGCATGGTGCAAGTTATTCACCAGATGACACTGGAAAGCCTGAAGGCTGAGCAGCTTACCTGTCGCACGACGTCACACAAAATAATTTCTTTACGAGTTCAGGCAAATGCTTGATTACAAATTACTTTTCGCATGAGTGGCAAACAATAAAATTAGATAGCAAGTGCACCACTGACTCTGTGGCTGGAATTCTCCCATCCCACCCGCCACTGGAATTTTAGCGGTCGGGTTGCGGAGAACGTGAAACACCATTGACGGTTGGGTGGGAATTTCCAGCCTGTGATTTCACAATTTGTTCAAAGGGAACAGGTTTAGAAGCTGGTACCCAGATGTTTTATTGCACTGTTTAAAAATGATGGTTAGAAAAAGACTATTCAGCTTGTCCCAGGCAGTTATACTTTGCCCACCACAATACATACACCCACCCCCATCCTGTCCAGAGCCATAGAACATCTGGGAGGGGCAGAAAAATCAAATACATATCTATAACTCCAAATTTATTTGCTCACATCCCTCTATGGTTGCTTCTGTTAATGAAATTGAGGATGCTACACAGGTTTACCTATGCACTTACAGTATTTTTACTCATTCATGGGACACAGGCATTGCTGGCTGGCCAAATTGCCAAAGGGCAGTTGAGAGTCAACCACACTGCTGTAGTTTTGGAGACACATATGGGCCAGACCAGGTAAGGATGGCAGATTTCCTTCCCCAGTGGACATTACTGAACCAGATGGGTTTTTCTGACAATTGACAATGGTTTCATGGTCATCAGTAGATTCTTACTTCCAGGTATTTTTTAATGAATCCTGCCATGGCAGGATTCGAACCCCAGAATTTCACTCCAAATATACATTTTCATTGAAAGCAGCAAACCAAGCAAGTAAAAGAAAAAAGAGAAGACACTGACAAAGACTGCAGGCTGATAAAAGGGAGGCAGAAGGAGTGGGGATTCAGAAAAAAAATCTTGTATCATCTTTTAATGAATTAAGAATCTTGCTGATCCAGATGCTTTGTTGTAGATTCTGTAGAATAGGATTCTTGATTCCCATCCGCTAGATGGTGAGCTTTGCCAGTCTAAGTCAACCTTACTGTGTCAAAAGGGAAAATAAAAATTACCTCAGGGGAGGGAATTCCTTTCTCACTGGCGTGAGCGTGACTTCTGACAGGTTGATATAAACATGGCAGTGAACTGGACTATCCCAATATTTCAACAAAGTAAGCAGTGGTTCTGGAGATCTATTAATGGTTTAGTTTAAGAAAGAATACAAAGAGCTGTGTCCATCTGTGACTATAGTTCATATGGTGCAGTGTCCTTAACGTGATAATGTCCCAAGGTATCTGGATCTGCGCTTGGAGAGAGAAAATTTGAAGGGTGCAGGCAGAGGGCAAGTGGCTTGAGATCAATCAAAAATTGTTGAATTTCTTTGTCAAAACTTACCCTTTTCCCATTTACAAAAGCTTCCTTTGCTTTTGTTATTTAATTAAGTTGTGTAGTATCTGTCTTCTGTTTTTGAATAAGGGATCCCATATGGGTCCAATGTTTACGACTGGGAATAATAACTTGGTAACAGTTGTTATCACTGATGGCAGCCAAGGTGTTATCCCCAGTTATTGCCAATCATATTTTGGAAATAAGAATATGAAGCAAAGTTTCATTTGATTGACAACTACTTTGGGATGAACTCTGGCAAAAGCCAGATCAAAGAGATAAAGCTCATCGCAAATAAAAAACAACTGGCAAAGGTAGAAAATAATATTTTTTATGAAACAACAGTGAAATAATGATGCCATTTCCTGCTGACACATTCCATTACTGTTAACCTGACAATTGATGAAAATTACTGGCAAAACAAGTTACTGGCAAAATTGCACATCCTATTTTTATATATATACATGATTTGATACGGAGCCACTCCTTTGAAAGTATTATATCTGTGGGTTTCAAAAACATCTGTGAGTTAGTTGGCTCTCGACCAATTCCTTTTCCCAAGCAAAGTGCAATGAAGCTCTGAATCTTTAACTGCCTCTACGGATTTTGGCACTGCGATGACAAATATGGTTGGGTATAATTATCTCTTTAAATGTGAAAACTCAAAATGTCATTAAAACTTTGAGTGTTTCTATTGCAATTTTCAAATACACCCAAAATTTCTATTCATTCAAGCACAGCTGCCTCTTTCACACGTGCAGTTTATTTTTGTGTCTTTTTCTCATTCACTCTCTGGGTCATCTGTTCTGCTAAATGCAGGATAATAGGAGTAGTTTCGGTCTGAGAACTTAGGATAGACCATTTAGGACAGAGGTATTTCTTCACCCAAAGAGTGGCGAGCCTGTGGAATTCATTGCCACAGGAAACAGTTGATGCCAAAACATTGAATATATTCAAAAGGTGGCTGTATGCAGCACTTGGGACGAATGGGATCAAAGGTTATGGGGGAAAAAAGCAGTATTAGGCTATTGAGTTGGATGATCAGCCATGATTGTAATCAATGGTGGAGCAGGCTCAAAGGACCAAATGGTCTCCTCCTGCTCCTATTTTCAATGTTTCTATGTAATTTTAAAGGTCTGGTCATGGACACATATCAGCCGACTCAAGAGCACCTTCCTACCTGCTGCCATCAGACTTTTGAATGGGCCTGCCTCGCATTAAGTTAATCTTTCTCTGTGCCCTAACTATGACTGTAAGACTACATTCTGCACTCTTTCATTTCCTTGTCTATGTACGGTATGCTTTGTCTGTATTGCGCACATGAAACAATACTTTTTACTGTATACAAATACATGTGACAATAATAAGACAAGTTAAATCAGCCTGGTGTTTCCTTTCTCTAACTTTTTTTTACCCATTACCTCTTCTCTTGTGACAATGGAATCTGCTAGAGTTCCAACAAGCTCACGTCTTGATTAGCTGTAAAACTCACATTCTAATCAGTATTCTGTAAACTGAGTGTGTGTCTTTACATCCCCTGTTTGTGATCAGAACTCTCCATTCACCTGATGAAGGGTCAGAGGCCCAAAAGCTAGTGGCTTTTGCTACCAAATAAACCTGTTGGATTTTAACCTGGTGTTGTGAGACTTCTTACTGTTTTTACCTCAGTCCAACGCCGGCACCACCACATCATGACTTGTAAAAGACCAGGCAGTATTTAAACTTCATCTTCTCAATGTCTCGGTGGGTGAATGCTGTGCCAGATGTGATATATCACCATTTCAACCAAGAATGTAACACTTTAGCTCACCTTCAGCAGCAAAATGGTGCAGCCAGTGCAGCTGAGCTCAGCATTCTTGGAGTAGGAAGGGATAGGAAGATGGGAAAAGTATCTGCAAGTCCTTGTCCCAAATTGTTATCCAGAGATATGAGAAGAGGAAACGTGGGAAACATTCAACAGGTTTGACATTCTTGGCCTCGGGTCACTGTCTGTGTGCCACTTGCACGTTCTCCCAGTGTCTGCGTGGGTTTCCTCTGGGTTCTCCGGTTTCCTCCCACAGTCCAAAGGTGTGCGGGTTAGGCAGATTGGCCATGCTAAATTGTTCCTTAGTGTCAGGGAGAGTAGCTAGGGTAAATGCATAGAGTTATGGGGATAGGGCCTGGATGCAGACTTGATGGCCAAATGGCCTCCTTCTGTGCTGTATGATTCTATGATTCTGATTCCTGATCCTAATTACTATTGCCAGTAAAGCTAACCTGAAATATTCACTGATTTCAAATGGAGAGAAGAATTCACATTGCTACGCTTTTCCTGATAGATTGGCCAGTTGGCACCAAACGGTGATATTCCTTTAACAAAAGGATGAAAGAAGGCATTTTTTATTCAGTAATTCATTAGATGTGAGCATTTGCTGTTAACTGACCATTTTATGGAATCATAGAACCTTACAGTGCAGAAAGAGGCCCTTCGGCCCATCGAGTCTGCACCGAACACAATCCCACCCAGGCCCTATCCCCATATCCTTACATATTATACCCACTAATCCCTCAAACCTATGCATCCCTGGACACTAAGGGGCAATTTCTTAGCATGGCCAATCAACCTAACCCGCATATCTTTGGACTGTGGGAGGAAACCGGAATATCCGGAGGAAACTCACGCAGACACGAGGAGAATGTGCAAACTCCATGCACATGAAAGACACAGCAATATAAAATTCTAGCCGGAAACCTCTGACACCATCTGGCACTGGGATTCTCCAGTGCCGCTGCAGTGAATGAAGTTTTGGCTGAACATCAAATTCTCCATTCTCACTGCCAGCATGACAGGATCAAGTGAGATCAGAGAATCCTGCTCCCCATCTTCATTTGAAATCAAGGAATTTTTCAGGCAGGCACCAATGGGTACTGATTAGAACCAGGAATTGCAGACACTTCCCCACCCACCACCACTTTCCCCTATCCCCTCCCCTCCTTTTCATATCCCAAAGATGCTGAGGCCAGTTACATTGCCTTGCTGAAGGTGAGCTAACTTATGACTTTTGTCACAGACAGAATTTACATGTCTATTTTGCTGCCTGTGATCAACATGTTTGTATGTGTGAGGTATATGCCTCCCTTACTCTCAAGAATGTGGAGCCCAAATTAAATAATTTCAATAATTTGTAAATTTAAAAAGAAAAGTTATTTATTCTCACACACTTACCCCAAACATAATGCAAAATTTCACTTACTCATTTCACACTCATTATGAGTCTCTTTTGTGGCAGGCTTGTGGTTTCTTAGATAAAATTGATGGTCAATTTGAAATGAAGGTCTTGTAAAGCAAAGGAAGGAGGCTTTGAGGAGTGTGATAGAATCCCTACACTGCAGAAGGAGGCCATTTGGCCCATCAACTCTGCATCGACCATAATCCCACCCTGGCCCTATTCCCGTAACCCCACATATTTACCTTGCTAACCCCATTGACAATAGGGTCAATTTCGCATGGCCAATCAACCTAACCAGCACATCTTTGGACTGTGGGAGGAAACCAGAGCATCTGGAGGAAATCCATACAGACATGGGGAGAATGTGCAAACTCCACACAGACAGTGACCCGAAGCCGGAACTGAACCCGGATCCCTGGCGCTGTGAAGCAGCAGTGCTAACCACCGTGCCACCATGCTGCCCAAAATTGTAGTCAAATTTCTAGGAGGTTGGTTCTCAGGTGAACTTTAACTGTGCAGGCTGTGAAAGTCATTCTCTCTGTTGGAATCACTCATATCAAAGGTAGTTGCTGTTAATTACTGAACCAACTCCTTAGAGGCCAGTGTTCACCAGATTCTCTTTATTTCAAACTTATCTCCGCTCCTAAGAGTGCTTCAGGTACAATGAAAGAATCCAGAATTGTAGTAGACCTGACACTTCTCATAATATACACAGATGAGATTCCCTGATTAGGCAAGCAATCATTATCACAAAGAGGGAGCTCATACTCCAAGAGGCCCACATCATGGGTCTCATTGAATTCATTACAATTACCTTGACTGTTTGATGCCTTGAAGCTAATTTGATGACTTTAGCTGGAACTCTGTCAGCTTTTACTGATTTTTAAAAACAAAGCGAAAACATAACTGTCTAATCATGTGGTCTTTTACAAGTTCAAAGGCCATTTCCAAATAAGGTGGGTGGTTATGTTGATTACACATCCTGTGTTGTTGTTTAACAGCTTGAGAGTTTGAAGTATCCAATGTCTTTGTGTTTGAATAACCCATTCAATTTGGTAATACCTAAAATGGATCAGTTTCGGGGAAGGACATTGAAAATACATCAGTCTGGGATGTTCCCTCTTGAGATAGGGGAGTGGTTTTAAGCCATAACATAAAAGTCATGTGACCCTTAGACAGCCATCTTTTGCAGCCTGCTGTGGTCACTTTTAAAGCGTAAACATTAGTTTGAAGTTCAAACTATAGTGGGACACAACACCTTCCTAGTCTTTCTAGTTACCTGTCACACTGGACACAGGTGACTCACTGAGGCATTGTGAAGATGAGGTCAAAATGCTGACTGGCTGACTACTGACAGCACTCCCACTTCATTTTAGAGACACCAGCAGTAACACAGGGAAAGTCGAATATACGTTCCAATTGTAATGCTGAACTGAGTTCAATGAATGAGAAGTTTTCTGTTAATCCACCTTGTCGATCATATATGTGAATGTACTGCTCAGGTCAGGTCTCGAGTTATTTTCCCTGAATAATACCGTTTTATTAAAAATAAAATGTGGAAATAAGGCCAAAATGTAAGTATTAAAATGCTGAACATATGGTTTGCTTTAATTCCACAGATGCACCATAGAATTAAGTACGTGGCAGGTCCACAGCTCTGATGACTCAGTCCTATTGTCCTGATTTGCTCTTTTGATGGCAATTGTCTACTGAGCTCTGGCCAGGAGGTAAACTCTGCCTCAAAGGGCTATTCGAGTCCTTTTCTGCCAAGATGAAAATCAAAGCCAATGTTTTCCATGGAAATGCATTTACACCACAGCATATTTTTGTGTCTACTGCTCATATATCTCTCAGAAGTGACCAATTTTTACACAGTTGTTAAAGAGTTAAACAGAAATGCAGCTTACTATCTCCTAAACAGATAGTGAATAATTGGAAAAGGTCATTGTTATAAAGCAGGGTTAATAGTTTTAGAAGTCTGAAAGGTAATAGGAACGCTTGATTTTTTAAAAACCGGAATAAGCCTATCTATGGGGCTAAGAGCCAAGCAAATCTAAATTTAGTTTTGCACTTTTGTAGATTCAGTAGAAAAATGTGTCATAGGCACTGTGTCAGAGAGCCCAATTAGCTTCAGTTAGCTAATCTCAGTCAGGGTTGCACTACGTTTGCCAGTAAAAGCTCAGGATGAAAAAAGAGAAAAACAAACACAGCAGGTGGCTGGACTTAAATTCAATAAAAAGTCTGGAATTAAAAGTCCAGTAATGGCCATTGCCATAAAACCCCAACTGCTTCACTAACGTCCCTTTAGGGAAGGAAATCTGCTGTCTTTACCCGGCCTGACTCTTAAATGCTGGTTGCTACATTACAGGAAGTATGTGGAGGCTTTGGAAAGTGTGCAGAAAAGATTTGCCAGGACCCTGCCTGGATTAGCGGGTATAAGCTATAAGGAGAGGCTGAACAAACTATGGTTGCTTTCTCTGGAGCGGCAGAGGCTGGGGGGGAGTGGGGGGTGCGACTTGATAGAAGCCTATAAAATCATGAGAGGCATAGATAGTGTTGACAGTCAGAATCTTTTTTCCCAGAGTTGAAATGTCAAATACTAGGTGGCATGCATTAAGGTAAGAAAGGAAAAATTCAAAGGGGCTACGAGGAATAAGCTTCCTACACGGAGAGTGTAGGTTTCTGGAATGTGCTGCCAGGGATGGTGATTCAGGTAGACATGATAGGGGCATTTAAGGGGCTTTTAGATAAGCACATGATGTGTAGGAATAGAGGGATATGGACCAAGGGCAGGCAGAAGGGATTAGTTTAATTCTATGTCATGTTCGGCACAACATCATAGGCTGTACTATTCTACGTTCTATGCCCATTTTCTCAATGAATGCTAGTAGCAAAGCCCACATGCCTTGAACAAATAAAGCATTCCACCTAGATGACCATTTTTCATGTGTGCACATCGATTACAAAACTAGTTGATCAATTTGACACTGCAGACCACCCTAATTTGTTTACCTACTTAATACCCACATTCATGTTTCTCCACAATCTGGATAATTATTAGGAAAAGGAACTTTGGTCAATGTTTCCTTAATCCGGAATGTTAAGCACGTTTGTTTTCCTTCTACTGCGGACCTGCTAAATTAGCATACACTAGGGAGAGGTTGTGAGACCTTCCAAATCTGTATGGCTCAGCCATTCACCATGAGGTACATTGAACAACATTGCACCGCAAACTGCCAGCTCCAAGTGGAGAGGATCTCCAAGAAGATTGCACATAATCACAGGGCATTTCCACATCATTATTGTTTATGCAGGTACTATAATAGTATGGTTCTCACCTAGTTCACCCTATTGCTTACTACTAATACATTTCAGCACTCAGGGGATTGGCAATGTTATTTGGGAGAGTTGTTTTTTTCACAAGAGGAATACCCAGGAGTTTGCAATGGGAGGTTGACTGCTTGCAGCTCTGCTGAATATTTTCAGAAGGCCATTTTAAGATAACCAGAACAGCACTTAAGTTGCTAGCACTCAGGCATGTAGACTTGAGAACCACAAAATTGAACTCAGTTCCCACTCTCCTAGTAAGGTCAAGCAGCTCTATATCTCATTAGATTTCTTTTTAAATGACAGTAAGTGCTTCTAGGGACATTGTTTTTCGTTTCCACGCCAATTGCTTGCTATGGTGATGTATCATTAAAATGTTAGCTAACTATAAGCCTCTATCCACTTATTTATTTTTGCACTTAGTTTGAGGGGAGTCAACACAATAGCAATCTTTAACAGCAACCTACCTTCGAATGGTAGACTATGAACAACCTAATAGGAGGGTTATGGTTCGTCTGTGATGCTGTGCTCAATTTCAACTTTGTTCTTCAGGATCAAAAGGTCATTACATTTAATTTATTTCCTGGTGTCCCAATATCTTTATTATCTTCACATTTTCAAACAGAAAATCAACTGCATATTCATTATTACATTTTCAGCATGGTTTCCCGTACAACACAGTTTGAAATTTTCTTGATTGTAACACTTCAAAGTTAAACTTTATCAAGCCTGGATGTATTTTAAATGATGATAAGTTTATGAGAATGCTTCAAACCGCAGAGCATTTCTTAAGACAAAATGCGTTCTGAAATGGTGAGAAAATTGTATTTTGGTTACAGTTTACCGAAATTTTTTTGTTGGCTTCAAAGGTTTAGTGGGTTGCAATTTGAAGGTGCTATCTTATTGAAGTTAATACACCACATAACATCGCACCTAAACACTAACAATACAATTACAGGGCAGAGGTGTTCACAGTACTAAATCTGCTTATGCTTATGCATGAGTCTGTTGGAGATAAATGAGTTATTTTATAGTACATAAGAACATAAGAAATAGGAGCAGGAGTAGGCCATCTAGCCCTTCGAGCCTGCCCCGCCATTCAATAAGATCATGGCTGATCTGTCGTGGCTCAGTTTCACATTCCCGCCCTCTCCCCATAACCCTTAATCCCCTCTCTTATCAAAAACCCATCAACCCGCGTCTTAAAAATATTTAGCGAGGCAGCCTCCACCACTTCAACGGGCAGAGAATTCCAGAGATTCACCACCCTTTGAGTGAAGAAATTCTTCCTCAACTCCGTTCTAAACCGCACCCCCTTTATCTTGAGGCTGTGCCCCCTAGTCCTACTGTCCTTTCTGAGCGGGAAGAGTCTCTCCACCTCTATCCTATCCATCCCATTCATCATCTTATATGTCTCAATGAGATCTCCCCTCATTCTTCTAAACTCTAACGAGTACAAGCCCAGTTTATTCAGCCTCTCCTCATAGCTCAACCCCCTCAACTCCAGCATCAGCCTAGTAAACCTCCTCTGCACTCCCTCCAAGGCCAAAATAGCCTTGTGTAAGTACGGTGCCCAAAACTGCACACAGTACTCCAGCTGTGGCCTCACCAATGCCCTATACAGCCGCAGCAAGGCCTCCCTACTTTTATATTCAATGCCCCTCGCTATGAAGGCCAGCATCCCATTTGCCTTCCTGACCACCTGCTGCACCTGCAAGCTGGGTTTTTGCGACTCATGCACAAGGACCCCAAGGTCCCTCTGCACCGTCGCCTGCTGCAGTTTTTCGCCACGTAAGTAATAATCCTTCCTACCATTATTCCTACCAAAGTGGACCACCTCGCACTTGTCAACATTAAATTCCATTTGCCATTTCCTGGCCCATTTGCCCAGCCTATCTAGATCCTTCTGTAGACTCTCCACACCCTCCGCACAATTTGCCGTTCCACCAATCTTGGTGTCATCAGCAAATTTCGACACCATACACATAAATGCTAAATAGCTGAGGCCCCAGCACCGACCCCTGGGGCACTCCACTAGTCACCATCCGCCAATCCGAATAGCACCCATTGACCCCCACTCTCTGCCTCCTATTTGACAACCAATCCTCTATCCACGCAAACACCCTACCCCCAACTCCATGCCCCCTGACCTTCTGCAATAACCTCTTGTGAGGTACCTTGTCAAACGCCTTCTGAAAATCAAGAAAGACCACATCCACCGGCTCTCCTCTATCGACCGCCCTAGACACATCCTCATAGAACTCCAGTAAATTTGTCAGACACGACTTCCCTTTAACGAACCCGTGCTGCGTCTGCTCTATCAAGCAATTCCCCTCAAAATGCCTCGCTATTTCCTCCTTGATGACGGATTCTAACATTTTACCTACAACAGACGTTAAACTAACCGGCCTATAATTCCCTGCCTTTTGCCTGGCACCCTTCTTAAACAACGGCGTAACATTAGCCGTTTTCCAATCTTCCGGCACTTCCCCGGAATCCAGCGACGTCTGGAAAATAACCACCAAGGCATCCACTATCACCTCCGCCATTTCTTTCAGAACCCTCGGATGCATTCCATCCGGTCCTGGGGACTTGTCCACAATCAGCCCCTCCAGTCTGTCGAGGACCGCCTCTCTAGTAACAGTAATGTCATCGAGACCCTCTAGTCCTACCACCTTTCCATCTCTAACACCCGGCAAATTATTCACGTCCTCCTCCGTGAAGACCGAAACAAAAAAGTTATTCAAGACCTCAGCCATATCCCCATCCCCTACCACTAAGTCCCCCTTCTCATCCTCTAAGGGTCCAACGTTCACCCTAGCCAGCCTCTTCCTTTTTATATATTTATAAAAACTCTTGCTATCCTTTTTTATATTAAGCGCTAGCCCAGCTTCATAGTTTCTCCTACCCTTCCTTATCAACTTCTTTGTCAATCTTTGTTGACATTTAAACCTCTCCCAATCCTCTTCTCGCCCACTACTCTTAGCTACTCTAAATTCCTCCGCTTTTAATTTAACACTTTCCTTCACCTCCTTCGTTATCCACGGCTTATTACCTCTCCTCCTACGGTCCTTTTTGACCATCGGAATAAATTTCTGCTGAGCACCAAGAAAGATCTCCTTAAAGATCCTCCACTGCTCCTCAGCAGACCTACCTTCCAACGCGCTCCCCCAGTCCACATTCGCCAATTCTTCTCTCATCCTACCGTACTCCCCTCTGTTCAAACAAAGGACGCGTGTCCGGGAACCCACTTTCTCCTCCTCCATCTGCACCATAAACTCCACCATACAATGATTACTCTCCCCAAGAGGATCCTTCACCGCAAGGTCCCTAATTCTACCCGCCTCATTACATAGCACCAGATCCAAGATAGCTCGCTCCCTCGTCGGCTCCAACACACACTGTTCAAGGAAACTATCCCGGCAGCATTCCAAGAACTCCTCTTCGAGCCCACCGCGTCCAACATGGGTCGACCAATCAATATGTAGATTGAAATCCCCCATAATTACGGCCGTCCCATTCCTGCACGCCGCACTTATTTGCGCGTTAACAGCCCGCCCCACCTCCAGATCATTATTCGGGGGCCTATAGATGACACCCACCAGCGTCTTCCTCCCTTTGCTGTTCCTAATCTCTACGCACAATGATTCCACATTCTGCTCTTTGGTTCCTATATCATCCCTTGCTACCACCCTGATGCTATCCTTAATCAGCAGAGCTATGCCCCCCCCTTTTTCCTCCCACCTATCCTTCCTAAACACTTGATACCCCTGGACATTCAGCTCCCAGTCCCTGTCACCTTGCAGCCACGTCTCTGTAATGGCCACCAGATCATATCCATTTGTGCTGATCTGCGCCACCAGCTCATCCACTTTATTCCGAATGCTTCGTGCATTCAGATAAAGCGCCTTCATCCCAGCCTTCACCTGGACCCTATTTGCCGGAACGCCACCAACCATACTCACGTCCCCTACTCCCTTTATTATTGGGACATCCTCGGCCTCTACCCTTACCTGTACCCTCTCCTTAACTTTAGGCCTTGTAACGTCACCTACCCTCGCACCCTCCCCCCCCCAATTAGTTTAAAGCCCTGTCTACAGTCCTCTTCACAGTATATCAATAGTTTGAACTCACTCGATATTGACCCTTCAACAGAAATTAACAGTAACAACTGATTTTGAACTTAAGCAATCTGGAAACTAAAAATGCTGTACAGGGAAGTTGTAGTACATTAAAAGATGAACTACGAAACTGATAATTCACAAGGTATACTCCCACATAAGTGACAGGTAGCAACATCAGTCCATATTTTTTCAAGTTATGTCTATCAAGTTATGAAAATTAGAGTATTATTTCAAAACTTTATTGTACTTTTATTCATTCTATTCATATTCATTCTAATCAGAATCATTTGAGTTTCACACCTTTCAATACGCTACTTTACATCTTGCAAACTGTTTCTGTGTGTGGGGAAGGAAAGGGGAATTACTAGACAATCCATTGATGATGTGGCTAAGAGGCAATCATAAAATACATAAAGTGTAATAAGAAAAATAAACCTTAAACATATGTTCAATGTGTATTTCAAAAATATATGGTATGGGACATAAATATTATATATATAGTATATATACATGAAAACTAACAGTGCGATCTGTAATTAATTCCAATCACGGCCATTTTTGGGCCTTGGTAAAGGGGGAACCGGTACGGAGTCAGGCATGAATTGTGCTACTCACCTCATGAATGACTTCACCAAGTTTTTGAATCCAAAAATGGGCATAATGTGATGGTAAAATCGGCCCAAAATATGATAAAATTGGAAGCAAGAAATGCTTACCACAAACTCCATGTTGCAGATGGATGCCAGCAACCCTAGTTCTGTAAACAATGACAAACTTTGCACTTAATATTCTAAAGGAGACCTTCCCCAATGGCCCAGTCTAACTCTCAATGAGACTGGCCAGATGGCTCCTACTTTGATCCCTGGTCAGTCCTTAGCTGGCTGATCTCAGTTGGGACAACAATAGGGGAGCTACAATTGATCTCATTTGTCCTTGGTTGAGGGAAACTGAGGGTTCCTGTAGCTGAATGTCAAATAACCCACGAGAGGCATGCATTGAAGCTAACTTGGATGCCATGATACCCTTGGGGTTAAATAGCTCATGATGATGGCTTGCACATTAACAATTGTCAGTTGTGTGCACTATCATTAATACGATGCTTACATTAATTAAATGCAATCAAATGTGAAATGAATTTCCCGGAATTTCCAGAATTCCTGCTCCTTTGCATGGACAAGTATTAAAGATGTGTTCAACTTGTGTCATTCCTGCCCATTTGCACGTAGAATTCTGTTCTCTGGTTTGGCGATGAATGTAACTATATCTGTCACTCCGGCAAATGAGGAGGTAGGCGACGAGGCAAGGAGCAATGAGGCTCTGTGAATACACAGTGTCTACAAACAACATTTCAAACAGCATCTTATGGTAAAGATCCTTCCGGGGAATAAGGCCACAATTGGCTAATTTTTAAAAAAAGTTAGCTTATTTAAAAGGAAGGCATACTGTGCCTTTCATTTCCTCACATTTCTAAAATATTTATAGAGGTTGTAAGTCACAGTGAGTTCAATTTAAACTGTGTCTATGAAAAATTAATGTGTTGGATGAGGGGAGCAGCCAACTGCTGGAACTGAGAGAGCATTAAGATGGTAATGAATCCCCAGTTTAACATGTAAGCCTGGCCTTTCCGCTGGCGTCACAGTGCAGGAACATGCACGAGTGTGCCCAGTTTTGCCAAGGTGTCCAAGTTTCCACTGGAAAGTATAAACTCGGATTTAAATCCCCCATTAATCAAACTAATCAAGTAGTGTAATCTAATCCATTGTAATCACTTCATGACTGGAGCAGCCCATCCTCCAAATTGCAAAGTGAAGTAGTATTGTCAAGATACTAGCTGTTCTTTAACTTGTTAAACTAATTGGGGATTTCTGCAGCAGAGCGGGGCAGGCCAGGTCGGTGGCATCAATTGACAACTGATCACTGACCATCAATTAACTCATTGATAATTCTGCAGCAGTAAGGCAGATCAATTGAGTGAACGTTTTTGGTCCTAATTTTTGAATTAATTGTAGCAAAACAGAGCATTCTACAGACTGCAGCAGATGTTTGAGTTTCCTTGTGGCCAGCAGTTTATTTAGGCCAATGTGAAATTTCAGATTAACTAAGACCATTGCCAAATAAACCATGTGGCAAGGAAATCAAAAGCAAACAAGACGACTTAGCTGAAGAAGAATTCTGCTGGGTTGAAGCTTTGACCTGTGATCTATCTGATGAAGATGATTCAGTGGAAGATCCCACTTATGAGCCACGCAAATACAGTACTGATTCTGAGGAAGTCAGTGAGGAACATAGGGAATGGAATGATATCAAGATAGACCTGGAAGTAGAAATCGGAGATTGTCATTGCTTTGGAGGCAATTGCCGTGAAGAGAATTTAAATAATGCACGTTGTGTTGACTGTAAAGGACATATCATAAGTTCATGGAATCATCAAATCTACAGTGCAGAAGGAGGCCATTTGGCCCATTGAGACTGCACTGACAACAATCTCACCCAGGTGCCATTCCCATAATCCTACATATTTACCCTCCAAGACTTCCTGACACTAAGGGGCAATTTATCATGGCCAATCAACCTAACCCACACACCTTTGGATTGTGGGAAGGAACCGGAGCACCGGAGGAAACCCAGGCAGATATGGGAGAACATGCAAATTCTACACAGACAGTGACCTGAGGCTAGAATTGAACCCTGGTCCCTGGCATTGTGAGGCAGCCGTGCTAACCACTGTGCCATTGTGTCACCCCAGTTATCAAATATCAGTTCATAAGATTGAGAAGCTGGGAGTGACTAACATTTTCCATACATATTTATAAACTTCTGTAATTCAAATCACTTAAACTTTTGTATTTTTTTTATTTATGGGCCAGCATTATTGCCCATGCCTGGTTGCCCTTGGAGGGTAGTTGAGAGTCAACCACATTGCTGTGGCTCTGGAGTCTCATGTAGGCCAAACCAGGCAAGGACGGCAGATTTCCTTCCCTAAAGAATATTAATGAACCAGGTGGGGTTTTTTTCCGACAATTGACAATAGTTTCATGTTCATCAGTAGATTCTTAATTCCAGATTTTTTTCATTTATTGAATTCAAATTCCACCATCTCCCCGGGCAGGATTGAAACCCAAGTCCCCAGAACATTCGCTGAGTTTCTGGAGTAATAGTCTAGCGATAATGCCACTCGGTCATCACCTCCCTGATATTCAGATTTTTGTATTAAAATTTATTAATGTTGAATTTTCCTTAAAAAAAAGGGCAAAAGCAGTCTGTGGCTTCAATTGACTGCTGGTCACTATTACTTGAATGACTGACATTGGATTCATATAAGCATGGGTGCTTGTCCACCTGAGTGAGACCCAGCGTAATAAACTTGCTGCCATACTCCAAAGTTGTTAGATGGAATTCTCTATTATTTTCTAAGTGCGGTGAGGAGTGGTTCCAACAGCACCATTCCGGTTAGCCGGAATAGCAGGAACTCCCACCTGATTGTGCGCTTGCAACCTCATTAATTATGCACAAACGTGCAACTCTCCGAACCACTTGGTGGGTGTCCAGTTATCATATGTAAACACCAATCCAACACGCTCATATCACTCTCTCCAGCCCACCAGTCTTCACCAGACCAACCAGAATGTCTGGAACCCAGAGGCAAAAGGCTAGCAGCCTCTAAAAGATATCTGTAGCCCTACTCGATCAGCATGCCCTCAAGGCCATGATTCCAGGAGTCTGGGCATAGGAGCACGACCTCTACCCAAGGGGAGTCTCCAAAAGCTCAGCAACCACACCTCTCCAGCCTGGGAAGCTGTTGACCAGGAAGTCGGCATGACTGGCAACCTTGCGAGAAGTGCAGGAAGCGGATGAATGAGCTCATTTGCTCCACCAGGAAACATCCTCTCTCAGCTCCTGGACTATCAAACTCTCATCATGGCACCATATACTCAAACAGGGACTTTCTTCACAGAAATTATGCATCTGTTAACAAGGGACACATTGGCCAAAATTTTACCACCCCGCCAGCCACTGGAAGCAGAACCAACAAGGGGTGGACAATGGGAAAGTCCGTTAACCTTGGTTGGGATTTTATGGTTTCGGGAGAAGCGAGGCTGTAATTGCCGCCCATATTTCCTCATGGGCACCTTCACATCACTGCCATCCCTCTGTCATGTTTTATGCACTCCACTCTCTGGACCTTCTGGAGAGGGCTCACCTCTTTTGCATAGCCCGATTGTGAAGGATACAGCAGGTTGTGATTATGCAGGAAACCCTCTCTGGTGTATATTGCAAAGAGCCACCTGAGCAATCCAGGCATCTGAATCACATCTTCAGAAGTCCTGTGGTCTGTTCTACAAAGAGACTTATGGAACTGTGAGCAGCGTTGTAGCTTTCCCTGGCACACATCTGAGGGCAGCACACTGGAATCATCAGCCACTGTTTAAACGGGTTGCCCTTATCCCCTAGCAAACATCGCTGCAGACGTTCTGAATGCTGTCATTACTGTGGTGGGCACTCCGACCTCCCCAGAGCCCATCACCTATGAGGCACCCAACCCCCACGTGATCTTTTACCCATCCCAGCTGGAGTCTTCATTTGACCCCCTTGTTTGTGAGCTTTCCCTGCAGCCTTGTCAGGATCCATGTCCCCTCACAACCCATCAGTCTTCCCTTTGCCTCCCATTGCTCGCCCTTCTCCATCCACTTCCTTAGCCACCGGTCTGCCACCGTGCCCTGTTGCCCTACCACTACCACTCCTCTTGAAGAGCCCTCCTTCCACAGTGCCTCCTCTTCGTCTGCCACCACTACCACTCCTCATCTTGCACTCTACCCCCGGCCGAACTTTGGTCTATTGGAGTGGAGGGTCCATTTGTCCCATAACTCAGCATGGAGCTGGAGGGCATGAACTAGTCTGCCCCAGCTGAGTGGTATTCGGTACAACAGGAGCAGCACTGCACAATGGCGGGTGAGCTTTGTGTGTTGCACTCACTTCAAAGTCTTGAGTAGACTAAGGTCAGGCTTGCACACATCATTCTTTTTCAGATGGGTTTGAGGCTGAGAAGGTTTTCCTGCTGGCGTGACACAAGATTGGGAGGCCTGACAAGATTTTGAGGATCAGCTGTTTTAATGAACATTCATGAGAAGTGAATTAATACAGATAGTGCTCACACCAATAGGAAAACAAACTTGCCATTGGGAGAATGTCAAACTGTTTTTACGCCAGCTGGTTTTAGAATTTTCCTGATCTTGTACACCACTCCGTCGCTGCCAGCAAGAATGGAGAATTTAACAGTCAGCCAAATCTCCATTTACTGTAGCAGGACTGGTGGGCAGTGACTTCCGATCTTTGCCTCCTGCTGGATTCTCCACTCCCACTCGCCGCCGAAACCACCACAGCCAGGATGGGAGAATTCTGCCTGTTATCTGGCTGGAAATCATGTGAAAACTCTTGGCCATAACATTTCTGAAAACAACCTTTCTTCAAATCTGTACATCCTATGAGCAGCACTCAATTCTGATTATTTTATTTCAATTATTATGCTTTGATGCTTATCATGGGATTTGTATATTGTGCTTAACTAGAAATCCCATTACAAGTGTGGAGAAGATTAAGGTTGAGCACAAAAATGGAAGATTTGACATATACAATCTGTCAACATGTTTAATTTAAGTATAAACTCTGTTTGATTAACAGAGTCTCTTACTCTGGATAACTATGCTTGATTATTATTATTCATTATTATTCCGACAGGACTGCGCTTCTGAAGTACTTGATTGGTTACAAAGTGCTTTGAAACATCCGATAGTCATTAAGGCACTATTCAAAATGTAAGCTTTTCTTTTTGCTTCTCAGGATGTGGATTTCATTTTATTGCCCAACTCTTATTGCCATAGAAAACTGAGTGCCTTGTTAGGTCACTTCAGAGAGCAGTTAATGGTCAATCGCTCTGGTGTGGGACTGGAATTACATATAGGCCAGACTGGGTGAAGCATTAGGTTGACGTTACAGAAAAATCTAATGAATTAATTGGAGTTCTACAACAATAATGGAGCTTTGTTGAAACTTTTAAAGGTACAGGTTTGTTTAAATTGAACGCAAGTTTTCGAACTACCATTGTGTAATTTGAATTCATGTTTACCAGTTCAGTCACGTAATCACAGCATGACTGTAGTAAGTGTTTGGAAAAAAGAATTCCCTTCACCAAAATCCCCTTCATTTACAATTCCAACAACAGCCCACAGAGTTCTATCAGTCAACAGTCTACCTTCAGGAGGGCCCAAGGAACTGATACTTCCAGTTAAATACAAGGCTCATCAATTGACTCCTTAATCGGGGAGCTCATATTCCACTAGGCCAACCTCAATGGCCTGATTGAAGTCATTACACAAAGATATGAGGCAAGATTAGACACCATTATCAGGAAATGATGAACTTTGAGCTTCATAGGCCAAAATAATTTAGAATAGGTCTTCTATACTGTGATTCAATGTTAAAATATATTTACAGCAGAGATTGAATTCATAATAAAGAGCAGGGAAGGCTCAGTGGAAGCTCACGGTACGCCAGCAGGTTTTATGTCCATAACAGTCCAAAGATATGTGGGTTAGGTTGATTGGCCATGCTAAAAAAAATTGCCCCTTAGTTTCCAAGATGCGTAGGTTAGAGGGATTAGTGGGTAAAACATGTGGGGGTAGTGCCTGGGTGGGATAGTGTTCAGTGCAGACTCGATGGGCCGAATGGCCTCTTTCTGCACTGCAGGGTTCTATGATTCTATGATATCCAGTTACCTCTCATTGCCATCTCTGTCAATCTCTGCATTGCCTCATATTTCTGTTTCTGACACCCATTTCTGGATGAGCCAAAACATAAATTCAAATTACACCATGGCAGTTTGAAAATGTGTGCTCAGTTTAAACAAAATTGTACTTGTGAAAGCTTCAACAAAGTTAAATTATCATTGTAAAACTCCAATAGATTCACTAGATTTTCCAGCAAAGTCAACTTACCGGCTTCATCCAGTCTAGCTCTATATGTAACTTCGGTTCCACATCATAGTGACTAACTATTAACTGCTCTCCGATGTGACATAACAAGGCACATTTGTATTATATTTTCTATGGTGGAGAGTTTATCCTTAAATTATTCATGTTGTCAGATTGCAAAGACGAAAACCACTGTTTTTAGTCCTCCCTATGGGTTCCATCCCTCTCTCTGGACATTGTCTCAGGCTGAACAAACTCAATTACCTGGCCTCTACAGCCTTCTGCAGCAAAGAGTTCCATAGATTCATGAGCTTCTGGCTGAAGAAATTCCTCCTCACCTCTGTTTTAAAGGATCTTCCCTTTAGCTTGAGTTTGTGCCCCCCGGTTCTAGTTTTTCCTACTGGAAACATCCTTTCCATGTCTGCTCTATCAGGCCTCGCAGTATCCTGTAAGTTTCAATAAGATCCCCCCTCATCTTTCTAAACTCCAATGAGTATAGACCCAGAGATCTCAACCATTCCTCATATGACAAGTTCTTCATTCCAGAGATCATTCTTGTGAACTTGCCCTGAACCCTTTCCAAGGCCAGCACTTGTATTCTAGCCTTCCCGACATGAATGCTTACATTGCATTTGTCTTCCTAACTGCTGACTGAACCTGCATGCTAACCTTAAGAGAATCTTGAACAAGGACTCCCAAGTCCCTTTGTGTTTTTGATTTCCTAAGCATTATCCCATTTAGAAAATAGTCTATGCCTCCATTCCCCCTTCCAAAGTGCATAACCTCACACTTTTCCACATTGTTTACCATCTGCCACTTCTTTTCCCACTCTCCTGGCCTGTCCAAGTCCTCCTGCAGCCCCCCTGCTTCCTCAATACTACCTGTCCCCCTACATATCTTTGTATCATCTGTAAACTTAGCAACTGTGCCTTCAGTTCCTTCTTCCAAATCGTTAATCGTTAACTTTGAGAAGTTGTAGTCCCAGCACTGACCCCTGAGGCATACCACTAGCCACCGGCTGCCATTTGAAAAAGAGTCTTTTATCCCCGCCTTCTGCCTTCTGCTAATCAGCCAGTCCTCCATCCATATCAGGATCTTACCCTTAACACCATGGGCTCATAACTTATTTAACAGTCTCCTATGTGACAACTTGTCAAAGGCCTTTTGGAAATCAAGTAAGTCACATCCACTGGTTCTCCTTTATCTAAATTCCTTGTTACCTCCTCAAAGAACCCTAACAGATTTGTCAGACATGACCTCCTCTTGATGAAGCATTAATCATTACTGTTTAAAAGTTTGTTGTCATACTACTGAAATAAAGGGGGAAGGATGTTATGTATGGTAAAGCAATGCATCTCTGTGTGATTAGTCACATGACATGCTGTGACATCACCAGAGGCATTCGTGGGTTTTTATCTCTCTTCCATGTTGGACTTCAATCTGGCAACAGTTCTTAAATAAATCTGCATTGAATTGGTTCAAAGGCCATAATGTTGCACCTTTTGTCTTGTTAATACTATGAGCAGGGTTTTATGGCCTCGATCATCCCAAAACGGTAAAATCCCGGCCGAGGTCCATGGACCTTCCCATTGTCCACCCCTTGCTCAGTCCGATTCCCAAGGTGGGCGGGGCAGTAAAATTCTGGCCTACCAGTCAAATCATCTAATATTTAACAACATCCAATAGAAGTTGGCAATCTGGGACTGACCAAGAGTAATTTGGAAAGATAGGAAAATAAGTACATTGTGAATGAGAGAAGCAATTCACAGGGCACTGCAGAAGTAGCACAAATGGGTTAAATGCTTCAGGTACAGGTGTTAACACTGGTGTCGGAGATGACAAAGGGGAAACATGAGACCCAACTGAGCAATGTGAAAAGAAACTAGACATTTAACAGCTTGTTCACTGAAAATGCCTCACATTTTCTGCTGTACAAAATGAATAACTGCTCCATCAGCTGTTTAACCCTCCACAACCGAGACAAGCATTTTCTAAATCATAAATTTGATTTATGAACCCAAATAATTAAGTGGAGGCAAATGATTGGGCTCAGCTGGAGATTCCATGCAGTCATCTATCAAAATTTTATATTTCCAAGTGCTGCGGCTATGAACGTTGCAATATTTTAACGAGACACTGCTTCTGTTATTTGTCCAGGAACAACTGAACTTTAACCTTCATGCTGCTTTTGCAAGAGCGCAAACGTGTAATTTATTTTTCACAATCACTGCTGTACATGTTGCACGAAGCATCTTTTAATCCACAAAGTGCATCAGGTAGAAGTGCCATAAATAAACAAGGTTACAAAAAAAAGGGATTCAAATTCAGACACAACAGAAGCAGATCTGATTGAGAAGACCCAAGGTCTCACTGGAGTGAACCTGGTTCTAGTTCGAACATGTGATGTGCGTAACAGGGTTGGCTGAAACCCAAACCTGCCAGGACGCTATCTGCAAACTTCCCAGTGAAAGAAAAACATTAAAATAAAGGGGCAGATTCACTTCAGACAAACAAATTGTAGGAATGAATCTGATATGCAATTGAATCCCTCCTGCCAAACCAACATGCGATTAGTGCTTGATAACAAGCTGCATCCAAGCAATATAAACCTCCAAAAGGAGTGACATGGGAGGAAGCTTTTAATCTTTCCTGCATGTCTCTAGGGTTGCTAATGGGGTGATTCATGTCATAGTTTGAAAGCACCTCTAAAAATTGATGATTTTGTACATTTTATGGACTTTTTCTTCAGTCAGAAAGAAAATGAAAGACCTGATTTTATACAGTGCCTTTCACAATCCGAATGATCAAAGTGCTTTGTAGCCAATGAAGTAATATTTCGAAGTGTAGTTGCTGTTGTATTGCAGCAGGCATTTTGGGGATAGCCATTTTGCATAGGCAGAGATATGCAATAAAATACAAGCTGCCACTGAAAGCCTCTGTTATCCAGTCATGTCTTCTCCACTTTTGAGAACCCAATTTGTAATGACTTCAACGAGGCCCATGAGATTGGCCTCTTGGAGCATGAGTTCCCTGATTGAGGTCATAGTTAACTGCTCAATCAGCAAGCCTCACCTGTACATAAATACAGGAGTGTCTGATGCTGACTTTGTACCTGAAGCACTCTAGAAATGGAATAGAGATTGTAAATAAAGGGACACCAGCCTCTGAGGAATTATTTCACAGTTCATTTCCCCACTTCTTTCACCTCACTGTTGTTTGCTGTCACTCCAGCTTCAGTTTTTCTCTAAGATAGCCTCCCCTGCCTCAGCCTCTATACCAAGTGACTTCTCATCCTCAGTGATTTTAAAATTGCCCTCAGTTCCCTTCTCCAGCAGCCCATCCCCACTTCTTTCCAACAGCAGTCAACATGTTAGCTTTCAGCTCACTTCCACAACATTTGGTTTGAATTTCTGAAATCTTTTGCCTCTCATCCAACACTGAAACAGCCCTCGCCAAAAACCCCCAGAGAAATCTCGCTGACTACAATGCATTATCTCCCCTCAACACACTGTGTCTTTGGCACAGTTGACCAGGGCATCATTCTGCAACACTGCCTTTCTATGCTGCAATCAGTGCTCCTATCTTTGCTGTCTAACAGCAAGAAGGATATTTCTATTGGCTATTGTTACGTCCACGGCCTGCTTCTCTTACTGATTAATATATCCTTAGGTAACATCCTTGGTGACATGTCATCAATTTCTTCGTAAGCTGAGGTTCATCCCCTCTCTCAGTCCCTACACTGCTTCTATCCTGTCACAATGTTGGCTAAGCTATGAATTCTACCAGCTACGTGGGATAGAAGCTATATTTAATATGTCCTCCTTTGGGCATGTTTTGGATGGAGGCATGTAAAGCAGGGTGGCTGCCCATCTAACCATCTTGCTACCTGACTCCGAGATTACCCCTGTGATACCAAGCGGTGGGTTGGGTGGACGCTGGAAGTGGCAGCCTACCCACCATGTTCAATTAAGTAATCAGGGGTCAATTAGTCTTATTACCGAACCAGATATCCCTGACAATACACCACCCATGATATGAAACATTTAGCAATGGGCAGTTGGGTGGGAGCCTGATTTTTTAACTTAAGTTCTTCAAAATATAGGATGGGAAGGGAATTGATCCCTGGGGTCTGCCCTTTGCTGATTGGCATGAGAGAGAGAGGTGGCCAAGAAGAGGGTGCAGGGGATGAGGGGGAAGGGGTGCTCGAGGGGGTAGAGGGAGGTGAGCAGGGCGGGTGTGGGGGGGGGGGGTGTCGATGGGCATGGTGATCTCCCCCTAAGATCAAATCCTTGTTCTTTCCCACCTGCTTACAGCCTGAAATCCAATTCCACCCCCAACCCCACTCCCAAACCTGCCCAGACCTGCTCCGACTCTCCCTGCCCAAGTCCTTGGACTTGGCTAGTCCCGGAATCTAAGAATTTTCTTCACCCCTATTTCAGCCCATTTGCTGCTGAAAACCTAATTCGTGTTCTTGCAATCTTCAAAGTTGGCTATATTCCATCTCCCACCTGATGTAAACATCTACTTGCACATTTTTGCTTGTACACAATGCTTACTCCTAAAATGTAAGCAGTCAGCCTCGTATCCTGAAGGTGAGCAGATTTCCTGCTATCCCAAGGCTCCAATGGCTGGGATCCCCGTATGTCTCTCCCCCACCCTCCAACACCTCCCTGTCCTCCCGACACTCCCCCCCTACCACCCCTCTGCCTCCTCCATGGTGTGTTTTCCAGCAGCAGAGGCAGCTTGCCATTGTTACTGTGCACTATACAGTTAGAAAAAGCGAAGCATTGAAGACAGGAAGGACAATGGATTGTGGCTTGGACAAAACACATTACTGTTGTTTCAGTGTTGCCAGAGCCCTTCGTATTGCCTAATGGGGTCAGAGAAGTAAGTTGCTGGGAATTCTTCCAAAGTCTACGGTGGTTTGCAGGGCTAACCCGACCTGCAACTAGGAAACCCACCAACAAAACAAAGAAAACTGTCATCGACGTCAGGAAGCATAGTGGAGAACATGCTCCTGTCTATATCAATGAGGATAAAATAAAAATGATAAAGAGCTTCAAGTTTTTAGATGACTGTCTATGTGGAGTTAGCATGTTCTCCTCGTGCCCGTGTGGGTTTCCTTCAGGCGCTCCGGTTTCCTCCCACACTCCAAAGATTTGCAGGCTATGTTGATTGGCCATGCTATATTGCCCCTTGGTGTAAGGGCGATTAGCAGGGTGAATATGTATGGTTACAGAGGTAGGGACTGGTTGGGATTGTGGTCAGTTTGGGTTTGATGGGCTGAATGGTTACCATCTGCACTGTAGGGATTCTATAATTCTTCTATGATTCTATGGAAGCTCCAGTAACTAAAAGATTGATGTGGTTGATATTCCACCCTCCTGCTGCTGCACACGGTGTTCCAGTGTCCACAGAAGCTGGAGGGCTCCATACTTCCACTTCTGCAGGCAGCCCCAGCTCACCTTCCAGATGAGTACTGACATATCAATGCCACATTGATCTAGACTTGTTCCAGGCTGGCATGATATCCTACTGGTGGCATGGATAATTGAGTAGGTGAGCAATTCTGGTCTTCCCTTCATCTGCATTCCATTAACAGAATGCAAAATGGCTTCATGCCAACATCTGGCAGGAATGGTAAGCCATCACGATGGGCAGGAGCACACGTTCCAATCATCATTCACACCAGTGGGAAAGTAACTTTTCACTCCCAGTTCAGTTGTTTTTGGGACTGAAAATCCAGGCCACAGACTCTTCTCTATTCTCAGAAACCTGCTTCAACACCAGGATTTATTCAAAGACTAGCAAACAAAAGAATATTCTATTTCACAAGAACCTTGCTTGGTTCCTCTTTATTTCTCAGTCTGTTTTGAATTGTTGAACAGAAGATACAGGCTCACCCATCCCCACTGCAATTAGCTTTCTCTTCACCCTTTGCTTTTTAGCCAATCATCCCCACGGCAACCTCAGGTCGCCAGGGCATTTCTTGGACCCTTTCAGAATATCCCTCAGCCCGCTTCAGTCTTCAGGGGACATCACATGAAAGAAAATATGGCACAAGGGCCATCATATGAACCAAAGCATTTTTGTCTGGTTTAAGTTTGATTACTATGATCTTTTGTCAGGAAAAATTATTAATTAGTTTTGCTCACCAGTATTGTTCCTGGGATCTTCCTTAGGGATTTTCCTAATCAGCTGTCACAACTTAGACGCAAGATCAGTTAGAAGGACCATTTACGTCAATCTCAATATACATATGTGATGATTACTTGGTTGGTTACCCACCAAATACTGAAGGGACTAAGGAGAGGGGCATTTAATTGAAATACAAACACAATTTCTTTAAATATATGCTTGATTGCAAAGGCTCCTTGAATTTAAAAGGCAACTGTTTAAATTTGCTTTCAGGCAAGGAGGGAGAGGAATCAAAAGAAAGGGGCTGAAGGAACTCCTTTTGATTTTTGAAGCACGTCTAATGGATTCCAGAGAAACCTCAAAACATTTTAGTCATATTTTAAAACATCGATCACATGATGTAAACAGGAAAACTAGCTGCAGGGGATCTCTTTTGCAGATCAAGACCATTTGGGTCAATTCACAAAGATTCATGAGCGTCACAAATGGCACCATTCACTTTATAATTAATCTCTTTTAATACCTTTGAACTCTGAAAAAAAAATGGTTTATAGAGATTACTGACCGTTATTGGGATGTTTTAAGACCAAGGTCATCTTGAGCAGGAGGGCCAGCTGACAGGGCAGACATGCTTGCAACAAAATAAAAGGAAGTGGTTCTCAAGGTTAATATTGTATTTATAGTAAACTATTGGTGGGGTACATGTGAAGATTGTTCGTTCCAAAATGGTTTTCCTATTGGTGGTAATTGTATTCATTTTATAACTTGAATCTCAAACCATAAGTCAGATTATTGACCACTCTGGCCACCAGGGTTCTCAATGAATGTATCTGTGGGGTGATAAACACACACACACACATGCATGCACGCACATATATACACACACACACACACACACACACACACACACACACACACACACACACACACACACACACGCACACACACATTCACACACACACGCACACACACACTCACACACACACACCACACACAGACACTACATACTACACACACACACACACAAACAAACCGCTCTCTGTCAAAGAAATGCTTTATTGGTTATGGGTTTATGTGAAGGTCATTAACCCTTAAAGCTTTAACATCAAGGTTCGTTATGTCAATCATGTGACATTGTTTTGGCACAAATGAAGCAATAATTTCCAATACCATATCACTAACAATTTACTTCATGATGATATTAAGCAGCTGAATAGTAACTCCTCCTCTGTGGTTCAAACTCTTAAGTATATGTCTAGTAAAGTTTATTTATTACTGTCACAAGTGGGCTTACATAACACTGCAATGAAGTTAGTGTAAAAATCCCCTAGTCGCCACATTCTGGTGCCTGTTCAGGAACACTGGGGAAGAATTTAGCATGACCAATGCACCAAACTAGCACATCTTTTGAACTGTGGGAGGAAACCAAAGCACCCGGAGGAAACCCACACAGACACGAGGGGAACATGCAGACTCTGCACAGACAATGACCCAAGCCACAAACCTAACTGGGTCCTTGGTGCTGTGAGTCAGCAGTGCTAATTACTGTGCTACCATGCCACGCCTCTGTCAATATTACATCAGAGGATGGAATGTCTTTCCGTATCCAATTCACCTTATGGAAGTCTGGAATGAGAATGATGGCAGATGGAATTCAATTTACCTATCATTCAGTTTATTATATTGAATTCATAGCCCTAAAAGTTTAACGTTTATTTCTTAGTCACAAATAAAGCTTACATTAACACTGCAATGAAGTTAGTGTGAAATTCTCCTTGTCACCACGTTCCAGCACCTGTTTGGGTCAATGTACTTAACCATCACATCTTTGGACTGTGGGGAGAAACCAGAACACCTGGAAGAAACTCATGCAGAGATGGGGAAAGCATGCAGACTCCACGCAGATCCAAGCTGGGAATCGAACACAGGTCCCTGGTGCTGTAAGGCAGCAGTGCTAACAACTGTGCTACCATGTCGCCCCTAACCACTGTGCTGCCCTAGCCACTGTGCCATCATGCCTCAAGTGAACAGCAAATAAATGGGGCAATGTGTAGCAATGGCATAAAAATTCTATTGTTGCCACAGTACAAGCCGTTAACGATGGCACACAGCAAAGAAAGGACTTCATGCTGACCACAAAAATGTTTATTCTCGGAGTGCATTTTATTTCCCTACGTGTGGACAGTGAACATTCTTGCGTGCAGACTACCTGGTATTTCATGTATGTGGTTCATCTTTTATCTGTCTTTTGCTTTAAACACACAATGCCAACGGTACAACATAATGGTGATCGTAGTGCACTGCAGGAAGCATGTTGTAAAGGTCAACTGACAATTTAAAGACCTCTTTTTTTTATGACATTCTGTTTGAATGCGAACACAAACAATTTCTGTTAATTTTGAAAACTGTATTTGCTCGAACTGGAATTGTAAGTGATGTCTGTTTTCTCAGCTGGTTTATTCTCTTTAAATTTTCTCAAACAGTTTTTTTGCAATATTTTTGCATTTATAAGTCCATTGATCAATTCAAAATTAAAATGCAGATTTGTTGTAGAGGGTGTTGGCACACTTCTAGGTGTGGGTATTTAAGAAGAAATTGAGTCCTGTTCATTTTCCACTTTCATCACTTTGTTCAGCCTGACATGAATCAAGGACAAACTTCATTCTGGATAGAGTTTAACAGTAAGTTCTGGTTTCCATCGTCTTGTAGCCCATTTCTTTTACTTTAGTAAGTTCTGCCTTTGTTTCACATCTTAGGGCAGGAAACAAGAGCAGTATCTCCCAGTGTTACACACAATGGATGGAATTTAATTCAGGTGACAGGGGTTTCACCGACCAGCTGGAGAGTCCTCCCATCGCCTCTGAGAATGTCCCCCCATGTCAGGCTTCCCCCAGAATGAAGGAAAGCCAAGAATGCAAATCCTGCCCCCCGAAAGCTGTTGGCCAATCCGAGGCCGACAGCTCTCGATTGCAGGCAGTGACATAGGGAGGATTGGCAGCCGATTGAATGTATCTATCTGCGGCCCAGGAGGGAGCCAAATGTGAGTGAGGGTGGGGCGGGAGTTGCAGAGCCATCTTGGGAGCGAAGGGGTGATGAAGGCAAGGATGTCGGCATATATTACAGATGAATTAATTCCCCACCTCCCGCTCCCGCCCCCCCCCCCGCCCCTTCCCGATACCAAGTCCTCCTATCAGGCACTGAATGTCTTTGAATGAGGACCAGCCCCGGGATCCTAATTTCTGGGTCTCCTGTCTGGCAACTCTACTACATGCTGTGAGTGAAATATCAGTGCAGTGAAAAGAGGCCCATACATGGGTGTTATGTGATTGAGGGAAGAGCATATGATCTTGGGAAAGTGTATGTGGGATTGGGGGAAGCGTGTTGAGATGGATAGAAATCTGGTTGGCAGAGAGGAAATAAAGAGTACGAATTAATGGGTCCTTTTCAAATTGGCAGGCAGGAACTAGTGGAGTGCCACAGGGATCAGTACTGGGGCCGCAGCTACTCATAATATATATGAATGATTTGGATGAGGGAGCAACATGTAACACCTCAAAGTTTGCAGGTGACACTATTGGGGTAAGACATTCAATTCTGCCGTGTATGTTACAGTGTGTGTAGACAGGTAAAATGTAACAGGCAAAGTATACTGGGGGGAATAAGTGTGATGTTCACAAGAAATGCACATATCTTACACTTGTGAAACCATCCTGCACTTTGGGGACTATCTGAATTCACTCTGATCTATTTCTCTGGCTCAAGGATCATTTCTAACGTACGGTGGGCACCCTGCATGAATTCTGTCACCAAGAGATAGTTTGCCAGTGCAAAGGGGAGTATCCTGATGATATCACAGCAACAAGGTTGTGGCACATGATCTTTGAATAGGAAGAATATTCTTTAGACAGCTTTGAGTTTCCACAGCAGACCTCAACTGAGAGTGAGACTTTAAGTAAAACCAAGGCCAGATCTGAAGAGAGTGAATGCGCCCTGCACTGTCTCCTCTCTTCATAGGGGACTGAAATTTAATGCCCCAAATATCACAATCTACATTTCCATGTCTTCTAATAAATGGAAACTGAGAAGTCACAAAACATGCGATTAAGTAAATACTCTTCCTGTCCTTCCTGAACTAGAGTGGGGTTAGAATCATGGAATCCCTACAGTACAAAAGGAGACTTTTCAGCCCATCAAGTCTGCACCAACCACAATCCCACCCAAGCCCTATTCCCGTTACCCCACATCTTTACCTTGCTAATCCCCCTGACACTAGGGCCAATTTAGCATGGTCAATCCACCTAACCCACACATCTTTGGACTGTGGGAGGAAATCGAAACACCCAGAGGAAACCCATACAGACAAGGGAGAATGTGCAAACTCCACACAGACAATGGCCCAAAGCCGGAATTGAACACGGGTCCCTGCCACTGTGAGGCAGCAGCACTAACCATTGTGCCACTGTGCCACCCCACAGTGATTATAGTAATCCAAAAGATTAGTGAGGAAAAAAGAAAAACCTAAAAATCTAAATGATGGCTCTGAGTGTATTTAAGTGCACAGGAATTAAGTCAATAAAGGGTATAGATAGAGTGAATGCAAGCAGGCTTTTTCCACTGAGGCTAGGGGAGAAAAAAAACAGAGGGCATGTGTTAAGGAGTAAAGATTAAAGGGAATACTGGGGGGGGCTTTTTCACGCAGAGAGTGGTGGGAGTGTGGAATGAGCTGCCGGATAAAGTGGTAAATGCGGGGTCACTTTTTAACATTTAAGGAAAACTTGGACAGGGACATGGATGAGAGGGGTGTGGAGGGATATGGTCCAAGTGCAGGTCAGTGGGACGAGGCAAAAAATGGTTCGGCACAGACAAAAAGGGCCAAAAGGCCCGTTTCTGAACTGTAAATTTTCTGTGGTTCTGTGGTATAGTTCTAAATGATTTGATTTATTATTGTTACATGTACTAGTGTACATAGTTTCTTGCATGCAATACAGGCAAAACATACCATTCATAAAGAAGGAAAACAGAGGATTCAGAATGTAGTGTTATAATCATTGCCAGGTTGTAGAGAAAGATCAACTTAATATAAGGTAGGTAAGAGATGGAATTAAAGCATTGTTGCAGTGTTTAAGGGTGTAGAGTAGAGTTGTAGAAGCATAGAATGAGAGTAAAAGATAGAGTTAGAGGGTATGCTGGGTTCATTTAAAGGAATAAAATATCTTTAAAATGGAAAGATCTGCAGCTGGGTGCCCATAAACCACATGTGCACTGATTCTACCTGATTCAAGTTGATGTAGGAAAGCAATTACAATATTTATGGTGTTTGCTGAAAAATACACGTGGTAAACGCATTATATGAGTTGATCACAGATATCAAACAAAAGTAAGAAGATCTGGAGTACTGCGCAAAGCAAAAGCTGACAACATAATTCACTGATAAAAAGCACCCCCCGCCACCTCCCCCACGCTCCCTGCTGAGAGACGCAGACGATCCAGACACCCAGCAGCATCCAATTATAAGTGGGTTTGGAGTGGACATTTTATGCTTGGTGTCACAGGCCACCTGCATGACATAACTTCCCAAAAGATGGACAGGTGGCAGAATATGTATAACTGACAGCTCCCAAGACACTTAGCAGGCCTGTTATTTTCGAAAACTCATGCTTGTCCTGCTGTTGCTGTTGAACTCTCCGTGGGAAGCAAATAAAGACCTTCCTCCTTACAAAAACTATCAGATTATCTGCTTTGATATTTTCATAAATAAGCTTTAATTTACAAAGTTAAGCCACAGTAAGTTTGCAGTGTAGGCTAGTTTTGAGCAGTTATTTCTTATCTAACATGATAACACAAATGGATCGAATCAATTTTTGTTTCATTTTTTGATTTGATTAAATTGTATCTTTATACTGCCTCAATAGATGACCGTACTGTATTCAAAAACCAAAAAAATCTGTTAAACATAAATGTTAATAGTCCTTAAAAATGGATTATTTTAAATCATATTTAGCATTATTTTTCTCTATTTACATAACATACTTTACACTTTGCAATCTCTTGTTGGGGCAAGAGGCAAAAAACTTGTTCTCAGACTACTGTTGATGCTATTTTGTAAACTGTTATCGTAGAATCCCTACAGTGCAGAAGGAGGCCATTTGGTCCATCTAGTCTGCACTGACAACAAACTCGCACCAGCCCCATCCCCGTAACCCCACATATTTGCCTCACTATTCCCCCTGACACTAAGGGCAATTTGGCATGGCCGTTCAAACTAGCCCACACACTTTTTGGACACTGGGATGAAACCGGAACACCCGAAGGAAACCCACGCAGACGCAAGGAGAATTTGCAAATTCCATACAGACAGTGACCCAAGACCCGAGGGGCGGCACGGTAGTGCAGTGGTTACTAATGTTGCTTCACAGCTCCAGGGTCCTGGGTTCGATTCCTGGCTCGGGTCACTGTCTGTGTGGAGTTTGCACATTCTCTTTGTGTCTGTGTGGGTTTCCTCTGGGTACTCCGGTTTCCTCCTATAGTCCAAAGATGTGTGGGTTAGGTTGATTGGCCATACTAAGAAATTGCCCCTTAGTGTCCAGGGATGCATAAGTTAGAGGAATTAGTGGGTTTAATATATAGGGATATGGGTATAGGGCCTGGGTGGGATTGTGTTCGGTGCAGACTCGATGGGCCGAAGGGCCTCTTTCCGCACTGTAGTATTCTATGATTCTAATTGAACCTGATGCCTAGAGGCAGCATTGCTAACTACCGTGCCACTGCAGTAATGGACAGGGATAAGAGAGAACTGAAATCCCAATTCATTTCCCTTACTGTACATAATCAGTGTATTTTTAAAAAAGGAAGAAGTGTGTTTCTTAATGCCTGAGTATGTGGTTAAGTTGAATAACTAACAGTAAGCTTTTGTGAGTTTAAATAAAGTAGATTATTTATTCACACATTAACCGTGAAAGGCTAATGCTACATTACTCACACAACACTCATACATAAATACACATCAGTGATAAATACAGTGAAAGAGAATTGTGCACTTTTACAGTCTGTAAAGAAATTAATAGTTTGTAATTATATGTTTGGTTTATCTGAGGAAAAGTGTGCTTTGCAAGTTTAGTGAATAAGGTTATTTCACTTCTTCAGGGTAATCTAAGTGGATTCAGTAGCCAGAGTTGTTTATTAGGATCATTGTGTAAGTTTCCTTCAAAGAAGTGGATTTTCACCAGGTTACAGAGTTAATTACTTTTCGTCTTCTTAGCAGGCGTTCAAATATCTTTACCGGCAGACTTCAAAAGGAGGTGATGCCCTAGTGGTATTATCGCCAGACTATTAATCCAGAAACTCAGCTAATGTGTTGGGGATCTGGGTTTGAATCCCATCACAGCAGCTGGTGGAATTTGAATTCAATAAAAAAAAGCCAGAATTAAGAATCTATTAATGACTGTGAAACCATTGTCATTGTCAGAAAAACCCATCTGGTTAACTAATATTCTTTAAGGAAGGAAATCTGCTGTTCTTGCTTGGTCTGGCCTAAATGTGACGCCAGAGCTACCAATAATATGGTTGATTCTCACTGTCCTCCAAGGACAACTAGGAATGGGCAGTAAAGCTGGCCAGCCAACAATGCCCGTGTCTCACAAATGAATTTTTAAAAATGCTGGGTGACCTTAACATGTTGCAGTCTCCGATTTTAAGGTATTGACATTGTTGCTTTTACTGCATCTGTTTCTTGCTATGTGGTTTGCAGTCTGATTGGATTCTTCCTGTTCATAGAGTAGTAAGTAATCTGAAGACATTTCCAATCAGGGGTATCACATGATCAATAATTCTATTGTTCACCCAGAATCATGTCAAGTTAAAAAATGTTGTCACACAATGGGAGATGAATGATGGCCATTCACACCTATTTGTGTTCATTGGTTTCAGCAGCTGTCTTTTGTATAGAACTCAGAGACAAAAGGTCTTAAGGTCCATCGATTTGGAGGTTTGACAAATACCATAAACAATAAGAGTTATAAATTCCAGAAATAATTTAATCTTGTTATGTTCACTCAAGGGAGGCACTCCACCGATGGTCATGCAATCAGGAACTTTCTGGAAGTCTGAGATACTTCTGAGTCTAAGCAAAAATTGTAAAAGTCGCCTAAAAGTAAAGCTTATTTATTAGTCACTAGTAGGCTTACATTAACGCTGCAATGATGTTACTGTGAAAATCCCTTATTCGCCACAGTCTGGTACCTGTTCGGGTCAATGCACTAACCAACACAGCTTTCAGACTGTGGGAGGAAACTGGACCACCCGGAAGAAACCCACACAGACACGTGCAAGCTGTGCTACAAAGTCAAGGTCAATCAGTGCAGCAGAGTGGGACATCCATCCACCCAGCTGACTCAATACTGGGCGATCAGCAGATTTAAGTACTACTGAGTGGGATGAAAACATTTCCTATTATCAACTGTTGGTTGTGTTGGAAGAATTGGAAAATTTACTTGGGTGAGTGAAGGCAGAGGCATGGAGTGGAAGAAAGCTAATACACTGGGTACCAACTTTCCAAAAGATCATCTTACTCAGACCTATCCCCTGCATTCCCGTACTATCCCTGTAACCCTGTGCATTTAACAGGCTAATCCTCCTAACCTATCATCTTTCATAGTAACTTCATTGCAGTGTGACTGTAAGCCTACTTGTGACTAATACATAAAATTTATCTTGGAACACCAAGAGGTAATTTAACCAGGTCAATCCACCTAACCTGCACATCTTTGGACTGTGGGACGAAATCAGAGCTCCTGGAGGAAACCCACGCAGACACAGGGCGAATGTGCCGACTCCACACAGACAGTCACCCAAGGTCGGAATTGAATACGGTCCCTGGTACTATGAGACAGCGGTGCTAACCATTGTGCCATCGTGCCATTCCTTTATTCAGAAGCTCTTCTGAGTTATCATGTTCTCTAGTTGGGAACATAGATGTTGGGATTTAGGGCTTATGGTGACATCCTACTTCATACACAATTTGCTTGGCTATAATTTTGCTACAGCAAAGATCTCACATCCATCAAAATTTGAGGTGGCAAAAAGACTTACATACTCCATTTATTTAGGTCTGCCAAGCCTGCACCCTGCTGAGCCATCAGCTGTGGGACGCAGCTCAACACTCGGCACGGACAGCTGTTAGCTTGCACAGGTGGCCTCTCTTCATATAGCTGAGGTAGTCACTGGGGATCCCCATCAGCCCGTTGTCCTAGCAGGAACCACTGAACCATCAGCCAAAGCAGAATCCTAACCTTGGGGCATTCCTTACTCTTTCCAGCTCAGTTTCTTGCAAAGTAAATGTGTTAAACCACTGGGGAAGCCCAGTCAGTGTAATCTTTGAGTTACATTTAAAGCTCTTTCTTCTAACAAATGTGATTTGTGTATTTAAATAAGATCCAATTAGCATATCCTATTAGTTGGTTATCCTTTAAAGCAAAATTAATCTACCCCACGTTTCATTAAGACTTACATCTCTATGATTGGGAAAGCCAATTTTCTGATTCAGCTGGTTTAGATATGTAAATCTCATCTAATTAGCATATTTATTTATGTTGCCCCTTTCAGCAAAACAGCATAACTAGGATGCTCCACAAGTTTTGAATAGTTAGGACTTGTGCTTATTGAGGTCTTTTTTTGGGGGTGGGTAAGCATGTTCCATCATCTAATTTACATGAGAAGGTTAATTAGCATAATTTAATATTAATTGGCATGAGAAATGCAATCTCTAACTTTCACAGAATCTGTATAATACTAGCTCAGAGTTATATTAATTCTGTTGCGATAATGCTAAGCCAATAATACTTTGCTAACCTTTCGAAGCAAAGATTCTGCCGGAGGCTTGGAAACTGCAAATGTAACACCTCACGGAAGGGGAGAAGGGGAAGCAAGGAAGTTGTCGGCCAATTAGTCTTACGGCTGTTGAGAGTTAAGGCGATATTCTAACTATGGTCTGCTGCTGTGAGCCTTACTTTAAAGTTTTATTGTTGTATTTATTTATTAACATCACAAGTAGGCTTGCGTAAACACTGCAATACAGTTATTGTGAAAATCCCCGAGTGACCATACCCCATTGCCTGTTTGGGTACACTGAGGGAGAAATTAGCATGGCCAATGCACCTAACTAACACATCTTTTGGACTGTGGGAGCAATATAGGAAACACAGGCAGACACAGGGAGAATGTGCAGACTCTACACAGACCGTGATCCGGGAATCAATCCTAGCTCCCTAGTGCTGTGAGGCAGCAATGCTATCTATCGTGCCACACATGAACCTAGCACATATTGGGAATAAATAAACACAATATATGGGATTTTTGACTACAATGGTCAGAGAATCATGTGCAAAGCACTCTCCAATTTCCGTTATGCGCTCCTGTTCTCCCCTGCCAAGCCTCCTTTGATGTTTTATTATGTTCAGGGTGCTAATATAAATGCGGGTTGCTGTTGGTTGCAATTGATACATTAGGTGGAATTTTCCCAAAAAAAAGGCAGCGTCAGGTTGTGACTGAAACAATGATGGGATTTTCCGGCTGCGGTCATCCCGAAACTAGAAAATCCCATCCAAGGCCAACGGACGTTCCCATGGCCCGTCCTTCACCCGCTCAGATTCCTGTGGTGGACAGAACAGGAAAATTCACCCCATAGCCTTTTGATTTTTGATCTGATTTGATTTATTATTGTCACATGCATCAGTTATACAGTGAAAAGTATTGCTCCTGCACACGACACAAACAAAACATACTGTACCTAAGGAAGGAGAGGAGAGGGTGCAGAATGTAATGTTACAGTCATAGCTAGAGTGTAGAGAAAGATCAACTTAATATAAGGAAGGTCCATTCGAAAATCTGATGGCAACGAGGAAGAATCTGCTCTTGAGTCGGTTGGTACGTGATCTCAGGCTCTTGTATCTTTTTCCTGATGGAAGAAGGTGGAACAGAATCTGTCTGGGATGCGTGGGGTCCTTATTATGCTGTTGATCATCTGACACTTTGTTAGAAAAATAACAGGGGGGCCTGTTTTGTGTTGTCACTCTTAAGAGGGCCAAACCTAAAGACATTGGCAAGGCTGCCTCAACAGAGATTGGGGCATCTTTTTTAAAGGGCCCCCCAGATTCAATGTTAAGAGATAGCAATCCCCACCACAACGGACATCGGGATTGCCCTTCCATCGCCACTAGCAATCTCGCCCCATGCAGCCAAGCCATTCATTATCTCTGACAATCTCCCCTCCCTTCCATCATTGCCCCATGTCTGGCCCCACCCCTTTTAAGTGCCAGCTTGGCGCTGCAAGGAGGCCAGTGGGCATTGCCAGGTCACTGCTGGGGTGCCATGTCCTTGATGACCTAGGGACTACACTGGTCTCTACTTTCCCAGTGTGGTCACCTCAACTGCAGAACAGCAGTGACGTCTGGTTTGGGGGTGAGTGGGAGGGAAGGGTGGGCATGTCCCCAGAAGGTACAGCATTATGATATTTAGGCATATTATAATTTATTTAAATTGTTAGTTAATAGGTTCACGCCCTCACTGTGCATGAATCTGATTACGTAACCAGCAGGTGGGGTGGGAAAGATCTCATTGTGAGATCTCTTCGATGCAAATACCACCGTGGCCCTTCCCCGACCATAACAGGATTTGGATCCTTGTGAATGGGCTCGGAAAATCCCGGTCATTGTTTGATAGTATTCCTCTAAACCACCTTGAAATGTTTTACAGCATTAAGGGTGTTATACAAAGGTGTGGTGTTGTTCTTGTTAATAGGCAAAGCTTATTTTGCTGCGTTAGTAGCAAAGTGTAAGTAAAAGTTGACCAGGCTCTACTCCCAAATTACGGAATGAAACCATTATGTTTTGATTCCATATTTTTGAAATACGGCTTCTATCTTGTGAGCACAGGACAAGCATCTTTTCATAACTCAGTCATGCACCAGACCCTAAGTTCAAACATATTTCAGGCTAATAGGGTCAAACCTCCTCCTCTGACAGCTGTTATTGGGAAAGGGTTGCCTGTAAGGAAGTAATGAAGTGTAAAGTACATCCCCTTTGCTTGCTAGCTTTTTTTTTAACTCAGTTTAACTCAGAAGATATGAACAGAAGGAGGTTATTTGGCCCTTCAAGCCTACTCCGCCATTCATTACAACCATGACTGATCGTCCAACTCAATAGCCTAATCCTACTTTCTCCCTATAACCTTTGATCCCATTCACTCCAAGTACTATATCTAGCTGCCTCTTGAATACATTCAATGTTTTGGCAATTATGGGACATATGAGTTGCAGGCGCTGAGAAACGTCACCATGGGAAACTACATTTGCACGTTAAGTGAAGGCCCTCATCTGACGAATGTGGACAATGTGCAATGAATGAGTGCTTCTGTGGTATTGAGAGGATTGACTTGTGAATGCTGATCTGCCATTATCTAATTGGTACAAGTTGAGCATGCAGTAGTCTATTAAAACCCGTTAAAGTTCATTTATTTGTGTCACATGTAGACTTACATTAGCACTGCAATGAAGTTACTGTGAAAATTTTCTAGTTGCTACACTCTGGCACCTGTTCAGGTGCACTGAGGGAGCATTTAGCATGGTCAATGCACCTAACCAGCACCTCTTTCAGACTGTGGGAGGAAACCGGAGCACCCGGAGGAAACCTGCACAGACACAGAGAGAACATGCAGACTCCACACAGGCAGCAACCCAAACCAGGAATCGAACCTGGGTCCCTGGCCGCTATGAGGCAGCAGTGCTAACCAATGTGCCACCTTGCCATTGCTGAGACTTCTCTTAAATAACTACTCCACAGTCAGGCATCAGGGAACACAGTTCTTTACTCTAGCTACTCGCGCCACACTCCAAATGTTGACTGTCTACACTGGGTGGATCCCAACAATCTACCCCACATGAAAAGTCACATGTCCCATTCCCTTAAAGGGGCTATGCATCAACATATATAACAAACGTCTGTCTGAGTTATTTAATTGTTGAAAGTGAAATAACAGAAGGTACAAAGACAGGCTTAGTTTTGTTTTGAAATTGGAGTTTAGACAGACAGCCATCAACGTTCACAGCAAAGAAGAATGCCATTGGGCCAACTCTGTCCATGCCAGCTCTTCAGTAGAACAATGCAAAACAGATCCAGGAAACAATGCACTGGCCATTTTTACAAGTTTGCAATTCCCATACTATAATGTTGACATTAGCGATAACATTACTGTAATAAAAATGCTTAGACATCAAAAGCAGATTTATTATGTAATATTAACTGTATGCTAATAAAATAACCATAAGGACAATTTTAAATCCATTTTAATATCTAACATTTTATTTTATTGCTTTCCTTTTTTTTTAAACTCTTCTTTCTCAATTCTTGCGCTCGCCTATTTTATTAGTTTGATTTTATTTCTAACACTAATCAATTTTCTCTTGCATTACACATGGAGAATTCAGAATCAGTCACTGTATCAGGATCAAGCAGGATTAGAGGATGTGGGATTACTTAGAGCAAGACAGAGGAAGGGGATAAAGACAATAGTGGAGAGACAGGTTGGAAGGGAAATGTGATGTGGAAGAAAAGGAGACAAGAAAAGGGGGAACAGGGAAGGGAGAAGGCAAAATGAAGAGGTGAAATAGGAAGAAGGAGTAGGAAGGCAGAGTAGGGAGGTGGCATGGTGGCACAGTGGTTAGCGCTGCTGTCTCACAAGGCCAGGGACTCAGGTTCAATTCCAGCATCAGGGACAGTCTTGGAGTTTGCACATTCTCCCTGGGTCTGCTTGGGTTTTCTCCAGGTGTTCCAGTTTCCTCCCACAGTCCAAAGATGTGCAGGTTAGGTTGATTGGCCAGGTTAAATTGTACCTTAGTGTCAGGGGGATTAGCAGGGTAAATACATTGGGTTACGGGGATACGGCCTGGATGGGATTGTTGTCAGTGCGGGCTCGATGGGCCAAAAGGCCTCCTTCTGCAATGTAGGGATTTTATGATCCTATGATGAGGAAAGGATTCAGGCAGGGCTTGGTGGAGGAGAATAAGAGACAGGAGATGGGGAAGTGGACATGTGAGGGAGATGGAAAAAGAGGAAGGTGCATTGGAAAATGAATGGAGAGGACGGGGAGAGTGCAGCTTAACCATTTAATGAAGTTCAATGTTGGTGATTTGGACGTGTTGGTGAGTCCGGAACAGGGTGAAAGCAGGAGAGCAGCTGATTGGAGGTGAATAGTGTTCCTCAGGCACATGGTAGAGTTGAGGGGCTACTCCTGGCTCCATGCCAAATCTAAAGAAAGCTTAAACTATTTTGGCAGTGGTTGATACTTGGCCAAATACTCACCTCGGCCAAATTCCAACGTTAGAATGTAATCAGTGATAACATTGGATTTGTTGTGACCAATGGTAACAAGCTGTAAGGGTCAGCTGACCCAGTAAACTATGTAACCAATGACAGAATGATGTGATGATTAGCTGAGTCAGTATAAATTAGAACATTTTGGCAATTGTGGGGAGGCTTGGAATAGCCTGGGGTGAGGTCCCAAATGTTGACTAATGAAGTTTCTTTATTAAACCTTTTCTTTGATCGATGAATTGGAGTAAGTTTTGTTATATTTTTATTATCTATACTGGAAGAGTTCCTTCTGGATCAACACCCAACATCTGCTCTGTTCAGAGCCCAATTTCCCTCAGGGGTCCTAACACAGGCATTATCCCTCCAGTAGCCAATGAAAGAGGCCAAATTGTTGTCTTCATCCATTGCCCTGACAGCTGCAAAATGGCCCAATATCAAATGGATATCGTTCAGGCATCCTAGGACCCTAAAGGTTAGTCTCTGAAAACAGCTCTGGTTACATCTGTTTTGGGGCCCAAACTCTGTGTGAATTTAAACATAAAACGGACTTTTTAATTCTACGTTTGTTTGTTTTACTTTAAACAAAGTTATCTGTTTAAATAGGCTTCTTACCTGTTTCCCTGACACACATTATCCATTTTGGATGTGATATAACTGAAATTATCTGTCAACGCCCTTTATTCATCTTTACAATAAAAACAAACACTTATGGCTTCTAATGATGGCAGCCAAATGGAAAAAAATTCCCTGGCTTCTCAGTTCAGTGGGGATGTTGATCAGAGTGCCATCTCAGAGTGCTTGATGCAGATACTGCTTAGAAACTAATTGTACTGCTTGTCCTAGAATTAGTGTTTCTCTAATTGAAGGGTACAAAACTCAGAAGACTGAAAGGCCTATTTTTTTTAATTTATCTTTTAAAAGAAACATTCCGTATGACATTCATGGAACACAGCAGTTTTTTTTTTAAACATGTAGACAGAACTAAGTCTGCGAGCCTAAGCAGTTCCAATGAAAATATAGTAGCCTCCCTCCCCCGCCCTTATTATTAAAATCCACAAATTACAAGCCTTCATTTTATTTAAACAGTGAGTAACAAAGGAAAAACTTTGAGAATCTGAGGGAGGTTTTGAGGGATATAGTCAATTGACAGCTTTGGCATGACCAGTTGTCTGAGAGAGAAGCCATCTGTGGTGAGCACTGCCCCACATCCTTTGGCCATCTTCCCTCAGAGGATGTTTGCCACAGGAAAGACAGAACATACAGTTACCATTCCAAGTACAGTGAAGAGACTCCATCAAGTAATCTAGACAGGGAGGAATGTTCTCTATACTGCTACACGATGTTTGTTTCATGGAAAAACCTGAATAATAAATGAAAAATGTAAAGTTTATTTATTAGTGTCACAAGTAGGCTCACATTAATACTGCAATGAAGTTACTGTGAAAATTCCTGCATGAAATTGAGTTTGTAAACACAGCTGACCCTTACTAAAGGAGAAATTAATTCGTAGAATCCCTACAGTGGAGGAAAAGGCCATTTGGCCCATTGAGTCTGCACCAACAACAATCCCACCCCAGGCCCTATCCCCGCATTAACCCCACTAATCCCTCTAACCTACACACCCTGGGACACTATGGGCAATTTAGCATAGCCAATCCACCTAACCTGCACATCTTCGGACTGTGGGAGGAAACCAGAGCACCCAGACAAAAGCCACGCAGGCACAGGGCAAACTTACAAACTCCACACAGACAGTGACCCAAGTTGGGAATCGAACCCGGGTCCCTGGAACCGAAAGGGAGCAGTACTAACCACTGTGCCACCGTGCCGCCCAAATGGAATGTCCTTCAAGCCGGAAGAATTCTGAAAAATTCTTCAGATATTTTATATACTTCAATATATCTGAGCTCTTAGGGAAAAAAAAACTATTTAAACATTCTTTCAGAGCAAAACATTTTCTGGTTCAACTGGATGTACAGGGATACCAGGAAACACAGCGAATTTAAACACTGTGGTTATAGGGACAGATCTACATCCGGAGTAGATCAGCTTGGATTGCTGCTGTGTTTTATAACTGGTGTGATGACACGTGTTTGCAATTAATATGTTTCAGGTTTATAGCTTCCTCTCATGAATTTTTGTTGGACTGTGGGCATGTAAGTACTAGCTGTAATTCCTGCTGCTGCGCTGCATGGCGGTCCCATCACTGGGCCAAAAGCTTCCATGGAATAGGTTTAAAATATCTCCGCTTCTTTCTGAAGAATATAGTTGTAGCTACCATCACATCCCAACTGAAACTTTTTTTTTAAGTTGCCTTCCCTCTTGGTAACCTTCTCTCAAGGCTACACTGTGGCAAATTTTGTCCCATCTACTTTTTTTCCAGCCCAAACATGAATGGATCATTGTTAAAAAAAATACTGAATGTGTGCATTATTATGATGTGTAATAGAAACATAGAAGCACAGATAGTAGGTGCAGGAGAATGCCATTCGGCCCTTTGAAACTGCATCATCATTCAATGTGATCATGGCTGATCGTGCACTTACAGTATCCCACTCCCACTTTCTCTTCATACCCCTTGATCCCTTTAGCCACAAGGGCCACGTCCAGCTCCCTCTTGAACATATTGAATGAACTGGCTCCAACAGCTTTCTGTGGCAGGGAATTCCACAAGTTCATAACTCTGAGTGAAGAAGTTCTCCCTCATCACAGTCCTAAATGGCTTACCCCTTATGTTAAGACTTTTCTAGACTTCCCCAACATTGGGAACGTTCTTCCTGCATCTAACCTGTCCAGTTCTATCAGGATTTCATATGTTTCTATGAGATCATTCCTCATTCTTCTAAATTTCAGTGAGTACAAATTCTAGTCGATCCAGTCTCTCTTCATTTGTCAGTCCTGCTATTCCAGGAATTAGTCTGGTGAGCCTTCGCTGAACTCCTTTAGTAGCAAGACTGTTCTTCATCAGAACTAGGAGACCAAAACTATCCACAATACTCAAGGTACGGCCACACCAAGGTCCTGTAAAACTGCAGCAAAACATCTTTATTCAAATCCTCTTGCTATCAGGCCAGCATGCCATTAGCTTTCCTTACTGCCTACTGTACCTGCTTGCCAATGCTTTAGTGACTGTTCTATCATGACACCCAAGTCATGTTGCACTTTCCCTTTTCCTAAACTGCCACCATTCAGATAATAATCTTCCTTCCTGTTTTTGCCACCACAGTGGATAACCTCATATTCATCCACATTATATTGAATTTGTCAAGTATTTGCCCACTCTGCCAGCCTGTCCAAGTCATCCTGCACCTCTTAGTATCCTCCTCACAGCACACGCTGCCACCCAGCATAGCCTTGTCTGCCAATCTGGAGATATTTCATTCAATTCTTTTGTCCAAGTCATTAATGTATACTGTGAATAGCTGGGGTCTCAGCAGTGATAACTGTGGTACCCCGCTAGTCACTGCCTGCCACTCTGAAAAGGACCCACTTATTCCCACTCTGTCCTTCATATCTGCTAACCAGTTCTCTATCCACATTAATACATTACCCCCCATACCATGAGCTTTAATTTTGCTCACTAATCTTTTGTGTGGGACCTTGTCAAAAGCCTTTTGAAAGTCCAGGTACACAACATCCTTGTCTACTCTATTGGTCACAGCTTCAAAAAATTCCTGAAAATTTGTCAAGCACAGTTTCCCTTTTGTGAATCCATGCTGACTTGGACCGATCCTGTCACTGCTTTTCAAACGCTCAGTTATTACATCCTTAATAATTGACTCCAGCATTTTCCTCACCACTGATGTCAGGCTAAATGGTCTATAATTTCCAGTTTTCTCTCTCCCTCCTTTCTTTGAAAAGTGGAATCACATTAGCTACCCTCCAATCCACTGGAACACTTCCAGAGTCTATAGAATGCTGAAAAATGCATCCACTTTTCTAGGGCCACTTCCTGGAGTACTCCAGGATGCAGAGCATCAGGCTTGGGGTCTTATCAGGTTTTAGTCCCAGCAATTTCTCTAATACTATTTCCTGACTAGTAAGAATTTCTTTTAGTTTCTCCTTCATGCTAGACTCTCTGTCCCCAAGTATTTCTGGAAAGTTACTTGTGTACTCCTTAGTGAGGACGGATCCAAAGTATTTATTTAGTTTGACTGCCATCACTTAGTTGTCCATTATGAGTTCACCTGATTCTAACTGTGGAGGACCTACATTTGTCTTGACCAGTCTTTCTCTTCACGTATCTATAGAAGCTTTTGCAGTCAGTTTTTATGTTTTCTGCATGCCTACTCTCATGTTTTATTTTCCCCAGCTGAATTAAACCCTTTGTCCTCCTCTGCTAGATTTAAAATTTTTCCCAGTCCTCAGGTTTGCAGGCTTTTCGGGCCAATTTATATGCCTTCTCTTTGGCTTTAATACTATCCCCGATTTCCCTTGTTAGCCATGGATCAGCCACCTTCCCCATTTCACTCTTACGCCTGATAGGGATGTACAGTTGTTGAAGTTCATCCATGTGTTCTTCAAATATCTGCCATTGCCCATCTACTGTCAACCTTTCAAGTATCCTTTGCCAATTTATCCCAGCCAATGCACGTCTCATACCATCAAAGTTAGCTTATCTCAAGTTCAGAACCCCAGTCTCAGACTGAACTGTGTCGCTCTTCATCTTAAAGAAGGATTCTCTCATACTACGGTCACTCTTCCTCAAAGGATCTCGCACCACAAGGTTACTAATTAATCCTCTCTCATTAAATAATACCCAGCGTAAGATGGCCTGCTCTCTAGTTGGTTCCTTGACATTGGTCAAGAAAACCATCTTTTATACATTCCAGGAAATCCTCCACACTGCTACCAGTTTGGTGAGTCCAATCAATATGCAAATTGAAATCACCCATAATAACTGTTGTACCCTTACTGCATACATCTCTAATTTTCTGCCATTTCCAACCTCACTACTGGTTGGTGGTTAGTGCACAACCCACACTAATGTTTTTTGTCCTTTCGTGTTCCGTAGCCTCACCATACAGATTCCACATTGTCCTAGCTAATGTCCTTCCTTACTATTGCATTAATCTCCTCTTTAACCAGCAATGCTACCCCCCCCCCCCCCGCCCCCCTTCGCCCTGTTTCCTTTCTGCCTATCTTTCCTGAATATTGAATTCCCATCCCTGGTCACTCTGGAGCCAGGTTTCCGTATTCCAATTGCATCATACCCATTAATTTGCACAGTTAGTTCATCCATCTCATTACAAACACTCCTTGCATTGAGACGCAGAGTCTTCAGGCTTTCTTTGGCATTAATTGCTCTCTTAGAATTATGATGTAACGTGGCCCTTTTTGATTTTTGTCTTTGGTTTCTCTGCCTTCCATCTTTCCACCCACTGCCTTTTGTTTCAGTCCCCGCTTTACTTCTCTCTGAGTTCCTGTATTGGTTCCCATCCCACTATCAACCCTCCCCAACAGCACTAGCAAACACGCCCTGTAGGATATCGGTTCCAGTTCTGCCCAGGTGCAGACCGTCCGATTTGTCCTGGCCCCACCCCCTCCAGAACTGATTCCAATATCCCGGGAATTGGAATCCCTCCCTCTTTCATTGTCCCTCAAGCCACGTATTCATCTTAACTACCCTTACATCCCTACTCTGACTAGCATGTGGCACTGGTAGCAATCCTGAGATTGCTACCTTTGAGATCCTACCTGTTCGTTTAAGTCCTAATTCATAAGAACGTTCCTCCCTATCCGGGATCAACCTAGTAGCCAGCATAAAGGTGAAGCACTTTTCCATGGCAACCACAAGATTAACTAAGAGTGTGAATCAACGTACAATGTTCCCACTCTCCTCTTGGAGGCTAGTTGAAGAACTACCTCAGTTTTTTTTCAAAATTATATTTTATTCATAAAACTGTGAGAACATTACAATCATCCAAAATGACCACCACATAAAAAGCAATAATATTCAAGTTCTTTACATACATCAAGTAATATCCTGAGATGCTTCAATGCAGTCAAGGAACTATTTCAGACATTTAACAATGGTCTTATAAATGTTATGGTTAGTTGAAAGGTTGTCTACATAGAAAGAGTTGTACTCGGAAGTACGTCAGTACAACTGAGATATGTGTAACATTCGCTGTATAGGTGGTTGAAAAGCCTGGAACAGCAACCTTCCCTATTGCGCCTCTGGGGCAGCTGCCCCAAGCTTCAGTGCATCCCTCAGCACATCATCCTGGGCTTTGGAATGTGCCTGTCTGCAACACTCAGTCAGGGACAATTCCTGGAGGAACTACCTCATTTATCAGCTCGACTTTTTCTATTGAAGAGCTTTGGAAGGCAGACTTAAAAAGGACAAGGTTACACATACTGCACAGTCCAGGTGTCCCGGATACCTTGATAAACGCAAAATGCTGTGGATGCTGGAATCTGAAACAAATACAGAAAATTGCTGGAAAGTCTCAGCAGGTCTGACAGCATCTGTGGAGAGCGGAGCTAATGTTTCGAGTTTAGATGACCGTTCGTCTGATGTCTGCCAGTCACCTAGGCTGGAAACACTGGCTCCGCTCTCTCTCAGTAAGAAGTCTGACGACACCAAGTTTAAGCCACTGTGTTTACCCCAGTCCAACGCCGGCATCTCCACATCATGTCCACTCTCTGTCCACAGATACTGTCAGACCTACTGAGATTTCTCAGCAATTTTCTATTTCAGTCCCAGATACCTTCCCGTTTCCCACTTCTTAGGAACTTGTTCTTCCTTCTTTTAAGCAGGAAAAATAAAGATTTTTTTTTGAAAAAGGAAAAACAGTAAATCAGAAATGGAAATGAAAATTACCTGAAGCTATTTTGTGTGACTGGAGAGAGGGTGGCATTCCAATTATATATTCAGAAAGGAAAGGAAACCCATTCCAGCATTCACTAATAAGTACCATTCTGCCCAACTAATTCACTGACCGTTAAGCCTTTGTTATAGATTCCCCAAATGATTTACAGATGGCTGCATATAAACACAATTGACCCATTAAATGATGCAGTGCAAACCATACTGGTAAACAAAACAAATTATTTAGACAGCTAGCCAATACAAAAAGTGAAACAGCATTAGAATGTTTAACCTACGACCCTTAGGAAACAAAACAAATAGAAGGAAGAATGACACAGTGGGCAACTGCTTCATATCAAAATTGATGTTTATTGGTTCAAAATAAAACAAAGTGAACACCCAAAACAAGGAGAATAAATCATCAATCGGATATTTCCTTGGAAAAGGAGTTTGAAAGTTGTACAATCTATTATTGTTTTCTGATTTGTGAATATACCTTTGACTTGGTTATGATGTGAAAGTCCAGCTGACCTCAGATGATGTGCTTTAACTTCAGGGTTCCAGAGTGTTATATTGAGGAAGTAGCAACCCTCCACTCCAACCTCATCTCCAGCTAAGGCAAGCAGGTTTGTAGGTAACGTTGGCATGGCAATGGCCTGAAAGTGGAAACTTCCTCTGGGCAATTGCCCTGCTCTGGGAACCATCCAAAAATGCATGGTCTGATCATCCTTCATACCTATGTCCACTCTCCTGGGGCCTCACCTCACTACCCACCTGCCCTGTCCTGATGCTCCTCCGACCCAACAATCTGGACCCCGCACCCCTACCCCATCTCCAATTCCTACACATTTACCTTATACACTTATCTTACACACTGACCTTCTCCCTGACCTATCTAATACTGTTAAACTTTGTCTCACCTTTAATTGGTTTACAGCAATTACTGCCATAAAAAAAGGAGGTTTGGTCTCCTTACATCCATCCAACAGAGCTGCCTCTCTGCACTGGGCCCAGGGGCATGCTGTATTACTCAGATCCTTCCTGGCCTGGGTGGGAAGGTTGGGCGAGACAGGAACAAAAAAATTTTGGGTAGGAAACTTGAAGCAGAGTGGCACTCTGACGTTGATTTCAACTCTGTGGAATTTCAGACAGCATCTGTGTGACAACCCCCAGGGCTACAAGGATTTCCTCCAGGTGCTCTGGTTTCTTCCCATAGTCTAAAGATGTGCGGGTTAGTTGATTGGCTAAGTTACTTTGTGGTGTTAGGTTGATTGGCTAAGTTACTTTGTCGTGTCCAGGGAGGGCTGGCACGATAAATATGTGGGGTTACGAGGGAGGACCTGGATGGGATTGTTGTTAGTGCAGGTTTAATGGGCGGAATGGCCTCACTCTACACTGTGGTGATTCGATGATTCTATGACTTGCATGGGGAATCACTGACCCCTCTATAGGACTCGTTGAGTATGAGCTCCCTAGGGTTTGGTAATTACTTACCAGGTGGAATTTGTACACTGAGCCCTGTATAAAACAGGCCTCTGAGCAGCTCCATAATTGTATTGTTCCGGTTGGGACTTGCTTGTGTTCACCGTAGGCTTATGGTTTCGCTTTCCTTTATTTTGCGCTGTTCCTTCACAGCTGGCTCCTGGAATTATTATAATCTGCTGGGTACAGACTCTGAGACGTTATCAGCAATTCTATAATGTGTAGCAATGTTTCAAATAAGGAGAACTAGACCCAGGTTTGGGTCCATAATTGGCTGGAAGTTCTAAGGCCTGCCCCAAGTACAACATTTCTTACTTTTGTTGGGAATGGGGGGAAGGCTGGAGTTGGGTTGGGACTCGTGCATATGTGCTTTGCAGAGGCAGCTGGTCATTTAAATCAATAGCTGCCACTACTAAAGTGGAGCTTTGGTAAAGCAGGAGTGTGAAAACTGAAAGTGTGGAGATTAGATCAGGAGGTCTGAACTGGGTGGATTTGTTTTGGTAACGAGTATTCTCTTTTGGAGAGGTGAGACACTCCTTTGGATCTGGTCCCAGGATATCTGTGGGAGAATCCAGGCATCCTTTGTGAATGCTAATCACTGTGGGAGAGGTAAAGCATCTTTTGGGATTGTTTAAAGTAAATAAAATTTCATGTAAAAAGTCCAAATACTCATTGGTACTGTTGAAATTGTTAAAGAACAATGAAACAGCTGTCAAACTATCGAGGAACGATCAAGGGTGTCAAATGATACGAGGTGAGTTTGCATGGAAACTTAAGGACAATAGGGCATGCGTAGAGATTCAGTGGTTGGCACAGGAGATATTGAGGCCAAGGGGGCAAGGTAATGGGAGATAAATTGTCATAGGATTTATAATGGGTCATGGAGGTTCATGGGGGTGTATGAGGTGACATAGGTTGGCATCAATGAGGCATGGAGAATGTGTGGGGTAACTGTGTAGTGTGTATGACTGCTCAACACTCGTGGAATGGCCCTGTAGATTGAGGAGTCGACTTGGAGGTTTTGGCTCTGACTCAGGGGTGACCGGGCAAGGGCAACTGGACTGTCACTCAAGGGAGACCAGAGTAACACTGGAAGGGTACCAGGGGATTGACTGAAGGGTGCAGGGGTGGTGGTGGTGGGGTGGGGGGGAGCAGTTGGAAAACTCCAGGGCACGGGAGCTTATTTGGTGGAGAACAGGAGAAGACCCAGGGAGGGTGACTCGGGATACCTGCGAGAAACCAGTAAATTGTGAAAAGCACCATTCTTGAAGCTGTTTTCTGCTGCTGGGCCCCAAGCATCTTGGGCCTTATAGAGGGAAGGGAAGCTTGGAGTCCTGGTTTCTTGGAAGAGTTGAAAGACTGTGTTTTGGAAGACTGTGTTTACCCCAGTCCAACGCCGGCATATCCACATCATGACTTCTTGGAAGAGTTGCACAGAGGGATGGGAAGCCTTGGGCACTGCAGTGTTTGGGATGTCATCACGGACTTGTGGATTCAATCAAATCTGAACACATTGCCTATGGAGAGCATTCCTAATCCTTGGCTGTGTGTTGAAGTGTGTATTGACAAGTGCACTCCGCCATTGATCAGGTGAAGCTTTGGACGATATCTGAGATCAAAGCTGAGGATGTGGTAAAATGGACAAAGCTGCGGTCACTTGGTCATTTGATGTGGGGTTTGCTAAGGACTGAGTGTTAATCCAGTGGCCAGCACATGAGCCAATATGCTTTGAGACACAGCGTCAGACAATGAATGGCTAAGAACAGTCCTTAAGAGATAAATGCCAATCAGCAAGTCTCTCTCTTCGATATTGCAGTGAGGAGAACATATGAAACATGGAGCCTGGTGACCTTGCTGTCATTTGTCTTGTTCATAGGCAGGAGAGAAGAAGATGTCAACAGAAGTGCCTGGCTTGCCAAAGGCAGCAGCAGAACCAGAAAAGGAAGGGATGAGAGGGCCTACTTCACACGGAGAGGATGAAGCCCAGATGGCCATTGCTTGGAGGCACCTCACCCAGGGTCAACAGACGGCATCTAATATACCTGCAGATGTCCGAGAACCCATGTCGCCAAAGACTTACGCATGCCCAAAAACCGGTTAGTCACATCTGTCACTTCTGCAGGATTTGATACCATGGAAACTTGAGGGCATCTACCTCCTGTGTCACAAAAATTTACTGTGTTGCTCAATTTTTTTATATCAGTGACTCCTTTCAGGGCTCGACAGGTGACATCTGCAAGGTTTTGCAAGCCTCCACACACAAGGGCATCCAGGAGGTGATGGATGCAATATTCATGAGGCTACACAATTCCATCTATTTCCACTGGGATCAGGCGAGCCAGGATGCAAGAGCAAGGACTTTCTGCAAGTGTTTTCTTTCCAGTGGTGCAAGATGCTACTGATTGCATTCACGTGGCACTCAGGTCTCCAGACCACCAAATAGTGAACTACATGAACAGCAAAGGCTCCCACTCAGCGAATGTTCAGCTGACTTACAACCACACCAAATGTATTCTGCAATTACGTGCTCTGTTCCCAGGGAGCGTGCACAACTCAAACATTCTGAGCCATCCTCAGATCCCTGACCTGTTCCAGGGTCCACGGGAGTTCCAGTGTTGGCTCCTTGGGGACAGGGCTCCTCCACTGAGGAGATGGCTGATGACGCCTATGCAGAAACCACAAAGTGCTGCTGGAACAAAGCAGAATGAGACATGCTGCAACTCGCACTTTGTTGGAGCAGGCCGTAGGGATACTGATGATGAGGTTGCGGTGCTTAGACCAATCCAGTGGGGCCCTGTAACACAATCCACGGAGGGTGTCACGCATCATGGTTGTTTGCTGCATCCTCCACAACCTGGCACTGAGACTGGGGCAGGAACTGCCTGAGGAGGTGTTGAGGAGTGGCATGTTTCCTTCAATGAGGAGGATGTTGAAGCAGATGAGGAGGTCTGCGAGGAAGGGAATGTTGGCCACGATGAGGCAGATGAGTTCAGGACATGCTGATAGCCACTAAATTCATAGAGGGTGATGAGGACATTGAATGAGGACATCCTATTATCTTCACATTGTTTCTGTGACCATTGATCTCCAGACTAACTGATGGCAGTGCACATGCTGTGTGATAAGGCTCCTGTCATGGAGACACAGCAGTTGTCAACGACCTTATATCTCAGCATGATGATGACTTGTTGTGGGGACAGTGCATAGATCCTCACAAAGCTTCTGTGAATGTCTGACTCCTGTCTGGCTGATGGCAGCTTGTTTGCTCTCAATGACTAGAGTCATTGATGGTGAGGCCAATACTGATGTATTGGAGAAAGTTTCACCTTTTCTCAACTTATGGCATTCTTTGTGAGCTGTGCCCTTGAGGTTCAGTGTCACCAGAGGCTGAACCAGATGGAGTAGGGAGGCCAGCCACACTTCAAAAGTACAGAGATCACTCATTGACAATGATTGGAATGAGTGACTCCTGTACATTGTGTGAGACATCCTCGTTCCTTATGAGAAACAGGCATGACTGATGGGACCAACCGTTGTTAAGGGATGGCAGCAATGTGCTGATAACCTTGCAGAAAGCATATAGAGGAAGCCCGGACTCAGCACCCTGACTTTTCCTTGTGCAGAAATCAGGTCGGGACTACAGGAATGCAGCCATAGAAAGGGTGCAATTAGTAAGAGATTATTCCGAGGTGAAGGTTACTTTCAAATGCTTAACACCCATGCCCACACTGTGCAACTGGAGCTTCCTAACCTTTCTAATCCTGATGTTATGTCTTGGTGCATCCCCAACATCCACAGTAGAGGTACAAGCTGCTGTCTGCCAAGCCCTGTGATCTGTTGGTGGGGGTCTAGTGGAGGGCAAAGACTTCGGGTCACATCCTGCTTTCAAGGCCCACTGTGTGGCAGTGCCACCCTCCTCAGTCTGTGGAGCTGGAGCGGTCACAGGAAGAGGGGACTTGGATTGGCGGGAGACTTCTGGAGTCCTCTGGGGGGATGGCCCCGGGGTTTGCATCAGCCGGTCCTCCTTTACAGTGGATACCTGAAGGTGCTTGGCTTCCTCCTTGGAATAGAGGGGCAGCTGCACTGAGCTTGATAATCTGTGCCATCCTCTTATGTTGGCGCTGATGGACCCCAGCAAGTGCCTGCATCTTGGAGTGCATGACCTGCAGCACTGCAGGAAAAAGGTCTTGCGCCAAGATCTCCACAGTGGTCACCACCCTAGCTGCGTCGACCTAATGTGAGAGAGTGTTGGCGAAATCACTTTAGACATAAGGCGGGTATGAACATAAGAACATAAGAAATAGGAGCAGGAGTAGGCCATCCAGCCCTTCGAGCCTGCCCCGCCATTCAATAAGATCATGGCTGATCTGTCGTGGCTCAGTTCCACATTCCCGCCCTCTCCCCATAACCCTTAATCCCCTGTCTTATCAAAAACCCATCAACCCGCGTCTTAAAAATATTTAGCAAGGTAGCCTCCACCACCTCAACGGGCAGAGAATTCCAGAGATTCACCACCCTTTGAGTGAAGAAGTTCCTCCTCAACTCCGTTCTAAACCGCCCCCCCTTTATCTTGAGGCTGTGCCCCCTAGTCCTACTGTCCTTTCTGAGCGGGAAGAGCCTCTCCACCTCTATCCTATCCATCCCATTCATCATATTATATGTCTCAATGAGATCTCCCCTCATTCTTCTAAACTCTAACGAGTACAAGCCTAGTTTATTCAGCCTCTCCTCATAGCTCAATCCCCTCAACTCCGGTATCAGCCTAGTAAACCTCCTCTGCACTCCCTCCAAGGCCAAAATATCCTTGCGTAAGTGCGGCGACCAAAACTGCACACAGTACTCCAGTTGCGGCCTCGCCAATGCCCTATACAGCTGCAGTAAGACCTCCCTACTTATGTATTCAATCCCCCTTGCTATGAAGGCCAGCATCCCATTCGCCTTCCTGACCACCTGCTGCACCTGCAGGCTGGGTTTTTGCGACTCATGCACAAGGACCCCGAGGTCCCTTTGCACCGTCGCCTGCTGCAGTTTTTCGCCCCGTAAGTAATAGTATGCTCCTCTATGCAAGCCTTTCGATCTGAGGAGTGTACTCGACATCCCTTCTGATTTTCTTGAGTTTGCCTTTGGAGCTCCAACAATTGAGTCATGACCGAGTCCAAGCATATGTTATCTGACCTCCTGAATATTCAGCAATCCTCCAAGTGCCAGAACCCTGGGACATCCTTGGCTCTGCCTGCTGTGGATCTGAAAGCCTGATGTGCTCACCAGATTGTGACCCTGAGGTTAATCTAAAACTGGATCCCACCCAAGGTGTACGTGGCTGGAATTTTACCACCCCACCCGCTCCGAAATCAGGTGGGGTGAGGCTCCCAGAACGGAATTCTCCATTGGCCTCGGGCGGGATTTTATGAGCCTTGTCCAAGCTTGTAAAATCCCACCATGTGTGTCTGTGCTGGTGGAGGGTGAGAGTGAGCGTTGCAGCAGTTCTTCTATTCACCAGGTCCATGAATTGCTCCTCTGTGTTGCTGTCAGGGTTGGAGTTTTAGCATAGGCTGGTAGACTCTTCAGGCAGCTTCCCAGCTATGGCTGTGAAAAAAAGGAGAGTTTATTCATGCAAATTTTGCAGTCAAGTATCCCGCATTTGGGGCATTGCAGGGCCTTTAGAAACAGGAGTCGTGACTCACAGCTTTGTTTTCTGATGGATGATGCAGCGCTGGATCCTCACTTTGTTTACCTTTGCCGGCCTTACCATCAGTACAGGAGGGGTCAACGTCCTGGATGGCTCTATCCTCAAAGGACCTTCAGTTCTGGCATCGTATGTGATCTCTCCCTCTTGTCGTGTGCCAGCTTATCGTGCATGAAAACAGGTGGAAGAGTGTGTAAGCAGGACAGCTGATAAGGATGCCTGGCATGTGTGGATGGTGAGTGGGAGCAGAGAGGTGATGAGAGCATCACCCACAGTGGAGATGAAGACGGGAGAGTGTGTGTCCTTGAGCTGGCAGTAAGTGAGATCCCCGTGGATGTGTGATAGGTGTGAGAGTGATGAGAAGAGTGACTTACCCTGGCAGAGAGAAGGAGATCATTCATCCTCTGTTGTCATTAGATGGCTGTCCTCTTCTACAGGGCATTGGCAGTAATGTGCCACCCATGCCTCTCATGCTGGATTGTCACCTTGCTGCTAGGTTTCTGCCCTGAACGTGGGTTGGTGTGGATGCAGGGCTCATCCACATCAAGGAGTCTCTCCAGGGAAGAATTGGAGAATTTTGGGGCAATCACCTCGCAGCAGCCTACCAAATCTAGCTGTTGTGAGCTGGGGTGGTCTTCAAAGATGGCGCCCTGTGATGGCACCGTTGAGGTGATGGTGGGGCAGATGAATCAGAGGCCTCCTCGCTGGTGATATGGCATGTGTCCTATGGTTAAAACTATTTGGCACTAAGTGGCGCACTATGCAGCGGGTAAAGGTGCCACTCCAATCGGCAGGCTCAGCACTGCCATTCCCACCCACCTTTGCCAATTTTCAGGCAAGTCTCATCCTTAAAGGGCTGAAACATAAAGTCAGGTCTGCAGCCTAGCTTGACTCCGCCATCCAGCAGCCTACACACTTGCTCTGAGGGCCCAACGCTTAATCCAGCCCAGCGCCAGCAACTCCCACGTTCCGCCCCCTCACCTACCCTCTGGGACGCAAGTTCCAACCGCAGGTGCCTATTTTTGAAGGTTTTGCAGGTCTGGGAATTCCTCCATCACTCGCGATAGGAGTGAAAACCCACCCCAAAGTTTCCTTTCCTCAATGCCACCCACCCAAGCCATTTGACAGAAACCTGTGTCTGTGTACTGATAAGAACAGATCCAAGCTGATGGTGTGAAGCTTCTTGTGGTTAAATATCTGCTGATACTCTCAAGGCTCACACTTGAGAAAGAAACAGAGCAAATTTAGTGCCCATCCAACTGCCAATACCTTTGGGAGAGAGAGAGACAGCAGCAATTTGGTCAAAAAGATTAAAACATTCGCAAGAGCTCTTCACGAACCCTGAATAAAAACATGGCACTATTTGGAATAACATGTTGCATTTTCCACTGAGAGTGTCCTGCATTCCGAAGGCTATCATATGATTTGGGAGACTCCAAAATGCTGCAAAGTGATAATACAATTGAGATATGCTAGAATTGAGGAAGGTAGCACTAACAATTAATAATGTTCAAATTTATACATTAAGACATGGGCTGAAATCAGCCCTTGCCCTCACCATTGTGTTAGAAAATAACATACAATAGTTGAGAGCGGATGAATAAAATAGATATCAAATCATTTTCTGCATACATCTGTTTGGCTATTTGACAAGAGTATGCCATTGATTAATTTGCTCCCAGAGGTTTTTACTGCAGTGCAGTCTTCTTTAATGCTCCGGACATTGTCTATATCTAGTTTTCTTATGTTTGCAAGGCACATTCTCAATTGCTTCACAAAAGCTCACAAAATGTATTTATTATTGATGTGTGCCTCACAAACTTAATTCTGCAATATTTAATAGCATAATCTTTGATGGACGGTGTGCATCAGGTCCATAACAAGCACTCAGGCAGTGCAATTTTCAACCACAGATACTGGAACACTGAAGGCTAAACGTACAATCCATTCATTGTCTGTAATTGTTCAAGGCAGGACCGCAGTGTTGTTGAAGGAGGCAGATTTTATTGTGTTCCTCATTAACATGGTCTTTTTAATAATGGATCATAGCTTCCAAGCTCTGAGACATCATGACTGGGGCGTACCCCAAGGAGGTACTGGAGAACTCCCTCCCACCTCACCCCTGAATGTTTCCATGCAAATTTGCATGCAATTGCCTGGAGAGTGCAATCTTCATCCTGGGCAATGGCCCTACAATGGGAACCACCTGAAAATGCGACTTAAATTGCGGTGGTGACTGTGTCACATCGATAATTACCCAGAAACAGTTGGAAAGATTAAAACCATTTCTAATTTCTGGGTAACTATTGTACGGCTCCCCTCTACGGGAGTCGCTCCTACAACCTGACTACCCCAGCCCCCACTGGGACTCACCGAACCCACGAAGAATTCCAACCCCATGGGATCTCCCCACACCATGTAATTGCACCTCCACCTCCCACTACAAGATTTGCCCCCAGTTTTCCCCACAAGCCCAACTCCTGACTTGCACCGCTTCTGTGAAGCCTGGTCTGACCTCCCCCCAAAGTTCAACCTGGCCCCCATCTCCCCTGAGACCAGACCCGAACCTCCCCCCACAAGAACCTACCTGCCCTGACAACTCCACCCCCAGGACTGCCCAAACCTCTGATGCCAAATCCAACTCTGGCAACCCTGCCCCCTTAAAGATCCAACTTCAACCTCCCCCAGCCCCGCACAAAGGCCCGAGACAGCCTCCACCATGACCCAACCCAACCATCCCCTGGACATGATCCCCTCCCTCACCACATCCCACGCCCCCCGCCCCCCCCCCCCCCAAGAAGTCCCATCCCATCCTAGCCCAAGTTGAGCCCTTCCCCAGACTGACACAGCCCCCCCAAAACCTGACCCATCCACCCCTGAGAAGCGACCAGCCTCCACCCTCCCTCTATAACCAAACCAACTTTATCGCCTGCTATGACGCCCATCTAAACAACCTCCCGAGACCTGCTCCTGCCGCTGCCACTCCTTGTGGTCCAACCAGTACAACATCCTCTGCCACAAAGTGTAACCCAGCCGTCATCTCCCCCTCCCCCACCCTCAAAGGCCAAACTCAAATCTAACCCTCCTCCATAAAATCTACCCTCAACCCCAATCCTACCCACTTAAACTTACCTTTTCCCCAGCCTATCAAGGACCTTTCAACTTGGCTGAATCTTTAACTTACCTGACTTTCAGCAACAAATGGTGTTAAAAAAGAGGTTTGGCTTCCTTATACCCAACTGAGCCCCAGCGGGACACTGCACTGCCTGATCCCACCCATCCTGAGTTGGAAGATTATATGAGATAGGATTGAAAAATGATTGGGGTAAGAAAGTAGGAGTGGAATTGCAATCCAACATTGATTGTTACCCCGAGAACATTTAGCCCTGTTCTCGGTTCATTTATAAGGGCACCTTATATTGGCAGGATTCCTTCTTGAGAAGCATCTCTTCTCATCTTTCAAAAACATGTTGAGGTTTGGATTACATCAAATGGAATGTTAAGTTGCACCATGCAGCCATCCCAATTTCTCAAGGGTAAACACATTGGGTGAAAACTTTGATTATACCCATTATCGAGTGTGGGATCACAAGGAGAAATTGGCATGTGCCCAGTCCCATTGAGACAGGCAACAACGTACTAAAATTACTCAAGGCGGGGAGGTGATGGCCTAGTGGTATTATTGCTAGACTATTAATTCAGAAACTCAGCTAATGTTCCAGAGACCAAGGTTCGAATCCCACCATGGCAGATGGTAGAATTTGAATTCAATAAAAAATATCTGGAATTGATGACCACAAAACCATTTTCAATTGTTGAAAAAAACCAAGCTGGTTCACTGATGTCCTTCAGAGAAGGAAATCTGCCATTCTCACCTCGTCTGGCTGACATGTGACTCCAGAGCCACAGCAATGTGGTTGACTCTCAACAGCGCTCTGGAATGGATGAACAATCAACTCATACAAGGACAACTTCTCAAGCTTTTGGCTAAGATCAAGTGTAGTATTGACATGCCGTGTTTGGTTGAAGTCATTAGGTTACACTTTAGCTTCATTTGAAGCAATTTTTAAAAGCGGCATCTCGGCCTTTTGGCTGAGATGCAAATGAGATCAAGCCTTGGAAGAGGATCTATGCCTACTCCAATCAGCTTGGATCATGTAGATCAAGCCCAAGACAGGAGGTGAGAGCCCTGTCTTGTCAGCTTGGATCAGGAATGTCTCAACTTGTTGAGATTCTGAATTGGACTTGATTGAATTGGAATAAAAACAACAGACTAGGGATGGGTAATGTTGGCTGTCCAGCGAGACCCATGTCCCATGAATTAATTTAAAAACTTCTCAAAGCACTTCACAGTTTAAAACTGTATATTACACAGAGCCACATGAGGTGATACTAACTCAGATGATCTTAAGCTTAAAGAGGTATGGCCTTAACAAAGAAAAGTGAGGTAGAGAGGTGGAGAGGTTTAGGGAGGATATACCACAGCCAAAGTTCTATTCTGCAGAAGGCAAGGTCATGAATGGTGAAGCGATTAAAATCAAGGATACTCAAGAGGCAAGAATTAGATGAACGCAGATATCTCAGAAGTTTGTAGGGCTGTAAGACATTACAGAGTTAGGGAAAGACAAGGTAATTCAGTAATTGGAAATCAAGGATGGGGATTTTTAAATTAAGACATTGCTTGACTTGAGACCAGTATGATCATCAAGCACAAGGGTGAATGGATTTGGTGCGAGTTAAGACATGGGTGGCAGAGTTTTGAATAATCTCAAGTTTACGAAGGATAAAATATGGGAGAACAGCCTGGAGTGCAGTGGAATAGCCGAGTCTGGAAGAATTAAAGATAAGCGGCTGATGAGCTGAAACAGGATTGAAGATGGCAATGTTACAGATGTAAAGTAGGTGGTCTTGGTGGTGGCGTGGTTTTGTGCTGCCCTTTCATCAATTTAGTTGTCATATGTAACCCAACGTAAAAGCTGCTGCCGTGTGGTCGGGGGAAGGAGCTGGTGTCAGGTCACATGCTGGAATTGTACTTCCCACCTAGATCCAGCAACTCTCACCCATGTCGAGTTGCTGCGCTCTCTAAAGCTCAGCAAACCTGACTATCTAAAGATACATCCAAAATGTTGAATAATAATGAGGCTCACCCACATTACCCCTTTTCTCATAGATTCATAGAATCCCTACAGTGCAGAAGAGGCCATTTGGCCCATCGAGCCTACACTGACAACAATCCCACCCAGGCCCTATCCTCATAACCCCACATATTTACCTTGCTAATCCCCTGACTCAAAGGGGCAATTTAGCATGGTCAATCCACTTAACCTGCACATCTTTGGACTGTGGGAGGAAACCCACATGTACATGGTGGGAACATGCAAGCACTATACAGACAGACTGAGGTTGGAATTGAGGTCCCTGGTGCTGTGAGGCAGCAGTGCCAACTACTGTGCCTCCGTGCCACCATCTTTCCATTAAAACTGGTAAAGTGAGCATGTTGGAGGAAGGTTGGTGTCAGGGTTCTGACCTGGTCCGGGAAACCCTCGCCTGCGTTGTGTTGCTGTGTTTTCTAAGCCTTGGCAAACCTGACTGCCTGAAGTTATGTCCAAAATATTGAGTAGAAGCAGAGAATCCCTGCAATAAGAAGGAGGCCATTCGGCCCATCAAGCCTGCACTGACCGCAAACCTATCCAGGCGCTATTCTTGTAATGCACATATTTATCCTGCTAATCCCCTGACACTAGGGTCAATTTTGCATGACCAATCAACCTAACCCTACCTATGGTAGGAAACCGGAGCACCCGAAGGAAATCCACACAGACTTGTTTAAGTCGCAGGTAGATAGATTTCTGATCAATAAGGGAATTAAGGGTCATGGGGAGCAGGTGGGTAAGTGGAACTGAACCACTATCAGATCAGCCATGATCTTGTTGAATGATGGGGCAGGCTCGAGGGGCTAGATGGCCTATTCCTGCTCCTATTTCTTATGTCCTTATGTTCTAGACCAGGGGAGAATGTGCAAATTCCACACAGAGAGTGATCCGAGGCTGGAATTGAATCCGGGTGTCTGGTGCTTTGAGACAGTAGTGCTAACCACTGTGCCACCGTGCTGCCCCAATGTAATAATGAGGCTCACAGCCAAATGCCTGCTTGTTCACCAGGGTTCCGATTTTTAACACTTTACCCAACTGTGTTCAATTTTGTGGTTAAAAACCAATCGACAATATTCCCATCAACCGCCCACCTACCCACCGCCACCCCGCAACCACCTCCACCCCCCCCACCAACACCCCCAACGCACCATATGTGTAAACATTTGGCAGGCAACTGGCCAACCGTGCTTTAATACCACAGAAGGTGGACGTAATTGTTTTTTAAGGTCAAACTCATTCTCAGTTGAAGGCTGATCCCACCACACTGCCACTTAAAGGAATGACCTTTCCGATCAGATTATCATCAGGTGGCGTAAATGGAGTGGATGAAAACACAGTGTTATGGAATAAAAGCCAGTGCTATGTCTGTACACGGAAGTCTCGAGGGAGCGCTCACACCTTCCACCGATCCTTGACGTCAGCAGTTATCTAGGTCTTGCTGACAACTTAGTTCAGCCGAGCGCTGACATCAATAAAAGCAGAGTCTGGCAGAGGATGAGTGGTCATTGCGGATATTGCTGAACTTACTGGAACCTTGCTGGCAGGGGGCCAAGGAAATGGAGACAAATCATGCAGGAATTTCTAAGCTTCCATTTGCATTTGCTACAGTATTCCGTAAATAGGGATTCAGTAACACTCTGCAGCATACTTACCATGGTGACATGGCAGGCTCTGAGAATTTCTATTCAAATAAATTTTGATCACCAGTGAATTCTGCGTTTAAATAATAATGCATCTGAAAAGCGTATGATAGTCAAGATTGTATTTTTGTTACAGGTTAGGGTAGGCTATGACTGTAACTGAATTACAACAGAGGGATGTAAAAAATTAATGAAGATGTATTTGCATCCTGTTCTCCGTGTTTCTTTCAATATTTATAAGGCTTCATTCCCAGAGTGGATTTAAAGAGGATGTAGCTAGCACTATCATTTAAGGGGACATTCATCTTTCAAACTCACAGTCCAAGGCTCTGTGAACTGGAGCAGGGATGGGAGGGGGGAAGGGAGCGGTGGTGAGGGAAGATTTGGGTGCAACATGGCACATTCCAAGCTGTTCACGATTATATCAACATTTCAAATAATTTCCAGACATAACCTGGATGTTATTGTGCAAATATTGTCATGCAGATTTTGTACATTTGTGTCAAATCACTTCACCCACCTTTTAAAAAGGAGGAAGGAGCCCTTTTATCACAGTTGCCTTGATGAAAATTTCAGGCAAAAGGATGAATACATCGATAATGTGTAGTGCGCTGCGGCACAATTGTTAAGTTCACAGCTTGGAGTTTGCCTTGCTTTTGATGGCAAGTTTTTAGCATTAAAGTTTATTTATTAGTGTTGCAAGTAGGCTAACATTCACACTGCAATGAAGTCACTGTGAAAATCCCTTAGTCGCCACTTGTGCCTGTTTGGGAACACTGAGGGAGAATTTAGCATGGCCAATGCACCTAACCAGCATGGCTTTCAGGCTGTGGGAGGAAACAGGAGCACCCGGAGGAAACCCAGACAGACACGGGGAAAATGTGTAAACCTCACATAGGTAGCTACCCAAGCCGGGAATTGAACCCAAGTGTGAGGCAGCAGTAGTAACCATTGTGTCACCACACCGCTCTTTAGCTACCTGACCACCAACTTTAGGATCGAGTACGAGCACAGCTTAGTATAAAAAATCTGAAGTTGTAGTCTGTCATTCACCGCTCCATCACAGACTGCACTGCACTCTCCCCCAACACCATCACTGCTTCTTAACCTCCCAAACCCAGAAACAGCAATCAGCGAAATCAACTGATTCAGCAAGAACTTTCCTTTTTGCACTCTAATATTGCAATCGAAATCCCGTAAGCCTTGTTCAGTAGGTATAAATAGGTTTTTAAACAGTGATCTGAGTAATAGCGGAACAACTAAGCTTGTCCTAAACAACTAGTGAAATGTTAAATGACTCCGTGATGAATAATTACTCAAGCATTTAAGCTACATTTTTAAATGAGTATACTCTTATGTTTGTTTGTGTTCCTTTAAACTTCTGCATTAATTCCATGTTTATTTTTATTCCTCTGTAATTTTTTTACAATGTGGACTGATGTGTTTTGTTATTTTTTGGTTTTGCTGAAAATTCTTCATGGGTGATTGGCCGCTTAGCCAGCTTGATGGCGTCAGGACAGCTTGAACCTACCTTGAACAATGTTGGATTCAACAGCACGTCAATCCAGTTGAAATTCATCCCACTTGATCACTCACTGCAGCTTTCTTTGAGGTCGAAGAGATAAGGGGTGATTTTCAGCCCGCGTTCACCGTCAGAGAGTTATAGCGACATGGGTGGAAAATATGACCAGAATTGGGAAACGCAATTCTTGCTGGGGAGATCATGTGATTTTTGGTCAACTGGGGGATTAAAGGATATTTAGAGGGCAGGTGGGAAAATGCAGTTGAGGCAAAACATCAGCCATGATCACATCGAATGGCAGAGTGGACTCAAGGGTCTGATGATTTCCTCCTGCTTCTCATGTTCTTATGTATTTATTCCATGTTGAGATAGTGTTCCAAGGTCATTGTTCCCCTCAAACACTTTCCTCATGGCCATTGCTGGTGGCAGGCTCACATATCACAGACAGCAGCACAGAAGAATCTGGTCGTATCCTGAGTCCAATTAAACAGTCACTGAATGGAAGGTTTATTCTGTTTTCCTCCTCTTCATCCAGGGATGTGAATGTTAATTATACTGCAACTGTACATGCTCAGGTTGAGACCAACAGAAAGCAAAGCTTGGACAGTTCTACCTGTACAATTCAAAAACTGCCGGGGAGCAATTTTGCCTGCCATGCATGCCCCACTCCCGTTGCAGTGAGTACAGGGAAATTGGCGCCCAGCCCAAGCTGCAGTGGGACCAGAAACTCCCGCTGGTGTGAAAAGAGGTAAGATTCTGGCCCCTATCTCTACTTACTGAAAAATAAGAGGATCCCCTAGAACAGACTTTACGAAATCAGGTACAGTTACTCGCTGTGAGTAGAAGAAAGGTTTTATAATTGCTCATTCATTAACTGATAATGATCATGCAATTGCTGTTAATTGTTACTGATTATAGTTTTATTTCCCCTTCCAAATCTTCTTCACTAATGTGTTTCGGCTTCTCGATACCTTTATACCTAAAGTCAGTCACTATATTCTAAAATCCATTCATTATGTGAGTTCTTTGAAACAATCTGTTAAATAAGTAAATAATATGTGTGATAACTGTGATGAATCAATTCCAGCCTCCCGGACTACCTGGATCCACTACAGTTTGCCAACTGCTGCCACAGGTCCACAGCAGAAGCCATTTCCCTGGCCCTTCACTCAACCCTGGAACACTTAGATAACAAGGACACCTATGTCAGACTCCTATTTATTGACTACAACTCAGCCTTCAACACAATTATTCCTACAAAACTCATCTCCAAATTCCATAGCCTGGGCCTTGGCATCTTCCTCTGTGACTAGATCTTGAACTTTCTAACTCACATATCAAAATCAGCAAGGATAGGCAACAACACCTCCTCCACGATCATCCTCAACACCAGTACCCCACAAGGCTGTGTTCTCAGCCCTCTACTATACTTCTTGTACACCTATGACTGTGCGGCCAAATTCCCCTCCAACGCGACTTTCAAGTTCGCTGATGACATCACTGTTGTAGGTCAGATCTCAAACAATGATGAGACAGAGTACAGGAATGAGATAGAGAACATAATGAACTGGTGCAACAATAATAATCTCTCCTTCAATGTCAACAAAACAAAGGAGATTGTCATCGACTTCAGGAAGCATAAGGGAGAACATGCCCCTGTCTACATCAATGGGGACGAAGTAGAAAGGGTCGAGAGCTTCAAGTTTTCAGGTGTCCAGATCACCAGCAACCTTTTCTGCTCCCCATATGCCGACACTATAGTTAAGAAAGCCTACCAACACCTCTACTTTCTCAGAAGATGAGGGAAGTTTGGCATGTCAGCTACGGCTCTCACCAACTTTTACAGATGCATCATAGAAAGCATTCTTTCTGATTGTAGCAGAGCTTGGTATGGCTCCTTCTCTGCCCAACACTGCAAGGAACTACAAAAGGTCGTGAATATAGCCAAATCCATCACGCAATCCAGCCTTGCATCTATTGACTCTGTCTATACTTCCCGCTGCCACGGCAAAGCAGCCAGCATAATTAAGGACCCCATGCGCCCTGGACATTCTCTCTTCCACCTTCTTCCTTTGGGAAAAAGATACAAAAATCTGAGGTAATGTATCAACAGACTGAAGAACAGCTTCTTCCCTGCTGCTGTCAGACTTTTGAATGAACATAACTTGCACTAAGTTGATCTTTCTCTACATCCTAGCTATGACTGTAACATTACATTCTGCACTCTCTCGTTTCCTTCTCTACGAACAGTATGTTTTGTCTGTATAGTGCACAAGAAACAATACTTTTCACTGTATGTTAATACATGTGACAATAATAAACCAAATCAAATCAAAATGCTGAAACCCTCATCCATGCCTCTGTTAGATCTGGGCTAAGTAATAACAATGGTCTCCTAGCTTGCCTCCCATCTTGCACCATACATAAACTTGTGTTCATCTAAAACTCTGCTGTCACTAATTCTTAGTCATCTGTTATCCCTTTGCTTGTTGACCTTTATGGTTTCTGTCGACTTTAAAATTCCCAATCTTGTTTATAAATGCCCCACGACCTCACACATCCCTACTTCTGTAATCTCCTACAACCCTACAAGGTTTTGAGATCTCTGTGCTACTCCAATTCTGGACTTCCTCACATCCCTGATTTATGTGGCTCCATCATTGACAACCATGCATCCTTGGCTCTGAGATCTAGAACTTGCTCACAAAACTTCTGCACCTCTCAATTTCGCTCCCTTTGGAGGTACTCCTTAAGGCCTGGTCAAGCTATTGCACATTTTTTCTGATAACTTCTCTGTGACTTGATGTCAAAAATGATTTTTTTTTATGGATATGGCTGTTGTTAAGTGGCTTGGGATGTTTTACTGTGTTAAATGGATTATATGAACGTAAGTTTTGATGTGATTTCGAAATGAACTAATGAATATTAAGCAAACTCATTTCAGGTTTTAGTAGTTCGGGCTACTATGTAAGGCAGCCAAGGCTATTTTTCGTCTTTCATCACTTATCGAGAATAATTGAGATATTTAGTAACCTGGTCATTCTTTCCATTGTTAGTTTTGCTATTTATTTCGTTTCAATATCCAGATGAGACGAGATTAGTGAAGTCTAATTTCAGACTCTGTGTAATATGACTGTGTTTGCAGCCAACACCATACATGTGCAGCTGTAAGTATGGTTGTCATCTTTATCGGGGGCTGGGGGGGCAGTGTGTTGCAGGGGGCATACATGGTCATTATTGGCCCTGGAATTGGAACTGTTGCTGCCCTGGCATCATGGTTACTGGTGCCTTTAACACCATGCACAGACAATAGAAAATATATACACAGAAACTCAGTACCCCCGACCTAGCATTATTGTATATGGCCGGCACAACAATTGCAACAAATACAGCAGATGATTCAATTACTGAGACATCTTAAGGTCAGAAAGTAAATCAGTGGTTTACATTACTCCATTATATCAATTGTCATTTAACTTGGAATCATGTGAAGATGTATTTCCAATCAGAAATCAGTGAAAATCATAGAAGCATTGAATCCCTACAGTGCAGAGGGAGGCCATTTGGCCCATCGAGTCTGCACTGACTGTCCAACAGAGCATCTTTCCCAGGCCCACCTTATTACCATGGCTAATCCACCTAATCTACACATCTCAAAACAGAAGGGGTAATTTAGCATGGCTAATCAACTTAACCCACACATCTTTGAAGCATGAGAGGGAACTGGAACCCCTGGAGGAAACTTCAGGCAGGATTTTCCGATTTCAAGCCGCACGCAGCTGGAAAATCCTGCCCATAGACTAAGAGCCTGACTTTTAGATCTTCAGAGAATGGGCACAGATGCAGGTGGGTGATAAATATAGAGACACTGGTCTCTGTGCTGGGTCCCTGTCTTCATCACATCGAGGGCCATTCTCATGGAGATAGGATAGGTGTGGGTAATGTCAATCAGATTTGATAAGAGCTACTTAAGGCCTATTAAAGGTTGGCTGAGATCTTTCAGTTGCCCTCCATCTTCCCTGAGGCAGCAGGCATCTGTTTTAGTGGGTGGAGGCAGTCTCCTGGTGGTAGACCATGAGGCCAGCACTAAGGCCTAGAAGTCCTCCCTGTCTTCTTGGATGCAGCAGGAGCCACGGGCTGTCCTGTAGAGAGGCTTCCCCCTCAACAGTCCCACACCCCTGCTCCAGTACCCACCCTTTCCAACCCCCACCCATGGCACACAGTTGGTGGCTGACAAAGCTTCAAAGTTTTGTTGTAGCTCTGAGTTCCATTGTCCCTCACTTACCTTTCATTACATCCTGTAGCCACGGTCAAGTTGGAAGGCCTCTGTTTGGACAGTGTGACTGCTCTTTGGCCAATAATTGGCTGCTTTAGGGAAAATCACAGTGAATAACTGTTTCTCGCACAGTGGGCAGAATTCTCGAACCCGGGTCCCTGACTCTGTGAGGCAGCAGTGCTAACCATTTTGCCACCGTGCCACCTATGCCGGGATTCTCTGACCTCACCTGCAGCTGGAATTCCCCGGTCCCGTTGCTGTGTGTTTTGGCTGAGCGCCAAATTCTCGGTTCTGACCCAGCAGCGGTGAAGGGGGCGTACAACATTGAGGAATTCCGTCTATCCATTGTTCTAATAATCCTTGCAGTTATGGAGATTGGACCCCCAACAGAATGAGAGCTAGCTAACCATCATTGCTGAGTGAATTTAACAATCTTATCACTTCAAACACTGTTTATTGTAATTATTGTGTACCAAGTTCTTTTTTAAATATTTCTTGCGAGGAGTCTCTTCCTTGAATAAAGTATTTCCTGCCTCGTGTCTTTTTGTTGCAATACCTCCCATTAAACAACAAATGCGTGGAAGTGTACATTTAAAAAATTGCTTCGCCAGAATGTCATTTATCAAATGCTGTAAAAACTTGTCAACAATCAGAACACAAAGGAGATAGTTAGTGCGTGAGAAATTGGTGGATATATACATTCACTTAATTAAAATAAACAGATGTTTGCTGGTTAAGTGTGCACTGCAATGGCACAATGACAGTGATGCAGTGCCTAGTTCATTAATCTCGGTACAGCTGTTTACAGATTTCACTGCCTAGCTTTATAAATCCCACCAGAGTTTAAAATGTGCTCTCTGTAGATGTACATGTATTCCATTAGGCAAACCGCATGCAAGATGTTTACATTATGGCAGTATCATAAATATCATTCCATTCTCTTTTCCTCTTTGTTTAACTTTGTCATGCGTGCAATTAAATCATACAAAAGCCAGGGTATAATTTGATGGTGGCATGGTGCCTCAGTTAATAGTCTGACATGCTGTGCCCCAGAATATTAGGACGTGGTTTCCCCATAAAACACATTTTCGACCTCAGTTGTGCTGCCAGGAACAATAGGGAGCAGGAAAGGAAAGTCACAAGGTGTCACTTCAGGTCACTCTTAACCCACTCTTAATGGGTGTACTCAGCAAGCCCGGAACCTGCCCCGAAGAGAGCTACAGTTCTTCTGCACACTTTCCTGTAATGAGCCAATGCTCATGCCACGGGATCTCAGCGTACCAGTGCAACAAGTACAAAGCGGAAATGTTCATGGTGGAAATTTTATTTCAAATAGAACTACAGTCGTTGTTTAAAACCTTTGCAACGCATGGAATGTTAAACGATGTGAATTAAGTGTTGAGCATAAACGCTCTAAAGTTGCTATTCCATGTTGAATGTAGGATAAAAAAATTACAGGACGCCCCAAAGCACTTTACAGCCAAGAAAGTGCATTCACAGCTGTAATGTAGGGCAGCCAGTATGTGCACAGCAAGATCCCAGAAACTGCAATGTCTTATTGATCAGGTGATCTGTTTTTTTGTGACGAGGTTTGGGGATAAGTTTTGATCAGAGCATTAGGTTAGATCCCCTGGTTCTTCTTCGTAATTGTGATGTTAACATCAGCATGAAGGGTAGCTTAGGGCCTCAGTTTAATATCTCATCTGAGTAAAGCGATTTACCTTGTTTCCTGGCTCCAGTAGCCACTCAGGCTATAAACAAAAAGAAAGATGAATATGATCATTTAGCCCCTCTAACTTAGCCAGTTATTTCTTACTCCTCTTCAGTTACTCTGCCTGAAGACAGGCCTGACCCATAGTAAAACAACCTCCAATATGGACACAACAAGGAAACAAGTCCTGAATCCATCAATGGGGATGGAACTTGTGGCACCAATCTAATCCAGGCCGGCTTTGTAGCCAATTGAGACAACCGGTCCCCCAGTGAGTCTGCATTGCCATGGTAATTTACACTTGTACATGCATCTTGTAGTCTAGTGCTATGGATAGTGATAGCAGACTCTCCATTTATGTTTTTGTCACATGGCTAACCAGGAATCTCTTCCACACTTATTGCCTGCCTTTGGCACAAGTTGGAAGTATTTACAGGTTCTTACGCAAGGCGGAATTTTCCCAGAAGATGACTTTCGAGTGAGTTTGCACCAGCTCTGAGAGGGGTGGGGCCTAAACATGCCGATAAGCCCAACTTCACAGAGATCAGGGCGTCCAATCTCAAGTTGAAATTGAGGAACCCCCGCTCCCCTCACAGCCCTCCCCAGCAAAGATCACCTGCGTTGGGGCCTCCCTATGGGCCACCTTTCATGCCCCTCTTTATGATCCCTTTATGCCCCACTTCATAACACCCTTTCATGTGCCCCCCCTTGATGACATTCCTTCCCCAATCATAACTCCTGCCCTTCACGTGCCCCTCTTCATGACCAGCCTCATGCCCAATGCCTTCATGCTACAGCCCCCTCAGACTCCACCCACTTCAGGCTCCACCATCCTCAGGGTCCACCCCCTCATGCCCTAACCTCCATGGCACTGCCTCCGGCACTTTGGCAGTTCCTATGTGGCAGTATCAGGTTGGCATCTGGCAGTACCAGGTTGGTACTACCAGGATGACACTGCCAGATGGGCAATGCCCAGCCATGTCCCTGACCACCTTTTATCCTCCTCCTGTCACCCACCAACTAACCAGCCATCATCTTCAACCTGCTCAATGTGATCATTCCTTATGGCTCTGTCACCCTTGAACCTCCCACCATTATCGTCGACCCAATCTCGATCCACATCCACGTCCTCCTCTGAGCTGACACACTAATTACCATCCCTAAGTCCACCCAGACCCTTCCCGGAGTTACTATCTGAGGTACCTGTCTTGTCCCCCTCCTTGATCCCACTGCCCCTCCCCCATATGAGATCTTCACCTACCAGACTCTCATCCTGGATCTATGTTCTATTGCATCCCACTTCCCCCATCTCTGACTGATCCCCCATATCGCCGGAACCCTGAGTTCACCCTCCAGGACCCCATCGTTGAAACCATTAACCCTGTTCTCCATGACACTCCTGCCCTCTAACCCAGATATTTCCCCCTAAGTGGACACTCTCCCCACTCTTCCCCGACCAACCTGCTTCTCCTGACAATCCTTCGTCCACCCTAGCCCCCGATCTCCCCCTACCCAACATTCGCCTGCCTCCCTTGTGTAGCTTTGATGCAGTTTGCTAATGGCATTCTACTGAAGTTACACAAGGTCCCCACGAAGGTGAAAGCAACAGTTACTGACCTCAGAGAGGTGAAGTTTACCAGGTGAATGCCACTTACGGACAGTCAAAAAACTGAACATTCTAAATCCTCGCTAACGGGAACTGAATTTGAAGGACAAATTGAATTCCAGTGAGGTGGTCTTTTGTTTAGTATAATGACATACAAATGAATCAAAATGGGATTCCTGATATTGTTCTTGAGGAAACCCGAGTCACCTTTAACCCACCTGTTATGTACACCCCTATGGACCAAGCGTGCATAGACTCACAAGGTAGGCTTGGTAACTTGAACACTGGGAGTTCTTTATTTGAGGTGTGCACTGATTCACAGTCATGTTGAAGACTGCCCAGTAGGGTCCCACAATGGGAGGAGCTAATTGCCCATGGTCTCCTGGCCCATATTATTAAAGGGGCAGGCCACCCTCCAAACCCCTACTAAAATATATATTATATACATGTATCACACCACCTTGGAAGGCCAGGGAATAATATTTTAATGGTTTATCTCACCATAAGTGGGAGTGGGATAGCTTGATCTTGGGTTTGGACATAGCTCGGCACAACATTGAGAGCCGAAGGGCCTGTACTGTGCTGTACTGTTCTGTGTTTCTATAAAAAAACAGATTTTTTTTCCTCCTGTGACATTAAATTCTCCCCTTGTCTGCCTGGGTTTCCTCTGGGTGCTCCGGTTTCCTACCAAAGTCTGAAAGATGTGCTGGTTAGATGCATTGGCCATGCTAAATCCTCCCTCAGCGTACCTGATGAGGCCCTGGAGTGTGGCAATTAGGGAATTTTCATAGTGAGTTCATTGCAGTGTTAATACAAGGCTATTTGCGACATTAATAAACTTCAAGTGCACATATCTGCTACAATTTTCACCGTTCATAGGATTGGAAAATTCCAATACATTGCATTTTATTTTAAAAGCATTTAAGATTGTCACGTTCTCCGAATTCCCTATGCCAAAACGTTTTCGCAAACCCCACTGAGGTTCCTTCAAGGAAAAGTAGCCACTCCCACATTACTGAGCAATGGGTGTCTTTGGGTACTTGGTATTATTGAGCTATTTAATGACAGGGTGGCTTTCAGACCATTGTATTGAGGTTCAAATGTGGTGGTGACTTTGGCTCCAGTGAGTAGTGCCAATGGGATTTTGCTGTTTGGCTGTCTGTTTGCGGGTGCTGACACAGGGGCTGAAATCTTATCACTCTTCATTACGGTGAGATTTTCCCATTCCCCAACAGCGAATGGAGATTTGGCGAGCCTCACTGCAGAGAGAGCATGGCGTGAGGAGGCGGTAAGATCATGCCCAGGATATCTTTGCTGCACGAAAGCATTCTCACACACTGGCCCTTCTCAAGATAAGAATCAAGGAAACAGGATTTTCTGGTTGCCCCAAGAATGGAAAATCCAGCCGGAAGTCAATGAACCTTTGCATAATCCATGTCTCAACCACTATGATTCCCGTGGCGGATGGGATGGGAAAGTTCTGTCCAGCGAGTACTTCCAATGCCTTGTTAACACTGATAAGTTGAAGTCCATTACATTCTTTCCTTCCAGGCCTGCCTGCTAGAAAGGGGAGTCATATACATTGACCTGGATTTTTGTACCCAGAACTGCAGAAACCACTGTCTCTTCAATCAATCTGATCCAGTGAGAACCCGCAAGTGAACCCCATCAAATATAAATACTTCCCTTTCGATACCTTGCAAGCAGCAAACTCCTTCAAACGTGGGCCTGGATAAAATCTTATCGAGTTTGGAAATAAAACCGGTTAAAATATTTTAAATGTTGTATCATTTCAAAGGATGCCCCATTCTGGCAAGAAGATTGTTAATAAGGTTAACCCTTTCCGAACTGAAAACAACTGAAGTCACAAAGAAGGTCTGAATGGGACATTCCATTATAGTAACTTATTGGGGCAGGACAAGCTATCAATGTTAGCAGGATTAGATGAATTCCTTAGTCTGTTCCTTGTCCTCAGACTATGGTCCACCATGCCTGTTTTACAGTAAAAAAGAGAGCCCTAGGCCACCAGTGTTGTGGATGGAATTCATGCAATCACATCATGCTAGAAATATGCTGCCCACCATATTCATAAAATTATAGAATGCCTACAGTGTAGAAGGAGGCCATTCGGCCCATTGAGCCTGCACTGACAACAATCCCATCAGGCCCTAACTCTGTAACCCCAAGTATTTACCCTGCTAATTCCCCTGACACTAAAGAGCAATTTAAGATGGATAATCAACCTAACCTGCACATCTTTTGGACCTTGTAAGCTAACCAGAGCACCCAAAGGAAACCAATGCGCACAGGGGGAGAATGTGCAAACTCCACCCAATCACCCAAGGCCAGCATTGGTTCCTGGCGCTGTGAGGTATCAATGCTAACCACTGTGTCATCATGCTGCTCACATTGGGTCAGACTGTTTCATAGAAAATAGTAAAATGCTAATGAAAATATGGAAGAGGGCCCTACTCTGGTAAGACCTTTTTTTGCCGTATTTGACTCCTCAGCACCATGAATTTCTAGATGATAAAGTTACTCTGAATATGACGATGCTAACTGGTAGCAAGGACTCTTTAGCAGAACTGTTTAACGGGTTCAGCCACCACAAATCAGTTAGTTGCTTGTATTTCAGCTGCTGGATAATATCTGGGTACTTTTGGCCTCATAAGAACGTTTTCAGATACTACAACATTTTTAGCTGCCTTTAACATTCTTGGCTCAGAAATAGGTAGCTTTTGAGGCTAGAGAGTTAATGGGAGCAGCAAAGAAGAAGTGGGAGCAGAAGGGGAACCTCAGAGACTTGGGGAAGAGAAGGACTGAACTGCGCAGTAGGCCATTCCACAGCAGGTCATACATAAACTTTTCTGAGTAACAACTTCTGAGGCACTTCACAAATGAGCTGATCACCGATTGATGTAACCTACTGCAAATTGGACTTTGAGTTATTTTATGAACATACTATCTATGATTATCAAGGACACAGTGATCCTTATATTCCTGTCATTGGCTCCTTCGAGTCTACATAGTAAGCAATCCATCACTTTATCAGGGTGAGTGAGGATGGGGGCTAGGGGCAGGGAGTAAATGAGGTTCTCTACACCAGGAGTAACACCTACATCGTCTTCCAATTGGATACAAGTCAGAGAAACTGGCTTCACGTGCATTTCACAATTCCACAAGGTGCAATAGGTGCTGCAGATTTCATTCACATTGCCTTGACAACACCCATCATCATCTTGGCAATAATGTCCATAGAAAGGAATTCCAGTCCCCCAAAGCCCAGTTTGTTTCTAATCTCAGGTAACTAGTCATGTAGAGGAAATGATGGCATATTGGTAATATCAGAAGCAGTCCATCTCCATCTACAACAAGACATGGACAACATTCAAACTTAAGCTGATAATTGGCAAGTAACATTTGCACCATGGAAAGCGCCAAGCAAAAATCATCTCCAACAATGGAGGACTTAACTCCTCTTGACATTCAATAGCTTTACCGTCACTGACCCCCCTGGGGGTTACTATTAACCAGAAACTGAACTGGACCTACCACATAAATACTGCAGCCATAAGAGCAAATCAGAGGCCAGGAATTCTGCAGTGAGTAACTCACTTTCTGACTCCCCAAGCCCTGTCTACCATCTACAAGGCACAAGTCAGGAGTGTGATGGAATACTTTCCATTTGCCTGTTGAGTGCCGTTCCAACAACACTGAAGGAGCTCAACACCACCCAGGACAAAGCATGTACTTGATTGGCCCCCCCATCCACTATCCTTAAACATTCACTCCCTCTACCACTGATGTACAGTGTCAGCAGTGTGAATCACTTACAAGATGCACTGAGTAACTTACCAAGACTCCTTTTATTATATTTTCCAAATCCACGACCTCCACCATCTAGAAAGACAAGGGCAGCAGATATACAAGAAAAGCCCTGCAAGTCCACACGCCTACCCTGCTAATCCCCCGACCCTAAATGGCAATTTAGCATGGCCAATCTACCTAATCAGCAAATCTCTGGCGTGTGGGAGGAAACTGGAGCACTCAGAGGAAACCCGCACAGTCATAGAGAAAACATACAAACTCCACACTGTCATCTGAGGCCAGGTACCTAATGAAAACTGATGAAATTTAAGTTCAATTAATAAACCGACAAGATAATGTCAGTGATGGTGATAACTGTCACAATTGTACCAAACTTCCTGCTTCATAAACACCCTTTTGGAAAGGAAATCTGCCAACTTTAACTGGCCTGGCCTAAATGGCTGCAGTCCCACAGTATTGTGGTTGCTGCTCACAAGCCATTCACTTCAAATAGGAATGGGGAACAAATGTCAGCTAGTGATGGCCACGTACTGTTAAAGAATTAAAAAACAGGAGGCCTGTGCTACTCTTTCTCCAGCCAAATCATCAGGTTGCTCTCCTCAGGTAGCAAGAGTTACCCTCTTCAGACTTGGTCTCTTTACAAGCCAGCGACTGCAGTACGGGAGGTAGATGACTGGGTGATCATGAGTAGATCGGAGCCATGAAGGCAGCATCTGCAGCATCTTGACAGGGTCTCCATTATTGTGTCCCAGCAGCAAGGGAATCATTTTCTTTCTTCATAGAATTCTTACAGTGTAGAAGGAGGCTATTCGGCCTATTGAGTCATCACCAAACCATCTTTTCCTCTCACCCAGAACCTGTCCCCATAACCCCACGTAGTTACCCTGCTAAACGCCCCCAGCCCGTCCAATCTGCACATCTTGGGATTCTAAGGTGCAATGTAGAAATCCACTTAACCTGCACATCTTTGGACTATGGGAGGAAACTGGAGCATTCAGAGGAAACCCATGTAGACACATGCAAGCTCCATACAGTCACACTAGGCCGGAATTGAATTCAAGTCCCTGGCGAAGGGAGGCAGCAGTGCTAAGCATTGTGCCACCGTGTCACCCAGTGTGCATGCCATGATTGAACGAAGATGGCAGAGTTTCTGATCTGTCTTGCTACTGGATTGACCTTTGTAAATAAAAGTTACAGTGAGAATCCTGGTCACGCTTAAACGTCAGACTAATTGTCGCAAGTTTACTTTGCGAATCTTTGTGGGAGGAAACCAGAGCACTCAGGGGACACCCACACAGACAGGGAGAGAATATGCAAACTCCACACTTTCACTCAAGGCCAGAATTGAACCCGGATCCCTGGCGCTTTGAAGCAGCAGTGCTAATCACTGTGTTACCACAACTTCCAGATATATGTGAATATTTTGGTTTAGCTTATTTACTAGCGTCTCAAATAGGCTTACATTAACGCTGCAATGAAGTTACTGTGAAAATTCCCAGTCGCAATCTGGGTACATGGGTACATGGAGAGAGAATTTAGTATGGTCAATGCACCTAACCAGCATATCTTTCAGACTGTGGGAGGAAATCAGGGCACCTGGAAGAAACCCACACAGACATGAGGAGAATGTGCAGACTTCACACAGACAGTGACCTAAGCCAGGAATCAAACCCGGGTCCCTGGCCCTGTGAGGCAGCAGTGCTAACCACAGTGCCACAGTGCTGCTCACCTAACTTTTTTTTGAAGAGTTTCCTTCAGGAAAAACAATCAGGAGTTAGGAAAAATCATCAGTCTTGCCCACTAATTTATTCCACGAATGTTTTACTAAAAGGTATTGAGAACGGAAGACCACAGATGTCGACACACTAACTTAATTACATTTGCTTATGAACTCAGCAGCTCAAATTAAGCAGTGCCTTGCCACGCCTCAGAGCAGAGTGCTGCACTGGGAAACATTGAGGGCCATGGCAATTAGTCATCCTGTTCAATGTGCTGATGACTGCAGAAATAGTCATTCTTCCAGCTCAGGATACAGTTTTCTTTTATACCTATTTTCCTTCTGATTAAGAAAAAATCTACCAGAACAAAAGGCGCCCATCAGAAATGCGACCATCCATTTCAGACATTTGATCCAGTCCCTATTTGCTGCTTATAGTTTTGTTAAATGCATTTTTTATAATATTCCACTGGCGATCACCTTCAATAACCATGAGAATTGGGTAAATCGTTTCACATTTTTACTTTTATGCTATGTTGTTAAACAAGAAGTGGAGATGCCGCTGTTGGATTGGAGTGGACACAGTAAGAAGTCTCACAACACCAGGTTGAAGTCCAAGAGGTTTATTTGATATCATGAGCTTTTGGAATGCTGCTCCTTCGTCAGGTGAGTGTCCGATGAAGGAGCAGCGTTCCGAAAGCTTGTGATACCAAATAGACCTGTTGGGCTTTAACCTGGTGTTGTTATTAAACAATACAGTGGAGGTCTTGCTGTTAATCTAAGCAACAAAATTATACAGAACCATATCTGATATTAAAATAAATTGTTTTACAGCAACCATACGGACACATCCTCTAAGGGGGTTTGAGGTTTCCAGCAGAAGGCTTGATACTATTTAACTAAATACAGCTATGCTAATTAAAGATGAATGTAAGTCGTGTGTCATTGTTAAAATCTTGTGACAATTATGGGTCATTATTTAAGGTTTTTTTACATTTATTCCAAGATGCCTCACAACAATGCTGAGCCATATGAAATCAATGGCATCACATTAGTTATAGTATATTAAGCCCGAGGATTGTTTTGGTCTTCATAGCATCTTCCATAGTTTGCCAGATAATTTGTGCTACATTGTATGAACTGTTACTTCTGCAACTGTGACCTTTGCATTTTTATTTTCATAGTACTTCAATTGAATCGGAATTTGCAAGCAATCATCATTTCCCTCTGGCTGTTCTTAGCAATGGAGAACTACTTGTACTTACCTATTTTTACCTATTAAGCCTCAGGCCAAGATGGCAGCTCAACATCACAACCATGCTCAAACTCCCAGACTGTCCCTGAGCTCAGCGAGCAAGAATAAAACAACATATAAATAAGACCGTTTATTCATCTCCATTTTCTCTGTTTATCAATTTGGTCCAGATTCAGAACCTCTTGGGTCACCAAAGGCCATTTGAAAAACTAACCCTGGTTATAGAACAACCTTGCCACTTTACATATCATGAATCTGAGTAAGGATACAATCCTGTGCACTTACTTTCATGTTCAACCATCAGGGAATCATACAACTCACAGCAGGTGGGGAGGTGGGAGCAGACCATTCAAAGGTTCGTTGACCTCAAGTGGGATTTGCTGTTTTTGGGGCAAGGCCAGCTGGAAAATCCAGCCCAAGGTGTTATCATAGAATTGTAGAACCCTACAGTGCAGAAAGAGGCCCTTTGGCCCATTGAGTCTGCACCAAACACAATCCCACCCAGGCCGTACCCCCATTTCCCTACATATTATACCCACTAATCCCTCTAACCTACACATCCCTGGACACTAAGGGACAATTTCTTAGCATGGCCAATCAACCTAATCTGCACATCTTTGGACTGTGGGAGGAAACCCATGCAGACACGAGGAGAATGTGCAAACTCCACACAGACAGTGACCCAAGCAGGGAATCGAACCCAGGACCCTGGAGCTGTGAAGCAGCAGTGCTAACCACCGTGCTACCATGCCACCGTGTTCTGTCAGACTTTTTCCAATACTATTCTGAGCAGTCTGCTAGGCAGTGGGTTTCAGGGAAGATCCCTGTGGTTTATCCTCCATTCTTGTGGAGAAACAGCGCCTCACCTCTGATTAAAGGAAAGTGACCAAATTAAGGTAATTTATAGCCTAGAAACTATGGCCGGAATTTTACTGTCCCACCTGCTACGGGAATCAGAGCAGGTGAGGGGTGGACTATGGAAAGGTCTGTTGACCTCGGGCAGCATTTTACGGATTCAGGACAAGTGACTCTGTAAAATCCCACCCCATGTGTGTAAATCATTGTGTGGAGATGGCCATTGAAGAATTCTTGTTCTCCAATATACCTTGCTTCTCAGCCTTTTGGCTAAGATCAATGGTCAGATTAAGCCCAGGACTAGGTGCATGCCTTTTTTTGTCAGTTTGGATCTAATATGTCTCTCATTTGGGGACCATGAATTAGGTTTAATTTGAATTGGTTTTTGGACCAAGCAAAAAACTGGATTGAGCACTTGTCCCACCCCTCGAGGCATTGGCCTTGTGACTTTAAGAATGGAGTCAAAATTTTTAAAAGATCAATAAAAAATTCTTCCAGGTAATGGTACCATTACAAACATAGATATGTAAAATGGAAGAGACATGCAAAGGTAAGTCAAAAGATGTATCTTTTTGCCCATTGTTTTGTTTTTGATGCAAACATAATAAGATTAGAAGAATGAACACCGCCCAAATATGAAAATTTATGGTCGGAATGGAAGTCTTAACAGGTAATCAAGTCTTTGCAGGTGCAGACAATGTGAGTGGAGAGAGGGTTAAACACAGGTTAAAGAGGTGTGTAATGTCTCTAGCCAGGACAGTTAGTGAGATTTTGCAAGCCCAGGCAAGTCATGGGGGTTACAGATAATGTGACATGAACTCAAGATCCTGGTTGAAGACGTTCTCATGTGTGCAGAACTTGGCTATCAGTTTCTACTCAACGCTTCTGTGCTGTCGTGTGTCTTGAAGGCTGCTTTGGAGACCGCTTACTTGAAAATCAGATGCTGAATGCCACTAACTGCTGAAGTGTTCCTCAACAGGAAGTGAACACTTTTCAGACAAGACATTAAATTGAGGCCTTACCCGTTTGTTTGCGTGGATGTAAAACATCCCTTTTTTTTACTCATTTGTGGGTCAGGGGCATTGCTGACTGGCCATCCCTAGTTGCTCTTGAGAAGGTAGCGGTGAGTTGCTTTCTTGAATCGCTGCAGTCCATGTTCTGTGGGTTGACCCATAATGCTGAGAGGGGGGGACTTCCAGGAGTTTGATCCAGTGACTGCGAAGGAATGATGATACATTTCCAAGTCAGGATAGTAAGTGGCTTGGAGAGGAACTTGCAGGTGGTGGTATTTCCATGTATCTACTGCCCTTGTTCTTCTAGATGGAAGTGGTCGTGGGTTTGGAAGGTATTGTTTAAGGATCTTTGGTGAATTGGTGCATTTGCTGCAGTGCATCTTGTAGATAGTGTATACTGCTGCTACTAAGCATCGATGCTGGAGGGATTGAATCCTTGTAGATGTGGTGCCGATCAAGCAGACTCCTTGTCCTGGATGGTGTCTAGCTTCTTGAGTGTTGTTGGAGCTGCACTCATCCAGGCAAATGGGGCGTCTTCCATCACAATTTTGCACAATTTTGAAGGAGAGCAGGGAATTTTCCCCTGGGTATCTGGACCAATACTCTCTCACTCAACATCACAAACGTGATCCAATCATTATCACATTCCTCTTTGTGGGGGCTTGCTGTGCACCAATTGGCTGCCACATTTCCCACATTACAATAGTTACTCCACTTCCAAAGTATTTCATTGGTTGTAAAGCTTTTGAGATGTCCATTGATCCTAAAACACACCGTATAGGTGCAACCTGAACAGCTGAAAGCACCTTACAGAGTGGAAGTGCAACATGAAGTGATGGAATTCAGAAGAATGAAGAAAATGAAGGAATGGAGAAAAGATGCAAAGCAAGGTAGTTTTAGAAAATAATTTCAAATGGCAAGAATTTAATGGTTCAAATGCTAGGATTTAATGATGGAGTTAAAGGCGAAATACTGCGGATTCTGGAATCACATGCACCTCCTTCAATCTGGCCTACTGCATTCACTGCTCCCAATGTGGTCCACTTTACATCGGAGAGACCAAATGCAGCGCTAGATCTAATTTCTTTTCAACATTTTGACCTCAATTACTTTTCTGTGATCGTGAATTCTGCACATTCACCACTCTCTGAGTGAAGAACTTCCTCCTCACCTCAGTCCTATAAGGTTTATTTACCTCAAACAATGATACTTAGTTCTGGACTCCCCCACCATCAGGAATATTCTTTCTGAATTTACCCTGTCTAATCCTGTTAGAATTTTATAGATTTCTATGAAATCCACTCTAACTCTCCCATACTTCAATGAATATAATTCTAATTGACTTTGCCTCTCCGCAAAATGACAGACTTGATATCCCAGAAATCAACTGGGAGGCTGCCCTCTTTCTATCACAAGGACACCCTTCCTCACATGAGGACACCATAATTTCTGTGATAAGGTGGTCCCACTCTCTGCTTTGGAAATTCTGACAAAGAGAACTTGTTCCTAAAATGGGATTTAGGTACAGAATATTTCACAATTTCACCAAAATTGCACGAGGCCATCTAATTTCAATACCTACCTTGCTGAAAATCGCGTGGGCCTGGGATTGCCGAGATGCCTGTTTTGGGAACAGATGCACATGGTATTATTAATGAGACTCCATTAAAAACACACTACAGGCAATTTCAGGGTGGTGTCTTAGAAAATGAAGTCAGTGTTTGAATTGAAATAACTTTTATGGTCTTGCCATGTTAAAATGTCTGACTGTTGATAAAATGAGGATCTTATCTATAAAATGAATCATGAAGTAGTGGTATTCATCCATAGAACATTCTGAATTTTGAACATTTTTGTAAATATTGTAAGTAGGAATTAGTAGCTTTCAGCGTGATTTAGGGGGTTAAAAGGATCTCCAAACGTGTAAGCATTCAGACTACAGTGACATCTTTATAGTCACTGTAACATTGCTTATTCATTGCTATAACTCTTGCTCCGTGTGTGCGTCTGTCTCAATAATTGAATTCATCACTAGATCTGCAGAAGGAATGAAGCTGTCCAATGCACAACAGTTTGAATACTACCCATTCTTACTTAGAACTGGATTTTACAGCCTTACCTGTTGTTCAACACACTCTGATTCCGTGACGGGCAAAGTGGTAAAATTCTGGGGACTGAGTGTTGGGGGTGTGGAAGGATTCATCGCAGTACATGGATGAGTGGCTTCTCTCTATTACCTAGTTTATACAAGCCTATGATTTCTGCCTCACCATCTCCTCTGCTAACTTTTTAGCCCAATGTTTGGCACATATAAATTTGACAAGAATGAGTTTTGGACTTAAATGTAGGTGGCATGTGATTTAGAAATTTGCAGATGACATGAAAATTGGTAGGGTGGTAAAGAGTGAGGAGGACAGGCATTGATTTTAGGAGGACATAAATGGACTGTCAGGTGGGCAGAGCTGTGGTAAATTGAATTCAAACCAGGAAACTGTGAGGTAATGTACTGGGAGAGGGCTAGCAAGGCAAAAGATTACACAATGAATTGCAGGACCTTGGAAAGTACTGAAGATTAGAGCAACTTTGGAGTGCATATCCACAGATCCCTGAAGGTGGAGGGCAGATAGATAAGGTGGTTAAAAAGGCATACGGGATATTTGCCTTTATTAGCCGAGGCGTGGATTGCAAGAGCAGCAAGGTCATGCTGGAACTGCATAAAGCACTTCGTAGGTTACAACTGGAACACTGCATACAGTTCTGTTCATGACATTATAGGAAAGATGTGATTGCATTGGAGAGGGTGCAGAGGACATTCACCAGGATGCTGCTAGACTGGTCTGAGTTATGAAGAAGGATTGGGTCAGCTGGGGGCCATTTTCCTTGGAGCAGTGAAGATTGAGAGAGAACTTGATAGAAGTGTTTAAGATTATGAGGGGCACAGATAGGGTGGATTGGAAGGCACTTTTCCTTTAGTGAGGAACCAATAACTAGGCAATATAGATTTACGATTAAAGGTAGAAGGGGAGTTGAGGAGAAACCTTTTCACTCTGAGGGTGATGGAAATCTGGAATTCACTGCCTGAAAGAATGATTGAGTCAGAAACTCTCGGAACATTTAAGAAATATTTTGATATTCACTTGCACTACCGTGACTTCCAGAGCTATGGGCCAAGCGTTGAAAATGAGATGAGTGCAGTCAAATCTTTATTGACTGGCATGGATATGATGGGCCAAATGGCCTCTTTCTGTGCTGCACAGGTTCATGAATCCAAGAGGAAAACACAGTTTCTGCCACAATTTCCACATTTTGATGTGTGGACCATGAGACATTGGGCCCAGATTTTCAGCTTTTGGAGATTGGTAGCTAAGGCTGGGAACATGCTTGGGAAGCTTTCAAGTGAGCACTCCCAGTGCACGGCCTTACATAAGCCCACCACATTAAGGCATTTTAAATGTATTTTACCATGCCAACCATTTCTTAAGCCTCAGAATTTTGCTGCTGCAACTCTTGGCCTACTGCTAAGATTTCCAGGTGGAGTAAGGGGAGACCAGCTCCCATATTTAAATAACTCTAGGCTGGGCAGATGTTACACTCCACGCACAGTCAAGAAAGGTGGAGGAAAGTCAAACCCTCTCAATCTTCCCAGTCACATGGTTCCGATTTGGCAACTGAAACCCTCCAGGCAGTTTGCTGACAGTCACCTCATCAAATCATAGAATCCCAACAGTGCAGAAGGAGGCCAGTCAGCCCATCGAGCCTGCACCAACAACAATCCCACCCAGGCCCTATCCCCGTAACCCCATACGTTCACCTTGCAAACCCCCCTAACACTAATGGACAATTTATGATGGCCAATCCACCTAATTTGCACATCTTTGAACTGTTGGATGAAAACTGAGCATCCGCTGGAAACCCACATAGACATGGGGAGAACGTGCAAACTCCACACAGAGAGTGAGAGAATGACCCAAGCCGGGAATCGAACGCAGGTCCCTGGCACTTTGAGGCAGCAGTGTTAACCACTGTGCCACTGTGCCACCCCTATGCTTTGCTTGTTTTGCACATACCAGCCCTGGTAGGTTATGTTATCTGGATTGTTTTAACCAAAGCACAAAAACTCACTATCAATTAAATTTTTCAACTTAATCCTTCAACAGCATAAAAAGTTCCAGTTACCTCAGAAAGATCCCAGTTCCTGATCGGCTCAGCTTTCTTTCTGAACCTCTTGGTCACATACTTGTTCTGTGGATTAATTTAATTTGAACATAAGAACATAAGAACATAAGAAATAGGAGCAGGAGTAGGCCATCTGGCCCTTCGAGCCTGCCCCGCCATTCAATAAGATCATGGCTGATCTGTCGTGGCTCAGTTCCACTTTCCCGCCCTCTCCCCATAACCCTTAATCCCCTCTCTTATCAAAAACCCATCAACCCGCTTCTTAAAAATATTTAGCGAGGCAGCCTCCACCACTTCAACGGGCAGAGAATTCCAGAGATTCACCACCCTTTGAGTGAAGAAGTTCCTCCTCAACTCCGTTCTGAACTGCCCCCCCTTTATCTTGAGGCTGTGCCCCCTAGTCCTACTGTCTTTTTTGAGCGGGAAGAGTCTTTCCACCTCTATCCTATCCATCCCATTCATCATCTTATACGTCTCAATGAGATCTCCCCTCATTCTTCTAAACTCTAACGAGTACAAGCCTAGTTTATTCAGCCTCTCCTCATAGCTCAACCCCCTCAACTCCGGTATCAGCCTAGTAAACCTCCTCTGCACTCCCTCCAAGGCCAAAATATCCTTGCGCAGGTGCGGCGCCCAAAACTGCACACAGTACTCCAGCTGCGGCCTCACCAATGCCCTATACAGCTGCAGCAAGACCTCCCTACTTTTATATTCAATCCCCCTCGCTATGAAGGCCACCAATTTGGTTACAGATGCTTTGATTGCTTACGCTCTATTGTTGTTAAATTGATCCAGGTATAAATCTACAACATGTTAGACTTGTTTAATGAATTTCAGGAATGAGGAATGACTTTCTGACTGATGTTAAGTTCAAGTTAAAGTTTATTAGTGTCAGAAGTCGGCCTACATTAACAGTGCAACAAAGTTTCTGTGAAAATCCCCTAGTCGCCACACACCAGCGCCTGTTCGAGTACACTGAAAGAGAATTTAGCATGGCCGCTTCGCCTAACCAGCATATCTTTCAGACTGTGGGAGGAAACTGGAGCACCGAGAAGAAACCCACATTTACTGCACTGAGACAGTGACTCAAGCTGGGAATCAAATCCTGGTCCCTAGCGCTGGAAGGCAGCAGCGGTAACCACTGTGCTGCCCCCGAGGTTTAAGATAAGATTGGAGGCTAAGAAAGCAAATGCAAATTCACTCTCACCAAATTTCTGCAATGGCACATGGTGTTATGGTTGTCTTTTCCGAACAGTCTAATAGTAGTCTTGCACAAGACATGCAAAAGTGTCAGTTTAACATGAAAATCAACACCAATAAGGTGGCAATCAGTGTAGGTGCATTTTCCTGGTTTTCTCAAGGGAAATGTTCCAAGTGTTCCAATTACTCATATCAATGACAATCAGAGTGAGAAACACTCTGGGTGTTCAGGAAGTCAGTAGTTAAAGAAGACCAGTGTGCTTGAAATGAGTGTAAAAGTGGACTCTACATTTTAGTTTAAACATGAGAGCTGAGTTTTTTTTGGCAGTGTATCTGTTTCTGGACGACTTTGTTGAAGCAAGATTTACAATTCCTGTTGTTGGATTATTTGGAGGATGGTAGGAAAGGTAGAAACAAGTGCATCAGCATAAAAGAGGCATTGGCCACACCTATTCTTAACTACAAAGGCATGTCTATAAACCACAGAAAACAATTACAGAGTTGGAATCTTGTGCATCCAAATTTCCTTTATCCCATCGTTGGCTACCTTCAGCTGTCTCGGCCCTAAATCCCAGAATTTCCTGCCAAAGCCTGACCCTGTCTCTCTGCCGCGGCAAGATTCGAACCCAGGTCCCTAGAACATTGAGAGGTGATGATAAGGTGGAGCTTGTGTTGTTATTATCTATGTTGAAATTCATCAGGTGGGATCTTATGGCCTCGCTCATCTTGAAACCATAAAATCCCGCTTAAGGTCAACAGGCCTTTCCGTAGTCCACCCCTCGTCTGCTCCAGTTGCTATGGCAGGTAAATTTCCAGCCATCATGTTTGGATGATTTAACTAAGGAGCAGCAGGGTCACCGGGAAATAGGACATCAGAACTGGCCATTAGACGTCAGCTTTAGGTTTGTATTAAGCTCACTGTGAACTCCTGCGGCTGGTGCAAATGTGAAGTGACAGAACCTGTAATGCAATCAAACTCATTTGGATCCCATATTCTCTAATAACCTACATAAAATTTCAAAAGAAAAATGCGCCAAAGCCAGTTAAGCAAGTCTTGAAGAGACAGCAAGTTTCGGGGAGTTGGCAAGTTTGAGCAGATGACACTTAACCGAAGAACGAATATCTTTGCATGAATCACTAAATCAAGGCAGCACACAAGCACTACCATATTTACTAACTTAATCATTTTGATCACAGGATGTGGTAATCGCTCTTTTTTTGCTTTAGTCTCTGGAGTGCTGTGCACCAGTTTTACTGGCATTACAGGCTTATGAAGGTTTTAAATGAGATGTTATCTGATTTAGTCTCACTTCTCCTCACCAGACTTCAAAATTAATTGTTCCTGGGGCTGCCTGTTCATTGACAACTTGCATCCAAAGTTCCTACAAATACAGACAGTCCTGGGACTTACAACATAAACTGTTCCTGAAGAAGTGTCGGAAGATGGAATGTCATAACTCGGAACTGATTTTGTTAGAAGGAACAACATTATAAATGAGGGATTGTTCCTGAACCAGGACCTGAAACCCTATTTTCACCCAAATGACCCAGAAACTTGTATTCAATCAACATCTCTTGCACTAGATTTACACTTTCCACCATTATTATGGGTGAAGAAACTCTAAATTTTAAGAAAGAGTCCGGAAAGACAAAGGCACCAAGTACTGCAAAAATGCAATTAACACTACTGAACGTCAATGTATATGTATGACTGTTAATGAGTCTGGATGAACACCACTGGACATCAATTTAGACCAAGAATACCACTAACATGGCATCATAAAGTCGAAGCAAACAGGGAAAGTCGAAACTGGGTATCAATTCATAAACACCATAAGCACCGTTTGTTGTAACTTGAAGTTTATAAAGTCTGGGACTATCTGTGCAAGTGGGTCTGCAATTTGCCTTTGTACATTGCTTAGTTCCTTTCCACAATACCACAATACTGCATTCCAGGAATGTCTTTCAACAACATTCCATACATAGTCTGAACAATTATTTTCTCAATTCTACATTTCAGGAAGTGATCGCAAATTGAAAAAAAGAACAAATGAAGATGTGCATTTACAATCATGATCACCAGGCATCTCTGAGCATTTTATTGCCAATTAAGTACTTTTTGAAGTGTAGTCACTGTTGTAATGTGGGAAATGTGGCAGCCTATTGCAGGGGGACTCATCGGGATGCCAGCGACTCACGTTGTCATGGGGTGTTATACCCCACGATGGGGTGGTGATCTTTGCGGAGTGGAGGGTGGACACCATGGCGGCGCCCTGAGCAGTCTGCAGCTGGCCTCCCCTGCAAGCTAAGACTCTGCATACTCCACCCACCGCAACCCCTCCTCCCCCCCCACCCCCCCACCTGCCCCATCCAACTTCCAAAAAAATTGACGGAGCATGGGAAAATTGCACGGGGTAGCTCGCTGAAAAAACTGGAGTGGATGCACCCCAGTTTACAAACCTTTTTGATACATTGGGCCTGATTTTACCATTTTCATTCTAAGTGCTGAATCTGGGCACAATTCAGATCTGACTTGGAAACCTGCTCTCAGGCACCCCCATACACACTTAGTGCGAAAAGAAAATTGTGGGTCCAAATTGCAGTGTGGGCGGGGCTTAGCACACCCAAAACATTTGGAAATCTGAACTGCGTATGAGTAGTTAGAAAAAAATTTGAAAAAGCACGCCAGTGTCAGATCACTCCTGGGCCGCAAAAAGCAGAGAAAGCAGCTGGGGATGGAAAGTGGAAGCAACGGCCCCCATAGACATCACTGTCCCCCTTATCCACCCACATCCTCGCTACCCAGACCCTCTTCCTCCTTCCCCTCACCTGATCGCCCGCAGAGTGGCAGCGGACCCCCTTGCCCCCTTGCCCCCCACTAGAGATACATCTTATCTGCCTCCCTCCCGCTTAACCATGTTTTCGTGCCCGTTTCCAGGCACAACGCAATGGTAAAATCGGGCCCAGAGGGCACAATCTTACTGGCCGTTCACGCCACACTCCTGCTGCAGCGAGGTCGAAGGATTTGGCACTCAGCCAAACCTCCGTTCACAGCGGCAGAGCGGGAAAATCCCACTTTTGTGAGTAGTGGTAACATTCCAGCCTTAGAATTTTTTAGGAAGCTGGCCATCAACATTCCCTCCCTGCACTCTATAGTGTTGCAATGGATCACAAATATAAAATCGTAACAAACAGTTAAGAGCAAAAGAACTGTTTAACTAATTAAGGTTATTGTAAGTTTTCAAAGAACAAGTCAGTCATCCAGCTGTTTAGCTCAGGAATACAGTTGCATCAGCAGCTGGAAATTGCCTCAAATATTAACTTCCACAGTAACTGATGTTGCATAGCGCCTATTAGCAGTTGTTGCTATTTGTTTTCCTTCACATCTTTCTTCAAAACCAATGAATCTCATCCATACTGACTTAACGAGTGGAGGCAGCAGCCCTTGTAATTAACATGATCAATTGAGGGCTATTTCAGAAGGATAAATGACAAAAAAGACAAAATGCTCATGCAAAAATGAAGACGTGTGTGATGTTCTGTAATTACATTGGATAGCATCATATTTTCTTGCCAGCCAGCAAACAGGAAACTAAATGTATCCGATAGCACTAACACAAGTGCAATGTGTGGTCTTGCGGTCATGAAAACTGAGTTTAAAAGTGCCATCTTTTCCCTCTGTGATTCTGCCATGTCTACTCTCAATGAGTGTAATTTGTCCAGAGTTAGAAGGAGGAATGTGGACAATGTTAGGATTTCTTATGGCACCTTTCCTGTCCCTCAATTTCACATTAGCTGACCGCTTTGTTCGATGTGCTCAAATCCCTCCCTGAACCTTCTATTGTTCATTGCATTCATTCCCCATCGCAGTGCAAATCTCATTCTGAACTCTGCCTTTTGGATTCCACACTGTTCCAAAGAAGCTTAATGCAAAAGCAAAATCTTATATTCCTCTGGGACAATCTGCAGCTTTGTGATTGATTTAGATCATAATTATTGCCTCCGTTTTCTTGATTGCAGGGCTGCAAGTGACCTTTTAATGAGCTTACATTAACACTGCAATGAAGTTACTGTGAAAAATCCCCTAGTTGCCACAATCCGGCGCCTGTTCGGGTACACTGGGAGAGAATTTAACAAGGCAAGTGCACCTAACAATCACATCTTTCGAACTGCGGGAAGAAACCGGAGCACCCGGAGGAAACCCACGCAGACACTGGGAGAATATGCAGACTCCGCACAGACAGTGACCCAAGCCAGTAATCAAACCCGAGTCCTGTGAGGCAGCAGTGCTGACCACAATGTCACCATGCCACCATGGAGCGGATTGTATCTGATGGGCAGGCGGAGTTGGTTCAGGTTTGCATCGGAAACACTTTATTCAAGCACAGTGCTTGTATCCTGGCTCTTTTGAGGCTGGCAAACTTAACAACAAAAACTTGTCTTTGTACAATTGCTTTAGCATAGTGAAATGTCCCAAAAACACTTCACAGAGACATTATTAAACAACGTTTGGCAAATAGACACGTAAGTAGATATTGAGGCAGAGTCCAGTAAGAAAGGTTGATTTTAAGAGCATCTTAAGGCAGAGGGGAGAGGGGGAGGGGCAGAGTAGTTTAAATAGGGATATCTGGGGCTAAGAAACTGAACAGCTGAAGGGAAAACCTCCAATGGTGAAGCAATTAATATGAGGAATGCTCAAGACCAAAATTAGAGGGGTGCAGATATCATGGAGTGTTGTAGGGCTGGAGGACATTATAGAAAGGGAAGGGCTATGGAGAGATTCAAAAACGGGGATATAATTTTATTAATCAGATCACTGTTTAACTGGGGGCCAAAGTACATTAGCAGAACTTGACGTGAGATAGGACATGGGCAAAAGGGTTTCGCGTGATCTCAAGCTCAAGTATATAAATGGTAGGATGTATAAGACCAGCCAGGGGTGAATTGGAATAGTTAAGTCCAGTGGTAACAAAAGATGAAGATTTTAGCACAAGTTGAGCTGAGGTAGGGGCAAAGTCAAGCGAAGGAAATTGATTTTCTTAATAATGATGTGGTTATGTAGTTTTAAGCTCATCTTGGTGGTCAAGTGCAACACTGAGTTTGCAAAAGGTCTGGTTCAGCCTCAGCCAGTTCCAGGGAGAGGAGTGGATTTGGTATCTGGAAAACAGAGTTTTTGGCAGGGATTGAAGACAAATGGCACAGTGGCACAGTGGTTAGCACTGCTACCTCACAGTGCCAGGGAACTGGGTTCAATTCCAGCCTTGGATGACAGTCTGTGTGGAGTTTGTACATTCTCCCCATGTCTGCATGGGCTTCCTCCAGGTGCTCCGGTTTCTTCCCACAGTCCAAAAATGTACAGCTTAGGTTGATTGGCCATGCCAAATTGCCCCTTAGTGTCTCAAGCTGTGTTAGGGGGATTAACGGTGTAAATATGTGGGGTTACGGGGATATCCCCCAAATAAGATTCTCTGCCAGTGCAGACTTGAAGGGCCAAATGCTCTCCTTCTGCACTGAAGGGATTCTATGATTCAGTTGGAAGAAATTTCTGCTCTTCCAATTCTGGATGTGGATGTGTAGTTTCACAATGTAGATATAGTGAGGGTTCGAGAGAGGTAGGGTTTTGGTAAAGCTGTATGTCAACATCATACAAGCTGTAATTGATCCATTTCCAGATGATACTTCATCTCATTTTGCTACCTTCTCCAGTTTTAACTTTTCTTCTGACCTATACACTTGTAATCCATCTTTTCCTCCTTCCCACAATTACCCAACTATTCAAATCTTCTTTATTTTCCTAATATCTTTAATGCTTCTTTTTTAGTTAACTGATGTAACAACCATCTCATCTATTGCAGATCACAATACCAATGTATTTCCCATATTTCCCTACTTTCTCCCTTTTTCTTCTTATACAATTCAAATGCAAGCTCAGCTCTCATTTTTTCCAATTCTTGGAAAGAGCTGGATTTCTAAAATATTAACTTATCTGTGCGCTCTACTGATGTCGAACAATTGTGTATTTCTTGCATTTTCTGCTTTTGCTTCAAAATAGTTCAGTTGTCTAGCATTCAATTCTCTTGGAGAAAGGAATTGTTAAAAGAATAATTCTTCCTTTACAGAAATAATATCATAATTTAGCAATAAAAATGCTTATCTGCACTACCATCTAAGAGCTCTGAATAGCAGTAGCTATGTTGCACCAAAGCAAATGTAATATTTGGCGTACCACACAGACATAGGACTGTGGTACCTTTGCAGTGCAGTCAATTTTTTTTATATATATGCAGTCTGGTTAGGAAGCAGGAACCTTTTGTTGAAAATTGATATAGTTTGAAACCCCAATTACTCACTAGGAGAATAAAGCCACAAGATTTCTTTTCAAGCAAGCAAAAATAAACATTGCTGCACAAAGTCGGAAAAGTTAACAATCTGTAATATGTATCTTATATGCCATCATTCAGAATTAACATGAGGTAAGTATGAATTAACAGGCAAACTGTCATCAAGAATATCAGCACATTAAATGGCAGATGTGATCAAGACAGATCCCACTGATTTTGCAGCAACCCACCCAGAAGTCAGTGACCAATGTGAGCCACAATATCTAGTTATCTCCCTCACAAAGGATTTCAACTCTTTGTTCCTATGCTGTAACCTTCTTTGTTCTTTTTAGTTCCCAAGGACAGCATGGTCAGTGCAGACTTGAAGGGCGAAAGGGCCTGTTCCTTGTGCTGTAATTTTCTTTGTTCTCTTCATTTTTGAAGATCATAGAACCATAGAACCCTACAGTGCAGAAAGAGGCCCTTCGGCCCATCGAGTGTGCACCTAACACAATCCCATCCAGGACTTACCCCTACATATTATACCGACTAATCCCTCTAACCTACCCATCCCTGGACACTAAGGGGCAATTTCTTAGCATGGCCAATCAACCTAACCCGCACATCGTTGGACTGTGGGAGGAAACCAGAGCACCCAGAGGAAACCCACGCAGACATGAGGAGAATGTACAAACTTCACACAAATAGTGACCCGAGCCAGGAATCGAACCCAGGACCCTGAAGCTGTGAAGCAGCAGTGCTAACCACTGTGCTACCGTGCTGCCCACGGATCTGGCCACTGAATTTCTTCAAATGGTGTTCTGACTCGGACAGCCTCAATGATCGCTCGGATCCTAATTGTTCAATCTCTTAAGATTGTTTTTCATGGCATTCCAGAAGCTGCACATCCGCTATTAATTACCAGCACAATGCCAACTCATTTGCAGACTGCTAGCTTCGCTGAGCTGGCACTGCCCCTGGGTTTCCTTGCATTCCAGTCTCCTGATTATACTGAGCTATAAATGATTCATGGGGCTTTTCTGTGCCCCACCAGCCTTCAGTACAGAATCAACGATCTTCTGCCATCTTCTCAGCTCCCCAGGATTTCCCCTGAGCCTTAAGTGCACCAGACAGCACTCAGAGCATCTCTGAGGTTCAAATTGCAATGAATCCCCACTTCCCCCTCCCAGCAAACACACGGATAGATTGAATCCTGGGAATCTTACATCCATCTCCATGATGATGTAGCCCTTCTGTGTTCACTGAATGCTTTAAAACTATTTTTGCTCTCACTCCCAAACCAAAACATTTATCTGGGCTGAACTTGTTTGCGAACAGTGTAGGCACCAGGGGGGAGTTTTCCCATCCCACCCAACACAAGAATTGTAGTGGGTGGGGCATGGACCATGCAAAGGTCCGTTGATCTTAGGTGGGATTTTCCAGCCTCAGGGTGAGTGCGGCCAACGTGGGTCTCCAGTTCTCCAGCTAAGGAAGCCCACCTGCTGTTTCATGGTACCTTGTCTTCTATCCTGACTCTACAAAACAAACATCAGTACACTTCTGAACTGCCATTTTCTTTTAGGTGTTCTGGCATCCTTAAAACCCAAAATTTGAGTTACCTCGCCTTCACAACAGCTGTCTTACAAAAACGAAATATTACCTCAAAAATACTAAAATAAACCATAAGCAAGATATTCATCCCAAATCATTCCCAAAAAATGAAAATGTGTCACCAATGTGCTCCATTTTCATTTACTATTTAGAAAATACCAACTTACAATGTGTTAAAATTATCCTAAGCATGCAATGCATACGATAGCAGAGGTGATGGCCTAGTGGTATTATCACCAAACTATTAATCCAGAAACTCAGCTAATGTTCTGGAGACCCGGGTTTGAATTTCGCTATGGCAGCTGGTGGAATTTGACTTTAATAAAAAAACAGCCGCAATTAAGAATCTACTATTGTTCGATTGTCAGAAAAACCCACCTGATTCATAAATGTCCTTTAGGCAATGAAATCTGCTGTTCTTACCCGGTCTGCCCTACATGTGTCCCCAGAGCCACAACTATGTGGTTGACTCTCAACTGCCCTCTGAAATGGTCTACGAGGCCACTCAGCTCAAGGACAACTAGGGGTGGGCAATAAACACTGGCCAGCCAGCGACACCTATGTGCCGCGCATAAATTTTAAAAAAATTCACTGCCCTCACCACTACCATTGTCCACCGAAATTCACAAAAACAATTCCATTTCTGGTTTAAGATGAAGATTATTACTTTTTACAACATCTTCTGAAAATTTTCTTTTTACAATAATTATAGTCCAGAGTTCGATATGCAAAATAGGATTCCTCGCTGTGGTGCACATGTTTTTAAAGCTGTCTTTCAAGCAGTCAGGGCTGATTTCAGCTTTTGAACCTTTATTGGCCCCTATAGCTTTCTCATTTTTAAACTCTGAAAGGAATGTTTTAGATAAGACCATAGTTAAATTGTCTCCTTCTTTAGCCGTAAGTGTATCTTCATTAAGTTCATTTTCCAGACGTAAACATTTTCAATTTTCTTTCTGAGGGAACAAGTTCAAAAAGGCTTATTTCTGTGCCAACAGTCTGCTCCTTCTTTGATCAAAATCTTCCTTAGCCACTTTTAAAATATCATTTAGATGCTAGTTCTGCTCATGCAGAAAGTTTTGATATTCTTGTTTCGTTTGATCTTAAAACAACTTCTAATCTTTCAGCTTCTTCTTATCTAATTTTATTTAATCCTTTTCAACCATTATCAACAGTCTCCTCATTTTGGATCTTGAATGTTCTTTCTAAGACTTTGAGTCTTCCTTATAATTCACAAATTAGTTTATCCCAATAATTTTGAGGTTGTAACTGGTCTTTTGAACTCAGTCCAGTTGCCTGGATTTTTTCAGCTTTACCCTGGATCTTAAGGTTGACAGGCATGGTTAACTCTTGAGCTGTCTCAGGACTATTTATTTCAGTATTAACTATCATTAACCCTTCATGGTCACTCTTGAGCTCTCAGTCCTCTCTGTGACGAAAGTCCAATTGGAACTGCTGCAGACACTTTCACTGTCTCTGTACTGTTCATTCTGAGGAGTATTACATCAGTGTATTTCCTTGCATCATTTTGCTTTTGAACCTGTTCACAGATAGGCAAGTTCTACTCACTGGAAGCATTCCTGAGTTATGAAATATTGTCCCAGATTGGAAAAATCACACTACCCACTATTTCATTTCCCACTACAAAATTGATACATTTAATAGGCAATTTTGGAACAATTCCAACCCTTTCATCAAAGCACAATTTCAATTTATTTTATGCCACAGGAAAGACACACACTTCCCATTGATACCTTGTATTAATGCATTTTGATTCAGTGAACCTTCTAAAGTAAAGTTGAAATTCTTTGCTACTTAAACCAAAATCTCTCAGGATAACAATCTTCCCGAACCCGATCAAAAACCGAGTGATTTCCTCTTCAAGTATAAGCCCCTTATTATCCTTGCCATCCCTATCTATTCCCAAGATAAAAACATTAAACGCAACAGGTTTCTCACAATCTTCACTTCAGTGGTGCAGTATCCTCTGTGGAAATTCCTGTCACTTGTAACATTGCAACTGATTTAACTGCCAATTCCTTTTCTGGCTGAAGTTTTTCTGAAGACTCCTTAAGCATCCCCATTACTACCACTAGTTTATACCATTCTGTTTCCAAGAATATGCTTTCTTTTTTGATTTTCGATTCCCCATCCTGCTCTGACCCATGTCCATCAGCCTAAAAATTGGGCCTGGGTGAGAGAAAGTTTTGAGGTTTTCACTTGGGGTGGGAAATTGGTGGGGGGAAATGAGGGGGGAGGGGTGGACGGATGGGGTGGTCGGGGGGGAGAGTAATACTGATGGGGAGGAGGATATGGGTAACAGGGAGACAAGAAATAGGGAGAACATAATAAGAACATAAGAAATAGGAGCAGGAGTAGGCCATCCAGCCCTTCGAGCCTGCCCCGCCATTCAATAAGATCATGGCTGATCTGTCGTGGCTCAGTTCCACATTCCCGCCCTCTCCCCATAACCCTTAATCCCCTGTCTTATCAAAAACCCATCAACCCGCGTCTTAAAAATATTTAGCGAGGCAGCCTCCACCACTTCAACGGGCAGAGAATTCCAGAGATTCACCACCCTTTGAGTGAAGAAGTTCTTCCTCAACTCCGTTCTAAACCGTGCCCCCTTTATCTTGAGGCTGTGCCCCCTAGTCCTATTATCCTTTCTGAGCGGGAAGAGTCTCTCCACCTCTATCCTACCCATCCATTCATCATCTTATATGTCTCAATGAGATCTCCCCTCATTCTTCTAAACTCTAACGAGTACAAGCCTAGTTTATTCAGCCTCTCCTCATAGCTCAACCCCCTCAACTCCGGCATCAGCCTAGTAAACCTCCTCTGCACTCCCTCCAAGGCCAAAATATCCTTGCGTAAGTACGGCGCCCAAAACTGCACACAGTACTCCAGCTGCGGCCTCACCAATGCCCTATACAGCTGCAGCAAGACCTCCCTACTTTTATATTCAATCCCCTTCGCTATGAAGGCCAGCATCCCATTTGCCTTCCTGACCACCTGCTGCACCTGCAAGCTGGGTTTTTGCGACTCATGCACAAGGACCCTGAGGTCCCTCTGCACCGTCGCCTGCTGCAGTTTTTCTCCACATAAGTAATAATCCTTCCTACCATTATTCCTACCAAAGTGGACCACCTCGCACTTGGGAGGCCTGATTGAAAACCTAATCATTACAATCCTTCAAAAAACAAAAGTAATCACGCCCATTAGGTGGACACAGTGGAGACGCTGGTCAGCTCAAATGGACAACTGAGAGGGACACCCAGCAGACAACATTGGAAGAACGCGGAACAGTCAGTAGTTAGTAAAGTGGTTGTATGCTGGGAAGTGCTTGCACTCTATGAAAGGCTCCAGTGTCGACACTTCCCCCTCACAAGAACTTGTTGGGGGGTGGGGGGTGAGGTGCAGTGAAGATGATATTGGGAGGTCTCACAAAGCCAAATGACGCTGAGAGCATTTTAGTTCAAGTATGAATATATTTACATGTCATACAGTGACAGTGGTCAGCTGTACAACCGCTTGTGCTCAAAGTGTCTGTATTTTTCTTGGCTTACCACTATACCGAGGTGTTGTTGGGAAATCTGTAGCTGGTGCGGAAGCAGCCTATGGAGTGGTCCGCCCTGTTGCCTTCGATAACTTTGGTGACCGTCCTCTGGACAGCTGAGGCCTGACTGACTGTTTTTCACCGACGAGTGAGTCTCTCCCTCTGCAATGACCGAAAATGAGGCTGAAGGTGTCAGAGGCTGAGGGGCTGTGGAGGGAGTGGCCAATCCCCTGAGTGGGATAATCCAGGGCTGCTCAGCTGATTCCCCTCCCCACTTCGGGTGCCCAAAGGCCCTGGCCTGACCCATTGAGGGGAACGTTCATTCATGTCCTTACACCAGAATACCCCCCCTTCCCCACATCCACACCCCCCACCTGTCCATGCAGTGTCCTGTGTCTTTGGATTGGTGAAGGAGGCAAAGTATGGGTGCACTGAAGTTGGATTGTGAAGCAGGACATGCTACTGGTCCTTGGACCTGGTATTTTGGAGTATGTGTGGATTGTGTGACCATGAGTGAGACTTATCTTGGCGAAGTGAATAAGGATGTTCATCTCTCGCTACGTTGTCCACCTATAGCATTGGCCACATGTGCCCATTTACGTCCCCTCTGGACCTCTCCTACTATCAGCCAAGCGCAGTGCATCCCTCCTGAACTCGACATGGTTGAGGAGATTGCACTCGCAGGCGTCGCTAAACTTAGGCACCTGACTATCCCTCCCTTTGATGACATCTCAAATGGTTAGAGCTGATAGTAAAGATTCTGGGCACATTTTTAAACATGGCACCTGGATATGGTGCCAGTCAGTCCACCCTACTATGGAACATGGTGCTAAGGCATAATGAATGAGGTTGAGGGTGGAAGATATCACATATTTTCCAATTGGCCTTGATAACAGGAAATACTACCTGCCCCCACAGTCCAAAAATGCACAGGTTAGGTGGATTGGCCATGCTAAATTGCCCCTTAGTGTCCCAAGGTATGTAGATTTGGGGGATTTAACATGGTAAAAGTATGGGGTTATTGGGATAGGGCAGGGGACAGGGCCTGGGTAAGATATTCTGTCAAGGAGTCAGTCGGTGCAGACCAGATGGGCCAAATTGCCTCTTCTGCACTGTAGTGATTCTATGGTCCATCCTTGCTACTGGACTTCATCTCAGGTTGGAGAATTCCAGCCAAAAACTGGATTAAGATAGATTAAAGAGACTCTGTTAAAGGATAATTAGAGTGGTATGGACAGGTTCTTTTTTTAAATCTTGAATGTTATCTGTAAATATGATGTAAAGACATGAACTTCAAATGAGTTTAATACTTTTGAATAGCGAACCATTATGTTTTAAGATTTTTTATTACTGTCACAAGTAAGCTTCCATTCACACAGAAACGAAGTTACTGTGAAAATACCCACACTCTGGTGCCTAGTCAGGTATACTGAAGGAGAATTTAGCATGGTCAATGCAACTAACCAGCAATCTTTGGACTGTGGGAGGAAACCGGAGTACCCAGAGGAAACCCAAACTGGGGAGAACATATAGTTTCCGCACAGGCAGTGACCCAATCCAGGTCCCTGGCGATGGGAAGCAGCAGTTCTAACCACTGAGAAACCATGCCACTCATTAATTTCTCTGCAAAAACTAGCCCATTACATATTGAAGTAAATCCTTTACAGTACCAATTAAACAAGTGAACAAGATACAATGATTCAAAAACATCCTTAAAATCAAGAGAATGCTGGGGAAGCCACAAATAAACAATCACATGACAATTGAGTTTAGGATACATAATTTGGACCAGAATATGGATGGAAAGGGAAGGTGGGAGGAGGGATACAGTCCTGTCCTTAGGACATTTTTTATATGTTAAGGTATCACATAAACACAAGTTGTTGCTGCAAATCAGTGGAAATTCCATGTAAAACAGCAGGCATCCAATGTCAGGGACAGCATTTAACTGGAAAAACAGAGTGGAGAGCACTGTACATTTTTGAAGTCACTGGGGTATTGTGAGAAGCATGGCAGCCAAGTTGCATACAAAATACTTCTACAAACAGCAATGTGGTAATGACCAGTTAATCTGACTGAGAGATATATATTGGGCCAATACATCAGGGATAATTCTCTTGCTCTTCTTCATGGGCTCTTTTACATTTACTTGAGGGCAGACAGGACTTTGCTTTAACATACCATCTGAAGTGTGGCTCCACTGATAGTTCTGCACTCTCTCAATACAGCATCAGCATATCAGCCTTGATTTGGGTGCTCAGGTTCCGGAGTATAACCTTCTGTCTTAGAGGTGAAAAGGTCATCAATTGCACCATGGGTACCACATATTTATATTTCTGTAAGCAGACGTTTGTACGTGTAAATTAGGGTGGGTGGGCATGCATATATTCCAGCTTTTAAAAGAAATAATGGTTGCGGTTCTCCCATTGCGACCCGCAACTTTTCCATTGGGTCGCGGTGGGAGACAAGCGTCTCTGGGATTTGTGCATGCATCGGAAACACATGTGCATCTCCCAGATCCGACAAGCAGTTTCCGGTCAGACAATGCTGGAAACAGGCGGGAAGGCAGGTAAGTCATTTAAATCTTTTTTTTGCATGTATTTCAAATTTGTTTATTAGCTCATTCTCGACTTTCAGGTCCCAATTGAATCTCCCATCCCACCAGAAGTACTTCATTCTGGCAGGTTTTAGACTAGTTCCCAACATTTGGGGAACTAGCGGGAGAGCCCATCGGAATGAAAGTGCGGGGCGCAATCAAGGCTCCTCCAGTGGGACGGGTGGCAGAGCGATGGTGTCCCCTGGGCATGGGCACCCTGGCAGTGCCAGCCTGTACTGCCTGGCACTGCCCAAGGGACAAAGTGCCCATGCCCAGGGGTACCTTGGCACTGCCCATTGAGCATTGGACAGTGCCAAGGGGGTGGGGCCTATTGTGGGCGGGACCTGGGGGCGATCAGTTGGGGGGGGGGGGCGGAGGGGTCCTACTGCCACTCTGCATTGGGGGATCGGTCTGGGATGGAGGGAGGGCAGCGAATGGGGTGGGCTGGGGTGCGGTCTGCTGGTGGGAGGGGGCCTTGCTTCTGGGAGTGGGGGTCTGACCAGGGGCGTGGGGGGGGGGGAGGATCGCCACTGTTGGAGTGAGTGGGCTGTGCATCGGAGTGCACTGGGAAGGGATTGGTGGGGTGGGGGGGATCAGGGCTGGCCTGGGGATTGCTGTGGGGGCTGCGATCAGGCCATGGGGGTGGGACTGGAAGGGCAGTAATGCAGTGGTCCCAGATTGGCCAGCGATTGAGCTGGCCAGCAAATGGGGAGACTGGCAGATCGAGACCATTGCGCATGTGCAGAGTTCCAGAACCGTCACACTCCGGCGAGAATAGGCTCCCTCCACCCCTGGGTATTTAATGAGATTCACAACTGGGACCTCTTCAATGCACAGTGTGCGGAGATTCAGGTGAGAAGCTGACCTGGCAGAACAGTCGGGATTTAGAACAGTTCTCCCACCAATTCAGCACTTTTTGGGGAATCACAGCCAATGATTCTGATCTTGAACTGCAGCAAAAATATCATCAAAGAAAAATCTTTCGGCAAAATAAAAACTGTTCCGAAACAGAACTTGGTTGTCTACAGTTGCAACAAAACTTAATCCTTGATTTATTTGAAATTCTGTTTTGCCTAACCATTTAATTTTATTCAAGTGTAAGTGTTGTATTACCCATGTGTCCCTGGTGAATGGATGTGTGTGGTCTCAGTACTACCATTTATTAACTAAGCATTAATACCTCACTACTTTGGTGTTAATTATTTTCTGGCTTGAATCTTATTAGAATCATAGAATCTACAGTGCAGAAGGAGGCCATTTGGCCCACCGAGCCTGCACCAACAACAATCCCACTCAGGTTCCATCCCTGTAACCCCACATATTTACCCTCCTAGTTTGCCTGACACCAAGGGGCAATTTATCATGGCCAATCAAACTGACTCGCACATCTTTGGACTGTAGGAGGAAACCGGAGCACCCCCGGAGGAAACCCATATAGACATGGGGAGAATATGCAAACTCCACACAGAGGCCGGAATTGACCCCATGTCCCTGGTGCTGTGAGGCAGTAGTGCCAGCCGCAGTGCCACTGTGCCGCCACATAATGAACTATGTAATTCAACTTTCGATATTGGATGAAAATCATTTTAGCTTATCCTACTATGTTGCCTAAATGTTTCCAGCATATCAGGTACCACTCCTATGTTTGACTGACTGTTCAACTTCCTTTTCTTGGTAAAGTATTTTTGCATAAACAGAATTAAAGCTAAGAAGCAAGTAATCAGAGGATCTTGAGTTCAATGTGTGTGGAAAAGGACAAACCTCACCAATATTTCAAACATGTATATGCAAATAATGGCGGCTAATGAACCACACAGCAACCAATAACACTACAATAGCTTTCTGATTTAAAGATTCTTGACTTAACTTGGCCTTCATATGTAGGGCCCGGCAATGTCAACCTATGCCAAATGTGTGCAAAAAGAATATATAAAAATGCAAGTTTCCAACACCCTCCTTGACAGCAATGATGACAAAAGGATTTACTTACCTGGCCCACAGGAACCAATTGGTCAGAAGGTTGTGGGGATACTAGGTGGTGGGATACTTCAACTCAGAAATCACACACACACACACACACACACACACACACACACACACACACACACACACACAGGTTTTAAATCAATTGGGCAGCCTGCCAAGTGGGGATGGGGGCCTGAGCGTTTGGGGGAGTGGTGGTGGGGGAGCGGTGTGAGAGACACCAAAGACCTTAGGTGGAATTTTCCCATCCCACCTGCCATAGGATTCACAGTGGGTGGGACATGAACCATGCAAAGGTCCGTTGAATGCGTCCTGGGGCGAGCGTGGCCGGAAAATCTGCCCCTTCTATTGGTGGGGGTATGTCTGGTGGAGGGGAAATAATTGCGTGGGTTCAGAGGTCTCTGTTCATTCTCCAAGTCTTTGATTTTGATTTGATTTATTATTGTCACATCTATTAGCATACACGAACCAGACAAAGCATGCCATTCCAGGAGAAGGAAACGAGAGTGCAGAATGTAGTGTTATAGCTAGGGTGTAGAGAAAGGTCAACTCAATGTAAGGTTGGTCCATTCAAAAATCATACTGTATTCCAAAGGGTCTTACTACTACTGCACCCCTGATAACAACTGGCTTGTGCAAGTGCATTCGTGCCAACCAAAGCCCGACAGCACCTGTCACAGCACGGCCTGCGGATGTTTGCGATGTGACACAACTGTAGAAAGCATCAAACACTTGAAGAATCATAATGATTCAGAAGAATCAAACAGCATCGAGCTGTGACTAGCACAACCCTTTCAAATGTCCCCGGTGTCCTTCCTGCTTCTGAACAGATATTCAACTGTACGAGGTTAAGAGATTGCATCACCTGGAACACTGAAATGGGAAAGGTAATGTTGAATCGTGATCTGCTGTTCATGTATATATTTCTGGGTGTTCACTGAGCATGAACTGCGCCAGTATGGCAAAATGTACAACTCATACCAAATGTGTGTCCACACGCCCCAGCGCATTCCATTTTGCCACTCTCTACGAGCAGTGTAGGGCCAGAAACTGGTCACCTATGAGCCTAACTTCTGCCCCCTCCCACCCTCCCTCCAGCCGAAACTAGTGAGTATAAATTAGAAGATCGACACTGAATCATGTGTAGAATGTGGAATAAAGAGAAGGAAAGAAAGATTGGCTTAATTCAGAGACAGAGTGACATACATTTCAGTGTTGAGTCAGCGAAAGGGAAGTGTTTAGAAGGAGCAGCGAGGTCAGCTCAGACAGAAATACCTGAATGGATGTCTGTGTGGATGCTGTCCAATTTACTCCTTAATAAAGGTGAGCATGAATTTAATACAAGACCTGGGGAAGATTTCTCAGTGCACTACGTTTAATTAAAATGGTGTACGCTTTCCTTATAAAGGAGTCAGAATGGGGTAATTTATAAGTTGACATTGTCACCTTCACTATTTTCTTGATTCATTTCTCTCTTGTTCTTGAAAGACGAAGAATGGAAGTCATAAGTGGCTGCACTTCCTACACAGCAGCCTTTCTGGAAATGAATGAATCACATTTGTGCATATCGGTTGTGCGTATTGGTTGTTTCATTAATCCATGATTGCTGTGGTGTGAGCTACTAACCCTCGCATTCTTGGGTTTAATCTGCTCACTGATTAATTCTGTAACAAACAAGCAAACAAGAAACATTCAGATGCTCACAACCCAAGTTTTCAAATGACAAACCCTAACAAAGTAGGCCTTTGATGCATTGGCGCATCGTCCTGCACTGACTGAAGTGTAAATTAACTAACCGTTGCCTTTGCATCCGTGTGCCATTGGTAATCACTTGTGAATAGGGGAATTACTTAATTATCCTGTGCTATTGACAAGCATTGTATCTAACAACAGGTAGTAAAATCTGCAATTGCAATGGCTTTGTTTTGGGGGCCTGTGGCAGACATACTGACTCCACGTACCGAGCATGAAATGGCCACCTGCGGTGCAAAGAGTTGAAACTTTTGATCCTGTGAGGTCTGGCTGTGACGGGCCTATGGGCTAAACTCCTCAGAGGAAATGATGATGGTGGTCTGAGGGGCATGGGAGGTGAGAAGATGTCAGATGACAATTAGCACCCTGCACACTGGCCAGCTTTACACTGAGGAGGATACTGCTATTGATAGCACTTACTGGAGCAGGGGCCATCACACAGGTTATTACTGAACTGGTATAAAACCACAACTTCTAACTCAAGTCTGGAAAATATGTGCACTGCAGTTGGGTAGATTGGAATTGGTTACTCTGCTTGCATTAGAAGTGTTTTCATAAAGTGAAAGATGCATTTAGATAAAGCTACTGTCTTTGTTTTCCTGTAGTTATCAAATTAAAGAAGCAATCCAGGTTATTTGCCTTAATCAATTAATTTACTTATCACAAGTAGGCTTACATTAACACTGCAATGAAGTTGCTGTGAAAATCCCCGAGTTGCCACACTCTGGCACCTGTTTGGGTACACTGAGGGAGAATTTGGCATGGCCAATGCATTTAACCAGCACATCTTTTGGACCATGGGATGAAAGCGGAGCACCCGGAGGAAACCCATGCAGACATGGAGACTCCAGACAGACAGTCACCCAAGCCAGGAATCGAACCCGAGTCCCTGGCGCTGTGAGGCAGCAGTGCTAACCACTGTGCCAGCATGCCGTTCATAGAAATAGAAATAACAATCCTTCCATTTACACAGTTCCAATTCAGGTTATCAGAATATCTTAAAAGTGTTTCAAACAAAAGAGCTCCGATGAAGGGTGAACCATACTTGAACCATTGGCTTTATTCTCTCTCCACAGATAATGTCAGACCTGAGATTTTCCAACATTTTCCGTTTTTGTTTCAGATTCCAGCATCTGCAATAATTTGCTTTTAGGAAGGAGTGTTTCATGTTGATGAATAGTGGCTACTATTGATATGTATCTGTTCACTTACAAACACCTTTGGCCAGCATAATCCAGCATGAAGGATGGTATGGTGGCAAAGTGGTTAGCACTTCTGCCTCACAGTGCCAGGGACTCAAGTTCAATGCAGCCTCAAGTGACTGTCTGTTGGAGTTTGTATGTTCTCGCTGTGTCTGCGTGGTTTCCTCCGGAGTTCCAGTTTCCTCCCACAGTCTAAAGATGTGCAGCTTAGGTGGATGGCCATGCTAAATTGTCCCTAAGTGTCCCAGAATGTGTTGGTTAGGGGGATTAGTGAGGCAAATACATGGAGCTACGAGGATGAGGCCTGGGTAGGATTGTTGTTGGTGCAGTTTTGGTGGGTCCTTTTGCATTTACATGGATTCTATGATTCTAACTCCAGGTTTTATCCTTCCAGGCATATGGATATTAAATTAAATCCACTTAAAATTACACCTTATTTCTAACATTTACCAATACAAATATAAATCCCTTAACATTACCTTTGTTTTCCTAACTTTTGATACTGAGATGAACTTCATTATGTCTATTTCAGCCCAATCTTTTCTTTAAAGTTTATTTGTTAATGCTACAAGTAGACATACATTAACATTACAATAAAGTTACTGCAAAAATCCACAAGTCACCACACCCCAGTGCCTGTTTGGGTACACCGAGAGAGAATTTAGCACCTAACCCACACACCATTGGACTGTGGGAGAAAACTGGAGCACCTGGAGGAAACCAATGCAGTCACGGGGAGAACATGCAAACTCCACACAGACAGTGACTCAAGGCTGGAATTGAACCTAAGTCCCTTGTGTTGTGAGGCAGCTGTCCTAACCACTGTGCCATCGTGCTACCCATCATTGTCTGCAGAAATATTCACCAGCTTAGGATCATTAGTTTTCATAGACAGTGAGCGGACATGATGCTGCAATTTGTGAGTCAGTGCTCAATAATATTACACTGAAGTCCTTGAGTACTGACCCACAGAGACTGGCCCAGGACTAGACCAGAAAACAGAGTGTTTGAAAAGCCACATCCTCTCAAATCCCTTAGAGAACACATTCAACATTGGTCAGAAATTCCTTACTCATACCCCATGAGCAAAGTCCCACGATGACTCTTGTCTCAGTTCCATGAATAACTGAATGTCCAACCATATTTTGCTCCATAATAATGTAGGTTTGCATTAAAATTTTAATATGGGGTTATGACCTGACACCTGAGTGTGTGGCGGAGACGAAGATCAGGCATATATATTTATCTTTTGCATTATCTATCATGTTCAGTTGTTGTTGAGTGCACCAATACAGGAAATGCAGCACTACTGTCTGTAAACTGCTCAAAATTGTTTTCACACATCTCTGACCTGATATATCAAAGGCTATGTAGATAAGCACCCAAGACAGAAACTGATTATCTTTCAGGATGAGTAATTCTCAATACTACAGAAATTGTTCATCAAAGTTAGCTGGTTTAGCTGGTGAAAATGTGAACATGTATTTATCTCAAATGTCAAGAACATGCCCAGGTTCTTTTTCCTTCAGAAATTCCTGCTCTGCCGTTGCCACTTGTGTGGCTTGACCTTTTGATTAAGCGAGGGCAGAGGTTCCGCCTGAACTAAACTGTTAATGAACTTTCAGGACCAGACAAATTTGCTTCCTAGCCTGTTTCCTGAGCCACCGACATTACCCACACCACACTTAGAGTGGGAGAGTGCTGGAGAGGCCATGGAAGTTTGGGATAGGAGTGTTGATTGGCACAGTGACACAATGGTTGGTGCTGCTGCCTCACAGCACCAGGGACCCAGGTTCGATTCCAGGCTTGGGTCACTGCCTGTACAGGGTCTACACATTCTTCCCGTGTCTGCGCGGGTTTCCTCCAAATTCTTTGGTTTCTTCCCAGAAAGACATGCTGGTTAGATGCACTGGCCATGCTAAGTTCTCCGTTAGTGTACCCGAACAAGCATCGGAGCATGGCGACTGGAACATAAGAATGAGGAGCAGGAGTAGGCCACCTGCCCCTTGAGCCTGCTCCACCATTCAATAAGATCATTGCTGATCTTTTCGTGGACTCAGCTTCATTTACCCATCCGCTCACCATAACCCTTAATTCCTTCACTGTTCAATGATTTATTTATCCTTACCTTAGAAAAGGGAGTAGGGGATTTTGACAATAACTTCATTACAGTTTTAATATAAGCTGACTTGTGACACTAATAAATAAACTTAAACTTAAAACAAATGTATTCATTTGAATCCGCATCCAATTCCAGTCTGGTGTTCTCTTTTTCTGCGATCAACACTCTGCAATTTTCCATCCATTTACTTTACTGGTTGGGAAATCACAGACTGCCCAATTTAGAAGTATGAAACTCTGGTCAATTGGACTGTGTTTTGAAACAAGAGGCATGTTTCTTTCTCCCTTCCAATTCTGATATCAGATGTAGTTTTAGAGGCGATGAAATCTGCTGTGAAATTTTCCACCGGTGGTTTCTTTAAATGATTCAAAGTGTTTAATTAAAACTATTAGGTTGTAATGTCAGAGCTCTGTGGCATTGTATTGGGGGGGTACCCTAAGGATGTGCTGGGGAATCCCCATCAGATATTTCCAGGTAATATTTGCACAGCAATTGCCCAGAAGTGCAAACTGTCCATGGTTAATTGTGTCTGTGTCCCATCTGAAACATACAATTTAAATCGCAAGTTTCAGATGTTTCCAAAAGCCCAGAAAAAGTTAGAGAAATTAAAACCCATTCTAACCTCCAGATGAGTTTGCACAGACCCACACTGACTGTCCTCAGGATGCTCCACGCCCCTAAACCTCCAGAGGACTAATCCTATCCTCTCCACAGAACCCCTACCTCCAAGTGACTGCAGCCCTGACAGGAACTCCCCAACCTACTGGAATTCCCCTAGTCCCATGGGGACTGTTTATAACCACCCCTTCACTGCCACCCTGCTAGGCTCATCCTCACCCCTAACCACACTTCCCCCACCCTCCCCCTCTTTACGGCCTGACCACCACCCCCCTGATGCCTGATTCCGCACTCCCCCAGAGGTCTGATGCACCTCCTCCCCCCCACTCCACTAAGGCTCTCTACACCCATCACACCCAATGGATACTCTACCATCCTCATCCCCCTCCCCATGGCCTGACCATACCAACTCCTGATCTCTACCCCCTGCCCAAAGCCTGACCACACCAACCCCAACTCCCTAAAGCCTTCCCCCGCTGTGAGGATGGAGACATGGCTTCCTTCCCTTCAACAGATGTGCACACGATGCTAGGCCCCAGAGACTCGCTGCATTTTCCAGCTTGAGTCAAAGGCTTGGGCAATTTAGGATATTTTGGGTGAGAAACTGGGAGTGGAGTGACAATCCGCCGATGATTGCCACTCTGAGGAAATTCAGGTCCAATATTATTTTTGTGCGAATGTACGCTCTTTACCTTTTCCTTATAGCTAGCGTAATTGTTTGTAGTTCGCACTGCTGAAAAATTGTGCATTTTAGATGCACCGTTCCTACTTTCTCGTGGATTTGATACCAAAGATTAGATCATCATTCCAAGCTCTGAGAGGTCAAATCAATTTTTTACAAGATTGATAAAAAAAAAACTCTGTCTGAATCCTACAGCTAAAATGTAGACAAAAATCTGTTCAATTCCTCCTCTTTTATCATGTTGGTGACACAAACATTTTTTTTACCCTTCAGCAATGCTGAACAGCAGATGAAGTTTGCACTTTCTGCAGCCTTCTCTGCTAACGCCAGAATTAATACTCAACAGCTTACTGTTTAGAAGAGCAGGATATATTTATTTTACTTTGAAGTCATTAAAATTTAACCACAAACAAATTTATCTCTAAGGTCGCTTTAGGTTACTGCTCAGGTTGGAGAGAATAGCTGAATCTTCAAATCACTTGTGGGAAAATAATCGGCAGCCTGGCTTTTAATGAATATTTTGCAGTAAAACCAGCAGACAGTTGCACAGTTTTCTTGCAACAATTTGGTACGTGCTGAGCAGTGTGTAAATTAGCATCAGATTGATAAGCATTGGACAAATTCCAAATTAGATTGCAATGAAAATTGGATTGAATGCAAGTAGAAGCTTTCTAGATTTTCTAAGTTTATTTATTAGCGTCACAAGTAGGCTCACATTAACACTGCAGTGAAGTTACTGTGAAAATCCCCTTGTTGCCACACTCGGCACTTGTTCAGGTGCACTAAGGGGGAATTTAGCATGGCCGACGCACCTAACCAGCATATCTTTCGAACTGTGGGAGGAAATCAGAGTGCCCAGAGGAAACCCACACAGATACGGGGAGAAGGTGCAGAATCTACACAGTGATCCAAGCTGGGAATTGAAACCAGGTCCCCGGTGCTGTGAGGCAGCAGTACTAACCACTGTGCCACCATACCGTCCCTAACTAATGTAAAAGACGAATGTGCAGGACTCCCAACAAAGTTGAAAAGAGTTTCAGGACAATAGAATCTCTGATTATAATTTTATGGCTTTGTTCATCATGAAACCATAAAATCCCACCCGAGGTCAATGAACCTTTCCATGGTCCACCCTTCGCTGGCTCTGATTCCCATGGTGGGCGGGATGGTAAAATTCCAGCCATAGAGTTCTTATGGTGCGGAAGGAGGTCATTCAGCCCATCAAACCTACTTCGGCAACAATTCTACCTAGGCCCAAACCCCACAACCCCACGTATTTACCCTGCTAATCTCCCTGACAATAAGGATCAATTTAGCATGGCCATTCAACCTAAACTGCACACCTTTCGACTGTGGGAGGAAACCGGAGCACCTGGAGGAAACCCACACAGACACGGGGTGAATGTGCAGACTCCACACACACTCACCCATAAGTGGAATTGAACCTGGGTCTGGCACTGTGAGGCAGCAGTACTAAGCATTGTGCCACTCTGCCACCCATATTAGATGGGGTGGCATGATGGTGTCATAGATATTAGATGACACCGAGTCTTGGATTTACAATCTGAGGGTTTTAGAAGGAATGGGAGGAACAGGTAGTTATGGGGTCCCAAAGCTTTAAAGACCTAGCAAGGAATGAGTGCAAGTGTCTGGTGGTATGGTGGCATAGCTGCTCACCTTTTCCTCACAGTGCTGGGGTCCCATGTTCAATTCCAGCCTTGGGTGACTGAGTGGAGTTTGCATGTTCTCCCTGTGTCTGCGTAGGTTTCCTCTGGGTATTCCAATTTCCTCCCACAGTCTAAAGATGTGCAGGTTAGGTAGATTGGCCATGCTAAAGTTGTTCCTTAGTGTCCAAATATGTGTAGATTGAAGGAATTAGCAGGATGATTACACGGGGTTATGAGGATAAGGCAGTGGGCTGGCCTGGGGTAAGATGCTCTGTCAGAGAAATAGCAAAGACTTAATGAGCTAAATGGCCTTCTTCTGCACTGTAGGGATTCTATGATTCTCCGATGGTTGGTTGGCGCTGGTGGAGCAGATGTGGGGAAGAGGCAGAAGGATGGACGAGCATTTCAAATATCATTCTGGAGCTTTGAAGGGACAAGAGAGGGTGTTTTACAGTTCTGACTATTATGGTAAGTAAACCAAACAAAGAATTATGAGAATCATATCAGCCATGATTGAATGGAGGAGCAGACTCGATTGACTGAATGGCCTAATTTTGCCTCTATCTTATGGTCTTATGGTCAAAAGGTTGCAATGAGGAGAGTTTTCAGATTAGGAGATGTCAGTCACATACAATACACAACTTTCTTTCACTTTTCAATAATCCCATCTTGGCTAATTGGATATCAGATTCCGAGGCAAAATGTGTTGGCAGTGTTAAGTTTCAGCTTGTAAAACTGTATATGTATATTAAGGATGGTTTCATGAAGTAAATATAGAAATGAACTATTTTAAATATAGAAACAACAATACAATGCATACAAAGTGAGATGTGTCAAATTTGAACAGAACGTATTCTCTCATTATCTTGCTCTCTGGGTGTGGTTCAGTCAGGTTCGACAGTAAGTGATAGCTTTCTTGTACTTTGGTTAAACACTCTTTCTTCACACACAAACCAGGATTTGTGACAGTTTCAGTTGGCTAAAGGGCTATAGGAGCCCATCACAGATGAATGTGAAACGCCCAGCGAATCATTGTGAAATGATCAGGAAAAAAAAGGAATCTCAGTTCCATTTTCATCTCCCAAGTCCTAAGAAGGTAAAACTAACTAGGGTGTTGTTGATCTGGCTAGAAATAGAGATAATTGTGGTGATTTATATTTTGTGTGTATTATTATAACCTTCATCTGTATTTGTGTGCTAAGAAAGGGTTAAAACTTTACTTTTCTTCATATTAAACACAGGTGCCTGCATATCTACAGGTTTTAGTTTCACTTTAAACTTTGCCTGCATTGTAATTCGTGTTTTATGACATAGAGATAATTACAGTTTTTTTAAAAAAACTTAGCAACCAGGATGTTGCTTGGTGTGGAGGGTATTAGCTTTGAGAAACTGAGGAGTGACCTGATAGAAGTTTACAAAATTGTGAGGAGCATGGATAGAATGGATAGGGTAGAAACTTCCCAGGGTAAAAATGTCAATTACTCTGAGACATAGATTTAAGGGGGGTAAGTTTAAAGGAGTTGCAAGAGGCAGGTTTTTTACCCAGAATGTGGTGAGTACCTGGAATGCGCTGCCAGAGGATGTGGTAGAAGCAGATACAATAGCAATGTTTAAGACGCATCTTGACAGATACATGAATAGGCAGAGAACAGAGGGATATGGACTCCATAGAGGCAAAAGGTCTTCAGTTTAGATAGGCATCAAGCATTGGCACAGGCTTGGTGGGCCAAAGGGCCTATTCCTGTGCTATACTGATCTTTGTTTCTTTGATTGATGAGAAATCAACAGCAGTTTCACTTGGTTTCAGTGAGTCTGACCACGGTTTGCTTATTGGTTTACAGGGACTGTGTACTTAATGAGCATATTGAATTAGAAGTTACATTCTGTAACAAGTGTTAACCATAGATTGACAAAGTTATAGCTGGGGTGAAGGCGTAGTGTATTATGACTATTCTTTTCTTGTTTAACACGTGTTTTATTCTTTTGTTAAAACTTAACTGACAGGCCTGTGACTCTGTTCATCCATGCCTCTAAATAAAAGATAAAAAGTTACAATCAGTGGAGCCAGGTTTCCGCTCTGAGACCTAACTGTCCAAATGTAACATCAGCTGGGATCTGAACAAAAGTACTTCTGACAACTCTCCTGGTTCTGTTCTTTCTTTTAACCTAATTGTAGACAGGATATAACTTGCAATGGCTTCTCTTGCTACTCCTGCCCTGTTACCTCTGGGGACCCCAAAAATCTGTCCCTTGATCCCCTTCTGTTTCCCGTCTACATGCTCCCCCTTGAAAATGGAATCCAAAACCACAATGGGCAGGATCGCCCTAAACTGGGAAAATCCCGCCTGAAGTGAATGGATCTTTGCATGGTGCTGTGCCACCCCTTCCGATATCCTGGTGGATGGAATGGGAAAATTCCACTCCCTGTTACTTTTCACATGTGCATCAATGGCATCCAACTCTCTACCTCTCTTGGATTGCCTGCTAGTGCTGAATTATCAGATTGCTTACCTGACATCCAGTAGTAGATGGACAGGAATTATCTCCAATTACCTCCAATGTTGGGGAAAATCCCATTGCCAGTGAAAAGCAATCTACTTCGCACTCCCTGAGAAAAATGCTGACCCATATCTAAACTCTGTTGCCTAGCTATTAACCCTCTTATGATCAACAATCTGAGATTATACCAGCCTACTTGGAACCTTGGTTCAGAATTCTCTGGTCGTTCATGATTCGCTATTCCCACCGGCAGCATACACTACCATGGTTTTCCTGGAGATATGGCATGACTTCAATGGGAATTGTCATTGACAGTGGCAGTACCAGAAAATCCCACCGCTAGCAAACAACACACCAACTCCCACCCAGAAAAATGCTGAGGAGGTGTCAGAGGATCTCACCCAAGGTCTCAGATTTGACCTCAAGACAAGCTTTTGACCTCACATTCATGCCTTGATTAAGATTGCCTAATTCCACCTCCGTAACTTCATCCCCACCTCAACTCATGGACTGCTGAAATCCTCATTCATGTCTTTGTTATCTCTCGACTCCAACACACTCCTTGCTGATCTCCAACATTCCACCTTTGGTAAAGCAATCCAAAACTCTGGTGCCCGTGTCTTAAATTCGTGCCAACTCGCCGATCAAGCCTATGCTCGCTGATCAATTTGTTCTCAGTGAAGCAGTATTTTGATTGTAAGATTTCTCATCCTTATTTTCAAACCCCTGCAAGGCCTTGCCCCTCTCTAACTCGGTCAATCTCTCCGGCCCCACCAAAATTTGTCCTATTGGTGATTGCACCTTCAGTTGCTTCGACCCTAGCTTCTGGAATACCCTCCCTAAACCTCTTTTTGTCTCTACCTCACTTTACTCCTTTAACTCACTCCTTAGTGTCTACCTTCCCCAAACATTTGGTCATCTAACCCAATCTCACCTTCTGTGGCTCAGTGTTACATTTTGTTTTGTGTAATGCGCCTGTGCAGCATTTTGAGTGTTTTATTATGTTCAAGACACCAGATAAATAGAAATGTTATTCTGTGAATTGTAATGCTCACCACTACAGACATGACACATTTATCCATTGTCATTGTATCTCATGACCACCCTAGAAAAATATTATCCCAATGGGTTATAAATAGTATAGCCCTGCTTTGTGTATGTATAGCTCTATGAGCTGCTTCCCCAGGGAATTTATTATTTTAATTGAACACATTCAACGTTAAAGAGTCATGGTTCAAGAGATTACTCATTTTCCTTCACTGAAGTTTGCAATACTTTAGTCATACAATGAGCGGTTGACAATTAAGATTGCTACAATTATCATTTGAGCAAAGCAAGTTAAATAAATAATTGGTTTCCTTTCATGCAACTTTGATGAACAATTATGTTTAGAGAAACACATAGCATTAATACAGAACCCAATAAAAGCACAAGATAAACCATTGGCTATTTAATATCCTGTCAAATTCTCTGAACTGCATCTAATCTTTGTTCAGATCTCTCCACAAGCTGTACCTTTCCAATGATTGATAATAAGCGGGAAAGCGGAAAAGTGGAACTGAGCCACTTCAGATCAGCCATGATTGAATGGCGGGGCAGGCTCGAAGGGCTAGATGGCCTACTCCTGCTCCTACTTCTTATGTTCTTATGTTATGTTCTTAATTAAAAAATGCACTGACTTATTCCAAAGAACAAAGAACAGTACAGCACAGAAACAGACTCACCAAGCCTGTGCCTATCACGTTGTCCTACACAGACCCCGTTGTCCTACATTCCCTTGGCTAAGTGTCCTACATTAATCTCCTCCTAACTTTCTCCCATATTCTCCTCTCTATTTACACTGGAGTGTGGGTAACTGTATGCAACATATTGTACACTGCAATGTTATTTTTAGGATAGTATGCTATTTAGTTGATGGTTGAAGCATGCACATTTAGGATTCCACAAATTACAGGTATGATGAGGCGCCACCTCGGAATCATGGATTTGCAAAATCAGCTTATCTCTCCTTTATATATAAAATCAATTTTGAGACGATTTAATGGTGATTTTCTTTTCACCGAACTTTGCATTGCAGTATCTATACTGTATTGTAAATAGAATCGCTTGGTCCACCTCACAAAACACGTTGGGCAGCTGGACATTTTATCTGAAACAATGTGGTCTTGGCAGTTATCACTAATCTGAACGTAAGACGGAAACATAAAAAGCGTAAACCCTGCAGCAAATTTCTCCTCATTGATCGTCACCATTGTGTATTGGCAACAACAGCCCCAAGGGAACCTTTGTTAAACCGTGTGCATTGCAGATAAGACAGATTGTTACAAAATGGGATAAATAGGCACCTTTCTACATCCACACAAGAGCCTATTGAAAATGATTAATTGGAGTATGGGACTTTTACTTTTTGGGAATGCCACTGTTAGTTATAAGCAGTATGCCACCAGGGTTCTGTTCAGTTTTTGGTTCACTTTGGCTGCTGGGGTTTTTTTTAATTCATTCATGGAGCATGAGCGTCGCTGGCTGGGCTGCATTTATTGCCCATCCCGAATTGCCCTTGTTCAGAGGGCAGTTGAAAGTCAACTACATTGCTGTGGATCTGGAGTCACATGTAGGCCAGACCTGGTAAGGACAGCAGATTTTCTTCCCTAAAGGACAGTGGTAAAGCAGATGGGTTGTTCCGACAGTTGACAATGGCTTCACAGTCATCAGTAGATTCTTGATTCCTAATATTTTTTGTTGAATTAAAATTCCACCATCTGCCGTGTCTGGATTTGAAACTGGATCCCCAGAACATTTGCGGAGGTGGTGGGGAGGGGTATGGAGAATGCTGTCTGAAGCTCAGAGTGTTGGAGATTCATTCAGGGAGGTAGACCCAAAAATCAGGCGGGAAATTCTCCTGTCTTCTCACCCATTGGACACTTTGTTCTTTTGGGGAGAATCCCAGCCCAGATTGGGTGTTCTACCCAAAGCAAAATCGAAACTAAGACTTGGTTACATAACACACTTCTCTTCTTGAAATGTCATGTTGAACATAAGAACATAAGAACATAAGAAATAGGAGCAGGAATAGGCCATCTAGCCCTTCGAGCCTGCCCCGCCATCCAATAAGATCATGGCTGATCTGAAAATGGTTCAGTTCCACTTATGCGTCTGCTCCCCATAACCCTTAATGCCCTTATCGACCAGAAATCTATCTACCTGTGACTTAAACACATTCAACGAGGTAACTTGCACCGCTTCAATGGACAGAGAATTCCAGAGATTCACTACCTTCTGAGAGAAGAAGTTCCTCCTCAACTCTGTTCTAAACTGACAACCGCACCGCCCCCCACTTATTTTGAGGCTGTGTCCTCTAGTTCTTGTTTCCTTTCTAAGTGGAAAGAATCTCTCTGCCTCTAACCTATCTAGCCCCTTCATTGTCTTATATATCTCTATGAGGTCACCCCTCAGCCTTCTAAACTCCAATGAGTACAGGCCCAATCAACTCAATCTCTTCTCATAAGCTAACCACCTCATCTCCGTTATCAGCCTGGTAAACCTTCACAGTACTCCCTCTAAGGCCAATATATCCTTTTGCAAATAAGGCGACCAAAATTGCACACAGTACTCTCGTTACGGCCTCACCAGTACCTTGTACAATTGCAACAAGACCTCCCTACTTTTATGTTCCATCCCTTTCGCGATAAAGGCCAACATTCCATTTGCCTTCTTGATCACCTGCTGGACTTGCAGACTGAGTTTTTGTGATTCATGCACAAGGACCCCCAGGTCCCTCTGCACAGTAACATGTTGCTGTCCCTTCAAGGCATATCAGAACACCTTACGCATCCTTTTAGCCAGGAATAGGACATAGGGCAGTAAGACTGAAAGAGAGTGAGAATTTAATTTTGTAAATAAGCTACACAAATGAAATTCTAAAGAATCATAGGAACTTGAAATGTTTAACGCTGTTTCTCTCTCCACAGATGCTGTCTGACCTGTTGAGTTTTTCCATGATTTGCTGTTCTTATTTCACATGAAAATTGTGTTTGCTGCATTCAGCTGAAAATGCAATTCATCTTTTCACGACAGAGATTCCAAGGAGAAGCGAGACCTTCACCTGCTTATGTTTCTCAGTAAGTGTGCAACGTGATTCAGGGGGATTTACAACCCATTGGTAAATGAAAGCGGATAAGCAGTGTGCCTGGCTCCAGCATTTTAAATAAGGACTTCCGATGTCTGATGTCTGGTATAACTGTAGCTGACACCTGCTGAAGCAGGTCTAGTTTAGTCACCCAGAGCGTTCTGTCTAAAACCAGGGTGGGGGAGGATGAACGTCTAATTAGTATTTGCAAAAATGGATCTTGCAACTTTTTCAGGACCGTTTTGCTAGTTATAATTCCCTGATTGTGTTCGATACGATGATTCTAAAAATCCCTTCCAAACCCTGGGCAGGAACCGTCACGAGGGACACAATATGAGTATTATTTAAAGAGTAGCTCAGCTGCTGTTAGGTAATTATCTAATTAGTCGTTTTAAGCAGCCAGTGGTTTTTATGTCTATTTATGGTTGTGGTGCTGACTGCAAGAGTTGTGACAAATATGCTTTTTGAGATGGGCCAGTTTCCACTCAGGGGTTTGTGCATTAACTTCCTGTGGCTCCATGGCGATGCTTGGTCTGCTTGTATGGCTGGAGGACATAGGAAGGAAGAGCAGCAAGTGAGACCAGAGAAACTTGCAGCTACAGGGAGAATAACAGGGGGATTAGCTAGGGTAAATTGCATGGGTTTAAAGGGGTTAGGGCCTGGCTGGGATTGTGGTCAGTGCAGACTTGATGGGCCAAATGGCCTCCTTCTGCACTGTAGGGATTCTTTAAACAGCGAACAGGGGCCGTTTCAAGAGGCCTTATTCTGCACAGGACAAGAGCACCATACTGTTCAGGGAGGAGAAGAGTGTCCCAAGGGATTGCTTGACAAGGGAGGTTATTACAAAGCAAAATGCAGAAGTGTTTTAGATTATTTATCAGTGTTGCCAGTGTAGGCTTATATTAACACCGCAATGAAGTTACTGTGAAAATCCCCCAGTCGCCGCACTCCGGCGCCTGTTCGAGCACGCTGAGGGAGGGCTTAACATGACCAATGCATCTAGCCAGCATGCCTTTTGGATTGTGGGAGGAAACTGGTGGAAATCCACACAGACACGGGGAGAACATGCAGACTCCGCACAGGCAGTGACTCAAGCTGGGAATCGAAACCTGGCCCCTGACACTGTAAAGCGGAAGTATTAACCACTGTGCCGCTAAGCCGCATGGATGTGCAGCAAATGCTGGAAACCTGAAATAAAAAAAACTGCTGGAAACACTCAGCAGTTTCTTTGAAGAAACAAGTGTTAATGTTTCAAGGTCTGTGACTTTTCATCAGATCCTTGCCAGTGGAGGGTTGCATATCTAAAACGTTAAACTGCTCTGTCTACACAAATGTTGCCTGACTTGCTGAATATTTCCAGCGTTTTCTGTTTTTGTTACCAAGCCGTGTCACCTGTTACAGAGACAAGGCACAGTCCGCACCAGGTCGCACACTACATTATTTCCTGGGCTCCTGCGATGGGTGTAGCCCTCAGTTTCTATGTATCATTCCAGGAAATGTAAACAACATAGTTAAATTGTTGTACATTCCTAAATGAAGCAGGTCGCAGATGTGGCCTCTGTCAAAGCAAACTCTTTCATCTCCATATATGGAGGCAGCGGAGCTGCAAGGCAGGGCTCTGGGTTGTGCCAGGATCTTGGGCTTCCCCCAGGTATAGAGCAGAAGTGACTGAGCCTTCACGTGTCACATCAACACCCAGTAGTATATGTGGACTGACTTCCACTCACTGAATGAGTAGCTGGGGAGCAACAATCGGCAATGTAACATGCAAATCGTGCCTGCGTTCCCCGTGGCAGTTGTCATGATGCTTTTATCCTGTAACAGTTTTTAATCCTCCTTTTATATCACCGGATTTTAGGCTTTTTCTTACACCTTAGGTCTTAAGGTTTGCTATTTGGAGATCTCCCTGACACTCAGGGGACCTGTCAGAAATCTGACCAAAGATGCAGAGAAGTGGCAGAATCCGAGTTATACCTCACCAGGACTCGAATTCAGCAAACTACTGGCATCTTGAAGCTCAGGTTCCACTTTTGAAATGACTTGGAATATAGCCCAGAGAGTATCTTCTAATTTGTTGTAGTTTGCTTCATATGCCATTAATAATCTCAAAGAGATTGCTAAGTATTTCCAGCAGTTTTTGTTTTTATTTCAAATTTCTAGCATCTGCTGCACATCTATGCAGCACAGTGGCACAATGGTTAGCACTGCTGCCTCATAGCGCTAGGGACCCGGGTTCGATTCCTGGCTTGGGTCACTATCTGTGCGGAGTTTGCATGTTCTCCCTGCGTCTGTGTGAGTTTTCTCTGCGTTCTCCAGTTTCCTCCCCCAGTCCGAAAAGACATGCTGGTTAGGTGCTTTGGCCATGCTAAATTCTCCCTCCGAACAGGCGCCGGAGTGTGGTGACCAGAAGATTTTCACAGTGACTTCATTGCAGTCTTAATATAAGCCTACTTGTGACACTAATAAATAAACTTAGAAACTTAAACTTAATATGTTCAGCAAATGGATTTTCAGAGCCATATGTCATAGAATTATAGAATTCCTACAATGCAGAAGGAGGCCAATTAGCCCATCAAGTTTGCATCGACTTTCTGGCATCAATCCCACTCAAGCCCTATGCTGTAAGCCTACATATTTACCCCGCTAAACCTCTAATCTACACATCTTAGGACATTAATGGGCAATGTAGCATGGCCAATCAACCTAACCTACACATTTTTGGAGCATGAGAGGAAACCGGAGCACCCGGAGGAAACCCATGCAGACATGGGGAGAACATGCAAGCTCCACACAGACATGGGCCGGAATTGAATCCAGGTCCCTGGCGCTATGAGGCAGCCATGTTAATTGCTATGCCACCATGCCATGGGGAATCACAGCAGCAAGAAGGATAGTAGGACATCAAGAAGCCACAAGAGGGATTCTATGCAAATTCCGTGTGTAGGTTTGGGGGATTAGAATGGTAAATGTGTGGGGTTATGAGGATGGAGTGAGGAGTGGACCTGGGTAAGATGCTCTGTCAGACAGTCAATGTAGACCTGATAGGTTGAATGGTCTCCCTCTACAATGTAGGGATTCAATAATTCTATGAAGAGCCATCAGTCTTTGGGCTAGCACAGTTGTACACCAGCAGATCATTGAGATACGCTTTGTCTGAATCATATCAACCCAGTATAACAAGTGCGGAGACTACTTTTCCCTTCCAGGAGGAAACTCAGTATCCTAATCTTTCTTCAATTAATATCAGCTGCTCTTAATCAAAACTAGAGCATACATTCAGTTGTCACAGCATTTGCGATGTTATCACACTGTGCACTTAAATTGGATGCAACTTGCCTCCATCAAATACAATAGAGGAATACTTATAATAAATGCCTTGATTTTTAGCTAAATTGGTATAAATTGCAAACATTGTTCTATCATCGAAAGTGTTATTGACAGTGCGTTTTCTTTGTCAATGTTGAGCAATATCTCAGGGCCATTAATCCCCTCCTCCAACACCAAGGGCAAGGATAATTTCTTATCACAAATTTCTTTAGCCAAAAGAACTCTTTATTTGAAGCGTTCACTCAGGTTTGTATAGGAGCTTAAGTGTTAAAGCACGTATGTCAAGGTAAGTCATTGCATTAACTTTTGTAAACATCAGGACAGATGTAATGAATGGGAGTGGGTGAAACAGGAGAGTCTATCCTTGCATTCAATATGGACCATTCACAGACACAATAGAAAACATTACAGCAAATACAATATTAATTTTGGCTGTCTTATCATTTATTCGTCTATAAGCTCCAGTTCTCAGAGGCAGTTTACATTTGGGTCTCTTTAATGTGGGCAATATAAATACACAGTGTATGCAATGAAATCAGGCAGACTCTGGCGTTGTTAAGTCAAGTGCAAATGTCATTACTATTTCCCTAAATAGACAGGTAGTAAAGAAAGCTTATTCAGGACGTTCTTCATTTCAGTGACAGCAGGTCCACGCAACCGAGGCGGTGCATCAGGTTTACTTCATCTAGGCTTTTCATAACATTTCCTAAACCTGCAAAATATTGTCTGGTGATTGACAACCTGCAGGGATAAGACTTCAAAAGTACATTATCACGGCAAGGCAACTTATTGAAACTTAATTTAGAATTGTTGTCTCTTAGGTCAAAAGTAGATTTTTTTTTGCGTTTTTGTTTCCCTTCCATGTCATTCATGGCTGACTCCCTGTGCATTTTTCACCATAGAATCCAGTGTAGAAGGAGGCCATTCGGCCCATCAAACCTGTACCGACAACAATCCCACCCAGCACCCATCCTTGTCAGCCCACATTTACCCTACTTGTTCCCCCCCTCAATACTGTGGGGCAATTTAGCATGGCCAAGCAACCTAACCCACACATCTTTGGAGTGTGGGAGGAAACCGGAGCACCCGGAGGAAACCCACGCAGACATGGGGAGAATGTGCAAATCCCACACATACAGTGACCTGATGCCAGAATTGAACCTGGGTCCCTGGCGCTGTGAGGCAGCAGCGTCACCATGCCATGCCAAAGAGACTGAAGCTCCAGCCGTAATAATTTCCTAAAAAAGAAACACTGGCTGCTCCAAATCCAATCAGACTAACGGGTCAACTTTGGACTCGACACAAAATCCCCAGTTTGTCTAATCTAACTATCCTTGTTACAAAAATGGATTTGTTGCTCACTCCAGGTAATTACTGCTCAAAATTGTGTTGAATAGAGATTAGTCCTGATTGTGTTTTCTGTAATGAAGCCAATCTCTGGTGGAATCATAACTACTTTTAGTATTTCGTTTTGGACATTTGAATGTTTATCTTATTCAGGGAATGGTGGGTGACGCTACAGATCAAAAACATCTCAAATAATGAATTTTCAGGGAAGGGACTTGTGCACCTTTTCTCTTGCATTGCTTCGTTATTTAACAGCCCCAACTATAACACAGCTTATTTCTTGGATTCTAAACAAAATGTTATTATTAATAATCAAGTTCCTTTACTGAATCGGCTAGTTGGTCAGTGGGGAACTTAATAATAAAGAGTGTTATGATGGCCACGGCATCTCCGCATCATGGGGTATCATCCATGGATCTTCCCAATGGCGTCATAGGGTATGAGCTCCCCATTAGGTAAATGGAGTGGAGGCTTCCCAATAGGGATGGAGCAGCAGCGAGGGGCTGGTTTAATACTCTATTCAAGCCAACAGCCTACGGATTCTGGGACTGGACCAGCACACTGCAGTCAGTTTATGCACATTGTAAATAAAGGATAATGGTGATGGAAGGCTGGCCTTGGCAAGACTATTGCAAAGACAAATACAAGTTGCAGCTTCTATGCTTAGTATCTGCTAGGTTATTTAACCACTACAGTCAGATTCTACAATTCTACAATAACTCTAGGTTAAGAAATCAAAAAAAAGGATTTCCTTCCAATAGTTAAAGAGCATTTCTTGATGGAGTGCACGCGTTATAGAATCCGTACAGTGCAGAAAGAGGCCATTCGGCCCATTGAGCTACCACAAATCACAATCCCACCCAGCCTCTATCCCCATAACCCCATGTATTTTACTCTGCTAATCTCCCCGACAATAACGAGCAATTGAGTAGGGCCAGTCAACCTAACCCACTTATCTTTGGAATGTAGGAGGAAACCGAAGCATCTGAAGGAAACCAACGCAGACATGAGGAGAATGTGCAAACTCCACACAGTTACCTGAGGCTGGAATTGAACTCCAAGTCCTTGGTGCTGTGAGACAGCAATGCTAACTACTGTGCCACAGTGCTGCCCCTAGGTCGGATGAGGGAAGGAACAAACTCAACTATGACACTGCCACTGTTCAAATATTTTAACAGATGAATAATGGTCACCTTATTGACTCATATATGAAGAATGGAGCACGGTGATGAACCAGTGTTTCCCTGGGGCCACATTTCACCTGGAAGTAACACCCTTGGAGAGCAGAAAGGCTAAAAACAAAATTAAAGTGAAAATGTTATAACCAATTCAAAGTGTTCAGTACACCCCATGCATTTCATCATCCAGTCAAGTAAAGAAAATCCTTTAAACCACTAATGTAGTTCATCTTGACTCCTATTTCCAGATTGTAACAGTTAATACAATGACTTTGGGAATTATGTGATAACTTGAAAGCACTTCCCTTTGGGACTACTATTTTACATGGGCTACAAAGTCATGTGTACCTAACTTTCCAAACACCTATTAAAAGCTTGTTTGCTGAAATAATGGGCAGGATTTTCCGGCTGTGTTTGCCCTGAAACTGGAAAATCCCACCCGCTCCGATTCCCGTGGTGGGTGGAATGGGAAAATTCACTCCATGTTTTCTTTTAAGGTTTTTGACAATAGATTACTTGTTCCTGAAATTTCAAACATTCATTTTACATAAAAACTTTCACACTGCAGATGTTGATTAGAGAGAAGTAGGTACAGTAAGAAATCTCACAATACCAGGTTAAAGCCCAGCAGGTTTATTTGGCATCACAAGCTTTTGGAGCACTGTTCCTGGAGTAATTTTTGCTGTTTAACAAGTGGCTTCAGATAACGCATTCACAGAATGTTCAAGGGCAGCAAACACTATACAGTGTCTGTGTTATCTGGCCTCACAGTCACATTAAATGTATTCAATTCTGCCAGATCATAGCATCCAGCTCAACCACATTAACCTGTGTCTTCTTACTAATTAGACCCTGCAGAAAGCGGCGCATATCAAATCCATTATTGGCATTATGTTGGAATCGGACCCAGTGTGTGAGTTCTGTGGTTCTATGTTGGGTTTCTCCTGGTCTATTCACAGTAAGTTTGATTGATCTCCTTCTGTAATGATATGCTGTATCATCAGCATACAGCCCACCGGGTCTATGTGAATACGGCCAAGTAATGTGGATCGATTGAGGTGGACAGTTCACTGTTACCAAATCGAGAGAAATACCCGTTCTTAATTACTGTCGTTTGCAGACTGATTTTTTTTGACGTCATTTCTTTCAAAATACCTTTTTATTTATATTAGCATACTGCTTTTCACACCATAGGACATTCCACAGCACTCTGCAGCCAGGAATGACCCAAGTGCAATCGCTGCAGCTATGAAGGAAGATGAAGCTGCCAATTTGCACACTGGAATCCCACAAACGGCAGTGAGATAAATGACCAGTTGAAAGATTCACTTTTCCACTGGGAGTTACCAGCAGTTTGGTGTTGCTGATTTATGGATGTTTATTTCCCTTTGTCACCACAACAGGAGTTATGTGCTGTTGCTCATGAAGAAGGAGAAAATGAAGCAAAGATAACAGTTTAGCACATCAGTGGATAATGTCACTGTGTTAATATTTAGTGGTTTTGTGATGAAATATACTGCAGATATAACAAGTGAACATGTCCTAATGAAATGCTAATGCAGCCTGCGACTTGACATTGATCAGAGATATTTTAATAAAGTGTCAGTCTATTACAGGAACCAATTCCCTTTTTTTCAAATGGGCTGTATTATCTGAACTTCAGGATTGATTATAGCACAGTAAGGAGCCTCAGAGCATCAGGTTAAATGTCCAACAGGTTTATTTGGAATCACAAGCTGACCTGATGAAGGAGCAGTGTTCCGAAAGCTTATGATTCCAAATATCTGTTGGACTTTAAAGTGGTGCTGTGAGACTTCTTACTGTGCCCACCCCAGTCCAATGTTGACATCTCCACATCATGATTATAGCATGGCACTGCCAAGACATAGACTAATAGCAGTATCAATACCTTACCAATATTTCCAGAAATATGAGAGCTCTAGAATGTGTAACTCCATGAACCAAGTGCTGACTTTAGTCCCATGTCTTGTATGAGTCAATTGAGAAACATTTATAGAAATTAAATAGCGCTTATAGAATCCTACAGTACAGAAAGAGGCAATTCGGCCCATCAAGACCACACCAACCACAATCCCACCCAAGCCCTACCCCCGTAACCACATGCATTTACCCTAACTAATCCCCTAGCACTAAGGGGCAATTTAGCATGGGCAATCCAACTAACTTGCACATCCTTGGACTGTGGGAGGAAACCAGAGCACCCGGGGGAAACCCATGCAGACATGGGGAGAATGTGCAAACCCAAGCCAGGAATCAAACCCAGGTCCCTGGCGCTGTGAGGCAGCAGTGCTAACCACTGTGCCACCGTGCTGTCCACATGTTGGCTATGGTTTTCTGGCCATCAAGCTGGAGGGTGAAGGTGAGGGAGGGTGGTGTCAGTGCTGATGGGTACATTTTTAACTGAGATTCAAGCCAAATGTGAGTTAAAATGAGAGTGTAGGCTCTACTGGCAAATGTTGCATTCTTAAAAACATGATAATCCCAATCCTGACCATTTCTGTTCCCCTGCTGCTTGCCTCCATCTTCTGCATGCAGCTTCCTCTCCTTTTAACTATACACCAACTGCATTTATATAGCACCATTAATGTAATATAACATCCGAAGATGATTCACTGCAGTGTTATGAAACAAATTTGACACCGAACAACATCAGGCAATATTAGGGAAGATTATCAGAAGGTTTACCAAAAAGGCAGGTTTTACAAAACATCTTAAAGTGGGTTGAAATGTTGATGGATAAAGAGATGCATAGATATGGTGGCACGGTGGTTAGCACTGCTGCCTCATAGCGCCAGAGATCTGGGCTTGATTCCTGGCTTGCGTCACAGTCTTACCCGAATAAGTGGCGGAGTGTGGCGATTATGGGATTTTCATAGTAACTTCATTGCAGTGTTAATGTAAGCCTACTTGTGACTAATAAACTTTAAATTTAAGGTTTATTAAAGAAATCATGGAAACCATACAGTGCAGAAGGAGGCCATTTAGCCCATTGAGTCTGCACCGACAACAATCTCATCCCAGGCCTTTTCCCCCCTGACCCCACACATTTACCCAGCTAAATCCTTTTAACCCAGCCATCCCAGGACATTAAGGGGCAATTTAGCACAGCCAATCAACTTAACCTGCACACATCTTTGGACTGTGGGAGGATACTGGAGCAGTTTAATAAGCAAATTCCAGTGATTAGGTTCTAGGTAGCTGAGGGCCACAACTAGTGCAGCAGTTAATACTGGGTTGCTCAGACTAAAATTAGATATCTCAGAGGCTTATGGTAGTAAAGAAGTCTACAGAGCAATGGATGGGTGAAGCCAAGAAGAGATATGGAGGGAAAATCAAACTTTAGAACAGAATTAATGTAGGTCACCGAGAATGGGAATGATGCGGGACTGGGTGTGACTAAGGATAGGGGCTTTGAATTACCTTAAACAGATAGTACAGTGTATGAGGCCATCCCAAAATGTTTTGGAATAGTCAAGTCTAAGGGCAACTAAAGCATGGCTGGAGATTTCAGCAGTTAGTATTATAATTAATACAAACAAAGGGTTAAGGTACAAGGAACAACTTTTGGAACAACAGTTTCTTTCTAATATTACTTGAAATGAAGGCACCTAAAAAGAGAGACTGCCTCTGCATGAGGGTGGAGCAGAGGTGTGGTGGTATTGTCACTGGACTAGTGAACCAGCAACCCAGGACAAAATCTGGGGTCCTGGCTTCAAATCCCACCATGCAAAAAAAAGCCTGGAATTAAAAATGTAATGATGACCATGAAGCCATTGTCGAATGTTATAAAAGCCCATCTGGTTCACTAATGCCCTTTAGGGAAGGAAATCTGCCATACTTTTCTGGTCTGGCCTACATGTGACTCCAGATACTCAACAATGAGATTGACTCATAAATGCCCTCTGAAATGGAGGGCAATTGTGGATGGGCAATGAATGCTGGCCAGCCCATGGCACCCCTTTCCCATAAATAAATAACAAAAAATATTGGAGGTTGTTGTAGGGATGGGGGTGTTGGTGGATTCTTAGTTGCTCAGCGAACTGCAATCGGTTGCTCTGAACTTGTGAAATCTTCCTTTATAAAAGTCATGAAGTAAAGAAAACATTTTTAAAGATTTGTATGTAAATTTAAATTAATTGGATACTAGTTCAAAGTTAAATGAGATGGTGGACAGTACAAAATCCTCTTGCATTGATAGGAAAATTGGGTTTCTGTTCCTTTCTCACAATCAATAAATGCAGTGTTTCTGTGTAAATGGATAAATATCTCTCTCTGTTCCACAGTGATAAAAATGTAATAAAAATCTTAATGCTGCAATTACACTATTAGCAAAACACACAACTATGACCATGGTTAAATGATATTCATTGCCCATTTAAGGGAATGTAGTTTGTTTGAAGCACTTAAATATGCTTCTATGATAGACTAAATAAGAAATAACTCTTTTAGTACTTATGTCAGTCAGTTAGTCTATCCACATAAAAATTCTTCATACGCAAGATAAAAGCCCTGATAAACTCAGTGCAACAAAAATAGGAAATAACTTTTACTATTGATAATGGCAATCCATGGAAATGAACAATGTCTGAGTTTTTGATTTCAAGAAGTCATACCAATAGAATCTTGGCACTATGAATTCATCAAATATTCTAAATAAAAACCAGATTGAATTGCTTAGCAAGTTAGTGTTCCACTGCTCACTCATTGGATTTAAAAGCTGCCCAGCTGTTAAGCTAGGCCTGGGTTTCATTCCAATGCAGATGAGAGGGAAATGAACTTAGTGCACTCTTCCCCCCCACCCACTGCAGAAACACAGTACAGTTAGAATCCAGGCCATCCTGTTTCCTACATTAAAGTGCCTTGTTATCGGTGATGAACATTAAACAGGGAAAGATACTCCTTTTATTATTGCCAGATGTGGATTCATGTATCGGGCAGGATTTAATGTTCCAACTGTAAGTCCGATCCACCAGCTGAAAAACAGGTGGGAAACCCACGTCAGTTCAGAGGGGAGAGACCCGACAAAATGAAGTCACGGTCAGGGCACTGAGCTGGCTGGTGCTGGGTCTTCTCACTGGAACTTAGAACCCATGGCGGGAATCCCGTCTACTGAGGACCAATTGGATGTTGGCAAGTCTCCACTGCTGGCAGTGCCGCTGGGAAGGGTGGCTACCGCTGGTACAGTGAGGTCATCATAGAACCATAGAATCCTACAGTGCTGACGGAGGCCATTTGGCCCATCAGGTCTGCACTGATCATGAAAATCATGAAATTCCCCAGGCAACGTGATAGCATTGTATACAGCTTCTCGGATCTCCTCTGGAAGGTCCACAACACCTGGACAAAAAGCCATTTTAATCTTTATGAAGGTTTCATTGCACTCTACAATCCCACCCAGGCCCCATCTCCACAGCACCCTAGCTAGTGCCCCCGATACAAAGGGGCAATTTAGCGTGACCAATCCACCTAGCCGACTCATCTTTGGACTGTGGGAGGAAATCAGAACACCTGTAAAAAAAAAACCCACGCAGACAGGAGGAGAACATGCAAACTCCACACAGACAGTGACCCAAGCTGGGAATCGAACCTGGCTCTCTGGCACTGTGAGGCAGCAGTGCTAATCGTTGTGCCACTGTGCTGTTATAGAATGCCCGGAGGGAAGTGAGTGGAAGTGGTTAGTGGTCACGGGCAGGTGGATACAAGGGTGAGAGATGGGGGTGGGGTGGGGGGTTTTTTGTGGGAGGGGGTGTTGGAGAGGTGGGGAGAGGGGTTTGAGTGGCAATCAGTGGCACCCAGCCTCTCAATGCCACATTCCAGCATTAAACCTGGCAGGTCACGTGCAAACCTAACTGAGAAACCCACTTGAATTCTGGAGAATCACTGACTGTCATGAAGTTTAAGTTTATTTATTAATGTCACAAATAGGCTTACATTAACACTGAATCATAGAATCCTAGATCATAGAATCATAGAATCCCTACGCTGCAGAAGGAGGCCATTCAGCCCATCGAGTCTGCACTGACACCAATCCCACCCAAGGCCTTATCCCTACACACTTACCCCGCTAATCCCTCTAACCGACACATCCAGGGACACTAAAGAACAATTTAGTATGGCCAATGCAACTAACATGCACATCTTTGGACTGTGGAAGGAAACCAAAGTACCCGGAGAAAACCCAGGCAGACACAGGGAGAATGTGCGGACTCCGACAATGACTCAAGCCAGGAATCGAACCTGGACCCTTGGCGTTGCAAGGCAGCAGTACTACCCACTGTATCACTGTGCTGCTCCGAGTGGCATTGGCCTTTAATTGGTTCAGTAATGAGCCTAATTAGCCAAGAGACAGGCTCCTGACATTAGCCCAATTTAGGCACTGGATTTATGGGGTTCATTTTTTCTGACTGGTGGGAAAGGAATGCATGTCCTCCCTATGATTATGCTAGCCTGTATTTCAGTCATGAAGTAGAGAAAACATTTTTAAAGATTTGTAAGTAAATACATACCATTCATGCCATTCCAGCAAACTCCACTGAATCCACGTCATTGGTTTATTTTGTCAAAAAGACTCACCAAGGTTCCTTAAGTGAGACTTTCTAAATCCATGACCGCTATCATCGAGAGGGATGAGGGCAACAGATTCCTGGGAACACCAACAGCTGAGGTTCCCCTCCAAGTCACTCACCATCCTGACTTGGAAATATTACGATGTGGGTATGCCGGCGTTTATTACCCCAGAGTCACTGAGGTCAAAATCTTGGAGCTCTCTCCCGAACAGCCCTGTGGGTGTTCCTACACAGTAAGAAGTCTCACAACACCAGGTTTAAGTTCAACCAGTTTATTTGATAGTAATCCCACAAGCTTTCGGAAATGGTGTTCCTTCGTCAGGTGTGACAGAACCTTCCACACACCTGACGAAGGAACACCTTTTCCGAAAGCTTGTGGGATTACTATCCGATAAACTGGTTGGACTTAAACCTGGTGTTGTGAGACTTCTTACTGTGTTTACTCCAGTCCAACGCCGGCATCTCTACATCATGTGTACCTACACCTCAGGGTCTGCAGCAGTTCAAGAAGACAACTCAGCACCATCTTGTCCAGGGAAACTGGGAGTGGGTAATAAATGCTGGCCGAGCCAGCGACGCCCATTCCCTAAAATTAATTTTAAAAAATCATTTTTCTCCTGGATTTCACAAAGATCACCAAAAATGAACTGGTACTAAAGATTTGTCCAAAGATCTGTAGATTAGGTGTATTGGCCATGCTAAATTGTCCCTTTGTGTCCCAGGATGCGTAACTTAGAGAGGTTAGGGGAATAAGTATGTGGGGTTATGGGGATAGGACCAAGATGGAATTGTTGTCAGAGCAGATTCGATGGGCTGAATGACCTCCTTCTGCACTATGATTCTACTCTATGATGCCTCCCATCTTCAGCCTGCTGAATAAACTGGAGCAATAAATAGCCCGCCAAATAGCACAACAAATGGTCTCACTTAAAATTTAAAGGATTGTTCCGCATTGTTGTTTGCTTCAGTGAGAAAATTCTCCGCCACCAACAAGATACTTTAAAGATAATGGGGGAATCTTCAGACTGCCTCATGCTTCAGTGCAACTAATTCCTCTTTAGGTAAACTGCTGCTTCAGTGACATTCTGAGTGGGAATTGAAATGAATCCAGCATACTTCAAATCGCAGATCCCAAACAAAAAGCGCAAAACATTTTCTGCTTTATGCCAATAAATTATCGATTTGTGGAATGTCCGAATTATTCTGGCAGTCTTTGATGCAGTGCAGAGCATGACTGGCCAATTAAAAAATGTAAACATGTTAGAATGCGTAATCTTCACGAAGGAACATTCCTCGTCTTAGATGGAATTCTACAACTGAAAATCTTCCATTACGAGGAGTGAATACAGTGAACCAAGATAGAAAACAGTTTCAGTTTTTCCACAAGGCAGGGTGTTCCCTTATCAGGTTCAACTGTTCTTAATCCTCAAAGGACAATATCACAGGGACTAAGGAATGTGCATGACCAGAGATGATTATTTTGTGCACCCTAATACGCCCCACAGTTTAAAAACAGAAAGATCAGTTCCTTATCCATATCCATCAATGCAGGAGGGAATATATTTAATATAAAAAAAAACGAAGCCAGAAAGATTATTTTTAAAAATAATTGAAAATATATTTCCCTCAAGTGAGCCCACAAGCAGCCTGAAATTTTTATAACAGGGGTAGACAGACTGCCTTGCAAATACTTCCTTACAGATAACACATGGCTCTCCACTTTTACAGGTAAAGGTTAGGACTTTCCGGCCCAAGGCTGGAAAACTCTGCCCGAGGTAAATGGACCTTTTCATGGTCCATGTCCTGCCCGCTACGGTTCCCGTGGTGGGCAGGAAGGGAAAGTTCTGCTCAAAATGTGGTCCCTTGTTAAGATATGGAGATGCTGTCATTGGACTGGGGTAAGCACAGTAAGCATTCCAACAGGTTTATTTGGCAGCAGTAGTTTTCGGAGCCTCAAGCTACTTCTTCAGATGAGTGAGGAGTTATGTTCACAAACAGGGCATATGTAGACACAAACTCAATTTACAAGATAATGGTTGGAATGCAAGTCTTTACAGGGTAATCAAATCTTAAAGATACAGACAAAGTGAGTGGACAGAGGGTTAAGCACAGGTTAAAGAGATGTGTACTATCTCCAGCCAGGACAGTTAGTGAGATTTTGCAAGTCCAGGCAAGTTGTGGGGGTTACAGATAGTGTGATGAACCCAAAATCCTGGGTGAGGCCGTCCTCATGTGTACGGAACTTGGCTATCAGCTTCTGCTCAGCGATTTTGAATTGTCGTGTGTCGTGAAGGCCACCTTGGAGAACGCTTACCTGAAGATCAGAGGCTGAATGCCTGTGACTGCTGATGTGTCCCCCAACTGAAAGGGAACACTCCTGCCTGGTGATTGTTGAGCATGTTCATTCACTCGTTGTCATTGTGTCTGCATGGTCTCACCCAATGTACCATGCCTCGGGACATCCTTTCCTGCAGCGTATCACATAGACAACATTGGCCAAGTTGCAAGAGTATGTACCTTGTACCTGGTGGATGATGTTCTCAAGTGAGATGGTGGCATCCGTGTCGATGATCAGACACGTCTTGCAGAGGTTGCTTGGCAGAATTGTGTGATGTCGTGGTCGCTGTTCTCCTGAAGGCTGGGTAGTTTGCTGCGGACAATGGTCTGTTTGAGGTTTTGCGGTTGTTTGAAGAAGTGGGGGTGTGGGGATGGCCTTGGCGAGATGTTCGCCATCATTTATGACATGTTGAAGGCTCCAGAGATATTGTAGCTTCTCCGCTCCGGGGAGGTACTGGATGATGAAGGGTACTCTGTCTGTCATGTCCTGTGTTTATCTTCTGAGGAGGTTGGTGCGGTTTTTCGCTGTGGCATGTCGAAATTGTCGATCGATGAGTAGAACGGCATATCCTGTTCTTACGAAGGCATCTTTCAGCATCTACAGGTGTCTGTTGTGACCCTCCTCAGTTGAGCAGATCCTGTGTATGGAGGGCTTGTCCATAGGGGATGGCTTCTTTAACTTGTTTAGGGTGGAAGCTGGAGAAGTGGAGCATTGTGAGGTTATCCGTGGGCTTGCGGTAAAGTGAAGTGCTGAGGTGAACGTCCTTGATGGAGATGCGTGTGTCCAAGAATGCAACTGATTCCAGAGAGTAGTCCATGGTAAGTCTGATGGTGGCATGAAACTTGTTGATATCATCATATAGTTGTTTCAATGATTGTTCGCCATGAGTCCGTAGGAAGAAAATGTCATCGATGTACATCTGTATAGGCTGTTGTATGTTTACTGATGCCTCTTTTTTACATCCACAGGTGATTCGGTCTGCCTTGTTGGCCAACAAGGGGCATACACGCGGTGGATCGTGCGAGGGCTGCTCTTGGGTGTTGCTTCAAGAGTTGCCTAGTGCTTCATATCGTTAGTGTACGCTTAAACTGGACCAATCGACGGGCAACACGACTGCTCAGTAACTATCACTGTTTGCAGTGCAGTTACAGGAACCCGGGTCGGATTTCTGGCTTGTGCCGGTGTCTATGGGAGTTTGCACATTCACCCCGTGCTTGTGTGGGTTTTCTCCGGGTGCTCCGGTTTCCTCCCACACCCCAAAAACGTGCTTTTAGGCTGATTGGTGTTAATAAATTGTCCCTAAGTTGGATCTCCCTTAATCTAACGCACATATAATTCCGTAAATTTGCACCCCTTTATTGTGGAGTCCTCGAGATGCAGGCAAAAGTTGTAGGTCGAAGAAGGATTGGAATGAGGCACTCACTGAGTGTTAAAATGGGCGGCGTGGGCTTGTAGGTCTGAAGGGCCTGTTTCCTGTGCTGTGTTGTTCTTTGTTCTTTGTATCTAGTACATAGCATTGGTTGAAGGGGTGAAGAGGTCTTGTTTGAACCTATGCATAAAGACATTTATGCTCGCATTCCAACCATTATCTTGTAAATTGAGTTTGTGTCTTTATATACCCTGTTTGTGAACACAAGTCCTCACTCACCTGAAGATGGAGCTTGAGGCTCTGAAAGCTAATGCTGCCAAATAAACCTGTTGGACTTTAACCTGGTGTTGTGAGACTTCTTCTTACTGTTCCTTGTTAAGGCAGAGAGTTTAGAGTTCATTTATCTGCGTCACAAGTAGCCTTACATTAACACTGCAGTGAAATTACTGTGAAAATTCCCCAGCCATCGCACTTAGGCGCTTGTTTGGGTACACTGAAGGAGAATTTAGATGGCCAATGCATCTAACCAGGACATCTTTTCAGACTGTGGGAGGAAACCAGAGCACCCAGAGGAAACCCAGGTAGACATGGAGAGAAGGTGCAGACTCCACATAAACAGTGACCCAGGTATTGAACTTGTGTCCATGGCACTGTGAGGCCACAGTGCTAACTACTGTGCCACATTCATCTCGATCATCCTGGAGTGGCAAGTTGGGCATACAGTGCCATACCATCCACCTGCCCATAACTAATCAGATTGGTCCAGCCTGATTTCTGGTGATTTGGTGATGCAGAGGCCATACCACCCAGTGTGTACCACTCCTGCATTCAATCCATAGCCTGCTTCCCTGCACTGATCATCTATCTGGTGCCACCTTGGTAATGTTGGTGGACTGAGATGAGAATGGTACTCAAGGAGAACCATGGTCATGACTGGAGGGGAGAGGGGCCATGGGAGACTGTCGGTAAGTGTGGTAAGGACAGAAGTGAGAGGTGGTGAGGGAGGCCGAGACCGGGGCTGGGGGATAGGGAGACAAGTCAAGAATTGGACCAGGGATGGGTGTTGGATGGGGATGGCAGGGAGAGATCAGGAGTGGAGTTGGGGGAGGGGAGGGGGTGAGGGAAGGTAGACTGAGAGCAGAACCAGTGGGAAAGGGTGGTGTGAAAGCCTGAGAATCCGGGCCTGGGGTTTGAGGCCTCACTTCGCTCTACTTCAACTTTCCCACATCCAGGAATAGTGGAGAAATTCAAGTGGGGTGGAGGGGTGGTTTGGCGATGGAGTGGGAGGTGGGGGTGAATGATTATGGCTGAATGGGGAGGGAGGGCATGAGTGGCTGAGTGAAATGGAGAGGACCGCATGAGTGAGTGAAGACTGAGTGTGGAGGGAAGGCACATAAGTGTGTGAAATTGTAATAAAAAAGCACTTGAAAATGTCGGCGTCACGTCGCTCTCGAATATCAAGTGATATGTGGTGCTAAGGTTCGAAAGCTTGTCCATCGCTGACGTATCACGTCAAATTTTGTGCCAAGCTCAGGTATAAGTGACCACTTCATTCCTTTATATCGATGCTTTCCATTTAATGGTTGTAAAACCTGCTTACCCTCCATTCTGAAGAAGGCTGAGAGAAATAAAAGGAAATGAAACATTCCCTGTTCGTCAGTCTTTGTTATACAAAAATCAGATTTGCCCTCCCTTTCACATATTACAGTGTGACCTCTTGTTAAACAATTGAACATACTCCTAAATAAATGAATTTAAAATAAATATTTCAAAAAACCTGACTAAAGTAATTGGAATACAACGTAAATAATCCAAAAGAAATGATGGATGACTATTCTGCTAATGAGGCCTTTATCAGGGTTCCTGCTATTATTTTAGAATAGCTATTTCGCATGACTTAAGGATGAACACACCATTGCCCAGAATGGAAGTCCCAGTTTATAAGAAAGAAGATGAGTGTGTGATACTTTAGTCTCACACAGGAATAACCAAATGTCTGCTAGGGGATTTGCAGGATTGCTTTAGTTCTATGCGAGTGACACTAAGGCTGGAATTTTACCAGCGTGCCAGCCCCGATTCCGGAGGCGAGCTCAGCTCAGAGGATGGCATTCTCCGTCGGCCTCGGGCAGGATCGTGTAAAACTTGGGCAGACGTGCCGGTTAAATTCCACCCTTAGTTTCAGCTACACTTCAGTTGGTATCACTCACGCCTCTAAATTCTCCATTCCTGCCGGCCTCAGCGTGCAGCATGGTTGCATTGTGGTTAGCACTGCTTCCTCACAGTGCCAGGGATCTGGTTCGAATCCGACCTCGGGTGACTGTCTGTGGGGAGCTTGCACATTCTCCTCATGGGTTTCCACCTGGTGTTTCAATTTCCTCCCACAATCCAAAGATATACAAGTTAGGTGGATTGGCCACGCTAAATTGCCCCTTGATTTCCCAAGACGTGTAAGTTAGGGGAATTTGCCATGGTAAATACAGGACAGGGTGGGGGTAGTCTTGAGTAAGTTGCTCTTTTGGAGTTGACTGAATGACTGCCCTCTGTACTGAGGAATGGAGAAATTAAATCTGTTCAGTAAATAGTTTTATTTCAAAGATTAACTTGAGGAGTGTCGCTATTTTTGGATCATGTGTGACAAAATAAACAGGTTTCTTGATCCCTGATTTGCAATGTAGCTGGTTCCTTGTGCTTTTTTTTAAATTTAAATCCCTGCACATAGGGATTCAATGGTTCAAACCCGTTGTGGGCAGGGTGGGAGAATCCCGCCCATGATCTATATCGATAGCTGTAGACGTAACAGGGCAATCCATATCTGCACCTAATCTAATCAACACTGCTTCCAAGTTTACAATGCTGGAAATTACCTTTGTCTCCAAAGTCTTTGGCAGAGGGTATGCTTTCATTGTAGCTAATGGAGCTGAGAATCTAAGGGACACTCTAGCATTATATAAAATTGATAAACCTGATTGTAAATAAACAACTCTATCATGAGGACATAAGGGAATTGCCCAGTACTGTAAACTGAAAAGGAACTGGACTCCCCAGCTATGCTCCCTTTCGCATTTAAATCAGTTTAGTAATTCTGAACATGACACATGTTTGGGTAATCATTATTTTGGTCATTACACATAACAACCAAGATATGTTTGAAAATAAGTGCTCATTCCAAGCATTATTCTAACAATGGGCTGGATTTTTGGGTGCGGGGGGCAGTGTCAGGGGTCAGTGCCAGGAGGCAGTGCCAGAGGGGTGGGGTGGCTGGTGGGATGCTTGGTGTTGCATAGAGAGGGGATGTTGTGCAGGGTTTTCACTATTTTGTATGGGGATGGCCTTTAAAATGACACCCCAATCTTTAAGTAGCTAAGTTGCTGACAGCATTACGTTATGGGACCCACCTCTTGAACTCCATCAGGCTTACAATACAGCAGAGAAAGCAGCCACTGAGGCCAAACACTTTAAAATTGTTTTTCCAACCCACCAAGACACTAGCAAAAAGTGAAAAGACTCCACCCAGGGTTTTTCTTATGGTTTTATAAGGATGAAAGTATCAGTTCAATATCTGTATTTAACTATGAGTCGCTTGCAAAGAGATAGAGCAGCACGGTGGAACAGTGGTTAGCACTGCAGCTTCACAACGTCAGGGACCCGGTTTCGATTCCCGGTTTGTGTCATTGTCTGTGTGGCGTTTACACATTCTCCCCAGGTCTGCGTGGGTTTACTCCAGTCCATGGATTGGCCATGTTAAATTGCCCCTAAGTGTAAGAGGGACTAGCTAGAGTAAATACATTGGGTTGTGGGGATAAGGCCTGGGTGAGATTGTGTGAGGTGCAGACTCGATGGGCCGAATGGCCGCCTTCTGCACAGTAGGGATTCTATGATTCTATGAAAGCAATCTAACAGTCTTCCTTTAACTTAAACGGAGCAGGATCCCATGCAAATAAAGATATTGTAGTAGCGTGGCCCTTGAAAGGGGGATGTGTTCTGAGAGCCACGTGACTAGCAAGACGTCATGGACCATTTCCAAGCTGTAGCATCACCAACGATTCCTCAAGAGATTATACTGGCTCTGCATTTCATAAACACTTAGCAGATTTCAGGAAAACATATAACATTGTGGACAGAAAGTGTCGCCTGTATTGGCAAAGGTAAAGAAGATAGAAGGGTGGCACAATGAGACGTCAGAATTATTAAATCCCTATCCAAGTAGAAGGTTGGAACTACCCTGTCATGACAGGATGTTACTGTGGGGGTGTGAGAGTTATGGTGCCACCCTAAGGGAAACTCCTGTTGCAAGAATTATATGACCCTCATCCAGGTCAAAGTAGAATGAGGGTCCCAGCCAAGAGTTAGTGTAATGGCTGGGCATTGACAAATAAATAGAAAGGATAGTTAGTTAATGCCCAGTTGCAAAACTCAACAGACTTTACCACCACCAGAGGGTTGTATCGGTGGGAGTGGCCAGGCCATTCATGGATGAGGCTACACATTGAATTTACTGGGCCATTTATGGGACACATGATTCTTATACCTATAGATGCACAGTCCGAGTAGTTAAATGTTCAAGTGATGAAGTTAACAATGCCACGGCCACCACTGGCAAGCTAAGGATATTCATTATCCGTGCCATTCCAGAAGTGATGGTATTGGACAATGGCACATCATTCACGAAGGAAGAGTTCCAAAAATTTCTCAATTCCAATGGTATTCACCATGTGAGATCCACACCTCACTGCCCAGCGTTAAACAGACTGGCACAATAGGCGGTACAAACATTTAAATCATAAATAAGAAAAGCAAATGAACTAGCCCCTTTCTTTATGCATAGCCAGTTTTCTATTATCACATAACACCACCCCAAACATGACGAGAGGAGTCACACCAGCTGAGTTACTGATGGGACATCAGTTATGACCAAGATTGGATAGGACATTCCCAAATTTGGCAGGGGGGGTGGAGGCTAAGCAAGCCTCCCAGAAGGTAAATCACGATGCAGGAAGGAAGAAGAGAGGGGGTGATTCTCCTGACCATTTGCGCTGTTCGAGTCACACAGCAGGCTGGAGACATCGGCGAGGGGGTTGTAGCGGGACTAGTGACTAGCGTCCGGCTGATCACGAGTCTCCCAGGTTATGTTTTCTGATGTAATCAGTCTCGCACTGGAAATGGGGGCAGGGCTGATTACCATATGGAAATTGACGTTTATTAGCAAGCCCAGGACGGAGGTCTCTCCCTCCCCCTCCATCTGGAAAAGTTCCTTCCAGTAGGGATTGCAACTGGTCCCCATCAAGGGGGACCAGAGGGGATCACCCCTCTGGTTGGGCACAGGCTATTGAGGACCTCCTGGGAGGTCAAGTGCAGTGGGGTGCCCCTTGGGCCAGTACCAGCCTGGCATCCTGAGCAATGCTGGTGGGCGGGGGGTGGGGGCAGAGTCTATGGTGGGTAAGGCCTACTGGAGAAGGGGGGACGGCCAGTTGGTGGTGGTGGGAGGGGGAACCCTCTGCACATACTAGAATGGGATCGGTGGGGGAGGAAAGGAGGAGGATGTACAGGAGTGAGGAGATCAGGGCTGCGTTTGGGGTGGGGAGATTGGAGCTGGCCATGGGGGACTGGTGATTAGGGCTGGCCCAGCAGGGAGGGAGGGGAAGTCAGTGATCAGTGGGTGCGGGGGGAGGGGGGTTACTGGGGTAGGGGGTTAGAGGCGCTGATCTCCCCACTGACAGGTCAGTGCAAGCGCGGTAGCCGGCTGTGCACTATGCTGCCAGCTTCTCAAGCAGGATGAGGCCCCCACCCATTACCGGCTCGCATCCCCCTGAGGCACTCTGTGATGAACTGAGTGCCGGAGATTCATGAACCTACGTATGCCCCTTCTCCCACCTGTTAGGCACTTTGTTTTTTGTGTGAGAATTCGGGCCAGAGTGTTTAAAGTGGAGGATGCTTCTTGGTTAGAAATATTGCAGCAGGCACGGCATGGTTGGCTGGTAAAATCGTGGAGCAAACAATTCCAGTCTCACACATCGCTGAGTAAAAGGCTGCAGGCTTAGGAAAACTGTGGATCACCAGAGCAGGAAAGCAATAATGGACACACATGATCCACAGGCGATCCCTGCAGTTAGTTCAGGTTGACAAGTCTGGCTACTGGAACTCTTGTGGGGAATGTGGGACCTGAGTAACCTATGGGGGATGTGACAGAGGAGCCGGAAGCAGCTGCAGAGCCACTGGATCCAGAATTAAAGAACTTGCCATTCTCAGCTGTCTCATCCTGCCCTTTAAATGCAGTTGAGCCTGTCGCCAAACTGAGGCGCTCTAACAGAACTAGGCAGAGCCCGAACCATTTCAACATCAGGTGAGTGTTCCAGAGGATTTTCCAGACAGCTTTCTTCTATAAAAGCCTGAAATTTGCCTGCTAATGTTGTTCTTTGTTTCTCTTTCGGATTTTGGGGGGAAGGAGTGTGGGAGCATGGGGGGGTGGGGACATGTGCATTCCACAGGCCATGTGACTGACGAGAACCCTAAAGCTCACTCGAGTGGGAATGAGGGCGCAGACTATGAAGGGACAGGCAGTTGGAGCCAAGGAATTTAGAGGAGCAGTCGCACTTGTAGCCTTGTCTTGTCTTGTTGTTCTTGCATATAATCGCTCTGTTGGAAATAAAGCCTTTATAGTTCATCAAGTCACCCTCAACCTACCGCAGATATAAAGGTAGTTCATGAGGTGAACCCACATCCTGACCTTCACAACACATACACATGTAAAAATAACAAGTTACACAGATGGAGGTTGCTTTTTAGCCAAGGTAGATTCAATGAAAAAAGGCAAAAATGGAGAGTTTACCATCCTTCACTGGTACCGTGACTGGGCAGAATTTTTCCATGGTGGTGCTGAAACTTAAATGGAAAATTTAAAAAAGAAATCTGTCTTTTCTAAAATGTGCTTTTTTTTGCATCTGATGTTTCTTTTGTTCGAAAGTTCTCTGTCTCTATTCTGCATTCCAAACTGTAATGGGTCGGCAGTGTGATAGGGAGGCTTTCCCACCCGCATTTTGGTCAAGCTTAGTTAAGTGAATTTACTGCACACTGTGCACTCCAAAGACCATTAGGTGATTCATGGGGGAAGTATTGTGGGGGAGTTGTAGTGACGGGGTGGGAAGGAGGAGGCTTGGGTGACCAGCATTAGACAGATGGATCAGAAGGCTGTTTGACATGGCCCACCACCCCCTCCCACACTGGCCAGACTTCTGATGGCTGGCTCCAAACCTCCTCTTGGACATCACCGGCTCCAACCCTACCCTCCTGGTGGCTAGCCCCAGCCTCCCGATTGCCAGACCTAACTTCCGATGGCTGGCCCCAGGCTCCGATCGCCAGCCCTAACCTCTGATGACTGGTGCCACATCAGCCCCTCCTCCCTAATGCAGAGCTTCCCTTTTCTCTCCCTTCTTATCTCCATCGCCGTATGGCCTCTCATGAGGTCGTGCCCCCTTGGGCCTTGACACTTTGGATCTTTGCGGTGCCCAGTGGGCACTGTCATTATGCCAGCCTGATATCCTGGCAGTGCCAGGCTTGCACTGACCAAGGGGCACTGCTACCAATCTGTCGAGGGGCCTTAATGGCCTCCCGTCCCACAAGCAAGGCCATCAGGTTATGTCCTGATTCCTGCGATCCCTGCTGGTGAGAGCCTTCACCAGCGAAGTCAGAAATCCCAGTGAGCCTTGGCCAATTTCATCAGGACTCCGAAACAGATGTAAACGTGGATATAAATATTTAAATAAGCCTTGCACTGGGGAATGGCGCGAGGCTGATCATCTCATAAATAATGACCTCGAGACCATATAGCAGGGTAAGAAAATCATGCCTACGGTCTTGAACTGAGAGAAAGAGAAGGGAGGGAGAAATTGTTACTGCTCCATCAGCAAATGTCTCCCAAATTCCTGCTTAGCAGTTTGCACGCTAAAAGATACTTCAAAAACATTTATCCTGGTCACATGACCATGCTCCCCATAGTGATTTCAGAAGTTAATTTATTCACTCATGTCTGGATTGGTCGTGGCTATTGTCTTATGGCCCAAGTGATTAGATTCTATAATGCTTTACTCTTAACTCCAGAATGACCCATCCTCCATTCTGATGAGATAAGAAGTCTACCTTACATATCTTTCTGAACATCAGCAGTGTGAAGTTCCACAGGAGGATGTCTTATCCTGTCTGAATTGCAATTCACATTAGAAACTTTCAGAAATTGGCCAATTTGTAACATCAGACGTCAGGTGCAAAATACACGAGACTCAAAGAACAAGGATTTTGCCGGCGAGATCTCTCATTAGGCTCCCACCCAGGAAGGTCAGGAATCTTCTTTCCGTGCTTTTCAACACAGTTAGCAGGCATCTCCATCGTATTATCACCCCACAATAGAAATTCCCTGGTTTACAAGAAGTTTTGGAAAACATGAACAAGACAAAGGAAACCCATGGGAGGGGGAAAGAGGGTGGGGGGAGTGGGGAATGCCAACTGTATGTTCCCAAAAAAAGCTGAACTTGAGTGCAAGGTCAGTGTTGGCTCTTGTTATACCTCACAGGGGTCGATATTCAATTTGCCAGCCAGGCTTAAAAGTGGCATTGCAATTCAGCTGCAATGGTGAACAGTGGAACTAGAGGCGTCAGAACTTTCTATAATGGATACCAGATCGGCAATGCAGACAAGTTTTAAGTATATGCTGGAGTTTTTGCATTAGCTAAGGTCAGGAACATAAGGATACTCAAACCCATTTTTAGGTGATGACTAGTTTCACCTTCCTGAAGTCTGTATGAAACCATTCCCCCGTTAATTCTGTTCAAGCTAACTGTGCACAAAATGAAGTGCTATAAAAATAGTGACATTTAAAATCTAATAGATGTAAATTCCTGTGGAAAGTCTTCAGAGCAAAATTGACATGAACAGGATGAGATGAGCTGTCTGAAACCATAGCAACATCCAAATGCCTCCTGTAAACATTCAAGATTTTGACCCTTTTTAGGTTCATGTTGAGTACTGTATTGTTTCTGGCTTTAATTAAACTTCTAAATGCAGTTCTAGGAATTCTGCTAAGTTACTCGAAAGTTTCGAATGATTTCCATCTCTTTTGTAAACAAAGTTGGTGTGTGTTTATCTTACTCATTCCTTCCCTTCCTGTGAGAGCAGTCAGTATGAAGCTGTTGAGAGTCAGTGATATTTAAAATATTTAAAATAGAACTTCCAGTATTCGAATCAGAGTATGTCCATTTTGAGGAGTGGGGAAATGCATTACATGTAATAGGGTGTGTATGGCTACTGTGAATTATCTTGGCTCATCAGTCAAGTACATCAATGATTGCCCCATCCCAGAATTTCCCAAGTTATTCCATCATCATTGACCAATAAAGAGTGATAATTTACTCAGTAAATTATATTCCTGTCAATGCTATTGAAATGATCAATTCAAAAGACAATGACTGAGTTGTCCCGGTGTATACTTGGCAGACATGGAATATGGACTAAGGAAATATGGCATCTCAGCTACGACTCCCACCAACGTTTATAAACACACCATAGAAAACATTCTTTCTGGTTATATCACAGCTTGATACGGCTCCTGCTCTGCTCAAGACTGCAAGAAACTACCAAAGTACGCAAACCAGCCTCCCATCCATTGACTCTGTCTACACTTTCCACAGCCTCGGCAAAGCAGCTAGCATAATTAAGGACCCCACGCACCCTGGACATTCTTTCTTCCACTTTCTTCTGTCGGGGAAAAAGATACAAAAGTCTGAGGTCACATACCAACTGATACAAGAACAGCTTCTTCTTTGCTGTCATCAGATTGTTGAATGGACCTACCTTGCATGAGTTGATCTCTCTCTGCAGTCTAGCTATGACTGTAACACTGTGTTCTACATTCTCTCGTTTCCTTGTCTATGAATGGTATGCTTTGTCTGTATAGCGTGCAAGAAACAATACTTTTCACTGTATACCAATACATGTGACAATAATAAATCAAATCATTTGGAACAGTTTTAAGAGTTTCCAACAGTAACAACTGTAAAATAACATACCTTATTGACTTACGGTGTGCAGACCTGGAATATACATGTTGATGCCAACAGACCTGCAATTGATATTTATTTTGTTCTCCATTCTTACCTTAGGCAGAAAATTAGAGTTACAAATTGAAAAAAATCACAATGTTGCCTCCACTAGTCCTCACTGTGCATGCCAGTTGATTTGGAAGATGTGACAACTAGGTCCAATCGATCAGATTCTATTTATTTATTAGTGTTGCAAGTAGGCTTACCTTTACACTTCAATGAAGCTACTGTGGAAGTCCCTTAGTTTGTATCAACAAGCTGTAGATCATGGAAGATCTTTAGATTTATACTTCTGGGGGGAAAGTGTTTAATTAATTATTTACCAGACGCAATGGCTTAAGAAAAATTGAATTGGGTTTCCAGCTGCTCACACAGTTCAAAAAGGTGTGAGAAAAGGTATTAACTAGGTTGCTCCCTCACACTGTAGGAAGCTGTGACAATGCACATTAATTAGATCTTAGGCATACGGCAAAATATCCTGCTATTCAATGATGAATGAAAGTTCTACATAACTCTTTCTAAGCGTGAAAACAAGTTGAGTTATATATAATTCCTCGGGTGGTGCAAACACTCTGGATTACTGCACAATTTGGGAGCCTTCTTTCATTCATTAATGAATAAATGTGAAGGCCTAAAAACGGGGGTATGCAAATCACATCTAAAGAGCATTTCCTATTCAGCTGCACTTACTTTAATCTTGACCATAGCATAATGACAGTAAGAATTCTGACAACGCCGTTATTAAAGTCCAATATGTTTATTTAATAGCACCAGCCACTAGCTTTCGGGGTGCTACCCCTTCATCAGGTGAGTGGGAGTTCTGTTCACAAACAGGGCATATAAAGACACAAACTCAATTTACAAAATAATGGTTGGAATGCAAGTCCTCATGCACTTCCACATCACAGAGTAATGCCCATGGCTCTTATTGGAACAATTAGGAGGAGAATCATGTCTTTGTTAATTACTTGCTATTGGGAAGCTTTTTCTCATAACTACAGATGGAAACTTACATTGATTGTTAAATTATTGGTTTAAGTTGTGTTTCGTGTATTGTTTTTGACTCAACTCATCATTGTTAATGCAAAAAGTGGATAGTTGTGAATTAATTAGCCAATTAAGCAATAATGTCTAACAAATTATAGTTTTTCTAATTGCCTTTTATTGTTAAGGCAAAAAGAGTTACAAAATATGATTAATGGTAAAATTCTGTGTGTATTTTCAATAATTTGCAATGCTTGAATTATCAACCATCAGCATAATAAAGTCAAATTATATCACTCAAGTGGGCATGAAATGCATTCTTGAAAAATAAACTATGGAACATTATGTGGACCTTCCCATGTTGCTTGAGTCTCAAATCATTTCAGGAGTGCACTGATTCTTAAGACATGGGAAACACTATCAGAATTCAGCGCCAGCAAAGTTCCATAAAGTTATATCATGTGAGCAACTTAAAGAACGAGAACTTGTACCTGAATTATTTCCACCATTACATCAACTTAGTATGTCGCTTACTGCTGAATCTGCTCAATTTTTAACTGAGTGCTTTATATCAATAACTGCATTGGTATGAGATTTGCACTTTCCTGGATTGTGCAATGTTTGATTTATGTCTTTTCCAGTGTGGCTAGTTGCTCCCAAAGGTTACCAACAAGTCTGTGTGCACTAACAGTGTTGAATGCACAATGTTGACCTGTGATTGCAGACTGAAAATTCATCTAACACTTAAATGCAAGATCCATTCTTGTTGTTTCCGAAAGGCACCTCACCATCAAACATTGAGTATAACATATGCCTCCAGTGTACCACTGTCATGTTGTGTGAATCTCCCTTATGCTTCCTTTCTCTCCCTTCGCTCCATTTCCAGCAGCTATGTTCACAGACATTTAAGCCTGACATTTGAATTTTCAGCCCTTGCCTCTTTGTCCCTCGCCCTCCATCTGCTCCATCCTTAAAAGTTACCTTTTGACTAAGCAATTAGTCAGCAGTCCTAATATCAGCTTCTGTGGCCCAGCTTCCATTTTTGCCTAATTCAGTTTCTGTGAAATGCTGTGGGATGTTTCTCTGTGTTGAACGTCGTGGCACAGTGGTCAGCACTGCTGCTTCACAGTACCAGGGACCCGGGTTCAATTCCAGCCTTGGGTGACTGTCTGTGTGGAATTTGCACATTCTCCCCATGTCTGCGTGGGTTTCTCTGGATGTGCCAGTTTCCTCCAACAGCTCAAAGATGTGTGGATCAGGTTGATTGGCCGTGATAAATTGCCCCTTAGCGTCAGGGTAAATAAATGGGGTTACGAAAATAGGGCGTAGATGGGTATGTTGTCAATGCAGGCTCAATAGGCCAAATGGCTGGCTTCTGCACTGTAGGGATTCTATGATTCCATGATAACAAGTGGTTGTTGGTATAAGTGGGATAGTAATAAAATGCTCAACTTAGTTGAATTGCAAGATTTAAGTCTGTTTTGAGCTTTGATTTTATAAGAAGTAATGTTAAAGTTTAAAGTTCATTTATTGGTATCATAAGTAAGCTTACATTAATGAAGTTAATGAATGTGAAAATCCCCTAGTCGCCACATTATGGCATCTGTTGGGGTACACTGAGGAAAATTCAGCATGCCCAATGAACCTAACCAGCATGCCTTTCATCTGTGGGAGAAAACTGAAGCACCCGGAGGAAACCCATGCAGACATGGGGAGAACATGCAGACTCTGCACAGACAGTGACCCAAGCCTGGAATCGAGCCCGGGTCCCAGGCACTGTTAAAATCAACTGTTTGGGGAAAAACTAAGTCCATGGCCAAAATTCCTAGTACAGAAGTATTCTGTTGATACTGGAAATCTGAAATGAAAATTGAAAATGCTGAAATGCTTAAAAATCACATACTTATGTTCTGTTTCTCTCTCCACAGATGCTGCCAAAATAGTTTCAGATTTTTCTGTTTTTATTCTAGAATTTCTAACATCAATGACTTGCAATAAGAGAAATAAAATGTTAGGTTGGTCAGCCCTTTGTTTAAAGAATTGGAAAAATTTGGAATGCTTTTCATGGGTCTATCCAGTTAAGCTTAGAATGGGTCCTGCTCTGACTAAGACCACAAGAAACTACAAAGGGTTGTGAACGTAGCCCAGTCCACAACCTGGACTCCCCATCCATTGTCTCCATCTACACTTCCCACTCCCTCGGAAAAGCAGTCAGCATAATTAAGGACCCCAGGCACCCCAGATATACTCTCTTCCACTTCCATCAGGAAAAAGATACAAACGTCTGAGAATACGTACCAACCAACTCAAGAAAAACTTCTTCCCTGCTGCTATCATCAGACTTTTGAATGGACCTACCTTATATTAAGCTGATCTTTCTCTACACCCTATTTGTAACGGCAACACTATATTCTGCACCCTCTTCTTTCCTTCTCCCATATGTATCTATGAATGATATGTTTTGTCTGTATAGTGCAAGAAACAATACTTCTCACTGTATCTCAATACATGTGACAATAATAAATCAAATCAACAAAAAAAAGGATTCATATCAAAGATCAATTTAGTTTAACTTTTTTATGTTACAATTTTTCCACAATTGTGCAATAAATGGTGGTAAACAGGACAGTAGATAATCAATTGTATTTGTGACTGCGTGATCTGAGATTAATTCTGCTCTTTTCAAGCTGGGCATGTTCTTGGGTTTATTCTATTGAATCTTCTGTGTTCCAAGTTATGAATTGGATTGCTATTATTATTGTTGTAGAACAATTTAGTATAATGTATGCCCTGTATTGTATTTAACATTCGTCGCTGTGCCAACAAATGGCACTGTGTTTAGGATCTTAAACTTGGGGTAATGTTGACTGCCATCAAGACCAAAAAGAGCCTTTAGTCTGACTTTTTTGTGTGTGTGTGGAACACATCCATTAAAGCTATATAATGATAGGCCAGAGTTAAAAGCATTCAAGCCTAGACTATGCGTGTCCTGTAAATGTACTTGTCTCATGACAACTGACAAACCCTATACACTTGAATTATTTTTAGCCTACATTCCATGAATTTTGAACCACTTCAATAGCCAAGGAACCATATCTCAGACAAACATGAATGTAAACAGAACTGCACCCAAAGTTGTTTGGCTGAAGTCACTTGTTCGCAAATGGAGTTCCGTGCATTTGTTTCATGCAAGCTATTCAAATTGTTTGGTTGTCAAGTTTTTACAAAAACAATTGAAACTTTTTTTAGAATAAAGTTGATCTTGAAATAAATCTGACTATATAAAAATAAAGCTGCAACAAAATAGTAGGTCTTGGTGTAGTTTTAAATACTCACGATAATTAAAGGGAAACTATTTTGGAAAATTATAAGTTTGAATAGTTTATCCAAAATGAAATGGTTTGTCAGATTACTTGAACCTCACGCTGATGGAAGAATACAGTCTTTGGGCATTTCATTTTACTTTTAAGTGTGGGCCATTTGCCTTCCTACAAAGTGTTCTGGTTCGGAATGCATGATGTCCAACTTGCTATGTAACTATGGGCCTGATTTTACTATTTTTATTCTAAATGCTGAATCTGGGCGTAATGCAGATCCAATTTAGAAATCTGCTTTCAAGCGCCCCTATACGCCCCCAGCCATCTCCAGTCCCATTTGTGTTGTGAGCGGGGCTTAGTGCGGCCAAAATGATCGGAGCTCTGAACTGCCCATGCGCAGTTGGAAAAAAAATTGAAAAAGCACGTCTGTGTCAGATCGCTCCTGGGCTACAGAAAGCAGAGAAAGCAACCCGGGAGCGAAAAGCGGGAGCGATGGTGTACACACACATCACTGACCCCCTTATCCACCACCCCCCTCTACCCACACACATCACTATCTCCCTTATCCATCCCCCACTACCCAGACTGATTGCCACTTTGCCCCCCCCCACTCCCACCGATCGCTGCAGAGTGGCAGCAGGCCCCTCTGCCCCCCACCCCCGCCTCCAGAGATCCATCTGTCTGCCCACCAGAGATCCATCTGCCTGCCCCGGCCCCCCACGGTGAGCAATCGGGCCTACCCCTCTGACAATGATCTAGCCTCACTCCCCCCCGCACTCCCAGAGAACGGTCTGGCCTCACTCAACCCTCCCCCCAGCCAGTGATCCAGTCTCACTCCCCCTCCCCCAGACAACGATCTAGCGTCACTCCCCGCCCCCACCCCTAGAGAATGATCTGGCCTTGGTACACCTTCACCTCCAGAGGAACATCTGACCCGCCTCCTCCTCCCTCCCGACCAGACAACGATCAACCCTGCTTCCTCCTCCTCCTCTTCTCCCCCCAACCAGACAACAATCTGGCCTCACTCCCTCCCTCCCCAACCAGAGAATGATCTGACCCACCTCTCTCCTGCCCCCCCCACCACTAATCTGAGTCAGAGAGCCCTTGGAAGCTCTGAACTCACTCTTCTGCAGCTGGAGCACCCGATTCAGACTTTTATTTAACAGGTCCATTATGGCACAGTTCCTGATTGACAAATGCGGTGGTAAAGGGGAAAATGCTGATGGAGTTGGGCGGGCAGTTCATTAATTCAATGTAAATGCATGCAAATGCATTTAAACTGCCATTGCGCTCGTTTTGGGCATGAAGCGGATCGCTGCCATCGTTAAAGTGGCAATCTATGCAGACGCAGGTGCGAATCATGATAATGGCCTCTCACCCGACTTTCCCATGTTTTTGCGCCTGAAAACGGGCGCAAGGCAATGGTAAAATAGGGCCCTATGTGTAACCTTTTTCAGAAAACTGGTTAGATTTGTCCAAGGTTTAGATCGTGATGTAAACTTTGAGGAGAGGGTTTTGGGACCCTGTTGAGGTTTAAGGTTGGGAACGGAGGAAGGCGGGGCCTGAGAAAATCAGTGTCAATCAATGTGCCAGTTTCACAGTCTCATTTCGTGTGGCAGCCATTTCTTCCAAGGCAGGTTCGGGGCACAGCAGGGCAACCTGCCTTCATAAGAGCCAACGTCCTGAGTCCAGATGACCCTTTGTTAGAGCTGGATTTGCAGTTCTGACAAAGGGTTATCCAGACTCGAAACGTTGGCTCTCCTCTCTCTCTCTACAGATGTTGTCAGACCTGCTGAGATTTTCCAGCATTTTTCTGTTTTGTTTTAGATTCCAGCATCCACGGTATTTTGCACTTATTGTTTGCCTTCATAAAAGCCTTGTTATTCAGGGGTAGGGGAAGACACTTGGGATTTTCCAGTTGGCCTCCAATTTCCCAACATGATTGGAGGCAGATTAACTGGCTGGAGGTGTGCACCCAAAGGCAGGCTGATTGGAAAGCAGTGCTCCAAGCAGCCATACAGACCCTCCTGGCCTGCACTGGTATGGTATCATACACCACCTTCTCAAGAGATTTCATCATCCTCTCCCACATCAGCACCCACCCCCAGCCCACTGTTGTGTCGGGTATCCAGAAGTCCAAGTTTTGCCAGGACAGTTCCAGATTTTCATTAAATGGTCCAGTGTCCCAATGCTGTCACAAAATGGTTTTCAACTTTTGCATTTTTGGCTAATCCTTAAACTATGCCAGTGTGAACAAGGCGGCAGCAAAATACTAATGCAATTGGAACGTAAACTGAGCCTGGTTGACGGCTGATTCCAGGGGGGGCGCCCCAGTCAGGTTTTCACTCCAAGAGCTCTTGCGAGGTCGGTCCATTCACTCTCCTGGGTCTATAGTGTTGACAGCGTCTCTTAGCAACCATGGGTTTGCTGATGTCAGGGGATGTTCAGCAGATGGTGCCACCCCGGGGTAAAAGCACTGCAGTGAGTGGGGGGGAGGTTAGAGAGCTACAGCTCAGTACTACGCTGGTGTGGGGCACAATCTCACCGAGATTACATCCCCTTAATGTGAAACTCAATATAACTGGCAATGGTCTTGGTTTTAAATTTTGAAAATTTGCCGTTGTAGCCCAGCCAGCTGCTTTTTCCCCTGGTTTGTGTTGACAATGTAACTCAGCGGTGTCTCCATGTAGAAGCACCCTCTCAATTCCTTACCATCTATTGCAGGCTGTTGCTGCTCTCAAGATAGAAGGCTTCTCAATGTCCTCCAGCTTCGAAAGTGTACCTGCAGCCTTTAATTGCAACCTGTCTCCATGCCAATTAAGGTGAAACCCCCATCAAAATTTCAAAGAGAGATTATTCCACCCAGAGTGTCAGAAACAACCTGAATTCCTATTCCCCATCTTTGAACTCAGTCTCGATTTATTAACCAAGCCATCACAGATGTCTGTTAACTTTAGTAAAATCCTGGATATTTAGAACTGTCTATTTTCAACATTGCATGAGCTGATACATTCCTTACATTGATGTATCCCTGCTGAACTGTGCAAACGTACCTCTTCATTGTTTCTTGGCAAGTTTTATTTCTTTATTTACTTGATATGTTGCTGTGACGTCTCCACAGCATGCAAGCACTTTGAAGTCTAACAAATGCTTTCAAAATGGGCCAATGTTGATAGATTAGGAAAGATATGAATGAAATTGAACCAGTTTATCATCTGGGGCCACCATGCTTCTAATTGATTGTACTCATCCTGGTTCCCCATACAGTAACTACGGTGGGCCATGCCAGGGAGATGTTTAATACTGATCTCGCACAGATGAAGGTAGATAAGAATATTTTAGAAAAATAACAAGCTTCTGCTGCAAGGTGTCGGCTGAAGAGTAGTAGAATGCTGTGCTGTACAAAACATCCAGCTGCCCAGGGCGGCACAGTGGCACAGTGGTTAGCACTCACAGTGCCAGGGACCCAGGTTCAATTCTCGGTTTGGGTCATTGTCAACATGTGTGGAATCTGCGTGTTCGCCCCACGTCTGCATGGGTTTCCTCCGGGCGCTCTGGTTTCCTCCCACAGTTCAAAGATGTGCTGGTTAGGTGGATTGGCCATGCTAACTTGCCCCTTAGTGTCCGGGGGAATAGAAGTGTAAATATGTGGGGTTACAGATATAGGGCCTTGGTGGGATTGTTGTTGATGCAGGCCTCCTTCTGCACTAGAGATTCTATGAAATTCTCAGTTGAAAAACTGTATATAGTAAAAGATTATTCAAAAAGTGGAAGAAAGTAACCCTTGATTTGGGGAATTAATAAGAATTTTTTTTCTATTGATGACCATTTTGTCCATGGCACATCTGAAAGACATGCTGGTTAGGTGCATTGGTCATGCTAGATTCTCCCTCAGTGTACCTGAACAGGTGCTAGAGTGTGGTGACCAGGGGATTTTCCCAGCAACTTCATTGCAGTGTTAATGTAAGCATACTTGCGACATTAATAAGTAAGCTTAAATTAAGGTAGTTTATTAATATACGTTCATTTCTGCAGCTTGTCTAGTGGTTGATGTATGCTTAACTCATGACATTTTAGTAATGGCTATGTAATTGGTTCCTTGACAAGTTCCTTCTTCCACAATAATAAATTCAAATTGCTTCAGAGCTAAAGTCAAAATTTGAATATTCGATCCTACGCTGTATGTTTAGAGCCTACGTGCAGCTTGAGACAACTTCAAACTTCAGCAGCGTGCTGTTACCATCCCACCGTGGGAAATCCCACAGAGCCCGTTGTGTTATCTACTGTATCTTCAGTGATAAGATCAAATTTAGAAACAATTTGATCTTATCACTGAAGATACAGTAGATAACACAACGGGCTCTGTGGGAATGAGAGAGGTTGCCAATCAACCAGTGGGCAGTGCTAGCGCTATGCTCCGGGTAGCAAAATAGCGACAAGCCTGTAAATATCTTAATGTGCACTCCCAATAAGGTTTACGTTTGTTTGCACGCCAGGCATGCCAAGGATTAAGATGTTGGCATATAATTATATCTGGTGGCCAGTGTCTGACAATAACATCGAGAACATGGTTAAACACCATGTGTTAAATACCAAACTCCAGCAACACCAGAAGCTACCTAGTTCAGCTCCTCTTCACCCATGGAAGGCCCTTGGGTTAGATTGCATATTGTTCCTGTTACTTAATGGAGTACATTCGAAGTGACTTGATAGCTACTTCAGCTGCAATAATCAAGGTGTTTTGATATACTTGGTTTGCCTGATATCATTGTCCCTGACAATGGAATGGCTTTCACTAACACAGAATTTCAGAGGTTTGCAGACCCGAACTGCATCTGCCACATAAAGACAGGTCTCTGGCATCCTTTGTGAAGTTGTTTTGCTGTAAGATCTGTGCAGGTCATTCAAGCTGGTGTGAAGGAGTTGTCTGGAAGTACTTTGCCTTTCCAATTCCTTCTGAGTTATTGCACAGCATCACAGAGTACTCATGGTTTTGCGCCATCAGAGCTCCTGATCAAACATCGCTTGTGTAGTTTCCCAATTTGGAGGGAAAGGGGAGATAGAAACAAAGCGATTAGAAACTGAACCACAACATACACAGTGGGAAGCGTATGTTCACGGTAACTATCCATTTGTATATACATGCGTAACTTTGGAAATGGACCATACTGGACTCCAGGAACCATCATTTCGGAAACTGATCCATTGTCATTTAAGGTTCAAGTTGAGAACAAAGTAATGCGCAGACACGTGGATCACACTGAACCAGAGAATGTAGAATCAGCCTGCAATCGATGTTTCAGTATCAACCTCTGAGGCTTATGGTTGCCTTGCAACTGTTGTTCCTGATACACTCAGTGAGCTGTCGAGTGCCTGGCCACTCAGTTATAGAGGCGCATCTTTCTCCGTGACTCAGGACTCAATGATTCCTATTGTGGAACTGCCCCTGGCTGAGTTCTGTTGCTCCGACCATTGCAGCAGAGCACCTCAGAGACATAGATGTAGAAGAGGGGAAAGTAAAGCCGAGGGGGATTGCTAATGCATAGTTTTCATAAGGAACTTAGGGGGAGTGACAATATGGTAATAGTGCAGTTTTTCCCTCCCTCCTGTCAATCAACCAGTGAGTAAGTGATGTGAGTGCAGCGCTCCAGGTAGCAGGATGGCAACAAGCCAGAAAACATCTCAATGCTTCTTCCCAATAAAATATATGCCTTTTTGCACCAAACTAGCTCCTGCCCCAAGTTGTCATCATGTACTTTCTCCAACTGTGATGAATATAAATAATTTTCAGTTGCAGTCATAATGCAATAACATTCCATCCCTGATTATGCCATCTTCCATCCAGCTTTTGATAATCATATTAAACCCTCTTGGGGGATACATTACCATGCCAACCAAATCTCCTAAATGAGGGTCAATGCAAACACTTTTTATTGCATTGAAGAATGGCATTAGTAAAACACCATTACATGGAAATAAATTCAAATCTTTTCTGTTACACTCTTGCAAATGTTTGCAATGTAAAGTGACTAATAATATTCACCAGGAACAACCACACTCTGCTTATGTCACACAACTGTAGTTTTTAAGACCTTATGGTCTCAGAAAATCTAGATTAGATCACTACGAACTGCACCCTGACCCTCAGTGGGCAAATAACAAATTCCAATCAAATAACTGTGAATACAAAAACCAGCAAGATAAAGAACTTTCTTCACCAATCAGAATATGAAGTACCCTATAAAGTTTGGGAATTTGCACTTTCTTCTGGTTTTCAGAAGTATCATTAACTCTTGCATGCCCCTGTCTTAACATGAACAAACAATTCTACTTAGCCCATTAAAAGAGCTTTCCTTTTGAAAAATATACAAATATTAAATTTTCACTGGGGATCTTCTCTCCTCATGAGGTTCTACGTAGAATAAAATCATCATGTGCATTTTAACCTGCGTTAAAAACACATTTGAGTTGACAAGTAACAAGTAACATTCACATCACACAAATGTTAGGCAATGACCATCACCAATGAGAGATACTCTAACCACTGCCCCTTGACATTTGATGGTGTAACCATCACTGAATCCCCCACTGCCAACATCCTTGGGGTTACCATTGACCAGAAACTGAATTGGACTCACCACATAAACACAGTGGCTACAAGAGGAGGTCAGATGCTCGGAATACTGCAGGGAGTAACTCACCTCCTGACTCCCCATAGCCTATCCATCATCTACCAGGTACAAATCTGAGTGTGATGATATAGTCCCCACTTGTCTGGATGGTTACAGCTCCAACAATACTCAAGAAGCTTGAAACCATCCAGGACAAAGCAGCCCGCTTGATTGGCATCACATCTACAAATACTCAATCGCTCCATCGCCGACACTCAGTAACAACAGTGTGTACTATCTACAAGATGCACAGTAGCAATTCACTGAAGGTCTTTAGACAGCACCTTCCAAACCCACAACCACTTCCATTTAGAAGGACAAGGGTAACAGATAAATGGGAACACCACCACCTGCAAGTTTCTCTTCATGCCACTCACCATCCTGACTTGTAAATATATTGCTGTTCCTTCACAGTCACTGGGTCAAAATCCTGGAATTCCCTCCCGAACGGCATTGTGGCTCAACCCATAGAACATGGACTGCAGCGATTCAAGAAGGCAGCTCACCATCACCTTCTTAAGGGCAACTGGGGGCAATAAATGCTGGCCAGCCAGTGACACCCATGTCTTACGAATGAATTAAAAAAAACTATATTTATCTTGATCAACTTTCACTTCATAAATCCGAATTTGTGAGTCTCATTCAATATAAAGCTGAGTGAAACATTACACTACCTCAGAGGAATATTGAATTGGAATATAATGGAGGCACTCACCTCCAGGTGGGTACATTAACAATGGGGCTCTCAGCAACATAATGTTAGAACTTTTGGTACTTATGTGAAATAAATTCTTTAGAGATTGCAGTGATTAAGGGTGTTAATTTCAAAAACAGAACTTGAGGACTGCTAGCAAATTGATGAAGTAGTATCTGTAATAAGCCGGATTTTGTCGTGAAAATAACAAAGGTTAACAGAGCTCATCATGTTTTATACACAAATCAGGCAGCCACCTCTGCGCACGTGCAGTTAAATGGGAAATACAAAGGTTGCTATCCAAGGTATTCCACTCCTTCACCAGCTACTTAAAATGATGTCTTGCCACCTGGTTTCCCATTCAAAAGTACTGATTGGCGTAAAGTTGCTGTACTGAGTTAGTAATTTAAAATAAACTGGAAGTATATTTAACTCTCTCTGTCTCTCATAATCCAGTATTTCCTTCCCTCTCGTTGTTTCATGCACTTCATGTTTCAGAGGTGCACCCTGCAGTATAATCTTTATGTGGTCAATTAACTGGTTATCTCTACATTCAGTGTACAATTAAGGATGGGAGTGGGACACAGATATGGGAAGTCCACTGAGAAGACCCATAGCACTAGAGAGCTGACTGCCCCACTGCGAGCAATGCTGAAGCAGCTGAAAAGTGCAAGGGTGAATTGAATTGATTTATTATTGTCACATCCATTGGGATACAGTGAAAAGTATAGTTTCCTGTGAGCTATACAGACAAAGCATACCATTCATAGAGTACGTATGGGAGAAGGAAAGGATCGGGTGCAGAATATAGTGTTGCAGTTAACGATAGGGTGTGGAGAAAGATCAGCTTAATGTGTGATAGGATCATTCAAAATTCAAATGGCGGCTGGGGAGAAACTGTTCTTGAGTCTATTGGCACGTGTTTTCACACTTCTGTATTTTTTTTTCCGATGGGAAAACAGAGTATGGCCGGGGTGCATGTGGTGTTTGATTATGCTGGCTGCTTTTCCGAGGAAGTGGCAAGTGTAAAGGGAGTCAGTGGTGGGGAGGCTGGTTTGTGTGATGGACTGGATTACGTTCACAAGTTTCTTGCGGTCTTGGGCACAGTAGAAGCCATATCAAGTTGTGATATATCCGGAAAGGATACTTTCTATGGTGCATCTATAAAAATTGGTGAGAGCTATAATGGACATGCCAAATTTCCTTAGCCTCCTGGGAAAGTATAACTTTTTTAACTATAGCATCAGCGTGGAGGAACAAGCACAGATTCTTGGTGATCTGAACACCTAAAGACTTGCATCTTTCAACCATATGGAAACACTGTTGAAAGGCTACAGCAATTAATAAAAATGAAGGATCCCAGCATAACCCTGAGAGTGGCCAGCAAGTTCCTGTCCCATGGAGCAAACTGCATTCCCCTGGGACTATAGCTATGTGTGAAAGCCATGCGAAGGAATGATATTACACTTCAAAGGTCCTCGTCAACACTAGCTCCTAGAATTAAGATGGGCGTGAATGGAAGCAGTTAAAGCTGTTTTCAGATATCCCATCATGGGGTGTATGTCATGGGTCATGTGCATGGAGTTGACCACTTGACCACCAATATTAAACACAATGGCTTCTGTGCCATGCAAGAAGGAAGCCTTAGACACAAGTTAAAGTTGGATTTCTCTTAGATTTCTCTATGATATAAGCTTTTTGTGACTTTTTTTTCATGGGACATTTTTTTAATTCATTCGTGGGATATGGGCATTGCTGGCTGGCAGCATTTATTGCCCAGTCCTAGTTGTCTTTGGTGGGCAATTGACAGTCAATCACGTGGCTCTGGAGTTACATGTAGGCCAGACAGGGTATGGATAATAGGTTTCCTTCTCTAAAGGACATTAGTGAACCAGATCGGTTTTTTCCAACAATTGACAATGGTTTCATGGTTAACATTAGATTCTTAATTCCAGATTTTTTTTATTGAATTCAAATTCCACCAGCTGCTGTGGCAGGATTCGAATCCAGGTCCCCAGAACACTAGTTGAGTTTCTGGATTAATAATCTAGCAATAATACCACTGTTATCCAATGTGTCCAGCGTTTCATTGTATTTGCCCATTAGTTTTGTCTTAGCCTGGGCATCACAAAGTCAGCATCTGAGCCTCCTGCAGCAGAGCTCGCTCACTCTCTTCCTAGCTGACACCTACACTATCCCTCCACCTGAGCTCTGCATGCTTTTTTCCACTGATTCTCAATGTGAAGATAGCCTAGTGTCCAAAATAACCATAGTGCCGACAGTCTGAATCGATTGAGTGACAGTGCATCTTCCTGAGAACTGATCTCCTCTTACTCCTCCAGCAATGTGGCATCCACATTTTAGGTCCTGGAATAAAAGGGAAAAACAAGGGTTAGTTTTTAGTGTGACAGCAGATCAGAGGATGCAATCGGCAACACAAACAATTGTAGATCGTCATGTAGAATGTGGAAAATGAGAAGGAAATAAGAGGAGAAAAAGAGGATCGGATGCAGAGACATCCTCCAGCACTGCTTTCTTTTTTGTAATCTCTCATTATCTGTAGAGTTAGGTTAATATCGCAAATGCAGCAAAATTATCATAAGAATATTGGAAAGAATAAAAAATGCCTTTTTGGGCCTTAGGCATGATAAACAATTTGTAAAATCACTACTTGCACTTAATACATTCCCGAGTTGATTTAAATTCCAAAGGATAACATCCCTCAACAGAAAATTCTGTAAAATCCCTCGCTAAGTCACAGGAATCAGTCTTTCTCCCTTGGGGCAAAAGGAACCAACACTGGACAAAAGAGAACAGACAGGAAGCTTTTAATTTTGATTCCTAGCCTGTAGTAAACTTCCAGACATCAGCAAGGGTGACTACAATTGTTGTCATCAGCATTCTAAGGTTATGAGAATGAAAAGGCTTCATCCTCCTGATCACTGTGGAGTTATTCTTGGTGAAAATATCCAAGTCTGGACATTGGGAAAGGGAGAGTTTTTTTCCATCTGTTGGCATGCTGTTAAGTTGAACTTTAAAAAATTTGGAAATGTTCTTCAGGCTCACCGTTTCCAGGTGGAGAAAAAGAAAGACTTATGGCCAGAATCTTACCTCTGCTCATGAATTTCTGGTCCCACTACAGTGAATGGAGATTTGGCTGGGCACCAAATTCTCTGTCCTTGTTGCAGCAGGAGCAAGGCATGAATGGCTGATGAGATTGGGACTTTACGTGCTAACGTGGCCTCTTTAAGGAGCAAGTATTCATGGATCAGGGGACCCTCCTGAGTCCTATCAGGAGAAATCATGGAACCTGACATCTATTGGGTGTTAGTCCGTGATTCCTGGTAGGAGGGAACATTTAGTGTGAGCCTGGGCATTGGTGGAACTAGACGTGTATCTGTATTGAGCTTGTTTGTATAGTGTTTATCTAATCTTCAGTAAACCATGGGTGTGATTCAAGACTTCCTTGTTGTCATACCTCACGCTACAACAACTTACATTTACATACGACCTCTCACAAACCACCAAACATATCAAAATACACTTTGAAGTGCAGCAGTATTATAGGAAACACAGAACTCTCTCAGTGTTACATGCATGTCCATCCTGATCTTTACATCAAGTGGATCTTGAATCCAGAATCTCTTGACTCAGAGGTACAAATACTATCAACAGAGGCAAAGCTGGAAATCATAAATGCCATGCATGAGAACATGTTTGCTGTTTCTCTGGAAACAACAATTAATAGAATCCCTACAGTGCAGAAGGAGGCCATTCTGCCCATCAAGTCTGCACCGACCACAATCCCACCCAGGCTCTATCCCCATAACTCCACATATTTACCCTGCTAGTCCCCCTAACACTGAGGGATAATTTTGCATGGCCAATTAATCTAATCCGCACATCGGCACTGTGAGAGGAAAGCAGAGCACCAGGAGGAACCCCGTGCAGACATGGGGAGAATGTGCAAACTCCACACATACTGTCACCCAGGGTGGAATTGAACCAGGGTCCCTGGCACTGTGAGGCAGCAGTGCTAACCACTGTGCCACCATGCTGTCCTTGTGCAAACTTTCGTCCAGTTGCATTGTTGAGTAGTCCATCACTTGGTGCATCCGCTCGCTAAAGGAATTCCTGCAGGTTTTTTTCTCCCTTGGTTTAATTTGACTGTTCCAAAGGTTTTGTAAAACTAACAGCATGTGGACCTTGGAAATCGTGTAATGTGAGACTGGGCACATTTTGGTGAAATGCTAAAACATCTTTGCAGGAGCTTTCATATTCTCGTTCTTTTTCTGAAGGTTCTGGCTCGTGCTGGAGTCCAGTTTCACTGGCAGCAGCAGCTGCTCTCCTATATCACCCAAGTGAGTTGCCTTTTCAAGTGTGAGTCCAGGCAAAGAAGCATTTGCAAGGCTGTTTCAGAGTGGAGAACATGTTACCCAAACATCGCCTGTGCTCAAGATAATGTCCACACAGGCAGGCTTTCCAGCAGGCAGGACTGGACAAGGATTGGGAATGGGAACTCTGGGTTTCACTGCTCTGTATCCCTGAGGACAATGGCAGTGCTACATCTCAGGTTGCTACACTGAATACAGAACAGAAACTGACTGCTCAAACGTACTGCAACAGCAAGTGATGCCTTTCCTCACTCAGTATCATGGGTGGCTGTTTGCAGAGAAATATGCCGGCAATTAGCCAAGAAATTACTCTGAGCAATCTGAATGAGCAATGTGAATACTTAATGCATTTGTATCAAATTCTTTTGCCCAGTACTTCAACGGACTATCAATCCTATTATATGAAAATGGGTTCAGCCTTAGTTGAAGTTTATTTATTAGTCACAAGTAAGGCTTTCATTAATACTACAGTGAAGTTACACTAGTTGCCACATTCTGGTGCCTGTACAGGTCAATGCACCTAACCAGCATGTCTTTCAGACTGTGAGAGGAAACCAGAGCATCTGGAGGAAACCCATGCAGACACAGGGAGAATGTGCAAACTCCACACAGACAGTGACTCAAGCCAGGATTTGAAACTGGGTCCCTGACGCTGTGAGGCAGCAGTGTTAACCACTGTGCCATCATGGCACCCTAACAAGTGAGGGCTCGTCTGGGAGTTGAACTCAGGATCTCCCTCATATTCATTCAACGAGACTCATACCATTAGACCATCGAGCTGCTGGCAAAATAGAGTCCGAAGAAAATTGTCGAAATTCATCAAGCTATCATATGATAATAATGCACAATCTAATTTTTTAAATTACATTTTTTTTAAACAGTACAAATGTCTAGATACTGGAGATTCAATGGAATATTGTTTTCACTTTTTGAATAACTTATAGTTCTCCAACCCTGTAAAAATGCTGAACGCAACAGATTACAGTGCCAGTATTCGAAGAAGCAAACCAGATGAATATACTTTTCGAGGAAATCTGCATGGAACAGCAATGCCAGCCTCTTCACATGAATCATCTTAATTCCTCGAAAAGAAGCAAGGCATTTAGAAAGGCTATAATCAGTGGTGGGGATCCTCGACACTCCTAATCTTACCAATTGCAAAGGAATTTGGAGCAGTTTTTGACTAATGCCAACTTCCAAAGCAATTGGTGTTTGGCGGTGTGCCAATTCTCTGTCGCTTTGGTTTCTGAAAAAAGTATCTGTTGATGTTGTTTGTCAGAGGCCTCTGCAACTTTGGACTTGGTGGCACAGATGCAGAACATGAGAGCGTCAGCAGCAAAACGGTGTGAATTGTACAAGTGATGAGACTTTGCAATTCAGTCTCCTGGGTCTTATTTGAGAAACATAATAGGGGCAATACATTCACGCTGCCAGCATTAGTCCTGCCAGTGGGAGCACATATTAACAATCTTGGGGGCAGACCTGAACTCTCAGTGTGTACTCCCGTTGGGAAAAGCTTCCACACATAGTACAACTTCATGCAACTACCCCGAAACTTCCTTCATTTAACTTTCTGTTTTCAGTTGTTTTTCTTCTTGTTTTAATCTCAATTTCTGTCTTTCAAACTCATTTGTGTCTCTCTCACCTCTATACATTTAATAGAAAGATATTTGCATCTAACTTCTGGGTCCCCTGACCAATTAGAGCTTGCAGGCAAGATGCATCAGTCCACTGTAGTTCAACTATTTAATGGGACCTGTGAAGCATGATAGAGATCTTCAAAAAAAATCACGACCTGCAGTTATAGAGAGACACAACAATAGCAAGGCAGCACAACGCTTCAGCTATGCATCTCTCGAAATTATACTGTGCATTCCCCCAGGGAGATTTTTGTTCCCTGAACAGAAGCTTGCTGCAGAAAATAAACAGACACGGTTGGAAGTGGCTGAGGAGGCCCGTAGCAGGAGTGTGCTGCAACACTCCTGGGTACAGTGCTGGAAGACATTCAATGATCTAGTCAGGGCAGGAAAGGTAAATCGCAGGCACTTTCAAATCCTGATATGTGTTTTACCTCAACCCCCCTTCACCTTGGCACCCCCATCCTTCTCAGGCACCTCACTATTCATATGTACACATCTTAAAAGTGCACCCATAACTTTTTGCTTGAGCACTCCCTCACATCTGCCAATGACACTCACCCTCACAATATTGGAATGGAACACATATTTCTCTCAGAAATTCTTTACAAGTGCGGTTATTTTATCCTCTAAACACATTTCATTTCTCACCCCCTCATTAGTCCTTATGTCTGCTATTTGCTAATCTGCAGTTACATCTGGCTACATCACAATCTTTCTTGTTGCACCTCATTTCCTCCTCTGAAGAGGCAGAGGGCTCAGCGCCTTCACCTCTTGGACGTTCTGTCCTCGCTGCTGCAGAATGCCATAGCATACAGTTATTATCCTGGATACCATGGCTGGTACAATTGAACTAAGATCCCTAAGACATATCTTCAGCATCCTGATCGCTTTCTCTCCTAACAGCATTGGTAATCAGATGGCTTCTATTGTACCGTCCCTGCGCATTGTTGTCTGGGCTTCTCATAGGTTTCCTCAGCCGCTTGTGAGGCTCCAGGGTCAAGGAAAACAAGTGCTGTGAGCACTTGTCTTTTATCCCAGCAAGGGAGCAGGTGTGAGATCTCCGTTTTTAAACATTTCTTGCCTGTCACTTGTTCAGCTTCCCTCAAATTCTGCTGCTCTCTTGTATTTGATATTGTGGCATGTTCTACAAATCCCAGGAAACCCACACATACATCATTAAAGTTAGAATGCAGGGTTAAAAAAAACTGGTAATGAGCACATAAATATTTAAATCGCCAATTCACATGTGCCACAGGAGTTTCTCCAAAATAAAACAACCCAAGGTACTTCACTGGAGCAATAGCAGACTGAGCCCATTGAAGGTACATTAGATTAGATGATAAAAACTGGGTCAAAGTGATAGTATTAACGAGCATCTTAAAGGAGAAAAGAGAGGTAGAGAGGTGGAGAGGAGAAATGGAGGATTCCCAGAGCCTTGGCATCTGAAGGCACTTCTACCTAAAGCGAAGCAATTCAGATCAGCTATTCACCCCCTCCCACGTGACACTACACACTCCATCGCCCACTGATACCCCTCTCCTTCACTCCCAGGCTGTCTGCCAGCCTTTTCCAAAGGTCTATGATCCAGCTATCTGGGCCAGAATCTGGATACAATGTCCAGGCATAACAACCATATCTGGGAAGGCTCCCACCACTTGGCATATGATGGGGTAGAAGCTGAGGGAGGGACATGGATGCAATGCATTCAATTGGAGATGATCTGGCCTTTCTGTCAAAGTGATTGACAAAGATTTACCAGGATGTTACCTGGAAAGGAGGGCATTAGCTATGAGGAGAGGCTAGAGAATCTTGGCTTGCTCTCACTGGAGCGACGGAGGTTGAGGGGCGACCTGATAGAAGTCTACAAGATTATGAGGGGCATGGACAGAGTGGATAATCAGAAGCTTTTTCCCAGGGTGGAAGAGTCAATTACTAGGGGGCATAGGTTTAAAGTGCAAGGTTTAAAGGAGATAAGGCAAGGTTTTTACACAGAAAGCGGTGAGTGACTAGAATTTGCTGCCAGAGCAGGTAGTGGAAGCAGATACGATAGTGACTTTTAAGGGGTGTCTTGACAAATACACGAATAAGATGGCATTAGAGGGATATGGTCCCCAGAAGACTAGGTGGTTTTAGTTCAGATGGGCGGCATGGTCGGTGCAGGCTTGAAGGACTGAAGTGCCTGTTCCTGTGTTGTAATTTTCTTTGTTCTTTGTTCTATCAGCTCTCATGCGACACCTTCCATGCTGCCTGATGTTATGCTTACATATACCTGTTGCGCCTTGACAGCACACCCAGATTCCAGCCTAAACATCTGATTCATAATTGGAGGTGCGTGAAGTGTTCAAAATGAAAATGTGTCCGTTGATTGGTGGTGATCAACATTATTGTCCACTAGCCATAATGCTAGATAATTTCCCAAGCGATTTGAGGTCAGACTGACTAATCAAACCAATAAAAAGCTGGCTATTCAGTTGAAGGTGGATCCACAGCCATACCCAGTGCCATCCTTATCCAGCATCAGCACACCATGTACTTTCAGCACTGATCAGGAACGCGGAGCTGAGGCCACTCCCAGCCCCAGGGCACCGAGGCAGATGGTAGCTGAGATCATTCAACATGGAATATAGATTGGATCTCAGAATTTGCCAATTTAAGTGGCTTAGCTATTCGCTGCCTTAATCAGCTCAAGCATCATAAGCCTAAGGTAATCCTCACTTTTTGTAATATTCTACCTTTATCTACCTATTAAACTACATAGTGTTTCCAGCACAATAACAAGCCCATCTCAGCGTTTCTGCTGTAATTTTGCTGTCCAACTCGGATTTAAAAAGCTGCAAGATGTCAGATGCAATAAGATGCTGGACACAAGCCTTCTTCTCTCCCTTCTACATTACTGGCACATGTTTCTGTTCTTTTCCTCTGTGGTGCATTTATTAAGCTTTCCCATAAATGTATCAATGCTACTCGCCTTAACTATTCATTATTTCCTGGGTAAAGTAGTTCTTAACTACTTCCTGGGTAAAGAAGTTTCTCCTGAATTTTCACTGGGATTTATTTGTAACCAAATCACATTTATGACACTAAGTTCTATTCTTCCCCACATATCAAACCAGCTAATAAAAAAAAGGGATAAGGGGATACGGGGAACATGGGGGGAGATGGATTTGAGACCAGGGAGAGATCAACTCTGATCTGATTGAATGGCAGAAAGGCTTTAAGGGCTGGATTTGACTACTTGTGCCTCTGATTCTTATGTTCCTATATTCCAGTGTTTTCCACCCATATGTTATTAAATCATTCCATAAATTTAGTTCATCCTTCAGTCTTCCCTGTTGAGGAGAAAAGAGCCCCATAATTGTTAAAATCCACAAAGTCAAACAGGCAGTATTGTTTTCAGTTTCCCTCACCTCACCTCTGCGCAATAATTTCTGGCTTGCCGTTTGATGAAAATATCTCCTCGAAGATCTAAATTAGCTCTTAAGAAAAAAATGTCATCCTTTTAGGTCCTGCATGGTTCTCTGGACTAGAAAGTGATGGAGGAGCTTCCAACCACAGAATGGTATTTTAAGAGAACCATGTAATTTACATACGCAGAATAAAATCACGGCACTTGCTTTCAAAAGAAGTAGGTCAAACCCTGAACTCATGCAACAAATCATTTGTCGCTTTATTGTCCCTTCACAAATTGGTCTTTTATTTCACAAATGGAACTCTTTATTGGTAACCTAGGAAACCAATTGACTGATGTCAGTAAGTATTAACACCAGCAAAAAAGTGACTGTTTTGTGTTTTAAAGCACTTACTGCATTTTCTGTTACCTTGCTTTTGGCAAGAAGGTAGCGACAGCTAACATTGGCACCTACAATTAAGTTGGCAACGTATCGACAAATATTATTGGGCCTGCCTTGAATGTACATCATGTATCATTTCCATCCCACCAGAGTTTCAGCTGGAAATGAAAGCGTTTTTGTACAAACGACCAAATCCTGTTTCTGATTTGGGACCCAAACTCCTTCTAGAACCTTCCCCAAGGAACCTTTTCTTTTATCGTGTGAATAGGGTGGAACGTGTCGGACTGAATGACCTCCTCATGGGCTGTATCATTCCATGATGTGGAGATGCCGACATTGGACTGGGGTAAACACAGTAAGAAGTCTCATGACACCAGGCTAAAGTCCAGCGGGTTTATTTGGTAGCACAAGCCACAAGCTTTCAGAGCGCTGCCCCTTCATCAGATGAGTGGGAGTTGTGTTTACAAACAAGACATATAAAAGCACATTTGAGCAGTCACTGGCACTCAGCCTCTGATCTTCGGGTAAGCATTCTCACGACACACAACAACGCAGAATTGCTGAGCAAAAACTGATAGCCAAGTTCCGCATACATAGAGCAGCCTCAACCGCGATCTTGGCTTCAAGTCACACTATCTGAAACCCCCACGACTTGCCTGGGTTTGCAAAATCTCACTAACCATCCTGGCTGAAGAAAATACACATCTCTTCAACCTGTGCTTAACCCTTTCTCCAATCACCTTGTCAATACCTTTACTTGGTTACCTGTAAAGACTCGCATTCCAATCAGTACCTTGTAAATTGCGTTTGTGTCTATATATGCCCTGTTTGTGAACACAACTCCCACTCACCTGATGAAGGGGCAGTGCTCCAAAAGTTGTGGCTTCACTACTAAATAAACCTGTTGGACTTTAACCCGGTGTTGTGAGATTTCTTACTGTGCTCATTCCATGATAACACTTTGGAGTTGATGCCTGATAGATACCTATTCCCAATACTGGAACTAGTATTGCTTTAACATAGCATAAAAACTACTTAAAGTGGTTCCATTTTCACTCGTAGAGTCTAACAAGTTCATTTCTGGGATTGAATAAGCACACCACGGATGGGATTTTCCAGCTGTGCTCGCTCCAAAAGCGGAAAATCCCGCCTGAGGTCAAAAGATCTTTGCATGGTCCACCTCCCACCCGCTACGATTCCCATGGCAGGCGGGACAGGAAAATTCTCTCCCTTGTGTCATGATAATGTCATGTGCAGGTGATGCAGTGATTAACTTCAATCGAGCTTATGTGATGGTGTTTTCCAATTGCAAAGCAATGAAAAATGCTTTTAGAGCATGAAGCAAACCTTTAGTAATATTTTTTGTTTGCTTTTCACCAGCTTTTCCCCTTCTGAAGGCAGAGTTTCCTTGCTTGGATGTAACTTCATGTTCAGTACCTTACCCAACTATAGTTAATTTGTGAGTCACGACAATATGAGAACATCACTATGCAGGTCCCACACATACATGTGTACTTCCAAGTTGCTACATAATAATCAGGAGCCGAAACCCTAGGTGATGTTTCCCTCCCCTCAGTTTGGTATTTTGAGGTCGACAATAGTGACCGCACCTGAGCTAACGCAATACAAATCGGGGATCTACCATAGTAAGGGCGTGGAATGCCCTGCCTACAGCAGTTGTGGACTCGCCAACTTTAAAGGCGTTCAAACAGTACGTGGATAGGCATATGGATAACATTGGAATAGTTTAGGTTAGAGGGGCATTAGATTCGTTCCACTGGTTGGCGCAACATCGAGGGCCGAAGGGCCTGTACTGTGCTGTAATGTTCTATAGCACCTTCCCATCTGTTGTTGCTGCTGCTGCTGCTTGTAACTCCTCCCATCAGCAGATCTGCTGTCATGATATGTCACGCTGGTCTGACTTGCACAACCTGCACGCATCCACTGTAGCAACCACACCTAGGTCGACCCCGCTTTCTGCTGCACTCTTCTTTGTCCTCTTGACAAGGGCCGAAAACTTCATCCTGGTTGGCGGCTGGGATTTTCCGATGCTGCTGAAAGTAAATGGAGTTTTGGCTGGATTGCCAAATTCTCCATTCTCACTTGCAACTGTGTGGCCACAGATGAGATCGGAGAATCTCACCCAAGATCTCTGTAAGTTTTGAGCTCTGCCTCACAACGCCTGGGACCTGGGTTCGATTCCCAGCTTGGGTCACTGTTTGTGCGGAGCCTGTACATTCTCCCCGTGTCTACATGGATTTCCTCCAGATTCTCCAGTTTTCTCCCATAGTCCGAAAAACGTGCTGCTTAGGTGCATTGGCCATGTTAAATTCTCCCTCAGTGTACCCAAACAGGTGCCAGAGTGTGGTGACTTGGGCATTTTCACAGTAACTTCATTGTAGTGTTAATGGAAGCCTGTTTGTGATGCTAACAAATAAATTTAAATGTTAAACTTATTTGGCCTATGAAGCACAATTATTCACGAGATAGGCTGATGAACCATTAGGGAGCAGCCCAGAGTCTCTTTCAGACTGTAGAAATTTAAAGTACACAGGGGAGTCTCTGACTCATTTAGTTCGAGTTATCTCTTTGTAAATGCATTTCAAATTAACTCCAATGCCTTGCTCTCTCTGTCTCTATGCTCTGCAGTCCTTGTATCTTTCCCTAACTTAATAATGTTTCATTGCAGAGGAGGTTCACCAGGGTGCTGCCTGGGATGGAACATTCAGGTCATGGAGAGAAGTTGGGTAGGCTTGGCTAGTTTTTGTTGGAGCAGAGAAGACTGAGGGGTGACCTGATGGAAGTGTGGAGGATTATAAGGGGCATGAGCAGAGTGAATAAGGAGCAGTTATTCCTCTTAGTTGAAGGGTCAGTCACGAGAGGCCATAGGTTCAATGTGAGGGGCAGAAAGTTTAGAGGAAAAGCTTTATTACCCAGAAGGTGGTGACGGTCTGGGATGTGCTGCCTGGGAGGACGGTAGAGGTGAGTTGCCTCACAAACTTTAAAAAGTACTTGGATGAGCACTTGGCACATCGTGACATTCAAGATTATGGGCCAAGTGCTGGCAGATGGGATTAGGTGGGAGTTCAGGTATTTCTAATGTGTCAGTGTGTACTCGATGGACTGAAAGGTCTCTTCTGTACTGTATGATTCCAGGAAAAAGCATGGGGCTTAGATTTTGTACATTTATTAATATCTTGCTGTTGTTGCATTTCTGAGCAATACACAACAACTCAGGCTATTGTGGTAGCAGGAAAATTGTGTGTGTGTGTGTGTGTGTGTGAACCCAACCAATTGCTTCAGAAGAAATATTTATTTATAATAAACATTGTGGCAGGCTTGAATGAAATGTTTACAGCTACCAAACATATTTATCTATAAGCAGTGAGCATCTGTGCCTTACTGTTTACTGCTGTCTGCTTTGATGGTTTCAGCTGCCAATTCCTGCTCTCGAGGGGAAGACTGTTCAAAAACCCCACACAGCTTTGACAGGTTTCACGCAGCCTTTTTTGTTAAACCAGAGTGTGGGTAATCCAGCAACAAGCCAACCTGCAAAACTGGTGTCCCCTTCCCCTTGCTTCTTGTCACGGCAACCATACTTAATCCCGTGGGTGTGAGCTGTGAGTAGACGGAATTCTCTCACCGCTGGGAAAAAGGAATGGGAAATTTACTATATAAGGGGAGAAAAAAACTTATGGGAAGTGGTAGACACAGAAAGTGAAGTGCTGCTGAAGTTACTGACTTGCATTATCATTACTATTATAGAATCCCTGCAGTATAGAAAGAGGCCATTCGGTCCATTGAGTCTGTACTGACCACAATCCCATTCCCGTAACCCCACACATTTACCCTGCTAATCCCCCTGACACTAAGGTCAATTTTAGCATGGCCAATCAATTTAACATGCACATCTTTTGACTGTGGGAGAAGACTGGAACACCCAGAGCAAGCCCACAGAGACACCGGGAGAAAGTGCAAACTCCACACAGGCAGTGATCAACGTCGGAATCGAACCTGCGTCCATGGCAATGTAAGGCAGCAGTGCTAACCACTGTGCCACCCCTAAACTAATACTAATTGTTGTGTTTTTTAAAACTTCTTTACACACTCTTTTTCTCCCTTTGAGGAGTAGTGGCGAGCTGGTGGAAGGATTCCCGGGCTGAGTATCAGCCCATTGAACCTTTCCATGATCAATTATTGTTAAATAAACTTGACTCAATATACAAGGCACATTACCTGCTGTTTGTATGGATCTTTACACAATGCAAATACCAGCAGTGCCGATGTTAGACATCGAAAATCTCTAATTTCAGTCAGAACAGGAATCGCTGATTAGGATACCAAGCAGATACGCAAGAGCAAAGCAAGAGGTATCCCAGGCTTGGTCAATGCTGAGTTAGCTGCTGTCACTTGGAGTGATGATCAGTGTGTTACAATTGGCCTCGGCACTCCTGCGTTTGTGTGGTGGGGGGGGGGGCGGGGGTGGTGGAGTGTGTGGGGAAAAGTCACCAGGGATTGTGCTCTTGATTGCTTTGCTGCAACCTGTGGCCCAGGCGAGGATAGAATTGGGCTAGGTTACAATGCTGTCTGCGCTTGCAGAGCATGTTAGCTTTCCCCGTCAAGGATCACCAGCACTGCTTTCCTGAGTGCAACTGCCACACATGGAACTGCGCTGTAGCAAGGAGAGGACAGAGAAGTGTAAAATTAATGAGAAAACAAATCGGGCTTGGTTTGTCCATATTTATCAGTGACAGCAAGTGGAAATATAACTCACACTGGGCTTTCAGTGCACACCAGTCTCTGCCAAATGATTTCCAAGCAATTGCATGCATTCCTACATTCTTGGACAAAAGCAGACGCCTTCTAAGTCACTTAATTTGCCTTAGTGCGGACACCCTGCTGATAATAAAATGATAGCACTGTGAAATTTCCCATTAGGAGTCCTCCTGGTGCATTGAACTTTCCCAGCTGTTGGCTCAATTAATCCTCTAAGTTTAACTCCATTTATGGAGAATATTTTTCTTAGAAATAGATGAAGACAGAATTCCCAGAACATGATTGCACTTGGGGACTGCTCTCTTTTTTTGGCAGTGTCACTTACTGTACTATTAAAGGAAGGCCAAAAATTTTGTTTCATTAAATCTTATTCAAATCTGTGAATCAAGAAAAGAATTTGTACAAGTGGAGATTAAAAAGGAAGGGAACTCCTGTTCATCCAGTCAGCTAGGACTGAGTCTATTGCTACTGAATAAAATGACAGTTATAAAGAGTGTTCTTTTACCCTCCCTCGCTAAAGTGTTTTCCACAGGTGTGGTCACCTTCAAATACCTTAACACAAATGGTTACTATTCATGCATAATCCTTGATATTGAATGTTGACAGAGTGTCAGTGATAGACCCAGACCAATACTTTCCATATGTGACGTAAAAATGCACACACTGACGTGCACACGCACACACACACACACACACACACTCAGAAAAGGTTACTGTCAGAACTGAAACCACTGGCCATCTTTCTCCAGTGTAGTGAGTTAAAGCCAACTGTGGAGCCGCTGATGAGATGAGCTTTCTTGGGATGTATGTGCAGAGATCTACCATATATGTAGATATCTCCAGTCCATATCTACCATATGGACTGTGTGACTCAGAGAAAGTCACCAATACTGGCCGCTACCAAAGATCGAGTGGGTCTTTCTCTGACACTGCCTGATGATCCAATTGGCATGTGCTGTTGGCTAACTGCCAGAGGCTGCTCACAATGTCTTCAAGTTGTGGAAGGAGGAGGGTTAATTTAAATGATAAAGGTTTTCTTGCCCAGTGATATTTTGTGGACACCAAGTTGAGCAGTATTCATGGTGGGGAATTCATAACTTTGCATTTTGGGCACATAACCCCAGCGTCCAATGTTGACCATCCCATTCGGCCAATTTGTGTGACAGACCGTTATCCGAGAGGAATAGGTGGACAGTGAACTACTAGTCCGTTATACTTAGTGATGAATAGCTTTAACATTTTGTTATCTGCTGGGCAGCATCAAAGTTTCCAGCATCTTCAACTTACTTTTGATTATTTCAAAATAATATGAGCACATGAATTGATTGCCAGAACAAGCTTGGCAGACACATTTTACTGTGCGCTGAATAAGCAGTTGAAATGAAAATTCCAGGTTAGTGCTTTATCTCCTCTGTTGTCCTTCATAATGTCAAGCTCATGTGATTCCAGGTCCAACATGTTGCTGAACTCAGCAACAATTCCAAGCCTATCACTCAACAACAACTGGCAGCACTCATTCCCTAAAATGGAACAAATCAAGCAATGTAACATATCCTTTTAAAAAAAAACTGCAGTTAATTAGTATAATAGCTCCAGGAGTCAGCTGTCAAGGAACAGTGTTTTATTACACAAAATAAAGTAAAGCAAAAACCACAAGCCTGTGGTGAACACAAACAGGTCCCGATGAGGACAATGCAACAATGGACCCACTCAGGGGCCTGCTTTATACAGGATCGGTATACGAGGTCCACCTGGTGAGTTAATTACCAATCCACAGGGAGCTCATACTCAACGAGTCCTACAGGAAGGTCAACCAATGATCTCCTCATGCAAGTCATGGAGGTTATCATAATTAGATTCATTGCACTTTGTCCCACTAATGACACAAAGCTTTCTTAATGAGGGAACGGGTGTCAGCTTTTCCCTTATGTCTTTTCTTTTGGGAGAGTACTACTGCCCAGCTGTTGAAAGATGATTTTTATTTATTCCTTTCATGGAATATGCAAATCATTGGCAAGGCCATCATTCATTGCCCATTCCTGACTACTACAGCTGAGTAACTTGCTGGGCCACTTCAGGGGGTAGTTAATAGTCAATGACATTGCTATGAGTCTGTAGTCATATGCTGGCCAGGCCAGGCAAGGATGGCAGATTTCCTTCCCTACAGGGCATCAATAAACCAGATGAGATTTCACATCAACCAGCCAAAGCTTCGTGGTTACTACTTCTGAGACTACCAGCTCCAGATTTTATTCATCAGTTGGATTTATTAATCAATTGAGTTTAAGTTCCACCAGCTGCATTAATGGGATTTGAACTCATGTCCGCAGAGCCTGGGTTTTTGGATTGATAGGGCATTAACATTATGGCACCATTCACACGCCTGAAAGTTGGCGTCAGTGGGACCGAAAAATCCCACTGGCAGGAACGGCCAAAGTACTTTGGCTTATATACGTGATGACTTTAATCAGGCAATTGAGGCTGGCCAGCTTAAGTATGAACTCTGATTGAGAGCTACTTGATGGCCTAATCAGGAACCCCCATGTTCTGTACTTAAACAGGACTCCTGATGCAGATAACACAACTTCAGCACTCTGTATGGTATGGTGGGATCTTGTAAATAAAGGAACTTTGGTGATGGGACTTTCCCCTCTGTAGACTTATTACAATATAATACCGATTTACACGGAAACTCCAATATTCAAATCAGCCATTTGTTTTCTATAGCTGACATTTTTTGGGCTCTTGCAATATGCAAACCAACACATTCCAGGAAATAGAATCATAGAAAAACTACAACACAGAAATATCTGACCATCTCTATCTTCACTCACAGCAATGAATTTCAAACTCAGTCTTTGCTGGAATCTTATCCAGTTCACCTTGAAGAAATTGATTGACACGGCTTAAGCATTTTATTCGCTAATACAAGGTAATCCTATCAAAGGAAACATTAGAAATTTCAGCTGTAGGAGATCTAAATAAAACTAAATTCAAATTCTACTATAAGCACAAGGGGGTTGAAATTCTTTTCAGTTGGCAGTGCAACAGGCAGTATTAGAATGGTTGTTCGTTATCTACAGTGCCTGACATTTAATTCCACTAGCTGCAACGGGACTGAATATGATGTTCTATGTGTAATGGGTAGCCAATCTCCATTCTGCACCACAGCCCAACGGCCCGATCCCAAGGTTTTACCCCAACTCAGCTCGATATCAAGATTTAAACATCCAAGTTACCACCAAAATAATAGTGCTTAGTGGCATGACACATCTCCTTGGTATCGACTGCTCTACACTGAGGTGACAAATTCACCTTGAGGTGTACCGATCCAAGTTGAATTCCAGTCACTCGTGTTAAACTGGGGGCAGACACATTAGGAAATGTCACATTGCTCTGAACTGAATCCATATCATCGATATTTGAATCATTTCAACTAATCATTACCATAGTGTTCTGGTTGTATTGTTCACCTCAGCAATGACAAGATGCTAAGAATTAGCCTGCTGTCATTGCTGGAAACCTCCAGTCTCTGTGGGCCAGCCATATTAGCTTTGAGCCGTTTAGCATGCACTGAAGAAAATTTATTGCAATAATAAAATTGTTAAGTTCCCATGTGCACTAACTTCATTACTATAATCATTAACCCATGTTAAAAAATATGAAGAACTAAATAAAAATGAACCCGACTAACCATTTTACTTCTGCTTAACTATATCACAAGATAGATTCATAGAATCCCTACACTGCAGAAGGAGGCCATTCGGCCCATCGAGTCCACACTGACTCTCCAGAATTTTACCACCCTGTCTGCCAGAGGAATTGAAACAGGCAAGAGGCAAAGGTACATTAACCTGCGGCTGGATTTTACGGTTCTGGGATGAGCACGGTCATAAAATCCCACCCGGAGTGTCTTACCCTCTTCCCTGCCTTATCCCACACATTTTTCCATGGCCAATCCACCTAACCCCCACATCTTTGGAGTCTGAGAGGAAACTGGAGCACCCGGAGGAAACCCACGCAGACATGAGGAGAACGTCCAAATGGACAAACAGCCAAGGTCAGAATTGAGCCTGGATACCTGATGCTGTGAGGCAGCAGAGCTAATCATTGTGTCACTATGCCTATATCTGCCTATTTTCCTTCTTTTTCTCTTAATTTTATTTTCATTATTTTGATTTAATTTTACTTCTATCAAGAAAGAAAAGCCCATTCTAATATTTCTGGTCCACTTCTTTTATAACTTTTTTTCTTCAATGATTTTCCATATCTCTTATGCGTCAACATCCATTTTCAAAGTGGCACTGACATTGAAAACAAATGCTATCTTTTTTACAGTTATCTTCCCCTCCCCCTGCCCTTGCCACCTTCACCTTCACTATGATGCATGTTGGGCGTATTTCTATGGTTACTGATGATTCTGTTTTTCCTATCAGCCAGTTAAGGTGACATCCCAATGTCATCAATCAAAAGAAAATTATTTGGATGAAGTCTCTCTCCACTCTTTTTTAAAAGCGACACAATCAATAAACACGTGATAGATAAAAAGAGTGAAGTTCATAAAATAAAGCAATAACATTGTCACCAGTCTCAACAATACACTCCATTCGTGTCCACCCATCGCGGTAGACCTCAAGTCTGTTTGTGAGTTGCACAATCCAGGCTCAGATATAACCACTACTGACAATTCTAACATGGGGAGAGAGAAAGCATCAAAGCTGAAGCTGTGACCTGTCTTCACCTAGTATCCATATTTTCCAGTTAGACCTTCTGGATAGAGATGAGGGCCGGGCTTCTCCAATTTCATTCACCCCACCATCACTGCCAGCGAGAACAGAGAATTTGGCCAAAACTCCACTCAGTGCAGCAGGATCAGAGAATCCCAGCCACAGGCCAGGTTGGAGAATTCATGCCCAGAACTCTAGCTGATATTTTTCTTCCTCTTTAACTGAGCAGTAACACTATTGTTGCCCAGCTGAGATTAGTTTATTCAGTAGATGAACATGTTAACGCCTACAAGCCTTATGGTAGGTAAACCTCAGTACCATAGTGGCAGTGCATTTTCCCACTGAGATATCATCAAGCTCAACAGTAGTCCCGATAATGATATTTGAACCCTTCCAAAATTTTTCTGCCCACAATCTAACTCAAACCGAATCATTTCTGGGGGCCTGGGTTCGGTTCCTGGCTTGGGTCGCTGTCTGTGTGGAGTTTGCACATTCTCCTCGTGTCTGTGTGGGTTTCCTCCGGGTGTTCCGGTTTCCTCCTACAGTCCAAAGATGTGCGGGTTAGGTTGATTGGCCATGCTAAAATTGCCCCTTAGTGTCCTGAGATGCGTAAGTTAGGGGGATTAGCAAGTAAATGTGCAGGGATATGGGGTTAGGGCCTGGGTGGGATCGTGGTCGGTGCAGACTCGATGGGCTGAAGGGCTTCTCTCTGCACTGTAGGGTTCTATGATTCTATTTCCACCCCTGTGCTCACTAACCTCGACTGACTCCCGCCTCAATTTAAAAATTTTCAGCTTAATATTCAAATCCCCATTGACATCACCCCTCCCAAGCTCTGTAACCTCATCTCTAAAAGATCCCTGTGCTCCTCCAATTCTGGGCTCTTGGTCATCCTCAATTTTAATTGCTATCTTCTTGTTAGCTATGCCTTCAGCTGCCTAGGTCCTAAGCTCTGGAATCCCCTTCCTAAATTCTCAGCCTCTGTGCTTTGCTTTCCTCCTTTAAGATGCACCTCAAATCTTACCTCTTTGATCAAGCATTGTCTCCCATTGTGCCCTTCAGCGGCTCAGTGTTAAATTTTGTTTGGTAACTCTCGTGCAGCACCTTTGGCCATTTTCCTTCATTAACTGTGTAATTTTGTTGACACCATTAAAAACAGTCTTGCCATTGGATCTTTATTCAAGCCAACCAGAATGAAGGAGGCCAAACTTCATTCCACGCAGCCTGATTAACAAACATGAAGCACAGAATTCTACACAGCAACCAGGGTAACACGCCATCACGGTGGTTAGCACTGTTACCTCACAGTGTCAGGGAACCAGGTTCAGTTCCTGCCTTGGGTCACTCTCAGTGCAGAGTTTGCACATTCTCCCAGTGTCTGTGCACGTTTCCCGCAAAGGTGTACAGTTTAGGTGGATTGGCCATGCTAAATTGCTCCTTACTGTCCATAGATGTGTAGGATTAGATGGATTAGCCAAGATAAATGTGGGGGGGGGCGGTTACAGGGAATAGGTTGGAGAGGAGGGCCTTGGTGGGGTGCTCTTTTGGAGAGTAGGTGCAGACTCGATAGGTCAAATGGCTTCTTACTGCACTGTAAGGATTCTATGATTAAGTACATAGTCTGATTTTTAGCTTAAGCCATGAGCCATTTTAATGCTGTAATTCGTTTAGCTCAGAATAAGTGAGACAGACTTTTGTCTCCAAGTTCCCCAAATATTCACTGATAAATCTAACCCAATCTAGGGTCAGACAGTAGAAGTAATTTTCCATGAGTCTCAGCCACTGGGGTCCAAGAGGTGGATGCAAGAGTGGGAATGTGGCAAGTTAGCTCACAGGTCCTCTTTGTCTCAACTTAAAAAGGAAAAGAGAAGTGCACTTGGAGGTTAAAGGGCTGACTTGCAGCTCAGTCCGCCACCCAGTCCCTGGGGAAAAGGAGTCTGATAAGGTGCAGATTTGTTTTCATTCGGCTCTGAACATGCTGGTTAAGTCATATCGTTCCCATTGTGCTTCTTGGATTGGAAACAGCTGCTTCCAAGAACGCCAAGCATACAGCTGCAATATAAAAGGAAGCAAAACAAGTCAGCTGCTTTGTGAAAGATATGAACAAAGACTAAATCCACTTGCAGATCGTGCAGACGACACCTTGTGTAAATGCGAACACAACCTTAAAACAAGGTTCCTGTGCAAAGGTGAAGGCAAAGCATGTTAGGACAGCCTTAAAGAAAGATTATTTATCCTTGTAGAATATGACTTCATTACAACAGACGTTGTGGAGACCCGATGATTAGTCTGCTACTGTACTTACAAGATGTCAGGTCAGAGCTTCTGAGAGAAATTAGGTGGATCAACAAAGCCTTCAGTGATGTTCAACTTGTTAATGGGATTACAGATAATTCCAACCACAAAGACTGCAGTCCATATCAATCGAACACTATACAGCACGTTATCGAAACCAATATTTTCTCAACAATCTTAACACCCCTTCTCTCCTGAAAGTATTAGAATCATAGAATCTGACAGTGCAGAAAGAAGCCATTGTGCCCATTGAGTCTGCACCAACCACAATCCCACCCAAACCCTACCATCCACAACTCCATGTACTTACCCTAGTTAGTCCCCCTGACACTAAGGGACAATTTAGCATGACCAATCCACCTAACATGCACATCTTTGGACTATGGGAGGAAACTGGATAACCCGGAGGAAACCCATACAGACAATGTGCAAACTCGACACAGACAGTGACCCAAGCTGGGAATCGAACCCAGGTCCCTGGCACTGTGAGGCAGCTGTGCTAATCACTGTGCCACTGTGCTGCCCACTAAGTTAAGTATGAACTGCTTAATGTGTTAAGACTACATGGGCACTAAGGTCTCACCTGTTATTTACACTGAAAAACATAATAGGGAGCAGGAGTTGGCCACACGGCTGCTCGAGCCTGTCCCACCATTTTACAAGACCATCGTTGATCCTTGGCCCCCAACTCCACTTGCCCACACAATCCCCATATCTCTTTGTTGCTTCATACAGCAGTTCCAACCTTGAATTTGTGAGGTATGAAATGAATATTGACAAAATATTTGGCCACAGACAGCATGAAAGCTCAGTCAGATCACACTCTCACTTGAAGTCTGTATATCTGCGTTTCTAGCAGGGAATTGCAATTATGAATCAGAAGCCTTCCCTAACCCAAAGGCATTGCTGCCAATAGTACCATTGCCTCAGCTGAGGTAATTTTGCACTCTCTGGGGATTGAATCTCACACCTTTTATGGCTCAATTTTCACTGTGTGAGTGAGGGACTATATAGAGTTTTAATTGGACAGATGAGTTCTAATAGGCAGAATGGTCTTGTCTTTAATTTTGCTTTCATTCTAATTCTAATCTAACAAGCCCCTTGCCACATTCATCAGTTAACAGATCCTCCACCGCTGTTCACTTAATCTCCAGCTTCTCATTGCTTGGGCAGCACGGTGGCACAGTGGTTAGCACTGCTACCTCATAGTGCCAGGGATTCGGGTTCGACTCCTGACTTGAGTTACTGACTGTGCAGAGTCTGCACATTCCCCTCATGTCTGTGTGGGTTTTTTCTGGGTGCTCTGGTTTCCTCCCACAATCCAAAAGACGTGCTGGTTAGGTGCATTGGCCTTGCTAAATTCTCCCTCAGTGTATCCGAAAAGGTGCTGGACTGTGCCAACTAGGAGATTTTCACAGTAACTTCATTGCAGTGTTAATATAAGCCTATTTGTGCCATTAATAAATAAACTTAATTAATAAAATGAAGATAGTTCTCTTTTCAATTACTGTCTAGATTCAGACATATTTAATGCTGATTCTTCATTGCAACTTATTATCCCACCTATTTTAGTGTCATCTGCAAATTTGACAATAATACCTTCTATCCCTGTATCCAAGTCATTAAATAGATTGTAAATTATTGGACCCGAGGGGCAAATCCTGTAGCACCTGACTAGTTACATTTTGCCACCAGAAAAAGACCAATTGATCCCAACTCTCTGCCTTCTGTCTGTTAGAAGTCTCACAACACCAAGTCCAACAAGTTTATTTGATAGCAACCTTACACATATCTGTCAGTTACCCAGTCTTCTATCCAAGCTTATTAATTATTCCTAACCTCATGTGATCTTACCTAGTTTAAATTTTCACACAATGTCCAGCAGTTAACTATTAGTCATCATAACTAAAGCATTCACCATTGCAATGCTGTACCAATCAGAACCCAGTCCCCAATCAATCAATGCTCTCTTTACATACAATATAAAGGTGTTGTTTATTCTGACATTGGTGTTCTTGAGATTGTCCTGATGAGTGTCAGATAAAAAGCTTCAACAAAATATCTTTTCTCAGCAATATTCAAATCACCAGTTATGACCTCAAGTACAGTTTTAATACAGTGACGTGCATACCCCATGCCAAGTCTAAAATTATGTCCCATATGTCGACAGAATTTCTTATTTGCAATTAAGGAATTGCTATTTACAAACATTCACAATGTGAGGCCTTGGCTGTGTATAACAGCAGCCAATTTAATAATAATAAAGTTAGTGACAGATTGAATCAGCGGCACTGTGGAATAAATTATTTTGAAGAGATTTGCTGGTGAGATTGTCATCAGGTACATAACATTATTCACTGAGACAGGATCTTAAGATATATTGCCATTGAAGGAATGGGAGTGAAGTGAACTCCTGTGTATTGTATATTTTAAATATAGATTGTATAAAATTATGCTTTCCTTGCATCACGTTTTGTGGTCAGAATCATATATGGTGACACAGTTGTTAGCACAGCTGCCTCACGGCACCAGAGACCTGGTTTTGTTTCTGACCTCAGGTGACTGTCTGTGTGGAGTTTGTATGTTCTCTCTGCTTCTGCGTGTGTTTCCTCAGGACGCTCCGCTTTCATCCCACAGTCCAAAGATGTGTGAGTGAGGTTGATTAGCCATGGTAAATTGTCCCTTAGTGTCAGGGGGATTAGCAGGGTAAATATGTGAGGTTAGGGCCAAAGTCAGGTTGTCGGTGCAGGCTTGATGGGCGGAATGGCCACTTTCTGCACTGCAATGATTAAGAATTGTCAATCAAACAATGAGAGTAAGTCATAAAAGCTGAGATATAACTCTATACTCCTGCTGTGAGAAACCTTATATCAGATACGTAAAACAAAATGAATTACCATGACTTTCTTTGCAAATGAAAGCAGCAATTTAAAATATTTATTTGTGACACAATTGATTCATCTTTTTAATAGCATCATCATTTATGTTACTTTCTGTCAAGCATTTAAAGTTGTCTGTTAGGAGTTCATCTGTTCATACAGAAGGACAAACTTTGTGACACCATGAGGAAAAGCAATAGAAAATAAAATAAAAGAAGGAGCTTGTTCATTTTAGTTTCATCTCATTTTTCCATTCAAATTTGCTTATCTATTTGCTGCTTAGGAATAAGAGCAGGCCATTCAGCCCCTCAAACCTGCTCCATCTTTCAAATGGATCATACCTCAATACCATTTTCCCATGTTCGCTCCATGCTATTGGTGTCATTGGTATCCAGGAATCTATCGATCACAGTCTTGAACAGACTCAATGACTGAACTTCCACAGCCCTCTGGAGTAGAGAATTCCAAAGATTCACCACCCTCTGAGTGAAGAAATTTCTCCTCATCTCAGCCCCAAATGGTTTACCTCTTATTCTGAAAATGTGTCCCCTGGTTCTAGATACCTCTCCCAAACCTCCTGCCAGAAGAAACACACTTTATACATTTACCCTGTCCAGCCCTATAAGAATTTTGGAAGTTTCAATGAAATCATTTCTCATTCTTCTAAACTCTAGAAAATACAAGACCAGTCTCCTCAATCTCTCCTCAAAGGACAATTCTGCCATCCCAAAAATTAGTCTGGTTAACCTCTGCTGCACTTCTCAATAATAGATATATTCTTCCTTAGATAAGGGGATGGAAACTGTGCACAATATTCCAGGAGCAGTCTAACTAAGGTTCTATACAAATGAAGCAAGACACCTTCACTCCTGTGATCAAATCTTCTTGCAATAAAGGCGATCATAATATTTATCTTCCCAGTTACTTGTTGCACTGATATGTTACCTTCCAATGACTTAAGAACAAAGTTACCCAGGTTGCTTCGATCAGCATCATTTCCCAATCTTTTACCATTCAAAAAATATTCAGCACATCCTTTTCTCCTTCCAAAGTGGATAACCTTTCACAGGTCCGTGTTGTTGCTCACTCACCAAGCCTCTCCAAATTTCTTTGAAATAAAATTTGCATCCTCCTCACAACTCGGATTCTCATCTTGTTTTGTGTCATCCGCAAACTTGGAAACTGAACATTTATCCCGACACCCAAATCACTGATATAAGCTATAACCAGCTGGGGCCCAAATACTGATCCTTGTAGTCCCTGAGCAGTCACAGCTTGTCAACATGATGTTTTGGAATAGAATGGAATAGAATAGAATAGAATAGAATCACTACAGTACAGATGAAGGCCATTTGGCCTATCAAGGCTGTACCTACTATAATCCCACCCAACCATAATCCCCGTAGCACTACATATTTACTCTACTAGTACCCCTAACACGAAGAGGCAATCTATCATGGCCAATCAACCTGACCCTGCACATCTTTGGACTGTGGGAAGAAACTGGAACACCTGGAGGAAACCCACACAGACACGGGGAGAATGTGTAAACTCCACACAGACAGTGACCCAAGCCGGGAATTGAACCCATGTCCCTGGCACTGTGAGAAATCAATGCTAACCGCTATGCTACCGTGCCGCCCATCTATTTATTTATTTTGTGATTCCTATTCTGTTTTCTGTCCACTAACCAATCCTCAAATCATGCAGAATATCATTCCCTATCCGAGGTGCTCTGATGCTATTTAGTAACCTCCTGTGTGGGATTTTGTCAAGAGCCTTTCCTTTCATAAATTCATATTGATTCTGCCCCATCAAATCATTACTTTCTGAGTGCCCAGGTATCACATCCGCTCCTGCTAGAATATTATTTAAAAAGTAAGTAACAAGGCTCAGTGGATAAGTGCTCTACGACACCCATATAGCCTGCAAAGGTCTTGTATTTGATCCCATGTTGAGGCTGAGTTAGCTGGGGCAGTTGATTGTTACAATTGGAAAACTGTAAAGAAAGACTTGTATTTATAGAGCACGTTCATAAGGACCAGACGTCTCAAAGCACTTTACAGCTAATTGAGTACTTTTGAAATGTTATCAAAGCTATAATGGAGGAAATAGAACAGCCAGCCTGAACACAGTAAAAACTCCAGCAAGCAGCGATGCGATTATGAACAGATCATCTTTTGTAATGTTGATTGAGGGATTAATATTGGCTGGGGCATCTGAGATAACGCCCCTGCTCTTTTTCAAAATATTTCCATGGCATTTTTCACATTCACCCAAGGCAGATGGGGCCTCAGTTTAATATCTCACAACAATTCCAGCAGTGGAGCACTCCCTCGGTGATGATCTGGAATGTCAACCTTGATTTCTGTGCCCACGTAAAAATTGAATCCAGAATATTGTGACTCAGAGGCCAGAGTGCTACCTACCAGGACACAATATGCCTCCAATGCACACACCTTTAAGTAGTAGCCAAATCAGTGACAGCCTTCATATGCATGAATAGGATCACATTTAACTCCGCTCCTCTGTGTGGAATATTTTTTTAGAATCCCCACAGTGCAGGAGGAGGCCAGTGGCCCATCGAGCCTGCAACAATCCCAACTCAGTCTGTCCCCATAATCCCACCTATTTACCCTGCTAATGCACTGACACTAAGGGTTAAGAGAGCATGGCCAATCAACCTAACCTGCACATCTTTGGAGTGTGGGAGGAAACCGGAGCACTCGAAGCATACCCACACAGACATGGGGAGAATGTGCAAACTCCATAGAGTTAATGTTTCCAGTCCATACGACTCTTCTTCAGAGTTAAAGAGAGGGAGAAACAGCGCGCAGCATGCACTTCACCCAGTACTGCCTGGTTTCCTCGCACAGTCCAAAGATGTGCAAGTTAAGTGGATTGGCCTTGCTAAATTGCCCCTTAATGTCCCAAAATGTGTAGATTAAGGAGATTAGCAGGGTAAAATTTAAGTGTAAGTTTATTTATTAGTGTCACAAAGAGACTTACATTAACACTGCAATGAAGCTACTGTGAAAATCGCCTAGTCACCACACTCTGTTCGGGTATACTGAGGGAGAATTTAGCATGGCCAATGCACCTAACTTGTGGGATCAAGGGTAGGGGATGGGCCTAAGTAAGATCCTTTGTCGGAAAGTCAATAGTGATCCGATGGGCTGAATGGCCTCCTTCAGCACTGAAGGGGTTCTATGATTCTCTGATTCTATAAAATGGACAATTGGGGCTTGATTTTAAAATAGACTGTTGTCTTATTCAGCTGCCCCGCTTGTAGGCTTATTGCAAGATTATGGAAGTCGCAGTGACAATGGAAGAGGGGCAATGTGATAATTGTCCCTTTAAGGGCAACACCACAGAAAAGGGTTACCTGGCAATTAGGATTAATCACCGTTGGGAGTGGAGTCCTCTCTTATGCAGGAGACATGAGGCTGCTGCTTTCTTATTAATAAATCCTTTAAGTACCCATCAATGAAGCCTGTGAAAAACCCTCTTCACTTTGTCCTTCTTCTGCCTTATTTCCACTAGGAACGCAACCTCAAGATCTCCTTCTTCTTATCATGATTTTTTATTCATTCGTGGGACAAGAGCATCACTGGCTGGCCAGCATTTATTGCCCATCTCTAGTTACCCTTGGCTAGGCCATTTCAGAGAGCAGTTGAGAGTCAACCACATTGCTGTGGCTCTGGAATTCAAACATAGACCAGACCAAGTAAGGACGGATGATTTCCTTCCCTAAAGCACATTAATGAACCAGATGGGTTTTTCCGGCAATTGACAATGGTTTCATGGCCATCGGTAGATTCTTTATTCCAAATATTTTTTATTAAATACAAATTCCATCACCTGCTGTGGTGGGATTTGAACTCAGGAACTCCTGGATGAAAAACAGGAGGCCTGTCAATGCCCATGGAATCAGATGCCAACATGAGCAATTGCCTGTCAGGGAAAACTGCAGAACAAATAACAGAGATAAATAAAAGAGTATGCAGCAGCTAGTAAAACAGGCAAGATTAAAGTGGCACAACATGAAAATTATGAGACACAAGTGCTTTTGAGGTGATGTCAGTCATCAAACTGGATAACTTGGTAATAGCATAGTGGCACAGTGGTTAGCACTGCTGCCTCACAGTCCCAGGGACCTGAGTTTGATTTCTGGCTTGAGTCACTGTCTGTGCAGAGTCTGCATGTTCTCCCTGTGTCTGCATGGGTTTCCTCTAGATGCTCTGCCTTCCTCCCACAGTCCAAAGATGTGTAGGCGAGGTGGAATGCTAAATTGCCCCTTACCATCAGGGAGACTAGCTAGGGTAAATGGTGATGTTGGGCATAGGGCCTGGGTGGGACTGTGGCCAGTGTGGACTCGATAGATCAAATGGCCTCCTTCTGCTCTGTAGTGATTCTATAACCTGTGAAACAAGCAAGTCATTCTTTGCCTAAATGAATTAAAATTGTTTATATTATACTTTTTGGCCAATGAGGTACTGCGACCAAAATAAGTCACATTTAAAATTAAGTGACTCTGTGATATAAAAATATAAACAAATGACTTTGTATTTTGAAGCTTCATAACAATAGATAATGACAACCTGAATCAGTGGAATTCCCTCTGTAGATTGACAAGTCTATCAGCTTGTTCAGACTCACAACCCACTGCAATCTGTATCCAACCACTCCCCTGTCTGCAGCTAGAATTCATTTCTTCCTCACAAACAGTAATAGTTTCATATTTAAACTGTTAATTCAGCTTTGACAATTGCAGAGAAATGAGGGTGGAGGCTGTGTGTACAGTCTGAGGAAGACATTATCTAATAAGGCAATGGGCGGATTAAAGCAGTGTCACAACAATTGGGCTCTCAGTAAAAATAGCAAGCTCCTCCCTCAGAAAGTGAGTCCGGGACAGTGAGTAGTGTAAGAATGTGAGTCTCATAAAATATGGTTCGTTATGAGGATTGTCTTGCAATTTTCCATACAGATGGTTTATAATAGCTTTATTTATTTTTAGGCCATATAAATGTTTATCACAGGTCCAGCATGAGGTGTTGACAGACATTACACATCACACGTCTTACGTCATCCAGAATGGGTCACATTTAAGATGCTGATTAATTTAATAAAGTTTGGATCATCATTCAAGCTCTTTTGCATGAAAACCTGATAAAGGTTTCTCCTGGAAAGATAAGAATCCATGTCGGGGATCCGTAAAATAAAGAACGTTATGGGCAGAATTTTCCCATCCTGTCCACCACGGGAATCTAGCAGACAGGACACAGACTATGCAAATGTCTGTTGACCTCGGATGGGATTTAACGATCTTGGGATGAGGACAGCCAGAAAACCAGCCCTACGTACCCATTGATAATACAATCTTGTGGATAGTTATATTGAGTTACATCGAAATAGCGTTTACATCGAACAGCGATCTGATTATTTAGCTTGCCCTTAAAAGCAGCTGATACTTATCTCAACTATTCCCTGTGATGGTGAGTTGCACATTCTTACCACACTCTGGTAAAGATACTTTCTCTTAAATACATATTGGATTCATTAATTATATGCTTGTCTACGATGTGGGTTTCCATTGAATCAGTCCCCATCAACAATGTATATTTTCTTTCATTCATTTAATGGGACATGAACATCGCTGGCTGGGTCAACATTTATTGAGGCCCTTGAGAGTCAACCACATTGCTGTGCATCTGGAGTAACATGTAGGCCAGACTTCCTTCCCTAAAGGACATGAGTGATTCAGATGGGTTTTTACAACAATCAAAAATTTCATGGCCACCATTAGACTTTTAATTCCAGATTTGGTCAAGTTCAACTTTCACCACCAGCTGTGTGGGATTTGAACCCAGGTCCCCAGAACTTGCTCTGGGTCTCCTGATTGCTAGTAAAGCAACAATCTTGTTGAGCCACTATCACCCTTGTTGATGTGAGAAGCAAGTTTATTTCTACCCACTTGCATGTCAATTTTACTCAGTTACTTACCTGCCATGGGAACAGGCAGGTTTGTATTTTAACCTGCTGCGCTCAACAAGTAGTAATGGCACCTACTCAAAGCTAAGGTTGTTGTCAAGGCTTGAATAATATTTACTACAAAGCCTGAGCATCCAACTGACTGACCCAGCAGGGGACTGTGTCACGGCCAGAAGAGGCTCCAAATAATTTGGGCAGGATTTCTTGGGTAGTGGAGTTTCCAACCCTGCCACCACTGCCGCCACTGAAAAAATTGGTGGGGAATGTATTCCCACTGGTATTGGCTTTCCTACAGCCATTTGATACTCTGTGGGTGTGAATCGGTCAGAGGTGTGAGTTCCGCTCCTCACTCAGGGGAATGCTTCACCTCAGTGGACTGTCAGCAAGTCAGATTGACCAGCAGTTCTGTAAACCCAACGGTACCCCTAGGAGCAGTGGCCTACACCTAGAATACTATAAGTCTGGGAGCCGAGGACTTTGGCACGAGTAGGGAGCTTGTGATGGAGACAGGAAGGGCGGTCCCAGGGGAAATGCCAGGAAGTAGTGTTGTGGTGGAATGGCAGGGGTGGATGGAACACTCTGTGAAGGGGGAGCAGAGGCAGATATTGAGAGGGGTGTCCTGATCATGAAAGGGGGCTGGTTGTGGAGGCACCCGTCTCTTGTCAGTCCAAGACCTGAGCAGGCTCACGTGACAGGCTCCACAATCATCTCTGGCCTCTCCCCAGTTGACATGTGGCTGAGAGGGAAGCAGCCCATGAGTGTCTAATAACTGTGGGCCCACTTGCCCATACTCCTTAACATTTCTGCGAGTTTGAAGTGGACAGGTGGGAGGGCCACCCAGTGAATTTTACTCGTTCTCATCTACATACATACATAGATACATACTTACATATGTAGATACATACATACATAAATACATATATGCATATAAATTAGGAGCAGGAGTAGACCAGCCAGCGACTCAAGCCTGCTGTGCCATTCAGTAAGATCCTAGCTAATTTGATTATAACGTCAATCATACCTTTCAGCTCCTTATTAATTAATTCTATCAGGCTCTGCCTTAAAAATATTCAAGGACTCCACTTCCTCTGCCTCTTGAGGGAGAGTTCCAGAGATTCACAAACCTCTTGGCAGGAGTGTCCTTTGTTGTTAATTTTCTTGTGGAGCCAGGAGGAACAGGAGTGCTGCCTTTCATTCTATTTATTTCAGCTGTATAAAAACATTAACAAATTCAATGAACATTGGTTGATGCACTTAGCCAGATGAGAATCAAAGTGGTGAAGATGCAAATCCACACTGTATTTAACCTTCAAAACTTTGCATATAAATATAGTATTAGGTCAATTTGCAGCCCTTAAATGAAAAATAAACTGTAACATCTTGCTTTAGTAAAGTGCTTGCGTGCCCTATGCTATTCTTATTCACACAGTAATCATTTGGTAGACTCTTGAATTTATGAAAACAGAACATGGTTACATTTAAAATAGTGCATTTCGTGCTGTGGGAGAGCTGGAAGTCAACCCTTTTTTGATAAGGACATGAGTCATTAACTTTAGCAATGACTGTGGAAATTGAGATGCTATGATTCTAACATTTCCAATTATTGCATCCTTATGTCTGACTGTTTGGTTGCAATGCAATTAATAACACTTTAACAAGGGCAATAATGACAGCGTCTCCCCGATGATTATATCTACACATAATTGTACACATAGCTGGGAAATCCTTGTGACAGGGCCCTTCCCGGTGCTAACGTTCCCTTGTTTCCTGAAATTCATAAATAGGTTTTTTGTTAATGGATTTGAGTCACTTCCCTGTTCCAACAATGGCATTCTGTGTAGAAAGGTACTTATCAGCAGTCTGGAGTACTCCCTTGATGCTCAGTGGATGAATACCTCTGTCTCGTCTGTTGCTAAGTTATATGGATTCCTGAGCTGTGCTGGTAGCACTTGGCTGAACATCAGAATGCTTCAAACACAACAACAACTTACGCCTACACACCACCTTTCACACAGCAACATGTCCCAAGAGGCTTGCCTTACAGTATCCAGCTTGAGTCATTGCTGACGGGAAAGATGTAGAGTCTAAAGGAGAGAAGGAGACAAATGAGCAATCTGACTGGGAAAAGTCATTGCTTAAAAATTAGTTTGTGCCCAAATTGGGGTTGAGGGCAGGTGCTGAGGCAATTGGCTGGCAGCAGCTCACAGATATAAGTACAATATTTTGCACTTTCCTTTTTTCAACTTAAGTGTCTATAAAAATCATTGGTTTGCCTGCTGTTAGCCTGTGAAAACTGAATATAACAGTTGCAATCCAATTTGGCAGCAGAACTGAAGCAGGCAGCATGTTCCTGATTTGTACAGGCAATAGGCCTAATGTCCATATTGGGCAGACATTCTGAATGAAACAAGGGCACTGTAAAGATACACTTCCGTTTGTGAAGCACAAAAGGTATTTATTTAGAAGAATTGTACAGTAGCCGCATGTTAGCTCCCAAATCATTTCTGCCTAGGAGCCTCTCTCACCAAAGGGTGATTCGACACCCTGGCTGGGATTTTCTTACCGTTCACTCCTCACTGATGCTGCGAGCGAGGACGAAGAAGTTGGCGCTCAGCCAAATCTCTGTTCCCTGCAGCGGGACCAGAAAAATCCCACCGCCTGAATGGTCTGAAGATTCTGCCATCTGAGTCCCAACTGGTCACCCAGGCCAGGTGACCCTTACGTTGCCCTTAAAGGGACAAACACCACAGGCACCCTCACCAATGTAAGCGTGGACTGAGGGCACACACACAACATATTGGACCTTTCAATACCCGTTCATCACCCAAAAGATATGTGCTATACAACTGAATTCATTCAATTGTGTTCAATAATGATCAAAACTATTTTTTCAGTGGAAGCTTGGAAATTTGTTTGTGAAAAAGTAAATGACATCCCTTTGCCTCTGGCTTTAAGAGGCGTTGATCTTGTGAAAATAAAACAAGTAGGTTAATGACGATAGCAGTTTGCAGTGAAATCTCATGAACATTAAATATCTGTCCATTGGTGCCGCAAAAGTGCATTTCCAGATTCTGCACACGATGATCCTAAGGTGATCTCACAGAATGCACCAACAATCTGAAATAACATGAACGTGACTTTTATTCTATGCCTTGCACGCTCTTTTCTGTACACTGTACTGTGAGAAGTCAAAGGATGGCCACAGCATGTTTTCCACCGGCAGCCATGGCTTGTCATCGGCCTTCAGGAGGATCTGCTGGTCCCATGGCGTGGCCAGGTTTGAAGGTTAAGGGGATGATTGGTTTATCGAGCTGTTGGTCAGGGGGGTTGGGTGTGGGTCTTCCCCATAAACCACAATATATAACCACAAAATATACATTTTTTTAAAAAAAATCACAGTAGGCTGTAATTAATGAATTCCGTGCACGCAGTTCAAAAGGCATTCAAAATCCCCTTGTTTGGACACTTGCAGACAGTAAGAAGGACCATGAATATTTCTGTCTGACACTATAATCTCAGGAGTGCTGCATAATAGTTAATTTCAACAGAGAAATGGGACATTTCAACTTCATACCTTCTGGCTCAACTCCGTAACAGTTAAAAGATACAGTGTAGTTAACAAACGAGTACTGATGTGTTTATCTGCTCACCTCACTGCACTTTACATGAGTGTTTCTGCCATGCAGTTCCTAGGTTATATACATTGCCAATACAGGTTCCAGCCTCTCCGTAAACTTGTCAGTGAGTGAGTGAGGAGTTGTGCTGTCAGCCAGGAGGTGCCGTGCTGTAGGCGACACAGTAGCGCAGTGGTTAGCACTGCTGCTTCACAGCTCCAGGGACCTGGGTTTGAATCCTGGCTTGGGTGACTGTCTGTGTGGAGGTTGCACATTCTCCTCGTGTCTATGTGGGTTTCCTCCGGGTGCCCCGGTTTCCTCCCACAGTCCAAAGGCGTGTGGGTTAGGTTGATTGGCCATGCTAAAAAATTGTCCCTTAGTGTCCTGAGATGCATAGGTTAGAAGGAGTAGCAGGTAAAATATGTAGGGATATGGGTGGGATTGTGGTAGGTGCAGACTCAATGGGCTGAAGGGCCTCTCCCTGCACTGTAGGGTTTCTATGATGATTCAGTGTTATGTGTGGGCAGGAGTTAGTGAGTATAAAAGGTGCCACTCCTGAAAAATGTGCTCAGGGGGAGCTGTCGTTCCCCTTAGCTACACCACTGAGTTCACCCATCCCACCACTGGGGACCCTTTGAAAGGGATTGACGTCGCCAGCTCCAGAAGATCCTGCCAGAGGGAAGGGCTGGAAAATCCCACCCAACATCTTCACAAAGTAAATCATTTTGATTCCTGGCCAGTACAGATTCCATTCAGGACGACCGTGCCTTTACAGCTGGAGAAACTGAAAACGTAATGGAGTTGCAAAGAAGCAACAATTCACAAAACTGTCTCCCTTAGTGTCATTCAAACCCCAGGGGGCCGATTCTCCCATTCCGACCCACTAATTTTTTTAGCGCGTCGAGTTGGGAGATGTGCGTGTGCGCTGATTCGCAGGATTGGCACATGCATTCCTGACGCCTGCGCATCTCCCACTGCCTGAAATCTAGTGCAGTCGGGGCCACACAAGAAACCAGCGGGAAGACCGGGTAAGTAATTTTAATCTATTTTTGATGTTATTTGAATGTCATTATTGGGCCTGGGACTGAATTCTCTGGGCCTGATTCCATCTCCCACCCCGCGAGTACAAATTCACTCCAGCAGGGTTTATATTAACTCCCCACTTTTGGGGAATTGGTAGGAAACTCTGCTAGACTGAAGGGAGGGCAATTGAAGCCCCCCCCCACTCCACAGAGGGTCGGGTGGTGGCAGGGTTTTGCCCCTGAGCATGGGTACCTTGGCAGTGCCAGCCGGTTCCCCTGGCACTGCCCAAGGAGCAAAGTGCCCATGTCCCAGGGGCACCTTGGCATTGCTCACTGGGCATGGGACAGTGCTAAGGCCTATTGGGGGGGGGCTTAGGGTTGGAGCCTGATGGGAGCGGTGCCTAGGGGCAGGTTTTAGGTGAGGTCTGTAAGGGTAGGGGGTCCTGCTGCCACTCTGCCATTTGGATCAATCAGGGTTAAAGGGAGGCCAGCAATCAGGGTGGTCTGGGGGGTCTGCCTTCCGTGGGAGGGTTCTATCTCTTGGGGTGGTCTGCCTCCTGTGGCGGGGGGAGGGTAGTCTGCCCGGGTGCGAGGTGGCGGGGGTGTGTCGTCACTGCTGGGTAGGGGGGGAGCCTGAAGATCAGGATGCTCTGATATGGGGCAGGGGTCGGAGCTGGCCCAGGAATGCTTATAGGGGCTCTGATCAGGCCATGGGTTGGGGCTTGGGGAGCAGTACTGTGAAGATCCTGGGCTGGCCAGCAACTGGGCTAGCCAACAAACCAGAGGCTAACAGATCAGGGCCACTGGACATATGTAGAGACCCGTAACTTCAGACTCCAGTGTGAATGGACCGTGTCCCCCAACTGTGAGCTCTGCATTGCATAGTGCGTGGGAGATTTGGGTCTGAAGTTTCACTGAAAAAGAAATGTGACTTGCACCATCTTTCCCATGAATTCAGCAAATGGGAGAATCGCACCCACCCACCCCCTCCCCAGGTATTCACACAGCAATGGGATAGAGGCTATCACACTTTGTTGGGACAACAAGTTTGAACATTGACCAACATGCAACCAGCCATCTGTGGTTGGGCAGTTGTTCAATCACCAGCTCAGCTTCAAATATAAATGAGTCACAGAGGACCAATGCCAACATAGGCCCACCAAAGTGTGGTTCTACCATTTGGTCAACATAGCGCAAAGATTGGAAACCAATCATTGGTTGGGAACCAGTTCTATGTATTTAGACTCCAGCAGTTATTGCACCCAAGATTGAAAACATCTTCCAAGCGAATGTAATTATTTTCCAAGCAAAAATGACTCTGTCACAGTTCAAAAAAATTCTCCAAGTATCGCAGTAATATTAAAAATTGCTTTACCTTTTCAGTACGTTATTAATGGAGATCTTATTTTATGTGAGATTATCAAATTTAGCCAATCCGCTTAAATTTATTTCACAGTGGCACAGTGGTTAGCACTACTGCATCACAGCGCCAGGGACTCAGGTTTAATTCCAGCCTCGGATGACTGTGTGGAGTTTGCATATTCTCCCTGTGTCTACGTGGCTTTTCTCTGCGTGCTCCAGTTTCCTCCCACATGTGCAGGCTTGGTAGTTTGGCCATGCTAAACTGTCCTCGAGTGTCCAAAGATGTATAGGTTAGGGAAATTAGCAGGGTAAATATGTGGGGATACGGCTAGGGTGCAATGCTTTGTTGGAGAGTTGGTGCAGACTCGACAGGCTAAATCGCCTCCTTTTGCACTGTAGAGATTCTATGATTCTATCTTAATTAACCTGGCAAGAGTAGAGTTTCCACATTGGGCACAATGAGAAAAATTATCTTGAAATTGCACTCTTTTCCCAATGAAGCTCTGATACATGTTTCCACTCAAACGCATTTGTAGTATCGCAAACATAAACTCTTCCATGAGCCAGTGCAATCAGACAGCAGATAACATGTAATTGTTTGACTTTAGTGCAGTTTTATTAAAGCTGCTGAATATGTAGTTTATCACAAAACAATAAACAAAGTTAATATGTGTCTGATCCACCATCTATGAGCAACTTGATTTTAAATCACTGAAAATGACATTGAGCCATTTACTAGTTTCTGTTGCTGACCATCAGATTGTTTCATTAGAAATTAAATATTTTTAATACTTACTACCTACTAGTGCCCATGCATCTAAAGGAAATAATTTAATTTGAAACAAATCTTTGATCAACTGCAAAGGAGTGCTATCATCAGAAACTCGCCGCGATGACTCATTGGATCTGGGGTATGGCCAGTTTCGTGGGAAGAGTTAGTGAGTAGTGTAATGTTCTAAACCACACAAAAAAATCACAGAAACTTTAAGCTTGATGTAAAATGCTTTTTTAAATTCTGTGAGCTTTTACAACAGTTTGGTCAATTTCACACTGAAAACTAGCAGAAACTCTGAAGGGACGGTGATATATTTCCAAGTCAGGACGGTGAGTGGCTTGGAGTGGAGCTTGCAGGTGGTGGTGTTCCTATATATGTGCTGCCCTTATCCTTCTAGATGGAAGTGGTCATGGGTTTGGAAGGTGCTGCCTAAAGATCTTTGGTGAATTGCTGCAGTGCACCTTGTAGATCGTACACACTGCTGCTACTGAGCGTCGATGGTGGAGGGATTGAATGTTTGTGGATGTGGATGTGTGGACCTGGTAGGAACAGATTTAGATTTTATGGATTGGTTTGGATAACCAGGAGAGGTGCCTCTTTGCATATATCAACAAACCAAAGTTAATGGACACAGATTGACTTTAACAGCTGAAGTTGGATTGGGAGTATGTTTTTCAGGTTGCAATGACCAACAAGCTTGAATAGTTATCAAATAAGTTCAATAATACTTCCAAGGACAGTTATGAAGGCATAATCAATGTGGAACTACACATGCCTAGCATACTGCAATCAATATAATGAGGTCTTATAACTGCTTTCACAATTTTGGTAGTGACTGTATTTCTAGACCCACATGCGCTTTTATTCTGCTCCAGTCCAGTTCTCATGTCTCACCACATATGGTTAACTGAACTGATTTAAACTTGCCTGCTTTCAGGTTTCTAAATAAGAGATCATACCAGGATGATTCCTACATCCAGAATGAAGGCTCATGAAGAAATAATGAGAGTGCAGAGACATATATTTAAATGGATTCAATTAAAACTTCACAATTTCATAATGCAATTCCATTAAATTAACATAAATTATTTTTTTTTTGAAAATAGGGTGTGATCTTACTGGCTGTTCACACGACGCCCTCCCTGCAGTGAGGTTGAAGAATTTGAAGCCCAGCCAAACCTCCATTCACTGCAGAGGGATGGGAAAATCACACCGGCGTGAATAGCTGTAACATTTCGCCAATAGTGTTACATTGTACTTACAGGACAGAAACAGCCCAATAAGCCAATGCTGCATTTATGTTCCACTGAAGTCTCCTCTCACTCTCTTCAACTCACTCCATCAGCATATCCTTTTATCCCTTTCCTATCTAGCTTCCTCTTAAATGAAACAATGCTGGTTGCCCCAATTATGCTTGTGGTAGCAAATCCCACACTCTTTGTGTCATGCAGTTTCTCCCAAATTACCTTTTGGATTTATTAATGATCATACTGGGTTTAAGATCTTACAATTGAAAACATTTCTTCCACATTCACCCTATCGAAACTGTTTAATTACATTTATCAGGTCAAAAGAGCCCCTTTCCAGTTAGATATAACTTCAGTTCCACTATTATTCTCCATTCTGCACCTTGTTCATTGCCTCACTATCCATTTGATAACATGGAGATCAGAACACTGTACTCCAAAAAGAAAAAATAAGAATCGTTACATTGGTGGTTGCCATTATACCATTGAGTCATTTCCCACAAGAGATTTAACTGAAATCCATTTGAGGGCACTCCACCCTGTTTGCACATTTGGGAAGAATAAAATGTGGTCCACAAGGGGATTTATAGAAGATTGTTGATGTCGTCTTTCACTGATGTACAACGCATCGCATAAACATAACGATGCAATTGTGGCATCATTAGTATATATGTATATATGAAAGATTTTATTAAGTTTTATCACATTCCAAGGAAACCATCTTCATTAGCGAGAACTGAAAAATATATTTCCTCATTCTTATATTGTTTATCTGGCAAAGTATTTATGTTCAAATGACACTGAAGTTGGAAGTTAAATAGCTGCTGTCTGAATGGGAGACTAGTACAGTCAACAAATACAATTACTGAATTCTTTTCTCAGCATTTAGACTCCCTGCTGTTTCCAGATAGCATACTTCAGAAAGGAGGCTATATATTTGTTGGAACACAGAACTTACCAGTGCTAGGTCAGTGCCACTAAGATTAGCTGATGAGATATGTACTGCTACAAACCAAAATGTTCAGTCAGCACTTTCTCTCCCCTGCGCGAGTTATAAATTTTCATGTACCTTTGTGGCTATTAGCTTTTCCAAGATGTAGATCCCAAAATAGACCCAGGGTAATTTATTAGTAGTCTGTGGAAGTGTGCTTTGTGTGTCAAATCCCTTTATATTGTTTCATGCTTTATGCATTTGTAACCAGTGTCATGTTAGAATGCATTGAACTTCACTCAGGGTTAGGATTTCCACACACACACACATACACACCCTGATGACTCAGACTGTCAACACCCATGCTAGCATTCCAACATTTCATTGCCAGAGCATTTTCTGACATGTATATGACTGACTATAATTGGTGCTTGATATCATCATTAAACGTTAAGTAAGGAATTGTTGTTTTCCATTATTCTGGAATTCTCTGCCTGTTGAAGTGGTGGAGGCTGCCTCGCTAAATATTTTTAAGACGCGGGTTGATGGGTTTTTGATAAGAGAGGGGATTAAGGGTTATGGAGAGAGGGCGGGAATGTGGAACTGAGCCACGACAGATCAGCCATGATCTTATTGAATGGCGGGGCAGGCTCGAAGGGCTAGATGGCCTACTCCTGCTCCTATTTCTTATGTTCTTATGTTCTTATTATGCACAGGAACCTGGTCTATCTAAGCAGACTGAAAATGAATTACGTTCCAGTCTAAAAAGTTGCTTTCAAACAACCTGGCAAATATAAATGGATCACATTTAAGCAAATAGTTGCAACTCCGAGTCACAAGATGATACTGAATCCTCCCACTTTTCCCTTGCTAAAAACTTGTTTCATCTTTCATTTTTCTCAGCTTTGATGAAAGGTCATTGACCTGTAACGTTAACTCTATTCTTTTCTCCACAGGTGTTGCCGGAGCTGAGGAATACTGCCAGCATTTCAGAAGGTAAAACCTGTTTAAAATGTTCAAATATCATCGATAAGTCAGTAATGCTGGAACCCACAATACTGGAGCTCCATTTTAAGGTATGCATAGCCAATTCAGACCAGTTTTACTGGACCCTTCCTTTCCAAATTTTTACTGGTTTTCCCTTCTTGTGAACATCAATCCACAATATGGTGTCACAGTGGTACAGTGGTTAGCACTGCTGCCTCACAGTGCCAGGGGCCTGGGTTCAATTCCCAGCTTGTCACTGTCTGCGTGGAGTCTGCACGTTCTCCCCATGTCAGCATAGGTTTTGTCTGGGTGCTCCAGTTTCCTCCCACAGTCTGAAAGACCTGCTGGTTAGGTGCTTTGGCCATGTTAAATTCTCCCTCAGTGTACCCGAATAGGGCATTGGAATGTGGCGACTAGGGGCTTTTCACAGTTCATGTAAGCTTATTTGCAAAAATAATAAATAAACTTAAACATGATTCTAAAATCTTGTACTCAAACATGTTGTGATTAGATTGTGTATAAATTTCAGGTTCAAGTGTCCAGTCTCTCAGTGTGAGAATATTGTTGTACAGAATGAGTTGCTAACAGTTATTCACAGTTCTTGGGATATTTGAAAAGCTGTAATTTCCCAAATCCACCCAGACCAGGCTAGTTTAGGATTATATGGAATTTATAAAGTGAATGCAGGCCCTTTGGACCAATCCATCCATGTTGGTGTACAAGAAGTAGTTCCATAATCCCATGGTCCTTCCCTATTTCCCTTTTATTCTTTTCCCTTTTCCTTCAACCACATAAGAACATGAGCTGTGTATTCAATCCTCCCCTCTTTTAGACCATGTCTGGAATTCCCCAGTCTTGTGCGCCCCACGACTGCTGCCAGCAAGAATGGAGAATTTGGCGCTCAGTCAAATCTCCATTCATTGCAGCAGAACTGGTGAAACCAGAGAATTCCAACTTATATGATCAGTTCCATACCATTTAATAATCATGACTAACTGTAATGTTATGAATAAGCAAAGCGTGCAGTAATATCTTTAATCGTGTGAGCTGGCCATCCTGGAGACTGTCCTTCTTTGCAAGAATATCTCACAACATGGAGCATATTTAGCAACAAGGATGGGATCAAAGTACAGACATACTGGCAGAAAAGTGGTGGTAGGGTCTGTGAGAGCAAAGTCAGCTGGTTCTGGGTGACCTGCTTGCTCAGATGGTGGCAACATCAACCAGATTGTACTGAGCTTCATTGTTCCTGACCTCACATGGCCACACTCCATAGAATGGTCTGCTACAGAGTCCTAGTTTCCATCAACCATTCAATAATCAACTACATGGCTCTGGGTGAGTTTGGGAGGTCTTGCTGCAGCTGTATAGGGCATTGGTGAGGCCGCAGCTGGAGTACTGTGTGCAGTTTTGGGCGCCGCACCTGCGCAAGGATATTTTGGCCTTGGAGGGAGTGCAGAGGAGGTTTACTAGGCTGATACCGGAGTTGAGGGGGTTGAGCTATGAGGAGAGGCTGAATAAACTAGGCTTGTACTCGTTAGAGTTTAGAAGAATGAGGGGAGATCTCATTGAGACGTATAAGATGATGAATGGGATGGATAGGATAGAGGTGGAAAGACTCTTCCCGCTCAAAAAAGACAGTAGGACTAGGGGGCACAGCCTCAAGATAAAGGGGGGGCAGTTCAGAACGGAGTTGAGGAGGAACTTCTTCACTCAAAGGGTGGTGAATCTCTGGAATTCTCTGCCCGTTGAAGTGGTGGAGGCTGCCTCGCTAAATATTTTTAAGAAGCGGGTTGATGGGTTTTTGATAAGAGAGGGGATTAAGGGTTATGGGGAGAGGGCGGGAAAGTGGAACTGAGCCACGACAGATCAGCCATGATCTTATTGAATGGCGGGGCAGGCTCGAAGGGCCAGATGGCCTACTCCTGCTCCTATTTCTTATGTTCTTATGTTCTTATGTTCTTAAGTTGACTTAAATTCTACTATTGCAAACAGCCACAATGAAGGTATTATGTTACTATTACATCTGAGGCAGGGCAATATGGCCATGCCCATGGGAAACATTGGAAAGCTAGAAATAGATCAGGGCTTAAGAACCAATCACGATACGTGTTTTTATGTTTTAAAATTTGGAGATTGAAGTGAAATGGTCCAGATTCGGAACATGGCAATTCCTGAGTGCAAAAAAACAATTTTGCAAACCAGGATTGGTCTGGAAGTACAGACTAACTAACAAACTTTGTTTACCCAACAAGACCTTCAAACCAATCAGCATTAAGTTGGAGGAACATTTTAAAGGTATAGAATCCATAGAATCCCTACAGTGCAGAAGGAGGCCATTCAGCCCAACGAATCTACACCGACCACAATCCCACCCAGGCCCTATTCTCATAACCCCACATATTGACCCTGCTAATCTCCTGACACTAGGGTCAATTTAGCATGGCCAATCAACATAACGCGCACATCTTTGGACTGTGAGAGGAAACCGGAGCACCCGAAGGAAACCCATGCAGACACAGGGAGAATGTGTAAACTCCACAGAGACAGTGACCTGACCTGAGGCCGGAATAGAATCCGGGTACCTGGCATTGTGAGGCAACGGTGGTAAACACTGTGCCACCCCACTATTGTGCCACCATGCTGCCCCATCACTTTGCACAATGAGCAGAGAGTGTTAAGTGAGCAGAGAGTGTGGAAAGCTACAAATTTGGAATCTAACGCAGAAAAACAGTGAAACAATTGGTGGGCATTGTGGTACTGAACAAGTTATCATTACACTGCAACTTTGGCACTTTCTTAGATCTTGTATTACCAAACAGATTTTGTGTGGATTGATGGATGATAGAATCCAATCAACATTATTAACTACACAAAATCTTACATTTGAGTTAATGGTTGTTTGTGCCATGGGGATGGCATGGAGGTGGGAATTTCATCCTAGTGACTATTCAGAAGGCTTTTGCCAACTCAGGGGTGAAGAGACCTTTCCTTTATTTTTTCATAGTATGTGGACATCACTGTCTGGGCCAACATTTGTTGCCCATTCCTAATTGCCCTCAACTGAGTGGCTTATTAAATCTCACAACACCAGGTTTAAGTCCAACAGGTTTATTTGGTTTCACAAGCTTTCAAAGTGCTGCTCATTCATCAGGTGAGTGATGAAGGAGCAGCACGCCAAAAGCTCATGATACCAAATAAACCTCTTGGACTTTAATCTGGTGTTGTGAGACTTCTTACTGTGCCCATCCCAGCGTCTCCACATCATTATTATTTCAGAGGCCATTTGAGAGACAACCACACTACTGTGGCTCTGGAGTCACACATAGGCCAGACCAGGTAAGGATGGCAGATTTCCTTCCCTAAAGTACATCGGTGAATTAGATGGGTTTTTCTGACACTCACGGTCATCGTTAGATTCTTAATTCCAGATATTTTTCTTAATTCCAGGTATTGAATTCAAATTCCACCATCTGCTGCACTGGGATTCGAACTCGGGTCTCCAGAACATTCACTTAGGTCCTGGATTAATAATCTAGCAATAATATCACTGGGCCATTGCCTCACGCTGGTCAGAAGATGTACTGTTGATTGAGCTTTAATGACGTGTTATCACTGTAATGGCAACCACATGACACATGCCAAATGCTTTAATACTTGCCAGAAACAAGGCCATATTTCAACTGCGTGTAGAGCAAAGGCTGAAACAGGAATGAGAACTCATTCCAGAGGTAATGAAAAACAGCAATATCACAAGGGTGGAGCTCATAATCTTGAATTCAATCCAAAGTGTTTAAGCAAGGAACAGCTAGGGCTGTATGCTATTTATGTCACTAGTAATCACTCATACTACATACTTCAGTACAAAGGTGTTGGTAAATCAACAGTTGATCGACATGCGCATTGTTATGGCTTCCGAATGTGCAAGTATGCATAGAGACACGTATAAGAGTAAATTCAATGACCTACTTCCAAGTGACACCACAGTTCAATTGAACAGCTGCTCTAGGGACATGTTATAAATGTGTGGACAAGTGGAGTGCAATGTGCAATATGAGGGCAAGTCCCTCAATCTGCCCAGCATTATAGTGAGATATACCAAATTTAATAGACAGCGATTGACTACATAAACTGAAATTAGATTGGGAGTATGTTTTTCAAGTTGTGATGATCAAGAAGCTGAGTCAGCTATTGAACAGCTACTATGGCATTTTTGAGAATACTTATGAAGACATAATCAATGTAGAAATCATACCTGAATCATACTCAATGCAAAACCAGGAGAGTGCAAAGCTTAGGCCAGTTCTTTAGGCTCTCAAAACCCAGGTTAAAGAAAACTAAAGAAGCAGGAAAGAAATGGTATACTAGTAAAAAATGACCATGTATTGACAACTCCAATCATAGTCAGACTCAAGACTGAAAAAACACGTGATGTAGGGACCACAGAGTCACAATCAATCAGGGAGTGGATGATGGGCTGTATCGTCTGCTGACCTTTCAAGACTTGTATGTAGAGTTAGCAGGATCCAAGATATACTCAGAGTTGGATCTGGCTCACGTTTACCATGAATCAAGACAACTACAAATATTTGACAATAAATACCCCCATGTAATGTTGTCACAAATCTTCGTTATGGCCTGAAATCTTCTCCAAAAATCTTACAAGCAACAGTGAGAAAGATTTTGCAAGGAGCGCTACATTGCTTGAGCATCAGGACAATGTTTTAATTGTGACCAGATCAGAAGGAGTGTTGGACAAGGTGCTGAAAAGGCTCGACATGAAATTGAAAAGAAGCAAGTGTGCTTTTATGTAATCCAAGGTAGCGTATCTTGGCCTGAAAAGCAATGATAAAGGGCTACAGCCAGTGAAGGAGAAGATAGAGGATATAGCCAATGCTCCAAAATCAAAAGATATATCCGAGCTTTGATCTTTTCTGGGCAGGCTTTAATATTACTGATGTAATACAATATTATTATGATTTTGGCCTGGAGTTACAATGGTGTTAGCTCCACTGTGCAAGTTGTTGGGGACAAAATATGAAAAGGGAATGCTCTAAACAAAGCACTACAATATGTTTATGGTACATGTAAGTGAAGCTTGACCAGTGATACACTAGTGGTTTTATTTTGGACTTTCAGCCAATACTTTACATATTTTTCAAAATCCCAAAAGGCTACAAAAATATGGATTCCAGAGACTCATCTGACTATTCTTGTGGATTGAGACATTCTCCTGCTTCAAGAGGGAAGAAAAGGAATTTTCCAGACTGATGTTGACTCAAATGCCTTTTCTTGAAACTAATTTGGAAGGGTGGTTTCAAACTGAATGGATTATTCAGACACAATAACACTAGTGCCAGGGACATGGGTTGAATTGCAGCCTCAGGTCACAGTCTATGTGGAGTTGGCATGTTCTCCCTGTGCCTGCGTGAGTTTATTCCAGGTTATAAAGTAAAGTTATATGGGTTCGGTTGATTGGCCATGTTAAATTGACCCGAGTGTCAGGGGGACTAGCAGGGCAAACGTGTGAGGTTATGTGAATAGGGCCTGGGTGTGATTGTGGTTGGTGTAGAGTCAAAAGGCCAAATGAAATCTTTTTGTCTGTAGGGTTTCTCAAACTTTCAAGGTGTGAAAATCATCACACATGCTGAGTTTTGGATGAAAAGGGTGGAGGACTTATTTGAGTCTGGCTTTACCAAGTTTGACTGTTAAAATTGAATTCAGAAAGTCCAGTCAGAAATGCCAGTGTGACACAAACAAGAGGAAATGCAGTTTCAGGTAAAATGAATATGTCTGTTTTTTAAGCCCCGTGCCCTCCCACCCAAATCAAAGGGGCACATGGGCACTGCACTTACTTCTTTGATCCCCCCTCCCCCCCTCGGGGTCCACCGTACCAGGTCCACGTTACTCAAAACTAGCACCAAAGCTTGCCTTGTGCAGATCCTGCTGTGGAGGCAGCTAAATGGTGGGAAGACTTTAAACTTGGCTTCAAGACAGCTAATAACATTCTGCCGGTGTTGGACTGGGGTGGATATAGTAAGACGTCTCACAACACCAGGTTAAAGTCCGCCAAGTTTATTTGGAATCACAATCTTTCAGAGCGTTGCTCCTTCATCTGGTGGGTCCATTCACTCGATGAAGAAACAGCGCTTCAAACACTCATGATCAAGCTCAATTCTGGCCTTGGGTCACTGTCTGTGTAGAGCTTGCATGTTTTCCCCATGTCCGTGTGAATTTCCACTGGTTTCCTCCCACACTCCAAAGATGAGCAGGTTAGATTGATTGGCCATGACAAATTTCCACTTAGTGTCAGGTGGACTAGAGGGATCAGTACATAGGGGTTATGGGGATAGAGCTTGGGTGGGATTGTTGTCAGTGCAGGCTTGATGGGTCGAATGGCATCATTCTGCACTGTAGGGATTCTATGATTCTATTCTATGATTCTAATGCTGGAAGTGATCAGAGTCTATAATTGAATATGTCTCCAAGTTTGATGCCCAACGGGAATCCCGTTTTAGCTCTGATGACCCATGTCAGAAATCTCGCCAGTGGCAAATGGGGCTGGTGATTCTCCATAGGATTCTCTGTAAGTCCTGAACTGAAGCCAAACAATCCAAAACCTGACTCCACGCCAATACCTGTTCGGAGTTCAGGAAGGTTTCATAATCCAGTTGCTAATTTGATCTGTGGGTATAGTTTGTTTCAAAAAAGCCACTTGTAGTCATATCAACTGTACATATTCACAAAGATTTTATTTATTTGTCTCAGTTGAATTGTATATTTAGTAAAGCAGGGAATTGTTTATTTTTAAAAAATCATTTTTTGTACATGCAAATCACTGTAGTATATTCATAAGAAATAGGAGCAGGAGTAGGCCATCCAGCCCCTCGAGCCTGCCCCGCCACCCAACAAGACCATGGCTGATCTGTCGCTGCTCAGTTCCACTTTCCCGCCCTCTCCCCATAACCCTTAATCCCCCCTCCTATCAAAAACCCATCAACCCGCGTCTTAAAAATATTTAGCGAGGCAGCCTCCACCACTTCAACGGGCAGAGAATTCCAGAGATTCACCACCCTTTGAGTGAAGAAGTTCCTCCTCAACTCCGTTCTAAACCGCCCCCCTTTTATCTTGAGGCTGTGCCCCCTAGTCCTATTGTCTTTTTTGAGCGGGAAGAGTCTTTCCACCTCTATCCTATCCATCCCATTCATCATCTTATACGTCTCAATGAGATCTCCTCTCATTCTTCTAAACTCTAATGAGTACGAGCCCAGTTTATTCAGCCTCTCCTCATAGCTCAACCCCCTCAACTCCGGTATCAGCCTAGTAAACCTCCTCTGCACTCCCTCCAAGGCCAAAATATCTTTGCGCAGGTGCGGCGCCCAAAAATGCACACAGTACTCCAGTTGCGGCCTCACCAATGCCCTATACAGCTGCAGCAAGACCTCCCTACTTTTATATTCAATCCCCCTCGCTATGAAGGCCAGCATCCCATTCGCCTTCCTGACCATTCGCCCAGCCTATCTAGATCCTTCTGCAGACTCTCCACACCCTCCGCACAATTTGCCGTTCCCCCAATCTTGGTGTCATCAGCAAATTTCGACACTCTACACTCGGTTCCCTCCTCCAGATCATCTATATAAATGGTAAAAAGCTGAGGCCCCAGCACCGACCCCTGGGGCACTCTACTAGTCACCATCCGCCAATCCGAATAGCACCCGTTGACCCCCACTCTCTGCCTCCTATTTGACAACCAATCCTCTATCCACGCTAACACCCTACCCCCAACTCCATGTCCCTCGACCTTCTGCAATAACCTCTTGTGAGGCACTTTGTCAAACGCCTTCTGAAAATCTAGAAAGACCACATCCACCGGCTCTCCTCTATCCACCGCCCTAGACACATCCTCATAGAACTCCAGTAAATTTGTCAGACACGACTTCCCTTTAATGAAACCGTGCTGCGTCTACTCTATCAAGCAATTCCCTTCAAGATGCCTCGCAATTTCCTCCTTAATGACAGATTCTAACATTTTACCTACCACAGACGTTAAACTAACCGGCCTATAATTCCCCGCCTTTTGCCTGGCACCCTTCTTAAACAACATGTTATGAGCATGTGCAATATGTAGTGTCATTAAACAAAAAGTCTGTCTTTCTTTACAGGCATTGTAACACTCATTAAAATCTAATCAGTTTCAAAATTTTCAATTAACCTAACCTCAAGTTCTAGCTTTCTACTATCCTTTGTGTACTTCACAGACTCTCGAAATATTTGTGTGAAAAAGCTTCCTCTATCTCCTGCTCTCTGCCGGAAATCTTTTACATTTATTCTTCAACCTATGTCTCTTGTTCTTGCCCTTCAATAATGAGATGCAAATTACCCCTGAGTGTACTTCATGGCAGGAATCAGCTGGGCAGGGGTCAAAACAAGTGGTAAACACCACTAGGCTTCAGTTGTGTGAGGCATGGGTGATTATAGCTTCTGGTTTCATCTGTGTTAGGTGTGTTGACCCGAACAGGCACCAGAGAATGTCAACTGGGAGAATTTCATAATAACCTCATTGCTGTGTTAATGGAAGCCTTACTTATGACTAATAAATAAACTTTACTTTTACTTCACTATGGAATAATAAGAGCTGATCGCCAAGCATCTCTCACATTGTGAAGGCAGATGGCAGCCCTAGACACAGGTCCCATGGAATGAACCTCTCAGTGGGAGTAGAAGGTTGACACAGTGGTTAGCACAGCTGCCTCTCAGTGCCAGGGACCCGGGCTCAATTCCAGCCTTGGATGACGATCTGTGGGAATTTGCACATTCTCTCCATGCCCATGTAAATTTTCTCTGGGTGCTCTGGTTTCCTCCCACACTCCAAAGATGTGCGGGTTAGGTTGATTGGCCATGCTAAATTTCCACTTAGTGTCAGCTGGACTAGCAGGGTCGATGCATGGGGTTATGGGGATAGGGCCTGAGTGGGATTGTTGTCAGTGCAGGCTCGATGGGCTGAATGGCATTGTTCTGCATTGATTCTACGGTTCTATTCTATGATTCTAATGCTGGAAGCAGCCAGTTTCTATAACTGAATGTGTCTCCAAGCGGCGGACTTTTAATTGGTTGCATTCATCACCCCATCACTGATACTTCCGGCTTCCCGATCCAGAATTCCACCCAATATTGGGATCAAGACTCACCGGGGGAAACTCAACCTGGATCAAAAATTCCCAGAATTTTGAAGACAGCAATTCAAACTGTAAGTAACCCTCTCCCGGAAAATAGCTGCAAACAAAAGAATCATCCAGAATTCAAAGGAACGAGGATGCGCCCTACGTTCTGACCACTCTCAACATGAGTTAGAATTTCTGCATTTAACATTGTAAAGAAACATCTCACAAAGCATTTGTTGCAAAGAAGTCCCTTCATATCCCAATAGTACAGGCAACATTATTTATCTCTGCAGACTTAAATGGCTGCATTGAGTAGTATTTATCTAATTTTTGATTTGCTGTCATCAGGTGTTCTCATGATATGACTGCTTCTGATATTATGTGTGTTTGTGGTTGTTCTGATGGTATTGAACTGAGTATTAGATGGTACCTGCTGAACAAGTGGATCCGCAATCAATATCCATCAGGAAAGAAAATCCTATTTTACCTACGAATAAGTGTCAAGAGGTCTGATGCCTGCTGACTGCAATCTTGTGGGTGACGCGTGTACTGATTTGGTGCATATGCTGATAGCCAGAGTGCATCTGTTTCCTCAACAACTTCAGCAGAAGGACTGAGAGGCAGGAGTATGAATTAAAAAGCCCATATTAGCAATTTCACTCACACTAATAGGCAAGAGAACATGCTGTGATTATAAATGTTTGCACACCAGTGGGTAGGCTTTTCCAACAGTTAGTGTGTCATTTTCAGTTAGGTTTCACAAATGCAGCATCATTGAACCGGTAATCTCAGCATCAAGCCGTCTGATTGAGAGACCGGGATCATCACCAAGCACATTTCGGCATTAAACACCCGCAACCTTATAATTATTTTATTTGAGTTGGTAATTCTCATCAGAAGTAAATAGCTCCAGCGAACATCACCGTTTAAATCTTTTCCATTTTGAGATATTAAATTTGGAAGGATTGCTCTTTTTATTCTACGGAGCTCGCACTCCAGTTTGTCAATCATAATCTTTGTTGGGCTGCGTGTCATCAGGTCAGAGTGAACATCAGCTTTTCTGTTTTATAAAATGAGCATAGATTGTGTGCCCTGCATTTTTGCTGCGATCTCTGTAGAAAGATCTTTTGTCTTTCTGCTTTTGGAGAAGATAAAAGATGACAGTAAATTATCTCTGAAAATGCTTTTCATCCTCTTAAATATTTAAGTCACAATTTTGTGTCATGCCTTTTAAAAGCTTAGAAATGATTTTTAACACATATAATGCAATTACAGATTTCCTGCAGAAATTTTGGATGATGAATAAATTTCCTTTGATTCCAATTTCTTCCTGATTTTGTAAACAGTTTTAGCAATTATGCCAAGGCACAAGTCAGGACTGTGATGGAAAGTTCTGCACTTGACTGGATGAGTGCAGCCCCTGCAACGCTCAAGAAGCTCCACACCATCCAGGGTAAAGCAGTCCATTTAATTGGCACTCCTTTCACCATCGTCAACATTCACACTCCCCACCGACACATAGTGGCAGCATCTACAGGATGCACTGCAGCAACTCACCAAGGCTCCTTCGACAACACTTGCCAAACTTGTGACCTCTGCTACCTAGAAGGACAAGGACAGTACACACGTAGGAGTACCACTACCTGCAAGTTCCTCTCCAAGCCACATAGCATCCTGACTTGGAACTACATCACTGTTCCTCCATAGTCAAAATCCTGTAACTCCCTCCTTAACAGCACTGTCTGTGTAATTACAGCACATGCATTGCAATAGTTCAAGAAGGTGGCTCACCACCACCTTCTCAAGAGTAATTAAGGATGGCCAACAAACACTGGCCTAGCCAGTGATACCCAAATCCTGTGAAAGAGTTAAAAAAAACTCAGGGAGTAAATGGGAGTATTTTCTTGCACCTAATTGAATCTACAATGAGATTTTCTGGATTAAGATATGAACAGATATGCTTCAGCTTATTAGTGGGGCCGAAATTTAATCAGAGGTTGGGAACTGGACATTGGGCTAGTTCTGCGTCCCAACCCCACACAATATGGTTTAAATATTTAAACTTTAAACATTCCCAATGTGATCCTCAAATCTTCAGCCTATCAAAAGGCTCACTGTCTAGCCAAATGGAAGAGCACTAGCATTCAGAGATTGGCAAGCACAATAGTTAAGATGGAAGATGCCAATATGAGGATTTAAATAGAACAGCACAAGGCCAGGGAAGTCAACTTTATTTCTTAAAATTCAGCAGCTGCCTAATATTGGAGGTGAAGTATTACAGGTAGTGAGGTTGGTGTTGCTTTATCCACAGGGTCTCCCTCCCTCTTCTTGACCTGAACCTACCACATTGACCAGGATGTGGTTTATGTCAATACAGATTGCCCGTATTATCGACTAGAAGTCCCATTTGGCACGAGAACAGGCCCTTAATTAAACCTAATTCTGCTAAATTGGCTAAGTGGCTTAACAGTAAGCAGCTGTTCTGAAAAATGGTTTAAGAATGGGATCACAAAAATTGCAGACCCGGCCCACCCCCAATATGGTCACTGAATTATTTTTAAAAATCCAGCCCATCATTTCAAAGAGTCAATTTTCCACGGTGGATTCACTTTACATCTGTACAGGTGTAGCAGAAGTGTGATGTGCTGATAGTGCACAATTATCCCTTGCCATATTTACAATAGAGTCAGGCAGGATGTTTGAGTCTGCGATGCGCTCTCAGTGTGGTCAAAGGAAGCGCTACAAGAACACTTAGAAGACTTCACTTAAGAATGTTTGTAGCGACGTCCAATCCTTGGAGGAAGCTCAGCCAAGATTGCCACATTGAGTGCAATCAAGTGAAAAACATTTCAGCTTCCTTCAGAAGCAAATGCATATCAGAGAAAATACAAGGAGAAGAAATCCTGAACCATCCAAAACTCAATCACCTGTAATATGCTGATCCATTTGCACAGGAACCTTCTGTGCACAGTCGACCTTAGCAGTCACCTAATTACCTATCAGAACCCTACCATGCACCACAGATGAATGTGGTCATCTTTGCCTCACAAGATGGACTCAAACCATGGCCAGCTCATTATGAAAATTATTTGTAACTCCAGAATAGCTTTTGGCAAGGAGATGGAGATGGCCTGATAGTGGGACTGGAAAATTACAATTTGAACACAAACAGAGGATAGCCAGAAATCCTTACAGCCTTTGGAAAGGCTCAAAAGACTTTGCAACCAATCGACCATCTTTTGTTAAACTGAAAGGAGAGAGAAGACAGGGATGAAAGGCCATAATGGAGTGAAAGGAAATCCAATGTGAAGGCATGAAAGCAAGTCTGCAGACAAGTGCTGCTTCAGCCCGGTGCCTGACTCTTGTTCAATGGATGTTAAAATGGTCCTGTATAATGTGGTTGCCACTCCAGTTAACCATTTCCATAAATCAGCTTCATGACATGTCTGGAAACAGGTGAGTGTTGAATTGAAGCTTATGATTTATGAAAGAATAAGAGAAAAAGTGCTGGAAATACCCAACAGCTCAGGCAGCATCTGTGGAGTGAGAAACAGTGCCAGTGTTTTAGTTTATTGACCTTTCATCAGAACTGTCAAAGGTTAGACAGATATTAGATTGAGGCGGCACGGTGGTACAGTCAATAGCACTGCTGCCTCACAGTGCTAGAGACCTGGGTTCAATTCTTTACTTTGGTGACAGTCTGTGCAGAGTCTGCATACTCTCCCCACATCTGCATGAGTTTCCTCTGGGTGCTCCGGGTTTCTCCCACAATCCAAATGACGTGCTGATTAGGTGTATGGGCCATGCTAAATTCACTCTCAATGTACCCAAACAGGCACTGGAGTGTGGCGACTAGGGGATTTTCACAGTAACTTCTTTGCAGTGTTAATGTAAACCTATTTATGACACGAATAAGTAAACGTTAACTTTAAACTAAATTGTAAGCAAATACAGTGCAGGAAAGGGAGCAAAGAACAGCATAGAAGGTGGGTGGACAGTAGGAATGAATAAATGGCAAAAGAAATAATGCTACAAATCAGACAAAGGCAAAAGAGGGTGATAGATCAAAACAAAGAAACAAAAGCAAGTCAAGAGAAGCTGTAAATGGCAATAATAGAGCCATTGCCAGTAATAATAAAAGCAAAATACCTTGGATGCTGAAAATCTGAAATAACAACAGAAAATACTGGAAATACTCAGCAGGGTGGGTAGCCTATGGTGAGAGGAACTGAGTTAATCTTTTGAATCAACCATGACTCTTGTTCAGCACTTTCAGAAAGGACTTCCTCAGCACCTGTTGTCCAAAAGCATGGGAACTGGGGTTATGATTCAAAATTGTTGAACTAAATTCTGAGTTTGGAAGTTTATAAGGAGCCTAATGAAAAGATGAGGGGCAGTTCCTTGAACTGTATTTCACAGTGCATGAAGCTGTCAGAGTGGCAGTGGGATGGAGAAATAAAGTGGCAGGTGACTGACAGGTGAGGATGGCATTTTCAGACTGAACAAAGGTATTTAGATAAGTAATCACCCATCTGCATTTGATCTGCAGGATGAGGCTGTATCATGGGCAGTCGCAGATTTCCATCCCATAAGACGATGGCTGCACATAATGTTCAACCTTGTGTTAAGCTTCTCTCTGGAGCTCCACTCTGGCATGTTTGCTGCAGGTGAACACAGTAAGAAGTCTCACAACACCAAGTTAAAGTCCAACAGGTTTATTTGGTAGCAAACGCCACTAGCTGTCGGGGCTCTGGTCCTTCGTCAGATGAGGGACAGAGCCCCAAAAGCTAGTGGCGTTTGCTACCAAATAAACCTGTTGGACTTTAACCTGGTGTTGTGAGACTTCTTACTGTGTTTACCCCAGTCCAACGCCGGCATCTCCACATCATGCTGCAGGTGAAGACAGTGGGATGTATAGATGGACGATTTACTGGTTTCTGTTTTCACTGGGCCCTCTTTTTGAGGTTTTCATTTCTGCTTGCCTCTTCCAATGTCCTTCCAAACAGTCAGCCTCCAGAAGTCACAGCGATCAGTGACTGTTTCAGTGTCAATATCCACTATCTTCGTACCTTGCTTGCAAGTGTCCTTATAGTGGAAGAGTAGGCAACCAAGAATTGTGACCTAATGGATAGTTCTCCATACAAAAGATCTTTGGGTCTGCAGCCATCATCCAACAGATGAAGAAGACCGAGCCAAGGCAGACATCGTAGGCTTAGCAATGACTGTATTCTAATGGAATTACAATGCTCCAGGACCTCAGAGGTAGTGACATTGTCCTGCCAAGAGATGCTAAGGATATGTTTGAGATGGTGAAGGTAGAAATTGCTCTCCTGTACAGCAGATGTTGTCTGGGTATCACCACTGTAAGGGAGTGCACTGAGGGTGCAAGCTTAATAGGCTCGGAGTTTGATGTTCTCAGAAAGGTCACTGTTATCCCACACTCTTTTCTCAGTTTGGGCATAACAGTTGCAGCTTTTATGATCCTTGTGTTGATTTCAGTATCAAGTGACTAATTGCTGGTGATTGTGGAGTCTAGATATGTGAAGCTATCGACAACTTCCAGTGTCACATTTGTCAATGCTGATAGCTGGATCCTGCCATTTGTCTTCCTGATGGTGATGATCAAACCAAACTCACTGCGAGTGTGAGAGAGACTATACATTTGCAGTGAATGCAATATGCTAAAGTATTTGCTGTTTCACCAGGAAGAATTTCAAAGTCTTCAGAGAGAGGGATGACGGAAAGGGAAGAGGTGAAAATTGTTCCTTTATTTTCCTCTTTCATTAGATGTGGCCATCATTGGCAAAGTCATCAATTATTGCCCATCCTTAATTGCCCTGGAGAAAGCTGTGGTGTGCCACCTTGAACTGCTGCAGTCCATGTGGTGTAAGTATATCTGCAGTGCTATTAGAAAGGGAGCTCTAGTGACAGTGAAGGAAAGGTAATATGTTTCAAAGTAAGGATAGTATGTAGCTTACAGGTGGTGGTGTTCCCATACGTCTGCTGCCCCTGACCTTCCAGGTGGTAGAGATCATGGGTTTGGGAGTTGCTATCAAATGATCTATGGTGAGTCATGAACAGACAGGGAATAGAGGGATATTAGCAGTTGGTCTAGATAGGACAACATAATCAGCACAGGCTTGGAGGGCTGAAGGGCCTTACTCTTCTTTTTCTTTTGAGTCGCTGCAGTGCATCTTGTAGGTGGTAGACACGGCTGCCTATTGCATTGGTAGTGAAGGGAATGAATGTTAAAGCTGGTGGATGGAGTGCCAATCAGGTGGGCTGCTTTGACCTGGATGGTGTCCAGCCTCTTGAGTGTTACTGCAGCTGCACTCATCCAGGCAAGTGGAGTGTATTCCTTCACATTCTTGAATTGTGTCTTCTTGATAGTGGACAAGCTTTGGGGAGTCAGGAGGGGAGTTGCTCACTGCTGACCTGGTTTTGTAGCCACAGAATTTATATGGATGGTCCGGTTAATTTTCTGGTAAATGGTAACCCCTTGATATTGATAGTGAGCAACGCCATTGAATGTCAAGGGGAGATAGTTAGATTCTGTCATACGACAAGGAGCTTTGGCGGTGGCGTAGTGATATCATCGCTAGACGAGTAATCCAGAAACCAGGGGAAAGGCTCTGGAGAGCCAAGTTCAAATCCCACCATGGCAGATGGTGAAATTTGCATTCAATCAAAGTCTAGAATTAAAAGTCTAATGATGACCATGAAACCATTGCAGATTGTCATAAACACCCATCTGGTTCATGAATGGGTAGTACTGCCGCTTCACAGCTCCAGGAACCTGGGTTCAAATCCCAGCTTGGGTCACTGTCTGTGTGGAGTTTGCACATCCTCTCTGTGCCTGCATGGGTTTCCTCTCAGTGCTCCGGTTTCCTCTTAGATCCAAAGATGTGTGGGTTAGATTAATTGGCCATGCTAAATTGCCCCTTAGTATAGCTTAGAGGAATTAACGGGTAAATATGTAGGAATACAGGGATAGGGCCTGGGTGGGATTGTGGTCGGTGCAGACTCGAAGAGCCAAATGGCCTCTCCCTACACAGTAGGGTTTCTATGATTCTATGTCCCTTAGGGAAGGAAAGCTGCTGAAATTACCTGGTCTTGCCTACATGTGATTCCAGATCCACATCCCATGAACGAATGTGAAAAGAATTATGAATTACTTAGATGTGATTTTGTTACAACATGTTGCTCTTCTGGGAGCGTCAGTTTATTTATGATTTTGGGATTTTGGGAAGAGGATTAATAACAGCGGAATGTGAACCAGGAATGTACCAGCCAACCAGCGTCCAATAGGAAGCCCAATCAGGAGACCTATTTCCTTGCATCAATACCCATTTGAGACATGTTGAGAGCAGATGGATAGTTTCAGTCTGGCTTCAGTTTCCCTCACCATTACCAAACTTGCCTGAGGAGGTGATGGTGTACTGGAGAATTATATTGCAACTTCCTTCCCCCAAGTCAATCTGTAAACCTCTGAATCTAAAAAGTGAAGAAGAAAGTCATTTTAATTAAGAAAGTAGGTACCTTCAGATTTAAAAATAAATCATATGGTTGGAAGTTTAGCGCGTGAACTTATCTATGCTTTTCCTACAGTGTAGAAGAGTTTTCGCTATGAATCTTTAAAGTACAGCTATTTTCTTAGAAAATAAAATCAGAGGACTTCAACACCATAGATACAAAATCTCAATCTGATAGCTGCATTAATTCAAATACACATCCCTTTTCCCCCATCATAGGTTATACATTGAGATATCACAGCAGGTCTTTCAGTGTCTTTAAGGAGAGAAAAGAGCTGATGTTTCGAGTCCAGATGACCTTTTGTCACAAGTTCGACAAAACTTTGACAAAACTGCTGCCCAGACCTGCTGAGGTTTTCCAGCACTCTCTCTTTTGGTTTCAGATTCCAGCATCCGCAGTAATTTGCTTTTATATATTGGGAGATTGTACACTGATTCACTTCTTGGTAAAGTCCAGAATACCTCTCCGTTACTGTTTTGCCTAACATCTGAACAATGAATTTATTTTGGTATGGAAACAGCTGCCTAATTATAAAAACACAAAGAATAAACTAAAGGCAACAGAACAACTGAAATTATGTGACATGTATCTTCTTCATGAGTTCGGAAGATTGAGAAATTAAAAATGGGTCATTCACCATATCATGCTACCTTTACCCTGGTTATTTCAGCTACGGATTACAAAACTGCTTACTGGGCATCAAGAAATGCAGCAGGGCTCACGTAGCACAGTACGTTACAGTTGTCACAAAATTTGCGAAGAGATACTTATGAAAATGACTGTCTAGCATAACCTCATAATTTGCAGCTGTACTTTGATGCAGGATGTTTGAGGTTTGTTGGTTTTGTCGGTTGATATTATTCTTTCAGAAATTTGGGGCGGAGAGAAATATTGGATTATTTTTGCATCCGTCCTTCCAGAACTAATATTGGGCCAAAGGACCATGAATGATGGGTGTTCACAAATACTTCGCCCAGCTGCCTAAGCCTCATGTGGGTGTAATATTGTTCATTGCAGCAACCCGGGACATCTTTCACAACTGGCTCCAACTTACCCTCAACAAACATCCATCAGGATTAGTCACTGAACAATGATTAGAAGTGTGAATCTCGTCTGTGATCTAGCACTAAGGGTAAAAATTGAACCCTGCCATTAGGAACAGGAATAGGTCATTTATCTATAGCCTCTCGAATGTTCCACCATTCGGTGAGATCATGGCTGATCTGGTTAACAAAAATCCTTCAATCTCAGTTTTAAAATTAGCAATTGATCTATAACCATTGCTACTTGTGGAAGAGAGTTCCAGAATTTTATTTGCAGAAATCATAGAATCCTACAGTGCAGAAGGAGGCCATTCGGTTCATTGAGTCTGCACTGACTGCTATCCCACCCAGGTTCTATCCACACAACCCAATGCGTTTACCCTAGCTAATCTCTCTCACACTAAGGGGCAACTTAGCATGGCCAATCCACCTAACCCACACACCTTTGGCCTGTAGGAGGAAACCAGCACACCTGAAGGAAACCCACGCAGACACGGGGAGAATGTGCAAGCACCACACAGACAGCGACCCAAGCCGGGAATTGAACCCGGGTCCCTGGCGCTGTGCGTTGCTAGTTGCAGAAGAGGGTTCCAAAATTTTATCTACAGAAATGTTTCCTAATTGAACTTCTGAATGGTTTGGTTTGGATTCCTCTGAGTCCTAGACCCCTCAACCTGCAGAAATAATTTACCTGTTTCTATTTCACTCTCTTAATTTCAAGAAGAAACTAGATATAGCTCTTGGGGCTAAAGCGATCAAGTGATATGGGGGGAAGGTGGGATCAGGATATTGAGCTCGATGATCAGCCATGATCAAAATGAATAGCAGAGTTGGGTCAAAAGGCTGAATCACTTATTACTGCTTCTAGTTTCAATGTTTCTATGAAATTTCTTGGAAACTTTGATCAAATCACCTTATAAATTCCAGAAAATATGGCTCTAATTCGTGTAGGGGAATCCTCCCAAAAAAATTCTAAGTGCTGAATTTGCATGAAAATTGGAGTAAATCCCACTGACTTTTGTAGTGGGATTTTCAAAATGAACCTCCGAGACTCTGAGCTCAGCAGTGCGCCCTTGTGAGATTCAGACTGAAAATCTGTGGACGGGGCCTATTCCTGCTGGAGAAGTCGGCAGCATAATGCTAAGCGGATCACTGCATGTGCACCGATCTGTCAGAGCGAAGGTCAGCGAATGCGCAGTGGGCCGCACTGCCTGCCTCCAGATCATTGGCCAGCCCAATCGCTGGCCAGTTCTGTGACCCTGCATCGCTGCTCCTCTAACCCCCCCCACCCCCCCACCCCACCCCCCACCCCCATCTCCGACCTCTCCAATTGCTGGCCTCCCGGATCTCTCCGGGAAATCCTTGATATCTCCCCACAAAAACCCTGCCAGTCTCGATCTCCCTGGCAGTCCTGATGACCAACCCCCCGCCCTGCCCGCATGGGCAGCCACGATAAACCCTTCCTTCCCTTTGCCACCGATCCTGAATGCAGATAACAGTCGGGCCACCCCATCCCCACCAATTGCCCCACCTGCCATAGGTCCTGACCCCAATAGGCCCCACCTTCCTCTGGTCTTATCCTGTTGACACTGCCTGATGCCTGATGGACAGTGCCAAGTTGTCCCTTTATAAGTGCCAGTTGCCCTCGTGAGCAGTGCCAGAAGGCTGGGAGAGTCACCCCCATAATTTTTCCTCTTAACTTTTGGAGTGCAGGTATCATTCTGGTAAACCTGCACTGCATGTCCTCCAAGGCCAATATATCCTTCTAAAGATACGGTTCACAGAACTGTGCTTCACAAAACTGTTGGCGTTCACCTACCTCCTCATGTAAGACAGGTTTGTACAAAAATATCAATCATTTGTTAGAAATAAGTGACACCCAAGAAGATTTCATTCATACAAAGCATCTTATAATTCTCAAGTGCCAATGGTGTCAGGTTTTATGATGGTGAATGAATAGTCAATGAATGTCAAAGTAATTCGTTCATTCACCAAGTGCACTGAGCAAAGTTTATTTTTCCAACATTGTGCTCTTAAGGAAGGCATTGACTCACTTTGGGGTAATGTCCCATGGCTATTGGAAAGTAATATAGCGCCTCACCCAGTGCCTGAACTTTTTTCTGGTTAACTATCTAATCAGGACCCAGAGTGGCACAGAGTGGCACTGCTGCCTAACAGCGCAAGGGGCCTGGGTTCAATTCCAGCCTCGGGTGACCGTCCATGTGGAGCTTGCATGTTCTCCCCATATCGGCGTGGGTTTCCTTTGGTTGCTTCGAGTTTCCTCCCACATTCCAAAGAGGTGCAGGTTAGGCCTTGCTAAATTGTCCCTCAGGGTCCCAAGAGGTGTAGATTAGAAGGATTAGCTACGTAAAATGTATGGGATTATGAGGATAGGATAGGGGGGAAGACCTGGGTAAGATACTTTGTCAGAGAGCTAGTGAAGACTTGATGGGCTGAATGGCCTCCTTCTGCACTTTAGGGATTCTATGATTCTATGGTAATTGCAGTTGTCCTAGTTGCACTTGTCATTGGGTAATAATAACCGAGGGGCAGAATATTTAGCCAATTTTATTTCTCTCCCTTTTTCCCAAGTTATACGCAAATATTCCACACTGGATAGCAACCACTGAGCCATTGGAAAAATTTCAATGCAGTGTTAAACTACTTCAATTATGCAACATCTCAATAAGGCAAAATTATTCCTCATTGAGTCCTATTAAATGGGACCCTTAAAGGCCACAGGCTTACTGAAACTCTGCTTGCTTCCTTCATTCAAACATTGCCAACACACAAACAGATTCCCTTGGTGCAGATGAACACCCGGCTGATTCATGCAGGTTTCCAGTAATTGATTTTAAGTGGAGTAAACTGAATGACCTCTTCCACCAACTCAAAATAATTATTTTCCAGTAAAAATATTCAGGCTCTGCATTAAAGTGACAGTGTTCCCACGGTAAGAAGTCTTGAAAAGCACTCCACGCTGTTTCTCAAAATGGGAAACACCATTGCGTCATCGTATTTTAATACAATCCTCATAGCATTCTGTACGGGCCAAATTTTAAAGCACATTAACAGCGTAGGACATTGTTTCTGCAAAGACTGCAATGATATGTTCAAAATAAGTAGGGTGGGGAAGGGGGTGGATGCTGGGAATCAGCCATTCTGTACATTTTTATATAGCAATAATCACTGTAGTTTGTATTGAACAGCAAATTCCTGGAAATTCCGTGAACTGGACTAACTCACAAAGCTTATTGCACTAGCCACAATCAAAATCGTGTGGGCCAGTGCATCAGTTTGCTTTCCTCTTGTTTGAAGGCACTCATTTTATGGAATCATAGAATCGCTACAGTTCAGAAGGAGACCATTTGGCCCATCAAGTCTGCATCAATCACAATCCCACCCGGTTCTGTCCCCTTAACTCCATGTATTTACCCTATGAGTCTCCCGCACATTAAGTGACAATTTAGCATGACCAATCAACCTAATCTACACATCTTTGGAGCATGGGAGGATCCCATGCAGACACGGGAGAATGTGCAAACTCTACACAGACAGTAACCCGAGGCCGGAATTGAACCCGGGTCCCTGGTACTATGAGGCAGCAGTGCTAACCACTGTGCCATTGTGCTGTAAAAAGTCTGACAACACCAAGTTACTAAAACCTGGTGTTGTCAGACTTTTTACTGTGTTTACGCCAGTCCAACGCCAGCATTCCCACACCATTGTGCTGTGCCATGTTAGGGTTAGATCCCAAAGGCACCAGCTACATTGGATATCTTGCCCAAGCTGCCATCTGTCAGATGTCAGCGTAGGTAGTGATACTGGCAAACTATTCAACATTGGCAAGTTTGACAGTTGAGCCCATTCCTGTACTGATCCGACCTCCTCAGAAAATCTAGATCAGGAAACATTTAATTTTCCAAGGGACTGAAGCTTAGTATCACTGTGGCCACTGGCCTGAGATCAGCCAAGGCAACAGAGACAAGGGGCTGAATTTTGCTGGCCATCTAGAGAGGCTGGTGAATCAGCAGGGAACTGCAGCTCTATCGCTGTTCCCGCCAAGGAAAAATTGTTAGCAGCAGGCAAAGGATGAGGGGTAAAGCTTTATGGACCATTCCACGCCAGCTTTAAGGAAGTGTCTGCTGCTAGAAGCTCAAAAAAGGTAGAGAAGGCTGCTTGCTGTGGCTCCAATGGGTCACCTGGAGAGATTTCCTCTCAGTCCCTCATGGCCTACCACCCTCAGATCCAAAATTTTAATTTTCAAAAACCGTTCAGAATGTGCCTCCATTTTGAGGTACAGCCGTGGTCTCAGCAATGCCGTCTCCTCCTGACTGATTGGGCTGGCAGGATCAGGAGCCTGACTGTTGCCCTTACTTGGATGGTGAGCACACATGCGGCCAACTACAGGCCACCTGCAGTAAAATTGCTGAGCTCAGCCAGCTGTTGGCAAATGCAGGCATGGGGCCATCTTTCAGGATGTGAAGATGCCGGCGTTGGACTGGAGTAAACCCAGTAAGGAGTCTCACAACGCCAGGTTAGGGATTGTCTTTGATGCAGACGTGATGGGCCAAATGGTCTCCTTCTCAACTGTAGCAGTTCTATGATTCTATAAAATGAGCGCCTTCAAAGAGGAAGGAAGCAAACTGGCCCACGCGATTTTGATTATAGCTAGTGCAATCGGCTTTGTGAGTTAGTCCAGTTCACAGAATTTCCAGGAATTTGTTGCTCCATACAAACCACAATGATTATTGCTATATAAGAATGTACGCAGTGGCTGACTCCCCACGTCCACCTGCCAACCCTGCTTACTTTGAACATGTCATTGCAGTCTTTGCAGAAACAATATCCTATGCTGTTAATGTGCTTTAAAATTTGGTTCATACAGAATGTTTTGAGGATTGTGTTGTGAGACTCCTTACCATTTTTCAGCCCAAAGGTGCTGACTTGAAGTCTGTCGCAAAGTTCAGACCTGATCCCATTCTATCCGTATTTGCTCAGCTGCGGGTTGAAAACACTAGCTGTAACATAGATTGGCATAAAACTGGATCCCAATCTAACAGTGGGCTGGTTGCCTGAACATGGGGCAACATGGGGGCACAGTAGTTAGCACTGCTGCCTCACAGGGCCTTGGGTCACTGTCTGTGTGGAGTCTGCGCATTCTCCTCGTGTCTGCGTGGGTTTCCTCCGGGTGCTTCGGTTTCCTCCCACACTTCAAAGATGTGCAGGTTAGGTTGATTGGTCATGCTAAATTGACCCTTAGTGTCAGGGGAACGAGCAAGGTAAATACCTGGGGTTACAGGGATAGAGCCTAGGTGGGATTGTTGTCAGTGCAGACTCGATGGGCCTCCTTTTGCACTATGGGGAATTGTATGATTCAATGGCATTAGGCCTCTTGAATATGTTAATGTTAACAAAATTAGTAATCTATGAGCAACGCAGCTGCTGGGACCTGTCCAATATTTATTCCTCAACGAATAAAACTAAATACTTGATTGGCTCATTAGCTCATCAATCTGATGGGATCTTGCTGTGCACAAATTGGCTGCCACATCACAACAGTGATACATATCCAAAAGTATGTCATTGGTTGCCAGGAACTCTTGAAGTTGTGATTTCCTTTTAAAAAAAATCTATCATTGCTGGGTGAGATTTCTGCTGGAGTTATTGATTGTGCCTCGATTGTGACTGTGTTGAAAGGTGTTTCTTTCATTTCCCCCCACCATGAGTGTCTCTGGAACTCATGTGACTATCAACTAATGCAATCTTTTCTTCTAAAAATTGCTTAAAAGCGTTTACATTCTGTAGAGATAGGTTGGCATTGTTGTCGGTGCAGCTTCGATGGGCTGAATGGCCTCCTGTACTGTAGGAATGCTATGATTTAAGAGTGGTAACCTGGTGAAATTTGATTGAAATGGCTGAAAGAGGCCATGCCACAAAAATAAGCTTTTTTAATTAAAGCTTGGGCAGTAGCGGATAAAATATCACATGATGATGTCAAGACGTACATCTCAACATCATCGCGCACTCCCACGATATTTCAGTCGGCAGGCACAGACGTGGATCAGTAGTTCGTGTGGCTGACAGTTGGCCACAAAGTGCGACAAACACTGCACTGCTCAGAGTAGGCCCAGTTTTGCCCTGTTGCAAAGCTTTCAGGAGCGAGCAGAGGATTGTTCCCTTGCTATCTACCTTCAACGACACCTTAACTTGATGTATGCTGATCCAAATCCTGAAGGAGTCTTTGATTTCCGAGCAGTTCCTGACTCTGCTGGCAAATGTGATGAGGTAGGTAAGCATACCCACTACAGGAACATAGAGTTGGAAAGTTGCAGGGTCACAATAAGGCTCCACTGTGAGATTCTCAACTGTTCGCTTTCTCCTCAAACATCATGAGGAATTTCATATATGCTGCGACATTCTTGAAGGTCACGTTGAAGTATCCAGCACTGGGCAAATCCAGCAGCAAGTGGATGTCCACAGATTTGAATCCACAGCATTTCAAAGGATTCTCTTAATGAAGAAGACACCATCCATGGGTATATCCTCATCCCTATCTTGCACCGCCATCCTATCCCTCACCTCTTGGTTTTGGGCTTGGTTGTTGCCATCACACAAACCAGCCTCCCATCCATTGACTCCATCTATACTTAGCTAGCATAATCAAGGATTCCATGTGGCCCGGACATATTCATTTCCACCTTCTTCCTTCAGGAAAAAGATACAAAGGTCTGAGAACGCGTACCAACCGACTTAAGAGTAGCTTTTTCCCTGCTGCCATAAGACTTTTGAACGGTCCTATCACATATTAAGCTGATCTTTCTCCTCACCCTATCTATGACTGTAACACTATTTTGCACCCTTTCCTTTCCTTTTCCCTCATGTACTCTATGAATGCTATGCTTTATCTGTATAATATGCAAGAAACAATACTTCTCACTGTAACCCAATACATGAGACAATAATAAATCAATTCAATTCCGTCACCTCTTTACATTTTCTCAGATAGAGACTGCAGCTCCAATGAAGGGAAAGCAAACAGCAGAAGTTGAGCTTTCGAAACCAAAGGATGAAAAGTGGAAACCCTGGACCCGAAAATAAATCAAACCCAATCCTCTGCAAACTTACACTGGGAGTGCTACCTTCATGTTTACGGTCTCTCCCCTTCCAGACAAGCAAAAATGTATTGTGGAAGCAAATGGGGAAAATTTCACTTATCAAGGAACAGGGAAATGCCGTGTGCATTTTTATCTGGTCCTTACTTTCACAAATGTTCAGGGTCAGCCTTGAATCTGCAGGCAAAGCAGGTTGTACACGTCAGTGTTTCCTATTCTCAAACTAATACAATGTTAGCTTATTCTTTTCAGACAGGCATCCCAGGTAGATGCCTAAAGCCGGCTTGGCATGTGTCTCATTATAGATGGCTTCCAAATCTGATTACAATAACAGTTTGACACTCTGATTCATAAATAACACCATCTGTTGTGCTTTGGAGCTTTATTTCTGATATTTTCCATTTGAGATTTTGTTGTGAACCATTTGATAAAGTGTAAACTGTTATTGTGTCATGATGCTACAACACAACGGTCAAATGTTCGTTAATCAGTGCTTGCAGTGAAGCAAATGAAGGAACTCAGCCAACACTGACGGAGGTGATTCAACTTCTCTATAGCAGCAGTAAATTATTATCTTCATAATATGAGTGGGCACACCATTCTAAAAATGAGCAATTCATCTCTCTTTATGCATTATAGAGTGGTTACAGTTCAGAAGCAGCATATACAGCCCATCATGCTCGTATTAGTTCTTATTTCAACTCACTATTCCTACTCCACTGCCTTGTCCCCATAATCTCGAATCTTTTTCCTCTTCAGATGATTAGCCAAATCCCACCTGAAAGCCTTGATTTGACCTCCCTCCTCCGCACACATTGGCATTGCATTTCAGATCCTAGCCACTTGCTGCGAAAAAAGCCTTTCCTTATGTTGCTGTTGCTTTTTTTGCAGATCATCGTAAATCCTTTGATTCTCAATCCTTCCGCCAGTGAAAATACGTTTAAGTTTTCTTTAAGTTTATTTATTAGTGTCACAAGTCGGCTTACATTAACACTGCAATGAAGTGACTGTGGAAATCCCCTAGTCGCCACACTCTGGCACCTGTTCGGGTACACTGACGGAGAATTTAGCATGGCTAATGCACCTAACCAGCACGTCTTTCAGAGTGTGGAGGAAACCAGAACTCCCTGAGGAAACCCACGCAGGCACAGGGAGAACATACAGACTCCGCACAGTCACCCAAGCCAGGAATTGAGCCTGGGTCCCTGGTGCTGTGAGGCAGCAGTGCTAACCATTGTGCCACCAAGCCATCCTTGTAATGAAGTTACTCCAAAAGTAACTGATATCTGATAGTAAAATGTGAAAACAGGTGAGAAATAAAGTAATAATGCAATTGTTCCTTGTTTTTGGTAGGTCAAATTTGCCTTTTTAAAGTAGATGCGTTTGATTGAACATTCAGATGCTTCCTGTCTGCTCTGTGAATGCTCTATTTCCCAAAAAACTGTGAATCCCATTTCATCCAGCAGTTATCTGTAATATCTGTTTCTCTGCCGGTTTACAAGATAACAGGTCCAATTTTACCATCGCATTGCGCCCATTTTTGAGCGCAAAAACTTGGTAAAGTTGGGCATGAGGCGAGTAGCGAGATCTGTACCCGCCTCCATGCCAGTTTCCCCTTTAACAAGGCCCGAACATGGTCCCAATCGGGACCATGCCCGAAACGGACGCAACAGCCATTTAAATGCACTTGCGTGTATTTAAATTGACTGAATGGGCTCCACGCCCAACTTTACCAGCACTTCCCCCTTTCTCACCGCTTTCGCCCATCCAGAATCAGCGTGAAATAGGCATGCTCCATAGAAGTCCAATTTGGGCGTTCCAGTTAGTGAGGAGGGAAGAGCTGAATGTCCGGCGGCTCTCTGCTTGAGATTGGGGGGGGGGGGGGGGGGGGGGGGTGGGGGCGGAGGGGATGGCCTGCTGCCATTGCCTAATATTGGCTGGGGGGAAACGGAGAGGGTCCCACTATCGGTCTGGGTGGCGGGGTAGTGGGGGGATAAGGGGTCAGTAATGTTGTGGGGGGGGTGTGGGGCAATGTCTGTGGGAGCCAAGGGGAGGCATTATCCGGCCCAGGTGCAATGTGGCGGGGGGCCGCATTCTATTTCTTTTTTCTCTGTGCATGCGCAGTTGGAGGTGTTGATCGGAGCTGCAGGGTTTCAGGCACATTTTTACAGGCAGTATGGGAACGCCTGAGAATGGGTCTAAAAGGCAGATCTGAAACACTCCCAGTTTCAAGTCCACCCAGCACTTAGAATCAAAATGGTAAAGTCGGGCTCAACATACTAAGATCCCTATAATTCTGTAGGGGAGCGAGGGAAAGAAAAATCTGAAATTTAGCAGAGTTCATTAATGTGAAGGCTATATCCCACACAGATATGGCTGGGATTCTCCAGCTGTTCACGCCAGGGGGATTCTCCAGTCCCGCTGCAGTGGATAGAGATCTGGCTGAGCGCCAAAATCTCTGTCCTCGCGTGCAACAACGACACTGTGCAAACAGTTGGAGAATTCAGTCATGAAGTCTTACTGACCCAAACAAGAAGAATTGGCTGCACTAACAGCAGCCTTCTGACAAATCAAATTATGCGTTTTGTAAACGATGCTCAGTGCATATCAGATTTGAAAAGTAACCTTTGTCATTTGGACCAGGGCTGGTGCACTTGTTACACACGGGAGACACCACAGCGCAGAAATGGAATGCACTACATCTGTTTTTCCACCAGATATGTGAGACAGGTTTTTAAAACAGGTGTTAAACCTCTTGAATATGTAAATCAGGGGCCTAACACCTGTTAACAATGCTTGTGACTAATTTGTCACTGTTCTGTCTTCAACAGACCCCTCGTATCTCAATCAAAAGTATGTTTTTTTTCCCCCAGAAAACCTTTGGAGTGGCAAGGAGTTGCAACCACATTTTACACTCTCCCCCATGCCCCCGCACCCCCCCAACCTCTCGAGATTTAGGTGGCTAAAATTGACATCCCCTTTTGGACAACCTGCCTGTGAATGTGAGATCAATGCAGGAAGCTCATCCAGAGTAAGTAAGGCCCAAGAACTATTTATATAAAAGCAAAATACTGCTGATGCTGGAAATTTGAAATGAAAGAAGAAAGCGCTAGAAAAATTCAGCAGGACTGGCAGCATCTGTGGAGAGAGAAACAGAGTTAACATTTTGAGTCTAATATGACTTTTGTTTGGAACTGGAAGGAGAGAGAAATGAGTTTTCTGCTGAAAAGAAGAGAGGGGCGGGAGAAACAAAATATAGGTCACTGGTAGTCCGGAAGGCCAGAGAGACCGAGTGACAAAGATATGATGGAATACAAGACAAATGAAGTGGTTATGTTTGTATTAAAGACAAATACTTTGGTCCAAAGTAGGTGTTAACAGCAGAACAAAGGTCAGCACTGCCTAAAAGCAAAATAGCAGAATGTCCTAATAGCCAAACAGGGGGTCAGCACTATCTAAAAGCAAAATATGAGAACAAGATACAGATTGGTACTTGTAGAAAAATAATTTGTAGAGAAGGGCAGATTTCATGGTCTGAAGTTGTTCAGTCAGAAGACTGTAAAATGTTTACCAGAAGATGAGGTGCTATTCCTCCAGCTTGCACTGGGCCTCAGTGGAGCATTGTAGCAGGCTGAGAACAGAGTCATTAGCTTGTGAGTCAGATGAAGAATTGAAATGGCAAGTGTCAGGAGGTCGGGATCATGCTCTCAGACTGAAGAAATGTGCTCTGTAAAGCGATCTTCCAATCTGTGTTTCGTCTCCCAATGTAGAGAGCTGAATCAATTTATTCTGATGCACAGGGTGCAGTCTTACCAGCCATTCACTCCCTGCTGCCATTGCGAGCAAGGACAGAGAATTTGGTGCTCGGCCAAATCTCCATTCCCTGCAGAGGGACCAGAAAATTCTGCCAGTGTGAATAGCAGAATAATCCCCCCTCGGTCTTTTTCCTTCAGGAATACGATGTGCACCTCAGCAACACTCAACCCTGGGCCTGAATCCTCTGAGTGACACTCTCAGGATTTCATGAAATGGGAAGAAATCTTTCCAAGTTTCAAAATGAAATTTAAAACATTATATCAGCAGCTCTTTTCTAGTTTTAAGCTGCACATTTAACCACATGTTTTTAAATTAGATGCCCAGTGCCTTTAAACCCACGAGCCAAATGTGGAAGATCCATAAATTTGTCAAAATGAACATCTTAGAAACCCTACAGTGCAGAAGGAGGCCATTTGGCCCATCGAGCCTGCACTGACAACAATCCCACCTATCCACGTAATGCCATGTATTTACCCTGCTAATCCCCCTGACATTAAGAGGAACTTACCATGGCCAATCCACGTACTCCGCACACCTTTGGACTGTAGGAGGAAACCGGAGCACCCATGCAGATATTGGAAGAATGGGCAAACTCCTTCTGATACATGCGGCAGGATTTTCTGGCCTCACTCGCCCTGAAACCGAGAAATCCAGCCTGAAGCCAATGGACCTTTCCATGGCCCGCCCTTCTCCCACTCCGATTTGCGAGATGGGCAGGATGGCAAAATTCCGGCTATATAGTTATTTTGCAACCCATCCCTCCCAGTGGGATATTACAGTCCTATCGGAGTAGATATTGATTAGTTGGAGACACACCGTGGCGGGGACATAAAATCCTGGCCTTGGATTTTGAATTCTAATTTGATTGGCAGCTTTAATAAATTGTGAAGGTAAGTTTTTACCTTCCTTTCACCAGATCAAGGTAGAGAGTGAAGCAGAACTTTAACTGGAGCCCATGCTTGTCAGTTGCTCTTTCATTGTTCTGGTATATCAAGCATAACACTAATGAGGAACTTCTAATGTTGATGTAAAGGCATTTCACCAAGGATGTGTGGTCAAAATGACAAAGAAATAATAGGACTTTAAGTGCTGTGGAACTGTTAGTAAATGTGTGAGAACCCATGTATTCTGTTACTGTACTTGTTCTGCTGATTGATCCGTTTTCCTTCTGTGTTATTTCAGTCGCGTAATTAAAATCAAACTAGTTGTTTTTAGCTAGAAGCATATGGTCTGTCAGCATGCTTTTTTTTTGTCAATTTCTGTGAAATCAGAAGTACAGAAATTACCCATACTATATACCAAGAAGAGATTAGACCTAGGTTTTGGGGCTAAAGGCTTCAAGGGATATGGGAGGAAGGGGGCATCAAGATATTTAATCTGATGATCAGCCATGATCAAAATGAATGGCGGAGCAGGCTTGTGAGGCCAAATGGCTGACTCCTGCTTTTAATTTCGATACATATTGACAGTGAAAGCATCAGTGTTTCCTCTGCACACACTAGCTACATCAGACATATTTTGCATGTTAGGTGCAGTTTCAATTTGCGGGGATTCATAGAGTCATAGGGCGGGATTTTGCAGCCTTGAAAGTCCTGAAAACATAATATCCTGCTCGAGGTCAACGGACCTTCCCATTGAACGCCCCTCACCCATTCCAATTCCCATGGAAGGTGGGTCGGTAAAATTTCGCCCACAGATTCCCTACAGTGCAGAAGAAGGCACCAACTCTCCAATGGAGCATCTTCCCCTGCATCCGATCCCTGAAATCCCCCCTCTTTTATCCTGCTAATCCCCCTAACCTACATATCTTGGGAAACTAAGATCAATATAGCATGGCCAAACCACCCAACCTGCACACCTTTGCACTATGGGAACACCCAAAGGAAACCCACGTAGACACAGGAAGACAGTGCACACTCCACATAGTCACCCAAAGCTGGAATCAAACCGGACCTCTGGCACTGTGAGGTAGAAGTGCTAATCACTGTGCCACTCATTGTGGACTATAGAAGCTAAAATCAAGATTGAACAACAAGAAGTAACAGGGGAAAAGGCTGAAATGTACAAATGTACTGAATCTCTAAAAGGTAAAGTCACCATAGTCCCAGATGACATAGGCTGCTTTCCACTTTGAGGCGGAGAGTTGACTGGTAGCGATTCTAACCTGAGGATCAGCCATACCACAGATGAAGTTGATAACATAAGAACTAGGAGCAGAGGTAAACCATCTGGTCCCTCGAGCCTGCTACATCATTCAATAAAATCGTGGCTGATCTTTTTGTGGACTCAGCTCCACTTATTGGCCTGCTCACCATAACCCTTAATTCCTTTAGTGTTCAAAAATGTATCTATCCTTGCCTTAAAAACATTCAATGAGGTAGCCTCAACTGCTTCACTGGGCAGAGAATTCCACAGATTCACAACCCTTTGTGAGAAGAAGTTCCTCCTCAACTCAGTCCTAAATCTGCTTCCCCTCATTTTGAGGCTATGCCCCCAGTTCTAGTTTCTCCCACCAGTGGAAACAACTTCCCTGCTTCTATCTTATCTATTCCCTTCATAATCTTATATGTTTCTATAAGATCTCCCCTCATTCTTCTGAATTCCAATGAGTATAGCCCCAGTCTAGTCATTCTCTCCTCATAAGCCAACCCTTTCAACTCCGGAATCAACCTAGCGAACCTCCTCTGTACTCCCTCCAGTGCCAGTATATTCTTTCTCAAGTAAGGAGACCAAAACTGTACACAGTACTCCAGGTGTGGCCTCACCAGCACCTTACACAGCAACGTAATCTCGCTGTTTTTAAACTCCATCCCTCAAGCAATAAAGGACAAAATTCCATTTGCCTTCTTAATTACCCGCTGCACCTGCAAACCAACTCTTTGAGATTCCTGCACAAGGACACCCAGGCCCCTCTCACAACAGAATGCTGCAGAATGCATTTAAATAATAGTCCATTTTGCTGTTATTCCTATCAAAATGGGTGACCTCACATTTACCAACATTGTACTCCATCTGCCAGACCCTCGCCCATTCATTGTCTATATCCCTTTGCAGACTTTCAGCATCCTCTGCACACTTTGCCCTTCCACCCATCTTAGTGTCATCTGCGAATTTTGACATAGTACAATTGGTCCCCAACTCCAAATCATCGATGTAAATCGTAATCAATTGCGGTTCCAACACTGATCCCTGAGACACACCACTAGTCACTGATTGCCAACCAGAAAAACACCCATTTACCCCCACATTTTGCTTTCTGTTAATGAACCAATTCTCTATCCATGCTAATACATTACCCGTAACACTGTGCACCTTTATCTTATGTAGCAGTTTTTGGTGCGGGACCTTGTCAAATGCCTTCTGGAAATCCAGATCCACCACATCCACAGATCCCCCATTGTCCACTGCACATGTAATGTTCTCAAAGTATTCCACCAAATTAGTCAAACATGACCTGCCCTTCATGAACCTATGCTGCGTCTTACCAATGGGACAATTTATATCCAGATGTCTTGCTATTTCTTCCTGGATGATAGATTCAAGCATTTTCCCTAGTACAGAAGTCAAGCTAGCCAGCTCTACCTGCCTTTTATCTACCTCCTTTTTCAAACAGTGGCGTCACATTTGCTGTTTTCCAATTTGCAGGAACCATCTCAGAGTCCAGCGAATTTTGATAAATTACCACTAGTGCATTTGTTATTTCTCCTGCCATCTCTTTTAGTACCCTGGGATGCATTCTATCAGGAGCAGGAGAAGGTGGGCCTTCACGGAATCGGCACTTTTTGCATTGTTCTGCATCCTTGAGGACAGTCCCCATCAATCATGAAGAAGTGAGCTACGGATCAGGACGGATCAGGAAATCCTGTAAGGGACAGATAGGTGGGGGCAGCACTACGTCTTCTCCTGACCCAAGGAGTGTTTTAATAAGCACTCACCTGCTGAAGGCAGCAGGTCCAGCTTCATTTTCCTGCCAGATTTTGCTTACAATTGAGACCTTTCTCTCAATTCTTTAATCCATCATTTTACAATTAGACTTTGGACTAAATTTCTCGTGCCCGTTTAGGTGGTAACGTCAGTCAGTTCTGGTAACAGAGTGCTGGAATTTGTTTCCTTTTCATGCTGTATCCAAAGGAAACAAATGGAAGAAAGAGCCTAAGGGCCTGTTTCCGTGCCTCTATGATTCTGAAGAGCAGAGACCCATTACATGTGTCCCCTAATATGCTGCCACAGCATATCCTAGCGTTTGCATACTGAATTCGCTGGATTTGTTCAACCATCTCCTATTAAACAGTAATGGAAAAAAATTCATTCTCATCCCATTACAACTGATGGTGTCAACCTCAAACACTTCCAGGCCAGATAGGATGAAACCAAGTACATGTTTTCCCCCATATAGTCTTCCAACAATTTGCCTTCAACTAGTTCATTAATGTCCTTTAGGGAAGGGAATGCGCTGACTTACCTGGTCACTTGTTTAATTTTATATAGGCCTGTGTAGCCACGAGTCCTTCCTTCCTAAAAGGAGAAAAAAACAGTGAAGCAGGGAAACGGGAAAATAAGAATACTGGCCCAAACTGTCTTCTTTCCTCTGGGTTTGCAGAAAGAATTTACTTTCTCTGAGATTTTCTCCTTATTTAGTCCTGGGCACTCTCTCCAAAACAGCGGTAGGACTGCTTTGGAATGGAAATGAGGCGACATTTCAGCCCAAAACTCCGATTATAATATTCCGATACAGAGTGTGAGGTATGCACATTAAACCAACTTTACCAAACATTGAGTAAAATAAATGGTAGTGCTTAAAAGGCTGTCACTCAAGAGTCAAAGATAGAATCATAGAATCCTACAGTGCAGAATGCGGCCATTTGGCCCATCGAGTCTGCACCAACCACAATATCACACAGACCCTATCCTTATAACCCATGCATTTACCCTAGCTCGCCCCTCTGACACTAAGGGGCAATTTAGCATTGTCAATCAATCTAACCTATTTGGAATGTGGGGGAAACCCACGCAGACATGCAAGGAGAACGTGTATACTCCACACAGGCAGTGACCCAAGCCAGGAATCGAACCCGGCTCCCTGGCGCGGTGAGGCATCAATGCTAACCACTGTGCTACCATGCCATCCCTGACTGCTTGGGAAGATATAAGTAGTTCTTGTTGGCCCATTCTCCTGCCTAACCAGGAGTAATAACCGTCCCCACCCCCATATCTCCCCCCCCCCCCCCCCCGCTTCACCCACCAATCTTGTTCACCAGTGGTTCAGCTACATCTCAACGGCTAAATCTAAATGAGGCCAGCAAATCAAAACGGTTTGGGTTTTCTGCTGTAATCTCAGGCAGGTATGGCAGATGCCCTGCTCGCTGTATGCCTGTTGAAGCTATTGAAAGGGTGCAGAGGAGATTTACATGGATGTCGCCTGGATTGGATGGCATGCCTTATGAGGATAGGTTGAGGGAGCTCGGTCTTTTCTCCTTAGAGAGACGAAGGATAAGAGGTGATCTGATAGAAGTGTACAAGATGTTGAGAGGTATAGATGGGGTGGATTCTCAGAGGCTTTTTCCAAGGGCTGGAATGGTTGCAAAAGAGGACACAGGTTTAAGGTGCTGGGGAGTAGGTACAGAGGAGATATCAGGGGTAAGTTTTTCACTCAGAGGGTGGTGGCTGAGTGGAATTGGCTGCCATCGGCGGTGGTGGAGGCAAATTTGACAGGGTCTTTCTAGAGACTTCAGGATGAGTACATGGGATTTAATAGAATTGAGGGTTATAGGTAAGCCTAGTAGGTATGGATATCATTGGTGCAACTTGTGAGCCGAAGGGCCTGTTTGTGCTGTAGTTTTTCTATGTTTATGTTTTGAGCTCAGGTTGGGAATCTTCCCACGTTTGTTCTTCTCAGCCGTTCCGATTTTGGGGATCACTGAGGAGAAGCCACCTCCTGTCAAGGAGGAGTGGAAGATCAGAGGCAAGGTCACCTGAGGTTACCCTTATACACATATCAGTGGCTAATTACAAGACAAAATTGGAACTGCCTATCCTCACTCATCAGGCAAGAATAGTCTTGAACAAGCGACGCTAGAAAAAGCATTAATCCTGTCCTGGAATTCAAATGATAGCTAGAACAACCTGAGCTTTGCACTCAAGAGAAAGCATGAAGCCAACTGAAACTCTTCAGTTAGATTACTACCTTGTAATAACTCCCACAGCATCTTTATTCTATACGTACGTAATTGCCTCCTTATCAAAATACAGGAAAAGGGCTGTATAGATCCAGTAACTGAAGGTTATAAACATTGTTTACCCTGTTAAATGTCAATTCCAGTCTCCCTTTAACTTAAGAATGTTCCTGTTTGCTTAGTAGTACGAGGTTAATAAATAGCTACATTCAATGGAATCGAAACAAATCATTATTACGAACAAGCTCCTCCTCCCTGAAGATGTGACCCAACTAGGGGCAATTGGCAAGCATATCCATCCACTGCTCCATACGATTTGGAATCTGTCACTCCCTCATCAGCAAGTTATACTTCAATCTGCAATGATTTGCATTTTTGAAGTCTTTAATACAGAGAAACATCCCATGACAATTCACAGAGGTACAGTCTAATGCAGAATTAGACTGCATTTACAGCACAGGGCAGGACATTCCACTCAAATGGTCCATGTGTGGTGTTCATATGCCACACAATCATCCTCCCATCCAACTTCATCAAGAACTCTCATCATAAATTTTTACTTCTTTCTCGCTCATGTGCTTATCCAGTTTCCTCCTAGCTGAGACAAAGTTGATGTTGTGAAGGGTAACCAAAAGAGCTGGTAAAAGAGTTAGGTTTTAGGGATGGGGGTTGGTGAGGGGTCAATGTGTGAGAGAAAGATGGAGAGGCAGGACAATATAAGAAGTCTCACAACACCTGGTTAAAGTCCAACAGGTTTATTTGGAATCATGAGCTTTTGGACCGCTGTTCTTTCAAAATGATGTTGTGAGACTTCTTATTGTGCCCACCCCAGTCCAATGCCAGCATCTCCACATCAAGAAAATTTAAAGGGGGGGTGTTATGTCTCCAGGCCCCAAGGGGAAAATCCACGACTTAATTGGGCCTTCATTCCCCCTCCCCTGCTTGCCACAAACCACCAAGAACCTTCACCCATTCTGAGCAGGAAGTGGAGTGGCACGGCATGGCCTCACTGGGCAGGCAGGAGACTGGTTGAAACCAGTGATCTTCCCATCAGAATATTGCTGCTGATTAAAATTCTTTCCAATGTATTAAGAATCTCTGGTGTGAAGACTCTAAGCCCGGGGAATTGTACTCTGGGACAAGTGGCAGAAAAACAGAAAATTATCAAATAAATAAGTGATAGACATGACTGCAAATTAACATCCAGTCTAAATTTAACTCATAGTAAATTTTACTGATATTTATCCCCACCTCTTCCCAGAACTGAAGCATGAATCAGACACTATGCAAATATTGACTTCAGTCGAGGTTGTAATGCTTTTCTGTTGACCAAAGGTCACAGAATTGGCAGAAGCTCTATTGACACCTTTATTATGAACCAAGAGATTTGCCTTTTTTATCAGCTCAATCCTTCTTTACTCCTTTATCCGTCCTCTCACTGGCCCTCACTCTGCTTCCATAGATAGCAGCAATGCAATGCTCAAAATGACCTTTATAGTGAATGTTGGGACCATTCTTGAAGCATAGAGAGAGAGATCAATACAGTTGAATGGGATTGCATTCTCTTTTCCATATTGACAAAGTTGGACTGAAGGGCCTGTTTCCATGCTGTAAACCTCTATGACAATATGACAAATTCATGTAAACAATTACACAGCAGTGATCAAAAACAGGCAATCTGACTATCTGATGTCCAATTTTGGAACTCCCAACATCAATTGGTTAACTTTGCACAGATCAGGCAACCTATCAGGGATATTCTGGTTGAGTGCCATATAGCGCATCTACCCACAGAGCCAGTGGGGGAGACATCACAAGAATAGAAAAGAAAGACTTTGCACTTATATGGCCACTGTCATGACCACTGGGCATCTCAAAGCTCTTCACAGCCATTGAAGTACTATCCACTGAGCCAGAGGCGACAGGAATCCTATTACTATTTTGGCAAATAGTCCAGAATCAGTCAATTCTGTAAGACCTTGTGAGGTAAAGCAATGCATGATGAAGTTAGAGAAGTGAATGTACTCCAGTCAATTTGTACACTAAAGTTGGTTTTATTACAGGGGTCAGTTGAGCACTTGAGCCACTGTTGTTTTTAATTGATTAGTGCCACAAGTAGGCTTACATTAACACTGTGAAAACCCCCTAGTCGCCACACTCCAACACCTGTTCAGGTACATTGAGGGAGAACGGCCAACGCACCTAATCAGCATGCCTTTCGGACTGTGAGAGGAAACTGGAGCGTGTGGAAGAAACCCATGCAGACACGGGAAGACTCAAGCCGGGAATCAAATCCAGGTCCCTAGCGCTGTGAGGCAGGAGTGCTAACCACTGTGTCATTGTGTCGCCCCGCACTGCAAAATTAATAAGGAACGACTGCTTCTTTGTATTTATGTCTGCACTAACAATGTGTGAATGGGTTTGGCGGCAAATGTAGTTGGGTAGATTTAACTGAACCAAATCCATTATAGATTTTCTCGAAATAGAGCAGGGTCTTTATCATAAATTCTTGAGGCCAAAATGGATGTGATATCGTGCAATGAGTAATGGTTAATTGCTTTTTTTACCATCTAGAATTCTTTTTAAATGAGTGACATTGCCTCCTTTTTTGTGCTAGTTTTGCTTTGTGACACTTTTTGCCTGGCGATTAGTTGGCAATAGTTTGAAGTATTTTCTTACACATGGTGGCTCTTTATTTAATCACAGTTCACATTTTAGCCCAGGGCTGCAACAATATCTGTTATTTGATGCCCATGATCTGAATTTTCTCAGATGGGTTACCATCCTGGCGTCAGCCTCAATTCCTGGTAGAGAAGCCGGAAGTGGCTGAGGCAAAGCATTGTGTTTTTCTGGAGGTATCCACCTCAGATTTGGCCACTGAGGTCCCAGTCCAGCCAAGGGCAGCAGGTGAGTAAGGGAAGTGGATAAGAGGGCCTGAAACGATGCCCTGCTGCACTGGCACAGGTGGGTACTTCTGAAGTGGGCAGGAGGGTGCTCAAAATGAAGGTGTCCTGGGCAATATTGTGAACAAATAAAAATTATGCATGACCAGAAGTGTCAAGGCACTTGGCTGCAGGGGTGACCTTCTCTTGACAGCAGGTCTGTCCTGAGGTGTCTGAGAGTAGGTGCAGACAGATGTCTAGCTTGCCGCTGTGAGGCAGCCCCCAGAGAATGACTTGTTGGGCTCCAGCCTCTGGACTGGGTCTTTCATCACGAGAAGATCCTGGCAGCACCATCAATTTACCCCCAACTGGCCCATTAGTATCTGCCTCCTGCAGCAAGGTGAGCGGAAGGCGAGTAGTTAGCCCAATGTGTTATTTTTCAAATTTGCTCCTGGTCCTGCCTCCTAACCTTACTCTGGACATCTGGGAAAATAAAGCTAATTGGTCTGGAAGAACAAGAGACTGAAGGTCCCCAAAACAGGCTCCACACTCCCGGTTCAAATCAGTTTGCTCTACTGGTAGTAAATTTTCATTGTTGGATCAGAGTTTCAGCTTATACCTACCATTGGAGCAGAAGCATTTTATCATTTAATTGTGTGCCTTTGATTTGAAACAGCTGTGAATTCTGAATGAAGCCTAAATGTCACTACAAACAGAACTGAAAGTGTTTTCATCTGTGTAAAGCCCAGGAGAACACAATCACCATCACTCCTGGACTCCTGTGTAAAAAAGATGGTGCCTGGGAGTGTGTGTGAGGAATGACCGGAGGTTTTAGAGTGCGCCTTATTAATATTCATTCTTGGTGTTTCGCGTAATTAGACCTGCATGCTGAATTCCACATGCTGAAATATTTCAACCATCCATAATGTACTCTTAACCACTTAATAATACTCTCAATAAATCATAGCTCTTTGAGAATTTGTGTTTGGTTCTTTTAAAAAGAAATGATGTGGAAATTTAAGCTGGAATTTAAGCGGGAATCGGAGCAGGCGAGGGGCGGACAATGGAAAAGTCCGTTTGCCAGGGGCGGGATTTTATGGTTTTGGGATGAGGAGGCTGAAAAATCCTGCCCAAAGAGTTGGTATTAGTAACTGTGACAATGAAACTGTTGGCTTGTTATTGAACCCAGGTTCTTCACTAATGGCCTTTTGGATAGGAAAACTGGTTTGTAAGGGACAGTACCACACCAACCAGCACTCTAAAATGTTCAAACAAAACAGGCAGTTGTGTCAAACCTTTAGGGCAACAAAGTGATGGATGGTAAATTCTGGTCTTGGCAGTGGTGAGTTCTGAGGCTAAATATGTTTTAAAAAATCTGACCCAGATTTTTTTTATTCATTCGTGGGACATGGACATCGCTGACTGGCCAGCATTTATTACCCATCTCTAATTGCCCTGGAACTGAGTGACTTGCTAGGCCATTTCAGAGGGCAATTGAAAGTCAACCACATTGCTGGGGCTCTGGAATCACATGTAGGCCAGATCAGGTAAGGACAGCAGGTTTCCTTCTCTAAATTCCATTGGTGCCTGGAACTCGCTGCCGGGGGAGATAGTGGAAGTAGACACGATAGTGATTTTTAAGGGGCGTGTGGACAAATACATGAATAGGATGGGAACAGAGGGATAAGGTCCCCAGAAGGGTGGAGAGTTTTAGTTCAGTCAGGCAGCATATTCGGTGCAGGCTTGGAGGGCCTGTTCCTGTGCTGTAATTTTCTAGGCTTGTTCTCGTTAGAGTTTAGAAGAATGAGGGGAGATCTCATTGAGACATATAAGATGATGAATGGGATGGATAGGATAGAGGTGGAGAGGCTCTTCCCGCTCAGAAAGGACAGTAGGACTAGAGGGCACAGCCTCAAGATAAAGGGGGGGCGGTTTAGAATGGAGTTGAGGAGGAACTTCTTCACTCAAAAGGTGGTGAATCTCTGGAATTCTCTGCCCGTTGAAGTGGTGGAAGCTGCCTCGCTAAATATTTTTAAGACGTGGGTTGATAGGTTTTTGATAGGCAAGGGGATTAAGGGTTATGGGGAGAGGGCGGGAATGTGGAACTGAGCCATGACAGATCAGCCATGATCTTATTGAATGGCGGGGCAGGCTCGAGGGGCTAGATGGCCTACTCCTGCTCCTATTTCTTATGTTCTTATTGTTCTTTGTAAGGGACATCAGTGAACCAGATGGGTTTTTCCAACAATCGAGAATGGTTTTATGGTCATCATTCGGGTCTTAGTTCCAGATTTTTTTATTGAATTCAAATTCCACCAACTGTCATGCAATGATTCGAACCCAGGTCCCCAGAACATTAGCTGATTATCTGGATTAATAGTCATGTGATAATACCACTAGACCATTGCTTCCCCAATATGTGGTATGTTGTATGTTAGCCAATTTTTATACGTGCATGTGCCAGCTGAGACTCAGTTGGCTGAGAGTTAAAATCCCACTTCAGGTACTTGTACAGATAAAATCAAGGCTGACACTTCAGTGCTGTTCTGTCTGAGTGCTGCACTGTCAGAGGTGCTAATCAGATGTTAGACCGAGATACTGTCTGTTCTCTCGTATGAATGTGAAAGAAACCATTGCTGGAACTTTGCAGCCGTTCATGCTGCTGTGTGCGAGGACGGAGAATTTGGCACTCAGCCAAATTTCCAACCACTGCAGTGAAATGGGGGAACATCTGCTTAACCACTTCCAACATCACTTCCTTCTGCAGGGAGGCGAGTGAGGTTGGAGAATTCAGCCCCATAACACTGTTTCAAAGATCAGCAAGGGAGTTATCACTGATGTCCTGACTAATATTTGTCCCTCAATCATCACTTATCACACTGTTGGTTGTGGGGAGCTGGCTATGGGCAAATTGACTGTTGCTTCCTATGTTGGAACAGTGAATACACTTCTAAAATACTTAATTTGTTTTAAAGGACATTGGAATGCCTTGTAGCTGTGAAAGGCACTGTATAAAGGCATTTTTTAAGTAAATATATGGAGAGGCTTTTGGCATACTTTAGCACAAAAACCACTTCTCTAGTGCAAGAGACAAGCGTACATTGCCAATTATGCTGTAAGGCATTCCCTATGCATTTTTTTTACACAATTTAGCACTCTGGAGATGAATCCTTTTTGGATATTTAAAAACAGTTTAACGTGTTCACCCGATGTCCTGGAACTTTATCCCCACTCAGTTTAGCTACACTCAAATGTAGGGGCATCAAGATTAAAGTGTTCTCAGTCAGTAAAGGCAATGCTAACTATCACCACGGGCGATTTTAATCAACTGAATGAGATTCTGTGGGGTTTTGACAGGGTCGATGCCGAGAGGATATTTCCCCTCGTGGGAGAATCTGGGTCCGGGGGCACACTTTCAGAATAAAGGAATAAAGGAAATTCCATTTGAGAGAAAAATGAGGAATTTCTTCTCTCGGAGGATCTTTAATCTTTGGAATTTGCTGAGAGAGCTGTGGAGACTGGGTCATTGAATACATGATGTGGAGATGCCGGCATTGGACTGGGGTAAACAAAGTGAGAAGTCTCACAACACCAGGTGAAAGTCTAACTTTAACCTGGTGTTGTGAGACTTCTTACTGCCATTGAATATATTCAAGGTTGTGTTTGACAGATTTTTTTACCTACCAGGAAATCAAGGGTTATGGGGGGGGGGTGCCAGGCTTGCAAGTGGAGTTAAGGCCAAGAACTAACCAGCTGTCATCTTAATGAATGGCAGATGTGGCTGAAGGGGCCAAATGGTCATCTCCAGCTCCTATTTTGTCTCTTGTTGTACTCTTAGAAGACCATTTACTTTAGGGTGGCACAAGGTTTTACTTTAGGGACCAAGATTTGATTCCCAGCTTGGGTGACTGTCTGTGTGGAGTCTACATGTTCTCCACACATGTAGACTCTTGGTGGTCTGGTTTCCTCCCAGAGTTCAAAAATGTGCGGGCTAGGTGGATTGGCGATTCTAAGTGTCAGGGACTTAGCGAGAGTAAACGTATGGGGTTATGGGGATAGGACTTGGGTGGGATTGTGATTGGTGCAGACTCGATGGATTGAGTGGCCTCCCTCTACACTGTAGGATTCTATGGTACTATGATTCTAACTATTCCCTTACATCCCTCACCAATCACATCTGCTTAATCATTTCCAATATCACTTCCTTCTGCAACCTCCACTGGAACAATTCTGTCCAAAACACTAACTTGTAATTGCCAACTGTTTAACCTTTGGCCGTCTTTTCACTATGACATTTCTATAGTTATTGGTCTGCTTAGCCACTTCCCCACCTTCATCTTTAGTGCTTTTTCCCTCAGGAAAGCCTTTCTCCTTTTCATCCCATTTGTTGGCCCAGCATAACTCACATCGTCACTCCCTCATGTAGAAGAGATATAGTCTGGAATCTTACCACTGTTCACGCTGGTGGGATTTTTCCATCCTGCCACAGTGAATGGAGATTTGGCTGGCTGCCAAATTCTCCAACCTCACTGCGGTGGGAGCATGGCATGAATGGCTGGTAAGATCATGCCCATTGCCTTGAGCAGAACTGGCATACAACTGGTTTAACCATTATAGAATTCCTACAGTGTAGAGGAGGCCATTCGGCCCATTAAGTCTGCCCCAACTCTTTGATAGAGTATCTTACCCTCTCCCCTGCCCTTTCCCTTTAACCCCACGCATTTACATGGCTAAGCCATCTAACCTACACATTTTTGGACTGTGGGAGGAAACTGGAGCATCCAGAGGAAACCCATGCAGACATGGGGAGAATGTGCAAACAACACAGATAGTCACCCAAGGCCAGAATCAAACCGGAGCCCCTGGTGCCGTGAAGCAGCAGTGCTAATCACTGTGCCACCGCTGACTACTGTGCCACCATGCTGCCACTGCTGTTCCTCAGATACTGAAATTTATCTTCCAAATCTGTACAGTCATCACCCATAGCTTCATCTCATCCAAAATTCTGCTGCCTGCATACTAACCCACTTGATCTTTCATTTTGACTTGCAGGCCAACATTAGTTCCCAGTTTCCCGACGCCTCCAGTTTAAAATTCTCTGTAATCTCCAACTTTACAACACATTCCATTACTTTGTGTCCTTCCACCCTGGCCTCTTGTGCATTCTTCCGGGTATTAAAAGCTGTGTAAACTTGTTGTTGTTGTCATTAATGATGATGAAGTGAGCAATTCAGTCTAGAAATCTTCCAGGTTACTAGCCAGGTGGCTGCCCTTGATTGTTATCAGTGACTTCTACAGAAAAGCATGTACTGTGAAAATACATGTGTGGACAGGATTAGTTTCAGCTTACCATGTTCCCCATGACAATCAAATGACGTGGTAAATAAAAAAGAAGCACATTGATATGTTCCTTGGATGCCAGATTTCGACATATCTTTCAGAAGGGAAGAAAAATACTTCCACTCATGAAAAGCGATAGTGTCCATCTCTTTTTTTTAGCTCATTCGCAGGAGCTTGGCTGGCAAGATCAGCATTTATTGACTGGTCTGAATAGGTTTTTAGCATTCCAAATGATTTGCAAAAAGCAAAACAACACCACAAGGTTTTAAAAGAGATAATAATTTGCTTTTTTACCCGCTTCCAACAAATACCAGGGTACACATCACAAAATTGCCCACCCACTCACTGTCTGCGCCTTTTGTCCACTGGACTTAATGGATGGAAAATTGCGGTCTCCATATGCTTAACTTTGCACTATTTCCATATAGCTCTCACATTGTTCTCCATGCAGCTGCTAAGGTAACTGTGGCAATGAAGAACTGCGTGGGATGTGAGCCAGCTACAGGAGGACTGAGGAGCCAGCCATTACATTTCTCTCTCCCCACTGGCTCCAAAAACAACCAGTAGTCTAAACAAGGTGGTTTTTCCACTGCTGCCAGTAAAAAGAACATTGGGGTTTATGTGGGGATTCCATGGAATCCAGTGCCCACTCAAGTAGTAAACACAGTCTAAGAAGGCAAGGGCATCGAATCAGTGTCTACTGGCCAAAATACTCACATACATATGAAGCTTGAGCCAATTAAATGTCTTGCTGGCAACAGTAAAAACTCGGGTCTTGAGTGCATTTTTGAAACTTCTAAAGCAACAATGGCAAAAAAAAATAAGCTGTAAATGTTGGAAAACTGAAGTAGAAAAATAGAAAGCGCTCCAAAGACAGAAGTTATTCTGGTGAGAGGGTAAAAGTTGGTGTTTAATAGATGCTGTGCTAATTGCAGCACACCCGATTCAAAGTCTTGTCTTAACATGCAATTTTAGTCCTAATTATTGATGGCCATAATGTGATGTTGCCTGGACGTGCTACACAAGCACTACAGTTTTCACATTCAAGTTATCAAGCACAATTTCATGGAGCTGTAGATTCAGGCTCCACTGTGAGGAGAGATGGTGGTGCAGTGGTAATGTCTCCGGACTAGTAATCCAGCGATCCATGGCATAATCTGGGAATGTGGGCTCGAATCCTACTATGGCAGATGGTGGAATTTGAATTCAGCAAATAAAAGAATCTGGAATCAAAGGTCTAATGATGACCATGAAACCATTATCAATTGCCGTAAAAACCCTTCTGGTTCACTAACGCCTTTTAGGATAGGAAATCTGCCATTTTTAGCCAGTCTGACCAACATATGATTCCAAACCTCCAGCAGCCAATGAAAAGTAAAAGGTGATATACCTTAAAGTAGTAATCAAAAGCCTCTGCAAACGATTACTCCCAATCAGATAGTCTCCTTTAGGAGGCAGTGTTAGTTCAAGTGCAATCAATGTAATGCAGGGACGGCATTTAGGGATGGGCAACAAATGCTGGCCTGATGCCTCAACCCCATAAATTAATAAATAAAAGAAGCTCATTCACTTCAACCAAAGCAGTTGAATGCATTGGCTGGCACACAATAGCACATTGCATGATGGTTCAGGGATCAGATGAGAAGGTCTCAAACGCAGTAGTAGTGGATGAAGTTCAGTGGGGAAGGCCACCTCCCTCCCTCACTAACCCTTGCCTCCTGCCCTTCCTTCTTGTTGCAGCTGATTGGGCCAACCTTGATCTGATCTTCACCATCCATTTCTCCTGTGAACCCTTTTCAAATGCCAATTGCCAAGCACTCCTGAAGACTCCTCTAAGGCACCCCGACAAGATAGAATAGCACAGCACTTATGCCTTTTAGGTGAATTCCTCAGAGAATTTCCTAAATGAATGTTGACAATGTGTTGGTAACAACATTCAAAAATCTCCTTCAACCCTCCAACATCCAATGAACAATAAAAGGTGATATATATATATATAAGAACATAAGAATTAGGAGCAGAAGTAGGCCATCTGGCCCCTCGAGTCTGCTCTGTCATTCAATAAGATCATGGCTGATCGTTTTGTGGACTCAGCACCACTTAGCTCACCATAACCCTTAATGCCTTTACTATTCACAAATTTATCTATCCTGGTCTTCAATGAGATAGCCTCAACTGCTTCACTGGGCAGGGAATTCCACAGATTCACAGCCCTTTGTGTGAAGAAGTTCCTCCTCAACTCAGTCCTAAATCTGCTCCCCCTTATTTTGGGGCCATGCCCCCTAGTTCTAATTTCACCTGCCAGTGAAATCAACCTTCCTGCTTCTATCTAATCCCTTCATAGTCTTATATGTTTCAGTAAGATCTCCCCTCATTCTTCTGAATTCCAGCGAGTATAGCCCCATTCTACTCAGTCTCGCCTCATAAGCCAACCCTCTCAACTCCAGAGTCAATTAGTGATTAATAAGGGGATCAGGGGTTATGGGGAAAAGGCAGGAGAATAAGGATGAGAAAAATATCACCAATGATTGAATGGCAGAGCAGATTTGATGGGTCGAGTGGCCTAATTCTGCTCCTATATCTTATGGTCTTATGAATCACCTCTGTAATCCCTTCAGTGCCAGTATATCCTTTCTCAAGTAAGGAGACCAAAACTGTACACAGTGCTCCAAGTGTGACCTCACCTGCACTATGTACAGCTGCAACATAACTTTGCTGTTTTTAAACTCCATCCCGCTAGCAATGAAGGACAAAATTCCATTTGCCTTCTTAATTACCTAGAAAGGGAAAGGACAGATTAGTGGTTCAGAGAAGTCACAGTTCTACAAAAATAGCGTTGGCCTAGTTGATACCTGCTATTTCAAATTCCCTGACACCGACTTTTATGGCACTAGCAAATTGACACTGCTGCACTAGCTTTCTTTCTACAAAAAAGCAAATAAAATCCATACTTGTGCCAGTATTGGCACATGGATGGGTCATTTTAATCCGAACCTACACTTCTCCAGTCACACTTGCCCGAGAGAGGGTGCAGCGAAGGTTCACAGGGCTTATCCAAAGTTAGGTTGATTGGCCATTGTAAATTGTCATTATTGGGGTAACTACACGGAATTGAGGAGGTGGGGCCTGGGCAGGCTTGATGGGCTGAATGGCCTCCTTCTGCAATGTAGAGTTCTATGATTCTAAAATTCCCGGGACAGCAGGATTTATGTATGAGGGGAGATTGGGTTGGCAGGGCATGGGTTCACTAGAATTTAGGAGAATGAGAGGGAATCCCAACAGGATGTGTAAAAAAAGGGTCATAATTTCAGGATACAGGGTAGACCATTTAGGACTGAGATGAGAGAAATTTCTTCAAGCAATAGGTGGTGAAGCTCTGGAATTCTCAACCACAGAAGGCTGTGGAAGCCAAGTCACTGAATATATTAAAGAAGGAAATAGATAGATTTCTAGACTCTTAAGCCATTGAGGGCTATGGTGAGAGAGCGGAAATATGGCATTGAGGCAAAGGATTGGCCATGATTATATTGAATGACAGAACAGGTTGAAAGACCTTCCGCTCCTCCTATTTTCTATGTTTCTATACTTTTACTCCTGCCATTCCAAATCCAATCAGCAAATCTTCAGTTCCTTAAACTTTTATCTTTCGAATGAAACCCCGCTTGCCCTCTGAAGTGGACTCATAAAAATCTGATAGGGTACGTCTTGTGGGAAGGTGGGCTGTCAACCTTCCACCTCCTCAGGTAAAGTTGGCCAGAATCTGATGCTGTGAATGTTTTCCTAATCAACTGACTAATATTTATACCTCAGCCAACATCATCAGAACAGATTACCTGATTATTTATCACGTTACTATTGGTGAGTCCTTTCTAGCTATTATACTGGCTGCCATACATAAAAATATTACAATTCAAAAGAAATTCCTCAGTTATGAATTGCCTCCATCAACGTCCTAAAGTCAAGAATGGTGCCAAATAAATGCAAGTTAGTTTCTTTCCGTGTTTCGCTCTCTTCCATTCTATGCTGGAAATGTGCTCTAAGCATTTATGCTGTTCTGAACTACAGGATTTGATTACTGTAAATATAGATTGCTGCACTTTTTGAAATTGAGTAAATTTTTTACCATAAAATACAATAAGCTATATGTACTCCTTCCTTAATCGTAGACTATTGTGAGAAATCAATAATGATCGTATCAAGGTTATGCTGTCTTCTGCTTGTATTCTCAAATGGTGGACTTAAAAAGACTGTGGGAATGTCACCTTAAGATATCATTACAAGGTGGGTGGAAGCTACATTGTTCAGCAATGTAACAGATACTCACCCACTGCATACCAGAACTAGGAGTAGCCACCTTATGCAAATCAAAAGAATGTTCTTCACACTGCTCTTGCAAGCTGCAGTCTAATGGTGGGCTCCAATGATTTACCTAGAAATCCAAAAATTATCAGTTTTAGATCTACTTTTACGTGGCAGATGGCCACAATCCAAATGCTTTGGTGTTGAATTTTAACAATGCTTAGTACTAACACATGTCACTATTCAAAAGATTCAGCCAGAATTTTTCTTCAGTGCTCCACTTAATCCTGTGATAATTGACAAAAGCGCTGGGTTCCAAAATCAGGCAAATAATTTTGACCAATGCCAACACTTTCCATCACCCTGCAAGGATAAAACATCCTGCAGTAGAATGAAATAAATGGGTAGAACGATACAGGATTTGCATTTAAGAACCTGGCCTAGAATTTGTGCTAAGGACGCAAATGGTGATTGGAAGAAAATGCATCTAAAATTGTGTCCGATCTGATGAGTGTTTTTCTCTCAGGTTTTTCCATTCAAATTCATTTGCACGGTGCCAAATACAAATTCTGCCATGAAGAACAAAATTAAAAGTCTGCGATAGAAGATGGTCAGCATTTGCTGCCATTGGGTGGTGTTTTTGAAACTTTCTTTCTCTAAATTTTAATCAAAAAATATCCCTTGCTGTACTTACGTGTGGTAGCTTGGTACAGTTTGATTAATACCGCAGGAAATGGAGTTATTGCAAAAATTAGGCTTCGTTTTAAAGGCTTTAAATGACTTCTACCATTCATGTGTGTGCAGTCCTGGTCACCCTATTATAGAAAGGATATTATTAAACTAGGAAGAGTGCAGAAAAGATTTATTAAGATGCTACTGGGACTTGATGGTTTGGGTTATAAGAAGAGGATGGATAGATTGGGTCTCTTTTCCCTGGGACTTGGAAACTTGGGGTGACCTTATAGAGGTCTATAAAGTCATGAGGGGCATAATTCAGCTAGATAGTCAACATCTTTTCCCAATGGTAGGAGAGTCTAAAATTAGAGGGCATAGGTTTAAGATGAGAGAGGAGAGATACAAAAGGGTCCAGAGGGGCAATTTTTCACTCAGGGTGGTGAGTATCTGGAATGAGCTGCCAAAGGTAGTAGTTGAGGTGGGTAAAATTTTGTCTTTTAAAAAGCATTTAAGACAGTTACATGGGTTACATGGGTAAGGTGGATATAGAGGGATATGGGCCCAATGCAGGCAATTGGGCACTAACTTAGTGGTTAAAAAGCAAGTTGGGCCGAAGGGCCTGTTTCTATGCTGTAAACCTCTATGGCTCTGTGACTCTAAAGATACAGAACAATTTTTGAGTTATATTAGGATACAGTGTTCAACTTGTTATGAAATGAAAACAAGGGGACATTCGACAGGTTGTAAAATGTGCCTATTAATAAATTTGTGCCGCAGAGAAAGGTATTAAATTTGTTCAGACTCAATAGCCTCAATGGTACTTTAATTCATTCTGAGGGACATCATCAGTTTTGTGGATGGGGCCAGTTTTAAGACAATGATTTTTAAACTCATGCAAAGTATGGTGCCAACTCTATGTCTGCTGAACAGAATATGTGCTTGAACTTCCATGACCTTTTGCATGGGCTATGTCAATTTGGGGGTGATTTGTTTTGAAATAAGCAACACAACTTTTTATCCAAAAAGTTTCTTTCACATCCTCAGGACACCCTAAAAGCAGGGTGGCATGGAGGCACAGTGGCTAGCACTGCTGCCTCACAGCACAGAGGCCTGGGTTCAGTTCTGACCTTGGGTGACTATCTGTGTGGAATTTGCATTTTCTCCCCGTGTCTGCATGGGCTTCCTTTAGGTGCTCCAGTTTCTTTCCACATTCCAAAGATGTGCAGCTTAGGTGGATTGGACATGCAAAATTTCCCCTTATTGTTAGAGAGACAAGCAGAGTAAATCTGTGAGGTTACAGGGTTAGGGCTTGGGTGGAATTGTTGTTGGTGAAAGCTCAATGGGCCAAATGCTTCATTCTGCATGTAGGGATCCTATCCTATGAGCCAATAAAGTGCAAAATTCATAGCATTTCTAAGCTACAAAAGTTTCAAACCAATTAATTCACATGACTAAATGACAAGAGCAAAGCTTAAGTCATTTATTAATGCTATCTAATGGCTGAACAATTGCGTGGAAACTCACCCTTACTACCACTATTACCACACAAAATTACGTAACACATAATTAAGTTATTGCATTCTTTGCACACTTGCCAGTAAAATACACCAAATTCTCTTTATCCTCTGGACCCTGGTTATCCACTTTCCTTTCATGAAGATGATGGTTCAAGCTGATTGTCCTCTGGTAACTGTCACATTTAACGTTTCAAATAAACCTATATATTTAATTCAAATGATCCCCTGGCCCAAATATTTGCCTCTTGGGGTATCTCTCTGAATTGCTGGTACTCCTGCCCCTCAGAAAGCTGTTCCTCTACAGGGAACACAGGAATAGATGTAGACCATTTCCTTGTAATGATTGTATGATCAAATGTGCGCAATTTTGGAATCACAGCACCAGGAACAAACAAGGTTCTTCTAAATCCGCATTATCATGGGTGAAGTTATGCGACAATGTGTACCGAGATTTCAAGGAATTTGTAAAAATATCATGCTTTAATATTATTTCATATGCAATTTCATGACCATTGCTAATGATTGCCAATAAAGCTTTATTTACATTGCAAGTATCATTTGCTATTATATTCACACAGCTCCAAAATACTGCTTTAGAAATGCAAGCAATGCTTGTTGTAGCTTCTTAAATTACTGATTTATAACATCCCTTCTAGTGCACCTTTCAATACATTGAACTCCGATTTACAAGGCAATACTGTGCTGACATGAGTCCAACTTTTAAATTTTTTGCGTGTATGCTTTTGCTGAGTTGGATCAAGTCCACTGGCTCAACCACGTTTAATAAACTTTGACCCACCCAGCCTTCAACCGCAGTGTTGACATAGTAAAATCTCATTTCTAATTCCTTATCACTTTCTTCCTTGTAATGATTGTATGATTATTTTATGCCCAGCTGTTGCCAACTCAAGCTCTCTCTCTCGAGGGATTTCAGCAGTATGCAGTCCCACCTGTTGCCATTCTTCGAAGTTCAGCTCATTGCTTGTCAACCAAAGAGTTGACAACAGGAATATCAATGGCAAGGACAGCCAGAAGCTGATGTTAAATCTGAAGTCAACTGTTGGAAACACTTATGCTCCCTGTCTAAAGGTCCATCTCTGAAGAGTTATAACCTGCAATATAAGGATTGGATACATCCGAAGCTTGTGAAATTGAATATTTGATGAAGGGGTGGGCCTAATATAACAAAGTACGCACAGGAAAGCCATAACAATATCATGACGTTAGTTCCATCCTTGGATAAATAGAATTTCTAGTGGGACCTCAATACATTTTCTATTTGCATTAAGCAGAAGTAAACAGACAAAAAAAAATTAATCGTTTAGTAGTTAGGAAACTGACTGTAAGTGAAAATATTACCTTTTGACACCATAGTATACAAAAATCATAGTAATTAATTTTACATTTATTTTTTCAAGTTACTTCCTCTCCACGTTCTGTTCTTCTCTCCAAGCCATCAATTTATGCTGAAGTGTAGTTCCAGTTGGGGTCATATGCTCTCTATGCCTCAGCTCCAGTGGACAAGGCCAGAATTCTCTGTCTCGCATGCCCCGCTACCATGGCCAGCAAGAATGGAAAATTTGGTGCTCAGCCAAATCACCATTCACAGCAGCGGGTCTGGATAATTCCAGCCGCGGCTGAGGTTGGAGAATTTCTACCCAAGTTTAATGCATAAAGTCAGCTAACTATTTGACTTGGTGTGCATCATAGTTTAAATTTACCCTTGTCCATGCATGGGGGAATCCCTGCCTTTGGTCACCATTCATCAGTGACACTGTCAGCACAGCACAAAGGTTTCCTCAATGTTTGGAGAAGAATCTTAAATTAATTCTATAAAAAAAAGCTTGTACAATTTCACCGGAAACATCAACTAAGAAAATCTCCTTCACTATCACGTCTGATCTCTACCCCTCTCCCCACCACCCCCAACACTGGCCCTTACCCATTGCCCAAACATTACTTGTACTCTTCAGCTAGTGATCAGCAGCAAGAATTCTTCTGATTCCTTTCCTTTCACAAACTCAGGACAGTGAAGCTAATTGGAGCAGTCCTACAGCCATCCCGACTGAAATAGCCAGCTCAGCAAAAATTGTCAGGAGTTGCAGCTCTATGTGGCTCAGACCAACACTGGCAACACATTTATCAACTGAGTTGTCAGAGATGCAAATATGACATATTAACAAGATAAAAAAAAAGACAAAGGGAAGATTCCAGCAGATTTATTACATGGAAGCGGCCCAGCTATTCCATTATGCCATTCACGGTCCACTTGAACCTCCACCGTCTTTCTTTCATTCTAATTCTATCAGCATAGCCATTTCTTCCCTACTCCCACACATGCTTATCGAGCGTCACCTTTAACACGTCAATGCAATTCATCTCAACCACACCCTTTTGAGCTCCACATTTGCTCTGGGTAAAGGGGTTCCTCTGCATTCCCCACTGCTGACCATCATCTATTGCAGACTTTTAATTTTGTTCTTGCCCACAAGTGGAAACAGTCTTTAGGTGAAAAACCCATTTATGGAGCGCTGCTACCAAAGCCTACCTGATGTCTTCTTGTAGGAGAAGCTGGCTGCTTCCTTTATGAAGTTGCTGAACTGGAGTGGTGCACACAGTCCTATCCCTCAAGAAATAAAACTTAGTTCTTGGTTTGCATTTTGAATGGTTAAATTAACCTGTGCTGTGACCTGTAATGATTTGCGTATTTATACTCCCAGATCCTTTCACTCTACCCCATTTAGATTCTTACTTTCCAAAGAAGATATGACTCCCTTGTCTTTATTCCCAAAGTGTAATGACTTGCACTTACCTCTGTTATACTTCATTTGTTAATTATATGCCCGTTCTTCAAGTCAATTGAAATCTTCTTATAATTTGTTGCAGTCCTCCTCAATATTGATTATATTGTTCCCCTCCTCCACTCCAATTTGGACATCATCAACAAAGTTAGAAATTGTATTCTTTATTCCAAAGTCTAAATCATTAATATAAAGCATGAACAGCATTGGCAATGCCCTGGTGGGACCCCAGTTAGAATGATTATGGAAATCTGAACCTTATCCTGCATCAAAAGAAAATTTTCAAAAGTAGTTTGAGGCCACAAAGGAAATGAATATTGTGGGAGATGTATAATGGGCAGCTGAACAAAAGACAAAATTATCCCATTATGTGACAGGTTATTTGAAGTTCCAAAATGCAGATAAATAAGAACATAGGCCCCATAATATAACCCTAACTGTCGGAGTTCATATGCAATGGATGGTCCATATAAATAACCATAAACACTTTTTTGTAATGGAGGCATCTTCCTTTGTTCTTAAAGGGGTCAGAATTGTTTGAATTTCCTGCTGGTACCTGTTGTGATTTTCTGTTGGGGAATGTCTTTGTTAATCAGCTGTTGAACTGTTTTTCTGATCTGCTACAATTGCTTCTTAAATTGCACTTCAATTCCTCTGCTTTCCCCTCCCCACCCTACAACAATGCAGAGATTCAATTCAACTGGGCAACCTTCCATCCTGCAAGACAATGGTTTACTGCGAGATGGTCAATTCTGTGACTCTGGAGCCCCACTCTGGAATGCCAGTCTCTTCCATGTAGACCGCAGGTGGAGACAGTGCGCTGTGAAAATGCACAATTTGCTGGCCTCTGTTTACTCTGGGCCTTCTTCTCAGACTGGAGAGCTTGTCATTTCTGCTTGCTTCTTCCAATTCCATTCTAAAATTCAACCTCCACCTGTGACAGCTGACAGCCACTCTCTCCTCATGGTCAGTATCAATGCTTGCCATCTTCGTATCTCATTTGCAGGCATCTTTGTAGCAGAGGTATAGATTTCCAAGAGGTTGTGACCCAGTGATCAGTCCACCATAAAGAAAGTCTTTGGGTATACAATCCTCACTTACTGATGAACGTGGTGGAGCCAACACAGATGTCATTGGCTTCGCAATGAGTGATTAGAATTAGCAGACTCCGGAATCACTGAGTGGGTATCCTGTAGAGAGATGTGAAGGATGCACCTAAGACAGTGAAGGTGGAAACCTTTCTCCTGCCGAGCATATGTTGTCCTGGTCTCGCTGCAGCAGAGGAGTGCACTGAGAATTCAGGCTTGGCCGACTCGCAGGGCACGATTTTATGGCCTGTTTCAGGCAAGCTCGTAAAATCCCGCCCGATGGCAATAGAATCGGGGCAGGCGAAGTCTTAGGGCTTCGGCCACAGTTTGGAGCTGTCACTCAGGTTGCTGCTACTCCACACACTCTCATCCAGCTTGAACTAACAGCTGCAGCTTTTGCAATCCAGGCAATTTTAGCATCAAATGACAAATTGTTGGGAGTGTGGAGCCTGGATACATGAAGCAATCAACATCCTCCAGCATCCACATTATCAATGCTGGTAGATGGTGATAACATTTCCAGCCAGGACATTTGTCTTCTTATACAGATTGTCAACTCAAGCTCTTTCAAAGTTTGAGGAAATCCGTCCATTTACCATTGAAGATGTACAAAGATAGAATGCTGGAGTGGCACTGTCAGCAGAGAGCAACTATCTGTGGAGGTCTTGGTGAACATTTGCCTTCAACCTCAGGTGGGCAGGGCCGAACAACTTCCTGCAGCTTAAATAGTCATGCTCATGTGGTCAAATGCTTTGGTGAGATTGAGGAAGGCAGTGTACAGTGGTCTCCATTGTTTCTCTTGCAGCTTCCGGGCAGAGAAGATCATGCCAATTGTAGATCTTCCAGTTCCAAAATCATATAGGGATTTGGGATCTGCAATCTGACAACATGGGATACTCACCAGGGAGATGTCTCAATAAGTACTGCAAACATTGCAATTGTCCAGGTTTTTGTACACTATTTGTATTACGTGTATCTAGGTCCACTCTCCCCTCGCTCCAGCAGAAAGAGAAGTTTGTGCAGATACTGCAGAAGTACCGGGTCTTGTACCTTTTTAGTGTCGGTATCTGGAGCTTAGTCCATGGCAAGTGAGCCAAAACCTTTGACAAGGACCTCCATTGTAGGCTTAATGTCCAATTCTGCTGTGACTGGCAGCTTTTCCATGGTGCCTCGAGCATCTGCAGTGATCATGTTCTCCCTAGAGTATAACTCATTATTGTTACACCAACTGTTTATTGTGGTTACTGCTGACCTCCCTGCTTTTGTTTTCAGTGGATTTTCTTTGCTGATGAACCTGTTACCTTTCATATATGCCCCTATCATATCCTGGGTTGGAGGACATCTGACTCGTCTGACAAAGTTGTATTGAACAGTAACAGAAAAATGCTGGAAAATCTCAGCAGGTCTGACAGCATCTGTGGAGAGAGGATAGATCCACTGTTTTGAGTCTAGGTGACTCTTTGTCAGAGCTGTAATGGATAGTCACTGGCTCACTATCTTGCAGCCTGTTGGGCTTTACTGCAAGTGGCTCTAAGTACATTCAGAGCCTTCTCACTTGGATCTCTCTTGCAATTAATGAGGGCACATGGCAACACCAGGCAGCCCAGTACATTTACTAAGCAACTGTATCACAAATTGCAGAAAAGTTAGGTGAAATGTATGTGCTCATTGGGATGAATGTCACCCACTTCAGGAGGAGAATGGGATTCCATTTGATCAATGTACATTTCATTGGTGACTCCAGGTATAGAATTATGAATGTCAGGGGATTAGCAGAGTAAATATGTGGGGGTTACGGAAATAGGGCCTGGGTGGGATTGTGGTCAGTGCAGACTCAATGGCCGAATGGCCCCCTTCTGCACTGTAGAGATTCTATGATTTCTATCATAGCATAGTTAGCAACTACCAGCTAACCTGGCAGTTGCTGGGACTCATTCATTTAACATCCATTCATAGCACCAGCGTTATTCCAAGTGCCTAGAATATTGGATTGTGGTACTTACCCTATTCAGACAATCACGAAGAATAACAAAATGAGGATCATGCTGCTAACCTGGCCACAGGGGAACAGGTCATCAGCATTCTGATGCAAGGATGGCCTGCTGCAGTGCAGGCTAACCAAATCATAGAATCCCTACAGTGCAGAAGGAGACCATTTGGCCCATCACATCTGCTCTTTGACAGGGTGCCTTACCCAGGCCACAACCCCCACCCTATTCCTGTAATCCCACACATTTAGCCTACTAAACACAACACCCCCTAACCAACACATCTTTGGTTACAAAGGGACAATTTAACACAGTCAATTCACCTAACCTGCACAACTTTAGATTGGCAGTAAACCGGAGCACCCAGAGAAATCACACGCAGACAGTCACCCAGAATTGAACCTATGTCCCTGGGTGCTGTGACACCTCAGTGCTAACCACTGTGCCAGCACGTCACTCAAATCATACCAAATGTTTCCTCCCTGCTGCATTTTCCATAATTTTTCACTGCAGGGCATACTTTTCATGGAGCAAGTAAGAGAATTCAGCTAACATCAACCTAATGCAGAAAATCATCTCACAGAGACTTAACTGCATAAGAAAATGGTTACCCAGCAGCAGAGGTGTTTGATGAGAATTACACTGGGATCTCACCGGAGATTAAAACATGGCTTTTATTTTACTTTGGGAAGGAACGTTATGTTGTGTGAGTGACGCAAAGGCAATTTATAGCCATTTCTTTATCGAATGCAGAAATGAAGTGCTGCTGATAATGTCGATAAAGAAGCATTGGATATGTTTGCCAAACAACTATGTTTAATTCAGCCCAGATTAATTTGTTCCGGGTATACTTCCTTAACAAAAGTCTATTCCAAACTTCCTATTAAACAAATAATGAGAGGTATTATGCACTTGAGATTGGCAGAATCTATGTGTTGTCAAGGTGATGCTGACAGGTGCGAAGGATGTAGCCCTTTGAGGCACCTGGCCTACATCCTTCCTGTTGCTTTCTCATGAAAGGATAACAGGTGCAGAGAGGGAACGTCACTTGAAATATTTGTTTTTACTTTCATTGTGTAATTTTGAATCCACGCCTGTATTCCTAAGAATTTGTCAAGTGCACCATATTTGAGGGAGGGGCAACACAAACAAACTTAACCTTTAAGGCTTCTTCAGATAACTTGTAATTCAGTGTGTATGTGGCTCACTATGACCCAACCCATGTGAAAATTTGCATGGTAATAAATTCATTTTAATAAGAAAAGGAACAGTTGGCTCACCCAGCAGTTCATCTCCGTGACAGCTGAAACACGCAGCCAGCAAGGTGAAAAATAGGTTTCTCAATCTCTACTTCATAAACACATCTGGACCAAGATGGGAAGAAAGGTGTTGGCTTCAGTGCCTGGGGTTAGGGAGGAAAGATTGGACGGGTTTCCCACACGATGACTGTTCAATGACTCCGCTTGGAAATATGCACATGTAAATATCAGATGGAGGTTAAGCACAGACTTTGCAGTGATAAACACAAACTCTCCTTTTAGTCAAAATACCAGCCAACACTCACTGTCAATACTGGAGACTTGTGCAAAGGAGCAACACTACCGGAACACAACAATTGGGATTCTCTCAATAAAATTCTAAGTCTCCAATGCGAGGGAAAATGCGAGTAAATCCTGCTGGTTTTTTTAGTGTGATTTTCAGAATGAATCTCCCACACTCTGAACACTGTAGAATGCTCTAGTCTGAGAATCATGGGGGTGGAATCTATTCCCACCAGAGAAACCAGCAGCATTGCACTGAGCGAACCATTGTGCACCCATAGATCTGTCAGGGCGGAGATCAGCGCATGCGGAGTGGCCCTGGTTTGCTGACCGCCCAATAGCTGGCCAGCCTGTTTGCTGGCTAGCCCTGCCATCTCCCACCACTGGCCTTCCAACAACTCCAGTCCCCCAACATCGGCCTTCAGAACCACCGCCTCCCCCCACTCCCCAAATGCTGGTCTCTCAGACCTCCCTGGACCAGGCCCGATGCCCACCCCCCACCTCTGACAGGCCTGATCGCCCCAATTCCTCACCTGGCCAGCCCCATCTCCTTGACAACCCACCCCCACTGTCTCCCCCAACCAACGGCCCTGACCCTCCCCCCAGCAGCCCACACTCTCCCCGCCACTACTCGGATGGCTAGCCCTGATCACCTCTGCCTCGCAAGAAGTCTCACAAAACCAGGTTAAAGTCCAACCAGTTATTATTATTTAAATTATTATTTGATAGTAAACCCACTAGCTTTCAGGGTTTGCCACTTTGTCAGGTGAGTTCTCCACTCACCTGACAAAGGGTCAAACCCTGAAAACTGGTGGGTTTACTATCAAATAAGCTTGTTGGACTTTAACCTGGTGTTGTGAGACTTCTTACTGTGTTTACCCCAGTCCAACGCCAGCATGTCCACATCACCTCTCCCTAGTCATCCCAAGTTCAGAGTGGCAGCGGGACAGCCCTCCCCAGCCTCACCGATCACCCTCCTCCCGATAGGCCCTGGCTCAAATAGGCCCAGCTCCTTTGGCGCTGCCCAATGCCCGGTGGGCAGTGCCAAGGTGCACATTTGGCAGTGCCAATTTTGCCCCTCGGGCAGTGCCAGGGGGCCAGACTAGCACTGCCAGGATGGCACTGTCAAGGGCATCCCCCTTATCCTCGAACCACCGGAGGGGGCCTCAAAGGCCTCTCATCACTCCAGGGGGATTGGCTCCCTTGTTAATGGCGAGCAGGGGAAATCCCGCTGGAGTGAAGCACTCTGGCAGGGAGGAGGTGGTGATTTGGGGGGGGCGGGGGGAGGGGGGGTGAGGGGGACGCTAGCAGGGGAGATGCTACCGGGCCTGGAGACTTCAGTCCCAGGCCCTCTAACGAAAGGCAAATGGGGGTTTCCGTATGGTAATCAGCTCCGAGCCGATTTCCAACGTGGAGCTGATTACGTTGGAAATCTTAGTCGACACAGCTACGGCACCTCCTGGCCCACTGCACAACTAGAGCAGAGCAGCGAGTGAGCTGGGACAATCGCCCCCAACAAAGCTTTATGAGCTGTATGCAAAATATTATTGGGGAAATCTTCAAAAAGCAAGAGGGACATATGCTTCACTTTAGCTGAGTAACAAAATCATAAGCTCAATATGTAGCTGTGTCTCAAAAGGAAGGCAAGCAGAGTATACACATATTTAACAAATTTCCAATTTGTTTCACTTCTTTTTCCATTTACCATGTGCACTTTTCTGCACATCATCTCAACCTCCCTTTCCTTTTTAAGTCCTTGAATGGGCTGTCCTCCCATTCAGAATTATACTTATCTCTCCCATTGCACTAAAACAACCCTAAGCAAAACAGTGAGGGACATTGTCAGTGATTGTAATGCATTATCCATCTGAATTGTCACAGTATAGATCCTTCTCAATATCTTTGCAGCCTTCAGTGGGTGAATACTGTTCTTCGCCAACGCCTTTTCTTCATTGGCTCCACTCTTACCTTTCAGATTGTAGCCAGTGCATTTCTAGGAATGACTTCTCTTCCCACTCCAGCATCATCACCTTGGCAAACGCCGAAGATACGTTCTTAGCCTCTTCGTTACCTTTTCCTTCTCAACTATATATTGTCCCTTGGTGACATCAGCTATACTGCTGCACTACTTTATCCAACTTTCCTTCATTTCCCTGATGGTAGGCTGATTGTCGACATCCAGTTTAGGAGAGGCCAACCTTCCCCCTGTTATTCACTTAGAGTATTGTCGACACTAAACTTAGATCCCACAGAATTTGACCCTTATCCTTGCTAATCTATATTGGCTCTTGGTATCCTAAAGCCAACAATTTTCCTCTTTGATTTTAAAACCGCTGTGATTTCACAACCCCCATCCCCATGTACTCCCTCTCACCCTTCAACATCTTAACCTCAAGCTCTCTAATACATCACTCTTCCCTTTACTCCACTGTGTTTTTAGCCACTTGGGTCCCATTCTCTGAAGCAGTGGTGAATAATCTTTGGCCCGGTGGCCACACGCCTTTGTTCTGACTGTAGCCCACGGGATATTTTGTTGGCCATTGCTCACGCACAGGGTTGCAACATTCTGCTGATTTTCCATCCATATATTTTTATTGCTACTGGTATGACTGAAGTGATACGCACATAAAGTAAAAGCAAGTGAAGTGAGGTGCTTGCTGATTACGCACATTGACTATAAGACGTGCATTCCCTCCATGCCCAAAATACAAATATTTCTTTTGTTTTTGACATTTTTTTATCTTTTTAAAAGATTAAGATTTTTTTTATAACTCATTATGAAATATTCAGCCTTGTATTAAATGCAATTAATCCTATTTATGGGGTCATGGTTAGAAAACAAGCTGATTTCTATCTTGTGGCCCACTGAGATGAAGAGGGAGCCATTTATGTGGCCCACTCACTAACAGAGATTGACCATCATTGCTCTGAAATTTCCTCCTTAGCCTCTCCAGACTCCTTTCTAGTCACTAAAGTTCATCTCTTTGATTCGGCCTTTGGCCTCCTCTACTAATCCCCGCTTCTTTCACTCAGTGTTCATATACATCTTGCCTCTGCAATGTGCCCTGTGACTTCAACCAATGTCAAAAAGAGATAAAAAAAGTACTGGCTGCTTTATTTTACTGTCTGTTGTTTGGGAAACGTTATTTTATGCTGAAGCAGGGAGTAGATCATTATTTGTCAATTGGTGGTGCAATTTTTACATATTTAAGTCACTTCTGACTGTGGTTCAAGCAGTTGATTTCGATATTTGTGTTGAACAGAGTGCACAAGGAAAATGTTACTTCCTTTAAATAATAGGTGCCCTTCTTTGGGTGTCACTGTCTGGACCTCCACAGGGTGAGATTCTCCAGGCACACTTGCCTGAAAACTGAAGATTCCTACCTGTCTTAAATGGATTTTTACATGGTCCTGCTCTCCCACTCCTTGCCACAAGAATTCCAGTGGTGGGAAGGATAGGAGAATTCCGGCCATTACTTGTAAATGGTAGATGAGTCATTTGTTTCATCTCCTTGATGGTCAACTCACTATGACATGAACTTACCTACTTACTTGCTACTGAAATCTTCAGCCATGCTTTGCTTTTTAAAAGCTGGCACCTACAACTTTCACATTTTGAATGCTTCTGGGTTGCATGCGAGTTGCATTTGGTCAGTGCCAATGGATAATTACATGGGGCTGGTCCAGAACAAAATCATTGAATGGAAACGTCATGTTCTGTGCGCAATATATACATAAATAAGCACGTGGATTTTTAGGGGACAGCTTTATATTTTAATGTGTTTTTCAAATAAATGGATCAGGCATATGCCACAGTTCTAAATCATGTTAAATTAACTCATTTAGAAGTTACAAGTTTAATGCAGCTAACTTGAAAAATTTGTCCAAATATGACACTGAATGCAAAGGTGAATTCCAGTTCAGAAAAAAAAAATCAGGTTTAACCTATTCATAAGCTCATAAGATAGAGGAGCAGAATTAGGCCATTCGGCCCATCAAGTCTGCTCCACCTTTCGATCCTGTTTGATATGCTCCTCATCCCCATTTTCCTCCCTTCTTCCCATAACCTTTCAACCGATTACCAATTAGAAATCTGTCTAACTCCTCCTTAAATTTATTCACTCTCCAGCATCCACCGCACTTTGGGGTAGCAAATTCCACAGATTCACAGCCCTTTGGGAAAAATAATTTCTCCTCAACTCTGTTTTAAATTTGCTATCTCTATCCTAAGACTATGACTTCTCATCCTAGAATATCCCACCAGCGGAAGCATCTGCTCCATGTCTATTTTATCCATGCCTATCATCATCTTTTATACCTCAATTTGATCTCCCCTCATTTTTCTAAATTTCAGAGAGTATAGGCCTAAACTGTTCAATCTGTCTTTATATAATAAACCCCTCATCTCTGAAATCAATCTAGTGAACTTCTTCTGAACTGCCTCCACTGCCATTACATCTTTCCTCAAATATGGGGACCAAAACTGTGCATAATACTCCAGGTACGGCCTCATCAATGCCTTGTATCAGACATAAGACATTCTTATGTCAATTGGACATTATACTGTTTATGACTATTATGGCCTGTTTTAAGAGATAGGAATATTAACTTGCGGGAATCAACTGCAGTGTGATTACTAACAAATATACTCCTAACAAAGCCAATTCACTCCTTAAACTTTAATGTAAATATGATCAGCTTCCATTATAGGTAGTTAACATCTATTTTACATTGAAGCAAGCCTGCAGCTGCAAAATACAGAGAAACACTTCAATATAAATCTGATGAATGCAATATCCATTTACATCCCCAATCTCACAGTAGTTAATCTGTTTATTTGAAATTTCATTGGCAACCTGAAAGCTGTTAATCCCCATTAGAAACCTGATTATGGCCAAGGAATAAAACATGTGCAAATATTTGTTCTTATTATGTTCCCGAAATGAGATGTGATTACTGCTGTAATCATTCTGCCACGAGCACTTCAATGTTAAGTCTGGTGACACTGCTTGACAGCAGGATCAGACTCAGCTATGACACCCTCTATAGTCGAATATTCTGCCCATGCTCACTCTCTGGGATCAAACATAAAGAACAGACACTTGGACAAGTTACTGGACAGCTGCCCAGTGCTGCAGTCAGCACCTTCAAGATGGGGAAAGAAATGACTTGTTGTGCCTTCCATGATCTGAGGATGGCCCAAAGCACTTCTCAACCAATGAAGCATTTTTGAAACATAGCTCACAGGTCAATTTCATTCATTATTGTCACATATATTGGGATACAGGGAGAAGTATTGTTTCTTGCGCTATACAGACAGAACATACTATTCATAGAGTGTATAGGGGAGAAGGAAAGGAGACGGTTAGTTATAACTAGGATACAGAGAAAGATCAGGTTAATATGAGGTAGGTTTATTTTAAAGTCTCAGGAAGAAGCTGTTCTTGAGTTGGTTGGTATGTAATCTCAGGCTTTTGTATCCTTTTCTCATCAGACGAAGGTGGAAGAGAGTGTGTCTGGGTTGCATGGGGTCCTTGATTATGCTGACTGCTTTTCCGAGACAGCGGGAAGTGTAGATGGAGTCAATGGATGGTTTGTGTGATAGACTGGGTTTCGTTCACAACCCCCCTGTCATTTTTTGTGGTCTTCATCCAAGCAGGAGCCATTCCTAGCTACAGCCCTGATGAAGGGTCATCCAGGATCGAAATGTTGGCTCTATTCTCTCTGATCTGCTGAGATTTTCCAACATTTTCTGTTCTTTTTTGTAAACTAAAAGGCTACCCCTACTTCTCTGCCTGTTAGTCAATTCCTTAGTTGGCTGTCTTTTTCCTCTGAGTCTTCTTGTCTGGCACACTGAGTGAAATAAGACAGCTCTCAAAATATGTGTTAATAAATTTTCCTTATTGCAAGCTGGTTTATCTCAGGTAAACATAGTAAGAAGTCTCACAACAACTAGTTAAAGTCCAACAGGTTTATCTTGTAACAATCACCACTACCAAATAAACTTGTTGGACTTTAACCTGGCGTTGTGAGACTTCTTACTGTGTTTACCCCAGTCCAACGCCGGCATCTCCACATTATATCAGGTAACCATAGTATTTGTTTTTGTGTTATCAATCCAAGTGCTCCCTAATGACTTAAGCATTGACGCACAATAGGTTTGCATCTCCATGTGACAGAAAGGGTTCTCCTCACGTCCGTTCTGTGGAATTCTGGTCTACAGAACAGTGTGCAAAGGTGTCGGCACATTTCTGGGCAAAGTAGCCATTAAATCAACAACAAGTATGTGTTGAGTTTTAATGTATTTTCAATGGAATGTCCCAAAAGATCATTTGCATTTTAATGTGCTGAACAAGCACGGAGGATCACTCCCAGCCTTGGGCAGTTTTATGTACATTGACAGAAGAAGAGATGTCAGCATGTTTCTTGTTTCAAGGCAGATTTTCCATTCTCCAGACTGTTTGAAAAAATGGTGCTCATTTACCATAAATCGACTGGTGTAATTGTGTGGATATGACATGACCCAAAGCCCAAAGGTCTGTACCTGGTATCTGACCTATTGCTTCTTCCTTCGACTTTCCACTACAATCTCTTCTATGAAGTTTTATTAAGAAAGTATTAACTGTCAGATTTTGCTGAAATGTTTTCACAGGTTTGTAGCATCTTTCAAAAAATGAAATTAGATTTTTTTTCAAATTCCCCGAAAGTGCCTCTAGGAAGCAAGTCCATTTTTATAACTTCATTGCACTTTGAGCATTAAAATGTCAATTTTCAACATGTCAATGCAATTCTACCAACCTGCTTCGCTGCTCCAGCCTCCACATCAGCAGAGGCTATGTAGTGAGCTTTCCTCTGGACACCACGGCCTTCCCGCTTCTCCGGCCACTGGATTTCCAGCATCGTCAGCTCCGCATCAGGCATCAGTGCGGGTCTAAATAAAATTATTTAAAAATCAGGATTTGCTTCATATTAGCGGGCCCCGTTTCCACCCCTATCCCCCCTTCCTCCCCCCCTCCCCATGGCCAAGAGTGTTTCACTCCAGCACGATTTACAACAGCTCCCCACTGGGGCCTACATGACTTCGGGGCATAGAGTAGTGCCAAGGGGATGGGGCCAGAGGGGGCAAGGCCTCTGGGGATGTTCAGTGGGAATGGAGGGGTTCCACTGTCACTCTGCATTTGGGATCATGGGCAGAGGGAGGGAGGTCGGGAATTGGGGCTGGACATCAATATGGGGGTGGGGGGGGGGATGTGGGGGTGTGCGGTAGATTGGCCTACGAAGGGAGTTGGGGCTGCAGGGGGATAGGGTCAAAACTGTTTGGGGGGGGGGGTGGGGATTGGTGCTGCCGGTGGGGTGGGTGGGGGGAGGGAGATCATGACTGCCAGGGAGGGGGTGATTGAGGCATGCTGAGGGCGTGGGGGATTGGAGCTGGCCCCGAGACGTCCGGGCCAATAATTGGGATGTTGGGGGGGGGGGGGGGAGGCGGTGGAGGTGGCGGTGTCATACAGCTAGTGGTGCGGGTGTCAAGCTGGCCAGTAATTGAGAGGCCAGCATTGCAGAGCTACTGTGCATGCATCAGTCTCGACACTGAGAGATTGGGTTACGTGCAGTGGCCTGCTCAGCACTATGCTGCTGGCCTCTCCAGCGGGAACAGGCCCCACCCCCAGCTTTTCAGTGTGATTCACGCTAAGGCACTTTGTGATGCACAGAGTGGGAGATTCATTTTGAATATCCCGCTGAAAATAAAGCAACTTTTATGCAAATTCAGCATTTAGAATACTTAGAATTCCACCTGTCATTTAACCATCCTACTATTAAAAAAAACTATGGGATAGATTTTGACATCTGCCAGGCAGACGCACACCCAACCCAGACGTCTGTTAAAGAGCATCAGACACATGCCCCAATGTTATTGTGCGCCTATGTGATATTTTGGTCGGAGAATGCAGGTGCAGCTTGGCTGCGCACCTATCGACAGTTCTCCAGCTTCTTGGGAGGATTAAATTCCCAACTGGCCAAAATTCTACATGCCCTGTGCACTTTCAAACATGGCGCATGGGACAAGTGGTCCAAACGTGTTTTATCTTTTTGGATTCAAGGACAAGAGAGAAGAAGAATGGGGCAAGTGCTGGATGTAGAATTGAGAGTTTCAGTGAGTGAGTTGAGTTGGCGTTTCAGGGTTTTGAGAGGATGATTTCTGTGTTGAGTTCAGCACAGTGTGTAGCCCTCAGGACATTGCTGTCCTCTTGCCTGATACAGTAAGGAGTCTCACAACACCAGGTTAAAGTCCAACTAGTTTATTTGATAGTAAACCCACTAGCTTTTAGGGTTTGCCCCTTCTTCAGGTGAGTGGAGAACTCACCTGACTCCATTCACCTGATGAAGGGGCAAACCCTGAAAGCTAGTGAGTTTACTATCAAATAAACGCGTTGGACTTTAACCTGGTGTTGTCAGACTTCTTACTGTGTTTATCCCAGTCCAACACCGGCATTTCCACATCATTCTTCCCTGATGCCAGAGCTCCCCTCTTGCCTACTGTGTCTCCCAGCATTAGCCGTTCTACGGGCAGTGATGCCTCCGTGGCCTCTACATGCCACCTTTAAACTTGGTGGCAGGCTGCAATTGGATACGGTACCAGCCCTGCACCCGCCCCCGCAAATCCTGCTGGTCCAATGCAGCCACGATTTACACTAGATGCCACTTAATAGGCCAGTCAGCATAACATCACGATTCTCAATTGATCTCAGGTGGCACCGGGATTTGCGGCCATTCCTGGTGCCACCCGCTGACTGCACACGTCGCGCATGAAACTTTGCCCTGTGGGTGGGATTTTCTAGTCCATCATTGCGAGTACTACAAGAAATTCTGCAGAGCGGCCCAAAATCAATTTACTTTGGCCTCTCTCCAAATTTTCCATTCCTGCTACAAGGATGCCCGCTGCTGATGAGCTGGGAAAATTTCAGCCTGTTGTATATTTTACACAGTAAAAAGTCTGACAACACCATATCGACACAGACATCAAGTTTTTACAGAGATGCAAGAAACTGTGTTTACGCCAGTCCAACGCCGGCATACCCACATCATATATATTTTGCACTCAGCACGCTCATGTGACATCAAGCAAAAACATCCTTGATTGGGAGATGTTTCTGAGGGCGGGGAAGATGTTAATTTTTTAAAAGTGATACAGAACATTGTTCTGTTTTCTGGAAAGGGAGGCTTCTCTTTATTATAGTGCCACTTTTCCGGCAGTACAGGAGTGGGCAAAAGTGAAAAGCTGTTGTCACTAATCCATTACATAAAGTTTACACGCACTTTGTGCATGCATCTGATTAACCACCAGATGTGATAATGGCCACTGGGACCATCCACCTTAATATATGCAGGCATTTTAAATGATATAGTAATAACAGGAAAGATAGCACGCACTCAGTGGTGTTAACATTCCTAACTCCAGCTAACCCAGCAGCAATGCTTGAGGAGGCAAGACCTATTTTACAGAGCATTGGGATGCTTCAGATTACAGGGCGATATAAGCCACACCTATGAGCCATATGTATGTGTTCTGTTACTGACAAATATATGATCATTAAAAAGGCTTCTATTCCCTCAGTGGCCAGTTTATCTGCAACGACACATCATGCATGTAAATTCTTTCTTTGGAATTTGTTGCACAGCCTTCATCTGGAAACTTATTAAAAAACTGTTGTAAAAGAGGAAGATTGAAATCTTGAAAACATTCTCAAAACTGTTTAGTTGAAAGTAAATTAAATTGTGCATTTTCTTACTATACTTCAGATATAACTCAGTGGCTGTGTCATGCTTAGGGATTCTTCTTTGACAATCACTCGCTAATGAGAATGATTGTCCACCTAAGAAATTCCATGTCACTGGTCATGGGTTCTGTGAGTCCATGCATGGCTGATCAGGCTAATCTTAGAGTCACATCTCCCACCACACACTTGGCAGGAGTTTCTGAGAGGTGGGTTGGGTCCTTGGATTCCATATCACTGGGATTCCTATCTCATGTTCCTTTTCCGAGTCTCCCCTTGTCGTTGGGTGGCTTCATAGAATTGTGTCCCTTCAATCAGTTCTCTTCTGAGCAAGGGTCTCCCAGGCATTGACATCTATGTTGCTTTTCTTGAGGTGAGCACTCAGGGACGTCTTTGAAGCATTTCCTTTGTCCTTCTCTTGTTCAGAGCCTCCCTTGAGCTGGCCAAAGAAGATTTACCTTGGCACTCAGGACTCTGACACCCTAAGCACACTGTGTTCTGAATGGAGCGATATCAATGCCATTTCCTTTTGAATTCATGGAATCCTCACAGTGCAGAAGGAAACCATTCGGCTCATCGAGTTTGCACTGACTTCGACTCCCACCCTGGCCCTATTCCTGTAACACCACGTATTTACCCTGCTAATCCCCTGACATGGGGTCAATTTAGCATGGCCAATCAACCTAAACCCCATATCTTGTGGGGCTGTGGGAGGAAACCCACACAGACGCAAGGAGAATGTGCAAACTCCACACAGACGGTGACAAGAGACCAGAATTGAACTCAGGTTCCTGGCGCTGTGAGTCAACAGTGCCACTGTGCCACCCCAAAATATTTTTTTTGTGCGTTTTTGTAGTAAAATTAGTAATAGAACAGAAAGTGCAGGCAGCAAAATTTCCAATTGGTACTAAATTATCTGCTGAATTTTGACTTTCTACCTCCATGCTTTAAGTCTGACTAACTTGCCAACTATCCTCTGTTAGTCAGTGCAGATTTGGCATGAGAACACACGGTCACAGTCAAAATTTTAAGAAGGCAAACCTGCCCATCCAACCCACAACAAATGCGATGAGTCAACAGTTTCCCTGTCTTACAACTACACTACTTTGGAAGTGGATATAATTGTGTATATGTGCTAGGGTTTCTGCATTCAAGATTTATTTTTACATGTGATAGCTTTCATCCTTCCTTGCTAGCCAGGACATTGCCTGGGTATGACAGCAAGCATGTAAGATAACATGTTTTGAAGGCTCCTATCGCTACTTTTTGCATTAAAAACAAGAAATGCAGCGCAAATCTCGACAGCTGTCAAAAAGCTGAACGCTGTTTGACTTAGTGAAGATCGACTATACACATCAACTATGTGTGTCATTTAAATTAAAGGCAAATTGATGCTAATACTAAAGCTATGATTCGTATTTCTGTCCAGGATATATTTCAGCCATAGTTTAGGATGGGAGGGGAAGGTTGCCAGGCAACAAACAAAACTAGCTAAAATGACCTAGTTGCAGAAAACGAGATGATAAAATGAAAGAAAAACAAAGTTAACACAAATCAAAGCTCCAACCTCATTTTCAGCCATAGTTATAAATTATGCTTGAAAATAATGGCTATGAATCAAGGGGCTGGGTAGACTTGCCTTCTGGCTTGGCGGAGGCAATGGTGCGGTGGTATTGTCGCAGGACTAGTAATCTAGAGATCCCGGGTAATGCTCTGAGGACTCAGATTCAAATCCCACCATAGCAGATGGTAACATTTTAATTCAATAAAAATCTGGGGTTAAAAGTCTAAGGATAACCACAAAGCCATTGTCGATTGTTGTAAAAACCCATCTGATTCACTAATGTCCTTTAGGGAAGAAGATCTGCTGTCCTCACCTGGTTTGGTCATGTGACTCAAGAGCCACAGCAATATGGTTGACTTTAAATTGCCCTCCAGATAGGCAATAAATTGTGGACCAGCCAGTGACACCACATCCCATGAATAAATGAAAAATTGGTAAATTGCTCAATGGAAAACAAAGCTATTTCAGACCAGAAAGGCCCCTTGGAGCCCTGGCAAGTATTGAGTTATGATGTGGGTATGCCGGCGTTGGACTGGCGTAAACACAGTAAAAAGTCTGACAACACCAGGTTTTAGTCCAACCGATTTATTTGATAATAGACTCACAAGCTTTCGGGTTAGTCACTAACCCGAAAGCTTGTGAGTCTATTATCAAATAAAAAAGTATTGAGTTAGCCAGAATAGTAACAATGGCACTGAAAGTGTTCTCAGTACCTAGGACAATGAGGGGGGAAAGGTTAGCTATACTTCTCTCTGTGGCTCAGTGTTCAATGGGGCCCTGATAATAATATTGTGAGTACGGGTGTTGCATCAGGAGAGGATGAGGCTTGTCTGTGAAAACATTTACCACTAACCAAGCTCTGGACACCCAAGGGACATTTTTCTCAAGTCTGGGTCCAACAACAATAAGTTATACCCGGCATAGTGACTATCAGAAAATCAGGTGGGTTGGAGAGTTCATGTCTGCAAAGGAACATTCTGATTCTCCATCCATTCATATAAAGAAAGGAAAATTGAATAGATTGGAGAAACCGGGGCTGTTCCCCTGAGGACAACTAAGGCCCAGTGGAGATTTCATAGAAATATTTAAAATCATGAAGATAGAGTAACTAAAGAGCAATTTTTGTTGAAGTGTCGATAACCAGAGATTTAATATGATTAGCAAGGGGGATGGAGTATTAAAAAGTCTTCTTACAACTGCACAGAACAGTGGTGAGACCACACCTTGAATACTGCTTACAACTTTGGTCTCATTATTTATGGAAGGATATTCTTGCTTTGAAGCTAGTGAAGGTTCGTTAGGCTAATTTGTAGGATGAATGCTGCCCTTAGTTATTTACAAGTTATATCAATGACTTCTTAGTGATGTAGTATATCCAGGATGCTGAAAGGTGGGAAAATAAGCTGTGAGGAAGGCACAGTGTAACCGTAAAAGGATGTTTACTGGTTCTGTCATTGGGCAAGGAGAGGCTAGGAGGAGTTTTTTTTTAACTCTTTCATGGGATGCGGCTCTTGCTGGCTAGGCCAGCATTTATTGCCCACCCCCAATTATCCGTAAGAAGATGGTGGTGAGCTGCCTTCTTGAACCGCTGTTGTCCATGTAACAACACCCACAGTGCTGTTCGGAAGGCAGTTCACCCAGTGCCAATGAAGGAACGGCAATATAAGTTTCAGAGCAGCGTGGTGTGTGGATTGGAGGGTACCTTGCAAATGGTGTTGTTCCAAAGCAGCTGCTACCTTTGTCCTTCTCAATAGCAGAAGTTTTGGAAAGCGCTGTGCAAGAAGCCCTGGAGAGTTGCTGCACTGCTTCTTGTAGATATTTCACACACTGCTGTTATAGTGCATCAGTGGTGGAGGGAGTGAATGTTTAAGCTGGTGAGTGAGGTGCCAATCATGCAGGCTGCTTTGCCCTGGATGGTGTCAAGCTTCTTGAGTGTTGTTGCAAGTGCAGTCATTCAGACGAGTAGACAGTATTCCATCACACTTGAAATGTTTTGGCAGTGGACAAGTTTCAGGGAGTCAGAAGGTGAGTTACATACAGCAGAATTCCTAGCCTCTGATTTGTTCTTTAGCCATGATGTGGAGATGCCGACATTGGACTGGGGTAAACACAAAGGGGCAAACCCCAAAAACTAGTGACGTTTACTATCAAATAAACCTGTTGGACTTTAACCTGGTGTTGTCAGACTTCTTATTGTCCTTGTAGCCACAGTATTTATATGGTTGGTTCAGTTCATTTTTTGGTTAAAGCTAACTCCCAAGATCTTGATAGATTGATAGACTATGTAACCCCCAGGTTGTCTTACAAGATAAGACTGACCAAGTTGGGGCCTCTACTCTTGGGAGTTTAGAAGAATGATCTTATTGAAGTCAGTAAGATCTTAAGAGGGGTTGATAGGGCAGAGGCTGAGAGGTTGGGCTAAAGGAGGTGGGTGCTTATTGTTCATCCTAAAGGTGCCCTTAACAAGGTAATTTGTGGAACTCCCGTCCTCATGGAAAGGAGGTCCTGCCCCGAAGAAGTGTCAGACAATCTAATTGATTGGCAGCTGAATAGTTTCAACAGCTAGGGAACTAATTAGTGGCCACAACTGGGACTACAAGCAATCCTGACAAAAACATCCTTGGTGACCAGACTTTGAGGTTAGTCTGGGGTTCTTAGTCAGGAGAGGATCAGGTCTCTTGGGAGATGGGTGTGGGGTAGAGGGTTGGGGGAGTTGGCGCTGTGGAGGCTGGAAGAAGTCATTAAGTGAGGGGTAACATCTTGTGTTGGGGGTGGGGGAGAGATATCCCTGAGAAGTGCATGGCACCCTTTAAAGGAGATGCCACCTTTCCTTCCAGCCTTTTCGCCAGTACCAGGCTGGTCAACCACACATATTACTGTGGCAGGGGTGGAAACAGCCCTTAATTGACCGTAAGTGGCCAAGTAAAGGCCATGATAAGCTTAAGAGTGGATGGGCTGGCTGGTGCTTTGTCCCCCCATTGTAGTGTAGGAGACAGCTTGGGAGGGAAGGCAGGGGGCTGGCTACTATTTTATATGATCCCCACCCCAAACCTGCAAATATACCAATTGGAAACAAGAACTTTTCCCCTACCCCACAACATTTCCCCTTGTGGGGGAACCCATAATGAGGGCCACAGTTTTAAAATAATAGGTCTCCTCTTTAAGGCTCAGAGGAGGAAATTGTCTTCCAGAGATGGTTGTTAATCTTTGGAATTATTTTCCACTAAGTACAGAGAAGGCTGTGTCATATATCAAGGATGAGTTAGAGTTTTGATCTGCAGAGGAGTCAATGATTATGGGGTGGGGGGGGCGCGGGCAGGCAGGAAAGTAGAGTTAAGGCAACACTCAGAACAGCCATGTTCTTGTTGAATGGTGGAACAGCATCAAGGTGTGAAATGGTCTATTCTTGCTCCTTATGTAATTTGAGGTGAAGAGAGGAAAAACTTTACCTATGCAATGAATGGTTAGCATTTGTAATGCACTGCCTTAAAAGGTCATGGATATTGATTCAATAGTAACCTGGAATTGGATAAATACTTGAAGGAAAAATAAATGCAGGCATGGCATGGTGGCACAGTGGTTAGCACTGCTGCCTCACAGCACCAGGGACCCGGGTTCAATTCCAGCCTTGGGTGATTGTCTGTACAGAGTCTGCACACTCTTCCCATGTCTGCGTGAGTTTCCTCTAGGTGCCACACTCCAAGGATGTGCAGAGTAGGTGAATTGACGATGCTAAAATTGCCTCGTGTCCAAAGATATGTAGATTAGAGGTATCGGCAGGGTAAATACATGAGATTTTGGGGATGGGGCCTGGGTGAGATGCTCTGACAGGGAGTCAACCACTCTGGGAAGGTCGAATGGCTTCTTTCTGCACTGTAGGGATTCAATGATTCGTGATATGGGGGAAAAGCAGAGGAGGTGGTGCTAACTTGATTGGTCTTCGAAAGAGCTAGCACAGATGTGATGAACTGAATGGCCTCCTTCTATCACATGATGATATGACCAGTGTTGTCACTCTAGACCACCTGATGTTTCCATTATTCATTGTACTGAGACAATCCAGAAGATTTAGGTCGAGACTCAGAAAAATCTCCCAACAGCTGTCTCAATTCAGGCATGAATAAAGGAGGGGTAGAGAGGAGAGGATGGCTGATATACATGAAAATATAAGCCTCCTCCCACACTTCAGAGAGGAAGCAGAGGCATTCATAGAGCTGGAAAGAGTCTGCTTGGAAAACAGCTTAGTTTAAGCACGTCAGTATTCTTGCAGTAAAGCAGGTGAGTTTACATATCACTTTAGCATCCAATTGAGCCATTATCCAGGCTCTTTTGAAAATTTCACAATTGCCCCTAGGGTTCTCAAAGGGTCGGGAGAGTTCTTTACTTCACATAAATCCTGTTCAATAATATCAATGCATGTTGTATTACACTATTGCCTGCCTTTTATATTCTCGTTTGAAGCCCTCAGGCCTTCCTCTTGCACAAAGCGTTTCTCATTCTTGATCAAGAGCATACTATGTTGAATTTGGAACAGAGGCTGATACCACGTGAGGTAGCACATAGAATCATAGAATCCCTACAGAATGGGAGGAGGCCATTCAGCCTATTGAATCTGCACTGTATATCTCCAACAGAGAATCTTACCCAGGCCATATCCCTGTTACCCCATGTAGAACATAGAACATAGAACATAGAACATAGAACATTACAGCGCGGAACAGGCCCTTCGGCCCACAATGTTGCGCCGACCAGTCTTATTTTAAAAAAAAACATTGACCCACTAATCTAAACCAATCCCTTTTCGTCCATAAACCTATCCACCAATCTCTTAAACGCCCCCAAACTAGGCGCATTTACAACTGCAGCAGGCAGGGCATTCCAGTCCCTCACCACCCTCTGGGTAAAGAACCTGCCCCTGACATCCGTCCTATAACTACCCCCCCTTAATTTAAAGCCATGCCCCCTCGTGCTAGCTTTCTCCATCCGAGGAAACAGGCTATCACCATCCACCCTATCTAAACCTCTAATCATCTTATATGTTTCTATAAGATCCCCTCTTAGCCGCCTTCTTTCCAGTGAAAACAACCCCAAATCCCTCAGTCTCTCCTCATAGGACCTCCCCTGCATACCAGGCAACATCCTGGTAAACCTCCTCTGCACCCTCTCCAAAGCCTCCACATCCTTCCTGTAATGTGGGGACCAGAACTGCACACAGTACTCCAAGTGCGGCCGCACCAGAGTTGTGTACAGTTGCAACATGACGCTGCGACTCCTAAATTCAATCCCCCTACCAATAAACGCCAAGACACCGTACGCCTTCTTAACAACCTTATCTACTTGATTCCCAACTTTCAGGGATCTATGTACACATACACCTAGATCCCTCTGCTCCTCCACTCTATTCAAAGTCCTCCCGTTAGCCCTATACTCAACACATCTATTATTCCTACCGAAATGGATTACCTCACACTTCTCCGCATTAAACTCCATCCGCCACCTCGCGGCCCAGCTCTGCAACCTGTCCAAGTCACCCTGCAAACTTCGACACCCTTCCTCACAATCTACCACACCTCCGACTTTGGTGTCATCAGCAAACTTACTAATCCACCCAACTATACCCTCATCCAGATCATTAATAAAGATTACAAACAGCAGTGGCCCCAAAACAGATCCCTGAGGCACACCACTCGTAACTGAACTCCATGATGAATAATTACCATCAACCACCACCCTCTGTCTCCTATCTGCTAACCAATTCCTGATCCAAGTACCTAAATTACCACCAATCCCATACATCTGCATTTTCTGCAGAAGCCTACCATGGTGAACCTTATCAAACGCCTTACTAAAATCCATATATACCACGTCTACTGCCTTACCCCTATCCACCTCTTTGGTCACCTTCTCAAAGAACTCAATAAGGTTAGTAAGGCACGACCTTCCCGCTACAAAACCATGCTGACTATCTCTAATCAATTCATTACTCTCCAAATAACTATAAATCCTATCCCTAATAATTCTTTCTAAAACCTTGCCCACTACAGAAGTAAGACTCACTGGTCTATAATTCCCAGGGAAGTCTCTGTTCCCCTTCTTAAACAATGGGGCAACATTCGCTGTCCTCCAATCTTCCGGTACTATACCAGAGACCAACGACGACCTGAAGATCAGAGCCAGTGGCTCTGCAATCACCTCTCTTGCCTCCCATAGAATCCTAGGGTAAATCCTGTCTGGACCAGGGGACTTATCTATTTTCAACCCTTCTAGAATATCCAACACATCCTCTGTATCAACTGCAATACTTTCTATTTTACACCCCTTCACCCCAGTGACCTCCTCAGCTACATTCATATCGTCCTGCGTGAACACCGAAGAGAAATAATGGTTCAATGCCTCTCCAATCTCTTCCGGTTCCACACACAACTTCCCCCTACTGTCTGTAACTGGCCCTAATCTTGCCCTAACCAACCTTCTGTTCTTGACATACCTATAGAACACCTTAGGATTCTCCTTAATCCTATCAGCCAAAGTCATCTCATGCCCTCTTCTAGCCCTTCTTAACTCCCTCTTCAACTCCCTCCTAGCCAATCTAAAGCTTTCTACTGCACTACCCGAGCCCTCAAGCCTCATCCGAACATAAGCCTCCTTCTTCTTCCTAACCAACAAATCAACTTTTTTTGTGCACCACGGTTCCCTAGCCCTACCAATTCCTCCTTGCCTGACAGGGACATACCTATCACAGACCCGCAGTAGCTGCTCCTTGAAAAAACTCCACATTTCAGACGTTCCTAGTCCCTGTAATCTCCTAGTCCCCCTAACCGACACATCATGGGACACTAAGGGACAATTTAGTATGGCCTATTTTTACACTGTGGGAGGAAACAAGAGCATTTGGAAGAAACCCACGTAAACACGTGAAGAATGTGTGAACTCCACTTAGACAGTCACCCAAGGCCAAAATTGAACTCTGATCCCTAGTGCTGTGAGGCAGCGATTCTAACCACTGATCCACTATGCCACCATGCAAGATACTTCAGGTGCTTTATATTTACCCTGTTTTTTTTTTAGTTCTGTTTTGGGATGCATTGCCTCCACGTCCTGTCCTTGAGATTTGTCACCACCTGCCACTCTTCTCAAACCAGCTGGTCTCCAATGTGAAATACAGAACCATGTTTGCAGCTAAATGCCAGTGTGCGTGAGTCATGTAGACTTTCCATTTTCACTGTAATTTCCATGTTTTCATCAGAGGGGAGAAAGAAGCCAGTTTATTAGCAGCAAAACCCACCCATCCTCCTCAAATCCCCCTCACAAATTTTGGCCATTTGAATAAGCTGTCCACAGAATTTCGAGGTACCATATTTAAATCAAATTTTGATAAGGTCCGGCAACAATGCAACTCTGAAATTTTCACAAAGAACTCGGGTAAGTTAGGTGGAGAAGCATGAGCTGCAACCAGTGCCGTTTTCAGCTCACACAAACCGTGAGAGGTTAGTAAGTACAAGGAACTGGGGCAGCCACAGTGATTAGCACTGCTGCGTCACAGCACAAGGGATCCAGGCTCAATTCCAGCCTCGGGTCACTGCTTGTGTGGAGTTTGTACATTTTGCCTGTGTCTGCATGGGTTTCTTCCAGGTGCTGATGTTTCTTCCCACACTCCAAAGATGTGTGGGTTAGGTGGATTGGCTATGGTAAATTGCCCCTTAGTGTCACAGGGATTAGCAGGGTAAATACAAGGGTCACGGGGAAAGTGCTGGCTGGGACCCATCCTGTTCTGCGTGTGACTACATCACATCCAATTCTATCACAGGCTTATTCCATGCAGTCACATGTCACCTGCATAACACCACCCAGGCTGCAGTACCAGCATGCAGTCAATTGGTGACTGGAACACTATAAAAACCAACTGAAGTTTTAATCAAATTCTGCTGTCTCATTGAGACAGCAGTGAAAAAATGTGCCAACTGGTTTTGCAGTCTTCCTGGGGTCCAGGGTGCAAGCAATGGCAGCCATGTTGCTTATGATATGGAGATGCCGGCGTTGGACTGGGGTAAACACAGTAAGGAGTCTCACAATACCAGGTTAAAGTCCAACCAATTTATTTGATAGTAAACTCACACGCTTTCGGGGTTTGCCCCCTCGTCAGGTGAATGGAGAGTTCTGGCCTCAGACAGAGCATATAACAGTGCACACGGTTTACAGATTACTGATTAGAATGCGAGTCTTTACAACTAACCTGCTATTCAAGGCTTAAAAATGCAGACAATGTGAGTGGAAAGAGCATTAGGCATAGGTTAAAGAGATGCGTATTGTCTCCAGACAGTACAATAAGTGAGGTTTTGCAAACCCAGGCAAGTCATGGGGGTTACAGATAGTGCAACATGAACCCAAGATCCTGGTTGAGACCGTCCTCATGTGTGCGGAATTTGGCTATCACTCTCTGCTCAGCGGCTCTGTGCTGTCGTGAAGGCCGCCTTGGGGAACGCTTACCGGAAGGTCAGAGGCCGAATTCCGTGACCGCTGAAGTCTTCGGCAACAAGAAGGGAACAGTCTTGCCTGGCGATTGTCGAGCGATGTTCATTCAACCGTTGTCGCATTCTAATCAGTAATCTGTAAACTGTGTGTGCTGTTATATGCTCTGTCTGAGGCCAGAACTCTCCATTCACCTGACGAAGGGGCAAACCCTGAAAGCTTGTGAGTTTACTATCAAATAAATTGGTTGGACTTTAACCTGGTGTTGTGAGACTTCTTACTGTGTTTACCCATGTTGCTTAGTCAGCTTTTACAGAAGAAAAACTTCAACTGCTTTGACAGAAAGGGTTCCTATTCTAAGGAATGTTTCCTGTGTCTATTCTAAAGAATGTACAGACCGTGTGACACTATACAAGGAATCCTACATATCAATGTAAGGTATGTTTGGCAGGCTGGGAGTGGCTCTGAAGTATGCTACAGGTTGTGAGTCTCATCTGCTGAGTCTCGTAGGAACTTTAAGTGTTGGAAACACTTATCCCAACCCCTCCTGCATTCATGACATTACTTGGTGCAAGGTTGAAGCTACACCCCATCCAAGGTCAATAAGGACCTTTGACGTTGGCCCACGCCACACACGCAACAACTTCTTTCCATTGGTCAATTCCTGCCAGTGTTATGAAGCACACTGGAAGAGTTGTGCAACTTCAGCCCTCATCTTCTGGTAGTGATATCATTTATACCAAGGCTGGGGACTGGTATTTAACTCAGCAGCATGAACAGAACTATCCCAGCTATAGCACTGACTCTCAGTAGAATCCAAATACAAATTGTCATGCTGCATTTGTTGAGTGTAAGCGAGCTTGCTTAGTTAACTTGCCACGAAATGGTGCAGCAATGTGCATGGTAAATCAGATTGGAAATTATACCTCTGAACATACACCAACCATGAAACCAATCCCAAAAGGATTATCCACCATATTATAGAAATACAATATTTCTTGAACAAGCTTGAGCACCTTGCTATTTTTTGTCTCACTCTTGTCCTCTTGCCTTTAACATTCTGTATTGTTTCAATAAAGATCAAGGAATTAAATTTCAGCATTCTATTCGGTGCATGGGAGTCCTTGGGTCTTGATATTGACTTTACCATTTTCAGATGGTTCCACTAAAATGGTACCCCGGGCGATATGTAACGTGTGTATTGTAACTTTGGGAAATGGGTGGACAATAGCTGGAAGAATACTCCTTCAAAACGCTTAGCCAACTTTTCCAGATCCCATTTTAATCTTGCCCCGTTTCCTCTCCAATGGCTCATCAGCTCAGCTAGTTGCACATTCTATTTCTTTTTTCATTAATTTTTTTTTCATTGTGCATTCTTCTTTAGTTTCTTCTTGCTGTGTTCAACCATCTAACTATCTCCTGTTTTCCTTTTAAGCACCTACACTCTTGTATTTATTTCTCTTTTTTTTGTTTTGCCTTCCCTTTCTCACTACCTTTCCAAATGCTTTCGAATTGCTGGGCTGTATTTCACAGCCCCCGCCAGGCCTGCATTTTGGGGGGCAGGGGTGGGAGGGTGGGTGGTGTGAGGGCGGAGGGCATAAGCAGAGTGGTGGCAGGCAGGGGCAAACAAACTATCATGGGTGGCCACCCATTGTCTTTCTGTCCCACCCCCAACTCCATAGGACAGTAGGCAGACAAGCTGCTGATTACAGCACTTTTAAGTAAAGGACAATTTAGCTTATTACAAGCTGACAACACCATAACCTGTTTGACATGGTCAAAGGGCAGGAGCGTAAAGACATTTTTATCTTCAACTTTGTGGAAAAGGCAAGAAAGAAGCTGGTGGGAAGAGATACCCTTTGCTGGGGGTGTCCTGTGTGCACCGGCAACTTTGTTCCTCCCCACCTGTCCTCCAAAACCTCCACCCTCAAATGAGGGTGATGGTGGGGGGGGGGGATGCGGTGGGTGGTTCTACAGCCTCTCACAGTTCACAAATCACATGAAACATGGTTTCACCCAAATGGCAAAAAGGTGCACAAGGCCTGGGTATCCGGAGGTGCTGACCAGCCTGCTAAGTCTTGCAGCGTGTTTTGTTACAGAACTTGCCATCCCTCCATTGGCAATCAGAGCTTGGAGAATCTCTAGAGTCAGATTCCATATCAACCTCTGATGGCAGCACCAATAAAAATATCAGTCATATATGTTTACTGGGTAATAGAAAGTCAGTGCTATATGCCTGTCTTGAAACCACAGTTGACCAATCCTATGCATCAATATTATTTTCAAATTTCAGAAAGATCTTCCATTGTCCTTGTTCTATGACACTAAAAAGCATCCGATCTGGATTTATCATAGCTTGGTGTGTTTCCAGATCTGACTAAGACCGCAAGAAGCTACAGTGTTGTAAATGAAGCCCAGTCTATCATGCAAACCAGCCTCCCATCCATTGACTCTGTCTACACTCTCTGGCTGTCTTGGAAAAGCTGTCAGCATAATTGAGGACTCCACGTGCCCCAGATATACTCTCTCCCACCCTCTTCTGTCGGGGAAAAAACACAAAAGTCTGAAAACATGTACCAACCAACTCAAGAGCAGCTTCTTCCCTGCTGTCATCAGACTTTCGAATAGTTCTATTATGGATTAGGCTGATCTTTCTTTTCACTCTACCAGTAATTGCAACATTATATTCTGCACCCACTCCCTTTTTTTCTCCCCAATGTACTTCATGAGCGACATGTTTTGCCTGCTCATGCAAGAAACGGTACTTTTCACTGTATCCCAATACATGCAACAATAAATCAAATTAAATGACTGGAAACTGCATAGGAGGACAGCAGAACAGATAGACTAAAGGGCAGGTGCTGCTCTGGTTCAAGTGTCTGACTGCTTGTTGGAAAATCCTGAAAAAATATTTTCATTTTCCAAGATTTAAAGGAGAGAAGATGTGGCCACGACTGTGCAGTTCGTGAGGTGCGCATGCTCAGGGATAAACTGAAAGGTCAATTAAAACCTCAGGGGGGAGAAATCAAATCATATACTAGAAATCACCTGTCTGTTACCTAGGTAACAACAACTTTAATGAAGTAAAATTCCTTTGTTGCTTCATCCGTCGCACTTTATTTCTCTTTAATCTACGAAAGCAACTATATTATCAAATCGTTCAAAGACCAGCAAAAATACGTGTTGCACTCAAAGAAGAACACAGTCACTGGGGAAGCTTTAACAGCATAGAGAGCGTCCCTGTCAGAGGAGGCTGGATATTGAACCACAAGTGGAGGGGTTTAGCAAAGGGCTCACTTGCCATGGCTAAAGCTCTAAGTGATGATGTTGTACCAACTGAACACATCAAGCATCAGAAACTGGCACCCTTGTAGAATCTATACAAATGTCCCAGTCTCAGGTGAGCCTTGATAATATGAGCTATCAATAACTTCCAGCATCACATTGTCAATGCTGATAGACGGTAGGATGGTAACATCCTGGATCATGGCATTTGTGTTCTTGGTGTTGATGGCCAAGCCAAACTCTTCACAGGCATCAGAGAGTCTGTCCCATTTGCTGCTGTAGATGTTCCTCAGTATGGAATGTTCATGCAGCATTGGCAACTTAGAGCAAATCCCTGATATGAGGACTTGCTGCACATTTCTCTTGGATCACAGGTGGGTAAGGCTGAACAGCTTTCCATCAGTTCTGATCTGTCAGTAGACACTCTCTTTGGCACATTATTCTCTTTGCGGTGGTTCACGTACAGAGTGTTGGCACCAAGAAGCAACTCTATTTGACCCCAACACAGACCGCCAAAATGTTCCACTGTTGCCCCATCAAAGCTGACCTTACGCCTCACATTGTCAGGAAAAGAGGAGATGACATTGAGCAACTTCAAAGGTCCATTCATTTCTGCAGCAGCTAAAATAGACCACCTTTGCTCACATGATCTTGGGGCGATCAATGAAGGCAATACATACTGGCTTCGCTTGTTCAGGGTCCCTTTTTCTTGCAGCTACTAAACTGAGAAGATCACATCAATTCTGGATCTTTCTGCTCTATGCCACCTGGGATTTGGGATAGATGGAGGATCTACAGTCTGACATAAGCAACATTATGGGAAATATATTTGCCATAATGTTCAGCAGAGCAATGCCTCAATTATTCTTGCGATCACCATGGTACATAAGAACATAAGAAACAGGAGCAGGAGTAGACCATCCAGCCCTTCGAGCTTGCCCTGCCATTCAATAAGATCATGGCTGATCTGAAGTGGATCACTTCCACTTTCCTGCTTTCTCCCCATAACCCTTAATTCCCTTGTCTATCAGAAACCTATCTACCCGTGACTTAAGTATATTCAGCAACGTAGCCTCCACCACTTCAACGGGCAGAGAATTCCAGAGATTCACCACCCTTTGAGTGAAGAAGTTCCTCCTCAACTCCGATCTAAACTGACCACCCACCCCCCCCCCCCCTTATTTTGAGGCTGTGCCCTCTAGTTCTGTTATCCTTTCTAAGTGGGAAGAATCTCTCTACCTCTACCCTATCTATCCCCTTCGTTATCTTATACATCTCTATAAGAACCCCCTCAGCCTCCTAAACTCCAATGAGTACAGACCCAATCTATTCAGTCTCTCTTCATAGGCTAACCCCCTTATCTCCAGTATCAGCCTAGTGAACCTTCTCTGCACTCCCTCCAAGGCCAATATATCCTTGCGCAAATGCGGCGACCAAAACTGCACACAGTACTCCAGCTGTGGCCTCACCAGTGCCCTGTACAGTTGCAGCAAGACCTTGCTGCTTTTATATTCAATCCCCCTCGCTATAAAGGCCAACATTCCATTTGCCTTCTTGATCACCTGCAGCACCTGCAGACTGGGTTTTTGTGACTAGCCACTGTCCTTTTACAAAGTCATGATCTTTATGTTACCCATATCCCGAGACACTATCCTTTACCTCCCAGGTCATTGCCAAGAGAAATATGACATTGACACTAGCAACTGAGAGACGGTCATCAATGCTGAGACCTCTAGATGCTAACCGTCTGTAGAGGGCATTGGAAGATGAAATGAAATGGAAAGCTCAGGTGGCCATGAACATAGCCAACGAAAACAGAGGGCAGTGAATTGTGCCCCATCTCAGCCCACTGACTTCATCTGCAGCAAATATGGTGGAGACTGCCAGGCCAGAATGGGTCTCACAGCCTCGCCAAGCAATGCTTAACACAGCGTTGACAACCAAGTCACAAATCATGGTCTCACGAGACGGAGAGCTGCCAAAGATACACATACATTGTAAACTCTTACTGATGTGAACATACGCCAAGCAGTGAACAGCTCATTCTTGATTTTGGCCTTCATTCACAAGGCTTTGGGGACTCATAAATTTTTGGAATGGGATTTTCACTGTTGGCAATGACATTCTTACTACAAAGGAAGTCTGGTTAGAAGTAACTTTCTGGCCATCTCAGTCTATTAGACATTACAAGATACCGCTATATTGTCATGTTTTACAGAAAAAGATCCCACATGGGATGGATAGGATAGAGGTGGAGAGACTCTTCCCGCTCAGAAAGGACAGTAGGACTAGGGGGCACAGCCTCAAGATAAAGGGGGGGCGGTTTAGAACAGAGTTGAGGAGGAACTTCTTCACTCAAAGGGTGGTGAATCTCTGGAATTCTCTGCCCGTTGAAGTGGTGGAGGCTGCCTCGCTAAATATTTTTAAGACGCGGGTTGATGGGTTTTTGATAAGCGAGGGGATTAAGGGTTATGGGGAGAGGGCGGGAATGTGGAACTGAGCCACGACAGATCAGCCATGATCTTATTGAATGGCGGGGCAGGCTCGAAGGGCTAGATGGCCTACTCCTGCTCCTATTTCTTATGTTCTTATGTAAATAACAATCAGATGAATGACCAGGGAAAATTGCACATCGAGGTGCATCTAACAAAGTAAAACATGCAATGGGTTTCACAGGAGTTAGCATACTCAAACAAGAATTTGCACCAGGCCAAGGAAGGAGATATTAATTGGTGTTTTATTCCCAAACCCTTAGTGGCCTGGAAGGTAGGACGGTTGGGACAGTAAATTCAGGTGGCGTGGTGGGGGCACAGTGCCAACCCACCTTTGCTGGTACTTTACAAGTTGCTGGGTGGCCCATAGCCAGCCCTACCTCCTAACTTCATTGCAGTGTTAAGCCTACTTGTGACACTAATAAGTAAACAAATTTGACCTGTCACATGCAATGACAAACAAATGAATGTCCTTAACCTGATAAATGTAACTTGAGTGATCAATGCAGATTTGTTCTCACTAGGTCCGTCTAAATTCATGCAAATTTGTTTTGTGCAAGTCTGATTATAAGCAGCCAATTGAAGAGAATTTAATTCCACTTTATTTCCAGGTATATACAAAAAATGCCAATTGGGTAAGACTATGGAATCTGGTTGTATAATTAGCAGAGGGAATAAAATGACAATTTTGCTGTTAATGATTTGTAATATACAACAATTCTCGATAAATGTTACATCGCCTTCAAAAATAGTTTGACATTATGCAATACCAGTAGATAAGAAATCCTTTCGCTTTCCTGTAAATGGGCTGGGCTTTTCTCATTCACAGTGTATTGCAAAACAATGCCACAGCTAGTACAAACCTATTTCCTGTTGTCCAACACTTCTGCAGTTTCCCGCTTACAGCCCCTTCACTGTCATTCAGCTGGACCGCAGTGCAATCTGCTAGTTCCTATTTTATTCCTTTCACCACTTCCAGGGGTTGACTTACAATAGTTCATCTTTCCGTTTCCACACAATTACCCCGATGTCCCACTTGGCAACCTCCTATCTAGTATTAACATGGTAATCCTCAGAGACATCATCCAAAAATGCTATCATTTATCCACATGTTAAGATGATGATTTACAGTTCCCCCCCCCTCACCACCACCTCCCTCGAATCCTCCATAGTCTCCAAGTTGCCTAAGTTTACATTCTCAGCTGATCAGGAGGCAAAATGTAACAGGTCAGTTAATTGATTTTTAGAAGTAGACACTGCTCATTTTGTAGGCAAGTTTATAATGTATGGAACCACGCACTTTACTGAAAGCAGCATTAAAGAAGGAAAGTTTCTCCAACGCTAAACTCCCTCACTGTCGGTGCTATAGTTAATTGGCTGAGCACATCACTGACTGCAGGAGGGGACAATGTTGCTGCTTTAAAAAGCATTCACTTCTATTCTCATTTAAGTTTAATTACCGGTCTGTTCTGCCTTAATGAGCTAATCTCAAAGTTCACGATCTGTACGAAAACCCGGTCACTTCCAGATAACAAGTGCTTTGCACTCACTGAGGCTTCCAAGCTGACTTCTGAGCAAAGACCACCTCATGGAATCTACCTCACACTGCTGGGGCTTAAAACTGTTTGTCTCCAGCCAAGTTTTGCAAGATGTATAAGAGGATTTAGTGAACCTCTTGGGCGTTCTTTGAAGCAGAGTTTATAAAAATGATCCGCAGAATTTATTGGCCCAGAGTGAAGTTCTCGATGTGCTCAGGAATACTTTGCTCTCTTCAAGCCAATGTGCAGCCAGCAGAATAAATAAGGTGCCGTCAGCGACGAATCAATAATGTAATTACCCACCTGAGATCGGAAATACAGAGAACCGTGGGCTAAAAATACCATTGATTAGTGGGACAACTGTTCATTTTTTATATACTAATAACCAGGATCATAAATGTGACCAAAGGATCTGAAAGGACATCTGCTTTTGTTGCAACTTGAAGCAGTTATAATTTAGGGTTACACTGAGACCTCTCAGGCTAACCTCCACAGTCCATTCGCCTCAGGGTCAAGTCTTCAGTTCTGTGCAATTCCAGCCTCAAGCAGTTGCGAGCTGTCCTTGACAGGCTTGGAGAACTGCCAACAGGAAGAAGCTCATAATTATTTAATCACATTTGGGATCAAAGTAGGACAGGATGGCACTTACATACACAACGCATTACAAAGGGCACACACAGGTGCTTGGGTAAAATCTACCTTTTATTCTCTGCAGCTCAATAGGCCAGAAAGGATTGTGTTCCAATAAAAGCAGCTAGTGACTGCAATAGGATGCTTTCTCTTTCCAATGTCTTTGTTCCTGATTATAATAAATAAATACTGAAAAAATGCTCGCATTTTAATTTTTATTTCCTATTCCAACTTTCCACCCACACATCCTTCATTTGAGATGCCAAATAATTGGGTTACTTGAATGAGGGCATTATTTCCAAACAGATGCACTAGGAGTGATTTCTTTCCCACTTTTGGAATCAATCGATAAAATCCACATCATTCAAACAGAACTGAATAGTTACCATTGACATTGTGGTCAAGGCTTAATAATGTCAGTGAATCCAGATCAGCATCCCATTTCTGTGTGTAGAAGCCAAGGTAAACTGTATGATGAAATTGCATTATGCAAGCTATTATTGAAGTGTACATACTTCTTAATCCAACTCAATTCTCTGATTCTATTCAGAAATAATACTGGAAGGCTCTAAACCATTAACAGTGAATTTCCTAGATGGAGCTTTTAGCATATGGCTATAAAATATAATTGTGTTATATTGCGTTGCAATTGTCAAATATGATCCAAACAAAATTCAGTAAATGGTGTTTCAATCACGTTGACAGTGCAATGGGAATTAGTTACACAATAAATCCAAGAATGTCTGTTTGAACAGGAACTCTCAATCTAAGGTCTGAACAAGGTTCATATGGGATGGATTTATCACACAAGGTCTGAGCAGGAAGTTTGTTGCCACAGGCATGAGTCCAAAGTATTCTGTATACAAGACCACATGGCGTTGCCCTTTGAGCAAGAGTCAGATTCACGAACAGTTCAAAACAGAAAAGAATGAAGCCTCATGTTGCAGACATTCAGAAGGAAATTTGATCATTTACTTTATCAGGTCATCCATATGAAACGAGTCTGATGCCATCAGCAATAATTAGTGCCTGTTTGAGTACACCGAGAGAGAATTTAACATGGCCAATGCACTTAACCAGCATGTCTTTTGGATTGTGGGAGGAAACAAGAGCACCCGGAGGAAACCCACGCACACACAGGGAGAACATGCAGACCCCACACAGACAGTGACCCAAGCTCGGGTCCCTGGCATGGCACGGCAGCTATGCTAACCAATGTGCCAGTGTGCTGAGCCATATAAACTTAGATTAGCTTCAATGTCGTTTGTTTATGCTGTTTGTTATTGTTTCTCTCCCCACACCTGGTGGTGCACAAGGCAGACTTTCAACTGACTCCACAAAGGCTTTTACCTGGGACAGATCCGTCACTGTCATCAGAGGCCTTTAACTTGAGGGGCACCATTCTGCATCGAGCACGGCTAAATAGGAGTCTCGTCTGCTTTACTGCCAGTCCTTGGTATGTTGGAAGGATTTGCATGTTGACGCACTCGACCTGTTTGGCCATGTTATGAACACACTTTCCTTTGATATCATGGGGTTGGACCCGAAACCAGCGCTGCTAGCTCAGAGGCAGGGACACTACCCATTGTGTCGCAAGGCCTGCCTGTTAGTTAGATAGTGGAAGAAAATTAATCAGAGATCCCACACCTTATCAGGTAAATCCAGTAGATAAAGTGAAAAATGCCAGCAGGTGGACACATACCCAGCCTTGCCTCATTTTATAAAAATGTTAAGAACTAGCAACAATTTTCAGGGAAACCATCAATGCAAATTGCATTAATTTGTACTTGATATTTTATTACAGTTAGTCAGAAATTGCCATTGTCCTATATTTATATATATTAATATATTTTATATATATGAAATTTCAAGGTGGACATTTCAAAGTCAAGTTAACTGGAAGTGTATGAAATACTCCAAGATTACTGCTTATAAAAATGCAAACTTTCTGATGACAACTTTTGGATCGAAGTACAATTGAGAAAAGTGTCACCTTCAGTAATTGTTTGGCAGAGAAAAGAAAACCTTGAAAACTTTCCGTGACTCAGGACACCCAGAACAATGCGTAACCATTTACAGTACCTTTGAAGTGTAATATAGGAAAAATGACAACCAATCTATACACAGCAAGGAAAAAACATCTTTCTACTGGCTATTATTATTCATACTTCTGTTAATGCTTTACTGTTATCATTCAACGACTTTCAATGAAAGGAAATTAGAACTAACTATCAACATTGAAGATGAAAGTGTACAATGTGACACACAGTATGGGTGGAAGTGTTTTTCAAAGGTTCAGTAGCAAATTATGTGTCTATTTTTAGAAACTGGATTTCTAAACCACTAATTTAAGCAGAGAGAGTAAAAAAAAGCAAATAAAGGTGGCATGGTGGTGCAGTGCTTAGCGTTGCTGCCTCACAGCACCAGGGGCCTGGATTTGATTCTGGCCTCTGGTGTCTGTCCATGCAGAGTTTGCACATGCTCCCTGTGTCCCTGTGGGTTTTTTTGCCGGGAGCTCCGGTTTCCTCCCACAGTCCAAATGCTTGCAGGTTAAGTGGATTAGCCACGGTAAATTGCCCCTCAATTTGTCTCTGAGTTTGAGTGTATGTTCTGTGATGGACTGGCATCCTGTACCCTCTCTAACTCTCAGGCTCCGAATCCTCACGACTCTGAATTGGAGTAAGCAGTTAAGTGAAACAGAAATGATAAAACAGAAATGCTGGAGTAGCACAGCCGTTGTTGATGGTGAAAGAAAGGTTAATATAAAGCAGCACACATTAGATCTGTTCTTCAGTCTTCCATTCGCAAATGTTTCTTCTTTTGTTTCAGATTTCTAGGATTCACAATCTCCCCCACTTCCCCCATCAATTTCTGGCGACTTTAGATACTGTAATGTTTTTAATATGTACATGGTAGTATAGCATTGATGTTAGAAATACTTGTAGCATCTATCTTACCATTTTAACTCCAGCCAAAATGAAGGTTAACAGAAATATTCTGAAGTGATTACACACTTGATCAGAGAAAAGGTTGAAAATCTAGTAAACCTTGACCACAATAAAGGTCATATAGCTGCGCTGGTTGTTCATGGCTAGGACCCCAGGTATGTAAGAGTCTAACTAACCTGCCGGTAGTCATGCTTCAATTCATTCTTTCTTCTACTTTTAGGTCCCTCTGCAGATTCAGGTCCTTCAGCAGAAGCTCAGTCAAGACAATTTGCACCTTCACTTCTCTCCATCTCCCCCCCGCCCCTCACTCTATTCGACCTCTAGGCTGGGAATGACTGTGAGTTAGTAGGGGTCTGCACAAGTTATTCTCCTCATTACAAGTGAGCAGGAGCTGACAGCAGTGGAAGATACCAGCAGAGGATAAAGGTAAGCAAAGGTCACGCATTGGTCCAAGCACTGTTAAAGAGGGTGGGGGTAAAGATAAGGCCCAACTTTTAAGAGAAGGATCTTGGAACTACAATAAGGTGCTTGAAGATGGATTGCCACATCATGGTATTGAGAATGGAGAAGTCCACCTCTAACATGTGTGGCATTCTGCTACAAGGAGTGAGTTCTCTGCAATCTACCATGGAGTATGTGGTGCCCATGATAGAAACCAAGGCCTACTGTACAAGAGCCCTTGTCACCACCCTTGGTGACAAGGTGACACCCTTGGACACCCAAGGCCACCGCCCTTGGCACCAAAGTTTTGATTGAAGGACAAATTGATGCCACTGGTGTGCCCTGGCCAGTAATATCTAAGGATAGCAATGTTGACAGCTCGGGGACCAAATGGTGAGATACTCTAATCCATTGGAGAGCGGAGGCAGCGATACAGCTACTGTGGAAACTGCAGCTGGTGCCCTCTCCCTCAGGAGGGCAGTGTGCCAATGTCCGCATCAGATCCTCATCCAAAGCACACATGGGTGTCACTGAACCAGTTGGGTCAAGTTGACCCAGCAGCAATGAGATGCAGTACATTGTTCCAATTCACAATAATATCCAAAGTATCCTCATTATCATAACAACTTCCTTCCACCCATGAAGCTGAGACCACATGTTAGAGCAGAAAACTCAGTATAAGCACATTTATGAAAGACATGGTTGGGAAGCATTGGATAAATACTAATTTCGGTGAAATTTTGTCACTTTATTAAGAGAAATCAGAAGTCTGATAGAGGGATATGGGACCAAGGGGAGGCGGAAGGAAATACTTTAATTTGGCATCATGCTTGGCACAACATCATGGGCAGAAGGGCCTTTGCTGTACTGTTCCATGTTCTACGTCTAGTGTTATTATTTATGCAGATTGATTAATTAAGAATTCCAGGGTCATCATTCTGAGATTGTGCCTGCATGTCTTATGCAGCAGTTTAATTTGTCTGAAAAGAGTGAGTCGGCTGAGTTGGATGCAAAGCAAGAGTGATATTGACAGGTTCAATTGCTATGGCTCATCTGAATCACTGAGGGATCACTTGATCTCAGGTTGCTCATGTTAAAAACCACTGAAAGTTCCCTCCTTCTCTCAGCTACCATTTGTTAGCGATCTCCAAGGCTCCATGTCCAGAATGGGTCACAGTCAATAGCAGAATTATATAGGAAGCAGAATGCCTGCACCAAATGCAGCAGTGTTGATACACCATATTACAACCTTCCTCTTGATCAGTTCAAATGTCTAAAAGCATAGCTATTGTATGATGGCAAATTGGGTGCTCCCATGGCTGTTGCTGTAGCATTATTCCATGTGTGTGTGTGTGTGTGTGTGTGTTGAAGTGTTGCCAAGAGCCATGTAGATAAAGTGACGTCCATGTCAATGAGGAACTATCCACACACTTGCCTATATTTCTCAAACATTGCAAGCACTGTGGAGTGTTGCTCTAAGGCAGCAACATGGCACCATGTTTCATTGAATGGAAGCCATTCCTTTGCCTGGCGATTGAATGAACACCGCTCGACAATCACCAGGCAAGACTGTTCTCTTCCTGCTGGCGAACACTTCAGTGGTCATGGGCACTCAGCCTCTGACCTTCGGGTAAACATTCTCCAAGGCAGCCTTCGCGACACACGATAGCACAGAGTCGTTGAGCAGAGACTGATAGCCAAGTTCCCCACACATGAGGATGGCTTCAATCGGGATCTTGGGTTCACGTCAAACTATTTGTAACCCCCATGACTTGCCTGGACTTGCAACATTTCACTAACTCTCCTGTCTGGACACAACACACATCACTTTAACCTATGCTTAATGTTATCTCCACTCACATTGTCTGCACCTTTAAGACTTGATTAGCTGTAAAGACTCGCATTCTAATTACTATTCTGTAAACTGAGTGTGTGCCTTTATATGCCCTGTTTATAATCAAAACTCCCCGAAAGCTAGTGGCATTTGCTACCAAATAAACCTGTTGGACTTTAACCTGGTGTTGTGAGATTTCTTACTATGTTTACCCCAGTCCAACGCCGACATCTCCACATCATGAGCTCCGTATAAACAGCTCCCAGCACTTGTTCCACGACGACTGCAGGAGATGGCAGCCAAGAAGCTCGCACTGCACTTTTCGGAGGGGCCCCTCACCACAATGCTGGATGGAGTGGAGCAGAGGTGGGACACACTCTAGCCCCACTCCAGGAGACAGCCTCCCAGCAGTGTCACCATCCCTGACTGTGATGCAGTGACAGACCTGGTCAGTGCAAGCACACTGCAGAAGGCAACAAGGCAGCAGTGTCAGAAGAAAATGGATGGTCTTCTTTGCTCAGCAGGGTAAGTGAACCACCCCACCACACACTCTCCCACCCCCATCTCCCACTGGACCCTCCTCACACACCCATCACGTCCCCAACCCTTTCACTCACTCAGCCACCTTGCCAACACCAGGCACCAGGTTGCCCTCTCCTTCCCACAATCACCATGTTCCCCCAATAGCTGCTATACTGCTCACACTCCAGCCCCACACCTGCCACACCTCATCACCATCTTAAATGTCAACACTCCCAACTGCACTCTTCCTCTCTGTAGGACAACTCAACCACAATAAGTATGAGCAGGCATAACCAGCTGGAATCATGCCCAAGCTAAAATCAAATCACATGTTTCATTGATCAAGACCTCGAGCTGGCCGGTGAGGAGGAAGAGCATGCCTACCCTGCTGGTGAAGTGGGGGGGGGCAACAGGGAGACATGAGAATGCTCAACCCCTATGCTGTCATTCCTCAAGTCTCCAATGAGTGATCAATTTTCCCTCCATATCCCCTGTCATGCACTGATGTCGTGTCCCTTCTCTTTCAGGCTGACCAGTGGAATCGCCTGGATTATCCCAGGAACCAGCTGGACTCCAGCAGTTCAGAGGAGGACTTCTCCAAACCCACCATTGAAGAGGCTTCACAGCTGTCACCTGCATCTGGCACCACCACAGATACACATTCCTCGGACAATTAACTCTAACCCGCCTCGACCCCTTTGCTTTCATTTTATTTTTAACTGTTCTCTATCTTTTATTTCTTTATTGTCTTTCTTTTATTTTTCTTCCCCTCCAACTCTTACCCACTTTTTAAATCCCCCCTTTCGTCTCCCTGTGCTTCCCTTTTCCCCCTTTTAATTAATATTACCACTCTCCCACCCATCTCCCTCCACATCTCCATCTGTCCCAGCCTACCCTCTGATTTCAGTTTCTCTGCTGTCTGGCCATTCACTCCTTCTATTCTGCCTGTGGACTGCCATAATCACTTCTAAGCCTTTCCCCTTGTTTTTGTGGCTCTTCTTTCATTCCTTCACCCTACAGTATAAATATCTCCCACTATTTATGCCTTTTAGCTTTGACAAAGGGTCTTCTGGACTCAAAATGTCAGCTCTTTTCTCTCCTTACGGATGCTGCCAGAACTGCCGAAATTTTCCAGCTTTTTCTCTTTCGATTTCAGATTCTACCATCCGCATTAATTTGCTTTAATGCTCACACCCCAGTGGGTTCAATAACTAGGCAGGATTCTGGGTCACTCATTGGTGAGTACCTCACAGTTGCAGATTCACAGCAGGCAGAGGCAGGAATTTCCCAGGGAACCGGCACTCGAAGAGATGCTGGAGCCCACTGCTCTACTGAGCTCCTTGCCGATGATGTGCCCTGGGTCCGGTCGGCCCACAGCTGCTGGAGCTGCAAAGACAGAGCCACGAGTATCAGAAAGGGATGAGAGAGGCTCTTCAGAGTGCAAAAATTGGAGGAGTCCCCTCACTTTCTATTCAAGGAGATGGTGCCGTCACTGCAGTGCAATGAGGTCAAAACTGCAAGGGTAGCCCCCACAATGGAGACCTTGGCACCGGACATATACTCTACGTCAGGAGATGTCCGCACTAGGCCTCAGCTCGTGACTTCCATGTCTGAGCATGTGGATTCCATGGTGCAGAGTTTCAACTTTCCAATGCAGGCACTGGTGGGAATCCATGAGTATCAGCGTTAAAGGATGGCAGCACTTCTGGATCTCACTTCAGCTGTCCCTCCATTCCATGGAGTTCAGGGGAGAACCTAAAGGGAAGAGGATCAACAGGAATACAGCCCAGGGCCCTGCAGCCAATGTATACTAGGCATCTCCAGCCCACCTGACACCTCTCCTCCCTGTGTGCGACACAGCACTAGGCCTTGACACTGAGGAGGGTAGTGGCCATACAGGCTCCATGATTCTCCAGACCATGCACTGCAAAGAAGCAAAAAACACCATTTCCATGTATTGAATCCTGCAGTAAACTGTGCGTGTACCTTTAGGGCAGCATGGTAGCATAGTGGTTAGCACTGCTGCCTCACAGTGTCAATGACACAGGTTCGAATCTCGGCTTGGGGTCACTGTCTGTGTGGAGTCTGTACGTTCTCCCCATTTCTGCGTGGGTTTCCTCTGGGTTCTCTGAAAGACGTGCTGGCTAGGGGCAGTGGCCATGCTAAATTCTCCCTCAGTGTACCCAAACAGGTGCCTGAGTGCGGCGATTAGGGGATTTTCACAATAACTTCATTACAGTGTTAATGTAAGCCTACTCGTGACTAATAAATAAATGACTTTAAAGACCTCCACTTTACTTCTTCTGCCACCTATGTGGGTGCTTCACTGAATTCTTTCCCTAATTTTGCCTGTAGAATCTGTAGTGGGCTCCAACCTCCACAACAGCACCCCAGCACTGTTGTCACTTGATGAACAGGGAATCAAAACAATGAGGAGTCACTGGTGATGCACCCAGGACAGGTAAGCACTGCATCGCGACTTCCTGTCAATAATTGCCCCTTTATCACCAGGCGATAATTAACCCAGAGTGTTCCTGTGGAGTGCACCGCCTGAAAGGGTGGTGGAAGCAGATTCAATAATAACTTTCAAAAAAAGGGACTGGGTACATATGTGAAAAGGAACACATTTGCTAGTCTACGAGGAAAGAGTAAAGGAGTGGAACTGATTGGATAATCCTTTCAAAGCGCCATGCACAGGCAGGAAAAATGATCTTGTTCTGTGCTGTATCATTCTATGGTTCCATAATTCACACATGGTATCCATGTGTCATACAGTTACAGTTACTGAATCATGATCGACAGAAGTCTGAGCAGAAACACACTTTCTGATGAGGTAATGTGAAAGAATATATTGGTCAGTTTAGAAAGTGCCAGTAAAAGCAAGGGCATCTCTCCCTCTCACTTTTTATTACTGAACCTCTCGTCCTCACTATTCCCCAAGCCTCCTGAATGATTTCATGACTTCAGCGCCAAAGTGTTTCTCATTCCTACACCTCTGCTGGTTGTATTTGCCACAACGTGTGCCAAACCCATGATAATCTATTTAAACAAGACAGATTTTGGGAATGAACCATTTGTCAAGTGCTCTTAACATTTTATGTGGGGGTGGGAAAGGAAAGCAGGAAGAAATGAAGTAGAAACGCATAAAAAGAACTTGAAACCTGAATGTTGAATGTTGCAGCTAACAAACCTAGGAAAGGCTTATCTTTCACTGGCTGGACTTTTTCTCATCATTTTACCCTCAGCCAAGGAATGGGGTGAATAGTTCTTCTAAATTTGGTTTACTCATGCCACTTCTGTACAACGCCTTCATTGTATTTTAGAGCAAGCTTTTTGGTTTGTGCACCGACATGGTTTCATGAGCAGCACAGTGGCACACTGATCAGCATTGATGCCTCATCACGAAGGAGTCAGTTCCATCCTCAGGGCACTGTCTGTGTGGAGTCTACATGCTCTCCCCATGTCTGTGTGGGTTTCCTTCAGGTGCTCCGATTTCCCCCTACCAAGACTCTAAAGATGTGTGGGTCAGGTTGATTGGCCATGGTAAATTGACCCTAGTGTCAGGGAGTAAATATGTGGGTTGCGGAAATAGGGCCTGGGTGGGATTATGGTTGATGCAGACTCGCTGGGCCGAATGGCCTTCTTCTGCCCATTGTAAGGATTCTAGAATTCTATGATTCTATGTTAGCTGATAAATGAGGGAAATTTCATAGACCTCCACATGTTCAGAGCCTCAGTTTGCAAAGTTGGCATTGAAGCTGTGTTGTCTTTCATGCATTTTCCTGGTTGTCTGCCTATCAGATCTGCTTTACGTTTGCTTTGAGTCAATAAAAACAGTGGTATAAATAAATTAATGTGGATGCTGGAAATCTGAACTAAAAACAGAAAAACACAGCAGGTCTGCCAGCATCTGAGGAGAGAGAAGCAGTTAACAGTTCAAATCCATATGACTCTTCTACAGAACGTCTGTATGGTATATCAGATAGGATACTGTCATCTCTATGGGTCAGGATGAAAAACAAACTGGGATTTTCTGGCCGCACTTGCGCTAGGACTGGAAAATCCCTGCCCAAGATTAATGGACCTTTACATTGTCTGTGTCCCACCCACAACAACTCGCGTGGTGGGCAGCATGGGAAAATTCCGCCAAAAAGCTCTAATCGTACTGAAATAAAAATGTGTTCTGTCTGAAGGCAGCAATTTGTGTTGTTGATGTGAGAACTCAACTTCTGTCCTTCATTACTTGAAATGCCAAAGACAATTGTAATATCCCCTCTCTCATCGCTGTCGACAACGACTCATGATGTGGAGATGCTCAATTTGGACTGGGGTAAACATTGTAAGAGGTTAAAGTCCAACTGGTGTTTTGAGACTTCTGATAATGACTCAGTCAGCACATTCCAGCAATTCCTAACTAAATGGCCCATCACCATTTGTATACAAAAGAACAAATGCCTGAGCCATGAGTGGATGTGAGATATAATGATGAACAGACACACCTTTACCTACTTGACCTGGAAGTGCTATTGACTAGATAATCCAAAGGATCATTGTATCATGTGCACTGTTCGGATAGTCACCAAACCCGGAAGTGTCAGCTACTCCTGTATTTTTCTCTATTGATTTTAATTTGGGCAAAATACAATTAAAAGTTAAATATGTGCAAATCATGATCAGAAAGGAAAATTAGGAGAAAATAACAGCCTGTTTTCTCTGAATCCATCGCTACCTCTTTCACCCGGTACATTCAGAAATTTTTCAATCAGTAATTGCTTTGAACAAGCATCTGGTTACTAGCTATCATGAGACTGTTCATGGATTTAAATGCAGGCCACCTGTGGTTTAATGAAAAACATAGCAATTGTGAAAGAAAATACTCCATTATAAATGATTTCACTCATTTAAATACCGGAGTATCATACCTTGAACGTACCCCAGAAAGAGTTACAGCCTGCAAACCCCTTGTCTCTTTGTACGCGATGCTGAATTTCTATATAATCCGCAGCATTGAGAATTTTAACATCCATGAGTTAATATCACAGCTGTGGAAAGTTGGAGTAGGAAAGTGTCACATTACCATATACATTTGAAAATGATTGTAGCCATGCGTCAGAGGGCAATGGTGATTTTTTTTTAAAAACTAAGATGATGGAAAATGCATTCTTAATCCATTGAAACCTTTCCCCATCAGTTACTGGGAGGTAGGAGGATGTACTGGGATTTATGAATCCAGGAAGAGTTTTTTTTTCCCTCAGTTCATGGCCAACAAGTAATCTATGTGCTCATGTTGGCAAGATTAATAAGGCTATCGTAACCATTTGGGACTTGTTTTCTAAATGGAGACACTCATGCCAGCATGAAATAAGTTTTCCTTTAACAATGCCTGGCATAACTCTTTCAATTTGAAGAAGCTAAACAGATAGATATGATTGTGCCCACTGTGGCAAAAATCTTTCTCTTTGCCCTAGTAGCAATCTACTCTATTTAGTTTTAGTAAGCAAGATAATATACAAAGCTATGCAAATCTACTATGCACTCAAAACCCACAGTAAGCCGGGTTATTAGTGCAATTCATCCGATCATTACCTTCTGCACAAAAGCATATTGTTTGTTCGTTTTCTGTTGATGCTTTGTCTTGAGGTATTTTCTGAGTAGTTTCTGTCAGTTGTGGCCTGTCATTGCCTCCCACTTTTTCGGGCAGAATGAGGAAGGAGGTCCCAAGTTTACCTTACTTGGAATGGGAATCAAAACCATGTGGTTGACATTATTCCAGACCGTTGTGATGATACTAGAATCAAATAATCTCTGCAGAAGGAGGCCATTCTGCCCATCAATCCTGCACCAGAAACAATCCCACCCACGCCCTATCCCTGTAATCCCATGCATTTACCATGCTATGATAATCCCCCTGATACTAAGGGGCAATTTAGCATTGCCAATCAACCCTAACCCACACATTTTAGGAGGGTGGGAGGAAGCTGGAGCACCTGGAGAAAACCCACACAGACACAGGGAACATGCAAACTTCACACTGCCAGTCACCCAAGGCCAGAATTGAACCCAGGTCCCTGGCACTGTGAGACAGCAGTGCTAATTGCTGTGCCACTGTGGTGCCTGCACTATACCATTGATATATTTTATGTTTCTATAGACTGCTTTTAGGTTTAGTTTCTTTTCTACAGGGAGTCAGTTTGTCTGGAAGGAATGCAGCACAGTTGTTGAGAAAGCGTGACAATTACTCATTTTAGCTATAGAGTATTGACAAATGTGGAACAAATAGTTTCTAGTTTATAAATGGAGATTTCTCCTGGGATTTTTTTTTAATTAAAAGAATGGAGGGTGAGATCAGGTATACTAGATCATGTGGTAATGATTATTGGGAGGAACTAGTTATGTAGCAGAGAACTGTAGAACCATAGATCATTACAGCACAGAAACAGGCCTTTTGGCCCTTCTTTGCTGTGCCGAACCATTTTTCTGCCTCATCCCACTGACCTGCACCTTGTCTATATCCTTCCGCACTCCTCTCATCCATGTACCTGTCCAAGTTTCTCTCAAATGATAAAAGTGAGCCCACATTTACCACTTCATTTGGCAGCTCGTTCCACACTCCCACCACTCTCTGTGTGAAGAAGCCCCGCCTAATATTCCCTTTAAACTTTTCCCCCTTCACCCTTAACCCATGTCATCTAGTTTTTTTTTCTCTCCTAGCCTTAGTGGAAAAAGCCTGCTTGCATTCACTCTATCTATACCCATCATAAATTTTATACACCTCTATCAAATCTCCTCTCATCCTTCTATGCTCCAGGAACTAAAGTTCTAACCTATTTAACCTTTCTCTGTAACTCAGTTTTTCAAGTCCTGGCAACATCCTTGTAAAGCTTCTCTGCATTCTTTCCACCGCATTAATATGCTTCCTGTAATTAGGTGACTAATCAGCTTTTCAATTTGTTAGCTGGGGTTTGAAGACATATCTGTAAGCTGTTCCCTCTCTCTCTCTCCATGAAATCTCTCTGGAACCTTCACAGCTGTTGCCAAAATTTCATACAAATATAGTTTGCTAACTATATTTAATGTATGTTTGAGTCTATATATATAAGTTATCCCACCTGAAATAAACAGCTATAAAAATAAAGTATCACACTGCCTCATCCCCGCCAGTTAAATCAGAATGTTGCTTATTTGGAACTGAAATAGGCTTAAGTTCAAAATTAAAGTTGTTTCTTTATGTGTTTAAAGATTGTTTGATGGTTCAGAGTTAAACTTCATTTTGTTAGAGTTATGCTTAAAATGTGCTTTGAATAAAGCTTGTTTTGATTAAAAAAATCCCTAATTTGTCAATGGAATTACCTCTGGAGCGAAACATCCTTTCGTCATATTTATGCCAAAATAGAGAGATTGTTGGGGTCTAGTCTGCTTCATAACATACCTTGGAGTTCTGGCCCTGTACTCTAACAATTTGTACTAGGCATCTAGCCAACGGAGCTAACCAACCGTATTATTACTGCTACCTAATTGTAATATTTGATTTGATTTATTTTTGTCACATGTATTGGTGTACAGTGAAAAGTATTGTTCATTGTTCCTATGCAGACAAAGCAGAGTTCATTGAGTACATAGGGGAAAAGCAAAGGAGAGGATGCAGAATGTAGTGTTACAGTCATAGCTGGGGTGTAGAGAAAGATCAACTAATATGAGGTAGGACCATTCAAAAGTCTGATGGCAGCAGGGAAGAAGCTGTTCTTGAGTCAGTTGATATGTGATCTCGGACTTTTGTATCTTTCTCCCGATGGAAGAAGGTGGAAGAGAGTATGTCCGTAGAATACGCTGAAAGTATGATATTTTCTGCAACTAAATCAGATCTTAGTTATTTGGTCTTCCCTGTTGGAGTGCCTTAGGCAAGAAAATTGAATTGAATTAGATCTGTACAATCTTTGAGAATCTTTGGCTGGCTTAGTGTTCATCAACTTCTAAATATGACAATTTAGCAAACCTAGGTGGGAACTGTTGCTAACAACTAACCAATATCGTTTACCAGTCTGAATTAGCTGGTGGGGATGAGGCAGTGTGATACTTTAGTTCATCTTCAGTAGCTGTTCATTTCCTTTTGGTAATTTAAACTTAAAATTTACATAGGAGTTCAATATCAATGTGAAATGAAATGCAAAGGTCTCAGAAACAATGTCAAAATGTCCACATTGTTTAATAATTATTATATTTGTTGCATTGTAGACACCATTGGCAAGAATTTTCAGGGTGGCAGGAGTTTAAGACATAAAACCATATGATATAGGAGCAGAATTAGGCCATTTGGACCAGTCGATCGAGCTGATATGTTTCTCAACCCTACAGTTTGACCCCTATCATTCAAAGAGTCAGCAGAGAATGGATCCCTGCCAACTCCAGCAGACCCATGTCATTTCTCACTCTGAGTGCTGATTGACAGAAGGCTGGAATTCTGCGCGTCACCAAGAGAAAGTTCCGCCTTGGACAGTCTCCAGTCGTTCCAGGAATAGTGCTATTCTGGCCAGACGAGACACTGTAGCTAGTTGCCTGGACTCAAGTGCCAAAAACCGTAGGAAAATTAATCCTACGGTGGCAGTGATCGAGGATGATGAAGAGGGTGGTAGCCATTCACAAGGGGGAGATCAGGGTTTCGTGAGATAGGTCACATGGCAAGGAGAGAGGGCGATCTGGAGGTAACCAGGCTTGAAGAAGAAGGTGCCCCAACCTCCAATACATCTCCTAACTCTGAAGCACCTAATCAGATACATAATAACAAACAAATATGCAGATGCAAGTTTAAAGGCAGTGAAACATCTCAGCACTAATTTAACAATGTAAAAAATCTGAAAATGGAGCAGACCATTTGGTTCTTTGAACTATTCAATAGGACCATGACTGAACTTTTACATCAACTTCATTTTCTAGGAATATCCCTTATTCCCTTCCCTTACCCCTTGATTGCCTACCGATCTCAATCTTGAATATACCCAATAACTCAGCCACATGAGTTTGAGAATTCTAAAGATGCACAACACTCTGAACAAAGAATTATCTATTCAATTTAGTCCCAAAGAGCTTATCCTGAGAACAAAAGCCCTAACTCAAGACTCTCTTGCCAGGGGAAACCATTTACCCTGTCAAACCCTTGAAGAATTTTATTTTGTTTCAATGAAATTGCCTCTAATTTTTCTAAACACCAGAGAGTATAGGCCCATACTACTCAGTCTTTCCTCATAGGGCAGCTTGTCATCCCAGGAGTCAATCTCATGAACCTTGGTTACATCCTTGCTAAGACATTGTACCCTTTTTCTTCGGTAAAGTGATGAGAACACTACTCGGGGTGCGGCCTTATCAAAGCCCACAATTAGAGAAAGATTTTCTTACTCTCATGCTCCAACGCCCCCATGCTTCCCTCCCCCCACCTCACCATTTACTATCACAAGTTCTGTGCCATATGGCAACTTTCTGTAATTCAAGGGCAGTCAAACCAAATCCTCTCATCTTTAAACAAATCGTCCTCCTTCCAAAATGGATAATTTAATACTTCTCCACAGTATTCTCAACCAACTGATCAGATCTGAGTTCTGTGATCCTGCTACATCCAGTTGTGAATGGTGTGGACAATAGCTCACTGGATATTCTCATCCTCGTTGATGGGGCTGCCCAGCACGTCAGTGAAAAAGATAAGCCTGGAACGTTTCCAACAATGTTCAACCAGGAATGCTGAGTGGATGATCCATCTCCATCAGAGATCTCCAGTATTGCAGATTCTAGTCTTCAGTCAATTTGATGAATAGCTGAAGACACTGGGTACTGCATAGACTGTAGGCACTGACAATATTCTGACAATAGTGCTGAAAACCGGTGCTTTAGAATTTGCCATGTCCCTAATTATGCCGTTCCAGTACAGCGACAAAACTGGCATCTACCTGACAATGAGGGAAATTGTCAAGTATGTCCTGTACACAAAAAGCAGGAGAAGTCCAATCGGGCCAAATTTTGCTTTATCAGTCTACTCTCGATCATCAGTAAGGTGATGGAAGTTGTCATTAACAGTGCTTTCCAGTGGCACTTTCTTAACAATAACCTGCTCACTTTAGATTAGGTTTACACCAGGTTACCTGTAGGTTACACCAGGCACTCTGCTCCTCACCTTATTCCAGACTTGGTTCAAACACAGATAAAAAAGCTGAACTCCATTGCTATCAAGGTAGCATTTGACTGAGAATGGCATCAAAGAGCCCCAGCAAAACCAAAGCCAATGAGTATCAGGAGGTAACACCCCACTGTTTGGATTCATATCTAGCACAAAGGAAGATAGCTGTGGTTGTTGCACGTTCAATCATCTCTGTTCCAGGGCATCACACAAGGTAATGTCCTCATCCTAACCATCTTCAGCTGCTTCATCAATGACCTTCCTTCCAAATAAGGTCGGCAGTGGGGATGTTCGCTGATGACTGCAGTGCTCAGCATTATTCGCCACTTCTCAGATATGAGGCAGTCCATGTCCAAATGCAGCAACATCTGGACAATATCCAGGCTTGCAATGATAAATAATGTTTGTGCCTCTTCAGTGCCAGGCAGTGACTATCTCCAACAAAAGAGAACCTAACCATCACTCCACAACGTTCAATGGCATTACCATCACTGAGTACTCCACTATTAACACTCTGGGAGGGGTTACCATTGACCAGAAATTGAGCTGTACTAGCCATGCAAGTACTGTGGCTACAAGAGCAGGTCAGAAACAAGGAATCCTGCAGTGAAAAACTCATCTCCTGACTCCCCAAAACCAGTCCACAGACTACAAGGTGCAAGTCAGGAGTGTGATGGAATACTCTCCATTTGCCCAGATGAGTGCTGCTCCAACAACACTCAAGAAGCTCAACACCATCCAGAATGAAGCAGCCCATTGGTTGGCACCCCATCCATAAACATTCAACCCCTCCACCACTAAGAGTTGTAGCAGTATGTAACATCTACAAGATGCAAAGCAGGAGCTCACCAAGGCTCCTTAGACAGCACCTTCCAAATCCATGACCACTATTATCTAGAAGAATGAGGACACGTGGGATCACCAACCACTGGAAGTTCCCCTCCAAGCCACACCCAGTCCTGACTTGGAAGTATATCACAAATCCTTCATTGTCACTGGCTCAAAATCCTGGAGCTCCCTCCCTAACAGCACTGTGGGTGTACTTACGCAGTACGGACTGCAGAAGTTTGAGAAGGCAACTCACTACCACCTTCACAATGGTAATTAGGGATGGGCAACAAACATTGGCCTAGCCAAGCCCACATGTCATAAACTAATTTTTTAAAAATCTGCTCCTGTCCTCTTCTTACCCAGTGGCATAACCAGTCAACATCCCTTTACAGTTACTTTGTGTCCTCCTCACAGCTTATTTTCCCACCTTTCAGCAAACCTGGATTTATCACATCAGTAAGAAATCAATGATACAACTTGTAAATAACTGACGGCCCACCACTGATCCTTGTGGCATTTCACCCACGACATGCAGCCATACCAAAAATCAGTTGTTTATTCCCATTCCGAGTTTTCTATCCTTCAATCAGTTCTCAATCCCGTGAACTGTGCCAAAATATGGATACATTGCTCAAGCTTCATTTCCATGGCTCATGGTATCATTTGAACCCCACAAAGGGGTTACTGCCCTGCTTGCCTTCGATACAAGTATATGGTATTTTTACATGAGCCTCAGCATTGAGCACTTTAACGCCAATGAGGTAATACTGCAGCTGTGCAAAAGTCAGGGTAGGAGAGTGTCACGTTACCAAATAAATTTAAACGCGATTGGGGCCTGTTGTCAGGTGGAATGGTGAATGTTTTCTTTAGCTGGAATGATGGAAAATGCCTCCTTGATCCATTGAAGCTAAGTGCACGTTGTGCTGTGGAGGCGTAGACTGGGATTTTAGGATCCAGAAAGAATTTATTTTCCAGTTTTTGACCAATGTGCTGTCTTTGTGCTCATATCGGTAAGATTAATTGTTGGCTAATGTTAATATAAAACAGCTTTGCCTTTAATTCTATCTGACAAGGCTTTTCCAGTATTACAAAGCTAAGTAGGTATGACTGTACTGACTGCAGTAAAAGCTCTGGTTTTGCCCTTACCCATCCCTGGGGGACTTTTGCTTCATGTCAATTCCACATTTTGAAGAAGGGATTCAATCTCAGAAATAACCAAAAGCAGCTATTTTGAAAGCAACTTGACTCTTTTACAGTATTTAATGACTAACACATCAGTTAATTAAAGAGCAGAACTATTGGAGAAACGAATGATTGCTAAGGCACAGAAAATATCATCGACGCACAACATTTTTTTTTGAAGTGAGCTCAGCAGCTCGCGAAGGGATCAAGAATTCAGGGTAATCGTCTCATTAAACTAATGTAACACTTCCATTAGCCATTTGTGTGCCAGTGCAGTAAGGATCTGTAAAGTGCAATAGCTGGTGTCAATGCAAGCCTGCAGAGTTCAACCCAAGTAGCATTTACTTGCAAGCTTATTCGGAGGGATAAGAGTTGTTGGCAGCTAAACGCCAATTCACTTCACAGCTTTTACTCGAGCACTGTCGCTTATAAGATTACTTTAACAGTTGACTGTGTTATCACTGGGTTTGTCATACAAAGATGGAAAATGCCTAACACACATCACACAAATCCTCAGACTATTTTGGTGTGCATTAGGTGTGCAGTCGCCAAATCCCATTCCAACTTCTCTTATGAATCTGCGAGCATAGCAACCCAAATTGTCACACTAAATGATGCTAATTATTGAATAGGAACAGCCATGATCTATTGTCATTCACAAGCTTATCCACTTCAGATCAGCCATGATCTTATTGAATGGCGGGGCAGGCTCGAAGAGCTAGATGGCCTACTCCTGCTCCTATTTCTTATTTTCTTATGTTCTTAAGCTTAAATATTTAAATTTCTTCCATTCATATTACATCATGCCAAAATTGTGCATAAACAGTTCCACAAATGACTTTTTGTGGGATCTTGAACGGTATTTTTGACAGCCAGCAACATGTGATGCAATATTCCGTATCGCCAATTGTGGAAAACTGTGATGTCGTTTGAACAATTCTCTACTCTGGAGACGATTTCCTGGAAATTAATTGAAAATGTAGAGAAAGTGCAGATGTAAAAAAAAAGTCAGTATTGATGTCTCATTGGCCCTTTAATATACACTGTGCCACAGAGTAGTATGTGTGAGTTTGGACTTTCCCACTTACTGAGTTCTGGTCCTAGTCTTCCAGCCATGAAAAATGTCAGCTGTGGTACTGTGGTCCCTTTAAGAGGGCCTTCCCTGAGGAGTGTCCAGGTGGGAAGCTGAGCCAATCAAGTGCAACAGCGTGTAACCTGGGTTAGGCAGGTTCGGCAGTTGGAGGAGTAGCGTACAGTCACATGGTTATTCTGTCAAATCTGATTTGTGTATATAGTTAATCGTTGCATTGGCTATAAGGACCTTTTGTTCTGAGGCCTCATTCAGTCATCCTTGATTTATTATATTGGCGACAAGGAAAATCTTTTCAAGTTCTTTGGGAATCGCATGCATGGCTAGAGGAGGTAGAGATGGGGGATCGAAGATAAAAAAATAAGCAAGGAACAGGCACATTGTTGAAATGCCTTTGATCAGAAAATTAGAGCATTTCAACTACAATGTAGAAAACTAGTATATTGAGAGGCTCTGTTACTTTTTGTAACAAACGAGGTAACAACTTTGGTGGCACAGCGGCACAGTTGAAAGCACTGCCGCCTCACAGCTCCAGAGACCAGGGTCCCAGGTTTCCTAGTTTGGGTCACTGTCTGTGTGGAGTTTGCATACTCTCCCCATGTCTGTGTGGGTTTCTTCCACATGCTCCCATAGTCCAAAGATGTGCCAGTTAGGTGGATTGGCCATGCTAAATTACCTCTTAGTGTCAGGGGAACTAGCTAGGGTAAATGCATGGGGTTCTGGGGAGGGCCTGGGTGGGATTGCGGTCGGTGCAGACTCGATGGACTAAATGGCCTCCTTCTGCACTGTAGGATTCTATGATTCTAAAAGCAGAAGGTTATTCTGCTCATAGTTTGCAGCCCACAGACTCACAGTTTAATCAAAATGTTAACATTGATGCTCCAGAAACTCAAACTTTTGATCAGATAGTTGAGCTGGTTCAGAATCATTTCAACATCCAGCCCTCATCTTTGTGGTACAAATTTCTCTCAGCAATCTGAACACTCGGGGAAAGTTTCACACTTCAAGGCCAGATTGGGAGGATTAACAGAGCTTTGTAATTTCAGCCCAGTTTTAGGAAAAATATTAAAGTACCATTTGGCCTGTGGTATAAACAGCCTGATTATACAAAATAGGTTATTGGCAGAGGACAAAATTTCTCTAGAAAAAGCTGCGAAGCTGGTTCCAGTGACTGCATATGTAGAACAGGGCGTAAGCGAATTGCAAGATGTGCCAAACAAAGTAAGCCACTTGCGATGAAAAGTGGCTGTTGTGAAGGCCAACCTGAATGCGGGTACTGAAGATCCAGTAAAAGGGATCTAGCACCCTGGGCAGAAGCTTGTTATTGTTGTGGGGGGGATCACTCCCGAGAAGTCTGCTGATTTAGGAATTATGTGTGTTTCAGGTGCATTAAAAAGGGTCATTTACAAATATGGCGAGACTTAAGTTAGAATGTGCAAATAAATCCCACTACGGTTAGTTTAACTCGTGTGAAGAAACTGGCTGACGAGCCCAGCAAGGGACACATATTGTTTATACTAAACAAGTCCAAGTGAGTAAAGTACCCCCTATAGAGGTAGCCTTAATGGTAAATGGCAGACTTCTTAAAATGGAAGTCGACACAGCAGCTGCAGCTACAGTCAGAGGGAAGGAAGCATTTTGTTACCTTCAAAGAAGCCTCAGACTGTAGAATCCCTACAGTGCAGAGGAAGCCATTCGGCCCATCAAGTTTGCACCAACTATAATCCTACCCAGCCCCCTATCCCTGTAGACTGACATATTTACCCTGCTAATCTCCCTGACACTAAAGGGGCAATTTAGCATGGCCAATCAACATAACCTGCACATTTTTGGACTGTGGAAGGAAACCGGAGCACCCAGAGGAAACCCATGCAAACATGGAGAGAATGTGCAAACTCCACACAGTGACCCAAGCCGAGAATCGAACCCGGGTCCCCAGCGCTGTGAGGCAGCAGCGATAACCATTTTGCCACCGTGTGACCATTGATATTAAACAAGTCAGGAGCTAGATTATTTACCTATACCAGAGAAACATTGTGGACTTTATGGGCAACAGTCACGGTGTCCCACAAGGATCAGGCGGTGCAGTTACCTGTTTTGGTAATTAAGGGCATCGGCCTTGTTTATTGGTGTGTGATTGGCTAAAGCAGATTAAATTGGTTAGAGATATTAAATCTGTGATATGGAGGTTTTCAGAAACTGCTATGTAAATATTCCGAGGTCTTCCAAAATGAATTAGGATTCGGAAGTGCCAGTGACCCAGGTTCGATTCCAGCCTCGGGTGACTGTCCGTGTGGAGTTTACGCATTCTCCCTGTGTCTGCATGGGTTTCCTCCGGTGCACCGATTTCCTCCCACAGTCCAAAGATGTGCTTGGATTTGTCATGGTGAATGCACGGGGTTAAAGGGATAAGGTGGGGATTAGAGGTGGGAGGATAGAGGGGGGTTGCCTGGGTAAGGTGCGGACTCAATTGGCTGGATGGTCTTCTTCTGCATGGTAGGGATGGCACTAAAAAGTTAAAATATTTTTCATTTTGTTTCAGATCTTGTCCTATGTCTTATGTTTTCATTATAAGGTTGAAAGTGAACTCAAGAGGCTAGAAGATTTAGGCATCACCAAGCCTGTTCAATTCTCAGAATGGGCCCCACCCAAGGTCCCTATTCTAAAACCAGATCAGATTGTTAGAGTTTGTGGGGACTATAAATTTACAGTTAATAAGAGAAGCTCAAATAGACAGTTACCCCATTCCTAAAATAGAAAACTTCTATGCCAAACTAGCTGGAGATTTGAAATACACCAAGTTAGCCCTCAGTCATGCCTACCAGCAGTTAGAATTCGATGAAGACTCATAGAGATTGGTAACACTCACAAGGGTTTATACCAATATACATGCCTGCTTTTTGAGTGTCATCAGTCTGCACCATTTTCCAAGGTACAATGAAAAGTCTATTACAAGGCACCCCAAATGAAGTGGTTTGTCTTGGCGATGTTTTACCACACTGCCACACCTGAAAAACACAGGGCAATCTTTGGAGGAAGTTCTGAAACAATTTAAAGAAACAGGGGTAAGAATTAACAGGAGATGAGGTTATCTATTTAGGTTTTAGGGTGAATGCAGACTGTTTGCACCCTTTGGAAGACAACATAAAAACCATAAAGGAGGTTTCACAGCCAACAAACATTTCTAGATTCAAGTTATCTCTCGGAATGGGAAACTATTATGGTAGGTTTCCAAAAAATGTATCAACCACTTAGTCTCATTCCACCATCAATGATGGAGGAGGAGAGAAGAGAAAATTAATTTCAAAAGCCTCTCTTATCAACAGGAGGCATATAGAATCACAGAATCCCTACACTGTGGAAGAGGCCATTTGGCCCATCGAGTCTGCATCAACTCTCTGACAGAATATCTGACCCAGGCCCTCTTCCCTGCCCTATCCCCTTAACCCCACACATGTCCCATGGCTTATTCTTCCAACCTTTACATGTTGGGACAGTAAGGAACAATTTAGCATGGCTAATCCACATAACCTGCACAGTTTTGGACTGTGGAAGGAAACCGGAGCATCCGGAGGAAACCCACGCAGACACGGGGAGAATGTGCAAATTCCTCATAGACAGTCACTCAGGGACAGAACTGGATCTGGGTCCCTGGAGCTGTGAAGCAGCAGCGCTAACCATTGTGCTGCTGTGGCACCCTAACGTACTCCACTAAGGCTAAAACAAAGGGTGAAGACATTATGAATATATTATGCTTTCCCTCATGATTACTTGGAAAAAAGCAAAGAATAACATGTCAACCCTAAATAATGATAATCTAAATAGAATTAAAGATTTCGCCATTTTACATTAACAAGACAGAAATGTTAGACAATAGGTTCAAAAGAAATAAACCTTGCAAAGGTTGAGGACATTTATTACTGATCATTAATACTTACAAGACATACAATTGTTTACAGTCATGAGAAAGGAATTGAAGAAAAGGAGGCTGGTCCCAGTAGATTGGAACAAGTTAACCAATTTCAAAAATGATAGCAAACTCAGACAACAGCACCAGGTAAAATAATGTAGTTATAAGCAATAAATTAAATGTATATTTGATGATAACCAAATAAACAGCAGCCAGTTGGGATTCAGGAAAGGAAAGGCGCGCATGAAAATCTATTTCTTGACATAAAAAAGAATGACAATACAAAATAAAACCAGGGAAGACTTTAAAAATTGACTGAGAGACATTCAAATCTGCAGAAACTGCAAAATGGATTAAACCTCTTGGCCTGAATTTTATCAGCCTTTGCCAGGGGGATCTAGGCAGAGAGAGGATAAAATTGCAGGGAGTTGTGTAGGATTGGTTCCCTTATGCATGCCCACATTGGGGTATTTAACCTCTGGCATGCCCTGGAATGGAAGCTGCCAGCTCAAAAGAGATGGGAAGACAATTTGTATAATTAAAGGCTCCATTAATGGCCATTTGTAGGTTCCATCAGCATTTTGACAATGGCTGAGGAGGCTGCTGGCTAAATGGAAGGGATTGCCCACTGACTGCCAAGAATTTATGAGGCAAAGGGAGGTCCATGAGCAGGCAAGATAACACCCTCAGTCCCAAAGATTTCCCCACAGGGGTCTCCCCTCCAACACTCGGCACTTACGTAAGTTTAAATGTTGTCTTTTCCTATCTGCTCTGGGCTTAGTTCTCCAGTGTGCCATCATAACAACCATCATATCTGGTGGCACTGCTGGCTCTTGCAGGGTTGGATCACTGTCATTAATAGCACGGCAGTCCCAACAGCAGCCACTTAATTGGCTGCAATTCATAAAATGCCGAGGAAAATCTCCACCTGCTATCAGGAACTATGCGCTGAATCAAAAAATCCTGGCAACTTTAGAAGCATATGGAATAATGGCAAATTCCATGGTTTTGGAGTTACATGGACAAAGAAAAGTAAATACATTAGAAAAGTATTGAGGTTGTGCTCGCATCAATGCAAGAAGGGTATAATCTGATTGATGTTATCGAAAATAGGAAATGAATTAGATGGGCATGTACTGAGAGGAAAACATAGAAACATAGAAACTAGCAGCAGGAGTAGGCCATTTGGTCCTTTGAGCCTGCTCCACCATTCATTCTGATCATAACTGATCATCTGACTCAATATCCTGATCCCTCCTTTCCCCATATCCCTTGTTCCCTTCAGCCCGAAGATCCATATGTAATTTCTTCTTGAAATCAGACAACATTTTTCCCTCAACTGCTTTCTGTGCTGGTGAATTCTACACATTCACCACCCTCTGGATGAAGAAATTTATCCTCACCTCAGTTCTAAAAGATTTACCCCTTATCCTCAAATTGTGAGGATAATGTTTGAAACAGGTGATAAAAGGTGGGATGGTAGAGAAAAAAAACACCGAGGGAGGAACATATGAATGATTTAGAACTATGTGAAGAATGGGAAACCTTACAGAAAATTGAAGAGTGTGTGCTTTGGAAAAGAGGGAATTCAGTTCAAACTTGCCTGAGGCAGACCACTGATAGTGATGGTGACAGCTTGGTATTTAAATAATGATCTTAGAAATGAAATCACATGATTCATTCATTGAGTTGGCAGGGTTTCTTCGCTGGGAAAAAAAACACAGCATAATAATCTGAAAGTCTATTGTAAGGCAGAGAACTTTAAATAGTTCTGTATTGATGTATTGATTCCATGTGACCAGCTGGCATAGATCCAGCATTGATTGGTTTGAGATGCTTGCGCCAAAATGGCTGTTAGACTGAGAATACTAATGATAGATCCTGCAGCACGCACAGATTATAAAACATACTGCCACATGAGAATATCTTGTTCTATAAACTGCTGTCCGCTGTCCCACGTGAATTATATTTCATTTTCCTTATTATCACTTTCTACTCCCTTATTTGTTTCCTTTGACCGCACTTCAAGCAGAAGAAGAGGATATTAAAGAACATTTTGTTATCTCGGTTATTTATTGAGGTTGCTTGTACAAACTTTCCTGGTTAAAAATAAATCCTTCATTAAGTATTTAAAAGCATCTTGCCATTTCGTTCTGAGTGGATTGGACCTTACCAATTCAACTGATGCTGGCAATGCCTTAGTCAAACAGCCAAAGGACATCTTTAACTTCCACTTTCCCAGCAAGGTCTATTAGATCGTGGTCTTGAGTTGATTTCTCATTTCCCAATCCAAGCCAATTCTATTGATTCCGCTGCCCTCCCAGCTGAGAAAAGCTAACTTGCTCAAATCAGTAAGAAGTCTCACAACACCAGGTTAAAGTCCAACAAGTTTATTTGGTATCAAGAGCTTTCAGAGCGCAGCTCCTTGTGATGCCACATAAACCTGTTGGACTTTAACCTGGTGTTGTGAGACTTCTTACTGTGCCCACTCCAATCCAATGCCAGCATCTCCACATCTTGCCCAAATCAGGAATCAGATTTTGTCTGACCGAACTGTACCTGTACCCAGCAGATCATGTATTGAGCTTGTTTGAGAAGATCATGTACTGAGGAGCGGGCACAGTAACACAGTGATTAGCAACGCTGCCCTACAGCACCAGGGACCCATGTTCGATTCCCGGCTTTGGTCACAGTCTGTGTGGAGTCTGCACATTCATCTTGTGTCTGCGTGGGTTTCCTCTCACAGTCTGAAAGACATGCTGGTTAGGTGCATTGAACATGCTAAATTCTCCCTCAATGTACCCGAACAGGGGCCGGAGTGTAGCAACTAGGGGATTTTCACAGTAAGCTCATTGCAGTGGTAATGTAAACCTACTTGTGACACTAATAAACAAAATTGTTTCATCTGGAGGATGATTAGCAAATATATTGTGGACAAAAGATATTATGGCACACAACATCGAAGCACTATTATTTGCTAAAGCACTTTGTGTGACACAGTCTCATGTGTTCAATGACAGAATTGATGATCCCAAGTTGTGATTGACAATATTGTTCAGAATTTTAAGGCTTGAATTTCAAGCAAAGACAACAAAAGCACAAGTATCCTGGAGGTGAAGTCATGGCAAATATGTAGCAATATTTTTAGGACGGGTTATTCCTGGATGTCGCCAGAATGTCACATGTGAACTCCCTATCATTACACCACAAATGTTAGTGCTTTTTAATTTCCCTTCAATTTCTTCCCTTTGCTCTTCCCATCTTCCTGAGGGCTGAGGCTTCTTCTGAAGCCTTGGTTCTATAGGCCCCAGTTGGCCTTTGGAACCACATTAATATGGTTGATATGTGATCCTAGACAGTGAGAGTTGGCAGCTATTCAATAAGTTGAGACTGACCCTTTGCTCATCCAACATTCAGACAACAATTTGTTCGATTAAGGTTCTTGGTAATCAAGAAACTGGACCCTGGAAAGTTTTCCTTTCCCTAATTCGGGTATACAGAGCCAACTTATAAGCTGGAATTTTACCAGCACGCCCACCCTGATTCCGGGGGTGGGCTCTGCTCAGAGGATGGCATTCTCTTTTGGCCTTGGGCAGGATTGTACGAACCTCAAGTGGACATGCTGGTAAAATTCCATCCATAGAGTGGGATTTTCTGGCCGCACTCACCCCAAGACTGGAGAATCCCACCAAATGTCAATGGAACTTTGCATGTTCCTGTCCCGCCCACTACAATTGCCGAGGGACAGGAAAATTCCTCCTATGGTGTCCTCAAGACTGTCTCCACTGACATCAACTCATTCAGCACAGCCCACAATTTAGACGGGATTCTCCAGCCCCAAAAACAGAAAATCCCACTCGAGGTCACTCGAAGTCAATGAATCTTTGCGTGGTCTGTGCCTCCCCCACCCCACCGCCCCCCCGCCGCTCCCCCGCCACCACCGCTCCCCGCCCCCCACCCCCGCCCCCCCGCCCCGCTCTACCAACCTGCTACAATTCCTTTTGGGGGGGGACAGGAAAACTCCCCACAATATCTCTAAATTAATCTTGTAAATAACTGAACTATACTCCTATAAATTTGAACGCTGCCTTAGATATTCGCTCAGCTAGAACAATGCCAACCAGTCATTCCTAAAAGTCGACTGAGCATGTTATTTTCATGGATGGGCTCATTCTACTCAGTATCTGATAGTGTACCTCAGATACAGAACAATATAAATCTCCAATACAATCTACAATGTAATCTCCTTGTGATCTTGAACGTACTTTGTATCATTTACCTCAACCCCACATCTACCTCTTGGTCTTCTCCACGTCAGACCAGGAAACTGTTGGGATGACAGTCAAAACTATTTGTTAAGTTGCTTCATTTCACAGACAGCAAGTAATCACACAAACAATGCAGCTCCCTTTCATCCCCCCAAAACTTTGTTTTAAGACACATGCCTGTCCTTTTTTAGGGGCAGCTGTACTTGATCTTAACAAGTGTCACGGTGGCACAGTGAATAGCACTGCTGCCTCACAGTGCCAGGACCCGGGTTCAATTCCAGCCTCAGGTTACTGTCTATGTGGAGTTTGCACATTGTTCCCATGTCTGTGTGGGTTTCCTCTGGATGCTCCGGTTTCCCCCCACAATCCAAAGATGTGCGAATTAGGTTGAATCGCCATGCTAAATTGTCCCTTCGTGTCAGGGGAAATAGCCTGGGTGGGATTGTTGTCGGTGCAGGCTAGATGGGCCAAATAGCCTCCTTCTACATGTGAATATGCAGACTCCACACAGACAGTGACATAAGCTGGGAATTGAACCTAGGTTCCTGTCACTATGAGGCAGCAGTGTTAACCACTGTGCCACTAAGGATTCTATTGTTTTTCCTCAACAACTTCTAATTGCATAAATTGATATAGCTTCCAGCTCCAATCCTTGGATTCCTCCTTAAAATCCTGTTCCAAACCTCACTAGCCATATGGCTCTGGCAAATTTCCCACCTCCCTAACCCAGGGGCACTAAGGGCTGCTGCCACACTATGCTCCAATTGAAGGCAACTCTCAGTTGAGTGAAAGCTATCATCACCCATATAGAAGTTACACGCACTATGTATAATGATGTGTACATTGTGCATACATGAATTAAGAGTAGGAGTAGGCTATTCAGGTTGCATAGTGGCACCTTGCTTCACAGCGCCAGGGACTCTGATTCGATCCCAGCCTGGGATCTGTCTGTGTGGAGCCTGTACGTTCCAAACGTGTCTGGATTTTCACCGGCAGCTCCAGTCCAAAGGTGTGCAGATTAGATAGTTTAGCCGTGCTAAATTGCCCCTTAGTTTGTGAGTGTGAGTGTGGCTGTGCTTGATGTGGTTAATGCCCCTCAAGCTATAAAGCCCTGGTAACCGACTAGCGACGTGTTCTAGGAATAATTAGCTACAGAAACAGAAGCCTGACCAATGCATCATCAGGGTGTGGAAAGGTTGAGAGAGAAAGCGCAGACAATTCAACTCCTGAAACCCACATTGCCGTTCAATAAGACCATGGCTGAAATGATTGTGGTCTCAATTCCATATTCTGCTGGCCTTTGGTAACATTTGACTCCCTGGTTCATCAAGAATCTATGTACCATTGCCTTCAAAATATTCATTGACCCTGCCTCTGCCACTCAGTTGAATTAATGACTGGAAATTAATAATAATTTTTCAATTAAATAGAATGTGAATAGGAGCACCAATAAATTTTACCAGCAATATGAATTTGTTCTCCCACAACCACGGTTACAATGACATTGTCACAGTAAGTGAGCCATAATACACTCTCATCAAATGTGGATTGTTACCAGCCCAAGGAACATAGCTGGAGAGAATTGTTCACTTTCTTCATATAATGGTGCACTGTCGTTACATTCTGCCCATTCCTGAAGCTCAAACTGGTAAAACTAGTTTAATTTTTTTAAAATAACACCTTTTGTTTTTAATATCATGGGAAAAAATAGCAGGGAGCTGAGGATAAATCTTTGAGGAACGCCACAGGATTGATAAAAATGGAACCAGGTTAGGAACAGTCTCATCCAGGTCCCCTATCCCTTACCGAGCTCATCCTGCCCATGAGGCCCACTTCCTACTCGATTAATTCTGTTCCCTCTGGTTTGCTGACCATCCAACTTTCATTTTTGACTCCTGTGTTAACTGAAACTTTGTTATGGTTCCCTCTTTAGTGACTGTCTCTATTTCTTCAAATGTACATTTTATCACTGTTACGATCTCAGCTGATGTTACCACTGGACAAGTCAGATGCCAGGGTGGAACCTGGCCTGATAGATCCTAATAATATTACTGAGGCCAGTCTACCGTCACCATCTCCCTTTATTTACAACGTGCTCAAAGCACTGCTCAGTGGCTGCAGTGTACAGGTCAGCACCGAAATGATTCAACTGCCAGCCTGAGTGGATCCTCTGATGTTCTCCCTACCCACCTACCACAATTCCCACTGCTGACAGGACCAGAATATTCTACCCATTATCTTCAGCCTCTGCTATGAATTCCGTTCCCTGTCCACCAATTCCATCCACCTCTCTGGCAATCCTCCAAGGCTAAGCTGGACTTTTCAAAGCTGTGGTGTGATATTTGACCATGAGATGAACTTTCAACCACATCTCTGTGAGATCACTAAGACTTCAATCTTCCACCTCAATAATCACACCCGGCTCCCCACCTTTCTCAGGTCATTGGCTGCTGAATGTTCGTATTTTTGCTGCTTAAGACTTCACTATTCCAAAGTGCTTCTGGCTGACCTTATTTAAAAGTTTATTTATTCATGTCACAGTTAGGCTTGCATTAACATTGCAATGAAGTTACTCTGAAAACCCCTTAGTCACCAGACTCTGGCACCTGTAAGGGTACACTGAGGGAGAATTTAGCATGGCCAATGCACCTAACCAACACATCTTTCGGACTGTGGGAGGAAACCAGAGAACTTGGAGGAAACCCATGCGGACACGGGGAGAATATGCAGTCTCCACATGGACAGTGACACAAGCTGGAAATTGAACCTGGGTCCCTGTTGCTGAGAGCAGCAGTGCTAACCACTTTGCCACCATTTTGAACCTACTGTAAACTTGACGTCATCCAAAACTCTATTGCCCATATCCTAGTCCATATGAAGACCCATTCGTTCATCTTCCCATAGCTTGCTCAGCTTTATTGGCTTCCATTAAGGAGTACCCTCATTTTAAATATTCAAATCCCTCCCCTCAACCCTCTTAATCTTTGTAATCTCCTACAAACCTTCGAGGCATCTGTGCCCTTCTAAATCTGGCATCCTGAGAATGTTTTACCAGTGCTGGCCATGCCTTCAGTTGCCAAGGCTCTAACTTTAGAATTCCATCCCGAAAATTCTCAGCCGCTCTATCTTTCTCTCCTTCTTTAGGACACTCCTTAAAACCTATCTCTTTGACCAAGCTTTTCCTCACCTGCTTTAAAAGTTCCTTATGTGATTTGTGTCACAACGGCCAAAATTTTTGCCTCCTTCCCATCAGTGAGATCTTCTGATCCTGTCGAAGGCGAGCCCCCATAACAAAGAACAAAGAACAACACAGCACGGGAAACAGGCCCGTCGGCCCAACGAGCCCAGGCCGCCATCTGCATTCCCCGGTGATAGAGAGTGTAGGGAACGCAAGCAAGATCCTGTAGACATTCGCGGGACTCTATGGTCCCGCCACGACCAATGACGGGCGGCAGGAAAATTGCCATGGTGGTACAAGTGGAAAATCTTGCCCATTTTGTTTAATAACAGTTCTGTGAGGCACCTTTTTTAAAGTTTATTTATTCGTCACAAGTAAGGTTTACATTAACATTGCAATGAAGTTAATGTGAAATTTCCCTAGTTGCCACAGTCCAGCGCCTGTTCGGGTCAATGCACCTAACCAGCACATCTTTCCGAATGTGCGGGGCAAGCGGAGCACCCGGAGGAAACCCATGCAGACATGGGAGGATGTGCAAACTCCACACAGACAGTGACCCAAGCCAGGAATTGAACCCGGGTCCATGACACTATGAGGCAGCAGTGCTAACCACTGTGCCACAGTGCCGCCCCTTGGGACACATTACTGCATTTAATGTGCTATATAAATAGAGGTTTTCATTTATTATTCCTTCATGGGACATAGGTGTCACTGGCTGGCCAGCATTTTGTTGCCCATCCCTAGTTGCCCAAGAGTAGTTGAGAGTCAACCACATTGCTGTGACTCTGGAGTCACATGAAGGCCAGACCAGGTAAAGATGGCAGATTTCCTTCCCTAAAGGACATTAATGAACCAGATGGGTTTTTCTGACAATCGACAATGATTTCTTGGTCATTAGTAGATTCTTAAGTCCAGATATTTTACTGAATTCAAATTTCACCATCTGCCGTGGCGGAATTAGAACCCGCATCTCCAGAGCATTAGCTGAATTTCTGGATTAATAGTCCGGCAATAATATCACTAGGCCATTGCCTCCCCCTTCAATGTTGCTGTTGACGTAGCTAATCTCAATTTCTCTCAGCTGCGATCACTATGTGAAAGGGAAAAACAATTTGTGTTCCTACTCCTGATCATTGTCTGCCAACACACACTGTGAGTATGTTTATGTGGATACCGGGTGAGGACAGAATGGGACTCAACTGTGAGGCTTCTCATGTTCCAATAACTTGTCAACACTCATTATTAACCCGACACCTGAGTAATTGCCAACAGGTTACAGTGGTGCCGAGTGATCCGCGCTCAAGGAACCAAATAAAGAGAAGACAGTTTTGCAAAAGGAGGGATGTATAGAAAATTGGCGTGAAATTCGAGAAAATATTCAGAAAAATAGACTTCTGAATTTGAATGTTGTTCACATTTTTTTTAAATGCTCAACATGTGATGATAATGTTGTTACCACAGTTTGGTCAAGTGATGTCTCTTTGTAGTATATAATTCTTGTCCATTTGCCAAATTATTTTTTGAAATTATAAATAGCATTGCGTCTTTTTGAATGAGCCCCTTCTTCTGCTTTTATTCTTCCTCTCCTAATCGCTGAGGACACTGAGGCGTCCTCTGATGGAACTGCAGGCGGCGTGATGGCACAGTGCTCGGCACTGCTGCCTCACAGCGTCAGGGACCCTGGTTTGATTCCCGACTTGGATCACAGTCTGTGCAGACTCCGTACATTTTCCCCGTACCTGCATGGGTTTCCTCCAGATGCTCCGGTTTCCTCCCACTGTTTGAAGGCCATGTTGGTTAGGTGCATTGGCCTTGCTAAATTCTTACTCAGTGTACCTGTACAAGTGTGGCGATTAAGGGACTTTCCCAGTAACTTCACTATAGAGTTAATGTAAGTCTACTTGTGACACTAATAAATAATCTTAAATTGAAATACCTACATTACCTGTGCAAAGCTACACATCATCAACATGTGTACATGCACACATGCACACACATGTACACATCCCAATTTTAAACCTGCCCACCCAAGCCCCCATTCTCATCCACCTCTTTACATGAAGGCCAGAGTTTCATTTCACTATTTCAAGATTGGGGGTTTCACAGTTGAACAAGTCCTGTGTGGTCACTGATATCCATAATCATGCACTTTAGCACAGGGTTCAAGGCTAGCAATTAGGACCCTGGACCTGGAAGCGGTCTTTGCAGGGAGCTAACCAGTACCATGCCAGCCCGCCCCACAGCCATAACATGCAGCGCGCGGACTGGATTGGGGCTGGGTGGGATTTCTGTCCATCACAAGACCCAACCTCAGAAGCTGCTGATCGATGTGATTGGCTAGCAGCTTGATCTGTCCTGGCAGCATCAAGAGCGCAGAAGTTGGCCCTAAGTGAAGGCCCATGGATGCCAGTGTCAGGTAAGTCTGGCATCTTGGGCAGGGAGGGTTTGGGCAGTTTAAGGAAGGGGGGACAATAGCACTGAGATGGGCGTGGTGCATTCAATACAGTAGCAGATCAGAAGAAAGGGAAAGTGCTGTCTTAGAGGCAGCTATTCCCAAATCTCAAAGGGCATCCTTAAAAGATAGTACCCCTCCTTTCCTTCCCCTGTTTAAAGAAGTTTTTTTTTATAAAGCTACCTGCCTACTCCCATTTCCATGCCGACCATTTTATAGATAACCCAATTGACCCCTGCTTATTTACTTACACATAGAGGGCGAGCTGTTGATTTCAGCATCCGGCCACCCCCTGTGTTATGGAGGTGAACTGAGGGGTGGCAGATGGGCTGTGGGAAGGTCTGTAGCCTTATTTTCAATGCCCCCCTTCCCTGGCGAAAACACACCCGGCAGGGGCATGTAAAATGCAGCCTTTGTCTGTGCCATTTCTACACTGAGCTATTGAAGAGATGAGACCAACTATTCCAGATACACACACTGACCGCCTTTCTTGCCACTTAGGGAATGCTTTCATTTCACAAATCATAGGCCCTCTTAAGTATCAAAGCAAGATCAGTATTTAAATTACAATTTCACCAAGGGTTAGCTTGACCTTGGCTGCACACTTTGGATTAATATCTGGTACAGATAAGAAATCTGCACTCACAGTTCTAGGTAAAGCCAGTGAAGTGTGTCATTTGAATATTGCATTACATACCGACAAGCTGGCTGGTTTGATGTTAACTCGTAAAGCAAATTATTAAATTTTATTCATCGTGAGTTGGGGAGCTACTCCTTAAAGTGCTTTTTTTTTACGGAGCACACTTCCCACAATTGCCATTTTTGCAATAAGAATAATATGAGGTTTTTACAATGCGAACTTCAAATGTGAAAAATTTTAATGAAATAAAAAATAGCTCAAGTCTTTTCTAGTGTCACAAGTAGGCTTATGTTAACACTGCAATGAAGTTACTGTGAAAATCCCCTAGTCGCCACATTTCTGCGCCTGTTCAGCTACACTGAGGGAAAATTTAGCATGGCTAATGCACCTAACCAGAACACCTTTCGGGACTATGGGAGGAACTGGAGCACTCGGAGGAAACCCACACAAGCAAGCGGAGAATGTGCAGACTCCACACAGACAGTGACACAAGCCGTGAGGCAGCAGCGCTAACTACTGTGCCTGCATGCCACCCACAAATACACACACACAAAATAACATTTCCACCCCAAGCAAAGAATCAAAAACTAGTCAGTCTGCCTGGTTGGAAATGATGCAGAAAGTACTGATGAGTTGCATTTCATTAACTGCCGCCAAAATCATTTTGACCTAAGATTTTTTACCATAGAATTATTTATATGATCATCACCAAAGCGTTTTCATAATTTAGTCTGACTGACCTAGTCATAGAAAATGTTAATGCTAAGGAATGCATGGGATTTTTGACAAAGTATAAGGATCTCACCAATTTGTGAGATTTGATGTTTTGATGTTTGATGCATGTGTCTCAAACTGTAAAATTTTCCTTTCGTAAATACAAATAGTTCTTTGGCATATTGCTACATCAAAAATTATCCAAATCTTTCTCGACTCCAACATCTCAATGAGTGTGTTGAAGTCCAGTAATAAAGATAGGGAATGTAGCGCTCAGAACCATGTACAGAATAGGCAACATGATGCGTCATACGAGGCTGGAATCAAATATCATAAACAACGATAGAAGTGCAAATGGTCTGGAAGCCCCATGAACCTTAAATTACAAGTATTAGTATTTAATCTAAGCCAACCGTATTTATAATGTCAAACTCATTATTTCCTCTCGCCTCCTGATGACAGTGATTTAGGCGGATGTCCTTTTCTTCAGCAATCACTCGCTAATAAGCCTGATAGCACACCTAAAAAACCCAGTGCTATGGGTCCTTGTGTGGCTGATGAGCCCATTCCTAGAGTCGCATCTCCAACTTCAAACTTGGCAAATATTTCCAGGAGATGGAATTAATCCTTGGACTTGAGACCACTGGTACTCCTTTCTCAGCCTTCTACTCTTCCCATCAGATACTCTTGAGGAGTTCAATCAGAAGATTTTAACAGAAAAGTTTCTTATGAACAAGGGTCTCCCCGGCATTGACGTCTATATGACATTTCTTGAGGCAAGCCTTCAAGATGTTTTTGAAGTGCTTCCTTTCTCCTCCTCTTGTTGGGGTGCGTCTCTTGAGCTGGGCAAAGATGATTTGCTTTGGCAGTCAGGGCTCTGGTATCCTAAGCCCATAGCTGACCCAGTGGAGTTGGTTCCCGATGATCATGGCCCCAATGCTGGTGCTCTTGGCACCTCCAAGAATGCTGATGTTAATGCGCCTGTCCCCCCAGCTGATGTGGAGAATCTGCCTTAAACAGCATTGATGGTACCTCCCCATGGCCTTGAAGTGGCATCTGTACATAGTCCAGATATACCTCAGGCATGAACAGTTCATCACTGGTATCTAGAGCACTTGACCATTCCTTCCATACAACAATAAAGAAATTTGGGAAACCATTTGGTATTTACCCTTCTCTCATGAAGAAAGTGGCAGCTCCATAGATAGTACCATCCATCCAATACCATACCAACTGAAGGGGGAGATAAAAACTGCAGCAAGTCTGACTCAATCCTAACACAAGTTTGCATTTGACATTTTCCATCAAAGATTAGAAATCCTTGTTGGCTTTGTAAGAAGTCTCACAACACCAGGTTAAAGTCCAACAAGTTTATTTGGAATCATGAGCTTTTGGAGCGCTGCTCCTTCATCAGGTGAGTGGATGAAGGTGGATGATATGTTGCACCTATCACCAAACTCACCTGATGAAGGAGTAGTGCTCCAAAAGCTTGTGATTCCAAATAATCCTGTTGGACTTTAATCTGGTATTGTGAGACTTCTTACAAAGCCACCCCAGTCCAATGCTGGCATCTTCACATCATGGCCTTCTGACTTTAACCTCCCCAATCCTTGTGATAACATCACTACTGCCATGTTGACTCAATAAAACGTCTGACAACACCAGGTTTTAGTCCAACCGATTTATTTGACAGGCGGTTGGACTAAAACCTGGTGTTGTCAGACTTTTTACTGTGTTTACCCCAGTCCAACGCCGGCACATCCACATCATGTTGACTCAATACAGATTTTCTGTCTTGTATGTTTTAATAAAGCAATAAATTGTTAACTATTTCATTAATTCCACTTTTAATAATTTAAATATAACATTATTTGGGACAAGGGGGGAATGCTTTCAATAATTTATATCATAGCTTTACATATTTCTGTCAAAATACATTTTCATTTTTTGGTGTTTCCATTCCACGTTCAGAGCTAGTGCTGTCGTTTGCCTATTTTGGCCTAGTGATTATAGTTGCATACGTATCAATGACATAAAACTAGTACATATTGTCATTACAGCTCTGATGAAGGGTCATCCAGACTCAAAACTTTAGCTCTGTTTAGCTCCACAGATGATGTCAGATCTGCTGAGATTTTCCAGCATTTTCTGTTTGTATTTCAGATTCCAGCATCCGCAGTATTTTGCTTTTAACGCCCGTTGTCATGGTAGGGCCTTTTCTTGGGGTCATCACAGGCCCACACGGGGTTGCACAAAATGTAGGATTTTAATGTTCCTGAGTGATTGCTAGGCAACTGGCCTTCTTATTAAAGTAGTGCTAACTCAAATGCTGGCATCACCTGGTGCTACACTGGAGAAAAATCTCACTATGCTTGAAAGATGCAAAGTAAAACTGGGAGAGCCGAACCCAGCCAGCAGGAAGCTGAGGGGATTGGCTTGGCTGCCTATCTTGACACACCGCCTGATTTTATTTTCCATTGAAGTCAATGGAAAGGAACATCGAACAAGGTGTAATACAGACAGCTGACATGAATTCTGTTCCTTTCCTGCCAGATGGGTCAGGTTACACCTGTCGCCAAGGATGTTCCATTCCTTTTATGAGGATTGAAAATACTAAGCTTGGATTTATAACTATAGCACCAGTCACTGAGACCTGATAAATATATTGTGGAATAAAAATTGTTGAGCTAATGAGTGCACACAAGAAACCAGCAAAGAGGAATTAGTATTTGGGCAGTTTTCTGACTTTGAATAACATTATTTGAATGGAAGAGCTTGCCAGCGATCTTGGACATGGCCCATGGAATCACATTTACTTGACACCCCCCCACCTCGCTGTCAGTGATTGATAGCACCAAGAGAAGAAATAGATCAGATGTGTACCTGTCTCAGAATTTGGAAACTGAAGTACCAAATGGCATGGATCAGGTATCAACCTTTCATCGTCATCACTACGATGGCTTAGGGGTCGGCCGAGGCCCAAAGACTGAAAATAAATTGCATGTGGCATTTGCTGCTGTATGCCAATAATCAGACATAAGAGAAGACAAACATTTCGGCACAGAATCATTTTATCGCATTGTAGTTGGGAAGCATTTGGCAAGAAACGGTAAATGATGATCACAGCTTTATTTGAAGGGAGCAGGTTAGTTTGAAGCCTTTTTTGACCACAGGTATAGCAGTATTTGGATCCTTTAGAATAGATACACAGAAATAGTGACACAGTGGTTAGCTCCAGGATCTGAGTTCGATTCCTGGCTTGGGTGATTGTCGGTGTGGAGTTTGCATGTTCTCCCCATGTCTGTGTGTGTTTTCTCCCACAATCCAAAGATGTGCGGGTTAAGTTGATTGGCCATGATAAATTGTCCCTTAGTATCCCAGGATGTGTCAGTTAACGGGATTAGCAGAGTAAATATTTGAGGTTCCGCAGATATGTTTGGGTGGGTGCGTGCAGACTCAATGGGCCGAATGGCCTCCTTTTGCACTGTAGGGTTTCTATGATCCATTTTTGTGAAATTAGAAGCAGGAGTAGGCCAGTTGGCCCTTCGAGCCTGCACCACAATTCATTTTGATCATGGCTGATTTCAAATTCAACATCCTGATTTTCCCCTCCCCCCTTTATCCCTTTAGCCTCCCGCAAGCGCTATATCAGAATGATCTCTGCATTCCTGGGCACATGACCACATCCCATGACTCCTGCTGGAATCCCGCTATGAAACCGAGATCCACTTCAGTTTTGACTTCACGTGGTCAATAGCCCATTGACATTTGCCTATGGAATCATAGGGGAGAATCTGCTCAAGTTAGAAGAATCTCAGACATAGAGACGGGTGTGCATGTCCTGACCCCAATTGTGTGCCAGTCCTGCCCACTTGCACGACCATCCTGGACGTGGCCAATTAATAGCCTGCCTCCGAGAGACCACAACGTAAACTCGCACCACCGCACCTCCCCACCCCCAACAAAGCTGATGCTGCAAGATTTATAAGATTTAGCCTACTAAGGGAATACATTTGGGAAAGAAAACAAAAGTAAAGATAAAAACAGATTGAAACAGATAACGCAAAATGATCATTAAATTTAAGTTTTGGATTAACCCAGCCCTTCACTCACACTAGCCCAATGATGTGCGGGTTAGGTTGATTGGCCGGGCTAAATTGACCCCAGTATCAGGGGAATTAGCAGGGTAAGTGTGTGGGGTTATGGGAATAGGGCCTGGGTGGGATTGTGGTCGGTACAGACTTGATGGGCCGAATGCCTTCTCCTGTACTGGAGGGATTCTGTGATTCTATGATTAGCGCCTAGTACAAACAATAAAAACAGTAGTGACCAAAATCTCTTTAAATGGAAAAGATTTGTCCGTGTATACAGCATAGTTCTATGTGTGATTATCTTCAGACTTTCCATGATGCACGGAAGATTTTCCTTGTATCAGCTAACACATTCACAGTCATCAACACTGTCATATGTTGCTGTTCCTTGCCTTACCACCAACTTGGGGAATTTCTTTATAATAACACTGTGCTATCTTTGGTTCTGAATCCACGTGAGGCCAGGGTTATGTGTGTAAATCATAATCACAACACAGTGATAGGGCTGCTCAAAACACAGCTATCACCATAAACAAAGTGGGAGATAAAAGAGTAGTTAACCCTTCATGTAGTGAACTGATCTGTGTCATTCCACTGCTGCTGCAGCTTCTCTCTGTACATTCAATGAACTCCACGTTGGGCTGTAAAGGCCAGAGGCAGCTAAAGATCAGGAACAAATTCAAACGTCCAGATAAAGTCGTCACGTCAGTAAAACCCACCTATAAATTTCATACCAGTCAAAATGAAATTACTGTCGTCTGCAGTACTCTGCAATAAACATTACAAATCATTCCCTCCTGACCTTCAGCTCTTTAATAAGATGTTATAAAACATTTAATAGATACCAATATTGTAAATGCCAAAGGAATCACAAGCATTATTATCTCTATTAAAAACTGGATCAATTAACTCTATGGGCATTCTATGTGCAGGGTATGTTTTAAAAGCTTTTTGTAGTCAGTTTTCCCTTTCTCCAATGTGTGCAAGCTTAGTGGGAACAGCTGACCATTATTATTCCCTCTATCATATTTACCTTCCAGTTGTCTGAGTATATTACGGGCGACTGATCCAATGTTCCATCTAATGCTTATTATTAAAATCTACACCATTATTTCATAGAGTAGGTTAAAGATGTTAGCCTGGATTCTCAGGCCTCGTCCGCGACTGGGATTCTCCAGTCCCGCTGCTGTGAATGGAGATTTGAGCACCGAGCTCTCCATTCTCACTCGCAGTGGTGGCCAGGTGGACGACATCAGAGAATCCTGGCCACTATCCAAAGGCAGTGGTTGTAATTGTTGAAATAATGACAGGATTATTCCTTCTGTAAAACCTCTCAATTTACTCCATAAGATCAGTAGGTCCAGCTGTTTATTCTGGAACTGAGGCAGACAGACATGAAAGGCTGTAAAACCCACTGCCTGCTGAGATCATGTTGTTAACACAATATTACACTGGTTGGCCAATATTGCCCACCTAGCGTGAAACACGTCTGCCAGTTGTGTTTACACTGCAGGCAGTGGGGGAAGGGAATGGCAACACATCCACTAGGGATCCCCATGCCAGCTGGCATACACATTCAAACCCCTGAATGCACAGAATGAGCACCCAATTACTCTTCCCCACAAAAGTTCATGCCACCTTTGCTGGGAGAGTTTAATGTGTGAAGTAGCTGCCTATAGTTCTGGGGTGGCTGCGGGTACAGAGGGTATGTTCTGCAGTCATGGCCTCAGTCCTTGATGCTCATGGAAGGTGGGAGGGCAAGTTGAGTGGGCACTCTGCCCCCACCCCATTTTTCCAATGAATATGTGGGCGGCTCAGTGGAGCAAATCAGTGCCAATTGGCAAATTCTTGTGCCCAGGTACAGCAAAAGAAGGCTGGCCCACCTGGGCAAAAAGGCTTGGGCAGAGGTTGCCGACCAGGTTGGTGAACATGACGTGGTGCATTGCACGTGGCTCCAGTGCTGCAAAAATTTTGAATGATCTTCTGCGGTCAGTAAGGGTAAGTGCAAAGATGGCATGAACTTAGAGAAGGGTAATTGGATGCCCATTCTTCTGTGCTCTCAATGTGTATGCCAGCTGGCACTGCAGTCTGGATTATCAGCACAGTTGAAGGGCACCAAGACGCAGCACTCACGGATGTGAGTTACAGGTACCTTGACCGCACCTTGGGTGATATTACTGATGTTCATTATTTTGAAGTTAAGGAAGGATTCTAACTTCTTCTGCTCAGGGGAAGTAAAATAAACATTTTTTAACGGGCTGAATTGGCTGCTGCTTTGAGTAGATGCCTGGTGCTGCCCAGGTTTGTAACTGTACGGTGTTATGTGATTCTGGCATTCTGGGTTGAGCTTTCATTTAATTGTTTGATTGGCTTGAGTATGCATTGAAGCCTAGAATGCTTAGCTGAAGATTCGCAGGATCCTCGCATCCCCCCTCCACCTCCCTGAACTCTTCCAGTGACACATTACTAGAGTGCCAACAGCAAAGTACCCTATTCCCATTGGATTAGATGCAGAGGATGAGTGCCTTGCAAATGAGGGATCTCTGTGCTCCAATCCTCAGGGAAGCCTTCCTGGGAAGATGAGGTCCTGAAATGCTGAAAGGCAGGCTTCATTATAGAAATCCTGCAGTGCAGAAGGAGGCCATTCAGCCCATCAAGTCTGCACTGACCACAATCCCACCCAGGCCCTATCCCCATATCCCTACATATTTACCTGCTAATCCCTCTAACCTACACATCTTACAACTCTAAGGGGCAATTTTTTTTAAGCATGGCCAATCAACCTAACCCGCACATCTTTGGACTGTGGGAGGAAACTGGAGCACCCGGAGGAAACCCACACAGACACGAGGAAAATGTGCAAACTCCACACAGACAGTGACCCAAGCTGGGAATCGAACTCAGGTCCCTGGAGCTGTGAAGCAGCAGTGCTAACCACTGTGCTACCGTGCCGCCTCTTGAAAAGCTAAAGTTTGCAAAGGAACTTGGGGACAATTCTGCACTCACATAGTGATGAACTCACAATGACAGAGAAAGTGCAACTGCTCTGAGAAGTTTTGTCTCGCCTTTAGACGAGGAAATGCAAAAAAAGCTGACTTGTGAGCATCCATTTTGCCTGTGCGATGAGCTGAAAATTGTGGCATGAAATCTCTGTTCATTGGCTTGCTAATGGCCTTAATTAAACCTTTCAACGCTGGCGGGTGCCTACTGATTCAAAATTTCACGCAGGCATGATGACATCGGGAAGCACGCCCAATGTCATTTGATGAGATTTTAAGTTCAGTTAGGTCAATCATGCACAGGACCCCTGAGCGTAAAATTTTAGCCCAGGTTTCTTGTCTTATAAGAGACACGTATGAACAGAATCTGATTCAACAGCTGTCTCCCTCAACAAAGGTATTTGTAAAGATCCAAGCTAAACCACCCCCACAGACCATTCTTTTTTACCATTCATCAAACAAACTTTTCTACTGCATAGTTCAGGAAGTATTACTTCAATGTCAACATCAGTACTTTTGCCTGTACCTGGAACTGAACATCAAAACTTTTGGGCTGTGTGGTTCAATCTCACAACGTATTGAGCTGTCAGGAGAGGCTGCTTAATATGTCAAGCATCTCTGTTGTACCAAAGGATTTAAATTGGCATATTTTCTGCTATTGCTAACATAGGAGTTATTGAGACTTGTGCCTAAGTTGTACATTTTTCCTGTTCTCCTGTCCAAATCTTAATTATTTTTCAGTGAATTGGTTGCATGTGGTTGGCCAGTGAATCGAACACAATTTTTAGACAAATCAGCAAGTTAGGCCCAAGGGAAAGAACGTATGTATGTAAAGTTTCTGACTTCTATATTTGCACATTAATGTATGAATTTTATTACAATGGAAACCATTATAAAATGGTTTGTGGTAGGCATGACATGTTGGCATTTTACATGATGTGGAGATTCCGGCATTGGACTGGGGTAAACACAGTAAGTTCTGACAAAGGGGCAGCGGTCCGAAATCTAATGGCTTTTCCTTCTTGTTGGACTTTAACCTGGTGTTGTGAGACTTCTTATGGCATTTTACATGCCAGGATACATATCAAAATACAATTCAGTTTGCTTTCAAATGCTTCTTTCTCCTTCAAGGTAAAGATGTCCATGCTGGTCATCTGAGGTATTTGATAGGGTTCCGATGATCACGATGCTGAGAGCTAAAGCTGATTTGCACCCAATAGGTTCTCTTACAGATAGCAGAGGATACAGCAACTGACAGTTTTGGCCAAATTTCTGGTTCGGGATTTCCTCTCCTTGTGTTCTTGCTCTGCCTCTGAAATGCGCTTGCTCTCAAAGGAGACTGGTTCTTTTTTATTTGGTGGCACCGAGTGCAGCAATCCTTCTCCCAAGACACAAAGCCAATATCAAAATTCTTAAGTGAAGCCTTTAACACTCTGTTGTTGCATTTCCTTTGACCGCCATGAGGGCACATCTCAGGCCCAAACTTCCCATAGAAGATGCACAATGGTAAGCGAGTGTTGGGCTTTCTGGATATGTGACCAGCCCAACTTTGTTGTGACTGTTTCAATATGGTGTGGATGCTTGGCATGCCAGGACAGGTAAGCATCTCAGCATCCAGTGTTTTGCCCTGCCATGGGACAATGCAATTCATTGCACACTGCACCACCACCAACTGTGCCTCGTGGAAATGTTTGTGCAGAAAAGATCTCTTTTATTGCAAGTCCATCAAGGCTATGTTCATGATGTGGAGATGCCGGCATAGGACTGGGATAGGCACAGTACGAAGTCTCACAACACCAGGTTAAAGTCCAACAGGTTTATTTGGTAGCACAAGCTTTCGGAGCGCTGCTCCTTCATCAGGTGAGTGAAGAGCTGGCTTCAGAAATAGCGCATATATAGACACAAACTCAATTACAAGATAAAAGCAAATTACTGCGGATGCTGGAATTTGAAACCAAAAGAGAAAACGCTGGAAAATCTCGGGTCTGGCAGCATCTATAAGGAGATGTAATTTATATGTAATTTACTCAATTGCAAGATAATGGTTGGAATGTGAGTCTTAACAGGTAATCAAGTCTTTACAGACACAGACAATGCGAGAGGAACGAGGGTTAAGCACAGGTTAAAGAGGTGTGAATTGTCTCAAGCCAGGACAGTTAGTGAGATTTTGCAAGCCCAGGCAAGTCGTGGAGGTTACAGAAAGTGTGACGTGAACTCAGGATCCTGACTGAGGCCATCCTCATGTGTGAGGAACTTGGCTATCAGTTTCTGCTCGGCAATTCTGTATTGTCATGTGTCTTGGAGGTCACCTTGGGGAACGTTTACCCCAAGATCAGAGGCTGAATGCCTTTGACTGCTGAAGTATTCCCCAACAGAAAGGGAACACTGCCGCCTCAGCTTTGCTGACAACCTTCAGTCTGTGCGCAATCAGGACCCTGACCTTCCAGTTGCTTGCCGGTTTAACACACAATCCTGCTCCCATGCCCACATATCTGCCCTTGGCTAGTGCAATGTTCCAGTGAAGCTCAACACAAACTGGAGGGACAGCATCTCATCTTCCGGTTAGGCACTTTACAACCTCCTGGCCTCAACATTGAATTCAACAACTTCAGATATTTGCTCTACTCCACCTCGACCCCTTTGTTTTCATTCTATTTTATTCAATTTTTTTACTTTTATTTCTTTATTGTCTTTCTTCATTTTTCTTCCTGTTCTTTTACCCTACTCTATGCCCCTTCCCTTACCTTTTCTCCCCCTTTGTTGCTCCTTTGCTAAGTCTTAACTCTGTCCTATCCATTTTCCTTCCCCCCCACCCCACCCCACTCCCCAACCCCCCAGTATCTTCATTTTAGCTTCTCTGCCATTTGGCCATTTATACTCTTCATTCTCTCTGTGGACAGCTATTAACTGGTTTCCCTGGTTTCTGTGGCTATGACTCATCTTTCATTCCCTCACCCTGCAGCATAAATATAAATAAAAATATTATAAATAAATATAAATTTCTATGCCTTTTAGCTTTGACAAAGGGTCATCCGGACTCGAAACTTCAGCTCTTTTCTCTCCTTACAGAGGCTGCCAGGCCATTTTCTCTTTTGATCTTGTAATTGACATTGTGTCTTTATATGCCCTGTTTGTGAACACAACTCCCACTCACCTGATGAAGGAGCAGTGCTCCAAAAGCTCATGCTAACAAATAAAGCTGTTGGATTTTAACCTGGTGTTCTGAGACTTACTACCAAAGCTATGTCCCAAACCCAACATCCTTGAGGTTCTGCAGGAAATGCAGATGATGGATCCTGCCTGATAGTTCCCTAAGCAGACCGTCAAAGTCTCACCACCAGAACAAGCACCAAAATATAAACTGGCTGGTGGTGCGAAGGGCCCTCACTGTGATATCCTTTCTGCGCACCTGGAGTCTCATGACCTAGCCCACTACCCATGAGGCAGCAGTGGTGGAGAAGGGACCATCTCCTTCGGAAATGTGCCTATGCAGAGGTCTGGCAAGAGCTGTGCAGGGTTTTGTTAACACTTATCCCTCCCAAGGAGTTGTTTATCACAGGGCTCTGTTTCAAGGACGTACACTGAGATAAACATCAACTGCTACCAGGGGACCTTCAATTCAATGAAAGAAGCTCTTTGGTCTGCCTGAAATTTATTGGTATTCCGGTGAAAAGAGCTGTTGATGACCGAGTGTTGTGCAAACTGAGACATTCCAGTGGGTCCAGGATTACACACTGAGGAACGCAGTGTGGTTTGGAGGAGCCACCACAAAGGCTCAATGAGGAATGGCCATTCTCCAAGCCTTCCAGCCAAAGTATGCTGAGGTTGCTGGATCCCGTGTGGAACCCGCCTCATGCCGTGTGCAATGTTTGACATGAAATGCAAATGTAAATTGTAAATATAACCCATGATTGTAGGTGGTGAACACACCAGAGCGCCACGTACTGTGTTGAAAGAGAGTGACCTCCTTTGTACTTTGAGTGATGCCAATTTTGAACTGAACATGAATAAAGTATACTTCTGGCAAGAAAAAGATGTCAGCCATGGGGCAGTGAAAGCATTCCTGTTTTTTAGTCAGAAATTTATCTGTTCAAGTCTCACACCACAGACCTGGGCTGAAGATCAAGATTCCAGTGCAGCATTGAGCACGCTTGCTGCACATTTGGACAAGCTTTTTCAGTTGAGACATTAAATTGACACCCTTTCTCAAGCAGGCCCAAAGAATCCCACGTTCATTGTAAAACATAGAAGTTCTCCCCAGCTTTCTGGTCATCATTTATCCCTCAACCAGCAGCACCAAGACATATCACCTGGTCATTATCACATTCTTCTTTCCAGGAAATTGCTGTGTGTAGCTAATTGCAATATTTCCTTTGTTACAAGAGTGAGCACATTTCAACAACGCTTTATTGGCTAAAAAGAATCATCTTCAGACATTCCAAGGTCATGGAAGAATCATCTAACACATCACAGGAGGAGTCAGTTGACCAGACGTTTCTGTCCAGGATCTACGAAAAATCGATCCAGTTATCCCGCTCCCTGGTCGTTCTCCATCACCCTACAGCTTTCTCGCTATAAATCCAGTTTCCTTCTGCAAATCAAATCTGATCCTTCAACTTTTCAGGAAGTACGATCCAGATCATCACAAGTCATTGTGTAAATCAAAGTGCGCGTCTTTCTTCTATCCGCTATGTATTTTTGTGAGTGCCGCATTTTCATTTTTGATGAAAATGTTAGCAATATGATCCTTTGCTCATTTTCGCCTCAGCTTTTTTAATCTAATGGTGACGTTTCACCCTGCACAGTTTCTGGTATCAGGTAACACGACTTAATTAACCCATTTGAATAAAATTGCCGCCACGTTTTACTTCCTTTTTCCCAGATGACACCGGTTCATACTAGAGCAAAGCTCTAAAGATGCTGACAGTCTTCTGGCACTGTGCCCCCAGTAGTGAATATCAGTGTACTACCTGGTTGTAGGAACAACACAGGTGAACCGCACCCCATCCCCATTCGATATTACCATACAAATGCAATGTCCATAGCATTGAATCATAGAATCCCTACAGTGCAGAAAGAGGCCATTCGGCCCATCAAGCCTGTACCAACAACTATCCCACCCAGGCCCTATCCCTATAACCCCACATATTTACATTACTAATCCCCCTGACACTAAGGGGCAATCTTGCATGGCCAGTCAATCGCACCCGCACATCTTTGGACTGTGGGAGGAAACTGGAGCACCAGAGGGACCCAATGCAGACACAGGGAGAACATGCAAACTCCAGTAGGAATTTGTTCAATTTTTATCCCTTCTGTGTGTCAGGATCACAGCATCCCAAACTGCACCTCAGTTAACTCAACACAGACCAAATTTAAAGGGTGTGTTCTTACCGGTTCCCATTGGTAAGATAGGGCGAGAGGCGAAAAATCGGGTTTGTTGCCTCTCGCAATCTTGCCAGCCATATTTTGCTGGTGAAATCCCCTTCGTGTACGCAGTATACTGAACATTGGGCACCCCTAAAGCTTAGCGCTGGCGTCAGAGGCAAGCCGAAGCTCTACACCGCTACTAGCTCCTGTTATGCACAGAGTGCTGTCAATTCCAATGCCTTATCTCACTGTAAATATGGCAAGAAAACCGTTTTCTCATCCATTCGACACTTAAAAATTTTTTGCGAAAATTCTGCCCATGCGCTGTGAGGCCTTCGTGCTGCATATGGATCAATGCCATTGCCAGGCTGCGCATTGACCCACTTAATCATTGAGAAATCCATTCATCCATAATGGAGTTCCATTCAAAATAATCTCCCCTTTTTGAACCAAACTCAGCTCCAGCACCAAAGCCAAAGTTACGCACAAGAAACTCTTGAGCACCAGGCTTCTCTGGTTTCTATTCTGAGCACAGTAATCATAGAATCCCTACATTGCAGAGGGAGGCCACTCAGCCCATTGAACCTGCACCGACAACAATCTGCCCAGGCCCAACATCCGTAACTCCATGTATTTACCCTGATGGTCCCCCTGACATTAAGGGGCAATTTAGCTTGGCCAATCCACCTAACCCACACATATTTGAACTGTGGGAGGAAACGGGAGCATCCGGAGGAAACGCATGCAGACACAGGGAGAGCGTACAGACTCTATACAGACAATGACCCAAGCCAAGAATCGAACCCAGGTCCCTGGCTCTGTGAGGCAGTAGTGCTAACCACTGCGTTACCATGACACCCATAAAATGTTATACATTTTTAATGACATTGCACAATAGGACTGTCTCACCTCAGACACCAGAGGTTACGGGTCCTTATTAAGTACTTTGCAATTTCTAGTTTGTTAAATGTGTGACATTTTAACTGAGAGGTATTAATTATGACAATATCCTGGTTAGCTATGCTTTCGTGGCACTCCCGATTGAAGTGTCAGTTTGCTATACTGAGCAGCAGAGTGTATTTTCATTACTAGAATTCCTCATATATCCAGCTCTCAATCTAAAGTAAAGACGGGGGAAACATAGTTGGAGAAAGGCACTTCCCCACAGGAGAGAGGAAATCTGAAGATAAACCACTTCCTAGCAGCCAGCTCAGGGGTTAGTGAGCAAATTACCTTCCTCCTGTACTGTGGATACAATTGGTACGTGTTAAACAGAATTTCTTTCGAAAGGAAAGCTCGACAGAGATCTGTGAAGAGAGTTCCTGCCTACAGGGCTAGTTCTGTACTGAAAAGCCTCTGCTGCATTCATGACTTCTGTAGTCTGTGCTTGCCTACAGAGATACATTTCATGAAGTTTCCCACAGCTTGTATTCAGCTACAGGGACCCTCAGTAAATCTCACTGATCTTCACCCCAAGGGCACATAATATTTGATCTATTGAATTCTATCTTTACATTACAATACTTACTGTTCCTGTATTGAAACTGTATAACTGTGGCCAATTTAACACACTTGGAAGAAGGTAATATAGAGTGGGAAAAAAAAAGTAGAAAATGTTGTAAGCCATCATTCACTAAAGATAATGCTATTAATTTTGCATCAAGAACATAATGGGGTTATTTTATGCTCTATCTGGGGCGGCACGGTGGTGCAGTGGTTAACGCCTCTGCCTCACAGTGCCAGGGACCTGAATTTCACATTGACACCAAAAGAAAGTGTAACTTCTTTAAATTCTTAACGATTGATATACACAGAAAAGGCAGACCAAGGCTGTGAAAATTCTTAAATCCCACAATTCGTATTCCTGCCCAGAGAAAATTGTTCAATTATCTAATTAGCACATGCTTATATGGATTTAACAAGCTCAATTAATTTTAAAAATTTCATTCGCAACAGGGTAAAACCTGCTGCTATGCTGAGCTTCCCAAATGGCTCAGTTAGAACCTGTTGCCCTGTGTGATAATGAGGGTCACGGACTGGTGAGACCCCACTCGTAAGCTCAGTTAACCGATCACAGCTTAATTGGTGCTACAATTGACCATAGAATAGATGGACTGGGGGAAAAATCAGACCCAGGTCCCATCGGGAGAGGAGAGGGTTGCCAACTCTGCTAGATGTATTCCTAAAAATTCAACTCATAGTCTCCTATTTCCAATTGTTCTATCCCCACATTCCGTCCATTGGTTGGCTGACCTGTCATTGCGCCATTGTTTTCTAATGCCAATTGTTTTAAAGTTTTTAAAGTTCATTATTTTTATCTTTTATCCTTTTGTCACAAGTAGGCTTTCATAAACACTGCAATGAAGTTACTGTGAAAATCCCCTAGTCATCAAACTCCGGCGTCCGTTCGGGTGCACTGAGAGAGAATTTAGCGTGGCTAATGCACATAAACAGCACGTCTCTCAGATCGTGGGGGGAAATGGGAGTACCCAGAGGAAACCCACACAGACACTAGGGGAATGTGCAGATGCCACACAGATAGTCACCCAAAGCCGGGAATCGAACCTGGATCGCTGGCGCTGTGAGACAGCAATGCTAATCACTGTGCCACCATGCCGCCCATTGATTTGATTTGATTTATTATTGTAACATGTATTAACATACAGCAAAAAGTATTGTTTCTTGCACGCTATACAGACCAAGCATATCGTTCATAGAGAAGGAAATGAGAGACTGCAGAATGTAGTGTTACAGGCTAGGTTGTAGAGAAAGATCAACTTAATGCAAAGTAGGTCCATTCAAAAGTCTGATGGCTGCAGGGAAGAAGCTGCTCTTGAGTCAGTTGGTACATGACCTCAGACATTTGTATCTTTTTCCCAACAGAAGAAGGTGGAAGAGAGAATGTCTGGGTTGCATAATTATGCTGGCTGCTTTGCCGAGGCAGCGGGAAGTGTAGACAGAGTCAATGGATGGGAAGCTGGTTTGCGTGATAGATTGCGCTTTCTTCATGACCTTTTGTAGTTTCTTGCAGTCTTGAGCAGAGCAGGAGCCATACCAAGCTGTGATACAACCAGAAAGAATGCTTTCTATGGTCCACCTGTAAAAGTCTTCTGAGAAAGTAGATGCGTTGATGGGTTTTCTTAACTGTAGTATCGGCATCGGGGGACGAGGACAAGTTATTGGTGGTCTGGACACCTAAGAACTTAAAGCTCTCAACCCTTTCAACTTCATCCCTGTTGATGTAAAGGGGCATGTTCTCCTTTATGCTTCCTGAAATCAATGACAATCTCTTTAATTTTGTTGACATTGAGGGAGAGATTATTGTTGCCGCAATTCTCAATCTCATTCCTATACTCCGTCTCGTCAGTGTTTGACATGCAACCTAGTATGGTGGTGTTGTCAGCAAACTTGAAAATCAAATTGGAGGAGAATTTGGCCACACAGTCATCGGTGCATTAGGAGTATAGTAGGGGGCAGAAAACATAACCTTGTGGGGCACCGGTGTTGAAAATGATCGTTGTTGCCCTATGCTTACTGATTGTGGTCTGTGAGTTAGAAAGTTCAGGATCTAGTCTGAATCATTTTGGTAGGACAAACTTAAATGCGGATTACAGGGTCAACGGCAGGATTCTGAGGAATGTGGAGGAACAGAGAGATCTTGGGATTCACATGCACAGATCTCTGAAGGTTGCCACTCAAGTGGATACAGCCATGAAGAAGGCTTATAGTGTGTTAGTATTTATTAACAGGGAGTTTGAGTTTAAGAGCTGTGGGGTTATGCTGCCACTATACTGGACCTTGGTAAGACCACATTTGAATATTGTGTGCATTTCTGGTCAGCTCACTATAGGAAGGATGTGGAAGCATTGGAAAGAGTTCAGAAGAGACTTATCAGGATGCTGCCTGGTTTGGAGGGTAGGTCTTACAGTGAAAGGTTGAAGGAGCTGGAGCTTTTCTCTTTAGAGCGGAGGAGGATGAGAGGCGACTTAATAGAGGTTTGTAAGAAGGTGGGAGGGATTGATAGAGTGGACATGCAGAGACTATTTCCTCGGGTGGATGTAGCTGTTACTAGGGGGCATTACTATAAGGTTCATGGTGGGAGATATAGGAGGGATATAGGTAGATTCTTTACTCAGAGAGTGGTTGAAGTGTGGAATGCACTGCCTGCTGTGATAGTGGAGTCAGGCACTTTAGGAACTTTCAAGCAGTTATTGGATAGGCACATGGAGCACACCAGAATGATAGGGAGTGGGATAGTTGATCTTACGTTTGGACGCAGCTCGGCACAACATTAAGGGCCGAAGGTCTGTACTGTGCTGTACGGTTCTATGTTCTATGTTCAGTCGCAGAGGGAAATGCCAAAGACCAGGCCACGGAGTTTGGAGATGAATTCATTAAAAGTTGAAAAGCAAATAGAGTCAGAAGTATTCCTACTGTAATAACTCCATGGAGGCAAAAGTCCTGTCACCAAGTTACTTTATTTACATCATACATCTGTACACAGACAGCTTTCCAGTTGCTCCCTACTGAATGCAGGCTAGGAGTCTGACATACCTGCTTTAAATAGGGAGCATGAGGCTCCCTAATTTAGTCATCAATTAGGACTCATCAGGTTTTTTTTTCTGGTATCAACATAATAAGCTAACTCAAATTAACTTAAGGATAAATTAAAAGGGGCAGCTCCCCAAAAGGAGGGGAACAGCCCAAACAAAAAACAAAGTCAAAAGGAAACTTAAAACATAAAATCAAAAGGTGATTATCAGGGTTGATAATACATCCCAGCCCCTGCAGTGCCCAATGGACTTATCAGGTAGTTCATACTCTAGCAAGCTAATGGCATTAGCCTGGCTGAAGTCATCACACCTACTATCAGTTAAACATACTTTTCTTCCCTATCACTATCTCTATGGCCAATTGTAGCTCCAGCCTGGTTGTGATCAGTTAACTGAGCGTAAAGCATGGGCCTTGTAGGTGTGTGGTACTTAGGATCACTTGGGGGTGATAGTTAATAGCCAAGTCATATGGGGAGTCCAGCTTGGCAGCAGGTTTCCTTCTGTTACCAATGATTTTTTTTCATTGATTGAGCTTGTTAAATTCAAATAAGAACATTGCCATTATTTATATAACTAATAAATGAAAGCATTGAAAGGAAATCTTAAAAATTGCCAATAATATTTTTAATAGCCTTACACTTTTTTTTCTCACAGAGAACCAGGCACTGGAAATTAATTTTTCATTCCTAGAGGCTCCAAGACGATTGGATGATTGGCAACCCAAAAAGAAGGATGCGGCTATAAAGGTAGAGGAGAATGTGTTTTACTGTGGGATTATTCAACATGGACTTTTGCCTCATTTTGAAAAGAGTCTAATAGCATGTACTGCAACAGAATTTTGAACCCCTCAATGCTGTGTTCTAAAGAAATTTATTTTGTAACTGTGATATTTTATTTGTTAGTCACAAATAAGGTTGACATTAATACTGCAATGAAGTTGTTGTGAAATTCCCTTAGTCACCACACTCCAGGACCTGTTCGGGTCAATGCATCTAACCTGCACATGTTTCAGACTGTGAGAGAAAACCGAAGCACCCAGATGAAACCCACGCAGACGCAGGGACAACGTGTAAACTCCACACAGACAGTGACCCAAGCCAGGAACTGAACTTGGATCCCCAGCGCTGTGATGTAGTGGTGCTAACCACTGTGTCAGCATGCCACCCACTCTGATCGATATCTCAGCTGAAGGGGAGTTCCTTTCATTTTATCCATCTGGAAGAACTCAGCGGTCTTCTTTACACTCATAAAAATTCCAGGAAAACTGAGTTGAGAGCTAAAGATTTGTGGAAAGATCTGTTAAGCAATTCCACAGAAAAATTGCAATCTGCCCACTATGATGTTGTACCATTTGGAATTCATTCCAGGATGAGGAAAGGATGAAATTCTGCTGGTCTGTACTCACTGATTGCCAAATTAACAGCTGGATGTAGTGCTGCTTGGCTTAGCATAATTGGCAGATACTGAGTGAACAACTGAAATGTGTCACTTTCAAAGAATCTTCTATGAAGGATACACTTTTCACAAAGCAGTTCTTTTGAGGGATTCAGTTTGGAATGCACTTGGTCCCTATTTTCCTTTCTTGCACCCAGAGACTATGCATCCACGGTCAAAAATGCAAAGCGATTAAGCACACAGAGAAATTCACTGGAAACTGTTATCATCAATCATCAACTGCCTTGTTAGGAACTGTACAAAATTACATGCAAAAGAGCCATACATCCACGTACACAAACATCAATGAGTCAGCCCTCCCTTCATTCCCCAGATGGTCTGCACTGACTTAATGTGGCCTTTACTTCTAAGCTTTTGCATGAATATCAAGATGGGAATTTTAGCCAACGTTTCCTTATTTGGATTCTATCACATTATGCTGTAGCTGTACTGGCCATCTGCCTTTATTAACCATCATCATCCCTCATCCTCTCTGTGCTATACAGGACTCTAAATTAAAATGATAATGGTATTCCTGTACTACGTTGGGGAGGGGTGAGTATTTTTTGTTTTATTTGAAAATTAAGACAGTTAGGATTTCAAGATAGCATGTGTGAGCTACAGTTCTCTGTTTGAGAAGGGACACGATAACATGAGCACAAGGGAGACAATGCCCTGAAGACACAGAAAATTCTAACAGGACTAGACAGGGTAGATGCAAGAAGAATGTCTCCAATGGTGGGGGTGTCAGGATAAACTGTGTTGGACAAAGATGAGGAGAAATTTCTTCACCCGGAGAGCGGTCAGCCTGTGGAATTTGCTGCATCAACAGGTAGTTGAGGCCAAAACATTGAATGTTATCGAGAAGTAGTTAGATATGGCACTTGGGGTAAAATGGATCAAAGGATAAGGGGGGAAGGTGGAATTAGGATTGGATGATCAACCATGAATAATAAATGGTGGAGCAGGCTTCAAGGGCAGAATGGCCACCTCCTGCCCCTACTTTCTGTGTTTCTATGACGAGGATTCAAATCCCTAGTCATAGAAACTCAGTAAAAAATTTGGAGTTAAAAGTCTAATACTGATCATGAAACCATTGCCGATTATTGTTTAAAAAAAAGCCCCATCTGGTTCATTTAATTCACTAATTTCCCTTTCGGGAGGGAAATATGTCATCCTTATCCAGTCCAGCCTACATGAGACTCCAGATCCACAGCAATGTGGTTGAATTGTAAATGCCCTCTGAAATAGTCTAGCAAGCCGCTCTACTCAGGGCAGTTAAGGATGGACTAATAAATGCTGACCCTGGCCCAGCTAGTAATGCACACACCCCACGAATGGATTAAAACAAACCTGAAGAATTCTATATTTCGTACTTCTTTGTATTTGTTACCTTACTCATGTATTTTTCTGTTGCAGCAAGTGAAAAATGTCTTGTGCAGTGCCAGCTCCCTTTTCCATTACGCAGCCGATACAAAGTTGCCACAGTAATCCCAGTCTAGTGCCAATATCCGTGAGGAACTGGCCAGAAAATTATCAATATTGGATAGTGCTGCCGGCACTGAATTAGGAAAAGCTGTATGACAATTTTCACGTCTCCAAATCTGCTGTATAGTATTATAGAAATGTACAACATCATTCTGATAGTGTGTGTGTATGGTGGGATGGAGGTATTAGGGGTGTTGGAAGGGGGAGATGTAGGTCGGGGAGAGGCAGGTAATATATACAATCTCAGATTTCCTACACATCAACTGAATAAGAGCTGCAGTTGATGAGGGGATAAAAATAACTGCGTAGCGTATCGGTTTCACAGCTGGTAGCCTTGGAATACTAATGCTGACGTTCAAATTGACCCACATATCTGGTGGCTGAACGCTATGAGTGAGGGCTGCATGCTCGCCAGTTTTCGCATCTTACTACAGAACACCTGTGATTCAAAGTGTTACTCAATGCACAGAATTTCTTTCTTTTTTCTCCCCCTCGATAGACTACGCAAAGTTGCCTTGGTTTTATTTTTTGTGTGTGTGCATATTTTAGCCTATTCCAGCCTGTTAGTGAATACCATTGCAATTAACCTTCGGAGTCTTTTTTCTGCAGCTTCAATAGCAAGGTGCTTGTCTGATGCATAGTGAGCAGTAGTGGGCTGCAAAGGGAAAGTATAGGTGATAAAATATTGACAATGCTGGCAGTACAATTGGGAAGATTCTGTCGATGTTTTATGCAGTTTTGTACCGTTAGTACCTTTAACTCCAGTGGGAAATAATAAGCCTTGGCTGTTCTGTTGCACTGCATTCTGACCTAAAAGCTATAAGGCCTGCCCCAGTTCCTTTTATCATTCAAGGAGAACCTGGGGAGGGATGTAATTGGTGGCTGATCAGCTTCGGCCCCTTTCAGCCCCCCCCGACGCCCCTGTCCTGAAGTTGAATTTCAATCTCTATTTGCCATCTGATGTCGAATCATAGAATCCCTACAGTGCAGAAGGAAGCCATTCAGATCATCGAGCAGATAACAATCCCACCCAGGTCCTATCCCAGTAACCCCACATATTTATAATTCAATCCTGACACCAAGGGGCAACTTAGCAGCCTAATCTGCACATCTTTGGAGTATGGGAGGAAACTGGAGTGCCCGGAGGAAACCCACATACACAGTGGGTGAATGTGCAAACTCCGCACACTCAGCAACCCTAGGCTGGAATTGAACCCAGGTCCCCAGAGCTGGGAGACACTCATTGCTAACCACTGTGCCACCATGCCATCCCATAGAAAGAGCGAATTTTTGCTCATTATGATTGTTTGACAAACCGCAGGTGTTAACATATATGCCAAATTTTGAGGCTCTGAAGGATCCCTTCAAAAAAACTGGGATTGGCTTAAGACACCGAGTGTAAAAGTGAACTACTGGCGTAGATGGCTGCCATTCGAAAATGGAGGAGGCGGCGAAATAGTGGTAAACCTACAACTTATATCCAGAGGCCCAGGGTAATGATCTGGCGACTGGGTACATGACACGTGAAATTTGAATTCAATAAAAAAATCTTGAATTAAAGATCTAATGATTTAAAAAAAACCCATCCAGTTCAATAATGCCCTTTATGGAAGGAAATCTGCCATCCATACCTGATCTGGCCTACATGTGACTCCAGGCTCACAGCAATGCTAGGCTGGATGCTTCACACAGACAAACTAATCACACAGTGTTGAAAGACAACAACCACTTAGACCAACTGAAGGCGACCCATGCACCTCCCCCTCCCGCCTGGAGTTGCAGCAACGTTGCCTCTGGGTTAAATAATCGTAGATTCAAGCCTCGCTCTCGAGTTTGAGCACAAAATCATGACTGACAACTCTGTGTAGTATGGAAGGAACACTCCACTATTAAAGGGTCCCCCCTTTTTGAATAACAGATAAAGTTAAGCTCCCTCCCAATCAGTTCAGGTGGACTCAATCCAAGGATACTTCATTAGAACATAAGAACATAAGAAATAGGAGCAGGAGTAGGCCATCTAGCCCTTCAAGCTTGCCCCGCCATTCAATAAGATCATGGCTGATCTGCAGTGGATCAGTTCCACTTTCCCGCTTTCTCCCCATAACCCTTAATTCCCTTGTGTATCAGAAACCTATCTACCCATGACTTAAATATATTCAATGAGGTAGCCTGCACCACTTCAATGGGCAGAGAATTCCAGAGATTCACCACCCTTTGAGTGAAGAAGTTCCTCCTCAACTCCGTTCTAAACTGCTCCCCCCCACCTTATTTTGAGGCTGTGCCCTCTAGTTCTGTTTTCCTTTCTAAGCGGAAAGAATCTCTCTACCTCACCCTATCTAGCCCCTTCATTATCTTGTAAGTCTCTATAAGATCCCCCCTCAGCCTTCTAAACTCTAACGAGGACAGGCCCAGTCGATTAGAAGGCTGAGGGGGGATCTTATAGAGAGCAAGAGAACTCCCCCAGTCTACTGATCAACACTAAACTCTCATCAAACATTGCTGAAATAGATTATATGGTTATTTACCTTATTATTATACACAAATTACTTTCTGCATTTCAATTCCAAGAGTGACTACATTCCGAAAATATCTAATTTGCTGTCAAGTGCTTTGAGGTCATTGTGAAAGTTGCAATAATACAAGTTCTTTTTTTCTCTTTCTGAATTGAGGTAGTGATTGTTGTTAAACTTCATTCTCATTACCATACATATCAACCTTCCCCACATGAGGAAATAGATATTAAAGTTACTATGACCTTGACTTGTTTATTACGAACAACTCCACCTTGATAATTGAAGGCACGTTGAAAGGTCACTTCCGATTACAGGGAGGTTGCTTTGTTTTGTTTACGTGTGTGTAAGGCCACCTATCCTATATTTGACTGTATGTTTTGAAAGCAACGTAACCAATGTTTGAAATTGAAACTAATGTTATTCTGAGTCACCCTGGTTGTTCAATCTGGTATGGTCTACACCTACATTCCCTAAAGTCCACGCAGACTTGAATGGATATGACACACCATGTTTGGCTCAAACACACAAAGGACTCTCATGTCCTTCTCTGGCTTACCAAAACTGCTTTCCATTCCAGGATCATTGTCTTCTCCTCTCTTTTGAACAGTTTATTACCCAGGCCGACTCCCCTGCCCTATCCCTGTAACCACCTAAATTTACCATGGCTAATCCAACATCTTTGGACACCAAGGGATAATTTAGCTTGGCCAATCCACCTAACCTGCACATCTTTAGACCGTGGGAGGAAACCAGAGCACCCAGAGGAAACGCACGCAGACATGGGGAGAACGTAGCAACTCCATATAGACAGTGCCCACAGGCCAGAATTGAACCAGGGTTCTGTGATATGCTGTCAGACAGCAGTGCTAACCACTGTGCCACCATGCCGCCTTTAGGCAGTCCCTCAGGACCCAAGGTGACATTCTTCCACACTGAGGTTGTCAGTCTGAGGCGACTAAAAAGTCCAGTGTCAGATCCAGACACTTTGTCATAGATGGGGTGGGTAGTGTTTGATGAGGTGAGTGGGATTTTACTTTGCTCCATCCATTGCTTGTGCTGGGCCTCCACCTAGATCTGTGAGAAATGTTCAAAATGGTGCTTCTCCTCCAGTTTAGACAGTTTTGAGCAAGAGATTCCCACTGATCGGGGGGGGGTGAAGGTGTTGGTGTTCATTGTCTGTGTCTCTGACACATACAGGAGGGCAGATAACATTGCAGCCCCAACTATTAGCTCAGTTCTGGTCTTTGAGAGGGTTTGATGAGAAATAGTTGAAACCAATCACCATCGTCCCTCTCATTCCCTTCACTAGGCAAAATTTTCTGCTCTCGTTACTGATGGGAATCATGGTGGACAGAGGCACTAATTTGGTGGGAAGCAAAAAAATCTGTTTGCTGATGGCAGAATAAACCTTGCAAATTTTATTCTCCCCCCAGAGATGTGCAGGTTAGGTAGATTGGCCATGCTAAATTGCCCTCAGTGTCCTGCAGTCTAGCAGGGTAAATACATGGGGTTAAGGGGATAAGGCCTGGGTGGGATTGTTGTCAGTGCAGGCACAATGGGCTGAATGGCGGCACAGTGATTAGCACTTCTGCCTCATAGAGCCAGGGACCCATATACAATTCCGGCCTTGGGTCGCCATCAGTGTGGAATCTGCACTTTCTCCCCTTATCTGTGTGGGTTCCCTCTGGGTGCTTTGGGTTCCTCCCACAATCCAAAGATGTACGGGTTAGCTGGATTGGCCATGATAAATTAACCCCAGTGTCAGGGAGATAAGCAGGGTAAATGTCCGGGATCAGGGGATTAGGGCCTGGGTGTGATTGTGGTCAGTACAGACTTGACGGGCCAAATGGCCTCCTTCTGTACTGTAGGGATTCTATGAATGGCCTCTTTCTGCACTGTAGGGATTCTACAACTCTGCTCTATAATTCTGTGATGACTTTAAAGGCAGGTTAAAGGTGAGTCAAATTTTTTGATGAACAATGTCAAAAAGTTACATTGATTAGAATCTCACATATGCTAATTAAAGGGCCATCTCATCACAATTAGGTTTGTCCTCCAAATTCAGTTCCCCCTCAATGAGAATTTAGCATATTCTGTTTTATAAGTGGCATGTACCTGGTGAACTTCACCAATTCCACAACTTTAAGGCCAGTAGATGTTCCTCTCAGCTTTATGAGAGCCCAGTGTAACTTCACTCAAATGCCAGTAGCAAATGCTATATCGAATCTGGCCTCAGGAGCCAAGCAGAGGCTTGAGGCAGGGTAGGGGGTGAGGATGGAGTGAAGGCTAGACAAGGAAGACAGACTTTTGGGGCAGCTGGAGGTGAAAGAGTGACTGGGGATGGTGAGGATAACTTCCAGAGTAGTGTTGATGGTGGGATCCTGGGGGGTGAACTCAGCGTATTGGCGGTCGGACTGAACAGTCACAGTCAGAGGGGGGACTTGGATATGATAAGGTGGCAGGTCCAGGGTGAAAGTTGGGGAGGGTCGGAAAGGGGGTGGCTTGAAAACCAAAGGGGGAAGGGTGAGGGTGGACTTGGGTGCCAGCTCTGAGAGGAAGAAAGGTACATGGAGGTAGATCGTGATAGGGTCCAAGGTAGCAGGCGGAGGTTCAAGTGTGACAGAGAGCAGAGGAACAATGATAAAGGGTGAGTCTCTAATGATATTGGGGGAGGTTGGTGAGTGGCAGGAGGAGGTTGGGAGATTCTAGAGTGCATTTGAAAGGTGATGCTCACCATGTTTCAGATCTGGCCTTGACTACGGAGTTAGACAGTCAGTGCGATCGAGTGAGAAGTAGGAGGAGAGGCTTTCAAGTGGGTGGTGTCAGGGTCAGTGCAAGTGGCTGACTAAAGGGACAGCCTAATAATTATGAAGCAAATGGATGTCAATCAGTTGTCTTCTCCTCTCCTCAGCAGGTTTGTTGCAGATTCATGGATCTCATAACATTGAGGTCCCAGCATGGTCTGGAGCTGTCATTCATTCTGGGCAGGAAGTGTAGAGAGAGTCAATGGATGGGAAGCTAGCTTGTGTGATGGATTGGGATTCGTTCACGACCCTTCTTGCAGTCTTGGGCAGAGCAGGAGCCATACCAAGCTGTGATACAACCAGAAAAGGTGCTTTCTATAGTGTATCTGTAAAAGTTGGTGAGAGTCATAGCGGTAATGACAAATTTCCTTAGCCTCCTGAGAGAGTAGAGGCATTGGTGGAATCTCTAAACTATGACGTCAGCGTGGAGAGACCAGGACAGATTGCTGGTGATCTGTGTTGATGTTGGATTTTGTTTGATAGTGCTGAACATTTCACTACATTAAAAGCAGTACATAAATGCTGTTGCAGTTGTTGATATGCCTCAAGGCAAAGCCTGTAATTGTTCTGATGTCCTTTACCGTGCAGTGACCAGATATGTTCATCTTCATGATTCCTTGTTTTACAAGGTACCCAGCTCAGCCAAGTATTGAAAGCTGGAACAGGATACTCTGATGGAAGATGAGAGGATGGTCTAGACAATGCCATAATGACACAATCTTTGCATTACTATTGCACAATATATATGTAATTGCGTCTGCTTGAAGTGGTCCTTTAATAGGTGTAGTGTACCTATACTGTTTATATTGTGGGGCACAGTCCACAGCGACTTTATGTGCAAGTTCATGCTTGCATAGTCACATAGAAATCCAGAAGCACTGATTTACATCCTGGTTGTCAGATATTTCACAATGATTGATGGGTAGCACTGTCATAAGCAGAGCCAGTTACTCACATTATTTTTCTATTGCAACTGCCACTTGGCAACACCTTGAACAGGACTGGCATTGCTTCTAGTAACCACACTGTAAAGCAAATGCAGCATGAAGCAGTGTTGAGAAACTAGATTAACAATAGTATAAATAGAACCTGGAAATGATTACCTGCAATCCACGTGGGTAATCTGAGAAACGGGGAAAGAAAAGAACATTATCTACGAAATGAAAAAACTTTAGCACCGCAAGTCATCCTCTTGGTACCTCAGATTATTTTTACATTTTCAAACAGAATTAGACAGGACAGATTCAGAAAGTTCCCAAGGTGGGGGAATCCAGAACTAGGGGTCATAATTTAGAGATAAGAAGTAAACCTTTTAGGACAGAAGTGAGGAGAAATTTATTCACCCAGAGAGTAGTGTATCTGTGGAGTTCACTACCACAGAAACTAGTTAAAGCCAAAACGGTGTGTGAAAACGGTGTGTGATTTCAAGAAGAAATTAGATATAGCGCTTGGGGCTGCAGGGTGGCACAGTGGTTAACACTGCGGCCTCACTGTGCCAGGGATCCAGGTTCAATTCCAGCCTCAGGTCACTATTTGTATGGAGTTTGCACGTTCTCATTGTATTTGCATGGATTTCCTCCAGGTGCTCCAGTTTCCTCCCACACTCCAAAGGTATGCTGGTTAGGTTGATTGGCTAAATTGCCCTTTTCAGGGGGATTAGCAGGGTAAATATGGGGTTACAGGGATAGGACCTGGGTGGGATTGTTGTTTGTGCAGGATTAATGGGCTGAGTGGCCTCCTTCTGCACTGTAGATTCCATAATGGGATCAAAATGTGGGGCGAGGGGGGCTCAGGATATTGATTTTGATGACTAGCTATGGTCAAAATGATGGCAGCGCAGGCTCAAAGGATCAAATGGCTTATTCCTGCTTCTATTTTCAATGTTTTGATAAGTCTACACCTTAAAAATTCTTTCCATTATTTTTGGTGTAGCTATAAATTGATCCATTAATAATTGTCTGACTCCTTAGCCTCAAACCAGACTGACCGGAGCTTGCTCTCAGGATCCCACACACTGCACAGTTTTCATTCTGAGTCACTTTGCTATGAGAAAGCACAAAACAAATGCTGACTATTTCCCAGAAACGGGGAGAGATACCTCAGAGAGTGCTCCACTGCTAGCAGTTGTGCCAAAAAGGCATTAGCCCAAAACCAGCTGCAATCATTCTTCAGCCTGAAAACATGAAGGAAGTAGAGAATTACTACTTTTGTTATGTTTAGCTGCAAATTCTGAGCTCAGGATCGTTTCGTAGAGTACTCCTGTTAATTGACAACCATATTCTATTCAAAACATTTACTCGTAACTACTAGAACAAAGGAGCAAAGTTGTACTCATGAAAATGCAAGCACTATTCTTAGAGGAGTACAGTGTATCTGGCCGAAAAACGTGCACTGGGAAATTTGTTTAGATCTCATCAAAACAGTTGGGAGTTATGCCAGAGCCTCGATATGATCGGGGTGAAATCTTCTCTATCAGTCTTAGGTGGTACCCATTCCATTTGCCCCCAAATCACAGTCCCCCACAACCAAGGGTGCGGCCGGAGAGATTCCTAGTCCGAGTTCTCATCTGTCTCAACCCGGAAAATCACTTGACTGTTCAGTATACCAAGAAGTCAAGCACAGCAGTCTATGACTCCTGGAATCCAAGTCAGAGTCATGCGACGGAATCTACTGTCCCTGCCTGCCATGGAATCGGAGAGGGTGAGGGTGGGGCAATGGGAATGTCTGTTGATCTCTGGCGGGAATTTCCGCTCTCATTTGATTGAGTCCATAAAATTCGGCCAATGGTTTGGGTATTCAAAGGACAGAATCTTATCACGGTTCGTGCCAGCGGGATTTTCCCTTCCTGCTGCAGTGAATGGAGATTTGGCTGGCCACCAAATTCTCCGTCCTCGCTGCAGCAGGACTGTGGCAAGAATGGCAGGTAAGATCATCCTATTTCCAGAGGCAATTCCCTTCCCTTTTAAAGCGGTTTCTGTGGGGATAATTGCAGAGCTCTTCAGTGCCGTTCCGACACTTCTTCCAGGGTTTCTGATTTTCACTGACAGGGTAGAGTGGATGTATCTCCAATGGTTGAAATGCCAAAGGTGACCAAAAGAAAATAAAAACCAGCTCACATGAACATCATAATCCTACCAAGGACATCGACTGCTCATGGAAAATAAACCAAGTATCACTGTCAGACACGCAAACCAAGTTATCAAAAATCATCAGCTAATGCACACACAACAAAGAAAACCCAATGATTTCAAGCCTGATTTTAACTCTGTGTAATTGAATATGTTCCGAGTAAGTAGATCTGACAGCATTTGTGGAGAGAGTATAGAGCCAATGTTTCAAGTCTGGATGACCCTTTGTCAGAGCTAAAAGATGTGACAATGGATCCCAGTTATGCTTGTCTCTTTCTGGGTACGTGGAGCATCCCCTGTTCCAGTTCTACTCCGGCCCCCCTCCCACAACTCTTTCATCTATAAATCGATGATGATTTTGGTGCTGCTTTGCCCTTGTCTGGACCTGAAAAAAATTCATACAACTCTGACGAATAGTCATCCAGGCTCAAAACGTTGGCACTATTCTCTCTCCGCCAATGCTGTCAGACCTGCTGAGTTTTTGTTTGGCTTTTCTGTGTTGTTCCACATGGTCGAAAAGCCTGTCAGCGTTCAGTAGTATGATTCACACGAGAACAATGGTCTTTTAGTTGGCCACTGGAAGTCATCCGTTGAACACTACCTGAGTAGGCTTCAACACCTTCCAGGGTGGAAGCCCGGGGAAAAGAACTGGCAAGGGAAAGTAATATCTTGATGTGGTATAACAGTCACTGAGAACAAACAAAATATCTTATGTGCATTAAGCAAAGGCAATGGTGAAAGCCTACTTGAAGTGAGACATATTTGGATACTCATTGAGGATAATTGTGGTTGCTCATTTCTGTCATGTTTGGAAAAACAGCAATGCAGAGTCAGAAGTGACACACGACTGCCAAATTTCTCATTCATGCCACAAAGGTCTATTATCAGCAATTAAAAGCACATTACTGGTAGGAACAACACTTCCAGCAAATTGAGGGTGGGGAAAATCCAAAACATCTGCGCCTTCTCCCCAGAGACACTGACATACGCATGCACCAACTTGACAGTTAAATGCTTAAAGATTTTGACGTGGTTGGGATTTGCCAAGAGAAAACTATGCAGATTCATTCCGGAAGATGAATCTCCGTAAATATTACAGTCACCACAATGGATTCGCAGTGAACTCAAAACAAACCAGACCTCCTAAACTGGAGCTTCTACTGAAACTGTTAATGTTCGTAGGGGAGGCAATAGCCTAGTGGTATTATCGCTAGACTACTAATCCAGAAACTCAGCAAATGTTCTGGGGACCCGCGTTCGAATCCCGCCATGGCAGGTAGCGGAATTTGAATTCAATTAAAAAATATCTGGAAGTAAGAACATACTGATGCCCATAAAACCATTGTTGATTGTCAAGAAAAACCCATCTGGTTCATTAATGCCCTTTAGGGAAGGAAATCTGCCATCCTTACCTGGTCTGGCCTACATGTGACTCCAGAGCCACAGCAATGTGATTGATTCTCAAATGCCCTCTGAACAAGGGCAACTAGGGATGGACAATAAATGCTGGCCAGCCAGTGATGCGCAAGTCCCACAAATGAATAAAAAAATACAGACTAGACCCCAACATTTTTTCTATTTTGGCATAAATGTGAGGATAGGATGCTTTACTCCAAGAGTAATTCCACTCACACATTAGGGATCTTTTATCAAAACAATCTTTATTCATAACACAATTTAAATATAACTAACAAAATGATGCATCTTACCTCTTAACAGTTGAACAATCTTTAAAGATAAAAAAAACTCTAATTTCTAACTTATTATTTAGTCCAAATAAGTGGCATTCTTCTTATAGAATTAAAACTCACTTAGCAATCATTAGCAATCACAAATATACTTGCTGTGATGAGTGTAGACAGCCTGGAGTTTTCAGAGAAACACAGGGCGGAATTTTATGGCCTCACTCAGGTGAGACTGGAAATCACCGCCCAATATCAATGAAGATTTCCGTTGCCGAGCACTCGCCCGCTCCAATTCGGGCAAGGTGGTAGATTCCAGCCACACAGAGTTTAGAGGCCTACAAAATTCCCCTAACTTCAACCAGAATAGCCAAACTCTGACTCTTTTCTGTAAAAAGCCTGTTCCTTTTTGCTATAGATCCAGGACTACACATAAATCACAATATCACATGACCCTGTCAATCAATCTCATAGAGTCACAGAGATTTACAGCATGGAAACAGGCCCTTCGGTCCAAATTGTTCATGCCACCTTTTTTTTTAAAACCTCTAAGCTAATCCCAATTGCCCGCATTTGGCTCATATCCCTCTATACCCATCGTACCCATGTAACTATTTAAATGCTTTTTAAAAGATAAAATTGTACCTGCCTCTATTACTACCTCTGGCAGCTTGTTCCACACTGAGCACTCTCTGTGAAAAAATTGCCCCTCTGGACACTTTTGTATCTCTCCCCTCTCACCTTAAATCTATGCCCTCTAGTTTTAGGCTCCCCTACCTTTGGGAAAATATATTGACTATCTACCTTATCTATGCCCCTCGTTATTTTATAGACCTCTATCAGGTCACCCCTCAGCCTCCTATACTCCAGAGAAAAAAGTCCCAGTCTATTCAGCCTTCCTTATAACTCAATCCATCAAGTCCCGGTAGCATTCTAGTAAATCCTTTCTAGTTTAATAATATCCTTTCTATAATTGGGTGACTAGAATTGCACACAGTATTCTAAGTGTGGCCTTACCAATGTCTTGTACAACTTCAACAAGACGTCCTAACACCTGTACTCAATGTGCTGACCGATGAAACCAAGCATGCCGAATGCCTCCTTCACCACTCTGTCCACTTGTGACTCCACTTTCAAGGAGCTATGAACACGTACCCCTAGATCGCTTTTAGCTGTAACTCTCCCCAACACCCTACCATCGACTGAGTAAGTCCTGCCCTGGTTCAACCTACCAAAATGCATCACCTCGCATTTATCTAAATTAAACTCCATCTGCCATTCGTCAGCCCACTGGCCCAATTGATCAAGATCCTGCTGCAATTGGAGATAACCTTCCTCACTGTCCACCATGCCCCAAATCTTGGTGTCATCTGCAAACTTACTAACCGTGCCATCTGAAATCCTAGGAGAATTTAGGTAAATGGCAGTCCATTAACTCTACTTAACACAACCAATTACAAGGCTGAAATGAGGAATTATCCTGCTCTGCCAAAATCTGAGCTGTATTCCTCCAGGCATATTGACTACCTGTGGGAGAAAGCTGAATGTTGATACATTGTCCTGGAACAAAAAAAATACACTCTAGGTAATACGTATCATTTGCACATTTTCATCACAAAACTAAGGTTTGCAAACCAAAAACAACCAATCAACCTTTGGAAACTAACCAAATCAATTTATTCTTAGATTTCAGACTTTTGCTTTGTCTTCTTTGAACTTTAATAGTTCTACAGACTTAAAAACAGCTACCCTAGTGCTGTGGCTGCACTGTTAGGTAAATCCTAAAGCTGTACATTAAGACATGTCAGATTCTGCAGCCTGAGATACATGTAAGTTAATGGGAACATTATTTTAATCTTGCAAGGGTGATTTTCCAGCTAATGGATCTTAGAACCACAGTATTCCACGCTTATGTGAGGCTTGATGAAAGAAGATATGGCAGTGAGATCAGGCAGCCGGGTCAGACCTACTATATCATAAGAACATAAGAACGAGGGGCAGGAGTAGGCCATCTGGCCTCTCGAGCCTGCTCCGCCATTCAATAAGATCATGGCTGATTATCACTCACCCTATCCACAGCCCCTGATAGATCCTTCTGATGGCGACTGTGAGAAATTGTAATCATCAGCTTGGGACCAGCAGAAAGCCAGTTGCAGAGCTCTGTCACCTGTTGCCAGGACAAGTAACCTCCTCCCATGATGAAAATGGCACCATTGTTGGCACGCAAAATAACTTGAACATCTGACATTTTGAAGCAGTGCATTTGAAATATTCATAACCTTGCTTTTCTCTTGCACTATTTGGAGTTGTTTGCTACGTTGACCTAAATCTCACTTTGCTGCAGTAAATAAGAGAACAATGTAATATCCTGTCTGGGGGCATTCATACTTTAGCATTTGAAATACCAGGTCAGTGATGGGCAACCTAAGCTGGTGAGGGGAGCCAAATGAGTGGCCCTCCTTCATCTCAGTGGATCACAAGCTTGAAATCAGGCTTGTTCACTAACCATGACTCCATAAATAAGACGAAATACATTTAATGCACACAGAGGGCAGCATTCTCTGGCTGCGCTTTTCCCCAAACTGGAAAATACCACCCAAGGTCAACGGATTTTTGCATGTGGCAGGTGGGATGGGAACATACCCTCCAAATATTTCATAACAAGTTGTAGAAAATGCCGCATCATTTATATATTAATAGAAATATCATCAGCTTCAAATGATAAAAACTAAATAAATATTTACATTCAATGTGTACTATCAGCCTCGCTTCACTTGCACTTGCTTTACATGTGTATCACTTCAGTCATGCTGGTCAGAAAAAAATACATGAAAGCCCAAAGATGTGCAGTTAAGTGCACTGGCCATGCTAAATAGCCCCTTAGTGTCAGGGGCACTTGCTCGGGTAATTGCATAGGATTATGGGAATAGGGCCGAGGTGGAGTTGTGCTCGGTGCAGACTCGATGGGCTGAATGGCCTCCTTCTGCACTGTAGCATTCTATGATTCTATGAAATCAGCAGAATGTGGCAACTTTACATGTAGGCAACAGTCAATAAAATGTCTAGTGGGCCGCATTTAGAACCCAGATGGACCACAAGCATCTGTCAGGCTGCCCAACAGTATACTAGGACCTCTAGGCCCTCTTCAAGCTACAGTTTGAGTCACTGCAGCAGCAATAGGGCCAGAAAAATTCAGCTGGCAGAGTATCTCAAGTGGCTTGCTATGTAAAGAAATCATATGAAGCCTTTTTCAAATACCTGGATAAAGATGATCAATCTCATAACCAAAATTAGGGTTAAATTCTGGACCACTGTAATTGAACATTTTATTCTTGGTGGTTAAATCCACACTGCTTATATCAGGAATGCTGTTTACATTTTCAGATTGAATATAACTCCTTTGCCTAAGGCATACAGACTCAAAGAAATTCCAAAAGTAATTGATGTCTATCAGCTCATTCCAGACAGCAGGGATGTACGTGAGATGTGGTGATGTCACTACACTATTATACATCCTATTAGATACACCACACATTGCAGTAAATGGGGTTTCACATAAATGAAAACTGGAAGGGAAATTTTTCGAGGCCTTTTCTTACACAGGAATCTATTGTGAAATAATAACTTACTAAGTCATACATATAGCTAACTTGAAAAGGCACAAGATGAGCCAATCTACATCAGGAAGGAAACATGTAATCATGCATGATTTTACTTCAGTGAAGCAGTCAGAACAAACCAGATTGCGAGGGGACGCCATAATGATTATAACCAAAGTGATTTCAGGACCTTTGGTTTCATTGCTAACTGCCCATAGAAGTTGTTATGCAAAGAGTTGACGTTTTCAAACTTGCCAGATATATACTGATTACAGCAATCAGATTGGCAGAGTGTACAGAATGCTGGAGTATTAAATCACTGCTCCCACATAGTAATAGAACATACCCACCCCCAGGATTCCTGATATTGCACATTTCTAACTGGCTGCTAAGGAGTGGCAATAAACAGATGTGGTTTCCTCACAAGAGTAAGAGATAGATACAGATGGCAAGTATTCCCAAATAGCATTCAGTGACAGAGCAATGTTGTCAAGGTCAGGAAGCATGCCCTCTTACTGCTCAGATGATGGTGAACACACAATATGAAGGGGAGAGGCGATGGCATAGTCGTATTATTGCTAGATTATTAATCCAGAACTCAACTAATGTTCTTGGGACTCGGGTTCAAATCCCACCATGGCAGTTGGTGGACTCTGAATACAATAATCTGGAATTAAGAATCTACCAGTGATGATGAAAAGCATTGTCGATTGTCGGAAAAATCCATCTGGTTGTCCTTTAGGGAAGGAAATCTACTATCCTTACCTGGTTTGGCCTACATGTGACTCCAGAGTCACAGCAATGTGGTTGGCTCTCAACTGCCCTTTTCTCTATGTTTCTATAGCCTAGTAATCTCTAAGGTAGGGACATGTTCGGCGCAACTTCGTGGGCCAAAGGGCCTGTATTGTGCTGTAGTTTTTTTCTATGTTTCTATGCCCTCCAAGCACAACTAGGAATGGACATTAATGCTGGCCAGCCAGTGACATCCATGTCCCATGAATGAATAAAAAAAAGAAGAGTGACAAGTTAAAAGTTGAAGCTATGGCCAACTTACGACTAGTTCAGTGAAACAGTGAGGATTGCGAAGGGACATCTTTAATATTACAACCTGGGTGAATTTTAAGTTTCATTGATGACTTCACAAAGGGAATGTGGGGTTAGGGTTACAATCAGAACAGCCATGATCCTACTGAATGATAGAGCAGATTCAAGCAGACGAGCGGTCCACTCCTCTCCCTACTTTGCCTGTTTGTATGTACACTTCTGCAATCATATTCAGCCTCTTGGAGTGAGAACTATAATTATAATTACATGGCAAATCAACCTTTCTATACTGTCATATTTGAAGTTCCGTATTACCTATCACACTGGTTAAGTTAACATGCGGTTCCCAGGTTTTTCATTCATTAGCTGAAGTCCACTTGTTATCAACACATTACTGGCAGGAACAACACTTCCTTGAAAAAAAAGGGCAGAGATGATGTTCGCTGCCACCCACTCATTGATTAAATGTTACGACACAATAGCAACGGAATTTGTTGGGGAAATAAATTTACGGATACTACGCTTCCGAGATTTCTTCAAATATTTATCAGTATGCTAATGTTTGATCATACAGCAATTAATCAAGAAAAATTTAAATCGTTTCTTAAACAATCAAACAGGGTGTACACCATTGCCTGACTTCTTGCTCTCTAATTCTCGCGAAAATTCACAGAATCACAGAATATGCGAACACTACAGTGCAGAAGAGGCCCTTTGGCCCATAGAGTCTGCACCAATGCGTGAAAGGTCCTGACTTGCCCAAGGAATCCTACTTGCCAGCACTTGGCCCATAGCCTTAAATGTTATGGCATGCCAAGTACTCATCCAGGTACTCTTTAAAGAATGTGAGACACCCACCTCCACCACTCTCCCAGGCAGTGCATTCCAGACTGTTACCACTCTCTGGGCAAAAAGGTATTTCCTCAAATTGTCTCTAAACCTCCCACCCCTCACTTTTAACTTGTGTTCCCTCGTAACTGACTCTTCAACTAAGGGGGAACAGCTGCTTTTGATCCATCTTGCTCAGAATCTTGAACACTTCAATCAGGTCACCCCTCAGTCTTCTCTGCTCCAGAGAAAACAAACCAAGCCTCTCCAACCTCTCTTTATAACTTAAATGTTCCATCCCAGGCAACATCATGGTGAATCACCTCTACACTCCTTCCAGTGTGTTCACGCCCTTCCCAGAACTGCATACAGTACACTAGGTGGGGCCTCACCAAAGTTCTATACAGCTCCATCATGACCTCTCTGCTTTTGTAATCTATACCCGATTGATAAAGGTGAGTGTGCTATATGCCTTTCTCACCACGCTATTTATCTGCCTTTCCGCCTTCAGAGATCTATGGATAAACACGCCAAGGTCCCTTTATTCTTTGGAACTTCCCAGTGCCTGACCTTTCATAATATACTTCCTTGTCAGATTACTCCTTCCAAAGTGTATCACCTCACACTTTTCAGGGTTAAATTCCCAGCTCCTCAAACCCAAGTGTCCCAGATGATCTGACTTTCATTCTGGATGAAGGAAAGAATATTGTGGCCAGTGTTAACAGGATAAAAGCAAATTACTGCAGATGCTGGAATCTGAAACAAAAATAGAAAATGCTGGAAAATCTCAGCAGGCCTGACAGCATCTGTGGAGAGAGACTAGAGCTAGCGTTTCAAGTCTAGATGACGCTTTATCAAAGGCTGGGCTCACCACCTCCAGAAAGAGTTTGGAGGCAGCCACCTCAGTCATCTAGGATTTTGTCCCAGCTTTAAATATATAGAACAAATAACACTCCTTCCAGCCCTCACCCACACACCCTTCATGTCTCATCCATGCCACCTCATGCACCCCCACCCACCCCTCATAGTCCCACATGCGCTCCATGCCAATCAATTCCCCCTTACCCATCCTAATGACACCTCATCTCCTCCAAACCAACATCTGTCCTTCTTTCCAACCCTATTAGTCTTTAATAGCATCTATGCCATTCCATGCCCATTTACCAACACCCATGGCATGTTATAATCAACCTATGCTCCATTACCTACTCCACATGAACCCATATGGCCCTTAGAACAGCTTATGTCACTCTATTCACTCCCATGATCCCTCAAACCTTTCATACCAAACCATGCCCTGATACCCAACTGTGCCTGTGCCAATCTATGAATGATGACCCACTCCTTGGCCCTTTAATACCTCAAAAACAACTTATGCCTCTACCATCAAATGCCGCCCATACTCCATAACAACTAATACCCACCTATTCAGCCTACAACTGCCCTTTTTAGCCCCTATTCAAATCTATGCCCCTTTTCCCACCACACATGCTCCTTTATAGTCCTTATATTAACTAATGCTAACCCATGGACCCCACCAATCATCCATTATCCTTGACTTCTCAATGCCAATTCACCCAGTATCCATCGTGAGCAGTTCTCTGGGCCCATGTTGAGAAGAGACACGAAAATTCAAAGCATCTACCTATAAGTGGCTTCACCATTTTAAGAAATACACCCATTCATAACACCCATTCTTTACATTTGCATTCCTTTGAGTGCTTAATACCTTATAAAAAACAATCATTTGAATTTATGGGCTCACATTGTGCACAAATCCTTTAATGATAACCCTTGGGCTTACATCAATAGACAGAGTGAAATAACAAGCACTGTTTTTTTTAAGAAACAAAGAATTGTTTTTATTATTAACAATTTAAGGCCAGGAGGTTTAAATACCTTGACAACTTGACAATTCCTTGGCAGCTTGACAGTTACTTTCGACGTGACTGTTAGACATGAATGTATATAAAAATTCATTGGAACAGTCATTTAAGAACCAGGTCTTCAGGGACAATTTGGCTAAACGAGCGACCTTCACCGTCTTTCCGAAAATTCAAGCCCATTCATTTTTACAAAGTGATCACCTGACATTTTGACTCATAAGTTCATAGAAATGCTTGTTCATCTGTTCATGCACATGTTCATTTCTCCGACAATGTTTGCTTATTTTCACTGGTTCTTCCTACTTTTCTGAGGATTGAGGGATTTTTAATTTTCCACAAAACATGGATGTCTTCTGACTTCTCTAACAGTTAGATACATCATGTGAAAGAAATGAAAGCAGAATACATGAAGCATGCCACTATTAACAGAATCATCTTCAGGAAGTGGAGTACCCTTTTTCTTTGCTTAGTGTGGAAATGGTGCTTGCAATAAGCTAATTGTCTTTTATTGAATGATTGCCATCCATCTTCCACACACACACACCTCGGTGAAATGCCTTGTTATCTTAAAGTTATGATGTAAATGGGTGTTGGCTCTTATTCATAATAGTGATGAAGAAGAAGAATCTCTTTTAAAATGGAGGCAAATATGAATAAAGTAAGAACTAATTCAAATCTGTATTCCCTTCTCCAACTCAATGACCACTTGAACTTAGTCCACCTGCTCCTTGAAATAACTTTAAAGCTAATATTTAAATGTTCTCGCTGAGTGACTCACTTTCAGATAAACCCAGTGTTGTGTTCAATTTCAAATGTGCTGATGAGATCAAGTGATCTAAGATTGTCAAATTTTACATTTATATTAGAGTATAACTAATGAGAGGAGACAAATATTTATAATGTTCTGTCATGCACAAGTTTCTACAAAATCTGTAATATACCACATTCATTGCAAAAATGAAGGAATATCCAGCAACGTTACATTAAAAGTTTATTTATTAGTGACATAAGTAAGCTTACGTTGCATTACCACTTCAATGAAGTTACTGTGAAAATCCTCTAGAACGTGACTGTCAGTCATACATCCAATACAAAGTGCAAATCTAAGCCCCTATCATTCTTTAAGAATATCTAGCATTGAACATCTGAAGTATGTGCCAGCGATGCAGGACAATAGACTGCCACAAGGGTACCATGGTGACTTATGATAAGCAATGAGAGTTTACATACAGAATTCCCCATAAAATAAGCTCCTGCTTTCTGAAAAGTTTTAAGAGCTAAATCTAATATACGCTCGTAGATTCCCCACAACAGGGGGCCAGCACTACTGCCTCACAGCGCCAGGGACATGTGTTCAATTCCTGCCTCGGGTGACTGTGTGGAGTTTCCTCCGAGTGCTCCCAGTTTCCTCCAACACTCCAAAGATGTGCAGGTTAGGTTGACTGGCCATGCTAAATTAGTGTCAGGGACTAGCAGCATAAATAAGTGGACAGAATAGGGCCTGGATGGGATTGTGGTCAGTGCAGACTCAATGGGCCAAGTAGGAACTCTATGGTTCAATAACTCTAAACCTGTAGAAACCTTGTGATAAAATGATGTCAAGCATTGTTTTTCTTTATTCTTCAATTGACCTCAGCCACAGATCCCTTCTACATTTAATTTATTTTTTCTCTGCCTCCAGCTATGATCATCTTAAGATCCTCTTAAAGTCAGTTTCTCTGTTGCCTTGATCGTTTAAAAATGTTTTCTTGCTCTTTGGGCTTTGTTAATAGTTTCATTAAAATAGGGTCTCTTTTTGATCTTTCCTTATCTCTCTTGTCCAGTTCCGATGTCTCAGGTGGTGGCCAGATTGTCAAGTTCAGCCCTCTTACAAGTTTGTATGTTGTGTCCTTTTTCCCCAACTCTATCTCCTCCTCGTAATCGTTTACCCATACCATTTTACACGTGAAATAGCTCCCATCTTGTCTTGTTCAGGTGGTCTCAGGAAATTTTACAGTCCAAAAATGTATTCTCATATTATCTTTAAAGCAGAAATGAAACATTTCTATTTGATTCCAGGCATTAACATGTTTTGCTCTTTTGCCTTCTTTCCCTGAAACATCCTTTTCCTTTTCTCAAAAGTTCACCATTTATTTGTGCCTGACCTTTCTCATTTTAAAGATATCCCAACTTATAGTCAAGCAGACCGGTCAGTCTTTTTCAGCAGAGAAATTTGCAGCATTTTGAATTAGTGTCAATTTTTGTCAAGCATTTTAAATTAAAATTCCCTTTGGGAACTTTGTTGTTTTTAATGTTTATTTATTAGTTTACAAGTAGGCTTACATTAACACTGCAATGAAGTTACTGTGAAAATCCCCTAGTCGCCACACTCTGGTGCATGTTCAGGTACACTGAGGGAGAATTGTAGCATGACCAATGCACCTAACCAGCATATCTTTGGATTGTGAGAGAAAACCAGAGAACCTGGAGGAAACCCATACAAGCACGGGTAGACTCTGCATAGACAGGGCCTGATTCTCCCATCGCCACACGTTAATTTTTTGGTATGTCGGGTTGGGCAATGCGCGTGTCGGCCATTTCACAGGATTCACGCGTGCGTTCCCAATGCATGCGTGTCTCACACCGCTGGACAGCAGGCATGGTCAAGACCATACTGGAAACTGGCAGGAAGACCAGGTAAGTGATTTTAATCTATTTGTAATGTAGTTTACATGTGATTATCGGACCCGGGACTGAATCCTCCAGGACCAGAAGTATTTCACTCTGGCGGGGTTTAGAGTAGCTCCTTTAGGGGATTTAGTGGGAGATCCTGCTGGAGTGAAAGGGGCAATCGGAGACCCCAAGGGGTCGGGCAGTGGGGGGATTGGTGCCTCTGGGCATGTACCCTGGCAGTGCCAGCCTGTGCCCCCAGGCACTGCCCAAAGTTCTCATGCCCAGTGAGCACCTTCGCCCTGCTCACCGGGCATTAGGTAATGCCCAGAGGGTGGGGCCTATTGTGGGTGGGGCTTATGGATGATTGGGTGCCACTGCCGCACTGCATGGGGATTGATCAGGGCTGGAGGGAGACCAGCGATCGGGATGGGCTGGGCTAGGTGTGTGGGGGTTTTGGTCTTCTGGGGGTGGAGTAGGCATCCTAGGGGGGAGGTGTGCCTCCTATGGGGGGTTTGTATCCTGTGGGGGGGTGAGGGGGGGGAGTGGTCTGCCGGGATGGGGAGGGTGGGGGAAGAATCATTGCTGGAGGGTGGGACTATTGAAGATCAGGGCAAGGGGATTAGGGCTGGCCTGGGAATGCTTGTGGGGCTGTGATCGGTGGGGCAGCATTCAGGGGGTCCCTCAATCGCTGGCCAGCAGACAGGTATCTACAGTGTGGGGTCACTGTGCATGCGCAGAGGCCCAGAACTATTAGATTTCGGTGTGAATGAGCCCCTCCCCCTGAGCTTTTGATGATATATACGGTTGTGACCTCTGCAGTGAGCAGAGGGTGGGAGATTTGAGTCTGAACTCCCACTGAAAAAACAATCGTAAATTACACAATTTTTCCCACCAATTCAGCACTTAGAACATTTTTGGGAGAATCACCTGCACAGTAAACCAAGCTGGGAATAGAAACTGGGTCCCTGGCACTGTGAGGCAGCAGTGCTAACCACTGTGCCACCTCTATTGGCAAACAAACCTCAAAGCTTCCAGCTTTGCAAGAAATTTCCAACCCAATGTCAATCCAACTCAGGCTCAGTTATTTCAGAATTGTAACTTACATTATCAACATTAAAACTGTCACTCCGTCTCGGATAATGGGATTAGAATAAATCAATGTTTGATGACAAACACAGACACAGTGTGCTGAAGGGTCTCTTTCTGTGCTGCAAAGCTCTGTAACAGGATAGGGATTGATTGGGTGCAGCTTGGGGTAGGTGAACATTAGGAAACTGAGCCTGATGAGATATTTTCCTTGTCCTTTAGTTTCATTTGCAAAGTGATGTATGATGTTGAGAAATAATAGAAATGAATTGGAGGGAAAAAAAGCAAATGTACAGCCATTTCTTTCTCTGAAATTTTCTATCCAGTTCTCTTAAAGATAATTGTTCATGTGGAGATGCAGTTCCATGGGTGTCATTAGCCTCCAATACTTTAGCCAAGTTGCAATTCTTCATGTGGCAGCTCTATAATAGTTCTGTCAGCAGGCAGTTATTCTGTGTTGAGCATCACAGTCAAGCTTAGCAATCAACAGCCAAGTTGCAATTCTTCACGTGTGAGCATTTAAGGGGAAGGCAGTGCCATTGTGGAAATGTCACTCGACAGAGACCCAGGCTAATAGTCTGGGAAGACGGGTTCAAATCCCACCATTACAGAGAAAGTTTACAAGGATGTGGCCAGGACTTGAGAAACTGAGTTTCAGAGAAAAGTTGAATAGGTTAGGATTTTATTCCCTGGAGCGTAGAAGAATGAGGGGAGATTTGATAGAGGTGTATAAAATTATGATGGGTGTAGATAGAGTGAATGCAAGCAGGCTTTTTCCACCGACGCTAGGGGAGAAAAAAAACTAGAGGACATACGTTAAGGGTGAAGGGGGAAAAGTTTAAAGGGAGTATTAAGGGGGCAGTTCTTCACACAGAGAGTGGTGGAAGTGTGGAATGAGCTGCCAGATGAAGTGGTGAATGTGGGCTCACTTTTAACATTTAAGAAAAACTTGGACAGGTACATGGATGAGAGGGGTGTGGAGGGATATGGCCCAGGTACAGGTCAGTGGGACTAGGCAGAAAAATGGTTCGGCACAGCCAAGAAGGGCCAAAAGGCCTGTTTCTGTGCTGTAGTGTTCTATGGTTCTATTAAAGACACTTAAATCCAATTTAAAAATTTGGAATTAAAAGCTATTCAAGTAGTGACCATGAAATTGGTGTCGTAAAAATCCAACTGGTTCATGAATGCCCTTTAAGGAATCAAATTTGTTGTCCTTACCTGATCTGACTACATGTGACTCCAGAGCCACAGCAATGTGATAGACTCTTATCTGACCTCTGAAATGGCTTAGCAAGCTATTCAGTTGTGTCAAACCCAGCATATCTCCCAATCGATTATTACCATCAAACCAGGAGACTAACTCTGGTTCTTTCAAGAGAGCATGCCAGGAGCAGCAACCAGGCATACCCAAAAATGAAGTGCCAACCTGGTGAAACTACAACGTAGGACTACTTGTGTGTCAAACCACAGAAACAGCATGCGATAGACAACACTAAGCAATCCCATAACTAATGGGTCATATCTGAACTCTGCAGTCCTGCCATATCCAGTGGTGAATGGCGGTGGACAATTAAATAACTGGGGAATGGGATTCCACAACTAATCCTGTCAATGATGGGGGAGCCCAGCACATCAGTGCATACGATGAGGTTGAAGCATTGCAGTCAGAAGTGCTGAGTCCATCTGACCGCTGCCTGAGGGCCCCCAGCTCCAACCAAACTGATTCACTCTATGTGATATCAAGAAACGGCTGAAGGCACTGGATGCTGCAAAGGCTACTGGCCATCAGCCTTCTCTCAATCATCAGCAAAGTGATGGGAACTGTTATCGACAGTGCTATTTAGCAACACTTACTCGTCGATAACCAGCTCACTGATGCTAAATTTGAGTTCCGCCAGGGTCACTCTAGACTCATTGATCCAAACATGGACATTTGACTGAATGTGGCATCCAAGGAGCCCTGGCAAATCTGGAGTCAATGGAAATGGGGAGGCAGGGGGGATGAAATCTCCACTGGTTGAAGTCATACATGACCCAAAGGAAAATGGTTGTCTTAGTTGGAGGTCAAACATCTCAGTTCCAGTACTTCACTGTAGGAGTTCCTCAGAATAGTGTCCTCGACTCAATCATCTTCAGTTGCTTCATCAATGATCTTCCTGCTATCATAAAGCCAGAAGTGGGAATGGTCACTGCTGATTGTGCAATGTTCAGCACCATTCACAACTCCACAGATACTGATGCAGTCCAGGTCCATATGCAGCAAGACCTGGACAGTATCCACGTTTGGGCTGGTAAATGGCATGTAATACCTGCATCACCCAAGTCTCAAAAAATGACCATTTCCAACAAGTTGGAATCTAACCATCACCCTTTGACATTCCATGGCTGATACAACTACTGGTAATTAAATTTCCCCACTATCAGCATGCTGCAGATTACCATTGACCAGAAATTGAAATGGAACAGCCATATAAATACCATGGCTACAACAGCAAATGTCACCTCCTGACTCCCCAAAGCCTATTCACCACCTACAAGGCACAAATCAAGAGTATGTTAAAATATTGTACACTTGCCTGGATGAGTGCAGCTTTATCAATACTCAAGAAGATCAACACCATCCAGAACAAAGCAGCCCACTTGATTGACACCCCATTCCCCACCTTCAACATTCACCGCCTCCACAACTGAAGTGTAGCTGCACTAGTATGTTTGATCTAAAAGATGCACTGCAGCAACTCACCAAGGCTCCATTGATGTGTTGGTTCTCAGAGAGATCAACCTCCCTTTCATAACACTTCCAAAACCACAAACTCTACCACCCTAGAAGGGCAAGGGCAGCAGATACATGGGAACATCACTACCTGCAAGTTCCCCCTAAGTCACATACCCTTTCTTCACGGTTATTACTGTATACATTCACTGGGAGCCATACAACCCAGGAGGTTCTATATAATTTCCAGTCCCACAGATCATTATGGCTGAAAGGCCTTAGGCAGTGACCTTCGCCCATCATATCTCTGAGGTGACTGCCCCAAGCTATTGTCCTGGACCTTGCCAATCTGTAAAACTAGGTCAGAGATGACTCCTTGCACTTGGAGACCACCAGGTTTCACCGAGTTGATGATCTTCCATACGCAGCTGATGTTTTTCTCTGAGCGCATCCCAGGGAACAACCTATGGAGCGTAGAACTACTCGGGATGAAACTCAACAAATACCTCTGCATCTTTCGCCGACCTTCCATGCAAAGGCACATTCCAGCAGGAGGTGAACAATGGTTTTTTCCTCATCACAGCCCCCTCAAAGGAATGTGCAGTGGGGGTGAGACTCAAGGCACATAGGAAGGATCTTTAGGGATGGTCTCTCTGACCACCAGCTAAGCTAGGTATTGATGCTTGCTTGAAAGTTCTGGTGATGAAGCATTCTGCCAAATGACTTTGATGGTGTGCTCAGGGAACCATCTGACAGGGTCCACCATCTCCTTTTCCCACAGTGCATTACCTGCCAGATGGACCTGTGGTCATTGATGATCCTCTGCATAAACTTTTGCACGAAGGATGGGTGGTGGTACAGTCCAACTACTTGGAGTACTCCATGGCCAGATCCTCCACAACACCGTGAACAGGTAAAACTTCCACATGTAGTGACTCTTGTGATTACCAACGGTCTAGGCACAGCTTGATACAGCCACACACAAAAGTAGCCATCAGCATGCGGGCAATGTTGGATACACTTTTCCCTCTTCATCTAGAGGTTTACACATCATGTCCCTGCGAATGAGGTCCACTTTTGACCTCCAGAAAGAGCTGTATATGATTTGTGTGATCACCACAGCATGGAAGTGAGGAATGAGCCCGACATGTGCCATGGACAGCAATACTAGGAGTGCCTCATACCTGATGACTAGGCTTTTATCTGCAATAGAGAGGGAGTGTTACTCTCAAATGCCCAAATTTTGTTTGACCATTGCTCCTTGCAAATGGATGCTTTGAAAATTACTTTTAGTTGTGCATTTCTATTACAGTCTAACAACTAACAAATAAATCCATCAATTTTCAAACGTCTGTGTGGTAGCATGTCCCGTTTAAGGGGGCATTCCCTCAGTGCCACCTTATCGTAGCCAACCCTATAGAATGTCAAGGCGGGAAGACGAGCCAATCAGATGTAAGTGCACGTGTCCCAGATTGGGGAGGGTCCTCAGTTGGAACCGGCGGGGGAGGAGGATAGTTAGTTGCGTCAGACCCTTGTTTGTAAACAACTATTTATTGGAGGTAATAAAATCTTCTGTACTTTGAGCCACAACAATTTATTATATTGGTGACAGGGAAAAACCTTTGAACTTGTTATGGATTGCAGTGAGCAGCTAAAGAGGGAGGAGAGATGAACGTTGAACCTATGGAGAAGCAAGGCACAGAAGCACATTCAAACCTGACTGGAAAGACTGAACCATTTGACCCAAAAGTGGAAAACTGGGGGCAGTAAGTGGAAAGGTTGCATTACTACTTTGTGGCAAATGAAACCACAGCAGAAGGAAAGTGAAAGGTTATACTGCTCACAGTCTGTGGTCCACAGCTTAGCGAGAAGTTTAACATCGCCTGAAGCTCCCAACACAAATACTGCCATTTTACAACCTCACTCGGGTGAGGCTCGTAAAATCCTGCCTGAGGCCAAAGGAGAATTCCATTCTGTGAGCCGTGCCTTCCCCGGAATCGTTGGAAGTAATAAAATTCCGGCCAAAGGGCTCAATTTGCCTAAACTGGCGTCATAAAAGTCAGAGAATGGGAGTGCTCCACGCCAGTTTTTTGGGCAAGTTTGGCACTGCAATCTTCCCACACTCTTGTCATTTTTTTGACAGTCAGGAGCTTTGTGCCCGCAGAGAGTGGGGATGAAACATAAGCACATCAGGGAAGCCAGCTACAGGGCACTTGGACACCATTGCACAGCGAAGAAGAGACCTTCTCCCACCCTCCCCCCACCCTCATAGACTTTGGACCCCACTCTCCCTCCCCACATAGTCAGTGGCATGTTCCCCCCTGCCCCCCCACATCAACAGGGGTCACTGGTATCAGGGCACCAGGACCCACCCAACAACTCCCCTGGTGGACCCCATACATTCACTCCCAGTGTAATCCCCCAGTGCCTGACCACTCCCTCTTACAGAGTTCGCCCCTTCATATCCCATCCCCTTCATACCCCACACCTGTCATAGCCCCAACCTGTCATAGTCCCTCCCCCACTCAAGCCCCATCCCACTCAGGCCCCATCCCTTTGGCACAGTCCCTGGCACTTTATGCTGCCCAACAAGACACCACCATGGTGCCAACCAGACACTGCCTGGCCATGCCCCCAACACCCAGGGGCTTCAATGGCTTCTGATCACGGCCATGGCACTTGGCCCATGGTAGTGCAGAGCAGAGGTAATTCTCATTGATGAGGAAGCATCTGGGAGAAGGGAAGCACATAAATGGAGTTAATCAGCAAAACATGTCTGGAAGATACCAAACTGGTTCACGCCCGATGCCGACATCTCCCAGTATCTTCCCAGCACACCACACTGATTAACCAGGACAATGAGTCGTAAGATGGCGCCCAAAGTCTTATGACCAGATAGCGGAATTGGTCAAAAATCATTTTAACCCCACCCCCCCCCCAACCCTCAATCATTACGTTGCTGTACAAATTTCATTTAGCCGTCCGGGAGCCAGGGAAGACAGTCTCAGGCTGAATAGCCAGATTGAGAAGATTAGCAGAGCACAGCAAATTCAGCCCAACTTTGGGGGAAATGTTAAGAGACCATTTGGTCTGTGGGATAAACAGTCTCTTCATACAGAAGAAATTATTGGCTGACATCAAAGTCTCTTTAGAAAAAGCTGTGGAGTTGGCCCAGGCGAGTGAATGCACTGAACAGAGTGTATGTGAATTGCAAGGAACACCCAATGAGTGAACCATTTATGGCGGGAAATGGCAGTTGTAAAGAACAGCCCCAATGTGGGCACAGCAGGTCCAAGGGAGGGAGAACAGCAGTGAGGGCTGAAGTTTGTTTTTAATTTGGAGAAGAGGATGAACACTCCCAAGAAGCTTGCCGATGCAGAAATTACATGTATTACAGGCACAACAGAAAAGGTCATTTATGAGTGTAGTTCGGTGTGAAACAGTCAGGACAGAAGGTGCAAAAAAATCCCCACAATGGTTCATTTAACTTCTTTAAATAAACTGGATGAGGAACCCAAAAAGGGACATGAATTGTTTACCTTTAACGAGGTCCAATTCTGTAAAATGTCCCCTGTAGAGATGGCCCTGATGGTAAATGACATATCTCTTACAATGGAAGTTAATACAGAAGCTGAGGCTACAGTCATATTTACCTGAATCCTGAAAAAATTTAATTCTAAATTTTTTAGGGCTTGTTCAGTGTCCTGTCGACTTCATTATAAGGCCACAACTGGGACATTTACATGCAGTTTTTGGTCACCATATTACAGGAAGGACATCATTGGTCTAGAGAGAGTGCAGAGGAGGCTTACAAGAGTGTTGCCAGGGCTAGAAAAGTGTAGCTATGAGGAGAGAATGGATAGATTGAGGTAATTTTCCCCGGAACAAGAAAGGCTGAGGGGTGACTTGATCAGGCCAGACCTTGTGGAGTATCAAGACAGGAAGTGAAATCAATAATGTGCAAGGACACGTTTCTTGGGTTGTGGAGCATCCTCAGTTGGAGCTAGAGAGGAGTGGAGAATAGTCAGATAGTTATTTCTGTCAAGACCCTTGTTTGTAAATAATTATTTACTATTGGTAATAAATCCTTTTATACTTTAAGCCACAATGCATTACCTTCAATTCAGTAGAGTCTGGTTGTAATATTTAAATACTTCCTCAATGTGTTCTCAATATAATACAACTACATTACCGCAGTAATTGTAACTGAAACATCTACCATTCACAGGCTCCAATGCAAAACTAAGCAACATAATAGCATGTTGCAGATGTCCCCTAATACAGCATATGGTGTGCAAAACAATTACGCACCTGAAAGGACTATAATACTCTTTAATGTTGCAGAGTTAACAGGGCTGCACCTAATAGGTTTAGATAGGAAACAATTATGGTACTTAACATTTTAAGCACATTATTCAATTGCGAACATTTTGAACACAAACACAGCTCAGTATGTTATGTTGCAAACCTTTTTTTATGACTGTAACAAAGAGAGAACACAGCCTGATGTTGAGATCTCACTGGTAGAATAATAATTTTCATCTGCGTTCTAATTTGATCAGCAGTTGTCAGGAAAATGCTCAGAGGGGATCAGGGACTGCTCTACCAACCTAATTACAGTCACCGTCCCTTGTGCTGTTCCTTAGTTACTGCAGGAATACAGCATGTGGGAATTCCTTGGAGAAGGATTTTAAGAAAATAAAGTAAGAATTGAATAACATTGTAAACTCAGCAAGGTTTGAACTGAACATTGAAATTATCCACAGGAGCAACTCATTGTGGTTCACTTCACTATTACTAAGTACATCACTTTAAACAGCACTATCAATGGTAGATCTGCCAAGAAATAGGACATTTGTCACTTTTAATTTGCAAGTGAAAATAAATGGCAACAACAGGATTTAAATATGTCCCATTCAGTTCCATAGAAATATTTTACAACAGAATTTTTATGGAACAAGTAACATTGATTACTGGTATACATTTTTATTGAACTGCACATTTAAGTTGAAAATGTTGCTTAGAAATTTGTGTGACTAATATTTAACAATAAAGGTTCATACATTGAACCAGACCAGAAAGGGCAGAGGAAGGTCTTTCGCTGTTATGTCTTTACTGGCTTTTTGCTGGATGGATTGAAAACTAATCCCATTGCTTTTCACTTTCCCCATAGCTCTGTATCTCCCTCTGCTTTAAATAGTCACCGACTGTTCACTGAAAAGGTGCACTGATTTCTGACTCACCAACAGCCTATGGCAAATTATTTCACATTCTTAACACTTCTGCACAAAGGAATTCCTCCTCATCTCTCTCTCCTTGTTTTCATAGTGACAATTTTAAATTGTTAACATCCTGTCACTGATTCCCTAGCCAATGAAACATTCTTTACCTGGTCATCCAATCAGAATCCCTTAATAATGTTTATGCTCTCAACTAAAGTTAAAGGTTAGGCCCTGTGTCTATTGGAGTTTAGAAGAACGAGAGATGATCTTATTGAAACATATAAGACCTTGAGGATATTTGACAGTAGATGCTGAAAAGACCCTAGAACTCCTACAGTGCAGAAGGAGGCCATTTGGCTCATTGAGCCAGCACTGACAACAATCCCATCCAGGCCTGATCTCCATAACTCCACACATTCACCCTACTAATCTCCCTGACACTAACAGATAATTTAGCATGGCAAATCAAACTAACCCGCAAACCTTTGAGCTGTGGGAGGAAACCGGAGCACCCAGCGGAAACTGACACAGACATAGGGACAACGAGCAAAGTCTATACAGATAGTTACCCAAGGCTGGAATCAAACCCAGGTCCCTAGTTCTATGAGACAGCAGCGCTAACTACTGCACCACCATGCCGCCCCTAGCGGAAGGGACCTTTTTCTCCTTGTGGGAAAGAATAGAACTAGGACAAGTTTAAAAATAAGGAGTAGAATTCTTTCATCTGGGATAAAGTCCCATGACAGGAACAGGAATGTGGAGTGTTTCCCACTGTGGGCAGGAAACCACCACATACATTCTGGTCCCAACCTCATTAATTATGTATTCAGGAATTTTGGGCCGTATACTGTGGTGGGATGGAGCTGGTTTTCACATCATTTCCAGGAGCCATGTTGAAAAGGCGGCCAACATCACTGACCCACCATTGAAGAAAGAAGATGTATCTCCAGGAACACTTATGAGGCTGGAGGATGGACATCCTCAATGACAATGGAGATCGTTGACCAGCGGTGTGCCTCAGGGATCAGTGCTGGGCCCATTATTATTTGTCATTTGTATTAATGATTTGGATGAGAATATAAGGGGCATGGTTAGTAAGTTTGCAGATGACACCAACACTGGTGGCATGGTGGACAATGAGGAAAGTTACCTCCAATTGCAACAGGATCTTGATCAACTGGGCCAGTGGGCTGACGAATGGCAGATGGAGTTTAATTTATACAAATGCGAGGTGATGCATTATGGTCGGTTGAACCAGGGCAGAGCTTACTCAGTTAATGATACAGTATTGGGAAGAGTTACAGAACAAAGAGATCTAGGGTACATGTTCATACCTCCTTGAAAGTAGAGTCACAGGTGGACAGGGTGGTGAAGAAGGCATTCGGCATGCTTGGTTTTATCGGTCAGAACATTGAATACAGAAGTTGGGACGTCTTGTTGAAGTTGTACAAGACCACACTTGGAATATTGTGTGCAATTCTGGTCACCCTATTATAGAAAGGATATTACGAAACTAGAAAGAGCGCAGAAAAGATTTACTAGAATGTGCTACCACGACTTGATGGATTGAGTCATAAGGAGAGGCTGAGTAGACTGGGACTTTTTTCTCTGGAGCTTGGGAGGGTGAGGGATGACCTTATAGAGGTCTATAAAATAATGAGGGGCAAGGTAGGTAGTCAATATCTTTTCCCAAAGGTAGGGGAGTCTAAAACTAGAGGACATAGGTTTAAGGTGAGAGGGGAGAGAAACAAAAGTGTCCAGAGGGGCAATTTTTTCACACGGAGAGTGATGAGTGTCTGGAACAAGCTGTCAGAGGTAGTAGTAGAGGCGGGTACAGTTTTATCTTTTAAAAAGCATTTAGATAGTTACATGGGTATGATGGAAATAGAGGGATATGGGCCAAAAGTGAACAATTGGGATTAGCTTCGGGGTTTTAAAAAAGCAGGGCAGCATGGACAAGTTGGGCCGAAGAGCCTGTTTCCATGCTGTAAACCTCTGTGACTTTATGCCTCTATAACTCTATAATCTGGAAGAGCCAGCTGTAGATGCTACCACCGTCCACTGCCGTGATGTTCCAGGATCCAGGGTTGCTGGGCAGCCTCGATCCTGAACTCCAGAGGAAACTCCAGGTATTGTTCCATTGAGTCATGACCTCTACATGCCATGTTGTTCCAGACATATTCTGGACTGGTGAGTTCTCTCGCTGATGTTGCACAGAATGGGGCATGAGTGGAAGATTTCAGTTGGGTCTACAACTACATCCCATTAGTGGGATGCAAATCAGTTTCGTGTCAGCCTCCAGTGGGTTTGCTGAGCTGCCATGGTGGACACTAACAGAACATCCTACTGGATATTGATGCCGGCATAAAACCAATTTGTGGACACCTGCAGAATTCTCCCCCCAGGATTAAAAATAATAAATAGTGTATAAACTGAGAACATTGTTTAAAATCAAGAGCACCATAAGTAAAGTCATTGGGTACAGTATCAAAACAAACTTAACATAAATTGACATATTTATTGAACAATGAATATATCAACCACAAATACAATTGCATCGGACTGAACCTAATATACAAACATTTGCAAAGGTTCTCATCATTCTGATGCTAATTTAAGGGATTACTTCCATGTGTTGGACACAACATATATGTGATGAAGCTGATTACTCTGCGGAGGAAGCAAGGGACAGGTCAAATGATCATAGAATTTGGCCCATCGAGCCTGCACAGACAACACTCACACCCAGGACCTATCCCCATAACCCCACGCATTTATCCTGCCAGACTCCTGACGCTAAGGGACAATTTAGCATGGACAATCAACCTAATCCGCATATCTTTGGATTGTGGGAGGAAACTAGAGCACCCGGAGAAACCCACTCAGACATAGGGAGGACATGCAAACTCCACGTAGACAGTTACCCCAGGCTGGAATTGAACTGTGCTGTAAGATGCAGTGCTAACCACTGCGCCCCCATGCCACCCCAAGTGATTGGAATAGCCCTCTGTTGGTTGCCAACCTAAAGATTATATCATTGGATCTTATTGTTAATAGAACAGGCTTGTTTTAGCTCAATAAGCTTTGGTAGCACTAATAGAATCACAGAATGATAGACCAGAGAAGGAGGCCATTCAACCCATCATGCCTATGGCAACTCCTTAAAAGAGCAAATCAATTATTCCCACTCCTCTGCTGTTTCCACAAAACCCTGCAAATACTCCACTTCCATGTTGAAAATTGTGATTGAATCTGCTAACACCATCCTTTCAGTCAGTACATTCCAGATCACAGCACCTCCCTGAACTGCCTGGTTGGCAATGAGATGTTCCATCTGAAGAAAGATTTTGCCCATGCTGTTCAGTTTGCTCTGCTGGTATCTAATTATGGAGCACCACAAATGCCTGCCAAGTACGCTGTTCTAATTTTAGCGATAGGAGGATTCAGCAACACCAACTGGGAAAAAACATTTAATAAAATTCTAAATCTGATCCTCAGCTTTGGCTAATGTTTAAATCTGTTAGCCAAAAATTGGTTGGCAGCGCTGGCTCTACAATTGGCTTTGACAGTCCTGGAAAGGGAGAATATATTCTTAGATTCCCACTCCAGATTGGTGCCCAGAGCTCATTACTGGAACAGCATGAATGAATATCATTGGGAAAGATGTTTTTATTTTTCCCTGTGCCCAAAGTGTACCAATATTTCCTTTTAATGGATTTGCCATTTTGATCACAAAGTACACAGAGGAAAATTCTCCCCTGGCGAGGACAGGAATGGGCTTAGCCATGATTACACAAAGATTGTAAAAAATTCAGAAAATGGATTGTTTCACTCTGTTTCCTTTCAGCAAGCTACCCCACACTCTGTCAATGTAGGCGGGAGTTTCACGTGGGAGGAGGAGTCTAAGCTCGCTGGAGAAGCCAGCTGCAGACTGTTCAGAGCGCCATTACACAGGCATCCCGATCTCCCAGCGCACTGGGATTTCTGCTGCCACCCACCACCCCCCCCCCCCAAAGACATTGCTTTCCCCTCCATCACCTCCATCATCAGCAGCAGTGTAACTGCCCCCCTCAACCCCCCACCATGGCAACACAAATTCCCCAGCTTCCCTGGCGAGCTTAGACTCCTCCTCCCGGCCCACCGGTGTGAAACTCCCGACCACATTGACAGAGTGTGGGGTAGCTTGCTGAAAGGAAACGGAGTGAAACAATCCATTTTCTGAATTTTTTACAATCTTTGTGTAATCATGGCTAAGCCCATTCCTGTCCTCGCCAGGGGAGAATTTTCCTCTGTGTACTTTGTGATCAAAATTGCAAATCCATTAAAAGGAAATATTGGTACACTTTGAGCACAAGGAAAAATAAAAACATCTTTCCCAGTGATATTCATTCATGCTGTTCTAGTGATGAGCTCTGGGCACCAATCTGGAGTGGGAATCTAAGAATATATTCTCCCTTTCCAGGACTGTCAAAGCCAATTGTAGAGCATCGGGATTCTCTCAATGAGTCAATGATTCCCCCGTCACAACCCCTTCCGCAGACCACCCTTTTGCTCATCACCCCCCTCTGCACATGCTCCCCCATGGCTAATCAGGCTCCCTGCATCCTCCTTCCCCCTCTTTGCCAATTACTCCTTCTCTGCAAGCCCTCTCACCAACAAGGCGGGGAGTGGGGGAGTGTCTTTGAGGCTGGAATTGGCCATGCCTAGTGCATTAATGTCACGTAAGTCATCACATTGATATCTAAATCTGCTTCATGCCTTTTTGGGTGTTAAACCGATCATGCCAGCAAAACAGGATCCTGGAGGCCTGGCACCAAATCCTCCCATGTTATCATCCCAGCCCACTGTGCTGATTGATCAACACAGCGGGTCACAAACATCACATCCAGATAGCCCATTGATGCTCACTGGCAGGATTCAACATGAATAGCAGCCTCAAGAGTCAGGCACCAGAGTGCACATTGTGAGCATAGATTTGCACCCCATGGAATAGGCAGTGCCTGTAGGAGAGAAGGCAATGGAAGAAGGGAAAGAAAAAGAATTATGAATTATATATTTTAAGATGCTGCAGTTCAAAGTATCCCCAAATCTCATTGAAAATCACAATTAGAAGCTCTCAACTCCAGTTTTCTAAAGAAGCCCAGTCCATAAAATTAAGGTTTGATATTTTTAAGCACAACTTATTTCTGGAGAAGTGAAATCCAAACCAGAGTGTCCAAATTAAAGAAGATAAATTTTAGACTGATATCAGCAAATGATTTGCCATACATCACGTGACAAACACACTCATTTGAATCATTTAAACAAGAAGAGTTGGGTACTGTGATAATGACTGGTAGGTCTTTCTAGAGGGATGAACAAGATAAGCTGAATGTAAGAATGTAAGAAATAGAACCATAGAATCCTTACAATGAAGAAGGAGGCCATTCAGTCCATTGAACTTGCACAGCAACAGTCTCACCCAGGCTCTATTCCTGTTAGCCTACGTATTTACCCTGCTAATCCCCTTGACACTAAGGGGCAATTTAGCATGGCCAACCAACCCAGCCCGCACATCTTTGGAGTGTGGGAGGAAAATGGAGCACCTGGAGGAAACCCACGCAGATATGGGGAGAATGTGCAAACTCCACACAGTCACCCAAGGTTGGAATTGAACCAATGTGCACCGTGCCGCCCAGAACAAGTATAAAATATTTAGTCTTTCCAGCCCACTTCACCATTCAATAAGATCATGGCTGATCATCTACCTCAAGTCCACACTCTTGTCCTAACTCAAATCCCTTGAATCTACTCAGGCTAGATTTTAGCAGACACTGTGAACCCCATTCCCACTCCACCCTGCAGCTGAAATGTTGTGGCAAACCCACCAATGACCATAATGGCTTCCCCAGTACAATGCAATTGAACCCTGGGAACATTGTCAACTATCCCCTATCTCAGGAGAAAGCCTAGTCTGAGAGAGCTTCAGGCAATCAGACAGTCAGTGGCTCTGTAATTCAAGTAGTACCACGTGGGAGCAGTGGCCCCAGTCCCAACAAAGAGGAGCCCAGCCTCAAAGATAAACCTGAGGTATCACCAGGGCCCAGATGGCAGGACCCAGTGAGGGGGATTCATGGGCCTAAGTTAGGAAACCAATGTCGGAGGACAATGGGCTAAGTATAACATTTGGAAGGGTTGCCTCCAGCAGGTTTGGAGGATGGACAAGGAGCGTTCTCCACACCCTCTCCTTGCCAAACACCAATCTGCATAGCTAAATTACTGGACTACCTGTAATAGATGGGCCTCCCCTTGCTGCCCACTTCAGTGTCTTAAGAGTCTATGGGCTGCCAGATGCCTCCCCCACTCCTCATAATATTTCAGACAGGTCAGGGCAGATGAGCAGGCTGTGAGAAGGCCACCTATTGGGTTTTTTCAAGTCCTCCCACTTCCAAGCAGGTGGCCAGTGGGTACAGAACACATCCCAAAGCATCTAAAGAATTTTATTGATCTGTCTTGAAAACAATAACTGAGCATTCGCTAATTTACCTGTATTTTTGTGAGCCTGTATTAAAGGTAAAACAGAATAATAAACCATTTTGTGCTCACATGTCAACATTACAATGGTTTATAATTCTGGAGATGATTCTTATTTTTAAGATCACTGAATAGAGTATTGGAGAACAAATAATAACAAAAATAAAATCAATGTGATTTCTACAGCATGCTCCAAGAATAGGATGCTCAAATGATTCTCGCAGTTTTCCTGTTGAAGGTTAAAGAATGAGTATCGATCTTAGTTTTAGAGAAGGCAGGTTTTATAAAACCGCCGGAGAAATTCAATACCTCTAAAAGATAATCCATATTTTAAAACTACAACTATGTAATTTTTTTATGCTGGCAGACACACAAATATATATAAACATGGATCTTTAAACACTGTGGCTCAATATTAATGTGACGTTCATGATTGAGACACAGATGAGAAACAATGAGTATGTATCAAAATATTTCAGTGCTAAATATGTGGGAGGCAGTTCTCCCGGCCCACTGCACTGTTCTAGCAGTGCAACAGGCCAGAAGATATCAATGGAGGCCACATCAGAGGCTTCCTGCTGACTGCCCGGGCCTCCACGCAACTCCATGGCTGAGGAGGGCACATCGGGACTGGCCCAGAGAGGTCCAGAAGGCCAGCATTGAGGGAAGGTTGGGGGGGGTTCAGAGGAGAAGTGATGGGGAGGTTGGGGGGCTAATGAGATGTGCCAATCTCCATTCTAACAGATCAGCACATGCGCAATGGCCCTCTTAGCTCTATGGGTAGCACGGTGACACAGTGATTAGCACTGCTGTCTCACAGCACCTGGGACCTGGACTCAATTCTCGGCTTGGGTCACTGTCTGTGTCAAGTTTGCACGCACTCCCTGTGTCTGCATGGGTTTGTTCCGGGTACTCCGGTTTCCTCCCACGGTGTGAAAGATGTGTGGTTAAGTACGTTGATCCAAGCAGCTGCCGAAGTGTGGCGACAAGGAGAATTTCACAGTAACTTCATTGTGGTGTTAATGTAAGCCTCACCTGTGACTAATAAATAAACTTGACTTTGCTCTATGCCGCCAGCCTCTCCAAGGGGAATAGGACCCACCTCTGATTTTCAGAGGGAATCCTGCTAGGGCGCTCTGCGCTGCTCAGAGCGTGGGAGATTCAATCTGAAAGTCATCCTAAAAAATCAGCAGGCGTTATTCCCGTTTTCATGCAAACTGGGGACTTCAAATTTTTTTGCGAGAATCCCGGCCATGGTATAGCCTATTGAGGGAAGAATTGCGAGCAATGAATGTCATCAGTTTCAAGAGAAAGATAGATGGATTTCTGGCAGATAAGTTTACTGAAGATTGTCAGAAGTAAAGTGGGGTGGAAGTTTGTGTATTTTGCCACTTGCCCAGTGAATGGAGATGGTCATTTTAATCCTGTGTGGCCCTTTGATGCTCAGGAAATTGGAACATTATTAAAACATGCATTAAAACATATCTCATGATTTTACATCAGTAACCATGAAGAACCTAAAGAATTCTTGGTTGCCTAAAAGAAATAAGGAGAAAATTCTAGAATCCTTGACAACAATCCCACCAGGCTCCATCCCTGTAACCTACGTATTTATCCTGTTAATCCCCTTGACGCCAAGGAGCAATTTAACATGGCCAATCAACCTAATCTGCACGTTTTTGGAATGTGGGAGGAAACTAGAATTCTTGGATTTCTCTACAGCTGTTTCAGTTTTCGCCTCGGGAGATTGTGGTGCTAGTAATTGGGAAGGTAATGAATGAGCTTGCACGATCAAATGGTTAAATGAGGATCAATGATGTGGATGTTCATTTTGTACGGATGTAACCTTTAATTTCTTTCAATCAATTTATTTAATTAGAGTATAGGATTAAAAGTAAAGAGGTGATGAAAAATAGACTAAGTCTAATACCAATTCTACTTAGTGCTCTGTCCAGGTGACTTTAGTTGCTTTCTATGGGTGAATGAAAAATTGGGAAATTATAGTTGGCTGTTTCCCTTTGTGGATGAATCCAGACCAACAGGATATAATTATTAAATGACCATGAATAGATTAAATGAAGAATTTAGGAGGATTTTCTTTTACATAGTGAGGTGGCAATGTGAAATTCATTTCCACATACAGTGGCTTAACCAAATAATAGTGATGCAATTAATGAGAGGCTTCATACTTGAGGGAGAAGGAAATAGAGGGATACGGGAACAGGATATGAAAGGTAATTAGAGTGGGAGATTTGTGTGGCACCATGGTTGGCACTACAGCCTCACAGTGCCAGAGATCTGGGTTCAATTCCAGCCTCGGGTCACTGTTTGTGTGTAGTCTGCACATTCTCCTCATATCTGCATGGGTTTCCTCCCACATTCTAAAAATGTGCAGATTAGGTTAATTGGCCATGATAAATTGCTCCTTAGCGTCAAGGGGATTAGTAGGATAAATACGTGGGTTACGGGGATGGAGCCTGGGTGGGATTGTTGTCAGTGTAGGTTCGATGGGCTGAATGGTCTTCTTCTGCACTGTAGGGATTCTCTCAACACCAGCAGAGCCTATCTCAGAGCTGCAGATTCAATGTAACAGCTCAGTTTCACATTTCAATTAAGCCAATTTCAGATGAAATGATGAAGTGTCGTCTACCTGCTCACATTGTCCTCACATTAAAGATCCCACGGTGCTCTATAAAGTTGACCAGCAAATTCAGATATTCTCCCATGCAATATTCCTCCCTCAAACAGAACAAAAAGATAGATTGGCTGGCCATTCAACTTCTTGCTTGTGTGTCATGCTACAAACTTACTTACATAATAACAGCCAATGTACTTCAAAAATAATTTATTCTGCGAAGAATTATAACATTTCAAAAAGATACGGTGCTAATACCTGCAATCTCTTTCATTAATTTAATCTGTCAGTTACCATGAAGAGTCCAAAATAGACTACAACCAGCAGGAGAATTTATCAATATTGGAAACGTGTTACATTTGAGAGACTATTCCAAAGAAAACACTTCCATTTCTAAATTTTCTCTTCAAACAATAAGCTACATCCAAATAGGTGCCTTTTAAAAAGAAAAGTCAGCTCTCAGTCAAACTAAGGAGTTGATGAAACTCAGCGCGTGATTCATCTGTTCAATTATACAAATCGATACTTAAAATGGAATAAAGTGGAGATCGATTTGATACTCCAACAAACCAATCATGTTTCATATGAGCACTCCCCTTGCTTCTTCGTAGCTTGAGACCCAATCCCTGAGGGAAAATGTCAAAACACCTGCAGAGGAGTGTTTCATACGCAAATAGGAAGTGGAAATGGCTCATTTGTTTACGGCCATAGTTTGGACATTTGGACTGATTGTTATCGGAACGGGTGGTTTATTAAATCCCAATGCATTTAAATTACATTGGAAGATTTTAATAAGCACAGCTTGATCAAATAAAACACATTTAATTTCCATCAGGCTGTTCTAATTAAAAGGTTGCAATTGTATTGCCACAGATCTGTTATGTTCAGCAAATACCATTCCCCTATGATTTTGAAGCTTCACAGACAAAAGGAAGTTTGTTTCCATGGTTAGCCAATGTGCTTATTTATATGCTTTTGCCACGCATTCATGAAACTCCAAAGTAAAACCTCACAATGCATTATGCACCTTAAAATGAATAACCAGAAGATAACTTGACACTATCTCTCTTTTAAAGACTCAATATTTTTTACACAATGAGATGACATTTTTAATAGATTTTAATTTTCAAGCTACTTTTCTGAAATTTGGCCTGATTAAATGAATCTCATAATTATATCAATCCTCAAACAATTATTATTTTGCATCTAGTTTGTAAAAATGTTTCAATAATTATCTAACTGTTTCTTAAATTCATTCACGGGATGTTGGGTGTTGCTGGCTAGCCCAGCAATTATTGCCCATGCCTAATTGCCCTTGAGAAGGTGGTGGTGAGCTGCTTTCTGAACCGCTGCAGTCCATGTGGTGCAAGTACACCCATAGTGCTGTTAGGACGGCAGTTCCAGGATTTTCACCCAGCAACAGTGAAGGAACAGCAATGTATTTCCAAGTCTGGGTGATGAGTGGCTTGGAGGGGAATCTCCAGATGTTGGTACTCCCACGTGCCTGCTGCCCTTGTCCTTCTAGTTGATGGCAGTTGTGGGTTTGGAAAGTGTTGCCAAGGGAGCCTAGGTACGTTCCTGTAGTGCATCTTCTGGATGGCACAAACGGCCCGTGGCTGCCACTGTTCATCGGTGGTGGATGTAGTGATTGTTTTTGGAAGGTGTTCTAATCTTGTGAGCTGCTGTTTCCTGGATGGTGTCAAGCTTCTTGAATGTTGTTGGAGATGCACCCATCTAGGCAAGAAGACAGTATTTCATCACTCTGCTGACTTGTGCCTTAGAGATGGTGGACGTGCTTTGGGGACACATTGTAGCTTTTTTCAATAAACATAAGAACATAAGAACATAAGACAAAAGCATGGAGTACAGTAACTCACCAGAGCATTTGCTATAGCAATGATTTCATTCTGTATCAGCCTGCCATGAGAAACCTTATCAAAAGCTTTACTAAAGTCCACGTATACCACATCCACTGGCCTGTCCTGGTCAATTTTGTTTTCACTTCCTTGAAGAACTCAATCAAGTTTGTGAAACATGACCTCCCCTTCACAAAGCCATGTTGCCTATCGCTAATAAGCCTATTTTCTTCCAGATACGATACATCCAGTCCCTAAGAATCTTCTCTAATAATTTCCCCACCATTGCTGTAAGCTCACAGGCCTGTAATTTCCTGGATTGTCTCTTCTTCATAAACAGAGGAATGATGCTAACCCCTCTCTAACCTTCTGATACCTTTCCCGTGGTTAAAGAGCATACAAAGATTTTGGCCAAGGCCACAGCAATTTCTTCCCTCGCCTCTCTCAGTATTCTGAGATAGACCTTATCTGGCCATGAGGACTTGTGTTTTTCAAAACCTCCAAACCTCCTCCCTTTTTACTTCAACATGTTCTAGAATGTAACATTCTCCTTACTGTACTCACCATCCATCACATCCTTCTCCTTTGTGAATACAGGTGCAAAGTACTTGTTAAGGACCTCACCCACCCCATCTGGGTCCACACAGAAATTCCCTCTTCTGTCCTTGAGTGGACCTACCCTTTCCTTAATTTCCCTCTTCCTCCTCATATATGCATAAAAGGTCTTGGGATTCTCCTTAATCCTGTCTGCCACGGACATTTCATGGCTTCTTTTTGCCTTTCCAAGTCCTGTTTAAGCTCTTTCCTGCTACCTTTGTATTGCTTAAGAACCTTACCCATTTCCAATTTCCTGAAATTCATGTATGCCCCCCTCTTTTTTTTCATTAAGCTCACAATCTCTCCTGTCATCCAGAGTTCCTGAATCTTGTCCACATTAGATAATGGTTTCACAGTCACTATTAGACTTTTAATTCCAGATTTGTGTTGAATTCAAATTTCACCATCTGTCATACTGGAACTTGAACCCAGGTCCCCAGATCTTACCCTGGGCTTCTAGATTACTAGTACAGTAACAATACCACTCCACCACTGTCTCTCCAAGTTGCAGTTTCATAAATTCACACACAGTCTCAAGATCAATCAGAGTGTAACTCTACATATTATTCAGTAAGTATGTGAAATTTGGCTGCAGAGCACATGTTTTCTTTGTGCTGTTTTCTCTCCATAAGTTATATTCCTAGTGCAGACACATACTTCTAGTAAAAGCTGCATTGAAGCTGTTTTGGTGAGTGTGTTAGCACATGCAAGGAGAGCATCCACCAGAAGCATTCAGAGTACACAGATTGTCATCCTGATATGATGCCAGCATTGCCACTTTGGAGCTCCACACTTCAGCTAACCTCCTCAAAACACACATTCAGCAGCAAAAATGACCCAAGAAAATAATGCCCCTAAAATGCAATTTTAATTTTACTCCATTTTTAAAGTTGCAAAATCAATGCTCGGAATGGACCAGGCAAACCCAAAATCCATTCCTTGCTTGTTCCAGAAACCAAATTCAAAATCCAATTGAATCCGATTCAAGGTCCTCATAAGGGAGACAAGCAAGTTCCAAGCTGGCAAGATGAGGCATTACACCCCATCTTGGGCTTGATCTGACTGACACTTGGTATTAACCAAAAGTGCAATTTTAAGGGATTATCAATTATTTTCAGGATTAAGACATCATTAAATGAAGAAGGATGGGAGGAAGCTCATGTGGAGCATAAATGTCAACGATAGGGCCTTTGGGCCAAATAGCCTCTTTCTCTGCTTGTATATTCTGTATAATTCTGTTTAAGAAATTTTGACAAAGGTGAATGATCTGCAATTTCATTGTTTTGTGTGAGAAGATGCCAGCGCACGAGATTTTTGCAGAAGGCATTTGGCAATGAAAGCAACTCAAGTGGATACAAACACTTCAATTTACAGAGACATCCTACGTGGTATCAGACACAAGCCAGCAATCAGTGGGGAAGGAAGGAATCAGAAGGAGTTGGAGGATAACTGTTCTTTTCCAGTTTTGATGAGTGCTGTAAAATCTTTGTTACACTGTTGGACTCTAACTTTGAGATTACAACATTTAATGTTTGAAGTCAAGCAAAGTTGAATGTTCAGTTTTCTCAAAAAAATGTTCTTAACATTTTTCACTAACCACAATTATTTACGTAAGATCAACACAGCACTGACGGGGCTTGTTAATGAAGAAATGATCTGCAGTGAGAATGTTAAAGAACATGTATAATCTCCCTTACTCATGTAATTCCTTCTCTTGAAGTTTTCTTTTGTGGCTAAAATGGAATTTAACAAACAAAAGATAAAAATCTCTTTTCCAAAGAGAGTGATAAGAGATTGGTTACTCAACAGATGGGCATGACTCAAATGCTTTGATGAATCAAATGGTGCAATCCAGTTTCAAGCCCAGTGTTACATCCTCTGCATTACTCATAATTAGTGTTGGAAGGGAGTGGCATTTCTCATTCCAAAAGAAATGTGAACTTTCCCCTGGATCACATGCGATTCGATTAATGTGCTTAATGAAATACAGCAGTTAACCAATGGCCCTGGTTGCTGGATGGTTGACCTGGATACATCACCGTGATGTCTGTATAACGTTGACTCACATTTCAAGACACCACACGATGGGCTATTTGGAAAGTGACGAGTGAAAAGTCATAATGACAATTCTAGCAGGGGCCATTTTAGTATATTGATTTTCTTCCCAGAGAAAAATTGTTAGTGTCAAGACCTTTCAGTGGATTGAAGAACAATTAAGGAAGTGCCCCGTGAATGGTTTTCAATGGAGGAGGCATATTGCCTGGATTAACATTCTGTCCACTGGATTTGTAATAGGTCCTAAAGGAATTAGTTCCAAAGGAATAAACATGTAGATTATCTCTTGCTTTTATATCTTTTGGATTTTCTATTTGTCATAGCCATAGAAACAGAGGGGGTGGCTGGGAGGGGGGGGTGGCTGGGTGGTGTGGTGCAATCCCACCAGAATTTGACAGAGTCTTGGTTCCAAAAAGAAAATGGTGAGAGAAACAAGTCGACTTTCTCTCCAGATCTTATCACACTCTGTACACAAAAAAAAACAGGTAGGCATTTTCACACCATCATGCAGGGTGGGCGGGGTCAGGGGGTGGGCGGGGGGGTTGCCTACGCATGCCAGCAAAGCCCAGCTCTGAATTCATGGCACCATGTTTAAAGGGCACCCCAATTAAACCATCAATAAACCTTCCCTCAGCCCACCACAGTGGCCTCAGGGGCTCCCACTCAACGCACCCCTCCCTGATCATAGACGGCATTCACCTCCATCCTTTGGCACAAGTTGGTATTGCTAGGTTGGCATGGTGGCAACCTGGTAGTGTCAACCTGTGACAGGGGGCAGCGCCAGGCAGTGCCAGGGCACTGGTCTGACCATGTTTCTCTCCCCAGGGGTTATACTCACCTTTATCCACTTGGAGGATTCCCATCATAGGTTCAAGTCTGGGTGAACCTGTTGCAAACTGTGCCAACGTCACGTCACGTCGACATGGTTTCAATATACAGCGAGAGGTCAATGTAGGGTGAGGGGGTTAATGACATAAAAATCATAGAATACGTAGAATCATAGAATCTCTACAGTGCAGAAGAAGGCCATGTGGCCCATCAAGTCTGCACCAACCACAATCCAACTCAGACCCCATCCCTTTACCCCATACATTTACCCTGCTCATCCCCTAACACCAAGGGGCAATTTATCCTGGCCACTCAATCTAACCTGCATATTTTTGGAGTGTGGGAGGAAACCAGAGCACCCTGAGGAAACCCATGCAGACACAGGGAGAACGTGCAAACTCCAGACAGACAGTGACCCGAGACCAGAATTGAGCCTGGGTCCCAGGCAACAGTGCTAACAACTCTGCTACTGTGCCGTATTTAATTCAGATTTACATATGGCAAGTGTGGGTTCAAGATCCCACCGTAACGAAAATAAGAGCAGGAGCAGCCCAATCAGCCTTTCAAGCTTGCTCTGCAATTCAACATGATTATACTGATCATCCAAATCAATATCCTGATCCTGTCTTCCCCCATACCCATTGATACCTTTCAACACAAGGGGTGTCTAACTCCTTCCTGAAAACATACGCCCCAAATTCTACTGCCCTGCCCACCACCACAGAACTGGAGCAGGTGAGGGGAGTAAAATCCCATCCACAATGTTTTGGTCTCAACTGCTTTCTGTGGTCGAGAATTCCATAGACTCACCAATCTCTGAGTGAAGAAATTACTCCTCTGTCCTAAACAGTTTACCCATAATCTCACACTGTCACCACAGACTCACAGTGATTGACTCTTAAATGCCCCCCTGAAATGGCCTAGCAGGGCAATTAGAGATAGGCAACAAATGCTGGCCCAGCCAGTAATACCCATGAAAAGATTTTAAAAATTAATGAATATATTAATATATATTAATTATAATAATATATTAATATATATTAATGAAATATGTGTGGGTTCAGTTGATTGGCCTTGCTAAATTGACCCTAGTGTCAGAGGGATTAGCAGGGTCAATGAAGGTTATAAAATAGGGCCTGGATGGGATTGTGGTCAGTATAGGCTGGATGGGCCAAATGGCTTCCTTCGGTACTGTAAGGTTTCTATAACTTAATGGTGAAATTCTTAAATCCACGTATGCAAAATGATGCACTAGGATCAGCAAGTCTGATCAAAAAAGTAGGTGGCAAACTTACTTAGATTAGTTAGATAAATGGCCAGTATGGCAGGTGAAATTTGATTTACACAAGTGCAGAGTGATATATTTGAGATGAGGAAGTACCAGGCAAGTTTATATCACGTAGAGTTATCTGTTACAACTAAGGGATCAAAAAAACAGACCCAAGGATAATAGTTAATTGCTAAGTATTACATAAGTGAGTGAGATGGCTCTGTCATAGGAGTTACATTGTGTTTTTTATATCTTTCTGAATCACCTTGAGATAGTTTTCCATGTTAATGGTAGTAGATAAACAGGTATTGTTTTATTGTTAAATTTCTTTCCTACACATCAATGAGTTTTACACTCAGTTATATAAGGCTTCAATATATCTGTACATGGGATACTTGTCCATTGCCTCATGACGAAGGTTATTGAGGTTCTGAAAAAGGGAGGGCAGAGATAAGGAGACTATATGTTGCCCGGTATGGTGGGGAGGTCCTATGAGGAGAGACTGAAGGATTTAGGGTTGTTTTCGTTGGAAAGAAGGCGGCTAAGAGGGGATCTTATTGAAACATATAAGATGATTAGAGGTTTAGATAGGGTGGATAGTGATAGCCTTTTTCCTCGGATGGAGAAAGCTAGCACGAGGGGGCATGGCTTTAAATTAAGGGGGGGTAGCTACAGGACGGATGTCAGGGGTAGGTTCTTTACTCAGCGGGTGGTGAGGGATTGGAATGCCCTGCCTGCTGCAGTTGTAAACGCGCCTAGTTTGGGGGCGTTTAAGAGATCTATGGATAGGTTTATGGACGAAAAGGGATTGGTATAGGCTAGTGGGTCATTGTTTTTGTAACTGGTCGGCGCAACATCGTGGGCCGAAGGGCCTGTTCTGCGCTGTAATGTTCTATATATCTTAAAGCCTACAGTTATGAGGATAATAGAACCTTTAACTTTGAAGAAACACGGAGATGTCGAGGTTTTACATTATGAAGAATTTGCATAAAATCTGCCTCATTAGCTTATTTTGAGATGGAGTGGTGTTAGGACTCCCGTGTCACGCTCATCAAATCTACAGATGAAGAATTAAGTTAGGAACACAGAAATCCTTAATTTTGCAGAGAATTATAGCCTGTTGGAATGAAGTGCAAAGATATGTTGTGAATAAAGACTCATGAGAGACTTTTCAATGGTATCTTGATAAGTCCTGAAGGAAAAATGACATTTCCAATTCCTAGGAATTAGACCTTGTTCTTAGACCTTGCGTGATACTGGAAAAGCTACATATACTCTACTGCCGGAATTTTACTGATTCTGGGTTGGGTGAGGCTCACAAAATAGAACATAGAACATTACAGTGCAGTACAGGCCCTTCTGCCCTCAATGTTGCGCCGACCAGTGGAACCAATCTATTGACCCTCTAACCTAAACTATCCCAATATTATCCATATGCCTATCCAATGACCATTTGAATGCCCTTAAAGTTGGCGAGTCCACTACTGCTGCAGGCAGGGCATTCCACACCCTTACTACCCTCTGAGTAAAGAAATGGCCTTGGGCAGGATCAGAAAGGACAGCAGGACTAGAGGGCACAGCCTCAAGATAGGGGGGGGGGGGGCAGTTTAGAACGGAGTTGAGGAGAAACTTCTTCACTCAAAGGGTGGTGAATCTCTGGAATTTTCTACCTGTTGAAGTGGTGGAGGCTACCTCGCTAAATATATTTAAGACACGGGTAGATAGGTTTTTGGTAGGCAAGGGAGTTAAGGGTTATGGGGAGAGGGCAGGAATGTGGAACTGAGACATGACAGATCAGCCATGATCTTATTGAATGGCGGGACAGGCTCGAAGGGCTAGATGGCCTACTCCTGCTCCTATTTCTTATGTTCTTATGTTCTTATCTTATGAGTCTTGGGGGAGGCAGTAAAATATCGACTTACATCTCCAGTTGTGCTGAAAGGTGGTCACTGAGGTCACAAATGTTTTTACAACTAAACAGCCAATTGCCAGGCAACTTCTTTGGGCTTTAAGATCTAACAATAAGAAATGGGACTGGAACATCAGAATCAGGTCGAGCAAGGAAGATGGGGTTCTCTCCCTGAAGGAAAGGAATTTTGGCTTGCATAGTGGTTTGTCACTCAAGCTGGAATGAAGAGAAATGGTTTTATACTCCTATCAGCTTTTTTGCTCACTTTAATGATCGGAGGAAACATTGGGAACAATATGTCCATAATTAGATCTTGTTGGGGTCTTTCTGAATATGGGGTACCTTGACTGCTAAGCTGGTTAAAACAAAGAGAAATCAAGACATATGAAATTTAAAGGTCTCACATCCCCTTGGTTTACTGAACTAACCAATTTTAGCAATACACAGGTGATAGAAGCAGAGGGCATTGACCTTCGGTTGAGAGACAGAAAAACTGGCTTTCCTATTCTTGGTCATCATCCAGTGGTATCCAGGGGAGGCAATTGCCTAGTAGTATTATCACTAGACTATTAATCCAGAAACGCAGCTAACGTTTTGGGGACCTGGGTTCGAATCCCGCCACGGCAAATGATGGAATTTGAATTTAATTTTAAAAAATCTGAAAGTAAGAACATACTGATGACTGTGAAACCATTGTCAATTGTTGGAAAAACCCATCTGGTTTGCTAATGTTCTTTAGGGAAGGAAATCTGCCATCCTTACCTGGCCTGACCTACATGTGACTCTGAAATAGTCTAGCAAGCTACTCAGCTGTATCAACTACAAAAAAGCAGCTCACTATCACCTTCTCAGGGACAACTAGGAATGGGCAGTAAAAGCTGGCAAGCCAGTGATGTCCGTGTCCCATGAATGAATAAAAAAGATTGAAAGTGTGCATATGCTAATGTTAGCCAAGTTCAGGATCGTGGTTAGTTGTGATACTCCTGTGATCAAATAGCCCATGTGTGTCTGCATTCAGATAGAAAGAGTAACTCCTTGGGCGAGGTACAGGAAATCAACCATCCCTTGCAGAACCTTATCCCTGTATAATATCTTCAGGAGAGGGTGGGAAAGAAAGAGGAATAAAGAATAAATAAATATTACAAAGTTACAGGGTGTTTTCCCACAATTAAATTGGAATGTTAGTGTAAGATGTGACAGGAACTTGTTAGTTATTTCTCATATTGCCTCAGCATGTTTTCAAAATTACTTCGTAACCACAAGTATTCATGGAAAATACAAACAGCAATGATGACTGGCTAATGAAGAATGGCCCTCGTGAAAATTCTTCAGCACTTTTGCACCCACTATCAGCAGAAAACTCAAAGAAAAATTTTTTTAAAGAATATTTATATTTCTCCATTATCATTGTGGTTGAAGTGAAGGAACCTTGAACATTGGAAAAATAACATTGCCATGATATATAAATTGTCACACAATTTACATATCATGGTGAAGGCTCTGAAACTCACCAGAAACACCACAAGCCCTCCATATGCTCATACAATGTCCCAGTATTCATGCACGAGCTATTAAAGTAAGAAGCAGTTGACTATTTGACCATGGAAGGCAGCATAGCCAAGTCCAAGATTATCCTGAATACTTCCCAGACGTAATATTATTTTGAAATAGACTGGTGGGTTGGCTGACTTGTTACAGCTCTCAATGATTAGTATTCAGCATGAAAACTAATTATTTGCTGTGCTCCCTAGTCACACTGGGGCCATAAGCAGCATACCCAACTGAAATTACATAACTAATCACTATTCTGTAATCAAATCTGCAGACATGGTGTTATAATACATATATATAATAATAGTACAGGAACATAAATCCCAAAAAAAACATGTGTCTTTTTTTTAAATTCATGAATGGGATGTGGATGTTGTTGAGTAAGCCAGCCTTGGCATCTTGAGGGGAATTGCTTGATAGAGCAGACGCAGCACGGTTTCGTTAAAGGGAAGTCGCGCCTGACAAATTTACTGGAGTTCTATGAGGATGTGTCTAGGGCGGTGGATAGAGGAGAGCCGGTGGATGTGGTCTTTCTTGATTTTCAGAAGGTGTTTGACAAGGTACCTCACAAGAGGTTATTGCAGAAGGTCAGGGGACATGGAGTTGGGGGTAGGGTGTTAGCGTGGATAGAGGATTGGTTGTCAAATAGGAGGCAGAGAGTGGGGGTCAATGGGTGCTATTCGGATTGGCGGTTGGTGACTAGTGGAGTGCCCCAGGGGTCGGTGCTGGGGCCTCAGCTATTTACCATTTATATAGATGATCTGGAGGAGGGAACCGAGTGTATGGTGTCGAAATTTGCTGATGACACCAAGATTGGTGGAACGGCAAATTGCGCGGAGGGTGTGGAGAGTCTGCAGAAGGATCTAGATAGGCTGGGCGAATGGGCCAGGAACTGGCAAATGGAATTTAATGTTGGCAAGTGCGAGGTGGTCCACTTTGGTAGGAATAATGGTAGGAAGGATTATTACTTACGTGGCGAAAAACTGCAGCAGGCGACGGTGCAGAGGGACCTCGGGGTCCTTGTGCATGAGTCGCAAAAACCCAGCTTGCAGGTGCGGCAGGTGGTCAGGAAGGCAAATGGGATGCTGGCCTTCATAGCGAGGGGGATTGAATATAAAAGTAGGGAGGTCTTGCTGCGGCTGTATAGGGCATTGGTGAGGCCGCAGCTGGAGTACTGTGTGCAGTTTTGGGCGCCGTACTTACGCAAGGATATTTTGGCCTTGGAGGGAGTGCAGAGGAGGTTTACTAGGCTGATGCCGGAGTTGAGGGGGTTGAGCTATGAGGAGAGGCTGAATAAACTAGGCTTGTACTCGTTCGAGTTTAGAAGAATGAGGAGAGATCTCATTGAGACGTATACGATGATGAATGGGATGGATAGGATAGAGGTGGAGAGACTCTTCCCGCTCAGAAAGGATAGCAGGACTAGGGGGCACAGCCTCAAGATAAAGGGGGGGCGGTTTAGAACAGAGCTGAGGAAGAACTTCTTCACTCAAAGGGTGGTGAATCTCTGGAATTCTCTGCCCGTTGAAGTGGTGGAGGCTGCCTCGCTGAATATTTTTAAGACGTGGGTTGATGGGTTTTTGATAAGAGAGGGGATTAAAGGTTATGGGGAGAGGGCGGGAATGTGGAACTGAGCCACGACAGATCAGCCATGATCTTATTGAATGGCGGGGCAGGCTCGAAGGGCCAGATGGCCTACTCCTGCTCCTATTTCTTATGTTCTTATGTTCTTAATTGCCCACACCTATTTGCTCGGAAAAATGTGGTAGCATGCTGCCTTCTAAGGTATTCTTATTCACCCAGTGACTTTCATCTCTGTATGCTCAGTGTAAAACTCCAGGCTCACAGCAACGTGCTTGCTTCTTATATTACAAACAAATTACTGCGGATGCTGGAATCCGAAACAAGAACTGGAAAATCTCAGCAGGTCTGACAGCATCTGTGGAGAGAGAATAGAGCCAACGATTTGAGCCTGGATGACCCTTTATCAGAGCTCTGACATTAGCTCTGTTCTCTCTCCACAGATGCTGTCAGACCAGCTGAGATCTTCCAGTATTTTCTTGATGAATGGGAGAGGAGTTTCAAAAGGCCAATTTTGCTCCTATCCCTTATGCTTTTTAGCCAATGAGTTTGTATTTCTGATATCATCCATTGTTTTGTATTGGCCTATCAAACTACGAAAACAAAATGGCCAAATTTCAAATTGCGCAGCTTTTGCTGATGGGGACTATGTTCAAACACCTCAAAGCATTTCACAAAGTGGATTTTTATGGGATGCGGGCTTTTATGTGGTTGATTCTTAACTGCCCTCAGAAATAGCCTCACGAACCATTCAGTTCAGGACACAGTAAGAGATGGGCAACAAATTACTGGCCTTGCCAGTATTGCCCGCCTAAGATAAATGGTACATCATGGTCAGAGACGGGTAGACCGTCTGCAGAATTTCAGGCTCACTGTATTTCAAATTGATGCAACTAAGCCAGCATTGAAGTGCAACCTCTTGAGTGGCATTTTCCTCTGTTTTTTACATTTACGATTATGAATCATCAAATGACTATTGGAGAGAACCCACACATTTTGCACTGCCTGTTCTTTTGTGCTTTTTTGGACTGACACTCCAGTGCAGGACTGAGGGAATGCTGCACTGTCAGAGGCGTTGTCTTTCAAATGAGACGTTAAACTGAAGATCTGCTTAGGAAGCTGTAAAAGATTCCATGACACCGTTGTGAAGTAGAGCAGGGGGATTAACCCCAGTGTACTGACCAATATTTATTCTTCAATCAACATCACAAACAGGATATTTGGTCATTGCTATTTGTGGAAGCTTGCTATGCAATATGCTCTGTGCATATTGTAGTGCAGTCTTGAGTTATAGCTCCAAAAATACTTCATTAGCTGTAAAGCGCTTTGAGACATCCGGTAGTCATGGAAAGTACATGATAAATGCAAGTCTTTCTATTTTTTTTCTGATATTCACTATTTGAATCCCAAAACATCCGTTCATGGCTACCATCAGAGGAATGGATTTCCTATTGTTTACATATTAAGTGTTGCTGCTTGTGGGAGTACCACAATTCTACTATTAATGGTACATAATCAATATAAAAATATTACAATGAAATAATGTTGGAACTTGGCAATGTTTTTGAGAGATGGTCTGCTTTAGTTCACAATATCCAATTGAGCACATGAATGCTGAATTGTGGTAACTATCCCCAAATACTCTGCAGGAGTGCACTCTGAAACAATTCACTTTGTCAGTGCACAAACACACCTTCTACCCAACACACACAGTGAAACAGAAATAGAGGCCACATTACAATGAGTTGCAAAGGTAATCTTTAGACAAAGATAAAGCTTTGCAAACACACTTCACAAACCATCTCACAGGATCATTAAAACAAACAGTGTTTTCTTTGGGGAATGTCAAAGTGTTGCCACTTTTGGACTGACGAAGTAGATAATAGTCCAGACCTTTGTCAAGTTAACTACAGACAAACTTCAGGGAATTAGCTGTTGATTGTCAGTCAATTTACCCTGAAGGGAATTGTTGATCTACCTGACTGCTCCAAGCAAATGGAAGAAAATTGGATTTAAATCCAAAATTTTTGTGTGGCATTAGTACCTGTGGATTTCAAATTAGCCATTTAAAAGGGTTTTTTTGTTATTTAAATTCTCGAAATAAATTCTAGGGATGCTGAGGGAAATTACCAGATGAGAGGTTCCACAAGTGAGAAAGCTCTGACAAAGGGTCATCCAGAGTTGAAATATTGACTCTATTTTCTCTCTCCACAGATGCTGCCAGACCTGCTGAGATTTTCCAGCCTTTTAGAACACAGAACATAGAAAAACTACAGCACAAACAGGCCCTTTGGTCCAGAAGTTGTGCCGATGATATCCATACCCATGGCTTACATGTAACCCTCAATTCTATTTAGTTCCATGTACTTATCCAGAAATCTCTTGAAAAACCCTATTGAATTTGCCTCCACCACCACCGACAGCAGCTGATTCCACTCACCCACCACCCTTTTCTGTTTCTGTTGTTGTGTAAACAGAGTAGGTTTGGCACCTATGTTGTTTGGGGTCAGGAACACATTTTGTATTTTACGCTGCAGACATCACTGTCAAAATCCAGTGATACTTTCTTTCCATTAACTCATTTGTTTCCATCCCATTTTTAGTATTTCACCTCATGCCCTGTTTCTGGCAGTCCATTCTAATCTCTTGTCAATCCTTCCTCTAATTATATGCATAGAAATATGTCACTCTGCTTTCCAGCACTTCCATTTAATCTTTTTTGCCATCTCACCTTTGTCACAATCACATTTACATATCAGACTGCCAATTTTCATCCAGTATTCTTCAACAATGGATTTGAATGCATTTTTTTTCATCCTGCCAGTAATGTAAAAAGTAATGATCTGAGGTTGTAACATACTATGTCATTGTCTTGCCCACTAACACCAGGGATGACTCCTATGCCAGTCCTGTGCAGGCGACCCTGAGAGTTAGAGCGAGAATACTGTATTTCTCAGATCACTGTTTGTAATCAAAAAGCACTTACAAGCGATTTTCTAACTCTTGAATTGGGCTTGACAACAGTACTCAGCTTAAGTACTGGATTACTAAAATTGGACTTTCTGAATCAACTTATCTTGGTTGCTGCGATGCTATTCTTCAACTGACACCAGAATGGGTGTGACATTTGGTATCCCATTGCATTTGGCTTACAGTGAGAAAGGCAATGGCAATCTGTTGGAAGATCATGACAGAGAGCTCAGTCACCACAAACATCCAACTATATGGCCTCTGATGAATTCAGCTATCAGTATATCCCTGGGATCAAAGAACAAAGAAAAGTACAGCACAGGAACAGGCCCTTCAGCTCTCCAAGCCTGCACCGACCAGGCTGCCCGAGTGAACTAAAACCCCTACCCTTCCAGGGACCATATCCCTCCATTCTCATCCTATTGAAGTATTTGTCAAGATGCCCCTTAAAAATCACTATTGTATTTGCTTCCACTACCTCCTCCGGCAGCGAGCTTCAGGCACCCATCACTCTCCGAGTAAAATTCTTGCCTCGTACATCTCCTTTAAACCTTGCCCCTCGCACCTTAAACTTATGCCCCTGGGTTATTGACTCTTCCACCTAGGAAAAGCTTCTGACTATCCACTCTGTCCATGCCCCTTATAATCTTGTAGACTTCTATCAGGTCGCTCCTCAATCTCTGTCATTCCGTTGAGAACAAACCAAGTTTTTCCAACCTCTCCTTGTAGCTAATGTCTTCCATACCAGGCAACATCCTGGTAAATCTTTTCTATGCCCTCTCCAAAGCCTCCACATCTTTCTGGGACTGTGACAACCAAAATTGAACACTACATTCCAAGTGCGGCCTAACCAAGTTTCGAGAAGGATCTTTTGTGTCTATTCAGTATCACTGGATTTTTGTGAAGATCTGTGCAAATTTTCTGTCCAATTCTTTTCTTTTTGATAAATTAGTTGAGGCAACTATGTTTCAAGCCTAACGATGCACAGCCCTTTCAGATTTCACAAGAAATTCATGCGAATCAAATAATCTAGGAATTATAAGGTCAAAGAGCTTTGGAGCATTTGGCAGGATTGTATTTGCAGTTCATGATCTTCCTTGCAGGAATTTTAACAGATGGAAAAGCGTTAGCTGAGGATAAGAAATTTTACAATATTGTTCAGCTTTACATTAAGGGTGCTCAAGTGTAAAATCTCCCTGTTAGACTTAACGTAAGTAGAGGGGACAGGTTTAAGAGCATCTTACAAATTGTAATCAGTGTTCATCTTTTTATTTTAAACTGTTATTTTAACAGTTTAAAGTCCATTATTATGTTTAATAAGTTCATACGTTTTCTCAGAATAGTCTGATACAGAGTATGTGCTGTAATATACATTCCACAATTCTTGCTTGTACATGCCGTAAGGATCAGACGTTGATTGTTTAATGCAATAAGGATGGAGGTTGCTGAATGGCAGGGTCAGAGTCATCTCTGGTTAAAGCCAGGCAGCTCTGAGGGCTGGCAGTTCAGAGTATGTTCGCTCGATTGATTCCTGGGATGAAGGGGGTTATCTTAAGAGAAAGATTGAACAAGTTGGACCTCTACCCATTGGAATTTAGAAGAATGAGAGGTGATCTTACTGAGGTGTACAAGATCCTGAGGGGACTTAACTGAGTGTTCTTTGTGGGGAATATAGAACTATGACTACTTCAAAAATGACTACTTCAAGAACTAGACTTTCTTCAAAAATTAGGGGCCTCCCATTGCACACCGAGATGAGAATATTTTTGCCTCAGAGGGTCATTAATCTGTGGAATTGTCTTTCCCAGATAGTAATTGAGGCTGGATTTTGATTTGATTTATTATTGTCATGTGTATTAACATACAGTGAGAAGTATTGTTTCTTGCATGCTATACAGACAAAGCATACCGTTCAGAGAGAAGGAAAGAAGAGAATGTAGGGTTGCAGTCATAGCTAGGATGTAGAGAAAGATCAACTTAATGCAAGGTCAGTTCGTTCAAAAGTATGATGGCAGCAGGGAAAAGACTGTTATTGAATTGGTTGGTATGTGTCCTCAGACTTTTATATCTTTTTCCTGTTGGAAGAAGATGGAAGAGTGTATGACCAGGATGTGTGGGGTCTTTAATTATGCTGGCTGCTTTTTCAAGGCAATAGGAAATGTAGACAGTGTCAATGGGTGAGAGGCTGCTATGAGCAATGGACTGGGCTTCGTTCACAACCCTTTGTAATATCTTGGAGTCTTGCACAGAGCAGGAGTCATACCAAGTTGTGATGCAACCAGAAAGAATGCTTTCAATAATGCATCTGTAAAAGTTAGTGAGAGTCACAGTGGACATGCTAAATTTCCTTAATCTTCTGAGAAAGTAGAAGTGTTGGTGGGCTTTCTTAACTATAGTGTCAGCACAGAGGTACCAGGACAAGTTGTTGGTGATCTGGACACCTAAAAACCTGAAGCTCATGACCGTTTCTACTTCACCCCCATTGATGTAGACAGGGGCATGTTCTCTAATATGCTTCCTTAAGTCAGTAACTATCTTTTTTTGTCTTGTTGACATTGAGAGAGAGATTATTATCATCTCAAAAGTTCACCAGATTCTTTATCTCTTTCCTGTACTCCGTCTTATCATTGCTTGAGATCCGACCCACCACCGTGGTGTCATCAGCAAACTTGAGAATTGAGTTGGAGGGGAATTTAGCCACACAATTATTGGTGTATAAGGAGTATAGGAAGGGGCTGAGGACAAAGCATTGAGAGGCACCGGTATTGAGGATGATCATGGAGGAAGTTTTGTTGCCTTTCCTTGCTTGTTACAATCTGTGAGTTAGGAAGTTCAGGATCCAGTTGCAGAGGGAGGAGTGGGAGAGAGAGAGGAGAGGGAGAGGAAGGGTCATTGAATGTATTCAAGGCCAAGTTAAATGTTTGATCTATATGGAAGTCAAAGGTTATGGGGGGGCAGTAATGAAAAGTGGAATTGAGATGTTCTTGTAGAATCAGTGAATTTTACCGCACAGAAAGAGGCCATTCAGCCCATCATGTCTGCTCCATCTCTTGAAGGAACTACCCAGCAAGTCCCATTCTCCAGTCCTATCTCCATGGCCCTCTGAATTCATCACTTTCAAATATGTATCCAGCTCTCTTTTGAAACCTCCGATGGAATTTGCTTCCAGTTCTCTCCCAGGCAGCCCATTCCAAACCCCAAGAACTCTTAAATAAAAATGTTTCTCCTTATCTCACTCCAAGCTCTCTTGCTGACCATCTTGAAAATTTTATTGAATAGTGGAGCAGGCTTGAGAAGCCAAATGGCCTGCTGCTGCCCTCTTGTACCTTCTTGTAGAGATGGATGTAAAGAAGATATCTATCTGTTTTTTGTAAGCTGTTTTCCTTTTATCATCTGAAGTTGTCTGATTATAAAAACTTGAGGTGTGTGGAAGTTGCCCCATGGAATGTGCACTATATTTCCTCATGTTTTCCCAACTCCATGACCAGCCTAAAAAACACCTACTCAGAGGTGCAAATGCCACATGTAGGTTTACATTACATATTTATTGCAGAAGGCATTATATTAACCCAATAACAGGAGGATGTCTCTTATTGAAGTCGTATCACTGGGATACTGTAAGGAGAGATTTTCTTCATGTAGCAGAAAGAAAATGGATGGGACTAGGCCCAGGAGTTAAGCATCTCACAACTTTAGCAGCCTCTGAAGCCTTGAAGATGGGCTGGAGGATGCATGCCTGAATGTATCGCAATGGCTGAAGTTTCACTAACACTCATCTGCCATGGCTGAATGCTAATATTTATCTTAAACATGTCAATGATCTAAAATCCCATTGTCATCTTGGACATAAACAGGTTATGAAATATATCAGCCAATGCATTCTCATCGCTGTTGTATAAAAAAATGTGTTTCCTGTTCCTGGTGCTTTATCTGATGTTAGGAATTATTGTCCATTGCAGAGATGAGTTATTCCAATGTTGATCATAGATCAGCTCCCAGTGGATAATGGAAATCTGGAAGTTATTTTTACTTCCTTGCAACAAGACAGCTTTAGGTAGTGGATGAACTGTCATTCAGTTTGTTTATCTAAGATATGTTACTTGCTGTATGACAATCAGGGGCGTGGCAGGGTTCTAAAGTTAGGGGGAGTGAGCACATAAAAAAGGCGCCACAATGCACACCAAATAATGTTAAATTCATTATACATTTTTATTTGTATTTAAAATCAAAACATAATAAAAACACCTGTGTTATTTAATTATTTTACATCTTCAAGGTAAAATGAAAATAAAATTAATCAATATGAAAAAGGTATGAAGCAACTACAACAGCCCCTTTCGTCGTGGTGTCTGCATATTTATGTCCTTTGTGGTCTTTGCAATTATCCTTGTGATTGCATGCCCACTTGGGAGATTGTATGCCTTCCTCATTGCCTGAAGTCCCCACACCCATATGGCATCCCACAATTGCAGCACACAGATTGAGGACTTCAAATCTTGGGAAAAGATCTGAGGGGCCCATGAGGAACACCCTGTTGAGAAGGGTGAACTTTTGAAGGATGTGCTCAGGGGGAGCGATCACTCCCTCTGCTCCCCCTCTAGCTATACCATGATGACAATGTTCCCGCAATCCTGGCATCTAGCAATGTGTGGCTTCAGAGAGCAACAGAACAGATCATTTTACTCTGAATCTGGCAAGACTTACAGATACCTATGCCTCAGCACAATAACAGACGAACAATCACAGGCACTCCAGAACACTGTATAAACTTCAGCGTCAACCTCAGAAAAATACTTTCCAATCCCAATCCATCATCTTCTGTTCTTCTGTTTTAACATAGAAACATAGAAAATATAATTCAGCCCTTCGAGCCTGCTCAACCATTCATTTTGATCATGGCTGATCATCAAATTCAATATCCTGATCCTGCTTTTCCTGTTTAATCCCTTCAGGCCCAAGAGCCAGATCTAATTTTTTCTTGAAAGCACACAACGTTTTGGCGTCAACTACTTTCTGTGGTATTGAACTCTGCAGATTCACCACTCTCTGGGTGAAGAAATTTCTCTTCACCTCAATCCTAAAAGATTTACTTCTTATCCTCAAATTAGTTCTGGACACTGCCACCAACAGGAACGTTGACCATGATTCTCCCATCGCGACCCGCAACTTTTCTGTTGGGTTGTGTTGGAAGACTCCATCTCCGGCCTTGAACAGAGATTTGCATATGCGCTGGGAACGCATGTGCAACTCCCAGAGCTGGCAAACAGTCACCGGTCAGACCACGATGGAAACTGGCGGGAAGGCAAATAAGTCATTTAAATCTTTTTTTAATATGTTTTAAATATGTTTATTAGTTCATTATCGGGACTTTTCATAAGAACATAAGAACATAAGAAATAGGAGCAGGAGTAGGCCATCTAGCCCTTCGAGCCTGCCCCGCCATTCAATAAGATCATGGCTGATCTGTTGTGGCTCAGTTCCACTTTCCCGCCCTCTCCCCATAACCCTTAATCCCCTCTCTTATCAAGAACCCATCAACCCGCTTCTTAAAAATATTTAGCGAGGCAGCCTCCACCACTTCAACGGGCAGAGAATTCCAGAGATTCACCACCCTTTGAGTGAAGAAGTTCCTCCTCAACTCCGTTCTAAACCGCCTCCCCTTTATCTTGAGGCTGTGCCCCCTAGTCCTACTGTCTTTTTTGAGCGGGAAGAGTCTCTCCACCTCTATCCTATCCATCCCATTCATCATCTTATACGTCTCAATGAGATCTCCCCTCATTCTTCTAAACTCTAACGAGTACAAGCCTAGTTTACTCAGCCTCTCCTCATAGCTCAACCCCCTCAACTCCGGTATCAGCCTAGTAAACCTCCTCTGCACTCCCTCCAAGGCCAAAATATCTTTGCGCAGGTGCGGCGCCCAAAACTGCACACAGTACTCCAGCTGCGGCCTCACCAATGCCCTATACAGCTGCAGCAAGACCTCCCTACTTTTATATTCAATCCCCCTCGCAGGTCCCAATTGAATCTCCTACCCCGCCAGGAGTACTTTATTCCAGCGGGGTTCAGAGTAGCTCCCCACATTCAAAGAACTAGTGGGAAACCCCGCCAGAATGTAGGGGGTGGCAACTGTGGTCCCCGTGGGGTTGGGTGGCAGGGGATGGTGACCCTTGGGCATAGGCACCCTGGCAATGCCAGCATGTGCCCCCCAGGCAATGCCCAAGGGACATCTTGGCACTGCCCATCGGGCATCAGGCAGTGCCAAGGGGTGAGGTTTATTGTGGGCAGGGCCTAGGGGCAATCAGTGGGGGTGGGGTGTCTCACTGCACTCTGCAGACAGGATTGGTCTGGGATGGCTGGAGGACAGCGTTTGGGGCGGGCTGCTGGGGAGGTGGGGGACGGTGGGGGACGGTGGGGGGGGGGGTAGCTGACCTGGGGTGGAGGGGGGGGTGGCGGTAGAGGATATTGCCATTGCTTGGGGGGGGGCGGGGGGCAAGACTGTGTATAGGGGCGCTCTGAGACAGGGATGGGGGGGGGGCAAGGCTGGCCTAGGAATTGTTGTGGGGCCGTGATTGAGCCATGGGGGGGGTAGGGGATCAGCACTGTGGGGATCCTTGGCTGGCTAGCGATCAAGCTGTCCAGCAAATGGGGAGACTGACAGATCGGAACGACTGCTCATGCGCAGAGTTCCACAACTGTCAAACTCCAGCGCAAATAGGCTCTGCCCCAAGGGGTTTTTAATGATATTCACCACTGGGATCTCTGCAGTGTAGAGTGCGGAGATTTGGGTGAAGATGAACATAAGAACGTAAGAACATAAGAAATAGGTGCAGGAGTAGGCCATCCAGCCCTTCGAGCCTGCCCCGCCATTCAATAAGATCATGGCTGATCTGTCGTGTCTCAGTTCCACATTCCCGCCCTCTCCCCATAACCCTTAATCCCCTCGCTTATCAAAAACTGATGAACTGACAAAACAGTCAGGAGTTAAAACAGTTTTCCCACCATTTCAGCACTTTTGGGAGAATCACCCCCATTTTTTCTGAATGTTCAGTATCTATTCCAACATCCACAGACCCAAGACTAGTGAATTACAATAGTCTCCTCATGATAGATTGAGTACAGGTCGGCAATCAAGGTATTGATGGGAACAGTTTTTCTCCTTGATATCTGTCTCTAGTTGTTTAGTGAATATAATGTATGAGCCCATATCGACACAAGTAACTTGGCCACCAAACTTAAATCAATTCTATATACAACAACCATGGAAAACATTTTTTTCTTTCTGTATCACAGCTTGGTATGGGTCCTGCTCTGTCCAAAACCGCAAGAAACTACAAAGAGTCATAACAAAGCCCAGCCCAACACTCAACTTAGCCTCCCATCCATTGACTCTGTCTACACTTCCCACTGCCTTAGAAAAACAGCCAGCATAATTAAGGATCGCATGAAGAAGACTGTCATTGACTTCAGGAAGTGTAAAGGAGAACATGCTTCTATATACATAAATTTGGATGATGAAGAAAGCGTCAAGAGCTTCAGGTTTTTAGATGCTCAGATCACCAATAACCTGTCCTGGTCCCTCCATGCTGATTCTATAGTTAAGAAAGCCCCCCAAAGCTTCTACTTTCTCAGAAGACTGAGGAAATTTGACACGTCAGCTACGACTCTTACTAAATTTTACAGATGCACCATAGAAAGTTGGTTATATCACAGCTTGGTACAGCTCCTGCTCTGCCCAAGACCGCAAGGAACTGCAAAAGGCTGTGAATGTAGCCCAATCCGTCACACAAACCAGCTTCCCATCCATTGGCTCTGTCTACACCTCCTGCTGTTTGGCAAAGCAGCCAGCATAATTAACAACCCCAGACATTCTATCTTCCACCTTCTTCCATCAGGAAAAAGATACAAAAGTCTGAGGTCACATACCAACTGATTCAAGAACAGCTTCTTCCCTGCTGCCATCAAGCTTTCGAATGGACCTACCTCGCATTAAGTTGATCTTTCTCTACACTATATGACTGTAATAGTACATTCTGCACTGTCTTCCTTTCCTTCTCTATGAACAGTATGTTTTGTATAGCATGCAGGAAACAATACTTTTCACAGTATGATAATACATGTGACAATAATCAACCAAAGTAAATCAAATTTGCAAATATATAGCACCTTTAACATTTTAAAACCTCCCAAGGTACTTCACTTCAGGAAGAAGGACAACACGGTGGCACAGTGGTTAGCAGCGTCATTCCAGCTGGGTCACTGTCTGTGAGAAGTCTGCATGTTCTTCCTGTGTCTGTGTGGGTTTCCTTCAGGTGCTCTGGTTTCCTCCCACAGTCTGAAAAACACGCTGATTAGGTGCATTGGCTGTGCTAAATTCTTCCTCAGTGTATCCGAACAGGGGCCAGAGTGTGGCAAATAGGGGATTTTCACTGTAACTTCATTGCAGAGTTAAGTCAAACCTATTTGTGACACTAATAAATAAAAATAAAAGTAGTAATGTCGTGATACTATCACTGGACTAGGAACCCAGAAACTCAGGATAATGCTAGCTGTGCAGATACATGGATTTGGGCCAGTGTCTGTGGGAGTTTGCGCATTCTCCCCGTGGTTGCGCAGGTTTCCTCCAGGAGCTCCGGCTTCCTCCCACACCCCAGAGATGTGCTTTTAGGCTGATTGGTGTACCAAATTGACCCTACACTATTCTCCCCTGAATCTGGCTACAATAGGGGTACCATTCGCATACACATGGGGCAAGGTAGGTGTAGGAAAATGCTTTAAAATGGCGGCACGGGCTCGTTGGGCCGAAGGGCCTGTTTCGCATGCCGGGTTGTTCTTTGCTCTTTGTTCTGGGGACACAGGGTCAACTCCCACTATGGCAGAATTAATCTGGATTTAGAAGTCTATTGATGATCATGAAATCATCATTGATTGTTGTCAAAAAAAAGTTTTGTCCACTAATGCCCTTAACTGGCCTGCATGTGACTCCAGATCCACAGCAATATTGTTGACTCTTAACTGCCCTCTAAAACAGCAAGCCACTCAGTTCATGGACAATTCAGGAAGGTTAATAAATGTTTGCCAATGACACCCAGATCCCATGGATGAAATAAAAAAAACAAGAATATTATCAAATAAAATTTAATTCCATGTACTATATCTACCTATCTGATAACATTTGAAATCAAAACATCCCCTTAAGTCTTCAAGATTTGGAAAAGATTAGCATGTTTGTCTCTCCAATATAACTTAAAGTGGAAGGTTGAGCTTACATTTAGACATATCCCAGTATAAATGACATTGCCTTAGCTTAGTCAAGAGGGAAATTTATGTAACCGTACCAGATTTAGAATCAGTTGAAAATGAAAATATTTGCATTAGTCTAGTGTAAGGAGGCAAACAGGATCTCCTGTCATCATCTACTGAAGAAAAAAAATAATAGGCCATGTGCTGAGACTGGTAATTCAATACGACCGAGGGCACGAACTGAACAGGAGCAAAGAACATTTTAAAATGCTCATCCTGATCCTAACTGAATGTAACCTTGTCGTGTAGTATGGCTTAAGAAACTATTTTGTTCCTGTCCTTTAATCCCTTCCGCCCCAAGCAGATCTAATCCATCTTTTGAGCCCAGTGACCAACATCCCCCAAAACAGCTTTGTTCTTTTTTTACTGACCAGTCAAGGGCATTAAAGGGGCATTGTCTTCAGGAATTCCTGGTTTGCAAATCAGAAATTCCTGCATTCAAACACTATTCAGTCTGTGAGCATTGCTGATGGGGGTGGCCTGGCTGCGTTAATATATTTTAGTTTTAGTTCAATGCTGGCTGCATCTTTAAAAGCTGTTCAAAAATGTGGTGCACTTTATTCTCAATACCACTGAATAAACCCTAGTTTATGTAAGAATTTTTATCTTGTGAGCCGGCAACAGGCGACTGTAAAGAGTGGTGTTCAGACACATTTTAGCACCTAATTCTGACTTGTTGAAAGTCATATCTGACCACACATACATCTCAGATTTATGCAGGATATTTAGCTTCATAAGGAATAATGGCCTGGCATACCTTTCTGAGGTCTATCAGTCTAAATATACACATTCCAGGCAAGTAACAAGATAACTGCAATAAGGATTCTATTAAGATCTGTGAACTCCATCGAGCATTGAATTTGTGTTGAACTGTGGTAGGTAGGTGCGGGGGAGGTGGGCATGTGAAGGAAGAATAAGGAGATGGAGAAGGGAGTGGCTTAGAGGAATATAAAGGATATTGTATGTTACCATGTGTTTTTTATTATCATTAGTGAGTTGAGGTAAATTTTTCACATTCCATTTTAATTCTGGTTACCCTACTTGTGGGATTTTATCTTGAGTTATTCGATGTTTTTGTCTCTCTTCAAACTTCCCTTCCTACAGTCTCAGAATGATATCGCACCACAGGAGGACATTTGACCCATCATGCCCAGGCCACTTCATGAACCTTCCTCAAGCAAATGGGGCAGCTGAAGAATTGCCCCTAAACTTTACCAGCTTCGCTCTAAGGTAATGAGTGTGTGATAACTGTCCAGGGTGATTTAGTCTCTAATTTTCTCTCCCTCACCATGGGACTTCATTGTTACTAGGTGTATCCCTTGGCAACAAATGGATGACATATCCAAGTTCATATTCTAATTAACATATAAGTACATATCCCACTGTCATAGATAATAATTTCCATAACTCTCCTCACTCACGCAAATGCACAAATTGTTTTCTCAAATGGAATGGGGTTCAAACACTGGAAAACTGAAATTATGACTTAATATTTACAGGAAGGAAAGCAAAACAAAATATCACACCTTTTTGGGCCTTTTCGTTCTCTCAGCAGGTCTCAATTTCCTTTCGCCTAATAGCAAAGTCACAGCTTAACACAGTTAAGGTGCAAAGAAATTGTGTTGCACATTAATTAGTCCAACATTGAACTTCATCATAAAACCAATTCAGCAACAAAAATTGAAATCCAGCTGACAAGCGCAAATTGTAATTGGTGAGATTATCCTTAAGGCAGCCATTTTGTTTATGAGGTAGGGAAATCAGGAGGATTCTGGGAGCAATCTGTACAGCTCCAATACCATCTCAGAACACTACAGTGCAGAAGGGGCTCTTTGGCCCATCAAGTCTGCATTGCAGCATGAAAGGCCCTGACCTGCCCACCTAATCCCGCTCGCCAGCACTTGGCCCAGAGCCTTAAATGTTACGTTGTGCCAAGTACCCTCCAGGTACTTTTTAAAGGATGTGAGGCATCCCACACCCACCACCCTCCCAATCAGTGCATTCCATCACTACCCTCTGGATAAAAAAAGTTTTTCCTCAGATTGCCCCCTAAACCTCCCACCCCTCATTTTTAACTTGTGTCCCCTCATAACTGACCCTTCAACTAGGGAGAACAGCTGCTCCCCATCTACCCTGTCCATGCCCTTCACCATCTTGATGCTGCTCTGTAAATACCACTAATTCCAATAGTGATACGGTGGTACAGTGATTAGCACTGCTGCCTCATAGCGCCAGAGACCCAAGTTCGATTCCTGGCTTGGCTCACTGTCTGTGGAACTTCTCCCTGTGTCTGTGTGGGTTCGATTCCTGGCTTGGATCCCTGGGCAGAGTCTGCACATTCTCCCTGTGTCTGCGTGAGTTTCCTCTGGGTGCTCCAATTTCCTTCCACAGTCTGAAATACTGGTTAGGGGCATTGGCCAAGCTAAATTCCCCCTCAGTATACTCAGAGAGTGGCAATTAAGGGGCTTTCACAGTAATTTTGTTGCAGTGTTAATGTACAGCCTACTTGTGACACTAATAAATAAATTTTAGCATCCAGTTTATACTATTCAGTCTAGATAAACTCCCATGTAATGTTAATACCCTGTTTAAAACATTTCACTCTATTCAAATTAATCAACTCTAAATCGAATATAATTATGGTTCAATGTGATCTCAGTCATTGCAAAGAATGTGGTACAGCATCAGGATATTTTACAGAGGATATGCTACAGACAGGCAATTAAAGAATATAAAAAATATTTTGGCGTGGCTTTTGCAGGCACCAAAGCAATATAACTAGTATGCAAAACAAATATAGAACCATCCCATATAAATTCCTTTGTTTATAGCTGACAGCCCTCCACTAGGACTTCATTAACAGAGCCATGAGATTTTTTCCACACACATTTAACTAGGTATTTTGATAAGGACTGCCATGTAGTTCAAAGAACATCACAGTCGGGCTAACCATTCACTTCCTTCTCATATTTACAAATGGGGTATTTGCAAACCTGGTCATGAAGAAAGGATAATCCTTAAAGAGATTTTGAATGACAAATAGGATGCCTTTCTGGTGACCTCCTGACCTCCCAACAAAGTAGGAGTTTTTCCCACACACTGTTGCTTTGAGGTGGCCGAGCAGAATTTCTTTTATAGCCATCGGGTCAGTGACCTTCTCTGGCCCCGAGAGAATTCAAAAATTCCAAACATTTACCTGTGCAGTACACTGACATCCTGTTGAAATTCCTTAAAACAAATTTGGAGATTACAATCTTCACTTATCTGTGGGCATCATTGTCCAAAACTATTCTTCAAATTATTAAAATGTAGACTTTATTATTTCAGGGATAAGAGTCGCCTATTGTTGAGCTGTTCAGTTAACACATTATATGAACAATCACACGAACGTGGGATTTCTATCCTTCAATTCAATGTCTTATCTCATTGAAGCAAAGCAGCCTCAAAATGTGACCGTAAACACAGGAATCAGCCCCATCAATTAGCCTAATTAGTACAGCTTTAATACTGTTTCATCTGGATTTCCTTGCCCATGTACTTCAAGCTTTTTACCTACCTTCGCTTCCAGGATGGGCCTCGGGGAAACACTTAAAATACCACACTTATCTTCCTACCACCAATGAGTTTACATTCTAACTTTCTACGTTAATATATTTCCTTTATCTTACAGTTAAAGGGTGTATGGAGAAAAATACAAAGAATCTCCAAACTTTCTTTTGAAAGTATAGCAAATAAATTTTCCGACTGTAAGTAATTTTGCTATCTGCGAAAAGCTGCAACAGTGCCATACTTTCTAATTTAAACAGTTCTACAACACCAGGGCCATAAATCACATTTCAGCCAAGTTTTATTGCCACTGATATATTTAACAGACTGTTATCATTTTATTCTATATGCAACCGTTGAATTGTAGCCTGAGGAAGAATATGAACTATATGAATATAGGAGGCTGAGCACATTGCAAAAAAAAATCACCCACTCTAAAAAACCTCCACAAACTTTTCTTTTAGTTCAGGCTTAAAATAAAGGAGCAATATTTAAAAAGCTTGATACACACTTGGCAAACCGAGGATTAAATACAAGACTAAACAGTAGAGTTCCAATGCTGACTAGTTAACTAAATAGCAATTAAAGCAGCATTACATACCATGACCAAACCTAATCAGATGCTGTTCAAGGTAGAATTGATCTTTTGGGCTATCAGATCTTTTAAAAAAACTAGGCTTCACATAGACATTGCATTAGTACATGGCAAGATGATTGAAGCATGTTTGATGATTGAAGGATGGCTCGGCCTCACAGCACCAGGGACATAGGTTCAATTCCAGCCGTGGGTGACTGTCTGTGTAGAGTTTGCACATTCTCCCTGTGTCTGCATGGGTTTCCTCCGGGTGCCCCGGTTTCCTCCCACACTTCAAAGGTGTGCAGGTTTGGTGGATTGGCCATGCTAAATTGACCCTTAGTGTCCCAAGAAGGATTGGCAAGGTGAATGTATGGGATTACAGGAAGAAGGCCTAGGTGGGATGCTTTGTCGAGTGGTGGTCAGTATAGACTCGATGGGTTGAGTGGCCTCCTTTTACACTGGAGAAATTCTATGGACAAGGGACAGTTTACTTCAGTTCTTCAGCAAGTCCCCACAAACAGCAATGAAATGAATAATCTTTTCATCGGCTTTAGGGGTTGATTAAGTAATACCGCACTGTGGGTCTATAATGGTTAAAGAGGGAAGTTCACCACCACCTTCTCCAGGACAATTAGGGATGGGTAATAAATGCTGGCCTGGTCAGTGATGCCCACATCCCGGAAGTGAAAAAAAATTCTATGTGCGGGACATCAGGAGCATTCCACACTCTTCTTTGAATAGTGCCATGGGATCTGGATGTGCAGGCTTAGTTTAACATCTCACCCAAAAGAATGCACATCTAACAGTGCAACACTCTCAGCCTAGCTAATTGGCTTAAGTCACTAGAGTGATGCTCAGAGTCCTTGCAGATATGGGAATACTGTACGTGCACAGTTACCAATCATCCACTTATATGGCAGACATTGGGGTTATGATGTGGAGATGCCAGCGTTGGACTGGGGTAAACACAGTAAGAAGTCTCACAACATCAGGTTAAAGTCCAACAAGTTTATGTGGTAGTAAATGCCACTAGCTTTCGGGGCAAGCCCCAAAAGCTAGTGGCATTTACTACCAAATAAACCTGTTGGACTTTAACCTGGTGTTGTGAGACTTCTTACAGACATTGGGATTGCCAGCCCTTAACTTTAACTCAGCATTTAAGTTAGCTAGTCCCAGAAACCACGTGTAACGCTGCTATTTTCCACGTGCTGGCCTCTCTCAGGGGCGCACAATGAGGGAACAGTGTGAAAGAGACCTAACAATGCATAGCAGGTGTGTAGCTTCAGTGATTAAAACTTGCCTTCAGATGCATTTATTGCAAATTTGAAGCATGGCCATTTGAATGTTCTTAAAGGTGCTATATAAATGCCAGTCACTGTTGTCATTGAGTTTTATTACTTGAATACATTTAATATAAATCTGTGTAAAATTGCATTGTCAAAAGACCAAAATTGGGCAACTCCATGCTTCTATGCCAAGATCTGAATCTGCTGCTCTTCAGCCTGTTTCCTTTTTAATTGTTCTACTCCATCCTTAAAGTTACAAAGCCAGTACTCAGAATGGACCAGGCAAACCCAACTCCATTTTTCGCTTGCTCCCAAATTCAAAATCCAATTGAATCCAATTCAAGTCCCCACAAAAGAGACAAACAAGATCCTAGCTGACAAGATGAGGCATTGCATCCCATCTTGGGCTTCGCCAAAAGGCCGAGAAGCGGCCTTCTGACTACTTGCCATTCAGTTAGGTACAGAGCCTGTTCCTCTTCAAAACTGAAAAATGGCCCCCTTCCATGTCTTGTATCTTGTCCTGCTGTTAAGTTTGACAGGTAATTTTTTTATATACTTTTTAATTTAAGAAATGTTTAAAAATATATATACTCACACAGGAATACTGATAGTGCCTTTGACAGAAGAAAACAAGAGAAAGATCTAACAATAGAAAAAGGGGAATAAAAACTTCATTTACCTTCAGACCACAGAACGCCCCAAAGCATATTACAGTAAATAAAGTACTTCTGAAGTGTGGTCACTGTTATAATGTGGGAAATGTGGCAGCCATTTGCACACAGCAAACTCCCACAACCAGCAATGTGATAATGACCCTGATGATCTGTTTTGTGATGTTGATTGAGGGATAATTACTGACCAAGACAATGGGGGTAACTCACCTACTCATCAAAATAATGCCCTGGGATCTTTTACATCCACCTCAGCAAAAGTTGGGGCCTCGGTTTAATCTTTCACTTTTGGAAAGAAAGGATTGACAGGCTGGGTATGTCTTCTTTTAAAAAAGAAGGCTGAGAGGTGATCAAACAGATTACTTTAAAACCACAAAAGGTTTTAATCGAATGGATAGAGGGAGAATGTTTCCTCTTGTGAGAAAGAGCACAGCTGGAGGTCATCAATGTAAGATAGTTGCCAAGAATTCCTGGGAGTTCAGAAGAAAATTCTTTACCCAAAGATTGGTGAGAGTGTAGGATTGCGATCACAAGGAATGATTAAAGCGAATAATGTAGATTCATTTAAGAGGAAGCTAGACAAATATATAAGGAAAAAGAACATAAGAACATAAGAAATAGGAGCAGGAGTAGGCCATCTAGCCCTTCGAGCCTGCCCCGCCATTCAATAAGATCATGGCTGATCTGTCGTGGCTCAGTTCCACATTCCTGCCCTCTCCCCATAACCCTTAATCCCCTCCCTTATCAAAAACCCATCAACCCGCGTCTTAAAAATATTTAGCAAGGTAGCCTCCACCACTTCAACGGGCAGAGAATTCCAGAGATTCACCACCCTTTGAGTGAAGAAAAGGGCCTAAAGCATTACAATGATAGACTTAGATGAGGAAAGAGAGAATGTAACTCGGCTGGTGTATAACCTTGGATTGGTTGGGTCAGATGAGTGGATTCTGTGTAATCCTATGAATGAATGGGAGAAATAAATGTCAAAAGAGAATGTGTGGCATGGAAAGAGGCCAGAATGATGAACATAAGAACATAAGAAATAGGAGCAGGAGTAGGCCATCTAGCCCTTCGAGCCTGCCCCGCCATTCAATAAGATCATGGCTGATCTGAGGTGGTTCAGTTCCACTTTCCTGCTTTCTCCCCATAACCCTTAATTCCCTTGCCTACCAAAAACCTATCTACCCGTGTCTTAAATATATTTAGCGAGGTAGCCTCCACCACATCAACAGGCAGAGAATTCCAGAGATTCACCACCCTTTGAGTGAAGAAGTTCCTCCTCAACTCCGTTCTAAACTGCGCCCCCCCTCCTTATCTTGAGGCTGTGCCCTCTAGTCCTGCTGTCCTTTCTGAGCGGGAAGAATCTCTCTACCTCAAGAAAGAATATTACAAGTGGAGGAGTAGAGAAGGATAAGGTGGGGCAAAATGCATGGTGAGGAAAGGGAAGGTGGCAAAATGCACAGCAAAGGGCAGAGAAGCAGTAGTGAACACATACAGAGAAATCCGAACTGAAGATCGAATCGGGTTCAGCAGAGTTGTGTTTCATAACTTGATTAGACAGCTGACTATCAACTTATATAAGAAGAATGATCACTCATGGCCAAGTGGCAGGACAGCTGCTGGGCTGGTAAAACCAAACCTCATCAAGAGACTGCACCTTAGCAAAGGAGAAAATGAGAAGGGAAGGAATAATGGCACCCAATGTTAAAAAAAAACTGTCATGACCAGTCATGCCTGATAGAAGTGCATCTCAGGTGAGCCAATCATGAGTGCCGTTGTCTTGAAATGATGTGGACGTCAATAGTCCAAATAGTCTCAGCTTCCCAGGGAAAAGAAAGGAATGCTACAAGAAACAAAACAAGAAACTCTTGTGACAATAACCATTCTTAACAACTTCTCTTAATGCTAGAATTATAGAATCCCTACAGTTCAGGAGGCCAGTTGGCCCATCGAGCCTGCGCCTCCAACAATCCTACCCAGGCCCTATCCCTGTAACCCCACTATTTACCCTACTAAACCCACGCTGCTTTTCAATAATTGGGTTTAACATGTCAATTACAGGTATTAACTTCTTAATTCTCTGATCAAACGTATGTAAAATATGATCTATTGGGACAGTAATTGTTAACTGTTAAACTTCCGTGATGACTGTAGCCAAAGTGGGACATCCCAGCTGTAAATCAGTCCCTGTGACTGTTCGCTGTTCTGTGTCTATGAAGCTGAAATTGAACACCACAGTGCTGTCTTCTGGCCCTGCCACTCATAACCCTCCAGTTGCATTATATATGACATAATGGGATATAACTGGCTACAGTGTTCAAGGCTCTGTGTTTGTATCTGTGCATTAAAGGGGATCAAAAGGCAACTCTTTGGCTTCTCCTCAGTTTGTCCATGTACGGGTGAAACAGAAACCGGGTCAGAGTGACCGTGGTACAGCTACGGTACATGGCATCCCACATTAATAAACCTAGAGTCATTGAGCAATGATTTACAAGTGACTGTTCAATGCAAGAAGTCAGGTCACATATCGGCCTAATTAAACCTGGTAAAGATAAATAAGCCAAGTTGGGTTTGTCAATAAAGCTCAAAGTGGTGAGGAGATTTTTCAGCTGTGATGTGAATAGTATTTTAAAATGTAATTCTTTGAGGTGAGTTAAAAATTTGGATCAGATTATTTGTTTAGATGCCTTGTTTCTTTTTTGTCCCTTTGTTAAACCAGCATGAATCCTTTATCCATTTGCAGAGCCAGGCGATGGAAACATATTCTGAGATATAATGTGGGTTTCCTGTGGTTTTATTTTCCCTACTTTCCTTGGGGTTTCAGGCGGAAGTAAAAGAACATTGGAGACATTCAGTACCTTGCCACCCATTGCCTCTCAAGCTTGTGGTTTAGTTGCACAAGAGCAGTGTTGGAAGAACTCAGCAGCATCAGCAGAATAGAACAGTTAGCCAAAAATAAAAGTTCCCAGGTCTACTGATAAGTCAGACCTCTCTCTCTCTCCATTTGCCATCAATGTAATTTCATGAATGGGGACACAAAATGGTCTAAACAGGATAGAAATTAAATCCTGTCAGCTACCAGTCTCACCCACAGGAAGACCCAACTTTGCTGCAGTCGTCTTATTGTGTGGTGCTTTGGCAATTGATTCCATAAGGTCAAATGACCTTCTGAACAGAAAACTGTGGCCATCCAGTTAGTTGTAAAAGGCTTCAACTTTAGCACTTCTCTGCTTCCAAACCTCACATTTCAGGCAAACGTCTATAGAATCATGGAATGACACCACACAGAAGAAGGCTATTTGTCCATCATGCCTCTGCCAGCCCTTTGAAAGAGTTGGCTAATTAGTCCCACTTCCCTGTTCTTTTCCCCTAACCTTGCAAATTCTTTTCATTCAAGTATTCCGCTCTCTTTAGCAACTGGTTGCTGTTGAATTTGCTCCCACCACCCTTTCAGCCTGTGCAGTCCACATCAGACCAGCTCACTAAGAATAAAGAACAAGTCCTCATACCACTTCACAGAATCACAGGATTGTGACAGCACCAAAGCCCATCACTGGCTTTTCAGACAAGCATCATGAATTTGTACCATTCTCTTGCTTTTGCCGTGTACCGCTGCACATCGTTTCTATTCAAGTAATCATCTAGTGCACAATGGGTGAGCACTGCTGCCTCACGGCGCCAAGGTCCCGGGTTCGATTCCAGCCTTTGCTGACTGTCTGTGTGGAGTTTGCCCCCTGCAGTCCCAGCAATGGCCACTGCAACCTAGTGGCGCTGAAAGGACTGAAGAGATTTGCTGGCCCCCTGCTTGGCCGCAGACTTTAGAGGTGGGTTCACCACCATTAACGGCATGGAACCCCCAACGATAGTCAGTTAAATAACTGCCCATTTGCCATGCAATCCTGTTGAAGCTTCTGAAAGTAGCTGCAGTGCAATTGACCCCAACTTTCTGGTCATCACGGCAACCATCAGATTTAATCCATAAATTTAGATGAGGTGAGATCAGTTTGAGTGGAGCATAAATGTAAGTATTGACAGGATGGGCTGAATGTCTGTTTCTGTTCTGTATATTCTAAGTTATTTTACATTTCCAATAGATTTGGTGCCTGGGATTACAACATTATTAGATGAAGGCAATTTAAACTGCTGTCTGTCTTGAAAATGTAGCAATCCTGATGTCTCTGTTGGCCTCTTTGGTTCTGTACCATTAAGCAGGGCCTGACAAGTGTTGTGTTTGCCCACACTCTGTTCAAACAGAAGACATTGGGGTTTAACGATTTTAAGGCTGATTAATATTTTAATAATTCCAATATCTTGAGGGGCGATTCTTTTAAAAGTGCTGAATTGGTGGGAAAACTGTTGTAGATCACGACTGTTTTGTCAGTTCAACTTCTCACCCGAATCTCTGCACTCTGTGCAATGCAGAAGTCACAATTGTGAATATTATTAAAAACCCGGAGGGGAGGGGGGTGGGGCCTATTCGTACAGGAGTCTCACAGCTCCAGAACTCGGTGCATGCGCAGTGATCCCGATCTGTCAGTCTCCCCGTTTACTGGCCAGCTCGATCGCTGGCCAGCCCCGGACTCCCACAGTGCTGCCCCTCCAGTCCCCCCCCCCCCCCCACCATGTCCAATCGCAGCCCCACAACAATTCCTGGGCCAGCCTTGAGCCCCTCCGCCCCAGAGTGCCCTGATGTCCAACCCACGGCCACCCCCTCCAGCAGTGGTGATTCCACCCCCCCCACACCCCACCACTGACTCCACCCCGGGGTCAGATCCCCTCCAGGAATCAGGCCTCCCCCCAGCAGACCACCTGCTCCCCCAGCCCCCTCCCCAATTGTTGGCCTTCCTCTATCTTGATCACGATGCAGAGTGGTAGCAGATCACCCACCCCCAACAATCACCCCTAGGCCCTGCCCACAATAGGCTCCACCCCTTGTCACTATCCGATGCCCAGTGGGCAGTGCCAAGGTATCTCCTGGCATGGATACTTTGCCCCTTGTGCCAGAGGGCACAAGCTGGCACTGCCAGGATGCCCATGCCCAGGGGGCACCACCCACCTGCAGCCCAATTCCCTGGGGTCCCCAGTTGCCCTCTCCTTCATTCTATATTATAAAATGATTCAAGTGACTGACTTGTCTTCTTGCCGGTATCCAGCGTGATCTGGTCTCTGACTGTTCTCCGGCTCTGGGAGATGCACATATATTCCTGGCGCATGCACAAAGCACGGAACTAGGCCAGCAACGTGCATCCCCCATCCCAACCTGCCAGGAAAGTTGCGGGTCAGGATGGGAGAATCACCCCCTTGGTTTCTGAGCGCTAACTCCCACTCATTGTCTTAACTAAAAAGGAGAAAAGGAAATGTTGAAATTTTACAATAAATGCAGAAAATGTTGGAAATACACCGGAGAAGAGAAAACATAATTAATATTTTGGATCGAAGTTATTCACCGAAGAAGGAAACATATTAGAAGTAGTTAAATATAACGGTGGTGATTGACCCTTTAGGGATTAATCTGCAGAGTAAGGGTCACATGAGCCAGGGCACCAATTGGGGAGCAGGGTGCGGGATCACCCCAGGAAGCGTAGCCTTCTGTAGTCAGAGTCTCAGGAGCTGATTGCAGCCAGGAGACTGCAAGCCTCTGTATAGTTTTAACTGGTGTTTTCTCCTAAGCCGGTGAATGAGCAGCTTGAGAATCAGAGGATCCCTATAGTGCAGAAGGAGGCCATTTGGTCCATCGAGAATGCACTAACTAACCCAAGCTCAACCTACCCCCCCCCCACTCTTTCCTTGTAACCCCAAGCATTTACCCCACTAATCCTCCTTAACCTGCGCATCTTTGAGACATGAAAGAGCAATTCAGCATGGCCAATCCACCTAACCTGCACAATCTTTGGACTGTGGAAGGAAATTGTAGCAACCTGGAGGAAGCCGATGCTATCATAACACCCTACAGACTACGCCTGATCATTCTAGCTCCACTTAAATTCATCTTGTAAAACGTTTTGGGTCCAGCTTTGGTTCTAACTACACCATGGGACACCAATTTGAATAGGAAAGAGACCTATGAATTGCAACTATTTTAATATGCTGGCAGCCAAAAGCTTCAGCCTTAACATAGAAACCGTAAAGTACAAAAATTTTGGCCCATTGAGTCTGCACCAACCAGAATCCCACCAAGGCCCTACCCCTATGTCCATACATATTTTATCCATTAATCCTCTAACCTATGCATCTACAGTCAATTTAGTATGGCCAAACAACTTAACTCGCAAAACTTTGGACTGCAGGAGGAAACTGGAGCACCCGGGGGAAACCCACACAGACACAAGGAGAATGTGAAAACTCTACACAGACAGTGACCCAAACCAAGAATGGAACTCAGGATCCTGGAGCTATGAAGTAGCTGTGCTGACCACTGTGCTACCGTACCACCCAACATATCAGTAAATCTCCCAACCCCGTATTGAGACCAACACGGGGACAATGCTGATTTCCATGAGGTAAAATCAACTCCAGGTATGTGAGAGGATTAGTGAATAGAGAAACATAACTTCCCTCGCTTGTCTGATTTTTTGCATGGCTACGTAGCCCGTCATACCCGTTTTTAATGATAAATATTTAACTTTTAACTCCCGACAACCCATGAGATCATCATCTGTGTAATCTAATGCTAATAACTGAGTCACGGTACTAAAAATCCTTTTGATAACATTTGTGCTGTGAAATGTTGTTGCTGCCTCACACTCACTTATCAGGAATTCTCACTGACATATGCATGAGTAACAATTTGGTTCATTCCACCAACTCGACAACAGATAATTATAGCAATGCAGTCAGTTTCACAACTATCTGCAACATTGGATCTTTTCTCAGCGATGAGAATGTAGTCTTGTGATTCCCTCATGCGCAATGAATCTGCGAGATATAAACTGAGCAGTTACATAACTGCAGAATGCAAAATCACTTGAGTGTTTGCCGTTAATAAAAGGATTGATTTCCGTTCACCATTTCGATCTAAACGTGTTCCACAAGTTCTCCCCGCCACCCCACCAACCCCTCGCAAGCTGTCTCATTGCTCATCCTTTAAAATCAGATGCTTATTTTAGAATTCTGCAGAGGCAGACAATGTAAATTGATTTTTATTTTGTCGTTTGCTACACAGTTTGCCGAGGAGTAACTTTATTAATTGCCACAAAAGGTGAAAGTCATGGAGCTGCTGTGAAAAAAGAATGCACAGATCCACCATCGCCTGTACTAGAGCACTAACAGAGATAAGTAAGAAGTCTTACACCACCAGGTTAAAGTTCAACAGCTTTACTTGGAACCACAAGCTTTTGTAGCACTGCTCTTTCAACCGATGGCTGCTTCAATACCTGATCAGGGAATCATAGAATGCTGTAGTGCAGAAAGCGACCATTCGGCCCATCGAGTCTGCACTGACCACAATCACACTCAGGCCCTATCCCCATAGCTCCTAGCCAGTCCCCTTGATACACAGGGGAAATTTAGCCTGGCCAATCTACCTAACCTGCACATGTTTGTACTGTGGGAGGAAACCGGAGCTCCCGGAGGAAACCCACTCAGACATTGGAAGAATGTGCAAACTCCGCACAGGCAGTGACCCAAATCAGGAATCGAACCCGGGTCCCAGGCTCTTTGAGGCAGCAGTGCTAACACAATCTTTCATTGTGCTGTGCTGATGAAGGAACAGCGCTCCAAATGCTCATGATTCCAAATAAACCTGTTGGACTTTATCCTGGTATTGTGAGACTTCTTACTGCATCTGTCCCCAGTCCAATGCTGGCATTTCCACGTCAGAGATAAATAACACCTAAAGGATAGGTCTGCAGGGGATTTGAATTACAAAATCCATGTCTTTTGTGGCTGGAGTAGCTGTGCTTAGGGACGCTCTGAAGCTTGAGGCAGCAGCCAGAAAGGCACAATGGGGAAAGGCCACTGTTCAAAGCCTTTCAACCAAAATAGACCGAGGAGCTAGTAACTGTAAAAAACCCTCGGACTGCGTAACTGTGTGCAACTCTGTAAAAACAACATACAGTGAAATGTGACGAATGCATATAGTTGAAGAACTGAACTGTAATGCCTGTAATGTCTCGGAACTGACCGCTGTAAAATATTGAAGTTAAGGAAATTGTAAATATGACTGTTTTGGCACTGTTTATAATGATTGGAAATGTTGTTTCTGTAATGGTTTATTTCAGAATAATTATGAATAAAGTATAATTTTAAAATTAAAAAAAAGCTGTGCTCAAGAAAAGAAAACAGAAGTTTAAATGGAAGATGTTGGACAGAATTTATCAGCTTTGGTTTGGGTGAAACATTGCCAAGTTGACAATCCCTGCCAAAGTTGAAAGTTCAACTGACTGGTTTTCTCTACTGACACTGAAGGGCAGACTTGTTTACCTCTTCACAGATATTTTACAATCAGGCTGACTCAATCTCATGATTGGCTGGTGGGAAAATATTGCAAATGTTGCAGTGATGACCCAAAGAAATGAAGAAAGTCCCAGAGTGAATCATTACCCTGTCCACAGTTAACAAGTCTTTAGCTACTTCTCAGTACTTAGACTGCAATTAGTCCTAATGCCTAGGGCAAGGGAAGGGAAGAATTAGCCATAGTTCTACCTCCTGATCATTCTCCAGTGACAGTACCTAGACATCCACGAGGACAGGATCAGGGTTTGGCCGTAATTACAATAACAACTTGCGTTTATTTACAGCCTTTAGTGTAGTAAAACATCCCAAGCTACTTCGGAGGAGCATTATGGAACACAATTTGACAGCAAGATGCAGGAATTACGTGGGAGATGGGCAAAAGCTTGTTCAAATAATTAAGTTTTCAGGAGAGTCCTATAGGAGGAAAGAGAGTCAGAGAGATCCAGGAGGGAAATTCCTGAGCTTAGAACCTTGGTAGCTGAATATACAACCACCAAGGTGGAATAATTAAAATCAGGGCTGCTCACGGTGACACTGGGGGAAATCCCTACTCCGCTGATACCACGTTGAAATCTGGCTCTTTCCAGATTGCAAATAAAGAAATGCCTTATAGAATCTCCTCGGTAGCTCAGTGAATGCATTCAGTTAGTCGTAGGCGTATTTAGATCCTGTGCTGGAGACCCTACAATTGACTTCAGCGTCCCTGAGTTAGAGAGGAGAAAACTGTTTGGGACTCCCACACTAGGCCTTTATCCAGAAACCCTTTCTGGAAGTGTCGATGTGATTATATCAACTATGGACAAGATTGTTTCAGCTCTCTTTTGCCATTTACCAAGCTACTATCAAAGCTTCCAAAGTAAATAATATGGATATGGAGATGTGGCTTTGGACTGGGGTGGGCACAATAAGAAGTATACAACACCAGGTTAATTTGGAATCACTGCTCCTTCATTAGGTGAGTGGCCACTCATGTAATTAAGGAGCAGCACTCCGAAAGCTCGTGATTCCAAATAATCTGTTGGACTTTAACCTGGTGTTGTAGACTTTTTAAATTAAATAATGACTACTTAATGGTGAGATACTAGAGGGTATCAGGCACCTATAGAACCATGCTCCTGCAAGAAGTCAACACCTTCTGGGCGAGAAAGGAGAAAATTTCTCAGAATCCCTACAGTGCAGAAGGAGGCCACTCAGCCCATCGAGCATGCACCAACCAGAATCTCACCCAGGGCCTACTCCTGCAACCCCACATATTTACCTTAGCTAATCCCCTGACGTTAAGGGGCAATTCAGCATGGCCAATCAACCTAATCTGCATATCTTTGGACTGTGGGAAGAAAGCAGAGCATCTGGATGAAACCCACGCACACACGGGGAGAATGTGCAAACTCCACACAGACAGTGAAACGAGGTTGGAATCAAACCCGAGTCCCTGACGCTGCGAGGCAGCGGTGCTAACCACTGTGCTACTGTACCGCCCAGGAAAATTGGCCAGCAAAAAGACATCCACTCAGACCAGATACTAATTAGCTGTCAACACTTTTGAAAGAATCAATGCCTTTTAAAAGGTGAGAAGGGTGAGTTGTAAAAAGTTTTTGCAATACAATCCTCTACAACGTGGCACTGTGCGTAACAATGTTATGTATTAACCATTTTGTAAATTGCTAATCTATAGCTCCAAATGAATATTCTGAATAATGTCTGTTCTCTCAAGGCAATTGATCCTGATATTCCACAAATAATCCACAAGCATGAAAAAAAGAACGTGATTTTGCACGTGGAAAATTCCTGATCCACACGAGTTTACGAGCTCACAAATGCTTGGTGATTTGAGGCCCTTGTTTGTGTTTCCCTGGTAACTGTGCACACTGGAATGAAGCACGCTTGTGTAAGCTGCAAAACTGTTCACACAGTTTGGAAAGAGTTGGGTAAAAAGATTAGAATTTGAGGAGAAAAATGTCACAAAGGCAGTGAGGAATAGATTGTAAAAATGCCTTCAAAGCGACAGGGTAAAAATAAATAAAGTAATATTACTGATCTTCTGCTAGAGAGCAGTGGGCTCAACCGTTTCACCTACTGCTTCTCTGGAACTTCAAGTTCCTCTGTAAAGTGTGGTCAAGTGAATGTGATGTTAGACAGGTTGCAGTTTGTATGTCCATGGATCACAGAGGCAGTTGCACATGTTCAGATGCAGCTGCCTTCAAACAGGTGAAATTTTTATTACTAGGATGTCCAAAATACAACTCGTGAGTTTTAAACACTTGACACATGGATGTAAAGCTGATGGAGAGATTTGGAGGAGTAAGGTACCCTTTTGAAGGGGCAAGGAACCACTTTGGGAAAGGTAAATTGCAATTTGGGATTATTAAGAGTAGACACGAGTATACACAAAACATGGATAGGTTCAGAAGCACTGCCGAGCTATCAGGTCATTTAAATTCCCAAGCCCTTTAAAATTTTGGGGGAAAAAAATAGTTGTCTCCTGCCATTAGCCTGAGAGCTATCATTAAAGGATTAGGGCTGCTTGACTGCTTCTATAATTTATCATTATCACAGTGGTTGGAATGGGGGGGATGCTATCAATTCACAGTTTGATTGACAGTTCACAGTGTATATAGATTACTTGCCTTTGATGTGGGGCTACAAATACAATTGATTGTTTTCACAAGGGATTAAATACTCGAAGGAAATGCATGTTTCTGTTATGGGTTAAGTATTTGAAGGAATCTAAATGCATTTGATAGGTTTTTTATGACTGACTGGTTTAAAAATATACCTCAAATACCATTTTATTTATATCCCACGGCACTTGCAATCTGTCCAAGTTGGATGTCGCGTGAGTTGGCATGGAGGGTGTAAGGGAAAAGGGTGGTGTTGTGGAGTCATAGGTTAGCAGGAGTTGGCACTATGTTGGCATCAGGTCTATAAACAGCCTATATGGAGACAAGACATGGGTTGGCATGAGTTAACACTAAGATGAGCATAAGGGTTGTAAAGGACCATGGGGGTTGAAGGGGGACATAGGTTGGCATGGGGTTATGAGGGGCCATAGAGGTGCATGGGAGACATGAAGAAGTGGCATAAATTGGTGTGGATGGACTATAGAGAGTGAGGAGGGGAGAAGGGGCATTGAGGATTGTTTTTGGCATTATTACATTTTTAACAAAAGGGGCAAACCCATGAAACACTGAGGCAGGCCTTTTTAGCTTGTCCCAGCAGTCCTTTTGGGTGTCTCGTTATCTTTCTAGAGACAGCGGCATGACTCCTGTTAGCACCGCGCGCCCTCCCCACTACCCACCCCTTCCACCACCAGCGCCCCCCGCCCCCGCCACCACTCCCCGCAATCAAAATCAAACCATTCAGAGTACCTGCTCATGTATCAGATTTTGCTCCCAACATGGGAGCAAAAATTCAGCCCGTGGTTTGTAGTCTGACAGACAAGCTTAAGGAGATGAAGAAATTCAAATTCTCAAATTTTGCAAAAAATGTGATAATTCTATAAAAATGAGAAATTGTGGCTGGAATCTTACTGCCGGCAGGATTTTCCCATCCCGCTGCACTCAACGACAATTTGGCTGTTTGCCAAATTCTCCAACTTCGCTGCAGGGTGGCGTGGCATGAACGGCCAGTAATATTGTGTGTCTGGCTGTGTATAATGTTACAATTAATTGCAAGAATCCTAATTTCACATTCACATAAGATTTGCTTTACTCATTATTTTTATGTGGTTTTCTGCCAATTCAGCCTTGTGTTTTGGAATGATTTTTTTTAAATGCAAACTGTTAATCCTACACTTAATACATGTCGTTTGATAAAAGGGGCTTACAGCCGAGTATTTTTAGCACTGCTAATTTTCTAGAGGGTCAGCTGCTCTGTCACTGGCAGTGAAGTGCACACCAAAGATACTCACAATGAGGTAAGGAGAGTCGACTGTGAGTAGAATAGGAAAATCACATGTGCTCACAAGAGACCAGCATATAATTTGGTCTGATGATCAGTGTACTAAATTTATCTGGAGTGACCTTACACTGTACCTCTGACTTCAATAGTTCGGGTTACTATTGGGCATCCTCAAAGGTTATGTAGATTTGGAATCAGTCCTGAGCCAGAAGATGCCCCTGGCTTTGTGTGCAAATCCCAATTAATACATTTTATAAAATATTTGAAAATTTAAGAGAAGGTTCAACATCCATATTTCATTATTCTGCCTCAGTTTGGTAATAAATATTAATCCATATAAAATAGCAACATGAATTTCAACCTAATTCTATTTAAGAGATGACCTTCTACCATAACATTTAGAACTTAATATTTAATGAATGGCTGAGAACCCATTTTTTTGTGCAAGAAGGGAGAAGGAAAGGGGAGGACGAAATGTGAATATCCTGCAACAGAATGATGAGGAATATGGCTTCTGACATATCGGAAATCAGACCTCATTTCAATAGAGTGCTGCTACACAACAGCTTTCCAGCAAAGATCGGAAAATAACTCTTCATACTGCACTGGTCCCTAGATAACTGGGTCTAGGGATCAACACAGTAAGAAGTCTCACAACACCTGGTTAAAGTCCAACAGGTTTATTTGGTAGCACAAGCCACTAGCTTTCGGAGCGCTGCTTCTTCGTCAGGTAAGTGGGAGTTCTGTTCACAAACAGGGCATATAAAGACACAGACTCAATTTACAAAATAATGGTTGGAATGCAAGTCTTTATAGGTAATCAAGTCTTAAAGGTGCAGATAATATGAGTGAAGAGAGGGTTAATCGCTGGTTAAAGTGATGTGTATCGTCTCCAGCCAGGGCAATTAGTGAGATTTTGCAAGTCCAGGCAAGTTGTGGGGGTTACAGATAATGTGACGTGATCACAGTATCCTGGTTGAGACCATCTTCATGCATGTGGAACTTGGCTATCAGTTTCTACTCAGCGATTCTGTGTTGTCGTGTGTCGTGAAGGCCACCTTGGAGAACGCTTACCCGAAGATCAGAAGCTGAATGCCCGTGACTGCTAAAGTGTTCCCCAACAGGAAGAGAACACTCCTGCCTGGTGACTGTCGGGTGGTGTTCATTCATCTGTTGTCGTAGCATCTGCATGGTGTCCCCAATGTACCATGCCTCGGGGGCATCCTTTCCTGCAGCGTGTCAGGTAGACAACGTTGGCCTAGTCGCAAGTGTATGTACCGTGTACTTGGTGGATGGTGTTCTCACGTGAGATGATGGCATCCGTGTCGATGATCCAGCACATCTTGCAGAGGTTGTTGTGGTAGGATTGTGTAGTGCCGTGGTCACTGTTCTCCTGAAGGCTGGGTAGTTTGCTGCGGACAATGGTCTGTTTGAGGTTGTGCGGTTATTTGAAGGCAAGAAGTGTGGGTGTGGGGATGGCCTTGGCGAGATGTTCGTCTTCATCAATGACATGTTGAAGGTTCCTGAGAAGAGGTCGTAGCGTCTCTGCTCCGGCGAAGTACTGGAAGATGAAGGGTACTCTCCCTGCCATGTCCTGTGTTTGTCTTCTGAGGAGGTCGGTGCGGTTTTCCACTGCGGTGCATCAGAACTGTCGATCGATGAGTCAAGCATCATACCCTGTTCTTATGAGGGCATCTTTAAACCTATTGGACTTCAACCTGGTGTTATGAGACTTCTTACTGCGTTTACCCAAGTCCAATGTTGGCATCTTCACATCCAGGGGTCAAGTTAGGGATGAGGGAGAAAGACAACGTGGGCTAAGGGTTCAGAGTGAATCAGAGGGATTGCAATTCATAGGGGCAGGCAGAGGGTGTGCCAAGATTGGGGATTGGGAAGCCTGGAATTATGAGACATGTGGTCGGAAGATCAGAACATTGGCCATGAAGGGAAAAAGACTGGGGGGTTGAGAGATGAGGAAGCAGTGGGATTTGGATCAGAGGTCAGCTAATGTGGTGATCATGAATTTGGATAAATGTGAGACAGGAGCAGAATTTTGGTTAGGAACATGTACTTTAAAATTTAAGGCATATGTAAAGCTTAGTAAAGTACATAGCAGAAGGTTATTCATCTAATTCCTTAGCACATTACAAATGCACAATTCCAAATACAACCGCATCTCAGTAACACTGTGGTTCCATTTTAAAAATAAGCAAAAAATCAGTGTCAGTGATTCCTCTTGGAGGTTGGCTTTGAATAAAAAGAATTCTGACTAATTATGTGTAATTTAGATTCTACTGCAAATTCAAAATACAAATTTGAATTAATTCTCATCCACATTTTGCAGCATAGCCACATTAAATTTATAGTGCTCCTTGTTGCGCAGTGATCAGGCGTACTCGCGTGTTTATATCAAATTTGTGTTTACATTGTAGCATTGCCAGCATCATGAAACCCAAAGCCACAAAAGTGACCTTCATATACCCATTGCAGAGTTACACTGGCAAGTTTAATCTGAAATGCAGACTGAACCAAACTTATTGCAGTATCAACAGGTATGAGAAAGACTTCAAATCCAATTAACTATCATATATAGAACAGTATTCTATTTAATTGCGGGAGAGTACATACTGAAGCACGCTGAATTACTGAGCATCACTTTAAAAAGATTATAAAAATAATAGACCTTTTCTAAAAGCACTTCTGGGTATTGGAAAGTAGTTCATTGCATCCTGTTTTTATACAGTATTTTGCAATATGTAATTATATTGAGCATCCTGACATCACTGGATTTGAACCCATGAGTGAAAAACGGAAAAATTGAGCATGGTCACTAGATCATTCTTTACTTAGAATGTCATCAGAGCAGATGATCAACCCAAACTTCCCAGTACCATCATTTTCCGTGTGACACAACAGCACGATTTCTTGCTGAGTGGGTGTCTTCAGCTGTTGAGTGTAAAATTTTCGATGCCAACAGAACTTTAATTTTTATATTCATACAGCTTCTTCCCGACCCTGCCCTCACCTTATCATGATATGGAGATGCCGGCGTTGGACTGGGGTAAACACAGTAAGAAGTCTCACAACAACAGGTTAAAGTCCAACAGGTTTATTTGGTAGTAAACGCCACTAGCTTTCGGGGCTCTGCCCCTTCGCCAGGTAAGTGGAGAGTTCTGAACACACAGTGTGGGGCTAATGGGTGTCTTTCTGGTACCCTAATGCCCCTTCCTCATAACTTTAACATTTATCTATCCATTGGTGTTCTCCTCAAATCCCTGTCCCCAACCTTGGCCAGGTTCTTCATTCCGGCAAGTAGGCTGATCTGGAGAAATCACAAGCAAAAAAAAATCCTCTCCTTCTGTCCAGGAGTCCAGGCTGTTCAGTTGATCTGGAACAAATCAATGAGACATGCAGATGTCTATGTGGAGACCTGTACACTTCCATTCACTCTTTTTTTACTGGTCTCGCTATAAGCTTACTCCCCGTTGAGGCTGAGGAGTGAGATCTCCAAATTGTGGTCATTACTTAACTTGTACAAGGTGGATGGGGGTTCCACCCCTTAGAAGACATCTAGGAAACTTCCAGGTATGGCAGGGACCTGACACAATTTGGCCATTTTGCTCAGTGTTGCTCCAATCTCTTGCTGGAGGAGTAGTGTGAGGAATATTTGAGTTTTTCTTCTTGTCGATCACATTTGCAAGTCGGGGTATGATCTTTTCTAAGGAGAATTAGTACAGCAGGAAAAAAAATGGTGACAATTTGGAATATTGGGAAATTTGCACCCCTGGTTGTCACAGAATTGATATATGGGATAAACAGTTATGGGATTGTTCTACTCAAAACAGAATTAGGACATCAACAACTTACAAAAGAAGAATTTCAAGGATATTGATGAAGCTGAAGACTGTAAGTTAAAGGCATGTAATGATTTTCTCTGAACTAAGAGTTCCTTTTAGGTGAAGGAATGTGTCTCAGGTTTTTTTAAGAATGCATTTTTTACATCTACTGCTCTTCACAGTTCCGCAAACATTGCAGGTGCAATATTTCCACATGATCCAAGACAGCTGGACATCTTGCTTTCATTATTAGCTAAGAGATTGTAGAAACATCTGTTGGAAAATTTGAAAAAAAATGATTATACTGCTAAGTAGTCAAGTAGCGTGGCATTCCATATAAAGTTCAGCTTTCGTAATCATACTTCTAATTTGTCAGGTCAACTACTGAATGCAGAGGAGAGCTAAGGAAGATGTAACCATATCGGGTTCACCTTATGGACTAGTTCTTTCACACCTCATATAGTTGTTTGCTTATCAGTGTTAAAGCAAAGATATCTATGAAATGTAAGTCATACACAAGGGTTTCAAACAGCTGCTAAATTGAGTTGTTCAAAAGCAATAAGAAGATACCATTGTCACACTTTTTCTCCTGGCTTAAGTGATGACATATACACCAGCAGTCCTGTCCCAAGCAGCAATTCTTGTGCGAGACTAGCCAGCGAATGTCAGCAGAACACGGCAGGAATGTCGTAGCTAATCCTGACCCAATCTTCGTCTGTTGTCCAAGCACACTTCCTTCAATTGCCGCTCAGCAACAAGGAGTGGCAAGCTGAAGAGGATGCAGGAAGCAACTCGCATTTCCACGGAACCTTACCAAGGAAAACGGCAAAGCACTAAAAGTCCAACTAATTACTTCTTGAAATGCAATCACTACCAATTCGCACATGGCATCTAACAAAATAAAAACAAAATACCATGGATGTTGGACTCTGAAATAAATAAAGAAAATGCTGGAAAATGTCGGCAGGTCTGGCAGCATCTGTGGAGAGAGAATAGAGGCAACATTTCAAGTTGAATGACCCTTCATCAGAGATCTTGCAAAAAGCAATTGAATTGAATGACCCATTAAACTTGTTTTGTCTCTATTGAATGAGGGAGTATTGTTGACCACGGCATCAGGGCTATTACCTGTTCTTCTTTCTCCTCCTCTGTCAGACACCAGTTTAACATCTCACCTTCCAAAATATGGCATTCCCTAATTAATGCACAGAAGTACCTGTCTCGATTATGTGTTATGCTCTGGACTGGCCTTAAACCCTCAGTCTCCTGAGTCAAATGTGAAAGTGTCGTCCTTGACACTTGGTGCAAAAATGAAAATGTGCTTGATCATCAGAAAGAGGCCCAGAGCCTTTATTTTCCATTATTTTACAGTATGAATATTTCTTTAGCTACCTAGACAAATCACTCTCTCCAATTATTTCAGGCAGCAAAATCCTCTTTAGGTCCTCCAGCTGCCTTTGAGTATTGTGCACCATCTTTTTCCATTATAATCCAGCTGAGCTCTGCGTGTTCTCAGAACTCACTGGGAAGATAAGCCATAGCAGATGGTAAATACAGCCCATGAGGGTTGCTGCCCAAGCCTGACATCAGCAAGATGTGTCCATTTCCGAACTGCATCACTAAAATCTTTCCAGAGTCTGTGCGACAAATAAAGAAACTTGCCCCTGCTGTAACTTAGCCCATTTTGAGCTCTTCCTTTAACCTATTAAAGTAACAAGGCAGAAGCAAAAAGCTTCAGGTCCCTCACTTCCTGTAACACATTTTCCTTCCCAATTTATAAAACAGAAAATGTTGGAATCCAGGACCAATTAAAAACTGTATTTACATATCAATGAAATGCCACGTTTAAACCTTTAAAAATTCTCTTCTGTTTTCATCCTGGAAGGGTTGGGATAACATTGAATTGTTATCTTTCCACATTTCGTGCTGAGATTGCACCTGTGCCACACAAGATGAAAAAAAATCAATGTCTTGAAGTTTTTTTTGGTATTTTTGACAAAACCCCAAAATAATTAGTGTTCCAACCATTGGGGACATGAAGCAGAAGGTCACGGTCTTGCACAGGGTACATCATGTAATCTTGGCAGAAAACAATAACTTTAAGGGACTACAGTTTCGGCCTGGCATATCGTCAGTACACTGAATTTGGCCCCAGATGCTGGCGCAAACCTTCTGCCCACCTGTGCACTCTGGAGGGGTTGGCACATTTCTTTTTAACAATTATGTTTTTTGTGGGTAGGTGTGATGGGGGGGGCGGCGGGGGTAGTTCTTCATGCCGTTGCATACTTGTAAGGAAAACTTCAGAAGGGAAAGGTGTTGTTGTGGGTCACTCGTGCTTTAAACGATTGAGACGCTGGAGATACGCACTCCCACTGTTGTTATGCCAGAAAATGTCACCTTGAGCCTGTGGCCCAACAAAGAAAACAAAAATGATGTAGAAACAGTGATGAATAATTGCTAATGTAGCACACTTTCAAAAGTTTCTTCTCATAGTACTGACCATTATAACACTCTGCTAGTTTGCAACATTTAAGCAGTAAAAAGCTTCAATTACACTTACTAATTTATTAAAAGTTAGATATCTAAATGAATAAAATTACATCTATACAAGTTACACATACCTAACCGAAGCTGTCTTGATTTACTTTATCAATGAGAAACCTTGCAAATTGCTAATATACAATACAAGGGCAATTCCTTCACAACTAATACCTCACAATTTGTGAATGACTCCTTGATCCATGTGACAATGTAGAAAGGTGCAGACTCACTACAGGAGAGTAACTCAATCTAGGTTGACACGGTGGTTAGCACTGCTGCACCAGGGACCTGGTTTCGATTGCTGGCTTGGGTTGCTGTCTGTGCAGAGTCTGCGCATTCTCCCCATGTCTGCGTGGGTTTCCTTTGGTTGCTCCAGTTTACTCCAACAGGCTGAAAGATGTACTGGTTAGGTGCACTGGCCGTACTAAATTCTCCCTCAGTGTACCCAAACAGGCGCCAGAATGTGGCGACTAGGAAATTTTCACAGTAACTACATTGCAGTGTTAACATAAGCTTACTTGTGAAACTAATAAATGAACTGAGAAGAATAGTTCTTTCTTGAAAGCGAATCAAACTGTATTGTTTAATCAATACCTCCATGTATACTGTAGGCACATGGTACGTATACAGTAGGCACATGGTACATATTTGCTGTTTAGATTCCATAACCCTCTCATATACTAAATTATTAAATTTGTTTTGCATTTTTAAGTTTCCCCATCACCATTTTAGACGTTAATCTCTCAGTTTAGAATTCCCACACAATTTAGACTGTAATTCTCCGGTCTTGTACATCCTACCAATGCTTATTTATTTAATTTTTATTCATTCGTGGGACATGGGCATCGCTGGCTGGCCAGCATTTATTGCCCCATCCCTAGCTGCCCGAGGACAGTTGAGAGTGAACAATATTTCTGTGGCTCTGGGGTCACATATAGGCCAGATCAGGTAAGGACAGCAGATTTCCTTCCCTAAAGGACATTCGTGAACAAGATGGATTTTTCCGACAATTGACAATGGTTTCATAGTCACCAGTAGATTTTTAATTCCAGATGTCTTTTATTCGATTCAAATGCCAACATCTGCTGTGGCGGGATTCGAACTCAGGTCTCCAGAACATGCTGCCACTGAGAACAGAGAATTTGGCGCTCAGACAAACCTCCATTCACTGCAGTGAAATGGGGAATCCCAACCATGAGCGAGTTCAGAGAATTCTGGCCTTAGGGTATCGCTGTTAGTGTTGAACTAATGAGTGGACTTACGAGGCAGCATCACTGTCTTCCGCATTACTATCTGTCAATCTCTTTGAGAATACACTTGTTTTCTCACACTCTGGATTTCAGCATTAACTCTGATGCAGTGTAACTTTGACTTTGAACTGCTTTAAAACCAGCATCACTTCAGATCTAAATACTCAGATACTCTGGGGGAAAATATCTAGTTAGCAGCCAGCTTTGCACAATTGAGTGGGACAGCAGTAGAAACAGTATGTAGATAGTCCAACTAGGGAAGGGATTTACTGGACCTAGTATTGGGGAATGAGCCCAGCCAGGTGGTTGATGTTTCAGTAGTGGAGCAGTTCGGGAAGAGTGACCTCAATTCAGTAAGCTTTAAGGTACTGATGGATAAAGATAAGTGCAGTCCTCAAGTTCAGGTGCTAAATTGGGGGAAGGCTAATTACGACAATATTAGGCAGGAACTGAAGAATGTGGATTGGGGGCAGATGTTTGAGGGCATGTAGGAGGCTTTCAAGTGTAAATTGATAGGGACTCAGGACTGGCACATTCCTGTAAGGATGAAGGATAAGTATGGCAAGTTTTGGGAACCTTGGATAACAAGAGGATGAAGGATAAATATGGCAAGTTTTGGGAACCTTGGATAACGAGGTTGTGAGACTAATCAAAGAGAAAAAAGAAGTATTTGTCAAAGCTAGAAGGCTGGGAACACATGAAGCACGTGTGGAATGCAAGGAAAGTAGAAAGAAACTTAAGCAAGGAATATGGAGGGCTAAAAGGTGTCACGAATAAGCATTGCACAGCAGGATTAAGGAAAATCCCAAGGCTTTTTACACATATAAAGAGCAAGAGGGTAGCCAGGGAGAGGATTGGCCCACTTAAGGACAAGGGAGGGAATCTATGCATGGAGTCAAAGGATAAGGGCGAGATATTAAATGAGTATTTTGGGTCAGTAATCACTAAAGAGAAGGACTTGGTAGGTGATGAGTCTGGGAAAAAGTGTATAGATGGTTTGAGTCATGTTGCGATCAAAAAGGTATTGGGGTTCTTGAGAAACATTAAGGCAGCAAAGTCCCCAGGGCCTGATAGGATATACTCCAGAATGCTGAGAGAGACAAGGGAGGAAATTGGTGGGGCCTTAAGAGAAATCTTCATACCTTACTGGCTACAGGAGAGGTCCCAGAGGATTGGAGAAAAACCAATGTTGTTCCTTTGTTTAAGAAGGGTAGCAAGAATAATCCACAAAATTACAGGCCGGTGAGCTTTATATCAGTGATAGGGAAATTATTGGAAAGGATTCTCCGAGACAGGATTTAATCCCACTTGGAAATAAATGGACATATTAGTGAGAGGCAACATGGTGTTGTGAAGGTTAGGTAATATCTCACTAACTTGATCAAGAGTTTCGAGTTGTGTGTAAAGCAGGCCAAGGAGATACCTAGTTCAAGTTCTTTGCCACGTTCTCTAATTTAGCAGAGGCAGTGTCAGGGTCATGGTTCCCCTCAGCTAGAGAGACAAACAGGGATACATTGTTAATACTCCAGCATTTCAAGAAGACAGCTCACTACATTCTTCTCAGAGGCAACCGAGGATGGGCAATAAATGCTGGCCAGCTCGTGACGCTCATATTCTGCAATTGAGTATAAAACACTAGCCGGTGATTCCTGCTGCAAAGTAGATCAGGTGTCGAAGGCTTCTCTGTCATGCCTCACTGGTCAAAAAACTTGCTGACACCCAGGGTGGGATTCGACAGCCTCGCTGGTCCCGAAACCATAAAATTCCACCCGAGGTCAAAGGGCCTTCCCATTGTCCGTCCCTCGACTGCTCCGATTCCCGTGGCGGGCGGGGCAGTAAAATTCCGGCCTCACTATCAAAAGTGACAAGTGGAGAGGGGTTGTCTGCATAAGGTACCTGAGCAGGGAACTGCCGCTGCTACTCGTGAACTTTTTAGACATGCAGGTGTGGGGGTTGAAATTTGGAAAGGGTGAGGAAAGCCTGGGTGGGGATGGGGGGTGGGAGGGGTTTCATGGTGGTGCTGAGGGGGGAAGAAAGTTAACAGTTTGGCGTGCCAAACCGCAAGAAATGTCTGCAGCACTGGGAAAAATCCACTGAACTGGACCAGCCGACGCAGTTAGGCAGCCGGGTGGACAAGGACAGAGTGAGCACTTCCTGAACAGAGGTACAGAGTCACAGTGTTCGCATTCTGGGGCTGTTTGATACTTAAGTCTGCCAGCGTGAATTCTGATGAGTGCTGTCTGTTCTCAGCTGTACACGTACAGAAAACATAAGAGGCCAAGCCACAGCGAAATGTGCTAGGGCAAGTGAAAATATTTCCCACCATTATTAGCATGCATTCAAGCGTTATGCTGTGAATCAAAACCAGTTGTGAAGTAGCATTCTAAATCCTACAATAAATAAATCATGCCATTAAAAAGGTAAGTCATCTTAATAGTAAGCATCTGTGACCATAAGAATAATTGACACAGTAAAGTCTTATGCAGTACATAAACATTTTTTCACAACTTTAATGCTGTTGTTGGAAAGTGCTTACTTAGAGTAAATATAAAGTATGCCCAAGTACAACTAGTTATTTATTTGATGCTGCTCAGAGATTGCTGTTTGCCTTGGCTAGACAGAGGTAAATAAATAATTATTGGACTACCATGTGAAATGTTAAGGCTGCAGAATGAGACACTTCAGACAAAATGACCTCTAATAACACAGTGACCTTCTGTTAAGAATCTAATAAGTTTCCACAGTTTAGCATCTACTTATAAGAGGCGTACAGTCATTTTAATAGAAAATATTCCACCCCCGCTCTCAGCCCCTGCACCATTCTCCAACTGACGGACAGGGAACCCGCTCACCAGCCAGTGTCAACGCTGCTCTTAACATTAACAGTGGAAAGTGCACAAAAGCTGTCTAACTGGTATCCAAATCCTTCTGATTTTCCATCATTTTGTTATAAGAAGCAACCAAGCTACCTCCCAACTTCATCAGTCACCACTATCTCCCCCCTCTGCACCCACATCCCCAAACGCCATCACCCACCCCCGCACGCACACACATGGGGCGGCATTTTACGAGATTTTTTTCTAAGTGTCCAGCTAGGATGAAAACGGGAGAGTTACTGATCCGTTTTGCGTTTTCACGTCCAACCACATGCATTCAGTCTTGGAAAATATGGGCTAGACCGTTTCTAGCTGCTAGAGGCAGTGGGCGAGGCCTAATTTGCCAAACAGCCTGCATCTCAGATCAGAATTACAAACTGTGCACGCACGGGAAAAGCAGATGAGAAAAAAATTCAGCTGACAGAATCCCCCAGGCCAGATACTGCCTCCCCCCACAGACATCAGAGACCCTCCCAACATTCCTGACTCCATTACGCATCCCACCCCACCCACCCCTCCCATTCCCCCCCCCCCCCCCCCCACTCCGAACCTCCTTGCACATGGTCCCCTCATTACCCCCTGGCCCCAACGGCTGACTGACACGAGCCTCTCTCTCCCCAGCCCCCGATCAGCACAGAGGCATAAATCCCCCCACCCCATCCGTCAGCACACCTGTAGGTGCCGACTTGGCTTCCCCTCCATGGTCTCAAACTGCTTTAAACTCGCTGGAATGCCTAACGGTCACGTGACGCTCCCAAACTGCCTGCAGCTTACCTACCCCAGCAAGGGAGACTCCATAAAAACCACAAGATGGACAGGTAGGCAGGCCATGCAGGAAGAAATGGCCTCCAGGAAGACAGCCACCCCCCCTCCCCCACCCCCACAATTTTCCAGTGCAGATCCGGCCAGGTTGCTGGAGTCGGTGGAGGTAAGGCAGGACACCCTCTTTCCCTAGCAGGATGCCATTCCAGGGAAAGGGATAGAAACGCAGCCTGGGAGACGGTGGCAGCATGCACTAGTGCCAGGGCACTGGCCGGGAGATCCAGGAAACAGTGCCTTAAGAAACTGAATGTCATCATCCAGACAGCAAGGGTGACTATTTTACCTCATCCATCACCTTCCCACTAAATGACCGCCAGATCGCCCAACTCCAGCATCCTGCGTGCTTCCAACCTATGACCCCCAAGCACCTCCCTTCTCCCACCCTAGAGTATCACAAACCTTGCCTCTGAGGGCCACCCCTGAAACATAAGAACATAAGAAATAGGAGCAGGAGTAGGCCATCTAGCCCTTCGAGCCTGCCCCGCCATTCAATAAGATCATGGCTGATCTGTCGTGGCTCAGTTCCACATTCCCGCTCTCTCCCCATAACCCTTAATCTCCTCTCTTATCAAAAACCCATCAACCCGCGTCTTAAAAATATTCAGCGAGGCAGCCTCCACCACTTCAACGGGCAGAGAATTCCAGAGATTCACCACCCTTTGAGTGAAGAAGTTCCTCCTCAACTCCGTTCTAAACCGCACCCCCCTTTATCTTGAGGCTGTGCCCCCTAGTCCTACTGTCCTTTCTGAGCGGGAAGAGTCTCTCCACCTCTATCCTATCCATCCCATTCATCATCTTATATGTCTCAATGAGATCTCCCCTCACTCTTCTAAACTCTAACGAGTACAAGCCTAGTTTATTCAGCCTCTCCTCATAGCTCAACCCCCTCAACTCCGGCATCAGCCTAGTAAACCTCCTCTGCACTCCCTCCAAGGCCAAAATATCCTTGCGTAAGTACGGCACCCAAAACTGCACACAGTACTCCAGCTGCGGCCTCACCAATGCCCTATACAGCTGTAGCAAGACCTCCCTACTTTTATATTCAATCCCCCTCACTATGAAGGCCAGCATCCCATTCGCCTTCCTGACCACCTGCTGCACCTGCAAGCTGGGTTTTTGAGACTCATGCACAAGGACCCCGAGGTCCCTCTGCACCGTCGCATGCTGCAGTTTTTCGCCACGTTAGTAATAGTCCTTCCTACCATTATTCCTACCACAGTGGACCACCTCGCACTTGCCAACATTAAGTTCCATTTGCCAGTTCCTGGCCCATTCACCCAGCCTATCTAGTTCCTTCTGCAGACTCTCCACACCCTCCGCACAATTTGCCGTTCCACCAATCTTGGTGTCATCAGCAAATTTCGACACCATACACTCGGTTCCCTCCTCCAGATCATCTATATAAATGGTAAATAGCTGAGGCCCCAGCACCGACCCCTGGGGCACTCCACTAGTCACCAACCGCCAATCCGAATAGCACCATTGACCCCCACTCTCTGCCTCCCTGCATGAATTGTGCCATCAGATTTCACATGACTTTGACTATCCCCACAGGTCATGATGTGGGTATGCCGGCGTTGGACTGGGGTAAACACAGTAAAAAGTCTGACAACACCAGGTTTTAGTCCAACCCATTTATTTGATTGTAAACTCACTAGCTTTCGAGGGGATTCCCTCTCCTTCAAGTGAATGGAGAGTTCTGGCCTCAGACAGAGCATATAAAGCACAGGCAGTTTAGAGATTACTGATTAGAATGCGAATCCTTACACCTAACCTGCTGTTCAAGACCTGAAGTGGCTGACAACGTGTGTGGAAGGAGCACTGATCACAGGTTACAGTGATGTGTATTGTCTCCAGACAGTACAGTAAGTGAGGTTTTGCAAACCCAGGCAAGTCACGGGGGTTACAGATAGTGCATGTTGCATTATCTCTGTAACCTGTGATCAGTGCTCCTTCCACACACATTGTCAGCCACTTCAGGGCTTGAACAGCAGGTTAGGTGTAAAGATTCGCATTCTAATCAGTAATCTCTAAACTGTCTGTGCTTTATATGCTCTGTCCGAGGCCAGAACTCTCCATTCACCTGAAGAAGAGGGAATCCCCTCGAAAGCTAGTGAGTTTACTATCAAATAAATCGGTTGGACTAAAACCTGGTGTTGTCAGACTTTTTACTGTGTTATCCCCACAGGAGAATACCTATAATCACCCAGAGACCCCAGCAACACATACTCCCCATAACCCCACAACCCCCAGCAATACATACTCCCCATACCCCCCCCCACAAACCCCCAGCAATACATACTCACCATACCCCCCCCACAGACCCCCAGCAATACATACTCCCCATACCCCCCCCCACAAACCCCCAGCAATACATACTCACCATACCCCCCCCACAAACCCCCAGCAATACATACTCACCATACCCCCCCCACAAACCCCCAGCAATACATACTCCCCATACCCCTCCCCCACAAACCCCCAGCAATACATACTCACCATACCCCCCCCACAGACCCCCAGCAATACATACTCACCATACCCCCCCCACAAACCCCCAGCAATACATACTCACCATACCCCCCCACAAACCCCCAGCAATACATACTCACCATACCCCCCCCACAAACCCCCAGCAATACATACTCACCATACCCCCCCCACAAACCCCCAGCAATACATACTCACCATACCCCCCCCACAAACCCCCAGCAATACATACTCACCATACCCTCCCCACAGACCTCCAGGAATACATACTCACCATACCCCCCCGACAAACCCCCAGCAATACATACTCACCATACCCCCCCCACAGACCTCCAGCAATACATACTCTCCATATTCCCCACAGAACCCCAACAACACAAACTCCCCATACCCCCCCCCACAGACCCCCACCAACACATACTCCCCATACCCCCTCACAGACCCCCAGCAACACATACTCCCCATACCCCCTCACAGACCCCCAGCAACACATACTCCCCATACCCCCTCACAGACCCCCAGCAACACATACTCTCCATACCCCCTCACAGACCCCCAGCAACACATACTCTCCATATCTCTCCCAAAGACCCCCAGCAACACATACTCTCCATATCTCTCCCAAAGACCCCCAGCAACACATACTCTCCATATCCCCCCCACAGACCTCCAGCAACACACATTCCCCATGCCCAGCCAGACTCCCAGCAACGCAAACTCTCCATACCCTTCCCACAGATTCCCAACAACACACATTCCCCAAGACCCAAGGTCAGCACTCTGACCTGGGTCCATGCTGAGAGTCCAGCGTTGGACCCCATGAACAACAACAGCACCCCCCCCCACACACACACACTTGCAGCCCCCCTGACCCAAAACACAATATGACTTCCATGAAACAAGCCCCTCTGTGCAGCAGCACGGAGCAGTTTGAAGGCAAAGACTTACTTCCCCACTTACCCTCAATTACCAAGTGCTTGAATGTGACTTCTATGCATGAGGGGTTTTCCTGACCGATCCAGTGCGGCGAACGAGGTTGGTTAAGGCAGGTGAGCTGGGACGATTGAGAGTGAAACTCGCGAATGGTAGGAAGAATGGTAGGAAGGACTATTACTTATGGGGCGAAAAACTGCAGCAGGCGACGGTGCAGAGGGACCTCGGGGTCCTTGTGCATGAGTCGCAAAAACCCAGCTTGCAGGTGCAGCAGGTGGTCAGGAAGGCTAATGGGATGCTGGCCTTCATAGCGAGGGGGATTGAATATAAAAGTAGGGAGGTCTTGCTGCAGCTGTATAGGGCATTGGTGAGGCCGCAGCTGGAGTACTGTGTGCAGTTTTGGGCGCCGCACCTGCGCAAAGATATTTTGGCCTTGGAGGGAGTGCAGAGGAGGTTTACTAGGCTGATACCGGAGTTGAGGGGGTTGAGCTATGAGGAGAGGCTGAATAAACTAGGCTTGTACTCGTTAGAGTTTAGAAGAATGAGGGGAGATCTCATTGAGATGTTTAAGATGATGAATGGGATGGATAGGATAGAGGTGGAGAGACTCTTCCCGCTCAAAAAAGACAGTAGGACTAGGGGGCACAGCCTCAAGATAAAGGGGGTACGGTTTAGAACGGAGTTGAGGAGGAACTTCTTCACTCAAAGGGTGGTGAACCTCTGGAATTCTCTGCCCGTTGAAGTGGTGGAGGCTGCCTCGCTAAATATTTTTAAGACGCGGGTTGATGGGTTCTTGATAAGAGAGGGGATTAAGGGTTATGGGGAGAGGGCGGGAAAGTGGAACTGAGCAGCAACAGATCAGCCATGATCTTATTGAATGGCGGGGCAGGCTCAAAGGGCTAGATGGCCTACTCCTGCTCCTATTTCTTATGTTCTTATGAATGACATTGTGATGAATGTAAATTGATGTTTCGCCCATTTTGGGCAGGGTCCCAATCGCATCTTTTCTCAGTAAGAGGGGAATGGGCATGAAAACAGGAGCCGTTCTTGCTAGTCACAACATTTTCCCGCCACTAAACAGGCACGATGAGGTCAGAAAATTCTGCCCTAGACACACATTTTAGGCCAATCCCTGACCTCCACCACCACTGAACCGTATCCTGGCCCACTGCTAAGCTGCAACATGTGTATAGATTGAAGGAAGGCAATCCATCACACAAACTAGCCTCCCATCCATTGACTCTATCTACACTACCCGCCGCCTCGGCAAAGCAGCCAGCATAATTAAGGACCCCATGCATCCTGAACAGTCTCTCTTCCACCTTCTTCTTTCAGGAAAAAGTCTGAGGTTGTGTACCAACCGACTAGAGAACAGCTTCTTCCCTGCTGATGTCAGACTTCTGAATGGACTGACCTTGCATTACGTCGATCTTTCTCTGCACCCTGGCTATGACTGTAAAACTATATTTTGCACTCTCTTGTTTTCTTTTCTATGAACGATATGTTTTGACTATATGGCGCACAAGAAACAATACTTTCCATTGTATGATAATACATGTGACAATAATAAATCAAATCAAATCAAAATAAAGACTAAATAACACATTTCACATTACAATGTGTTACACTGTGCTCCCAATGTTAATACTGGGACTGCAGTTGCCACACTTACATATGACACTGTGGCCAACATTAGGAACTCTACAAATGAGGCATTGTAGTTGTACAGTACGCATCCTATCATTCTTTGGCACAAGGATTTGTTATATTAACGTAGTACATGAGGTAAAGATTGAAAGACTTGTAATTAAATCTCAACTTTCATGACAATGAGAACGAAATCCCAACGTGCTTTACAGACAATGAAATACTTTTCATTTTGCATTGTTGTACATGTTGTAATATAGGGAAAATTGTGGCCATTCTTCACACAGAAAACTCGCACTAAAAGCCATATGGAAATGAATAGGTAATTTGTTTGTGTGATGTTAATTGAGAGATAAACAGAGAAACACAGAAAATAAGAATAGGAGTAGACTATTTAGCCCATCAAGCCTGTTCCACCATCCATTGGCTGATCATCCAACTTAATCGCCTGATCCAGCCTTTTCCTCTATATCCTTTGATCTCCGTCACCTCAAGAGCTATATCTAATTCCTTCTTGAAAACATGCAATGCTTTGGCCTCAGCTGCTTCCTGTGAGAGTGAATTCCACAGGCTTACCACTCTCTGGGTGAAGAAATTTCTCCTCATCTTGGTTCTAAATGATTTACCCCATTTCCTTAGACCCTGAGCTCTGGGCTTCCTCACGTCAGCAACTTGCTTCTTGCCCCTACTCTGCCTAATCCTGTTAGAATTGTATAGATTTCTAGGAGACCCCCCCTCATTCTTCTAAACTCCAGTGAATGTAACCAACTCAATCTCAATCAGCCCCATCATCCCAGGAATCAACATGGTAAACCTTCTCTGCATTTCCTCCATTACAAGGACGTCCTTTGTCAGATAAAGAGGCCAGAACTGCACACGGTATTCCAGGTGTGGCCTCACCAAGGCCCTGTATAATTGCAGCAAGATATCACTACTCCTGTACTCAAATCCCCTTGCTATGAAGGCCGACATCGCATTTACCTTCTTTACAACGCGCTGCACCTGCATGTTTACCTTCAGTGACTGGTGCACAAGAACACCCAGGTGTCATTGCACATTCCCCGCTCTTCATTTATAGCCAGGCTTGGGAAATAACTCCCTTGCTAATCTTCAAAATATGTGCCATGGGGTTTTTTATATCCATCTGAGGGAGCGCATTTTACATTTCATCCAAAATCTCTGGGGGAGGACTTTGAACCCACAACTTTCTCATTCAGAGGCAAGATTCCCACCTATTATGCTACTGTTGTCATACTAAGCAACCCATCTCAAAGAATATGGCAAATATACTGTATTCCCAAAATGAATACTTTCAAAATAAATACTACACGACTATGCTGATTCTGAGTTCCCTATCCAAGATGGAATAATGCTACAATCTTTAATCCAGTATTTTCCATGTAACTGACTTAAAAAGGTCACTAACGGTCCAGAACCTCCATACCATCAAATAGTTAAAACTGATTCTTCAGTTTTAAGTTTATTTATTAGTGTCATGAGTAGGTTTACATTAACACTGCAATGAAGTTACTGTGAAAATCCTCTAGTCACCACACTTCAGTGTCCGTCCGGGTACACTGAGGGAGAATTTAGCACGGCCAATTCACCTAACCAGCACAACTTTTGGACAGTGGGAAGAAACTGAAGTACCCGGAGGAAACCCACACAGACATGGGGAGAATGTGCAGACTCCACACAGTGACACAAACCAGGAATCAAAACCAGGTCCCTGGTGCTGTGACACAACAGTGCCTCACTGTGCCACTGTGTGCTCACTTAGGTAAAGCAAGGCAAATCTGTAGGTAATAAAATGGTTTCCTCAGTGCAGTGTCTGACACAGGGATACTGGATTATTCAGATCGCTAGTTAGACAGAGGTGGTTCTAATTAAGATTGAGTTTGAACAGAAATTGCAGAAAATGGAACGGAAGAGTTAGCCCATTTGACCTCAATTAAAGGTGGGAGGTCACTAAGTCAAAGTGAAGTCCATCTGCTTATCCCTCAGCTCATCTGAAATGAGAGACTTAACAGGAAATTAATTAATTGATCAGTAGCCAGTTTTGTATTTGGATTTATTTACAGGGGCACACACAAGTACAGTTTTATATGTAATTAAGATAGATAAGTTGCAGATGTGCTGTTTAATCAAAGCAAACAAGACAGCTACCGTATAAAATGCTGGAGGCTAGGCATAAACCATCAATTATTTAAAATGAATTGTTTGGAAGTCATATGGTTCTATACGACTGTAATGAAAGCTTCATTAGAATTCCTATTTCAGGTAAAATCGGGAAGAAGTAAAAGACATAAATCTCTGCTGGGAATTTTAAGGAGCATGGTGGGAATTAAGCTTCAGGAAGACAGCTGGCATGAAGAGGGATGCTCAAAGTCTGTGAAAAGCCATCACTCTACATAGTTTCCTCTGTAGACGTGTTAGCCTCCGTCGAACAAATAAGTTTCAGTTTTAGCTCTGTGAACACATCTCCTAGTAGTGACAAGGAATCAGATGTTTGTCAGCTGTACAAAGAGTTGTATTTGTAATACTTTCGCTCTACATCCTTCAAGGCAACTTACAAATAGTTAAGTACTTCTTTGTAATGAATCTTAGCAGTGCAATTAAAAAAAACTCTTAGGTACCTGCATGTGTCACACAATTAAAATAAAACCATGACAACTAGTGACATTTCGAGCACAACCGTGTAATATGTAACTTTCACGCTCCTGCTCGTTCCTCTCAGCGAAACCATGATTACAGACTAGCAGCAATTGTCACCAACTATTCCACAGGGCTAAGCCTGTAAATCCTAGGTAAAGGTTGTCCACAATTAGTTTTCTGAATCCAGAGACTACAGAGTTGATTGTGGGCAGATGTTAGGTGGCATGGTGGCACAATGGCTTGCACTGCTGCCTCACAGCACTAGGGACTCGGATTCGATTCCCGGCTTAGGTCACTGTCTGTGTAGAGTTTGCACGTTCTCCCTGTGCCTGCATGGGGTTCCTCTGGGTGCTCCGGCTTCCTCCCACAATCTGAAAGATGTGCTGGTTAGGTGCATTGACCCGAACATCCACTGGAATGTGGCAACTAGGGAAATTTCACAGTAAATTCATTGTAGTGCTAATGCAAGCCTTACGTATGACTGATGAGCAACCTTAACTTTATATTGGGCACAATATCAGTGTGTGCCCAAGCCTGGAGGCCTGAGGTCAGAACCTGATGTGCCTCCACAGATGGCTTACCCATGTTACGCAGATGAATGTCAAGCCACTTGCCAAGCCACCTGTGACCCGCAAGGTAAACTCAGGGGAGCTAGAGGAGCAGCAGTTGGGAGGAGGAGAAGGAGGCGAGAGGGAGGAGCTGATCATGTCCTGTGGAGCCACACAGTCCTGCTTCTCACAATTCCACTGCAATGTTTTCAGAACATTTTTATGAAAGGAAAATGACCTCTCTATGGAGACTGTCGAGGACTCAGGAGCAGTGCGGGACCAATACATGGTGGTCCAAAACAGATAGGCTGTGCGATTTGAACATGATTTGAACATCTGTCTTTCATATGAAAAAAATTATGACCGGGGTAATTGTTATTGTATATCATTTGTTTAATATTGTTACTAACTCAGTCCTGGACTGCAAAAATGTACACATCTCCCCTTACCCCCTCTCAGAAATCTACCTTCTTTGCAGAGTTACTATGTTTGTAGTGACCATAAACGGTTCACCTTGTTTGATATTGTTACCAACACAGTCCCAGACTGCAGGAATGTACACAGCTCCCCTACCCACTTACCCCCAACTCCCAGGACTTCACCTTCCTGCATAGTCACTGTGTTTGTAATGACCACAGATGGTTCGCCTTGGTTAAAACAAAGTTCAGATCAATACATTGAATGTTTCCTCCGTCTGCCGGCTGCAAGTTTTTTCATCCTTCCCTTGCTAACCCTTTCCCTTCTTTCTTCTTCTTCCAAGGGCATCCGAGGCACCTCATCCAAGCAGCCATTTCTCAAATTCAAAACTATGCTGTGCTAGAGGGCTATTCCCATAAGGAACTGGAGGAGTTCACAGACAAGTCTTGCAGCCATCACACAAAGAACATTTCTGTGTTTTATCAATCTAAGTTGGACGGGAATCCCAGTTCTCAAAAGTGGATAGTTAATAATGTCTAATCCATTGCACACCCTAATCCCCATAAGATGTAGATTTAAGAGCATACTAAAGATTGATGGTGATCTGAGGAATTGCAAATTTATGTGATGGTTTTCTAGAACTAACAGTGTGTTTTCCATTAAATTAACCGATGGTAATTTTGATTACAAGTATAAAATTACAAAAGTACCAGAATTCCTGCTATCTCCCAGGGGGTTATCCCAGAGATCTCGATTGATGTCATTTCTGGGAATTTTCAATATGCTTTACAAAATGTAGGATCTTTGGCCACCACTTGAGGCAAAGGTTTAGTAGGAGGCCAGGCATATTTCTGGAGGTCAGTGTGCTGATGCCTATCAGTCTCCAAATGGGCAGTTATGGGTGCTACTTGTGGGGTCAAGAATGTAATGCAAACAACCATGTCATTTAAAGTTTTGGTGATAGATTCCTTGACATAGATGGCTCAGGGAAACATAGTCATGGTCAGGAGAAGCAATTTTGCCAAAGTGCCGCCGATATGTCTTCCTTCTTCCTCAATTGTGGTTTTCCACCCTCAACCATGTCAAATCCATCCCCCATGCCATTGTTCTCACCCTCCCAGCCATCCCAGAACAAGGATAGGGTCCCCCTTGTCCTCACTTTTCACCCCAACAGTCTCCATATTCAAAGGATCATCCTCCTCCATTTCCGCCAACTCCAGCATGATGCCACTACCCAACATATCTTCCCCTCAACCCCCACCTATCAGCATTCCACAGGAACCGTTCTCTCTGGGCCACCCTCCATCACATCCAACACCACTCCTCCCTGCCCGTAGCACCTTCCCATGGAATTGTAGAAGGTGCAACACCTGTCCCTTCACCTCCTCCCTGCTCACCGTCCCAGGTCCTAAACGCCCATTTCAGGTGAAGCAATGCTTCATCTGCACCTCCTTCAATCTGGTCTATTGTATTCGCTGTGCCCAATGCGGTCTATTCTACACTGGAGAGACTAAACGCAGACTGGGTGATAGCTTTGCTGAACTCCTTCGGTCCGTCCACAAGCAGGATCTAGACCTTCCTGTCGCCTGCCACTTCAGCACACCACCCTGCTCTCCTGCCCACATGGCCGTCCTTGGCCTCTTGCAATGTTTTGGCGAACCCCCAACGCAAACCAGAGGAACAGCACCTCATCTTCCGATTGGGCATTTCCCAGCCTTCCGGACTGAACATTGAGTTCAGCCACTTCAGAACATAAACTCTCCCCTCCACCCCATTTCCAATTATTTTGTTTAGTTTCATTTAATCTCATTCTCCATTTTCTCACTCTCCTTCTTTCCACCCTCCCCCTCCTCCCCAAACTTCTTCAGGCCAACTGCCACATTTCTCAGGCAGTCCTTTATCAAGCAGTACCTTTGTTTTGCCATTAACACATTTTGATCACTTAATGGACGCTTTCAACACCTTCTCAGCCTGTAGTAAGCTCATTTACATTCCCTTTGTCCAGCTCCACCACCCCTCCTGACCTTCATAATATCAATCTCTGCTGGCTCTCTTTCTTCTCAGCTCTGATGAAGGGTCATCCAGACTCAAAAAGTTGGCTCTATTCTCTATACACAGATGCTGCCAGACCTGCTGAGATTTTCCAGCACTTTTCTGTTTTCGTTTCAGACTCCAACATCCACAGTATTTTGCATTTGCCAAAGAAATTGTCAGAAGCGGGAAAATCATAGAATCTTTACAGTGTGGAAGGAGACCATTCGGCCCATCGAGTCTGCACTGACAACAATCCCAACCAGGCCGCATCCCTGTAACCCTACGTATTTACCCAGCTAGTCCCCCTGGTACTAAGGAGCAATTTAGCATCGCCAATCCACCTAACACACACATCTTTGGACTGTTGAAGGAAACCAGAGCACCCGGAAGAAACCTATGCAGACATGGGGGAGAATGTGCAAACTCTACACAGTCACACGAGACTGGAATTGAACCCGGGTCCCTGGCACTGTGAGGCAGCAGTGCTAACTACTGTGCCACCATGCTGCCCATAAAACGATGAGGGGAACTGCTTGATCATTGCAAAAACCCAGTTGCTCCAAAATTATCCTTCACAAAGTGAGTCTGGCACTCCAACTGGCTCTGACCTACAAGTGATTCCAGTCACATTATATGTAATTAATATATTATGTTAGGAACCATGTTTAATATTTAAGCTGAATTTATATGTATATGTTATATGTGTGTGTATGCCTGTTAAAAAAGATAAAAATGGTTTCAGTTTCATTAAAGTTTTGTTTATGAACCTCGGTGCCTTGGCGTCTGAATTGTGACTAAAACGTTTCAGGTATTTGGGGGTTTTTGTTTGTAAATATATATATTTTTGAGAGGCGTTACAACTCCTGAAGTTAACGAGATGAGTTAAAAGGGGTTAAATGTCCCGTAATTTTGGAAACAAAATGAAGAGTGAAAGAAGCTTCACTGTTGCTTAGCTACAATGATCCAGTGACACAGACACAGAAAAAGATGGGATTAAAGAGAGTGAGAGTTCAGAGGGCGTGTGTGTGTGTCTGAGACAGCAGGCAGGAAATTTTAAGGTCCCTGTGAACAGTAGTGAACAGAACTGGGACAGTATTTAACTGAATAATCAAGTTATAGGGCTCAGAGAACTGTTCAGTTTAGAGGTGCTACTATACTGAGTTTAGTGAACCTATTTGTTAGCTCTACAGTTGAAGAACTAGTGAGGTTAGGGTTTCTTTGATGTCTCGGAGAAATACAAGTTGTGTGAGAAGCATCAAGTGAATACTTAAGAATTCACCAGAAGAAAAATGTTTGCAACCTGTGCCAGTACAAGCAAGGAGGCTTTGTATCAAGTTAGTGGTAATTCTTCGAATCATAGAATCCGTACAGTGCAGAAGAAGGCCATTCGACCCATCAAGTCTGGGCTAATTCTCCAAAAGAGCATCCCACCCAGATCCTCCCCTCCACCCTATCTCAGGAAACCTGTGCATTTACCATGGCTAATCCCGCTAAGCAATACATCTTGGGACACTAAGGACAATCTAGCATGGCCAATCCACCTAACCTGCACATCTTTGGAGTATGGGAGGAAACTGGAGCACCCGGAGGAAAGCCACACAGACACAAGGAGAACATGCAAACTCTGCACAGATCACCCAAGGCTGGTGCTGTGAGACAGCAGTGCTAACCATAGTGCCACCATTCTGCCCTTCACTGGTTTATTTGTCTACAAAGGTACTGCCAGGGTAAAGGAATTTGAATCATCTTCTCATGTTTATATTGAGCTATTTCCAACCTTTTTGTCTGGTGTAATATGGTTCTCTTTCCTTGTTTAAATAATTATGTTATGCTTTGTACTGAAGGTTCATCAGCAAACTCCAGTGAATTTGTTCAGTAAATTACCTCCAAGTTTCTAAAGTAAAAATTAGGGTCTATCAAGCCACTTTTGGATCTGATTTGTCCTGCAGTGACATCAGCTGGGATTGTAACACTAATACCTTTCGAAGTGATCACTTAATCTTAAATCAAATCAGATACATAGAGAAGACCACCTTTTCTGTATATCCAAAGATAGGCAGTAAATCTGACCCAGTCAGTATCAATTAAATCCTGAGAATAAACTGAAAAAAAAAGCTGTCTGTATCAAGGGACTTGAATGATTCAACACTTTGGAGTGTAGTTAGGTGAAGATGATAAAGTGTAAGAGGAACAAAGGTGTGCTGGATTCTCCAACCGATGCAAAGGGGCTTCAGAGATCTGGGAACACAAGTGTATTGGGAATATGGACAACGTGGGAGGATGCTGCTACATGTAACTGTGATGGAAGTGTCATTGTGCAGTGAGAGTGCACCCAGAATGGGTGCAGCTTGAAGTGGACCCCACAGGTGAGAAGAGTGGGAAAGCAGTTTCTGTGTCTAAGAAGGAATTGTTGGCCATAGATTTGGGATAATTTGGAAGGAAATATGAGCATATTTCTGTGGGCCTGCTAATAATAGGTGCTCACCATTATCAGGGCAAAGTCCTTGCCACCAGCTATATGGCAAGCACCTGAGGAGCAAAAGGAGATTCAACAGATGAGGGAGGAAGAAGAGAAAGGCAGGGGGTAACCTACAAAACCTCTTTTTAGCCCGGCTGCCAATGCACAACACATCTAACTAAGCTACCAAATAACACAATCCCAATCTTCATTTGGTGCCACACCTCACTGTCCTTGTTATTGACTTTCTTGGCCAGAATGCAAAAATGGAAGCCAATAAACATTTCAAACCAAAGCTCTAAACTAAATCATTCCAAGGTGAATTATTCACTATTGCGTATTCCCTGAGAGCTTGTCTTTCACATTCTTTATCTTATCTTAGTGCTCCTGTGCAATGCTAGCCCAGTATTTACAGCATGGCTGATAGAAGGCTACTGACTTTCAGTGGTGGAGACTACAAATGGCCTTGAAGGATGGCCCTCAAGCATCTCTGAACCTAGGCCAGGATTTGTATGGCACCCTCCCAGGATGGACAGGAGTAGTCCGGGTTAGCTGGCTGGCTGACAGCCAGCAGCAAGTAGCAGCAGGAGGAGGATAAATCCAGTCATTCTGAGAGAGCACGACAAGTTTGTGCTCCAGAGATCCACTGCCACTCCCCTGGGTAGTGCCTTGGTGGTCTGTTGTAGCACAGGTTGTTATATGTGGCAGGCCCCTTTGCTCACGGGCATCAGCAGCCCCAATGACAGCAGTCTGACCTAACATGGAAGAAAGCTGACTTTGCACGATGGAATGCCTGAGCTTCCACTGCTGCAGCCAGGGGTTGGGTGGCTTCTGCTGCAATAGAAGCTGAAACATTAGCCAACATTTGCTGCCTCACTGCTGGGTCCACAAGTGTATTAATGAAGTTGGCCACCACTTAGTCTTGGGAAGGATGGGAGTCCAAGCTTTGCACAAAACCATGTGCAAAGATTTTACCAGATTTCTTTGTACTCTTTGATATTGATTGCAGAAAGACCTGCCAATGTACCATGCATTTCACTGTGCATAGCCAGCAGGCTTCTTCTGTATCCTGATCTATCCAAATATTTATCTGTGTGCATCCAGGCCCCCCAGAAAGCTGCTATGCCATTCTTTCCCCATATTCGGACTGCAGGCCTCTTAACACTCAAACTTGTGAAAATCCCCACCTCTAAGTTGCATGAGGAAAGAGGAATGGACGGGAAAATGGGAAAGTGGAGTTGAAGTCCAAGATCATCCATGAATGGTGGTGAAGGCCATATTATCTTCTCCTGCTCCTATTTCTTATGTTAGTTGCTATGTGCGCACAATGCATGGAGCCGTCAAGCAGTGGATCTGGTTTTAGAATAAACTCAATGGTAAAAGAAGGTTTTTAATCATAGGTCAGCAGGTGAAACAGCAGAGAATTGACAAGGCCACTCGAACGTTAATGTATATTGATTTCAGAACAGAGGAGGTGAGGGAGCAAATTGGAGAGAAAGGAAAAGTCAAACAGGATCATACTGGATAATTGCTATGATGAGATTAAGGGATTAAACCCAATGTCATCGATAACACTGAAAATCTTCCAGCGTCCAGCTTAAAGTGAGTGATAGAATCTTCAAATGCTATATACTGCATCCCTCACCTCAGCAAATGCTCAGTACACCACACCCATATCACTCACTGACCAACAATCTCTATCAGTCATAACATATAGATAACATTCGTAACTTTGCCTCACCTGCTAACACTGCTATTAGCTTCACAGCCTGACCTCACAGCTGGAATACACTGCCAGCTACTCAACCTTGACAGCCTCATTGCCCAAGCAGATTCACTTCCGTAGTTCCCTCACTGACAGGACAAAGTGATGCACAACTGACAGCAGCTGTTTCTAACTCGTGTGGCTGTATGTCTTTAGCCTCAGCTAGGAGATAGTGCTCGCCATCATTGGCGTGCTCATTCCTGAGGCTGTAGCCAGCAGGCAGCTGAAACAATAAAAGAGGATGGTATTCTCCCCAATCTTCATTCTCACATCCTGCTTCTCTTTCATCACACCGTCTCTTTTGATTTAGCAGCTGTCGGTGGTATAAGTGAGTATTTCTTACTTTCTCTCCCTTCCCTCAGCAGACTGGCGTTTTAATCCTTTCCAACGTCTAAGACCTTGAGAAAGAGAAAAAATGCTGCCTTAAATATATTCAATAATGGGGCAACCTCTGGGGCTGAGAATTCCAAAGATTCACAACATTTCTCCTCACCTTGATCCTAAGTGAATGATTCCTTATCCTAGAACGGTGCCCCTTTGTTCTGGATCCCCTCAAAAGGGAACCAATCCCTCCGTTTCTACTCTGTCAAGCTCCTTTATAACCTTGAGTGTTCCAAGATCACTTCTTATTTTTCTAAACTCTAAAGAACTTAACCCCAATATACTCAACCTCTCATCATTGGGCAAACCTCCTATTCCAGGGGCACGCTAATGAAGCTTTGCTGTGCTGCCTCCACGCAATGGTATTCTTTCTTATATAGGGATGAAAACTGCACACACCATTCCAGGTGTGGTCTCATCAAAACCCTGCACAGCTGTAGCACAACTTTTTTACTGTTGTATTTCAATCTCCTTGCAATTAAGGCCAACGTGCCATTTCCTTTCCTAATTGCTTGCTGTACCTGCATGCTAACTTTTTTGTGCTTCTTTACCAGTGGACCCAAATCTCTCTCAATATCAACATGTGCAAGTTACAGGTCTTTGATAAAATATTCTGCTTTTATATTCTTAAAACTGAAGTGAATAACTTCACGTTTTCCCACATTACATTCCATCTGCTACCTTGTTGCCCACTCACTTAACATGTGTACATCTCTTTGCAGCCTCTTTGTGTCCTTCTCACAACTTGCATTTTCACATTGCTTTGCATCATTGGCAAACTTTGAAACATTATCTCTTTGGCTTTGTCATGAATATAGATTAAAGATCGCTGAGTTCCAACAATGATCCTAACGCTATTCCATTGATCATAGCCTGTCAACTTGAAAAGGCCTCATTTGCCCCAATTCTCTTCCCCCATGCATTAACCAATTCTCTAGCCATGCTAATATCCTAACCCCAAAACCAAGAGCCCTTATCTTGTGTACTAATCTTTTACATGGCACCTTATTGAATGCCTTTTGGAAATCCAAGTATACTACATTTACTGCTTCCCTTTTATCCACCCTACTAGTTACATCCTCATAAAACTCTAATATATGTCAAATAGGACTTCCCTTTAACAAAACCATGTTGACTTATTCTAATCACCTGTGTTTTCCAAAGTGCATTATTAAGACTTCCCTAATAATTGAATCCAGCAGTTACAGATTGAATCCCGGTGTCAGGCAATGGCCTGTTGATTCCTGTTTCCTCTCTCTCCTTTCTCTAATAATGGTGCTAACTTCCAATCTGTTAGAACTGTTCCAATGTCTAGGTAATTTTTGAAAATCACAACTCGTGCATATCTGCAGCGATCTACTTTAGAACTCTGCATGTACAGGTATTGGCATTGAGCACACACAAACCATGCGTTACCAGATATTAGCTCATAACTTTTAACCAGTGCACAGTCTACATCATATATTATTGAACTTGCTACTGAATGGTTCAATTTTCCTCGAGTGTTCCTCTGTTTTATGCATTTTAATCCAGGATTGCTTTGAAAACCTGTATGGTATTCAGCTAAATAGGGCTGTCCTTGTATAAAAATAGATTATTTAAATATATTACAGATGAAAGAACTTACTTCACTGGATAAAAAAATTGCATGGGATCAAGGAGCCCTAACAAAACTAGAGTCAATGGAAATTGGAGTGGGGTGAACCCTCCACTAGTTGGACTCATACTTGGCACAAAGGAAGATTGCAGTAGGGATTGGAGGTTAATCATCTCAGCACCAGGACATCATTGCAGGTATTCCTCAGGGTAGTATCCTAGAACCAACCATCTTCAGCTGCTTCATCAATGACCTTCCTTCCATCATATGGTCAGAGGCAGGGATGTTCGCTGATGACGGCACTATTCACTAGTCCTCAGATACTGAAGCAGTCCAAGTGTAAATGCAACAAGACGTGGACAATATCCAAGCTTGAACTGACAAATAACAATTGCACCACGTAAGTGCAAGGCAATGACCATCTACAACAAGGGATAATGTAACCAGCTCCCCTTGACATCCAATGCTATTACTGTTGCTGAATCCCTCACTATCAACACCCTTGGGGTTACCATTGACCAGAAACTGAACTGAACTAGCCATACAAATACTATGGCTACAAGAGCAGGTCAGAGGCTAGGAAACCTGCAACGAGTAACTTACCTCTCTACTCCCCAAAGACTGTCCACTATCTACAAGTCACAAGTCAGAGCGCAGTGGAATACTCTTCATTTGCCTGGATGAATGCAACTCCAACAACTTGCAAGAAGCTTGACACCATCCAGAACAAAGCAGCCCATTTGATTGGTACCCCTCCCACAAGCATCCATCCCTCCACCACCAATGAACAGTGGCAGCCGTGTGTACCATCTACAAGATATACTGGAGGAACTCAGCAAGGTTCCTTAGGCAGTACCTTCTAAACCCATAATCACTACTATCTAGAATGACGAGGGCAGAAGATATCTGGGAACACCGCCAGACTTTCCTTCCAAGTCACTCACCATCCTGACTTGGAAATATATCACTTTTCTTTCACTGTCACTGGGTCAAAATCTTGGAACTCCCTCCCTAACAGCACTGTGGGTGTACCTATACCTCAGGGACAGCAGCACTTCAAGCAGACAGCCCACCAGCATCTTCTCAAGGACAAATGCGTTAGGGTACTAATTGATGATCTAGCCAGTAATGCTCACATCTCATAAATGAATAAAATAGTAGAGCCCTTGACCTTTAGGAACACGTGCAGGTCTTTTTACCATTTTTTCGAACTCTCCCACTGTTGAATAATTCTGCCAATCCATTACAATCATTTCCTGTTTCACCTCTCCAAAGTCATTAAAAATTGTAGAAACCCTACAGTGCAGAAGGAGACCATTCAGCCCATTAAGCCTGCACTAACAATAATCTCACCCCAGCCCTATCTCCATAACCCCATGAATTTGCCCCGCTCGTGCCCCTGATTCTAATGGGCAATTTATCATAGCTAATCAACCTAACCTGCATATCTTTGGACTATGGGAGGAAACCCACGCAGACACAGGGAGAGCATGCAAATTCTACACAGACAATCACCCAATGTAGTATGCCTCATTCTTCTCCCTCTCAAACCTAATATTGAATTCTGTATTAAGGTAACTGTGAGCTAGGTCTTCCCTCTCATTATTGATTTGAGATCTTCCGATTAATCATTTACAAAGATTAAAATTTCCTCATTACTCATTTGATTCTGGCAATGCTTTAGTTTAGATTCCATTAGACTATTGTTGATGGGGTACCAACAAAGTTGGCTATTTCAGACTGGGGACCCCACAGCATCTGTGCCGTGGGTAAGTAAGACAGAGCGAGTTGAGTGTCAGATCCCAGATGCTGTACTAAATCACATTATACTCACACCTCAGAATTTGAGCATTAATCATTTGGATTTTATCTTGCCTGATTTTAATGCAGATTGTACCTACGTTGATGGCACAGTGGTGAGCACTGCTGCCTCACAGTGTTAGGGACCTCAGTTCAATTCATGGCTTGGGTCACTGTCTGTGCAGAGTCTGCACGTTCTCCCCGTGTCTGCGTGGGTTTCCTCCGGGTGCTCCGTTTTCCTCCCACACAGTCCAAAAGGTGTGCTGGCTAGGTATATTGGCTATGCTCAATATTCCCTCAGTGTACTCAAACAGGCGCAGGACTGTGGCAACTAGGGGATTTTCACAGTAATTTCATTGCAGGGTCAATGTAAGTCTACTTGTGAGATGAATAAACAAACTACACTTCAAAAGTGTTACACACAAAAAGATACACAAATGTTCCTTTGCACATGCATGAATTCGTTGTGGGAGCTGCATTCTGTTATTAGGGAGCAAAAATGTCAAGCAGCTAAAAGCTGTAATGAGCACTACATCAACAGATTTGTATTGTGCCCCCCTCATTATCAGGCTGCCTGGTAGGTGAGCATTGATGTGAAGATGCCAGCATTGGACTGGGGTGAACACAGTAAGAAGTCTCATAACACCAGGTTAAAGTCCAACAAATTTACTTGATAGTAATCCCATTAGCTTTCGGTTCTGAATACTCCATTCACCTGACGAAGAGGCAAACCCCTAAACCTAGTGGGTTTACTATCAAATAAACTTGTTGGACTTTAACCTGGTGTTGTGAGACTTCTTACTGGGTGAGAATTCAGCAGCCTGGGCGAGGAGTTACCACTTTCCCCGGCCACCTTTGGTCTAGAGCTAAGGAAATGTTGCTTCCTCAACGGAGGTCAGTCTGTTCCCCAGGGAGGGGAAGGAGCAAAATGAGAGAACCAGCCAGCCGTGGCCCCACTGCCTCCTCTTGTGTAGCACCAGGTAGTTGGATATAAAGTTATACTGGAGAAAGGGGTAGAGGCAAAAAGAAATCCCCTCTCTGCCTGACCTCACACGGCTCGGATATGCTGTGTGTGTGTGTGTGTGACCTCTAGCGAGAGGGACAGAAGACAATATAAATAACTTGACAACAACAAAACAAATCAGTTTATCGCTTTTTCTTTCGTTCCACAACTTAACCACCCTCACGTTCACCATGACCGTTCAAGTACTGGCTTTGTTTTGAATCGTAATTATCAAACTCCACCCAATAGGATTTGAATGTGATGCTTCAAGTTTGTAGTCATTTCCCTGTACCCGCCCCCCTCCCCTCCTCAGCCTGGGAGAAAGAAAAAAACACGGAAAGGAAATTCCTGGGCTGTGATGCGTTGCAAAAGAGAAGGCTTTCATGTTTTTCAGCAGCGACCTCCATCGACTAACACTGGCTCTGTTACAGTTTCTTCTGCTCCAGCTTGTACCTTATCGCGGGGCTGGGGGAGTGGGGTGGGGGGAGGCAGCTTTTTGTGATTCATTCCCACATGCTGAAAGGCGGCGGCCACCCAATTGGAAAGTATGTCAGGAATGCAGCATCTTCTCACAGGCACCATTCACATCAGATTTGTATCGCCTCGCGGTTTCCCCAGAAATTATTCATCTGGTCGCGAAACTCATTAACTAACTCCCCCACCTTCAACCCCCCCCCCAAAAAATATCTTACAATTAACCCCTCAGCCCTAAATCACGGGAGGGGAAATCTCAAAGGATTTAAACGACAAAACTACTCGTTAGGTTTCTTTGAAACAGATTGTATTTGTTGTATCGATGTTTGCAGTTTTAAGATCGGGCGGGAAATAACGAGAACGGTTTTGTACACGCCCATCAATTATCACTTGGAGAATCTGTTTTATAAAAATCAAAATAAATAGTTTTCGCACATAAAAGGCATGAAAAATACCTCGAGGTAACTTGGGAAAGCATTGTTGCTAACATGCACCTTGCAGAGATGGGCAGATGCATGTGTTTACAACGGATGGCCAGGATGTGTTTGCAAAAAAAAGCTATAAACCATTGTGGTGCAAATTAAATACACACACTGAAAAATGTAGCTTTTGCAGTGCATGTTTGCACACTGACAATTGTTCTAATACAATTGTTCTAATATTCTGATTTATATTGCAATTTGGGATATGATTTTTATTGTCCCTAATTGCGTACGCCCCCTCGAGGTGACAATTAACCCTAACTTGTGTTTGGCAAAATGTATTTGATGAGAATAAATCTATAAGTCAATCACTTTTAAAAATATGTATATGAAGCCAACGACCCCCCTCTCCCCCACAAAAAAAATACATTTTCTGTCTTCCATGTCATGGTCAGTTGTGAGGGGTCAAATTAAATATTAAGTAGCAGTGTTGGACATTCACAATGGGATTAACCTCAACATGTTTAACGGAGACACTTCTCTCTACAGCATACATACATACACGAGGAATACTGTTAATGATGATCGTGATATGTTTCCACATCCAACATTGACCGAAAAAATTAAAAGCGGGAGAATGCATTTTTTTTTTACACACGAAAAGGTTTTCATTATAAGGCAATCTATTGTCAAATCGCCTTAACTAAAACAAGAACAATGCCCTTATGTTGAATCTGCATATCTAGTGCAGCTTTAAAGATGATGCATTTTATTGAAATAAACTGCTCCGACTACTGTAGAGCTGCTCCCGAGGAGAAATGGGGGAAAAAAGCCACCCCTTTAAAAATATTTGTCTACACACAGCCCAGTGGATCAAAGCCATTTGAAAAGCAGACAAGCGAGGAGCATTTTTGGCGCGTATTCATTCCCGCCACGTCGAGTCTAGTCAGTTTCATTCTTTTTTTCTCGCCCTGAGATTGGCAGATCGTTCCTCCCCTCTATTGGCCAGCCTGACGTCAATTCAAAATGGGCTGTGCCTCAGAGGGGTTTGCTGATGGTATTACGGCTCGCCCTTTTTTTTTACTATCTGTATATAGTCGTTGCTACTTAGCAGAACGCACTCTAAGTAAAGGCAGGGATACCAGCGTGATACAAAGACGCGCCTCAGCTCATTTATTTTTATTCCTCATTCAAAAACTGCTTGCTCCGAGGGACTTGAATATCCTGCTGCATTTCCATCTCTGGGACACTGCGAGAAACGAACGCTCTGGGAATAAGGGCAACAATTTCTTTTTTGTGTGTACGGTCGCAGTTTGTGTGTGTGTCTCGGTCGCAACGTGGTGTGGGGTGAAATTGCCGGCTTCCCTTTCCCTCCCCTTACCCACCCACCCACCCTCCCCTTCCCTCCCTTTTGGTGAAATCCCATTCGGACCTTGGATAGCAGGAAAATTCCAGTCGAGGTGTTTTTACAGAAAGGGATGCTGCTTTCAAAGATCGGATCCTTTACTCATATGTACTCGACATCAAGCGTGGATATGCCGACCAAAATTCAGTTGCAACAAGGTATGTGTTTAGCATTTCTTCCACATTGCGCGGAGTCTCCCGTTTCGGTAGAAGTGAGATGTGGGGGGGGGGGTTGGATTTGAGTGAGTGTGTGTGTGTGTGTTGTGACGGTGTTGTCGTTAACCATGTGGAGGTCGGAGACAACAAAGAGTTTGTGATAATGGGAGATCGCCTAATCTTTGCTCATTCATTTCTTCCAGTGAAAGAGCCTTTCGAAAAGATTTATCAAGTTGGATCTCTCCTCGGAAGTGGTGGATTTGGGACTGTTTATTCCGGCGTTCGGGTGGCTGACGGTGTGCAGGTGATTATTATTTATATGTATTTTTAAAAATCTCCATTCCCCTTTTTTTGTATCACTCGTAACTTTCCCCAGGTCACACCACCCTGAAAATGTCCTTTTAAATTCTCCTGCTGTTTCGCCAGTCTGAATGGATTTTTTTCTCTCCCTGTTTATATTGTAGGTTGCTATCAAGCACGTTGCTAGAGATCGAGTGTCAGAATGGGCTGAGCTGGTAAGTAAAAGACGAAACTCGTGCCTTTTGCATTTTTTTTGTTACGGTGGATTATTTTTAAATAGAGATGTTTTCCATCTGTTTTTGACAGATGGGTTTAACTATTTATATATATAAGGCGGATGATGGAATCTGAAAACAGAAAATGCTGGAGAAACTCAGCAATTTTTCTCCATCATCTTCTGTTAGTGTTGACTGTTGGGTGGGAGGTATGTGTGAGGCACACACAGTTGCAGGTGCGGGGGGGGGGGGGTCCAGAGTGTGGGTGGGTGTGTATGATGCGCACACAGTTGCAGATTGTGGGGAGGGAGGGGGGGGTTCAGTTTGGATGTGTGTATGATGTACACACAGTTGCAGGTTGTAGGGAGGGGGGGATCCAGGGTGGAGTGTGTGTATGATGCACACACAGTTGCAGGTTATGGGGGGGTCCAGAGTGTGTGTGTGTGTGCATGATGCACACACTGTTGCAGGTTGCGGGGTGGGGGGAGGTCCAGCGTGTGTGGCTGAGTGTGTGTGTGTGTATCACTGTGCCCAATGCAGTTTGATTTATCGTGATGTGTTGCCCCCACAGTCTAACGGAGCGAGGGTTCCCATGGAAATCGCCCTGCTGAAGAGGGTGGGCGCAGGCTGCCGGGGGGTGATCAAGATGCTGGACTGGTTCGAGCGACCCGACAGCTTCATCATCGTCATGGAGCGGTCGGAGCACGTCAAGGACTTGTTCGACTTCATCACCGAGAAGGGGGCCCTGCCGGAGGACTTGGCCAAGAACTTTTTCCGCCAGGTGCTGGAGGCGGTGAGGCACTGCCACAACTGCGGCGTGGTTCACCGGGACATCAAGGACGAAAACATCCTGATCGACATGAGGACGGGGGAACTGAAACTCATCGATTTCGGATCGGGAGCTCTGTTAAAGGACACCGTCTACACTGACTTTGATGGTGAGCCTTTACTCTCCAGTGTACAAAGCAAAGGAGGCTGTTGTTGCAGCTGAGAGGCAGTGCTTACTGATTCCCTAGTGTTGAATGAGAGTGAATTAATGTTGTGAAACTACTAAGAAATACCTGTGGCAGTAATTGTATGTTTTGAGTCGTTTTATTTTAAACTTATTCGGTGGCATTTGGATTTGAAACTCATTTATTGACCTGAGATTTTTGGGGGGTTTTTTTTGGCTCACTTCACTTTGATACTGAGCCGTTTTGTTATTGTTTTGATGCCTTTTTATTTCCTTATTTGGCTGGTGATGTGGATGTGAGGGGGCTGCTCGCTGGAGGCGTTGCGTTTGTCGGAGCAGGCGGCCAGAGTCAGGGGCTAACATCAAATCACGGGGGATGGATGCGTAAGAAATAGGGAGGGAAGAAAAAATCGCCCAAGTTCAAAAAAAAACCCGCATTTAAAAAAAAACTGCAACCGATGCAGTGCTGAATCATAAGACCACAACAAACCAGTCTCTGAGTAATCGCGTCGTGATGTTTGTGGGCAGTATTTATGTTGTAATGGGAATCTGAAAGGGGTTGATGCTTTTTTGGAAAGTGAAGGGGGGGGGGAGGCGGGGGTTTGCCCTGTTAATTCCCTCTCTTCTTCCCCGGGGCAGGGAGAGAATAAACAGAAATAGGAAATGGTTGGGTTTTTGTTTTTTTTGAGATTGAGACTTTTTATCTCAATGACGGGGGGGGGGGGTGGTTAGGGGTTGTGGGCAGGGGGGAGGAGGGGGTTAGGAATATATTGTGGGGAGAGGCTGGTACGTGGGGAGGGGATGTGTTGTGGGCAGGTGGGGGGTTAGGGGTGTGTTGTGGGTGGGGGGGTTAGGAGTGTTGTAGGTGGGGGGCTTAGGGGTGTGTTGTGGGCAGGTGGGGGGTTAGGGCTGTGTTATGGGTGGGGGGTTAGGAGTGTGTTGTGGGTGGGGGGGTTAGGAGTGTGTTGTAGGTGAGGGGGTTAGGAGTGTGTTGTAGGTGAGGGGGTTAGGAGTGTGTTGTAGGTGAGGGGGTTAGGAGTGTGTTGTGGGTGAGGGGGTTAGGAGTGTGTTGGGGGGTTAGGAGTGTGTTGTGGGTGAGGGGGTTAGGAGTGTGTTGTGGGTGGGGGGGGTTAGGAGTGTGTTGTAGGTGGGGGGGGTTAGGAGTGTGTTGTAGGTGAGGGGGTTAGGGGTGTGTTGTGGGTGAGGGGGTTAGGAGTGTGTTGTAGGTGGGGGGGATAGGAATGTGTTGTGGGCAGGTGGGGTGTTAGGGGTATGTTGTGGGCAAGGTGGGGTTTGTTATGGGCAGGCTGGTAGTGTGTGTGTGTGTGTGAGGAGGTGGTTGCTGTTATGAAAGGTCGGTCTGGGGCTGGGCTAACAGACGGATCGAGCAGACAGGACGGAGTCTCCTCCCGGGCTGGGCAGGGAGGGGATGATCTCCGGTTGGGTTATAGCCACTAGACGGCGTGGCTCTCTCCTCGCCCCAGTGTTGTTGCTGCAGTGAGCTTGGCACCGTGCCATGCTTTTGTTTGGAGACTGGTTTTCTCCAGCGTAACACCTTTTTTTGAGGGGCGGGGTGGGGGGGGTGGAAACGACTCAAGAGACCAGATGAGGCGCCAACTCCTTTACATTTTAAAGAAAATAAGATTGCCGCCCTTCTGCCTTTTTTTTAAATTGTCTCTTCCCCGTCATGGAAATGTTTTGAAACCTGATAGTATTGTAACCCGGGGCTATGGTGACGGGAAATAAGGTTCGCTTCCTTCTTCTCTTTCCCTTTGATATCAAGTGGCCCGATTGATAAATTATTGAGTCAGAGACTCAGGTTGGGGCTGGAGGGGGAGAAGTGGTGAGATAAAACCAGGAAATCCAGAAGAGACTACAATGAATTCCTTGGATTTTTTAAAAAAAAATTCTTGTTCGGGTCCCATTTTTCCAAAACGAGACAACAAAATTAAGAAAAGTAATAATGAGAAAAGTAACAATTCTGATGTATCTATTTTTGTTAACCTGAGTGTTCTAAACTTGATGGTTTGTAAGGGTCTGCTCCTTCTGCCTGTGTCTGCTACCAGGGGAAAGAAGGTTACATTTCCCCCCCCGCTGCCTGCCTTCTGCTGCGCTGATGTCGATTTTCAAACAGCAACTTTTTTTGGTCTCCTCTGGAAACGAGAACCGTTGGTGAAAATCCTGGGTGCCTGGCGCCATCGCCAGGCGGGAACGTGTGCTTTTTACAACTGAAAGTTTGTAAACAAAAAAATCACATGGCAACGAGTCAGTAACTGCCAGTTCAGGGCAGGACAGACAGGAAGCCTTAGGTTAACCACATTTCCTGCAAGCCAAGGGCGGAACGAGATAGTGCAGATGATTTGAATTTCAAAAGCAGGGCGCATTCTTTTGTTTACAAGATATGTAGCAAACGTTTTTTCTTCCCTCCCCTCCACTCTTTCTTTCTTGAACTAACTGAGCTTGTGTTAGCTACACCTTCCCCTGAAACGCAAAAGTTCCCCTGAGATGCAAATGCTTGTGCATTTTCCCTGTTCAAAAACCAGCCAGTAGTGTTTTTCTTTAAATTTTCTAAACTTTTGTAGCTTGAGTTTATTTATTAGCGTCGCAAGTAGGTTTACATTAACACTGCAGGGAAGTTACTGTGAGTATTCCTCTAGTCGCCGCGCTCCGTTACACTGAGGGAGAATTTAATACGGCCAATGCCCTTAACCAGCGCATCTTTCCGACTGTGGGAGGAAACAGGAGCACCCAGAGGAAACCCATGCAGACACAGGGAGAATGTGCAGACTCCGCATAGACAGTGACCCAAACTGGGAATCAAACCTGGGTCCCTGGCACTGTGCCGCTCAAGAGAGAATATTGAAGATTTTAAACAGCATACAGGACACACAAGGATAGTGTTTAATCAAGGTGTACCTTTTTGTGTATCTGCAGGTACCAGAGTATACAGCCCTCCGGAATGGATCCGCTATCATAGGTATCATGGCAGATCTGCCACAGTCTGGTCCCTCGGGGTCCTGTTGTATGACATGGTGTGTGGGGACATCCCATTTGAGCAAGACGAGGAGATCATTCGCGGACAGGTCCTATTCAGGCGGAGAATCTCACCTGGTAAGTTGCTGTTCCTGCTTTCCATCCTAGTGTAGGAAATACAGGATATTTTCAGGCGATCATTGTCCTTCAAACTATATGTAAATTAAGCCCTTCATATCATTTGTTGGACATTTAGAAGAGCCAAATGCCTGTTGACTTATTGTCACACGAGTAATATTATGTAAATTATCACACAAATATTTATCTGCTTAAATTAGACTGCCACTAAAACTCCCACCGGCTGAGTTAAGCTACAGAGTTGCCTATTTCTACATAAGCTGAATTAACTTTCCACAAAATGGTTGGAAAGCGCAACTTAAAAACTCACACCATTTGTAACCCAATGTTTCTGTTCGCTTTCAGAATGTCAAAATCTCATCAAGTTCTGCCTATCGCCGAGGCCTTCAGATCGACCATCATTTGAAGAAATGATTAACCACCCCTGGATGCAAAATTGCATCGTTTCACAAGATGCCATTAGACTAAGACTGCACAGTCTGAGCCACGAGTCAACCCAGGCAAATTAGAACTTGTGAAATAACACGAACCGATGCTCGCAAAACCGAACTGTCCTCTGCCTTCCTCTGGAAGAACCAAATAACCTGCCTGGTCTCATTCACCAGATTCCATGGCCTTTTAAATCTACTGATTAGTGGGAGGGGCGGGGAGGATGATGAAGATCCAGAACCTGCTCCTCTGTTACTTCCGGTTGTTATTAACATGAACCGTGCATCACGACAAGCCTGGCTCTTCCTCTCCGAGTGCCTTTCACGACTGCTGGATCCACTGACTTAAACAAAATACTTGAACTTTCGCTGCTTCTGAATGACTTTTTTGAACTTTCCTTCGCACGATCTTCAGACGTACACACGCAGGGACTGGTCTAGTCTAGCTACTATTTTGTTTACATTCTCTCAGCAAAATAAATGAAGAAGAACCTTGTCGCCTGACGATCACCACTAATCGGAAAAGAATTGACCTCAACTCTTCATCATACAGTCCACTAGTCCACTCAGTATGAAGCCAAGGCATGTCAGAGCATCGTCATCAATGCACAACCAATGCAATGAATGAACTCTAATCCTTTGTAAATGTGTGTGTGTATATATTATATATATCTGAATGTGTATTATATGTATATATATATAATTTTTTTTTGAAATACTGGTTTCACAGCCTTTGTCAGTGCTGTCCTGTTTACCTGTTTTATTTATTTGAGTGAAATTGATTTTTTTTTTAAAAAAGACAGATTTATTATATTAAAAAAGGTTTGACTTGTGGGTTAATTTATATTTATTTATTTATGGACAACTCCCTTCCAACAGCCTTGTTCATTCCACAATAATTAATTACTTGGTCAGTTGAAGGCCCACAGTAGATCATGTCAGACTTCCATTCAGTTCACTCTGTTTACAGCCCCGGAACCCGGTGATGTCACTGAAAATAATTCCAGACATTGTAAATAGATGGAGCAAGCACTTCTGTTAAATGCATGTTGTACCGAATATGTATTTAATGTCTAGACCTCTTTTTATTTGGGGAGGGGGGGATTTCTGTGATTTTTTTTTAATGTGTCCTGTGGACTGGGATGAGAAAACACCAGTGCAAAAATTTCCTTTTTTGTATATACAATATCTTTCCAGTAGTTTGGTTGCATGTATGCAGCTTGGAGTTGAAATTGTTATTTGATTAGACCTGTAAATTAAAATAGAATGGAAAAAAAACTTATTTTTATACAGCATTTCAAATAAAATAAAATTTGCCTTAATTTACTCCGTGTTGTATTTGAGTGTGTATAGTATATATCCTTCCCTCGTGATCCTCAGTACAGGGCAAGATGTGACGGTATTGTATTAATGGAGCTAGATATCAAATCCCAAGTAAATGTTGGAAATACTCATTGGGCACTAACAGTTTTTGTGGAGAGAGGAAGGAAAGGGATAGGAATATATTTCAGATCACAGAACCCCCAACAGTACAGAAGGAAGCTATGTGGTCCATTGAGCCTGCACCAACAACAATCCCACCCAGGCCCTATTCCTGTAACCTCACATATTTACCCAGCCACTCCCCATGACATTAAGGGGCAACTTAGCATGCCACTCCACCTGGCTTGCACATCTTTGGTGTGGGTGGAAATCCACGCAAACATGGGCAGAATGTGCAAGCTACACACAGTGACCTAAGGCTGGAATTGAACCTGTGTCCCTGGCGCTATGAGGTAGCAGAGCTAACCACTGTACTGCCTATATCGATGATCTTTAATCAGAACCACTGAAATAAAATTAGAAATTGCTTGAAGCACTTAGGAGATAAGATTTCATCTATGCAGAGAGCTAGGATTAATGTTTTAGCTTCGTGAATAATTGTCAGAAGCTCAAACAGCAGTTTCTGCTTTCAGATTTGCAGCAACTTTCCCGACAAAAGGTTCTTGTCCTTCAGTTGCTGCGTGGGAGACTTTACAAAGGCATCTCCCGTCTTTCTGCTACCTCCTCCAGAATGACCCTTCAGTATTAAGGGTCGGCAGTTGATCTTCTCCAGGCTCAAGGACTCTGGACACAGAAATTCATCCGCCATGAGTTGTTGGCCAATTAGAGGCTAGCGCTCTTGCTCAGCGGTGCTACTGGGGGAGTGGTGGCTGATGCAGAAAGGCCCAGGAACAAGAAGTGACCAAGAAGTGGGAAAGATGTGGGGCTGATTGTGGCAAAGGTAAGAGGATGGCTCTCAGTGCCTTACCCTGCCTCCCCTTCCCCCCACCACCCCCAACTTTTCAACAATCCAGCAGATTACCAGAATTGCTAAATGCCATCCTAGGTGAGTGGCAGTGACAGAATGGAGCATGAGGACATCAGTTGTGCTCTTATCACTGACACCCCACTAGCGTCCTCGCTGTTGCCTCCCAGCCAGGCAGCTGGAACTGGTGCTGCCCCATTGCCATGGTAGTGTCATATGACTGGGCACTCGAGGCTCAGAGCTGCTTAGCAGCGTTCTGCTAGATAATCTGTCATCTCCCTCACCTTCCACTAGCCACGCTGCTGCCACTAGGATGGCACTGCATAGGAACACTAGGACAGGAAAAAGGCACCCACAATACCAGAACTAAAGGAATGTACAACAGTGAATAGTTCACTTAGAATCAGAGACCTTACAGTGCAGAAAGAGGCCATTCGCCCCACGGAATCTGAACTGACAACAATTTCACCAGATCCCATTCCCAAAACCCTACATATTTGCCCTGCTAATCCTTTAATGTATACATCCCCGGACACTAAGAGGCAATTTAATATGGCCAATAAACCTAATCTCCACATCCTTAGACTGTTGGAGGAAACTGGAGCACCTGGAGGAAACCCATGCAGACACGGGGAGAATGTGCAAACTTCACACAGACAGTGACCCAAGCCCCTGGGAATCAAACCCAGGTTTCTGGAACTGTAAGGCAGCAGTGCTAACCACTGTGTCACCGTGCCACATTTCTGTTTCTATTGTTGGATATGTTGTCAGATTAAGATGTCAGTGGAACGATTTTCATAGATGGTTTTTATTGTAGGAAGATGGTGAAGGAGACAATGTGTTAGGGCATCTCAGATGGATACAGAGGTGGGGGAATGGTAAAGGGAATATATTCAGGGAAATCAGTGCTGAATAGGCATTCTTCAACATACCATGTGGAAGCAAAAGGTGCTCCCTGCATTCTCCTATTTCACCTGCTTCCCATCCTCCTTCTCTTCCTGAGATGGTCTCTGAATTCTGGTGGCAATTGCTGCATCCTCTGGGAGCAATGTTATGGAGGATGCGGCAGACTGCCTTGAAAACAGCCTGTGTGAGAGGTTTAACCCTCTCCCCAATTGCCGAGTAGTCACGGCATTGGAAACTTTGGTCGAGCACTTAAAGGATCTGCCCGTCAATGTTCCTGCTGATAGTATGTCCCTCATTATCTGCACGTTGACCTCATATGGTCAGGCAGTGGATAGAATCATGAGCCAGTTGTAGAGGGGGTGGCCTACAACCCAAGAAGTCAACTTTTATTTCTTCATGGATGTACCAAGGTGACAGGAATGAAAGACTGCCTCGAAATGAAGGCTTTGTGACTACAGCCAGGATAGTGGGCATTAAGCCTAACATGATGTACTGTGCATGGCTGTTTACCATCTGTACACTAACTGCCCTCTAGTCCTGCTACCCCCGGCACAGCGAGAAAACAAAATAATCCCTGTTCCTGGAATGGATAACTTCCCTCCCCTCTCAGGTGTTTATTGGAAATGTCAATTGTTCCCTAAGTCTGAACATCTAAAAGTTCAATACCACTGACACCTTTATCACCATGGATAGTGCCATTCTCATCCTGGTGTGAGGTTTCATTTCATTGAAGGAGATGGTACAAATTCAGTGACCTTCAGGTACCTCAAGCCTTGCTCCAGGCTGACTTGGAGTTTGGAGAAGTGTTCTTGAAAAACCTGTGGCGGAGAGGGTCTTCTGTGCAGAGTCCTCCTCTTCTTCCCTCTTCACAGAGCTTCCCATCTCTACAGCTGGTTGTCACAGATCCAGAGACATTGTAACTATAGACCCCATACCTCATGCAGAGACAGGTCACCAAATCCTGCTATGTACTGCAGTTCTCCAACATAACCTGTAGCACTTCCACAAATCATAGAATCCCAACAGTGCAGAAGGAGGCCATTTGGCTCACGGAGTCTGCACCGACCACATTTCCACCCAGGCCCTTTTGCAGTAACCTCAACATTTACCCTGTTAATCCCCCTGACATTAGGTTTAATTTAGCATGGCCAATCAACCTAACTCGCACATCTTTGGACTGTGGGAGGCAACCGGAGCGTCCAAAGGAAACCCACGCAGACACGGGGAGAATTTGCACACTCCACACAGACAGCGACCCGAGGCCGGAATTGAACCCGGGTCCCTGGCGTTGTGAGATGGCAGCGCTAATCACTGTGCCATCTGCTGCCCCATGTTGCCTGAACAGGAGTAAGTCGAAAGCACCTCACCTGCAAATTGTTGGCTGGTCCTTTAAATAGCACGAGTGGGTGCCCTTTATGCTGCTGAGTGCCTATTCATCTGTGAGTGATTAACTAAGTGTACATGCGCAGACCGAGTTAGGGAAACAAATATCAATTCAGCACACACAGCATACCCCTGCTAGTGCCCCTCACTGCATGGATCATTGCATAGGGTGTGCCAGAAGGGGACCAGGGGCAACACTATTTTGGGCCTTTGAGGCTTCAGTACCACCTGTGCCAGCAGAGCTAAGGAGCCCAATTTCACAGCCCGAATGCTTTAATCTACAGCGGGCTTAGATGATAATTATAAACTGCTTTTAATGTGCTCTTTTAATTTAGATTCTGAGAGCACAGCATGAGCAGGTGAGTAGGCCCCAGGACGCTGAGTTCTTAGAATCCACATTAGCAACTTCTAGAAGCAGCTATAAACTTCCTGAGCTATTGCTTTTCTGGTTTATGATGTGATCCAAACCCTTTGATTCGATTGCTGCTTTCCATTAACTTCCAGATATCCATTTATTATACCATATGTGATTATGTAACGTCCACGAAAATAGTTTCCCCTTGTCCTCCTCCCCACCCTTCCCCCACCCCCCCCTCCCATTTATGGAGATGCCATCACATCACATTTTAATTAGTGGAACTAATTGTCCTTTGAAAATTCATCAAGAATGTCTAAAACAAATATCCTACACTCATACCCAGGCCAAGATATTCGTTCAACAGACCACTCAGTCAAGCAGCTATAATTCCACCGCCCCCCCATCTCCAGGGATTTTTTATATAACAAGTAAGACAAAGTGTTCAAAGAAATGATAAAAAGCACTTTTTTTTAATGCTTCTATTACTTTTCAATGGTTGGCACTGGTGTCAAACAGATGAATATTTAATTCCTAAAGATTCCACCTTAATTGTGGAGATTTGGCAATGTTGTATAACAACATAATTAGTATTTGATTTACTTCCAGTATCACTGGTATATAAGCAAAAGTTTATTTCTTATTGTCACAAGTAGGCTTATATTAACACTGCAATGAAGTTGCTGTGAAAATTTCCTAGTCACCACATTCCAGCACCTATTCAGGTACACTGAGGGAGAATTTAACGAGGCCAATACACCTAACCAGCACATCTTTCAGATTGTGGGAGGAAACCGGAGCACCTGGAGAAAACTCACGCAGACATGGGGAGAATATGTAGACTCTGCACAGACAGTGACCCAAGCTGGGAACTGGACCTGGCTCCCAGGTGCTGTGAGGTAGCAGTGCTAACTACTGTGCCACCAAGAACATGTAGGATAAACTCTTAAAAGAAGTAGATGTGAGTGTGATGCTGTCCACCACTTAATGCTGTCATCTACCTTTAGCAGGTTTACCATTAAGGTCACTTTTATTAAACTGACTCTGAGACTTTTAGTGAGTTACACTTGTATTGCTTTGAAAAGTGTACTTTTATGCACATTAGGCATCAACGTTAACATAGCTCAGCTATGATACTCTCTCTTCCGCGATGGTTAATTAGCCTGTCAACAGCCACTGTCTAGAGTTGCATTTTTGGCAAGGTACCAGGCGTGCCAAATGACCTATGAAACAAGACCTCCGATCTGTGTCAGTGCCTTTAGGAAGGAAAAGAAAAAAGGAACAAGTGAAGAAGATATTTTTCAGAATTATATCTTGCTTCTGAATGAATTAGAGCTGGATAACAGCTTTATGTGGACAGGAATTAAAGTCAGGTAATGATATCTAAAACAGCCAGAGAACATTGTTTTAATAATTTTGTGTTTATTTATAAGTAACATAGAAATAGTGTCTTTGGAATGTGATGATGATAAATGTGAATTGTCAATAAGTGACTACTAAGGATATAATTCTTTTTGAGGAGGAGGAGCAGGGCTAAAAGCCGGACCAAAGACCCTTATAAAGACACCTAACAAAGAAGATGAAGTATAGATGCCAAACATGTGACAAAGGATTAAAGGATTGGGGTTCTTCATATACTAATATACTAATGAGATGAACTTCTGGCTGTGCGTATGCTAAAGATGCAATCCTTCAGGTGTGTCTGCATGCTGTGTCTGATTTTGTCAAGCTTTATTAATTTTTTAGTGTCACAAGTAGGCTTATATTAACACTGCAGTGAAGTTACTATGAAAATCCCCAAGTTGCCACACTGCAGTGCCTGTTTGGGCTCACTTAGGGAGAATTTAGCATGGTCAATGCACCTAACCAGCCTGTATCCTTCAATGCACAAGGAGGCCATTTGGCCCATTGAGTCTGCACTGACCACAATCCAACCCAGGCCCAATCCGCATAACCCCATGCATTTACCCCAGCTGGTCCCCCTGACACTAAGGGACAATTTAGCATGGTCAATCCACTTAACCAACATGTCTTTAGCACATTGGGAGAAAATCGGAGCACCCAAGGGAACCCTCACAGACAGGGGGAGAATGTGGAGACTCCATACAGACAATGGGAATTGAAACTGGGTCCCTGGCACTGTGTAGCAGCAGTGCTGACCACTGTACTATCATCTTAATCCAGGTTTATCTTTTAAATTAAATGTAAAAGATAAAATGTAGCTGCCGCATTTGTATTGCAGGCCAACCTAAGAACAATTTAAGGTTAGATGCAAACACAATCCATGTGTGAGCAGATCTTATTACTTCCTTTTCACAATTTGTCTCAATGTTCACCATGATCCCCTACTCAAGTCCCAAAAAACAATGAATAACAAAATCATAGAATCCCTACAGTGCAAAAGGAGGCCATTCAGCCCCATTGAGTCTGCACCGGTAACAATCCCACCTAGGCTCTATCGCTGTAAACCCACACCTTTACCCCCCTAAGCCCTCTAACCTTCACATCCAGGGACACTAAGGGGCAATTTAGCATGGCCAACGCACCTAACCTACATATCTGTGGAGTGTTGGAGAAAACCGGACCACGTGGAGGAAACTCAGGCATACATGGGGAGACTGTACAAACCCCAGACAGGCACTGACCTAAACCAGGAATCAAACCCAGGCCCCTAGAGCTGTGAGGCAGCAGGGTTAACCACTATGCCAGCGTACCACTCTGCCATAGAGCTATGGGTGACAGGAGCCAATCTCTGTGCATGGTGATCAGCAATGAATGTCTGTGAGTCTAATGCCCTGGGAAGGCAGTGTCTCAGTCAGGAATGATTCAGTCTTTACTCACGAGCTGCAGAGAAGGAGAAGAGAGTGATTAGGGCTTGGACCTTGGTTAATTCCCTCCGAATTGACCTGAAGATCAATTATAGCACAGCTTGATTCATATCATTATACATTTATTTGTACTTAGCTTCGTTAACAAGATGGCGTGAAAACTAAATTGATTAGTGGAACATTTCAGGGTGCATTTTATTTATGCTGTTTATGTAGGTATCTTTAAAATTTGCAATTGCAACACCCAGAGCTCAATGATTGAAATGAATTGTCTGTTACGGGCCATGCACGTGGGCCACAAGTTTGATCCTTACTTATTGAATTTGTCTGGTACCAGCTAGTGTGATCGCAGTGAAGTTGTATCTGTGCTTAGTACCCTGAGTTACAGGAAGCCTTGTGGTATAGTCCCAGTCTCTAAGTCAGAAACTCTGGCTTTGTGTCCCACAATAAGAAAAATCACAACACCAGGTTAAAATCCAACATGTTTATTTGGTAGCAAATGCCACTAGCTTTCGGAGCATTTTCCCTTCGTCAGGTGAGTCACCCCAGAGATCGATGGCCAAGTGGGGCCAAAGCCACTAAAGTTGACCTGCGCAGGTTGGAGCGAGATCCTAGTGGTGTTCAGTGGCTTGCGGCATCCATTGTGGGAAAACCCACCACGGGGCAGGGTGGAAAATCCCAGCCATAATATGGCCAAAGTGGCTGATTATCAACTTGCAAGTCTCCCAACATGCCAATGGCAGATGGTAAGAGCAGGAGAGATTCTTGGTCAGCCACGTGATGGATAGAAAGTTGACACATCCATCTATCACTATCTATAGCTTAAACCATAACTTAATCTACAGCAACCCAGATTCCCAGAATACAACACCACCACCTTCAATTACAAAAAAGGAAAGTCAGAATATCTATTGCTGATTTCTATCAAATTACCATTTCTAGAATGTGACTAAGTATAGATTGGGCTTAGCTATGATGTTGATCATGACTACAAATAAATACATGGCAATATAAGGTGATGACTAGTCTATCAGCTTTCAGGTTCACATATTGGCAACACTTAAGTGAGACACTCATTGGTTGCGTATAGCAAACTATAGTAGAGCGCGAGTCAGCTCCTGAAAGAAAGGAAATTGCAGGAAGAAAAGTTTGTAACTTGTATTATCCATTGGCTGCTGGATACATGGCTGCTTTCAACTCCTTCCATTGTCTTGCTCCTCACTATTCTGAAGTTACTTGCAGCCCACCAGCCCTCTGGGATCTCTGAATTGCTTCAGTCCTGGGCACTTGCACATCTCCACTCCTCAGCACTCATCATTGATGGGTATGCCTTCAGTTACCTCTATTCTAAGCTCCGCAATTCTCTCCCTAACCCTCTTTGCCCCTCTCACTTCCTTCATAAAACTTTCTAAAAATAGTCATTTGATTAAGTTTTTGGTCACCTGTCCTATGATTCTCTTATGTGTCAAATATGATGGGAGCAATCTTGAGTCCATGCTTGCCGTCCATGCGAATGTTGGAGGGGGCTCAAGATTCAGGAGCTGCAGATCTTGCCGGCAAAATTGCAATTTCGGATCTTCCCCGCCCCTCGCCGGTGATGTCATCAGGTTCACGTCCATAATGGGCATGAACCACCTGCTTTAGATGAATGTAAATATATTCCAATGTCATTAACTCGCCCCCTCATCGTATATTGACCCCCAATCCCCCCAACCCTGTGCCCACCCCCATCATTTTCTTGATATGTTGATGTGTTTTAGAACATGAACCTGTCGAGGGGGTGTCTCCCCACTGGAAGGGACATGTCCAGACAATAGGCAGGCAATGCCCCTGGTACTGCCTCTTGACACAGGTTGGCATTGTCAGGCTGGCAACATGCCCATGTCAACCTGGCAGTGTCAACCTGTGTCAAGGGGCTGTTTCAATTGGGAGGCTCGTGGTGGACGGGGAGGATTCATTTGACAGAGGAGCTGGGGATGGCCGCTTTGGGGAGGGGGATGGGGTGTTGCTGGTTCCTGACTGGCAGGGTGACAGGGGAGGGAAGTGTGGGGAAGAGGCCGATGATCAGGGAAAGAGGGGGAGAGGAGGGCTGACTCCGATCTAGGCTGGAGAGTGGAGCCCTGAGACCTCTGTGGTGGACTGGCTGGGGGAGACTTATGCATGTTCTGATTGAGACGCCCTTTAATGATGACGCCTCGATCTCCAGGCAGCCAGGTTTTGCCAATGTGCTGAAGCCCTGCCCTCCTGCACCATGGCGTGAAACACGCTCCTTGATTTATTTTGACCTCCATCTTTAATTGGAGATCAGTTTTGGCAGCAGCCTCTAAGTCAAATGAATATATTGGCAATCAAAGCGAGATAACTATACGTACTTGAAGGTGCAGAATGGTATACAAGCATGAAAAGAGTAGTGGATGTAGAATGAGAGGTTAAGGTAACAAAGAGAGACAAGCACCAGGAGGGAAAAAAAGAAGACAGGTGGATGAGATTCACTAATTATTATTAGTTTATTAATATCATGCTGAAATGTTAATGGTCCCAGTTTGCAGTCGCATTCAGGTTTATTGGCTAAACTACCAGCTGACCCTGCGATTTTTGCAGGAGAGTATAAAACACTACTGCTTGTTTACCGATAAATAATCTGACAGTGGTTATGAGAAATTTCTTCTCTAATACATTGTGTAAAAATGGATCAAGGAATAACATGCAGTTAGATGAAATTAAATGGACCATGATCATGAGTGGATTGCATGGTAAAGCGTTCATTAAAATATTCTAGAATAAGGCTGATACAAAAATTCCCATGTAAACAAATTGCGTTCTAGAGAAGCAGCAAGATCCTATTGAGCTGATAGTAAATGGTGGAGAATTTCCTAATGTCCGATAGTTGTAATAAGATATGGTCCCACCATACCAGAAATGCACAGAATTTTGCATTAACAGAAACTGAGTGCTAATACCAATATGTGTCTATAACATATAGATAGTGTTTCTCAATAAACCTTAGATTCACTGACAGAGGACAAGCCCAATTTTGATGCAGAAATACAGCTACACCTCCCAGATAGCTGAGTTACCTTACATGCTCAGCATTTGGCAGCCAGATCTCACAAATCTGAAGCCCCAGCTTCATTTAGACTGACCCCATAGTTAAGATGCCATTGTTCGGACCGTGATTGTGTCTTCTAAGATCTTGAGGTTAATACTGCAAGACTTAAAGGTGATATTCAGTGTGTCCAATTATTGATTCACCTCCCCAGCTCTTTTACAATATCTGAAATGTGAACATAATGTCGAGAATAACTGCAAGTGGGTGTTGGAACACACAGTGGGTGGGATTTTCTGGCCTCGCTCGACCCAAAACCGGAAAATCCTGCCTGAGTTTAACGGACATCTCTGTGGTTCTCCCCACACCTGCTCTGATTCCTGTGGCAGGTGGGACAGTAAAATTTGTCCCACGTATCTCAACTTCTCTAATAGCACTAGTTAGAATGCACTGTAATAGACTTTCACTATTGACCTGCCACACATGAGACATGAAATTACATGGTCAATTGGGTTCAGTTTGTTCCTAATCTTTTCTGTAGTGATTTCCGTATGGGTAAGGTAGATGGAAATAAAGGTAATATTGCCCTATCCCTCTCATTTTTAAAAAAATCATTCATGGGACATGGGCATCGCTGGCTGGACCAGGATTTATTGCCTGTCCCTGGTTGCCCGAGGGCAGTTGAGAGCCAACCACATTGCTGTGGCTCTGGAGTCACATGTCGGCCAGACCAGGTAAGGACAGCAGATTTCCCTTCCTAAAAGACATGAGTGAACCATATAGGTTTTTCCGACAATTGACAGTGGTTTCACGGTCATCAGTAGATTCTTAATTCCGGATATTTCTTATTGAGTTCCAAAGCCACCACCTGCCGTGGCAGGATTCAAACCTGGCTCCCCAGAACATTAGCCGAGTTTCTAGATTACGATCTAGTGATAATACCACTAGGCCATCGCTCCCCCTTTCAAGGTTACCAAATGCTGGTAAGTGGGATTTGATGCAAGGTCACATGTTTCTCACGTACTGGCTGAAAGGTCTCTTCTGCATTGTATGGTTCAATGAACTGGCTGGAGCAGCAAGAGAAATATAGTAATTTGTACAATTTAATGATAATTCGAGAATAGAGCTGAGCTTCAACCCACTATCCAAATACAGGGTAACGATGATAACTCCCTTCCTATTTGGAATGGAGATGAGGGGAAAACCTGCCTCTACACCTTGTTGCTTCTCTACATTCATCAATCTTGTTGCTTTATTAATCATTGCTTTTAACTGTAGCTGTTTTAGATTTCATCTGCTAAATAAGCCTTTCAATCCGTTTCTTTCTCAGTTAATAAATGTTCAATTTTTTTTTGAAGACTGCAGGTTTCTTTATTTGGGGAGAGAAAATGCTGGAAAATCTCAGCATAAGGAGAGAAAAGAGCTGATGTTTTGAGTCCAGATGACCATTTGTCAAAGTTTTGAGCCAGTGACGATTGAGGTAAAATCTTCTGCAGCGTTCATTGTGGTGTTCTACCTACCTATCTATTCTAACTTTATCAAGTTACTGGTGTGCAGGTCTGCAGTCTTTAGCCCGATTACAGCTGATACATGTCTGACAAGGGGCTCTTAAATTGGTTCCTGGAGGAAGAGCCTCCTCGATTTCAATACACTGGCAAGGGAGAAACATTAGATGTTAACATGACCAATACTTAAAAGTCAAACTGAGATGCCCGATCCTTACTTTAAGCCTGTGGGCAAAAGTTAATTGGCTCTTGGGAAATATGGTTGATTTCTACAAAGGCACACATTAACGCTTTCATGAACAACAGTATTTTCCTTGTTTTTATGAGCTGCATAAAACCTGTGTGTGTGAGTGGAAAAGCTTAAAAATGGTTCAATTTATGAGTTTGTGCTCTGGTGTTAGCCTTTCATCTCGCCTGAAATACGTGTTTAATTTGCAGAGAAAACACTTTAAATGGAAAACCAAAAACCACAATTTTCTGTTTTACGATGGTTTCCTACCAATAGATTTAATGAGGTGCTCCCCCCATGTAATCTGTTTGGCAAACTGACGCATTAAGCTTCCATGAGCTGCGTTCATTTGTGTTTTTTTTTGCTGTGTTGCTTCTGTGAGACAGAGTCAGTTCAATTATTGGCTTTCACCCACTGCTTTCTCCATTAAGAGCTGTTTATGCCTCTGTGGTCTCTTACCAAGAATGATGCTCAGTCAGAACAGAAACTCAGCAATTATTATTGCTCTTATGTGAGGGAGGACGGGGGTAACGAGAGTGATACCAGATTTTCCTTCTATTGATGTGGAAACTCTTACTTAATTTGAGATTGTTATCATGTTGTGCGCAGGCCAGAATTTTCTCAGGCCGCATTCAAAAATTCGAAATTAGAGGAGACAACCGGCGATTTAAACGCCCAGCTTAAATGTGGGAATGCTGACCTGACTCCACTCCCTTCACAATGATGGGAAATGCTGGGTCAGGGGTAGGGGAGGGAGGAGGGAGGTAATTTAGAACATCCAGTAATTTCTGGGATTGACCAGCACAAACTGTACTAAGGCTTAAACCAAGTTCTGTATGCAGGCCATATCAACATTCACATTGCTTTCTCCACGTTCTGTGTCATTCAAGGCACACAACACAGGATTGCTGAGCAGAAACTGATAGCCAAGTACATATGGGGACAACCTCAAATGGAATCTTGGGTTCATGTCACACTATCTGTAACCCCCACAACTTGCCTGGGCTTGCAAAATCTCACTAACTGTCCTGGCTGGAGACAATTCACACCTCTTTAGCCTGTGATTAAACCTCGCATTGTCTATACCTGTAAAGACTTGATTACCCGTTAAGAGTTGCATACCATCCATTATCCTGTAATTGAGTTGTGTCTATTTCGTTTGTGAACCCAAATTCCACTCGCCTGATGAAGGTGAAAGTTCGTGCTACCAAATAAACCTGTAGGACTTTAACCAGGTGTTGCGAGACTTCTTACTGTGCCTATCCCAGTCCTACGCTGGCATCTCCACATCATAGATTCTCAAATCTTCTTGGCACAATGCAAATACTCACAAGTGTGAGGACTTAACAATGTTAACACTGCAGAGAGACATAAGCTTGCCCCTGAACTTTCCAACAGAGCAAGTTCCTAAGTTCAGCCAAGTTTAAAGTTTATTAGTGCCACAAGCAGGCTAACAATAATATAGAAATGAAGTTAGTGTGAAAATCCCCTAGTCGCCACACACTGCTGCAGTTGTATAGAATGTTGGTTAGACTGCATTTGGAGTACTGCGTCCAGCTCTGGTCACCTTACTACCGGAAGGACGTGGAGACCCTGGAGAGAGTGCACAGGAGGTTTACCAGGATGCTGCCTGGTATGGAAGGACTGGGTTATGAGGAAAGATTGGGTAAACTGGGGCTGTTTTCCTTAGAAAGACGGAGATTGAGGGGGGATCTAATAGAGGTGTATAAGATAATGAAGGGTATAGATAGAGTAAACAGTGGCAGGCTTTTTCCCAGATTGGAGACAAATAACACAAGGGGCCACGGGCTTAAGGTGAGGGGGTGAGGTATAATTTGGATGCTAGAGGGAGGTTTTTCACACAGAGGGTTGTGGGGGTATGGCATGCACTGCCAAGTAAGGTGGTGGAGGCAGGCACGCTGGACTTGTTTGAGGTTTACTTAGGTAGACACATGAGCGAAATAGGGATGGAGGGTTATAGGAGAATGTTTTAAATAAGGATCAGAGCCTCAGGACATTCCTGGAAATCAACTGTTACATTTGTTGATGTTTTTCTCTTTTACTCCACAGGTGCGTTGGTCCACCTTGTGTCTAATGAGGGGCATGCACGCGGTGGGTCGTGCGTGGGCTGCTCTTGGATGTTTCGAGAGTAGCCTAGTACTTTGCATCGTTTGTGTACGCTTAAACTGGACCAGTAGATGGGCACCACGACAGCTCAGTGGCTATCACTGTTTGCTGTGCAGATACATGGATTTGGGCCAGTATCTGTGGGAGTTTGCGCATTTTCCCTGTTGTTGCTTGGGTTTCCTCCGGGTGCTCCAGTTTCCTCCCACACCCCAAAGATGTGCTCTTAGGCTGCTTGGTGTAACAAATTGTCCCTAAATCATTCTCCCCTTAATCTGGTTTCCAATGGGGGTACCATAAGCATAGACATGGGTCAAGGGTGGAGGAGGAAAAGCACATTGTTAAAATGGCGGCGTGGGCTCGTTGGGCTGAAGGGCCTGTTTCCCGTGCTGTGTTGTTCTTTGTTCTTGTTCTTTGCTCTGGCACCTGTTCGAGTTCACTGAGGGAGAATATAGCATGGCCAATGCACATAGCCAGCACGTATTTCACTGGGAAAAACCAGAGCACCCGGAAGAAACCCACGCAGACACGGGGAGAATGTGCAAATTCCACACAGTCACCCAAGCCAAGAATTGAAACTACTCCCTGGTGCTTTGGGGCAGCAGTGCTAACCATATGCCACCGGTTATCAACAGAGTGAAGGAGCAATGCTTTTCTCAAGAGGCACGCAGTTTGGAAAATAATTAGTTTAAGCCTACTTAATGTCTGAAATGGATTGACATTGTTATGATAAATTGTATAAAGGACAGTAAAAGCCTTAATCAAACATGAAGCAGTTAGTTTGTGTAAATTATGGAACATGGTATAATCCTTGAAATAATTTAGATCAGATCATAGTATACAATTGTCTTTGAAAACACAGATTTGAGTTTCTACCCAAACCTGTTAATGGAGAAGTTATGGATATGTTTTCTTCCACTAATTTTTTTTCCTTTGGATATTCTCCCCTTTCCCCTTTCTACCCATCCTGACCTTTCGGAAACCAGGGCACCCAGGGGAAACCCACACAGACACAGGGAGAACATGCAAACTCTGCACAGACAATTACCCAAGCCAGGAATCGAATACGGGTCGCTGGCACTGTGAGGCAGCAGTACTTACCACTATGCTGCATGTGCCTCTGGATAATGATTTGCAGCAAGAATTCTGATTCATCTTCTCTTAAGCTAAAGAGGACAGTGATCAATTGTAGCATCTCCATTATTGTCCTAAAGATCAGCTAACTTAAAACAGGTGAGGAAATGAAAGTTGACACCCTCTGACCTGAATGCTTTACCTCTGCATTAGGATGTGAGGGTCATTGGAGGAGCTCCTAAAATTGAGGCTACTTAAATAATTTACGTGCCATAATTCTCCTGTTACTTAGCTCAGTAGAGCTATCAAGTTTCCAAGTTTCTGATTTCAGAACTGACCTATTTGTTGCTTTTACATAACGGCATTACAAATGACAGCAAATCAGGTGGTCTCATTGGACTGTATCAAGAGGTGGTATTTTGGCATCAAAGAGGCAGAACACTATTGGCAGTAAACATATGTAACTGCTGTTGGCTAAGATGGAGGTTAGAGACATCTCTTTCAAGGCATACTCAACAGCATGTGTTTTTTTGGCATTGTTGGCCTGTTAAGGATCCTCTCAGCTATCACAGCCAGTTGTTGATCAGAAAATGAAGTCAGGCAGTGGGTTGTATGTCGCTGCTGCTATAAAGTTGTCAATACTTCCCTGAAGACTCCAGGAATTGAAAATCATTCCCTACGACACTGCTTTAATTTATTAGTTATTAAAATATTTAAAATGTGGGAAGAAGGTTTTTTGACTAAAAGGAGAGGTAGGGGTTTGGTGGTATTGTCACTGAACTAGTAACCCAGAAACCCTGGGTTCGAATTCTACTATGGCAGATGGTGAAATTTGAATTCAATAAAAATCTGGAATTAAATGTCCAATGATGACTATGAAAGCATTACAGTTATCATAAAAACCCATCCGCTTCACTAATGTCCTTGAAGAAAGGAGATTTATCATCCTTACCTGGTCTGGTCTACATGTGACTGCAGATCCACACAATGTGGTTGACTCTTAAGTGCCCTCAGAGATGGGCAATAAAAGCTGGTCCAGTCAGCGACACCCCATGAGCAAGTTTAAAAATAGTCACCCGATTGAATGATTGGGTTATGGGGAGAGGGCGGGAATGTGGAACTGAGACGCGACAGATCAGCCATGATCTTATTGAATGGCGGGGCAGGCTTGAAGGGCTGGATGGCCTACTCCTGCTCCTATTTCTTATGTTCTTATGTTCTTTGCACTTTGCACTTCTGACAATGGACTTGTTGGGAAACCAATAGTGGGAGTGTGGGGTGGGGTGAGGCAGGGGGCAGGGGTGGGGGGGTGGGGGTGATGGTTGTGCAGACCAGTTGAGGGCAGTGATGAAAATTTTAGGAATTGGTCCAGCAGAGTTCGCAATACCATATTTGTGATGTGCACTTCCTCCAGCAACACAGATGGACTGAATATCAAACTAAGAGTAACTATTCCCATTTGAAGATGCTGTTTATAATAACAAATTTTTATTCATTCTTTCATGGGATGTGGGCATTGCTGGCTCGGCTAATATTTGTTGCCTACCCCCAATTGGCCTTGGGAAGGTAGTTGTGATTGCCTTCATAGAATCATAGAATCCCTATTGTGTGGGAGGAGGCCCTTTAGGCATCGAACCTGCACTGACCACAATCCCACCCAGACCCTATCCCCATAACCCCACATATTTACCCTGTTATTACCCCTAACTCCAAGGGCCAATTTAGCATGGCCAATCCACTTAACTTGAATATCTTTGGGCTGTGGGTGGAAACCGGAGCACTCGGAGGAAACCCATGCAGACATGGGAGAATGTTCAAAGTCCACACAGAAGTCACCCAAGGCCGGATTCAAACTTGGGTCTCCGGCACTGTGAGGCAGCAGTGCTAACCACTGTGTGACCATGTCGCCCTCACTGTGCCACCGTGCTTTCTTGAACCATTGCAATCTATGTGGTGTAGGTACACCCACAGTGCTTTTAGGAAGGAATTTTGACCCAGTGACAGAACGGCAACATATTTCCAATTCCCAATGGCTTGTGACTTGGAGGAGAACTTGCAGGTGATGGTGTTCCCATGTGTCTACTGCCGTTGTTCTTCTAAGTTGCAGATTTGGAAGGTATAATTGAAGGCAGCTTGACAAATTGCTGCTGTGTGTCTTGTATATGATACATATTGAACTATCTTGTATATGGTACATAGGTAATTGAGAACTATCATTTATTTGTTAGCTTTCAAAAACAACTTGTTGATATTTTACCTGTATAATATGAATCAGAATGTATAGTTGATATCCACAATGTTTTGCAATGAAGCAATGAGGAACAATTTCTTTCATGCATATATGGACATTGATTGCAGTTGTTTATGTTCTAATGATGTGTTTTCCTGTGAGAAGATCCTATATTTGGGTGAAGTTTCCAAATCAAAGCTAGAGCCTTCCTTATTGGCTGGCTTGCTAGCAAAATAAATTGTTTACCTGTTCCCCAGAAGCGAGTGCAAGGGAAATGAGACAGATCAAGAGTCACATGAACCCCTTCCAGATGCTGGAGCTTTCAGTCCACACGAGACTCCTGACATTTTAAACATCTTATTATGCAGATAATGAACATGAACATGGTCCAGTCAAATCACCAAAATTATCACTTAATGTTTTCTTGAAACATGTGGTATCAGAGACTTGTAAGAAGCATAAACAGCTGCTTACAATGTACTGTGTTCTAAATGAAACAGAATGCTATTGCAGATGTGAAAGAACATCTTTTGGCTTGGTATTCCAGAAGCAGCATTGCCATCCATGGTTTTTGCTAAGCCTTGCTGCAGGTGGCACCGGGTACAAGTGGCACTGGATACAGGTGACACTGGATGTTCAACTCATCTCTCATACAGATTTTACAATGGGGTCTTCTTGTTCAAAGTTGTTCTTAGTGCCTGATGATAGCTATTGGAGATTGCATATAGCCTACCTATTTTAAAAAAAATCTTCATAACCCAGTCATTCCAATTTGTTACAATCAAATAAAAAAAAAATCAGCCAGGAATCTCACTCCTGGTCAGTTTGCTGTGATACCAGATGGAAAGTATACACATCCCAATGACAGGTAAGGACAAAATTGGGGTCAGTTACAATGTCCATCCTGATGGAACAGCTAACCAACATTGACCACCATCCCCTCGCCACCACCTCCCCCTTTCCCCCACCTAACCCCCTCCACCCGACCCAGGGGCTCACACCTGAAATAATATCCACTTGGGTGAGATAGTGGAGGACTTGTCTGTAGAACTGACCCCAACATGAAACACTGCCTTGGGGAAAGGAGTGGGCAGATTCATGTGATCCCATGGTAATGATTAGAAATGGAAATTGTTGGTGATCCCTTGTTCTGTTTGGCTACGGTCAATGAGGGCCTGCTGCCAGTTAATAGGTGTGAATACAGTGCTCAATTTGTGAATTTGCAAAGTTGCCCTTCTTTAGTTTAAGCCAGCACCTTTGGGAGAGTAAGAAAAAGTGCTGGGTTAAATTATTGTAAAAGATATAAGACAGTGTGCATAATAACACAGTAAGCTGATGCATAATCGTATCACACAAAGTAAGGGAAAGCTGGACATTTCCACCTTCTTCACAAATTCATCATTTCTGAATCAGTTCGTTATTTCCCATTGAGCTTAGAGTCCATAATAGAGTACCACTGGTAATAATCAGTGAGTGCTTTCCATAGAGTTGTCTGAAAAGTGTATTTTATTAACTTTTCCATACCTTTACTAAATTTGGCCCAGCTTTTATAGAAGCCGGCGTATTTCACCCACGTGCTCCCAATGGAATAAACAAATTGTCAGACAATCCTTTATTCACGACCATGTGAAAAATGAACCTAAAAGTTTATGCATTCAGTTCTGGAATGCTAATGGTAAAATGCTTAATAATTGAATGAGTTGATCCAAATCTTTTCTTCTCAAAATCAAGCAGCAAACATTTATTTAAGTCTCAATGCTAAACAGAATTAATTAAGTACAGCGCCTCACTTCATATTTATAGACGCATTTTCTGATGCTGAGAGATAGCATTTTCGATTGAAGCACTATCATTGTCACTCATCATACAGGAATTTATGGTTCACCCTACATGAGAGCAATCCTGTTCATTTCTCAGCAACTGCTCTATTTCAGACCAGAGTGTTTATGGGAACATTTGATGCATTCATGGTTTATGATTACAACTGATTACAGGTAACTTTGGATGGAGGTCGTCTGAGAGTTTTTTGCTGGCTTTTGTGCAACTTGCAAGATTGAAGGCAGGTGAGGTCAGATGTTATAAGTCATAGTCATTACCTTCGCTGTGAGTATTAACCACAACAAGTACTGTTGTTGTGTCTGAAAGCTGTTGACTCAATTATGTCCCATTCAAGATCTGAGCACACAATCTAAGCTGAAATGCGATGGAACAGTGGTTAGCACTGCTGCCTTGTAGCACCAGGGACACGGGTTTGATTCCCAGCCTGGGTGACTGTCCATGCAGAGTTTGCACATTCTCCTCACGTCTGCGTGGGTTTCCTCCGGGTGCTCCGGTTTCCTCCCGCAGTCTGAAAGATGTGCTGGTGCTAAATTCTCCCTCAGTGTACTTGAACAGGTGCTGGAGTGTGGCGACTCAAGGATTTTCACAGTAACTTCATTGCAGTGTTGATATAAGCCTACTTGTGAGAATAGTAAATAAACTTTAAGCTTTAAAACTTCTTTGCAGTAGTGAGAGAGTGCTGTATTGTTGGAAATACTGGGTGGAATTCACCCATCTGAGAATAAGTCCTATGGCTAAGGTGGGGATGGTTTCTGCTGGGGAGACGTCCCAGGTGTTTTGCATCATCTGCCGCAGCGGGCCAGGGGTGGGGTTAGTGGAGGAGGATGCATCCTACTGTCAGATTCAGACACAATATTTGAAAGGCCTTACTGAAATCACTTACATATTGAGAGATATAAGGAAGAAGAGGTGAAGATGAAGGTCGGATGCCAAAGTTTAGTGACAAGTCCTCGTGCATCCTCTGCGACCATGTTAAGGTCAGAAGGATATTCCCAATCCAGCTGACGGCAGGAAGATGCCCAACAAGGAGACTAATATGGCGTGGGTACAGGTAGTCTGTAAGGGTTGTTCAGATGGATGTAAATTAATAATCCTTCCGAGGCCAATCTTTCTCATCAACCCCCCTTTGATTAAATTTTATTTATTAGTGTCACAAATAGGCTTACATTAACACTGCAAAGAAATTACTGTGAAAATCCTCTAGTCCCCAAAATCCTGCACCCTTCTGGCACACTGAGGGAGAATTTAACCTGGCCAATGGACCTAACCAGCACGTCTTTCAGACTATGGGAGGAAACTGAAGCACCCAGAGGAAGCCCACGCAGGAATGGGGGGGCGGGGGGGTGTGTGGGTAACGTGCAGATTTCACACAGACAGCGACCCAAGCTGGGTCGCTGTCTGTATGTTGATTTAAGTTACGAATAAAATCTTCAGTTTACTTAAAATATTTCATAATTGTTACACCTTTTGTGGGACATGGGCTTCACTGGCTGGCCACCAATTACTGCCCATCCCTAGTTGCCCTTGAGAAGGCTGATAAGCTGTCTTCTTGAAACGCTGCAGTCCATGTGCTGAGGGTTGACCCATTATGCTGCTAGGGAGGGAATTCCAGGATTTTGACCCAGTGACTGTGAAGGAACGGTGATGGATTTCCAAGTCAGGATGGTGACTAGCTTGGATGAGAACTTGCAGGTGGTGGTGTACCCATGTTTCTTTGGCCTTTGTCCTTCCAGTGGGAAATGCTCGTGAATTAAGAAGTTGCTGTGTAAGGATCTTTGGTGAATTTCTGCAGTGCACCTTGTAAATAGCACACACTGCTGCTCTAAGCATTAGTGGTAGAGGGAGTGGATGTTTGTGGATGTGGTGCCAATCAAGAGGGCTGCTATATCTTGGATGGTATCAACCTGACCTTATTATTTCAGTTTAATCATAATAACTCTTAAAGATGCAAAATCTTGCTGGCTAACTGTTTCTCCATGACCTTAACTAAGCTCATTGTGGGAGGGTTGGCAGATTATTTAACTGTGAAACATGACAACAGACTTTTGGTCTAACCTCACCAAGCATTGCCCAACAGACACAATAGGCATGCCAAGTCAAACTAGGCATGCCTAGTTAATCTGGACTAAGGCACCAAATGCGCCTTAGTCCAGATTAACTAGCAGGAATTATATTTGGGATTCTCCTGATTTATGTCACTCAGTACTAATTCAAGTAATACATCTCCCACTGAGCTTTGTGTACTCTTAATCAGAAAGGGAAAAAGTCTGGGTCACATTCTCATCCATTGCTGAAACTACGTGATTAACTGACAGAATTAAGCCTGCCATCTTTTTGATTGAAACACCCCGCACATGTGATATACTCTATCCATTTCTCCTGGCTGTGAACCAATGAAAGTTGAACATGAGGACAAGTACATTTGAATGTCAGCTGAACTTACAACTCAAAATTACAACACATCTGGGAAACACACAATCCAAAAGTTTGGCCAAATTCCTAAATATGCTGGATAAAAAATATTTTTCCATCTAAACTTCTGGTTTATTTTTATGTTGTAAAGATGCACTTCCACAGACCTCATAAATGAAAACCAAAGGGTATTTATTGATAAGAATTGTACAGCAGCCCCATGACTGTAGCTAGCTCCCAAAATGTCTTTGCCTAAAAGGGATCTACTCCCTGAGGTGATTCTGCACCTTGAATCCCTTTTGGTCTCCCAGGCTAGGTGACCCTTCCTCTGCTGTGTTTCCCTTAAAGGGACAATCGTCTCATGTATCCAAGACCCCACCTCTTCTTTTTTGGAATAATTGCGTATTTTGTAATATCCTTAAAACTTGAGGGGAGTATGGTGACACTGATTGGCCATTCAAATTCATCAGTGATCTGCAATTTTCACAATACTGAGTGTATTTTTTTATGCGAGAAACTTCACAGTTGATGATTACCACTTCTAATATTGACTTGCTTGTGTCTCTGCAATTAAATCTTTTAGCAGTGATTTTACGACTCACTTAGATTGATGTGGCATGGTGGCACAATGGTTAGCACTGCTGTCTCACAGTGTGAAGGACCCGGGTTCAATTCTAGCCTTGGGTGACTGAAGGTGTGGAGTTTGCACATTCTCCCTGTGCCTCTGTGGGCTTGCTCCGGTTTTCAACTGCAGTCTAAAGATGTGCGGATTAGGATGATTGGTCATGCTAATTGCCCCTTATTCAGGGGGATAAACAGAGTAACTACATGGGTCTATGGGAATGGAGGGTTGGGGAAAAGAGCCTGAGTATGATTGTTGTCAGTGTAGGCTCAATGGGTGGAAGTCCTTCTTCTGCACTGCAGGGATTCTATGATTCTATGATATAGGCAGGCATTGAAGTGAGTAGAAAACTATCCAGCCCCGCACCCACCCCCCCCACCTCCCCCACCACAGCAGGAGGTCTGCAAGGTGCTAATTCCTGGGCTTCATCTGCATGGCTTCTGCCAAAATTGAGCAGGAGACATGAGTTGGCATGCACATGTGACCAAGTGGCAAAAAGCCACCACTGGAGACCCAAAGGAATGATTGGCAGCAGCCAGGTCTGTGGTTAGGAGAGAGGATTGAGTACACCTTGCAAGACAGTTAATGATCTTGCCCCAGAGTTTGCTAGGTCTCTTAGTGAGGCTTTCTTCAAAGTCAGTAGCGCGGACAGCAAAACCCAGGCCACAGTGAAAGCACATGCTATGACATTGCATAGTTAGTAAAGAGGAAGTTAGAAGTTTATCTATTAGTCAAAAGTTGGCTTACATTAACAATGCAATGAAGTTACTGTGAAAATCCCTTAGTTGCCACACTCTGGCACCTGTTCAGGTTCATGAGGGAAAATTTAGCATGGCCAAACCACCTAACCTGCACATCTTTGGACTATGGGAGGAAATTGGAGCACCTGGAAGAAACCCATACAGACAGTGACCCAAGCCGGGAATCAAACCCGGGTCCTGGCGCTGTGAGGCAGCAACGCTAACCAATTTGCCATCATGCCCAGAATGGTATGTTGCAAGCAGGGGGAAATAATCAAATTATTTTTACCGACCATGAAAATTCATCTGTTTATCCCCTAAATTAAACTTCCACTCCAGCTAATTTATCCACTCTGTCCACGTTCGGCCTTTTCCCAATCCATACTGAAAGAGTTTCATTTCTGCTATGGCCGCGCGTTCAGTTCCTTCCATGAAGGTTATTCAGATTCATTACATTGATTTGATTTTCATTTGATTTATTATAGTCACATGTATTAGTTATACAGTGAAAAGTATTGTTTCTCACGTGCTATACAGACAAAGCACACCGTACATAGAGAAGGAAAGGAGAGAGCGCAGAATGTAGTGTTACAGTCATAGCTGAGGTGTAGATAAAGATCAACTTAATACAAGGTAGATCCACTCAAAAGTCTGATGGCAACAGGGAAGAAGTTGTTCTTGAGTTGGTTGGTACGTGACCTCAGACTTTTGTATCATTTTCCTGACAGGAGAAGGTGGAAGGCAGTATGTCTGGGATACATGGGGTCCTTGATTATGCTGGCTGATTTTCCAAGACAGTGGGAAGTATAGACAGTGTCATTGGATGGGAGGCTGGTTTGCATGATGGACTGGGCTACGTACACAATCATCTGCATTTTCGATGATGCACTAAGTACTCCTGCTGTATTTTGCTTCCAACCGCTTAGACCCATACTTAGATTTTCCAGTTCCCCGTAACACCAAAGTTTATTTTAGCCATTCTGCTCCATTTGTAGGAACAACTTCATATTGCATTTCTCTGCCACTCAATGAATGACATCTCACCCTTCTCCTCAACTCCAAAGTGCATTGGAGTGATACTGGAAGTATGCTACCATCAAACTTTTGAATGGACTGACCACATATTAAGCTGATCTTTCTCTACACCCTAACTGTGACTGCAACATTTTGCACCCTGTCCTATACTTCTCCCCTAAGTACTCTGTGAATAGTATGTTTTGTCAATATAGCATATCAGGAACAATACTTTTCACCGTAACCCAATACATGTGACAATAATAAATCAAATTAAAAATGGAGAGTAAGGCTAAGTTTTGGCATTAGCTGATTTGGTAAGTATTATTTCTGTTGGGCTGGTACTTTGGGAATTGGTTGATTCAATTATGCTGCTGCTGCTGATAAACTGTTTACTCTCATAAAACACATGTTTCAGGCTCACCACAGCATCCTGCTGAATCCTTGACTCAGATGAGGAAATGCTACCCTGGGAGAGAGGTAATAGGACAGTTCTCAAGAAGAGAGACAATTTTAGATTTTCACTAAACAAATGCAATGGGAGATAAACCAGTTAATCTAAAATTATAACCATCTGACATCTCAACTTGCCTGCGTTGTCTGTCCCTCCCTTCTGACCTTAACAGCTGACATATGGTAACACTTGTCTAAGTTCTGATTCTTTTGCTAACTCTTTTGAATCCATGGTGGGATTTGAACCTGGGATCCCAGAGCACTGCATTTGGTTTCTGGTTTACCAGTTCAGCGACCCATACCAGAAGGCCAGAGAAGAAAGCCCAAGGGGCCAATTCTCCCAGCCTGCTGCTCTAGCAGTGCAATGGACTGGGAGATATCAACAAAGGCCATTTTGTGGGTTCCCTGCTGGTTGCCAAGGCCTTCGCAAGTCTCCACAGCAAAGATTTTCAGAGCAATCTGCTCCGCACCGGAAATCAAAATGGAGCTGATTAGAATATGCTGATCTGCATTTCAAAGTCATTAGCGGGCCCAGGACTGAAGTATCCGAGGGGGGAGGAGTTGGCTCCTGGGCAGTGTTTGCCCGGCAGTGCCAGCCTGACCCCAGCACTGCCCAAGGGGCAAACTGGCAATGCCCAAGGAGTACTGGGAATCGCCAAGAGGCACGCCCAGAGGGGGCAGGGCCTATTGGGTGGGCGATCGGTGGGGATAGGGGGGCCCCACTGCCACTCTACATTGAGGATCAGTGGATCGGTGGCAGAGAGAGGGATGATGGTGCTTGGGGCTGGCCATCTGGATGGCCAGGGGAGGGGGAGGAGTGTCAGGGGATGGAGAGATAAGGACTGACTGGGTGGGGTTTCAGAGAGATCAGGGCTGGTCAGAATGTGGGGACATGGGGTCACTGTGGCCCAGTGGTTAGCACTATTTCTCCTGAATCACAAAGTCCAGACTAACACAGAACATAGAATATCATAGAATCATAAAATAGAATGAACATAGAACAGTATAGCACAGGAACAGGCCCTTTGGTCCATGATATTAGGCCAAACATGACACCTAATTAAACCAAACCCTTCTGGCTGCCCTTACTCCTTATCCCCCTATTCCTTTCATGCTCTTCTTATCTAAAAGTCCTTTAAACGCCTCTATCGTACTCTCTAATCCAGGTAGCATTCTGGTAAACAAAAACAGAAAAATGCTGGAAAATCTCAGGGGGTCTAACAAAAGGTCATCTGGACTCGAACCTTTACTCACTCTACACAGGTGCTGTCAGACCTGCTGACGTTTTCCAACATTTTTTCTGTTTTTGTTTCAGGTTCTAGCATTTGTAGTATTTTGCATTTAGCATCCTGGTAAACCTCTTCTGCACCCTATCCAAAGTCTCCACATCCTTCCTGTAATATGGAGGCCAGGACTGAACTTTGATCTGACATTGCTTGGGATGGGGGGGCGGGGGGAGCGGTGTTGGTGGTAGTGGATGTATATTGGATTGGGTGTTAAAATAAGGCCCATCTGCCCTCTCAAGTTCCTTTGGCACTAGTTTGAACATGAGCATGGGATTTCTCTTGAGTGACCTGGTTAATATTTATCCCTCGACCAACAGGCCATTACCGCATTGCTTTGTGCAGCCTGGATGTGAAAAATTGTTGGCGCACTCTTCAAATGTACTTCACCAGCTCTAAAGCACTTTAGGAATTCCTGATGGCGTGACAGGCACCATAGAAATGCAAATTTTCATTTCCTTAATCCTTTCCTAATGCACATTCTACTCATTCCTGCTTGGGGACAATTTTTACATTAAAAATCCCATACAGATGGGAAATATTGTCAAACTATTGACAATATTTTAAAATTATACATTCCAAATGTCCAGTCAAATTATTAGAATCAAATTATCTGAAAGTCTATTCATTTAAGAAGAACCAAATATCCTAGCCACAACTCATTTGGTCTTAGTTTGTAACCTACCCCAGATGTATCTATTGACCTAAACATCAGATTTTTGCTCCAGGTTTGAGCTCCCCTCTGCCACCTCATGAAACCTGCTCTCCAATCTGGCTGATTAATTACCTTACTTGCAATTAGCAAATTTCTAATCCGGTCACCTGAATTATGTGCATTCTGTTAATACAATTATATCTACAGTTTAAATGGATAAGCTAAAAATACAGAAATTAATTCCGCACCCGGTTAAGGGAATCACTTAAATGAAACTAAAAAGGCAATTTGTGCAGGCCAAAAGGCGATTGTCGTCTAGATGTAACCATTAGGTACACTTTGGCCAAGTCACTGGAGCACTTGCGCTCAATGAAAAAGCTTTTTAAATTGTGGAGTGAGGTTTATACTCAGCTGAGACGTATTGCTCAACAAATGCGGGGACCTCCTGTGAATAAGATCCAACTGTGGAGCAGCTGCTGCCAATGTTACTAATTATACTTGGCATGGTGAACTGAGAGTGTCCAGAGGTGCACAGTGCATTATGAAGTACCGTCCGATTTCACTGAGATTTTAAATATATTGGTGGGTTGATATGGTCAGTTTAGATTTGTGAAACTTCAGGTCTTTGTGTTCATTACTGGAATTGTACAAGAGCACATATGCTTTGGAAATATTATTATACAATTGCACAGGAAAAGCCAATAATATCAGAACACAAGTCCTTTCCTTCTTTAATGGACTTCAAGGTTTTCTTTTTTTTTTGCTTTCCAGATTCTCAAAACACACTGATTCCTTCTGAGGAAGACGAAATTGATGTTGGCAATGCCTGTAAGTGTCTTACCCAACTGATTCTTTACCCATGTAACTTGAATGTCTGTAGGGTAACTCAGTGTAGACATGAGCTACCACAACTTTCATGCACAAGATTGCTCTGGAACTGACTATTGTTCCTATAAACCATCCATTCCCCCCATCCTGTCAAACTTCCTTAAGATTTCCAGAGGCTGTGGACTTGTTGACCATTAGTCATAGGAGCAGAAGTAGGCCATTCAGCCCATCGAGTCCATTCCACCATTTAATGAGATCATGACTGATCTGATATGATAATCCTTCACTTCTTTTTATTCATTTGTGGGACATGGGCATTGCTGGCTGGCCAGCCTATCCCTAGTTGCCCTTGAAAAGGTGCTGGTGAGCTACCCTTCTTGAGATGCTATGGTCCATTGTCAATTGTAAAAATTGACTAACGTTTTTGCAGCTATTTGTATAAAAGATTCCAACAGATCCTGTATCATTTGGTTAGAAGCAGGAATCTTGCCTGAATTATTTATTTTTCCCTGTTTATCTCATTAGCCTGCTATGCTGGGATCCATTGTAGTTCCTTTCATCACCATCGCCGTCTAGCTGACATTAGCTACCTCAGCACTTATCAGGAATCCATCCTGAATTTGTTTTATCTGAATGGCTTAGTGTGCCAGCATTAAGAAAGAAATGAAATGTATATCATTCCTTTTACAACCTCAGGTTTTTCCAAAGCATTCAATTAAGCCCTTGATTTTTTTTTTCAAATATCGTTCGCAAAATATGCACTCAGGTCATTTACTCACTGAGGTAATGGGAGCGCTTTTAGACATATTTAAATCTAACAGCAATGAATTGATGAGGCATTGCAATTTTAATGAGGCTTCAAGATATTTTTAAAAGAATAGTTTCACTCATTTTTCTCAGAATCGCTTCAGGGGGAGGATCTGATCATTCAGAGCATTGGAAAACAGAAATAAATAAAAGATGAAGCCAGTAAAATATATATATATCCCAAGAGGTGTTTATATTAACTGGAGAAAACTGTCACCAGATTTCTCACTTGTATCATGCAGATAGCTAAAGGTGGTAATCTATTTAATAATTGCATAGCCTTGTAAAATATTTAAGATAGCTATAAAGGACATTCAGGATCAAGAATGAGTTCAGAAGTCACTATTTAAGTTCTGGAAAAGCTTTGTTTCATGGGTAGGTAGCAGTTTTGGCCATTTTAATGAACAGATTAAGCGTATGCTTTATGTGTTCATATGACATTTCTCTATCCCTCTGGCATTCATTTTAACTGGAATATTGCTGACATTAATCTCAAACTTATACAGAGTAAATTTTAACCTAGCTTTCTGGCAGTAAATCTATTGAATCAGGTGGAATTCAACTTTTACCCAGTATTACCCTAGTGACTAATCGAGTGTAATATCAAATCACTGTTTGCCTGGATCTACTCTCTTCCACATTCTTACTTCGGGAAAAAGATACAAAAGTCTGAAATCATGTACCAACCAACTCAAGAACAGCTTCTTCCCTACCACCATCAGACTTTTGAATGGACCTGTCTTATATTAAGTTGATCTTTCTCTACACCCTAGCAATGACCGTAATATTACATTCTCTCCTTTCCTTCTCCCCTATGTACTCTATGAATGGTATGCTTTAAGTGTATAGTGTGCAAGAAACTATACTTTTCATTGTGTACCAATACATGTGACAAGAATAAATCAAATCAAATCAAAGCGGTGTTGCACTCGACTTCCTCAATTCACAATCAGGCGGCTTAGATTGAGATTGCCTGTTCAATCTTCATTTAATTGTTTTATTCAAGGGAGGCTAAACTATTTCCTCTAATTCCCTATTTCCTCTAATAATAAACAACACTGAGTTTACACTTTTGCATTTGTTGCCTTTCTATCATGTGTGTTGCTGTCCACTAATGAAAACATCTTTAGCAATGATACCACTGTTTCCCCTTTCTGTAACTGACACTATTTTTCTTTGGAAGTTATGGCAGAAGGTCCTTGGAAGTTTGCTAAATTTGTCAGCGTTCTACAGCATTCTGTGAACTTTAGGAATTCCCTGAAACTGCAAAGAATTGGAAAACTGTGCACAAACAGCACCAATGCATCAATACTTATCCCGCCAATCTTGCAACCTCAGGCTGTGGGAAGACCAACTAAATGCCAAGTGGTGGAAAACATGGACAGCTGTCACTCTTTTGGAGTGAAAATGTTCAAACTCATTTTGCTCGGGGCTAATTTGCCTTTCTAAAAGCGAAGATCTTCATCCCATCATTCTGGATCAAATGGAATAAGGTCACAGAGGAAAAATGCTTTGGGAATGTTCTTATATTGCTCTCTCATTGAATATCATCATTGCAAATTACACAAAACCACAATTCCATCCATTCCAATATTCATCTTGTTTTAATTGTTAATTTTTGCCAATTCAAATCGATATAATTTCAGAACATACAAGTTCTGGTTCCACATTAAGTTTGCATGTGATACATATTCATGTCCCTTTGCATCATATATCGACATGGGAATCATAGAATCCCTATTGTGCAGAAGAGGGCCATTTGGCCCATTGCATCTGCATTGACTCTCTGACAGACTACGTTACTCAGGCCCTCTACTCTATCCAATTCCTCATATTTATCATTGCTAATTCATGGGAGATACAAATTTTGGGACATTAAGGAGCCATTTACTTTGGCCAATCTACCTGACCTGCACATCTTTGGATTGTGGGAGGAAACCAGAGCACCTGGAGGGAATCCACACAGAACCAAGGGGCATGTGCAAACTCCACACAATCACCCAAGACTGAAATCGAACCTGGGTTCCTGGCGCTGCGAGACAGCCATGCTAAACATTGTGCCACCAAACCACCTATAGTTTATGTGATCAGCTTCCTATCTAAATGGTGCCACTTTACACAGTGCATTTTAAATTAAAGTGAGTTCACGGATGTTTAAATTCCCCTTATAGCTCCAAATTGCAGTCTTTGAGATAATGAGGAACTTATGTATTAATGTAGATCCATCAAATTTTTTAGTCAATATTTTTGTCTCATTTCAGGTAACTTTGAAACATCTGCATTGGTCAGAGTGGTAAGTATGTGCGACTGGTCAGCCTACAGTCCAGTGAGGAAGACCTATCAATTTTCAGGACCAGAACCCACGCCAAAGCATTGTGGGCTGAAACCTGAAACTAAAATGTGTTGGCGCAGCCAACCAACTCAGGTTGACTGTATTATCAGCTGGTCTTTTTGTCTTCCTGAGGTGGGTGAACATAGAACATAAAACATAGAATGCTACAGTGCAGAAACAGGCCCTTCGGCCCATCGAGTCTGCACCGACCACAATCCCACCCAGGCCCTATCCCCATATCCCTACATATTTTACCCACTAATCCCTCTAACCTACACATCCCAGGACACTAAGGGGCAATTTTAGCAAGGCCAATCAACCTAACCCACACATCTTTAGACTGTGGGAGGAAACCGGAGCACCTGGAGGAAACCCACGCAGACAAGAGGAGAATGTGCAAACTCCGCACAGGCAGTGACCCGAGCCGGAAATCGAACCCAGGTCCCTGGAGCTGTGAAGCAGCAGTGCTAACCACTGTGCTACCATGCCGCCCAGAAAGCTGATGGGGCAGCAGGCCACCCTCGGTTCGTGGGGTACACCCACTCCTCATGGATGCAGTGCACCCTCACCTGTAAATTGCTCCACCATTGACAGTTGTGCCTTCAGCTACCCATGGCTGCAAGGTTTGGAATTCCCTTCTTAAAACTACTGCTCATTACCTCTTCCTCCTCCTTTTACGATGCTCTCTCCTTGATCAAGCTTTAATTGATCTTTACTGATATTACACTTTGTGGCTCTGTTAAAATATCTGATAATGCACTTTGGACATTTTGCTACATTGAAGGTGGTTTCTATTGGGCAGCACAGTGGCACAGTGGTTGGCACTGCTGCCTCATAATGCCAGGGATCTGGGTTCGATTCCTGGCTTGGGTCACTATCCGTGCAGAGACTGCACATTCTCCCTGTGCCTGCATGGGTTTCCTCAGGGTGTTCCGGCATCCAAAAGATGTGCTGTTAGTCGCACTGTCAATACTTAAATTCTCCCTCAGTGTACTTGAACAGGCACCACAGTGTGGTGACCAGGGGATTTCCACACTAATTTCATTGCAGTGTTAATGTAAACCTACTTGTGACACTAATAAATAAACTACAACAATAAATGAGACTTGTAATTGTTCTGGCATGGAAGATGTTATCGGAGAGAAGGGAATTCAGTCCCTAAAGCACATGCAGGATCTGTTGCTCAAGTAGCATATTAATATGCCTCCAACAGTGAAGACATTGTTAGATCTTATTAGAAGTAATGAACTAAATCAGGCAAAATATGTGTGATGAACTAAATGTGAATCAGCATGTTGGGATTGTGGCCATAATACAATAAAGAAAAATAGGGAGGGGTGTCGATCTAAAAACTAGAATATCAGATTGGGTTATAAATTTTAGAATGATCGTAACATCATAGAATTCTACAATGCAAAAAGAGGCCATTCTACCCATCAAGTCTGCACTGACCACAACCCCACCCCAGGCCCTATCCCTATAACCTCATGTATTTATCCTAGCTAGTTCCCTCACATGAAGTGGCAATTTAGCATGGCCAATCCACCAAGCCTGCACATCTTTGGACTGTGGCAGGAAACCAGAACACCCGGAGGAAACCCACGCAAACACAGGAAGAATGTGCAAACTCCACACTCACAGTTACGCATGCCAGGAATTGAACCTGGGTCCCTGGCTCTGTGAGCTAATCACTGTGCCACCATGTCACCAAATGATGAAAGTAGAGGTAAGATGGAAGAAGATATTGGGACCCATGACTTTAGATCAGCAGTGGGATATTTTTACATTATGAAAATATATTACATTTTCTTTTAAATGGAAACGTTAGGTTCGGAAAGTTAGGGATAAGTAAAGAGCTTATAAATTAATTATAGCTGAGGAAGAGTGGCTTTTGTAGGACTAAAAAGATAATGTGAAAATAAACAAAATAAAAAATATATGGTTAAGAGCAGGATATAAAAAGCTCAGAGGGAATATAAGGATTTTCTTTCAATAAACATCAAAAAGCAGCAGTAAAGCTTTTTGCAAGGTAAGATAATTGTTAAAAGCATAATGGGGGTCTTTTGAGAGAAGAGGCTTGTTAAACTGGCAGAGCATGGCACAGTGTGGCATGGTGGCACAGTGGTTAGCACTGCTGCCTCACAGTGCCAGGGACTCGTGTTTGATTTCAACCTCGGATGACTGTGTGGAGTTTGCACATTCTCCTCATCTCTGTGTGGGTTTCCTCCGGGTGCTCTGGTTCCCTCCCACAGTCCAAAGATGTGCAGAATAGGTTGATTGGCCATGATAAATTGACCCTAGTGTCGGGGGATTAGCAGGGTAAATATATGGGGTTTCAGGAATAGGGCCTGGGTGGGATTGTGGTCGGTGCAGACTCGATGGGCTGAATGGCGTCCTTCTGCAGTGGAGGGATTCTGTGAGTATTACTTTATTATAATGAGAAAAGAGGTGAATCCTGTTGGGAGTGAGCTGAAGGACATTATGGTCGATGAGAAGAAAATTTAAGATAAGTTTGTTAGAATAATAGTAGAGAAAACGGTTTGGGTCAATGCAATATACCCCAAGGTATGGAAGTAATAGGAAAAGGAATTTCTAAGGTCCTGCAAATTGTTATTAGAGCTCTTTTTGTCCTGACAGATTGGACAATGGCCAGTGAGGTATTTATTTTTAGAAGGAAGACAGCACAAATACAAATAATTACAAGCCAAATAACTTACCTTTATGGTAGGACAAACTTTAGAACCTCTAATTAAAGACAATTTTATAAGAACATAAGAACATAAGAAATAGGAGCAGGAGTAGGCCATCTAGCCCTTCAAGCCTGCCCCGCCATTCAATAAGATCATGGCTGATCTGTCGTGGCTCAGTTCCACATTCCCGCCCTCTCCCCATAACCCTTAATCCCCTCGCTTATCAAAAACCCATCAACCCGCGTCTTAAAAATATTTAGCGAGGCAGCCTCCACCACCTCAACGGGCAGAGAATTCCAGAGATTCACCACCCTTTGAGTGAAGAAGTTCCTCCTCAACTCCGTTCTAAACCACGCCCCCTTTATCTTGAGGCTGTGCCCCCTATTCCTACTATCCTTTCTGAGCGGGAAGAGTCTCTCCACCTCTATCCTATCCATCCCATTCATCATCTTATATGTCTCAATAAGATCTCCCCTCATTCTTCTAAACTCTAACGAGTACAAGCCTAGTTTATTCAGCCTCTCCTCATAGCTCAACCCCCTCAACTCCGGTATCAGCCTAGTAAACCTCCTCTGCACTCCCTCCAAGGCCAAAATATGCTTGCGTAAGTGCGGCGACCAAAACTGCACACAGTACTCCAGCTGCGGCCTCATCAATGCCCTATACAGCCACAGCAAGACCTCCCTACTTTTATATTCAATCCCCCTCGCTATGAAGGCCAGCATCCCATTAGCCTTCCTGACCACCTGCTGCACCTGCAGGCTGGGTTTTTGCGACTCATGCACAAGGACCCCGAGGTCCCTCTGCACCATCGCCTGCTGCAGTTTTTCACCACATAAGTAATAGTCCTTCCTACCATTATTCCTACCAAAGTGGACCACCTCACACTTGCCAACATTAAATTCCATTTGCCAGTTCCTGGTCCATTCGCCCAGCCTATCTAGATCCTTCTGCAGACTCTCCACACCCTCCGCGTAATTTATCACATCAAGTTAAAGAGAAAATAGTTGAAAGGAGCCAGCCTGAATTTCAAAAGGTGCAATCGTGCTTGACTAATCTCAGAGTTTTTAAAAGACATTGTTGTTGAGACAACTCCAGCTAATTCATGTACATGCATTTTGGGAAAGATTTTGACAAGGTGTTTATAGGAGGTCACCAGAGAAAATTAGGGAGTATAATAACTCCAGGAGCCAGCTGTAAAGGAACAGTGCTTTATTGTGCAAAATAAAGTAAAGTAAAACCACAAGCCTGTGGTGAACACAAACAGGTCCCAACTGGGACAATAAATCAATGGATCCGCTCATGGGCCTGCTTTATAAAGGGCTCAGTATGCAAGCTGGACCTGGTAAAGGTAATTACCAGTCACCAGGAAGCTTGTATTCTATGAGTCCTACAGGGAGGTCAATCAGTGATTCCAATTGCAAGTCCAGGGTTTATCATATGGAGTATAGAATTTTGGAATGATAGGAAACTAGTTATAAATTAGGAGACAGACAAGAGGGAGTATTAGGTTAGGCAAAGTTTTGGAGTGGTTGGAAAGAAAAGATGGAATTTAGTCTTTTGAGTACCTTTTTCCATCATCCCTAGAGTCCTTAAAGCATCACACAGCGTCTGAAGCATTTCCATCTTGTTGCAGTGTATGTAGCTGCAGCATTAATATGTGTACAGCAATTTTTTTCAAATCTGTTTTTGGTGTTGCTGCTTACAGGATGAAATTTGACCAAGTCTCTGGAGTAACTGTCCTGCTTTTCTTCAAAATTGTGCCATGGAATCTTTTCCACACTTTTGAGAGAGTAGGGGAGCATCAATTTAATAGTTCATCTGAAAGATAGTACTCCTGACAGTGCAACAGGGCCTCAGTTCTTCACTGAGGTGTCAGCCAAGATAACATGTTCTACTCTGTGGAGTGGAGTTAGATGCCATCACCTATTGATTGAAGCAAGAGTGCTGCCTGGGGAGTGGGTAGCATTGTTCCCCAGTGTTCAATTCTGCGCTATTTCTGTTATGTTCCTCATGCGCAAAAATATCCTAATTCAGTTTATTTCAATTTTAAAACAAAGGAAAATACTAAAGTAGAAGTATTATTTCAAAGAAGTTGCAAAGAAATATTGCCACGAGAAGGAGGCCAAACTTGTCAGTTGGAAATCATTGTCAGTAAGGGTGAGGTGATTCATAGAATGGTACAGCACAGGAAGAGGCCCTTCAGCCCATCAAGCCTGCACTAATCCTTATTTAGACCCACTTTATGCAGTTCCTATCCCTCTGTTCACCTCCTGTTCATATATCTATCAAGATATGCCTTGAACTTAGCTAATGTGCCTATTTCCACCACCTCCAGTGGCAGACCATTCCAGGCATTGTCACCCACTGTGTGACAAACTTTCCCTGCACTTCTTCCCTAAACTTACCATTGCTCACCCGAAACCTGTGCCCTTTTGTAATTGACCTTTCCACCCTGGGAAAATGCCTCTGACTATCCACCCTATGTAGGCCTCACATAATTCAATGTAGTTAAAAAAAAACATGGCAGCCATTATACCTCAAATGCAAGGACTTGGCATTTAATTTATTTTTTCATGGGAGATGAGTAAGACCAGCATTTATTATCCATCCCGAACTGTTCTTAAAAATGAGGTGATGAGTTGCCTTCTTGAACCACTGCTCTCCACATGATGGTGCGAAAGACCGAAAAGATTTGGAGGTACAGGTTCACAAGACATTAAGGGGCTTAGCTTGATTTGCCTATAATTTTAGGTTTTATTACAAGAAGTGTAAAACACAAAAATAAAGCGAGAACTATCCCGTGAAAAATAAGAATAAGGCCTAGGGTTAATTATTACTTGCAGTGCTTGGCTTGTAAATATAGGAAGGCTAGTAAGGCTTAGAGATGGTGTAGCATATTTAATAGGATGATGGCTAGTATGAAGAAATAAAAATATGAAGAAAAATATGAAAAAACTTGACCATCTGATCAAATAGTTTTATTGTCCACCCAGAATGATTTAAAGATAGAAGCCATGCCAGCTAATGGAGAATGGATGGGAGAGCTGTTCACACCACTTTATGATGCACTGTCTTTGGCAGCTTTCTTTTGTTAAGTATCAAGATCAGAGACAGATAGTGGAATTTTCCTGCCCTGCCCATCACGGGAGTTGTGATGGGGGGTGGGGGGGGAGGGGGGGAGGTGGTGGTGGTGGGGGGGGGTGGTGGTGGTTGTTGGGGGGTGGGGCGCTGGAACATGCAATGGTCCGTTGACCTCAGGCTAGATTTTCTGGTTTTAGGACAAGTGTGGCTGGAAAATCCCATGATGTGGCAATGCCAGCGTTGGACTGGGGTAAACACAGTAAGAAGTCTGACAACACCAGGTTTAAGTCCAACTGATTTATTTGATAGTAAACTCACAAGCTTCCGGGGTTTGCTCCTTCGTCAGGTGAATGGACAGTTCTGGCCTCAGACAGAGCATATAAAGCACACACAGTTTACAGATTACTGATTTGAATGCGAGTCTTTACACCTAATCTGCTATTCAAGTCTTAAAGAGGCCAACAATGTAATCTGTATTACACTGTTGGCCTCTTTAAGTAATCTGTAAACTGTGTGTGCTGCTATATGCTCTGTCTGAGGCCAGAACACTCCATTCACCTGATGAAGGGGCAAACCCTGAAAGCTTGTGAGTTTACTATCAAATAAATCGGTTGGATTTAAACCTGGTGTTGTCAGACTTCTTACTGTGGAAAATCCCACCCAGACAATCTCTAGGTCCAAAGCTTCTGAGTCTTGGCCAGGTCCATAAACAGTAGCAAGTATAAATTCCACAGATGGGTTTCGTCTTGGTCTGTCCATTCAAGGAAGAAGCCCCCAACTATGGTGATTTAATTAGCAACATTCGAGGAACATAAGGCAGTAAGTGCAGAAATGGAAAAAAAAGTCACCAGATTTTCAGCAGCCATCTTAGCCACCTTGTTAATGTCCATTTCATAAAAGAAATGGTGGTTTCAGAAGATTCTAAATGAATACAGTCCCTATTTAAAGTTATGAAAATCACATGTCATTACTGGGCATGACAGCTCATAAGGAAAGCCTATGTTTTCTCTGTGTCACAAGTGCTATGTATTTTTCTTACTCATGAGGAGTATTTTGAAGTTAAGTGAAGGAAGTGAGGTTTGGTTATAGCTGGCAAGCTATCTTTCACCTGTGTCTGCAACAGCTTAATGATTCATATCTTTCCTCGCCTCTTAAAACTGTTTGAAAGAAAGAGAAGCGTAAGCGTGAAAACTAACCAGTTTAGACAAACATGTGATCAATTATTGGGAAATACAGCGCGCACAATGTGACGGGACCCATGCTGCTCAAATCGAAGGAATGTCTAATAGGAAGATGTGAGATTTGTGACAACTTTACTGCGTTATTCATGTGAAAGTGGACACTTGTGGACATTAAGGCAAATCTGTGAGCCGCTGATGGGAAGCTTCTCACTGCTACTGCGTGATAGAGGTTAAGGCCTGCATCGCCACATTTCTGATGGTCCCTGCCAGTGAGTAAGGATCCCTGCTGGCAGAGTTGATTTGTAAAATTATCTCTCACATGCAAATAACAGAACTCACGACAGAATGCATGTTGAGTGATGGGGAGAAACATCATGCAATTTAATAACACACAAATCCTTCCTATTTAAATAATCTAGGAAAAGATTTGCATTTCAACATGGCTGCTCTGTGCCTTTTTTTTAGTTTAGTGAGTGTTTCTGTTTCATTGAAGCCACAAAATCAGGTTAAGTTGATGAGAGATATAGATGAGAATTGAGGTTTTACTTAAATTTGGCACAAACGCACTTGTTGAAGAGGCAAGACTGAACGATCTGGTGAGAGACCCATGCTTTGCAACAGACCAGGTGGCTTGGTTTGGACCTCAATGAGACCTGTGCCTCCAAGTGGCCAAGCTGCCAGTTTTTCACCTGATCATGAAACACCGAGGGGGATATTCTCCAACTGCGCTTGTCCCAAGACTAGAAATTCCTGTCCGAGATCAACGGACCTTTGAATGGTCCGCCTCCGCCCGCTATGTCCCCCATGGTGGGCAGGAGGGGAAAATTTCGCCCCTAGTCAATGAGAGGGAAGTAAAACCAAGAGCGTTTTTAAACAGTGTCGCCCTTCAGTTGTCCTTGCTGGTTGGCCGCACGGCAACTTTGGCAAAGGCTGCCAGTATGCGGGTATCTCATTTAGGTCGCATGAGAGTACCTAGTATAAAACAAAAACTGTAAATCACCTCAAAATTAAACATGAAGGTGCCACTACTCTACTGTCCTGTAGGACAAATTGCATTACAATTCAGAACTTTACAAAAATGATTCAAGGTCACTGTGGCAGATTGTAATACAGACAGTTACAGTACACACCATCACATTCATTTGGAATGACAACAGGAATTTGAATTCTTCCGGGAAGACGATTTGCATTTGAATATCTCCACTCTTCCCTTTAATGTTCAGTTGCGTCTGTTCTATTTAAAGCCCGAGCATAACTTCGCCCCAATAAAATGATCCTGACGTGATGGCAGTGCTGATTTATATGTTCCCTTGTCAAAATGAATCCTCTTCTTGTGCAGGTTTGCACAAAGGTATCAAATGGTATTCTGTAGTCAACTGGCAGGAGGTATGATTCACATTGACAAGCAGGACAATGTCAGTTTTATCATCTCCCCAAGATGGAGGCTCTCACTTCTACACACCATTTGATCTAATAGTTCAGCTAAGGTCTGCCAACTCTCAACTAGTTGCTGTAATCTTTTAGCTTGAGATCGGCAATAACAATAAATTGTTCATTTATTAGTGTCACAAGTAGGTTTATACTGCAATGGAGTGACTGTGAAAATCCCCTAGTCACCACACTTCAGCACCTGTTTGGGTTCACTGAGGGAGAGCTTAGCATGGCCAATGCACGTAACCAGCATGTCTTTCCGACTGTGGGAGAAACTGGAGCACCTGGAGGAAACCCATGCAGACACAGGGACAATGTACAGACTCAACCCCAAGCTGGGAATCAAACCTGGGTCCTATGGCACTGTGAGGCAGCAATGCTAACCACTGTGCCACTGTGCCACCCATGATCTGACATTGTTTTTAAAACTGCTGATAGTGTAGTATTCTGCGATGCATTCAGTTCAAGAAATCCTGCAGGGTGAAAACATACTTGCTCAGGATATGGCTTTATTTATATCAAAGCCGACACATTGCACTGCCACTGACTCCAGCAGCCATAATCAATTGGCACATTTTGGAGCTATAGGAATTGCAAATTATGTAACATGTAAATTTACCATTGCCACTGGCACACAAGGTGTACTTGCACATAGGTCAGTTCACAAAGCTAAGGACATAATTTGAAAAGTTAAGCACAACACCTCCAAGCAATTATCCCATTTTGTTTTTTTAAAGCTTAGTACTTAAGTTATCTCCAGAAGCTAAGTACATAGTCCAGAAGATGAAAATAAATTACTTCTAATTCTAAGTTAAAATAAATTACTTCCAATTCCAAGTTACTGGGAATTTTTGTTGTATTAAGTTTGTAAACATTGTCAAATCCTCCTAATACACAATTTACAACAGGTGCTAAATTTAAAAGCAAATTCAGCCTTGGTTTGCAACTATAAACAACACGACATCCAAAACTATAGATAAGAAATTAATGAACCATCCAGTGCCTTAACAGCTAAGTGCTCAGTTTGATTATTTAGCTGTACTGGGAAAAAGCTCTAAAGATTGACAATTGCAGTTGGGTAGAGGTGGGATATTCATATCAAGAATTCTTGGGACCCTGCGCACGAGTAACATTTGGAACCCTTCCACTGCCCCTCCAATCGCTCCGCGATCATTGTAATATAAATTTGAACTGCAACAGTAAAAGTCAATATTATATTGTAATAAATCGCCCAGCTTTAATTCGCTTCCTCCTGTGATTTAATATGTTGGAATATAATGATCCAGCATTTATATGCACTGTTTGTGTTATGGTGAGTTTTTGCAAGAGCCCCATGCAACATTGGTGTACCTTTGAGTGTTTGTTTATATCATGTTCTCTGTAGCTCTCAGCTTTATTGTTGCTGGGCTGTCTGCAGGAGTCCATGTATTGCTCCTTCAGTGGTTTAAAGGGGTTTGTTTATTTTCACTCTGGATTGTTTTATGGCCTTGCATTATTAGGAGGAAAACTGGGTTGGCAGGTCAGATGACAGGAGCTCTCCTTTTCAGTTTGGAGCAGCTATTTAGGGTTTAGTTTAGAAGGAATGGACATCAGACTGAAGGCAGTGTCTTTCTCTCTCTCCCTGGCTTTTGGAAGTTCTGCTGGTTAGCTGAAAGTAAATCTTCTTGTCTTCCTGCAGAAAGATCTGCTGTTGATGGCTTGACCAGAATCTCTCCCTGGTGTTCTGTGAAGCTGTTCTGACTTCAAATTGTTCTGAGTGTATCAAGAGAACTGCAGCATTCATCCAAAGGACTCAGTTCATGGTATCCTGTGAAGTGCCTTGGGATGTTTCATATTTACATAGTACCTTTCACATAACAGGCAGAAATTAACATAATTCCGGCTGCACTCACCCCAAAGCTGGAAAATCCTGCCAGAGGTCAACGGACCTTTGCATGATCTGCACCCGTCTCCCCCCACTATGATTCCTGTAGCAGGCACTACGGGTAAAATTCACCCCAATAAGTTGTTGTTGAGTCTTGTTAATACTAGGATCAATTAAATATACATGAGTTGGCTATGACATATTTTTACGTTAGGGTCATTTTTGTGGTGATTCCAAATCTGATGAAATCTCCAGAGCTCAATATGATTGTGACATCAGAACATCTTCCTTAAATATTGATCTCAAAACACGAAGTAAGACTTAAACAGCAAAAGTTTTCAAATTGAGATCCTTGGAAAAGGGAGCATAAATGGAAACAGGATTAGGTCATACAGTCCTTCAAACCAACTTCACTATTCATCATCATGGCTCAATTTCTACATCCATTTTTGACACATTCTTAGTTTCAATGAGATCATCCCTTATTCTCCCAATCTCCACAGAATGCAAGCCCATCCCGGTCAATGTCTTCTCATAGGATGGTTCGTCTATCTAAGAAATCAACCTAGTGAACCTTTGTTGCAATCCAGGGTTGATTTTATCATCTCTGAAGGACGGTTTCGTTAAGGGGAAGTCGTGTCTGACAAATTTACTGGAGTTCTATGAGGATGTGTCTAGGGCGGTGGATAGAGGAGAGCCGATGGATGTGGTCTTTCTTGATTTTCAGAAGGCGTTTGACAAGGTACCTCACAAGAGGTTATTGCAGAAGGTTAGGGGACATGGAGTTGGGGGTAGGGTGTTAGCATGGATAGAAGATTGGTTGTCAAATAGGAGGCAGAGAGTGGGGGTCAATGGGTGCTATTCGGATGGGCGGTTGGTGACTAGTGGAGTGCCCCAGGGGTCGGTGCTGGGGCCTCAGCTATTTACCATTTATATAGATGATCTGGAGGAGGGAACCGAGTGTATGGTGCCGAAATTTGCTGATGACACCAAGGTTGGTGGAACGGCAAATTGCGCGGAGGGTGTGGAGAGTCTGCAGAAGGATCTAGATAGGCTGGGCGAATGGGCCAGGAAATGGCAAATGGAATTTAATGTTGGCAAGTGCGAGGTGGTCCACTTTGGTAGGAATAACGGTAGGAAGGATTATTACTTACGTGGCGAAAAACTGCAGCAGGCGACGGTGCAGAGGGGCCTCGGGGTCCTTGTGCATGAGTCGCAAAAACCCAGCTTGCAGGTGCAGCAGGTGGTCAGGAAGGCGAATGGGATGCTGGCCTTCATAGCGAGGGGGATTGAATATAAAAGTAGGGAGGTCTTGCTGCGGCTGTATAGGGCATTGGTGAGGCCGCAGCTGGAGTACTGTGTGCAGTTTTGGGCGCCGTACTTACGCAAGGATATTTTGGCCTTGGAGGGAGTGCAGAGGAGGTTTACTAGGCTGATGCCGGAGTTGAGGGGGTTGAGCAATGAGGAGAGGCTGAATAAACTAGGCTTGTACTCGTTAGAGTTTAGAAGAATGAGGGGAGATCTCATTGAGACATATAAGATGATGAATGGGATGGATAGGATAGAGGTGGAGAGACTCTTCCCGCTCAGAAAGGACAGTAGGACTAGGGGGCACAGCCTCAAGATAAAGGGGGGGTGCGGTTTAGAACGGAGTTGAGGAAGAACTTCTTCACTCAAAGGGTGGTGAATCTCTGGAATTCTCTGCCCGTTGAAGTGGTGGAGGCTACCTCGCTAAATATTTTTAAGACGCGGGTTGATGGGTTTTTGATAAGCAAGGGGATTAAGGGTTATGGGGAGAGGGCGGGAATGTGGAACTGAGCCACGACAGATCAGCCATGATCTTATTGAATGGCGGGGCAGGCTCGAAGGGCTAGATGGCCTACTCCTGCTCCTATTTCTTATGTTCTTATGTTCTATGAAAAGTGGACAGGCGTCGAATGTCATGCCGCAGGTTGGTGTACCAGTTTTCCAGGACCATCTCAACATGCAAATTGGGTAGCTGACACAGTCTTTTGAAATTAGGGTAATGGATCTCCAGGACTTTCCAGCTGCAGCACTCTTTAAAATTGTATCAGTTCTTACAGGCATTCTCCACAAAAAATGCAGACAGCAGTTTTGTACTTGTTAGTAATTTAATGCCAATCTTCACATTTGTAATGAGAATCATCATTTCACTTTCAGTAATTCACTTACTGAATTGGGCCATTTGAATTGGCATTGTCTAATGCAGTCCAGACATTGTCTGCTGCCAAATGACTATTAGTACTGGCTGATGATATTTAAAGTTTGAAGTTTTTTTATTAGTGTTACAAGTGGGCTTACATTAACACTGCAATTAAGTTACTGTGGAAAGCCCCTCTCTGCCACACTCTGGCACCTGTTCGCGTACACTGAGGGAGAATTTGGCATGGCTAGTGCACCTAACCAGCATGTCTTTCAGACTGTGGGAGGAAAGCAGAGCAGCCAGACATGGGGAGAACATGCAGACCCCGCACAGATAATGACCCAAGGTGGGAATTGAACCTGGGTCCTTGGCACTGTGAGGCAGCATTGTGCCACCATGCTGCCCAATTTGTTCTCAATTTGTTTGGAAACTGTGAAGGATAGCAAATAAAGTCTTGATGCAGGGTGGGCACTCCATCACACAACATATAAAATAAACTCTGCCAGAGTTCTGTGTAAAAGCAAAGATGACATTAATAATGCACCAAGTTTGTTTGTTGTGCTAAAATTGTGCAGGTTAAGGACTAACAAGCCATGTCTTCTAATAAAGGATTAGTCAGTGATCAGGCTTTGGAAACAGCCTACAGCTAGAAATATAATTTAACCTAATCAAATAATTATTTGCAAACACCTTTGGCACAGTATACCAAACACCAACTCTGAGTGTGAACCCTGATAGCTGAATATACCACGAATAATTCCTGAAATAGTTTTCTTTTCCCCTCAGGAAATCTGAGAGATATTCAGCCCAGTGTAAAAAAAAATGGATTGCTTCATAGAGATTTATTGACTAATGTATTTTTTTGAGAATCCCAAGGTCCCACAAGTGTTCAGGGCTATATCTGATGCACTGTTTTGTTGCATTCCATTCAGATTTACAATGCAATTATGTTTGGCTTTGTGCATTTGAATTAATATTCAAATTTTGAACAAAAAGGAGGATTCTGGCTGAAATCCCCAGCTCTGCAGACAATGAAAATCCTACTAACATTCATTAGATCAGAATATCAAATAGGTTATTTATGGGCATCTATCAGCTTATTGGAACGCCTAAATGAAACCAAATTAAAATGAATGAAAAAAGCGCCTTCATTCAATTTGAGTATTATTTAAGTTAAAGTTTATTTAATAGTCATAAGTAAGTCGTACATTAGCACTGCAATGAAGTTACTGTGAAGTTCCTCTAGTTGCCACAATCTAGTACCTGTTTGGGTCAATGCACCTAACTAGCACATCTTTCAGAATGCAGGAGGAAACCGAAGCACCCGGAAGAAACCCATGCAGACACAGGGAAAATGTGCAGACACCTCACAGTCAGTGACTCAAGTCAGGAATCGAGTCCAGGTCCCTGGCACTGTGAAGCAGCAACGCTAGCCACTGTGCTACCGTGCTCTTCATACTTCTTTTATGCATTTGATCACTCTCATTTCCGAAGTAGCTCAGTAGGATAGTGTGCACGTATTACTGTAACTGGGAGTAACAAGAGCAATACAATCTGTTCCCATGGTGCTGAATTTGCATCCTTTTATACTACGGCGGTTGCAGCAGGATCTAAAAAAAACGCATACATATAAGATCATTGCCAAATTATTGAGCTGAATTTTAATGGGGATGGCAGAAATCCCAACACCAGGATTGAAAGCAGGACCCGAAGCTGCTTTAGCCGCCAGCAGGACCCAGGGAGGCTTAAGCACAGTGGTGGTCAATTAAATGGCCATCTATCTGCCATCCAATTAGTGACATTGCGCCACCACGAAGTGTTCCCAACCTAATCAAAGGGCTCGCAGCTCAGCAGTGTCACTGTTAAGAGTGGCTGTCGAGGAGGGAGAGAGTGCCTCAATGGTCAGGCACCCTTGAAGAGGGCCAATTGGGTTTGGGTAATGTCAGGGGCAGGCAGGCTCTGATGGTCAATGGGGGAGGCTGGCTGAGCGGAGAGGAGGGTGGAGTGGGTGGAAGGGATGGGTGTAGGAGTGAAGTTGTTAAGTTGCCCCATTGCCACATATTGTCATCAGGCTGCCCCCACATAGGCCATGATATGAATATACAGAGCAGGAACAGAAGTAGGCCATTTTGCCCCTGAAACTTTTCCATTCAATAAGATCGTGCCTCATCTGGCTGTGTTTTGAGTTCCACACTCCCACCTACTCACGATAACATTTAATTCCTCCCCTAACAAGAACCTAACTATCTCTGCCTTAAAGATACTCAGTGCCCTCTCTTCCACTATGTTCTGAGGCAGAGAGTTCCAATGTTGGATAAGCTTCTGAGAGGAAAAAAGTTCTCTTCATCTCTGTCTTAAATGGGTGATCCCTAATTTCACAACAGTTCCTCAATATTTCTGGACTCACCCACAAGAGGAAATATCCTTTCCATGTCCATCTTGCCAAGGTCATACAAGATCTTATGCACTTCAATCAAGTCACCTCTCATGGTCTAAACTCGAGTGGAAATAAAGCCCAGCCTATCCAACCTTTCTTCTTAAGACAACCCACTCATTCCAGGCATCAATCTTGTAAACTTCCTCTGAATGCATTTAGAACCTTTCTTAATTAAGGAGACCAAAACTGCGCACAGATTGGAGATGCTGCTTGTATAACTGAAGCATGACATCTTTACTTTTATGTTCAATTTCTCCCGTAATAAAGAACAGCATTCCATTAGCCGTCTTGATGACATACTGCACCCGTGATTGGTGACTTATGCACCAAGAATATTTTGACCCCAAAAATGGAGAGCGCCAATGGGTGGCTACCAGATTTCACTGCGCAGTCAGTTCTTGCACAACAGCATCCACCAACCCCCACTGCCAACAAGGGCAAAATGCCCACAGAAGTTGGAGGTGGCCCTTAATTGATTAATTAAGTGGCAGTTTAGGTTCTGCTGGGAAGCCAATGTGCTAGCACTCCCACTTCTGGCAAAAAGTCACGACAGTGGGAAGACATCAGGCTTCCCTCACCATTTTGCCGGCCTTTTCCCAAAGAGTTGGTAAGATTCTGCCTTCAACATTATTGTACAGCCATTTTCCCAACTTCCAGTATGTAAAATCTTCCAGTTAAAGCCAAAAATATATTCCCACCTGCAAAAAAAATTTGGACTGTAATTGAAATTAAATTAAGTTGCGTTTATTTCATGTAAAATCGCTTTACTGTTATGAGAATGGCTGGTACTGAGAGTACACTGAAGGAGTGTGGCTACCTCCAAGTTTCGAGGTGACTCCCCACCTCCCTGATGCCTTGCAATGACTGCAACTCAAACTCCAACTCAGTAACTCCGGATTAAATCTTGGGACTTCCTTCCTGACAACACTGGGGATGTTCCTACAACACAAGGACTGCAGTGGGTCAATAAAGCAGGTCACCAGCACCTTCTCAAGGGCGATTAGCTTGAGTAATAAGTGCTGGCCTAGCCAATGATACCCAGAGCCCATGAAATAATTTTAAAATGCCAATGTTGACGAACTCCAGGCACTTACTGCAGATATGCTAGTTCAGGATTGCAGTGCATTCCAGATTCCCGCATGCTGCAGTCAAGTCACACCACCAGCACTGCCAGTCCTCTCCAACTTTATTTAATTGGTCAATCAGTCAATAACTTGCATTGATATACATAAATTAATAGAAAGTTGCACTCAGTAGCTTTCAGGCAAAATAAAACTAAATTGAACAAGTACTGGAGGCTGAAAAGAAAAGGAACATCTCTTTCTCCCTCTGCACCAAATTCTAAGTGGAATAAATCCCCAGCTGCACATTCTGTCTACATCTCCCTCTGCCGTAATCTCTCACTGCGTACCTTTACTCTGTGCTTGGAAATAAATGCATTTCTTGTAAATATATTGAATGGATATCAAATGAATACTTACTACACGAACAAATTGCAATTATATAGCAGCCTTAATGTAGTAAAATGTTGCAAGGTACATCACAGAAGTATCATCAGAAATAGAAGATGCAAAGGAGATAGGCAGATAGATAACCAACAGTTTGATTCAAGAATTGAGTTGTATGAAACATCTTAAAGGAGAGATGGAGGTTTAGACAGACAGTTTTATGATGACTGTTTCAGAACTTGAGGCTGAAGGCACGGTGAGGCAAAGGAAATGAGAAATGCACAAAATGCCAAAGTTAGAGGAATACACAATTCTCTAAGGATTGAGGCTGGAAGAGGCTGCAGAGCTGGAGACTGCAGAGGCCATGGAGGAATTTGATAGTGACGGTATCAATTTTAATGTTGCGGCATTGATGGACAGGAAGCCCACGTTGATCAGCAAAGTACAGGGGATTACCAGGTCTTGATATGAGTCAGGGCAGAGGAGCTTGGGATGTCTTCAGGTTTTTAAAGGGTGATAGATGGGAGAGCATTGAAGTGGTCAGGCCAGGAGGCATGGGTGAGAGGACCAGCAGTAACTTGACTGATGCGTGACGAGCCGAGTGACAAGACAGGACATTCTCTGTAAGCTTCAATACTTTGCTGGTAAACGCAAATGGGAGTCAGAAACATGTACCCAATGTGATTTCCCCTGAAGCAGTCAATCAGAGGGCAGGCAGCTTTGCGAGTCATGTAAGGCTGGTGAGGTCTCAAAGCTGGAGGACCAATTAAAGGTCTTTCAGCTTGGAAGAAGCAGCAGTGGGGTGGGTAAATAAGAGAGAGGAATCTAACAAAGTGATTTTCCCTCCCTCCAGCTTATTTGTGTTTCATAGAATCTCTACAGTGCAGAAGGGAGCCATTCGGCCCATTGAATCTGCACCAACTGCAATCCCACCCAGGGCTCTGTTCCCGTAACCCCTCACATTAACCCTGCGGATCCCCCTGATACTTGGGTGCATTTAGCATGGCCAATTTACCTAACCTGCACAACTTTGGACCATAGGAAGAAACTGGAGTATCCAGAGGAGATCCACGCAGACAGGGGGAGAACATGCAAACTTCGCCCAGACAGTGACCCAAGTTGGGAATCGAACCCAGGTCCTTGGCACTGTAAGACAGCAGTGCTAACCATTGTGCCGCCATGTCAAATGACATAGAAAATGTTCTGTATCTTTGTTTTGAGTGTGGTGTTGGGAAGGTGGGGGGGTGGGGGGGGGGAGGAGGGAGGGGGGAGGGGGGGAGGTGAGGGGGGGGTGCGGATTGGCGTGGCTAGTGGCCAGCAGCTGAAACAGGGAGGAGCTATAATGCTCACTGGAATGCTGGTCCCACTAAACTACCACCTGGAAACCATCTGCAGGCAACTCAACTGCCTCCATCCCCTTCGAAGACCTGAGGCTGACTGGAAAATCTCAGTCAGCTTCCGTCAATTGACCTTGGGTGGCCGTCCATCCCCATTCTCGGCCTGGGCTGTGGATTCAAATCCCACCCATGGAACATATGGACAAAGTAGAATAGGCTGTCTTTGCAATAGGAAATTGGGTCAGAAGCTAAGCTCTGGGTCTTAAATGTTGCCAAGGTTGCTAGTAGAAGTGAAATGGAGCGAGTGACAGTTAGCAAAGTTTGTGACAGGACCAAGGACATTAGTTTTAGCCTCCCCAGTATTGGGCTGGACGAAATTGTACCTCATCCAGGACTGGATGTCAAAACAAACGGTCTGGCAGTACAGTGATGACTAGGGAAGTGGGGGGGGGGGTTGCATTGAGTGAGATAATACTGGGTTTTGTCTGGACAGTGGTTTCAATTTAACTTTTTTAATAGAAAGAAATTCATCTTAAGGGAAAAGTACTTTAATTACTCTATATTAAGTGTTCTATAATAATTACAGTCTGATCGATTTAAGTGGACAAGACAGGCAAAGCAAATGCAAGGCAAGGCAGGCAAAGGCGGATTCTGCTATAAATACTAATTGGATTAAGTAAATAAGCGTTTCAAGCTTAGATCCCTGTACATATTCTTTGAGTAATGTCCTAAATAGTACAGTTGCCACATCAATCTCCTTTTGAGTTGTTCATTTTTGTTTATGCAATTATTGTCAAGAAGATGGTATAAATGAGATTGTTTATGTTGCCGGGGGAAGTTGAAATAACCCAACATCTGCTACTAACCAGCATACAGCTGACAAGCATAATTTGTGTCAACCTTGGATTTTGAATTGATCCTAGCTTGGAATAAGCTCACCCTTTGGGCTCATGTTCATGATGGGTCTGTTGCTGGAACAAGGCAAAATGATGATAGATCCACTGCTGTTACGACTTTGGCAATTTTCCCCATTCTTCCTGAAGGTTCACGTCCACTCCTCATTTTGGGACTTTTCCTCCCACAGAATGTGATTTTCCCTTCAATGACTTGCTGATAATTTGGCCATTTTAACCCAAAGTCGATTGCAGCCAAGTCTGATTTGCACCCTTCTAACCTCAGCTAAAGTCTGCAAGATGAGCACAGAGCAGGAATTAAATGTGACACTTTAACACTTCATATGGTTCAGCAATGATCAGTAAACTTGCAGTGTCTTATCACATTTTAAAGTCAGCCTGTGTGTGGCAATGCCATTCTTGCAAACAGGAAGCTGCAACCTCTTCGTAGTTCCTCTGATATCTCAGGGGATGTGTGTTATACCCTGAGCTCTGGAGATCCAGAAAGGTTCAGATCTGATTCAGGTCCTCAGAACTCCAATTGTATTTGAACAGCTTTGATTTAGGATGGAGGTTCCCAATCAGTGGTTTTACAACCTGATTGTTATCCCGTGACTATTGCCAAAAGTACTTTTAAGGTGGGATTCTCCCCAAAAAATCCCAAGTGCCGAATTTGCGTAAAAACTGGAGTAAATCACACTGTTTTTCTGTTGTTCACCCACATCAATGGCAGTGTCAACCCCTCCCTTGCAGTCCCAACAACCTCCCCTGCCCTCCAGCAAGATGACACCCTATCCCTCCCCTGCCTCCAATGTCCAACCCCAATTGCTGGCTTCTCTCTCTCTGTCACCAAGCCTGAGTGCAGAGTGGCAGCATGACCCCCATCTCCACAATATACTCCCTCAGAAGTTGGGCCCATTGGGCCCTGACCCCTCTGTAACTGCCCCCTTGGCACTGCCTGATGGGCAATGCTCCCTAGGCAAGGCCGGGGGCCAAGCTGGCACTGCTAAGCTGGCAATGCCCAGGTGACACTACCTCCCCCCCTCACCTTATCCTCAACCTCTTCGGGGGCCTCCATGCTCCCACTTCAATCCAGCAGGTTGGGGCACCACCTCTCTGCTAATGGGGAGCTGTTGTAAATCCCACTGGAATGAAACACTCCTGGCCGCAAGGGGAGATGCTAGCGGGCCTGAACACATCAGTCTAGGATTAAAATTACCATTTAAATAATTTATTCAGCCCTGCGCCAATATCTGGTGCAGATCGGGCGATGCTGGAAATCTGCTGGCTGGAGACACATGGAATCTGTGGCGCCCAGTGGGAAGCCTGTTACACGACTTCTGTTCGAGTCTCCTGGCCCTCTGTGCAGGCTGGGAGAATCGTCCCCTAAGTTTGTGGTTATTTGGTGATGTCTAGCCAGCTCAGATGTGGCACACCATAGTGCCCTACTCAGCCTCCAGATTCCCACTCAAAGACAGGCCACAGATGAGATACTGAGCTTGCCAGTTGTTGTTGAGCCATTGGAGACACACTCCAACATACAGTAATCTAGTCACATCAGAAGAAAAGGGAGGAGATTGAACGTGAAAAAATCTTCCAGTTTGGGGCTGCCCCTTGCTTGGTTACCTCTTTTACATGACCCAAAAGGGCACCTTTCTCCAATCATTGTTTTCTCTTCCATCTACCATGGTTCCATCCCTCCAGCTTTTCTACATGCTGTTTTCTGTGATGTTACTGTTCCTGTGTATGTTGATGACAGCAGACCCCCCTACTATTTTCTTGCACCGAAAGCTGCTTCTGTCCTGTCAGAGCTGTGCTGTTCTGTCTATCACAATTTCCCTATATCTTGCCTGGCATCAGGTTGTCGTAAGGTCACAACTTCTGCTTTCAGCTACCACCATAAACTTTGTTCCATCAGCTTTGACTCCATCCACCTTATTGATTTTCACTCGGATCGAAAAAGAATTTGCTCAACGACCCCAATCCTCTACCTGACTCACCGTTGAACTCAATGGCAGCAGAATTGTATAAGCTCTGAAAATGGGCGTAGGGCCCACAATGCTCGGTTAACCCATACTTGTTGCTTCCAATACAGACAACAAGCAAAATTCCTCCTGCTGCTAGTTCAAATGGCCAACTCCATGAACAACTTGTCGACCCAACCATGATGAGCAATTGTTCAGCTTTCAATTCAGTATAAAGTGTCTGGATGATGGATTGGAAGCCCAGACTGAGGGTATGCAAGCTCAGTTGGTTGCCATGTAAACTCAGGTCGTTGGCATCATAGCTGTGTTGATCAGTGTTCAACAGGCTTTTGGTGAGTCACAGCAGCATGGCAATCTGTCCTCAGACACGTTACTAGAATTGCCAATGTTCTGTTCTGCATAGTGACAGTGGTTCTGTGCAATGTCCTTTTTCAGGATAACAATATTTGTCCATAGAATCCCTACAGTGCAGAAGGAGGCCATTCAGTCCATCAAATCTGCACTGAATCTCCAAAAGAGTATCTTACTCAGATCCATGCCTCCAACCTATCCCCATAAACGCGTGCATTTACCGTGGCTAATCCCCCTAACCTACACATCTTTGGACGCTAAGGAGCAATTTAGCAAGGCTAACCCACCTAACCTACAGATCTTTGGACTGTAGGTGGAAATCAATGCACATACAGGGAGAACATGCAAACACTACACCGACAGTCATCCAAGGCCAGAATTGAACCTGGGTCCCTGGAGCTGTGAGACAGCAATGCTAACCACTGTGCCACCGTACTGCCCTCCCTCTGTACTGCACTCCCTTTGTTGCCACTCCATCAGTTGTTTTTATTCATTCATGGGATCAGGGCAACACTAGCTAGGCCAGCATTTATTGCCTACTCCTAATTGCCCTTGAGAAGGTGGTGATGAGTTGCCTTCCTGAGCTGCTGCAGTCCATGGATGTAGGTACATTCATGGTGCTGTTTGGAAGGGAGATCCTGGATTTTGACTCAGCAATAGTGAACGAATGATGATATATTTCCAAATCAGGAAGGTGAGTTGAGGTTTTGCTTTTATTCGTGGGACATGGGCATTTATTGCCCATCCCTAATTGCCCTTGTTTAGAGGCCAGTTTGGAGTCAACCACATTGCCGTGGCTCTAGAGTCACATGTAGGCCAGACCAGATTTCCTTTTCCGAAAGGGCATTGGTGAATCAGATGGGTTTTTCCAACAATCAACAATGGTTTCATGGTCAGCAATAGATTCTTAATTCCAAATAATATTTATTGGATTCAAATTCCACCAACTGCCGTGATGTGACTTGAACCTGGGTCCCCAAAACTTTAGTTGAGCGTATGGATTAATAGTCTAATGATAATACCACCTGTCCATCACCTTCTGTGCTGCCTAGACAGTTAGCCCAGACTGCTGCTGCCAACTTGAAGGTGGTGCAGTTCGAGGCTAGGCCTTCTGGGACCAGAGGTACTCAAGGGTTCCCTCCAAGACCGTCTGTCCACTGACAGCTTGTGGACCCCCAAAGCCAGGTTGAACCGTCGGGGTAGCACTATATGGAAACATAGAACAGGCAAAGGTACCCATAGATTAGGCAAAAGGTGATTTGATTTTGTTTTTTGCAATCTGGAATGGTTTCAGTTTTTAAAAATTTGCTCTGAGCTGTGAATTTTGTGGGTTTTTTTGCATTGATGCCAAGAAAATACTGTAACAGTCAGTGACAGAGAAATGGTATGGAATGGGATTACTGGCGTCGGGGGAATTAACATTGTGCTTACTAGTATCGCTGTCAGATTAATGGATCACAGACAACCTAGTCAGAAAAGAGCTGCGCTGGCTCCCTCCTCCTCCTCTGATGGTGACCATATAGTTGGTAGTAATTTATATGCCTTCAGGGTAGCAAGCATGAAGCAGGCCACCATGAATCTTAGCATGCACTGAGCTTACCATTGCAGAGTTCTTCAGAGCAGTCCAACAGTTTTAGGGATTCTAATGGTCTGCCCGATGACATGACAAGGCAGCATGCCTTGTATCAAATGTACGGTGGAGCCTGTACATGGAAGGATCCTACATGCTGTTGAGCACATGTTCAGGTGTTCACGTCTAACAGGCAGCATTAGCTGCAGCACTGAATGCCAAAATGGCATATTAGCATCAAGTCAGCTGCTTAAATCACCATCTACCTCATCGGTATACCTTTGGTGGTTTATCCCTGCGTATATACAAAATAACAGCCTGCATGGCTAAGAATACCAAAAGCGTGTTCAAACCACACACATCAATAATTTTGAAGGCAAAATTACATGATATGGCTAAATTTTGCAGCCAATCTTTCAGATAATCAAAACTAATTATTTCTGCCAAAACAAGATTGCCACCTCTGCTGTGATGTGGAGTTGCCAGCATTGGGCTGGAGTAGACACAGTAAGTAATCTCACAACACAAGTTAAGGTTCAACAGGTTTATTTGGTAGCACAAGTCCCTTCATCAAGTGATGCAGGACTTGGTTCACAAACAGGGCATACATATATAGACACAAACTCAATTACAAGATAATGGTTGGAATGTGAGTCTTAACAGGTAATCAAATCTTTACAGGTACAGACAATGGGAGTGGAGAGAGGGTTAAGCACAGGTTAAAGAGGTGTGAATTGTCTCCAAAATTACAGGGGACGTTAGCAGTATTGTTACTGTATCAGTAATCCAGAATTCTGGACTGAATGCTCCAAAGGCAGAAGTTCAAATCCCACCATGACAGCTGGAGGAATTTAAATTTGAATAATAAATAAATCTGGAATAAAAAGCTCTCTATTCATATTTGCAAAATGACCCAGAAAGTCACTGACATCCCAACGCCCTCCAGTAAAAGCAATCCATCAGTTAGTGAGATTTTGCAAGCCCAGGCAAGTTGTGGGGGTTACAGGTCATAAGAACATAAGAACATAAGAAATAGGAGCAGGAGCAGGCCATCCAGCCCCTCGAGCCTGCCCCGCCATTCAACAAGACCATGGCTGATCTGTCGTGGCTCAGTTCCACTTTCCCGCCCTCTCCCCATAACCCTTAATCCCCTCTCTTATCAAAAACCCATCAACCCGCGTCTTAAAAATATTTAGCGAGGCAGCCTCCACCACTTCAACGGGCAGAGAATTCCAGAGATTCACCACGCTTTGAGTGAAGAAGTTCCTCCTCAACTCCGTTCTAAACCACCCCGCCTTTATCTTGAGGCTGTGCCCCCTAGTCCTACTGTCTTTTTTGAGCGGGAAGAGTCTCTCCACCTCTATCCTATCCATCCCATTCATCATCTTATACGTCTCAATGAGATCTCCCCTCATTCTTCTAAACTCCAACGAGTACAAGCCTAGTTTATTCAGCCTCCCCTCATAGCTCAACCCCCTCAACTCTGGTATCAGCCTAGTAAACCTCCTCTGCACTCCCTCCAAGGCCAAAATACCTTTGCGCAGTTGCGGCGCCCAAAACTGCACACAGTACTCCAGCTGCGGCCTCACCAATGCCCTATACAGCCGCAGCAAGACCTCCCTACTTTTATATTCAATCCCCCTCGCTATGAAGGCCAGCATCCCATTCGCCTTCCTGACCACCTGCTGCACCTGCAAGCTGGGTTTTTGCGACTCATGCACAAGGACCCCGAGGTCCCTCTGCACCGTCGCCTGCTGCAGTTTTTCGCCCCGTAAGTAATAGTCCTTCCTACCATTATTCCTACCAAAGTGGACCACCTCACACTTGCCAACATTAAATTCCATTTGCCATTTCCTGGCTCATTCGCCCAGCCTATCTAGATCCTTCTGCAGACTCTCCACACCCTCCGCATAATTTGCCGTTCCCCCAATCTTGGTGTCATCAGCAAATTTCGACACCCTACACTCGGTTCCCTCCTCCAGATCATCTATATAAATGGTAAAAAGCTGAGGCCCCAGCACCGACCCCTGGGGCACTCCACTAGTCACCATCCGCCAATCCGAATAGCACCCGTTGACCCTCACTCTCTGCCTCCTATTTGACAACCAATCCTCTATCCATGCTAACACCCTACCCCCAACTCCATGTCCCTTGACCTTCTGCAATAACCTCTTGTGAGGTACTTTGTCAAACGCCTTCTGAAAATCTAGAAAGACCACATCCACCAGCTCTCCTCTATCCACTGCCCTAGACACATCCTCATAGAACTCCAGTAAATTTGTCAGACACGACTTCCCTTTAATGAAACCGTGCTGCGTCTGCTCTATCAAGCAATTCCCTTCAAGATGCCTCGCAATTTCCTCCTTAATGACAGATTCTAACATTTTACCTACCACAGACGTTAAACTAACCGGCCTATAATTCCCCGCCTTTTGCCTGGCACCCTTCTTAAACAACGGCGTAACATTAGCCGTTTTCCAATCTTCCGGCACTTCCCCGGAATCCAGCGACGTCTGGAAAATAACCGCCAAGGCATCCACTATCACCTCCGCCATTTCTTTCAGAACCCTTGGATGCATTCCATCCGGTCCTGGGGACTTGTCCACAATCAGCCCCTCCAGTCTGTCGAGCACCGCCTCTCTAGTAACAGTAACGTCATTAAGACCCTCCAGTCCTACCACCTTTCCATCGCTAACACCCGGCAAATTATTCATGTCCTCCTCTGTGAATACAGAAACAAAAAAGTTATTCAATACCTTAGCCATATCCCCATCCCCTACCACTAGGTCCCCTTTCTCATCCTCTAAAGGACCAACGTTCACCCTAGCCAGCCTCTTCCTTTTTATACATTTATAAAAACTCTTGCTATCCTTTTTTATATTAAGCGCTAGCCCAGCTTCATAGTTTCTCCTACCCTTCTTTATCAACTTCTTTGTCAATCTTTGTTGACATTTAAACCTCTCCCAATCCTCTTCTCGCCCACTACTCTTAGCTACTCTAAATTCCTCCGCTTTTAATTTAACACTTTCCTTCACCTCCTTCGTTATCCACGGCTTATTACCTCATTTGTCCCAGTTGAGGCTGTCGTGATGTATGCAGAACTTGGCTATCAGTCTCTGCTCAGCATTGTCGTGTGTCATGAAGGCCACCTTGGAGAATGCTTACCCGAAGATCAGAGGCTGAATGCCCATGACTGCTGAAATGTTCCCCGACAGGAAGGGAACACTCCTGCCTGGTGATTGTCGAGCAGTCTCCATTCATCCATTGTCGTAGCGTCTGCATGGTGTCATCAATGTACCACGCCTTGGGACATCCTTTCCTGCAACGTATCAGGTAGACAACATTGGTCCAGTTGCAAGTGTATGTACTATGCACCTAGTGGATGGTGTTCTCACGTGAGATGATGGCATCTGTGTCGATGATCCGGCATGTCTTGCAGAGGCTGCTGTGGCAGGGTTGTGTGGTGTCATGATCACTGTTCTTCTGAAGACTGGGTAGTTTGCTGTGGACAATGGTCTGTTTGAGGTGGTGTGGTTGTTTGAAGGCAAGAAGTGAGGGTGTGGGGATAGTCTTGGTGAGATGTTCGTCTTCAGCGATGACATGTTGAAGGCTCCAGAGAAGATGTCGTAGCTTCTCTGCTCCAGAGAAGTACTGGACGACGAAGGGTACTCTGTCCGCCGTGCCCCGTGTTTGTCTTCTGAGGAAGTCGGTGCAGTTTTTCACTGTGCTTGTAACTCATGCCCAGAATTCTTCCACCTTCATTCTATCCAAGACAAAGTTCTATTTGTCAATCACCCTTATTCTTGTTGAGCTACCCTAATTCACCAATATGTTAAATTTAATATTCTTTGCCTCATGTATAAAACCCTCCCTGGCCTTTCCTCACGTGCCTCCATCTCACCCTGGTCCACTCCAGGGATAGAGCTTCCACTGCTGGGCAATAGCAAAGTGACCAAGTGTCAGTGTGGTATTAGGTCTGGTGTGGGGAGCATGGAATTGTAGCTTCCATCATCATCAGGGAGGCACAGTGATTACTACTGCTGCCTCACAGTGCCAGAAATCTGTGCTTGATTCCCAGCTTGGGTCGCTGTCTGTGCAGAGTCTGCCACATTCTCCCCATGTCTGCCTTGGTTTCCTCCGGAAGCATGGGTTTCCTCTGGGAACATAGGTTTCTTCTCACTGTCCGAAAGACATTCTGGTTAGGTGCATTGGTCATGCTAAATTATCCCTCAGTGTACTGAAACAGGTGTCGGAGTGTGACAACTAGGGGATTTTCACAGTAACTTCATTGCAGTGTGAATGTAAGCCAACTTGTGACACTAATAAACTTTAAATCTATATACTTTCTTTTGACTTTGGGCTCTTGCGCATTCAATCCATTGCCTTTATCCCACTATTGGTGATGGGGACTTCAGCTAACTCAATCCTTTCCCCTTTGCCTTCTAAGAATTTAGCTCTTCAACCACAGAGATCCCCTTTCTAATTTTCCTTCAAAGCTCTGGATCTGGCTCTTTCTGCTAATGCAAGGCATATTTGAGACTTTCTTCCTTGTTAAGGACATTATAGCCACAATCTTCTGGTGGTTCATGCCCGTTACCGCTGCAAGCAAGGACAAAGAACTTGGCACTCAATCTCCGTTCACTACAGTGAGAACAGAAAATCCTGCTGGCGTGAATGGCTGGAAAATTCTGCCCTGTATAAATGCAATTTCTTAGGGTGGAAATTTCCTATCCTGCCCGTAATGGGTTTGGTGGCAGGCAGGAGTGGAGAATCCAGCAGGAATCGAAAAGTCAGAAACCCACCAGCACTTAAACTGTTTGAATTCTCCCTGTGGCAGGTTAATGGCAGACTAATGTATGTGTGAGATCCATGAAGAGTGATGGCATGTGAGCACAGAATGTCATGTTGAGATCTTGATAGAGGATGGAGCTGGGAGAAGATTGATCTTGGTAGAGTTGATGAAATCATTCATCTGCTTCCTGCGCTGCACCATGCCTCTGGTATACTGATCAACTGGACAAGAGCCTCCCAACCCGAGAGGTGTGGTTGGTGTGATCCTGGAGCCTTCCATTGAGTAGAGGACATACCTCTGTGCCCACATTCCTTGAATCAAGGCATGGTGATTGAATCGATGTACAGACTTTTTCTTTATGTGCCAGCCTTTTGCCTCTGAGTTTCAGACATCCTGCAAGGTCCGATGAAGACAGGTAGGCTGGAGAGAGTGATACGAGAACGCATATTGCATCTTCACACTCACCAGCTGACAGCAGTTGGACAAATCAGCTCCCAATCCCCCAGGAGATTCAGAGAGGTGCTGGTTTATGCATAATTAATGAGGCTAGACATAGCCAGCAAGGTGGAGAATGGAGAACCTGTAGATGTGGTGTCTCTAGATATCAAGAAGGCATTTGACAAGGTGCCACATAAAAGACTGATTCAGAAGGTGAGATCACAGGGTATGAGGGATAGAGTACCAGATTAGATTGAGGATTGGCTGACTGACAGAAAGCAGAGGGTCGAAATAAAATGGATCCTTCTCTGGCTGGTGAAATGTAACTAGCCAGGTGCGGCAGAAGTCAGCCCTCAGACCTCAACTGTTTACAATTTACATAAATGATCTGCAAGCACAGACAGAGTGTAACATAGCAAAATTTGCAGATGACACTAAAATAGGTGGGAAAGCAGGCAGTGAAGAGGAGTTAATGATTTTACAGATGGATGTAGATAGGCTTGGAAAACAGGCCAACATTTGGCAGATGGATTTTAATGTGGATAAGTGTGAGGTTATCCATTTTGGCTGAAATATTAGAAAGGCAAATCATTATCTAAATGGAAAACAGATTCAAAATGCATCTGGGCAGAGGGATCTGGGTGTCTTTATTCATGTATGCAGGTACAACATGTAATAAAAAAGACAAATGGAATATTATTGTTTATTGCAGAAGGACTGGAATATAAAAGTAGAGAAGTATTGTTACAAATGTATTGGGTGTTGGTGAGGTCACGTCTGGAGTATTGTGTCCAATTTTTGTCCCCTTATTTGAGGAAAGATGTGGTGGTACTGGGGAGGTTTCCTAGATTGATTCCAAGGATGAAAGGGTTGATGTATGAGGAGAGATTAAACAGCTTTTAGCTTATAATCATTGGAGTCTAAAAGGATGAGAGGTATTTAAAATATTAAAATATTAAAAGGAATTGATAAAGTAAATGTAGACTGAATGTTTTTCCCTTTTGGGGCAACCTAGAACAAGAGATCACAGTATAGGTTGAGAGGCGGTAAACTTAAAAGGATGAGGAGGAACTACTTCTCACAGAGGATGGTGAATTTGAGGAACTCACTGCCCTGTAGCACAGTGGAATCTGAATCATTAAATGGTTTCAAGAAGGAGTAGATATATTTCTGATTTTAAAAATCGGTTAAAGGAATATGGGGAACAGGTAAGAAGGTGTATTTAAGACCAGGAAGAGTTTAGCCATGATCTGATTGTAAGACGGAGCAAGCTCGAAAGGCTGAATTGCCTACTCCTGCTCTTAATTCCTACGTTCCTAGGCTCCAAGCATGGAACTGAGTGTGAGTTCATGCTATTCCAACCAGCAGCAACAACACCACTGAAACTGCTCACCACCGCACTTAGGAACAAATAGTGGAGAATCCCACCTTTGGTTTCTGCTGTTGATATCAAGAGTGGAATGTCAGTGCTGAATCAGACATCATGTGGTCAAATGCTGAGCTTGAATTATCATATTGGGCCTTGTGCGAAAGAACCGATAACTTTCTTTGTAGGCTTGTCCCTTATGAGCTGTAATGTTGCATTACCATTTTGAAATATTGTCCATTTATACCATAAGAAAGGATTTTTAAACTGACTCGCTACACACACTGGAACATCATAAATATTTAGCATCAATATTTTATAATAGTGCAGTAATGAATAGAATGCTTTACCCATAAATTTGCAGAATGCTTTGTTGATTCTAAAATGGCATGCTGTCATGTGCCAAATATATAATCCTTTGATGTGGAAGATGGACAGGTCAGAATTTACATTAGCATTGTTCTGCTGAAGGGTATGTTGAATTTCAATATCCTACTGTTATATGAAGCAGCCCATTCTCATTTGATTTCTTTTAACAAAGTATTCAAATATATATATTTAATTAATAATAAAGTTTGGTGTGAACATTTTACAAAAATGACAAAAAAATTTCAGCATTAAAATCTCGTTCAATTCATGACTATATATAAAAATGCTTTGCTTTATGGCACATTCCTGTTAAGATAGACTAACTGATACATTGAACGTATGATTACTGCATCCCTGCAAACATGAATATTTTAAAGTGTCAAATGTTGGAACACAAGCTATTTATATCCTAAAAACATTTAATTGTAGGGTAATCTATATAAACTGCACCCTTGTTCTGCAGTTCTGGGATTGTACACAGCTGCCTATTTCATGTGTTACTTTACCTCTTGTTGGATACGCTATTACAATGCTAAATAATTCATTTGACTCCCAGGTGACTACCTTTTACACTGCATGTTGATTTAATGAGTGTGGTTGCATATTAAGCAACAACTGAGAATTTTATACTCCACTCTCCCTGCATGTAACGTGCTCAGTTCAAGGAAATGCATAGGAATGAAGATGACATCAAGATAAATTCAGATTCCCTTCTTGATTTCAAAAAATATTCAAGTGTTTTTTTTCCAATGTTTCAACAATCTTCAAGCACGATGCCTTTTTGGAAATAGAACAGGTTCTGCTTATTCCTGAGATAGATTACATTCTGCGTCAGCTCTCGTCAGACACTTCATCCCCAATCTCAAGAAAATGTTTTCAATTGCACCACTTCATTTGTCTTTATGATTAATCCAAATGAAATTATTTTTAAACATTGGCACAACTGTACTTTCATTTATTCAGACTTGGTTTAAGCCTTCTCAAATTTAATTGACTGAGGACCTTCCCAGTCCGCAGAGAGAGGAATCTTTCAAACCATCAGTTTGGCTTGGTTTCAAATCTAGTTCACAGATGAAAAGGACTGTGTTATTTCCTAATACACCGCCCAATCCCAGGAATAACATAATCTTAAAATATCTCAAGGATATCCTATTTGAATAATCCTTTCAAATGTGGTAATATTCTTGTAATATCCCTACAGAAATGTGACAGGATCCTAGGGGGAAACTGAATAATCTTGTATTATTGTGTCCTTTGGCACCTAATAGGATTTTGTGCAGACATTTTAAAATCTTTTTTTGATAGGAGAAGGATAAATTGCACTTATATTAATATGACCCAGTTGATAAATCACCATTTGCATGCTATTGAGAATATGTTCAGATTTGGTTATTCAAGCACAAACCCACCACTGTTACCTGAAAACTCTATTGTACTACTTCTGAGTGGTACAAAAGGGTGGCACAGTGGTTTGCACTGCTGCCTCACAGCAGCAGGGTCCCAGGTTTGATTCCCGGCTTGGGTTGCTGTCTGTGCGGAGTCCGCATTTTCTCCCTGTGTCTGCATGGATTTCCTCCGGATGTTCCGATTTCCTCCCACTGTCCAAAAGACGTATTGGTTGGGTGTATTGACCAAACCAAATTCTTCTTCGGTGAACAGGTGCTGGAGTGTGGCAAATAGGGGATTTTCACAATAACTTCATTGCAGTGTTAATGTAATTGTGATACCAGTAAATAAACTTGAAACTTATAGAAAAGTTAATATTTTCTGAAGCAGTAGAAAAACTTTGAATGATCCAAATATGGCTTTAAAGCATTAAAATGTAATATTACCGACAGAAGCCAACAATAGCCAACATCAAAAACTTTGATGTCTCGGTTGCTCTCAGACTGTCTATGCAGCTGAATAAACAATATCCACTAAAATATTATTATAAAAATGCACTTATTTATCTTCCATTCACTTTAACACCCATCCTGTTCCTCAGATTTTCTCACCATTTGCTTTGGAAAGACTAAACCATTTTATTTATCCTGTATACAGTAATGGACTAATAGCCAAAGATTGTGCATTTTCCACTGGGGGTCGGGATCTGATCCCACAGAATGTCGGGAATAGTCACCTGATGATGATTTTTGCAGGATTGGCCAATTGTCATTGGCACTTGTCATTGGATAAAAGGCTGGTTGCTGAGGCTGGAGGACCAATGGAAGGCTTTCCAGTGATGACACATTGACAGCCCTATTGGCCAAGGGGGGAGATGCAGGTTGCTATATCGACAGAGAGAGGGCACCTCAAGGTCGACGGGTCCTCTGAAGACCAGGTGATCAAATTTAAAATAACAAATGCTACCCAGGAGTTCATGGCGGCACAGTGGCACAGTGGTTAGCACTGCTGCCTCGCAGCGCCAGGGGCCCAAGTTCCAATTCCAATTTTGAATCACTGTCCGTGTGGAGTTTGCACATTCTCCCTGTATCTGTGTGGGTTTCCTCTGGGTGTGCCGGTTTCTTCCTACAGTTCAAAGATGTGCAGGTTACGTGGACTGGCCATGATGAATTGACCCTCAAGTGTCCCAACATGTGTAGGTTAGGTGAATTAGTGGGGGAAATGCATGGCATTAAGAGATAGGGCAGAGGGGGGGTGTTGGGCCTGGGTAAGGTGCTCTGCTGAAGGGTCAGTGCAGGCTCAATGGGCCAAATGGCCTCCTTCTGCATTGTAGAGATCCTATGATTTCAACATCTCCAATGGATGCTAAGTGCCTGCATGATGCGCCTGACAGGAATCAGTGTGGGATGAAGGAAAAATCTGCCTCTCGCTGGGAATGAACCTTATTTAACTGACCATGCTTAGCCGCACTATGGAGTCCACTGGTTAACTGGGGAAAATCCCAGTTTGAGGAGGACAAGAGGCCTTAATAGGCCTTATAGTTACATCAAGTGACTGCCCACTATTTGCAAGTTCCCCATTCCCAGTCTGGCCTTCCAAAAAATAGCTTTGTGCAGAATGGTACCAGCAAGCATCGGAAAATATCAGGCACTGCACCAAGAGTTCAAACCCATTGTGGCAAGTTATGAAGTTGAATGAAATAAATCTGGTAATTTATGGGTCAGTAAGTGGCCATGGGGAGCTGCCAATTTGTAACAGAACCATGTCCCACTATCTGGTCTGGCCTACACGTAATTCCATGATATAGATCCTTAATGTGCTTTGACTTAGCCCAACAAGCCACTCAGTTGTCTGGCCAATACTTAGAGTGAACAGCAAAGGAGACAGATCGCGCCAATCCTGGAAAATAGCGTGCAGGCCTAAAAATTGGTTTTGCATCTGACGCCAAACAGTTTGCAATCATCCCAGTCCCTTTCAAATGGACAGAAATGGATCCCACCCAGAACGTGTGCAAGTCAGGTGTGAATATTTAAAGTAGCATTTAATAATGCATCACTTGTTCAATCTCCCCAGAGCACAGAGTCCTCCAGCCTTTGGATGTGGTGCGAGAATGGCAAGAATGAGTACTAGTCTCCATTTGCGGAGACCTGGCATGATGGCCACGCCAAGGGGAGGCTCAGAGGCCATTGAAGCCCAAAGGCGGTCAGGGGTATGGCCAGGCAGTGCCCACCAGTTACCTTGGCAGTGGCATTTGGGCAATGCCAGGGTGTCGGGGCAGTGCCAAGGGGTGAGGGCTATGACGGAGGGGGCTATGATGGGCGTGACTTTCCAGGGGATCTTGCAGGGGGTGTGTACAGAAGTGGATCAAGAAAGAGGTCATGATTGGGGGGCATGTTGTGGGTCATGATGTCGGGGGTCAGGCGGGGGTCCCATTGAGAGGGCCCTAATGCCCTGGTGCCAGGGAACCATACTGGGGAGGGAATGGAGGAATATGTTTCTGATGAGGGGTTGTTTCCGATGTCTATGAGGGGAGGGAGGGTGTACCCCTGTGCACTGTGAGATCGGGACATCCTTGTGAAATGCTGTCCGAGTGCTCTGAAGCTGAGCTCACCAGTGTGTTTAGATCCTGCGTCCTCCCCCCTGTACCAGTGCACAACTCTCCACTCTCCAAAAATGTGACTGAGCGTGAGATGATTGCAGTGCAGAAAGTGCCTGAGAGACCGGCATCGATTATTCTGTTATTCTTGCCGTTATGACCTTTATTGTCCACACTGTGAAATTTTAAAAATACAGCAACAAGGTTAGAGGAAATGTGAAAATACAAAATGTCAATCTGCTGAAAATCTGAGTTTTGCAACAGGTGACATATTCAGAAACCAGAATCAAACAGGTAGAGTATTGGAGTGGGCAATATATCCTTTCTAGGGAATCATGCCTAATCACTGCATCTTAGTGCTACTGGCACTGCAACAGAAAGGATAATAGAGAGGGTGGCATGGTGGCACAGTGGTTAGCACTGCTGCCTCACAGCACCAGGAACCTGGCTTTGAGTCCCGGCTTGGGTCACTGTCTGTGTGGAGCTTGCACATCCTCCTCATGTCTGCATGGATTTCCTCCCACAGTCTGAAAGATACGCTGGTTAGGTGCATTGACCCGAACAGGTGGTGACTAGAGGGATTTCACAGTAACTTCATTGCAGTGTTAATGTAAGCCTTACTTGTGACTAGTAAGTAAACTTTAACCTTAAAATAGAGTAAGAATTTGTGTGTACACATACTTTTTAGTTTTGCTTCCATTCCTTTTCAGTTAATTATCTTCCTATTCTGAGGATTTATTAATAGGGTTGTGTGATACACTTGGCAGACCTGTAAGTGAGGAAGTTTGAGTTTTGTAGAAGAGAGAAGTTAATTTCCTGGAACAGGAGGGGAACAGGGTTCCTCTCTTACTTGAATATCATTACATAGAATCCAAACAGTGCAGAAGGAGGTCTTTTGTCTCTTTGAATCTGCACTAATTCTCTGACAAAGCATCTTATCCAGGCCTACCCCCCTGCCCCATCCCCGTAACCCATGTGTTTACCCATAAAATCCCCCGAACCTACACATCTTTGGACACTAAGGAGCAATTTATCACGGCCAATCCATCATACCTGCATATGTTTGGACTGTGGGAGGAAACTGGAGCACCCGGAGGAACTCCACACAGACTTGGGAGAATGTGCAAACTCCACTCAGATGGTCACCCAAGGCTGGCATCCCCTTAGAAAGTTGCGATAATTGTATGTTGTCTCTCCCTACAAATTGGCAAACACTGCGTGCCTGGGGAGGTGAACCAGGGTGAACAAACAATTGGGTTCAACCCTCACCTTATTCTTGTAATCCTTACAATTACCTAGAAAATGATGATGAGAGGGTGCTGTCACAATAGAACTCCTGAGTGGTTAAAAAATCTGCAAAATCTCACACGCGAACTTCAGCGGTGCAACTCGCAATCAATTTTGCTCAATAATAGTCAGTTAATCAGATTATCGTCAGTGTAATTCAGAAAATTGTTTGAGGTGTGGTGGGGGGCAAAGTTCAAAGCTGAATATCTCACACATATTTAAGAGAGTGTAATTTTGCAAGCAACTATTTAATTCGATACTTGTGGATAATGATATTTGGTGCTACAAAGAAACATTACTCGGGGACCCACTTCTGTTCATTACGTAGTCAACTGAGACTGCAACAGAATAATGACATATGAAAACCATCTTTGGAGGTGATCCAGTGGTGTAACCTGGGGCATGGCCTCAAAATAAGGGGGACCAGGTTTAGGACTGAGTTGAGGAGAAACTTCTTCACCCAAAGGGTTGTGAATCTGTGGAATTCCCTGACCAATGAAGCAGTTGAGACTACCTCATTGAGCATTTTTAAGGCAGAGATAGGTACATTTTTGAACAGTAAAGTAACTAAGGGTTATGGTGAGCAGACGGGTTAAGTGGAGCTGAGTCCATGAGATGACCAGCCATTATCTTATTGAATGGCGGAGTAGGCTCGAAGGGCCAGTTGGCCTATTCCTGCTCCTAGTTCTTATGTTCTTATGTAATGCTTGGTAAATGAATGCACTGTGGTAGGGAATGGTAGGATATGTTTTTCCACAGGCATGTTTGCTCAAGATTAAGGCTGAAGAATCTTTGGAAGCTGCCAAATGGCAAGCAATTGTCTTACTGCAAGTGAAATAAGATGCAGCGCATTCACAAGTCTCCAAGCATTCATTAAATGGCAGAGTGCTCAAGGTGTAGATGCTCAAGCGTTTGATCAATGGTAACTAATGGAATCTACATCAGAAACTATAGCATTAACCTAAGGAGACGCAATGACCTAGCTACCTTGTCGCTAGACTATTAGTCCAGAAATTCAGCAAATGAATGAGGACCAAATCTCACCATGGCAGAAGGTGCAACTTGAATTCAATCCAAAATAAAAATCAGGAATTAAAAATCTACTGATGACCACAAAACCACGATTGCTGGGAAATACCCATCTGGTTTACTAATGTCCTGTAGGGAAGGATATCTGTCACATTTACCTGGTCTGGCCTATATGTGACTTACCCACAGCATGTGGTTGACTCTTAACCGTCCCCTGAATTTGTCTAGCAAGCTACTCAACTGTATCAATCACAAGAAGGCAGCTCACCACCAACTTTTTGAAGGCCAACTAGGGATGGGCAATAAGCGCTGGCCAGCTAGCGACGCCCACGTCTCACGAATGAATAAATAAAAACTCAAAACCAATTGTCGTCAAAACCCAGCTGGTTAACCAAGGTCCTTTAGAGAAGGAGATCCTGTTACATGTGATTCCAGAGCCCAGCAACGTGCTCTGAACAAGGGCAACTAGGGATGGGCAATAAAATGCTGGTCAGCCAGTGAAGCCCATGTCCCACAAATGAATAAGAAACATCAGCAATGAAAGTGTTATTCCCTGGATTTGGAAATTATTTGATATTTGTTGCTGTTTTCAACACACTGTGGAATCATAGAATCCCAGGATGCTGAAGAAGCCATTCAGCCTATTGAATCTGCACTGACCATAATCCCACCCAGGCCCTATCCCATAACCCCAAGCATTTACCCTAGATAATCCCCCTGACACTAAAGGGCAATTTTGCATGACCAGTCCACCTTGGATGGTGGGAGGAAACCGGAGCACCTGAAGGAAACCCACATAGACACAGGGAGAATGTGCAAACTCCACACAGTGACCCAAGGCGGGAATCAAACCTGGGTCCCTGGTGCTGTGAGGCAGCAATGCTAACTGCTGTGCTCCATGCCACCCATGATGCATTAACTCCATACCATCATTTGTATTAGTGTTTTTATTTTGTATTATTTTGTTTTAGTACTATGTATTTTATGGCCACCAGTATCATGTAATGTTAACGCATCATTTTAGTGAAATTCCAGTCCTTAGACTGTAAACATTATATTAATTTCATGTCCAAGAGTTTTGTTAAATCATAAAAGTACACCAGTGCATGATCATGGGAGAATACACTCAAGCTAAGGAAAGTAAACCAAATGCTTACACATTTCTGTAGTTATGAATACATATCTTGTACATAACATTAAGCCTTGGCTCAATGGTGGCAATTTTGCTTGAATCTGAAGGTCTTTGGTTCAAGCTGCACTCCAGACACCTGAGCATATAAAATCAAGACTGACATTTGATGATGGAGCGTGACATTGTTAGAAATGTCATTGTTGCATTAAGGTTCTCTTCGCCTATTCAAGTGTACAAAAAAGATCCAATTATGATATTCAACGAGGAGCAGGAAAGCTTTCCCCATCATCAAAGCTAAACAACCAAAAACAGTGAAAACTCTGAATTGTCATGGTGGCACAGGGGTTAGCACTGCTGCCTCACAGTGCCAGGGACCTGACTATCTGTGCAGAGTCTGCATGTTCTCTCGTGTGTGTGTGGGTTTCCTCTGGGTGCTCTGATTTCCTCCCACAGTCTGAAAGACGTGCTGGTTAGATGCATTGACTGTGCTAAATTCTCCCTCAGTGTTACCCGAACAGGTACCAGAGTGTGGCGACTGGGAGTTTTCACGGTAATTTCATTGCAGTGTTAATGTAAGCCTATTTGTGGCCACTAATAAATAATCTTTAAAACTTTCACTAATAAATAAACTTTAAAACTTTTAACCAAAGGTAATCAAGTAGCAAACCTGGGGAATATTTTTAAGAATTATTTCATGGGAAGTGGATGCCTCTGGTTAGGCCAGCATTCATTGGCCATCCTTAGTTGTCTTTGAGAAGATGGTGAGCTGCCTTCCTGAATCATTGTAGTCCATGTAGTGTAGGTACATCTCAGCTCTCAGCTCTGTTAGGGAGGGAATTCCAGGATTTGAGCTTGTGAACCTTAAGGAATGGTGATATATTTCTAAGTTGGGATGGTGAATGGCTTGGAGGGGAACCAGTTGGTGGTGTTTCGATGTGTTTGTTATCCTTGTCCTTCAAGAGGATGGCTGGGTTTAGAAGGCGCTGTCTAAGGAGCCTTGGTGTGTTCCTGCAGTGCATATTGTACATGGTACACACTGCTGCCACTGTGTTTTGGTGGTGGAGAAAGTGAATATTTGTGGATAGAGTGTCAGTTGAGCAGTATGATTTGTCTTGGATGATGTCAACCTTCTTGAGTGCTGTTGGAGCCACACCCATCCAGGCAAGTGGAGAGTATTCCATACAGTCAGAACCTATGCATTTTAGATGGTGGACAGGCTTTGGGAAGTCCAAAGCTCAGTTACTCTCCATAGGATCCCTAGCCTCTGACCCGCTGTTGCAGCTATAGTACTTATATGGCAGGTCCATTTCAGTTTCTAATCAATGGTAATGCCCAGGATGCTGATACTAGGAGATTCAGCAATGGCAATGCCATTGAATGTCAAGAGGCTATGGTTGGATTCTCCCTCGTTGGAGATGGTCATTGACATTCACTTGTGACACAAATGTTATTTGCCACTTGTCATTCCAAACCTGGATATTATTCAAGTCTTGCTGCTTTTGGGCATGCACGATTTCAGTATGTAAGGAGTTGCGGATGAACTAAAAAGGAACCTTTTGTAAGGCAAGACAACTTGAAGAAATATGTTCTGATGAACATATGCCCTATTTTGTCTTATTCATCTACTTGTTAAATCTTGAAAGTACACCATTATTCAGGCAATCCCATGTTAACAAATGCATTTTGATGGGCATTGCCCTATTTGGCCTTATTCACTCAACCAGCTATTGAATATTTATAACGAATCTTCAGTCAAAAACTAAGTAGAGTACACATTTAATCTTTTTCTGATTTATCTTATTCACCACCCCCCCCGTCCCATTACTTAACCAACAGATGTCTACTTAGATAGTGAGCAGGTGTAACAATGGCTGTGCGCAATGATCTGAAGGCAGTGCCACACATGGATAACTGGGATTGCTTTAAAAGACAACATCCCAAAGATGTTCGACTTAATATTTTTTTCTTTTTTTTCGACTTAATATTATTGGGCCAACATTTATTATTTTATCCTTTATCTCAGTGTTCCTGAAACTAGATACCACTACATCTAAATGGTACAATGGTTAACGCTGCCATCTCACAGCGCTAGGGACACAGATAGTGACCTCGGGTCACTATCTGTGTGGAGTCTGAACATTCTCCCTGTGCCTACGTAGGTTTCCTCTGAGTGCTCCGATTTCATCCCACAGTCCAAAGATGTGTGGGTTAGGTTGATTGGCCATGTTAAATTGTCCATTAGTGTCAGGGGGATTAGTATGGTAAATATGAGGGGTAACTTGAACAGCATCTTTGTGTCATTGTGTGCTGCGCAGACTCAATGGGCCGAATGGTCTCCTTCTGCACTGTTGGGATTCTATGATTTTATGATGTTAGGGGCATTAAAATGGAGTGATATTTGAGAAGAGCAAAGTGGTGTTGATCAACAGTACTTTACTGTTGAGATTTTGAACTTGAGCTATATGGTGATCTGGATTTCAAACTAAAAGAACAATCCCCTGCTCCTTTTTAGTATTACCCAGTGTGCTGAGCATTTGTCCCAAGGATTTTGAATTCTGAAAGAATATTTCTTTTGTTATATTGTACCCCCAGAATTAGCGTGATCCTGAATCAATTGAAATATGGCGTGCACTTTAATCATTACAGGCTCTTTTAGAAGGGTGACAAACATTTGCCAGAAGTAATATGTATGCAAAGGATTTTCTATTTGAACCATGCAACCTGGAAACAATGGGAGGGAGATAGAATCGCTCTCAAAATCAGGCATGGGAATCATGATGCCTGATTATCTTGTGCCCACTCCAGCAGCCCGCAAGCTTGATGCTGTCTGTTCCTTTCCGTGATGCTGAAAGTGCCCCGAATGGCTACATCCCAGAGCAGGGGCAGCAAGTTTGTGTGAGGCTAACACAATTTAAAGCTGATCTGTCTCATTAAAAGGCATGCTGCACCTCTTGAAGGTGAAGTGTATTCTGGATGCAGCGGCAGCTAAAACTGCTTAGACAAGATTGCAACCACTTCAAGGAAGGAGCAGGAATAGTGCAATGGGCCACAGGCCTGTCCCCAAATTTTTGAATACTGCATTGGATTGCTGGTGCAGGAGATAGATTGGTCAGATTTTCTTTCCTAAGGAATTTAGTTCACCAGGCAAGGATTGCGAAGGCAGGAGGCAGCAATGGGTGGTCAGTGCTATCAGCCTGCCAATAAGGACTTGGATGCGATTTTGCAAGAAGTTGAATTGATGAGTGGTCAATTATTAATGAATGAATCTTCAAATGCCTTGTCCTTTCAACTGCTCCAATGAGAGGCTGGCTTCTCACTGCACTGGCTGCTGATAGGCTGGCTAGTTTGCCTATCAGTAGCCCCTTCAGTGAAAACCATCTTTGATTGGACAAACGGGAAAGGCAGCTTTATTGAAATTTACAATGGCTAGACCTACTGCGAAATGCCTCGAAGTTCCGATTGAAACTCCGGATTCTGTGGTATCTAGTTTCGGAAACATCGAGCTAAAAGATTAAATAATAAATGTTGACCTCACAATATTATATCCGGCCACTAAACAGTGCTGAATATACTAGTCTAAACATCAGATCAGTGGGTAACTAAGGTGCATAGGAAATTCGTGGAACAGTATGCAAATATCAATGTTTTTATTGCATGCAAATAGTTTCTCATATTTAAATGCTAATATGAATAATCACTTCCATATATTCAGGGCATACACTAATTTTGCCATAAATTTACCCACTGATTTGTTTTATCCATCACTCACGAATACTTGGCTGCTCATTGACTTTCATTCTGCTAAATGCTTTGTTTGTATCATAGTTTGAATTTAACAAATACATCATTATAGCTGTTACAACTTTGCCTGATTGGCAAACCCTCAATGCAGGAAGTAGATCCACTCAAATAGAGAATCTCACAATTCAAAACAGTGAGAAATTTGATTCTATCTCATCTCTCATTCAAGTTCCAGAATTGTTCAGGCTCAATGTGGTATTAGGACAGTTGTCTCAATGAATGGACAAACAAGTAGAATCCAGCAGCGCTTTAATCAGGCCTCTTATGTGACCATTGAGTATGTATACCAATAGTAATTCTGGAGTTGTCCTGATCCACCCATGGCAAGTCTTAGTTGGAAAGGAGTTCCACCCATGGCGATGTCAATTAAAATTTAATAATGAAACTAACATACTAATTAATGGAGGTCTTGTTGCACAGTGGGCAGCCTCCTGCCTCTGAACCAGAAGCTTCAGGTTCAAATTCACCCCAGAACTTGATGGCCAAGGAAGGAACCAAATAATGTGGCCAAAAAGTCAACCTGTAAATCTTTCGAACACGTCAATAGCTGTTGGTAAGAGTGGGAGAGATTCCTGGTTGAACCTTGCTTGATGTGGAATGGCACCTCTCAAGCTATAAGCCTCTGGAGACAGACCCTGTTTGAAGAATAACTAGCTATGGAAATGGACTAAAGTCTGCCTTAATGCAACACAGGGAGAGCATTGGAATTGGAATACTAATTAATAATCTGCTCGCAACAATTTTCTCAAGTTAATCAATGTGGAAGCAATAAGAGAAAAAGATTGCTGTCATTCAAATGAATACAGTTGGCACGTTAACAAAACGCGAATGAAAGGATGGCTGACCGTTCCTGTTCTGTATACATAGGACTACTGTTTTTCTAGCAGCCTACCTATGACAAGGAACAAGGACATTCAAGGAATAAACACGAACTCCGTCCAATAGTTTGCAATGTAATTTAAGGCAGCAAAAAATATTTTCTGCGTAATGAAGGGCATGACTAATTCTTACAGAAAATAGATAATAATCTGTTCTTTCACTTTGTTTCTCTATTCCATTGCATAAAATTCCAGAAATCCCTATTATGTGCAGCCAATATAATCAAATCGAATGTTGTGAATCCAGTTTTAAAGATTAATATCCACAACAAGGATTCCAAAACTATAATTCTTACAGTGAGGTCAGGGTAAGCTTGCTAATTTTTTGTTTTGTTTTTACATTCTTTTTTTCTTCCTGTTGAAACCATATTTAACAGAAACCACAAAACAGAATATATATAAGGCAGTTCCCGCTAACACTGCTTGATTGGCAGCCAGGGCAGATGTAAGGGAGCACGATCTAGATCAGCGTGCACCAGCAATGCTCTTCAACGGTCATTATGGACGTGTTTTTTTCCCCTCCTACGACTGAAGCTTGCCATGGTATGAACCAGCTGTCAATACATGCACACATTGCATGTAAGAGGAACTCCAGTATTACAATCAACGGCTGTGTCAGATCCAGGCAAGGAATGCTTACGTATCAAGCCTATATTGGAATTGCCGAGAAGCTGTCTCAAAGGGTGTGATTAAAAATACACTGATCTTAAGAAAATTCAAAAAAAGGCTTCAGCAATTTTTTTTTCTAAACAGCAAGCTACATGCCAAAACTATCAATAAGTCAGGTTCGTGGTGTGTCTGACAAATTTACTGGAGTTCTATGAGGATGTGTCTAGGGCGGTAGATAGAGGAGAGCCGGTGGATGTGGTCTTTCTTGATTTTCAGAAGACCTCACAAGAGCTTATTGTAGAAGGTCAGGGGACATGGAGTTGGGGGTAGGGTGTTAGCATGGATAGAGGACTGGTTGTCAAATAGGAGGCAGAGAGTGGGGGTCAATGGGTGCTATTTGGATTGGCGGTTGGTGACTAGTGGAGTGCCCCAGGGGTCGGTGCTGGGGCCTCAGCTATTTACCATTTATATAGATGATCTGGAGGAGGGAACCGAGTGTATGGTGTCGAAATTTGCTGATGACACCAAGGTTGGTGGAACGGCAAATTGCGCGGAGGGTGTGGAGAGTCTGCAGAAGGATCTAGATAGGCTGGGCGAATGGGCCAGGAAATGGCAAATGGAATTTAATGTTGGCAAGTGTGAGGTGGTCCACTTTGGTAGGAATAATGGTAGGAAGGATTATTACTTACGTGGAGAAAAACTGCAGCATGCGATGGTGCAGAGGGACCTCGGGGTCCTTGTGCATGAGTCGCAAAAACCCAGCTTGCAGGTGCAGCAGAAGGTCAGGAAGGCAAATGGGATGCTGGTCTTCATAGCGAGGGGGATTGAATATAAAAGTAGGGAGGTCTTGCTGCGGCTCTATAGGGCATTGGTGAGGCCGCAGCTGGAGTACTGTGTGCAGTTTTGGGCGCCGTACTTACGCAAGGATATTTTGGCCTTGGAGGGGGTGCAGAGGAGGTTTACTAGGCTGATGCCGGAGTTGAGGGGGTTGAGCTATGAGGAGAGGCTGAATAAACTAGGCTTGTACTCGTTAGAGTTTAGAAGAATGAGGGGAGATCTCATTGAGACGTATAAGATGATGAATGGAATGGATAGGATAGAGGTGGAGAGAATCTTCCCACTCAGAAAGGACAGTAGGACTAGGGGGCACAGCCTCAAGATAAAGGGGGGGACGGTTTAGAACGGAGTTGAGGAAGAATTTCTTCACTCAAAGGGTGGTGAATCTTTGGAATTCTCTGCCCGTTGAAGTGGCGGAGGCTACCTCGCTAAATATTTTTAAGACGCGGGTTGATGGGTTATAAATTTTGATAAGAGAGGGGATTAAGGGTTATGGGGAGAGGGCGGGAATGTGGAACTGAGCCACGACAGATCAGCCATGATCTTATTGAATGGCGGGGCAGGCTCGAAGGGCTAGATGGCCTACTCCTGCTCCTATTTCTTATGTTCTTAATTTACTTGATGTGTTTTCTGTCATTTTGAAAAGCTATTTCAACCATTTCTGTCGGCACACCAACACAGTGGTTAGCACTGCTGCCTTACAGTGCCAGGGATCTGAGTTCAATTCCCGGCTTGGGTCACTGTCTGTGTGGAGTCTGCACATTCTCCCCGTGTCTGCTTGGATATCCTCCGGGTGCTCCGGTTTCATCCCACCATCCGAACAACAAGCTGGTTAGGCGCATTGGTCATGCTAAATTCTCACTCAGTGTACCTGAACAGGCGCCGGAGTGTGACGACTCGGGGATTTTCACAGTAACCTCAATGCAGTTTTAATGTAAGCCTATTTGTAACACTAATAAATAAACTTTAAACTTAATGGGTGAGATTTTCAGCTGTGCTTGCCCCAAAATTGGAAAATCCCACCTGAGGTCAATGGACCTATGCATGGTCCCACCACCACCTTCCCCCCACCCCCGCCAACCACCCCCCACCACCACCGCTCCCCCCGCCGACCACCCCCCACTCCCCCCGCCAAGCTATGATCCCTGTGGCGAATGGAATGGGAAAGTTACAGTCAATATCTATGCCAGCAGTCAATCTGAGGTTAGAGTGCTAGTTCAAGCAAAAATAAGACCCAAAATTCACAATTATTTTGTGTTATGCTGTAGATTGGCTTTTTATTTGGATAACTTTATCTTTCCTTTAATTCCCTTTAAAGAAAAACCCACATTTTTAAAGCACTAGATTTTACTAAGTACTTCAGAATCAGTGGATGACTTTTCAAGCACAGTCAACTTTTGTAATGTTGGGAACACTTATTGGGAAGCCCATTACAAAGCCTTAGCCAGGTTGGGCACCTTTTTCCTCTCTGTAGCAGCCGATCTTTGCTTGCATTGTATGAATCTGTGATCAGTAGCAAGTGACAGATAAGTTACATCACCACTCCAAACTTCAACAGTTTGCCTCAGGATTTCAAAATTGCTCTCATTTCAGGTGTGAGCAGTATTGAAACTGGCTGTCCAGCTGATTATTATCCCTGACTGCAAATTGCCATTTTCAGTACTGTGTTATGGTTCAGCTCAGAAACTCCAAAGAGTTTTATGGAGCCCAGCTAAATCATAAGTTTTGCAACTTGAATTTGACAAGGATAAACATGATATGTTCCAATTCAGGAGTGATTCAAAAGACCCACTAGGGAGCTTTTAAGAAACAAAGTTTATTTAAGAACATAGTTAACATGTATAGTAAGAAAATTATGATGTGGAGATACCGTCATTGGACTGAAGTGGGCACAGTAAGAAGCCTCACAACACCAGGTTGAAGTCCAAGAGGTTTATTTGGTATCACAAGCTTTCAGAGCGCTACTCCTACATCAGGTGATCACCTAGTGAAGGAACAGCACTGTTATAACCCCCCACCCACATCAACAGGCCAGTATATATGATGGGAATTCATGCAAACAAGTGAGTCAGTTGGCATTTGTCAAGTCATTAAATCTTCACTTTCTCCTTCAGTCAAGCAGACCGATAACCCTAAAGAGAATGATAAGGACTGGCAGACGGATGATCGATCTCAAAGATCCTTACTCCTGCTGTGGAAGAAACCCTCGAGATTTCAGAAGAACTGAGTAGCTGAACCATAGCAAGACATCAGACCTGGCGCTGTCAGGTTGGTGCTTGGCATCATGCAATGAATTGTGTTGCAGCCAAACATTTCTTGGCAATCAGACATTGGTCATGTAGGTGCCTCAATCCTGAGCAAATCTTGTGTGTGTGACATTATCTCTGGCCTGTGTCTGTAAGGTCCTGGTATCCAATAGAGGCTCATGCACATTAACTTCCTTTTCCTCAAGCTCATCCCATTCATCCTCAACTAAGATGGAGTGTTGATCCTCCCTGCTATCCTGATGTAACGATTCACCTCAACGCATGCCTACATTGTGCAGTGCACAACATACCAAGGCCAGGGTTTCATTGCCCCTCCTGCCCAGCCGAATATTATTGTCACCCTAAAGTAAACAGCAATTTAATAGCCCACTGCATCTACCAATGGGAGACATAAAATGGTGAGGCCATGGATCCTGGGCCTGGATTATCTGTGAAACCTTGTGTATCTGAACTGCAGAGTCCCTCTGAACCTGTCAAGTCAGCAGATATGCATCTTTAACATGCCAATGGCCAGTTCAGTGATGACTTTGGAGATGGTGTCTGCCGTGCTGCAATACTTCTAATGCACAATGGGGATGCCTCACTGGTGTCACCAACTGAAAGTGATATCTCTTGTCACCTAGGATCCATCTGGGCAGTTTGGGTAGCTGTGAATTCTGCAAGATCTGAGCCATGGAGTTCCGTTTGCAGCCTCATTGTTGACTGGCAAGAGCCCTCCTTTATCATATCCTCTCCTCCCGCTCTCAAGGTTGCAGGAATATTAGATGTAGGAGATTCACAGGTATTCTACCCAGTGAACTGCGTGAAAACGGCAGGCAGTGACATTTGTGTCCATGGGTTTTATCCATACAGCTGGTGAGCAGTGAGATTTTCTACTAGCTCTTTGTCCACATTCAAACCCACACCACACTGTCCTCTCACTTAGATCTGCACTCCAAACAGTGAAACGTAAGTGTTTGACCATGGCCAGCAACTCTTGTATGTGACCCTCAAATTGAAACCTGTGACCCTCCAATCCCATCCCCCGCCCGTCACCTTCCACTTTGTTGCCATCGCCCTTGACATTACAACATCACTGTGCATCTTTCCGCTCTTAGCCTTGAGAATTCACCTCGGACCCTCGCATGGAAGAGGACATGCGATTTTCCCCCAGTCAGTGTCAAGATTCTTCCTTGATTCTACGCCCTTCACACATCATCCTTTTTCTGTTCGATCCTGTGACCTGCTACACAGGACCTTTGAATAACCCTACCTCAGAGCACCCACCCCTGCTCTAACAAATGAAACACCCCTGTGACTAAGGACATTTCCTCTGCCAGCCTGCACCCTGAGTTCGATCCACAGGACCCAATTTTGGACAGTACTTACTCTTCCTTTTAGGCCCTTCATTTTGTTTTTTTTCATTTACAGACCGTCGCCAGCCCGCTCCACCGATTCCCCGACAATACCCAAGATGCCAGGCCCTTTCCTAGTACTGACCTCCAGGATCTGATCCCACTCACCCTCTTCTCTTGAAGCCCTCTTTCAGTTTTACAAATCCCCATCTGAAGCTACCTCCTCATCATCCCCTAACCTGCCGTTTGCCAGTCTTGAGCCTCTATCCAAGCTGTCATTGTCCTGCACCAGCTCTCTTATGCCACTGAGGCACCCACTCACATCATACACAAGTACACAAACTGGGATATGCCACCATTAAATGAACGTAAACCAGTCACGTGTCTCCTATGTGCCGCTGACTTAATCTTAAAGATAGGACTTAGTTTCACCACGTTTTAAGATAATTAATATTCATAGGATGCATGTTCCAACGACAAGTTGGAACCCACCAAAGAAGACATGTGACACCCACCACTACCAATCCCTGACTACAGGAGGCGATGGTGCTATTATCGTAAGACTATTAAACCAGAAACTCAAATAATGTTCTGGGACCCGGAGAGAGCGTTGGAGGAATACAGAGAGAGTAGGAGGGATCTCAAACGGGGAGTTAGGAGAGCAAAGAGGGGGCATGAGATGGCTTTGGCAGGTAGGGTTAAGGAGAATCCAAAGGCGTTTTACTCCTATCTTAAGAACAAAAGGGTGGCTAGGGGTAAAATCGGTCCTCTCAGGGACAGACGTGGGGAATTGTGCTTAGAGGCAGAGGGAATGGGGGAGATCCTGAATGAATACTTTGCGTCGGTATTCATGAAGGAGAGGGGCTTGATATCTAGTACGGTCATTGAGGGAGCGGTAGACCAATTGAAAGATCTATTGATTATGAGGGAAGAAGTGTTAGGGCTCTTAGAAGGCATTAAAACCGATAAATCTCTGGGGCCTGATTGCATTTATCCTAGGCTGCTTAGAGAGGCGAGGGATGAGATTGCTGGGCCTCTGACGCGAATCTTTGTCTCTTCTTTGGACACAGGTGAGGTCCCAGAGGACTGGAGGATAGCGAACGTGGTACCGTTGTTTAAAAAGGGTAGGAGGGATAGCCCAGGTAACTATAGGCCGGTGAGCTTAACGTCAGTGGTAGGTAAGTTGATGGAGAGGATTCTTAGGGATAGGATGTATGCGCACTTGGAGCGTTGCGATCTGATTAAGGATACGCAGCATGGCTTTGTCAAGGGGAAGTCTTGCCTTACGTATCTGTTAGAATTCTTTGAGGATGTGACAAAAACGGTTGACGAAGGATGAGCCGTTGATGTCGTCTATATGGATTTCAGTAAGGCGTTTGACAAAGTCCCTCATGGTAGGTTGGTACAGAAAATTAAAGCTCATGGAATATGTGGTCAGGTATCTAGATGGGTAGAGAACTGGCTTGCAAAGAGGAGTCAGAGAGTAGTAGTGGAGGGGTCTTTTTCTAGCTGGAGGTCTGACACTAGTGGTGTGCCACAGGGCTCAGTACTGGGACCTCTTCTCTTTGTAGAGTATATAAGTGATTTGGAAGAGGGAGTAGGTGGTGTGATCAGCAAATTTGCTGATGACACCAAGATGGCTGGATTGGCAGGCAGTGAGGAGCAGTGTCTGGCAATACAGCAGGATATTGATAGGCTAGTTGATTGGGCAGATACGTGGCAAATGGAGTTTAATCTGGATAAATGTGAGGTGATGCATTTTGGCCGGAATAATGTAGGGGGAAGTTATATGATAAAGGGTAAGCCCGTAAGGAGCATAGAATCGCAGCGAGACCTGGGGGTGCAAGTGCACAAGTCTTTGAAGGTGGCAGTGCAAGTGGAGAGCGTGGTGAAGAAAGCCTATGGTATGTTAGCCTTTATAGGAAGGGGTTTAGAATATAAGTGCTGGAGTCTAATGTTGCAGTTGAACAGAATGTTGGTTAGACCGCATTTGGAGTACTGCGTCCAGTTCTGGTCGCCTTACTACTGGAAGGACGTGGAGACTCTGGAGAGAGTGCAGAGGAGGTTTACCAGGATGTTGCCTGGTATAGAAGGACTGGGGTATGAGGAAAGATTGAAGAAATTGGGGCTCTTTTCCCTTGAAAGACGCCAACTGAGGGGGGATCTAATAGAGGTATATAAGATTATGAAGGGTATAGATACAGTAAACAGAGGTAAGCTATTTCCTATAATAGAGACACGTAGGACAAGGGGCCATGGACTTAAGGTGAGGGGGGAGCGGTACAACACAGATATTAGAGGGAGATTTTTCACACAGAGGGTAGTGGGGGTATGGAATGCTCTGCCAAGTAAGGTGGTGGAGGCAAACACGCTAGAGTCCTTTAAGAGTAACTTAGACAGGCACATGACTGAGTTGGAGATGGGTGGATATAGGAGATCCTTTTAAATGAGGGTCATTAGCATTGGGGCGTCCCTGGTAATGTAAATGGGTATAGTATGATAATAATGTTCTTTCTCTTTTCATTCACAGGTTTTAAGTCGGTCCACCTTGTGTCCAACGAGGGGCATACACGCAATGGGTCGTACTGGGGCTGCTCTTGGTCGTTCGAGATTGGCCTAGTGCTTCATGTCGTTAGTGTGTGCCTAAACTGGACAAGATACTGGGCAAGACGATAGCTCAGTGACTATCGCTGATTGCTGTGCAGACACATGGATTTGGGCCGGTGTCTGTGGGAGTTTGCGCATTCTCCCCGTACTTGCGTGAGTTTTCTCCGGGTGCTCCGGTTTCCTCCCACACCCCAAAGATGTGCTGTTAGGCTGATTGGCAGGAATAAATTGTCCCTAAATTAGTTTCCCTCAATCTGGATGGCCATAAAACATTAGATAGGGGTCATGGGTAGAGAGGGGGACTGGTGGTGTTGAGATGGCGGCGCGGGCTCCTTGGGCCGAAGGGCCTGTTTCCCGGGCTGATTTTGTTCTTTGTTCTTTGTTTGAATCCCACCACGGCAGATGGTGGAATTTGAATTCAATAAAAAACATCCGGAATGAAGAATTTACTAATGACCATAAAACCAATGTTGATTGTCGGAAAAACCCATCTGCTTCACTAATGTCCTTTGGGGAAGAAAATCTGCCGTCCTTACCTGGTCCGACCTACATGTGGGTCCAGACCCACAGCAATGTGGTTGACTCTCAATTGCCCTCTGAACAAGGACAACTAGGGATGGGCAATAAATGCTGGTCAGCCAGCGACACCCACGTCCCACGGATGAATGAAAGAAAACACCAATGTGGCAATTTTATCTCCTGCGTAATGATTCACCCTGCCCACCACATTTCCCACTTCCGGACTCATCGTTGAATTTTGTTCCCTAATGGAAAATGAGCTGCAGTCACGCATTTGATCAATTCAACAACTCAGAGGTTGAAAATAGTGATGGTTCGTTCCATCCTAACAATAATTCCTGCTTGCTGTGGCACACGACAGACTTTCAAGTATATCTATTCTGCGTAGTTTATGCCAAGGTTGAAGAGACAAATTGTGGAGGTGGGCAACACCAGCATAAGTGATACCTTGCTAGGGTGGCATTCTCTGCGGTTTGAATAGGATCCACCAGCAGCAAGTCCTGCGTCAGTTTGGCCTGATCTTGCTCTAAATTTAATCAAGTGCAACATTTCTGGTCAAGTGGAGGATTTTGAAATCAGTGATGGACTGATGACTGAATAAAGAGCTGCCTATAACAGCAGCTCACGCGGATGCCTGGTGACTGAGTCACGAAGCTGCACTTAAAATCAGAATTGAATCGGGGATGATCCTTGTGTGCATTCTCTCCCTATCTTTTATCGTCGCCGCGTGACGAGCAAGATAAACAATCCGGAATAATTGAAGCTAAATAAATAAGCGAGTGCATTGCATCAGGCTGCTGATCTGACAGGCTCCCCAAGGGTTTCCGTAACCTCAGTTAAACCACTGACTCAAGTGCTGGTCAGCGCGTTAGTCTTGTCACTCTCATTAATGCTAGCCTACAGCTGTCTCACAATCTCACTGTGCAGGTTGACACGAGGTAACACAGATGCCTCCCGAGTCCTTTATCCCAGCGCCCTCCCCCACCGCACTGTCGCCTGTCAGCTGCAGTCACAGTGTGAAACCTCTGACTTGGGATTCGAATCTTTACAGCCCTGCAGTCGATTTCCTGCAATCCAGTGGTTAAATATAACAAAGTTCGCATGTTTTGACTTATTTATAGCTTAGCCCTTGAAGGCCATGGAAGCCCTGACAGTAGCATTTCAGTTTGCTGCCACAATATATGACAGGGTTAGCACACAGCATTAATTCAGACATTGACAGTGCCATCCAAACCTTTTTGAAACAGTTACTTGGCGTATTAGACATGATTTATGCAGCAAATATTTGTAAGTGGGGGAAAAAAAATGTCCTTTAGTGTTTATTGATTTGAGAGTGGCATCTGCTTTGCTATTTTCAAACCATTTACTGAAAATAAGGTTCAATATCGAAACCAACTATGAATTAGGTAGAATCATTGCATGAATTCTTAACTTATAATAATCTCAATGTTTTTTCAAATGCAGCATTTGTTTTAACTTAGCTTATATGGAGTGGGGTGAGTGGTGGGGGGAGGTGGGGTAGATTTTCCAGCCGTGCTTGCCCCAGAACCGGAAAATCCTACCTGAGGTCAGCAGACCTTTGCATGGTCCTATCCCGCCTGTTACGATCCCCGTAGTGGGCGGGATGGAAAAATTCCAACCATGGTATTTTAATATGCCTTTTGCTTTCCCTAAACTGAAGCCTTTGTTTACCAAACACTTGCCCTCAATTTCCATTTTTGCATTTCTCTGTATTTTTTTTTCCAGAACATTTCAATTGAAATGATTGGAGGGTAACTTGGTCTTATCTTAACAAAATTCTGGCTTGAAGAGTATAACATTGATTTCCAACTTTCCCCTCCTAGTTTGTGTGTGGATAATTGGCAAGATGGAATTGACTTCATACTAAACTATAACATGGCATCAACCAACATTACTCGTGTTTAGATTACAACATGTGGTGGAAAAATGTCTCAAAATTTAGAGGTGTATTCATATGTTGCTTCTGGTACTACTGTTTGGCTTTTGGGATGGGTCATGATCAATATTGGGTGGTTTGGTATTGTTTAAATTCCGCAAGTCCTCCCCATCAACAACTGTAACTTTTGCAGAACTTTGGAAACCCTGAAGAAACAAAATGAATGGGGAAGAAATGAATGGTTATAATGTTTTTATTTCGATTATGTTCAGCACATGGGAATCTCCCAGCACAGTGGGTAGCGGCCCTACCTCTGAGCCAGAAGCTATGGCTTAAGTCTCACTTGATGGCCAAGGAAGGTGCACTCATAATATGTTATGTATCAGACTGTAAATCTTTCCAACATACACCAATGGCAGGTGGTAAAAGTGGGTGAGATTCCTGGTCAGCCATGTATTGGAAAGAATTTTGGACTCCCCATCAATTGTCCTTCAGTATCAGGGGGACTAGCAGGCTAAATACATGGCGGGGGGGAGGGGGGGGGCATGGATAGGGCTTGGGTGGGATTGTTGTTGATGAAGACGAGATGAGCCAAATTGCCCCCTTCTGCATTGCAGAGATTTTATGATGACAGATGAACCAGTATTCCAAAATGCAATGTGTCAAAGGTAGTTACACGTAAGTTCGGCATTAAAAATCAATCCAGATTGCCGTAGTTATGAGGGATTTCAATCTGCGTATTGATTGGTCGACCCATGTTGGACACGGTGGGCTCGAGGAGGAGTTCTTGGAATGCTGCCGGGATAATTTCCTTGAACAGTGTGTGTTGGAGCCGACGAGGGAGCAAGCTATCTTGGATCTGGTGCTATGTAATGAGGCGGGTAGAATTAGGGACCTTGAGGTGAAGGATCCTCTTGGAGAGAGTGATCATTGTATGGTGGAGTTTCTGGTGCAGATGGAGGAGGAGAAAGTGGGTTCCCAGACATGCGTCCTTTGTTTGAATAGAGGGGAGTACGGTAGGATGAGAGAAGAATTGGCGAATGTGGACTGGGGGAGTGCATTGGAGGGAGGGTCTGCTGAGGAGCAGTGGAGGATCTTTAAGGAGATCTTTCTTGGTGCTCAGCAGAAATTTATTCCGATGGTCAAAAAGGACTGTAGGAGGAGAGGTAATAAGCCGTGGATAACGAAGGAGGTGAAGGAAAGTGTTAAATTAAAAGCGGAGGAATTTAGAGTAGCTAAGAGTAGTGGGCGAGAAGAGGATTGGGAGAGGTTTAAATGTCAACAAAGATTGACAAAGAAGTTGATAAAGGAGGGTAGGAGAAACTATGAAGCTGGGCTAGCGCTTAATATAAAAAAGGATAGCAAGAGTTTTTATAAATATATAAAAAGGAAGAGGCTGGCTAGGGTGAACGTTGGTCCTTTAGAGGATGAGAAAGGGGACCTAGTGGTAGGGGATGGGGATATGGCTAAGGTATTGAATAACTTTTTTGTTTCTGTCTTCACGGAGGAGGACGTGAATAATTTGCCGGGTGTTAGCGATGGAAAGGTGGTAGGACTGGAGGGTCTTAATGACATTACTGTTACTAGAGAGGCGGTGCTCAACAGACTGGAGGGGCTGATTGTGGACAAGTCCCCAGGACCGGATGGAATGCATCCGAGGGTTCTGAAAGAAATGGCGGAGGTTATAGTGGATGCCTTGGTGGTTATTTTCCAGACGTTGCTGGATTCCGGGGAAGTGCCGGAACATTGGAAAACGGCTAATGTTACGCCGTTGTTTAAGAAGGGAGCCAGGCAAAAGGCAGGGAATTATAGGCCGGTTAGTTTAACGTCTGTGGTAGGTAAAATGTTAGAATCCGTCATTAAGGAGGAAATTGCGAGGCATCTTGAAGGGAATTGCTTGATAGAGCAGACGCAGCACGGTTTCATTAAAGGGAAGTCGTGTCTGACAAATTTACTGGAGTTCTATGAGGATGTGTCTAGGGCGGTGGATAGAGGAGAGCCGGTGGATGTGGTCTTTCTGGATTTTCAGAAGGCGTTTGACAAAGTACCTCATAAGAGGTTATTGCAGAAGGTCAGGGGACTTGGAGTTGGGGTAAGGTGTTAGCGTGGATAGAGGATTGGTTGTCAAATAGGAGGCAGAGAGTGGGGGTCAACGGGTGCTATTCGGATTGGCGGTTGGTGACTAGTGGAGTGCCCCAGGGGTCGGTGCTGGGGCCTCAGCTTTTTACCATTTATATAGATGATCTGGAGGAGGGAACCGAGTGTAGGGTGTCGAAATTTGCGGATGACACCAAGATTGGGGGAACGGCAAATTGTGCGGAGGGTGTGGAGAGTCTGCAGAAGGATCTAGATAGGCTGGGCGAATGGGCCAGGAAATGGCAAATGGAATTTAATGTTGGCAAGTGTGAGGTGGTCCACTTTGGTAGGAAGAATGGTAGGAAGGACTATTACTTATGTGGCGAAAAACTGCAGCAGGCGACGGTGCAGAGGGACCTTGGGGTCCTTGTGCATGAGTCGCAAAAACCCAGCTTGCAGGTGCAGCAGGTGGTCAGGAAGGTGAATGGGATGCTGGCCTTCATAGCGAGGGGGATTGAATATAAAAGTAGGGAGGTCTTGCTGCAGCTGTATAGGACATTGGTGAGGCCGCAGCTGGAGTACTGTGTGCAGTTTTGGGCGCCGCACCTGCGCAAAGATATTTTGGCCTTGGAGGGAGTGCAGAGGAGGTTTACTAGGCTGATACCGGAGTTGAGGGGGTTGAGCTATGAGGAGAGGCTGAATAAACTAGGCTTGTACTCGTTGGAGCTTAGAAGAATGAGGGGAGATCTCATTGAGACGTATAAGATGATGAATGGGATGGATAGGATAGAGGTGGAGAGACTCTTCCTGCTCAAAAAAGACAGTAGGACTAGGGGGCACAGCCTCAAGATAAAGGGGGGGCGTTTTAGAACGGAGTTGAGGAGGAACTTCTTCACTCAAAGGGTGGTGAATCTCTGGAATTCTCTACCCGTTGAAGTGGTGGAGGCTGCCTCGCTAAATATTTTCAAGAAGCGGGTTGATGGGTTTTTGATAAGAGAGGAGATTAAGGGTTATGGGGAGAGGGCCGGAAGGTGGAACTGAGCCACGACAGATCAGCCATGATCTTATTGAATGGCGGGGCAGGCTCGAAGGGCCAGATGGCCTACTCCTGCTCCTATTTCTTATGTTCTTATGTGGGCTCTAGGCTCCAATCATCCCTTTTCTGCCCGGGAATATATTACCTTGTTATGCTGTAAGTTGCACGCCTTCAATTGGATGTTCCTTTTGTTTTTGCAAGTCCCAGGTCCTCAGCTCATAAAGAAACTCAAAAGCTTCAAACATTGAAATGTCGCTGTTTCTCAAAATACCAACATCCACAGTGGTTAGCAGTGCTGTCACACAGCGAGTGACTTGGGTTCAAGGGACCCGGGTTCGATTCCCGGCTTGGGTCACTGTCTGTGTGGAGTCTGCACATTTTCCCCGTCTCTATGTGGGTTTCCTCCGAGTGCTCCAGTTTCCTCCCACACAGTCCGAAAGACGGGCTGGGTAGATGCATTGGCCACGCTAAAATTCTCCCTCAGTGTACCTGAACAGGCGTATGGCCACTAGGGAACTTTCACAGTAATTTCATTGCAGTGTTAATGTAAGCCCACTTATGACACTAATAAATAAATTTTATCTTTGATTTTAACTGCTAATTATAAAAACTTAAGGTACAAGTAAGACAAAACAACTTTAAAATGGGGACTGAATATCATCTGAGTGCCCAGATCCACTTATCACCAATACTTTAATCATGTTTCGTTTGAAGACTGTGCTGGATTTTGACTCCCACACACAATCAATTGGTATCTAAATAAGACAAGCTTAAGTATCAATACAAATAAATGAAACAGGACATCTCACCAGTGATGGGGAACTCCCTGTAATGTTTCACTTCTATAAAAGATGGCGATTTAAAAAGAAACTGTCTTAACAAAGCAAAATATCTTCCAATTATCTCCAGGTCTATCCGTAACAATGGAGAGAATCTTGAAGAAGGCATACCAATGATGTTACTAATTAAGGAGTTAATGCTCTGTCTTGGCCACCCTTTAGTTACTTCCACAGCAACCAAGAGACCCTGTGAAGTGATCCTGCCTGCTGGGAGATGACTACCTGAGAAGCACTGACATATCTTGGTCTGCACAGCCACTCAAGTGTGTTACCCTATTAAAATAGCAATCGAGATTATGAATGGGTTATGCCGTGATATTTTTAGTCGCTGTTTTGCTACTCAGCTGTGACTTCTTGAAGCCTGCTGAGCAAGACCTTATTCTGTAACAAAAGCATTCAAAAACTTGCAGATGATAGAAATCTGACAGAAAAATCCGGAAATCCCAAGACTTGTGCAGAAAGAAGCAGAATGAATGGGCAAATGTTAACTATCTCCTGGATGACAGGAATAGGGGTGGTGAGGCTGGTAAAATTGGAAGGCGGGGGGCACTGTGCTAGGATGGATTCCTATGAGGGGATTTTCCCAGTGGTGGGCGTTGAGGAAGTTGGACTCTCTACTCCAAGGACGCAAGCAACAAATTTACATAATGAAAGGCTTTATTCAGAACCATTTTGTGAGGGGGGTGGGAGGAGGGCGGTGATGTAATGTCTTTTGCTGATGACAGAGTGGGGGGTGATGTGTGGGGAGACAAGATCCCCCCAAACCCTGTGAGGCTGCTACCTCCAGGGAGGCCATCGCCTTGAGGCAGCCTGGAGGCAGGGTGGGGGTGGGCAATCAGAGATTGAGGCTCTGTGTTCCACGGGAGGGAGTGCAGGCAGGAAAGGCAGCCTTCAGTGGGCTTGCTCTATATTGGTAATGTCCTTCCGTTACATCCCCTCCCCACCCCCAACCAACCCCACCACGCCACCACCCTACTCCACCTCAGCATCCTAACTTTGAATTTATCATTCCCATTTGTTGGGTGCCTCCACCTTGAAACTTAGAAACGTAGAAAATGGGAACACGAGGAGGCCATTCAGCCCTTCAAGCCTGCTCTGCCATTCGTTTTGATCATGGCTGATCATTCAACTCAATAGCCTGATCCCACCTTCCCCCCGTATCCTTTGATCCTCTTTGTCTAAAGTGCTATATCTAACTGCCTCTTGAAAACATTCAATGTTTTGGCCTTAACTACTTTCTGGGGTAGCAAATTCCATAGGCTGATCACTGTCTGGGTGAAAAAAATTGATCCTCATCTCTATCCTAAACAGTCTACCATGTACCCTCAGACTGTAATCCCTGGTTCTGGATCCCTCACCATTGGGAACATCCATGTTGCCTCTGGCCTGTCTATGTTGGAATGAGGTATTGCCAAGTCGAGCATCCACCACTTCTGGTGGCAAGTGCTGAGACTTCAGAGTTGTCTCACCTCTGTTTTAAGTTTATTAATCAGTGTGATAGGTAGGCTTACATTCACACTGTAATGAAGTTATTGTGAAAACCCCCTAGTTGTCACACTCCGGTGCCTGTTCAGGTACGCTGGGGTAGACTTTAGCATGGCCGATGCATCTAACCAACACGTCTTTCGGACTGTGGGAGGAAACCCACATAGACATGGGGAGAATGTGCAGACTCTGCACAGACAGTGACCCAAGGCAGGGATTGAACCCGGTCCCTGGCACTGTGAGGATGCAGTGCTAACCATTGTGTCACTGTGCCGCTCGGGTTGGATCAGCAGGACCAGGAGTCCTGTCGCGAATCCTCAATTAGGCAGCGGGCCCACAGATGGCAAATCAGGGGACCGCATGTGGTAAAATTACTGAGCCGGTCACTCTGCCAGCAAGAGCAGGCTCAGGATTCACTTTAAGGCCTAAGGTTGGGGTTCTAAAGCCCACAGTAAAATTCAATTCAACATTTTGTATTTGTGTTTTTTCATCAGACCTTTATTCTGTTTTATATTGTTGTTAAGTGGGGTGAGTGTACATTACAGCTGGAAAGCACCATGCAGATTGACTTCCTCATTTTGTTATAGTAAAATCAGAAACTTCTCTTCTTTATCTAACCTCACTATGATAAGTCAGAGAACTTCTCACATCCACTGCCTCCTGAAGGGCTCAGTTATAAATACAGCACCAGGAATGGCAGAAATCATTCAAGCTAGCAAGTCTCCAGATTCATTCCCTGTCCTGTACTAGCTGCTCTTAGCAGCCAACACTGCATTTAGCCTAAGTTCCTGAAAAATTCCTGCTCCTGTCGCTATCTATATTTCTTGTTGGAAAGGATTTGGATCCAGAAAAGACTGAGTTGTGATACTTTCGGAATTGAGAAGCCTGTTGATACTCAGAAGCTCGTATATTTTCAGTTTTTATCTTCATAAGCATAATATGCTGTGAAAACTTACAAAAATAGGGTTGGAACGCTTAGGGGTCATTGGGTGGAATCTCACGCCCTCCCCCATTGCAATTGGGGCGTTTGTCAGGAGAGAAGATAGCATGTAGGATTTGGCATTTAATTCCCACTGATAGGCCTCATCCTGCCTTTGCTGGTAATAACCCAGGTGAGGGGCTCACCATGTGGAGAGCAAACCCTGGCATATTTGCATGAGAGTTTGCAGGGAGGCTCCTTCATTCAAGGGCACCCAGAGGAACCCGGTTTTGGGAAGGTGGGTGCCATTGAGAGCCACCCCTCTGCCCCTACTGCTGACATCCTTCACCCTCAACCCCCTACTCTGCAAGCCCCCCACTGCCAGAATTGTCCACTTATAGCCTGAGATTCTAGTCCTAGGGTATACCTGCAGAAGGCATCACCTCCCTGGTGGCGCTACTGGCTTCGATCCCTTGGCAAATCTCGGTGGCCAGGTCATCAGCCCAGGCTCCTTGATCCCAGAAGATATTTTTAATTGAATTCAAATTCCACCATCTGCCATGTTGGGATTTGAACCCGGGTCCACCAAGAACATTAGCTGAGTTTCTGGATTAATAGTCTGACGATATAGTTATTTTGTATAATACATTTTTGCCCATTTAGGCATAAATTTCCCTCCCTTCTCCCAAATGCTATGTGCTGTCCTCATTCTGAGGTCAAAATGCAATATGGTCAATGGCTTGTCCACTGCCTGAGTGGAAAAAAAATGCAGTGAGTCTTCCCAAAAAGAGGTGATGTTGGCGTTGAATGGTTTCAAGAGGGAGATGACACATTTCTAATAAAAAGAAGGGAAAGGGGGACATGGGGAACAGGTGGGAGATGGATTTGAGACCTGGGAGAGATCAGCCATGATCTGATTGAATGGCAGAGCAGTCTTGAAGGGCTGAGCTTACTTACTTCTGCTCCTTCTTCCTATGTTCCTATCATCCTCTCCAGTAGGCAGCCATGACCCTTGTTGCCTATATAAGGTTCTGGTCATTATTTTTCACCTGAGTTGAAAACCAGCTCCAAAAACTAGCGATGAACCTCACCGCTCACCGAGAACTATTAAGGACAATAATTGAGCAAACCTCCACACTGGCAGTTCTGCTTCTGATCATGAATTCACAACACAAAACCCCTCTCAGGCTGCCCTCAGCACATGTTCTAACTAAACAAAAAATATTTAGTGCTTTCAACAGGTGTAGAATGTCACAATTTCCATTTTTTTTGTTGCAAAGCTACCCAGTGTAAAGGAGTTTTACAGATCATTTACTGTGCTGATTTCTTCAGCTGTGCATATATTGGCAAGCATCCTCCAAATGACTGTGGCTCCTATTTTGGCCAGGAATAAATAGTTCAGATGTAATAAAGCAGATACAGTGTGATTTGTTGGTGTGTTCTTCCCTCCCACTATCATCTCCTCCAGACAACCCACATGATGCAGCAGATAAAGTTCAGCGTGTGTTATTACACTTACCTCCCCCTCCACTAAGAGAGCCTTTGATCTTCTTACAAAATAAACAAAGATCATGCACAATATTGACTCTGTCATTCTGTTAGTCTAATGTCTTCTTCTACACAGTTTGCAACCCTTTGAGAGCCACAGTTATAAGAACAAAGAAAATTACAGCACAGGAACAGGCCCTTCAGCCCTCCAAGTCTGCATCAACCATGCTGCCAGTGCGAACTAAACCCCTCACCTTCCTGGGGATCATATCCCTCTATTCCCACCCTAAATTTGTATTCTAAGGGGCCCCTTAAAAATCTTTCTGTGCTATAAGGAACAGAATATGAGCTTTGCACAAAAATACCACTAATCACACCTTCTACACTTCTGTGCATTTCTCTAATGTTACTGCATAAATATGCCTGTATGTTTCAGGAAATAATCTACTCCATAAGTCTTGATCTCTTTCCGTGCAGCTAATGATTTAGATTGAATCCACAGATAGTCAGTTAAACTGTGCCTCCTTTCAAAGTAGAAAATTATCCAGTGTCTGCAACATCAGGGTGATCCTGAGCCCTCGCTCACCGGCGAGATCATGCCTTCTGATTTTCACTGTCCCTTGCCAGCGATGTAATCAGGTTCATGCCGACAACTGGTGTCAAACTGATTTCAATACATGACAATACATTGTCATTTATAAAAGGACCCCCCCTTGCAATTTATTGAGCCAGAGGCATATTTTTAAATCACACTGACGCAACAGCTTTACTCACACATGAACCTGTCATGGGGATCCCCACCCCCCCCCCTCCCCCAACCCACTCATTGGGAGCATAAGGGTGAGCGTAGCTCCCTGGGGCGAGGGACATGCTTGATTGGCACTCATCCACCACATGAGATTACAGGGCGGCACGGTGGCACAGTGGTTCGCACTGCTGCCTCACAGCACCAAGGACCTGAGTTTGATTCCTGGCTTGGGTAACTGTCTGTGTGGAGTTTGCACATTCTCCCAGTGTCTGTGTGGGTTTCCTCCAGGTGTTCTGGTTTCCTCCCACAGTCCAAAGATGTGCAACTTAGGTGAATTGGCCATGCTAAGTTCTTCCTCAGAAAAGGTGCCTGAGTGAGGCGACTAGAGAATTTTCACAGTAACTTCATTGCAATGTGAATGGCAGCCTACTTGTGACTAATAAGTAAACTATAACTTTAACATTGACGTGACCAGGCAGCGGCTTGGCAATGTCCCCTGGCACTGCCCCTGACACAGTTGGTACTGCCAGGTTGATGGGTGTTGGGGGTGGGAATGGGTAGGATGGGTAGGATGGAGGGGAGCTCCTGAGACCTCCATGGTTTGGTGGGGGTGTAATCCCTCTTTGGTCTGATCAGGATGCCCAGTGGCACAGTGGTTAATGCTGCTGCCTCCTAGATCCAGGGACCCAGGTTCAAATCTGGTGTTTGGTGGTGCTGTGGGGAGTGGCACATTCTCCCCATGTCTGCATGGGTTTCCTCTGGTTTCCCCCCACAGTCTAAAGATGGATTGGTTAGGTGGATTATCCATGCTAAATTGCGCCTTAGAGTCAAAGGAACGAGCAAGATAAATATGTGGGGTTATGGAGATAGGGCAGGTGTAATGGGCCAAATGGCTTCCTTCCACACTGTAAGGATTCTGTGATTCAATGACTAAACATGTCTTAGTTCAGGTTCTTCTAACTTTCATCTATGCTGAACTTATACAAGTCATGAGTTAGACCTCAGCTGGAGTGGTGTACAGTTCTGGGCACCATACTATAGGAAAGATGTGAGTGCATTGGGTAGAGTGCAGAAGAGGTTCACAAGAATGGTTCCAGAAAAAAGAAGCTTCAGTTATAGGGATAGGTTGAAGAGGTTGGGACTGGTCTTCTCGAGGAGCAAAAGGCTGAAGAGGCGATTTGGTAGAGATGTTGAAAATCATGAGGAGACTAGATAGAGTGGATAGGGAGAAACTGTTCCCGCTCGTAAAGGGATCAAAAATGAGAGGGAACGGATTTAAGGTGATTTGTAAAAGTGGCAAATGTGATGTGAGAAAACCTTTCTCACACAGTGATTGGTTTGGGCCTGAGACGCTCTGTCTGGAAGTGTGGTGGAGGCAGGTTCAATCGAAGCATTCAGGAGGGAATTTGATGATCATTTGAATGGAAACAATGTGCAGGGTATGGGGAAATGGTAAGGCAATGGCATGATGCTCATTTGGAGAGCCGGTGCAGGCACGATTCTGTGATTCTGCAAAATTGGATGAGCTTGGTCAAAAAAGGGCAACATCTGGAATGTTCATCTGTAATCTCTCTCCACGTGGTAATACTTCCAGAATATGTAAAAGCACAACTAAGGAGCTCCTTCCATACCACAATTTCCCAGTATGTGCCGCTCATGGAGAAAGTAACTGTAGGAGCTCCAAAAATGTCTTATACCAATATATTGGGTACGATTTTCTGCTCCCCTGTCATGCGTTTTGCAGCAGCCCACCATTGGTCAGCAGTCGGATCTTACAGTTGTTTGCACCGTCTGCCACTGTGGAACATACAGCAGTCGGTGATGGAGGTGGGGGTGGGATCGGGGTTCATTATCAGCGGAACCATGAGAACCTACCATTGGGAAAAACCGGAAATTCTCGCCCAATATTGATTTTAAAAATACAAGATTGTCATCTGGTCAGGCTGGGCCAGATTTGGGATTTTATCTCAGTCCCAGAACCAAATTCAAATATGCCCTTCCCCAGTGTCCACTTTCCTGCTTAAATGGTTGAATAGTGCTAAGAAGGAACAACCATTCTTTCTTCTCCTTTACCCAAGGCCTCCACTCACTCTTGGCTGATGCCAACAAGCACACATGACAAATTTGCAACACTACATTCTGCACTGTCTCCTTTCCTTCTCCATGAACAGTATGCTTTGCCTGTATAGCGTACAAGAAACAATAGTTTTCACTGTAAAAAAATACAGCTGGAGTACTGTGTGCAGTTTTGGGCGCCGCACCTGCGCAAAGATATTTTGGCCTTGGAGGGAGTGCAGAGGAGGTTTACTAGGCTGATACCGGAGTTGAGGGGGTTGAGCTATGAGGAGAGGCTGAATAAACTAGGCTTGTACTCGTTAGAGTTTAGAAGAATGAGGGGAGATCTCATTGAGATGTATAAGATGATGAATGGGATGGATAGGATAGAGGTGGAGAGACTCTTCCCGCTCAAAAAAGACAGTAGGACTAGGGGGCACAGCCTCAAGATAAAGGGGGGCGCGGTTTAGAACGGAGTTGAGGAGGAACTTCTTCACTCAAAGGATGGTGAATCTCTGGAATTCTCTGCCCGTTGAAGTGGTGGAGGCTGCCTCGCTAAATATTTTTAAGACGCGGGTTGATGGGTTTTTGATAAGAGAGGGGATTAAGGGTTATGGGGAGAGGGCGGGAGAGTGGAACTGAGCCACGACAGATCAGCCATGATCTTATTGAATGGCGGGGCAGGCTCGAAGGGCTAGATGGCCTACTCCTGCTCCTATTTCTTATGTTCTTATGTTCTTACATGTAACAATAATAAATCAAATCAGATCAAATCAAAAAGAAAGGATTAAGCCTTGGCCATTCACATCTTGCTGCCTGATATGAATTACCCTCAGTGCACTTCCACATGCTGATCAGGACAACTGATTTCAGTGAGCTGTGTGACGGATATAGCTTTGCCATGCCTCACATTAACTGCAACTGGCTTAGCAGAAACATTTTTCATGGTTTTGTGGTACAGAGGGCCGAACTAACTCTTGCACTGGTCAGTGACCTATTTTGGTCCTGGGTTGGTCACTGACCAGTGTGGCTGCGATTGCAAGGAGCACCACAAATGTTGAACCTTTGCTGGCTACACTTGACTGGCTCACTGATGAAGTGCTGTTGGCGGACCAATTGCAAAGCCTAGCATGACACTGTTGCTACGCCATTGTCAGAAATCAGCAACCTTGTTCAGATTGCTATATATAACCCATGGTTCAAATATCACAAATTCACTCTATGCAGCAGATCAGATTTACCTGTCTCCCAGTGGATTAAAAGTCCAGTTACTTTAAAACAATCTCTTTGGGCCTGCACCATGGTCTGCTGGGAGACAGATAAATCAGAGTTTCTTCACAACTAATTTTACATTGCTTCAAAAAAAAATGACCATGACAATTTTTTTTGCTATTGTATTGTTCTGTGAAATTTTTTCCTCATTTCGTCCCCCGAGCTCTCCAAACAGCTCTTAGAGTACTAGGAGTTAAAGGCCTCTTGTGGTGAAGAGCATAGCGACCAGTTGATTGATTACCTCATAACCATTTATCAATCTTTTTATTAAGATCTCCAACATCCAAAAGCGTCTCAGGATATCAGAGTCCCTAGGCATGGGCTGTCATATATCTTCTGAATGTCAACCACCTGAGATTGTAACCAGAATTTCAAATTACTGTGAAAGAAATAGGGAGACCTTTTCTGAGTGTTGTGTGTTTCACTTTAATATTAGGATCTCTCCTATTGAAGCCAGTTCCAGGTTTCTCAGATTGGGATAACAATTGCGTGCAAAGGAGCAGCTTGCTCCCAAGCCTCTTCTATAGCTGCTCTGACTATACAATTTGAAGAGTAGCTTCTGCCTTTTCTTCTTTTTTCCCTGCCTGGTATGTGTTCACTGCTTCCCTGCAGTGTTGTGGCCAATGTGAGGGACTCATCAGTGTGGAGAATTGGAGGCATAACTTAGGCCCCGTGTTTCAATCCTTGGCCAGGTGTGCAGAGTTGGGCTGAACTCCAGGTTTTGTGCACTGGATTGGAAGTTGGGAACCAGTGCGAGGCTGCCAGGTATGGAGGTGGACTGGATTAGTACCCATCCCTAGTTGCCCTTGAGAAAAGTGGTGTTGCACTGACCTCTTGGACCATTGCAGTACAACTGAATGGCTTGCTAGGTCATTTCAGTGGGCAATTGAGAGTCAACCACATTGCTATGACTCTGGAGCCACATGTCGGCAGAGCGGGTAAGGGCAGCAGATTTCCTTCCCTAAAAGACATTAGTGAACCAGATGGGTTTTTTGGATATTTGACAATGGTTTCACGCTCATCAGTAGAATCTTAATTTCAAATATGTTTTATTGAATTCAAATTCCACCAACTGCTGTGGCAGGATCCGAACCTGGGTCCCCTGAGCTGAGTTTCTGGATTAATAGTCTAGCGATAATACCATTAAGCCATCACCCCCTCGTGTATCCCACCTTGTGTTAATATGCTGAAACATTGTGTAACTGCGTTATTAATCATTGAGGATTATCATTGAAATGAGTGTGGACAATCACAATTCGGTCCGTAGGGTATGCAATATAAAACAAGTCCTATTTGGTGCTAATATTACATTCAAAGGAAAACTTAGAAAACAGCACTTTGCAGCAGTGCGTCAAGAGGAGGAGTTTTATCCTGCAATAGTACAACAGATCTGCAGTGACTTATAATACAGCCTGTTTGTTCTTTCCATTTAAATCAATGTGAAAGTGACCCAGACAGGATGGCATCACACTGCAACAGTCAGTATACCTTTAATATTTACATAAAACATAGAACATTACAGCGCGGTACAGGCCCTTCGGCCCTCGATGTTGCGCCGACCAATGGACAGTAGAAAATGGACAGTAGTGTTACAGTAACACATCCATTGTTCTCAGAGAGTGGATCAAGCATGAAGGAATCCTATGTTCCAAAAAAAACATTTACAGCACATGCCATTGTCAATAGGAATTCCCATTGATGTCACCCCATGCCAGCGGGAAACTCGCCAGCAGAGGTGTACTGCCAGCAGGACTGGGACTGAAACGAAGCAGACATTTCAATGTTAATTTTTTCTTTAAGTATGCTGATGTATGGATTTATTTTTTGGCAGCTGATTTCCACTCAACCCTCGCATCCTCTCTCCTTTTTGTTTTCTGATGGTGCCATTCTTTGCTAGGTTGAATTTTCAAGGGTATCAGTAGCTATTCACTCAGAACTGGTAGTCACCTGCACTGATACCCATGGTTCATGTGCAAACACAGATAACTAGCTGGATACATGACCCATGTGGGCAGAGGAAATGGAGAGTTTGTGGCAATTCCGACATTTGTACATTTACTTTTTCCAAGAAAGGTCACTGAAAGCTAATCTGGTGAGTGGCACGGTAGCACAGTGGTTAGCACTGCTGCTTCACAGCTCTAGGGACCTGGGTTCGATTCCTGGCTTGGGTCACTGCCTGTGTGGAGTTTACACATTCTCCTTGTGTCTGCGTGGACTTCCTCTGGGTGCTCCAGTTTCCTTCCACAGTCCAAAGATATGCTGGTTAGGTTGATTGGCCATGCTAAAAATTGCCCTTAGTGTCCTGAGATGTGTAGATTAGAGGGATTAGCAGGTAAAATATGTAGGGGTAGGGCCTGGGTGAGATTGTGGTCAGTGCAGACCTGATAGGCCAAATGGTCTCTTTCTGTACTGCAGGGTTTCTATGAACATCCCCCTCCCTTTTGTTCTTTCTCCCACTTGCATCCATCTCCCCCTGCTGCTGTTAGATGTCTCATTTCCTCCAGTTCTGACAAAAGGTCGATGACCTGAAACAGTGGCCGGAATTCTCCAGCCGTTCACACCAGCGGGATTCACCAGTCCTGCCGGCAACACAACTCCGCCAGTGGGTTTCCCGTCAACGGAAATTCCTATTGACAGTGGCAGCACAAGAGAATCGCGCCACTAGCAAACAACGTGCCATCTCCTGCCAGCAGGAAACACATGGCTGGGAGTCCAGAGAATCTCACCCTTAAACATTCCCTCTGCAATGCTGCTGGACCTGCTGAGCATTTCTAGCATTTTCTGTTCTCATATCAAATTTTCCGCATCCCCCACTACTTTGTTTTTGCATTCCTATTTAAGTCACTTCTTCAAAGAGAGGACTTGATGGGGTCAGATTTTTAAAAAGTTATTAATCATTCATGGGACATTGGTGTCACTGGCTGGCCAACATTTATTGTCCGTCCTTAGGGGCAGTTGAGAGTCAACCACATTGCTGTGGCTCTGGTGTCACATGTAGGCCAGACCAGGTAAGGGCAGCAAATTTCCTTCCCTAAAGGACATTAGTGAACTAGATGGGTTTTTTGACAATCGACAATGATTTTCAGAGTCATCAGTAGATTTTTAATTCCAGATTAGTTTATTGAATTTAAATTCCACCATTTGTCATGGTGGGATTTGAACCCGAGTCCTCAGAACATTAACTGAGAAACGATTGTGCAAAGGCAGCAACCGATCAACCATGTCTTGCTGGAGATGGGATTTTGGCATCTGTCACTTACTGTATCAAGGGGGGGTGGGGTCACGATTGGGTCACCTGGTCAGTGCTAGCCATCAGAAAGAGCAGAGTTGACAGAAATGGAGACCTGAGAATAGTTTCTCACGCTTATATGACATACAGTTTATGTTTTATGTGTCAGAATTCATGGTATTTCCTCTGTTTGTAAGTTCTAGTGAGGAAGTTAATATGAATGCTCTAACCACAGGGAGAAGATGATTTGTCAAGGTTGTGAATGGTTAAAGATTATGGTCTGTGGTCAGTCGCATTGCTTGTTGTGCTTTTTGTGCAGCTATACCTAAATGTGAGACAGGGAAGCCTGCACTCACTCATTATTTTGCTCCATAGCATTTCCAACCTCATTGCATTTACAGAAGAACATGTCTTGGACTCAAGAGTTTGATACTCAGAAACAAACAGAAAGGACACTGTGCATTTGCAGTGTGACAACGTTGACACAGAGCCTTACAGTGCAGAAGGTGTCTGTTTCAACCACTGTGGCTTTTTCAAAGTGTTAATTTGTCCACCATATGATTTTTTTCCCCCCACACACCGACTATTTTTTGCCTTTCAAGTATTCAGCTTGAGAAATAAATGAGGACAGCATTGGAAAAATTGTATGAAAATTGTATAAAGTGGGTGGCACAGCAGCACAATGGTTAGCACTGCTGCTTCACAGCTCCAGGGACCTGGGTTCAACTCCCGTTTTGGGTCACTGTCTGTATGGAGTTTGCACATTCTCCTCATGTCAGCGTGGGTTTCCTCCGGGTGTTCCAGTTTCCTCCCACAGTTCAAAGATGTGAAAGTTAGGTTGATTGGCTATGCTAAAAAAATTGCCCTTTAGTATCCTGAGATGTGTAGGTTAGAGGGATTAGTGGGTAAATATGTAGGGATATGGGATAGGGCCTGGGTGGGATTGTAGTTGGTGCAACTCGATGGGCTGAATGGCCTCCTTCTGCACTGTAGGGTTTCTATGATTTCTACGATAATAACGTTAACTAAGATCTTGACAATATTAAGAGTGAGGTAGGGTTGGAGGTGTGCAACGTTGGCAAAGGTAGAAGTACCATCTTTCACCTTAGCCAGGATCTGGGAATTTGAACTCAGCTTTGAGTAGAGCAGTAAACCAAGGTTTATTTAGGAGTGGCCCGATGGCAAGTCGTTAGCACCGTTGCCTCACAATGGAGGGATCAGGCTCCCCGGCTTGTTAGGAATCTGCACATTCCCCTCCGTGTATATATGGTTTTCCAAAAGATGTGCTGGTTAGGTGCTTTGGTCATGCTAAATTCTCCTTCAGAGTACCCGAACCAGCGTCAGAGTGTGGCGACTAAGGGATTTTCAAAGTAAGTTCACTGCAGTGTTAATGTAAGCCTACTTTGTGACACTAATAAACTGAAAAAAAGGTTGTGAAAGGTTCAGCCTAAGCAAGTAGTCAGGGAAGAAATGGCTTCAGTAGAAAAGTTATGGGGCATGATATTACCAGGCGCTCACACCACGTTCTCACTGCTGCGAGGTTGACTGGGCCCCAAATTCTCCAACCTTGCTGCACAGGGATGGAAAAATCCCACTGGCATGAACGGTGGTAATGTTCTGGCAGTGGTGTTTTGGTGTTCAGTGAATTCGTTGGTTTCAATCTTACTTACGTTCTATTGGATGAAATTTGGGTTTGTGCACTATTGAAAAAAGCCATTTGGTTGCAATCAGAAGAAGAGCGCCAAAAATTTTTTAACCTCCTGAATTGCAGTGAGGAATATTTACTCACTGATGCACTGGGAGCATGAGTGTTGTTGAGGTAAGCGGAGGAGGGGGATGTGGTGGGAGGCAGTAGACAGGAATTCTGCCCTTTTGAGTTTCCTCGCATCCATACATCAAGTGGACTTTTGATTCCATAGTGTGCAACTTTAGATAGTGACAGGTTGACAGATTCCCTGCTCAGAATGAACCTCACTAAGAGATTTGTCTTCCAGTCAGGTGAATAAGATTCCAGTGAAGGCTGCAGGGTCCTATCCTGAATGGGGTTTGTTCACAGGGTAGGTATTTAAATTCCCAGTGCAGGGAATCTCCCCCAAAGAGATTCCCATCCATGACCCTAGCTGAAGGAGCCACCTCAAGGGAATTTGCTTTATAGGGGGGTGGGGAAACTCTGATGACAAGTGAGCTTGGTAGGCTGGAATGGAGCCCTACTGCTCTTCCTGGCCCATGAGATGTACTCTGAATGCATTTTCTATTGTCCTGAATCTGTCCTCACCTCACTGCAGCTACCAGTTTCCCTCAGGCCTGACCCAGCTGACCCCAGTTTCACCTGCCAAGCAGGTTGAATCCAAGGTTTCCAGCGCTGTTAACATGCCACAACACCCTCTTATGAGATTGTTGGATATTCACTTTTTGTCCCACCTAAGTAAAATCCTGAAATCAATGCATTTGAGGCAGCTTTCTGACATGTTCAGAATTTGTTGCCCATTTATCTCCCCAACTATACCCAACTGCACTCACTCCTCCATGATAAAAATGTTCCCACATTCCTTTGAGGTAGTTCAGACATAATTGGAACACAGAATTATTGTTAAATACATGTATTATCATTGAGATTTAGGATGTATACTTCACGGATGGGGTATGTACAGGGTCTGTGTTTAGGTATACTGTGATATTGCACAGTGGGACGGCACCGTGGCACAGATGTTAGCACTGCTGCCTCACAGCATCAAAGACCTGGGGTCAATTCCAGCCTTAGATCACTGTCCGTGCAGAGTTTGCATGTACTCCACGTACCTACGTGAGTTTCCTCAGGCTGCTCCAGTTTCCTCCCACAATCCAATGATGTGCAGGTTAGGTTGACTGGCCATGCTAAATTGCCTCCTCAGGGGGACCAGCTGGGGGAAATACGTGGGGTTACGGGTATAGGTCCTGTCTGGGATTCTTGTCGGTGCAGGCTCGATGAGTCGGATGGCCTCCTTCTGGACTGTAGGGATTCTATGATTCTATGATACCAGCATTTGCATGATAACCCAAAAGTGTAGCCTCAGCTATACTTAACACAGAAGTGGAACTATGATTCAGAAGACTACTGAATGCACGACAGTTGTGCAGTGCGGAACTCCTCCACAAAATTCTTTCCCATTAGTTTGAGCGTGTGACCCATTCATAGGCCTAATTTCTTTATTTGTATTGTGATAAAAATACCCTGGCTTTTACTGCACACCCAAATGTTCCAAAAAACAAGTCTCTTTGAGTCATAATCTGACCTCCTTTTCATCATGCAACAATTTGTAGTACACTGATAATCATTGGGGAAACCCCTTTGCCAAATATCATCTCAGTATCACTATTGTTCTGTTTCACACAGTGATCTTTTTCCCAAAACAATGTCCACATGTTGTACAAGTAATTTTTAAAAATTCAATTACAACATAAAATAACTCTGATATCTCATTCTCCTTAATGTTAAATTTAAATTGCAACCCTTCTAATGCAGGACAGCAACCACCTTGTCATTTTATTTTTTTTGACAGCATTGGAAGAGATGATTCCTGTCCAAAAGAGCAGATGAAATCCCAGATAACCAGCGTAATATCAAAATTGAAATGCAAGGAAGTGAATAGAGGACATTTGCTCTCTAACTTCCGATTTTAATTGCTGGCTTAGGCACACAGCTTCATACCACCTTTGCAAATGTGCTTACTATGAGCGAGGTAGCAACACTTCACTTGTGGATGGTGATGGTGTGGTTAAGGTCACCACAAAAGTGCGGTCAGCCCTTGACAAGCCCCCTCCTGTGTGGACAGTTCCCGTAATGGGTGGCAGCAAGCTGCCTGATTTCCCTGAAACACCACCACAAACCCCTGGATTCACTTCGCATATTATATTGACAAATTCTGAATGGAAAATTTTCAGTTCCTTTTTTTTTCAAACTCAGTTAATGAAAAAAAATGTTAACTTCTCAAACGACACAAAACAAGCTTTTGACTTCCCCTAAAATAAATAATATCATGCAGAAGACGCTTGTCTTAATGAATATCTGGGTGTGTTTGAAAAATAGCATCTCTGTCAAAGCTTAAGGCTATTAAATGCTTTTGGGGGGTTTATGTTTTGAGTGTAACATAATCCATCTTTTCACATCAAGTTCAAAATGAGAAAAAAAACACAAGCTTAGAAACTATTGCTCATTACATTAACAGCATGAACTTGGCGCAGACAATTCACTAACTTAACTTATTTAAAGTAAATAGGTTTCTGCATGAGTAGCAAGAATGTCTTCCATTTGTATAAAATTATATACAGCCTTGTTATGGGTGGCACAGTGACACAGTGGTTAGCACTGATGTCTCACAGCGCCAGGGACACAAGTCCAATTCCCAACTTCGGTCACTGTCTGCGTGGAGTCTGCACGTTCTCCTCGTGTCTGCATGGGTTTCCTCCAGGTGCTCCAGTTTCCTCCCACAGTCCAAAAGACATGCTGGTTAGGTGCATTAGCCATGTTAAATTCTCCCTCAGTGTACCGAATCAGGCACCCAACTGGGGGATTTTCACAGAATCATCATTACACTGTTAACGTAAGCCTATTTGTGACACTAATAAATAAACTTTTTTAAAACTTTTAACCTCATGCAATATCAACACCATCTTTTCATTTATTTTGTATGCACTGGTGGAGGGGATTCCCACTCTGCCAGGCAGATGAAATCCCAGCATAAAAACAAACAAAGGCCTCATCAATGTTGAATGTACTTCCACTTACTCTGAAACCTCAACTTGTATTGACTGGGAGTGCAATATGAATATAGTTTGGCCATGAGTGTTGCAAAACTAATTTCATGAGATTTGTAAAAGGAAATATAAAGAACAAGGTCAATCAACAAGTAAGAACGCAGCCGCCTGAAAATTCCCTCCTAAGTCGCAAACCATCCTGAATTGGAAATGTATCTCTGTTCCTTCACAATCACCAAGTCAAAATCCTGGAATTTCTCACTTAACAGCACAAGGACTTCAAGAGTTTGAGAAACCAACGCACCAGCATTTTCTCAAAGGTAGTTAAAGATCAGCAAAATAGCCTGGCTTTTCCAGCAATGCTCAAATCCCGCAAGCAAATTTTAAATAAACCACCCCCCCACTCCCACCTATATGTAAACATTGACAACTGGAGAAAGGAAGCATTGACACAAATTTACTTTAAGCTTTATGTTTGATAATGAAACGCTAGGATCTTTTGATAATGTTGTCACAATTCATAGGATTGATTTGATTTTTGCCAAAATGTAGGCTAAATGTACAACAGAGATCTCTTGAAGCAGTATGTTTCTATTGAAGTGTGTGTGTAAATATTGTGAGTACAATATATGGCATTAAAAAAACACATGTATCCTTTTCATCATACATATTATTACATTAGAAAATCTACAATGCCGAAAGAAGCCATTTGGCCAACTGAGTCTGCACCAACAACAATCCCACCCAGGCCCTACCCCCATATTCCTACATATTTACCTGCTAATCCCTCTAATTTATGCATCCCAGGATACTAAGGAGCAGTTTAGCTTGGCCAATCCACCTAACCTGCACATCTTTGGACTGTGGGAGGAAACTGGAGCACTTGGAAGAAACCCACGCTGACACAGGGAGAATGTGCAAACTCTACACAGACAGTGACTCAAGCTGGGAATCAAACACAGGTCCCTGGAGCTGTGAAGCAGCAGTGCTAACCACTATGCTACCATGCTGCCCATTGTTATGAAGGTTTGCGTGGTGGCTGTTTGTATTTGTAATGTTGCCCTGCAATTCAGTTCAAATTCAAGCATTGAAATCTAGGTCATCCAATAATAATAGGATCCACATTGTTAAAAAAACTTTAAAAAGAATCTCACCCAGCACTCTGAAAAGAAGACTACAACATATTGCAGATTTTCAATCTGCGCATTAAATATGTGGAGGAGAGGTGGTACCACAGGATGAATAAGCCCTGCCCTCTCTGAGGATTGAACTCTAGACCTTCAGATTGTGAGACTGATGCAGTGCCTGCTGCACTAAGAAGGCATCGGATGAATAAATGATTAATAAATTAATAAAATAAACTACTTGGTTAGATCATCAGTTTGATAATACCTTTGGTCAGGTAATAAAGCATTGGTTGGATTAATTATTGAGAGTAAAAGGATGCAGGCCTGGAATAGATACAATTGCTTCCCATTGTTTGGCTTGACTGCCACAGTAGGCTTATAACCATGTCAAAGAGTTTGGTGAGATGCATTAGTTACCATGAGAATCAACTTCCTCTGATAGTCTTCATTTTGCTGATCATATTTATTTTTTAATTCATATCCCGAGGACAAAGAAACCAAAACAAGAATGTTCCTGGGATTTGACCCCTTGTGTGACATCTATACTGGAAATGCCAGAGTGTGAGTGAGGACAAATCTGGTTTATCAGTTCCCTAATGTGTAAAATTGGACTTCAGTAAAGCACCATTGAACTGCCAACCTATTGAAGCTATAACACAGCATATAACACAGTGGCACAGTGATTAGCACTGCTGACTCACAGCGTCAGGGACCCAGCTTCAATTCCGGCTTGGGTCACTGTCTGTGTGGAGTTTGGATATTCTCCCCATGTCTGCAAGGGTTTCCTCCCACAGTCTGAAAGGCATGTTGCTTAGGCGCATTGAACCAAACAGGTGCCAGAGTGTGGTGACTAGGGGAATTACACAGTAACTTCATTGCATTGTTAATGTAAGCCTTACTTGTGATTAATAAAACAAACAGCAGTACGAAAGGAAAATTGGAAATAAACATTGTTTTAAAAACAGGGAGAAAATTAATTTTGAATTTAGTAAAGTAATGAACTACAGGCCATAACTTTTCCTGAGCTATGCTCCCTTGAAGCATATTAAATATTTTACCTCAATATCGAGCCAGGGTTTGAACTAAACAAATTAGGTCTGAGTTATTTTGGGTGAGATTATACAAAGTCTGCTCATTTTCAGAAAGATGCAGCCTGGAGTGTTAAGTTGCTTTTTTGTCTTAAGAAATTGCTTTATGTTTAGAGCATTAGACAAGTTCCTAAAAAGATTCTTTTTTCTTTGAAATACATTTCCAAGATTTTTTTATATATATATACATATATAAAGAACAGGAAAACATTTTTATCAAGACATTTAGAAAAGTGAAGAAATGGGAGGAAAGTGTTTGAAATGTGTCAGAGATAAGTTCTTGCGAAAGCTCTGCAAAAAACATGTGGTCTGGTGTTGTTGAGGAACCTTAAGTAACTCTCATTATCTGCCTAGCACATAAGGAAGTCTTATCACTCTAGTTCACATTTCTAGGTATTAGACCAAATTCTGCTTGGCTATTGTTTCTGCTTATGACGCACACGCTTATGACAATCCCAGAACTCACACCAGTTAACACAAAGTGAGCAAAAGGACTTTGTGGATTTTGATGGTCTTGCTGACAATTTAAATAAACTCTGTCGTAGAAGTTTTAGCATTTCGGCAGTTAAGAGATGCACACAACCCCAACATTACTCATTTTCCTTGGTAGGCTTTTGAAACTTTGCTGATTTTTCTTTGCCAGTCCCCACAGGATCTCTCAGTGTCAAGATTTTTCAGACTGCATTGGAGCTGCACCACCTGAGTGGGCTGGATCATAGAATCCTAACAGTGAATCCCATTCGGCCCATCGGGTCTGTACTGACCACAATCCCACCCAGGCCCTATTCCCATCACCCCACATATTTACCCTGTTAATCCACTGATCCTAGGGTCAATTTAGCATGGCCAATCAACCTAACCTGCATATCTTTGGACTGTGGGAGAAAACCGGAGCACCAAGAGGAAACCCACTCAAACACAGACCCGAGGTGGAATTGAACCTGAGTCCCTGGCACTGTGAGGCAGCAGTGCTAACTACTGTGTCACCGCACCATGTCAAATGTTTTGTAAATTCTTCTTAATAGTTGACTTATGAATCCCAATTAGGTTGCCTGTAAACTGTAACTCCTCCTCACTCTTTTCCCTTCCAGTCTTAGAAAGTTGATATTGAGGTATCTTGCATGAATGTTGTTTGCCCTCTAGTGCATCAGCAAGTGGTCATTCTTCTGATGTGAATCTTAAAAGAGAAGCCAAGCATTCTGTGTTTGGCATGGCCAGAATCTTCTGCGCGCTTAGCAGAGAAACAGCTTATAAACATAGACTGGGAAGAACTGATCAAATAGTTAACATTGGCCAGAGGATTGCCAGACAACCCAAAGACAGAGTTATTAACCCTAATTCAGACCATTGAGTGGGACTCACATATTAGCATTCAGATGCCAGAAACATGACACATTTCCACAAATTGAAGAACACATTGTAGAGCAGTTAACCCCAGATCGGATCAGCTAACTTAACTTCGAGCACCATAGTAACTCATTGTTCATCTTTTACTCTTACATTGATATTAATGTCAACTTGTTGTAGGAATTAGGATATTTTCCTAGCTTTTTCATGTTACATTTTTCACTTTCTTGCTCCAATTTAGTCATCAGTAAGCTATTGGACTACTGAACAATCACTGTGGTATGTCCAACTCCACATTTGTTTATACCCATAAATAAATAAACAGCAAAACAAAAATGGAACATTTACCCTTCTCAGTAGATTCCTTTTTTTTGTGATCATTCCTTGATGAAAGGAAGACCAGCTAAATTGATCACAGATGTCTGCTCATTGTACCCTTAAGTTGCCTTGGAAATGTGCAAATGTAGTATGCATGGGGGCGTGTGTGTGTATGTGCATGTGCTTATGTGTTTGTGTGCAAGTGTGTGTGGTCAGTCTCACTCTTTGGTTTTCCCTGTGTCACTTTAAGAAGTCTTGCAACACCAGATTAAAGTCCAAAATGTTTATATGGTAGCAAAAGCCACTAGTTTTCAGAGCACTGCTCCTTCGGCAGGTAAGTGGGAGTTCTGTTCACATACAGGACATATAAAGGTACAAGCTCAATTTACAAAATAATGGTTGGAATGCAAGTCTTTATAGATAATCAAGTCTCAAAGGTACAGACAATGTGAGAGGAGAGGGGGTTAAGCACAGGTCAGAGAGATGTGTATTGAGTCCAGGAGGGACAGTTAGTGAGATTTTGCAAGACCAGACAGGTCATGGGGGTTACAGATAGTGTGACATGAACCCAAGATCCCAGTTGAGGCCATCCTCAGGTATGCAGAACTTGGCTATCAGTCGCTGCTCAGTGACTCTGCGTTGTCGTGTGTCATGAAGGCCGCCTTGGAAAACACTTACCGAAAATCAGAGCCGAATGCCCATGACTGCTGAAGTGTTCCCTAACAGGAAGAGAACACTCTTGCCTGCTGATTGTCGAGCAGTGTTCATTCATCCATAGTCGTAGCATCTGCATGGTCTTCCCAATGTACGATGCCTCGGGACATCCTTTCCTGCAGTGATGATGTGAGAAGATGTGCCAGATCATTGACACGGATGCCATCATCTCACATGAGAACACCATCCACCAGGTACACAGTACATACTCTTGCAACTTGGCCAACGTTGCCTACCTGATACGCTGCAGGAAAGGATATCCCGAAGCATGGTACATTGGGGAGACCGTGCAGACATTACAACAACAGATGAATGAACACTGCTTGATAATCACCAGGCAGGAGTGTTCTCTTCCTGTTGGGGAACACTTCAGCAGTCACGGGCATTCAGCCTTTGTTCTTCGGGTAAGCATTCCCCAACGCGGCTTTCACGACACACAACAACACAGAGTCGTTGAGCAGAGACTGATAGCCAAGTTCTGCACAAATGAAGATGGCCTCAACCGGGATCTTGGGTTCATGTCACATTATCTGCAACCCCCATGACTTGCCTGGGCTTGCAAAATCTCACAAACTGTCCCAGCTGGAGACAATGCACATTTTTCTAACCTGTGCTTAATCCTCTCTTCACTCACATTGACTGTACCTTTGAGACTTGATTACCTGTAAAGACTTGCATTCCAACCATTATTTGGTAAATTGAGTTTGTGTCTTTATTTGCCCTGTTTGTGAACAGAACTCCCACTTACCTGACGAAGGAGCAGCGCTCCGAAAGCTAGTGGCTTTTGCTACCAAATAAACCTGTTGGACTTTAACCTGGTGTTGTGAAACTTCTCACTGTGCTTACCCCAGTCCAGAGCAAGCATCTCCACAACATAATGTTCCTGTGTCCCCAGGGGGGAACATCTGCCTTCTGGGTCCAGGGGAGGTTCACAAGAATAATCCCAGGAATGAAGGGATTGTCACTTGAGGAGCAGTTGAGGAGTCTGGGTCTATATTTGATGGAGTTTAGAAGGATGAGGTGTGTCCAATAAAAACTTACAGAATACTGAGAGGTCTAGATAGATGTGGAGAGGATGTTTCCTCTACTGAGAGAGAATAGAACTCAAGAATACAACCTCAGACTGAAGGGACACTCCTTTAAAACTGAGACGAGGAGGAATTTCTTCAGCCAAAGGGTGGTGAATCTGTGTAACTCTTTGCCATAGAGGGCTGAAGAGGCCAGGTCATTGAGTGTCTTTAAGACAGAGATAGATAGGTTCTTGATCACTAAGAGGATCAAGGGTTACAGGGAGAAGGCAGGAAATGGAAATGAGGATCCTATCAGCCACGACTGAATAACGGAGCAGGCTCGATGGGCCAAATGGCCTAATTTTGTTCCGATATCTTATAGTCTTATGGTTTATTCAAACCTTCTTCCAACAACTTGGCTGAGTGGGGATTCATGTGCAAATGCACTGCCACTCTGTGACTATGTGTTATCATGTTCCAATCTGGTGGCTCACTTAGCAATGTGAGCTGAATTAGTGGATTCAGGCTTACTTCAGGATTTGAAGTCCAATGCAGCGCAACACAGTTGGAGGAATTCTATGATCCTGCTCGTGGCTGGGATTCTCCAGTCCCGCTGCAGTGAATGAAGTTTTGACTAAACGTCAAATTCTCCATTCTAGCTGGCAGCAGCAGCGGGGTGAGCGAGATCTGAGAATCCCGGCCAATGTTAACTCAAGGCTTTAGCTCTGAAAAGCACTGACATAAATATAATTAAAATCATTTCAAACAAAGTAATTCATTATGCTTATAGTGATTTTAAGTACATTTGAGATGTGGATGAATGGGAACTTTTTCATATCAATGTGTCACACTAATTTCCCATCCATATTTGATAGGGTTGAATTGGATAGCCCCAGAAAACAGACATGGTGATCATAGTTCGCTCAAAACCATTGATTGCAATGCTGGCAGCATTCCAACTTTATGCTGCCTTCTCATTTGAATAATTGCTACCTGCAGCTAGTACTACCCCAGGCCATTGATTAGCTGCACACATCAGCAGGGGACCCATAAGCAATATATGCCAGCATGACATAAAGGTAACCTGAATCCCATAAAGGGGAGGTGCACTGCGGCTTCAGCAGGCGATGGCAGTTATGAAGAAAGTGAATCTGGCATGGGGAAACAGTGAGGTATGCCATAAAACGGGAGACAGTGGATCTAATGTTTCTGATGATGCCCTGGAGGCATTTATGGGAAAGCAGGACAGATGTCCTTCAGGAGCCAGGATGTCATCCAAACAACTGTCTAGAAGCAATGGGAGCAAATAGTTATGGGGGTCACTGTCAAGAGTCTAGATCTGAGGACTGACATCAGTGATCAAGATCTGTCATTGATTCTTCAAATGGAATATCCCAATAATTGCAACATTAGCCTCAAAGAGTTTTAATTCACAAACACTCCTTAGTCACCTACCAACAAGACTTATCAATTTTTATTTGAACTGCTGTGGCCCACACTGCTGTCAAGGTGAAGTTCCAGACACAGCAACAATAAAAGAATGGTGGTATTGTTCCAAGTCAGGATGGTGTATGGCTTCGAGGGGAGCTTGCAAGTGGTGGTGTTCCCATGCACCTGCTGCCTTTGCCCTTCTAGGTGGTAGAAGTCGCGGATTTGGAAGTTGGTGTCAATGGACATTTGGCAAGTTGATGATGGGCATCGTGTAGGTGGTTCACATTGTTCATACTTTATCCTGGTAACAGAGGGAGTGAATGTTGAAGCTGGGATGCAAACCAAGAGGGCTACTTTAGCCTGGATGGTGTTGAGCTTCTTGAGTGTTGTTGGAGTTACAGTCAGCTAAGCAAGTGACAAGTAATCTATCAGTCCTGACTTGTGCCTTGTAAACTTTGGACAGCGTTTGGCCATTCTCACCAGTGGGATCTTCTCATTCCACTGATGGTGACCCCTTGTCACAGGTTCCCCAGTGGTGGAGGGTGAGAACAATGGGAAAACCCATTGACAGTGGCGGGTCTGAAAAATCCAGTCCCCAGCCAATGGCTGGCAACCAACACTGCTGCAAGAAATAGTGCAGGAGTGGGGGGAAAAGTCACCCCTAGGGGAAACTACTTGCTACAAAGTTCCCAGCCTCTGACCTGTTCTTGTAGCCATGGCATTTCTGGGATTGCTTTGGATAAGTTTGCAGTTATGGTGACAGCCCACCCCCTCACCTTACACTCTGGATATTGATAATATGGGATTGAGTGATGAGGATACTATTGAATACCAAGGGGAGGAGGTTAGGTTTTTTTGTGTTGGAGATGATCATTGCCCACCACTCGTGAATGTTCCTTATCACTTATCAGTCCACGCCTGAATGTTGCCCAAATCTTGTTGCATTTGGACGTGGACTGCTTCAGTATCTAAGGACTTGCAAATAGTACTAGGCACTGTGCAGTCATCAGTTAACAACCCCACCTCTGATCTTATAATCAAAGCAAAGTCAATTAATGAAGCAGTGAAGATGGTAGAGCCACTAACACTATCCTGGGAAATTCCTGCAACAGCATCTTGGGTCTGTTATTGGCAATTATTGAAATAGAAACTGTTGATTCTGTAAGCCAGGCTGACTGTTACCACCCATGTCAAGATTATGTAATCTACAGCCAGGCTTTCTAGCCCCAGAGCTTCTCGAGGTCCTCCACCAAGGTCATATGCAGTCTCATCAACTAAATGTCAGCAGCCATCAATCAGTTATGTTGCTGCACTGAGCTAACATAGAGTATGGGTCCAAGTATAAACAGAGACAAAGGGAAATCAGGCACTAGGAATGAACAATTGTGTTAATTTTTTTCATTTGAAATATGACATGATTTCACTTATAAATTTGGGTTGAAACATAGTCACTTTTATTTTGACACTGTGGCCAAGTGGATGCTATCTTGTTCAGTGACTGAGGCAAGGTGAGGTGTGGAATTGTTTGGTGAATGGTGAATTGGTTGCGATTACTGGTATCATGCTTGAATTATTTGTTCACCGACAGCCTGGCCAGAAAGGCAATGCCTCTTCCTCTGTTTTCTCCTCACATTCCTGCTCATCGGCATAATTTTTTTATTCATTCCTGGGATATGGGCATCACAGCCTGGCCAGCATTTATTGCACATCCCTAGTTGCCCTTGAGAAGGTGATGGTGAAATAAATGATTGACTTGCTAGGCCACTTCAGAGGGCATCTGAGAGACAACCACATTGGCTCTGGAGTTACATGTAGGTCAGACCAGATAAGGGCAGAAGATTTCTTTTCCTAAAAAATATGAGTGAACTGGATGCGTTTTTCTGACAATCAGCAAATGGTCATCGATAAATTCTTAATTCCGGTGTTTTTTATTGAATTCAAATTCCACCATCTGCCGTGGTGGGATTTAGACTCTCGACAGCAGAATATTCACTTGAATTCTACTACTTTGCTCGCCATGGAATCAGAGCGGGCGAGGGGCGGACAATGAAGTGCCCTCAGGTGGGAATTTCTGGTCTCACTTGAGCAAGGCCATAAAATCCTGCCCATTGGCTAATTTTCTAGATTAATAGTCTAGCAATAATACCACTAGGCCATCGCCTCCCTTAATGAAAGAAAGGGCTGTCTTCTCATGATGGCGAGGTTGTCCAGACTGCAGCAGACCACCACGAATCTTGGCGCCCCCCCCGCACGCCCCCCCCCCCCCGCCCCCCTCCCCTCAGCTCAGTGCGCATATTTCCTCCTGAGCTGTCCAGATTTCAGAGGTGAATGGTCCCATTCTTCATGACAGCATGGCTTTCATTACATGCATATTGCACAGATGTGCATGGGGTGCGTACTGGAGTTATCAGACATTTGATCAGTGGACAGCCCTTGTCTCCCAATTGTCACACTTCCTTCCACTGTGAAAAGGATGTCGAAGAACAGAGAAACTAAACAATAAATCTATAACTTGCATAAGTACATTCAGCGGCACTGGGTCTCCTGTTAAAACAAAGTATCAGATGTCTCCATAATGAAGACAGAACAACATTTAAGAGATATTTACAACTGTGTAACTCTCTTGATTGGAATGGATCATTTCTTGAGCAGTAAACTGTATTCTACCATTAACTCACTGTGGTTTGAGAAGCTGTCGAATATGTCGAACTCTTGATGGTCTTTTTAGATTGTTATTGTGAATAAATAAACCAAAATCTAACAATTAACCAGAAGAACTCCAGTTATTTAGTTTTGAAGTGGATGCAATGGACTTGGACAGAAAATGGTTTGGCACCTTTAACTCTCTTCAGAAAAGGAAGGTAATTCATAGAAGTTTTAATTTGTGAGACGTTCCAGCTATTGGTTACTGGAAAGGAAATAACGCTTCTCAAATAGTTTTATCAGTCACAGTGTTACTGTTTCTCACTTTTTATATACTTTTCAAGTAATTTGATGCATTTCTGGGTATTTATACATGCCCATTGCTTTACTTGAAATATATTTATAGCCGTGCACAGTTGACCAATCAAATAAAGAGTTTATTCATTAGTCACAAGTAAGGCTTACATTAACACTGCAATGAAGCTACTGTGAAATTCCCTTAATCGCCACAATCTGGCGCCTGTTCGAGTCAATGATCCAAGCCAGCACGTCTTTCAGAATGCGGGAGAAAACCGGATTGCCTGGAGGAAACCCAAACACAGGGAGAATGTACAAACTTCACACAGGCAGTGACTCAAGCTAGGAATTGAAGCCAGCTCAATCAACACGCAAGAACCTGATAGATATCTTGCGCTCACAGAAGTGTTACCAATTTGGGTGACTTTGTTGCTCACAGCTGTATAAATATATATCACCAAAGTTAATTTGTCATTTTTCATGCATTGAACCTAATGCCCACAGGACTTGATGTTTGTGTACAATAGCAGGAGGTGCATTTTTCCAATGAGCCATTGGTGGAACTCATTATTTCCTTTTAAAAACAATGCTTGAAATTAATAAGTATAAAATTAAGTAAGGTAAACATAACCGATTTCTTGTCTCTAATGTTTGAGCAGCAATTGTTCAATGAAACAATTTTTGGGGAGACAATGGCCTCGTGGTGTTATTGCTAGACTATTAATCCAGAAACTCAGCTAATGTCCTGGGGGCCCAGGTTTGAATCCCACCACGGCAGATGGTGGAATTTGAATTCAATAAAAGACATCTGGAATTAAGAATCTACTGATGACCATGGAACCATTGTCGATTGTTGGAAAAATCCATCTAGCTCACTAGTGCCCTTTAGGGAAGGAAATCTGCCATCCTTATCTGGTCTGGCGTACACATGACTCCAGAGCCACAGCAATGTGGTTGACTCCCAAGTACGCTCGGGCAACTAGGGATGGACAGTAATTGCTGGCCATCCAGTGACGCCCGTGCCCCACGAATGAATAACAAAAAAGGAAAAGCTCACTTTGCTGTCAGTCCTTGGGTAAAATAAATTGTTCTTACAAGATGACATGTCACAAATTTTAGGGTACTGTATATTTCTATATACATGACATACATCATTAGTAGAGCTTTATACAATGTTTGTATTTAGGACGGAGTGGGTGTAAATAAATAAACTTTGGAATCTCCTCTTCTGCCATTCTACAGGATCTTCCTCCTCCTGTCATCTCCACTACCTTGAAATATAGGCCATCAGGGGCGGCACAGTAGCACAGTGGTTAGCACTGCTACTTCACAGCTCTAGGGTCCTGGGTTTGATTCCCGGCTCGGGTCACTGTCTGTGTGGAGTTTGTACGTTCTCCTCATGCCTGTGTGGATTTCCTCCAGGTACTCTGGTTTCCTCCCACAGTCCAAAGATGTGCAGGTTAGGTTGATTGGCCATGCTAAGAAATTGCCCCTTGGTGTCCAGGGATGCATAGGTTAGAGGGATTAGTGGGTATAATATGGAGGTAGGGCCTGGGTGGGATTGTGTTCAGTACAGACTTGATGGGCTGAAGGGCCTCTTTCTGCACTGTAGTGATCTATGTTCATCTAACTTATTCTTAATTAGTTCAGCATCTCCTTTACTTTTTTTGCTCCTTTGCTAATAAATGCTCAAATCTTATCACTTAATCAGTATGTCCTGATCAATCTCATGTCTTTTTCTACAGCTTTTAATCTTGTTAGCGTCTCATAGATTCCCTACAGTGCAGAAGGAGGCCATTCGGCCCATTGAATCTGCACCAACTCTCTGAAAGAGCATCATACACAAGCCCTATCCTTGTTATCCCACATATTTACCCTGCCTAACCCCTTCAACCAATTCAACTTAAGGCACGAAGGGGTATTTTAATGTGGCCAATCAACCTAACCTGCACATCTTCAGAGAATTGGAGGAAACTGGAGCACCCGGAGAAAACACACGCAGACATAGGGATAATGTGCAAGCTCTACACAGACAGTCACTCAAGCCAGGGATTGAACCCAGGTCCCTGGCGCTGTGGGGCAGCAATGCTAACCATTGTGCCACTGTGCCGCCAAGTACAAATCTTTTAATTAGACCACTCAGTTAAAAAAGTGGTCGATGAATGCACTCCATAGTGTTTGGGAGAGCCAAAAAAGCAAGGCGAAGTAAGCATTGTGATAGCAGAAGTAAATAGCAGGTGGAGGGGGGGAGTTTGGATGGAATGGGAGAAGTTTGATATTTCTGTTTACGAATGTGTTTTGTTGCGTAGTCGATTTGATAATGAGAACTGAAGACATCATGTGCTCTTCTCTCTGGAGAGGATAAAATGGCAGGTTGCAGAGCTGGTCTTCATTATCGCAAACCTGTAGGCAGTTCTTAGAGTGCGGAAAGGATGAGTCCCTGGGTGGCCAGCTTTCCATAATCTGCTCAGGAGAGAATATTCCTCCTGGAATTGTCCTGTTTTATCCGGAATCATTGATCCATTCCTTGTTTGTATGGTTGACTAAAATCTGCTGGACATCTTAATTTTAAGAAATGTGGTTCTTATTTTTACCAACATATAAAGCTGGACTACCCTCTTCTTGGTGTGTAACTTTTAAGAGGTACTTCATGTAAAAGCCTTAATGAAAACATTAAAAGACACAAATTTAATTGAGTTATTACAAAGAATGCAATTTTTCAAGTTTGATTTAGCACTCACTTTGGACCAAGTACATCAAATATTTTCAGAAAGCATTTTGAGTGTTTTGATCTCAGGGCAAGATACTCCTGTTAGGAAATAATACTTGTTGTGAACAGTGAAAATACAGATCACAGGATCCCCTGGAGGAGTAATAGCGACTGTAGATTTTCAGTGGAATGAAATAGACCCTCCATTATTTTAGTTTATTTTTATTAGTGTCATAAGAAGGTTTACGTTAACACTGCAATGAAGTTACTGTGAAAATCTCCCAGTTGCCACACTCCGGTGTTTGTTCAGGAACACTGAGGGAGAATTTAGCATGGCCAATGCACCTAACTAGCATGTCTTTCAGACTATCATAGAATCATCGAATCCCTACAGTGCAGAAGGAGGCCATTTGGCCCATCAAGTTTGCACCGACCACGATCCCACCCAGGCCCTATCCCCACTTAGTTACTCTGCTAATCCCTCAAACCTATCACATCCCAGGACACTAAGAGTTAATTTAACATGTCCAATCAACCTAATCCACACATCTTTGAATTGTGGGAGGAAACCGGAGCACCCGGAGGAAACCCACGCAAATACAGGGAGAATGTGCAAACTCCACACAGACAGTGACCAAAGCCGGGAACCAAACCCAAGTGCCTGTAGCTGTGAGGCAACAGTGCTAACCACTGTGCCACCGTGCCGCCCACTGGGGATAGATATGTGAACATTTAAATTAAAAACAGAAAGAGGCCAGTCAGACCTTCAAGCCTGTGCCGCCGTTTAATAAAATCATGCTGATCTCCTTGTAACCTCAACCCTACATTCCTGCCTAACCTTTCACCTTCTTCTTAATTAAGAATCTATCTAGCTGTGTCTAAAAAATATTCAAATACTCTGCTTCCACTGCCTTTTGAGGAAGAGAGCTCCAGCGACCTATGGCCCTCATCTCCGTCTTAAATGAGTGACTCCTTATTCTTAGACAGTGACCTTTAGTTCTAGATTCTCCAACAAGAAGAAACATCCTTTCCACGAGCACCCTGTCAAAACCCCTCAGGATCTTGAAGGCTTTGATCAAATTACTTCTTGCTCTTCTAAATTCCAATGGATAGTAACCTAACCTCTCCAACTTTTCCTCATAAGACAACCCGTCTGCTCCTGGAATTTGTCCAGTAAACCATCTCTAAATTGCTTCCAACATATTTACATCTTTCCTTAAATAAGGAGATCAATACAGCACACAGTATTCCAGATATGGTCGCACCAATACCCTGTACACCTAAAGCATACCCTCCCTACTTATATAATCAGTTCCCCTCACAGAGGGGAAACAGAGCGTTTGACCCCCATAACTGGTGGTAGAGGGTGGAGTTGGAATAGGGAAGTTAAGGGCTGGAGAGAGGGGAATGTTAAAATTTTAAAAATCTCAGATATGAATAGCCTTCCTGTCCGGCACTCTGTTAACCTCTCAATATGACCAACTATTGAAGTAGAGAGAGAAAAGGTGAAAAAAGATCCTACTGTTACATGTCTCTTTATTCACATTCTCATGTTTCCTAGTTGTTGGTGCTACCACCAATTCCTCTGCCTCCTCCCCAAAAAAAATCAGAGCCCGGGTATCAAATTTATTATGTAATAGAATATTAAATGTAGCTATACATTAGAAGGTTTTTGAATTGGCTGTGACAATGCTTTCTATCAGAGGTCTTTGCCTATTTGAAGAGCCTCGTGTTCACATAGGTTCCCCTGACAAAACATTGATCTTTACTGGTGAAAGTAGGTTTGTAAGTGTTGCAGGCAATGAGAAGCTCACAAAGCAGAGTTCAATGGAAATCGATGTTAGCACTGCAGCTTTTCACAATCATAATTATGATGTTGGGAAAACAATTGGTGGTTCACAAATACGTAGGTTTTTATGTGAGTGACGGACAGTTTTGATGAGAAAAATTATGACAGTCAGACCTAGATGTGAAGACAAATTGGACTGTTTCTGACAAATATTCTTCAATTGGGATAAATGTAATATATTGCAATTGGTTTAGGTCTTGTCGGCGCAGTGGGTTAGTGTTCATGCCTCTGAGTCAGAGACTCCAATCTAATGCCCACTTCACAACTCAATGGCCAAGGAAGATATGTTCATGACACAGCCAAACAGGTTGAACATGAACATGTGAAATCCTTCCAACGGATGCCAAAAGCAGTTGGTAAGAGCGGAAGAGATTCCTGTTCAGCCATGTAATGGAAAGAAATTGGGACCTTGACCATCACTATCCAGGGATCCAGGCCACAACATGCATGTAAAAGTGTATGTTGCCACAGCAACTCAAACTCCTCAAGGGGACTGTTTGGTTCAGTTGGCTGGATAGCCAATGTTGCCAACAACATGGGCTTCAGCTAGGGTGGATTTGTGACCTGCCTTCTTACCCTATCCATCTGTAGTGGAGTCAAGGTACCATGTCTCAGATTTGCAATTGCCCTGAGAAATAAAGAAGAAAAATGCACATGGGCTAACGTTAAACATGTATGAATTACATGAAGTTGAGTGGGAAAAAATGGAATAGAACTTAAAACATTTAAGGTTCATGATGAGTGCAGTTCCATTGCAGCAAAAACAAGCAATGTGTCAGCTTGCATGGGTTAGACAATCCAATAGGGAAAGAGCCTGGGTAAGGTACTCTGTCACAGTGAGTCAGAACACAAAGAAATCCCGCAACACCAGTTTAAAGTCCAAACAGGTTTATTTGTAGCAAACGCCGCAAGCTTTCGGGTTCCGAAAGCTTGCAGCGTTTGCTACAAATAAACCTGTTTGGATTTTAAACTGGTGTTGTGGGATTTCTTTGTGTTTTACCTCAGTCCAATGCCGGCATCTCCATATCATGAACGGAGAGTCAGTGCAGACTCGATAGGCCGAATGGCCTCCTCTGCAATATTCTATATATTGCAGAGATTCTATTCAATCGCAAAATTAGGTGGAAAATATGCACATTTTATGAAGTGTGTATTCACGTGATTATTTAATGTTTAATTTATTTATGTTTTCTCAACAGAAGTTTGAAACTTCCAGTACACTCAGTGTCTCTTCCAGTTTCTTCACTAACTTTTTTACAATTGCACACATCATCATACTGATGTGCAAGGCTTTAATTCATTAGTTCTGGGTTTGCTATTTACTTACCTTTGTTACAACCAGGTGAGAAGGGGTGAACTGCTTTCCCTCCATTCAACCTCCATAACTGGCCACAACAAAAGTCTTAAGTTTCTTTTTCATAAGGATATGCCTTTTCCAAGTCGGAATGGATTTAATTGTTTAAGCTGTGAGCAACAAGGAGCCAATCAAGCAATGTTTTATTGAGTCAAAGAAAGAGCAAAGTTATCAACCACAAAATCCGAGAAAAATAATAAAAGCACACCACGAAGTATTCTGCCGTCATGTAGTCATTCACTCTCAGACACACGCACATATTAGAAATAAAGGAACTTAGAGTCCAATAAAAAATGTAAAGTTATATACAGCAAAGTACTCTTTGATTGTCCTTAACGATAGATTTTTAAATGCTACGCTTAATTGGATGAGATGATTTCTTGGTCACATTTCGAAGGTGTTGCTATTATTCCAGCATCTCGATACATAGGTAGGCTTCTGGTAGGATTGGTTTCTTAAACAAGGCGACACACTGATTCCAAAAGATAAGGAAGGCTAGAGAGAGAGAGAAAGAGAGAGAGCAGCCTTCAGCCTTTTTCCACTGATATTGTTTCTCGATACCCCACGCATCATTTACAATCTCTTTCTATTTGCTTAGCAGCCTAGCTTGAAATATTTCAGTCATTGTGTATTTCAAGAGATTTTGGATGTGTCTCTATGGCAGTCATTGTTTCAGTACCAGTATTTTGCATTTTTAATGTCTCTTCTTTCTCCAGTTATGAGTTTTGATGGGGATCTTGATTATAGAAAATGCCTCTCCCTTCACACTCCCCTGAGGGCGATTTGTTTGTTTGTCACCTTCACCTTGGTGCTTGGCCTTACATTTTTAAGCAGCTTTCTCTGTTCTAGTTTAGATTGATGTGGAGATACCGGCATTGGACTGGGGTAAACACAGTAAGAAGTTTCACAATACCAGGTTAAAGTCCAACAGGTTTATCTGGTAGCAAAAGCCACTAGCTTTCGGAGCACTGCTCCATCAGGTGAGGGGGAGTTCTGTTCACAAACAGGGCATATAAAGACATAAACTCAATTTACAAAATAATGGTTAGAGTGCGAGTCTTTACAGGTAATCAAATCTTAAAGGTACAGACAATGTGAGTGGAGAGAGCATTAAGCTCAGGTTAAAGAGGTTAATGCTCTCTCCACTCACATTGTCTATACCTTTAAGATTTGATTATGTGTAAAGACTCGTATTCCAATCATTATTTTGTAAATTGAGTTTGTGTCTTTATATGCCCTGTTTGTGAACAGAACCCCCCCTCACCTGAAGAAAGAGCAGTGCTCTGAAAGCTAGTGACTTTTGCTACCAAATAAACCTGTTGGACTTTAACCTGGGGTTGTGAGACTTCTTACCTAGTTTAGATTGCAACATTTCCAGTCAGTTGAAAGTTTAAAAATCGTCTTTTCAAAAACAGAGAGGCACAGTCTCATGATAACTCTTTTCTCAACCGGGGAACGCTGACTCATGATGCTTCCTTTCAATCAGTAATAGCTGACCTGTCAGCTGATTCCAACTGGGAAAAGTCGACAGTCTGATCATTGGGACCAACTGTTGGCAATTGGTATCACGTATTGGTTGGCAACTGTTTGAGCCCTTGTGGTTAAAGTTTTTGTTTCCCTCCTGCAATTTGGACCAGTTAAAGAGTGATTGGGTGGCATGGTGGCACAGTGGTTAGCGCTGCTGCCGCACAATGCCAGAGACATTGTGGTTCGATTCCCGGTTTGGGTCACTGTGCTGAGACTGGACATTCTCCCCGTGTCTGCGTGAGTTTCCTCTGGCTGCTCCGGTTTCCTCCTGCAGTCTGAAAGACGTGCTGGTTAAGTGCATTGGCCACGCTAAATTCTCTCTCAGTGTACCCGAATAGGCACCAGAGTGTGGCGACTAGGGAATTTTCACAGTAACTTCATTGCAGTATTAAGGGAAGTCTACTTGTGACTAATAAATAAACTTTAACTTTAAAATAGGACAGAGTAGTCTTTAGATCCTCAATTTCCATCATGCTGATAATATGGTTGCTGATGGGTTGGTTTGTAACTTTCTCTGTCGAGCTCCTGACAAAAGTACAGTAATGCTACAGATTTATCCTGAGTAATCTTCATCTGTGGGCTTTAACCGTGATTAAGTAGTTTGTCAACTTATGCACAAGTTACTGCAGGTGGTCCAAATGTAAGAATGAAATAAGAACAGAAAATGCTGGAAATACAATACTCAGAAGATCTGGCAGCAACTGAAAAACGGAGACAGGTCAGTGACCTTTCGTCAGATTTGTGAACTGTGTTGCTGGAATGAGGAGATTACAGAAGCAAGAGTCAGTTCGAGTGAATGAGATCAAATGTGACCGTTTCAATGGCCCACAACAGTTGTACAGCAGTAGATGATGGCCACAAGCTCAAGTTGATCATTCCAAACAGAATATTCTGCAAATCCTTTCAGGTGTCACTTAAAAGCACTGCTCACACATATCCTTTTGGAGGATTGTCCATGAAAATTGTTTGTAATCTGTGACCAATATACATCAAATCTCCCCAGCACAAGAGTCAGCTGTCAAGGAACGACGCACAACGTAAAAGTAAAATAAAACCACATGCCTGCGGTGAAAAAAGGTGGCACAGTAGCATAGTGGTTAGCACCACTGCTTCACAGTGCCTGGGACCTAGGTTCAACTCCCGGCTTGGGTCATTGTCTGTGTGAAGTCTGCATGTTCTCCCCGTGTCTGCGTGGGTGTCCTCCCACATTCTGAAAGATGTGCAAATTAGATGCATTAACACAAACAGGTGCCAGACTGTGGCAACTAGGGGAATTTCACAGTAACTTCATTGCAGTGTTAATGTAAACTTCTTGTGAACTAATAAATAAACTTTTTTTTTACTTGCCCCAACTGGGACAAAACAATAATGAACCCGCTCAGGGGCCTGCTTTATGAAGGGCTTAGGATACAAGTTCTACTTGGTAAGGTAATTTCCAATCATCAGTCAGCTCGTTTTCTATGAGTCTCACTGGGAAATCAATAGAGCTTCCCCATGTAAATCCTGGGGCTTATCACACTTTTCATATTTTTTCACAGATCTTATGCACCTTCCAGTCTGACATTAACTAACCTCAGCGTATGATTGTGTCATAAGGCATACCAAGAACTTTTTTGGGCAATAAAGCAAACATTAGGTGGAATATTCCCACCCCGCCCACCAGGGGAATCTTAGCAGGCAGGGCATGGTCCACACAAAGGTCCATTGATCTCGGGCGGAATTTTCCAGACTTGGGGTGAGCGTATTGAATATAATTCAGTACTATTTGTTTCTCCAATGAAACACTTTTTTGAGAATCACTCAGCCCCAAAATGGATAGATTCAGAGGGAGGAGTCTCACAACACCAGGTTAAAGTCCAACAGGTTTATTTGGTCGGAAACACTACTAGCTTTCGGAGCGCTGCGAAAGCTAATGGTGTTTGCAACCAGATAAACCAGTTGGACTTTAACCTGGTGTTGTGAGACTTCTTACTGTGTTTACCCCAGTCCAACGCCGGCATCTCCACATCATAGATTCAGAGGTCCAGGCAGCAATTCATTTAGTGTCTTTTAGAAGGAACTGAACTCAGGTTTCCATGTTTCACTTCATACTGCATCACATCCTTCACTGAATTTCAACACATCCAGCTTTTTGCTGACCCATCTGAATTGATCTTACCAGTCTTTTTTCCTATTTTCCTCTTGCCAGCAAAGTAAGGTTGCCAAGTGTCCAGGATTATCCTGACGCCTCCAGGAATTAAAGATTAATCTCCGTCAGGTTTTGTCTACACATTCCTCAACATTGGCCTTTACTAATGTCCAAAGGGTTGGTCATTTCAGAAAAATACGATCAAAACATTTTTTTAAGGATTAACAACTTTGTTCTTAAAATTCTTAAAGTTACAAAACAATGCACAGAGTGGACTCGGTGAAACCTTAACCCATCTCCTTGCTTGCTGCAAAAAACAATACAAATTGAAGACAAGGTTCAAACTGACAAAAGCCATTGCATCTGATCTTGGGCTTAATATGATGCTTAACTTAGCCAAAAGGATCCAAAAACCCCACGTCCTGTCAGATGATCATGGTTTCACACCCACCAGGTAAGTCAACCTTCCTGAGTCTCCCCTGCCAGGAAAGTATTGATTGGGCCATAATTGCCATTTTATTTCATTATTCGTCAAATGTGAGAACTGTTTCATCTCCCCGTTTGGAAACACAAAAGGCCGTTGATAAGTTTCTAAATGCAATGGCCGGGAATCAAACCCAGGTCAATGACTTGGAAAGCAGCTATTCTCACCACTGTACCACCATCGCTCCCCCTACAGGCCTTAATGATTAGAAATTCAGGCTTATTGAGCTTGCCTTAAAAGATTAATAAGTGAATTGAGTGCATCTTACGCGACTCATCGTAAAACAAAATATTTGCATTTAAATAGCACTTTTCATGCCCACTAGACATTTCATAGTACTTTTCAGCCAATGAAATATTCCTTGAAGTGCAAACAGCAGACTCCAAGAAACTGCATGTTTTGTGTGATGATTCAGGAATCAATATTGGTTGGGGCACTGGAGATAATTCCACTGCTCTTAGAAATAGTGCCACTGAATCTTTTACATCTACTAGAGCAGGTAGGTGGGGCCTTGGGTTAACATCTTATCCAAAAGTCAGCACTTTTGTCCGAAGCTCCCTCCTTGCTGCACTGAAGAGTTCACCTTGATTTCTGTGCTAAAGCCCTGGCATGGGGCTCCCAGGAATCTGTGATTCTGAAGTGGGAGTGCTACCAAATGAGCCTCAGCTGCACTGATATGTTTCCTTTTCCTAGCATGCTTCTTAATTAGCTTGTTTGTTGACAGACTCCATTGCTTCATAATGGTCGCCTTGCATGATCTTTTTTTTGAACTTTGGATGGTGTTGAACTCCAATCACCTGCCTATTAGCACATTTAACTGTCTCCACAATCCTTTAATTGTTTTGTTTAATGTCCCCCATGTTGAAGATATCAAAACTGGTTAGGCAGCTTCTGAAGGCAGTTCTGTATTGACGCCAGACTTTAAGCATGTCTCGTTTCAAGATGGTTTTACCTTTGTTCAGTATCTGTGTCAGGATGCTGTCTGTTGTGATTGTGAGTTGCTTGTTCATTATTTGTGATAGCAGGAGTGAGCATCTCAGGCAGCTTTGATGGTTCATGAAAGCTTACAAGTCTCACACCTCCTGTAAACTGTTACAAGTAACCTAGGAGAGAAACCAAAGAGGCATTAAAGATAGTGAGCAGAGTTTCCCAGCTGTTCTCACTGGTGGGATCTTCCACTCCTGCCAACAGTGATGCCCCCCCCCCCCACCCCCCTTTCCCCTGCTACACGTTCCCTGGTGGTTCAGAGTGCAAACAATGGGAATCCCCCCTCTACAGCAGCCAGACTGGAAGACCCTACTGCCAGCCAATGGGGAGGGAGCCAGTTCCACTGTCGCAAAGCCTGCCGGGGTGGGGCAAAAGTCCCGCTAAGTGTTTTCATTTTCTTTGATGTCTTTTGATTACAAGTTATAGAAACTCCCCGAGAGGTAAATTCCAGAGCAGAGAATCAACAACTGTGGAGCGTGGATTTGAAGTAATTGATGGAAGGATTAAAGAGGAGGAGACAAGAATTTTTTTTCACCCAGAGATTAGTGGGGTTCTAGAACCCACTGTCAAAAGAATGGTGGAAACAGAAACCCTCGCTGCATTTTATAAAATACTTGGAGATTGGGGTGGCACAGTGGTACAATGGTTAGCACTGCTGCCTCACAGTGTCAGGATCCCAGGTTCAATTCTGGTCTTGGGTCACTGTCTGTGTGGAGTTTACACATTTTCCCTGTGTCTGCATGGGTTTCCTCCAGGTTCTCCGCTTTCCTTCCTCAGTCCAAAGATATGTAGGTTAGGTTATTGGCCATGATAAGTTGATCATAGTGTCCAAAGATGTGCAAATTAGGTGGATTAGAATGCTAAATTGGCCCTAGTGTGAGGGGGATTAGCTAGGGTAAATATGTGGGGTTACTGGAATAGGGTTTGGGTGGGATTGCGATCGGCTGAATGGTCTTCTTCTGTACTGTAGGGACATTATGATTCTACGAGATGCATTTGACGGGCAAGGGACCAAGAGCTGGAATGTTGGAACAGGGGTGTTAGCTCTTTTTAGACTAGCATTGACATGGTGGATTGAATGCCATAAATGGTCATGCTATGTTTTGAAATATTGGAGGACACCTACCAATCGACTCAAGAATAGCTTCTTCCCTGATGCCATCAGACTTTTGAGTGGTCTTACCTTGCACTAAGTTGATCTTTCTCAATACCCTAGCCATGTCTGTAACACTACATTCTGCATTCTCTTGTTTCCTTCTCTATCAATGGCATGCTTTGTCTGTATAGCAAGAAACAATACTTCTCACTGTATGCTAACACATGGGACAATAATAAATCAAGTCAAGGATAACAAAAAAGGCTGACTTAAAAGGCTGTTGGAGGCAATAGGTGAAGTTCTGTTTTGTACAGCTGAGTTTTATGTGGTCTTTATATCTGGTATTTGATTCTTTGCCCACTTATCCAGAAAAACACCAACAGTGGCCTTGGCTCATTCCATTCCACAATTGCAGCAACAAAAATGCAGAAAAGTTTTATTTTCTTTATTTTTTTTCCTCCCCCACCATCTCTGCCCAATTGTTACTCAAATATTGCCAAATTTCCAACCCTGCCCCTGCTCCCCCTGTTGGATATTCATGGCTTTCAGTGTTAGCCACCTGATTGTCGATGAAACACACAAGAGTACATCCAACCATATCCCAAAATCCCACTGATCTGAGAATCCCCAGACATTCTGTTCACGTCTCTGCCTTTCCTATTGTTTTCCTATACTCCACATATTTTAAGACTCCAGTCTGTAATACTGCTGTGATACATTCAATTGGAATTATCCATCTCAAGAAAGTTTAGACTGAAATTAGCTCACGTGACCACACTGTCGTCTACTCTAGTGGTGCAGACGGTCCTCTCAAGCATGTTCTATAAATATTGAATGGAAAACACTATAAACAGTGATTGGGAGTTCCCAAAGACACTTTACAAATGAAGAAAACATCAAAGTTCCCAGCACTGGGCAGACACTGGGCAGATGAAATTTCGTGCACAGAAGTGTGAATTGATATATTTTGGCAGAAAGTATGAGAGGAAAGGAAATAGAAAATAAAGGTTACAATTCTAAAGGAGGTGGAGGAACAGAAGTGTGTCTCAAATCATTGATAATGCAAGGGCAGATTGAGAAAATAGTTTTAAAAAAATGGGATCCCAAGCTTTATAAACTGAAGCAGAAGTAGGAATTTTTGCAGCTATTCTGACAGGATCTTCTGGTTCTGCCAACAGTTTACCCCCGCTGCCGGTTTCCCAGCAGTGAGGAGTGCATTCAACAGTAGGACCAAAAGATCGCATCGCCAGCCAGTGGTGGGCCACCTCTGCCACCTCAAAACACGTGGCAAGGTGCATGGAAATTCCCGTCCACAGAGTACAAGGACATTATAATGAATCACTATAAAATACTGGTTCAGTCTCAACTGGAGTATTGTGTCCAACTCTCACCACCACACTTAAGTAAGGATGTGAGGCCTTCGGAGGAGAGGTCCGTGAGAATGGTCCCAAGCATGAACAACTTTGGTGGATAAATTGGAGTAGGTGGAGCTGTTCTCCTTATGGTGGTTTAAATAGAATATGTATATATAGATATACATATATACGAAGTGAAAAAGCACTCCTTGTTGAAAGAGTCAAGAACCAGAGGGCACTGATTTAAGTTGTTTGGAAAAAGAACATAAAGATAACATGAGGAACAACTTGCAAAGTGAATAATAAGGATCTGGATTGTACTGTCTAAGAATATCCATAGAATCCCTACAGTGTAGAAGGAGGCCATTCGGCCCATTGAGTCTGTGCCGACCACAATCCCACCCAAGTCCTATTTCTATAATCCTGCATATTTGCCATGTACTTCCCCCTGACATTTGGGTCAATTTAGCATAGCCAATCAACCTAATCCATATATCTTTGGTGAACAGTATGGTGGAGGAAGATTCAATTGTGTCTTCCAAAAGAGAATCAGACTTGCACCTGAAAGGAAAACAGCTACAGTGCTATTGGGAAAGAGTGGCGAATTGTGACAAGTTGAATTGCTCTTGGAGAAAAGACCACTTGACCTCCTTCTGTGCTATAACTATTCTTTGATCCACTACATTTTGAGTGGACAAGAATCATCTTATTACACTTCACCCAGAATCCATAGTGCAATCAATCTAAATTTTAATCTGAACATGGGGCCAACTACTGAATGGTAATATACACGTGCTTTTAGATTTTGGCACTGACTTCTAATTATGAGGCAGTGAAACTTAAAGAAAATCCCTGGATTCTTACAATCTTGCACTGTTCTTCAAAAACAGTGCCCATTTATATTAGTCCCGCACCCTCAGGAAGTCAAAGTTTGCGTCAGTTGAGTGGGCTGTTACTTGAGACCTAAGAAATCAACAGATCTTCCCAACAAGGTGCACAAGTTCCAACACGAAACTGGTGCATTTCTATCGAGCAAGAACATCCCTGCAGCTGTGCTGTTCTAAAGGTTGTAAGAAACCAACAAGACATTAACAGGTGCATCTTACTTAGATAGGAATATAAGATTGCAGTTGTTTTGCATGAACGCGTTAACATTTGTGTCTTTTGCTTCCTAAAATCTATTGTGCATTTAGATGGTATGCAATTTCTGTATTTGTGTTAAAGTTAAATATTGTGCTAAGAATTTGTTTTGTATGATTTCTGATTATATTGCATGGTCAAACTTCTAAAAATACAGAATTAGAATTATAAAGGGGGTCTTGTCTTTTCTGACAATTTTCATAGGCCATAGAATCCATACAGTACAGAAGCAGGCCATTCAGCCCATCAAGTCTGTACCAACCACAATCCCAATCAGGCCTTATTCCCATAACCCTCATTTACCCTGCTAATCCCCCTGACACTCGGGTCAATTTAGCATGGCCAATCAAACTAATGCACACATCTTTGGACTGTGGGAGAAAACCGGAGCACCCGGAGGAAATCCACACAGACGCGAGAAGAATGTGCAAACTCCACATGAGTATTTTAACAAATGTACCATATTTCTAACATAAGGCACATTTAGTAGAATCATAGAATCTTGGAATTATAGAATCCCTACAATACAGAAGGAGGTCATTTGGCCTATCGAATCTGCCCTGACAACAATCCCATCAAGGTCCTACCCCATAGCTCTAAGTGTTTACCCTACTAATCTTCCTGACACTGAGGGGCAATTTTAGCATGGCCGATCCGCCTAACCCGCATATCTTTGGACTGGGGGAGGAAACCGCAGCACCCGGAGAAAACTGACGCAGATACTGGGAGAAAATGCAGACTCCACACAGACAGTGACATGAAACCGGAATTGAACTCAGATTCTTGGCACTGCGAGGCAGCTATGCTAACCACTGTGCCACCCATTTTAAACATTATTCTATTAAAAAAATGGAGGGAATGAAAAAACACTATTTTGAAAATATCTTACACTTTAGTTCTTGTGGAAACAATGAATAAGACGAAAGTTGACAATGGGAATGCAATTATAACTGACCTCTTTGGCGAGGTGTGAGGGTAACTAATGGCGGGATTTTCTGTCCGCATCCACCCGAAGGCTGGAAAATCCCACCCGAGGTCAACTGATCTTTATATGGTCTGTGTCCTGTGACTGGCAGGACGGGAAAGTTCCGCACTAAAGCTTTTTTCTTAAAACAATGTGAAAGTCACATTTATATTTTTAGTTCACTTATCCTCCTGAAGTCCTCATGTGCAGTCATTTATTTCCCTGGTCTTCCATCCATCAGATGGTTTAGCTTAAAGATAAATCAATGAAACAAACTTTCTTTCAACCTGGCTGTCTATTAGTACAAAGTAATGTTAGTCTCCACTGACACATTAGAAATACCTGAACTCCCACCTAATCCCATCTGCCAGCACTTGGTCTATAGCCCTGATGTTATGATGTGCCAAGTGCTCAACCAGATACCTTTTCGAGGGTGTAAGGCAACCTGCCTCTACCACACTCCCAGCCAGTGCATTCTAGACTGTCACTACCCTCTGGATAAAAACACTTTTCCTCACATCCCCCCTAAATACTTAGTACACTTGGATGGATGTATATATATGATATATCCCAAAACCAGTTTGTGTGTACTAAATATATGCATTTTCTGTAACTATGATCCATACAGGTCAACATACAGTCAGGGCCAAAGTCAATGCACTATCACAACTAAAGACAATGTTATTCAAACATTGAAGATCTAACATATATACTTCTGATTTAGTGATTTTGGTATTACATTCAGGTAGATAATGTATAGTGTCAGTGAAACACTAATTGTGGTAATATGTGGGAAGCACATTGTATAAATATTTAAGCCAGTGGAAATTTGAACTTGCATTAAAATGTACTGTTCAATATTCAACTTCCATATCACACATCAACTATCTGAAAACAAACTACACCAGCCAATTACTTAATTTCTACTTGTAGAAGTATTTAATTTCTATTCATAGGGCAGCATGTTGGCACAGTGGTTAGCGCTGTTGCCTCACAGCACCAAGAACCCAAGTTCTATTCCTGGCTTGGATCATTGTCTGTGTGAAGTTTGCACGTTCTTCCTGTGTCTGCCTAGGTTTCCTCTGGGTGCTCTGGTTTCCTCCCACAGTCTAAAGATGTGCAGGTTAGGTGAATTGGCCATGCTAGATTCTCCCTCAGTGCATCTGAACAGGCGTTGGAATGTGGCGACTTGAGGACATTCACAGTAACTTCATTGCAGTGTGAATGAAAACTACTTGTGACTAATAAATAAACTTTACTAGTTGAGCACTCTTAATTAACACCACACTAACATGATTATGAAGGAAGAAATGAGAACAGAGTTCCAGAAATGTAAGTAAATTTTTTTATTCTGCACTTTGCGTTTGTGATAAACACAGTCAGCTCCCAAGTTTTTCTTTTCTTAGACATTGCTACAGAGTTGATATTTTCAGAGTGAAATATTATTTATGTGACAAATCTATTTAACATATTATGGTGTCAGCTATTCACTGGTAAAAGTACATTTCCACCTCTGGGTCAATTAATACAATCTACTTGTAGACCTGCTAAGCAATTTGAAGATGTTTTCTTAGGGTTAAATGATAAACTGCTCTTCATATATTGTCCCGATCCACTTAGTCACAGATATTGGTTAATCTCTAAAGATTCTTTTAAGTCATTTTGTGGTCTTAATTTTCAAATGTAAGTTTAAAATTATGTTCTCTTTGGTAATTTAGCAAAAATAAATGTTTAATCTTAAAAGCTGGTGGAAGTATACCCCTTAGATGTCAATATTTTTCGCAGGTTGTTCTGTTGGTTTAAAACAATAACAAACAGTAGCCGTGCAACACTTAAACAATTGCCAACCTAAAGCTGTCAAAAGCATCATGACTGATATTTCTGGGCCTTGTGCTAGCTTTTTTGATAACTGGAGGAACGAACTCATATAAACCAGGAGGAAGGAAACTCTTATTTCTGATCATCAGTCTGTGATGAGATAGCTAATCCTAGCATTATGTCTGGGTTCGGACAAATGGAAAAATGTGTACCTGAGTTTATGCGGAAAATTAAATTTAGCTTGGTTGAGGAGGTCTATGTAGTCAAATAATCTTGGATTCCACCTTAATATTCATTAAGGCTAGCAGGAGGTTATGAGGGCAGAGATTGAAGGGAAGGGTGAGGAATGGAACATTTAGGATTTTTATTCCATTCTTAAAGTTACAAAGCCAATGTTCAGCATGGACCAGGCAAACCCAAATCCATTCCTTCTTTGCTCCAAAAACTAAATTGAAATTCCATTTGAATCCAATTCATGGTTCCTGTAAGAAAGATAAACAAGATCCAAGCTGACAAGATAAGACATTACACCCTATCTTGGGCTTGATCTTAGCCAAAAGGCTGAGAGGTACATCATTCTTATGCTACACCTCTTCATCCCATAATTGAGGTTTAAATTGCCTCATTGTTCACAATGATGACATAATTAATACTTCCATTTGTTTCTACCAATGGTAATAATATGATTCACGTATAAAGTGGTTCATTGCCCAACTCATCCGGTGCCTTATTGCTGGTGCCATTGTTTGATTGGAATTTAAATGCGATTGGACGCTCCTCTATTGGCAATGGAAGTGAGAGACTGTTAGCCCAAGGGCAGTTCATATAAAAAGTGGTCAAGTTTGTCTTATTGGAGAAGTTGCACTTCTTTTCTCCAACAAACTGAAAGGAGTAGGCACAGATATCAAGGGATATCAGTTCAGCTGGGAAATGGAACTCGCAGGGCAAAGATCAGTGATGATGTTACTGAATGGCAGGTCAGATCCCAGAGGCTGTATGATCTACTCCAGCTCCTATTTTGTGTGCTTTTATGGAATAATCTTCTGTGTTCAGTATCACTTACTTAAAACCCACAAAATATTCATCATAAAGGGTGATTTGCAGGTAATTGGATGAGACAGGCTTCTGCCTGTGCATTCAGATAGAATCAATCAATGCAAGCAGCGTGTACTCATTGACCATTGATGAACTATGAACACATTGTTCTTCAGAAAAGACGGAAGATTGACAATGTGTCGAACTGAGGATGTTTCTGTCAATAGATTTAGAGGCTAATCAGACTACACCTCAATAGCAGGAACCAATAAATTAAAAACACAGTCTCAAATTAAATTTAAAGTAATTATTATTCTTTACATACACTGAACATGCCTCTTCTTTACCGTAATTGTGTTTGTTTAGTACACATTACTTATAAACTCCAATCCTTGTTCTCTGCTGCATTAGCTGATAACAGTTAAAGCATCATTTTGACCTTTCCAATCGACATCACTGCCCTGAGGCCAGGAAGGCAAAAGATTTCCTGTTTTTCAGTCACCTCTCCAGCAAAATGCATTCATCAGGACAAGAAAAGACAGAATTTTGAAGTGATGCTTTCTACAGTTGATTAGCCTGTTGGTCTCTACTGTTCAGGTAGACATTTCTTGGCTTTTGGTCAAGGTCAAGCATCAGGTCAAACCCAAAATGAGGGCAATGCTTTATCTTACCAGCTTGGATCTTGTATGTCTCTTTTGTTTTGGATTCAACTTGAATTTAGTTTTTAGAACAAGCAGGGAGATGGATTCAGGCTTGCCCTGTCCATCCTGCACTTTGGCTTTCTAACTCTCAAATGGAACAAAATTTTTTAAAATGTTTAGATGGATATCCAAAATCAAGCGTGAGATCAAATGTAATGTCTGTTGTTATCAGCTTCGATCTGATATGCCTGGGAACCATGAATTGAATTGGTTTTGGAGCAAGGAGATGGATTAGGGGCATGCCTAATTGGCTTTTAACTCTGAGAAAAGAATAAATGAAAAAATAAAATTTAGGTGGACTGTGGAATGTACCTTTGCAAAGAAGGTCTGGAGAAAGATGCAGAGGTACTGTTGAGGTTCATCCCAGGCAGTTCTGTGAGGCAGGATTCTGTGCTCTACAGGGTGTTACCAGGGGTGCAAACATCAACAGTGGCTGAAGGATTGTCAACTCTGTGAAAGAGTTGATGAAACTCAGTGAAACTTTTATGTCTGCTTGAAATCTGTTGCTCTTCCACTGAGTGTTGCTGGAATAGTCCAAGGTCTATATGCGCAGAAGGATGCAGTCAAGCAAAGTTTATTTATTAGTTACAAGTAGGCTTACATTCACACTGCAATGAAGTCACTGTGAAAATCCCCTAGTTGCCACACTCTGGTGTCTATCCGGGTACACATGACCAATGCACATTTTTGGACTGTGGGAGGAAACGAGAGCACCCGAAGGAAACCCACGCAGACACAGGGAGAACGTGCAGACTCCACACGGAGAGTGACCCAAAGCTGAAAATCGAACTCGGGCCCCTGCAGCAGTGAGGCAGCAGTGCTAACCACTGTGTCACTGTACTGCCCTATAGCTTGAGACAATCACTGCAAATGCACAATGAGAAAAGTTCGCTGTTTAAGACCTTTCAACAAAACTACACTGAGGGGCAGGAAATTGTAAATCCCTCAGGCTGTATAACTCACAATGTATGTATATGGTAAACATTATATGTATCACAATTGTATTGAAGCATTTTGAAATGCTATGTAATGTTCTTTTATGAATTTGTATATTTATGCAAATAAAATATTTGTGTGGTTTATGTTCACAGGGACGCAACCTGTAGTTGAAAGAGGAGAAAATAGTCCCAGTATCACTCATTCAGATGGCCACCTTTGTGTACAGCTGTATCAAGCTGTGTGTAAACCCTTGGTACGCAAACATCAACCCTCATTATTTGTTGAGGTTCCACTGTCCCCAGAGTTGTAAAGGATGAATCTGGCCACGTTGCTAAGTAATACTCCAAACAGGTGGGCAATGCAATACCACCTATCCCTCATCGAAAGGTTTATGCAGAGAAACAGCTTCAACCATAAGTCCATCAAGCAATGGTCCATATCTAATGTTCTGGTACCCCTATAGACAAAGGAGATTATTCCCTGAGCAGACTATCAAAGTCTTTGAGCAGAATACCTCATTGTCCGAACTTTCAAAGGATCCACAAGAATTAGCATGGCTGGTGGTCTGAAAGACCCTCTCTGTCAAATCTTACATGCTTGGAGACTCAGCCACTCCTCACATCCCTCTTGAGATGGCTGCGGTGGGGAAGAAACCATTGTTCACCTCCTGCTGGAAATGACCCTTTGCAAAGAAGGTTTGGAGAAAGATGCAGAGGTATTTGTCAAGGTTCATCCCAAGCAGTTCTCTGACACAGGATTCTGTGCTTTACAGGGATGCACATGGAGATAAACGTCAGTGCAGCTATAAGATCACGAAGCCAGTGAAAGGCGCTTCTTGATGTGCCCGAAACCTGTTGATATTCAGGTGCAAAAAACTGTCCTTAACTGAATGTCTAAGTCTTTAAACCAAGACTTAAACCTGGTGTTGTCAGACTTCTTACTGTGTTTACTCCAGTCCAATGCCGGCATCTCCACATCTTGACTGAATGCGGCAGACTGGCACATTCCAAGGTCCAGGACTGTGTACTGAGGGATGCACTCAGGCTTGGGGCAGCTGCCGCAAGGACATAATAGGAAAGGCTGCTGTCTGAGGCCTTTCAACCATAGTGCACTGAGAGACTGGAAAGTTTTGTAGCATCCCTTGGGCTGTATGCTTAATACTGAATGTACTTTGTGAATATCAAGCGTATTGAAATTATATTGAGCCACCTGAGACAGGAATATGCTATTTGAAGGTAAGTTGTATTCTATTGCACTTCATGTAATTTTTCAATTTGAGATGTTTTACCCTCAGGTCGTGTGCACTGGCATGAAATGTATATTGCAAATATCAAGAGATGTACAATCATATACAGGCACACTGGAGTGTATGGAGACGAGTTGAATTTTATTGTCCTTTCTATAACTTTCAAATTGAAATCTTTCCATATAGCCCCTATAGATGGAGGCCATTCAGCCCATCGAGTCAGCATCATCACTCCAACAGAGCATTTTATCCAGTCCCTATTCCTGTAACTCCACATATTTTCTTCTCCTTCTAACCTACGCATCTTTGGACACTAAGGGGCAATTCAGCATGGCCAATCCACTAACCTGCACATCTTTGGACTGTGGGACAAAACCAGAGCACTCAGAGGAAACTCACGCAGACATGGGGAGAATGTGCAAACTCCACACAGACAATCACCCAAGACCGGATTTGAACCCGGAGCCCCGGTGCTGTGAAGCATCAGTGTTAACCAACATGCCAACCATTATGATGTACCTTTACAAATTTGATGAATAAAGTACATTTTTGAAAAATAAAGTTTAGAATCAGGCATAAAGAATGGCCCCCTCAGAAAAGTATTAAGCTGAAATTCCACCACTTCACCCACAGCTGGGATTATCTGGTCCCACTGGAGATTTGGCTGAGCGCCAAATTCTCTGTTTTCACTGGCAGTGGTAGCAGGGCATGTGAAACTAGAGAATTCCGGCCATAAATAGTTATAGATACCTTTAGAATCACGTCCAGTTCAAGTCCTACACCCTACTCACTGCATATGTCAGCAGGAACTACTTAGCATTGGGCGGTACGGTGGCACAGTGGTTAGCATTGTTGCTTCATAGAGCAAAGGAGTTGGATTCGATCCCTGGCTTGGGTCACTGTCTGTGTGGAGTTTGCACGTTCTCCCTGTGTCTGCGTGGGTTTTCTTTGGGTCCTCTGGTTTCCTCCCACATTCTGAAAGACATGCTGGTTAGGTGCATTGACCCGAACAGGTGCTGGACTGTGGCGACTAGGGGAATTTCGCAGTGACTTCATTGCAGTGTTAATCTAAGCCTTACTTGTGGCTAATAAATAAATTTTACTTTACTTTAAAGAGGCATCAGAAAATATTTCCTGTCGTTCTTTTGGCAGTGTTTAGTTAAATTATATCTAAATCATAATCCCAGTGAATTGTCCTTTCATGTCTGAGAACTCATATTGAATGGAAATCAGACTAATTGCAGTCTCTCTCTGCTGGTTGGAAAGATCCAAAATAAATTAATCTGGTTGTCCAAAATAGTTTCTAACAGGCATACAGCAATAAGGAAAAGATGTAGTACTGCTTGGTGCTAAATTCATATATCTAAAGGCCATAAAAATAATACGAGGAATGGATGACATGAAGCTAACATCAGAGGTCTTCTTTTGAAGCCTAGATAAATACTTGGCCCCTGGTGTTCAAGGTACAAGAATGTACTTGCTTAAATGCCACCTATCCTTTGGTACTTCATCCGTTGTGGATTCACCATGTGGAAATCCATGCAATGAGTGCCAACATAATATTTGGCCATGTCACACTTTAGAAGCAAACTTTATCCTGTCCAGGACTCATGTCCACAAATGCATACGTAGTATAGACTTTCCTAACCTTCAGCTGGGAGTTTTGAAGTCAATTGTAGCACTCCCACAGTTGTCGAGATAAGATCAGCCAACTCACTACACAACAGAATCAAAATATAATTTTTTTGATATGAGTGGTTCAGTATTGTATTCATTTCTTTTTTTACTGACTAAGCTATTAAAGCAGATAAAAAATGAACTTTTGTAAGTATATCATTCCATCATTCTTAATATGAAATAATTTCAGACTAGAGAAATCCTCCTGCTGAGTAAATGTCATTATTTGATGAACATGTTATGAGCCTAATCTATACCATGGCCTAATTGTTTATATAATGCAGAGGAGCTGATCTGACATGATTCCTGATAGGGTCAGTATCCTGTTGAGATGAACTGATTTTGATGACATGTCTGTTATTCTATGATGAATTGTCTGCTACATTAAAATCAATTAACATTCTCTCCAAGGAAAGCTAAGTCTAAGGAAGATATTGAATGGTGATATTACAGGCAGAATAGAGTTTTACAGCATAGAAAGAAGCCCTTTGGCTCATTGTGTCTGCGCTGGCTATCAAGCACCTATCTATTCTATTCCCATTTTGCAGCACTTGGTCTGTAGCCATATATGCAATGGCATTTCAAGTGCTCATCTAAATGCTTCTTAAATGGTGTGAGAACCAGTAGGATGGTCTTTCTGAAAACCACACTGTTGCTTGCTTACATAATCAATTTTAATTTGAACAGTTAGGGGAATCTTTCAGCAGGGCGAAAAAAAAGGAAGTTTTGTAAATCGATCAGTAACCTGGCTTCAGGGTGAAATGGACAAGACCAGATCTGTCTTTATAATTCTTAGCTCTTGTAGTGAATACTACCATATGAGTGCATCTCCAGCTCATGTACGACTAAATCCCTTCTCCCACATTATTGCACTAACTTTTCCTTGCCAATTTTCTCACTAGCACCCCTGAAGCCATTGATTTCCTGCTAAGATGTAAGTCTGGGTAAGTGGAAGCCACATTTCCCAACTGCCTTTCACACAGTTTCCACATCACTGAGATATGAAATGTATTGCATGATATTGGAAGTGTAATAGAATACCAAATTGCAGATATTAATGTGGCTTCAGTGTTGCAACAGTGACTACACTGCAAAGGTACTTCTTTGCTTCTAAAGTATTTTGAGTTCCCCAGTAACCATAAAAGGCACTATATAAAAGCAAGTATTTACTTACTTATTTTTGTCATGTACAATTAAGTAAAGATCCCAAACAAAAAGTTGATTTTGTTTCATGTCTAACTAGCCATCATTTTGTTCAAAGACTGGAAAGATCTGTATCGACCTTTCATATACATTTCTAATGAATGTCAATTTATTCTTTTTACCACAGATACCTTTTGGAAATAAATTAAAAGAATATTCTATCTTTGTTCACGTTGCTGTGTTGTTAAGTAAAATTGTAATTCTGCCCCACATGAATATTTACAATTGATTGAGTGAGAGTGTTGAACAGTGTTCAATTGCCGTGTGCATCAATCATGTAGGCCGGAATTCTTTGGCCATTCACGCTGAAGGGATTCTCCGGTCACGCTGGCTGCGCACTCCTGTCCTTGGGTTTCCTGCCAGCGTGGAGTGATGTCAATGGGAATTCAACACCCCCGCCCTCACCACCACAGTCTCCCCAACAGTGGAGGGTGTGAATATTGGAAGAACACATTGACAACAAAACACACTGTGGGTGAGTGAGGTGGGGGTGGGGTGGGGCAGGGGGGGGGATTGTAAGGAGTGGAAGGGGCAAAAAAAAAACCAACCATAGATTGCCACAGATTGCTAAAAATTTAACATTTTTCTGTTTGATTATTAATAGTGTGATGCATAAGGATGGTTTTCCTTATGTCATATCCTAGGGTGGAATTATTTTGAGACGAAATGCAATGGTGGGAACAGGAAGATGAAGTGTTTCCTGCTGCAGAGGCTGGCAGGAAAATATGCCAAATTTTCCGGCCCCAGCCTCATTACATATGCGTACATACTCCCCTTTTATTACATCAGCCACTAAAGATAGGGAAAAGCTTCAAGGAAGAGCTGCATGATTATAATACCATTGAGTTAACATGAAATGGCAGAGATATGCGTTCTACTGAGTGCCCTCTTCACCTGTTGAGCTTTGTGTAAAATGAGGCATGAAGGCCTGAAGTGACTCCCTTCTCCTGAAGGTTCTCCCTCTGCTTCATCCTATTGTCAAATACACCTAATTGTAAACTCAGGCTGTGTCCACATGGGACAAAGAAGAACAAATTCCTGATGTAACTCAACATCTAATGTAAAATAACTCAAAGGGCGTGATCTTACCGGCTGTTCACACCCCTCTGCCACTGCAGCGAAAATGGAGAATTTGGCGCCCACTGGAGTCAGAAAATACTGCTGGCACAAAGGCCGTAAACTTCTGCCCATAGTTCTAGAATTGCTAAATCCATTGGTCATTTTGTCATATGTTTGCTCGATTCATTACATGTTTATTACATTATAAAGTGCGACTATTAATTCAGAAATTCTAAAAGCATTCCATTATCACTCTGCCTGTGCCGTTTTTCCCAATTATTATGGAATTTACTGACTGGGCTTTTTTTTTCCAGAATTGTCAAAATACGTGAACTGTTAATTCTAAAGAGTGTAAACAGAATGACAACATCAACCTGCATGTTTGAGATGAATAAGTTCACTTCATTTGAATTTTTTCCTAACAAAACTGGAAAATAATTAGTTTCCACCATTATAGATAATAAAGTTAAATGTCAATGGTGCTTTAGTTCCATCTATATTTTGGCAACCCATAATATTGGACTGCCTATTGATTCAAGGATGCCATCACCTTAAGGATTTTTTAGTCATTCATTCATAGGACATGAGCGTCGCTGGCTGGCTAGTATTTATTGCTCATCGCTAGTTGCCCTTGAAGGGCAGTTGAGAAACAATTACATTGCTGTGGCTCTGGAGTCATGTGTAGGTCAGACCAGGTAAGGACAGCAGATTTCCTTCCCTAAAGAATATTAGTGAACCACTGGTGTAAGTTGTTTGGGTCTTCATGTGACTGAGTGTGTTATGTAAAGTGCTGTTTAGAAAATCAACTTTGGCATTCAGGTAGGTGGCCAAGTCATCCACTAGAAGTGAATGAGGTAGGTTGAAAACTTAGAATAGAAGCCTGAGCAAAGATAAGGGAAGTGAATCACGGAAGAAGCCTTTTGTGGTTAGAATGAAAGAGAATGCAATTTGGATGATTAGCTGATTGTTGGAAAGAGGATGTGGAATTGCACAGAGAGGAAGTATGGTAAAGGTAAAAATTTTTGTGTTTTTCCATGATCAATTTATTCCTCTTTTCCTGTGAGAATTTATTCCCTCTGTCTTTCCTGCTATTTTGCACATCTATGAACCTGATGCATCTGACCCCAGTGAAGTTGAAAGTGTTTGTCTATAAATACTTCTGGGTGTGAAGAAAGATTGTTAGCTGAGTGAAGTAGAAAAACTGTTTCCTCTCCCAATAAAAGGTGAACAATGTAACTTTTCTATTTTCTACTGTGACGTAGAAAAGAAAGTTGTGGGGAAATTCCTGGGCAGTGGAAAGCACAGGTAGGTTACAATGAGGAAGAGGGCGGCATGTAATATTTTTAAATATCTAGATTTTGTCATTTACTTCACAAACAACCCACTCAGAATTGTGTGAAAGTGTTTTGTGAAACTTCTTGCAACATGTATTATGTAACTTTTGTTTACCTCATATGTTGCTGGTGCTTAATTTACCAAATGAGCCAATGATGCCAGGAAATCATATTTGTTCTAAATATTTGGCTTGGTATCTTTGAATCCATCAATTAACAAGAGTTAAGAATGGCAATTGTTATATGGAATGTAAAATTTCCCTAATTTCAACTAAAAATGTGGTTTAGCCACAACTATAGCACAGAAGAACAGTGTATAACCACCATAAGTTGTTATACCTGCCAAGTTGATAGCTGCTTTGAGTGAGATTTCTGATGTAATTTCAATTTCATGTTTTAAGCAGACTGTTTTGCGACGTGAGGTTGTACATATGAAGAGCTAGGCTGAGACTCCATGAGCTTGGTCCAGTTGGACCAGCAGAATAAAGAATTTCCTTGGCTTTAGCTTGGATTGGAATTCATCTCAGTTCTTGGTGATTTTAGGGAAATGGTATTGCAACTAATTAGACCATACGACCATAAGATATAGGAACAGAATGAGGCCATTCGGCCCATCACATGTGCTCTTCCATTCAATCATGGCTAATAAGTTTCTCAACCCCATTCCCCCCCCCTTTTCCTCATAACCTTTGATCCTCTTTACGATCAAGAACCTATCTATCTGTCTTAAATGCACTAGATGACTTGGCCTCCACAGCCTTCTGTGGCAATGAATTCCACAGATTCATCATTATCTGACTGAAGAAATTCCCCCTCATCTCGGTTCCAAAGGGTCAGCCCTTTAGTCTGAGGCTGTACCCTCAGATCCTAGATTCTCTTGCTAGTGGAAACAGCTTCCCCATTTCCACTCTATCCAGGCCTTTCAGTACTTTCAATGAGATCCCCCCCTCATCCTTCTGAACTCCATTGAGTACAGACCCAAATTCCTCAATAATCTCATCCCAGAAATATTAAATATCAACAAGAGTGATAGAACTGGGATAACTGGGTAATTGAAGTGATGATGTGGAGATGCCGGCGTTGGACTAGGGTAAACACAGTAAGATGTCTCACAACACTAGGTTAAAGACCAACAGAGTTATTTGGTAGTAAACACCAATAGCTTTTGGGGCTCTGCCCCTTCGTCAGGTGAGTGGGGAGTGGAAACTTCGTCAAGTGAGTGGGAACTCCCCACTCACCTGACAAAGGGACAGAGCCCTGAAAGCTGGTGGTGTTCGCTACCAAATAAATCTGTTAACCTGGTGTTGTGAGACTTCTTACTAATGGAAGTGATACAGGAGTATTCCAAAACAGATTGAAGATGACAATTTTAACCATAGATTCCATCTATCGATGTTGCTAATCAGGGTTATTTCCAGCGGCTGGTCCATTGCTTACTGCCAATTGTTAATCAATATCCTGGCCTGTGCTCATTGATCTGTGAACAATAGGTTGCTGCTTTAACATTTAAAAACCAATGGAAAATGTTTACCTGAATGAAATAATTGTTTGGCCAATGTAATTGAAGTCTTTATGCATTAAATATGGTTTGAATTATGTCACAAAGATTAGAGACTGTGTGCTTGGAGAATTTGAAATTACACTAGTAGCCAACCTCCATTAAAAAAATACTGAAAGCTTTGATCTGGAGTGTAAATTGCCAGGCCTAATAATTAAAGAGCTGCCCTTAAACAAGATCTATTTAATTGAATCTATAAATTAAGACAAAACGATATTTCTCATGATGAATATACAGCAGTTTTTTATTGCTTGTCCAAAGATTGGAGAACAAGGTTCAGTAACAAGATCAAAGGTAATCTTGCTGGACCTTGTCACAGTGTCATCAACAGATGTTGACACTGACTGTGAAGGCTGGATGTTTGAACTTTTCATTGTATTGATTGGTCTTGTCATAATTCAGGATAAACAGAGCTTTAGAAAGGACGAGTAAATAAAACCTCATCCTTGGCATCGAGAATGTAAATATTGTTAGATTTCACCATCGGCTTGTTTTCGGTGGGCTGAACCGGCTGGCGGGTCAATGAGTAAGCTTTTAAGACAGTCTGAAAGGAAGAGGAAGAGCTGGTGAGGCAGACGGGTTTGGAGAAGGAATTCCTGAGAGTGGGGTTGGCGGGGAAATGGGGAAGGAAATTAATGAATTTACTGCAGAAACGTCACCATGGAAAACAAAAAGAAGGAAATCTGTAATCCCTATAAATAGGCTGGCTTAACTGCTGTTTCCTGACTCACTGTGGGTTTCAGATGAATAAGATTCTCTTCACTGAGCCAGACAGACTCATCACGGACGCCTGGTTGTCCGTGTATCTTCTCGTTTCTGTTGCCCTCTATTCCCAGCCAGAGGGAGGCCACCCTTGTTCTTTGCTGATCAGTAATTTGCCTGTAAATAAAGCCACTACTTAATCTTCCACCCTCCTTGCCGCTTGGGTGTACTTTTTAAAGAAAACATCTCCTCTTTTGTCAACATCAATCTGGTGCTTTCCAATGATTAATGAGGCTGGGACAAGCCCCTCACTGTATCAGATCAGAATAGTGAACCCTGACATTCGAAAAAGTCTGGCCAAGTTACCCTCCTTCAACGGCTGAAACCTTTAGCTTTCCTGGAATTAATCTAACAATGAATGGAATATTCAAACATACATCATTCCCAAAGCTATTCCATGAAGAAATAAATATTGAAAATCTCAAAAAAGTAACGTGCGCTCCCATCAGAAAATCTCCGTCCATTAACTCCCAAAGCACGTAAGTGCTTGCACAAAAATTCAGGTTGTAAGGATTGTCAAAGTTGCAATTTTGCAATCTCTTCTGAAGATTTCCTTCCTGCTTTTGGCAGAAATACTTATAAACAATGGCTGTTTGCATATATATCTGATAAAAATCATTTCATCTCAACTGATCGAAAGCTTTTTCCTCATTCTACATCATAAATGTCATTGACAGTATATTTATCCAATTCCAGTGAAATTAGGGTATATCGCTAATTTTCTCAGAAGTAAGAATTGTCTGGTCAGTTAAGTAGGCCTTTTATATAGAACAGTTGAAACACACGGGTGGGTAAGAGCTCTGTCAGTTAAAGCACTGGATGCTTACTGAATACAACCATAGTTTGAACCTGGAGGCAATCACTGTCCAGATTTTATTGGCTTTAGCTGACCTTTAGCTGGGTGGGCGGCATGGTAGCACAGTGGTTAGCACTGCTGCTGCACACTGCCAGGGACCCGGGTTCAATTGCGGCCTTGGGTGACTGTCTGTGTGGAGTTTGCATATTCTCCTCGTATCTGCGTGAGTTTCCTCCAAGTGCTCCGGTTTCCTCCCACAGTCCAAAGATGGTGGATTGGCAACGCTAAAATTGCCCCTTAGTGTCAAGGAGATTAGCGGGGTAAATACTTAGAGCTACGGGATAGGGGCTGGGTGGGATTGTTGTCAGGGCAGATTCGATGGGCCAAATGGCCTCCTTCTGTACTGTAGGGATTCTATAATTCCAAGATTCTATGATTCTACCAGATGTGCCTTATGTTAGAAATACAGTACATTTCTTTCTAAATACTCATCTTCTGACAGTTGAGTGAGGACGTACAGCAGCAATAATGGTAGAGATAAGTAAATCGCAAAACTCAGTCCACCACCCTTATGAGATGAATTAGTGTGACGGAGGGGTTATCAGTGTAAAGAACATTATTCAATACAATAGTACTGGGAGTAACCCTGGTTCCAGGAATATGAGTCAGAAATAGTTTGCCATCATTGGATGAATGGTAACAATTGCCAGTCTCTCACAATGCACCCCAAACTGTAATCCTACATTAACTAATACTAAAATTTAATTGTCAATTAGCTGGAGTTTGAAAGCCACTTGGCAGTGTAACATCATTGTGTAATACTGAACAAAAAGAGACTATATGCATTTTTTGGTAGAGCTATGCAATTAGCTCCACACTCCCTGCTCTTCCTCCATATCTTTATAATTATTTTTGCTTCAAGTATTTATCAAAATCTCTTTTGAATGCTACTATAGCATTGCTGCCTCACAGCGCCAGGGACCTGGGTTCGATTCCCAACTTGGGTCACTGTCTGTGTGGAGCCTGCATGTTCTCCCCGTGTCAGTGTGGGTTTCCTCCAGGTGCTCTGGTTTCCTCTCACCATCTGAAAGATGTGTTGGTTAGATGCATTGGCCATGCTAAATTCTCCCTTGATGTATTTGATCAGATGCCGGAAATGTGGCGACTAGGGGATTTTCACAGTAACTTTATTGCAGTATTAGTATACTTGTGACACTAATAAATAAACTTAATCTGAAACATATTGATACTGTTTCCACAACAATTTTAGTCACAGCATCCCAAATCAGAACAACTATTCTTGCAAACATCTTAGCTCATGTCGGTCTGGTTCTTCAGCTAATCATCTTAAATCTGTGTCCTCTTGTTATTGCCACTTACTATGTATCAAAAACCTTGAATAAAATAATAAATCTATACCATCAGAAATTACCCATTGGTGGCTCAATAAAGTACAGTAAGAAGTCTCACAACACCAAGTTAAAGTCCAACAGGTTTATTTGGTAGCACAAACTTTTAGAGCGCTGCTCCTTCATTAGATCACTCACTTGATGAAGGAAAAGTGCTCCGAAAGCTTGTGCTACCAAATATACCTGTTGGACTTTAACCTGGTATTGTGAGACTTCTTACTGTTCTTACCCCAGTCCAAAGCTAACATCTCCACATAATAGCTCAATAAATAAGCCAATATTAGTGTTGGAGTTACAGAAATAAAGTAATTGGCAAGAGGGCCAGAGCTAAAATGACGAGAAATGCATTGATGGAGTAAGTTACTGCAATTTGGAACGCACTGTTTGTAAGGGTGGTGAAAGCTGATTCAATTGTAACTTTCAAAAGGGAATTTTATAAATACTTGAATGGAGAAAGAGCATAAGAGCAAGGAAGTGAGTCTATAATTGGTTAGCTCTTGCACAAGCTGGCATAAGTATGATGGAGTGAATGGCCTCGGACTGTAATGTCAGAGTCTATAAGTAAATCCAAGTTTCCCTGACAGTTTCTTTACTCGTTATAATCACATGTCAGAGCCCATTTTTTGAATTTCTCAATGGGGCAAACGCCAATTTTGGATCTGAATTCTAATTGCAAAATATTACCCTTAAAAGGGTTCTCATTAAAAATTGAGCACTAACCTACAACCAATCAAAGGATGAAAAAATAACTTACACAAACATCAGATGGAAAAGAAAAGTCTTGAACTTTAAGGAAAAAGCAAGCATCTTTCTTTTGAAAGAAAATATTCCCAGTTCATAGAAGAACAACATTTACTAGTGGAGAGAGAGATTGGAGGAGCTAGAGTCTAAGCAATTTCCCTGAAAGGATGGAATTGATTCCAAGATGTTGCAACTGATAATAGATGTTTAGGGTTGAGCTAACCCCTCAGGTAGAATGGGCAATCAGATTCCTGAACCAAACCATGTATAATCTTTCAGGCCCTGCTGATCATCCACTAGAAAATTTAATTCAATGGCTTCTAAGGGATCTATTAGTTGAGATACCTTTCCACATGACCCCAGATGATCCTACGTTGAGTTAATTTGGGTCTGATTTGATTTGATTTATTATTGTCACAAGTAACAAGTCTTTGACTTGATTTATTATTTGATTTTATTTATTAGTGAATTAGTATATAGTGAGAAGAATTGTTTCTTGTGCACTATACGGATAAAGTGTACGTTCGTAGAGAAGGAATGGAGAGGGTGCCGTATGTGCAGTTACAGTCATAGCTAGGGTGTAGAGGGAGATATAATATAAGGTAGATCTATTCAAAAGCCAGATGCAACAGGGAAGAAGCTGCTCTTGAGTTGGATAGTACGGGTCTGACAATCTTACTCAGATAGGAAATGGTTAGCTGCAGTGTAACAGAACATATATATGCCCTGTTTGTGAACAGAACTCCCATTTACCTGACAAAGGATCAGCAAGCGCTCTGAAAGCTAATGGCTTTTGCTACCAAATAAACCTGTTGGACTTTAACCTGGTATTGAGAGACTTCTTGCTCTGTTTACCCCAGTCCAACGCTGGCATCTCCACATCATAGCTCAAAGTACCATACCAGCTAATCTGCATGTTTTTAGCTGGCTCAACTCCAGATCTACCACTGCACGCACTTGCATAAGTCCACAGTTTTATTTCTGCCAACCTGTGTCAGACCTTGGGTAAGTGGAATTCATTCTCGTGAAAGACAGAAGCTGCACTTTTTAGGCAAATGATATAACTCTGATTTTGAGTTTCCGAAACATTGTGACTAGTTTCCAAACATGTCTAATAAAGGCTAACTGAAAAGACAAGCGTACCAATTTTATGCTTAGTATCTTACCTAGCTATGTGTTTTGGAATACTGAATAAACTGAAAAAAATGAGTTTACTGTGAATGAAAATTATCCTTGTGGATTTAATACTTGCATTAGTATTCTTTGAATAGAAACCAATGTTAATTTTTTGTGTTTGATTAGGTTTTAATAATTCAGAAATTTTAATTTTAATAAAAATTCAGCTTTGGATATCCCCTCCAAAAAATATCCCAAAATCTCTCAAAATCCCCGGAGATGCATGTTAATTTGTATTTTACACGCTACACATTCGTTGCAGACCATGCAATACAGGTTATACATGCTGCTTACCTATGGAGGGAAAATCCAGAAGAGCCAAGAACAGGGGCTTCAATGCAATAATATGAGACACAACCAAGTGACTGCAGGGTGGGGTGGTGGAGGGATATAGGCTGCCATTCTCCTGAATTGAGACAAAGTCCCCACACCAGCAGCTCCAGGTTTCCCATTGTATTAGCAGTTTCTATCAGATTGGATTTTCCCACCAGATAGGTATCAATTTATTCAAAGCGGACAACTTGCCAGCCGGCCCCGCTGTTCCGAGACCAGGCCACCATTTTTAAATGACGACTCGATCTCTGCACTTGAAGACAGCCACCCTCCCCCCCAGCCCCCACAAAAACATAAATGGTGGCCCCCACACACTGAGCAGAGGAGCATCACAACACCTCACCAAAAAGGGACATCTCCCCCTCACCGCACACTCCCCCAACTCACAAATAATGGGTTACTCTCTTTTCCACATCACACAGGCATAAGGATGACCCAACCCACCCTCCCTCCCCACACACACACACACACACACACACACACATACACACACAAACGCACACGCGCATACACAAACACATTTGCATCCACCCTCCGCTCAGACCCCCACTCAGGCCCACTTGCCCCATAAGATCCCCCACTCAGGCACAATCCTCCCTCAGGCCCCCACTTAGAACCTTTCAGGCCATGTGCCTTGACAGTGCCGACAGTGCATTGCCCCCAGCACTCTGGCACCGACACCTTAGGCCCCGAAGGGGTACAAGAAGGTAGGGCCTGTGCACATTTGCCCCTCTGCTGCTGCCAAGCTGCAGAGATGGGTCCGTCACGGGTCCTGGATGTTGGCTGGGCTCAGGCTGGGGGCAAGGGGTTGACCTCACCACTCTCTGCCAGGATTAAGGCAGCGTGGCTGGACTGCCCCTTCTGTTAGGGGCTATTATGATGGTTTTCTTGTTGTGTTTAAAAGCTATCGTTCCCCTCAAGGAGCAGTAATAGAGTGGGTCCAAGATAATTTTTACTAGAGCCAGCTACAGGACCTTGAATGTCCATTCAGAGCATTGAGAGTGAAAAATTCAGAAATGTTCAATTAAAGACACAACTTTGATTACATGTAATTAGCATATACCAATAGACATATAGGAGTTATCTCTATCCAATCATAGTTAAGGTTACAGCATGCATACATAACGGTACAATGTCCAATCAAAACTTGTGCATGTTATATTATCAAAAAATGATTGTTATATCTCTGACCAATGGTATTTCAACCTCCCTTTTCATTGTTCCTTACTCCAACGGACAGACATGAACTTGAAGCTGCACATCATTCAATTAGATAGTCCTTGACTCTTATCTGGGCTTACTTCCCATTTGCACGTAGCTTTCCCTGGGTGACTGAGTTTCAGATTGAAACTTATGAGATTTTTAAACTCATGTGATTTTTAACCTTTTCACTCCCTCCCTCCCTCCCTGAGTGAGAGATTGAGTGAGAAGGTGGGTGCTGATTGGGAAGTCTGAGAGGAAAGGGGGGCTGAGCAGGGAGTCTGATGAGGGAAGGAAGCTAAGCGGGAGGGTGGTCATGTTGCTCTCATGCTTATGTGGTGTGGAGGGGATGTCGCCCATTATTTGTGGGTGGGGAGAGTATACCCTTCTTTGGTGAGGGGTTGTTAGTATTTTATTGGCCAGTGGGAGGGGACACCATTTCATTTTTTGGCGGGGAAGGTCAGATAATTGAGCGTGAAGACCAGGTTGCCATTTAACAGTGGGGCTGGCTGGTGGGTTGTTTGCTATGTGTAAATTAGCACCTATCAGGTGAGACAATCCCGGCTGATAGACGCCACTCTCCAGGTTTTCCGTTGGGTTGGGCACTTAATCACAATACAGGAGAATCAACACCTAGATTTATATTCCTAATTTATTAACTTACTTTGCCACCACACCATCCTCTTCCCATGGCCTGTAACTCTTGCTGTGCTTTATCAACTCACAATTGCAGCAATCTTCTGTGAAAAAGATGTTAAAATCTTGAAAATATCTAATAGACTAAATGTGACACAGGATTCTGCACTCTGCTAAAATCTTGGCAAATGTCATCACATTGCCAAATTTAACCAAGAATGTTTTGCTAAATTCTTTTCAACAATAACACGCTTCTTTTAATTTCTGTTAGGGCAGTTTTTAGCATAATAGTGTGACTCAACATTGCATGGTAGAATGATCAATTAAATGTGTAGAATTGAACCTGAATGTTATTTATGATGGTGACAGATACCTGAAAAGAAAATCTTTAAGATCACAAAGGAAAGAAACATTTTCAAAAGGCCTTGGACTAGCAAGAGTGGCGGCTGTTCCTGACTCCACATGGAAGCTTGTGTATCTCTGGGAAATCCAAATGTTATTTATCTCTCAGCCCTCAGCCAGATAGCTGCAATGTATCATGCAATGTAGAGACACACCCATGATTTTAGAAAAAAACCTCGCACAAAAATTTGAACAGTTGGAGGGAGACCAAATATTTATTCATTGGAAGATGTATGTGTTTTCAGTGAGTTTTTTTCAGCAACAATTGTTCTGTTTCTTCAAAGCCATGATATTTATAACTTAAAACCGCTATATTTAGGTCTACTCCCTAGCTGCCAATTAAAAATGTCCCCACCCTGTATCTTGCTGGGCTGTATCCTGATCTGAACTAGCTGCAGCAAACAGTGCTGGAGCTGGCAGTGAGTCACTATTTCAATATCAAAAGTGTGGGAGGAGTGGAATGCACACAGTTGCCCGACTTTTAACTGTACCACAGCATTCTAGGAAACTTGTCAAAATACGGGCAAACTCTGAGGCCAGGACAAGTCGTTTGCTTACAAGGTGACAACCGTGGCACAGTGACACAGTTGTTCAATTTCTGGCATGGGTCATTGGCTGTGTGGAGACTGCACATTCTCCCTCTGTCTGTTTTCTCCAGTTTCCTCCCACAGTCCAAAAGACGTGCTGGTTCAGTGCATTGGCCATACTAAATTCTCCCTCAGTGTACCCAAACAGGCGCCGAATGTGACGACTAGGGGATTTTCACATTAACGTCATTACAGTGTTAATGCAAGCGTATTTGTGACGCTAATAAATAAACTTTAAAACATTTTGCCTGGCTTGAGTTCTCGTAACCCTGATACTCAGTGAGTTGGAAAACAATACTATTGGAGTTTGAGTCATTTTAAAGAAGGGAGCAGTTAGTAATTTTTTTGGAGGGGAAATTGGAAAGTCAAACTGAAGTTTAAAATACAAAAAAATTTCCAAAATTGCAAATTTAAGAGAATTTTTAAGAATCAACATTATTAGCAGTATGGATTATATTTTGTATTTATGAAAAACAGAAGAACCGTCATTGATCAGAATTGAAGATAAGAAAGAAATATGTGAAATTTCAGAAGTTGATATAATTTCGGAAATTAGTAAGCTACAACAGTTGGCATACAAAAATGACTGTATTTAGCAAACATGCAAATAGTTTCCAGTAAGATCTTCAAAGGGGAAATTCCCTCGATACAAATCTTATGAAGAACTCCTAGTATATTTTACACAGTAGTTTATATTTAGACTTAAAACAATCTATTATTAGACGCCCTACTAAGCCAAATTTAGGTTGCATCTGCTCAAAATTTTGTGTAATTTGTTTGTTAAAGTCGTTTAAAATGTTTGTTTCATGTAAGTGGGTTGGGAGAATAAAAGCTCGGAACAGATGTGTCAAAACATATTTTAAAACAACTGGATATGTTATTAAAACTGTTCACTAAGGTGTGGTTAACCTCTGAGTTGCTGTTTGGTCCTCTCACATCTGATTCATCATTCAACATGAAACTGCATCTCATTTGCTTTTACAGAGGGTCCAATTAGGTCAATAATTATCAGAGAGCTTTCACGAAGGGCAGCATGTAATCTGCCACAAACTGCTTATGGCGTGTGTTAGTGTTTTTCTTTAAATGAGGCTTTAAAAATTAAAAATACCATTACACAGAAGGGAAATTAATGAGGAAAGCAATTTAGCTCCGAAAATCTACATGTTACAAGTCATGTACTCACAGTACCAGGGACTTGTGTTCGATTCCCGGCTTGGGTCACTGTCTGTGTGGAGACTGCACGTTCTCCCCATGTCTGTGTGGGTTTCCTCCGGGTGCTCCAACATCCTTCGACAGTTTGAAGAGTGTACTGATTAGATGGATGGCCATGTTAAATTCCCCCTCAGTGTACCCGAACAGGCGCTAGAGTGTGGCGACTAGGGTATTTTCACAGTAACTTCATTGCAGTGTTAACATAAGCTTACTTGTGGCACTAATAAATCAATTTTAAATTTAACATATGTGAAGCAAAGGACATTTGGGGTGAATTTTCCCATTCCTTCAACCACGGGAATCGTAGCGGGTGAGGGGCAGACCATGGAAATGTCCATTGACCAGATTTCCCGGTTTTGGGTGAACAGGACTGGCAAATTCCACCCCTTGACTGCAGTCATGTAAAATAGGTGATACTGAATTGCTTATCCATTTCATCTTTCTTCCAAGTTTTATTTCTTTTGAATGTCACAAAAATAAAAATCGGGAGAAGTACAAGCTGGCTGCTTAGTTGTTCGCATTGATTTTACACAAGCGCACCATCAAATTCTACCTCAATGGTCAGGATTTTGGTTTGGGACCACCCCTTCCCTGCTGCCTCCAACAACATAACCTAAAAGTGTTCATGATCTCAAACTGTAAGGAGAAACTGACATACGGCAGCCATTTTCCTCTGAATTGGCCAGTTGGTGGCCAGAGGGTTGCCTTGCTTAAGGTCAGCAGGTGGGTTCTCTACGCTAATGAGCCAATTGGAGAACACACCTCTCCCCAGAGCTGGGAAGGGGCAGCAGGCTGCTGCTTCCATCTTGAGGCACCCTCTCAGCAATTTAAATAAAAAATTTGGAGCTAAGATGTCCCACCAGCCACCTGCCCTCTATCCTAGTGGGGGATCCCCACCATACCCATTGCCAGATTGGTACAGCGCACCTCAAAGCCTGGACCCACTGTTTGCTGCCAGGAGCCTTCAGTCAGTTGGCTTAGATCCTGATACTTCAGCCTGTGACAATTGGTCTTCATGGATTATTTAGTCACTTGCTGGCCAGCCCTCCAGACCCTAATTTCACTTGCACCATAACAGCCGGGGTATAGGATGGTGCTGGCAAACTGGCAGCGCTGTTGGTTACTTGACTTTTCATACCTACTCACCTTTATACTCGCCCACATATAGGAGTGAAAGTTTTGCCCTATATCTATGCAGGCCAAATTGTCCGAGTTGAACCCTAATGGAGATATGTTAATTGTTTGATTTATTTTCTATATTGTGGTAAGAATTAGGGTGAAGTCTGTAGGATATCTGCAGAGAAATTCTAACATCAATCTAGAAATGACAGTTGTGGGCATCAGTAGATATAGAGCTGATTCTCCAAACATGTACTGTTATTGAGGTCTACTACGGGCTGCTTTGTTTGATTTGATTTGATTTATTATTGTCGCATGTATTGGGATACAGTGAAGAGTATTGCTTCTTGCGCACTATGCAGATAAAGCATATTGTTCATAGGGGAGAAGGAAAGGAGAAGTGCAGAATATATTGTTACAATCATAGCTAGGGTGTAGAGAAAGATCAATTTAATATATAATAGAACCATTAGAGGTCTGAGAGCAGCAGGGAAAAAGCTGTACCGGAGTCGGTTGGTACATGATCTCAGAATTTAGTATCTTTCTCCTGATGGAAGAAGGTGGAAGAGAGTATGTATGGGGTGCATGGGGTCCTTGACTATGCTGGATGCTTTACCGAGGCAGTTTAGGAAATTATAAGCCCCCCCACACCCCCACATCCTCCCTACTGCCTCAATTTTCCATCTATTTAAATTATAATCAAGAAGCAAGCTCTACATGCTCCTTATTTCAGGGAATTTAATGACATTCTTTGATATTTTAATGGTGAAATGAGCCTTCTTAAAATAATTTGATTAACTCTTCAATTAATATAGCGAGAGGATTATGGTACATCATATTATGTGCCTGACTGTTAATACTGATTGAAGTCATTTCTAGGCTGCAGAGATTTTCAAGGGAGTCTCAGAATAAATAATCCCCTTTTCAAAACCGGTTGCCGAGAGTGACGGTTAACTTTCTTTTCTGCTCTTTTATTTCCATTGATATCCTGGATACTTTTGTTTGAACAGTGTTGGTAAACTGGTGACCTCATTGCAGCGTGCCCTGGGAGGAATTAAGAGCCAAACACTGTTCGAGCTGAATTAACATCAGGAAGTGTAATCATTAACTCGGAGAGCTTCAACAATTATGTCATTTCAACTATGAATAATAGTCCATCTCACTCAGACAATCAGGCTCAGTGTCACTTCTAACCCTTTGCCTCCCATGATGTCATTAGGATGCGTTGTTGTAAATAAAAACATGAGAAATAAAATCCCCTTATAATTACTTGGAACTGTTTGCTTTGCAAAATAGACACTGAAGGCAAGAAAGCTTCATATGATTGGAAGATATTTTCTATCCTCTCTGTTTTCTTAAACTTGCGCAGTGTGAAGCTGAAGTTCCCCTTTCGGAGATGGGGTAGAAGGACGAGGGTTTCTATTGTATATATTATTCATTCGTGGGACATGGGCGTCGCTGACTGGCCAGCGTTTATTGCCCACCATTAGTCATCCTTGGAGGACAATTGAGAGTCAGCCACATTGCTTTGGCTCTGGAGTTACATATAGGCCAGACCAAGAAAGGACTCCAGATTTCCTTCCCTAAAGGACATCATTGAATCAGATGGGCTTTTCTGACGATCGATTTCAAGGTCATCAGTAGATTCTTCATTCCAGATTTGTTTTTGTATTGAATTCAAATTCTACCATCTGCTGTGGCAGGATTCAGACTCGGGTCCCTGGAGCATTAGCTGAGTTTCTGGATTAATAGTTGAGCGATAATATCATTAGGCCATCGCCTCTGCCGTATACGTGTAAGTCATCCTGACGAACTCCAGCTTACCCGCACCGAAACCTGATGTTACTCGCAGACCTTTTCACTGCACAGCTGCTGTTCTTTCGAACCCTGAATTTGCATTACTGAAAATCTTCAGAGTGGAAAACAGGCCAAACTGAATTTTACTATCTATGCTCCTCTCCTTATTTTAAGTTACAAGCATTGGCGGAACTTGCCAGAGAGCATAGCCTGTAGCACATCTAGTTTCAGATCACAATATCTGATGAGGAACCATAAATTGGCAAAGACTGATGCTGACCAAAAAAAGATTTGCCTATTTGTTCGCTGTAATAACACAGGAAGCCCAATCGGCAAGGAACAGTATTTATTGTTAAACACAAAATAAAGCTCCAATCCGTGGCATACATAAACAAGTGCCAACAGGGACAACAGTTTTGCGGCACTTCTCAGTGTCTGCCTTATAAAGGGCTCAGGTGATGTGTTCTACCTGGGCAGTGCCTTGGCTGTTGCCAAGGGAACTTGAGCCACACAGGACAATCAAGTAAAGATTCCCCATGGATCTCATGGGGGGTTATCACATTCACAATGGCATGACATGGTAAACAGGCCATCTGTAGACAGGAAAGCAGGTGGGTCAACCTGTAAAATAAAGCACCGTGCCATCAGTGGCATGCCTCCCACTCCTGCCCCTGCCACTATTTTATCAGCAGTGGGGAAGCATTGGATGGGCTGTCCACCCGTGGGCTCACTGAAACCTTGAAGTGGGCAATTCATGTCCACTTTTAACCTCATCCTCCTGCTGCTTAATTTTAATGGGTGGCAGTAGAGGCCTGTGCCCAAATTGTAGGTTCGATCCTGCTTGCTAGTCAAAGGTGAGGGCATCTCTTTTCCAGATCCCTGGTGGCAATCAGAGCCCCACTCCACCTCACCTCCAGTTCTCCCTCCCCACATTCATCTTGATTCCTACTCACCACCCCTGCAGCCTCTTTTCCTCCCCACTGCTGGGGCTTGCCACTCTGGCCCCCAGCAAGGACCCAGACCTAGCTGAAGATCTGGTCCATCGCTGGAAAATTCCTCAGTGTCTTTGATGCAGTGGTCACCACTACTGGTGATGCTGCTGGCCTTTGATCAGCCAGCAATCCTTGAAGCGGGGCTTCCTCCTGGAATAGGAGGAAGTAAATTTTATTATGATGTGGTAAAAATAATAATTCAAGGTCCAGCAACAGAAAAATTAAAGTGGAGCGAGCTGGCCAAGAGGAAGTGAAATGCCCTCAAAATCTAGCTGGGAAGTGGGATTCTGCCTGCAGTATATAATGCAACCCATCTGAGCAACACTGCTGGAGTTGGTGACCATTTGCATTAGCTCACCCCAAGGAGGAATGGCAGTTTTGGATTTAATGTAAGCACAGGTGTCAGCTGTACAGAAAGAACTTACTGAGCCAATTCAGTCATCACATTCCCTTGTACTTGATCCCAATGAGAGACAAGTGTGTTGCTTTCAGGAGAAAAGCAAAGGTAACTAACCAATCCTTCACTTTTTACCAGTTTTCTTATGGAGCCAGTCAACAATGGCATAAAGCTAACCTGGGAGATATTTTATTATTTATTAAGTCTCATTTAAGTTTATTTATTAATGCCACAAGTAGGCTTACATTAACACTGCAATGAAGTTACTGTGAAAATCCCCTAGTCATCTCACGCTGGCGCCTGTTCAGGTACTTTAAGAGAGGATTTAGCATGACCAACACAACTAACCAGCACGTCTTTTGAATCATGGGAGGAAACCGGAGCACCCGGAGGAAACCCATGCAGACATGGGGAGAATGTTCAGACTCTACAGAGACAGTGACCCAAGCCGAGAATTGAACCTGGGTCTCTGGTGCTGTGAGGCAGCCAGGCTAACCACTGTGCCACCGTGCTGCCCCATTTGAAACATCTGAATGAGCCTGCCCCACCAGCAATCTCAGCTCCCGATAGATCAGGGTGCCACTTCCAATCTAAAATAAATGAAAATGAAAAAGGAACCACCCTGACGCCCCACATCCACAAACACGGAACTCTGTCCACCATCCACACCCCACCTCGGGAACACCTCCGCCACCCCAGTTGAAGTAGCGTCCCCTACCCAGCCCATCCCATTTATATACCCAGTATTGGATACCCCAGGTTCCAAAGCTAATCTGAGTTAAGTTAACTGATGTAAGTCGAGTAACAATAGGAATATTACAATTGACCCGGATTACAGGATGGCAGAATTGATCCAGATTTCCTTTTTTTAAAAAAATTTATTTATTAGGCTTACATTAACACTGCAATGAAGTTACCATGAAAATCTCTGAGCTGACATACTACGGCATCTGTTCGGGTACACTGAAGGAGAATTTAGCATGGCCAATGCACCTAACCAGCATGTTTTTCGGACTGTGGGAGGAAACCGGAGCACCTGGGGGAAATATATGCAGACACAGGGAGAACGTGCAGTCTCTGCACAGACAGTGACCCAAGCCAGGAATCGAACCTGTGTCCCTGGCGCTATGAGGCAGCAGTGCTAACCATGCCACCATGCCACCCAGTTCAGCAATCTGTATTGAAAATGCATTGGTGGAATTCCACCATTTTTGTTTAAGTGTTTGTTCCAGTGAGAAAACCAGAGAGAATCCTGTCAGTACCATTGGGACAACTCAGCTAAGATTGAACCTCTTTGACAACATTTCTTTTCCTGTGCGATTTACTCCACGCTCGCAGTGTCTCACCTCTGATTCACTCACGTAGGGGGAACCTTATCTCTGTAATCAGTGGGGCACTCCATTTAAACACTTCCTCAACAATCTCCTATACCTGTTCCAAGTCCAACTGGGGAGATGGCTACCAGGATGCCAGGGAGGGAGCCCTCACCAGGCCTCGATGGTGCTCGTGGACTCGACATGCTCCTTCTCCAGGGAAACCCAACCGTGAACATAGCTGTGATAGAGGGTCAGACAGGCAGGTCAGATGACCCCTCTGATTGTCCACTGCCTGGGCCTATTGATGATGAGCTTTGGCAGGCTTTGATTTGATTTGATTTATTATTGTCACATGTATTGGGATACAGTGAAAAGTATTGGTTCTTGTGCACTATACAGTGAAACATACTGTTCATAGAGTATATAGGGGAGAAGGAAAGGAGTGTTACAGTTATTGCTGGGAGGTAGAGAAAGATGAGTAGGTTCATAGCATCATAGAATCCCTACAGTGCAGAAGGAAGCCATTCAGCACATTGAGCCTGCACTGTCAATAATCCCACCCAGGCCCAACCTCCCTTACCCCATGTATTTACCCTGCTAATCCCCCTGACACCAAGGGGTAATTTAGCATGGCCAGTCCACCTAACCTATACATCTTTGGAGTGTGGGAGGAAACTGGACCACATGGAGGAAATCCACACAGGCACAGAGGGAACATGCAAACTCCACACAGACAGTCACCTGGGGCCAGAATTGAACCAGGGTCCCTGGCACTGTGAGGCAGCAGTGCTGACCACTGTACCACTATGCTGCCCTGTACATGAGGATGTCCTTCTCCTTCATTGCGTCTCTCTGCACCTGCACCCTCAGATCAGGATGGGCTACACTTCCAACTCTTAAGTTGGGGGCTATGCTTCCAAAAGGTGAAAAATTGGACGCCAATCAGGGGCCCACTCATTCATTGCAATGCATGCTCAGTTGTCACAATTGAGTCATGAAGAAGAGGCCAGGGAGTTGGTCAGGCAACTGGCTTTCCGTCATGGCAGATGAGGTACTTCTGATTCCTGTAGAGACTAAAATCAGCATGTTATCTTTATCCTTAGAGGGCACCTTCATTGTCCAATGCACATGGACTCCAGATTAAATGAACCTTCCAACTGGACAACCAGACTCTAATCCCTGACAGCCAGGTTTCCATAATTACTGGCCTTGAACTTCCATACAGTTCATGCAATCTGGCTTCACACTGCTGCCTGAGCATGGGGATTCATTCTCACTGGAGTCATCATCCCCCTGTGCGAGGGTCTTCAGACCTCATTAGGCTGGAAAATACCCCCTTGTCAGAGACCCCCACTCTGCCTGTGCACTGTAAAGAGACCCCACCAAAGTGCCTCACAGTCAGCCCCACTGCTGAACCTATGGCTTTACCTGCTCCCACTCACCTTCTTTCTCCCATTCAATCTCTCAGAGGTTATACATCCACAAGCCCAGCAAGGGGGACATGGGGACCACTTCCTGTATACAAACCGCCAGACCCCTTTAAACCAATTAGAGACTGAGCGACCTGAAGGTCCGCTAAGATCTGCCAGTGACTCCATCCCCCCGAGGTGCCGATACTGAATGCTGTGAATGCTGCCCCCACCACCCACCCCACCCTGGTCCTCAGTTGAACACGTCTTGGTCCTCTCGGTTATAGCCTCTGTGAATGGGACCCAGGATAGTAATGGCAATCTGGTCGCCTCACCTTTAGCAGTGAGGTAGCCAAGTTCTTGTTTTTATACAGCTGTTGTAAATTGTACTGGAGTAATGTCGCACTGGCGACCAATGAATATTCAGTGAGGAGAGGGCGGGATCCCAGAGAGAGGACTCGCTGATGGATGTCTCATGTATTAAAATGAAGTTCCTGAGCTCCCATGGCGTATTTCTCATTGCGCTGTCGGCGAGGGGTCTGGAAAATCGTGATCTCGTCAGTTGAGAACCGCATTTTCAGAATCTCACCAAATTTTGTGCGTGTCATTGTTCTCGTTAATGGTTAACACAAACTCAAAATTGTCTCCTCCCCATGTCTATGGGTAGTAAGTAAGCATCTCATATTCCTTGGTCAAATTGCTTCCCCCAGTAATCAATGATAAATTTCACAGTTGAAGAATTATCACTGCTGTTAGCTGGTGGAGAGCTTGAGCAAGAAGCTTTAAGAATGGAGCAGAGAAAAGTGGTGGAAATAATAATGTTAATAATGAGGGAAATATCGCTTTATGATGGCAGCATTTCTTGGAAATTTTGCGACTATAAATAGAACAAACTAGTAAACGCAGTATTTGTTTTACAATCATGATTTGAATGCCTGCAGTGTTTGTTTACTCTTTCCTTTCTCAGATGTCATTTTTGTTGTGTCACGTAACCACAGGCCATGTGCTCAGAACCATCCTCACTATATGGAAAACATCGTCATGTTCTGAATACCAAACCACGCTAACGTTCGGAGGAAAACAGATAAGCATCTTGTGAGCTTGCATGAAGCCTCGTGATGGTGCTCACAATTCTAAAATCCCCACCCCATTATTTATGCTCGGTTTCATATGGTCACTTGGTCCATGTCGGTGAACCTTTGTCATTGAAGTTATAAATACCTTCTAAATGGAGGGTAAAGGATACAGGGTGGGGCATTATGGAAAGTAAGTCAAGGCGCGGAACAGTGAAGTGTTTGATTCAAAACAGGAGGCAGATGTGGCAGAATGTATTCACGTCTCTTTGTAACAAGTTGCTTTTTTTGATACCCTAAACAATATTCGTAACAGCCCAAAGCCAGCAATCTGACACATGCCTACAGCAGGAGCCAGTGCCTAGACCTGTGGAAAGGATAGCATGTTTAGGTCTTTAATCAAATCTGGTGAAATCGGGAGGTAGGGCAAACATGATGTCATTTAATGTGGCCTAAACTTTTGCCGTAATCTTTTAATCTCCGACTGACTGGTTTAGATTCATTTATTTGAATTTTGGATGTTGCAGAATATGTTTAAGCATGCAACAGAGAGTATCCAGCTGAACACAATGATACAATGCTCTCTCTCGCTCTTTGAGAGATCAGAGCGGATCAGTAAGGGATTTTAACAGCTTTCACTGAGATAAGATTCTTTTGTTCAGTTCCATAATGGAAAAAACATCATGTGGAATTCAGTGACATCATGCATGTGTTTTTCTAATCTTATTCACTGCCATTTCCTTTATTTATTTAGTCATTTTATTCACAGGCTTCCTGTCCATTTTACTGGGATTGTCCAGGCATGATTATTTGTTGCCTATATTTATCTTTTTATTGTCCAGTACTTCTTTTATTATAGAAACCTCCTCATAAAAGGGAGGTCCGAAGTGCCAGTATGGAGCTGATTTGGAGTCAGCAAAAAAAATAAATTTCCAACAATAGTTAGTATTTTTAAAAGTGGTTTCGATATCATAAATAACAAAAAATCTTCAACCAAAGATAACAAAAAATCTTCAACCATTATACTTTCATTACTATTTATCACTGTGCAATAAATGGAACTTTTAAATTATAGATTGTAACATGTCTCTGTCCATGAATAAGTCAGAGGTAACAAAAGGATGGATTCAAAAGTAAAGTGCAAAAACATTTGTATTTGTTCAGCCACTTTTGCCTGCATGTAACCAGGATAATTGTGAAATATTACATATATTGCAATACTTTTAATATGCTGTAAATTACAGATGGATGATGAATACAAAATAAACCTTAACATACAAATGCCAATATTAAATTTGTAATTAAATCTTACTTTGCTTATAGGAATTCATGAGCTAAAGCTGGCAGTTGAGTGAAAAAAAGCTTAATGTACAACATTCATTCACCATTCAGTTACTGTCACAGTCTCATTATTTGTGCGGTGATTGTCCCTTTAAGGATCAATCGGCAGAAGGGTCACATGACCTGGGAACCAATCAAGGAGCAGGTTGGGGAGGGGGAGGACTGCCCTAGTAAACATGGGCTTCTGTCCTTAGAGTCACCTCGGGAGCTGATTGCAGCCATGAGGCTGCAAGTCTCTACATAGTTTTAACTCGCAAATAAACAAGTTGTGTTTTCCCCTAAACTGGTAAAGGAGCATCTTTACAATTTCTGAATATTAGCTAAGATCACATTTGTCAAGATTAATTATGCCACTACTAATTTCTACCTTATTCTCTCCTCCTTTGAGCTGATGTTTCCTGAATCACAACAGTGATGACACTTCATAAGTGCCCCATTAGCCATAAAACACTTTGGGAAGTCTTGAGGTTTTGAAAGGCAATTAAATGCAAGTCTTTCTTTCTCCCTTTAATGGGCCTATAGCAAATGCCTCATAGCTTAGGTAGTTGGCAACCAGAGTGACCAACTCCCACTGAAAATAATTAAATGATACACACAGGCATGGGAGTCTGTATGAGTGGTGGGGAAGAATTAGGTTGCTGCCAGAGTGCACAAATGGGAGGAGAGTGGTACTACTGTGCACAAGCAAAATGTAAAGGTTCAAATCATGGGAAGAGCCATGTCCTGGCAGCAGGCAACATGTGACATGAGACTGTGGCCTCCAAATACATGGTGGTCTCATACAATAAGGGATGGTTAGTCACCTTGGAGGCAATATTGCCAATATTTAGATTTAACACACAGGTGCATAAAGTAGGATACCGACATTTGCACATTACATAGTGTAATGCTACTGTGCTGTTTTGATACATTTTTTTAAAGCTATTATTGCTTTAAGAGGCGGTGTTTTGTTACAAGAATCAATTTATCTGGTCAACATGCAACTAATGCTAAGAATCCAGCCTTTAGCTCAGAATGTGTTTCTTTATAGACTTAATGGACTTTTTGTGTATTTAGGTTCCCTGGGCTTTCGCACTATACATACAGAGTCATATGGTTAATGGGTGGAGCTAAGCTTGCATGGAAGAAATACGGTTTCAGTTTCATTTTTAAAATACAAGTAGTTGCTACCTGAGCTGCCAGGAGAAACAGGTGTCTTTCTGTCTCTCTTTTCAGAGGCTTTCTGAAAGCTTCAAAGGCTGGTAATCTAAGGCAAGCAAGTATACCTGTGTTTTGCTAACTAATTTTAAAAAGGAGTTTAAGTCTGTAAGAGGAATATTGCTTGAATTGGAAATCATAGTGATAGGTTAGTTGTTAAGAATTGTATCTTGTTATGCTTTTGTATTGTTTAATTATTAAAAGTTAAGCTAATTCATTTGTTATAATTAAAATGAAGTGTTAAATAAAGTTTATTTTGAGTTTAAAAGTTTAAAAGATTCTTAGTGTGTAATAGAAATGCACCTGGAGTGAAACAGCTTATCATCACATGAATGTCAAAATAGAAGATTGTTGGGGTCTAGTTTAGCTTCATAATATTCCTTGGGTTTCTGATCTAGTATCAAAATAGAACCTTTATACTTCCACACTCATTGGAATGCAGCAACTGTTCAGGGGCAGCTAACTGAAATGTAGTATAAACAATCCAATAGTGACCTGGAAATAATTTAGACATTGCAGCAATTTACAGCATTGCAGCCAGAGGGCCAACATACCATAGCCACATCTCTGCCTGTGAGTTCTAAAGTGTCCATAATCCTGAATCCTTATATATAAATATATATAATTTACATGCTTTGCAAACATTTCTTGTTTTCTCCAAGGACCTGAGAGGATTGAGCTGTCCCTTGGTGCATGAATGCACCAAATGGCAACAAAATGGGCAAACATGTGAAGCACGTGCACTTCAGCACCACGGCACAGATCCAGACAGTTCAACTCCTTTAATATTGATAGTTTTCCAATAGGTGCAGGACATTATCAGTTACGCACACATGTCCATTCTGCACATGCAGCTCAAGCCATTCTGTACGTAAACAGAGAAAGATACTATACTTAGTCAATGAGGAGATGGCATGTCAAACATACTTGAACATTGCACATGTTAATGCCAGAATCCTGAGAGTGGTCATGACTCCTACATCCATCCCTTATTGTATGAGACCATCATGTATATGGAGGCCACAGTCCCATGTCACATGTTGCCTGCTGCCAGGACATGGCTCGTCCCATGATTTGAACCTTTACATTTTGCTCGTGCACAGTACCACTCTCCTCCCATTTGTGCACTCTGGTAGCAACCTAACTCTTCCCCACCACTCATACAGACTCCCATGCCAGTGTGTATCATTTAATTATTTTCAGTGGGAGTTGGTCATTCTGGTTACTGACTACTTAAGCTATGAGGCATTTGCTGTCCACCATTCAAAACATGTTCTACTGTGGCAGCAGACTATAAAGAGGTTCCTGGAAAAAATGTTGATTTCACTTTGGCTTTGGGCAATGACACTAGCATCGTAAAAATTAACTGGGCTGAAGAATGCTCAGACCAATACAGGGTGCTAAGTAAGCAGTGTTTAGGCATCTCTTAACAACAGTGTTATCACTTTTACCACCTTCCAAATCCACAAGAACTTCCATCGCGAAGGACAAGGCCAGCAGATACATGGGAACACCACAATCTGCAAGTTCCCCTCCAAGTCACTCAACATCCCGACTTGGAAATGTATTGCTGTTCCTTCACAGTCACTGGGTCAAAATCCTGGAATTTCCTCCCCAACAGCATTGTGGGGCAGCCCACAGCATGTGGCTTGTAGCGATTCATGAAGGCAGCTCACCACCTTCTCAAGGGCAACCAGGGATGGGCAATAAATGCTGACCAGCCGGTGATGCCATGCCCCATGAATGAATACACACAAAAAATCAGTTGGGTTGGGGTTTGTACAGGTGACTGGAACAGTAGAGGCACCTTTTAGTGAGTCACAGGGAAGGTGGCCAAGATGGCGATGAGGTGCTGTATGCTTTGCAATTCTGTAAATAAGAGAAACTTCAGAAGCAGGACTTTTGGAAGATGTGGAAAGCAATGCACCATATGAATGACTGAAATGGCAGAATGACCTCAAGGGACCTTGACAGAGTCATGGAGTCATGAAGGTTTACAACATGGAAACAGGCCCTTTGGCCCAACTTGTCCATGTCATTTTTTTTTAGTAGCCCTAATCAATAAGGGGATAAAGGATTATGGGGAAAAGGCAGGAGAATGGGGATGAGAAAAACATCAGCCATCATTGAATGAAAGAAGCCTGTTATATTGAAGCTCAATGTAATGGTTACTTTAACTGCTGTGAATGGAGGCAACTCAGCTGTCTCAGCAAATCATTTCCACATTCTTCAGTTGAATTCGAAGACTGCACTGTTGAACTCTCAGGTGGCAATGATGGCTATTCTGCTTATTCTTTGCAACACTGGTATTACATCGCAGCCTATAGAAACACCACAGTCCCTCCCTGGAGCTGATCACTGCCAATCAAACAATAATATCTCTTGGGGGAGGCTGTGATCGCATTTGCCCTCTGGATGCTGGGTGGAGTCAAGCCATTCACAGTTTCAGAACATTTGGATTATTTTTCCACATGAAGGATTTGTAAATTAGTTATATTGAAACAATGTATTAGAGTGGGTTAGCACAGATTTTAAAATTCCCTCTACGGCTAAATGATGCAGCAGATGAGGAATAAAAAAAACAGGAGGATGTGATGTTAACGGCCAAACATCCAATACCTGTTCCACAGACATTTTGATAAAATGTAATTCACGATCTCTTCCTTGTCTATCACCAGGCATTTAATTCACTATCTCTTCCTTGGCTATCACCAGGCATTCATACTACATGATGGAAAGGACAGAGGGAATGCAAACTCAACATGAAGTTGTTTGCCAAGAACTAATTCTTAGAGAGGGGAGGAAGTTAATTTAATTAGCAGGCTTGCTTCCTAACTTCTGATTTGAAGGAAAATTTTGTATGACTGGTCCCACCTTTTCTGTGCCTCAAAGGAGAAAAAGATAAATATTGCGTCAGTGTCGATCCACTGAAAGAAAGGTTGGAGAAATTTACTTAACAGACTATTACCAAACAAACGCACACGAATCTCAATATGTCTCAATGCTAGATAGCCCGAAAGCAACTATTGATTAGCACACAACCCCAGTGCAAAACAGCATGGTATGATTTATGAATGGTAATGCAAAGGACAAAAGGTGCTAAAATGGATAGAGCTCATATCAGCCTTTTTGATTACACTGTCATGAAGCATCTTGGAACGTTCTCCATTGATGGTGGCTGTACGAGTGTACATTATTTTTTATTCATTCATGGGACATAGGCGTCGCTGGCTGGCCAGCATTTATTACCTATCCCTAATTGCCTTTGAGAAGGTGGTGGTATGCTGCCTTCTTGAATCGCTGCAGTCCCTGTTCTGTGAGTTTGCCCACAACATCATTAGGGAAGGAATTCCAGGATTTTGACCCAGCGACTGCAAAAGAACGACGATGTATTTCCAAGTCAGGATGGTGAGAGTCTTGGAGGGGAACTTGTAGGTGATCGTATTCCCATTTATCTGCTGCCCTTGTGTTTCTAGATGGAAGTGGTCGTGGGTTTGGAAGGTGTTGTCTAAGGATCTGTGGTGAATTGCTGCAGTGTATCTTGTAGATAGTACACACTGCTGCTATTGTGTGTCAGTGGTGGAGGGATTGACTGTTTGTAGCTTACTGCATTTATCATCATTGTCTCCATTCACAGCAGTTAAAGTAACCATTGCATTGAGCTTCTATGTAACTGGCTTCTTTCAAGGTCCCTTGGGGGCAATCAGCCATTTCAGTCATTTATATGGTGCATTGCTGCAATTTATTGACGTCTTGTTTAGTGATTTAGTGACTTAGAATTCCAACAGAGTGCTGCCAGAGTGAGAGCTCTCCGCATTTGTTTAGGGTAGCGAGATTTCCCCAAGTGGAGGCTGTTTTCAATGTAGCTTGAAGAGTTCCTTTGACTTTTATGAATCAGAAATATGTTCCATTTAATAAATGTGCAAGTTATACATGAGCACTGACATCACATTATGCTGATGGATATCAGTTACTGTGGAAGGACAAGTGAGGACAAGCAAATAGAAGCCAGTAAATGCCATCAGAAAAGTATTGACCACAAGGTGCCATAATGTATGTCCTTGGCCAATTTCAAAGTCAATTCCCCAGCTTGGTAAATCCAGACAGGACTGGATGTATCACAGCTTGGTATGGCTCCTGCTCTGACCAAGATCATAAACTAAAAAGGGTTGTGAACATAGCCCAGTCCATCATGCAAACCGGCCTCCCATCCATTGACTTTGTCTACACGTCCCACTGCCTTGGAAAAGCAGACACACATCCTGGACATACTCTCTTCTGCTTTCTTCCACTGGGAGAAAGATATTAAAATCTGAGAACACATACTAGCCAACTCAAGAACATCTTCTTCCCCGCTGCCATCAGACTGAAATAAGTAAAGTTAATTTATTAGTCACAAATAGGCTCACATTAATGCTGTAACGTAGCTACTGTGAAAATCCCCTGATCGCCACTCTCCGGCGCCTGTTCAGGTACACTGAGGGGGAATTTAGCATGGCCAATGAACCTAACCAGCATGTCTTTCAGACTGAGAGAGGGAACTGGAGCATCTGAAGGAAAAATGAGCAGACACAGGGAGAACGTGCAGACTCTGCACAGACAGTGATCCAAGCCAGGAATCAAAGCTGGATCCCTGGGAATTGCAACAGTTGGGGGGTGGACCATGGAAAGTTCCGTTGACCTCAGACAAAATTTTCCTGTTTCGGGGCGAGCGAGGCTGGAAAATCCCACCCAGTAAGTGTTGCCACTTTGTCTGTAAAAGCATGTCTAGAACCAGGTATGTATTTCCTGCAATTTTACATTCAAGCTGGCAAAGTGAGAGCTAAGATTTTCCCATAGAGGCGTTGTGGGGAACTTTACAATCCCATCAGTGGCGAGTGAGGGCACAAACCTTGGTCTGATTGGGAAACTCTGTTTCCCACCAGTACAAAATATGTTTGGAATTTTGATTTCCCAATTTTGATCTTGGGTTAAAGGTGGGGTCAATAATTTATGTCAGGAAACATATTTGCGTTCATTTGGATCTCATGAATGCTCATTCAGAGGAAACGTGCTGGAATTACATTCCCACCCCCAAATTAAGTCCCCTGCCAGCAATTAGAATGGTCTGTTTCACGACTGTAGTAAGTGGCATGCACCTGGCAAGCTTCAGTTGATTCATAACTTGGAGGTTAATAGACGCAACTTCCATCATGCTTTAAAACAGTAGCTGTGAAATATTGGCTGCCTGCAGCACACGCTGTGCCAAGGCTGGGTTCAAGAGGCAAGACCAGTTTGGAAGGGTGAGATTGAGGCAGAATTAGGGAGGTGAGGCCCAGGGGTGGGAGAACATAAGTGGGGAGGGCTGAGAAAGAGATGGGGGGGGAAGCTGTGTGGAGGGAGTATTAGATAGGGAGACAACTCAGGCATGTGGGAGGACTTTAGCCAAACAATTTTGGACTGATTGAAGGGGTGTCTTCTGCTCAAACCATTGAGAGCACAGCTCAGCTAAGTGCTGGACTTGAGGGTCTCATGCACAGTGAATGCACATGGATCCTTTACTAAGGTTAAGCATTTTGGTGAGATTCCACTAAGTCTAGGTGCTCTGGTGCATTTGGTCTTAACTAGTATCTGATCCTTGCAGAGGTATGAGAGAATGCATGTAAGTTTTACCAATCAGTGGTCATTGTTGCTGCATTGAAGCAACATGGTCCCTACAAGCCTCAGTGTTTGCAGTGTACTGGTCATTGGCATTCAAGGCACAATTCTTGAAGTCGTGATATTTATTGTCAAGACCACTGGAGGATAACCACCAGAAAGCTGACTATGCATTATACAACATGGATCATTTCAGCCTAGTTAACATTCTCCTTGTAAATGCACAATCACATCTGAGTGGGATGCTCAGTCACCTGACGTCTTTCAGGATGATATCATTTTACATGGGATGGTCTGTATAGACTTACATTGCCCATTCTTGCTGGCAGCTGGAATAAAGAGAAGGGAGAGTTAGTGATTGACGAGGTGGGCTCCTACATTATACATCAGTCAGTCATTGTCCACGTGAGGACAATGTATACTGGACGGATCCTCATAACTTGTTAGGGGAAGCCAATCTGACCTTCCACGCGGGGACAATCCCTCTCCAGGCAGCTCTGCTGTCTGTTTCTTATGGGCGGAGAAAGTCCTTAACTCTGGGACCCTCCTTCCAGTCTTGGCACTCTCCCTTTTGCTGTGGAGATTTTGTCCAGCCTAAGGATTGATGAATTGACTGTGAGCACTATGGATAAAGGAGAAATCCAGAAGCATGCATGCTTCTTGTGTTTGCTGAGTCCTCCCGAAAAAGTGATTCAAACACCATTTGTGCAAGATCGCAGGTGAGATGGTGAGCTGAAAATGGCTGGCTGACTTCCAGTGTTGATTTTTTTTTATTATTCATTCATGGGACATGGGAGTTGCTGACTGACCAGCATTTATTGCCCATCCTTGTTGCCCTTGAGAAGGTGGTGATGAGCCATCGTCTTGAATCACCGCAGTCCATGTGCTCGTGTTGGCCCACAATGCCGTCAAGGAGGGAATTCCAGGATTTTGACCCAGTGACTGCAAAGGAACAGTGATATATTTCCAAGTCAGGATAGTGAGTGGCTTGGAGGGGAACATGCAGGTGGTGGTGTTCCCCTCCAAGGGGCTGCCGGTGAAGGGGAAATCCATTTACTGCGCTTGCCCTTCTGTTGTCCAATCTGTTGGTATGTGTGACATTCCAATGGACTCTACCTCTTAGACTACCAGATATCTTTATGAGAGTGTGAGTTTGGTACAGGTAGAATTTTTACTTACCCTGGTGGAATGCATCAGATCATTCATCCTTCTCCTGTACTGTGGGATTTGTTTTTGTTTCCCATGGCTGAGTTCCTTGATGACCCCTTCCCAGGCTGCTGTGATCCTTCTTCTCCCATGCTAAGGAAAGAGGATCACTTGCCTTTCCTGGTTGGCCATGAGGAGAATCCCCATGGATATCTTGTTAACCATGGAGCAGAGCATTTGGATATATTAGGCATCACAGTGGAACTGAAGGCGGAAACACTTGGCCTGCAGTGAATAAGTGTCCGTCTGTGCAGGCATCATTTAAATATGGTACCAGAAAATTAACCCCACGAAGTAATGGTGCCCATCCCACCGCAGGATTCAATGAGCTTCTTGCTGATGTATAATTAAGAAGCACTAAAGCAGAAGATTTCACAAGTTCATCTATTCTAATGGGAATCATGCTGACTTTCCTGTCTCCACCACACTTTCATTCACTGTCTGGGGACAATTTAGTTAAGAATGCTGGAAATGACCTCCACCTGGTACAATCTAACAAATTTATTTGAGTTCCTTGAGGATGTAACAAGCAGGGGATAAAGGGGAACCAGTGGATGTGGTGCATCTGCATTTTCGAAAGATATTCAATAATGCTCTACATAAAAGTTCACTACAGGAGATAACAATTCATGGTGTTGGGGGCTATATATTGGCATGGACAGAGAATTGGCCAACTAACAGGAGACAGACATGAGAGATAAATGGGACATATTTTAAGTTGACAATTGCCACTCATGGGGTGCACGGGGATCAGTGCTGAAAGCTTAATTTTTACAATCCATATAAACAACTGGGAAGAAAGGAACAAATATATTGTAAACAAATGTGTTGATGATACAAAGATAAGGAGGAAAACTTTGAGGACGAAGCCAAGAGTTTGCAAATAGATATGGCCATAATTTGACAGATAGAGCATAATGTGGGAAAATGTGAGGTTGTTTGGAAGAAAGAATCAAAAAACAAATTCTTATTTAAATGGAGGAACTGCAGAGTACTGCAGTTTGGAGGGATTTGAGTATTTCATACACAAAAGGTTAGCAGGTAAGAAAATAATTAGGAAGACAAGTGGAATGTATGCCTTTAAAATCTTGTTACAACTGTGCAGAGTATTGGTGAAACCATACCTTGATACAGTTTTGATCACCTTACTAAAGGAGGGATGTAATTGCATTGGAAGCAGTTCAGAGAAGGTTCACGAGGCTGATTCCTGGGGTGAGAGGTTTGACTTAAGAGGAAAAGTGTAAGGTATATTACTCATCAATGGGGGGTTCCTGAGTCTAGGTAAGACTAGGAGCGTGATCTTACCATTCATTCATGCCACACTCCCGCTGCAATGAAGACGGAGAATTTGGTGGCAAGCTAAATCTCCGTTCACTGCAGCGGGTTGGGAAGATCCTACTGGCGTGGACAGTCGAAAAATTCCAGCCTACGTTTCCCATGGGAACTACATGCACATAGAGTCAAGGTACAAGTGTTTGAGGTGAATCACTATGTTCAAGGCGTGCCATATCATTCAGCTTTAATACAACTAAAGCTAAATACACTTACAATGGAAATTTTCTCAAGATAGGACATTCCTTGCCCAGTTGAGTGTCTGTTCTCCTCAACATGTATATCACCTCAACTGTACAATGGCCTTGTACAATGTATGCCCTACTGAGTGCTTTGAGCAGAATTCCCTTCGTATTCAAATCTGACATCCCAATTTCTTTGCAACTGCACCTCCTACAGAATTCTGTATTCTAGCCACTTGGACTCAGCCATATTTTGCTTGCTTGTTTATTTTTAAATAAAAATTGGCCAACTATTTTGCAGATTAGTTATAAATAGGTCAGTTCCCCTGTAGTAGCATCCTTTAAACCTGTTGCTCTGCTGGACATCAGCAATCTGCAGCACCCAATTGGTATGAGATGTGGATGAATAATATCTTAATAAGAAGATCTCACAAGATACTGTGACATACAAGTAATCTGTGCAAGCTAACCAGCGTCCTGCAGTAATTCTGAGATTGGAAAATTAGCCAATGGTTGCAAATCTGCCACCTTTCCTGACTATTCTAACAAAGAACAAAGAACATCCCAGCACGGGAAACAGGCCCTTCGGCCCAACGAGCCCGCGCCGCCGCATCTTCCCACACCTACCCCGCCCTGTGTGTATGTGAGTGGAACCCCTAATGTAGCCAGATTCAGGGGAGAATAATGTCAATTTGGTATACCAATCAGCCTAAGAGCACATCTTTGGGGTGTGGGAAGAAACCGGAGCACCCGGAGGAAACCCACGCAACCACAGGGAGAATGCGCAAACTCCCACAGACACAGGCCCAAATCCATGTATCTGCACAGCTAGCAGTGATAGTCACTGAGCTGTTGCGGTGCCCATCTGCTGGTCCAGGATTAAGCACACACACCGACACGAAGTACTAGGCCACTCCCGGAACCTCCAAGAGCAGCCCACACACGACCCCCCCGTGTGCATGCCCCTCGTTTGACAACAAGGTGGACCGACCCTGTGGAATAAAAAGACAATACGTTAACATATAAAACTGCATTTCCGGTGTCATCCCGAGGCTCTGACCCTATTTAATACCCTCTACCATAACCCTCCATCCTTGCTTCGCTCATGTGTCTGTCTAAGTAAACCTTAAACAAGTCCAATGTGCCTGCCTCCACCACCCTACTCGGTAGCGCGTTCCACACCCCCACGACCCTCTGCGTGAAAAACCTTCCTCTCATATCCAAATTATACTTCTCCCCCTTCACCCTTAGATCGTGACCTCTCCTAATTGTCCCCAATCTAGGGAAAAGCCTATCACTGTTTACTCTATCTATTCCCATCAGTATTTTATATACCTCTATCATATTACCCCTTAATCTCCGTCTTTCTAAGGAGAAGAGCCCCAGTTTCTCCAACCTTTCCTCGTAACTCAGTCCTTCCGTGCCAGGCAACATCCTGGTAAACCTCCTCTGCACCCTCTCCAGGGTCTCCATGTCCTTCCGGTAGTAAGGTGACCAGAACTGGACGCAGTACTCCAAATGCGGTCTAACCAATGTTCTGTACAACTGAAGCATTAGACGGCAGCTCTTATACTCTATACCCCTTCCAATAAAGGCTAGCATTCCATAAGCTTTCTTCACAACCTTCTCTACCTGTGTCGACACCTTCAGTGAGTTGTGCACCTGCACTCCCAGGTCCCTCTGTATCTCTATACTCTTAATCGATCTACCTTTTATCACATAACTCCTCCCTGCATTATTCCTTCCAAAATGCATCACCTCGCATTTGTCAGGATTAAATTCCATCTGCCATCTATCTGCCCAATATACCAATCTATCTATATCCTGCTGTGTCACCTGACAGTCATCCTCAGTATCTGCCAATCCTACCATCTTGGTGTCATCCGCAAATTTGCTGATCACACCACGTACACCCTCTTCCAAGTCGTTTATATATACTACAAAGAGGAGAGGTCCCAGTACTGAGCCCTGCAGCGCACCACTGGTGACTGGCCTCCAGCCAGAAAAGGTCCCCTCGACAACTACTCTCTGTCTCCTATTTCCCAGCCAGTTTTCGATCCACCTAGCTACCTGTCCTTGTATCCCATGTGTCTTAACCTTTTCTACCAGCCTACCGTGAGGGACTTTGTCAAACGCCTTACTGAAATCCATATAGATGACATCAACGGCTCGCCCATCGTCAACCGTTTTTGTCACCTCCTCGAAGAATTCCACCAGATTCGTAAGGCAAGACCTCCCCCGAACAAAGCCATGTTGCGTATCCCTAATCAGATCGCAACGCTCCAAATGCTCATACATCCTATCCCTAAGAATTTTTTCCAATAATTTTCCTACCACCGATGTCAAACTCACTGGTCTATAATTACCAGGGTTATCCCTACTACCCTTTTTAAACAGAGGTACCACATTTGCTACCCTCCAGTCTTCTGGGACCTCACCTGTGTCCAAAGAAGAGACAAAGATTTGCGTCAGAGGCCTAGCAATTTCATCTTTCACCTCCCTAAGCAGCCTGGGATAAATACCATCAGGCCCCGGAGCTTTATCCGTTTTTATGCTACCTAAAAACCTTAGCACTTCCTCCCTCGTAATGGATATTTCCTTCCACTGATCTACAGCTCCCTCCAAGACCCTACACGACACCGATCCCCTCTCCTTCGTGAATACCGACGCAAAGTATTCATTCAGGGTCTCCCCCATTCCCTCAGACTTGATACATAACTCCCCTCCCTTGTCCCTAAGAGGACCAATTTTCCCTCTAACCACTCTCTTGCTCCTAATATAAGAGTAAAATGCTTTTGGATTTTCCTTAATCCTATCGGCCAAGGCCATTTCATGCCCCCTTTTCGCCCTTCTAACTCCCCTTTTTAGCTCCCTCCTACTCTCTCTATATTCCTCCAGCGCACTCTCCGTTCCCAGTTGTTTCGACCTAACATATGCCTCCCTCTTCTTCCTGACCATGTCTTCGATACCCCCTGTAATCCATGGCTCCCTAATCCTGCCTTTCCCATCCTTCCTCTTTACCGGCACGTGCCTTTCCTGCAACATTTTCAGTTTGCCCTTAAAAACCTCCCACTTACCAACTGTGCACTTGCCAGCTAACAACCCCTCCCAATCAATGTCCTTCAGCTCCCTCCTAATCCGACTATAGCTCGCCTTCCCCCAGTTCAGAACCCTCCTCTTCGGCCGGCACTCATCCCTTTCCATTTTTATCCTAAAGTAGACGGACTTGTGGTCACTGTTAGCCACATGTTCGCCTACCTCAACCTCAACCACCTGCCCCGGCTCATTTCCCAGCACTAAATCCAGTATAGCCCCCTCCCTAGTCGGGCTAGTTACGTACTGCTCTAGGGACCCTTCCAACACACACTTTACAAACTCCTCTCCCTCCGTACCCCCAGCTCTAGGCACCTTCCAATCTACTCCAGGAAGGTTAAAGTCACCCACTACAACCGCCTTATTCTTTCTGCACCTATCTAAAATGTCTCTGCAAATACCTTCCTCCACAGACCTCGGGCTGTTGGGTGGCCTATAGTATACCCCTAGCATCGCAATCTCTCCCTTTTTATTCCTCAACTCCACCCACAGAGACTCAATCCCTAACTCCTCCATATTGTCCTCCCTCTGCACTGCTGTGATGTGCTCCTTTACTAACAATGTCACCCCACCACCTCTCTTCAACCCTCCTCTGTCACACCTAAAACACTTATACCCAGGAACATTCAGCTGCCAATCCTGCCCTTCACGTAACCACGTGTCCGTTACTGCCACCACATCTAACTTCCTCACAAACATCGAGGCCCTATTCTGCAGCTCCTCACATTTTCTTTCCCACTTATCATGAACTGAAAGGTTAGCTGACCTTCCCCAACTTTTAGCAATAAGTTCTGGACTGAAATACGATACAAGGTGCAGAGCTAAGTCTTTATGGACTTTCCCATTGGCTCAATCATTCACAAATGTAGCACTCATCACTTTATATGGAATGTTTTTGAGGTGTGTTTTACAATTTGTTTTCCCTTCTGATTATACAATATGAATCATAGAATTCCCAGTGCAGAAGGAGGCCATTCGGCCCATCGATCCTGCACTGACAACATTACCACCCAGGCCCTATCCACACAACCCCATGCTTCATTATAATTGCAGATCTGGCTAGGGCAACAATAAACTTCTAATTGTAGTGGCTGAATAAAGTATCCAATGGCATTGTGCCAAGAATGGTTTGAATTGCTATCAAGTGGATAGCTTTCCTGGAATCATCAAATTTCTTCTGGATCTTCTTGACTGTAGACAAGTGGAAAGTGGACTTTCCTGATTTTGTTGTTCTGTGGGTTGGAATGCTTGCTGCCGCTGGGCAAACACTGGACTGACCAATGGATGCAAGTCTGTCAGTAAAACACATTTTTCTTGTACAATTCACAGCTAATCTCATCTCCTCCTCCAGTGTCTACATCTATTGCCGTGGCTAGTCTCTTAGACACAATTATCAGGTTGGTTAAGTGTTGAGGCAGACCTTCAATCCATTTTTGGCATCACAGGCAAAACTTATGAAGAATCTATCAGCCTGAAAGGTTGTCATGACCCTTGATGCTGGTAGCAGTGCAAGAGTTGAATGAATGGATGATTTGTTTGGAAAATTAAGGTAGGCTAGTTAATATAAGTCCAATTTAATGGTTACAATTATGAGTTCTATATGGGATTTTCACATTTTGGGATTGTGTCTTTCTAATTTAATGTAAAATAAAGATGAATCATGTGATCTATTGTGAAGTCTGTCTGTAGCAAGGGTTGGTGGTTTGATTTATTGGAGATTAAAGAGGACCCAGATTGTTTCATTGGGAAGAGGTTGTCAGGTATTTATACTGAGCGGCAATAGTTGTAGCCTGTGTGCTAATGGTGGATAGACTGAGGGCAGGATTTTTTGGCCGCATTGACTCCGAAAGCGGAAAATCCTCCACGCGGTCAATGGATGTTTCCATGGTCCACCCCTCATCTGCAATTCCTGTGGGAGACGGAAAGGGAAAATATGCCCCTGAATCTCCAAAGTATCAGAAAAATATTGAGCACAGTGGATTGCAAACAGTTATGCTTTAAACTGTGTGTTTGGTTCAGAGATGAAAGACAGTTGGGCTCTCAAAATTGGCAGGTCAGCATCTGAACCTGGATACAAGGCCCATGTGATTCACATTGCTATCGTAATGAACCTTGAGATGGTAAGGGTACAGTGGAAACCATTGTGATTGCAGGTTACATGCTTTTCTAAAATATCACTGAATATTGCAGTTAGGTTAGTCTGGCAGGGGGGAGGGGGAAGGGAGAAAGAGGGAGTAGCTAGAGGCAAAATGTTTCACCAGGCAGGAATGCAAGTAGGAACTCACGCTTGGATTGGAAAGACCAAATACATGAAGGGATAAAATGAGGTTGAAGGTTTGCCTAGGGAGAAGTCTTTAGGAAAATTTACACTCTGAAGGACAGTTCTGGAGTTAAAGATCTCCAAGCTGGGAAAGAAGAAACAATGGAAGTAAACACTCAGCAGTTAACAATTAATTTGATATATTCATGGAAAATTGAATGTCTTCTTAGTGTAATGCAAATCTGATGGTGAACTTTTTCAGTTGTGTTAGAAGTTCTGTTCTGTAATTTAACGTATAAATTGCCTGCAAAATAATGTTTATTCAATAGTACTTTTGGCTTGTTTGTTGCAGTAAAAGTCTTAAAATGTAAAAACTTGTCATGTCGTCCATTCAGCTATTAACTGAAAGTTTGAAATGTTTAAAAGTTATCAATAGGTTATATTTCAAGTCACATGTTACAAGTTAACAACTAAAAAAACTAGACTGAATGAAGATGTGTTTATACAGGGGGAAGAGTTGATTCTCAGTAAGATTTTATCTCAAATGGGTCTTACCACATTAACATTATGATTTGGAGATACCAGCGTTGGACTGGGGATGGATGCAGTAAGAAGTCTCACAGGTTTAGTTTTAAAGTCCAACAGGTTTATTTGGTAGCACGAGCTTTCGGAGCGCTGCTCCTTCATCAGGTGCTATCATATAAACTGTTGGACTTTAACCTTACATTATCATTATGCAGGGATTGGGAATAAGATAGAAAAAGTGTTAAGCTCAGTTGCTGACCTGGTAAATGGGTGAATTAAAAGAAGTACACAATTTGATTAAACGCGTGACACGTGACAGTTCTGAAGACAGTTTATATATCTATAAAATGTTTTAATTAAAGCTTTTTAAACTGTTTATGTGGCCTCCTATGAAATGGAAGAGGAATGTTCACTTTATATCCTATCAAGGCATAGTTTGTTTTGCACTGCTCTGGCCGCTTTCCAACGAGCCTGCAGTTGATCTGAGCTCTGAGATGGGTGACTGTGGGAAAGTGATGATGCTGAGTCTTGTGACTACAACGTTGAACTTGTTGAGACGAAAACATGGGAACTGAGAATAACAGGAAGCTTTGTTACAGCATGAGTCACCTCTCAAGGTCACTATTGGATATTATTAGAATAGCTGTGAAATGAAGTGGAGTGAGAGGAAAATGAGATCTCAAAGTTGTAAATAATGAAGGCAGCCTTTTCCATCACATGGCTGCTCATTGGAGCTTCTTAACTGGTCATTTCCATTTCAGCACAGATTCAGAAAGTGAAACATTTCAATCAGAGGCTGGCCAGGTTACAGCGGGTCAACAGCCAAACTGCACGCAAAGTCACATACTGACTATCAGAAATGGTAATCTTCAATGCATATCACAGATACCGCTTTCATCAGGAAACAAATTGCTCTCAATCTGTAACCAATATCTACATTTCTTGCATAGTTTTAAATGTATTAACTTACGAATTCTTATTTGCTTCAGATACCTTAACTCAAAATTTTCCTTTAAATGATTAATGCCAGGATAACAATGAGACTTGAATACTGTTAACCTGCAGGTCGTATGGCTGGCAAGTTTGAGATTTTTCCACTTCCACGTCCTCTCAAGTTCAGTAATTAGTGGTGAATGGTAATGGATGTGGGAGGTGTTGACATAATGGTATCGTCATTGAACTAGCAACCCAGAGACCTCGGCTAATGCTCTGGAGACCTGGGTTTGAATCTGGAATTAAAGGTTAATGATGACCATGGCCGGCATTTTACCGAGGCTCGAGAACAGAATTCTCTATTGGCCTCAGGCAGGATTTTACAAGCCTCGCCCTAGCAAGGTTGTAAAATCTCACCCCATGAATTGATTGTTGTAGAAACTCATCTTGCAGGCTAAATCCCAAAATGAAAACTGATATCAAAAGGCTGGTGACAGAGGTCTCCCAGATCTTTCTCCTTCCCATGTGTGGACTGGGAATATTTGTTCTTCAAACAACTGAAATAGATTATCTGATTATTTATTCCATTGCAGCTTGTGAGAAATTGTTGTGCACAGATTGGTTACTGTGTTTTCACATGGCAACAGTAACCATATTTCACAAAGTTCTGAAGAGTCATATCGACTCGAAACATCAATTCTGTTTCTCTCCCTCCATAGGTGCTGGCAGACTGCTGAGTCTTTGCAGCAATTTCAGTATTTATTTCACAAAGTACTAGTAAAGAGCTTTAGGACATCAGAGGTAATGAAAGCTGCTCCATAAGCTGGAGCATTTTATTCTTTCTGATTCTGGCTAGCTATGTTACTGCACTGTAATAGTCATGTTTCTAATATGATCAAGAAACTTTAACATTGTTGAGTGGGTAGTATTGGTGCAGATATGTTGTGTGTGTGTGTGTCGGGGACAGGGGGCAGGGTGTGTTAGCAAAATAGGCAAAATTGAAGGGTGATATGATGTTGACTTCAATGCACCAATGTTTGGGTTCAACTCAGGCCACAAGAGTGGTTAGCCAACCTGCTCCCACAAGGTGCATGGGCACTTAAAATATGTTAATAAGTATGGAAGCTTAAATTTGACCTGCTTCACAGATTTAACAATGGTCAAACATGTTTTCTGGTCCTTGAGAATACAGTGAAGGGTGTGCAACAATGGAAAAGTGGATTGGTGATTGCAGAACCCCTCTGCCACACCACACAATAGATGCCTGCCCCACTCCACCTTGAGTCAGCTACCAGATCTCCCTGGGAGTGAATGCTCACATTCCTGCCCTTGCCATAGTCAGGGATTGAACCTACCTAGTCCTGGAACCTCCTCGTGAGCATTCCCCATTCAACTGGAAACCAAGCATGTCAGTCAGGCTGACTTCATAAAGCTATCAATGGTGGACTTAAATCTTCACATATAGAGAAACCCAGACTTTCCTCACACCCTGTTGGTCCCTGCACCTCTTCTCTCACCTCCGTTCCCAGTGTGTCACAATGTCCAAACTACCATCCTGCATCCTGCAGCTAAAGGGCGAAAAGCTGCAGCATGCTACAATGCAGAGGGCCCTGGGGGTCTTTGTGCACGCAAAAACCCAGTCTGCAGGTGCAGCAGATGATCAAGAAGGCGAATGGAATGCTGGCCTTCATAGCGAGGGGGATAGAATATAAAAGCAGGGAGGTCTTGCTGCAACTTTACAGGGCACTGGTGAGGCCGCAGCTGGAGTACTGTGTGCAGTTTTGGTCGCCGCACTTGCGCAAGGATATTTTGGCCTTGGAGGGAGTGCAGAGGAGGTTCACTAGGCTGATACCGGAGTTGAGGGGGTTGGACTATGAAGAGAGACTAAATAGACTGGGTCTGTACTTGTTAGAGTTTAGAAGGATGAGGGGGGATCTTATAGAGACGTATAAGATAATGAAAGGGATGGATAGGGTAGAGGTAGAGAGATTCTTCCCGCTTAGAAAGGATAGCAGGACTAGAGGGCACAGCCTCAAGATAAGCGGGGGGCAGTTTAGATCGGAGTTGAGGAGGAACTTCTTCACTCAAAGGGTGGTGAATCTCTGGAATTCTCTGCCCGTTGAAGTGGTGGAGGCTACCTCACTAAATATATTTGAGTCACGGGTAGATAGGTTTTTGATAGACAAGGGAATTAAGGATTATGGGGAGAAAGCGGGAAAGTGGAATTGATCCACTTCAGATCAGCCATGATCTTATTGAATGGCGGGGCAGACTTGAAGGGCTAGATGGCCTACTCCTGCTCCTATTTCTTATGTTCTTATCCTCCTCATCTTTTGATTAACTATACTTCTGGAACATTGTTGACCATGCACAAGAAGTGTTCTAGTAAAGGCCAACTAAACAATATCAATTTGATTCCATTCTCCTTTTATAGCACATTTTATTCTTTGTTTCTGAAATTACCTTCAAACTTTTCTTTCATTCATTCATAGGATGTGGGCATCATTGGCAAGGCCAGCACTTATTGCCCATTCCTAATTGTCCTCGGAAAAATAGTTGTGAGCCATCTTCTTGAACCATTTCATCCCATGTGGTGAATATATTTTCTCAGTGCTATGTGGGAGGGAAGTCCAAGAGCGATGATCCAAGTCAAGATGATACGTGAGTTGGAGTGGAACATCAAGTGGTTGTGTTCCCTTGTGTCTAATGCCTTAGTCCTTCTAAGTAATACAGATGCAGTTCAAGAAGCCTTGGGGAGTTGCTGCAGTGCATCTATTGGATGATGCAGGCTGTAGTTACTGTGTACTGGTGGTGCAGTGAGTGGCTGTTTAAGGGATAGGCCAAGGAGTCTTTTATCAATTTGCCATATTAAGATCAACACAAAGTCAGAAGGGGAAACAAAAGGGTAAAGGTAAAGAAGAAGCAAGGGAACATAGCATGTGAATGACTGTCACCAGAGTCAAAGTATCAAATCTGAGTTCACCCTATACCAAATGTGACTATTTTTTTAAATCAACTTAGTGACAAATTGGTGCAAAACATTTCCTGTGTCTCATTTTTTCCTTAAAAAGGTTGAGACAAAAATGTCAAGATCCAGAGTAGATTAGACTAGATTACATCACTTCTGCTTACAGATTGAGATCACATCCATTTCTCAGAACACAATTGTTCTTGGAAAGTGCATGGCTGGAATTTTACTGCCCTGCCTGCCACAGGAATTAAAGCGGGTGAGGGAGGACCATGGAAAGGTACATTGACCTCGAGCAGGATTTTCCCGTTTCGGGATGAGCAAGGTCATAAAATCCCACCCGTGCGTGTAATCCATGACATTTTAGAAACTTGCATCATAAAACATATGACTTTTTCTCTGTTGCCCATGGAAATAAGGAATATTATGTACTGACCAACGCAGGCTGTAATTGTGGAATACTGGTGTATATATGAGACAATAACGTGATGCTGTCAAGAAACACAAACTTACTAGTCAGGATGGAGGGTAGGTGTAGGAGCTGGTAAAATAAATCTGCATTAGCGTGATTCACTTCTGAATTGTATTTTCTCAATTGTATTCAGATACTTCAAATCAATTTCCTTCTGAAATATACATTTGTCTAATCATTTCCCAAAAACAAAATCTCAGTATTTTCCTCTCCTCCATCTTCTCTCTAAACTGTACTTCCCTTGCTGGGGTACAGTACCAAGTTACCAATAATGTGAGAGAGCGCAATTCATCAACTTCGCCATTGTTTATGTCTGAGTCGTGGCATTGAGTTTCAGCACAGTCACTCAGCCAATCATATTCTTGTCCAACACTCATGCACCTCATTGTCCCCAGTGGTTGCCGAAGTGATCTGGAGCAGCAACTCTATCTGATATCCCTCTCTCCTCATTGGGTGCGGTGGCGCTAACCACAACCGTCTTTCAGATAGTAATGCTTTCTTGCAGAAAGACTCTGCAAAAACATGTATCTTATAGGCTCACCTCAAAGAATCATCATTATTGATCTTTATTTTTGAGGTTTTACCTAGCAAGTGTATGCTGCACATCTGTGGTCTCATCTTTCAGACATCATCTGCCCTCTCAGAGGAACATAAAAGATTTCAAGACACTGTGATGATGGACACTTTTTCAATGATATTTTTGAGATTATGGTGGTACTCTGTAAGGAAGTGTGTGTGTGTGTGTGTGTATGTGTGAGTATATGTGTGTATGTGTGTGTGTGTTTGTGTGTGCGCATGTGTGTGGGTGCACACATGTGCATGTGTGTGCATGTGCACTGAAGAAAGATTAATAGAGATAGCTTGTCTGTAAGAGCTGAGAGGTAAAGGGATAAAGGTGTTAAGTTGATGCATTTGTAATGTGGGGAGGTTGGATTTAAAATTTGCTTTAGAAGGTAAGTAGATGAGTAGAGACTTGGCTGCTCAGCTGTTGAATTTCAAAGAAAAATTCCAAAGTGACAAGGAGCTTTTACAGCTGACCGAGGTTTCAGAAGTAAACAGGGGAAAGTGCATTAAATTTTATTGACCTGAAAGTAGATGGATTAGGAAAACATGAAAGATTTTTATATTTTGAAAAGGTTGAGTTCAAAGAGGTGTTTGAAGACAATGGAATCTGAGATGAGAGAGGAAAGAATATTCAGGGGAGGATATTTAGCTAAGTCAGGTGTCTGTATGGGGGGGAATTGCCTGAGACCAGATCTGTGCTGGGAGGAGGTGTGGAAGCTGTGAATTTGAAGCAACCATTCAGTCAAGGCAAAAAAAAAATCACATTTTCAGAAAGTAGAATCTTTCATTTGGATTTCCACATCAGAGTGGAAGAATTTAAGTATTGTGTGGTCTACCTTTATTAAAGGGACAGCTGTTCTTTGCCTTGGGTAATATTATTGAATTTTTATCGTTAAAAATCTATAAAGAAGTTGTTGCCAGAATGAGTAGTTCAGTTGTGGGTCCTGACCAAGTGGGGTTTTTATTTTGGGGGGAAGGGACATTTTTCTGTGTGACTGTTTTAACTCTGTAACTTTAATCACGCGCGCTTATGTTTTTCTTTAATAAATCTCTAATTTTTTTTAAAAAATACGAAGGTGTTCCTGGAGTTTTATGCTTTTGGAATCAGTAGCTTTTCTTCCTTGTTTCACAATACAAAAGAAAGGTTTATAATCAATAAGACAGGTTTCCCTCTAGGGTCTGGCTTGTTCAGCAAATAACATCTGCTGCTGTGGAGCTTTCTTCATGTACTTTCCAATTTGGGATATTCTGAGGATGTGGAGGACGCTACACTGTGTAAGTCGCACTTGTTTTTCTTCTAAATGTATTCAAGTTGTACCTTGCTGACTAAGATGCAACTGACTTATTGTGGTTCAAATCTTTGCCTTCTGTAAGGTATACACTTTCATTTATGGCAGGGAAAAACGGTTGACATTAATGTCAGGGAGGAATTCAGATATGTACATAAATAATGACTGTCTATACATGGCATTCTTCCATGGCCTCATTGTACTCATACCATTCACCAGACCAAGGACCAAGTCCTCTTTAGTGTGAAACAGAAAGCAGACAGCAGTTCAAAGTGCAACCGTTCTGAATTAGTATTACTCGCCTTTTTTGTCTTCTCTGTCTACACTCCCTGCTGCCTCGGCAAGTCAGCCAGCGTAGTCAAGGACCCCATGCACCCCAGACATACTCCCTTCCACCAACTTTTGTTAAGAAAAAGATACAAGGTTACATACCCATCGACTCAAGAGCAGCTTCTTCCCTGATGCCATCTACTTTTGAATAGACCTACCTCGCATGACAATACATCATAGCTATGACTGTCACAGTGCATTCTACCCTCTCTCCATTTCTTCACTATGAACAATATGTTTTGTCTGTATATTGAAAGAAACAACACTTTTCACTGTATACCAATACATGTGGCAATAATGAATCAAATCAAATAAAATCTTCTGTCCTTCAGGATTTAGAATTTTTAGCTTCCAACCCAGTTCGATGGACTCAGAGGTGGCTGATAAGTCTGCAAGCTGCAGACTCTGCCACGAGCATGAAGGGTGGGGATAGATGAGTTATTTGGAATTTGTGCACTCTTTCCAATGACATGACTTCACCTCTGCCTGTTGCTAAAAGTCTCCCGATGTTTTTGGATGCCTTCCAAAATGAATCTTCTCCATTTTGATTGGTTGCAAGCCAGGCACTAGCATGATCTCTTGGGGGGTGCTTTGAGGACATCCCTAAAGTGTTTCCACAGTCCCTCACGGCATCTCCTGCCTTGACCATTTCCAAGTGGAGCAGTTGCTTCAGGAGTTTGATGCCAAGCATATGAGCTACATGTCCTGCCCAGCCAAACTGGTTTTGAGTGATTAGCACCTTGGTGCTGGACTCATTGACACTCCTAAGGCCTGCCTGAACACCTAATATTATCACAAAAGCCAAATACTGCTGGAAATATGAATAAGAAAGAGAAAATACGATTTTAGGCTTGTGGCTCTCCATCCAAATAGAAACACTGGGCTCAATTTTACCAAGAAATGGTAAAGTGTTGTTTCTGGCAGATAAAGTAATTGGTTTGCTCTCTGGATCGTTTGACACTCTGCTAAAAAAAAGAGAGCCAAGTGGTGCATACTGGCAAAACCCGATTGCACAGAGATCAGGACACAATCTTTAAAGGGTATCCGATCAGAACAGCAATAAACCACCCCCACTCAACCACAAAGGCCTGGAGGGAGGAGCACTCACCCCCAATCAAAGGCAGCACTCTGCCCCCCACCCCACCCCCAACCTTCATGGTCATCCGCCCCTTCTCCAACTCCTGCGCATTCGTAAGCCCCTTCCTGCTCCCTCTACAATCATTGGCCCTTTCTTCCCCTTTATTCCCAATCACGATCATTGGCCTCTCCGTCCGAAAGTTAGAGCCAATACCACTCCCCCAGCGCCCTCCCCCTCGTCGGCCAGAATTACGTTCCAGACCTTCAGGTTCTGCTGGAAATCTTGCTGATGGCGAATGAGAGCTCAAGACTTTGTCTTCAGTTTTATTTCCTCTCCACAGATGATGCCTGACATGAGTACTCCCAACACTTTCTGTTTTTATTACATAGGGTGCATATAGCGAGAAACAGAAACTGAACCTTCAGAAAACTGCCGGAGACGCATATTCTAAATTTGAAGCCCTCAGCAGAAAGGAAACAATTTTTTATTCTGAATGTTTTAATGATTGCTATTTTGTCAAAGTAAATAAATTGGCTAACTCCACAATCCAGTTTGCAGTGGTAATTTAAGATGAAAGTCTTTAATCTCAGTACCTGATACTGCTCCCTCCCTTTGTCGAGCTATTTATCCTTCAAGTAATTTCATTAGGGTTGTAACAATCTTACCGAGGTCAGTTTTCTGTCACCAACCAACTCTGGTTTCATGGTCATCAGCAGATTCTTAATTCCAGATATTTTTTATTGAATTCCAGATATTTTTCTATTGGATTTGAGTTCCACCATCTGCCGTGGCGGGATTAGAAATCAGGTCCCCAGAACATTAGCTGAGTTTCTGGATTAATAGTCTCGCAATAATACCACTTGGCTATTGCTCCCCCTCCCCACCGGCCCCCCCAGATCAATATGATCTACATCAGGAAAATCCAAAGCCTCGATCCTCAGCCTCCCCAAACCTGTGGGAGTAGTTTGACATGCCATCAGTGCGTGTACATGTGGACTTTATGGCTTCCTTTATGGGCTTCTATGTTTCAATCAAGGTGGAGTGGCTGGATGTGTACCCCATGAGCTCCATGACTACTCAGGCTACGATTGAGAAGTTGTAGCAATGCTTCAGTATACATGGAATACCGGAAGTCCTGATTTCCGATAATGGCACGGCCTTTACTAGCACTGATTTCCAAAACTTTGTGCTTTCCAATAGTATTTGACATACCTGGACTGCACCCTATCACCCATCATCAAATGGACTGGCAAAACGGCTGGTTCAAATCTTCAAAAATGGTCTGAAGAAACAACCGGTGGCATCCATGGTGGCTAAACAGGCGTGATTTTTGTTCGTTTTTGTTTGATTTTTGTAGGTCCTGAGGTGAAGACTACCTGACTGTAAGGACCAGGAATGGCTTTTCCTTCGGTGTTGGTGATGCAAAACTGGCGTTTGCCTGAATAACCACAACGGCAGCCTGTTTCCATTGTGGACGTATGGTATGCTGTAAACTCCTGACTTAACATAGGATGATTTCTTGCCTTTGTGGGTACGAAGAACGGAGAGGAGCTTTTTAGATGATGTTGGTCAGAATTCTATGTCAACTGATTTGAGTATGCATTGTGATCAATGTGAGGTGGAACTGATGTACAAGAGACTGACTCTTGTCTTAGTGGAAGTAGCTGTTATAGAGCGAGCAACTGATGGTCATGTGTTAATCATATGTTAATGTGTAATTCCAATGGCCAATTTCTAAGCAATTTCTAGATCATCAAGCCATACGGGCAGCACAGTGGTTAGCACTGCTGCCTCACTGTGCCAGGCACCTGGGTTCAATCCAGGCTTTGGGCTTGTATGGAGTTTGCACAATCTCATAAGAACATAAGAACATAAGAAATAGGAGCAGGAGTAGGCCATCTAGCCCTTCGAGCCTGCCCCGCCATTCAATAAGATCATGGCTGATCTGTCGCTGCTCAGTTCCACTTTCCCGCCCTCTCCCCATAACCCTTAATCCCCTCTCTTATCAAGAACCCATCAACCCGCTTCTTAAAAATATTTAGCGAGGCAGCCTCCACCACTTCAACGGGCAGAGAATTCCAGAGATTCACCACCCTTTGAGTGAAGAAGTTCCTCCTCAACTCCGTCCTAAACCGCCTCCCCTTTATCTTGAGGCTGTGCCCCCTAGTCCTACTGTCTTTTTTGAGCGGGAACAGTCTCTCCACCTCTATCCTATCCATCCCATTCATCATCTTATACGTCTCAATGAGATCTCCCCTCATTCTTCTAAACTCTAACGAGTACAAGCCTAGTTTATTCAGCCTCTCCTCATAGCTCAATCCCCTCAACTCCGGTATCAGCCTAGTAAACCTCCTCTGCACTCCCTCCAGGGCCAAAATATCTTTGCGCAGGTGCGGCGCCCAAAACTGCACACAGTACTCCAGCTGCGGCCTCACCAATGCCCTATACAGCTGCAGCAAGACCTCCCTACTTTTATATTCAATCCCCTTCGCTATGAAGGCCAGCATCCCATTCGCCTTCCTGACCACCTGCTGCACCTGCAAGCTGGGTTTTTGCGACTCATGCACCGGCGCCTGCTGCAGTTTTTCGCCACGTAAGTAATAGTCCTTCCTACCATTCTTCCTACCAAAGTGGACCACCTCACACTTGCCAACATTAAATTCCCAATGTCTGCGTGAGTTTCCTCTAGGTGTTCCAGTTTCCTCCCACAGTCCAAGGATGTGTAGGTTAGCTTGATTGGCCATACTAAATTGACCCTAGTTTCAGGGGGATTAGCAGGGTGAATATGTGGTGTTGCAGGGATAGGGCCTGGGTGGGATTGTTGCCGGTGCAGGCTTGATGGGCTGAATGGCCTCCTTCGCACTGATTCTAACTAAATGAAGCTTCTATTCAGTCTGTGGGCCTGTGGATGGTAGCTACATGTTTTCTACTCCTTTAGGGTGCCTGTTACAAATGATCACGTAGGTCCTTTTAGGGATATTTTTCAACTGTTTCAAAAGTCAATATTGTGCCACACCTGTCATTCTTGAGCAAATTGGATGCTGCCTTTCTCTCACATTGAGGTTGGTTTCTTCTGGATTGTGATTGCTAGCTTTAGCTGTCAAACATACTGACGCAGGCTTTGAAATATCAGGATTCTTTACGACTCCCTGGTGAACGACTTCGCAAGCAATAATATTGAATACTTTTATTGTGGCTCACAGCTTTCTGGAAGCTGCTTTCTCTGGAACTTTGTGATTTTCATGATCAACACTTAGGGGGAAGAAAAATGCTCCTCTGAGATTTTGCAGATAATGCCACCACGGAGCACATTTTAGAAAGAGCATTCGAAATAAGTCATTCAAAACAACTGATGACGCAACTAAAACCTAACTGGAAAGTGGCAGCCAGTTTGTTCTCTGTAGTCACTGAAAGCGCCACGTCCTCATTTCTCAGCTAAAGCAAGGATGATCATTAGCAGATATGCAGTATGTCAGCATCTTCCGCATCACAGTTCATTAGTTACTAAGAATGATGCTTTTTATTAAAAGGTGAAACACGACACATTACTTTCGACAATCATCGAGTATCTGTTTTTTGTAGCAAACAGCTTGAAAACTCCCAATGTTAAATTATGCATCTGTATATATGTACGTGTGTCTATATATGGACATCTCCTTAGAGTTGAGGCAGTTGACTGGAGCTTTGATGGATGTGTTCAGGATCATGAGGGACGTGGACAGAGTAGACAGGGAGAAACTGTTAGCTTTGGTGGAAGGATCAAGAACCAGAGGACATTGCTAAAAGGTACTTCACAAAACAGATGGTGAAATGAGGAAAAGCTTTCTTCACACAGCAAGGCTTGGAATCCAGAATGTGCCTGCATTAGAGATATGAGCTATAAGGAGGGGTAGGGAAACTTGTGTTCTTTTCTCCGGAAGGGAGACTTTTAGAAGTCTATAAAATTATGAACTCTGCCTATTTACCACGGCTAATCCAGCTACCCTATACATCCTGGCTAATATTTGTTGCCCATTCTCAATTGCCCTTGAGAACCATGGAATCCTTACACAGAATCCCTACAGGACAGAAAGAGGCCATCCGGCCCATTGAGCCTGTACCGACTCTCCAAAAGAACATCCCACTCAGGCCCTCCCTCCTATCACTGAAACTGCTCATTTACCATGGTTAATCCTCCTACCCTACACATCCTGGGACACTAAGGGGCAATTTAGCATGGTCAATCCACCTAACCTGAACTGTGGGAGGAAACCACAGCACCTTTAAGAAATCCATGCAGACACAGGGAGAACATGCAAATTGCACACAGGAACCAAGGCACTGTGAGGCGGCAGTACTGTGCCACCATGCCACCCTTGCTGCTAGTGAGCTGCCTAGTGAGAGGCATAGATAAGGTTGACAGTCAGAATCTTTTTTCCAGATACTAGAGGGCGTGCACTTAAAGTGAGGGGGGGAAGTTTAAAGGAGATGTGAGGGGTAAGTTTTTTTTACATAGGATGGTAGATGCCTGGAATACGCTGCCAAAGTTGGCGGTGCAGGCAGGTACAATCGGGGCATTTAAGGGGCTTTTAGATAAGCACATGAATATGCAAGAAATAGAGGAATATGGACCAAGGGCAGGCAGAAAGGATTAGTTTAATTTGGCACCATGTTTCGGCACAACATCGTGAGCCGAAGGGCCTGTTCCTGTGCTGTACTGATTTATGTTCTATGATCTATGTACCAGCTTGATGCAGGCAGATTGAATTAGAATTGGATAATATTCTGCAAAGGTAGAATGTACAGTGCTACAGGGAGAAGATGAGGGAGCGATTACACATGAATTACTCCTGCAGAGAGCCAGGACAAACATGGGAAGTTGAATAGCCTTATATGCATTCTGTCCATTCTATGATTCTAACTTTAAGGGATTATAACGGATTTAAGAGATCGTCTATGCAGTTAGTTCTCATCATACCACCCCTTTAGGGCCAGTATCCATAGAACCATAGGATCCCTACAGTGCAGTAGGAGACCATTCAGCCCATTGTTTCTGCACTTACTCTCTGAAAGAGTATCTTTACCAGGCCCGCTCCTCCACCCCATCACCGTAACATTGCACATTTACCATGGTCAATCTGCCTAACCTGAACATCTTTGGATGCTAAAAGCCAATCCGCCTAAGCTACTCATCTTTGGATTGTGGTAGGAAACTAGAGGACCTGAAGGAAACCCATGCAGAAATGGGGAGAATGTGCAAACTCCGCACAGTTACCCAGGGCTGGAATCAAACCCATAAACCTGGCGCTGGTGTCATTCTGCTAAATCTGCTAAATCAGCTCAGAAGGAGGAGGAGGAAATGGCAAGAAAAAATGTAGAGAGAATTGAGTGGATTAATGATTGTTGTAGAGGGAAGGGGGAGTTAGAGCAGTAGAGGCGTTGTGATTGAAAGAGCACAAATAATTACTGACTGGATGGGATACATCTGCAGAAGGTCACTAAGCTGAGGTAGGAGGATTAGAAAGCAAGAGTTTCAACACCAAAGTGAAAAGAGACAGAATGAGAAATAGGCAATGCTGTAAGGATAAAAGAAGTAAGAAGTCTGACAACACCAGGTTTTATCCACATCAGGGTAAAAGAAAGCAGTTTTGATGGCAATATATATGATTACAGCAAAGACCAGTAACTGGATTGCAATCATTCTTTATTCTCAGTATTCTTACAACATTTATCAAGAAATATTCACGATTGACATGAGCAAACAAATTGTGTACAAATACTCCCAACCAGCCAGTTAGTTCTTTTTCAAAATTTAGATTCTTAAGGTTAAACATAAATAGTTATCAAACTAGAGGACATGTACCTTTGTGAACCATTGCAGTCCACGCAGTGTAAATACACCCACCTTACTGTTAGGAAGGGAATTCCATGATTTTGACTCAATGACAGTGAAGGAATGCTGATATAGTTCCAAGTAAGGATGATGCGTGACTTGGAGGGGAACTTGCTGGTGGTTGTGCTCCTGTGCATCTGCTGCCCTTGTCCTTCCAGATGGTAGATGTTGCAGGTTTGGAGAGTGTTGCTGAACATGCCTTGGTGAGTTGCTGCAGTGCATCTTGTGGATGGTACACATTGTTGCCACTGTTCATTGGTGGTGGAAATGAATGATTAAGGCTATGGATCGGTTGCTAACCAAATTAGCTTTTTGTCCTGGATGGTGTCAAGCTTTTTAAGTGTTGTTGGAATTGCACTCATCCAGGCAAGTGTAGACTATTCCATTATAGTTCTGACTTGTGCCTTGTAAATAGTGGACAGGCTTTGGAAGTCAGGAGGTAAGTTACTTGCTGCAGAAATCCAGGCCTCTGACCTGTTTGTTTTAATACATGATTACAGCAAAGATTAGTCACTGGATTGCAATCAGTCTATATTCTCAGCATTCTTACAACATTTACCAAGAAATATCCACATCTGGATCGACATGATAACAGATGGACCTGTGCCATTTCTGGTCAACCCCAGGATGTAATGGGGGATTCAGTGATCGTAATCCCATTGAATGTCATGGGGAGATGGTCTTTGCCTGACATCTGTGTGGCTCAAATACTACTTGCCACTTTATCAGCCCTTTCCTGACTGATGTCCACATTTTGCTGCATGGAGACATGGACTGCTTCAGTGTCTGGGGAAGGTCATGAATGGTATTGAACGTTGTGTAATCATCAACAAACACCCTCACTTCTGACCTTATGAAGGAGGAAAGGTTACTGATGAAGCAGCTAATGATACATATTCTGTGCCAGAATCTGTGGAATGAAACAAAGGATCAATTTGTTGAAAGGATAATTTGCTGTGGTTTCTTTGTTTCAGAATTTCCTTTGAAATTGGCAAAAGCTGCTGTTAAATGTGCAATTCAATGAAGTGCTACTTTTGGACAGTCCTTGTGGTGCATACCCTTTTAGTACTGAATGTGCTTTTCAGCTTTCAAAATGTATGCCCGCACTCTCTTTAATATCACTTCTGCCAAGATCAGATAAAATAACTTCTCAGCTGAGCATAATAGATGAACAGAAAGTTCATAGATCAGCCTCATACTAATTCCTATGCACTTGGTAATAATGTTGTAATGAGGTCAGGAGCTGAGTGACCATGGCGGAACCCAAAATTGAACATGACTGAGAAGGTTATTGCTATGCAAAAGCTGCTTGATAGCACCGTTGATGACCCCTTCCATCGCTTTACTAATGATCGAGAGTAGACTGAAGGGATGGTATTTGGTCAGGTTAGATTTTTCCTGTTTCTTGTGTGCAGAACATACCTGAGCAATTTTCCACATTGTGCCATGATGCCAGCATTTTAGCTGCACATGAACAGCTTGGTTAGGGGCGCACCGTGTTCTGGAGAATAAGTCTTTAGTACTGTTCCAGTATATTATCAGGGCCCATAGCCTCTGCAGTATCCAGTACATTCAGCCATTTTTTGATGTTAATCAAATTGGCTGAAGTCTGGCATCGGTGATGCTCGGGGCCTCCAGAGAAGGCCGAGATGGATCATAAATTAGGCACTTCTAGCCAAAAATTGTTGCGAATGCTTCAGCCTTATCTTTTATGATCCTTATATCTTCCACCATTGAGGGTGAGGATATTTGTGGTGTTTAATTGTCCATCACCCTTCACGGCTGGATGTGGCAGGACTGCAAAACTTAGTTCTGCTCTGTTGGTTGTGGGATCACTTAGCTCTGTCTTTTCCTTGCAGTTTATGCTGTTTGGTATGCAATAAGTCCTGTGTTGTAGCTTCACCAGGTTGGCACCATAGTTTTAGATATGCCTGGTGTCACTCCTAGCATGCCATCCTGCACTCGGCTTGAACCAGGGTTAATCCCCTGGCTTGGTGGTAATGGTAAAGTCAGCGATATGACAGCCATGAGGTTACAGATTGTGGTAGAGTACAATTCTGTTGATGTTGATGACCCACTTTGGATGTCCAGTCTTGAGTTGCTAGACCTGTTTGATGTGTGGTAGTGCCACACCACATGATGGAGGGCATCCTCAATGTGAAGATCAGACTGCATCTTCTCAAGGACTGTACAGTGGTCACTTATAGAATCCCTACAGTGCAGAAGGAGGCCGTTTGGCCCATCAAGTCTGCGCCAACCACAATCCCACCCAGGCCCTATATTTCCCACCCCACATATTTGCCCTGCTAATCTCCTTGACACTAAGCAGCAATTTACCATGGCCAATCCACCTAATCCGCACATCTTTGGAGTGTGGGAGAAAACTGGATTACCCAGAGGAAAACCACATAGACACACAGAGAACGTACAGACTCCAAACAGACAGTGACCCAAGCTGGGAATGAACTGGGTCCCTGGCGCTGTGAGGCAGCAGTGCTAAACGCTGTGCCATCAGGCCACTTCCACTGATACTGTTGCAGACAGATGCATCTGTGGCAGGCCTGTTGGTGTGGTTGAGGTCAAATCTGCTTTTCTCTTTCGCTGGTTCCCTCATCACCTAGCCTAGCTATGTCCTTTCGGACCCCCCCATCTCAGTCTGTGGTGGTGTTACTGAGTCACTCTAGGTGATGGACATTGAAGTCCTTACCCCGAGTTCATTCTGAGCCCTTGTCACCCTCAGACTTTGTCCAAGTGGGCTTCAAAAGGGACCACTCATTCATCAGTGAAGGGGGGAGATATATGTGGAAATTACAAAAGAGCAAAGAACAAAGAAAATTACAGCATAGGACCAGGCCCTTCAGCCCTCCAAGCCTGCACCGACCATGCTGCCTGACTTAACTAAACCCCCTACCCTTCTAGGGACCATATCCCCCAATTCTTATCCTATTCATGTACTTGTCAAGATGCCCCTTAAAAGTTACTACCATATCCACTTCCACTACCTCGCCCAGCAAAGAGTTCCAGGCACCTACTACTCTCTATGTAAAAAATCTGCTTCGTACATCTCCTTTAAACCTTGCCCCTTGCAACTTAAACCTATGCCCCTAGTAATTGACTCTTCAACCCTGGTAAAAAGCTTCTGACTATCCACTCTGTCCATGCCTCTCATAATCTTGTAGACATCGATCAGATCTCCCCTCAACCTCCGTCGCTCCAGTGAGAACAAACCAAGTTTCTCCAACCTCTCCTCATAGCTAATACCCTCCATACCAGGCAACGTCTTGGTAAATCTTTTCTGTACCCTTTCTAAAGCCTTCACATCCTTCTGGTAGTGTGGCAATCAGAATTGAACACTATATTCCAAGTGCGGCCTAACTAAGGTTCTATAAAGCTGCACTATGACTTGCCAATTTTTAAACTCAATACCCCAGCCGATGAAGGCAAACATGCCATATGCCTTCTTGACTATTTTCTCCACCTGCATTGCGACTTTCAGTAGCCTGTGTATCTGTACACCCAGATCCCTTTGCCTATCAATACTCTTAAGGGTTCTGCCATTTACTGTATATTTCCTATCTGTATCAGACTTTTCAAAATGCATTACCTCATATTTGTCCAAAATTAGCAAGCAGTTTCCTTGCCCATATTTTACCTGATGCCACAACACTTCAGGGGGTCCAGAGTCGATGTTGAGAGTTCCCAAGCTAACTCTTTTCTGACTGTATATCTCTGTGCCAGCACCCTCTGCTTGGGTTGTCTTGCTGGTAGGACAGGACATACCCAGAGGTGGTGATGGTGGGACTGGGACGTTATCTCCAAAGTATTGTGAATGAAGCATTGGAAATCCAAAGTTCTGAAGTGACTTGGATCAACTTTTGCCTTTATTCTGAGATCCAAAATAATTCTTTTAAAGACCCCAGGATCAAACTAAAAAATGTGATTTTGAGATTAGACCTTTGCCTAGCTGTTGCAGTATGGTTACACTGCTCCAATTTCCTTTTTCCAACTTTTGAATTATTTCATTAATTACATCTGCTCCCTCTTTGCTCCATTATTATCCAACCAGCTGCTCGGAGAATCACCTCACATAATTAGAATCATTGCATAGAGTGATGCAGATATCAGAGCCATATGACAAATCCAATGTTTGGACAATATGATGTATACTGAACCACCTTAGCTAACATACAGGCCAGGATTTTCCAGCTCTCCCATGGCAGGTTGGCCCACCATTGGCCAGTCCTGCCAGAGTCTACAATGTTATATGTGGCTCACCCTATTGACTTCAGTGGGACTGGAAGATCCGAGAAGGGCTAGAAACTCCTACTCATTGTGTGAGAGTAGTTATTATTTTTGTAAATGTTTTTGGGGAATATTGTGTTTTTCTGTAAATAAGACTATATGTGTGTAAATGATTTAATTAAGCTGCAAAAAGCTTAATGGAGAGCAGGGAGGTTACTAAATGCACGCATTGGTAATGTAGCGCGGCTTTGTAAGTAAATAAGTAGTGTTTAGATATTTGCATTGATAGATAGAGAAGGACTTGTTTTTTCAGTTGTTAAATCTCAAAGGGGAACAAGGCTTTTACGCTTGCAAAGGTTTAATAACCAAACAAGGGAAGATTATTACATTTTATTTGAACTGGAAGGGGAAGTGATGTGAAAAACATGAAAGGTTTTCATAATTTGGAAAATTTAAGTTCAAAGGCAATGGAAGAACAATGGAATCAAAGCTGAAAGGGAAATGGTAAAGCTAAGGAAAGACGTTGAGCTGAGTTGAGTTGGGTGTGTGAGGAAGACCTCCTGACAACAGCTCCGTGCTGGGAGGTGTCAAGTTTGAAGCAGCCATCCAGACAAGCCACGAGAGTCTTGGCTGCAGAAAGCAGTATTATTTCTGAGTATTTTTGCATTTCCACATCAAGTGGAAGTGTATGGTATACCTGTACTAAAGTGACAGCAGTTTTTCCTTGGCTAATTGTAATAAGTCTTCAAAGGCAGAAATCCCTTCACCAACATCCCTTCATTTACAAGCTGTAACAGCAGTACATAGAGAGCTATCAGCTAGTAGTCGATCTCCGGGGGTGCCAGGGGAACTGACACTCTTGGTTAAGTACAAGACAAAGGCTCCTCGGATTGGTCCATCATTTGGATCCTTAAATCAGGGAATTCCTACTCCAAAAGGCCAACAACAATGGCCTGATTGAAGTCATTACATTAATCTTACTGGATTTTTATAGTTAAACATCTATAAGGGAGTGTTGCCTAGAAAATGTTTAAATGTGGGTCTGATCAAGTGTATTTATTTTGGGGAATGTTTGTTAGACTATCTTTTTTACCTGTGTAACTGTAATCTTCACTGCTTAAGTTTTCTTTTCTTCTTGTTAATAAATCTTTAATTCTTTTGAAAATCCCAAAACTGCTACTTCAGTTTTTTCGCTGCTGAGATCTGTAGGTTTCTTCTCATTTTCAGAAGACAAATAATATGTTTTATTGTCCGTAAATCAAGATTACCTCAGGGATTTGATTTGCTCGGCAATTAACATCTGCTGTGGTCATAACAATAGCCAAAACCTATCATTCTGGGTAAACATTAAAGTAGCCATGTGATTACTTTCATCTATGCTGTGTAAATAAACCATTTGATGCTTGCCCAAATGAGCTACAGTATCAATTCCATAAAATGTACGTAATGTTTTATATAATTTGACAAATTATTACATCTGGGAAATTTTGGCAGCTACATTGAACAGCTCCTAAAATTGGGCACGGAAACTTTGTACTAGTAAAGTGATTGTGGTGTGCAACCCAGTCTACGTGCCTCAGTACAAGAACCAAGTTTGCAGAGGCTAACACCACTTAAAGCTGGTCTGCACTACTAAAAGCTCGACTGCCCCTCTTGAGAAAGGGTCTATTCAGTGGGGGTTGAAATTGTGTGCAGAGTATATGGCAACTGTAGAATGGAGCAGAAATGGTGCAACAAGCTTGAGAATGTGTCCCAAGTTTTCAGATGCTGTGCTGGACCTGGTACAGGAGGTCTACAGGAGAAAGAGGCAGCAGGAGCAAATAGCCCTGGCTGAGCAAGCCGTCAGGCACAGAGGACCTTGCTGCAAGAAATTTCATGACCACATATGAGTCAGAGTTTCATGATCTCTAAAGGGTTTTTAGTTGCAAAATGAAATCTTCAGGAAATTCAACCTCTACCTCCAAATGTGAAAAAAAAAATGAAATTTGTCACTGCTCGATTTTCAACTTAGAAGGAAAAAACAGTTCAGAGCAGTAATCCTATTTCCCTGTTTTACAGGTGTTCTGTTTTAAGGTGCACAAGATCAGTTCAGATCAGTGGTCTTATGTTACTAATTTTTTCTTTGTGGAAAAAGACTAGTGATGCATCCACATTCAGTGTCTCAAACTGAAACATTTCTGTTCACATTCTGGTCCAAAGAAATCTCAGTCTGAGCTAAGTATAGAGGTTCTGAAACCTACAAGTTACTTCAACTGGGATATGTTGGCCTAATGGTATTATCTCTAGGTTATGAACTCAGCTAATGTTCTGGGGACCCAGGTAAGCCACAGCAGATAATGAATTTGAATTCAGAAATATATATCTGGAATTATGACTCTACTGATGACCATGAAACTTTTGCCGATTGTCAGGAAAAACCAAACTCGTTTGTCTCCCCTTGGATATTCTTTAATACATAACATATTTCTTTCTACAATACTCATTTTGTTTTTTTCCAAATCTGTTTACTGCTGTAACTTGTTTAAATCTTACATTTGGCTGGAAGATTGGTCATAATAAGAGGAAATCATTGTACATTGTTTGCCAGTCAAATTTATTGTTTAGATTTTGGGATTGCGAGCTTTTTATGTTCTGTTTATTAAAGCATGTGATTTGGAAGCTATTGCCAACAATTTGAAGGCTGCAGTATATTTGAGGTTTGTCAGCTGTATTATTTATAAAAGTTCTGTGACTACCTTTTTTTTCCAGATCTTGTAGGATTACTTCAGGTCATTTGTCTGCAACAATGACAAAGAAACAAGCGTGAATGGTCCATAACTTCCAAACTGCAGGGTAGTGTAACCTTGGGGTACCCCAAAGATGCACTGGGCAACCTCAATCGGCTGGGAGATTACCAGGTAAGGTTTGCATGGCTACTGACATTCAGTTGGTTCTGACTGTCATACAATAATAGTGACTCAGAAAATGTTGGAAGAATTAAAAACACTTCTAGTTTCACAGTAACTATTGTACTGACCTGCTATAACTACCCCCCACCCAACACCACCCACCCCCACGTGGGATCCCCAACTAGCCCCCAACCCCTTCCCGATCTCCAGTGGGGCACCCCAATTCTCCCTCCACAACCCCACCAACTGCACACCCTGTGGATTACCTAACCAACCCACACCCCCAAACAACTGAACCACTTACAAGCCCACCATCTCCCTGGCTTGAAAGTAACTGAGGGCGGGATTTTACTGCCTTGCTCAACCCGAGACCAGAAAATCCAGCCCGAGGTCAATGGACCTTCCCATTGTCCGCCCTTGGCCCGCTCTGATTCTGTGGCAGGCGGGACAGTAGAATTCCGACGTGAATATTTAAGGATGCCTGATTTACAGGAGCTAGTGCCATAAAAAGAAGGGAGGAGGCCTCATCTGCAGCCATTGATTGAAGGTCAATGCACACTGCACGAAACATTCCTTGCCCGGCCTGAGTCGGAAGGTTGGGCAAGATAATATGGAAAGGGTTTTGAGGTAAGAAACTAGGAGCAGAGCAGCAGTCTGAGTTGAATTGCTGCTCCATTGAAATTCAGACCCCGTATCCTGGCTTTTCTTCCTCTGCAGACAAGTAAAGTGTTTTTGACTAATAGTTGATTGTAAAGGCATGCTCCTTTAAGACACCACGGTGACTCATTCAAGAGACATGTGATTCAGCAGCATTTAAATGGAATGCCTTGATCCTTAGAAACTTCTTTATTCCACAAAAACTGCATCAACCCACCCAAATGAAAAAATAACAGTGAACTCTTTTTTAAAATTATTCACCTTTACATTTTTTGGCCATGTTTCCCAGGATGACAAAAACCATCATGTGAAAACTAAAAGAATTGTTTGAAAACATCACTTCTACTTTTAATCAAATTAAACCCATTTAAGTACTGTATTAACCTGACAAAGAGAATCCATTATTTGATTCTTTAAGGTATCTGAGAGTTCCCATTTTGATTCAATCAATGATTTGGGTGCAAACCATGTGTAAAATTGCTCTAATTTTCTGGACTGCTTTTATTCCCTCGACCTCATTTGCACATCGTCAACTTAAGTAGCTAATGAATCAGTTGCAACCTGGCAGAGTTTATTTTTAAAAGATTCCTCGACTCAGTTAAGGGTGGTAACTTGGTCCAGTTTGATTAATACAGTTGCAAACAAGTTATCAAAAGAAATGAACGTTTGCATTCAGGGTCTAGTTCACCTGCATAAGAATCAATTTTGCATAATTAAAAATGATGCAGAGAAAACATTTGCTAGCTCAGTTGTGGCCCCCTTTTTTAATTCAAAAATATACATTTTCAGAAAAGGTCTGCTGTTCCTATTATATTTTTTAAAAAGCTTAATTTTAGGAACCTCCTCCAAAGCCTGCAATAGGCGCAATCAGTAAAAATTTGCAATGGTGATTTATTTGATCTGGGGGGACCAGCTCTTAGTTCAATTGTTTTAAAGTTGTGCAAAAGATTGTGGAAACTTAACTTGCGCTGGACATAATTTGAACTTGAAATTCCATGATCTTTTGTGTTAGGGTTTGGCCTGTTTCCCTTGGGACGTCAGGGCTTCACTTAACCTCGGACTGACTTGGAGATCTTTGGAATTTAGTTTCTCTTGAAACCATTTATTTAGAACTATTTATGTCCAAGACTCCATGATAAATGCATTATTGTACAGATACAGTGTGTTCTTGGTCTTTGTCCCTTGGAGCCTCTTAATCATCTGAGCCTGATGTAATGTGTATCATCATTAATATCATTGTCTAATTAACATAGCTACTAACCCTTTAGTCTACATGCTGTTTTAAGACCCATAAGATATAGGAGGAGAATTGGGACATTCAGCTCATCGAGTCTGCTCCACCAATCAATCGTGGCTGATAAGTTTCTCAACTCCATTCTCCCACCTTTTCCCCATAACCTTTGATCCCCTTACCAATCAAAAACCTATCTATCTTTATCTGTAATACACACAATGACCTGGCCTCCACAGCCTTCTATGGCACTGAACTCCATACTTTCATCACCCTCTGGCTGAAGAAATTCCTCCTCATCTCGGTTCTAAAGTTTTTGGGAGGATGTCGCTAGCAGAACAGCTAATGGGAAATAAACACATGCCGTGTATTTGGATTTTCGTGAGGATTGGTTAATGCGCAGATAGTGGGAATAGACCCCGTTCTCCCAACCCACCTGTCCCCCTGGAGACATGCATGGCACCGAGACCACGATAAGAACATAGAGGGCATCAGTGATAGTCCAGACATCCCCCCACCAGGCCAGCAGCAGGGGCACTTGGTTGAGGCAGGCTGCCTTGTGAACCCCAGGTGAGTGAATGGGAGAGTGTGAGGCCTGGTGGGAGACTGAAAAGAGATGGGAGGTGGGGAGAGAGAGGGTCTGGGTGGCAGGAGAGTATGTCAGGGGGTTGTAGGGAGACAGAATGTGAGGGGATTGCGGAGAGACAATGTGAGGGGGTTGCATGGAGAGGATGTGAAGGGATTGCAGGGAGAGTGTATGAGGGGTTTGCGGGAAGAGAGTGTACTTTACTCTGAAGCTCTGCTCTTGGATCCTAGTCTCTTCTACTAATGGAAACATCTTGCCCATTTTTTGGGTGACTCCTACCTACTTTGAAGGACATCTTTACATCTTTAGATCTCAGAGCTGTGCAGAGATGACACTAATGTGTGTACTGGGTTTGATTCACACTGCTTTAAAACATCCACTCCATATTTCAAACTTGAGCTCTTTTTACAGCTTTGCTTACTTCTTTCTGAGTCTACACTGAGGCTTAACGAACCAAGCCCAATGAACATAGATCAGCTACTCACCTCACCTAATCAAACACAGAATAATTGAACTGAACAGTTGAGCTGAAGCTGGATGTGATTGTTGGAGGTCAAACATCTCAGTTTCAAGACATCACTGCCAGAGCTTTTCGGGGTGGTGTCATAGACCCAGCCATCTTGAGCTGCTTCATCAAACATCTTCCCTCCATCAGAAGGTCAAAAGTGGGGATGTTCACTGATGATTGCACAATGTACAGAAACAGTCCAGATCCAAATGCAACAATGATACCTGGATAACATTTAGTCTCAGGCTGACAAGTGGCAAATAACATTCGTGCCATGTAAGTGTCAGGCAATGATCATCTCCAACGAGAGAGAATCTAGCCATTGCCCCTTGATATTCAATGGCATTACCTTAGCTGAATCTTGCACAATCGACACCCTCAGGGTTCCCATTCACCAGAAACTGAATTGGGCTAGTCAGTTAAATGTTGTGCCTACAAGAGCAGGTCAGAGGTTGGGAATTCTGTGTCAAGTAACTTACTTAACTTGATCGAGTTTTTTGAGGAAGTGACGAAGATGATTGATGAGGGTAGGAGAGTGGAAGTTGTCTACATGGACTTCAGTAAGGCCTTTGACAAGGTCCCTTATGGCAGTCGCACAGGATCAGAGGTGAGCTGGCAAGTTGGATACAGAACTGGCTCTGGTCCCCGGAAGGGTAGGTGGGGGGGTTCAGTTCATTTGGGCTCAGTCAGAACTGGCTCAGTCATGGGTAGCAGTGCAAGAGTGTATTTCTGAATGGAGGGCTGCGACTAGTGGCATTCCTCAGGGATCAGTGATGGAACTTTGCTGTTTGTAATATATGTAGATGATTTGGAGGAAAATGTAACTGGTTTGATTAGTAAGTTTTTGGATGACACAAACGTTGATGGATTTGTGGATAATGATGAGGACCTTCAGAGGATACAACAGGATATAGATTGGTTGGAGACTTGGGCAGAGAGATGGCAAATGGAGTTTATTCCAGACAAATGTGAGGTAATGCATTTTGGAAGGTCTAATAAAGATAGGAAATATACAGTAAATGGCAGAGCCCTTAAGACTATTGATAGGCTGAGGGATCTGGATGTACAGGTACACAGGTCACTGAAAGATGCAACACAGTTGGAGAACATAAGAACATAAGAACATAAGAAATAGGAGCAGGAGTAGGCCATCTGGCCCTTCGAGCCTGCCCCGCCATTCAATAAGATCATGGCTGATCTGTCGTGGCTCAGTTCCACTTTCCCGCCCTCTCCCCATAACCCTTAATCCCCTCTCTTATCAAAAACCCATCAACCCGCTTCTTAAAAATATTTAGCGAGGCAGCCTCCACCACTTCAACGGGCAGAGAATTCCAGAGATTCACCACCCTTTGAGTGAAGAAGTTCCTCCTCAACTCCGTTCTGAACCGCCCCCCCTTTATCTTGAGGCTGTGCCCCCTAGTCCTACTGTCTTTTTTGAGCGGGAAGAGTCTTTCCACCTCTATCCTATCCATCCCATTCATCATCTTATACGTCTCAATGAGATCTCCCCTCATTCTTCTAAACTCTAACGAGTACAAGCCTAGTTTATTCAGCCTCTCCTCATAGCTCAACCCCCTCAACTCCGGTATCAGCCTAGTAAACCTCCTCTGCACTCCCTCCAAGGCCAAAATATCCTTGCGCAGGTGCGGCGCCCAAAACTGCACACAGTACTCCAGCTGCGGCCTCACCAATGCCCTATACAGCTGCAGCAAGACCTCCCTACTTTTATATTCAATCCCCCTCGCTATGAAGGTAGTCAAGGAAGCGTACGGCATGCTTGCCTTCGTTGGCCGGGGCATTGAGTTTAAAAATTGGCAAGTCATGTTGCAGCTTTATAGAACCTCAGATACTTGGAATATAGTGTTCAATTCTGGTCGCCACACTACCAGAAGGATGTGGAGGCTTTGGAGAAGGTACAGAAAAAATTTACCAGGATGTTACCTTGTACGGAGGACATTAGCTATGAGGAGAGGTTGGAGAACCTGGTTTGTCTCAGTGGAACAACAATGGTTGAGGGGCGATCTGATAGAAGTCTACAAGATTATGAAAAGCATGGTCAGAGTGGATAGTCAGAAGCTTTTTCCCAGGATGGAAGAGTCAATTAGCAGGGGGAAAATGTTTAAGGTGTGAGGGAAAAGGTTTAAGGGAGATGTATGAGGCATACTTTTCATGTATAGGGTGGTGGGTGCCTGGAACTCACTGCCGGGGGAAGTAATGGAAGCGGATAGGATAGTGACTTTTAAGGACCGTCTGGACAAATACGTAAATAAGATGGGAATAGAGGGATATGGTCCCCGGAAGGGTAGGTGGGGGGGTTCGGTTCATTTGGGCTGCATGATCGGCTTGGAGGGCCAAAGGGCCTGTTCCTGTGCTGTAATTTTCTTTGATCTCCTGGCTCCACAAAGCCTGTCCACCATCTACAAGGCACAAGTCAGTAGTTTAATGGAATACTCTCCATTTGACTGGATGACCGGTCACAACACTTAAGAAGCCTGACACCCTTTAGGATAAGGCAGCGTGCTTGACAGCACCCCATCCACCATCTTCAACATTCACTCCCTTTACCAGTAGTACACATTAGCAGCAGTGTGCACCCGCTACAAGATGCACTGCAGCAACGCACCAAGGCTCAATCAATAGCACCTTCTAAACCAACAGCCTCCTATCACTTAGAAGGGCAAAGGCGGCAGATAGATAATATCACCACCAGCAAGCTCCCCTCCAAGCTACAAACCACTGATCTGGAAATGTATCACCATTCCTTCTCTCTCGCTGGATCAAGAACCTGGACCATCTTCCCTAAAAGCACTGTAAGGGTCCCTGTACCATATAGGCTGCAACAGTTCAAGAAGGCACCTCACCACCACCTTCGCAGGTGTAGTTAGGGATGGGCACTAAATGCTGGTCTTGCTGGTAGTGCCACATCACACGCCCAAATTTTTAAAAGCTACAGACACCACAGGCCACGACTTGCCTTTTATGTTTTTTCTAGTTTTACATCCCATACAGTTGTGAGGCCAATTTTAATTTTGCCTGCATAAAGCAGGCGATAATTGCCTGATAATTCATTTCCTAATTTATGCTAAGTGTCAAGCGACAGCCATATTGAGGAGGGTCCTCAGAGGAGCAGTCAAAGCATCTGCCTGCTTTAAATTCACCTAATTAAAACAGAAAATGCTGGAAAAACCCAGAAGGCATGGGTAGGTAGGGGAATCAGGAAGCGGAGGAGCTTCAACCCTTGCAATTGTCCAGCAGGATTGAGGTTCTTATTGTCTGTGGATACTAAAGCGGGGACTGCAGAGTGACCATGGCACCATGGTACAGAAATCCATTCAAGTGGAGGGAATTATAGGCATGTAGTGAAAGTATGGGACAGTCTATTCAGGGTGATAGACAACGTTCTCTGCAGCTGAGAGTGAGAGTCCAGACGGTTACGTTGCCTTCTGAACAGGAGGGTTCGGGATATCTGCTGTTGGCCGGAGAGGGATTGGAGTGGGAAGAGGTGGATCCAGTTGTCATGGTTAATGTACTTACCAACAACACAGGTAAGAACTGGAAAGAATATTTGCTTAGAGACTGAAAAAATGGGCAACTACAAACCCATTAGCCTTACATCAGTAGGAGGGAAAATGTTAGCATCCATCACACTCAAAAATAATGGGCAGGATTAATCAGTCAACATGAGTTTTTTAAAAAAATATTCTTTCATGGAATGTGGGCATCACTGCCAAGGCCAGCATTCATTGCCATCCCAATTGCCCTTGATTGGCTGTTGGTCTGGAAGGCCGGACCAGGTAAGGATTTCCTTCCCTAATGAACCAGATAGGGTTTTACAGCAACTGATGATAATTTTATAGTCACCATTATTAAGACCAACTTTCAATTCCAGATTTATTAATGGAATTAAAATTGTACCAGATGTCATGGTGGGATTTGTACCCTCATCCCCAGGACATTAGTTGGGTTTCTAAACCACAAGTCGAGTGGCATTACCACTATGCTGCCGTTCTCCAAAATGAACTTCATGTCTGACAAATCTGGTAACGTTTTTGGGAGGATGTCGCTAGCAGAACAGCTAATGGGAAATAAACACATGCCTTGTATTTGGATTTTCATGAGGATTGGTTAATGCACAGAAAAGGGATAGTAGGAATAGACCCCGTTCTCCCAACCCACCTGCCCCCCTGGGGGCACGCACGGCACCGAGACCATGATAAGAACATAGAGGGTATCACTGACAGTCCGGACATCTCCCCACCAGGCCAGCAGCCGGGGCACATGGGCGAGGCAGGCTGCCTCATGAACCCCAGGTGAGTGGATGGGACAGTGTGAGGGGTGCGGGGCCTGGTGGGAGACTGAAAAGAGATGGAAGGTGGGGAGAGAGAGTGTAAGGGTCTGGGTGGCAGGAGAGAGTGTGAGGGGGTTGCAGGGAGAGAGAGTGTGAGGGGATTGCAGGAAGAGAGTGTGAGGGGGTTTCACGGAGGGAGAATGTACGGGGTTTTACGGGGAGGGAGAGTGTGTGAGGGGTTTGCAGGGAGGCAGAGTGTGTGAGGGGGGTTGTGGCAGAGGGAGAGGGGTTTCTGGGGGAGGGGGAGTGTTTGAGGGGGTTGTGGGGGAAGGGGAGTGTTTGAGCGGGTTGCAGGGAGGAAACGTGTGTGAGGAGTTTGCAGGGAGGGAGAATGTGAGAGGAGGGAATGAGCAAGGGGGGGAGAGTTAAATGAATGTTATTTGAAATCCATGATCAGAATCACAGCTTCATAGTTAAAAGATGAATCCCATTTTTGAAGAGCTTGAACCTAATAAAAACATAAAGAGAAGACTAGGCGAGATGGATTGGCTAAATTGTCCCTTAATGTCAGGGTGACTAGCTAGGATAAATGCATTGGGTTGTGGTGATAGGTCAGGGTGGGATTGTGGTCAGTGCACAATTGATGGGCCAAATGGTCTCTTTCTGCAATGTATGATTCTATAAGATAAAGCAGACTTATTCATGCACAATTACAGAATATTTTAAAGAAGAAAAAGAGATGTTGTGTTGCAAATGGTGGCTCTTTCAGACATGTTATTTGCTGCCAAAAATCAAGTTCAGTTTCTTTAACAATATGAGAGTGGCACGGTGGCACAGTGATGAGCACTACTTTCTCACAGCGCCCAGGGACTTGGGTTCAAATCCAGCCACTATCTGTGTGAGGTCAGCACATAATCCCCGTGTCTGCATGGGTTTCCTCCGGGTATCTGGTTTCGCCCCACACTCCAAAGATGTGCGGGTTAGGTTGATTGGCCATGATAAATTGTCCCTTAGTGCCAGGGGGATTAGGAGGGTAAATATGTGGAGTTACAGGGATAGGACCTGGGTGGGACTATTGTCGGTGCAGAATCGATGGGCCAAATGGCCTCCTTCTGCCCTGTAGATTCTATAAGTTGTTGATCAACCTGTTAGTCAAAAACGTAGAAAGTGAAGGTGCAGCAAGAAGGCAAAACTAAACAAAGAGACAATTTTTGAATACACTGGAACAGTCAGGAAATAACAAAGGGATGGATTAAGTTCCAACAGCAGTGAGATTGAGGGAGGGATAAAGGTGGCTACTATTATGGAGGTGAAAATAGGTGGGCTTCGTGATAGGGCAGCTACGCAGTCAAAACTCGTCTTGGGATCAAAAATGACACCAAGATTGCCTACAGTCACGTTCACTCCTGGATGGCTGTCGGGAGAGGGCTAAAGGCAATGGTTTGGGAACAAAGTTTGTGGTGGAGACGGAAAACAATTGTTTCAGTCTTCCAGTTGTTGAGTTGGAAGAAATTTCTGCTCATCCAGTGTTGGATAACCAGTCCGGTAATTTAGCAAAGGTTTGGGTGAGTTAAAATTGAGTCTCATTCATATACGTGTGAAAAGTAATGCTTTTTTTTTGGATGAAACAATCAAGGAGCAGTTTGTGGTTGAGAAATAGAAATGAAAAATAGGGTTGACTAAATAAGTGTCTGTCTATTCTGGACTTAATCCAATCCTTCAGCATAACGTGTACTAACCATTAACTTGTTGCTGTAAACGTGAAAGGGCAGATCTATCAATTCTAACTCACCCTGACATGGTTACAAAAACATCGAGAAGAGTGATGTTGATTGGGAAATGCATTTGAAATGCCAGTCAGTTCTACCTTCCTGTAAACATTAGATATAGTTGCATTAAGGCCCACTTAGGTAAGGTCATACATGAATCATCTGTGTTGATCAATATCCAAGTACACAAAGGCCACCCATCTACTAAAATAGGACAGTGTTTGCTGACTGGCTCATAGATACACAGCAAAATGCCAATGAGATAATCACTTGTGGTTTCATCTTCCCTGATAACGTCTATCTCTACCTCTGGGATGTGTGTCACCCATGAGAGACCATGAGAAAGGAAAAATAAAATGTTTTTCTCATGTTTTATCTATTAACTTTGTCTCTCAGCCATTTACATGCATTAACAGAGATTAAGGTTTTCTATTCACTTACCAACATGAACTTTCTGAGTGACAAACAGAAGGAGTGCATGAAAGGACTGTTCTTTAAAAGGGCACATAGCACCGTTGACAATACTTTTGTGAGTATTCTCTACCTTTACAACCTAGGAGAACTTAGGCATTTGATTTTTTGAGCTGGCTGGGCTGCTGCATGGCATCAAGCAAACCTAAGAGGAAGTAGGAACTTGTAAAAAAAAAGGTATGAGCCAGCATTGATCTTCTGTTGATTCTAAATATTCAAAGTAATGTTGGACCTTCATTGTTCTGTGTTCACAATAAAGTGCCGAATCATAGAATCCCTAGGGATTCGGCCCATCGAGTCTGCACCAACCACAATCCCGCGCAGATCCTATTTCCGCAATCCCACATAATTACCCGGCTAATTCCCCTGACACTAGGTCAATTTAGCATGGCCAATCAACCTAACCCACATACCTTTGAAGTCATCAGTTACATTATCTGAATTAATAGCAACTACAATATTTTTTATTCATTTATGGGACATGGGCATCGCTGGTTGGTTGACCAGCATGCTTTTTATTGCCCATCCCTAGTTTCCCGAGGGCAGTTGAGAGTCAGCCACGTTGCTGTGACCATGGAGGGACCAGGTAAGGATGGCAGATTTCCTTCCTTAAACGGCATTAGTGAACCAGATGGGTTTTTCCAACTATCGAAAATAGTTTCACAATCATCACTCGATTCTTAATTCAGACTGCTGTAGTGGGATTCAAACCTGGGTCCCCAGAAATCAGTTGAGTTCCTGGATTAATAGTCTAGCAATAATAGCATTAGGCCATTGCCTCCCCAAAAACAACTTGCGCTTGTCTATTGTCTTTAGCATAATGAACCTCCCGAACAAACACCCCAATGTCTTCCCAAAGGTTTAAACAGAAAAAAAAGAAATAATAGACAGACCAATCAAACATTTGGTCAAAAAGATGATTTTTAAAGAGGATGATTGAGTGCTAGGAAACAGAAGTAGTTTTAAGTAATGTAAATTTGTATTTTTGGGTATTGGAAATAGATTATAGCTTTAAGTGAGTTTAATTTTGTGTTTCTGTATAAGAAAGAATTAGCTCAGGTTAAACAAAGGTGCTTGCATGTTTCAGGGTTTTGGTTTAATTTTAAACTGTCTGCATTGCAATTAAATGGTTTATAATATAAAAGTAAACGGGGAAAAGAAGTAACTGTTGTGTAGTAAACAGGAGCCACCTTAGGTTAGAAAGAACTTTTGAGTTTAGTTTTTAAGCTGGATGTGGAAGCAGCTGGACAGAGCCAGGGAGCTGAAAGAAGCTGATTACCCAAAAGTACCCAGGAAGTGCAGGAAGCAGGGAGCTGGGACAAAAAGAACATCTCAGGAAGACTGAAGTTAAATGAACAAAGAACAAGAAGTTGAGCAAAGTCTTGCTCAGGGGAAGTCAAGTAAGAAGCAAATGTGATGCTCTAAGCTGAAGAGACAGCTGCAGTCAGCAGATGTAATGTGGGGGAACCCAATATCAAAGGACATCAATTGTTTGGTGACACCTTTAATACATCGTGTGAAGCAGTGGTGTCTGTTGGCATGGCTGGGTACCTAAGAGATTGTAAAGAAGTTTGAATGCATGTGGTAATCCAAGGCAGAGGGATGCTGAAAGGAGAGATTGAAATCCTGGAAGTGGATCTGTGGTGAAGACATCCAAGAGAAAATATTGTCTAGGAAAAGATTCAAAGATGTGTTTTTGGAGATTGGATGAGATATCAACAGAAGTTATATTGGGTGGTGTCTCCCACTTGGTTTCAGAGTGGGATATGTCTGACAACAGTTGGCCTGTTGGTTTCTAGGAATTGTGTTCTTACTGAGGACAGTATATAAGATCATTTTTATAGCTTGTGTTAGCCTTAAAAATCTGTACATCTGTGAAGTTGTCAGTGCTGTGAAGAAGATTGTACTATAGTCAATATCTTCTTGTTTAATAAATGCTTTATTCTTTTGTTACAAATTAATTAGCAGTCCTGTGACTCTGTTCATCCATGTCTCCAAAATAAAGGAAAGTTGTGGTCTACTTTTTTTACATATACACCATAGAAAGCATCCTTCCCGGATTATGTACCAGCTTGGTATGGCTTCTGTTCTGACCAAGACCACACTAAACTACAAAGAGTCGTGAACAAAGCCCAGTCCGTCACGCCAACCAATCTCCCATCTACTGACTCTATCTACACTTCCTGTTGCCTCAGAAAAGCAGCCAGCATAATCAAGGACCCCACACACCCCGTACATACTCTCTTCCACCTTTTTCCATCAGGAAAAAAAATACAAAAGTCTGAGATCACATACCAGCTGAGTCAAGAACAGCTTCTTCCCTGTTGCCATCAGACCTTTGAATGGACCTACCTTATATTAAGTTGATATTTCTCTACACCCTACCTGTAACTGCGACACTACATTCTGCACCCTCTCCTTTCCTTCTCCCATATGTACTCTATGAACAATATGCTTTGTCTGAACAGTGCAAGAAACAATACCTTTCACTGTATGTTAATATATGTGAAAATAATAAATCAAATCAAAAATCAAATATTGAGCTAGGGTTCCATTCTAAGACCTGACTGCCCAGTAGTAACATGAGTTGGGGTCATAACAAAAGGAAGAAAGGGTGTGGAGATATAGAAAGGCTTAGGGTGGGAATTTGAGTGCTGGACTGGTTGGCTGAAGGTATGATCAGTAATTGTAGAAAATTAATTGTGGAGCTGGAGGATAATTCAGAGATAGAGACAGCTGAACATCAGAATTAGAAGCTATAGGGCAATTGAGAATCTCCAAGTATGTCTTGCTCTGATGATTTTAAGAAAACAACTATTGCAATTTGCATTTGAATTACGTGTATTTTTTCCTCTTAGATCATTTTCTTCCTTCCCTTTCCTGGAGGTGGAGATAATTCCATGGGTGCTGGCAGATTTCTGGGAGCTCAGTTAAATAGCTGTCTTCCTGTGTGAGTCAAGACTTGGGAGTGCTTTCAAACCTTTCAGTAATCTGAGGGATAATAACTAAGTTCATTCTTTTCTTAAGATAAAAGTGAATCACTTCGGGTGCTGGAATCGAAACAAAAACAGAAAACGCTGGAAAAGCTCAGTAAGTCTGGCAGCATCTGTGGAGAGAGAATAGAGCCAATGTTTCGAGTCTGAATGACCCTTTGTCAGAACTGAAGACAAAGAAAATAGGATGATATTTATACTGTGATGGTGAGGAGGTGTAATTGACGAGGGACAAAGGACAAAGCAAATGCTAATGGTGGTGATCACGAGAAGGATGCTGACAGCAGCCCATTAAGAGATGGGAATGTGTAAATAGCAGAGCAAAGGTGCAGAGTGTCAGATCATTTGTTTTCAAATCATTATCTGCATGCATTCACTTTTCATCAAGATTCACAAATACCATTAAAGAGCCTTTTTCTCTCTCCCAACTGTATGGACTCTGAAGCCAAAGACAGTGCCAACACTATTACCCCAGTACAAATCAGCCAACACAGGATGTCAAAAATCAGCCCCTATTCTGGATAGCTCACAAAGGCATTTACCCCGTCCACAATGCATTCAGCCACTTAACTTTATGTGGCCAGTTCAGAAGTGCAGAAGTTCATCTGCTCTCCAATGGATCAGAATAAATTTGTTTATAATAAGGCCGTTAGATTAGACCTAGCTTGGAAAATCAGTACTTGGACAATTCACAAGCATACTATGCTCTGTTCGGCTGAGAAGTTCACACCAGTGCATCAAATGAGACTGGATACAGCTTTTGAGATTAAGTTGCGTACCTACACGCTGGTCATCTGCTTACTGCGTGGACATTTGGTTTTAACCACCCCCCTCCCTTTATCAAACAGGAGCTGAGAGACAAATGATTCTGAGTTCCCTGCAGTCATTGCAGAAGCCACCACAGTTGACTTTTCTGCACACACACCTTGGTTCAATATATGTACAGAGGAGGCAAGTAGCAGTGGCATATGGGCCAACTAGACAGAACCAATTGCAGATGGGACTGTCTTAATACCCGCTGACAGCTGACCTTTACAGTGTCACATGCCATTACTGATATACAATCGGATAACTGGGTATAAAAATGAAAGGTATCATTACCATACTGCCCAAAGCCATTCCAAAACCACTCGAGAACCTGTACAGATCAGCTGAGTAAACTTCTGCATGATCTCAATATGATTAAATTATGTAAATATTTATTCTTTCATTTTTTTCATCCCACTGAATCCTCAGTCTCTGTGCTCATTGCATCATCTATTGCCCTCACTTCATTCTCATAGACAAGTTGGGCCAAAGGGCCTGTTTCCATGCTGTAAACCTCTATGATCTGAAATCAGCAGAATTTAAGCATAGCACCCCTTCCTTTCTCCATTCTAAACCTCATCTGGTGGCCAACGCACTGGGAAGACAATAATTTTTTTTTCACACATTCTCAGAGCTAAGAATCCAGATTGCCACTCTGTGTAATGAAGATAGGAATTCCTGTGAGAATGACCTCAATTTGTTAAAGGGAGGGTGATCCCTGTCATTAACACAGGGATGTTCCTGAAGAAAAGGAGCAAGGGCAATCTGGCTGCATTAACCCGCGACTTCAGTGGGAGCAGCTGGAAGGAAATTGATGCCAAGGAGAGCGGGTACTCTGTACAGGCTAAATCTTACCATGGGCTTTCGGACCCTGACATCAAGCCAAAAAGCAAGACCCAAGCCAACACTTTTTGGCAATGGAACTGGTGCAGTGATTTTCCCAAATGACCTAATTGTCTACCCGCAGGCCTGTTGTCCAAGTGCAGCCCATCCAATAAGAGGGAGAATTGGGCCCTGATGAGGCAGGCAGGGAAGCCCAGGGGTTCCTTAAAATGGAGGAACCCTCGGACTGGTATATAACAACTGAAATTTAGGGAGACAAGAACAAAGGCCTAGTGGCTCCAAAATGGAGGCCACCTCATGATGCTGGCGACCTCTTCACAAGCTTGAGGACCTCTGGGAAGGGGTGCGGTCTCCCTGTGTTCAGCAAAATACCGACAGCCCCCATGGAATTGCCCATAATTAATGATACAAATTGACTGCCCCCTTCAGCAAGATGATGCAAAGAAACAGAAAACCAGTTGGCGGGGGGTGGGGGAGTGGGAAAATGGAGAAAGTTGGGAAGGAGGCAAAATGCATGACACTGATGAAAGTGGATGGGGGAGGGAATAGGGTGAGTGCATCTGGAAGGGTAGAGTGCCTTTGCCTTTGTAAAAGGGTTTGTTAGAAGGATTAAGCAAAGAAGTGACTGACACAAATATTCAAACGTTTATTTGCAACACTGTTCCCATGATTTTTGATAAATGATTTTACTTTGTCTACCTGAAGTTAATTGGGTTGATTTTCTGGTCTGGAATGCATTAGAAAGACAAGTTGTTAATTTTTTTCCACCAATATTTTTACATTTACATCTGACAATAATATTTTGATATTGAAAATATGCCTGCCAACCATGTTCATTTAAATATCAAATCACTCAGCTGTGGCATACATGTAAGTCCTGTAGTGTTCTATTCAATGATTATTACCCTTTGACTATGCAAATATAATTACTCAACTGTGACTCATAAAAACAACTCTTATTTCAATATATTAAATACATAACTATTCAGAATGAATAATTTTTTGAATCATAATGGACTTCCAGAGGTGGCAAAGCATATCACAGTGTCAAAACTTTCAATGTCAAAGTTTTCTTGAAGAACATATTCCCAAACAACATCTTTCCCTCAACACAACACCCTCCTTCTGACCCAAAGAAACATTGCAGCCTCAGATCTCACTTCCTCCTTCAGAAATGTCTAAATGTACGACTTCTACGTCCTCTAGTCCCCAGTGAAGCAGCTGCAACATAGGTTATAACACACTTGTGTCCCACTGCTCTCCCATTGTAATGAATTTTCTTTCAATTGTGATATTCAGTCCAATGGGTTTGTTTTGAATTTGAAAAGGTTGATTTGGAGAACTTGTTCCCATAACACTAAAAAAAAATGAAACTGTGATTAAAAATTAACTTTTATTGCCTTAAAGCTGTGCCGTTGATGATAGACCATTATTAAAGGATATTTTACATGTGTTAATTGTTCATTGAACTGATAGCTAGTGGGGTTGCGTTAGCTTTTTCTGAAGCTTTATCGACTCACCTGTATATGTGAATGGTTAACTTTGGCTATAGGTCACAGACAGGGCTCAACTTCCTTGCCAAGTTTTTGATGGACTGAATTCAGTAGCAACTCTATTCTGCAATGAATTTGGCAAGCGACCCTCACCAAAACAACTTCTGAAACATTTAGAAAAACTCAATCCATTGCCCATGACCTTCAAGCCCTAATATTAATATTTTAACAGTACAAACATAACGCTGCTGAACAGTGAGGTGAAGCATTGGTAAATCATAGATTTTCAGGCCCGCACATCTGATATCCTCTGTACTAACGTCATGGTAAGAATTTTAACCTAGAAGTTCCTGTGGAGGCGGGGTGGCTGGAGGGGAGGGGGGGAGGGCGGTGTAGAGATGGGGAAGGGGGGGAGACAGGATGTGATGGGGTGTTAAAATTAGCAAAACAAAGCACGTTGGCAAGTTGACGGTGACTTTGACATTTGAAGTAAAAAGTAAAGTAAAAGTAAAGTTGATTTACTGGTCACAAGTAGGCTCACATTAACACTACATTGAAGTTACTGTGAAAATCCCCTAATCACCACACTCCAGTGACTGTTGGGGTACACTGAGGGAGAATTTAGTGTGGCCAATGCATCTAACCAGCATGTCTTTCGGACTGTGGGAGGAAACCGGAGCACTCGGAGGAAACCCACGCAGACACGGCAAATGTACAAACTTCGGACAAACAGTGACCCAAGCCAGGAATTGAACCCGGATCCCTGGCACTATGAGGCTCGCCATTGTGCCACTGTGCTGCCCTCAATTCAATTAACTCAATCTTGTAATGGATTTTGAAAACAACATGACCACCACTGTCTATTAACATCAAGCGATGCTTTAACACATTGTTAAATTTAGAGGGGCAATGGGTTTCCTAGGTTTCCCAGAATTCACCAGTGAAGGCAAGGTAAGAACATAATGCCAGTTGAGAGGCTGATTAAAACTTAAAACTGGATAGAAGGGAGCAGAGCAGCTGATGAGTGACGTTTGCAGCAGGGACTAAAAGCTATCCAGGGTGCACAAACAAAGGGCTGAATTTCTTTGACATGTTGGAACAGCACTATTTCACATTGTCAAGTCAACTGGTGGCAGATAGCTGTCACCTGCTGCCAAGTTGAACTCGTGGTGACATTTTACCAGAGGCTGTCAAACCGAACACCAAAATAACGTTTTTGCCTCTGGATCTTTCCAGAGCAATGCTGAGACACAAATGATGCCCCAGTCACATGTGTATGACAAGCGACTGGTGGGTTGTTTGCAAGGGGTGACAATTATATGAACAATGACTGTCCTTTTTACTGAGCTCCCCCCTTCTGTGTCCAGCTGAAGAAAGCTTGGAGAGGGCTGCACAGTGGTGCAGTAGTTAGCACTCCACAGCACCAGAGGACCAGGGTTCAATTCCCAGCTTGGGTCACTGTCTGTGCGGAGTCTGCTCATTCTCCCCGTGTCAGAGTGGGTTTCCTCCGGATGGTCCGGTTTCCTCCCAGAGTACAAAAGACGTTCTAGTTCAGTGCGTTGGCCATGCTAAATTCCCCCTCAATGTACCCAAATAGGCGCCGGAGTGTGGCAACTAGGGGATTTTCACAGTGGTTTCAATGCAGTGTTAATGTAAGTCTACTTGTGACACTAATAAATAAATACACAAACCAACCTTTCAGCACAGATTGTCAAGGAGAATCACCTGGTGAAAACCCATCTATCTATCCATAACTGGACCCACTGAAGTGTGAGTATCTAAGCTCGGGCATGGTAAGCATGGACCTTGTAATGGTGCACTCTGAGAATGAAACAGTCCCTCAGAGAATTTGTCATCCTGATGGACGTGTACAGCTCCTGAGAGTTAAAAAGTTTTGAATTAGTACCGGCAAGGTAAGAGTGTTGCAACCTACCGTTATAAAGCTGATTAAATTTCACTCTCTGTTGAAATGAAGTTCACATGACTGAGTGTTGCATGACATATGGGTTGCCGATATTTAATTATGTTGTCATCGGGTATCTGGCAGGTCTCATTTCTTCATCGCTGACAGCCAGAAATATCAGAATGCCACTAATCTCCCACACTTACCCCTCTGCATTTGTTGGCTGCGAGATCTATGGAGAACCACTTTTGGTTCTCTATCATTCCTTTCTCCTTGGCTTCTGTGCTCTCTTTTCCTGCAAAAAATAAATCTGTTGGAGTGCATTTCATGAGAGTGGCTATCGGGGAGAAATGTGAAGTTGTGTAAAGATGAAGGTGAGGATCCGTGATGGTGGAATACAAACATACAAATTTATGAACATAGAAAATAGGAGCAGAGGTAGGCCATTCAGTCCCTCAGGCCTGCTCTGTCATTCAATAAGATCCTGGCTGACCTGTTCAATGGTTGAATGTGTTTCTAATACACATTCCCATCTACCCCAATATCCATTGATTCCCTTGCTTACCAAGAATCTTCCGAAAGGCACAATACTGCGGATGCTGGAATCTGAAACAAAAACAGAAAATGCTGGAAAATCTCAGCAGGTCTGACAGTATCTGTGGAGAGAGAATATAGCTAACATTTGGGTCAGGTTTCTACAAAGGGTCATCCAGACTCGAAATGTTAGCAAGAATCGATCTACCCCTGCCTTGAAAATATTCAGTGACTCCCGCTTCCACCAGATTCTAATGGAGGTAGTTCCAAAGGCACGCAGCCCTCTTGAAGAAAAAAATTTCTCCTCATCTCTAATTTGATTTGATTGATTACTGTTGCGTATATTAGTATACAGTGAGAAGTATTGTCTCTTGTGCACTATGTAGACAAAGCATACCGTTCATAGAGAAGGAAAGGAGAGAGTACAGAAAGTAGTGTTACAGTCATAGCTAGTGTAGAGAAAGATCAACTTAGTATGAGGTAGGTCCATTCTAAAATCTGATGAGAGTGGGGAAGAAGCGGTTCTTGAGTTGGTCGCTACATGACCGCAGACATTTGTATTTTTTTCCCGATGGAACAAGGTGGAAGAGAATATTTCGGGGGTGTATGGGGTCCTTGATTTTGCTAGCTGCTTTTCCGAGGCAGTGGGAAGTATAGACAGAGTCAATGGATGGAAGGCTGATTTGTATGATGAATTGGGCTTCGTTCACATCCCTTTATAATTTCTTCTGGTCTTGGGCAGAGCAGGAGTCATACCAAGTTGTGATACAACCAGAAAGAATGCTTTCTATAGTGCATATGTAAAAGTTGGTGAGAGTTGTATTGGACATCCAATATTTCCTTAGCCTCCTGAGAAAATACAGGCGTTGGTGGGCTTTCTTAGCAAAGCATCAGCATGGTAGAACCAGGACAGGTTGTTGGTGATCCGAACACCTAGAAACTTGAAGCGCTCAACCCATTCCACTTCTTCCTTATTGATGTAGACAGGGGCATGGTCTCCTCCATGCTTCCTGAAGTCAATGACAATCTCCTTTGTTTTGTTGGCATTGAGGGAGAGATTATTATTGTTGCACTAGTTCACCAGATTCTCTATCTCTTTCCTTTACTCCGTCTGATCATTTTTTGAGATCTGACCCACTATGATGGTGTCATCAGCAAACTTGCAAATCGAGATGGAGGGGGAATTTGGTCACACAGTCAGGTGTATAAGGAGTATAGTAAGGGGCTGAAGACACAGCTTTGTGGGACACCATTGTTGAGGATGATCATGGAAGAGGTGTTGCTGCCTATCCTTATGATTGCGGTCTGTGGCTTAGGAAGTTTAGGACTGAGTCACAGAGGGAGAAGCCGTGCCCCAGGCTACTGAGCTTGGAGATGAGTTTAGTAAGAATAATGGTTTTGAAGGCTGAGCTGTGGTTAATAAATGGGAGTCTAATATAGGTGTCTTTGTTATCCAGGTGTTCCAGGTTGAGTGTAGGGCCAGGGATGTGGCGTCTGCTGCCACCTGTTACGGTATTGGCTGAACTATAGTGGATCCAGGCAATTTAATGGGATATGCAGTAAAGTGGGGATATATGGGGCTCTTCTTAGGCAGTCCTTCAGGATTCAGGATAACTTGCTTGCATTCTAGTGGGATGGGTTCCTAAATTGGCTGCTAAATCCAATGTAAGATCTGCCAACTCTGCCACATGTGGGGCAAATGATGCTTGGAAGTTTGGATAGATGAATTGTTGGAAGGTTTGTGTGCTGTCTCCGATGCCTTGACATTGTCTGAATGCCCCTGGCAAACTCTTTCAATGTGTTCTGAGTGCACTTTCTCAATTTTGATCAGTCATAAGACAAGAATTCACCTGAGACAGGGGGAATTTTTGATATTTCCAGGGATGCTTTGAGGGCATCCCCAAAGTTTTTTTTTGTCATCTTCATAGGAGTCTCCAGCCACAACCAGATTCCAAGGAGAGCAATTTCTTTTGGTAGTCTGGTGTTATGTATACAAATGACATGTCCCACCCAGTGCAGCAGTGTTAAGTGATTAGTATCTCAATACTGAGAATGTTGGCGTGGGAGAGGAGACTGCTCTCGGACCACCTTTCTTTCCACTAATTTTGGATTTTGGAAAATGTGGACCATTTTTCAGACTTTAGGAAGTCAGTGAAAGCAGGCGGGAAAATGTGCACAATTTTCCATACCTTGAGAGCCTCCTCTTGGCAAAGACAGCAGTAGACAACAAAATTCATCATCATTTCCAATGTGCCAGCTCAGCCTTTGGCCGACTAGGGAAAGAGTATTTGAAAATCAGTATCACAAACCAGAAACTAAAGTCCTGGTTTATCAGGCAGGAGAGATGCCTCATATAGGCTTTGGAAACTTAGACAACCGAAAGCAAACACATCAAAACACTGGAGAAACAGCACCAATGGTACCATCGCAAGATATGGAGTTAATAAATCAGCCATTTCACTGAATGGCAAATCGGGCTTGAGAGTCTAAATGGTCTTCTCATGCTCGTATGTTTCTATGACTGGTGTGATGGAGCAACTTTGATGGGAGAGTGAGGGGTTGAGGTGCTGCGTGCAGCAAGATATAGATGAATGTGCAACTGTACTCACCATTTCTTCCCCAGTTACATTACTAATGTCCTTCTTGCCCTGAATCCCAGAGTAGGGCACAATACACTTTAGCTGCTAATGCTAACCCTAACCCTAACCTCCTGTGTCCTCTGCTGCCATGCCTTTCTTGAACCAATAGCTGGTTCCTTCCTTCAGTTGCTCAAGGAAAACCTATCCCTGATTCCTTGCTGACCAGAGCAGTACACGGAATCATGCATCATTAAACCAAGGTGCAGCCCATTGAATCCTGAATTCATCACGAAACTTACTCCTCTCTTTGTTGAAACCACCACCTGCTTCAAATTTCATCTTTGGATTTGCCCATTAAAAACATTAAAAGGCATTATACGAATTCCTCATCACATCCGCTGCTTGGCAATCAAAGTCAAACCTGGAAACAAAATGAAAATAAACTGGCTGCATCAAAATACCACTGACAGCCCCATCAAACTTGCTCCAGCATTTCCTACATGATATTGGACCCCCGCATCTCTGCAATTGATATCTGGGACCCTACCTCCACATCTGAGTGTCAATGCCAAAGTCTGTAGACCATGCGGTGAGAACTAGAGTGAGCTGTTGCATTCTCAACAGGTGTTGAACAAGCAATCACTTAAGTTTAAGATTATTTATTAGTGTCACAAGTACATTAATACTACAATGAAGTGACTGTGAAAATCCCATAGTTCTCATACTCCAGCACCTATTCGGGTACACTGAGGGAGAATTTAACATCGCCAATGCATCTGATCAGCACATCTTTCAGACCGTGGGAGGAAAGCGGAGCACCCAGAGGGAACTCGTGCAGACAAGGACAGTGACCCAAGCCAGGAATCGAAACCAGATCCCTGGAGCTGCGAGGCAGCAGTGCGAGCCACTGTGCCACTGTGGCACAATGGGATAGCTTAACCCCAGTTTAGCTGGCAGCTGAATGAAAAATGTCACCTGAAAGTCACCAGCACTGACATGCATCAACTCCTCAGTATAATGCTGTATTAGCAATGACAAAGCCAAAGGAAACCCGTGCAAACTGTGCACAGATAGTGACCCAAGCCGGGAATCGAACCTGGGTCCCTGGCACTGTGTGGCAGCAGTGCTAATCACTGTGCCACCATTAATGGGAAAGGAAATATATGAGTAAAGCCATCCAATTAATGATTAAATTAATGATTAAATTACTCGTTTGTTTTGCGAGATGAGCTCATGGACACCATGTATGTTTGGAAACTACGAATAGTTGTGATGCTCAGTGACTTAGAAAACCATTTTAGGTGCTTTAAAGCAGAAATTTGTAAATTAAAGTGGAAGAAAGTGAAGCAATTCCATGTGGCATTTTATGATGTGGTCTGGACAGAGACTGTAAAGGAAGTGCCTTCCTTATGAGAATCTTGCCTCTTTGCTGCGTGGTTGTCTAGAAAGAAAACCTTCAAGGAAGCAATCCCTCAACGTCTTCCCTATTTATTTAACTTGCCAACAGTTTATTTAAGAACAATTAGATATTTATCTTGCTGTGTGCATTTTTCTAAGGGAGCAAGCCAGTGGGTAACATTGATATGCTGTGTGAGGAAGTGGATGACACGCGACTGATTTATTTTTTACCAAAATTGTGGTCATTGAGAATTCCTTTGAGCCTGATAAATGATTCAGCCTCTGCTATTGTCACATCCCACAGCTGTGGGTGGGTGCAAAATCATTTCTTTTCTCTCTTCTTCTTTTGGCTTTTTGACATCAATCACCCACCCTCAGCCAAACTATCCATGCTTTCTAACTCCTCAATTCTTGTAGACATTTATGTAAGTTATAAGAAAATCTGAAGATGTGCCGATGGGTACATCAGTTGTATTTTAATGTAAACACAGCAGGCATGGTGCAGAGACAGACACGTTTCAATTTTGATGAGGACGTAAGTTTGCTGAAAGGTTTTCCTGCTAGGTATATTATTCCTGTTCTTCAATTGTCGTATTCAGTTGTGGCTGAGGGAGGAAAGAACTTCCTGTCTGATTTTTCTCTTGCGCACTTGGCATTGCCCACTCAGCAGAAAAGAGCAATGACGCTTGCATGCTTCCACTTTTGTGGCTTGGAGGATTAGATAATCGTGTCAATGCCCCGCCTCCGTGGCTTATTACACAACACAAGAAATAACAGCAGGAGCGGGTCATCTGAGGCTGCTCTGCTGTTCAGCAAGATCATGACTAATCCTCTATCTCAATTCCACCTTCCTGCAACTGCAGGTCGAGTGGTTATGTGAGAACATGATGATGCTATAAAACGGGTCATGTGGTGTGAGAACGGGAGTTGTCCCTGCAAGCATGGGCAGAGAACAAGTGTCGTATTAGCTGTTGAGCTCAGGAATAAACTAGCTTTGTTGAAAGTGCTTAATTTCAGTGATTTAGAGAACCCACAACCTTCGACATGCGACCTTAGTCTCCACAGACCTATCATTCTCTGAAAAAGCTCAACAAATAAGCCATCGTTGCTCCCTGTGGAGTAGAGAATTTCAAAGATACATAACCATTTGAGTGAGGAAATTTTTCCACGGCCAGAATTCTATTGCCCCGCCCATCATGGAATGGAGCAGGCGAGGGGTGGACAACGGAAATATCCATTGAACTTGGGTGGGAATTTCCGTCCTTACTTGAGCGAGGTCGTAAAACCCTGCCCCACATCTCAATCTTAAATAACCAGGCCCTTATGTTAAAACTATGACCTATTGTGCCAGACTCACCAGTCAGGGGAAACATCTCATAATATCTCAGCCCTTCAATAATTAAAAGCATTTCGTTGCCACCACTTCCCATTCCGCCGAATGCTTGGGAAAGTTGATGCAGTCCGTTCGGTCACTCCTCATGGACACAATTTTCATCCCAAGCTTTAGTGTGACGAAGCTCGGTTGCGTGCATTCCTTCCAGTTGGCAAACTAACCATTGTGTTTTCTCACATTGTAATGGTGACAACACTTCAAAAGTACTTCAGCTGCTGTGAAGTGCTTTGAATATCCTGAAGTCATGAAAAGTGCTATTTAAACACAAGTCTGCTCTTTGTGTGTCTCCAGATTAAAGAGAGGAAGTGTGTGTTGAAACGGGTGCTCAGAAACATACTTCCAATGTAGTGTAGCCTGCTTTACAATACTAAATTATACTTTAAAATAATGCATGCCTGATAAAAAAGATTCAATTTTTGTATTTTTTATATAACTCTCATATACTTTTTGTCACTTTCAATAAACCAGCTTTTTGCCCAGTAATCTGCAAACTGGGTTTTTTTGTTATCTGCCTTTACAGATGTTGCATGGCTTGTAGAATTAACATTTATCCTATTCATAATAATCTGCATTATCTGCCAGTCATTACCCTGGCACCGACCAGCATCAAATACAGACCAGGACTGTCATGTAGTTGTTTGTGTTTAAAATACCAGAATTCAGTAATGCTTGAAGAATAGTGCAGTGATCAAATTTAATTTTAGTCCGCAATGTGACAAAGAGGCTGTTTGAAAAGGACTTTTGAAAGTAGCCACGACTTTCGAAAGGTCAAACTTGCCAAATTTGATGGAGAGATTTGATGGTCAAATCATATCTAGCATGGAGCTCCAGAGAGTTTGAGAGAAGAGGCAGATATGATTGTTACTGACGGTGACATGGAATCTATATTTATAGCTGCAAACTCACACTGGATATGAATTAGCAATTGATTTACACAAAACCTAACTTGCAAGCCAATTGAGAGAGTGGAAATGTTCTGACAGGTATGGAGCCAAAGCTACAGTTTGTCCTCAAATCTGAAGCTATATAACTGGACTATAAAGTTCTGACAGATCCAGTTTAATGTCACATATTTATTGTGCATCCTCCATAAATACTGCATTATGTACCAAAGTAATATCCAACATGATATTGGTGGCACTCAATTGTTACATGCTCAATAAATGAAGCATCTGTTCAGTCCATTGTGTACTTTACTCAGATGTTGCTAGAACATGATGGTTTGAGTTATAAGGAGAGGGTGGGTAGACTGGGACTTCTTTCCTTGGAGCATAGGAGGCTTAGGAGTCTATAAAATAATGAGGGGCATCGAGTAGTCAGATAGTCAACATCTTTTCCCAAAGGTAGGGGAGTCTAAAACTAGAGGGCATATGTTTAAGGTAAGCAGGTAGAGATACGAAAGGGTTCAGAAGGGCAATTTTCCCACACAGAGGGTGCTGAGTATCTGGAACAAGCTGCCAGAGGTAGTAGTAAAGGCAAGTACAATTTTGTTCTTTTAAAAAGCATTTAGACAGTTACATAAGTAGGATGGGAGATATGGGCCAAATGCGGGTGATTGGGACCAGCTAAGTGATAAGAAAAAAGGGTGGCATGGACAAGTTGGGTCGAAGGGCCTGTTTTCATGCTGTAAACTTCTATGACTCTATGACATCTCTTTTGTGGCACTCAGTTGTTACATGCTTAATAAATGAACCATCTGTTCGGTGCATCGTGTATCCCTAATTTGATTTGAAATTATTGTTTTACTATAATTAATAACTATCACAGAATTAAAACTAAAATCAATTTCAATTGCTTCCTTTCTTGGCAACTAACATTGATCCTTCATTTTTACTTTGAAGGACCACATGCGAAGACAGTGACACCACTGTAAAAATGGCTCAGTTTGTACTGCAAGCCGATTTGAGTTCAGCACAAGTAATAACTTCCATGTTGTGTCAGAAGTATGAGTGAAATCATTTATTTTCAGTGTACACTTCAGCAGTGGGGTGGGGGGAAGACACATTGTTTGTTCGGCAACTTTGCCAGTGACCCCAGAAGTGCCAGAGTTTGCAAATCATTCACAAAAATGCACCAAAGATGCATGGTTAATTCTGTCCAGTAAAGAAACTATTCGCCACTTTTGTAATTTTGTGCTTAAGATCCTTAGCTGAATGCAGTTTTGAGTTTAAGATTTCCTTTCCATATTCTTTAATATTTGTACAATGGTCCTTAAGAGAAGCTGCACTGTTAAACCTGTTCCTCATTGCTAATACAGTGACATTTCAGCACAGTACTGAGGAGCTGCTGCATTGTCAGTGGTGGTGAGATTTGTCATTCAGCAGCGCTCTAAACTGGAGTCAAAGTATCCCATTATGTCATGGTGGCACAGTGGTTCGCGCTGCTGCCTCACCGTGCCAGGGGATTGGGTTTGATTCCTGGTTTTGGGTGACTTTGCAGAGACTGCACATCCTCTCCATGTTTGTGCGGGTTACCTCGGGTGCTCCAATTTGCTTGCATATGCTAAAGATGTGCAGGTTAGGTTGATTGGCTATGCTAAATTGTCCCTTAGTGTCAGTGGATTAGCAGAGTGTTATGGGTATAGGGTCTAGGTAGGATTCATAGAATCCTACAGTGCAGAACAAGGCCATTCAGTCCATCACAATCCCACCCAGGCCCTATCCCCATAATCCCATGCACTTATCCTGGCTAGTCTCCCAGGCACTAAGATCAATTTAGCATGGCCAATCTACCTATCCACACATCTTTTCACTGTAGGAGGAAACCAGAGCACCCTGAGGAAACCCATGCAGACAGGGGAGAATGTGCAAACTCCACACAGACAGTGACCCAAGTCGGGAATCTAGCCTGGGTCCCTGGTGCTGTGAGGCAGCAATGCTAACTACTCTGCCACCATGCCGCCCAAGAAATGAAACCTCTATCAGCTAGATTACTCATTGAATCATAGAGACCCTACAGTGTAGAAGGAGACCCTTCAGCCCATCAGGTTTGCACCAACAACAATCCCACCCAGGCCCTATCCCTGTAACCCCACATATTTGCCCTGTTAGTCCCCCTGAAACTATGGGCAATTTAGCATGGCCAATCAACCTACCTGCACATTTTTAGACTGTGTAAGGAAACTGGAGCACCCAGGCAGAATGTCCAGGCTCCTCACAGGCCGGAATTGAACCTGGGTGTCTGTGCTGTGAGGGTCCCTGTGCCACTGTGTCATCCAAATTGTTGTCAGTGCAAGCTCGAGGGCCTTCTTCTGACCTATAGAATCCCATTAAATCTATTATTAAAGAGATGGGGAGTCTATTCAATATCCTGCTTAATATTTATCCACCTCCATAACGGATTAATTAGTCATTTACCTCACTGTGGAATCTTGCTGTGCACAAATTGGCTGCTTCCTTACACTGCAACAGTGACTTCAAGAGTACCTCACTGGGATGTCCTGAGAATATCGATGCAAATTTATCCATTCTGTCTCCCCTTCCATTAATTAAAGAGGACTGGGTAATGGATGTGTTGTGAAAAGGGAAACCAGATAAATAATTACAACGTGAAGCATTTCTGTTATCTAATATTAACTTAAACTTTGAAAAACCTCCAATTTGGTAAGATGTTACATTTTTTGATATTTTCTTTTCTCAGCTGCTTTGCACCAATTTCAGTAAGCCACTAATCTGAAAACTGGGCTTTCATGTCGTCTGGTTTTGCAGATGGTGCATGCTTTGTGGAATTAATATTTATCCTAATCATAGTAATCTGCATTATATGCCATTTTCTGCTTTAACACCAGACTGTCAAACACAGAGCAGAACTGTAATGTACTCATTTTTGCTTCAAATATCGGATTGAGCAATGCCAAAGAAAAGAGTAACTCTCAGATATGTCTCGAATTAGTGACTCAGCCTTGCAATTCTAAGAAGGATTTTTGAATAAAGATTGTAGGCAGAATTTTCCTATCCTACTCCCTTCACTGGAATCATAGCAGGCGGGACAGGACAATGCAAAGGTTCATTGACTTCAGGTGGGATCTTCTGTTCTTGGGGTGAACGTGGTCAGAAAATCCCACCCTATGTCTCTACAGGGGGCGACACAGTGGTATAGTGATTAGCACTGCTGTCCCACAGCACCAGGGATCCAAATTCAATTCAGCCTTGGGTGACTGTCAGTGTGGAGTTTGCACAATCTCTCCGTGTCTGCGTGGGTTTCCACCAGTTTCCTCCCACACGCCAAAATTGTGCAGGTTAGGTGGATTGGCCATGCTAAATTCCCTTTAAGTATCCAAGTATTTATAGGTTAGCTGGATTAGCCGTGGTAAATGGGGATAGGGTGGCAGGGTGGGCCTGGGGCAACATGTCCTATCGGAGAATTGGTGCAGTCTCGATGGAGTGAATGGCAACCTTCTGCACTGCAGAGATTCCATGATTCTAATGGTCAGATCCTGGCTAATTTCATCCACTGATTCTCTGGAGTCCCTTGCAAGTCCTGATGTTGAACAGAACTTAAGTCGTAAAGACGAGTCACTCTGTTGGAGCTTGAGAAGGTATGCAGACAGCTAACATTTTATTTATTTGTCACAGAAGTTACAGACAGAAATAAGGAAGTTTCCTTTCAACAGTACATTGGAAGTTAATTTGGCATAAAACAGTGATAAATGTCACTTCACATTTTACCACACATTAACATCATTGTGCTGTGTGTTCAGCTTCATGCATCTTTAATAGAATCAAATAACGAGCACCCGCAATTAAACAATAGCCACTCAGGCCACACATTCCTCAATTTTCAGCTACATGTCATGACAAATCTGCAAACAGTTCTTTTGCAATCTTGGTACTTCTGCTTAAACACACCCAGTACATATGATAGCATTTCAAAGAACTAGGCTCATGAGATCAGCTGCAGTCCAGTTGCTCCAGTTGAGCTTCCAAGCGAGATAACATTGCATATTATCCACATTTGTTATGATGTCATTTTTAATTTTATTGTCATTTCCTTGGCTGGTGATGATGACCTGCCATTCCATCTCCTCGTTGACATCAATTATGGTTATATCTGGAAGACAACCCATACAGAAAGCAAGCAATCACCATGGTTCCAAGCCAAGGAAACGTCAATATCCAGCCCTCACTGGGGTTTTAGCACCTCCCACTTGACATCTAAATCTTACATTTGTCAATGTAGGCATTCCATTGTATACATGTCATTGATCTCTGCATCCCACTGTGGAAGTTCTTCAATCTTAGGATTGAATAGCAATGGTAAAGTTGAAACCATCTCCTATCTCTTATGCAATGCAGGCAGTGATGTAGTGGGAAGCTTTGAGGTGCAGAAGCTCAAAGGAAGCTCAAAATAGGAAGCATCTAGCCTCAACTCACTTTGCTTTTCTTTTTGCTGGACTTGAAGTTGACAGAGTAAGCGCATTAGTCAAACACCAATAGCTACTGCTCAGACCTATCCTAGTGCGTCATGAGCACTTAAGGCCCAAGTGTGAATGCAGGAACCTGCCCTCTCAGTGATAGTTCAGATATTCCCTCTGAAGTCATGAAGTGGCTTGGAGGTCTAGAGGAAGTGTGTCCTGATAATTGGACCTTTCAGCTATTAGGGAATCATGGGCAAGTCCTTCATAATCTCCCCTCCTCCATGACATCATGGCACCCATGTCGTCTCTCAAAAGCCCCCTGCCTTTCCTGCACCTCCTCATCTTCATCTTCTGAGGAGAGCTCCTCCTCCCTCAGTTCATTGTCTGGCAGAGCCTTATCTCTCTGTATAGCCAGGGCACAGCAAACTGCATTGATGCAGCAAACCCTCTCTGGTGCATATTGCAGAGAACCACCTGAGCAATCCAGGCATCTGACTCCCATCTTCTGCAGTCTATGGGCAGATCTATGTGAGAGTTTAGTGCTCTGAGCAGCACTGTACCTTCTTTCAGTTTGTACCTTGGATGTGATGCACTGGACTAATGAGCCACTGTTTAAGTGGGTAGTCCTTATCCCCCAGTACCCATTCCTACCGACATTGTAGTCCGTCAAAAATCCCAGGCACCCTGGTGTAACTGAGGATAAAGAGGTCATGGTAACTCCCAGGGAACCGTAAACACGTGTGCGCGCACACACACACAAATAATCACACGTGTACGCACACACACACATGTACACACACACGCACACACACAGACACATACGCGAGGGTGTGCGCGCACACACACACATACACACTCACACAGGCACACACGCACTCGCACACACACACACACATACACACACACGTGCACGCGCACACACATACACATACACACACAGAGGCAGAATTTGCTTTCGATGGTCACACACCAACTGCATGTTGGTGGAATGCGAGCCCTTTCAGTTGATCAAGGGCTGCTGCCAGGTAACTGGCATGGCCATCTGGGTGCACCCCTGAACCATAGGCTCCCCAGAGATAGCTGCAAAGCTGTTGAATCTCTGAGCCTGGCTGTCCTCTCTAGAGCAAAGTTCATATCATGACAGACCCTCCTGTAAAGGTCATCTCCTGAAAGTGGCGATATGTTGCCGACTGCAAAATGCTGCACAGGTCCCTGGTTGCTCCCCAGATATACCCAGAGGCAGAGAATTTGAGTGCTGCCGTCACCTTCAAGGCCACTGACATGGGGAAACCTCCAAACATATGTGGCGTCAGGAAAAGGTGGCAGATGTGATGAACCAGATCTCTGGACAACCTTGCCCTGCACTGCCTCTCACTCATGTGTAGAAAAGAGACTCATGGACAATAGACCCTCAATGTTCTGAATCATCTCTGTTATCTGGATCTCTACTCCTTAGCCTCCGAATGATGCTCTCCTTCACAATATCTTCCAGGGAGTGTCTCCTGCTGGAGTTGCATGCCCCGATACCTTTTCCTCCTTCATTTCCGGCATTGGATGAGCATTCTGAGCAATGCTCCCTGGATCCACTCTCACTGCTTGAAAAGATATATTGAAGATTGCTCTCAGACCTGCTGAGATTTCCAGCATTTTCTGTTTTTGCGATTGAAGACCAGAATAGTCAAAGGGTGCTGAAAAGTTGTCAATGAGAGATCTGTGGTAGTTCTGGTCACCACATTATCAGAAGGATATGAATGAACTGGGGAGGGTGCAGAGGAGCTTCACCAGGGATGGAACATTTAAATTTTGACATTGGGTAGGCTGGGGTCGTTTTTGTTGGAGCAGAGAAGACTGAAGGGTGACCTCATCGTGGTGTACAAGATTATAAGAACATAATAAGAACATAAGAAATAGGAGCAGGAGTAGGCCATCTAGCCCTTCGAGCCTGCCCTGCCATTCAATAAGATCATGGCTGATCTGTCGTGGCTCAGTTCCACATTCCCGCCCTCTCCCCATAACCTTTAATCCCCTGTCTTATCAAAAACCCATCAACCCGCGTCTTAAAAATATTTAGCGAGGTAGCCTCCACCACTTCAACGGGCAGAGAATTCCAGAGATTCACCGCCCTTTGAGTGAAGAAATTCTTCCTCAACTCCGTTCTAAACCGCCCCCCCTTTATCTTGAGGCTGTGCCCCCAGTCCTACTGTCCTTTCTGAGCGGGAAGAGTCTCTCCACCTCTATCCTATCCATCCCATTCATCATCTTATACGTCTCAATGAGATCTCCCCTCATTCTTCTAAACTCTAACGAGTACAAGCCTAGTTTATTCAGCCTCTCCTCATAGCTCAACCCCCTCAACTCCGGCATCAGCCTAGTAAACCTCCTCTGCACTCCCTCCAAGGCCAAAATATCCTTGCGTAAGTACGGTGCCCGAAACTGCACACAGTACTCCAGCTGCGGCCTCACCAATGCCCTATATAGCCGCAGCAAGACCTCCCTACTTTTATATTCAATCCCCCTCGTGGATGAAGAGCGGCTGTTCCCCTTAGTTGAAGGGTCAATCATGAGGGCACATAGGTTCAAGGTGAGGAGCAAGAGGGGGGATATGAGGAAAACCTTTTTTATCCAAAGGGTGGTGACGGTCTGGGATACGTTGCCTGGGAGGGTGGTAGAGGCGAGTTGCCTCACAACCTTTAACAAGTACCTGGTAACACTACATCATTGAATATGCCTATTGCAACATAGTTGGAAGCAGAATCTTCCAGCTTCTCTCGTGAAAAGTTATCTTTAAAGCAGATGAAATGCTGAAAATTTAATCAGTTGTAAAGCAGAGACACTTTTCATACTGACAGCAGCCACCCTCCACAGTTGAAGATATTTTTTAGCAGAATTCTGTGTCGTTGGATCAAAACATGACAATATTTGAAATGCTTTGTAATCTACATCCATGATCAAATTTACGTTTCAAATGTTGATGCTTCTGATTTGTCCAAGCATTTAATATTTCACTTGCGCACGGAGCGAAACAAACTTATTGAAAAAGATCATTTTTTACTCCATAGCTGTTCAAAACAGGAAGAGAAAAAATGGTCATCTGTCAGTCTGTCTCTCACTTTCCTCTTATCCTCTCTTAAAATCATTTCGGCACTACTTGTATTCAATAGAATAACAAAAATTTACAATATTGAAGGAAGCCATTTGACCCATTGTGCCCATGCCAGCTCTTTCATTGCATTCCCTTAAAATGACAATTTTTAAAATTAATTAATTAATGGGATGTGGGCATCATTGGCTAGATCAGCATTTATTATTTATTCCTATTTGCCCCTTTCTAACGCTTTAAGAATCAACCAGGTAGGAATGGCAGATTTCCTTCCCTGATTTGTGAGGTTTTTACCCCAATCGACAATGCTCATTAGACTTTTAAAACCAGATTTTTACTGAATTCATCACCAGAATTTTACCGGCCCACCCACCCTGGAATTGGCGCAGATGAAGCTCGCAGAACAGCATTCTCCTTTGGCCTCGGGCGGGATCTTACGAACCTCTGGCGCACGAGGCAGTAAATTTCTCTGCATATTTCACAACCTTCCATGGTGAGATATGAATCCAGGCCTCCAGAACATTATCCTGGGTCTCTCCAGCGACACCACCACCATGCCATTTCCTCCCCTTACATTCACCCTTCCTTTCATATCCTAACAATCCACTGCGTGAATTAAATTTCTCTTGATTTTATCCTCTTTTTCAATGATACCCTTTCGTTTCTAATTCCATTTACTTACTAACCAGCTATCCTGTCGAGGGAAATTATTCTTCCACTGAACTAATGGAAAGGCCCCAATTTTGAACATGACAATCAGACACATCAACTTTCATGACTGTGCTGAAAACAGCTTTCTTTCATTGACCCTCCCAATGTCTGCTATTGTATTAAACATTTCTTCCACTGCTGCTTCACAGTGCCAGGGACCCATGTTCGATTCCCGGCTTGGGTCACTGTCTTTATGGAACCTGCATGGTTCTCCCCGTGTCTGCATGGGTTTCCTCCGGGTGCTCTGGTTTCCTCCCACAGCCTGAAAGACATGCTGGTTAGGTGCATTGGCCATGCTAAATTTTCCCTCAGTGTACCCAAACAGGCACTGGAGTGTAGCGGCTAGGGGATTTTCACAGTAACTTCATTGCAGTGTTAATGTAAGCTTACTTGTGACCAATAAATAAACATCTTTCTAAAAGTGCCTACAAGTCTTTTAAAATCAAAATTAAATGTTTAAGCACACTGCACAGGTCCTGGAACACAAGAGGTTTTCTTTCTAAAGTAATGCAAAGAAGAATAAGATTGAAGAACAGTCAAAACTGTTTGAAGGAGACACAATGGCTTGCTGGTTTGTGCATTAATCCTCATTCTGAACATGAATAAATAGTCTGCAAATCCATTTATACTGCTAGAACTTCCATGCACAGAATTGACAATATTGACTCTGAAATTACACTGGAAATAAATAGATTTTGTAAAATCCTTCTGCTGCTCAGGTTTTTCAGATACTCTTGTTTCTTTCAGTGAAGTTTCATAGCTGCATCAAAATAGCAAAGAGACAGCAATTTCAGATAAACACAATAACTTGCATTTAATGTTAACACAGCATCCCAAGGTACTTTACAGGAACACCATTGGAGAAAAATTGACACTGAGCCAAAGAGTGAGATTTGGCATAGGAATCAACAAGCTTGGTTAAAGAAGTAAGTTAAGGAGAGCTTTAAAGAAGAAGAGAAGAAGAGATACATTGAAGTTTAGAGAAGGAATTTCAGAGCTTAAGACTTTGATATCAGAAGGCATTTCCATCTATATTGCTTGAGGAAGTGAGGATTCCCAAGCAAACAGCTGAAGGAATGCACTGTTCCCAGAGCTTTGCAAGACTGGTAGAAGTTACAGAGCTAAGGAGGTGAGGCCATAGAGAGATTTCAACAGGAGGAATTCAATTTTAAAATCAAGCATTTTCTGCACCAGGTGACTAACATAAGTCAGCAAGCACAGAGGTGATGGGTGAATGGTACAAGTTAGATTATATGGGGCAGAATTTCTGATGAATTTGAAATGGAGTGTGGAAGGTAGGAGAGAGTTGGGTAAGTCAAGTTAGGAGATAATAAAAGCATGAGTGAAGGTTTCAACAACAGACGAGCTGAGGAAAGGGCAGAATTGAGCAACATTATGGAGGGGAAACAAATTATGTCAGTGTTGGAGAAAATTCAGTCGAGTGCTTAGCTCAGGGTTAAACTTGTCAATGTTCTTGTTCAGCCTAAGACAGCGGCTCAGTAGAGTGATGGAATTGGTGGCTAGGGAATGATGTTTATGATCATCGACTCCCTACAGTGCAGAAGGTGGCCATTCGGCCTATCGAGCCTGCACTGACAACATTCCCACCCAAGCCCTATCCCCATAACCCCATATATCCTTCTGACTAAGGGGCGATTTAGCATGGCCAATCAACCTAACCAGCACATCTTTGGACTGTGGGAGAAAACCGGAACACTCGGAAGAAACCTTCAGACACAGAGAAAATGTGCAAACTCCACACAGACACCCAAGGCTGGAATTGAACCTGGGTCCCTTGTGCTGTGAGGCAATTGTGACACTGTGATGGAGCCAAAAACAGTGGCTATATTTTTCCAATGTTTAAATGGAGAAAATTTGCAGCTTATCAAGGACTGGAGTAATGTGACACCACGCAGGCCATAGAGGGGTCGCGAGATGATGAGCTAGAGCTCTATGCCATCAGCATACATGTGAATGCTGACATTGTGCCTTCAGATGATGTTAATGATGGGCAGTTTGTAGATGAGGAATTGGAGTGGACCAATGATAAATCAATGAGAATCCCCAGAGGTAATGGTGTGGAGGTAGAAAGAGAGCCATTGCAGAAGATAGAGAATGGTGGGTCTAGGCAAAGATAGTCCGAGTTAACAGAAGAAAGGCATTGGAGGGGGATGGTGCAGTCAACTATGTCAATGACTGTATACAGGTCGATAAAGATGAGGAAGGAAGAAGACCTTATGGAGAGTGGATAAGAGGAGTTGGGAAAACAACAGCAACAAGTTCAGGGCAAAGCAAGGGAAAATTTTACTGGAAGCATGGTTTGGTACTCAAATGACTGGGAAGCTATGGTTTCAATACTAATGACAAAGAAGTCTATGAACTTCTCATTATTGTTGGAGGTGTGAACCAAAGGGCAACGGAGATAAGTTCATGGAAAAATTCTGTAGTGGAGGAAAGAAGCTAAGCATTGCTTTCTGGATGTTCTGGAAGTTTTGATAGAGGAGGGTAGGGTTCGATAATGTTTGATGTGATTCAGCCAAGCCTGGCAATATATGGCTGAAGTTGTTCAAAACTGCGACCCATAGATTTGGGCATGCGGTCATACCGAGTGAGCTGAGCAGAGTGGAAGAATTGAAATATTATCAGTAAAAGAGTGGAGATGTGGGTGTGTTTGAGCAGAAATTCAGCGTCGCACGGTAAACACTTGTACAATAATATTAGGACAATAGAATTATAGTCATTTTGAATGCTCAAAACCTTCACTCAAAACAGAAATCAAATTCCCTTCTTTTTATTAAGAAAGGACACTTTTCAGAGCAGAGGGTGCTGACTAGTAATATATTATTTATCATTAGTAACATCAATCTCGGGTGACAAAAGGCTTGTAATAATCTTATTGAAACACTGAACAGCTCTCTTAATGAATAAAACCATAAGGTAAAGTTAGTGCCAGGAACTTGAACACTGGAGAAGTGCTCAATAGATTAAACAACAGTTGCTTAGCACCTGAATATTTCCTTTAATGTCGCAAATCAACAATCACGTCTTTTGCGTACACCTTTATTCTTTTATTTCCCTCAAATGTTATGTGAACGGAACAATGTGACCTCTGAAGAAATAAAATCAATCTGTTTACCCCGATGATCCCCTGAACATGTATTGAGGTAACCTCTGAAGGTACCTCGTCTGAAGTAGGTACCGACTCATTCTTTTTCCATGCACCTCAGTTGTAGAGCCATGAAAGTTATTGTGACTTGGGAGACACAGTGACATTTTTATAAGACCAGGAATCCAGGGACCCAGCTCTGGGAATGAGTAGCAGTAAATTGAGGTAAAATGTATTGGGGTACGGATTAATCTGGGTAAGCAGCCCACACCTAATTAGAGAGGCCTGAGTTTAATTGGATGACTACAAAGTTGTTCCCATGAAGTTAACGATATGACAGATTTCTACTTGATATCTGTGTGGGTGTGTCCCACTGCTTAATTGCATGATTAATGCCCAAAAAGAAACACAGAACAATTTCCACAGCATCATTCTGCCCACATTCCTATTGAAATGAAAATCATTGTGCTTCAATTCATTCTTTCCCGGGATGTCAAAGCTGAGGGTGACCTTGCGGTCTATCCTGCCTCTTACACACATTTTAAAACCCAATCTAGACATTGCCTAAAGTGCAGCTCATGATTTACTGACTGAGTTGACCAGAAACTCAACTGCACTCACCACATAAACACTGTGGCTACAAGAGCAAGTCAGAGGCTAAGAATATTGTGGTGAGTAATTCACCTCCTGACTCCCCAAAAGCCTGTCCACCATCGACAAGGCACAAGTCAGGAGTGTGATGGAATACTCCCCTCTTGCCTGGATGGGTGTCGCTCCAACAACACTCAAGAAGCTTGACACCATCCAGGACAAGGCAGCCCACTTTATTGGTACCACATCCACAAACGTCCACTCCCTCCACCACAATCTCCATCAGCAGCATTGTGTACTAGCTACAAGATGCACTGCAGCAATTTACCAAAAATCCTTAGACAGCACCTTCCAAACTCACAACCACTTCCATCTAGAAGTACAAGGGCAGCAGATCCAAGCCACCATCCTGACTTGGAAATATATCACCGTTCTGTGCAGTCGCTGGATCAAAATCCTGGAATTCCCTCCCTAATGGTACTGTGGATCAACCCACAGCACGTAGACTGCAATGTTTTAAGAAGGCAGCTCACCATCACCTTCTCGAGGGCAACTTGCAATGGGCCATAAATGCTGGCCAGCCAGCAACACTTGTGTTCCATGACTGAATTTTTCAAAAATTCTGAAACCTTGTGTGGAATTTTCCCATTCCGCCTGCCACAGGAATTGTGAGACATGGATCATGCAAAAGTCCATTGATCACGGGCGGGGTTTTCTGGCCTTGGGACGAGCTCAGCCAGACAGTACCTCCCTATATTCTACCACGTGGCTTTGCAGACAGTTGGTGGCTTTTACAAAAAATACAAGTACAGTGTATGGGATTTTCTGCTTATCTCATTCACTGAATGGAAAAAACATGGGGAATACCTTTGGATTTTAATAAATCACACGCCTTGTGCAGGACCACTGGCACAATCTTGGAAAAATTCAGCCATTTTTATTCTTCCCAAGCATGTTATATATCCTGCACGAGGGACATTGCATTGCTATTTTGAAAAAAAAAAATGATGTTTATGTAGGTGTCTGTTCCAGCGTTTCCAGATCACAAACAGATTTTTCCACCAAATCATGCATTCTTCTCTTTGTATGTCTTGATGGGTCATCTGTATTTTTGTCTGCATGTTTTCTAAAGTGAAAACATACTCATGAGCGTATGGAAACAATAAAATTGTTCTGATATTATGCTACGTCCTCATCCATTACCTCAACAACAGTGACCGGGTTGAGTGTGTAATCAATCCATTGTTATTGTTTCTTTCTGAACTAGTCCAGTCACTTCAGTCATTTGTATTCCAAGTCACACTTGATGTTGTACATCCAGTGTTTCCTTAGCCTTCCTTTCTTGTTCCATATACCTCAGTTTGTAGGGCTTTGAAAGACGTTGTGATTTTGGGGAGACAGTGACATTTTTACAAGACCAGGAATCCAGAGAACCTGGGTAATGCTCTGGAGACCTGCGTTCAAATCCCACTAAGGCAGATGGTGAAATTTGAATTCAATAAAAATCTGGAATTAAAAATCTAACACTGAATCATGAAACCACAGTCGATTGTTGTGCAAACCCATTTGGCTCACTCATGTCCTCTGGGAGGGGAATCTGCCAAACTTAACTGCTCTGGCCTACATGTAACTCTACATCCACAGCAATGTGGTTGGTTCTTAAATGCCCTTTGAAACGGCTGAGCAAGCCGTTCAGTTGAAGGGAAATTAAGGATGGACAATAAATACTCGCCCAGCCAGTGCCATCCGCATCCCATGAATGAATAAAAAAAATTGGAATTTGTTCAAACAATGAACTTTCTTAGAACTTCTGTTTGAGTGTAGCTTCATGTCCATGACCTGTTCTTCTTGAATCTTTCCATCCCGGAATCTCTTAATGGCCCTCTCAATTGTTTCAACTCTGAAATGGCGGCTGGAATTTTCCAGCTGCTCACACTGGATAAGTTTCAGCTGAAGTCCATTTGGTTTTGATATGTATTTTAAGTGGTGTTGTTTATCCCAATTTTAAGAGTCTCCCTGATTTGATCCTTAGAAACCTCTTAAGATATAGGGTGAAATGAGTTCTACATTTAAAGTGGGCAGTGTGCAACTTGGTGATTTCAAATGCTTTAGGAAAGTGCGTTCCTTAAGAGGGCACATGGAAGCCCCTTGTAAACTGATGTGAACTATCTCTGATAGTATTGCAGAATCCAAGGCAGATTGAATTTCTGGAGTCACGTTCCATCATCGCTGCTACATCACACGTTTAACTTGGCTTCTTAAAATCACAGAGCATTACCCGGGGTCTGTGGATTCCTGGTCTCATAAAAATGTCACTGCCTCTTTTGAGGCTTCAACATAGGCACAGAAGAGTCAGACTACATGTAAAATGTACAATTTTATGTCCAAACCCTTCCCTCCCCCTCCCTTCTTTATCCCCCCTCACATCCCCCCTCCCTTACCTCCTTGTTTAAAGAGACACTAGAAGAGGGGTGGCATGGTGGCACAGTGGTTAGCACTGCTGTAAAAAGTCTGACAACACCGGGTTTAAGTCCAACCGATTTATTTGATAGTAAATAAATCGGTCGGACTTAAACCTGGTGTTGTCAGACTTTTTACTTTGTTTACCCCAGTCCAACATTGGCATATCCACATCATAGCACTGCTGGCACAGAGAACCAAGGAACTTGGATTCAATTCCAGCCCGGAGTCACTGTCTGTGTGGTGGTTGCACATACTCCCCAAGTCTTCATGGGTTTCCTCTGGTACTCCCGTTTCCTCCCACATTCAAAGATGTGTGGGTTAGGTTGATTAGCCATGTTAAATTGACCCTAGTGTCAGGGTAAATATGTGGGGTTACAGCAATAAGGCCTGGTTGGGATTGTGGTTGGTGCCAACTCGATAGGCCAAATGGCCTCCTTCTGCAATGTAGGGATTCTATGAACTGTTGTGCTATTGTACAAAGGTATATTATTGACCATTGTGTTAAAAGACAAAAAAATATGTTTTATTGCCAGAAATTTGAAAAGATGAGGTAATTAAACGAATGTCATATTGCAGCTGCTGAAGTTAAATGTTTAACTAAATGTTCACACAGTATCAAAGTTTTGTACTTATAACATTATTTTTATTAATAAATGCTTTCCACTAAACTTTACAAAATTCGACTAATACTTTATTGAAACATTAAATCAAAACATTTAAATGTGAAATTATTCAATTGCTTTATTGAAACATCAAAATACCACAGTTAAATATGTGATAATGTGTTATTAATGAAGTTTGTAAGGCAGAAGCATTCTGATGATAACCACATGTACATTTTAGATGGCCCAAAATATGAATTCTCTTTTGCTCTATCTCATGCAATAATGTATCCAAATTACGGTCCTGACATCTTTTCTTCCTAATTACATTTTCAGTTTCCATATTCTAAAGTAAAACACAGAAACACTTATAAGCATGCCACTCATAAGGTTATATAATAACATAATGCAGATTAAAATAGGAGTTTCATAGATTTAAAACAAGTAACAAAACCTATTCATTTGTCCATATCAAATAATACTCATCTTCAATCACAAAAATAAAATTAAAAATTACACTTCAAGGTGAACCATTCAAATAACTGTCACCATCGTATCAACTAGGAGCGGCATGGTGGCACAGTGGTTAGCACTGCTGCCTCACAGCACCATGGACCCCAGGTTTGATTCCTGGCTTGGGTCATTGTCTGTGTGGAGTTTGCACATTCTCCCTGTGTCTGCATGGATTTCCTTCGGATGTTCTGGTTTCCTCCCACAGTTTAAAGATATGCAGGTTATGTGGACCGGCCATGCTAAAATTGCCCCTTAGTATCGGGGGGACTAGCTAGGGTAAGTTCATGGGGTTATGGGGATAGGGTCTGGGTGGGATTGTGGTCAGTGCAGATTCGATGAGCTGAATGGTCTCTTTCTATAATGTGTGGATTCTATGATTCTATAAATGATTAAAAGTAATGACATCAGACTTTGCCAATATTGGAAAAAATCCCAGCCATTGTCTTTAGTGTCTCTAAGTGTCTGCTACAAATTCCTTTCCTTGGCTCAATTCCAACCCTATTCCTGACCGTAAGTCTGAACGAGACTTATCATACTTTGGTGACCTATTAGATCCTGGGCAAGTCTTCTAACTATGTATCATTGCCATCACCAAGACTGTCCGTATCTACTTTAAAAATATCACTCATTTCAACACATCTGCTGCAGATTCCCTCATTCCTATTTGTGTTATCTCAAAGTTTGGTCATTCCATTATTCTCTCGATATGCCTCCTATCTTCCATCCTCTATAATTTTGTGCTTATAAAACTCTGCCATTGTGTTGCAATTGACAAAGTTAGGTTGATTCATCATCACTCCTTGGTTCGCTAATAGCATTTGAGCCCAGTTCACAAATGCCTCAAAATTAAACTTTCTTATCTTCGCCTTCTCTTCAATGCCTTACCCTTCTCCATATTTATAGCTTTGTTCAGCCTTACAATCCGCCAAGCACTCTAGATTGTTCAAAGTCTGACCTTTTGTGCTTCTCCTTTGTCCTACTATGGATGACTGCACTTTTGGACCTAATCTTTTTGAATTCCTTCCTCAAACATATCCGTCCTGCCACCTCACTCCTTTATTCTCAACCTCTTCAAAAACTCTTAGACCAAGCTTCTAGAAATCTGTTATCTTCTTCTTTGGCTTGGCTCTAAATGTCTGATTCCATTTCTGTTCAACACCTTGGGATGTTTTGCTGCATTAAAACACAAACTTAGCTCAAATTGTTCTGCACTTCTGGAAATGGTGGCACGATCCCAGTTAGGAAACCGTAAACCAAAAATAACCATAAAACAACCCCGAAATGAAGATATTATCAACAAGATCTCACTTTCTAAAACTTTTACTTCAATTAAGCATGAATTAACAGGCAAATGAAAGTCAGATAAAAAGCTACCTTTCATTTTAAAAAGTCAATACAACAAAGTTATACCTCATTCAGCTAAAAGCACCCATATCACTGTTCACACCATGTGTAAACTCTCAGCCATTCTAGCTCAATAAATCCAGCCCTTGAGTCTCATTCACCGGCATTCTGAGGTCCCCAAATACTGTTGGTGCTGACTTCTTCCAACGCTCCCTCATTTAGGTAATGTTTGTCTTTGATGGCATGGCTTCCCAGAGTTCTGTTCAATCAGCCAACAGCATCCAGTTGACAATCTGGATCCCTTGATACAATTCACAGCTCCTTCAAATGCCAGAGTTATTTGCACCACTCTTTAGGATTCATAGAATCCCTATAGTGCAGAAGGAGGCCACAGGCCCATTGAGTCTGCACCGAATCTCTGACAGAGCATCTCACTCAGGCACTATACCCTGTAACCCCACATATTTACCCTGCTAATCTCCCTAACCTACACATCTTTGGACACAAAGGGACAATTTATCATGGCCATCCCCCCCAAACCTACACATCTTTCAACACTAAGTGGAAAATTATCATGGCCAACTCACCTAACCTGCACATCTTTTGACTGTGGAAGGAAACCAGAGCTTCTGGAGGAAACCCAGGCGGACACGAGGAGAACATGCAAACTCCACACAGACAATCACCCAAGTTACTCGGTCTCTGGCGCTGTGAGGCAGGAGTGTAAACCATGTGCCTTTCACCTACACACACCTCACTTTTCCAAGAAATTCTTAAATTCTGTTTCTCTTCGCATTGCCACTCAGCAAACTGATCTTTTCGTGAAGCTTTTCCGGCTTCTCTTCGCATGAATTCTGTGTTCCTCTTTCTGTCTCTGTCTGCTTTCTATTTGTGCCTACATCAGTGTGTTAATTGCCTTCACTCTTCAGCTCTCCTTTATATCTAGCTGCACAGTTTCTGTCTTAACTTCCTTCCTGTTGGTACTGTTTGCAGGTCAAGGTTTTTCCAGATCACCTAATTTGTTATTATCTGAAAAATATATAATTGATTTCTTTCCATTTGATGCAAAATCTTAAAAGCTCTGTCACAAACATTTGAAAGAAATGACAAATGTTCCTTACTGCTGTATTCCTGGGTCAAAGACTGTCACAACAGTCAAAATGCATCTTTCTTAAATTGCACCATCACAAATCCAGGACAGGGAATAAATCATTGCCCTTCAATCACCTATTATTCAAGGGTTTATAATCATACAAAATATTGAAATGAGCTACTGAATGTTGGGACGAAGTTCTGGCATTTTAGTAGCTGCTAGCAAACAGCATTAATCGAGGTGTGGTGCTAATGCAATCCAAGTGAAATCATTCTGACCCTCCAATAAGTATTGGGAAGGGTTTCACTGAAACTCAACTTGATAGATAGGTGCATGAATCATATTAAACGTTGATTTAATTTCCATGTTAACAAAGGCCACCCATCTATATAAAAAAAACAAGGCAGTATGAGCTCATTTATATGTGCACTGTATAAGGCTAAGGAGGCAACCACAGGCAATTCTTTCATCTTCCTATTAACTTCAATCTCTGTGTAAGGTTGTGTGTCATCTCGGTTTGGTTGAGAGAAAGAGGAAGTAAGTGCATGTTTTCCATGTGTCATCTGTTCTGATCACATTTGCGTCAGGCAATTTTAAACAGATTAACCCAGGATTAAAGAAAACAGTTTCTAAAACAGTTTCACTGAGGATTAGTACAAACTAAGAAGGTAAGGAACACATTTCTCTGATCCTCAATTGATTTCTCAGTTGAACATTTTTTGTTTTCTCATGATAAACAGAAATAGCTATGACCCAGCCATTTAGACACAGGTGAGGATTCCAATATGGCTGATAATCTTTTTAGGACTGATTTGTATTTGGGCATTTTTTAAAAATCCATTCAAGGGCCATGGACATTGTTGGCTGGCCAAGCATTTGTTGCTTATCCCTAATTGCCCTTGGAGGGCAGTTGAGAGTCAACCACATCGCTGTGGCTTTGGAGTCGCATATAGGCCAGACCAGGTAAGGATGGCAGATTTCCTTCCCTAAAGGACATTCGTGAAACAGATGCATTTTTCCGACAATAGTTTTATGATTATCAGTAAATTTAAAATTCCAGGGTTTTTTTATTGAATTCAAATTCCACCATCTGCTGTGATGGGATTCGAACCCAGGTCACCAGAATATTAGCTAAATTTCTGGATTAAGTGTCTAGTGATAATACCATGAGGCCGTCACTTCCCCTATTTCCAGGGCAACACTGATATGGAGACTCCAGGAACAGATGATCTGATTTTCTACCTTTTTATTGAAATGGATGGAAAACTGGGAATTGAGCCTGAAATTTCCTGATCCGCATTCCTTTCGAGGATTCCCTGTCTCTAATGTTGGATAAAATCCTAGTTTGTGCACAAGAGTACCTGATGGAGTGATCAGCCTCCTTGTCAAAATAGTTTACATCATTCAATCCTCATCCAATTACATTCGATTGTTGATACGAATTCAATTGAGAATGTTTACTAGACTGCAGAAACTCAAAGAAAATCTAGCAGTAAGGTGGTCCTCGCAATGGTTCACTGTATGCTGCATCAATTTACACACTATTTTGATCTCCAGACTTGGGACTCCATGTTCAGCCTCTAATCACTGAATTCAAATGGAAATCAGCCAGAAAGCTTCAATTTACCTCAGTGCCGATAGAATATGGAGGGGGAGAAAATTAAGTCGCAGTTCAATTTTCTTGCAATTGACCTAAGCGCATAATTAGTGTTAAAATAGAATATTACTTCAACTCTTTGCTCAATAGTCTTTCAGCATTTGCAGTTTAGGCACAGACAGGAAGATTAGCCACTTGGACAAGTTACCAATGGACCACTCGCTGCCATTAAGGTATCCGGGGACAAAAGTGAACACTCTCAGCGGAAGGGATGGAAATAAATGCAAAACCCATAAAACAGAACAAACTGCAACTCATGAATGTCCTTCAAAGAAGAAAAACCTGCTGCAATGATTCAGTCCGGCCTACATCTGACTCTTGTCCCATGTTAACATGGTTAACTTTTAACTGGCACCTGAAGCAGTTGAAAGCCACGCTGTTGTACAAAAAAGAAATAGGCCCAACAGCACTTTCACAGGGCAACTACAGATGGGCAATAAATACTGACTTTTACCTGAGATGTCCACATTCCAAGAATGAAAAGGAAACATAACGGCCAAATTGTTATCTTCAGTATTCCTAGCACATGTTGGGTATCAGGGATACACTCATTCCATATGAAAAATGAAGCTCTGGGAACATTAAGTGTGAACATTCACCCCACATGGTTTAATTTAGTAAAGATCCTATTCCAAATGTGAGTTCACACGTGGTAAAACATGTGTTTGACATGAACTCCAGTTAAAATAACACTGACTGTCTCTAAATCTATTCTCTGACTGTGTCAATCGAAGTGTGCAAATATCTATAGAGTTCTTATTTAACGTTATGAGTGGAATTTTCTCATCCCACCTGCTACAGGAATCATAGCAGGCGGGGAGCAGACTATACAAAGATCCGCTGATCTTGGGTGGGAATTTTCAGCTTTGGGGCAAGCGTGGCCAAAAGATTCCATTCAATGCATTTTATGTACAAGGGAATCTTTTCCAAACTTGAGGTCCTGGTATATAACCTCGCCCGTCAGATGTACATGTCAGAATTTTGGGTAGTGTATGACAACAGGCTCCAAAATTATCAACATGTGCTATTCCTGGGCAAGTCTCTCCACTGGAATCTTGAAGTCAGTACATTTCGGCCTTGAAGATTTATATTTAAAGGTTCAATATGGTAATAAAGAATTTTATTAACGTAGTGAAATATTTGAGTGGATTTCCCATGGCATTCCTCACAGAGGAACATAATCAGGCAACGAAGGAGGAGGACAGTGTAAAATTGATTGTTGCATGCGTGAAGATGGTGTGTACATGCCACAGAGAGCTTAGGAAATATCGTCATCATCTGACTCTCGACAAAAAACTCTATATGTAATCCATTACATCTGTAATCAAAATAATCCATCTAGTGCTCATTTCTTGTCTGTCTCTCAATCTTCTGCAAGTTTCTGCTTTTCACGTATAGGAGCAATGAAATATAAAGAAACAAAGGCCATCATTTAAATGTATGAAGGCCTCCAGCACCGAGGACTCCACAGTAACTAGATTTTGTGGCTTTTAAAATGACAGAGCTTCAGAGCAATCTCTGTAAAAGATTATATTATCTTACCAACCATGGACTCCACATTGAGAAACATTAACCATTTCTGTATGTTATTTAGCTAAATTCATTAGTAATATATATCGGCGCCAAAATATTTATGATCCCTGACTGACTTTTCCAATTACACTTCAAAAGGTAAAGAGCAGGATGGGAATCGTGGAACCCTGCCCTCTTTTCAAGCTGCAAATTTTGTGCGCTTCCCTGGACAAAGGCTCTGACTTTCCTCCCAAAATGCAATTAAGTTCTGATATCAATCAGTGTTTACCAGACTTTGTGGCTTTAAGCAGTACAGCATCACTGTGGTAACAGATAGTACATTGAGCATAATTTGGTATAATCCCCATGTTGTCATAAAACAGGGCATCGTCAGCCATACTATGAACAATATCACGGGACACCAAGGGTGGCCTAATAGTATGTTCACAACACTGCCAGTTGCAACACTTCATACACCAATTCTTTCTATACTGCCTGAACAGCTTTACATTAATGATCCGATAGTTAGAAATCATAGAACCCTACAGTGCAGAAAGAGGCCCTTCGGCCCATCGAGTCTGCACCGAACACAATCCCACCCAGGCCCTACCCCCATATCCCTACCTATTTTACCCACTAATCCCTCTAACGTTAGCATCTTAGGACACCAAGGGGCAATTTTATCATGGCCAATCGACCTAACCCGCACATCTTTGGACTGTGGGAGGAAACTGGAGCATCCAGAGGAAACCCACACAGACACGAGTAGAATGTGCAAACTCCACACAGACAGTGACCCGAGCTGGGACTCGAACCCAGGTCCCTGGAGCTGTGAAGCAGCGGTGCTAACCACTGAGATACCGTGCTGCCCCATATCAATGATAAGAAAATTGTTTCATTGTCTATGAAACAGAATTTTTATCAGAGGCAATTTTGCCTAAGTAAACCAAAGAGCAATTAGTTGAGAAAGGTATTTTCTGTTTCAGGGAGCATGACAGTAAAGAAAACTTCATTTTAGTAAGCTGTGATTTAACTTCTCTTTAGAAGAAAAAGCACATTAAAAATCATCTTTGAATAGATTTTAATTGGAGGGGTAGGGGCTAGTAAATGGTCCACTAATGGCAAGGTGCTGGTGACCTTATTTTCTTAAAATGGCCTTGACTGGCCAAAGCAGGCATCATGACACACAACAATGCTGAATCGCTGAGCGGAGACTGATAGCCTAGTTCCGCACAAATGAAGACGGCCTCAACCGGGATCTTGGGTTCATGCCACACTATCTGTAACCCCCATGACTTGCCTGGCCTTGCAAAATCTCACTAACTGGAGACAATACACCTCTCTTCAACCTGTGCTTCATGCTCTCTCCACTCACACTGTCTGCACCTTTAAGACTTGATTACCTGTAAAGACTCGCGTTCCAACCATCATCTTGTAAATTGAATTTGTGCCTATATATACCCTGTTTGTGAACATAACTCCTCACTCACCTAAAGAAGGAGCGACACTCCAAAAGCTTGTGCTACCAAATAAACCTGTTTGACTTTAACCTGGTGTTGTGAGACTTCTTACTGTACTTGAGTAGATGGTCAGAATATCAGAAAGTTGACAGAACCACTCAACCATTCCAACAATAAGCAGTGGTCAAACCTCCTTCTGTTGCATCATGGGAAAGTATCCAGAAAGATCATGGAGCGAGGCGTCAGACAGCAGGCCTCTGAAAAATAAATCCTCTGATGGGTCTTGAACACCAATTTTGAAAGATAACTGGACAGACCTATATTGTGGTAGAGGAGCGGCACCAAAATGACACACTTAAAATTACTTGTGTGGGTCAGGAGGTGCAGGGGTTGCCTACCAGGCTTCACACGCAAACTTGACCTACTTTCCTGCTGATTATTATCTGATACTGAGCTGGCTTGCTGCAGTGAGGCCACCCTTCAGGTGCCTATGGCTCACTGGAGATATGAGCCTTCACCTTCAAAATGGAACAGGCCTTTTGCCACCTGATGGCTGAACTCTAACCTCCCTTTCCATTTCCTGCATTAACTTTTAATATGATTCTTTTTAAAAATTTTTCTTTTAACATTCAAATTTTCCACTTCATTTTGCTCTTAACCTTGAGTATCCACACCCATTTAAGTCTCCTTTCTTTCCTGAGTTTGCGGCACATGGTACTTATTACTTCAGCTTTTTGTTTTGAATAAAGAGTACACATGTTTAAAAAGAATGTGAACATGAAAAGCTAATAGAAGAGCAGTGATGGGGAAAGAAAGAGGAGTCAGATCAAAGAGCTAAAGAAGGGAGGAAGAGTTAGGAGTACGGAGGAAATAATTGAAGGATTGGGATATGTGCAAGGCCATGCTATTACATTAATTTGCTCCTAACATATAGTTCAAATTCCTCTTTTATTTTGTGCCCATACTGGGAAATCCTAATTTTCATTCTGATCTATTTAATCCCATGGTGTTTATCAATACGCAAGCAAAACAATTCTTTTGATGGGCCTTGATATCTTTTGGGGGCTGCTGCAGATATTGGTGATATTAAATACGTCAAACTAGGCTGAGTTAGTAATACTCACCACTGTGTCAGAAGGTCGTCAGTTCACATCCCATGAGAGCAGAAAGTCTAAGCATGCTCCATTGCAGCACACAGAGTGCAGCATTGTTGAAGGTGCAGTCTTCCAGATGAGACATCAAACTGAGATCTTGTTTAGCCTCTCAGGTGGACATGGAAAAATTGCACTATTTCAATGAATGATGGAATGTATCCTCATGAACTGGCTTGTAATTATTCAACCAACAGCACTCACTGTGGATATAGCAATACGCCAAAAAAAAAACAGATTATCTGGTTATTATCATGTTACTGTATGTGGAAACTTGCTGTGTGTAAATTGGCTGCTGCATTTCTTACTTTAAAACAATCGCCACACTCTAGAAATACTCAATTCGATATAAAGTGCATTGGGATGGGTTGAAGCCAGATTTGAATGGAGGTGCTGATTACGACTTTCAGAAATATTACTACCATTGAGCCAACAGTCTAGTAGAGTGACGGTGGCTGGAATTCTCCGGTCTCACACACCCCACACCCATTGTCAGCAAGAACAGAATATCTGGCGCTCAGTCAAATCTCCATTCATTGCAGAGGGACCAGAGAATCCCAGCCGTGCGCGATGTTGGCGAATTCCAGCCAGCAAGTCCATCAAACCCTCATCAAGCGCTGAGAGTTGCCTGGCTGTTGAGATTTGTGTCTGGAGGAAGCCAGTATTGAATTTTGTTGATTGGCCAATTCCCAGTTGAAAAAAAATCACAATGGGATGATCCATCTTGGAAAGGTTTTTGGATTAAACTTTTTACTAATAACAGCAGGGTACAGGTGCTGACTTGAGAGAGAAATGTAATCTAGGCCGCTCTGGGCTTCTGACTGAAGAAAGCTTCATGGTTATGAGGATCTTCTATGTCAACTTAAAGGGGGAAGAAAATCAGAACCAAACTAAAGCTTCGAACAATACCGTTGGAGCAGTCTTTAAAACAGAATTAATGAAGAGTTAACCTGATTTCTTTTCAGCTGATTTGGCTTCAACATTTTGCTTTTAAAAGCGTGCTGGTGTTTTAAGCTCTTTTTAATTCAGTAGGTCAAAAGGGCTATGTAGAGTCCATTAGTTAATTGAAAATTAGTGCAACATATCAGTTAATCAGCTTGTCATCTGCTTAGAAATATTTGGACATTTTGTAATCGCTTGTGTTATATCTGAAGGCTGTGGAGCAGGATGGGGCAATTAAGCAACATTTGTCACAGAAATCTATCTTTTATCTGCTGATTTTATTGATGTGAAGACCTACTTTAATCAAGAAACCTATTAGCCTTTAATTCAGGGGTAAGAAAAAAGGATGAAGCATACTACGTGACAGATAAGCACATGTTAAAGTCATTTAATCCTTGCATTGCCTTAACTTCCACTGGGATATTATTCATGAGCTGGTGTTTCAATTATTGTGTTTTTAAATAGGGATTAAGCAATAATCTTTTGAAATTAATATTTGCGTATATTTTTGCATAAATTACACGTCAATTTGGGAAAAGTCAACATTAACTATATTTTCTGACTTGACAATGTTATGAATGGGCAATTATGAAGAGATTTATGAGTTAAAAGTGTTCCTAACAAGTAAAATGAATGCATGAGGCTGGATTTCAGTTTATTTTAATTCACGTTATATGCATTCCATTCCATTTGTTTTTAATGAAGCTCCCCCATACAACAGAGAGAAAACAATACTCTCTCCACATCCGATGTATCTTCCTGCTCAGTTATGAATATTAAGGCAAAAGAGGGAGGCAGTAGTTTAGCAAGATTGTCTCTGGATGAGTGATTCAGAAATCTGGGGACCAGAGTTTGAATCCCACCACAGCAGATGGTGGAATTTAAATTCAATCCACAGAAACCTGGATTTAAAAGTCTGATGATGACCATGAAATGATTCACTAATGACTTACATGTGACTCCAGGGCCCACGGCAATGTGGTTGCTTCTTAAATGGCTCAGTTGCATCAGTCCGGAAAGCTTAAGCCTATAGACCTCACGTGGGAAGTTAGTGATGTTTCCTTCATTCTGCTCCAGATTCTGATAGACAGCAAGTCTAAATACAGACCACCCGACATCAATTTAGGTGCCAGAACAGACAGCTGCAAACTCAGCCCTGTCCACCCTGTAAAGTCCTCCTTGCGACCGTCTGGGAACTTGTGCCAAAATTGAGAGAGCTGTCTCACAGACCACAGTCAAGTAACAGCTGAAGCCATCACCAGCACCACCCAACAGAGGTGGTGGCACAATGGTACGACCTACTTTGTTGTTACTCTGATTTGGAAGCGTAGGTGGGCAGCAAGGTGGCACAGTAGTTAACACCACTGCCTCACAGCACCGGGGCCTTAGGTTCAATTCCCGGCTTGGGTTGCTGCCTGTGTGGAGCCCATACATTCTCCCTGTGTTTGCATGGGTTTCCTCCAGGTGCTCCGGTTTCCTCCCACACTCCAAAGACGTGCGGGTTAGGCTGATTGGCCATGCTAAATTTCCCATTAGTGTCAGGGAAATTAGTAGGGCAAATATTTGGGATTACAGGGAGAGAGCCTGAGCGGGATTGTTGATGGTGCAGGCTCAATGGGCCAAATGGCCTCCTGCTGCACTGTAGGGATTCTATGATTCTTATAAGTGAAAAACGATACGATAATAAAAGACTTGAAGAGAGTGGATCATCAGGATTGTTAAATCTGATTATAAAGTCTGTGAATAAGATCAGAGACAATGTCGTATGTGTCCAGATGATCTGAATATAATCTACTTGCTGCACATCTGGTAATATTTACATGCATCTGCTTAATTATTTCCCTGGAGGTACAGGTTTCTTCTGGAAAAAACATAATATGCCAGACTCCAGCTGTGCTGTTAAAAGAGGTATGAAATATTTTGAGGGGATTTTTGTGTCCTCTTGAATGACAATCAGATGCTCTGAGGAGAGTTGGATTAGATTATAACTTGGGTCAACTGGTACAGATGGCGTGAGAGTGGCCCGAAAAATGTCTTACCACTGAGTTTTTGCAACCACACACCACCATCACCACTTGCTGACCAAACAGGCAGTAGGATATTTCAATATGCAGTTCACATATTAAGATAGATTTGAGTGGAGGATGCTCCATGCACACTCGAGAATCAGCAGTTCCATGCACACTCGAGAATCAGCAGTTCCTTGCACACTCGAGTATCAGCAGTTCCATGCACACTGGAGTATCAGCAGTTCCGTGCACACTGGAGTATCAGCAGTTCCGTGCACACTCAAGAATTAGCAGTTCCGTGCACACTCGAGAATCAGCAGTTCCTTGCACACTCGAGAATCAGCAGTTCCTTGCACACTCGAGTATCAGCAGTTCCGTACACACTCGAGTATCAGCAGTTCCGTGCACACTCGAGTATCAGCTGTTCCGTGCACACTCCAGTATCAGCTGTTCCGTGCACACTCCAGTATCAGCTGTTCCGTGCACACTCGAGTATCAGCTGTTCCGTGCACACTCGAGTATCAGCTGTTCCGTGCACACTCCAGTATCAGCTGTTCCGTGCACACTCGAGTATCAGCTGTTCTGTGCACACTCCAGTATCAGCTGTTCCGTGCACACTCGAGTATCAGCTGTTCCATGCACACTCGAGTATCAGCTGGCTACCAGCTGTAACAGAGGCTAAAGAATAAGTTATTACGTTTTTTTTGGGAGCTGGGGCTTGTCTAGCAGGAGCAATACTGCTTTTTAGGGCTACAAAACATAAGAAATAGGAGCAGGAGTAGGCCATCTAGCCCCTCGAGCCTGCCCCGCCATTCAATAAGATCATGGCCAATCTGTCGTGGCTCAGTTCCACTTTCCCGCTTTCTCCCCATAACCCTTAATCCCCTTGCCTATCAAAAACCTATCTACCCGCATCTTAAATATATTTAGCGAGGTAGCCTCCACCACTTCAATGGGCAGAGAATTCCAGAGATTCACCACCCTTTGAGTGAAGAAGTTCCTCCTCAACTCCGTTCTAAACCGCCCCCCCTTTATCTTGAGGCTGTGCCCTCTAGTCCTGCTGCCCTCTCTGAGCAGGAAGAACCTCTCCACTTCTACCCTATCCATCCCCTTCATCATCTTATACGTCTCAATAAGATCCCCCCTCATCCTTCTAAACTCCAACGCGTACAATCCCAGTCTATTCAGCCTGTCTTCATAGTTCAACCCCCTCAACTCCGGTATCAGCCTAGTGAACCTCCTCTGCAGTCCCTCCAAGGCCAAAATATCCTTGCGCAAGTGCGGCGACCAAAACTGCACACAGTACTCCAGCTAAAAATAACAGCTGTGATTCCCCCATGCCGCTATGCTAATATTTTAGGGCAGCGGCCTGGGGGATTCTCGCATCGGCCGATTAAAATGCGTTCGCATCCCACTAGTGTCTCCCAGCGTCAGAATTCCAGCAGCGTCAGCTCCGTACCAGAGATTGGTGGGGAGGTGCAAAGACCCCATTTAAGTGGTCATTTTTAATAACATCTGAATATCATTAGATGGGCCTGGGACTGAAGTCTCTGGGCCCACTAACCTCTCCCCCCTTGCCCGGAGTGGTTCACTCCAGCAGGATTTACGGTAGCTCCCCACATTAGGCATGGCACAGTGCCAAGGGGATGGGGCCTATAGGGGGACGGGGCTATCAGTGGGGTTGTCTATAGTCAGGATTGGCGGGGAAAGGAGGGAGGCTAGCGATCGGGGCTGGCCGTTGGAGTGGGGGAGGGGTCAGCCTGCTGGGTAGGTTGGGACTTGAAGGATAAATTGGAAAGGGAGGGTGCTGGAGATCAGGGCGGATGGAGGGGGAGTATTCGAGCTGGCCAGCAAATCGAGAGACCAGAAAGGAGCCATTGCGCATGCGTGGATCTCGGCACTGACAGATCTGCGCATGCGCAGTAGCCCACTCAACACTATGTTGCTGGCCTACTGAGCGGGAATAGGCCCTGCCCACTGGTTTTTAATAATATACAATAGTGATCTCGCAATGCACAGAGTGTGGAAGATTCTTCTCTGAACTCCTACTGAAAGAAAACAGCGTGAATTACTTGAGTTTTCACATAAATTTGACACTTTGGGAGAATTCCGGCCAATCTTGGTAGCCACTCTCAATGAATAGACACCTCCTGACCTGTGTTTTTTCAATATCTCCAAAACAAAAGCATCACCAACAGTGCAGCACTCTCTCATCTCTGCACTGCCATTTCAAAAGATCAGCAACTAATAAGAAAAGAATGCTCAATAATCTTGGCTTTCATTTCAACCTTTAATTTTGAGGTTACAATAGTTACAGTATGTTGACTGATCTTTTGAATTCCTTTGGATTGGACTATTGTAGCAATAACTAATAAACTGTGTTTCAAAATGAGTTTACAATTTAATAACATCTGCTGTTCTTAATACTGGATCAATTGGGATGTTGACTAGACTCAACTCCAAAAAATATCAACCATGGATAATCAGTTCTTCTACAAGTTGACTTTACAGGAAGCAAAACCATTCAATAAACCTTGGAAATAAGCAATATTAATTGGTCAACATTTTGAATTTCTATTGCTACCCTTTAAATTAGATCAAATTTTACCTTACCTATATCCATGTTAAATCGGCGAGGGGACTGGTTAGTTCATTTGGTTAGATGACAAACGTGTGGTTAGAACAATACCAATAGCTGAGGTTGACCTGGGACCTGCCTCTTTGCCCTCCCTTGAGAGTGGAAAGCAATGGCAAACCACTGTCAGAAAACTACCAACAACACGGCTCAGGGTGAAGAATCAGGAGACAATCAGTCAAATAAGGATCAGCCTTTGGGTAGAGTACACATGAATGAATTTAGGAAGGAGGGAGTATAATGGTAATGGCACTGGACTAGTAACCAGAGGCCCGTGATAATGCTCTATGTTCACTGGTTCAAATCCCACCATGGCAGTTCTGTAATTATAGACGGCATGGTGGCACAATGGTTAGCACTGCTGCCTCACAGTGCCAGAGACCCGAGTTCAATTCTGGCCTTGGGTCACTGTCTGTGCGGTGTGTGCATGTTCTCCCTGTGTCTGCGTCAGTTTCCTCTGAGTGCTCTGGTTCCCTTCCACACTCCAAAGTTGTGCGGGTTACGTCGATTGGCTGTGCTAAATTGCCCCTTAGTGTCAGGGTAAATATGTAGGGTTACGGGGATAGGGCCTGAGTAGGATTGTTGTTGGTGCAGGTTTGATGGGCTGAATGACCTCCTTTTGCACTGTAGGGATTCTCTGGAATCTATATCAACAGTACTGACACAATCATGGCCTATTTAATGGTCCATTTTCTCAATCACCCTCCTTAACTTCCAATTTCCTTTTTTCTCAATTTCAAGTTACCCCTACCCCCATTTGCACCCCCCCCCTCCCAATTATCCCTCCCTCTTGATTACTTCCCCTTTGGCCATGCCCACCCCAGAAGTCCATTGCCAGTGAGGCAAATTCAAATCCTCTTGACAACTTTTGTTCATAAGGCATAATGCTGATTTCTTCAAAGCTACCATTTTTATAATTTACCCTCCATTACTTATTGTTCCTTTCCCAAGTATTAATTGGTGTACAAGTTAATGGCAATCACTTGTGACAATCTTAAAGAATGAATAACTGAATGATGAAGTTGCAGTGAGTATCCATGGTTACTTTTAGGTTTATCAAAACTATCAAATGAATTGCAAAAATACAGCAACATGTGTCATACAGAAACTTGGTAATATGATCTATTTAATCAGATGCTTGAAAATGAAGAGAAATTTACATATAATTGGAGCCATTATTTATGCAAATATTAATTTTGTTTAGGAGACTTGTCAAGCCAATGCATTCATCCATGTTGGCAAATGTATTTGGTATACTGAACAGCAATTATATTATCTTCTATACTATCACGTGTAAAGCAAACTATGAACTTGACAGTAGGGCAACAAAATCATTTGTTTGCATTGTTCCCTTGTGATGTCAATTAGTGATCTTTGTTTGATGGGGTTACAGAACGTAGCAAGTTACTTTTGAAGTCTGGTATGATGTTGCAAGTTGTGTACAAATGCGACAGTAATCCAACAAAGGTGTCAATAGGCTGAGAAATGTAAATGAAGGCCGCAAGTGTAGCAACAACAAATCAGCAATTTCTATTCCTCTACATGTGCAGAAGTGCTTCTCAAAACATTTTGCCAGGAAGGGGCAATATCACGAACAGAGAGGGAAAGAAAAATGGAAAAGGTTGGGAGAGCAAACAATAAGTTGAAGGGAAGGGTTTTGAGGAGTTTCCTGAGGTTGGAGTAGGAGATTGCAAGACGGAGAAGCCCAGAGCATGTGACTGAAAGGACAGTTACTGATAGCAGGAAGGAGTGTGCAAATGGGGATGTATGGCTGGATGGAAGTTGGTGAAGTGAAAATAAGGGATTTGTAGAAGGAAGCAAGACTGGGATGTTGAAGCTGGTTCAGATGTGTCACTGAAGCTTAGAAACGTTGGATTGATAAAGACAGTGCCATAGGATATGACTTTTTTTGGATGATTTCTAATTTGTGGAGATGGAAAGACTTCTAGGATAGTGTTTGAAACATTGGACATGGAGGACCATTGAGCCTATACCGACTACTATCCCCCTAACCCCACGTATTTACCCTGTTAATCCCACTGACACTATAGTCAATTTAGCATGGCCAATCAACCTAACTTGTGCATCTTTGGACTATGGAGGAAACTGGAGCACCTATGCAGACATGGAGAGAATGTGCAAACTCCACACAGATAGTGGCCCAAACCAGAATCGAACCCGAGTCCCTGGCGTTGTGAGGCAGCAGTGCTAATGACTGTGCCACCATAATATTTTAATGGTGGTATATAAGAGACAGAGTGAACAGTGTTACAGAGTTGTGGAAAACACTGTTGCTAATAGGAGGAAAATTAGGTGAGGTCAAATTGGAAATACTGGTTAGGTGATACCAGGTTGGATTTTAAAAGCCTAATATTGATCTATAGGCACTGGATCAAAAAGAAAGAAATGTTTAACTTAAGATGAAATGAAGAAATATAGCCCAGTGTGTATGTTTTGCTCTTTTTTTGTCTCGTTTAGACATTAGGCAAGACTTAATGCCACGCTGCATATCCCCTTGACCAATGTTCTTGTCAGGAAAACATGCCTTAATATCTGTTTCAATAGATATACTTATAATGTCATGAAGTCGAGCTTAACATCTACTAATGTTCTAGGGCTAGTTGATTGCACACAAGTGATTTACAGGCAACCAGGCAATACTGAAAACATCTTTCGGAGGACAGTTCCAGCGCTGTACATAAAATGACTTGTGTTGCAAAAAAAAACACTCTCCAATTTGTTGTCTGAGGCTTCTTGCTTATTTCTTTTCTTGTGGTTGGGTGGTCCAGATTACTCAGGCCAGTTGTAACAGCTGTTCCTTTGCTGATTTAGCTGCTCACACTTGCTTAGATGTATCCGTGTTGACTTTTTGACCGGCCTATCGAGGTTTAACACCTTCCACAACTAGCTCAGATTACCTAAAATAAGGTGTATTTGGTGACCTTATAAGATAAAAGGTCACCTAATTATATCACTTCATTAGTAAATGTATTCATAAACTAAAAAAAACAAAATGAATCAGCTACAGATTTCAGCAGAGCAAATTAACTACGGGGATTAAATATCTTTATATCACAAGACAGGTTTAGTTGAAGGAGTCACATGGACCATTCTTACTCATCATTCTGAATAAAAGACATATAATCCACTTGCTGTACAATTAACTGTTGAATGACCACAAGGTGTTTGCTTCTGTTGCCCTACATGGATAGACCATACTGCTCCTTGCTTACAGAAGTTCTTCCTGAATCTGTCCTAATCTTCCCTTTCACCAATTTTAAACTATAACCTTTTTCTTGTTCTGGCACATCTTGAAGTGATCTTCTGGATTAACCTTGACTTTGTCAGATCTTTTGTATTTCTATGAGGGTCCCTCATCATCTTACAGTTAAAGTCCAACTGCCTTTCCCATTCTTTCCTCATGATTCAGTCCTTTACTGTTGGGGTCCAGCTATTCATTTGGGCTCCTCTCTACACAGCTTCCAAGGCTTTCTTCTTGTTGACCCAAAACAGAACATCATACCCAAGGTGCAGTCTGACCACAGCACTGTATATGTTTTACCAACAACCAACCAAGCAATATCAACAAGCTCTTGGTTTGCTTTTCTTATTATTTCTGCACGTATGCTAACTGTCAAATTCACTGGCACATCCAGATTCTTTTCTACTTCAACTTTACAAGTGCCAGACCATTCATTGTGTACTTGTGACATTCATTATTTCTGCCAACGTATAATCCTGCACATTTATCTGTATTGAATGCCATCTGCTGTCCATTAGCCAAGCCATTGATTTTGTCCAACTTCTTTGTAGGTCCTTGGCTTCTTTTTATCCCCTAAGTCTCCCTGCTTAATATGTTTTTTAGTACCTGACCACACTTGGTTTTGTATATCTAAGTCATTAATATCCAAACGGCAGGAGTCCCTGGCCCAGAGTATAGGGCATTCACAAGTCCGTTCCCTGATATTATTTCCTTAATAAATACCAGCTGCATTGCCTCCGTCAACCATTTGTTTTTAATCTAAACCCAGATTTTACCTTGAATTCAGCAAACTACCCTGGTAACTGCAGTATCAGTACATTGAATGAAATACTAAGTATAATTGCAATCTATTGGACCAAAATTAGATCAACATTTGAACCCACAACAGCATGATTGTCCATTGAGTGAAATAGCATGGAAAACATGATGAATGAAAAGTTGTTACACCTGTCCAAAGATGTGCAGGTTACATTGATTGGCCATGCTAAATTGTCCCAGGATGTGTGGCTTAGGGCCATTAGCAGGGTAAATATGTGGGGTTATGGGAACACAGTATGGTTAGGATGCTCTGTTAGAAAGTGTGTGCAGACTTGATAGGCCAAATGGCTTCCTTCTGCACTGTAGGGATTCTATTTTATCCAATCAGAAGAAGCAACCACTTTAGTCTCAATTTCAGAGCAATTAGTGATGCTCTCAATTTCATAATCCTGAAATGAACTGGTGTCAAGTGCAATATTAGGGCAACAACCCTCAGCGCTTTATAAAAGTTTTGTCAAAGAGTGAGTGATATATTGGTTTCATTGAGAATCTGGTCTTGTGCCTTCTCTGATGAAATGCTGAAATGATGTGGATGTTGGACTGGGGTAAACACAGTAAGAAGTCTAACTGCACCAGGTTAAAGTCCAACTTTATATACATGTTGGACCTGTAGAAAAAAACCTGTTGGACTTTAATCTTGAAATGCTGAAATGACAGTGAGCCTGAAAATACTAGGCAATTGTTGAAAGCTTATTTTACATCACACCTACCCATGGAGAATTTTTTTGGTTTGAGGAAGTGTGTCTAATGCCATTTTATTTTTGAGTTAAGTAATGGTCCGCATGTGTCAACCAAATTTATGCTCTTCCCAACACTCAGTACATGTGAGTAGCTGAATCCCTATCTGAAAGAAGGGATATACAATATCATTGTCAACAGATATAAATACAAAAGGCCAAACATTCATGAAAGGAAGATTGACAACAATGTTACACAACCACTAGAAGAGTAGAATTTTTTTCAGTTACAAACATTCCGTAAGATGTCCAGGAAAGCTCATCACAGAGCAGAAAGTGTCCATTATGGTTATCTGCCTTAGCATCATGGTACTCCACAGAACCTATCCCTGACCAGTAATGCAATCATGTAGCTATGTTTGACAGGTTGCAGAGAAAACCCATCTCTCATTCCTGGATCAAAAGTCAGTTAAACTTGAGGCTTTACATTTCCCATTATTAGAAGAATTTGACTGAACAACTAGTTCTCCAGAAGATGATACTCAGAACAGCAATAGTAGAGTTCTCAATTACTAAAACACACAATAGTAACATTTGATTTGATTTATTATCCTCACATTTATTAGTATACAGTGAAAAGTATTGTTTCTTTCCCCAAACAGAAAAGGCATACTGTTCATAGAGAAGGAAAGGAGAGAGAGTGCAGAATGTGGCGTTACAGTCATAGCTAAGGTGTAGAGAAAGATCAACTTAATGCGAGGTAGGTCCATTCAAACATCTGATGGTAGCAGGGAAGAAGCTGTACTTGAGTCAGATGGCACATGATCTCAGACTTTTGTATCTTTTTCCTAACAAAAGATGGTGGAAGAGAGTATGTCCGGGGTACGTGGCGTCCTTGATTATGCTTTTCCGAAGTGGCGGGAAGTGTAGACAGAGTCAATGGATGCGAGGCTAGCTTGAGTGATGGACTGAACTCCATTCATAACTATTTGTAGTTTCTGGGGTCTTGGGCAGACCAGGAGCCATGCCAAGTTGTAATTCAACCAGAAAGAATGCTTTCTATAGTGCATCTATAAAAGTTGTTGAGAGTCATAGCTGACATGCCAAATTTCCTTAGTCTTCTGAGAGAGTAGGGGCATTGGTGGGCTTTCTTAACTATAGTGTTGGCATGGGGGGGAGCCAGGACAGGTTGTCGGTAATCTGGACACTTGAAACTCTTGACCATTTTGATAGGGGATGGTCTCCACTACACTTCTTGATGGCTATCTCCTTCATTTTGTTGACATTGAGGGACAGATTATTGTGGCTGCACCAGTACACCAGGTTGGCTACCTCATTCCTGTACTCTGTCTCATCATTGTTTGAGATCTGACCCACTGCAGTGGCGTCAGCAGCAAACTTGAAAATTGAGTTGGAGGGGAATTTGCACACAGTCATGAATGTATGCGGAGTATAGTCGGGGGCTAAGGACACAGCATTGTGGAGCACCAATGTTGAGGATGATCATGGAGGAACTGTTGTTTTCTATCCTTACTGATTGCGGTCTGTGGGTTAGGAAGTTCAGGATCCAATTGCAGAGAGAGGAGCCGAGCCCCAGGCCATGGAGTTTGGAAATGAGTTTCATAGGAAAAATGGTGTTAAAGGCTGAGCTATAGTCAATAAATAGGAATCTGACATTGGTGTCTTTGTTATCTAGGTGTTCCAAGGTTGAGTGCAGGGCCAGAGATGTGGCGTCTGCTGTAGACCTGTTGCAGCGGTAGGCGAACTGTAGTGGATCCTGGCAATCCAGGAGGCTGGAATTGATTCATGCCATAACTAACCTTTCAAAACACTTCATAATGATTGATGTCAGAGCCACCGGCTGATAGTCATAAAGGCACGCTGCCAGGCTTTTCCTTGGTACTGGGATAATGGTTGTCTTCTTGAAGCAGATAGGGACCTTAGATTATTGTAAAGAGAGGTTGAAGATATCTGCGAATACTCCTGCCAGATGTTCTGAGTGCTCTTCCGGGTACCCCATCCGGGGCCAGCTGCTTTCTGTGGGTTGACCTTTGAGAAGGGTGCTCTGACATCTGCAATGGTGATCTCAGCATGGCTACACTTCAACATTTTGCATTAGTCCAAAATGTCTGCACAAAAAAAATACATAGGATTGCCTTCATATAGCACTGCTTTGGTTTGGCAGGACTGTTCTTTTTAGATAGAGTCATTGCCCAAATCTCTGCCCTTACATAGGGAATTATTGTTTCTTTTGAGTCCAGATTGCTACAGCATGCACAGAAGCAACACATCCATTGATACTCGAACGATTGTGGAAAGATTTGTGTTCATGGAAGCTAAACCATCCTTATTAAAATTGCCGCTAACTGAACTCCAGTGTTGACATCCACAGTGATGTATCATTTATCACTGAGAAAAATAAGGAACTGGAATATCAAGTTTAATTTTCAGGTTCTAATTATGCCAGTCGTTGTTTTGAACATCAGTGGAGCAAATTCTTTAACTTATTCCACAAGCAAACTAATGAAGAACCAGTGCCATAAATGATGTTGCCTTGCCCTGAAACTCGAATTAGAACCCAAAATGAGGCTGGGGAGGGTGGGGAATGGTGTAACTGAACACCCACAAATTCATTGCAGAAAGAAACATTTTTAATTTAATTTCAAATATTTAACCTCTTCAGTGTATTCTTTGCCCATTCTGTGTGGAATTTCTGTGGTACAAATTGCAACTGTTCAAAGTAAGAACAGCAAAATTAACACCTCTTTGTGAAGAGATCCCTTCCTGTTGAAAGCAACTGTTCTGTCTATTTCTGACCAACTTCATATTATATGGTTACACTGCACCGTATTTTGTGACCTGCTAAGTACATACTTGAAGGAATGACCCAGTTCCACAACAGTGTAATTATATTTATTGTTTTCTGCTTGTTTCCAGTCATTTACCACACTTGAAAGGACAAAGAACATAGGTCTCCAGCCTGTAACTTCCTGTGGGTATTTACCATAGACAAATGAGAGAAGATTAAAGGTAAATAACTTTAATACGCCTTCAAGACTCTTGTGCAATTGCCAACAGACTAAGTGATCATTAAGCTACAGCCTAGTTCTGGCTAACTGTAACTGCTTATTAGAACAAGGTGCCCCGTGATGGTCAGTAAAAGATCAGTGGTGAATCAAAAGTAGGGGGTACAATTAGTTGCGGCAGTTTACTGGGATGAAACATCAAACAAGGAAAAAATAGTCTTGTGAAGTAAATCTTTCTTTGTCCAAACATTCTTCTTCAGAAAATTGCTTGAGATCAAAATCACACCATATTTCCTCTCAAAAGCACCAAAAATGGCTGATATGCTTCACATTAAAATTGTTGTTCCACTGTTGTCCTTAATATTACAAAAGCACAAATAGTTGAGAGGAATTTTAAAAAATTATGAAGCCAGGAATTTTGGCTTAAATACCCTTAGTACAAGTTCTCAATCACGTGCAATTGTACTACACTGTTTGAAACCAATACAATCTTATCAAAGTTCAGTGGGATTATATCATTTCTTAGAATTGTTTGCAATTTCCTCAAAAGGACTGTGTCACTCATATTATTTTAATGAAAGACAGATGTAGATGAAATTCAAATTTTGTGACAATACTGTCATAAGTAAGCTTATTTATTAGCATCACAAGTAAGCTTACATTAACACTGCAATGAAATTACTGTGAAAATCCCGTAGTCACCACACTCAGCTACCTGTTCAGGTGCACTGAGGGAGAATTTAGCATGGCCAATGCACCTGACCAGCACTTCTTTCGGAATGGGGGAGGAAATCGGAGCTCCTGGAGGAAACCCACAGGGAAATACAGGGACAAAGTGCAGACTCAACACACTGCACTGCACTCTGAATCGAACCCAGGTCCCTGGCACTGTGAGGCAGTAGTGCTAACCACTGTGCCACCGTGCTACCCTAACGTTATTATGTTGGGCTGATGTTCATCGTGTCACAGTTATGATGTTGAAGCATGGGAAAGAAAAGATTGTACTCTTACTAAAAAAGCATGAGGATGATTAGGTGGGTCAACAGACTTACGAGGCAGAATTTTATGGCCTCGCTCAACCCAAGATCGAAAAATCCCACTGGAGGTTAACGGACCTTTCCATTGTTTGCCTGTCACACAGTCCAATTCCCATGGTGGGTGGAACAGTAGAATTCCGGCGATGATCTTGGTCATAGTAATGGATTTTATTGGACCATTATTTGTTTTCCACATTAATGTACCTTCTTCTCAGAGCATTCATTGTGGTGGGTATCACTGCACTCAAAATGCTACTTATGCACCTTATTATTCTTTCTTCTTTTAAATGTTACCCTTTAACAAAAGCTTACCCGAATTTATTGAACAATCTTCAGACATCGGTGGGTTCAATATGTACACATTCTGAAAAGGAAGAAAGACATCCTGGAATTGAATAAGAATCTACTTTCTGCTCCTAATGTCTGACCAGTGCTATTAATTATAGTTGGCTTTTATGCTTCCACATGATTGAAGATTAAGAGACGATTTGTTGGAGGTATTCAAAATCATGAGGGACCCGGAAAGGGAGAAACTGTTCACGGTGACAAAGGAATTGAACCAAAGGACACTAATCTAAGGTAAAAGAAGCAATAGTGACATAAGGAAGAATTTTTTTAAGACAGGAAGTGGTCAGAATTTTGAATATATTGCCTGAGCATGTGATGACAAAAATTCAACAGCAGCACTCAAACGGGAACTGGATTGAAGGGATAAATATAGGACTCAGGGGTAAGGGTAATGGACCTGGATTAACAGACCTGCTTTTGTAGAGTGTTATAAGTGCAATGTTTTAGAATGTTGTTACGTTTGGGTCTGTGTCTTTAATTGAGGGTAAAATGGAGGAACGAAGGGGTCATGTGGTATATTTTGAAGTCTGGTGATGGCAAACCTGAATGACTTGGTTATTAAAGAGTCTGATTTATTAAGAAAAAGGCGCACAATGTTTATACCTTTAGGCAATGGCAAATGCATCTGTGCTGACAGTGGATAGATTGTTAGTCTCCAAGATCCCCGAAAGGTGTCAGGGATGTCAGGTTTTAGAAACGATTATATCTTAAACTTTATATTTAACTTCATTTAGACTCCCAACGCGATTCTATCTTGATTAGCTAATTAACATTTCTATTGGATATAAGGCCCATATGATTCACATTGCTATAAGAGGGCTTTTAAGGAAGGAAGGGTCCATAGGATGCCATAGTAATATCGGGTTACAGGTTTTCCAAATATATCACTGAATCTTACTGACAGGTTCAGTCTGTGAAAATCTGAGAGAGAGCAGAAAGACAGAGGCTACAAGCCTCCATGGTTCACCATGCAAGAATTCAGTGGAGGTTTGCATTCAAATTGAAGAGATCAAGTTTGTAAGTGTTTAACAAGCCTGGAAGATTTGCCTAACTTTGGCCAGAGTGATGGATCTCCAGAATAACACTCACTGTGAGATCCAGTTCAGCTAGAAAAAGGAAACAAATCGTCAGGAGCTAAATCATTTTGGATTGTTTCCAGGAGAATAAATTGTCTACTTGAGGGAGAGTGCAAAACATATTTGCAGAGAAAGATTTTTGCTCTTGAAATATTAGATGGGAGGGTCTTTACTCTGGTTTAGAATATAATGCGTCTGCTGAAATAGTGTTTCATCAATGTTTTTAGTTTGTGTGTTACTGTAAAAGACTTCAAACTTTAAATCTTGTTGTGTAATCCTAATAACCATTCATTAGAACTTAGAGTTTCTTTCTAAAATGAAACAACCTCTACAGAAATTGCATTAAGAAGATTAGCATAAATATGTCAAGGCAAATTATTTGTTTCTGCACTTTAATCATTCTATGATTCTACTCTGTGATTCTATGGTGTGAGGATAACAACAATAGATAAGAAACAGGAAACTTGGGACCAGTTTAATCTCCAACCCAATTATTTTACACACAAATGTAGGTCGAGATGGCAGAAGAGATTCACAGAAACCTGTACGTGGATTTACGATAACAGACATGCAAACTAACACAGGACCTATTTGTAATTAAATTAGAGATAAAGCATTTCCGATATTTTTGCGCATTATTTTTAGATCAGTTGGATGTAGCTGAGCTAACATCACATGGAAGAACTGGAATATTTGATCTATTATCTTAAAAATCGCTGTAGAAAAGTAATTTTCCAGATAATATTCACATGATCTTTCCTATTCTGTAGTGTGCTAAATTAAGTCTGATCACAGGCAAATGTTTAAATCAATATAAAGGGGTTTAAGACATTTTAACATGCCCATCAACTTACCTATTGCCAGACAGTCTTTGGGCTATCTGTATCTCTGGTAAGCACAAGAATCATATCACCTGCATTACAAATACTGTATGACTTCACTCTTGTAGAACAACCAGTCAGGCTACACAATACATACATATGAAGATGTGTGCGCTAATATTGGTCCAGCATATTGCCTCAGCACAAAGTGCGCATTCCCTTTTATCCAATATCACCCAGTACACCAGTCACCAAGTCTACCATAACTTATATTAAGGGAGCACCTTCCTGCAGTCTATAATAACCACCATTATAATTATATTCAAGAGTTCTATTGCTGGGATGAAGCAAACAATACTTCAGCACTGAGGAGAGTCTGGAGGTAATGAATCAGCTACCTGATTGAAGTTGCTGGAAGGAAAATTGGTGGTATGTGTACTATACAGTCCATCTGCAAACACCAGTTTTCCACAGTGTCCAAAGTGAAAATAACCCTCGTGTTTCACAGAGGAATCGGACTACATAGGGCTGTTGCCTGGCAACAAGGTGCAGTTATCATTAATTCAGTTCTGTAAAGCTGATGTTTGACCTGGCTTAACTGGCAGCAAATGTTCTCTCACAGCAATAAAACCTGTTCAAAATAAATGTCGCACTGATAAGATGGAGTCTGATCAATAAAAGATTGAGTAGCCGAGTTGGGAATCTTATTTGACAGTTGGAGCGGATACAGCGCAGCGTTTTTTGCAGATACCTATGGCTCAGATTTTGTGTTGATAATATTATTGGAATAAACAGCGCAGTCCATGGGAAATCTAGAAGTTGCTGTCTGAGTTTCCCTGTTTCTCCACAGGTTGCTCTATAACAGAACACCAGCAAGAACTCAGAAATGAAATATATGCAATGATGTGAAGGACGGCATGGTGGCACAGTGGTTAGCACTGCTGTCTCATAGCACCAGGGCCCCAGGTTCAATTCCTGGCTTCGATCGCTGTCTGTGTGGACTCTGCACATTCTCCCCGTGTCTGTGTGGGTTTCCTCCAGGTACTCTGGTTTCCTCCCACAGTCTGAAAGACCTACTGGTTAGATGCATTGGCCATGATAAATTCTCCCTAGTGTACCCGAACAGGTGCCAGACTGTGGTGATGAGGGGATTTTCACAGTAACTTCATTGTAATGTTAATGTCAGTCAATTTGTAACACAAATCATCAAAAATCTCCACCAATAACCAAACATTAAAACATTAAAGTTGGGCATCTTGCTAAGATAACTAGAAAACATTAGAGTTGGAAGTCAGAGTTTGAAAATAGCAGAACTTTGATAATTCTGTACTATACGCATCTATTCCAGTTGTCAAGTAAGACTCCTGACTTGGGCATGTCAACTCTTATTGATCAAGTTACATTTTAGCATTGGGACATTTATTCTGAATAGGTTTTATTGCTGTAAAAGAACATTTGCTGTAGCAGTTAAGTCTACCTTGACAAACAAGCTGACTTATTAAACCAAATTAATGATGGCTTCACCTTGTTGCCAAGCAACAAGTCAACTATTCCTCCATGAAACGCGGGGCTTAACTTCAGACACGGTGGAAAACTGGTCCTTTGCAGACTGACTGGACATCACACATCCCACTGGGTTTTCCTTCCCACTGATTTCAATGATTTGTGAACACCAGTTTCTTCCCAGTGTGAGTGCTTGTAGCCTTGCCTTAACGGTAGCACTGTTCCTCTAACTGCAAATGTCACAATTTCAAGCCCAAGTTCAAAGACATGAGCCTGTAATCAACACTATCATTTCACAATCTGCGGTGTCATCTTTTGGATGAAACATTAAAAGATCTTGCTTTCCCATATTTGATAAAGTCTGGGAGTTCACCCTTGCCAACAGATTTAAAACCAAATTGTTGGCCATTTATCTTATTGCTGCTCATGAGAGTTTGCTGCATTGCTGTTTGCCTCCACTCAATAGTACATCCTGCAGAGAATGTGGAAGGTGCCATTTAGTACAAGTTCCTTGTGTCTTTAATAGTAGTAAAATACTGCAGACACCAGAATCTGAAACAAAAGCAGAAAATGCTGGAAAATCTCAGCAGCTCTGACAGCGTCTGTGGAGAGAGAACAGAGCTAACATTCCTAGGCTGGCATCCAGCTGAGATTTTCCAGCATTTTCTGCTTTTGTTCCCTCTGTCTTTATTGTTTGGTGGATTTGGTAATTTTTCCCAAGGCGGGATTAACAGAAATTGCAATGCAGAGAACTTATTCTGTTTAGTAAACAGGTCATAATAAGCTTGAATAATAGATTATATCTGAGATGTAGGACTTTGACTGTACAAAGTTATCTTGAAATAGGCTAGTGTAGGTTATCATAATCTCCTTGTGTATTTTGTCTATATGTTTGATTACCATCCATATTTTGACTGTTGGCTGCAGATTACAAATCCAGACAAGATTGTTAAATCAAAAACATCTGCCAGGGTTAGTTCATTAAGAATGTGACTGGTGCTATTTTATAAAGTCAGATTTGCTGTTATTTAACTAGACTTGTTTTATCGCAATGCTTTTTTGACTTTGTACAGGTTTTCTACAAAGTTTCCATTATTGCTTTGCTTGTGGTACTTATTAATGAATCCCTTTAATTTGTGGATTAGTTTGACATAGAAAAGTTGTGTAATCATAGAATCCCTATACAGTGCAGAAGAAGGCCATTTGGCCCATCGAACCTACACTGTCAACATTCCCACCCAAGACCTAACCCGTAATCTCGTGTATTTACCCTGCCAAGCCTCCTGATACTAAGGAGCAATTTAGCATGGCCAATCCATCTAACCCACACATCTTTGGAATGGAAGAAACCAGAGCACCCGGAGGAAACCCATGCAGACACGGGGAAAACATGCAAAGTCCACACAGACAGTGACCCGAGATGGGAATTAAACCTGGGTCCCTGGCACTGTGAGACAGCAGTGCCAACCACTGTGCCACCTTACCATCTTTCAAACCATATAATGTTCATTCGTTTATTTTTCCCTGATGGTTTTTTAAAAACATTTTGACTTCCACAGGGATCAATTAAGTCTGAAGAAATCTAAAAATGCTGGTGCATTTCAAAATAAGACCAGCTAGCACAACATGGCTGCAAAATATGGGAACTATTTTGGATGCAAAATAATGTCTGAACCATCGTATTGAGTACAATTCTGTTCACCTTGTATAGGAAGGACATTATTAAACTCGAAAGGATACAAAAAAGAGTTCCGAGGATGACACTGGGACTGGAAGATTTGAATTATAAGGAGAGGCTGGATAGCCTGAGTCTTTTTTTCCCTGGAGCAAAGGTAGATGAGGTGTGACCTTGTACAGATTTATAAAGTCATGAGGGGCATAAATAAGGTGAAAGCCAAGGTCTTTTCCCCAGAGTAGAGGAATCCAAAACTAGAGGGCATAGGTTTAAGATGAGAGGGGAAAGACTTACAAGAGACCTGAGGGATAACTTTTTCAGGCAGACAGTGGTGTGTATATGGAATGATCTGTCAGAGGAGGTGATAGAGGCAGGTACAATTACACAATTTAAAAGACATTTGGACAGGGACGTGGATGGAAAAAGTTTAGGGGGGAAGCAATGGCCTAGTATTATTGCTGGACTATTAATCTAGAAACTCATGTTCTGGAGACCCAGGTTTGAGTCCCACCACGGCAGGTGTTGAAATTTGAATTCACAGTAAGTAGTCTCACAACACCAGGTTAAAGTCCAACAGGGATTATTTGGTAGCACGAGCTTTCGGAGCAGCGCTACTTCATCAGGCGAGTGCAGTGAATTTGCATTCAATAAAACATATCTGGAATTAAACATCGATCGATGACCATGAAACCATTGCTGATTGTCGGAAAAACCCATCTGGTTCACTAATGTCCTTTAGGGAAGGAAATCTGACCTGGTCTGGCCTACATGTGACTCCAGAGCCACAGAAACGTGGTTGACTCTCAACTGCCCTTGGACAACTAGGGTGGGAAATTAAAGCTGGCCAGCTAGCCAGCGACACCCATGTCCCCTGAATGAATTTAAAAACTGGACAGGATTTTGTTGAGGGTGTTAGTACAGGCATTAGCGGCGGGCGCTAGAGGTATACCTTATAGCAGGTTGTAACTTCAGCGATTTGTTATCAGCGGTACCATTTCAAGATCAATGCCCTCTCTTAATTTTGCACAGCAGAGCATTAATCCAGTAGCTGGCAGGAACCCCCAGCAGTTCCATTCAAGGAGACGACCATTCATTTAAGAACATAAGAAATAGGAGCAGGAACAGACCATCTAGCCCCTAGAGCCTGCCCCGCCATTCAATAAGATCATGGCTGATCTGATAGTGGTTCAGTTCCACTTTCACACCTACTCCCCAAAACCCTTAATTCCCTTATTGATCAGAAATCTATCTACCTGTGACTTAAATACATTTAACGAGGTAGCCTCCACTGCTTCAATGGGCTTAGTTGATTTCTAATGGTTGTTCCAGAGTTGAGAAAATTTTTTAAAAAACAGCTATTTAAGGCTGATGAAATCTGTTGCACATGACAAAGGCCTTCGTCAGATCAACTGCTCCTACTTATGGGACATACTGCTATAATCCCCTGCTCTACAGCACGTCAGGCAGATTGAGCAGAGGCAGCATTGATAAGGACAAGCTGCTGACTGAGGGAGGAGGAGAGCTCTCAGCAAGAGGCCTTTTCCACCCTATTTGTTTGGCTCAGCCTCAGTGAGAAGTGGTGTTAATGGTGTCACCACTTTACAAAAGGAGGTGTTCACTGTCATCTTCCACCTCTTGCGGGTGGATCTGCAGTCCAAAAGCAGAGCAAGAGTGGTGCTGCAGTAGCCGCGTCCAGGGACATTGCATCATCAGGATCCTCCTAGGCTGGTCTAGGTGACATCTATAACATTGCCCAGTTTGCCATCATCGGTTGCGCAATGGAGGTGACTGAAGCTCTGTACATTAATAACAGGGAATACACTGAGTTCCCCCTGACCAGAGAGAATATGCACATGGCTTTGCCAGGTTAGTGGGCTTTTCCATGTGCAAACTGCAAGTGACTCAGATTTTGTTGTGCCACATCTAATTGGAGAGATGTAAGTGTTCCAGTCTCAAAGTACAGTTTGTGTTCAGTTGTACTTAGCACATGATGCAGGTGAACGTCCGATATCTTGGTATTATCATGATGCCTCAATTCTGTACCAGTCTGCTATATTGTCAGCATTTGGACCACCACATCAAACCAGAAATGGCTACTAGGCAACAAGGGGGCGGGCAGTCAGGTTTATCATAGAATCCCTACAGTGCAGAAGGAGGCCATTTGGTCCATCAAGTCCGTACCCACTTTCCAACTGAGCATCCCACCCAGAGCCTATCCCCATAGCCTCATGTATTTGCCCTGCTAATCCCCCTAACCTATACATCTTGGCGCACGAAGGAGCAATTTAGCATGGCTAAGCCACCTAACCCACACATCTTTGAAGCAAATATCCATTTACTGATTTAGGCAGCAAAATGCATGCTAATGATTCACAACTGTGATTCTAGCACTCAGTACAAATACTGGCTTCCACTCTCCTCATCTGGCTCTCTCCCCTGTCTTAGAGGACTTGCATTACTAACACTGTCACTTGCTTCATAATTCTGGTGCATAACACAAGAACATATTAGAGCATCCATATAACAAGAGACATATTTCCTCAAGAAATGTCATCAATCAGTCCGTTAGGGTGCTGCTGCTGTCTCATGGCTCTAGTGCACTGTTTCCCAAACCTTTCTGGGCAAGAAACACTTTTGGCCTCCCAAGCTCATTGAGGGAATCTCAAACATTCCAATTATTTTGAAGATAGTTGTTTCTTTGTGAAATTGATACAAATAGGAAGCAAATGTATGGTCTGAAAGACGTGCTGGTTAGGTGCATTGGCCATTCTCATAAATTCTCTCTCTCTCTGTACCCGCACAGGCGCCGGAGTGTGGCAGCTAGGGGATTTTCACAGTAACTTCACTGCAGTGTTAATGTAAGCCTATTTGTGACACTAATGAATAAATATTAAAAAGCTGAAGACTTATTCTATTCATATGCAAGCACTTGTTTTCAGTAAAATGTTATCTTCTTCAACAAAGTACTTGAGTTTGATGGTTCTCTCTTTACTTGTCACCCTCTCTCTCTTTTTCCTGTCGTCCTCTCTCTCTACCCTTGGTCCTTTCTCTCTCTCTCCCTATAACCCTCTCTATATCTCTCTCTCTCTCTCTCCCATGACCCTCGTTCTCTCCCTGTGGCCTTCTCCTTTTCTTTCCCTGTGGCCTTCTCTCTCCCATAGCCATCTCTCTCTCCCTGTGGCCCTCTCTCCCCATGGACCTCACTGCCACACATTCACCTTTGCTGCACTGTCTGCTTCGTCATCCACCACCCACTCCGTCATCAACCACCCATTGGATTATACACCAGTATTGCCTTCATCCTTTGTCCCACTGCTGGGCCTTCACTCCACCACTGGCGACAATCTCACTGGCTTGTCACGCCTGTCAATTACCATGGCAATCCGTTAAGAGAGAGGTGAAAAAACAGGTTTGCTTCAGACAGACAGCAAAGTGGAGTTGACACCACAATCTTGTTCTTATTGAATGCTCAAGCAGGCTGAAGGGCCGAATGGTCTAAGTTGTCCGTTTCTCTGGGGAAGCAAGCCGGGGGTCATACGAGGTGAACAATCTCAGTGCTGCAAAGGTGCCACTTAATTTACTGGTAGCAGGAGCTCATTAAGCATTTGTTGATTTAAAAAAGGTATCTGGAATATTGTGCTTGGTTGTGGTAAACTGTCATCTCTTTTGTGTTCTTAATCACCAAACATCTGCTTCTCATTTTATTTTATGAAGATCTTTCAGCATTAGTATTTGCCTGCAGCAAGACATTTTCATATTTATTTCCCATAGTCTCAGAAGAAAAACCCCAGCTATACTCCTTGTTTTATGCTGTTGAACCCATCACAGATTCAGGGGCCACAAGTATGTTTCCTGGCCAGCAGTCTTTTTAAATATTCAATTTTTCAGCCATTTCAATTGTATCACTTAGATTTTCTAGTCCGTTTCAGCCATTCCATTTTGCTTACCGCAGACATTAGCTGGTGGATATAATGCAGTCACACAGCTCCCAAAGGAACGCTCTTGGCCGTGGGTGGGGATTTCCTAACTGGGGAGATTCTGAGTGCTGCAGATTTACGAGATTACGGAGTTGCTTTGGAAAAGGGATTGCACTAAGGTGTGTTCGCCTAAAGACTGGTGTCAGTGAGTCAGACTCCCCAGACTTGGCTGACAGCCACGGTTTTGGATTCTCTGTGGGTGTGAGACCCATTATGTGGCTTCAGTGGAAGATTGACACAGCTCGTTACACATCTGGCAAACAGGTTGGAGATTCGGCGTCTGCCAAGACTTGAACCCTTGGTCACAAATAGATGAGGTGTTCTGTCTGTACTGCCCATGGGTTGTTCCAAAAGTTCAACCTCAATGCAGCCTTTTGTTAAAGGCTTCTTTTGAATCTACGGATGATAGCCCAACAGTGTGTTGAAGGGAAAATATGTTTTAATGCCTTGTAATGTATTTGCTTGAAGGATTGTTATACAATTCGCAGATGATCAATCAGATTTTGGAAAAGCTTGCAGATAATATCAGGTCCGTGCAGGGAATTACTGAATGAAAGTTCAATAATATATTGCTTAAATGTGTTCTGTAGGTTTACCTCATGAGCAGGTATCAGATCAAGTATACTTCAGGCTTACACGTGTCTGTACTACAGGGTGGTTTCAAGTTCTGTATAGCTGACCAGAACATAAAGCCACTGTTAGGTCTTTGGGGCAGTGTTACATAGGAACTCATCCACCTGGCCCAGAGATACATGCTTTGAAACCCCAGGCCCCGGAAATGATAGCTTACACAAACCTTATCAACCGTGATGCCATTGGCAAGGTACCACTAATATACCACAAGAGATTAGATGACTCTGTAACCAGCAACAGATTGTGCTCAGAGAAGAGTGCCCTCATAAAGCCAGGGACCTGAATTCAATTCCGGCCATGGGTCATTGTCTGTGAGGTGTTTGCACATTTTCCCTGTGTCTGTGTGGGTTTTCTCCCACTGTCCAAAGATGTATAGGTTAGGCTGATTGGCCATATAACAATTGCCCCTTAGTGTCAGGGGGACTTGTAAGTTAAATACATGAGGTTATGGGGATAAGGCCTGGGTGGGATTGTCGTCGGTGCAGATTCGAGGGGCCAAATGGCCTCCTTCTGCAGTGTAGGGATTCTATTCTTATCTGTTCTATTCTAATAGACATGAAGCACAAAGTATTCAATGAGTTGCATTGAATGACAACACACAATGTCTCCCATAGATAAGACTACAGAGTGGGATTCAGTGGTTGCAGTAAAGAGGGTGGCACGGTAAGTATATATCCGTTGTTCCAGTGCAATTGAACGTGGTGCAGTTCACCACCCATGAAGACTGTAAAAGGAGATAACAGTTATGCCAAATATTAAGGTTTTCAGCATCCTGGATGCAAAATGTGTGTTCTGGCAGATTCTACTAGATGAAGATTCCTCGAAATTTACCATATTCACGTATCCAGTAGGCAAATATCACTTTCTTCAACTGCCCTATATGATCTCCATTGGCAGTGAGGTCTTCCAGCAGTGCACAGAGCAATTCTTCACAGGCCAAAACTGCAAAATCATTGTTGATGAGCCTGGTTTGGGGTGGTACTGTGCAAGAACACGATGCATGCCTTCATCTCAGATTCAGGGTCAACCAGGTTCCTCATGTGGGTCACTTACTCACAGCCGATGACATGACGATAGCTTCAGACAAAATAATAAATATACAACAAATGGCCATCTATGTGGACAAGCATGCTTTACAGCACTTCCTTGGTAATGATAAATGATCTTTCTAAGTTCATTCCAGGCCACTGTTCTCTGGGCAGCAACGTGGTATAGTCGTTGCCATTGCACGAGGGACCAGGGTTTGATTCCCGATTTGGGTAACTGTCTGTGTGGAGTCTGTACGCGCTTGTCGATGCCACTTTCAGCTTATTAACTACAGCATTACTGCAGCCAAATAGCTCACGGTATTCCTCTTGGAAGGTATCATGTTCACACAGGTAGCCCAATACCCTTTACTTGAAATTGGTATCAGAAACATGAATGTAACATAGATAAATTCTCACACCAAGTTCATTTGATCGTTGTGATACTTCAGTACAATTCTTAAAGTATAAACAATTTTTGATGTAAGTAATGAATTTGCTGTCAGCCATCTTCCAGTTGAGCATTCCCACCCCCCAATTAGATTGAATGATTTGGGGATAGCTGCAAATTGTTGCATGGTGATGAAGGACCCCATCAAAAACCATGAACCTAGATTCTTCAAGGGTGCTTTGCATTTCAAGAAAGAAAGATTGTGGCAGGAATTCTCCGGCCGTTCACACCAATGGGATTTTCAGGTCCCGCTGCAGTTAACGGAGACTAGGCTGAGTGCCAAATTCTCCATCCTTGCTCGCAGTGGCAGCTGGTTAGGAATGGCTGGAAAATTCCTGCCTTATTTATATAGAGCTTTAAAGCCAAAAAAGTACTTTAAGTGTAATCACTGTTATGATGTAGAAAAACGCAGCAGACAATTTATGCACAGCAAGTCCCCACAAACAACAATCTGTTTTTGTGATACTGATTGGCCAGGACACTGAGGACAACTCCCCTGCTCTTCTTCAAAATCGTACCATATGTTACATGGGGCCTCTCTTTGCATCGCATCCAAAGTGCAGCACATTGAAAAGTGCAGCACTCCCTCAGTGCACTTGAGTGTCAGCTTTGATTTTGCATTCAAGTCCTGAAGTGGGACTTGAACCCAGAAACCTAGGATTCAAAGATGAGAGTGCAATCAACTGAGCCTCAGCTGTTGGCAACGTTTCCCTGTTTTTATTTCAGACTTCCGGCATTTGATGTTTTCCTTCTTGCCTTTAGAGATGGAACATGCTTGTGGTCAAATTGATTTAACTAGAGAGGCCACGCAAAAGCACAAGAAATACTGATAATTAATCAAACTGTGCCTACCAAACAGACCACAGGCCCCCTTAATCAATAAAGATGCAATTGTGTCCTTTACAAAGGTAAATTAACAAACGGCTGTAGGATCCAAGTACACACTTGAACAGAAGTATTTCAAATGGAGCAATAATGAAGTATTCTGTTTAATTTATGTCATGTGCAGGTCTTAAAGAGAGGCAATTTCAACGGACTTCTCAATATGTTTAAGAGTTCCAGTTATTACAAGTGCACAGTCATAGCCTTGACAGTACCAAAGGGATTTCCTGGCAAGCTTAGCACTTCATTGTAGAATAATCAATCAGAGGTTTAATAATGGCAATGGCCTGAAGTGTTCACTGTCAGTAAATATATAGTAGTTACCGTGACATTATGAGTAATTACAAAGCAAGTATTATTGCTCCTAGCTATGGCAACCAACTGATTTCAAATGTCCCATGTACACTAAATAGGACATTTGAAACAATTAGTCTAAATAAGAAGCCAATCAAACTTATGAACATAGATAGACCCTATTTTGAAAATAGGCAAAACATTGAATGAGTAAAGAATGATATGAATCTTCTAACACATTTGCAGTGTGTACAACAGTGCAACTGTAGTCCATTAGTGACATATAGTTCTCCACTGCAACATCTTTACATGAAGGTCTGTATATTTTAATTATTTTGGCAATACTTTAAACAGTTGAACAAAATGAGTTTGAGTTGAAATGCAGTAAATCTGGTACAGATTCTGCACTGCAATTAACTTGGCAACAAAACTACTCAACCTTCAAAACAAAGCTTTGATGTGATTCCAGTATCATTGTAAACAGGTCCCAAATCCAATACTGTAATAAGTTTTAATCTCTCCAGGCAACAGAGGATATTATTGAGATGATTTGACAGCAATACTAGGGTACCTTTTCCACACACATGCGCTATTGTTGTTAGAGATCTCTGTACTAAACAACACCCAAACTAATACTTCATTTATAACATCAAATGCCCATTAGATTTATACTAAAAGTGGCCAGGATCTGGGGTCGGATTTTCATCTAGTACAGAGGCAATAGTCACACTTAGTTATTTTTGGGGTGGAAATCAGATTTTAATCCACATTCCCAACCCTACAAAGCTTTTCTCTAAATTTATGTGGGTCGGGAAATGTTTTTAATGCATTGATTCATGACAGGGATCTGCCCTTTAAAGGTATCTTTACCCTTACATTGACCAGTCTTGTGTATTTGTTCATATTAATTACAGTACTTTTCCAATGGAGAAAGCACCAATAATGCAATGAAAATTTTTAATCGGCTGTCAGCCTATGGTGTCACCTTTTTTACTTTTTTTTAATGACTCTGGCTGATTTTTCAAAAAATTGGTTCTGAAACTTGAAAAATATCTAACCAGCTGCTCTCTTACGATGATTAATTGGAACTTTGTTTTGAAATTAAAGTGAGCACCTTCTGTTCTTTCTTTCCCAGAGAATGCCTTTTATTTGGATAACCACGCCCATTATCAATGCTTGGCTGAGTTTCAAATGCTAATGGGATTCAATACAGTATGTGTTTCATTCATTTGAGAATGAATGACACTTGTAATAGCAGATTGTCCACTTGATGCAGTTTCTGGTTTGTTGATACAAGCTAACTGAATTACAGATATTTTTTCACATGGGAAATGACATTTATTTTTAGAATCAATGATACCGAGGTTTTCATTAGATTATGAAAGGTTTTCCCCCCCACCCCCCAAAGAATATAAAATATCTCCATTGATATTGCATGCGACCTGAGAACTGTACATATTGTATTCTGGGTGAGTGGCTATGAAGGATACATGGAGGAGGTACACAGAAGTGACATGGGTGATCTGAGGCTACACAGAGGATACATGAAGTATAGAGGTATCATGGAGTGACATAAGTGATCTGAGGGGGCAAGAAAAATATATGGGGACATAACGATGGCATAGGTGATCTGAAGAGACAACAAGGATCAATGGGGGAAATAGAGGTGGCATGGGTGACCTGAGAGGGCATGGGCTGGCAGAGCAGTGGGTGGGAGGGTGCGGCTAAAGTTTCGGGGGCCTCTAAACACAACCAGGAGCTGGTATCATGTGTAACAGCAGCCTCAGCACCCACAATCCTCATGCATTCCAACATGGCCCACAAACTGTACAGCAAACCTGATCCCAGCATGAAAACACAAAAATCTGAATTCACGCAGAGGTCAGGTGTGCAGTTTATAGGCTATGCAAGTGCACAGGTCGGGTTTTCCCAAGCCCAGGAGTTGATTCATCCCCTGGACTTGTTAGGCTACTAGAAACATGCCAAATTCAGGCAAGTCCCAGCTTTTCTCACTAGAATTGTGTTGCCCTCCCATTTCTCTAAAGCTGCACTTTATTCATACTGTATCTAATTTGCAAGCTATGTCTACACTAATTATTATTAAAAAAAAAGCAGAGTTCTGTAGGTGGTAAACACTATGGGCAGGATTTTCCAGCCCTTCCTGCCAGTGAGATCCTCTAGTCTAACCATGTGTTCTGTGGCGCTGTGACAAGCGAGCCACGCAAAATGCTGTAGTCATCTTCCAGCCCTGCCAGCAGCCAATGGTGTGCTACCTCCGCCACTGGAAAACATTCTGTGGAGTGGGCAGGGGGGAGGATGCAGGATGGAAATCCCACCTTATAACTGGGACTACTCCACTCAGCTGATTTTGATCCTTTGTCCTATAATAAAAGATGTGTGCAATTGTTCTTGCTACAATTTTCAATGTTTAATATTGAAGAGGTGGCAGGCAGATCAAATTTGCTGTAATTTCACAATTGTACTTTCAAAGCTACGGTAGTAACAGCTGAAGAATGCAATTTATAATCTGATCTTTCTATTACATCCCTTCAGAATTTTGTTTGTTATAGAATCATCGTGGATCAAACCTATTTCAAATTCCTCCATGGTCTCACACCTCCTTGTCTCTGTAATCTTCTCCAACTCCATCACCTTCCAAAGTATCTGCACCTCTCCAAATCTCGCCTCCTGAGTATCTCCAATTTTAATCACTCCACCAATGGTACACTGTAGCGAAGTACACTAAAGTATGTGACAGCAAAGGTTCACTACATTGGTCCCTGGGGATGAAAGGCTGAGTGAATTGGATCTGTACATTCTCAGGGATTTAGAAGGGTGAGTGCTGATTTCACTGAAACATGCAAGGTTCTGAAACGACTTGACGGGGACAGATTGGTTTCCTCCAGCTATGGCATCTAGAACACAGAGACACCATCTCCGGTTAAGAGATCGCTCATTTAGGACTAAGGTGAGGAGAAATTTCTTCACTCAAAGGTTTATGAATCTTTGAAATTCTCTACCCCAAAGGGGTGAGGCTGAAGCAGATACCAGGAAGCCAGACTTATGGGGAAGGGGAGTTGAAGGTGAAGATCAGCCATGATTGTATTGTATGGTCTACCCCTGCTCCTATTCCTGATGAACTTACATCGAGGAAACCAGGAAATATAACGTTGACATTGTCTTGAAATACACTAAAGAAAACAAAAATTTCTGGACTGATAGAATATAGAATGTTACTATTGTGTTTCAAAAGCTTACATAATCATATTAATAATTTAAAATTGAAAATAAAAACATAAAGTTTAAATAATGTGGGCACTTTATATGGTCACTTAAGTGTCATTCCAAAGTTTATTTCTATTTTAAAGCTATAAAAATGTGACTAGTTCTGTCCTTTGTCAGATTGCTTCTTGCACTTTTGGGCCATGGTATATGATTCAAGTGATATATCCAGCCAGCTTTACAAAGTGTCCATGCGTTCTTCTGGATGATTTACAAGCTATGGGATATATTTTTTGATTGCATCTCCAGTGGGGAGAAGAACTTTATGTGTGCATGCTTCTTATCCTGGATGCTAATGTTTGATTCATAGCTAGGGCCAGTCTGCAATATGAGTGTTGTGAGTCACAAATTCTATTCTTTCATTACTGGCCTCAGACCAAGAGCATAGTGCAAATACAGCCATAAAAGAGCAGATTGTACTATGGACTTTCTAAATAACATATGGGGTGAGAAATAGGGCTGGATAATGTCCATATTTTGGCCACTGAGTGCCTTTATTGTTCCAAAATGATGTCAACAATGTGTACCATCTTGATAAAAGGATTAGTGTGCATTCAACAAATGTCCACCAGAAAAATTGCATTGATTCCTTTGCATGATGACTATACTGACAGGTATGTACAGTCAGGCTAAATAAGTTGCATTTATGCTTGGTCAAAAGATGATAGTGACTGCTGTTTCATCTGGTGGCATTTGACCTAGTGTGGCAACAAAGAGACTTAGCAAAGGTTGGGATGGGGTGGTTCGGGGGGTGGTGGGGGAGAAAGAGAGGGAGAGAGAGAAGGAAACTTTCCACTGGTCAAGTCATATTAACACAGGCGAAGATGGATAGTAGAAGACAATCAGACAATCACCTCAGCCCAGGATACCACAGCAGGTATTCTTCACAGTAGCATCATATGCTTCAGATGTTCAGATGTTTCATCAACTACCTTGGAGATGATTAACACTATTCAACATACAAAAACCTTTCAAGATGGTGCTGGAGCAGCATGCTTTGTCTGCTTTGCACATAAGAAACAATACTTAACATCAATCAGCAAGCAATGTCAACTGTTGCCAATTTGGATCTCAACTCTTAACTTGACACAACTGAATACTTATTCAGCAGTAGGTAGGACACCTAAACCAGTGCTATCGAAATGGATCATCAATTAATTTCTGGTTAATTACTGGTTGTTTTACTGGCTGTTGGTACAATTCTACAAGTACTTGGTGCTGCCTGTAGTTATTTTGAGTCAGGATGTGAGTTACTCGCCATAAGTATTCCTAGCCTCTGACCTGCTTTTGTAGCCATTGTGTTTATGTGGTGAATCCAGTGAGCTTCTGGACAATGGTAACCCCTAAGATGTTGACAGTGGGGGATTTAGTGATTGTTACATCATTGAATGTCAAGGGGCGATAGTTGGAGTGTCTCTTACACATGATGGTCATTGCCTGGCATTTGTGTGGCATGAATGTTAACCCAAGCCTGGATATTGTCCAGGTCTTGTTGCAGATCTTGATCTTATATATATCTAAACATTAGAGTTTGGGTCAGTGCAAATACATGAAAAAAGTTTAATGGAAAAGTATTATAACTTTTATATATTCTGCATATTAGAATGTAATTTCAGATAACTTAAGGAAACTCAAATTAAACTATCTTATGGAAAAGGTGTTAAGAATGCACATGGCTGAGATATTCCAGAACTCATTAGTGGGAGACTAATGTAGTCGCAGTATTTCAAAAATTCTCCAGTCAGAAACAGGAGTATCTCCATTGGTTGCAGTCATGTCTGCCACAAAGGAAGGTTATGGTTGTTGGAGGTCACTCCTCTCATTCCAGGACATCATTGTAGGGATTCCTTGGGGTAGTATCCAGGGAGGAATGGACATTTTTTCCTCAATTACTTCAACAATAGCCATCCCTCCATCATAAGTTCAGAGTTTTGATGTGCATTGATGACTGCACAATGCTCAATACTATTCACAATGCCTCAGATAGTGAAATAGCCCGTGTCCATATGCAGCAAGGCTGCATGCAGGCTTAGGCTGATAAGTGGCAAGTAACATTCAAGCAACACAACTCCCAGGTAATAATCAATTCCAACAAGGGAGAATCTAGCCATCTCCCCTTTCCATTCAATGGTTTTACCATCGCTGAATCCACCATTATCAACACCTTGGGAGTTAACATGAATGAGAAACTTAGCAGGACTAGCTATTTAAATACTGTGGCTAAAAGAGCAAGTCAGAGAATGGGTATTCTGTGGCAAGTAACTCACCTCCTGACTCTCCAAAGCCTGCCCACTATCTACAAAGAATAAGTCGAGAGTATGATGAAATATTTTCCACTTGCCTGGAAGAGCACAGCTTCAACAGCACACAAAAAGCTCAACGTCATCCAGAACAAAGCAGCTTGATTGACTGGCACCCCACCCAGCACATTAAGCATTCACTCCATCCACCACCGACACACTGTGGTAACAGTGTGTGCATATATAAGATGCACTGTAGTAACTCACCAAATGTCCTTCAGCAGAACCTTCCAGACCCAAGTCTTCTAGCATCTAGAAAGGCAAAGGTAGCAGATGCATGGAATCAACACCAAATACAAACTCCCCTCCAAGCCATGCACAGGGTAAACTTGGAACTACACCAATGTTCCTTCACTGTCGCTGGATCACAATTCTGAAACTCCCTTTCTATTCCAGTGTGGACTGCAGCGGTTCAAGGAGGCAGCTCACCACAACCTTCTAAAGGACAATTAAGGATGGGAAGAAACAATGCCCAAGCCAGCAAAGCCCACATCCCATGAAGGAATAAATGTGCCCTGGAGAAATATCAAAGAGGGGGCAATCAAATGGTTACCAGCTTAAAAGGCCTTAATCATCACAACAGCTTAAGGAATTGGGCCTATGTAACAATTTAATTGAAGTATTTAAAATGTTAAGGGGATTAGAATGAGGTTTATTTCTGCCAAAGGGTGAAAAGAGACACAAATTAGGGACAGAGCTAATAAGGTGCACCTGTTTGAATGTCAGAATTTAGAATGTAATTATTGGTCCTAATTACTGATTACTATAATTTGGACCTAACCGGAGGTGCTAAACATAACTGCAGTAAGATCACTTAGACACAAATTTTATGGAGCACATGTGAGCTCCTTGTGCTCATTTCCACTAAACATGTGGAGAATCTCTTCAAGGAGATTAGATTATTGCTGGTGGGCCAGAACATTGTGGCTTATAATAATTCGCCGCATCCTGACTTTTTGGGACTAGCTTGATTATCGTTTCCAGTTTGTGTTCTCATATTATCTATGTCTTGCACTTTACCTCTGTATTTTATATCAGCAACCCAGAACAAGTATCTTTTGAAGATTTATTTGCTGAAATCTATTTGAAGCTAGTTTAATCTTCATAGACTCATAATGCAACTTGTATCTGTTCTCTATTGTCTATTTCTTGGTCCTCAAATGCATTTTGGTCCTTTATTCATTCCAAGCAACCTACTTTCATACGTGGATTCAATGTATTGATTTTAGAGTGATATGTGCTGTAAAGTTTAAAAAGGTTTCAACAGTCCAAGGTTAATGTGAGCAGGTTCATTTTTGTGGAAACATTTTTGTGGGAGCTTTACATTTTGCACTCATCAGGACATTCAAAGAATGCCATACAAAGAAAGTCAACAAATTTGGATTGTATGAGAAGATGCTAATTGGTTAGCAAATGGACTCTGATTGGTAGATGTAGTGTCATGGAAATGCATCAGTTGATCGTGACTGACAGTTAACTGCTGAGCGTTGTGTGAAACATTAAATCAGGTCGCTTGACTCTGATCAGGATATTGTCCTGAGAAATGAACCAGTGAATGGCTGTCACTTATTTTGTTTAGCTGAAATAAGCTAATGTGTCAGCAAAGAACAGGGCCCTGTGCATTAAGATATGTAGCTTACAATAACACACAAATGCCCCACACTGTGTACCCAACTACCAACCTTAAAATCCCTAGAGAGCAGAATGAGGCCCTTCAGCCCATCAAGCCTGTACTGACAATAATTCCACCCAGGCCCTATCCCCGTGACCCCACATATTTCTTGCCAATCCATCTGACACTAAGAGACAATTCAACATGGTCAATTCACCTGACCCGTACATCTTTGGAATGTGAGAGGAAACTGGAACACCTGGAGCAGACCCACACAGACATAGGGACAACTGCAGAGTCCGAACAGACAGTGACCCAAGCCGAGAATCGAATTTGGGACCCTGGCGCCATGAGGCAGCAATGCTAACACTGTGCCACCATGCCATCTTGGCTGCTGGTTGTCAGCGTAATTCCTGGGACATTGAGGGTTACTTAATGAATGTTGTCACATCATGGAATCACATCTAATGTTATGTTTTGAGTTTTGCAAATAGGACAGGTTGGGCAAAATCTGTACCTTGTCCATTATGCACAGGAGAAGGGATATGCTGTTTCATACAATCTGCCAATCTGTGGGCATAGACGTTGCACCTATTTCAGCTAAATAAAAAAGTGCCAGCCATTAAATGGTTCATTCCTCAAGACAATGCCTTGGCCGATCAGAATCAGCCTGAGGCACCCTCTGTCTCCAACAGCTCATTACGTGAGTGTGCCACGCCATCACCATGCTGTACTATCATCTGAGGCGAGGATTTAAAGCCCATAAATGTGCTCATATTTGTGCTGATGTCACATACCGAGAGAGGGCATGATACAAATGCATCTGTCCATAGCTTTCTTGGGTGTCAAGAGAATGGCCTGGAGGTCCCAACAGCCTCTTGAGGATGCTTTATCTGAGGGAGGAAGACAACATGCCAGTAATGTGTCAATGTGCATGCTACGAGGGCTGGCGAGATTGTGGATAACTGCATCATGGTAGCATTGTAATTGCTGGATCACTGGGGAGTCTAGCTTAGAACGTCTCATTTGAGATGAGAAAACCCCACAATGTTTGCACCCTCTGTCAGTCTCACATCTGTCCACCGGATTTTTACTTCCTCTGGAATGTTTGAGGACTTTCCTCCACTTTCGTCCACATTCTAACATAAGGGTGTCCATCTCAAACTTGGTGACTATGAGCACATTGTCCACACTGTTTGTGTATGTTCTACAGCATTATCGCTTCTCTTCTCCTGAATAGACAAAAGTGCAGTCATTAGTTTGCCCTCTACCCCCATCATCATATGGGCCTCACCAGACCCAACCCCTCCCCTCCCCCGTGCCCAACCACTCCAAAACCCAAGAGAACCAGGCTGAGATACCTATCAGATTAGTACACCTTTTATGCTCCCAGGCTAATGGGCAGAACTCCCAACCTTGGTTGGCACAGATGCCTTTTGGCTCTCTGAATCTTGCACCTGAGCCCCACAAAGAATAGCCACCCTTTAAGACATCTCCACAGCATACCATGCCAACTTAGTACTCACTCTTGCTAAGCTCAGAAGACTACTAAAGCTTTAGTAACACTGGATCCATATGCAGCACAATACTTCATGTCCACTGGCCTGGGCTGCCACCTCTGACCAGGCCCAGCCTCCTCGGCGGCTTCCTAAGGCTCCTCACCACTTTCTGGCAGCCTTCAGAAAACTGCCTTTGCTCCACTTAAATCCCTGTTCTTATCCCCTTTTGAGCCAGTGCCCTACAAGTTCCTACCACCACTAGCAGTAATGAGCCTATGCCTGGCCATGAGTCACACTGGCTGCCTTTAATTGTCCAGTCAGCATAAAATCAGGTGTCAAATGTGATCACAGCCAGAAGTAGAAACTGGCCGTTTCTGGGCCCATGAACGCAAAATCTGCGCAAAATTCAGCCGTAAGAATAATGGAGTTAGTGCTGATTACGTCCCTATTACCGATCTGTGCTTTCAGGCTTGTATAATGAATGGCATGAGACAAGGTAGTGAGGGTAAACAGTGGGACGATAAATTCCTTACAATCGATAACATTGCCGTAGCTTTCAGGCAAATACTGAGATTTATAATATACGCTGATAATGCAGGTAGTGACAGTCCATTACATGCACACCTGCTGAAACCTATATATCAGTTGCCAGGCTACACAACGCAACGTTGCTGATGTGGTGTTAGCAAATTCCAAAATGTTTTGAAAATTTGAATGATCATTACCGATGAACATTGACATTATTTGCCTTTGGCTGTTAGGTGAAAATAAAAATTAGTGTGCAGTTCCCTAGTTGGGACAAATAAAACCATTCATTCCTGTGGAATAATTTTTACACTCTATCTGACATTCAGTATATGTTTCACTTTAAACAAGCAAAATAATAAAACCTTCCTGTATACCTGGTCTTCACAGATAAGCTTTATTACTTTCAGCTAACATTGCGGTATTAATTATTGGTATATTCTGTTTCTGCAACTTGATGTGCAAATGATTACCTGAATGCTTTTCTGCATGTTTAAATTAATTCTGATCTTATCCATTTCAACTCTGGAGAAGTTTTTTTTTAAAACTGTGCAGAATTAGTGAATTTGCCACGGTGATGAATCATTATTTTTAAAATTCAATCATGAGACATGGCGTCGCAGGCTGGCCAGCAGTTATTGGCCATCCCTAGCTGCCTGAGGGTGCTGCTGTAGCTCTGGAGTTACGTATAGGCCAGACCAAATAAGGATGGCAGATTTCTTTCCCTAAAGGGCATTAGTGAACCAGATGAGTTTTTTTATGACAATCAACAGTAGTGTCATGGTCATCTTTAGACTTTTAATTTCAGACTTTTATTGAATTCAAATTTCACTATCTGCCACAGTGGGATTCAAACCTGGGTCCCCACAGCATTACCCTGAGTCTCTGAATTACTAGTCCAGTGACAATACCACTACTCCACCGTCTCCCCTATGATTATGATATGATTAATAACATATTGAATAGTGTTGAAAACATGGAACACTTTAATTATTGTTCTTCACATATTTCTGATGTAAGAATTTAAATTATCTTGGGGGGAATCTCCCCAGAAAAGATGATTCAGTTTTGTTCCCTTGACATTTTGGATTTTAAGTATTGATGTTATTTTCTGTTCCAAAACAAGTGGAGTGTTCTCCATATCTACACTTTAAATCATACGCTTGGCTTATAAAGAGGGCTGCTGAGTTGTCAGCATTTTGGGGACTGTCAGCTTTTAAGAGGTCTCGACTAGTTTTATCAGCTGGAAGGGATATCACTATAGTTAAGGAAACGGTTGACATTCAGTGTCAAGGCCTTGTGTTGGAGGTTATCTGACAGCTGTTAAGCCATACCTCGGTATGAGTCAATGTTCAAGAGCTGAGTGCAGATTCTTTGAAAATGATCTCCCCTATAAATGCCAAACAAATGGATTATTGGATTTCCAAGTGCAGAGTTATGTCTGAAGTTTCAGAGTGGAGACCTCCGAAAAGTCTGTGCTGATGTATGTGGAATTTTGGACTTGGCCCATTTGGCCAGTGATGGTCTGCAGCATGTGTTTAGCAGAGTTTACTGTGACAAGGCTCTCAACACTAGCGCAGCTGACCCGCGCAATAAAGCCTCTGTCGGTTGCAGATGTTTTTCTGGTGAGCAAAGAGAAACATGTGGGAGGAGTCATTACTGGGCAGAAAATATTGAATAAATGTGCTGTACAAACGGCAAGCTATTTCCTTCTCACTATCGATAGGCAGCTACATAAAGGCACCATCTTCAGCTAACAATTGCTGCCAGTGATTGATGTCCCTGCAGGGTTATTATTTTATTCTTTACTAGGGATAAGGTTAGGCAGTTCTCAGATTAGGATTCTTTTCTCTTTTTTGATTTGATTTATTATTATCACATGTATTGGGATACAGTTAAAAGTACTGTTTCTTGAACGCTATACAGACAAAGCATACCATTCACAGAGTACATAATCAAGAAGATAAAGAGAGGTGCAGAATGTAATGCTACAATCACAGCTAGGGTTTAGGGAAAGATCAGCTTACTATATGGTAGGTCCATTCAAAAGTCTGGTGGCAGCCGGGAAGAAGATGTTCTTCAGTCAGTTGATGCATGATCTTGGACTTTAGTATCTTTTTCTTGATGGAAGAACGTGGAAGAGAGTATGCCCAGGGCGTGTGAGGTCCTTGACAGGCAGTGGATTTTTCTTCTCGTGTCAATTCTAGGAATATCTGCTTCAAGTGAGATTTTAGTAATGGTGGTATGGAAATGAATCAGAAATACTAGCACATCTGGCAGCATCTGTAGAGAGAGAAACAGAGTTAATGGCCGGAATTTTACCACCTCACCTGCCCCAATTCTGGGGCGCTTGAGGCTCGCATAACGGAAACCTCCATTGGCCTCGAGCAAGGCCACAAAATCCTGGCCAGTCTTCCAGGTGGAATGTGACTTTTCCTGAAGAAGAGTCATACGTGACTCAAAATTTAAACACTTTCTCCTCTGATGGCACCAGACTTGCTAAACATTTCTCCTTTCCCTTTTATCTGACTTCAAGCAGCCACTGTACAATACTTTGGTTTGAACAGGTTTGCCTACGTAACTTGGCCAATAGCTTTGCTAGCTACATTGTTAACATGAGGAGTAATAGAGCTGAAGATAAATGGAACAGAAACTTGCCATTGTATTAACTCACTTCATTGTCATTTAGAAAAATTGTAGTCATCTGATTGATTGTTTAGCCTTTCACATGTAATAGATGTTCATGGTGGTGGGGGTGGGAGTTACAATAAATGTTTAGTGTATGTGTATTCATCTTGACAGGGTGTTATGGTCAGTGATAAAGTGACAGTGCTGGTCGCTGGCCTTGAAGAAAGCTGCCAACAATGATCTAGCAATCCCTATCGCACGGATTTCCCCTTTCTTGACATCAGTTAAATCTGGCACTAAGTCAAGGGGATCTCCAGCTGTCCAGCAACAGCAATGTCATCAAGCAAGGGAAGAAGTTACTGAAATATTCTCACAAAAATAAAAAACTGAAGTTTACACTCTTGATTAAAAAATTTCAGACAGCAAAATAAATAATTGAAATATGCACCCTGGATTAAGGTTGGAGCTGAAATATTATAGGCAAACACTTTTTGTCAAAGTGTTTTTTAAAAGAAGAAATTTGAAATTCTACCAATATAAAATTAGTTCCTCAGGCCCAATAAGACTGCTCATCAGTAATTATGAATCAGATGGTCTAGCTTATTAAATAAACCAGTTTTACTTTTTCACATGGATATCGGCTGTTTTGCAGTAGGGCATTTTACTGATCCTTAAATATTGATATGAAGGAACACGTTGCAGGCATACATTCTCATAACTGGTGTTGTGGGAAATTCACCACTTCAGAGTCAGACTTGGAGGTTCAACAAACAGTTTTATTTGGACAAAGCTTTGGGAGAAGTGCTGGCATTCTGCAGTACAGGCAGCCACCTTCTCAATTACACAATGGTTGTTGAACATCTTTTATACTTTTTAGATAATAGACAATACAGACATTAGCCGTTAGCATATCATTACAAGCTGAGTAGACACTATGGACATTGACAGTTAACACATCATTATACACAGACAAGTACAGACATTGACAGTTATCGCATTATTGTACACAGAGTAGATACATTTATGCAGTTATGTCCTCGATGAATGGCTGATCTTGTAACATACATTTATGCATTTACGTCCCCATCAGTGGCTGGCCTCATTATCAAACTCATTGTTTTAGGTCTGCTTTTATCTCAAGTTTAAGGTGCCTCAAGGTCTGACCTGTTACCTGCAGTAATTTAAATACTACAGGTTTTAACTCTTTGTGTAATATCTGTGCTGAAAGTCAGTGCCTCTTGATGTCCCTTCTCAGAGTCCATTTTGTGTGCCAGGAAACCATTTTGTGGCCTTTGCTTTGATTTCAGTCCAACACTGGCCACTGTCCTGGGTTTCTTTATCTTAAGTTATAGTTACATGTCAGTATGCCATTAAAAGCCCTGTTACACCTCAGCCCACAAAGGGTTTTAATACTTGCTGTTTAACTCAAATGGCAAACGTAGGTAAGATTCCTTCTTCAGGTAACCTAAGAGTGCACTGTGACCATGCCATTGATTGGTCCATAATTTTGCTTGGCAGTGGATTTGCTGTTGCCATCTACATACTCTCATGTTCTTACCACCTTTTATCAGGCATAATTAGAAGGATTTACAGGCTGATAATCAACCAGTTTGACCACATTACATGTGCACCTTCCATAGCAATCAAGCCCTGAAGTGGGACTTGAATTCAGAACTACTGACCAAGAAGACCTCCATACAATCATGAGACTGTGGGTTCAATTTCCAGATTGGTGGCCTCTGTTCCTTTGTTCAAATGATAATCAATACAATTCAGCTTTATATTTAAAGCTGACCAGTTGATTTTTTGGCCATAGACGCAGTGAGACAAATTATTTCATTCTGTGCCATGAATCTCTCTATGGTTTTGTGGTAATGCCCATTGTGTGAAAAGACAATGTAAGTTCAGTCATTTCCATGTGACTGCAGTCTGGAGGGAAAACATTGAAGCAGAAACATCTGGATTTCTGCATTTCATTGCACATATACAGACTTCAGGACTTGTTGTCAGTTTTAGCGGAGTAATGGCAGGAGAACCTCACTGTCATTTGGACAACAAAATCCAAGTCAACATAGTCTTACAGCTACATAAAGAGGAATAACGTTCTCATACTCTTGAAATTATATAGTAATAGTCGGTCATCTTATTAAATCACCACATATATTTAATTTTTCACTTAGCTCAAGGCCATTTTGCAAAGCAAAGCATTTTTAAAATCCTTAAATATTGATAGGAAGCAATAGGTTGCAGGCATACATTCTCGTAATTGGCCATCCTCTTGGGCTTCTTTATCTTAGGTGATAATTACATGTCAGTGACTTTGGAGTCTCGAGAGGGAATTTGTAAAGTGCCACAATGTAACTCTTTTATCACTTAGACGTACTTGCACAATGCAGAAACTATAGTTCCTCTGACAAAAATATCCATATCAAGCACTGCTACACTATGAATACAGTTGATAAGCTTTGCTTCTTCAATGCTCAGGTTGGGATCACAGGAGCAGCAATATGGTGCTCCACTTCTGGCTGGTGCATCCAATAAGAAACAATACTGCCTGTCATGTCAATGTTAATTTCCAATTGCCAACTTAATGTAAATAGGATTCATTGTGGGATGATACCTTATGAAATATTGAGATTGTTGTAGAAAATACAAATTTGGGGAAATTGTGACAAAAGGATTCCTGCCAAGAAGTTATTCAACTAAATGTGGTGAATCTGTGATAACATTCATTCAGATTGAATGACTTCAACTGTGATTTCTTTTAGGTGGGTTACGATGAAAATTGACTACAACTGTAGGTTTCATCTGATGGTCAGTGACTTGGAAATGAATGGCAATGAGTAAGTATGAACAATTGACATGATTACCCAAAGCAATCCCCAATGGAATAAGGGTCTCTGCTATTTCCAAAGGATGAAATGAATATTTGACACCCGGCTCTCTCTTTGACTGCTGACACTGGAAAATCCTTTGATCTAATTTAATTTTTTTTTAATCTGCTGAAATTTTCTGAGCTGGCATCAGAATGTAATGTCAATGTCTGCACAAACTTGAGTCAATTTAGCCTATGGTATTTAAACCAAACTATTATAAAAGTTCCTATTGAGTGAATTCATTTAAGCACTGGTTAGCGAAGTCTAACTTCTTCCAATTAAAATTCAGATGCACATATAAATAGAACAAAAATGACTCAACAATAATTGTTAATAATTATACAAACCAGCAACTTCAATAGCACTATGTCCCTCTTTCCATTTCTCTATCTCTATTACTTTATCTCTTTCTCTCTAATAAGCTTTCGGCTTCTTTTTTCTACACACATTGTGGAATCTTCCCGTCCCGCCTGCTACGCGAATCGTAGCAGGTGGGACCCAGGCCAAGCAATGGTCCATTGACCTCGGGCGGGATTTTCCGGTTTTAGGACAAGTGCATTCGAAAAATCCCACCCACAATTTTTCCCTCCCTTTCTCCAGGATGGAAGCAATCATAATTCCATTTTCGCACTCCTCAACACTGTTATCCATGAAGTTGCAATGTAATGTTTAACCTTGGAAGAAGGTGACTGCTATGTGTTCTTGTTGTCTTTTAGATCCTTGATGTTAGGCAATAATCACACTCCAAACTTGGAAACGTAAGAGATTTTTATCTTTAATATTTATCACACTGCCCCTTGTACAAAAGCAGAACCACTTTGAAATGTTGTGGTTACAAAGGAGTCTCTAGCGCAGCCATGAAAAGTGAACCCCGGAACACTTACACATAGCAATTTGTTCTTAACTCTTTATAAATATTTGAATCATAAGAGTAAGACCAATGAATATTGATTCACCCTGGGCATTGTTAGGAAAAGCATATCTTCAAGAACTGTATTTTTGGAACGACATTCGTTATTTGCAAAATTAAATAAATTCAAATTCACCTTTGGACTGCGAGCACCCTGACCTTTGTAACCCCCAGACCACAAATCTTTAAAGATAGGCAACAACATCTCCTCCACCATCATCCTCTATACCGGTGCCCCACAAGGCTATGTTCACAGTCCCTTACTATATTCCTTATGCACCTATGACTGTGCGGCCAAATTCCCCTCCAACTCGATTTTCAAGTTTACGGATGATACCGCCGCTATGTGTCTGATCTGAAACCAATGATGAGAGTAAAGGAATGAGATAGAGAATCTGGTGGACTGGTGTAGCAACAATATTGTCAATGTCAACAAAACAAAGGAGATTGTCTCAGCTTCAAGAAGCAATACAGAGAACATGCCCCTATCTACATCAATGGGGACAAAGTAGAAAGGGTTGAGAGCTTCAAGTTTTTAGGTGTCCAGATCGTCAGCAACCTGTCCTGGTACCCCTATGCCGATACTATAGTTATGAAAGCCCACCAATGCCTCTACTTTCTCAGGAGGCTGAGGAAATTTGGTATGTCAGCTATGACTCTCACCAACTTTTACAGATGCACCATAGAAAGCATTCTTTCTTGTTGTATCACAGCTTGGTATGCCTCCTGCTCTGCCCAAGACCACAAGAAACTACAAAGGGTCATGAATGTAGCCCAATCCATTACGCAAATTAGCCTCCCATCCATTGGCTCTGTCTACATTTCCCGCTGTCTCAGCAAAGCAGCCCACGCACTCCAGACATTCTCTGTTCCACCTTCTTCCAACAGGAAAAATTTACAAAAGTCTGAGGTCAAGTACCAACCAACTCAAGAACAATTTCTTCCCTGCTGCCATCAGACTTTTGAATGGACTTACCCTGCATTAAGTTGATCTTTCTCTACACCCTAGCTATGACTGTAACACTACATTCTACACTTTCTCATTTCCTTCTCTATGAGCGGTATGCTCTGTCTGCATAGCATGCAAGAAACAATATTTCTCACTGTATGCTAATACATATGACAATAATAAATCAAATAATATCAAATCAAAATCAAATAAAGCCTTTTACAAGAAATTACCAATCACCTGACCAGCATGGAGCTTAATCAGGGAGAGCTGTTTGCATTACAATTATTTTAATTGATGGGAAATAAACAGGTTTAAAGGTAAATGCCAGTGAATTACAGGGAATCACTGAACAAGGACAAGCAATAAGTTTTGAACTCTTTTTAATGTTGTTTGGGACTGAACTAAGAAAGTGAAAAGCTGCTCAGGTCCCACTCTTCTTGCCTTCCCTGAAACCATGTGATTATCAGTATCCAGCTGGGAATCCTCACCTTGGTCAAACTTATCTATCTTTGGAAACCAGAGAGGCTGAGATGGAAAGGGTTGATCTAACTCTATTTTCATTCATGCTAAAAATCCATTACTGAGAACCTCCAGGCCTCTACTGGGACTAATCATCTCTCTTTACATGAGGGTGCTCCAAATCAACAGTGTCACACCTTGGAAACTTTATCCTTTTTATCATTGTCTAATCTTCAACTGCCCCTATCTGATTGTACTTTTTGTGTGTGCGTGTGTGCGTGTGTGTGTGTGTGTGTGGTTGGCGGGGGGGGGAGATATAACTGACCAATACAATTAGGAGCATGAAGCCTTTTTTTATTCTTTCATGGGATATGGACATTGCTGGCTAGACCAGCATTTGTTGCCCTCAAGAAGGAGGTGGTGGTCTACCTTTTTGAACAACTGCAGTCCTAGTGGTGTATGTACACCCAAATTATTGCAATCAAGGCATTCACAAAGTAATCTCTTCCACTCTATAGAAAGAAAAACCTCTGTAAGCTTAAGTCCAGGTGACAGACACATTGGACAGAATTTTCCTCTCCTGCCTGCCACAGGAATTATAATGGGCAGGGGGTAGATCATACATTGATCCATTCACCTCGGACTGGATTTTCCAGTCTTAGGGCAAGCGTAGCTGGAAAATCCCAACCATTGTGAAAACATTTACATCAGAGTTGGGCTCTCTGTTTTTTGGAGGCTTCCCTACAGAATGCTTGGGAGTTTCCACTCACTCCATAATGTTCTGCCTTTTCCCAAAAGCTCCTTGCATGCCTACACAGATGTCAGAGCAGCAATAGTTCTCCAACATGTAAGCAGATAACACTGACGATTCTCAATGCACTGCATGGAGAATGTCTGTGGATTAATGAGTGGGGGTTTGATAGGTGGCTCCTGTGAGGCAGATCCACAGAACATGCACCTTTGTTGCACTCTTGGCATTACCCCATTTGCTGCTGCACTCCTGTACACAGAGCTGTCCTCTACCTGCCCTGAACTAATCCCCCCAAGACCAAGGACAATTTAAACGTAGGCAGAGACACATCTCTTGGTGTCATGCTCGTGGAAATATTGTGGTTCTGGCAGTCTAGTTTCAAAGCAAACACAGGACTTATAATAAATAGCTGTGAGTTTTACAGTGAATAGTGAAATATATTCAGTTTGTCTGGAAAACAGTTTCCTTTCCTGGTTCACAGCATTATGAAGTTACAATTTAGTTTTCAAATGTCAGAGAATGGACAGCCATGAATGGCGTTTTTTTATATATGTTCACATGGCACTTATATATTTTATAACAGTTAATTCATAGAATCCTACAGCGTAGAAGGAGGTCATTTGGCCCATTGAGTCTGCACTGACCACAATCCCACCCAGGCCTGAACCCCATAACTCCATGCACTTACCCTGCTCATTCCTCTGACACTAAAGGGCAAGTTACCATAGCCAATACACTTAACCTGCACAGCTTTGGAGTGTGGGAGGAAACTGGAGTACCGAAGAATCATAGAACCCTACAGTGCAGAAAGAGGCCCTTCGGCCCATCGAGTCTGCACCGAACACAATCCCACCCAGGCCCTACCCCCCATCCCTACATATTATACCCACTAATCCCTTTAACCTTTGCTACCCTGGACACTAAGGGACAATTTCTTAGCATGGTCAATCAACCTAATCTGCACATCTTTGGACTGTGGGAGGAAACCGGAGCACCCGGAGGAAACCCACACAGACACGAGGAGAATGTGCAAACTCCACACAGACAGTGACCCGAGCCGAGAATCGAACACAGGACCCTGGAGCTGTGAAGCAGCAGTGCTAACCACTGTGCTACCGTGCGGGAGAAAACCCACACAGACACAGGGAGAACATGCAAATTTCCTCCCAAGCCGGGAATCGAACCTGCGTCCCTGGTGGTGAGGCAGCAGCGCTAACCATTGTGCCACCAAGCTGCTCCTTTCATTAAGGATGAAGCAGAGACTGCTGATTTACTCTTGAATCAATAAGGCTTTTAACACACAGGAATGATTTTAACCCTATTTGTCTTGTTACCACAGCACAAGTAGATGGTTAAAACACACCCAGTTTCTTACCATGTCACCAGAATTTGTTATTCGAGATTTTAACTAGTTGTCCTGAGCAGTGGCAAGGAGATCTTCCCAAAGCCAGTGGTGTCTTCACATTTGACAGCATCAGGGTCCATTGGCAATTTCAATTCAGGCCTGAATGTGAAAGCTCTGGCTGCCTGCCTTCCTGGCCAACACAGGACAGAACAGCATCAGCCCCAGAAGAGATGGAAATAGAGAAAATACTTTTCTTTCTTGCTTCCTGGGACCCCCTATAAAGGAAGCTTGCATCTTCCCTATTTCACAGTCCTCCACTTCCTGAACATGACACCCTGTGAGATGACTGAACTCAATCCCACCATGTACCTGGCGTCAGCAGGCAGCCTCCAGGCTGTGCCCTTTTTGTGCCACTTCTTACCAACAACACCTACTTTTTAAAATTAGCCAGTCTTCATCTTGTCATGGGCGGGCAGGAAATAAACTCACCAAAAACTGACTTGCAGTTAAAATCCAGGGCAACAGTTTACAAGATCGTAAAGTAAACACAGATAAACAAGGCCATCCTAAATCATTCCTCCTGAAAATGAAGGCTATAATCTATTCACCTGTGGGCCCGATTTTACCATTGCGTCGCGCCGGAAAACGTGGCAAAGTCGGGTGTGAGGCCATTAACGTGATCCATGCCCGCATCCATGCAGATGGTCACTTTGGCCCTATTCTCTCTCCACAGATGCTGTTGGACCTGTTGAGATTTTCTAGTATTTTCTGTTTTTGTTTCAGCTATCTAATTGATGCTTCAGTGAACTAATGTGGGGAATGTAGCAGCGGCTTGAGATAGTGGCATGAAGTTTCAATGGGTGGTGATTGCTTTAACCATAATGGCAAGACTGTCCTTTTTCTGGATGTTGATCATGCTCCAACATATTGTGCAACGTGTTAGCAGACTGACTGCTGACTCATCGGCAGCAATGGGCAGACCCCTCCTGACATGCCCAAGTAATTGGGTCGGGGTTGCAAGATGAAATTCCTGAGCTGCCTGCGCCTGGATTCCAGGCACCAGACATTCAGGCAAACCCGCTTCTGCCCTCACCTCAGGAATTCCTTTTCTTCCTCCAAATTAAACACAGAGATTGGCAGGCACAATGGAATTTCCATGGTTAGCATTGCCTGTAACTGCAGAAGGGAAGTGGTGACAACAGGAATGCTGCAGTGAGAGCCATGCCCACAACTGCCAAGCTCTGGAATTCCCTGGCTAAATATTTCTCCCTTTCTTTCCTCCTTTAAGATACTTCTTAGGACATTCAGTCTTTGACCAAGCTTTTCGTTATTTGTCCTGTTAGTTCCCTGCGTGTTGAATTTACCCATTCCAGTGGAATGTTTTATTACAGTAAAGGTTGCCTATAAAAACAGGCTGACATGTTGATGAGATGCTAAATGGAAGTAAAACAACAGCACTCAGTGGAATGGCTTTAATGATCCAACTCAACTTATCAAGTTCGTCAAAGTTTAAGTATCAATCTTGTCAACCCAGCTTTAAGTGATGGAGTTCAACAACAGACAACATGTGGGTTGGGATTCTCCGGCCGTTCACACCAGGGGGATTTTCTGGTCTTGCTGCAGTGAACAGAGAATTTTGCTGAGCACCAGATACTCCGTCCTCACTGGCAGCAGCATCGGAGCGTGGATAGATGGAGAACCCATTTTATACGGTGCTGATCTGGTTTAATTTTCAACAGATGTAATATGTTGCTTTCTAAATATTAAATGAGTAAAATCAACCACCAAATCTATTTGAGGCTCATTGGGTTGTAGTGATTAACTGGAAACAGGGCAATGCATACTGATTGGGTTACGAGTCTACCCCTATCATGCAATGGCAGGTTTATACTTTGAATAGTATGAAATTAAATATAATCAAAAACGTGCAACATATTTGTTGCATTTGGAAAAAGGTTATTACTTCATTTCTTACTTAGCAACACATGCGACGGAAATCATTCTTTTAAATTGCAAAGTGCTTTTGATTATGGTCATTCTTTATCTGAGTCCAAATAATACAATATTTAGATTTTTTTATCTTTTAATTTGACAGCATTTCTATTGGTTATGCAGTCTGATTGAAGAGGTTCTATTCTGGAATAGAAGACAGGCAGAAGTTGAAATACCTTCACCCTCTTGGGGCTGGAAAACCTTGACTCCATTATATCAAAAAAAGTGGGGTTACCAGCATGCCATGCTTTCAAACATAATGAACTCACAATGCTGCTGCTCACTGTTTCAATTAGTGTTATAACTTCAAAATACTAAACTGAACATTTGAATGTCATTTTTACAAGAGTCCAAGTTTGCACTGCAAAATAGCTGAAGTTGGAAACTGGTCCTCGCAGGGATTGTTGTGGTGTTGGCAGAGGTTCCAGAGATCAGGAGGGTCGAGGCCACGAAGGGACTTAAAAACAAAGATGAAATGTTTCATCATGTGGAGATGCTGGCTTTGGACTGGGGTGGGCACAGTATGAAGTCTCACAACACCAGGTTAAAGTCCAACAGGTTTATTTGGAATCACAAGCTTTTAAAGCACTGCCCCTTCATCAGGTGAGTGGAGAGGTAGGTTTCAACAACAATGCATATAGAGGCAAAGACACAATTGCAAGATAATGTTTGGAACACGAGTCTTTACAGGTAATCAAGTTTTTACAGGTACAGATAATGCAAGTGGAGAGAGGGATAATCACAGGTTAAAGAGGAGTGAATTGCTTCAAACCAGGAGAGCTATTAAGATTTGCGAGCCCAGGCTAAATAATGGGGGTTACACATAGTGTGACATGAATCCAAGATTCTGGTTGAGGCCGTCCTGATACATGCAGAACTTGGCTATCAGTAACTTGGTTTTCAAACATGAGGCATTGGGAGCTGGCACAGGTTAATAAGAATTTAGAATAGAATAAGACATGGACAGAACAGCTTTGAATGAGCTGAAGATTGTGGAAGGTGAAAACCAACCAGGTGAATGCTAGCATTGTAGGGAGGGATCACAGTCAATGGCCTTTTGGCTGGCTCACCACATCCGCTGTACCAGAGCTAAAAACTCCCTAGCTGTTGAGTCTGGAGGGGGACATACATTTATTCCAATCGCATGAGATTTTTCTGCCAATTATTGTAAGAGCGAAAAAAGGCTTGCATTGATAGAGCATCCTTTGGGCCTTCAGGATGTTCCACAGCAATGAACCAGTTCTGAAGTTTAACCACAGTTGTTATGCAAACAAAGGTGGCAGCCTGTTTTCACATGTCAAGCTTCCACAAAAAGGCATAACTGAAAAAGCAAATAAATCAAAGCACTGTAAGAAAGAACTTATTCATCTGCCAATACAATGCCACAATGAAATGTCAGCCTTGATTATGTTCTAAGGTGAGGTAAGCAAGCTTGAAACTACAGCTTGTTGATTCTGAGATGGGAAAGGTACGACTGAGCCAAGCTGACACACATTTTAACAGCAGGTAGTTAATATCAGCAATCTAAGCAATGTTTTCTGATGTGTTTGTACGTATCACAAAAGCACAAATCAGTGCCAAACTGTAACTGTCACTCTTAAGAGCCAGCGCAAATAGTTGATATTGGAAGTGGAAAAGCATACACAAGTGGAGAATCGTTCTGAGGTGGAATTTAAGGCAGTTTCTTGGAGTAAAGGATATTTTATATCTAATTGGTGGTTGACATAGGTAGACTTAATGCTGCCACTGAATAATAAGTACAAATATTTCCCTTCATAGTCCTGGAACGGAATTCTCCAAATTCTCCCCTCCACGGCCACAGGTCTGATAGTGGGCGTGGGGGCAGAATGTGGTAGGATGTCCAGAAATCAGTTTCACACCAGTATGAAGTTACAGTGAGACCTTCTGCTGGTGACTGCCATGGTAGGTCTGAAAACCCACCAGGTACCAACTCCTCCAATGCAAGGTTCTCTGTGATGCTGACACTGGTGTGAAACACATTTGGAATAACAAAGCACACAGGTGTTGTGACTCATCAGTACAATGCCTAGGCTGAATGTTGCCTCCACCTTTCAGGATGGAAGCTGCCCACAATCTTGGACCCTGGAACATCATAGCAATGGGTCGGGGTTGCATCTGCAGGTGGGCTATCTAGATTAGGTGTCCAGGATCAGATCCGTGTTCCAGCCTTGGAATGTTCATGGAAATCCATCTTCATTTTCAGGAGGTCCCCCTTCTTCCTTCATTAGTAGGTCAGTGATGTTGGACACAGGGGCAAACTAAGCATCATTCAAGCTTGCCCCTCTTCTGCATATAGCATAAAATACCCATTATCAATGTGGTAGGACCAGAAGATGTGGTCACCGTAATGGGAAACACCCCACAATCCCACCGCCACCGTAGCACTTAGTTTCAAAATGGAAGAAATCTGTCCCTGGATTTTCATAGATGAGATGGAAAGGTTGAGGCAGAAAATTTCTCAATGTGACGGAGAGCAGCACAGTGGCACAGTGGTTAGCACTGCTGCCTGACAGCGCCAGGGACTCGGGTTCAATTCCAGCCTCAGGTGACCATCTATGTGGAGTTTGCATGTTCTGCCTATGTCTGTGTGAGTCTCCTCCAGGTGCTCTGGTTTCCTCCCACAGTCCAAAGATGTGTGGGTTTGGTTGATTGGCCATGTTAACTTGCCCCTCAGTACCAGGAAGATTAGCAGGGTATATATGTGAGGTTACTGGGATAGAACCTTGTGGGATTGTTGTCAATGTATGCTCAATGAGCCAAATAGCCGCCTTCTGAACTGTAGCATTTATATGACTTTATGATCTGTCTCCTTTAAAAATATGCCCATCTGCTATATATTTGTACTGAAGAAGTGGGATGGAGATGGAGTCAGGCTCAACATATCTGCATGCATGCCAAAGACAACAACAGAGGAGGGTTGAAAGTGGGGCCAGCAGGTTAGGATGCTTGCCACCTTACACTGGAACATGACCTCATTGTGTCAGGCCTCCAAACTCTTGCTCCTTGCTCACCCCGTGTGGCCTTTCCATGTCCACATCCATCCCACTCATACCCCTATTCCTCCATAGCTCCTCGCACCCCAATGCCTTCTCCATGCACCATGATATTCTCCATGACACCCCTGCTAACTTCATGAATCACCCATAGTCACTCAGCCAGTTAAGTTGGAAAGACCTCAGGAGCCATGTGGAAATGAAACATTTACATTTATAACAATCTAATAGAACTCTCTCTCAAACATACTTGATTGTGAAAAATACTCATTCATGAAAGCCTTACAAAACATTTAAATCCCTTCAAGTAGTCTACCTGCTGTAAAAACAAACATCTATGTAGCTAACTACATCAAAGACAGATAATCCTTTAATAAACTCTTCAAACTGTAAATCAAAAGCCCTCTACTAAAATAAGTGGTTCTCAACCTTTTGAAATAGTCAAGCATTCATGATGGGCTCAGCTGTAATAACACTGGAAAATGTAAACTACACAGCAATCCAGGAACAGGTGGTTTTTTGCTTCCTACATGTGACAACTGGTGAAGGTTTTCTCAATTGAAAAGAACTCTTGGAATTTAAATTACTTCAGATTATAATACTAAAGATTCCAATCACTGAAAAGCTAATCTAACCTAAAGTACAGAATCTAACTACTGAAACTGAGAAAACAGATTTTTCTTCCCTTGCCCTATTCCGGCAAATATTACTGGAAACTGGAATGGAGGCGGGAATCCTGGAAGCTATGTGTTCCCCACCATACCTTACCCGTTCTCCCCACCCTCACCCGCACCACCACCCCCACCTGCACAAACATTTTTAAATGCCTTCTGAGTCATGCTGACTCAAATTGGGCACAAAATTCAGAAAAATATTTAAAGTTTATTTATTAGTGTCACGTGTAGGCTTACATTAACACTTCAATAATAGTACACTAAGGAAGAATTTAGCTGGGCCAATGCAACTAACCAGCACATCGTTTGGACTGTGGGAGGAAACCGGAGCACCCGGAGGAAATTCACGCAGACACAAGGAGAATGTGCGGACACAGACAGTCACCCAAGCCAGAAATTGGACGCCAGGCCCTTGGTACTGTGAGGCAGCAATGCTAACCACTGTGCCGCTGCCGTTCGACAGTTGGATCATTTTTAGGCACAAGTGTCCCAATTTTTAAAAATAGGAAACACAAAACTACACACAAAATTGTTTAATTTCAGACCTGCAATCTTATTTGTCGTGTTAAAGAAAAAAAAAATTATTTTAGTTTATAACCTACAGCTGTGAAAATCTCATGCATGAATAAAAATGGAGAACTTGAGAAATGCTCTGAAAGTCAGTTAACAATGTAATTTTTTTTAACTAAAAAGATGAACAACAGGTAAATGTAATGTGTATCCTTATTTCCCTTAGTCCTGGTTCTGTCAATATTATTCTGCCATCAGTTCCAAATGTAAAGAAATCCCACTCACAGCAGACTGACATGTTATTACTTGACTTGCAGCAAGGATTCTTTCAGTATAATATAATAATTTTCTGTCAGCTTTTCCTTTTGTTCCTTCATTCCTTGCGTGTCATTTGGTGACCTATTTCAGTAAGGAGAAGGTTGCACAAACCTGGACTGGCCCTAATCTGCATCTTAATACCGATGTGCCAACCAAATCCATTTTAATTGTGTCAAAGTGCTTAATAATTGTGAGAAATAATGGCTCTCATTTCACAGTGCCGTGATTCAGCCTACACTTGCTTGTGACATTTAATAGCTGTACAGTTTAGATATTACCAGAATGAGGGGATTGTGGCCAAAATTTGGGCTTAACTCATCCATCATCATATCTTACTCTTGAATTGCAGTTCCAGCTAAGAAGCATGCTGTAAACATATCATTTTCCGGATATTTTTCTTGGAACTTTGCTATGCTACATTAAAAACATGAACTATTACCGTAGAATCTATAGTACAGAAGGAGGCCATTTGGCCCATTGAGTCTGACCAAATCCAATCCAGGTCCTATCCCCATAACCCCATGCATTCACCTTAGCTAATCCCCCTTACACTAAGGGGCAATTTAGCATGGCCAATCCACCTAACTTCTACGTCTTTGGACTGTGGGAGGAAACCAGAGCACCCAAAGGGAACCCATGCAGACACAGGGAGAATGTGCAAACTCCACACAGTGACCTAAGCCAGGAATTGACCTCAGATCCATGGCACTGTGAGGCAGCAGTGCTAACTATTGTGCCACCATGCCACCCTATTGTAGGGTTCTCTCTCTGCTACCTCATTCAGCTACCTATTTTTCAAGTGTCAAGCTATAAAATGTGTCTCATTGGTTAAACTGAGCACAGCTAGCCTGTGGGGTGGGAGTGGTTCAGGGAAGTCTGTCAGAATTTGTGACATAGAGAATGCGTACACCAATGCTTAGGGTGGAATTTTTCAAGCCCTCCTGCTGGCTGGATCTTCCAGTCCTACTGCAGTCAACCTCTCGTGACAGGTTGCTCAGCAGTGGGGCAGGTGAGCCACACAAAATATCAAAGACTATGGTGGGACTGGAAGATTGTGCCTGCAGCCAATGGAGTGCAGCAACTGCAGTGGGAAACTACATCCCAAAAGTGGCTGGAAAATCCTGGCCTTAACGTCTCCTGAACCTGAACCTCCTAACTCACCCAGCTTCCAACCAATCGACATTTGTCATATTTTGTCAAAGTTGCCACATTACGTTTGCTGATGATGAGTCTTCTCTCAGTCTGTGAAATCCAGGATCTTATCAGTATCCTCACGCTCCATGGAATTAATTACTCTACTTTCCATTTCAAAGAATCCCTCTCGTGCAGAAGGAGCCATGCGGTCCATGAGATCTGCACTGACGCTCTGAAAGAGCATCTTCCCCAGGCCCACCTCCTCCCACCCCCATATACTTACCCTGCTAATCCCCTTAACCTACACATCTTAACACACTAAGGAGCAATTGTAACATGGCCAATCCACCTAGCTGCACATCTTTGGACTGTGGGAATAAACGGAGTACCAGGAGGAAACCCACGCAGACATGGGGAGAATGTGCAATGACAGTCACCCAATGTTGGAATCCAGTGCCTGGATCCCTGGCACTGTGAGGCAGCAGTGCTAATCATTGTGCCACCATGCTGCCCCACATTTTTTCAGAAACATATAAACATTTGAGCACCAAAGTCTATATGCAAAATATTGATATACATAGTGAACAATTACAGTCTCAGTGAGGAAACTAGTGGAACACCACTAACCATTTCCACTCTGAGAAATTCCCCTGAAATCTTATTTCTGTTCCTCCTTTCTGACAAGTTTTAATACAAATGGCTATCCTTTGTTTGCAGGATAAAATTTTATCCCCTCAATTTTCTGTATAGTTTCCCATGTGGGACCTTGTCAAAGTCCTTTAGAGGTCCATTTATAACACATCCGCTGCATCTCCTCCACTGACCATATATGCCAACTTCTCAAAGAATCTTATTCAAGCACAATTTTCTTTAAGGAAATTCCTGTTTGAAATTCCATCCTCTTTATCTAGATATTTAGTAAGTTCATCTTTGATTAAGTCTTCCAAAATGTAGTCTATCACTCTGTTTGTTTCCATTTCATTACGACCAGGTGAGAAGGGATGGACTGGCTCCCCTCCTCAACTGGTTGCTGCAAAGGTTTAAGTTTCTTTTAATAAGGGTGTGCCTTCGACGATGCACCTCAACAATTGCCACTTGGGTTCACCATTTGTGTCCAGATGAGCAGAGCTTGAGTGTTTTACAACCCCCAATGCAGATTGTTCACAGCTGTCATTGTAACCAGTATCTGCCCATGTTCACTCGAGAGGCTGGAATCACCAAGAGTAAAAAGATTTGCACAGACCTGCCAAAGTGTGAGCATTTGCGCTGGTGCATGGATTAACCGACTGTTCGAAATTAGTCATGGCAAAGTCACATTTATGGCAATCTGCATATTCATTCTTCTTGTCGGCCCCAACCATTGATAAAATGAATTCAGCACATATGTATTAAGAATACTTGTAATTTTGTCACCAGCCACCTGCGACCTCCTCCCCAACCACCTCAGAATAAGAGGGACACGGACAAGCCATTTATCTCCAGGCCATCCTCTGCAGTAGCGAGATGGACTATTTGTAGCAGTCCACATCCAGTCCTTTCCCTCTCCCTTGTGCTGTTTCTTGTCCTAATTGAGAAAATAGACCTGTGAGCAAGTGTAGGTCAGGCATTCGCCAATGGGCATAATTCATTCACTAATTGTGACTTGAGACATGAGTATCACGTTGCATAAGGATTGGGGTGAGTGTCAATGTTAGATGGATGAATGAGGAAATAATACAATGCGTAGAAAAATGAAGATAGGCTGCTGCTGAAATTTGAGTGGGTGTGTGAGGTCATGTGATGGAGTGACCTGGCAAGACATTTGGATTGTTTAAACCACAGATACAATTGAATCACCAATTTTCCAAGCTTGGTTTGGTCATTAAATCACTTCCTGCACAGCAAGGGCTGGGCACAGCAATTCAGTTGTGATCTGTGGGAGTATCTTATGCCCATTGTGCAATTCGGATGTGCAGAACCTGCAAGTAAGAATTTGTTGTTTCAATTCAATTACAATTGTAGCTTCCAAACTGCCACTTAAATTTACCCGTGCAAATCCAACCATCTGCTCAGAAGTCACTTTCAGATTAATGTCATAGAATCGTAGAATCATAGAATATACAGTGCAGAAGGAGGCCATTTGGCCTATCGAGCCTGCACGGACAATTATCCCACCCAGGCACTGTCCTATCCCCATATGTCAGCCACCCTTTTTCTGTTCCTTATCATTAAACTTTTTGGTGGGATTCTGACTTAGAGGCATTCAGTCATGATCTCACAGAAGGTAGCTTCACACCATTGGCTCCTCAGCCAAGTACATACACCAAACATCTGAACCTGCGGTTCATCTCATTCTGGCAGTGTTTCCCAACACACAGGCACTCTAAATCCAGTTCAAGATTTCTATCATTCTATCATTCTGTCTGCATTGAAGTCCCATTAATCACAGCGTACAAGACGACCACATTTTTCCAACCTCAAAAATCATTCTGCATGAAGTCAGCATAAAAGTCACTTTCTCCTTTTCAGCCTCCACATGCCACACTTGCATTTGTAGTCAGCCTCAAGTTTTCACCCCCAAATACATGTTTTGCTTGGTACCGAGTGCAAGGGATCACTTAAGCAATAGTGATGTGTTGCAAAGATGTGCAGGAGTTTAAGACACAGCCACACTTTGTGTTGGATGTCAATCACGTTTCAAACTAATGACCACACCCACGCCATTTACTTTTACATTCAGTGTGCAAGTCAGCACTCATTTTTGGATGACTTAAACATCAACATTTATGGTATCAAGGTTCTACGATGAACTTATCTAAACTTTCCTATGACACTTGAAAATGTAATCACTTACCATAGAAACCATACATTACAGAAAGAGGCCATTCAGCCCATTGAGTCTGCGCCAGCCACAATCCCACCCAGGCCCTACCGCCATATCCCTACATATTTTGCCTGCTACTCCTTCAAACCTATGCAACTCAGAACACTAAGGGGCAATTTCAGCATGGCTAATCAACCTAACCCACACATGTTTGGACTATGGGAGGAAACCAGAGCACCCAGAGGAAACCCACGCAGACACATGGAGAATGAGCAAACTCCACACAGACAGTGACCCGAGTCGGGAATCAAGCCCGAGTCCTTGGTGCAGTGAAGCAGCAGTGCTAACCACTGTGCTACCGTGCCACCCGTACCTTGAACTCTAGTGTGAGATCATTGAACTCCTTCTTACATTTCATCTAGGACCTTGGGGCTACACTCCTTGCATTGACAGTGACAGCTATCTGCACCCATTGTCTTTTCAGTATCTCTCCGGATGGCCTCCTGACTCCGTTGGATTAAGAAGCTCTTTCCTCCTGTTCACCTCCTGCCTGGAGGGCTTCCATTGCTGCGTCAGTGAATTCCGGAGTATACCGTACTCTTTGCAGCAATTTTACTCTTCATGCTGCTCAGACTCTGTTCCACAAGAAGTTCAAGCTCTGCTGCAGTCAGAATGTACCATTCCTATGAGAAGCGGGGACTGGCTTTTAGATAAAACAGCCTTAAATGGCGCTAACCTTGGATGAACTCAATACTCCCTGTTGAGATGTGAAGCTACTCAGCAACAACACATTTAGCGCTGAGCTGCTCACTACAATCATTGACATTAGCAGGCAGCACACAATTTGGGTGTTACATACACTGCAATCTCCAAGTCTGGACCTCAAACATTTTCCCCCCTTTTACTTTTGACCCATGAGATGTTGAATTGATTTGTGAACTACCACAGATCTGTCACAAATGATAGGAACAGTTAGAGTTGATGAATGAAGGCAGTCACATAAGCCGGAGAGAGTAAAATTTCTGCAAGTGATCCACCATAGCTTCAGTGTCAATCAGTCCAATCACCCAAAAATGACCACTTAAGCTATTTCTCACAGTTTCTGTCAAAGTTATAGCGGACTTTTTTGTTAATTTTTTCCCATGCTGCACAAAGTGCAATTACTGTCACATGTTGTTGGTAACCAACTGGACAGTAAGAAGCCATAGACCCATGGCAGATGGGTTTGTTCATGTTTAAGATGAATATCCATGGCTATTCAAATACCCAAATATCTGCAAAGGCCACTCCATTTTGTTAATTCAATGTAGTATATGATGGAGGAATAATACAGCAGATTGTCTTCTACCTTAACCAACTTTATTCTACATACAGCTCAATGGAGATACAAACTCCTTATGGTTCCCCCCATTCCAACTGTTCCAGCTGTATTCATTTATATTCTTTTGGTGGTTGAGCCAATAATTATTACCTTTAATAAGGCAATTAGCTCAACAACATTATTGCCAAAACATGCACTTGCTGACACATTAACACGTGTCATTACTGCCCAGTGGTACTGCTCACGCTCTCATGTGTCCCAGGGACAGATCAAAGTGAGAATCAGGGCTAGACTTTCACTGCAAGATCCCTCTTGGCAAGCAAGAGACACAGCTTCAAATTTAAATTGTTACTTGTTTAACATGAATTCACAATGTTGCCATACACTCATGCCCTTGTCCTTCTAAATGGTAGATGTCACAGGTTAGGAAGGCACTGTTGAACTGTGGGGTTTTTGCCATAAGCAACTCTGTGGCCATCGTGCCCGCGCCGAAATCGGGGCTGGTGAAGCTCATAGGACGTCATTCTCCATTGGCTTTACATGCCATCTTACGAACCTCGGGCATGTGTGCTGGTAAAATTCCGGCCTATGTTTAGAATAAAATTCAACGGACCAAACTGAGCTGGCCAGGTCCTACACATGATGTGGAAATGCCAGCGTTGGATTGGAGTGGGCACAGTAAGAAGTCTCACAGCACCAGGTTAAAGTCCAACAGGTTTATTTGGTAGCACAAGTTTTCGGAGTGTCACTCCTTCTCACCTGAAGAAGGAGTGACATTCCGAAAGCTTGTGCTACCAAATAAAGCCCCTGGACTTTTACCTGGTGTTGTGAAACTTCTTACTGTGCAGGTCCTAAACAACATAACTGCTGGATTGGAATTGTGGCAGTTCGTGAGGGAACGTGCAAGAGAGAAGAACAAGGGGCCCAGAGTAACTGCTGTCCAGACCAGGAGTTGAGAGCTACGGGTTTGGCACAAAAGGAGAAAAAAAAATCTGAATGGGTCCTCCAGTTGAACAGAAGTGACAGGCGAACAATATCTTTCATTTGTTGTGGTATGGTGAGATCTTTGTGCAACTGTCAACAGTCAGTAAGTAAGAATTTGTCCATTCTTGTCAGTGAGAACACAACCTGAAGAATGTGAACACACTTTGCAGGTGATTCATAATAGAAGCTGCGTTCTCTGATCTGGCCCAGATTTCATTCCAAGTTCCTGAGGTGAAATGATATATATTTTAAACACACAATAAACTCCACCTCGCGACCTCGTTTGAATGTAACCTTTTGTTCACATTTGCGATTACTGGGAATTGCTTGCATAATTCTGTTGCACAGCAATAGCCACAGGAAGGAGTTACAAACTGGGTGTGATTTCACTTCAAGATTATTTAAGCTCTTCTTCCCCATTTTGGTAAATGAAACAAACAGAAGCTTTCTATCCATGAGTTCACAGAGACCTAATGACATGTAACAATGTAAACAAAACTGAAACGCTCCGAAGGAGCAGCCCTGTTTTTCTAAATGGTGGAACCATGTTCATGGTGCTCTCCTTGTTTTGCATCACTAATTTGACCTATTGGGTTGGGTGTATCTCCTGATGCAGAAGAATCGCCAATGTCCATTTTATTGTCACTTTTTTTCAGAGCTCCTTAATGATTGTCACCTCCATAGGAGTTAAATGAACACAGACACACTCTTCCTCCAATTGTCAGCTGCTCCCTGGTATTTTGTGCCTATTTGTCCCATTAGAAAGGAGGAGGTGTGTTAGTGAGCATCCTGCGATATCCTTGGCTGTCATGTGGTTGAGGAACTGGCGGTATGTGTGAGCTGCATAGGCCTGCAACACTGCCGAGTGTGTTAGGGTGAGGGAATTGAAGTCTTTAGCACTGATTATTGGAGTTGGTTAGTCATTGATAAATGGAGGTGCAGTGAATTGAGTGGTTGGTGAGGCCAGTGGTGCAACCATTGCGATATATCATCTTATGATTTTCTTTTTTCCTTGATGATTCCTGTCAAATCAACTCGTCTCCATTTGCACTGCATCCACGTTCATGATGTTAGACTCCTGCTCTGTTACTTCCACCCATTTCCCCCTCTGCATGTGATTTTAGGGCCTCAAGCATCTCCCCCTTCTCCAACCCCCAAGGTAGAGGATGTCTCTCCTTCTGTGCCAAGGCTCAAGTGCAGCGTTGCAGACTGTGATGACCTCAACGAGGCCCTCAGAGTATGAACTTCCTGATTGAGATAACGATTGTCTGTCCAATCAGGAAGTTTCACCTATAAATCATAGAATCCCTACCGTGCAGAAAGAGGCCATTCAGCCCTTAGAGTCTGCATCGACCATAATCCCACCCAGCCCCTATTCCCATATATTTATCCTGTTAATCCCTTTAAACTATGCATTCCAGGACACTAAGGGGCAATTTAGAATGGCCAATGCACCTAACCCACACATCTTTGGGCTGTGGGAGGAAACTGGAGCATCCAGAGGAAACCCACGCAAACACAGGGAGAATGTGCAAACTCCACACAGACAGTGACCCAAGCCAGGAATTGAATCCAGGCCTCTGGAGCTGTAAGGCAGCAGCACCAACCATTGTGCCACCATGCCACCCACAATATACATGGGGAGTATAATTCTATTGACATTCCGGATTCTGACTTTGTACCTGAAGCACTCTTCGGAGTGGAGACAAGTTTGCAGATAGGGGGAATCTGGTGAAGTGGGATAGGGGAAATCTGGCCCCTGAGGAGTTATTTCTGAGACCCTTGGCTCAGGCTCGCATGCAGATTTAGACATTCCTTAAAGAAATTGTTCAGATACAACTGCCCATTTGCTCTCCCCTTTAAGAGTATGGGTTGCCTTTAGGTAGTGCTATACACTAACCATAAAGGTATTCTGCTTTACTGTGTGCAGCCTATCAACACAGATAGCCCTGGTCGCATGCAGTGATCATTAGGGTCATTAGATGGTGCAAATTTAATTGTTACCTGCAACCCAAGGGAGGGTACAATTTAATGAAGTAATAATCCACATCCATCTTCGAGGTTGTCCGATTCAACCCAAAGTATTCTATTTCTTCTAAAAAATCTCAATCCTAAAACTGAAAAGTGCAATCATGCAATTTACCTTGCCACTGGCTGCAGGTAGAATTCTACCATTTTACCATGTTGAGGGGAAGATTGCACGAATGAACTGAGTGTAACCGTACCCGTGGCCAAAGGTCAATTTTCCAAACTCAGTGTAAAAATAAAAGAAGAATTTGTTGTTGCCTCATCACATCCACAGCACTCCCTGAAGGCCTCCCCTGCCAATGGATTACTTTTGAGGAGCAGTCAATGCTGCTAAGCATCAACTTCAAGAAGGTGGGCCTCCCGCTGTAAGCAGCCTAAAAAACCTTGCAGTCAAAAAGAATTCGACATGATCTGCAACTAGGTACTTCGTGTGAGAACACATCACCACTAAGATGTAGGAACTGCTTCTTCCTAGCAACGAAAGTCAGGAAGGTAGTTCGCCCAAGTGGGATTTTCCAGCCTTGCCAGAACCGGAAAATCACATCCGAGGTCAACGGACCTCTCTAAGGTCTGCCCCTCACCCACTCCCATTCCTGTGGCGGATGGGATGGTAAAATTCATTCTCAAATGTCTTATTTTTATTTTAAAATCCTCAGCGATGAGATGAAAATACAAGGCGACATTTCAGTCTGGCTAAAATGGCACATTATGTTACCCCTTTCTAAGGATGAGAATATTTCCTTTTATGTTTTGAACATGCTTTATCTCTAGATTTCGGTTTTGCAGCATTCCCAGTGCCCCTCTCTTTCTAACAGCCCTACATTACCTGGACTTTCCCAGAACTTACATTTTTAGTCAAAAGTATCAAACAGGCGAATGATTTGCACTATGGGGTGAAGCAATGCAAATTCTGCCAACAGTGAAACCCTGATCTCTGATATTTACCAGAAGGGAACCCCTGGCAGTTCCTTATGTGAGAGCAAACTAGATTAAGAGAACAGCTGAGACCAATATGCAGCAATAACAGAAGATTGGGGCGAAATAACCTGCCTTCATATTCAGGCAAGGAATAACGAGGTGTGACTCCGAATAACTTGAACCAGTGGAAACTCATTCTTGGTGCCCGGGTTCAAATCCTACCACGGCAGGTGATGGAATTTGAATTCAATTGGAATTAAGAATCTACTGACGACCATGAAACCGTTGTCGATTGTCGGAAAAAACCATTTATTTCAGTAATGTCCCTTAGGGACGGAAATGTGCCACTCTTACCTGGTCTGACCTATATGGTGACAGTAAAAAGTCTGACAACACCGGGTTTTAGTCCAACCGATTTATTTGATAATACTCAGAAGCTTTCGAGGGGACTGCCTCTTCATCAGGTGAATGGAGAGTTCTGGCCTCAGAACTCAGAACATGTATTGCATGGTACATTGGGGAGACCATGCAGATGCTACGACAACGGATGAATGAACATCGCTCGACAATCACCAGGCAAGACTGTTCCCTTCCTGTTGGCGAACACTTCAGTGGTCACGGGCATTCAGCCTCTGACCTTCGGGTAAGCATTCTCCAAGGCGGCCTTCACGACACACGACAGCGCAGAGTCGCTGAACAGAGACTGATAGCCAAGTTCCGCACACATGAGGACGGTCTCAACAGGGATCTTGGGTTCATGTCGCACTATCTGTAACCCCCGTGACTTGCCTGGGTTTGCAAAACCTCACTTACTGTACTGTCTGGAGACAATACACATCACTGTAACCTGTGATCAGTGCTCCTTCCACTCACATTGTCAGCCACTTCAGGTCTTGAACAGCAGGTTAGGTGTAAGGATTCGCATTCTAATCAGTAATCTCTAAACTGTCTGTGCTTTATATGCTCTGTCTGAGGCCAGAACTCTCCATTCACCTGACGAAGAGGCAGTCCCCTCGAAAGCTTGTGAGTATTATCAAATAAATCGGTTGGACTAAAACCTGGTGTTGTCAGACTTTTTACTGTGTTTACACCAGTCCAATGCCGGCATTCCCACATCATGACTACATGGTGACTCCAGAGCCACAACAAGGTGGGTTGACTCTCAACTGCCCTCAGGCAACAAGAGATAGGCAATAAATGCTGGCCAGCCAGCAATGCCCATGTCTCGCGAATGAATAAAAAAAGTTTAAAAATGGGGAAAAAAATGAAAAAGTTTGGGTAAATAATTTGTGTTTTGAAAAAAATCACTCATGTAATTTTCTAATTTCTACATAAAGACAGGAAGCCACTATAATATCTGAATGTCAGTTACTGGTTGGATATATTTTTGCCGGAATTTTCCGACCACGCCTATGGCTGGGTTTATCTGGTTCTGTTGCAGTGGATGGAGATTTGTAGTATGACATCGGAGAATTCCGGCTTTTGACAATGTTTAACACAATGACTGGAATCAAACCGAAGGGAAAGGCATCAGCAGGAGTACAGCTCGAGGCTCTCCAGCCAGGGGACCCTGTGAAGTGTGAGAAAGACAGTTTTACATCCCTCGCACACTAACGACACAGGAAGGAGGCACTGCTGCTGGCAACCCCCCTGAAGCCAACCTCCCCCCTCCCCCCAGTCACCCCCATCCATGGAAGGGTGAACCCATCCCTCTCTCCATCAAAATGCACCCTTCTCATGTCTAACAGTGTTGTCTCGTGATCACAAGGCCAAGGGCTTTCAAAGTGCTGCCAGGCTCCCCATCTTGGTTGTAAGATAGATGTGAACACCAGAAACTGTAACATGAGTGGGGGCTGTGGTAGCTGACACTGGACATCCAGGGTTTCTGAGCCCTTGATAAACTCATTCGATTGCAGAATGCATTAGGCTCTCTGTCAGGCAAGAGTGTTCAGACAGATTGCTAAGGATGAGAGTGGCACAGTGGCAGGGACCAGGGTTCAAATCCAACCTTGGATAACTGTCTGTGTGGAGTTTGCACATTCTTCCCGTGTCTACTTAAGATTCCTCCGGGTGTTCCAGCTTCCTCCCACTGTCCAAAGATGTGCGGGTGTGCAGGTTCGGTTGATTGGCCATGCTAAGTTGATCCTTAGTGTCATAGGGATTAGTAGGGTAAATATATGGGGTTACAGGGATAGGGCCTGGGTGGGATTGTTGTCAGTGCAGGGTTGATGAGCCAAATGGCCTTCTCCTGTACTGCAGGGATTCTATAATTCTATATGAGAAGCATTGCTCTATCTTCAGTGCAAGCCACGATCATTCTCCCACAGAGTCTGGGTAATGGCTTCAGCAACCTGCCCATAATGCCTGGCAACAGCATGTTATAATGTAACCAATGATAACATTGGAATCTGTTACAATGTAACCAATGGTAACATGCTTTGAGTTGGTCAGCTGACTAGCTGACCCAGTAACAATGTAACCAATAGCAGAATGATGTGGTGGTCAGCTGACCAGGTATAAATAGAAAGCAGATGGGACTTGTGGAGAACTTGTGTGGCCTAAGTGTGGCCCCAAGTGTTGGTATAATAAAGTTTCTTTATTAAACCATTTTCTTTAATTTACTTTGTGAAGTTAATTCTTTTATTGCTTACAACTGAAGTATCCTTACTGCTGGACGAGCACAACATCGACACGTACTACTGGCACCATTTTAGGTGTTAATCTCCATGGTGGGAGAGCTAGATGCTCCTAGTCCTACTTATCCCCGGAGCGAGATGCTACGAGACCATCCCTAACTTGTCAGCCAGTTGGGCCCTGACCGCTACCCAGGCTTCTTCCGCCGTCTCCTCAGTATGGTCACTCTCACCTCCCTCTTCATCCAAATAGATGTGATATTCCTCCACCTAATTCAGATGATCTCCCCACTGCAGCGTCAAATTGTGGAGAGCACGGCAAACCACAAGTATGCGGGAGACCCTCTGAAGTCTGTATTGTAGTGTCACCCCGAGCAGTTCAGGCACCTGAGCTGCATTTTCAGCAGGCCAATTGCCTATTCGACCAGCACACGTATTGCAGTGTGAGCCTCATTATAACAAGTCTCAAAAGGTGCTAGTCGCTTTCACACTGGCGTCATCAGCCACCTCCTGATTACACGGCAGTCATCCTCCCCTGGGTATGAGGCTCTTCAGGTCACATGAGGAGAGACACAGCCCATTCCTGAATGCCCCACTGAGCCCTGACAGCCCGGCCTCTCCTGGGACCACATCCTGGTAAGTCACCGTTGCCCCCCAGTTACGAGCCTATTGTTTTCAAGCATTCCCACCTTCTGGCAAGCCCCCACTAAGGAAGGGCACTCCCTCAACTGGGATATGGACAGGAATCCAGAAAGGAGGATACGGGAAGCACTGCTTGCACACAACATACACAAACACTTTAAAACAAGGGGTGCCCCAACTTGAAGGGAAGGTAAAGCCTACAAGTGACCCTGCTGACCCCTCTCCCTGACATGCCGATTCTGAGGCTCCCAGTCCTGAGTTGCACATATCTGTGTCTCCCAGGTCCTGTCCAGTGTCCCCTTAGCAGTGAACATCCTGGAGGGTGCTGGCTACCCGAGCGCTCACCTCCAAAATCCCCTCTCAGAGATGAACGTGCCAGATTCACACTTACGTAGACTGGTGTAAATGGCACCAGCGTGACGTTATGCTGGTGCCCACTGAATATCCAGTGAGGGGGGAGGTCCCAGAGTGCTCATTAATGACATGCTAATGTATTCAAATGAGCTTCCTGGGGTCCTAGGGTGTGTTTCACGCACCTCAACTGGCGAGGGGGCTGGAAGATCAGAAACCTGCTGATGTGAATCACATTTTCCGAGTCTCCCAGGGATTTGGAGCATATGCTAATATCCCCCTGGATGGAGAGGGAGGGCTAAAAATCACCCCCTGAGCTCCAATATATCAATACTTCTATTCTGCTTAATGGCCCCAGTCTGAACTCAAATTTCCTTGCTAATAAAAAAGCAGCTTATTTTATACCCTGTTTGAACAAAGAAGAAAGATAATTACAGGAACAGGCCCTTAAACCCTCCAAGCCTGCACCGACTATGCTGCCAGTGTGAACTAAAAACCCCTACTCTTCCAGGGACCCTAATCCTTCTATTCCCATCCTATTCATGTGTTTGTCCAGACACCCCTTAAAAGTCACTATCTTATCTGCTTCCGCTACCTACCCCAGCAGCGAGTTCCAGGCACCCACCACCCTCTGTGTAAAATACTTGCCTCACACATCTCCTTTAAACTTTGCCCCTCGCACCTTAAACCTATGCTCCCCAGTAATCGACTCTTTCACCCTGGGAAAAAGCTTCTGACTATCCACTCTCTCCATGTTAGTAATCGTTGCTGGGCAACTTCTCCCAGAATGTCCCACTGAAGTCCTTCAGCCGCCTCTATCAGATTAAGACATTCGAGTAGAGAGAATTGCAGGAGTGCATTTAATTCTTTTGGATGAATTGTGAATGTGGTTTTGGTTAGTGACATTAAAGTGAGAACCATCTACTCTGATGGTTCAGACGATGCTAAAAATCAAATGACACTTTTTCAGGGAGAAGCAGTGAATTCTCCAGGAGTTCTGCCGGACTTTTTGCCAAACACACCTCCAAACTGTACACAAAAATCAGGAAGCGGTTTTCTACTTCATAATTTATTCATTGCACTGAGCATTCTGGGATATTTTTGAGAGGTGTAATGTCAGATATAAAGACACAGCCTTTTTTTTAATCAGATAAGTAAGTAATGACACATTAATGTAACTACGCTCTGGTGGCACAGTGGTTAGCACTGCTGCCTCACAGCGCCAGGGCCCTGGGATTCAATTCCTGGTTTTGGTCATTGCCTGTGTGGAGTCTCCAGGTTTTCCCTGTGTCGGCAGGGGTTTCCTCCGGGCGCTCCGGTTTCCCCCCACAGTCCGAAAGACGCGCTGGTTAGATGCAGTGGCCATGCTCAATTCTCCCTCAGTGTACCCAAACAGGTGCCGGAGTGTGGCCACTAGGGAATTTTCACAGTAATTTAATTGCAGTGTTACTGTAAGCCTATTTGTGACACTAATATGTAAACTTAAACACAGGGACTGCAGTGGTTGAAGAAGGCTGCTCACCACCACCTTCTCGAGGACAGTTAGGGACAGGCAATAATTGTTGGCTCAGCCAAAGATGTCCACATCCCATTAATGATTCAGCAATTGATTCGAGGATTCGATGAACCTTCCCAACCCCTAGCCTAATGACTTCCAGTTCCCATGATCCCCAGCTCGACCTCCAAACCCACTTCCTGTAATGCTAGCAACTGCTCAGTTTTTTTACCACCCTTCACCGTGGGTTACTAGTTTTATTGTAATGAGGCCCGAGGCTTAATTCCTTGAGGGGTTCAGGCCTGATCATCCAGGGGCATGAATTTGCCCACCCCTCACCCCAAAAAGGCAGGTGTGGCTGGATTTCTGGGCCGTTGTCTGTCGGAGCTTTCACTGATGTTCAAGAAAAATAGTCAAAATGTGAAGCGCAATTTTTCAGACAGTGCGGAGCTAAGTTGCGAGACACTGCGTGAAAAATTACGCCAATTTAACTTGAATTCATGCTGCAATGGGAGAGGGCAAGTGGGGGTTTATTCAAAGCACAAAAAGATGAGGTTTGCTGTTCAACAAATAGGTTAAATTCCTGTGGTAGCATGGTCCCCTCCAATGGGCGATTCGTTGCAGGTCACGTGACGGGGCTGGTGGAACCAATGGAGTGTGAGTGCACGAATCTGGGCCAATCTGGAGTGAGGGTGTGCATTCCCAGGGCTGGAGTCAGGGGGCGGAATTCTCCCGTCCCGCCTGCCACAGGAACCGTCGCGGGCGGGATGGGAAAATTCAACGGATCATTGCAAAGGTTCATTGACCTCGGGTGGGAATTTGCTGTCCTGGAACAAATGCAGGCGGATAATTCTGCCCATGGTGCTGTCGGGGAACAAACCTGTACGTTTGTGCTGTTGGACACTTAGTCGTACACAACCCACCTCAGTCAGTAAAGCTTTTAGTTTATTCCTTGTCACACTGCGTCGCCTCAAGTTACTACTATTCACCTGTGGGTTCATTTCAGATAGCAACCATTATGAATAGAAGCGTCCAACTTGACATTTGAAGTAACGTGAAAAAATATTCTTATCGCCACTATTCTGAGAAATCTAAACAGAAAGCTCAGTTCGGAGAAGAGAGTGATACAACGCAAGATAAGCAGTACTGAGTATAACACTGAGCAAGACTTATCGATGCAACCCTGACGATGCAGTTTACAAAATGGGACAGCAGAGTTTTTATATTTGCTTGTCTGTTTTTGAATTCCCAGAATGAATGTTATTTTGCCCATATCTGCAGGATCCTTTGCAGAAAATCTCTGGTATGTTCAACTTTTCACTATTTCAACTTGGTTTCACATATTCAGATCTGGTTTCAAAACACCTCTGCTTTTGGCATTGCAGATTCAAGCGAGCAAAAACACGAATGGTGCTTGTGTGTTCTTCCTGATATGTCTATTGATAGGCATATCATTTGTTTTCCTCACTCAATACTGCACTGATATATATTTATTGCATTTATGCAATGTCTGACAAAAAAACCCAAGTCTCTCTATGTTCACCAGCATCTATATTTGGTAGCACCATGTTAGAATATTGCTCCATCATAAAAGACTTCCACGTTGTATCAACAGTGCCACTGAGAGGCAAACCTTTCCCAAATTGCAGTATTTCAGTGCCATCTGCTGTTAAAGAAGTATTCCAGCTGAGCGACTGTGCCCATTACTCATTGAATTGCAGAAGCTGGGAGTGAGAGGATCCAAATTTTGGATCGGGAACTTGGTGAGGTTTTGCAGAGGTCCCGCCAACCGACTGAACGTGGTGGATGGAGGGGGCAAAACCGCTTTCTCAGCTGGTGGTACCCAGTGGCAGCCAATTAACTTGGATCAGAGGACCAGCAACTTAGCAGTGCTACAGCTAATGATGGCTGCTGTCTGGGTGAAATAGACACATCAATGGAAGAATGCCCTTAAAACTAGGTAGGTGAAGGTGCCAGGGCATTCTGGCAGGCCCTGATGAGGGAGATCACAGAGGGTAGCGAATGCCATTGCTGCAGGGTCAGTCATTGCCACGGCAATCTCTTCCATGAGCCAAAGAGTTGGAGCCCAGGCTGTGCCAGTGAGATCCACTCCAGCTACTGGTACCATTATCACTGGAGGCATGAAGAGATCTACAGCTGACCACCTAAGTGGTTCTGTTGGTTTCTGGAGCTGCGGCGGGGGGGAGGTCTTCCTGCCTTCTTTCCCACCACAATCATAATGGCATGGCAGCAGAAAGGCATCATACACGCCACCTAATGTCTCCCCACACCATTTTGACACCCTTCCCACTTCCCAACCCATCTCCAGAGGCTGTTAATTGGATTGCCCTCCCAGAATTGGAAACCAGATTTCAGTGATGTGTTTGTTTATTACAAAACAGGTTGTAGTAAAGCTTCAATGCTCTTGTATTTTTTCTGGTGAGCAATGTTCCAGGGTAGGGAAGATTTTCTTTCTCTGTTTGCGGTACTTGGCACTTGGTGATAACACCGTCAGTTCAGCTTTCACAAAGCTACTTCCCTTAGACAACTTCAGTAATTGTATTTCCATCACTCAATGTCCAGTAACACTATCACTAAGCCTTCTTACTCCATCCCCTGAAACATCCTCTCCCATTGTCTATGGTACCCCTTCCTCACATAAAGGGAAATTTATTGACCAGCCTTTAAACAAACCCCTTTGTCATCGAACACTTTTTACAGGCAAGAAAAGATTTCCATTGATTTCCAAAATATTTTAACCTGTTGCATTTTTCTTTGAAATACAATCAGCGTTTTACAAATTGCCCTTAAAGCATATTGTCAAGATGTTTATTAGCTGTATAAATGTTGATAAAGAGTGAACTGCTATAATTGATGTCCTCAGACATGAAACCACTTATTCTCCTCCACAGATTTTCATTGCTTATGGACTAGCTACAAGAGCAGGTCAGAGGCTGGGAATCCTGTGATGAATAACTCGCTTCCACAAAGCCTATCCACCATCTACAAGGCACAAGATAGGAGTATATACTTTCCCCTTCCCTGGATGGGTGCAACTCCCAACAACACTCGAGAGGCTCAATCCTTCCAAGACAAAGCGGCCTGTTTGATTGACACACCTTCCACAAACATACCCTTCCTCCACCACTGACAAACAGTAACAGTAATGTATACCATCGACAAGATACACTGCAGGGACTCACCAGGGCTCCTTAGACTTCAACCTTCCAAAACCACAACCTTGACCATCTAAAAAGATAAAAGCAGCAGTTAAATGGCAAAACCACCATCTGGAAATTCACCTCCAAGCTACTCGCCATCCTGACTTAGAAATATATTGCCATTATTTCACTGTCGACGGGTCAAAATCCTGGAACTCCCTCCCTAACAGCACTGCGGGTATACCTACACCACGTGGACTGCCGTGGTTCAAGAAGGCACCTTCCCACGTGCAATTGGGGAAGGGCAATAAACATTGGCCGAGCCAGCGACACCCAATCCCATAGATGAATTTTTAAAACATCATTCTGTATCTCAATTATTCACGCATGCAACAAATAATGTGTCAATGTGCTCAGAAATCAGTGCTTTTACTGTCCTGGAACTTTTCGCACTGATGGATAATTGGGCAACAAATGATGCTGCCACTGACAATGTAAAACTCTGTGGTATTTGTTACAGTATATCTTATGACACTCGTGCAAAACTTCCTTTAAAAAAAACCACCATCGTTGGAAGTTAAGTACATAAATCTCATACCCAAACACTCAATGGATCTGACACAGCATTTTGTACAGTTTCATTCAATGACACATACTTGGGTTGCTGATTGAGTGTTTATTTTTTTTAAATGCAGGACACAATAGCTCATATTAATTTTTTTTTAAATTCATTCATGGGACATGGGCATTGCTAGCTAGTCAGCATTTATTGTCCATCCCTAGTTGCCCAAGGGCAATTAAGTCAAATGTTCAGGACTGAAAAGGACAATTGTCATCCACCTTCCAGTCCTACTGTCTAGAAAATATCCAACTTCATTACATCTCTCATACAGCTATAATTTTTTTTTGCTCTGCAGGCATTATGTAGTATTAAATAGTATTCACAGTACCATTTACGCTTCTTCCTCACTTTATCATTAGCATATCCTGTCATTCCCTTCTCCCTCACATACTTATCTAGCTCCCACTTAAATGCACCTCTGCACTCCCCTCGCGGTAATAAGTTCCACATTCTGACTATTCACTGGGTAAGAAAGTTTCTCTTGAATTCCCTAGTATACGCATTAGTGACTGCCTTATACATATAGTCTCCAATCCTGTAGTAGCTTGCAAGTGAAAACATCTTCTCCATCTCTCCCCTATCAAACATAACCTTAAAGATCTAATGTATTTGATAAACTGATCTCAAAATTGCTGATATAGTCAGTGTCAACAGCTTCCCTTGGTAATGCATTCCATGTCACGTTCCTCTGTCAAGTACATAAATCTGAATTGTCTCTTCACCCTCCTTTGAAGTTCAAGTCTACGCCCTCTGTTTGTAATGTCTTCTTCTGAGATTACAACTGAGATAAAGAATATTTTCGTCTGCACCGCGATCATTTTTTATAATTGCAGAACAGAAGTGGTAAAGTTTGGTCACGATCCAATAGTTGCCTCCAGTCACTTTAGAATCATAGAATTCCTACAGTGCAGAAAGAGGCCATTCAGCCCATCAAGTCTGCACCGACCACAATCCCAATTCAGGCCCTATCCCCATAACCCCACATATTTACCCTACTAATCCCCTGACACTAAGGGACAATTTAGCATGGCCAATTCACCTAACCATCACATCTTTCGGAGTGTGGGAGGAAACCAGAGCACCCAGAGGAAACCTACGCAGGCACAGGAAGAATGTGCAAACTTCACACAGGTTCCACACCCTATACATGGTGTCGCTAAATCACCCTTCTGAATGTAATCAATGACTCTAAAGTGACAACAATGATTGTCACTATATCTGCAATGGCTCAAGACAGTGGCCACCTTCTGAAGGGCACCTATGGATTGGCAGTAAAAGTGCTGGCTTTGCCTGCAATGCCCACATGTCGTGAAATATTTTTTAACAAATCTGTTGAATGTAAAATTCAATCTTCAATATTTTGCAGCTTAAGAGAGAAGCAAAAGAGAAAAGGGGTGAATAAAAACAAAACCTACTCAGTAATTAAGAGTGCATTCACTGAGCCTCTCTTCAATGCACACATTGCACTTATTATTTTCTCTTTTGAAAGTCTATAGCACCACCTGCTGGTTCTTTACAGGAAAAGAAAGTTATTGGGTCCTGAAAGCAAATATGAGGCTGGAATTTCTTCAATCTGACTTACAGCAAAATGCAGTTGAAATTTAGGTTGGTTTTTATGCTGATAGCGATAAGAAACCAACATCTTCCTGGGAATCTCACTGAACATACAACTTGGCATGAAATAAGCTTAAATTGATCCCAATAATTGGGCCCCCACTACAGAAGACACGGTGGCACAGTGGTGAGATCTGCTGCTTCATCATCCAGTACTTCCCCGGAGCGGAGAAACTACGACAGCTTCTCCGAAGCCCTCAACATGTTGTCAATAAAGACGAACATCTCGCCAAGGCCATCCCCACACCCTCATTTCTTGCCTTTAAACAACCTCACAACCTCAAACAGACCATTGACCGCAGCAAACTACCCAGCCTTCAGGAGAACAGTGACCACGACACCACACAGCCGAGCCACAGCAACCTCTGCAAGATGTGCCGGATCATCGACACGGATGCCATCATCTCCATAGAACCATAGAACCCTACAGTGCAGAAAGAGGCCCTTCGGCCCATCGAGTCGGCATCGACCACATTCCCACCCAGGCCCTATCCCCATATCCCTACACATTTACCCACAAATCCCTCTAACCTACGCACCTCAGGACACTAAGGGACAATTTTAGCATAGCCAATCAACCTAACCTGCACATTTTTGGACTGTGGGAGGAAACTGGAGTACCCGGAGGAAACCCACGCAGACACGAGGAGAATGTGCAAACTCCACACAAATCTCACATGAGAACACCATCCACCAGGTACACAGTACATACACTTGCAACTTGGCCCACATTATCTACCTGATACGCTGCAGGAAAGGATGTCCCGAGGCATGGTATATTGGGAAGACCATGCAGACATTACAACAACAGATGAATGAACACCGCTAAACAATCACCAGGCAGGACTGTTCTCTTCCTGTTGGGGAACACTTCAGCAGTCAAGGGTATTCAGCCTCTGGTCTTCGGGTAAGCATTCTCCAAGGCGGCCTTCAGAATCCTGAGCAGAAACTGATAGCCAAGTTCCACACACATGAGGATGGCCTCAACCGGGGTCTTGGGCTCATATCACTCTACCTGTAACCCCCACGACTTGCCTGGGCTTGCAAAATCTCACTAGCTGTCCTGGCTGGAGACAATACACACCCCTTTAACCTGTGCTTAATGCTCTCTCCATTCACCTTGTCTGTACTTTTGAGACTTGATTACCTGTAAAGATTCGCATTCAAGCATTATCTTGTAAATTGAAGTTGTGTCTATACACGTTTGTGAACACAGCTCCCTCTCACCTGTTGAAGGGGCAGTGCTCTGAAAGCTTGTATCTTTTGCTACCAAATAAACTTGTTGGACTTTAACCAGGTGTTGTGAGACTTCTTACCGTGCTTCACAGAGCCAGGGACCTATTCTAGGTTTCATAGAATCCCTACAGAAGAAGGCCATTCGACGCATCGAGTCCATACTGACCACAATCCTACCCAGACTCGATTCCCGCAACCCTTCATATTTACTCTGCTAAACCCCCTGACACTAGGATTAATTTAGCATGACCAATCAACCCAACCTGGACATCTTTGGACTGTGGGAGGAAACCAGAGCACCCAGAGGAAACCCATGCAGACACGGGGAGAATGTGCAAACTCCACACAGGCAGTAACCGAGGCCGGAATTGAACCCAGGCTTGCTTTCTGGCTTGGATCATTGTCTGGGTGGAGTTTGCATGTTCTCTCCGTATCTGCATGGGTTTCCTCTGGGCGCTCCAGTTCCCTCCAACAGTCTGCAAGACGTGCTGATTAGATGCACTGGCTGTGCTAAATTCTCCCTCAGAGTATTCGAACAGGCATCGGAGTGTGGCAACTAGGGGATTTTCACAGTATCTTCAGTGCACTGTCAATGTAAGTTTAGTTGTGACACCAATAAATGAAGAAAAATCTCCAGTTTGCTTCTTTTAAATCCCCTCTTACCTTAATAATGATATAAATTAAAGTTTTTAGCCATTAAAAGGCACCTGCTTTCCCTAAAGGTGCAGAGATGTTAGACATTTTCAAGAACCCACACTGTGGCCTTGCATACTCATTGCACTTGTCAGGTGAATGACCATCTGTCTGTGAAAGAAAATAGTTCACACACTGAACCTAGTTGTATGCTTGTATAACTTATACTCAAGGCTTTCTAATTCTGAATGCTAAGAACCATTGGACTCAATATCAATCTAATTCTCTTCCTCTGGACTCTTTCTTAGGCTTATCCCATATTCCTCAACACATGGGAAGACCAAAGCTGAAGACAGTGTTCTAGATGTGACCTGTAAGGAGAACTTACCATTCATTTTGAAGAATATTCCACAACAGTTCAATCTAAAAAAATGCCTTGAGCCAAAAAAGGAAAAAGTAGAAAATTTGATTAAAAAGTATAAAGTCAAGAGCCAAGGGAGGCGGAAGGCAGAGGTACAGAGAGAGAAAGCAGGATTAGGCTATTGAGTTGGACAATCCGCCTTGACTGTGATGAATGGCCGAGCCTTCCTGCTCCTATCTTCTATGTTTCTATGTGGTAAGAGAAGAAATTCCAGGATTGGAGGTCTGGGCAGTTGTCATGAGAGGGGTGAAGTAACCGTAGAAAGGTTATGGTGTAGACAGAGACCATTCAGCCCATCGTGTTTGTGCTGGAGACAAGAGAGGCATGCACAAGGAATGGACGAATGGTCAGCACCTGTCTTTTAGTCTAGACAAATGTGCCATGATGTAATTGGGTAGGGTCCACTCCAAGCACATTTAGTTAAGGCCCGCAACACTCAGTAGCAGTTGATGAATCCATGTGGTGCAGCACAGGCAGGCTGCAGAAGAGGTTAGATCCAAAAGCTGAAAATAAGCAATGACACAGTTGTTGCAGTTGTTTCTGTTACCTAAGCAAAGCAATGGTGGACCCATTCCATCCATACCAAGTTGGGGGGATTCTTCAGATGGGTGATATTTTTGATAAAGGCCGTACCTATGGAATATGTGTTGGTTGTGTGCTGTGGTGGGCTTAAGATCAGGCTACATCCTAAAAGAAGAGGAAACAAAGTTATTTGTAAGGAAGTCAGACTTTTGAAGGACTGAGTGTGATTATCTATATTATGAGTAAACTGTTGAGCTCATTTATAAGATCAGTCATCGCTGCCTCCGCCATTTAACACATAATTTATAGCTTAGAATCAACAGCAAAGTGTCAGTTAGTTCATGTTTAAGTAAGGTTGACTTTGGGTTTTAGAGAACAGGTGACTAACTAAGATAGTGTTTAACGTTTGCTTTGTTTGACTCTTGTATAGTTAAAATGTTTGAATTGTGAATGTTGTGTCTTTATTCTTTTAGTAAATACCCTAACTTCTTCTGGAAAAGCTGCCAATGAAACAGCGAGGGGTTCCCTTCTCTTTTCCCCCAAGTTAAGATCTTATCTCCTATACTTTTAAAATCCAGCATAGACACTATGAATTTCCCATCAAAAGGAACCTCTGGTGTAAAATTCATCGATACTTTGGAAAAGACAAGCTACAGATTAAAAAGTTACATAATTCTGCAATCTAAAAATACTTGGAAAATATTCCGCGACACTGCGGTGACCAGCTGAGGACTCATAAACAGTAAACAATCAAATTTTTTTTGACAGAATTGAACTCTAATTTAGCTAAGTGGGTCATTTGAATCATATCTGGAGTGAAACACCTTATGCTGACTCTAATGCCAAAATCAAATGTGAAAATTAGGGTCTAGGCAAACTTCATAGCATACCCATTTTACAGTATAACTTGTAAATTTTTCATGCACGCATATGTGTTCATGAAGAGTGGGTTTACCTTTTTAAATATTTTGCTATCTTTATCTTTGTGGTCTTTAACTCAATAAAAGCTAACTTTTTTAAACGTTAAGAAAACCTGGCAGAGTCATTTCTTTACAATCAGTAGGTAAATCATTCAAAATTCCTTCAAAACTTTCTAAATTCATTAAAAGCCCTGTTATTGTCAGGCATGGTATATTAAAGCAATCATCTTTATTCCTTCTCATGTGGCTGTAAAAATTCTCACTTGCGTTATCACCACTGGTTCCCAATATATGGAGGTCACACAGGTGGCAATAGCTCCAGATCAAGCTTGCCACTTGTTAAGGTGCGTGACTGGACAAGCGCATCTTTTTACAGTCCATTCCTGCTCCTAACTGTAGCAAGTCCATTGAGGCCAGTGGCACTAACACAGCACGAAGCGCAACACTGAAGGTGTCACAGGATCAGGTTTATTGCAGGTGAATTAGTAGATTTTAATAGATGAGTAGATTTTTAATGACTCAACACTCCTCATGCTGGAGAACACATTAGGAATTCAGACGGGGTGATGATTAGGTGGAACTTTTTAAATAATAGTCCCAGCTGAAAAGATGAGACATTTATGGCACTGGGAATGCACTGAAATCTGAAGTGCGTTTTGGCATCTTTCTTAAATTGAGCCACGGCATCAGTATGAAAATTATACTTTTTATATTCTGATAAAATCAGGAAGGATCTGATTCGATCCTTTGTTAAGGACCGAATTAGAAAATCCAAAGTGTGCTATTATGTTTCTCTAGACTTTTACATTTGATTTTGACATTAGGATGAGCATAAGGTCTTTCACACCAGGTATGATTTAAGAGGCCCACTCAGAAGTTTTTATCACAACAAACTTCATTTACGAACAGAGAAAGTAACAAAAAGAATCATCATAACTTTTATCAATTAAAATACTGAAACACGACAAAGTATAATTCTTAACTATTTCTATTGTTCCAATTTAAAGCATTATCCCATAGACGTACACCCTTCTTCAGAATTAGCACAAAAACAAGAATGCGCACATGGTGCTGGATTTTCAGCCTTCTAGCACTTCTGGACAGAGATACAGGCAGCACTTTCCAGAGAAGGATATATCCTCATAATAGCAAAATATCAGAGGATCAAACCTGATCTCTGGCAGCTTTCAGTCTCCAGACTTCAGAGACAGAAAGGAATACCTGTCTCTTTGCAGCTTTCAAAACAGCAACTTTCAGAGAAAAATCCACTCTCATACAGCAGAATCTCCAAGAAAGAGACTTATCTGCTGGCAGATTCCAGTCTCCAACTTCAGAGGAGAGAAAAGAGAGGCCTCTCCAATCCAGCAGGTCTGGAAGGAAGATGCCAAGAAGGAGAGCAGAAGCAACGTATTCCCTCCAACCTTCTGGAAGGTTGCATCACTGAACAGGCTGACAACATGGGCATACTGGTACCATATGGGCCCAAGATCCAGATCCTCAGTCCCAATAGGAAATTGATGCATTTTATCCTGAGATAGATTCAATAGCACAGGAACAACAGACAAGCAATGCTGCATATGCACTTGTTTAAACTGCTTATTCAATACTTTGAGCAGTTGCAGAAATGCATTGCTGTGGAACTTTTGTCCCTGAAATACAGACCCATTGCAAATCACAGGTCGAGACATTTATCACGATCAGGGAAGGCTTCTTGCATTTTAAAGGTGAATCCAAGGCATCTGTCCTGAAAGCAGTCAGTGACATTGGGGTCTTCATGTAATGGAATGGAGATCTAGGAAGATCCAAAGATACAACTCACAGATTTTTTTAAATGTTGCTAAGAAATGGAATGCAATTTTCTGGCCATTGGCTGATTTTTTGGTCCTGCTGCAGTGAAAGAGGAGGATTTAAGCTGAGCACCAAATTCTCTGTCCTTGCAGTGCAGTGGGATGTGAACAGATGGACAATTCTAGCCATGCTTTTTTTTAGGAAAGTAAATAACTAACTCAGCTGAAAATAGGGAATGAATGTGGAACCTTCCTGGCCTGTGTGTCTCAGTGCCAGATTGGGTTGTCTATTTATCTATTTATTTGCAGCTTATTTTGAAGTACTGGCTATGCCACTAGAACCGGAAAAAGTTCAGGACTCACAAAGTCAGAAAGGTCAAAGAGAGGTAGATCAGTTAACATCTATACTATATAACAAAGAACAAAGAACAACACAGCACGGGAAACAGGCCCTTCGGCCCAACGAGCCCGCGCCGCCGTCCCACTGTCCCAGTGACCTATTCATGATTTTAGTCTAGGCCTAATGTGCGAGGATCAGGATAAGGCAGGTGTGATCACACCGTGGCTCACCAGCCACATGCATCTCTTTTAATATTACAATGCCACTCATTCTTTGAACCGAGAAACCATTATCTCATACATTGGAGAGAGGTTAACAGTTGGGTGCATCACTGGCCATGAATGACTTCACAAAGGAAGAGATCTGAGAAGCAAGCTGTGTCACGTTATTATAATGATTTAATACCTTGAGCTTATTTAGTGTACATTGACGGGAGATTGGATAAATACCTTGTGGGTTCATTTATTAAGACTAGGCAGATAAAAACAATTACACATAGGTATAAAACTTGAAAACATCAGCACTGTGTGTGTGTGTGTGTGTGTGTGTTGTTTGTGTGTATATGTGTGTATTGTTTGTGTGCGTGTGCGTGTACTCTACTCAAAGTGAAAATTAATCTAAAATTGGGGGTGGAATTTCTCCATTCGGCCCATCTCGGGAATCGCAGTGGGCAGGCTACAAACCATGCAAATGTCCGTTGACCTCAGGCAGGATTTTCCAGCTTTGGTATGAGCGTAGCCGGAAAATCCTGCCCTGGATCACATGACACATTTCCCTTCTAGTGGCGCCATGCTGATATCCCTGAAGAGACATATTACAACAGGCAGCAGTACTGAGAGGAGGGAGTGAGGAGGATTACAAAGAAGTTTGAGGACTTTGTTTCCACTCATCCTCTCCCTGCTCAGCAAATCCCTGATTGATTCCGTTGCCACCGAGCACAGTGGTGAGATTCCTTTTGTAGTTTCCCAGTGTGCAGTGATAGATCTCCATGACCCTCATTTTGGAGTGACCTCTCCATCTCCTTAAAGCCACCTCTTTCTGCTAATCCTCCAACTTGTGACTTCACTCTGGAAAGGAGGGAATAAGTTTAATACAGGAGAGAGAGAAGTTAGAATCTATTATATTGGGACACAGGTACTCTGATTCAAATTTGTCGTTTCATAGGTAGTTGCAAGTTTTTTTTCCAAGTATAAGCAATCCTTTTTAAAACAACTGGACAGATTTTCCACACTTGAAGAACAGGCTAAGTCAGTGAATAGTTTGTCTGTAAAACTTGTATGTGTCTGTGGTTCTCAGATGTCTAGAGATGTGATTCTGAGGTTCAGAAAGTCTAGACCACCCCCTGATAAATGGTAACCCGTCAATCAAATTCTACTGTACATAAAATGGGCAGCATGGTGGCACTGTGGTTAGCATTGCTGCCTCACAGCACCAGAGGCCCAGGTTCAATTCTGGCCTCAGATCATTGTCTGTGCGGAGTGTGCACATTCTCCCCAGTGTCTGCTCTAGTTTTGGCCCACAGTCCAAAGATGTGCGGGTTAGGTGGATTGGCAATGATAAATTGTCAGAGGGATTAGCAAGGTACATATGTGGCGTTGCTGCGATAGGGTCTGGGTGGAATTGTTGACAGTATAGGCCCAATGGGCTGAATGGCCTCTTTCTGCACTGTAGGGAATCTGTGATTCTATAAAATGACTTCTTCAACTAGTCCTCCATCAAGTGTGATATCATAGATCATAGAATCCCAACAGTGTAGAAGAAGCCATTCGGCCCATCGAGTCTGCACCAACTCTCTGACAGAGCATCTTCACTGAATCCTACAGTAAAGAAAGTTGGAGCTGACAATAATAACTTTGTTGATGATCCATTAAAACTGCAAGAATTCTGCTGCAATTCACTGACTGTCAATGGCATTTTTAGTTGTAGAAATTGCAATTCTATCAATACTGGAGTAGCATTTATATCTGTCATCAACTACGAGATCAATGATTTCAATCTGACTTAATAATGTTGTGTGGTTAGTGGTTGCACTGAGTCATTAAAAACTTGCATTATTATTCTCTGAAGACTTGTCCTGTCATTTTAGCAACTGCACTTTAACAGATTTACATGGTGTCAGAACTGTATGTTTTATAAAGTGACTCAGAAGAGAAAAAAATAACAAACACAGGGTTGGACAGCTGACAGCAATGTGTGATTTTCAGCAAAGCACTCTAAACAGAATTAAAACAGATCCTTAAATTATTTTTGGTTGATTGCTGCATTGTTTAACTGTTTCAAGAGCAACATCATTTAAGGACAAGAAAATTATATGTTAAGCATTGGGGAATACAGCCACTGTACAGTTTGATTATTATTATTTAGAATATATCATTCCTTGCCCACCTGTGATGCCAAATGATTTTGCAGGAAGGAGCTTTAAAATATTATTCTGATGCTCTCTTCCATGACATAAAAGTTATCTGGAAATTTAAGGGCAGCACAGTGGCACAGTGATTAGCACCGCTGCTTCAGAGCGCCAGGGACCCAGGTTCAATTCCAGCCTCGGGTCGCTGTCTGTGTGAAATTTGTACCTTCTCCCCTTGTCTACATGTGTTTCTTCTGTGTGCTCCGATTTCTTCTCACAGTCCAAAGATGTGTGGGTTAGGTTGATTGGCCATGCTAAATCTACCCTAGTGTTGGGGGATTAGCAGGTAAATGTGTGGAGTTACAGGGATAGGGCCTGGATGGGATCATGTTCAGCACAGACTCGATGGGCCAAATGGCCTTGTTTAGTACTGTGGGGATTCTATAAACTATTTGCATAAGTTTGCTCCAGAGTTATCATTGTGGTAACTACTCTTCATGACTTACTGAAAAAAGGCATTTGATTTTACATAGGTCTGTCACTATTAGAGGTGTGAAGTGTGATGCTCCCCATTGAGACATACTTTCATGAAAAGATTAATTTCCCAGTGACTAGCGACAATTACAGAAAGACAAGATTTCATGTTGTTAGACTTTTGCCATAACAAGCTAAAATACTGAACAGGCAGCCAATAAACCAAAGATAGAATACCTTTGCATTAACTAACCAGCACAATCAAGAAACATGATCAATCCCTTTCATTGTTCACCAACCATGCTTCTGGCAAATGTGTTTCATTACAAAAGCAATTTAAGTTACTCTTGGCTCTTTATCAAGCTGCACCTTCCAGCCGTGCTAGGTCGCAACTCCCAGAGTCCTTCAAAAGTCATTCCACTCAGCCTGAGTTGGTCACCTCAGCAACTCTCTGTTCCTTAAATCTCCAAAAGCCCTGTCTCTTTCCTTTTGAACAGAAAAACAAATCTCACTGGCATACTGCTTTGTTGTTAACACAAAATGGCTCTCTCCTCCACACCACTGCTTTTCCTGCCCTGTGGTTCTCCCTGTATATCCTGAATGGCTTCTTTCACTTTAAGCTACAGGAGTCATTTTAAAATGTAACTTTGATGTAAAGTCCAGTTTCATGGCACAAGTCACAGTCATGCTGCCTAAGTGCCATGTTTTTATCTAATGGCCATTTCATGTCCAATTGAAGAGATCACTAAGATGTAATGATCAGGCATAAAAATAAAGCAAAAAGGCTCATATCATATTACCTTTTACATTTAAAGAGCTAGAATATTATGGAGGAAACATTAGCTAGCTGTACAAATCCCTAACTGAACAATGTTTGAGGTGCTGGGTACAGTTCTGGGCACTGCATCTTAAAAAGGATATACTGGCCAGAATTTTCCAACTGTTCATGCCCCCTCGCCACTGCAAGTGAGGACGGAGAATTTGGTGCTCAGCCAAATCCCTGTTTGTAGTAGTTGGACCAGAAAATCCCACCAGCACAAAGACATCATCCATTAACTTTAGAAGCACAAATTCACCGGAATGTTTCCAGGGCTCCAACGGTTAAATTATGAAGAACAATACATGAAGTTGGCTAATCTTCCCTGAAATGTAGAAATTTAAGGGGTTTTTAAATTGAGGCTTTTACAATTTTTGTTGGATAAGGGTATTAAGAGTCAAGATGGATAAATGAGATTAACCAGGATCTCACTGAATGACAGAACAAACTTATGAAACTGAGAGGCCATGCTCCTGTTATGACTGTTTCGTGTTAGTTTGTTACCAAGCAAGCTTAATGCCAAAAGTGAGAAAGATAAGTAGCGTAGAAACCAGACTTTACCGCATCCAATTTACAGGTGTGAAACAGGCTCAGCAGTAAGGCTATCATGGGGGGTGTAGGGGGGGAACAGGCAACAATGTCTTGAGCCATCTTGACAGCTACAGGGGCCAGATCCAAAATGGGATTGGGCCTTTTTCAGATTTCCTGGGGAGCCACCTAAAACAAGCATTAGGTCCTGTTTTAGACAACCTCACCTAAAATTTGTCCACTGAGCAGGATTTGCACCTGCTGCCAATGCAAGGTTTTTCAGTGACCATGACTGGCCACTAACAAAATACGCTTTTAAAGCAATGATATTTATGAGGTACCATTGACAAGATTAACAGATGCACCATGAGGAAGTGGGAGGATAATAATCACCGAACGCTTTGTCCTGGACTGTGTATCTTGATGTACTCAGCGTTATCAAGTGGAGTGTATAATGGGCTCGACTCTGGCGTTGTTCTGTTAACAATACAGTGGGAGGTTAATCATAAAGCCAGCACTCACCAATGCCTAGGAGGAGAAATGGTGAGACATCAGTTGAGTGCAGATTGAAAATAAGATTAAGATTGCATTTAGCTACACCACTGGTACAATTAGTGAGGAAGTGCTCTGTCTAATTTGATGTAGTCAGGTTCTGAATTCTCTACATGACACAATACAGATCTGAATGATATACAAATAAAAGCAAAATGCTGTGGATGTTGGAAATCTGAAATAAAAACAGAAAATGCTGGATAAACCTAACAGGTCTGACAGCATCTTTGGAGAGAGAAACAAAGTTAATGTTTCGAGTCCACAGGGCTGGAGGATCATGACTTCTATTTCCATCCTTCCCTTCCTTTCACATGATCTCTTTTCAATGCCTCCCTTCTTGTCTTCTGCTTCTGAAACTCCATTTCTAAGGCTAGACTGTCCTCTAGAGTTTGCCATGGATCCACCAATTCCCACCACTGCCTTCAGTATGTTTCCTCCCACCCCATTTCTCTAAGCACTCCATTTTCCTGCTTTCTCTGTCTCTGTCACATATGTTGATGCCACCTTGCATATCAATGCTTGTGAAAGCTCTTCCCATTTCCTCTCCACCATCTTTGACAGGGTCCTCAATCATGTCCATCCCATTTCTCTTGTCTTCAGCCCTTCTTCTCCTTTCCAGGAGCATGCTAATATCTTCCTGGTCTTCACTTGTTATTTCAATTCCACCCCATTTCCAACCATCCATGGCCTCAAACATAACTTCCAGCTTGAAGAGTTTTAATTTAGTATAAAATATTCACTCTCATTTTGCTCTATGTCATCGAAACGAAATGCAGATTGGGTGGCACAGTGGTTAGCACAGCTGCTTCAGAGCACCAGGGACCCAGGTTCAATTCCTGGCTTGGGTCCCTGTCTGTGTGGAGTTTGCACATTCTCCCCGTGTCTGCATGAGTTTCCTGTGCTCTGGTTTTCTCCCACAGTCCAAAGATGTGAAAGTTAGGTGGATTGGCCATGCTAAATTGCCTCTTAGTGTCAGGGGAATTAGCATGGGGTTATGGGGATAGGGCCTGAATGGGATTGTGGTTGGTGCAAACACAATGTGCTGAATGGTCTCCTTCTGCACTGTAGGAACTCCACAAGTCAAAGAACAAAGAACAACACAGCACGGGAAACAGGCCCTTCAGCCCAACGAGCCCATGCCGCCATTTTAACATTGAGTCCCCTCTCCACCCATGACCTTTGTCTATGCTTATGGCATTCCACATTGAGGGAAGACTAATTTAGGGACAATTTGTTACACCAAGTCTAACCCTGAGCTCCCACCCCCAACTATGACCTCTATATCATCAGCTTCTTCCTCTGTTAATGGAGCTAAGTATGAACTTGAGGAACAACTGCTAGGGTATTTCCAGACTTCTGGCCTTAACAGTGAGTCTAACAACAATAGATTTGAACCACCTCTGCCATTGGACAGCAGGTGCTGGTAACTGGACCGTAGAACCATAGAATCCCTACAATGCCGAAAGAGGCCATCCAGCCCATCAACTCCGCACCGACTCTCCCAAAGAGCATCCCACCCAGACCCTACTGAAGGCCTCAGAAGGGCGCCAACATACACAGTTGTTGTCCGGCCTGAGTCAGAAAGTCAGGCGAGAAAGGACGACTAGATTCTGGAGTAGGAAACCCGGGATAGAGTGACAATCCGACTCTGATCGCCAATCCTCGGAGCTTCAGGCATTTTGCCACAAGAAAACAATGCCTATGTTCATGACTTTTGAAAGGTATGGTTACCAATGATGCATCAGAATGATACCAATGATGTTGTTACATTGTACTTAATTGAGATTTACATTGTTCAATCAATAGATTGCTGGTAAATGAATGGTACTTTTATCAATTATAAAGAACTCATGAAGTTGTTAATGTTTTATTTTAAACGGTCAAAAGCAAATTGAATAAGAATCTGAAAGAATTGATTGAACTGTAGGAATGAGTTTAATTGTACTATGTTTCTAACTTATGTTTGTTAAATTCCTTAGTACCGAGGAACCCCTTCAAGAACCACTCCACAGCCAGGCATCAGGGAACACAGATCTTTATTCAGTCAACTCGCTCTGTACTCCAAATGATAACTGCCCTCTTAAGGTGGTTCCTGCCCAGCTCACCCCACACACCGGCTGTTTACACCCTGCAGCTGCTGAAAATGAGGTCAGAGGATTTGGCACTCAGCCTGTTCTCTGTTCACTGCAGCAGGACCAGAGAATCCCGCTGGCATGAACGGCTGGGAAATTCCAGCCATTGTGTCTGTCTCCTCTCCAAAATGTTCACCTATCACACAAGAAAACAGGAATCACAAGTTAGATTTGCTTATCTGACTTGCTCTTGAATGCTACAAAATGGACAATTGTATAAGTGATTACTTGTTGAACAAGAGACTGGGTTCAATATACATGGTATGTATTAAGAGCAATGTGTGCCATTTTTCTTTAATAATGAGAATCAATTACTATTTTAAGCAGTCACTCAAACGTGCTGTTCCTATCACGTTATCTTTGAAACAATATTTTCCTGCACAATGTTTGCTGATTGAAGCTGGTATCAAGGAAGAAATCACTTATGTCTTCAAATCCTGTAGAAGAAAGTGAGATCTGGAACAGATGCCTTCTTAATACAATTGAATACTTCCTGGAACATTTTGTGATCTGGGCCATATGTTCTGGTAATTGTTGTAAAGATACTTGTTGAAGGCTTTACCAAATATTATTTACAATTAGTTACCATAACATCCCCATTCAGAATCTTTCCAAAACACATCTGTGCTTTCATCAGCTTTAAGAGACAATTAATTTAAAGGTCATCAATCGCGAAAGGCAGTGATAACAGTTAATAATTTCATCAGCATTTCATGTTTGTACATTATTCCCATTTGAAAGGCAATGACAAGTAATCATTGAAAATGAATGTTGCATGATATCAGCAACACAGAAGCATGACACATGGCCCCAGTCTCATAGAATCATAGAACCCTACAGTGCAGAAACAGGCCCTTTGGCCCATCGAGTCTGTACCGACCACAATCCCACCCAGGCCCTATCCCCATATCCCTACACATTTATCCGCTAATCCCTCTAACCTACACATCCCAGGACACTCAGGGGCAATTTTAGCATGGCCAATCAACCTAACCCGCATATCTTTGGACTATGTTGGTTAGGTACATTGACCACGCTAAATTCTCCCTCAGTGTACCCAAACAGGCACCAGGGATTGGAGATTAGGAGAATTTCATAGTAATTTAAAAGCATAGTCTATGCTTTACACTAGCCTCCTCCTGTACCCTTCTTTGTGCAATTTCATCAGCATATCCCACTACTCGTATCTAATTCTTGTGCTTCTCTGACCCCCCCCCCCGTTGAATGTTATTCAACTTTAGATGCATATCCTGGAAATGGCATCAGCGTAGATGAAGGAAACCAATTGCAGCCACAAATATTGGCCGGAATTCTCCGACCTCGCCTGTGGCTGGGATTTTCTGGCCCCGCTGCTGTGAGTGGAGATTTAGCTGAGTGCCAAATTCTCCAAACCTGTTGGCAGCAGTAGCAGGACGTGCGAGACTGGAGAATACCAGCCATTTGTAAAAGCTGCACACTCCTGTTTACTCTTACTGTTAGTCCTTGGCTTTAGGAATTGAGAAAGGACAAACTTACACAACCAGAGGCCTTCAGGCTCAAGCACAAACATCTGATTAACAGAAAAAAAATCTTAATATAAACCAGTGTAGTGCTGCCGCACAGCGTGACTTATTAATAAAAGCTTTCGTGAAAAACGACAGACAAAAACCTTACATTTCTGTCTAAACCTCAACTCAATCCCCCTCGGGATTTAGTTGCTACCTTTAAACTATTGTTAAACCTCAGCCCAAGTATTCCTCAGATCTGACTCACATTTACACTTCCTACACAGTTGGTCTTGCTGTTGCGAGCTGCAGGTTGTGAATGAAGTTGACCATTCCCGACCCTCCTTCATGACTGCAGTGCAAGGCTCAACTGTCTTTTATTACAAAATTTTATCAAAGAAATCGAAGCATGTTCTTGAAGCACAGTTTAATCTCTTTTAGCCCGGCTTTTGCCTTAGGTCAGACAAACCATTCATCATAGAATCATAGACAGGAATTGGCGGCCTTGCTTGACCCAGACATTTCCAATGTCCATTCCTCACCTGCTCCGATTCTGCAGCGGATGGTGTAGTAGAATTCCGGTGATAGAATCCCTATAGGAGGAGGCCATTCAGCCCATCGAGCCTGCACTGACAGCAATCCCACCAAGGTGCTATCCCTGTAACCCCATGTATTTACCCTGCTAGACCCCTGACACTAAGGCACAATTTTGTATAGCCAATTGACCTAACCTGCTCATCTTTGGACTGTGGGAGGAAAGTGAAGCACTCGGAGGAAACCCACGTAGACACGGGGAGAATGTGCAAGCTCCAACTAGACAGTGACCCAAAGTCAGAATTGAACCAGGGTCCCTGGCACTGCGAGGCTGCAGTGTTAACCATTATGCCACCACGTCGCAACCAAAACAATCGACCCCAATCAGGTGTGATGGCTCTGGCTCCCAGATCGATATGTATGTGATAAAGTCCATTTCTCTTGCGATGTAGATGCTTGTTTGTATAGCAGCTGTTGTCTGGGGTCATCAGCTCTGATGGCCTCCCAGATTCTTTAGTTGGATTGTCTGATGACAACTGTTTCGTCTTTGAGGTAGCAACATCCTTGTGTCTTGGTTTCGGTATCAACTTATTTTGAAGATTAACCCCAGTTGATTTTGAGGTTTGGCCTGTTTACAGTATTATGGCTGTGAAGCTTTTGGGGTTTTATATTTAGTAAAAACCTAGTTGGAGGAGATTACAATCCCACAATACCACAAACAACATGAAATTTCATTGTTCCCAGAGCTGTTGTTTCATTCTGAAATGTATGACAATATAAGACCATAACACATAAAAGCAGAATTAGGCCACTAGGCCGATCGTTTCTGCTCTGCGATTCAATCATGGCTGATATTTTTCTCATCCCCACTCTGCTGCCTTCTTCCCATAATCCCTGATCTCCTTGTTAATCAAGTTATTACTTTTCTCTGTCTCAATGACCTGTCCTCCACAGCCTTCTGCGACAAAGAGCTCCACAGATTCACCACTCTCTGACTGAAGAAATTCCTCCTCATCTCTGTTTTAAAGGATTGTCCCTTTAGTCTGAGGTTGTGCCCTCCGGTTCTAATTTTGTCTACTAGCGGAAAGGTCCTTTTGCCATCCACTCTATCCAGGCCTCGCCGTATCCTGTAAGTTTCAATAAGATCCCCCCTCATCCTTCTAAAATGTGTCTCTCTCGGTCTAACACTTTGCCTTCAGGCATTCTAAAACATATATTTAAAGAACTTATTTGAACTTTGGCTCTCTTCTACTCTTTTTGTTGGGTCACCTTTTGATGGTGCTTTAGGCTGGTACGCAGAGGACGGAGCACCTGGAGACAATGAAATGGACATCTGCTGCAGTTCACCCTGTGAGCCACAACTTCACTTACTAATGCAGCTGTGCAATTTCCAGTCACATGGGAAAACTGGAGACAACAGCACTATCTGATCTCAGAACCGTGCTAAAGTTTGAGTGTCACAGGTAGAAGCACTGTGCCATAAACGAGCATCCACCTCTAATTGAAACATATGAATATAAGCTGTGATAATTGCCATTCATTTCATCCAGGCTGTTCTCAACACAGAGTAAATTAAGTAGCTGCACAAATTGTCCACACAAGCACAAATTATATTCTGGCCACGTTGACTGAAGCCAGAATAAATCAATTTCTTAGGCTCTTGTTAGAACTGCTGTATCTGAAATTGCGGTGACCAAAATCAACCTGATGATTTATTACTGACCATGAACCAAAGTTTCAGTGAAACCTTCACATCATCAAAGATAAAGTGAAAATCTAATTACAGGAGGCAGGCTGGGAGGGAAGAGACAGCTGGGTCTTTATTCTTTCCTAATGTTTTCTTCTAACAAAGTGCATCTGGTAACGATGACATCAAAGATGTGACTTGCAGGTCAGAACTTAGAACAGCAAAAAGGTAATAACTGCTGAAGTGCTTGTAAAATATCAGGAAATATGAAGCTATTTCTGGTTTGCGTTTCCTTTCCCAATGGTGTCCTCTGTACTCCTTCACAATGAGAGCCAGTTATCCTCTATTGTCTCAATCAAGTCACCACTCAAGTGGCGGCACGGTGGCACAGTGCACCGCGGACATTCTGTCTTCCATCTCCTTCCTTTGGGAAAAAGATACAAAAGTCTGAGGTCACATACCACCAACTCAAGAACAGCTTCTTCCCTGCTGCTGTCAGAGTTTTGAATGGACTTACCTTGCATTAAGTTGATTTTTCTCTACATCCTAGCTGTGATTGGTGCAGACACAGTAGTCTGCATTGTCTCATTTTCTTCCCTATGTACAGAATATTTTGTCAGCAAAACATGCAAGAAACAATACTTTTCACTGTATGCTGATACATGTGACAATAAGAAATCAGATCAAATCAAATAGTGTTTAGCACTGCTGTCTCTCAGTGACAGGGACCTGGATTCAATTCTGGGCTTGGGTCTGTGTGGAGTTTGCACATTCACCCTGTGTCTGCATGGGTTAACTCCGGGTGCTCTGGTTTCCTTCCTTAGTCCAAAAATGTGCAGATTAAATAGAGTGGACATGCTAAACTGACCCCTAGTGTCCCAAGATTTGTAGCTTTGATGTATTAAGAAGCCATGGGAAATGTGCATGGTTATGGGGTTAGGATGGAGGAGAGGGCCTGGGTAAGACACTCTATCAGAATCGGTGCAGATTTGATGGGTCGAATGGCCTCTCCTGCACTGTGGTGATTCTGTAATAATCTGTTGTTAAGATCAGGAGGGGAGGGGAGGAATGGCTCCCTTCAACTTACCACAACAGGTTTTAATGAAAATATTATAGTTGGTAATTCAGTGAGTGTTTAACTGATTACGTACTGTGATCATGAAAGGACAAAATAGACTTGAGCTTAACGAAGAAATAGGCAAGAGATCTGAAGCGGGGAGGGGCCCTCTTCCTCTGTCCTCCTCATGGTGCAGAAAAAGAAGATAGTTCAATGCACACAGGGTATCACATGACCATCACCCAGTGATTCAAACACTGTCATGACACTTATAAACCCCCTTTTGGTTAATCAGTTCATGTCTGGGAATCCACTCTCTCAGCCAATGCTCCATTTTCAAGTGAATGGATTTAACAATTCCCATTGTTGCTGAGTTAATGTCTGGGAATCCTCTGTTGAGTACTCCAGGTGATTTGCCTTGATGTCTTGATAATGGGACCAGGATATGTGGCTCACTTGCATTCTCCTGAGGCCATTGTCTTTGATGGTGTCTCCATCTCAGTGGATCGTAGTGTGGCGAGTACAGTGATGCAAATTGGGTAGCCACCATTGTTTCAAGCTCAAGGTACACATTTTCATTTCTTTTAAAAGTCTCTGTCTTCCATCCAACAGATTAAAAATCATTATTTAGCATGAAGTCTTATTGTGACATGATTTTACTAATAATTTTGGAATACATATTAAACTCTCGAAAGAATCCTGATGCTCTTCAGATAGTGTCATGGAATCTCCCTAAGAGGACAGGCAGGGTTGCAGTTTAATACCCCACCAAAGGGCAGCACCCTCAACGGTACAGCATCCCAGTAGCATTACACTAATGTTTTTGCCTAGATAATGGCCAGAATTTAACACTCCACTATTTGTGAAAAGAAGCTTGAGATGAGGGATGGAAGTCCTGCCTCAAGCCACTTGACACTCATTTGAATGTGAGTGACTGAGGGCACTCAGTCCTGCCAACTCTTCAGATGGCAGAAAGCAAGATCCCACCATCTGAAAAGTTCAGGTCAATGTCCCGGAAGTGGGAACTGGAACCCAATTTCCATAAGGTCATTACTGAGACCAGGACAAAGGGGTTGCAAGGTGTTCCAGACAGTTGGCCCAAAATGATGGAAATCTTTGCCAGCAAATGGTAAAACATCAGAAAAGTGGTATACACAGAAGGTGTCAGAGGGCATATGGTTGGAGAAGATTGTAGAATTACAGTTGCAGATTGGACAATGAAAGGATCTGAAAATGACAAAATGGATTTTGGAATACAAGGGAAGACAAGAAGCCAGCGAGGTAGAATGAGTGGCCGGAATTTTACCACGGAATTGGAGTGGGCGAGGGGCAGACAATGGAAATGTCCATTGACTCCTGGTGGGATTTTACAGTTTTGGGACAAGTGAGGCCATAATATCCTGAGTGAGATTTTTGATCGGATGCATTTTGGATAGATTGGAGCTTGTCAAAAGAGAGAATTCAGGATATTCAGCAAGTTGAGTTGTGAGGCAGAAAGGCAGGCATTGCCATGAAAGTGTTGGTGTGCTGTCATGTAGGATACAAAATATTGCACAGTATCTCAGTCAGCAGATGGGCAAAGGCAATTAGGAACACATCCATTCTTAAACTGATGGTTATGGCAAATATGCCAATAAACTATTACTTTTCAACCATGCTTTACTGTATTGTAAAATGACTAAGCTAGCTTGTCACTGAATTTAAAAAAAGACAGTTTGCAGGAGTTACATGGATACTAATAAATGTTACATAAATAATTTCTCACCAGGCATACGTGAATATGAAGTCGTATGAAGAAACATATAGAGTAAAATACTACCCAACTGGAAATATGAGACATATTGAAGGGTTTTTATTAGCAACATGACTTAGTAATTCATTGCTCTTGAGCTATCATCATGCATTCAATGGTGCTGAACATAAATGGACTCCAAAGAAATCTTTCTTCTAAGGTGTTGATAAGAATCTTTTCTTCTTTTGGTGATTTTTCTGATCTTCAAGATAAGAGATGTCAATGTCAGGATACGGATAAAGCTTTTTTTTAACCAAATGGCAGCATCAACACCGGATGCAGAGAAAGCAAATGAGAAATGCTAGTTTTCTTCTTTAAAAAGTTACTGTGGCCTCATCAAACATTCCCATTTGATATAGTACAGCACTTGATAAAAACTGGCAGCCTCGAAAGGCCACCTCATACCACACCAGAATGGTAATTGAGTTCCCACGCTCGCCTTATTGACTGAGGCTGACAATTGAGTTGTCATTCAGTGCTGAAATATGAGCAATTTGCACAGCGGCACACACTCATTAGGAACTGGGTTGAGATGTACATAATCATTTCACATGGGTCCCTTACAAGAAACAAGGAGATGAGTTTTTCATCCCTTGAGATGAATCACAGCATTATAACAAACTACACCATCTTCTTGTTTAGCTCATATTACTTGGTGAGTTTGAATGAAGTGTGCAAAAAAGAAATGAAAACCATTTCTGTTCTAAACAATTTTAAGTTAAAATTCAATTGAGAAGCAAAAGTAACAGATTTTCAAGCTCAGAAAATCTCATAAAGACATCCATTGCATTACAAGCTGGGAAGAAATGTTCCAAGGCTGTGAATAACACTTGATGGTATTTTAATAACTTTTTAAAAGTACAGTTTCATTAGTTTCTTTTCTACTTTATCCATAAGAGCACATCCTCCTTCAAATAGTCCTCTCAGCCTGGGCCTTTCGCAGTCTTCCCTGAACAGTAGCAAATACATTCAAGGTTGTAGTGATTGTGGGGTCTGTCCCTTTAAGCAGAAGAGGATCACTTGGTTTGAGGGACCAATGGGAACAGTGAGTGAGCAATCACCGCAAAGGGTGGCATTCTCTGTTGGGCAGAATACACCTGGAAGCCATGTAGTAAACATGTAAGTCGGGTGGGCTGCTCGAAGGCGGCCTAGGACTGCAAACATCTATGTGTCATTTCTTTTGATCAATAAATGCCTTTTGTTCCTAAGAAATCCTGAATTGTCTTGCTGATTCCTGGCATGGCACTACATTACAAAGGTGTGTGATCTAAACAGGCAGGACTGACTATCTTAGTATTTGTCTCCACTCTGTGCCGGAATGCCCCAGTTCTCAAATGAGAACGAGCACAATTCACTGGAGACATAAATAACCAATTATTGGACAGTTCTAAGAATTGAAATTGAAGCTATCTAGCTTGGAGCTTCCAAAGAACCTTGATGGAGTCACTTGATGAAAAAATGCAAGTTTAGTTGTGTTTTGCCTTGACTATCTTTCTCATTTTGAATTTTTTCCTCTCTTTCATGTGTCTATAACATTGATACATGAGACAGTGTTGACAGATTGTGTTCAGGCAGCAAGAGTTCAGAAAAATGACATGGAGTCGCAACACACATCTTGGAGCAGCTGAACCTTGTGTCGACGTCAGTGAAGCCCGAACTCCCACTATAATACTTCCAGAACTGGAACCAGCAATCAAAAGAGCAGAAGCGTTCTGCTCCGGGGTCATGGGATGCCAATATGCCACACTCGTTCTTATTTCTTGAATTCAATGTTCAGTTATTTAATTGGAATGATAAGAGTTAGCAAAGTATTTAGCTGCACACTTTTAAATGCAAATCAATTCAGATTTTAAAGCCACATTACATAAGCTACTCCACTTCAGTCTCCCATGTCATTCAAAGTGCAGCTGTCATTTAAAACAGAGAGAGGTATCATTTGAGGAAAAAAAGCAATTTTTGATGATGCCATATAATTTGCAGAATTTCTTTTGCTAATGTTTTGTGTGCCAACAACAGTAAATAGAGACATAAATTCATTTAAAACTGCTTTCTGCATTTCCATTGGTTCTACTGTTCTGAAATTAGTGTTTTTTTTTCCTTACTGCTGCCTTTTCATCTGGTCTTCCTCTGTCTTTGGAAGAGTTTGATCTTGCTCGAATTTGGTTCCACAGCACCTCACTTAACAGCAATTCTTTGTTTGTGAGCCACAATAGCAAAGTTTGATTGTGACCATTGGGTATGGGGAGATATTATAGAATCATTGAATTCCTACAGTGCAGAAGGAGGTGATTTGGCCCATCGAGTCCACACCGACTCTCTGACAGAAAATCTTATCTAGGCCCTCTCCCCCTGCCCTATCTCTGTAATCTCACACATTTACCATGGCTAATCCTATCTAACCTACACATCTTGGAACCTTAAGAGGCAATTTAGCATGGCCAATCCACCAAAGCCACTCATCTTTCAAACTATGGGAGGAAACTGGGGCACTCGGCTGAAATCCATGCAGACACGGGGAGAACGTGCAAACTCCACTCAAGCAGTAACCCGAGGCCGGAATTGAATCCCGGTTCTCGTAACTGTGAGGTAGCAGTGCTAATCACCACGCCGTCCCACAGAACTGGTATGTTACTTGCTAAAATAAAAATTGTTGCTTGCCTAACTTAGATGTTCAAATCTGGCTCAATCTTCCCCATCTAAATATACTTCTCCAGCTCACTCAGGATACAAATCACTGAATTAAAATTTACCATTCGGTTGGCTTCCAGTTGAATAATTTATTCAGCTTTGGGACTGAGACGACTTTGCTGCATTCTACAAAGCCATCAACAACTATGTATTTTGTGTAATTTGTGCTCCCGTGGCTCACTAACACAGCTAATACTTCATAATACTTGGAATCATCACATAAGGAAGGAATTGAATCCTTTGCAGCTTCCTGTTATTGGTGCTTAGCTTTAAAACCCTGTAGTGTCACTGTTAAAAAATTAATGTATACTCTTAAGGCACTGCCGCGAATCACAGAAGTAGAAACTGAAAATGACAAGTTCCCAAACATCAGTAACGAAACAGCTTATGTTATATTTACACATTGTTTTGTACTTGAATCCCCAACAACTTAAATTGAATGATAAGTCTTTTCAGAATAAAGTTAAATACCACTTTGAGAACAACGGGACAAATTTGAGTGTATCTTCCCATATTTATAAGAGCATTGATCAAAGACAGCAAAGAGAGTTGGATCCCAATGGAGAACTGCTCCACCAGTTAATGCAGGGGGTCAGCACTGACAGTTCCCTATTGGGTGAACTGCCTGTTTCAATCCTACCATCATGGGGTGATGCTGAGTAGCATAATGATCAGGGAGTTATTTCAGTCCATCCTTGTATACTTCCTAATTGTGAATGATAGACCAAGTTGAGTGAAAATTGATGGTAAGATCCTTTCCTTGTGTTGATGATTCAAAACAGGAAAAGATTTTTGTTAGAATTCTTAAAATCAAGTTTGAATGATGAAATTAGAATTATATTTTGAGAACTTGTGCTGTTCCAAAAAGAATTTGCATTTTCGTAGTACACATCACATACAGAAAAGCCCCAATCACTTTTACAGAGCAGACAGCACCACTTAGGAGAGAAAAACAGCAAAAGAGGGATTAGCAGGGCTTCAAATTGTGTTCATATATAGAAGAGTTTGTAGGATGGTTTTGAAGGCAAGCACGACAAGGTGGAGAGACTGAGGATAGGATTCTATGAGCATGGCCAGAGACAGAAAAGAGACCACTGATCATGGAGGCCATGAGCAAGGAATGAGGGAAAAGGCCAATGTCTGAACAGCAGTAATTGACTAATGATGAATAGATGAATCCGCGATTATGAAGTTTATCCCAGAGGGACAGCGTGGAGGCAGAGCGATTAACACTACTGCCTCACAGCGCTAGGGACCTGGTTTCCATTCCTGGCTTGGGTCACTGTCTGTGTGGAGGTTGCACGTTCTCCTCATGTCTGCAGGGGTTTCTCAAGGTGCTCTGGTTTCCTCTCACAATCCAAAAGACATGCTTGTTCGATGCATCAGCCATGCTAAATTTTCCCTCAGTGTACCTAAACAGGCATTGGAGTGTGGCGACTAGGGGCTTTTCATAGTAATTTCATTGCAGTGTTAATGTAAGCCTTCATGTGACTAATGAAAAATTTACATTAAGGTAAAACTCAGCGTAATCACACTTCTGATGCTCATTTTACATTCAATAGCTTATTATTGAGTCTTCGATCCAATCCCCAAATGTATGAACAGTTGGAGATACCTGCAATACCATACTGCATTAACACAGTGGAACTGTGTTGGCATGCGTTTTGTCCAGGTGCTCCAGTTTCCTCCCACAGTCCAAAAGACATGCTGGTTAGGTTGAGTGGCCATGCTAAAGTTGCCCCTTAGTGTTAGGGGGATTAAGCAAGGAAAATACATGGGGCTCCAGGGATAGGGCCTGGGTGAGGTTGTTGTCAGTGCAGGTTCAATTGACCGAAAGGCCTCCTTCTGCACAATATTCTATGATTATATTAATTCAACTATAAGGGTGAAAAGCGAACCTTTATTAATGGAAGGTTTTCCCTTTTCCCTTCTGCAACCTCATGATTATGCACCCATCACTGATTTAAGTAAGAATTCATTTCACAATTTAAAACATAGTTCATGGCATTCCGAAATTAAGTTCTAATTAAGTTTTCAGTGTTCATTATCTTTTTCCATTATTCTTTCTGCTCCTGCTGTCCTCTCGTAGGCTGACTCAAACTTTGTCCGTGTTTGACCTGCTGCCATGACAATTCATGGGGTCAGGAGCCAAGGCTGAGGATTCCCAGGGCAAGTCCCTCATGAACTGTATACATCTGTGCTGCCACCCTCTGCTGGATCTGTCTTGCCATTGAGACTGGGCATACCCAGAGATGGTGATGCTGGTGTCTGTGACATTGTCTGTAAGGTATGATTCCGTGAGTATGACTTACAGACTATGTCAGGCTATTGCTGGACTAGTCTCTGGATAGCTCTCTCAATTTTGGCAGGACTTTGCAGGATCAACCAAATATTTCCATATGTCTAGATCGATGCCTTCCAGTTTTGTTCGTAATCAACTTTCTGCAGCAGTTTTGATACCTCTGAGTGGCTTGTTAGGCCATTTCAGAGGGCGTTTAAGAGTCAAACCGTGAGTCTGGAGTCACATGTAGGCTAGACCAGGTAAGAACATTGGATTTCTTTCCCAGATAAAGACCCAGATGGGTTTTAATGATTATGGTTTCATAGTCACTGTCTGAGACTCTTTTAATTTAATTTGTACCAGCTGCCTTTGATGCTGTTTGAATCTGTGTCCCCAGATCATTAGCTGGGCTTTTGAATTACTAGTGCCATTACCACTATGCCAACACCACCCCCTAAAGCAGCCAATTCATGATTTTTGAAGCATAGTCACTGTTGTAATATAAGAAAGATGATAACCAATTTTTGCTCACCCAATCCTCCTCAGTCAGCAATGTGATGATGACCAGCTATTCTGTTTTAGTGATGATAATGATGCACTTTCACAGACTTCATTAAAAACACAAAATATATTTATTAAAAAGAAAAACTGTACAGAGGCTAGCAGCCAGCATGGTAGGTCCCTACATATCTTCTACCAAAGAGAGAATTCTTCCTCCCCACCTGGGGAAATTACCCACTTTCAGTCTCAGTTGACCCCTGAAGCCAGGTGGCCCTCACAAAGTTGTGTTGCCATTAAAGGGACAATAACCACAAATCACCACATCCCTCCCCCTTTAACTCCTTCACATAATCTTCAATAACTAAGTTTCTCAGTCAAATTTTATACCTGAGTTGGATGCTTATGAATCAAATCTTTGAGGGTTTCTTCTAGAGTGGCATAATTCAGAGTCTGAGCTGTGTCCACAGGATCAACGTTAACAGGAATTACAATAACGAATAACTCTGCTGGCACAGACAGTTGATTACTACTTGCTTCCGCAGAGACATCAGCTATGTCTATAACAGATTGATCAGATACATTGGTGCTTACGGGTTCAAAAACTGGAGCATCAGTGATCCATATGTTTATGAACAATATGTCCCTCCGCATCTACTTGGTACAACAGGGATCCAATCCTTAATATGGTCTTTTTATTAGAATCGTAGAATTAATCATAGAATCCCTACATGGTAGACGGAGGCCATTTGGCCCATCAAGCCTGCACCGACAACAATCCCAGCTGGGCCCTATCCCCCATTGTTGCTCTGTTTCTGTTACTTCGGTCATGTAATAAATATCTTCATTTTTCAGCATTTCAATTCGGCATCTTTTTCATCATCAACCTTTTTATCATACTCAAAGTAAAAGTTTATTTATTTATTAGTCACAAGTAGGCTTACATTAACACTGCAATGAAGTTACTGTGAAAAGCCCCTAGTTGCCTTATTCCGGTGCCTGTTTGGGTATACTGAGGGAGAATTTAGCATGGCCATTGCACCTAACCAGTACGTCTTTCAGACATTGTCCAGAGTACTTGGCTAGGTTGGATAAACTTGGATTGTTTTCGCTGGAAAGACGGAGGCTGAAGGGTGACCTGATATAAATCTACAAGATTATGAGAGGCATAGATAGGGTGGATAGTCAGAGGCTTTTTCCCAGGGTGGAAGGGTCGACTACAAAAGGGCAGAGGTTTAAGGTGAGAAGAAGTAAGTTTAGGGGTGATGTACACGGAAGGTTTATTACACGGAGGGTGGTGGGTGCCTAGACCGTACTACTAGTGGAGGTTGTGGAAACAGGCAGGTTATCGATGTTCAATGGGTATCTTTTTAGACATGTGAATGGGAGGCAAACAGAGGGATAGAAACTCTATTGGCTTGATGGACCGAAGGGACTGTTTCTGTGTATTTTTCTTTGTTATAACACACCAACTTCTGCATTCTGCTGGAGCTGAGGTCCAATTATTCAGACTATATCTTTATCCTCAAAAAGGAACTAATTTGCCTGATCTCTGCATTGCTTTCTGATTCCTTTCCTGCTCCTGTTGCTGTTAGTATGTCTGGGAGTTCCAGAAATTAACTGTAGAGGGCCATGTAACACTAAAAATGTCAATGTTCTGAAGCATTTTACATTTTTTGACAGTGTATAATTGATGTCCATCTGGCTCTTCTACAGTAGATATAGAGAATACAACTCTGAGTCTTTTTCAAGATTTCTGAAGTTGGAAATGCCTACAAGATACCATGTGAAAAATAAAAATTGCAAAGAAGACCCCCATGCATGGTAAATGTATACTTTGTGAACATGAAGTTTGCCCATTGATGCTTTAAATTTTGTGGTCAACTACATGTATCATTGCACTGAACAAATGTTGGGCTCTAAAAAGGAATACGTTCCTCAGAGCATTAGTAAATGGTAACTTTATAGCTTTTAAAATGATCAAATTGATCCATTTAATATGAGCTATTAGTAGCTTCAGCAAACACTTAGAACTGTACAGTTTACCTGAATCCAAGATATATCGGCAAGGCTTTATAGTTTGAGTCTGAACTGTAACAAGTTTGTTAAAATGATAATGAAGGAAGAGTGATATAAGTTCAATTCAGAATGCGTGTGCTTACAGGTGAATATTTCCCAGGCACCTAACCCCTTGCAATTGATGAAGGTGGCTGATTTTGGAGGTCCTACTAAAGAAAACATGAGCCTTGCTATAGTATTGATGATAACTTAGGAAGCAGGAGTAGGCCAATCAGCAATTCAAGCCTGCTCTGCCATTCATTATGATCATGGTTGATCATTGAATTCAATATCCTGACCCCTCCTTCCCTGTATCCTTTCATCCCTTTCTGGTCCCTAGAGCTATATCTAACTTATTCTTGAAATCAGACGATGTTTTGGCTTCAACTACGTTCTGCGGTTGTGAATTCCACACACACACCATCCTTTGGGTGAAGAAATTCTGATAAACAACGATAAACCATGATAAATAGTAGTGGAGTTGGGCTTTGCCAATGGATGAATTATTGTTGATCAAGTGCATTATTTTGTCATGTATGTGAGTTACCATGTGCTGCAGTTGCATCAATCCAGACAAGTAATCAGTAAGGGAATCAAGGGTTTTGGGGTAAAGCGGGAAAGTGGAGTTGACATCAGATATCAGATGAGACATAATCTCATTGAATAGTGGAGCACACTTAATGGGCTGAATGGCCTCCTTCTGCTTCTATGCCTCATGGTCTCAGTGGAGGGTATTCCACCCCAATCCTTACTAAGCCTTTGCGGAGTTTTGAGGATTCAGGAGGTGAAGAATAATCACAGAATCATGCCATAGAACAGCCAGATCTAGTAGAATGATCTGATTTAGTAGCCACAACATCTAGATAGCTTGTATGGTGGAGCTTTCTGGTCAATGGCTATGTTCTCTGATGTTGGAGATAATCATTGCCTGGCACAAATGTTAGTTGCCACTTTTCAGTCCAGCCTACATGTTGTTCAGGCCTTGTGCATATGGGTATAGATGGCTTCATTATCTGAAGAACTGTAAATGGAACTGAACAATGTGCAACCAACAGCAGACATCTGAACTTCAGATCTTATGGTCAAGAGAAAATAGTTAATGAAATAGCTGCAGATTTGTTGTATTAGTGTATGAATGTTCAGAGACATTTACCCTACGCATATAATAATAACTGTTAATAGTAATAATGGCACACATACTGAATGTCACACTTAAGTAATACGAGTTATCAGAGAATTCACGTTACTGTTTTGTGCTCAAATTCTGAGGAATTAGTTCTAATGCCACTCTTTACATAATTAAGAAAACTAAAATTAGTCCATTTTTAAAAATACATTCATGGAATGGGGGCTTCATTGGTTGGGCCAGCATTTGTTGCCCACTCCTAGTTACCCTTGAGAAGGTGGTGGTGCACTGCCTTCTTGAACTGCCTGAGCCCCTGAGGTGTAGTAATGCCACAATGCTGTTAGGGAGGGGGTTTTCAGGGTTTTAATCCAGTGACAGTGAAGGAACAGAGATATATTTCCAAGTCAGGATGATAAGTGGCTTGGAAAGGAGCTTCTAGATGGTGGTGTCCCCATGTGTCTTCTGCTCTTGTCCCTCTGGATGTTAGCGGTCGTGGGTTTGGAAGGTACTGTCTAGAGATCCTTGGTAAGTTCCTATGAACCCAGAATTAATCCATTTCTTACAGTTGGGCCTATGATGCTGCCCTCAAGAATTCTGTGGCAATCTCCTAAGACTGAGACGATCTTACAGCCCTCCATGGTCAACAGTAAAACCATATGGTTGCACATTTTTTAATTTCCACATTCACGCTCTGAAATGAGCAACTGAAATTTGCATCAAGAATCAAAAGATGAAAAAGCTCTTTTCATTTGCAGCACGATTTCAATTATGAATAGATAGCACTTCTACACAAAATCATTAAGGAATAGGTAGATTAATATGAAGAAAGAGATCACACTTTAAATCAGCCTAGCTATTTTTAGTTCCCTGGTACACAACAGCAGTACTCCATAACTATCCTTCAATCACAATTTTTGATTACTATTTGAACTACCACTTTGTTTCTCTGGTGCTTTGTAACTATGGAAAATCATTGGTTTCAAAAAAAGGCCAGAGTGAACTCTCCACTGTCAGATTCTCTTTCACATGTCAGCATTTTGTGAGGTTAACTTCAGTCAGGCCTGGCCATTCTCCAACATTCAGCATGCAATGGTCGGAGTATTGCATTTAAATCAATTGCCAGGATTTGCTCAAATGCAGAACGAGATTTAGTTCAAGCTTGTATTTCATAATTTCAGGGGTTTGCTTAGCTCCATTGTTGTAATTTAATTACTTCAAGATCTTTCTAGCCATTATCTGGGGTTTTCTGAACCTTTCGCAGAACTGTCATCCACAAATTCCTATACACGTGCACACGCAATCAGTAATTCTATTTCTATTACTTGCCAATATAGTATTAGAAAACAAATAACTTATTTATTAAATACATTCGTTAATTTGGCATGTTTTGCCTTGTCCTCCGGCCAATACAAATCCCAAGACATCTGCTTGATTTGTCTTGTCACTAATATCTGTTTCCGCTCCTCTGACAGCAGCCTGCCGAAGTAAAAGTAATGTAAAGCTTATATTGTCTGTCTTTTTTCTCTTTGATAGTTTTTTCCCTTCCCATCTTCTCCTGAAGGCATTGACACCTGTTAGTTTTAGAGGAGACATATTACCATCTGGCACTTAGATTTTACTCATGTAATCATGATATAAACAGGTGAAGTTGCCATACTCCCAAATGACCACAGGCTGCTCTCCCCTTTTACCCTGAGGATCATCACACCTCAGACAAGAAGGTGGAGAAGGCCTTCATGAATAAACTCACCGCTTTGGGAAGTGAACCTGCACTGTTGACCTCGCTCTGCATCGCAAACCAGCTGTCCAGCCAACTGAGTCAAACCAGCCCCAGGCCTAGCGATCAGTGTGGTGCTGAGTAGAGATGAGAAAATACATGGAGATATCTGTTAGCCTGTACCTTTTACTGTACATGTGTAAATAGCTCTACTTGTTAATAAAAACTTACAATTAACTTGCTAAAACTCACAAAGACTTCTTCAAGAGACACCATGCTGTAACCAATACCCTTCCACTAATTCCTAAGGCCGAATCAATGAGCCAGATTTTGGCAATTGCTATGGGTAGATCGAGTCAGGAAATTTCCTGATTTGCCAGATCCAACTTGATTAAAAATGATCCCATTTTGCTCTGAGGGTGGGCTTGTGTAGGATACAGTCAGACCCACTGATCTAGGAGCTGAGTGTAGGGAGTCATGGGGCTGGCAAGTGCGAACACAAGCTGGTTTGAAGGCCTTCTTGGGTTTTCTGGGGCTTCATCCAAAGTAGTTTAGAAGTTCTAGGCCCTCAAGTCATCAGCCCTTACATCCCCCCCCTCAGCCCTCATCCACATCACATGGCCCCTAATATCTTTCATACAATTCACTGCCAACTCACCATGGTTGCACATACTTTCCATGCCACACTCCAAGCCATTCACTCTGTGGCAGATCTCAGGACCCCAAGAAGAAATGGGAATAAATAAACTTCTAACAACCTAATACAGCTGTCATTCCTACACATTTGTTAGTGAAACAAACTCCCATTCATAAAATTAACTAAAGGCTTTCAAATGTCCTTGAAGGGGTTAATCGCTTATAAAACCAAAAGTGTCCTATTCAGTGGTTACATCAAAGATAGACCATCATTTAATAGCTTCTTTAAGCTGTCAAGCAGACCATGAAAACATAAAACCCCAGTTTAAGTAATTGTATCTTTTGAAACTTAGTCAAGCATTCATAATGTTGGCCCTTGGGGAAATGTCATCAAGGAGCTCTATCGGAATTGTGTAACCAGGTCTGACTTTTTTTCTGTAGTTACTACAATTGCTGTTTGAGAGTTAATGCTGTGGGGAGCTGCGGGGTCTATAGGATGTCGAGGAAACGAAGAACCCACCTACATAATCGCTGTTAAACATTACTGCAATCATTGATGCTTTAATCACTGAAGTAGTGCTCCTCCCATGGACACTTTAAACATAAAGGTCCCGTTTTTAACTGCCTTTCTAGGAACTAGAATATTAAATTGCTCTTCTTAGAGCAGAAGGTAGGTTATTAGCAGTGGCCTCCTGCTTTTTGCTCCTACCAATCGGAAGGGTAATTGAACTGATGAGGTTTGAACAGCACTCCAATTAAAGTTATGGCTGGACTTCCATAGACCCAAATCTCCCAGGCAACACACGCTTGCTTTTTTGCGCAACCTCTTCCCTGCCACCCATCCATCCACATTCAAATAAATTGTCTGAGAGCTGCCAAGCACTAGAACCATAGAATCATAGAATCTTACAGTACAGAAGGAGGCCATTCGGCCCATTGAGCCTGCACCGACAACAATCCCGCCCAGACCCTGTCCCCGTAACCCCACACATTGACTCTATTAATCCCCCGACACTAAGGGACAATTTAGCATGGCCAATCAACCTAACCTGCGCATGTTTGGAGTGTGGGAGGAAATTGGAGCACCAGGAGGGAACCCACACACCGACACAGGGTGAATGTATAAACTCCACACAAACAATCACCCGAGGCCGGAATTGATCCTGGGTCTCTGGTGCTGTGAGGCAGCAGTGCTAACTAATGTGCCACAATGCCTGAGATCCTGAACTAACCCAGAAATTAACTTAAGTTGAATTTTCAGTGAAAAGTTACAAAGGCTGACAAACTTAACAATTAAAAAAAACCATCTAAGTTTCATTTTTGTTTCTGATTTCAAAATCCAGAGGTTTCTTGCTGACTGAAGAGCAACTACTTTGTCTCTAATGCTAAAAGCCTCAAAATTCATTCACCATAATGCAGAATGCATTGGTGCATCTAACTGTACAAGTTATTTGGTGTGTTTAACTTCTTACAGACATTTGGGTTGTAGGATTGGATTAATGGTAAATTTTCATCTTCACCCTCTGGTCATTAATCTGGTGGAGTGGATCAGCCACCCATTATAGAAGCCTTCTGATTTCCATTCCATTTCTATGAGGAGAGATGATTTGCCCTGTGTGGTAATATATCTAAGGCCTAGTTCTAAGGCTGGTTACATTGGATATCCTAAATTAAAGAATTGGCCATATTAAAATCAAACACAGTCAAACCTCAGGTAGGCCAGACTTGATGAAAGTCAAACATACAAAGGCACAGGAACATGTCTGGGCCTGGCCCACCAATCACCCATCAAAGATCATTGCACTCTACTGAGACCCAGCAGGAGATGATCGCACCCCATGAAATGCACCGGCCTATTGTTAGAAGCCCAGATCAGGCCAAACTTTCTGTCACCTAGAGTTTCTGTAGTTACCTTACATGGCAACAGGTTACATGTGAGCAACAGTTTGGAGATGAACACCTGGGGGTGGACCCCGGTGTCCTGTCAGGCAGACATCAAGAAACTCACTGGGTATTGAGATCCCCTCTCTTGGGGCCTCATTGGCCGGAAACCAGAGAAGTTTCTAGAAAGGCAGGCAGGCAGGGGGATAAAGGTACACATCTCAGACACACCAGGAGCGAAGACTCGATGAGGGAGGTGGCTTTGACAATCCAGAAGACTGGCCAAAGAAGGGAGGAAGGAAGAAGATGCCATCGAGCCCCACCTTCATGGCAACGGACCAGAGGGACTCAGAGAATCGGGCCTCCAGTTTAACCAAACCATCTTTGTGGGTAGTATACTGGAGTCTGGGTATCCCCTTGTTTTATGTGGGTAATTTAAGGGTTAATAGTGTTATTATTAATAAACTTATCGAATCTTTACTTGTGTTTGTCCTTTGTCCATCTTACAAATAAGGGCACCTGGGTAACAACTTTGAGTAAGTAAACTGGTGGGAAGTATCTGAGAATTAAGGTACAACATTGCCCTGCTAATTTACAGAGAAGCTGGTGAAAATAAAAATCTATCCCAATGTTCTTCAGCTATTGTTTATCTTAAAAAGTGAATTTAATTTTGAGTGATTATTGTTGCAGGATAGTCCTGGTAAAACAGACACATTTGGAAATAGGTAAATAGCATTTTTATTCATTTCCGCTGAATAAAAAAAAGGGTACAACCTGGTTTTTAAAAGCAATAAAATATCCTCACCAGTACTTGTAGCTGCTTTTTAGAACAATTTTGGAACAATGATTGCTAAAGATGTCATGAGGAACTGATTTGATGTGTTATTTTACTTGACAGTGAAAGGAAGTTGAATTAACGTTGACAGTAACATAACAACTGTGCTAAACTGCAACTGTTTGTGTTAATCCAATTCTGTCAAACACTCAGGCTTAGTCACTCTTTGTAGAGTAAGTACTGCATTTAGGAAGAAAAAGTACTTTGAGATTTGTGTTAAAGTAGCAAAGAATTGAAGTGGGAAAAAAATTGGGGGTTCTGGCGAGCTTGATATTCATAATTTTCCTTCACTGTAGACCAGCAATCGATAATGCATATGGAATGTGAAACTGCATAACTAATGGAGTACAAAGTCTCACATCATCAGGTTAAAGTCCAACAGGTTTATTTGGTAGTAAACGTCACAAGCTTTCAGCCCGAAAGCTTGTGGCGTGGTGACACTTCTTACTGTGTTTACTCCAGTCCAATGCCAGCATCTCCACATTATAACTAATGGGGCACAGGTCAGAGCAAGTTATGTTCAAAAGTCTCATACTCTGGTTGCACCTTGCCTTGATCATTGTGCTGATTTCTGAATCACTGAGACCAAGGGAAATACTCAACCCCAGGAAAGAGTTCAGAGAAAGGTCACAAGACAGATTCTTGAGGCAAGGATTTAGGTTTCGTGTCAAGATCCCAATGTCAGGGTCCAATGAGGATTCCAACCCCCATCAGAAACAATCACCCAGCAAGGATTTTCCCTGATTTGGCAAATTAGTGTCCAGGGTGTAGGCTTGCTGTCTGAATAAGGACAGTACATGGATGGACTCGTAAAGCTGGGAGGCTCCATCTTAAGACACCCTCAGCAACTTTGAAACTAATAAATGGCTGCAGTTGTGAGGCCACCATTGAGAGGGAAAGTTCTTCCACAGGGCAGGCTGCAGTCACAGTTATGGCCAACAGGCACAGAGAAGCTCAAAACCTGAAGCACTGGCTCCTCAGTCTGCCACCAGGAGCCAGGTGCCCTCAGAACCAGCACCTCAGAGGACCTGCAAGTTGACCGAAAAATTTCAGTCCATCTCCGACAACTGGTCTTAATTTGTTCACCTCCATTGGCTACCCACCACTTGCAGGTGGTTAGTCCTTCTGACCCCAAACCCCAAATCCAGGAAAATTTCAATTTTTCACACCCACACTGTGTTCCATATGGGGTGAAAATTCTGCCCCTTGTGTCAAAGATTTAAATTATAAGGAAAGACTAGCGAAACTGGAGTAACTCAGGTGTGGCCTTACGGTACATTTGTGAGATATTAAAAATCTTCTGGCTATAAAATCTTTCTTCCTGTTGTCACATGTTGTCACCTTTATGTGTCCACTGATCCTATTATACGCCTCTTTCATTTATAATGGAAACAGCCTATGTAAGTTTGTCACACTGTAATTATATCCTTTTGCCAGAGATAGCATTATAACGTTCAGTTCTTCACCTTTCAGTTCCTCAGCCAAACAAATCTTATACTCCAACCAACTTCGGACCTCTGCATCCCAAACTATTGTGTGACTTAAAATAGGGATGGAATTATTTCTCTGCATCCTCCAATCCCATTTCACTTTATAACTGTGTTTGAGCTTCCTGTGTGCAATTGAATGAAATATTAATTAAGAAAATAATCAGCAGTACTGGAAAAGGAGATTTTCAAAATTAATGATAACTAAACTTTTATAGAAGAGGACACAGCTTTAAAACAGTAAAGTCATGAAGTTCTTCACAAAGACTGTTCAACGCAAGGCATAGAGGAAACACTCCTGGAGTTATTTGAACTATTTAAACAATAAAGGGGGGAATTCTCTGGCCTCTCAGCTGTGTGTTTCTCGCTGTGGGAAGATGGCACACTGTTCACTGGCAGTGGGATTCTCCAGTCCCGCTGCTGTCAATGGGATTTCCCATCAATGTCACCCCACACCAGAGGGAAACCCACAGGAGGGACCGGAGAATCCTGCTGGCTTGAACAGCCACAGCATTCCCCCCATAGTGTTTTTGTAGGCTTTCTAGATGGCCTAGTTGGACGAAATTGTATTAATTTGTGATGAAAATAGGAAGTTGTTGACTATTTTCTATTATATTGAATTGATGGTTGATGGAAGGAAGCCCAGCAAAGAAATCAATGCTGCATAAGTGAACTTACTAACATATGGAGCTGCCAGTAGTAGATATAAGAACACTATCAGTACACAAGGAGAGATAATATTATTTAATATTGGAAGAATCTGACTCACCATAGTAAGGAGGAGGTGGAACAAATATCTATGTCTCATATAATGACCAAAATAGCTGTTAGTTTATCAATGACAGATCTTGGAATGAAGCAACATACAAGATAGAAGGAGGAAGTACTCACTAGGTGTTTTCAATCACACAGTATTCAGTGCTTTTAAAAGGCCAAATGTGCAAACTACATGCTATATATGCAATGATCTATATTAATACTAAAGAATTGTTGATTTCATAGGAAAAGTACTCTTTAAACCACCACTGTCCATTCGCATAAGGGGCAATATTTCAATTTGTTCCTCACTCGTGGCCGCTGAGCAAATCTTTCAGAAAAAATAAGATTTGTCACAACATTAAACATGATTTTTTAAACAAAAGTTAAAATTTAAAAAATATTAAAAGAATGAATTGATAATTTTAAAATCATAATTAATAAAAATGACCATTTAAAAAGTGCCAAACAGCAGAGCTAATCAATAAAATGCAGTTTGCTTTTTTTGTTTAAGAAGCAGAGATCGAGAGACAGGCCAGGCGTCAAATCTTGTTCATAAGGGAAGGATTGGGGACGGAGGTCATAGAACCATACATAAGTTACAGTACAGAAGGAGGACATTCAGCTCATCTTGTCCATGCATAGGGCATGCTTGCCTTTACTGGTCAGGGCATTGAGTGCAAGAGTCAGGGTGTCATGTTGCAGCTTTATAAAACTTTGATTAAGCTGCACTTAGAGTATTGCATTCATTTCTGCATGCCACATTACAGGGAGGGTATAAAGGCTTTGGAGAGGTTGCAGAAGAGATTTACCTGGATGCATTAAAGGGAATGAACTATAAGGAGAGACTGGACAAACTAGGGTTGTTTTCTCTGGAGTGGCAAAGGCTGAAGGGAGACCTATAACATTATGTTATAGACATAGAGAAGTCTATAACATTATGAGAGGCATAGATAGGATTGATAGTCAGAATTTTTTTCCCAGAGTTGTAATGTGTAATACTAGGTGACATCCACTTAAGGTGAGAGGCGGAAAGTTCAGACGAAATGTGAGGTGCAAGTTTTTTATACAGAGAGTGGTGAATGTCTGGAACACGCAGCCAGGAGAGTTGGTGGAGGCAGATCTGCCTGGTGGTGGAGACAGATTTGATAGGGCATTTAATGGGCTTTTAGATAAGCACATGAATATGAAAGGAATAGAGGGAAATGGACCAAGTGCAGACAGAAGGGATTAGTTTAATTTGGCATCATGTTCAGCACAACATCGGGGCCCGAAAGGCCCGTTCCTGTCCTATGTTCTTAAAAAGATTTTTCAGCTTTTCAGCACTGTTTATGCCTTTGACATCTTTAGTGCTGTTAAATTGTGATTGGTTGAAAATATTTCACTACTTGCTGGCATTTAAAGATATTCAGGTTGTCACAGGCTAAATATCTTTAGTCATACAAAAGTGGAATTGACTGCTGCAATGAATGCTTCAAAAGCAGATAATACTTGAAAGAATCAATCTTTGTAGTTTGCTTTCTCCCGTGTAAAAATATCAAACAAGAGTTTTGTCCCTTCACATTTAAATCAGGTGTAGCTTCCACCTCATCCAGAACTCTGGAAGAATACCCAAGAAGAACGACTACACTTGCGTTTGTGTCAACAAGGCAGGTCAGAGTTCACTTTCTGACTAATGGAGTGTGAACCATTTTACCATTGACTTCCCTTGGTCAGAGCAAGTTTAGATGTGTTGCAATAAATAATGGCCATAAATTTAAAATATGATCTTCTCTGCTGGCTACCGCAGGACTGCTTTGACTGATGATTTCAGGATGACTCCTGCATGCATAAATTATCAGGTTTCCAAGGCGTCAATTTTAACTGGCTCCACAGGTGGGAAGAGAACAGTAGTCAGTCAGCCCTGTGATATATACCCTTCCCATTCCCCACTAGCACAAGTCAACTGAATGATTCTCACTGTCATTAGTGCATTATTCTGTTTTTGTACAGTCCCCTCTGATTTTATTTCACCCAGGATTCTTCAGTCACTTTTGATTTCGGTCTGGAACTTGTATATTTAAAAAAAAGTTTACAGAAATAACAGCAATAATTCACCAATTGTCTCGATTATGCTATATGATTCTCATTATCACTGAAGGCCTTCTTAATAAATAAGCATTAATGGCAGATTGTTTAAAGTTGCCTTCCATTAATGTCAAAGACCTGTAACTTTCTATATGGCTTTAGGTAAATTGCAAGCCAATTTAGCACAACTCTATGAATGAATCAAGATACAAATGAAACACAGCTACTGTCAACCAGGGCGATTACCCATTTATTGTTGACTGGGACTTAAAGAAGAGAAAGTAAAGAGGCTAGCATTGATGTTACACTTTTCATGACCATACGACATCCAAAAGTGCTTTACAACCAATTAATTTGTTTTGAAAATTAATCACCGTTCTCGTGTCAGAAAATAACTTTTATAGAGTTCAAAAATCATGTTTCCATTTTTTACCTCCATGCATATGAAATATAAGTTTTGAAGATTGTAAATGCAAGCAATGCTCATAACACTCTCATTAGAGTTATGAAAAGATGAGTGCCAGTACTTAGCTCATTTCATGAAATTAAGTACTTCATTTCAAAAGTGAAATATGATCATTCCCATTAGGATTTTGAAAAATTAAGTACTGGCACTTAGGGGTCATCTCCAAAGCTTAAGTACAAGTGGAAAGTATTTAAGCAAATTACACTGCAATTACAGTTAATAGGAACTCAGGTATCGCAGTCATGCTTTGTTGGATTCTGCAACATAATGTGCCATGATACGGAAGAATGAACATTCATGCTTGTTACTGCCCGTCCAGATGGTCCTGACTTTTGCTGGGATATTGTTCACAAACTTCTTTGCCCATTCAGTAGTCAATCTTCCTATCTGCGGTGTGCCCTGTAGTGAGTCTTAATCAACTCTTTCACATAACATTAACTTTCTGGAGAGGGAAGGGATACTGGAGAGGAAACCCTGCCTTTCTTAGGCAAGAAGTAATGAGACAAGCTTTGCAGCAGTCCCAACTGTTGTAACAGACTGGGGGTGACTAAATGAGTGCAGATAAGGCAGTAAATCTGCCTTTACCCATTATGTTACTAGGGGTTACTCAGGCTGTTTTACAGGATTTTCTATATATCAACTCATTCAAAGTAAATGTTCGCTCATATCATGCATTTTAAATGCGTCTATTGAATTTTCTTTGAGTTGTGTTTTCCATTTCAATTCTTCCATGAGTAGATTACAGAACATTGACAGCTCAAACTATATAGTCACATTGCCCAACATGGCTTATTATCTGACATATATAATTATTTCTAGCTGCAAAGTAGAGAGAGATATACTTAACCAATATAAATTATTAATATTTGTTACATTTTTATACTGCTGATAAAACACGAAATGTATAAGTCAAAGATAGCAGCTGTTTCATGCTAAGTATTGCAGTGTTTGGATGGTGCATATATTGCTACATGATGTAAATACCCAAGAAATGATAACTTTTGTTTTTAGGATAATTCAGGAAAATTCATATTGTCATACAGCATGACTGAGAGACAATATTCAATGAAATGTAGAATCTTCGTGCCTCTGAAGTTGCGATCAAATTTTATACTTTCATCTTCAATGCATTAAGCCACATCAGCCTAATAATGTAAAATAAAACAAAATAAACTGGCAGAGTGATCTTTGACAGCATGTTCAGGTGTTAATGATTCTCTGAAATGGCCAAGATGAGGTCTTGAGTTAAAATGCTTGTTTAACCAATATTCAGTACAGGGTGTCAAGCTTCCAAATACGTTGGCACTCGTCAAGCAGAGGCGAGTTCGCTGACTGGAAGACACCAGCTGACAAGTGAGGAAAATGGCAACATCATCTGAAGACTGGTATGCAATACTGTGATCATCAGTGGCTTGGCAACAAACACCAACACTGAAAGCACCATCCACAATGACACTTGTAAACAACTTGATATGTGGCACTTACGGCAGAGCCTGTCTCTCACCGATTGTTCTCTTCAGCCATCTGCCAAAAAACTTCATTTTGAAGCTACTCCATCCCAAATGGCTTTGATTTGCTGCATGTCCATCATGTTATATGGATGGAAGAGTGCTGATGAGAGCAGGATGCTACCTTAGTCAAGGTGTTGATGTCTCGGTTGGGATTCACTGCGAAACTCACCGCATGTTTCACGGCAGCAGGAGATGGCCCATCAACGGCAGAATCTTCTGGTCTGGCCATTGTCGATGGTGTTTCCCATTGCATGCACGCCTCCCACCACGGAACCCGTGCTGGTGGGCGTACTGTCAGCAGGACTGGCTTGTACGGCTGGAAAGATTCGGCCCTAGGCTAGGGACGGCAACCAGAAGATGAACAACAGTAATAAAAAACAAAATCAAAGGCTTTTTAATGGACTGCATGGAGCATTCAGAAAAAGACAAATGATCTAGTGGCACAAATAGAGTTATTGGCTCAGTCTAAGCACAGAAATATGGGGTGGGATTTTCTGGCCACGCTCGTCCCAAGAATGGAAAATCCCACCCAAGGTCAACAGACCTTTGCATGGTCCTGTCCCACCTACTATGATTCCTATGTTGGGAGGGATGGGAATATTCAGTCCACGGTTGCAGAGTGACTGAATTGGGGAATAAATATTCCAGTATACATAGTCTTTTAAAAAGTCAGGCAGAAGAGTAAAGGAAGAATAGCCCTGAGTTTTTGCTTATTCGTGGGACGCAGGCATCACCGACCATGCCAGAATTTGTTGACCATCCTTAATTTCCCCTGTGAGCAGTTAAGAGTCAACCAAATTGTTTGGTTGCCGTCAGCCTGGAGTTACATATTGACCAGACCAAGTAAGGTACAAGACGGCAGCTTTCCTTCCCTAAAGGACATTAATGAACCAGATTGGCTTTTGTGGCAAGCAATAGCAATTTAATCTTCACCATTACTGTAATAAGCTTTAAATTTCAGACATTTTAAAAAATTAATTGAGTTGAAATTCCACCAACTGCGGTGGTGGAATTTGAAGCCACATCCCTAGTGCATCAGCCTTGGGAATCTGGATGACTAGTCCAATGACAGCACCACTGCAACACTATCTCCCAATCTGGATATTAAAGGATGACCTAAGGATAGTAGGGAAAAAGGAACTTGACTCAGATGATCAGGAATTGGAATCAGCGAAGGCTGAGATTCGGAATAGCAAATGTCAGAAAACGCTGGTAGGACTAATTTATAGACCCCTTAACGGTAATTAGACCATTAAACAAAGCATTAAGCAAGAAATAATTGGAGGTTGTAATAAAGGTAATGTAATTTTTATGGGAGATTTAATCTTCACGTAGACTAGACTAATCAAATTGATAAAGTTGGTTGGCAAAACCCTTTTCCATTTGTGATTGTTTCCTGGAACCATAGACTATGAAACCAACTAGAGGTAAAGTCATTTTAGGTCCAGTTTTGTGCAATGTCGCGGGGTTAATAGTAATCTCATCGTAAAAGATCCACTGGAAAAAGGTACTCATAGTGCTACTGAATTCCATATTAAATTTGAAAGTGATATATTCCTGTCCCAATGTTAAACTTAAACAAAGCCAAGTATGAGGGGAAAGCTTACCTTCAGTGGATTAACTTACTATAATGTCAGCATGGGAGGGACCAGGACAGGTTGTTGGTGATCTGGACACCTAAAAACTTGAAGCTCTCAACCCTTTCTACTTCGTCCCCATTGATGTAGACAGGGGCATGTTCTCCTTTACACTTCCTGAAGTCGATGACAATCTCTTTCATTTTGTTAACATTGAGGGAGAGATTATTGTTGCCGTACCAGATTCTTTATCTCATTCCTGTACTCTGTCTCACCATTGTTTGAGATCCAACCCACTGCAGTGGTGTCGTCAGCAAACTTGAAAATCAAATTGGAGGGGAATTTGGCCACATGGTAGTAAGTGTATAACGAGTATAGTAGGGGGTTGAGAACATAGTTGTGGAGCACCAGTGCTGAGGATGATTGTGGAGAAGGTGTTGTTGCCTGTCCTTACTGATTGTTGTCTGTGAGCTAGGAAGTTCAAGATCCACTCTCAGAGGGAGACACAGTCACACTGGACTCACCATTTAAATACTGTGGCTACAAGAGCATGATGTGGGTATGCCGGCGTTGGACTGGCGTAAACACAGTAAAAAGTCTGACAACACCAGGTTTTAGTCCAACCTATTTATTTGATAATATACTCGCAAGCTTTCGAGGGGTTACCCTCTTCGTCAGGTGAATGGAGAGTTCTGGCCTCAGACAGACCAGAACTCTCCATTCACCTGACGAAGAGGGTAACCCCTCGAAAGCTTGCGAGTATATTATCAAATAAATAGGTTGGGCTACAAGAGCATGTCAGAGGCCAGGAATCCTGTGGTGAGTAACTCACCTCCTGACTCCCCAAGTCCTGCTCATCATCTACAAGGCACAAGCCAAGGGTGAAGTGGAATACTCTACACCAGTGAGTGCAAATCAAGAAGCTCGAGGCTGTCCAGGACAAAGCAGTCCTCTTGATTGGCACCCCATTTACTACTTTAAACATTCAATCCCTCCACCACTGGTGCAGAGTGGCGGCAGTGTGCACCGTTTACAATTTGCTCCTTCACTCCGTATACTCCTTTGACAGCACTTACCAAACCTGTGATCTCAAATTACCAAGGCAAAGGCAGCAGATGGGAACACCGCCATCTTCAAGTTCCTCTTCAAGTCCCACACCATTCTGACTTGGAACTATATTGCTGTTCCTTGACTGCCACTGGGTGAAATAGCTGGTTTCTCCTTCTGAACGACACCGTGGGTGTATATATACTGGATGAACTGCAGTGGTTCAAGAAGGCAGCTCACCATGAACTTCTCAGGAGCAATCAGAGATGGACAACAAATGTTGGCCTAGACATCAATGCTCACATGCCATAAAAGAAACTCACTCACAAATGGCAGGTTATCTAAAAATGTGATATGAATGGGGAAATTGCAGCACAGTTTTCCTCAGTCAGCTCAATACCTTGAATTTCCTTCCAGGTAAGTCAAAGAAAAGGTCACCTATGTTTATGTTAATGGGAGGGATTTCACAGCCTCCGCTCGAGCGAGACTGGAAATTCCCATCCAAGGTCAATGGACATTTCCATTGTCCTCCCCTCACTCATTCCGATGATATGGTGGGTGAAGTGGTAGAGTTCCACAAATATGTTTGTCTATTAGTGTTACAAGTAGGTTCACATTAACACTGTAATGAAGTTACTGTGAAAATCCCCTAGTCGCCACACTCTAGCTCTTGTTTTTGAGTACACTGAGGGAGAATTTAGCACAGCCAATGCACCAAACCAGCATGTCTTTTGGACTGTGGGAGGAAACCAGAGCACCCAGAGGAAACCCACACTGACAGGAAGAGAACATGCAGACTCCACACTGACAGTGATCTGTAATCTGCTCAATTAACTTTGTTTTCTTTGTCATAGATGCTGCTGGACCTGCTGAATATTTTCAGTTTTTATTGCAGATTTCCAGAATCCATGGTATTTTGCTTTATTTAAAGGTTAAGCAATTGGTTCATGTTGACAGGTTGGTATTCACTGGACAACAAAGGAAGATCCCTGCACCTGAATGAGTTGTTTCCATTCATGTGGGATCAGCAAGTTATGGACAAATGCTGGGTGTCCCTAAGGAGCTGATCTTTAGGTAAACTATTGGGGGATGAATATATCTGGGAGGGAGTGTAGCAATTGGGAGAGAGGGGGAAAGCAATTGGGTAATGGAAGCTGGTTGGGGGTGGAAATGGGAGGGCTGGACGGCTCAGGTGATTTGGGAAAGAGGAAGTGAGCAAAGACAATTAGGAGGGGGTAGAGCCAAAGTCAGCAGTGGTGTTCAAAACTGCTGCATGAAGCATTCATGCCCATTTTGGTTCCGTAGGAACCTCATAGGACATGGAGCAGAGATTGGTCACTCAGCCCTTCATAAACCTCGACTCCCTTTTTCAAGAAAAAAATCTAACTCAACCTTAAATAAATTCAATGACCCAGCACCCACTACCCTCTGGGGAAGAGAATTCCACAGACTGATGACCATCTGAGAGAAAAGGTTTCACCTCATCTCATGCTGATGAACTGATTATTATTTTTAAAAGCTACCTTATTGGTAAACCTTATTGGTAAGCCTTATTGGCTTCTAATAATCCCTAAAATGGAGGCTTTGGACAGGATGCGGAAGAAGTTTACCAGGATGCTGCCCGGATTAGAGGGCATGAGCTATAAGGAGAGGCTGGGCAAACTAGAGTTGTTTTCTCTGTAACGGTGGAGGCTGAGGGGAGAAGCCGATAAAATTATAAGAGGCATAGATAGGGTTGACAGTCAGAATCTTTTTCCCAGAACTGAAATGTCAAATACTAGGAGCCATGCACTTAAGGTGAGAGGGGGTCAATTCAAAGGAGATGTGAGGGGTAGGTTTTTTACACAGAGAGTGGTAGGTGTCTTGCAGATACGATTGGAGAGTATAAGGGCAGGCAAAAGGAATTAGTTTAATTTGGTGTCATATCTGGCACAACATCACAAGCCAAAGGGCCTATACATGTGCTGTACCGTTCTTTGTTCTATAAGATCCATTAGGCTACATGTAGACTAGAGTTTCATGAGCACAGCCAGCTCAGCTGGGAAGTGAACATTAATAAGGCCGTTTACCTCCTATTTGCATGTGCAAAGCAACTAAAGCCTGTTTACCTCGATAAATCTTCATGTTTACATTCAGATTGTTAGCCTTGTTCAATCTTTCCATCTTTCAGAGACCTAAAAAAAATCAGTTCAGGTAGAAAAAGGATCTTTTGCTTGCAGTTCAAAGTTTGGGAGCTGATGGATATTTTAGAGGGCGTACATTTATTTTGCAATTTATTAGAAGGATTGCACATGTCAAATTTCATTGGATACAAAAAGAAAGCTGACAGTCTGAATTGTAGGCTATCTTGAAGATCTTTTTGATGCCAACATAGAGATTTGTGCAACTGAAATGGTTTATAGTTCAATAATCCTTGGCATCAATTCAACGGTATTAAATTTGGCCTCACAGCTGCTCCACAGGAAATTCCCTCTTTGCTGCCAACCATTTCCATAAGTGGGAATTGATTTTTTGTGTGTTAACTCGCAGTAATGGCAACTCATATTAAGAAGATGAAACATTTTGCAAATTGAAAATATTAGGAGTGTTTTGGGCGTGCTGTGATTGAACCTGCTATTTTTGGTGCTCTCTGAGTTTCGTTGGTTAAAGCTTGTGTTATGGTTTTTTCCTTTTATTGAGATTTGGTTCTGACAATAATATGGAACCATATTTATCCCTTCATTTAAAAAAAGCTTTCCTTCTGTTATTTTGCTAATAAAATGACTGGGCTGTACAAATTTTAAATGAGAAATTTCACCCAACATGATGATGTTAGTACAAAGAGCAAGGGCTTCAGGCAATCATGATGCGCTTGCAATGATGCAATTTGTGCTTTACAGGCAGTTCATGAGATACTTATTTATTTAAAGTGCTGAAAAGTGAAGTGATCGGTGGAGTGCATAGAAGATTTCAGAAATGGCAGTGCAATAAAAATCCTGAAGGCTGATTTACTAACCAAGCTCCTGACTATCGCTGGGCAATAAGGAAATGGCTCAACATCTTCCTGTTGGATGAGAGTTGACAGAAACAGCTAGAAGGAGAAAGGCATGATACATAGAAGTGCATAACGAAATACCAGGCACGCTATGTGGTCAGTGTCCAGAGAAATTGCATTCCTTGGGATAGTGCAGGAAAGTAATGCAAGAATAGCGCTGTACAGGCTAAACAAAACGGAGACAATGCTGGAAAAAACTCAGCAGCTATGGCAGTATCTACGAAGACAGACACGGCAATGTTTTGAGTCCAATATGACTGCAGGTTTAAAAAATTTCTGTTGCAGTAAATATACTAATTCCACTGCAGTTGTTTTGTGAGTTAGAAGGTAAGAGGAGCACAAAAACAAAGCTACCTGAGCTGGAGATAAGGGATGGACTGAGGTGGCATGGCAGGATTTGATTTGATTTATTATTATCACATGTATTATTATACAGTGAAAAGTATTGTTTCTTGCACACTATATAAAGCATAACATACAGGGAGAAAGAAAGGAGAGATTGCAGAATGTAGTGTTACAGCATAGCTAGCGAGTAGAGAAAGACCAATGTAATGCGAGGTCCATTCAGAAGTATGATGGCAACAGGGAAGAAGCTGTTCTTGAATCAGCTGGTACATGACCTCAGACTTTTATATCTTTTTCCAGATGATAGAAGGTGAAAGAGTGTATGTCCGGGGCCCGTGGGGTCCTTAATTAGGCTGGCTGTTTTTCCAAGGCAGCAGGAAGCTTAGACTGTGTTAATGGATGGGAGATTGTCTTGAGTAATGGACTGGACTTCATTCACAACCCTTTGTAGTTTCTTGCAGTCTTGGACAGAGTAGGAGTCATACCAAGCTGTGATACAACCAGAAAGAATGCTTTCTATTGTGCAACTGCGGAAGTGGGTGAGAGTTGCAGCAGACATGCCAAATTTCCTTAGTCTTCTGAGAAAGTAGAAGCATTGGCGAGCTTTCTTAACCTGAGGGATCAGGACAGATTGTTGGTGATCTGGACATCTAAAAACTTATTGCTCTCGACTATTTCTACTTTGTCCCCAGTGACGTATCGGGGCATGCCCTCCACTATGCTTCCTGAAGTCGATGACTATCTCCTTCATTTTGTTGACATTGAGAGAGATTATTGTCATCGCCAGATCACCAGATTCTCAATCTCTTTCCTGTGCTCCATCTCGTCATTGTTTGAGATCTGACCCACTATGGTGATGTCATCAGCAAACGTGAAAATCGAGTTGGAGGGAATTTGGCCACACAGTCACAGGTGTATAAGGAGTATAATAGGGGGCTGAGGACACAACATTGTGGGGCACCGGTGTTGAGGATGGTTGTGAAGTTGTTCCCTATCCTCACTGATTGTGGTCTGTGGGTCAGGAAGTTCAGGACCCAGTCGCAGAGGGAGGAGCCGAGCCCCAGGCCATGGAGTTTGGAGATGAGTTTCGTCAGAATAATGGTGTTGAAGGCTGAGCTATAGTCAATAAATAGGAGTCTGACATAGGTGTCTTTATTATCAAGGTGTTCCAGGGTTGAGTGCAAGGCCAAGGAGATGGCGTTGGTGTGGACCTGTTGCGGTGGTAGGTGAACTGTAGTGGATCCAGGCAGACTGGGAAGCCAGGAATGATTCATGCCATGACAAACTTTTTGAAGCACTTCATAATGTTGGATGTCAGAGCCACTGGACGATAGTCATTAAGGCGTGCTGCCTGGCCTTTTTTTGGTACTGGGATGAAGGTCATCTTCTTGTTGCAGATAGGGATGTCAGATTGTTGTAAAGAGAGGTTGAAGAAGCCTGCAAATATCTGCGCCAGCTGGTCCACGCAGGATCTGAGTGCTGGTCTGGTTATTCCATCCAGGCCGGTCACTTTCAGTGGGTTAACTTTGAGAAGGCTGCTCTGACATCTGCAATGGTGACCTGCAGTAATGGGATGGGATGATTTTGGCAGAAATGGATATGAGTTAGGAATAATATGAGAGGGATGAAGGGAATGACTAAGGTTCAAGAGGGATGCGTGGGGAGGTTGCTATAGCATTGGAATGAGGATGGCTACAATTTGGATACTAATTGCACCACATATATTTTGTGTGTCTCTGTAGTCTGAACATAAAGGGAAGTCATAATTGTCAAATAGATATGCTAAGAATACTGCAGCCACACAGAGAAATATCAGAAAAATGTTATAACGCATGCACCTCCTATATCCTTCCTGCTTTCTGGCTGTCATGTCTCCTCTACTTTCTGCACTGAGATATGCAACATTTGCCATTGCACTTACTTTATGCATGAGAAAACTTGCCTGCAGCATTCACTCTGTCAGGGCTGTGAATTTGATATCCTCTCCTTTCAAAGTTCAAGATGCGAGCAACATATCCAGCATTTTGCATTTACTCTGCCATGCCGAAATTCTTGTCTCTTGGGATCAACAGTACTTCAAGTGTCAATTAGAAGAAAAACTTCCATCATATGAGTGATGCTTCGGCAAGAAAGTTATTCCTGAAGTCAGCTGGAGAAAAAAAAAGTTCATCCTTCCCAAGGATTTTATTTTCATTTTTAAAACACACTAATCTGTACATCACACTTAATACGTTCATTGCATAAGGGCAAACTCTCTAAATAAAGACCATTTAAAATGTACCCTGAACCAATGTCCCAGCGGTCACTAGAATATTAGGTTGCTGAATAGAGAGTATTATGGGCAATACTGGTTGACAATTCAAATCTGTAAATGTAAATGATAATGAGAATTTTAGTTTGGTTTGATTTCTCAGTACTCCACATTGCTGGATAAAACATTGAAAAAAAACAAAAATAAAATGATTTGAAACAGGTCATACTTTCACTAATGTTATGATGCTATTCAAAGAATATGTTTTAAATTCTCCCCTTGCAAGATGGTATCCTCTGGGAAGGTTGTATGGTGAGTGTCTGTCACCATTTGGAGACACGCTCATGTAACCTGGGTGCTATGGGAACATATACTCAGTAAAAAGTCTGACAACACCAGGTTTTAGTCCAACCTATTTATTTGATAATATTCTCACAAGCTTTCGAGGGGTTACCCTCTTCGTCAGGTGAATGGAGAGTTCTGGCCTCAGACAGAGCATATAAAGCACAGACAGTTTAGAGATTACTGCATCTCTGTAAAAACTTGATGTCTGTGTCGATATGCGCAATCTTTTTACTGTGTTTACGCCAGTCCAACGCCGGCATACCCACATCATGACTACTATCGACACCACAAACTGCCGGATCCAAGTGGAGAGGATCTCCAAGAAGGTTGCGCATATCGACACAGACATCAAGTTTTTACAGAGATGCAGTAATCTCTAAACTGTCTGTGCTTTATATGCTCTGTCTGAGGCCAGAACTCTCCATTCACCTGACGAAGAGGGTAACCCCTCGAAAGCTTGTGAGAATATTATCAAATAAATAGGTTGGACTAAAACCTGGTGTTGTCAGACTTTTTACTGTGTTTACGCCAGTCCAACGCCGGCATACCCACATCATGACTACTATCGACACCACAAACTGCCGGATCCAAGTGGAGAGGATCTCCAAGAAGATTGCGCATATCGACACAGACATCAAGTTTTTACAGAGATGCAGTAATCTCTAAACTGTCTGTGCTTTATATGCTCTGTCTGAGGCCAGAACTCTCCATTCACCTGACGAAGAGGGTAACCCCTCGAAAGCTTGTGAGAATATTATCAAATAAATAGGTTGGACTAAAACCTGGTGTTGTCAGACTTTTTACTGTGTTTACGCCAGTCCAACGCCGGCATACCCACATCATAACATATACTCAAACAGAAACCCATTGAGGAGGAGTGGCACTTTTAACACCTTTCACAGTATTGGACAGAACAAAATAAGTTTCTGTTCAAAAGAAAGGGAACATAACAGATGGGGCACTTGAAGATTTAAGGCACAAGTAATTGTCGATCTCCAACTTCCTCGCAATAATCATATCCAGGAAATCTGAGGTAGAATGGAGCAATTGTCAATAGACACTGGATGTTTCGACCTGGTGTAGCAGGAAGAGGTGAACTTCTGCCACAGCTGGGAGTGACTTTGAGAATGTTCCTTTAATTTTGCATATCTGCCAGGAGCATAGCATACAGGAAAAGGGTTTTGTAAGGCATATTTTAGTTGCATTTGTTACTCAAAGCAAAATTCTTTTTTCAGTTAATGTATCAGTTGCCCATTAATTAGTGTTTGATCGATGTTGATTTTAGTTTGCTTGTTACAAATCTTGGGCTGGGATTTTCTGCTTCCAAGTTTCACTGGATGGTTTGGCGGCAGGTGTAAAAAACCCCACAAGATGTCAAATCATGTTCCATGTTGATATAAACGTGTGATTTGATTGTCCCTGCCAGTCCCATACATTTACATGTAATTATCAGGCATCTATGCCTGAATCATTTCCCCCATAAGAAAGTCCATTCATGTCAGCATACGGCAGCGTGAAACCTAACTTATCTCCCAACCCATGCATCTAGCAAACTGACCTTCCAGAGGTGAAGGTATCGCCGAGGGGGGAGAAAGCTATGCATGATTACTATCCAGGCACTGTCCTCTGGCATTGCCAGGGTGCAGTACCGGGAGGGAAAGGGGAGGCAGGGAGAGGTGGTGCTTAGGGGACGGTTTTTTTTATGGTGATGCAAGCGTGTTATTTTTCATAAATTTCTTGAAGAAATTGATTAGAAGATGTGTGAAAATGACCACCAAGTTCTCTCAGTTAGAACAAATAATTAAAGGAATTAACTTATTGACCGTAATTCAACTTCTTTCTGACAGAGACTTAGGAAAAGCTAATTTCAGGAAAAAGTATTGATTTCCTCTCTAAAGCATTCAAGCAAGTTCCAGGGAAGCATAGTTGCCAATCATGCATGGCAACAGAACTAGTTACACCACTCAAATACGTCTGTGTCCTCAACCACATACTGTTCAGGATGGACGTAGGTAATTACTTCAAGGTCTGACCATCAGATCATCCAGTATGAGAGTTGAACAATTCCTCCTGTCTCAGAAACAAGTTCCAGCTCTTGGCAGCGTTTAATAAGGACCGAACTCCAAATTGCTTTGGACTTCATCTTGGCACACTCCACACTGCCAAAATCAGAACAGAAATGTGCAATTGCCCAACAGTTTGCTCAGTTGCATCTAAAAGTGGAAAGAAACAGTTTAATGTTTCCATGTGACTTCGTTAGAACTTGGGTCAATTTTGTTAAAATGAAATCATCCTAGTCTCTCCCTGAAGTGACTTAAAAATAAAGGTTGATGGAAGTGGTTTGTTTAAAATACTTAAATCAGCAAACTGTCAGTCAAGAGAGTCTCCCATTTCATTCTCTATCTTATTTATGCAGTTCCGGCATCTAGGCAGGGATTATGAGATATTGCGGCAGTTCTGTGTTGTCAGTGTAGAATGTAATGCTGATTCTGTTTATTGTAAATGTGTGTTACACCACGTATCAGTGAAAATTAAAGGTTTACCAGGATGTTGCCTGATCTAGAGAGGGTTTTAAGTATGAGGAGAGTTTGGGTAAAATCAGATTGTTTTCGCTGGAAAGATAGAGATAGAGGTACAACCTGATAGCAGTCTACAAAATTATGCGAGGCATAGATAGGATGGATAGTCAGAGGCTTTTTCTCAGGGTGGAAAGGTCAACTACAAGAGGGCGCAGGTTTAAGGTGAGAGAGGATAAGGTTAGGGGAGACGTGCAGTGAATGTTTTTCATACCGAGGGTGGTGTGTGCTTGGAATGCATTGCCAGTAGGAGTGGTGGAAGCAGGCATGTTAGTAACATGCAAGGCATCCCTTAATAGACACATGAACGGGAGATGAACAGAGGGATAGAAATCATGTACTGGTGCAGGCTTGGTGGGCCGAAGGGCCTGTCCCTGTGCTGTATTATTCTTTATTCTTTGACGTTTAAAGTATCAAAGAGCAGAAACTATGCCACCTTTTCTGCATTATAAATTCCATTATACCATAACCTTTTCTTAAAAAGCCAAGGTGGCAATGGTTCTCTGTGGAGGAAGTGCAGGTGGCTGAACCTAATTTGTAGCATAGTGTAGAAATTGTCCACTCATATGAACCATTATCTGTCAAAAAGATAGCAAATACTAATTATAGTGAAATCAAATTATAGGAAAATATTTGCTGCACAAATTAAAAAAGGATTTGTCGTTATTCATTTTGGTATAAGTATCTTCTTGTAATAATAATGTAGGAAATGCATTTCTTATCTCTACGTTCTTGCATTGTTCATGGACACTTTCTTCCAAATTTAAGAATTATCAGCCACATTATTTCATAGAATGCTCATCACACAAGTCTATGCATATACAAAGCATGAAACAAAAGGCTTTGCATACAAAGTGTTTGAAATGTAACCATAGAAACTCAGAAAGAAAAGGGATCAGTTTATCATTTAAGCACAAGTTTGGTTTGATCATTGGCAGTCCAGTAAGAGGAACCTTGAGAAAAGAAAAGGTGGGCAGCAATTTTGAGCCCGCACTCTCCGTCTGCTGGAATGGCGGTACCAGCTCAAAATCCAGCGAAAGGAATTTGTGGTGGCAAATTTCAAAGTTCTAATTTTACCGGGCCTTTGCAGGGCTGCAGAAAGCTCATTTTTATACATTAAGTTTTAAGCTTATTTGTTAGTGTCACAAGTAGACTTATATTAACACTGCAATGAAAATCCTCGAGTCGCCACACTCCAGCGCCTGTTCAGGTACACTGAGGAAGAATTTGGCACGGCTGGTGCACCTAACCAGCAGGTCTTTCGGACTGTAGGAGGAAACCTGCGCACCTGGAGGAAACCCACACAAACACAGGAAGAGGTGCAGACTCCACACAGACTGTGACCCAAGCCAAGAATTGAACCCAGGTCCCTGGCACTGTGAAGCAGCAGAGTTAACCACTGTGCCACTGCATACTAATAACATCAGCATGTCATTAGCAAGCACTCTCTCCAGAATTTCCACCATCACTGGATATTCAGTGGGCACCAGCATGACGTCATGTCGGCTTCTTTCGCAAAGGGTCCACCTAGATGTGAGCCTGTCATGGAGGTCTCCCCAAGGCTTCAATGGTAAATATAAACCCAGAGGGAGAGGGACATGGCCAGGCACTGACTCTTGGCACAGGCTGGCACTGACAGGTTGGTCCTTTCTGTCATCCAATAAAGTCTACTGAAGTCCTTTGGCAGGATGTTTGAGATTTTGACAAAGGCCAAATATTATTTTTCAGACACAAATCTGAGCTGTTGAATTTCTACTGGCTCCAGGTCATCTCCAACCCTTGACTTCCTTTTCTTCTGATCTATGAATTTCCTATTGGCTTTCTTCTTAACTCAAGATCTTGTTATCTGAATTTTTAACTATTTATGCCAATCATTTCACAGCCTCACCTGAAGAACTTTAGAAACCCTGCTACCTGTTTCCATCTTATCATCAACCTTCCTGTTCTAGGTTGTCAGGCCAATTGTCTAAATCTTGGTTTCCACCTTAAACATTTGTGAATAAATCACAGCTTTTACTGCCTTATGACTCACTCATGCTAATGCCTTGTCTCTCCTGGAAGCCTCCCAGCCTGGCTGTCTATTCTGTCATACCATGCTGTGCCCTGAAACTGTTTCTGCTTCTGTGCTGTTGCTTACTGCGTTGAGCTTATATTCATTGCTGTTCAGTCTCTGGTTGATGTCCCAGCTTGTAACTGTTGATCCCACAATATCTTGATGTCTTACTGAGTCTTAATTTTTTTTTTGTCTTCTGTCATTCCTTAGAAGATTTCTTTTCTTGCCAGTCTCATAGCTTTATTTTTAAGACCTGTTCGGTCCTTTACTTGCTACCACCATGTTTTGTGCGGTCGGAGTCTAAATGAGGATGGTGGGGATTATCTATTTCCTCAAAGTATGCTGCTTGAGTCGATAATTTCTCTTTATTTACAGCAAGTATTGACATATTTGGACCACTACATGAGGTTGGAACTTCTCCTTCCAGACCTCTCTAAAATCTCTGATCTGATAGCTTTATACATCAGTATCATGTATGTTTCTGATGTTAACCCTTTACTCTATATTCCTCTCCAACTATATTGTTCCATCCCTTCACAACCATAATCTGTCCTGTATCTGCTCCTAGAAAAGCCCTCCCCCAAGTCATTTAAAATTGTAATTAGATACTCTCAATTTCCTAATCTTCGGCAGGACATTCCAGCAACACAGAGGCTCAATAGTTAGTACTGCTGCCTCACAGCTCCAGGAACACCAGCTCAATTCCGACCTTGGGTGACTGACTGTGTGGAGTTTGTACATTTTCCCTGTGTCTGTGTGGGTTTCCTCTGAGTGCTTCGGTTTCTTCCCATAGTTCAAAGATGTGCAAGTTAGTTGGGCAGGCCCTTAGTATCCCAAGCTATGTAGAGTAGATGGGTTATTCATTGTAAGTGTCTGGGTTTACAGGGGTAAGAGGAAGGAGAAGGCCAGGATAAGATACTCTGTCAGGGAGTCAGTGCAGACTCAATGGGCCAAATTGTCTCTTCTGCATTTCTTGCAGCTATCAACTGGGACTTTATTGGAGCATTTCAAATGTCTCTTTGCAGGGAATATTAATTTCAGAGGCAATACCGCAGAATTTTGGAGATGAAAGGATGAGTAGAGGTGGATGTGGTAGTTTATAATTTTTTTGAAGAAAGGGAAATGGGGACAGTTTTGAAAGGAAGGGGCTAATACATGAAGGCAGGAAATCATTGAAGGTAAGGTAGTATTAGGGCAGGTTGAGGACTAGGACAAATCAGCAATTTGGTGTGATTGGGGCCAAGGAAGCAGGAGATGGGACTCGAGCATCAGCTAAGCTCAGAAATGACAAGAGGGGAAATAAAGAAGAAACTAGAGAAATGTGTGGGATTAAACCTTGGACAGGGGAAAATCTAGGGGTGGTTTTGCATAGTAGGCAAAGGGAAGGAGGTGGTAGCAGCAGAGGCAGTTGAATGGATGGACTTAACCTTGGTGATAAAAAAAGTGCATGAGCTTTTAACACTTGCTAGTAGAGGTGAAGTTGGAATGGGTCGAAGAAATAAGTTAAAGAAGATGGTCAAAAGCTGAATAAAGATGATATTTACTTTTCTGGATGTTCTTGGACTATTGGGTGGATTTGGAAGAACAATATGAAGACTGATCTGGTGTTTGTTGGTTAAACCAGTGACTGTCAGATATCGTCAAATCAGTTCACCAGGAGCTGAGGAAGTCCCATATAGGCTGTCGCCATTGGAAGGTCTATTGTAACTCATCTACACACTGTCTTTTGGTGATATGACCTGAGGACATGAGTTCAGCTTCTGGTGACACCATGGTCTACCTTTCCATTGAGTAACACTGAAGACATTTCTTTTGATGTTAATTTTGCTTCAGATGTTTTCCTGTCATAGTTATATTTCTGAATTCATTTCTGAACTCGATAGTCACATATGGGCAATACTTCCAATTTTAAGATGGCCAGAAATAAGAACTATCAGCCACATGGCATCACATTCATCGATGTTACAAGACTTTTTATGTATGAAAACTTGCTATGTCACCATAGAAGTTGAGTGAGATAACAGTTTGTCCTCGGAAGACAATAATTTTGATCAATGTTAATCCTGTATGGTTAATCGCGAAGACTTTAAAAATGACAGCGCGTTCGTTTTTGTTTTATTTTCTTCTGCTTCCCAAGTATGCTTTTAAATACTGGGGAATGCTTTGAATTTATCAATATGCAAAGCAAATTGCATCTGATTGGCAGGCTGGCTGTCTTTTGTTTCATAGAATCATAGAATTTCTACAATGCAGTCGGAGGCCATTCAGCTCATCAAGCCTGCACTGACAACAATCCCACACAGGCCCTAAGCCCAGAACCCTATGTATTTATCCTGTTAATTTCTCTGCCACTAAGGGACAATTTAGCATGGCCAATCAATCTAACCCACATAACTTTGGAGTGTGGGAGGTAACCGGAGCACTGGAGGAAACCCACACAGACACGGGGAGAATGTGCAAACGCCACACAGTCACCCGAGGCCTGAATTGAAATCAAATCCAGATTGACAAAGCAGCTGGGGAGTAGGTAACAGGTAAGTAGGTGCATGGGAAAGGAGGCACTGTCCAAGGTCGGGGGGCTGGAATGAGTCAGAAATCAAGGTGGGGAGACTGAGAAGTGTCTCTGTGCTGTCAGACCACCTCCTCCAACCATTGCTGGAGGCGATGTAATCTCTTCCAGTCAAACACTGGGAAAAGCACAACCATCATCTTCAACTCCCACTACAAGCTCCATGCTCTTGCCACTGATTCCAATTTGCTCATTGATCACACTCTCAAGTTGAACTAATCTGTTTGTAAGTGACCCCCAGTTGAGCATCCAAGTCTCTCAAGAAGACAACCTACTTCCAAAACATCACACAGTCCTTGGAGGGCACAGTAGCACAGTGGTTAGCACTGCTGCTTCACAGCACCAGGGACGTGGGTTCAATTCGTGGCTTAGGTCACTGTCTGTGTGGAGTTTGCATGTTCTATCTGTGTCTGCGTGGGTTTCCTTTGGGTGCTCTGGTTTTCTCCCACATTCTGAAAGATGTGCTGGTTAGGTGCATTAAACCAAACAGGCATCAGACTGTGGCAACTAGGGGAATTTCACAGTAACTTCATTGCAGTGTTAACGTAAGCCTTACTTGTGACCAATAAATTAACTTTAACAGATCTACCCCATCACAGGTTTGTAAATATTTGGCTCAATTAGGAGGGGATGCACTTCATACAGTGTGGCATATATATCCGGCATGTCTTCTAGGTGTCAAAGTGACAATGTTTATGGATTAGATGCCCCTTATTGAGAAAATGCCTGATCTCAGACAGATGGCTGGTTTGTGTTGGCAGTTTTGCACATTGAGAGCAAGTTAAAAATTTCCCTTCGTGTATCTTCAGCATAAATCCCTGACTGAACAGTTCCCATTGTTATTAATTGAAATCTCAGCTGTGCAGTGCTGTTTCCTACCCGAACAATTGTGCATTGATGGTCTCAACCAACAATTCTTTTCCTAGACTATTAGAAATATCACCATAGAAACCATATCCAAGTAAAGGTTGCTGAATATTTTATCAAATTGCATTTAAGATGAACTGAGCAGACGTCGGAAGGTTGACGATTACCTGATCATGAAAAGGAAAGAAACACTCCATGATTTATGAAATGTTAATTTCCATTCATACACAATAATAGAAACATTGCAATATAATTCATACTTTGCAACCACCGACTGCTTCCAATCTTGTAATTATTTATTTTCACAAATTATTGATGAATTAAAATTGTGAAAGCTGACACATTGATATGTCCATGTCAAATATCAACTTTTGATGGAATCATAGAATCCCTTCAGCCCATCAAATCCACACCGACTCTCTGACCCAGTATGTTTTACCCAGTCCTATCCCCATAACCCCACATACTTATCATGGCAAATCAATCTAACCTACACACCTTGGGCCATTAAAGGACAATTTAGTGTGGCCAATCCACCTAACCTGTACATCTTTGGAATGTGGGAGAAAACTGAATCACCCGGAGGAAACCCATGCAGACACGGGGAGAACATGCAACCACCACACAGTCACCCAAGGCCGGAATTGAACTCAAATCTCTGGCACTCTGAGGCAGCAATGCTAACTGCTGTGCCACCCAAGGCCAGATATTTATTCAGGGCTGCAATAAGAGTGGTGGGTGGAGGGTTTCCAGACAGGAAATTTGGAGTTAAAGGTTTGCACATGTCCTGCTGAAATTAGTCGCGGGTTATCTTTTTAATTTTTTCAGTAGGTATCCCAGCCGACAGTCAGCTTGAAAGATAGGCAGGCCGGTTGCATTTTACATCGTAGAGTACCTGAGGATTGAATGTCAGGTAAGTCGGAATATGGAAGGTGGTAACAGAGATGGAGGAAGGAGTGGGGGATGAGGAGGCTAGTTGGACATTGCAGGGATTAAGGAATTTAAAATTTGGAATAGCTGAAGGGAGTCGGACACTCAGTGTGGGAGTGATGATGGGAATTGTATGTCATCGGGTATGTAAAGGACCTGGAGGAAAAGGCTCTGTTCCTTCTGGCCCTACAAGCAATGATATATTAGCAATTACTTCTTGCTTAAACCTTACCCTTCCTTTTATCCTCTGATTTTCCTGAGGCCTGGGAATCCCAAGATTAAAAATGGTAAAAATGCCTGAGGAGACTTTACTTACCAACCTGCCATTTAAGAGCAAGTGCTAACCTGGCCTTGACCTGTCTCCAGTCAAACAACACGTAGATGACATCTTAGAGTCATTTTCAGATTTAAACATCTTTTAACCTTCACCAGCTCCCAAGGCAATGGCTCTGGGAGGTTAAAATTGCTCCCTTCATCGCTAAGAAGTCTCACAACACCAGGTTAAAGTCCAACAGGTTTATTTGGAATCAGGAGCTTTCGGGGCACTGTTCCTTCATCAGGTGAGCAGCGCTCCGCGAGTTCCTGATTCCAAATAAACCTGTTGGACTTTAACTTTGGTGTTGTGAGACTTCTTACTGTGCCCACCCAAGTCCAACACCGGCAGCTCCACATCACCCCTCCATCTCTACAGTCCTTTAATTTGCAATCCAATGATGTGCCCACAGGGTGTGCTTAGCTGGAATTCTCTGGCCGACAGTACTCAATATTCTGCCCATTTAAATTAATTTCTCCTCACTAATTTTAGCAATTTTAGTAAATAGTAATGAAAAATAGGTAGAAGGCTCTAATGGAGCATATTTGTGCTATTGTGACATTTTCTAGCACTCCAAAAGTAAATTGATGGATAATAACAAAGACTATTGTAAACAAAAAATCAAAATATGAGTATTATAATGTTGATGCTGGGAATCTGAAATAAAACAGAAAATGCTTGAAATACTCAGCTGGTCAGACAGCATCCCCATAGAGAAAACCAGAGTTAATGTTTCAGGGCAATGATCTTCCAGCAGAACCAAGGAAATTTGGCATAATGTGTGATTCAAGCACACAGACTGCGAGAAGGTTGTACAACAAAGTTAGTTTATTCCACTGTGAGACATAGGTGTTACTGGCTGGCCAGCATTTGTTGCCCATCCCTAGTTGCCCTTGGAGGGCAGTTGAGAGTCAACGACATTGCTGTGACTCTGGAGCCACATGTAGGCCAGACCAGGTAAGGATGGCAGATGTCCTTCCCTAAAGGACATTAGTGAACCTGATGAGTTTTTCCAACAATCGATTCTTAATTCCAGACTTCTTAAAATATTATTTATTCAAATTCCACCAACTGCCATGGCAGGATTTGAACCCAGTTCTCCAAAACATTAGTGAGTTTCTAGATTAATAGCCCAGTCATAATACCACTAGGCCATCATTTCATTGTAGACCTGTACCTTGAATTCCTTCTTTCTGAAGTGAAGAGGTTGAAACTTAGGGTTCAGTTTAGCAGCTGTGATGGCTTGTGAAGTTGTATGGGTGGAATTCTCCCATTTGGGACCAAGTCCCACAGTTGGACAAGGAGTGTTTCCTGCCGTGAAGGGAAACCTCACCATATTTTTTGGACCCAACCTCATTAATCATGGATCGGGGAGTTTAACAGCGCAAACTCTCTTGGGCGATCTTGATTGTTCACATCCCACTGATTATATCTGGCTGCTATTCTGAAAGGTGCCCCACATTACTGGCTCATTGTTGTAAGAAGTCTCAAAACAGCAGGATAAAGTCCAACAGGTTGTTTGGTAGCAAAAGCCACCAACTTGATGGCTTTTGCTACCAAGTAAACTCTATTGGGCTTTAACCTGGTGTTGTGAGACTTCTTACTGTGTTTATCCCAGTCCAATGCCGACACCGCCACATCATTGTTGTGAACAGAAGATGGACCCCCTGAAGAAAGATGATGGATTTCCAAGAACAGCCTGAGAGACCAGAAGATAAACCTCTTTGATGACCGAAGCTGGAGGATCCACCTGACAGGTGCTGTTCACAGTGAGACCTGTGAGCTGAAACTGACTTCCTGATATCTTCTGGCTTTGCCGCACACTGCTGCACAGAATGACTTCTTACAGCCTCCTTTTTACAGTTAATGAAACAAAAATATGTGATTATGTTAATGTAGATGAGTCATTGTTCCACAAAGAAAAGGCATTAGTGAAATTACAGCCTTTTGAAGAAGTTCTTCCTGCCTGTACCAAAGGGTTCTAAGTTTTCATACCTCTGCAAGAGTCCAAGGCAGTCTTGAATTATTAATGACTCTCTTGGTGACTAATTCTGAGATAAAGCAATTCCTCATTGTTTAATCAATCACCTGTGGAGACAGCTGTTTGCTGTGACATCCATCTTGAAAGGATTTTTAAGACTTAACTACAGGTCTTTTAAAGTGGGGGGGAGTTTTCCTTAAAAATCCCCAACATCCTAGCCGCGCAGTTGTGACAGCCATTGCCACCCATATGGGAGTTGTTATGCTTCCTCTGATTGAACAAACAAGTCTTGTTTTGTACTATATTTATCAAACTGTCAAAAAGATAGCAGCGTATGAGAGGACATTTTTCTTCATCCATCACTTTTGGATTTATTCAGTACACGCTCTGGCTGGCAGTTATATGGTCTTATTTCATGAATGAACTAAGGGGTCACCAAACTTTTCAGTACGAGGGCCACATCATATATTTTACACATTTTCACGGGCCAAAGAGAAAAGATGGTTCTAAAGATGGGGAGTTACTTTTATAATGAAGTTATTTTTTCTAAGAAAGGCGCCAAATAATTTTAAATTCATTGCGATTGGTGACTGCGTTACAGCAGCACACGGCAATTGGCTGCAGCAGATGTCAATCACAATGTGGGTCTTGCGCTGAGCACATCACTCTATGATTGGTCTGAATTGCCGCTGTCATTGTCATTGTTCTCGCTCATTTCAGAAGGGTGGAGCTTACGGATTGGATAAAGCAGCTGTCACTCAGTCAATGCAGAGCGGCAATTGGATAACATGTCTCAATTGCTGATTCGTTTAATAAACTGTCGGTCGCAAGACAGCAGCTCTTATTGGACAATAGGCCAGTAAAGAGGGCGGGGATTCCCATGAGTCCATCAGACACCGCGCGGAGCTGCAGCAAATGTAAGGCCTGTGGCTTCCATGTCCGGGTCCGGGTCCGGGTCCTGAGTCAGCAGCAGGGTTCCGGATGCGGGAATGTTTTCGGCAGCGGAAATCCCATCCTGCCCCACTGGCTGCGGGTCAGATGTAGTCTGCTGCGGGTCGGATGTGGCCTTCAGGCCGTAGTTTGGAGACACCTGAGCTAAAGTGTAAAACTCACTAGCTATTAAATCAGGAAAACACACTGTTATGAATGCTGATATTTACAATATTCTTATGTTTTGAAATGTACCTTTAGCTCAATGTAACACAGACAATTCCAGATAAACAGCTCCACTCAGGGATGTGCCTGTGATATCTGGTTGCCATGTGGCAAGAAACTCAAATAGAAACTCACTGAATATGACCTTTGATCTGGAAGCAGTAACAGCGAAGCAAATGCATAACTTTAAAATGTTTGGGAAATCTATATTTTAAAACATTCTTTCATAGTCTTTGGACAACACAGGCTAGGCCAGCATTTATTACCCACACCTAATTGCCCTTGAGAAGATGTTGGTGAACTGCTTTTTTTGAATCTCTGCAATCCATGTGGTGTAGGTACACCCACGGTGCTGTTAAGGAGAGAGTTCCAGGATTTTGACCCAACGGCAATGAAGGGGCAGTGATATATTTCCAAGTTCAGAATGGTGTGTGGCTTGGAGGGAAACTTCTAGGTGGTGGTTTTCCCATGTGCCTGTTGCTCTTGTCCTTTTAGATTGGGTGGGAAAATGCTGTTGAAGGAAAATGTTTGAAATTGACTTCTAAAAATGTTTGAAAGTGACTTTTTAAGTTTGTATCACACATGAAGGGACTATTGTATAATTTTGAATCGTAAAAATGCTGTTCTATGTGACCTGTTGACCTCTGACTTAGTAGTGGTATCACAGGAAAAAAGTTAAAATACAGAAATATGTGGAACACAGACACAAAGAGGAGAGAGAAAGCAATCAGCAAGTTGAGTCAGGCAGCCAGATTCCTATGTGCTTTGAAAGCAGTTTAGAACTGCTGATGCTGTTTTTTCACTTCCGATTGATTGATTGAATGTCTGGAATAGGCCGTATCATGCAAAGGTAAAGGTAATTCTAGAAGATCCATGCCACCATGAATAGCAGGAGCTGAGAGTTGAGAAGATTCCTGAAGGAAGTATACCATATAGGGAAATCTTGTTGGCAGCACTCTGTTTTCACTGAAGCTACTGCCTTTGGAGAGCGAGTTGTCCTTGAAGGAAAGGGACTGGAATTTTGTTTGGGAGAACTGAGAGGCTGAAACTGGGGCTGTATTGGCAGAGTGAACTGCCTACTATCAGTGAGATAGACTCTCTTATATCTGCAATTCCATGTGTAATTTATAGTTTGTGCCAATCATAATTTGCTTGTTCATTTATATTTAACTTCCATTAATTCTGACTCACGTAAAAATACAAGTTACAGAAAGTGAAATCTTGTCTGTTGATTTTTTAATTTGGGGATTGGTAGGTAAATTTGGTTATTTTGGATTACAGGTCTCCAAGGGATTCAAAACAATACTGTGCAAAGAATTGGAGAAAAAAGAACTTAATACTGGATTTGCGATATTGTTTACCTAATCATAATTAATTTCTTGACATTTCCAGCAGATGTATGCATTACAAAGTACAGTGATTTTTATGTTAGTCAATTTGATGCTCCATATTACCTGTCAAGATCATTACCATTTAGTGTCAGACTTTGAATTGTGAAACACTCTAGGGAAGCAATGAGAGAAGCCAAGACAGGAAGAGTTGGCCTTGCAGTGCTTATCACATTTCCATCAACTCTGACGTTCTAGAGGGATTCCTTTATATACTGGTAAATACTATCTGTATTACACAGATATTAGCAAGAGACTTCACCTAGGAGATACCAACTCTGAGAGGAGCCTTGGTGTAGAAGAATTTGAAAGGAAAGACAGTGATAGACAGGGTGACAAAAATTTTTTTGCAACACATCACTTCGGCCAGAATTGAACAAGTTATATTTTTGCATAATAGGAGTCATCCACTGTCAAGTCCATTAGTAATTTGCTGTTTAACATTCTGATGTTCTTTCTGTGACAAAGCAGTCATGTGATGGTAATACCAATATTCTACATGATGTTAACAGGAAGAATGTACGTAGATATTCTTTTTAAGAAACACGTCAAAGATCATAATGCTCAGATTCTGGTCCCAGGGAAAGATCATAAAGATTAGGCCCACTCATCCAATTCTCTTCCAACACCTAGTGGTGCACTAAGGCATACTTTCATCTGTTTCTATAGCTAGTCATTCCCAGAGCAGAATTCTTGTCTGAAGCCAGGGTCTTATAGCTTGAGGGGCATCAAATGTAGCCTAACAGGAGGCTCTCGCATTCTTGCCGCCAGTCATTGGAACGTTGGGAAGATTTTCAGATTGACACACTCAACTTGTTTGTAGACTTTAGGAATGCAGCTTCTCTTGGCCATCAAAACCTGAAGTGGGACTTAAACCCAGATCTTCTGGCTTAGAGGCATGGACACTATCCACTGCACCATAAGACTTCCTAAAGAATAGGTAGTTCAGCTTTTCCTTAAGTTTCTAAGAGGAGGGATTGTTTTGTCAGGTACCTCTACTGACATGTCTACTAATTGACCTATATTATCAGAGTTCTCAAAACTGAGAATGATTAAGTTTATGTCTTTAACTGAGGGTTTTCCCTTCAGGCCCAAGTAGTGTCTATCATTTTAGGAGTATTTGAATTCCAAAAGCATTTCTTCTGTGTTATACATGGTTTTTAATGATTCTTACAAGCAAACTTCCTATAAAATATGAAGAGTCTGCCCTGACATTTAATGCAATGAAAATTTCAATGTAAGGTCTACATCACTGCACATTTTCCAAAGAAAAACCATTCAATTTAGTAAAATAGTCGACTGAAACAGCAAAGATGTTCAAACATGTTCTGGTAGAATTGAAAGGACTGTTCATTATAAGCAACTCAAGAGAAAACAATATCCAAAGGAAAACATATTTTTAAATGGGCCAGAGGAACTGCAAATGTACATCAGTAATTTATCTTAAAGGCAAAACAGATATGGGCATTTTTCACCACTTTTATTACAGAAATCTTATAGTCAGTGAGTGCAATTCTTTTGTCTTGATGAATCTGAACAAAACACAAGCAAAAACCTTTGTATATTTGTTATTGTCTATCATGTTGTGGCTGTTATGGCATGGTTAAGAGTTTCAGGCTTCAGATTTCATTATAAGCAAGCAAGGTATTTGTTGATAGAGAGAAACAGTGGTGTAGGAGGTTTTTGCAGCACAAGGCCACCTGGAGCACTGCTCCAATCTTCACATGCTTACAACATGGCTTCAAGATGATTCTGCCTGAGAGAAGATGCCATTCTCTGGTGTGATCACTCATGATGTGGATGTGCCGGCGTTGGACTGGGGTAAACGCAGTAAAAAGTCTGATGACACCAGGTTTTAGTCCAACCGATTTATTTGATAGTAAACTCACAAGCTTTCGAGGGGACTGCCTCTTCGAAGAGGCAGTCCCCTCGAAAGCTTGTGAGTTTACTATCAAATAAATTGGTTGGACTAAAACCTGGCGTTGTCAGACTTTTTACTGTGATCACTCACTCTCAGTCCCTCAAGTCAGGTGACTCACCCCTGCTGTAATGTCTTAAAGGGACAGACACCACGTACACAACACAGAGTCAAGAATTGTGAAAATATTACTCAAGTCACAATTACATCAATTGGGTATATTCTCTGCAGCCATGTAGTGTCAAATGTGAGGATATATTTCTCAAATGCATGGCCAAAGGAAGTTACCTCATTCCCTTCCTGTGTTTTTGATTTTCTATCCCTTGCAATCTAGAATGATTTTTAATGGTGCAGATTTTGATGTACCAAGAACAGCAAGGCTGTTGATGCTCAGTGATATTAATGGTTAAAACTGATCACAAGTTCTGATGACTATACTTACATAGTTGAACATAAAAATATGGATGTTGCTGTCAATGATACTCTGGTCCTCCAAAGGCTACACTGTTACAGACCTTACTTTGGAAACTGCACAGCGATCATTACAATGATGTGAAATTAGATTAATCCCCACTACAAATTGCTGAAGAATTTAGAGCTTTTTCAATCAGGAATAGCTGTAATTGTAGTGGTGAAGTAAGTGATAATTACTGTTGAACAACCTCTATGCCCCTGAAAAATTAATTTGACAAGTGTGAAGTCTTGTTCCCTCAGAACAAAATTAATGTTGCAGTCACACCTCGTTCCATAACTCTCCTGGCAAGTCCAGTAGTGCCATGAATATGCTAGTCATGGCATTTGAAAGGAAATTGGCACATACATCTGCAGTGACATTCTTGGCATTAGATACCAGCTGTACAATGATAGAAAATATATTCTTACTGAGGTAAAGCTGTGCAGATCACAACAGGTAGGCAGATGGACTTGCGGGTACAGCAGTTAGGATGTGGGATATTGAACTACATGGCAATATCCCACATAGAAAAAGTTCTATGCTGCTTCATTAGGATGTGAGAATTTGATTTAACGATGAAGAAATATCAGGAGAGAAAACTGGTTACTTGCGATAAGACTTTTATATTCCTGAATGACAGATGCCCACAGTTTGCAGACCTGGAGTAGAATAGATGCCTGTGGCACTGAAGATGAATCCAGCAATCACCTGTACCGGTTCCAGCATTTATTCCACTTGAGTTGATGCTTTGAATTTTTATTTAACTTACACAAATTCTATAATCATTTCTTATTTAATCTTATTTTATCAACCTTTATTGAACAACAAAGTTTAATACTTCACATTTCACTAGTCAAGGCATGACATGATAAACAAGCTCATTGCATGTTGGTCTGTTTTACATGAAGCTTGGGACTTCCGAGGTCCTCTTGTCCTTAGTTTCTTGAACCTGGTCTCTTGATTCATGAGATTCTTTGAGACTTTAACTTAGCCAACATAACTCAAACATACATTCAAAACATCTTTGCAGCATTAAGACTTCAACTCTCATTTTCTAGTCTACCTTAACTGCTGGAGCTGCATGTTTCACAGCTGCTTGCTGAGCACTTTGCTCTCTCTTTCCCTGTCTCTCTCTAGCTGAAAGCAGCTTCTTGACAAAGACTGTTCACATTTTCTAAAGTCAGTTTTTGGATTCTAATACTGATTTGGATTCTGACAGGTATTCCCAAACTATGACAATTACGTTAGTCACCTATGGATTCTTTCAGCAATCCCCAGCCTATGACAATTGTCTATTGACTGGTATTTGGCAGTGTTAGCAGGTGCTAACTTCCAAATACGTGCCTTACTCCTAAAACTGAACTTCCTCTGCTGGCAGCAGCCCTCTTAGTAAATGCCCTGAGACAAAGGTTTCTCCGAACAAGTGTCCTATTTTTATACCATTTTTTCACAGGCAGCTTTTGCAACATTCAGCCCAAGTTGTACACCTGTTAATTAATATTAACACAGTTAATATCTTCTATCCTGATGCTTGTAATTCTTGACCAATGGCAGGAGTGCTTCTGGCTTCCTGCAACAACAAAACCTTAGCTTGCATCTTATGGGTGGGATTCTCCAACCGCATTCACCCCAAACCAAAAAATCTCCTCCGAAGTCAATGAACCTTTGCATGGTGTGCCCCCCACACGCGCTGCCCCCCCCGCCCCACCCACTCAGATTCCCATGATGGGCGGGACAGGGAAATTTGACAGCATATTTATAATTCTAGCCTTCAGGCCATTCCTTTAGCCAATCAATATCCAAGTTTTGTTTTCTGTTTATTGCTAACCCTGGACTCAGTGAAGACCAAATGTGCAAACGTACTCCAACTATAACGCCACATGTTCTTTCTTAAGGCTACATGACAATATTTTAGAACTTAAAGAGATACCAACTTAAAAGTTTCTTAACAACATTCCGATAAACATGCAAATTTAGACTTTTCATCACCAAGCTTATGCACAGTACCACTTGATCACTTTAAGCATTATTAATTGCACAAATGGATATGCTGACTACCTGCAGAGAGGTGAAGTAAGGCCCACATGAGTGTTCAAGCTGGACTGTCTGAAGAAATATGCCAAAACGGAAACTTGAGTTGAGGCAGATGGTTTTCAGGGGAGGGAACCATCAAACTGAAGTGCCCTCCATCTGTCAGCCCGCTATCATGGCTAGACTTTACAGCCTCTTTGGTGGGCAGATGGCCAAGATGCATCTCTATGCTGTGGGCACCCACTTCAGTGCAACGGTTTAATATCTTATTTAGTATGAATGTTGTACTCTTAAATTTTGGGTTTTGAGTATCACATGGTGCACAATGTTCTGAAAGAGGTGTTTCTGGATGAGGGAGAGCAACATGAGTCAGAATAAAACTCCACACAAGTTCAATGACATTTTTGGATTACAATTCAGTATTGAGATGCATCAGTACATTGCAATGTTTGGCAAACATACAGGAAATGTTTCCCAAACATGCTCTTGTAACAATAGTTGCCATTTCACATTGGATCTCCAGTAATACAGTTTGAGAAAATAAGATTATATAGGTTAAAAATCATTTTCAAGCTATCTAGTTGTATATTTTCTACATAACACTGAACAAAACTGTAATCTTTAACATATTTTGCAAGGATTAATGCAGAAAGGAAATATATAATTCACAAAGTTGAGAGTAGAAGGGATTTAATGATGCATTTAATGGCAGGAAGGCATTTAATCAGGTGGTAAGGTGGTGGGTGTGGACAAAGCCTGTCTCCATTCCAATGAATCATAGAATCGTAGAACCCTACAGTGCAGAAAGAGGCCCTTCGGCCCACCGAGTCTGCACCGAACACAATCCCACCCTGGCCCTACCCCCATATCCCTACAAATTATACCCACCAATCCCTCTAACCTATGCATCCCTGGACACTAAAGGGCAATCAATCTAACCTGCACATCTTTGGAATGAAGTCTCTGGCAGGAAGGCCTGTGGATACCTTTCCCTATTGGCCATCAACTGAAGGCTCTTAAGTGGACAGATAATAGCCAGGGAAATGCCATGTGGAGATGTTGGAAACCAACCTAAGTGGGTTTGCTTGTGGGCCTCCGGAGTGGGGTTGGGGGGGGGGGGGGGGGGGGGGTTTGCTAGAAATGGGTTAACAGACCTTCCAATTAAATGCTAATTTGATATCAATTATTCAATAGAAGTTACTGATATAAAAGGGCTACAAGTGGCTCTAATTTGTTGGTAGAGAATTGTGTGAAGTTGGATCTAAGAAACAAAGGTATTTTATGAAGAAGCAGAACTCGTGTCTCCTTTATCAAACAGCAACCCAGAGGCTCAAATAGGGGAATGTCCTTTGTCCAAAGACATTCTGCACCTGATCAAGGGACCCAATATCGGAAAGGTGGACCTGCTGAAAACAACCACTCCTCCACTTCCCCAACCCTCTTCACATGACCACCACCCCCACCCACTCCTTCACTCTCTAGTGTCCAAGTTCATTTACAGTCCTAAACCTCAAATGAGTGTGGTGCCAGCAGCTGAAATCGCCTCCCCAGCAGTGCTGGTGTTCAATACAGCTAGTGATTTCTGATTGGCTGGCCGCTCATGGTAGGCAAGGCTTCTGCCACCCCTTGGGATCTTTGATCCTGGGGAATGCCCATTCCCGCTTGGTTTCTTCAGTCAGTGGGTGAGATCCCATCACCTTCTTTATACACCAACCAAAGTGTTTTTAAAGGAAGTTTCACAGGCATTTTTGATGTAGAGAAGGAGCAAAAAGAATGGAGTAATGTGACTGCTATCACCAGAAGTACAATGCATGTTCAACATCACTGAAAATTGTTTCAGCACTGATTATTAGGCAACAAAGCAAATGTATGAATCTCATGTCAAAGGTGATCATATTTCATTAATTGATTATTATTTTGTATGTCTTAATTTCCTTCCAAGCCTTAAGCCTAATTAGAAATCTTTACTTTGTTAGCTCAATGTAAACTGCTTAGGTTTTGAATCAGATTGGGTATTGCCTGAAATATAATGAACTAATCTTGCTGCGACCGTTTTTACACAACACAAATCTGTTTTCTCCTTCTGTGTCAATCAGGGCAAAAAGGTCTGTGCTCCACAGAATGTTGATAAGCTAATGCAGAGCAACAGTTTATTTCACATGATGAAAATGAACCTCGGTGATTGAGCTGAGCTTTGAAAGCCTGGTCCAGTAGTAAAGAATGGTTTCATCGGAAGTAGAAAATATCACATTGTTGCATTGGTACATGGTGCACTGAAATTTGAAGATCATAAAACAATACAATACTCCATGATTCATCAGCTGGTACGTCACAGCTCTGATAAATGTAACTCCGAATTGGATTGAAAGAAAACAATGTATTGTTGCGCTTGGCAAGAAATGATTTTTTTTTAACTAAAGCTGATCAGCAAACATTCATTAACTGGCAGAGCTGGCAATCCTTGGCTTAAAGAATTATTGGCAGGTAGGGCTCTTGCAACTCCTGACTTCACTTTTGTCTAAGAAACCAGAGCAAAAAGTTACATCAACCCTTTAATTTAAATTTGCTCCAATCACAGCTGTGCCATAACCTTTAGGCCCAGAGGCACAACAGCATACGTTTTGGGCTGCTGAATGCCTCTAAGGGCCTAAGAGCCTGGATTCAACTGAGGAAGTCCAAGAGGACTAGGATTTTGGGCCTCTTTTCTCATTATCATGTACAAGGCCCAAACAGATTTGTACATCAATGTCCAGGAAAGTGACTGAATGAGAACATTGGAAGTTGGAGGAATTGCTATGTCTTGGAATGTGATTAGAGGGCTATTGGCTTGACAAAGAAGGTTCAGATGTTGAAGTGGAAATTTTCCTGCTTCTTGACTGTGATAGAGAGACTCAACAAAGTTTGTTCTAACAAAACAACTTATCTTTATTTCCGAAAGACTGCATGCAGTATTGGCAAAAACTTAAGTTCAGAGAGCTGTCGTTACGATTTGCCAATTCTGCTCTCAAGTCCGCGTTAACATAAAGAATCAGTTCAGCATTTATACATAAACATTATCAGTTATTCAGAAATTTGATCAATAAAAGCGTCATAAGCAATGTCATAAATCATGGTACAGCCTGCTGACGTCCTAAAACTCTTTGTCTCATCAGTCATACATTTATCTTGTCCTTTGTTAGAACAGAAGAAGGTCGGTGACTCCTTCATCCCTGACCTTATCTTGTCTTACTCATACATCTTTAGGTTATGCGGAGTCAGCCTTATCAGGTCTTGACCTTCTCTGGTCTTATTCATGTCTTAGGTTATGCAGAGTCTGTTTTCCTTATTTTGTACCAAATACTTGACCAACTTTCCCATCATGCCACTACTTGATTCGTACAACTTCACAGAGACCTCAGCAGTATCACTGGCCTTTGAGAATGATATCAAGCTGGGGAACTAGGAGATGGTTGGGAAAGAAGATTGAGGGTGCTTGGTGTTTGTGAGGTGCCAGTAATACCATACCATAATAGATATGTCTAGAAGGTGTATGGAAAAAGAGGCTGACATCTTACATCTATGACCACAGAATGTCCCTAAGTGCTTTACAGCCAATCAAGCATTTTTGAAATATAGTTGTAAGATATTCAACTGCCAATTTATGCATAGCCGCAAGCTCCCACAAAAGCAATGCTATAATGACAAGGTAATCTGTTTAATGATGGTGATTGAGGGGTAAATTCTTGCCAGAATACCAGGGAGAACTCTCTGCTCAACTTTAAAGTTGTCCCATGGGATCTTTGATCTGAAAGGGCAGATGGAACCATAGTTCAATGGCTCATTCAAAAGGTGGCACCTCTGACAGTGCAGCATGCATTCAGTAATGCACTGGAGTATCAACCTTGATTTTTATGCTGAACACCTGGAATGGTACTAGAGCACATACAGGCGATATTACTATCGAGATTCTAAGTGCTGAACAAGCGTGAAAACAGGAGAAGATTGTGCCATTTTTTGGGCAAGCTCAAAGAAAAAGTGGTGCCTTTTTTTTGGTCCCAGTCTGGCAGTGGCTGGCTGGAACTGCCCAAAGGGCATTGCCCACCCTGCCCTGACAATCGGGGGAGGGGTTTCTCAATGGCCTACGATATCCCTGACTAGACCATCAATTTGGACCCTCTAGGTAGGGGACCATTCATCATCCTAGCTGCTGAGGACCTCCATCGGTAAGGTTGTTAAGAGAAGTTGGCTTTTGAATCAGAGACAAAAGTACTATCAACTGAGCCACAACTGACTCATGGGAGGCTGTAGTGGTTCTTGTGGGTTGAGACTTCAATCTAGCTGTGGAGGTCAGGAACAGGTTGGGGGTGAGGAACTTGGGGGGGAGGTGTGTGGGGGGCAGGGTGCGGATATTGGCGGTGTAAGTGCCTGGAGTCAGAATTGTTGCATGTTGTCTGTTCAGTCAGTCTCCTGAAGAAGTTCTGTGCTTAGCTTGATTGAACATTCAGTTTGGATTTCCTGGCCGTGCTCACCCCAAGCCTGGAAAATCCTGTCCCAGGTCAACGGACCTTTGCATGTTCCTGTCCTGCCCGCTATGATTCCCATGGCAGGCGGGATTCAAAAATTCTGCCCTAAGTATTTATTGATAACATGTTTGGTGGCACAGTGGCATAGTGGTTAGTACTGCTGTCTCACAACACCAGGGACCCATGTTCAACTCTGGTCTTGAGTCACTGTGTGGAATTTGCACATTCTCCCTGTGTCTGTGTGGGTTTCCTTTGAGTGCTCCTGTTTCCTCCCATACTCCTCCAGTTGCCCTCACTCCAAAGGTGTGCAAGTTAGTTTGATTGGCCACGCTAAATTGCCCTTAGTGTCAGGGGGACAATCAAGGGCATACTACATGGTGTTGCAAGCGTCTATGTCCAATCCAAAATTCTCTCTCAGATCATGTCGCTCTTGTGGGCAATAGTTTCCCAGTCCCATGTTAACCCTTATTATGCCAGATATGTTTATATTTCTAATTTTTAATTCTATGCTGCTTAGTTGTTTTTCCCAGAGGCAATCAGCATTGAGGTTGTTTATAGACACAAGGAGGGAGCAGAAACAGATGTTAAGCCTCATATTTACATTTTTAATGTTCTGAAGTCTGTTTTTGACATGGGTAAAAGCTTGGAGTTAGCAAAATGACATCTGGTAAGGCTCATGCCAGAATTGTGTGTGTGTGTGTGTGACAGAGAAAGAGCGAGAGAGACACGATTGCCATTTTGGTAGCATAACTGCATCCATACCAACAAAAACCTAGGTGCTATGAAGCCGAATTTCTACCTTCCTATCAAAATTTTCCTTCCACAAACTCTTTGCAATCAAATAATACAATGCCTTTATTTCATAAATATATGGATGCGATCTTACAAAAAAATTTCTAAATGCCAAACAAGCAAGGAAATGGGAGAGAATGGCATTGTTTCTTCCGGTGAGATGTAAGACACAATCTAATGCAAAAAATCTTACTTAGCACAAAAAAAGAGCCCCATTGTGGTTCTCGCCAGTGGGGGTGTGTGGCATGGAGCTCAAGCGTGTTGGTGAAGCCAGCTGAAGTTCATTGATATCATTGATATTTAAATTGGCTTCGTGCTGAAGTCAATTGCGCTGGCAAAACAGGACCAGGAAGATGGCTTTCAGTCCAAGACTGGTCTGTGTCCGGTGTGAAAGCCTTTCACACAATCTCGCTGGCTTGCTGCGCCAGCGCTGTGGACCAGAAAGATCATGCCCATGTTTAAAAAGTCAATAATAGCCAAACACAAAAGGCCATCAAACATTGCCAAGATCAAATTTGGTGCACTGCTTAAAGCCTGTGACAAGGTATTGTGAGGAGGTTCAAACCCAGGTTCCCAGAACATTAGCTGAGTTTCTAGATTAATAGTCTAGCGATAATACCACTCGGCTATAGACTCCCCTGATCATTAATCATTGTATTGATAAGTCCAGCGTAAAGCAAGCACTTGTCATTCCAGGTTGATCTTAAGCACTATTAATTGGTGCTTAATTGGGTATCACCAGAAATTTACTGGCAAATATTTGGGAGCAAGTCACTCCTTATCCAGCCAAGAAAGATGACTGTCAGAGAATACCTGAAATTAACATTGTTTATCCATTTTATTCAAAGTCAAGTCACTTACACAGAAAAGATGTGTGTTGGTATTGAGATCGATGAGCTCTAGTATCAATGAGTTTTCATTGCTAAAATGACAACATTTTTTATATTTATCTTGTTGAAATCGATGATGTCAGGTCTGTTGTTTGTTCAGTTGAAGTTGATTGGCTGTAATATTTCACCTTTGCCGGTATAGTTTGTCTTGCAAATTTTAACAAGACCCCGGGGATCTATTTATGAACATTGTTGTCTGTTTTGAATACCTTCTTCTCAGCAGCTGAGATTCAACCCTTTCAACGAAAGCGCTATTGCTTAATTAATCATTCCATGGCAACAAATTAAAAATGTGGAGTTCAATAGCAGGCACTGATAAAATGTTATGTGACAGGAAGATAGAACATCTTGTTACCAAGTAAGATTTGCTTCCATAACAAGGAATGACTTGCATTCAGATGTGATATATAATCTGAATTTTAAGCTTTAGTAAAAATTTTCCTGCAATTAAAAGATTGCTGGGCTATGGCCCAAATAACCATTAGATCCATAAAGAGAAGCTGTCCGTCAGGTTCAACATCAGGAGAGGGGCCCAGAATTCAGTGTAAAATTAAGCCTGTAGGCATAGCGATTTGGTGCTATGAGCTTAAACATTATGTTAATAAATTCTTTATTGGATTTCATACAGTTGAAATTCCAAAGGTTGTGCTGTATGAGTAGAAATGAGGATCTGCAGGAAGCAAGTGCACCTATTCTTGTCAACTCTGACCACGATTTTCTACTCCCATTAGAGTTGGGTGGGTTCAGTGAGAGGAGCGGAAAATATCATGAGAAGGCCAAAGTCACATTTGACATCAGTGTGAACACTTGCTGTGATCGCCCCCTGTAATATTATCCACGGAGTGTGTCATGCACTGTGGTCACTTGGGTGCACCCTCCACAACTTGTCAATACAACAGGGGGAGGAACTGCCTGAGAAAGAGATGGAGGTGTGACATGTTTCCTCCAAAGAGTAAGATGTTGAAGGAGATACGGCTAAGGAGGTTTGCGAGGAAATCAGCCACTAGGTAATACTGATGTCGAGACGAAACAGACAAGCTCACTGCCATTGGGCTCATGGAGGGTGATGAGGTCATCCCATTATCTTTACCGGCTTCTTTGAGCATTGGTCTCCAGACTGACTGATGGCAGTGCACACTCTCTGTGATCAGTCTCCTGTCATGGGAATGCACCGGTTGTCTTATTCCCTATATTCCAGGAGGATGATGATGACTTGCAGTGGGAACGGTGCATACATCCTCACAGAGCTTCTGTCTGTCTCCCATGTGCCTGATGGCAGCTCACTTGCTCTCAATGACTGTGGTCATATCTTGGTGATGCACTGAGGAAAGTTACACCTCTCCTGATCTAATGTCATCCTTTTTTGAGCTGTACCCTTGAGGTTCAGTGTCACCAGGGGCTGAGGCAGATGGGTAGGGGGACCAGCCACACCTCAAGGTGCAGAGAGCACCCTTTGACAGTGACTGGAATGAGTGACACCAGGCCTCTACATTGTGGGAGACATCCTCATCCTGCCGCATACTGCAGCACTGCAGGAAAAAAAGTCTTGCACCAAGGTCTCCATGGTAGCCACCATGCTATCTCTGTCGTCCTCATTGCTTTGCAATATTGGTCACCTCAGACATAAAGCAGGCAGACTCCACCATGTAGCCTTTCAATCCAAGGAACGTACCAGATATACCTTCCTGATTTTCATGAGTCTCCCTTTGAAGCTCCAGCAATTGAGGCATGACTCGGTGTAGAGGCATACGTCTGACTGGGACTCAGCAAATCTCTTACCCCCAACAATCCTCCTGAGTGCCAGCACCCTGTCTCTGTCTGCTCTGGATCTGAAACTGTGCTCACCAGATTGTGACCCCGAGGCTATTCCGCAACTTGGTCCTACTAAGGTGTGTGTGTGTGTGTGTCTGTGCTGGTGGAGGGCATGAGTGAACACTATGACAGTTCTTCTATGTCAGGATCTGTGGTGAGGACATGATCCTCAAAGAAGATGAATATGTATGTGGGAGACTGAGTGGTGGTGTCCCTTGAACTGGCAGGGAATGAGATCCCTGTGGATGTGCAATGGGTGTGTGAGTTGAGAGTGATGAGATGAGTGACTTAGCTTGGCAGAGCGGAGGAGATCATTCGTTTTCTTCCTGCACTGGATGGCTGTTGACAAAGTGTTGACATTCACAACTGCTGCCACCACTTCCATGCTGGGTTGTTGACCATGCTGCCTTGAGTATGGGTTGATAAAGTCACAGCAAGCCTCAACTCCATCAATCTCCAGGGAGGCATCAGAGAATTTCAGGGCAGATTTCCAGGCAGCCATTACTTCTTCGTGACCTGCAAAGTGTGGCTGGTGTGAACTGGAGTGGCCTTTAAATATAGCACCCGGAGCTTTACCAATTTCTGGAAAAACCTCTGACCAAATTGTTGGGGAAGGGTCATTAATAAGTAAGGGACAAATCATTGACATCATCAAGATCTGAACTTTTAAAATGAAACAACCTACATTTGTCTGCCTCATTAAACAGTTTGGAGTTGGTTAAAGCCTTTTCTCAAGTCTCAACAGAACAACCCACAAAGAATATGAATAGCGATCCATGTTTGCCAAGGGTAGTTTGTTATACATAATACTTATTTCAGATGAAAGCTGTTGACAACGTAAAAGGAAATATGAAAAATACTGATGAAATCTCCTAAGCACTTTAATTGAAATTTGTTTTGTTATAGATCTTAAAATAACATTTATGGCTATTTATGACAAATGACAATTTTAAATTTTTTACAATAAATGTTGAAAAAGTTATGAACGTCATGAAAGATGTTAAAATATTATTATAACTGCTCTTTCATCATTATAGGTGTCTAAATCAGTAAATAGAAACATAGAATCTCTACAGCACAGAAGGAGGCCATTCGGTCCATCAAGCTGCACTGACAACAATCCCACCCAGGGTCTATCCCCATAACACCACGTATTTATCCTGCTAATCCCCCTGACACTAATTTAGCATAACCAATCAACATAACCTGCACATCTTTGGAGTGTGGACATCTGGAGGAAACTCATACAGACACAAGGAGAGCATGCAAATCCTACACAGACAGTCACGCGAGACTGGAACTGAACCCAGGTCCCTGCCGCTGTGAGGCAGCAGTGCTAACTATTGTGCTACCATCTGCTATCTTGGTTCATATGTCTGATAATTTCGTCACCAGGTACAGGTACAAATTAGTTCTCGCAAAATGTCTGTATGATTGCTGGTTATTGCTTCCTGGACAACAATGGCATAGTTTGATTAATTTTGATTCTACTCACTTGCTCCATGATCCCCCCACCACCTTCCCCCCCCCCATCTTTAGAAAATCTACACATTGTGGTTCCAGGAAACTTGAATTTTCAATGCCTCTGTCCATACAATGGGAAGTGCATCATTAACCTTGAGTATTTCAGCAAATAGCTGCCATTGTGGATGAAAGATAATGCTCTTGATATGAAAAGGGAGCTGACGAGGGTGCAAGGAAACTTGATGTTGCTGGGTAAGATGGAGCATGGAGTCCTGCTGAAGTTAATGGCGATTCCTCATTTAAATAGATAATTCCTATATGACAACCAAATTAAACAATTCAGACCTTTGAGCAGAAACATGAATGAGAGGCAGAAAGCCACAGCTGGGATCAGTGAAAGCAGTCCCTGGTGCTAGATACAGGATTAAGGCTTTGATGGGATTTCAAGAGACGGGCAGTGTGAGAAAAAAAGGGCCACGGACCTGAGAGGAGAGCGGAGTAAGAACAAAAGGGTCACAATCAGATTATCAAGAGAGGAAGAGAAAAAAATGGAGTAATGATCAGGCAGCGGTAGGCCAAAGGCTTACTTGAGAGACCTGGGTGAATAAAACTGCTTCTTCGAAGTTCACAAGTACTAAAAGAAGTGGATGTTCAGCATTTACCTTGGCCATTCGGCACTGCCCACCCCATAGTCTGGATCACCACCTCATATTTAAGTCGTCTCAAAATGTTGTGACATTTGAATGCTAATTTGGTTCCCACTTGCCTTTTTGTGAGCTTTGTTGATAGTCTGATTTCTGTTTGTTAAATTTCAAAAGTCCTGAAGGAGGTCTGGTTGGGATGGGTTGTTCAATCTGATACTTTAATTTACACCCTCCGCCCCTCTCCTTTCACCCCTCATCAACAATCTATTGTCTGTTTTGGGGGAAACAGTGTGAGATGTAGTGGTTAAAATTGAGGTTGCTGTCTCTGAGCCATATTGATCAAGAAGGCTTCAAGTTCAATCCCCAATCTGTACATATTTAGTTAATCGTAACTAGGAATAGGACCACCACATTTTGCGAATAGTCCATGAGCTATGGAAGGATGAATTGTCCTGGATGCACAGTGTTGGTTGCTGTACAGTGAACTATCTGTGCATGGATTCCATGGCAGCATGCTCTGCTGTGACTGAGTTGGCATTTTCTCTTGAGACTTACGAATGCAAGAAACTATCTTGAGGGTTCAAGATATGAATTATTTTGGTAATAAATTGTATGAAATTCAGTCCTTTCTCCATGTAGAGTTCATCCTTTAAAAGCAGAATATTTTTATCTTAATTGATGTAGCTGTTCCATAAATGCATTGATCCATTTCAACAGCTGTGAAACTATGGCAACACAGATCCACGGACAAATCCTGTGGGTTGGATGTTGGTCTCACTGGCTTGTTTGTTCCAGGTGTTTTTCTTCATTGACAGTAAGATTTTCTGAAGTTGACACAAGAAGTGCCTAACTACAGGAACCGAAAAAATGGGAAAACAATAAATTATTTGGGAGACCTTTAAAAATGTAATTCAGTCATATTAGTAAATGTCAGTGATATACTCCTAATCTGTCAGATACCATTGTGCAGATTCTGACCATTTAGGTCAGTTTGCATGGAGGACAACATAATGTATCTAGTTGGGCAGAGATACACTTCTGTAAAAGGTGCAAATTACTATCTGTTCTTTAAATTACAATCTGTTCTTGATGCCAACTGCACATGTACAAACTGCTTTACCTCCATCAAACTGTGCCAGGGGTGCAAAGCTTTCGTTGTGAGGAGATACCAGAGCAACTGGCATGGCTTCTAGTGCCCAGCGAGTGTGTGACAAAAGGGCAGAAAATTTCTTGCCAACAGAGCAAAGTGAGAGTTAGGAGAAATTTTCCCACATCCAGTGCTGAAACAGTGGAGGTAACAGTGTCCCAAGGATCCCTTTAAAGGGTAAATGGATAAATGTCTGACAAAGATAATGGGGGAAAATGGCATAGAAACGTGACAATGCAGATGGCACCTTCAAAGATGCAGTCACTGATACAATGGGTGATTAGTTTCAATTAATTCTGAAAACTTCCATTATTCTAGTAGCTTAGGTAATGGATCAGTTGCTCCAATTACAAAATGGAGCATTAATTCATCTGTGAATTGTCCCATTTGACGTTTTCTTGCAAAAATCATAACATTGAATATATTTACAGAATGTCTTCACCAGCAAACATTGCAGCTTTTCTTTCCTCACTATTGCCAACTATTGCAAGGGAAGCCATTTCAAAATTATAATTGTTTTGAAATTAATTTGGTTTAATTTAATATGCTGAATATTGTCCACAAGTCAGCAGGAAAACTACTTAAATTAAAAGATTCTTTGCCATGCCTCAGTGGTGAGATACAATATGCTGCGCCCAGAATGGGTGGACAGCTGAAATCCAGTTAACTAAACACTGAAAAAAATGATACATTGGCCTTGTGGAAGTGATCGATTTGTATTGCTCAATTTTTATGTCAAATTATGAATTCACATAAAAAAGTGCTCTATAATTTATTAATGTGTCAAATTCTGGAAAGGAAATCCTTTCTTGGGTAAATGAATAAAATAATATAACATTATGCAAAATGATTTCAGGTTTTTATCCAAAGCCATGGACTTTATTGTCCCTTAAAATGTGAAGTCATGTGTAAATTCTTGGCATCATTCACACTGAGAGGATTAACAAAACCCTGAACTCACACTGGGTCAGAGGCCTGGTGTGCGAAACGTCCTTTCATTTCCTCAGCTCTCATTGGGACTTTGGAGATATTAAAGTGCTTGTTTCAGCACTTTCTCAGAAACACACAAAGCTTAACTTAGCTTAGGACAACAAAACCGGACAGAGTGGTCAACCGATCAAAACAAAATGTTTTCAGGATGATAATGCATTCTTCCCTGGATGTCTGTGATACGACTATGTGCATTTTATGAACTAGTCATCTATTTTCCACATCAAACCTTGAATAAAGTTATTCTGGATCATTTTATATCTGCATTGTGTGACAAACTTAATTTCTAGTTTAAAGTATTTGATGTTAACAGCTTGCAAACAAGTTAATAAAATGAGCTTTTCTAAGTTCATGACATTTGTAAACAAGGCATTTGGACTGTCCGTTGGCACCATCAGTAAATCTATCATGTACTGTACTGTAATGTCCAGAGAGAATTAATCGTTCATCTGTGCTGTGTTCCCTCCCTCCTTGAACCATGTTTCATGCCAGCTGCAAGCTGAATGGATTTGTTTAAAGATATAGATATAGCGTTGCTGACTTATGCACTGCTTTCCCAGCCCTTGGGGAGATAATGGTGGTTGGCAATTTAATTGTGAATTGTGACTAAAAAACAGCATCCAAGCTAGAAATTAACATCGCACATAAAGGATTTCTACAATTATAAGTGACCTTAGGTTGGTCTGGCATTATAGCGTTATATTATTCTAAATGCACTATTTTAAAAATAAGATTAAATAATAATGCACAAAGCTTGATTCTTTGTGCTCCTGATTCATCTAATATTTATTTACAAATAACTATGACCTAAACTGAACCAATCTGTCATATCCACATTATGGATACTATCAGTCATAAGTATTGTCCCATGGTCAATGTATTTTGCTTATAAGTTATCATTGTTACTATTTAATTGGAACACTCTCATTTTTAGTGCTGAGTTTTCATATCTGATGCACACATTAAAATATTTAAAATGCTTGTACACAATTGATTTATGCCACATGGCTTAAAACATGAATTATCAGGAATACTATAAAGACATTATGGTCTGAGAGAACACAAGTTCTCTTTCACGTTCTCTTCAGTTTTAAAAAAAATCATTCTTTTATGGGATATGGGTGTCACAGGCAAGGCCAGTATTTATTGTCCATCCTTAATTTCCCTTGAACTCTGTGGCTTGCTAGACCATTTCAGAGTCAAGCACATTGCTATGGAAGCAACATTAATATTTTAACAATTAGTTATGGAAGGATGGGATCAGCTAAATAGAAGCAAGCTGTCTCCAATAATTGTAGGATTAAAAATTAGTTGCCTGGGTGCAAGATTGCAACCCTACAGTTTCTCCATCACTGATTTGCCTACTTCCACCTCCAGTTTTATTTCCATCAAAAAATTCGGTACTCCTCCAATTCTGGACTCATATACATCCTTGAGTTTCTTCAATCCTCCATTAATGGCTATGCCTCCAGCTGTCTGAGCCTTAAGCTTCAGGATACCAAATTTATAAATTTGAGCAGGAAACTATTTAACAAAAATATGACATGGAAAAATGCATACAGATGTAAGATTTGTGATATATTAATGTATGCAGATATTATGACATTTTATCTACTTAAGTAGTATTGAAAAAGTCCAAAACAGATTAATTTAGTACCTCCATTTGGTACAATAAATTGCCAGGTTATGAATGTGATCCAAATTCCCCTTGTCATTAAATAGGTGAGGTTTTCCTCTTTAATGAAACCTGCATATAGTTTGGAGAATCCTTCCAAACTAGCATCTGGTTTATGTTAGGTTTGTTTTGACTGAATTAAACTGACATATTGATTAAATTTAATTGTTTGTGGTTTCTCAGGGAGTTTCCAATCAGTCACCATTATTGTGTACGGAACAGCAAAAAGTGTCCTTTAACACCGAACTTTCAATCTTGATCAAGCTTTTGATCACTGCATATATTCTTAAGTTTTTTTGTTTGACAATCACTCCTATGACATGCCTTCAGATATTTTAATATATTGAATGGAGAGTTGGTCAGCTCAGTTGACTGGATGACAGACTGGCGATACAGTGACACTAACAGAGCAGGTTCAATTCCTGTACCGGTTTAGGTTATTCATGAAGGCTTGTCTTCTCAGCCTTGCTCTTGGCTTGAGTTGTGATGAACCTCAGGTTAAAATCACCACCAATCAGATTTCCTCCCTCAAAGGGAGAGCAGCCTATGATCATCTGGGGCTATGGTGACTTACCGTTTAAAATGTAAATTCTTGTTATTGTTGTACGAGATTAGAATAGAGAGCAGGAGAAACTGCTTTATGTAGAGAGTCACGTGATTCAGCAGTATGGTGGCACTGTGATTAGCACTGATGTCTCACAGCGCCAAGGGCCTGGGTTCAATTCCAGCTTCGGGTCATTGCGTGGAGTTTGCATGTTCTCCCTGTGTCTGTGTGGATTTCCTTTGCGTGCTCCGGTTTCCAACCACAGTCCAAAGATTGATTGATTAGGTTGATTGACCCTGCTAAATTGCCCCTAAGTGTCAGGGGGAATTAACAGGGTAAATATATGTTGTTCAGGGGATGAGATCTGGATGGGATTGTTGTCAGTGCAGGTGTGATGGGCTGAATGACCTCCTTCTGCACTGTAGGGATTCTATGATTATGGAATTCACTTCCAGAGTTAGTTGTTCAGGCTGAAACTTTGGCATTGTTCAAGGTAAGATTAGATAGACAAATAAAGAGATACGGAAACAGGTTACTTAATGTGATTAGAGCTATCTGAATACAAGGACAAAATAAAATATAAAGCTGTTGTGAACAATTGCTCTTCCCTTTTTGACCAGAATGCAGAAACCCATTCCATAGTACGATGCATTAACACACCTCTGTTGAGATGATATTGGCATTCTGGGATTCCTTGTTTTAGCCTACTGAAGTAATTTTGGAAAAAATAAAATGATCACAGCTGCAAATGATTATGTTTTATGGTAACCTTGCAAAAGCCTATTTAAGTTGTCATTACTACAACAGCACAAACTCACTACCTCTTCAGCCAAAACTACCAACCATCCATTCAAGAAGGAGGTTGGCAACACAGGGCTACTTTTTCCGAGACTAATCACTTCTTCAATTCTCTTTCTGCTGCTCCTCACAGAATATGGTGGCCGATTGGAAACTCCCTGAGAAACCACAAACAATTAAATTTAATCAATACGTCAATTTAATTCAATCAAAACAAATCTAATATAAACCAGATGCTTGTGTGGAAAGATTCTCCAAACTATACGCAAATTTCATTAAAGAGGAAAACCTCATCTATTTAATGACAAGGGGAATTTGGATCACATTCATAACCATAAATTGGTGCAATTAATTGTACCAAATGGAGGTAATAAATTCATTTGTTTTGGACTTTTGCAGTCCTACTTAAGTAGATAAAATGTCAATATATCTGTATACATTAATATATCACAAATCTTATACCTGTATGCATTTTTCTGTGTCATATTTTTGTTTGTTTCCTGCTCCAAATTTATAATAGAATCTTGCTCAGTAAATGTGTAATTACACCATCGTCCCACCCAACCATCCATCCATTGACTCTGTCTACACTTCCCATTGCCTCAGCAAAGCAGCCAGCGTAATTACGGACCCCACGCACCCTGGACATTCTCTCTTCCACCTTCTTCCTTCAGGAAAAAGATTCAGAAATCTGAGGTCATGTACCAACTGACTCAAGAACAGCTTCTTCCCTGCTGCTGTTAGACTTTTGAATGGACTTACTTTGCATTAAGTTGATTTTTCTCTGCACCCTAGCTATGACTATAACATTATACTCTGCACTCTCTCGTTTCCTTCTCTATGAACAGTACATTTTGCCTGTATAGCATGCAAGAAACAATACTTTTCACTGTATGATAATACATGTGACAATAATAAATCAAATAAAATCAAATCCTGCCTAGTGTGGTGCTGTACTGTCTCAGTTCTGTATCCAATTACAGGTGCAGAAATTCCTGGACTCAATTGTCCTTTTCACTGCATGGTCAAAATACCACCATTTTTACTATTTCACTATAAATTGATGGTATTTTGTTCTAATATAAGCAAAGTATTAAGTAAACATAAATAAAAAATATAATATTAAAATGATAACTGAATTACATTTAGGTACTCTGGTCTAATGAAACTGTTGCCATTTAATCCTGCTTCACCTGTTTTTGATTCCTTGTACCAGATTATTATTACCAAGGCTGGTAGCTTGCATACCTAAATTTTCCAACTCAGCTGACCTGCCTTGGTTTAAAAGCCCTCTTAAATCCAATTTTCACTCCAGGGAGACAAGGTTGAGATGGAGTTAGACCCGCCAACCCCTGAAGCAGATCCTAGAGTGCCTAGCCATGAGGGTGGGTGGGTGAATGCCAATGTGGGTCGGTCAGCTCGCTGGGACTTTGTCCCAGCTTTTTTTAGAAGATGTTAAGCCCTTAGCCCTCAACTCTATGAGAGTATGAGGAACTAAGAAGAGTGGCAGGAGAGCGTGAGTTGGCATGGAGAGTATGACGGGCAATGGGAAAGTTCTTTTGAACTTACCTTTTAAAACATTCCTGGATTCATAATATGTTTCACCACTCCTCTGAGGAGCTATGAATACTGAAACATGGATAGATTGTCTTGTCTGCCAACCCCCACAATGGATGCAGTCAGGTCAGGAATACAGGAAGTGAATATGCTGACTACAACCTTATCCTGTGCTGGTGAAAATTGTCATCATCAGGGATGAGGTCCTGCCCATTATTTTTAAAGAGGCTCTGGAGTTGCCCACTTCTGCAAAATCCAGCCCATACAATCAATATAAACTTCTGTAAAGACATTAGGACAGTTTTTCCTAATGCCATTCTGTAGAATAAAACTATCTACAATTGCATCCATTTTGATTAAGCAGCCCATTTTATTATTTCTGTTATATTGTTCTGTTATTCATAAATAGCTAGGAACTACATTGTTATGCTCATGTACATCCAGAATACCACATCACTTCACTACACTACAGCTTGGTTGTGGCAGGAAGCTTCCAAGAAGACAGTGGAAATGCTTTAGGGATGTCCTCAATGTAGAGGTCAAACATACCTGTCAACTCATAGGAGACCCTGGTTTCTGACCAACCACAATGGAGAAGGTTAATCCAGGATGGTACTGAGCACATTGAGACACTGTTGGAAGTGTGTAAAGGCAAAGTCGAGATGTCAGAGGGAGTGCGCAAACCTTCAAATAGCTCAGCCCATCAAGTACTATCCGCCTCACATGTCACAGAGTCTGCAGATTGCACAATGTAATTATCAGCTCTTCCAGAGCCCATTGAAACAGAGAGAAAGCAATTCACCCTTGATCCCAAGGGACTGCTAAAAAAGATGGTTAGGGGCTGAGTAACAATGTATCGGTTACAGCACAAACTGAGATCTGTGAATACATTGAATGAAAGCTCCAGAATTTTGTGTCTAAAAGTGTGATTATTTAGAACTTCTGGGAACCACATAACACTTTCCATGCCAATTTATGATTTGGTTCCCTGAACAGATTGGGTTGCTGTAGTAATCACTCAGCAAGATGCAAGTTGGATAATTTATAGCGTAATATATTGATCCATTAAATTGACTTGAATTTTGTCAGCAAGTTTAATTTATGTAGCACTGTTGACTAGTATAGTTTCTCAAGACAATTCATTGGATCATAATCAGGCAAATTTCTTGGGAATTGAATTTTTACCCATAATGTTGCAAGGTTTATCTTCATGCCCATTCTACATCCGTAACATTCTTAAAGTTAATCTACATTTGCACAATATTTTGAGTCCATATGACCCTTCTATGTTCCAAATGGTAACTATATTTTCCCTCCACAGTGGCATGCCGAGTTTATCCACTTTCCATTCTTATTTCAGAATTCCAGCATCCACAGTATTTTGCTTTTATGCACACATTTAAATGTAATTAATATTGCACAGGTGATTATCGGCATTCCTTCACAGAAACACGAAGGAAATGCAAAATACTTGCAGATGCTGAAAATCTGAAATAAAAGCAGAAAATGCTGGAAATTCTCAGCAAGTCAGTCAGTATCTGTGAGGAGAGAGATGGCATTAACATCTCAGGTGGATATCCTTCATCAAACTGTAACAACTTCAACAAGACATGAGGTTCGCCTCTTGGAGAATGAGCTGCCTGTTTGAGGTCATAATGCACCCTGTGTGGAAGGAGCTGGGGAAGGAGGAGGATATTCTTGTGAACCTGCTCTTGGGCCTGGCAAAGCTTGCCATAAACAGGTCCAAGCAGCGAGTGACTGAGGGAGTTTCCGACCTGACTGTCTGCCAGTCTACCGCAGCTATATTTGCAGCCAGGTTCACCTGGAGAGGGAGCATGCAGTGTCTGAGGACACTGTTAATGCCTTCCATGCCGCTGGGCACCACAGGGACTGGAATGCATTATTGACCCCTTTAATTTTGATTTGATGCTTTAAGTTTCCTTTCCACTTCGTCTTTTCGTTTTGGGTGGTTCCTCTCATTTTGGGAGTCACGCATTTTCATTTGTCCCCTCGTTAATTTGATTTCGTTTATTTGGTTGGTCTAAAAAAAATTGGTCATAATTGCCTGCCCAATCAGGGAGCCTCACCTGTACATAAAAATGGGAGTATCAGGTCCACTGGTACTCTGGATTTAGATGCTGTACTTGAAGTGCAGGCAAATGAAGGGAGGGAATTTGTTGAGGATTTATTTCAAGATCTATTTCACTGTAGAATTTCTATAATGTAGGAGGCTATTCAGCCCAATAAATCTGTAATGACAACAATTCCACTCAGGCTCTATTCCAATATCTCCAGGTATTTGCTCTGCTAATTTCATTCACTAAGATGCAATTTAACATGGCCAATTCACCTAACCTGCGCATCTTTTGACTGTGGTAGGAAACTAGAGCACCTGGAAGAAACCTATGCAGACGTGAGGAGAATGTGTCTTTATTCCCTTGAGAGGAAAATATCAAAATTGGTGTCTACTTGGAGATTGGTCCAACATAGAAATTTCTTTAAAAAGTAGTTTAAGTTCGTAAGATCCCATTAAATTAAAATTAATTTGGAATTTTGTATCATTTGGCTTTAAATTGCACTTCAAGTTTTGCTGTACTGGAACAAGACTGCATCCTTCAGTGACACTGTGAGAAAAGCAAATAAGGCAATGACCTCTCAACATTGATAACTGGAAGCAATCTAATCTCTCCAGCTTGTAACGAAGAGTAATTCAGTGCTGTTGTGTTTGTTTATTAATCAGTGTCACAAGTAGGTTTATATTAACACTGCAATGAAGCTACTGTGAAAATCCCTGAGCTGCCTCACTTGGCACCTGTTCGGGTGCACTGAGGGAGAATTTTAACATAGGCAATGTATGTAACCAACACATCTTTCAGACTGTGGGAGGAAACCCATGTGGACACGGGGAGAACGTCCAGACTCTGCACAGATAGTGACCCAAGCCCTGATGCTGTGAGGCAGCAGTGCTAACCACTGTGCTATCATTTATTCCCTTGAACTGAAACATATCAGAATTGGTGCCTATTTACGGATAGCAATCCTTTTAATAGCAATTTTGAATTTTCAAGATCTCATTTCAATTTAAATTAATTTGAAAGTTTGGATCATTTGGCTTTAAATTGCACTTAGAGATTGGCTTTTGAATTGGGACTGGACTGCATCCCTCTAGTGTTACTGAGTAGAAAGGCAAATAAGGCAATGACCTGTCAACATTGATAGCTGCAAGCAATCTAATCTCTCCATCTTGTATTGAGGTGTAATTCAGTGCTGCTGTGACAGAGAGAGGCTGGGTTCCAGGTCTCTGCTCTTGAGGACATCTGCCTGAATCCGCCTGTCAATCAGCCCACGGCGTCGCCAAGGAGACGGCCCACTTCTGAATACCGTAGCGGCGGATTGGACGGCCGAGTTGCTGGGGGTGGGGCCAATCGGGAAGCAGCGTCGCTTCGGACGCCAAGATGGCGGCTGCCTGTAGAGTTTTCAGAATTTATGTCAGATTTTAATGTTTTTCCCGGCGGCGACGTCAAACAGTCCGTTTGGCGGTGCAAGTTTTCGTTTAAATGTGCTTTATTAAAAAGTCAGCCGCCTTTTCGGGGTCGAAGCGGTTGTAGAGCAGCCGGCTGGCCTTGTCAGGGGGAGGGGGAAAGGGGGAGGTGATGGCGAGCGATGGCAGGAGGCAGTTCTGGAAGCGGAACACCAAGGTTCCCGGAAGGTTCGTGCAAGTGCTTACTGAGTCCGGGACAGCCTCAATTCCCTGCTGCTACTGCACCTTTCTCTCCACCTGGCTGATCTTCTTGCTGTCTGCCATTTGCTTCTTTGCGTTTGCAGGGTTGTCATTTCCACCCCCCCTTCCCATATTTATTTCTGCACCCAGTGCCGAGCTTAGCAATAACAGAGGAAGAGGCACAAGGCAACACCTGCTTGATGCACTTATTTGAAAATGTTTTGTCAGCTCTGGTCTTTTTTTGTTCTCATAGAAACTTAAAATTCTAACAGGGTAGATTCAGAAAGAATGTTCCTGATGGTGGGGGAGCCTGGAAGTAGGGGTCATTGTTTGAAGACAAGTGATAAACCTATTTGGACAGAAGTGAGGGGAAATCTCTTTACCGCCAGAGGGTGGTGAATCTACGCTATCACTGAAAGTAGTCGAGGCCAAAATGTCTGATTTCAAGAAGAAATTAGATATAATTCTTGGGGCTATAGGGATCAAGATATATGGGGCAAGGGGGATTGGGATATTGATTTTGATCAGCCATGATCAAAATGAATGGTGGGGCAGGCTCAAAGGACTGAATGGCATACTCATGCTTCTAGTTTCTGTGCACGTTTTCAGTGCTATTCAAACTTCACACAGTGATGGTAATTGCAATTTTGGTGTGAGTATCCTTGCTAGAAGCTGTAGTTGGCTAACTCTCTATTGCTAACCCTTAGCTGTCTTCTTGGTTTTCCTCTTTTGAATTTGATTGAAATTGGGTTGTGTTTACATCAATGTGTAACTTTTGAAATGGCTGGTTCAATGTTGGAGATGTCAAGCTGATAAATGAATTGGGCACCTCTTGCCTATAAAAGGCAATCATATTTGGCCAGAAATCAAAAGTACACAACATAGGCCTTCTCCATAACATAAAGGCAAAATACTGTGGATGCTGAAATTTAAAAGAAAAATAGAAAATGCTGAAGAAACTCAGCAGATCAGTCAGCATCTGTGGAGAGAGAATAGAGCCAATGTTTTGATGACTCTTCGTTAGAGCTCTGACCTGCTAAATTTACCCAGCCTAGGCCATCTCCATATTAGCCAGTTGGTCAAACATTATTTTCCTACTTGCTCACTATCTCCTTTCAAGATTATTCTTTTCCAATGAAATAGGTAAATTTTGTTAAAATATCTGAACATTTTATATCAAAATGGCATGTATCAGAGTATTTATGTATTTTTTTTCTACATCTGACTGTTTACGTTGTTTACATCAGCTGTTTACATTGGAAAACTGTCCATAATTACATTTTCTTCAATTTTATATTTAATTTTTCAGCAAAACTGATATTTGTTGTATGATTTTAATTAGTTTTTTTGATGAATATTTAATGTCAAATCACAATGCACAGCGGATGGGGATTTATCTAATTTTGCAAAACATGTCAAATGTGTTCAATCCTCAAGGCTGGTACTTTCAAACAATTGAACCATTCTTCTGTAATCTGACCTGTCAAATTTCATGGTTTATCATTACCTTTGTGAAATTGATATATTTACAGATAAGCAAAACAAATGAAAACTTAATTTAACAAACTTGATAATTTCTTGATGCTTATTTTTACTACTGGTTTTATTACTGTGGCCTGTTTTCAGTAAATATACCTTGATTATAGGGTGAATTTACACTGTAGATAACAGGTTCTAGATCATGTAAAGCTCTCCTGTATTCCAAAGTTCTAACTGCAAATGGATAATATATGCTGTTAGAACTTCTAAATTCAGGAATGCCCATCTGCATGCTGATGTCCACAGAATGCTGATCCTGATTATTGTATGTTTCTATAGTGCAGTTAGCCTTTTTACACTTTGATGTATTTAGATAATTTCCAGGTGAGTTAATACAGCAAGTACAATTTTCTAAGCCTGGTTTTGGCATTGCACTGAAAATATACTTCGACTGAGGAATCTGAGCTGCTTAATTGCAACTCAACTGCATCAATAAATTAACTGAATTACTTTGTTTTCCCACCTTTAGTTTTATAAGTATTTATTTCAAATTTTAATCTTTCCAGATATGATTATAATTGTGATAGCAAGGTCACCCTGGAAGATGTTTTCGGTATTACACTTAATTAGCTCATTAGTGTTGAACATTTGGGTGGCTTTGGAAACATCTGGAAAATTAATTGGTAGCATGATTTTTGTGACTTCCAAATTCTTGTAATTCAGCTCTATTGGAGACACTTTGTCAAAAAGAAATTTATCTTTCAAGTTGGCATTAACTCTTACGCAGAATAGCTCTTACTCTGATGTGCTAGTTATGTTATGATAAGGTGACAGTTGTAGAGCTATGTTGTTGTTACTAATATGACACTGACAGTATGTGAAATATTATGAGCCATACAGCACAATAATTTTGATTATGAAGTTTGAACGCATCTGATGCAGTCACGTGGATATAGACATGTTCCTTGGCCTTTCTTTATCCACCTAGGTATGCTTACCAGCTGCTTGCTTTAAACAGACAAAGACAGAAGTTCTTTGGATCATGCTCCGCCACTTCTGCCAACTCCAGCATGATGTCATTATGAAATACATCTCTCACCCCCAGTAGCATGCTACAGGGACCTCTCCTACCATGATTCCCTGGTCCATTCCTCCATCACGTCCACTTCTCCTCCTTGTTCCATGCCACCTTCCCCTGCATTTCAGAAGCTGCAACATCTGTCCTTTTATTTACTCCTTCCTGACCATTCAAGGCCCCAAGTACTGCCTTAAAGTGAAGCAACATTTCACTTGCACTTCAATTTGGTCTACTGTATTTGCTGTTCCCAATGCGGTCTGCTGTACACTGGGGAGACTAAATACAGACTGGGTGACTGCTTTGTGAATACCTTTGCTCAGCCTGCAAACATGATCCCATTCTTCCTGTCACTTGCTAATTTAACTCAGTATCTTGCTGTCATGCCCAGCTTGGGCCTGCTGCAATGCTCCAGTGAAGCCCAATGCAAACTGGTGGAGCAGCACCTCATCTTCCAATTTGGTACATTAGTCCTCAGGACTCAACATTGAGTTCATCAACTTTACACTGACCATTCTCCACCATTTTACCTTTTCTTTAATATAGCCCAAACGTTTTTTGTCCCAGTGCAAAAACCTTCACTCCCTCCCATTTCCACAACAGGCTGTCACTTGTTCTTCAGTTTGCTTTGTTGCAATCTCTCCTAGTTTCCATTACTTATTGACTTTCTGTTCTTGTCCCAGCTTATAGAATCCAATCCCTTTAGCTCTGACGAAGAGTCATACAGACTCAGTTGTTGGCCCTTTTCACTCCATGCAGATGCTAATGGACTTGGTGGGTTTTTCCAGCATTCTTTGTTTTTGTTTTTGCATGTAAGACAGAAATACTGTTCTCCTTTGCAGATGGCTTATACCTTTTTGTTCTATAGATCCCCTACAGTACAGAAGAAGGCCATTTGGCCCATTGAGTCTGCATCGACTGTCCGAAAGGGCATCTTACTCAGGACCCCCCCCATCCCCCCAGATCTGGAAAATTGGCTTGCCACTTTAAACCTCTTTGGAAAATAGTTTTATCTACACTTCCACAGTGCAAAGAATGTGTGGTCTGTTATTTCCTCCAGTACATGTTGAATTTGATAGCATATGGTGGTATATGTACTGTAGGCATAGTAATAAGCTACTAAATCTTGGGAAATATTTGAATTTTAGTTAATCAAGCCTGCTTTTAAGCCTAATGTTATAAAATTAGAGGCTCAAAATAGATTATTGTCTGATATTCCTCAGCCAGAGAACAATGTAAATGCAGAAAATGCAAGTCAATATCTGAAGCTGTTCAGTAGAATCTGGTGCAGTAAGCTTAGCACAAGTGGACAGTGGTCTTGGGTCCAATTTTACCTGCCCTGTTGATGTGCTGCAATTAGACTTCAGGTATCTGTTGAGATTGAATGTACTGGGAATTGACTGTGTGTCTGTAAAACAATTTCCTCTATATCAGAGAAGAGTGTTTGTAAGATTCCATTTGTTTAATTGACAATTGAGAGTGTTTCCATGTAATAATAGCTCATCACTCTTAAAATCATGGTTGTGTTAAATGATTTTACTTCTGCATATTTGGATTTTAAATAGCTTGTTACGTGTCTTACTCTTTGGATTTATTTGACTTCATTTAAATGTAACATGCTGAGAGCTGTAAGAACAAGGATATGAGCATTCTTTTAATCGCTACAATGAAGCAATAAATTTCTATAGTTCATCATACAAATCATTAAAATCTGAGGTGCCTATTGCAAACGTTTTGCAGAAATGTTTTAAATCCATATTATTGTCAGGAATAAGTCACTTGGCACTTTTTCAAAATAAAAAAGCTTAAATGTGAAAATTCTTCATGGGCAATTTTAGAATTAAAACTGCGATCAGAATGGTACCAAGATGTGAAAAAAAACTGCTGTCTACAGAAACATTAATTAATAATTTATATAGTAATTTTTCCTAATTGATCTCTTGCTTGTTATGATCCATATCCTCAAAAATGTAGCTGATATTCCCGGTATAAAATTATTGTTTTAAGTATCCTAAGTCATATTAGCTCAGTGAAGCTGATATCTGTAGATACCTTTGTTGCTGATGATCATATGTCAAATGAAATAGTTGATTTGTTGCTTCAATGATTCATTTTAGTTTTGGTTTTATTGTAAAATTGTGGTGGACTGCTAAATGTTCTGTCTGCAGCCATCAGAACCAGCATGTAGTTGCTTTGGCTGGAAACAAGCAGATAAATAGATTGCAGCCTTTGAATATTTTGTAACTCTTCAGCGTTGACCCAATGAGGTTTTCCCTCATTGCTGCTTGCTTTATTCATGGGGTAGGTTTACTGGTGGCACGATGGCTAGCAGTGGTTAGTACTGCTGCCTCACAGCGCCAGAGACCCAGGTTTAATTCCCAGCTTTGGTCAATGTCTGTGCAGACTTTGCACTTTCTTCCCGTGTCTCTGTAGGTTTACTCTGGGTGCTCTGATTTTCTCCCACATTCCAAACGATGTGCTGGTTAGATGCATCGGTCATACCTAATTCTCCTTCAGTGTACCCAAAGAGGTGGGTGCTGGAGTGTGGCAACTAGAGGATTTTCACAGTAATTTCATTGCAGTGTTAATGTAAGCCTACTTGTGACACTAATAAATATACTTAAACTTAAAACTTGGGTTTAGAATATATGCATTTTGTTTGGAAATTGCTGTGTTTTCAAAAGGATTTTCACTGCTCCTTCACTGTAATATGATTGTTTATGCAGAATAATGCAGTCGGAATAGGAAGTTATGAATTGTTAACAAAATAATTTAAGTCAAATCCTGACTTACTGTAGCTACCAACTGAGGAGTTTAGTGTTGCTTTAATTGAAAATGCTGGTCTCTGGCTGAGAAAAATATTTTTGCAGTTACTGAATATCAAAGTCCATCTTCTTTAAATGACTATAATGTTTATTTATTTTTACAAGTTATTTTTCACTAAGCTAGGGAGTTCTGATGATAAACAGTTTGCAACTTTTTACAGCAGCAAAGCAGATACATTAAGCAGCTTATTAAGGCTGTATAGCAAGTATTTTCTCTGGCAAAAGAATAAAGGATTCCTATTTTGTGTTCTGCACTTGTGGTTTTACTTCAATTTTAACATTTTATATTCCTCTTTTACTTCCCATTTTATAGTGAATATGAGCCTTGTAGATATGGTTGTTTCTGTGGCCCTGGTTTTGTAACATCACAGTGTGATGGAAAGTTTACTGTTGACTAGTTTATTGACCAATTTATTATACAGTGACAGCATGTCAGTTTATCATCTGCTCCTTGTCCCAGATTTGGAACATTGTCAAACAGACAGAGAAAGTGACTAGTTGTTTAAAATTTGTCATTGAATTCTTAGCGGTTGTGTTTATTTGATATTGACAAATAATAGTGACTCACCGTTAACTAATTGCCAGTCTTGTTTGTGGCAGACGTGAATTAGCTGTAATTGTCTTTATGGCTACACTGTGAATTGGGAAACTGGAGATCGAGGAGTTTGTTGTGATTTGTCAGCCAAGAAGGAAATGTTCTTGCGCATTTTAGAAGGAGCTGATTTTTTTTCCTGCTGAAGAGTCAGAATGATCAACTATAGGTAAATGGGGCCTTGGTGTTACCAGTGATTGACACACAATGAGTCGTAACAATATTGGCCAAAGCAAGGGACTAATATGTAAGCTGAGGATTAGCACCAGTGACTTGATAATGAAGTATACCACCATAATGTAACCTGCTTTCTTCATACTCCTAATGTTTTAATTTTTAAAAAATTCTCTCTACAAACTAGACTCTACTTCCTTGCTTAGCTAACTAAATTATTTCTGATTCTTTGGTCATCTTCACTCCCACAATTTTGCAAACTGTATTTTATTTTTTTCGTTACTTCAATTTCATGGGGTATCCCCTGTCTAACACATATCTGGAGCTCTGGCAATGGGAATAAACAATCTCTGGGTAATGCACAAGAGTGACATAACTGAGTGCTGGTACTGCTTCACTTTTGGCTTGTTTGGTATTTTTCTTATAATGTTGAGAACCTTGGAGGCAACTTCCTGGTCTATCACTGGGCTTGCTAGGAAGACGGTTATTTGCTCCTTGACATTTCTTGACGTTAGTGGTGCTCCTTGACTCTACCAGTGGAAAGCATGGGTCCTGAGGTGGGAATTTGAGGTGGCCATTTAAATTGACTTAATAACATACCTGTGACTATCTTTCAAAATCATAAATTTCTTTTCAGCTGAAAATCTCTAATATTTTATGGCATCAGACATTATTTTCTGTTAATGATCTAATAATCTGTGAGCTCCCATACTGTTGAGTGTTATCATGCGGTGATAGTTGAAATAAATATCTCTTATCAGTAAGATTCCTGTATCTAAAAAAAGTATGGTCTGTAGAGGATTCCAGATGGCATTTTAGTTTTCTGATCTTTTGACAAGATCGTTTCCTTTTTTTTGTCACATTTGGAAGTCATTCCTAGTCATCTGGTATTCTTACTAATTTACATAAGAACGTAAGAAATAGGAGCAGGAGTAGACCTTCGAACCTGCCCTGCCATTCAACAAGATCGTGGCTGATCTGAAGTGGGTCAGTTCCACTTTCCCACTTTCTCACCATAACCCTTAATTCCCTTGTCTATCAGAAACCTATCTGCCCGTGACTTAAATATATTCAGCGAGGTAGCCTCCACCACTTCAGTGGGCAGAGAATTCCAGAGATTCACCACCCTTTGAGTGAAGGAGTTCCTCCTCAACTCTGATCTAAACTGCCCCTCCCCTCCCTTATTTTGAGGCTGTGCCCTCTAGTCCTGCTATCCTTTCTAAGTGGGAAGAATCTCTCTACCTCTACCCTATCTATCCACTTCATTATTCTTGTATGTCTCTATAAGATCCCCCCTCAGCCTTCTAAATTCCAACGAGTACAGACCCAGTCTATTCAATCTCTCTTCATAGGCTAACCCCCTCATCTCCGGTATCAGTCTAGTGAACCTTCTCTGCACTCCCTCCAAGGCCAATATATCGTTCTGCAAGTGCGGCGACCGAAACTGCACACAGTACTCCAGCTGCGGCCTCACCAGTACCCTGTACGGTTGCAGCAAGACCTCCTTGCTTTTATGTTCTATCCCCCTCACTATAAAGGCCAACATTCCATTCGCCTTCTTGATCACCCGCTGCACCTGCAGACTGGGTTTTTGCGATTTGTGCACAAGGACCCCCAGGTCCCTCTGCACTGTAGCATGCTGCAGCTTTTCACCTTTTAAATAATCCCTCCTACTATTATTTCTACCAAAGTGGATAACCTCACATTTGCTAACATTATACTCCATCTGCCAGGTCCTTGCCCACTCACTCTGTTGACAATTGTCATTTATATCATGAAATTTAAAACTGACTTGTGTAAAGAGTTGGTAATCTTATTGGTGCCCAGTGTCAGAACTGAAGTGCACTTGAAGGGCAAACACATTCAACTCATTTCATTCTGGACTACGTTTTTTCATGGCTGTAACTTACACATCTTTTGTCTATTGTTTCTCTGCACTGTGATTGACCTATTACTGTTTATTTGAAGCTGTGCTCTATCGTATTCTGAAGCAGGGACCATTGTCAGGAAAATAGTAGCATTTCTGTCTCTTGACAATTGGGTTGACTTGTAATTCTTTTTTACATTTTCAAAGACCTTGTATGTACACATCGCAAAATACTATCCACACAATTCATGAATGGTATCACTTGGGTTTTTTCCTCAGATCTGCAATATGAAGTGTAGATGATGCTTTTTAAATTCATTTTTTACACTTATATGGCATGTCTTTCTCTTTTTGTTTCCTTTAGTATACAACAAGTTTATGGAGCACAACATCCTCCATTTGACCCCCGGCTACACAAAAAGTAGGTTGGCAGTATAATTTGTTGTTCTGTTTTTTACTTTAAATCACCTTCTTCCTGTTAATGTGGCCATAGCTTTGTCAAGTGACAGAGGAATTGATTTATGGTAAATATGCATTGGACCTAGCATTGTGCTTTATTGTACAACAATAGAAAAATACAAGAGTCACCTAATTGATTTGTTTAAGCTCAAATCAGTGGGCCAGAAGCTCAACTGTAATTAATTAAGGGTTCTTATTGTGAAGCCTACTTTGGGAGGTCAGACCAAATATTATTGATTAACAATTAAAGCATAAGTATTTTGGCAATAGAACTCCTGCAGTACAAGATTGTGTATTTCATGGTGTGATGATGCTCATTATCAGTTTTGTTGCAGTTACATGCAATTTATGTTAAAACAAATTAAAAGTGTGTTCAAAAGTTTGAGTGCCATTTTCAGCAACATTGGAAAGCTAAGATTGCTATTAGGTTCCTGTTCAGAGAACAATATATTTGTATTAGAAGTTGGTACCAGAAGTGTTCATCGGATAGCAGATGTAAATGCTGGAATTTAACTTACTTAAATCTCTTCATTATATCCTTGTTGGTGGATGGTATTCTGCAGTATGTTATTTAAATTAGAAATGGTATTGAATGAAATGTTGCTAGGCTTCCCTACACTTGCTCTCTAGCCCGAATGTTAAACTAGAATGTTAATCTATCTACAGTATCTATCTTGGCTGTAGTGTACATAGCCAGAATGTATGAATGTGTTTGCTCTGTGTTACTTTCTTTACTCAAGATCTACTTCTTTCAACTCACTTCTTGAGATTTTTCTAATATACCATGAAGATTTGTAAATTTTTGAGAGAAGTTTGTGCATGCTACGAATGCACATACTTTAACATTTTCTGTGACTGTCACTTGTTTAAGTTCGGTGTAACTTATTTTCAATATGCAATTTTACCTGAAAATCGTGACTAGTACACGTGCTTTAATATAGGTCTGCATTTTCCCAATCCCAAGGTGACAGGCTTGGAGAATGAGGAACATGGGGACAGAATAGCAGGGGGCCATGATGGGAAAGCTCCTCCTAGGACTAGAGGGCACAGCCCAAGATAAAGGGGGGGGCGGTTTAGAACGGAGTTGAGGAGGAACTTCTTCACTCAAAGGGTGGTGAATCTCTGGAATTCTCTGCCCGTTGAAGTGGTGGAAGCTGCCTCGCTAAATATATTTAAGACGCGGGTTGATAGGTTTTTGATAGGCAAGGGGATTAAGGGTTACGGGGAGAGGGCGGGAAAGTGGAACTGAGCCACGACAGATCAGCCATGATCTTATTGAATGGCGGAGCAGGCTCGAGGGGCTAGATGGCCTACTCCTGCTCCTATTTCTTATGTTCTTATAACATTCCTGGTGGGTTGGTAAGCAAGGTTAGCTGCTGGCTCCATGGGGGTGGGCAGCAAGTTTGCATAGTTAAGGCCCAATGTTACTTGTTAATGTTAAGGCCCATTTTGCTGATGGCAGAGTGGACCTTCCACCTCATGTAATTACAACCCTCTCAGTAGAGGTGGCCTCCATGTAACAGGCTGGGGACCTTTGGAGCCAGAAGTTCCAGACTGCGAAGTGAGGTGGTTGCATTTTTAAAAGGCCATCATTGCAGCTGATAGCACTCCAACTGAGGGGTTCCCCTCCACCCTGTATGATTTACCACCCCAGATTCTGATTTATAATCCCTGCGATGCAGTCCAGAGAGCCTGTGGTTCATGTCTTGTCTCCGCAATGTCCATCCCTCCTAGTGAGGTTGCCGAAGCTTCTGAGCTTTTAGTCTTCTGGTTTGGCAGAATCGAGAGTCCACCTGCTGATGGTGAGCTCAAAGGTCCCCTCTGGGAAGATTACTTCACTGATGTTGTTCCAGGCATGTGAGGGACCTCTGTTTGATCCAGAAGGCAGTGGCAAAATTTGATGGACTTGATCTACAAGGGAGATGAGGATTATATGGGGGGGGGGTGAATAAGAAAATTGAGTTATCTTTTTGAAAAGTGCAGTAGGCTCAAAGGGTCAAATAGCCTACTTCTGTTCCTATTTCTTTTGCTATTCTGTTCTCAAAATCCAGCCCATGATGTCTCGAATTGCCATTTTGGCATTTTTATGTTGAAGCAGTAATGTTATACAAGTTAAATCTTGGAATGTGGAAAGGTTTGCCTAGTTTTTATTTAAACTAAATATAATAAATTCAGCACCACTGAATTTCAGCATGTTAATTAAGTGTTTTCATTGGTCAAATGCACTGCAGGACAATTTGGAGGAAAATAAATCAGATGGTTTTTTTTGGAAATTAGAAGGTTTGAAGAATTTTTAGCAGGTTTGCAACATCACAGAGAAGGAATTAAGATCAATATTGCACTTGACCTTTTTGATTCTCTGTGGGAAAATACTTCATTATTTTTTGGCCTACTGGAGTTTCAATGATTTGGGAACTGACTAGCATAATAATGTCCACACCTGGCTTCAAACTCAGCCTAATCTGATGAATGAAGAGGCCCCCTCTTGAAATCTAAGTGAGTTTTTAATGGATATTCTACAACAGAAGCTGCCCCTAATTGAGTATTCATTGATACTAAATTGGCAACGTTATTTAAAGAGGGGATAAGGATGTTATCTGTAGATGGGAGAAAGCCATCCAGATAAAGTAGAGTAATTTTCTGAAGTTGGAGATGAAGGACACTAATAATGTAGCACAGAAAGTAGCTTTATATTACAGCATTGCCAGCGAATGAAGTGAAGCTAATCAGGTGGGAAAAGCAGAGAAATAACTTGTGTGATTTCCTGAAACACAGTTGCATGTAACGGGTGCTACACTGGACTCCACCTGTTCATTTGGTCACGGGTGTCTTGCGAACTTAAGGAATATTATTGACCAGAAAGTGACTTGCAACTAACATGGGAGATGGTGGCATATTGGCAATGTAATCCAAAGGTGCAGGCTAATGCTCTGGGGACATGGTTCACATCCCATCAAGACAGTTGATGGAATATAAATTCAAATATTCAGCTATCACCAGTTGTCACCAGTCCCCTTTTGGGGAAGGAAATCTGCCATCCTTAATTGATCTGAGCTAAATGTGATTCCAGAGCCGCAGCAATGTAGTTGAGTCTTAATTGCCCTCCGAAATTGCCCTCTGGAAAGGGTGCAGAGGAGGTTTACCAGGATGTTGCCTGGCATGGGGGGACTGGGTTACGAGGAGAGATTGAAGAAACTGGGGCTATTCTCCTTGGAAAGACGGAGATTGAGAGGGGACATGATAGAAGTATATAAGATACTGAAGGGAATAGATAGAGTTAATAGTGAGAGACTGCTCCCTAGACTGGCTACGAACACGAGAGGTCATCATTTAAGGGTGAGGGGGGGAGGTATAATTTGGAGGTGAGAAGAAGGTTCTTTACGCAGAGAGTTGTGGGGGTCTGGAATGCACTACCGAGTAGGGTGGTGGAGGCAGGAACGTTGGACTCGTTTAAGATGCAGTTAGATAGGCACATGAGTGAAACGAGAATGGAGGGATATGGTAGGGGCTATTAAATAGGGTTAAACCTCAGGAGACACCGGAAGGGCAGGCTGTATGATTAATATTTTTTGTCTTTATTCCACAGGTGGAGGTCCACCTCGTGTCAAGCGAGGGGCATGCACACGGCGGGTCGTGCGTGGGCTGCTCTTGGAAGTCCAGGAGTGGCCTAGTACTTCATGTCGGTGTGTGTGCTTGATCCTGGACCGGTAGACGGGCGCCGCAACAGCTCAGTGACTAGCACTGCTGGCTGTGCAGACACATGGATTTGGGCCTGTGTCTGTGGGAGTTTGCGCATTCTCCCTGTGGTTGCGTGGGTTTCCTCTGGGCACTCCGGTTTCCTCCCACACCCCAAAGATGTGCTCTTAGGCTGATCGGTTTTTACCAAATTGACACTATTTCTTCCCTGAATCTGACTGAGTAGGGTTCCATTCGTAGACATGCAGGGTAGAATAGGTGTAGGGTGATGCGGCGGCGCGGGCTCGTTGGGCCGAAGGGCCTGTTTCCCGTGCTGGGTTGTTCTTTGTTCTTTGTCTAAATGGCCTGACCAAGCAAATCAGTTCAAAGGGTAATTAGGGATGGGTAACAAATGCCAATCTCCGCAGCAATGCCCTCATCCTGTGAAGGAATAAGGAAAAAGTCAAATGTTGAAGTTCATACAGTGAATTTGAATGGAGTGATTCTAATTTACCAAGGTATCCCACAGTCTATTCTGGCAGAAGCAGGTTTTTTTTCAATTGGGCGCATGTTGTGTTGGATCTTTAGTCAGTACTGATCTTAGCTCCCCAAATGTGTTGTTGCTCGTGACTGAGATTTGCCACTGAGTTTTCAAATTCAGATAAGCAACAATCATGTTGTAGAAATTTGCAGAAAGAGAACAAAGCATTTAAAATATTAAGTCTACTTTTTGGGTGCCGCTGCTTTTCTAGTGTAGAGATTCTTATGATGCAATTGTTTCTGCAGTACCATGCAATGATTCATACTCAAATTTGTTTGTTTATTATGCATAATGGATTTGGAGTAATGATAACATCTAAACATCTGCATTCCAGTTGTGTCTGCACACACTTCTGGCCGTGGACCTCCTGCCGTGAGAATATTTAAAAAGTATGGACCACCACACACATTTACTTGGGTATTATTTACTCCCCTAAGTGCTCTGTTTGGTTGTTTACTCTGCATGTTGACTCTAACGGCTTTACATCCATCAGCACAGACAGAATCAGATCTTTATCTTATGTGCACACATATTCCTCAAATCTTTGCATACTAGATGTAACAATGTTAGATTGGATTTTAAGCTGCTGTATTCTACAGTACATTTACTGTTTATGTACTGTTATTATTTACAAACTATATCAATGACTAGGATGAAGGAACAGAGTAGATTGTAGCTAAATTCACTGACGATAGAAAAGGGGTAGAAAAGCAGGTTGTGAGGGGGACACAAAGTTTGCAAAGGGATACATAGGGTTAGTGAATGGACAAAAATTTGGCAGATGGAGCATAATGTAGGAAAATAGGTTATTCAGTTTAGAGAAGAACAGAATTACTTAAATGGAAAGAGATTGAAAAATACTATGGTAGAGGTGGATCTGTATCTAATAGATGAATCACGAAAAGGTAGCACGTAAGTACTTGGAAGGCCAATGGAATGTTTGCTTTATTGCAAGATGGATAGAGTATAAAAGTAGTGAAATATTGCTGTAGTTGCATTGGCAAGATCACATCTGGGAACCTGTGTATGGTTTTGATCTCTTTAAATAAAGAGAGGTATACTTCAATTAAAAGCAGCACAGAGATGATTCATTAGACTAGTGATCTCCAAATAGTCAGTTGCAATTGACAGGTCAATCCTGGAGTCTCAAAGTCAACTGTCATTGGCAGCCGATCCATTGCTGAAAATGCGCAGGACTCTTGACTTCTTGTGATGATGAGTGAATCAGCTCATTGACTGCCGAACCGCACCAAAAATCTGTCGAATTTGGGGTTCTCATGATGATGTGCAAATCTGTTCATTGACTGCTGAACCATGCCAAAAATGTGTGGGATTTGGGCTACTTGTGATGACGAGTGAATTAGCTCATTGACTGCTGAAATGCAGGTGCCAAAACATACACTAAGCTGGGTGAAGACAAAACAATGAGTGAGAAGCCATGGACCTTCAAGAGAGCAGAAACCTACCAGTTCCACCAGGAATGTCAAAGGCAAGACCGTTTGTCTCAGTTGACAACATTGAAGCTTTGAGTAAAACAAGTAATTTGGAGCAGCATCACAAGACAATGCATGCAAAACTTCAAGAAAATTCCCCTTTAAACAGTGTCATTTGAACAAAGAAAGTTGAAGAATTAACGACAATGTTGCAAGCTCAACAGTCTAACTTTGCAAAGCTAACAAAAAGACATCTTTTCACATTAGCTATCAGCTGGCAAAATATAAGGAACTGTTCACTGAAGGCGAAGTTATCAAGGAGTCCCAGCTATGATAGTCCCTGCTTACACCTTGTTTATATACTTTATAAACAAAGATGAAATTATGATGGCCATCAAGAGCATGTTGCTTGATGCTTTAACAGCAGTCAGAAGGGTGAATTTGTTGCCTGAGGAGATACCTCAGCAAAAATACCAAGATTTAACAGGCTATGAATGTTTCTGACGGTGATTTGATGAGTCAGCAGACACGATGGATGTAGCCCATTGTTTTCATTTGTACAGCATTCAACTGTGTAAAAACCAAGCAGGACTTTCTCTTTTGCCACTCAGAGGTGATAAGAGATGAGGATGTCAACAGCGAATTTACAAGGTATGCAGCTGAGAACATTGGTTTCGATTGCAAGTAATGGTGCACCGTCAATGCAGGGTATGAATGCAGGCTTTGTGGTACTTTGCAGAAATGATCCTGGATACCCCTCCTTTGTCAGTTACCAGTGTGCTATCCACCAACAAGCGCGAGCGAGGCAAGGTTATTGACTTTTCTCATTTTATGACAGTTGGTTTGAAATTGCCAACTGAATTCATGCCAGAGCTCTGCAACATCACTTGTTCAAATCGTTACTCAATAAATTTGATGCCACCCAACGTTGAGCTAATCCTGCATGGAAATGTGAGGTGGTTAAGTCGAGGAAAAGTCTCCCAGAGATCTGAGCCCTGAATTGTCAGCTTTCTTAAATCGTGAAACGAGGTGTGCAGCAAGTTGTCGGATGATGCCTGGTTGCCTGACTTGGCATTTCTTATGGACGTAGGTGCAAAATTTAATGAGCTGAACCAGTCTTGTCTCACATGATCAGTGCAAATGTATTCAAGTTGAAACTAGGCCTGTGGTCCTCCTGGTTAAAGTACAAAATTACTGAGCACCTCTCAAACCTGGAGAAAATCCAGCAACAGGTCAAACAGAAGGGTTCCATCTAAACAAATTCTGTGACTACCTGGACAAATTGGAAAAGGAATTTAGTAGACAATTTCGGGAGTTAAACAAGATGGAACAAACCATTGTTTGTTTGTTTCAATCTTTTCTTCAAGGGGGCATTGGAGAACTGAAGCATCTCCGTGCAAAATGACGTAGTGCTGGAAGCTAGGTCAAGGAGCAAAGACTTTTGGGGACTTGCAAAGAGAACGTAACACCCTCTCCTGATGGTGTGTGCTCAAGATGAAGACCTACTTTTGTTCCACAAACCTCTGTGAGGTGGCTTTTTCCTGAATAATAATCAAGTCCAAGTATTGCACTCTTCTCAGATGCCCATCTGATGGACTGTATGGGACTGGCCATTGCAAGCTACAACCCAGCACACTCATGATGTGCAAGCACTGGTGCCACAATAAGAACAGGCCAACATAATGCACAAGTACATTGGGGGGTGGGGTTAGTAAAATCAAATTTTTAAGAGTAGATCTCATGCTGCATTCTGGTGCTAAAAGTGATGTGTTTAAAAAGATTTGAGACAACTGCACAAGGCTAATTCTTGGGGTGAAGGGTTGTCTTCTGAAGAATTGCTGAGTAAATTGGGCCTATGCTCAAGTCTAGAAAAATGAGAAATAACCTTTTTGAATGGATGTCATTCTGAGAGAGCTTGATGGGTGGATCCTGAGAGGAAGTTACCCCACTGAGGGCACAGTCTGAAAATAAGAGGACTCCCATTTAAGATGGTGTTGAGGAGGAATTTTTTGTCTTGAGGGTCATTTGTCTTCCCCAGTGAATTGTGGAGGCTGGGTTATTGAATATATTCAGGGCTGATGTTTTGATTAACAAGGGAGTTGATGGTTATGGGGCATACAGCAAAGTGTAGCTAAGGGTCACAATCTGTTCGGTTGTGATCTTATAGAAGAGCAGCACAGACTCAAGAGACTGAATATCCCATTCTTGGTCAAATTTCTTTGATTTTACAGTCTCATTATGGAAATATTACTACCCCTCTGTACCCAGTTGAAAATAATTTATTTACTGTGAACTGTTCTTCAAAGAATATGGAATCATTGAGCATTATGGGTAGCTGACTGACATCAAGACAGAAATTAGGGGTGTTTGAAGTGGCTTTAGGTGAAAGTGGTGTTCTACAAGCATCCATGCTGGGATCACTTGTTCACTATTTATATTAATGACTTTGGAATCAAAACCATAATTTCTAAATGATGTCACCTGACACATGGGGGAGCGAACATAAGAACTAAGAGCAGGAGTAGGCCATCTGGCTTTTCGAGCCTGCTCTGCCATTCAATAAGATCATGGCTGATCTTTTCATGGACTCGCCTCATTTACCTGCCAGCTCACCATAACCCTTAATTCCTTTACTGTTAAAAGTTTATTTATCCTTGCCTTATAAAACGTTCAATGGGGTAGCCTCAACTGCTTCACTGGGCAGAGAATTCCACAGATTCACAACCTTTGGATGAAGAAGTTCTTCCTCAACTCAGTCCTAAATCTGCTCCCCCTTATTTTGAGGTCGTGCCCCCCAATTCTAGCTTCACCTGCCAGTGGAAACAACTTCCCTGCTTTTAATTTATTCCTTCCATAATCTTATATATTTCTGTAAGATCATCTCATTCTTCTGAATTCCAACAAGTATAAACCCAGTCTACTCAGTCCCTCCTCATAAGCCAACCCTCAACTCTGGAATCAACCTAGTGAATCTCCTCTGCACCCTCTCCAGTGCCAGTATATCTTTTCTCAAATAAGGAGACCAAAAGTGTACACAGTACTCCAGGTGTGGCTTCACCAGCACCTTATACAGCTGCAGCGTAGCTGTTTTTAAATTCTATCCCTCTAGGTGGGGAGAAGGGAAATGGGAGATGGCCAGCCTTGTGGAGGATGGCAACAAACTAAAAAATTTAAACTTGCACTGCCAAGTGACCTTTGTGTCCCCAGAGGGAGCCCCACGACAGGTTCACGTCGGAACATGTTGTAAACCTCACTGATGTGACATTGTGACAGCGACGGACAAAAATCTTGTGAAGGGGGAAGATCTGGTGAGGGGGGAAGGGGGTCTTTAATTAAATTTAAATGAATGTAAATGAGGTTCTAGCCTGTTATGTGCATGAACCTGAATGTTGCCGCCAAGGGATGCAAGGAGATTGCAATCTCACGGTGAGATTTGCAGTTTCTGGGTTTCACTGGATCTTGATCCCTGCCTGCGATCTTGTGGCTGCAAATGTGCGCTCAAGATCCAGCCCAACGTTTTAGAAAACTGGTTTAACAGTTACATTTTAAAAAAAAACTTTGGACTGACTTTTTAAAGGCTGTTTTGAAATGGCTACAAGCTGCTAGGCAGAATTGCGGATTTCAGACCGAATTGTCTCTACTGAGAGGATAAAAGATAATCTGTAATTTATTTATGGTTCACTGTGGTCTTGTACAGAAGATAACAAAGTTCCTTTGATGCTTCATTGTAAGAATATAAATTGTGCCTTGGCCAGTACAAAAGCGCAGGTGAGAGAAGGGCTTTTGATGTGTTGATGCTATATGTCGGGAATGGCTTGGCATTTTGTACAGGTCGCGTGATAACAGTGACTGTTTTAGTTTACCTGCAAAAAGTAATGAAAAGAGCTGGAAAATCCAGAGTGAACCCTATTTTGAAGAAGCTTCAATCCAAGGGGAGCCAGAGAAAGGCATCTGAATACAGATGGCTGTGAAGTAATTGTGAAGCTTAAAATGCCATGCCTGCAGAATAGAATTAAGGAACCACCCTGTAAACATGATGACACCAATAAGCTCCCCTGTTAAAGCAACCTCTGGCAATTCGACAGGGTTTCTGCAGCTGCCATGGATTCTAATCATACAACCCTCACTTGAGACAATGCAATAACCTGACTTCAAAAATATGAACCCTGCACTGACAATGGACTGAACAGATTCAATTTTTATAGATATCATTTATCTTCATTTTAATCTTTGTGTACATGTATTAATGACATTGTTTTTTCTTAAGTAACTTACAGAACAGCAGAGTGAAATAACCTAACCTTTTAAGTAAAAAGGCTTTGTTGCTGGGTTGTTTTAAATTGAATTTCTCACTCTGCAAGTAAGAAAAAATGTACACACACGCACAATTAAGATTCAGAGACAAGGATGAGTTCAGAGATGTGTGAGAAATTCTATCTGAAAAGAGAGAACTGAAGGAAAAGAAAAGGCTCGCGAGTAATCTGATCAAGGATTTTAAAACGATGGAAGATTTTTATAGAGTATACAGATTAAGAATATTTTCATTTGTGGGAGATGAGAAAACCCGAAAAACCAACACAAGAAAGCCAGCAAGAAGTAACATGGGAAAAGCAGGTTACAAGGACATGGGGAACAGGTGGGGAGGTGGATTTGAGACCAGCAGTGATCAACCATGATCTGACTTAATGCAGAATTGGCTCAAAGGACTGAATTTGCCTGCTTCTGCTCCAAATTCCTATGTTCCTGTGTACTATGAATTTAGAACAACCTTTTTTCCCCAGTGTGGTGAGAATGTGGAAGACAGTACCACAATGTGATTGCAGTTTAGATCCATTGAAGAGGAGGATGGATAAGCATAAAAGGAAGTAGGCAGTAGACTGTAATGTGGATCAATCTGGTGAATCTTTGTTGCATTCCCGCTGTGTTGTTTCTTTATGTAGTTAAAAAAATGGCCATTCCAAAATCTGAGAGTTTCAAACAAGCAAAGATTTATTTTCAGTACTTGCAAGGGAGTGAGAGAACCTCAGCAAGTCAAGGAATCTCTCGATACTATCTCGCATTTCTAGTTCTTAACTCCTTGATTCCCTGTCAGCTCAACTTCCAGCCTTGAGACAGACTAGCACTGCAGCCTCAGCGCCAGAGACCTGGGTTCAATTCCTGGCTTGGGTCACTGTCTGTGTGGAGTTTGCATGTTCTCCCTGTGTCTGCGTGAGTTTCCTCTGGATTCCTTCCACAGTCCAAAAGATGTGCTGGTTAGGTGCATTGGCCATGCTAAATTCTCGTAGTGTATCCAAACAGGTGTCGGATTCTGGCAACTAGGGGATTTTCATAGTAACTTCATTGTAGTGTTATGTAAGCCTACTTATGACCGTAACAAAATAAACTAGTTTCCATGGTGACTTGACTATCTTATCTGGTCTCTGGTGGTCACCACGTCTGCTTGTCCTATTCAACAATGAATGTCTGTGCAAGCTGCTGCTATTGTTACTGCTGTAAGCTGGTAGCCTCCATGACTATTCTTGGCCAAGGATCCCATCATGCCTGAAATGAGTCAATACCATTTCCTTCATTTGCCTATTCTAAATAACATTTTAATGTCAAATAAAATAATTTCAGTTGTCTCATTCAGTTGAGGAAGGAGACCAAAGCTGCAAACGCTGCTTCATGTGCACTCTAGCAGATCTGTCCTACAGCAGCAGCATTTTATTCTTGTACCCATTGTCTTGCAATAAAGGCAAACATACTATTTGCCTTTCTAACTGCTTGTTACACCTGCATGTTAGCTTTCAGTGACTTGTGAACAAGTTCACCCAGCTTCCTTTAGAAGTCAACAAATCCAATCTCTCATTTAAATATTCTGCATTTCTATTCTTCCAACCAAATTTCACATTTTTGCACATTTCACCACATTTTATTCCATCTGCCATGTTCTTACCCGCTCTTAGCCTATCTAGGTTCCATTAAAGCCTCTGAGCAGCCTCCTCACAAGTGCCACTCTGACTAAGTTTTGTATTATCAACATATTTGGAAACATTTCATTTGGTCTGCACATCTATATCATTTGATATAGATTGCGAATAGCTGGGCCCAAGCACTGATCCTTGCAGTACCCACTAGCCATAGATTGCCAACCTTAGAATGATCTGGTTATTTCTACTCCTTTTTTTTCCATCTGTTAACCAACCCTAGTTTACGTATTATCCTCAGACCCATGCATTCAAATTGCGCTTACTAGTCCCTTGTGTTGAACTTTATTGGAAGCGTTCTGAAAATCCAATATACCACATCCACTGGTTCTCTCAAATCTAATCTGCTAATTCCCACCTAAAAAAACTCAACAGTTTTTTAACATATTATTTTCCTTTCATAAATTCTGTTGACTCTGCTCTGTCCTACCATTATTTTCTAAGTATCCAATTATCACATCTTTTACAATCGACCCTGTAGCATTTTGCCGAATACTTATGTCAGGAAAATACCAAAAACACCAGATCTTCCAAATAGTGTCATGGGATCTCACTCACCTTCTGGAAGAACATTGGGGAATGGGTCATTTTAACAGCTCACCTGAAAGACTGGACTTCTCGAAGTGCAACACCCCCTTTGGTATGGTGTCAGATAGCCTTGATCTTTGTGCTCAGGTTCTGGAGTGGGATTTGAAACCAAACTCTCCAGGCTCAAGTGAGCAAGTTATGGTTGCTATTATCCCTTGTAACAGGAGTTCCCCATGTGCAACTTGGATTCAAGATCCTGAGATTTGATCTATTAACATAAGAACATAAGAAATAGGAGCAGGAGTAGGCCATCTGGCCCTTCGAGCCTGCCCCGCCATTCAATAAGATCATGGCTGATCTGTCGTGGCTCAGTTCCACTTTCCGGCCCTCTCCCCATAACCCTTAATCCCCTCTCTTATCAAAAACCCATCAACCCGCTTCTTGAAAATATTTAGCGAGGCAGCCTCCACCACTTCAATGGGTAGAGAATTCCAGAGATTCACCACCCTTTGAGTGAAGAAGTTCCTCCTCAACTCCGTTCTAGAATGCCCCCCCTTTATCTTGAGGCTGTGCCCCCTAGTCCTACTGTCTTTTTTCAGTGGGAAGAGTCTCTCCACCTCTATCCTATCCATTCCATTCATCATCTTATACGTCTCAATGAGATCTCCCCTCATTCTTCTAAACTCCAACAAGTACAAGCCTAGTTTATTCAGCCTCTCCTCATAGTTCAACCCCCTCAACTCCGGTATCAGCCTAGTAAACCTCCTCTGCACTCCCTCCAAGGCCAAAATATCTTTGCGCAGGTGCGGCGCCCAAAACTGCACACAGTACTCCAGCTGCGGCCTCACCAATGCCCTATACAGCTGCAGCAAGACCTCCCTACTTTTATATTCTATTGACTGAGCTAGCTAGACATCTAGAACATAATTGTTGTGTTGCAATATTCAGCATGCCCCTGTTGCTGTATCTTAAAACCAAAAGTCAACTCCCTTGTTTGGATTGTAGTATTTACTCTGGAATTTACATAAACTGGGTGTAGTATTAAACCAAATATAAAATATCATATTCTTTGATATGACTAATTCGTAGACTTTAATCCAACAATGCGATGCTTGCTAAGCATGATGTGAAACTGGTTGTATTCTGAGCAGATAGGATTTTAATAATCACTGTTCCTCCTTCAGCTGAATTTTAAATAGATCAACTAGGTGAGCTGGGCATTTAGAAGCCTGTCAGCAATGATGTGGTTCTTCCACTGTGGCTTGAGAGTATGTCAGTTTCATGGTTATGGTGTAATGTTTAATTTCCAAAATGAGTCAGTATAATTACTATTAATTCTCATGAATTTTTTCTTAATTTTATGTAAACTCAATGTCTATATTATGAGACAGAGGTAAGAGAAGGACGTGGACCACAATGATTCAATGAAGCAGCATTGAACATACCTTCTCGAGGGTAATTGGGGTTAGGTACTAAATACTTATCTTGCCAGCGGTGCTCACATCCTGTGAATGAATTTAAAAAAAGGACAGGTAAGTTGAAGAATGTAAGGGAAAAAGTGGACGAAGATGAAAGGTACAACCTGCTGACACGGATGAGAGTGCTACCTCTGCTTTTTACCAGACCATAATTGCCTTGCATTTATTGTACAGAAACTGGACATTTGACTTGATGCCCATGTTTATGCTTCACATGAGTCTCCTCCCACTTTACCTAATTACAGCTGATCACCATTTGTTTTATTCCTTTTTACTTTGTGTACTTATTGGCTTTCCCCTTAAATATATTCATGCTATTTGCCTAAGACAGCCTGTGGTAGCAAAGACCACCTTCTGAATGAAGAAGTTTGTCCTGAATTCTTTTCTGCATTCATCCGATTGTTTCCCCAATCTTAGACTTCCCCAGAATTGGAAAGATGTTCACTACCTTATCCTCTCATAATTTTAAAGACACTTATCAGAAAGTATCAGTCTTCTGTTTTAAACTGAAATACACCCTTTCTGATAGTTGCAACTTCTCAGTTCTGTTACCATCCTTGTGAATCTTTTTTGCACTAATTCTTGTGGCTACCCTTTTAATGTAAAGAGCAGAACTGAGCGCAGCACTTGTGGTATGGCCTAATGTTGCTACTTTTAATACAAAGTCAAAATACTGTGGATTCTGGCAGACTGAATTATAAATAGCAATGTTGCAGACGTTCAACAGGTAGTATTTTTGGAACGAGAAACTGAGTTAATGTGCTGTCAAGCAGCACTTACTGAGCAATAACCTGCTCACTGACGCTGAGTTTGGGTTCCACCAGGTTCACTCAACTCCTGAGCTCAGTACAACTTTATCCCAAACATGGTCAAAACAGGTGAACTCAAGATGAGGTGAGAGTGATTTTCCTTCAGGGCAGTGTTTTAGCGAATGTGACATCAAAGAGCCCTAGCAAAACTGGAGCCAATGACAATCAGGGGGTAAATTCTCCACTGGTTGGAGTCCAATCAAGCACAGGGAAAAGATGGTTTGGTTTCAGAGATCAAACATCAGTCCCAGAACAGCAGGAATTTCCCAAGGTAGTGTCCTGGCCCAATCATCTTCAGCTGCTTCATCAAAGACCTTCCTTCCATCATATGGTCAGTAGTGTGGGTGTTCGCTGATGATTGCACTATGTTCAGTTCCATTCCATTCATGATTCCTTAGAGACTGAAGCAGCCTGAGCCCTTGTGCTGCAAAACTTGGTCAGGTTGGACTGATAAGTGGCAAGTAACACACTAGGCAAATACCAGACAATAACCATCTTCAATCAGAGATAATCCAACTATCTCTCCTTGGCGTTCAGTGACATTGCTATCACCGAATCCTTCATAATCAACATCTTGGGGGTTGTTCTTGACCAGAAACTGAACTGGAACAGCTATATACAAGAGCGGATCAGAGGTTGGGAATTCTGTGAAGAGTAACTTACCTTCTAACTCCCCAAAGTCTGTACCCCACCTACAAGACACAAGTCAGGAATATTCTCCACTTGTGTGGATAAGTGCAACTCCAACAATGTTCAAGAAGCTTGACCTATTCAGGACAAAGCACTCGCTTGATTGGCACCCCATCCACCATCTTAAACTTTCACTCTCTCCACCCCAATGCACTGTGGCAACAGTATTTATGTTCTACAAGATGTGCTACAACAACTCCATATGGCTCCTTTGACAACATCTTCAATAGCTGTGACTTCTACCACCTATAAGGGCAGCTGGTGCATGGGGACAGCGTCACCTGCATGTGTCTCTTCAAGTCACACATACTAACATGAATCCAAAATTATATTGCTGTCCTTTCATTATCGTTGGGTCAAAATCCTGGAACTCTCTCCCTAATAGCACTGTGGGTGTACTGACACCACATGGACTGCAGCCGTTCACTAAGGCAGCTCACCACCACTTCTAAAGAGCAATTAGGGATGGGTAATAAATCTTGGTCTAGCCAGTGATGGGCACATGCTTGAGAGAATTTTTTAAAAGTTTCAGAAATTGTAAAGTGTGAAATCAAGGAATAGTATCTAACTTTTTGCCAAAGCACTTTACAGCCTTCCGCATTAATTGGTGAGTTCCGGTAATTTCAGATCATAACCATTGCTGTCATTTATTTTCATCCGGCAAATGCTGTTAATAATTCTGCTTTAATCATTTCTGCATTCCACACGACCACGGTCCTTTGTTCTTTCCACCCTTCCCACAGCCCCTTTCGATGCTTCTAGGCTTGTTTGAAAATTGTTTCATCTGTAAATATTATGTTTGCTAGTTCTGAGGGAAGGCCACTAGTCCCAAATATTTTAACTCTGCTTTTCTTCTCTCTCATATGCTGCTTGACTTGCTAAGCATTTCAGAATCTTCTGTTTATGCTTGCTACTTATTAATGAATGAGTATTTGTACTCCCACTGTCTTTGGTAGTGTTTCTCTGATTTCTTAAGCCACTCCCTGCTTCCCCCCCATTCATTCCTACTTTCAGAATGGTTGTAGCTGATTCCTGCTAGAGTCACCCTTTGTTGTTCCTTCGATCTTTATGCAATACCCCATCACTGTCACAGACATCTTTTCTTTCTACTGTGATATTTGTGTTTTGTAGCAATATTGCGACTGTCCCCTTTGCTGAAGTTCCTGTCTTTTCTAAAGATCTTAAAGAATGAAGTATTTAACTCCTAATTGTTGTAAAAACTGCTGCATCTTGCATTATAAGCTGAATATCTGCTAATTTATTTTAATTTTGTGCTATGTGCATTTGTATACAGAGCTTTCATTTGAGTGATTGTTTCCACCTTGACCACGTATATGGATGATTTTTTTTACAGGCACATCTTGACTTCAACTTCCAATGGAACCCAGTACAACTGTTAGGAACTGATGGAACCTAAGAAATTAAATACACTGTGCATAGCCCTACTGAATCCAAACTGAACCCAGAGTCAATGCTATAGACAACAATAGCAAGCCAAATTCTAGACTTTTGATAGGGATGAAGTCTATCTAAAAACTGTTTAATGACACCATTGTATCCTACTGAACTACTGTGAAGAAGCATAGAATCCCTATCGTGCAGAAAGAGGCCATTTGGCCCATTAACTCTGCCAAGCAGCAATGATGCAGATTAAGGGGTAAAAGAACCTCCTGATTGGTATTTTTTTTTTTGGGGGGGGGGCGGGTGGAGGGTGGGGGCTGAGTACTAAGATGTCATGATGAGCAGGCCATTAAAGACAGCCGAACAAAAGTCTGTAAAAATAAGTAAAATGATAACTTTGAGAAGAAGTTATAATCTGTTGAATTTAAATGATTTTAAAACTTGCATACTAAAAATAACTTTAAAGAATCTTTTAACTGAAACCTGTTTGCATTAATACTGGAGAAATGGGACTGGGAGAGGCCTGAAATAAGCAATTGATACTTCAAACCTGACAGCTCCAGAGGAATGTGAGGTATAGCACCATTGCTTGGTGTGACAAAATCATGTTGCAGGGAGTCAATGTGAAAAGCAAAGTATAAGGTGAACATCTCTAGTAGATTTCCTGTGCATCATTACTAGGGTAAAATATGCTGTTCTGCTATCCCTGTGGCCTTGTAAGTGGAAAGACAGATTAAGGCCTATTCTTTATTGCTCTAATATATATATAAAAATTGATGCCCCTGTGAATTGACCTAATTCTGCAATTAGAATTGTAGATTCTAATTTACAATTAGACTAAATAAGAGTGTCAGAGGTTGTTGGGCATGATAACAAGGATGTGAGGAGTTGTGGATTGGAGAAAGAATGGAATACGACCCAAGCGCAATACTCGTCTACAGGACAGGTTCAACAAGCAGATTATCATCTCACTCCAGGCACAGTATTTTTGAGCACCTGAGTTCTGGGTTGTTTGTTGTTTGAATTCCGGAGCTGACCAGCAAGCTATAAGTGGGTTCAATAGCGCACTATTGATACGGTTTCAAACTTACAAATGTATTTAAACAGGTTCCAAGTTCTTTATAAAAATTACTTTAAGCCCTGGAATGGTTCAGGAAAGTATATTTTTTTAACTGAAGTGAATGACTTTGTGAGACCTTTTAAAAAAAGGCTTCTAATCATCTATTGAGAAAACATACTGCTCAAGTGAAATAACTGTTGACTTTAATGTAAGTTCTGCGTGATATTAAACAAACCTCAATCACTGTTTTGTTTTCAAGTATTTTTGAAAAAAATGATAAAGTTCACAGAGGACAAAGTGACATACCTTTGTGTGGATGCATACTAAGAAATTCTGCAGGCAGCAACGTTCACAACACAAAGTTATGATAAGTTCTCTATCTGGGAGAAAAATATGCAGTCAAGGTTTTTGAAACATGCTTAGACCCTGAAATCCGAAGAAACCAAAGACAATCCAGAAGTACACTTATTTACTTTTCGGGAAAGTTATTAATGCAGAACTGTTTTGGACATCAGTTACTGAGGGGAGAATCAGTTGAGAATTTTTCGAGTCATTCATAGTTGGATTAGGGACTGAATGACCTCCTGATGTTGTTATGCTTAGAATGAGACCTGGCAGGATTTGATTTTCAGGCAGTTGGTACATGAGGCCATGGTTATGATCCTGAAGGCTCTGGATCTCACTGGTGAAGTATAAGGTGTGCAGGAACAATAGAATTCTCCACTGCAGTAGCTGCATTGTTACAGAATTTTGCCAAAAAACAGTATGCTGTGGGAGCTTGTTATCCACCAGAAAGAATGGGACTGTCCTGGCAGATAATAGAAATTGGTGGATAACTTGAGAATACAAATTGCTGTATACTGCTCACTTGGAGCAGAAGTAGGCTATTTAGCCTTTCTGCCATCCAATAAGATCATGGCTGACCTACCTCTGCTACACCTTTTATGCACTATCTACAAATCCATTAGTTTCCTTAGCATCAAAAATTCTGTCCACAGCTGACAAATATATTCAATAACTAAGCACTTACGGCTCTTTGGAGTAGAGAATTCCAAAGTTCACAATCCATTGAGTGAAGATATTTTCCCCTCATTTCAGTCTTAAAAGGCTGTCCACTTATTCTGAAAGTTCTAAACTCCCCAGCCAGGGATAACATCCAGCATCTACTCTGTCAAGCCCCTCAAGAATTTCACACATTTTAATGAAATCTCTCCTCATAGAACAATCCTGTTATCCCATGAAGCAGTCTAGTGAACCTTCATTGCATTCCCCCTAAGGCAAGTATATCTGTCCTTTGGTAAAGAGACCCAAACTCTACTATCGGTGAGGTCTCACCAAAACCCTTTACAATTGCAATAAGACTTCTTTTCTGTTCAAATCTGCTGTTCCTTTCCGCATGCTGCCAAAATCTGCTCATTCTGCATGGCTAACTGATTAATTCCTGGTGCTGGCTCAGCTACAGACCCAAGATGAGGCTTCATTTCAACATGCAAGTTCTGATTTTCAAGTTGGCAGCTCCACGGAGGTCAGTGTTGGGGTGGCTGCCAATGGAATTGTTCACCTTTGTACCTGGGGACAGTAGTGTTTGGCCTGGAGGAATGTATTTGGCTAGCTGTTTTTGGGTCTGTGTTAGACCTCATGGCTGGAGTTGTGGGCAGGATAGCTGTGAATCAGCAGGCCAGTTGATTGATCAACTGTGTAGCACCTGCTCGTATTGCCAGCAGGCAGTGGACTGTAAATTGAAACAAAAAATTTCTGGCATCCCTAATTCCCAGTGGTGTGTGTGTTTATTGGAAATATATATTGAGCATATTATATATCATTTTTAACTGTTACCTGGGTAAGTTCAGCTGTATGGTGCACTTGAGTCAAAACTGTTCTTCTTTGTCTAGTGCAGTAGGTTTTCTAACATCCATCTGAAGCACCAGAATAGGCTCTTGGCTTGTTATCTAATCTACAAGATGGCATCTCTGATAATGTATCACTCACTTAGTATTGCATTTGATTCTTGGAGGAAGGCTTAAATTCGCAACAAATGAATTTTGAGGCAACCTATTTAACTTGACTTTTGAAAAAGAGCTCTGGCAATGTCAAAGTTGCAAAAGGAGTTTAACCACGACTATTACTTCAGTTGAAAATGGAAAGCCCCGAGTAGGAAAATGGTTTGCGTTGCTTGTTCCGTCAATGTTTTGCCCGCACCTGTACCTCTTCTAAAGGAACTGACGTATTGCCTTACAACTCCAAGGGACATCAGTAACCCAGTGGTTTTGAAATGCCCATTCTGACAGACTATTCAGTAGTGGAGGTCTTAGCCAATTCAATCTTGTTCTGATGTAATGTACGCATACACACATGTGGACCATTGGACTGAGAAAACTCTTGGAATTTTGTAACTTACTCCTACTCGTACTTTCTAGGTGTGGTGCGCTAAGATCACAAATTAATATCGACTAGGAATGAACCTGGGGCCTTATTAGGCTGTGCAACTTAATTTTAGAAGTCGCCTTATTTACTGACTAGATAAGGTGTTAAGATTAAAGGGATTTCCAGAAGAAGGGTGGTGACAGGAGTGAAATGTAGCTTTTGCTCACCATTCATATTTTCATTTACATATGACCATAAGATTATTTTACATAAATGAAAGGTACAATTTCAAAAAATTTTTGTTTTCTTTGCGTATTTCAAACTGTCTAGGATTGCTGACCTGTTCTTTTTCACTATGTTAATGGACTCAGAGGTCATTTCCACAAGGACTAGTGCAGTATTTGTTGACGTGTTACCAACTGGTGTTTTCTGTAAGAAACACACATTGAAACAATTAGAATTGTTATAAAGAGCACCAATTTATTCATTCCTGACATATAATTTGGGGCGGCACAGTGGTTAGCACTGCTGCTTTATAGTGCCAGGGACCTGGGTTCGATTCCTGGCTTGGGTCACTGGGTTGAGTTTGCATGTTCTCCTGTGTCTGCATGGGTTTCCTCGGGGTGCTCCTGTTTCCTTCCACATTCTGTAAGACATGCTGGTTTAGTGTATTGACCCGAACATGCGCTGGATTGTTGTGAATAGGGGAATTTCACAGTAACCTAATTGTAGTGTTAATGTAAGCCTTACTTGTGAATGATAAATAAACTTGCTTACAATTTGAGTTCAGAAAAATGTATTGGGCATAGTTAGCCAAAATTAACTCAGTAATCCAATATTATGTAATTTAATTTTATTTTGAAATACTTTTGTTTCCAGTTGGGGAAAAAAGCTCCTACGTTAAAAATAGAGTTTATGTATACATGTGAAGAAACATTTAATAGGTGGCAGCCCAATATTGTGTCACTAAATTAACACTATTCACTTTTCATTGTGACATTATGCCGAGGCCTTCATTGATGTGTATTTTTAATTTATTTCTTGGAAAGAACTGGATTAATTCACAAAAACTAAAAATTAAACATATGGATGACTATGGCAAGGCTACACTTATTATGATTATTTGCTGCTTAGTTGGAATCTGGATCTCTGACACTTGCAAGATCAGCTCTTATTTCACTGTCATTGGTGAAATTTCCTGTGTTAAACTCATTAAAGTGAGATCATATAATATGCATTTATACTTGGCTTCCTATCATTATTAGGCCGTCTTATACATTTTAAAAATACTTTTCAAGTAATTTAAAATATACAATTATTTTACTCTTTCCGGATGTTTGTTACTGTTAATTTGCCATCCTAATATTCATGGGAATAGTAAGATATCTTGACAACTGCAGGCAACTGTTTTAACTGTATACATGGACTGATGTAACAATACCCTATGTCATAATCAGCACTTTTATTGAAGTTATGTTATTTCTATTAGCTGTTATTACAGATCCTAAAAATATGTATTTTGCTGAAAAGATTATTTGGCTGAATGGAAAAAAATACTGTGTATGTGGTTAAGGATTATTTTGCAAGGTAGGCACGGGTGAATGGAATCGTATTGAACAGTCAGAACAAGGCTGCAGTGAACTCTTAATTGCGGGTGCCGCATAAGATATTAATGTTGCTGTATGTTATGAAGGATGCGAGGCCTTGAAGGGTTGAGTGTCAATTGGGAGATGCAGTTATTCAGTTAATCATTAAGTGAATTACATTTTGATGATTTTGTAAATTGGACAATTTCTAGATGTAAAATGCAGATTAAGCTTTTTTAGCTCTGTTCTTGTGATGTGAATGAGTCTGCCAGGGCTACATTTACTGCTGACATCTGATTGCTTCTTGATTTGCTACTGTCCTTTTCATACAGCATGATGCTGTTGTGAAGGCAATTCCAGGATATTAACTCCAGTCAGAATTGTGCACAACTTGAAGGAATTTAGTGTTCTCATGACTTATTGCTCTAGTCTTAGTGGTAGAGATTGGAGGGGCAAAGAAGTACTGACCAAATAATTCACCAAGATTACTGCTGTGCATCCCAGAGATCATATGTGCTTAAGCATTGTTTTTTCGCTGCTGCTGCTTTTAGTATTATAAATAAAATTACAATGATCAAAATTTGTATTTGCTGTAGGATAAGTATCCTTTACATGTTATGCAGTAAAAGTAACAACGGTAGTGTTGCAACATTAAATAGAATCATGTGTGTCGCTAATCAAAGATATCAAGGTCCATGTAATTGATTTGTTTCTATCCCTATATTGTACCATTGCTTATCTATTATAGTAAGCTTTTGAATCTTTGACCGGCAATTCTGTTCTGAACACTTGAATGTGCTTAAAGTCCAGGCAATTGACAATAGTCATGAATATTTGGAAAGCAAAATTCATGATAGAAATATGCTGAGAAGAGAATTGTAAACAGACTCCTTGTTTTTAGCAGAATACAGCAAAATGGACAATGTCTTTGTTACAAGGCTTTTATAGTCCACTTCTTGCAGTGTTGCTGATGAGTATTGTGTTCATCTGCAAATGTGAAGCACTGGTATCTTCGCCCTTCCATTTTGACTGACCTTTTCTAGGCAAGGGACAGTTAATTATTGTATATGAATATATGTACTCCAGGCTCCCCTGATGCTGAACTTGATTTAAAACCAGGAGGGTCCAAAATTCAATCCCTATTTTGCACTGAGTTAATTGATCCTGATCCAACTGACAGTAAGGATTTTGCTCCTGTATTAGGTTGGGGAATTACCAGTTAAGGTCTGCACTAGTAGTCATTATTCAGTGACTCCTGTTGGAAGTGCATATGTGTTGACATTGGATGAAAACATGATTGGATACCTAGCTGTGATGCCCCTGCTCCTGTGGTGAAGTGGCCTATTGACATATTGGTTATTTGGACAAGCTATCAGAGGGTATCAGTGACCACTGGTCAGTAAGGCTTTGTGCCAACTGGGGGAGGTGAAACTTCATTGTTAAAGAAACAAAACTAGAGAATCTAATAAGCTATAATGATCTTTTGACAATTCTGATTTTCTTGTGCTAAAAACTACTGTTGATCCAAAAGAAGGGGGTGCAGATGGTGCCAAACATTGGGGCCAGGAGCTGGGAGCAGGGGGAACGGTCGGGATTCTCCAGTGTTGTAAAGTTTCAAGTCATCCAGAGCAGCAGACATGACAGACTGGCTTAAAAAAAGAACTTATCAAGCTGAGAGTTCTAATTTTTAAAAAAATCTGTGGCAATTTTACTAGCTGCTGCACTGCTTCTGAGCTTTGGGTGGTTTCATGGTTCCAAGAAAAGCCCTCTGTTGGCTGTAGATTTGAAATGATTTTGTAAATGCAGTATTTCTTTGTCACTTTCTTAACATCTGTTGATTGCTTTGTGATTAATTTTCCTTAGGGAATTAGCACTGAACTTCCAATTTCCCTGTTGCTGCAGTCACTCTGCCTACTGTATGCTGCTGTCATAAAAGAAAGACAAAACCTACCTATATACAGCACCTTTCATATTCAAAATTGCTTTACAGCTAATTAAGTTCTTTTGAGTTGAAGTCACTGGCATAATGTAGGCAATGTTACCAATTATAGGGCAGGCTCGAGGAGACGAATGGTCTATTCTTAATGCTCGTAAGTCATTTTGGGATGGATGAGATAAACTGGGCTTGATGACTTTTGTCGTCAATATTTATTTTGTAGACAGGGTGAAATTATGGCTGGAGTTCTGTTTATTTTGTTGCTAGTGCAAGTTTACTGTCAGTAGGTTTTGTGGGGTGAAATTGCCAAGACAGATGTGCGTAATGTGCTCATTGTGAATCAGTAACCTGTTTTATACTGCATGTGATTCTCAAGAGTCTTTTCCATTGTTTATAATCAAGTCCTTTTGTCTACTTGTCCCACTCTATTGTGGTGCTTTTAGGAGTTTTTTGAGGGATTGAAATATCATGATAAAGTTGGGTTGCATAGTAGATACTAAAATATAGTTCAGTGAGAAGCAGCAATCAGTAGGGTTTTCAGAATTGCTGATGAAGGAAATACAGATATAGTTGTGAACCAGTCAGTCCTTGCCCTCTGGCCTCAGGCACCTGAAGGTTTCAACACTTCTGACTAACAGTGAAGACTGATGTTCAATCGTTTGCCTTTGTTGCTCTGTCATTTGATCTTTCTACCCCATGAGATTATTAATAAAGTAGAATCACATTATACCCCTTTTATGAAATAATTTTGAATAATATCATGCAATCCAGACAGAAGAAAGTTGCTTCCTATTTTTTAAAGAATGGAAAACATTTTGTGTAGTTTATCTGGCTTGCAAATATTGAATCTTCCCCAATTATGAATTTACTATCACTGTGTCTGTATAGTGCAATTCAGCATGTTAATGAGAGCTGAGGAGTCACTGAAGTGTGTTAACGTCTGCACAATTTAAGGATATTTCATGATGTCGTAAAGTAAAATTTAGGTCCTGGTTTGTTTGTTAGTCACAATGGATTCACCTATAGGGAGCACTAAAACTAACACCATTATATTGTTGCAGCTCTAACTGACCTATGTGCTGCATGTCTGTTGGACGTTGTTTACAACGAGCTGCCAACAAACATGATTGTTTGGTGAATCTTGAGAGGGCAAATAATATGATGCATAATTGAGGGGGGGGGGAATAAGAGGTATAGAAATAGTAGAAGCACTGGAGCCCATGATTAGGGTGAATGTGGATGGGACAAAAGATGGGGAGTGTGACAGAAACACAACATGTATATAGTTTACAGAAATTTGAGGGAGAGGGGGATTGGAATTTGAATGTTGTTGTTTTATTTGAGCGCACTGTTTTATGGGATCTCTTTATCAACCAATCCTAAAATGGTTATGAACGTTAGGTGATATACTTTTTAAATTATATTACTTTGCTGTGGTGATTGTGTGCTGCAGTTTTTGCATTGTCATCTTCAATCCTATTTTGGTGCATCATTAAATATCTCTAAATTGTTTATTAAATCTCTTTCCTCACAATTGATTTTCTTTAAACTATGTGATGTCTGTATGTATTTGTTGACAGGTTTGGGTCACTGCATTTGCAAAGAATGATGCACAGGTAAATCCTTCCACCCCACCTAAAAATATAGAAACCCTACAATACAGAAAGAGGCCATTCGGCCCATTGAGTCTGTACCGATCACAATCCCATCCAAGCCCTACCTACATATTTACCCACTATTCCCTCTAACCTACGCATCTGAGGACACTAAGGGGCAATTTAGCATGACCAATCAACCTAACCTGCACATCTTTGGACTGTGGGAGGAAACCCACGCAGACATGAGGTGAATGTGCAAACTCCACACAGACAATGACCCAAGCTGGGGAATCGAACCCAGGTCCCTGGAGCTGTGAACACCAGTGCTAACCACTGCTACTGTGCCGCCCATTTTACATTCTTGGATCCAGACGAGTTTTTGGTGATGGGGGGAGGAATCTGGGAATTCTCTTCCCCCTCACTGTGCAATTAAAGACTAATCTAGGAAATCACTGGCCATGATAATTCAATGCAGTCTTTATTCCAACCAGAAACAGATCCAGTATTTTCTTGAAAAAATTCCGTGAACTCTGTACATTTCAGCATCTGTTGGACAAGCAATCAGCCTGTTCCTAAGGTGTACTATTCTCCTGGAAAAGAACCACCACCTCCTGGCAGCTAACCTAGACCTGGCCTTGTACAACTTAAAATTGTGACCGTTTGCCTTCCCTAAACTTAAAAAATAAACTGGAACAAATTGTCAGCTCGAACTCAATTTGTTCCCTTTGTTATCTATAAACCAAATCTTGATCAGGACATTTGAAATCTGTGCTTTTCTGAAGTGTAGAGTCTCGCATCTTTTAGTCTGAGACCAGAGACCCCGAGACGCTATGACCCTGAGACACTGTGCAATGAGACCCAGAGACTCAGGGCTACAGTGACTACAGTGTTTAGCCTTAATGTCATCCACCATATGAGATGACCAGAACTGAGCATGGTACTCTGCCTGAGGTCTGACCGTGGACTTGTCCGAGGACAAAATATGGGCATCATTTTGCTCCAGTAATGAACGTAAAACTGTCATCATTGAGCAACGTTCCTCCACCTAAACTGACAGCAGCTTCTGAAATCCGAAGGCTTATTTGGAAATCCTGAAGTTGCTGATTCTACATGTCCCTGCTATTGAGACATTCTAGACCACACTCAATGGAATTGATGAGAATTTGCACTTTTATACTGTAAAAACCCTTGAAAAACTTACTCAATGGGAGGGGGGAGGGAGGAGGGATTAATGGCATATTAACTTCTAATTACGGTTAAACATTTTCACTGAACCTGAAAGGTTAGTTATATATTTTTGAAAAGTCAAATTTTTCCATAATAAAAGTAATCACTTTTTAAAAAAAGATCTTTTTGAAAGTTTATCTATTTTAAGTTCTCTCAATTCAATCATAACTTATTCTGCTATCTTAAAATATTAACTAAAAATGAACAATATTAAATGCTTTAATTTCCTGATTTGGCAGTGCGAATACCATATAATGATTGGTCGCTTAGCTGCTTGTTAAATTCAATGCTGCAGCATGCCAAAACACTACCTGATGTGGTGCCAAATTCAACCTGCTTTTGGAAAATGAACAAAATCCATGGAGGTTGCTAATTTTTTGTGGGCAGCTTTCTTTGAAGTCAAAAGTGGGTGCCTTTGTTTCACTGGTGGCTGCAAAATCCAGGCCAGAATGATTTGCCTCAGACAGTTATATAAATGCGTCCTGATACCCTGGTTGGTCTCAGTGTCACTTCATTGAATTGTTCATTCATTTTTTGGAGATTAGACTAAGTTGGTTTCTTTCTTTCTTCACCTATTTGAATGCTTTTTTCCTGTTTCATGTATGTATGTTCACCTAGATAACACTGCACTTTTCCAAATTAAGCATCACTTGCTGGTCAAAATCCAGTTCATCAACACATGAAGCTCTTCCTGAGGGAGTCCAACATCAGCTGCAATTCTGCATTCATGTAAATCTTATTGTCTGCAAGCTTGTAGATTTGATCCTCAACACCAATACTTGCATCTGGATTGTTAATAAAAAATAAAGTGCAATGCTCCCAGCACTGATGGCAACTTTCTGAACAGATCCAAATCCATGTCAGACCTTCCTGCCAGTTCTCAATTCAGCCCGAGATATTACTACTAATACCAGAGGCTTTGATCTGACAGATTCGTTTTGCCAAAAGCTTTTTAGAAGTCAAGGTTTCCTTGTAAACCACCTTGGTAACACATTATAAAACGGAGTAGGAGTAGATCATTTGGCCCCTTGAGCATGCTTCATAATTCAATACGATCATAATCTTCTACTTCTATTCCCCTTTCCCACCTAATTGCATATCCCTGATTTTCTTTATATGTTCTGAAGAAGTCAATCAGATTTTTAATATTTCTCTCTATTTAAGCAATCATATATTACACTCCGAATGATTCTCTGCACATCTCTCCTGTTCCTAATTTCAAATTAATTGGCCTATAGTTACCAGGGTCCATTTTTGTCTCTTTCTAAAGATGGGGACCACATTTGCCTCTTTTGGACCTGTAGAAACCATTCCAGAGTGGCATTGAGCTATTAGAAATGCAGTGAATTATTCAAAATATAGGTAAAGTGCTTGCACATCAATTAACCAATTTTCCTGAGAATGTTCAAGGGGATATTCACTGGCCAGGCTCCTCTACCTTCAAATTTTTAACAAAACTATTTTCTAGGAAAATAGTGAAGTCATTGTTATTTTATGTAATATAAAAAACATTAGTAGAGATGAAATTGACAAAAGTGGTAAAGTGCACAATTGTTTAAAGACAAACCATCAACACCAGCAATTCAGTTAAAATGCAATAATGGTGCCATGAGGTGTTGATGTGGATATGCCAGCGTTGGACTGGGGTAAACACAGTAAAAAGTCTGACAACACCAGGTTTAAGTCCAACCGATTTATTTGATAGTAAACTCACTAGCTTTTGAGGTTACCCCCTTCGTCAGGTGAATGGAGAGTTCTGACGTCAGACAGAGCATATAAAGCACAGACAGTTTACAGATTACTGATTAGAATGCAAATCTTTACACCTAACCTGCTGTTCAAGTCTTAAAGTGGCTAACAATGTGAGCGGAAGGAGCACTGATCACAGGTTAAAGAGATGTGTATTGCCTCCAGACAGTACAGTGAGTGAGGTTTTGCAAACCCAGGCAAGTCACGGGGGTTACAGATAGTGCGACATGAACCCAAGATCCCTGTTGAGACCGTCCTCGTGTGCGGAACTTGGCTGTCATTCTGTGCTCAGCGACTCTGCGCTGTCGTGTGTTGTGAAGGCCGCCTTGGAGAATGCTTACCCGAAGGTCAGAGGCTGAATGCCCATGACCACTGAAGTGTTCGCCAACAGGAAGGGAGCAGTCTTGCCTGGTGATTGTCGAGCGATGTTCATTCATCCGTTGTCGTAGCGTCTGCATGGTCTCCCCAATGTACCATGCTTCGGGATGAGGAGGATCGTGACAGACACTTCCAGACTCTGAAAGATGTCCCCATAAGAACAGGATATGGCGCTTGACTCATAGATCGACAGTTCCGATGCGCCACAGCGAAAAACCGCACCGATCTCCTCAGAAGACAAACACAGGACACAGTGGACAGAGTACCCTTCGTCGTCCAGTACTCCCCCGGAGCGGAGAAGCTACGACATCTTCTCCGGAGTCTTCAACATATCATTGATGAAGACGAACATCTCGCCAGGGCCAACCCTGCACCCCCACTTCTTGCCTTCAGACAACCACGCAACCTCAAACAGACCATTGTTCGCAGCAAACAATCCAGCCTTCAGGAGAACAGTGACCACAATACCACACAACCCTACCACAGCAACCTCTGCAAGACATGCCGGATCATCGACATGGATACCATCATCACACGTGAGAATACCATCCACCAGGTACGTGGTAAATTTTCTTGCAATTCGGCCAACATTATCTACCTGATACGTTGCAAGAAAGGATGTCCCGAAGCATGGTACATTGGGGAAACCATGCAGACGCTACGACAACGGATGAATGAACATCGCTCGACAATCACCAGGCAAGACTGTTCCCTTCCTGTTGACGAACACTTCAGTGGTCATGGGCGTTCAGCCTCTGACCTTCGGGTAAGCATTCTTCAAGGCGGCCTTCATGACACACGACAGCGCAGAGTCACTGAGCAGAGAATGATAGCCAAGTTCCGCACACATGAGGATGGTCTCAACAGGGATCTTGGGTTCATGTCGCACTATCTGTAACCCCCGTGACTTGCCTGCGTTTGCAAAACCTCACTTACTGTACTGTCTGGAGACAATGCATGTCTCTTTAACCTGTGATCAGTGCTCCTTCCACTCACATTGTTAGCCACTTTAAGACTTGAACAGCAGGTTAGGTGTAAGGATTCGCATTCTAATCAGTATTCTGTAAACTGTCTGTGCTTTATGTGCTCTGTCTGAGGCCAGAACTCTCCATTCACCTGACGAAGGGGGTAACCTTGAAAGCTAGTGAGTTTACTATCGAATAAATCGGTTGGACTTAAACCTGGTGTTGTCAGACTTTTTGCCATGTGGTGTCACAGCATTATGACATCACAGCTAAAATCTGCACCTGATTGAAAAACACAAAAGCTCTGTTGTGAATCATTTAATGTTTTGTGATTTACTATTACATTTCCCTCCACACTGAAAGATTCGGAATTCACATCGTGTGTGGTATTTGGAATACATAGCGTGTTTAAAAAGAATACCAACAATTATTGCTCGAATTTCAGAAAATTCAAAACAAAGAAATTATACTTTATGCACTTTTTAAAAAAAAATTTGGTGTATCCTGGCAAGATACTGTGATAGCAAATCTTGGGACATCTTGGACAGCAATACCCTGCTTTCCACAGTTAACTGCACATGCTCATTTTTGGTGTTGTTTGATTTATTCTTTAGTAAATAACCTCAGTAATATTATTGTTGCAAAAGGTAGATCGTTATTAATTTTAATCTTGTTGCTATTAATCTATTCCCAAGGTTTATCTGTCTTTAATTCCAAACTATAAATCCACTTTTTAATGCAGTATCTTTGAATTCAGTGGTGCATTGTTTTACTTGGCTGTGACGTTGCAATGTTAGGATCCTGTCCATACCTGGTTTTGGATTAATTAATTCTCTGCTGTTTTTGCTGATACGTTAATTTGTCATTTCTGTTTGCTGTTTTGGATCTAAAACATAATGATGCTTTTCCTGCTACCTGACATAATTGAGCTCTGTAAAGATTTTTTTCATCACTTTAGGGAAAACATAATTCATTTATTTTGCAGGTTGAAACTATACAAAGGCTTGCAGCCTCATTGTTGCAAGCTGTTCCCAAGATGACTGAGTACAGAAGGCCATGCCCCTACCCTGGGCCATGTGACCCTTATGGGTGGCACGGTAGCACACTGGTTAGCACTGCTGCCTCACAGCGTCAGGGGCCCGGATTCATTTCCTGGTTTGGCCCACTGGTTGTGTGGAGTTTGCATGTTCTCCCTGTGTCTGAGTGGATTTCCTCTGGGTCCTCTGGTTTCCTCCCACAGTCCGAAAGATGTGCTGGTTAGGTGCATTGACCTGAATAGGCGCCGGAGTGTGGGGACTAGGGGAATTTCACAGTAACTTCATTGCAGTGTTGATGTAAGCCTTATTTGTGCCTAATAAACCAGACTTATTCTGCAGATTGATCCAGAAAGGGATAGTCACCACAAGCTCTTGATCTCAACTTTATTACTGTGATAAAGAGCTAGACATCAGATGAATAGAGTCAGTGGTCCTCACATCTGAATTTGCTAATACAGCAAACTCTTGATCAGTCAAGCTTGGATATCACAAAATTCCATGTTGAAGTTGTCAACAACATGCTGGCAAATTAGCAAAGCCATAGAGCAATGCGCATGATTAACTGAAATTCCATAGTGCTCAGTCTGGTTTAGCCAAACTTTTTGGTGTTAAGAAAAATAATACTGAAATCCTTTGCAGAGTGTGACTTCCATTGCATGAACAAACTGGCCTCTTCTGCCAGGTGTCATGTGACCAAACTGACCAGTCAAAGTAGAGTGCTTAGAACTAGGCGTGCTCATGCTATGAAATGCTGGACAAGCCATCATTTCACATCAAGGTTTCTCTCTGAATCGCGGCACAAAATATGCAAGTATGGTGAAACCTGTGGTAAATTTAAGTGTTGTTCATTGCAGAGAAGGTGAAATTGATAGGGCAAGTGGAATAGCGTGGCTTAAAGCAGGAAGTGGACATCGTGACGGACTGGGAGATTTTACCATAAAAGTTTGCTCACCTTTCTGAAAACCAGTGAGAGCACCTTGGAAAGGTTCAACAAATGGCATTCTTGAGCAAAAAGGGTGAGAATGGTAGCATATCCCAAGGTTGAAGAAGCGCTGCTAACATGGTTCAAGGCAACCTGAGCAGTGTATGTTCCCATCTTGCTTTTGTTTGTATACCAGGCGAAGTAGAGAACACATGCATGTAGCAAATTAAGCCTCTACAGTTACCTCAAGACTCTGCTTATTCTGAATTCTAAGGTGGTTTCTTGAGATTTGACTCATTGAGAATTTACTGTAATTAGCTCATGATGATGTTGGGAGGAGGCTGGTATTGGATTGCCACCTCCCTGCTCAGTTGGAGATGTTGTGAAAAGTGCAGAATAGTAAAAGTTGCCTTGCCCTTTATAATTAAAACAAATACTCAAAGCCATATGACTTTACTATTGAGGGAGCAGTGAAGGTCATAAAGATCATTCTGCGTAAGCCCCAAAAAGACTGAACTTGGAACTGGGTTAGTAGCCTCGTGGTTCGTGTTATTGACTTTATTCACAAGGCAAGTAGTTATGAAGCCAGTAGCATTTAAAGCAAATCAGTTCATACTTTTAGTTTCAGCTATTTGAAAAAATGGACAGCTTTATAAAAAAATTATTTCTTCTAGTAATATGTAGATAGGAAATGATCAATTTGTATATGATATGCCATGAACACTGTCCTTTTTTGAAGAAAACTTATTACAGCAAAATGTGTTTTTGTTTGTGTGACCTTGCCACAACAGCAAGATAGCTTATGAAAAGTAACTGCTCTTTATGATGTTTGGTCTTATAAGAACATAAGAACATAAGAAATAGGAGCAGGAGTAGGCCATCTAGCCCTTCGAGCCTGCCCCGCCATTCAATAAGCTCATGGCTGATCTGTCGTGGCTCAGTTCCACATTCCCGCCCTCTCCCCATAACCCTTAATCCCCTCTCTTATCAAAAACCCATCAACCCGCATCTTAAAAATATTTAGCGAGGCAGCCTCCACCACTTCAACGGGCAGAGAATTCCAGAGATTCACCACCCTTTGAGTGAAGAAGTTCCTCCTCAACTCCGTTCTAAACCGCCCCCCCTTTATCTTGAGGCTGTGCCCCCTAGTCCTACTGTCTTTTTTGAGCGGGAAGAGTCTCTCCACCTCTATCCTATCCATCCCATTCATCATCTTATACATCTCAATGAGATCTCCCCTCATTCTCCTAAACTCCAATGAGTACAAGCCTAGTTTATTCAGCCTCTCCTCATAGCTCAACCCCCTCAACTCCGGTATCAGCCTAGTAAACCTCCTCTGCACTCCCTCCAAGGCCAAAATATCTTTGCGCAGGTGCGGCGCCCAAAACTGCACACAGTACTCCAGCTGCGGCCTCACCAATGCCCTATACAGCCGCAGCAAGACCTCCCTACTTTTATATTCAATCCCCCTCGCGATGAAGGCCAGCATCCCATTCGCCTTCCTGACCACCTGCTGCACCTGCAAGCTGGGTTTTTGTGACTCATGCACAAGGACCCCGAGGTCCCTCTGCACCGTCGTATGCAAACTGGAAGTAGATTTGACATTTATTCCTCAAAAATGAATAAATAAATTTTTATGCAACATCAATATATAATGTTTTCTCTCAATCTAATTCATTTAATACGCTATGTCTTTAGAAGACTAGCCTTGTGTGCTACTCTCTAAAATTCATCTGTTGTGTTACATTTGCCTTCTCAGTGTTAGAGTCCTCTCCTTATGCTAATTAAACCCAATTATTTTGATAACTCAAATTAAAATCACACAGAATATTTACAACATAGGAGGAGACTATTCAGCCTGTCTGTATCTGCCCAGCTAGAAGAGTGACCTTAAACCCACTGTGCAGCATTTGGTCCATTGCCGTCTAGCTACAGCAATTCAAATACTTCGGATAGAATTTTCCTGGGATGGGGTGCGAAATTTAGCAGATTATGCAAAGGTTAGTTGAATTCAGGCAGGAATTCCCGGTCTTGGTGCAAGCGTGACTGGAAAATCCTGCCCTCTACGTGCAATGATGATTTCTGCCTATACCATCGTTTGAGGCGGTGAGTTCTATCATGTGGGGAAAATGTAAAATTGTCCGTTTTGGGCACGAAGAATTAAAAAAAACTTTTTCTAAATGATGTCATTGCACACCACAGATGCCAAAATGCAGATGTGCGTACCAACAGATGCACATCTGGGTGAGTGAATTGCAAAACGTTAGTATGCAGGTACAGCAAATAATTAGGGCGGATAATGAAATGGTATTGTTTATTGCGAGGGGAATTGAATACAGAGGTAGAGAGGTTTGCTTTGGTTATACAGGGCTTTGGTGAGATCACATCACAGTCTTGGCCTTCATATTTAAGAAAGGATGTAAATGCATCAGCAGCAGTTCAGAGAAGGTTTAACACCTGCAATGGGAGATTGTCTTATAAGGAAAGATTTTACAGGCCAAACTTGTATTTGCTGGAGTTTAGAAAATGAGGCCACTTGAGTAAAACATGCAAGATCCTGAAGGATCTTGATAAGGTGGATTGAAACATAGAAATACGAACAAGACTGAGTCACACAGCCCTTTGAGTTTGCTCCACTATTCATTATGATCATGGCTGATCATCCAACTCAATAGCCTGGTCCTGTGTTTTGTCCATATCTTGTGATCCCATTTGCCCAGAAGTTATATGTAACTCCTTGAAAACATGTAATGTTTTGACCTCAACTGTTTTCTGTGGTAGTGAATAATCAAGGATTCCACGCACCCCAAACGTACTGTCTTCCATCTCCTTCCGTCAGGAAGAAGGTACAAAAGTCTGAGGTCATGTAGCAATTGACTCGAGAACAGTTTCTTCCCTGCTGCCATCGTTCTTTTGAATGGGCCTACCTCATACTAAGTTGATCTTTCTCTACACCCTAGCTGTGACTGTAACATTACATTCTGCATTCTCTCCTTCCCCATGTACGATATGTTTTGTCCATTTAGTGTGCAAGTAACAACACTTTTCACTGTATGCTAATACATGTGACAATAACAAGTCAAATCAGATAATAAATCACCCTCCAGCTTCGTGTCATCTGCAAATTTGGAGATACTACATAAACACTACAATCAATAGGTCGGATGTTTTGAAGGACATCGATTTCTGGGTGGTTGTTGGTGAATTTCAGGGATCTGTTTTTTCATGTTGACTGCCACCTCTGGATTCTTTGGTTAGTTTGAACATCGTCTGTGGTTATCTTCATTAGGGTTGACATAGTGTTTGAAGGATGGCTCGGTGTTGAAGTGTTCTTAACTATTGTATTACCCAATTGTTTCAGGTACTCAGGTATGTCCAGGTCTTCACTTGGCACAGCTTGACTGACCCTGTCGCTGGCAAACTAGTTCTGGTTGCCAAAAGTTAGTCTGCATCTCTTCTCCATACTGTATTGTCTCATGTTTATACAGTGTTGGAGACCGCTGCTGTCTGTGCTAAGACAAAGACAGGTATCCACTTTTCACTGATAGTCTTTTGTCAGCACTCCTTGTCTGTAATGAAAAATGTGGTGTTTAGCTCTATTCTCACAAGGTCGTATAACCTGACCTGCTGTTTCTTCTTGACAGTTTTGTGTGTTTTGGGCAGCTTAAGCAAATCAAAATATATGTAATTGAAGTTTTATCATGAATGGAGAACTTTGGCTTGTCAAATGTGTAGCGTTTGCTCAAGTGTTTAGACAATTAACATTACTCTCGTATTCCCTTCAATTAATGTTTCATTCTGCGAACATGCCTTCCTACCATTTGTGGCAGGATGATAAGGAACAGATTGGATGTATTGAATCCATTCTCCTTTAAATAATTTGTGAATTCTGGCTAAATGAACTGCGGCCCATTGTCGCTCACCTTGTTCAGGGTAACCAAATCTTCCAAAACCACACATCAGTTGTCCTCTCTGACAGTGTTGTCTTCATAATGGCAACTTCATTGAATCCATAAAATCCCTTCAGTGCAGGTGCCTCAGTAACGGCTTTGATATTCTAAGGCAATTGTGCAGTCCCTTTACGTCAATATTCAAAAGAAGATTGGAAAAATTCACATTTATCTTTCCGTAGTCATAATCTGTAATCTTTTAATCTCTAGTGTCGCATCTAGATTGTGGAGATGTTCTTCCGCATTTTTCTATTAAGTTGAAGTATCATATAAGTAACACTGGACTCCTTCTAATCTACTAATAATTTGATCTATCGCACATTGGAACAGTGCAGGTGCAGACATGATGCCAAATGAAAGTCTTTTATATCTGAATAACCCTTTTGTGTGTCATGATAAGATGAGCTTGACTGAGGTCAATTTTATGAAGTATTGTCCTTCAGTCAACTCAGAGAATAAATCAGTGATTGTGCAGTGGGCACTGCTATACACACGCTACTGGATTGATAGTGACTTTAAAATCACCACAAATGCATACTAATCCATCTTTCTTCTTCATGGGTACTACTGGTATGGTCCAATCACTCACATTAACGAGTTCGAGGATTCTTACTTTGACCAGCCACTCTTATCCTGCCTCTGCCTTAGGCTCAATTGCGTACGGCACTGATTACGCATTTTGCTTGACTTTCATCCTTATTCTTTAACTTGACTGAGATCTCCTTCATGCTTCCCAGTTTCTCTTTAAAGACAATGGCATGTTTCTTTAAAATCTTTGGTTGACCTGCTTTGGAATCCGATCTATCTTGGCTCAGTTTAATTTGCTCGTATCCAGATAGGTGCTTCCCATTAGTCCTGCGGTCTCTCCATTCAACTGCACGTTTCCATTGATATGGTTCCTCAACAGAACCACTTCTCTAGTATAGGTTTTTTGTATTGGCTTTGAGGATTTCAAAGCAATATGTTGTAGTTTTTCTTAGTAAACAGTTTCTGGTACCAACAAAACTGTTGCTCCATTGGACAACCCATGCAAATGGAGGTAGACATTCGGTAAAGGAGTGACCCAGTATCACTTTGTTGCATCTGAAATAGCCAGTATATCCAATAACAGTTCATCTTCTGACTATGAATCTGGTCTCTTTTTTTACACCCTTTTCATATCACTTGGACACTTTTTCCTCTATTTGGTATTCCATATGGTGCATTTGGCTTTATATAGTTTTTGCTTGGAACTTGTTGTTTCTTTCTTCAACAAGCATGTTCAGTGTGCCCCTTTCTGCCGCAATTAATGCACTTCACATCTTTGCTCCAGCAATCTGCTGCTGCATGCCCAGTTTTCACACATCAGTGGCACCTTTGAACCTATGTCTGTGTTCCAGTCTCAGCTGACATTTTATGGATTCCACTGCTTGAACTTAACTGTTGCGCTTTCTTGGACTAGAGTTCAAAGTAAAATAGGTAAAACCACACAATCATTTAAAAAAGTAATTGGCTGTTTTGATGAGTGTCTTTCTGGAATTGATGAGTTAGAGTTGGTTGATTGACCATTTTTTTTTGTGAACCATCTTGCTATAGGCTACTCAATTCAAAGTTCTGTAATGGGCCACAATGATGAGAAAACAAATGTCCTGTGTCTTTGGAACGTGATTTGTTTTGACTGTTTATTCTGGAGCTGAGATTCCTGGCTCCCAAGGATGGGTGGTAATGCTTTTCTCAATTTATCCTTTTGTTACTTTTCTTTTTCATCGTTGATCCTGCAAGGAAGTCAGCACGACTGTCAACTCCAGTTTAAATAAAAGATGTACTGTATTGCTTTTCACTTAGTTTTATTTCTTATGGAATTGTGCCAGCAACACCTGAGAAGCAGATCCGAGTTTGTGTGTGTATTTATCTTCATAATGTCTTTTTCCACACAGCCACATAACTACTTCTCTCCATATACCACACCTACCTGATGCATATATAGAATGCATAAATGTGTTTATAATAGTCTTTTGTACCATGCTATATCTGAGGTCTACTTTACTAGAAAAATACAGATACCCAATGTACACACATATTGTGTTGCAAAGTTGCATTTGAGATTCAAGAGGGAGGTCTGCACGTTGAAGATGCAGCATTGGGCGTTCTTGCACTGAGTGCTTCAATTGCTGGTCACCAGAATAAGTAGCGATTACGTTGTTTTAAAAATAGAAGGTGCTGGGAATATGCAGCAGGTTAGGCAGCATCTGTAGAGAACAAAACCATGAACATTTTAGGTCAATGATCATTCATCAGAACAGGAAAAGTTAGACATAAAGTAGTAGGTCTTAAGAAAGTGAAAAGTGGCGAGTTGGAAAATGACCGCTCTGTGATAGGGTGGGAAGACAGAAGATAGTTGTTCATGGGCAGAATGTTTTATACTTTGGATATTTCCAATACAAAGTCTTTGAGGGTACATGAATAGCTGTATTTGAGAAGAAAGGAATAGAAGTATACCTGTGGTGCTAGGTAAAGTAGGATGGAAGGAGACTCATACATAGCATAAATACCAGCGTAGACCACTTGGTCCAAAAATGGTTTGTTCCTGTGCTGTAGACTGAATCTTACCATTCCCCAGAAGGTGGGAAGGGAGGTTAGGGTGCTAAACTCTGTGAGAGTTGGGTTGGATTGGCTCCCCAATGCAATCCCATTGTCAGGACATTGTTAGAAACTCTGCAGGCAAATGATTTTATGATTTTGAAAATCTCTCAAATTAAGTAATTGAGGCAGTTAGCATAGCTGTGTTTAAGGAGAAAGGAGTTTGTGTATATCCTGATAGTGTTAGATAAAACATTGGTGTATATAGCCAAAGGGTGGCATGGTAGTACAGTGGTTAGCATCGCTGCCTCTCAGCACCGGGGACCTGGGTTCAAATCCTGGCATGGGTCACCAGTGTGTGGAGTTTGTATATTCTCCCTGTGCCTGCGTGGGTCCTCCGGGTACCCTGGTTTCTTGCCACAGTCCAGAAGACATGTTGGTTAGGTGCATTGGCCGTGCTAAATTCTCCCTCAGCGTACCTGAAAAGGTGCCGGAGTATGGCGACGAGGAGATTTTCACAGTAACTTCATTGCAGTGTTAACGTAAGCCTACTTGTGACTAATAAATAAACTTTTAACAAAGGGCATGGTTACGGAACAAATAAAGATAGAAAGATACCTATTGAGAAGATGCGTGTGGCAGAATGATGAACAGTTGTTTCCTGAAAGCAAAGACAATAAAATCAAAGCCTGCAAAATTAGGGCAGAGGTTATGATTTGAAATTGTTTACTAGGCTGTAAAGTGCCTCATCTTATTCGTTGAGCTGGTCCTGAACTTCATTGGAGTCCGAGGACTGAGAGATCGGGGTAGGAGCAGGATAGAGAATTAAAGTGATAGGTGATGGTGATTTCACTGTCTTCTAGAAGTACAACAGCTGAAAACTATTGCTTTTGGTGGACTTTCTATCCCTGACTTGAAGTGAATGAGTTAATCAGTTATGTGCATTGTACAGATTTTTTTCCCAATTAGTAATCAATTTCATGGTGCTTTGTAAGCATTAGTTCTGTGAAGATCAACTTGTTATTTGTACACTTTTTAATGAAGAGTGCGTATGATTTATTATTTGGATTCAAATTTTATACAATGAACCAGATAATGTTATTAGCTCATAGTGCAATGTTCATGAATTGTATTCGATCCAATGTGTAAGATTGGACTGTAAAATGAGACTTCGCAGGCCATGTGAAGGGTATAAAACATTTCCAGCAGAATGAATTGCTGTCTGCACTGTCAAAATAAATTTGTTCTGATCTACTAACCCCCTGAAGCAATATGATGTCAATATGTTCCAATATGGAAAGCTTGGTACTTGTTCTGAGCTAGGTTACAATAAAATGTTGTGCTTGATAATTGCTTGAGGCAGTTGTCATTTATTCTGTGCAGGAAGTTTTTATGTCTAATCCAAAATTTAGTCAATTAATAGTTATTGTTATTATGCTGCACATTTTGTATGGATGATTAAAGATACAATTCCCTTTAGCAAATAGCTCTATTTTCTGTGTGCATGTAAACTCTAATCATTAGTTTTGTGAACTCAATTATTGCTATGATATTGTTTTCTTTTAAATATTTGTATAAAATGTGCAGTGATTAGTGTAAATCAGTTTATGACCAGTTAATACTGGTTTTATTTTTGCAGATAATATAAATATAGAATTGTCATTTTTACTTGAATTTACGGACCAACAAGTCCGAATCATGATTCTGGGATGGGGTTCCAATGTCATTTTCAGGGGAGTGTCCTAATACTAAGTTGATTTGTGTTGGTTTCTTCTTGCAGCTTGCTTAAAGAAGGTTCTAAGATGTACACACAGTCCAAATCAAAGAGAGCCTCAAGTTTCCATGAGTTTGCAAAAAGCACCAGTGATGCTTGGGATATTGGGGATGATGAAGAAGAGGAGTTCACATCTTTTGCTTCTCAAAGCCTTAATTCAAAGGTTGCAATGGCAACAGCTGCTCAGGTCATTCAGAACCACAATAAATTGAAGGACTCTCCTGGAGAAAAAATGCAGCAATCAGAATCAATCGATGAGGTTAAAAGGAATGGCAAGGTGGTCAAATCGAACAGTGAAGTGCAACTGTCAGTGTCTTCAGGTAAGGACCTGTTTACACTTCTATAGGCATAATTGGAGAGATTTATGTTCTTGATCATTGGAGATGTTAATGCTTGTTAACCCTTTATTTTATATTATTCATTGATGTGTAAATAGGTTGTCCATAGTGTTTTTAAACAATACCTTAATATGCCTGTATGTACATGCTCCTGTGTATGGTGGACACACCAAAGAAAAGCTGCAAGTAAAGCAAATGCATATTGACTATTCTAAATAGATGAAAGCAACACCTGAAAACCACCAACACACAAATTAAGAGCTGTGGACGGCCTTCAAGACACTAAGGGTGGGATTTTCCGGCTGTACTCGCCCCAAAGCTGGAAAATTCCTCCTAAGGTCATCAGACCTTTGCATGGTCCGTGTCCTGCTACAATTCTTGTGGCAGACGGGATGAAAAAATTCCATCCCAAGTTCATCTGCACATTAAAATGTGGGACATGCAGGTAAGCATGAGGTGGCAAGCTGTGAAAAGCTTTGTGGAATGGAGATCTCCGTCCAATATCCAGAGAAACCACTGTACCACTGGGAGTGAATGTTTCCAAACTGTATCTCAGGAATAGCTTGGTTTTTCTGCTGCAATTGAAACTGGGTTGTGCACAAGAACCAGGGCACTGGGCAGTTTTTCTGGTTTAGGGTGAAGATCTGACTTGGGTCATGAAAATTCACTTTTTTTCCGTTCCTGTCAGATGTTTAGGTATTGCTAGTTTCAAACTTTATTTGGCAAAGAGTATGGGTACAGATTGTGAAAACAGCTGTGCAGGAGGCAAGCTTTAGTTAAACTACAAATAGAGCATTCATAACTCAACAAACAACGCATGAGAGACTGAACCTAATTGAAAAAAGTATAATTGCTTCTCACTTCACTGGTACATCAGTTACCAATGAGATGTTAACAGCACCTTAACTCCACAGCATTTAAAACAGTAGCAACTATACCAGGTGGAGGGAGGGCATCCTGGTTAGGGGTCTGCAGGACATCACTTTTCCTGATTTTGCTGATCTCCAAGGTACTCTGGTTCTCCATCAGTCATCTTGCTCTGTGCAGTCTGCTACTGTGGCAGATTCCAGGATCAGGGCATTCCTCCTTCAATACAAAGATCTTGCAGTGGCAATGAAATGGGAAACCCAGCAACAGAAAATTAGTTGAAGTCATATCCTTCTGGCAGGTTTCCAGAAACAGGCATAATTCCAAATGAGGGCATAACAATGAACATGACAGGAGATACAGTCCATCCCAGGATATTTGTTTCATCTAGTCGACTATATGTGTGGCCATTTTCAAAATAAGTATTTCTGTGATCAGAAACTCACCATATTACAGTCCATTAGGTGCCCCTAATTTACAAGGTTCACTGTAAATATAGAACATAATATATTTATATTTTTGATAGCTATATTTGTCAGCTTTTTTGCATGAGAAGAAAATAACCTGAATTAGGGATAATTTATCAAACTAAAAGATTAAAATATCAGGATATTGGAAGATATAGGGTTAGGAAGCTCAGAGAAGAAAGCTACATACGCTTGGAACTCTGACACCACCTCAAAATGAAAGCTATTTCTACAATAATACAATTTGAATTCTTAATTGGCTAACAATTCATGTCTTAAATAACAGGAATAAATCATTGTCTTCAGAGGTTTTCCCAAAAGGGGATTTTAAGGGAATTTTCACACTAACTTCATTGCAGTGTTAATGTAAGTCTACTGGGGACTAATAAATAAAGATAAAGACTCGGGCTGCTGTTTAAATTTTGTTAATGGCATTTTGGATTTAAGTATTTATTTATGGAACCTTATTTTTGCAATATATTCTACATAAATTTATCTTGCCTAAATATGATTTTCACAATTGTATCTATAAATAACGCAAGTGTAAAATATTATAATTTTGAATTGTTCTTGATGTGGAGAATAGATTATTACCTTTTGATATATCTTCATGATGAGAAAGGCTGGCATAACTGACATTGTAAGTTAATTATGTGTGAACATGATATTCCTGATTAGAATTGACATCTGAACTGTGACAATAAGGCCTTTTAAGCATATTTAAGTATCAGTTTGGCTCAGTTAGTGGCTGTCCTGGTGAGTCTGTCATTTTGTGTTTTAGCCCCATTGCAGACTTGACCATACAATCTTGACTGGGAACCTGCTGCATTATTGAAGGTATTGCCATCACCTGAAATGAGACTTTAAATTGAAATCCCGTCTGCCTGTTGGGATGAATATGAAGGACCCCCTTGGTGTTATTGCAAAAAATGCAAGTAGTTTATCCTTTTGTCTTGACCAATATTCCTCCCTTAGCTAATGACACCAAAATTGGATTTTTTGGCCTTCAGTTTTTTAATGCTGATTTTGGGACCTTTCTGTCTGTGATTTGGTTGTTTTGCTTGCGTATGTAGCAACATCAACTCCATTTCAGCAGAAATCCATTAGCTGTGAATCATTGAGAAGTCAGGTGGTACGCAAATTCTCTTTTCTGTATCGTACAGTATTTGGATCATCTGACCTGTCTTCAGAAAAGGACTCATTTATGAGTAGCATATTTAATGTGCATTTATTAGTGATCACAATTCTTCAGATCTGAGGAATCTCACTATGAATTGCCCTAGGGCATAAAATTTCTCAGCCCACGTAGTCTTCACTTAAATGACACACTCATTGCAGAAAATTGATTGGTGCATTTCCCTCCATAAATTTCGCTCCTAAAAATAATCCATGGAAGAATTGAGTTGATCGCTGTTGGAGTACAGTAAACTCATATAGGATTCATAATTGCATATCCTTTGATTTATTACAGGTGAAGACTGAATGAACTGCTGTACACTCCTTCACTGACAAGTCTCTAATAAGACCTCATTCCTCCTCATTTATGCCTCAGTGGTAACTTTGACCCTTAAACTTACAAATAAAAGGGGAATGAAGTGGATATCATATTTGTTTGAGTGGTTATTGGCCAGCGAGTATGAGTTGCCAAAATGAGGAACCTCCTTTTTGGTTAATTGTTAAGAAGGCAACGTAACATCACAGCAAAAGAAATCTATGTGCGCAGTAAGAATTTTGCATATCTAAGATGCAGTACGTTGATCATCTTGCTTAAGATCCCTGATGTAGAGAATTGCCTGTTAATTCTGAAAGTGGACACAAGTCTGTAATGTGGCTTTGCAATTTCAGTACTGCCAGTGAGAGAGAGGTGCCCCTCTGTGTGGCTTTTTGTGTCTTAACCGTACCTGCTGGAATAGTAATGCTTTCTCAGGGTCAAAGTAAGGAATGGAGATTTGGGGTTGTCAACACAGAATCATAGAATCCCTGCAGTGCATGAGAAAAGCCATTTGGCCCTTGGGTGTGCACCGACCCTCTGACAGTATCTTACCCAGGCCTCTTGCCTGACCTACCTCTATAATCTCATATGTTTACCATGGCTAATTCCCTAAACTCAATATCTTTGGTCACTAAGGGACAATTTAGCATGGCCCATCCGTCTAACCTATCCATGTTTGGAACATGGAACATCCTTTATATTACAGTCATTGAATGCTCACCCTGAATTATTCTTGTCTGATTTGGGTCTACGATATTAAGAACTAGTTCTTCAGGTCTTAGCCTTGTGGCTAAGGTCTACAGACAAGATTAAAGGTTGATGAATGGGAACAAAGTTTAAAACTTTAAGAGTACTGACTGCTTCAGAGATGCCATTTGGATAGAATCCTTTTCTGAGATTTGTCATGTGGGTGAACTATTGCATGTCCTAATGGAAAAGGAACATTAGAGTATAATATTTTTCTTAGTGTACTGCATGTGGAAGTGAAACATTTAGTTCCTGTGTATTAGTGGAAAGGTCATGGCCAATGAATGGTTTGTAAAAGATTTAGCTATTTATGGTAAAGAGGAGATATAGAATGAGCTCCAATTCTCCACAAGTTGCTGGATGAGTTTCAAAGCTATGTCCTTGGCCTCGAGAAGAGATGTTAGAATCCGTCATTAAGGAGGAAATTGCGAGGCATCTTGAAGGGAATTGCTTGATAGAGCAGACGCAACACGGTTTCATTAAAGGGAAGTCGTGTCTGACAAATTTACTGGAGTTCTATGAGGATGTGTCTAGGGCGGTGGATAGAGGAGAGCCGGTGGATGTGGTCTTTCTGGATTTTCAGAAGGCGTTTGATAAGGTACCTCACAAGAGGTTACTGCAGAAGGTCAGAGGACATGGAGTTGGGGGTAGGGTGTTAGCGTGGATAGAGGATTGGTTGTCAAATAGGAGGCAGAGAGTGGGGGTCAATGGGTGCTATTCGGATTGGCGGTTGGTGACTAGTGGAGTGCCCCAGGGGTCGGTGCTGGGGCCTCAGCTATTTACCATTTATATAGATGATCTGGAGGAGGGAACCGAGTGTAGGGTGTCGAAATTTGCTGATGACACCAAGATTGGGGGAAAGGCAAATTGTGCGGAGGGTGTGGAGAGTCTGCAGAAGGATCTAGATAGGCTGGGCGAATGGGCCAGGAAATGGCAAATGGAATTTAATGTTGGCAAGTGTGAGGTGGTCCACTTTGGTAGGAAGAATGGTAGGAAGGACTATTACTTACGTGGCGAAAAACTGCAGCAGGCGACGGTGCAGAGGGACCTCGGGGTCCTTGTGCATGAGTCGCAAAAACCCAGCCTGCAGGTGCAGCAGGTGGTCAGGAAGGCGAATGGGATGCTGGCCTTCATAGCGAGGGGGATTGAATATAAAAGTAGGGAGGTCTTGCTGCAGCTGTATAGGGCATTGGTGAGGCCGCAGCTGGAGTACTGTGTGCAGTTTTGGGCGCCGCACCTGCGCAAGGATATTTTGGCCTTGGAGGGAGTGCAGAGGAGGTTTACTAGGCTGATACCGGAGTTGAGGGGGTTGAGCTACGAGGAGAGGCTGAATAAACTAGGCTTGTACTCGTTAGAGTTTAGAAGAATGAGGGGAGATCTCATTGAGACGTATAAGATGATGAATGGGATGGATAGGATAGAGGTGGAAAGACTCTTCCCGCTCAAAAAAGACAGTAGGACTAGGGGGCACAGCCTCAAGATAAAGGGGGGGCAGTTCAGAACAGAGTTGAGGAGGAACTTCTTCACTCAAAGGGTGGTGAATCTCTGGAATTCTCTGCCCGTTGAAGTGGTGGAGGCTGCCTCGCTAAATATTTTTAAGAAGCGGGTTGATGGGTTTTTGATAAGAGAGGGGATTAAGGGTTATGGGGAGAGGGCGGGAAAGTGGAACTGAGCCACGACAGATCAGCCATGATCTTATTGAATGGCGGGGCAGGCTCGAAGGGCCAGATGGCCTACTCCTGCTCCTATTTCTTATGTTCTTATGTTCTTATGTTCTTAAGACAGGAAAAAGTGCAAACTTGTAAACCTCCCAGGAACATTCATTGTATACTATGAAATTGCAGGATTTAAGAAATCAATATGATTAATCTTGCAGCGGCTGATAGAGCTTGTAATTCATGTCATAAGGACCCCTTCAAAGGTGTGATCTATGACTTTCACATGGCACTGAAACTTCGCCCAAAAAGAGGACAGTTAAGCAGCGGATTTTCTCTCCAGTTGATTCTCTCCAATTGATTGTTCACAAGGGTCTCTGGTATCTAAAATTGTCTCAGGAGTCTGTTTTGTTAATACTATCTGCAACCAACACTGCTGCAACTACTCAAAAATGATAACTCCCAGGATAAAGCTCATTTGAGATGTGGCTCACCAACTTGAGTCCCAATGCTCCTGTTGTTAGTAGTCAACTCGAAAGAAGAGCAGAGGGGACTGGTTCACAGGTTGAAGCACCATGGATGGATGTTGACCAGAACTATTACTCGACCCTACAAGAGAGCTCGCAGGAAGACAATGTTCTTTGATGCACAAAATGTCAGCAGAGTTCTTTGTGAGAAGGTTGCTATGCACACAGTTGGTCAGCGCTTGTGATACCCTAAAGGTGGATTCTACTTCCTGCAAGGCCTTGCCAGTGGTAAAAGAGGTGAAGATAATCCTCAATTTCCATGCAAGCCGTTCCTTTCAGGTAGGGATAAGTGATGTGCGACGTCACTCAGGGTCACACACAGCCTAGGCCTGTCTTCAACAAGTGTAGATTTAATTGCCATGTGTCTATAGTTGTATCTTTCCACTGCTGCGCTACTGATGATGTGGAAACTGTCATCTGCCACAGTTTCAGTTTTACACCTTGGCCACTAAGATTTATCCTTGAAAGATTTCCCAAATGTTCTGAACTAACGTGTGATGCACAGTTGGACATCGCAGGTTATCACATTCAGTGAATGGCATCCTGGTACAGGAGCATTACAAGTTCTTAATCTTCTGTGGCACATGGTTTCAGTTTCTTTGCTGCGCTAAAGATTAGGTCATTCCTGTGAATGGGAATGGATGAATTGGGGTGTTGAAATCATGCTCCTGGTGCTTAGAGTTTAGGGATGTTCTGCCTGGCAAATTGCTATAGATTGTGGTGGTACGCTGCGCAATATTGCCCTGTACTTTTCAAAGGAAAGTAGTACAGATCCTTTCCTGGGAATGCTAAACATATAGTCTGCAGTGAATATTTCCACATCACTGCAGGTTGAACTGAGCAGTAAACCACAGTCCACAGTAATCAACTTTTTTGAAGATCAAAAAGATAGAAATTACTTCACAGAATCACAAAATTGTTAAGACACAGAAGGCGACCATTTGGTCCATCATGCCTGCATTGGCCCTCCACATGAGCATCATAACTAAGTGCCATTCCCCTGTACCTTCACATGAGTTCTATTCATGTATTCTATTATTCAAATGCCCTCCAGTGCCTTGCTTGAACCTGCCTCCAATACAGTTCCTGGCAGTGCATTCCAACCCACTTGCATGAAAAGTTTCTTTTCTTCTATCACGTTTTGTATTATCCACAAACTTTGAAATTGTCTCAAGTCTAGATCATTAATATATGTCAGAAAAAGCGAGAGGTCCCAACACCGACCGCCTGGGATGCCGCTGCAAGACTTCCTCCAGTCTGAAAATTATCCATTGACTGTTTCTCTTTGCTTCCTACTATTCAGCCAATTTTGTATCCACGTTACTTATGTCCCTTCCACGATAACTTTTTTCTCAAGTCTGTTGTATGTCACTGAATGCCTTTTGAACATCCAATTATATCAAAAGCATTACCTTCATTAACCCTTGCTGTTCCTACTCAGAAGACTCCAGCTTAGTTAAATACAACTTCCCCTTTAGAAAACTATGCTGGCTCTTTCGAATCAAACCACATTTTTAAAAGTAACTCCTAATTCTATCACAAATAATTGTTAATAGAACTTACGCACCACTGATGAAAGGGGCATCATATGTACTGCCCTAAATATGCATTCTAGGGCATGGTTTTTATATCCGGCCTGTTGGTTGGGAGCTGGGATCGTTGTGGTGAGGTGGTGGATGCAATTACTCCTGTTATAGTGGCTAATTGGCTGAATTACTGGATGAGCATCAGGCAGACACCCCTGGGTCTTCCATCCAGGACTCTCCAAGGGTGTCCATGAATGCCAGGTTACTTCTGCCTGTAACTCCATCAGCTTCAGCCTCTGAGACTGCTGAAGGGGCACCTAGCCTGGAGCAGGAGACCCAAAGAAGTCCGGGGCTCACCAGGCCTTCGTCCTTGAGAGGACTCCCACCAAAGTCATGTCAAGAGGACATAATGGTTAGCAGGCTGCTTGCTTCTCTGCTGCAGATGTTGGGGAATGTATGAAGTTTGTGCTGGTGGCACAGGTGTATAATCATTGTAAATAGTTATTGCACCTTTGTCACAAAATTAATCATCACACTTCACAGAGGTCTCCTGGATTTTTCTTGCTGATGCTTCTGTTATTGCCAATGTGTGTTATTTCTCCACACCACCCCTCTGGTCATTGCACACAGTACGCTCTACATTCATCCAGTGATCCAGACTACAACTTTTCAGCTAAGTGCTGTCACCCAATGAACGTCATGTTGATCCAGTCATTAATCGGACCAATGTGAATTCCTACTTGATATGCTGTAGGGTGGGAGCATTGTAGATGGCTGCTTATTTAAGAAACATTAATGATCTGTTAATCCAGTTCCCATGTTCGCCATTATTCCACTATGATAATTGGGACACCGAGATCCTGCTGGCATTTGTCGCTGTTGGGAAATCGATTGTTTTCCTCCTTACTCTCTGCCCCTGCCTCCTAGGAACCCCGTAGCTGGCGAGAAGGGAAGGTTCTGTCCACAAGGTGTGGCATCTGCAGTTGTACAGTGCACCCTATTGTGCTTCTAGTAGCTAGCAGTACTGTATCTGGACGATACATCAAGCAGAACATTTACTGTTACTTAATCTGAATTGCGTTGGCAAGTGCGAGGTGGTCCACTTTGGTAGGAATAATGGTAGGAAGGATTATTACTTACGTGGAGAAAAACTGCAGCAGGCGACGGTGCAGAGGGACCTCGGGGTCCTTGTGCATGAGTCGCGAAAACCCAGCTTGCAGGTGCAGCAGGTGGTCAGGAAGGCTAATGGGATGCTGGCCTTCATAGCGAGGGGGATTGAATATAAAAGTAGGGAGGTCTTGCTGCGACTGTATAGGGCATTGGTGAGGCCGCAGCTGGAGTACTGTGTGCAGTTTTGGTCGCCGTACTCACGCAAGGATATTTTGGCCCTGGAGGGAGTGCAGAGGAGGTTTACTAGGCTGATGCCGGAGTTGAGGGGGTTGAGCTATGAGGAGAGGCTGAATAAACTAGGCTTGTACTCGTTAGAGTTTAGAAGAATGAGGGGAGATCTCATTGAGACATATAAGATGATGAATGGGATGGATAGGTTAGAGATGGAGAGACTCTTCCCGCTCAGAAAGGATAGTAGGACTAGAGGGCACAGCCTCAAGATAAAGGGGGGGGCGGTTTAGAACGGAGTTGAGGAGGAACTTCTTCACTCAAAGGGTGGTGAATCTCTGGAATTCTCTGCCCGTTGAAGTGGTGGAGGCTACCTCGCTAAATATTTTTAAGACGCAGGTTGATGGGTTTTTGATAAAAGAGGGGATTAAGGGTTATGGGGAGAGGGTGGGAATGTGGAACTGAGCCACGACAGATCAACCATGATCTTATTGAATGGCGGGGCAGGCTCGAGGGGCTAGATGGCCTACTCCTGCTCCTATTTCTTATGTTCTTATGCATATCTCAAATTAACATAATTTTGTTGAACATCTTTGCTCTTTTATCTTGTAGAGCAATATAGCTTACAAAACTTAGGAAACAGTTCTGTTATCATGAGCAAGTAGACCTCTCCTTCTCAAAACAAGATAAAATGTTTTCCTGTTTGTTGTTTCTGACTTTGAGATGAGATGGGTGACACGGTAGCACAATGGTTAGCTCTGCTGCCTTAAAGTGCCAGGGATCTGGGTTCTATTCCCGGCTTGGGTCACTGTTTGTATGGTGTTTGCACATTCTCCTCATGTTTGTGTGGGTTTTCCTCCGGGTGCTCCGGTTTTCTCCCATAATCTAAAGATATGTGGGTTAGGTGGATTGGCCATGCTAAATTGCCCCCTAGTGTCAGGGAAACCAGGAGACTAAATGTCTGAGGTCATGGGCTTAGGGCCTGGTGGGAGTGTGGTCTGTGCAGACTTGATGGGCTGAATGGCCTCCTTCTGCACTGTAGGGATTCTGTGTCCTCAAGGGAAAATAAAAGTTGCCAACCTGTTGGGAAAGCTTGTGTGCTATTGAGCCCAGTGACAAGTTGCAGAGACTTCAAGTGAGACTGTACAATTATTTCACTTGTACAAATAAGGGTTTGTTTGTCTTTAGCTTGGCCTGTATATTTTAATAAACCGCCAGGGGATTTTATAATGCTCCTTGACTTGATTTATAGCCAAGAATAGGATAAATTACTATACCCACTTAGACACTCATTGGTCAAGCCTCTCTTCTAGCTTCATGGCTAGAGGGTGAAGTTTCAGAGCAGCAGACCATTCCTTCCCATCAAACGAGATGTGTGCAATGAATTGTAACACTTTCACTGTTAACAGGATCACTGTAATATCAATCATATTTAATGTCAGACTGATGCAATTACAGGGGGCATACTCCTTGGGACAAGGGGTAATTTCAGCAAAACCAGTGAGCTGGCATTCTGTGGAGACCTCGAAGATTACAAATTGCTTGTGGGAATTTTGTAATCCACTAAGAGTTGTTTTTATACTTTCTTTAGAAACTGGGTCATTTCTATTTATCAGTCTTTCAGCTGAATTTCACCTCTGTTCATATTGATTTGGGAAATATATTACAAATTCCACAAGCCTTTCTGGAATGATTTATTTTGTTGTGCTGATGTTTAGTAACTTGGACGATTCAGTATAATTTAGCATAACAGGTGAGAGAAAATTCAAGAGTAGCATACCACGGAATTGTTGTTTTTGTTTACATATCACCTGATAGCTTGCCTTGATTTTTAAAATGTCTGTTTATGAAATTACATTTGCTTTATGAAGATTATTGCGAGCAATTTAAGTTTTAAGTTTAATTAGCTTCTGGCTTTAAGTTTGGCATACTCATTCTGAATCTTATTACTTGCTGACAGGTAGGTATAATGGCAGGAAAGGTACTTGCACTTTCGTAAAACTGCATTTCCGTTGTGGAATTCCCTGGTATGTCTTGTATGTAATTTGTGTAGGTAGGAGTGTTGACCTTTGCCCTGCAAAAATGTAGGGTTTTCCTTATGAGAGGGACCAACAGGTAAAGCAGGTACAGAAATAGAAAATGCTGGAAAGTCTCAGCAGGTCTGACAGCATCTTTGTCAGAGCTCTGACGAAGGATCATCCAGACTCAAAATGTTGGCTCCATTCTCTCTTCACACATGCTGTTAGACCTGTGAGATTTTCCAGCATTTTCTGTTTTTGTTTCAGATTCCAGCATCCGCAGTATTTTGCTTTTAGATAAAGCAGATATATTATTGATCATTAATATTATAATAAAGGTAGCTTTTGTTCCTGAAATTGTGCCTAATATTTGAAATATAGTGACTGCTTTACACTTGATACTGGTTTAGTTGAATATGTAGGCAGTGGTATTTCATAGAAGGTACTTGTGACCTGACATAGTTGGCTTGTACACTGTCATTTTATCTCTGGAAACTGGGATTAAATCCAACATGAAATATTGGAAAGAGAGTCTCTTGTTTCTGCCAGCTGTAAGGGTACTTTATGAAATGTGTGTGATCTTGGCCTAGTTCTTAATTAGTGTAAGTCCATGAAATTGACAGAGATCGTTGCCAAATTCAGTTTTTGTTGGGCACAAGGGTGGCAGGTGTAGAGGATGGAGACATTCTCACTGATGAGTTCAGTGGACGATTTTGCAAAATTAAAGTGATGGAAAATGCTACAGAGAAGGAAATGAGGGAATGTTTGGAAATGGAGGCATTAATTGGAGTTACATATGAAATGTTGAAAGTTTCTTTCATTTTTAACTTCCGAAAATCAAAAGTACATTGCCTGGTTGAGCTGGCAGCTTTTCAAACCTGGACTGCTTATATTGCAACAGGAGCAGAGTGCTATTTACTTTATCTTAATTGTTTACTGAAAACCTAGTAGTAAATGTTGTTAAAATTAATTTGGATGTTTAAATAAATTGATGATGTGGAATTTGTAGTTTTGCAATTAAATTTGCATCGAGAATATTGTCTACATGGGAGTGTTATAATGTGGAAGGGTCCTTTTCTGGCTGGAGGTCAGTCACCAGTGGTGTGCCGCAGGGCTCAGTGCTGGGACCTCCTCTTTGTAATATATGTAAATGATTTGGAAGAGGGCGTACGTGGTATGATCGGCAAGTTTGCAGATGACACCAAGATGGCAGGTTTGGCGGATACTGCCTTACGAATCTGGTAGAATTTTTTGAGGAGGTGACAAAAACGGTTGACGATGGACGAGCCGTTGATGTCATCTATATGGATTTCTGTAAGGCGTTTGACAAAGTCCCTCACGGTAGGCTGGTAGAAAAAGTTAAGGCACATGGGATACAAGGACAGTTAGCTAGATGGATTGAAAACTGGCTGGGCAACAGGAGACAGAGAGTAGTAGTGGAAGGGTCCTTTTCTGGCTGGAGGTCAGTCACCAGTGGTGTGCCGCAGAGCTCAGTACTGGGACCTCTTCTCTTTGTAATATATATAAACGACTTGGAAGAGGGCATACGTGGTGTGATCAGCAAGTTTGCAGATGACACCAAGATGGCAGGTTTGGCGGATACTGAGGTGGATTGTCAGGTGACACAGCAAGATATAGATAGGTTGGTATACTGGGCAGATAGATGGCAGATGGAATTTAGTCCTGACAAATGTGAGGTGATGCATTTTGGAAGGAATAATGCAGGGAGGAGTTACATGATAAAAGGTAGACCGATTAAGAGTATAGAAATACTGAGGGATCTGGGAGTGCAAGTGCACAAGTCTCTGAAGGTGTCAACACAGGTAGAGAAGGTTGTGAAGAAAGCTTATGGAATGCTAGCCTTTATTGGAAGGGGTATAGAGTATAAGAGCTGTCGTCTAATGCTTCAGTTGTACAGAACGTTGGTTAGACCGCATTTGGAGTACTGCGTCCAGTTCTGGTCACCTTACTACCGGAAGGACGTGGAGACCCTGGAGAGAGTGCAGGGGAGGTTTACCAGGATGCTGCCTGGTATGGAAGGACTGAGTTACGAGGAAAGATTGGAAAAACTGGCGCTCTTCTCCTTAGAAAGACAGATTAAGGGGGGATCTGATAGAGGTGTATAAAATAATGAAGGGAATAGATAGAGTCAACAGTGGCAGGCTTTTCCCTAGATTGGGGACAACTATTACGAGAGGTCACAATCTAAGGGTGAGGGGGGAGAAGTATAATTTGGATACTAGAGGAAGGTTTTTCACGCAGAGGGTCGTGGGGGTATGGAACGCGCTACCAAGTAAGGTGGCGGAGGCAGGCACGTTGGACTTGTTTAAGGTTTACTTAGATAGGCACATGAGTGAAACAGGGATGGAGAGTTATAGAAGACGGTATTAAAAAGGGTCAGAGCCTCGGGACGACACTGGAAATGTAACATTACATGTTAATGTTAATGTCTCTTTTAATCCACAGATGTCGGTCCACCTTGTTGTCAAACGAGGGGCATGCACACGGTGGGTTGTGCGTGGGCTGCTCTTGGAGGTTTCGAGAGTGGCCTAGTACTTCGTGTCGTTGTGTGTGCTTAATCCTGGACCAGCAGACGGGCACCACAACAGCTCAGTGACTATCACTGCTAGCTGTGCAGATACATGGATTTAGGCCTGTGTCTGTGGGAGTTTGCGCATTCTCCCTGTGGTTGCGTGGGTTTCCTCCGGGTGTTCCGGTTTCCTCCCACACCCCAAAGATGTGCTGTTAAGCTGATTGGTGTACCAAATTGACCCTACACTATTCTCCCCCGGATCTGGCTACATTAGGTGTACCATTCCCATACACACAGGGCAGGGTAGGTGTAGGAAAATGCTTTGTTGAAATGGTGGCGTGGGTTCGTTGGGCCGAAGGGCCTGTTTCCCGTGCTGGGTTGCTGTTTGCTCTTTGCTCTTTGTTGTTGTTGCCCAGTGAAGCCTTACAAGCTACCTGCACGTCCCTGAAGATTAAACTATGTTCAGAGCTTTTTGAATTCCAAAGGTGAGTTGTTTCTAAGAAGTGTTTATTTGAATGGTAGCAGCCTGATGTGCCTATTTCTTTTACACATTGGTGGTTAGAAAACTTAAAGGGTATGATCGATTGAAGACCTGTTCTGTTTCAGATCTTAAGAATTTCACATGATTTTTCATAGGATTCTTGCATAGCTGCAGTTCTTCAGGTAGTCTGTCTGTAAGGCAGATTTTTGGTGGAATTTGAAGAAGTTAGTCTTTTCACCACCTTTTCTGTAAGCAGCTCTCATCAGATTCAAATTTTTGACCAGATACCTTGGGCTTGTGATATGCTAATGGATGAACAATCAAAATGCACTTTGTTTGTCATACATCAAGTGTATATTGTAAGAAATTTGCTATAGCAGATTTCTTTGATCATTTGGGATCAAGCAGTTTGTGTTATTCAGCAGTTATTAGAAGATACAAAGCTTGGATAATGGAACAACTTAACATTGTGGTGTCTCTAGGCAACAAATAGCTTGTTCTTCAGTCTTTTCCTGCTGATTTTAGAATCTATTGTTGATTGGCAGCTTTGACCAATTGTGAAATATACTGGTATGTTTTTCTTTTCTGCTAGAAGAGACATAAATGGGAATTGCAGCATATGTTCTTAAATTCCCTTTTTACTGCATGCCTGTAGGGACTCCATGAAAAATCCTTCCCACATAACAGCTTTTTGTGAAGGACATTTTGGCCAAGTTATGAAAGTTACTACAGAGAACTGCACTGGTTTTGAGACTTCTCATCTATGGATACTTCTTTATGACGTACTGGGAAGAAAAATCCTCATGATGGTGATTGACCTACTTCTGTTTCTGTCTCCTAATTGAAGTTTTTTAAACCTAAATTGTGTAGTATTTTAATTGCGTTGATTCCTCATGATTTTAGAGGGATTACAAATTGTAGGAAGTGGGCAATGTATACTGGTTTCACTGTACAGCATTGATAAATAAAGGGGTAATTCACATAAAGTTGATTTTTGATTGCGAGAGTATTGATTTGACGATAGATGCTGATTTTTAAAGAAAACATTAACGGGGATCTGAGTTTTTCACAAGGTAAAAAGATTGAGGAATCCCAAATTATAACAGGGTATATTTTTTTCACTGTAACTTATTAATCTTCAGACCAATCAGTATGTGCATTCCTATGTGCTTTGTGTCATGAATACAACAATGCATTTATGATAGATGTAAATACATCGAATAGCATTGTACGGGTGCTGTCCAAGGAACCTCAGTAAATTCCTGCAGGTTACCCTGTTCATGGAACACACTGCGCCACTGTGCATCAGTGGTGGAGATGGGGTGCCAGTCAAGTGGGCTCCTTTGTTCTGGATGGTGCCAAGCTGCTTGAATGTTGTTGGAGCTGCATTCATCCCTACAAGTGAAGAGTTACAAAGTGACAACACAGAAACAGATCAGTTGGCCCAATTGGTTATGTAGCAGACACCCTCCTTTTTTTTACTTTATCTCATCACAACATACTTTTCTATTTCTTTTACCCTCATGTTTATTTAGCTATCCCTTAAAAGCATCAACATCTTTAGCTCTAACACTCAACCATGAAACATTTCTCAAGGGGCTTCACAGAGGTAGAATAAAAATGGATACCAAGTCAAAGAAGAGCTATTAGATGAGGTGATCAGAAAATTGTTCAGAGGAAATTTGAAGAATAGGCTTAAAGGAGGAGGCACAAGTTGGAGGCATGGCCATCAATGGTGGGGTGAAAAAGCACACATGAGGGTAGAGTCAAAAAAAATAAAATTTGAATATTGGAAGTCATGTTGGAGGTGGTAACAGGCATAGCAACCCTACTGAAAAAATTGTTAGAGATGCACTTTCTATGGCTGGGTAGATGAGTGCAACTAGTTAAGGGTGATCTCATCAAACTGGATAAGAGAGAATAGACATTGGAGTGTTGCAGAGAAGCTGAGGAGTACAAAGAGCCATTAGGCATTGTGCTTATAGCCATCAAAAATATGTCTGATGATTAGCACCATTTTGGGAGGGGGAAAAATGTAATTGATAGCAGGAAATTGCTGGTGAAATTGGTACAGACCTTGAAAGGTGAAAGACATAATGGGAGTGGAAAAAGGTTTGTAGATTTGTTTGTAGATTGCAAGGAGAGGGCAATTGTGATGGTAATTTTGTGGTGTTAATTCCTGAGAAGAGGGATTCATTTATATTGTTAGCTGTTGGGATTGTGGGCTGGTGGTGAGGATCAGCAGGTTAATGTGAATGAGATTTATGAACAGTAATTGGATCCCTTGGAGGGCACGCCTTCAGGGAAGACGTGGGGAAATTGGAAGAGAAATTCGAACAAGAGGGTGATTCAAAGCTGTTATAGAGAGACAGTTTGGATAGAAATAGTTTTTAGGGTTCTAGATAGATCTATCTGGACGAAATTTGAATGGATGCATGGTTTCTGGTAACCATGGTTTTGTGGAAAGCATCAAGGATTCTGGATAAGATTTCATACATTTTCCTGAATTTGATTGCAATTATTTTCTTTTCTTGGCTTACTCAGAGTTAAGTTTATTTGGCCGGTTTTCAACATTGTAGCTTATTTTCTTGGGAGGGAATTTTTTTTGGAAGCATGTGGGAGCTTGTGTATTTCAAATAAAAACATTCTGTACAAAAACAGAGATAATGCTAAATGTATGCAAAATGTTACTTAAGTCTCCTGAAAGAGTATTATGTACTTGTCACCTTCCATTTGGAAATATGTCAGGTATTTAGGATTAATATTGAAGAGAATCATGAGAGGCAACAGGAATATGAAGCTTTATAATGAGAGAATACAGGAACTGGGACCAAACATAATGCTAGAAAGAATCAGAAGCGCAGTGGGTATCTCTCTATGACCCCACCCAATGTCTACTGAGAACGAACTAGATGTTTTAGCATCAAAAAAACTACACGGGTGGCTTGGATAAAAGCAAATTATTGTAGATGCTGGAAGCTGAAACAAAACTGAAGGCATTGGAAAATCTCAGTGAATCTGACAGCATCTGTGGAGGGAGAACAGAGCTAACATTTCAAGTCTTAACGACCCTTCGTCAGTTGAAATTAGGATGTTGTCTTCCACTCCAAAGGGTTGTTAAGACTTGAAATGATAGCTCTATTCTCTCTCCACAGAAACTGCCAAACCTGCTGAGATTTTCCAACATTTTCTGTTCACTAAATAATAAAATTGTCGGTCACAGTTTGGACAAGGTTAAAATGTTTGCTAATTAATAAAACTCCATGCTGCAATGCATATCCTCTGAAGTGTTGGTCAGTTGCTCTTTTGAAAGAAAAGCTTATTTGAAATGCCAGTGTCTGTTGAGTGCAGAGTCATTAGTGCTCATCTGCCCAAATGTGCCATCAGTGCTGTGAATATCCTGAAATTACAGGTCTTGAGCATTGAAGGTTGCTAGAAATTTCTCTGTTCAGCAAATCTGCTTTATAGTTAGAATTCTGTGAATCCTTTTGAAGTATCCTTGAGTTGGCAATTCTGAGTGACTTTTGGTTCAAATGTTACAAGATGTCTTCAAAGAACTTCATCGATATATTTTATATTTGCACCAAAATCACAGCCAGTCTGAAGCTGTCAAAAGTAACAGACGAATCAGAGGCTGCAGTAACAAATTATCATGTGAGAAGTAAACAGCCACTTGGATAAATTTTGTGTTGAAGGGTGGTGCAGGAATAAGATTTTTTTTTCACATTTTTCAGGAGAATGGTAAATGTATATTTTCTCTTAAATATACTGATTGCATTGAGTACTTTTACCTATTTAATATTCAATAAACCTGACTTGTAGTTTAATCTGTAGTTTGGTAGCAATATTAAGTTAAAGAGATCATGCGATGTTATGTAAACTAGTGATAAGGGATCTCTATCTACTTCCTTGGCCTTGCTGCATGTAAATGGATATTAAGAGGTAAAGACACCCTTCAAATCACTGGAGAAGCAAAGATTCCTCATGGGAGTAGGTATATGTAAATTGACCATGGGACCGACAAATGATGCTATCACAATGAAAATTCCATGAGTGACGTTGCTGTCAGTTTCTTAACAGAATAATGCACAATATTTTTCATCCATTTCAGCATTTGAATGTATGATTACATAGCAATCTATAGTATTCTTAAATTGTCACTATGCTTTTTGGGGATGCAGCCAATTTGTCTGCAACAGGAAAAATAATGACTAACTTCATTTTTATTCCAGGTGGCTCTTTAGGCAGAGTAACTCTCCAGAAACAGCAGTCACTCCCTTCGCGGCCTGTTATTCCATTAGTGGCACGAATTGCAGATCAGAATGCGTCAGGGGCGCCGCCAATGACGATAAGAGAAAAATCCCGTCATGAAAAGTTCAAACAACTTTTAAGCAGCGCACATACAGATTTAGGTAAGTTCATGAGGAAATAACAAATGAAATCCATTACATTTAACCTTTGATAAGAGTTTATGTCATGTATATGAGAACTAATAACATTTCCCTCTGTTTGATTTACTGTGAGAGGACTTAACCAGAACTTTATCTTCCTTGCCTCAGCTCCCTCCCCTTGCACCTCCCTCTCCTCTCCACGCCTCTCCTCCACATCTCTCCATTTCCCCTCCCACCACCTTGCTTCTTTCTTTCTGCACTTTATTTTTGCACGTGTACACAATGAAAATTGCAGGGCCTTTTGCACTCATCTTTTTTACATATCTCTGTCATAATGCTTCATCTTTTGTTGTTGAGGTTGAGTTGGATGATGTGTCATCTTAACACATCACTATGCATTGAAAGTGAATGCAAGCAAATGAAATGTCTGCAGTTCCTGCTATACATAGAACAGCCATCTGGATGTAAGAAAATATTAAATGCAGAGACTTTTTAAGCTTAATTTCTTTTTCTGTTAAGACCTAATGAATGCCAAGACAGTTTTCACAAACATGATATTCCTGATTCCTTCCTGGAATATTTAATCAAATCTACCAACTTTTGAGTAATCTGATGCCTTGTTAGTTGTGAAGTACTCTTAGTCCTTAGCAGGGATATAAAAGAGAGACCAGAAAGCTTAACCAGGTTTTACCAGTCAACCAATTGCAGTGACTTAATCTAGATGTTCATTTTTAATATGACATGGCTGATTGTATTTGCATAAAAGGCTGTACTTTATTATATGGACTCAGATTAAACATGTGGCTGAAGAGGCAATATAATTTTTGAATTATCTTCCCTTGCGATGTGAACATCAATATTGTAGCATCTCTTGACTACTTCATACAAGTCTCTGAGCGATATTTGCCTGGATATAAAGGGATTATTGAGTAGCTGACTGCTTCTGATTTCTGTCAGTGGCTCCCAGCTCCCGATTTCTCTCACTGGCTCCCACATTGTACACTATATTCTAATTTAAGGACGTTAAAAAGGATTCCCTTTTCGAAGCCTCTGTTTAAAAAAAATTAGTTGTGAGCATCAATAGCTAGGACATCATTTATTACCTGTACGTTATCCTTGAGAAGATGGTGTTGAGTTGCCTTGAACCTCTGCAGACCCTGAGGTGTAGGCATATCCACAGTGCTATTAGAGAGGGAGTTTCAAGATGTTGGCCCAGTGGCAGTGAAGGATGGCAATATATTTCCATGTCAGGATGGTGAATAACTTGAGGAGACCTCCAGGTGGTGGTGTTCGCAGGCAACTGCTGTTCTTCTTCTAGATGGTAGTGGTTGTGAATTTGAAAGGTGTTGCTCAAGGAACCATGGTGAGTTCCTGCAGTGCATCCTGTAGGTGGTACACACAGCTTGCACTGTTTGTCAGTGCTGAAGGATTGAATATTTGTGGAAAGGGTAGCAATCAAGCCAGTTGCTTTGTCGAGGTTTAAATGTTGTGGGTGTAGCACTCATGCAGGCAAGTGGAGAATATTCCAATACACCCTTCCTTGTGCTCTGTAAGTATGGGACAGGCTTGTGGAGGGGTTGTGTGTGTGGAGTTGGTCAAAGGTAACCCAGGATGGGGGATTCAGCAATGGTAATGGCATTGAATGGTAAAGTGCAATGGTTAGATCCTCTGTTGTTGGAGATGGTCATTACATAATAAGATCTAGGAGTAGGCCATTTGGCCCCTCGCGCCTGCTCTGCCATTCAATAAATACATGGCTGATCTTTTTGTGGACTCAGCTCTTCTTACCCACCTGCTCACCTTTTACCTTTACTTTAGTTCCTTTACTGTTCAAAAATGTATCTATCCTTACCTTAAAAACATTTAATGAGGTAGCCTCAACTGCTTCACTGGGCAGGGAATTCCACAGATTCATAGGTTCGTTGCCTGGTATGTGTGACACGAATGTTACTTGCCACTTGTCAGCCCAAGCATGGATCTTGTCCAGGTCTTGCTGCATTTGGTCATGCATTGAAGCAGTTTATGAGAAGTCACGAATGGTGCTGAACATTGTGCAGCCATCTGTGAACATCCCCACTTCTGACCTTATGATGGAAGGAAGGGTTACTTATGGGTCACTGGCATTCAGTGCTTTATCTAAAGGATGGCACAAGGTCTTGAAGGAATTTATTTTATCAAATACTATTATTGCATTTTCTAAATTCAGAAGTACTTTTTACATTGACAGAGGAGCACAAAACTTTTCTACAGGTGGACCCTGGGGTTAATGAGATTTTCCTTGGGAGCATTGCACACTATAGCACAGCTGCTGTTCTTCAGTTCATATTAACTTCATGTTTCAATTACCTTAAATCTAAGCATGCACAAAAGGATGACTGAATGCAAACTTGTCTAGAGTGACTTTTTTTCTATGAGCACTGACTGAGATTGATGATCAGAAAAATTGTTATCGGGAAAGTGAATTTTCACTTGCTCTTAAAATGCTTTTTGATTCTGCAGTATACTTCAAGACGCAAGGAATTTCAAGTAGAACTGTTGGTTTAATAGTGACTGTAATAAGCAATTTCTGTAAAATCATCTTTTCTGACAAAGAAGGCATAATGTTTAACTAAAGTTGTTTCTGGAACGTTGATAGCAATGAACTTGAGGTTTGTTGGAAGCTGTCTTTGCATAATGAATGTAGATAACTATTGCCATGAAATTATTTGTTACTCGATTTTCTGAGATGTTTATTAAACAGGCAATTGCTAAATATTACTTGCTTTTATTTGTCCTGTTTGCTTACTGCTTTGGAATGAAGCAACCCTGAAATGCAAAACTTACCATTTAACATGGCCTGATCAAGACCATTTTGGAGGAGATGCAAGTATCATAGGAGACTTAATTAGCTCCATGAAAAACTGACAGAATAAAATACCGTGCAGTTGATTGTGCTGATTAAAATTAATGAGAGTGACAGATATTGAAGCAGATAACAACATTGGCATTCAATGATAGAAGGTATTTCTAAGGATTAATTCTTATTCCTTTATAGTTTGGAGTACACTGTTCCCTTGATAGTTGATAAAGCTGGCTGCAGAAATCAAATTTTTGATAAAGCTGACTATAGAAATCAAAAGCAGTTGTTGTGAGAGGATTATTATGAGGAGTGTTCACCTCAGTAATGAGATAAATAGGAGATCATTACTTGTTTGGGAGCTTATATTTCTTGTCATTGGGGCATTGAAAATCAGTATACTATATTCCTTTTCCATATCTTTCACTTTAATCATTAAAAGTGCCATTTTCTTTCAATCAATGACCAGACTCTGACCACAGACGTTAGGGAAGTGTCACTTTAGGTTTCTAAGTGTTTTATTTGTATTTTCTCATTGATTTTCAAATAATGGAAAACACCTTCTTTCACGAATGAGAAAAACAATACCGACAATATGTCTAGGGAGGAGCAATGTGAAATATTAGATGAAAATGACATTGTGAGAGGGGAAGCATTAGGGGGTTGAACCTTTTTAAAATTGGACAAATTCCTGGGCCTGGAATGAAATTTATTCTAAATTGTTACGGGAAGCAAGAGAAGAAATAGCAAAGCTCTGACCATCATTTTTAAATCCCCTATGGCTACAGGCATGGTCAATACAGTAAGAAGTCTCACAACACCAGGTTAAAGTCCAGCAGGTTTATTTGGTAGCAAAGTCCATTAGCTTTTGGAGCTCTTGCTTGGACCGAAAGCTAGTGGATTTTGCTACCAAATAAACCTGTTGGAGTTTAAGAAGTCTTAGTACCAGGTTACTGTGTTTGCCCCAGTCCAACGCCAGCATCTCCACATCATGACAGGCATGGTGTCAGATGACTGAAGAACTATTAACATACCGTGGTTTAAAAAATAAAAAAGGGATAGATTGAGTAAATAGGAGCCAGTCAGCCTAACCTCAGTGGAAAACGTTCTGAGGGACAGAATAAATTTTCATGTAGAGAAACAGGGATTAATCGAAGACAGTCAGCACAAACTTAAGGTAACATCGTGTCTGACTAACGTGGTTGAAATCTTTGAGGAGGTAATAAGGACAGTAACACGGAGGTCAATGATGTGCAATTTATGTAGTTTATGTGGATTTTGACAAGGTTTTTGATCAAGTCCCACATAACAGACTGGTCATTAAAGCCCATGAATTTCAAGGTAAGCTGACGTGAGTGGGCGAGGACCTGGCAGATGGAGTATAACGTTAGCAAATGTGAGGTTACCCACTTTGGTAGAAATAATAGTAGGAGGGATTATTATTTAAAGGGTGAAAAGCTGCAGCATGCTACAGCGCAGAGGGACCTGGGGGTCCTTGTGCACGAATCGCAAAAACCCAGTCTGCAGGTGATCAAGAAGGCGAATGGAATGTTGGCCTTTAAAGCGAGGGGGATAGAATATAAAAGCAGGGAGGTGTTGCTGCAACTGTACAGGGCACTGGTGAGGCCGCAACTGGAGTACTGCATGCAGTTTTGGTCCCCGTATTTGCAAAAGGACATATTGGCCTTGGAGGGAGTACAGAGAAAGTTCACCAGGCTGATACTGGAGATGAGGGGGTTAGCTTATGAAGAGAGATTGAATAGGCTGGGTCTGTACTTGTTAGAGTGTAGAAGGCTGAGGGGGGATCTTGTAGAGACTTACAAGATAATGAGGGGGCTAGATAGGGTAGAGGTAGAGAGATTCTTCCAGCTTAGAAAGGATAGCAGAACTAGAGGGCACAGCCTCAAAATAAGGGGGGGGGGGCTGCAGTTTAGAACGGAGTTGAGGAACTTCTTCACTCAAAGGGTGGTGAATCTCTGGAATTCTCTGCCCATTGAAGTGGTGGAGGCTACCTCACTGAATATATTTAAGTCACAGGCAGATAGATTTCTGATAGACAAGGGAATTAAGGGTTATGGGGAGAAAGCAGGAAAGTGGAACTGATTCACTTCAGATCAGCCATGATCTTATTGAATGGTAGGGCAGGCTGGAAGGGCTAGATGGCCTACTCCTGCTCGTATTTCTTATGTTCTTATGTATGTGTTGAATCCAAAATTGGCTTGAGGGCAGAAAGTGAAAGGTAATGTTCATCGGGTGCTTTTGTGACTGGAAAGCTTTTTGGCTGGGATTCTGCAGGGCTCAGTTCTAGGTTGTTTGCTTTTGTACTGTATACCAATCATTTGGAATTGGACATGGGTTAATAATTAAGAAGTTTGCAGATGCAAAAATTAGCAATGTTGTTGATGATGAGGCTTGTTGTTGTTTGTCCATCGTCGTCGATGAGGACCTTGACACCATTAGTCATTTTGAGGCTGGATGCAGTGTGTCCGAAGATGACTGATCAGGCCAATTCGGGCATGGAATGCCCTGACACACATTGGGCAGACTTGTGTAGACACTGTAGTTGTTGCGCTGGTAGCTCTGGACTTGTGCAGCTCACGCTTTAAATTGTGATTCAGCATTGCACCTTGCTCTGTAAGCTTGACGGCCCTTATGGATGAGGCAGCACCAGGTAGGGCAGTTTTGTGCCAGCATTTCCCAGGTGGTTGTGTCTATGTCAAGCGACTTCACGGAGGCCTTGAGTGTGTCTTTGTAACGTTTCTTCTGCCCTCCATGTGAGGGTCTTCCAGCAGAGAGTTCCCAAAAAAGGAGCTGTTTGGGTATGCGCTTGTCTGGCATACGGATGACATGACCTGCCCACCAGGTCTGCGCTCTCATCAGCAGTCTGCGGACTGATGGTATTCTTGCTCTAGAGAAAACTTCAGTGTCTGGTAGTTTGTCTTGCCATCTGATGCGTAATATTCTGCCAAGACAAGTCATGTGGAAATGATTGCGCTGTCTTGCATGCCTTCGATACACAATCCACGTATCACAGGCATACAGGAGGGTAATGACTACCACAGTGCTGTAGACCTTCAGTTTTGTTGCTGGGCTGATTCCTCGACGTTCCCATACAGTGGAGCGCAGTCTACTGAAAGCAGAACTTGCCTTTGCTATTCTGCAGTTAACTTCTGTATCAATGGTCACTGCTTGGGAGAGAGCGCTGCCAAGATAAGTGAACTGGTTCACTGCCTGTAGTTTCTGCCCTTTGATTGTGATTATGGGTTCTGTGTACGGCGATGAGGAACAGGCTAGTGCATGACTTTGGTCTTTTTAGTGTTGATGGTGAGTCCAAAGTTGTCACAAGCCATGGAAAATTTGTCCATACTGACTTGCATCTCTGGGCCAGTATACAGAGCGCAGTCATCGGCAAAGAGGAAGTCTCTCAGAACACTCTCCTTCACTTTGGTAATAGCTTGAAGTCTCCTCAGGTTGAAGAACTTCCCATCCACTCTGTACTTGAGGCTGATTCCAGCAACACTGTCCTGGAAGGCATCATTCAGCATGGCAGTAAGCATCATGCTGAACAGTGTGGGTGTGAGCACACAGCCCTGTTTGATGCCATTGGTGACCGGGAATGCCTCAGAGGATTCTCCACCATCCAGTACTCTGGCCATCATGGAACTGGCATACCATCTGAATGAATTTGGGTGGGCAGCCGAACTTTGACGTGATCCGCCACAGGCCTTGTTGGCTGACAGTGTTGAAGGCTTTCGCAAGGTCAACAAAGGTTGTGTAGACCTCGCGATTCTGCTCCTGACACTTCTCTTGAAGTTGGCGTGCAGCAAAAATCATGTCAGTAGTCCCGTGACCTTTGTGGAAACCACACTATGACTCTAGAAGCAGGCCCATCTCCAGATGAGTGACCAGACGATTTAGCAGGACTCTTGCGAGGGTTTTTCCCTGTGGTGGAGAGCAGTGAGATTCCTCAATGGTTGTCGCATTCTTACCGGTTGCTCTTCCTCTTGTGGAGGCGTACAGTGGAAGCATCTTTAAGTTCCTGAGGAATGGATCCTTGCTTCCAAAAGGACTGGAACAACTCGGTGAGATTCTTGATAAGTACAGGACTGGCAACTTTGTAGATCTCTGCAGGTATGGCATCTGCCCCTGGAGCTTTGCCACTGGATAGCTGGCTACAGCTTTTGGCTACTACTGGTGGATCATCCATGGCGCAGTTGATATCGACCTGGGGAATCCTGTCTACTGCCTCATCGTTAATAAATGACAGTTGGTTGAGGATGGCTTCAGTGTTCAGTCCATTTCTGCAGGATCTGAGCCCTCTCTGTAATGAGAGTTGTACCATCTGTACTCAGGAGGGGGGAACTCCTGAAGATTGAGTTCCGTAGAGAGTGTTGAGGGCTTCATAGAACCGTCTTCAAGTCGTTTCTGTCAGCGTATCCCTGTGTTTCATCTGCCTTGGTGCTCAACCAGGCATCCTGCATTTTACACAGTTTATTCTGGACTGTCCTGAGAGCACTGGTAAAAGCATTTTTCTTGGCAGCTGATGATGGGTCGTTCTGACAGGCCCGATGAAAATGGTGCTTTTCAACAATTAGAGCCTGTATCTCCTCATCATTCTCATTGAACCAGTCGTGCTGCTTGCAGTGTAGGCGGCCCGAGCATCTTCAGTGCAGATGAATGGGCAGCGTCCTTGAAGCATTCCCAGTTGTCCTCAGTGCTGCCTGCGAGGTGGAGGTCAGCAAGCTTGATTTCTAAATCTTCAGCCAGTGCTGAAGCTATGCTGGGATTCTTTTGCTTGGCTGCATTGATTCTTTTCATAACCATGCCTTGTTGTGGTCGCCTCTTGGGTCTGATGCAGAGCCTCATTTTGGAGGCAATGAGCCTGTGATCTGTCCAGCAGTTAGCACCACACATGGCCTTGGTCACACTGACATTCTGCCTGTCTTTTCTCCTGACGATGACGTAGTCGATAAGATGCCAATGCTTACAGCAGGGGTGCATCCAGGAGGTCTTGTTGTGGGTAGGCAGACAGAAGGTTGTGTTGGTGATGAGGAGATTGTGTGCTGCACAGGTCTTCATTAAAAGTAGGCTGTTACACTTGCCCAATCCATGCCTCCAGTTGACTCCCTGCCAGATTGCAGAGTCACACCTTACTCTTTAATTGAAATCGCTAAACAAGATCAGCTTGTCAGTACTGCTCACAGCTGATAGTAGGGCATCTAGCTCTTCGTAGAACTTATCTTTCATTTTGTCCAGGTTGTTCGTTGTGGGGCCATAGGCGCTGACCAAGGTGGCTTGACTTTTGTTCTGTAGCAGAATCTGTAATATCGTAAGCCGGTTGTTCACACCCTTGGGTAGACTAGCATGTTTCTGAACAAGGTGACTCCTGACGGCGAATCCAACTCCAGCATCATAATGCTCATCGCTGCTGCGACCGCTCCAGAAAAAAAGTGTATCCACCTCCAGTTTCAGTCTACTGACCTATGTTGGCAAGATGAGTTTCACTCAGGGCTGCAATGTCAATGTTGTATCTTGCAAGCTGTCTGGCAACTAAAGCTGCTCTCTCTGGTTTGTCTGCTGTAGGGTTGTCCAAAAGCGTGCGCATGTTCCAAGTACCAGTGGTGAGCGATGTCACCTTGTGTTTTATTTTGTTTGTTCGACTGCAAGATGGGATCCCCGCCAGCTGCGGTAAACTGGCCAGAGTGTAGTGAAGCAGGCAATGTTTAGGGCACCTGTTCTAGCCTCTTCGTCATTCTATGGCGGTGAGCAGTGCATTCTTGAAGAGTATCACCACTGCTTCGGTCAGCGGAAAACGACCATTAGACGTGAGCCGCCTGTGTGGAGGTCTGTGACTACAGCTCCCAGTGTATCTGCACCTGCTGCTTTGTCGCTTGCCCATCGCCACAGGACTTCAAGGGTTGAACAGGACGATGATGATGATGATGGTGTCGAGACTAGCGCTTGATTTGGATTAAAGTGAGGGAGAGTTGCGCAGCGTCAGCCTCACTCTCTCTTCCCAATTCCTATCTGGATCCAGCGGCAAGACAAGGGTCAAGACGGCTTGAGATGGGACTAGGCGCAGTGGGCGACCAGGCTGTCTTCTGATATTGAGGAAGAAGGCTGTAGACTACAGGGTGACATCAGTGGGCTAGTCGGGTTGATGAACAGTGGTAACTGTTATTTGACCCATACAAGAGATAATGCATTTGGGGAAGGCTAACCAGGTAAAGGGATAAACAATAAATAGTTGAATACTGAGAAGTAGAGAGGAACTGAGGCACCATGGAGGGCATGTCCACAGCAGGTGGCTGAACAGGTAGCTAAGGTGATCAAGAAGGCATACGGGATACTTGCCTTTGTTAGCTGAGGCCTGGAATATAGGAGCCGGATTGTGTAAAAACACTGGTTAGCTGGAGTACTGTGTGCAGTTCTGTAATTTCAAAGAAAGTTGGAATTGGTCGAGAGAGTACAGATGAGACCTACATGGATGCTGTGGAGACTGGAGAGTTTTAGTAATGAGGAAAGGTTAGTTTGGCAGTTGAGTTCTGAATAAGTCATATTGGACTTGAAATGTTAATTCTGTCTCTCCACAGAAGCTCAGTTTTTCCAGCACTTCATTTCAAATGTCCATCATCAGTTTTTGCTTTATCATATTAGATTGGCTAGGATTGTTTTTGTGGTGCAGAGGAGGCACCTTGGTGTTGTCCCAGTTGAAGTGCATAAAATTGAGGGCTTTGAAAGGAGTGGGTAACTCGGGGACATTGATTTAGGATAAGTGGTGGGAGATGAGCAGCGATTTTGAGGAGACATGTTTTTATAGAAGCCCTACAGTGCAGAAGGAGGTGATTTGTTCGGCCCATCAAGTCTGCAGCAACTTTCTGACAGGGCATCTTACCCTGGCCCTATCCTTGTAATCCCACATGTTCACCCTGTTAACCCCCTAACCCACACATCTTTGGACACTAGGGGCAACTTAGCATGGCCAATCAACCTAACCTGTACATCTTTCCGACTGTGGGAGAAAACCAAAGCACCAAGATGAAACTCATGCAGATGTGGGGAATAGGTGCAAACTCTACACAGTCATCCAAGCTGGAATTGAACCCATGCCCCGGCACTGAGGCGGCAGTGTTTGCCGCTGTTCCACGCTATTGTGCACTGTATCACCCTTTTTACCCAGGAATTGTTGGGAATCTGAAACTGACAGCTGGATACTTGTAATGTTTAAGAAGTAATTGCAAATGCACTTGTAGTATAACCCACAAGCAAGTGGATTAGGTTGGATCGCTTCTCGAATGGGAAGTGGAATGGGCTGGTATGGACATTGATGTAAATTTCTGAGAATTCTTCCACTTCAGTTATTACATGTTCAGTTACGTTAAAAACTTGACTGTTTCTCCCTCTGCTTTTTTAAAATTGATCTAAGCCTTGGAGTTCCTTTTAATTGTTCTTCTAGGTCCCTTTAAACAGTGGTACCTGCATATGCAAGTTGCTTTTTGGCTACATAACTGTAAAGGTGCTTTTATATTGGCTTTTTTCTGTTGGCTCATGAAGCAGTTGTAGTCCACCTGAAGGGCCAGTCTTGATAGATCTTGCAATGATTGAAAGTTGTTTAAATCCTCAGTTTCTGTAAAGCTCTGTTTGTAGGTGGTGTGAGTGAAGTGACATGAACGAGAGAGCGATTCTGATGAAAAGGCACCATCCTATACTGCTAACTCAGTATTTCTCTCCACAGATGCTGTCAAAGCAGATGATTTCCGGCATTGTCTTATTGAGAAACGAAGTACTTTCACTTATATAGTATTTTCTTGATCATAGGTTCTCTCAAAACTGCTCTCAGCCAATTAAGTACTTTTGAGATTTAATGTTTCACTGTGGTGATACACAGCAACAAATTTGCCCACAGCATGATAATGCAAGGTAGCAGTAAGAAAAATTATCAGTTAATGTATTTTTAGTGATGCTGATTGAGACACAAATACTGGTCAGGACCCTGGGAAAATTCTCTTGACGCCAAAGTGCCTTCATAAATTGTGTGGCCAAGTCTCTGGAGTGGGGCTTGAGGTGACAACTTTCTGATAGAAATGTTACCACACCCTCAAGACTGGCCTTCGAACTTCTGTCTATTCTCGCTCAACTTATTTTTTTTCCCCCCTAAAACAATAACACAGTGCTTGACCTCTATCTTGGAACCCTTCCAATTGTATGCCTCCACACCTTAAACTATAGTGACATCCATTATAATGTTGGTACATATATGTAAAGAAACACAAATGAAAGCCTACTGGCTTTATGCCATTGTAGTTGTAATGCCATGCTAGAAACCTGCGTCAGGGAGGAATTTGTTCAAAGATAATGTTGTGACTGTTAAGCAGAATGAGGTGCGTATTTCCATGAATAGTAGCATAGCATTTGAAGAGCTACACTTATAAATAAAATGAGGAACCACACAGACAACCTTCTTATGGGTGAATAAAATGTAAGTCCTCTTTGAAGCAGTATTTACAATTTGATTCTCGGTCAGAGCATGTCTTCACCACACCCCTCTGATTTTTCTCTGGTTTACTGAGCCTTAATGTCTATATAGCCTGTCTTCCCAACTCTTTTGGGTTTGATTAATGGTGTTGGTCCCTGGTGTGGGTGTTAGGAAGCTTGTAACTAAACTTGCTGCTCTAAATAATGAGAGATTTTGGTAGCCTCGTGATTATCATATTGCAGTTGCAGTCCAGTGGCTGAGAGTCCAAATTTCACCATGGGGAAATTGAATCAATAAACCTGTTGATTTGTGGCCTGACAGCTGAAAGTCACCACATTATTGTAAAAACTCAACTGCTTCGCTAATATCCCTCAGGAACCTGCAAGTGACTCTAGTCGTGTGTTATGCGGTTGTCATGGTAACGAAGGATGAGTATTAAATGTGGCTTTGCCAGCATCACTTTTATCCAAAGAACAAATATTAATAAAAACCTAGTTAGTGGTGAAAATTGGAGTGGAGAAGGATAAAGTTAATATAGGATTTAATGAATCATCATCTTTATAACTAGCTTGTCCTCATGTTTTATAAAAAGGGCAGCTTTATTCTGTGCAAAATCAGATTGAAGTTTTGAGTTGTTTTCCATCTAAGAGGACATGTATGTGATTTTGTACCTGCTAACAGGTGTCTTAAGATACTTCTTTTGGTTTCATTAGTTTCCTTTTCTGAACAGAATTTGTGCTTTCTGCTTCATATTTAACAGATGTTCCAGCTATGTAATTTAAACATTCCACAAGCCTTCCAAACAAAGCAATTAGAATTTGGAAAGTTTATCATCACTACATGCAAGCAAAAAAGCCCTAGCTAATGCTGATTTGCATCTTGTATACTTTTATTTGATTTTTTTAATCTTTCATTTTTAAGTGCATTAGTTTATGTTGTGTACATTTCCGAAGGTTCTATCAGTACCTTTGGCATAATGACCATGTGCCCCTACGTCATGCTTGAGCCCAGACAACAACAGCTTCACGTAACGCCTTTAAAATAGTAAGATCTTCAGAGCGTTATCATACAAAATTTGACCATTCATGGTATTCGTTGGTATGTACCAAAGATTTGGTCAAAGAAGTAGTCTTTAAGAAACCTCCCAAAGAGGAAGAGAGAAGCTCAGATTTAGGGAATGAATTTCAAAGTTGAGGCATGGTCAATAATAGAGCAATGGAAATTGGGGATGTTTTTTTAAAAAAAAGGCTAGAATAGGAGGAGAGGAGATACCTTGGAGAGTTAAAGGATTGGAAGAGCTTACAGAGGTATAGTGGAACAAACAGAGAGCTGCATGTACTATGCCAATGAATGGGTGCATCATGGGATTCATCAAAGTTGGAATGATTATAATTATAAGTATGTCTCAGGCACTGTATGTATAAATATGTGGCTAGGTTTTCACTTTTGTCTTACACCCGAAGTGGGCAGGCAGTCAGCACCTCGACAGCCCCTTTGCCTCTGCCATTCAAGTGAAGCGATGCAAAATTGAATTGCTCTAGTCCAGGTAGATGGGTGAGGTTGGAGGGGGCGGGGTTTGCTCCTTCCATGAACGGGATCTCGGGAAGGGTGGCCAGGGTTTGGTGGGGAGGGTGACAGGTTGCCTGCAGCAGGGTTTTACTCTGTCCTAAGTGAGGGAGAGACATAGAACAGCCATTCTCACAATCCATAGGAATGAAGTGCTGGGTGTGCACAGACATGGATACCCAGACAGTACTGTTCATCGCGGATGTTTGGGTAAACAGTAACCATCTCAAAAATCCATATCAGGAATATACATGCATTGCCCAAACCAAGGGTCCAAAGGTGTTCAGGTTAGGTTGATTTAGCTATGCTATATTGCCCCTTTGTGTTTGGGGATTAGCAAGGTAAATCCAGGGTTAGAACCTGTGTGGGATTGTTGTGCAGGCGCGATGGGCCAAATAGCCTCCTTCTGCACTGTAGGGATTCTATGATTCTAGTCTATGGGATTTGAAAAAACGGATGTGAATTTTAATTTTGAGACAGTGTCCAAAGGGGAAACCAGTATGGGTTGGTGCACTTGAAGGTGATAGAACTTGATGTGATTTAGGATATGGCACCAGAGTTTTTGGATGAACTGAAACCTATGGAAAGTAGGATGCCTACCAAAGAAGTATTCTAATAAAGTCATAGATGGCGGCTCACCGGCTGATAGGCAAAGGCAGTGGCAGTGATGAGGTATATTATAAAGGTAGAAGTAGTTACTTTGGTTATTGTGAGAATCTGTGCTTGGCAGTTCAACTAGGAGTCGAGTCATACCTGAGTTCCTGAACTACCTGGTTCAATCACAGATAGTAGTTTGGGAGGAGGATAAAATCAAAGAGTCAGCATAGTTTATGCTGAAGATTAAAGCCAACAGCTTCTGCTATTTAGTTAAAGGAAATTTTTTGGCATTCAATACTAGCTGTCAGATGAGTATTGAGAAAGCTCAGAGGCATTGGAAGGGTCAAGAGAGGTGATGATAAGGTTGAGGGCTTACACATAGAATCCTTTGTGCTTTCAGATATTGTTGCCTGTAGATGAATAGGATGGGGCAATATCAGCTCCAGAGAGTATTAACCAGTGAGCATTGCCTGACAATTTTATCATTGTGCACAATTTTTTCCCTGTTCAACATTCACATTGGCACTTTCCAGCAGAGTTCCATGAATAATAATTAGGAGTGGAAATTCTTGTTCTATATTCTTGTTTCTAGTGCAGCTACACTGAGGAGAATTCTAATGCTCCAGATATTCCATCCATTTGGGAGCAAATAACTGAACACTGACCAGAAATTGAATTGGCAAATCCTAGTCTGTTTCATGTCATGCCACAGAGTGCATTTACTAAGTCATCAAAATTCTTCATCCAAGCTTTTAATCTAAAATGATGCCAGCATGTGTTCTCTAAGTCAATAACAATGTCTGAATTCTTTGCATAACTTTGTTCTTTTGATATTGAGTGCATGCTTCACTACAAAGATGATCTTTGTATACAGTTGGAGATTTTAACTCCCACTAGCAAAATGGGATGACCATAGAGTTAAAATGGAGGTGCTGCTGTGTTTCCTGGGACCATCTATAGAAGCCAACTAATTTCATACAAATTGGATTGTACATGGCATATTAATGCTATTAAAACCTGGTACTGCAGGAGAGGCCTTTTGATGTAAACTTATTTTTGTGGTCCCAGAAGAAGCAGAATGTGTTAATGAGGCCTGCAGCTTGAAATGAACTGGACCTTCCGTCACAGTTCTGAGATGGCCAGCCTGCCTGGTTTGTCAGCTGGCACCTGATAGTTAAAATCCTGTCTACAATATCAATAGAACCAAATATTTTAACAGATCTATGTATTTGGTGATAAATTTTAGGTGACCACAGCAGTGTTGCTAACTGATTTGCATGATAGGTTTGTTAGGAATTGCAAGTTGGTGACAAGAGTTAAAACAAAAACTTATTTTCAACCAACTTGGGAGGAATTTTCCAGCCATTCACACCAGTGGGATTTTCTGGCTGCACGCCAAATTCTCCGTCTTCACTGGTAGTGGGACATGAACAGCCGGTAAGATTGCTCTCGCTCTCTCACACAAGACCTTTTTTGCTAAATATTGATGAAGGGATTTCTTTAATTCTTAGCAAAAATTACTTTTATTTGTTCTTGTAATGTGAGTGTCACTGGCAAAGTCAGCATTTGTTGCCCATCTTTCAATGTCTAATATTGATTGGTGAGGAGTGGAGAAGGGGAGCTGGTTCAAGTGAAGAAAGATTTAGAAATTCAAAGACATAGGTTAAGGCAACAGTATAGCAACGTGAGTATCAATTCATGGTAAGCAGAACTAGTCATAGATGAGATGAAACAGATAGGGAAGTGAAGTCCCTTTATACCCAATCTTAACTATGACTGGTTGTGCGTAACACGAATTGGCCCAAGTAGCTACTACCAGTTCTGAGTAAGTTTTCTATGTACATGGTAAAGGATTCCTTCACATTTATGAAAACCCAAATGGAATTGCATATCAACAGCAACGTTTGTGTTCTTGTACTCCTTCGACATTGCTAGCCTATTCATGAGAGAATCGCTCAAGGGAGCTATAGATATTTGCACTGCATACTGGCGATCTTGACACATCACTATTGTCTGAATCTGTATTAATTGAATTTATGAACTCAGGAATTCAGTTTTAATGTCATTGTGTTTGTCCAAATAGGTGGCATTGCCATGGAATCCCCTTTTTAGGCTTGGTTGTCATCAACATCTTTGGGTTCCACGGAAGTTGTGTCTTCAATGGAATAATACCTAATTTCCAATCCTGATATGTAAATATACTTGTGCTGTATTTGAATCCATATCTATATGTAAGAATTTCCTTACACACCTTAATGGGCTCCACCCTGTGCTCAGGTCCAACTTAGAAATGGAGTAATTAAATTAGCTTCCTTTTCTTCATGTGCTCCTTGAGATATCTGCCAGTGGGTTCTCAGCTACCATCTATGGTAAACCTACCTTCACTGGTCATTATATAGGTTTGAATTACTGCAGTTCCACACGCTATAGAATTGGCCTTATTGGTAACCTTGTAAATTGAGCCTTGAGACATTTGCTTACCATGCAAGCTTAATGCTGGTATAGGGTGCAGTAAACTTATTCTGAGCGTAATGACTACCCTGATCAGACCACTGATCATTGTACATTGCACAAACTCCTGAATGGGCTGCAGCCTGCCATCTTCAAGCCTGAAAAGTGCCGAGTCTACCTCAGATTATCCTGGAAGGATAAGGTGTCTCAAAAATTTCAGCAAGAGGTGAAGCTAGTCAGTGTTTCATGCTGCTACTATGCAGTGGCAACACAAGTGGTTTTCTCCACCAACAGGATGATGCCATCAAGCCAAAAAAAAATTCTGCCTATCATACAAATAAGAAATATTATATAAGAACTTCAGCGCCACTGTGATACCATATAGACCTATGTACTAACGACTGGCGAATTGTATCAGTAGCGTGTATCTGTTCACAACAGGCAAAGTACTGACCATATCTAACCAGGCCGTGATTGCAAAACTAAAAACAGTGTTCAGCATTAGATGTGCTTCTGTGATTGGATTGTACTGAACAATCCTGAATTTATTCAGAGTTACACTGACAACCAGTGTAAGATTATCAATCGGGCTTGCAATGTGTCTCACTTACAAGTGCTAGTACTTAAACAGTAGGCTCTGTCCTTTGCAGATAAAGGGTGTATGTCCACACATTGCTATTTTGCCAACTAAAAAATTTGGGGGACACCAGTTCCCTGGTTCGTTCACCATGGCAGCCCTACTGTGACTGAGTCCACTTGCCAATCAGTCAGTATTGCGAATGTGTTGAACGTAGCTAGGATGAATTGAATTGCATTGTTATCTTATTTATGCCAACTTATTCCAATAAATTTCAACATTGCATAGTGTTTTCCTTGTGGTCAGGCCATTTAAATCTTCTCTTGCAGCATAAATTCTTGTTCCCTTTACAATTAGTGTTCTTGTGTCTGAATGATGAGTGAAGACAAAAAGCTTTGATAGCATGAATCTTTTCTTTCTAGCAGTTCTCAAGTTCTGTACCATAAAATTACGATGTACATTTTCCTTCACGTTCACATTCCTGTACCACAGTTTCTACCTCTGATCTGATGAATTTGCATATCTTGTTTTTTTCAACATCTTTGCTGTATGCCTATAAGAATAGAGGAGGACTCTTAAGATATGAAGGTTTCCTGAAGACGATAATTCAGTATGTCTACATCTTGTGAAAACAACCTAGAAAGGTGCCAGGTTTAATTTATGTTTATGCTGCGTTATCTAGTCTCTTACAGTTACATAGGGATGTTTCAATTAAACTTCATGGTGGGTTTAAGGAGAGGAGAATTGGCTACAGTTCTTCCTACTAATTGCTAGCCAGCAGTCATTGGAAGGGTGTACCTGGAATTCAGTTATGATAAGACCCTGCTTTGCTGTGATAGCTCCTGTTCCAATTGTGTATTGATGCTCTCTGTTTGTGATCACACATGAAGAGTGGGCACTTTGTAATGTGCAGATGGAAAAATGAGGTGTTTGATGCCATAACCACAGCAAGACATCAGTGCCTTCAGAGGATCAATGGGAAAGGAGGAAGAGGAAAAATTGGCAGATAAAGGAATAGGAAAAATTCTGACTCTGTCAGGCAGCTGACAAATCCACTCCTGGAATTGTTTTGCCCTATAGTCCAAAGTTCTCACCTCAATTTCATGGCTAGTTCTTCTGCAACTTTGATATCATTGCTGATGAAGCCGAAATTACTTCTGCCCAGCAGGAATGAACTAACAATCTGATCTGTACCTTTGGCTTGCAAGATAGGATCCGTTCTTAATGTGTGCTTCTTTCTGAGAAACATAAAAGCTCAATGGCGGTTGCTACTTTGCTGCAGTAGATTTAGATTTAGTGTTTGTTCATTCTCCGTTGTACAGTTCTGGGACTTTTCTTTTGATGAACCATCTTATGATTTGCCTACTGCAAAATCCTATTTCTAAGAGCTTTAAATGTTACCGATTAAAGACAGAACATTTACCAAAACTCCAGTTAGAGTTTCTGTGGCAGTCTGCTTTCAACTTTTTTGCTGTGTAACTGTCTTGGCTGTAACTGTGTTCACTTGTTATTTTGATAGCCAATTGAAACTAACAGCTTTACAGATTTTTACACATAATTTGAGCTTCTTATGAGTGTTCTGCATTATTGGGTGTGTCGGGGCGTGTGCGTGAGTGTGTGTATGTGTCAGGGCACGCGCATGTGTCGGGGGCTGTATATGTGTGTGCGCGCGCGTGTGTCAGGGGCTGTGTGCGCGCCAGTTTGTCACTTTAGGACGCTATTTGCAGGTGCCTCCAATTCTCACAAAAAAGTTATGTTCCATTTTCTCAAAGATAAAATTGGCGTTGATGGTGTCTATACCCTGAAAATGTCATATAGAAAACCACAGAGATACATTCTTATAACTGAAAAGTAATCAGATTTGACCTTTTAGGCCGGAGCAGCCACAGCCTCATGGCTTCACCTGAGCTTGAAGGGAGCTGCTTGTGATTAAATTTTCCACTTTATTAATTTAGATCACGTCACTTGCCAGTCTCGGATTTCTTTGTTCCCTCCTGAAGCCATCTACCTTTGCTGATTTTAGAGTCAGCCAAGGCTTCCTCTACAGGCGATCGATGACCTACTTAAGTCATGGTCTGATTATGTTGGCAATAATGTGACCTGATCTTTAATTAACGTCAGTGGGAATCCTGCATTGTCTGTGACCAGTAGTGGGAAGTGCTGGCTGACCAATAGAAAACAGGTAAATTTTTAAAATCTGCTTTTGTTGCAAGTGCTTCTGGGCCAAGAAAAGTTGGAATCCTTCCCCGGGGCCTCCACTCCCACTTCTCCTTTCTGCTGTGCCCATCACCACATTGATTATCAAGTGGGGGGAGTGGTGGATGGAGAGATTACCACAGGCTTTCAGCTGCATCTTATGCAGTAAAATTACCTCCACTCACTGCTGGCCACATACTGGATCTGGCTGAGTGTCAGGTGTGATTCCAGAAGCCTTGATGTTAATAAGACCCTGCTCTTAAGATTGCCAAACTCCTGGTCTGTCGGTATGTGCATTCCCTTTTAAAATCTGGATCTTCATCTACTTTGGTAATATAATTTGTTGCAGACTTCTGATCCCCTAATACTTTGCTTTCCACTTGCTGTCTACTACTTCTCCTTTACAAAAACATTCCTTTAGAGGAGCACTGAATAAATGCAAGTGGCACCTGTAGTTGTGATAGTTCCCCTTATCCCTAATCATATAAAGAGTAAAGCCAGGGAGTTATAATTTCCCACCATCATGATCCAGTCATAACCGGGACAAAGGCAGCGTGCAGGCAAAAATAAGTATTTTTAAATGAGTCCTATAAATGAATTGGAAGCTAAGGAGGTATGGTGATTTACAAGACTCAAACTTAGGTAGAAATAGTCGTCAAAATTGTAAGAAGAGATGAAAAATAGTAATGCCTTGATGTGTTGTTAAAAGGTTTAAATGCAAACTGAGAAAAACCAAGAAATTAAAATAAATGTAGTGAAAGTAATGCTATAGAAAATGAGAAAGAAAGGTATTAGATAAGAAACCTTAAATGAAGGGAGTGAAATCAAAAATAAAGTGCAGCAATTGAAATCTTATATATTGTAATGCAAAATTTGGATGGAGTCCTGGAACAGAGAGCCTATTGAGAATATGTTGAATATTGTTTGGATGAATTGAATCGCACTGTTATCTTATTTATTCCAACTTATGCCAATAAATTTCAACATTGTGGTCAAATCGTTCAGATCAATAATTCTTTAAAATGCACGTGCTTTCTGCCTTCCTTCCACTGAGTAAATGAACACCTGAATATGTGCTTCTTTTACAATATGAAACCCTCCCACCCACACCTCTAATGATAAATGTGGGAACTCATTGACATGTTAGTTGTTGAGATCAAGACTGTGTGATCAGCTGCCTCTATTGCCTATCTCCCTTCCATTAGACTGCCTGGCCAGCTTTATGCCTAATCTCAAACTTGAATTTTGTTCTAATTTTTCTCCAACTCCCCTTAGGCCCTTCTGAGGTCAGCTTTTCCAAAGAGCTACTTTCTGTTCCCTTGACTCTATTCCCAGTAACTCATCGACTACCCAACATACCCTCCTGGTCCCCATCTTGGCTTGTATTGTAAAAGTTCTCTTTCTTTGGATGTTGTCCCTTTCTCTTCCTATATCTAGTGGCATCAATCCTCCTCAAAAAGCCAACACTTTGCTCCTCTGTTCTTGCAATCCCACCTTCCATCTCCAACCTCACTTTCCTCTTCAAAGTTCTTGTTGGCTCCTAAACATGTTCACATCTTTCCAGGAACTCCATGTTTGAATTCCACCTCAACCTTGCACCTGCAATGAGGTTTCTGCGCTTGCCCATGTATTGAAACAGCTCTTACCAAAATCATAAATAACATCCTATGTAATAGTGACAAAGGCAAACTTTCTTTTCTTGAGCTGTCTATAGCCCTTAACACAGTTAACCACACTTTCCTCCTCAAATGCCTTTCCGCTATCATCCAGTTGGATAGGAATGCTCTTAGCTTGTTCTGTTCTTAGATATCTAATCTTAGCTAGAATATCACTTGCAATGGCTTGTACCTTCTGCACTTATGTTTGGTGTTCACAAACAATGTCTCCTTGATCCTCCTCTGATTTCTCATCTGTGTTGCCCCTCAGCAACAAACTGCAAAAGCACAGTGATATCTTTTACATACATGCAGACAAGATCCAGTCTGACCTTGTCACCATCTCTCACTCTCTTTCTCCATTGTTATTAAATTATCAGTACTGGATGAGCAAGAAGTTCCTCCAATTAAATTTTGAGAAGATCAAAGCTGTTGTTTTCAGTCCTGCTGTAATTGCCATTTTCTATCCATCAACTCCATCCCCTTCCTGGCAGCTATCTGAGCTTAGATCAGTCTGTTTGTAATGTGGGTGTTACATTTCACTCCGAGATGAGCTTCCAACATCAAAATCACGCCGTTGCTAATACTGCCTATTTTCTCATCCGTAATGGTGATTTTGAAGTCACATTTCTTTTTGGCCTCATCCCTCCCTTTCTCTGTAACCTCCTTCAGCCCCACAAACCTCCCAAGATTACTGCGCTTTTTTAATTCTGACCTGTTGAGCACCCCTAATTTTAAACAGTCGACCATCGATTGCTACACCCTCTTTTTATTGCCTAGGTCTTTAGCTCTAGATTACTCTCACTTCACCTCTCCTCTTCTCTGCCTCGCTTTCTCCCTTTCAGCCACTCCTTACATTATACTTCTTTAACTTGACTTTTACCCATCGAGGCTAATATCTCCTTACGTGGCTCAATATCATGGCTATAATGCTTCTGTGAAGTCTCTTGGCAGTATTATTATGTTCAAGGCGCTGTATAAGTATAAGCTGTTATTATGAAAAGCCAGCTCTTGACAGTAAGGAAGCCTTGTGTAAAATTTATCAGCCGCTGGTTTGTTGAGTCTCAATTTGGTCAAGCTCTTTTTGAAAATTAAGGACAGATAAGGGGTCATAAAGTGGTACAGTGCAGAAAAGGCCCTTCCACGCATTAAGTCTGCACCAACAATAACTACCATTAAAGTCATGCTAATCCCATTTTCTAGCATTTGTCCCAAAGCTTTGAATGTTATGATATTCCAAGAACTCATCCGAATAAATTTTCAAGGTTGTAAGGTTTCCAGCCTCCACTATCTTCCCAGGCTGTGCATTTCAGATTCGCTCCACCTTTTCTGAGTGGGAAAAATAAATGACAAAAGGAGGAATTTTTTTTGTCCTCTTTCCTTTCCGTTTACTTGATGGACAAATTAATCATAATAGAGTCTTTTGAATTACAATTTTAAGTGCATCTACCAAGAAAGTTTTGCAGTGCCTCCTTTGAGGCTCCAGGCTCTTAGCTTATGAAGTTGACACATCCAGTAAGAAACACCTTTTTATATACCCTATCTAATCAGTGGAGTAAAACTGAACTCCCTGCATCTTCTATTCCATTTACGCTCTCAGCATTCTAATAGTGTGAAGCTGTAACTGTGCCAGATCTGCTGAGTGTAATTCCTGTGAGTGTTTGAACCAGGTTCATAACTTATTGCTTCAGAATTGACCATATAATATTCAGACACTTGCCATCACAATGTAATCTGTAGCAAATAATGCAAAGTACTATTGAAATATATTATTTTTGTTTGTGCTAACATATGTACGGATTGATCAAGATCTGATTCCAGAATTAAGTGTGAGAGCTTCAGTATGGAACGTTATTTTGCAGAAGGGGTACAAGTGGAATTAATTCACGTTGTATTAACCAAAGTGGATTTTGGACAGTGGGTAACATAAATGGGCTATTTGAAATTTTACAAGTTTGATTCTTCAGAATATTTGGTGAAATTGGGATTAGCAAGTTAAGATAAAGAATGGAAATAAAATTAGCATTAATTTTTTCTTTGGTTAATGTAGAGTAGATTTTGTTGTAACTTTAATATAATCTGCTGCATTTCTTAAAATGTCTCTCTTTCATTTCCTGACTCATTGACAATGCACAATCTTTGTGCCATGTGATTGTGGCAACGGCACTATTACACATTATTTTTGCAGGTTGAAAAGTCTAAGACTAGAGGAGTAAGTCTAAAAATTCAATACAGGGAGTGCAGGAGTGAAATCAGGAATTACTTCTACATATAAAGGTAGAAACTAGAACTCTCTCTTCCACAAATGGCAGCTGATGCTGGGTCAGTTTTAAATATGATATTGATGCGTTTTTGTTAACTGAAGGTGTTAAAGGACATGGAGTTGTGTTGCAGATCAGCCACGATCGCATTGAAAGGGAGAAACAGGCCTGAGGGGAAATGGCCTACTCATGTCATGTACCTGTGTCCCCAACACTAAGTTGTGGGTTCTGCCAATAACTGAAGCCATTTTGCAGTGACTGCTGATCTCCATCACATTTAGTGGTGCTGTGCTGCTGCGCGTACAAAATATAAATGCAAATATGCAAATTTACTGACTCTGGTGTATAGTCACCTGAGAACTATTTTGCCAGAAGTTAGATTTTATACAGCCATGCTTTGTGAAAGAGGTGGGGAAGAACTGGTCCATTAAATCTTTTGTATCCTGTGAAATAATACTGTTGAGGTTATCTTCATGTTGTCAGCTTGCTCATATGGATGTGTGCTGAATATACTGGTGCTAACCTGAACTTTAGATTGGTAGTGTGGACAATTTAGCTTGGTGATCAATGGTTATTCAAGTGACAGAAATAAAATGAAATCCATCTTGTTCTTTCTGTAGCTTCATGACCTTGATTTCATTACCCAGTTCTGTTCATAGATTTGTTTAAATAGATCCAAATCTCATATCTAATTAATTCATTAAACACAAGCAATTGATTAAAATCTCCCCCCACCAAAAAAAAAATTTAATCGACAAATTGAGTTGAATTATGGATTTTTGGTTAGCATCTCATTAATTAAACATTAGAATAAAGGTTCGGATAAACTGTAATATTTTTATTTTCCCATGGAAAATATGTTGAATCTTTGTTTGGACAACAGCTGAGTGTTAATATGTTAGATTAGAGTCACAGCACATTCAACACAACTGGACAATGCCAATTTTTATGCTCTACACAAGTCTACTTCCATTCTAATACCTCTTCCTACCCTGCCCCTGAACAATCTCTCTCTTTCATTTTTCCTCATGTATCTACCAAGCTGCCCTTAAAAGAATCAGGGTTGCCATCTTTAAAAATCTGTTAAGTAGCAAGTCCACATTCTTGCTACTTTGCGGTGGAAAAAAAATCCCCCCACATTCTTCATTGGATCTGTCAGTGGCCATCTTGTATATATGTCTACCTATTCTGGATTCATCCCACAACTGGGAAGTTTCACCACACCTACCCTATTCAACTGTGTCGTAATTTTTAAGGCACATATCAGGTCTCCTCTTATCTAGAGAAAAAAGCCTCACTCTAATTACTTTCTGATTAGACTATAAGGATAGGAGCAGAAGTGGGTCATTCGGCCCCTCGAGTCTGCTTCACCATTCAATGAGATCATGACTGATCTGATATAACCCTCAGCTACACTTTCCTGCCCTATCACCATAACTTAACTGATTAAAAATCTGTCTATTTTAGCCTTGAACATAGTTAATGACCTTGCCTCAATGGCTGTCAGTGGTAAAGAATTCCACAGATTCACTTCCTTCTGACAAAAGAAATTCCCCCTCATACCTGTTGATCCCTTGATCAAAGATTATACTCTCTGGTCCTAGGTTCTCTCACAGGAGGAACATAAGAAAAACATAAGAACATAAGAAATAGGAGCAGGAGTAGGCCATCTAGCCCCTCGAGCCTGCCCCGCCATTCAATAAGATCATGGCTGATCTGTCGTGGCTCAGTTCCACATTCCCACCCTCTCTCCATAACCCTTAATCCCCTGTCTTATGAAAAACCCATCAACCTGCGTCTTAAAAATATTTAGTGAGGTAGCCTCCACCACTTCAACGGGCAGAGAATTCCAGAGATTCACTACCCTTTGAGTGAAGAAGTTCCTCCTCATCTCTGTTCTAAACCCCCCCCCCCCCCTTTATCTTGAGGCTGTGCCCCCTAGTCCTACTATCCTTTCTCAGCAGGAAGAGCCTCTCCACCTCTATCCTATCCATCCCATTCATCATCTTATATGTCTCAATGAGATCTCCCCTCATTCTTCTAAACTCTAACGAATACAAGCCTAGTTTATTCAGCCTCTCCTCATAGCTCAACCCCCTCAACTCCGGCATCAGCCTAGTAAACCTCCTCTGCACTCCCTCCAAGGCCAAAATATCCTTGCGTAAGTACGGCGCCCAAAACTGCACACAGTACTCCAGCTGCGGCCTCACCAATGCCCTATAGAGCCGCAGCAAGACCTCCCTACTTTTATATTCAATCCCCCTCGCTATGAAGGCCAGCATCCCATTCGCCTTCCTGACCACCTGCTGCACCTGCAAGCTGGGTTTTTGCGACTCATGCACAAGGACCTCGAGGTCCCTCTGCACCATTGCCTGCTGTAGTTTTTCTCCACGTAAGTAATAATCCTTCCTACCATTATTCCTACCAAAGTGGACCACCTCGCACTTGCCAACATTAAATTCCATTTGCCAGTTCCTGGCCCATTCGCCCAGCCTATCTAGATCCTTCTGCAGACTCTCCACACCCTCTGCACAATTTGCCATTCCACCAATCTTGGTGTCATCAGCAAATTTCGATACGATACACTCGGTTCCCTCCTCCAGATCATCTATATAAATGGTAAATAGCTGAGGCCCCAGCACCGACCCCTGGGGCACTCCACTAGTCACCAACCGCCAATCCGAATAGCACCCGTTGACCCCGACTCTCTGCCTCCTATTTGACAACCAATCCTCTATCCACGCTAACACCCTACCCCCAACTCCATGTCCCCTGACCTTCTGTAATAACCTCTTGTGAGGTACCTTGTCAAACGCCTTCTGAAAATCAAGAAAGACCACATCCACCGGCTCTCCTCTATCCATCGCCCTCGACACATCTTCATAGAACTCCAGTAAATTTGTCAGACACGACTTCCCCTTAACGAAACCGTGCTGCGTCTGCTCTATCAAGCTATTCCCCTCAAGATGCCAACCTCTCAGCATCTATCCCATCAATCCCCTGAGAATCCTGTATGTTTCAGTAAGGTTACATCTCATTCCCAAGCTCCCGTGAGTACAGGTCCAACCCACTTAACCTCTCATAAGAAAATCCCTCCATATTTGGAATCAACCTAGTGAACCTTCTCTGGGCTTTCTTAATGTCAAAACAGCTTTTAGATAAAGGGACCAAAACTGTTTGTGGTGTTCCAGGAGTGGCATTACTAGTGCCTTGTATAGTTTTTACATGACTTCCCTATTTTTGTACTCCATTCTCTTTGAAATAAAGGCCAACTTTCCATTAGCCTTTTCAAAGCTAATCCCAATGCTGAATTTGCATGCAAGCTTTTTGTGATTTATGCACGAGAACCCCCAAGTCCCTGTAGCTGCAGTTTTCTGATATTTGGACCTTTTGCTCCAGTGCCTTAATAGCTTTTTGTATTGTGAAAGATCTAACTGTCCAATTGTGGCCTAAACAAAGTTCTGTATAAATTTTTAAGATTATTTGCTTTTATATTCTATTCCCAGTTTTATTTGCATCTTTTATGGTCTTATCAACTTTGTGTTGCTTTTTCTAGTGCTTTATGATCCGTATTGTCGGATTTGTTGGCTTTACTACCCTGTTTTCTTTCTTATGTCCCAAGAAATAATTCGTCTGCTTTTTCCTTTTACCAAGCCAAAATACTTTGCTCTTGTTACATTGAATATAATTTGCCATTTATCTGCCCACTCTGGAATCCTGTTTATGTTGTCCTGTATTTTGTATTCTACTTCAATTTCTATAACTCCCAATCACCTGAACGTTTCAACTTCATACCTCCAATTCCTCGTCCCAAATCATTTATGTATATTGTCAACAGCAGTGGCCAGTTGGCTGAGCAGCTGGCTTGTAATGTGCAGCGATACCAACAGTGCGAGTTCAATTCCCATATTGGCTGAGGTTATCCATGAAGGCCCTGCCTTTTCAACCTAGCTCCTCACCCGAGGTGTGGTGACCCTCAGGTTAGATCACCACCAATTGGCTCTTGCTCTCTCACCTTCGCCCTTTCTCAAAAATGAGAGAGCAGCTTCTGGTCCTCTGGGACTTTGGCAACTTTCATTTTGGTTCCTATTTAGTAACCATTTTTGATCTTTTCTATTACCTGGCTTTGACACCATGGTGACACGATGTTTGTCACAAGTCTATGCAGCATCTTATTCAGGGCTTTCTCAAATTTTATTCATGTCACAGCTACTACATTGCTCTTGTCTGCTCTTTCTCTTATCTCTCCAAATAATTCAATATGTTGACTGAGCATTCATTTTAGAAACCTATGCAGGTTTTTTTTATTGTTGAAGGAGTATTTTAGAAACTTATGTATTTTGCTGTCTTCATGCAAGAGATATCTGTTTATTAATACAACTCGCCTAATGCAAGGAACTCAAGGAGACAGTAATTCTGGTATGAAGATGTATTTATTGCCCAGGTCTGGTTTCTACCTTGGAGGAAGAGCATTCCAAGACAACTTGAATTACTCTAAATTATCGAGCCATTCTGTAATTATATTTCAGAAATCATCTGCCTGTCTACTCTGTCCATCTTAATAGAGTAGACCAGCCATAGAATCCATGCAGTGCAGGAGGTGGCCATTCGGCCCATTAAGTCTGCACTGACCACAATCCCACTCAGGCCCTACCCTATAACCTCATGCATTTCCCTAACAAGACACCCTGACACTAAGGGGCAATTTAGCATGGCCAATCCACCTAACCCGCATGTCTTTGGACTATGGGAGGAAACCGGTGCACCTGGTGGAAACCCACACAGACATGGGGAGAATGTGCAAACTCCATATAGATAATCAAACCAGAAATCCAACCCAGGTCCCTGGTACTAAGAGGCAGCAGTGGATTATTTACCTTGCCAATTACAGCCTACTCTCTGGCTGCATGAGAATTCATTGGTCTGGAGAATCTGGAGGCTCCCACCCACTTGTCTCTTAGCAATTTCAATTATGTAGGTAATAGAATTCAAAGGTACCTTTCCTGTGTTCTCGCAATTATGTAGGTCATAGAGTTCAAGATTTCCTGTTTTTACTGTCTACCAAGTGTTTCTTATTAGTAGGAAATGTCCCATTTATTTAGTGTCTGGGAACTATACTGATAAAAACTGTGCTCTGTGGCCATATTGTTCTAAAAGAATGTGATTCATTTCACTTGGCTTTCATCCTGTTATGCCTTGGGGCTGTCTGTATTTGGCCAAAGTGTACAGTATGCTTTCAAAAATACATATTTAAACTTTCTAACAGCAGTTATGTGTTTTTATGCAACTGTACCTTTGTAATCCCAGGTACTTCATACCTTTCTGAACTATATTAATTTCTAAATTAGTCGACACTGCTTTAGTACCAGGTTACCTTAATTTCCTCCAACAATTGTCCATCTTGAGATAACATGAAATATCTAGCATAGTTAGATTTTTTTTGTATGTGAATGCCATGGGGTTTATCTAATGTTTATCTAAACTCAACAATAATCTTGTGCAGAATAATAGACTTTGAAGTATAATATCAGGGCAGAAATATCATCTCATGGTCAGATTGTGTTGGGAAGTTGGAGTGGTATATAATTGTAATGTAAACCACACCATCAGGTCACAGTTTTTAGGTCACTCCAGAGGTTTTCATGTGATATGATGTACTTGCTGTTCATTTTATCAGGTGTTTTTTTTCAATTTTTGGTCTGTTGTTCTGGCAACAGCTGGCTTCAGCACAGATGGTGTTTACCAGTATTCAGTATTGTCGTTATATAAAATTCATACTGAAGTATTAATAATTGTAATGTCATTATTGCAAGTTTGTTGAGAAATAATTTGCAGTGAATTATTGGGAAAGTATATGACCGGCATATTTTAGAATATGTTAATTCTATGAAAGATGCAGGAAAGAATTACCTCTCAAATTATTCAACTTTATTATATTGCCATCTGGAAATCACAGCTAGAAACAGCTGTCCTTTTCTTATTATTATTGAACCAGCTGCAGTATTCTAGGTAAAAACATGATTTTCAGCTTGAAAGGAAAGAACATGCAAAAGCCAGGTGGACTTTACAATTCATGGTTAGCAAAATGTTCAGTTTGTGTTAGGTAACCTGTAGTCTTATGAACATAACATAGGAATTTGGAGAAGAAGTAGGCAATTCAGCCCTTCAAGTCTGTTCTGCCATTCAATTAGATCATGCCGATCTCTTCCTGGTCTCAAATCCACCTCCCTACCTGTTCCCCATATCCCTTTAACCCGTTCTTTCGAAATGTATCTATCTCCTTGAAATCACTTAATGATTTGAACTCCTCCACATTATGGGGCTGCAAGTTCCACAGATTCACCACCCTCTGTGAGAAGTAGTTGCTCCTCATATCAGTTTTAAATACGTCACATCTCAATTTATACCTGTGACCCCTTATTCTAAATTGCCCCACAAGGGGAAACATTTGGTCTATGTTTACTTTATCAATCCCTTTAAGATCTGTTCCATCTCATCCTTCTAAATTCCAGCAAGTATAAGTTCAATCTCTCATGCGTCAAGCCTTTCATCCCTGGAATCAATCCGGTAAACTTCCTCTGAACTGCCTCCATTGCCACCATATCCTTTCTCAAATAGGGAGACCAAAACTGGGCACAATACTTCAGATGTGGATTCACCAACACCCTATACAATTGCAACAACACTTCTCTACTTTTATACTCTCGTCCTTTTGAAGGGTGGTAACTAATTCAATATCTGGTATGTTACACTGAACAGATACATACACTGGGCAATAATCAAGGAGTCAGTTTTGATTCCGTAATAAGTATGTGTATGAGAAACAGTATAAACACTTCTTGGTTTTAATCATTTCACTTTTTCTAGTTTATATATTTTGCATAATCTTAGCAGAAATTGGATAACCTAGAATGCTAGTTTCTTTCCATTCCCATAGTATTCTGAAAGGGTGGCATTAACATTGCTGCACACTTTGCTCCGCAGTACTCCAAAGCACGTAATATGACATTTTTGCAGCAATTGGACTATTGGAATAAAACTATGTATAAAAGCCCTTGCTTAGTAACTATATAGTGTTTGTTCTAATTTTTTTTTAAAGCTGACTATTTATCTGTTATATTTTTGCTTTTTAGCAGATAAGATTGTCAGTGCTGTATGCTGGGTTTGATATTCATGGAGTTTGCTGTTCTTTCTCCAGTCGGTAACAGTTGTGATGGCCAGTGCAGTGCAAATGTGCCGGCTTGCTTAACAATGCTGATCTGAAAAATAAATCTGCAACGTAATCAGATCAAAGTCTCATGTTTAACCACCTAATTTTAAAAACATACCATCTGCACTGGAAGCAACACCTCGGTGTAAAACTGCTTTGAATTTCTCGCAAGGTTTAGGAAACGTACTGGAGAATTCTTGTCATGTGGGAAATAAGCGAAGTGACGTTAATTGGAATCATTTGCCACTGGTGGCACGTGGAGTGTTTGAATGGAATTTGCCCATTTTGAGACTAAGTGCAGTGGCCAGTGGCACCTGCCCCGCCAACAGAATGGAGGATCCTGTGTCAGATTTTGCACTTGAAAACTCTAATTATGCACAAGTCAGTTCTCTTCTGACATTCTTGCTGGGCCAGCAACTAATTCATCCACCCACCCTCACCTGATGGGTTTAAAAGTCCTGGTACCATATTTAAATACCCTGTCTCTCTTGCTCTGGCCCACTGTCCTCACTAGTCAAAAACTCAGAGGGAAAAGACTGGCCAAGGAAGTCAGTTCCTTGATTCAACCATTCTCCTTCCAAATACATCATCTACGAGGCACCCACATGGACCTCCACCCACCACATCTGGCATCTTTATCCATCTGGGTGGGTCAGTTGGCTGGATGGCTGGTTCATGATACAGTGATGCCAGTAGCACGGGTTGAGTTCCTGTACTGGTTGAAGTCTTTCACAAATAACCCTGCCTTCTCAACCTTGCCCTTTGCTTGAAGTGTGGTGATCCTTAGGTTATATCACTATCAACACGCTGTCTCTCTAAAGCAGCTTATAGTCCTCTGAGAATGGTGACTTTTGTTGCGGCCACCAAAACTGTATGAGAGAATGTGCATTGGGAAAACTGAGCATCCACAGGAGTTGTAATTTTGGCACTGTTAGTGAAAATTCACCTCTGTGCAGTGATTTTTAACATAATTTGCTTGACTGCTTTTCTGCTTTTCTACTTTTCAAAGTAACCCTGCCTTGTTTCTTGCATTTCAAGTTGGAATGTAACCTGTTTCATGAATTTTAAATCGGCCTGTGTTTCGAAAGAATATCTTTATCTTAATGTTGAAAACGTTGTGCTAGCTCTGCTCAGATTAAGAAATGAACAACAGTAGGCTCACTTGCATGATAGAATGTATGTTGATTCAAACTCTCCCTAGTCTAGCAACAGTTCAGTTCCGCAGCATTGCTAAAAAAGTGTTCTGCCATCATCTGATAAGCTTGATGTGTGTATTAGTGTAAAAAATGCTTCTCAGATATTGGAAGAGTTGTAATACAAATTTTGTTGAGGTATTGAATTTCACAAAGTTTCTGGGTTGTGGCTAAATGAATATTGCTGATTCACATTAAAATATATATGCATAAGAACATAACATAAGAAATAGGAGCAGGAGTAGGCCATCTAGCCCCTCGAGCCTGCCCCGCCATTCAATAAGATCATGGCTGATCTGAAGTGGCTCAGTTCCACTTTCCCGCTTTCTCCCCATAACCCTTAATCCCCTTGCCTACCAAAAACCTATCTACCCACGTCTTAAATATATTTAGCGAGGTAGCCTCCACCACTTCAACGGGCAGAGAATTCCAGAGATTCACCACCCTTTGAGTGAAGAAGTTCCTCCTCAACTCCGTTCTAAACTGTGCCGCCGCCCCCCCCCCCCCCAATCTTGAGGCTGTGCCCTCTAGTCCTGCTGTCCTTTCTGAGCAGGAAGAACCTCTCCACCTCTACCCTATCCATTCCCTTCATCATCTTATACGTCTCAATAAGATCCCCCCTCATCCTTCTAAACTCCAACGAGTATAAGCCCAGTCTATTCAGCCTCTCTTCATAGTTCAACCCCCTCATCTCCGGTATCAGCCTAGTGACCCTCCTCTGCACTCCCTCCAAGGCCAAAATATCCTTGCGCAAGTGCGGCGACCAAAACTGCACACAGTACTCCAGCTGCGGCCTCACCAGTGCCCTGTACAGTTGCAGCAAGACCTCCCTACTTTTATATTCAATCCCCCTCGCTATGAAGGCCAGCATCCCATTTGCCTTCCTGATCGCCTGCTGCACCTGTAGGCTGGGTTTTTGCGACTCATGCACAAGGACCCCCAGGTCCCTCTGCACCGTAGCATGTTGCAGCTTTTCACCCTTTAAATAGTAGTCCCTCCTATTATTCCTGCCAAAGTGGATAACCTCACACTTGCCAACATTGTATTCCATCTGCCAGGTCCTCGCCCACTCGCTCAGCCTATCTAGATCCCTCTGCAGACTTTCTACACCCTCCGCACAATTTGCTTTTCCACTTATCTCTGGATTTAAGTCCAGAGTTAATACAACTGCTCCACCGTCTCCCCTTGTGTATTATGTAGATATTTGAACAAAGCTTTTTTTCGGGTTGGGGCGGGGAATGAGGAAAGGGGCAAACATTAAGACAACCGAAGGTGGCTTGTAGTTACTCGAAGAAGAGCAGGAGTTTTCATTGGTGTCCTGGCTTTAGTGTTATAGATACTGCTATAACCCTTTTTCTTATAAAAATCAGGTAATTTGATTGCCACATACTCACTGAAAGGGTTAAAAGATTCAGTTAAGCAGAAAAATCACATACACTGCTAGAGCTAGCTCTCAGTAAGTACCCAAAGGCACAAACTACAGATTGTTAGTCCTCTGGCAGAAATATCTCCGCTGTCAACCCTCCCAGACTGTAAAACAATGCGGAGCAGTCCTTCAATTAGTTCAGTCAACCAAATGGTCTGAAGATAACATAGGGGGGGGGCAACACTGTTTACCCACTTCATCAGCAAATTTCGACACCTGACACTCAGCTCCCTCCTCCAGATCATCTATATAAATGGTAAATAGCTGAGGCCCCAGCACCGATCCACCGAAGCATGATTGTGGGTCAGTTGCACGTATTAGCTGAGCTACTGTTTGGAGCATAGGAACAAGAGTAGGCCAGTCAGCCTTTTGAGCCTGTTCAGCCATTCAGTGAGATTATGGTTGATCTGTGGCCTAATTTCATGTACCGCCTTTGGTTCATATCCCTTAATATCTTTTCTTAACAAAAATTTATTTATCTCAGATTTTAAAATAAGCAATTGATCGAGCATCAACTGCTATTTGTGGAAGAGAGTTCCAAACTTTGACCCCTTTTGGGTTTAGAAGTGCTTCCTAACATCTCTCCGAAATCATCTAGCCCTAATTTTTAGACTCTTTCCCCTAGTTCTTGACTCTCCAGTGGAAATAGTTTATCAGCCTTGTCTTTCCTGTTTCTATCTTGAAGACTTTGATCAGATCACCCCTTAGCTGTCTAAATTCTAGAGAAGACAGGCCTAATTTGCATAATCTCTCCTCATAATTCAACCCTTGAAATCCAGGTATCATTCTTGTAAACCTATGTTATGCTCCCTCCAAGGTCGATATATCCTTCCTTAGATGTGGTGCCCAGATCATCCCTCAGTATTCAAAGTGGGACCTAACCCGGGTTTTGTGTAGCTGCAGCATAACCTTTGCAGTTATATTTCAGTCCTCCAGATATAAAGGCTGACATTCCATTTGCCGCCTTGATTATTTTATGCACCTGTTTTTGGCATTTTAAAGATCGATGCACCTGAATCCCCAAATCTCATTGCGCATCCACCATATTTAACTTAATACCGTCCAGAAAACACCCTGATCTATCTTGTTTCGGTACAAAATAGATAACCTCACGCTTGCTTACATTGAAATCCGTCTGCCACAGTTTTGCCCATTCGCCTAGTTTATCAATAATTTCATGCTATCATCTTCACTTGACAATGCTGCCTGACTTTAATCAGCAAATTTGGATATGTAACTTTCTATACCGTAATGCATTGATAAATAATGTGAATAATTGAGGCCCAAACAAATGCTTGTGCACACCACTAGCTATGTTCTGCCAATTTAAGTATCTTTCCATTATCCCTACTTTCTGTGAACTGCCAATTTCCCAGCCTGAGTTATTTTTCATCCCATAACATAGCCACTGTTAGCAGTAGTAGACTACTCCCACCAGTGCCATCTTCCCCTTACCCCCATCCATTTGGATTCTACATCTTCCGATCGTCGTTTCTTGCTAATATACTAATTCTGTCTTGTACTGACAAAGCTACCCCATTACCCTTTTCCTTCTGCCTGCCCTTCTGAGAAGTTACATACCCTTGAATATTTAGTTTGCAGCTTTGATCTCTCTTATGTAACCATGTCTCTGTAAGATCATACCTATTAACCTCAATTTTTGCAGTTAATTAATTTATTTTATGCTGAATACTACTTGCATTTAAATGAAGAGCCATTAATTTTATTACCATTTTTCCTTTCTCCCTATTTACTGTTTTTTTAAAAATATTTGTACATTGCCCCTTCCTGTCTCACTGAGTATCATTACCTAAATTGCCTTGCAATGCTGCCACATAATTTTGGTTTGTAAGCCTATGTATTCCCTCTCCAAAACTATTCCTTGTGCTAATGAATTTGGAGCCCTGTCCAGCTCCTGAGTTATGCAGTCTGCAACAAACTGGACCCAGCACAGTTCAGATGGAGGCTATCCCAATAATACAACCCCACTTTCTTCAGTACTGATGCCAATGCCCCACATTTGAGACTCACATTTCCCATACTGCTCTTTGAACCACGTATTCGTTTCTCTGATTTTATGTACCCTATGCCAACCTACACACGGTCCAGACAATAATCCAGAAATTATAACCTTGAAGGTTCTGGCATTTAATTAGTTCCTTTCTCAAACTCTCTATGCGGCACCTCTTTTCTTGTTCTATCAATGTTGTTGGTATCTACATGAACAACAGCAATGGGATCTTACCCATCCTACTGTAATTTCCTCCCCAGCTTGGAGCAGATGTCCCGAACTGGGCAGATAACAGCTCTCTGAGTCTTGTCCCATGCTACAGAGAACAGTATCAATCCCCTTCATTATACTGTTCTCCAACATCAGTATGTTATTATGTACTCCTCTGACTTGAATGGTATCCAATACCACAGTGTCATGGCCAGTCAGCTCATCCTACCTGTAGCTCCCACTCCTATCAAAACAAGCTGAAAGAATCTCAAATCTGTTGGACAATTGCAGTGGCTAGCACTCCTGCCATCTGGGTTCCCTTACCTGCTGCAGCTGCTAATCACACTCTCCTGTCACTGACCACTTTCCAAACCAGAAGATTCTATTCTAAGGGATGTAACCACCTCCTGAAACAAAGCGTCCAGGTAACTCATGCTCTCTGATATGTTGCAGTGTCTGCAGCTCAGCCTCTAACTCGATGACTGAGCCGAAGCTCCTCAAACACAGGCACTTACTGCATAAGTGTTTGCCCTGTATAACAGCAGTATCCATAAGCACCCATGTGTTATACCCTTGACACGTCACCTGTCCTTCCCAACCATGAGCAGCTGATTTGCCAGGTGGGCCTTGCCTGATGGACAATGTCTGGCCATGCCTCCAATACCATGGCACTTGGTCTCCCCTGGTGGGAACCAGTGGTACTTCAATCCCATGCATAATGGCTTTGTGCCCTTTCTAGGTGCAAAGCCAATCTCACCAGCAAAACGGGGTGAGGAAGATTGTGTGCGAGGTCAAGTAGATTCAAGCTTGGTGCGAGCTGAATTATTGGCCTTGTACACAATCTTATCAGCTCACTGCATCGATCGACTGGCATGGTCAACCAGTAAGATCGGTCCCAATATGTTTTGAATATTGTTTTGTTTTTAACTCATATTCGAATGCATAACACTCTGGTGTAGAACTGCCATAATATAGTTCCACTGTTGCCTACTTCTGTGGAATTCACAGAGCGGATTTCTGCCCTTTCTATGTTCTATGTGATAGATTGTCACATTCACTCAACCACCAAGGCACACTGGAGGATTAAATTAATGATTTTGTTTATTTGCAATGGTCAGCAGTCAAAAACATGAATGACACTTTGACATAGAATTGATGGTATTAAAAAAAAGATGAAGAATAAGGTTTTTGGAGATAACCGTATTCACACATCTACCTTTTTTTTATCCGATTGGATTGAAATTGTGCTGGGCTGTTATTTGTAGAAATGCAATAGAACATGCAATACCAGAGAACATTTCATCCAAAATAAATTTCAATTTGTTCAATTTGTAATGAAGTCATTTCATACTTATATGGAGTAAAGAATTATAATTATCTGCCTATCCAAAATCCTCCCTAATTAAATAGTAATTAAGCTCTGTCCTCAGGCTGTATTTACTTAGCCATTGACATTTGGATGTTATGGCCTTAAAGGGACAGATCTCATTAAGCACAGGAGTGAATAATATATTTTGTGTAACGTGACACCAAACTCTTGTCATTGTTAAACTGTGTATTGCTTATTTAACATGAGCAAAACTGGAACACTTTTGTTTCGAGAAAATAAATGCTCCTTTAATCCTCCCTAAGGGTTAATCAGTTAAAATGTTGGCATTCGCAAATCCATAGCATGTTTGTTTTTTGCCAAATTTGAGCTTCCCTCTCCTTTTGTGTAACAGAGTACTGGAAACAGGCTTGCTTAATGTTCCCTGATGAAGTTCTTTTTGGTGTAAAGAAGGGTATCGTTCGAATAATTTTGTGAGAAACCACTTTTTAAAAATTGTATGTGGATTCATAGCGTTCTGCATTATTACTGGAATTAGTTTTGGTTACTGAGGTATTGTGCAATTATGTTAATTTTTCTTTTACTTTATTTTTACAGAAGAACTAAGAAAGCACAGTTGGTCTGGTGTTCCAAGAGAAGTTCGTTCTGTTACTTGGAGACTCCTGTCGGTAAGTGATTTAACTGCAATATAATTATGTGCAAGAAAAGACAAAGGTGGAGTTGTGACTTTTAATTTCTTCCTTATTTAATTGTAGGTATTTCATTTTTGGATGCACAATGAATGTAAAGGCCCAATCTTCTGCTGTTTTGCGGTCATATATCTTAAGTCCTAATTCCTTTTCTGGTTATTGCTGATCAGACTTGAATAGTACTTCACGTCTGAAGGGGGTGGTTTTTAAGTGTTTTTTTTTAAACTGCAGAAACGAGCTTGGCATGCTGGCTTTGGGAAGAGAGCAATGATTCATCTTAAGTTCATAAGTGGGGATGTTTGCTGGTGATTGCACAGTGTTGAATTGTATTCACAATTCCCCAGATAATGGAGCAGTCCATGCCTGGTGCAGCAGTGACTGGGGAACATTCAGCCCTTGACTGATAAATGGCAAGTAACATTCACACCACACAAGTGTCAGCCAATAATCATCTCCAAAAAGGGGAGAGACACTCAACACCACCTCTTGACATTCAATGGCATTGCCATCATTGAATCTGCTACCATCAATATCCTGGAATCACCAGAAACCAAATGGAACCTGACACCCGAATTCTGTGCTGTTAACCAGTCAGAGACTTGGATTACTGCAGTAAGTGACTCATTCCTGATTCAATAAATATTTTCATCATTTACAAGTGCAAGTCAGGAATGTGAGGGCATACTCTCCACTTAACTGGATGAGTGCAGCACCAACAACACTCAGCTCAACCTCACCAAGGACAAAACAGCCTACTCAATTAGTATCTCGTTTTCCACCACTGGTGTACCCCATCTGTAGTGCGTACCATCTGTAACTTCTGTTGCGGCAACTTGCCAGGACTACTTAGCTAGCACTTCCCAAATTTGTGACTTGGAGGATAAGGGCAGTGAGTGCATTTGAACGTCACTACCTGCAAATTTTTATTCAAGTCGCACACCTGCCCGACTTCAAATATATCACAACTCTTTCATTGCCAACAGGGCAAAACCTTGGAAGTTCTTACCTAATAGTGCTATGGGCACACATTCACGTTATGGACTGCAATGAAATGAGAAGGCAGTTTACTACCATCTTGAGAACAATTTGGAATGGGCAATAAATGTTGCCAGCAAAGCCCACATATCATGAATGAATTGAAAAATTTGATAACATTCTGATCCCCTTAAGTTATTTCACAATCTCCAGGATCTTGAAACTCTAGTTTTAAAACCTATTCAATACAAATGTTATGCTCCAAAGGAAAAATGCAGTCATTAATTATATGATTGAATAGGAGTTGATTCCAGATGAAATCACTTCAGTTCATGAGCTGAAATCAAGAAGCAAGGTGAGAGTGACTGCTCTTGACATCAAGGCAGCATTTGACTGTGTGTGACATCAAGGAGCCCTCACACAAATTGATTCTGTGTAATTAGGAGAGGGCGGGGAGAATTCTCCACTGGTTGGAGTCATGCCTGGCACAAAGGAAGATGGTTTTGGTTGTTATCTCAGCCGCAAGATATTGCTGTTGGAATTCCTCAGGATAGGAGAATATATGGTGGAGATTTGCCATTGGCGAGGTGAAACGATTCCAGCTAAAGTAATCAACATATGGAGTAGACTTCCAGGTGCAGTAATGGCGAATTAAAAGCTGGATAATATAATGAGGACTTTTTTTTTGGAAGGATGAACCAAATTTCTTGTCAATTTTAGCACTCTTCTATAGTACTTTTCTTTGCATGCTGTGATCGCCACCAGAGGCAACTTGCTGCTGTGACCTTTTGACTCTGGTAGCAGGACATGGGGCTGGTACGTGTTAACTCATGAGGTGACAGTGTGCCCATTTTTAGCATGCCTTTGTCTGCTCTTGATCTCAATTGTCCATCACTTTTCATACGTTTGCACATTGTGAGGGGTCTAAGACCTCACTCTATCATTTTTTATAAAATAGAAAGTGATGTCCTTGTGGCTATTACTGAAATTTAAAAAACTGGAACAAAACCTTTTAGAATTGCTGAAGCTATGTCAGTCGATGGCCTTTGAACAAAAGGAGCTACCATGACAATACCAAATAAATTGGCACCTAGTTATTTCTGAAGAGACACTGATGACACCCTGTGAGCTGCAGAGAGCAAATTTAAAGTGCTAATCAAAGGCAATCTACATGTCGTAAACTCAGATTGGCCAAGCGGAGTCTACTCGACTGCTAGGACTGTCTTTCTTTCAAATTGACAGTTGAGATATTTAACCAACTCGGGGACCCAGATGAAGAATATATATCCCTTCTCAAAGACAATGTGGAGAGGTGGGAGTCATGTGACGTGGACGTTCACTTTGTGAAACCGGTGATATTGCCTCGTGGAACTGCCAACTCTGTCCGTGTTTTATCATCGTATAATCCTCACAAAAAGGACTCTGCCTAGGTTGAACACCTTGCCAAATCTATACTCTACTAGGAATGCTGTACCATTAGCTACACAATTGATTCATCTCTGTCTGTTCATCTCATCGTGAAGCATAAATTAATTATGCAGCAAGATTTTCCATGCATCGATCTCTGAAGGAACACCTCATTGGACTTTAATTCTGGACTCTGCATCCATGTGAAGCAGTACTTCCTTTCCCTGTGACCTCTGCATTGTAAATCTTCTGTACGCTGTCCGTCTTTTACTATATGAAATAATAGGGCAGTGCACCTCCTCCCCCATTTTGAGTGTGTGCAAATAAACTAACCCTAGAGTTCATCCTATCTCGAGTTTGCTGTGGAATTATTAATAGAAAATTGGATCCCACCAGATCTGAGGGGCTGGAAAATCCGTTATAAAACAGGGAAAGCAAATCAAAAACACCTTTTTGTTTGAGGATTGATGGTGAGAGGAGAAATTTGTGCTGTTTAAATTAACCCCCCCGCCTCATGTCTGCAATGACGTATTCAGCTGAAAACCGAAACCTTTCTTGACAGTCATGCATTATTGGGTGCTGCCAGGTTTTGTGCTGTTAAAACAATAGTTTTCTAAAACAATGCAGTCAGTGCCACAGAAACTGTTTTTAATTTTAAACACTAGAGGTCATTGTGGATACACCAGTTTGCTTGTTTTATAGTAGGTTGAGGACAAAAACATCTGTGGTTAAAACATGTTTCCGTTGAGCCACACTTCTTCACCTGACATTTGAGTTAGCCAACATGAGTCACTACTTACAGAGAGAAAGTGGTTGGACATCAAAAGGAAATAAAAGCTAAATGAGAAAATTGTAATGCATGTTATTTCTGAATTAAAAATCCATCTTTCTGTTTTTAATTTTAGCAGAAAAAAGAGAAGATTCCCAGAGGGAAATGGGGCCCATAAACACGATAAATTCAGAGAAAATTGCGGAAAATGAGATTAATTTGAGAAACATTCAACCTTAAAACAAGTCAGAGGCTAGTGTTGTACAGTTAGGCTGAATAGAGGTATTAATATTGTCATGAAACATATAGAAAATGAATAAATAAAGCTCAGAATTCATATTTATTCATGCATGGAATGTGTAATGTTGGATTTCAGGATAAAGTCTTACAATACCTGGTGAAGTCCAACAGGTTTATTTGCTGGCATGAGCTTTTGGAGTACTACCCCTTCATCACTCACCTGATGAGGGGCAGCACTACAAAAGCTCGTGCTGCCAAATAAACCTGTTGGACTTTAACCTGGTGTTGTGAGAAAACATACTGTGACCACACCAGTCCAATGCTGGCATCTCCGCATCATGGATTTCAGGATGTCACTGATTAGGCTCCAGACCTACCAAGATCTGTGTCTCTTAGTGGAACATCTTATTCTGTATTTACTGAAATGTAAATCGGTAGCAGTTGCAAACTGCTCTATGGATCAGTAGTTGCCAGCAAAATATTGTGCTCATTTAGGCTATCGACTAAATTTTTTTCCCAGTGGAACATTTCTGAAATTTCCAAGAATTTTGGGATTGCGTGGACTTTAATAGATTAATGTTTCCATCTTTTGAAAGTTGAGCCTGAGAATGCATGCTTTTGTGCCATTAAAGGTGCTGTGCATACTGTATATGTGTAGCATGACATCATGAGCATAGTGGCATTATTAGTGTGCCATAATTCATTTTGGATCCCTGAAAACAGGACAAATTATTTTTTTTTTAAATTGAGAACTGTGCAGAAATCTGCTTTTAGAATATGCACACATTTAGAAAAAAGGAATTTATAGATGGAGACCAATTTAAAAAAATATTAAATAGCCTATACATTCTGTTGCTGTTTGCATTTATGGTGTTAGTGTACATGTTGCAAAAAATTCACAATTTTAAGAAAACAATATGAAGCTGGGAATTACAATGCAAATTTCTTTTAATGATAATGATAGAATTGATCATTATCGTAATTGAACTATGTAATCAATTTACATGCCTATGATGGATTAATTTCTACATCAGAGATTTTGTATAAAGTGAGGCTGTGATTACTGCAGGTACATTTACTTAGGGCTGGTCCTCTTTACTCTTGGCTCTGATGGGATGTTGTTTTCCATGTTTACTTTATTAACAGATTGAAAGAAAATGAACTATTTAGTGGGATTGGTTTTTCTAGTCCTCTAACTATGGCAGTATCGAAACCATTCTCACTAAATTTGCTTGATGATATTGGTGGTTGCTTCAAAAAGCCTCAGAGAAATAGAATGACGGAATGCTAAGGGTTTTTTTTTTCAGAAATGAAGTATTGAGCTTAATTTTAGCTAATAGAAAGACTTGCGACACAACATCCTGGTGAAAGATGTTTCTTCTTTGACTAAGGTACGGTGGGAAAGAAGCATTGAAGTGCTGGGCAATCCAACACTTCCCTGAAGTTACATCACATCGGCAATATAATTATACAATTTCCAAAAACCATTTTACTCACCCAGTGGCTCATCCCAGTCGGAAATGAGTTAATAATCATTAGTACAGGTCAATCGTTATTACTAAGTGTCATATACCTTGGTCAATTACAGATATCCTCTGATGGCATGGGAACAATAAGTTCTTGCAGTTTCTACCTGACTTTCACATGGTCTAACTCTTATCTGGCAGAATACTTGGTCTTTTCATTAGCTGTCTGGTGTCCTTGTTCAGTGAATGTCTCGTTTATTGAGCTGTCTGATAAGCTCTGTCATGCTGATAAGAGTTATGCTTCGAAGTATGTATTGTTATAACGAATGTGGTTCACTTTACCGGCCTATTTTCCCACGATGCCTGAGAGCCATGTGCCATTAGTCAAGTTATGTGCTTCTTCAATAAAACACTTTTCAGAAATACATGTTTAAATCTCTAACTGTAGTTATACATGTTTCTATGTAGACAGTATCTCTGTAAAATATTGTAAGACAATCTGTGATTCTTATCCAGAGCTAATGCACTCTATTCTAATTGTCTTTATTAGTGTTTTAAATCCCAGAGTATTTTGAAGTCCTCTAACAAATACCAATCATTTTTTATGGTTAATTTTGCCTTTGAAAAATATTGTTAAAGGTATCAATGTTGGCAACATCCAAAGTCTTAAGTATTTCAGAATATTAAGATATACGTTTATATGGCCTGGATGGTGATATGAAGGAAACCTTTACCCAAAGAGGAAAATATATTGGAAAATTAGTTATTTTTGGTTGCTATTAGTGACTGGACAGTTAGAATTGGCAGGAATTTTGGGAGCAGGCTGGATTCTTTCCTGCCTGGTCCAGGAACAAATGTTTACAAGAAGCAGAAGGGAAAAAGTAAATATTTTTGTATTAAAAGTTGCACCACTTTAGGTGCCCACCTCATGCAGTGCATTCTGTACCCTCTCTGGTTTTATTGTTAATAATGGAGTGGAAAATAATTCCCTTATTTGTAGCTTTAATTTGTAATATTGAGAGGAGGAAGGAAAGGCTAGAAGCTGACATTAGAATCACAAAATGCCAAATCATTAAAGAATGTGTACTTGTAGGAAGCAATTCTGTTGTTGGTTGTGATGTTAACCATTCTAAATCCAAGTATTTATGGGTGACAAATTATGGTTTGATTTTTCAAGAAAGGGAAAATCGAAGGTGTGTGTGAAGAATCATTGCTGTTTCATTGGATTTGCCTTTTGAATTTGTATAAGTTTACAAACCATTTGAAAGTGTCATGAAAGTCATGCTGTATTTAGTGATCAGATCACCATGTGTTGCACATGGCAATTGAAATGTGTATCTGAGATACCTTAACTTTCCAGATTCTTTCCTCCATTAAGAGTGAACACAATCCCCCATATTCAGTGTTGCTAAAACCATGCTCTTTAAAGCCGCACAATTCCAGTCAATTTGTGGACATGGGTGGGAGGTTGAATCCTAATTCCAAACTATAAAAGAAGTGTGAAGCCACTAGTTTGTACATGACCTGAGTCAGTTCTGATTATCACTCCTGTTGTTCTGTGCTGATTTATTGGTCTGTCTAATAATGTGGAGTTTCTGATGTAGTGCTGTCTTTTAAGTGTTTCTTGGGTGATTCATTTTTTTTTACTTCAGCATGGTCAAGCTTATGAATCTTGACTCTTTTAACCTGAAGATAGCCTTTTCATTTAATGTTTTACGCATTTCTTTTGAGCACCTTGCACAGTATAATATTGGTCTTTGTATTTGAGTAATTCTCAGCTCTGTTTGATGTCATGTTGTTGAATTGTCTAGTCCTTTTGTTTATGCAGTCGTCATGCAACCGTGAGCCAGATACAAGCAGAAGCATTTCTGAAGCAGTGAAAGGTTGAACTGTAACAGAGTTATTGATTATGAAATATATTTCACACTAGAGACAGTACATTGTCTCAAAAAATATATAAATACTTTATTGAGCATTCTAAATATTAGTTTAGCCCAGGTGTGGTATGGAAGCTTCTTTAAACAGAATTTGATACGACTGTTTAAGCTATTGTTCTGCTTTTGAGTGATGAACATGTGCATTAGTCTAAGTACAGCTGTGATTTCAGCTGTTCCAATTAAACAACAGTGAGAGACTCGTTGCCACTAACTGATGACTTGATTGCAGCTGTTCTCATTTGGTTCTTAGAAACGAGATGCAGCTTACATCATGGCAGAGTAAAATATTGACTAGTGGTTACCACGGTTTTCCCACTGAACTAACAAATAATTCAAACCTGCATCTTGGCATCAAAGTTGGGAAGATGTTCTCTGTTGTTATATGTAACAAAACTGTAAACTCATTTTTGACTTTATTACACAGTGCTCAGAGGAAATATAGGAGTACAAGGTACAAGTCACAAATGTGACAGAACACAAATTATATATAGCTCTTGAGACTAAACGGATACGGAGGGCAAGAAGGCTTTAGGATATTGAATTTGATGATCAGCCATGATCATCATGGCTGGCTTGAATGGGCCTACTCCTGTTTCTAGTTTTCATGTTTCTACGTTTAATACTCTCCAATGCTTGGTTGAGTACAATTGCAGTAACACTTAATACTATCCATCCATATCGAGACAAAGCAGTCTGCTTAATTACCTTCTTACCTGTGTCCATATGTTCTATGACCATTTTTGTGGGCTGACACCATGTACACATTAAGAAAGTGAAGCCCTTTTGTTCATTGTATCTGCAGGATACACTGGAATAACTTGTCTAGATTATTTTCATAGCACTTTCTCCTTGGAAGGCAAGAACATTGGAACACCACTAGCTTCAAGTTGCTCACCATTCTAATTTAGGCCTGTATTGTTGGTTGTGTCTTGAAACAAAGTAAATAAAATATATGCACATAGTCTATTAAAGAGTCTGTACCAACCGCATAAGCAAACAGAACTGAACAACTTGTCCCAATGCAGTAATTTACATCCATTCAAGCAGTGTTGTTTGCATAAATACTACAGAGTCAATTGGGAGTGTGTACCCCTTTACAGTTGTGATATTCACTATAGATTGTTTTTGCTTGGGCATTGATAATATCATGACTTCCTAATGCTCCACAAACAGTGGGAATAACATTTTGAGAGCATCTTCTCTGTATCTGTAATAACAAACTCATTTCTACGGGAGTTCGGGAACTGTGCAAAGAGGATTGACAACCTTTATGACGTTTTTAATAAGCTACTTTTTATTTTTTTAATGCCTCGACATTAGTTGCACAGAATAAAGAAGTGTCAAGTGCTGAGAAGTCTGTTATTGATACTTGAAAGGTCTGGTTAATTTGTACTTTACAGGGTTGTAGCAACAGCAGTACATGCCATTGTTACTATGTGGTCTTTTGGTTCCGTTCAGAGTAGTGCTGGATGAATGAGCAAGGCCATAAGTTAGCATGGAGGGTATGAGGTGCCATTGGGATGAATAGTTGGTATGAGTTGGCATAGGACTATGTTGGAGAGTTAGGGTATCTTTGGGATGAAGGCTAGAGGGCCTAACCTATAAGAAAACAACTGGAATATTTTCAGAGAACCAAGGCATGCACAACCTGCTTCAGAGCTTTTCTGTCCCTGTGGCTACATTGTGTCTGCTCCCAGGGATGTGGGCTTAACTCTATTTGGTATTGACATTTCAGGGGGCAAGTGATTGGTCTGCTGGGCCACCTTCTATGAGGTGGGCCTGTTGACTAAGGAAATTTCCTGACTCAAGCTACCTGCTTCAAAGATGGAAATCCAGCTTCAGGGAACTTTAGGCTGTTCTCTCATTCTTTACTGTTTTCTCGTGAGACTTCTGTGCTAACACTTGTAACCCTGCTGGTCTACTCCTCTTTAGTGTTGGCCGTTGGAGCAGCATCTCATCAGACTTCTTGTTTGTGCATCTTGAAGGTGAGTTTTTTTCATGGGTATTGCAGAAGAAAGTGGGGTTGGAAGGGGTAAAGAGATTTATTCATGGGATGTCGATGTCATTAGCTAGGCCAGCATTTGTTGCTCATCTCAAATTGCCCTCAAGAAGGCAATGGTGAACTGCTTTCTTGAACCGCTGCATTAATTACACACATGGTACTGTTAATGAGGGAGTTCCAGTATTTTGACCCAGCGACGGTGATGGAGCAGCAATAAATTTCCAAGTCAGTGTGGTGAGTCACTTGGAGAGGAATTTATAAATGATGGCGTTTCCATGTGTTTGCTGCTCTTGTCCTTCTAGCTGGTAGTGGTCGTGGGTTTGGAAGATGCTGTCAAAGGAGCTTAGTGTGTTTTTGCAGTGCATCTTATAGATGACACACTGCTCTCATTGTGTTGGTTTTGGAGGAAGTGAATGTTTGTGAGTGGGGTGTCAATCAAATGGGCTTCTTTGTCCTGGATGGTGTCCAGCTTGAGTGTTGTTGGAGCCGCGCCCACCGAGGCAAGTGGGCAGTTTTCCATCACGCCCCTGACTTGTGTCATGTAAGTAATGGGCATGTTTTGGGGAGTCAGGAGGCAAGATACTTGTTGCAGGTTTCTAGGCCCCTGACCTGCTCTTGTAGCCACGGTACTTACATGGCTTGTCCAGTTCAGGTTCTGGTCAATGGTAATTCCCAGGATATTGATATGGAAATTCAGTGATGACAATGCCATTGAATGACAAGGAGTGATGGTTAGATTCTCACTTGTTGGAGATGCCTGTCATTACCTGGCACTTGTGTGGCACAAATGTTACTTGCCAGTTGTCAGTGCAAGCCTGGATATTGTCCAGGTCTCGCTGTATTTGGACATGGACTGTTTCAGTATCTGAGGAGTCACCAAACATTGTGCAGTCATCAGTGAACATCCCACTTTTGACCTTATGATGGAAGGAAGGTCATTGATGAAGCAGCTGAAGATGATTGCACCTAGGATGCTGGATGAACTCCTGCAGTAATGCACAGGAATCAACGACCGCAACCATCTTCCATCATGCGAGGCACAACTCATTTCTAGTTCCCCCCCTTCTCAAATTTGGAAGGATAGAATCTCCTAATTAAGTTTATTTATTAGTGTCACAAGTAGGCTTACATTAACACTGCAATGAAGTTACTGTGAAAATTCCCTAGTTGCCACACTCCCGCGCCTGTTCAAGTACACTGAGGGAGAATTTAGCATCACCAATGCACCTGAGCATGCCTTTTGGACTGTAGGAGGAAACTGGAATACCCGGACGAAACCTACGCAGACGCTGGGAGAACATGCAGAATCTTCACAGTGACCCAAGCTGGGAATTGAACCTGGCTTGTGTTATTGGATTTTTTTTGCAGTTCAAATGAATGTAGTATAAATAATGATGTCTTTTGTTTAGCTTTACTTAATTCCTAGTGACAAAAGTCTATGTATTTACATGGATTTGGGCCGGTGTCTGCGGGAGTTTGCACATTCTCCCCGTGATTGCGTGCGTTTTCTCTGGGTGCTCCTGTTTCCTCCCACACCCCAAAAATGTGCTCTTAGGCTGATTGGTGTAACAAATTGTCCCTAAATTCGTCTTCCCTCAATCTTCCCCAGTAGGTGTAGACAAAGGTTATAGGTAGAGGAGGGCACTCACAATGTTAAAATGGCGGCGCAGGCTCGTTGGGCCGAGGGGTCTGTTTCCCGTGCTGTATTGTTCTTTGTATTCATCTGAATGAAACTGTAATGTTGGCTTTGTGTCATGAATCAAACCTTTGACTATAATTTAAGACAAGGATAGATATGATACATGGAAGTAAATAATTGTGAAATGTTAATGTTTTTGTTTAATCATATAATGACCTTGTGATATATTCTGCAGCTTCTTAGCTAATTGTTAATTCTATTACAATGCTGATGATGGCTATTGAAGATTTAATCTCCCTTCTTTATCCAAAGAAAAGGTCTTGTAAACTTAATAGTTGTTTTGCCCACTGGTTCATTTCTGACAGTGCAAACTGAATTTCCAGTGCTGATAATGTAGGGAACTGCATCAAATTGTATAAATAGGTGTATCATCAGTCAAGAAGCCAGCCTTCAGAAGTTTAATCAATAAGGATTTTAGTGGTGACAAGCGAAGGCTAGTAAAGTATTTGGTGCTTTGATTAGAGCAGCGTGAGTTAACACATACCAAAATTGTCCCCGGTCTGGAAGATTTATTTGACAAAGATAAAGCAGCATCACAAGGAAAAAAGGTGTGCAGAGTGCATGAAACAAAACGACCCTGCAACTGCAGTTGAGCTTTCTGCCAGCGTGCGTTCCAACAACTACAGCATGATTATCTTGACAAGGTCAATGAGTAGATGTTGTTAAACACATACAAACACATGCAGAGTTCCTGCAGTAAGTTTGAAAAATTCAATTTGCTTTTGTTAAATGGCCTCTTCTGCTCAATTGCAGAATAGTTTTACTTCCATTTAGGCACTTGAGAGAGTTCATTCCAGTTGTTTTGCAGACGTGTGAGTTCTTGTGAAGTCGTTTCTAATCCATTGTAAAACTCTTGCTTTACATAATAGAACTGTCTGCAATTGTACTTAATAGTGATGCTTAAATGGAGAAAAACACATTTGCTGACAATTTCTGTTCTTGGGTTGTTGAAAGAGCTGTGCTTTGGAGGAAAGTAGAATATGACAGCAACAAATACCAGAACACCATATTAATTTAGAAGATTCTACTTCTTTCAGATTACGGTCTATTCCGCCAAGGATTCTATTGATATTTAAATGCTGCATACTTTATGCCAGTGTGCCTTGTGGCATTGCCCCTAAGGTATGAAGATAAATCTGAGCAACATATGCGCCATAAAATTCTGTTTTCACACTGTAACTATTTTTTTGTGGGGTTGGGGGCTTGGAGGGAAGAACTGGGATTGCAAGCTTATTGCACTCAGGGCAATTCTCTACAGACTTTGAATGAAAAGGATGAATAGATTTACTTATGTTGGTGCATGTCTCATTGTGGTTTTGGTTTGTGCGAAGGCAGTTACCAACCATCTTGAATTAAGTGTATTTATTGGCACTTGGTTCAAATTGATGCTTTCTGTGGCTCTGTTTTGTTCTTAGTATGCCAAAGATGCAGTTGTCGGGATTTTTACACAAGTTAGTTTGCATGTCAACCTTTAACTAGTCGAGAAAAATATTAATTCATAGAACCCCTACAGTGCAGAAGGAGGCCATTCGACTCATTGAGTCTGCACCAACCACAATCTCACCCAGGCCGTATCCCAGTAACCGTGCATGTTTACCCTGCTAATTCCCTGAAACATGAAGCAATTTAGCCTGACCAGTCACCTAACCTGCACATCTTTGGACTGTGGGAGGATGTTGCCTGGCATGGAAGGACTGAGTTACGAGGAAAGGTTGGAGAAACTGGGGCTCTTCTCCTTAGAAAGACGGAGATTAAGGGGTAATATGATAGAGGTATATAAAATACTGAAGGGAATAGATAGAGTAAACAGTGGTAGGCTTTTCCCTAGATTGGGGACAATTACGAGAGGTCACGATCTAAGGGTGAAGGGGGAGAAGTATAATTTGGATATGAGAGGAAGGTTTTTCACACAGAGGGTCGTGGGGGTATGGAACGCGCTGCCGAGTAGGGTGGTGGAGGCAGGCACGTTGGACTTGTTTAAAGTTTACTTATACAGACACATGAGCGAAGCAAGGATGGAGGGTTATAGTAGAGGGTATTAAATAGGGTCAGAGCCTCGGGACGACACCGGAAATGTAGTTTTATATGTTAACGTATTGTCTTTTTATTCCACAGGGTTGGTCCACCTTGTTGTCAAATGAGGGGCATGCACACGGGGGAGTCGTGCGTGGGCTGCTCTTGGAGGTTCCGGGAGTGGCCTAGTACTTTGTGTCGTTGTGTGTGCTTAATCCTGGACCAGCAGATGGGCACCGCAACAGCTCAGTGACTATCACTGCTAGCTGTGCAGATACATGGATTTGGGCCTGCGTCTGTGGGAGTTTGCACATTCTCCCTGTGGTTGCGTGGGTTTCCTCCGCGCGCTCCGGTTTCCTCCCACACCCCAAAGATGTGCTCTTAGGCTGATTGGTGTACCAAATTGACATTATTCTCCCCTGAATCTGGCTACATTAGGGGTTCCACTCTCATACACACAGGGCGGGGTGGGTGTGGGAAGATGCGGCGGTGCGGGCTCGTTGGGCCAAAGGGCCTGTTTCCCGTGCTGGGATGTTCTTTGTTCTTTGAAACTGGAGCACACAGAGGAAACCCACGCAGACACGTGCAAACTCCACACAGACAGTGACCTGAGGCCAGAATTGAATCCAGGTCTCTGGCACTGAGGCAGCAGTGCTAACCACTGTGCCACCGTGCTGTCCTTTGCTGTAAGTGTGGTCTTCTTTTTAGAAGAAATTTCACAGCTGAAATTCCTTTCTAGTTTACTTAATTTTTTTTCCATTGACCTTCAATAGAATAGAGATACTTTGCTTATTATAGACATTACTCTGTTCATACTGATGTACAGTGTTGGATTTCTGCTTAATTTGAATCAATAACCTGAGGCTGTGCTCAAGAATAAGTCTTAAATAATCCAGGGACTAAGGATAATTACTTTATATTTCTTAAATTCATGTTGTGCTTCCAAACTTTCATCCTCTAAGCTTCAACTCATCCAAAAGTTGGATTATGACTTGCACCAAATCTGGTTCACTCATCACCCATATACTTGCTGATGTACATTATCTAGCAGGCTGCCAATGCCTCAAATTTAAATGTATCATCTTTGTATTTGAATCCTTCTATGATCTTGCCCTTTCCTATCTCTTCAACCTCCTTCAGCCTTACAACCTTTAGCGATCTCTGTATTCCTCCACGTCAGCTCTTCTGCACATGCCCAATTTTCATTGTTCCAAAATTGATGGTCATGCCTCATGTCTTCAGTTAAAGGTCTCTATTTGTATAACTCTCTCTCCCTTCAAGGTGCTGAATGGCTTGCCATTAAACTTTGTTTGATTGCACTCTTGTGAAGTGCCATGGAATGTTTTGCTCATTAAAGGCATATAAATGCAAGTTGTCATGTTCATAATGCAATGATATTTTCTATCTACGCACGGGCTAAAATTTTACAGAATAAACACTGAATGCCTGTCATTAAGTAATTTTTGTGTATATCTGATGCATACATTTAACATGTTTTAAAAGCGAAAATCATTTTTAGAAAGCAGTCTTGTTTGGCCAGTTTTATTCTGCAATTTTTTTAACTACTTTTGGAATTGTTCTTTCACATGTAAATTTGGGTTTAACCCTCAACACCACTATATAACTCAAACTTTCAAAAATACTGAAGAAGCATGCATATTCTAAATATGCAGACATTAACTACAACTTCAAATCTCCCAAAAGCAATGATCTATAACAATATGTGAATATCAGGTCAACTTGTCTTTATTCAGTGCTTGCTTGGTGTTTCCCAGAATAGATGAATAATACATGTTAGCCTTGTGGAATCTATTAGTTTTATTAGCTGACATGAGTGAGAATACGAAGGTACACAAGTGCTTGCTGTATCAGCCAGAAATATTATGGAGTGACCATTCCGTTCTAAATCAATATGATGATAGGCTAGCTGTCCAGTTTATCTTTATTTGTGCAGATTGTTTGTTGTCAGGGTTGACCCTTGATGAATTCTCTAGCCATATTGTTGAGGCTGATTGGTTAGATCTTCTTTGATGTGGGAAAATGTGGTCATCAGTCATGTTCTTGTCAACTGTATATTTCGCATCATCATTGCTGAGGAGGTGGGGTGGACCAGTGTGCATGTGGTTTCTAGTTTTGTAAATATTTTGGTCCTCGAAGATTGTGGTTGTCTAAATCCATGTATGTTTAAGTGAATATTTTCTGGGTTGTAAGTGTCAACTTTTCTGCCAAATATGGACTAGATGATGAATTATTTGGTGGACTTGTATTAGTGCAGCTCTCTTTTACATCCTTTATAAATGTAAATACTTGGGGAGATAGGGTTTGGAGTGTGAGTAACTGGAATTTCTGTATTCAAGTTATTTTGTCCACAAACTGAAGCAAAATTTATGTAGAAAGTTGAACTGAGGAAAAGTACAAGCTGAATTAATTTACCGCCGACCGTTTTTGAAAGATGGGTGTGGGGTCTATCACCTTTGTGCCTTTGGAATGCCCTGATCACTGTTAGAGGCTTGTATGCCTCTGGAAATACTGATTGTTCCTGTTGCTAGGCAGATTCCTGCCTTTCAGGACCACCTTAATATTAATATTAGGCTGGAACTAAAAAATGTAGATTGGGGAAGATTTTTGAAGGCAAATCAACATCTGGCACGTGGGAGGCTTTTGAGTGTAAGCTGATAGGAATTCAGGACCGGCACATTCCTGTAAGGATGAAGGATAAGTATGGCAAGTTTTGGGAACCTTAAATAATGAGAGATATTGTGAGCCGAGTTGAAAAGAGAAAGGCAGTATTTGTCACGGCTAGGAGGCTGGGAACACATGAAGCAAGTAGAAAAATACTTAAGTAAGGAGTTGGGAGGGCTAAAAGGGGTCACGAAAAGTCAGTGGCCAGTGGGACTAAGGAAAATCCCAAGGCTTTTTATACATAAATCAAAAGGATAGCCAAGGAGAGGTTTGGCCCACTCGAGGACAGAAGAGGGAATCTCTGTGTGGAGCCAGAGGAAATGGGCAAGTATTAAATGAGTACTTTGTATCAGCAGGACTTGATGGAAATTGAGTCTGGGGAAGGGTGTGCAGATAGTTTGGGTCTTGTTAAGATCAAAAAGGAGGAGATCTTGGGGGTCTTGAAAAACATTAAGGTGGACAAGTACCCAGGGCCTGATGGGATATACCCAAGAATACTGAAAAAGGCAAAGGAGGAAATTGCTGGGGCCTTAAGAGAAATCTTTGTATCCTCACTGGCTACAGGGGAGGTCCCAGAGGATTGGGGAATAGCCAATGTTGTTCCTTTGTTTAAGAAGGATAGCAAGGATAATCCAGGTAGTTACAGATTGGTGAGCCTTACATCAGGGGTAGGGGAATTATTGGGGAGGATTCTTCGAGACAAGGTTTACTCCCACTTTGAAATAAGTGGACATATTAGCAAGAGGTGGCATGGTTTTGTGAAGGGGAGGTCGTGTCTCACTAACTTGATCAAGTTTTTTGAAGAAGTGACGAAGATTGATGAGGGTAGAGCAGTGGATTTTGCCTGTGTGGACTTCACTAAGGCCTTTGACAAGGTCCCTCATGGCAGAAGGTGAAGCTGCATAGGATCAGAGGTGAGCTGGCGAGGATAATACAGAACTGACTCGGTCATAGGAGACAGAGGCTAGCAGTGGAAGGGTGCGTTGCTGAATGGAGAACTGAGATTAATGGTATTCCTCAGGGAGCAGTGCTGGAACCTTTACTGTTTATAATATATAAATGATTTGGAGGAAAATGTAACTGGTTTGATAAGTAAGTTTGCGGATGACACAGGTTGGTGGAATTACAGATCACAATGAGGAACAACAGAGGATACAGCAGGATATAGGTTGGTTGGAGACTTGGGCAGAGGGGTGACTGATGGAGTTTAATCTGGGCAAGTGTGACGTAATGCATTTTGGATGATCTAACACAGATGGGAAATATACAGTAAATGGCAGAACCCTTAAGAGTATTGATAGGCAGAGGGATCTGGGTGTTTAGGTACACAGGTCACAAAGTGTTGACGCAAATGGAGAAGGTAGTCAAGAAAGCATACGGCATGCTTGCCTTCTTTGGCCAGGCATTGGAACCTTAGGCTGCACTCGGAATGTAGTGTTTAATTCTGGTCGCCACACGACCAGAAGGATGTGGAGGCTTTGGAGAGGGTACAGAAAAGATCTACAAGGATGTTGTCTGATATGGAGGACATTAGCTATGAGGAAAGATTGGAGAAACTTGTTTGTTCCCACTGGAATGACGGAGGTTGAGGGGTGACCTGATAGAAGTCAACAAGATTATGAGGCATGGACAGAGAGGATAGTCAGAAACCTTTTCCCAGGATGGAAGAGTTATTTACTACGGGCAGGATTTAAAGGAGATGTAGAAAGCACATTTTTTTTTACATAAAGCGTGGTTGGTCCCTGGAACTTGCTGCTGGGGAGGTAGTAGAAGCAGATATGATAGTGACTTTTAAGGGGCATCTGGACAAATACATGAATAGGATGGGAATAGAGGGATATGGTCCCCCGAAGGGTCGGGTGTTTTAGTTCAGATGGGCCGCATGGTTGGTAAAGGCTTGGAGGGCCTGTCCCTTTGCTGTCATTTTCTTTGCTCTCATTTTCTTTGCTCTCTTTGTTCTTAAATTCTTGTGACTGTTGCTGCTAGGCAAAATCAAGATGGGCAACATGACTGATGTAACTGAGATGCAGATGCTGAGATGTACGTATGGGGTAATCGGGGCAAGATCATGATCCAGTGCATTAGGGGACCAGTGGAGATAGTGGGATCATGAATGAAAGTAACTGAGAAGAGATTGCAATGGTATGGTCAAGTGCTGTGGAGAGGAAATGCAGTGGAGTAAATGATGGAGATGGTACTGCCAGGAAGAGGGAAAAGAGGAAAGCAGAAGACCGAATGCAATGTTAAAAGTCTTAAATGAAGCAGGATTGGACAAGGTACAGGTGACTGACAGACGGTCCCAAGTAGAATGGGCAAAGCCCACAGAAGAACAGCGAAGGAGAATGTTGGGACAAGTACCAGAGAATCTGATGAAATGGTGCGACACAATAATCTGTCCCTCAATGTCAGTAAAGCGAAGGAGCTAGTCATTGATTTCAGGAAACATAGTGGAAGACATGCCCTTGTCTACGCCAACAGTGATGAAGTGGACATGGTCAAGAGCTTTTAAGTTTCTAGGTGTTCAGATACTGGAACTTTCATGCCAACACTATAGTTAAGAAAGCTCAACACCTCTACTTTCTCAGAAGGCTAACGAAATTTGGCATGTCCATGGTGACTCTTATCAATTTTTACAGATGCACCATAGAAAGCATCCTATCCAGATGTATCACAGCATGGATTGGCTCCTGCTCTAACCGAGACTATAAAAATTACAAGGATTGTGAACATAGCCCCATCCATCTCACAAGCCATTGACTTCGTCTGCACTTCCTGCTGCCTCAGGAACACAGCAAGCACTATCAAGGACTCCACGCACCTCGGACATACTCTCTTCCACCTTCTTTCATTAGGAAAAAGATACAAATCTGAGAACACATACCAACAGACAGCAGAACAGCTTCTTCCCTGCTGTCATCAGACTTCTGAATAGTTCTATTATATATTAGCTGATCTTTCCCTTTACCCTCCCTGTAACTGCAACACTGTATTCTACACCTTATTCTTTTCTTCTCCCATATGTACTCTATGAATAGTATGTTTTGTATGTGTAGCACACAAGAAAGAATACTTTTCACTGTGTCCCAGTATGTGTGACAAATCAAATCTAATGTTTGTCAAATAAAAGTTGAGTATTTGACAGATGTAGGCTGATAACCAGTGGTACATTATGCTGCCAATTTTGATTCAGTGGAAAGTGGCTTTGGGTATGCAACAATACATGACAGTAGTGTAATGAAGCTCAATCCTGAATTCACTGAAGTTACAATGTTTCAGACCACCCCTACTTGACTGTCTCATGGGTTGGAATCTGTACTTGGTACAATACCAGCTCTAATATTAAAATTGTGATTTTATTTAATTCGCCTTAATTTCTCATTGATCAGCAAAAGACATTCAAGGAGTGAACTGGATATTTTGCTTAAATTCGTCAAGTAAAGTAACTGGTGCTGACTTTGATGCAGTGACAGGTTGGTCTTGCTACACATTTACATGACACATTTGTTTTTCTCTCAGTTAATAATACTGTTCCCTTTGCTTTACAGATGTTAAGTGCTTGCAAGGGTAAAGTAACAGGCCCTTAAGTCCTGGTGGAGGGACAGTTGAGTCAGATTGTCCCTCCACACACAATTGCTTTCCAAGAAATCCAGCTGCTCACATTCCCACCCGATCCTCTGGCTCAGCCCAGGTGAAATCTGGATAGCGCAGTGAGAACCTGTGGCTTACACTTGTGGGGAGCACAGTTAAAGATGAGGGTTGGGTGGGCCACTGGGGAGACAGGACCGGTCTTATGGAGTGGGGTGGGAGCTGCCAGAAATTGTTTTAATTATAACTTTTTCTGGGTAGCTATCACTGTAAGATGGTCAGAACCATTCGAAGTTTGCAAGTGAAATTGCATTTCTGGGTGGTTCTCGGTGCTGAGCAATTGCCTATCGGAAGTTTGAACTTCTCAGGCAATTACGTGCAATCTGGAAACTTCTGGACGAGGGAAAGTTCCCTCGTGCAATTTTAGGGTACCTTCCATTTGCTTTGGAGCTCAGTAGTTACAGACCATAGATTTTTCTAATTAATTTAATTAATTAACAAAGTTGTACTCTATTCCATCCGATGGATTGAGAGTGGAGAAATCTCTGTTTTTGTTGAAAATTACAGACAAGTTATTTGATTATTTTTTATAGTTGATTTGCATTTTTAAAAGTTTTCAAATAATATTTCATTATTATTAGTTTAGTATTGGTGCCACAATTGGTTAAACTGCAACTTCTGGCACTCCTTTCTGTAGTGATGTTTAGGTCAACTTCTGAAACAATAGACTAAAAGGCCTGGGGTTTTCACTCAGTTGTGCTCTTGATCTGCAAAATTCACCTGATATCACCCTGACTGTACAAATTGAGGAATTTAGTTTAAATTGCATTCTGCAATCTTTAATGCTAGTTTTTGAAACTTTGTAGAGGGAATGCACCTCTTTTTGGTTCCCATGTGCCCATCGGAATGTTACTTCCATTTCTGAACCAAAATATTATTCTGATATGGTATTTTTAGAGTCATAATGTTGTAGATTTTCAATAAGGGTTTGTGGGCATGGAGTTGAATGAATGAAGATAAAGAGATTCTAGTTATGTTTTTTTTACCACATTTGGACATAGTAAAATTGGATGAAATCAAAATATGAATAGTGGCCAGCAAGAATGAGTAGAGTTGTTATTCACTGTAAAGAAAACATACACTAATGTATAATCCCTTTCTTCAACAGTGAGAAATCATGAGTCTGATGTGATGTGTACTGCTATTTGTTTAAAGAAAGTAAAAATAAAATCCTCCAGATGTTGAAATCTGAGACAGAAAGGAAAAAAGACGTTAGCAGTCATCAGATCAGCCAATATTTGTACACAGTTTGGGGATGTCCCCTTAATCAGTGCTGAAAGAAAGGGTGGAAAAGATAGTCAGTAAAAGAAGAAAATACTACCAGATGATCTTCACATTAAACAGAAGCATCGAAGGAAATTTAGACATTAAAGAAACAAAGGACTTTTTAATATGTGAAAAAGAGGAAGATAGAAAACTTAGATTAGATGTAAAGTTAAAAATATAGTTTTAGAAAATGAAATAGATGCTGTTGGTCCACCAGCTCTCAAAAGAGAAAATATATTAACAGGAAACAGTGTGTTTAGATTGAAGATTACAACTCCTGCCTCCCCCAGTCGCCATAGTTTATGATTTGCGGGAGATCCTCCATCTAAACACTTACTGAAATGAGTGGAATGGGGGATCGAGTGAGGAAGCTGCACACAGTTTTTTGGATTTGATGAAGGGTGTATACCCGAAACATACGCCCAGATTTTCATGAAGAAGAGACTCTCGAAGTGTAAGAGAATTCTTGGGGCAAGTAAGAAATAAAACTGAGTGCATAACTTGCGTATCTATAAAATATTGTTAAGTTCATAGTACTTGCCTTGTTTAAGTCTTTCAGATGCAATAAAGCTTTTTCATTTAAAAAATGTGAAACCTTGTGGTGAATCCTGTTGGTTAAAAAGAGGTGTTTGGGTTTCTCTTTAAATGCTAACAGTCCCTAACTAGGTGTTACCACTATATGTAGTTGTATATTATACCAGAATAAACATGGTAACAAACATGTACCTGATGTTATTAAGCAGTGCTGGGATTCTGGGAGCAATTTAGTCTTTAATTCAATAGAGTTTTATGCTGTCTAGATTAGTCCCACAGGAAGTCATTCAGTTAGAGATATGAAAGTTTTGTGTGTCTCCTATGTTTTCTTAACATAATACTATCAGTCAAATTCCATTGGAAGGACATCTGTATTGGTAAAAGGGCAAAATCTAGTTGCTTGATTTTACTTTTGATTGGGGTTGGCAGCTAATGAATCTCATCAGTATTTGATGTTCTTGAGTCTTCTGAAAGATTCTCAGTTTCAACATTTGAGTCATGATGTGGAGATGTCGGCATTGGACTGGGGTAAGCACAGTAAGAAGCCTCACAACACCAGGTTAAAGTCCAACAGGTTTATTTGGGAGCACAACCCACAAGCTTTTGGAGCGCTGCTCCTTCATCAGGTGAGTGGAAGTCATGACTCCCATTCACCTGATGGAGCAGTGCTACGAAAGCTTGTGGCTTGTGCTACCAAATAAACCTGTTGGACTTTAACCTGGTGTTGTGAGACTTGTTACTGTGCTCAACATTTGAGTGCCATTGACTGCAGACCTATAATCAGTGGCGCTAGCATAATGCTAGTTTCTTTAGGCAATTAACTTTAAAAGAACCCTCCCTTTCTTAGAGGTGGTGGGGGGGGCGGAGGCAGGGGGAGCCTTGCTTGCTGCTGCGAAATTAAGACATGGGTACTTCAGTCAGCAAAAGCCATGCTTGTTTATCCCAGTATGCCGATGTATCAGCCTGTTGTATTACTTATGGAGACTGATGAATTTTTGACCTTTATATGATGGATTGATGTCTATGAATATGGCATTTATTTGTAATATTTAATCAAAGTGATTATAGTTGCTGTAGTGGCAGTCAGTTATATTTCATTAGTGCATTTATATTTAAAATCAAATTACCGGAATGGACAAATTGACATGATAATCCTAATCATAATCATTTTGGCCACTTAATTAATTTGTAGCTAATTCTGTGCTGTAAATGATAATCTGTTCAGTATCTTCTGAGTTTGCCCTGTAGTGTGTGAATTTAAGGACAGACATGATAAAGCAATCGTGGTGGAGGTTATGTACTGGTGCATTTGTGCTCACATGTAAAGACATTCATTTTCCACATGAACTTGGCCTTTTTAGCTTGATTTGCACAGTTAAAATCTGTGGAACCAATGAGGGTCAAATTGGACTGTGCTAGTAGTGTAAAACATCCTTATAGCATATCAGAGTGTTTCAAATGATATGTACCTTATTGACTCCATCGAAGACAGTAGAAAATAAAATTGGTTGCTGATTCATTATGAATGTGCTTGGTTTACCGACGCAGTCCAAATTCATTCTCAATCTGTTCAGGCTATGCTGTCATAGTTGATTGAATTAACTAACTGAATTCATGTTTGTGATTCATGGGAGTGCCAGTGTTATGGCAGATTAATTTTGAATTCAGTTAAAAGTCTTCGAAGAAAACATGTAATTTAGTGACTGAATGGAATTTGATTTATTTTAATGCTGACTAACATATTATTTTGTTGGTACACAATAGAACAATCTTGATATAATACAGCTCTAAATAGATGTCTGTGCCATTGATGATGTCAAAGTCTGTTTACACCACTTAATTAGTAGTGGAATGTTTTGATCACAAATTCAGAGTTTTTGTCTCAATTGAAGGGTACAGTGGTATACATTGTATTTTATAGTATTTTGGTTGGACCTGAATTATGTATTTTATATGAACATCAGAATTAAGTGACAAATCAGTTGGTCTTCATGCCTTTATACATTGTCCGTGATCTGTGACATTGCTTATGGATAGTTTGAAGCATGGTTGTGATGACTAACTGTTAACTTGGATTATAGAAGAATAGAAAGTATATGCAGGAGGAAGCCATGTGGCCCTTGAGCCTGCTCCACCATTCATTATGATCATCCAACTGAATAGCCTGACCCCCTCCCTCAATCTTTCATCCCCTTCACCCCAAGACCTATATCAACTCTTTATTAAAAACATATAATGTTTTGGTCTTGACTGCTATCTGTGTTGGTGAATTCCACAGGCCTGGCACACTCTGTCAAGAAGGCGTATGGTGTACTGGCCTTCATTAATCGAGGGATTGAGTTTAGGAGTCGGGAGGCAACTTTATAAGACCCTTGTCAGACCCCACTTGGAGTACTGTGTGCAATTCTGGTCACCTCACTACAGGAAGGATGTGGAGGCTATTGAAAGGGTGCAGAGGAGATTTACAAGGATGTTGCCTGGATTGGGAAGCATGCCTTATGAAGATAGGTTGAGGGAGCTAGGTCTCTTCTCCCTGGAGAGACGAAGGTTGAGAGGTGACCTGACAGAGGTTTATAAAATGTTGACAGGAATAGATAGGGTGGATTCTCGGAGGCTATTTCCCAGGGCTGAAATGGTCACTACGAGAGGACACAGGTTTAAGGCGCTGGGAAGCAAGTACAGAAGAGATGTTAGGGGTAAGTTTTTCACTCAGAGGGTGGTGAGTGAGTGGAATTGGCTGCTGTCAGTGGTGGTAGAGGCAAACTCACTGGGGTCTTTTAAAAGACTTCTGGATGAGTATATGGGATGTAATGGGATTGGGAGTTACAAATAGTTCTATGGCTTGGTAGGTCTGTATGTGATCGGTGCAACTTGTGGGCCGAAGGGCCTGTTTGTGCTGTAGTGTTCTATGTTCATCTCATCTCAGTCCTAAAAGGTTTACCCAGTATCCTTAGACTATGACCCCTGATTGTGGACTCTCCCATCATCGAGAACATCCTACCTAAATCCATCCTGTCCAGCTCCCTCTCTTCTTCTTCTTCTTCTTCTTCTTCTTCTTCTTCTTCTTCTTCCCCCCCCCCCCCCCCCCCCCCCCCCCCCGCCAGCCACACACCCTTGTTCTTATTCTAATGAATATAATCCTAACCAAATCCATCTCTCCTTGTATGTCAGTCCCGCCATCTCAGGATCACCTCTTAAAATGAAATGAAAACTGTTTAAATGATAGACAAAAGTAACACATTTGTGCAGTGAGCTGTTAGTATTTGGAATACATGGCCTGGGATTCTGGTGGGAGCAGATTCAGTCATGGTTAGAAAGCACCCGAAAAGAGAGAAGTTGTAAGGTTACATAAAAAGGACAGGGTAGTGGGGCTATTTGTGTTTCCCATTCAAAGTACTGGCATAAACATGACAGGTTGAATGGAATTTTGTGCTGTAGCCATTTTATGTTTTTATGTTACATAATATGCTTATTTATGAGCAAGAAAACAATTCTACATCTACTGCAGCTATTTTAGTAAATTTTTGAATGCACAGCCATTCCTGGGAATTATAGAAACATGAATCCTCATGGGGCTTCTACTTGAGTTGTATTATTGATGAGACACGGAAGTCAAGTTTCAAAGAGTAAATGGCAGTGAAAGGGTCATTCAATGTTGGAGGATTGAGAAGTTCCGTAGGAAATGTTGCTTCATTCAAAACAAAAGCAATTTCAAGACAGAACAATGAATAATCAGCAACTCATTTCAAAATTTGGAAAATTAAAAATGGCAGGTTTAGAAATGTTATTAACTAAATTTATTCTTAAAAACACAACTTCATTATAACCTGTCTGATCTGAAATCCTCGAAGAATATTATTAACATCAGTGCTTTTAATAATTAGTCTGAGTTTTGTTTCTCATTTTAATGTCCTTGCATTTCTTTACTTTGAATATTTTCTTTACATTGTCGCACTGATGATGGAAATTGACTTAAAGGAACTATTGAGCCCTGTTACTGAACAACCTGAATTAATTTGTTCAATAGCTGAATTTGTGAACTGAATAGTTGAAACTGAAAGCACTGATATTAAGTGTACAGATATTATTCCGGCTGCCTTAATTCGAATTAGCTAATTTGAAAGAGGTTCTGATGGTGACACTTACATTTGAAACTTTATTTTTAGTAAAAACCTGATTAAATGGATAAATTAGATTCTGATAATATAGCCGCAGGGAAAATTTCTTTATCCTCATTGGCAATGGTCCTTTTCTTAGTGGAAATCCATTGAGAGTAGTCAGTCATTTCTCATGTCGACCTTCGTGCTAACAATAATCTTAAGGTCCCGAAGGTGAATGAACCATGTTTCAATGATCTGTACCTTTTAGTTCTCATCATTTCTCCCTACTCTCTTTTGTTGTTGTTCATTGCTACAAATGGATAATGTGTTGGCATTGAATACAGATTAGAAAGTATGTGACAGAAGTGTTACAATGAACCAACTACCTAGAATCTGCCTACACTAAATTACATATATCTTGTGGTTTCAAGTCAGTTGTGATTTTAAATCAATTGTGATTTTTATTTGAATCTACATAGTCTAAATAAACATAAATTAAACAATTTCAATGTAAGGTTAGTAACTGGGTATAGATACTTGATAGCATAGCAGCATCTATTTTTTCTGTTCCAATGTTGTTAGGTTTAAGGTTTCCACTCTTCTTTTGGGATAACTTCAAAACTTTCTGATAGTATTGTATATAAAGTAATTCTGCTATTTCCAGACAAATGACACATTTGGGGTGAAATTTGTTTTCAGTGAAAGCAAATTATGATAACAAATCAGCCACCAGATTTTTTTTTAACCATTGAAGTCAATGGTACAGGGGGTAGACAAGGAAATTGGGTCAGAGGAGACCACCCAGTGTGGTTAGAGGAGGCTGTCCAATGTAGAGCCTAGCTGGGACAGGTATCTTGGACCAAATGACTGGCCCTGCTAAATTTTCTATGGCCCTTGGAGTATTACTGTGTTCACATTCAGCTGGTACCCAGTCTAAATATTATGTAGTGTATGTGGATGAACAAGCAAAGTGTAAGAGTAGATTAAAACAGAGATGGAATCAAACAGTGTGAAGCACAGAAAACTTGCCATTGCAACAATCCAAACAATGACAAAAAGCAGATAGTTTCCACTTATCATGAAAAAGTAAGATAAGATAGACAATCAGAAGAACTGCGTATGTGTTAAAAAGACCACTTGATATTGGAACTCATTAACAGAGTGGCTAGGCTAGCAGGACTGATGCTGTGTATACTGCTTTAAAACAGTCTGTATGATGAAATCCAAAAAAGAAAGCAAGTTCATCAGTAGATGGCTCTTAGAAAGCTAAATAGTTCCCCAAATTAGCTGAATGAAAGGGCTCAAACGAAATATAAATCATTTCCATGTTTGAAATTGGGATAGGAAGTCGAGCAAAATCAGAGCCAATTGGATTGCTCTAATGTGAGCCAATGTAAACTCTATGGGCTGAATGGATTCCTGTATCACTATGACTGTATGATTATGTTTTATGTTGTGGCAATCCACAAAACATAATGGCTGGAATTTTCCAGCTGTTCATGCTGGCAAGATCTTCTGGTCCCAGTGATGGTGCATTCCTGCTGTGGGTTTCCCCGCAGTGCAGGGTGCTGTGAACGTGAAATTCTATTGATAGTGATGGGACGAGAAGACCCCATGATCGACTAATGGTGCACTGCCTCTTGCTGTGGAAAAATACCTTGGAGAGGCCAGAGAATCCCCAACCCCCACCCCCATCTTATTTATTACAAAAATTCAGAAGATCACTATTGTTCCTGGAATTTAACAACAGTTTTGATTTATAAAGAATTTTTAACACAAACATGCTTCTGGTTATTTAAAAGGACATAATCTGACAAAACAAAATATATGCTGCGCTGAAGAAGGCAACAATGGGAGCGACCTTGGCCAAAGAGACAAGTCTCATAAAGGGTCTTATAGATTGAATTGGTAGAATTTTGAGGGGAACTACAAAGGATGAGGCATGGAAGGTGCGGGCATTGCTGATCATGATGATTAAAGGGAAGGAAAATGCACAAGAGATCCAAGTCAAAGAGTGGATGAGGATGGTAATAGGTGACTGGAGGTTGTTACAGTGATAATGAGGGGAAAGGCTATAAAGGGATTTAAACACAAATTGGGTATTTAAATTGAGTGTTGGGAACTGATCTGCAAGGAATCACTAATGGGGAAGTGGCACTTGATGCAGTATAGCAGTGTTGAACAACATAGGCTAGTGAGTGAGCTGCATGAGTAGCCCTCCTTCGTCTCAGTGAGGTGCAAGATTTAAATTTGGTGTATTCACTAACTATGACCTTGATTAAGATTGAATACATTTAATACATGCTGAATATTTCATAAGTTATGGAAAATGCTTAATCATATATTAAATTATCATCAACTTCAAGTGGTTAAAAACAAGAAATATTTATGCTTGATTGGATGTAGAGGGACTTCACAGTGCTCAACATTGACTGAGAGAGCTAAGATCAGGCACCTCACTTCACATGCCCTTACTTTACAAGGGTATCATTTCAGTTGTACTGGTTGGTAAAAAGCAATGTGGATGGAAACCGGCAGAATGTGGCAACTGTGTGTGGGCAGCAGTCAACGAAATGTCTCCTGGGCCATGCTCAAAACCCTGATGGGTAGCACCATTGCAGTGTAGGCTAGACGCACCAGCAATTTAGTGACCTGAAAGTTACAGAGGGTGGAGTTGGTTAGAAGAGGATTACAGCTGGAGATGACAGATACACCAACTGGAAGTGGGAAAGGCCGTCTTTGTGATAAGAGAAGTATGGCGTCAGAAGGTTGGTTTAACATATAATAGGATATTGAGATTGCGAATAGTCTGAACTGAGTCAACGGCTGTATGGAGGGTGAAATTTGGTGACAATCATGCAAGATGTATGTATCTGTGAAGACATTGAACTCAAGCTTTCCAAATGTTATTGGAAATGTTTGTGACTTATCTGAAACTGGATGCTGGCCATACAGTCTAAAAGCATATAGATAGTGGAGGAATGGTGGGGGTGGGATTGAAATAAAGAGGTGGCTAGAGATGTGGAGCTAGATGTCATCAACATACCTGTGGAGGCTGACCTCACGTTTTTGAGTGATGTTGTCAAGTTGTAGCTTGCAATTAATTTGTTTATTTATTAATGTCACAAGTAGGCTTACATTAACATTACAATGAAGTTACTGTGAAAATCCCCTAGCCGCTACACTCCAGTGCCTGTTGGGGTACAACTGAGGGAGAATTTAGCATGACTGATGCACCTAACCAGCATGACTTTCGGACTGTGGGAGGCAACCAGAGGAGACCTATGCAAACATGGGGAGGACATGCAGAAGCCACACACACAGTGACCCAAACCAGGAATGGAGCTCACCGCAAGGGCTCCTGATGCTGTGAGGCAGCACTGTGTTGTCCCATTGAAGTGAAACCATGTTTAAAGATGCTCGAGGTACAATTGAAATAAAGTGAGAGCAATGTCACTGAGCTGGGCAATAGAGTGGAAGCACTGGAGGAGGATTGTTTTTAACCATGCCAAAGGCTGAAGTGAGGATAGGGAAGGAAATTGTCAGAACCTGCCATTTGTTCCTTTGATTTGGGCTACTACAGGGATGAAATATAAACAGATTTGTGGGAAAGGTGAGCACTAATGTGGGAAGTTACAGAAGTACAAGGGTTTTGGAAAAGCAAGAGAAAGAGTTTGAAATAACAGAATGGTTCAAGGTGGAGTTTTTGAAGAGGGAGATGACAGTTCTGTAAAGGAAGGAGACTGTTCTTGATGAGGGGATTTATAATGTCAGCCAGCATGGGGCCTTGCAAGAGAAATTGAGTGCTCAATACTGAGGATGAGGTTGTGGGATCAGGAAGTAAGTCTCATGGAAAATATGTGGTTGAAGAGGGCATGAGGGAATCTGGAAAAGAAACTGGACAAAGTTGTAAATTCGAAGCTGTAGCAGTATATTGGCAAGGTTTCGTATTGGACTGTTGAATGGCAATTCTCAATAATTATTGGATCTGCCAAGACGGGGAGGTTTAAGGAGATGGCTGATAATTGCAAAAGGTAACAAGTGCTTAATTTGATGTTCCAGAACGACCCTATAGAGGTTTTGGTGGAGAAGTGAGCTATCTAGTTGATCTAATGTGGTCCAGCCATACCTGATGATTGATGATTAACCAATTAGTGCCATATAACCTCATACCTTGGGCATGAAATAACAAAAATTAAAATGTTTTATTGTTTATGCAATCTGCCAATATGTTTACTGTAAGTATCTGTTTCCTGGGGCAAATTTGATTAGCCTTATAAAAGCCACTATACCAGCTTCTGAAAAGCTTTAATGTCTGAAATTTATAATTCCTTAACCCATTCCTTTGTATTGTCTCTGCCACTCAAAAAAAAGTTGTTGCTGTTTTTGTGTTTCTGGACTCTTAGCTTTCAACAGTGCTATGGAATATTGGAAGATGCCGCAGACGTATTAATAACCCAATGGGCTGCACTGAGCCCTCCTTTTGTGGCCATCTTAAATTCCTGGAGTGGGTCTGGAACCCGAGGCTTCTAATTCAGAGATGGGTGCTGCAATCAAATCCACAAGCCCCCCACAATGATTTAAGTTGAATGTTGGAGTGTTTGTGTTAAATTTATTTGCATTTCTGCTCACTTTGGATAAGGCTGGTAGGAATGATGATGATTGTAATAATGCGAGTCCAATTTTGTTCCTATTCAACTGCAGAAGCAGTGCTGTAATGTTTGGCACAGGGTGACTAAAAGGACTAAGCTCTCACCCTTTTTCATTCTGTTCTATTCCCTTGTATTTTACTTCGGTTAACGCAATTTTTCTGTGTTTGTTCATAGGGTTATCTACCTGCAAATATGGAGAGAAGAGAAATTACTCTACAGCGAAAGCGGGAAGAGTATTTTGGGTTTATTGAACAATATTATGATTCCAGAAATGAAGAACATCACCAGGACACCTATCGACAGGTATTAAATGCAGTTTAAAATGTACCTTCCAACTACCAGATAATTCCCCTGCACTTCCTACCAGCCAAAGTGTTTTTTTTTGCATTATTGATGTTGTCCAACAATTTATTTTTAAACTAACAGTCCTATATGAGTAGAACATTGAAAGGGAGCAGGATTAACGTCTGTAGAAGTGACCATTATTTACCTCCACTGTTTTCAGTGATAATCTCATTTCAACTGTTAGTTTTACACCCTTATGTATGAACAGTCCTTCACGCTGTATTGTGTTTAGTAACTTCATGAAAGGTGATTCTCTTGATAGCACACAATTTTTAATTAATGTATTTGATATATGTAGTCAGAGAAAAAGATATTAAAAGAACATTCTTGTGCACGGAAATTGCTTCAAGATTAAATAAATGAATCTTTATGTTAAACTGCTTTGAGGTAATCTAACTTTTCCTTTGTGTTCATAGATTCACATTGACATTCCTAGAACTAATCCCCTCATTCCTCTCTTTCAACAACCTTCTGTTCAAGAGGTGAGCAAACCAATATGCATTTCCTAGTAATAGTGCTTTACGGTGTTCTATGTAACACCAATCTTGATTAAAATATCAATTTTGATGCTGGTTGCATATTGAGGTTCATTTATATATTGCATATTTTAATTAAGCAGGGTAAAGCATGTTTATAATATAGTGAATTGGAAATGCTTGTCATAGAAAACTCTTGTCTGTACTCTTGATCTTTTCTACACCTTAACTATGACTGTAACACTATATTCTGCACCCTCTCCTCCCCTGTGCACTCTTGAGTAGTATGTTTTGTCTGTATAGTGCACAGGAAACAATACTTTTCACTGTATCCCAATGCATGTGACAATAATAAATTAGATCAGATACTATTTGTTTTGTGATCATGTGGTACTTGTATTAACTTTTTAGGAAAAAGAGATAAGTGCAGCTGTCCTTTGTTTTATGCCTACTTTACACTGGGTGTTAATTTGCTGTGAAAATTTAAATACGGAACTCCACAAGCATGCTGTATATTTACTGTTACGTTTACACTGAGATCTATACAAATGGTTTGCTTAGTCTTGAGAAGCAGTGTTCATCCCAGTATAACCTTATTTGTATAATAAGCAACTGTTTGAGCACTCTAGTTATCAGTTGACGTGCATCACAAGGTATGTTATTTATTTATCTGAGGCACTTCTGTTCTCTTCTACCTAATAATTGTAATATTTATGGCTGGTGGTAATGACTATGCTACGCTTTGCTTTACTTTGAACCTTAGAACATAATAAGAACATAAGAAATAGGAGCAGGAGTAGGCCATCCAGCCCTTCGAGCCTGCCCCGCCATTCAATAAGATCATGGCTGATCTGTCGCTGCTCAGTTCCACTTTCCCGCCCTCTCCCCATAACCCTTAATCCCCTCTCCTATCAAAAACCCATCAACCCGCGTCTTAAAAATATTTAGCGAGGCAGCCTCCACCACTTCAACGGGCAGAGAATTCCAGAGATTCACCACCCTTTGAGTGAAGAAGTTCCTCCTCAACTCTGTTCTAAACCGCCCCCCATTTATCTTGAGGCTGTGCCCCCTAGTCCTATTGTCTTTTTTGAGCGGGAAGAGTCTTTCCACCTCTATCCTATCCATCCCATTCATCATCTTATACGTCTCAATGAGATCTCCTCTCATTCTTCTAAACTCCAAAGAGTACAAGCCCAGTTTATTCAGCCTCTCCTCATAGCTCAACCCCCTCAACTCCGGTATCAGCCTAGTAAACCTCCTCTGCACTCCCTCCAAGGCCAAAATATCTTTGCGCAGGTGCGGCGCCCAAAAATGCACACAGTACTCCAGTTGCGGCCTCACCAATGCCCTATACAGCTGCAGCAAGACCTCCCTACTTTTATATTCAATCCCCTTCGCTATGAAGGCCAGCAACCCATTCGCCTTCCTGACCACCTGCTGCACCTGCAAGCTGGGTTTTTGCGACTCATGCACAAGGACCCCGAGGTCCCTCTGCACCGTCGCCTGCTGCAGTTTTTCGCCTCGTAAGTAATAGTCCTTCCTACCATTTTTCCTACCAAAGTGGACCACCTCACACTTGCCAACATTAAATTCCATTTGCCATTTCCTGGCCCATTCGCCCAGCCTATCTAGATCCTTCTGCAGACTCTCCACACCCTCCGCACAATTTGCCGTTCCCCCAATCTTGGTGTCATCAGCAAATTTCGACACTCTACACTCGGTTCCCTCCTCCAGATCATCTATATAAATGGTAAAAAGCTGAGGCCCCAGCACCGACCCCTGGGGCACTCCACTAGTCACCATCCGCCAATCCGAATAGCACCCGTTGACCCCCACTCTCTGCCTCCTATTTGACAACCAATCCTCTATCCACGCTAACACCCTACCCCCAACTCCATGTCCCTCGACCTTCTGCAATAACCTCTTGTGAGGCACTTTGTCAAACGCTTTCTGAAAATCCAGAAAGACCACATCCACCGGCTCTCCTCTATCCACCGCCCTAGACACATCCTCATAGAACTCCAGTAAATTTGTCAGACACGACTTCCCTTTAATGAAACCGTGCTGCGTCTGCTCTATCAAGCAATTCCCTTCAAGATGCCTCGCAATTTCCTCCTTAATGACAGATTCTAACATTTTACCTACCACAGACGTTAAACTAACCGGCCTATAATTCCCCGCCTTTTGCCTGGCACCCTTCTTAAACAACGGCGTAACATTAGCCGTTTTCCAATCATTCGGCACTTCCCCGGAATCCAGCGACGTTGGGAAAATAACCACCAAGGCATCCACTATCACCTCCGCCATTTCTTTCAGAACCCTCGGATGCATTCCATCCGGTCCTGGGGACTTGTCCACAATCAGCCCCTCCAGTCTGTCGAGCACCGCCTTTCTAGTAACAGTAATGTCATTAAGACCCTCCAGTCCTACCACCTTTCTATCGCTAACACCCGGCAAATTATTCACGTCCTCCTCCGTGAAGACAGAAACAAAAAAGTTATTCAATACCTTAGCCATATCCCCATCCCCTACCACTAGGTCCCCTTTCTCATCCTCTAAAGGACCAACATTCACCCTAGCCAGCCTCTTCCTTTTTATATATTTATAAAAACTCTTGCTATCCTTTTTTATATTAAGCGCTAGCCCAGCTTCATAGTTTCTCCTACCCTTCCTTATCAACTTCTTTGTCAATCTTTGTTGACATTTAAACCTCTCCCAATCGTCTTCTCGCCCACTACTCTTAGCTACTCTAAATTCCTCCGCTTTTAGTTTAACACTTTCCTTCACCTCCTTTGTTATCCACGGCTTATTACCTCTCCTCCTACTATCCTTTTTGACCATCGGAATAAATTTCCGTTGAGCACCAAGAAAGGTCTCCTTAAAGATCCTCCACTGCTCCTTAACAGACCCTCCCTCCAACGCGCTCTCCCAGTCCACATTCGCCAATTCTTCTCTCATCCTACTGTATTTCCCTCTATTCAAACAAAGGACGCGTGTCCGGGAACCCACTTTCTCCTCCTCCATCTGCACCAGAAACTCCACCATACAATGATCACTCTCCCCAAGAGGATCCTTCACCACAAGGTCCCTAATTCTACCCGCTTCGTTACATAGCACCAGATGCAAGATAGCTCGCTCCCTCGTCGGCTCCAACACACACTGTTCGAGGAAGCTATCCCGGCAGCATTCCAAGAACTCTTCCTCGAGCCCCCCACGTCCAACATGGGTCGACCAATCAATATGCAGATTGAAATCCCCCATAACTACGGCCGTCCCATTCCTGCACGCCGCACTTATTTGCGCGTTAACAGCCCGCCCCATCTCCAGATCATTATTCGGGGGCCTATAGACGACACCCACCAGCGTCTTCCTCCCTTTGCTGTTCCTAATCTCCACCCACAACGATTCCACCCTCTGCTCCTTGGCTCCAATATCATCCCTTGCTACCACCGTGATGCTATCCTTAATCAGCAGAGCTACGCACCCCCCCCCTTTTCCCTCCTGTCTATCCTTCCTAAACACTTGATAGCCCTGTACATTCAGCTCCCAGTCCCTGTCACCCTGCAGCCACGTCTCTGTAATGGCCGCCAGACCGTATCCATTTGTGTCGATCTGCGCCATCAGCTCATCCACTTTATTCCGAATGCTTCGTGCGTTCAGATAAAGTGCTTTCATCCCAGCCTTCACCTGGACCCTATTTGCCGCAACGCCACCAACTATACTCACGCCCCCTACTCCCTCTATTATTGGGACATCCTCGGCCTCTTCCCTTACATGTAACTTAACTTTAGACCTCGTAAGGTCACCTACCCTCACACCCTCCCCCCCCCCCCTAATTAGTTTAAAGCCCTGTCTACAGTCCTCTTTACTCGATTCGCCAGCACTCTGGTCCCAGCACGGTTCAGACCAACCCCATCCCTCCCGAACAGGTCCCACCTACCCCAATACTGGTGCCAATGCCCCATAAATTCAAACCCATTCCTCCCACACCAATCCCTGAGCCACCCATTCACTTCCTTAATCCTGTCAACCCTACGCCCATCTGCACACGGTTCAGGCAGTATGATTATAGGGTATGATTGCGCTTGTGATGTGGCATACAATGTTATAACAGTTGTATCAGGGACAAAACCCAGTCGACCAAGTGAACCAGAATTGTTTAATGACCCTCATGTGTACCAGACTTTAAACTTTAAGATGGGGGAATGTGAGGGCAACATTCCAAAGTGCTCAGCTGTTGTCTATTTAATATTTTGCTTTGTACATAGAATTATATTGGATATACAGCATCATTATAGGCCACTCGGCTTAACCAGTCCATGCCAGCATTTATGCTGCATTGTCGGCCCTCCTATCTCTCCTCATTTAAATCTATCATCATGATTGTCTGTTCTCTTCTTCCTTATGCTTACCTACCTTTCCTTGAAAACATCTATATTCTTTGCTTCCCTGGGAGCAAGTTCCATTTTCTCACTGTTTGAGTAAAGAAATTTCTTAATTTCCTCCTGGATTTCTTGGTCATTATCTGAGACTAAAGGCCTATGCCGAGGCTCTTCGCCACAAGTAGAAAAATTGTGTATCCGCTCATCAAAATGTTTCATATTTTTAAAGACACTATTATGTCTAGATAGATCTAGTGATAGATATAGGACAGATGTCAGAGGTAGGTTCTTTACTCAGAGAGTAGTAAGGGCGTGGAGTGCCCTGCCTGCAACAGTAGTGGACTCGCCAACATTAAGGGCATTTAAATGGTCATTGGATAAACATATGGATGATATTGGAATAGCATAGGTTGGGTGGGCTTTAGATTGGTTTTCACAGGTCGGCGCAACAGCGAGGGCCAAAGGGCCTGTACTGCGCTGTAATGTTCTGTGTTCTATGTCACTCTGCAGCCATTTTTTTTTAAGAGAAAGGACACCCATCATGTTCATCCTTTTCTGATATGTATACCTGCTAATTTCTAGTATCACCCTCATAATTTTTTGTTGCAAGTTCATTACTGCCTCTACATCCTTTTGTTAATATAGTGGTCAGAGTTGCACAAAGTACTCAAAACAGGTTTAGTATAACTTTGCTACTTTTCAATTCTGTCCCTCTACAATTAAAGTCTGGTGCTTGATTTGCTTTTTTAAAAATAGCTTTGTTTACCTGTCATAACTTTCAGTTATCATTTATTTATGCATTGAGATTCCTTTGTTTCTCTACCTGATCTCAACTTTGCACCTTCCACGCAATGAATTCCATGTGTTTTAGCAGATTACCATGCTCATGCTTATGTCTGTCTCTGAATTAATTTGTGTAAGGAAATGAACATATGAACATAAGAACATAAGAAATAGGAGCAGGAGTAGGCCATCTAGCCCTTCGAGCCTGCCCCGCCATTCAATAAGATCATGGCTGATCTGTCGTGGCTCAGTTCCACATTCCCGCCCTCTCCCCATAACCCTTAATCCCCTCGCTTATCAAAAACCTATCGACCTGCGTCTTAAGAATATTGAGCGAGGCAGCCTCCACCACTTCAACGGGCAGAGAATTCCAGAGATTCACCACCCTTTGAGTGAAGAAGTTCCTCCTCAACTCTGTTCTAAACTGCCCCCCCTTTACCTTGAGGCTGTGCGCTCTAGTCCTACTGTCCTTTCTGAGCAGGAAGAGCCTCTCCACCTCTATCCTATCCATCCCATTCATCATCTTATACGTCTCAATGAGATCTCCCCTCATTGGGCAACACAGTGAATAATTTTTTTGAAGTTGACACAAAAGAGTTGCTAATAGTTAAATTATTGCTTGCAATTCTTTCAACTTTTAAGGACTTCTAGCCTGTACTATCTTCTCATGCACTGGCTCACATTCAAGTTTGTTTCCATTATTACTACTTTCTCTTGAGTTTACTACTTCCTCAGATAAGACAGTGCTGCGCTGCTGGAGATACAACAAATTCTATTGCTGCTGCTACAATATTGCATACTTCTTCTTGAATGTCTTTATTAATCATACTATTGCATCGTGATGGATTTATAAATAGTAGTTGCTTTTTTCTTGTTTTTTTGAGATGTGTCCAACAACAAAACTTCAATCGTTGAAATACTTGATTCTTTACAACTAAATTTTTAAAAATTCATTTGTGGGACATGGGCATCGCTAATGAAAAAATGAGTTGTAGGAAAATCTTGTATTTCTTACTCAGGCAGCAGATGGCATTGTGTTGTATATTCAGAGGTAAGTTAAAATATATTTTCGGGCACAGGAGCAATAAAGCACTCTAGCTTTGCATAGTGACAGTTTTAATTTCCTTTTTATGTTTTTTTACTGTCTAATTTCAATATAAAGCTTCAGTTAGGAGAACGTATCAATTCCTTGGTAGCGTGCTCCATGCCATATCATTTAGCTAGTGTAAGATTCAGCTTTGTCTAAACATAGATGTGGATGAGATGAATCTTGCTATTGATTCCAAGTTGTCCAGATTAAATTTTAAGGTGCTTTTAAATGTTAGTGTGAAATGGCAAATCACTAGGTTCAGTTATGCTGTGATAATGGATATAGATTCTTAAACCTATTAGGATTAAGGTATTTTTATTCTTTACTTTCCTGGATTCCATCTCAATCTAGCCAGGCTGAGGGATCAGAATCCAAACCAATTCTATTGAAAATGGCATTACGACGTATATAAGATCGACTGATTCAAATTTTGTGTCCGCTACGCACCTTATTTATCTGTTGTTCCTTTGAGATTGGGAAATTGTATTAACTGCCACTGGCAAATGTGCTAAGAAAGTATTTATTGACTTCAATTCTCTGAGTGCAGTTATCCTCTAGTACTTCAGATAAAAACCCATTTTTCATTGTGTGACTGATTACACTTGGCAAATACAGTCATAGCTCATCTTGTGTGAGTAAAATGGGAAAAAACTGGCTAACAGTTGGCAATACAAAGTATTGATGTTCAAAAAAGACCAAGAAAGGAAAAATGAGACTGGTAGTGCCATTTTTGAAGCCCTAGTGGGCAAAATGTACAACAACTGTTATAAGGGGCATTTGAGAGATGGGGTGGTTTTGGTGATCAGAAAATTGGGTAGTCAGGATCATAACTGGAAAGCATGAGGGAATGGGGGGAAGGTGAATTGGTACTAGGTAAGTGACCTCATTTTCTCAGTGCTCAAGCATGTGGTTCTGTTGAGAACTGTGCTGTCCATCTTGGAAGATGCTTCTTGGAAGATGCATCTGGGAAGACTCAGTGACATGTCATTGTAACATACAGACCAAGTTTCAATTGACAAACAAGCCCTTACAGATTCATGTGATGAAGATGCTACAAAAGGAAAACGTGATTCAGGGAATACGTAATGTATGTAACAGTGGTGTAGCAACTGTCCTCTCGGGAAGGAAATCTTTACCTGGTTTTGCCCCTGTTTTTGGATTTTAAGATGCATGTTTAGGCCTTTACTAAGTATGTAAGCTGACTTCCAATTTTTCAGCATGTTAGAAACTAGCCTCAGTTTTTCAGCTCAGAAATTAATGTTTATGAATTGCCTTATAAGCCACTGCAATGGATCAAGCAGCAGATAGAGACTATGTTGCCAAGAAGATAAACAGGTGACCCTTTTGGAATTGAGTTTTTAAATACAAGATGGGAAAAATTTGGATTAAAGAAACTAATAAACGCCCCTGAGATAATTCCAAGGATGGCCTATGTTTTCTTAAAGGGATTGGAATTAGGGGTGTGAAAATAATAAACAATAGATGGTGAGTCTGGTAATTTATATTCATATTCATTCATGAGACATGGGTGTTACTGGCTGGCCAGTATTTATTGCCCATCCGTAGTTGCCCTTGAGAAAGTGGTGGTGAGCTGCTATTTGTTGAAGTTGCTGGTCTCCACCAGCATTGTAACAATGATGACATAGAGCAAAATGGAGCATGGTGACTGAATGGGATTTTTTTTCAGATTTCAAACTGGCAAGCACCTACCAAGCACAGTTCACATTTTATACTGGTTGTATAAGTTGGCCCCTGCCTTTGGAAGGTTTTACAAAGCTTCAAAGGTCAACTTACGTGTTGCTGTCTCTGGCAATTAAAGAGATTGCTCTTTAAAAGCATTTTAAAACTCAAGAGAGAGATGGAACGGTTTAGGAAGGGAGATTCAGAGCTGAGGCAACTGTTGTTAGAGCTGCCAGTGGTGGAGAAATTGAAATTAGGGTTGCACAGGAGGCCAGCATCAGAGGAGTGCAGATGGTTGAAGGCCGGAGGAAGCTATGCAGGTATGAAGGGCAAGGCCATGGGGGGATTTGAAGGCAAAGATAAGGATTTTTTGAGGTTTCATTGGCTGGAGAGCCAGTAAAAGTCAACCAGCACAGAAGCAATGGGTGAATGCGATCTGCAACAAGTTAAGATATATGTGCTGACTTTTAAACAAAGTGGGAAGTGTGCGGAAATAACGTGTTTTGACTTGTCGTTCATTTGAGATTCAATAGTTCACCCCACTCTCCCCATATTATTAAAGCTCTCATTATCACTTCTTGTCCCAGCCGATTCCAGATTCAATTGTGATATTCTAATAGTTTAGTTAACTTGCTGTTGAACTATGGGGAAAGAACAAGGGAATAGGACCATTTGGAAAGCTGTTTCAAAGAGCTAGCGTAAGTATAACTGCCTTAATGGCCTCCTTCTGTGGTATATCATTCTATTCTATGAGACAAAGTATTATCGTATCTGTTGTTCTTGTTTTAGAATTGATAATCTTCAAACTTATCTCATAATGTTGGCCTCTTAACTGATCTCACAATGTGCCTATTACAACAAGTTGATTATATTACCTTGAAAAAATGGGCCACTTAATCGCAAAGCATTTTGGAAGCAAATTAATATGTTGTTTATTACATGGTTTTATGTTCTTATCATTCAAAAAGAGCAAGAATTCTGCCACAGCAAAAGCAACATCAAGGGAAATCTGCACTATCTCAATGTTTGACAGATCCTCATTGTGCAGGAGCTTGGAAGTTAGCAATTTTGACTCTTGAGTTGGAGTAAGGGAATACATCCATTTCTGTCATCTGATTAGGTTTTAACCCTAAGTTATAGAATAGTAATGTGGGTTTTGCAACTGCATTGGCTGTCCCTCCCATGATCCTGACTGTTTAATGAGTTTTATTTTTCTATACTTTGTACAGAAGTCCCTTATGGTCTTTGCCAATTAATAGAGTTGCTCTGTGCAATTTTCTTTTGGCTCGAAGCAGTATAATTCAATTTTCCAGGTCAACTATATAAACAGTGTTAGGGCCCTAAAGAGACCATTAACGTTTAAGGAGACATTTGAATACCCAGTGGTCTACTGAAATTATGCCACAGGATTTCATGTTTTTAAATATAAACTTTACTGTATGGATAAACAAAAATAAAACAGTGCTGGTGCTACCAACTTAAGTGTCTTGGGGAATTACTTGTACTTGACATTGGAAAGCACAATAAAATGCAGGCAGTTGTACTTCAGATTAAAATCCTCAACTGATCCTTACCTTTTCCACTATGACTCCCCAGAAAGACTTTGGCTGCTTCTCTATTTCTTGAAAATTATCCATTTTCCACAAACCTTTTCACAGCTTTTGGCAAATTCCGTTACTCTACCTTTTCCCAGTTTGGGAGTAACAGTTCATTTAGTTACAATCAGTAATTCCACTGTCCACATGATGAATATTTTACATGCACAAAGCATAACATTGTTAATTTCCCAATTTGATCATCTTAAATTGTCTATAGTAACGCGTGGTGTTGTAAAATATTTTTAAAAATCTTACAGGCTTCTGTAACCAAATTCTGAAATCTATCTATGTAATATTTTTGCATTTCTTTTATCGTTTCAGGGGATGTGGGCATTGCCCATCTCTAATTACCCTTAAGAAGGTGATAATGAGCCAGTTTTTTGAACTGCTGCAGTCCATGAGGTCTAGGCACCCACAGTAGTGATAGGATAGGAAATTCCAGAATTTTGACCCAGCCACAGTGAAGGAAGGGATGGTCAAGTTGCCAGTCAGAATGGTGTGTCGATTTAATGGGGAACAGGTGGTTTGTAGTGTTCCCATTGCCTGGGTTCAGCCAAGCTTGTGAACAGTATTCCATCACACAATTGTGCCATGCAGATAGTGGGTAGGCTTATGCGCACGGACTGCCTCAGTATCTGAGGCATCACAAATAATGCTGAGCATTGTACAATCATCAGTGAACATCACACTTCTGACCATATGAAAAGGTAAGTGATGGAGGATTTAAAGATGGTTAGGTGCGGAACATCACTGCTGGAGTTCCTCGGTTATGCCCTGGGACTGACCGCCAACAACCACAAGCATCTTCCTTTATGCTAGGCATAACTTACTAGGTATGACTCTGGTTTCCCCCTGATTCCCATTGACTAGAGTTCTTTTTCAAAGAGTGTGCAGTAATCACCAAGCCAGGCAGTGGCTAAATGGAGCTCTTTGAGCCTTCCACTGAATCTTGTCAGGGGTCAGCCTTCAATGATTTGAGTCACTGGCATGCAGCACAGCTGCAATCTGGATTTACTGCAGGATATGTTGTACAAAGACCGTGACCAGTGCAGAAATGGCTGAGGCATGCTCAGTGTTAGCATACCAAGTTGAAGCTGGATGGTCAGGCTGTGGGATCAATGATCGTGAAGTGCTTTTTGGTGTTGACATGTTGGTTCAATTTCTGCTGTCATAGGGGTTCTGCTGTTATCTGTTAGCAAGGAGATCTTACCCATACAGGCTGATGTGATGAGAGGTGAGCAGCAGGTAGATTCTAAGGTGCTTGTGTAGCAGCAGGCATGGGTTGCAGTGAACCTTCTCCGGGAACTTTCTTGTTACAGTCTCCCTCCTTATGTGAGGAGGTGGAATATTGATCAAGACTGTGCGCCAGGAATGTTGAGTTGGCCAGAGGGTACCTGAGATGATATGCATTGTGCTGAGCTGGGTATCTACAGAACTGGCATGGGATGAGTTGTACCATATTAGTGCATGGTACTATACAGTCGAGTAGACTGAGAGCTGAGGTGAGGTTCTAAAAGGTTGAATGTGTGCACCCCGTGAAGAGCCAGCATTTTGTTGAGGTGATTGTTTCGCGTTTTGATTTTGCTGCAGTTTTGCTAGGATTCTTTGATACCACATTTGGTCAGATGTGGCCTTGATATAAACAGCAGTCTCTGTCACCTACTGCTCTTTAGTCCACATTTGGAACAAGGTTGTAATGAAGTCAGGAGCTGAGCATCAGTGCGCGGTCATTGCTCAGTAAATGCCACTTGATAGCACCGCTAATGACATTTTCCACCACTTTGTTGATGGGGATGTGAATTCTGTAAGTCTAGTTTTGAGTTTGGAGTAAATCTGAACAATGGCAGGTGTGAATTCCATGGAGTGGCGCTGACTGGGGGCATCCATTCAAAGGGGAGATCCTCACTTGAGGTGATTTAATTAGGAACTTCCTGACAGCTGCAGAAAACTAGTTAACCACAAGTGGGTGTGAAGATCCATCATCGATCTTCACCATATGGCAATGACATTCAACTTTAAGCCATTCTGGGTTGACAGTGGCAGTTGATCATGTGACTGAAACTGGCTTCTGGTATCAAAGTCCTTTCTTATCTGAACACCTCAAGACGTGAGCAATCTGCAAAAAACACCACTGTCGAATTTCAACTGCAGACTGAGGCAGTGACATCGAAGTCTTTTTAAATTTTGAGGCTGCTATTAAAGTCTTTCAGCCTGATTCCAAAATCCAAATCTACCTGTAAAGAAATGGACCTCATGCTATGACAGCCACAAATATCTAACCATGTGAGCTGCTGAGCATTTAACTCTTCGGAGGAGTCCTGCAATAATCCAAATATCTGATTCCAGCTATTTGAACTCCTCTAAACCATAATTTAGGAGTGGAGTGGAAAAGATGCTGTTCTTTTCCAGGCCTGCATTAACTGTTCTCCTACACGGATGCAGACATGAACTTTGAACTACGTTGTGTACAAGTTGTAAAAGCGCCCTATTCTCTTCAACTATGTTCAACACATAAATAATCCTCTTTATTTGAACTCACAACAGCTTACTGCTGTTATTTTAATTGACCACACACTTCAGGGGATAAGAAACATGCATATCAAAACTACGCCTCCAAAAGCTGCACTGATTACATAAGAACATAAGAAATAGGAGCAGGAGTAGGCCATTTAGCCCATTGAGCCTGCCCCGCCATTCAATAAGATCATGGCTGATCTGTCGTGGCCCAGTTCCACTTTCCCGCCCTCTCCCCATAACCCTTAATCCCCTTGCCTATCAAAAACCTATCTACCCGCTTCTTAAATATATTTAGCGAGGCAGCCTCCACCACTTCAACGGGCAGAGAATTCCAGAGATTCATCGCCCTTTGAGTGCAGAAGTTCCTCCTCAACTCCGTTCTAAACTGCCCCCCCATCTTGAGGCTGTGCCCTCTAATCCTACTGTCCTTTCTGAGCAGGAAGAGCCTCTCCACCTCTATCCTATCCATCCCATTCATCATCTTATATGTCTCAATGAGATCTCCCCTCATTCTTCTAAACTCTTAACGAGTACAAGCCTAGTTTATTCAGCCTCTCCTCATAGCTCAACCCCCTCAACTCCGGCATCAGCCTAGTAAACCTCCTCTGCACTCCCTCCAAGGCCAAAATATCCTTGCGTAAGTGCGGCGACCAAAACTGCACACAGTACTCCAGCTGCGGCCTCACCAGTGCCCTGTACAGTTGCAGCAAGACCTCCCTACTTTTATATTCAATCCCCCTTGCTATGAAGGCCAGCATCCCATTTGCCTTCCTGACCACCTGCTGCACCTGCAGGCTGGGTTTTTGCGACTCATGCACAAGGACCCTGAGGTCCCTCTGCACTGTAGCATGCTGCAGTTTTTCGCCATGTAAGTAATAGTCCTTCCTGCCATTGTTCCTGCTAAAGTGGACAACTTCACACTTGCCAACATTAAATTCCATTTGCCAGTTCCTGGCCCATTCGCCCAGCCTATCTAGATCCTTCTGCAGACTTTCCACACCCTCCACGCAATTTGCCGTTCCACCAATCTTGGTGTCATCAGCGAATTTCGACACCACACACTTGGTTCCCTCCTCCAGATCATCTATATAAATCGTAAATAGCTGAGGCCCCAGCACCGACCCCTGGGGCACTCCACTAGTCACCAACCGCCAATCTGAATAGCACCCATTGACCCCCCTCTCTGCCTCCTATTTGACAGCCAATCCCCTATCCACGCTAACACCCTACCCCCAACTCCATGCTCCCTAACCTTCTGTAATAACCTCTTGTGCAGCCCCTTATCAAACGCCTTCTGAAAATCAAGAAACACCACATCTACCGGCTCTCCTCTATCCACCGCCCTAGACATATCCTCATATCACTCCAACAAATTTGCCAGACACGACTTCACCATACATAGTGGAAATGAGCGAACAAAAGTTTCAGTTCTCTCCTGATAGTGCCTGCAATGCTATATGTATGTATAAACATGAAATCTTCTGGTGTAGTTCTGTTGGTTAATTCCTGGATATTCAGTTTTTTTCATTACACGTTAATGGTTCCGAACAGCGACTGTAATAGAATGCTTATAATGATGGGGGAGAATAAGTGATAGCATGACATAGGTAGAAAGAACAGGTGGAGTTGAGGTAGCTGAAGTTTAAATCTCTAATCATGGAGCAAGGTGGTGTTTACATTAGAACATGCAGTTTTGGGCGCCGCACCTGCGCAAGGATATTTTGGCCCTGGAGGGAGTGCAGAGGAGGTTTACTAGGCTGATACCGGAGTTGAGGGGATTGAGCTATGAGGAGAGGCTGAATAAACTAGGCTTGTACTCGTTAGAGTTTAGAAGAATGAGGGGAGATCTCATTGAGACGTATAAGATGATGAATGGGATGGATAGGATAGAGGCGGAGAGACTCTTCCCGCTCAAAAAAGACAGTAGGACTAGGGGGCACAGCCTCAAGATAAAGGGGGGGCGGTTTAGAACGGAGTTGAGGAGGAACTTCTTCACTCAAAGGGTGGTGAATCTCTGGAATTCTCTGCCCGTTGAAGTGGTGGAGGCTGCCTCGCTAAATATTTTTAAGAAGCGGGTTGATGGGTTCTTGATAAGAGAGGGGATTAAGGGTTATGGGGAGAGAGCGGGAAAGTGGAACTGAGCCACGACAGATCAGCCATGATCTTATTGAATGGCGGGGCAGGCTCGAAGGGCTAGATGGCCTACTCCTGCTCCTATTTCTTATGTTCTTATGTTCTTAAGAACATAAGAAATAGGAGTAGGCCAGATCATGGCTGATCTGTCGTGGCTCAGTTCCACATTCCCGCCCTCTCCCCATAACCCTTAATCCCCTCGCTTATCAAAAACCCATCAACCCGCGTCTTAAAAATATTTAGCGAGGCAGCCTCCACCACTTCAACGGGCAGAGAATTCCAGAGATTCACCACCCTTTGAGTGAAGAAGTTCCTCCTCAACTCCGTTCTAAACCGCCCCCCCTTTATCTTGAGGCTGTGCCCCCTAGTCCTACTGTCCTTTCTGAGCGGGAAGAGTCTCTCCACCTCTATCCATCCCATTCATCATCTTATACGTCTCAATGAGATCTCCCCTCATTCTTCTAAACTCTAACGAGTACAAGCCTAGTTTATTCAGCCTTTCCTCATAGTTCAACCCCCTCAACTCCGGTATCAGCCTAGTAAACCTCCTCTGCACTCCCTCCAAGGCCAAAATATCCTTGCGTAAGTGCGGCGACCAAAACTGCACACTGTACTCCAGCTGCGGCCTCACCAATGTCCTATACAGCTGCAGCAAGACCTCCCTACTTTTATATTCAATCCCCCTCGCTATGAAGGCCAGCATCCCATTCGCCTTACTGACCACCTGCTGCACAAGGACCCCGAGGTCCCTCTGCACCGTCGCCTGCTGCAGTTTTTCGCCACGTAAGCTTTCTTTGCATTTGGAGTGAATTATAGAACGTGAAGATCTGACGCCCCTCTTTTTGGAAGGGCAGTGAATCCCAAAAAGAAAATTTAGCCTTCCACTGATGTTTGCATGAGTTTCAGCTTGTTTGAGTTCATGTTACGAACATTGTTTCAGACCCGAGGTCCCTAACCGATTTCATTTGACTCGAGAATTGTTATGTCACAGTTTTATCTGGCATCATGAAAATCAGATCTGGAACATTATTTCTACTGTGTGCATGTTTAGAAATGATGGGCTCTGATAAAAGTGCATGTATTAATATAACATTCCTGTTGCCTCAATGAAGGTATTGACACATTCCTTTTAAACTGTTTAAAAGCTATTGAGTCAGTGCACCTACACAAATTGCAGAACATCGCCCATGTGTTTTCAACATTCCTCCACTAGCAATGTCAACTGTATTTCTCCTTTTCTCTCTTGCACAGAACAATTTAGGAACTTTTGTTAGTAAACTGTTCCCTATGGTGCAAAGACTCACTGAACCAGCAGATAGCATAATTGGTTGAGTGCATCCTACACTGCTACCATGCTATTGTTAACTGGAAGGGAACTCTGCTGTTGAGTTGTATATTGCTCTTTTCAACACTCCTTGGTGTGGATTTCACAATTGGCTTCCAATTTACAGCACATTTAAGGTTGTCATTGGAGCAGTCGTTACACATACAATAAAATATTACTTTCTAGATTGAACTGCAGCAGGAAATATTGGTTTTAGCGATTTGCAGTAGCTTTCTCTATTGGAAGCCGCTTGTGAAATCCACACCAATTTGGGTTGTTTGACATGATTTAATTGTGTTGCTGATGTAAAATAAAGACTGGAGAGAGATTATAATGTGCCAGTAAGCTCTTTCACCTGTTCCTGCAGGGGTATAGGTTTTGGAGAAGGAAGCATACACTTTTCCAGGTGCTCAGTATGTGGCTTTCGCAAAACCCACTGTGCTCACGGTACTCATGGTGTACAAAGGCAGCATTAGTTTATTTATATATTTTTATTTATTCGTGGGACGTGGGCATTGCTGGCTGGCCAGCATTTAATACCAGTCCCTAGATGCTCTTGGAGGGCAGTTGAGAGTCAAACACATTGCTGTGGCTCTGGAGTCGTATGTAGGCCAAACCAGGTAAGGATACCAGAATTGCTTCCCTGAAGGACATCAGTGAACCAGGTGGGTTTTTCCAACAATTGATAATGGTTTCATGGTGATCAGTAGATTCTTAATTCCAGATATTTTTAATGGAATCTGAATTCAATCTTCTGCCTTAAGAGGATTCGAACCCAAGTCCCCAGAACGTGAACTGAGTTTCTGAATTAATAGTCTAGCGACAGTACCACTGGGTCATTGCTTCCCCTTATCTAAAATTCCTGATCTTGGCTGGATTTCTCCAATGTTGTATGCTCTGCTGCCAGCGAAAACAAGAGATTTTGCTGCTCAACCATATCTCCGTTCACTGCAGCAGGACCGGAGAATCCCAGCCAGAGGTGAGGTTGGAGAATTCCGGCTCTCTGGTGGATATATGAGGAAATTAGGAGAAAGAAGTTAAAGGATAAAAGGTGATTTCCTGGTGACAAAGCACCATGCAAAAAATGGTGTTGGTACATAATGTGTAAGTGATCATATTGAAAAAAAAACTGCTGTTATGTTTTTAAAATTAGACCCATCTGGATAGCATCTTTACCCTTGTAGTCCACAAGCCATGCAGTCATCATATTGATCAGTCTATAATGCTGATTTTATTTTTGCCCTTGTGTCAATGCTAAGTATGTTTTGGCATAGAAACTTTGGAGCTTTAAATGCTCCAAAGTATTTATTGGAAAAGTATTTTGCTTTTCTGTGACTCACTTTCTTTCAGTTGGTATCTCTCATTTCTGTAAGGGTAACTTCCTGGTTTTGCTGACCATTACTTTCTGTTTTTCTGTATGTTGTATGTCTGCAAAATGTGCCTAAGATTAAATGAGCCTGAAATGAGTGACATTTAATGCAACTATGTTTAAGTGAAAATGATTGCAGGTGTACTCATGTTCGATGATTAACTTTATACTGTATTATTGTAAAAAGAGCTATTGAAGCTGATAGGCTCCCCCCTCTGCAAACTAAACAAAAATAAACTTACTGTTGAAGTTCAGAAAGGTAAAGCAGATTGCAAAAACTAGCTTGCACTCTAATATTCAGGGCACGTATGAGGTACCTATGAATTAACAGACAAACTGTGGTCTGACGTAGCACATGACAGAGTAAATGACAAATATGACCAAAGGAGATGCCATGAATTTCTCAACAATCCATCTAAATTCCCACTGTGTGTCAACCAATCTCAATGAAACTTCAGCTTTCTCATGAGACTTTCAAACCTTCAACTTTGAAGATCTCTCCTTCGAATTTCTCCAAAGTTATTCCCACATGGATTAGCTGAATCACTGCTCACTCCCCATGATTTCAATCTCATCTCCCTTAGATTTCAAGTTTGCACCTCAGCTTTTCGTGAGACACCCATCTTCACTGAGGTGGCACTGCTCCTTAGTTTCTCCAAACTCCTGTCTCCTAGCTGTTTCCAGCTATATATATAACCCCCAGGGCCCTCCCCTGAACTCTTTTCCATCAGACTTCTATATGGAATTGTTAAATTGTAACATTGATTTCTGTTGTATCTTTGTATACGTTTTGGGGAGGTTGCCAGTTATGTTTTATGATGCTGAAGATTACAGTGTTGAAGATGCGTTGAACAAACATTTGATGCCATGCTGAACATTTATTCACATGATTAAAATGCAGAATAGAATCAGGTTGATCCATAAAGTTAATTTCATTTGCAAATATATTGTTTTTAAAGTCAGTTGTTCACTTTTAAAAATATTTTTACAGTTAAATATACTGATTATCTGTTATCTCTTCAATTTATAGTGAATGAAATAAAGATTGTAAGATACAGACAGGATTAAGATATAAACTGAAATCTCAAAGAAACATTTGGGAGAAAAGGTTAATAAAAATTCCACAGTTTTTAAAAATTATGAAACAATATTACATACTCCTAAAAAAAAAATTCTCTTTCAAGGCCTGAAAGGTTGTTTAGCAATAATTCTTAGTGCACGGTTCAAAAACCAGTTAAACCTCATTCAATAAAATATAACTTTTCCAGTTTCAATTGAAAGTAAAGTTCATATCCTGTCCATGATTTCTTGATGGTTTCCATCTGTGAGAACCTCAACACTTCCCCATGGAGGATCTGGAAATTTCTGATATCAGGTTATGATTTTGTCCTTTAACTGTGTATGTGCAGGCCTCGGAAGTTGCTATCAGTTTCTCAGACTAGTGTTGGTGATCATTCATGTCTTTATTGTCATTATGGCTGCAGAATCTAGGTCATATCTTTGTAGGTTACAAGGTGTATCAGATCATGGATTTGCATAAACCTTGGCCTTCCTTCTCTTTTTCCTTCATATTCCCTTTCCTTCATATTCCCTATTTACTATCAAGATGTTTGCATTTTAGTCTTGTTATATAACTCTGCTTTTGTCATGCAAGTTTTCTGTTTCTATTCAGGTGTGTGATTTGGCTGACTGTAGACTGACTCGTGACTTCTATTTCCATGTTTTCCCCCGTTCCCGTTTTGTTTCTCTTTTCCACTTAGACCCTTCTCTCCGGCCATCACACTTTCTTTTCATTTTCCCCTCCCATGTATTTGGCCATCTCAGATTCTGACTCCAACCTTTCAGCACTCCTCAACTTTCATACACTCCAGCGGTGATCCCAGGCTTCTCTTCTTAGATAAGCCTGTATTTTTCCTCCGTCTCTCTTGCAAATCCTGTCACCAAATAACATCATGATCTGTACTTCCTAACCGCCGGCATCCTCTTCTGCTGCGGAGCATCTTGCATTTTTCCATTCCCTTAATTCTTATTTTAAATCCTAGTTTTCTGTGCTTGTCCAAGTACCATAATATTTTCATTAATTTGATTCCTTCGCCTCTGTGCCGAATGACTTCTCATCCTCGGTGATTTCAACTTCCATTTCAATTCATTATGATCTCTCTTTCCAATTGAAGTCAAACCTGCCTACCGTCCTTACTCTTTCTCAGTATGAGCTCCCCTGTCCAAATTCACAGCAGCCTCCTTGCTACTCACATCACTTCAATTACTGATAAGGTAATTGTTGCATCATTCTCCATCCACATCCAATCCTGCACCCCAATTTACAGCCTTGGAGAAAAACCAGTCCTCTTCTTCTCAAAATCCCCCTGTCTAGTTGTTGTCCTTCCATTCACCAGGACTTTTCTGGAGCTACTGATCTGCTTAACACCTCTCTTGTACTGTCCTTTTCCGTTTGCTTAGGCACTATGTTCCTGACTTCTGAAACTTCCATTCTAATTCCCTCCATTTTACTACCTTCCTATTTGGTTTTCAAAAATATCTGCAGTGCCTTAGTCCTTAACTGAAATTTAATTTCTCCACATGTTAAGTCTCCCTCTATTTCCTTTTTCATCTCTTGAATGGTAACCACTGAATTCTTCAGCGTGAAACACTCTGAGATGTCATTCTTTACTTAAGTCGTACAGCAGAAATGTAAGTTGATCCAAAATCCTTAAATGTCAGGAACTTATTGGTATCCAGGAAATGATGTTGCTTAGAATTACAGCATCATCTGAGTTTATCAACAAAAACGATCAGGTAGTGCAGAATTATAGCCAAGCAATGTGACATCGATAAGTAGTGACAGATCTGGAGAAGGTTCACAGCTTTTAAGTTAAAATTCTGTGCAACCTGACAATACTCTGATCCAGAATTAAGGATGTGTATTGAGTAAGTGTTCTTCAAAGTACGTCACTGAAGAGAACAAATGTTATTCCAATTATTAAGGAAGAACTCCAGAATGTTAGGAAGCATTTTGAGGTAGAAATTGAAGAGGCACAATTGGGTTGCTTTTTTTTTAGTTGAAGAATTTTTTCTTTAAAAAGGGCATGTTGTCCCCATCTCAGTTTTTCTTCTTCGAAAGATTTTTTCAAAATATCATTAGGAAATGCTAATTTTGACTTTAGTTTGGATCTCTTTTCGGGGGGGGGGGGGAAACTTCTCAAATGCATAGAATCCAAAGGTTATAGTGGCTCCTCTAATGAAAGTAGTGAGCGTAATCTAACGATTAGCCTCATTAACATTGGGCAAGGAGACAGACTGACGAGTTGACTTGTATATAAATCTGAGTTTATAAAATAACTAAGAAGTTAATGAATTTGTGCATGATGTCTGAGATTTTTGGGTATCAAAGGTGCCTAATGGCACCATCCATTTATTATTTCTATTGATATCATGAAGGTGTTTGTTATGATGTTTTTGCAAGTGATGTTAGAAGAAGTGAAAAAGAATTGAGGCAGGGTCTTTGTGAAAGCTGACAAGCAGCTGTATTTATGTTCTTTTGGATGCTATTTCACTTCTGAGGCACTATTTCCGGTTGCACCAGATCCTTTGTCACTTCTGTATCATGTTCAATCCTGAGATGAGCTTCCAACGATTGTTATTCTATATCACAAATAGAAGCTCTTTGCACCTGTAAAATATTATTTGTCTCTGTTACTAACTTGGCCCATCTACTCTGAACTTCATATGACTGTGACCTTGAGAACCAATTGCCCCATGCTCTCCTGTCTGAACCAGCATCCTTCATTGTGTATAAATTTCAGCTTGTCCAAAGTTCTGTCCCTTACCATCTTGTTTTGCCTTTGTTTCTCTAAACTGTTAAATATAGAATGGTCATTCCTGTGTTTAAAATCCCTTGCTGTTCTTTCCCTTCCCTATCCTTGTAAACTTCTCCAGCCTTACAGCCTTTTCCCTCCTGTTATTCTGATTCTAGTTTCTTGTGCATCCCTGACCACCCTTTCTCCACCATTTCCAACTGCGCCTTCAACTGACTAGATTTCCCTCTCTGCATTTCCCTTACTTGAACCCCCTTTATCTCTGAACCTCACTTTTTTAAAGGCACTCTCTTACCAACCCCGACCAATCTTTTGTTCATCCTTCTTAATCTTTTCTTTATAAATTGTATGTTAAAAGCATTATATAGTGCTGTTGGTAGTGATGGATTTGCGAGTTTATTCTCTAAAGGATGTTGAAGACCTGCAGCTGCATTGGTGGTACTGAAATAGTTCCTTGTGGAGCAATGCAAAGGGGTTGCCCCATTTTTGAAAAAAGGCAGAGTGACTCTGGAAACCCACTGTTCTCCAAATTTGATCCTATTATGAGTTAAAAAGAATTGTTTTCATTTTCCAGAAAGAAAGATTAATTGTCATTCCAGTGCTTCCTTGTAGGATTGGAGTCAAGCAATAGGGAATCAGGTTCAAAAAGGTCAATACTAAAGATACGTTTGAGTACAAGTTATGTAAATAGTTCAGACATGAAAATTTTTACCATTCCCTGTTACAAGATGATGAAGGGGCTAGATAAGGTAGAGGCAGAGAGATTTTTCGTGCTTAGAAAGGATAACAGAACTAGAGGGCACAGCCTCAAAATAATGGGGTGGGGGGGCTGCAGTTTAGATCAGAGTTGAGGAGGAACTTCTTCACTCAAAGGGTGGTGAGTCTTTGAAATTCTCTGCCCATTGAAGTGGTGGAGGCTACCTCGCTGAATATATTTAAGTCACGGGTAGATAGATTTCTGATAGACAAGTGAATTAAGGGTTATGGGGAGAAAGCGGGAAAGTGGAACTGATCCACTTCAGATCAGCCATGATCTTGTTGAATGGCGGGGTAGGCTCGAAGGGCTAAATGGCCTACTCCTCCTATTTCTTATGTTCTTATGTACATGGACCTACAGTTTATAGCCTCTTTTCTCCGTAAACACTTTAAGTTTCAAACGCCTTTATGAATTCACTCAACATTGAGCAGTGTACATCTTTCAGCTAATTTGAAAGAAACAACTTCTAAGCATTTCTGTAAATATGTGAAAAGGAAGAGCGTAGTTGAAGTAGAGTCAGTCCTTACAAGTGGAAACAGGAGAATTTATAAAGGAATTGGCACTCCACTATTGCAAGCTGTTTCTTTAGCTGCCTAGCCTCTAAGCTCTGGAATTCCACCCTCTTCATCTCACCACCTCCTTTAAAGCCAACCCTCTGGCCAAGTGTAGAGTCACTTAGAATCATAGAATCCTACAATGCAGGAGGAGGCCATTTGGCCCATCAAGTCTGCACTGATCACAATCCCACCCAGGCGCTATCCCCATTACCCCATGCATTTACCCTAACTAGTCCCACTGACACTAAGGGGCAATTTAGCATGGCCATTACACCCAACCTGCAAATCTTTGGTGGGAGGAAATCAGAGCACCAGTGCAGGAATCAGGAAATCAGATCACCAATGCAGACATGGGGCGAATGTGCAAACTCCACATAGACAGTGACCCAAGCTGGAACTCAAACCCGGATCCCTGGCGCTGAGAGGCAGCAGTGCTAACCACCATGTCAGTTGCCCTAATGTATCCTCCTTCAGGTTAATAATTCTTGGTCTGGTTAGTGTTGTGAAGCCTTGGGATGTTTTACTTAGGGACATAAGTTACTGCTTTAAAAAAAACTTGAATCTTGCCAGAGGAACACTTTGGTGTGCCTGTGTTGCAATTACATTTCCTGCCTCCTGGCATAATTCTGATTTAATGGAGAATAAAACTGATCATTTTGGCTCATGAGATATTTAATGCATTTATGGGAACTTTTAGCAAACAGCACAAATTAAGATAGCGTAAAGCCTAAAGTGTAGCACGAAGAACCTTCAAAAAAACCTTAGTGGAAAATTGTCTTTCCTTATTCATTATGATATCCATCAAGTGGGTGACTGTGCATGCTCAGTCTCCCCAAATGAAATGAAGTATATAAGTGCATTATCTGTTCACCATCCTAAAGTAAATATGGAGGCACTAGGAGCTTGACTGCACTTGAGCAGCTTCCAGCTGGGCCTGAAGAAGAGTGGAGAAAGCATCACCTGATAAGCCCCACACTCCATAAGGTAAGCAATAAGGAAGGGCCTGAGGGATCTGGCGAGTCCTACTAGGTCAACAATTGCTGAGGAGCATGTCAATCAGGATGGTCTGTGCACCAGATTGGCTGCATTGGAGACTGACAATCCAGATTGACAGACAACTTGGCCAGTGAGCCTGAGTCCTGCTGTACATTTTCTAAGTCCCTTGGACCAGCTGGACTGATCCAACTCAAGCACCTATACCAAGTGGGGAAACATTCGTCCCACTAATGTGTGTAAAAGTTTGTTAGAATGTTATCTACAAAGATAAAGAAAGATGTATGCAAGACCAGAGCTGTCAGTACTGGTGTTGTATTTTAGATTGCAGAAATGAATAAATCAGAAACCTGTAAGCCAAAATAAATTTTTTTAAACCGAAATTGCTACTCTTAATGCATGAAACTCACTGGATCTGCAAGAGGGACAAATAATTTTTCGAGCAAAAGTAAATGATTAAACATTGTGAAATTGTTGCAAGTGGATGGCTGATAGGCTTTTATGGCAACGGAATACAGGTTATGTTAGCTACACTACTTCTATGTGAGGCTTTTCACTGGCAGCTGGATATTAGGGAATTTCTCTAACTTCATTAAGGAAAACTGTTGAACTTTTTTTTCGACTTTAATCATTGCTTTGCCTTGTGAAAATGAAATGTTTTAGTTTCCTTCAGATTTGACATTGATTATGAGGTTTTTGTTGATCGTTGTCCTGCAATGTTTTGTGTTCTTGGGAAAATTAGTTTAACTTGTCAATGAGATCCTCTTCATGGAGAAATTTTGATTATTCCCTCCGTCTTTCCAAGGATAGGGTGATATTCTGCCAGAATATATTATTTAACTGGGTAAAGTAACAAAACATTAAAATAAAGTTAGAATTAACATATAAAGCAACTGTTTTCATTTCTCTTGAGGTTATTATTGAACCTATCTTAAAGGGATGAGCTGTATTCATCAATGTACTTTGTTCTTTATGTGAAGAAGACCTCAAGTGAAGTGATGATTATGAGTAGATTGTAAAGATCTTACACTGTTGGATAAACTTAATTTTCCCTGCTTTCCATTTAATGTCTTTCAATGGTAAAGGTTCTGAAATGTTAGCAGACTAATCTATTCATAGAATCCCCACAGTGCAGAAGGATGCCATTTGGCCCACTGAGTCTGTACTGACCACAATCCTACCCAGGTCTATTCCTGTAATTCCACACATTTATACTGCTAATCCCCGACACTAGGTAGCATGGTCAATCAACCGAACCCGCACATCTTTGGACTCTAGGAGGAAACCGGGGCACCTGGAGGAAACCCACATAGACATGGGGAGGATGTACAAACTCCACAAAGACAGTGACCGAGGCTGGAATCGAACCTGGATTCCTGGTGCAGTGCTTACCACTGTGCCACCATGCTGCTCTGTGTTGATCAAACTAAATTGTGATATTCTAACAAGAAAAATAGTTTGAGTGAATGAAAAGGTTAATCTGTCACTGTAATAACAATATTCTACTTTTACAGTGACTCCATATACAGTGTCACAAAACTGGTAAATGCGCAACCGAAATATAGAATCCCTACAGCACAGAAGGAGGACATTCGGCCCAGCGAGCCTGCACCAACAATCCCATCCAGGCCCTATCCCTGCAACTCCACGGATTTGCCCTGCTAATCCCTGTGACACTAAGGGGCAATTTAACATGGCCAACCAACCTAAATTGCACATCTTTGGAGTGTGGGAAGAAGTTGGAGTACCCAGAGAAAACCCATGCAGACACAGAATATGCAAATTCCAAACAGACAATGACCCGAGGCTGGAATTGAACCAGGGTCCCTGGCTCTGTGAGGCAGCAGTGCTAAACAGTGTGCCACCATGCCGTGCTCGATTTCAGATGTTGGGACTGACAGCTCGGGCCATGGGTGGTTTGGTTCAAGCTGGCTCAGATTGGATCAAAGGTAACTCAGAGCATGGGAATAGACTGGCATGCAAGGGGCAGCTAGTCAGGCACTGCACTGCACCAACGCAGTGTGTTGCCAAATTTTCCAGGGATTTTTTATGCAATTAAAATTGATGCATGGGCATGTTCTAAAAATCTCAGGTTTTTGGACAGCTAAATTTAAGACCCTGTGCCTTTTTGAATGTTTGGTTGAATTGTTGGTTTCTTTTAACCAAGTTATCAGTAACCTAAGGCAGTTTTGAGGCACAATTTTGCTTTGAGGCATTTTGCTAATTTAAACAGAAATTGTGACATGGGATGCCAGCATCTGCATATAGCTGAAATTTCTCTCTGCTGTTTACTTTCTTAACTATTCAGGGCTTCTGTTAAATTTGCAGCAGGACGAACTTCAGGTGAAAGCTTTCACTTTTGTATCTTCATGTGTTATTCAGGACCTTGATAATTAGAATCATAGAATCTACAGTGCAGAAGAAGGCCATGTGGCCTATTGAACCTTCACTGACAACAATCCCATCCAGGTCCCATCCCCGTAACTCATCATATTTACAGTCCTAATCCCCCTGACAATAAGGGCAATTTATCATTGCTAATCAACCTAATGTGCACATCTTTGGAGTGTGGGAGGAAACTGGAACACCCGGAGGAAACCCATGCAGACATGAGGAGAATGTGCAAACTCCACACAGACAGTCGTCCGAGAACTGAATTGAACCGGGGTTCCTGGCGCTGTGAGGCAGCAGAGCTAACCACTGGGTCACCGTGCTGCCCAATTAGCATGTGGCGGCATGGTTTAATGGATCAGGTTGCTGTCTCGGTGGAGCAAAAAGTATATGCAAATCTTGTGTTTCTAGAGTGGTGATTTAACTTGTGTTTTAGGACTATCCATCAAGCAAACAAACCTCTTGGGTTTTAATCTGGTGAAACCTTTGCACATTGCCTTATGTTTGACAAGGCTTGAATTACTTGCAGCATATTTGATGATAATCACAGTTGGCCTTTGTTTCATCCTTCCAGGGATTTATTCTGTAAATGCTGAGTATTAATAGCATAATTAGGCATATTCTCTAAAATGGAACCAGCACTTGTTCCTTATCCCATATGCCAGGAACTATTACTCATCTTCTGCCTTTTTCTACAAGGCTTAGAACTAATTAGAGTCATTTAGCAGCACTCTGAGTTCAGGCTTTTTATAATCACTCATCATCCAGTTGTGTTTGAGAAGAACAGTGTGAGAAAATGTATGACCATTTACTATGTGAAGAATTTTGGCTGAAATAAATATTTGAATGAATTCAAATGCTCATGAAAACAAGCTTAAACGTTGTGTAATTGCTGAATCTGTCATTATTCCACTGTGGAATGAAAATGAATCATTGGCGTGCATTTGTTGCCAATTGTGTTATTCCGTTGCAACTCGTTATTCTAAAGTTATAGTTATATTAAGAAATGTATCTAGGATTTACACCTGCGTAACTTCTACGTGTTTTAATGTGATGGTCCTTGTTTGTATTGGCTTGCTGCTGTTTATTGTAGTGCCATGATGCAAATAATTTTTGCATATGTACCAAGTCTCACTTCCTCAGGTAGGTTTCCTGTAGGCTACCAGATGCAAAATGGAATTGGTGGCAAATGTAAATGACCATCACGTGGATCCTGCTGGCGATTTTACCTCAGTCGGCTGGACAGCTGGTTAGTGATGCCGAGCAATGCCAACACCGCGGGTTCAGTTCCCATACTAGAACAAAGAACAAAGATATTCGTGAAGGTCCTACCTTCTTAACCTTGACTGAGGTGTGGTGAATCTCAGGTTAAATAACCACCAGCCAACTCTCTCCTGCAAAGGAGAGAGCAGCCTCCAGTCACCTGGGACTCTGGCGACTTTACCTTTATACTAGCTACTTGGTTTATGCTGAAGAAATCTGAGCTCTTAACCTGCCCATACAGACAACAGGGCTTATTTTGGATAAAAGCAAAATACTATGGATGCTGGAATCTGAAACAGAAACAGAAAATGCTGGAAAATCTCAGCAGGTCTGACAGCACCTGTGGAGAAAGAAAAGAGCAAATGTTTCGAGTCTGGGTGACCCTTCATCACATTTTTCAGCATTTCCTTTTTTTTTTACGTGTAAGCTTATTTTACATTGCCTACCAGTGGGAGTCCTCATGATATTGGGCACAGTCAGCAGTTGAAATGTGAAGATGTTGGTGTGATGTTAGGACAGCTACAGTTCATAAATCATGTCTTCATCCTACTTATGAACGTTCTTGCCCAATTAAAGAACAATATAACACAGAAATAGGCCCTTTGGCCCATCAAGTCTGTGCTGACACAGATGCCTCTCCAATTGATATTTTCTTGCCTCTGTGGTCCATATCCCTCTATTCCCTGCTTGTTCAAGTATCTATACAGATGCCTCTTGTTATAGAATCTGCTTTTACCACCACCACCTCCAGCAGCATATTCCAGGCATTCACCACCCTCTGTGGAAAAATTTGCCTCTTGCATCTCTTTTAAACTTTCCCTCTCACTTTCAACCTATGCCCCCAATAATTGATCCTTCGACCCTGGGAAAAAGACTCTGACTATCCGTTCTATCCAAGCCTATCATAATCTTGTATACCTCTATCAGGTCCCCCCTCATCCTTCGACACTCCAGTGAAAACAGTCCAAGTTTGTTCAGCCTATTTTCATAGTCCATATCTTCTGAACCAGGCAACATCCTGGTAAATTTCTTCTGCACCCTTTCCAATGTATCAACATCCTTCTGATAGTGTGGCAATCAGAATTGTATGTATACCCCAAATTCAGCCTAAAGTCTTATACAGCTGCAACATCATTTTCCAATACCTATACTCAGTGCCCTGACTGATGAAAGCCAGCATGCCATACGCCTTCTTGACCACCTTGTCCACCTGAGTTGCCACCTTCTGGGAACTGTGGATCTACACACCTAGATCCCTGTAAATGCTAATATTTCTAAGGACTCTACCATTTACTGCATACTTTGCTTCTGTAGGAGACCTTCCAAATTGCATCAGATTTGTCTGGGTTAAATTCCATCTGCCTTCTTTTGGCCCAGGTTTCCAGCGGTTTGTATCTTCAGTATCCTCTGACAATCCTGCTCAATATCCACTACTCCCCAATTTTTATATCCTGTGCAAATTTATCAATCAGATCACCTACATTTTTCTCCCAAGTCAAGGCCTCAGCGCTAATCCTTGTGGAACACCACTTGTCACAGACTTCCAGTTAGAAAAGTACCCTTCTAGTGCTAATGTCTGCTTTCTATGCCCAAGTCAGTTTTGTATCCATCTTACCAGTTCACCTTGGATCCCATATGACTTCATCTTCTGCACCAGCCTGCCATGAAGAACCTTATTGAAGGTTTTGTTAAAGTCCATGTACACAACATCCACCGCCCTGCCCTGGTCAATTTTTCTTTCAGTTCCTCAAAGGACTCAATCAAGTTTGTGAGACACGACTGCCCTTCGCAAAACCATGCCGCCTATCGCTAATAAACTGATTCCCTTTCTGTTCCTAAGAATCTTCTCCAATAATTTCCCCACAACTGATGTAAGGCTCACAGGTCTGTAGTTTCTCATTTTGTCTCTTCTGCCCTTCTTAAACAGAGGAACAATGTTAGCTGCTACTCAAATATTCAGGTACTTCGCCCATGACTAAAAAGAATACAAAGATTTTGACCAAGGCCATAGCAATTTCTTGCCTTGCCCCTCTCAGAGATATACGCTATTGGCTCTGGGGACTTGTCCACCAAAATGTTTTTCAAAACCTCCAATATCATCTCCCATTTTATCTGAACATGCCCTAGAATGTCAACATGCATCTTTCTGCACTCACTGTCCACCACATCCTTTTCCTTTGTGAATACTGATGCAAAGTACTCGTTAAGGGCCTCACCCACTTCATCTGGCTCAACACACAAATTCCCTCCACTGTCCTTGAGTGGACTTATCCTTTCCTTAGCTACCCTTTCCCTCCTTATATATGCATAAAAAGCCTCCGGATTATCCTTAATCCTAGCTGCCAAGGACATTTCATGGCCCTTTTTTGCCCTTGGAAGTCCCCGTTTAAGCTCTTTACTGCTATCTTTTTATTTCTCGAGAGCCTTCTCTGTTTCGACTTCCTGAAATTTATGTATACCTCCTCCTCCTTTTTCATAAGCTCACGACCGCTTTGCCATTCAGGGTTCCTGAATCTTACCATGTTTACTCTTCATTTTTACAGGAACGTACTTGTCTTGAATTATTAACAACTGACTTTTAAAAGACTCCCACATATCGGATGTTGATTTGCCCTCAAACAGCCATCCCCAGTCTATATTCCCTAACTCTGTCATATTAAGCCTTCCCCCAGTTTAGTACTGTCACTCTGGGACTACTCTATCCTTTTCTACAAGTATCTTGAAATTTACAGAATTGTGATCACTGTTCCCAAAATGTTCCCCCACTGAGCCATCAATCACCTGTCCAGGTTAGTTTCTCAGAACCAGGTCTAAGCCTTTTCTTGAGACAATATGTAGAGTTGGACCAACTACACATTTGCCTCAAGAAGCACTCTTGGACACACTGAATGAACTCTGCCCTGTACAAGACCCTGGTGCTAAAAAAATCCCAGTCTACGTTGGGGAAGCTAAAATCACCCGTCACAACGACCCTGTTTTTATATCTTCCCATAATTTGCTGATATATCAGTTCCTCCACTTCACTCTGGCTGCTGTTGATTAAAGGTAGAAATACATAAAATTTATAGTTGTCCTGACCAGATTTTCAGTTACAACATGAACTGCTAAATCATTGGTTTGATGTCCGAACTTTTTGTCAGAATATATAATTTCTTTTTGGGGTTTCATTTACAAAGACAGTTTTTGGAAATAATGTAACTGTAGCAGTAAGGAGTGACAAACCTGTTATCCAGACCGACTAACTTGCATTTTTTCTGCTTATTTACTCTGGAGAAGAACAGAATATTAAGTTTTTCAGCATGTTTAATATTTGGAAATTAAGCTTAACCTACTTCTACGATCAATAATCTCCAGGAAAACTATTTAGGGCAGGTGCATTTAGTAAATTACAATATAATTGCCCCAGTTGCTAAATCCAGATCGCTTGTGTATAGAGTAAATAAGAAAAGCCTCAAAACAGTGTTGTGAAAGAACATATTTTCCTCTTTCATGAATAAATGATGCAGAACGTTATCTATTTTGTTTTGCATGATGGAAATATGGCCACCAGTTGACACATAAGAACATAAGAAATAGGAGCAGGAGTAGGCCATCCAGCCCTTCGAGCCTGCCCCGCCATTCAATAAGATCATGGCTGATCTGTCGTGTCTCAGTTCCACATTCCTGCCCTCTCCCCATAACCCTTAATCCCCTCGCTTATCAAAAACCCATCAACCCGCGTCTTAAAAATATTTAGCGAGGCAGCCTCCACCACCTCAACGGGCACATGGTTGTGCCATTGCGATGTTAGTCTTCCAGTAGTGTTGAGTTTGGTCATCTAAAGGGTTTTGGAGTATTTCTCTGCCATACTTTGTTTCCTGATAGTTTTGTGAGTAATTTGCCTCCTGTTGGGTGTTGAATCATACAAACAATACAAAATTCAATAAATAATCTGTGCCACTGTAGCTGATTTCGAGCAGGGCAAAATCAGTTTAAATGTCAGCCACTTTTCCTGTTTCTGATTGCTATTCAGTGACCTGTGCTTAGGAATGCAAATGCATCGAGGTGCTAATTGCTCAAAACCAGTTCCTCTGGGCTGGACGTGTTGTTCTTATGCCAGACATCAAGCTCCCACAATCAGAACTTGATTGTGCCAGGAGCTTCCCAGAAGGGCAACAGAGTCACATACCAACTGTCTCAAGAACAGCTTCTTCCCTGCTGCCATCAGACATTTGAATGGACCTACCTTATATTAAGTTGACCTTTCTCTACACCCTAGCTATGACTGTGATGCTGCCTTCGCCATCATCTCCTTTCCTTCTCTATGTATGGCATACTTTGTGATGATAGGGTGCAAGAAGCAATATTTCTCACTGTATACTAATGTATGTGACAAGAAATCAAATCAGTCTCTTTAGGGTTATCCTGAGGGAAAAAAATTAAAATATTAAAAATACAGGCATAATGAATGAATGCACAAAACAGTTATAACAAAATGGATAAATCTATCGCACAAAAAACAAAAATACGCTGTTATGTTGATGTGGTTGCAGAGTAACTAAAGTTACTCATTATTCCAGGTTAATTTGGAAAGAATAGCCTGAATGGAAAAGGAACTGGATTGGCAGATAATGGATGAGATAAAATGACAGTACTGAGCCAAGATTTTAGTCCAGAAAGCCGGGATGATTAATCCAAATGTGTGCAGCTAAGAAATAGCAAATAACAAACTATTTGTTCCAAGTAATTTATAGGTCCCCTAACAATCGGGTAGTGTGTGAAGGAACAAAGCATGTAACTAGAGCGATGCAATTATTCTAAGGGACTTCAATCTTTATAAAATTGGACAAATCAAATTGGCAAATTTGAGAGAGAGTTCATGGAATGTATTTGAGGTTGTTTTCCCAACAAATTGTTGAGCAGATGAATTTTTTGATCTGCTACTGTGAATAAGCGAGGGTTAGTTAATCTTTGGATAAAGGATCTACTGGACTAGAATACTTATAATCTGATAATATTTCATTAAGTTTAAGAGTCTTGTGGTTAAGTACAAAACCAGGGTCTTAAATTTAAGCAAAACCAATTATGAAGATATGAGAGGCGAGTTGGTTGAAGCTGATTTGGAAATTAGGTTTAAAAAATGCAATGATAGATAAGCAATGGCAGATATTTTAAAAAAAAGTTCAAATTCTCAGTGAACATAGAAGTCCCTCGAGGAATAAAGAGCGGTATCTTCTAAGCTCCGGAGTAGTGTATCTTGGATCTGTGCAGATTCTGAAGTGATTTGGTCTCTCATGTGCACATGTACACGCACACACCCCACCCCAGTCACCTGGCAGAATTGTAAATCATTGCAACACTCCTTTCTCCCTGTCAGAAGCTGCAGGAAACCTTGCATCCCAATTTGGAAGAATTGCAGTCTTAATCTTTCAATCCTTTGGTACCACTCCCATATCTAAGGAGAATTGCAAGATTGTGACCATTACTTGCACCTTGTTTCCCTGACCAACCAAGGGATCATTCTGTCTGAGCCAGAGGGATCATTCTGACTTTGAGTGATGCCAGATCTTCTGAGGACAGAATGTTACTGTCCCCCACAGTGAATTTACAGCTGGGAAGTCCATGCAATTCACTGGGTGGCTTTCCTGCTGCCTTTCTGCCTGCCCCCAAGCTGTATGCAATTTTATGAGGAGTGGGTGAGGTCCTTGAGTGATGGAAAAACAGAAAATGCTGGAAAATTTCAGCAGGTTTGGCAGCATCTGTAAGGAGAGAAAAAAGCTGACATTTTAAGCCTAGATGACCCTTTGTCAAAGCTTTGAGATTTTCCAGCATTTTCTCTTTTGGTTTCAGATTCCAACATCTGCAGCAATTTACCTTTATCGAATGCTGGAATAACTCTGTAGGGCTGTGGGCGCCTGTGGAAGCAGAAACAAGAGTTAATGTTTTGCGTCCATGTGACCTTTCTACTGAACTGAAGAGAGGAACAGAAATGTAATGAATTATATAGTTGGTAAGGAGGTTGGGCAGGATAGAAGGCTAGGGATAGGTTGGAACTGCAGAGAGATTGAGAAAGATGTTTGTCATGGGCATAAAACAAAGGCTGCATTAATGGTTCCATTAAGGACTGAAGACCTAATAGTGGTATAAAGGTAAAATAGCAGAACATTTTAATAGGAAGACAAAGATCCATGTTCAGTGGGAGCATAACAGCAAGGGATCAATGGCTGTGTGGGGAGGGGTGGGATTGTATTAGGGAAAGCCAATAACCTGACATAAACAACGTAATTAGAACTATTACTGTAATTAGCTATCAGTGACTTCAGAACAAATGTATACGTGTGATTACAAGTTACTTGCATGATAATCAAAGGTATAATTACTTTTGCAATGTATTGCTCAGGAAGACTGTATTCCACCTTGTGGAGACAGGCTTCCCTGCTACAACTTGAATAAAGATCTTTAAAAAGAACTCGAAGTTTTGTCTGACCTGTCGAGGGGAACAAAGTAAGTCACAGCTGGATAGCTGTGCAGTTCCCTAGCATAAAGTAGAGGATGTGCCTCCAAAACTGGCTCCCTTTCCAGATTGTCTCCCCCTCCCCGCCCCCTGCCAAAAAAAAATCTGTCTTCTTCTCCACAAAAATCTCCTGTCCAAGACAACCCCTTACCCCATTCTCTCACTACTTGAGCCCTTCCCATATGGGCTTCCACGAGACCCACTCTTAAAGTGGGAGTCTCTCCCAAGTGAGGGAACAAAATCTTGCCTGTATCCAATTCGTACAATATCTAACAAAATAGATTTTGTTGAAATTATCTCTGGTTTAGAAGTGTTTAGGTAATTGGACCACTGTCTAACCATTTATTCCAAAGAAATTGAGTGACCATTATTTGAAATGTCAAACTACGTCTACATTTATAGGAAAATGATCATATTTGAGACTGTATTTCAAAATGATTTTTGAACTGATGTGTAGTTTATATAAGGAAGATGTTGGTATGCCAATTGAGCTAAAAATCTACTTTGTACACTTTTATTTTGCAGATCTTCGAACGAATTCTCTTCATATGGGCCATTCGGCATCCAGCAAGCGGCTATGTTCAAGGAATTAATGACCTGGTCACTCCTTTCTTTGTAGTGTTCCTTTCAGAGCATGTGGGTAAGTTTACATAATTTATTCAGACTGACACCTTAACAGTGGACCACAAACATCTTTTATTCTGATAATGAAAACGTGTACAGTCAAATTTCTGTGTAGAAAAGGGATGAATAAAGCCAATAGTTTGATTGCCTACAGTACTGTGTACAATTTTGGTCTCCATGTTGCACAAAATGATACAGGAGGTCTGAAAATTTAAATAAAATATTCACAAGTATGATGCCAGAACCACCAAAGTAAATTTCCCAGGAAAGATTGAACAGGCTTGGGCTTTTGCCTCTGGAAAACGGAAGGCTGTGACTAAATTAATAGAGGCAGACCTAACAAATTAGGAAGATGGAAGAGAATATGTTTCATTTGTGTAGCAGTCCAAAATCAGGGTCATAAATATGATATAACAGAAAGAAATTCATAAAGAATTGAGAAGAATCTTCTTTGCCCAGAGAGTGGCTAGAATATGGAACTTGCCACCATATGGAATAGTTGGTACAGATATCACAAATGCATTTAAGGAAAATCTTGATTTGCGCATGAAGGAGAAAGAAATACAAATTAGGGTCAGGTCAGATATGACCGAAGATTAATGTGAAGCATAAATACCAGTACAGACCAGTTGGGACAAATAGCCTGTTTCTGATCCAAGTTAATTAAGGCTATTTTGAAAAAGAATAATATGAGAGAGAGTGATGAATATTTAAGGAAAGGCAAGTACCCTATTTTTCTAACGTTGGGGCACATCTTTAGACCCTAGCAATGTTACTGTGTATCTGGTAGTAGTGCGACCCAGGAAGTTTCATCTTTTGAAAGAAGTAACTTTTCTTGTTCAAGCTAAAGCAGAGAGAAAAATTTGTCTCAATTTCTTATATCCTTTGAAAAGAAATTCTGACTTCCTCTGTTATTGATCATAGTTCAGTAAAGTGAGAAGGTTTCATTAATGGAGCTGTATTATGAATGTAGTGTCACTGGCTGAAAGAATCAAACACGTAAGAGCTCCTGCAACCCACTCCATCATTGTGAAAATCTGGAACATTTATTCTCGAGGCAAGATGGTAGAAATCCCCTCTGTCGAAACAACATTACCCTGTTGTAGTTGATTGATTTTTCTTTGATGTTTGTACATTGTTGGGTGAGCAAATACATATTTAACTCTAACGTCTCTGTGCACACAGGAAACAAAAGCATCACTGCATCCTTAAAATGAACTAGATCGGTTATCGGCTTCCTCCAGAGGAGGATGAATTGTGCATGGCACAGCATAGTTCCCTTGTGTTCTGGGAGCATTGGGATCATTGCAGGCTAACCCTAGGAGAATGGCTCTGTTACATTTCTGCAACGTTAGTTCTGGGGGCTTTCTTAATTAAATAAAATAATTCAGCTCAATTTGCATTGTTGGAAAGATATTTTGAAATGTCCATTGTTGACTACCAAACGTTTTTGTTGGACTTGTATTACAAGACTTTGCAAAAGCGAATATATCATACCTTTTGTGGTTATCCCCATGTGTTTTGACATTTTATAGAGCTATGTGTTTTATTATTTATAGTCAATAAAATTGATTGTAATTTGGGAAGCAAAGAAGTAGAATTGGTTGAACATTAGAATTTCTCTGCAGTACACCTTACTAGCTAGTAGATGCAAAGCTGAGACATGACTATGCAGTCATTGATAAGAGCATACTTGTAGCCAGCCAGTTTACAATGGGCAGTTTCCATTATAAATGTGGACACTGTAATTTGTAAGGGGCAAATTTCATACAAATTGTGACAGCAAGAAGCAAGATAGGATGTGATTGCAAGCCTAAGTTCTATAACTTATTGCGATATATTTAGAATATTGAAGGAGCAATCTGTGCAAAATGTTCAATGCATGCTGTGTAATTCATGAGTATGCCTGTAAAAATGTTCTCTGTGGCCATTGTTGCAGTTGTAAAATAGTTTTTGAAGCAGATTTTTTCTGACTATTCCAGGACTCCTGAGGCTGGCTGAAACCTTAGCACACAGACAATACATCATCTTTAAGTAAAAGAATCAAAGGAGCCATGACTAAAATTTAAAATATCTAATTGAAATGGACAGGATTCAAAAATTTAAAAAAGTGGAGGTTCAAGATAAAATTATTATAACAGTTAATATAGTATGGATAAACTGTTTTGTACTTACAGCTAGTCAAATGGAAGTTGCATTAATAAAAGAAAGTTACCTTATTAAAGTATCCATTTCAACTTGTCAGAAAATGCACAGGCTTATGTTTTTATGCTAAAATGAAGAGGAGCAACAAACAATTGTGGGACTCACTTGGTCTCTGCCAGACATAACAATAATTCTAAAAAGGAGCCTTCAAAATAGAAGACTTGTAAAGAAGGTAAAGAAGAAGCAAATGGGATACAAGGTGATTTGATAAAGTAGATACAAAATTGGCTTAGTTGTAGGAAACACAGGGTGATGACAGAAGGCTGCTTTAGTGACTGGAAGTCGATCTCTAGTGGCATACAACAGGGATCAGTGTTGGGCCCCTATTATATGACATTTACGTAAATGACATTGATGAGTATGTGGGGGGTAGGATGAGTAAGTTTGCAGATGACACAAAGATTGGCCGGGTGGTTAACAATGAGACAGGTCATCTTGGGCTACAAGAAGATAGAGGTGGAATGGTCAAATGGGCAGGTAAGTGGCAGATGGAATTTAACCCTATAACGTGTGAGGTGATACGCTTTGGAAGGAGTAATTTGACAAACAAGTATTCAGTGAATGGTAGGACACTATTCTGATTCTGTGGAACAAGTGGACCTTGAAGTATTTGTCCACAGACCTCTGCTGGTGAAAGAGCATGCGAGTAGGGTGGTTAAAAAAGATGTATAGGGCACTTGTCTTTATCAATGGAGGCATAGATTACAGAAGTAGGGAAGTCATGTTAGAGTCGTATAGAACTTTGGTGAGACCACAGCTAGAGTATTGTATGCGGTTCTGGTCGCTACATTATAGGAAATATATGATTGCACTAAACGGGGTGCAGAGGAGATTCAGCAGGATGCTGCCTGAGGTGGAGCATTTAAGTTACGAAGAGAGGTTGAGTAGGCTTGGGTTGTTTATGTTGGAGCAGAGAAGGCTAAGGGACGATTTGATCAAGGTGTACAAGATTATGGGGGCATGGACAGAGTGGATAAGGAGCAGCTCTTCCCCTTAGTTGAAGGGTCAGTCACGAGGGGACATACGGTCAAGATGACAGGCAGGGAGTTTAGGGGGGGGTGTGAAGACAAACCCTTTTACCCAGAGCAGGGTGATTGTCTGGAATGCACTACCTGGGAGAGAGAGTTGAGTTGGGTTGCCTCACATTCTTTAAAAAGTACCTTGGATTGTCATAACATTCAGGGCTATGGGCCAATAGGATTAGGCTGGAGTTCAGGTGGTTCTAATGAGTCAGTGGAGACCCAATAGGCCAAAGGGCTGCTTCTGCATGGTATAATTCTATGATTTCTATGAAAATGCCATTGCGGAGAAGCACATTGAGGTTCATTTCTCAGAAGCAAAATCCGTCACAGGTTGTGAGTGTTCACAGTAAATTACACACACGTTTCTGGAGGCAGTGTAGCTAACTTCAAGCTCATATTTCAATACAAGGACTAGATTGGGCTGGAAATAAATATTGCTATTTTTGAGGTTCTTTATCGTCAGACTGAATGTGTATAAACCAGTTAACAAACAGTATCTTGCTGTCAACTCTCTATTCAATAATTGTACAATGTGACATTTCTATACTCGCATCATAGAAACAAACTAAACTTGCCACAAAAAGTTGGGGCTTATTCTTTTAACCCATTGTCCTTTTTTGATTGTGTGCTAAGTCTTAACTGCTGTTCAACAACCTCTGTGGGATCAGAAAATAGCTGTTACAAATGTGAAGTCTCATTCCTTCAGCTTTTAGTTAACTCTGTCTCACTCTCTCTCTTTCTTTCTCCTGCCCTTTTTACTGTTTAGCATTTTGTACCTGATTTTGAATTGATTATAACATCCTTCTTGGCTCAGGTCCATTAATTTTGCACAGATTCAATCAAATTGGTCATGCAGATGCCAGTTGATTGCACTATTGATATGATATTGATATTGTTTCTTGATTTTCAGAAGGCGTTTGACAAGGCGCCTCACAAGAGGTTATTACAGAAAGTCAGGGGGCATGGAGTTGGGGGTAGGGTGTTAGCGTGGATAGAGGATTGGCTGTCAAATAGGAGGCAGAGAGTGGGGGTCAATGGGTGCTATTCGGATTGGCGGTTGGTGACAAGTGGAGTGCCCCAGGGGTCGGTGCTGGGGCCTCAGCTATTTACCATTTATATAGATGATCTGGAGGAGGGAACCGAGGGTATGGTGTCGAAATTTGCTGATGACACCAAGATTGGTGGAACGGCAAATTGTGCAGAGGGTGTGGAGAGTCTGCAGAAGGATCTAGATAGGCTGGGCGAATGGGCCAGGAACTGGCAAATGGAATTTAATGTTGGCAAATGTGAGGTTGTCCACTTTGGTAGGAATAATGGTAGGAAGGACTATTACATACATGGCGAAAAACTGCAGCAGGCAGCGGTGCAGAGGGACCTCGGGGTCCTCGTGCATGAGTCGCAAAAACCCAGCCTGCAGGTGCAGCAGGTGGTCAGGAACGCGAATGGGATGCTGGCCTTCATAGCAAGGGGGTTGAATATAAAAGTAGGGAGGTCTTGCTGCAGCTGGAGTACCGTGTGCAGTTTTGGTCGCCGCACTTACGCAAGGATATTTTGGCCTTGGAGGGAGTGCAGAGGAGGTTTACTAGGCTGATACCGGAGTTGAGGGGGTTGAGCTATGAGGAGAGGCTGAATAAACTAGGCTTGTACTCGTTAGAGTTTAGAAGAATGAGGGGAGATCTCATTGAGACATATAAGATGATGAATGGGATGGATAGGATAGAGGTGGAGAGGCTCTTCCCGCTCAGAAAGGACAGTAGGACTAGAGCACACAGCCTCAAGATAAAGGGGGGGGGGCAGTTTAGTACGGAGTTGAGGAGGAACTTCTTCCCTCAAAGGGTGGTGAATCTCTGGAATTCTCTGCCCGTTGAAGTGGTGGAGGCTGCCTCGCTAAATATTTTTAAGAAGCGGGTTGATGGGTTCTTGATAGGCAAGGGGATTAAGGGTTATGGGGAGAGGGCGGGAAAGTGGAACTGAGCCACGACAGATCAGCCATGATCTTATTGAATGGCGGGGCAGGCTCGAGGGGCTAGATGGCCTATTCCTGCTCCTATTTCTCATGTTCTTATGATTCCAGCTGCCCTGTAGAAGAGGCAAGTCTCATTGGATCTGCACCTTAAGCAGAGAAAAAAATGTTATCTTTCATTGAGTAGAATACAGGGGCAACTTAATTTCAGTTTAGAGTTTGTGTGAGAAGAGAAACTGGAAGTTTCTGACAGAGCATTGTAATAATGAAAATAAGCAATTAGCTAAAAGAACACACTAAAGCCTAAGTTTGAGTTGAGAAGTCAACAGGCATAAGGTTTTGGAGGATCACTTACCAAAAGATATGGGAAGAATCCACATAAAATACCTTGGAGAATAGCTGGAATACAGGAGAAATGATAGTGAAATTTGGAGGGCTGTACCTTTGGGTTGCTCCCAGGAAAAGTGAATGAACCTTTCATCAGATAAGGAAACTCTTGGGGTGGTGGGGTGTGTGGGTGGTAAACTAAAAATGGATTCATAGCATATGTAGTTATATACCATAGTGCTAGATTAATGCTAGCTTTGTTTTTTATATATGTGGTAAAGTTTGTTTTAATTTAAAAGTATGGTACAGCATAATTTATTTCAGTTAATCATTGGGTGTTGAATTTCCCTTTAAATGTTAACGGTATCTTCATAGTGGGTGTGGCAAGCATTACGAGTTCACTGGCAACAGTAAATTCTGGCCCAACATGTTGCTATTTTGTGAATTGCTGATTAGAATTTTTTTTTGCGGCAGGTAGGGAATGTCAGTCGTACCGAATATCGTATCAGAAAACTTCCTTCAGATCCAAGTGGACAACTTGTGCATGATAGTTTGGATGTAAAATTCTTCAAGCATCCATTTTTTTCTGCCAAATAATTTATAAATAAATAAAAAAAACTAATTAATTTCTCGGTAAGCAGCAGAAAACTATGCCACAAGTTGATACAAGACGTGATGACCTTTGACTCTGGAAACAGAATCATAAGGAAAGTTTATAATTTCTTTAAAATGTCTGTGAAATCTTCAATTATTTTTTGGGATTGTTGCAAAGAATTTTCAAGAGTTTGTGTCAATTGTAAGGGATCAGTTGTATTTTTCTTGGATAGTAAGAAATATTGGTCCATGTAATCTGACATCCCTTGAGCTGGAGGCAGTATCCACAAGAAGGAAATTAAGAGGGAAGCAATGTGACCAAACACCAAGCAGACAAAGCAGAGGAGCTGGAGGGTGAAGGCTCAGATGTGCACGCGCACACATAAAGCAGACAGAAGAAAGAAGAACATGTCAAGTTATTATAAAGAGAAGGCACAGATCTCTCAGGAAAAGATTATTTCTTCTGTTTGGGAGGAAAGGAGATAGGAGCTCTTGAAAGCAATATGTGAGCTAGCTGAAAATGATCTAATAGCTGGAAAGTTATGTGAAACTTGAAGACACTAAGGCAGAATTCTCCCACACCCCTCTTGGTGCGTTTGATGGTAGAAGAAAGATTGAGCAGTTTAGGCCTATGTTCTCAAGAGTTTAGTAGAATGAAAGGAGATCCAACATGTGCTGCCTTTGAGACAAGATTGAAGTCACCTGTTCAATGCCTGTGTTGCCTCCTCACTGCCCTAGTCCTTAGTCTGTGCATTCCTTTTGTTTTCATCCCCATTTGCACCAATTTACTGACCACCCAACTTGCCCTCTTTGCCAATATGCTAGCTGACTTTGTAGACAGTTCTCTCCTGTTGTATTACCCGTCTCACTTTCAAAGCTGACGTCAATGCCTCCTAATTAGAAAAAGAAAAAATACCTTCTGACTTTGCAAACTGCACCTCATCTTTAATTTCCTTTCCTTTCTTGAATGTGTTGTTGCCTTCTGAATTTTGTATATCTACAAACAGATTTCTATTCCAGCTTTAGCTATACTGCAGATGATTGTCTTGATGCCTTGCCAGTGGTAACAGGACATGTGTTTTACTTGCATCCCCCTGAGGTCATCGTCTTTTAATGGTTTTTGCAGTCATGAGATCTTATTTCAGTGAGTTGGAATGTGAAGGTATAGTGATGCAAGTTGTGGAGCAATCTTTGGCTGTAAACTCAAGTCAGTGGCTTTAAGTCACTTTTTTAGCAAATATTCAATTGCAACATCCAAACTCCAAATGTTAGCTCTATTTTCTCTCCACAGATGCCTTCAGACCTGCTGAGATTTTCCACCATTTTTTGTTTTGGTTTCAAATCCTAGCATCTGCAGCAATTTGCTTTTATTCAGTAGGGTTATTTTGAGCCAGTGGATTCAGAAATTATTATTTGATGTAAAGCATATTCTCATGACAGGATCAGCTGTTTGATTTGCCCATATGATAGTGACTGCATTTCAAAAGTATTACATTGGATGCGAAGTGCTTTTGAGCATTCAGAAAATGTGACAGTGCACTTCGTACATGCAAGTTCATTTTTTTCTTGTACAAACAGACTGGGATATAATAGTGGAGAAATCCTGCTAGTGTTGGAAGAAATTGATTCCCATATGAGCAAGTTTCTGTTCATGGCAAGCACACTTGTTCTTTCTATTGAGGATGAATAATTGAAGTTTATTTTTAGGAGCTTTAAAGCAATTTGTCAGTGGGTTTTCATTTCTGCAAGTTTTTTGGTATTCTTGTACAAGCCTAAACTATAATGTGGAAATGCCGGCATTGGACTGGGGTGGGCACAGTAAGAAGTCTCACCACCAGGTTGAAGCCAACAGGTTTATTTAGAATCACGAGCTTTTGGAGCGCTGCTCCTTCATCAGGTGAATGGTCCACTCACCTGATGAAGGAGCAGCGCTCCAAAAGCTCGTGATTCCAAATAATCCTGTTGGACTTCAACCTGGCGATGAGACTTCTTACCCAGCCTAATCTAGACAAACTGAAACCCATGGGTTTCAATTTTGTGGAAGAAAGATTAATTGTGAAAGATTTTAAAAATTGTATTTTAAAGTTATGCAAGCAACCTTTGCTTATACTGTTAATGTGCTAGCTGGAGGACACAGTGAACTTCACGTATCCAGTACTTTCATCAAAGATCTTGCATTAATTTAATTGTTTTGATTCTGCTATTGCCTTTTCGTCTTTTCATATTTTGTAACCTTTAGAAGTGCTGATCATGTAGCTCTTAAGTCAAACTAAAAATTATATGTGATGTGTGTGTGCAGTGATTTTTCCAATTCATAGGCTTTGAGTTTGTAACCTGTTATTTGAACTGCTGGTTGCTCTGTGCAGAGTTTGGACAACTGTTGTAATTGGAAATTGTGGGTGGAATAGCAGCAATAAATTACAATTATTGTTGTACAGGAAGGCAGTCAAGTAATTTGAATTCTGAAAAACAAATGCGACTATGATTTCCAAAAAATATTTTGCACTGAACTCAGTATCTACATTTAAATGGGATTTCAAGCTTGCCAAAGTAGGTCTATATTATTTTTCTGATGAAATATCAAGCTTCTTAACCTTTACTGGATTAGAGACATGACTAAACATTATTTGAAATGTAGCTATTTTCAACGTTCAGTAAATCACATTTTTGTTCTAACAACGGTCATTCTTGTGAGGTTAATTACTTCATTAAAGGAGTGGATTAATAAGATACTTGAGTTAGTCCAAAATCTTTCTGTGCAAGAGGCAGCTTTTGACTATTGATCTTATCGATTTGGGCTGTCTTACAAGTGTCAATATTCCCTGTGCTATTTTTACACCAAGGGGACATTACTTGGGCCACACTGATTGATTTTTTTTTTGCTGTGCTGATCTCAGCTCTGTCCTTGTTGAGATCATTAAAGACAATGAACTTTTGTGCATATTCTTGTTTTTTTTCATTTGAGGATTATAAAGTGTATTTTTACTGTCCTTTCTTTCCGAAGATAATTCAAATGCTGTGAGCATCATTGATCTCAGGTTTTCTGTTTTCACAAACCAAACTGATTGGAAAGAAGAAAGAAAATAAATTTCTTTGAATCAATAACTGCAGTTAAAAGATAAAGTTCCAGTTTCCTTTGTGCTACTCAAGTCTGTAGAATAGCAAATCATTTCTGATGTCCCTTGCTTTCAGACCCCACATCATTATTCAGTTGGTAGTAGAAAGCTTACTTTTCTGCTGATTTTAACGTGAATATAAAGAAGTGCACTAGATTTAACATATTCCTAACTGCCTGTACCAAAGTTATTAAAAAGTTACAATATTGTAGAAGGCTTAGAACAAGTGTATGCTTGGAAATAGTTAATTCAAGCTGCTATTTGAAGATAAGGCTCAAAGGAATTTTTTCCCTTAGTACAACAAATGCTGGTTTACATTGTGAGTATTATTTTCCTACTCTACTTAACCTGTGCTTGATAATGGTTTTTAGGAAAAAAAAGGTTTGGTTGAATGCTCAGAGTCAATTGCAGGTTTGAGTAGTGTGGGGGAAAAAAGATATTAAAATGCAAAGTGGTTTACAAAGTGTAATTAGATTGATTGATGTAATCAGGTGAAATCATTTTCTCATGTAACCCATTCTATTTAGGTTTAAGAGCAATCATCCTTTTCAGCCTGTTAGCAATGGGAGGTTTTTAGCTCCTATTGGAGAGTTACAAAGAAGAAGATAAGGAAGGTGATGGCTGAGATATTAATTGTGTGATGTTGTTTGGCTGTAAATAGTATTGTATGGATAGCATCACGGTGGTAGCAAGGGATGATATTGGAGCCAAGGAGCAGAGGGTGGAATCGTTGTGGGTGGAGATTAGGAACAGCAAAGGGAGGAAGACGCTGGTGGGTGTCGTCTATAGGCCCCCGAATAATGATCTGGAGATGGGGCGGGCTGTTAACGCGCAAATAAGTGCGGCGTGCAGGAATGGGACAGCCGTAGTTATGGGGGATTTCAATCTGCATATTGATTGTTCGACCCATGTTGGACGTGGGGGGCTCGAGGAAGAGTTCTTGGAATGCTGCCGGGATAGTTTCCTCGAACAGTGTGTGTTGGAGCCGACGAGGGAGCGAGCTATCTTGGATCTGGTGCTGTGTAATGAAGCGGGTAGAATTAGGGACCTTGTGGTGAAGGATCCTCTTGGGGAGAGTGATCATTGTTTGGTGGAGTTTCTGGTGCAGATGGAGGAGGAGAAAGTGGGTTCCCGGACACGCGTCCTTTGTTTGAATAGAGGGAAATACAGTAGGATGAGAGCAGAATTGGCGAATGTGGACTGGGAGAGCGCGTTGGAGGGAGGGTCTGTTGAGGAGCAGTGGAAGATCTTTAAGGAGATCTTTCTTGGTGCTCAACGGAAATTTATTCCGATGGTCAAAAAGGATAGTAGGAGGAGAGGTAATAAGCCGTGGATAACAAAGGAGGTGAAGGAAAGTGTTAAACTAAAAGCGGAGGAATTTAGAGTAGCTAAGAGTAGTGGGCGAGAAGAGGATTGGGAGAGGTTTAAATGTCAACAAAGATTGACAAAGAAGTTGATAAGGAAGGGTAGGAGAAACTATGAAGCTGGGCTAGCGCTTAATATAAAAAAGGATAGCAAGAGTTTTTATAAATATATAAAAAGGAAGAGGCTGGCTAGGGTGAATGTTGGTCCTTTAGAGGATGAGAAAGGGGACCTAGTGGTAGGGGATGGGGATATGGCTGAGGTATTGAATAACTTTTTTGTTTCTGTCTTCACGGAGGAGGACGTGAATAATTTGCCGGGTGTTAGCGATAGAAAGGTGGTAGGACTGGAGGGTCTTAATGACATTACTGTTACTAGAAAGGCGGTGCTCGACAGACTGGAGGGGCTGATTGTGGACAAGTCCCCAGGACCGGATGGAATGCATCCGAGGGTTCTGAAAGAAATGGCGGAGGTGATAGTGGATGCCTTGGTGGTTATTTTCCCAACGTCGCTGGATTCCGGGGAAGTGCCGGATGATTGGAAAACGGCTAATGTTACGCCGTTGTTTAAGAAGGGTGCCAGGCAAAAGGTGGGGAATTATAGGCCAGTTAGTTTAACGTCTGTGGTAGGTAAAATGTTAGAATCTGTCATTAAGGAGGAAATTGCAAGGCATCTTGAAGGGAATTGCTTGATAGAGCAGACGCAGCACGGTTTCATTAAAGGGAAGTCGTGTCTGACAAATTTACTGGAGTTCTATGAGGATGTGTCTAGGGCGGTGGATAGAGGAGAGCCGGTGGATGTGGTCTTTCTAGATTTTCAGAAGGCGTTTGACAAAGTGCCTCACAAGAGGTTATTGCAGAAGGTCGAGGGACATGGAGTTGGGGGTAGGGTGTTAGCGTGGATAGAGGATTGGTTGTCAAATAGGAGGCAGAGAGTGGGGGTCAACGGGTGCTATTCGGATTGGCGGATGGTGACTACTGGAGTGCCCCAGGGGTCGGTGCTGGGGCCTCAGCTTTTTACCATTTATATAGATGATCTGGAGGAGGGAACCGAGTGTAGAGTGTCGAAATTTGCTGATGACACCAAGATTGGGGGAACGGCAAATTGTGCGGAGGGTGTGGAGAGTCTGCAGAAGGATCTAGATAGGCTGGGCGAATGGGCCAGGAAATGGCAAATGGAATTTAATGTTGGCAAGTGTGAGGTGGTCCACTTTGGTAGGAAAAATGGTAGGAAGGACTATTACTTACGAGGCGAAAAACTGCAGCAGGCGACGATGCAGAGGGACCTCGGGGTCCTTGTGCATCAGATAGGATTCCTGACCTATCCTCAGTAAAGAAGAGCATATTATGAAACTTTGTAGCTACACTGTGTTACACCTCTATGAGGAGTGATTATGTTTTTGTAAGATGTACAAAATCTTGTGCCAGAAAACAAGATTGTGCCAGAGGACTGGAGAATGGCGAATGTTGTTCCTCTCTTCAAGAAAGGAATGATCCTGGTAATTATAGGCCAATTAATCTTACTTCGGTGGTCGGTAACTTAATGGAAAGGGTCCTGAGAGATAGGATTTATGACCATTTGGAAAGATGCAGCTTAATCCGAGATAGTCAGCGTGGTTTCGTGAGGAGTAAGTCCTGTCTCAGAAATTTGATTGAATCCTTTGAGGAGGTAACTAAGTGTGTAGATGAAGGTAGAGCGGTTGATGCCTTACTATACATGGATTTTAGTAAGGCATTTGATAAGGTTCCCTATGGTAGGCTCATGAAGAAAATAAGAAGATGTGGGATAGAAGGAAATTTGGCCTATTGGATAAGTAACTGGCTGTCTCATAGAAGACAGAGGGTGGTGGTGGTGGTGGACGGAAAATTTTCAGACTGGAGGCCAGTTAACAGCAGTGTTCCACAGGGATCAGTGCTGGGTTCTCTGCTATTTGTGATTTTTATCAATGACTTGGAAAAGGGGGCTGTAGGGTGGGTTAGTAAGTTTGCTGATGACACCAAGATTGGTGGAGGATGGATGAAATGGAGGGCTTTTGTAGGCTGCAAAGAGACATTAATAGGATGTAGAGCTGGGTAGAAAAGTGGCAGATGGAGTTTAACCCTGATAAGTGCAAGATGATTCATTTTAGTAGGGCAAACTTGAATGCAGATTACAGGATCAGTGGCAGGGTTCTAAGGAATGTGGAGGAACGGAGAGATCTTGGGGTTCATATCCACAGATCTCTGAAGGTTGCCACTCAAGTGGATAGAGCCGTGAAGAAGGCTTATAGCGTGTTAGCGTTTATTAACAGGGGGTTTGAGTTTAAGAGCCGTGGGGTCATGCTGCAACTATACAGGACCTTGGTGAGACCACATTTGGAATATTGTGTGCAGTTCTGGTCGCTATAAGAAGGATGTGGAAGCATTGGAGAAAGTGCAGAGGAGATTTACCAGGATGCTGCCTGGTTTGGAGAGTAGGTCTTATGAGGAAAGGTTGAAGGAGCTGGAGCTTTTCTGATTAGAGCGGAGGAGGATGAAAGGCGACTTAATAGAGGTTTATAAAATGATGAGGGGGATAGATAGAGTGGACGTGCAGAGACTGTTTCTTCGGGTGGATATAGTTGTTACTAGGGGGCATAACTATAAGCTTCATGGTGGGAGATATAGGAGGGATGTCTGAGGTAGGTTCTTTACTCAAATGGTGGTTAGGGTATGGAATGCACTGCCTGCTGTGATAGTGGAGTTGGACACTTGAGGAACTTTCAAGCAGTTATTGGATAGGCACATGGAACACACCAGAATGATAGAGAGTGGGATAGCTTGATCTTGGGTTCAGACATAGCTCGGCAAACATTGAGGGCTGAAGGGCCTGTACTGTGCTGTGCTGTTCTATGTTCTACCTTGTTGCATCAACTATTTAAATGAAATTTACCTTTATATTTGAATGTAATTTTCCTGTTAATTCATGTTTATTTGATATTGGTTCTAAATTGTTTCAAAGTAAAGGTTACGAAAAGTGAAATCTTGTTCATAAATTTTGGGGGGGGAAAGGGTGATTATTCAGTAAATTTGCTTATTTCACCCACTAAGACCATAATAAAATTGATTCAGTTATCTTAATATACATGTGAACAGGTAGCACAGTGCTTAGCAGTGCTGTTGCTCATCGCTAGGGATGTGAATTCGATTCCCAGCTTGGGTCACTGTGTGGAGTTTGCATGTTTTACTTGTGTCTGAGTGGGTTTCCGCCGGGTGCTCTGGTTTCCTTCCACTTTCTGAAAGACATGCTGGTTAGGTGCATTGACCTGAACAGGTGATGGACTGTGGCGACTAGAGGAATTTCACAGTAACTTCATTGCAGTGTTAATGTAAGCCTTACTTGTGACTAATATATAAACTTTAAACTTTTTTAAAAAAACATATTGGAGAATGATTGATCACCATGGTGGGGAGGCAATGGCCCAGAGGTATAGACAATTAATCCAGAAACTCAGCTGATGCTCTGCGGACCTGGATTCAAAACTTGCCACAGCAGATGGTGGAACTTAAATTCAAATAAAAATCTATAATTAAGAATCTGCTGATGACCATGAAACCTTTGGTGATTGTCAAAAAAACCCTTCTGGTTCACTAATGTCCATTAGGGGAAGGAAATCTGCCGTCCTTTCCTTACCTGGTCTGGCCTACATATGACTCCAGAGTCATGGCAACGTGGTTAATTCTCAACTGCCCTCAGGTCATGAGGGATGGGCAATAAATGCTGGCCAGCCAGTGATTCCCATGTCCCACAAACTAAACAAAAAAGTCTTTTATTTTCATGGAATGTGGGTGTTGTTAACAAGGCCAACATTTGTTGTCTATCTCTAATTGCTGTTGAGAAGATGTTGGTGAGCTGCCATCTGGAGTCACTGCAGTCTATCTGGCACAGATACATCCACAGTGTTTCTGGGAAGAGAGTTCCAGGATTCTGATAAGATCTCGATCTTAATACAATTATAGCTGTGGCAGTTGTGACTGTTTACTGGAATTGGTTAGGACATTAGAGATCCTCATTTGTGATCGACACAGCCTGCCTAAATTTCTGTTGTGCAATATGGAGGACAGAAACTTGAGTAGCAAGAAGGGAATGAAATTAAGTTGCCTATTATCTGGTACCAACAAGTGCATGGGCATCTACTTGGTCAAGAGCAGCATGGGAAGAAAATATGAAAGGCCTCTAAAAATGTATGTATAAATGATTTTTGATGTGATTTGTCAGGATAGCTAAATCTTCAGCATCACATAATAAGGAGTTCAGAACAGTGATAAATTTACAGCAGTATATGTAATAGCTGTTACTACTCTCCGACTGAGCTTTGGGCCTCAAGAACTAACTTATAGGAAGAAAGAAAGGCTTGAATATTACTGACTGTATACGTGAGGAAGAGAAACAGCCGTGCCCCATTCTAATCAGAGAATAATACATAAAAATGGGAGCCAACCTGACTAGAGAAGGTGTAAATGTTACTTGAGAAACAGCTCCATGGAAAGACCTTGAGATTTAAAATTCAATGCTAAATTAGTCTTCTAACCTATAACAGAAGATTGTTGGAATGCATTCTCATCAATCTCCAGTTGCTGGAGTCAGTGATTTATGGATTTCAGTGTCTAATCTGTTAAGGGATTGATCCTGTGAAATTATATGGTTGAATGTGTTGCTTTCTTCCATTATCCCGTAAGCCTATGTATGTGAGCTGTTGAATTGATTGCCTAATAGTGGTAAAATAATGGAGTGTTCATAAATAGTTAGCTTGCAGGATTTTTACCCTGTGCACAAAGCACCTTTTTTGCTACTTTATGCTCACAGAATTTGGAAGCCCAGTGTATATTTCATTAAAAAATTCTTCTAAGTCCTACTATTATGGAATAGATACAATCCCTCAACTTTTCATACTTGCAAAATACACTTACATACTATACTTGCAAAATGTAGAAATTTGAAAATGTGGATTCAGATCATTGCAAAGGACTACTCAAAGACCTTGGCCAGAATTATCCGGCTGTTCATGTCAGTGGGATGCTCTGATCCTGCCGGTGGTACACGCTGTGCCATGTGGGATGGCATCAATGGGAATTCCCATTGACATGCCATCAACAAATGGTGCATTGCCTCCCACTGCTGAGAAAACGGCTGAGGGAAGTTGGAGAATCTCGTTCCTAATGATGAATGGTTATTCTAAGATTCTGTTATTCTAAGATTCTACGTAACTGGAAAATATGAGTTTTAGAAAATCTCACCTTTAAATTTGAAGTTGTCTAATTAACCACTGAAGCGGCGTTACAGATCTAGTTATTGTCCTTCTAAAAAATGCTTCTTCACAACAACCAAAGTCCTTGTACTTCAAGATGATGTTTGTTGGAAACAGATTCAGTCTTGATGACAGCTGGCTATCACCTCAAACACTGGGAAAAATCCTGTGTGGGAATGAATTAAAGTGAATGTAGATTTTACACAGCCATTGCCAAGCTCCGGTCATCCTCAACACTGGTGCTCCCAACAAGGCTGTGTCCTCAGCCCCATTACTATACACCTTATACATGTATGACTGTGCATCCAAATTTCCCTCCGTCGCGATTTTCATATTTGCTGATACCACCGTAGTGGGTCATATCTCAAACAATGATGAAATGAAGTACAAGAGAGAATCTGGTGAACTGGTATGATAACAATAATCTCCCCCTCAATGCCAATGAGACAAAGGAGGTAGTGATCAACTTCAGGAAGCATAGTAGAGACCACGCCCCTGTCTACATCAAAGGGGGTGAAGTAGAAATTGTTGAGAGCTTCAAGTTCCTAGGTGTCCTGATCACCAACAACCTGTCCTAGTGTCTCCATGCCGATACTATAGTTAAGAACGCCCTCCAATGTGTCTACTTTCTCCAAAGACTAAGGAAATTTGGCATGTCTGCTATGACTCTCACCAACTTTTAAAGATGCACCATAGAAAGCATTCTTTGTGGTTCTATCACAGCGTGGTATGGCTCCTGCCCTGACCAAGACCACAAGAAACTACAAAAGGTTGTGACCAAAACTGTGTCCATCACTCCAACCTGTCTCCCACCCATAATTAAGCACCCTGCGCACCTCAGGCATACTCTCTTCCAACAACTTCTATCGGGAAAGAAATACAAAAATCTGAGGACATGTACCAACCCATACAAGAACAAGTTCTTCCCTGCTGCCATCAAACTTTTGAATGGACCTACTTTACATTAAGTTGATCTTTCTCTACACCCTATGATCAACACTACATTCTGCACTCCTTTCTTTCCCTGTGTACGACATGCTTTGTCTGTATAGCATGCAAGAAACAATACTTTTCACTTTATACTAATACATGTGATAAATCAAATCTAATCTCTCGGTTTATGTTCCAATAGCAAGGCAAGGCAAGCCAATTGGTAAACTTCACAGTGTTACCCATGAAATTCCAGAGAATTTTCTAACACACTTTGATTTATCATGCTGCCCCAACACAATTGCAGCTAAAGTCTGTGGATTTATAAAATAGTAATTCTAAGTTAGAGCTCTATGATTGACAGTCAGATTGTACTTAGTGACTAACTCTTGTTTGTCAAACGTGTTCATAGCTCTTCTGAGTAAAGGTAACCCTAACAATAACTGGTCAAATAGTTTTTCAAGCTGTTGAAATGATCCAATACTTTCACCTAACTGGATTGCAATTACAAAGGACCAGTTTGCAACATGTGGCAAAACAAAAGATTACCTGACAGCTGAAAGAGTTAAAATAGTTTGACTTACTGCATTCTGCCTAACTCAGTTTGCACAGAAACAACAGTAGCCCTAAATGTTACTGATTTACTGCATGCTCTGAAGTTAGCCTGCAGCGTGTTATCAGGTTGTCCATTTGAGGGGATTTAGAACTCATTAAACCTGGAAAGTAAATCTCTGATGACTTGTGTTGTTGTAACAACAGTCTCATCCACCTCGTCTAGTCATTATAACGGGTTATTCAGCAATTTGTTTTTTGTGTCTATTTGTAACTATAATGTTTGTGCTTCAAGTTTTAAACTTTTATTATCCCTGTCGCTGACATTATTTAAAGTATCAGATTGAACAGCTACTTGTTATCTGAAGACAAGCTTGAACAAAGCTACCTCTGTTGATTTATAGAAAAACTTAGCTAGGTTTCAGTTTTATAGTTTTTTAAAAAAAATATTGTATGGTAGTGCTCACTTCTGAATAAGTTCTGAAATTCAACCTAATTTAGAGCTAAAGGTTGAATCTCCATGTGCTTCCATTTGGTGCAAAATTAACTTTATAAAAAGGCAAGTTAAGTCACATTCAGCTGGATAATGGAGGCGAGGTATTGAAGGAGGTATGGTGAACCATGTCAAAGGCTGCAGACAGATAAGAAATATGAGGACAGACAGTGCACCACCACCACAGTTATGTGGGATGTAATTTGTGGCATTGATCAGTGCAGTTGCAGTGCTGTGTTTGGGTGAGAGCCTGACAAGAGTTTTGAGAGGTGAAGTACAAAGACTTTGGAGAGAGGCAATGAGAGCAAATTGAAATGGTAGTGGTATTGCACCAGAAGAGAGGGAATTAGTGAGCATGTGGCCAAGAATGTAATTTAGCTGGTCAGCAATTAGTGGGAATGGAGTCAAGAGAGCCTGAAATTGGTCTCAAAGACAAAATCAACACGAAGAAGTGCGTAGTCATGGACTTTTGGTTGTGTTGTACTTAGATTTCCAGAAGGCATCAGATAAGGTGCCATATCAAACATTATTGCAGAAAGTAAAAGCTCGTGGCAGAGGAGCAAACATAAGAGTGGCTAGAAGATTGAGTAGCTAACAGGAAACATTCAAATCAGACAATGTTTTGACCTTAGTTGCTTTCTGTGGTAGTGAATTCCACACGTTCACCACTCTGTAGATGAAGAAATTTCTCCTCACCTCAGTTCTGAAAGATTTACCAGTTATCTTCAAATTATAAACCCTAGTTCTGGACTCCCGCACCCTCAAGAACATTCTTTCTGAATCTGCCCTGTTAGAATTTTAGAAGTTTCTATGAGATCCCCTCTCTTTCTCCTAAACTCTCGTTAATATAATCCTAACCGACTTACACAGACCTATCGACCCAGGAATCAGCCTGATAAACTTTTGCTGTACTCTATAGCAAGGACATCCATCCTCAGATAAGGACACCAAAACTGCATGTAATACCCCAGGTGTGGCCTCACTCATGCCCTGTACATTGTAGTAAAACATCCCTATTCCTATACTCAAATCCTCTCGCTATGAAGGCGACCATACCATTTGCCTTCTTTACTGCTGCTTGCTTTCAATGACCATTGTATGAGGACACCACGGTTTCACCCAGTGTCCACTTCTCTCAATTTACACCCATTCAAGTAATAACCTGTCTTCCTATTATTGCTACCAAAGTGGATAATCTCACATTTATCCACACTATAATGTATCTGCCAAGCATGTGCCCACACTTTCAGCCTGTCCAAATCACACTGAAGCATCCCTGCATCCACCTCACAGCTCCTTCTCTAACCCAACTTTGTATAATCTGCAAATTTGGAGATGATACATTTAGCTCACTCTTCCGAATCATTAATATAAGTTGTGGTCCTAGCACAGATCCCTGTGGTACCCCATTAGTTTCTGCCTGCCAATCAGGAAAAGGCCCATTCATGTTAATGCTTTCCTCCTATCTGCGAACCAGCTTTCTATCCATCTTAAGATATTACCTGCAATCCCGTGCACTTTAACTTTACGTGGTAGTCTATTATGTGTGACCTAGTTGAAAGCCTTCTGAAAGTCTAAACAAACCATATCCACTGGTTCTCCTTGGTCAAGTCTACTACTTACATCCTCAAATAATTCCACTTGAATTGTTGAGCATGATTTCCCCTTTGTAAATACATGCCAACTTTTTCTTATTTTTCCACTAATAGAATGTTATTGTTGATTGAGGAAAATTGATTACAAATGTAGGGAAGTTATTCCTCAGTTGCTCAAGAAATTGGTGAGGCCACATCTGGAGCAGTTCAGAGGAGGTTTACTAGATTCATACCTGGAATGGGCTGGTTATCTTATGAGGAAAGACTGGACAGGTTAGACTTGTATTGTCTGGAACTTAGAAAAGTAAAAGGTGACTTGATTGAAACGTTTGAGATACTGATGGGTCTTGACAGGATAGATATGGCAAGGATGGTGCTGCTTGTGGCAGAATCTAGAACTAGGAGATCACTATTTAAAAATAAGAGGTTACTTATTTAAGATGGCGATGAGGAGAATCTTTCTGAGCGTCATCAGTTTTTAGAACTCCCTTCCTGAAAAGGCAGTGAAAGCAGAGTCTTTGAATATTTTTAAGGCAGAGCTAGATAAGCTCTTGATTAACAAGGGAGTGAAAGTTTATTGGGGGCAGGCAGGAACGTAGTGTTGGGATTACAACATTCATTAAATGGCTGAATGGCCTGCTCCTGCTCCTAATTTGTATGTTTTCTTACATACTAGATGTTTAAGTACTTGGGATTCTGAAAATTGCAAAAGCTTTATTCTCAGTTTCTTTGTTTCTGAAAGTCATGTGCGAAAGATCTAAGACCAAATGAAACTACAGATTTAACTTTGTGGTTTGCACTTTCTTCATGCCTTTCTATATGGAGGAGGAGGGGGCAACAGATGAAAGTGAACATCAAGTTGTCTTTATCATTTCAATTACCACCTTCAGTTTATTTGTTCCTAAAGTATTGTTAATATGAGTGAAAATATCTCCCATATCAAAAAGAGAACAGCACTATTTCATATTCCTAAAGCTTGAGAACAGCTTCTTTGAGTTAAATTGTACCTTTTGATATTTAATTAACCTTGATTCCAGAACATAAACCTCATTCCCATGAAGTGACTCAGTTTGAAATATAAAGACAAGGTATTGAGGTTTGATGAGTCATGAAAACCTTGTTCCTTTGGATCCAACCTGATTTACGAGACAAAGCAATATAGCAATCCACCTTCATTGTACCTTGAAATAAAACTAGATCAAATTGAATTTCGTCAATCCGACTACTCTTCTGCTTTTTAAAAAAAAATAGAGACTGTACTGTGGTCATTGGCTTAACTTCCAAGTCAAGCTGTGCATTTGCTTCACATTCTTGCCTATCTTTCCTAAGATTTAGCATTCATCACATAAAATTGTAATATTGACAAAATGGCTTTACTTGCAGATGATCGACCCAAAAGAAAGCTGAAAGTAATATTTTTTGTTTCAATTTGGGCTCACTGTTAAAGTTAAGTAATTCATGTTATCTCCAGACCTGAAGAATATGGAACTGTTTATAACCGTTTTCCTCTGGTACGTATAGCCTTAACAGACATGAACCTCTCTGGTAAGTGCTGTGCAGATGCCAAGTTTATCTCTCCATAATTCCACAGTGATAAATTTGAGTTGTAAATTTTAGCTTGCAGCTAGAAGTTGAGCATTGCACTCCTGATTTTATTTGGCTTACATTTAGATTGCACGTTCCAACCTGCTGTTCAATAACAATTTATTTTTTCATTTGGTATAATTTTTATAAAAATGTCTCCGTATTGTGCATTCATCTGTCTACTTTGGTATAATTGCAATTTACAAACTGCTTTGTGCCAGGGAAGAAAATAATTTCAACTTTCAAATACAAGTCAATCTGCCATAGCATTGTCTGCAAAAGGTTAAAACGAATAACTTTCTAACACGTCTTTGCTCTCTGTGCCAGTATTTAGCTCTGTCCTTTCTCTTCTGATATTTTTTTTCCTCTTCTGCTTTCCCCCTCAACTTTTTTTCTCCCCCTGTGCTCTTCAGCACTACTTTTGAGAAGAAAGTTGTGTATGACACAACATGGTGGGCAAGCTACCAATGTTCATTGGCTGGGGGCTGCACAGAAAATATGCTTCACGATAGCTCTATTAATTGTACATAGGTGATTGACATTGACAGTGCATTCACTTGAGTACTTTGAGGGTGGAGTGGGGGTAGCTGATTGCTTATATTATGTAACTACTAAATATAAGAGTGTATCAAGTTTGGCTTCAGTTCTATCCTTTACCAGCTGGGTTTCTGGATTGAACATCTCGTCGATTCTATTGCATCTCCACCACTTCCCCTTCCCACTATATTTCTATCATTCATTGTCAATCCTTGCCACTTTAATTTTGAATCTATTTAACCACTCTTCCCTTTGCTCCACTGTCATTCACCTCAACCTTGATCCTTCATTTACTTTCCAGATCCACGCTTCTCCCCAAAGGGTGGGCAGATTTTGGGAGTGGCTTTTAATTTTGTTTTTAATCTAGTATCTGTTTTATATTTCACTAGGTTAAATATGCTAACTTTTTTAAAAGTAATAATCTTGATTAACTTGATCTAATGTTCTCTATATCTTAATGAAATTCTTCCTCCCCAATTTAATCCATAGAAAAAACCTCTACAATCTTTATGATGAAACTCCTTTGAAAAGATTTGGATCATTTTTACTCTCTCTATCTTCTCCAATGTATTTACATTATTTATTGTGGCATGGCAAACAGTTCTTCCCAATAAATTGTAGAGCTCAATGTACTCTATGCAGAAGTACTGTTCTAGTTCACATGTTCCAACGCTTTTTAAAAACAAGCTTTTTCACTGGGCTGTATAAACATCTACAGCTACCAGCTCCTTTGCTAGTCTCCTTGTGTTAATTTCTGTTTCAGTTATTTTATGCTTGTGTTTCAATTTTTCTGATTCACCGATCACAAATGTAGGATCTATCAAATATGCTTTGTTCAACAAGAGGTTGTGACTGCATTCTGGTAGAATTGATCTGTTAATTAATGAGATGCTGTGTGCCATTGGCCAACACTCACCCCATACACTGTTCTGTTTCACACATTATCCCCATGAGCTAAGAATATTCTGTTTCAGAAATATAGCCACAATGCCTTTTTCCTTTTTGTTCACCAAGATCTTAATAGGTTTGAACACTGACAGTTTAACACATGCAGCCTTTTTGCATAGGCAGTGATGGAAAGTGGACTATCTAGCACTGGAATTAATGAAATAAGCTAGCAATATATGTACAGAAACCGTATTTCTAATACAAAGCCATTGTAGATAGATGTAACCTACTAAGTTGCTTTTTATGAACCTGAATTAGTAAAATGACTCTCACCCTGCACTTTCTCACTGGTTGATCCCAAAATATTCAGCCCATTAACTACAACACACCTTTGGCTTGTTTTAACAGCTCTTTGAGGACTGGCAGTAACATTTTGATTCATATCCAGAAGCAACAATGCAATGTGTTTTTTTTGTTTTCTTTTAGACTTCCTGTTGTCGAGATGGCAGCCTGATATTTCTGTGCTGCAGGGTGCTTTAATTTGGACTGCTCAGCTGCAAAAGTGCTTCTGTTTCTTCTCAGAATATAAATACGTGTCCTAAAAGGACTGAATTAACTTTTTTTTAAGTACAACTGTACAGTTGCTATAACTTGCAACTGGCTTGCATTTACATAGTGCCTTTCATAACCTCAGGATGCTTAACAACCAATTGGGTATAGTCGGTGCAAGATATGAAATATTACTTGTGGCATTTATTGCCTAATTGGAGTAGTGGTGGTAAAAATATCAAACTTTATTCATACTTCATACATTTATCTGTGTGTAAAACATGAACTTTGTCCTTCCTCCTTGTATCCTTTATTGAACTTTGTTAGTTGCTGCACCCCCCCCCATGGTGGATTTGAAATATTTACCAAGAAGCAAATACTTTATTTGTTCTTTCTTCCACTGGTACTAAAATTCAACTCAACATTTTATTTTAAATTCTTCTTCTTTGGCAGTCCCTCAGGGTTGAGGATGACTCGTCATGGCTGTGTAGTCCAATCCTGTAGCTACAGGCAGGTTTGGCAGGTGGTGTGGGATGCTCTGGCTTCTGCGCTCACCTTCCGCTGCTTGGTCTCCATACGCTGCACCTGGTGATGCTCAAAGTGATTGGCACCTTCATAGCTGTTTCTTATCCAGTTTGTTTTCTAAGGCAGCCAATTCCCACTTGTCGATGGGGATGTTGCATTTATTTAGGGAGGGTTTCAGAGTGTCCTTGCACCGTTTCCTCTGCCCTCCTAGAGATCACTTGCCATTGAGGAGCTCAGACTAGAGCACTTGTTTCGGGAGTCTTGTGTTAGGCATGCGGACAATATGGCTCACCCATTGCAGCTGGCTGAGTGTAACCAGTGCCTTGATACTGGAAATATTGGCATGGGAGAGGATGCTCACATTGGTATGCCTATCCTATCAGTGGATTTGCAGGATTTTGTGGAGGCAACATTGGTTATATCTCGCCAGGGATTTCAGCTGTCTGCTGTACGTTGTCCACCTTTCTGGAAGGGCAGGAAACATGGCTTGGATTTGGATTTTGAGGTCTCGGGTTTCATCTTTAGGTGCCCAAAGACTCTGCTAGCACATTGGAGTCGATGCTGGATTTCATCATTGGTGCCTGCCTGTGTGGAGAGAAGGCTCCTGGGGTGTGGGTAATTATCCACATTTGCGATTTTCGTGGTTGGGGGACAGTTTTGTGGGGCAGGAGCCGGCTGGTAGAGAATCTTTGTTTTTCGGATGTTTAGGCTGAGGCCCACTCTTTCCTGTGCCCCGGTGAATGCGTTGACGATGGTTTGTAGCTCCGCCGTTGAGCGTCTCCTCACTCAAACGTCATCTACATGCTGGACCTTGTTGACAGAAGTTAGCGGTCTTGGTTCTAACCTGGAGGTGTCAGAGCTTGAATAGTTTCCCAATCCAGCAGGGAAGGCTTCAGATAAAAGCAAATGACTGTGGATGCTGGAATCTGAAAACAAAAGAGAAAGCGCTGGAAAATCTCAGCAGTTCTGGCAGCATCTGTCAGGAGAGAAAAGAGCTGACGCGAAACAATGCTGGCAGACCTGCTGGGAGCTTCAGGATGATGGGGTGGAGTGTTGCTGAGTGCAAAATGGAGAAGAGCAATGGTGTAATGATGTAGCCTTTATTGACCCCAATTTGCACACATACTGGGTCTGTCTTTTCTAATTCGTCCATGAAACATGGACATCACTGGCTGGCCAGCATTTATTACCCATTTCTAATTGTCCTTGAAATTGAGTGGCTTGCTAGGCTATTCCAGAGGGCAGTTGGAAGTCAACCGCATTGTTGTGGCTCTGGAGTCACATGTAGGCCAGACCAGGTAAGGACGGCAGATTTCCTTCCCTAACAGACATTAGTGAACCAGATGGGTTTTTTCGACAGTGGTTTCACTGTCGGAATCAGTAGATTCTTAATTCCAGATTTTTACTGACTTCAGATTCCACCATCTGCCATGGTGAGATTTGAATCCAGGTCCCCAGAACATTGCTGAGTTTCTAGCTTAATAGCCTTGCGATAATACCACTAGGCAATCGCCTTCCCTGTTGCTGTGTTGGTGAGGATCATGGCTTGCAGTCCATCATGGAGCAAGTGGAGAATGGTGATGAAATTATGCAGGAAGCCAAATTTGAGGAGGATGTTGCGCAATTTCTCATGGACAGAGTCAAAGAGCTTTGCAAGATTGAAGAAATGCCATGTACAAAAGTTGATGCTGTTCCCTGCACCTTTCCTGTATTTGTCACGCATTGAAATTCTTTCTTCCTCTGGTACTAAAAGTGAACTCAACATTGTTTTTCTAAATACATTCAATATCTATCACTATCTAGCCAGCACATCTTTCAGATTGTGGGAGGAAAGCAGAACACCTGGAGCAAACCCACGCAGACACGGGGAGAATGTGCAAACTCCACACAGACAGTCACCCAAGGCTGGAATCGAACCAGGGTCCTTGGCACTGAGAGGCAGCAGTGCTAACCACTGTGCCACCTTGCCGGATTTCCTGATTTCGGGGTGAGCGTGGCCAGAAAATCCTGCCCCCTATTGATGATGCCAAATCCTGCCAAGCATTTTCAACATTTTCTGTCTTTGTGTTTAAAACAATTATCCAGTTGTTAATTTTCTTGATGTTTGAGGTCCTTGTTGTAAGCTGATTTTTATTTCCCAGTTTTTTTATGTTATAACAATGACCACTGTGGACTGGTTAGCTCACATTCAGCTCAGAATAACAGCGACGGTGCAGATTTGATTCCTATTCCGGTTGAGATAGACTTGCATCCTGCTCCTTCAAGTGGAAGATAATAGTAGACCATCACAGCCAAGAGCATGGCTTTGGATGGAGCATCAGCAGACAATGAGCCCAGAACCTGCCTTTGGGCAGAACGTACGCATAGTACCAGCAGTGAGATGCAACATAAATGTAAACTCTTGACATCATCAGTAAATTATAGAACTACATGTCTCCTGGTGACTGAACCTTAATTGTACCTCATTCACTCTGAAATGTTTTGGGATATCTTGAGGATGTGGAAGATGCTATCAATTTAAGTTTATTTCAATTGAGCCTTGAGTGCTGAAATTCTGTTTTTGATCAAAGCACAAAACCCGCACTAGTGCATTGGCAGCCTGCTTTGCACAGTGTCCAGTTTTCTTTTCTACTGCAGTAATTGTAAAGCAACATTCAGAGCATTGTGAAATGGAATGTTACTTCACTGTTGTCCATTTTGGAATTAATTGGGAATAATGAGTAGATGGCGCTTGTAGTGAACCATTAGCTTTTTATCAGGATTGCAATATGGCCAAGAGTGATGATGCTGTTTGTTGACTGTAAAGGCCTTTTGTGAAAACATTTTGGTCAATTTCAAACCATTTTCCGGCAGGCATAGACCCATGTTATGACCTTTTCCGGTAATTAGACACTTCTTGGCAACATCAGACATATTAGCTACAGAATGATTGGCATTGAAAATGTCATACTGTTGGCATAACGCAGTGAATTATGTTGAAGGTGGAACTGAGGCATACTTTAAAGTAGTCGAGGGAGATTTGTTTTGCACCTGACTACTTTCAATGACCACTTCAATGACTTTAAACAATGCAATACGCTTAAACAATATGCTTCAACGAACACTATCAAAAAAATCATTGTCGTGAATTGTTAACTCTGCCCACAGATGCTATCACACTGGCTAAGTATTTTCCACTGAATGCTTGAAATGAAAAATGAAACATTTCCTTTGTATTTACATTTCATAACTTAATGAATGGAGTGTTGATCTGTAGAAAAGTTATAATTGTTGGAGTTTTAAATAATTTTTATTGACAAAACCGAAACTGTGTGTGTGTGTGCATGTGTGTCGTCATGTTCCTGCATTTTTTGCAGTATGAGCAATCAAAAGTATAGTTGCATTCAATTAAAATAACCATGCAGCTATCATGTACTTCCAGTGAAATCTGGCACAAATCAGTCACCAGGAGATAAGTATAAGGGAAAATTGTACTTTAGTAATTTACTGATGATGTCAATAGGAATCATAAGGGTAAGAGTTTACTTTTATGTCGCATCTCAACAGAAGCATCAGGTCGCACATTGCACTTGCATGTTGTTGCTTTTTGTGGTCAGTGGTGAAGCAGCAACACTGAATGCAGATCTCAAAGAAAGATGCCCATAAATGTTTAGCAATCTCTGTGGCACAAATTCCCCTTTGCCAAAGTCAGTTGAAATCTGACACAGTGAAGAGGATCTCCAGGTCTTTAGCAATAGGATATCACCAAACAGGGTAAGCAGCCAATCATATTGAAGTATTCTTGCTAACGGCAAAGCAGGAAGTTGACTGCTGAATCCTTTATCTGTAAAGTTTAAAAATTAAAAGTTAATAGAATAAAAGATTGAGACATAAACATGGGGTTGTGGTAACAGCTAAAATATGAACCGAAAAAATGGAGAAATTTGACTTTAGAACATAAGAACATAAGAAATTGGAGCAGGAGTAGGCCATCTAGCCCCTCGAGCCTGCCCCGCCATTCAATAAGATCATGGCTGATCTGTCGTGTCTCAGTTCCACATTCCCGCCCTCTCCCCATAACCCTTAATCCCCTTGCCTATCAAAAACCTATCAACCCGCGTCTTAAAAATATTTAGCGAGACAACCTCCACCACTTCAACGGGCAGAGAATTCCAGAGATTCACCACCCTTTGAGTGAAGAAGTTCCTCCTCAACTCCGTTCTAAACTGCCCCCCCCTTTATCTTGAGGCTGTGCCCTCTAGTCCTACTGTCCTTTCTGAGCGGGAAGAGCCTCTCCACCTCTATCCTATCCCTCCCATTCATCATCTTATACGTCTCAATGAGATCTCCCCTCATTCATCTAAACTCTAACGAGTACAAGCCTAGTTTATTCAGCCTCTCCTCATAGTTCAACCCCCTCAACTCCGGCATCAGCCTAGTAAACCTCCTCTGCACTCCCTCCAAGGCCAAAATATCCTTGCGTAAGTGCGGCGACCAAAACTGCACACGGTACTCCAGCTGTGGCCTCACCAGTGCCCTATACAGCTGCAGCAAGACCTCCCTACTTTTATATTCAATCCCCCTTGCTATGAAGGCCAGCATCCCATTTGCCTTCCTGACCACCTGCTGCACCTGCAGGCTGGGTTTTTGTGACTCATGCACAAGGACCCCGAGGTCCCTCTGCACCGTCACATGCTGCAGTTTTTCGCCATGTATGTAATAGTCCTTCCTGCCATTGTTCCTACTAAAGTGGACAACTTCACACTTGCCAACATTAAATTCCATTTGCCAGTTCCTGGCCCATTCGCCCAGCCTATCTAGATCCTTCTGCAGACTCTCCACACCCCCCGCGCAATTTGCCGTTCCACCAATCTTGGTGTCATCAGCAAATTTCAACACCATACACTCGGTTCCCTCCTCCAGATCATCTGTATAAATGGTAAATAGCTGAGGCCCCAGCACTGACCCCTGGGGCACTCCACTAGTCACCAACCGCCAATCTGAATAGCACCCATTGACCCCCACTCTCTGCCTCCTATTTGACAGCCAGTCCCCTATCCACGCTAACACCCTACCCCCAACTCCATGCCCCCCGACCTTCTGTAATAACCTCTTGTGAGGCACCTTATCAAACGCCTAAACCATGCTTCAATGAACCACGCTTAAACAATATGCTTCAATGAACACAATCAAAAAGATAATTGTCGTGAATTGTTAACTCTGCCCACAGATGCTACCAGACCTGCTAAGTATTTCCAGCATCCAGAACAATAATTTGTTCTTGAAAAAGGCTTTTCCACACATTATGTACTTGATACATCATTTGAGAACTTGGTTACACTATTTGATAAGATGTTTTACTGGGAAACTAAATACATAAAAGTGGAACTGGTTGTCAGTTTAATGACTTTTATTTAATTATATTCTGGGGTGTCAACACTCTACTGCCTGAAGAAGCACAGAATCTCTGGCAGTTACTTCTAGATTTCTATGTTTGATTGAACACATACAGATTCCAGAAGCAGCTGTCAGTTTTAGAGATGTAATGGTAGCAAAAACTGATTGCTTTGCCATCGTTACTACAACAGAATCTGTGCCAATAAGTTTATTGTACTATTGTTATGTAAATGACTTTAGCAGCCATTTTGCACACAGGCAGTTCTTGAAAGCATGTGAAATGAAAGATATGCTCAACTTTTTTCTCCCCCTAGAGCGAAATACTGTGGATGCTGGAAATTTGAAATAAAAACAGAAAAGCTGGAAATACAAAGCAGGTCTTAAAAAGTAGTTTTAAGGCATTCGTATTTGTGTTGTTAAATGTTAGAAATAAGGTATAGTTTAAGGTGTGTTTAATGTTTGTGTGCCTGGAAGGGTAAAACCTCTAGTTATGCTGGACAAAGATGTTTTTGTGTGTGTGGGTTGATTAAGTTCCAACTGTGTTTCTGTTGTGTTTAGAAAGGGCTATGGCATGAAGAATAAATAGGCCAGCAGAGGTATATGAGCTTTGCTTAGCAACTGGGATGCCCTTGAAAGCTTAAAAAAAGCTTTTTAAGTTTTTGGTTTCAGTTGGATGTATTGAAGTAGGACTTTGGGGAGTGAACATCTTTCAACTCTGCCCAGGGAGAAAATGGACAGGATGTAAGATGCAAAGAGGCAGGCTTCCCAGAGTAGCAGTTACTGGACAGATAACGAGGGAATTGGGGCAGAAATAACTTCAGTCATCTTGAGAAATTCTGTGAACTGGCACCAAGGTGTTGTTCGGAAGAATTCAAGGAAGAGTAAACAGTGTTCTGAGTTAAAAAGACAATTTGCAATAATCTGTATTAATCTTAAAACCTCTGTGTAATTAAGGTAAAGGGGGAGTAAAGGAATATTGTATTATAATCTGAATTTTTCATATTTAGTAATTATTTTCATTAAAACTAATGAACAGTCCTGGATTCTGTTCTTCCTTTTTTTTTTACAACTAAAATTTTTGGTTTTTTGAGCTAGGGTTCCATTCTGGAATCTTCTCGTTCAGTTATAATATCAACTTGGATCATAACAGATAGTTAACAGATTTCACATCTGAGACGTCAAAAATGGGAAATGTTCGAAATTTACAGATTTGTGTGAGTGAAAGATGGGAAGAACATCCAATAGGAAAATTTGTGATAGGGCCGGAAAGTTTAAATAAACAAAAAATTTAATGGCTAAAAGAAATGATAACAGGACAAATAGAGAAACAAAAACATACTGAGAGGAGGTGTAGGATTGGCAGGATCCTAAATAGCTGCTGTTTAAAAGCAGAGTAAAGGAAATAAAAGAGAAATGAGAGATCTGTGCTGCATTGTACTTGTGGTTTCCACAGTATTTGTGATTGAATGCTCAAACGCTTGCTTACAATTTATGAATTCCAAAGCAGCATAGGAGGTAATTTTCAATACTGTCTTCATTATGCAAACAGAACAGAATTGTTTATAACTCCTCTGCTTGATAGGTGGTAATAGATTTCTATTGAATAAGGCAGCTCTGGTCTGAAAAATTATCATTCTTAAACTCCAGCGAGCACAAAGAGGCAGTTGCATAGTATGATATGTCCTTGAACCAATATTATTTTGAAGGTTTTACCAGAAGGATTCATGTCCCTCAAAGATGGTTTGGGCCGCAGAGATGGCAAGTACTATAGGATTTCAGAATCACAGCAACTTGAATGTTAAATGTGCCTTGTAGCTTGTAGAAATGATTAAATCTTGTCTTATCAGTTAGTAGGCTATTGTCGATTTAGCTTTTTATTTCAAGACTGAAGTCAGCAAATAAACAGATGTTGAAATGTAAGGTGGATTCAGTTTGTTTCCTTGATGTATTTCTGATCAGAATATAGATGTAGGACCTCGTCCCTCTTGTTACGCATGTTGTTGGTATGGACATAGACCACAACCTTGGGCAGTTCATTCTCCAGATTCAGAATGTCTTGCAGCCACTCAGTGACATCCTTGACCTTAGAACTGGATGGTAACATTCTATCCTGGTGTCATGACTGTAGCCACTGAAACGTCCATCTATTCCCGTTATATTACAGTCCCCTATCACTATTGCTCTCCCACTGTTTTATTTCCTCTTCTGTGCAACTGAGCCACTCATGATGCCACAGATTTTGACCTTGCTGCATTCCCCAGAGAAACCATCTCCTCCAGCGGTGTCTAAAATGGAAAATCTGGACAGGAAGATGAACCCAGGGGACTCCTGCATTACCTGCCTAGTGCTTTTACTCTGGAGGTTACCCATTCCTTTTCTGCCTGTATAACCCTTACTTATAGGGTCTAATTTTTACCATTTTCATTCTAAGTGCTGAATCTGGGTGCAATTCAGATCTGACTTGAAAATCTGCTTTCAATTACCCCCATATGCACTCAGCCTGAAAAAATGCACTGTGGGCGGGGCTTTACACGTCTGAAACGATTGGAGTTCTGAACTATGCATGCGCAGTTAGAAAAATGGAAAAGATATGGCTGGGCCGCAAAAAGTGGAGAAAGCGCCGCGGGAGCAATGGTCCCCGCAGACATCCATTCCCCTTATCCATCCAGCCTCCAACTACCCAGACCGATCGCTACTCTCCCCGCCAACACCCCCCCCCAACCACCACCACCACCGATCTAAGTCAGAGAGCTGTTGGAAGCTCTGAACTCGCCTCTTCAGCTGGAGCACCCGGTTCAGACTTTTATTCAGCATGTCCATTTTGGTGCGATTCCGGATCAGTGAATGCAGTGGTAAAGGAGGAAATGCTGATAAAGTTGGGCAGGCGGTTCATTAATTCAATTTAAATGCACACAAATACATTTAAATCGCCATTGCGCCCGTTTCGGGCGCGAATCGGATTGTGGCCATTCCCGGATCTTGGTAAAGTGGCCGTCTACACGGGCGCGGATCGCATTAATGGCCTCACACCCAACTTTACCATGTTTTTGTGCCCGAAAATGGGCATAATGCAATAGTAAAATCAGGCCCACAGTGTGACACCTTGCTACCTGTGCTATCTCACCCTTAAATTACTTCCTTTATGTTTACTTTCTCTAGTTTAATGAATATTAACTATGTTGGGTTCCTTCTATTACTTTAAACACCACTTAATTTGAAACACCACTTAATCTAAACTGAAGACCAATTTTTACTTTAAAGACTGTATAATAGAAATACTCAGCTGGTACTGTACCCCCCAGCCCCCATCATTCCTCCCGCTGGCTCCCATTTGCACTTGATGGACTTCCATTTTCCCTCTGATGTCACTCTTGGAAGTTTTGGAAAATCACCTCTCCTGTGCAGCTTTTTTGTTTATCCACCTAACCCTTTGTTCTGCTGATAGACTGTCCCCGGATCCTCTGCTCACCCTCTCTAGGTGCTGCTGACTGCATGTCCCTGGGTCCTCCATTTGTACTCTTCAGTTCTGATAATGTTAAGGACCAGATTAGAAACTCCAAGGTATGTTGTGATGTTAGCCTAGACAGATACTTGTTTTCTGATTTTCATGCAGCAACTTTCAGAGAGAGCTCCACCTCCAGACATAAGAACATAAGAAATAGGAGCAGGAGTAGGCCATCTAGCCCTTCGAGCCTGCCCCGCCATTCAATAAGATCATGGCTGATCTGTCGTGGCTCAGTTCCACTTTCCCGCCCTCTCCCCATAACCCTTAACCCCCCCTCTTATCAACAGTAGAATTTCAGAGGAAAAGACTTATTTCTTGGCAGATTCCAGTCTCTACGTCAAACAACACGAGATGCAGAGAAAGCGACCTCTAAATATCCCAAGAAGGATGTGGCCTTGAGTTCCTTTTGAAAGCCTAACTGTACCCAGTCATATGACCTTATCTGTTAATCAACCTAATCAGGCCCCATTCTGAAATATCCCACGGGAAAACGTAAAATAACAAAACTCTATTAGTTTAGATTAGAACAAACATGGTGACAATTAAGATCAATTTTGCTGCAGCAGCAACAGTAGAGGATGTTGGTTATAGACAGAATGGCTCCGATTAATAAAAACAAACTGCTACAGTAGATCTTGCACAAAAGAACAGGACAAATATATTTCTTGCATCATCACAATAGTATTTGTGTTCAGTATTAATATATTACTAGCATTACTGTTGCCTCAAAGTAAGAATGTTGTTGGTTCGAGCTGCACTGACAGTGTTGACACTTCTGTATAGAATTGAGGAATGCTGTGTTATTGGACGCACCATCATTCTGAAAATGCAATCCCATCTGGTTGTTTGGGGAATGTGAGCAATCCAGTGGCACTAGGGTAGAAGCGTAAGGTAGGGTAATTCATCTGGTATCTTCGACTGGTATCTTCATCAATATTTATTCGCCCAACCTAATATCATCTTTGAATGAATGGTCAAAATATGGCTTCATCTGTCCACCCTAGGTGGCTGTCAAAGATCCCATTTGATCCTATTCAAATGGGTCATTCAAATTGATCCCATTCTTGAAGAAGAACAAGACCGATCTCCCCCAGAATGCAAACTGATACTCTTTCCCACAGTTGTGGGACATAGAATTATACACACCCCACAGTGCAGAAGGAGGCCATTCAGCCCATTGAGTCTGCATCGACAGCAATCCCACCTAGGCCCTATCCCTATAATTCCACATATTTACCCTGCTCATCTCTCTCACCTACACATGCTGGGACACGAAGGGGCAATTGAGCATGGCCAATCCACCTAACCTGCACATCTTTGGACTGTGGGAGGAAACCACAGCACTCTGAGGCAGCAGTGCTAACCACTGTGCCACCTAGTATGTAAATTGATTGTTATATTTCCTATATTACATGAGCAACTACGAAGTATTCGTTGGCTGTAAAGCACTTCAGGACATTAGATTATGAAACTTGCTGCATAAGTGCAAGCTGTTCTTTTTTATATGGCTGTATTTTCGGAACCTTGCTGTGTGCTAATTGACTGCAGTGTTCGCATACGCCACAGCAGTAACAATACATCAACAATAATTTATAAGATGTGAAGTGCTTTGGGATTCTGAGGACGTTAAAGATACAGTATAAATGCACGTTTTCTTTTACTCCACATGGAGTAAAACTGTGAGAGTGCAGATATTTCTTTTATATTCATTTGCAATACTTGTTCTGCTACATTTGCCTTTTATCCCGCTTTGTAATACAAAAGGAAAGGAATATAATCGTGATTCTTTCGATCCAGCTCTCTGCATTAATAATGTAGACTTATGTACCATTTGCTTTATGTTAGGAAGCAGTTTGTTTCAGTTTGATCTGTTTCTTTGTAACTGCAAGTAAAAGGACCTTTGGGAAAAATCCAATTTCCTCTTCTAAACAATGTCTTAAATGGTATCAAAATTAATTAAAGTTGAAGTAGAGAGTATGCATCCTTTTCCGTGATAAGAGTAAACCTTTTGAACGACCTCTGAGACATCTTTGTTTTTGTTGATTTTTAGTAGAAGTAGTAGTTTAAATTATGTGCATGGATTTTCAGATCCTTTTCTGTTTCTTCCATCATTCTGGTGTAATTAAAAAGAAATGTCTGAACTCTCTCAGTTTTGGTACTGCTATCCAAAAGATGATGTAGGTTGGGGGAATAAACGTTGACGAAGGTGATATATTTGGAACTTTAAAATTCTCTTTTGATGTTTTCTTGCTTCCGTATTGTTCTTTAGCAATTTGACAACCTACGTATTTGACAAATGAGAAATATTCCATTTAATGGCCTAGCATGCAGTCATTAAATTTCTTGTTCTTCAAGAGTTCTATTAGTGGTGCTACAACACTGCTACTGTTCGGCACAAACTTGAGATAAAATTCATTTATTCCTAGAAGCCTTAAAAACTACTTTATTGTTATAGGTTCTGGAAAATTCCAAATAGCCTGTATTTTCATATCTCGTGGAGCCATCTGACCATGTCCCGCAATATGTCCTAAACATAAAATTTGAGCTTTAGCAAATTTGCTTTTCGACAAATTCATAACTAGATGAGCTTCTTTTAAGTGTTGCAGATGCTCATACCAACTGTGACCAAACACCACTAAATCGTCAATGTACGCTGCGTGTTGACTCAATCCTTGAATAACTTTATTCGTTGGTCTCTGAAATGTCATCCCGGATGGCATGACTTTAAATTGGTGAAGTCCATTTGGCGTCATGAATGCTGAGATTTCCTCTGCCCTCTCGGACTAAATATCCCTTTTGTACATCTATTTTTCAAATGAATTTAGAATGTCCAACCCTTTCAATGCAATCCTCCAACCGTTGTATAGGAAACAAACCCCTTTTGGTGACAACATTCACTTTCCTATAGCCCACACAAAGTCTTTGTGTGCCATCCAGCTTTGGCATTATTATGATAGGTGAACTCCAATCACTCAAACTCAATTCGATAATGTCATTTTGGAGCATGTATTCAATTTTCTTCTGGACTTATGATAACTTTGCTGGACTGATAACATATATGGATGTTGCATTATTGGACCTGTATTCCCCCACATCTATATCATGCATTGCTGTCTCTGTTCTATCTGATTTATTTCCACAAATACATTTATCAGACTGTACTAACTCTTCCAATTCACCTTGGCTGTTACATAGAAATTAACTTGACTGGTTGTTTAAATTGCCCAACGCTTCATTACGCAAGTGAAATAGAGGAAAGTCACTGTCAGACTTTAACTCTTCCTCTTCTCCCAGCTTCATTACTACAAAGACCTCATGCTTGTCCCTGTCTCTATCCCAATACCTCTTAAGTATGTTAATCTGACATACTGTGAGAGATTTACATTATCTGATGTGTGTACCAGATAATTTACTTCAACCTGTTTTCTTTCACTCTGATGTGGCCCACAAAATCTAGCTTTCAATGGTTCGCCCGACACAAGTAATAACACTGGCACGCTCTCCCCTGCTACAAAACTGAGTCTGTGCTTTCTATCAGCCATTGCTCCAATTTCCCGCAGTGCTATCTTTAAATGCTTCCTTGCCATCTCACAAGTCCCATTCAGTCTTTCTCTGAAATTTAAAACACATGCCAAACCGTTTCTTTGTCTTCCTTTGCTAATCTTGCCATTTCCATGTCAAGCTTCCTCATTTCAGTTTTCTTTTGAAAAGCTCTATATTTTTCTTTGTTTTTCCTGCATTTCTAGTTCAAGATTTTTCATTTGAATTTTGGGCAATTCAGTTTTCCTCACTTTTTGAAAAACTTGATCCACTTGACAGCTCTTCTACATATTAGCGCTTTACTATTTTTTCAATTACCTCAACTTTATTAATCCCTGCATGTAACCCTAATTGTAACATGTTTGCCAATTCCATCAATTTAGCTTTAGGTACACTTTCAAACATTCCAAGGTTATATTGTCTGCTCCCAAAAAAGTCTTAGCCATAGCAAGACTCATACCGCAGTCACCTTATTTCAAATCACACACCACTTCACTTGGTTCCACACTTTCTTCAATCTCATAACTTTTAAAAGTCACAAATTCCCCTGTACCCAAGGAATATCACTGTCAAGATTCTGACCAATTTTCACGCTTAGACAGATCACGATTTCCTTGATGACCTAATTGTGAACTTGGCTGGGACCCAAACACAAGGTATTGATAGTAGGCTGTTGGGGCTGTGATCCTGGGAAGAGCAGCAGAGAGTTGGGCATCACAGTGGTTGATTTTAGTGTAGCCAAGAGAAGTATTGATGATCTTTCCGGCTCTGGACTGCTATCCTGTCCTATATGCAATCTGAACAAAGAACAGTACAGCACAGGAACAGGCTCTTCGGCCCACCAAGTCTGTGCTGACACAGATACCTCTCTAATCTAATACTTTCTTGCCTCGACATGGTCCATATCCCTTTCTTGACTGCCTCTTCATGTTTCTATCCAGATGCCTCTTGGAACGTTGTCCAAGAGAAATGAAAGGCCTGGGAAGGGAAAGGGTAGCTGCCAAGATTTACCTTGAAAGTTATGCTGAGATCTTTGTACGTTGTACCAAAGGTACTACTACACCATTCACAGCTCACTTTGCCAGTTCTTTTAACTTGTCAGCAGAAGCTGAGAAATTTGGAAACTGCAGAGAATTTGGTTTATAAATAGAACATTTTCGATGTTCTAAACAAAGCACTACAAAAACAAAATGCTGGAATGGCAGCTGAAAATTTTTAGATTGTTGAAGTTCCCTGCTGCAGCTGACCTCCTTTGCCTCCCCTAACACATGCCAAAATACTGTTTTTAAAATGATTGTAATAAATAATTTATCAGGATTAGCTAATTCCCAAACTGACACATAACCATTTTGGGGTGGTTATACATCTATCTGCAGTGACAGCAGCTTGCAGTTGAGTTTCTATTACACTGCAGTGATACATGCCATTAAACAGAGGGAATACTCAGTATGCTTGCATTTAATACGCTATTTTTTATGCCACAGGTTGCCCTTATTGCCTTTAAAGCACATACTATGTAAATCATTGTACTTGTACAAAATCTAATCCTCATCTGAGAATTGAAGCAACATTTTTTATTTTCATTTATGAAAGAAATCTTGACTAACTATCCTGCATCTGCCTTCCAATTTTATTGAGATCTGTCAAACTCAAATTTGGTGAGGTGCCAAATGAATTTGTTGCAAGTCTGCGGCAACAATATACATCAATAACACCCTCAACAAAAGCCCCAGTTGTGTATTTCTACTCTTGAATCTGATCAGTTTAACAAGGCACTGTAGGATGGGAGTCCAAGTGAAGTGGTGGAGAAATGGCATTAGTGGAAACTACTGTTTGACTGCAATCCAATCTAAGTCTTGGAGCAGTTCTCTGGGTAAGCAAAATTGCTTTAAATATTAAGAGCTGTATTTTTAAATTTTTTTTCTATGTATAAATTTAGTAATGAAGATGGGGATTACAGTTACCATTTTTCTTGCAAGTGTAAAGTGTTTGTATGCAGGAAATCAGGCTGGGGTCTTTTTTTAATTTCACTAAGAGCATCAAAATTACTTGGGCAGGAGCCTATTTCTCTTTCTCACAAAACATGAAACTTTGCTTGAAAGTCAAAAAGGTAATGTTAGTGAAAAATTGTTGACCTGGATCTTGTGGTCAGCAGCACAGCAGAGGCATTTGACACTGACTGATTGACAAAGTACCACCCAACCTTGGTGGAGCAGGAACTTGCTTCCCCATCACTTCCCAAGGAAGTTGGATCAGAGGCTTGGCAGCAAGGTACAAAGCGAGGAAAGCTTTAGGCATCACAAGCTGAAAGCATGTCCCTTGAGTTAAATGTTAAGCTCAATGGCAGCTAAGTTTTGTTTTAAACGATTGAAGCTGTTTAGAGAAGATTCAGTAGACTGGGGTGAGAGCTTTGTCTGTTGAGGAAAGCTTGGAGCAGATTGGGCCTATACTTATTGACAGAAGAATAAGAGGTGATCTTACTGAAGATTACAAGATTCTGAGGAGATTTGACAGGGTAGATGCTGGAAGGATATTTCCATTTGTGGAGGTAGTTTTGAAGTGAGATCTCCCAATTTTTTTTAAGTTTACTTATTAGTATTACAAGTAGACTTACATTAATACTGCACTAAAGTTACTTCAAAATTAAGACAGATGAGGAGCAATCCCCTCTATGAGGGGCATTAGTCTTTGGAATTTTCTTCGCCAGAGAGCAGTGGCAGTTGCATTATTGAATATGTTCAAAGCTGAGCTAAATAGATTTTTAATCTGCAAGGAAGAAGGGAGTCATAGAATCATAGAAACCCTACAGTGCAAAAAGAGGCCATTTGGCCCATTGAGTCTGTACTGACAACAGCCCTAATCCCCACAACTGTTCATATTTACCCCTTTAATCCCTCTAACCTACACAAAGAACAAAGAGAACAAAGAACAACCCAGCACGGGAAACAGGCCCTTCGGCCCAACGAGCCCGCGCCGCCGCATCACCCTACACCTATTCTACCCTGCATGTCTACGAATGGAACCCTACTCAGTCAGATTCAGGGAAGAAATAGTGTCAATTTGGTAAATCAATCAGCCTAAGAGCACATCTTTGGGGTGTGGGAGGAAACCGGAGTGCCCGGAGGAAACCCACGCAACCACAGGGAGAATGCACAAACTCCCACAGACACAGGCCCAAATCCATGTGTCTGCACAGGCAGCAGTGCTAGTCACTGAGCTGTTGCGGCGCCCGTCTACCGGTCCAGGATCAAGCACACACACCGACATGAAATACTAGGCCACTCCTGGAACTTCCAAGAGCAGCCCACGCACGACCCGCCGTGTGCATGCCCCTCGTTTGACACGAGGTGGACCTCCACCTGTGGAATAAAGACAAAAATATTAATCTTACAGCCTGCCTTTCCGGTGTCTCCCGAGGCTTAACCCTATTTAATAGCCCCTACCATATCCCTCCATTCTCATTTCACTCATGTGCCTATCTAACTGCATCTTAAACGAGTCCAACGTTCCTGCCTCCACCACCCTACTCGGTAGCGCGTTCCAGACCCCCACAACTCCCTGCGTAAAGAACCTTCTTCTCACCTCCAAATTATACCTCTCCCCCCTCACCCTTAAATGATGACCTCTCGTGTTCGTACCCAGTCTAGGGAGCAGTCTCTCATTATTAACTCTATCTATTCCCTTCAGTATCTTATATACTTCTATCATGTCCCCTCTCAATCTCCGTCTTTCCAAGGAGAATAGTCCCAGTTTCTTCAACCTCTCCTCGTAACCCAGTCCCCCCATGCCAGGCAACATCCTGGTAAACCTCCTCTGCACCCTTTCCAGAGACTCCACGTCCTTCCGGTAGTAAGGTGACCAGAACTGGACGCAGTACTCCAAATGCGGACTAACCAACGTTCTGTACAACTGAAGCATTAGACGGCAGCTTTTATACTCTATGCCCCTTCCTATAAAGGCTAACATCCCATAAGCCTTCCTGACAACATTCTCCACTTGTGACGCAACCTTCATGGATTTGTGAACCTGCACTCCCAGGTCCCTCTGTATGTCTATACTCCTAATCGGCCTACCTTTTATCATATAGCTCCACTCTGCATTATTCCGTCCAAAATGCATCACCTCGCATTTGTCAGGATTAAATGCCATCTGCCACCTATCTGCCCACTGCACCAACCTATCTATACCCTGTTGTATCACCTGACAATCCAGTTCCGTACCCGCCAACCCTGCCATCTTGGTGTCATCAGCAAACTTGCTGATCACACCACCTACGCCCTCTTCCAAGTCATTTATGTAGACTACAAAGAGGAGAGGTCCCAGTACTGAGCCCTGCGGCACACCACTGGTCACTGGCCTCCAGCCCGACAAGGTCCCCTCCACAACTACCCTCTGTCTCCTATTTCCCAGCCAGTTCTCAATCCACCTAGCTACCTGGCCTCGTATCCCATGTGCCTTAACCTTTTCTACCAGCCTACCGTGAGGGACTTTGTCAAACGCCTTACTGAAATCCATATAGATGACATCAACGGCTCTCCCATCGTCAACCGTTTTTGTCACCTCCTCAAAGAATTCCACCAGATTCGTAAGGCAAGACCTCCCTCTAACAAAGCCATGTTGCGTATCCCTAATCAGATCGCAACGCTCCAAATGCTCATACATCCTACCCCTAAGTATTTTTTCCATTAACTTCCTTACCACCGACGTCAAACTCACCGGTCTATAATTCCCAGGGTTATCCCTACTACCTTTTTTGAACAGCAGGACCACATTTGCTACCCTCCAGTCTTCTGGGACCTCACCTGTGTCCAAAGAAGAGACAAAGATTTGTGCCAGAGGCCCAGCAATTTCATCTTTCACCTCCCTAAGCAGCCTGGGATAAATACCATCAAGCCCCGGAGCTTTATCCGTCCTTACGCTACCTAAAAGCCCTAGCACTTCCTCTCTCGTAATAACTATATCCTGCAACTGAACCTCCGCTCCCTCCAAGAGACCGCACGATTCCGAACCCCTCTCCTTCGTGAATACCGACGCAAAGTATTCATTCAGGAGCTCCCCCATTCCCTCCGACTCAATACACAACTCTCCACTCTTGTCCCTAAGAGGACCAATTTTCCCTCTAACTACTCCCTTGCCTCTAATATAGGAATAAAATGCCTTTGGATTTTCCTTAATCCTACCAGCCAAAGCCATCTCATGCCCTCTCTTCGCCCTTCTAATTCCCCTTTTTAGCTCCCTCCTACTCTCTCTATATTCCTCCAGCGCACTCTCCGTACCCATTTGTTTTGACCTAACATACGCCTCCCTCTTCTTCCTGACCAAGTCTTCAATATCCCCCGTAATCCACGGCTCTCTAACCCTACCTTTCCCATCCTTTCGCTTAACCGGAACATACCTCCCCTGCAACCATTTCATTTCATCCCTAAAAGCCTCCCACTTGCCAACCGTGGACTTGCCAGCTAACAGTCCCTCCCAATCAGTTTGCTGCAGCTCCCTCCTAATCCTGCCATAGCTCGCCTTTCCCCAGTTCAGCACCCTCCCGTTCGGACGGCACTCGTCCCTTTCCATTTTTATCCTAAAGTGGACGGAATTGTGGTCACTGTTCGCCACATGTTCGCCTACCTCTACCTCAGCCACCTGCCCCGGCTCGTTTCCCAACACTAAATCCAGTATAGCCCCTCCCCTAGTCGGGCTAGTTACATACTGTTCTAGCGACCCTTCCATAACACATTTCACAAACTCCTCTCCCTCCGTACCCCCAGCTCTAGGCCCCCTCCAATTCACTCCGGGAAAATTAAAATCACCCACTACAACCACTCTATTCTTCCTGCACCTGTCCAAAATGCCCCTGCAAATGCCTTCCTCCACTGACTTTGGGCTGTTGGGTGGCCTATAGTACACCCCTAGCAATGTGATCTCTCCCTTTTTATTCCTCAACTCCACCCACACTGACTCAATCCCTATCTCTTCCATATCGTCCTCCCTCTGCACTACTGTGATGTTTTCCTTGACTAACAGTGCCACCCCTCCACCTCTCTTCAACCCTCCTCTGTCACACCTAAAACACTTGTACCCAGGAACATTCAGCTGCCAGTCCTGCCCTTCCCGTAACCACGTCTCTGTTACAGCCACCACATCTAACTGCCTCACAAACATCAAGGCCCTAAGCTCATCCGTTTTCCCTGCCACACTCCTAGCATTGAAACAGACACAGTTCAACCCACAAGTGTCCCTCGGAACCACCTTCTCCCTTATAATTTTCCTTTCACCCGACTCTCTCCCAGCCACCTCCCCACCCCCCCTCCCTATTAGTTTAAATCATTCCTGAACACCCCAGCTAACCTCCCCGCTAAGACCCCAGGACAATTTAGCATTCTCAATTAATCTAACCTGCACATCTTTGGAGTGCGGGAGGAAACTGGAATACCCAGAGGAAACCAACGCAGACACGGGGAGAATGTGCAAACTCCATGCAGACAGTGACCCGAAGCTGGAATTGAACCAGGCCCCTGGAGTTGAGGCAGCAGTGCTAACCACTGTGTCACCATGCTGCCCCAAAGTTAAAGGGTTATTGCAGGGGGGTGGGGTGGGGTGGGGTGATCGAGCAAAGGAGTGGAGTTAATGTCTTCATCAGTTCAGCCATTTATCGAATGGCAGAACAGGCTCGAAGGACCCCTATTCCTCAGTCTTAATATTGAAAATAAAAAGATCAATTTATAACACTTGAAAAATATATTTAACATTTTATAACAGATTTTCCAGTGTCCGTTCCTCAGATATTGATGCCACCCATTCCACTTCCCCTTCCCCTTCCCCTCCCCATGCTCCTCAGTTCTGCCCTTGTTAGAAACAGCACTTGATTGGGGGAAAACTTTGGGAACCTGGAAGAGGGTAGGGGGAAGGAAGGCGGTCCTGGGAAATCATTAAAAATCTTTTTATTCACAGTTTGCAATTTACCATTCCATTTATCTTGTGGATGGAATGATGAGCAATAACAATGATTCCACTGTTTGGAGTAATGGCCAGAATTCTCTGGTCTTGCAAGCCCTCCTGTCGCTGTCTGCAAGAATGGGAAATTTGATGCTCAGGTAAGGCTACATTTATTGTAGATCACTAGTTGTCCATAGCAGGTGACAAAAGGCCTTGTTTCTAAACCCCCATGGTCCTTGTACAGATGGTGCTCCCACAATGATGTTTTAGATGGAATTCCAAGAATGATAATGCAGGAAACCCTGCAGGGAGTAGCGCAGATTATCTGCGAAGGAATCATTCCCCTTTTCATCATACTAGTTACCATCTTCTGGTAAATGAAAGGTTTAAGATGGTTGGAAAGAAGGTAAGTGTGTAAGGTCATGGGATAGAGTGGGTGGCGTTCGGTGCTGAATAAGGATGTGGTGTAAGTAAGGTGAGTGTAAGGTGGAAGATGAATAGGTGGCTAGTCAAGGAAAGTTGAGGTTGTCAGTGTTTAATTGATTGGGGTGCCAGGTGTATAGTTATCCAGGTGTTAGACCTGCTTTTTCCTGTTTAACATTTCATAGAATTTTTACAGTGCAGAAGGAGGCCATTCAGCCCATCAACAATCCCATCTAAGCCCTATTCCCCCAACCCCATGCATTTACCCTGCTAACGTCCCTGGCATTAAGGGATAATCTACCATAGCCAATTAACCTAACCTGTACATCTTTGGAGGAAACCGGAGCACCTAGAGGAAATCCATGCAGATATGCGCAAACTCCATATAGTCACCTGAGGCCGGAACGGAATCCAGGTCCCTGATGCTGTGAGGCAGCAGTGCTAGCCGTATGCCACTGTGCTGCCTGCTTTCTAGGTAACTATTCGGATAAGAAAGTCAGAACTGTCCAAAGTCTATGACTCTAACTCAAGAGTTGGACGTTTTTTGGGAGGGTTCTGGGGAGCAGGGGAATTGCCCATCGGAAGTTCAAATTTCCCAGGCAATTCCCACGGAATTCTTGCATTGGGACTTTGAAGGAAACCCGTAGCGTGTTTTCCTGGGTACATCTGGCCTCTGACCATTCAAATACTGGAAAATCTGGGCCGTTATGTTAATCATAACGTTCAGAAATATTTGTCAGACAATTTTGCAGTTGTGCCAAAGCTGGAACATTTCCTTACTCTTCCTCTTATTTTCAGTGTAAACTCTTAAGCTTTGGACGTATGAAACTTGTGTGTGATCCACTTATTATGTTGATCCACAAGGTGAGGATAATTGTGTGGGAGATGAGCTGCTATTCATTTTACTTGAGCACATCGAAGTATATTTCTAACCTTATTTCTATACTTGGATAAATACTGGCAACATATGCCACCTCCTCAAAGTATTAGCGTTCACTGTGCCTGAGAATAATTGACTCTTCATATTTTATAGAGAAAGAGGAACTAAACTGCATTGGCATCTTGGTTTGCTATGTATCTGAGAGTTTTTAAAGGGTAGTTCATTAGGGGCAGTATTCATCTGAATAGCCCCCTTGAAACTATTATAAAGCTGAATTATTTTTAATTATGCAGTTGTTATTCATTTTTAAAATATTTTTAATATTTACAGCTTGAGACACAACTGGGAACAGGTATTCATTGGTCTTATCCTGCAGTTACATCACAAATGTGGTGTATGTATTAATATTGTGATTGTTTAACTATACGTTACCATTGTGGCACAGTGGTTAGCACTGCTGCCTCAGCACCAGGGACCCGTGTTTGATTCCCGGCTTGGGTCACTATCAGCATGTTCTGCCCGTGCGTGTTTCCTCCAGGTGCTCCGGTTTTCTCCTACAGCCTGAAAGATATGCTGATTAGGTGCTTTGGCCATGCTAAATTCTCCCTCAGTGTACCTGAATAGGTATCAGAGTATGGTGACTGGGGAATTTTCACAATAGCTTCATCGCAGTGCTAATGTAAGCCTACTTGTGCCACTGATAAATAAACTTAAAGTTTAAGAAACATTATATACTGTGTAACAGTTTGGAAGTGTGAACTCTTCACAAAGACCAATTTACCTACATAAAAATGCAGTTTTGCATCTAATTTTGGCTCAGGTTTTGGTTGCTAGCTATATATTACGCATCCATCCCAGAAGTAAGAGTATTTAAAGGACAACAAAGGTCATTCCACATGCAGCTGGATGTTTTACACTGAAGGAATGAATGGGTTGAGTAGACGTAATGAGACAATCTAAGTCTTGTCATATTAGCATACATGTAGAAACTGACCCAATGGTTGGAATTCTAAAATCTGTGATTAAGCCCTAGGATGGGGACGAGAGTGGTTCCCGCTGCGGAGGCCAACAGGCAGACGCACCATATTTGCTGGCTTCAACTTCATTTGCCGTGCGTCTGAGGCCTAGCGCCGTATTCCATGGGCTTGATTGCACACATCCTGCAATCGTTAGTGGATGCCACTTTGAAAAGGCACCCAACATCACTGATCCACCATTGAAGGAAGGCGATGGACCACCAGGAAGATGGTGGACCTCCTCGGTGACACTGAAACTAGAAGGTAGACCTGAGAGATTGTCCCCCCCCACACACACACGCGCGCGCACACACACACACACACACACACACACATTGTTATGGTGTTCCAGGGTCACTGGCAGCCTCCATCCTGACTCCTGAGGCAACTCCAGATAATTTTCAGGAAAGGCCTGATTTCTGCATGCCACATTTTTCTAGATGTTTTCTGGATCGCCGTGTTTTCCTGATGGTGTCACGGAGTATCGGGCATTGTGGGAAGATTCTGGTCAGGCCTTCATCTGCATCCCAGTAGCTAACCACACGCTGGTTTCCTGATCAGCCACAGTGGGCACCAGCAAAAGATCCCATGGGAAATTCACATCAGAGTGAAATCAGTCATTGGGATTGCATTGGATCCTCTCCCACTCCCTCACTTGCCATTGAACCTGTTGACTGGGGCATTATAGAATTATGCCCGGTGTTTGGGTGATATAGTCAAGGGCTGGATGTTGATGAGGAAGATGTGAGGTGTCCTGAGATAGATTTTTGAGGAGGTTATGGTGTCAGAAGGGGAAGGCAGGCTGCGTTGGAGATACTTTGTCTGTAACTGCATAGGTAAGACAAAGGAAGAAAAACATTGGGAAAAGATGGTTTGACATATTAATAACTGAATAGAGCTTGAGAAGAATTGAGTAGGCATAAATAAAGTCACAGATGACATCCATTAAGGCAATTTTATTCTTATGTAGATGGAAACACGATTGGAGAGATTCAAATATGAACCTGTGGAAAGATATGCATGGATTTGGGAGGCAGTAGCGTGTCATGAATGCTGAACTTTACTGAGTAGGTATGTTTTAGAATGCTGCCGTTAGGTACAAAGGAGTTTTCTGAAAGCATTGCTGGTGAATTTTGGTTTTATGTGTTAGACCTGGAGATCCAGATGCGATGCGTGGGAAACTTGAACAGAAACCAATTGAAATGCCAAGTTACAGTCTTAACACCTTTCCTCGGTGTATCACAGACAAGGGACAGTTGCTTTTTCAAAAGCAGGAGAGTTAAAGAAGGATTGCTGTGAAGAAGTATAAAAGGACTGCTGGGTGTTAACAACCAAGCAGGGTACTGTGAGAGTTTGTTCTCTGTTCTAAAGGAAGAGAACAGAAAAGATGTGACTCTTGGAGATTTACGAAACAGGGGTTTTCAGTTGTTGAAAACTGAATCCAAAAAAGTCAGAACATAAGAACATAAGAAATAGGAGCAGGAGTAGGCTATCCAGCCCTTCAAGCCTGCCCCACCATTCAATAAGATCATGGCTGATCTGTCGTGGCTCAGTTCCACATTCCCGCCCTCTCCCCATAACCCTTAATCCCCTCTCTTACCAAAAAGCCATCAACCCGTGTCTTAAAAATATTTAGCGAGGTAGCCTCCACCACTTCAACGGGCAGAGAATTCCAGAGATTCACCACCCTTTGAGTGAAGAAGTTCTTCCTCAACTCCGGGTGAGTGAAATAATTTTTGAAGGACACAAAGTTTTGACTTGGGATGGCATAGTGGAGTGAGGTTGCAGGAGAGCTGGGAGTTCCTTTGGAACTATCCCTGTTTGCTCCATATGTGCCGGAAGTGCAGCACTAAGTGAAAATGATTGTCAAATATCTCTTGACTGAGTGATGAAATCCATGGCCAAGCTTGATTTTTTTGCGACAGACTCTAATTGAAAAGAAGAAACTAGCCCTCCCACTTGCTAAGGAAACTAAGACTGAAACTGAGATTGGAAACCAAAACTTCTGGCTGGAACTATATAAAGGAGAGCTCAGTAGAAGTTGCTAACTCCAGTAATGCAGGACAGGCAAGCTAGAGAAGACAGAAGCCGGGAATAAGCAAGTACAGTTTTTGCACCTGTTTCTGTTACTTGAAGATAACATTGTTGGATCAATGCCATCCAGGGAAGTTTTGCCATTCTTGTTGAGGACTATACCCATGAAATTTGAGTTGATTGTGCACTGCAGTCAGCTGGGGATTAGGCTACGTCCTAGACAGAAGAGAAGGTGAGATTCTTTGTAAAACGGCCAGCGTTTTGAATGACTTTGTGACTGAATTGCATGATCTATCTGCTGAGCCAATTCATATGATCTGTCCAATTTACATGTGCCATTTAATGTATAATAGAACATAGAACATTACAGCGCAGTACAGGCCCTTCGGCCCTCGATGTTGCGCCAACCAATGGAACCAATCTAATGACCCTCAACCTAAACTATTCCAATGTTATCCATATGCCTATCCACTGACCATTTGAATGCTTGCCTGTTAATGTTTAATTAGAGTTGCCTTTGGATAAGGTATTAACTATTTGCTTTGTTTGATTCCTGTATAGTAAAAATACTTATGTTTTAAATTATGGAATCTTGTGAATTCATTTGGCACCATGGCACAGTGGTTAGCACTACTGCCTCACAGTGCAATGGGCCTATGTTCAATTCCTGGCTTGGGTCTTTGCAGAGTTTGTACGTTCTCCTTGTGTCTGCATGGGTCTCCTCCGGGTGCTCCAGTTCCCTCCAATAGTCTGAAAGATGTGTTGGTTAGGTGCATTGGCGGTGTTAAATTCTCCCTCAGTGTACCCAAACAGGCACCCGAGTGTGGCAACCAGGGGATTTTCACAGCAATTTCATTGCAGTCTTAATGTAAATCTATTTGTGGCACTAATAAATAAACTTTTAAACTCATTCATTTAGTAAATAACTGGCATTTCAGATTCCTCTGACTTTTAAAATGAAAGTTACTCGTCTCTATCAGGATCATAACAATTGTTTTAGTGAATGCAAAAGTATCTGTTTACTTTAGTTGGTTTAATGGTTGCCTATTAATTGATGTTTCAGTTCTGCTAATTGCAGCATTTGTTAGAAGTCTTGAAAAGTGAAATTTTGTCCATTGGGTTATTTCTGTTGGTCAATAGGACCATTTAGCCTCCTTAAAAACTATTGGTTTCTACAAGGATCATAATGGCACATTCAAAACCTTTACAAGGACAAAGGGAGCTTTATTTTTGAGGAGAGGTTTGATGATGGTGGTGATTTTGAAAAAGAGGCACAAGAACCATATACCATATCTGTGGCCATGAGGGAGTGCAGCAGAGAATGGAGTCAAGGGGGATAGATTTAATGAACAAGGTGATCTTAGAGAAGGTGTGAGGGGAGATGAGAGAAAAACTAAAGAAAGACATCGATTCTGAGTTGGGGAGAGCTTTTGGCTTTGTGGGTTGGAAAAAACTTGAGAACATGTTATTCTTTTTTCACCAAGCTTAGAGTTATTGACTGAAAAGATTGTTAATATTGTTGCTTTCAGGTTGTAGAAGGTTGTGAATAATGTTGCCAAAGGATACTGCATCTATGTTTTCAACATTGTGACAATCAACCACATAATGTTTCAACAGAATTATTTTTATTTCTTGTTCTGATTTTAAAATTGCTGTTTTCTGAGATAGCTAACGTTTAAGTTCATACTGCCATTATAGTTTATGAAATATGCAGAAGTTTTCAGTGTGTAATGTCTTAAATCCTCTTTTCCTGTTATCATATCCATTAAAGAAAACCTGATGTGTGAAGTACTTTTGCTTTCCTTTCTTGCCAGTGCGATTTACCCAAAAGCTAAGGTCTGGCAGTGGCAGCAAATTGACACAGATCCTATGATTAAAAATTGATACAAAAGCTATTTTATGATATGCTGTGTAAAAATGCCGGAATGGTCCAAGTCAGCAAACACACAAATGTTGGAGAAAGAAAATCTCTTTTAAAAAAAAAACTTGAATTTGTATCACACTCTTTATGACCTATATTTTGGGTATTTATTTATGATAACCATGCATTCTGTTTTGGGGTGATGTTGATTGAGGAATAAATATTAGTTGGGACACCAGAGATAACTCCTGTAGTCGTCTTCAAAGTAGAAGTGGGATTTTTTTTTTGGATCCACCTGAGAGAGCAGACAAGTTCTTATTCCATGCCTCACCAGATAACGGCACCATTCCGAAGAGCAGCAAATGGATATGGGACCCTAGCTTGCTCACCAGAATGATGGATTAGTCTGAATTTTATCTGTCTAGTAGGGTGAGGGAACTGGAATCATTTTTGGCAGACAGCATGGCTGAAATCTGACAGTGGGAATGCTGGACATGGATCTGACTTTGCCTGTTGAAGAGAAGGAAGGGGGCCATTCTTGCTCATTGGAACCCAAGCAGGAAGTCTGCTCAGCAGAGATGTGAATGAGGCCTGAATATTTGTTCAGTGTGTGAGGGATGCATGGAGGTGAAGCATGAATAGTTGCTCAGTACAGGCAGAGTCTGGGGCTGGGGGGAGGAATTTTGCTTGCAGGATTACGTATTTGCTCATTGGGCCTCTGCCTCTTTATTTAATGAGGGTGGGGGGGATTTGCGGATGGCATTAGAACCTGAAGCCTGTGTAACAGAGCAATTCCTCTTGTTTGGACAGCTCGTCAATTCCTGGTGAGGTGAGCATGGCAACACCTCCACCATTCAGAGTCTGTTTGCAAATCAATCAGCACTCTTCATGCGGTATAAATTGTTGTTCCCCTTCACTAATAATTTCTTGCAAGCTGTCCTGATGAGTGCAAGATGCAAAGCTTTGAAAGTGTGTCTCTTCTTTTCAGTAATATTCAAAGTTCTGTACTACCAAACTTATTAATTGCTGTGCAGTATCTTGTGCTAATAGGGAGATTCGTTCATCGAAAGCCGGATATAAACTGAGCAGGAGGAAGTTAATTTTCTTTTTCTTTCTATCATTGCAGAAGAAGATGTGGAAAATTTTGATGTAACAAACCTGTCTGAGGCAGTGCAGCGGAATATTGAAGCTGATAGTTTCTGGTGCATGAGCAAACTATTAGATGGCATACAGGTAAATTTGATAATTAAAATGAAAAGCTGGCTAGTCTCTAACTTTTATTTTGGAATCCACTTTTCTTCCCTTCAAACCCACAGTTACCTTTTTAAAGGTTTGGTAAGGGTCCACTGACATCAACATTACTTCAGTACCTCGTCCAAATTGCAATTTGTGTCTGAGCTGGTGCCTAAGGCTGTTTGCCTGCTGGCAGCTTTACATTCAAGCCTGATCACACCCTACCTTGTATCCAGCAGCTGGAGTAGTAGACATTTGGGCGAACCAGAGTTGTTGGACGTGAGATTCTACTGCCATTTTAGTTGTCAGTTAGTTAAATTGAGATGCACAAGATTCTTTGACTTGCCTTGATTCTTCTGCCCAGAATAAAAGAGCTTATATATTTTCCTTCTCACATGTCACTTGTTAAACCCCCCCTGGAGTGTCAGGGGAGGAATAGGACAATTGAAAGGCCCATAAGTGGCAATAGGTCATTATAAAATTTTCAAATACAGAGTCCTTGACCGTACAATGTTCAGGCTACAGTGAAAGGCACTTGCAGCATTTATAGATTGATTTCCCATTTCGACTTTGCAACGTCAATTTCCACTTTATGACACAAGACCAACACAATCATATGTGCGCACAGATTTTCTGGACTGCCCATCTGTATGAAAGGACCCGTCAAACTGTCTTTATTGAGTTGGAAACGATGTTTTATTCTGTTTTTTCTTGGCACAAGCATCACAATTTTAATGCATTTATACTCGTGCTATATTTAATGCGCGCTCCGACTTGCAGGAGATCAAGATTAAATAGGCAACTGACAGTGATTGATGGCTTCGTTATATCCCGCACACTAGCTGAGGAACTTATGCTGAGACGTACAGTTATCAACAGTTGCCTCAGTGACTTGACAGGGCAAGAGTTCAGAGCATTTAACACGACTGGGAGCCCCATCAGTGATTTGCAACCTTGGACCAGGAACCAATCCCTCCGTTTATACTATTGTTCCTGTGGGAAATGCTGTTCCAACTTGTGACATTTCAGCTTACAGGAGGTTCTGAAAGCCATGTTTTGTCAGAAGTCTACGCACTATCTGTACCCTAAACGATTTCTTTATATTGATAACAAAATAGCTGCTGCCTGAAATTGGAGTTTGATTTTCAGGAAGATTGATACAATATGGAAGGGGAGAAAGATTTAAATCACAAAAAGAAAATGTTTTTGGATGCAGTACCACATGGAAGATTGGTCCATATCATACAAAAGCACAGAATGTAGAATGATTGAAGTGAACTGGCAACAATTACATTTCATGAGGCAGAAAATGGCCAGTATTGATATGCAGGGAAGTGGTTATTGTGGTGAATGATGGCCAATGATGAACCCATTGTTCATCCCATTGTGTATATGTTTTATATTAGGAAGTGGAGACCAAGTTGATGATGGCATGTTATTGAAATCATCAGCATGTTATATATTCATGTCACCTGCTAGCTGTTTTGGTCACCGTATTTACAGATGAAAAATCATGACATATCCATTATCTTGCATCAGGCATCCAAGCTGCAAGGACAGACTACGGATGTTAAGTTCGCTGACTTGAGAGAAAAGGAAAATTAGGAGAGCTGTTATTCAGATATACAAGGTCTTTATAGGAATTGACAAGCTGACCCATGGGAAAATGTTCATTTAGGGTCAGAGAATAGCAGCAAGACTGCTTAGGATGAAGTTCAGAAGTTGAATGGACGGATCACGTGTAACAAGTTCATTCAGATGGTGATGAATGTTTAGAATGGACTTCCAGAGAGGCCATTGATTCTGAATCAATCAGTGATGGTAAAAAGCAGCAAGACCGGTCAGAAAATCAATTGAGGGACTAGGTCATGAACCGTATTCTCTTTTTGAATTCGGGCATGGACCATATGTAGAGAAATGTAATTCTTGGTATCCGTGTTCCAATAATCGCCGCTCTTGTTCTTAAAAACATGACCTAGATGTTCTTGTGTCAGCCTTAGCCTGTCTCTCTTTGTCCTGTTATCTTAGTTTGCAATGAACTGCTGATTGGATCTGTGCCATTTCAAATCTTGCAAGTTTCTATAAGGTCTCAATCAATCAGCTTTCAAAATGTTTCTGAGTCTCAGCTTTTCCAATCTTTCCAATTACCTCAAGCCATTGGCATCAGCAGTCTATTTTCTGTCTATTTTCTTGCTTATTCATTTCCTATTCAATTTTTTTTCGGCCATGGAACGTGAATGTCGCTGGCTAGGCCAGCATTTATTGTTCAAGCCTAATTTCCCTTGTTCAAAGGGCAGTTAAGAGTTGACCACATTGCTGTGGACCTGGAGTCACATGTAGGCCAGACCAGGTAAGGACGATAGATTTTCTTCCCTAAAAGATATTAGTAAACCAGATGGGTTTTCAAGCGGAGAACTAGTTCACATTGGCATCCTGCTTGCAGGGTGGCTAACACAAAACAGCCTTGTGCTATGCTTTTCACAGCAGCAGCTATTCATGTCTTCCTCTCCGGTTCTGAGAGCCTTGAGTGTCTCTGCCCAGAAAACAAGCTCCTTGTCTTGCATCAAAGTATAAAATCTATCACTTGATTCTCCACAGGTTTTATCCTAGGCCTTTTCCCAAGATGATTAAATCACATGGGCCTATCTGCTGGCAGGGTTTACTATGATCTCCCAACCCCCACTCAGCATATTCCATTTCAACTTTAAGGAAATATCTAAAAATGAGACCATCTTATAAAGTCTTGCATTCATAACAATTTCTATCCAAATCTGTGACCCCTCGGCTTAACTTATTTTGTTGGATTGTTGAGGACTTGTGGATAAGAACTGTGAATAAAATCCCTTTCTCAGCTGTCCTTTAGTTAAATGCTCCTGTTTAAAGAATTTTTCTCAAAATGCAGTTGCTTTTATGGTAATGCTATTTTTTATATCTGAACTAATTTTAATATGTTCTTTCACCTCACTTTACCAAAAAATGTTGCATATAATTTGCTTGTCAGTTTACTGTCATATGCTGTTGCCCCCATCATATCCCCCATGTCATTTCTTTGAACAAATAAGCTTCCAAATTAAATCCTTATCAGCTTATTTATATTTAGCAGCTCCAATGATAATGTGGAAGTTTTATTTTACACATTTACAACCAATTCAAGCATCATGTACATTGGACTTGTATAAGGTCCAATGATTTGTGCATTTCTAGATTTATGTTACCCAAAAAAGACCAATGGTCAAGCTCATGAATTATGGAAAATGTACACTTTTAGAATGAGATCAGAAATGAAATATTACAGTTTAATGCGGTCTATATATCATGAAGGTATAAAGCATTAAAAGAAATCTTTTGTATTCTAATCCAACAAGGCCATGGCAAACTATTCAACCTAATTTAATCTAATTGTATAAACATCAGAATTATAGCCCTTTTCTATATAAATGTATTCTCATTTAGCGGCAATTAAACCTTCTAATTAATGTCATTTTTTGAACAATCTGTAGAATCAGTCCCTAAATTGGTAATCACCAGCATCAGTGGCCCAACCTGCAGGTTTTAGTTTACTGTTGGACACTTCATTGCATTCTGTTGATGTTAAGTATCAGGTTATTGCTAAGTGTGAATTAGGAAAAGATTCTTTCTTTTGTTGGAAAGTTTGATACAATTTTGACTTTAGAAATATTTAAAATAAACTGGCAAAATTACCTCAATACATTAACAAATCAAATTTGTAAGACAAATTCTCCAGAGAGGAAAGAAATAACTGATGGACCTTTGGAATATAATAATTTATATTTAGTAAAAATTTATAAGCAGCACACCATTTTATATGAGTTGCAACTTTAGGCAGTAGTTTTGGTAACTTGAAATTTCTCCTTAAAGGTATAATCATTTGCTACAGTGTGCCGAATCTTTATTGCAGCATTTTAAGCGGAAAGATCTACGGTTTTTGTTTTGTATTGTTCCTACGTTGACAGAGGTAACATTTTGTTTATGTTTAGTATGCAACATAACTTGTCTGTGGCTGATTTTCTATATAATTTATTACACTAATTAAGTCCCTGGGTTATTCAAGTAAAGGTTACATAGCTAGCTGGAAAATAGCTGCTGGCACAAGGAACATCTCAAGGTCTAACAGGACAACATTTTGATGTATTATCAAATACAATATCTGTGATTTATAAAATAAACAAATTATTAAAGAATTTTTTTTTAAAAAGGCCCTTACATTCAGCAGCTTGTAATGAAAATTCTCTGACCAGAAATTGGAGCTAACATGGAAACATACATAGAAAATAGAAGCTCAAGTAGGCCATTCAGTCCATCGAGTCTGCTACGCTGATCATCGAATTCAGTACACTAATTCCACTTCTCCTTTAGCCCCTAGAGCTATATCTAATTCCTTCTTGAAATCTCACAACCTTTTCACCACAATTACTTTCTGTGGTAGTGAATTCCACAGATTTGCCACAGTCTGAGTGAAGAAATTTCTCCTCACCTCAAAGCTAAAAGGTTTACCCCTTTATCCTCAAACTATGAGCACTGAACTTCCCCACCATCACAAACATTCTTTCTGAATCTATCCTGCCTAATCCTTTTTATAATTTTTAAAGTTTATATGAAAACCTTTCTTACTCTTCTAAATTCCGATGTATATAATTCTAACCAACTTGGTCTGTCCTCATATGTCAGGCCTGCCATCCCAGATGTTAGCCTGTAAAACCTTTGCTACACTCTCTCCAAAGCAAGAACATCCTTCCTCAAACAAAGACACCAAAATTGCACACAATACTCCAGCTGTGTCCTCACTAATGCTGTATACAATTGCAGTGAAATATCCCTATCTATATACTCAAATCCTGTCACTAGACTTTGCCTCCTTTGCTGCCGGCTATACTTGTGTGCTTTCTTTCAGTGACAATGCATATGGACACCAAGGCCTCGCTGAGTATCCACCTCTCTCAATTTACACCCATTCAAATAATAACCTGCGTCCCTATTTTTGCTAGTGAAGTTGATAACCTCACATTTATCCACAATACATTGCATCTACCATGCATATGCCCTCTCACTCAGCATGTCCAAATCACGCTGCAGCATCTCTGCATCTTCCTCACTGCTCACCCTCCAACCCAGCTTTGTATCATTTGCAAATTTAGTGAAAATACATTTAGTTGCTTTGTCCAAATTGTTAATATATAATGTGAGTAGTTGAAGCCCTGAGTACAGATCCCTGTGGTACCTCACTAGTTATTGCCTGCCAATTGGAAAATGACCTATTTATTCCAATACTTGCTTGCTGTCTGCTAACCAGTTTTCTATCCATCTCAAGGCACTACCTGCAATTCCATGCGATTTAACTAAACATAGTAATCTGCTATGTGAGACCTTGTCGATAGCCTTCTGAAAATCTAAATGAGCCACATCCATTGGTTGTCCCTCATAACTTTGCTAGTCAGATCTTCCAAGAGTTCCAGCATGATTTCCTTCTTTAAAAATCCATGCAGACTTTGTCTGATTATGCCACTGCTTTCCAAATGCTGTATTATGAAATCCTTGATAATGGACTTTTGCAACTTCCCCAGTACTGATGTTAGGCTGACTGGTCTATAATTCCCTGTTTTCTCTCTACCTCCCTGACTGAATAGCGGATTTACATTAGCTTCAATCTGGAGGAACCATTCCAGAATCCAAAAAATTTTGGAGAATGACCACCAATGGATCTGCTATTTCTAGGGCCACTTCCTTAGTGAGATGAAGATTATCAGGCCTGGGAGATTTATCCGCCTTCAATTCCATTAATTTCCCCAAAACAATTTCTCTACCAATACAGATTTCCTTCAGCTCCTTACCAAAACTTCTTTTCATCCTCTTAATCAATCCCTTGGTACATTTTTGCTGAATTTTAAACTACTCCCAGTCCTCGGGTCTATTGCTTTTTTTTGCCAATTTGTATTCTCCTCCTTTGAATCTAATGCTATCTCTAATTTCCCTTGTAAGCCACAGTTCCCTTTCCACTCTTATGCAAAATAAGAATAAAGAGCTTTTGGAGTTCACTTGCACCTTGAATGCTTGCCATCGTCTCTCCCCTGCCCCTCCTTTCAGTAATGTTTTCCAGTCCATCATAGCTGACTCGTGCCTTATTCCATAATAATTATCTTTATTGTGATTCAGGATCCTGGTCTCAGTATAAACTACCTCACTATCCACCTTGATATAGAATTCTATCAAATTATGGTCACTCATCCCCAGGGGTTCTCTCTCGACTAGATTGCCAACTAATCCTTTCTCGTTGCAAAATACCCAGTCCATGATGCCCTGTCCCTTGTTGGTTCCTCAATGTATTGGTCCAGAAAACCATCCCGTATGCGTTCCAGAAATTCCTCCTCTATTGAACTGTGACTAACTTGACTCACCCAATCTATATGCAGATTAAAGTCACCCATAATCATAGATGTTTCTTTATTACATGCGTCTCTGATTTCCTATCTAATGCTATTCCCTACATTGCTGCTACAGTTTGATGGTCTGTAAACGGTCCCCACTAATGTTTTCTTCTCCTTGTTGTTTCTTAACCTGACCCAAAAAGATCCCATATTGTCTGCGCTAATATCTTTCCTCAGTATTGTATCAATATCTACTTTAATCAACAGTGCAACTCCACCACCTTTTCCTTTGTCCTTCCTAAACACTGAATAACCCTCAGTGTTTAGTTCCCGTCCTTGGTCACCTTGAAGCCATGACTCTGTAATCCCAACTATACCTTCACTGATACTGGTGAACAATTCAAGCGTTTTTCTTTTTGTTTCAAATTTCCTGCATCTGACCTATTTTGCTCCTCCCTCCATTTTCTATCAGGCTATTATTATAGATCAAATAGCACAATAACAACTTGAATTCATATTGTGCCTTTAGTGTAACAAAATGTCCTAAGACGATTCACAGGAACAATATAAAGCAAAGTTTGACATCGATAAGGTGACAGAAGGCAACAGTGTGTTGTAAAGGTTGGTTCAGTGCCTCTCTAAGAGGTCTGGAGGCTTTTGTGGTTGCACATTGTGTTTATTGGTAACTCATAATTATTTATATCCCCAAGGTACCCATCCTTACTAGATGCTGTCCTCGTGTTGGCTTATGCTGGACTGCTACAGTACTTAGTCCACTCTCATGTGACATTCTACATCATAATATCGGTGGTACTGTTAGCCAGTCCCACATTACTAACCCAAACATCCTTAAACTACATGACCAAAAGCTTGGTCAAAGAGAGAGATTTTAAGGAGTGCCTTAAAGGAAGAAAGGAAGATACAGAGGCTGTGAGGTTTAGGAAGGGAATTTCCAGAATTTAGAGCGCAAGCAACTGAAGGCGTGACCTGTCCGTGGTGCAGCAGTTAAAGATAAACGAGAATTAAATGAGCAAAGATATCTGGAAGGATTGTAAGGTTGGGGGATATTACAGAGGTATGTATTAATATTTGACAAAGAATCATCTGGACTCGAACCGTCACCTCTTTTCTCTCCTTACAGATGCTGCCGGACCTGCTGAGATTTTCCAGCATTTTCTCTTTTAGTTTCAGATTCCAGCATCTGCAGTAATTTTCTTTCATTATTTTATGTTTATACAAGTATTTTATTGTTCCCGACATATGCTTATTTCTTAAGCTTTGATATGATAGAACTGACGAATCAACCTTTTAGGTGCCAGTACAATGGGAGTTTACGTTCTGGAAAACATTCATTAAATTGAGGGGAAAAAAAAGGTCTCTGGTGCATGATCCCACAAAAAAATCCTTTTGTGCCAAAGTTTGACTATGTTCAAGATTTATCTGTATATCTCTGTCTCCTCCATCTATTGTTACATTGTGTCAGTTCTTAAAGAGAAATTCCTTTTTTAGTCTAGTTATATCCTGCCAGGACCTTTCAACTATGGAAAAACAAGTTTGCAGCGTTTATTAAAATTCTTGTAATTTTTACCTCTCTTCACTTCTTCATATAGAAACACACACTATCTGCCATTACTTGCTTTCCATAATTTTAGAGTGTCTAATTCATTTGTGGAAAATAATTCAAGCATAACCTTCTCTCGTAATTCAAAATAGTTGAGATTTCTTCCCATGTTTTAGTCACCAGCAGAATTGTAAGGTTCAGTTATATCCTCAAAATCAGACTTTCTATAATTCTACATATAATTGCTACGTTCACAATATACAAATATTTATTGTTGGCTTTTGCTAGCGCTGAGAGCATGTATGCTAGAGATCACCTGGCTTGAATTAAATAATTAGGTTGCCTATGATTTTGCTTTTGTTTGTTTCCTGAGATGTGACAAGAATTCACAATGTATTACCATCCATGTTGTTCTGAGAATGTGGTGGTTGACTATCTGCATAGACTGTGACATGGCCACTTTCAATGGCATTAACAATCAACCAGTTTGTGAGGACTGGAGGCACATGTACGTGAGGTAGAGAAGTCAGGTTCCCTTCCCTTCCTGAAGGACAGTGGTGAACGAAACCAGCCTCCCATCCATTGACTCCATGTACACTTCCCACTGCCTTGGCAAAACAGCCAGCATTATTAAAGATCCCATACACCCCGAAATTCTCGCTTCCGTCTCCTTCGTCGGGAAAAAGATACAAAAGTCTGAGGTCACGTACCAACTGGTTCAAGAACAGCTTCTTCCCTACTGCTGTCAGACTTTTGAATGCACTTACTTTCCATTAAGTTGACCTTTTGCTACACCGCAGCTATAACTGTAACACTACATTCTGCACTCTCTTGTTTCCTTCTCTATAAACGGTATGCTATGTCTCTGTAGTGCACAAGAAACAATACTTGTCACTGTATATTAATACATGTGACAATAAATTCAATCAAAAGAGCCAGTTGATAAATTGTGGCAACTGTTGTGGAAGTACATGCAAATCTAGCATAATGTTCCTTTTCTTTTCTTCTGCATTGTTGAATATTACAAATAGCTCTCATTAATAATGTTAAATGCTGAAGCGTTGTTTAAGCAGTTTGTATTTCTTGTTTCTCTAAAGGACAATTACACTTTTGCACAACCGGGGATTCAGAAGAAAGTCAAAGCACTTGAAGAACTCATCAGTCGAATTGATGGTGAGTATGGATCATTTTATTCAATGTCAGAATAGATCACTTGGGTGGCAAGTATATTTCTATCAAGTTATTATTGTTAGGATTGGCTTTGAGATTGTCTGTTTAAAAAAAAAAATACTTATTTACTCTGAAGTGAATAACATTACTGGTAAAATTTGATATTTTGATTTATTTTGTATAAATTTAAGTTTATTTATTAGTGTCAGAAGTAGACTTGCATTAACACTGCAATGAAATTACTGCAAAAATCTCCTAGTCACCACATCCTGATGCCTGTTCATTGGTTTGGCATCTTGTTCTAGTTGATTAAATGTAAAGAAGTGAAAAGAACTATCAGATCAGCCATTATCCTCTTAAATGGTGGAGCAGGCTCAAGGGGCTGAATGGCCTACTCCTGCTCTTTGTTCGTATTAGAACATCAAACCAAATCAGGTAATTTCTGTGACAGAAATTCAGTTGTCGCCTGTAAATAGTCTTGCTCTTTCAGAAACCAAATATTGATTTATTTTTTACTCCTGAATATTTATCTTACAAACTTACAAATTAGGAGTAGGCCATTCAGTCCCTTAAGCCTGCTCCGCTATTTGATAAGATCATGGCTGATCTGATTGTGGCCTCAACTGTACTTTGATGTCTACTCTATTCTTGAGCTCGCTTGTCAATCAAGAATCTATCTAACTTAGCCTTAAAAATATTTAAGACCCAGCTTCCACTGCTGTCTGGAGAAGGGAATTACATAGAATAATGACTCATTGAGATTTCTCTTTATCTCCCGCTTAAATGGAAGATCCTTTATTTTTAATATGTCATCTAGTTCTAGTATCTTCCATAAGGGGAAACATTCTCTCAGCATCCATCCTATCAAGTCTCCTTGGATTCTTTTATATGTTTTAATAGCATCACCTCACATTCTTCTAAACTCTAGATTCTCCCGGTGTCTGTGTAGGATTCCTCCAGGTGCTCCAGTTTCTTCCCACAATCCAAAAACGTGCGGGTTAGGTTGATTGGCCATGCCGAATTGTTCCTTATTGTCAGGGGAATTAGTAGGGTAAATATATGGGGTTACGTGGTTAGGGCCTGGGTGGGATTGTTGTTGCTGCAGGCTCAATGGGCTATGTGGTCTCCTTCTGCATTGTTGGAATTCTGAGATGTAGGCCCAACCTCTCCTGATAAGATTACCCCTTTATTCTAGGAATCATTCGAGTGAACCTTCTCTGAACTGCTTCTCATGCTATATCCTTTCTCAAAACTGTACAAAGTACTCCAGATGTGATCTCAGCAGCCTCATGTGTAGTACTGCGAATTCTGAAGGGAGTAATTCATCTCCTGACTCTCCAAAGCCTGTCCACAATCTACAAAGCACAAGTCAGGAGTGTGATGGAATAGTCTCTACTTGGCTGGATGGGTGCATTTCCAACAGCACTTCAGAAGCTCAACACCATGTAGGATAAAGCAGCCTGCTTGATTGGCACCGCATACGGCACTTTCAATATTCTCTCCCTCCACCACTGACATACAGCGGCAGCTGTGTGTTCCACCTACAATGTGTACAGCAGCAACTCACCAAGGCTCGTTTGACAGCACCTTCCAAACCTGAGACCTCTACGACCAAAAAAGGCAAAGGCAAATGATGCATGAAAACACCATCACTTTCAAGTTGCCTTCCAACCTGCACACTATCCTGACTTGGAGCAATATCATTGTTCCTTCACTGTGGAGACCAAAATGCGCGTACTACTCCAGGTACAGCCTCACTAAAAGAGCTGTACGTTTGTAGCAAGACTACTTTATTGAAAACTTGAATGCTTATTAGCCTGTGGCCCTTGTTGCAAACAAAATATCCCATACTTGAGATATGTTCTGTTTAAAACACAGCTTCTGGCTGACAATGTCTTTTATTGGAACCCAGTGTGCAAATGAAAATAAACAAGACTTTTCAATGGAGATTGGTCTTACCAATGTACTTGTACAGTAAAGTTAGGGAATAGAGAAACAAAACCCTTGTTCAGTTTGTTTTAAGTTGAGGCAGAAATATTACTGAAATAGAATTCTGCAGTTCTTAAGTCCTGTCTTCAGTAATTAGATATCTTAATAAGGTTGCTAACGAGCTGAATACATTCTGTGGAGGTCATCACATGACCCCCTAACTTCAACTCACCCTCCCCTAGACCTCTGCCTAACATATGAATCATCACGGAGCCTCACTTTCCCAAGGTTTTTCACTATGTCCTGCTTTTACCTTTCCAAATTCCAATCTCACAAATATTACAGTGCAGTGATTCCCTGTACAATTCCCTCTTCTCAGTTCTGTAATCATAGAAAATCCCTGCAGTACAGAAGGACGCCATTTAACACATCGAGCCTGCACCAACCCTCCGACAGTATATCTTATCCAGGCCCACCCACCCCCCCCCCCCCCATGCCATCCCCATAATCCCAAGCATTTACCCTGCTAATCCTGCTCACCTACACATTTTAAGACATTAAGAGGCAATTTAGCCTGGCCAATCCACCTAATCTGCACATCTTTATACTGTAGGAAGAAACTGAAGCACCTGAAGAAACCCCACACAGACACTGGGAGAACATGCAAACTCCACACGGTCGCCTAAGGCTGGAATCAAACTCTGGCCCCTGGCACTGTGAAGCAGCAGTGTCACCATGCTGCACCCAGTGCTAACCACTGTACTACCATGCTGTCCCCCAATTTACATTGACCAATTTGTGTCAGAAGACATCCGTTTTTGCTTGCTTAATTTAGGCCTTCAAATTGCAAACATTTGGATGAGTGTATACAATATTTCACATTTCATTTGAAGACACCAGGCCATTGGGACAGAGGAAACCTCCACACTACCAATGTAATTTGTTTTGAACTTTTAATTGCAGTGTAAAAGTTTTACATAAGGAGTGCACAAATAGTATTTCTTGTCAATATTGATGCTTGTTATTCTGCTTATGACTTTCTTTAAATCGCTCACAACACAACTTTTTGGTTTTCACAATACTGCAATGTCATAACACAGTACCTCCTTGACAGTATTTATAAACATTGTGAAGATATTGTCCGATTGATATATTTTATGTTTAAGTGGACTACTTTAAGATTCAGTGCTCTTCTACAGAGAGTCAATATGTCTGGATGGAATACAGCTTAGATGCTGAGAAAGAAGGATAATTATTTAAGCCATGTAGTGCTATTTTGCAGAAGGCTTAATGCATTTTTGTTTACTTACAGTCCCCTAGGATTTCAGACTAGTGTGATTGACAGTCATGTGACATTAGGTTAATGTGACATTAGGAGTTAGGCTTATCGCAGAAAACCTCTTCATTTTAAAAAGTGAGTTGGTGGCTGGAGCAATGAACAGAAGAGGCTCTCTGAAAAGTCTCTGGAACCTTCATGGCTGCTAAGAGTTTGCACATTCTCCTTGTGACTGCGTGGGTTTCCTCCGGTTGCTCCGGTTTCCTCCCACAGTCCAAAGATGTGCAGGTTAGGTTGATTGGCCATGCTAAAATTGCTCCTTAGTGTCCTGGGATGTGTAGGTTAGAGGGATTAGCAGGCAAATGTGTCGGGATATGGGAATAGGGCCTGGGTGGGATTGTGTTGGGTGCAGACTCGATGGGCCGAAAGGCCTGTTTCTGCACTGTAGGGTTCTATGTTCTATCACAATTTAAAGCAAGTATGACTCGATTTGCTAACTGGGGTTTACGTCCATGGAAAGACTGTTGCTTACTTGGAATTGAAATAGTGATCAGTCAGGAATTAGTGTTGTTTCTTTTCATGTTTAAAGATTGTTCAACTGCTTCATTTTGTTAGTTATACTTAAAATCTGTTATGAATAAAGTTTGTTTTGATAAAAAGATCCCTAATTTGTCAGTGGAATTAATCCTGGAGTAAAGCGTCTGTTCCTCACTATACCAAAGTAGAAAAATTGTTGGGTCAAGTGTGGTTTTCTTTTGTAATATACCTTGGGGTTTTGGCCTGGCACCCGAACAACATTTAAAGACAGACGCCCAAAGACTACATTTTGAAATAAATAAAGCTGAAACTTATGATTGTTGTTCAGAGGTAGAAGACAGTTTTTATGGATTATACCACCTCTCTCAAAAGGATAAAGGTACTTTTTCTGATATAGAGTCACTGTAGTTTTGGCAAGGAGATGAATGAAACTCCATCGGCTTTCACTGTAAAAAGTGCAAATTTACCTTGTCAGATCCAAAGGCTTTGGCCACTTAAAAAAGAATCCCACAGGTGGAAGAAGACATCAGAATGTTATTTAAAGTACCATAACCCCTTAATGGGATAATGACTCCAAATTGACGTGAGGTCACATGATACCACAGGCACCTTGGGTCCTGTTAAAGATGTAGCAGAAAACATTAAACTGTGGTTTAGAGACAACTTGAGAGATGCAGATAGAGTTCCATCAGAGAGAGAGGGGATCCAACAGGTAGTCATCAAGTGCTGCAGCCAGTTCAGCAGCAGAGTAATGTTATTATTTTGTTCCATCTTAACGTATACCTGCGAAAACAACCTTCAGGCAGATCAACTCTAGGAACCATGACCACTGCTGAGAAATCTCTATATTTTCAGACTTTCACTTCAGCTAAAGTAATAATGAAATAGAGACCGAGTTATATTCAGTTTTATAATGTGTTTTGCCTTCAATTGTGTCTAGTTTCTGAGTGTGTGACAGTGTGCACGAGTCATGTGAGGGCATTACATTTTTGTTAACCCCAAGATTGTCTGAGAAGTAAGCTAACCTTTTTCACTTTCAAAATACCAAGCTTGCTGCTGGGTTATTTAAATTGATTCAAATCACTCCGAGGGTAAGAAAATGCACACATCCACATATAAATATATTTGATTATGGGTAATAAAAGATGATGCCTTAAAATCCTGCATGACAATTGGAGGCTGTCATGTGGGATAAAATGGATTGCGAGTGAGCCCAATCTGAAATGTAAAGTTGGAAGGAAAAGTAATATAAGGCTAAAATTGTTGAAACAAAATAAGAGATGGCAACAGAGTACTAACAATAGACAGGACAATGACTGCTTTCAACCTAAAAGCATTGCTGCAAGGAGAACAACTAAAATCCATTGCTGAGCAGGTAGAGCATAATGTCCACAATAATGCTGTATTTAAAGATGCTGACCAAACATTTGGAAATTACTGGTCGGTAAGGGTGGAAGAAACGGAATCTGAAACAGACCAGGTTGCTCAGTCAAAATTCATCCAAAAGAATGGGGCCTTTGTCTCTTTCTCTTGGAAGTCTAAGGGAAGAGATAGAAAGGGAATGCCCAACTGAAAGTGCAAGTTTTCCAACTGCAAAATCTTGATGAAGATACAGGCACAGAAAGATACAGAAGTGAGACAAATCATAATAGCTAAGGAAAATATAAATGAAAGTTAGAATGAATATAATAAACATCAAAGAGTGACATAAAGGTTGATAAGGAGGGAAAACTAGCTATAATTTCTATAGCTAGCACTACAAAAATGGATAAAAAGAGTTTCTGTAGATATTTAAAGAAGAAAGAGTTAATTTGGTGTTGGTCCTGATTTGATAATGGAAAGTAGTTTTGGCAGATGAATTACAAAGGTACTTTACACTGTCATCACTATAGAGTCATGATGTGGAGATGCCGATGTTGGACTGGGGTAAACAAAGTAAGAGGTCTCTCAACACCAAGTGGAGACAATGCACATCTCTTTATCCTATGCTTAATGCTATCTCCATTCACGTTGTCTGCACCTTTAAGACTTGACTAACTGTAAAGACTCACATTCTAATCAGTATTCTGTAAACTGAGTGTGGTCTTTATATGCACTGTTTGTGATCAGAACTCCCACTCATCTGACAAAGGGGCAAACCCCGAAAACTAGTTGCTTTTACTACCAAATAAACCATTTGGACTTTAACCTGGTGTTGTGAGACTTCTTACTCTGTTCACTGTAGAGGACAGAATTAACATCCCAGACATCGCTGTAAATTGGAAAGTGGAAGAGAGGGAGGAACTCAGGAATGTTACAATCACCGAGAAAGTGGTATTGAACTAATTGTTGGGTTTGCGGGCTGACAAATTTTACCCACCCCAACCCAACCCCCAAAGGACTGTGGCCAATCAGATAGTCGGTTTATTGGTTTTAATTTTCCAACTTTCCTAGATTTGGAGAAGGTTTCATTAGACTGGAAGATAACAAATGTTACACAAAAAGGGAGAGAGATGGAAAGCAAGAAACTTACAGGCTAGTTAGTCTAATATGTCACAGGGAAAATTTAGAAGTCATTATTGAAGAAGTTATGGAGGGCACTAAAAAAATCAAGGCAATCAGGCAGTCACATAGTTTTGTGAAAGGGAAATCATGCAGAACTGATTTATTGGAGTTTTTGAAGGAGTCACGTGCTATGAATAAAGAGAAACTGGATGTGCTGCACATAAAAAAAACTCATGGTAAAGGGGATAACATACTTGCTGGGATTGAAGATTGGCTAGTTGACAGGAAACAGAGTTGGCATAAATGGGTCTCTTTTGGTTGGCAGGATGTGGTGTGCCATCAAGATAGTGCTGGGGTCTCAATCTTTCACAATTTATATAAATGCTTGGATGAAGGGACTGAAGGTATGGTGAACTAGAGATATAGAGTGGTTACATGAGTGGGTAGGAAGGAGACGGACGGATGGAGTATAATGTGGGGAAGTATGAAATTATCCACTTGGGTAGCAAAAGTAGAAAGGCAGAATATTTTTCAAAAAGAGAGAAAATGATAAATATTAGTACACAAATCATGGAAAGCAACCAGGAAGGTAAATGTTATGGTAGTCTTTATTGAAACAGATTTGGAGGGTATGAAGTTGCTGCAATTGTTTCGGGCTTTGGTGAAACCACACTTTGAATACTGTGTGCAGTTCTGGACTTAAGGAAGGATATATTTTCCCTTAGAGGGAACGTAACAGAGATTCACCCTGTGTTGCTTCCTAGGGTAAGAGAGTCATTTTATGAGAAGACATTGGGCCCGATTTTACTATCAAGTTGCGCCTGTTTTCAGGCGAGAAAACTTGGTAAAGTCGGGTGTGAGGTAAGTAACGCTGTCCGCTCCTGCCTCCTTGCCAGTTCCCCCTTTTACCAAGGCCCGAAAATGACCGCGATCAGGACTTCACCCAAAGCGGGTGTGCTGGCCATTTAAATGTATTTGCATCCATTTAAATTGACTTACTGGATGGAACACTCAACCTTACTGGCATTTCCCCCGTTATCATCGCATTTGCCCATCCAGAATTGGCATGAAACAGATATGCTCCACAAAAGTCCGATTCAGGCACTCCAGTTAGTGAGGAGATAAGTGCTGAGCATCTGACGGCTCTCTGCTTGAGATCAGTTTGGAGGGCTGGGGGGAGATAGGTCCGATAGCTCTCTGCTTGAGATTGGTGGTGGTGGGGCGCCTGATGGCACTCTGTTTGCTGCTTGAGATCGGTGGGAAGCAGTGGAAAAGGTGGGTCCGACGGCTCTCTACTTGAAATTGAGGGGGTGGGTTCCCTGCCACTCTGCCTGAGATCAGTGAGGAGAAGGAGAGAGGCCCGCAATTGGCCTGGGTAGCAGGGGGAATAAGGGGGTCAGTAATGTTGCAGGAAATGGGGCAATGTCTGTGGGGGCTGATGGCGGTGGGGGGGGGGGGGGGGGGGGGGCGGGAATGGGGGGGTGGGGAACATTATCCGGCCCAGGAGCGATGTGGCAGGGGAGCCACATTATATCATTTCTTTTCTGTACGTGCACAGCCAGAGGCAGCAATCGGCGCTGCAGGACTTTGCAAGCATCGGACTTGCTTCCCCAAAACAGGTTTCAGCAGCATGATTTGGAATTGCTGATATTTTTTCAGGCAGAGTGCATATAGAGGCACCTGAGAACAGGTCTAAAAGTTAGATTTGAAACACGCCTAGATTCAAGTCCGCCCAGCACTTAGACTCAAAATGGTAAAATAGATCCGTTGAGTAGGATATGCAAACGAAGCAAATGATGTGAGAAAAAACTTTTTCGCACAACGAATAGTTTGAGTCTGGAATGCTTTCACTGGAAGTGTGGTGGAGGCAGGTGCCAATGAGGCATTCAGGATGGCATCAGATAATTACTTAAAAAGAAACTATATGCAAGAGTACTGGGAAAAGGCAGGGGAATGGCACTCAGCCATCATGCTTGTTTAGAGAGCCAGTGCGGACACTATCGGCCAAATGGTCTCCTTCTGTGTCATAACAATTCTGTGATCATCCAGGATAAAACAGCCTGCATTAGTGCCACTCCATCCACAAACATTCTCTCCACCACCAAACTTGTTTATTCAACAGGTTTCGGCTATACAGTGTATTCAACTAGAGGCTAAAGACAAAGCTGTTCATAAGGAAAAATTTCCTTTTGACAGCCTGTATACCTGAGACTTGTTTAATAAATGAGCTTGGACCACTAAATTACCAACTTGTGTCAAATTCTGAGCTTGGGATTGGTTCAAGTGTGCAACGATCAGTTATGTTCATGTTCTGATAAAGGAATGTTCAAAGAAATGTGCATCAGTAACTGATGAAATGCAGAAGGGAGAATCAGTAACTTCTTTCATGAACCAACTCACTCAAGAAATGTATCAACTTGGCCAACAAGATTTTTCCTCTCATTTCGTTGTGTGACTACCGTAATGTTCCACGACCACCACTATCTGCAAATACTTGATTAAATTTTGTAAACCGCCGAGAGCCTTATATCACGGATGTCGATAGCTGTTTGCTTCCACTATCAATAATGCTACTTTAGATTGCCTATTCCACCACCCCACTTCTGTCATGACTATATTTCATAATATATCTAAGCTATTTGGGAAGAGGAGGAGAGAAAATGCTATCCGTTGTGTAAGAAAGAATGCTGGTGGTAGCGGCGGAGTTGTTTTTCTAATGTCCTGGCCTATGGGTTTTATATTGAGAATCCGTACTTCATAAGGATTATCAAGGCACATAAATGATCTGTGATCAACTAGAGAACATCTCTTCTAGTATCATCTTCTAAAATCATCCAGAGTGATTCCTAACACTGCAGATTTTAAGTCGATTTCATTTTGTGTTTGTCTTATCCATAGTTGGACCAAACCCAGAAAGAAATGAAAAAAATGCCTCTCAGCAGCTTGGCTGGCAAACCTCTCAATTATTCTAGGGTTTCAGTTAGAGCACATCACTTTATGCAAATATATGAATCAATAGACTGCTGGCTGATGAATTCCTTTACAGTGTATGTGAATCATCAGTGTATCAATCACCAAAAAATCATAGGTGAAGAATATTGCAAATTCAAGTGTGTAATGTTAATGTGTGGAATAAGTCACTGTATTAATCTTCAAATGAAGGTGGGAAGTGGTGATACACACAGATCAGTCCTGGGACCTGTGTTGTTCACAATTTACATTAATGATTTGGATTTTGGAATCAAAAGGATAATTTCTAAATTTGCAGATGCTACCAAATGGGGGAAAGAATAGTCAATGAGAAGGAGAGCAACAAATTACAGCAGGACATTATAAACTTGCAGAATGGGCGCATAATTGGCAACACAGATAAATGTGAGCATGTACATTTTGGTTGGAAGAGTAGGGAAGTCACTTAGTACTGGGAAAGTGCAAATCTAGGTGGGCTAGAGAAATAGAGATCACAGAGTACAAATGCAGCAAACACTAAACATTGCATCATAGCTTAGCAAGGCCATAAAAGCAAACCACACTTGGTTTTATTTTTAGAGGGATAGAATTAAAAGGCATGGCATTTTTGCTAAACGTGTATCAAACTTTGGTTAGATCACAATTAGAGTACTGTATGCAGCTCTGCTTGATGCGTCATTCAACAGATGTAAGGCACTGAAGAGGGTGCAGAGAAGGTTTACAATGATTATACCAGAATGGGGTATAAAAATAGCAAAGTCTTGCTAAAGTTACACAATGCATTAGTTAGACCACACCTGGAAAACTGTTCACATTTTTGGATCCCTTATGTGAGGAAAGATATACAGACATTGGAGACATGCAGAGAGAGTTCAATAGGTTGATCCTGGGTATGGAGGGATTTTCTAATGGGAAGAGATTGAGTAGGTTGGGCCTGTACTTACTGGCATGTAGAAGAGTGACAGGTGACCTTACTGAGAGAAACAGGATTCTCAGGGAGCTTGACAGGGTGGATGCTGAGAGGATGTTTCCTCTTGTAAGAGAGTCTAGGATCAGAGGGCATAATCTCAGAATAAGGAGTCACCCATTTACGACAGCGATGAGGAAGAATTTCTTCTGAGGGTAGTGAATCTGTGGAATTCTTCACTAGAGAGAGTTGTAGAGGCTGGGTAGTTAAGTCTGTTTGGTCCAACTAAAATAGACAGATTTTTAATTAGTAAGGGAATCAAGGGTTATGCGGATAAGTCGGAAAAGTAGAGTTGAAGATTATGTCAGATAAGTCATGATCTCTCTGAATAGTGGAATAGACTCAATGGGCTGAATGGCTGCATCGTATAGTCTTAAATGTGTGAGTATACATATCAGCAAAGAATTGATAGGCTGGATCCTTAAAATTGCTGAAAAGAGAGACAAACTTTTCATCTTGCGTTCATCAGGGATAGCCTGTCTTTGTACTAATAGCAACCCTCACAATCAATTTAAGATAATCAGTCAAGTTTGTAATGAGCTTCATTTAAGCTCGTGACATGCATTCATAGTGAGGGACCCATTCTTTACAAAAAAAGAATATGTTCAAGCCTTGCACCTTTTTCAAGTTAACTGGAAACTTGGGGAATGAATTATGAAGCGTTTTGTTAGAGCGGATTAAGAGATGATGCCCCCTCTTGTGGGGGAGAGTGTAACTAGAGGCCATCAGCAGGAGATAATCACCCAAGAAATCCAGTAAGGAATGTAGAAGGAACTTTTTCACCCAGAGGGTGATGAGAATGTGGAACTTACTACTGTAGGGGTAATAGATGCACGTGAACAAAATGGGAAGAAAGGGATGTGCTAGTTTTAGATGAGAAAAGATGGGACGAGGTTCAAGTGGATAATTGGCATGGATTGGTTGAGTTGAATGGTCTGTTTCTGTATTGCACATTCTGTGTAATTCCATAGAGAAAGGAAGATATAATCTTGCCTTTGATATTTTTCATACCCCGAAAATAAAGACTGAAGGCTGGGAAATTATTTTGCTTTGAGAGTGCTGGAGGACAATGTTACTGGATACTTAACTGGAGCAGATCCCTTAAACTAACTGGAATTGGCATATAGCAGAGCATTCATCATAACATTACACAGACCAGAATTTTCTGGCCATTCAGGCCGGTGGGGTCTTCAGTTTGAGGGTTTCCCGGTTGCATGGGGTGCAGTCAATGTGAAGTCCTAGGGGCAGCAGTGGGACCAGAAGATCTGTCGCCTGCGAACGGACGCAACCTCCCCTCGGAGGAAAGATGCTATAGAGTGGCCAGAAAATCATCCCCCTCCCCCCACCCCCCCACCCCACCCCCTGTAATGCCACAGCACGTTCTTCTAAAAGAGATTGAACGTTTTATTGTTCAATGCTGCTTGCATTCACAGAGTGCCCCTGACCTCAGCAAACAGGCAAGGAAGATGTCAAGTGAATGTCAGACCTTTTTTTGCTTTTATCACAAAGACCTCAGTGAATATGGTCTAATTAAACTTCTGCTTGAGGTTCAGATGGCGAATTGTCAGTTTGCTCAGAGAATAATGTCAGCAGCAGTACAATTTTGCTCCAAACACTCGCTTTTGTAATAAGCAGCACTGTTTACAGAAACATTCTCGGATGTTATCTTGAAAGCTGAACAGACATTCGTCTCTGGGACTCGATTTCAGCGCAGAATGAGCTGATGCTGTGGGGTTTTTTTGTAGGTTGGTTAGTGGTGCTGTGGCATCTGCAACACCCATTTGTTTGTGGGAGGTGAAAATCTCAGGCAGCAGTGAACTGCTTTGGAATGAGCAGCGAAAGTAACGTACGACGGCCGCGTTGTTGCTTAGCAACTACTGCAGCAGCAGTGAAATTGAGCCATTGAGCTTTATCCCCCTTTTTTGGACTCTGCCAGTTGGCACAAACTGGCTGTTGGATATGATTCAAAAATCCAGTGGCAAAGAATGTGCACCTTTTGGGGCAGACACAAGTCTAAAATAGAACAGCAGAAAACAAATTTGAACAAAACGGTGGAATTTAAATTTGATTAATAATTTATGAAAGTTAATAGTTGATTGCAGTTTGAAAATATAAGCCTGAAAATTATGTTGCGCATTTCAAGCAAACTCACTTGTCTGCTTTTTTGGTATAAGCATGAGCCCATTTAAAATAAATGGCTTTTAGCATTGTGCTAAAAATAGCAAACCAAGAAATAACTGTTGCACATAATGGCATTTTTTTAGTTTTTAGTTAGGCTAACATGGCTTTCAATTATACATCAAAACCTTACTGCCATTCATACCGGTGGGATCTTGCGGTCCTGCCAAGGGGGCACTACTCCACCGTTTTCCCAGAGGCAGGGGGTGCGTTCTTTGGGAAACCCCGTTAATGATGGGACCATAAGATCCTCCCACTGTAAAACACACTGTGGAGAGAGAAAAATCCCGCCTGTAATGTTTTCATTATTTGATCTGAAAGTGCAAATATTGCTTATACTGTTAACATTAATAATATTTTGTCTTTAATTATGCCAGAACAGCACAATCTTCTAGCATTGCAGAACTTGGAGCACAAAAAAACTGGTCAGTTTGTGACAGGCTAACCTCTGGTACAGTGTCATTGCATCATTGCCTCCACCAATAGCCATGTGCTAGTGCAGGAATGCTGCAAGAATAGCCAACATAACAATATGTTAAGCTGTTACAGAGAATCATTTCGTCACTGACTTGACCCAGTGACTTTTGCCTTGGGTGTAATTGTGTCACCAATCTAGATAAAGTTCTTGTTCACATTGTGACATTTTTAAAACATATAGCAGTGTTATCAAGAAAAGAATAAAATGAGACAATTAGTTAGTTGTAGCTAGTTTATACAATATAAACAAGAATATGTGCTCTCTCAGGTTAAATAAATATATGTCAGCTTTAATTTTTCACTCAAAATTTTCTCTGTCAAGTTGATTATTGGCTCATTAATGCGTCAAGCAGCCTGGTTTTGAATTTGCCATCCTGAGCAGTTTGTCTGGTGACACAGTACTCTCAGGCAGTCACATTGCGTTACACGTTCAATACCATCAAAGCTCAGGTTCTGCTTTGTCTGTTGCCTGGTGTCAGCTTTTTAAAACTAATCTTCGCTGTGATATCACCAAGATTATCTCTGTTTCATTCTATTCTGATGTCAGAATTTCAATCCCGCTACCCTGGTCACCATGTTAGCTTGCTCTGATACCAATGTTGGAATTTGGGATCTTTTTTCAGTTGACTTTTGCATAATGCGTTTATTATTTATCAGTGTCAAAAGTAGGCTTACATTAACACAGCAACAAAGTCACTGTGAAAATCCCCTAGTCACCACACTCTAGCACCTCTTCAGGTACACTAAGGGAGAATTTAGCTTGGCCAGTGCAACTAACCAGCACACCTTTCAGACTGTGGAAGAAAACTGGAGCACTGGGAGGAAACCCATGCAGACACTGAGAGAATGCGCAGATTCCACACGGTGACCCAAGCTTGGAGTTGAACCCGGGTCCCTGGTGCTGTGAGGCACCAGTACTGACCACTGGGCCGCCCATTTACCATTTAACCCTTGGGTCGCCTGATATATTTGTAGTGAAGACCTTGATGAAATACGCAGGAGATTTATTTTCAAGCAGATCACTGAAACGTGCGTTTTTCTGGAAGAAAGAAAAATCAATGTTCCAGCTACTGTATTTTTTAAAAAAAGAGTGCAAGTATCATTTATCAATTAACAAAAAACAGAGTCCAACAGCTGCTGGATTGAATTATGAAGAAAATCAGTTCAATGCTGTTTGTTAACCCTTTGGGAGATGACAAAAAATTGATTTTTTTTTTAGCGAAGCCAAGGAATGGAATTGAATTGCTCACATGTCACGCACGCCCATCATACAATTTATGCACTAGGACCTGTATAAAACCAGAGAGAAACATGATTTTATTTTAAGCACAGAGACAGACAGTTGTTAACAATAAAACTGCTTTCACTATGTCTGCAATCTCCCTGTTGTGATTGCTGGTTCAGCACTATAAGAAGCCTCATACGCTTTACAAAATTGCAATTTACCGCTGTGAGTGGAGAGTAGATTCAATTTTATCTGAACCTTGAAGAGATGCCTGATTCAATTTGCAGTTGTCTTCACAGCTATTGAATGTGAACTCTATATTGTTGTTCTCACCGAGTAACCGAAGTGGCAAATTGTTGAAATACTTTATTCCTTATAATTACCTATGGCGTGCAGACCTTGGGAAGTATGACACTTAGTTTGTAAGAATTTTTGGTTTTAAATGTTTTGCTCATTATTTACTCCATTAACATTTGATTTCTGTCAAAAAAAATCTGTTGTTGGTAGTCCCATATGTTCAGCGTTGACCCCATCTGAAAATGGGAAAACAAGTCCAACTCCTGAAATTGTGTCAGAGACGGGGTTTCTAGTAAACTTGCTAGGCAAATGTTTCACTGCGCTAGAAAATGTATGGCAATGTGATAGTTTTTACAGAGATTGTTGATGATTCTTTTAAATATCCAATGACTTTTCAATACATTAATTAAGAGTCTTGAAAACTAAATAAAGCTGAAAGGCAAGTGTGGGGACTGCAGTCCAAGATTAGCCCATGATTGTTTCATTTCACTGCACGCAAGGTGTTAAGTTCTTGCTGTCTGCTGATTTCTGTGATTATTTCATGCAGCCAGCACTGCCTGCACTGTTCATTGGCTGCTCCTAGCAGCCGTGGGCCCAATATTACGAATCGGTAAGATGGCTACAGAGGGATATTGGCCAAATGTGGGCAATTGGGATTAGTTTAGTGGCTTTAAAAAAAGGGGCAGCATGGACAAGATAGGGCTAAGGACTGGTTGCCATGCTGTGAACCTCTATGCAAATGATTGACACTACTTCAAGGTACAAAAGCAAAATACTACATATGCTGGAAATTTGAAATAGAGACAGCAAATGCTGGAAGTACTCAGCAGGTCAGGCAGCAGAGTTAATGTTTCAGGTCAGTAATCACCCTTCATCCAAGTTAACTTGCACCCATTAAAGGGAAAATGCATTGTGGCTGCTGGAAATGAATTGATTTTGAAGAACTTTGTAAAACTGGTACAATCTGTGAGAGATTGTGCACCAATATTGTTTGATATACACTGGAGGCCTGGGTTCAAGGGGTGGAGCTGAGGTGGAGACATCCATTATCCACAGAAGGCGGAGGCCCTCGAGACACAAGTTCAGGAGGCAACGGGAGGAAGTAACAGCTAAGGCCAATGTCAACTCCACGAAACTGGATGGTGTTTAATGGCTTGACACAAGTTATCAAGATGAGTGGATTCAATCTGCTATTGGCGTATAGGGAGATGGTGGTCTAGTGGTATTATCACTTGGCTATTAAGCCAGAAACTCAGCAAATGTCCTGGGGACCAGGGTTTAAACCCTGCCATGATAGATCAGGTGGAGTTTGAATTTCAATATTAAAAAATCTGGCATTAAGAATCTACTGATGACCACGAAACCATTGTCAGTCGTTGGAAATACCCATCTGGTTCAGTAATGTCCTTTAGGGAAGGAAACTTGTTGTCCTTATCTGGTCTTGCCTACATCTGACTTCAGAGCCACAGCAATGTGGTTGACTTGCAACTGCTTTCAGGCTACTAGGGATAGGCAATAAACACTGGCCAGCCAGCGATGCCCATGTCCCATGAATGAATGAATTTTAAAAAACCCTATCAACTGCACCACTAGTCCCCTTGAATATTTATTCTACACCCCCATCACTAACAATCTCCAGTGATTACTTCATAATTGTTTTATTCTTACGGTTTACTTCAAAGTCTCACATAGCACTGTTTCAATATCGCAACTCACACCTCAGGCACATGAGTAGCTATTAAACCAAGATAGGCACAGCACCCAAACAACTTGTGGAAGAAGATGATGACAGTTATGATGTAGAGACACCACGCTCGAACTTCCACTCACAGCCACCACTGAGAGATTGATACTGCACAAAATTCTTGGTACACTGGGAAGCCTGCACACATTAGGGATAATAGCGGAATCCAGTTCCACAAAGATCTGTGCAGAGGATGGATCCCATTCTTTCCAACTTGCAACAGTGGTCGCCTCCAACACATCTGTGGAACCCACTGTGACACAGTCTGATAGCCCAATGTCATAATTTCCATTGCAGCACAAACAGCTTCAGTCAAAGGTCTGAGTGGTGCCTTGGAAACTCAGTGCTGTCATTGTGGTTTCAGTACAACTGGTGAAAGGGACTTCCATGATATTACAACTTCACAGAAGCCAAGCTGGATGAGCCTGCATGAATGAGTGGGAACAAGGGATTGGAAGCAGGGAACATAACCAGATGGCACACCTGGTTCAGCTGCTCAGTATTTGGGAGAACTCACATTCTGTCCAAAATTGCAAATGGTGTCCAGTAATGGCTTTGGACCCTGTTTTTGATGTTTTAATGAGATTCCCCACAGTTCAGAGGCTTTGGCCTTATTTGAAGCCAGCTCAAAATTTCCATAGAGTGGTCCTCAAGTGCAAAATATTTTTGACAAGAAACACAGCTGTATACAGGTGAAAACTGTTACTCTTGACTCCTGGTATGGTGCAGTTACAAAGGTTTATTAGGGTACAATGGCCATGTGAGTTTTGAAATTGAATACTGGCAGAATATTCTGTGATGGAAAGCAAGTCAACTGAGCAGAACATGTACTCAAAGTGTCCACAAATCTAACAGGTGCTACTAGTTAGAAGAGTGGTTGTGGTGTAGTGGTATTGTGGCCGGACTTGTAATCCAGAGACTCTGGGGACCAGGGTTTGAATCCCAAAACAGCAGATGGTGAAATTTGAATTCAATAAAAAAAATCTGAAATTAAAAATTTAATGCTGACCATGAAACCATTGTTGTTTGTCATAAAAACCTATCTGGTTCACTAATGTCATTTAGGGAAGGATTTCCTTGCAATGCTTCCTTACCTCTACATGTCTGGCCTACATGTTACTCCAGTTTCACAACAGTGTGGTTGATTCTTGACTGCCTTTCTGAAATGGCCTAGCAAGCCACTCAGTTCAAGCGCAATTTGAAATGGGCAACAAATGCTGGCCCAGCCAGTAAAGCCCACATCCCATGAATCAAATTTAAAAAAAAAACAAGGCTGTACATCTGGATAAATTTTCTGCTCCATAGCCACAGAAATGGAAAGCAGTTGTAACACTCATCCTGTCATTTTGATTGAAATGAGCCAATCTGACATGAGCATGCAGTTGAACCTCAGATATGTGCTGTCTTTATCAAATGAGTCATAGGGTTTTTTTTATATAGCTAAAGGTGTTTCTCATGCACTAACTACTGAAAACCATTTTCCCTCCACAGAGCAAGTTCACATTCACTTCAGAAAGTATGAAGTAGAGTACTTACAGTTTGCATTCCGGTGGATGAATAACTTGCTGATGAGGGAGCTGCCTCTCCGATGCACCATCCGACTTTGGGACACATACCAGGTGAATGTTGTCGAATTATATTAATGCTTCTAGCTTAGTCTACACGTCAGAGCATCTAATTGGCATGGACAACAAGATTATTTTTAATACTAGTCAAAATTTGGGCCAAGTTAAGCTATTGCGTTAAATGTTAAATATCGGTCAAGATCTGATGAAATGTCCGGTTTATGGACCAATACTGTCTTTCATCTTGGGTGATTTATTCTGAGTATGGTAGCAACCAATGTGAGTTAGTTACTTTGATTATTTGCTCAGCATGTAAAGTGACATTTTCAATTATATTAATGAATAAAGGTGAAGACATGCTTGATTACAAAAAACACATCTGTAACTCTTACCAAGTGTTTAGGACAGATTTTACTGTAGTAAGTGTCCTGATAAGATATGGATTATTTCTGCTTTCCAGTTATGTGGAAGTATTGTGCTATGTATGGATAAAATGATTTCATAACCTTCATAATGAAGATAATCCCAATACCCTCAAACTTACTCCTCATGTTAGTCCCACACGGAGCCCTGCCAACTATGGCAAGGTCTGTAAGACATAACAGGCTAAGATGAATATCGTCGTCTTCATCAATAAATTGAAGGCATATAAAATCACTGGCTCCAACGCACCCCTTCCTGATTAGCTCAAATGCATTCTATGCCCATTTTGAGCAAGAGGCCAGTAAGACCCACGTCCTCCACCTCAGAAGCCTCAGATGAACCTGTATCCGGGGTCACCATTGCAGATGTCAGAGCAGTCCTCTCGCAAGTCAACCCACAGAAAATGACTGGCCCGGATGGGGTACTTGGATGAACACTGAGACCTGCGTGGACCCTCTGGTAGAGGTATTTACAGACATCTGCAACCTCTCTGTTTATAACAATCTGAAGTCCCTATCTGCTTAAAGAAGATGACCATCATCCTGATACAAAGAAAAACCAAGCAGCGTGCCTTAATGACTATCATCTGGTAGCTCTGACATCCATTATTATGAAGTGCTTTGAATGTTTAGTCATAGCAGAATCAATTCTGGCCTCCCAGGTTGCCTGGATCCACTACAGTTCGCCTACTGCCTTAACAGGTCTGCAGCAGATGCCATCTCCCTACACTCACCCTGGAGCATCTAGATAACTACAGCTCAGCCTTCAACACCATTATTCCTACAAAATTCATCTCCAAGTTCCATGCCCAGTGGATCGACTCTTCCCTCTGAACTAGAACCCAGACTTCCAAACCCATAGATCAGCAAACAGTAAGGACAGGTGAAAGCGTCACCTCCACGGTCATCCTCAACACCGGTGCCCCATCAGACTATGTCCTCAGCCCCTTACTAAGCACCTAAGACTGTGTGGCCAAATTCCTCTCCAACTCGATTTCAAGTTTGTTGATGATGTCACTGTAATGGGTCAGATCACAAACAATGAAGAGACAGTGTTCAGGAAAGAGATAGAAAATCTAGTGAGCTGATGTGATTACAGTAGTGTCTCCCCCAATGTCAGACAAATGAAGGAGATAGTCATCAACTTCAGGAAGTGTAGTGGAGAACATGCCCCTGTCTACATCAATGAGAATGAAGTAGAAATGTTCAAGAGCTTCAAGTTTCTCAGTTCCAGATCACCAACAACCTGTCCTGGTACCCCATGCTGACACTATAGGTAAGAAAACCCACTCTACTTTCTCAGGATGCTAAGGAAATTTGGCATGTCTGCAACGACTGTCACCAGCTTTTACAGATGCACCATAGAAAATAATCTTTCTGGTTGTATCACAGCTTGGTATGGCGCCTGCTCTGTCCAAGAGAATACAGCTGTTCTTTCACATGCTATAATTCAAATCAGTGGTGTTGGACCATTTTATATTGTTTCAAATACTCACCACTAATTTGTTTGCTGCATTTTGGGAGGAGTTCTTCTGTCATCATTTCCAGTTGAGGGTGAAGTAATTGTAAATCATTTGTTTGAACTGGAGCATCAGGCTCAAGTGACTCATTGTGCAATCGTCCACACCTTATAACCTCCCACTAACCCAATTAAGTGGTTGATTTCATTCATAGTGATAAGAACAATGGTTAACGGTAGAAATCAAATTTAATTTTTACTTCATCCATCACTGACTATTTGGTGAAGGTTGTGTCAGCTTGTCCTGCTCCATTGAAGACCCCAGAAAACTACAAAAAGTCGTGAATAAAGCTCAGTCCATCACGTACTGCAGGCTTCTATCCATTGACTCCGCCTACACTTTCCGCTGCCCCTCAAAAGCAGCCAGCATAATCAAGAGCCCCGTGCATCTCGGACATACTCCCTTCCACCTTCTTCCATCAGGCAAAAGATAGACATGTCTGAGTACACGTATCAACTGACTCAAGAACAGCTTCTTCCCTGCTGCCATCAGACTTTTGAATGGACCTACCTCACATGAAGTTGATTCTTCTCTACATCCTAGCTATGACTGTAACACTACATTCTGCACTCTCTCCTTCTCTATGAACATATGCTTTGTCTGTATAGCATAGAAGAAACAATACCTTTCACTGTATGTTAATACATGTGACAATAAATCAAATCAAAAATCAACCCTGGGTGACCTTAACTTTATAGACACTGACTAAGAGACTCTCTCTCTGTTTTAGTTTGATTCTACTGGTAAATTGTTCATGCATTGGTTGAATATATCAAGAAGGTAGTCAATGTAAAGGTAGCACTCAACAAAGAGCTCTGTATTTTTCGTCTTATTTCCTTATTGTTTTGAAGTACCTTGCTTGAAACAGACTTTGCGACAATAAATATACTGACATCGTGCTGTTTACCTGAGCTCCTGTGCTGTCTACGAGACCCCAGTACAACATACCACCCTTGGCTGTGTTACAATATCATTCTGCAGTTAGTACCATCATAATGTTTGATTATTGGAGATAGCCTAATGTCGGTTAATAGATTCTAAATTGTCACAAGACAGTTAGCTTACCTCGCTTAACTTGTTGAAATAGCAGTCACTGGACAAGAATGCTGCACTAACTTGAAGCAATCTATGTTGTGAAATTACACTAATGCCTTTCCAGTTTGCTTTGTAGTTTGGGTGATACTAGTAGAAAGCTTGCAAGTTTTCTCTGAGGTGCAAGCTGATTTTGGTATCAATTCTGCAACCCTTTGTGACGCTGCTATTTAATCACCTCTCCTGCACACTCCTGATTGTTACTTGCTTCTTTGTTGTGAGGCAGTTTGTCCAACATCTGGTTTTGTGAAATTTCCTTCAATGTTTAGAAGCCAAAAGCCATGCCCTCAAAAGTTTGGGTGGAGAAGCCTGTTGAATCTGTTTGTCTCATTCTTCCAGAATAGGAACAATACCATTTTCCTATTTTAAAAATCTAGTTCTCTCTTACATGAGTCCAGTGTCTTGCCCTCCACCATTTTTCCTGACAAACTCTTCACCAGCATCTGTGTAAAGAAGCATTCTCTGATTTTGGTGTTCAAAGCAGTGAATGTCTTTGCTGCTCAATCATGTATATTATTCTGTGATTATTTATTCAGTATAATTTCTATAACTCTTAAGAGTTCTCCAAGTTATCCCAATTAGGTTGAAGAGCTTGAGGTTATCAACTTACCAACAACTTATTCATTGTTCTCTTCTTGGACATTGGTGATCAACAATGTTGCATTGCTCTGCAGTGCCGCAATATTCTGGATGGCCCTTGATATCAAACTCGTATTCAGCTAGCACAGCTGTGGATGTTGGCTGAGAGAGAAAGCTGGATGTTGTTGGCATACATATGGAAGCTAACCTTGTACTTGCAGACAATATTGCCAAAAAGTAGCATATCAATAGGGAATAGAAGAGAGCAAAATGTGGACAAACTGGATGTGACCTTGGGTGTGGGAGGTGAAGCCATTTTCAGTTTTTCTAGCTATACTGAGAAACAGAGAATTGGGAGCAATGATCAGGCAATGCAAGTTGCTATGAAGAGTCCATTATTAATTGTACAGTGTGCGTAAATTTAATTTTGGTTAACAGGGATTTTTTTTCCAAAATCAGCATGCCTTCAATTTATTAAATATTAATTGCATTTTTCTGACACTAATGCATAACATTGTAGAAATTTACAGCATTTAACTTGACCTTGTTGATATCAATCCTATGATTTCTTCATTTTAATCATTAATTGTCTCAAATTGCTACCCTACTTTAAATCACGGGACTTTGAATGTTTCTGTCCTGTTTATACATCTATGTCCAGTTGTCCCATTGTGATAACCAAGACAGGAATCTATTCTCTGAAATGCCAACCAGCATTCGGTATACTCACATTCATTTTGCTGTGCTTGCATCAATGCTTGCCAGTTAGTCTCATCCTGAAGTCAGCTCTGCACTATAATGTTCAATTGAAATATCTGTGACTGCTACTCATCTATTAACAGTATATGTAAGTAGAAATGGATGTGAAGATCGCTGATGCAAATGGTTACTAATAGATGTTTAAAGATTATAGTAAGTTAATTTGTAAATGTTGGTGTGTTTTTAATAGGCACTAAACAGAATTTTGAGACAAAACAGAACTTTGTTGTATAACTCCATTAAGAAATTTCTTGTGATTATTATTTTCTGTCAACAAATCATTCTGAAACATGCTAGGATAGTACTTAGCAAATTTTTATACACTTAAATCATCAAAAGAGATGAAATATGCTAATTTCTAACTCATCAGGTTTAGGTTGATCATTGTGGCATTTTAGTAAATTACTTTGCACGGGGTTAATATGGACCCAGAGTAACAAACAGCATAAGAAAACTCTAATACAAGGATGAAGCCAAATGAAGGGTACGCTAAGGGCCAGATTTTTGTAAAGTCGAGCCGACTGCGGAGACCTTTTAAAAAGTGAAGGGGAGGGGACCGAGATGCAGAAACTCGCCCATCACTTTCTGACTGACCTCATTATTGTCTGCAGGGAGAAGGGGCCAGGTTGTGAATCACATAGGCAGGAAACCTGAACTGTTGCTCATATACATCTCACATCCCCAGTTATGAAAAGCAGGCTGGATCAGACACCTGGGGTGGGATTTTCCAGCCACACTCGCTCCTAAACCAGAAAATCCCACCCGAAGTCAACGGACCTTTGCATGGTCCACCCCCGCCTTCTATGATTCCTATGGTGGGCAGGATAGGAAAATTCACCCTCTGATGACAGCAAGTCCCCATTTAAAAGACTGTAAAATCTCTACAGACAGCTGTCAACATAGTGAATGGTGAGCATTTTAGCATGGTCAATCAACCTAACCCGTGCATCTTTGGACTATGGGAGGAAACTGGAGCATCCGGAGAAAACCCACGCAGACATGGGGAGACCGTGCAAACTCCACACAAAGTCACCTGAGGCAGGAGCTGAACTTGTGTCCCTGGTGCTGTGAGGAAGCAGCACTAACCACTGTGCCACCATGTTGCCCGGTGACGATGGTTCAGGGTCATAGACATAGAGAAAAGACAGAAGCGAGAGTGAAGACAGGTATTTTCAGTTCCCTAAGAAAAACATTGCAAGGCTATTGGGACAGTAGTTGACTGACTAGTCAGTTATATAACAACACAATGATCAGTGTTGGCAGAGGTTGCACAGGAAGACTGAGTTCAGAGTGTGATTTATGGTTGTCTCAGGAGGGACATGAATTGGGTGAAAAACATGAAGTGAAAGAAAACCGCTTGCATCTCTACCAGTGCCAAGTAAGGACCTTTACTGCAAAAGGTATTGCTGGGTTAAATGAATAGTGTGAACTTGAAGTGTCATCTTGTGTTAGTATTGAGATCTTTCTAACCTATTTGCCGGGTGTAATATAGTTTATTTCCTTTTTTATTAAACATTTTATTCTTTGTGTTAAAACTTCGTCAGCAGACTCCTGTGAATTTATTTAGTAAGTTTCCTCCATGCTTTCTAAACAAAAGTTAGGATCCATCGAACTAGGTTTTACTCTGGGGTCTAACTTGTTTGGTGTTTACATCAGCTGGGATCCTAACATTGGGATTAATCCATAGATTAGATCTAATGTTAATTTTTACATTCTTCAACTTCAGGTTCAAAATGTGCAGTTGTGTAAAAGAAAATCTTCCTTGAAGGTTTTGATAAAGGAATTTAAGTGTGATATTGAGTAGCTGTGTCCTAATTATGCTGAACATTATGGTCTGGGAGATGTTTACGCTGGTCTGTCAATTTTTAGTTAGTGATAAATAAGAAAGTGAAATTCTAATCAACTCAACTCTTAATATTACCAAATTTATTTTGTTTGTAACATGTGCTTACCAGAATTAATTTGATTTGTCAGGCATCTTCAACATATTTTGTTGTAAACACAAAAATATTCAACATTTAAAAATCTACCAGCATTTTTACATTGGCCCTTTGCAAAAGGGCCTTGCTTTCAGTGTTAGAGTATCCAGGTTGAATAATACGATCCCAAAACAACAGTGGCCCATAACTTCTTGGTTCCCCAACATTGCACTTAGGAGCAATATCCCAGTGATGCACTAGGATATCCCTCTCAGAAGTTCCCTCATAAGGGTTTACCCTACAATTGCCCAGAAGTGCTAACTCCCACTGTACAATTGCGCTAGGCTGGTAACCATACCATAACGATTTTAAATCGTAAACCTCAAATGGTTTTGCCAGTTTTAGCCTGATAATCCAAAAGCATTAGAAGGAAAAAAAAATCACTTCTAACTCCAGAGTAACTATTTAAATGCCCAGATTGAACCTCGCACAGGATACCATGCACACGCACGCACATGCACACATACATTCAGGACTCCTCCAGTGGATCCACCAATTTCCACCACTGCTACCCCTCCATCCCCTCTCTTTTCCCGGTCTAATTGCTTTAAAAAGGGATGTCTCCTACTTCTCTGCTCCAGTTACTCCATGCCAATATAACTGGAGGGTATGCTTCGCTGCTCCTGTCACTGAGTGAAGACAGGTGGGCAAGAGGGGCTTTGGAGCCCTATTTGAAGGTAATTTCATTCACTCTGAGGAGGTTGAGGCTGGTATCTTTGTGTTTCGGTTTCATTTTAAAATTTTATTTTGTTATTCAGATTCTGTAATCAAAGACTGATATATTGAACCTAATTAATTTTATTTATGGTGCAGCATAATGTCACAGTGTTACCGAGATCTGCCTTTCTTAACAATCTGGCAAGTAAAATTGTCTCTTGTGAAAAGAAGCCTGTGGAAAAAAAAGTGCTTTAATTGCTTTTTTCATAATGAAGTGTCGTGTTGTTGAAATACTTAAAAGCTCTGGCCTTTTCTGAGACAATCTCTTGGGTCTTTTACTGCAGGAGTCAAGCGTGAAGCTGATTTAGTGCTGCAGAGTGTTCTTAAAGGAATTAAATAATTTCTTAAACACTGTAATGAATGGCACACTCATCATTAGAACTGACAATTTTGCAAGCGATCATTGATGAATTTTATAGCATTGAATTGTAAAATACCAGTAGGATATAATTTCAAGTCAAATGAGTTTGATGCATATTGTAATACAACAGTATAATCTACACCTTTATCCCAGTATATTTGGAATTATTTAATATTCCAGAGCATTCATTTCAACAGCTTCCCCACAGCTCCAGAAATCCAGGTTCGATTCTCAGCTTGGGTCACTGTCTGTGTGGAGTCTGCACATTCTCTCCATGTCTGTGTGAGTTTCCTCAGGGTGCTCTGGTTTCCTCCCATAGTCCAAACGACATGCTGCTTAGATGCGTTAGCCATGCTAAATTCTCTCTCAAGGTACCTGAACAGGCACTGGAGTGTGACGACTGGAGGATTTTTCACAGTAACTTCTTTGCAGTGTTAATGTGAATCTACTTGTGACACTAATAAATAAACTTTGTGTTCATTTCTTAATTTGATATGACTGTAAGTACTAACTTTTGATCCTTTTCTATTTATCGAAAGGATATTGTAATCTTTGAAAGCAAGTTTCACCAAACGTGAATTTTCACGATAATGAACTGCGTCTATTCTCAAATGTGAATTAGATGTAACTGGGATATAGAAGTTAACATTTCAGAACTATTGCATATTAGAAGTGGTTGTAAGGGAGCCATTAAATTATCAATAGTAATGTCAGCAGATTGAAAGAATTGAGGTAGAGAGATTCTTCCCGCTCAGAAAGGACAGCAGGACTAGAGGGCACAGCCTCAAGATTGGGGGGGGGGGGGGGGGGGGGTGTGTGGCAGGGGGGGGGGCGGGGGGGGGGGGGTGTGTGGCAGGGGGGGGGGCGGGGGGGGGGGGAGGTGGCGGGGGGGGGGGGTGGCAGGGGGCGCGGCGGGGGGGGTGGGGGCGGGGGGGGGCAGGGCAGTTTAGAACGGAGTTGAGGAGGAACTTCTTCACTCAAAGGGTGGTGAATCTCTGGAATTCTCTGCCCGTTGAAGTGGTAGATGCTACCTCGCTAAGTATATTTAAGACGCGGGTAGATAGGTTTTTGGTAGGCAAGGGAATTAATGGTTATGGGGAGAAAGCGGGAAAGTGGAACTGAGCCACTTCAGATCAGCCATGATCTTATTGAATGGCGGGGCAGGCTCGAAGGGCTAGATGGCCTACTCCTGCTCCTATTTCTTATGTTCTTAAGAATGCAAAGTCAGGTGTAAAAATAGCAGTTTAAAGGATGTTGACATTCTGTTCGTTGAAGATGAAGTGGTCTAGAATTTAATTCTATCAAGCTTTTAAAGGGTCAATTTTTAAAGATTGACTGTTAAAGTCATGAAGAAAATGTTTTCTTAAAATGTCCCTTCTTCATTTTTGATTATAGCCTTTTGCTCTTTCAGTCACACAAAAAGATGTACAACTTAATGATCATGCTTCATGCTTCATACTTCATAATTTAGTAACTTTGAGAGCTCATTCAAAGCTTGTGTTTAAAAAAGAGGTTGCGTCTCATCAGAATACAAAATAAAGGTTAATTAACCGTCAGGGCGTGTCTTTGGAGGTTATGTTCAACATTAATGTTGAATGTTTCAGTATAATGCATTGAATGTCTATTTTGCCATTATTTAATGACTTGTAATTGCTTCAAAGACCCAGTTGTGGAAAAAGTATCGGAAAAATATCCAGTGTAATTTGAGATTAGTTATAATTATCAGAAAGCAATAATTCAATTTCCAGTCTTAACTACTGGTCTAGAAACTATTCCAAATGTTCAGCAAAATAATTAACCTGTTCACAAATTTCACAAAATGCCTGCATTGACCATTCTGCAGTGCTGTTATAATTCCACCATTTAATAGTGTACAATTTGTCACATTGTGGCAGTGTGCACATATTGCCTGACTTGCGGTAATCTAATCTTTTAACACTGCCTAATACACACTAGTTGAGGTCTTATGGCACAGTGGGTAGCATCCTTGGCTCTAAGACAAAAGTTTCATATTTGAGTTGCATACCAGGACTTGATAATCAAGAAATGTTCATTCATAACACAGCCAAACAGGTTGACTATGAACCTGCAAATCCTTTCAACACACATCAGTGACAGGCAGCAGGAACAAGAGTGATTCCTGGTGAGCTATGTGTTGGAGAGAATGTTGGAGCCTCTACCATCAGTATCCATAGCTCCAGACTACAACTGACATGTAAAAGTGCATGTTGATGTGCATCTTCTATCCAGGCCAATATGTTACCCCCTATAAATGAGCTTTTATTTTCGACAATAACCTTGGATATGGCATTTCATAAAATGCCATCTGGAAATCTAAGTACAGTACATCCACCAGTTGTCTTTTATCCACAGCACATACTACTTCCTCAAAGAACTCCAGTGAGTCAGTTAAACATTATTTCCCTTGCACAAAACCATGTTGACTCTGATTGTATTGAAGTTATCTAAGTGTCTTACTGTAACAACTTTAATAATAGCTTCTGATATTTTTGCCATAAGAACATAAGAAATAGGAGCAGGAGTAGGCCATCTAGCCCTTCGAGCCTGCCCCGCCATTCAATAAGATCATGGCTGATCTGTCGTGGCTCAGTTCCACATTCCCGCCCTCTCCCCATAACCTTTAATCCCCTCTCTTATCAAAAACCCATCCACCCGCATCTTAAAAATATTTAGCGAGGCAGCCTCCACCACTTCAACGGGCAGAGAATTCCAGAGATTCACCACCCTTTGAGTGAAGAAGTTCCTCCTCAACTCCATTCTAAACCGCACCCCCCTTTAGCTTGAGGCTGTGCCCCCTAGTCCTACTGTCCTTTCTGAGCGGGAAGAGTCTCTCCACCTCTATTCTATCCATCCCATTCATCATCTTATACATCTCAATGAGATCTCCCCTCATTCTTCTAAACTCTAATGAGTACAAGCCTAGTTTATTCAGCCTCTCCTCATAGCTCAACCCCCTCAACTCCGGCATCAGCCTAGTAAACCTCCTCTGCGCTCCCTCCAAGGCCAAAATATCCTTTCGTAAGTACAGCGCCCAAAACTGCACACAGTACTCCCAGCTGCGGCCTCACCAATGCCCTATACAGCTGCAGCAAGACCTCCCTACTTTTATATTCAATCCCCCTCGCTATGAAGGCCAGCATCCCATTAGCCTTCCTGACCACCTGCTGCACCTGCAAGCTGGGTTTTTGCGACTCATGCACAAGGACCCCGAGGTCCCTCTGCACCGTCGCCTGCTGCAGTCTTTCGCCACATAAGTAATAATCCTTCCTACCATTATTCCTACCAAAGTGGACCACCTCGCACTTGCCAACATTAAATTCCATTTGCCAGTTTCTGGCCCATTCGCCCAGCCTATCTAGATCCTTCTGCAGACTCTCCACACCCTCTGCACAATTTGCCATTCCACCAATCTTGGTGTCATCAGCAAATTTCGACACCATACACTCGGTTCCCTCCTCCAGATCATCTATATAAATGGTAAATAGCTGAGGCCCCAGCACCGACCCCTGGGGCACTCCACTAGTCACCAACCGCCAATCCGAATAGCACCCATTGACCCCCACTCTCTGCCTCCTATTTGACAACCAATCCTCTATCCACGCTAACACCCTACCCCCAACTCCATGTCCCCTGACCTTCTGTAATAATCTCTTGTGAGGTACCTTGTCAAACGCCTTCTGAAAATCAAGAAAGACCACATCCACCGGCTCTCCTTTATCCACCGCCCTAGACACATCCTCATAGAACTCCAGTAAATTTGTCAGACACAACTTCCCTTTAACGAAACCGTGCTGCATCTGCTCTAACAGATGTTAAGCTAGCTTACCTATAGTTTCCTGCTTTCTGTCTCTTCCGTTTTGAATAATGGAGTTATATTTGCTATCTTCAGGTCTAATGGACCTTCTGTAAACCTAGAGAGTTTCAGAAAATCAACTATCTCCCTTGCAGTTACACAGAATCCTTACAGTGCAGAAGGAGGCGTTTAACCCATCGAGTCTGCACTGACCACAATCCCACCCAGGCCCCACTCCCACAACTCCTCATGTCTATCCTGCTAATCTCCTGACACTAGGGTTAATTTAGCATGGCCAATCAACCATTTCTTTAAGACCCTAGAAGGAAAGATGTTTCGCAGGAGTCTTATTGTCAAACAGAATTTTTCAGATGAGCCTCATGAGATATTCGGGCAGATTACCAAAAGACTGGTCAAGTGGTAGGTATAAAGCTAAAGGGAAGAAGAAAATCAAATTGTGACTGACACAATGGGAACACTAGGAGACTGTTAGATTCCCAAAGGAATCCAGGCATAGAAATTACATTTTATCGCACATTTTTGTTCTAAATGTAAGCTATCAGTTTAGCATAATATTTGACCAGGATTTTAAAAATATTTAATACTGAGCTTGAAGTTCTCAAATCCAAGCTACCTGGTGCAAAATCTGAGTTCTTATGCCAAAGAACCAATGGGCCTCTGGTTCCTTCATCGCTTATCGCTGCTTTCCACATTGTAGCCATTTTACACCTCATTTGCTGTGCTTCCTCTCCACTCACCAGTAAGATGCTCTTGGTCTAGGCCTTTGATTCTTTTACCATTCTATGCTATGTCTCCACGCACTTGCCTAGCAAGTAATCTGCAGCTCATTTTGAACTTTAGACCTCTGGCTCCATTTGCCGATCCTCATTGTGCTTCCCCACTACTGGGTGCCATTAGGAGCTGCTGAAACTCTCCTCTGCATATATAAGCTACGTTTATACTTGTTTAATAAAAAAAAGAAAAAATTGAGGATCTTAATTCATTGGCTGAAATAGTGGTCAAACTAAAGAAAAATAGGAAATATGGTCCTTCACACTTGGATTTGAGACTCCTGTTTACTGGTTTTGACAAAAATCATTGACCGACATTGTTTAGGCTTAAGTTCTTACTCGAGATAGAATGAGACTAAGAAAATGCAAACGCCAGTTGGAGACTAAGTATCCTGCACTCAAAAGTAGAGCACAATTTTTCTGAAACAAATTTCTTATCAACTTAAAAAAGGGTTGTGAATGGGGACAAGTCTCCAAAGGAGAGCTTAGCAAAAAAAAATAAAATCCCCTGCTTTGTGGTGCACTGATGGCAACTTGGTAGAATGCTTTAGGATTACATTTAAAGGTCCTGTGTAAACGTAATCCGTTGTAGTTGCTAAGTTTAGCAGTGGAACCAGGAGATAAAACGTGAATGCTAATTATTCAGCCACAGGCACGACATTCTGAATGCATGAATCAGGTCACTTTTAAAATGTTCCTTCCTTCATGCTCTTTTGTATTTTGTTTCAAGCTATCAGACGTGCAGAACAATCTTGTACTTCACTTTTGCCAATAATCTCTTAAAGAGCAAGCTTTGTTAATAAACACTTGGAATGAAGAAAAATGTCTCAAAGCACCTCACATTTAAACAGAAAATCAACAGGGAACTTAAACAGGAGATGGGTTTTAAAAAGACTATTAAAGAAGGAGAGGGAAATGGGGGGGGCCAAGGAACTTAGAGTAAACCTAGGGATCGTGCTACATACCCCCAACTGCTAATTAGCTTCTCTATTGGCACTAGTGGAAAAGACCACAAGCGATAGTGCTGTTTGAACTCAAAAATCCAGTTTCTCACTTTAATGGATTCTCCCTGCTCACTTATGTTTCACATTGTTGTGATTGGTTAAGCGACTGCAATGTCTTAATGGTTCCTGTGGGGTAAAAAAAATCTGTCTTTGCGCTCGTAAAATGCTGCAAGATTCCAGAATCCATTACATGGAGTAATCATCACAACAACTTTTCTTACCCGCTTCCTTCATTTGTTCACCAAGGCAATATTTCTTGCTCCCTTTAATAAAATGAATGCTGTAAAAGTAATAAATTCCATTATAAAGTAGTGTATTTGACATAAAAGGCTCCCACTACTGTATATCTTGCATCGTCAGCTTTTATTACCTCATACACTACCTCATAATGGAATTTATTGCTTAATTAGCATTTCCTGCCAGTTAATTGAAATTCAGTGTTGAAGCACTTCAAGTTCAAATAACATCCATGTATTTTTAGTTTCTGTTATAGTACCAGGGGTAGAATGATTTTGCCATTATTGAGCCAACAATTTCAACTCTGCTACCGAAAAGGGGATGTGGGGGTCAAACTTTGCTATAGCCAGTAAACTAATGACACCCCCCCCATTTGTTAGACCTGAACTTGCTCATTTAATTTCCATGCAACTACACCAGAGGAGATTGCGGGGCACCTGAGATCTACCTAAACAAGGCAAGCATCTGTGCATATCCTTAACCAACAGATTGAAGGATTGAAATGAACTAGCAAGTGTAGATTGGAATTGTGAACTCAGTGTTGAATCAGATGTGGAGAGTGAAAGGAGGTTTGGATTAAGAGACAAAATGTGATTTTTTTTTCAAAGATTCTCTTACAGCAAATAAAAGCTGAAGGAATAAGACGCCATTCTTCTGGTGGTTAACTTTCAGTACCATTGATAGTAATTACAACTCCTTATGAAATCAAAAAGTGTACTTTCACTGAAATAGATGAGCACTAACATACTGTGGCACATTTAGAGTTTGTATTTACCACACAAGCACAGGAATTTTACCCCATGCAATGAATTTGACACAGCATGATAGTGAGGTGTCATTTTTGCAAAATTTAATTTGGAGTGACACTTTTTCTTGTTTAACTACACTTGTCCTTGCCTTTCATTGTTAATTCCCTTGTTATTTTGACAGTAAATTCTGGTTCGATTTTTAGATTTGCTATTGAAAGTTGGGGTTGTGTAATAGAAATTTTCAGGAGTTGTGCAGAGATCACAGAGGGTTGGAGGACTGGAAGAGGTTTTAAAAGAATCTTCCATTTTGTAAAAGTTGATTTCTTTAGTGAAATATATTTTGGTAATACACAAGGCTTTACACCTGGAAATGAATTACATTTGAAAATGTCAGTTCAATGTTCATTTGTGATATTAAATGCTTTAATTAATGTATAGATATCATTGTGTGAAGGGTTGCTAACTTAATGACCCCATAACTCCGTAAATTGAATTAAAATTAGTCAAAAATAAATGTTAATTTCTTTCTCCCAATTGACCACCTCTTGATAAGTCAGTGTTAATTAATTTTACACCACCTACTGTCTCATGAAGGGGCCTGGCTTTTATGTTCAGCTCTTTTTGGGTATTTGTGTCTGTTGTCAAAGAAACAAGCGTCCACAGGAATACAATGTGGTCATTACTAGCAGCAATCTGGGATTGGGCAGTTACTACATGAACTCTAATTAATGTAACACAGTGCCTAATTGAACATTATGATTGAGATGATAGATAAAAGTTTTATCTGGTTTTGGACAAACCTCTGAGGTAGCTCGTGGCTTGAAAAAATCAGTACTATTTGTGTTTTTTGTCGATGTCAACTTGAAGCAGTGACTATAGCAGGGACCAAAGCATCTACAAAGATACAATTCTCAAACCAGTTTCAGAAATAAAAGGCCTGCTGCACAGTTGGGTGCTGCAGACAGTTGGCAGGCAAATGTGAGTTCCTTGAGGAACAACTGGGTATTTTGGATTCTGTTAATGACTGATAGCTGTTGGATGATTTCACAACTGTTGGTCAGTAATTGGGAGGTCTGGTCTAATGAAGGTCACAGGAAATGCTGCCCTGGCAATAGGTGGGTGGCATGGCATTACTAATTTGATATGGAAATTGCATGACACAAAGCAACGTTCCTCATTAAGGGAAGTTGGCCATCAGCAGCAGCAGTATTCTCAGAATCTTGCAACTAGCTGGTGTAGTCTTGAGAATATGTTGACTTGCCTTGAGATATTCTCATTTAAAGTGTTATGCTATAGTTCCTTGGAAAACTTCGTGATTACATACTCCACCTAATGCATTCAATAAAGCTAACGGTGCAAAACACTAAAATGAAAATAATTGGGAGGTTTTTATGCAAAGTACATTACTCCATTAGCAAATCTATTACTTTAACTGCATTTTTATAATTGGGCACAAGGAATGTTATCTTGGCTAACAAATGAAGGAAAGACAAAAACAAGTTGTTTAGTGATTGCTGTGTCTAATAGAATGATAACGATATTTGATGAGCTTAAAGAATTATAATTTTCACCTGCCGTAAAAAAAAAGTACGACTCAACTATTTCAATGCTCTTCTCTCACTTTGCACTCTCTGCAAATTAGCGCTTATCCAAAATTCTGCTGCCTGCTTCTTGAGACACATCAGGTTACAATCATTCATCACCTCTGTGCTTGCTGACAAACGTTGCAAGCAACAGGTCCGGCAGCGTCTCCTTTTAAACTTCTCATCCTTCAAATGCTCCCCAAGGCATTGCATCTCCCTATCTCTGTAACCTCTTCCAGTCCTCCAACCCTCTGTGATCTCTGCACAACTCCGATTCTTGCTGCTTGTGCAGCGCGGAATTTAATTACTCTCTCATTGGCAGCTTTGTGTTTCAGCTTCTTTAACCCTAAACTCTTCTGAAACCCCTTTACCTCTCTAACTCTCTCTTTTCCTCACCTGCCCTAATATCTCATTATGTGGTTGGTGTCAAATTTTGTCTAATAATAACGTCTCTGTGAAAGTTGCCTTGGGGCAATTTGCTATATTGAAAGTACTATGTAAATGCTAATTTTTATAGTTGCTGAGGACTGTAGAGTGTGGGTGTAAGGCCATTCTCGGAACAGATACCCACCAATCCATTTAATTATGTTCTATTTAATATTTATCGATTATGTATAAAAAAGTCTTGTATTTTTTGAATTATCCAGTTGAATCCTTACACATGAGATATAATTGAGTTTTTATTTAAATTATTCATTGATAAATACTTCTTAAAAATAAATTTCACATAAGCAAGATGCAAACGAGACTCCAAGATGGCATGGTACTTCCCCGGTGCAAGGGTCAAGGATGTCTTGAAGCAGCTGCAGGGCATTCTGGATTGGGAGGGTGAACAGTCAGGTTTGTGGTGCATATAGGCACCAAGGATATAGGCAAAAAACAGGATGAGGTTCTACAAGCTGAATTTAGGGAGTAAGGAATTAAACTAAAAAGTAGAACCTCAAAAGTAGCAATCTCAGGATTGCTACCAGTGTCATGTGCTGGTCAGAGTAGGTACGTCAGGATAGCTAAGATGAATGCGTGGCTTGAGGAATGGTGCAAGAGGTAGGGATTCAAATTCCTTAGACATTGGAACTGGTTCTGGGAGAGTTAGGACCAATACAACCTGGATAGTCTGCACCTGGGGAGAACTGGAACCAATGTCCTAGGGGCAGTGTTTGCTGGTGTTGATGGGAGAGTTTAAACTGAAGTGGCAGGACGTTGAGAACCACTGATGGAAGATATTTACCATTTATATAGATGATCTGGAAGAGGGAACCGAGTGTATGGTGTCGAAATTTGCTGATGACACCAAGATTGGTGGAACGGCAAATTGCGTGGAGGGTGTGGAGAGTCTGCAGAAGGATCTAGATAGGCTGGGCGAATCGGCCAGGAATTGGCAAATGGAATTTAATGTTGGTAAATTCGAGGTGGTCCACTTTGGTAGGAATAATGGTAGGAAGGACTATTACTTACGTGGCGAAAAACTGCAGCAGGCGACGGTGCAGAGGGGCCTCGGGGTCCTTGTGCATGAGTCGCAAAAACCCAGCCTGCAGGTGCAGCAGGTGGTCAGGAAGGCGAATGGGATGCTGACCTTCATAGCGAGGGGGATTGAATATAAAAGTAGGGAGGTCTTGCTGCGGCTGTATAGGGCATTGGTGAGGCCGCAGCTGGAGTACTGTGTGCAGTTTTGGGCGCCGTACTCACGCAAGGATATTTTGGCCTTGGAGGGAGTGCAGAGGAGGTTTACTAGGCTGATGCCGGAGTTGAGGGGATTGAGCTATGAGGAGAGGCTGAATAAACTAGGCTTGTACTCGTTAGAGTTTAGAAGAATGAGGGGAGATCTCATTGAGACATAGAAGATGATGAATGGGATGGATAGGATAGAGGTGGAGAGACTCTTCCCGCTCAGAAAGGACAGTAGGACTAGAGGGCACAGCCTCAAGATAAGGGGGGGGGGGGGGGGGGGGGGGTTTAGAACGGAGTTGAGGGGGAACTTCTTCACTCAAAGGGTGGTGAATCTCTGGAATTCTCTGCCCGTTGAAGTGGTGGAGGCTGCCTCGCTAAATATTTTTAAGACGCGAGTTGATGGGTTTTTGATAAGCGAGGGGATTAAGGGTTATGGGGAGAGAGCGGGAATGTGGAACTGAGCCACGACAGATCAGCCATGATCTTATTGAATGGCGGGGCAGGCTCGAAAGGCTAGATGGCCTACTCCTGCTCCTATTTCTTATGTTCTTAGTCAGAGGGAAGTGGGGACAGAAACAAAAGGCAGTAAGGGGAAAAGTGGAAGGCAGAGAAACTAAAGACAAAACTTAAAAAGGGCCAGAGTACAGAGACTATGGAGAACTCAGTGAATAGGTCCAGTAAGGCTAAGAGAAATAAAACAGAGGGAGCGTACAAAACATTACAGGACAGATGGTCTGAGGTGTGTTTGCTTTAACGCAAGGAGTAGGAGAGGTAAGGTGGATCAATTTAAAGCTTGGATTACTACATGAAACTGTGATGTTGTGACAGTTACAGAAATCTGGATGAAAGGCAGGACTGGCATTTTAGCATTCTAGAATTTCGATGCTTCAGGTGAGGTAGCAAGAGTGACAAAAGAGGTGGGGGTGTTGCTTTACTAACTGGGGAGAATATCACAGCTGTCTAGAGGGAGGACACCTTGGTGGGATCATGCAGTGAGGCCACATTAGTAGAACAGGAGCAGTGCAATCACACTGTTGGGGTTGTACTACAGACTTCCCAATAGCCAGCATGAAGCAGAGGAACTGATATATCAGCAGATTATGGGAAGATGCTAAAATAACAACGTTGATGTGATGGGTGATTTTAACCTCCCCATCAAAGACAGGGATTCATTTAGTGCCAAGAGCTTGGACAGGGCAGAGTTTGTTCAGATTGTCCAAGAGTGCTTCTTGAGGCAACATGTAGGTCGTCCAACTGGAAAAGGAGCTATCTTAGACATGGTTCTGGGAAACGAGACAGACAGATGATTGATGTCTCAGTGGGGGACTATTTTGGGAAGAGTGAACACAATTCTTTAAATTTCAAGTACTTGTAGAAAAGGATAGAAGTAGTCCCAGAGTGAAAGTACTGAACCAGGGAAGGCTCAGTACGACAGTATTAGGCAGAAGATGGGAATGGAGACTGGGAGAGGCTGTTTGATGATAAATTCATATCTGATATATGGGAGTCTTTTAAAAATCAGTTGTTAATTCAGGACAGGAATGTCCCTGTAAAAATGAAGGAAAGGTGGCAAGATTCAGAAACCCTGGATGACAAGGGGGATTGTGAACTTGGTGAAAAAGAAGAAAGGCATATGTAAATTTCAGGAAATTGAAAACGGTTAAGGCTCTTGAGGAATGCAAAGATAGCAGGGAAGAACTTAAACATGGACTCAAGAGGGTAAAAGGGGATCATGAAATGTCCTTGGCAGGTAGGATTAAGAATAATCCCAACATTTTTATGTGTATATAAGAGGGTAACTAAGGAAAGGATAGGTCCACTCAAGGACAGTGGAGGGAGTTTGTGTGTGGAGCCAGATGAGGTGGGTGAGATGTTTAATGCATACTTTGCATCAGTATTCTCAAAGGAGAAGGATGTGGTGGGTAGTGAGTTTAGAAAGAAGGATGTTGACATTCTAGGACATGTTGAGATAAAAAGGGAGGAGGTATTGGAGCTTTTGAAAAACATTAAGATGGACAAGTCCTCAGGGCCAGATAGGGTCTCTCCCAGAATACTGAGAGAGGTGAGGGAAGAAATTGCTGAGGCCTTGGCCAAAATCTTTGTATCCTGTTTAGCTGCGGGCAAGGTTCCAGAGGATTGGAGAGTAGCTAACATTGTTCCTCTGTTTGAGAATGGCAGAAGAGACAATCCAGGAAATTACAGACCTGTGCATCTCACATCAATGGTGGAGAAATTATTAGAGAAGATTCTTAGGAACAGGACATACTCATATCTGGAGGAGAAGAGGCTTATTGGTGATAGGCAGCATGGTTTTGTGAAGGGGAGGTCATGTCTCAAACTTAATTGAGTTCTTTGAGGAAGTAGCAAAAAAAAATGACCAGGGCAGGGCAGTGGATGTTGTATACATGGACTTCAGTAAAGCTTTTGATAAGGTTTCTCATGGCAGGCTGATACAGGAGGTGAAGTTGTATAGGATCTGAAGTGAGCTAGTAAGATGGGTAGAAAACTGGCTTGGACATAGAAAGCAGAGAATAGCAGTGGAAGGATACTTTTCAAACTGGAGATCTGTGGCAAGCAGTGTTCCACGAAGATCAGTGCTGGGGCCTCTGCTGTTTGTAATATATACAAATGATTTGGAGGAAAATGTAGGTCTGATTGGTAAATTTGCAGATGATAGAAAAATTGGGGGAGTAACGGATAGTAAGGATTTTAGAGGATACAGCAGAATGCGGATTGGCTGGAGAACTGGGCCGAAAGATGGCAGATGGAATTTAATCCGGACAAGTATGAGATGATGTGGTTTGGAAGGTCTACTGCAGAAGGAAAGTATAAGTAAATGGTAGAACCCTTAGAAATAAAAGCATACAGAGGGATCTAGGTATGGAGATCCACAGTTCCCTGAAGGTGGCAACTCAGGTGGACAAGGCGGTCAAGAGGCATATGCTATGCTGGCCTTCATTTGTTATGGTGCTGAGTATAGGAATTGGGAAACCGTTTTGCAGCTGTATAAGACTTTGCTTCGGCCGCATTTGGAGTATTGTGTATAATTCTGTTTACCACACTATTGGAAGGATGTTGATGCATTGGAAAAGGTGCAGAAGTGATTTACCGGAATGTTGCCTGGTTTCTTCAACTATAAAGAAAGGTTGAACAAACTTGGACTGTTTTCATTGGAGTATCATTGGATGAGGGGGTAACGTGGTAGAGGTTTACAAAATTGTGAAGGGCTTGGATAGAGTAGATAGTCAAAGTCTATTTCCCTGGGTTTAAGGGCCAACTACTCAGGGGCATGGGTTGAGACTGAGAGGGCGAAAGTTAAAAAAAATGTAATGGGCAAATTTTTCTCTGAGTGAATGCCTGGAATGTACTGCCAGAGGAGGGTGGAAGAAGCAGATTCTAAAACAACGTTCAAGAGGCATCTGGATAAATACATGAAGAGGCAGGGAATAGAGGGACCAAGTAGAGGCAAGAAAATATAGATGCCTCTCTAATCCAATATTTTCTTGCCTCTACTATTTAAGAACAAAGAACAGTACAGCACAGGAACAGGCCCTTTGGCCCACCAAATCTGTCACAGATACCTCTCTAATCTAGTGTCAGCACAGACTTGGTGGGCCAAAGGGCATGTTCCTGTGCTGTACTGTTCTTTGTTCGTAAATAATCTAGTCACATGACACCAGGAGGTATGACCAAGTATTCTTGATGAATTTATTAACCTGGCACAAGTCCCCTAAAGATTTACCTCCTGGAAATATCTTGGGTGCAATTCTCCCCCCTCCCCCACTGCGCTGCTAAAGCAGTGCAGTGGGCCAGGAGACTCAAGCAAAGACCGTGTAGCAGGCTTCCTGCTGGGTGCCACGGCCCCCAGAAATCAGTGCGGAGCTATATGAATTATACTAATGATCATCAGCGTAAGTCCTGGGCCGGCTAGTCTCATTGTCGTACCCTCACCTCCCGCAACTACCGCCACCATCACCACCACCCGCCAGGAATATTTCACACCAGTGGGATTTTTAATAGCGCCCCTGTTGCGGGGAGCTGGCAGGCCGACTCTTCTGGAGCGCAAAGGGATTATTGAGGCCCCCCAGTTGATTGAGGGTAAGGGGGGTGCCCCCTGGGCATTGCCGGCCTGACCTCCTGGCACTGCTCAGGGGGCAAAATGGCAATATTTTGGGCATCGGAGGTGGGAGGGTGCAATCAGTGAGGATGGGGGGTCCTGCTGCCACTCTGCAAGTGGACTTGGTGACAGGGGGAGGGAGACCTGCGATTGGGGCTGGCCATCAAGGTGGAGGAGTGGGAGTTCGGGAAATCTGGACTGCCAGGGGTTGGGCGAGGGTGGCGGGATTGAGGCTGGTCCGGACACATCCAGGGGGCCATCAACTGGGGTGTGGAGGGATCACAGGGGCAGCGATATAAGGGTCACTGAGCTAACCAGTGATCGGGAGACCGGCAGTGCAGGGCTTCTGGGCAGACACCGATCTCCACATTGACAGATTGGTGCATGCACAGTGGCCCACTCAGCACTATACTGCCGGCCTCTCCAGCTGAAATAGGCCCTGCCCACAGATTTTTAATGCTGTGCATTTTGAAAATCCCACTGGAAGAAGCAGTGGGATTTACTCCAATTTTTTGCGTGAATTTGACAGCGAATTTTTTTGGGAGCATGCCACCGCTTAGATTTGAATATACATTTTGGATAAATCAAACATATGGAAGCTTATAAGTAACAGTGGGATTTTTAATAGTGTCCCTGTAGCAGGGAACAGCCGACTCTGCTGGAGTGCAGGGGGACCATTGAGGCCCCCCAGGAGATCGAAGGGGAGGGGGGAGTGCCCCCTGGGTACTGCCAGCCTGACCCCCTCCCAGCCATGTGAAATATATACCAAACCGTGAATTAGCACCTACTTGCCTGCAGATCAAATTAGTTGATAATTCACCCTTCTGTTCGACACTCAGAATCCAATGCAACCAAGTGCCTTTCGACCTACTTAAGAACAATTAATCACAGCCTGAATTTATTTCAGATATTAACTGGCATTGAAAATTTTGATTGAATTAATTCTACCTCCTGTACAAGTCAATTTCATGACCTGTATGATTTGTAATCTGCAGCTTGACACATTTCGTTGGGTTTTTATGTTCTGAAGTCGATGAGAAATGTTGTATCAGTGACAATTAGCTAGAATTGGAAGTTTTAAAGATCCAAAGATGTGCGGGTTAGGTCGATTGGCCATGCTAAATTGCTCCTGAGTGTCAGGGGGATTAGCAGGGTGAACATGTGAGATTGCGGGGATAGGGTCTAGGTGGGATTGTTGTCAGTGCAGGCTCAAGAGGCCAAATGGCCTCCTTCTGCATTGCAGGGATTTTATGATTTAACAGCAGAGATCAGTCACTTGTCCAATGGGACTTTGTTCGTACAAAGTACCTAATAATAGATGATTGGGAAAAATAAGGGCAATTCTATAATTGATAGTTGTATAATCTTCTAATTTTTTTTATCAGCAATGTTAAATAACTGATTTAAATTTAACATCATCAGAAGGAAAGATGAATGGATCATTTTTTTCCCTTCTGATTTTCTTCTCTTAAAGTGCTTGTTGCAGCTGTATTTCATTTTTGCTGGGTGAGATAATGTATAACGTATGAGATCTTCCTTCATCTTTGCAGTTTAGTTATTGAATGCTTCAGATAATTATAAATGTTTCCTTCTCCTCTGGTCATGCCTGCCTCCTCTTTAATTGATCAACACTGGGTCCTGGTTTCCCAAAGCCTCACATTTCAAATTTTCATTGTTGTGTTTAATTTCCTTCATGGCTTCTCCCCTCACCATCTGGGCGCCACGGTGACACATTGGTCAGCGCTGCTGCCTCACAGCACCAGGAACCCAAGTTTGATTCCCAGCTTGGGTCGTGGTCTATGTGGGATTTGCACTTGCTCCCCATATCTGCGTAGATTTCCTCCGGTGCTCAGGTTTCCTCCCACAGTCCAAAAGACATGCTAGCTAGGTGCATTGGCTATGCTAAATTCTCCCTCTGTACCTGAACAGATGCCAAAGCGTGATGACTAGGGGATTTTCAAATTAACTTCTTTGCAGTGTTAATATAAGCCTACTTGAAACTAATAATAAACTTAAACTTTAATTTTAAACTTATCCATCCTGCAGCGCCTGCCTTAAACGCAGTATTTCTCTGATTTTGACCTCTTGTGCTCACCTGGTGAAGGACCAGTGCTCCAAAAGCTCATGCTACCAAATAAGCCTGTTGGACTTTAACTTGGTGTTGTGAGACTTCTTATTGTGCCCACCCTAGTCCAACACCAGCATCCTCACATCATGGTTCCCCTCTTCAGGCAATCATTGGATCCTATGTTTATCTAGACCCTATGCTTAGTAATTCCCTCCCTAAACCCCTCCACCTCCCTCAACTCCTTAAGACCAATCTCGGAAAAAAGCGCTGACTCAATAATCATTCTTCCCTACTATGTCCCTGCGAGAAAGGTGGTCAAACACAGTTGTAATTTTGAGTCCATGCTGTTGGTGTGGGCCGTAGGCGTTGGTAGAGGTCTTAACGGGAAATATTGAAAATTTGTTTCTGATGGTACATTACTATTGAACAATCAATAAAGTTTATTGTCATAATTTGACAAAAACAAATCATAAACACTGAAGATTAGCATGAGAAATATATCCTTCGTACCTAAGCAATTTTTAGCAGTTATTGAGCATTTGCAACATGGTCGCTATACACTCTGGGATAGATTCACGTTGACAGGGTTTTGGAGCAGGTAGGTAGTTAAAACCAGCAAAATTAGTTACGCCCCAGGAAACCAGCTCTAACCTGCCAACTGATTTCCGCTTTTCACTGCAGTGCATTAGGCTGCATACAAGCAACAACCTGAAACTCATATAGTGCTTTTAATGTACTAAAACACCTTAAGATGCTTTATTTGCATGTTTTGAGGGGGGATTTTATTGAAACTTACAAGATACTGCGAGGCTTGAATAAAATGGATGTGGAGAGAATATTTCCACTAGTAGGAAGAACGAGAACCAAAGGGCATAAGCTCAGGCTAAAGGAGCAATCCTTTAAAACAGAAATGAGGAGGAATTTTTTCAGCCAGAGAATGGTGAATCTGTGGAACCCTTTGCTGCAGAACACTGTGGAGGCCAGGTCTTTACGACAGAGGTAGATGGGTTCTTGATTAATAAGGGGATTAGGGGTTATAGGGAAAAGGCAGGAGAATAAGGATGAGAAAATTATTAGCCATGATTGACCCAATCATGGGCCAAGTGACCCAGTTCTGCTCCCATGTCTTATAGTCATCAACAACCTGTCCGGTCCCTCCACACCGACACTGTAGTTGAAAGCATACCAATGTCCGTACCTTCTCAGGAGCCTAAGGAAATTCGGTATGGTCGCTACTACTCTCACCAATTTTTATCGATGCACCATAGAAAACATGCTTGTCCAGATGTATCATAGCTTGGAATGGCTCCTGCTCTGACCAAGACTGCAAGAAGCTACAAACTCAAACCAACCTCCCATTCATTGACTCAGTATACATTCCCACTGCCTCAGAAAAGCAGCCAGCACAATTAAAGACCCCACGCACCTCGGAGATACCCTTTTCCACTTTCTTCCATCAGGAGTAAGATATAAAAGTCTGAGATCATGCACCAACCGACTCAAGAACAGCTTCGTCCCTGCTGCCGTCAGACTTTTGAATGGACTTACCTTCTGGTCATTTGATCTTTCTCTGCACACTAGCTCTGACTGTAACACTACATTATTCTCACTGTCCTTTCCTTCTCCTCTATGTACTCTATGAACAGCATGCTCTATCTGTATGGCATGCAAGAAACAATACTTTTTGCTGTATCCCAATACATGTGATAATAAATCAAATCAAAAATGAAATAAAGTTTACACCAGAGAACAAAAGGATAAATCAGGGCAGATGACTAAAAGCTTGGTTAAAGAAGGATAGGGATGAAGAGAGGCTGACAGGTTTAGGAGGGAATCCTAGAGGTAGGGCTTTGGTTGATGAAGGCATGGCCACCAGCTGTGGGAAAGAATTACAGTGAGAATGCTTAGAAAGTCAAATTTGCGCAAGTGCAAATATCTTGGAAGGTTGCAGGGCTGGAGGAGACGGCAGCGACGAGGAGACGGCAGCGACGAGGAGGGATGGACCGATGGAGAAATTTGAAAACAAGGGTGATAATTTTAAAATTAAACCACTGCCTAATTGGGAGCCAATGTTAGTCGGTGAGCATAGACACCATGTGCTCTGTGATGCAAGTTAGGTTACAGGTAACAGTTTTAAATGAATTCAAGTATCTGGAAGAAAGAACAGGCGCTCCCTGTCTGGAGTCTATTGGAATAGTCAAGTCTAGATGTAGGAAAGGAGTGGACAAGAGTTTCAGCAGCTAATGGGTTGAGGAGGAGTACAGTGGGTTGATGCTGCAGAAGTAAAAACAGGTATTCTTGATGATACCATACATATGTACTTGAAACTTCATCTTGCGATCAAGTTGTGGACAGTCTGGTTCACCTTCAGACTCTTGCTAGGGAGAGGGATGGAATCGGTGGCTAGGGAATGGAGTTTATGGTAGGGACTGAAGGCAGTGGTTTCGGCCCTCTGAATAGTTGGAGTAAATCATTGTGCATCCAATACAGGATGTCAGACAAGCTTTCTAGCAATACAGAGACAATGGAGCTGTTGTGAGAGATGGTGCTAAGATAGAGCTGGTGCCATCAGTATACATGTAAAATCTAATGCTGTGCTTAAGGACAATGACTTGGGAAGGGGAGGTTGTCACTTACCTTCTGTGTGTTTCTCAATTAGGGAGATATTGACATTGGTTCTGAACTTTAACTTTAGATCCATGAGTGTCCTCAGCTTCCCAGAACGTGTCAGTGAAAACCAGGTGAGAAGATGGTGGCAACTGAGAGGTTTTGTGGATAAATGCCAATAGGTACTTAGTATTCACAACTGTTTTCCTGTCTGCCTTGGGGAAGGTTCAAGTGCCAAAATGTTGATTTATACACTTCTACGAAGTTGCCTACATGTTGGAAGCTAGGAGGTATACTCTGCACTTAAGTTATAATCTATCAGAGTTATCATGGGTTTAATAGTTGATTCATTGTGTTGTTAAAGACAGGTGATGGCATTGTTTGATTAAGGACGAGAACAGATATGAAGAGAACGACCTAGAACACTAAGTTAGTAATTTGGAGGTCGAGATCTGAAATGCTGCACCCTGTAAATAAGCCTACCATCAAGGAAAAGATTTAGATCCTGGTTCAAACTTCACAATTTGGCTTGGATCCAATTAATGGTGGGTACTATTATTGCTTTAGATTGGATTAGACGAGGATCAAAATTACCAGTAACAGCAGCACTACCATCAGCTTACAGCCTACTCCTCACTGATCTGTAGCTCTACAGGAACAAGGAGCAGCAGAGAGTTGCAACATACCGTACTCAGCCCACAATATCTACAGTTAGAGGATGAGCTTCCTCAACATGTCCCAACATCAATGCATTAGGAGGCAGAGAGAGCCACTTGAGGTGGCTGCAAACGTTTGCAGCCTGCTTTACAGCCTACTGGACCGGAAGGCCGTGTTTTGCCCATTGCTGCCAAAACTGCCAGTGCCCTCAACAACTTTGCCACTGCATCATTCCAGGCCTCTGCTGGAGACATGCAGAATCTCACAGTCAGAGACATAAGACAGCTGTCCAATGGCTTATTTTCCAGGGTGGCCAGTTAAGTCATCTTTGCAGTCTGAGTGAGCTTGTGCTTAATTGCACAGGTAGTTTCCTTCAGGTGGACGGCATCATCAACTTTACACGTGGAAGCGGAGGAATCCACGCAAGCACTACACAATTACACAGCCATCCACTCCAGCAGTGTGCTGATTTGCAGGCAAAAAAAATCTTTATGCAGGTGTGCAAAAGTTTCCCAGGCAGCTGACGCAGTGCTTTTTCTCCTATGGCAGTCCATTCTCCCAGATGCCTTTGCATCCGGAAGCAGAATTACAGGATGGTTACTCGGAGATATGGAAAACCTGGTTAAAATGTGGCTATTGTCAACACTCAGAAAACAAAAGAATGAGGATCAGGATTACTATAGTGAATGTCACATCATCAGCAGATGTGTCATTGAACAAGATACCTGCACATTGAAAATGTGCTTCAAGCTCCTCAAAGTGTTTTCAGTACACACCAGTCAAGCTCTCCAGAATTGTTTTAGTGTAACGTTTTCTAACGAGGAGGATTGGACCCTGCAGGAAGTCCTTGGCGCAGAACACAACCTCTTTGGAGGTTTCTGATGGGAAGATGGGGGCTGATGTGAGAAATGCACCACCAACTGCGTGGGACTGCCCTGATTATTGCACGATTCACTTAGGTGGATGCTCTGAATCTAACAGTCACGTGCAAAAGCCATTTCCCTCACACCAGCCACACAGCAAGACCTCTGCCCAACACAAAACAGTCCTGTGATCAAGCAAACATTATTTCATGGCCTTCCCATTGAGCACTGATAACTTGTCTCCTCACTCATCATCAAACAATTGGAAAGATCATTTGCCAGCCGGCAGCCAACAATAGGCAAGATATGAAAATTGTGCAAAAGAATAAAATTTATGTACTTCAGCTACAAAACAGAAACAGTATGACCATGTCTCCTAATAAACAGACATTTGCAAACAGACCTTTGCAAAACTAAAAATGGCCTAACTCATTTGGTGTTAGTCGAAGTAAGGCATGTTGCTGAAATCCTGAGAATTTTTTGACTAATATCCGCACTGGGCTTTGAAGAGTTCCACCAAATACTACTCCATCTGCAGGATGGATTCAGCCATCAAGAAATGAGGCGGAATGTTGATTCCTGGCTCAAGGTGGGGGCAGAGGTGAGACATGAAGTCCCAAATCCAATACCCACTTTCACTATCATCCCATCAACAATCCCATCTCAGCAACACTTCCCTGCTATCACTGCGCTAGCGAACACTTTGCTGCAGATCAGTGGGACACCAAAAGGCCAAGGGTATCATTCATTCTATTAAAGGTAGGATACAGAGCACAAAAGCTATTAATTTGATTGCCATGTTTGCTCCATACAATTCACTCCATTCCTGGAAAGCGACATTGCATTGACCTGCAATAGTGTACCGCTCACAGTTGAAATTGGCTATCCCAATCATTCTGCATCCATACTCTTGGATAGCCTGCCAGTGCATTGCACTTTCTGTGCTGCTCCTCAATAAATATCCTGGTCATCAATTCCCCCGGTTACAGCTGAACTTAGAGAGTTTTGTGCCTCCAAGACACATTTGCCACTGCTGTCCCTGACTCAGTCATTTTCTATTTGTTTGTGAAGTGCCATGTCCACAAGCTCTCTAGTTGTTGTTACCAAAGTATCACTTGCTGAGCTAGTGCATGACCTGCATAAGCCTTCTGATGGTGTATCCTCAGAATAAATGAATTCCTCTGAGGAGTCATTTCTTGGGCCACCTTGACCACCTCCAAATGGATGCATGACATCGCTATGTAATTGAAAAACATGACTGAGACCTGTCGATGTGAGAGTGATTGAAGTCTTGTTGTACATATTGCCATGTTTACCTCACTGTTGTCACCAAGTCAACATGATTAAGTGTTGTATTCTTTTTGTCTGTTTAATATTTAACCCTGCCCCCACCCCCCCTTTCTGATATGGCAAAACATACTGATACTCTGAGTGATTATGCTTTTCTGCCTTTTCCTGCGTTGTATCTGCTGTTTTACAGTATTTTGTGTGGATCCTTGAATTAGTAAGTATTCCTTTTTTGATATAATTGGTTCCTCCCTCTTGTTACTGCTTGCCATTTAGATCATTTTAATGGCCTGCTCATTTCTCTACCTCAGAATCACACCATGCCTGTAGTATTTTCCATAGCAGCTGAAAAAGAGATAAAACTTGCTGCAGAGATGAGCAGGGAAGGGTTTAAAATGGAGTGGTGAGAGAGTAAAAAGTGAATAAAGCAGGAAATGTTGAAGGGCAAGTGACGAAGCAGGAGTGAAGATGAACAGAAATAATGGAATGGAGGGAGAGAGAAAAGAAATACAGATTTGAGCAGGAGGGCAAGGGAATGTCACTAAATTAATAGCCTTTTCGCTAAATCAGCAGGACAATGGGATAAATAACCACCACCTGTATAACAATTCCAAAAATTGAAATGAAGGGGATTAAATGGAGATTACATGAGGAATAGAAATACATATGAACAAAGATGGTAGAAGCAAAACTGAAGAATGATAGAAAAAATATTGTAAAACAAGATAGGTTACCACTAACCGTACTCATGACTTTAACTAATTTTCCATGACTCGTCCCCAATTTTTCTGGAAATTTACCAAAACAAAATTTATAATTTTCTTCATTGCTGTTTGAGTAAAAACATTCTTCACGATAACCATTTTAAATTTACTTTATACCAATTTATTTTTGTCCTTCAGACCTATGTTCTTGGCTATTTAAAGTAATACTCTATTCCTATCTTTTCTTTTTTATTAATCTAGTTAGTGTGAGCCACATACAATATAGTGCTTTGCGCACGACTGTTCTGTGATAAACAGATGCCCTGGTTATCTTTTACAGTGAAATTTCCTATGAATATGAATCTCAGCAGAAAGGCACTGGTAATATAGCAACTTATAGGAAAAGTTTTACATACTTTTAACCATTAGTGATGTGTAACAGTTGCATCATTTGCCATGCACTGCGCTTGTTACTAGCTGCAACTTTGAAGTTGATGGTTACATCTGATCCTGATGCTCAATAGTTTTGTGGTGCGGGAGTTCCTAAGGTTGTTTCTAATATGTTCATCTAAGTTGCTGTCCATGGATGACCAACTTTAGCATCATATGCAGCTTCAGCTGATCACTAATAGCTGATCCTGTCACACACAATTTTCAAAAATCAATTTGCATCTGTAGATTTTGTTAATCTGCCCGTACCAAGTTTCAGCACTCCAAAGGTAATTTCCATTTAGCATTACTACAGTTGACACTGTGCAAGAGTGTCATTATTGCACTGGCTGCCATGCTTACATAGCTGTAAAACCAGCTCTCTTTTCTCAGAGGCAGATTTTGATGCTTATTTGGGGAGAAATGGCGTATAAGTAGTATTCTACTTGCTGCAAATTAAAATACTGGAATAGCACACCTGGTGGACAATGTTAACTTCCTCCTTAAATCTTAGATTGTGGCTATGCATCTGATCCGTATGTAGACACAGCATATATCTTGAGTCATCTTAGAACACTGTGATGCTGCAAAGAACATGGGTCACCAAGTAGTTCAGTTAGTGAGCATGATTTGACTTTGTCTGCAATGGCATTTGTCATCCTCATAACGGCTTCATAGATGAAATCTACCCAGGATATATTCCCTCGCGCTGAATAAAATCTATATACTGCAGTGAATGCAAAGTTCTTTTGCTGGCCTGGATGAGAGGAGCTGTTCAGATTGTTAGCAGCAAGCTTCGTTTAAATGGACAAGTTTAATTAAACACAGATGTTGTACTTTGCTGCTGCTAATGTGGGTGGCAGTAAAGTAAATGAGACTGCTCACACGAGATATTGTAGGTAACACCAAAAGAGGCTGTTTCTACAAGTGCTCATGAAAACTTTCAGAGGATGTAGATGTCACTGACAATTCCAAAATCCAGCATTTATTGCCCATCCTTTATTGCTCATGAGAATGGTGGGCACTTCCTTGAACCATGTGGTGGAGGTACTCCTACAGCCCTATTGGTAGAGTGTTTCAGGATTTTAATCCAGCAATCATGAAGGAGCAGTCATATACTTCCTAGTCAGGATGGTGTGTGACTTGAAGGGAAACTTACAGGTGGTCGTATTTCCACACGGCTGCTCTTGTTCTAATAGCTAGTAAAGGTTGCAGATTTGGGAGTTGCTGTCAAAGAAGCCTTCAGCTGCTGCAGTGCATCTTGTGGATGATACACATGGTAGTTGTGTTTGCATTATAACACTTCTGCTAACATTGATGTGACCTCAGTAATGTTACCAGACAGGTTTAAAGAACTTTCGTAGCCTAAACGGAAAGCATGGTAAAGCTGATTGGTATGTTTGTTGTATTATTGTGGTGTTCGTCTCTCCATCCCTCCCCCTCCTTACAGTCTTGTGAAATGTATACATTTGTACCCACAGCGATGTGATAACAGAGTAAGCGTTTCAGTGCTGATTGAAGCTACAGAGCTGGAACACATCTGAGGCTGGAGTTGGAACAAACTAATGAATACTATTAGTGCACAAGTTTGACTAAAGAACCTGCTCAGCAGCTGCTCCCCTGAACACTAGATTAGAGTCCTTGCTGCAGACAGCTGGAAGCATGTGGCTAACATATATTTAGAAATGCTTCATTGATAGCTGCTTCTGGCCACATTGCTCTGAGTTCAGCTTGCATTAACTTGTATATATCTAATAAAAAGGAGCAAGTGAGGCCAGAACCTAATGGAACTAACAAGCTTCAGTGGAGTTGATTTAAAACACTTCGAAAACTGGATAACGGAATGAAGATGAAACTGCATTGTTGTTATGAGATTATGTGAAGCCCTGTTGGTTCTGCAATTGTGCAGAGCAATAGCACACTGGTTTGCCGTTCCATAAACTTTCTTCAGCATTTGTATTGTAAAATCCAGTGATCTAGTGGCACTGCTGTACCAAATAAGTTGTTTGTGCCTCAGTTTTACTGACGTAACAATGATGGAATGAACTTTCATATACTTGATTGCTAGCACAGTTGATTCCTGATTTTGGCTGTGGATTAGCTAGTACTGAACACTTCCTCGAAGAGGTAAATGACAGTTGGAACATTTCCATCTATCCTGCTGTATAGCGGCATTTCTAGCAAGCGACTGATTCTTGTTTGCTTGATGGGAAACAATGCAGCGCACAGAGATTGAAATAGTGTTAAAAATAGCTACAAGAATAAGACAAGAAGCAGAGATTTTTGCATTCAAGTTAAAGCATCAGAATATGGCCACTATCATCTTGTACCAAGTACAAACTATCGTTTGAGGAAATCTATGAAAAATGAATTATTTTTGCTCATTTTGCAAGTTTTGTTCGGTAATACTATTAGATGCTTAGACATAAGATTGAATGCATACACGTTTTCAATGTTGTAATGGAAAATCTGACTGCAAGGACTAAAGGAACAGAATATTGCATATTTAATAAACAGTTTGAGGTGGCATGGTAACACAGTGGTTAGCACTGCTGCTTCACAGCTCCAGGGACCTGGATTCGATTCCTGACTTGGCTCACTGTCTGTGGAGTTTGCACACTCTCCTCGTGTCTGCTTGGGTTTCTTCCAGGTGCTCCAGTTTCCTTCCACAGTCCAAAGATGTGGGGGTTAAGTTGATTGGCCATGCTAAAAATTGCCCTTAGTGTCCTGAGATGCGTGGGTTAGAGGGATTAGTGAGTAAATTCATAGGGATATGGGGGTAGGGCCTGGGTGGGATTGTGGTAGTGCAGACTCGATGGGCCGAATGGCCTCTTTCTGTACTGTCAGGTTTCTATGATGATTTTTATGAGTTTGCCTTATGTAAGAAAACTGTGTTAATGGAACTTAAACATTCTCCTTCCTATCAAAGCACAGACCTAACTTTCTATACACTATTAGGTAAGGCAAATTGCATTCTGTTTTATTGCATCATAACAAACAAGTCTGATTTTTGGCTGCTTTGAAGTATCGAGTAAAGTTTGAATGTGAGTGAAATTTGAAGTTTCAGGTTTTCCATTTTGAATCCAGCATCGAGCGTACAGAAAGAGAAGACAGTTTGGTTTGCAGCACCTAGAGTAATACCTTTGGCTGGATGCTTAAATACCAAACAAGACTTAAATCGAGGAAAATGCCTTAATTTTTTACATTAATCATATCTGGAGCAGTCTGCGACAAACACGGAGTAATAATCGTGAATAACGGTGACAAATTGTATAAAATAAATTTGTCAAGGTGCAGCAATGCATCTTTTCTTTTGTCCTCCAATGATCACTTTGGCATGTTGCAGAAGGATTAATTGCTCGTTTAGCATCAGACTGAATATAGTGAAATCTGTAATAGAATGCTTTTCCCATTCTTAAACATAGCACTACATTGTTTATCAGTGCTTAGAGATTAATGAGGAAATGCATGAGATAACTAACCCTACAAATCGACATTATTGCCCTCAATCTCCTTTAAGGAAAGAAGTTCTGCATCTTTAGTGGCCCATTTATAAAGGTAGGCAGGGTATAAAATAGATCAATTGGTGAGCAATTTGGTTCGTAAAATGATTGAAGATTCTTGCAGAAAATATTTTGTTTTAAAATAATCTATGTGGAATATTTCTGAAGATTCATGTTTCACAATATTTTAATAGATTTAAAATAGCATGCAAAAGTTGATGTTTTATTTTTGCTTTAGCATCCACACCCTGACAAATGACACAGAACTTGTATTTATTTTATCAGAACTTCTCACACCTCTGTACATTCCAAACAGCTTCATTAATTATTTTTTGAAATAAGTCACAGTTTTGTTGTCAAACATGGGAGTTAATTTATGTAACACAAGATTGCATGAACTGCATTGAGATGGATGGAAAATATATCTATTTGGTATTGACATGTTGGCGAAGACACGTATCATTTTCTGCTCCTCTTTAAAAAGTATCATGGTGTCTTTACTTGGCCTACATTTAATGTGTTGTGCCCAGTAAAGGCATTTCTTATTTATAACTTTAAATGTGGACTGCATTCAGTGTGCAATTTTCTGGATCTGTCTTTCTTTTAAAAATGGGCACTGAGCAGACATCCAAAATGGCTGCCATGGGTCACTTGGCTTTTTGCAACAGAAAGATGAACTCATGTCTGAAAATGCCTTCAGAAAGTTCTCAAATGCAGGTGGGTTTCTCAGGTGTAAAGCACCTTTCCTGGCCAGCTCATGAAAGAGATCTAGTAAACAATGGCTGCCAGATATGGCGGAATCATGAGGATGGAATATCAAATAAGGTGTTCTGGTGAGATAATCATAGCTGTTACATTGACAGGCTATCATTCATCATACACGCACACACACTCGAGCACGCACACACACTCGAGCACGCACACTCACTCGAGCACGCACACTCACTCGAGCACGCACACTCACTCGAGCACGCACACTCACTCGAGCACGCACACTCACTCGAGCACGCACACTCACTCGAGCACGCACACTCACTCGAGCACACATACACTCGAGCACACACACACTCTCTCTCTCAGTCTCTCACTCATTCTCTCTCTCACTCTCTCTCTCTCACTCTCTTTCTCCTCACTCTCACTCTCTGTCTCACACACTCTCTGCACGCTCTCTCTCTGCGCGCTCTCTCGACGCCCTCTACACTCGCTCTCTCTACATTCTCTCGCTCTCTCTACACTCGCGCACTCGCTCTACACTCGCGCGCTCTCTCTCTCACCCAATGGTTGGCTTCCAAAGATGGCACCAGAGAGAGGCAACTTCTTGCAAGCTGTGCCCAGCATACCTTCTAATTCTATCTTTTACTCTCGTTCTATCCTAAAACTTCATTTTAACTCTTTTAAGCTCTCTAACAATGTTCTAATTCAATCTTCTACAAATTTGGGCACACTAGCTATGACTGTAACATTACATTCTTCTCATCTCTTTCTCTATGAACGGTATGCTTTGTCTGTATAATGTGCAAGAAACCATACTTTTCACTGTATACTAATACTTGTGACCATAATAAATCAAATTAATGGCAGCTGGCTGCCATCTCCCAACTCCTCGAAACATGATTTATTTTAAAAACATCTGACATGCATCATCAACTGAATAATCTATGTATGGACATCCTTTGTGCGGCATCCTCATTCACTTTTGAGGATTTCTGCCTGTGCTGCTGTTTCCAACCAAGAATTGAAATCTGTCCTGAAGGAACCACACTGTGTATTTTGATTTTGTAGACTCTTGAAATCACGTGAATTAATATTCATTTCTGTGGTTCTTTTCTTATGTTATCCATTTTCTATATTCTATTTTCTATTTCTTCTCTTTTCTATTGCATTTTTGTATACCTACGAGTGTGTGTGTGTGAGGTTGCCAACAGGCTTTCTTTATATATGCTTTCAGTCCTTGATCAAATAATGCCCATCACCTGCATATCTTTAACAACATCATCAACCAAACATTAACACTACATTCAATCTGGGAGAACTGTATGTTGAAGCTGAAGTGTTCCATTCCCAGCAATGTCACATCTCATCCTTTGATAAACCAAGGGATTACTACTTTTAATTTTTATAATCAGAAGGAAACTAGTGAGAAAACAGAGATTATGAAAAATTAAATATAAAAACCAGAGTAATAGCTCTGGGTACCTCCATTTAGAATAACACAATCCTGCAGCTACTTTATTGATTGTTGTGTTGTTGGGAGGGTTGAAGCCAAGTTAAGGAAATCTTACTCTATTTCAGTTCTGCGAACATTGCCTTAACACTTCACAGAACAGATTTTCAACAACGTACTGCAGATGTTCACTTGAATTTGCCAGCACCCCGTTCATTTTCACAAGGATTGCTTAATGTGATTTATGGGGAGATGTTTCAATGATAACTAATCAGAGACGTAGCTAGCCCAAAGCCAATCCTAACAACCTTCGATAAAATATTGCCTAATAACTGGTCTAATAATGCCAGAGGTCTAATCATGTGTGACCCTGGAAGGCAATATGCCATAAATAAGGTGGAACAAATATCAGACACATGACAGGAAGTCTTGAATATTGTTTTGGAAACCTGACCCTAATAACTTGTGCATCGTATTCATAACTAAGATATTAATTTAGAATGTGAGAAAGTTAAATCATAGCAACATGGTTCATCTCTCATTCTAGATTACATAAGGCAGTGTTAAACGTTAAAGGTGTTTGCTGATAAATTCCAATCATGGCTAATTATTTACTTAAATTTACTTTTGCCTTTTTGGTGTAAATGTAAAAAAGTTAATTCATAGGTGCAAATCAATGCATTGTCTGAGTACTGATTAATGAATCGAATTTGCATACCGATATAACAGCTACTTTCTAGTCAACCAGACTTTTGACCATTAAATTTCACTCTTCATAGAGAGAATAGATTGCTTAATTGCTTGGTGTGATGTTCACACGTTCCTCCTCCTTTAGTACAATGATTCCCAATTTACTTTCCTCACTTAGTAAACTAGTTCTTCTCAATTAGAACAAGCTAAAATTTTCAGAATTATTTTTCCCATCACTGATAAACTTTGTGCTGTTGAATAACTATCGATGAGATTTGGAAGAAATGTATTCTACTGAAAGTTCGAAGTGATTTTAGGAACGCTTCTTTCACAGTAAAGAAATTATAAAGAAAAGCTGACTATTTGACTTTTTGGGCTTAAATGAATACAACATTTTCATTCTTGCTGCAGATGAAGATAGAAAAATGCTGCTGGTATTGCTTTAAGAGTTTATAATGTCAAACATTCCCTACAAGGCTCAAGTTCTCAGAATCTATTTGAATACCATGTGGCATCACCAGGTGTTGGATTCTTGAGCAATTTAACAATTATTCAGTGAGATTATATAGCCTACTCATAATTCTCATGTGAAAACATTCATAAATATAATGAAAAATGGTGACTCAAGTCTCTGAATCTTTAATTTATTACTTAAATCTAATCATTCTCTCTTCTATTGCCAAGCATCTCGTCTATTCAGTTAAAAACTATACCTTTGGTTCCATGTATACCACGTTCAAGAACTTGGTTTATGCCATTTTTCTGAGCATGGGCATTATGATTGGTAACCTGTCTGTGTTTGTTGCCAAGCAAGTAGGCAGCATACACATTTGCTGCTGCCTCCTCATTTCCCTGATTAGAGCATTAGTTTCCAGCTGCTAAGCTCTCAGCAGGAGGCCGAGCAGCAGTCTGCAGACAGCACATGCGAGTTTGTGGGAACTTGATTGAATCATTGAGGGCTATTGCTGAATGTCACTGCTGCAACCCTGGAGGAAAATGGACCAGCAGCCAGAGAAAGGCCTTCCACGTTAATGGATATGGTGCTAGGAACCATATTCATTGAGGTGGAGGGGAGAAGAGTCAGGGGACCAGAAAACCCTCAAGGCTCACCCTCAGAAGAGCCTCACAGCATCAGGGACCCAGGTTCAATTCTGACCTCAGATCACTGTCTGTGTGGAGTTTACACATTTTCCCTGTGTCTGTGTGGGTTTCCTCCCACAATCCAAAGATGTGCGGGTTAGATTGATTAGCCAGACAAAATTGCCCCTTAGTGTCAGGGGAATTAGGGTAAATGTGTGGGGAATGGGGCCTGGGTTAGATTGTTGTCATTGTGAGCTTGAGGGGCCGAATGGCCTCCTTCTGCACTATTGGGATTCTATGAGTTTTGGGGACAGATGACCATAAAATAGAATCCCTACAATACAGAAAGAGGCTATCCAGTCCATCAAGTCTGCAACGCCTCTGCAAAAGAGCATCCCAACCAGGCTCTCCCCTCCACCCTATCCCCATAACCTTGCACCTTGCCCATGGCTGATCCACCGAACAGGCACATCTTTGGATTATGGGTAGAAACCTAATCACCCAAGGAAACCGACAGGCTTCCGGAGCGCACTCAAAAACCCATAGAATCTGTAATTCTATAAAGAGAAGACGTCTAATAATCTTGTGTGTGGCCACTGTTAGTAAATACATTTTCATATGACATCATCTGTCCAACATACTGTCACCTCTCACTGCTCACCACAATACATCTCCATTCACTTACCCTTAAGCTGTCCCTGGCATTCAGATCTCACACCTAACATCCAGATACTCCACCTCGCCCTTGTGCCCTCACTGAGAATATTGGGAATGACAATATGTTTGTGCCAATACCTTTCCAAACTTCGGGTTTACCCTCATCCTGCTATCTGGCATTATAAGCAAGCTGCAGATAGTGTGACCATTGTCAAGAAAAAGTGATAGAATTAAGTGATACGTGGTTGTTATTAGTGGGCATTGGAAATAAGGTATCGATTTAAATGAATTTAATTTAGTGTTTTTGTGTCGGCAAGGATACAACTCTATTTAGATTCACGTTCAACAAAGGTGTTTCTACGTATAGGGTTCTTGGTTTCAGTTCAAACTGTGTTTCTTTTGTGCCAAAAGGGTTTATGACATGAAAAGTAAACACAACTTGACGAACAAACTAGATGTTGCTTAGCAACCAGAGGCACCTTTGGATTAGAAAAGCGGTTTGAGTATGTTTTAAACTGAAATTCCAGGCAGTTGAAGATAGGAAGCTAGAGAGGGAACAGCTCTGCTGGAAGCAGGAAAGCTATATAATGCGGTGCCCCACAAGGCTGTGTCCACAGCCCCTTACTATATTCCTTTACACCTATGACCAAATTCCCCTCCAATTCAATTTTCAAGTTTGCTGATGACACCACCATAGTGGGTCAAATCTCAAACAATGATGAGACGGCGTACAGGAAAGGAACAGAGAATCTGGTGAATTGGTGCAGCAACAATAATCTCTCCCTCTATATCAGTAAAATAAAGAGATAGTCATCGACTTCAGGAAGCGTAAAGGAGAACATGTCTACATCAATGGGGATGAAGTGGAAATGATTGAGAGCTTTAAGTTTTTAGGTGTCCAGATTACAAACAACCTGTCCTGGTCCCCCTGTGTTGACACTAGAATTAAGAAAACCCATCAATGCCTATACTTTCTCAGAAGACTAAGGAAATTTGGCATGTCCTCTAGACTCTTATTAACTTTTACAGATGCACCATACAAAGCATCCTTTCTGGTTGTATCAGTTTGATATAGCTAGCTCCTGCTCTGTTTAAGATCGCAAGGAACTACAAAAGATCGCAAATGTAGCCTAATCCATCACACAAAAACCAGCCTCCCATCCAATGATTCTGTTTACACGTCCTGATGCCTCAGAGAAGTAGCCAGCGTAATCAAGAACCCCACGCACTCTGAGCATTCTCTCTTCCACCACCTTCCATCAGGAAAAAGATACAGAAGTCTGAAGTCACATACCAACTGATTCAAGAACAGTTTCTTCACTGCTGCCATCGGACCTACCTTATATAAAGTTATCTTTCTCTACATCCTAGCTATGGCTGTAACGCTACATTCTGTAACCTCTCCTTTCCTTCTCTGTGAACAGCATGCTTTGTACAGTGGACAAGAAACAATGCTTTTCATTGTATACCAATATATGTGGCAATAATAAATCAAATCAAAAATCAAATTAATGGAATAATGGGTACAAAAGCAAGCTCCAGAGAAGCTAATGAATGGTTTCTAGGAACTGGAAGATTGAAGTTCAAGGAACAAAGAGAAATTGCCATTACAGCAGAGTTCATATTTTATAAATGTACTGTTTTCTTGTTGTTAAAACGCTAATTAGCAATCCTGTAACCCTCTGTTCCTGCATGTTTTCTAAATAAAGTAAAAGTTACAGTGTTTTGAGTCAGGATTCTATTCTAGGATCTTTCTGTCCAGTAGTGACATCAGCTGGGATCGTAACACTATAGAGCTTTTGCTTTCCACCCCACTTCCGTTATCCCTTTCTGATTCCAACGATGGTTCCGACACCTGCTAACTCTGTCACACAGCAGAAAACAAATCAATAAATAGTATTAGGTGCAGTCGTTGTTCATCACCCTATATTAATTATAATTTATTTATAACTTGAATATCTCTTCTTCCTCACCAATTTGTAAACTTCTGACTCTGGTAACTTGATATTTATAGGAAAAAAGTTTTAATGCGTGGTGCAGTTGTTTCAGGAATAGGTTTTTTAAATCATTCTTGCTTTGAAACATTTATTTTCCTGATTTTAAATTTGTCTTAATTTATTTTGAGGATGTATATGACGTTCATTGATTCCCTTCCTATTAGTTTTTATTTTTCATTGGTTTCAGTGAACCTATTCTCCGTCCAGTTGCATCAGTTTTGTGAAAGGGATTTATTCTATAGAAATAGCCCCTGATATCTGAATGTAAATTTGTTTATTTCATAGCTTGTGAGTGTTGCTCTATAATTACTGACTTGGCTTGTTGTTGATATGCAAGGTGGAGGGCCACTTTGCTATGTCATTTAAGCATGTAACCCCCAATCTAATGAGGCATCCCTTGTCATTTACTATTCTGCAGCAGGTTTGAAATGAATTGCAAATGGGAAATTAGTTCTGTTTGCATAAGCAATCGTTCTAATAAAACTGACTTTGCATTTCATCATATAAGTTCAGAGTCGATGCCCTGTATTAAAATTAGACATCAGACAACATTTAAGGATGACTCCCCCTGCTATAAAATGTAACCTGTAACCCTTACTTGTATTTACACATTCAAATAAAATTAACTCAGAATGCCAGGATGAAGGCTAATTATGTAAAAGTATAAAATGCAGATGCTGCTTTGGAAAATTTGCCATGTGTTCAAATTGCCGTGAATATTGAATATGCATTTTACACTCCAGATTATAAAAAAAATTGATGTTGCGTTCGAAGGAGGTTGCCAGAAAGTAATTGCAGTATTGCTCGGATCATGGATTGCTTAACTCTGTGATGTTGCTGGATAAACAGATTGCCAAGTGGCTGCAATAGATAGATTCTACAGTCTCGTGACACACGTGAGCTCTCAGCACTTGAATCTTAGTTCTGAGAATAATTATCAATTTTCTTCTTTCAATTGTGAGTATCCAACACCCCATTCCCCCCTCCCCCACTCCGTGAAAAAAAAGGATTAAGAATTTTGTATATTTAAAATGTGAGTGCCTCATCTGAAACTTCAAAAAAAAATAGATTGAAATTTAGCCTAGGGACTAGTGACAGGTCACTCTTCACCAATGGCCTTGAATAATCATAACTAAAAATAGTTTCAGCGAGTTTCATTTGTGGTCCCACTGCAGTAGTCTGCAGCACAAAACTCCCTTTGCAGCAATACAATCAAAAAAAAGCAGAGGGAGTGAATCAGTTGAATGTCAGAAATAATAGTTTCTGGAAGGTTAGTTTCATGACTATAGGGCTAGCTGCAGTATTATCAGGTAGTTTGGATACTGTTTATATCTGAAACGGAAGGCTCTGGAGCTCAATCCAAGAATCCATTTCTAGTTATTGAAATGTTTAATACAGCTATTTCATTATTTATTTAGCCAGCTGTTTATCTGCTGTCACAAACCTTTCCATGCATCTTTCCTTTAAATTTTTCAAACCTTGCAAACAGGATTTAATCAAGTAACTTAAAAAGAAACATTTTTTGTATTTCTTAACCTCACTTGCATTTCCTTGGACATTGCCATTGAAATTGCACTGTAAGAAATTCAAAGGCTGATAACTTAAAATCTATTTGGAATGGGATTGATTTATAATTCTCTAAAGAGCAAGCTACTTAAATTTCATACAATAAATAAAACATATTGTAAATAATGTGAAAGTTACTCTAGTTTTTATTATGCTGTAGGTTTAATTATTCTGCTTGCAATTTAGTTGTTATAAGAATGAAGATTCACAGTGTATTTGGACACCACCCTTCTAGGATGACTAATATTCATAGAAGTCTGCTCTGCTATGTTCCACGTGTTGTAGTTTGTACGTTTGAATGGTAATTTCTGATGTGAGGATTTTGCATTCTGAGTTTCACTCCTTGAGTTGAATATAAAATAGGAAACTAGGAATAGGCCATCCTGCCACTCAAGCTTGTTTCACCATTCATTTAAATCATGGCTGATCTGTACCTTAATTCTATTTACCTACATTTGTTCTAGATCCCTTGATGCCCTTTTAAAAAAAACTATCAATCTCAGACTTGAAAATTATAATTGATCCAGCATTCATGGCCGTGTGGGAGAACAAATTCCAGATCTGTGCTCTTGAAAAGATGTCTGATTTTGAGTGCTAATTTTAAGATTCTGTTCTGGTATCTATTCTGTTGAATCCTTGTTGTATTGAAGATTTTGTACAACTGAAACAATGTAGATGGTTGGATGTGAATCAGGCTACATCGTGATGCTACACCACGGGTCTTTTGGTGGCTTACACACATATATGGTGGTCGCCCTACCTACTTTGATAGTGATGGAGTAGGAGCCATCTGATCTTAAGTCTGCTGCATTTTCGGTGAGGCTTCCCTTGATGTAGATGGCTAGGCTAGGGATTTTGTTATCCCTGCTTGCAAAGAGTCAGTACCTGAGAAAATGGACTCAATGGCTGGATTGTTTCATGAGTTTGGTTTACTGTAGGATTACTAAGTAACAATTCTTTTGCAAGCAGCTCATGTTTTGCCCAGCGTGAGTTTTCAACATTGAGCTGCTATATTTATGTTGCTGGCACAAATTCTTGGCTGCTTTGCTCCTGAAGGAATTCATTTTCCAGGGGGTTGTTGCTGCTTACAGCTGAAGAACTCCAAGATACGGAGAAAACATTTATTGTAGATCTGTGACCTCTGGAAGCCTATTTCAGAAAATGGAGACTTCAACTAAATGTTGCCAAGTCTGTTGTTTCAGTCTTCTGCCTGGAAAGGTTGAAGGTCAACAAGAACATGCTCTGTGGCCTAGCACTTACTCATGACTTGATGCCAAAATGCCAGGCATCACTCTTCACTTTATCTACCAGCAACACCTCCAGAACACTGGAACTAAGGTCAAAAATAACAGTGATTATCATTACAGAAACTGGCGGGTATCACCTGGGACAGCAGAACCAATGCACTATGCACTGCTTCAGTCACCCTGGTCCAACCAGCAACACAGTCCCAGCTATTCAACCTGCACTGGTTGGAGCTGTTGAATGATTGTTAACCACCACATCAAACTATAACTGCTTCCCCAGCCATATGAAACAAAAACACTGCTGTAATACAGGAAATCAGTTTGAAACTGACATCTATCCACTGTGAAATGTTTCTGTATTAATAATCTTTATTCAATACATCATGTGTTATCTAATTTATTATCTACTTTTATAATGGATTCATTTTCTGTATGAATCCATTATGTGATTTAAAGCTTTTATGAAACGTGATGTATTTATAGTTAACTATGAGTGAGATATTGCCTGTTGCAATCATGATATCTAATCCAAACATGTAAAATGTGATATTTCAATGCCTTAACTGGACTGCCTGTTCCTACCCTTCAACAACTCCAATTCAGTAAGAATGCCTGACCCATATCCTCAACCTCACTGAGTCCTCCATTCACTTTTTAACCTGTTCCTATCATGTCAAATTAGCTTTACATTCACCAGCAACTGTATTTCAAGATCATCATCCTTACTTTCATGTCTTTCTGTGACCCCACCTTAGCCGTTTATTCCAACATGCGCTGTTTCCTCTGCTTCACCGTGGTCAGCTGTCCCTGGTTAAGTTGATCTTTCTCTACACCCGAACTATGACTGTAACCACTACATTCTGCAGCATTTCCTTTCCTTCTCCCCCACATATTTATGAATGGTATGCTTTGTATAGAGCACAAAAAACAGTACTTGTCACTGTATGCCAATACATGAGACAATAATGAATCAAATCAGAAAAATTCTTCAACACCTCCTTTTCAACTTCTGAAAACCTCCAAAAATCCATTCACTTCATTCATGCCTTGCCCTCCTTGATCTTCCTATTTTCACCCCTTTCGTTCCCACTCCGTTGGCGGGATTTTCTGGCTGATCCCACCCATAGGATTTCCTGGTCCTGCTGAAGCCAAAGGAGATTTTAATGGTTCGTCAGACAATTCTGTCCCATGTTTCTCTCTATTCTCCATCCTAGAGAGGCTTGAATTATTTCTTGCACTTCTCAAGTGGTGGTTTAGAAATGGAGAGATTGAGAACGTTTTTAAGGAAAGAAAGAAAAATCCTTGGCAGGCCACTGTAGTTCCACATATTATATGTTCTGATAAATGATGTCCTCTGACCATCTGATCACTGGTGCATGCTTATATAGACTACAGTAAGTTGATGGATTGCCTCAGTTAGCACAATCTATCCAAATGTTCAGGGTTCCTTTAATGTGTAAGTAGATTAAACTATATATATATGATCCATGCAGTAATTTAAATTAATTTTATAATTTTCATTATAAGTCACTAAAAAGTCATCATTCACTGTATTAATTTCAACATTAAAAATGAGATTTAATAGTGATTTATTGGGCTAAAATTATTTCAATATATATTCGCTTTTAAAACCCAAGGACACTCTGCCTAATTATGTTATAAAATGTATTTGTATAATTAAAACATATTAACTTGCTGTAATCTTTGACCTATTAAAAATGAATATTAACAGGCAACAATTTGCCCAGAGTAATGTAAAAAGTTGTTCAAACAATTGGTTCAAAAAGATGATGTTGGTGATACTTATGTTATTTAGTCACACCGGCAAACTAATAAAAGGAACAATTTTCTTGATTACTAAGTTAAAATGAAAAGGTTTATTTCAATTTTAAAATGTTGTCATGGAACTGTTGCTGATTAGGACATTTCTCTTTGGAATGCTTGTTCTTCAAGGGCCAGAATGTTGAACGTAGGGCACAGTCTTACCAGCCATTCACACCCCACCATTGCTGCCAATGAGGATAGAGAATTTGATGCTTAGCCAAATCTGCATTCACTGCTGCGGGACCTAAAAATCATGCCGGCGTGAACAGCCGGAAGATATCGCCTGTACTATCTTTGGTGCCTACTTTTTAACGAGCAATTTTAAAAATAAAATTTTAGGGTTACTCAGAACTTGAAGGAGCGATATGTTTACATCAAATTAGATAAGCAAAGGGAAGATTTTTTTTCTTTATGCAATTACCCAGAAACTGAGCTCCTGCTTCTATTCAGACCAAAAAGCAGTGGAACTTTTTTATTGGGATTGAGGCTGTGTCTCAATCCTGGAAAATAACAACCTAATATAAACACAATAACAATACTTCGTAACACAATAACAACAACTCCCGTGCAAAAGGAGTGGAGTCCATCATAAGCTATCTGTAATCTTCCGGGGTTTCACCTCTTAAGGTTATGCCTTCCAGGGTTACAAATAGATCCACAAATACTTCCAAAGTTCCATTCCTCGAGGCTATACCTTCCAGGGTTACATCACTCCTTCAAGCCTCATTTGAGGAACTGTGACAGGCTTGCTCGTACTTTACACACAAGTTTGTTTAGTCCTTCTCATGCACACACAAAGGCGCTTGGATTTCCCAGTGCCCTGTAAAAGACATTGATTTACTAAAAGTATTTTACGTCTCATTTTCCTGATTTTTGTACATAGGGAATAAGCATTCCCTGAGCAAGAATCAGAAATATCAATCCTCAAAATTTGCTATTAGTTACATTACACTGTGGAGACTGAAGTCATTACAAAATGCAACCCATGTTCCAGATAAATCAGTTGTGCCAAAACAGAGCCAGCATAAAGTAAACCTATCTCTGGAATTATGTTCTTACTAGTTTAGTTGATATTGGTGCCAGTAAATTTGGAGAGCAAATTAACCCAATTTACTTTATGTTTCTGAAATTTCAAGCAATATGAAATTACAATGAATGAAAACAGATCAAATAAAAATGCAGAATGCAAAATACTGCAGATGCTGGAAATCTGAAATAATAGTAAATGCTGGAAATACTTATCGGATCGTAGATAGAGAAAGGAAAGGAGTTAGATTGACTTTGTTAGTCTCTGACCAAAATGAAAGGAATTGCAGTTTATTCTGCCAAGTAAGCAGAGTTCAATCTCAGTCTCTGGCACATTCATTTCTAGGAAGATTTTCATTTCACCGTGGAATCAAAGCAATCTTCATTGAACACAATGTTTGAAACCAAAGTCTTGGTTTGGTTAAAGCCCTTTATTTGAATCAGGGATGCTTTTGCTGGTCGTTAACTGAACCCAATGAAGCAAAACCATAAGATTGGCTGTCTTTCTCAATTATGTCATTTCACATGGCTGCACAGAAAAATAAATTACAATGAGTAAAACAAAAATCAATCAAATAGAAGAGAGGTTGCTGTATCTAAGGTTTTCAGTTTTGGTTTGATCAGATAACACATTCAAGTGAAGCATTAATGCAGGAGTAAACATTCATGGTGGTCAGGGTAGCATGGTGCTGTGAACATGGATGGTATCTAATCTGTCCCACTCAATCACTTCATTTTATTTGATTACACCTGTATTGGTCTTAAAACCCAAAAGAAAACTAACAACTGACAAGATTATGCATACAGTGGAGCTGGCTGTGTTCCGTGAAAACCCTTTGAGAAATCTGGATTGGTGGAATAGAAGGGAAAAGATGAAAAGAGTCTGAGGTGGCTTTGTCTTTGTAACTCAGTGAGAAGACCATTAACGGAATCAATTAATGGACTTCATATACAATTTTCATTTGTGTCTTTTGGAAAACAGCTGCATCAAAGATCCTCTGCCACAGTTGCTTTGATTTTTCCCTTGCTCTGTTTGAATTGGAATGTGTGCAATCCTTTCTAAGGTTACTTGTTAAAAGCAGAGAATAACAAACTTCCTACACTGGTTTCATACTCCCACACACACCACATTTTCCCCAAGTTAAAGATTCTGTCCATTATGGATTTTTCTGAACAATAGGTTGTAAATTTGTGATGTGCACTTTGTGCTTCATCTCTCTCAGTATTTAATCTGGCAAGATATCTTCAGATTATTAGTTCTGCTGTTTGGGCTTTTAGACCAGTTACCAAAATATAAATATAATCCTGCCATTTCCAGTCAGAGCTGATTTCATGGCTGCAGTGAAGGCATTTTCGATTCAGCTGTACACATCACAAAAAAAAGCATATCTGAGAAACTGCAGATGCAGAGGTTTTCTGTGGAAGGAGTATTTCGAGCACGGTAAGCCTCTGCTATCCTGCAGTGTTTTTGTTAGTTCTAGAATATGCTGAAAGTATCCTGCAGCTCTGAACTTAAATCTAGCATCTAAAAATCAGATATGATGCATTTATTCGATTCTTATTTCATTGTATTTAAATACCAAATGGGTATAGGTAAAACTATAAATACAGTCACTAAAAGCTAGAATATTGACAATTGCTTTTCTCTAAGTTGCCAATAACTTTGTCAGAGTTAGTATAAAAATTCAGTGCTATCAATGTATGCAAACCAGCCCCAACACACTACTTATTTTGTGATGATGGATCTTTCTTTAAGAAACAAACCTAATAGATTTTAACGTTGCACTGTTTAATTAAATTGTAAAGTAGGGAATGTGGGCCTAGATTTTCCCATGGGCCTGTGGCAACTCATGCACTATTATTTGGAGACATTTGCTGATGACTGCACAGTGTTCATCAGTCCAACTTCCAATTCCTCTGATAAGAGAACAGTTTGTGCGTGCATGTTGCAAAATCAGGGACAACATTCAGGCTTAGACTGACAAGTGATATGTAACATTCATGCCACACGTGCCAGGAAATGGCTAACTCCACGAACAGAGAATCAAACCTCTTCCCCTTGGGATTACCATTGCTTTAACCTTTCACTAACATCTTGTAGGATCAGCATTGACTAGAAACTGGACCAGATATATAAACAGCAGATCAGAGGCTGGGAATTTGAGTGTGTGATTCACCTGACCCAGCAAAGCCTTTCCATCTATCTAGGAAATATTTGCAAAGCTATAGGAAAGAGGTAAAGTGGTACTAGGTCAATTATTCTTATGGTGCAGACAGGATGGGCCCAATGACCTCCTACAATGCTGTAACCACTTAATGATTCTATAAGGCACAAGTAAAGAATGTGATTGGATACTCTCCACTTTCTGGGTGAACGCAGTTCTAACAATATTCAAGAACACAACACCAACCAGAACAAAGCACCTCACCCACCACCTTAAACATTAATTTCCTTTGCCTCCACAACATAGCTAGAGTGTACACCATCTGAAAGGTGCTGCACAACTCAACAAGGCCTTTTCAGTGGCACCTCCCAAACATAGGACCACCACTACCTAGAAGGATAAGGACTACATGCTCATAGAAACATCTTCACGTCCAAGTTCTTCTCCAAATCACACACCATCTTGACTTGGAAATACATTGCCACTCCTTCATCGTTATAAGCCAAAATTCTGCAAAAATCCAACAGCACTGTGAAAGTTCTTTCATCACATGGACTGCAGTGCTGTAGGAATTAAGCTCATCCCCTCCTCCTTGAGGATAATTAAGGATGCATAGTGGTGATGCCTATATCCTGTGAAAAAATACAAAAATGATAGTGCTCTCATGTAGGTCACATAAGGAACTAAATAGCTTGACTTTGTTGTGCCTTTCTCAAAGCACCATGTAACTTTGCTACTTTGGCCTTGCACCACTGATGAAATATGCTGCAACTATGGCGGTGTCGACAATCTGTGTGCTTCACTGAAGCAATTTCTAGGCCAGAAATTCTCCGGCATTCATGCCCTGCTACCGCTGCCAGTGAGGACAGAGAATTTAACACTCAGCCAAATCTCCATTCACTGCAGCAGGACCGAAGAATCCCAGCTGCAGTGGGGTTGGAGAGTCCAGCCCCTAGTGTTTGAACCAGGTGTTCAGTAATTAAAAAGCCACGGTTATGTATTAAAAAGGGAATGTTGCTTTCACCTACAAAATGGGCAGGAAGCCAAAACCAGGAAGATCAGTGAAAGATTTTTAAGTTAGAATAAAAAGCAGGAAATATTATGGGTGCGATCTTACCGGCCATTCACGCAGCGCTCCTACTGCAGTGAGGTTGGCGAATTTGACACCCAGCCAAATCTCCATTCACTGCAGCAGGATGAAAATCTCCCACCGACATGAACGGTGGTAACCTTCCAGCCAAAGCTAAATATAGAGGGTGAACAAGGAATGAAAAAAAATTAGAAGCAAGCTCGTGAAACAAGAACAAGTGAAACGTTCAGCATATTGAGATGGATAATAGAACCTCACAAAACATAGCATGTAACATTGTCAGAGCACCACAGGTGTTGGAGGATAGAGTTTAAAGCTTATCTTTAAAGTTCATTTAAAGTTAAAGTTTAAAGCTTATTTATTAGTGTCACAAATAAACCTACATTAACACTGCAGTGACCCCTAGCCACCACACTCCAGTGTCTTTTTGGGTACACTGAGGGAGAATTTATCATGGCTAATGCACCTAACCAACACGTCTTTCAGACTTGTGGGCACTAACAGTTACTAGGTTTAGAACTGCTATTGAAGTGCCTTTTTTTTAAATGTCAGGACCCAAGTATCTTTTCAGGAAATGACCACTGGGAGCTAAATGAGACCGTGTGCACAATTTGCTATTATCAATTTTGCACTGTCATTTAAGACAAATTCATAGATCACTGTATCTCGTGCAGTAGCAAACTGCACCCATGTTCTCAGGCAGAATGCGTGCACGCACTATTCATTTTGGATTTTGATTTAATTTTTTGCTATCTTTCAAATCACTAATTCCAAGTCTGAGCTCGTCTTAAATTATCCCGATTCAATTATGCCCTACTCTGCATAAGCACTTGAGTTTTCATGACTGACATTAAGGTCCTAAAGTAATTTGGCCTTTTTATTACTTTTTGTTAAGTTTCATAAAGCCATTTTTAGATAGATGTAATCTTTAGAGCAGCACATCAGACGAATGAATGGTAAGTTACTGCTTTCACGAAGAACTGAGCTAAGAATGCTCAATCTCATTTCACATACAGAAATTGAGGGGAAAAAAAGACCATTCGTTCCCCCAGGTTCAAACCCAGGTGGCCAAGATAAAAGGATAGTCTGAAAACCCACGGCACACATCAGTTTTCTTAATTTGCTTGAATTCAAGATGAAGTAGAAATTAGTCCAATATGTTAAATTGCCGGCCTGAAATAACTATTTGTAGAAAGCTCTGGAAATAGTGGTGAGCTTTCCCCCACAAAGCTGTTGAAACTCAGTCAATTGAAAATCCCAAGCCGAGATTGATAGGTTTTTTCATTGAAACAAGGTTATTAATATTTACAAATGAAGGTAGGAAGTTAGATATAGATCAGCCATAATCTGTGGAACATGTTTGAGGAGCTGAATAGCCTATCCCTGTTCCTATGTAGCCAATGAATTGTCTATGATACAAGTTATGCTTTGTTGAGTTGCACAGTGGAAAAACCATATTCAATTATCAGAACATCAATAAATGTTCTTCTTGAGTAAGCTGGTAAGGTAGATTCATCAATACAATATTGATATTGGGTCATCCTTGCTATTTATTTGATTAGTTTACACATTCTTCAAATTTCATATGTTTATACAATTTGAACTTCATTAATTCTCAGCCATTTTTCATTTAAATATATATTTGGCATTATAATGTGTTATGAATTATGTTTTCCTGATTCTGATATTGAAACAGCTGATCACTGTAAAATACAAATACTGTCTGCGAGGATTCAATGTCACATATAATTTTCTCAATTTTTTGAAGAATTACCTGATTGTAACCAGTGTCAAAAGTGTATTTTCTGGTTTTGAAATACTGCAGCCTTGCTATCATAGAAATCCGATGCTACGGTGATAATTGATACAGACTACACTTTCATTCATTCTTCTATATTTTTATGACTTCTAAATGTACAATCACCTTGAGCTAACATTAATGTCACAATTACTCTTTCTATGTGAGTGACTCCTTGTCATTTTCTTTGAATGATGTGTATCAAATAAATCGGTTGGACTTAAACCTGGTGTTGTCAGACTTCTTACTGTATTTTCTTTGAATAACAGCAGAGACGTGGGTTCACTCGCTTGTTGTTCGACCAAAAGTAAACTTGCTCCTTGGGTAACCTTTCAGCCTTTGTATTCATCTTCTGATCCTTAAAGTTGTTGCATTTGTTGCAATGATTTGTAAGATATATGGAAAAACACCTTGATTCAGCTGATTCAAGATGTTTTTCCACATACCCTACAAATCAATCCTGTTTGTTCCATCAATCCAGATGGCTTCTTAATGATCATTCAGTGCGATATTTCCAACTTCTGAACTAGAAGGTGGTTTATTCATGATTCGTACAAGAACCCCAGCACATAATCTGGACTGAACTTTGATTATAGTTGAAGGAAAGTTGCATTGCTGGAGATGTTAAAAGTTTCAGCAGTGAGACATCAAGGCCCCAGTTGTCTGTTCAGGTGGACATAAAAGTCTGTAATTTTTTTATGGTTGAGAACACAGACTTCTCCAGATGTCTTGGTCAACATTTATCACACAATGAATACCAACAAAACAGATTGATGGCTCAGCCACCTCTTTTGTTATCTGTGAGACCCACAAAGCAACAGTGACTATAATTCATAGGTTAGTTTTTGGCTGAGGAGCACTTTGGGATGTCCTGAGAATGTGAAAGATGCTGTATTGATGCAGGTTATATGTGCTTTCTTTCTGTTTGACTTCTTTCAACCTCGACCTTAAATAAATTCCTAAATTTAAACAATATATCACATCTTGGAGTTATCATGCTCTGAAGGCTATTGGAACTTCATTGTCCTGTGTTCATTGTATAACTATGATTGAATGGTGGAGCAGACTCATTGGGCTGAATGGCCTAATTCTGCTCCTATATCTTATGGTCTTATATTAACTTGCAGGAACTGTACTCATGCACACATCCATGCTTTTGTGGATGATTGTTTGCCGACCTGTATTTTCAGGTTTCTTAATTAAAAACTATCCAAGAACTATGGATAATTCAGTCTTTTTGGCCTGGTGTTTGAATGTGTGTATAGTTATAGTAGTCTTGTTGATATATCAGCAGCTCAATGGTACTGAGATTTCACAGTGTTTAGCATTTGACCTGAACAATCTTTGGAAGCCTCCAGCCTTAAATCAATGACCTACTCTTTGTATTCATGTAACCAGATCAGAAATAAAAACTTCACTTGGTTTTGTTTGCATTTCATTAAAAGAACATTGATCTAACAAAGTAAACTTCTAAAATTCTTACTTCTACTTGGTAAATCACTGTTAATGTTTAAGAACCCATCTTGAACACATGTTTTCACTGTTCAAATCAGAGCTGTACAGCAAACAAGCAGAATTATTGGCCTACATTTTGCAGTAATACTGGCAGTGAAACTGCAAGTATTCACTCCTATTATTCCTTGAAACTGACACCAGTTTATATGGTCCTCACATGTGTAGTTAATACAAAACTCTAGAAAAGTTGCTATGAGTGTTAAAAGTTAACTGGAGGAGTCTGTGGGAAGGCAAAGGAAAATCTAGCAAGTGGGAGGCTTTCAAAAGTGTGTTAACCAGGGTTCAGGATAAGCACATTTCTCTTAGAGTGAAGGACAAAGCTGGTAAAAATAGGGTGATTCATGATTGTGAGGCCCTGGTCAGGAAAAAGGAGACACATGACATGCATAGGCAGCTGGGATCAAGTAAATTCCTTGAAGAGTATAGAGGCTGTAGGAGTAAAATTAAGAGAGAATTCAGGAGGGCAAAAAGGAGACATGAGATGGTTTTGGCAGGTAAGGCAAAGGAAAATCCAAAGAGCTTCTACAAATACATAAAGACCAAAAGAGTAACTAGGGAGAGAGTAGGGCCTCTTAAGGATCAACAAAATCATTTATGTGCGGATCCACAAGAGATGCATGACATTCTAAATTAATATTTCTCATCAGTATTTACTGCTGAGAAAAGCATGGATGTTAGGGAAATTTGGGAAATAAATAGTGATGTCTTGAGGAGTGTACATCTTACAGAGGAGGAGGTGTTGGAAGTCTTAAAGCACATCAAGGTAGATAAATCTATCTATCTGATGAAGTGTATCTCAGGACATTATCGGAGGCTAGGGAGGAAATTGCAGGTTCCCCAGCAGAGATATTTGAATCACCGATAGTCACAGGTGAGATGCCTGAAGATTGGAGGATGGCAAATGTTCTGCCTTTGTTTGAAAGGGTTGCAGGGAAAAGCCTGGGAACTACAGGTCAGCAAACCTCACATCTGTGGTGGATAAATTGTTGGAAGGAATTTTGAGAGACAGGATCTACAGGCATTTAGAGATGCAAGGATTGATAGGGACAGTCCACATGGCTTTGGGAGTGGAAAATCATGTCTCTCAAATTTGACTGAGTTTTTTGAATGAGTAACCAAGAAGATAGATGAGGGCAGTGCAGCTGATGTTGTCTACATGGACTTTAGCAAGGCCTTTGACAAGGTACCGCAAGGTAGGTTGTTGCATAAGATTAAATCTCATGGGTTCCAGGGTGAGGTAGCTAAGTGGATACAAAATTGGCTTCTTGACAGAAGCCGGAGGGCAGTTGTAGAGGGTTTTTCAAACTGGAGGCCTGTGACCAGGGGTGTGCTTCAGGGATCAGTGCTGGGTCCACTGTTGTTTGTCATTTCTATTAATGATTTGGGTAAGAGCATAGGAGGCATGGTTAGTAAGTTTGCAAATGACACCAAGGTTGGTGACATAGTGGAAAGTGAAGAAGGTTATCTCGGATTGCAATGGGATCTTGATCAATTGGGCTGTGGGCTGATGAATGGCAGATGAAGTTTAATTTAGATAAATGCAAGGTGATGCATTGTGGTAGATTGAACCAGGGCAGGGCTTACTCAGTTAATGGTATGGTGTTGGGGAGAGTTACAGAACAAAGAGACCTAGGGATACATGTTCATAGCTCCTTGAAAGTGGAGTCACAGGTGGACAGGGTGGTGAAAAAGGCATTCAGCATGATTGCTTTCATTAGACGGAACATCGAATACAGGAGCCGGGATGTCTTGTTGAAATTGTACAAGATGTTGGTAGTTCACACTTAGAATACTGTGTACAGTTCTGGTCACCCTATTATAGAAAGGATATTATTAAACTAGGAAGAGTGCACAAAAGATTTACGAGGATGCTACCAGGACTTGATGGTTTGAGTTAAAAGGAGAGGCTGGATAGACTAGGACTTTTTTCTCTGGAGCATAGAAGGCTGAGGGGTTATCTTATAGAGGTCTGTAAAATAGTGAGGGGCACAGATCAACTAGATAGTCAATATCTTTTCCCAAAGGTAGGGGAGTCTAAAACTAGAGGGCATAGTTTAAAGTGAGAGGAGAGAAATACAAAAGTGTTCCAAGGGCCAATTTTTTCACACAGAGGATGGTGGGTGTCTGGAACGAGCTGCCAGAGGTAGTAGAGGCGGGTACAATTTTGCCCTTTAAAAAGCATTTAGACAATACATGGGCAAAACGCGGACAATTAGGACTAGCTTCAGGGTTTAAACAAAAGGGCATCATGGGCAAGTTGGGCCAAAGGGCCTGTTTTCATGCTGTAAACCTCTATGACTCCGAGTGATTCTACATTCACCTATAGAATGTATGTTGGCCCAGACTGTCATCAATTAGAAATCATTGAATTGATGAAAACTTGCCTTTTTACACACTCATCTCATTATAAACACCCTAGAAAAAACACATCTTTTTGAATGAGGTGTAACTTGGTTTTAACAACACATTAAGCTCATAATTAAAGATAAACAACCTCACTGCCCCTGAAAAACTAATTTTACCATTTGTGAAATGTCAAATTTCTCCATGATGAAAAATCCTCATTTGAAAAAGGTTTTTGAAGTTGATGAAATTTCAGCTTCTACCTTAATCCCATGATTATTTTTCAATTATTTAGTTTGCCCTCCAAAATTTGAAATAAAAGTGAAAGAATCAATTCATTATACTGATTGGTTTGCAATCTGAGAATACTTGAAAGTGATCGGCTGTTTACCTTACTTGATCAGTCAACTATTGCTGAATGCCTGGAAATCTGCCAGACTTGGCGAAAAATTCAAATTGGCCTTAGGACTGGGAAAATCAGTGCTGCAGAGATTGCTAGATCTTTGGGGCAACTCTCTGTCTGAGGTCAGTGGCAATGTATTTGCTTTGCCATTGACCACGAAATCTAGACCAATAGGTTTGGTGTATGTCATCCTGAGCTTTAAGCAAAATAGACTGGAATCATGGAGATTATCAATAACGTCCTGTTATTAAAGAGAAGTAAAATAACACTAGCATGAACGAATTTGATGTTTATGTATAAACTTCTTTCTTTGCCTCATATGTCTCTAAACTTTCACTGCCTGCCTGACATCCAGTATTAAACGAGCAGGCATTTCCTTCAATTAAATATTGGGAAGACAGAAACAATTGTCTGCAGCCCCCACCACAAACTTTATTCCTCTTCCTAGCAAATGAATGAGGCTGAATTAAGCTGTTTGGTGTTGCATTTGACACCAAATTGAATTTTCTTACCACACATCAGTGCCAGTATGTTTACCTATTTCAGCCCCTGTACAAGCGCCTGATTATGCACTTGTCTCAGCTCATCTGCTAAAATACTCTAGCTTACCTTTGTTAACTCCAGACTTGATTATTCCAACAAACTCCTGGCTTACATCCCATGGTCTTACCTCCTGCGCACTTTCAAAACGCTGCTGCTAGTTTCCCAATTAACACCAAGTCCTGCTCATTTATCACCCCTGTACTTGTTGACCTACATTGCCTCACCGCCAAGCAGTCTTGATTTTGAAATTGCAGCCTTGTTTTCAAATCTCTCCATGGTCTCATCTCTCCTATCTCTTTGATCCCTTGCAACCCTAAAATCCTCTGAATTAAGTTTGCTCATCCAATTTAGAACACTTGAGCATTTCCAATTCTAATTGCTGCACCATTGATGGCCATGCCCTCAGTTGCCTGAGCCTTAAATCTCTGAAATTCCCTTTTTTACATCCTTCTGCCTCACTTTCCTTTTTAAGACACTTTTTAAATCCTCCGTCATCAACTAAAGCTTTGGTCATCTGGCTTAATATCTCCCATGTGGCTGAATGTTGAATTCTGTTCCATAATGCTCCCCTAAAAAGACGTGGGATATTTTATTATGTTAATGAAACTATATAAGTGCAAGTTTTGTTTTTTTTATAATACTGGCTTGACCAGCATTCATTGCCATCTCTAACTGCTTCAAAAAATTGGTGGTGAGCTAGTTGACTGCTGTCTCCCACGTAGTGTAGGTACATTAGATATTGTGAATGCTTCTATTCTTCCACTGTTAAATTTTTGATTTCTGTTTTTGTCACCACTTACTATATCGATTGCTAACCATTCTTTCACACTGCTCTGGATAGGTTGTTATCGATGCAGTTCTTTTGTGCTACCAGTTTGTTTTGATCAGTACAGCTGCCTTTATGCAATAAAAGCGAAATGATGGCTGGCACATTATTCTCCTGTCATTGGCTGGGCTAGGAAATATAAAACTGCAGACTCCCTTGTTCTATCAGCAGTGCGAAAATCATTTTCTGCTGGGTTGTTTGAGTTGCTACCAGATTTCTCAAGTTCCATGCCTGGCATCTGATGGGAACAGGATTGAAAATGAGCAAGCAAAAATAGCTTGGGAAGTTGGTATTTCACCATTGTTCCAATGTCAGAACTGCAGTATTAAAATACTGTTTGCTCCTTGCTCTCAATATTTCACTGATGCCCCATTATCAATGACTCTCCAGTCTGAGGAAATGATCTTTCCTAATTCATCCTTTCAAAACGCTTCAGAATTGTCTAAAATCAAAGATTGGATTTCCTCTTATCTTTCATTAACCAACACTTCAAGCCTTGTTTTATAACTAAAAGTTTTCATCCATACTCTCCTGCCATAACATCTCCATCAAGGACAGTCACCTCAGCACTTCACTGTATTGCAATCCTGTGTATACGGAGGGCTTGCCCGTGGGACATGGCTTCTTTAATGTGTTTAGGGTGGAAGCTGGAGAAGTGGAGCATCGTGAGGTTATCCATGGGCTTACGGTACAATGAAGTGCTGAGGTGACTGTCCTTGATGGAGATGCGTATGACACTACGAAAGCTCATACTACCAAATAAACCTGTTGGATTTTAACTTGGTCTTGTGAGACTACTTATTATGCCTATCCAATCCAACACCGGCAACTCCACATCAAGACTTTCAAGTGCTATGAGGAGGATTGCAACAGACACCTACAGATGCTGAAAAAGACGCCCTTGTAGGAACAGGGTATGGTGCTCAACTCATTGATCAACAGTTCCGATGTGTCACTGTCAAACCGCATAGACCTCAAGGCAAACATGGGACACGGCAGACAAAGTACACTTCATCATCCAGTACTTCCCCAAAGTAGAGAAGCTCTGTAATCTTCTCAGGAGCCTTCAGCATGTCATTGATGAAGACAAATTTCTCTCCAAGGCCATCCCCAACGCTCCATTACTTGCCTTCAAAAAAACATGTAACCTCAAACAGATCATTGTACGCAGCAAACTACCCAGCCTTCAAGAGAACAGTGACCACAACACCACACAATCCTGCCACATCAATCTCTGCAAGATGTGTCAGATCATCGACATGGATGCCATCATCTCACGTGAGAATACCATCCACCAGATACACGATACATACTCTTGTGACTCGGCCAACATTACCTACCTGATATGCTGCAAGAAAGAATGTCCCATTGGCATGGTACATTGGCGAGACCATGCCGATGCTATGACAACGGATGAATGGGCACTGCTCAGCAGGCAGGAATGTTCCCTTCCTATTGGGGAACACTTCAGTGGTCAAGAGCATTCAGCCTCTGATCTTCAGGTATGTGTTGTCCAAGGCGGTCTTCACGACACATGAGAACGCAGAATCACTGAGCAGAAACTAATAGCCAAGTTCCGCACACATAAGGACAGCTTCAACCGGGAACTTGTGTTCATGTCACACTATCTGTAACCCCCACAACTTGCCTGGGCTTGCAAAATCTCACTAATTGTCTGGCTGGAGACAATTCACATCTCTTTAACCTGTGCTTAATCCTCTCTTCACTCACATTGTCTGCATCTGTAAAGACTTGATTACTGTTAAGACTCACATTCCAATCATTATCTTATAATTGAGTTTGTATTTATATATGCCCTGTTTGTGAACTGAACTCTTCACTCGCCTGATGAAGGGGCAACGCTCTGAAAGCTTGTGCTACCAAATAAACCTGTTGGACTTTAACTTGGTGTCGTGAGACTATTTACTTGAAAGTTTCAACTCTGTACTTAAAATATTCCTTTCAAATTGGTGTTGCTTTCAATTTATTATACTTTGTTTAGTTCATTCATGGGCCACCATTAATTGTCTATCCCCAGTCAGCATTACGATGGTGGTAGTGAGCTGCATTAGAATCATAGAACCCCTGCAGTTCAGAAGAAGTCCATTCAGCCCATCAACTCTGTACCAACCACAATCGCACCCAGGTCCTATTCCTGCAACCCCTCGCATTTACTCTGCTAATGTCCCAGACACTAGGGTCAATTTGGCAAGGCCAATCAGCCTAACTGCACATCTTTGGAGTGTGGGAGGAGATTGGAGCACCCAGAAGAAATCCACACAGAAACAGGGACAATGTGGAAACTCCACACAAACAGTGACCTGAGGCCAGAATTGAACCTGAGACCCTAGCGCTGTGAAGTAGCAGTGCTAACCACTGTGCCTAACCACTTTGCCTGCTCAAACTGTACCCAGTGCTCGTGGTGTGGCTTCCTCTATACTGGGGAGACAAAACCAAATTGAGCCATACAGTGCAGAAAAGGCCCTTTGGTCCGTAGAGTCTGCACCAACAATAACCACCACTAAAGATGCGCTAGTCCCAATTTCTCGCACTTGAGTAATTGTTTTATGGAACACCCCCAATTTGGTCTACAAGTATGATCCTGAGCCTATCATTTTAATTCTCCATCCTACTCCCACCCTGACTTCTTCCACCAGCTTCCTACACTGTTCTAGTGAAGCCTCATAAGAACTGGATGAACAGCACCCTTTCAGTTAGGTACTTTACGGCCTTCCTGACTCAACAATGAGTTCACCAAATTTCGATCATAACCACTGCTCCCATATTTTCAGACAGCAACTATTGGTAGTGATTCTGCTATTTCTGTTTATACCTTTAAACCCATGTCTGTTTCTTCACTTTGCCTTGTCTTGCACTTTCATTCCTTTGCATTTAATCTCTCTTGCTATCCATTCTTTCCCAGACCTTCCCCTTTTGTCCTTTCCACCTTTCTCACTTTTCCCGGCCCCTCTACTTATTTAAAATCAGATAAGTCTAACTTTTTGCAGTTCCGATAAAAGACGTCAACTTGATACTTCTTGACTTGCTGAATACTTGCAGCATTTTCTGTTGTTGATTCCAGATGTCCTGCATCTCCAGTGTTTAGCTTTGGTACTTTGCTGTGTGCAGTTGTCACTTTCTGGAAGAACATTGCATTTATATCCCTAGTTGTTAAAAATATTCTCACTGAAGGGCAGAAAGGCTCAGCACTTCTGACTAATTCAAACTAATAAGGAGCTTCACAAAGATTTCTGCTTTAATTTGTCTGCCAGAGATTTAAGAATTGAAGTATATTTTTGTTTTAGCTTCACTTGACAGTATTATAGTATAAAACAGCTGCCCTTTGTTGAAAGCTCTGGAGAAAATACATTCAATATGAATGTAGCAAAGTTGTTGAATTTTTCCTGCCTAACCATGCCAACACCCATCACCCCTTAGTAGCATATTTTATTTATTACAGTTAATTAGATATAACCATACAAACAACAATGTATCAACCTATTATCCAAGGAAACTGAAGGTTAAAGCAAATTAGAGAAAGTGTCACAAAGGTCAGATGTAAAGAATTTATCAAGCACTCTTGGGAGCCCAACTGATTATAGCAAAGCGTAGCTAAACCATGGAATAAAAAGCAAAAGTGGTAGAATCATAAAATCCCAATAATGCAGAAGGAGGCCATTTGGCCCATGGAGTCTGCACTGACCACAATCCCACCCAGGCTCTATACCTCACATATTTACCCTGCTAATCACCTGACACTAGGGCCAATTCAGCATAGCCAATCAACCTAACCCACACATCTTTGGAATGTGAGAGAATTTCGGAGCACCCAGAGGAAACCCACGCAGACATGGGGAGAAACTGCAAAGTCCACACAGGCAGTGACCCGTGACCGGAATTGAACCCGCATCCCTGGCACTGAGGCAGCAGTGCCAACCACTCTGCCATCGTGCCACCCCTAAGCATAGAAATGAAGTTGTTTGAGTGATGGGAAATAACGCGTGGCAGTGACCAGTTGTTTTTCAGATTAAAGGACGGCATACAATCCCTCAGGTCAGCATCTGGACCATTGTTTTGCTTTGTTACTTAGCCATGTCTCAGACTTGTTTGTACAGAACGCAATTTCAAAATTTCAGGTAATTCAAAACATGGAAATATTTTAACCATGAAGAGGATAGTGAAGGAGTTCACAATGACCTATGCTGGCAGAATGGGCAAATTTAATGCAGAGAAGTGTGAATTGGTACATATTGGCATGAGGAATGAGGGGCAGCAAAGGTAAAGGAAAGGCACAATTCGAAAGAGGGTACAGCTACAAAAACCTGGAGTAGATGCACCCAAATCGCTAAAGGTGACAGGGCAGGTTGAGAAATTGGTTCCTAGGCTTATGAAATAAAGGCAAATATCACAAAAGCAGAGATGTTGTGTTGAATCTTTGTAAAACTCTGGTTCAGCCCCAGTTGCACATCCAATTCAGAGCCTCAGAATTTAGTTTCTGTATGAGGGCTTTAGAGAAAGTGTAGTAAAGGTTTACAAGAACAGTTCCAGAGATGAGGGCCTACAGTTGCATGGATATGGAAAAGAAGCTAGAGTCCTTTTCGTTGGAGAAGAAAAGGTTGAGAGGAGATTTGATAGAAATGTAGACAATGTAGATAGTGAGAAGTTGTTCCAATTAATAGAACAGTCAAGAGCCAGAGGGCACCAATTTAACGTGCTTCGTCAAGAAAGCAATGGCAGTATGGGGAAAAAACTTTTAATGCAGCAAGTGATTAGAAACTAGAATGTATCCTAAGAGAGTGATAAAACAGATTTGATCAGGAAAGTGGATAAACACTTAAAATCCAAAATTACGGGAAAACAGTGTTGGAGAGGATGCATTATTGCTGCCAACTGCAGCAGCAATGGGTCAACACAACATAGCTGCTGAAGATTGACCAGCGCAGGAGAAAATGGGTGAAAAGAGAGGGCTGGGTTGGGGGGGGTAGTTGGGCCAGGTTGAGGGGGAGATGGGTTATGGTGTCCTGTTCAGTTCTGCTGGCTAATCTTCGAGCTAGAATAGATATTAACCAGCATCACATTGGATAAGTCCCAGTTCCCTGGCCCAAGTCTGTGACATTGAACTCAGTATCAGAGACATTCGCAGAGGATCCAAACAGTGAAAAAAATAAGCCCATCAGTAGTTTAAACTTCCAAGGGGTCCTGACACACATCTCAAGTCCCGATTTTGATGTTATGTATACAGGAGGATTTAAGCCAGTAATGTAAATATAATGTCAGATAAGGATAAGATCTTGTTCAAATGTGATGCTTCAATAATGAAAACTGCTAACCATCGTCAGGTAACCAGCATTTTTCAATAAAGAGGTAGAGTGCTGGAGGTCCAAATACAAAGATTAATTCCAGGAATTAATGCACAAAAATAAATTGTTTTTATGTTTGTGCCACTGGTTCATATTGATCTGAGAGGTGTATTCTAAGAGCTCCTTATGGAATGAAGTAATGGAACATTAGCACTCTAATTCTTCTCATGAGTAGCTATCAATTTAATTACCACCGGCATGATTATCCATTCAGTTACATGTTAAGTGAATTGGCTGTTGCAACCCTTCCATTCTAAGTGGATTTTCACTCATTCTGAATTCTATTTCACTGTCGCCTCTGAGCAACCTATTGATAAATTTAGGACAGAACTGTTGTACTTGTACAAATAGTCAATTTTCCTGCAGTTGAAAGGACAACCCAGGTTTTGTATTTATTGTTTTAGAAGAATTTTACAATGCACATCTGTTTTCAGTTTGTATCTGTCTGTAGATGCTGCAATGCGAGTTCCCAGTTTTCAGAGTAATTAATGGCCTCAGTAGGTGTTGTATTGAGTCAAACTTTTAATAGTGGCTATTTCAACAGCATAATAGAACAGTACTTTTCCCTGATCCAAAATTGGGTGGCACGGTGACACAGTGGTTAGCACTGCTGACTCCAGTGATCCAGGTTCGATTCTAGCCTCGGGTCACTGTCCGTGCGAAGTTTGCACATTCTTCCTGTGTCTTTGTGGGTTTCCTCTGGGTGCTCCGCTTTCCTCTCACATTCCAAATATGTGCAGGTTAGGTGGATTGGCCATGGTAAGTTGCTCCTCAGTGTCACAAGATGTGTAGGTTAAAGGGATTAGCCATAGGAAATGCATGGGGTTATGCGGAGGGGGCCTGGATAAAGTTATTCTGTCAGAGAGTTGGTGCATACTCAATGGGCCAAATGGCCTCTTCTGCACTGTAATGATTCTATAAACCTTGAAAGTTCTTCATAATTGGCAATTGTCTAAATTCAGTGGAATTGCAAATGAGACAGGAGGGGGATGGTCCTTCTTTGAGGGATATCTTATGGAGACCTTTGTCTCTCCCCAGCCTCTCAAGCCCATCCCCTCACTCTCCTTGATGGGATCTTCCAGCCATCCCATCCAAACCCTGGACTTATCAGCTACTCAATGAGTAAACTTGCTGAGCATTTGGGAGAGTTCAGCATCATTATTTTGAACTAAAAGCTGCATTAAGGAAAAGATACATAGAAGAGATGTTACAAATTTCAATGTTATCCTTCAGGACGTTAACCAGTCTCAATGTGTAGCAGAAAGACCTCTTGTTCTCATTCAAAATGTTCTAAAAATTAGAAATAATTATAAAGTTCCTTGCAAGATTTGGATCATCAATCTGCCAAATTGAATAATACTGTGGTACGTCTGCCTGATAAATTGAGATTGTGTTTTACCTTTGCCTTCAGGAGCCTCCTGCAGTAGATTGGAGCTTAATGATTTATACCACCGGGCAATCTCATCTCTGAAGTAACACCTATTGATATATTTTTTTTAACAGTCAGAGCCAGAGGGATTTTCTCATTTCCATTTATACGTCTGTGCTGCTTTCCTCATCAAATGGAGAAAGGAAATTTTGGAAGAAGATGACTTTCAAGTAAGTAGATAATGTCTGCATATGTGACAGATGTTAAATTGCCTTTTTATTCTGACTGTTGACATTCTGCTTAAAGCTGAAGATACTGCAATCAAAATTTCACTTAAAACCAATAATAACTGATCAAAGTAGATGATCCAGAAGTGATCCGGGTGCCAACCTTGGCTGAGTGGAACAGTCTTGCCTTTGAATTGGAAAATTGTGAATTCAAGCCCCCTCCAGAGACTACAGCAGAATCTGGACAGGTGCAGTACTGAGGAAGTGCTGCAATGCTGATGAGGGAGGCCTAGTCTGATCTCCGCAGTGGACTATAGAAAGAGGACTGTGAATATTCTCCCAGTGACCTGGGCCATATTCGCATTTCAACCAATGTCACTAGAACAGATTATGGTCATTTATCTCATTGCTGTTTGTGAACCTCACAGTGCACATATTAGCTACCATGTTTCACCATGTTACAACAATAACTGAACTTTTAGTTCTGAAGTTTGAAATGTCCTCCATTGTGAAGGTTGCTCTATAAATGCAGATTCTTCCTTCCTTCCTTATTTTCTTCCCTTATTGCCTTCCTTTGCTCACAAACAGCAATTTAGTTGAGATCACTTGTGAATGGTTCACTATTTTCATAGGAATCAATTCCAGTTCTTTTGTAATTGATGAATTTCTCCCCATGTTAAAAATTTATGAACAAATGCATTGAAGGAAACAAAATAAGCTATGTTTCACAGTGGGAACACCAATGTGGTGGCAACAGATAGGGCCACTTAAGGTGCGTAGCTCACTTGTAAAGTCTAAAATTTTGATTCTAAACAAAACACCAGCTCAGTTAATGTCTTCAATGAACAATAGTAGATTCTGCCTTTGGTATTCCAGGGAATTGAGGGTAGCAGTTTATCTCAGTGTTCTGCTCCAGCTGGCCTACCTGATGGCAACGTTTGCTAGATGGTTTTCCATGAAGGTTTACAATTTAGTTTTGAGTTTGTTACAGTACACTAACCATTTAACTGGTAATTAATGTATATTTGCTGATAAATAAATATCTTCGCTTTCTAATGCAAGGACGTTTTTATAATATCTGCATCACGGCATCATTAGTCTTGAAATTCATACATGCACATCCAGCGTCCAGTGAGGACGTCATGATTACTGTCACCAACTTTCTTGTTGAACTTGTTCAACTTTTCCGTCATTTCAAAACTTGAATCAGTTTTCTTAAAATGCAAACCTTTAGCATAACCTCAATTTGTCAAGCGTTGAAGTTAATAAGAACATAAGAAATAGGAGCAGGAGTAGGCCATCTGGCCCTTCGAGCCTGCCCCGCCATTCAATAAGATCATGGCTGATCTGTCGTGGCTCAGTTCCACATTCCCGCCCTCTCCCCATAACCCTTAATCCCCTCTCTTATCAAAAACCCATCAACCTGCGTCTTAATAAATAGCTTCACTACATTGATTAAATGATTCAACTTTAATCAGCACAAGAGCCCTTTATTACCTCACATATGCCTGACAGACATGAGTTACTGCAAACAAAAATGTGGTAAGTTAATCTGACTACAACAATATAGATTGATTTGTACAACTAGAAACATATTTTTAAGTAAGATTTCATAGCAAATAAGGCTTACAGATTTGCAGTCAGTTCTGGATAAATTATAGCAAAGATGTCAATAATTTAAGACTGTAAAGTGTTTGGATGGCATCTCAAACTTTCACGGCAAAGCTCAATTGACTTATGGATGTCAGCTGAAATCTCATGTTAATGTCAGCACAGTATGCACTTTATCCATTGTTTAACTTTAATCATAATTTTAGTCTAGTGAAAATGCTGTCTGGTTGAAGACTGAGAGTCAAATATTATGTTGTCATTGTATAACAATATTTTCTAGAGACTGAAAAGAAGAGTAAGGCTAGATTTTTAATCTGCAAGCAGCTTAGACTTTTCATTGTTTAGGACAGACTGATATGTATCCAGGTTGATATTCATCAATTCCATTAGATCAGTAGCAACAACTTGCATTTAATATTGAAAAATGCTCCAACAGCAATGTAATCAAAATGGATGCTGATTCTATAAAGGAAATAATGTGATGGCTGCCCAAACATCTTGACCAGAGGTCAGTTTTCAGAGGAGTTTTAAAAGAGAATTGGGAATTGAAGAGGCAGAAAGGTTTATAGAAGGAATTTCAGGGAGCACAGGGTTTGAACAATTTAATGACATGTTATCAATGATGACCAAAGGGAGGAAAGAAAAGCTGGTGGTGAGTTTTCAGAGCTGGCAAAAGGAGGGGGTAGGAAATGTAAATTTGAGGTTTTGAGGGATCAAGGATCGTTGTTAGTAATCTAAGATACATACAGCAGAGTTTTGGTTGAACTGAAAATTGGAGAGATGAAGGACAGAAGAAGACTGGATATAATGAAAAGATGGATGAGGATTTCAGTGACACTTGGGCTTAGCCGGGTCAAAGACAGATAGAGAATAGTGTGCAAGCTGATTGAGTTGGAGAATGGACTCACCAAGAGTAAAAAGTTTTATATCGAGGCTGAGAGTAGGAAGGAGTGAGGATATCTTGGTGAGAAATTGGTTCATGGATTGATGAGTGCTTGAGAAGGAGGATGTTCAAGAAGCCGCAGAAGGGGCACAAGGTAAAATGATCAGAGGAGAATGTATGAGATGAACAGCAGTAAAGATCAAAGTGTGAACACAATTGTAAGTATAGCAGAAGCGTACTCAGGGCAAACACTTTTTGTAACCAATCCCTTCTTAATAATTTTCTTCTGTATCATAATAGAAACAGTAAAAAGTCTGACAACACCAGGTTTAAGTCCAATCGATTTATTTGATAGTAAACTCACAAGCTTTCAAGGTTCCCCTCTTGTCAGGTGAATGAAGAGCTCACCTGATGAAGAGGGGAACTTCGAAAGCTTGTGAGTTCACTATCAAATAAATCGGTTGGACTTAAACCTGGTGTTGTCAGACTTCTTACTGTGTTTACCCCAGTCCAACGCTGGCATCTCCACATTGTAATAGAAAAACAGATACACGTGGGGAACCAAAAATTGATTCTTCTATGTTCTCTCTATTTACAGATTGCAAAACTCAAGAATCTATTTGACCCAATAAAAACAGGACATTCTTTGCTGTCACTACATGTTGCTCTGATGTCAATGCAATGACAAATATAACAGTGGATATCATATTTTGAGGATCATACGTGCACTACCCAAGAACTTCAGTCATAGCCTCATTTCTTTCAATTAAATACAAATAGCATCAGACCCATTCTATATTTAGACTATCGGACTGGATTGAAACACCTTGATTATTTTCTCAAATTAGCAGATATTAGAGATTACTTTTACATTTTGACCTCTGCAGGATCATGAGATAAAATTTATAATGTGTTTTATTTTGAATCACATGAAACACCTCCATTTTGGTGAGTTATTACTGAAAGTAACTATCCTACAATATCATTATCTATTTTGGTGTAAGTATTTTGAATGTCGCTGGTATTGCAGAATCTATATTTAGGAGTAAACAGTTGCACAATAAAATATGGGCTGCTAAGGGTTGCAATGTTTGCCTCAGCAGCAAGTTCTATGCGCTCAGCTAATGCCCTAACCCCCATTTAATTTAAACAACAAAGGTTGGACAAGAGCCAAAAGAGGCAGAGCATGAAGAAAAGGGGACATGTCCTCTCTCTATCTGACCCCAAAACCCCATTTACTTTAAACTACAACAATTGACATTGACGCACAACATAAATGAAAGGTATCTTTTCTGTTCACAAAAACTATAAAAATCAGGAGGACTAGACATAAAACAGTAAAGTGACGCCAAATGTGCATCTTTACATGTGAGAGAAACAAGTGTCAATTTTTAACTTACACAAATGGGGAAACTGGTTGGTTAGTTGTTGCACCTGGATGAAAGCAGCGTGGAGGCCACAAGGTCTTGCAATTTTACACTGTATTTGGTCATCCAACATCCAAACCCAGACAAAGCATCCCCAGTGAAATAGAAGTATTTAAGGACAGCTCACCCTGAACTGCAGGCAGTGTTTGACTGTCATTTCAAAGCAATTTATTATAAAGTTCCCTAACAAAATCGGCTTGTACATCAGGGACTGTGTGCTCTTCTCCAGTGAGCTACAGGCTGAGCTCAGAGCAGATGCAGTTACTCTTTCCTGTTTCCTCATTCAGCAATATTTCTAATTGCCCAGAGAGAGACAGACAGACAGATGCTGATTCTACTTTCATATTCAGTCATCAGATTGAAGCCAATATGAGCACTGATCTCCGCTGTTCTTCAGAGAAAATTGTTGGCTTTTTCAAAATTATGCTTTGTCATTTTGCTTTACCGTGAAATAAATAGAAATCATGTTGTGATATTTTGAAAATCTACCAATATACAGGCCTGACTGTGGGCCTAAGAATAAAATGTCCCAATGTGCATACACAATCCTGACTTTAGAAAGAAAGGTTTGTACTTGTGTAGCTCCTTTCGCAGCCTGATGTTTTACAGTCAATAAAGTAATTTTTAAGTGTTGTCACTGATGTAACATAGAAAAGGCAACAGACATTTTATGTGCATCGAATTCTCATGCAATAACCAAATAACATGATCTTGTGATAATTGAAGATAAATATTGGCTGGTAAACTTCCCAATTCAGTCATGATTCTTTTTTACTTCCATGTGAGAGAGCAGCTTGGGCCTTGATTTGATGTTTCTTCCAAATGACAGGGCTGTTGACAGTGCAGCAATCCCTCAATACTGCACTGGGATGCCCCTCATCCCTCAGATGCCCCTGGTTAAATAGATTTATTTATTGTGCCATATTGTTGTTGTATTGAAATAGTTCCTATTTTCTAACATACTGAGCACCTTGGAAAATAAACTAATCTCACAGTGATGAATGGGTGGAGCCCTCCCCTCTAGTCATGATTGGCACATTAGGTTCTCTTCCATTACTTGCTGCCTTTTTCCAATAAGCAGGTATTTAACTTTCTGCCATTACTTCCTACCTTTTTCCAATGAGCAGGTACTTAACCGGCTACTCTCAGCTCTGGTATTGGAGAGTAGCTGTTGCACTTACCCATTTGGAGCTCAAACCCAATTTGGTATCCATGATGTGGAGGTACCATGATCCAAAGACATGCGGGTTAGGTTGATTGGCCATGCTAAAAAAAATTGCCCCTTAGAGTTCTGAGATGCATAGGTTTGAGGTATTAGCAGGTAAATATGTAGGGATATGGGGGTAAGACCTGGGTGGGATTGTGGCCAGTGCAGACTCGATGGGCTGACTGGCCTCTTTCTGCACTGTAGGGTTTCTATGATGCTGGCGTTGGGCTGGGGTGGGCACAGTAAGAAGTCTCACAACACGAGGTTAAAGTCCAGCAGTTTTATTTGAATTTGTGAGCGCTGCTCCATCATCAGGTGAGTGGGGATGGTGATGAAGGAGCAGCATTCCGAAAGCTCGTGATTCCAAATAAACCTGTTGGACTTTAACCTGGTGTTGTGAGACTTCTTACTGTGCCCAATTTGGTATAGCAAGGGATTTAACATTTCCCAGTCATGTTTGAATTTCCTCTGATAAGTAACTAGAAGGCATAGATTTATGATAATTGACAAAAGAACCGGAGGAGATATGAGGAGAGAGTTTTGCACATGGGGAGTTCTTATAATCTCGAATGCACTTTCTGAAATGGTGAAGAAAGCTAATTCAATAATGACTTCCAAAAAGGAGTTGGGAATATATTTGAAACGATAAAAATGAAGTGATGTAGGGAAAGAGCAGAGGAATAGAACTAATTGGATAGCTTTTACAAAGAGTAAGCACAGGGACAGTGGTGAATGGCCACCTCCTTTGCTGGAAGAGCCTGTAATTCTATAAATATTTGAAAGCCTGAGAGATATACAATTGAAGGTTTACTTTCTGTGGCCAAAAAACAATGAGCCTGATTCTAAATGCTGATTTTTCTTTATCTTTTTAGTGGGATTTCCTGTTGAACCTTATAAATTTCATGGGCATTACTTTGTTTTAATTTAAACAGGAAGGGACATTGCATTCAATTGAAAGCCATATTCAATTTCCATTTACAAATCAATTGTTTAATTTGTATTTAAACCTCTGTTTCTAGCAGTAAGTTCCAGATTGGCTAAAAAAAAGATTTATGAGTTAAATCTTCACTGTAAATTTGAGTACAGAACCTAGGCTGACCCTTCTTACAATACTGAAAGAGTGCTATAAAGTAAAAGGTGCAATTTTTCACATGCACTTGAGTCCAAACAGCCAAGTCACCTGTGTCTATAAGTTCCCCAGGCACTCCTCAAAGAAAGAAAGCAGTCATTAGGTTATTTGATGCATGTTAGAAACATTTGCCTGTTTTTTTCTCAGTACTCCGTATTGATAAGTATAGAGTCGGAATCTGTTGTCGCCAGGTATCTGATGGTGTTCAATGTGAGACAGATATTTTCCTGCACTTTTCAGATATTTGCCTCACTAAGCTGCTGAAAGATTTGTGAGCTGATAAAGGCATAGTAAGCGAAACAGGGCATAAAAGCATAATGCTGGAAATAGGCAGAAGGTGATTTTATTTCAGATTTCCGGTATCTGCGGTATTTTGCTTTTATTTAAGGGAAACTGTCTGGGAGCAGGGCATTTAACAAGGCAGGTTTAAGAATTAGAGGTGAAGTCCATGTTAAATTAGGAAAAAGAGAGGGAAAGAAAGATTGGAAAACCAATTTTCTCTCACCCTTGATAACAACAACCATCTCCAATGTAATAAAATGTCCCAAGGTACTCCAGAGGAGCCACATAAGAGACATTAGGACAAACACAGGACAGGGCTATATTGGACAATATGAGCTTAAGGTATTGAAATGAGCAGCACAGACTGAATGATTAGTTATTGAGAGATTGTCTCTGCTCTTTGTAGCACTGGTACAACTTTCAAACTTCTAGATCTTCATTACTCTAGTTGTTTTAGAAAAGCTAACCACCTTATGCTTTTAAGATTATAGTGATTCATGGGCCATTTGAGGGTCCACAATTTGAACTATGAGCTGAGCAGAGTGGCCATATGGGACTTAGAAGTTGGGCTGCTACTATCACCACTTGTGTTATAGCAACTTGCTTTGCCCATGAGAATCCTGCACCCTTTCAAGGAGCCTATCTGAGTGGGGAATTGTGGAGTTGTGTGCATGAATAGTGCAGCTGAGAAACCTGGCCACTCCCACATAGATTAGGTGCGCTCTAGGATGCCACTGTTGGCAATCTAAGAGCGTTCCCTCATTCTGTTAACATCTGCAATTGTGAAACTTCTGTTGTGTCAATTATTGATGACATTTAACAGAAAATTTTAATCTGCATTGTGATTTCGTTGAGTTTTTACTGGGCTGTATTGTCCTTATATCACAAGATTTAACATATCGTCACGTGATTTAGAAGGAAACATTTTGCAGGTCAGTAGTGGCCGTGTATAGTTGAATTTGCTGTCAAACGCATCATGAAATAGCACCAAATCCCTGATGTATTACATGTCAATAGTACAAACTAGATTTTTCCTTTGGTTAACGATTGGTTATTGTTACCTCTGCAGTTATCTTGCATTGCTGTTGGAAAGCAATGTATATAATTTAAATAAAATTATTTAAATATTTCCCAAAGTTTGTTGGGTTGAAAATTGGACTTCACTTTTCCATCAGTTTCTTTTTAAATTAACATCCTGTGGCCCAAGAAGTGCTGAAAATTGACAGAGCCAATAGTGGATCGCGCCATACCTATAGCCACCTAACATAAGAGTTAGGCAATGTATATAGGGGTCAGCTAAACTGTTGTCAGACTCCCCGCCCCTCCAAATTTGTGCTTCCCTGTATCTGCTCCACTCAAGATTCCTCAGTGGTTTTCTGTGGCCAGCAGTCTCCAATAGAAGTATTTTTTTAAGTACCTTTGGAACACAAATCTACCCCCAACTCCATAACCCTCTGGTTGGCCTAAAACCAGCTGTTCCACCTGTTCTTTTCGTTTTCCCAATTCTACTTGGAAGTATTCCTGGAGACTTGTTCGGATGATATCTAGTGAAAAGCGAAAGATCGGAAATTGAGGGTGAGGAAGAGAAGGAAACAAGGGAGGGAAGGAATTACGAGGTGGATAAAACAGTGGTTGAAGGATTTTCGATTTCACCAGTAACTAACATATTGCACCAATAATTGGTGGTAATGCTGGTAACAGTCATATTCCCTGCAATGAGCAGTAATAAATTAGAGTTGTTTGGCAATACAGAACTTGAATATTGCTGAAAAAAACAGACTTTTTGTCAAAGCTTTTTGTCTTGCACTCATCAGGACATATAGAGGAATACAATACAAGAGAAGTCAACCAATTTATACCGTATGAGAAGAGAGAGGTGATCGGTGGCCAAGTAGACTCTTGATTAGGAGAGTTGTTGCCACGGAGAATGCACCAGTTGATGGTGATAATTGACAGCCAAACAATGTTTGAAATTTAAACCAGTCAACTTAACTGTGCGAGGCATTATTGCCCTGAGGAATGAACCGACAAATGGCTATCAGTGTCTACTTGCCAGCCAGTCAGCATTCTCTTATGTAGGATAAATTTGTTAATTTCCCTTGCATTGTAGTCTCATAAATGTCCTGATGAATGCAAGACAAAAAGCTTCAATCAAAAATGGGTGGAATTTTCCCGCTCTGTCTGCCATGACATTTGTAGCGGGTGGGACAATGCAAAGATCCGTTGGCCTTGGGTGGGATTTTCCAGTATTGGGGTGAGTGTGGCTGGAAAATTCTACCTAATGTATTTTTTTCAGCAACACTCAAGTAACAGAATGGCGCACTGATAGCCCATATGTAACCGGTACTTATGTGTCTAATTCCTGATGTCCTAACTGAAACTGGCAGTAATCCTCTGACCAGCTGATATTTAATTGATGCCGCTTTCAATAGTCTCCAACTCTCTCCTTATTTCCTTGGACCATGGTTTAGAACTGTGTGAAGGTGACGACTCTAAATCTCTGGTCTGGAGCTCTGCTTTCTTGGACCATCAGTCTCTTGTGTGTGGCAATGTATAATAAATCCAAGACACATGAATATATGTTGGCCCATTTTAGGCATGGCCTCAAAGCAAAGGAGCACCACATATAAGGAATTTGTTGGTGATCTGGGAACATTCTGCAATCTCCTTTAGCTCTCAGACTCTCTGACAACAGTTGCTTAGTAGATTATAGTCTGATATTAACACCTTACTTATTGACCAAGTCCTATTTTTATACAAAAGATTGATTAGTTAAATAATGATTAGTTAAATAATGTGCATAAATCAGCAATAATACGACCTCACAAATCAATTCTGGACCCTTCAGTTTAATGAGGAGTTTTCAGAGCAATGGTCAGCTAAAATAAATATTCAGTTCATTTATAAAAATCCATGAGCTGCAGGCTCGCTAACTGAGCTTTAGAATCTGACATTACAAATGTGACATCTGTGTCACATTTTTTAAATTAAATGCAGTGATTAAAAAAGGCAAAGCAACAAAAAAAAACACATTGTGGAAGTCCATCTAAAATCACTATTCCAATTTGAGTGTGTCATAGCTTTGTGTATTGTGCTTTCTACTATCTTCTCAGAGATATGAGAACAAAAATCTAATCAACATGCTGTATTTGTTATCAATCCATTGAATATGATTGCAAATACTGGTGTTAGGAATGTAAATAATAATTGTTTGAAATATGGCAGTGAACTTTTTCTTAAAGACTGAATCATAATCTTCAGCTAAAAGCCTAGCTTGGAGAAAGTCAACTCTCACCGCTATGAAGCTGTCAGATCATTATTAAAAATGCTGTGACTTACAGTGGCACAGAGTTTAGCACTGCTGCCTCACAACTCCAGAGACCTGAGTTTGATTCCCAGCTTGGGTCACTGTCTGTGCGGAGTTTGCATGTTCTCCCCGTGTCTGCATGGGTTTCCTCTGGGTGCTCCAGTTTCCTTTCAAAGACATGCTGGTTAGGTGCATTGGCTATGCTAAATTTCCCTCAGTGTATCTGAACAGATACCAGAGTGTGGCGACTGGAGGATTTTCTTAGTAACGTAATTGCAGTGTTGATGTCAGCCTATTTGTGACTAATAAATTTAAAAAAACCTTACATTTATCAGATTAGGGGACCCATGGAAGATCCAGTTCCTTATTATACCATTGGGGTTTTCAATGTTTTAGAGATTTTTGTGTTTATTTTTAGCAATTACCCTCTCCCCACACTTGACCAAATATAAAGTTTAGTAGGTTAAATGTTATTATAATGTGCTAACACAAATATTACCCACTGGGTTACAGGGATATATATGACATCCAGTTTCCCTGCAAGCACACCTCTAATTGGATATTCCTTACCAAGATAAATAACCAACCACAAGTGCCACCAGGGCTAGTTCAGCAGAAAAAAATGGTGCCTGTGCCACTCCTGCCTGCACCCGGCGCTAACCATGCTGCATGGATTTTGTTGGGTGCATCAGTGTGGGCATTACATATGTACACCAGAGCATGCAGAGTGGACAGATCACAGCACAGTAAGTGCCTGACACTGAGTTGACAGCTGACTTGGTGTTTTTGATTTTATTGCTTTAGTTAACTTGCATTACACAACTGAACAGGCATTCAACAGCACAGGGATTCCCTACCACCCTCTGTTTAAGGGAAACATCATCCAACTTGCCGGTTAGTTGCTGATTATTGATTCTGGCACTTGTTAAGTTTGTGAAATTAGTGGTTGTTTGGAGGTATTCAGCAAAGTTGATGAAGTCCAGACTGCACTGCAGGGGATTGTTGCCCTGCAAGGGCTCTGAACACACTTTTTGATTCCAGTCATGGGGGCCTACCCCTTGTACAGAAGGAGATGGAGCAGAGGTGTAGCAAATAGTGCTCATGCAGAGAGGAGGGAGAGAAGGATTCTCAGCAGGAGGCCTGACTCGCACAGGGTCTTCAGGGAGTGCTTCTCCAACTTGCACCAAAGCTAGAAGTGATGCATTTGGCAGCTGCAATTCACCAACTGTGAATTTCCAGGAATTGTACCATTTCTTGGAATCAAACCTTCAGCCCCAAGCAGGGCACTGATGGCTGATAATCACTGGCAGTGATGCCAGTGGCTGTGATGGTGACCGTGGTCCTGATTTTTTTTTTGTAAAGTGATCCTTCTATGCTGGGACAAGTGACGTAGCAAACATCTCACAGTCCATGGTTTCCAGAGAGGCTCTGAAGGCTAGAAAAGGGACTTCATTGTTTTCTCTCTGAACAGACTGAAGCAGGAGCGGCATGCAAATGTCTTTATCAGGATAGTGGACATTCTTCTTGGTGTAATGTGCCATCAACTGCATACATGTGGCTTGATAGCCACCACGTATCAAATATGTAACCTACCCAATGGAGCTCCTGCCTGCAGGCTATCCCGGATTGAGTGACAGTGATTTTTCCTACTCAGTCTGTTCTCCCTCTCTGTCTTCAATCTCCTGCCTGCTGACTGACCAGCTGGCAGTTCTTGGGTATCTGAATTCATGAATGCACAAGGGCAGTGTTGAGATGAGGGGAGTAGGGTGGAGATGGAGAAATAAGAGGCACATAGTTACACTATTTGCAGTTTGTAAATCACAGAAGATGGTGGGATGAGGGGGAAATAGGATTTGAGATGTACAATTGGCAGCAACATGCTATCATCCACAGGCAATGATATTGGCAAGGCCTCAGTGTTAGCTGTTGCAGTATCTTTGCTGTGTGGATGTGCAGATGCAGCTACACCTGTCCTTCCTCGCTGCTGAGCCATCTTTAATAAGCTCTTCTGCAGAAGAGAAGGAGGTGTATCTGTGAGTGTGGTGCATTGTATTTGGGTGCTGTGCCTGCCGCGGTTGAATAGTAGACTGCATGGCTAAGCTGGCAGTTAGGAATGTGCAGCTTCCAGCAGAGGTGAGTTAAAGTACATAAACGCAAGGTTTCAGTAATGGTTGATATAGATTGTTGGTGGGCAAGTGAAGAGTGTGTGGTGATTAGAGCAATGTATGAGGCTAATGGAGTAGTTGGTAAGATATGGCATAAGAGCATATTAAGAATATGCTTAATATTATGACCTTAAGAATATGGTAAGAAAAGGATGAGAATATGACTTTCAATGACCTTAACCAAGTTATGGGATCATTAAAGATTTTGCAGCATTATCAAAGAATCAGTGCAGAAGGAGGCCATTTAGCCAATTGAGTCTGCACCGACAACAATCCCATCCAGGCCCTATCCTCCATATGTACCCTGTTAGTCACCCTGACATTAAGGGGAAATTTGCCATAGCCAATCAGCCTAATATGCACTTCATTGGACTGTGGGAGGAAACCAAAGCACCCGGAGGAAACCCAGCAGAGACAGGGAGAATGTGCAAACTCTGTGTACACACATATGCATACACACACACACACTCACACACACTCTCTCGAGGCCAGAATTGAACTCAAGTTCCTGGCGCTGTGAGTTAGCAGTACTAGCCACTGTGCTGCCACTAATTACATCCAAATCCTCATGGTTGCTGCAGCCATATCTGCTCACATTGCATTCTCAGCATTGGTCAGCATCTGCATTGGTCTAGGAGGCTTCCTGATTCCCTAAGGGAAGAGAACTCTCCTGTCCAGTCCAGGTCTTTCATCAGAGCCCCCAGTGTGGCAACTGAGAACCTAGGGGTTCTCAGTTGCCCAGAGAATCTCTGGACTGACAGGCCATTTCTCTAGAACTTCCATTCATATTATTGCAATTTTGGCCTTTGCTGATGCCTGATGTGCTGTCCCTTTCAGTGGTACAAGCTAGCTTTAAGTGGTGCTAACCTGACATGGACTTGGCATCTTTGCTGAGGTGTACAACCACTCAGCAGCACATATAATCTGCATGTCCCGACACTTGCAAAACAGTCAGCATGAAAATTTGACTGTCTCCATCGCTTTGAATGGGTGGGAGTAATCATACAGTACAACAGCTATATCTGATTTTAGGGGCTATTCAATTTAGCCCCATTGTTTTCATTGTTAAACAGATGTGTGAACCAAATTGGAATTTATTTTATTCTGGACGGCGTGTGCTTATGTGTGGTCAGTGGTGTGTGCAATTTCTAGATAGACTGCATACAAATGCTGTTGCACCTCAATGAATTCTTTGAGTCCTATCTGTCATATTTTATTCAAATGTGTGTTATTTTTAGAGCCTGTATAGTACATTTTCCAGGGTTTACATTCAACAGCACACACCACTTTAGCAAAATGTACTGTTAGTTCCTCAAAACGGCACACAGGAATTACTTTTGTGATTGAGTATAATTTTGTTTTAAATTCTCGACACATACAAATTAACAAAAGCCTGCATCATGGTATCTCAGCGATATCATTGCTTAATTAAAATAATTCCTCTGTAATTACATGTAACAAAGTTATCCACTCTCATGCTGGTTCACAAATAGCAAAAATTGAAGATATTCAGACATTGATAGTATACTTACTGTTTGAATTCATTTATAGGATATGGGTGTCGCTGTCTAGGCCAGCATTTATTGTCCATCGCGAGTTGCCCTTCAGAAGGTGGTGGTAAGCTGCCTTCTTGAATCGCTGCAGTCCTTGAGGTGCAGGTACACACAACTGCGCTGTTAGAAAGGAAGTTCCAATACTTTTACCTAGTGACAGTGAAGGAACAAAGCTATATTTCCAAGTTAGGATGGTGAGTGGCTTGGAGGGGAACCTCCAGGTGGTGGTATCTACTGCTCTTGTCCTTCTAGATGGAGGGGACTGCTTAAGGAACCTTGATGAATTCCTACATGTATCTTGTAGATAGTACACATGGCTGCACTGTTGGTCAGTGGTAGAGGGATTAAATGTTTGTAGAGGGGTAGCAATCAAGTGGGATGCTTTGCCCTGGATGGTGTCAAACTTCTTGAGTGTTGTTGGAGCTGCACTCATCCAGACAAATGGAGAGTATTCCATTGCACTTCTGCCTTTTGTCTTATAGATGGTGGACAGATTTTTTTGGGGGGGGAGAGGGAGGGTTGAATGTGGAACTCAAAGACAGAATATTTCCTCATAAACAGGTCTATATTTGATACCAATAGATTCTAATTCTAGTGTTGACATTCTGCAACTTAGTAATCAGCAATTTAACTTCTAAATAGTGATTGAACTGCTGTTAATCTCATTTGCATGGTACTTACTCTTACATGTCATAGCTCACCATGACGAGTCAGTGATTCCTAATTAAAAGCTGAATGAGTAAAACTGACTCAGAAGCAAACAGTGAAAAGAAAAGCAGAGAATTGTCAGTTCAGAAACTTCACAGTCACCATTATATTTTTCTGAATATTCATCTTGAATGATGTCCCTTTGACCTTGACAGGACTTCTGAAAAAAATTTTTAACTTAACGTTTAAACAGTTTGAATTCTCAAATTTCAACGTAATTGATATTTCTGCAATTCTTAATCGTTTCTTTAATTGGCCTCATACCTCCGTTGATGTCCCCTTTCTTAAACATGTTCCCAGTTAAAATCCAACCAAAATGTCAAGTTCCAGATTTGTCTTATAGTTCTGAAGTACAGAATGAGATCATTTGATTAGTGGTGCTGGTGTGCTTTGGATACCTTTTAAGGATTGTGGGGTAATTTAGTAGAAATGCAAAACATGCAATCATTATCACAATGGCATATGTGATCCTTACTTTTAGCGATTGGTGACATTGGATTCAACTCATGCCATGCATCTGTTCCATTCTTTCTCAATTCAAAATTATCAAACACTTTTTGAGATGCTGAGAGTCATCAGAATAGTAAGTTTCATCTTCTGCTACGCCTGGTATTAGAACAATTTCTGTGTATTACTTTATCCCTGAAGCCACAGGGTATATACTACAAATGTCTTTTGAAGTAAGCTTAATATTGTATTCGTAGGATATGTTCTTGAATCATTAGTCTTAGACAAGTGGAGATCTCTACATTTGGCATGAGGAATTGTGTATGTATCAAACTGAATTCTGTTCTTTTTCTTAAAGGGTCTCCTGATGTTGTTGCAGAACCTCCCGACAATTCATTGGGGTAACGAAGAAGTTGGTCTCCTCCTAGCAGAAGCATACAGGCTTAAGTACATGTTTGCAGATGCACCTAATCACTACAGACGATAAGTGGTTAGCAGAAACATTGAGAGCCGAATTCAAACTCCTTGCTGTCTTTCAGGTCAAGTGGACATCAGCTCCTTTGACTGAGACAGCAAATCTTTCAACTACTTTGAAAGTAGTTTCTAATTACTTGAAGCTTTTCTTGAGCTATTACTGTAATATACTAAATTGAAAGTAGACTGAGAGCTCCCTCAGTATGCTCTTCATAGAGCCTTGATAAATCTTTGATACTAGGTTATACATAATTCTTAGAAAAGGATTTAAAAGGCATTATATCGTGTGATTCTGTATAATAGTTACAATGTATGTGTCCTTAATTTGAACAACTGTGAGCTTATACTTAGAAACTTGCTTAAGTGTTTGGATTTAGTGTGCATAAAGGAGACTGGTTAAATTTTCCTCATTCCGAAAAACAACTGGCATCCAATTTCTTGTGATTAATGAAACTCATTCACAATATTTTTAATTGTGCCTCTTTTTAAAAAGAAATAATTTTCCTCACTTTTTTTTGAAGTTGCTGTGTACTGCTTGGTGTAAACTTTAGCTGTTTCAGTGAGGTACTTTTATTTAAAAAGATTTTTCATTTCTACTAATTATCATTTTTATAAGCAATAAAATGATTCTTTTTTTAATGTAGAATTTGGGAAATTTGGAAAAAAGAACCTAGCTATCTTTATAACTTTTTTTTTAAAAAAATGTGTTATGAGAACTAATGCTATGTTGAAAGGCCAATTGTTAACGCCAATAATGTTGATTTCAAACCGTGCTGAAAGCCATTCAAGATTAAAATATGTTTCTCAGGTATTTCCTTTTGATTTGTGTGCCTTTTGACCAATTCTTTTTATGTAGAGTTGAGAACATTGCAATATTTATGTTTAAAATTGTTTTGAAAAGCCTTGATGTCTTTTTTTTAGCTCTTAATACTTCCCCTTTACCTGCAGAAAGATACCTTGTGTACGAATTCCAGGGTTTAAGGAATAGCTCATGTAATTAAAATATATAAATATATATATATATTTTTAAATATATATCAGACCTGAGAAGCAGATTTTTCCATTGATGGCCAGCGATTATATGGATAGGGTGAAATCTCTGATTTTTGTTCCTTTCCCCTTTGGTTCTCACCTTCTTGGTTTGAAGCTGTAATATTACAGAAGTGGTGCAGCGAATTTAGTCCAATTAACTTGGCTGGGAAAAGTGGCTTGCCCTGCATCCAGCAGTGTCTGATATAATTTCCAGATTGCCTGTTGTTTTCAAACATTCTCGAAGTATACAGAGAAAAGGAGTGCAAATAGATCCAATCTACTATTCAGAAGCAATCTAACAATGTCAGGAAAAGTGAGGGGGCTGAATATCACATTTCTGTTCATTTGGATAAAGATATTGAGGGAGATAAAGAGAAAGAAGAATAAGGAAGTTGAGGTACAGATCAGCCATGACTTGAAAGCATGATGGAACAAACTCAAGAGGCTAAAGAACCTACTGCCTGTCCTATCTGCAGGAACCCTCTGTTGATGGGAGCTGTATCTCCTGCGGGATAAAGTAGGCTGTATTATTACTGCCACACTCAGCCTGGCACCATTCGCATAAACCATCTCCAACTAGTAGCCTGTCAAAATTATCGTAAGTGTGCATTCATGGGAATCAAACTTGGAACTTGATTTAGTAATTCTAAGGCTGAGTCTTTCTACTGGGTCAGGTTCTTTGTGTTTAATATATAACCTTTGATCATTTTTGGTCATGTCAGGAGAAAGTAGCCTTTGTTTACTTCAACACTGAACTTGCAGTGTCTGATCTTATGTCAGTGGCTGGTATGACTCTTTGGAAGTTGTCATCCAAATGCATTCTTGGTGAGAAACTGCAAAGAAGAGGCAGATGAATGATGTAGGTTCAGAAATAGATTTTATTACATGTTTCAAACTGTGTTAGTAATTTCTTTTGCTTCTTAACTTATTGTCTGAATGCCACATTTGTTTTAATTGTGTGTTTTTTTTTATGTAAAGGGCAAATTATTGAAAACTACTCTGCTGTAGTCTTTGGTGTGTCTGTGTATGTGTCACTCTGAGAATTTTAAGATAATGTAAATGGTAATTTTTACATTGAACTTCAAGCAAAACTGTGCTCTAAGTTCCTGCATTCTAAAAGGAAGGGTGAATGTACAAATTATTTTCTGGGCAGTTGGGCAGGCGTGTAAGTTCACTGATGCATTTACAGTCCAAACACCTGGTTCTGCTTTGGTTTTAATCTTTGCTTACAAGTGATTGCACTCTAATCAAAGTCAAGCACATGGATCAAAGTGCAATTAATTTCTTGACTAAATTTAGAAGGTAGCAAGTATATTGTTTTTTTTTCTCTCCTTTGCATATAATGTACCTTCCCAGGCTAAACCCAGTTGTTGTTGATCTTACCACCAAAAGGAGAGCCAAAACTGAAAGATGTCAATCTTAAACCACCCTTCGTCATTGGTTTCATAATGCATTGACTAAAATTGGGAACAGATTAGTGAGTTATGACCTTATATGGCTATATGGTGCATAGATGCTTTGAACATCATTCTTTTTTAAGGTGGCAAAGGAACATACTGGTGATCTTGTTTCACTCCTGCACAAATAATGGGACTGCTTTGATCAGAATTTTTATCATAAACTGGGATTCTTATCCATAAACTGGAATCTTTATCCCTGGAAGCAGAGGGAACAAATGCTACTGTAGTTTTATATACTGAAGTTTTGCTGTTTACATAATGAAAACATGAGCAGAACCAACGTGCAGGACAAGTGAACTTGGGTGCCTTGACTAACTGTTCGGAACTGTCCAGACACTGTGGCTTTTGGCTACAGTTGTGTGGCATCTCATGTTGTAAATATTAGCACAATATCTATGACTCTGGAATGCTTACAGCCACACCATCAGAAACCAGAGAGATGTTGCATGATATTTCAACAGGTCCTTTTAACATGTAGGATGGAAATGAATTATAACTGTGACTTTCCACCTTTTCACTGTGTGATGTTTTAACCTGATATGTGTGATCAAAACGGCACAATCTGTGGTCATTTCTGTGTGCAATAAGTCCAAAACATGAATTTTTTTGAGTATCGTGCAGTAGCTTTTATAGACCTGTTTCGCAGATAACATAATACAAGCTATTCCATTAAAGTAGTTTATCAAAGTCTGGAAATAAGTGATCTCACAAGCACATTTGTACAGCAGTGAAGAGATTAATATATTAGCCCTTTGGATGATGCTGTCTTTGAAATATGCCAAATTGTTTTTTCAAACCATGTTTTTTTTAATGCTTCTGTAGTCAGTGCTATTATGAGACTTAAAAAAATTAAATTCCTGCTCCACATCAGTTGGTAGTCTTTGATTATTATTTCATCTGCATGACTGATTGTGCATCTGCACCTCAGCAATATTCATCCATTAGCAGTACAGAATGACTGACTTTGACTTGCAGCTTATTACTTCTCACTCTCGCACAGCTAATCATTCTGTTGAATTTCATTCCACAAGCAAGTTATCTCCAAGTCAGCCCCAAGTCATCTCTGTGATGGAAAGGAACTTTGAAGATATTTGAGGCAGTCGTGACGTGCTCCGTGTTCCAAATGTTAACTTCCTCCCTTCCCTCAATAGTTGAGAGTCAATCAAAGTCTGCTTGCCAGATCTTGTAATGAAAACGACTGCAGATGGAGAAGGCTATTCATCCCACCTAGCTCATCGCTCCATTAAACCTTTGCTTCCCAAATCACAGCATTAATGTGTATCTTGAATGAAGCCAGAAGTGTTGCCTTCATTACTTTACCCAGAAGCCTGATGTAGATGTGATTCCCTCTTTAACAACGTTCTCTCTGTCATTAGTCTTGAAATTTAATTTTATTGGTCTTTACTTTGTTTCATTGTACTGTTTAATCTGCTCAGGATTTACCTATTTTCTTCCACTATCTTGGCCCCTTATATATATATTTTTAAGGGGTCCCACTCGGATGGTTTGCTTGAGGATTAACAAGTGATAACCCTCCTTGTAACTCAGCCAGTGATAATAGAGGTCAATCTTTTTACTCTTATTTTTCAATAAAGGAAGTACTTTAACATTGAATTGTAACCAGTTAATCCGATTATCTCTTTTTGAAACAAGCACCCAATATTTAATCATTCCAGTTTGTTTCCGTCAACAAAGGTAAAAGCTTCTTCAGATGCAGTGCAGGCCTATGAAAGGTTAAACATATCCTTCCTTCCGGTGCTTCAAAATGTGCTCAAAGTCCAGGCATTTTTTACCATATCGAAGAAAGCAATGGTTCATTTGGTAGAGAAGAACCTTCGCTTCCCAAGTAGGACTGGGAGTAGGCCATTCAGCCCACTGAGCCTGTTCTGCCATTCTACTGGATCATAGTTGATCCTCAACATCACTTTCCAATGTGATCCCCATATCCTTCGATGTCATTAGTACCTAAAAATCTATTGATCTCTAACTTGAACATGCTAAATGACTGAACTTCCACATCCCTCTGAAGTAGAGAATTCCAAAGATTCACTACCCTCTGAGTGAAAAAAATTACTCCTCATCCTAGTCCTAAATGGCCTGCCATTTATTCAGATGGTGCCTCCTGGTTCTAAAACCCCCAGTCAGAGGAAAGACATTTTCTATATGTACCCTGTGAAACCCTTTGAGAATTTAATACATTTCAATGAGAGTCCCTCTCATTTTTCTAAACTTTAAAGAATACAGGCCCAGTCTCCTCAATCTTTCCTTATGGGATAATCCCACCACACCAAAAATTAGTCCGAAACACTGCTACACTCCCTCTACTGCAAGTAAGGGGTTAGTGTATTGGGTAACAGGATTAAAAGTACATAATACTCCTGGTGCAGCCTAACCAAGGTTCTGTACTATTAAAGACATATTTATTTCTGTATTCAAATCTTCTTGCTGTAAAGACCAAAATAGAATTCCTTTCCTAATTGCTTGCTACACCTGCATCGTCAGCTCTCAGTGACTTAAGAACAAGGACATAAATACTTCGCAATCTCTCACCATTTAAGAGATACTCTCCAACTCTCATTTTTCCGCATTATATTCCAAGTGTCAAAATCCCCTTGAAGCCTCTTTGCAGCCTCCTCACAATTCACATTTCTCCAAGTTTTGTGTCTTTTGCTAAATTGGAAATATTACATATAGTCCCCACATTCAAATTATTTATATGGATTGTGAATATCTGAGACCCAAGTACTTATCCTAGCATTACCCCACTGGAGACAGAATATGCTATTTATTCAAATTTTGCTTTCTGTCTGTTAATCAGTCCACAATCCAGGCCAAAATATTAATCCCTTTTCCATGTGCTGAAAACTTGTTTGCCACCCTTGCATGGGATCTTCTCAAAAGCCTGAAAAAACACTTCCAGGTTCAGGTTTCATAGCAGGTCTTTGTTGACATCAACAGTTTCCTGGAATATGATATCCTTATTATTGGGCCAGGGGGAGACACATTGCCTACATCATGTGTGGGGAAAGTTGACCAGGATGTATAATGGGATGCTAATGTGTATCACTATGCTTACCACTTAGCAGTGATGGTCAGAATCTGCGTGCAACTGCCAATGGATATCTAAAATAGAATATATCCTTTCCGAAGCACTCCATTAATTTGTTCACCAACAATTTACAAAAACATATAAAACAAAACACAGGAGCAGAGCAGAAATAGACCATTTGGTTGATTTATTGTGGTCTTGATTCCACTTTCCATCTCTTGTCCATAATCCTCGACTTCTTGGTAGATAAAATTAGTGTAATTTGGCCTTGAATATAATCAATGACTGAGGCTCTACTGCTGTCTGGAGTAGAAAATTCCATTGATTAATGACCTCTGAATGAAGCTCCTCCTCATCTCCATCTTAAATTGGGGACTCCTTATTTCTGAACTGTTCCTACAACTCCAAATTTCAACCCTCCAGTTCAACATTTCTAGATTCCTCCCATGAGGGGCAACACTTCGCGTGCGCCGATCTGTCACCGCAGAAAGCAGCACATGCACAGTGCCATCCCCCCACCCCGCCCCCAGCCATTGCTGCCCTCCCGATCACTTGGCCAGTCCCATAACACTGGCCTACTGGGCCAGCACGTGTGTGTATGTGTCACACTGATCGCTCCCTCCAATAGGCCATGCCCCCTTGACACTGCCTGATGCCCGGTGGGCAGTGCCAGGCTTACCCCCCGATCTCCTGAAGGGGCCTCAATAGCGGGGTCAGGCCACCTGTTGCCCGTTAATGGGGAGCAGTAGTAAAGCCCACTGGAGGGAACCGACGGTGGGAGGAAGATGTTAGTGGGACCAGGGAACTCAGTCCTCGGCCCAATAATCACATGGAGATGGAGATATCCATCTGATAATCAGTGCGGAGTTGATTATGTCAAAAATGTTTAGGCTCCAAGATGTGAGGACACTGTAACATCCAGCAGGAACCCCGCAAAACAGCCTCCACTGTTGTCTCCTGATTCACTGCGCTACTCGAGTAGTGCAGTGAGCTGGGAGAATCACCCCCTATATGTTTCAGTAAGATCATCTCTCATCTAAACTCATACAGTCTTGGCCCAAGCTTTGTAGTCTTTCATCATTAAATAATTTTTTCGTCCCTGGAAGCAACCCTGTGAACCCCCTCTGATTCCAATGGAAGAATATTCCTCCTTCAGTAAAGGCGCTAAAACTGTACACTGTACTCTACGTATGGTCTCACCAATACCCTGTGCAGTTCTCGTTCAACCTTCCACTTTTATAACCCCTGCAATAAAGGCTGACGTTTCATTTGGCTTCCTAATTACTTGCTCTACTTGCATGTTGATTCTCTCTTTAAGTAACATTCTGCTTTTCTATCCTTCCCGCCAAAGTGGATAACCTCATGTTTTTCCACATTTATTCTCCATCTGCCAAATATTTGCCCTTCTCACAACTTTCTCCACTACCTACCATCAGCTACAATGTACAATTGTAAAAACAAAGGTATACAATAATTACCAACTTGCTCTAGAAGCCAACAACTTTACTGAAGAAACTTTAGTTTTATTAATTTCAGAACTCTTCCCATCAATAATATATTATTAGTTATGAAAAAATAGATTTTTGATATATTTTAAATCCACTCAATTGGTTACCATAGAAACCCTTGAAAATTAATCTTGTGGTACTTGTAATACTTCTCATTCTTAATGCAGAAATTAAATATACAATAAAAGAGCCCAATACATGACGCACACATTATCACTGAGTTTTTTCACTATATATATAAATTTTGATCAGATATGTGTGGCTTCTGTTGAAATTTGTCAGCAAAAGCATAGCCCTAGTTGGGACATCTTGTTGAAGTTGTACAAGACATTGATAAGGCTACACTTGGAATACTGTGTACAATTCTGGTCATCCTGTTATAGAAAGGATATTATTAAACCAGAAAGAATGCAGAAAAGATTTACTAGGATGGTTTGAGTTATAAGGAGAGGCTGGATAGACTGGAACTTTTTTCTCTGGCGCGTAGAAGGCTGAGGGGTGATCTTATAGAGGTGTATAAAATAATGAGGGGCATAGATCGGCTAGAAGGTCAGTATCTTTTCCCAAAAGTAGAAGAGACTAAAACTGGAGGGCATAGGTTTAAGGTGAGAGGGTAGAGATACAAAAGCGTCCAGAGGGGCAATTTTTTCACACAGAGGGTGGTGAATGTCTGGAATAAATTGCCAGAGGTAGTATTAGAGGCAGGTACAATTTTGTCTTCTGAAAAGCACTAAGGCAGTTACATGAGTAAGATGGGTATAGTGAGATATGGGCCAAATGCAGACAATTGGGACTAGCATAGGGGTTTAAAGAGAAAAGTGCGGCATGGACAAGTTGGGCTTGTTTAAATGCTGTAAACCTCTATGACTAGTTTGAAGTAGCATAAACTTTCATCATATACGTAATGGTGCTTGGCATGCATTCATGTTATCCATCAGTATTCAAAGTTGATGTGGAATTTTAACCTATTCATACTGATCTGATTATTTTATTTTCTACAGTACCTTATTCTCTCTTGCTGTTTGCTTCCAGAAAAGTCAAAATACACCTGAACAACAAGATTTGATTTGATTTATTGTCACATTTATTGATATACAGTGAAAAATATTGTTACTTACGTGCTATATTGATAAAGCATCCCATTCATAGAGAAAGAAAGGAAAGAGTGCAGAATATAGTGTTACAGTCATAGGTAGGGTGTAGAGAAAGATCAACTTAGTCCAAGGTAGATCCATTCAAAAGTCTGATAGCAGCAGGGAAGAAACTGTTCTTGAGTCGGTTGGTAAGTGACTTCAGACTTTTGTATCTTTTTCCTGACGTGATTTCAAAATACTTCAACACAAGAAAATCGGAATCAAGAAGTCTTGGCTAAAGTTACACCACAATAGTGCATCTGTTTTGTACGTTTATTGAATTGTGTGCATTCTTATTGTCATGTATAACTATTCTGTTGGGAAGGTTTAATATAATGTTAATAGGAACATAAAATATAGGAGCCAGAGTAGGTCATACAACCCATGAGGCTCTTGCTGCAATTCAGTAATTTCATGGCTAAACTGCATCAACTTCATTTTCCTACTCCATCTTACTCCCCCAACACCTAAAATCTATCAATCTCAGCCCTAAATACTTGTTGATCATCTGCCTTAGAAACTTCCAAAGAGTCACAACCTCTGAATGAAGAAATGTAATATCTCAGTTCTTAAATGTCCTACACATACCCTGATCAAAACTATCTAACTCGATGAAACCACATCTTCGCATTGACCACATCAAGCCCTTTTAAAAGCATTATAGATTTCATTCAGATCCTCATTCAGTGACGTTATCTCTCATTCTTCTAAAATCCAGAAAATGTAGGTCCATTCTACCCGATCCTTTCTCATTGGAGGTCCCTTGATCCTGAGAAGTAATTTAGTCAATCATGGAATCGTACAATGATGTAGTGCAGAAGGAAGTCGTTTACTCAATGTATCCATGCCAGCTCATTGGTAGAGCTTTCTCCCCATAGTCCTATCACTTCTTTCGTTCAAGTGTTCAAAAATTGATCCTGAACTTTGCATTTGGACCGTGTTTGAAGTCAGCGGGAGTGGATGTGCAACCGCCTGCCCCCTGAGATCGCGTTTTTAACGCAATATCACGCTGGCTGGCCAATTAGTGGTTATCTGGCATAAAACATGCTCTGAATGGCTGAGAGCTGCTACGAAGGGCGGGCACTGAGAAGAAGGACCACGTATGCTGGAGCTCACATTGTACTCCCTCCGAAAGCTGCTGCAGAGCTGTCTGAAGGAGCTGTGGACCCGTTAAATATATATATATATTTTATTTGTGTGTGTGTAAAACAATGGAAATATTGTGCCATGAGTGTCTAGGCAGCACAATCATATGCAGACAGCAGTCTCCAAACACATTGGTTAATTTTATTTGAGTCTTGTGCTATGGCTTGCCCTACAATGCTGTTGAGGAGGAAATTCCAGGATTTTGACCCAGCGACTGTGATGGAACTACATTTTTTTGCCCATTTTACCGGTCTGTTGGTCCTCCTGAATTCTATCCTTTTCAAGTTTTGTAAAATCAACCATGTTCTCAACCTCAGTGAGCTAAATCATGGTGATATAAGTTTACCTATCCTTATATCAATAGCGTGCTAGTAAACAACTAAGGCATTTAGTAGACTTACTTCAAAAGGTTTAGGCTTGTTGCATTCAATTCTGTGACGCAGGCCTGTCAAATCCACACTCCAGACTGATCAGTGACATTTCTATTGAGCATATCTACTGTCAAAGAGAAATTAACTTCACTTAGTTTTTCAGATGGTTTGTACGTGGCAGGGCACAGCCAGGAATGTTGATGTATTCTAATGAACGTGGATCTGGAATGTCAACTTATTTTGTAATGAGCCTGACACTAGCCAAGTTCTGACACCATGTATAGCAATGACATTACTCTTGGGTAAATCAACCTTTATTTTCCTATGCTGTGCAAAGCATGGCCATTCTTCTCTTGTCTGAGCTTGACTGCTGATCACAAACTGCAAAATCCTCCCCCAAGTTAATTACAATTTAAATAAAAGACTCATCCGGCTGGAACAAATGCAATTACTTTATGTGATTCCTAATTGACTCTCTTTATTGCTAACACTGGGTTGTAATTGACTGGTAATGGCTTCTTGCATCCATGTTGATTAATTAATACATTCTCTAAGGATAACACCCTCTTTATCATTGTTAAAATGATCTGACAATAGGTGTAATCCATGTTGAGTTGCTGATACCATCACAAACCCCTTTGTGTGTTTGGGAGTATAGGCTGTCCAGACAAATAAAGAGTGAATTTAGATTTTCCAAATCCCATTAATGAGCAAGGTTGCTTTGCCAATTTAAAATGGATCACAGTAATTTAATATTCACAAATACATGCTGACTTTTGTTTTCTAGATGTGTATACAGCTTAGCAAGACAGAGAACTTGAGGCCAGGAATGTACAAACATGTTCGTAAAAGTTGATATAGTGACTCCCTCTCCCCCCACCCTCCCAAAATAAGCTTGAAGCCAACTCTGAATCCAGGCCTTTGACTCATTTAGCTATGTTTGAGTAGGATATCTAACAATCATTTTTTTTTGCAAATCTTGACAATACCATAGAAGTACAGAGAAATAAGGATAATTTAGTCCATTCACATGAGAATAATCATCTAATCTCAAAAAGCTTGCTGTAACTAATAATGGAAAAATATCGACTTATACTTATCGAATGCCTTTAGAATGCCAGATATGCTATAACCCACTATACAGAAGCATAATCAGACAAAGATAGATGTCAAACTAAATAAGTTCATCTTAAGTGGGGAAGACTCAAAGCTTGTGTTTTAAGGAGGGTCCTACAGGAGGAGAGGGAGGTTGAGAAACAGATGGATTCAGGGAGGCAATTGTTAGGATTAGAATCTTAGGAATAGAAAGCTAAGGGAATAGCTGGCAGTGGGAGGAAATAGGGAGTGAGGGATGTACAAGAGACCAGAGTTGGAGATGCACAGAATTCTTAAAGAGCTGTATGGATATGGGAGATAAAGAAGGGATTTAAATACAAAGCTGAAAACTTTCAATCTGAGGTGTTGGGTATTGGAGGTTGAACTCAGGATCTAATGGGGAGCCTGACTCAACCTGAGAAATTGGCACAGAAATGGAATGGAATCAACAAGACAAGGATATGGTGTTTGTGGCAGGGACTGAAGGCAATGTTTTGTTTAACTTGAAGAAATTGTGACTTGTTTAGGACCAGGTGTGGGGCACAAAACCTGACGATATCTCAGTGGTAATGGATGTTGGCCATACAACCGTGAAGCTTGACCCTCTAACTCTGGATGATATAAATTTTGGGCAGCATGTTGACGGGGTGAAGAGTAGCCAAGGAGAGCTTTGCAGGAGACTCCAGTAGCAATGATGCATGGACAGGAGGGGATGTACTTTTACAACCTTTTCTTTCTCTCCCGTATTAATCCACCCAATGTTTACAGACATCATTTGGTGGCACCTATCAGAGTATTGGGACACGGGAACACAGCAGCATCAAGTGGCTGGGTTAGTGACAACTGGGTTAGTGACAACTGTGTTAAAAGCTAGAAACAGGTAGCATGAATAAAGTATAATGTCATTTTGTGATTGTTTGCATTACATTGCATATTATGCCAATTTAATGACATGCTTTATTCTATTTTTCCATGCTATTTTCACCTCGGTATTTTGAAAGAATGTGCTGATCACATGATAAGTTCCAATCAAATTTTTATTGAATTGCAAGAGTAATCGCTCAATAGTTTTTGAGGTTTTTCTCTTAAATTAAGCAGATTTGATTGCTGCACCATTACATTCAGATTCAGTTCACAGTTATGTGAAAAGTTTGTCGATTTGAATTTAATCGCTTGTTACCTTGTCCATCCACCTCCCTATCACAGCATATAATGAATCTGCACTAACTATTTTTAAATTGCCGTAATATACATTTGTGCAGAGAACTTTTTAATGTGGAGAAAATAAGCACGGTTGTAATTTTTTTAAAAAACAATTCTGAACATTGATTTGAGGGTACTTAAAAGAAAGTAATTGGAGTGTTTTATTCATTCGTGGGATATGGGCGTCACTGGCTGGCCAGCATTTATTGATGTGGAGATGTCGGCGTTGGACTGGGGTAAATACAGTAAGAAGTCTCACAACACCAGGTTAAAGTCCAACAGGCTTATTTGCTACCAAATAAACCTGTTGAACTTTTAACCTGGTGTTGTGAAACTTCTTACAGCATTTATTGCCCATCCCTAGTTGCCTGAGGGCAGTTGAGAGTCAACCACTTTGCTGTGGCTCTGGGATCACATGTAGGCCAGACCAGGTAAGGATGGCAGATTTCCTTTCCTAAAGGACATTGGTGACCCAAATGGGATTTTTCCAACAATCAGCAATGGGTTTATGGTCATCAGTAGATTCTTAATTCCAGATTTTTTTATGGAATTCAAATTCTACCATCTGCCGTGGCGGGGTTTGAACCCAGGGTCCCCGGAACATTAGCTGAGTTTTTGGATTAATAGTCTCGTGATAATACCACTAGGCCTCATGAAAAGGTTTATAACGTCCAATATATTAAGAACTGTTATAACAATCCATTTACCTCATTGGAATACATTTTTTGCTGATTTGCAGTCCTAATTTCATGTTTTTGCAACATCTCACAATCCAGATGAAAACCTTCCGGCATATTTTCTCATTCTCTTTATAAATCCTTGTGTGTATTTTCTATTTTCACAACATTTGGAATGTTTTCTTAACGACTTTCTCAAAGCCTCGTGCTAATATTCTTACAAATAGTCTTATTTGTGTGTTTCTCACCATCTAGTTAAATAACACAAAGTAATTGATTTGTTTCACCTAAGCAACCCTAATTGCCAGTTTCAGTATTAACATGATGCCTTTCGCCACCTTGGAGGGAAAACATTTTCCACTTTTCAGACAGATTTCATCAGTCTGACGGGGTTCTTATCCGGAGGACCTATGGAGTATCTCCTTCAGTTCTGTGGGAAGCCAAATGGTATTTATTAAGTACTCCGCAGGTTACTATCAGCCCTTCCCCTGGAGTAAGGACCTCAGGGGGCAGAAGTCATGCCCATCGAGAGCTGCTTGCCAATCAGAGGCTGGCAGCTCCTCATTGCTTTTAGCGCCACCAAGAATGGTGGCAGTTGCCGGTAATGCACCCACTAGAAGCCCATGAAGGACATGGGATCCGAGGCCGAAAGTGAATGGGTACGGGATGGGAACGAGAGAAAAGAGTAAAAGGGGTGGCTTTCAGTGTTTCTTACCCCCACCAGCAAATGCCAGGTCTCTTGATTGAGCACAGAGTGGAAATGATGTGAACTAGCCATATAAATACTGTGGCTGCAAGGGTAGATCAAAGGCTAAGATTTCTGCAATGAGTAACTCACCTCCTGATTCCCTAAAGCCCATCCACCAGGCACAAGTCTGGAGTGCAGCAAGATACACTTTGGTAGGAAGAATGGTAGGAAGGACTATTACTTACGTGGCGAAAAACTGCAGCAGGCGACGGTGCAGAGGGACCTCGGGGTCCTTGTGCATGAGTCGCAAAAACCCAGCTTGCAGGTGCAGCAGGTGGTCAGGAAGGCAAATGGGATGCTGGCCTTCATAGCGAGGGGGATTGAATATAAAAGTAGGGAGGTCTTGCTGCAGCTGTATAGGGCATTGGTGAGGCCGCAGCTGGAGTACTGTGTGCAGTTTTGGGCGCCGCACCTGCGCAAGGATATTTTGGCCCTGGAGGGAGTGCAGAGGAGGTTTACTAGGCTGATACCGGAGTTGAGGGGATTGAGCTATGAGGAGAGGCTGAATAAACTAGGCTTGTACTCGTTAGAGTTTAGAAGAATGAGGGGAGATCTCATTGAGACGTATAAGATGATGAATGGGATGGATAGGATAGAGGTGGAGAGACTCTTCCCGCTCAAAAAAGACAGTAGGACTAGGGGGCACAGCCTCAAGATAAAGGGGAGGCGGTTTAGAACGGAGTTGAGGAGGAACTTCTTCACTCAAAGGGTGGTGAATCTCTGGAATTCTCTGCCCGTTGAAGTGGTGGAGGCTGCCTCGCTAAATATTTTTAAGAAGCGGGTTGATGGGTTCTTGATAAGAGAGGGGATTAAGGGTTATGGGGAGAGGGCGGGAAAGTGGAACTGAGCCACAACAGATCAGCCATGATCTTATTGAATGGCGGGGCAGGCTCGAAGGGCTAGATGGCCTACTCCTGCTCCTATTTCTTATGTTCTTATATTCTCCACTTACCTGGACGAATGCAGCTCCAACAACACTCAAGATCAGCACGATCCAGCAAAGAGAAGCATACTTGATTGGCACCCCATTCACCATCATAAATCATCACTCCCTCCACCAGCAAAGCACACAGTGGGCAGCACAGTGCACTGTGGTTAGCACTGCTGCCTCACAGTACCAGGCACCTAGGTTTGATTCCCAGCTTGGGTCACTGTCTGTGCCGAATCTGCACGCTCTCCTGTGTCTGCGTGCATCTGAGTGCTCCGGTGCCCTCCCACAGTCCGAAAGATGTGCTGGCTAGGTGCATTGGCCATGCTAAATTCTCTCTCAGTGTACCTAAACAGACACCAGAGGGTGGCCACTAGGGGATTTTCACAGTAACTTCATTTCAGTGCTAACGTAAGCCAGCTTGTGACAAATCAGTAAAACTCTAAACCATGACAACAGTATGTACCATATACAAGATTCACTGCAGAAATTCATCAAGGCTCCATTGACAGCATCTTCCAAATCCATGACCTCTACCACCTAGAAGGACACCACTTCATACAAGTTCAGTTCCAAGCCACAGATCATCCTGAATTATAACAATATCATTGTAGCTGTGCTGTCATGTGGTCAAAATTCTGGAATCCCCATCCTAACAGAACTGTGGGCATTCATTAACTAAATGGACTGCTGCAGTGCAAGAAGACAGCTCACCACCACCTTCACAAGGGCAATTAGGGATGGTGCAGCTACCTCTTTGCCTAGTCTCATGCCAATGCCAATCAAAATCCATTCTCCAGCACCAATCTTTGAGCCACGTATTCAACTTTGTAATTGTAATTACTGTATGCCAATTTGCATACAGCTCAGTTACTAATGCAGAGATAATTATCCTTATGGTTCCACTTTTTAATTTAGTCCCAAGCTACTCATGCTTCCTTTGAAGAACATCTTTCTTATTTCTACCTATGCCATTGGTACCCATGTAGACCATGCCAACTGGCTACTTCCCCTCCCACCCCAAATATCTCTCCAGCCCAGAGTGGATGTCATTAACCCTGGCATCAGGCAACGCAGCAATCAAGACTCATGCTCTTGGGTGCAGTCAACTGTATCTATTCCCTTTTCTATACTGTCATCTACTAACAACTATATTGCTTTTTACTCTTCATATTTGAATGGCTTTATTTACCATGTTTCGGTGGTCAGTTTATTCATCCTCCCTGCAATCCCTGCTCTTATCCACAAAAATTTCAAGAACCTCAAATACATGGACAATTGCAGGAGCTAAAGCTCCTCCATTGCTAATTTCTGGATCTCTCCACCTGCCTCATTCGTAGTCACAACTTCCTGTCCAAATCACAGACCAAATCTGAAATACCTCGCCTAAGGTTTGTGACTGCCTCCTGAAACAAAATATCCAGGAGGTTTCCCACCCCCACCCCCACCCACAACCTCTGATATGTCACAATATCTGAAGCTCTGACTCCAGTTCATTAACTTGGAACTGAAATTCCTCAAGTTGCAGATACTTACCGCCTTTCTGTTTTGCCATGGATCACACAGGCGACCATAGCTCCTGCATGCTACAATTGCAACACATTACCTGTTCCTCATCTGTTCGTAGACCAAATCAAAAACCCCAAGATATATTATGAATTGTACCCCAACAATTTGCTATTTTGGCAAATTGAGAATAAGATGTTTCAGTCCAGATGCAGTTTCACTGACACACTGGGAAGTTTTTATTAATACAGATTTTATTCAGCAACAGTTTAACTATAGCAAATGAGTTCGCTTAACATTTAATGATTGGACAATATTTCAACATGGCACAGTGAAATTCTTAACTGTTTACCCATCTTTATCAGTTTCAATTTGAGCAAAATTCCTCTTACAGACTTAAAACCCTCTTCAAAATCATTTAACCAAACACATGCATACTTGCTTGTACTTGGGTTGCCAGCCCTGGAGTTCTCATACCTTCTAATGAGACAGACAGATAGGTCCTGCTTCTTTCAGAATCAGACAGTAATTGCATATTTTAAAATGAAAAAGAAACTGTGTTTTCCCCGCAAGCTTAGCTTGTCCCATTAAGCACGTGATTCAGTCCCTGTTAATCAACTCAGCTGTAGTCCTGCAAATTTTCTATTGTCAGCTGCTTAGCTCATTCCCTTTTAAAAGTCATGATTGAATCTGCCTCCACCATAAGATCAGTCAGTGTACCTTCCAGTCACTCACCACACAATATTAGACCAATATTTTTTAGTTGTTCATGGGACATGGGCGTCAGTGGCTGGTCAGCATTTATTGTCCATCCCTAGTTGCCCTCAGAAGGTGATAGTGAGCTGCTGTCTTGAGCGATTGGTGTAACTGAGTGGCTTGCTGGGCCTTTGCAGAGGCACTTAAGAATTGCTGTGGCTCTGGAGTCATACTTGGGCAGATCAGGTAGGGACGGCAGATTTCCATAATTTCCAGATTAGTAAACCAGATGTGTTTTTCTGACATCGACAATGGTTTCATTAGATTCCTAATTCCAGATTTATTTTATTGAATTCAAATTCCACCACCTGCCGTGGTGGGATTCAAACCCGGGTCCCCAGAACACTAGCTGAGTTTCTGGATCAATAGTCTAGCGATAATACCACTAGGCCATTGTTAGAGAGATGTGCTGGAGTCCACAATCAAGTGGATTGTGTGTGGCACATGGAGGGCATGGGCTCCAGTGGCCAAATAAACCTTCTCCTATTTTGTGTTCCTAGACCACAACAGTGACTGGATTTTAAAAGCACTCTTAATTGGCTGTAAAGTGCATTGGGCCATCCCGAGGTTGTGAAAGGCACTATGTAAAAGCATATCATTTTCTTTTTCTTTCTCCATATTCAGGTTGAATGTTATGACAATGAGTATATTTCATCATCTACATTTACACTGTCATGCATTATTCAAGCCTTGGGACCGTGAACATGTCCTCCGAGTGTGCTATTACATTGATATCCTCCACTCAATTGGGTTCAGGGAAATAAAAATCACAAAAAAACTGTTTATTCACTTTCCTCGGCAGTTAAATATGTTCCAGAAAATCCAAAATAACTGAAGTTATAAGTGTCTCATTGTAAGTGACAAAATGCATGACAGAACCAGCCTTCTTCATTCTGCACTTTACTTATTTTGTAAATTGTGTTGGCCTGAGGTTACTCTTGGGGCTAAATCGGTCAGCATCTACATTTTTTGACACATCTGAACAGTGTACTTTACAAATATAAACATACATAGGAGTGAAATGGGGTACGATTTCATAAGCAGCAGAATAGTCTCCACTTACCTGGACAAGTGCAACTCCAACATCACTCAAGAAGATCGGCACAATCCAGGAGAAGGAAGCATATTTGATTGGCACCTCATTCACCATCTTAAATAGTCACTCCCTCTACCATTGACACACACGATGGATGACACAGTGGGTGGGCAGTATGGTGGCACAGTGGTTAGCACTGCTGCCATAGTGCCAGGGACCCAGATTCAATTCCCAGATTGGGGTCATTTTCTGTGCAAGTCTCCCCATGTCTGCGTGGGTTTCCTCCGGGTGCTCCTGTTTCCAAGTTGATGAGCTGGAGTCAGAGCTTCAGCTGCTGTGACACATCAGGGGTTGGTGGTTGGGGGGTTTGGGGGGAGTTGGGAATGGGGTGCGGGGTGGTGAAGAGAAGGGAAATCTTCCTGGATACATTTTTCTAGGAGGCAATCGCAAACCTTATACTAGGCACTTCAGATTTGGTCTGTGATCAGGGACAGATTGACGTTTCATTCATAGCTTTAGAATAGGCAAAAGTAATTATGGATTTTTTTTTTCTAAGCATGATGGGATACTTGCCCAAAGTCACTATAGGGATAGTGGCTTAGTAGTTTACAATTATTACCTCAACAGACAACTCATTGTTGTACAGAAGGAGGAGGTAAGAGGGAAATGAAGCTATACCCAAGGCGAGGGCTGAGATAATGAGGATATCTGCTGAATGAACTGGATGGTCAGTTAGGAAATTAATGAGCAGCATTATCATGAAAAGTAGCTCGGTAAAACTCCGGTATCATTGAGAGAGGCTCCTCAGCTGCCTAGAGCACTCTCCCCCAGCATATTCTTTACTACAAACTTTGTTTACTGGAAGCTTACAAACCGGGATGTTCATCTTTTTACCATAACAAGGGTTTATTACATGGAAACGGGCCACTTTGGGCCCAGTTTGACTGTTTACCTGCTTTATATGCAAAATAATTCTAATCCCATTTGTCCAGCCAGTTTCGCTAATTTTTCAACTCTTTTGCCTTGATTTACTGATCCAATTTAATATTGAATAGTTCCCAATAACTCATCAGCCCTAGGAGTGAATTCCACAATATCGGAACTGTTTGCGTGAACACGTTTCATCTGCTATCAGTCTTAAAGCTCTCACATTTAATCTTAAATTTCTGACTCTTCTTTCCTGCATCTCCGCTCCCCCTCGCCCTCAACTCCTGAAATTACCTGCTATCAAGCCCATCCCATCCTTCCATAATTTTAAATACTTACATTGTAACAGCCCAGAATATATGTTGTTCTAATGAAATTTTGAGGTCTGTCTCTGTACTTGTATTTTCCTCACAGCCCAGGCAGCAGTCTACCGAACTTGCATTGTACTGTCTCTAAAGCCTCACTATCCATTCTATTGTCTGCAGCACAATACTGTTCGTAATACAACTGAGGTCTTACAATTTTATGTTGACTCATCATCACCTCCTGATATTTATATCACGTACATCTTGAGATATAACCAAGAATTCAAATTGAGGTGCTGCCTTCTGTGAACCTGTACCTCCAAATCCTTCTGCTGTTTCACAGCATCATTCAGAGTACTTAATGCTGCAGTTGATTCCATCAAAATGCAGTACTTCACACCAACTGACACTGAATTCCATGTGTCACCTTTTAGCCTGTGACATGTAGGCATGCACTGGGATTGAGAATACCCTGTGTCTCAAACCAGGGCACTTCGAATCATAGAATAGAATTCCGACAGTGCAGCAGAGGCCATTCAGACCATCGAATCTGCACCAACTCTCTGACAGAGCATCTTACCCAGGCCCTCTCACCTGCCCTATCCTTATAACCCCACACATATACCATCCATCTAACCTACACATCTTAGGATACTAAACGGCAACTTAGCATGGCCAATCCACCTAAGTTGCATGTCTTTGAACTGTGGGAGGAAACCAGAGCACCTGCAGGAAACCCATTCAGACACAGGGAGAACGTGCAAACTCAGGCGGAGTTATCCGAGGCCGAAACTGAACTAGGTCCTTGGACCTATGAGGCAGCAATGCTAACCACCGTGCCATTGTGCCGCCTCACCTGGGTGGCCGGTGACTGCTAAACACACTCTCCTCCACTCCCAGATTCTCCTGCGATAGCTTCAATTCAGGTCATTAGGTGCAAGATACGATACTGTAATAACTCAGCAAAGCAGCAACAGAAAGGATGGGAAAGTTAAAAATTGTGGCATCACGTTCCTGATGGCCCAACCGCCCAATTAAAAAGCTTTGTGGGGAAGAGTACAGTAACAAACAGAAAAAATGGATTAAATAAATCCACTCTGGTGAATGTTAGAGACGGGAAAGCCCAGAAAGCGGAGTTGCAGTTTATCCATTGTCTCAAAGAGCTGACAGCCGAAACAATGCAGATTTGAACCGTTTCCAATCAAATCCAGCAGAATATTGTCAGTCAGATAAAATATCAGACACAAAATGAAATAAAGGAAAATGGAAGATAGCATCGACAAGTGTATAAATGACACCAGCTGAAAAACAGTTTGCTAGAGCAAAAGATGAGAAATAATTTGAGCTCGTAATCCAAATAAACAGAGCACAAGCCAATCGATGCTATCACAGAGTGCAATGCCATGAGCAGGTATTAAAAAAAAACAAGATGAAGCAAACGACAGGCATCCTCAGGAGACGCAGAGGAAATTTCCATTTCAAAAAACTTCCTTAATTGGATTTTTCTAAAAGAAAAAAACAGCAGAATTGTGACAAGGAAGATTTGATTGAAGAAGGCGAAAAGAACTGATTAGGAAGGGCAGCTGCGCAGCCCTGCGCAACTTTGGCACAATAAACAGATGTCTGGAGGATTGCTCCAGTCTATGAATAAGACAAAGCAGGAGGCTGGTTTGCTCTTGATGGTGTTAAATGAAGGAGGATCAGAGCCTTGCTGGGTATCAAGTGGGGTTATCGTTCCACATGTATTAGCATTCAATAGCCTTGGTGCGAAGACATTGCTGATTATGTAAATGTCCTCATTGATGACTTGTCTGTTAATGTTCTGGATATTTCGTTGGGTACCTTATCATCTTTAACATTTTCAATTTGCATGAACTGTTTTACAAACAACTTTCTAATGCGAGCTACAAAATACGATCTTACCGGCCGTTCACACTGCGCTGTCCCTGCAGCAAGATCGGAGAATTTGTCCCAGCCAAATCTCCGTTAGTCGCAGCGGAATGGGAAAATCCCATCGGCATGCTCGGTGGTGAGATTCCAGCCCACAAATGTGGACAGGATATTCATGTTAGACGCAGCTAGCATTGTGGGTGAAGATTGTGCTCAGAATGGAGCAAGTTTTCAGAAGTGATTTGAATTTGTGCATTTTTCCTCTAAAACCTTTGATACCAGGAAACAATCTAATGAACTTTTCCTGTACGCCCTGAAATGAAAGGAAAATATAGAGACCAAACCTGTGCACACCAATCTGGTGCAGTGTCATCAAAGCCCGATAGCTCAGTTGTTGGAAAGCTGGTTAATGACGCAGAGCAATGCCAACACCGTGGGTTCAATTCCTGTACTGGCTGAGGTTATTCATGAAGGTCTCACCTTCTCAACCTTGCCGCTCACCTGAGGTTTGGTGGTCCTTAGATTAAATCATCTTCAGTTAGCTCTCCCCCTCAAAGGGGAGAACGGCCTATGGTGATCTGGGATTTTACTGTAAGAAGTCTCACAACACCAAGTTAAAGTTCAACAGGTTTATTTGGTAGAGAAAGCCACTAGCTTTTGGAGCGCTGGCTGGCCCTTCGTCAGATGAAGCCAAATAAACCTGTTGGATTTTAACCTGGTGTTGTGAGACTTCTTACTGTGTTTCCCCCAGTCCAACGTTGGCATCTCTACATCATGATCTGGGACTATAGCAACTTTCCGTTTATATAACTGTAGCAAAATTTCCTTAATGTCAATACCCCAATCCAATTGCAGAAAAACTGACATGCCATTTACTTTTCAAATTGCTTGCTGTATTGCATATTAACTTGTTGAGTTCTTTGTTGAATACACCCAAGTCTCTCTCAGCATCAACATTTAGAAGTTTCTCATCTTTAAAAAATTCCTTTCCTGTTTCTATCACCAAAATAAACTCTCACTTTCACACATTTTACTCCATCTGCCAACTTGTTGCCCATTCACTTAATCTACCTATACCTCTTTGTATCCTCCTTATAGCTTATATTCCCACCTGGCTTTGTACCATCAGCAGATTTAGAAACATTATTTGCTGTCTCTTCATCTAGGTAGTTAATAGCCCAGATCATCCTTGCCTCTGGAGGGTTGTACCCAGCTGCACTAGAAATCCCCATGCGAGGACTGCGCTGGAATTGATCAGGAAGTTTAAACTCCTGGTGAAAAATTACCCCTGGACTATGAACAATCCAAAACTCTGATCTAAATTGGAGACTTTGAATGTTTTCCAATCTCTTGGCAGAATAGTTAGAAAGGTTAGAAAAACAAGGTTAGAATGACAAAAACTGTTTCTAACTCCTGGGTAGCTATAATACCTGCCCAACAACATCCCCCCTCCCCTGCCCCGTACCACCCCACACCCTGACCACACTCCAACTATCCCACAACCCCTACAACACCGGGCCACCCTGATTATCCCCTCACACCCCCAGAACTCAGAACTACCTCCCTCATCCCCTGACTACACTCCTGACAGCCAAACTAGCCCTCCCCCCAGTACCCAACCTCCTGACTGATCATCCTAGCCCCAGTCCACCTTCAGCCTCACAACCCATTTTACTCCCCAGACTCATCCTACCTCCACACTCATCCTAACCACCCCCTCCCTCCTACCCACATGCCTTATACACTTACCTTCTCTCTGATTTCTCAAAGTGGATGGGACCTTTAAGTATACCTGCTTTATATCAACTACTGCCCTAAAGACAGTAAGGGGACTGTTTCATTGACTTTGTCACTGCTGTCCTGTGTGAGAAGGGATCCTAGACAAGGTATGTCGCACATTGCAGATCAGACCCAGGTCAGAAGATCAGACTTATTGGGTAAGTAAAAAGGATTGGAGTGGCAGTCTGGCTGTGATTGCCTCTCAAGGGAAGTCCTGGTGCGTAGCTCACATATATCACTGAAGTTTTGCATTGATTCTTATGATTCATCTCTCATTGAAGCCAGCCAACTTGCGTCCTATTAATACTCTCTGTGTCATCAATTCCATATTCATGCTATTACATTACCCCAACTTTATGCACTGTTGCCTTGCATATTATTAGTTTCCTAATTTCTCTAACCCTCCCTTCTTAAATGGTGTGTTACATTCTTTAAAAATCAAAATAATTCATTGTAGCCATCTTATAATGGAGGTTTTCTCTAAAATCGTTTGGTGCTTGTTAGCAGAGAACAAAGAGAACCTGTGCCTGTGTCAATCATGATGCCCTAACTAAACTAAAAAAACCTTCTGCCCTTACTCGGTCCCTATCCCTCTATTTCCTCCATATTCGTGTACCTATCCAGATGCCTGCTTAATGTTGCTAATGTGCCTGTTTCCACCACCTCGCCAGGCAGGACATTCCAGCGCCCACCACTCTCTGCATGAAAAGCCTCCCCTGCACATCTCCCTTAAACTTTCCCCCTCTCACCTTGAACCTGTGCCCCCTTGCAATTGACACTCCCTCCCTTGGAAAAAGCCTCTGACACCCATCCTGTCTACGTCTCTCATAATTTTGTAGACCTCTATCAGGTGTCCCCTCAGCCTTTGTCGTTCCAGTGAAAACAATCCTACTTTATTCAATCTCTCCTCATAGCCAACACCCTCAAAACCAGGCAACATCCTGGTGAAACTTTTTTTTGCACTCTCTCCAAAGCTTTCACGTCCTTCTGGTAGTGTGGTGACCAGAACTGCACACAATACTCCAAATGTGGCCTAATCAAGGTTTCATATAGCTCAATGCCCCAGCTGATGAAGGCAAGCATGCCATATGCCTCCCTAATCACCTCAGCCCCTGTGTTACCACTTTTAGGATACTGTGGACCTGTAAACTCAGATCCCTCTTAATGTTCCTGAGAGTTCTGACATTTAAAGCACAATTCGCACCTAAATTTGATTCTCCAAAATGCATCACCTTGCATTTGCTCAGATTAAACTCCATCTGTCTTTCCTGTGCCCAAGTCTCCAATTTATCTATATCCTGTTGTATCCTCTGATAATCCTTGGCAGTATCAGCAACTCCACCAATCTTCATGTCATCCGCAAACTTACTAATCAAGCCACCAACATTTTCCTTCAGATCATTTATATATACCACAAACAACACTGATTCCTGCTACCATAAGAAGTGATACTGTTAGGCCACTGTGTATCCCTCTCTGTGAAGGCCAAGCACTCGAAAAGTGGATTAGTGTAATCAGATCTTTGCTGACTGGCATGGTCACAATGGACTGAATGACCTTCTGCACTGTACATATCTATGAATTTAGGACATTTTCTTACATACAATTTTCTGAATAAAATATGAACGTTACAGTTCACCCCACAGTCTGTGTTGTTATGATAACATGTCCTTTTTTACATGCATGTTAGAGTCATAGCTCACAAAAAGATCCTTTGGTCCATCAAGTCTGCATCAGTCAAGGCCAAATTACACAACAATTCTAATCCAATTTTCCAATGTTGGCCCTTGTATGCCTTGGCATTGCAAGTGCACATCTAAATCCTTTTTAAATGTTTTGAGGGTCTCTGCTTCCACCACCCTTTCAGACAGTGAGTTCCAGACTCCCACCACCCTCTGGGTGATAAAGTTTTTCCTCACATCTCCTCTAAATCCTCTGCCCCTTACCTTGAATCTCTGCCCCTGGTCATTAATCCCTCCCCCAAGGGGAAATGTTTCTTCATGATAACTCTATTTATGCCCCTCATTGTTTTATACACTTGTCCCCCCTCAGTCTCCTCTGCTCCAACAAAAACAACCCCCCAGTCCATCCAATCTCTCTCCAGCCCAGGCAACATCCTGGTAAAGCTTTTCACCATTTCCAGTGCTATCACATCCTTCCAAAATGTGCTTTCTAGTACTGCATACTATATTCTAGCTGTGGCCTAACCTGTGTTTTGTATAGTTCCAACATAACCCCTGCTCTTTAACTCCAAGCCTCAGCTAATAAAAGCAAGTAAACCATATGTTTTCTTAACCACTTTATCCACCTGTCCTGTCACCTTAAAGCACCAGTGTACATGAACACCAAGATCCTGCTGATCCCTGGTGTGAAATGGAGCTATGGATAGTGATGGTAGAGGGTCTAATTTTCTTTCCATCACTTGGCTGACCAGGAGTACTTAGAAGGTCACTGACAGTATCATTGATGGTGAGTATGTGATGTTAAACTTGACGTTAACCAGAAAGCGTGCAAAATTAAACAATCAAGCAAAGAAAGAAATATAATGGCTCAGAAACTACCATTGTAGTCTGCTTTAACCATGGATTTGTCCAAACATTTCCATTTTTAACAGAAATACCCTTTAAGTAGAGCTTACTGCAAATAGGTAGCCCATTTTAACAAGCAATATGTCAGCTCCTTGTTACTTCAATATGGAGCCAGCAAGTAAACACAAGCTGCTGTTAAAATGTCACATGGGATAGCTCATCTTTTCTTTATTCCAATTCTATCAAATCGAGCCCAATTCCGAGTCTGAACAAGTTGAGACCTTCCCGATCCAAGCTGACAAGACAGGGCTCTCACCTCCTGTCTTGGGCTTGATCTACATGATCCAAGCTGATTGGAGTAGGCATAGCTCCTCCTCCAAGGCTTGATCTCATTTGCATCTTAGCCAAAAGGCCGAGATGCTGCTTTTAAAAATACTTCAAATGAAGCTAAAATGTGATCTAATGACTTCAACCAAGCGCAGCATGTCGATACTACACCTGATCTTCGCCAAAAGCCTGAGAAGCCTATCAATAAAGTCAGGTACACTGATGTCTGTCAGCGATGTACGAAAAGGGAGGAAATTTATGTCAATATGCATAATCTTAAATGTACCCGAGTGAGTGGCTCTTGAATAATGTAAGTTTGGAAAGTGGTGTTTGTGCATTCCTTCAGTAAAAGACTGTCAATGACTTGGTATATAAATATTTGCTGGAAAACTGGGATGTGTGGTTAGAAAGAAACAAATGTCATCATAGACAGTAGAAGGTACCCAGAGGGAAAGTAGTGAGCTGGACTGGAGAAGAAAGAAGGTGGTTTGAAAATAGGAGACAGGATAGGAAATTATTTCCTAAAGACTGCCGACCACTGCTTGTTTTATGTGGGGAGATTTTCTTCATAGCACAACTTCAAGCTACATATCATCACATCTGTTCTACCAACAAGGAAAGTTCAGTATTCCTAGATTCTCCAAATTGAAATACATGGTGACAGTTTGACAGTCAAATAGTGCAAGATGGGGAAGAGAATACTCAGTGATGCATTTTCATTGTATAGGGATACAGGCTCATTTTCATTAGGCAGACGTAATTAAAGCGATAAAACTACAATGTCTCAATCAAAAATGTTTCATTGTAACTTGCAAAATTAAAAATCTATGCTCGTTATCAGGCAGATGTCCTGAAAGTCTGAACTTTATCTTTTATTCATTTGTGGGAATAGGGTGACACTGGCTGGCCAGCATTTATTGCCCAACCCTAGTTGCCCGAGGGCAGTTGAGAGTCAACCACATTGCTGTGGCTCTGGAGTTATATGTAGACCATATGCAGGATATTAATCATCCAGATGCGTTTTTCTGACAATCAACAATGGTTTCATGCTCATCAGTACATTCTTAATTCCAGATATTTTTTATTGGGTTCAAATTCCATCTGCAGTGATGGAACTGACTCTTTTTGGATCATTTTTAGTTTAATATGTAAAACTCTTCATTCAAATCGCAAAACTTGATGCAGCTACACGCAGCGTGCCAAGCTGTAATAATTTGAAGCTTTATCTCGTGTGTCACCTTGGTAGCATTTCATAAGTGAAGTCACTTTTCTTCACCGAGTTTGAAGGCTGAAACTATCAATCAATCAGTCCAGTTGGAAACCAGAATTGAAGGTTGCTCTGTGTGAAGATTTATTTACATCAGGACTGATTGCAGCCACGATGTAAATGCAATAACAGGCACTGTTTGAGCCTTCAATTTCCTATGAATGCCACATGATTGTCAGGCAGTATTTAGCTGCTCAGCAGTGGAAAATGTTCCACTCCAAAAATGCCACTTGTGTCAATGGGTGAACAACCCCATAGCTCCAGTCTCATAGAGTCAGTCAGAGACTGTTAGTGCCTCTTTCTTTTACCAACATGGGTGAGCTGTGCGCTCACAGCAGGTTCTGTAGCCCAGCTGAAAGGGTAGGCCATGACTGAAGGAGTTAGCAAGAATAAGTAAGGAGTGTAAGAAAATTGATAGTGCCTATTGTGGATATTTGTTTTATTATTCATTCATGGGACATGGGCGTCGCTGGCTAGCCAGTGTTTATTGCCCATCCCTCATTGCTCTTGAAAAGATGGCGATGAGCTAGTGATTGATACGACTGAGTGGCCTGCTGGGCTATTTCAGAGGGCAGTTGAGGGCCAATCACATTGCTGTAGCTTTGGAGTCACGTGTAGAGCAGGCCAGGTAAGGGCAGCAGATTTCCTCCCCTAAAGGACATTAGTGAACCAGATGGATTTTTCCAACAATCCACAATAGTTTCATGGTCATCATTAGATTCTTAATTCCAGATTATTTTTTATTGAATTCAAATCCTACCATCTATGTGATGGGATTCGAACCCTGGTCCCCAGAACATTAGTTGAGTTTCTGGATTAATAGTCTAGCAATAATACTCTGACGCCATTGCTTCCCCCACGATTTCTCTTTACTCTTATACAAATACTTTATGATGTTAAAAAAAAACCAAATCTTCTTATAGTATTCTATGCTCTAAGAAAAACTAACTTCAGCTCATCAAGAGCTACAAGGCTTGTAGTTATATGGATAGTGATCTTTTGGATTGCCACACAATAGAAACCCAATCAGCATCAATAGCAGGACATTGCTGGCCATAACTGACCATTACTGTCAGTCAATAAGCCAGCTCTATGTAACATGGTAGTTGAAAGGCATTAACATTAAATGTTAACTCTGTTCCTATCTCCACAGATGCTACTTGACCTGCCGAGTATTTCTAGCATATTTTGGGTTTTCTTTTCAGGTTTCCAACGTCTGCGGTATTCTGCTTTTGAATCACATCTCATTGTTTACATTCTGTTTACCATGCTGTCTTTTTCCCCCTAAGTCTCAGTTTTGCTGACGAACCTAATATGTATTAATTCATCAATTGCTTTGTGAAAGTCCATATACAAAACATGAACTGTCCTCTGCCTTCTGTCACCTCATGAAGAAACACAATCAAATTAAACATAGTTTGCCTTTAGTAAATCTGTACCAATTCTCCTTTTATCAGTCTAAGTGAATCTTAATTTTCTCTTGGATTATTATCTCCAGTTTTTTGAAGGGGTAACCAAGAAGGTAGATGAGGACAGTGCAGCTGATGTTGTCTACATGAACTTTAGCAAGGCCTTTGACAAGGTACCGCATTTTAGGTAGTTGATTAAGGTTAAATCTCACGGGATCCAGGGTGAGGTAGTCAAATGGATACAAATTGGCTTAATGACAGGTGACAGAAGGTGGTTGTAAAGGGTTGTTTTTCAAACTGGAGGCCTGTGACCAGCGGTGTGCCTCAGGGATTGGTGCTGGGCCCACTGTTACTTGTCAGTTATATTAATGATTCGGATGAGAATTTAGGAGGCATGGTTAGTAAGTGTGCAGATGACACCAAGACTGGTGGCGTAGTGGACAGTGAAGAAGGTTATTTAGGATTGCAATAGGCTCTTGATCAATTGGGCATGTGGGCTGACGAACGGCAGATGGAGTTTAATTTAGATAAATACGGGATGATGCATTTTGGTAGATTGAACCAGGGCAGGACTTACTCAGTTAATGGTAGGGCGTTGGAGAGAGTTACAGAACAAAGAGATCTTGGGGTGCATGTTCATAGCTCCTTGAAAGTGGAGTCATAAGTGGACAGAGTGGTGAAGAAGGTATTCGGAATGCTTGGTTTCATTGGTCAGAACATTGAATACAGGAGTTGGGACGTCTTGTTGAAATTGTACAATTTGTATTTGTTAAAAGGGAAGATTATGATGAAACAAGAGCAAGTTCAACTAAAAAAAGACATTACTTGTGTTACTTTCAAACTATAATCTTTCCAAGATGCATTTTATATCAATGCACATAATTTTGCACTAATATTGCATTGTTACAGTCTGTATAAGCAATTCAACTGCACAAACTGAACTAGGGAACTTGGAAATCTTGTCATATTTCTCCCCAGATATGAGCAGATTCTGGTCACTGAACTGTCAAGGAAGATAGATTTCAAAGGTATAGGGACAGTCTCTAGGACTGGGTTACCTGACTAAAACAATTTGTGCATCTTCCAGATAAAGCAAAGCTGTACGAGTCACGGCAACATGACGCCCTGGTGGGACCGCCACAACAAATAATGGCTTGGCAGTTTACAGATGATGGGGGAATGGAAGAGAGAATGGTGGGATGTTTATTTTTAACCTTTTAACCTTTCAAACGTCTGGAACAATTGCACCTGCATCAATTGAAAGACAATTGGGAGACTGTGCTGATGCCTATTAGTTACTTCCCATTGCTTGATGAGATTTGCAGTTTTTAACCTTCAAAGGTTTGGTCCTAAGCCATCATATATGTTTGATTGAAAACTACAAACTAACCCATTTATTGGTTTGTAAGGGATTTATGATTTGATTAGCCCTAGTTCACAGTGTTCCTGGTCATTCAAAGTTTTTACAAACAGGAGTAAATTGCTCATGCAGTTGTCGTGAGATCAGATGGAGTGATATAAAGTCATATAGAGAAAACTATGATAATCCTTTTCAATTAGCCATTTCGAAAATGTTACAAAACAAGATAGAGCATAGAACTCTTAGTTACAAATTTCTTAAGCAGTGTTGAAGTTCAGAAGTTCAGCAACAATTCACATTTGTATGACAGTTTTACATATCCTGAGGTGCTTCACAAAAGCTGCTGAGCAGGAACTAGGAAATGTGTAAAGGCAGAATCATGGAAATAGAACTGAGGAGGTTTTAAGCTAGGGAGAATTGACAGAACGAAGAACTTGGTGAAAAGAGTGGAGGATGTGCTGAGTAGACACAGAACTGGTTGAGAAAGGCACAAAAAGATATATAAATGAGGTCCAGGACTTTGAAAGTAAGTGTAGTGTGGAACCAACTGAGATCAGTGAAAGAATATGATGCAAGAGTTTTTTAAAACATGGATTGGAATTTATTTTGGGTGGTTCAGGAAGACCAGCAAAGAGAAAGTTGTGAAAGTTAACCCAGTGATGAGGGCAGCATCATGGTTAGTACTGCTGCCTTACAGCTCCAGGAAACTGGGTTCGATTCCCAGTTGGGGTGACTGTATGTCTGGAGTTTGCACGTTCTCCCTGTTTCTGCATGGGTTTCTTCTGGGTGCTCCAGTTTTCTCCCACAGTCCAAAGATATGCGGGTTAGGTGCATTGCCCATGTTAAATTCCCCCTTAGTGTCCCGGGATGCGTAGGTTGGAGGGATATACTGACTAAATGTGTGAGAAGCTGTAAATGATGTTCCAGTGGGTGTAGAGTATGGGTGGAGAGAGGAGGAGGAGGGTGTTCAATTGGATATAGCATTTGAAGCTCATTCAGAATGCACATCATCACTTTAAATCTAGGTATGAGGGTTGTGCCTGGAATGTTACTGAGAGCAAAATAAAATGTTTTTAACTAACAAAGAAAAAGGAATTTGCAGTATTGGAATATGTTGACGAACAGATGTTGGTGATTATAAAGCTGGGAATGGCAGGGCAGCAGGAGAACTGGGTGCCATCGGTAAACATTGGAAAATTGATTTTATTCCCATGAATGATGGCACTGAGGGATAGGATGTCAACAAAGAATGGCAGAGGACCCAGGATTACCCAAGAGGTAACACTACAAGTGTGCGAGTGAAGGCATTACCGGAGATACATGCCACTTCAGAATCAGGGCAGATGAAGCTCGCAGAATGGCATTCTCCATAGGCCTCGGATGAGATCTTACGAGCCTTGGGCAGGCGAGGCGGTACAATTCCGGCAATTTCGGGGGATTTTACAGTTTTAGGACGAGCAAGGCTGTAAAATCCCTCCTGAGGTCAATGAATCTTTCCATGGTCTGCCATGGAATTCCGGGCCAGACTGTCTGGAATGTGTACAAACAAGCGAGGAAAAGAAATGATGCTCTGAAGAAGGACCAGAGAGGGTGTTGGGGGAGAAGGGAACAATTAACTATAGATTTCTGTAAAGAAGAACATGAATTGCTCACATTGGTTTCAGTGATAACCCTGACAACCTTAACTGGAACACAATCAATTTTTTTGGCAGGTGGAAACAGGAAGTGATGGGAAATACCAGCATGGAAAAGGACTAAGTGCTCCAGCACCTTAGAGACAAAAGGAAAACTTAAGATTTAACAGTACTTGGCAAGAACTAAATTGTTTTTCAGGGCTTTCTAAAGTGGTGGCACTTGGTGAAGGGATAATGTTAACCATCAAAGGTGAGTCATATTCCTTGTTTGCATGTATATGATGTCTGGATGAAGTTCCTACTATTTAGTTTCTTACTCCTCATAACCTTCCCGTCGACACAAATATCATAGAAACCTACAGTGCAGAAAGAGGCCAATCAGCCCATCGGGTTTGCACTAACCACAATCCCACCCAGGCCCTATCCCCATATCCCTACATAGTTACCCACTAATCCCTCTAACCGAGGCATCCCAGGACACTAAGGGGCAATTTAGAATGGCTAATCAACCTAGCCCGCACATCTTTGGGCTGTGGGAGGAAACCGGAGCAAACCCACGCAGACACAGGGAGAATGTGCAAACTCCACACAAGACAGTGACCCAAGCCAGGAATTGAACCCAGGTCCCTGGAGCTGTGAAGCAACAGTGCTAACCGCTGTGCTACCGTGCTATATGTGCAGAGTTGTATACAAAAATCCTTGAGCTGATGCATATGATCCTTTTTGAAAATTGTGCTAGAATTTGATTTTGGATCAAAAAAAGCCGCAATCTTCTGCCATGTTGTTGCTCATTTGTCCTCTTAATTCTCATACCGCTTCCAGTTGTGTTAAATAACAGAAGCTTCATGCTAATGATGTTTTCAGGGTGGTAAGATCTTGCTGCAAGCTTAGAATTGGCACATGAGGTCAGGTAAATCAGGCAGGAATCCATATAGACACATCCTGACTTGATTTGTGCCGTGTGTAATATTCTGGCCAATGTTTCAGGGAATCCTAAAATAAATCTTGGACAAAATATTAAAGAGCTTCCCTCAAAGCCCTTCTGATGTAGATGAGGAGGATTTACGTGATAGGGCAATTTCCCTGATTTTCCTGTGCACTCAGATTTCTCTTATAAACGGGGAAAACTGTTCTGACCTTTGAGTAGCTGAATACTTAAAACTGGAATGCTACATATTTCATTACTGTAATTGAAATGCATGAAACTTTTATGAGCTTTTAGTGCTCTTATTTCAGTCTTCTGAAGGCAGCAGAAGAGGATAAAAAGACAAATGCGACTCAGGCTCCTCTGCACCAGAGGCCCAGCACCCACCCACACAGCTGTCCATACAGCTCAGTCACATTTACTTAGGAATGTAGAAGGACATCTCCCTTTGTAGCCTCCCCTTCACTGGGGAAGCAGCCGCAGAGATAGACCATCTGCCAGAGTTATCGACGCAACATCTGCGAGAGCGACCATGGCAGTGTATTTGTATGCTTCTATCTCCTTCAAAGCTGTCTCCAGAGATGTGCAGCATTGGTCAATCTGCATTGCACAGATGCTGCAAACAGGTCACCGATCCCTTATTCATCAAGGAAAGCACCATCATCATTTTCCTCCTTGGGAAAAACAACAAGCAGAATCAGGAGACACTGCAACCTTTCTGCTTTGCCAGATTCCCAAAGCATTATTGATGGTACCAACCTGCCCCTCTGGACTGCTGCGCACAATGCTTTACTGTTCGGAAATTGAAAGCGGTTCCACTCCATCAGTGTCAAGGTTCTCAGTGAACAATACAGGATAATGCAGGTCAATACCAGCTCCAAAGCCAGTAGTCAGCATTCCTCTAATTTAAGACAGTCTCTTGTGCCTGGCTTGTTTGGTAGGAGAAATCAGTAAGGACAGCTTTTGAAAGGGAAAGCTTATTTAGTCCTGACTCGTGATATCCTGGCGGCAGGAACGCCAAACAGATGTATGCAGCCACCAGCATTGTTTGTTGTCAGCGTCCTTCCATCTGCATAAGATGATGGGTCTGCAGCAAATCAAATCCACTGGGGATGGGATATTCTGATCCACATCGAGCACAATAAATGGATGGCATGGACACGATGGGCCAAAGGTCCGCTTTCTGCGCTGTACAACTCTACGATTTCTTTAGCTTGCACTTTTTATCATGGAATCCCGACAGTGCAGAAGGAGGCCATCCAGCCCATCAAGCCTGTACCAACAGCAATCCTACCTAGGCCCTATCCCCATAACCAATGTATTAACCCGAAACCCCTTGACACTAAGGGACAATTTATCATGACCAATCAACTGAACCTGTACATCTTTGGATTGTGGGAGGAAACCGGAGCACCCAGAGGGAATCCATGCTGACATGGGGAGAATGTCACCCGAGGCCAGAATTGAACCCAGGTCCCTGGCACTGAAAGGCAACAGTGCTAACCATTGTGCCACCCTTTATATTTGGACAGATTAGTGAGTATGTTGCAGTGCTAACCAATGTTCTCTTTAAGCTGTGCAGGTGAATGGCCCCACAGCAACCTGCTGTATGCCATACAGAGAATAAGGCAAATCTTGAACAGTAATAAACAAGAATGGCCTTTGGATACTTAGTAACCATGCACATTTTCCTGTGTATAAGACCTTAAGAATCCATTATTAAATAGTTTTGTTTATGTTATTTAACGTGCATTCAATGAACAGTGAAGGTCATGTTAATATTTTAGCTCAAGCTCTGTGTAATATCACCTACAGTATAAGAGTAAATATGCCACTGCTGGACTTGATACTTATTCACCAGAATTCCTGATCAAAGAATCAGGTTAACTTAGTTTACCAGACCCTGCATATTGCAATGAATATTGAAAGACTGTAAATCTACCACAATAATTTGCACACCTGATATCTGGAGCTATATTCTCTGGAGTGGAGCTCTGTGCCAAAAGAGCAACTGGGTAAATTTTACCCTTATGCTTCCACTTTATATTTTTAATGCTCACAATGATGAGGAATTTTACTGCTTAGAGATTAACTTTTTCCCATTATAGACACCTTCAGCAGCACTAAGCAATCCGGATTTATTATAGCAGAAGCCTGAGACTAGGTGAAACTCTCATATATCACATTCAAAACAATTGACTTGAAATATCTCTACCCCAGTGGCCTTGATCTAGTTATAGAAATGGCAGGTAAACCATATACATTGTACATATACCAAAATATTGCATGTTTTCTAGAAGCAGTTGGATATAGCAGTTGAGGCAAAGAGAATCAAAGGATATAGGGGGAAGGTGGATCAGGGTATTGAGTTGGATGATCAGCCATGATCATAATGAATAGAGTAGGCTCAAATGGCCTCCTCCTGCTCTTATTTTCTATTGTTTCTACATGTATTTGTCACCATTACTTCTCTGAAATTGACAGCAACTTCTGGAGTCTGCATCTGCGTGGTTACATGCAGAAATCCAAAAGCTCCTGTCAGTGATTCTAGCCTTCTTTCAAAGGTGCATTGCTAAGATTTCCCCAGATTGCAATCAATTAATAATTATTGAAATGACGAGAACTTACACTGAGTCTTATTTTAAAAACACTTGAAAAAAATATTAGATCTCGTTGAACGAGGTGTCCGTGGGATTTTAACAGCATGCTAAGTTCAGAAGTACTACTGAACAGCCTCACTCATGCTGAAACAGTATTTTTGTACTTGTTGAATGTTAAATGTCTCCAGTATGATAAAGAATTTCACATATTTATAATTTTAACTTAAAGGTTTAAGAATTAAAATGTAAAATTTACAACATGAAAGTGAAGGAGTTAGATGGTTTTGTTTCCAGGTTTGCTGCCTGTGGGAATACTTCAATGTGATTGGCTGTGTATCCTGCTTGATGAAATTACCATTATTGGATGTTTGGAAACCCCTTTTAATTTTCACCAGATTCAAACTGTTAGCAGGAAAGTGATCTTATTGAATGGCGGGGCAGGCTTGAAGGGCTAGATGGCCTACTCCTGCTCCTATTTCTTATGTTCTTATGTTCACTACTGACTCCAATATATAGCCCATCGTAAACACCCTTAGTAAATTAATTTTGCTTTAGAAGGTACGGCAGTGCAATGTACAAGATCATGAGGTAATTTGCATTGGTGTGTCAGTTAATTACTGAAATAATGGCTGCCATTCTCCCAAAAGTGCTGAATTGGTGGAAGAACTGTTCTAAGTCCCAGCTGTTTTTTTTTGTTTTTATTCGATTCAATCAAATACAATTCAGAGTCTCAACAAGTTGAGACATTCCTGATCCAAGCTGACAAGACAGGTCTCTCACCTCCTGTCTCGGGCTTGATCTACATGATCCAAGCTGATTGGAGTAGGCATTGCTTCTCCTCCAAGGCTTGACCTCATTTGCATCTTAGCCAAAAGGGCCAAGATGCTGCTTTTAAAAATTGCTTCAAATGAAGGTGAAATGTAACCTAATGACTTCAACCAAGCACAGCATTTTAATATTACACTTGATCGTCCCGACTGTTTTGTCAGTTCAGCTTCTCACCTGAATGTCCACACTCTATGCACTGCAAAGGTCCCAGTCGTGAATCTCATAAAAAACCCAGTGGGGGGGAAACAGAGCCTATTTGCACCGGTGTTTGACAATTCTGGAGCTCTGCACATGTGCAGTTGTCCCAAACTGTCAACCTCCCGTTTGCTGGTCAGCTCAATCGTTGGCCAGCCCGGGACCTCCGCACTGCTGACCCTCCACCTCCATCCCCTGATGGCCTGATTGCGGTCCTCGCAGCAATCCCCGGGCCAGCCCTGACCCCCACACCCCCTCCCCCCATTCCCAGAGTGCTCTGATGCACAGCCCACCCCTCCCGTACCCCACCAGCGGTAGTGATCCCCCCACCCCCCTCACCCCAGCAGACCCCTCCTCCCTGCTGAACCTCCCCCCCCCCCGGTCAGAACCTGCTGGAGGCAAACCCCCCGCCCCCAGCAGACCACTCCCCCTCCCCCAGTCCGCCTCAAGCGCTGCCCTCCCTCCATCCCAGGCTGATGCTGTCTGCAGAGTGGCAGTGGGACCCTCCTCCATCCTCATCGATCACCCCCTAGGCCCCACCTACAGTAGGCCATGCCCCCTTGACACTGCCCAATGCTGGATGGGCAGTGCAAAGTGCCCCCAGGGCATGGGCACTTTGCCCCTTGGGTAGTGCCAGGAGCCAAAGGCTGGCCTTGCCACGGTGCCTCACCCATGGGGCACCACCCACCGCCATCTGACCTCCTAAAAGGCCATGATTGCCCTCCCCCTTCATTCTGGCAGAGTGTCCCACTACTTCCCCAAACATGGGGAGCTAGTCTGAACCCCACTGGAATGAAGTACTCCTGGCGGGGTGGGAGAGTCAATCAGGACCTGAAAGGTCCCGATAATTAACTAATAAACATATTTAAAATACATGCAAAAAAGATGTAAATGACTTACTTGCCTTCCCGCCGGTTTCCAGCGTGGTCTGACCGGTGACTGTTTGCCGACTCTGGGAGATGCGCATGCATTCCCGGCTGGAAAAGCACATGTCCCACTGCAACCTGACAGAAAAGTTGTGGGTCGCAATGGGAGAATCATGGCCAATATTTCTGTGGTGGGGAAGTTTCCAAGTTTTCTTGACCTAGTGTCTCCTCCAGTGTTGGTACCGGTTGTATATTAGATAAGACTGTGGAGACTTTTTCCAAGTAGTGCAGAAGACAACAAGATCTAACCAGGCAGCGCAACTTCTAATTCACTGTTGGAGAGGAAGTGGGGGGGTGGTCATCTGTCCCCCATTTTTACCAGCAATTGTGGAGTGGGCAGAGGATTGAACAGAAGACCTAAAGTAGCTTTTACACTGGTGGGATTTTCTCTCTTAATTTACCTCATCCCCGCCAATGCTACAAGGGGGATGCCTTCTTTAAAAGTGTAACAAATCCTCAAAGTGCCTTCATCAAAATCCCTTTATTTACAAGTCTGATAGCAGCATACAGAGTACTTTCGGTTATTAATCTACACTAGGAGTTCCAGAGGAACTGGCATTCCTGGTTAAGTACAATGCAAGAAGTTCCCTGACTGGCCCATCAATTTGGCTCTTAATCAGGGGATTCATAATTTAACAGGCCCACCTCAATATAAAAATTTGGGATGCCCACCTACCTCAAATTGACCATGCATATCAAGCAATCCAGAAACCCAGGATGCTGGTGGGATCTGCCACGATGGCATTGTGAGATACAGCTCTTGGTGCAGCCAGCAGGCTAGACTCAGCTTTTCCTGCCCAAGCTGACACTTTGCCAAAAAAAGGCTGATTCTGCTCCAGGTCTATTAGTTGCTCATTTGATCCCATGATGCTCATCCCATTTTCCTTCTGCTTTCAGGAGCTCAGCGGTGGTGTCACTGCCCAGAAAAGTTTCCCAGGATTCTTCCATCTGGAGGTGGGAAATTTGTGAATGAATGTGTGGACTCTTGACTGCAGTATCGTTAATTCCTTGCTCTAAATGATCATACAACCTTTCTGAGTTTTGCTGCCTCCTATGCTGTTTCTTTCTGGCATAATGCTGATCTACTGTTGACTTTGGCCTGCCAATATTGTACAAAGCAGTTAACCCCCAAAGATTCTGACAGGGAAAGTGTCCTTAAATATCAACAGATAGAGGACTCACCCTGTCGAATTCAGGGTCAGAATGTCTAAGCGTATTTACTCTAAATGTACCGATCATACGTGCCCATGCTGATAATATGCTGGTAATGAATCCGCAAAGAACATCACATGAAAGAATATAACAATCACATTTATTCAGCATATTATGTCCTCAGGACGCTACAAACTGATTCATAGCTAATGAACTCTCATGAAATGTAATTATGACTTGTGTACAAATGTTATGTCGGTGAGTTATGAAAAGTTAGTGAGAGGGAGAAAATGTTTAAGTTTATTTATTTGTGTCACAATTAGGCTTACATTAACACGGCAATTAAATTGCCGTGAAAATCCCTGAGTCATCACACTCCTATTCAGATATACTGAGGGAGACTTTATCATAGCCATTGCACCTAACCAGCATGTCTTCTGGACTTTTGGGAGGAAACTGGAGCACCCGGAGGAAATCCATGCAGACATGGGGAGAACGTGCAGACTGCGCAGACAGTGATCCAAGCCGGGAATCGAATCCAGGTCCCTGATGCAGTGTTAACCACTATGCCACCGTGATCGGCTGAGGAGATGTTAATTATATGTAAATTTATTGAAATACATTAAAATCAGGTTTACACCCATTATGGGCAAGAACCTGGTGAAGTTACCAGTGACGGGTGGGGAAAATTGGAGATTGCAATTTCGTCAGCGAGATTTGCTATTTCCGGTTTTTGCCATATTTTGAGCCCAGTCTGGTGATCTCACATACAGACAGTGTGGACTCAGGAGTCCGCCATAGCTCTGTAAGCAATACCCAAGAGATCTCTCTGTTAATTCAATAATTCTGAAGCTCTGTTTGCTTACTCAGACAAATATATCAAAACTAAATATCTCAGAATATTTGGCTAATTAAGCAGGGAAGAGATTTATAAATGTGTGTCACACATAAGGTAGAATTAATTCTATATATATATACTCTGCATTTTTGTGGGGATATGTATGTAGTTTTTCTCTTGATGTAAATTGGAAGAATAACAATCTCCAATGACAGTCTTACCCCTCCAAGTTTCATAAAAAGTGTAAATGTTATGCACAATTGCCCACATATAATTTCTATGAGTGAAGCTGGTTTTAATCCCTTAAAAACCATAGCTAAATTAAAGAATTCAGTGCCCATAATATTAACATAGAAATTGCTGGTTGATAAAACAACCAAAGTCCATTTAGTAGTTACATGATACAATCATGATAGAGTAAGATTTAATAGTAGCAATCAGTGGTACGGTGGCACAGTGGTTAGCACAGCTACCTCACATGTCCCTGAACAGGGTTCAATTTTGACTTCAGATGACTGTGTGGGCGTGACGCAATGGTAAAATAGGGCCCACTGTGTGCCGTTTTGGTCCCCTTATTTAAGAACATAAGAACATAAGAAATAGGAGCAGGAGTAGGCCATCTAGTCCCTCGAGCATGCCCTGCCATTCAATAAGATCATGGCTGATCTGTCGTGTCTCAGTTCCACATTCCCGCCCTCTCCCCATAACCCTTAATTCCCTTGCCTATCAAAAACCTATCAACCCGTGTCTTAAATATATTTAGTGAGGCAGCCTCCACCACTTCAACGGGCAGAGAATTCCAGAGATTCACCACCCTTTGAGTGAAGAAGTTCCTCCTCAACTCCGTTCTCAACCGCCCCCCCTTTATCTTGAGGCTGTGCCCCCTAGTCCTACTGTCCTTTCTGAGCGGGAAGAGTCTCTCCACCTCTATCCTATCCATCCCATTCATCATCTTATATGTCTTAATGACGAAGAATGCATTGTCTGGGGAGGGGCACACTCTTCCCAGTCCTGACTCTCTTGGGAGGGGGGAGCTCAATGGCTTGACCCCTTCACCCCAGTGGAGTCAGGCCTCCAGCTCACCGTGAACGGGGAGCTATTGTAAACCCTGCTGGAGTGAAGAATCCTGGCAGGGCGGGCGGGGGTGTGGGGGGAAGGGGAGGCTGGTGGAGGGGAGCCAGGGAAGTGGCTAGCGTGCCTGGAGATTTCAGTCCCGGGTCCACTAATGTTATTTAAATAGTATTTAAGTGCTTGCTTAAATAATTTATGCAGCTCTGCGCCAATTTCTAGCATGGAGCTGACGGCACCAGAAATTCGGCTGCTGGAGTCATGGAGGTGGTGATGCCTAGCCTCTGCTTGAGTCTCCCACAGCACAGTGAGCTGGGAGAATCATCCCCAACACCTCTAACAGTATAAATAGATTTGGAGGTCATATCCAAGATAATACTCTTTGAGTTCTGCTTTGAATAGCTTGACCGCCTCATAACTAGTTTAATGCATTCTGTTTAATGGGATAAGAAGCAGGAACCAAATAAAATGATATTTTAAATTTGTTTAGAGAATGTGGATGTTGCAGGCTGGGCTAGCGTTTACTGCTCATCCCTAGTTACCCTTGAATTGAGAGGTTTGCTAGGCCAGTTCAGAGACTGTTGAAGAATGGGTGTATGTAAAGTTACATGTAGGCCAGATCAGGTAAGAACAGCAGATTTTCTCCCCTATCGGACATTAGTGGATCAGATGCATTTCTACAACAAAGGTTAGACTTTTAATGCTAGATTTTTATTGAATTCAAATTTCACCATTTACCATCATGGGATTTGAACTTAGGTCTCCGGAGCATTACTCTGGGTCTCTGGATTTCTAGTCCAGTGACGATACTACTACGTCACTGCCTCCTTATAACATAACTCTGCCACACTACTGCAGGTTATGTCAGTTTTCCAGGCATACACTGACCAGGAGTTGTGTAAGCTTAGAATATGTCAGACTCAACGCTGGAGCAAAATAAACTGAGACTCCCTCCAATAGAGAAAACTCTGTTCTGGAATCACACTGTCAGATTGATGCTTGACTTCAAGTTTGTGCAGAATTTATATTATAACTGTAGCTTTATTGCAAAATGATACTACAGTTCTCACACAAATGCACCCTTTGGGAGACAGACACTGTTCACGAAGGCCTTACCTTCTCAACCTTGCCCTGTTCTGAAGTATGGTAATCCTCAAGTTAAATCAGCACTGCTCAGCTCTCCCCTCTAAGGGGGAGAGGGGGGTTTACTGAAAATTCAAAATGTTTATTGTTGAAGAAGAGATGGCGATTGTATTCAACGCTAGAGTGTTCTTTGCATTTAAAATAATCCTCATTTTTTTCCAGTTTTGGTGTAAATATTAAGATTCCTTGACAGACAGACCTTACCTGAGTCTAAATCTATTACCATTTTAAAAAATAAATCAAAGCAAACCAAAGACATTGCATTGCATGTTAATAGGGTGGGATGGCTGAAATTTCAGGTGGAGAATTTCAATCCTGGTGTAAATGCCAGGAACAAAGTCTGTGAAACTTTGGACAGAATCTAAAGCCACTTCATTCTTTCTCTCTGCAGAAGGTTCCCAAACTCATTTATATTTGTTTCAATGACCTTTCCTGATATCTTGTTCCACGAGTATAACATCTTTTTTGATTGAAAGAGTTCCCTCTGACTTCCCATCCATACTCTTACCTGTTTAATTTGGACTTGAGTCGCTTGGTATTTGAATCTCTCACGGTGGTAGATATTTTGCTTAAATCAGTTTGGTCAATTCAGATCATGATTCAGTAAACTTCAATTAAATCGCCTTCCGCGGAATAGAAACCAACATTTCTTAACCTTTTATTTTAAATTAAATTCCTCGCGTCCAGAATCATCTTTGTTGCTTACGCTTGCATGCTCTTGAGGACAATAATGCCCTTTCTGTGATTAGTTGAGTAGACTTGTGTGCTGTGTTCGGGCCAATGCCTCAAACAATAATAACACAACCTCTTCCGATTTATAATGCGTCCTTCTAACAATACGGCACAACCTGTTCCTTTTTCTGTAGACCCAGTGGAGATCTACAAAATTATGAGAGGCATAGACAGGTGGGTAGTCAGAGTCTTCTTCCAAGGATGGAAGTGTCAATTTCAAGGGGGCACAGGTTCAAGGTGAGAGGGGGAAGTTTAAGGGAGATGTGCAGGGGAAGTCCTCCATGCAGAGAGTGTTGGGTGTCTGGAATGTGCTGCCAGAGGAGATAGAACATAGAACACTACAGCACAAACAGGCCCTTCGGCCCACAAGTTGTGCTGATCATATCCATACCTACCAGGCCTATGTATAACCGTCAATCCCATTAAATCCCATGTACTCATCCAGAAGTCCCTTAAAAGACCCCAACGAGTTCGCCTCCACCACCACCGACGGCAGCCGATTCCACTCACTCACCACCCTCTGAGATGGTGGAACATTTAAGAGGCGTCCACCTGGTTACATGAATAGGGAGAGAATAGAGGGACACAGACCAAATAGGGGCAGAAGGTTTCTTTTTAAATTTAGTTCAAGCATCATGATTAGTACCAGCTTGGAGGGTCAAAGGGCCATGGAGGGTCAAAGGGTCTATTCCTATGCTGTACTTTTCTTTGTTCTTTGGTTTCAGATTCCAGCATCCGCAGTAATTTGCTTTTATTTGTTTGTTCTTTATTTTCCTTTTATTTCAGCAAAGGCAAATCCTGGAGTGTCAAATCCTTGATGTATCCAAAGTAACCCTGAGCTTCCTTCACAGATGAAAATGATGTGTGATTATTTATTTGGTACTAAGAAAAGTAGACAAGTACAAACATAAAGACTTTCATTTATATAGCATCTTCCACAATGTCAGAACATCTCAAAGCATTCTACAGCCAGGAGTGTTTTTGAAGTCACTGTTCCAATACAGGAAACACAGCAGTCAATTTGCATATAGCAAGCTCTCACAAACAGCTACATAATCATTATCAGATAATCTGGGTTTTTTACTCAGTGATCATAGAATCCCGACAGTTCAGAAGGAGACTATTCAGCCCATCGAGCCTGCATCGACAATAATCCCACCCAGGCCTTATCCCTACCACCCCACGTATTCACCCTGCTAATCCCCCAATACACTGAGGGGCGATTTAGCATGGCCAATCCATCTAGCCACTACATCTTTGGACTGTGGGAGGAAACCGGAGCACCTGGAGGAAAATCACGCAACCACAGGGAGAACGTGTAAACTCTACAGACAATCGTCCAAGGCTGGAATTGAATCCGGATCCCTGGCACTATGAGGCAGCAGTGCTAACCACTGCGCCACTGTGCTGCCCTAATGTGATGTTAATTGAGAGATAAATATTGACCAACCCACTGGAAATAATTCCCTTGTTCTACTTCAAGTAGTGCTATGAAATCTCTTATGTCCACCTGAGAAAAGCTGTCTGGGCCTCAAATTGATGTGTCACCTGACAGACAGCAACCCTCCCTCGACCTCAAGTCATAGAGTGGAGTGGGACTTGAACCCACAACCTTCTGAGAGCAATGACAGTGGTACTATCTGAACCATAGCTGACACTACAGATCTATCTGAAGTGATAGCAGAAATATTAACGGATATTTGTCACAACAAACTGATGGGAGAAAAGGAGAGGTGAGACGAGGAAAATGGCTAAAACAAAACACAGATAAAGACTCTATTTAGAATGGATGTTTTGCCCCTGGATGTATAAAGACAGTGTGGTGGAAAACTGGGAAGTTTGAAAAGCTTCTCTCTGTTGACGTGTATGGGTTTATGTTTGTGCTTCCAGTGAAGTGGGTGGTATATCTGCTATGCTCACTATTGGAAATCGTTCAGATAAAAACTACTGAAAGAATGATGTGAATCTGGATCGTCTCAAAGCTCGTCAAAGTGAATATGACAACACAGAATGAACGCACATACTTGTTCACAATTTGCGATTCCGTCAATTAACATTGTTTCTGAAACTGGCAGGTATGACAGGTGATATTGGGACTTTCATTAGAGATGTCAAATTTCATAATGAGTATCCTCTAATGGAAATGAAATTTCAATTACAGTCTTCAGCACAATTGCAAGAATTTTCTTGTGGCAGTTTGAAATAAAAATCAGATGGATAATAGTCAGATTTTTTAACTGTTGAAGGGTGGCTAAGTGTGAACATCCATTTGTACTGAGCATGAATTGGACAGTAAGATTGTCTGGTAATAGAATCATAGAATTCCTACAGCGCAGAAAGAGTCCGTTTGGCCCATTGAGTCTGCACCATCACTCCAGCAGAGCATCTTACCCAGGCTCTCTCCCCCCCGTCCTATCTCTAACTCTACACATTCGCTATGGCCTATCCATCTAACCTACACCTAATGCAAAAGTTATCTGAATAGACAGGAGGGAATGAATATTTGCTGCAGGCTAACCTGATTTTTGGTAAGTATAGAATTGCACAAGTTGCTGAAGTACTTTGATATGAATCAAAAATTGTAGAATCCCTACTGTGTAGAAGGAGGCCACTTGGCCCATTGAGTCTGCACAATAATCCCACTCAAGCCCTATCCCCTTAACTCACATATTTACCTTGCTTAGCCTTGATACTAAGGGGCAATTTGGCATGGCCAATCAACCTAACCCACACATTTTTGGACTGTAGGAGAAAACAAGAGCACGTGGAAGAAACCCATACAAGCATGGGGAGAATGTGCAAACTCCACACAGAGTCACTCTAGGCTGGAATTGAACCTGAGTCCCTGGTAATGTGAGACAGCAGTGCTAACCACTGTGCCACTGTGCCACCCCATGATTGATTCTCAAATTCCTGGAGCTGCAGAACATCGAAAGCCAGATTTCCACCCAAAGGATCAAAAATTTAGGATGGAATCCATTCAAGCATCAATTCAAATTCTACTCCCTTTTGAATGTTTTAACTTATATTCCAGTGAGAAGATTTAACCTATCAGCAGTGGGGAAGATGCTAGAGATTGTTATAAAAGATGTGATAACAGAACATTTAGAAAGCATGAATGGGATTGGACAATGCAAATAAGGGTTTATGAAATTCTGCTCAATGAATCTATTGAAGTTTTTGGAGGATGTAATTATTAGAATAGGTAAAAGAGAACAAGTGGATGTGGTGTATTTAGATTTTCAGAAGGCTTTTGATAAGGTCCCTCAGAAGAGGTTAGTGGGCAAAATTGCAGCAGCTGGGATAATGTGTAATGTATTGGCATGGATCAAAAACTGGTTGATATACAGGAAACAGAGAGTGGGAATAAGTGGGTCTTTTTCTGAGGCACGCAGTGACTGGTGAGGTATGGCAGGGATCAGTGCTTGGGTGCAAGCTGTTCACAATATATACAAATGACCTGGATGAAAGAACCAAATGTAACATTTCCAAGTTTGCTGATGACACAAAATTGAGTTGAGACATGAGGAGGATGCAAGGAGACATCAAGGTAATTCAGACAAGTGGAGTGAATGGCAAACACATGGCAGATGCAGTAAAACCTGACTAAAAGTGAAGTTATACCCATCAGCGTGAAGAACAGGAAGGGAAGAGTATTATTTAAATGGTGATAAATTGGGAGCCTTGACGTGGAGATGCCGGCGTTGGACTGGTGTGGGCACAGTAAGAAGTCTCATAACACTAGGTTAAAGTCCAACAGGTTTATTTGCAATCACGAACTGTTGGAGCGCGGCCTCTTCATCAGGCGAGTGTTGGGAAGTATGAATGCACAAAGAGATTGGGATGTCCTTATACGTGGTCAATGAAAGTGGAGAGGGAGATGCAGCAAGCAATTAGGAAGGCAGATGCTATGTTGGCCTTCAATGCAAGGGGAAATTCACCTATTACTCCCTTGAAACTAAATAAAAGAGGAAATTTCACTGTGTCAGTGAGAGCCAGGAAGGACTGCCCATTAACAAGACCCACTAAGATACTAAGGAAACAGATGCTGGAGGGAATTGCCCTATTCTTTAGCATGCCTAGTTAATATTGTAGAGTGATGAATTTACGGGCATCATGCAGAGTCAGCACAGGGCCCAGCAGTTAAGCATGTTAGCATCTCTCCAAGGGGAAAAGGCAAGAAGGGATGATTCTGTTCGAATGTTGGTGAAGGCTATTTGGGAAAAGATTATATCAATAGTTAAATTATTTCTCCATAAACCATCTACTGGTCTTGTCAAAGTTGAGATTAAAGTTCAGTTTCTATTATAAATTATACAAAAATTGGCAAGAAGTGTGTTCAAAATTATGTCCTGTGTGTCCAGTCTGACTGCTATAATTGGTACTTCAGAGGATCTATAAGTGCTAGATTTGACAGATGTGTTGATGATTTAAATGACTGCTAAACCAATATTGGAGGCAGCAAACAGATTGAATGTATCATACGTGGGTGGATTCCAGGGTAATCAGGATCTTTTGAGACCTTCTTATGTTTCATGTGGTACCTTTACAAAGGGGCTGATTTACACATGATCTCTTCCCTGGAATTATAACCCTGAATTAAAGAAATCAGATCACTGTACAGTAAGTTGCTTTTAGAAAGTATTTGCAGATCTATTTAGCACTAAATACCTAGAACTTTGCATTTGTTGTTACCAAGGAAAGACATTCTGCCAAAGTTGCAGTGAAAGGTGAGATAAAGCTGGCTAAAGCTTCATAAAGAAGAGGCCTTGCTAACTACATTTAACATAGAAAAAAGTTACTAGGTCCAATGGGATATATTCTCAGCTGCTGAGGGAAGTAAGGGTAGAAATTGTGGAAGTATGGGCCATAATCTTCTAATCCTCCAAAACAGCAAGTGTGGTACCAAAAGGGTACGAATGTATCTTTGTTCAACAAGAAGGTAAAGTAAAGTTAAATTATTAGTCACAAGCAGGCTTACAGTCACACTGCACTACATTCAATCTGTTTGCTGCCTCCAATATTGGTTTAGCAGTCATTTAAATTATCAACACATCTGTCAAATCCAGCACTTGTAGATCCTCTGAAGTACCAATTATAGCAGTCAGACTGGACACGCAGGACATAATTTTGCACTTCTTTTGATCACACTTCTTGCCAATTTTTGTATAATTTATAATAGAAACTGAACCTTAAGCTCAACTCTGGCACATCAGGTTCACTGAGGGTGAATTTAGCATGGCCAACGCACCTCACCAGCACTTCTTTTGGACTGTGGGAGGCAACCAGAGCAAACCCATGCAGACACAGGGAGAATGCGTAAACTCCACACAGATAGTGAGCCAAGCCAGGGATCGAACCTGGGTGCCTGTGAGGCAGTTGTGCTAACCACTGTGCCATCGTGCCACCAGTCTAAGGATAAAGCTAGGCAGGTCAATTTAAACTTGATGGTGGAGATGATGTTAGAAATGCTAATCCAGGACAGAATTAACCTCACTTGGACAAGCGTGGATTAATGAAGCAAAATGTGGTGGTTGTCACTTTAAGACCAGCTTTACTGAGTAATGGCCATATGCTCTCAGCAACCAATTAACACCCAGCACAGAGAATCTCTCAAATGGGTGGGGTTTTCCTAGTCAGAAGGAGTGCACAATGGACTAGCTCGCTAATGAAGCAACTTTGTAAAGAAAGGTCATCTGTTCAATTTAAGGAACTTCCAGGAACACACCTTCATATAAAAGCAGCAAGGTTATGTAAAAGGCAAATCATGTTTCACTATCTTGATTGAACAAAGAACAAAGAACAAAATCAGCCCGGGAAACAGGCCCTTCGGCCCAACGAGCCTGTGCCGCCATCTCAACACCACTAGTCCCCCTCTCCACCCACGACCCCTGTTGAGTTTTTTGATAAAGTAAAAAGAGAGTTGATGAGGGCAATACGATTGTTGGAGTATATATGGACTTAAATGTATTTGATAACGTGCCACATGGCGGGCCTGTCAGCAAGGTTGAAGCCCATGGAATAGTGTAGTGATAGCATGAATATGAAATGGACTAAATGACACGGGACAGAGTAATGGAGAAGGGCTATTTTTCAGACTGGAGGAAGGTATTCAGCCGTGCTGTCTGGAGTTGCTGATTGATAACAGAGGGGGACGTTTGGCACATCCACTACAAATACACCATAGGAAGCAATCTTTCTGGATGTATCATAGCTTGGTATGGCACCTATTCTGACCAAGAACGCAAGAAACTACAAAGGGTTGTGAATGTATCTCAGTCCATCACACAAACCAGCCTCCCATACATTGACTCCATCTGTGTTTCCTGCAGCCTCAGAAAAGTAGCCAGCACAATCAAGATCCCCACACACCCTGGACATACTGTCGTCCATCTTCTGTTGGGAAAAAGATACAAAAGTCTGAGAACACATAACAACTGACTCAAGAACAGCTTCTTCCCCGCCATCGGACTTTTCAATGAACTACCTTATATTAAGTTAATCTTTCTCTACAAACTATGACTATAACGCTATATTCTGCATCCTCTCCTTTCCTTCTCTCCTATATACTCTAGGAATGGTATATTTTGTGTGGTTTTGTTTTGGATTCCTTACTTGAGAAAAGATTTACTGGTGCTGGAGGGGGTGCAGAGGACATTCATTAGGGTTAATTCTGGGGTTGATTGGGTTGGCTTTTGAGGAGAGATTGAGTGGGACTGTACTGTTTGGAATTTAGAAGAATGAGGGGGGGAATCTTATAGAAAAATGTAAAATTATGAAGGGAATAGATAAGGTAGAAGGGTGTTTGTTTCCACTGCTGGTGAAACTTGAACTAGGGGGCATGGCCGCAAAATAAGTGGGAGCAGATTTAGGATTGAGTTGAAGAGAAACTTCTTCAGCCAAAGGGTTGTGAACCTTCCTGCCCAGTGAAGCAGTTGAGGCTACCTTATTGAATGTTTTTAAGGCAAAGGTAGACAGATTTTTGATCAGTAAAGGAATTAAGGGTTATGGTGACCAGGTGGATAAGTGGAGCTGAGTCCACAAAAAGATCAGCCATGATCTTATTGAATGGTGGAACAGGCTCTAGGGGTCAAATGGCCTACTCCTAATCTTAGTTGTTATGCCCTTATGTCTGTATAGTGTGCAAGAAACAATACTTTTCACTGTATGCCTATACATGTGATGATAATAAATCAGATCAACTTAGACCCTACCTCTCCAAAAAACTCTGGCAATTTTAGACCCATGTCTCAGTATCTATACCTCAATATGACTCACCTGATGAAGGGGCAGTGCTCTGAAAGCTTGTGCTACCAAGTAAACCTGTTGGAATTTAACCTGGTGTTGTGAGACTTTTTATTGCACTTACCTCAGTCCAACACCGGCATCTCCACATCATCAATATCTAAAGACCATAGGTCATGTTTTGGACATCCCAGTAATGAAAATAGCATCTGTTTGAAGGCAGCTGCCCTTTTACATATGTAGCTGTCTCTGTGAACCACAGATGTACAAACTACTACCTGCCCTTGTCTCACACCAACACCCCCCCAATCTCCTGGTGAAAATGGTGGATGCTAAGTCCGTCAAGGGAAGGACTTCCAGAATCGGTGCCTTGGGGCCATTTTAGCTAGTGGTTCAGGGCCCTTCCGGCTTTGTGAAAATTCAGGCCTACGTTTCTGATAAAAATGTGTGTGGTGCGATTGACGTGTTGTTTATACCAGAGTCAGATATACCATGTACTCTATTGTTGCTGTTGTTTGTACTTTATCTGATGATAGACATGGTAAATGTGGCATTGATCTTTAATAAAACTGCATTAACATTTGATACTAATTAAAATCAACAGAAATTAAAATCAGAATGGGTCCATAATAGGTGGAGATTTCTTGCTGCCTGCTTGTTGCTCAAGGAAAGAAGGTAACTCCAAATGTTTGTCAATCTTACTATCACTGGAGGAGGGATTGCCAAGTTTCTAACGATTACAATCTATGGAATATTGTTGCTTCTGTTCATTTATTCACTTACTAGTTAATTGAATTCACATTTGTCTGTAACTCCACTTTGAAATGTTGTCATTAGTTTAAATGCGTACGTGACCTTATCTGTCCAAGCATACAAAAATACCTACGTACGAATTAGGAGCAGGAGGAGGCCATTTGGCCCCTTGAGCCTGCTGGACTATTCAATAAGATTGTGGTTGATATGATTGTGACCTCAACTCAGCATTCTGCCAATCCCCCGAACTGTCATTGGCCTCAACTCATCACTCTTTTACTTTCTCCACACCTGCTGTCTGAGCTGTTGAGAACTTCCAGCATTTTCTGCTTTTGTTTCAGACTTCCAACATCCGCACTGTTTTGCTTTTGTATTGATCGCTTTGTTATTGCTTTGTGCAGACAATGCTTGTTTTGAAGGGCCGTATAAGTGGAGGTGTCGATGATGAAAAATGGCAATTCAGTTTTGTGTGGTGTACTCCTCCGGGGAATGACGTGTGTGTTTTCAAAGCACTAACTGTGTTATTCAGTTCCAAGATGTGGAAATGCTACAGAATGTTGCACCTAAAGTCTTAGAGTTTTACCAGCAGGCCCATTCCGGAATCGGGGCAGGGACGCTGGCAGAACGGAATTCTCCACTGACCTCGGGCAGGACTTTACAAGCCTTGTCCAAGTGCGATCATAAAGTACCAGTCCTGTGGTCCCTCCCTGCTGGCCCTCTCTTCTTTTGAGTCCCAATTCCATTAAGAATAAACATATATCACCCAAATTAGGGCCGACCGTGTAGATTTAAGCTCTCAAGATATCCTTGTCCTCATCCAACGTGTGCATCACCATCGAAACACCTACTGCATGTTCAAGCATTTTTAGCTGCAACTTGTAATAGCAATAGCAAAGCTGTGTCAAGCAAAGTGAAAGGTTTTTATAAAAAGGTTTTTACGAAAAGGACAATGCAAAATGGTGAGTGCCGTGACCGATAAAGCAAAACAGAAATTTCCCACCAACGCCCAACAACAGCAGTTTTCCTTTAAAGATTATGTTGAAATAGGCCAGATCTATAAAGTCATCATCTGCCCACTTTATATGGACAAGAAGCATGCTGTAGGTAGTGTTTAGCCTTAAGTTCAGTGTTGGACCTTATTCTCAAATACTTAAACAATGTAAATTAGTCTCCAGCTTTGTTGCGTCACTATCTGATTTAGTCTGGCAAAAATAATGTTTCGCAAAATTTAGAATCATAAAATCTGTACAGTGCAGAAGGTGACCATTCAGCCCATCGAGCCCACACTAACAACAATCCCACCTAGGCCCTATCCCTGTAATCCCACATATTTAGCCTGCTAATTCCTCCAACCTACACATCCTGGGACACTATGGGGCTACTTAGCATGGCCAATGCACCTAAACTACACATGTTTGGACTGTGAACTTGAAGTACTGTCAACTGTCAATGGCAAAGGACAATATATTTCAGACTTTAAAACACTGTTTCAAAATGAGGGATAGTATTATTGAACAATTGGATTGGTATTTTGTGCCTGTATAGTACAGGGGCCAGATGTGGGCCAGAAAATAAATGTTTCTCTATTATCTTTATGGGTTAGAGAAACCAAGATAGCTGAAGGTGCCAAGGTTAGTGCTTATTATGATATAGAATGGCTTAGACTGTGTACATTAACATTAATTTGCCAGTCTCATGCTGTTTTATAGTCACCTCTCCATTTCAGCTGCCCACATTTGCTTCAAAGAAACTGAAAATGATTTCAGTCCTAAAGGATCAATTAAAGTAGACTTCAGATTTTTGTCTGAAACCTCATTTTCTGGACTTTTTTTTCTGAGATGCTTTTCAGAATCTCAGAAACGGAGGTTGTATGGATGCAGTCTGGGAAAACAGTCACTTACAAGCTCAACATTTCCCTGAACAAATTCCCCTGATCCCTCACTAATTTACTTGGAATTTGGGGATCAGATTTCCTACAATTTTCAGACCCACATTTGCACAACAGTCCCCACACAGGTGTTTATTTTTTCTGTGCTTTTGTTTATTTTCTCTCCTCCACGAACCTTGTTGATGTGCAGAGAGCTCCCAAAGGCATATTCAATTTCAAATCTTAATATCTTTTTGAGGAAATATGAAAATGGATTTTTCTGCTTTATTTAGATGGAATGGCCTTCTTTTAATCGAGTCTCTGGGGGTTTTCAAGAAATAACCCCAGCAGCGTCATATTTAATGCCTCTTAATCCCAACCACTGCCACTTTTTGACCTACAAAGAACAAAGAACAAAACAGCCTGGGAAACAGGCCCTTCGGCCCAACGAGCCTGCGCCGCCATTTTAACATTATGAGTCCCCCCTCCACCCATGACCTAATTATTAGGATGATGGTTGGCAAACAAAAGGTGTTGCTAATAGCTATAAACTTTATGTTTAATCAACTTTTCAAATTCAGGGATGGATTAGACTAAATCATTTTGGTTGGTGGGGAAGCGTTTGGTGACGGTGGTGGGGCAGGGGAGGTGGGGGGTAGTCAGTCTGGATGGTGCAGCCAACTAGAAAGTTGGCTGGAGTTTTACCGGCATGCCGCCCCACGTATTTACCCTGCCAATCCCCCTGAAACTAGGGGTAATTTAGCATGGCCAATCCACCTAACCAACACATCTTTGGACTGTGGGAGGAAACCGCAACTCCTAGAGAAAACCCACGCAGATACAGGGAGAATGTGCAAACACTACACAGATAATGATCCGAGCCAGGAATTGAACCTGGGTCCCTGGCGCTGTGAGGCAGGAGGGCTAACCATTATGCCATTGTGCCGCCCGTAAGGAAATATGATTTAATTTCTCAGAACCAATTGAAAAATCTCCTCACTGTTTGTAAGTGAGATCACTCACAAGCTTCATGCTAAGTTCTCTTGGTGAAGGTGTGAATTCTTACCCCATTTCTGCACCCCAGTACCCCCACCTCTTGTGATAACAACATTATTCATCAAAATGATTCTTCACCCTTCTAAACTTTCGTGGTTAGAAAAGAGCTGATTGAAAATTCTAACAGATGGCAGATTTTCTAGTTCTTATACCTGCCTGAATTAATTTTGCTGTAATAACGAGAGGTCACCTTCCTCCAAGTTTACTAATTTCAATAAATCATGAAGCTGATTTAAGATCTGAAAATAAATCTCTGAAGAGTTACTGGCCTCTGCTTCGGATCTCAAACACTTCTTGGAGAATTACCTACTTTCTAATTCATCAATATCTCAATATCGCACTTAAAGTTGAAGTAAATTTTATATATTAGTCACAGGTAGGCTTACATTAATACTGCAATGAAGTTACTGTGAAAATCCCTCATCACCGCACTCCAGCGCCTGTTCAAGTACACTGAGGGAGAATTTAGCATGGCCAATGCACCCAACCAGCACATCTTTTGGACTGTGGGAGGAAACCAGAGCGCCCAAAGGAAACCCATGCAGGCACGGGGAGAACATGCAGACTCCACATAGACAGTGACCCAAGCCAGGAATCGAACCTGGGTCCCTGGTGCTGTGGGGCAGCAGAGTTAACCACTGTGCCACCGTGCTGTGCTTTGTGAAGCTTGAGGCTGTATTATAATGTTTAAAGGGTCAGCCAATTGAGGGGATGGGCGTGGTGCAGTGTAAAACTGTTGTACATCATGAAAAAAGCCCAATTCATGCCACATCTTAACTTTCACATATCAGAGATGCTATTAGAATGTCAGTCTTCTTTATAAGATTATGTTCAGAGCAGTATAATGCATTGGTTGTATTTCCATCTTGTCCATGTTTATGGAAGAGTCACAGTCACTGTTGCAATCGCATCTCAATATTTCATTTAAAGTCTGTATCAAATGCCAACCATGGGATTATTTCCCAGAGGTGGCGTTGTCTCAAACTGTGTTGTTGTGTGCAGAAGTTAAAATATCGCGGTAGTCATTACTTGCTGAATCAAGGCGGTTGGAAGATGTATTAGCCTTTGAAAATTGTGTTATTTTCCCATTGGTATCTCGGTGTAGCTAGAAATCTCTACATTCCCAGCAGCTAACAGGATCAAACTTGTCAAACATTTGTCCTTGTTAGTGCTGAGTCTGGCTTCGTCCTGTCACCTACCACATAAATAAAATGCACTTTTCTTTTTCAAGTATTACGTGGAGCAAAATTACCAAAGAGACTTATTGGACTAAAAGCCACAGGGCGTGATAGCCTACATCCTCGGATTTTAAAAGAGATAGGTGCTTAGATAATGAATGCATTGGTTATGATTTTCCAAGCTTCCCCAATCCCAGCAGATTGGAAGTTTGCAAATGTCACATAATTTTTAAAGTTTATTTATTAGTGTCACGTGTAGGCTTAAATTAACACTGCAATGAAGCTACTGTGAAGATCTCCTAATCGCCATACTCTGGTGCCTGTTTGGATACACTGAGGGAGAATTTAGCATGGTGAATGCACCTAACCAACATATCTTTTGGAATGTGGGAGGAAACTGGAGCACCCAAAGGAAACCCATGCAGACGTGGGGAGAATATGCAGACTTTGCACAGACAGTGACCCAAGCCAGGAATTGAACCCAGATCTCTGGTGCTGAGAAGCAGCAGTGATAACCATTGTGCCACTGTGCCACCCCATGGCTGGTGAAGAAAGGAGAAAGAAAGCAAATAGGTAACTACAGACCAGTTGCTTAACATCACTCACTGGTAAACTATTTTATCAATGCACTTAGAATATCATGGTATGATCACACGGAGTCAACATGGTCAACAAGAGAAAAAATGTATTTGATAGATTTCTTAGAGTTTTTGAGAATCTAACTATAAGGGTAGATAAAGGAATGGCAGTTGATATAGTATACTTAAACTTTGTAAAAAAGTATTCAGTAAGATGCCACTCAAAAGTTTAATACCAAAGATAATTATAGGTAATATATTAGCGTGGATAGAGGATTAGTAAGATGACAGGCAGCAAGGACTAGGGATGAACGGTACTTTCACTGTGAGTACTGGTGTTGGAACAAGGATCAGTGCTGGAGCCTTTGCTATTTATTATCTATTTAAAAAGCTTAAGCAAAATAATGGAGTAATGTATCCATTGCTGATGACACAAAGCTACAAACCTAGGTGAAAATGTAAAGTGTGAGGACAGGTTAGGTACATGGGCAACAAGGTACAGACAGAGTACAATGTGGGCAAGGTAATTCACCTCATTGTAGAAGGATTCAAGTCCAAGAACAAGGACATCTTGCCATAATTGTACAGGGCTTCAGCAAGACTACAGGAAGAGCACTCTCTGCAGCTTTGGAAGGATATATTTGCATTACACAGGGAAGATTCAGTAGATTAGTTCCTGGGATTTGAAGGTTGCTCTATCAAGTGAAGCAGTGTAAATTGAACAAAGAACAAAGAACAAAAACAGCCCAGGAAACAGGCCCTTTGGCCCAACGAGCCCGCGCCGCCATTTTAACATTACCAGTCCCCCCCTCCACCCATGACCCTTATCTATCGTTTTATGGCAATCCACAATGAGGGAAACTAATTTAGGGACAATTTATTACTTCCAATCAGCCTAATAGTGCATCTTTGGCCTACAGTCTCTGGAGATCAGAAGAATGAAATGCAATCTCACTGAAATGTACAAAATTCTGGAGAGAGTTGACAGGATAGTTAACTGGGAGGTTGCTTCCCCTGGCTGGGGAATCTAGAACAAGGGCCACAGTCTCAGGATAAGAGGTATGTTATTGAATATTAGAAAGTGATGAAACACTCTTCACTTTCCCGATGAGTGCAGCTGCAACAACACTGCAAAAGCTTGACACCATCAAGACAAAACAGTCATTTGATTGACATCATCTTAAGCATACATCCCATCCACCACTAATGCATAATGGCAGCAGTGTGTATCATATACAAGACGCACTGCTACAACCCATCAAAGCTCTTTCGACAGCACGTTTCAAATTAGTGATCTCTGTGATCTAGACAAACAGAGGTAGCACTCACATGGGAACATAACCAACCTCAAGTGGTACTCCAAGTCCTACACCATCCTGACTTAAACCGTATCACCATCCCTTCACTGTCACTGTCAAAAACTGGGAACTTCTTCCTTAACAACTTGAGGAGTTTGCACACTCCCCCTGTGTCTGCCTGGGTTTCCTCTGGGTGCTTCTGTTTCCTCCCACTGTCCAAAGATGTGCGGGTTAGGTGGATTGGCCATGATAAATTGACCCTTAGAGTCAGGGAGATTAGCAGGGTAAATGTGTGAGGTTACGGTTTGGGCCTGGGTGGATTGTGGTCGGCATAGACCCAATGGGTCGAATGGCCTCCTTCTGTACTGTAAGGATTCTATGATTTGATGAACAGCTCTGTGGGTGTGCCTACACAATGGGTTGCAGAGGTTCAAGAAAGTGGCTCACCACTGACTTCTCAAAGGCCGGACAATAAATGCTGGCTAATCCAAAACTCTCAAATCCCATGAATGATTTAAAAAAATAGTCACCATCATATTGAATGGCAGTATAAGAGCAAGGGACTTTATGGTCTACTCTTATTCCTTATGTTCTAATCTAATATAAACTTCAGTTATTTAGTCTGGTCAGAAACTTCAGGATTCAGGTAAGCAATTACACCTAGAATATTCCATTGTGGCAGATACCTCACTTTGGTGTGCACCTTTTCTAAGGGTCAGCTGCTTGACCCCAACTCCACCTATCAAGGGAATACTGGAAACGAGTTTGAAAGAATTTATTGTTCAATCACCAGGGGCCTTGCGAGCATCTATTCTCTGGATATTTGCTCTGCCCTTGGCGCTGAATAGATAGTTGATTATTATAATCAAATACTTATATTTCATTTCATTTCATTCCCCCATAGCCGCAACAAGCATTAACTGGAAATAGTGTCTTATTTGAGTTTCACAGCTGAGAGTGTGAGCAGCCAACTTATTTGTATCCCTCTGGTAATACCACACTGTGGCAGGCTGTTAGAAACTTCATGGAAGTGGCCTCATTCTCCTTCTTTCTCTCAGGGGGAAGTGCCTGTGTTCTGCATGAACCTTCCCTCTGATGTGACAATTCAGATAAACAACTCACTGTATGGGGCATTGTCACGGAGATATTACTATAGATCTTTATTTTGTTTTTCAGTTCCACATGCACAGCAGAGAGTCAATTAAAACCTGAGCTCCCATGCATGGCTTACGTCCACTTCTGGCCCACAGTAAGAGAATTCACATTGTCTTTTGGTTAAGAAAGGATTTTTTTTGGTTCATCCAGCAGTCATTTTTTTCTGACACTGGATTGCTTTCCAAGTCAGCAGACGGTGAGCTGAAATCAAAGTTCAGATGAGTCCAAACTCTCCCCTTTACTTATGACCTATGTGTGCTGATGTCATTTAGTGGATTAGTTTTTGTTAAGTCATCAATCTCCTCTTGTTAACTGATCTCAGGTTTGCTTTAGAAGGACTAAACCTTGTACAATACCTGAAGGTCAACCTCCACGGAATGTCTCGGCTCTGACAGCTTGTATATATGAAGATAAATTAATAGGCATCCTAACCTCCCCTCTGGAACCAGACAACATGAGCCCCAGCAACTCATTCCATTGCACAGCCACAAATTAAGTTACTGTGATTCAATTTGCAAGTGGGATCCTTTATACTCTCATACATCAGAGGAGATGGATTTTATTACATAGCTACAAAACTGCTGCCTGCTATAGTCACTCATGCAGGAGAAGGCATCATCGGTGTATTATGACATTTAATCAATGCTCACCAACAGTCTGTGGAGAGGTATTAAACTCAAAGTTGCAATGTGACCACAAATGCTGCACTGTCTAAAATTACATTCACTTTTTTGCTTTTAACCTGCATTTATTTCCATTGGTTCTTTTGTCATTTGTTTAATTCCATACACATTTTTTATCCTTTTTGAAAGTATGACACAATCTGTCCTTACCTTCACCTGAACCTGTTCCCGTGGATGCTTAATATTTTCCCCCACAACCGTTTTTTTGTGATTAGATAAGTTTATTTATTAGTGTCACGAGTAGGCTTACATTAACACTGCAATGAGCCTACTATGAAAATTCCCCAGTCACCACACTCCGGCGCCTGTTCGGGTACACTGAGGGAGAATTTAGCATGGCCAATGCACCTAACCAGCACATCTTTTGGACTGTGGGAGGAAAGCAGAGCACCTGGAGGAAACCCATGCAGACATGGGGAGTATGTGCAAACTCCACACAGACAGTGATTCAAGCTGGGAATTGAACCTAGGTCACTGCTAACCAGATAATAGAACTGTTTACTGCATTCAGTATGAAAATGTTTACTTTTGCCTTCCATGCTACACGAGGAAAGCTTGCTAATAACTGTGACAGAGCTAAAGACACTGGGAGGAGCAGCTGCTCCCAGCAGGAATCACAAAACGAGATTACACACCAGAAATTATGAGATTTTTGTTAATGCTTCACTGATATTGAAGGGAGCAGATAATTCAAACACGACTAACATTCCATCATGAAATGTAGTTAGATAGGGTGTTTCTTTAGGAAAGCACTTTTAGAGACTAGTTTCTATTTAAGTGACAGCTCAGTGGCACTATGGTTAGCCCTGCTGCCTCACAATGTCATGGACCCAGGTGGGATTCCGGCCTTGGATGACTGTCCGTGGGGGTCTGCATGTTCTCCTTCTGTTAACGTGGGTTTCCCCTGAGGGCTCCGGTTTCCTCCCACATTCCAAAGACATGCAGGTTAGGTGGCTTGGCGATGGTAAATGTGTGGAGATAGGACTGGGTGTGGATAAGATGTTCTTTCAGAGAGTCAGTGCAGACTTGATGGGCCGAATGGTCTCCTTCTGCACTGTAAGGATTCTATGCTTCTATGGATTATCTATAAAACTCTTCAAATGTTCAAAAAATAAATAAACCTTTCTAGCCAGATGTTTAAATTTGCTGATATGTATTTTGAAGCCTGATGTATTCCTTCTCCACAGAGATTATTATTTTCCATTACAACTTTATTTTCTCTCCTTCTGTCCAGTCTTTTCCCCTCCACATCCATGGCCCTTCCAGCCCCCTCAGCACTTTCATGGTTTGCAGTTTCCTGGGCTAACCATCTCCTTTCCACCAGGGATGCCTGGCTCGCTACAACTCCATCCCAAACCCGGATGACCCAAGAGCCTTCCACTTCTTCTTTGAGCAAAGGCCCAAACAGTCTCCATCCTTCACCACCCTTCCCTACCTCGCTGAGCTCGTTCTCACATTGAACACCTTCATCTTTGACTCCACTCACTTCCTCCAAATAGAAGATGTTGTTTTGTAAATCTATATGGGTCCTACCCAGCTGTGCCTGTTTTTTTATGGACCCTGTGGAACATTCTTTGGTCTAGCTCAACTCAATCCTCCCATCACCTCTTTTCCAGTACATTGCTGACCATTTTGGTGTTATTTCCTGCTCTTGCCCCAAACTAGAAAATTGGCTTCTAATTTCCATCATTTCATTACCTTTACCTGGTCCATCTTAGATTCTTCTCTTTCCATCCTTGACTTCTCTGTCTTCATTTCTGGGGATAGACTAATATCCGTTATAAGCCACTGATATCGTCCTATCCCTCTTCCTGTACTCCATTCTCACAGTTTCTCCATTTCCATCTCATCTGTTCCTATGATGCCACTTCCCATACCAATGATATATCTTTTTTCCTGAACAGAGGATTTCCCCTCTATCTGCAATGGTGATGTGGCATTTCCCACACCTGCTCCACCCCTTCCCTAACTCTGAAGAACCAGGATAGGGTTTCTCTTGTCCTCAGCTTCCATTCCTCCAGCCCCCAAAACATCATGGATTATCAGCCAACATTTCCACCACCTCCTCCACCACCTCCAATGTGATGCCAACATGAAGCACATCTTCCTCTCCTCTTCCTGCATTCTAAAGGGAGCTCTCTCTCCCTGTCATCCTGATCCACTCCTGAATCATCTCCAACATCCTTTCCCATTCCTGTGGCATCTTCCCATGCAAGTGAAGGAGATGCACCTTACTGCCTCTCTTCCCAATGTCTCAAGCTACAATCACATTTTCTAAGTGAAATTATTTGTAGTTCTTTCAGTTTAATCTAAAGTATAACAGGCAGACAAACCACAGAATGAACGCTTTGAGGAACACCTCCATTCAGGCTGTAGGTATGACTTTGAACTCCTGATCACCTGTCAGTATAATTCTCTGTCCCTCTCCCACTCTGACATCTCTAGCCTTCACTTCCTGCACTGTTCCATGGAAGATCATTGAATTATTAAGGAACAGCACTTCAATTAGGCACTTCACAGCGTCCTGGAACTCAACACTGAGTTCAACAATTTCAGATCATGACCACTGCCCCTACTTTTTGTGAATTGCAGGTATTGCTGATATTTCCCATTTAGACTCAATCCATTGGGCTGAATTAAATGCAGACTATCCACTAAATGTTGGGGGTGAACTGGCCTCTGGTTGGCAGGTTCAATCTGCTTTGCTATTTCAGCCAACGGTGCTTCAGTTGGTATGAGATGGGACTTCTGTATCTGGCCTCAAGGACTGATGGCCAGTTGGGGTGGCATGGTGGCACAGCGGTTGGCACAGTTAGCATTGCTGGTTCACAGCGCCAGGGATCTGGGTTCGATTTCCGGCTTGGGTCACTGTCTGTGTGGAGTTTGCATGTTCTCCCTGTCTCAGTTTCCTCCAGGTGCTCTGGTTTCCTCCCACAGTCCAAAGATGTGCAGGATAGGCGAATTGGCCAAGCTAAATTCTCCCTCATTGTACCCGAACATGTGCTGGAGTGTGGCAACTTGGGGGTTTTCACAGTAAGTTCAATCCAGCCTACTTGTGACGAATAAATAAACTTTTACTTTAAGGCCAGCAGCTCTGCAGTGCCACCTGGACCAGTGCCTATTGCTGGTATTGCAGCTTGGCTAAGGAAGAGACATTCAGTGATGGACCTACGCCTCCAGGTAACCCTAGAATATCAGGCTGGTAGGCTCCAGTGATAGAACATTTTGGACAGGGCAGGAGGATAGGGTGGACATTGGGAGAAAAATCTGCGTTGGGGCCTCCAATTGGCACTGGGGACTAGGAGAGGGAGCAGCCCACCATTGAGCTTTTAAGGCTCACTTAAGGACTTCAACCGGGCCATTGGCAGGTGCTCATTTGATATCTCGACAGGGTGGCATGGTGGCACAATGGTTAACATTGATGCCTCACAATGGCAGGGACCTGGGTTCAATTCTGGTCTCGGATGATTGTGTGGAGTTAACACATTCTCCCCGTCTCTGCATGGGTTTCCTACAGGTGCTCCAGTTTCCTCCCATAGTCCAAAGATGTGTGGGTTAGATTGATTGGCTACAATAAATTGCTCCTAGTGTCAGGGGGATTAGCAGACTAAATACATGGGTTTATGGGGTAGGGCCTGGGTGGGATTATTGTTGGTATAGGCTTGATGGGCCAAATGGCCTCCTTCTATGGATTCTATGAGGTAGGCAGGTGTGGGCGGGCATCAATAGGCATGATGGCCTATTTCACAGGTCCACACTGCTTCCTGTCTGTGGAGTGCCTGTAAATTTCCAGCCCATTGTTTCTTGATGCATCATTGACAGCCCTTTGCTACCTTCTTGCGCTATGAGTTGTCTGCCCTTTGCTCCCTCCTATCATGTTTTCCCCATTGTTTTTTTTCCTTTTTAAATCTGTGGCATCTCTAACTTTTCCCAGTTCTGAAGAAAGGTCATGAGCCTGAAATGTTACCTCCTCACACATGCTGCCAAACGTGCTCAGTATCTCCGGCATTTTCTGTTGTTTAAAATCGACAGTTTTTTACTTTTGTATTTTAAAAGAATTTGCACTAGTTGATAGTACTGCAGTTGTAATGTTAAGTTAGCATTGGGCGCGATTTTGACTTCTTTCCTCTCCCCATACCAATGAAGATCTTTGCCCTCAACAGTCCAACCACCACCACCACCTCCTGCTCTAAGAATTGTCTCTACTGCTCTATTTTCCTCCTCTTCCATCCTCCCTACAATTATTCCCCACCCCCTAATTCTACTTGGCCTCAAAAATTCAAATTGGCCTGATTATTTGTGTGCGACCTTATGAAGATTGATTAAGATATTAAGGTTGAGGGAGCTGGGGCTTTTCTCTTTAGAGCGGAGGAGAATGAGAGGCAACTTAATAGAGGTTTATAAGATGATGAGTGGGATAGGTAGAGTGGACGTTCAGAGACTATTTCCTTGGGTGGATGTAACTGTTACTGGGGGGCATTACTACAAGATGGGAGATATACGAGGGATGTCCGAGGTAGATTCTTTACTCATAGAGTGGTTGGGGTGTGGAATGCACTGCCTGCTGTGATAATGGAGTCGGACACTTTAGGAACTTTCAAGCGGTTATTGGATAGGCACATGGAACACACCAGAATGATAGGGGAGTGGGATAGCTTGGTCTTGGGTTCAGACATAGCTCAGCACAACATCGAGGGCTGAAGGGCCTGTACTGTGCTGTACTATTCTATGTTCTATGTTCTATATTATGCATATTGCTGCAGTTCTTGTTCGTAAACCCTAGTTCCTATTCTGACAACTTTTGGTCATCTTTTTCTGGCAATGTTTACTGTGGAAAATGTCAACATTTCCCACTTAATTTACCTACCTTGACCATCAAGATGTAGTTACAGGTACTGGCCATTAGATGCCTTTGCGGTGTTGCTTCACTAAGGCTCCCTCGTAATGCTGTCAATGTGTTGTAGAGAAAAAGACTTTGGGGTTAGATATAATGCACCATCCCTGGCAGCAACCAGACAGATGAATGTTACAATCGCTCAGTTTTACTCAATTCTCTGTAATCATACTGGCCGCTATTTCAGTTCCTGTCTTTATTTCAGTACTTGCCAAAAGGAGGTGACTACATACAGATTGAGGTTATTTGGATACTGACAGGACTTTAACCAGACAGAAATTCCACCCAAATTTACACCTGCTGAGTAAAGATTTGTGGGACTGGTGTCACAAACTGACTGCCTTATTGACCACAAAATCTATTTAAAAGGACACTCAGCTACAGTAACTTAGAACATAGGGATACAATTACAACCAGGGCTGTATAGTAGACTGACATGAAATTAAGCAGAGCGGCCTTATAATAAGAAGTTATTTACTGCAGGTAGCTTTTATAATTTTTAGTGCATAATGGAATTCAGATAAATGCATACCTGATCCACATATTCAATTCTAAAGTACTATTCCATTCCCTATTATGTAGTCACTCTGACCTAAGTATAGTCATGAGTATAAATCAGTTCCCAGCTATACATCCATTACCATTTGTTAGAAAGTTGACTGGTGATATATTACATTTAACCTTCATTAGCAGTTTTGGAGTGATTGAAGAATCTGAAATCTGGCTTATTGCCCAATGTTAACTCCCTGCAGTGGTTGCCAAGTACTTGATCTGCAGAGTGCATAGCAATATTAATGCATGGTAAAGCACACCGGACAAAAATTCTCCACGGATTTTAATCTTGCTTCTGTATTCTTGAGAAACTAATGACTGTTGTAATGAAGCCAAATTATTATGCAAATCAGACATAAGGAGATTCCTGGCAAAGTTCCCATCCGAGCAAGTCTTTGAAGGGGTAATGTTAATCTAACTTGCCCAAAGGGAAGCAGAAAGGCTGGGATCAGCCCGTTTCACAATCCATTGGACTTCACTAACCCTTGACTTCAGAAGAAACTACAGTCTAGTGGACTGCAGAATGGCTGTTAGTTTCCTGCTTGGTTGAAATTAGTCATAGTGATACATAAATATAGCATGGAAAAATGCCCTTCGGCCCAAATCATCCACACCGACTAGGTTTCCTAAACAGAACTGGCCCCATTTGCCTGCATTTGGTCCATTTCCCTCTGAACATTTCCCATCCGTGTACCTGCCCAAATGTCTTTTAAATGTTGCAATTTAACCCGCCTCTTCACCTATGGCAACTCATTCCATATATGCACTGCCCTCTGTGGGAAAAAGGTGCCCCTTAAGTCCCTTTTAAAATGACAGATTTTAATTACCAATCTCAATTTGATCCTGAGTTTGTGCTAGTCTAACATAGTGCAACTTTGATCAGGTGCACCATTTTTATATCCTTACTTACTGCGAGTAATATTAAAACTCCTCTAGGTGTCTTGCACAGACACAGTCACCATCGTCCTTCCAGATTTCAAGGCTTTCTTGTTTTGATGTTTAAATAATTATTTAAATAGGGAGTGGGTCAGTGATTGCTTTGTTAACTTTATATTGATTTATCCTGGTTAAAATGAGGGATGACACTGCTGACAAATGGAATATTATTTTCTATTTTTTGAGGCTGCAGTGAAGTTTATATTTAAAAAAAAATGAATGGCAGGATTAATTGAGGTAAAACCACCCAACTGCTTAAATCTACATTTTGAGGATGAAATTTTATATTTAAGCATTTTAAGATATGATGCTGAATTGTGCATTATAATGGGGTGGCACAGTGGTTAGTGTGGCTGCCGCACAGCACCAGGGACCCAGGTTCAATTTCCAGCTTGGGTTGCTGCCTGTGCGGAGTCTGCACATTTTCCCTGTATCTGCCTGAGTTTCCTCCGGGTGCTCTGGTTTCCTCCCACAGTCCAAAAGATGTGCTGGTTAGATGCATTGATGAAATTATTGAAACCATGTATGGTTAAAGTTTATTTACTTATTAGTCACAAGTAGGCTTACATTAACACTGCAATGGAGTTACTATGAAAATCTCCTAGTTGCCAAACTCTGTCACCTGTTTGGAGATACACTGAGGGAGAATTTAGCAAGGTCAATGCACCTAACCATAGTAGGTACAGTAGAATAACAGCCAATTTATCATTTAAACCATTTTAAGTCCTCTCTGCACTATCTCCCTACCATAGCAATTGTTTTGAGCAATGAGGACATGATGTTCTGAAATGTGCACATCTCTATAACTATTGACCTTGCTGATTTTACCATCTTCTAGGATTAAATGTCATATTTGCGCTAAATGGCTAATTTTTTTCCCTGTTCCTGAGTGAGGGATCCAATGTATGCTCAGCTCTGTTTGCTTCAGTCTATGCAAAGACTTCATCTATGAAAAGACATCATTTTAAGATATTTCTGCCTATGTAGCTAACTCTGCTAAGCTTAAAAAAAATAACTAGCACTTGATTACATTTTAAAACTCAGAAGGCAGGCTGGGTTAGCTAAAAATTGAACGCAGTCCTGAAAAATACACAGCAAGCAAAAACAAGTTTTGATAACACAGCTGCGAGACCTGTGTTTGCCAGACAGAGACAGCTGGCAGAAAACATTTACAATAATGAGATAGGGTTGGGATATGTTCTGGTTTCAGAGTGTATGTTAGTGCAGTCTGCTGTTCAATCTCAGTCCAGTGTGTGATCAGTACTAGGCTGGCAGAAAAAGCCAGTCTCAAACTTACCTCTTTATTTTTATTTTGTAATGATTTAACTTTTTTTAAGTTCTGTTCAATAAATAAATTCATTTGAATTCCATACCAGTGCTGTCCTTGTTTATTCAAAGGAATGAGTGGGCCCTACACTGAGGGAGGAATATTGCTTATATATCTCCAACTCCATAAGACACTTAATGAAATTCAGAATTTGACTGAGATTGATTAATGTGGTTGATTGGCATAATCTTGGCCACGGAACCCATATGGACTGAATTATATGTTAAGGAACAGCCCAGACTAAAAGGAGTATGCTATTGGCCACCGAATAGGAGTTCAGAGGAAGAAATAGGAAGGCAAATCTAGGAGGCTAACAACATGATAATCGTGCAGAAATTTCAACAAAACCAAGTAAACTGACAGGAAGAAACAACAGAAAGAGAAAAGGGAATTGAATTTTTGCAGCATATACAGGACTCCTTTCTCAAGGAGTCCAGCAAGATAGGGAGCACTGCTGGTTCTTGACAACTAGAAAAGGTAGAATCATAGAATCCTACAGTGCAGAAGGTGGCCATTTGGCCCATCAGGTCTGCACTGACCACAATCCCACTCAAGTACTATCCCCAAAACCCCATGCACTTATCCTAGATAGTCTCCATGACATAAAGGGGCAATTTAGCATGGCCAATCCACTTAACCCGCACATCTTTGGACTGTGAGAGGAATCGGAGCACCTGGAGGAAACCCACGCAGACGTGGGGAGAATGTGCAAACTCCACACAGACGGTGACCCAAGCCCGGAATTGAATCCGGGTCCCTGGCGCTGTGAGGCAGAAGTGCTAACCATTGTGCCACCGTGCCGCCCTAAACGTGGTAGTTATCACATTATTGGAAGATTCAAAATTAAGATCGGAGATGACATAAGTAGGGCAAAGTCTCAGATTTTAAAAGAGAAAATTATGAGGAAATGAGGGTGAAACTAATGTCTGTAAACAGGGAGATTGCCTTAAAAAGTACAAAGAGAAATAAATATCATGGGAATATTTTTAAAAAGGAGATGAATAAAATTTACGAGAAATGTGTTCTATTAAAAGCCAAAAGCCAGCAAGCTACTTACGGAGTACTTTTAATGAAGAAAGAACAAAAGGGGAAATTGTATCTGAAAACATAAAAGGATGTAAAACAAAAACATATGTCCTTAAAGCATGAAGAACAGAAAGGAATATGAAGTATGATAGAATCCCTACAGTGCAGAATGAGACCATTTGGCCCATTAGCCACACACCGACAGCAATCTCACCCAGGCCCTATCCCCATAACCCCACATATTTACCCTGCTGATCCCCCTGACACTAAGGGGCAATTTAGCATGGCCAATCAACCTAACCTGCTTTGGAGTGTGGGGAGAAACTGGAGCTCCTGGAGGAAACCCACATAAACATGGGGAGCATGTGCAAACTCCACACAGACAGTCACCCAAGGCTGGAAATGAACCTGGATCCCTGGCACTGTGAGTGACCAGTGTGCCTCCATGTCACCTTCGGAGTTGAAGTGACAAAAAAAATCACGAGGACAAAGTAAAATTACCAAGGAATATATAAGTAAGTAATAGTGTTCTGTAAGTGTAAATAACAAAATGAAAATTAAAGTGGCTTTTGGCTCATTAAAGGATCAACAAGATAAATTCAAAGGTAATGATAGAAAAATTGGCTGAAATGTTGAACAATTACAGTGTAACAAAAGTAGTTGTCAAACAAAAGGGAAAATGATAACAAATCATAAATAAAAGGAAAAAAATAGTGAATTGGCTGGATCAAAAGAAAGTTAGAACAAAAATGAATAGATTGTGCCAAAAAAGAAGGTGAGAGATAGTGAAAGCCAAGGTATATTTTTAGATACATAAATACAGATGAAAAATAGCATTCTGAAATGTACCACATGGTGAACCTGATACAAACTGCTTAGTTTCCCACACTTTTTATCTGTTGTTCTTCTTCTCATTATTCTTGGTGTTGCAGCCCTCTTGTCAACTAAAAGGCAGGATGAGATGTAAACCTACCAGGGGAGCCTCATTGCTGTTGATGTCTTATGGAAAGGTAGGCCTTTGTATGCTGCACTATGCTACATCTTGTAGACCCCCCTAAGAGCAATTGCTGCTGAACATTACGAACAAGTGAATCATAAGATAAAGAAAGCAGGGATTCAAAGTCATGACTGCCCTATCACCACAGCAACCAGAACCATAGGAGTTTGATCCAAGCATACCTCAAAACCTTTTGAAATGTTTCCCAAAGCTTTAACCATCAAACTACGCTGCGACATCAGCATGTAAACACTTGATGCTTTTTCTGAAACTCTTGCCTCTGCTATTTAATGATGTTATTAATTAGTTTCAGAAAAAAGTAGTTTAATGACCCCACTAAAATGGTTAATCATTCAGACACAAGTATTCTACAAAGTAATTTCAGGAATTTGCTCTCTTAAATTACAAAAATGATTTCTTTTGACACACACAGTGTGTGACTAACACAATGTAGTTGTGGTCTGTGGTCAAATACACCATTTTGGGAATTAAAACATTTTTATTAGCTTTCAATAGAAAGACGTTTTTTGAGAATTGTAATGTTTTGAAAAACATTTTTCCTTCCCTCTCTGGAAAACCTACAGTGCAGAATGAGGCCATTTGGCTCACTGCGTCTGCACTGACTCTCTAGCAGAACACCTTTACCCATGCTCACCCATTGCCCTATGCGCATAATCCCACTCATTTATCCCATTAATCCCCCTAACCTTCACATCTCTGGACCCTAAGGCACAATTTACCATGACCAATCCACCTAACCTTTGGACTGTGGGAGGAAATCGGAGCATCTGGAGGAAACCCATGCAGACAAGGGGAGTGTGTGCAAGCTCCACTCAGACAGTGGCCCTAGGCCAGAATCGCATCCGGGTCCTTGCCGCTATGAGGCTGCAACTGCCGGCCTGGATAGTGTGTGACCCTTGATTTACCAATCTGCCCCAGTATTATCTTGACTCAAGTATCAGTCACAAAATGTTTATGAACACTTGTTATGTGCTGTATTTTGTGCAAATAAATCTTGCTATCAGATTGCAAGCTTGTTTTAGTTATATTTGATATAGTTATCATAAAAGGCTTTTCTTGGCTTGTAGATTACTTGACAATGTCAGAACTGAATACAAGGTATTAACAATATCCCCACTCATTTATCCCATTAATCCCTCTAACCTTCACATCTTTGAATGCTGAAGTGCAACTTACCATGGCCAATCCGGCTAACGTGCACATCTTTGGACAGTGGGAGGAAACTGGAGCACCTGGAGGAAACCCACGCAGACACGGGGAGAATGTGCAAACTCCACAACAGACAGTGGCCCTAGCCACTGGGGTGGCATGGTAGCACAGTGGTTAGCAATGCTGCTTCACAGCTCCAGGGACCTGGGTTCGATTGCCAGCTTGGGTCACTGTCTGTGGGAGTTTGCACATTCTCCTCGTGTCTGCATGGGTTTTCTCCGGGTGCTCCAGTTTCCTCCCACAGTCTAAAGATGTGCAGGTTAGGTTGATTGGCCATGCTACAATTGCACCTTAGTGTCCTGAGATGCATAGGTTAGAGGGATTAGTGGATAAATGTGTAGGGATATGAGCATAGGGCCTGGATGGGATTGTGGTTGGTGCAGATTTGAGGGACTGATGGCCTCTTTCTGCACTGTAGGGTTTCTATGATTCTTCTACGATTCTATGATGTCAGAAATTAATCATGAATACTTTTTCAATTTAAACCAGAATCTCAGAACAAGGAAGCACAGGTACAAATTGGCAAGAGGCGAGTCCAAGATTCATGCTAGGAAATAATTAATCAGAATATCTGGAGCAATAATCAAGGCAAAAACTTAGGAGTGGTTCATGACATAGGGCAGGATCTTCTGGTCCTGCCACTGTCAGTGATATTTCCCATTGAATCCACCCGGTGCTGCCCAGAAACCCATGGTGGAGGTGCACTGTCGGTGGGGCGGGACTGGTGGATCGTGACAAAAGGAAAGGCGGGGCAGGAAAATCTCACACATGGTTAGAGACTGTGATGCCCTGTAGCTTTCTCCAGGAACATGTACTACATAGGTTGAATGGATTCTCTTCATTGCACTTCTCTTCTTTTGGATTGTATTTCTTGGAGAGACTGGCTCTGAAATTCACCAGAGTGTGATCACAATGTAATGGCCTACTGGTACCCAGAACAAACTTCACTGAGCTTGTGGGGTCAATGGCAAGACATTTAGAGGGAGATTTTTTGGCCCCCCCGCCGCATTTCTCTCACAGCAGAAGTTGTTGCTGTTGAAGGGATTTCCCATTGAATCCACCCCGTGCCACCAGGAAAATTCTGGCCTTAATATGCAGCTACTGGGCAAAAGCTCCATGATGTGACAATCTCCAGTGCCCATCTGATCGATGTGACTGAAAAATCCAGCTGCTGCTTGCCTTGCATTGGAAGGTTTTTGTGGCATCTTCTCTTCTGCATAGTCCCCTGCATAAGGAGTTTGTTCTATTTCATTAAAAAGACTAAGCCCTTTCATCAAGTCAAGTGCTGGGGCCCGCTTTTACTCAACTGGGAGCTGGTATGTGTCAACTCACTTTGTGAATCAAACTCCAAAGGTATCTCCCATTTGAGCCAGACTTGTCCGCATGCTCACTGTAGAGGTTCATTGGACTTGACTCGACCTCCTGACAGTCGGTGCCCTGCAAGGAACAGGCACAGATTTTCATCATCACAAAGCGTAATGGGATTTCCCACAAACATCGGAGACCCAAGGCAAATGCCCTCTGTTGTTTTCCGAAAGTTTCATACAAATCCTTGTGAATTATTGAGTTCAAAGAATCATAGAGTCCCCACACTGCAGAAGGACACCATTCAGCCCACCAAGCTGGCACTGACAATCATCCCACTCAGGCCCATTCCTGTAAACCTACACATTTGCCCTGCTAATTTCCCTGACACTAAGGAGTAATTTAGTACGGCCAATCAACCTAACCTGTACATCTTTGCACTGTGGAGGGAACCGGAGCACCCAGAAGAAACCCATGCAAACACAGGGAGAATGTGCAAAGTCCACACAGACAATCACCTGAGGCCGGGAATGGAACTTGTGTCCCTGGTGCTGTGAGGCAGCAGTGGTAACCCCTGTGTTACCGTGCTGAAAGATTTTCCTATTAGCTATCTATGCAGGGCTAGATTTTATGCTGGTGGAGCCAAAATATGTTTCTACCACTTATAAAATTCTAACAGGATTAGACAGGGTGGGTTTGGAAGAATGTCCCTGATGGTGGGGGAATCCAGACCCAAGGGTCATCATTTGAGGATAAAGGGTAAACCTCTTAGGTCTGAGATGAGGACAGATTTCTTCACTTGGAGAGTGGTAAATCTGTGGAATTCACCACCCAGAAAGTAGTTGAGGCCAAAACATATTAGAAATTAGAATAGTCCCTGGGGCTAAATGGATCAAGGGATATGGAGAGAAGGGAGGGGATCAGGATATTGAACTTGACAATCAGCCATGATCAAAATGAATGGAGGAGCAGGCTCGAACAGCTGAAGGGCCTAATCCTGCTTCTATTTTCTATGTTTCTAAAAATTAGGATTAGAATATGGATCGCTGCGGAACTGGTTAGAAAGTTTGACAAGTAAACTCCTACAGCTCTCAGTACCAGAAGAAAGAAATCACAATTTCCTTTAATCTCTAACTGTGTGTGACGCATTGTGCCAATCAGGCACCATTCATTATTTCCCGTGTTCACACTGTTCTGATTTTCAGCATTAAAACACAAAAGGTCGCAGGTATTTCAAATTTGTCTCAACCCAATTATTATACAATGGAAATAATTACAGCTCCCAATGGGGCAGCAAACAAATGCTTGTTTTCAACTAATGAAACCCTCAAGACTTCTATTATTTTTGTACAAAATCTAACAGCATCAACAAATTCCATTCTGGAAATATCTTGTTGTCTAGGCAATTGTCAAAATGTCAATACTGAAGACATTAGTATCTATTTACAACAACTTTCAATTAACATAAATTAATGGTACGACAAAACTGAACGAATGACTGAGTCACAAATATCTCCCAGATTCATGGTATGATTTATATAAAAAAATGCTGCCAGACTGAAAATAAAATTACAAGTGCTTCAGGAAGTAAGTGAAGCCGAAAAATTATAGTGCGCAGTAGTATTGTGCAGATTTTTTGCTTCAAGTTGCCAGATCCAAAATTTGAAAGAAATGTTAACCAATGTAAATGAATTGGTTTAATTTTTCGTTGGTAGGATGGGGGCAAGGCCAGCATTTATTACCCATTCCTAATTGCCCTTTGAAGAGGCAGTGGTGAGCCATCTACTTTGAACTACTTTGCAATCCAGGTGGTGCATGGACACCAATAGTTAGGGAAGAAATTCTAGGATTTTGACCCAGTGACAGTGAAGAAACAGGCAATATATTTTCAAGTCAGAGCCCCCTGTGGCTTGGAGGAGAACTTGCAGTTAGTGGTGTTCCTGCACAGTTGTCGTTATCTTTCTAGGCATTGTAGCATTTTATTAAAATTGAAAAGAATTGGCCTTCATTGTCATGATATCTGAGCATTGTAGTTTTTAGACTGATGAAATATTAAATTAAAAATTGTAGTGATGCAAGCAATTTTCTATGAAACTCATCATACTTAAAAGGTAAATCTTAATGGAACATATACACCAGAATTCCACTGCCTTGCCCGCTATAGAATTGGAGCGGGTGAGGGGTGGACAATGGAAATGTCCGCTGACATAGGGCGGGATTTTCTGGTCTCGCTCGAGTAAGGCCATAAAATCCTGCCCATTGACTCTTTGGGCTGCCTATTTATTTATTTTTATTCACTTTCAATATAAATGTTTAATAAGTAGTATTATAAGTGTGATCAAATGATTAGTTTAATCAAAGAACTATTAAGATATTTTATTTGTGCCCCCTGTGCCACTCCTTTGTTTCCCTCTCTGAACCTTGATTTTTCCCTATCCCTCTCTCTCTTTCAGAGAGACCCACTGCTCATCCCTACGATACAACACGTGAGTGAAGAAGGGTGGTAAAGCTCTGCAATTTATGTTAAGAGTTGAGTCCCAGAGGCTCAAAGATATTCACTTGAGAGAAAAAAAATAAGCCCTGTACATTATTTAACTATTCTCCAACCCACTAATACGTGAGGAGCGTCTGTGAAGAAATTTTATTCAAAGCTAAACCATATAAGCTAAAACTTAGCAGTAGGACTGATATCACTGGTTGTCCATATGCAGAAGCTAGAAAAATCTTTAGACTCCAATAGCTTGGTTTAATTACGCAAACCCTGAAACAGAGCAACAGGTTAATCCAAGTCTCCATGGAGGCCAAATAAAATAAAGTTAGTCGAGGCTTTTCAATGATTAAGTGGGATAAATTTCCCGGTCTTGCCTATCCTGGGAATTATTGTGGGTGGGATGGTTAACATTTTTAAAGTTTAAAGGTTTTAAAGTTTATTTATTACTGTCACAAGCAGGCTTACATTAACATTGCAATGATGTTACTGTGAAATTCCCCTAGCTGCCACACTCTGGCGCCTGTTAGGGTCAATGCGTCTAATCAGCACACCTTTAAGACTTGACAGATCATTTAAAGACTCTTGATGACTGGCAGGGATCTCCGGTGTCGGGGCAGGTTCGATCAGATGTCCCCGTCAATTGGTGTTAATGATGTGGAGATGCTGGTGTTGGACTGGGGTAAACACAGTAAGAAGTCTCACAACACCAGGTTAAAGTCCAACAGATTTATTTGGTAGCAAAAGCCACTAGCTTTCGGAGCGCTGCTCCTTCGTCAGGTAAGCTAACGAACCTACAGAAGGGCAGCGCTCCGAAAGCTTGAGGCTTTTGCTACTAAATAAATCTGTTGGACTTTAACCTTGTGTTGTGAGACTTCTTACATTGGTGTGTGAGCACATGCGTAGCTTTACTGTGATATTTTTCAGATTTGTTTAATTTTTATGCAATAATCATGTAAGGTAGATTTTATTTTAGTGGGTTCATGTAATATGGATTTTATGGGTTCAAAGTGCTCTGGTTGGGGAACCAATATAACAATTTGAAAGAATTTCATAAACAATTGTTTGTGATTTTATTGATTGTTATTGCAGCAATTGCTGTTTTTTGGCTTTTTTTAGCGAATAGAAAAATCAACTCTGTAAGAACGAAAGGGCAATCTTACCAAAAAAAGTCCCAAATGAGTCTGAAAATGAGAGGAAATTGTACCAAATTTTTGGGTGATTTATAAATTGAACCTTACCAATTTATGAATGTGTGAAAAAAGTCTTGACAAACTTGAAAATTGCCAGCTGGGGCGGTGGGCAGGGCCTAAGACAGATGGTGGATTTGCGCAGGTGCATGTTTCTGAGCTCAGAAACCTGTCAGAGCCCCTGCTGTTATCAACCAGCCTCCATAGCCTAAACCTGACCCCCCTGTGGGGAATCACAAATACGGAATGATCTCAAACCCCCTGCATGGAACAATTGTGACCACCCCCCCCCCCCCACCCCACCCGGAATGATTGCAACCCTCCTTTCTGCCCAGACTGATCGTGACCAAAACTACCAGGCCCCCGTCTTCAACAATCACCATAGGAGGATGATGGTCACCCCTCCTCCATTAACCAATCACTGTTGCAGAGTACGCAGCAACCTCCCCCCCACTGACCGATTGCCATTGCTGAGTGGCAGCAGTTCCTCCCCCCCCACCACTGACCGATCGTCATTGCAGAGTTCGCAGCAACACCTCCCCACCCCCACCAATTGATGCCATTGCAGAGCGTGCAACCGTTCCCCCCTCCCCCCACCAACTGATTGAGGAGCAGGGCTGTCCTCACAGCAAATGGCTTGCCCATGTTCTGGCCCCGCCCCTCATTTGGCCTCACTCATTTGGCATTGTCAGTTTGCCAGGCTGGCAATGCAAAGGTATCCATAGGGAAGTGCTAGGGTGTCAGGCTGGCACTGCCCAAATGGCACCTCCTTTGCCTCTGATCTCTCAGGGGGGCCTCAATGACCTCCAGTCTTACTGGCAAGGCCATCACATCATGGACCCCATGATGGGTTTCAATATGTGATCCTCACTGGGGAGAACCTTCATCGATGAGGCCACAGAGGCAAGTGAACCTGGATGATTCCACCCCACCCATCGGCTGGTGGGCTGATCGTGGCCAAAGTATGGAAGACTTTGCACGCGTACATGTCGAGAAGTATAACTATGTGTCATTAATTCTGTGGTGCTTTCACCAATTAGGAATTAGAATCTGTTTTCAAACTTCAATTAAAATTTTCAGGTCCCATGAATAGAGCAGGTTACGTATCAATCCATTCATTATTTTTAAACATATAGCTGGGTTTGTAAGGAAGATTACAAAACATGACTCATAATTATGATTTCAAATGTTGACTTTTCTTTGATGAATCCAGTGTAAGAGGTAATAGTGTGTATTTGACATCAGTATGGAAAATACTGCTAAATATTTATCAGTAATCATGAACTTTGAAGTATCATTGAATGTGTTGAGATTGTATAATGTATTACTTTCTCAACATTTATTTCTGGTCACCATCACAGATGTTAACATCAAGGAACACTTCAGACAATTGAAGCAGCAAGGAACATGCAAAAAGGTTTTGACAAGATCGGCAATTGTATGGCTCCAGGGAAGGTGGAATTCAGATAAGTGCAAATTCAGATTAGTTAGATTCAGAAAGCATTGAACTCTGATGAGAAAAATTGATGTCAGCTGCACTGGGATAATATATAAATATATATAGGTGCAGCAGAAAATGATCTGAGAATAATGGGTTTGTATCAAACTACAATGGGTCAGCAAGAGATAAAACTAATTGAATGCTTTTTGTTCTCTTATGGGATGTGAGCATTGCTGGCAAGGTTAGCATTCTGTTGCCCATACTTAATTGCCCTTGAACTGAGTGGTTTCCTTCGCCATTTCAGAGGGCAGGTGATAGTTAACCATATTGCTGTGGGTCTGGAGTCACATATAGGCCAGATTGGGTAAAAGTGGCAGATTTCTTTCCCTGAAGAATGTTAGTGAACCAGAATGGTTTTTTTTTGAGAATCGATAATGGCTTCACGGTCAAACATTGCTGAGACATAGAAACATAGGAACTAGAAGCAGGAGTAGGCCGTTCAGTCCTTCAAGCCTGCTCTGCCATTCATTTTGATCTGGCTGATCATCAAATTCGATATCCTGACCCCCTCCACTCCCCCATATCTCTTTAGCCCCAAGAGCTATATGTAATTTCTTAAGAGACAAGCCTTTATCTCCAGATTTATGAATTAAATTTAAATTCTGCCAACTGCCATTGAACCCATGTCCTCAGTAGCCAGAGGCACCATGGCACCATCATTATATTACATTTCCAGTAGTTGAATATAAATCATTAGATACTCTAAAATAAAAAGATATGCACGGGTGTGGTCAGACTTCACCAACAGGGTTTCATATTGGAGAATCTTACTTTCCAATGTATGAAATCGTTTTTCTTGCCTCCTCTTCTAATTATTTTTGGGAATAACTTAAATTTTGTTTATTTGGCTTTATCTCAGTAAAAAGTAGAAATAATCTTTCACAATTTACCTTGTACAATCTTGAAGAAAACATTATGATCTCCCACTTTACTTTTTTCAGGTCAGGAGAAAAATGCCTGAAGTTGCAAAACTATTTTTGGAATTGTAACCCTCATTCATGGTAGCATTCGGGTGAACCAGTGCTCAATTACATTGTTCAGATTTGGTTAATTAATGTTGTGGGTAGTGTTTGGTCTTTTTGTTTGGATGGATGAGCTAAGACAGGCTGAATGACCTCCCTTTTCCATCTTGAGATCAGGAGCATATTGGTGCTGCTTCTAGTTTCAGTGCAGTGATTACACAAAGTAATGTGATTATACAAAGGATGTCAGTCTGTCATCAGGCACTCCCAGCAGACAGCAAGAAGCAGACCTTAGGATGAAAAGTTACGGTTGTCCATTCTGTGACTATTCTTTCTGATTGAAGTTTAAATTTTATTTATTAGTGCTACAAGTAGGCTGACATTAACACTGCAATGAAGTTACTGTGAAAACCCTTAGGCACCACGCTCCGGGTTGAGGGAGAATTTCACATGGCCAATGCACCTATCCAGCACGTCTTTTGGACTGTGGGAGGAAACCAGAGCTCCCGGAGGAAACCCAAGCAGACATGGGGAGAACATGCAGATTCCGCACAGACAGTGATTCTAGCCGGGAATCGAACCCAATCCCTGGTGAGGATTATAGATCAGGAAATCATGACAAAAACATTTTGCTGAGCCTTTTTTCACACAACATAAGTTATAGAGATATATACCACTGAGTACCAAAATGCTCATGTAGTTTTTAACTGATATAAATTTTCTATTGCGTATTTAAAACGTAAAAAAAAATTTAAAGCATATGTTCAAGAAGTCTAGCATTGTGTAGACTTCAACAAAATAATCTATGTTGCTTCACGTAATAATTTATGTTACACTTGATGGAATAGGAGTAGAAAGAATTAATTGCTAAATACTACACTAATAGAGGTCTAAACCTGAACCATGGCTGATTTGTTACATTTGTTAATTGATAGTTCAGTTCAAAATACATTTGGGTAACATTTTTGTTAGCAAGTTGTTTACTTATGAGCCTCGTCTCAGCGAGGGCAGGTGTCGATAATGAAACTGAACCTTGCGTTTAGTGTGTGATATGGAGATGCTGGCTGGGGTAAACACAGTAAGAAGTCTCACAACACCAGGTTAAAGTCCAACAGGTTTATTTGGTAGTAAACACCACTAGCTTTCAGGGCTTTGCCCCTTCGTCAGGTGAGTGGGGATTTCTGACCTCAAACAGAGCATATAAAGGCACACACTCAGTTTACAGAATACTGATTAGAATGCGAGTCTTTACAGCTAATCAAGTCTTAAAGGTGCAGACAATGTGAGTGGAGGTAGCATTAAGCATAGGTTAAAGGGATGTGTATTGTCTCCAGACAGGACAGTAAGTGAGATGTTGCAAACCCAGGCAAGTCATGGGGATTACAAAGAATGTGACATGAACCCAAGATCCCGGTTGAGGCCATCCTTATGTGTGCGGAACTTGGATATCAATCTCTGTTCAGCGACTCTGCTCTAGTTTCTAGTGTGTGAACCAGGCTTCAGCCAACTGAGGAAGACCTGAAACATGGCACCAAACTCATGCCCTATGTGGTTGCAGTGCTACCTGCCCCCTGTATGTGTCAGAGACATGGACCCCACCCAGCGAGTACCTTAAATCCCTGGAGAAGTAGCTAAGATTTTGATAATTCTACTATTTTTTTAGAATCTATATTATCTGTGGATCTAATTCAAACAATACAGAACTAAACAATTCAGTTCTGACTTTTTGTTGGGAAATTAACATTCAAAGTAATTAGGGAGCAGGAGAGCAGTTGTTTTTGAACTGTTTCATGATGGAACTCTTTTCAGTCTTGAGCTGAAGCTGCCTTAGTGGCCGCAATATGATTAGATGTTTGTTTTTTAAATCAGTTTGAAGAAATAGCTAACACAGCCTGAACTTAAGGTATGATGTGGAGATGCCAGTGTTGGACTGGGATGGACATAGTAAGAAGTCTTGCAACAGTCCCACCTGATAAAGGACCAGCGCTCCGAAAACTCATGATTCCAAATAAACCTGTTGGACTTTAACCTGGTGTTGTGAGACTTTTTACTCAACGTAAAGTGACAGTATGTTTAAAAAAAATGCATTGTTTTAAAGGATCTGTAGCTGTGAGGAAACCTTGGCCGCGATTTTCCCATCGCAATCCACAACTTTTCTGGCCTTGAACAGGGATTTGTGCATGCACTGGGGACGCATGCGCATCTCCCAGAGGCGGCGAACAGTTGCTGCCAGACCACACTGGAAACTGGTGGGAAGGCAGCTAAGCCATTTAAATCTTTTTAAAATATGTTTTAAGTGTGTATATTCGTTAATTATCGGGACCTTTGAGGTCCCGATTGATTCTCCCACTCCCACTTTGGAGAACTGGTGGGAGACCCTGCCAGAATGAAGTGGGGGGGGGGGGGGGGGGGGGGCGCAATCGAGGCCCCCTGGGGGTCGGGCAGTGCCAATGGAACGGGGTCTATTGAGGGTTGGGACTAGGGGCAATCGGTGGGGGTAGGGGGTCCCGCTGCCATTCTGCAGATAGGATTGGTTTGGGATGGAGGGAGGGCAGTGATTGGGGGTGGGCTGGATGGGGGGGGTGTTCTTCTGGGTGAGGGGGGGGCCTGCCTCTTGGGGGGGGGGGTGTCTGACACAGGGAGGGGTGGGGTCTGCCGGGATGAGGGGGGTGAATGGATCGCCACTGCTACAGGGGGTGGGCTGTGCAATGGGGTGCTCCAGATATGGGGAGCATCAGGGCTGGCCTGGGAATTGCTGTGGGGGCCACGATCGGCTCGTGGGAGGTTGGGGGCGTTGATGAGGCAGCCCTGCCATGGCCTCGGGCAAACAGGGAGTCTGATAGAACTATGCATGCGCAGGTTGTCAGCACTGCCAAACTCCAGCGTGAATAGGCCCCACTCCCCCCGGGATTTTAATGAGATTCCTGACTGGAACCCCTTCAGTACACAGAGTGTGGAGATTCAGGTGAGAAGCTAAGCTGACAGAACACAGGGCCCACAACCCCAGAGTGGAAGAAAGTCATCCAGTCTGTGGGACTGCCTAAGAAGAGAATTTAGCATCATAAAGTCATTGAGCAAAACAGGCCAGAAACAGGCCCTTCAGCCCAACCAGTCCATGCCAACCATGGGGCCTTCCCAGCTCGAGCTTCACAAAGTTCTCAGACTTTGCTGGATTTGTTTTACAGGATGACTTGCAGAAGGACAAAAACGTATGACCTCTGTTATTCCCTGGACCTGAATTTTGCATCCATCGGTCAGACGCTCACGGTAGAGCACTTCCTGCTGTGGTTGGGCCTAGGACATGATTTTAGGCTGGATGGCCAATTAATGGATGGCCAGATTGAAATGCATGCTGGGAAATGCTTGGTGCTGCCTTGGCGGGAGGGGGGGTGGGCGGGCAGGTAGATGCCGATGAAGGGAGCAGGTTGGCACTTCTAATGTGCTCCCTCAGCTGCTGCAGAGTAGCTGCACTGTAGAAAAACAAATTGTGACAGAAAAACTGCAAAGTGTGTCTCGGCAGCACACACAAACCTCAGGCCCCAGGCATCATTTGAAATTTTATTTGAACTCTGACATTTCGTCCTGCCCTGGATCAACAAACGAAGAACAAAGAACAACGAACAACGAACAAAGAACAACACAGCGCAGGAAACAGGCCCTTCGGCCCAATGAGCCCGCGCCGCCATCTTAACAATGTGTTTTCCCTTCTCCACCCTTGACCCAAGTTTGCAGCTAAGACATAAAGGCCACCAGATTAATTGCTAACCCTAAGATTGTATTCAGCTGGCCCCTTCATGGGCTAAATTGCCTGCTTGATTGTCATGAGATGTGCTTCTGACTCTAGTTCACGTCCGCGAACCAAAATATTGCTGGGTGCATGATGACTTCAAGTTGCACACCTGATGCGTGTCCCACGATTTCATTCGCTTTCAGTCAGGCGAGCTCGTGCCCTAGCAATGTTAAATTCTGGCTCTGAATATGGCAAATATATATCTTAAGTTCTGTTAAATTACCACATCTAATCATGCCTTTGAGGCATCCAGGAGAGAAAAAAAATTACACTTTTCCTTGGAAATAAAGCTAGATTTTCAGAAAGCCAATAGGTAGAGTAATAAACTTTTAGACAGCTACAATTTGTATTCATATTTTTTACTAAGCCACTCAAATGGTTCAGTGCCAAAAACAGTCTAACAGATCATATAGGGCACAGTTTCAGTTTTGATTGACTTGCCCCCACATTCCAGTCATTAGCACAGAGTTCTATAGTGCAGGAGGCCATACAGCCCATTGAGTCTGTACTGACCACAGTCCCATCCAGGTTCTATCCCTACAACTCTATGCATATTCCTTAGCCAGTCCCTTGACACTAAGGGGCGATTTAACATGGCCAATCCATCTAACCCGCGCATCTTTGGACTTTGGGAGGAAACTGGAGCATCTGGAGGAAACCCACGCAGACAGGGGAGAATGTGCAAACTCCACACCTCTTCAGTGCACAGAGTGTGGAGATTCAGGTGAGAAGCTGAACTGACAGAGTTGGGACCCACAACCCCAGAGTAGAAGAAGTGACTGAAGCTGGGAATTGAACCTGGGTCCTTGGCACTGTGAGGCAGCAGTGCTAACCACTGTACCAATGTTGTAATACAACATTGCGGACTCCAGTTTGAATACAAGGATAAAAGCTAATCAAGAGAACTGTCCAATGTCTGTATGTATGTGTACTGTGAGGAAAAAAAAAGCTAGAAATTTATCACATTGAAGATAACACAGTTACCAAGGCAGGGTCCAATCTTTTGCCATCTTTTGCAGAAACATGTAAAATATTCTCTCTGGTTGTGGAAGTCAATCGGCCAGCAGAAACATGACACCACTAAGGAATCTGTGGTGGGGAGGGATCGCCATCAATGGGACTGGGAGATCCCGCTGGCACAAGTGGCTGGAAAATTTTGGCCTTGTTTGATTATTAGGCGAAGCTTAGGGATATATTGTGGAGTGGATGAGAAACTACCATGGCAACTGTATCTCACAGACTATTCTTGTTGGAAAATGATTAAGTAGAAAGTTTGGTTTCGGTCAAATGCAATTATGGGGAAAGGTTTTGCATAATATGATTGCTGCATAACAATTCTGGAAAATAACTCAGTCGAACGGATAGAAATGAAGCAAATTAAACAATAAGCAAGAAGAAAAATAATTGACAGTCTGAAATAGACAATGCTTCCACAGCTCAATACCCTCAAAGTTTATGACATGCCTGACATACACATCAGACACAGGAAAATTTATTATTAAGATTAATCTGTTTGAAATTCACATTTCTTTCTTTGAGATGAATATGTTGTACTGCAGTCACAACATTTCAAAAAGTAGTGAGCCCTGGCAAGTAATTAAGATTTCAATTATGACATTTTGAAAGTTCAGTAGCTGTGATTCAGGGTAGTTTTTTTTCCCCCTGATACTCTGAAGTCTTCCTCAATATGGCATTTGCACTGATTTGAAAACCACAGCACTTCAGAACTTCCAACCTCTGAGAAACCATCTTCGAATTTTCTTAGTCTGCTTTGCCTATTTGTTTAATTTCCCATTCTGCTAAAGAAGGTGTGCGCAAAGTTCTCTCCGGTGCTGAATAAATATCTGAGTGAGATACTGTTTACCTGATGGACAAATGATCAAATTATCATGAAATGTCACTGACAATCATCAATGATGATTAACCATTGATGTACTCCTTTATCTTGCAAAGTGTCATATTAAAGCAAATCTTAGACATCGTAATAGTACCTGAGTATGTATAATGAATTAGTTAAAGAGCAACTGTCACAAGTATACCTTTGTAAAGTATGTCAGAAAAACAAGGGTAGTTTTATGGGATTTATATTTGTTTGGTAGACATAAGAAATAAGGTATAGTTTTAAGTGTGTTTAATTTAATGTTTCTGCGCTGGGAAGGGTAAAATCTCTAGTTAGAGTCATGCTGGACAAAGTCTTTGTATGTCTGAGTGTTGGTTAAGTTCCAATTGTATCTCTGTTGTGCTTAGAGAGGGCTACGGTATGAAGAATACATAGACTAGTAAAGCTATGTGGGTGTTGGTTAGCACTTGGTAGCCCTTGTAATGTAAAAAAGCCTTTAAGTTTTAGCTTTAGCTGGATCTACTGCAGTTTGGGACAGGACTCCGAGGAGACAATCTCTCTCAACTCTGTCAGGGGAAGCTGGACTGGACAAGAAGGTTGCCAAGATGCAACAGTACAAGTTACTGTTCAGATAACCATGGAATTGGGACAGGAAGTTTTCTTGAGAGAACTTAAGAGAACATTCAAGGGAGAGTGAACAAAATGTCCTGAGTTAAAGAGACAATTTCAGTAATCAAATTTAAAGTGGGACAGCAGACTTCAGAGGTAACTCAAACATCTGATGCCATTTTTATAAGAGACTGGGAATCAAGAGAAAAAACAATTGTGACTTTGCAAAGAAATCCTAAAATGGGTTGGTGTAAACTTCTGAACTGGATTCACTGTTAAAAGTAGAAAGGATGCTTTCTTTAAGTGTCGTTTGGAAAATTTGCCCTGGGTTTCAGAGTTTAAACCACTAAAATTAGAAACATAGAAGATGGAGGCAAAGCATTATAATAAGAGAAGATTTGAAAGCATTTTTTGGGGGAATGGAATTTGGAACCTTTCATAGCAAACACCTGAGGAGATTCTGAGGAGAAAACCACAGACACTAACTTGGATTTAGAGCAGAGTATGTGTATTTGACCACTGCCAACATGTGTGCTTAAAAAGGAGTTGTGTAATGGGACTATTGTAGTTTAAGATGTATTTCATAATCCGTGTTAATCTTAAAATCTCTGTGCATTTGTTAAGATAAGGGAGAGTAAAGAAGAGTTGTGTAATAATCTAACTTTTCATGTTTAATAAATGTTTTCTTTTTGTTGTTAAAACTAATTAGCAGTCCTGTAACTCTGTTCTTCCATGTTTAATAGAAAAAATTAAAAGTTACAATCTTTTAAGCTAGAGTTCCATTCTGGGATCTTCCTGTCCAGGTACAACACCAACTGGGATTGTAAGAAACAGTTGAAATAATTAACTTTAATATCCTGTATTTTAATTCTAACTTCTGCTCATTTATTTCTGCTTTTTTTTTGTTTAAATGGGTGGCATAGTAGCACAGTGGTTAGCACTGCTACCCTACAGTACCAGGGACCTGGGTTCAATTCCAGCTGTGGGTCAATGTCAGTGTGGAATTTGCACATTCTCCCGGTGTCTTCATGGGTTTCCTCCAGGTGCTCCGGTTTCATCCCACAATCCAGAAATGTACGGGTTAGGTTGATTTGCCAGGCTAAATTGTCCCTTAGTGTCAGGGGGATTAGTAGAAGTTACGGGCATAGGGCCTGGGTGGAATTGTTATTGGTGCAGGTTCGAAGGGTTTTCTGCACTGTAGAGATTCTATGATTCACCTATAAAATGCTACATTATCAAAGGCATTGATGGGGAAAGAAGTGAACCCCACAAGATGTAATGAAGTGCACGGATGGAGGTACAATTGCTGAGAGGTCGCAGAGCTCCTTGACACAATGCAGTCCACGAATATTATACTTCAAGTTCATATTTAAACAATTGAATAAAATCATCATAACTGACCAGTTAAATTACTCACTTTTTGAAGACAGGTCTGTCTGTTATCGTAATGTTATAAGGTTAAATTATAAGGTTAATAATTTAGTAATGATATTCTGCAGATGATTTTTGTCGAGTTTTGATAATCATAGGAGTGTTTTACAGTCCTCCCATTCATACTAGGAATTTTATATACGCTTATATGTAATGCACATTTAGCCCAACTGGACCAGGCCTGTGTTTATGTTTCATGTATCTTCTCCCATCCCTCTTCTACTAGCACAACCTTCTATTCCTCTCATCTTAAGGTTATTTTGTTGCCCCTTAAGTATACCCATTGCTAGTAAACTCAACTGCACATTGTTGTAGTAGGTTCCACATTCTAACCACGCTTTGTATAAAAGAAATCTCTCCTGCTAATTACCTGTTGAATTTATTGGTGGTGATCTCATATGTATGGTTCCAAGTTTTTATTTCACTCTCACTACTACAACAAGTGGAAACACCTTGGGTGGAATTTTCTGGGCAACCTGCCATGTGTTTTGCGGAAGCATTGCGGTGGGACCTACTGGTCCTGCCGTTGTCAATGGGGTTTCCAATTAATGCAGTTCTCGCCACCAAGAAACTGATGACAAGTGCCCAGGTTTCCCTGCGGGGATCATTTGGCCTCGCCATGGTGGGACCTGCCATGGAGGAATGCAATGGGCCAGTCCTTGTCTTTTGGCAGGACTGGAAGATCTTAGTGATGGATGGGGCTGGAAAATCCTGGCCCTTCTTCATGTCTACCCTATCAAATCCAGAAATAAAGACCTCTGTCAGGTCATACCTCAAATTCAATCTTTCGAGAGAACTGTAACCTTTCAATTCTGGTATCACCTTTCAAAGTATTTTTGCACCCTTCCTGCTACACTACAAGAACCCAATGTCATGCTCCCTGGCTGTTATATTTAATGCAGAAGGCGGCCATTCGGCCCATCGAGTGCACCAACAACAATCCCACACAGGCTGCACCCCCGTACCTGACATATTTACCCTGATAATCCCTCTAACCTTTATATCCTGGGACACTAAGGGGCAATTTTGCATGGCTAATGCACCTAACCCACACGTCTTTGGACTGTGGGATGATACTGGAGCACCCAGAGGAAACTCATGCAGACACGGGGAGAACTCCACACAGACAGTGACCCAATCTGGAATCAGACCAAAGTCCCTGGAGCTGTGAGGTAGCAGTGCTAACCACTGTGCTGTCCCTGTTAGTTTAAAGATGGGGAGCATGTAAATCCCAGAGGCTTGCCCACTGCCTACTCAATGGCCCCCACTCTCATTATAATTTTACTGCTGGTAGGAGTGGATTGAGGACAATTGGACAATTAATACCATACCTCATCCTGTCGACGTTAGGATTTAATCCGTGACAGGAGAGGCCAACAACAAGTGACTAGGTTTCCCTGCATGGGCTGGCTATGGTTGGATGGTCTCCCTTTACATTGTTATAGGACCACGTTACCCTCCCCAGTATCTCAACCCCAAACCCAATGCCTTCACTGGAACAAGCCAACTTGGTATCTGGCGACACCTCCAAACACTTACAAGGGAATCTGTTGCAGTTAATCTCCTCATCACCTGAATGCAAATATCAGCATAGTCAGTGCTGCGGGTGGCACTAACAGTAATGGCAAACTGCCGGCCTCTAATTGGCCAGCTGCTCCGTGCGGCAGTATTTCCCTGAGGGGTAGAAATCCCACCCCAGTCTATTACAGTCAATTGTCTACAGCAGCAAAACAGCCATTTTTCAACTTTTTGCTGGAAGTCAGCACCAGAGTCCATGTGTGGTCTATCCAAGTTTAACATAATTTCTTTACTTTTCAAGTCGAAGGGCAGAATTCTCTCGTGCCCTCTGTGGGTGGCATCAATAACAGCCGATAGGGTGAGAATTTGGCCAAGGTGATCCAAGAATTGGTTTTACACCTACTGAAGGAATGATAAGAGTTTGAAAGTGGGAGACCCAAGATCCCGAGAGGTTGACCTGGCTTGGGCAGGCACAGATGGTTCAATGACATCATTGGTAATTGGTTCCAGTCTGGGGGGTGGGGTGGGGAGGTGGGGGCAAGGTAATGATTGGTTACATCCCTCTCTTCAATTTGTTATGATCTCCATAGAGGTCAATAACTTAAAAAAAAATTCAAGTTTCCAGTGAATGGCTGAAAGAATCACATGATAAGATTTCAACTTTCCAGACTTTTGTTGTATTATAGAAATTAAATACTGACCAAACACTGTTACAGGAGAAAAGAATTCCTATTTCACATTTAAGATGATCAAAAATTCCCTTCCAGTGCTATACTTTACTTTTCCCCTAAAGTGGACTCTTCATTCTCTAGAAACCAGTTGAGCAACCGGTTGAGCTCTTTTTCTGTTTTGCAGCTGGATATCTTTTCACCACTAACCTACCTTTCATGGTCCAGGTTATCCTAGAGACCCCTCTATCTAGCCAAAGCTAGGTGAATCTTCCAGCATTGTTTCTTTCCCTTGCTCTCTGTTTCACACACACTCTGATTCTCATGTACCAACCCTTTTTGCAAGGTACAATGACTCTTTGAGAAAATCAGCAATCTGAGCATACAATGACTTCCAATGATCTCTTCCCTACTCAAAGCCCATCTCCATAGAGACATGAATCACACAGGCCTTTTATCTAGTTAGAAATCCTAATTAGCTATCTTCCAAACTCTCAACTGCACACTTGCAATTAAATGGAGAGTTTAAAATATAACCTTACATTCCTTACACCTCCCTGAGACTTGGAGACTAATTTATCCATGTCAGAACAGCTGCTTCAGTGGTTATATACAGGAATGCATATTTTGTAGCTTCTTCCTAGTAAGGCACCCTGGGCGCCCCTTTAACCTTTAAAAATTAAGCCATCCCAGCTTCTTGTCATTAGAATTTGAACAGGTCACCTGACCTCCTTCATTCCTGCATTTTACCCTAAATGGAAGACACAGTTCTAAAACATAACAGACTTATAAAGCTTCACATTTATGCATGAATGCAATCCAGCTGGATTATGAGTTTTATCTTGCACAGGTTTGATTAGTTTATTCTTTTCTGCACTCCCACTTCTGTTTTCAATTCAGTATATTTTTAAATCTCTTCTTCTAATATATCTACCTGATAATTTCCCTGGTGAGTACTGTGGCAAAATATCTATTCAATATTTCTATTTATTCACTGTTATTACTTATGAGGTTATCTTGTGTATTTCTTAATGATCCTTACCTTGGTGTTTATTTCGTTGTTTATATACTTGTAGAATACTTTATTATTTCTGATTATTTATTTCCAATTACTATTCTAAATTTGCCAAATTTCCTCCAGTTTCCTTATCCTTAGGATGGCATGGTGGCACAATAGCCAGCACTGCTGTCTTAGAGCACCAGGGGCCCAGGTTTGATTCCTGGTTTGGGTCACTCTCTGGGTGGAATCTGCACATTCCTCCCATGTCTGCATGAGTTTCTTCTAGGTGTTCCCACAGTCCAGAAGATATGCTGATGAGATGTATTGGCTGTGCTCAATTCTCCCACAGAGTACCTGAACAGGGGGTGATGTGTGGCAACTAGGGGATTTTCACAGTAATTTCATTGCAGTTATAGGGTATGTTCATTCCTTAGAATAGACGTAGGCAGCACTGATCCAAAGTTGAACATCTTTTATTGAACATCATTTAAAATTAACACAGCAGAAAACAAAAGAGGATTACTTGAGAGAGAAAGGAACCAGCAGAAACTAGTCCTGATACAGACTAGATGCAAACTTCGGACAGGACTAAACTGAACAGATAACTGTTATTACAAAATATGAATTCTTATCTCTGTTATTGAAAGAACTGGGCATACACCTCCACCTTGGAAAAAAACAATTGGCAGCTGTGCAGCTGTGAAAGATTTGGTTAGGCGTTTCAGCTAACATTATATTTTCAAATGCAGTCAATTTCTAAACTCATCCCAGAATTCCCAGCTGAGTTTTAAAATGTGGCCAAGTTAGCTTTAAAGCTTAGCATAGTTAGTAACACAGGCAGAAATACCTTAAAATGCAATCTTTTAACTGAAGCAAACCATATAAAGGTTAATGAAAGCCTATTTGTGACACGAATAAATAAACTAAACTAAAAACTAAACTAAACTAAATCATCCCTCAAAATTAGCCCTTTTTTTCAATCAATTACTTTGGCAATAATTTTAATTATGTCTTTCTCAATAATTATTTTAAACCTTTTTATGTTTGATTGGCATTAACTAGATGTGCCCTGATACTTACCTCAATTAAGCTTCTCTGGTTTATTTCCCATTACCAGATCCAGTAGCAATTCTATTCTTGTTAGGGCTCTTGCATGCTAATAAGAAAGGAGTCCTCTGCATATCAATCTTGTGATCTTTACACAATAATTGCTTTAATAAATGATTTTGGCTTAAATCTTTACAAGGTTATAGACAGATACAGTTTAAACATTTTAAGTACAGTGGAATTATCATGAACCTATTGAGAGAACTTTGAAGCACATCCTGGCTGGAACCTTCTGTCCTTGTTTGGGGCTCGGAGCTTTTGGTGCTGCTGAACGTGAGTGGAATTTTGGCTGGAACACCAACTTTTCCGTTCTCGCTCTTAACTGGTATCATCACAGACGAGGCTGGGAAAATTCAGCCCTTTATTGAATAGAATAGAATAACTACAGTGCAAAAGAGGCCATTCAGCCCATTGAGTGTGCAGCGACTCTCTGACAGAGCATCATACCCAGGTCCTTTCTCCCACCCAGTTCCTATAAACTCACACATTCAGCATGGCTAATCCCATCAAACCTACACAACTTTGGGAGAGTAAAGGGCAATTTAGTATGACGAATCCACCTAACCCGCACATCTTTGGACTGTGGGAGGAAACTGGAGCACCTGGAGGAAACCCACATAGACATGGGGAGAATGTGCAGACTCCACACAGATAGTCACCTAAGGCTGGAATTGAATCCGGGTCCCTAATGCTGTGAGGCAGCAATGCTAACCGTTGGGTCACCATGCCACCCCTAACCACCTGAATCAGAATTATTCCCAGATTAGAATATCCAGCTACAGAAAACACAATTTTCTTAATATAGTGACCGGTGTTCTACACTGGTGATTTTTCTTGATTAATTTTATCTTCTGATATGTGATACATGGTGGCACAGTGGGTAGCACTGCTGTGGGACCCGGGTTTGATTCCCAGCTTGGGTCACTATCTGTGTGGAGTTCCCACATTCCCCTTGTGTCTGCGTGTGTTTCCTCCGGATGCTCCGCTTTCCTCTCACAGTCCGAAAGATGTGCTGGTTAGGTGCATTGGCCATGCTAAATTCTCCCTCAGTGTACCCGAAATGGTGCTGGAGTGTGGTGACGGGGGGATTTTCACAGTAACTTGATTGCACTGTTAATATAAGCCTACTTGTGACACTAATAAATAAATAAGAACATAAGAAATAGGAGCAGAAGTAGGCCATCTAGCCCTTCGAGCCTGCCCCGCCATTCAATAAGATCATGGCTGATCTGAAGTGGATCCGTTCCACTTTCCCGCTTTCTCCCAATAATCCTTAATTCCCTGTCTATCAGAAACCTATCTACCCGTGACTTAAACAAACTCAGCGAGGTAGCCTCCGCCACTTCAACGGGCAGAGAATTCCAGAGATTCACCACCTTTTGAGTGAAGAAGTTCCTCCTCAACTCTGATCTAAACTGCACCCCCCCTCCTTATCTTGAGGCTGTGTCTCTACAAATATACCTTTCATGCCATTAGTGAGGAGGCAAATCGCAATTTAACCCAGTTTCATTACCACTACTGGAGCCATACTGTTGGGCTATATATTCATCACAATGATAACACAATATGGACACTAAATAATTGGCATCCCTTTTACAGACTACCAGATTTTAATTTCCATTGAAGAACCTTGGCGGTCGACTTGTCACCTCCCATTTTGCAGTAGCAGCCAAGATGAACTCATGGCCCATTTTTTTGATCTGCATTCTTCCATGCCTTAGCGACAACCATTGCTCCCTGTGGATAAGTGGGGGGAAGGTGCAAAATGCAAATAACAGAAGAGAGAAGCAGAGGGCTATATTTACAGTACTGAGGATAAAAGTTGGCTTTCCTGGAATTAACTAAGGCACAGTGCATAAAATGTTGAGGGTAAATTAGAAGGTTCATGGCAGGGATCGACCAAATGTTAGATACAGATTTGGAGGTGGCCCCAACCATCCCATCCCTGTTTACAACTATTACCTGTGACACGATTGACGTCTGCTGCTGCATTCTATGCAGACATCTAAAGGAGATTACCGATCATGGCACAAAAATGTTTATGTGTTCAGAAGATGACAGATGCGCTGTTCTGGTGAGCAGGCTGTTCATTTTTCACAAATTACACAGGCGTGTTGATCACAGAGCAAAAGTATAATTAAAAAAAGCACAATACTGCAGAAAATGCTGGAAAATCTCAGCAGGTCTGATACATCTGTGGGGAGAGACTAGAGGCAGCGTTTCAAGTCTGGACAACCTTTCATCAGAGCTGACAGCAAAGAGAATCAGCGGAGATTGATACTATAAAGGTGGGGGGGAGGGGGGTTGCGGAGGGTTTGGACTGGGATAAAGGGAATGTAAATGAGGATACAGAAGGCTGAGACTGTGCTAACAGTGTCCATTGAGTGATCAGAGTGTGTGAATGGCAGAACAGAGGTACATATTGTTGAAGAACTGCCTGAGGAATGTGGCAGTTGCCCTGAGGGCGCAACAGGGGTGGGGGGATGTGGGGGAGGGGGATGGGGGGGAATGGGGGAGTGGTGGACAGGAAAGAGAACTGGGAATGGGAGGCGGAAAAATGGAAGTGAGAAAGAAAGATGATAAAATGGATGAATGAAATTAAACAGAATGAAATGAAGTAAATGGAAATGGGATGAAGGTGGAGGGGAGAGTTCATGCTCTGAAGTTGTTGAACTCAATGTTCAGTCCAATCGGAAGATGAGGTGCTGCTCCTCCAGTTTGCGTTGGGGTTTGTCAAAACATTGCAAAAGGCAAAAATATAATAATGTTAGCAAATCTTCTGGTTTGTTAACTTTGGGTGCGATTCACCCGAATTGGCTCTAAGAAGTGCCCATGCCACCCAGAAAACCGAAGTGTCCCCCATTTGCATTGGTAGCTTTCAGCTAATTCTACTGGGACAGCCCGTTCCCTCCCCTACCGCCCACTACATGAATAGTGCTGACCTTTCCATTCCAGTGGTGCCTGATCCGCTGGAGTCGGGAATCACCCGGTTCGTCCTGACAAGTGGGAGCGGTATTTACATGCTCCCTGCAGCACCCGACCTCATTTCAGACAGCATCATGAATGCAAGAGGAGCTGCCCCAAGATTTTTGGATGCTGATGTGGGCTAGATACTGCCATCGAGGAGAGGGCAGGAGGGCCAGCCTGTTTCCCAGCCTTGGGAGGAGATAACCTGCCAATCTGATGCTGGTACCTGGGACGTCGTGGCAGAGGCAATCAGTTGCAACAGCATCACAAGGAAGACCATACTTCAATGCCGAAAGGAGATGAATGACCTTCTCTGAGTTGCGAGGGTGTGTACCTACCTGTCAGTCCCTGGCATCACTCCCATCATCCCTAACCTCTATCATCTCACCGTAAACCCTTACATCCTTCAAACACCCACCCTACCAGCATCCCCTTTAATCCCCCACAGCAATCTGCATCTCTAACCTTCACAGGTTAATAAAGATGCCCACATATGCCACCTGCTGTGAGGCACTGCCCCCATAACTGCCAGGCCGCCAACTCACAGTGTCCTCTTTGTGTCGCCTAGGACAAGATAGCAAGGAGGGAGAGTGAGGGCACAGGTGGAGGTACGCTTGGGGCATTTTGTCCTCACCACCTTTGAGGAGAGGTTGCTGGTAATTGTGGGGGATGCCCTTAGTGAGCAGTGGCCAAATACGAAATTGGAATGGCCTGAGGAAGTAAGAATTCAATGCACCTTTATCCACGTGTCTGACATTTCCCATATCCTTGATATTCCCAATGTACTTTATTTTCCAGGATTTCCATCAGATGAGGCCGGGCCATCTGGGCTCACAGCCCCTCCTCTGACCCTTCAATGCCCCATGGACCTTGGGAGGGCACTGAATTCCTGACACTTTTCACCAGCACAATCCATGAGCATTGTTGGATATCCTCCTGGGTTAACATCATGTCCGATTCCAAAAAGCTGGGCAGCCATGGTAAGACTTGGCATGTAACCTTTGAATGGCAGAGTGCCATTCCCTCCCCCACCCTTGCCCTACAACTCCTTCCAGGACACTGCATTGACACTACAGCCCCGTACCCTTCAGAGAGTTGCTGGCCACCCCTTGGTCTGAAAAGCTTCAGTCTTAACAAACTCTCTCACACACACGAGGAGCGTGTGAGTGCTACATTGGGTATTTGCTATAGGGTCTGTGGTCCTTCTTCTGCTTTCCCTGGGAGTCCAAGGCATTCTGGGGTTGGGGTTGGGGGGGGGGTGGTGGGGGTGGTGGCGGTGTAGTGGGGTTCCTCAATGAACTTTCCAATTGTCCTTTTGTCTGAGATGTTTGTGTGGCCTGGATGTTCATTCTGGGCAGGCAAACGGCTCCTTCAGAAGAAGCTGAAGTGGTACCACAGACAAAAGATTGTGGTCAGTGAGACATGTGTGTCTTTGTCAACAAGTGATGTAGCCTCTGTTTAAAGTGAGAGCCTTGTCAGAAAGAGGAGGCAATGGCCTAGTAGTATTATCGCTAGAGTATTAATCCGGAAACTCAGCTAATATTCTGGGAATCTGGGTTCGAATCCCATCACAGCAGGTGGTGGAATTTGAATTCAATAAAATAAAAATCTGGAATTAAGAATCTACTGAAACCATTGTCAATTGTCATAAAAACAATTTGTTTCACTAATGTCCTTTAGAGAAGGAAATCTGCCATTCTTACCTGATCTGGCCTATGTGACCCCAGAGCCACAGCAATGTGGTTGACTTCGGCAGCTAGGGGTGGGCAATAAATGCTGGCCAGCCAGTGATGCCCATGTACCACGAATGAATAAAAAATGAAAGCACTGATAACATTCAGGAGGCTTCCAAGATTATAAACATTAAGCAGTGGAATAAGGGTGAGACACGAGGAGGCAGCTGCGGGACAGGGACAGAGAGCATAGCCTTGATGAATGTCACAGCAGTGAGGTTTATGATGGGATATGGCCTGTCTACTGGCACATCTTTCAGCTGCAGCTGGGGCACCTGATTGTTATGTGCACTAACCTCAGCGATTCCCCACCCTCATCTGCTGTGTATCGTCAATGGGGGCAGCTCCATAAGGTGTGCCAGCAGCTTGTGCTCATTCAGGCTTACAAGCGGGAGGGTCCTTGATGCACTAACATATCCCGTGAGTAAGAGGAGTTCAGACAGGGCTGCCAACAGCTGGGGGGTGGTTAACTGAAGCCAGGGATCAGCCAGATCATGACTGTGTTTCTGATTTGAGTATGCAGCAGCCCAGATGGTCATGTTGCATGAAGTTGGCATTGAACATGAAACCTCAGCTGTTACAGGAGACAAAGAGGAATGAACATTTTTACTTGTCAGGTGCCCATCTAGGAGTGAGCTACAACTGTTTAAAAACACCATAAAGACAGCCAGCCAAGGCACCCCATCCGAGGGAGAAATCTGAAATCACCTTTTCCCTCCAGCAGGACTCCTGCTTCCCCCAGTTAACACGCATAACATCCACAGCCCCCACCCCCCCCCCACCCTATCCCATGTAACGTAGAAACTTGTAAAGCATGCTGCATTTTTCCATGCTCCCCTCGGATTCCATGGTGCCAGGGCCCAGCTTTTCAGGAGCAATATCAAATCATGCCCATGTGACTTCCTGCTGGGGAAGGGAGAGGAGGGCATCATGGGAGGCTGCTGAACTAGACTGTGAATGAAAGGCAGATTGGGCATCTGCTCTGGATCGGGGTTGGAATCTGCTCTGGATTGGGGCAGAAATCTGCTCTGGATCGGGATGGGGATCTGCTCTGGATCAGGATGGAGATCTGCTCTGGATCGGGATAGGGATCTGAGCTGTATCAGGGCAGTGATTTGCTCTGGATCAGGGTGGGGACCTGCTCTGGATCAGGGTGGGGACCTGCTCTGGATCGGGATGGGGGCTGAACTGTATCAGGGCAGTGATTTTGCTCTGGATTGGGATGGGGATCTGCTCTGGATCAGGATGGGGACCTGCTCTGGATCGGGATGGGGGCTGAACTGTATCAGGGCAGTGATTTTGCTCTGGATTGGGATGGGGATCTGCTCTGGATCAGGATGGGGACCTGCTCTGGATCGGGATGGGGGCTGAACTGTATCAGGGCAGTGATTTTGCTCTGGATTGGGATGGGGATCTGCTCTGTATCGGGGTGGGGACCTGCTCTGGATCGGGATGGGGATCTGCTCTGTATCAGGGTGGGGACCTGCTCTGGATCGGGATGGGGATCTGCTCTGTATCAGGGTGGGGACCTGCTCTGGATCGGGATGGGGATCTGCTCTGTATCAGGGTGGGGACCTGCTCTGGATCGGGATGGGGATCTGCTCTGTATCAGGGTGGGGACCTGCTCTGGATCGGGATGGGGATCTGCTCTGCATCAGGGTGGGGACCTGCTCTGGATCGGGATGGGGATCTGCTCTGTATCGGGGTGGGGACCTGCTCTGGATTGGGATGGGGATCTGCTCTGTATCGGGGTGGGGATCTGCTCTGGATTGGGATGGGGATCTGCTCTGTATCAGGGCAGTGATTTGCTCTGGATTGGGATGGGGATCTGCTCTGTATCAGGGTGGGGACCTGCTCTGGATCGGGATGGGGACCTGCTCTGGATCGGGGTGTGGATATCATCGGGATGGGAAGCTATTTGGGGCTAGTGGGGCAGGAATCTCATTGGGGCTGGCGGGGTGGTGACGGATTTGCTGCCTGGTCAGAATCAGGTTTTATCCCCTATGTTTGATTCAGCAGGACGTTGGGATTCGAACTGGTGATGAGCAGAGTCGATGAGTCCTCTGCCATTATCTCCAAACACCAGTGAAGCATAATACAACCAGGCACACACATCTGTGTACTCCAAAATTTTTATAGCTGAAGGGCTGACTTGGGTACAATGACTGTTCTGTTGGTGAATTGAAGAGCGAACAAATTAAGTGTGAGAATTAGTTGCAGTGGACTGCATACTGTATTCCCTCATTGCTCAAAGGAGTGTCTGCCATATACCAAAACATAGATCAGTGCCCTCATTTCGAATGAAAAGGGATCTCCAGTTGCATGATGTATTAAAATGGTAAGCAGTTTCAAATTGACCCTTCCGCATTTAATGATTTAGCTGTCAGGTTATATACAAGTGTTTGCCCATTCCAACAAATTGTGTTGTGTGTACTATTGAAGTGCTTGAACAGACTTGTATTTCATAAATGAGGCTGAATGTAAAAGCATTTTGCTTGTTCCATTCCATCTTCCCCAAAGCTGATCGTTAGATTCATGTTACGATGCTGGAAAATTAAACTTGTATTGAGGTTGGGATGATGTTACTTGGAGAGGGAGGCATCAGGAAAGGAATCTAAACAAAAATACAAAGCTAAAGCAAAATAAATGCAGTAAAGTATTTTGGTTGGATAATCTTTGAAAGGAACAAAGAGAATTGGAGCTCGACAGAGAAGAAGAAAATAACAAATGTAGAATTAAAATAATTCATTTTTAATTGAAATGAGTTTGAATATTTTCAAAGCTTGATTTTTCCTTGCTCAACGTTAGCACTTGCTATGGACCTTTTGGGAAGTGAAGGATAAACCTGTTCAGATCCATATTACTTTTTGCTATTTTTGCTATTTTATCATGCCATTAAATTTGGTTTTCTTCCTTAGAAAAGGCACTATCTCTCTTCCAAGAAGAATCCGCACAACTCTGCCTCATGGACCTAATTTCCATCGAAACTTCAAAGTCAAAATTGTAACCAAGCAATTGCCTGACATCCAGAATCAATCATTTCTAGGCATATCAGACTGCTGTAGCATGTGCTTTATCAAACTGTGGTGCTCACTCATCATTAACACTCTCCAGTGCACTCAATTTAATAAACGGACAGGCTTGTGGACGCTATAAATACTGGAAAGGTCTTCAGATGGAGGACAGAGCTTGCTGCTTGTTGTCCTGGGGGGACGGTTGATATAATGAAAGCTTCTACATGTAAATGGGCATGCACGCATGCACACACACATGAACAACACACGAACACAAGCATAACATACGGTCACACATGGCACTCACATGCCATACACATATACACACAGACGCACGCGCACACACGCAACATATATGCCCTTACATGCACAGATACAAAACATACAATACATAGCCGCACGCACACACGCACACACACACACTATTGTGATTGTAACAGTAAGAAGGGAGTGCCTATACATAGATTCTGCTGTTTCCTATTATTCATGTTTGCTTTCCTGTAAATTTTGGATTTTAATAAACTCATACATGCCAATATGTGGAACCATGTTTGGTTATGAAAAAAATCCATCTCAGAAGAGGTACAGTTAGAAATCGCTGTTTATTTTGCACTATATAAACGGTAATAACTTGAAGGCAGGTTTGGTTCAGGTAAATGTAAATTTATTGAGAGCACATATTTTGATGCTTTAACATTTGTTGCCATCTTTTCACCAGAGGCCACTCCCCTGGCACCATACCCCAGCTGATTAGCAGGGGGGAGGGACAACTAATCCCATGGTTACATTTTCTCCCCCTTAAGTTCCTTTGTACATTTACTGCAGCACGTATCTGTAAAAGGACAAAACATTTGTCATGTCTTCTGTAAACAAAGAACAGAACATTCTCTCTTCTATAAATTAAGTCTCTGAGATGCTCTGCGTGAACAGTCAGAGTGATGCACCGCTACTGATGGGAAGGTTCTGGAACAGGGATAATGTGAGCTGCACAAGAAGATACGTCACTGGAGCTGGGTGGTTCTGTTGGGTGTGTCAGGAATACCAGCGACTGGGTGACCATACACTCCAGAGGAAACATCAATCGCAGGCTGACTCTACATTCGCTGGGGTATTTGTCTTGCTCGGATTTGATCTACATATCTACGCACTACTTTGTTCTCAACTTGAACACAAAATTACAATGAATCAGTTTCTGAAATGATGGCTCCTGGAGTCCAGTATGGCCCACTTCCAAAGTTACACATGTACATGGGATACCTAACTTGAACATACGGGTGTTGCTGTGTATGTCATGGTTCAGTTTCTGATCACTTTGTTTCTGTACCTCCTTCCCCTCCGATTTGGGAAACTACACAAGCAGGGATTGATCAGCAGCTCTGATGGTGCAGAGCCACGGGTACCCTTGCTACTGTGCGGTAACTCAAAAGGAATCTGGAAAGACGAGGATCCAAACTACTGCCAGATAACTTTGTCATACCGACTTTAAATGTTTGAACAGCCCTTTGAGTGGGAAGATTTGATGAAGGAAGCCAGAAGGCGGTCTTTATTTGCCCAATGCTGTTCAGGTCTGTGAACCTCTGAAAATCTGCTTTGCCGTATTTTATGTTACTCTCTGCGGCAGACTACTGCCTAACATAGAAACACACAATATTTTGGCTGCAACTGCTTTCTGCGAAGTGAATTTCACAGATTCACCACTGGGTGAAGAAATTTTTGCTCGCCTGAGTCCTAAAAGGTTTACCCCGTATTCTTAGATTATGACTCCTAGTCCTGCACATCCACACCATTGAGAACATCTACCCTGTCTAGTCCTGTTAGAATTTTATAGGTTTCTGAGATCCCACTTCATTCTTTTGAACTCCAGTGAATATAATTCTAACTGACTCAATCTTTCGTCAAGTGTTAGTCTCGCCATCCCAGGAATCCCAGCTAAGTCTTTGTTGCACTCTCTCTGTAGCAAGAACATCCTTCCTCAGATAAGGTCACCAAAACAGTACACAATACTCCAGGTGTGGTCTCACCAAAGCCCTGTATAATAAGCAGCAAGACATCCCTGCCTCTGTACTTGAATCCTCTCACAATGAAGACTATGCCATTTAATTTCTTTACCATCTGCTGCACCTACATGCTTACCTCCAGTGACTGGTGTACAAGAATACCCTCTCTCAATTTATAGCTATTCAGATAATAATCTGCCTTCCTGTTTTCACCACCAAGTGGAAAACCTCACCTTTATCTGTAGTATGCTGCATCTGCCATGGATTTCCCCACTCACTCGGCTTGTCCAAATCCATGGATCCACTTCAATCCTGCTAAACTTTTAAAACTTCTTCTTGTTATTAAACGTTATGGTACTCACAGTAACCAGAACAAAGTGTGCAGTGTATATTGGATTTGCCCTCACTGCCGGTGTAGTAACTTAGGGGAAGAGCAGGTTGGCTTCAGGTAAACCTTACTTTTATTGAGAGCACATTTTACAATACTTCCATTCTTATCGCCAACTTTCTACTTGAAGCCACTCCATTTGATCCCGCCCCCTGGTTGATTGGCAGGAGGGAGGGAAACCAATCCAATTACTAAATAAATCTATTGATTTAAGTTAGCTGATCATTTTGATTGATTATGGTTCACATCATGCTTTGTCCTCAGGCAAGTTGAGTTCCGACAGCATTATGTAACCAACCATTTGGAGCTGTACATTTTTTCACTGAACAAAGTAACTAAATGTCAAACTCTGGGATAAGTTAAAAATTAAATTCCTTAAAGGGACAATGCATGAAAATAAGCAAAGTCCTATTTAGAGCTATGCATGTGCAAAAATATATTCAAAACCGGTCATCAATGAGCAGCACTCTCGCTTCTGAGTCTGAATGCCTTTGGTCCAAATCTCACTCTAGGAATGAAAACACAAAGTCAAGGCTAACACTTCAGTGCAGTGCCAAGGGAGCGCTGCAGCGCCAAGGGAGCGCTGCAGTACAAGGAGAGTACTGCAGTACCGAGGGTGCTGCAGTACTGAGGGAGTGCTGCATTATCTGAAGTGCCATTATTTGAATAACTCATGAAATCAAAGGCCCAATCTGGCCTCAAGTGGGCAAAAGGATTCTATTTGAATAACAGCAATGAAGTTCCACACCAACACCCCACCCCCCACCCCCCGCCCCCACCATCCACCTCCCCCCACCAGGTTTCAAGACCAATATTTAGTTTACTACTAACACCTAAAAACACATTATCTGGTCACGATTACATTGCAGTTCATGATTCCTTTGCACAAATTGGCCAATGCGTCCCCTCCACTGCAACAGAGAACATGCTTTAAAATTACTTCATTGCCTGTAAGGTACTTTGAGATGTCCTGAGGTTGTGGAAGGTGCTATATAAATGCAACTCTTGTTTTCTATCTAAACAAAGGGGTATACTTTGTATGCCCAGACTGAAATGATTGCTATTGATTGGCCTCATCATGATACTCTGCTCAATATTGTACCGCCTGTTCCTTTGGCAAAATCCCTTAGTCAAATAAATCTGAGGAGGTGGGTGCTGATTATGACTCCCCTCCAGTCAGAGGAACACATCTGCTCTTTTGGGCTCCACAAAATCATGAGCTTATCGTTTACTGATGGCTACGAGGGCTGTTAAAGGTCCCTGAGTTGGTCAGACATAAATCAGGATATGGATGAACAGATGATGAAAGATAGGATTATTATTTGGAGAGGTTTGGAATGATGAAGAGATAATCAAAATGTTCAGTAGTAGATGGGCTGAGGTAGGAGTAGGCAGATATGATACGTGTAATTAGAAAGACCAAACATTTTGGATGCTCCACTTAGCACAAAATACAGAGTGCCACAGATGTAGGCACCTCTGTGGAACATGGCTGCCTTGCATAATCCCTTGAATGGGAAGGCTATGGCCTAGTATTATCGTTAGACTACGTTAGACTATTAATCTAGAAACTCAACGAATGTTCTAGGTACCTGGGATTGAATCCTGCCATGGCAGCTGGTAAAATCTGAATTCAATAAAAAATATCTGGAATTAAGAATCTATTGATGACCGTGAAACCATTGTCGATTGTCGAAAAATCTCATCTGGTTCACTAGTGTCCTATAGGGAAGGAAATCTGCCATCCTTACTTGGTCTGGCCTACTTGTGACTCCAAAGCCACAGCAATGTGATTGATTCTCAACTGCCCTCTGAACAAGGGAACTAGAGATGGGCAATAAATGCTGGCCATTCAGCAATGCCCATATCCCACAAATGATCAAAAAAAAAACTTTATTTCCAGTTCCAAGTTTTTATATTTTATCTTTTATCGAGATATTTTGATCACTCTTATTTTAAAATGTGTTTGCATGAGGATGATGTTGCCTCTGGAATGAGGATAAATACTGGCATTTATAATTTAAACACTGAAAGGTTTCAGTGAAAGATTAGTTTACCTATTTATAAATTCATAGGAAATCTTTATTATGGCATTATTCGTTACTGAAAATAATCTATCATTTTAAGCGTGTATTAAGATGAAGGATGGTGCAGCTCACCATCATTACTGAGAAACACTGCTATCCGTGATTCATACCCAATCTCAGAAAAAGTTTCATCTCAGATAATCAGCTGAGGGGCACTGTACATATTAAACAGCAGGAAGTTTCCTTGCCCATGTCTGACCTGATGTCATGAGACTTCATGGGGTCCAGATTCAGTATTGAGCTGGGTCTGTTTAGCTGATGGGACAGGATGGTGATAATGCTCCCTGGAACATTGTGAAGGAGGATTTGGTGAGTATGGCTTTGTCAGGCTGTTGCTTAACTAGTCTGTGGGACAGATCTCCCAGTTGCTACGAGCCCTCAAATATTCATCAGGTTTGACAGGGCTTGGTTTGCCGTTGTCCTTTCCAGTGCCTACTGGGTGATCTGCCTATTAGGCTTCAGAGCAGTTTGCTTTGCCATTTAAGCATCAACCATATTGCTTTGCGTCAAGAGCCGCATATGGCTCAGACCAGGTAAGGACAGCAGATTTCATTCCCTAAAGGACATTCGTGAACCAGATGGGTTTTTTGACAATTGACAATGGTTTCTGAGATTGACTTTCAGTTCCAGGTTTATTAATTGAATTTCAATTCCACTCCCTGCCATAGTGGGATTTGAATCCAAGTCCCTTGGAGCATTAGCCTGGGCCTCTGGATTAGTGTTCCAATGACACTAGCACTATGTCACTGCCTGCCAAGGAGTGAAGCCAATGAATAGCTTGAGGATGCGGCTACATAGGGAAATCATGGAATGGAGAAGTTAGCATGAGATTGACATCCTGCTTCTTGCAAAATCAGTGTGCATGGATTAAGTCGCACAATATGTTCCTTGTGCTAATTTTCTGGATCATTACATTTACTGGCTACATCTGAACAACTGCCCTAAGAGACACTGGCACCAGAAAGACTCTGCAGTAGTTTTTGGCCTCATAGGGATCCTTGTGTTTGTGAATGGAGGCCAAACTGTGATCTGTACTGAAAGTATTATGACTCGAATGCATTAGGCTCAGGAAGGCAGCAGCACGGCAGGTATACCTAGCACTGGTTTTCATGGCCGTTAACATTCGACTCCCTCTTGCTCATAGTAACAGTTTTGGAATTTTGTACAAATAAAAATTGGGGAGGTGGTAAGATCATGGTATTGTCACTAGAATGGTAATCCAGAGACACAGGTCAAGATCTAGGGACCCATTTGATTTGATTTGATTTATTATGATTATTGGGAGTGGGGGGCCTCCAGTGTGAGCTTGTGTGTGCTTCACACATCATCATTTACTGCGTTCTCCGCAACATTGCCCAATAGCGGGGAAACCAACTGGAGCAGGAAGAGGATGATGAGTGGCGAGGGGGTAAGGTGGTTGTCCCGCCATATGAAGAGTCGGGGAAAAGAAGGCGGGCGGTGATGGCAGGTATCTGGCAGGTAAGGGTAGCGTGGGACACCTTGATTGCAGCCCGCAGTGAGGGGACTGCAACCAACATACTTCCACCACACCCCAAGAGCAAGTGCAGCCGCTATTCCCCCTCCAAACTGACCTGGGCCCTCAAACCACCACATCACCCTTCCCCCCACCCCAGCCTCACCAAATCCCCCAGGAACATCCAAACCTGTTCATGTCCCTGGGTTGGCAATGGTTGTAAGTTTTGGTTGAAGGCTGGAGGACGATGATGACTCGCTGTTGTGCACACTGGGATCCTGCCCCTGGTGCCACTCAAGTCTGACTCCTACCTGTACTCCGAGTGCACGCTGCCACCCTGGCAACTGTAAGGGTTGGGACACTTCTTTGGCCAATGGCGGTGGGGTGGGGAGGGGAGGGCAGGCACTCTGAAACATGTGGCTGAATCTTCAATGTTCAACAGATAGCACCTTATTGCAGAATCGGAGACACATTAGTCACAGCTGTAAGGTGCAATTAACGGTTTATTGTGTTCTTAACATTATTGATTAATAAACCCTGACTACTGGTGACCTTCACCCGTGCCCTTTTAGTGAACTACAACTTTCTTACTTTGTGCAGTCTAGTGATTCTTCTCAAGGCTACCCCAGGATACACATTGGGGGTGGGGATATCCAGCATGCCCCGTTGCTTGTGATGCCCTTGGCTGACATCCCCTGAGTGGCCCCGGCTGACTTGTGGATGGCACTGTTTTGGTGCCACCTTGTTCATCTCCTGAGATGCCGCGATGTGAGGGGGGTGGGTAAAATCGGAAGATCTCGGGTCATCCAGGATCTCCTGGTTGGAAGGCCCTGTCATGGGCTCAAGTCTTCCTCCTGATTTGGGGTGCCCAGAGGCCCTGGGGACTCTCTATGGGATGCCAGGGGAACTGGACTGAGCTCCAGAAGCTCTGGCATCACGTGGCTCTACCAGTCCTGGAGGCCTAGATGCGTCTGCCCCATGATCTGTGGTCCCTCAGTCCTGGCCCTCTGAGACTGGACCAAGCTCTGGGACCCCTCTGCTACAGCATTCTGTGAGTGAGCCAGTATCTGGGGCCCCTCAACAGTAGCCCTCCGCGCCTGGGCTAAGTTGTTGAGGCTCACAGCCATGGCCTGCTATGTCTCCAGAAGGCCAGTGAGAGTCTCAGCCATAACAAGCAGTCTCCAACGGCCATCGAACGCTGTGCTTCCTGGACGCCAGTAACACACTTGCCCATGGCCCATTGTGTCTCCAGGATGGCCTGGACCTTGTCACCCATGAGGACAGATCCCTGAGCCAGACTTTCCACTGCAGTCGCCACCTTGTAGTATTGGCCTGGGTCTCATGCTGCGTTGGCAACACCTCCTGCAACCGCACTCTGTTTGACTCCCCTAAACAGTCTTGCAGTCGCAGCATGGCTGTTGACAGCTCTTCCATCACTCCCCGTGTTTCCTGATGCATCTCCACCAGCCTTGAGAGGATCACATCCGGGGGCCCTGCAGCTGGCTGAGGGACAGCCGAATTCTGGCCTTTGGCAGATCTCTGTGTGCCCGCCTCCGCCCAACGTACATCAGTGTCGGTGATATGCTCCTGAGTTCATGATCCAGAAGCCTCATCACTAAAGGTACCCACCATGGTGCTTGCCTCCGTGTTGGTGGGTTGTGTGGTACATGCCGGTGCCACTTCAGTGCTGCCACCCTCGGAGGATTCCTCAGTGCCTCTCTCCAGAGCAGCAGGGGCAGTGGCTACACCCAAAGGGCTGGGTTCCTCTGGGCCCAGAGCTGGAAAAAAGAACACACATTAGGGGGGAAGGAGGCAAAACATTCCATGCAGCATCACACTTACTTCAAGGAGGACCTAGATTGAGGGTACGCTTCCGCTCACTTGCATTCTGGACACAGACCTAGCTGTCGGTGACCAATTGGGATGGCACATCATCCTCTGCCAGCTCCATGGCATGCTCCTCGATGCTGGTCAGCTGCTGCAGGCCGGGTACACCACCACCAATCTTACATACATTGTGAATATTGTTTTCCTGTGGGAACGTAAAGTGAATAACAAACATTAATATATTGCAATGAATGGCGTGCAGTGCATGTCTGTGACTTGGGCATTGTGCTGACAGTTTTTGGGGAAAGCGGTCACCACTGAAGGGTGCCCGTTGAGGGGTGAGGGGAAGGGGTTAGATTCTGTTCCTAGGGGAAGGGTAACTTGTTACATGTCCTTCAGGTGTCTAAGCAGCATTTGAGAACCATTGCAAGCATGTGCAAGGTTCCAAGTGGGATGCTCACTCACCCTTGCTGCTCGCAGAAGTTGTACATTTTTTTCCGACACTGCCAGCCAGAGTGTGGTGTCAGGCTCCTGACATTCACCACTTCTACCACCTCCTCCCACAATGCCGTGACGGATGCATCCCTTGGGTTAGTGCCCTGGCCAAAGAAAATCCACTCATGTCTCTCCTCCATGGCATGCAGCAGGTGCTCCTGGTTGGCCTCTGTAAATCTGGGTGCAAGTTTGCACGCAGACGTCTTTGTGGTGTGACTGGCTGTGTGCCCTTTCCTGCAGCTTATATACAGCTCTGGCTTATTAGAGGAGTGCAGGTGCAGTGAGCGTGGCCAGCCACGCATCCGTTGGCAACAAATACTTGTGAGAGATTTTGAAGGCCGCATTTAGTTGAGTGTCATTCATCCTTTAGAGTGCTGATTGGTTGCCATTCAATAAGCTGCTGTGTCCAGGGGCTTGGAGGGGTGGGGGGAAGGGGGTTGGGGAGTGCGGGGACAGGGTGGGGTGCAGGGGGGGATTACAATACTCAAGGCTCCCATTCAAGAGAGGGAATGATCACAAGCTGGGGTTGTGTATGTCAGCACAATGTTAGTTCTCCACAGGACAGCAGAGAGGACTGTATGGTCAAGGGATGGAGGGATTGGGACCCGCATTATCCAGATCCATGGGGGTATGAGGTGAGTGGGCAGCCATGTCTGTGTGTGTGTGGGGGGGGGGGGGGGGGGGTGGAGCAATGTCTGTATGGGGCCAGCGATGTCCGTATTGGGGACGAAGCCAGTGATGTTTGTTGGGGGGGGGATGTGGGGGCCAGTGATGAGGCCAGTGACGTCTGTATGGAAAAGAAGGGTCAGCGCTCTCTGTTTGGAGGAGGGGGACCAGCAATGTCTGTATTGGGGAGGGGGGGGTCAGCGATGTCTGTATGGGGGAGGGGGGGTCAGCAATGTCTGTATGGGGGAGGGGGGGTCAGCGATGTCTGTATGGGGGAGGGGGGTCAGCGATGTCTGTATGGGGGAGGGGGGTCAGCGATGTCTGTATGGGGGAGGGGGGGTCAGCGATGTCTGTATGGGGGAGGGGGGGTCAGCGATGTCTGTATGGGGGAGGGGGGGTCAGTGATGTCTGTATTGGGGGGGGTCAGTAATGTCTGTATGGGGGAGGGGGGGTCAGCGATGTCTGTATGGGGGAGGGGGGGTCAGCGATGTCTGTATGGGGGAGGGGGGGTCAGCGATGTCTGTATGGGGAAGGGGGGGTCAGCGATGTCTGTATGGGGGAGGGGGGGTCAGCGATGTCTGTATGGGGGGGGGTCAGCGATGTCTGTATGGGGGAGGGGGGGTTAGCGATGTCTGTATGGGGGAGGGGGGGTCAGCGATGTCTGTATGAGGGAGGGGGGGTCAGCGATGTCTGTATGGGGGAGGGGGGGTCAGCGATGTCTGTATTGGGGGGGTCAGCAATGTCTGTATGGGGGAGGGGGGGTCAGTGATGTCTGTATGGGGGAGGGGGGGTCAGCGATGTCTGTATGGGGGAGGGGGGGGTCAGCGATGTCTGTGGGAGGTTGTGGGGGTCAGTGATGAAGCAGTGATCTGGATGCTGGGGGGTCTTTTCAGAAATCTCACAGTGAGGTGCGCAAGTGCGGGTTCCCGCTCATCCCGCCAACTTCAGGATCTTTGGTGTGAATAGGCCCTGCCCCCTAAGTTTTAATGATATTCATGATTGTGACCTCTGCATTGCACAGAGTGCGGAGATTCAAGTTTGAAGTTGCACTGAAAAAGCTGTCGCGATCTAGACCAGTTTTTCCACCAATCAGCACTTATGTGAGAATCGCCACCCCCCCTCAACTGTGCATTGAGGTTCAGATAAGTAGTTGAATTTACATGAGGAACATGTAGCTAATGATGTCCCGCACCATTAGAAATCCTGCAAACCCGCCAGGTCACTCCTCCTACTTGTCACTGACAAGAGGGAATGAGTTGAAGTTATTTCTCTTGGCCTCATTGGTCTCTCTTATGGAACTGTATACTAGAAGTTGAGAGATTCTGTTGAGGTGTTAAGTAACAGCCTGGAAGCAGATGTGTAAAATTTAAGAACTATGATCACACTGACAAAGTTGTACTTGCTCTGCTTTGAGGTTGGACTTTGGTTGCAGTGATTGGCAGATTTTAGTCACAAGCTTTTTACCAAAGCTCAAACCTTCGCCAGAATGAAACTCAGGTAGGAAAATTCCTCCATAAACAGCCACAGCAAATGTGGAGTCTGACTGAGAGCTTAACTCACTCCCCTCTCCCTCTTCCCTCTTCCAGCAACTTGCCCCGAACTGTGTGACCTCTGCACATTCTCCCAGATGCTTAATGCTAACAGTAAGCCATACCTAAATCTGGAATCAACTGATCTGTGCACCAAAAATGTACTTCAGTACCAGCTTATTGCAGATTACTGAAATGTTTAACATGGTAAAGCACCCAAGCAGAGAATTCCAGCAGTAGCTGCAATGGTGTGGTGGTCCTGCATGCTATTTAATGTCATGTCCAATTGTACAAGATCAAGAGAGAGAGTAGGCTGGAGTTTGTAGTTCCAAGATGGCAGATTTAGCATCTAATCAACATTACTCACTGATTGATGTGATCTGCTTGCTCTGTGTTCTGTCCTTGTGTTCTCGGTACTCACGCACAAGCCCCTTCACAAAATTGACATCCAGCACACTTCCTGTTGGAAGGTGTGCACGTGACCCGGACGCCATTTTCCAAGTTTAAGAAGTCGCATTGTGCCCCAAATAAATATGCACTACAGAGCCTAAGCTTTCTTCCAGATCTTTTAAAGTGTGACAGTTGAGAAGGATTAGTCAACTTTCGAACAGAAAATATATATCAGTGCATTTGGGCCATCCTACTAGCTGTTATTTTAAATATGAATTATGGCTATTTACAGCTGCAGGTTGCAACAAATACATTTTACAGTCTGAAATTAAGACGACCATTTCAAAGACATGTGATGTATTCATTGTGTTCATAATATAAAAGGTAGCTCAGGCTCCATCACAGAACAAACAATGGTTTCAGAACATAAGAACATAAGAAATAGGAGCAGGAGTAGGCCATCTGGCCCTTCGAGCCTGCCCCGCCATTCAATAAGATCATGGCTGATCTGTCGTGGCTCAGTTCCACTTTCCGGCCCTCTCCCCATAACCCTTAATCCCCTCTCTTATCAAAAACCCATCAACCCGCTTCTTGAAAATATTTAGTGAGGCAGCCTCCACCACTTCAACGGGTAGAGAATTCCAGAGATTCACCACCCTTTGAGTGAAGAAGTTCCTCCTCAACTCCGTTCTAAAATGCCCCCCCTTTATCTTGAGGCTGTGCCCCCTAGTCCTACTGTCTTTTTTCAGTGGGAAGAGTCTCTCCACCTCTATCCTATCCATCCCATTCATCATCTTATACGTCTCAATGAGATCTCCCCTCATTCTTCTAAACTCCAACGAGTACAAGCCTAGTTTATTCAGCCTCTCCTCATAGTTCAACCCCCTCAACTCCGGTATCAGCCTAGTAAACCTCCTCTGCATTCCCTCCAAGGCCAAAATATCTTTGCGCAGGTGCGGCGCCCAAAACTGCACACAGTACTCCAGCTGCGGCCTCACCAATGCCCTATACAGCTGCAGCAAGACCTCCCTACTTTTATATTCAATCCCCCTCGCTATGAAGGCCAGCATCCCATTCGCCTTCCTGACCACCTGCTGCACCTGCAAGCTGGGTTTTTGCGACTCATGCACAAGCACCCCGAGGTCCCTCTGCACCGTCGCCTGCTGCAGTTTTTCGCCCCGTAAGTAATAGTCCTTCCTACCATTCTTCCTACCAAAGTGGACCACCTCATACTTGCCAACATTAAATTCCATTTGCCATTTCCTGGCCCATTCGCCCAGCCTATCTAGATCCTTCTGCAGACTCTCCACACCCTCCGCACAATTTGCCGTTCCCCCAATCTTGGTGTCATCAGCAAATTTCGACACCCTACACTCGGTTCCCTCCTCCAGATCATCTATATAAATGGTAAAAAGCTGAGGCCCCAGCACCGACCCCAGGGGCACTCCACTAGTCACCATCCGCCAATCCGAATAGCACCCGTTGACCCCCACTCTCTGCCTCCTATTTGACAACCAATCCTCTATCCACGCTAACACCCTACCCCCAACTCCAAGTCCCCTGACCTTCTGCAATAACCTCTTATGAGGTACTTTGTCAAACGCCTTCTGAAAATCCAGAAAGACCACATCCACCGGCTCTCCTCTATCGACCGCCCTAGACACATCCTCATAGAACTCCAGTAAATTTGTCAGACACGACTTCCCTTTAATGAAACCGTGCTGCGTCTGCTCTATCAAGCAATTCCCTTCAAGATGCCTCGCAATTTCCTCCTTAATGACGGATTCTAGCATTTTACCTACCACAGACGTTAAACTAACCGGCCTATAATTCCCTGCCTTTTGCCTGGCACCCTTCTTAAACAACGGCGTAACATTAGCCGTTTTCCAATCTTCCGGCACTTCCCCGGAATCCAGCGACGTCTGGAAAATAACCACCAATGCATCCACTATCACCTCCGCCATTTCTTTCAGAACCCTCGGATGCATTCCATCCGGTCCTGGGGACTTGTCCACAATCAGCCCCTCCAGTCTGTCGAGCACCGCCTCTCTAGTAACAGTAATGTCATTAAGACCCTCCAGTCCTACCACCTTTCCATCGCTAACACCCGGCAAATTATTCACGTCCTCCTCCGTGAAGACAGAAACAAAAAAGTTATTCAAGACCTTAGCCATATCCCCATCCCCTACCACTAGGTTCCCTTTCTCATCCTCTAAAGGACCAACGTTCACCCTAGCCAGCCTCTTCCTTTTTATATATTTATAAAAACTCTTGCTATCCTTTTTTATATTAAGCGCTAGCCCAGCTTCATAGCTTCTCCTGCCCTCCTTTATCAACTTCTTTGTCAATCTTTGTTGACATTTAAACCTTTCCCAATCCTCTCCTCGCCCACTGCTCTTAGCTACTCTAAATTCCTCCGCTTTTAATTTAACACTTTCCTTCACCTCCTTCGTTATCCACGGCTTATTACCTCTCCTCCTACAGTCCTTTTTGACCATCGGAATAAATTTCTGCTGAGCACCAAGAAAGATCACCTTAAAGATCCTCCACTGCTCCTCAGCAGACCCTCCCTCCAACACACTCCCCCAGTCCACATTCGCCAATTCTTCTCTCATCCTACCGTACTCCCCTCTATTCAAACAAAGGACGCGTGTCCGGGAACCCACTTTCTCCTCCTCCATCTGCACCAGAAACTCCACCATACAATGATCACTCTCTCCAAGAGGATCCTTCACCGCAAGGTCCCTAATTCTACCCGCCTCATTACATAGCACCAGATCCAAGATAGCTCGCTCCCTCGTCGGCTCCAACACACACTGCTCAAGGAAATTATCCCGGCAGCATTCCAAGAACTCCTCCTCGAGCCCACCGTGTCCAACATGGGTCGACCAATCAATACGCAGATTGAAATCCCCCATAACTACGGCCGTCCCATTCCTGCACGCCGCACTTATTTGCGCGTTAACAGCCCGCCCCACCTCCAGATCATTATTCGGGGGCCTATAGACGACACCCACCAGCGTCTTCCTCCCTTTGCTGTTCCTAATCTCCATCCACAACGATTCCACTTTCTGCTCCTTGGCTCCAATATCATCCCTTGCTACCACCTTGATGCTATCCTTAATCAGCAGAGCTACGCCCCCCCCTCTTTCCTCCTGCCTATCCTTCCTAAATACTTGATACCCTTGGACATTCAGCTCCCAGTCCCTGTCACCTTGCAGCCATGTCTCTGTAATGGCCACCAGATCATATCCATTTGTGTTGATCTGCGCCACCAGCTCATCCACTTTATTCCGAATGCTTCGTGCATTCAGATACAACGCTTTCATCCCAGCCTTCACCTGGACCCTATTTGCCGTAACTTCACCAACCGTACTCACACCCCCTACTCCCTCTATTATTGGGACATCCTCGGCCTCTTCCCTTACCTGTACCCTCTCCTTAACTTTAGACCTCGTAAGGTCACCTACCCTCGCACCCTCCCCCCCACTAATTAGTTTAAAGCCCTGTCTACAGTCCTCTTTACTCGATTCGCCAGCACTCTGGTCCCAGCACGGTTCAGACCAACCCCATCCCGCCCGAACAGGTCCCACCTACCCCAATACTGGTGCCAATGCCCCATAAATTCAAACCCATTCCTCCCACACCAATCTCTGAGCCACCCATTCACTTCCTTAATCCTGTCAACCCTACGCCCGTCTGCACACTGTTCAGGCAGTAGCCCAGAGATGACCACCTTGTCGGTTCTACTTTTTAATTCCATTCCCAGCTTCTCATACTCCCTCCCCAAATCCTCAGTCCGCACTTTGCCTACGTCGTTGGCACCCACATGTACCACTACGACTGGATTCTCACCCTCCCACTCCAGGTTCCTCTGCAGCCTAGCTGCGACATCCCGGACCCGAGCACCAGGCAGACAACACACCCTTCTGTGCACTTTGTCATCGTGACAAAGGACAGTGTCAATATCCTTCACCCCACTGTCCCCAATCACTACTGCGTTCCTTTTTCCCTTCTTTTTGCCTATGTCCTGCTGCATCACTGTACCGTGTGCAATTTGCTCACCAACCTCACCTGCCTCATCCTCTTCCAGACTGGCAGCAAGAACCTCAAACCTGTTTTGCAGATTAAGAGGCTGAGGCCTCCGCTCCTCACCCCCCTTCCTCTTCCCAGCAGCCCCCTCTTGTCCCTGACCCTTAGAGTTAGCCAGTCTAGGGGGGGTGGATGTCACTTGCACCCCATTGACAATGGCACCCTCTCTCCCCTTGATGAGCCTCAGTGTCTGTAGCTCAGAGGCCAGCTCATCCACCTTGAGCTGGAGCTCTTCCAGCAACCTGCACTTACTGCAGACATGGTCACTGGGGAGGACCCTGGAGTCCACTAGTTCCCACATCATACAGAAACCACACATCACATGCCCCTCCATTATTCACTGTAGTGGGTTTGAGAAAAAAATTTTTTTTCCTTGTTTTTTCAAACAAACTCACCTGGCCTTTTTTCCTTCCAGCCCTTTTTGATATTAAGCCCTATTAACTCACTCTGCTTCCCTCTCACTCCACTGCCCGCTCAGACGCTGCCCGCTGTCTACACCAGGCCTCCTTTTAAACCTGGCGCTGATTGAAAGCAGGCTGGTCCACAACTCCTGCTAAACACTCCCTCAGAATTCTTAAAGCAGTAAATACAATCAAATAAATGCTTTAAACAGTTCTACAAAGAACAAAGTGCTTTAAACTTATTTTAAACAGGTTTTTAACAGGTAAAATCTTAGCTCTCTCTCTGCTCCTTCACTCGTCTGCTCCAAATCTGCAGATTCTGTTGAATGAAGAGCTGTCAGTATTATCCAGTCCAGCAATATCCCTATTTGGAAGTTCAGGTAGATTGGGAAATTTTATGTCAGGTTGTCTATCAATGTTGATGGCATGTAATATTAATAAGAGGATAATGAACCTGTTCTTCAAATCTGAGCACCCGAATTCTTGTATGTGAATTACTTAGAAATGGTTACCCTAGGGAAGGAGGCTAGTATCTCTCTGAGTTCATCAGCAATCTTAGGAGATCTGGTTGGACTTTTTAGCATATCACAAGTTTAACTCTTCATCAATTATTTGAAATGGTGCAACACCATCACAAAGTTTGATGTGCCAACAGTTACTGGGCTGAGCCTTTCCATTTGAAATCTTAAGGTAAAATATAAATGCTTCCTTGAGCGCACAGTTGGTGCATTAGTCACAGTGGTTAGCACTGCTGCCTCACAGCGCCAGGGACTGAGATTCAATTCCCAGCTTGATCATTGTCTGTGTGGAATTTGCACGTTCTCCCCATGTCTGCATGGGTTTCCTCTGGGTGCTCTGGTTTCCTCCCACAGTCCAAAGCTGTGCAGGTTAGGTGCATTGGCCATGCTAAATTCTTCCTGCGTGGTGACTAGGGAATTTTCACTGTAACTTCATTGCAGTGTTAATGTCAGCCTACTTATGATTAATAAATTAACTTTAACTTTGATTGTTCATTGTGAAACTTCTGGAGGAACAGAATTCATGATATCCATTTTGTTTAATTCATGTTATTCACCACAGCTGAGGCTACAGTTGTGGTAAAGAATTACAACATTCCCCTTGTATTGAAATGAAGCATTCCAAAAGAGGAAAAAACTATCTGGTTTTCGTCATTTTGAGAATGGAAAATCTGTTTGCTCCAAGGTTCGAACCATTCGTCCTGTAAAAGTACAACAGGAAACATTGCTCATTTGCACTCAACATTTAAATATCTATCTTCAAAGTTCAAGGGACAGTTGCTCACCATTATTTAGCCTAAAACGTAATTGTTAAGATTAAATTCAATATTTTGAGTGATGGAAATTTCAGTACAGATGAAGGCTATTCATGTCATCGTATTAATATGGGAGATGGATGGTTGTGGGAAGTTCGTAAGGGTGAATGAAGAGAGAGTGGGGTTCGGGGACAGAAACAGTGACGGAGAAAATTGGGGGATGGGAAAGTGGTGAGCAGGAGGGTCGGGGGAGGCAAAGGGTGCAGTAGTCCTTTATTTTTAAGCAATACTGAGCATGAAAGGAAACCATACTAAAATGTAAAGAGAGGCAGAACTCTTCAGGGAACCGAATTTATAAGCTGAAATGAAAATGTGCTATTAGGATGTACTTTAAATGGCGGACACTTGCATGAGATGAAACATAGCTGTCTATAATTTGAGGCACACAGCTACATAGATGATCAAAGTATTGCAAATGTCGTTTATTTTTTGAACCAACACGATATTTTTGGATAGGATTTGCCATCAGAAACAGGAGTGCACCAATCAGGAAAGAAATATTTCTCTTCATCCCATGGAGAGATATTTATGATTCCATATGTTGATGTAATTCAGGAATAGTTAGATATTTTAATCATATTTTGGAACTTTCAGTAGTGCTGTCCAAATAATCAACACATGAATGGGGAATACTACTGCAATATTTCACTTGTAGTTAAATTTAAAAAGTGAAAATCAGTTGTTGAAGAATATTTGCGAACTGTCTAAAATTCCAAAGGGATACTCAGAAGTACATTAGTGTCATCATTTCCATCATTTTTCAGGACTAGTGGAGGCTTCCAGAGGCTGGGATGCTACCTTCATTTTGAATAATTTTGTCACCACTATTGATGGGCAACACGACTGCTCAGTGACTATCACTGTTTGCTGTGCAGATACATGGACCTGGGTTGGATCTCCAACTTGGGTCGGTGTCTGTGGGAGTTTGCACATTCTCCCCGTGCTTGTGTGGGTTTTCTCTGAGTGCTCCGGTTTCCTCCCACACCCCAAAAACGTGCTTTTAGACTGATTGGTGTTAACAAATTGTCCCTAAGTTAGACCTCCCTCAATCTGGCACACATATAATTCTGTAAATTTGCACACCTTTACTGTGGAGTCCAAGAGGCGTAGGCAACAGTCATAGGTAGAAGAAGGATTGGAGTGAGGAACTCACTGAATGTTAAAATGGCGGCGTGGGCTTGTTGGGCTGAAGGGCCTGTTTCCTGTGCTGTGTTGTTCTTTGTTCTTCGTTGTCTACAGACCAGGGGAAAATCATCATTACTTCAATTCAATGCTTCAAAGATGAAGTCAGCACTTGAGGAGTTAAAATGATCAATTGAAGATTAATATGTCCAGGGACAACAATGGGTTCTTTTAGTTTTTAAGAGTGTCCTTTCATTGAATAATTTGATCGAGTACATTGGATGATTAATTTGTTAGTCTAATGCCTGGAGCTCTCAGATAAATACCAAAAAAATCTGTGGGGCTCACACTTATGGGAAATGGAACTCATTTATATTCTAACGTCGATTGAATATGCCTGCAAGTTGCAAAGCTGCTGTGTGAAGCGGAGCCAGTTGAAGAAGATCCAGTAGATGAAGGACTGAATTACACTTTTATGAACTATAAAAATTAGAGACACCTTGGGCAATTAATAAAGCTGATATTGAAATTATTGCCTTAAAAATTGTATTAGTTTACCTCTGATTTGTTGGATAGGATTCCAATTTTAACATTTTATTACCTGACGTGAAATTTAATAATAAAATTGTGCTTGTTTGTTGATGAGATTCAGCAGTCATGTTTTTATTGCTAACATAAGCTACTTGTCGTACACCAGTCTGGAAAAAAAGAATGATAATTTACTAATATATGCTGTGTAATAAAATTACTGGTGAAAATACAAGATTAAACCATGCATATTACTGTTTAAAATGGAGACTGTGGCAGTCTGGAAAAGAATTGATGCTTATTGCATGAAGGCAGTTGTATCCATTTGGGGGGTGGTTGAGGAATTTTCTATGAATCAACATGATCTTAATACTTGGCAAAATAGTTATGACTGCTTACCTTGAAACGCATTGCAAATAAAGTGGTAGACACAAACTAGACACACTAATCTTGTTGTGCTCGGCTGACAAATTCCATTCTATTGTTGTGTATAAGTTAATAAAAAAACCCCACAATGGATAAATGCCAAGGTCAGAGGCCATAGCACTGATTCTGTAGCAGAAAGCTTTTAGACTGAGTAGCGTGTAATGGAATATTGCTGCTGCACTATAATTTTTGTAAAATAGACAAAGGAATACCCGACTGAGCAAACACCTGAAGTGGAAAATGTGCATTTAAAGACAAGCATGATAACATTTAGGTCCATGGCTAGCCTTTTACTGATTCAACTATCCCATTTCTATTGATATCATTTACGCAAGTGTTGGCACAACGGGCTTTCTGTTGAAGTACACATAATGGAGAATACTTCGTAGGTGTATGTTCTCAGTGCATCATTAACAGTTCCATAGAAATTTGCTGGAAAGTACTTCTCTGTACCATCTGATCACTGGCATGACTGGATACTGATGGGTTTTCAGATGAGGACTGACACTCAAATATAATGCTCTGATAGTATTAGGTAATATACTGGTCTGGATTTTGTGTTAATTTTTATGTATGTTGTCTTTTAAGGGGACGGATCATGCGACCTCGGGTGTGGGAGTGAGATGTTGGGAACTGTGCTGTGTGGGCAGCCAATGTTTGGAGTGTGGGACGAGTCGACTGAATAAAGAGTGGTGTTACCTGAGATCTGCATGTGGAGTTATTGAGCAGAAGCCTCAGCCCAACAGGGTTTAACGTGAACAATAATAGTGAAGCTGTTGGTGCCCACTATCATTATGGGGTTAAATTAAACAATTTCCACAGGGCACACATACAAAGTTAAAGGTGAAAATCCAGAGGTTGTGGTCTGAGTTATCCAACTCCTCCACAACGTGGGATCTAATGCTACCTCTCTGAAAGGCTTACCATTGAAATCCATCTAACAGCATGAGATTGGGGTACTAACTTAGTAGTTACCCACTCAACACATCAGAAAACATTAGGGCTAGTATATTCAGGAGTAAATTATTTTGATGTCGTGACATATCCTAATTGCTGCCAATCAACCTCTCTGACCCTGAAACTGAATTTTTTAAGTGTGCACTCTTAAGCCTCCATAAGTTAGTTGCTGTTTTCTGCCTTTTTTACATCTCTCTCTCTCTCAATCTCATCTGTCTTTGCCAATCTTTACTTTGCTTTCCCTACATGATTGTTATTTCTATGTTGTACTTGGTAGTTTAGACTTTATAGGCTCAATCAGACGTCCTCAAAATAGATGGGTTGGGGTCATCTCAGTGATTACAATGCAAAAAAGTCTGGAGCAGGAACTAAACACGCCCACTTCTGATGTTAGCAAGGGTAGAATGAGCTGTGAACAACAAATCCAATTGCATGAAGCAGATTGGTCTCTTCATGACCACTGTCTTTACAGCAATGTTTGTGAGGTAGGAGGAGTGGGAGTGATGCTGCCAAATTCAATAGAATCCCTACAGTGCAGAAGGAGGCCATTTGGCCAATCAAGCCTGCACTGTTAACAATCCCACCAAACCTTATCCTCGTAACCCCACACATTTACCCTGCGCCACCCCCCTTGACATAAGGGACAATTTATCATGGCCAATCAACTGAACCCACACATCTTTGGAGTTGGGAAGAAACCAGAGCACTCGTAGACAATAAACACCAAGTAAACCATCTCCCTTCCATATTGCAGTCTGTTTGTTCCCTCACTTTCCCTATTCCCCCACCTTGATCTGGACTGGACACCAACCACTCACTTCTTTTGTGATCAGGAACCCACCTATCTCTCTTAATTAATGAATCAATTTGCTCTTCTAGGCTTTTCAAAGCAGTTTTTTTTATCTGGAAGGTTTCCAATCTGCCAGTGAGACTGCCTGTGGATGGAAACTCCACTTAAAGGATGCAGTAGATAAATTCCACAGGACATTCTAGCAATCCATTCTTCCAGGTTTCCTAAACTTCTAACAGTCCAGATTTTAAGGTGGCACAGTGGTTAGCACTGCCGCCTCACAGCGCCAGGGAGCTGGATTTGATTCCCGGCTTGGGTCACAGTCTGTGAGGAGTCTGCACGTTCTCCCCGTATCTGCATGGGTTTCCTCTGGATGCTCTGGTTTCCTCCCACAATCCAAAAGACGTGCTGATTAGGTGCATTGGCCACGCTAAATTCTCTCTCAGTGTATCCAAACAGGCGCCGGGATGTGGATTTTTTACAGTAGCTTCATTGCGGTGTTAATGTAAGCCTACTTGTGATACTAATAATAAACTTTAAACTTCACGGAACTTGTTTTCAGGTTAAAATCTAGACCTGCATTCTCAGTGATCATTCTTTGATCTGACTGTTTGAATAAACTTACTGTTTCTTGCCCTAATTGCCATCTGGAGGCTGCATCCTGGATTAGGGGCTGGATTGAAGTAAGTTTCCACTTAAACTGATGTTGTGACTAGATTCCAACAAGAGGAATGCTGAGCACTTTGCCTTTGCTGTGCTAATATTACTTGTAGAATAATGGAAACTGAGCGCAGCAATTCACCTAGCTTCAATAAGTTTTTTTTAAAAAAACATTTTCTATTAATTTTTAAGTTGAGAATTGGGTTATTTGGAAAGTTATGAAGAATTTTGGTTTAAGTTCTACTCTCTTATTGTTGAAGTCTGTGGCGATATTTATTCATCTTAATAGGACCATTTCTCTAAACAATTAACCCAAAGCTCAGCATCATTCAGGACAAAGCAGCCCCCAAATAACACGTCTTCCTCAAGCATTTAATCCCTTTACCACTGACGAACAGCTGCAAGATGCACTGCAGAAACTCCCCAAGACTCCTCAGGCAATAGCTTCCAAAACCACAACCACTACCATCTAGAAAAACAACAGCAGTAGACACAAGGGAATACCACCACTTGGGTGTTCCCTTCCAAGTCACTCACCATCCTGACTCGGAAATGTATCACTGTTCCTCACTGTCGCTGGGTCAAAATCATGGAACTCCCTCCCTAACAGCACTGGGGGTGTACTTACACTTCAAGGACTGCAGCGGTTCAAGAAGGCAACTCACAACCACCTCCTGAAGGGCAACTAGGAATGCACAATCATTTCTGGCCAAGCCAATGACACCCACTCACATCGCGTTAACGTAGGAAAAATAACTTAAACCTCTCTCAACAATAAAAGTAATAATAAAGCATACATTTGGAAACATTCTACGAGAGTCATCATTATAAATATCAAAGCACTGTCGCAATTGCATAACTTGAAAACAAGTAATACAATTGTTCTTTCACATGCTATAATCCTAACCTGTAGAGCAGGACTGCTTTATTGTTTCACATACTCACTCTTAATTTGTTTGCTGTATTTTGGGAAGTGTTCTTCTGTCATCATTTCTAGCTGAGGGTTTAAGTAATTGTAAATGATTTGTTTGAACTGGAGTGCCAGCTCCAACCAATTTGTTGTGCAATAGTCTACAGCTTAAAACATCCCACAAACCCATACAAGTGGGTGATTTCATTCATAAAAAGCAGAACAATGGTAAATGGTAGAAGTCAAATTTAACTTTTACTTCATTCATCAGTGACTATTTGATGTAGGATTTCAGGCACTTTATTAGGGTGGACTAAAGGAATATTTACTTTGGACCTGGCTCATTCTCTATCTAACTGACATCAGATGCTTCAAGAATCATGGCTGGAATTCTCCTACCTTTCCCATGGCTGGGATTCTTCAGTCCTACTACAGGGAATGAAATTTCGGCTGAATGCCAAATTCTCTTTTCTCACTGGCAGCAGTGGCGGGAAATATGAGATTGGAGAATTCCAGCCCCTATTTCTAACATTAATGACAGCAGATCACTGAAAGACTTACTAAAAAAAATATGGTGATAAAAAATAACTCGGCTTTAATTACATAGAAGAGTGGCAGTGATTAGCACTGCTGCCTCACAGCTCCAGGGGCCCAGATTCCATTCCTAGTTTGGGTCACTGACTGTGTGGAGTTTGCACATTCTCTCCATGTCTGAGTGGGTTTCCTCCGGGTGCTCCGGTTTCCCCCCCCGTAGCCTGGAAGATGTGCTGGTCACATGCATTGTCCATGCTAAATTCTCCCTCCCAAACAGGCACCAGAGCGTGGCGACTAGGGGATTTTTACTGTAACTTCATTGCAATGTTAATGTAAACTTACTTGCGACAATAATAAATAAGCATAAACTTAAATGTTAGTTTCAGAAACCTGCTCAGATCTAATGCAAAATGTGGTAGAGCTAAGAAGTATTTGCAAGTAGGAAAAACTGAGCTGTGTATGCTGGATCGTGCAATTCTGTGTAATGTTGGAGATCTTTCTGCATGGAATCAGCAGTGTGAATGGATGATGGGATGAAAAGCCACATATTCAAATATGAAGATAGACAGATTTATAAATATTGTAGATGGAAGCGTAAAATTACAAAGTGATATTGATAGATTAAATGATAGGGCAAAATGATGGCAAATGATTTCAATGCAGATAAATGAGAGGTCATCGTTTTTAATCTCAAAAAGATAGAAGAGAGTACTTTATAAATAGTGGGGTTCCAAAGAGACTTAGAAGTCCACGTGTATAGATTAATAAAATGCCATTGAACAGGTACAGAAAGGAACCAAAATGGCTAATGGAATGCTGATCTGAATATCTAAAGGACTAGAATACAAGAGATAGAGGTCATGCTGCGGTTATACAAAATCCTGGTGCGGCATGGACAAGTTGGACCTGTTTCCATGCTGTAAACATCTATGATTCTATGACCATACCTTAAGTACTGTGAGCAGTTCTGGGCACTACACTTTAATAATATGTTGACTTTGGAGGAACTGCAGCATAGGTTTACCTGAATGATACCTGGACTCTAAGAGATTCTAAGACCTCCCCCCCACAGACAAACCCGCACAGACCCTTCCCTCACAGATCCCCAATTGCCTTCCCCCACATTCTCCCCAAAGCCACCCTCACAGACACCCACCCCACAGACACTCCTGTCACAGACTCTCCCCCCCACTTAAACACCCCTCCCGATCCCCATCTCCCCATGGACCCTACTCCCGATTGCCGGTCTCCAGATTGGCAGTTCTGACTCCTGATCACCAGTGTCACCATTAGCCTCCATCCTTGTGCAGAGATCCCTCCTCCCCTCCCCTCCCCTCCCCTCCCCACTGTCCTATCTGGCTCTGCTCCATCTGGCCTGTCCCTATGAGGCCTCGCCCCCTTGGCACTGCTGGGCAGTGCCAGGGTGCCCGTGGCAGTGTCAGTCTGGCAGTACCAGAGTCCCAGGCTGGCAATGCCAAACTGGCATTACCAAGAAGTTCTGGCCCCCTGCTCCTGACCACCTGAGGGGCCTCAATGGCTTCCATTCTCATTGGCGCAGCCGTCATGTCTGGTCCCCATTGGTGTGATCACAGCTGTGATCCTAATTGGTGAGATCCTTTACTGGTGAGGTCAAAGAGCCAGCCGAACTGGACAGTAGCATCTGGAGCTTGCTAAACATACTTAAGTTCTAATTATTTAAATCAGCCTTGCACCCTTCCCTTGTGTGAGGTCGATCACATCATAACAAGTGGCCCAGGAGAATTGTAACCAGCTGGATGCTGGTCGTAATTCAGATTCTTTTCCCTCCCGTGGAAATTTCCCCACTACACTATACTTTTGTGCAGCACAGTGGGGTGGGAAAACTGTGGCCAGTATGTGTGCACGGACAAAAGGGACCTGCTATTAAACCTCTCAAGATTCTAGACCTGGAAAAATACATCCTTTGTCTCAAACCCAGGTGAAGAAATAGGAGGTATGTCACATGACATAATATTGCTGATGGGAACTAAAGCTGGGCATTCTATCATTCTAACAGGTAGCAACAGGGAAAGCTCTGTCTGAGTAAATTGCCTGGTCCTCAACTACACCGTGTATTCATTAGAACTCCTGTATCGGTGTCTATCTCTGCGTACCTTCTCCCATTATGTAAGTCCTCAATGCTGGAAAGATTGATAATCTTACAACAGTTTCAGCCTGCTAACCTCTGAAGGAATGCAACATTGGACTTTTGATTCTGAACTCTAGACTCACCTGAAACCATAACCTCTACTTCTTTTGTAGCCTTGCCCTGTACCCTTTTCTTTCTCTTATCCCTCTTTTATTATATGAATGAGAAAGAGGCAGGTATAATGAAATCCCCTTCCTGCATTTTGTGCGTATGTAAAATAAAACAACCTTCTAATTTGATTATCGATGGAATTTTCCTGCCTTGTGTGCTTCAAGTCTGGGAATTCTCACCTGAGGTCCTTTAAATGGTCCACTGAATTTTCGGACCTGCCCGCTACCATCCCAGTGGTGGGTGGGTCAGAAAATCTTGCACCTTATCTTGAGTTTGCTGTGGGATTATTAGGAGAAGATCAGATCAGTCCAAACTGAAGGGTGGGGGAAAGTAAAACACCACTTATAAAGGGGGAATTCAAAAATACTCTTTGGTTTACAGATGGGTAGTGAGAGAACCGAGAAAGTGAGGCTGTTTAAATTTAATCTCCCTCCTGTCCATAACACTGGTAAATATGTTAATTCTATCCAAATTAGCAAAGCATTGCCTGATATAACCTTTCAAAATACTTAAGCAAAATCAATGAATTTTTCACGTAGCTTTTTATATATGTTCTAAGTTAAACAATTAAAAGCAAGGTTACATTACTGTAGTGAACTGGGATGTTATCAGGGCATGTGATTGATTACCTGAAATCCATTGATGGTTTTCATTAATGAAAGAATCTATGAAGTGATTGATGAGTTCTGCACTATCAGCCCAACCTTAGAATGGATATAATACAGCCACATCCATCAAGCTTTTGCTTCAGACCTCCTTTGTAGTATAACCATTTCCTTAGATGCCATTGAGACATTTCATTGTGAGAGTGAACTATGCTTTGCAAAAAATGAAAACAAATCCATAAAATCCTACAAAGAAAAAAGAAATTCAAATAAAAAATGAACCCAAATTCAAATCATACTTAATAACAAAACTTGTTACACCAACAAACGCATTTGCTGTATTCACATAATATTAATTATTAAGCTTACACAATCAATTCTACTTGGGAATAAAAGCTTAAATACTAGGGGGCAATTTGTCCAAGATTAGTCAAACCAGTGCAGAAGATGGAATTTTAAGCACAAAGAGGTTGGAGCAGAAAATTGAGAATACAAACATTTCTCAAAACATAATGCAACTCAGGTTGCAAGTTGCATTTAGATTCCTGATTGGATCTAAAGTGAAAACTCTAGGCTGGGATTTTGACTTCAAAGTCCTATAAATCAACAATATTGAGAGTGAAGTCCACAGCACCATCATCTCTAAAAGATTGGTTTCCTTCCCTTCTCCATCCCTTCCCAATTCAGGATGAACTGTGCCCCTGTACATTACCTGGGTGCACCCTATGCACAAGCCTGCCTCCATGGAAGGGGATCGTGCAGACAGAAGGCATGAAAATTTTAAATCAGCCACGCACCTGCAACTACATTTTGGATCTCTGAAATTTGAACCTTCTGGGTGCTGATTATCTTAACTTTCTACATTTGGCCTGGCTTTGTGTTTCACATTGTCTCTCTGGTCAATAGATGTCAAAAGGCTGACACAGACCAACATTACACCGGGTAACCCTGTACTAGGGTGGACTGCATTAGCAGCATGGACCATAGGAAATAAAGTGAGAGGTCAGGAATACACAGTCCTATCCCATAGCTGCAATGGAACTGTGCCTACTTAATGTATAGACTGACAGCAGGTCTCCCCACCCCCTCCCCCATTCTGTGTTTTGCTGTGGTGGATGTGGCCCGCTATTGGCTGGCGGTAGGATCTTCTGGTCCCAATGCTGTCAGTGGGGTTTCCTGTTTCTCGCACCCTCTGTCACCGAGGAACCCAGTAAGAAGTCTCACAACACCAGGTTAAACCAGATCCCGGTGGAGGCCGTCCTCATGTGTGCTGAACTTGGCATGAGCACGTGAGGACGGCCTCAACCGGGATCTTGAGTTCATGTCGCACTATCTGTAACCCCCATGACTTGCCTGAACTTGCAACATCTCACTTACTGTCCTGTCTGGAGACAATACACATCTCTTTAACCTATGCCTAATGCTATCTCCACTCATATTGTCTGCATCTTTAAGACTTGAATAGCAGGTTAGCTGTAAAGACTCGCATTCTAATCAGTATTCTGTAAACTGTGAGTGCCTTTATGTACCCTTCTCTGATCAGAACTTTCCACACACCTGACGAAGGAACAGCATTTCCCAAAGCTTGTGGATTTACTATCAAATAAACTGGCTGGGCTTCAACCTGGCGTTGTGAGACTTCTTATTGTGTTTACCCCAATCCAATGCATCTCCACACCGAGGAACCCTTGGCAGGGGGCTGCTGTCAGTGGGAGCAGCCAATCCCACCTCTAGTCTTTCGCCTTGCCCCCATCCTGGGGAAGCCTCAGAAAGTCGAGAATAACTTTAAAGGAGCAGTGATCAGACAGCAAAATTGATCTCTGCATCTCTTTCTGGCTTGGGAAATGGAAGTTTTCTCAGGCAATGGCCAGGCAAAATCAATCTCATTCATCTCCAGCCCTGCTGTGAGATGTTGTTTTCCACTGTTTCCTGAAAGGCAATGCTACAAGCAAGTGGTATTGCCCCAGGGTCTGCTTATCAACTCGTTAACTTTCTCCTGTCATCAGAAATACAACATAAAACACCAAGAACAATAAGCTGTGACTGCAACTCCCCATTCAGTCAGTCCCTGATCTCAATCATGCTATTGTGTCTAATTGCTGTTACCGAGTGAAAAGATGTCAAGCGATCGAATTATTTAAGTGAATTATTGGTGCTCTGTTTGGATTGACAGACATCTCTTAGGTAAAAGTAGTAAGAGATATGGAGCTAAAGCAGCTAACTGGAGTTAAATTAGAGACAGCGTCGAGAGGTCATAGTCTTGGGATAAGGGATAGCAAATTTAAAACAGAGTTGAGGACTACTTCTCCCAAAGAGTTGTGAATCTTTGGAATTTGCTACGCCAAAGTGCAGTGGATGCTGGGACAGTGAGAAAATTTAAGGAGGAGTTAGACAGATTTTTAATTGATAACAATTTGAAGGGTTATGGGGAGAAGGCAGGAAAATGGGGAAAAGGAACATTAAGAAGCCTCACAATACCAGGTTAAAATCCAACAGGTTTATTTGGTAGCACAAGCCACAAGCTGTAGAAGCGCCGCTCCTACATCAGGAGAGTGGGAGTCGTGTTCATAAACAGGGCATATAAAGGCACAAACTCAATTTACAAGATAATGGTTGGAATGCGAGTCTTTACAGCTAATCAAGTTTTAAAAGTACAGACAGTGTGAGTGGAGAGAGGGTTAAGCACAGGTTAAAGGAATGTGTATTGTCTCCAGCCAGGACAGTTAGTGAGAGTTTGCAAGCCCAGGCAAGTCGTGGGGGTTACAGATAGTGCGACATGAACCCAAGATCCCGGTTGAGGCCGTCCTCATGTATGCGGAACTTGGCTATCACTTTCTGCTCAACGATCCTGCGTTGTCGTGAGTCATGAAGGCAGCCTTGGAGAACACTTACCTGAAGATCAGAGGCTGAATACCCATGACTGCTGTAGTGTTCCCCGACTGGAAGAGGACACTCCTGCAGCGCTCCGAAAGTTTGTGGCTTGTGCTACCAAATAAACTTACTGGACTTTAACCTTGTGAGACTTCTTACTGTGTTTACCCCAGTCCAACACTGGCATCTCCACAACACAAAGAGGGACATATTAGCCCTGATCGAATGGCAGAACGGAATCGATGGGCTTAATTCTGCTCCTATGTTGTATGAACTTATCATCTAATGGAGTAGCCCAAGGGTTTACATGATCTACTTCTGTTCCAATGTTGGGAGGCTCATCAACAAGTGGCAGGTATCCAATTATCTGTAAATTAATTTAACTCAGAGGCTGTGGAAAGACCCTCACCCACATGCCAAATCTGATTTTTAGTCAATAGTCCTGGTAGCCCGCATTGACCTGCATTATGTCAGCTGGATTGCAGCTACTGCCCGTTCGCTGGGGGGATGTTGCCACTCCAGGATCATGCGCAGGCCACTGTGACTGTTTTCAAATAAATAAAAAAGACCATCTCCCTCACGACCTCCGTCTTCATACCTGCAGCTCCCACCTCTGCCGGCTTGTGAATGTTCGATGGCCTCCCATTGTCCACCCCACCCCCCCCTCGCCCTCCCCCAGTGTCAGTTGGGCAGCGCGGTGGCACAGTGGTTAGCACTGCTGCCTCATAACACTCGGGTTCTGGATTCAATTCCAGCTTCGGGTCTGTGTAAAGATTACACTTTCTCCCAGTGTTTGCGTGGGTTTCCCCCGTGCACTCTGGTTTTCTCCCACAGTCCAAAGATGTGTGGGTTAGGTTGATTGTCCATGCTAAATTGACCCTAGTGTCAGGGGGATTTGCAGGGTAGATATGTGTGATTATCGGAATGGGTGGGATTGTGGTCAGTACTGACTTGATGGGCCAGATAACCTCCTTCTATACTATAGGGATTCAAAGATTGGATGACAGGAACACGTCTGCCCAGCCATGATTGGATAGTGAGACCACTTTCTGGCTTTGGGTTAATGCAAAGTAACAATGGGTCCGTCTATATATTCAAAGATGCCCTCATAAGAACAGAATATCACGCTCGACTCATTGATTGACGGTTCCGACGTGCCACAGCGAAAAACCACATCGACCTCCTCAGAAGATAAAGACAGGCCACGGTGGACAGTACTTCCTTGTCCAGTACTTCCCTGGAGCGGAGAAACTATGACATCTTCTCTGCAGCCTTCAGCATGTCACTGATGAAGACAAACATCTCGCCAAGGCCATCCCCTCACCCCCACTTCTTGCCTTCAAATAACCGCACAACCTCAACAGACCATTGTCTGCAGTAAACTACCCAACCTTCAGGAAAGCAGTGACCACAACACCACACAACCCTGCCACAGCAATCTCTGCAAGACGTGCCAGGTCATCGTCATCTCACGTGAGAACACCATCCACCAGATACACGATACATACCCTCGCACTTATGTAGAGTAGGAAAGGATGTCCCAAGGCATGGTACACTGGGGAGACCATGCAGACACTATGACAGCAGATGAATGAATACCACTTGACAATCACCAGGCAAGAATATTCTCTTTCTGTTGGGGAACACTTCAGCAGTCACAGACATTTGGCCTCTGATCTTCGGGTAAGCATTTTCCAAGGCGGCTTCATGACACACAACAGCACAGAGTTGCTGAGCAGAGACTGATAGCCAAGTTCCTCACACGAGGACGGCCTCAACCGGGATCTTGAGTTCGCGTCACTGTATCTGTAACCCATGTGACTTGCCTGGACTTGCAAAATCTCACTACCTGTCCTGTTTGGAGACAATAACCTGTGCTTAACGCTCTCTCCACTCACATTGTCTGGACCTTTGAGACTTGATTACCTGTAAAGATTCACATTCTGACCATTATTTTGTAAATTCAGTTTGTATATGCCCTGTTTGTGAACAGAACTACCACTCACCTGACAAAGGAGCAGCAAGCGCTCTAAAATCTAGTGGCTTTTGCTACCAAATAAACCTGTTGGACTTTAACCTGGTGTTGTGAGACTTCTTACTATGTCTATAATGCACAGTCTATGGTTGAGACTGGCAATTAATCTCGTGTTGGATTCCTGATTGAGAAGTGAAAATTCAGCCCTTGGTGAGTAAAGCTACATTTAAATAACTGCTGCTTCATCAAATCACAACATTGAATTTAATGGGAGCTTTGTGATTTCTCGGGCTATTCAAAAATTTTCATGGTTAGCGATTTTTTTGATCTAAGAACTTGAACAGCACAAACTTGGCGATATTTCCTGTCCATCTTTTGTTTCTTAATTATTCTTCTTGAACTGCTGCAGTCTTTCTGCTGATGCTGCTCCTACAATGATGCTAAGTAGGGAATTCCAGGATATTGACCCAGCCGCAATGAATTAATGGTGATAAATGTTAAAGTCAGAATGTGAATGGCTTGGAAGGAAATGGTATTCTATGACTTTGCTGCCCTTGTTGTTTTTGGTGCTAAGAGCCTCACAAGGGGGAATTGAAGTAACACCGGTGAGTTGCTGCAGCTCAACACACAGACTCTGTACTTTGTATCCACAGTGTGTTACAACCAGACCAGAGGGGGTGAACCAGCTCTCTATTCAACCACCTCAATTCCTCACAACAAAGGTTTCTGTTCCCTTTTCACGAGGATGTGCCTTTTCCAAATTAAAATGTTTTTAATTATTTAAGCTGTGAGCGATAAGGAGACAAAGTTTCCTTGAGTCAAAGAAAGAGCAAATGTATTAACCACTAAATCAGAGAAAAATAATAAAAGTGTAATGTCAAACATTCAGCCCTCATACAATAATTAGTGACCACAAAAAACACACACACACGCATGAACATGCACTGCGCACACACACACATATATACATATAGCAGATACACACACATGCAAATGCACACATGCACATCACACACACACAGAATGCACACATCTGTGCACAGCATACACACATGCACACACACATTACATACACGCACATAGCACATAGCATACATAGCACATACATATATACAAGCACAGCACACACACATATATGTGCGCAGCACACACACACACATATCTATATATCAGAAATAATGGGAGTTAGAGTCAAAATTTAAAAAATGAAAGAATATGCAATCGAGTGTCCTTTGATTAACATTGACTCATAGATTTTAAATATTGCAGTCAATTTGGGTTAGCTGGTTTCTTGGATGCAGTCAGATGTAGAAGATGTTTCAGTTATTATGATAGCTCAATTCACTGATAGGCTTCTGGCAAAGTTGCCTTCTGGAACTGGGTAGCACTCTTATTCCAAGAGAGAGAAGGAGGGAGAAAGTAGCCCTGAGACTGTTAGCTCTGCTGAAGACTTTTTGAACACTGCCTCCATCACTTGCAATTTCCCCCAGGTGGAGCAGCCTTGCCTTGTAATTCTTCACCCATTGTGCATTTCCAAGAGGTTTTGGATGTGTTTTCTGTGGCGGCCATTGGCCAGAGTTTTACTGTCCTGCCCACCACGGGAATTGGAGCGGGCGAGGGACGGACAATGGGAAGGTCCATTGACCTCAGGTGGAATTTTACGGTTTCGGGATGAGTGAGGCCTTAGAATCCCACCTAATGTTTCAATTTTCAGTGTTTTGCAATTTTAATGTATTTTTCTGAGACAGTTGTAAGTTTCAATGGATAGTAGGAGATGCTTCTCTCCTTCCATGCCTGAGGGTGATTTGCTGGCTTCTCAGCTTCACCTTCATTTTTAAGCAGTTTGCTCTGTCTCAGTTCAAATTGCAAAATCTTCATGCAGATGAAGGTTGAAAAATCTTACTTTCAAATAGAAAGGGTTACAGCCTTATCACAAGTGTGCTAATGGGGTGGAAGGGATTGGTATTGAATTCAATGATCAAGCTGAGTGAACTGAATTGGCTGGAGATCCCTGGGGGGGTTGATTCAGTCGGATTGCCCACTCAACACGTTTGGATGAAAACCCTTGAGCCTTGTCCCTTGAGAATTAAAACATCAATGCAAACGATGAAAATCAGAAGCAAAGACAGAATGTGCCAGAAAAACACAGCAGGCTACTCAACACCTGCAAAGAACAATGAAATATTAATGTCTCGAGTGCACACTCCTTGTTAGAACCGGAATGTGAAAGATAATGAATTATTTTAGGAAGATTAGAGATGATGGGTTGGGGAAAGAAACGCCATCTCCTCCGAAGATGAAGAAGACAATTTTAGCCCAATCTACCAGCCAGAAAACTCAATTGCATTTTTTGCTTTTGCAATATTCCTGTTTTGATTCTCCGTTGGAGTCAGTATTGGGCAGCATGTAAACTGTGGTTCCACCCAATCCTACAACTTTCCCATATGATGATGTAAGCTGAAATGACACCGAAATAGGCAGTTTATGGATTATGGATTGAATGATTTGCAAAATACTAAATAGAAAAGCAAGTCACCTTTTAAAAGGACATCTCAGTGGGGCAATGAAATTCTGACAAAAAAAACTATTTCTGAAACAGTAACAGTATTTTCTTTTTAACTCTCCTGTCAATGGGCCTGAAATTCCTGTGAGTGTGTTCAATGGACAAAAATGTATGACAATTTGAAGTGATGAAACCAAATCTAAATGATGCCTGCTTCTTTCAATTTTCACATCAAACCCTTTGTCCATCTTTTGGAACAGTCAGCATTTCATAGGGGATATCATGGAAACATATAAAATTCTAACAGGGTAGGTTCAGAAAAAATGTTCCTAATGTTGGGGGAGTCCAGAGCTAGGGGTCATAGTTTGAGGATAAGGGGGTAAACCTTTTAGAACTGAGGTGAGGAGAAATTTCTTCATCCAGAGAGTGGTGAACATGTGGAATTCACTATCACAGAATGCAGTTGAGGCCAAAACATTGTCTGATTTCAAGAAGAAATTAGGTATCGCTCTTGGGGCAAGAGGGGTCAAGAGTTATGGGAGGAAGGGGGAATTAGCATATTTGTTTTGATGATCAGCCATGATCATAATGAATGGTCGAGGAAGCTTGAGGGGCTGAATGGCCTACTCCTGCTTCTAGTTTCTATGTTGCTAAGCTCATATGCTTCAGAAAAAAAATTGAATGCTTTGGACAAGACAAAGGGGTTAATTTACTCCATCCCTTGAGAAGTTATCTGAATAAACAGGTCACAGCCTGTTGTAGAACCTGTTTGATTTGAAATCAATAAAGATGCAAATCAAGAACATTCCACAAGGGGTGTGATGATCCGCTTACTCAGATTACTTTCCCTATAGTGAAGATAGAAATCAAAGTTCTTATTTGTCAGCATTGTCTAAAGGTGTCAGAGCTTGTAAACTGAGGGTGTTGTTGATAAGATCTATTATATTAAGGCCAAACCCTACACCAAAATTCTATTGCCCCACCTGCCATTGGAATCGGAGCGGGCAAAGGACAGACGATGGGATAGTCCGTTGACTTTGGGTGGAGTTTTCTGGTCTCGGGGTCAGGCGAGGCTGTAAAATCCTGCCCTAGTCTGTAATTTTCCTTTGTAAATCCAGACCAAGTTTACCATTCTCATGCATGTGTGATGCCAATTAGCAGTGAATTAATGATTGATGCTCAGAATGATGCACTCCATCACTTTTACCACCATTAACCTGAACTGTTCCATATGGCCTGCTTTGTAATAGCCATTCTTTTTTCTCCTCATAGGATCTGAAATAGCTGCAGCTGCAGCTGAGGGAAGAGCGTTTATTGTTTGGTAGTAGCTGGGATGTGTCACCATCCTCACGGGCTAATGGATTGCACAATGATTTATCTATCCCCGGAGTGAAGGCAGATATTACATTCAAGCTGTCGGAAGGAGTAAAATAATGTGGATGCAGGTACTACTGGAGCGTGTGAGAAACTGGAGGATGAGTCAAGGCAAGAAGGATAACACTGGTGAAGATGGGAATTGACACATATATCTTTTGAAACCAAAGAATGAACTGACAAAAATGAAAAAAAAAAGACGATCATAAATAAATAAAATCAGATCTGGAGGGTGAATTGCTATCATTTCGTAACGCTGAATGGTCTTGGGAGATTCCACAGAAATGGTAGACAAAACGCTCTTTAGCTTTTTGAACGCAAGCCACAAGTTGTCAGAGAGATTAGCTCCTGTTGCTTTAGGTGATCAAAGGAGACACAGTAACATAGTCCAATGGGATGAAAATCTTAAACATTGGAGAATCATTTCAAAAGGGCAATAATAAGTATCAAGAAATTAAAATTTGCTGACAGGATTTCTCCCACTGACTATACATCCAAATGTTCAAACTCTGACACTTAGGAAATTATCAGGTTCGGGCTCATCAATATATTTGCTGCCAGCCTAGAATCGTACAATTGTAGAATTGCTACAGTGCAGAAAGAGGCCACTTGGCCCATCAAGCCCACACCGACAACAATCCCATCCAGGCCCTATCCTTGTAACCCTACAAATTTATCCTGCTAATCCATCTGATCCTAAGGATCAATTTAGCATGGCCAATCCATCTAAACTGCACACCTTTGGACTGTGGGAGGAAACCCACAGAGGCACGGGGGGAATGTGCAAACTCCACACTGACAGTCACCCAAGGCTAGAGTTGAACCTGTATCCTTGGCGCTGTGAGGCAACAATGCTAACCGGTGTGCCACCGTGCTTTCAGCATGATTAGCATTCTCTGTTGGGCACTTGCATTGAGGGAGAGAAAAATAGTTCCCGTCGCAGTCTGTTGTGTGGCGGGTGCTGGGTGAAAGAAGAATTTTTATTTGTAAATATCTCATGTACAAGGCTGCTGTTTCATTTGGTATCAGTCTCATATTTGAACACATTTATCCAAAAATCATGCCTCATCACTTCAGTGTGTATTGTCACTTCCATGTCTATTGTCACAAAATCTCAGCAGTGCCAGCAGATAAATAAGATTTTGTAGTTAGCATTGCTGCCTCGCTGCACTAGAGTCCGGGTTCAATTCCGGCCTTGGGTGACTATCTCTGTAGAGTTTGCACATTCTCCCAGTTAATGTGTGGGTTTCCTCCAGGTGCTCTGGCATCCTCCAAAAATGTGTGAGTTAAGTTAATTGGACATCCTAAAATTACCCTGTAGTGTCAGGGTGCAAATGTGGGGTCACAGGGGATCGGGCCTGAATGGGATTGTTAACAGTGCAGGCTAGATGGGCCAAATGGCCTCCTTCCCCACTGTAGAGATTCTTAGGGTTGATAGAATGGCTTCCCATTACAATATTCTGCAAGGGAGAAAATCCGGAGAGTGTTCTAAAGGAAGTAAATAGGGCTACTTATAAAATGGCTACTAAACAGGAAAACTCCGAATGCCCTTCCCCTCATGAGTATGTTTGTTGTCAGGGTAAATGTCAGGAAGAATTTTGCTTGCATTTTAATTTTCTTTAAAGTTCATGTGTCAGAACACTGATTTTTGAAAGTCACCAACCACATTGACTCTTCTTGTTATTAATGGAAGTGACGTGAACAGCACACATATGTGGCAATAGGCATAAATTTAAGGTGAATAATTTTGCAGAAGTTTCTAGAATCTGCAAGCGCTTTGAAATTAAAGGTGAATTTAATTTCCATCAAGTAGGTGAGTAATACTTGCACTGTATATTGAGCTGCATTACATCATCGTATGTGGGAAGATTGTTTCATTGACAAAGGCCACTCTTAAAATTTTTCAATAAATCTGATTCATTATTATTGTAATAATACTTTGGCAGAAGTATTAAAAGCACTACAGTATCAAAAAAAGCAACATTATGTAAAATAACATTCTATCAGGACTTGCAGCAAGCGGCAATCCAGATTTGATAGTGAAAAATCCAAAAAACCAGTGAATAAATTGACATTAAATCGGCAGCTTCACTCAAATAGACCAGAATATCGGGTCATAGGCAGTACCCTTCTTTTCTTTATTTTCAAATTGTCACAACAGATTAGCAGAAGCAAGACCAATCTACTCAGGGCAGCTCCTCAGAAGGGATTTGGGCAAACAAAGTGACAGCTTTAAAATGTTAGAGGCACAGCCATCTGTTTTGGGGGAATTATTGTCTCGGCAAGGTGAAGGACATCCGTGCTTGGGAATGGAACGCTTTTCCCATTTTCCAGTAAGTCTCAAGTTCAGCATTAAGCATTACCAGATCTAGTGTAAATCTCACTCAATCCTCCCCCGAAATACATTTTCATAGAATCCCTACAGCGCAGAAGGAGGTCATTCGGCCCATCGAGCCTGACAACAATCCCATCCAGGTCCTATCCCTGTAACCCGCACATATTTACCCTGCTAATCCCCTTGACACTAAGGGGCAATTTAGCATGGCTATGAAATGAGACTTCTTACTGTGCTTACCCCAGTCCAACACTGGCATCTCCACATCATGGCTATCATCAACACCGCAAACTGCCAAGTGGAGAGGATCTAACACAATTCCCACTCACCTGATGAAGGGGCAGTGCTCCGAAAGCTTGAGGCTCACGCTACCAAATAAACCTGTTGGACTTTAACTTGGTGTTGTGAGACTTCTCACTGTGCTTATCCCAGTCCAACGCCGGCATCTCCACATCATGATATGTGTAGCCAGGCCCTATCTGTCTAACAACACCAAAAATAATACGTAACAAAAGCTTTGGTATGGAATGTGGTATGGGAGAAACTGAAATAATGGAATTCATAGAATCCCTACAGAATAGAGTCCCTACCATGCAGAAGGAGGCCATTCGGCCCATTAAGCCTGCACTGACCGCAATCCCACCCAGCCCCTATTTGCATAGCCCCACATGTTTACCCTGTTAGTCCCCCCAATTAATAAATAAATTTTAAAACACTTTTTCTATGATAGCAGAAATAATGGTATAATGCTTATCTCCAGGTAGTAACAGAAACAAAAATACTACTTGATAAGTGCAGCATGTTACTGCACTCTCCTTTCTACTCAAGGATATTTCCAATTTGATTCCAACCCAAACTGATGGGTCAAGGGCCCATTATGTGTAAAGTTTCGTAGAAAATCAGATTAGCATGGTATTTAGTTTACATAAAACCAGAGAATGAACTGTCCATAATTCAGCATAATTTGCTATTAAATTGGCAGTCTTGGTTAGAGGACCGTTGTGGAAATTGGAATGGTCACGGATGAAGAGGAAGGACTGCTGTCTCAAGAACATGGTTAGGATGTATTTTGGGTGAGGATTGAGTGAGTTTTACACTAGATCTGGCCAGTGCTGCACTGGCAACGCTTAATGCCAAATTTGACACTTATTGGAAAATGGACAAAGTGGCAATTTAGCATGACCAATCAACCTAATCCGCACATCCTTGGACTGTAGGAGGAAACCAGAGCACCTGGAGGAAACCCACACAGACACAGGAAGAATGTGCAGACTCCATGCAGACTGTTACCCAAGGCTGGAATTGAACCTGGATCCCTGGCACTGTGAGGCAGCAGTACTAACTGCTGTGCCATCATGGTGCTCTACTAGCAGCTTTAAAACATTTGAGGCACAGCCATCTGTTTTTCTGGGGAATTATTGTCTGATCAAGGTAAAGGGCATTTGTGCTTGGGAATGGAACACTTTGCACATTTTCCAGTAAGTGTCAAATTTGGCATTAAGCATTGCTAGTGCAGCACTGGCCCGATCCAGTGTAAAACTCACTCAACCCTGCCCCAAAATACATTCTAACCATATTCTTGAAACAACAGTCCTTCCTCTTCACCCATGACTATTCCAATTCCCACAAAAGACATCTAACCAAAACTGCCAATTTAATAGCAAATTATGCTGAATTATGGGCAGTTAATTCTCTGGTTTATGAATACTGAATACCGTGCTAATCTGATTTTGTACAAAACTTTACACGTAACGGGCTCTTGACCCATCAGTTTGGGTTGGAATCAAATTGCAAATATCCTTGAGTAGAAAGGAGAGTTCAATAACCTGCTGCATTTATCAAGTAGTATTTTTGTTTCTGTTACTACCTGGAGATAAGTGTTATACCACTATTTCTGCTATGACAGAATAATAAATAAAATTTATTTATTAGTGTTATAAGTAGGCTTACATTAACAAGTTACTGTGAAAATCCCCTTGTCTCCACACTCTGGCGCCTGTTCGGGTACACTGAGGGGGAATTTAGCATAGTCATTGCATCTCACCAGCACATCTTTCAGAGATCTTGGGAGGAAACTGCAGCACCCAAAAGAAATCTATGCTGACACGGGGAGAAGGTGCAGACTTTGCACAGGCAGTGACCCAAACTGGGAATCGAACCTGGGTCCCTGGCACTGTAAAGTAGCAGGGCTAACCACAGTGCCACCATGCCACATCCAGTTGTGATGGGCAAAGGTATAGTTGCTTTTTGTAATCAATGGCAAATGAAATTTAGACTGCTGAAATTTAGACTTCCATTTTAACTTTAGATATTGAAATATTTGTTTGACATTCAGTTCAATGTTTGCAATTTGTAAGGTGTTCAGGCAAATACAATTAGGGTGTCATACTACGGTGCATAATTATGGGTTGAATCTTCTGTAGAGTAGCAATCACTGTAGGATTGACAATTCACTCCTATTTCTATGTGCCCTGCTGAAACTCTGATTTTCTGACCTGGGCTTCCAATCCCAGCTTTTCCAGAATTGTGGAGCACACAAAATGAAGCTGCTTCTTCATAGCCTTGGACTGTTGTGGGAAAACAATCTAGGCCCTCCTATAATGGCCTGAGCTGGCATAACTTGGTAATAAAAGCATTTAAACATCCCAAAACCTCTTTGAAAAACTATAGAGAATGTAAGTGGGTAAGGGGTTGAGTAGGTAAAGTAAGTGGGCAATGGGTAGGATGACAGGTGGGTAAGTGGTAGGATGGCAGGTGGGTAAAATAGCAGCTGGGCACAGTGATAGATAGGTGGGGGTGGCAGGTGGGTAGGGTGGCATGGTCAGAGCTAGATAGGTTTGTAGGTAGGTAGGGCAGCAGCTGGGTAGCTTGGTGGGAGGATAGGATGGCAGGGGTGTAGGGTGGCAGGGTTAAAGGATGGCAGTTGGATAAGTGGGTCAGGAGGTAGTTGGGATGGATGGGCACAGATTGTTGGATCAGGGGCTAGTCATGTTGAGTTTGTGGGGGGAGACAGCTGGTGGAGGCTCATTAAGTTGGGTCGCAGGAAGTCAGGGTAGTCGCGTCAGAAGGAATAGTTGGCTGGTAGGGGTTAGTCAGGTTGAGGGAAGTCAGGTAAGATCAAGGATGGAGATAGAGGTGAGGTAGTGGATAGAGTCAGTTGCTGTTGTTGGTTTCAGTGTGAATATGTGGGGCCAGTTGTAAAGTCACCTAGGTGTTGGATTGGTTTTAATACCAAAGATGTGCAGGTAAGATGGATTAGCTTTCCTAAATTGTCCCTTAGTATCCAATGATGTATGAATTAGGTGGATTAGCCACGATAAATGTATGGGATGATGTGAATTTTGGGGATGGGGCAGAGGGGAGGGCCTGGGTGGGATACTCATTCAGGGAGTTGGTGCAGACTCGATGGCCACGTGGTCTCTTTCAGCACTGTAGGGATTCTATGCTTCTAATCTAAACACTTCCTGAGCAAGTCTGAACCACCCAAATTCTCTGATTCTAACACAGAGTTGGAGACATTATTGGAGAGCCCCAGGGATCAAGGGAATTGCTTATCAGAAGTTGAAACTTACCAGGCAATTCCTACGGACTTGCTGCATTGGAACTTCTGATGAGTCATGTTGCACATCTTCCAGGGTATGTCCGGTCTTTGATTAACTGGAAGATCTGGGCCATGGTTTCTTTGCATGTTTAACATAGCCCTTTAACATAGATGTGTGGGTTATGTTGATTGGCCATGGTAAATTGCCCCATGATGTCACAGGGATTAGCAGGGTAAATTCATAGTGTCAAGGGGATAGGGCCTACGTGGGATTGTGGTTGGTGCAGACTCAATGGGCCAAATGGCCTCCTTCTGCACTGTAGGGATTCTATGATTTTTGGTAAAAGAGAATCAAAATGATTCTTTTGTTTAATTTGCTCTTGGGATGTGAGCAATGATGGTAAATTCACATTTACTGTCTATCCCTAGATCTGAAAACGTGGTGGGCTGCTTGCTTGAATTTTTGCAGTGATTTTGTTGATGGTGCTTCAACACGCAAGCGATTGAACACCACTAAGTAGTGTGAAAATCCACTTATTCCACAAGATTCATTGTTTGAGCTTCTTGGCGAATTTCTGTGAAGATCTATCTGTGAGAAAACAGCATTGGGAAATGAAATATCCTATCACTTTAAACATCTAATGTCAGCATTAAATACTCCAAAGATAAATAGTTGCAGAGAACTAAACAATCTATGGTCCCTCCAGAACACTACTTTACTCTGTGGCAGACTGTGGTCGATAGACTAGAAATTAAACCAGGATCACAATATGCCATGTCTTAACCTCCCCATCAGTTTCTATGCAGGATGGAGCCGAATTTGGGATGGAGGCTCTGCCAGTTTTAAAGGTCCTACTAATCTGTTGCAATAATGTACAAATACAACCTTTAAAAAAGCTGTTCCCCAATTTGCAAATTTTACAGAAGAACCATAGAATCTCCACCTTGCAGAAGGAGGCCATTTAGCCCATCAAGCCTGCACCAATAACAATTCCACCTAGGTCCTACCCTCATAACTCTATGTATTTACCCTGCCAATCTCCCTGACACTAAAGGGCCATTTAGCATGACCAACCAGCCTGACCTTTGGACTGTGAGAGAAAACCAGAGCACCTGGAGGAAACCTATGCAGACATGGGGAGAATTTGCAAGCTCGTCACAGATAGTGACTTGAGGCTAGAATAGAACCCTGATCCCTGGTGCTTTGAGGCAGCGTTGCTAATCACTGTGCCACCTCTAAGCACAGAGGATCAGTGGAAATCAAACCTATGACCTTGGTGGTGTTAGTATCACCCTCCAACAAACTGAGCTAACCAACCAACTGATTTGAATAAAGCTGTCAATGTATTGCTGATTTAGAGAATTCTTAAGAGAATTGTCCAAGATGGGAAGTTGCAGTCATAAAAAAATTCATTCACTTTGGCCCCTTTTCTCATCAGGAAGAGAATTAATTTATCCTGTGTATAAATCTGAACTGGATACAAACCCAAAAGGAGAATATATGCAATCTAACTCACTGGGCTGTGTTAGTCCACAGTGATTTAGTTTTACATTTTAAAAAGATACTGTTAAAGTGTCAATGGCCGCAACCTTTTAAAATGTCCTTGCACTCACACAAGGGAATGACATAACTCATAGCAAACTGTTACCATTATGCCATGCGCAAATAAAGTCTAAATGACTTGTGATCCTTCTGGTACTTTGCCGTCTCCAAATTAAAAAAGGTTTTCAGTTCAGAAGTCTTTCCTTTAATTCACATCTCAGTGCAGTGAATTATTATACAGGCTGCTCTATGGTATCTCTTCCATTTTATAGTTTCATTAGATATATTTAATTTTCTCCTACCACTGGAAATACTGTAGCACTTTCCTGTTATTATTAAATTATTATAGTGCTTGCTTTGTGAAATTACTATGCTTCATTATTACATAAGTTTCTATTTATAGTTTCTGTCTGCAGCACGGTATTGGCTATCCCTCGCTGCTGAGGATGATTGTCTTGCCTGAGTATGTAGGTGGCTGATGATGTTGATTCTACATCTTTGTCGTAGCATTAGTCGGCATTTGTTATCATCTGGGAGTCTGGCCGTGTGTTATTAGTTCAGGTCACGCATCTTCATTTTGCTGCTCTCGATTTCCATTTTCATTTTATTATCTTGAGACTCAAAATGCTGGGATCCTCCCCATATACACTGCCATAGTTTGTTTCAATTCATGGTCTCCCAGGAGTAAATGTCTTAGCAATGTAGAAACTCTACAGTGCAGAAGGAAGCCATTTGGCCCATTGAATCAGCACCAACCACAATCCCACCTAGGCCATAGTCCCTCAATCCCACATATTTGCCCCCTTAACCCCTCTAACCTCCGCATCCCAGGGCACTAAGGGACAATTTAGCATGGGCAAAGCTCCTATACTGCACATCTTTGGACTGTGGGGGGAAAACAGAGCACACAGACACCAGGAGAACATGCAAACTCCACACAGACAGTGACCCAAGCTGGGAATCAAACGCAGGTTTCTGGCTCTGTGAGCTAGCAGTGCGAACCACTGTGCTGCCGTGCCGCCCCACGTAAATGTTGCATTTCCTCATGTTGACTTTCAGCACATTCTTGAAGCGTCCTCCTCTGGTGCGTCTGCCCTGAACGAGCTGGGAGAAGATGTTAATGGAGCCAGATACCTGAAGTCTGTATTATGTGCAACCAATATCCAACTCCGTGAAACTAATGGTGGATGATTGCAACCTCCACACTCGTGGTACCTTTTGTGAGAGGACATTGATATTTATGTGTCTGTCTTCTCAATTAATATGAAAGAGATTCTGTTGGCAGCTTTGATGGTTTGACTCCAGTGCTTTGAGTTGTCTCCAATATTTTGTCCATGTTTCAGCCCCCTACATTTAGAAGTGATCACAACTGCATGGTAGAATTTGGTTTCAGTTTTGATGTTGCAATGTTGAAACACTCACTGCCTGAGATGGCCAAAGGCTACATCAACAGATTTCAGGCAAAGCTGGATTTTTCTCTGTCATTTTCAGCCTTCCGTGGAAGATAGTTTAAAAAAAAGGCATGATGAATCCTAATTAATGGGGATAAGGTGGGAGGTTGAATTTGGAGCTTGCTGATAGAGGACTTTGGTCTTTGAAAGTTGAGTTTAAGCCCCCTCAGTAAACATGTAGATGATTTTCTGGAGATCTGTTTCTGTCACAGCGCTGACTGCAGTAATATCAGCAATGACTGAGGCTTCAGTTTTTGGTTGGAGCCATCTGAGATTAACGTTTACCATCCAGTTGATAAATAAGCTGCATTCCAGCAGGGAACTTGTCTCCAGTTAAAAGGAGCATAACAATGAGGAAGATTGAAAAAAGAGTTTGGATGACCTTGTTGACCCCTGTTGTATCTGTAAAAGGATTTGTAATGAATCTATTGTTAAGGATTACCGCTTGCATATCATCATGAAGCAGGTGAAGGATGGTGAGGGATTTTGGAGGATATTTATGCTTCAGCGGAATCTTCCAGAGTGCCTCACAGTTTACAGAGTCAAAGGCCTTTGTCAAGTCAAAGAGCGTTATGTAAAAAGTTTGATGTTCATTACTTATTATTTGTAAAATCACAACTCTACATTTGTGACAAGCATCGCATGTTTTATTAATGATTTGTCCTGCCACCTTCAATGTTTCGTGTAGGTGAGTGTCCAAGCCCCTCTGTTCTTACACATCTTTTAAATTGGGGGAGATGGTGACATTGTGGTATTGTCACTGGATGAGTAATCCAGAGACCTAGGGTAATGGTCTAAAGGAATGGTTGCCAATTGGTGTGCGGATTAGTGTGTGGATTGGCCGTACCTGTTGATGGCTTGAACTCCAATCGAGATTCAGGGAGTAATTCTTCAGCATGTGCAACAAGTCAGTTCAGAAACATTCTTGTCATGATCTTTCCTGCAATGGAAATCAGGGAGGTATTGATGTAATTTCCACAGTTGAATTTGTCCCCTTCCTTGACGGTTGTCATAATCATGCTGTCCTTACGATCATTCAGCATTTCTTCTTCATTGTAGATCTGTAGGATAAGGGCCTGGAGCTTTCACGTTAGTTCCCCTCCTTCATGCTTAAAGATGTTGGTGGGGCTTCCATCACCTCTTGCTGCTTTGTTGCTCTTCACTTGTGTGATATCTTTTATCACTTCCATAGGCACTGATGGAATTCTGAGCACATCCCTAAGTGGATATTGTGGGATGGGATTGAAAATATGCTTGTCAGCATTTGATTCTTGATTAAAAAGGCTCTTCTAAAATTCTCCCTCCAAAGGTTGATAACAGCTTTCTTTTCCTTGATCAGATCTTCTCTATCCTTAGGCCTCAGAAGAACTGGACCTTGAGTTCTTTGGCCATAAGTGGTCTCTATGGCAGTGAAAAAACCATAGTGAATCATGGTGATTACTTTCGTCTTGTCTGTCATTGCATATTCTTTATGCCACATGTGCACTTCTGTACCTCAGCTTTTACTTTTTGGTAAGCCAGTTTCTTTGCTTTGCATTTGAGTCCATTCCTCCAGGTGCATAAGAAAGTCTTGTGCTCACAATCAATCACTTCATTGAACTGCTGATTATTTTCATTAAACTAATCCTGATGTTTCCTGACAGAAAATCCAAGTGTCCCTTAGCAAGCATTGACGATATTGGATTTAGAAACATTCCAACCACTGTCTACACTTATTCTGCCTTTGAGTGAAGTCTGCCATGGTTGTGAATTGACTCCTCACCAGTCATGAGGGATTTATTTCTTCAAGGAGTGGACTCATGAACCAAGTTCACAAGTTAATTCTTGATGGCAAATCCAACCCCAGGAAATCTGCATTCTTCTTCTGATTTCGTCCTCCAAAGGAAAGCATAGTTGTCTCGGAGTTCCTTGATCTGTCCCTCTCCAACTCGCCAGGTCTCACTCAGAGCAGAGATATTTATGCCGTATCACCACAGTTTTTGGGCAACAAACACAGCGTGATGCTTGGAGTGTTCACTCATGGATATGACACTGAGAGTCTGAATATTCAACATCCCAAATAGAGTGGATCCTGGAGTGCTGATCATTAGGAGTTACAGCTGCTGAAAGGCAGCTCTGCCTCACCTGAAGCTAGATGACCATCCTATGATTGCTGCCTCTGTATCAGATCATGACTAGAAGCTTTCAGACAGAATGTCCTGCTCCTTTCACTATTTACAGCTCACCAAAAGAGATCTGCTTGGAAAGAAACTTGTGTATGCGTGATATCCTCTAGCTGGGGAAACTTTTGCATACCAGTTTCTACATATGTCTTGACAGAGCAAAACACTATGGCAAGGAAACCAAAATATTTAGTTGTTTTATTCTGCTGAAGCCTTTGTACTTTTCTCCGCCTATTCTGCTATAGAGAATCTGTTTACCTGAGCCCTGTATGATGAATGTTTCCAATGTTCCTAGACAAGCTCCCATGGTAATCAAAGCTGCCCAGTGCAAAAGGAGCCCCATCACACTTCACCTTGCTTTGATCGATCTTTTTTTACTCATTGCCCAGATTCCATGGTGACGATGAAGGTGTGAACATTTGAAATCATGCAGCATTGTATAAATTTTTAAAACTGAGTGCCTGATAATTTATTCCCTTTTCTGTGTCTAGGAGCTCTGCATCTTTCCCTTCTGCAGTCAAGTCTTCATTTCTTTCCCTCCCCTTTCATGGAAATAAAAAATGGAGAGTCAATAAGCAGATTTATATAAAGAAATAAAACATTTGTCAGAATCAAAAGCAAAGATCTACAACAATGTCTTTACGCTGCAAAGATATCCTAAGGTGTTTCATGGAGATATAAGAATGAAATTCTGTCAAGCCAAGGAAGATATTAGGAAAGATTACTTGAACAACCTTGTAAAGAGGTAGATTATAGAACTGGAGGTTACAGAGATAAGGAGAGGTGAAGATTGCACAGAGCATGAGAATTTAAAATGAGACATATTGGCTGAACAGGAACAACCGTTTCTCAGACAGGGTGACTTGGTGTGGAATAGGATATGGATGGAGCGATGTTGGATAAGCAGAAGTCAGAAGCTTGTGTGTGGATTTAAGTGGGACACTGGAGTTTGATTCAGCCTGAGATGATTACTGGGGAGATAGGATCTGAAACCTATAGTGGGGACAGTATCATAGAAATTGAATCTAGAAATGATCCCCACACATTGCATGCTGCATACACCAGATGGGACTGATAGCAGAACCACATCAATTTGCAATGTTAGCCTCATTTTCTTATTATCAATGAATTCTGTTCCTATGTCTTACAGTCTTATTGAGGAGATTGGAGTTAAGGATTGTTACATCAGATCAGTCTGATCTTAATGAATGTCGGGGCAGGCTCGAGGGGCCACATGGCCTACTTCTACCCCTACTTCTTATGGTCTTGTGGCCTTAGAGCTTGCTTACTGGTCCTTTGGATGCAGCAAGATGGGCTCATTCAGATGCTGCTCAAGGTCCATTGTAAAGCTCGGGCGGGATGGAGAAACAGGATGAACAGCGGCCTGTAGCCAGGTGGAGCCAGGGAACCAAATCCTCCCGCCTCTACAATAAAGCAAACTAAAAAATAGTATGAAATTCTCTTTCTGGTGGCAGCCTTCTGAGGTGCCTTTATCAGACAACAAATACCTGACTGCTGCATGCACTGTGCAATTGAATTTTGCAAAGGGAGTTGATTGGGCCCTCTTTGCGTGCATGTGTGTGTGCGTGTATGAGTCTGTTGGAGGAATATTCTGTGGGTATCAATCCATTTAAAGCAGAAAATATAAAATGAATATGATACACGTTAATTACTATCTGCACTCTCCCAATCTCAAAGGTTCCAATATCTTTAGATTCTTCCTTAAATAACTCAACTGTTGCTTCCTTATATGTTTATCACAGGATCCAGCACATGGGATCCAATACATGTTCCAGAAAATGTCCTCCTCTTTTGCCTAGAAATGTCAGAGAAGTGGGAGATTGAAATAGGAAGATTTCACTCAGGAGAAAAAGAAGCCTCACAAAACCTTTCTTTTTCCCACTGTGACACATAAAACATCAATTCTACCCCCCTTGCGATAGCTTTGCCAATATTATTCTGCATCAATGTAGTGTCATTGAATATATCCTTGAGAAATACCATTTTCCTTATATCTGGTGATACTGTTTCACAATAACAACCATGTTTTACTTTTGTAAATTGTGCAAATGCTCTTGGACCTCTTTCCAAGACCATTCAGGATATGGAGATACTGGTGTTGGACTGGGGTGGGCACAGTAAGAAGTTTTGCAACACCAGGTTAAAGTCCAACAGGTTTATTTGGAATCACGAGCTTTCGGAGCGCTGCTCCTTCAATGACCATTCAGGTTATAGAGCAGGAATGATGAAAGCCCCCTGAGCCATTTTTCAAAATAGTCTACATCCTACATGGACTAATAATGTTTTACGGCTATGCTATACTGGCAAAGAGAACAAATGTCCAATCTATTTTGTGATATTGTGCTTTCTTCCTATTCCCATGATTGAAATCACCTTCTCGGGAACTACACATTTCTGCATTTCCCAAATCTGTGATTTGAAGACTGCAGCTTTAAACTTAAACTAGAAGTAATCATTTCTCCTACTTTTTTTTACAAAGCAAAAGATAATCCCCAGTTTCAAAAACCTAACAATATTCTCTGCCCATACTCTTGACATTATAAGGCTGCGCTGGCAAGTGAATTTCCCAAATGATAGCATTAACTGTAATACAAAAAAAAATGAAGGGACCAAGGTCAAGCAGTGCTATAATGAGGGAATATTTTGGTAATGATTAGTGCAGGGCTGACATTTATCACTGTGAATCAACGAGGAACCGTGAAACAGCTGGCACTATTGAATCAATCCACAGGAAGAACAAGAATGAAGCCATTACCATTACATTTTCCTTTTGATTTTTCTTTCTCTTGCCCTATGTTCGACTGGCCGCCCAAGAGAGATCGACCACTGTGGGGAAATGTTTTGTGGTAAAGTGGAGTAATGCTGCTAGTATCAAGGCCACCTTGATTACTTCAGCGACGGTTAGCGCTGCCTGTGTGTTGATGATGGCATTCTGCGACCTGCTTGCTGTTGGTGCCTGATTCCAACAGTAAACAGTAAGCTTCCAAATTTAGACATGCCTCTGATTTTCTGTGTCTAGTTTGTGCAGTGCAGCTGAGAAAGAATGACTTTTTGTTTATCGTTACAGTGATCTTTCAAAAACGTCCCTCTGCCTAAATTAAAACAACCATTACCACCACTTAAGAAAGTCAAATGATTTATAGATCTTACTTAACTGGCAATCACTCAATTAAATATCATCCTTCAAAAATATCATCCTTCAGGACTAGAGGGCACAGCCTCAAGATAAGGGGGAGGCAGTTTAGAATGGAGTTGAGGAGGAACTTCTTCACTCAAAGGGTGGTGAATCTCTGGAATTCTCTGCCCATTGAAGTGGTGGAGGCTACCTCACTAAATATATTTAAGTCACTGGTAGATAGGTTTTTGACAGACAAAGGAATTAAGGGTTATGGGGAGAAAGTGGGAAAGTGGAACTGATCCATTTCAGATCAGCCATGATCTTACTGAATGGCGGGGCAGGCTCGAAGGGCTAGATGGCCTACTCCTGCTCCTATTTCTTATGTTCTTAAAAAGCTAAACCAAATATGTAAGAATCTACCTGTAATAATTTGTGTGTTCACCAGTTAAAGAGAAAATAGCAATATAAAGACTATACAGAGACTTGCAGGCTCATGGCTGCAACCAGCTTCCGAGATAGTTCTAGAACAGAAGCCCCTGCTTACTGGTGTTATATAGCTTTAATTTAAACATCTTCCAAGCATTCCAGTTTAATGGGACAAACAAGGACAGTAATTCAATTTTTTTTTATTTAACACTTCCAGTATGAACTCAAACATAAACAGTTGCAACTCATTAACTCTTTACTGAACTTTACTTCTAACTGAACATTACCTTTCAACTGAACTTCAACTCTTAAATTGCATATTAACTTTAACTGAACATCAACTTTAACAATTTAACTGAAAATAGATACTGTCGAGTTAAGGAAAACTTTAGCCAAGAAATATCCACGATATAGAACCTATCTTCTTCTCTGAAGCATCCTTCAGGGTACAAGGTCTTGTTGCGATGGTTGGTCTCGTTGAATAATTGCTGCTAAACAAAGGACTCACATGTCTTTTTATCCACCATTCTCCACTTGCTTCCGGAAGATTCTCTGCCATCCAGACAATTATGCAACCAGAACCTGATCACATGGCTCAAACATCCAGTGAAATTACTTTTGAACAAAGCCATGATGCTTAGTTCATTTTACATGTCCCATGCATAGCAGGCATAAATTGAAGATTCAATGTCTGGTTCAATGTAAACAACTTCCCTGATCTGACCAGCACAGGAATCTTCAGATCACAGCTCCCAGACCAGAGCCTTTTACAACCTACATCTAGTTTTAACCTATAAATTGACAAAAATTCCCAGCATGCTTCACCCTCGGTCAGAATAGCCATTTTAAAGTCACTATTGCCATTATTGTTGTTAAATTATTGTTGCAGCCATTTTTCTCCAACCACACTGGAGTGAGCATCCAATCTGGCCCCTGATTGGTTTTGCAGGTCATTGTGACCCTCAAAAAGACCAAATGCCACACCACCAATTCTTCTTTAGTGAAAACATGCAGATTTGTTTTTTAAAACTGCTCATAACCATTGGCAGATCATGGATCACTTTCTGCTGCAAACTTACCAAGAATTTTCCAAATGCAGTTGCTGTCACAATACCAATGCTAAGAATTTTAATTTTGTTTTCTTAATTTGTTATTTATTTTGATCGTAATTTTAAACAAGATGATCCAGATAGTTTATTGCATTGGGAAATGTTGATCATAGGATCATAGAATACCTATAGTGCAGAAGGAGGCCATTCGGCCCAACACATCTGCACCAACCACAATCGCAGCCAGGCCCTATCTCGAGCAGTCTGTGTAGGTTGAATACCTTTAACCAGTCAACCGAAAACTGAACACTTAACAAAAAAAAGTGTTGAATGGCTGTGCAGTCAATTTGTATATTAATAAAGCAATGTAATATATTACAGGTGCAATAAGAAATAACAGGAGACAAGTCGAGTGTGTATGCGAGAGCTGGCAAGTGAAGAAATAAAAGCTAGATTTTCCAGTCCCTTTGCGTCAGGTTTTCTGAAGGTAGAGATGATTCGTTATTGTCTGCTGGTGGAATCTTCTAGTCAATGACCACTTATGGCTCCTCATCAACCATGCCACCAGGTAACATGCCACGGGGGGTGGGGGGTTCACTTTCAGCAAGACTGGAAGATCCTATTGGCAGGAAGGGCTGGAAAACTCTGGCCAAACTATTTGTAGACTAAAGCTAGCCTAGGTGACTGTAATGTAAGTAGGCATAGGTCTACTGGTGTAGATCTGACAACCAAAAATATCTTAATACCTAAAATCAATCAGCCCCAAGAAATTTGAAAAAAAGAATACTGAACCTGCAGCTGTATTGTAGTGGACTTTATGTATGATCCAGTTAGGGACCGTTAACATTTAAATAGCAATTAAAACCTCTCATTTTAACAAAATATGCCAATATTTCAATTTATTTTAACGTAACACAAACATATTGTATAAAGGACAAATTAAACAAATATGCATAAGTTAACTCTATAGTTTGAAACTATGTTTGTTATCATCTCAGGGTTACTGTTACTTCCCTCAAGAGTTCTCTTATAAGGCAGATCAATCTTAAAGTTATTTACTTTTGTAAGAAAGAATCATCAGTATGCCATGGTCCTCTGGCGAATTCTCCTCAGCTCCAGTAATCCTCAGAGGTAAAACTTTAATTTACTTTCTCTTGACTGTGGCTGTCCTATTCCTTGTTTTAGTTTTTTTTCAATAGTTCTTGCCTATTCAGCTGATTATTGTCTTTAGGAATAAGACACCTTGAGGCCCAGTTTAGATTCTCCCATTAACTACAAACAGGGCAATCATTTAGCTTATGTCCCCTCACAAGATTCAAACTGAGATTAATCCTCACCCACTTGCTACATGGTGAATGATGATGTTATTTCTTTACTCTGCTTACAGTGCAGGTCTATCCCACTGTCACTTACTTTGGCTATTTTCTCTCTCTGAGCTGCAAATCATACAAGGTCCAAACTGCAACTCAATTTTCTCAGCAAGCATGGAAAACTGAAACCAGAAAACTTTCCTAATCTCCACCTGTCACAATAGCAACAGTCTGCCATGGGCTCTCCTCAAACTGACCTTTAATTTAATTATTGCTACTTTACAATTTCTTCCTCGATTTGATGAAATAAATGAGTATTTTTTTCAGAGTTTCCCAAATGCTTTTAAACTAATTTAACCCCATCTTTCAAAACCAAAAACAAAATTCCTCTGGCTGGCCAACACTGCTGGAATTTTCCGGCTGTTTGCACCAGTGGGATTTTCTCATCTCACCAACAGTACTCCCCATTGCAGCATGGGGTGAAGCCAATGGACCCTCTGCTGCCATGAGAAACACATTGCAGGGAAAGTCATCTTATGAACCATCACTTCTTTAGGTCTTCTGGAATCTCAAAAGCCAATTAATTACTTTACCTTTCCAACTGTTAACCTCTGAAGGCAACATGGCACCTACCCTTTAAATGTAGTAGGTTCCAAGCTTATTTTAAACCTTAATTGCTCAAGCTAAAAATTGCATTCTGAACCACATGAATCACATATTTGTAACAATGTGCATCTACATCATTTGGTAGTTGAGATGATCCACCTCAATCAACCCAGATTGAGAAGCAGCTCAAATATGTGGAATACCCGTTACATCAGGCAAGGAATTCCATAGCATATCTGTTCCCTAAGAAAGGGAAGAACAGGGAGATGATGGTGGGAAAAAGGGAGGAATCCGAAAATTGCCGCCAGAGCCTCTCGGGATGTACGCCCGCCCACATGATCTCTGACATGTGCAGAGCTGGTGAAAGGAAGCAAAAGATTTGTGTTGGTATGTCCTCAACGTCACAACCAATGAATTACATTTGAAATGTAATTGCTGTTTTTTTTTGGCAAATGTGGCAACTGTTCCCTCCATACAAAGGACCCACAAGGAACAGTGAGATAAATTAATCTGTTTAGGATGTATTGGTTACTGGGGAAATATTGACTACGTTACTAATAAAACATCCTGTACTACTTCAGAAAGATCCTGCCACTGGCCAATGGTGGACCACCTCTGCTGCTGGAAAATATGCCATGAGGTGGGATGGAAAACCCTGCTAAGCATCTTAATTTAATGGATAATCTGGAAGGTGGCACCTCTATATGAATTTCTTACTTTTAGAATAACCCACTTGTCACTTATTTTTATCTTGACAATGTTTTCTCCTCCCCTTGTCCAGTTACATCTCCATCTTTGAATCTTCCCTCTGTCACTTTCACAGTTTGCATTTCATTGGTCCTGTTTCCTTTATATTGTGGGCATCGCCACACTTGCATTGCCCACCAGCGCATCCTGAGGTTCTTCCACTTCTTCCTTTAACAGAGTGCGTAAAACTCACACCCACCACCACCCTCTTCTGCTTGACTGATTTTGCTCTCGTGCTGAACAATCCCTCCTTTGGGCTGGATTTCAAGGGCAGTCGTATTGCTCGCGCCACCCCCCGATCCCCTCGCCCAACCAACGTTGCAAGAGTTTGTCAGCAGCCGATGCACCTGACATAAGGCCATCCATAACCGGGGGTGTTTGGGAGTGGAGTAGGGGGCCAGGGGGGAGTGGTAAAATCCAGCCTTTCGACCACTCATTTCCTTGAATTAAAATGACTTCCTATGGAAACCTGTATAGTCCAAGCTATGCCTATCTTTTATGGGATATATATGAAACATTATTTATTCCTGTCCCACTCAGGTCCCTTCCCTCCTCTCTTATTCCTGTATATTCATGATGTATCTATGGTGTTTCATGTCCTCGCCCCAAACTCAAACATTGTATCAATTTTGTTTCCAATTTTGAGCATTCTTTAACCTTCTGTATTCAAGGTGGAGATAGATTGATTTTGGTCTCTGACCAAACACCATGCAAAGTGGATGAGAAAGTGGAGTTGAAGCAAAAGATCACCATAATTGTATGAATGGTGGAGTAGGCTCAGAGCATGCATGGTTTACTCCTGCACCTATTTCTTATACTCGTATGTGCATATGGCCCATCTCTAACTCTTCTCTTGTGTTCTCTACAGGCATCTCCATTTTTGGGATACGTTGTTGACCAACATCACCTGGAAGCCCAGTGACTTACAACTATTTTGATTGCATTTCCTGTAAGTGGGGTGACACGGTGGCACAATGGTTGGCACTGCTGCTTCTCAGCGCCAGGGGTTGAGTTTGATTCCTGGCTTGGGGATCACTGTCTGTGTGGAGTTTCAACATTCTCCCTGTATCTGTGTGGGTTTCCACACTCCAAAGATATGTGGATCAGGTTGATTGGCCATGCTAAATTGCCACTTAGTGTTAGAGGGATTAGCAGGGTAAACATGTGGGGCTATGGGGAATAGGGGCTAGGTGGGATTGCGGTCAGTGCAGGCTTGATGGGCTGAATGGTCTCCTTCTGTACTGTAGGGAATCAATTTTGTAGAGATTCTATGAATTCCATTATTTCAGTTTCTCCTCTGCCATGTTTCATACAAAATTTTTGTTATGTATTATTTTTGGTGTTGTTAGGACCTGGCTATACATATCATCATTGTACAGTGCAGAAGGAGGCCATTTGGCCCATCAAGTCATGTGGCTGACAACTGGCTTGGCTGAGGCAATTATCTGGCTAATGGTGACTCTGGGGAAAAGATAGGAATAATGGATTGATTGAAAAATTAAACGAATGTTTGTGATCATAAAACAGACGCATAATGAAACAAAACTGAACAACTTGTCTATCAGTACCTCTCATCGTGACCAATTTCTTTGTTTTGAAGAATGACGACAATTTAGTGCAATCGTTAGTTTTCGTTGGTAGATTTTCTTTCCGATCAGCCCCAAGAAACAGTACTGACCAGTTGGATGGTTGGTTGTGTTAAATTGATCTCAAATTGACACATGAAGCTCTGGAACAGGAATGCTGCTGTTTCAGCCATTGCATAGGGACATTTATAAAAACAGAACCGTGGCTGTGATTGCAATAGTTAATATGGGCAAGCTGTAACCCATTATTCAAGCGTTTAATTCATCACTCTAATCCGCTGGAAAAACCCATTTAAATTAAAATTATTTGCTTGAAGTCTGTGCATGGGAGAGGAGTGTTTCATTGAATTTTTTTCCTGATTTTTAAGATAAAGCTTGGAAAGATGCCTTCTTCCAGGAATCCTGAGTCTTACAGAAATTCAACAGTGTTCTGATGAAGCGAGACTATAGTAGGCAATCAGATTAGTAAATTAATTTTTAGTGATCTATTGGGAAATTATCTCAAAGAGGCAATTTGATTCATAATTCATTGAATTATCATAGATTCCCTACAGTGCCAAAAGAGGCCATTCAGCCCATTGAGTCTGCACTGACCACAATCTCTCCCAGGCCCTATTCCCATAAGCTCTCATATTTACCCTGCTAATCCCCCTGACACTAGAGTGCATGGCCAGTTAACCTAACCCGCATATCCTTGGAAGAAACCAGAACACCCGGAGGAAACCCATGGAGAGAATGTGCAAAATCCACACAGACAGTGGCCCTAGGCCGGAATTGAACCCAGAGCCCTGGCGCTGTAAGGCAACAATGCTCACAACTATGCCACCGTGCCACCTGAAGGACTTTTTTCCTCTCATGAATCAAAAGAAACAGATGTAGACTGGAATCCAAATTCAGCAGATGACTTGCTAAACACACGTATACAGACCATATATAAAGAGCAGTCATTCATTTTCACATCACTGGAAAAAAAAACAGAAAATAAAGATGGGTGCGGAGAGAATTCTATCTTCCCATCATTAGTCTTAATACGTTTTTCAGGATACCTTGTCACACATTGATTACAGAAGAAGCAAATCTGAAATTGCATGATCGCCTGTACTTAACAAGAGTTTAATTTGAATGCATAATGTTACTGAATTTCATTTTTATGGCACAACAAAGTCCATTCATTACTGTCACACTCAATTTCTAAACTAAATGTATGAAATAACATGGATTGTTAAAAGAAAACAATAAATTGAAAGAAAGCTTGGAAACAAAATTGATCAAGAAATCAAAGAAAACTAGAAGAGACAGAACGATTAAATTTATACATGAGAGTGGAGAATTGGAAAAATGTTGCAGTCATTTAAAACATTACTTAATTAAACATTTAAAGTATTCATTCAGCGGTCAGAACTATCAATATGATATTGGGTAATGAGAACTAGCCCTAAGCTGTATTGAGGTACGTTTTTCCTTTGTGTAAATTTAAAGTAAAATTCATTCACTGAGCTGCTTCACTAAACCACCACAATTTAATAAAATAATTTATCTTTATTATGATAGCATGTCACAGTTCACTCAGAGTCTGAGTTGCTGTGGCAACATACATTTTATAAATTTATGTTGTAGACTGGGGCTGTGGATAGTGGGTGGTAGAGGCTCCAGCATTCTTTCCGTCACATGACTGACCAAGAATCCCTTCCGATCTTACAGCCTGCCATTGGCATGTTGGGTGGATTTGTATGTTGATCCTCAATCTGCCATGTCATGAATGCACCTACTTTGGTCATCAAGTACTGGATTGGGACTCAAATCTGGAGCTTCTGATCCAGAGACAGGGACATTACCCACTGTGCCTTAAGAGTTTGTCATCTCTATTGTGTCACTGTTTGTGTAGAGTTTGCACATTCTCCCTGCATCTGTGTGGGTTTCCTCCAGATGCTCCAGTTTCCTCCCACAGTCCATAGGTGTGCGGGTTAGGTTGACTGGCCATGCTAAATTGACCCTAGTTTCAGGAGGATTAACAGAATAAATATGTGGGGCTACCAGGATAGGGTGGGATTGCTGTTGGTGCAGACTTGATGGGCCAAATGGCCTCCTTCTGTATTGTAGGAATTTTATGATTCTATGATTGTACACAGGGAAAAATATACTCTTTTATAATGGTATATTTTCAAGTGTTCGCACTTTTTGTTTTGATACGTCATGGCTGAAATGAGGTTCTTCGTTTTAAATAAGGTGACAGACATGAAAGATCATAAGTGTGTCCGTGTTTTTTTTCAGTTTTCCTGTATGTAACTCTCAAATTTGAGGCAAGTAAACATTTATTTCTCAGGTGATGAGATGCATTTGTCATGAGAAACCTAGGAATTAGATGCTTCTTCCAGAGCACTCCTATAATAATTCTGCCAGAGTCCTCCGTGTCAGAGGGAAAGCGACCCCTGTGCGCTGGAGTTCCTGCTTCCCCAACAACGCGGGGCCTAATGCAAATTGATCACCAGTTGTCTAGTGAGATGTTTCCATTCGTAGGACAGGCTAGGGTCTGAGGGCACAGCCTCAGAGCAACTCAGATAAGGAGGAATTACTTCAAGTAGAGGGTGGTAAATCTATGAAATTCATTGCTACAGAAAGCTTTGGAGGCCAAGTCACCAAGTGTATTTAAGACAGAGGTAGATAGGTTCTTGATTGGTAAGGGGATCAAACATTATAGGGAAAAGGAGTGAGAATGGGGTTAAGAAACACAACAGCCATGACTAAATGGTGGAACAGACTCAGTGGGCCAAATAGCTTAATTCTGCTCCTATATATTATGACCTTACACTTGTAAATCGTTTCTGTATCCTCTCCAATGACATCATATGTTTCTGATAGTGTGGTTTCCAGAAATGTATATGCTGCTCCAATTAAAGACAAGCCAGTGTTTTATAAAGATTAATCACAACTTTCTTGCTTTTGTATTCTGTGCCTCCATTTAGAAAACCGAGGTTCTGTATGTGTGAGCGTTTCAGGAACTCTTTACATCAAATACTGATGTCATTTTCAGGCAGAATGCAGATTAGAATCTCCCACGATTATTGCTGTTCCTTTCTGACAAGGTCCCATTATTTTTTTCCATTAAGTTCCACGCAATCATTTGGTTACAACTGGGGGGCCTGTTCACAACTCCCACAAGTGACTACTTACCTTTAAAATTTCTCACCTCAACCCAAACCATTTTCACATCCTGGTTTCCTGAACTTAGTAAGAAGTCTCACAATGCCAGGTTAAAGTCCAACAGGTTTATTTGGTAGCAAAAGCTACTAGCTTTCAGAGCGCTGGCTGCCCTTTCATCAGGTGAGTGGTCAGGTAACCAGTTCCACCATCACTCCCATCTTCTGGAGGCAAGAACATGTGATGGAGCTGATCTCACGCGATATCCCACCACCCTCCATTTTCATGACTTCTCCTCCTCCACATTCACCTGCACATGCCCCCCTTTTCCCAGAAAGTTGCCATCAATTTCAAAGGATTAATGATGGCAATACTGAGAGTTTCACCCACGTTCCTACCATTAAATCCAGACTCATAATTTATTAAAAGCCTTCAGTTACAAACTCACGTGATGTATCAATCATGGTGCAGGAGTCTGCCAACCGTACAGGCGTAAAATGCCTTTTCCATCCACTTGCGTACACTGGGATGTTAACACTGGAGGGCACTCCTGGGCATAAACCTGGTTTGGATGCATTCATATTTAAATTGGCTCATGCTAATCTTCTGTTAATGATTAATTAAATTTGATAACAGATTAAAATCAAGTTGATTGTAAAGTGGTAAAAATCTGAAATTGAGTTGAACTATTTTTGTCTTAGTAAGTTTTGAAGTGATAATGTTTTTTGTCCATTGTGATAATACCGTATAAAAATGTGACAGAGTTGGTGGGCACTTCTCTTCTGATGTATATCTCCTTGGTTGGTTGGAGCTGCAGATAACTTGGTGACAGATAAACTGTCAGTAAATCACACAGTTTTATCACTGTAGGGGGCAGTGTTTGATTTTATTCATGACAATCAATGACTGCCAACATAATAATGTGGCAGGAAACAGAAACTGCTGGAAATGTACAACAGATCAATCAGTAACTAAAAAGTGAAGACAGGTTAATGTTGTGGACCTGCCGACATACCATCATTTAAAGAAATGTCAGTGTGTACCCACTAGCAAACCCAGGGCAAGTGAGATTTCAGCTTGCTACCCACTTTGGGGCACTGCATGTCAATTTTTGTGCAGTGTTTTTTGCCTATGATCCTTACAGCCTTCAGAATAACACTTCAGCTCCATTAATCTGTGCAGGAATTGAATCTGGATTCTCGAATCAAAGGGTGCTAATGCACTGTGCTACCTATCCTCTTCAGCTGAATGGACTGTACACTCAATCAATTTACAGACTGTTTCTGTACAAAAAGGAACTGCCTGCGCAAATGATGTTTCAAGCATAATTCTTCATTTAAAAAATGTAGTAACGTCCTTGTTAGAACGTACTGACAAGTGAACATTGTTACACATGCAAATGTTTTGGATTTCTGCATGATATGCTTGCATGACATGAAACAATGGCTCAGACTTAGCTGTGGTGGTGCCACCTGCCATAAGTTAAACTTAGCCTTAGCACGGTAGCACACAGATTAGCACTGCTGCCTCACAGTGCCAGGGACCCGGGTTCGATTACCAGCTTGGGTCACTGTCTGTGTGGAGTCTGCACATTCTCCCCGTGTCTGCATGGGTTCCATCCGGTTGCTCAGGTTTTCTCCAACAGTCCGAAAGACATGCTGGTTAGACGCATTGGTCATGCTAAATTCTCCCTCAGTTTACCCTAACAGGCACCAGAGTGTGGCAACTCGGGGATTTTCACAGTAACTTCATTACAGTGTTAATGTAAGCTTACTTGTGACACTAGTAAAATAATGATATATTGACATAGTGAGTGGTGCAAGTGTGAACTGATAACAATACGATGAGGAAATCATGATTGAATAGGTCAACCAGTTGGGTATCTCTTCAACCAATCAGATAAAGGTTTATGATGTAAGCAGCATAAAGGCTGAGAAGAAAGCATCAATTAGAGTGGATGAATTCAATATAATTTTTTAAATATCCATTGAGATGATAGTGGTGAGTTGCCATCTTCACCTGCTGTAATCCATGTGGTGTAGCTATATCCACAATGAAAGAGATTTTCAGGATTTTGACTCAGTTACAGTGAAAGAACAATGATGTGGTTCCAAGTCAGGGTTGTGTTTGACTCAGAGGGCAACTTGCAGCTGCTGGCATTCCCATACACCTGATACACTTGTTCATCCAGGTGGTAAAAGTCACCGATTTGGAAGATGCTGCCAAAGATACCTCGGTGAGTTGCTGCAGTGCATTTGTAGATGGTATATGCCAAATAAAGAGAGGGAAAGAAAGATTGGATTAAGAAAGAAAGGAAAAAAAAGACAGGAAGGAAAAAAATTGAAGGAAAATGAGGAGTCTGTATGTTCTCCCCGTGCCTGTGTGGATTTCCTCTGGGTGCTCCTGTTTCCTCCCACACTCTAGAGATGTGCAGGTTAGGTGGATTGGCCATGCTAAATTGCCCCTCAGTCTGTAGGTTAAGTGAATTTGCCATGTTGGGTTGCAGGAATGGGTTTGGGGGGAGAGAGAGGGTGGGCTTGGGTGGGATGCTCTTTGGAGTGTCTGTGCAGACTCGATGGGCTAAATGGCCTCCTTTTACATTATATGATGTCTCAGGCATCTTGTAATTATTATTCTGTGATGCACCTTACTTCTCTAGCCATTTTATTTACTTTAGATGGCACCTAGTCTCGACCTAGGCTATTGCAATGTAAGTTTATATGCAATATTATACACAGTATTCAATAACCAAAATGATCTGAAATCCTAAAGTCATATACAGGTTGAATATCCAATAATTTTCTTTTCTATAAAACTATAAATGTGGTAAAGCACCACAAGGGACTTCACAGGAGTCTTATCAAGCCAATTTTGATACCAAGCTACGTAAAGAAATAAAATATCAAAAACCAAAAATAGATTTTGAGGAGCTTCTTCGGAAGAGGGAAAAAAGAAGTGGAGAAGTATAGGGAGAGAATTCCAGAGTTTTATCTGAGGTAGTTGATGGCATGACTGCCATTAGTGGAGTGTAGAAAATTGGGAATTCACAGGATGCCAGCATTGAACAAGTCTTGGAGAGCTGTGGGAGCTGATGAAAGGTAGCTTAAAGCATAACACAATTAGTAACATTAGGCAGAAATACCTTAAAATGAAGCCTTTTAACTGGGCAAACCATAGTTGAATCCCACAAGCTCCCAACACCCCTTTCACTAGTGACTCCTAGGTGTGACACTTAATGTTTAGGGCAGAGTACATTTATATCAAATATTCACTGTGGATATTTATTTTACTGATCACTGAAACCACTTTCAGAACACTTTATTCTTGATCAAAATTACATTGAAAGAAATAAGCATTTTACTTTCCCTAAATATGAAGTTCAAATAATGCCATTTTCTAATATTCACAACTATTGCCTTATGATCAAAAACAAAATTGAAAGAAATTCAATGAAAAAGGCATTATTTGCAAAAGCAACTACTTTGTCACCTCTGGTGAAATGATTTGACCTTCTTCAGCCTGTAACTTTACTGTTCCTTGTTCCCATTGAAATCAATTGGTGAAGTTTACTCTGAATAGAGTAAATAACACAGTGGAACAGAATGTGAAAGGATAATGATGTCCATTCTAAAAAATGAATTGTGGCCAAAAAAGCAAATGGCTTTTTGAAAATGAAATGAACTAAAGCTGTTCCATTCTCAAATCTCATTTGCCAAACTTGACTTTCCCAAATGGCTTCTAATCCGTAAGTTAATCCATAACGAATAACTTAAAGAATTTAATTTTAGAACAGAGAATGAAGTAATGAGATGTGAATAGCCACACCTCATTATATTGCCTGTAAAACTGAATATTGCCAATGGCCTGGGTTTTGCTGTGGAAATAATGGTGCTGATAGTGCTCACATTATCTACCTGTGAATCAGAGAGCTATTTCAGTGACTGCACAAGTAGAGTGGAAATCCTAAAGTTGCTACCTGAGTTGCCTTGTCCCTCCAGAGGCTGCACGATATCAGTATTATGCTAAGACATTCAGCATTCAAATACATGGAACATAATACTTATGCAATAGATATCAATGGAAGCCACCCAGAAAGATTGGGACTAATCCATTCTAGCTTTTAATTGTGATAAGTCTCACTTATGACTGAACAACCTCTCTGGCACTGAAAACTAAACTTTTCAAATTTTAATTAATATTGGAGATATGAGAGCAGCAATATGGTACAGTAGTTAGCATTGCTGCTTCATAGTGTCAGGGACACTTGTTTGATTCTGATCTCAATCACTGTCTGTGTGGAGCTTGCATTTTCTCCCCGTGTCTGTGTGGATTTCCTCCAGGTGCTCTGGTTTCCTCACACAGTTCAAAGATCTGTGGACATTATTACTCCACAAAGGCTAATCTCCAACCATCAAGTTGCTTTGTTTACACCATACATCCATACACAACCAGCTCTCCAGTTGCTCCCTGCTGAATGCAGGCTGGGAGTCTGACACACCTGCTTTAAATAGGGAGCATGAGGCTCCCTCATTTAACCACCAATTAGGACTCATCGGGTCGTTCATACTCTAGCAAGCCAGCCTCATTAGCCTGGCTAAAGTCATCATAGTAGGTTAGGTTGATTGGCCATGCTAAATTGTCCCTTAGTGTCAGGGAGATTCATGTAGTAAATGTGTGGGGTTATCAGGATAGGGCCTGGGTGGGATTATTGTTGGTACAGGCTCAATGGACTCAATGGCCTTATTCTGCACCATAGGAATTCTATTATTTGAAATTTTAAAAATTAAAGAACGAAATATGTTCCCAAATCTTTTCTTTTCTGTCTTTCTTTCTCTCCCTCAATGTTTCTTTCTGATTTGACAATGTTGTGTATTGGAGAATTGATTCTAGGAAGCCTGGAGAGTTAAAAATAATGGAGCTTTATTTACAAGGTAATGTTCACAACATGGCTGCTTTTTCACTCTGGCAGTTTCCTGCGCTTAGTGACCTATAATGTCACTTGGAACCATGAAATCATAGAATCTTACAGTGCAGAAGGAGGCCATTTGGTCCATTGAATCTGCACTGATCACAATCCCACCCAGGCCCTATACCCATAACCCCATGCATTTACCCTAGCTTGACACTAAGGCCAATTCAACATGGCCAATCTATTTAATCCTCACAGCTTTGGACTGTGGGAGGAAACTGGAACACCTAGAGGAAACCCATGCAGACACAGGGAGAATGTGCAAAGTCCACAAGCTGAGAATTGAACCTGGGTCCCTGGCACTGTGAGATAGCAATGATATCCACTGTGCCATCTTGCTGCCCCAAGCCTGCTGAATACATGAATATATGAATATACAGTGCTTAGTGCAGCTAACAAGAAGCAATATACATACAAAACACAATGAATTCAATGTTCCAGCTTACACTGACTCCTGGTTCAGACATGGCACTGCTCAGAGGTGATTCTTTAATTTGATTGGATAAGGTGGTACCCAGTTGCTTGCCCTGTTTACATAGATCTCAGATTCTCTTTTGAGGGTGATCTCACTGGAGGTGGGTGTTGGGAGGATGGACATATCCTGGCTCGCATTCCCACCTCCATCGCCAGCTCATCAGGAGGCAGGATTTTCATGGGATTGGAGCCTTAATGACCTTAGAGATGGTCTGCTGCTCAAGTAATGATCAGAGGGCAGGAATGTGGCCAGTGAAGCAGGCCGCATTCTGACCTGAATCAGCAGCCATGGCTGGGCTGCTCTCTGTTTGTGCTCTGATGAGGAAGGTGACATCCTAATGGTATTATCACATGACTATTGATCCAGAAATGCAGCTAATGTTCTGGGAACCCAAGTTCAAGTCCCCCAGTCGGATGGTGGAATTTGAACTTAAAAAAATTTTAAAAATCTGGAAATTAGAATCCACTGATGACTATGAAATCATTGTTGATTGTTGGAAAAACCCATCTGGTTCACTAATGTCCTTTTGGGAGGGAAATCTACCATCCTCACCTGGTCTGGCCTACATGTGACTCCAGAGCCACAGCAATGTGGTTGACTCTCAACTGTTCTCTGAAATTGCCTAGCAAGGCACTCCGTTCAAGGGTGACCAGGGAGGGGCAATAAATGCTGGCCAGTCAATGATGCTCATATCCCATGAATGAATAAAAAAAATGAGAGTACCTTCATCTCCTTCATGGCCTTCATAGCGAGGGGGATTGAATATAAAAGTAGGGAGGCCTTGCTGCAGCTGTATAGGGCATTGGTGAGGCCGCAGCTGGAGTACTGTGTGCAGTTTTGGGCGCCGCACCTGCGCAAGGATATTTTGGCCCTGGAGGGAGTGCAGAGGAGGTTTACTAGGCTGATACCGGAGTTGAGGGGATTGAGCTATGAGGAGAGGCTGAATAAACTAGGCTTGTACTCGTTAGAGTTTAGAAGAATGAGGGGAGATCTCATTGAGACGTATAAGATGATGAATGGGATGGATAGGATAGAGGTAGAGAGACTCTTCCCGCTCAAAAAAGACAGTAGGACTAGGGGGCACAGCCTCAAGATAAAGGGGGGGCGGTTTAGAACGGAGTTGAGGAGGAACTTCTTCACTCAAAGGGTGGTGAATCTCTGGAATTCTCTGCCCGTTGAAGTGGTGGAGGCTGCCTCGCTAAATATTTTTAAGACGCGGGTTGATGGGTTTTTGATAAGAGAGGGGATTAAGGGTTATGGGGAGAGGGCGGGAAAGTGGAACTGAGCCACGACAGATCAGCCATGATCTTATTGAATGGCGGGGCAGGCTCGAAGGGCTAGATGGCCTACTCCTGCTCCTATTTCTTATGTTCTTATGTTCTTATCTCAAATGGCTGGGACAAATGGACAGCTGGGACTTGAGATAGGGCAATGTGATGTTGATTATTATCACTTCATTTCCGTCGGTGGTTCTGTTTGTTCAAACTTACATTACTTTTCCAACAGACAAAACTTTCTGAATGTTGTCAATCTTGCTTCCCAAACCCCCACCTCCCTGGAGGCTGGTCAACTTTGCAGAATTCCCACCATCCCCCTGCTACTGTGAAAATCAGGGAAAATCAGAAAGGGAGCTGAACTGAGCTCATCATCTGCCAGCTAACGAGATGGGCCTCTCTTCTCAACGTCTGTTCAACGTCAGTAAAACAAAGGTGAGATTCATCGACTTCAGGAAATGTAGTGGCAGACATGCCCCTGTCTCCATCAAAGTTGATGAACTGGAAATGGTTGAGAGCTTCAAGTTCCCAACTGTTCAGATCACCAACAATCTGTCCTGGCCCCTCCGTGCCAACATTATAGTTAAGAAAGCCCGCCAACACCTCTATCTTCTCAGAAGGTTAAGGAAATTTGGCATGTCCATTACGACTCTTGCCAATTTTTACAGATGCACCATTGAAACATCCTTTCCAGATGTATCACAGCTTTGTATGGCTGAGACCAAGACTGAAAGATACTACAAAGGGTTCTGAATGTAACCCAGTCCATCACGCAAACCAGCCTCCCATCCATTGACTCTTCCTACTGCCTTGGAAAAGCAGCCAGTTTAATCAAGGCATCCTGGACATAATCTCCTCCACATATTTCTGTCGAGAAAAAGATACAAAGATTTGATGTCATGTACCAGCCAACTCAAGGTTAGCTTCTTCCCTACTGTCATCAAAATTTTGAATGGTCCTGTCACATATCAGGCTGATCTTTCTCTACACCCTATTGGTAACTGCAGCACTATATTCTGCATCCACTCCTTTCCTCCTCCCCATGTACTCTATGTTCTCTCTAAACAGCTCACAAGAAATAATACTTTTCACTGTATCCCAATACATGCGATCGTAATAAATCAATTCAATTTTCATGCCTGGGAAAGGTAGGAACATCAGCAAACTTGGAAACGAGTTTCCAGTTGAAACCATTGAAACCCAGCATGCAAGTACAAGAGACTTCAGAGAAAGTGCTGAGTAGATGATCCTAGTTGGCCTCCCCCCAGCCCTCATGGATTCCAGCGTCTTGTTCACTCCACATTACATTAAGAACTGGCTGAGTACGCTGGCTACAGCAATGATTATTGGCTCTGACAACGATTCTCTGAACCAGAATTAGTTGTTATTTTAGCTAAACTGTTCTATTGCAGCTTCCGTTCCAGAATTGACTCTAATAACTTGGAAATTGCACACTTATGTCCAATTGACAGAAAGCAGGACAAATGAAACCAGCCAATTTCCACCCTATCAGTCTTCTCCCAATCATTAGTATATAGCTCCTTGAAGCAACACCTACTTACCAGCAACCTGATTGTCAATGCGGAGTTTCATTCTGCCAGAAGTAATTAGGTCTCAAGCTTATCACTGCCTTGGTCCAGACATAGATGCAAAAGCTGCATGTCAGAGGAGAAATGGAAATAATTGCTGTCGATATCAAGGTACTATTCAAAAGAAGACCTTCCTAAGGACCCCAAATAAAACGGAGATCAATTGTGGGGGGGAGTGAGAATCCTCCAGTGATTCGAATCCTACCCAATCCGACTGGAGGTAGTTATGGCTGCTGGATGTCAATCATTTCAGTATCACGATGTTGCCACTGGAGTTTCACAGGGAAATGTTCTTGGCTCAACCATTCTTGCTGCTTCCTTCATTATCTTCCCTCCATCGGAAGCTCAGCTGTGTAATGATTATCTGACAATTTCATAGTGCTGAACTCCATTTAACAATTCCTAAGGTAATGAAGCAGCCTGCACCAGCCAACTTCAACACTTGGACAACATACAAGCTTGGCTGAAAAAGTGGCTGGTACCATTTCATACCAGGCAAGTGCCAAGAAATCATCATCTTAATCAGAAGAAAGTCTAATTATTTTCCTTCTGACTTCCATTGACATCCTGGAAGTGATCATTGATCAGAAACGTAATTGGATTAGTTACGCAAACTGGGAAGAACCCCATACTCTGTGTTGAGTGACTCACTTACAAACCTCTCACAGTCTCTCCACCACCTCCAAGACTAATATCAAAGACTGATGAAGTATTTGCCACTCATCTGGATGTGTGCATCTATTACGACACTCAAAGGAAAGAGTCTTTCAGTAATCAGCCTCCCAACTCAAAACTCACTCACTGCACCAGTCACATACTGTGGCTGTAGTATGTACGATATACAGGATGCAGAGTAACAATTTACCAAAGGTACTTATCGTCTATCTTGCCTTCTACTCTGCTACCAAATGGACAAGAGCAGTAATATTACAAGAACATTACCAAAACCAAGCTATCCTACAAATTCCATACCATTCCTCCTCCCCTCTCTCTGTCTGTTCCATTCTTACTTCCCTTCCTCTCTCCTACTCTTCCTCCTTTCCTGACTATGTATAAAAGTGAGAGGGCACTGCATTGTCAGAGATGTTACCTTTCGGATGAGATTTTAGACTAAGGCTCCATCTTTTTGCTCAGATGGATGTAACAGATCCTATGGCTTTATTTTAAAGATGAGCAGTAGAGCTATTCCCAGTGTCCTGGTCAATATTTACCCCTCAAGTAACATCAAAGAAAACAGATTGGACTGCTGTTTCTGAGCACCAGGGCATCATATTGGGAGGGATACCCCAAAGATGCGCTGGGGAATCTCCTTTGGACAGGTAAGGTTTTCACAGCAATTGCCAAAATGATATTGATGAGTTGGAGTGGGCACTAAAATGGCAGATAAGACCATAGGATACAGAGACAGAATTAGGCCATTTGGCCCATCGAGTTTACTCCACCATTCAATCATGGCTGATAAGTTTCTCAACTCAATCTCCCACTTTTCCCCATAACCCTTGATTCTTTTACCAATCAAGAATCTATCTACCTCTGTCTTAAATACACTCAATGACCTGGCTTCCATAGCCTTCTATGGTAATGATTTCCATGAAGTCGTCGCCCTCTGGCTGAAAGAATTTATCCTCACCTCAGTTCCAAAGGGTTGCCCCTTAACTCTGAGGCTGTGTCCTTGGATCCTAGTCTTTCCTACTAATGGAAACGCATTCATCACATCAACTCTATCCAGGCCTTTAATTATTCTGTAAATTTCAATGAGAACCTCCCCTCATCCTTCTGTACTTCATCGAGCGCAGACCCAGAGTCCTCAGTCACTTCTCATATGTCAAGCTTTTAATTCCTGAGATCATTCTTGTGAACATCCTCTGGTCTCTCTCCAAGGCCAGCACATCCTTCCTTAGATATGGGACCCGCAATTGCCCACAATATTCTCAATGTGGTCTCACCAAAGCCTTATAAAATCTCAACAGTACATCCCCCAGACCGCTATCCCTTAGGAGCCTCGCCCCCAATCACTCTGATACCCCTATGAAGCTTCCCACATTCCCAAAGGACTACACACACTGACACAACTCCACAACTCATTCCCTCATCTCCATGGGGACTCAGTTGGGCAACTGAGTCAAGTGATGAATATTCCATCATATTCCTAACTTGAGTTTTATGTAGTGCTTTCGAAGTACATAATTACCAGTTCTGTTTTCTCAGAATAATCTCAGAAGCCAGATGTCATCCAGTGTGATACCACTGCCAATGCTGTATTTGATTATGAAATATCTGAATGTGAAATTTCACTCACCTAGGTGGCAAATGATAAAGAGCTTTTTATCCATGTTCACACGCCATTCACATCAAGGACTCTATGCTTTTAGTGGTGTATTGACCAGAGTAAAGATGTGTAAAGGTTTGTAGTGGGGTTCTCCAGGGATTGGTAATGGGACCCTTGCTTTTCTTGGTATTATTAATGATCTAAATCTTGGTGTACAGGGGAATTCACAATTCAAAATTTGCGGATGTACAAAATTTGTAAACTGTGAGGACAGTTTAAAACTTCAAAAAAATCATATAATACACGTGGAATGGGGCAATAGGTGGCAGATGAAATTCAATGCAAAGAAATATTAAGTTAGTTTGGAAGGAGGAACATGGAGTGACAGTAAATAATAAAGAATACAATTCTAAAGGGATACAGGAGCAGAGGGGCTTGGGTGTACATGTACCTAAATCATTAAAGGTGGAAGGACAGATTGAGAAATCAGCGAATAAAGCATACAGCATCTTAGGCTTTATTGATTGGGTCAGAGAGTACAAGAACAAGGAGGTTATGTTGAACTTGTATAAGGCACTAATTCTATCTCCACTGAAGTACTGCATACAGTTCTGAGTGTAAGAAGGATGTGAAGACATATTGGAGAGAGTGTGAAAGAGGTTCACAAGAATGGTTCCAGGATGAGGAACTTCACTTATGAAGATAGATTGGTGATATTGGTCTATTCCTCGGAGAAAAGGAGACCGAGAAGAGATTTGATAGAAGCATTCAAAATCATGAGGGGCCTGGATGGACTAGATAGGGGGAATCTGTTTCCTTTGGTGGAATATTTGACAATCAGTGGGCTGTGATTTAAAATAATTAATAAAAGAAATTGAGATGAGAAAAGGCAAGAAGTGGTTCTGATCTAGGGGGCTGGGAATATAGTGGAGGTAGGTTCCATTGAGGTACTTTGTGGGCGGCACGGTAGCACAGAGGTTAGCACTGCTGCTTCACAGCTCCAGGGTCCTGGGTTCGATTCCCGGCTCTGGTCACTGTCTGTGTGGAGTTTGCATGTTCTCCTCATGTCTGCTTGGGTTTCCTCCGGGTGCTCCGGTTTCCTCCCACAGTCCAAAGATGTGCGGGTTAGGTTGATTGGCCATGCTAAGAAATTGCCACTTAGTGTCCAGGGTAGTGGAGGTTAGAGGGATTAGTGGGTATAATATGTAGGGATATGGGTGTCGGGCCTGGGTGGGATTGTGTTTGGTGCAGACTTGATGGACCAAAGGGCCTCTTTCTGCAGTGTAGGGTTCTATGATCTTTAAGAGGAAATTAGATGATTACCTGAAAAGAAACAGGATGCAGGGTTATGGGGAGAAGGCAGGAAAATGGCATTGGATAAAATGCTAATTTGGAAAGCCAGTGCAAATACCATGGGCCGAATGGCCTCTTTCTGCATTGTAAATGTTCCATGTTGATAGTAGTGGATTCTAAGTTGGGGTTCACACTTCAGTTTTACCCTTTGTATGAAAGTGAAACTAAAAAATGGAATTAATCTGGTTGTGCAGCATTCTCTAATAAAGGCTGCTCCTTAGCTCTGGTGAAAAGCCATCCACCTGAAACATTAGCCTGGATTCTCTGACCTCATCAGCAGCTGGGATTCTCTGGTCCCGTGACTGTAAATGGAGAATTGGCTGAGTGCCAAATTCTTTGTTCTTGCTGGCAGCAATGGTGGGGCAGGTGAATCCAGAGAATTATGCCCACTGGTTCTGTCTCTCTCTCTGTCTGATGCTGCTAGACTTGCTGAGTATTTCAAGCATTTGCTCTTTTTATTTCTGCATCTTCGTTAACTGGGTAAAAATTTTAAAAAATGATTGACCCCTTAAGATAAATTGAAGGAATGAAACTCCTTCATTCCCATCAGTTCCAGATCCATTTTCAAATTTACATCAGAAACATGAAATTACTCTAACTTTATGCGCATAACCGACATCAAGATATTAGCCGGAATTTTACCACCATGCCCGTCCTGGAATCATAGCGGGAAAAGGGGGGAGAAATGGAAAGGTCTGTTGACCTCAGGTGGCATTGTATCTCAGGACGACCGAGACCATAAAATCCCATCCATTATGTCCAATCTGAATTGTCACAACAAAGCAAAATGTCTCATTAATCATGGGACAAGGACATCTGTATTCAGTCATTCAAATTTGTCTATCTGAGTAATTCCTAATTGATCCAATTCCCATCAAATAAATTCAGAAATCACTTCAGTGCCCGTCTTTATGCAACAATGCCTTCAGGTTACAAATGTCAGGGTAAATCTCAGAGAACTGCATCCTTCATCTGAATGTCATTTTCACTCTGGTGGTATGTATTTGTGTCTTCAAGCATGCAAACTGTGAGTTATTCGAAACCAAACATAACAAAGCGCTTGATAGCTGTCATAAATCTGCATTAAAGCAATCATTGCAGATTGATGAAGCTGAAAATTGTACCTCTTGTAGCAATGTCATGTGATTGCTGAAGTTTGGTAAGACAAATGAGAATCCATGTTAAACATCCTCACATCTCTTTGAGCACCAGTGATGTTCCAGATGGTTTAGAGTTATGATAAACATGTGGCATAGTTATAATCCTGTACATTACCTCTATAGCATATGGCTGAGAATGTGCTCATATTTGTGTTTTCTGAGTGCGTGGTGGGACTGTCAACATCTTATCAAAATATTGCATGCGATTAAATTAATGCCCTTTTGATTTATTATTGTCATATGTATTAGTATACAGTGAAAAGTATTGTTTCTTCCACGCTCTGCAGACAAGTCATGCCACTCATAGGAAGGGAAAGGAGAGAGTGCAGAATGTAGTGTTATAGTCATAGTTAGGGTGTAGAGAAAGATCAACTTAATATAAGGTAGGTCCATTCAAAAATCTGATGGCATCAGGGAGGAAGCTGTTCTTGAGTTGGTTGGTACATGACCCAACAGAAGAAGGCAGAAGAGAGAATGTCTGGGGTGCATAGGATCCTTGATCATGCTGGTTGTTTTTCTGATGCAGTGTGAAGTGTAGACAGAACCAATGGATGGGAGGCTGGTTTGTGTGGTGGACTGGGCTTCGTTCACGAACCTTTGTAGTTTTTTGCAGTCTTGGACAGAGCATGGACCATGCCATGCTGTGATACATTTGGAAAGGATGTTTTCTATGGCGCATCTTAGAAGTTAGTGAGAGTCATAGCTGACATGCAAATTTCCTTAGTCCTCTGAGAAAATAGAGACGTTCGCGGGTTGTCTCATTTGTGCAAAATAGCTTGACGAGCGGTGAATGTTTGGGTTATTCCTTCAGTGCTTTCCAAAGTTTTAAACACCTTTCAATGAACTAAATTTATGTCCTTCATTAGAAATAATTGCTTGTCTGCAATAGCAAATAAGTAGCAATGTTTTTATGTAAGAAAGATAAAAGTTGGATGATGAAAGGTCATCGGCCTGAAACATTCCCTCTGTTTCTCTTCACAGACGTCGCCTGATCTGAGTTTTTTCAGCCTTTCTTTTATTCTTATTTCAGGTTGCCAACACCCACAATATTTTGCTTTCGTTGTAGCAATGTTTTATGTTTATTTCCTAATCATTTTTGATTTATTTTATTATGTAACTGTATGCAGGAACCATATGCGTCAAAGTTTACCAGCTGTTTTAGGTTGCCTTCCCACAACACACTTTCTAGTGGCTCCATTTGTCTGTTTTAAGATCATTATTTCAAGGTGACAACCATCAATTTTCATTATCCAGATATTGTTAATCTGACCAAATATTGTCAAGCAATCTGTGTTACTGGATTGTTAGTGAGATTTTCTTTTATTATGCATTCGTGAGATATGGCAGTCATTGGCTGGCCAACATTTATTGCCCATCTCCAGTTGCCGTTATTCAGGGAGCACTTGAGAGTCAACTGCATTGCTGTGGCTCTGGAGTCACATGTAGGCCAGACCAGGTAAAGACGGCAGACTTTCCTAAAGGACATTAGTGAACCAGATGGGTTTTTTCGACAATCAACAATGGTTTCATGGTCATTTGCAGATTCTCAATTCCAGATTTTTTTATTGAATTCAAATTCCGCCATCTGCTGTGGTGGGATTCGAACCCTGGTCCCCAGAACATTAGCTGAGTTTCTGGATTAATAGTCTACCGATAATACCACTGAGCCATTGCTTTCCCTGAGTTGTGAATTTTAATGTTAAATTCTTCAATTAAAATGGCAATATTTCGATCCAAATATTATAAACATGTGCTGAATGCCTCCAGGCCCATTTATAATAAGTCAGCCATGACTACTTAGGCAGAATTTCCCCAGCTACCCAGCTAGGAAATATGCCCCGTGGCAGTGGCAGCAGCATGGAATGTTTCCCGCTGTGGAAGTCGACTGGAAAATACACCATATCTTCCAGGCTCAAGCTCATTAATTATGCAACTGGGGTTTTGCACTGTATTCTGTGGCAGAGCAGACTTAATGGCATATAGTCTGCCATTGTACCTCGGCACCATCTTGAAAAGGCTCCCTACATCATGACCCACTGTTGAAGAAAGAAGCTGCATCTCCAGAGAAAGAAGATATTTCTCCGTGAACATTCGGAAAATAGAACTCTTTAATGACAATAAATCTGGAAGATCTAGCTGTAGCTGTCCTCTCCCCACCGAACCCCACCCCAAAGCTGATGTGTTGTTTTGGGATCCAGGCTTGCCGGCAGCTTCCATTTCGTACTCTGGAGGTACTTTTTGGTTGAATCCCAACATCTGCATGCCATGTTGCTCCAGATGTATTTTGCACTGGTGTGTTTTATCGCTGGAGCCATGGAGAATTGGGTGTGGGTAGAAAAATCTGGGTGGACCTTCAACTGTGTCCCACTAGTGGAATGCAAGTCAGATTCATGCCAACCTCCATTAGGTTTCCCGATCTGCTATTGTGGGCATCAGTGGAAGATACGATGGGAAAATCATGCTGGCATGAAACTGATTTTTTGCGCTTCCCCCTAAACTCTACCCCCTCGCTCCACCCGACAGGGCCATGGAAAAATTCCACCCTAAATATTGCTAAAAATATGATGACTTGATATAGTAAAAATTAGACACTGCGGATTAATGACATTGAAAGTCATACCCTTCGTGGATCTCATGCAACAGCTCCAAAGATCATAAAAATATGGCAGTCCCCATTAAAATTAAGGTGCTCAGCCAAAACTCCATTCATTGCAGTGGGACTGGAGAATCCCAGCCATGGGCTTGGCTATAACTTTCAGTTGTTAAAATCTAACCTTCAGAAATCTAAAGACATTTAACAATTTTTTTTTGTGCAAAGTAACAGCAATTCGCAATCTCCTTACCTTCTTGTTACCAGTTTTTAACTCAGCAAAGAAAATATCATTGAAGTCCATGGTCCAATTGTTCTTTACATTACTTGTCAGCATAGTTCCATTCTCGAGCATATTTCCTGAATTCAAATGTAGTAAATCTTCATTTTGATTTAATAATGTCAAAATGGCATTTTTGTGCATGAACAACTCATTTATCACTGGTAAGATCTTTTATTTAGCTGTTTCAATTATATTGTTGAGATGCTTCTTACATTCACTCAAAATGGTTTTGTATTCTTGCTTTGTTTGTTCTTTGAACATTTTGTGATTCATTTCTCCAAATCCCACTTTGTACTATAAGACCATAAGACACAGGAGCAGAATTAGGCCATCGAGTCTGCTCTGCCATTCAATCATGATTGATATTTTTCTTCCCATTCTCCTACCTTTTCCTCATAACCCTTGATCCCCTTATTAATCAAGAACCTATCTATCTCTATCTTAAAGACACTCAAAGACCTGACCTCCACAGTCTTCTGCGGCAAGGAGTTCCACAGATTCACCACTCCTTGGCTGAAGAAATTCCTCCTCATCTCTGTTTTAAAGGACCTTCCCTTTTGTCTGAGGTTGTGCCCTCTGGTTCTCATTTTTCCTACTAGTGAAAACATCCTCTCCACTTCCACTCTACCCAGGCCTCACAGTATCCTAGAAGTTTCAATAAGATCCCTATATCCTTTCCATTTCTTTTTGAGCATTGTAAATTACCCTCTCATTTTGAAGTTTCATACTTTGTTCTAATCCTTTGTATTATTTATGAATTACATGAGTCCAGATGGCAACAAGTTTTAAATATTCCTTTGTAAAATATCCAATTACCTGTATTCTAACTGTTGCATTGTGCATTATTACTGACAAACACTTTTAAACTGGTGTCTTTGTTCATTAGTATGGAAATATAATTTTGTAATTTGTTAGGGACCAGATCAGAAACCCTAAGGTACGTTGTGAAGTTTGACTAGAACTCAACTATTTTCCGCTTTAACATTATTGTGTGGATAAGGTTCTTCACTCCAGGTAACGATTCTATTGATGCACTAGGAAGCTTTTATCGAAACAAACTTTATTTTAGCAATACTGTTTAAATATAACAAACAAATTAGCTTAACTTTTGCCAATTGCAATATTCAAGCCAGACTATCTCACCCCCTAACCTACACATCTTTGGACTGTGGGAGGAAATTGGAGCACCCAGAGGAAACACACAGGCAGTCATCCAAGGCTGGAATCGAACCCGGGTCCCTGACACTGTGAGGCAGCAACACCAAGTATTGTGCCACCCGATCTGATTTGTGAAAGTTTGTTTTTTGTGTTATACAGGTTATCTTTCAATTGCTTGTTTTTTGCAATAAATGCCTCCATTTTTGTCCACACACGCCAACTAATTACCAAGAATGAAATATATCCCTTCAATAGGTAATTTAGGTATAATTACCACCAAAATAATTCAATTTATAAAGTCTCTTCTTAAATTCACTTTATACAAATAAACATGTTCATCCATCCCATTAATATCTCTTCTTAAATTTTTTCCCTTCACAAAATTATCTGGAACACAAATTTTATCATTAGCCACCATCAATGATTAATCTGCCCTTCTAATCAGCAAAATTTTGATATGTTTACTCACTTTATTGGACCAGAAAGGGAATACTTCAGGCTTTGAAACAAATACTCCAGAACCTCTAATTGCCTGACTTCCTTCACCAGTTCTCAAAGAAACATTCTTTCAGCCCTATTCCCCTTTCTCATAGATTATGAAGGAACATATTTCACCTGTACCACTGCTACAGATTTAGCAGCCATTTCCTTTCTGTGCTACCTTTCCTGCTTTCCTCCCATTTAATTTCCAACAATTTGCCTGAATATGTCCCACATTATTATCATGAAAACACTTAGCAAAGTCCAGATATCTTTTGGCCATTTCATCTGTTTTGTTACCTTTACAAAAGAAATAAAGAATGTTTCTAAGTCCCTTTCCTCAAACTTTGGATGAATTAGTATGCATTTAAACATCTCCCCACTGGGTTATGGTTTGGAAGAAAGGTCTTCCTCACCTTCCTCTGGTGTTTCTCTTTTAACTGCCAGCATTTTAAGTTGGAATTCTCTGTCTCTCTTCTTTTCTCTTTCTTCCTTTGTTAACTTTTCCATTTCCAATTTCCTGACTTCTTTCTTTCATTTTTTCTTTGTTCGTTCACGGGATGTAGCTGTTGCTGGCTGGGCCAACATTTATTGTCCAATGCTGAGGGAACTTAAGAGTCAGTCACACGTAGGCCAGACCAGGTAAGGACACAAGATTTCTTTCCCTGAATGACATTAGTGAATCAGATAGGTTTTTACGACAATCAACAATGGTTTCATGGTCATCATTAGATTTTTAATTCCAGATTTTTGTTGAGTTCAAATTTCATCATCTGCCATAGTGAGATTTAATCCTGGATCCCCAGAACATTGCCTTGGCTCTCTGCATTACTAGTTCATTGACAATACCACTGCACCATTGCCTCCCCAATTCTGTTTCCCCCAAAGGAGGTTACTTCATTTCTAATTCTCTTTCTGTTTCTAATTGTTCCACTTGTGACTGAATTTTAGCCAAGTCTCAAGCTCTCTCATATCTCTTGCAATTTCAAAGCTTAGCTGTGCTTTCAATTATGTCTACTTTCCTTATCCTTGCAAGTAGTCCCAACTGCAATCTATCTGCCAATTCAATTCACTGACTCTTGATTATTTTCTGTAAACAAGTCAAGTTTACAAAAGTCTTTAGAAAAGTCTTAGCAATTTCCACCAGCACTTTGAATTCCAACCTGTATATCAGCAATTCAACTGAATGTCTAGTACTTCTGTACCCCACACATTTATTTTAAAAAGGATTCACAGATCCCACCTTATAACAATAAATTCCAGACCTAGATTTATTATTCGGCATCCGATAATTTGCTTTTCACATTTCAAGTCCTGTAAGAGACCCCACTTTGGTTATGATCCAAACTGATATTATTACTGAACAGTCAGATCCCAGAGTGAACCCTGGCTCAAACTTTTTTTTGTTTAGAGATATGGATGAACAGGACTATTGATTAATTTTTAACAAAAGAGTAATACATTTATTTGACAAAAAGATCAGCTATAATTCACTATTTCTTCACTCCCAGTAGACCTTCACACAACTTACAAAATATCTTGCACTCGAATGTTCTGAAAAAGTACACAGTCATGTAAACCAATAGGCAAAATGTGGTTAGATATCACACTCTGAAACCAAGGTGCCACCTAATTCAACTTTTGTGGAATTCTGATCAGATTTCCCCTAGATATTTAACACACTGTGAGCAATTTGGTCTCACTGGAACTCTGACTGCCACATGAGGGTTTCCAAACACCACTCTCAAAGAATGCACTTGGAAATCTTCCCCCACACAAGGATTTCTCTCAGATGCCTCCACCAATGATCCACATCCAGGATTTCAGCCTCTCTATTTAGTATTCCTCTACCTTGGATCGCCATGTTCATTCAAACTTCCATGCAATCTCTCAGCTACCTAACAATGCCAACAGAACACCACTTCTTCACAGGCTATCTTAAGATGCCATGAATTATAGGATTACTTCAGATATCCAGTTTCTTACTTTAAATCTTGGTCTTGCAGCTGTATTTTAAATTAGAGTACTTACTCTGCTTTGTACTTTAATTTCACCCAACAGGACCATGTTCAACTTCTTTTCCTTCGTTCCTTTAATGTAACTGTCCTCTTGAGATGTTCTTTTTGTCCCAACTCCCTGGTTTCTTGACTTTCTTTTGTTCTTTTTGGGAAGTCAACTCCCTGTGGCTCCCTTGTCTGTCCAGCTTCTTCTGGGCCAAGCTTAAAACTACACTCAAAAGTTCTTTCCAACAGACCCTGGTTTCTAAGCAACAGCCTCAGCTTTCTTTAAACCCTAATGGTTTTTATGTCATAACTCATTATCATACCTGCATCTGAACCAAGACCAAAGTTATTAACCCTTTCAAATACAAAACCACAAATATTAAACTTATTTATTACTTTATTTCTAATATGCAAAAATACAAATACAGATTACTTAAAGCTACTTTTGTTTCCTAACAGTTCAATCTACCATGGAATTATTGTATACATGTGCAAATAATTTATCTTATTAAATGAAAAATAAAAAGGGTTGTTATACTTGGCTGATATTTCTGATGAGCATACTCCACTGACACAGTGGAATAGAATTCTGATGAATTCATTGGAATACTGTATGCAGTTCTGGTCACTCTATTATAGAAAGAATATTATTAAACTAGAAAGAGTGCAGAAAAGATTTACCAGGATGCTATCAGGACTTGATGGTTTGAGTTATAAGGAGAGGCTGGATAGACTGGGACTCTTTTCTCTGGAGTGTAGGAGGGATGATCTTATAGAGGTCTATAAAATAATGAGGGGCACAGATCAGCTACATAGTCAATATCTTTTCCCAAAGGCAGAGGAGTCTAAAACTAGGGCATAGGTAAAGGTGAGAGGGGAGAGATACAGAGGGGCAATTTTTTCAGGATAGTGAATGTCTGGAACAAGCTGCCAGAGATAGTTGTAGAGGTGGGTACAATTTTGTCTTTTAAAAAGCATTTAGATAGTTACATGGGTAAGATGAGTGTAGAGGGATATGGGCCAAATGCAGGCAATTGGGATTAGCTTAGGGGTTTAAAAAAAAAGTGGCATGGACAAGTTGGGCGGAAGGGCCTGTTTCCATGCTGTAAACCTCTATGACTCTACGAACATCAGAACTCAGGAGCAAGAATAGGACATTTAGCCCTTTGAGCTTGCTTTATCATTTGATAAAATCATAGCTAATCTGGTTGTGGTCTCAGATCCAATTTCCAGAAGTAGGATCCTAAATCTAACCAAAGGAAATATGAAGGCATGAGTTGGCTGTATAGATTAGAAACATAGAAAGTAGGTGCAGGAATAAGCCAACTGGCCCTTTGAGCCTGCACCACCATTCAATGTGATCATGGCTGATCATGCACATTCGATATCCCTTTCCTGCTTTCTCTCCATACCTGTTGATCCATTTAGGCACAAAGACCATGTCCAGCTCCCTCTTGAACAGATATAACAAACTGTCCCCAACAGCTTTCTATGAATCATAGAAACCCTACAATGCAGAAAGAGACCATTTGGCCCATCGAGTCTGTATCGACCACAATCCCATCCAGGCCCTACCCCCGTATTCCCACATATTCATCCGCTAATCCCTCTAATCTCAGGATACTAAGGGGCAATTTTAGCACAGCCAATCAACCTAACCCGCACATCTTTGGACTGTGGGAGGAAACTGGAGCACCCGGAGGAAACCCACACAGACATGAGAAGAATAGAAACTCCACACAGACAATGACCCAAACTGGGAATCAAACCCAGTTTCCTGGAGCTGCTAACCACTGTGCTACTGTGCCGCCAATGGTAGAGAATTCCACAGGTTCACAGCTCTCTGAGTGAAGAAGATCTTCCTCATCTGAATCCTGAATGGCTTACCTCTTATTCTTCAACAGTGACCTGTGGTGCTGGACTTCCCCAGCATTGGGAACATTCTTTCCACATGTAGCCCATCCAGTCCAATCAGGACTTTATACATTTCTATGAGATCCCCTCCCATTCTTCTAAATTCCAGTGAGTATAAACCCAATCAACCCAGTTCCTCTTCATATTTCAATCCTGCCGTATAATTGGGTGACTTCATTAAAAGGCATGACAGTGGATAGGCAATGGCTAATATTTTAGGAATGAATATTTGCACTGCAACTCATGTACATTCCTTTCTGGGGCAAAAACACAACTAGCAAAGTGGATGAATGATGGCTAAGAAAATAAATTAAGGCAAATGTTAGATCAAAAGAACAGTCATATAATGTTGGTAGAAAAAGTAGCAAACCTGAGGTTGGGGAACAGTTTAGAATTCTGCAAAGGAGGTCTGAGAGATTGCTTAAGGGGAACAATAGGGTATATGAGTAAAGTTTCAAGAAACAAAGAAGTGGACCGTAAAAACTGATGTAACTATGTAAAAACAAAAAAAAGTCAAGACAAATGTAGGTCCCTTACTGACCAAAATGGGAGAATTAATAATGGAAAATAAGGAAATGGCAGGGCAATTATACAGCAGTTATTTATTTATTTATTAGTGTCACAAGCAGGTTTACATTAACATTACAACTAAGTTACTGTGAAACTCCTAGTCGCCACACTCCTGCGCCTATTTAGGTACAGTAAGGAAAAATCTTAGCATGACCAATTCATCTAACTAGCACATCTTTCGGACTGTGGAAGAAAACCAGAGTACCTGGAGGAGAATGTGCAGACTCCATATAGATAGTGACCAAATCTGGGAATCAAACCCGAGTTCCTGCTGCTGTGAGGTAGCAATGCTAAACACCTGCCACCATGCCACCACAAAGATAGTTCTAAAAAATAGTTCTATCTTTATAGAGGAAGACACAAGTAACCTTCCAGAGATGTTAAGGAAGGCAGGGTTTAATGTGAAGGAGCAATTGAAGGAAATTAATATCAATTTAAAAAAGGTGCTGAAAAAATGAATGGGCCTGACAGTTGATGAATCCCTCGGGACTGATAATCTACATTTAAGGATTCTAAAGAGGTGGCCACAGAAATAATGAATGTGTTGTTTGTCATCTTTCAACATTTTGTAGATTCTGGAACAGTCACAGCAGATTGGAGAGTGGCAAAGGCAATCCTAGTATTAATAAAAGGAGGGAGGGAGGGAAAAATGGGGAATTACAGACCAGTTAGCTCAATATCAGTAGTAAGAAAAATGCTAGAATCTATTTAAAAGGATATGATAACAGGACATTGAGAAAACAACAAACGGATTAGAAAAAGTCAACATGGGTTTATGAAAGAGAGAAATTATGCTTGACAAGCTTACTGGAGTTTTTTTGAGAATGTATCTAGTAGAACAGATAAGGGAGAACCAGTGGATGTGATGCATCTGTGTTTTCAGAAAGTTGTCGTAAAGTCCCACAGAAGAGATTAATGTGCACAATTAATCTGCATTAGACTGGGGATAATATATTGTCATGGATTCAGAATTAGTTTGCAGACAGGAAACAAGGAGTAGGAATAAATGGGTCTTTTTTTGGAATGGAAGGCAATAATTAGTGGGGTACCAAAGCGTTCAGTGCCTGGGTCCCAGCTGTTGACAATATATATGAATGATTTGGATGAGAGAATCAAATATTCCAAGTTTGCTGACAACTCAAAACTAAGTAGAATTGTGAGTGGTGAAGAGGAAGTAAAGCAGCTTCAAAGCAGTTTAGAAAGTTGAGTGAATGGAACATACATGGTGGATGCAGCTCATGTGAAGTTATCCACTTCAGGAGGAAAAACAGATTGGCAGCGTACTATTTAAATGGTGATAGATTGGGAAGTGATGATGCAAAAAGGAAGCTGAGTCTCCTTGCATACCAGTCATTGACAGTCTGCAAGCAATTAGGAAAGCAAATGGTATGTTGGCCTTCATTGCATGAGGATTTGAGTGCAGGAACATGGATGTCGTATTGTAGTCGTTTAGGGCCTTGGTGAGGCCATATCTGAAATATTATGCGCAGTTTTGGTCTCCTTATCGAAAAAAAAGTTATACTTCCTACAGAGAGAATGCAGCAAAGGTTCATCAGACTGATTCCTAGGGTGGCAGGATTGTTACATGAAGAGAGATTGTGTTGACTGGGCCTGTATTAATGAGTTTAGAAGAATGAGGGAATCTCATTAAAACATGTAAAATTCTGACAGGACTGGACAGACTGGATGCAGGGATGATATTTCCCCTGGTTCGGAGGGGTGGGGGGAGGTGTCTAGAACAAGGGGTCACAGTCTCAGAATATTTAAAACTGAGATGAGGAGAAATCAGTCAGAGGGTGATGAACCTGTGGGATTCTCTACCATAAAAATCTGTGGAGGCCAAGTCACTGAATGTATTTAAGAAATGAATAGGTAGATCTTAAGACAGGAAAGGCATCAAGATATATGGGGATAAAGGAAGTATAGCAGTGAGATAGAAAATCAGCCATGATCACATTGAATGGTACAGCAGACTCAATAGGTCAAATGGCCAACTCTTGCTCCTATTTTCTGTTTCCTGTCTGACCCTTATAACTCTTGAGTTCCTTGTCTATTAACAATCTACCTAGATCAGCCTTGAATAAATTCAATGGCCCAGCCACAACTAGTTTTTGGAGAAGAGAATTCCATAGACTTATCACCTTCAGAGAAAGAAAATTCTCCTCACCTCCATTTTAAAAAAAACTTCTAATTTAAAAAAGTGTCCCATGGTGTTCAGTCACCTCCACAAGAGGAAATACCTTCCTTATATCCACTTTGCCAAGCCCCTCTCAGGGTATCTTATATATTTCAATGAACATAGAAAATAGGAGCAGGAGCAGGCCATTTGGCCTTTGAACCTACTCCACCATTCATTATGCTCATGGCTGATCATCCTAATAAATAACCTATACCTGCTTCAGAACTTTAAAATCTAAGCAAAAAGTGCACACGTATAAAAAATAGTAAATCTAGGTTTCAATCCGAACCATTTGTTGTCAAAGTTCTGAAATATTGATGACATTTTAAAAGTTTATTTATTAGTTCCACAAGTAGACTTACACTAATACTACAATGAAGTTATTGTGAAAATCCCCCAGTTGCCGCACTCCAGCGCCTGTTTGGGTACACTGAGGGAGAATTTAGCATTGCCAATGCATCTAAGCGGCACATCTTTTGCACTGTGGGAGGAAACCAGAGCACCTGGAGGGAGCCCACGCAGACACGAGGAGAATGTCCAGACTGAGCACAGACGGTGACTCAAGACAGGAATCGAACCCAGGGCCCTGGCATTGTGCGGCAGCACTGTGCCACCCTGAGATGAGGTGTGAACACTGGCATTTGTTCTAAATGTCTCAGTGCAATGCACTGTTTGCCAAATTTAATATTAAGCATCCTTTTATGGTGAATAGAGGTTTGGAAAATTCAAATGTGCTGAGTGAAAAAGTGTGTTTTATCAATGCTGTGTAATTTTATACCTTCCTTATTTGAGGTTTTCTGTAATGTTTAAGCATTTCCAGTTAGCCATTTACATTGGAAAATGAATGACTGTTGCATTTCACCTCCGAGATCTAGCAATTATGTCGGAAATGTCAAATCCATTTTATAATTCCCACGGAGAAGAGACGTTAGTTTCCACTTTCTGATTAATTTAAATCTTGCTGCCCAAAATAAATAGAAAGATTTACATAGTTTTTCTTTAATTTTCCCTTTAAGGCTGAATGCTGTTGTGCAACATCACTGTCAGCATTACATTACATGATCAGACACATGAGTAATGATTCCAATGCCAATGGTTGGGCAGCATCGCTTTTTGGTGCCCTTGGAGTGAAATATTTTACTCCAAAATATAACAGTTCTGCAACTAACTAATATAATCAAGGTAACTTCTTCACAGTTCAGCTGACGCTAATGCAGTGTGTTAACTGGCAGCCCATTACTGATAATTAATATTATCTTTCAAACTTTTCTAAGCTATTATGATTGACAGATCAAAGCATTCGTTATGACTTATATCTGGCTATAAATCATATTCAAACTAACTTCTTCGTCCCTCCAACAAATGCCAACAGATGGATGACACTACTCATTAACGTATAAAAGTCAAAACCTACAGTATTTGCCCTGTGGAAATGACTGTGTGGATTTTCGTCGGCTGCTAATTGTAGCCTGCAGAATGAAATTTAATATATTTTGACACAGCCCAAATCCCTTGGTAACAGATGCTCTTTTAATGATAGCAAGTTGCCATCTGCAAGTTCAGTGCTTGTGATGGTGTTCTTGTCAGTCCTGACCCACTATTTGATCTCATGCTGTGAGGCAACACTGGGGAGCATCTGTCAGTGTGTGGAATCTTAAGAGGTATCCCTGAGACTGGCTGACTTTCTGTTACTGAAATGTTATGCTACCTCATGTCTACTTGTACAAACACTTAAGCTTCAGTATAGCCCTTATGCATGTGATGTTATAATCTATGCATAATTATATACATAATTGATGCCACTCAGAAAGAAAAGGGGGTGCAATCTCAAAATAACAAAAAACACATTTTCCCAGCTATTCTGGTTAGATACATGGATGGGGAAGATGAGGGTTTAATACAGCACTGATACACTATTGTTTGATGTTGTTGTACATATATTCTACAATATTCTAAAATAGTTGAGGGCTAAAAATGATCCAATATCTCAGTGCACTTGAGCTGTAACTCCAGGAGGATTGTGGTAGATAGGCCCTGAAAATAGTCCCAGACTTGATTCGGTGATGCGTTACCTTGGGATTTCAAAGGCCTGTGTTCCTCTTCATGTAGCGTCTGCATTGTCCAAGGGTTGCTGATCATGACTCAGGTGATATCACGATGAGGCAAGGCGAGGCGCGGGCTCCAAAAACTGCCTCAGCCAGTGCAGAAATTGAATTTGCGCTGCTGGTGTTATTCTGCTTCACATTCTAGCCGTCTAGTCAACTGAGCTAACTGGCTCCGCCTCTGGCAGTCTCAATAAACAGACCACTAATGCAAAGAGACTCACTGGTCCAAGAGAACGTTTGAATAGAACATCCAGCAATATATAAGAGATAGTCATCAACTTCAGGAAGCATAGTGGAGGACATGCGCGTGTCTACATTGACAAGGCTGAAGTGGAAATTGTCGAGAGCTTCAAATTTTTAGGTGTCCAGATCATCAAAAACTTGTCCTGGTCCCTCCATGCTGGTGCTATAGTTAAGAAAGCCTACCAAAGTCTCGACTTTCTCAGGAGGCTAAGGAAATTTAGCATGTCCACTATGACACTCATCAATTTTTATAGAGGCATCATCGAAAGCAAAAGAGAAAATGCTGGAAAATCTCAGCAGCTCTGTAAGGAGAGAAAAGAGCTGACATTTTGAGTCCAGGTGACCCTTTGTCAAACCATAGAAAGCATTCTTTCTGGTTGTATATCAGCTTGGTATGGAGCCTGCTCTGTCCAAGACCGTAAGAAATTACAAAGGGTCTTGAACGAAGCCCAGTCCATCATGCAAACCAGATTCTCATCCATTGACTCTGTCCACTTCCCATTGCCTTGGAAAAACAGCCAGCATAATCAAGGACTCCGCACACCCAGGACATACTCGCTTCCACCTTCTTCCGTCGAGAAAATGATACAAAAGTCTGAGGACACGTACCAGCTGACTCAAAAATAGCTTCTTCCCTGTCTGCCATCAGGCTGTTGAATGGACCTACCTCATATTAAGCTGATCTTTATCTACACCCTAGCTATGACTGTAACACAAAATCCTGCACCTTCTCCTTTCCTTCTCTCTGTACGATATACTTTGTGTAGCACGTAAGAAACAACACGTTTCACTGTATATTAGTACATATGCCAATAATAAATCAACTCAAATAGAGGCCTGCTTGTATATGGAAGCATGGCTACCTGGGAAGTATGATTAGACGTATTAAATATTTTTGGATAACTTTCTTAATCCCTTTGGGATAAGGTTGACCATTTTGGTGCTATTTCTGAGGACATTGTTCACTGCTGGGATTCCTGACTTCATTTTGTATGTGAGTACCTGGGATATTCCTCTAATCGACTGAACTCTGCTTTGGACCATTTAAACAAGACATTTCCCAGTGACCCTGCAGGCTCTGGCAAGGTCAGTGATGGGTGTGATTTTTTATCTAATTGCTTTGATTGTGGCCAAAAGATTTTCAGCTGAGTTGTATTTATCAGGATTTGAGTAAAGATTGTGCATGACAGCATAATAACCATTGGTATTAACTTTTGATTCAACCTTGCAGGTGTTGTGTGGAGCTTTCTGTTAGATTTGGAAGGGTGGGAACAACTCATTACCGGCTACTTGCCAAGGCAGCATGTTGGCACAGTGGTTAGCAGTGCTGCCTCACAGCTCCAGGGACACAGGTTCAATTCCAGCTTTGGGTGACTGTCTGTGTGGAGTTTGCACACTCTCCCAGTGTCAGCGTGGAGTTCTGCCAGGTACTCCGGCTTCCTTACACATTTCAAACATGTGCACTTTAGGTGGATTGGACATACTAAATTACTCCCAGAGGGTGGGATTCCTTGGCCGTGTTGCCTGAAAACCGGAGATTCCCACCGCACTTCAATGAACCTTTACATGGTCTGCCACCCCCAACCCCCCCGCTAGAATTCCAGTGGCAGGAGGGATGGGAGAATTCCGGCCTTAGTGTCCCAAGTTGTGTAGGATAACTATGGGTATTTATCATCTATGTTTCTATGGAGGTGAGGAGACATTTCTTCACCCAAAGAGTGGTGAGAGTGTGGAATTCATTACCAAGGAAGTAGTTGATGCCAAAACATGGAATATATTGAATATATTCAAGAGGCAGCTGGATATAGCACCCCTGGTGAATGGGATCAAAATTTATGGGGAAAAAGCAGGATTAGGCTATTGAGCTGGTTGATCAGCCATGATCGTAATCAATGGTGGAGCAGGGTCAAAAGGGCCAAATGGCCTCCTCCTTCTCCTATCTTGTATGTTTCTATGTAAATAGATTTGCCGTGGAAAATGTGCGGGGTTACAGAGATAGGGCAGGGAATCGGGCCTGGATAAGTTACTCTGCCAGAAAGTCGGTGCAGACCCAATGGTCTGAGTGGCCTCTCCTGCAATGTAGGGATTTTATGATTCTGTGAATGTAATGAATAATTCTATAGTTCCCTCTATGTGTGGCGTAAGTCCCAACTTCAGGAAGCAATAAGCATTTTGTTTATGCATGTGCATGCTTCATTTTGTCAAACAGTTTGATGATTGGAAAAGAGCAGCTTAATGCGGGACATAAAGATGCTTAACATCCTGCTCACCAGTGTGAATCTTCAGTAACATAGCTGGTGCTGGTGAGCACCTTTACTGAGGGTTTGGTGTCAGCAGCCACACTGATTACCCAGGATTTTAACTGGACTGCTGATGTATTTTTTGATAACTTTTTTTTTACTCTGAAGTTATGTTTTCAAATAATTTTGAAAATGGGGACAATGATCAATGATCAGGTAACATTTATGTTGATTTTCTTTAAAAAAAGATTAAGTGGGTGTGTGTTTGCGAGAGAGAAATATAATTTGACTATTCTGATTGCTGTTGCTTTCATTTTGGATAAATGGCAGAAAATGTATTAAGCTGCCTGAGTCAGTGAGTACATGGAATGGACATTTACATGTATGTGGTTTTATTGAATGTTACTTCAGTTTTCCAAAAACAGACCCATTGAATTATGGACCCATTTAATTATCTTACCTGTGGTTTGTCTGAAAACATCCGTCCTAGTCACGTAAAACTGTGAGCCAGAGATTTTGATTTCTAACATCTATGGGTTAGATTTTATGGTACTCTGCCCATGTTCCTGAAGGAAGGATAGGCTCAGAAAACACAGCCAATGGCCTCCTACCGGCTCCTGCCCACCCCATCATACAATCACAGAATCCCTCTACAGTGCAGAAAGAGGCCATTTGGTCTATCGAGTCTGTACTGACCACATTCTCATCCAGGCCCTATCCCCGTAACCCCACATATTTACCCTGCTAGTCCCTCTGACACAAAGGGGCAATTTAGCACGGTCAATCAATCTAACCTAACATCTTTGGACTGTAGGCGGAAATCGGAGCACCTGGAGGAAACCCATGCAGACATGTGGAGAAGGTGCAAACTCCACACAGACAGAGGCTGGAATTGAATCTGGATCCTTGGCGCTGTGAGGCAGCAGTGCTAACCATGCTGCTCCATGTCTTTTGTTTTATCATAGGCGGTGGAGGTATTGGCTGAACTTCTCACCCTTGGATCTACTGAGGCACTTAAGTATACAATTAAATGCCATTTAAGAGTTTCAACCCCTTCATCACTGCTCTTTTACCCACAGCAGGGGAAGATTTTGGCCAAGTGGCTAGATGGCAGGATTTAGCTCGTGTTGGGGAAGAAAGGAGAGACATCCTTTGGGAGATTTCATGCCCATCAGTGGTGTCCCCTCGCCCAAGTTCAGATCTTGCCCTCTCCTTTAAACTCCATGCTCCGTCCCCTGCCTAACATTCTCTTTGGCCTCTCAAACTTGGGAAGCCATCTCCATCAGCTCAATCAGTCTGCAAGCCAGGCCCCGCTGACATTCTGGATTCATCTTCAGTTCGGCTTCCATATCCTTCTCTTCTTCAGTTTCCAGCTGTAGTCCCAGTAGTGGCCACTTCTCAAACAAGATGGGGCTTTCTCCTCAGATGCAGGTGGAAGTTTTGCTTTGGAGCAATTAATGCACTGCTAAGCTTAAAATGGCCGTGGGACTGCCATTTTCCTTCAGAGTGGGCGTCCGACTGACTTTTTAGTCAGAGATGTGGTCGGGCAACATGGCGCCCCATGAGGTAGAGACGGGCAAAAAAGACAGACTTCATTCTTTGTTAGCTAATTTTGATTTCACTTCTTTAAAAAAATGAACAGGCAAATCAAGTGAGCAGCTCTGTGGGTAAAATAGGAAGTGAAGGTGGGAAAGAGATGGAGGAGGGAATTTGGTTGAGAGTAAGAGGATCTTTAACCCCTCACTGCCCAAACTGAGGAAGCCATTGGGAGTGGGAGTGGCGACAGCAGAGCAGGGGATGGGGAGGATGCAGGTTTTGGGTAGATAGTTGCAAATAATGAAGCAATGAGTGTGTTAATTGTGTTGAGTTAGGAAGAAGCCTGGGTACTGGAGAGGTGAGGAGGTGCTGGACATGATGGGAGTGAAGGGGTTGTCAGCATGAATGATTAGGAAAGGAATGGGAAGAAAGCTGCTGTAAGTATTTATTTTCCTGCAACATCCAACCACAGTGCAAATTAAAGCTATTTACGGATTCTTTACCAACCGCATACTCTTTACCACATGCTGAAAATAAAGAAGAGGAAGATGGATATAGGTGGCAAAGATAAGGAAATACAGGGACGATTCTGCCAAAAGTGCTGAATTGGTGAGAACACTGGTATAATTCACAATTGTTTTCTCAGTGCAACTTTAGACCCGAATCGCCAAACTGTGTAATGCAGAGGTCACAATTGCAAATCTCATTAAAAGCTTGGGAGGGCATGCGGTGGGCCTATTCACGCCGCAGAGTCTGAATGCATTAAAAAAAATTTAAAGGACTTACTTACCTCTCTTCCTGCCGGTTTCCTGTGCAGTCCTGACTGCGCCTGTTCTCTGGCTCTGGGAGGTACACATGTGTTGGGATAGCTTGTGCAAATCCCACAAAATGGCTGACATGGGATTCTCCCATCCCGATGCGCCAAAAGGTGTGTGCGTCGGGATGAGAGAATCGTCCCCAGAGTCTTGAACGTCTTTCATGACCTGAGGATATCTCTCAAGTCTCTTTACGGCTGTTCAGTACACTTGAAGTATCATCACTGTCATAACATGGGAAGTATGTGGCCAGTTTGTGCACACAAGGTGCCACAGACTGCATTGTGATAAATATCTGAATGTCTGCTTTCAGTGATGATGTTGTTGTGGTATAAATATTGTCCACAACATCAGAGAAAAGTCCCCTGCCCCTCTTAGAAATAATGCCAAGGCATCTTTACACCCACCTCAGAGGACAGGCAGGTCCACAGTTTAGCGTCAACATTTCCCAAGTTTGCTCAAAAGATAGGGGGATTTTTCTTTGGGAAGGACATTTATATTTACTTACACTCTGCATATTGCTTTAATTGTTTTTCCTATGGATGGCACTATTTTTGCATATTAACTTTGTTTATTAGGTACACTTCCTCAGCGTATTGTTGATGCCAAACAACTTGCAGCAAGCAAAGTGCTCAGCAGGAGATCTCCTTTGTGGTTCCTTTTTGCTGTGATTTACAGACAAGTTCACGAAAGCTCTGCAGCTGCAGGTGGAATAATATCTGAGGTGTTAGGAAGATTTTCCTGGGAATGTGCTCTGGCGATCCAATCCATCTGGGAGAGTAGGAGTGAAAAATTTCTCCGTCTGTGCCAGGCCTGCATTTAGAGGGCCAACTATTCCTATCTGCTCAGCACCGACAGAAGCCTTTTTCATCACCTTTTCTTCAATAGAGGGGCTGCTTGGGGCTATTGCAATCAACTAACTGAACAGAGTTGTGACATTCTGTAACTATGAAGATTTCTGCAGCATTACATTTTTACACCAATGAAGCCATTCAAACCATCAATTGCCAGATAAGACAACCTTTAAAATCGAACAGGTAATAGATTCTTAAATGAAAACAGTAAATGTTGGAAAGAGTTAACAGGTCGGGCAGAATCTATGGAAAGCAAAAAAAAACAGAGTTGCTGGTGTCCTTTTCTCCCTCTTCACCCTTCAGCCCCAATTATTTTGCATGGTGTGAGGGGCCAGACCAAGGTATTTTATGAAGTTAGTCTATTCCCCAACTTTACTTGATTTTGGCATTAGTGCAAGCATAAGATATTTCACTCCAGATTCTATTGATCTGCTAGGAAACTTTTATCAAAACAAACTTTATTTAAGAATATAGTTAAAGTACAATGAAAGGAATTAGCATAATTTTACCAGTTGAGATACTTAAATATGACAAGGTCTAATTCTTCACTAGCTAGCTTATTGTTCCAATTTATGCAATATCCCCACAGACATAAATCCTTCTTCAGAATCAATCAGTACCACAAACAGATATAAGAACATAAGAACATAAGAAATAGGAGCAGGAGTAGGCCATCCAGCCCTTCGAGCCTGCCCCGCCATTCAATAAGATCATGGCTGATCTGTCGCTGCTCAGTTCCACTTTCCCGCCCTCTCCCCATAACCCTTAATCCCCTCTCCTATCAAAAACCCATCAACCCGCGTCTTAAAAATATTTAGCGAGGCAGCCTCCACCACTTCAACGGGCAGAGAATTCCAAAGATTCACCACCCTTTGAGTGAAGAAGTTCCTCCTCAACTCCGTTCTAAACCGCCCCCTTTTTAACTTGAGGCTGTGCCCCCTAGTCCTATTGTCTTTTTTGAGCGGGAAGAGTCTTTCCACCTCTATCCTATCCATCCCATTCATCATCTTATACGTCTCAATGAGATCTCCTCTCATTCTTCTAAACTCTAACGAGTACAAGCCTAGTTTATTCAGCCTCTCCTCATAGCTCAACCCCCTCAACTCCGGTATCAGCCTAGTAAACCTCCTCTGCACTCCTTCCAAGGCCAAAATATCTTTGCGCAGGTGCGGCGCCCAAAAATGCACACAGTACTCCAGCTGCGGCCTCACCAATGCCCTATACAGCTGCAGCAAGACCTCCCTACTTTTATATTCAATCCCCTTCGCTATGAAGGCCAGCATCCCATTCGCCTTCCTGACCACCTGATATGCTCTCATCGATGCTAGATTTCCAGCCTTTTAACATCTCTAGACAGACACCTGTCTTCTGACTCCCATACAGCAGTCCCCAGAGGAAGATCTAACTTCAAACAGCAGAACTTCAGAAAAAGAGACATATTTTCTGGCAGATCCCAGTCTCCAAACTTCAGAGAGAGAAAGAGCCAGTTCTCTTTATAGTTCCTAAGCAGCAACTGAGCTTGTTTTTCTCTCTGTGCATCTAATCCTGCCCAGTCACATGACTTTTCATGTCAATAAATCTAATCAAGCCCGACTCTGAAAAACCCCAGGCGAAAGCACTAAAATAACAACATTAGGCAGGATTGAAACAACATTTTAGCAATTAAGGTCAAATATGCTATTGCAGTAACAACATGTAGGATGCTGAGTAAAGGCAAAGCAGCACCAGTAATACAACTGACCGCTAAATCTTGCACGAGAAACATGACACAAATACATTTCTTTAAGGCACAGTATTGTCACAATGGCAAATTGTTGAAAATTTGATTGCAATGAATGGTGCAGCTGGGACCTTGGTGAATGGCAGGACTAATGGACCATAAGCTTTTTAACTGATCAAATTTTAAAGATGGAGGAAGAAACAAAGCAAATGTTAAAGAAAGAAATGAGTCAAATTACATACAGAAAGAGAAATAAGGAGGGGGAAAGAAATATTGAGCTGACAGAGAAGAGAGGCAGAAAGGAAAAGTAAAATAAAAGTTGAAAAAATAAATAAAAAGCAGAGCTAAGAAAAAAATTAACAACAATGTAAATTTATATACTGCCTTTAATGTAGAGAAACATCCCAAGATACTTCATAGAAGTAATATTTAACAAAATTTGATACTGAGCCAAATAAACAGACATTATATTGATGATCTTTGGTTAGAGGTAAGGATCAGGAGCATCTTAAAGAAAGAAAGAGAGGGAGCGATGTAGAGATTTTACGAGAGGAATTCCAGATCTTTGGGAAGGTCAGACTAAGGGTGGCATGATTAAAGTTCAGGTGCTCAAAAGAATTGAAAGGAGGTAGGTTTCTTGGAGAGTTAGAAGGTTGTAGAGATTACAGAGGAATGAGGAGAGAGACCATGGAGGGATTTGAAATCAAAGATGAGAATATTAAAACAATTTACTAACTTCACGGGGTGGCACAGTGGCACAATGGTTAGTACTGCTACCTCACATGCCAGAAACCTGGGTTCAATTCCTGGCTTGGATTATTGTCTGAGTGGAGTTTGCACATTCTCCCCGTGGTTGCATGAGTTTCCTCCGGGTGCTCCGGTTTCCCCCCACAGTCCAAAGATGTATGGATTAGGTGGATTAGTCATGCAAAATTGCCCCTTAGTGTCAGGGGGGCTAGTTAGTGTAAATATGTGGGATTATGGGGATAGGGCCTGGGTGGGATTGTGGTTGGCGCAGACTTGATGGGCCAAATGGCTTCTTTCTGCACTGTAGAGATTCTATGATTCTACGAGGCTCTACAAATTCCAATTGCTTCAGGTGTCCAAGTTTGAGACACATGCTGGGACCATTGATCACTCAATTAGTGGGATCAATATACTGTGAGCTAGCACAGTATTATGGGTGGCACGGTAGCACAGTGGTTAGCACTGCTGCTTCACAGCTCCAGGGTCCTGGGATTGATTCCTGGCTTGGGTCACTGTCTGTGTGGAGTTTGCACATTCTCCTCCTGTCTGCTTGGGTTTCCTCTGGGTGCTCCAGTTTCCTCCCACAGTCCAAAGATATGCGGGTTAGGTTGATTGGCCATGCTAAGAAATTGCCCCTTTGTGTCCAGGGATGTGTAAGTTCGAGGGATTAGTGGGTATAATATGTAGGGATATGGGGGTAGGGCCTGGGTGGGATTGTGTTCGGTGCAGACTTGATGGGCCGAAGGGCCTCTTTCTGCACTGTAGGGTTCTATGATTCTGTGATTCTAGCAATTGGTTATTTCTGTGGCAGATTTCATTTGTACTTACGGTGTTAATTCAACAGTTTCTTAGTATTTGTGGCGAGGTTGGTGATGGGCTCCCAATTTTGCAAAGTTGTTGGCAGAGCAGTGTTACTTATCTAGCAACTTGTGACACACCTCTTCCTCACTAACATTTCCAGAATTTTTACACACTGGTAATAGCATGCATCTTGAATTCACCATTACTTTTTGTCAAATTGTGAGACAATTTGTTTGCCCTGACAACTCAAGAATACGTAAAAGTTGTTTTGCCTGCATGGGCAGATATTCAGTCAAAGTATTTGATTCAATGCAAAATTATCCCATCGATGGTGGGTGCTGGAAGAACAATGCCAAGTACATAATTCATGACAGCCTGGTGCATTCAGATGGCTTTTAACTCATTGCTGATCTGTTAAAATTAGCATTAGCACTTTACAGAGTACATTGCATCCTTTAGCAGTTTAAATTCTCACTTCTAAAAATATGCGTTAATAGTTTCTCTGAATGAATCAAATTAACAACTCACTATGCTCCAGCTGCTAGAGTGATATCATCCCCAAATTACCTTCATCTAATGCTGTTGTAAAGTCCCAGATTATTTTCCTAAAATTGTATTTTTTACACTGTCATATATGCAGATTTAATTCTCTAGACAAATGCATAAAAATAAGAGAAATTGATTATTTATTTATTCCAGAATTCCAATCTGTTAACTTGTAGAAGGGTTTAGATGGTGTTAGGGAATAAAGATAGTTTAAGTAGCTTATATGTTCATAGTTCCTAAATTCATTAAATATAGGAGTAGAATTGGGCTATTTGGCCCACCAGGTCTGCTCCACCATTCGATCATGGCTGATATGCTCCTCATCCCCATTTTTCTGCCTTCTCCCCGTAATCCTTCAACCCATTACGAATTAAAAATCTGTTTAACTCCTCCTTAAATTTACTCACTGTCCCAGCATCCACCACACTTATATTTGTATTCTGTGTATTAGGAATAAGCAAGCTTAATTTGTGTTTCTGTATTTGCATGCTAAGAAAAGATTAAAACTTCAATTTAGCTTCATGTTAAACAAAGGTGCCTGCAAGTTTGTAGGCTTAGTTTCACTTTAGCTTTTGCCTGCATTGTAATAAAGGTTTTAGAATGTAAAAACAATCACAAGGTTTTTTTAAAACAAAAAACTAAGCTGTAGTTTAGCAAACAGATATCCACACTGATAGCACTTGAGTTTCAATTTGGAACCAGGTAACTCAGAGGCAACAAGCATCTCACAGAAACTGCTAGAACAGGCAGGAAAGTGCACAGGGGCTGAAAGCCAGTCCTAATCTAAAATACAGAAATGCAGAATGGGAGATAGGAAAGTCCCAAAAAGACTATGAAATCAAGGGGAATTAAAATAAGGGGTGAAGAGAGGCACCCAGTTGAAGAGAGTGCTGCAACATACAACCTTGAGACATTGACTCGCGAGTAGTCAGATGTTCAAAGTAACAAAAAGGTTGGTGACACCTTAATCTAGCCTGTGAAGCAGTGGTGTTCTGTTGGTGAAGCTGGGTATCTGAGAGATTGTGTGGAAGCTTGAATACACAAGGTGAACCAGGGTAGAGAAATGCTGAAAGGAGACATTAAAATCCTGGTTATGGATCCTTAATTCACTGAGTAATGTAGCTTTCAAAATTAGATAAACATTTTTAGAAGATATAACTGTCACAAACTGAGAAAATATGGAGGAATGGGACAAGCTACTCTTAAAAAAAAGAGGGGCATACTCGATGGAACAAATGGGCCAAAATCTTGGAAATCCTCCCATTATCTCTCCCAATAGTATATCATAATAGAATGTCGTAGTAATGATATTTTACGATATTTTGATATTATGATATTTTGATTCCATCTTGTTGTCTTAATGTGAGCAAAATTTGCTGACAGGAATCAGTGGAATATGGCTTTCCTCGTCTCCCAACAATTATCTTCCTGGGTCTTGTGGCTCAACTACATTTTTTCGTCATTTGTGGAACATGGGCATTGCAAGCTGGCCAACATTTATTGCCATCCCTAGTTGCCCTTGAGAAAGTGGTGGTGAGCTGCCATCTTGAAACGCTGCAGTCCACATGCTGTGAGTTGACCTACAATGCCATTAGGGAGAGAGTTCCAGGATTTTGACCCAGTGATGTGAAGGAATGACAATAATTAGATTCAACAGTGTGTCCAATACTAAAGATTGCAAACACAACAATTGTGTCAGGCAATGATTATTGCTAACATGGGAGAGTCCAACTAACCCTGCTTCACATTCATCATTGAATACTCCACCATTAAGACTCTGGAGATTGCCACTGACCCCAGAAATTTAACTGGTTCAACCACATAAATACTGTGAATGACTGAAGCAGGAAGGTTGAAAAAGAGATGAGATCCTTTCTTAATTCAAGAGTTTCATTCAAGAGCCATCCACCTGAAAAGGTGATGGAAGATTATTCCACCAATAATTTTAGAAGGGAGTTGGATGAGTACTTGAGGGTAAGGAACTTGCAAGGTATGTGAGGCAAAGTGGTGGCACAGTGGCATTGTCATTGGACTAGTAATCATGGCACATGGCGGAATTTGAATTCATTAAAAATCTGGAAAATTAAAAGTCGAATGATCAGGGAACCATTGTCGTCAAAACCTATCTGGTTCACTAATGTCCTTTAGGGAAGGAAATCTGCTGTACTTACCTGGTCTGGTCTACATGTGACTCCAGATCCACAATAATGTGGTTGAATGTTAAAAATGCCCTAGAAAGTCATTCAATTCAAGGGCAATTATGGATGGGCAATGTAAATGTTGGGAAAGCCAGCGACGCCCAAATCTCATGAATGCATAATGAAGAATGACTGCATTTCTGAAGAGCTAGGACAGTGCACTGAAAAGCCTCCTTTTGTGCTGCAGGTTTCTATCACTTACTTTAGACTGCTATTAAGGTTGAGTCTTTTGTGGGATTAACAGATTAATTTTAGTTTAGTTGCATACTCATAGACAGAATGCAAATATTAATGGTAGTGGATCTGTCTGGGTTTCGCTGTTAGGACCATGCCAACATAAGAAATAGGAACAAGAGTAGGTAATTCAAATTCTCAAGGCTAGTCTGCCATTCAATATGATCTTCAATCTCAATTCCACCTATCCCTATATCGCATTAGTATCCAAAATAACCATCCATGTTCATTGTCTTTTGTTACAATGTTGAAAAGGCCATTTGACTCATTGTATCTGCACTAACTCACTAACGCACCTAACTGAAAGCCATTCTCCGGTCTTCTTCCTATAACCTTGGACATTGTGGTTGAATTTGCTTCTACCACATCCTCAGATAGTTAATTCCAGATCCTAACCTCTCACCTTGTCAAAAAAAAAGTTTCTTCTCATATTGCCTTTGGATTTTTTCCAATTGCCTTAAATCTGTGCACACTCATCGAATTAGAATAGAATCATAGAATCCTTACGGTGAAGAAAGCAGCCATTTGGCCCATCAACAACTATCCCACCCAGACCCTATCCCTGTCATGTTTACCCCGACAGTAGGGAAATTTAGCATGCCCAATCCACCTAATCCACACATCTTTCAGACTGTGGGAGGAAACCGGAGCACACAGAGGAAACCCACATAGACATGGGGAGGACATGCAAACTCCACACAGACAGTGACCCGAGGCCTGACAGTGACCTTGCACTGTGAGGTAGCAGTGCTAACCACTGCGCCACTTGTTCTCAATCGTTCCACCAATGGGAACAACTTTGCCCTTGCTACCTATCCAGGCTCCTTGCGATTTTAAACACTTCTATCAAATCTCCTCTCACCAATCTTTCCTCCGAGGAAAAGAGCCCCAACTTCTCCAATCTATCTTCATTACTGAATAATGATCGGATGAGAGCATCAGGACAACTACTGCAGGCCTGTGAATATATAAAAATATGTATGGATGTAAGAACCTGAGATCAAAAAATAAATTATAAGCAGATCTGGATGAGATAAGACAAATTGAAACATGTCTGTGAGTTATCTTTTAATGCAGACAAACATAACAAGCATGTGTAAGGTTGAAGGATGCTGAGTGGGAGGAAAACTTGGTTGTAGCACTAAATGAATCCCTGAAGATCCACAAGTCACTGTCTGAGGTGGCTGTGAAAACAATTCTCCCAGGATGTATTGCCAGGATGATTAAACACTGAAAAAGCAATATAATACTGTCTGTGCACAGGGCATTGGTTAAGCCTCATTTTGAAAAGTTATCTAAAAATTGTTGATCATTTTAGCTCATTCATTTGTGATATAAAAGCCCTAGAACATCAGAGACACCCTAAAGTGCAGAAAGAGGATGTCTGGCCCATCAAACCTGCACCAACAACAATCCCACCCAAGCCCTATCCCCATAACCCCATGTGTTTACCTTGTTAATCCCCCTGACAGTAAGGGGCAATTTAGCACAGCCAATCCACCTAATCTGCACATCTTTAGAGTGTGAGAGAAAACCAGAGCACCCAGAAGAAACCCATGCTGGCACGGGGAGAATGTGCAAACTCTACTTAAGCTTTCACCCAAGGCCAGAATCGAACCTGGGGCCCTGGCAGTGGGAGGCAGCAATGCAACCTCTGTGCCATTGTGCCACCCAAATCACATCCAAAATTCAGCATCAAGGAGAAAAGTTTTTTTTAGATTACAGGAGTGCATCCAGATTAAGTGATAAATCAGAAGAAGTACCACTCAATATATTTTTATACTTGGTATATTTGTGGAAGAAGTAATCCTAAAACAGTTGAATCCTCAGGCACATTTAGTGAGGTATTAAATGTCTTTGACAAATATTTTAAACTCCATGTTGTGAGAATGCAGATCTTAATAAACAGTCTAGGACACTGCACTAAAGCACCAAAGGGACAAAGAGGCCCCAGAGAAGGAGACAATACCTACACAAGCAAAGCATAAGGTGATTGTAGACCTTATCAATACAATTAAGTGCACAAGCTGAAAGTTTAGTGCAGCAGAGAGAAGAGGCTGTGAAGCAGACAGAAGGCTTAAAAGTGCAGTGCTTTGAATGTGCCAGAGCAGTACCCAAACTGTCACAGCAGGTAGCAGAGCAAGCAGGTGGCTGTGAATGAAGAAAAGCTATCTGATGTAAACTGAAAGAAACAGAGGGCAGAATTTTACCAGTGTTTGTCAGAGTGTCGAGTTCTGATTGAAAACCAGTGTGCATCTCTTCAAGTGAGATCACACACAGTGAACATGGGCTCAAAATCACCTCTATTGTCTGAAAAAAGAAAATCAAGCTTTTCCACAGGGAAAACGTACATGCCAACATAGAGGTGGAAGAACTCAACCAGAAGTACAGCTGTGCTCAACAGCAGGCAGGAAAGTTGCTGCCTTAAAAGACTCTTTGCAGAATCAATACATGGGTCTTGGGGAAAAAATGAGCTTTAAAAAAGTTGAATACTACTTCAGAAAAAAAGCTGCATTGGAACCATCAGTAATGACAAAATGATGCACTGAAGAACATCATGAGTTGGCAAGAGGTTAACAAGTAAATAGACAGTTGAAAGAACAGCTGATCTTCCTTCAACATAAAATGCGAAGAGAGTGCATAATCCTGCAGCAGCAGCATGAAGAAATTAAGTGTGTGCTTAACAGTGGAATGGAAATACAGCAGAAAAAGGAAACAGGTGTGGACTGTGTTACATTGCAAGAAAGCTGAGGATAAAGCAACTGAGCTCCACAAAGAAAAGGAAAGCATGTTGATGGACCATCATAGGCAACAAAGAACCTTCAATAAATGTTTGTTCCTCTGAAAGTTTCTGAAGTGAAACAAAATGAATTTAATGTCACTCAGAATGAACCGAAGAACCAGTTGGCAGGGAAGACTCAGCAATGTTTAACATTACAGGAGGAAGTCAAGAGGTACAAGAAAGACACTGAACAGCTGAGGAACCAGTTAAGTGGAAAAGAGGAGGAATTGACAGGAAAATCTGTCGAATTTTCCAAGTTGCCAGTGGATAATAAAGCCAAGAGGAGCATGATTAAAGAACTGAAGCCAGTTACAAATTCGTCAGAAGCAGACTGGCCAACTGTGAAACCAAAATGAAGGACAAGGGCAAACTGCCACAGGCAGCGAGAGAAAAGTCAGAAATAAGATCGGAAACTGTAAATCCTATGTTGAAGCTCAAGGAACTAAAAGTAAAAACAACGGTTGCCTCACATGTACTGAGAACAAATGAGTTGTTAAAAAAATGAAACGGCTGAAGTGAAAATCAAGAACGTAGGTCAAGAAAAAGTTGAACAATTGCAATTGAAAGTAAAAGTTCCCACAAAGGAGCATGAAAAGCCTCAGAAGTAATTAGGAGCAGTAAAATTACATAATGTGAGCTTGAAGGCACACAGAGGAATTGGCAAAAGGAAACACTCTGAAATGATGAGTGTCAAGCTAACACGAACAGCATGAGGTCAACCCTGGAACAGGAAAAGGAATTGCTGATGAATTAGACAGTTGGTTCAATGTAGAATTAACAAATAAAACTGATGAAATTCTTGAACTTTGATCCAATTCAAAGAACATGAAAGATGAGATATGCAGTCTGGAAGAGCAAACACAGAAGAAAAATTCTCAGAAACAGATTGGGGATCTAAAGAGCAAATTGAAAAAATATATGAACTTATGAATTAGGAGCAGGAGTAGGCCACTCAGCCCCTTGAGCCTGGCCCATAATTTAATAAGATCATGGCTGATCTGATTAACCTCAACTCCACCTTTCCTGTCTATCCCTGTTCTTGTTAATCAAGAATCTATCTAGCTCTGCCTCTACTGCCTTTTGAGGAAGAGAATTCCAGAGACGCATGAACCTCTGAGGGAAAGTATTTCCCCTCACCTCCATTTTAAATGAGTTACTGTTACTTTTAAACAGTGGCCCCTAGTTCAAGATTCTCCAACAAGAGGAAACAACATAGAACATAGAACATAGAACACTACAGCACAAACAGGCCCTTCATCTTCACATCCAACCTGTCAAAATCCCTCTGTCGCCTCTTACTCTTCTAAACTCCAGTGGATACAAAAAATATCCACGATATTTCCTCAGAAGACCACCCACCCATTCCTGATATTAGTCTTTTATGTTTCCATGTCCATTTTCCTTAAAGAAGGATACCAATACTGTACACAATACTGCAAATTTGGTCTCATCAATGCCCTGTACAACTGAAGCATAAGCTCCCTAATTTTGTACTCAATGCCCTCACAATAAAAGATAACATTCCTGGAATGCTGCCTGTACAGTCTAACTACTGGCTAAAGGAAACAGCAGTTTCCTCTTTTTGCTGTACTTCCATTCTACTGTTCACTACCTCCACTATACTTGTGGAGACATGGAGGGAATATTTCTGTCCTGCGTGCCCTGGGAGTCGTAGCGGGCAGGGGGTGGACCATGCAAAGGTCTGTCGAGCTCGGGTGGGATTTTCTGGTTTGGGGGTGAGTGCCTCTGGAAAATCCTGCCCATAACTTTTGTTCTATCTCTACTCGGCCTCAGTTCTTGAATGATGGAATGGGGTCACCAGCCACTTCTTCAATTGTTCAGGAACAATTCATCCAATCATGCAGGAGCCACAAATAGCCTTAGTACCTATGAGTGGCGCAAGATGTAGGCATCATGTGAGCCCCCAGGGTAATGGGCACAAACCTGGAGAATCTGCATCTGGTAGTTACAGATAATCTGAACAATTATTGAGTGGAACCGTCTCCTGTTCTTGGGAGCTTCAAACTCAGCTGCTGGTGTTTTAATGGCCAAATGAATGTGTTCCATTTGATGCTGGATGTGGGAGAACCCAACCATTGCGCTAAAGCCTCATCCTCTCTCTGCCTGGCTGGCTTTATCCCCTCTGGTAGTGGATGAGCATACGGATGTAAGAAAAGATGGCAACAGTCACTAGCTCAACACAACTGTGTACAGCTGATATGCCCCCAGCCCACTGCAGCTTTCAAAGCTACAGGCCCACAACTGGAGGCAATTATCATATCACCTATTGCTGTCACAGTGTCCCTGGAGAGGCGTAGTCTTTTGCTGCACAGAACATCAGACATGGATGCATTTGGAGCACTGTTTGTTTAGCTGCTGGGTAACGGTGTGTGATGTACCCTCCCATCTCGGCCTCTCTGTTGGCCCTGTACTAACTGAGCCCATGTCTCTCCTCTTACAAGTCTCTGCCTGGGATGTTGTCTGCACTCATCTGGATTCCTCTCCCTCCTGCCCCTCTCTTCCTCCTCAGAAGAGGTCCCATCAGCAGAATACTCCTATCATGTAAGCACATGATGGCTACATCTCACAGGTGACTCCTGCACGATTGGGTGAACAGTTCCCGAGTGACAAGGCTATACCTTGAAGAGGTGGCTGATGACCTCACTCCACCATTCAAGAGCAGAGGCCGAAGAGAGATAGAACAAAAGTTATGGGCAGGATTTTCCAGCCCCAAAACAGACCAGTGCCTTGTGTGCTCTAATCCTCAGAGAAGACTTCCTGGGAAGATGAAGTCTTGAAATGTTAAAAAGCAGGCTGAAAAAGCTAAAGAATTACTAAGAAATTCAGGGACAACTCTGCATTCCCATAGTGACAAACTCGCAATGACAGAGAAAGTGCTACTGCTCTGGAAGGCTTTTTGAGGAAATGCAAAAAACATTATTAGTGCCCACCTGTTCTGCCCATGTGATGAGCTAAAAATCACACAGGCAACGTAAAATTGCTGACTACTAGCTTGCTAATGACCTTAATTGGCCATTCAATTGTCCGCAGGTGTGCATCCAATTCATACATACGCTGCCAACCTCAAAATTGTGTGCATGAGAAATGACATCAAGAAGCACCCAACTTCATTTGACCAAGTTTTATGTTCAGCTGGATCAATTGTGTTCACAACCCTCAAATGCAAAATTCTGACGCATCTCTTTTGGAACTTTTTCTTTCCTGGCATCAAGAGCTATTTCACCAAATTCAAATTAAGCTTTTTTCTCTGTCTGTCTCTACTGTGGTGAATGAGTGTGAAGAAGTTACTCCATGGCACTATATCATTCTAAAAAGACTTTTGGGCTTGTGTTCCAATTAGACTGCTAGCTACACCACACAATACCTGGCTTCAGTGAGAAGCACAAGTGTGTTGCATGCTTCAAAATTATGGTTAGTCATAGTGGGAAATGGATTGATTAAAATGTAGCTCTGACAATCCTTTACTTCAGGTAATTTCCCAAGTACTGCAGGATCTTGCCTTACTAATGGTATCAGTGGCATATAACAAATATTTGTTCTCACTATTATATTTACCCTATTCCCAAACTACAGATATACTTACAATACTGGTTCTTGGGTATCCCACTTAAAAGCATTCATCCCCGGTTTGGGGGGGTGGGGGGCATGGTCAAGTTTGCCGTGGGGGGAGGGATGGGTCGGTGTTGCCTGGAGGGGGTAGTCACAACTGTGAGGAGGTGTTGGGTTGGCAAGGGGGATCAGGGCTGGAAGATTGGGAATGCTGGTGGGGAGGGGGGGTGCGGGAACAGGAATCGAGGTGGGCCAGGGACAGGATGGGGGGGCGCAGTGGTGGGGAATGGGTAATGGGGCTGGCCTGGAGATGTCTGGAAGGCCAGCGATCGGAATGTGGGGTGATCGGATGGTCAGATGGTCAGCGGTGTGGAGTTGCAGTGTTGTGGGACTAGCCAGCGATCGAGCTGGCCAGTGATTAGGAGATCTCTGACAGAGCGACGCATACACAGTGGCCTGCTCAGTACTATGTTGCCGGCCTCTCCAGATTTTTATCATGATTCACAGTAGGGCATTCTGCAGTGCTCAGAGTGTTGGAAGTTCATTTTGAAACTCCCACTTAAAAACTCCAATTTTTACATAAAGTTGGCACTTAGAACTTTTTTAGGAGAATCCCAGCCTGCACGTTTACTGAGAACATCATGGCATAAGATATATTTTGTAACCTGTGTCATCCTTTACATCTGTGAATATTTATGAAGATAAGTGGCACTGAAGGAATATTGTATCAAGGTGAAACTTTTCATGTTTAATTTTTTTGTGGTTAAAAACTAGTTGACATTCCTGTGACTTTATTCTCCCATGTTTTCTACAAAAAAGTAAAGTTACAAACTTTTGAGCCAGCATTCCATTCTGGGACCATCCTGTGCAGCAGTAACATCTGCTCAGATCGTAATGGAAAGGGTTGAGATGAGTAGATATATACTTAGTAGAACTGATGCAGGTAGAATGGATTCAGAAGCTTCCTTCCATGCTATGCGTAAGCATCGCAAGTTCACCTTTGGGTTGGTTGGTACAACAATCCTTCTCCAGATGATCAGTTAGGTGACTGTGTAATATTCTATGATTTAACAGAGGCCTTGATCATGCTTGTCAAATTCAATATCTGCCCTAATTTGTCTAAATGCCATGAAAAATGGAATTAGATTTGGACTTTTTTCCAATGTAGGCTCTAACACCCGGATAACCAAGGTGCTTAAGGCAACCTTCCTTGCAGCTGGTGTGTCTCTTGACAATCCACTTGGTGAGCACATTTTAATACAATTCATATCTTTAGCTGACCAGCAACCCCGCACTTGCCTGTCCATGAGGAATCTATGAGGAATCCTTCTGGTCAATAGAATCAAAAATGGGAAATTAGTTAAGAGCGGTGGGAGCAATTTCAGATAAGCAATTTTCTGATGGTTCGTAACTCATTAGCCATCTTCTACATTGTTTGAAATTAATGGGTATATATCAGGGAATCTTTGACTGATTTCTCATTCATTTTTGACAGATATGGAAGATTATTACCGAGTAAGGAGATAACCAGATATCTATCTCTGACTGATTTTCAATTAATTTTTGAAGTTCTCATTGCACTACTGAAACAGAGCCGGTTAAGATTTGCTGAAAATAAATGCTTGGTATTGGGAAAATGACATATTAGCTAGTAAATTATAGGGAAAGCTTTAATTAAGCATGCATTCAAAGAAGTTTTCAGTGCTGAAACATGCAGTTGGTGATTGAAGCCTGAGAAATTTAATTTTCTATTTGCTGAGAAAATGATTTTCTTCAGAGCCTGTTTTGATCCATATGGGCAAGATTCTCCAGCCTCCCAGGGATTCTCTGGTCCCGCTGCTGTCAATGGAAATTCCCATTGACGTCACCCCACACTAGCAGGAAATTCCTGGGTGGGGATGCGCTGCTGGCGGGACTGGAGAATCCCGCCAGTGTGAATGGTTAGAGAATTGAGACCAATATGCTATATACAAGATATTATTTTTATATTATGCATTATATAAATTACATATTAAGTGCAATATACTACATATTATTCATTAAAATCATTTTTATTCCAATGTTGTCTTAAAAGAAACATTGCGCACACCATTTGAAGATGACAGAAGTCCTCCTCAGCTTAACTTCTGCTGCCGATGGTCATGCATCTACTTGTCTTACAAGAGAAGGGGATTGTAACAGTGAGTGTGGCACAACTTGTTTGGGTGATGTGCTGTTTTCTGGCTGAATGTCTGTATGGCCGGCAGCAATGGTAACTGTGTGAGGCTGAGGTGAAGTTTTGAACATTGGGTATGAGCTGTGATTAATGGAGATTGTTGGTATGACAGTGAAAAGCTGGCTGTGCATTGTGCAGTGTGTGAGGTTGAAGCTGAAACCAATGGGATCTGATATTTGGTGATACATTTACTGATCCTGACCCATTGTGAGAATTAACATTTTGTGACACTGAATTGAGATCTTCTTGGCTAGGTGCCTAGCACTAACCACTATAATGGCACAGCGGCAAGCACTGCTGCCTCACAGCTCTAGAGATCCTGATTCAATTCCTGGTTTAGATGACTGTCTGAGTGGAGTCTGCACATTCTCGCTATGTCTGCGTGGGTTTCCTCCGGAGGCTCCAGTTTCTTCCAGCACTTCGAAAGTACTAGTTATGTGCATTGGCCATGCTAAATTCTCCTCAGTGTACCCGAACAGCTGCTGGAAAGTTACGACTAGGGGATTTTCACAGTCATTTGTTTGCAGTGTTAATATAAGCCTATTTGCGACAGTAATAAATAAACCTCTAACAATTTCTATATGTTTGGCTTGTGGGTCCTCATGAATAGATCATAACTGTCCTTTTCCCTACCTCCTGCACCAAGGCCTCTAATGCAGCATCAGAAAATCGCAGAGACTGTTCTGTCCCGTTGTCAGCTATTACTGAGTGTTCCCTATGTTATGGGATGCTGGCCTTCATAGCGAGGGGGATTGAATATAAAAGTAGGGAGGTCTTGCTGCGGCTATATAGGGCATTGGTGAGGCCGCAGCTGGAGCACTGTGTGCAGTTTTGGGTGCTGTACTTACGCAAGGATATTTTGGCCTTGGAGGGAGTGCAGAGGAGGGTTACTAGGCTGATGCCGGAGTTGAGGGGGTTGAGCTATGAGGAGAGGCTGAATAAACTAGGCTTGTACTCGTTAGAGTTTAGAAGAATGAGGGGAGATCTCATTGAGACATATAAGATGATGAATGGGATGGATAGGATAGAGGTGGAGAGACTCTTCCCGCTCAGAAAGGACAGTAGGACTAGGGGGCATAGCCTCAAGATAAAGGGGGGGCGGTTTAGAACGGAGTTGAGGAAGAATTTCTTCACTCAAAGGGTGGTGAATCTCTGGAATTCTCTGCCCGTTGAAGTGGTGGAGGCTACCTTGCTAAATATTTTTAAGACGCGGGTTGATGGGTTTTTGATAAGAGAGGGGATTATGGGTTATGGGGAGAGGGCGGAAATGTGGAACTGAGTCACGACAGATCAGCCATGATCTTATTGAATGGCGGGGCAGGCTCGAAGGGCTAGATGGCCTACTCCTGCTCCTATTTCTTATGTTCTTATGTTCTTATGTTTTAGTATGTCTTCTGGCATGTGTTACACTCACAATGCACCTTCCCTTTAAGAGATGCAGCCTGAATTTAAATAGTGCAAGTTATTTTAACTTGCCCTCTCCCGATTTTGCACCTCTGCTTAGGTATGCAACCACTCAACAACCCATTTACTGCTGGCTGCTCGCTACAATAAGATAAATTAACAGGCAGTATGAAGGCATGCTGGAAGCAACAGGCACAGGGTGATTTTGCATCACACTCCATGCACTCAGTATCAAGCCCTGTCCAATTTTGACCGCTATCATTCTAGCCTCCGCTATAATCACGAGATCTAGGGATCGTGAATAAAACATCAGCACATCAAATGCAAGATTAGTGATTGGATTTATTTTCTTACAGTAAATGTTGGCATAGACACATGTCAAAACAAAAAAAAAGTTATGTTGATTAATTCCTCCATCAAAGCTGAGTTCATATCTACCCACAAAAAGGATTGAAAATTATCTGGATATGTGTAGATATTGATGCTCTATAGTCCATGCAGCACTATGGATCCTGCCAAGGGATTGCCATTTATTAAAAGCAGTTGGGCAGATTGGAAAAATAGATTAATATTGCAGGGCTTTTGCTCAATTAACTTCTGCATCCAGAAGACATTCCAGATTTGCTCTGTTGAAGATTTGCTTGCAGTTATTCATCTCCTTCAGGAGAATAAGTCACCAAGAGTTTCTGGCATTGTAAATAGTATATGTCCCATTGAAAAAATGCCTTGAATGCTTATTTTTCAAGTTGACTTAAGTATATTTCTTACTTGGCTAAATGCTGCCCAAGATGTCTTCTGCACTTCAACAAGAAAGCATACTGTGATCACCCCTCCATCAGGTCCATGGGGAATCACTGATTGATCGCCTTGTAGGGCTTGTTGAGTGTGAGTTCCCCTGGTAACAGGCAGTGGCCTGGCTGACTGGAATTCATTATCTGAGCCTTTTATAAGGCAGGCCCAGGACTGGTTCCAGGCATGGACTGGTGTTTCCTTTCTGCTTTGTCTTTTGTTTCAGAGAGTGCTCTTCCGTTGAGGGTGGGGGGGGGGGGTTCCTTTTTACCTTGTTCCTCAGTTTATTTGATTTAATTTATTTGATTTGCCAAAAAGATTGGCATGGACTAGTGTGTGTACACCATGGTAGTGGTTTTATTTTGCATTCTGTAATAAACTATCGGGGGAAACCATCTGGTGCTAGCTAGCTAGGTGGTGTTATGTAGGCAGTATTTATGATGCAGAGTATATAGGTCAGGAACTAAGCTTTGAGTGAGGTTGTGACCAGTCTAATTTGGCATCTGGGGAATGTCTGGGGAGGAGGATGGAATCAGTGGGTGGAATTCTCCCAACCTACCTGTGAAGGCTTTGGTGATGGGCAGGCATAGTGAACCTGATGGGAGCCAAGAGGTCAGAAACTCATCAGTGTAAAATTACATTGCAAATCTCCTCATGGTGGGTTAATGGCAGTTTTGTCTTCCTGTTGGTGGGTGGCATGAATTTCATTTGCATTAATTTGCATCTCATGCATGCTTATTAAAACAGCTGCCTACTGCTGTCCTGTCAGGCTATCCAATCTTGCGTCTCATCAAAATTATGTTGGTATCAAACCTGATTGATAAAGGCTGGCATGCACAAGATGACCCTCGGTTCATCAGAGACCTCAAGTTGAGTGTAAAACTGCTGTTGTGCTATGCTGCTCCTGATGTACTCTTTAGCACTCTACCAGAGCAAACCAGTTCCTGCTTCCATCGCCATGCCAAACTGGTCTACATAGATAGCAGTGTGCTGCTGGACCCTCTGTGTCACCAAGTCGGATCAGTACAGCACCTGGGATTGGGGACTACAGGGGTCACCTCCCCACCCCTATGCCCATACAGGGATGATCTGAACAGTACTGTGTTGTGGGACTCATGCAGGTTTGAAGTTTGACCAGGGGTATAGTGTGTGAAGTGGGGGTGCATTATGGCGGCCTGACAAAAGCAAAGGGGGACATTGTGGAAGGAAAGCTGTGTAAGGAGTGGGTGGGGTGGAGGGGTGTGGTGGTTATGAGAGGTCATGGTAGCAGGAAGTAGGTGGATGAAGAAGATGAGCAATAGAATGCAGAAGAAAGACAGACGGGAAGGAAACTCAACCCCATTAGAACAAAGAACAAAGAACAACCCAGCACGGGAAACAGGCCCTTCGGCCCAACGAGCCCACGCCGCCATCTTAACAAAGCATTTTCCTACACCTACCTTGCCCCATGTGTATGTGAATGGTACCCCTATTGTAACCAGATTCAGGGGAGAATAGTGTAGGGTCAATTTGGTACACCAATCACCAAAGAGCACATCTTTTGGGGCGTGGGAGGAAACCGGAGCACCCGGAGGAAACCCACGCAACCACAGGGAGAATGCGCAAACTCCCACAGACACTGGCCCAAATCCATGTATCTGCACAGCTAGCAGTGATAGTCACTGAGCTGTTGTGGTGCCCGTCTGCTGGTCCAGGTTTAAGCACACACAACGACATGAAGTACTAGGCCACTCTCGAAACATCCAAGAGCAGCCCACGTACGACCCACCGTGTGCATGCCCCTCGTTTGACAACAAGGTGGACCGAAAGCTGCATTAGATGCTCACAAACGAGGGGGTCAAAGAAATACCACTCTGGCTACTGGAAGGGGGTGCACAAAGTATGGGTAGTTTCCAAAAATGGGCAAGGATGCCACACGGGTGATGGGCTGGGGGAGAGGGGGTGGTTGAATTGAAGAAGAAATTTCCTCTTGGGGTTGCCAGTCTTTTCTATCATGAGGCTGCCAGCCTTTTCCCTCTGGGTTCCTGGCATCCTGTACAGTCTGGAGAAAGGCAGGTGGGCTGAAGGGGGTGATATGAATATACTGGACTGTTATTTACACATGGTGCTGGGACCTTCCAACTCGTCAGCCGTTCGCTGAGGTTGGCTGGATGGCTTTCCCACCAGGAGAGAGTTAGAGACGAACTCTCCTGTACATAATTAAATAGGTTCCAAATTCTCAATCTTGTTTGGGACCCCCATTCTAACCAGCAGAAGACATACAGCCAGAAGTGCTCACCACCTCACTTCATCTCAAAACGGGTGAATTCCCAGTGAGTGTGTGCAAAGCACTCCATCTATACTCAGTTTCTCAGATTTTTTTCCCCCTATTTAATGTATTAATGTGATTGGGATTATTTTAGCTTTTTCTCTACTTTTCTTTCAACTTCCCTAAAACTAATTCTAAGGTCGTAAAACCTCATGAAAAATGCAAGTAAACAAGTAGCTCCAAACCTGCTGTCTCCATGGTTAAAATGAAACTAGACTCATTTCTAACCTACATCTCTAATCTACAAATTAACTATCTCTATTGCCGAACAGGTGCTAAATAAATATAAACTGTTGTTTTGAATAAAGAGGGCAAATAGGAAAGAAACGAAGGAGCGAATTAGGGAAGGAAAGATAAGCAAACCTTTTTAAAATTTAAATTCATTTTATCTGTGTTTCAGAAATAATATGATAGAAACAAAGTCTGTTCTTAATTTATTATTGCAATGTTGATGTTTCACATGCAAAATTAGGATGCGTGGAGCTATCAGTTCGAATGCTGGCTAGACTGAGGAAATTCATTTTCGGGAATCAATCAGGAAGCCAAATGTTATTTAGCTGTAATATGGTTAAAAGTTAATACTCACTTTAATTGCAGTACTTGCCCTCACAGTTTCATGTACTGAAGAAAAGAAATACTGATGACAAATACTGGTGCTCCTTCCAAAGCATGACAAGAACTATTCCTCACAAATGCCGCAGGTAAATCTGAGTTAATAAACTCTCCCACATAACCAAAGAAATACCTGGAGGTTACAGGCTTCAATCCTATTTGCATTATATTGGAATCTCCTGAATTATTTTGCCAGAATAATCTCAGGCCTTTGCTAACAAAAAAGTAGCAATGGACCAGAAAATGATTAGAGGTATCAATGGTGCCTCATTAAAAATTATAGAGGTAAAGACCTGCCATAAGTAACCGCTAATTTTCTATCCAATATTGTTTTACAACATGAGTGCTGGGTCTCGTCAATAATTTAGGTTATATACGAAGCCGGTTGGCGGTTCCAGCACATTCCACTGTGTCATCACCATTACTCACAGCATGTTTATAACTATTCTTCTACTTCAAGAATTCCACCGTGATAAACTGTCATTGCAAAAATGCAGTGCTTTTATTGAATTATTGCCTTTGGAAAAAGATTACTAAGCTTTTATGAGGTGATTAGTTAGCTGTGTGAAGTGTGAATATATACTGTTTATTCAATGGAAGCGGATGATTGCGAAATTTTAGTGCAGACATCAATTTTGGGATAATGTGTACGATGACCAACTGCTAAATGCTAATTTGCATGCGCATATTGTCATTTTTATTTTTCACGTGGATGAATTGTCTCCATGTAATGAAAATAGAATGTCCCCGTAAAATAATTTATTGTTTTTTTCTCTGGTGAAATAAAACGCATGGCTGGCAGTTTGAATCTCAGCAGTGGCTGATGTTAAGACGTGAGTGCCAATACGTTTGATGAGCTTTGTCAGTTCTGGATGGGGGCAATTAGATGAGGCATCACCGTGTACCAAAATGAAAGATCTCAAATGTTAATGGGCTCCCCATGAACAATATGCTGATATTCAGAACTGAGGAGGATTCTGTAGATCATTTAATTCCATTGAATGCTAAAAGGTGAAACACTGCGTGACTGACATGCAAACTATTGTCACACTTGTGGAGACTTTTCTGATTCTTGACACTTGGATAGAAAATAGGAAAAAAAAGTCGCCATCAATCTGAGGATTCTTCTCTCATCTCTTGTCTCTAACCTCCTTCTCTATTGCAATCCTTTGCGTCTCCATTATTATTAGATCTCTAAACTTCCTCTTTTGATGAATGGAACCTAAGAATCCCAGAATTGTAACAGCACAGAATAAGGCCATTCAGTCCATTGGTGTCAGCACTGGTTCTCCAGTTTCCTAATGCCAAATCCCTTCCTTCTCCCCATAACCCCGTACATTCTTCCTCTTCAGATAAACCAAAGTAAACAAATTCTTTTAAATCCCTAAAATACTGTCCCAAATACAGCATTTTCTTCCCACATGACCACTCAAAATGCATGTTACAATCTCCTGTCCTTTTCTCATACCTCCAGCTCTGGATCTCATTACTGTTCCTTTTTTTGTAATCTTCACAATTTTAAAACTCAAGCATTACAGTGTCATCTAATTTCTCTAATCACTGTATCCCAATTTCCCTCAAATCACTGTATCCCAATTTCCCTCAAATCACTGTATCCCAATTTCCCTCAAATCACTGTATCCCAATTTCCCTCAAATCACTGTATTCCAAATTGCCCCTAATCCCTCTGGGCCCAATTTTACCATTGGTAACGTCAGGTGTGAGGCCAATAACACGATCTGTGCCCATGTCCGCGCAGATGCCCACTTTCCCAAGGCCTGGAAATGGCCACGATCCAAATTGTGCCCGAAATGGGCACAATGGCAATTTAAATGCACTTGCATGCATTTCAATTGAATTAAAGAACTGCCCGCCCAACTTTACCAGCATTTCCCCCTTTACCATCGCGTTCACCCTTCCAGATTCAGCGTAAAACAGACATGCTCAGCAAAGGTCTGTTTTGGGCGCTCCGGCTCCTGAAGAGATAAGTTCAGAGCACTCTGACTCAGATCAGAGTGGGGTGGGGGCGTTGGGGGGGGGGGGGGGGGTGGGGGGGTGGGGAGGTGGGGGGCACGAGGAGGGAGGAGGGTCAGATCATTCCCTGGTGGGAGTGGGGGGCAGGAGAAGGGAGGCCCGATCATTTTCTGTGGGGTGGGGGGAGGAGTCAGATACATGTCTGGTGGATTGGGGAGCTGGAGGAGGGGGCCTCAATCATTCTTTGGTGAGGGGGAGGGAGCCCAGATGGATCTCTGGTAAGGGAGGGGCAGTGTGGCGGCCGCAAGGGGGTGGTAAGACCAGATGGATATCTGGTGGGGGGAGGGGGCAGGTGTATGCTGGGGGAGGGGGGGGGATCCGCTGTCACTCTGTGGGTGAATGGTGGGAGGGAAAGAAGCAGAGGGTCGCAATTGGTCTGGGTAGCGGGGGGGGCGGTGTAGATAAGGGGGAAAGTTATGTTGTACAGGTGGAGTGATGTCTGTAGGGGCCATTTCTCCTGCTTTTTGTGGGCCGGGAATGATATGACAGCAGTGCAATTTTCAAATTTTTTTCCCTCACCACACACGCACAGTTCAAAGCTCCGATCGTTTCGTGTGCGATAAGCCCCACAGTTCAGGCCTGCGATTTTCTTTTTCAGGCTAAGTGTGTAAGGGGCACCTGAAAGCGGTCAGATCTGAATTGCGCCCAGATTCAGCACTTAGAATGAAAATGGTAAAATCGGGCCAATATCTCAATTTCTCTCCAAGTTTAAGATTTTACATTTATTTATTAGTGCCACAAGTAGGCTTACATTAACACTGCAATGAAATTACTGTGAAAATCCCCTACACACCACACTCGGGTGCCTGTTCGGGTACACTGAGTGAAATTTAGCATGGGCAATGCACCTAACCAGCACGTCTTTCGGACTGTGGGAGTAAACCGGAGCAGCCGGAAGAAACCCATGCAGGCACGAGGAGAATGTGCAGCCTCCACATCGACAGTGACCCAAGCCAGGAATCGAACCTGGATCACTGGCGCTGTGAGGCAGCAGTGCTAACCATTGTGTCTAATCATTGCATCCTGATTCCCCTTTAATCACTGTGACCCGATTTCCCTCATTTTCTCTTTCATTCTTTCACCCTTCAAGACATGGGTCATGCATTTTTTTTACCTTAATTTATCGTTAAGGCGCATGGGATACGAGGCCAGGTAGCTAGGTGGATTGAGAACTGGCTGGGAAATAGGAGACAGAGGGTAGTTGTGGAGGGGACCTTGTCGGGCTGGAGGCCAGTGACCAGTGGTGTGCCGCAGGGCTCAGTACTGGGACCTCTCCTCTTTGTAGTCTACATAAATGACTTGGAAGAGGGCGTAGGTGGTGTGATCAGCAAGTTTGCTGATGACACCAAGATGGCAGGGTTGGCGGGTACGGAACTGGATTGTCAGGTGATACAACAGGATATAGATAGGTTGGTGCAGTGGGCAGATAGGTGGCAGATGGCATTTAATCCTGACAAATTCGAGGTGATGCATTTTGGACGGAATAATACAGAGAGGAGCTATGTGATAAAAGGTAGGCCGATTAGGAGTATAGACGTACAGAGGGACCTGGGAGTGCAGGTTCACAAATCCATGAAGGTTGCGTCACAAGTGGAGAACGTTGTTAGGAAGGCTTATGGAATGTTAGCCTTTATAGGAAGGGGCTTAGAGTATAAAAGCTGCCATCTAATGCTTCAGTTATACAGAACGTTGGTTAGACCGCATTTGGAGTACTGCGTCCAGTTCTGGTCACCTTACTACCGGAAGGACGTGGAGTCTCTGGAAAGGGTGCAGAGGAGGTTTACCAGGATGTTGCCTGGCATGGGGGGACTGGGTTACGAGGAGAGATTGAAGAAACTGGGGCTATTCTCCTTGGAAAGACGGAGATTGAGAGGGGACATGATAGAGGTATATAAGATACTGAAGGGAATAGATAGAGTTAATAGTGAGAGACTGCTCCCTAGACTGGGTACGAACACGAGAGGTCATCATTTAAGGGTGAGGGGGGGGGAGGTATAATTTGGAGGTGAGAAGAAGGTTCTTTACGCAGAGAGTTGTGGGGGTCTGGAACGCACTACCGAGTAGGGTGGTGGAGGCAGGAACGTTGGACTCGTTTAAGATGCAGTTAGATAGGCACATGGGTGAAACGAGAATGGAGGGATATGGTAGGGGCTATTAAATAGGGTTAAACCTCGGGAGACACCGGAAGGGCAGGCTGTATGATTAATATTTTTTGTCTTTATTCCACAGGTGGAGGTCCACCTCGTGTCAAGCGAGGGGCATGCACACGGCGGGTCGTGCGTGGGCTGCTCTTGGAAGTCCGGGAGTGGCCTAGTACTTCGTGCCGGTGTGTGTGCTTGATCCTGGACCAGCAGACAGGCACCGCAACAGCTCAGTGACTAGCACTGCTAGCTGTGCAGATACATGGATTTGGGCCTGTGTCTGTGGGAGTTTGCGCATTCTCCCTGTGGTTGCGTGGGTTTCCTCCGGGCGCTCCGGTTTCCTCCCACACCCCAAAGATGTGCTCTTAGGCTAATCGGTTTCTACCAAATTGACACTATTTCTTCCCTGAATCTGACTGAGTAGGGTTCCATTCGTAGACATGCAGGGTAGAATAGGTGTAGGGTGATGCGGCGGCGCGGGCTCGTTGGGCCGAAGGGCCTGTTTCCCGTGCTGGGTTGTTCTTTGTTCTTTGTTCTCTTTGTTCTTTGTTCATTCCAGTGAACAAATAAATACTGAGGAGAGCAGTCAAAAAAAAATGAAGGAACGAAAGGGCAGACAAAAAATGAAATAGAGTAGCGAATCCCACTTCATGTCAGCAGCCCAATGAGACACAACAGGGTTGTTTTGACATCTTGGAACTCTGTCAGTTCAACTGACAACCAGAACTGAGGCTTTAACCAAAAATAATGAACTGTAAAGCCACCCACAAAAGAAAAACAAATCCACAGCAAGCGTGTTTTCCCATTAAAGCAGCCAATTAGACAGAACTCATGGGAAGTTGTGATAAGCAGTACAAGTGAAGTAACGCATGCTTTAACTTAATAGTAAATTAGACAGAAAATTAATACATTGGAAACATAAAATTGCTTCTCTTTAGCTCTTGTTTTACTGAAACTGAAACATCTTGTATGCTAAAACTGTTCAGAAAATACGGGAGCGATTCTCCCAGAAGTGCTGTATTGGTGGGAAAACTGGTCTAGATCACCACTGTTTGTTTCAGAACAACTTCAAACCTGAATCTCCTCATTCTGTGCAATGCAGAGGTCAGAATTGTGGATATCATTAAAATCTGCCCCTCGCCTGCTGACCACTCCAGGGACCAAACCTCCAGCAGCCCCCCCTGGAGGCAGAGCCCCGCAGCACACCGCCACAGCCCCCCAACCCCTTCCCAATCACTGGCCTCCCTCCACCCTAGACTGGTGGTAATGCAGAGTGGCAGCAGGACCCCCCACCAATCGCCCTTAAGCCCTACCCACAGTAGGTCCCACCCCCTTGGCACTGTGTGATGCCTGGTGGGCAGTGCCAAGGTGCCCCTGGGCATGAGCACTTTGCCCCTTGGGCAGTGCCAGGGGGGTTGGGACCTATTCACTCTGGAATCTCACTGTTCTGGAACTCTGTACATGCGCAGCGGCCCCGATCTGTCAGACTCCCCATTTACTGGCCAGCTCGATTGCTGGTCAGCCCGGGAACCCTGCAGAGCTGCCCCTGATCACAGCCTAATCGTGGTCCCCCACAACAATTCCAGCGCCAGCCTTGACCACCCACCCCCCCCCAACTCTGGAGTGCCCCAATGACCAACCTACCCCACTCCCAGCAATGGTAATCCCCCCCATCCCCTTCACCCTGGCAGACCCCCCCCCTTGCTGATCCCACCTGGGATCAGTTCTCCTCCTCCCCAGATGCAGAGCCCCCCCCCCGCCCCCCAACCCCAGCACACCACCACAGCCCCCCCCAGCCCATCCCTATCACTGGCCTCCCTCCGTTCTGGATCGTATTGCACAATGGCAGCAGGACCCCCCACCAATTGCCCTTAAGCCCCACCCACAATAGGTCCCACCCCCTTGACACTGTGATGCCCAGTGGGCAGCGCCAAGGTGCCCCCAGGGCATGGGCACAAGCTGGCACTGCAAGGGTGCCCATGCCCAGGGGGTACCACCCCCTGCAGCCCAACCCTCTGGGAGGCCCCGATTGTCCCCCCCCCCTTCACTCCAGCAGGGTCTCCCTCTAGTTCTCTGAATGTGGGGAGTTACCCTAAACCCCGCTGCAATGAAGTACCCCTGGTGGGGTGGGAGATGCTATCAGGCCCGGCAAGTTCTGTGCCTGGTCCATTAATCACATGTAAGCTACATTTAAAACATATTAAAAACTTTTAAATTACTTACCTCTCTTCTCACTGGTTTCCAGCACGATCCTGACTGTGACTGTTCCCTGGCCCTGGGAGACGTGCATGCATCGGGAACACATGCACCAATCCCGTGAAATGGCCAACAAGCGAGTGTCCTGACCAGACCTGCCAGCAAATTTACAGTTTGCAATGGGAAAATCACCTCCTACATTACTGCTTTTAATTCAATTGATGCCTCTGTGTGCTATATCTAATCTATGCAAATTACTCACTAATTATCTGTTGATACCAGTTCATGTTATTAATGTTTATATAACACATGTGTTTCAGCATTCAGGAGCTGATAATGATACAAAATTGATAAATCTCTCGCTATGAGTTCACAGTAATAGTACATGGAACAAAGTCAAAACGCAATTTATTGCTAAATGTTTTTTAGTAACCCAAGTATAGAACTTTGTTAAGCATAACACACAGAGGAAATACAGCCTGCCAGTCAAAGCAGAAAGTGCTTTGGAGGGAATTTAATGCTATTGTTTCTTTGTATAATTCAAAACTAAACTAAACTAAATTAATTAATGAGTTTCATGGTATAATCTGAACCTCACTATTAAAATATTGCATTTTCATTACTGCCAGGAATCACCATATATTCAGACAATGCCAGGAAATATCCTTAGAAATTAGACTGGAAGTGATTTACAAGTTAATGCATTTCTTATTTGTTTCAGAGTACAAGAATAGGTTTAAAAACTTTTATTTCCAGAATCACAAAAAACCATCGTCTGCCTCTCACCTCCCTATTTAATTGTTGCAGCAATTGCCATTTATTCCTTCACCCATCATGTGAACAAATTAACACTAACTTCCTCAAGAGAGCATCAACCACAGTGGCACAGTAGTTAACACTGCTGCCTCACAGGCCAGGGACCTGGGTTCGATTCATAGATTAGGTCACTGTCTGTGCGGAGTATGCATGTTTTTCCCATGTCTGCATGGGTTTCCTCCGGGTGCTTCAGTTTCCTCCCACATTCCGAAAGATATGCTGGTTAGGTGCATTGGCCAAGCTAAATTCTCCCTCACTGTACCCAAACAGGTGCCGGAGAGTGGCGACTCAGAGATTTTCACAGTAACTTCATTGCAGTGTTAACATAAGTTTACTTGTAACTAATAAATAAACCTTACTTTAACCCATGGACTTATAACCTCACCTGTTCACCCTTTATCATAGATCTTCCCCGAGTTTTTATCGCATCTTATTCCCTTGCATTTGTTTAAACCTATTACACCTCACCAGTTCTGATGGAATGTCATCAACCTGAAACGTTAACCCTGTTTCTCACACTTTCAACACTGCCAGACCTGCTGAGCATTTCCAACATTTTCTGTGTTCATTCTAAGGAGGCTTGTTGTGGTACTGAATCAGCCTCCCATGGTTTTGTGTGGTGGTTTCATCTGTTTGTTTTCTAAGTAGTTGAGCAATATACCACCACATGACCAGTATCATGATTCATTCTGGGCCAAACACAATCTCACATATTTGTCTGTAGCTAAACATGCCGCATGAAATTTTTTGAAATGAGTTCTATCAGAACTATGTTTTGACCCTTTTCTATCCATCACTGTTTGAATGCTCTTGAATTTCTGAAGAGCAACTTTGTTTGACTTGTAGCCATCATTGTGTTGTTATTTCTTTGAAGATGGTGAAGATTGCACCTTTCTCTTGATCCAGACTTGGCGAGAGTCTTTTTTGTCAGTTGATCAGTGTAAGAAAGAATATTTTTACTAGGTTCTCATTGACTTTAACTTGCTGATTCACTGTCCTTGATAGTTATTTGCAATGTACATACACGCTGTGTGTGTGGGTGTGTGTGTATGTTAAAACTTTCAGGTCAGCCACTTGATGATGGTTTCACAAATATAGCAGCTGAGAACTTGGTCCATTTCAATATTAATGTTATGGCCATACACAAACTGATTGAACCAAGCACACACAATACTTAGCAGATCCTTTTCAAGTGGTGTTTATCTTGCATCTGCCAGTCAATGAATGTGAAGTATACACAAGGGGTTGAGACTAATCCCAACACTTTTCCAGCAGTGTGGCCCCTAATCCTCTGTGAAGCAGCTGATGAATTTTTTCTGGGCTTTCAAGATCTTGGAACAGCAGAATTGATTTGCTTTGATAAACCTTTTTAAATATTCCCATGCCTTATTCCGGTCATGATTCCAGCTTCACGCAGTGATCTTCTCTTATGAGGGGTGATATTTTTTTCTAAAGCTGTTGGGATAAATTTATGCATAGAATTGACCATTCGTATACATCTCTGTGGGTCTTTCCTGTACAATGAGTAGGTAGCTGACATTTTTATATTATCAGAAACAATGCCTTGCGGCAGAGATGACGTAACTAACAAATATTGACCTGGGCCTGAAATTTTCCCCTGTCGGGCACGCACAGGCAGTGTGCCCAGAAATGGTGCATTTCCAATGAACAGCCAGCCAGTGTGAAACACACGCTGTGAAAGGCTGAGTGCTGTCGAGGAGACTGGAAAGAAGTAAAGGGGCGGGTGGATATTTCCAACAAGCTTCCCGAACGCTGACAGCTGCCTCAGGGAGCTGTAGTATTGTTCCAATGACATTTGAACCCAAAACAAAACTTCTGCAAACTCTCTTTATGCTGCAGAATCAAGCAACTGGTAGCATAGCACACTTCAACCCTCAAGCATTTTCTTCTATTTTATTTAATCTCAGACATTCTATCCTGCCCTGGATTGGGAATGGTGAATAAACATGTACTCCATCTGGCTGATTGCCCTGTGTGCCAAGTGTAAAAGGGCATGGGCAAAGTATAGTTAGGGTCAATTGTATGTTTAATGGACTTAATCAAGAGTGGCATGGTGGTACAGTGGTTAGCACTGCTGCCTCACAGCATCAGGGACCTGGGTTCAATTCCCGGCTTGGGTCACTGCCTGTGCAGAGTCTGCACATTCTCTTCATGTCTGCTTGGGTTTCCTCCAGGTACTGCAGTTTCCTCCCACAGTCCGAAAGACTTGCAGGTTAGCATTGGCCAAGTTAAACTCTCCCTCGGTGTACCTGAACAGGCGCTGGAGTGTGGCAACTTGGGGATTTTCACAGTATCCTCATTGCAGTGTTAATGTAAGCCTACTTGTGACACCAGTAAATAAACTAAACTAATTGCCCTTTCAATTGTTGGTGGGCATGCCTCTGACTCTCACAGGTTCCCGGCAACTGAAGCATCACGTGAGAGTGCCATGACATCTACTCATGCAATTTCAGGCGAGTTCAGGTTGGATGCCTGCCCACTTGAGCTCTGGAACATCTTGGCCTTGGTGATTCAAATTGCATGTTGCTTTTCATTTGGTTTAAGTTGCCTTCTAATGACAATGCATACATTATGATTCTGTAACGATATTCATCTTTGAATGAAATCAGCATAATTATCCACTGAGCTATTGGCACATGCCATATGTTCATGTCATACGGATAGTTTTCTGGTTTACTTTCAGAAGTGAAACAAAGGAAACTATAGAAATCTGTATTCCACGTAAATAACATTAAATGTCCAAACCTGAAGGCATATCTAACTGGCTACAATATTTTGCATTAATGTACTGGACCATAGTTTCTTCAAGTTTGAAATACCTTCTATTTATTAGTCCTGTTTAACTTTCTGGATGTGAACCAAATGAATTTTTGGCAAGAAATGGTATTCATCTATTTCATTGGTTCTCAATATGACTATTAAATCCATGTCCAAATACAGTCAATGCTCAAATGCAGCAAGACCTGGACAATATCCAGGCTTAGGGTTGACAATTGGCAAGGAACATTTGCACCACACACAGACAATAGCTATCTCCAAGAGATAATCTAACCATTACCACTTGAAGAGAGATCCCTGACCCTTATAATATCTGGGTAGTTATAACTCAACCAACAAATTATTTAGCAAGCTGTCTGGGAACAGATAATATCTCTTACTATTTACTTTCCTTGGAGGAGACATGGTTCACTTTCTCAGACCCAAAATAAGTGTCTGTGTGAAGTCAGTGCCTTGGAATTAGGTAGGGATGATTATTGAGAGAGTTTTCCCAATCTAGGGCAGTCGATATCTGGGGCTTTTCCCCAAGGTTTTATTCACTCCCTTCTCTCCAGCACTGTTTCCCTTGCATGGCTCCACAAGCCAGCCATGAAGAAGTTAGTGTGAAGACTTTCCTGTGACCAGCCCATAATTCTCAGAGCCACTATCTTGCATTGGGAACCTCACAAGTGCCATATTACGTTGTGTGCACTCACCTCTGAGCTCTCCTCAGAGTTCAGGCCACCCTTTGAAAGCCGTTGTAAATCAAACTGTTTTAAAGTCACGCCGACGTGAGTTTTAAATTTGACTTTGGGCATTGATTTTGGAATGTAGCCATAATAATGAGATGCAAATTTATCAAAATTAAGCTTCTGATGTTTGACAGTGAGAAATGTGGCCCGCCATTGATATGGTGTGGGGTCAATCACTCCCTAGATTTACATCATTGGGAAATGCATCGCGGGCCTTCTTGCAAGATTTTCCAATCTCACCTCAGAGGACGCTCATCCCAATCAACCGTGAAAATCCCCTTTTTTCTGAATATACCATTATACAAAGCAATAGATTCACAAGTCTTTGAGATATATTGCCAGCTTGATTATCCATCTGGACGTATTTCTGGTGATCCTAGCTAGAGGCTACTGTACAGTTTCAGAATGCTGGTCGGGATACTGTGTTTGTGTGGTGTCTTGGACCATGTTCTGATTATTCTTCGGATTATTTGGGATTGTTCTGATTTGGCATCTGTTTTACCACACTGCCATGCTGTTTGGTGTCCGTACTTAATTATAATCTTGTTTTTGGGCATGTGCAGATGATTTCTGCTGGATTTCATACCCCATCAGTTGGGTGTTGTACTTGAATCTTTTGCCAAACATTTAAGTTGGGTAATTCACTATCCACATGCCAGTCCTTGGCATTTTTCTCCTTCTGCTGTGTCTCAATTAAAGCGCCAGGTACACCTGGGATTATTGAGGAGTGAGAACTGGAAAGGGCTGTATGCATTTTTCTGGTGAATAGTATTGATACAGGTGAGGGAACAGTTGCATTGAGCAATGCTGCTCTGAGGTGCAGCATGGCCATGTGCAGACTGTGTTTTGTTTGATGGCACTTCATAATCAAGGATTGTATGGTTTGAAACATAGAAACATGGAAGATAGGAACAGGAGGAGACCATTTGGCTCTTTGAGCCTGCTCTGCAATACATCACGATCATCCAACTCAGTAGCCTAATCCTACTTTCTCCCTATAACCTTGATCCCATTCACCCCAAATGCTGTATCTAGCAGCATCTTGAATACTTTCAATGTTTTGGCATCAACTACTTCCTGTGATAATGAGTTCCACAGGCCCACCACTCTTTGGATGAAGAAATGTCTCTTCAACTCCATTATAATGGTCTACCCTGAATCCTCAGACTGTGAGCCCTGGATCTGGACTCCCCCACCTTCGGAAACATCCTCCCTGCATCTACCCTGTCTAGTCGTGTTGGAATTTTATAAGTCTCCAAGACATTCCCCCTCATTCATTGAACTCCAGTAAAAACAATCCTAACCTAGTCAATCTCTCCTCATGTATCAGTCCCGCCATCCCCGGAATCAGCCTGGTAAATCTTCGTTGCACTCCCTCAAGAGCAAGAACACTCTTCTCTAGAAAAAGAGACCAAAACTGCAGACAATATTCTAAGTGTGGCCTCACCAAGGGTTTTGTATAATTGCAACAATACATCCCTGCTCCTGTACTCAGAACCTTTTGCAATGAAGGCCAACATGCCATTTGCCTTCTTTACCAACTACTGTATCTGCATGCTTACCTTCAGCAACTGGTGCACAAGGACATTCAAGTCCTGCCACACACTCCCCTCTCCCAATTTATAGCCATTCATGCATGCATACACTCTGCGGCCATTCCATTGAATGTGGAGAAATGCAGCAATGAACTAGTATCGCTGACTCCCCACTCTCACAAACCACCCACAAAATTCAAATGGATTGGAGTCCAATGATGGAAACAATCTCCTGCAGTACCCCAAACAGGCTGGAGACTGAACTTAATGTATCCATAATGGTTGCACTCCATATGTTGTGTGATTGACAAATAATAGGAAATTTGGAGAAGTAATCCTTTACAAACAAGAAACCAGCTCCACTGACGCTAAAGAGGTCAGTTGCTAGTTTGATCTATGGATGTGTGAGTATCTCATGAGGCAATAGTGATTCATTCTGGTTGTTAGGCATGAACATTTGATGTGCCCCACATTCCTTTCACAGACTTTAATGTCTTGGTGGATTCTGGACCAATATACCATCTCCTGGTTCGATCAATTCCTATGTGCACTTGGTGCAATTATTGGAGGATCTTGGGTTACAGGGACCCTATGATGACTTGTTTTCCCTTAAAGATGTCTTCTTGAGATATCCCAAGTTCATTTCCATAGGACCAAAATGGTCTCCCACCCTGGAAGGACTCTGGCCATCTGTCAATCACTGTCTTCCACACTTGCTGTCGAATAGATCAGTCGGCATTTCCTGCTGCAACACCTGGCACTTTGACCTGATGTTTTTTAACCAATCTATTTGCAGAACGTCATCTATTTCAATGTCCACAAGATTTAAGGGGATGTCTACAGCTTTTGATGGGTTGGTAGGTGGTTTAGGGTTTTGGGTGTGATCAAGGGGAATTTCACAAAACTTCATTGCAGTGTTAATGCAAGCTTTACTTGTGACTAATAAATAAACTTTACTTTTACTTTACTTTTATGGAATTTCCCAGCTTGTAGCATATGTCACAATCACAACATTGTATTTTGATCAGTAGGCACTGGTCAGGGGTTTTCACCATTTTAAGCAATTTATGGTTGATTTCCACAAGGAACTAGTAAGCGTGGAACTGTTGGATACCGAACTCCAATGCTAAAATTGTGCATCCTTTAATTGAGTAGTTTGTAATGTGGACACACTCCTGAAGGCATAAGCAATAGACTTCCCTTTCTGGAGAACTCTTTCTCCAAGCCCTTCTTGGGATGCATTAATCTCAGGTCAGGGTTGAATGGTAAAACTAAGAGTTAAAGCTCCTTTGAATAATGAACTTTTAAGGTCATTAAAAACACGTTGGTGATCCACCTGCCAAATGAATAGTACTTTTCCCAGCATTTCATGAAAAGTTGTGGCCTTCTTGGCAAATACATGTTATTTGGTGAAAGAAAATTAACCAACCTGAGGCAACATTTTCAATCATTTTTATCTTGCAGAATGTGCATTGCATTGACGTCTTCCAGCTCTCTAGGGTCAGGGAGGGTACCTGTGTCAGAGTAGATGGATCTTAAGAAGTTGATTTGGGCAGTGTTGAAGTTGCGTATCTGATTATTGGACACAACCCCTGCTCGGCCTTCTTCCATCAAAAAGGTATGAACTTTGATAGTGTTCCTGGTTTTATCGTGCCAACAATGGTGTTGTCCTCCGCCACATGGATGCACCCTGGAATCTTGTAAGAGAACTATCCTGGCTTCCTCATGGAAAGTTTGAATGGTACCCTGGAGGAACCGTATCCCCCAAAAGGAGTATGGAACGTTGCTAATTCCTGTGATGTCTTTTCCACATGTACCGAACAGTAGACCTTTGTAGCTTTAAGTTTAAAGAAGGATTTGATGTTCAACTCCTGATATGGTGGGAAAGGCTTCTGTGTCAGTTCTTTTATGTTCACTGTGTTAAATGCCCTTGTATTGATACTCTATCATTCTCATCATCTGAGCAGATAGCTTGGCTAAACGGCTCATGGATCTTTGGCTGCAGCTTCTTGTGATGTTGAATCACGTGTTCAACCATTTATTTTCCACATGAGTATTTCCAATATCCCCCGGTGGTGCATGCCCTTATTGCTTACTAGGCTTGCCTGTATTGCTGATCGTAATGGTGGATGAATTATGTATAGCCTGTAAGCTTTGTCTGCCCAGCTGCATGGTTTCAACATGTCTACATTGCAATGGTGTTCCCATGTTGTAACCTTTGGTTTGATCTAAGACATCTGTTACAAATGCCAGATTTAGTTCTGTATTTGGGGAAGTGTTTGTGAAATCCAGGCAGAGACCTCCTGTGTTCCCCCACATGCATAGACTGAGAACAGGCTGGACATGCGCTGTTCAGCAGTGTAATTATTTTGTCTGAGGATGGGCCCATCACAGCTGGAAAACAGCACAAAAATCTGAGTCATGTAACTGGGAGTGGAGCATCATTGCAGTCAAGTGACCCAGGCAGGAGGTGAGGAGAAGCCCCAAAGGAAAGGTCACAGACAGGAAGAGGCCCCAGTTACAAAGTAGGTAAAGGGCTGAGGTGATCTTTAAGTGGAGAGGGCTCCGTGGAAGCCAGATTGCATAAGAACCAGGAGCAGAGATGGCAATTCAATCCTCGACCCTGCTCTACCATTCAATAGATCATGGTTGGTTTCATCTTGGCCTCCTTTCTGATTTCCTTCATCCACTATTAATTAAAAACCTATTATTCTCCTAAAATTTACTTAGTATTCTCATGTCCACTGCAGTCTGGGGTAGAGAATCCCACAGATTCACTACCCTTTGAATGAAATAATTGCTCCTCATTTCTGTTTTAAATCTGCCACACCTTCACCTAAAACTAAGGCCTCTCAAGCTGTCCAACAAGGGGAAACATCTGCTCTACATCTACCCTGTCAATCTCCTTTAGCATCTTACATAACGCAATTAGATCTCCTCTCATTCTTCTAAACACCAGCGATTCTAGGCCCAGACTGCTCAATCTCTCTTCATAAGACAAGTCCTTGGAAGCATGCTGGTGAAGAGATAATTGAAGAGGGCTCAAGGGAAAGCTCTGGTAATTGAAAAGAGCTCAGCAGAAGACTTGGTAATCAAAGAGGGCTCATGGGATGCCCTGGTAATGAAAGTGAGCTGAGGAAAAGCCCTCCAGCATTTTGCTCAGCACTGCCAAAGAGCTGAAGTTGTGCTAGAGAATTGTCACTTGAGTGGGGAATGGAGCCTCAGGAGATGAGACTGAAACCCTGTGAGAGTGGGCCATCAATGATGTTAGCTGAGATGGAGCAACTTTTGGAAAGAATTCCAAAACGAGATCTTTGAAAGTGAATACAGGAATCCCTTGTGTGTGTGAGAGACACAGACCGTGTGTGCGGGACTTGTTGACTCACAGTACTTTCTGACATCTGGGTGTGTTTTTGAGAAATCCATGGATTGATCGCATCTGCCAAGTGATATGGTGCATTACGGTTTTCCTGTTAATTCACATTTGATCACATTAATCCTGAAGGTCAGAGTATGGGATAGATAAGGAAAAGAGCACAAGATAGGTCTTGGAAATTGGTCTATTTTTCTAACCTTGGATAGTAAGGTTTATTTTGATTTGTTTAAAACCCTTGGAATCTTGTGACTTTATTTACTGAGTAATTGGCTTGAATTTTAAATATTGCCATGTTTGAATAAAATGTTATCTGTTACGAATCAGACCTTACTCTGAAAACTTGGGGGTCTGGTCTGGGATCGTAACGCGTCTTTTCAGAAAGCTTCTATTGGGGCCAATGTTATCACAAGCTCACTGATTCTGTCAGCTAGCTCTGACACTGTAAAGTAGTAATGGCACCCTTTGTCTCTGCATCTGCTTGTGAATTAATCAATGGTCTCTGTCATTTGTTGCCTAAAGGACATGACTTCTAGATGGTGTATTCAGACATTGAGATTCCCTTGTAATTGATCTTCCAGTGTTGACTATATTTTATCTGGATTTTCAAGGTTATCATCCAGTAGAGCTGAAGTGTTCAGTCTGTTGAGGCCTTCATTGCCGAAAGCAATTTTAATATTAATGGCTTGTTTATCTGGTTCAGGAATATTGAGGCCCAGAAAACACTGCATTGTCAGTCACTTCAGTGATCTCATTAGCATAGCAAGATGAATACATCTCTTCATTCATCCCCCTTTCTACAGAACACAAGGCACCAGCCTTTCTACACCCCCTGCCCAACAGCAGTCTTAGCTATTCCCTTCTGTTTTCAGAACATATTTTGGCAAACAGCTGCACTTTGAAAGTACCAAGGAAAATGCCACTTCGCAAAAGACATTTAACTTCAGGTAGCACGGTGGCACAGTGGTTAGCACTATTTCCTCACAGCGCCAGGGACCCAGGTTCAATTCCAGCCTTGGGTCACTGTCTGTGTGGAGTTTGCATGTTCTCCCCGTGTCTGTGTGGGTTTCCTCCGGGTGCTCCAGTTTCCTCCCACAGTCCAAAGATGCGGAGATTATGTTGATTGGCCATGCTAAATTGCCCCTGAGTGTCAGGGGGATTAGCAGGGTAAGTATGTGAGGTTACGGGGATAAGGTCTGGGTGAGATTGCTGTCTGTGCTGACTTGATGGGTTGAATGGCCTCCTTCTATGCTGTAGGGATTCTATAATTCTATAAACTGCACTACATCACCCCTACACTCATTACATGGCGAGTGGCACAATGGTTAGCATTGCTGTCTCACAGAATCAGGGACCTGGGTTCAATTCCTGTCATGGATGACTGCCTGTGTGGAGTTTGCACGTTCTCTCTGTGTCTGTCCCTGCAGAAGGAAAAGCGTGACAGTTTGCAACCAGGCCCTTTCAGACTAATGCACCCACTGAATATCAAGTGTTTCCATCTAAATGACAGCTGCACCAATTCTGTTGAAGCCACTGGTGGAGCAAGTTGAAGGGCTAATTGAATGAGGAAACCTTTCATTAAGAAAAATAACGGCAGCTGATCACTGACACAATAAGAGACTTTCGGCCCATCAAATCTGCACTGACAAAATAACATTAAATCTACCCTGATACCACTTTCCAGCATTTGACCCATAGCCTTGAAATGTTACTTCAAGTGCTCATCCATGTATTTTTTAAATATTGTGAGATTTCCCAGCTCTGCTAGCCCCACCCCAGGCAAAGCATTCCAGACTCCTGCCACCCTCTGAGTAAAAGGATTTCTCCTTCAATCCCCTCTAAATCTCCTGTCCATCACCTTTAAAATTATGCCCCTCACTATTGATCCTTCAGCCGAGGGAAACAGCTGCTTCTTGTCCATCCTGCCCATATCCCTCATAATCTTATGCACCTCAGTTCAAAGATTATACAGGTTAGGTGGATTGGCCATAGTAAATTGCCCCTAAGTGTCCAAAGATGTGTAGGTCAGGTGGATTAGCATGATAAATGTGTGGTGTTATGGGGATAGGGTGGGGGACAGGGCCTGGGTCAGGTACTCTGTCAGAGAGTCGGTGGGCTGAATGGCTTCCTTCTGCACTGAAGGGATTCTATAATTCTACAATCAGGGTCCCCCTCATCCTTCTCTGTTCTAAAGAAAACAGCCCAAGCCTACCCAGCCTCTCTTCATAGCTCAAATGCTCTATCCCAGGCAACATCCTGGTGAATCTCCTCTAAACTCTCTCTACTGCAATCACACCTTTCCTGTAGTGAGGTGGACACAGTAAAAAGTCTGACTACACCAGGTTTAAGTCCAACCGATTACCTGGTGTTGTCAGACTTTTTATTGTGTTTACCCCAGTCCAACGCCAGCACATCCACATCATGACTATAGTGAGGTGACCGGAGCTGCACTCAGAACTCTAGCTGTGGTCTCATCAAAGTTGTGTCTGAATGTCACTGATTTTATTTTATTTTACTTTATTTGATTTATTATTGTCACTTGTATTAGTATACAGTGAAAAGTGTCGTTTCTTGCGTGCTATACAGACAAAGCATACCATTCATAGAGAAGAAAACAAGAGAGTGCAGAATGTAGTGTTACAGTCATAGCTAGGGTGTAGAGAAAGATCAACTTAATGCAAGGTAGGTCCATTCAAAAGTCTGATGGCAGCAGGGAAGAAGCTGCTCTTGAGTCAGCTGGTATGTGACCTCCAGGCTTTTATATCTTTTTCCTGACAGAAGAAGGTGGAAGAGAGTATGTCTGGGGTGCATGGGGTCCTTAATTATGCTGGCTGCTTTCCCAAGGCATTGGGAAGTATAGACAAAGTCAATGGATGGTAGGCTGATTTGCATGATGGATTGGGTTACATTCACGATCTTTTGTAGTTCCTTGCAGTCTTGAGCAGAGCAGGAGACATACCAAGCTGTGAACAAGTGCTCATTGGCTTCTCTGCCTGCTATCCCTCTTTCATCTAGTTCTCCCTCATTTTTACATAATTCTGTCATGATGGAGGAGGCACAATACCAGCATCATCCAACTCCACTTCTTGCTGCACAGTCATATTGTACAGCATGGAACATGCTGTTATGATATGATCCACTTTGTCTGGGGCATAGTTGGGATAGCCCCAGGCCGATCAAAGGCAGCAATCTTACCATTAAGATGCTAGTGCTGTGCTCAGAGATGTTCCTGGTATTGGGGAGGCGATAGTCTCGCTAATATAAACGGCAGGTGGTGGAACTGGAATTTTTTTTAAAAATCTGGAATCAAGAATCTACTGATGACCATGAAACCATTGTCAATTGTCAGAAAAACTCATCCAATTCACTAATGTCCTTTCGGGAAAGGAAATCTTCTATCGTTACTTGGTCTGGCCTACGTGTGACTCCAAAGCTACAGCAATGCGGTTGACTCTCAACTGCCCTTTGAATAAGGATAATTAAGGATGGGTAATAAATGCTGGCCAGTCAGTGTTGCCCAAGTCCGATGAATGAAGAATAAAAAAATGTCTTGGCTATTCTATCTATGTTTTACACGCACAGTGGGATGACATCATATAGTCCCATGTCCCTTAGCAGCCATCTTCTGACTTTCATGGAAGGGTAGGTTTATAAGGTGATTAATGAATCTCTCAGGACAAAGCATCATGGTAGCTGCCAGGAAAAATTGGCACAGACTTGCATGATCCTTCAGCAATCAGCATGCACCAGTTGGGCAGGGAAGCAATGATAGTCCTTGCTGCTGAGAAATGCATTGGCTCAGCCCCTGGTGTTCTTACAACCATATGTTTGCAGACAAAGCTGCCACATTTGCGAGCAAAGCCAGTTACTGCTGAAAATTACAAAGTTTTTTTCTCACACTGGTTGTTGGCATCCATTGAGAAAGTAATGTACAGTTGCCTCTGGCTAAGGAAGCAGTGGTGACCTGCTTAATAGTGTTGTGTCTGGTGGGCTGGGAGATGTGGGTGATTTGTCCCAAAGAAGCCTGGAGTGAGCCTGAGGAGAAAACGTTCACAGCTCTGATAACATTGACGAAAAAAAGCACAAACCTCGGATCCAGCAGGTCTTCCTTCAGGAAGCTGTAGAAACCAGTAATTTCCCACCTGATAAAGCACAGCTTCCTTATGTATAGAGTTCTGAAATGTCCAGGAAAGTGACTCTTAGCCTTTGGGCTGGTTAGGCCTTCTCACCTGCTGTGTTACAACAGGTTCAGCTGTTCTATTCCTGGTTCTTTCAAATGCTGACCTTCATCTGTTCATCCATTTGGAATAAGGAAGTATTGATGGCCACGATAAACTACAAAAGTCTATTCCAGGTGTGCAAGCAAGCCAATCAAAAATACCTTGAAGCTCTGAACTGTCAGTGCAATCCACCAGTCAGAAAACCAGAGATCAGCAAAATCCAAGTGAGAGCAAGTGATTGCCCCTTTTAAATATCTCTTTTATTTATGTCATCTGTCTGCTCTCATGAGGCCATAAGACATAGAAGCAGAATCAGGCCACTTGGCCCATTGAGTCTGCTCCACCATTCAATCATGGCTGATACTTTTCTCATCCCCATTCTCCATTAAAACCATAAGACATAGGAGCAGAATTAAGTCATGGGGTTTAACTGAGTCAATTAGAAAGAGTTGGGACTTCCATCCCATCCATGGAAAGTAGCACCACAGTCCCAATAGGTAGCACAGTGGCACAGTGGTTAGCACTGCTGCTTAATGGCTCCATGGATCCAGGCTCAATTCTAGCCTCAGATGACTGTCAGTGTGGAGTTTCTCTGTGTCTGCATGGGTTTCCTCTGGGTGCTCCTGTTTCTTTTCACACTCCAAAGGTGTGCGGGTTTGTTTGATTATTTATGCTAAATTGCCTTTTAGTGTCATAGGTGTTGGCAGGGTAAATATGTGGGATTACAGGGTTAGGGCCTGAGTTGCATTGTTGTCAGTGCAGGTTCAATGGGCTGAATGGCCTCCTTCTGCATTGCAGGGATCCTATAATTCTATATATAGGACTCTCATTTGGATATATTCGAGCACTCACTGGTTTTTGGCATGTGTGTTACCAAAATCTGTTGTCCCAATATTAAATTCACAAACGTAGGGTTAAGATCAAGGTGGCAATAGGAAGATAAGTGGATTTACCACACCATCCTGATTCTGTCAGGTGCACATCAGTCCTATAGTTCCAAATAATCCCATTGAAAATAACTCGATTTACAGATAAGCATAAACCCTCCAGGTGTTCCAGTTTCCTCCCACAGTCCAAAAGACTTGCTGGTTAGGTGCATTGGCCATGCTAAATCCTCCCTCAGAGTACTCAAACAGGCACTAGGCAACTAGTGTGGCGACTAGGGGATTTTCACAGTAACTTCATTGCAGTGTTAATGTAAGCCAAACTTGTGACATTAATAAATAAACTTTAAAACAATGTTAAATATATTTAAATTAGAACATTACGTGATTTTTTTTCTTTTACTAATGAAAAATCTGGAATAATAATGCGGCGCCTTTGCTAACTTTTCATTATTTGTGATGTATTGGAGCCAACTTAGAACAATAAAAGTTGAGGGAGCTGGGGCTTTTTTCTTTAGAGTGGAGGAGGATGAGAGGCAACTTAATAGAGGTTTATAAGATGATGAGGGAGATTGATACAGTGGACGTGCAGAGACTATTTCCTCAGGTGGATGTAACTGTTACTAGGGGGCATAACTATAAGGTTCATGGTAGGAGATATAGGAGGGATGTCCAAGGTAGACTCTTCACTCAGAGAGCGGTTGGGTGTGGAATGCACTGCCTGCTGTGATAGTGGAGTCGGACACTTTAGGAACTTTCAAGCAGTTATTGGATAGGCAGATGGAGCACTCCAGAATGCTAGAGAGTAGATTAGCTTGATCTTCGGTTTGGACATAGCTTGGCATGACATTGAGGGCCAAAGGGCCTGTACTGTTCTGTGTTTCTATGTTAATAATTCTTTCATAGATACCTTTTGACATTAAAATCACTAATAGGACAAATGGAAAATTATAATTCAATGTTATTATAATGAATTATAATGGTTAGTACAGCTGCCTCATTGTGCCAGGGACCCGGGTTTGATTCTTGGCTTGGGTCACTGTCTGTGCAGAGTCTGCATGTTCTCCCCGTGTCTGCGTGGGTTTCCCCCGGATGCTCTGGTTTCCTCCCACAGTCCAAAGATATGTGAGTCATGTTGATTGGCCATGCTAAATTGATCCTTAGTGTCAAGGAGACTAACAGGGTAAATAAGTGGGGATATGAAAATAGGGGTGGGTGGGACTTTGGTCAGTACAGACTCAATGGGCTGAATGGCCTCCTTCTGCACTATAGGGTTTCTATGAATGCAAAATATAGCAATACTTAGACCACACTCTTTTTCAACCTATGTACTCAATCATTCATTATGTATGCAGTGGCTTCAGAGCAGCAGCTAGGAGATGCCATCATGATCTGTAGGTCCTCATGTGCTACATCCAAGAGTCAAATGTTCCTGTGACTGCAATGTTGCCAATTTGCATTAGGCGCAGGGAAAAAAAAGAATAAATTGTGAATTGATAAACTATTCATGGGTGGTTTTGATGTCAAGTTTTCTGCTGAATGTGTATCTGTGCATATAATTGGTGAATTGCAATTGTGAATTAGTGTGCTGCGCACGCATAAAACTAATTTCTCTACCTAAGTCAATTCTGAGGGAATTTCACATGCATGTTTATTGGATTTGCAGGATTGTTAACGATATTTTTACAAATTGGCGACCTTTTTCAGAAGATTCCGTCTCTATTCATTGAAAATAATGTAAAACCCATGCCTTCCATTTAAGCCTTAACTCCATTATGACGTGAAGCAAACAAGGCAGGGCATGAGGTGGCTTATGTTATATCCTTTTTTTCAATGCCAATTTCAAACTGGATGCTGACAATTGATCTTATAAAAATCTAAGATCCAGAAGGGCAAAACACTCATTTCGTGGATTGGACTAACTATCACCGTTCTCAGCATTTCTGATTTAATAAGCAAGAGCTGTGTGACGAGATAAGAGGATTTACAGCATCATGCTAACACTGATTCTGCCCTGACAGTGCGAATGATGCTCTCCTTCCACGCCAACAGCGTATTTTAGATACCTGGTAGAGTAATTCTCAGTATTTGTTGGTTAGGACTGCCCAACGTCATTTGTCAAGTCATTGTCACTTTGCTTTTGAGCTTTCCAAATCCTGATAATGCCAACAGAGAATGAAAAAGAATTCTTTCTTTGGAATTTCTAGCTTGTCTGTTGTATCATCTGTAAGCGTACATCTGTCTTTGCACCTGCAAAGGGGGCACATGTAAATATCTACAAGAAGTTTCCATTTTACAAAAGTGCAGCTGGTATTCAATGTCAGAAACCTCATCACGGACGTGTGCATGCCAGATACGCTGGCAAAACCTCTAGTTCACTTAGACTTGCTAATTTTAGACTCCATAAAAGAGAACTGATTACCAATTAGGATGTCACCATATGGATCTTGGAGTCTTATGCATTGTTAATTGTCTCACATTCTATTCATGTGACTATCCTTAGGGGCGGTGAGTGTAACCAAAGTCTTGAGATGTGATTCGTGAACTCAAAACCAAATTGTCCAAAAAACATGTTTCACGTTGATACAGTAGGGCTCAGCTAGTTTCGAGGTAGTCCCACAATGTTAAGTTGGGCTTTCATAAATGATAATTCTGAAAGCATGGGAAAGAGCACCTAGTGTAGAAGCTTTGGGACCATACCTTTGTCTTTTGCAGCCTGCACAATTGGCAAAACTATACAGCATTACAGACAATCCAATAGAGAGCAATGATGATAAATGTATGGCAGTAAAACCTCATCAAGGGATGCATAAATAGGACATACTGTTGTCAAAGACGATAGCACCATTCTCAATTAATTTTCCTGAATGGAATTGGCTATCAAATCTCACAAGTCTACATTTTCTAATTGGTCACTGTTTAAAAATTGACACTGGGTACAAGTGCACCGTCCAGGATTTATAGCTTGTTTCTAGATGTTAAGCAGTGGTACTCAGGCGTTGTCAAGAGATTTCAGACTTTGCCAGGAATAAGGAAGTGTTTATTAATAAAGAGAAACCTGGTACAGGGTTTGGCAGCTCTTGGCTGCCTTGGAGCAGCTCATCCACTGCCCCAGTCCTTGCATGTTTACTACTTGGTTTCCATATGTATTCTTCCTGAGAGAAAACCCAACCCTTTTGGGGTAATCACTCACACTCAATTCCCATTAATCCCTCAAATTAAGTGGCTCTCTACTGCTGTACTGACTTAGAGAGACAGACATCGCAATCACTACACTAGGCATCCCAGCAATACCTCGCGCATTAGTACTGTTGGGACTCTAGAACTGCTGACCATCCAATTGACCACACGCTCTTTGAGAGAATATTTCTATCCCCGAGGAGCAGAAATGGCCCCGTCAGCCTGTTCACGGCCAATTGGCTGTTAAATAGGGAACAGGGAAGTCATTCTTCCCCAGGGAAACTTGCTCACTGATGTTCCATTGGTGGGTGGTAAGGACTATAGTGCACTTCAAATCAAGCCCAAAATTTCAAACTGTCACAACAATTTATTTGTATTTATTATCAGGGGGTTTCAGTTTAAGAGCTGTGGGGTTATGCCACAACTGTACAGGACCTTAGTGAGACCACATTGGAATATTGTGTGCAGTTCTGGTCACCTCACTATAAGAAGGATGTGGAAGCATTGGAGAGAGTGCAGAGGAGATTTACCAGGGTGCTGCCTGGTTTGGAGGATAGGTCTTATGAGGAAAGGTTGAGGGAACTCGGGCTTTTCTCTTTAGAGTGGAGTATGAGAGGCAAGTTAATCAAGGTTTATAAGATGATGAGGAGGATAGATAGAGTGGACGTTCAGAAACTTCTTCCCTGGGTGGATGTAGCTGTTACTAGGGGGCATAACTATAAGTTTCATGGTGGGAGGTATAGGTGTGATGTCCAAGGTAGGTTCTTCACTCAGAGAATGGTTGGGGTGTGGAATGGACTGCCTGCTGTGATAGTAGAGTGGGACACTTCAGGAACTTTCAAGTAGTTATTGGAGAGGCACATGGAGCACATCAGAATGATAGAGTGTGGGATAATTTGATCTTGGTTTTGGACAAAGCTCGGCACAACATCGCAGGTCGAAGGCCTGTACTGTGCTTTTCTGTTCTATGTTCTAATTTATATTAGGGAGGAAAAGGTGCTGACTGGTTGGTAAATTGACTGTGATTGTCTGGGGCATTGCCATGGAGAAAGCAACAATCTCCAAACTCATTCAAAAAAGGTGCAAGGCTTGAACATATTCCTTTTGTTTGCAGAGAAGAAGACCTTGTGTATAAGTGTAGATTGCTTCTAGCAAGAGGAATGAGCTTCATTTTGAGCTTGATTGATTATCTTAAAGTGCTTGTCACTGTGTCACTGTTAATGTACTCAGGATTGTTCACCAAATGCTGCCTAGTTGTGGAATCACATCTAATAGCAGGCATTTTGTTTTGGATTTTGCAAGTGTGAACTGGTTGAATATGATCTGTGTTCTTCTTAACACGATCAATTGAAGGAGCGTATTGTTTGATTTGATCAGCCAATTGCTGGAATAGCATCACTAAAGCTTATATATGACATTGCTCAGTTGTGTAGTAGGCATGCTATGTTGCTGGGTGCTTGGAGGAGCAACAGAGTTTGGCAAGTGGGGGCTAGGAGCAGTGGATCTCTGAGACACTGCTGAGCGAATCTATAGGTAGGGGGCTTTGAAAGAGGGATTGCTAAGTGATTGCGTGCTATCTGTATTTTATGGACTTATAATCGTTAAGGGAATCAAGATTTATGGGGATAAGGCAAGAAAATGGAATTAAGGGTTATCATATCAAATTAGTCATGATTTAATTGAATGGCAGGGCAGGCTCAATTGGCCGAATGGCCTACTTCTGCTCCTATGGTTTACGGTCTTATCTCAGGTTCGCATTTTAGGACTCACCACTTATCTTATAGTGCTACAGACAGCTAGCAGAACTTATATGGGCACATGACCCAGGGTCACATCATAATCAAGGAGCTATGTAACGTGGCCTCACAATGAAAACTATGACAACACTACAACACGAACAAAATATAGCAAAGTGGTATAAACTGTATACTTGTATCTGCAAGCGCAATAAGGACAGAGTTTAAGGATATATAAATAAATTATATATATATATGGAATATAAGAATGTAGTTCAACTTTTGCCGCATTACTGAAGAATAGAAACACTCTGTACACAACATGTCTATTATTGAAGAGAAAGTCAGATAGCAGAGTCAACCAAGTGGATCTCGACATTCAACCAAGTAAACCAAAACATTCCTTAATTCTTACGGAAATTAATTGGTTCAAGTATTTCTTCCTATGAAAAGCCAAGAGGATGTTGGAAGCCTCATATAAGGGAAGGAACAATTTTTCATCGGGAAGTTAAGAGGGTCAGCTGAATGAGTGAATGAATGGGGGATGGGAGTATGGAAAAGGTGGGGGTGTGGTGGAGGAGACTTGGGAAGAGAGGCTGATTATCTGTTGGTGTGTGATGGAATGATTGGGAGAGGAACTTCATTGAGTCTTTGTCACCAGGGAATACAGAGAACTTGGCTGAAACTTACATGAAAGGATGGTGGGGAGTTACAACGGGGTCATGTTGGAAAATAGTTGCTGCATCTTTGCCTTTGTTTTGCTTCACATGTACATAATCCAGCAAGGCCATGTTGTATGGACTTCATCCTGTATAGCATACACTAACTACACTGAATGCTGAAGTGTTGAGGTCACTTTGAAAGCTTGATACAAATGCATTGGTTCACAATTTTGATGGTAATAGAAGATAAACAAAAGGAAAACTAATATTTCTACCCACTGGAAATCTAAACATTCCATCTATCTGAAGAGACCTAGAAGCTTTGCATTTCACAACAGAATATAAAATTGCTTTAATTTTATATTACCTTCTCGCAAAAGGTTTTCAGACCTTTTTGTCTTCATTCTTATCCTTGAGGATTCTACGCTATAAATATGGACAGAGGATATCATTGTACTTGTCTTTGAGTAGCCCACTCAGTCACGCTTAAAAGGAGTGTTGCAGGCCATTTTGAAGATATTTTAAAAAGTTTGAAAATTCTTTCAATTTATACTAAAAGCAACTTTTGCAAACACCCAGATCTACATAGTTCAAATAAGAAAAATGATCAAGACAAAATTAGTGGCAACAAAAATAATCTGAATTTCCATTATTTAGAGGATTAGGGTTGGGAAACCTCTATTAGATGGATTCATCCGATACAGCTGATGAAGGGAACTTCAATATTCCTTCAGGGCCAATAAAGGGTGGCATGGTGACATAATGGTTAGCACTGCTACCTCACAGTGCCAGGGATCTGGATTCAATTCCCAGCTTGGGTCACTGTCTGTATGGAGTCTGCACATTCTCCCCGTGTCTGCGAGGGTTTCCTCTGGGTGCACTGGTTTCCTCCCACAGTCAAAAGATGTGCGGGTTAGGCAGATTGACCATGCTTAAATTGCTCCTTAGTGTTGGGGGACTAGCTATGATAAGTGCATGGGGTCATGCGGATAGGTCCTGGATGGGATTGTGGTCGGTGCTGACTCGATGGGCCAAATGGCCTCTTTCTGCACTGTAGGATTCTATCAGAGATCTATGAGAGAAAGAATGTCCCTGTAATGTCTGACCATGTCTTGGGATACACTCTTCAACTTACAAGAACCGGCTGAGTCCAGGACTTTCATCTTGATTTGATTGTGAGCACCTCAACACTGGAATTTCAACCAAGTCTAACTGCGAAAATTTTTCAGGTCTTGCAGCACTTTCGATGTCTGGGTGTTGAATTCACTCTGCCTACCTGATGTCTGATAAGCACCGTCACTTAAGAATCTACCCCATGCAGCAGTCCTTTATAGTTTTATACCCAGTGAATAGATGGGCCTGATTCTCCCATCGTGACCCGTCACTCTTCTGGCGGGTCCGGTTGGGAGAATCGCGTCATCGGCTTTTTTCCAGGATTTGCGCAGGTGCCAGGAAGGCATGTGCATCTCCCAGAGCCGGAGAACCGACTGTCGGAGTCCTGACCACGCTGGAAACCGGCAGGAAGAGAGGGAAGTCATTTGACTCTTGTTTTGCATGTGATGATCGGGAACTTGCTGGGCCCAATTCAATCTCCCACCTCACCAGGACTACTTCATTCTGGTAGAGTTTAGAGTAGCTCCCCAAGTTCAAGGAACTAGCAGGTAACCCTGCCCCTCTTCATTCTGGCAATCGGGGCCCCCAGGAGATTGGGTGGTGGGGTGTGGTGCCCCCTGGGCATAGGCATCCTGGCAGCAATAGCCTGTGCCCCGGCACTGCCCAAGGAGCAAAGTGCCCATGCCCAGGGGCCCCTTGGCCCAGCGGGCATTGGGCAGTGCCAAAGGGGCAGGGCCTAGGGATGACCGGTGGGGTGGGGGGTGCCGCTGCCACTCTGCATGGTGGTCAGTCTGGGCTGGAGGAAGGCCAGCAACTGGGATTGGCTGGGGGAGGGGGGGGGCCTGCTTTCTGGGGGGGGTTGTCTGATCCCTGGGTGGGAGGGGTGGTGGGGAGGGGGGTCTGCTGGGTGAGGGGATGGGGGCGATCGCCACTGCTGGGTGAGGTGGGCTGACATCAGGGTGCTCTGGGGCGGGGAGGTCAGGGCTGGCCCGGGAATTGTTGTGGGGCCCACATACAGGCCATGGGAGGGACTGAGGGGCAGCACTGCGGTGGTCCCAGGCTGGCCAGCAATCGAGCTGTCCAGCAAACGGGGAGACCGCCAGAGCAGGGCCACTGCGCATGGGCAGATTTCCGGAGCTGTCATCCTCTGGTGTGAATAGGACCTGTCCCCCTGGGTTTTTAATGAGATTCCCGATTGTGACCTCTGCATTACACAGAGTGGGGAGATTCAGGTCTGAATCTGCACTGTAAAAACAGTCGTGATCTCAAATAATTTTTCCACCAATTCAGCACTTTTGGGAGAATCGCCCCCATGGACACATTTGCATTTGTAATGCTTATTGTATTCAGTGCACGCTCATTTTCTCCGTCACAGCCTGATTTCAGCTGCTCAGTGTGATTTAGAATGATGTACTCTTTCCACATTGACTTCTCTTCCTGAAGGCATCTCCATTGAAAGCAGCAGCAGTCAAACCTCCTTGCTAGTTTGTCCAGCAGTAAGGAAGTTACACTAAAGACAACTTTTGCAACATTTGGGTCTACATTAATCAAATAAGAAAGTTGATCAAGGAAGAAATATCAGCAACAAAAAGGGTTTGGATTTCCATTATTTAGGGGGTTTTGGGCACAATCTGGAGAAGCCTCTATTTTAACAATGGCTTCATTGCAGTGTTAATGTAAGCCTACTTGTGTCACTAATAAATAAACTCAAGTTTATTAGGTAAAGTCATCTGATACAGCTGAAAGGAACTTTAGGCAAGGATATATGTCATGAAACTATCAACGGGGGGCAGAATTTTCCAGTCCCGTCCGCCACAGGACCCATAGCGGGTGGGACATGATCCATGCAAAAGTCTGTTGACCTTGGGCAGGATTCTCTGATCTTGAGGCGCACACAGTCAGAAAATCCCATGATAAATATACCCAGCGGACAACTAATAGATTTTTCATTGCCTGCAATAAGCTCCAACACCGCACCTTGGATGATTTTCTTTTTCCGAGTTTTTCAAATTAAAGAAAGTAAGTGAACATTTAACAACAAACTCCCTAACTTGGCTCTAAAGTGGGATGGAAAGAAAATCCAACTCCAGTGGAACGTTTAATGATAAAACCACAATTTGAAGAGCAAAAAACATTTTAATTGAAGACTGAAGTTTCAAAGAACAAAAAACAACACAGCACGGGAAACAGGTCCTTTGGCCCAACGAGCCCACGCCACCATTTTAACATTATGAGTGCCTTTCTTATAAAATATATTGAGAGAAAAGGGCAGAAAGGGAATATGGGTCAATTTAAAACAGATAGAAGTAAGACTATGATGGACATTAAAGAAAAAGCTGGCCTGTTAGTTAGAAAGCTCTGTCAAAGAGCTGCCACATGCAAAATGGGCTGAATGGATTCTTTCTGCATTTTGAGTTCATGAGTACTTTATATTCATTCGCAGTGGAAGAAGAGGATGGCATATTTAGCAGTAAGATGGAACTTAAGAAGAAATAATTCAAGGGGTGAATTTATTATGGATATGTAAATTGTAATGGAGAAAATAAAGGAACTTAAAACATAGCATTCCTTCCTTGTGTATTAAAATAAATAGTTGAGGCATTTACAAATGGATTATTAATAATTTTCAAAGCTTTCTAGATTATGCATTTAAAATTTGCAAATTCGCTTGATTATTTATAAGGAAAGGAGAAAAAAGCCAACTCTCAGTTCAACACCAATTTAGGGAAAATGACTGCAATCTGTCATCAGGGACAATGTGACTGAACAATTGGATAATAATGAGCATAATAAAAATCTGTGAAAGCATGTGATGTCTGATGAATCAAGTTGAAATTCTTGAAAACGTCTTTGGCATTGTAGAGAAGTGATGTCTATGGATGTTACGTACAGGAATTTTGAGAAGATATTTAATGTCATAGAATCTCGACAATGCTTAAGGAGGCCACTGGCCCATCGAGCCTACACTGACAACAATCCTACCCAGGCCCTATCTCCGTAACCCCATGTACTTACCCTGCTCAACTCCCTGATACCAAAGGGCAATTTAGCATTACTAATCCTCCTAACCTGTACATCTTTGGAATGTGGGAGAAAATTGGAGCATTCGGAGGAAACCCATGCACACACGGGGAGAACGTACAAAGTCCACACAGACAGTCACCCAAGGCCGGGATCAAACCCAATGTGCTGGCGCTGTGCCACCATGCCACACAAAATATGACTCTGTGCAAGAGCTAACCAAAAATGTAAGTACATGGAATCGAATATAACCTTGTGTCAAGAGTTGGGAAATAGGAGACCTTCCTAAAACAAGTAACCTTCACTGCCTGGCAGAACAGCACAATGTTGCAAGTCAAGAAAGAGCATTCCAACAGCTCAAGGCAAAGACAAACCCAAAAGGTAAGGGACATTTGGAAGAGAATGCCTGAGGGATCCAACAAAATGTCGACCATGATGAAATATGAAATATTATTATTAGGCCATCAGCAGGCTAAGGTCCAATGGAGTAAATCCTATTTGCTCTCAGGATAGAATGACCTTTTCTCTTCTTAAGAGTGATGGTGCCACCTGTCAAAACTTCAACAGCTCCTCAATTGTGAATCCACTTTAACAGCTGATACTCTCCATGTTATCTTGCAGTGCCCTGGGGGTAGAGTCTATGGATGTTGGGAGAGTTGCAACAAGGAAGCAAAAAGGTGAAAACAATAAAATCTGCACCCTTGATCATACTCCACCTAAGATTTTCAAAGCTGTGGGCTTATGTTCACATTAAGACTCCATGCACTCATCCAATGAATTTGGGAGGAAAAGGAACTCTCCACTCCAACCTGCCAATCTTAAGTTAAATGATGAATGTAACTATCTACAAAGAGGGAGATAAATTATGCTGCAGAAACTATCAAGCTCCTTCCCTCTTGTCCGTGGCAGGTAAAATCCTAACATGCATTGTCTCGAATTGCCTACTTACTCTGGCTGAGGATATAAGAACATAAGAAATAGGAGCAGGAGTAGGCCATCCAGCCCTTCGAGCCTGCCCCGCCATTCAATAAGATCATGGCTGATCTGTCGCTGCTCAGTTTCACTTTCCCGCCCTCTCCCCATAACCCTTAATCCCCTCTCCTATCAAAAACCCATCAACCCGCGTCTTAAAAATATTTAGCGAGGCAGCCTCCACCACTTCAACGGGCAGAGAATTCCAGAGATTCACCACCCTTTGAGTGAAGAAGTTCCTCCTCAACTCCGTTCTAAACCGCCCCCCTTTTATCTTGAGGCTGTGCCCCCTAGTCCTATTGTCTTTTTTGAGCGGGAAGAGTCTTTCCACCTCTATCCTATCCATCCCATTCATCATCTTATACGTCTCAATGAGATCTCCTCTCATTCTTCTAAACTCTAACGAGTACAAGCCCAGTTTATTCAGCCTTTCCTCATAGCTCAACCCCCTCAACTCCGGTATCAGCCTAGTAAACCTCCTCTGCACTCCCTCCAAGGCCAAAATATCTTTGCGCAGGTGCGGCGCCCAAAAATGCACACAGTACTCTAGTTGCGGCCTCACCAATGCCCTATACAGCTGCAGCAAGACCTCCCTACTTTTATATTCTCAGTAAGAAGTCTCACAACACCAGGTTAAAGTCCAACAGGTTTATTTGGTAGTAAACACTGCTAGCTTTCAGAACACTGTTCCTTTGTCAGGTGAGTGTGGAGTTCTGACCACAAACAGAGCATATAAAGGCACACACAGTTTACAGAATACTGATTAGAATGCAAGTCTTTACAGCTAATCAGCTAATCAGGTCTTAAAGGTGCAGACAATGTGAGTGGAGATAGCATTAAGCATAGGTTAAAGAGATGTGTATTGTTTCCAGATAGGATAGTAAGTGAGATGTTGCAAGTTCAGGCAAGTCATGAGGGTTACAGATAGTGACATGAACCCAAGATCCCGGTTGAGGCCGCCCTCATGTATGCGGAACTCGGCTATCAGTTTCTGCTCAGCGACTCTGCGCTGTCGTATGTCGTGAAGGCCGCCTTTGAGAACGTTTACCCGAAGACCAGAGACCGAATGCCCATGACCACCAAGAAGAGAAATAGCCATCCTATCCTGAGAGCAAATAGGGTTTACTCCATTGGAGCTTAGTCTGCTAGTGGCCTAATAATAATATTTCATATTTCATCATGGTCGACATATTGTTGGATCTCTTAGGCATTCTCTTCCAAATGTCCCTTAGCTTTTGGGTTCACCAACAGGAAGGGGACAGTCTTGCCTGGTGATTGTCGAGCGGTGTTCATTCATCCGTTGTCATAACGTCTGCATGGTCTCCCCAATGTACCATGCCTCGGGACATCCTTTCCTGCAGGTAGACAACGTTGACTGAGTTCCCCACTCACCTGATGAAGGAACAGCGTTCAAAAGCTAATGGTGTTTACTACCAAATAAACCTGTTGGACTTTAACCTGGAGTTGTAAGACTTCTTACTGTGTTTACCCCAGTTTAATGCTGGCATCTCCACATCATGACGATATCCTCCCAGAGACAGTATGGCTTTAAAACTTCTAGAGGAACCATCAATGTGATCTTTGTTGCCAGGCAAATTCAAGTAAAACGTCAAGAACAACACCAGGATCTCATCAACCTGACTAAAATATTTGACTCAGTAAATTCTGAGGCTCTGTGGGTTGTGCTCCTGAGATTTGGCTGTCTGAGGAACTTCATTGCCCTCCTGAACTACTTCACATTGATATGATTGCAATTGTGTGGATGTGGAAATCCGAAACAGATATTTTCAAAATCCAAACTAGTGCCAAGTAAGGCTGTATGATAACTCCCAGGCTATTTAACATCAACCTGACAGTTGTTATTCACTCAACTAAGAACACTGCCCTCTGATGTGAGTACTAAATACCACCTAGATGTAAATCTCTTCAGCCTCAGTCACCTCCATGCGAAGCTACACCGATCAACATAATGTACAATTTGTGAATGATTGGAGGGTCATTGCCCAATCTGCATGAGACTTGCAAGACCCTCTCCATATCTTCGAATGTCCTTGAGTATCACCAAGACTTGGAACTGGATTATGTTGAGAATTTTTCATACCTTGGCAGCCATCTCTCTCAAAAGGCCACCATTTATGATGATTACCAGATCAGCTGTGTCAACTCAGCCTCCGACAAAGTATGGCAGCAAATGTTGGACAACAAAGATCCTCTGCAAGTCAACAAAATGCTTAGCATGCGGATCAGTTGTTGCCAACGCGCCCCTGTCCTTCAGTGAGAACTTGACTTCGTTCTTTTTATTCACTCGTGGATGTCGCTGGCTGCCCAGCATTTACTGCTCATCCTTAACAAAAATGATGATAGCTGCTTACAGTACAGAGCAAAAGGTCAATTTTAGCATGAATTTACATGCATTTGCACACCATTAACATATTTATTGCAACACAAGCAAAATGTTGGTGATTACTATGGATGCAGCAGTTAGTATTCATTTTGTACAATTAATGAACACTAACATATTGAAGTGAGGAAGGTGATATTTCTTTGATGCTTCTGTCTCTCTGGTGCCATACCTGCAGTGGAATGCCATTTACTCAAGTTAATGGGGATTCCTCCAGGGTTTTCAAGCAAAGCTTGTGAAGCAGCAGAAGCTACAAGGAAATTCAAGTATACTAGTATATACACACACATATATATATATATATGTTATATTTCAAATGCATTTTGGAACGCAACAATAAAATTCCTCTGGTAGGACAACCCCATCTATCGAATTAACAATTAGCAATTGTTATAATTGCAATTATTAGTCCTTTTGATTTTCGGCACAATCACAAGTTTGAGGCGAAGGGTGGGATTTTCCGGCAACACTGGATCCAAGGCCGGAAATTCCTGCCTAAGGTCAATGGACCTTTTTGCAAGATCTGCCCATGCCCGCTACAATTCCTGTGGTGGGTGGGACAGAGATTTCCACCCAAAGTCTCATTCCTTTTTTTTCAAAAAGTGTAGAATTAGACATGCAAGCATGCACAAATGGAAGACATTTGGGTTTAATATTTTGAGTTGAAACCAGTCTAAAAATGGTTGAAAAATGTTAGGGAAGGCTACTGAAGCAGCACAATTACTGATTAAAGAAGAAATATATGGCAAGTCCATGGAAGGGATACAAACTATTTATTACTTGAGAAAGATTTAGACCACTTTAAAAATATGGAGGACGATGAAAATGTTCTGCTTGAGGCATTTACTTCTCTTGAAACCTAATATCTAGTCTAAAATTATGCTGCCTTTATGAAATTGGTAAATCATAAATTTTAAGAAATTTGTCTGTTTATTCCAGGAGATTGAGTTTTTTTTTCATTCATAGGTCATGGTTGCCACTGGCTGGCCAACATTTTTGCCCATTCTTAGTTGCCCAAGGGTACTTGAAAGTCAACCACATTGCTGTGGCTCTGGAGGCCAGGCCAGGTAAGGAAATTAGTAAGCTAAATGGTTGTTTCCAATAATTGACAATAGTTTCATAGTCATTGGTAAAAAAAGTCCAGTTTTTTTTATTGAATTCAAATTCTACCATCTGCCATGGTAGGTTTCGAACACAGGTCCCCTGAACATTAACTGAGTTTCTAGATTAATGATTGAGCGATAATACTATGAGGCCATTGCCTCCCCAATATATGTAGTGTGATCTCTATGGGCAATCCGTAGTGATATCAACGAAACATAGAAGATTGGAGCAGGATGAAGCCATTTGGCCCTTCGTGTCTGCTCCACCATTCATTACAATCACAGTTGATCATCCAACTCAATAACCTAATCCTGCTTTCCCCCTGTAACCTTTGATTCCATTCGCCCCAAATGCTATACTTAACCGCCTCTTGACTATATTCAATGCTTCGACATCAGCTACTTCCTATGGCAATGAATTCCACAGATTCACCATTCTTTGGGTGAAGAAATGTCTCCTCACCTCTGTCCGAAATGGCCCACCCTGAATCCTCCTCCCCCACCATTGGGAATATCCTCCCTGCACCTACCCTGCATCCAAATCAGGACATTCTGAAAGAGGCTATGGCAGCAGGTCCATCGCTACTTGCCCCATCAGCTTCAGAAGGATCATTCCGGTGAACTGTAGATATCTTTTCTGGCCTCAGAGGTTGTTTGAGGATTTTGCGACTATTAAAGGGGAACAGGTGCAACAAGGCACAAGAATTTGAAACTTATTTTTCTGGCGGACAGCAGTGGACTTGTAGCATGGAATGCGTGGGAACATTGTATCCACTATATTGTACCTTCTCTGTTTCATGTCAGCAAAATCCATTATTTAGGCTTCAGTCTACAGGAGGAAAAAAACTTCCAAATTTTCATTTCATTGAATAAATCAGAGTAACGTCTCTTTCTTCAGAAGTTACTTACGATGTTTTTAAAAATTATTATAATGTAACTATGTAACAAAGGTTTAATTCTACGTCCTGAGGGTTAAAGCGATCGATGCTTTGAGTGTATTACTTTCGATGAACGCCGGTTACTTTTCTCCTAATGGAATGCTCTGGGGCTCAAATATCATGTTTCGGGCACATTTACAATAAATTTTTTCTCAAACCTTGACATTTGGGATAAGATTTAATTATGTTCCAATGTTACTTCTTCAAACCGATGCCACTCAGAAATAAGTTATTTACTGAATGTCTTCAGGACAAGTGCTGCAGGTTTATGCTGCCAATAGTCATCTTGTTTCCTGGTGGAATTTATTGCAACACAGGCAGCTACTTCCTGCCTCTATTCTGCAGTATTAAGGGCACTTAAGGACACTCTTCAGCTGTGAAGAGAGCCTGGTTAAGTCTGGTGTTGTTTAACTTAGCGAGGAGAAGCTGAGGTGGCGGTTGGGTTGGGGGGGGTGCGGAGAGAGCGGGGAGCAGACTGAGATAAGCAAAATTAGGAGGGGCAGAGATAAAATTAGTAGGAATAAATGGGTCCTCTTAGAGGGGTCAATAACCAGGGGGCAGAGATTGAAACAGAAGATTTAGAGGGGGTTTGAGGAAAGCTTTTTCCACCCAAAGTTTGTCGGGAATCTAAAACTCACTCCCCGAAAGGAGGTGGGAACACACAAAATTTAAGAAGCAGTTGGATGAGCATTTTAAATGCCAGAAGCCACGGATCAAGTGCTGGAAAATGGGATGTGAATAGATAGGTGCTTAATGGCCGGCGCAAATACTACGGGCCAAAAGGTCTCTTTCTGTGCTGTAAAATTCAATGACTATGAAACAGCTAATGATAGATGCCTGAATGTTCCAAATCCCAGAAGGGAAACTTGAAACATCTGCCCTCACCTGTATTTTTACAATTTAGTATAATGGGAGTTTGAAACCCAGAGAATGATGACCAAAATACTTTGTAATGGGAATAAAGTAAATGTTTATTAATCAATAAAATAAACAATGATGAAGTAAGCTAGAAGTACACTTAACAAAGAAAATGGCTGTACATTGTATGAACAAATGTACACAGTTACAAACAATCTTTACTTCACTACCTTTAAAGCTAACTCTCCCCAAATGTCTCAAAACACCTCATAGATTCTAAAAAGTTAAATATCCAATAATTAAGCCACCAGACAAATTTCTCTTTCTGGGGTTACTTCTGATTTAAGGTAGGCTTTCCAAACAGCTATGGGACTTAAACAGCTATTTTTCTTTGAGTTAAACAGCTATTGCTGCTGTAGAATAAGGTCTAGCAAAAAACATCTCTGCTTATATACAGTTTTCCCCTTTGATCTTCCCATATCTGAGCTAACTTCTTCAGAAGTCAAACTTAGTTACCTTCATTTCTTGAGTCTAGCTATTGGTGTGCAAGTGCAAAGTACACTCACTTTATTTATGACTTCTTCACACCTTTGTTTCTTCTTTTGAACCTTTAACAACTTATTGAAATCCCTTCATATTCTGTTCCCTATTGTTACCCGCTTATCAATTAGCTCGTCAACATATCAAAGACACTAGTTGACCAAGTTGTCCTTGCCTTAGGCAACTTACATTGCTCACAGTTTATTTTTAAGTGTATAACCAGCAGAAAATATTCCAATCTCTTGTTCATGTTTATGTCACACTATTTTTCTGGGAGGAGTAACCTCTTTTTCTTTTGAGATTTGGCCATCGCTGGCTATGTCAACATTTATTGCCCTTTCCAAATTTTTCAACTTTTCAAAGAGGGGTTGTGAACAGCCTTCTTGAACCATTGCAGTCCATGTGGGGTAGAGAAACCCACAGTTACTAGAGACAGGAGTTGCAGGATTTTGACGCAGTGGCAGTGAAGGAACAGTGATATGGTTTCAAGTTAGCATTCTGTATGGCCTGGCAGGGGAACTTGCAGCTGATGGTGTTCCCATGCATCTGCGCAAGGTGGTAGAGCTAGTTGGTTTGGAAGATGCTGTCGAAAGAGTTTTGGTTAGTTATATCAATTTACTAGCATTAGCATGAAGACATGAAGTGTTCTTATGGATTGCTCTTCAAAGAGGTCATTGTGGACTTTGGTTCCAATGGCCTCCTGCTGTATCGTATGAGGGTTGAAAACATGGAGTGAAGGTTATTGGAAAAAATGGTTAGTAGATTTTAATATTTTCCTCACAGAAATGAAAATTATTTGATGACTTCTAAATTTGGAGATAAATAAATTTGGAGATAAGTGAGGTTGACAGACATGTCCTTAATTATTAAGAATAGAAATGATGAGAGAAGGAATTGAAAGAGTTACACAGTTCATTCAGAGATAGCTTTCAAAACTGGGCCCACGAGATACTCAGCAATCTACTTGACCTGCACCATGAGGGTTGCCTCTAGATGGAAAGAAGACACATGTAAAACATGAATAGTCTCATAAAGATCTGACTGTATAGGTGAGTGGAGCACAGATGTGAACAGATGGTGTTGGCATTGGCAGCGTGTGCAGTTCCTGCTTTGGGATGTTGCCAGAGAGCAACCTGCATTAGTGAAATTAGATGTGAACTGCTGCAGTTATGGCAGCATGCACTGACTGAATTAAAAGATGGCCAAGTGTGGTGCCATGGAGAACAGACAATTTCTAATTAAAAATAACAGGTCAAGCTGGTGCAGCAGCTAAATTGGAGTGATATTCTACTGTGTCTTGTGAAATTGAAATGTGTAAACTATCAGGTTCAGAAAGCATAGAATGAACAGTATTGCATGTAAGCCATCATGTCTTCTGATGGTTATGAAGTGACAATTGTTTCTGCAAATCACTAATTACTAGCTATTTGATATGTACCATTGAGTTATTCACTCTTCCTGAAGGGTGGCTGGAGAAGAGGAGAAAAGGAGAAAATGTTTGCTTCTTACTGCTTTGCCTTTCAGCCTTAACAATGCAACTAATTGTGTCTTGCATATACTTTCTGGATGTTTAATCAGTGATTTAAACACTATATACATTGGATGATGCTACTTGAACTCAAACAAATTTGGATATGGTCTAAAGCGAAGTTTTACCTTTGGATTCATTTGTGCATGATCTGTGTTCAACGTGTCTGAAGATATTTAGGCCTTTAAGACCTACTCATCTGGAGCTCATTTTAAAAATAATCTGTCAGCTGAAAGTGGAAAATATTCACTTTTAGTTCATGATCCTGAGGGATTAATGTGCTGTACGATTTGAAGTGGCATGAATCAGAGGGAATTAGAGATTTACAAACCTGCATTAGTGAGTATATTTAAGACTCCTTTTGTGATCTAACTCCATATCCCTGCCCTTGTCCCATATCCCTTAATGCTTTTAGTTAACAAAATCCTTCAATCTCATATTTAAAATTAACAACTGAACTAGTATCAAGTGCCATTTGTGGAAGATAGTTCCAAATTTCTGTGTGTGGAAACATAGAAACATAGAAGATGGGAGCAGGAGGAGGCCTCTGGCCCTTTGGGCTTGCTCCGCCATTCAATATGGTCATGGCTCATCGTCCAATGCAATACCTAATCCTGCATTCTCCTCATAACCTTTGATCCCATTCACCCCAAGTGCTATATCTAGCCTCTTCTTGAATACATTCAATGCTTTAACATCAACTACTTCCTGTGGTAATGAATTCCACAGGATCACCACTCTTTGGATGAAGAAATGTGTCCTCACCTCTGTCCTAAATGCTCTACCACAAATCCTCAGACTGTGACCCCTGGTTCTGGACGCTTCCACCATCAGGAATATCCTCCCTGCATTTCTCCTCTCTAGTCCTGTTGGAACTTTGTAAGTCTCTATGAGATCCCCCCTCATTCATTCGAACTCCAGTGAATACATTCCTAATCTAGTCAATCTTTCCTCATACATCAGTCTCGCCATCCCCTGAAGCAGCATGGTAAACTTTCACTGCACTCTCTTGAGAGCAAGAACTTCCTCTGAAAAGGAAGCTACAATTTTCTAAGTGTGGCCTCACCCAGGCCCTGTATAATTAACATATCACTGCTCCTGTACTCAAAACCTCTTTCAATGAAAGCCAACAAACCATTTACCTTCTTTACTGCCTGCTGCACCTGCATGCTTACCTTTAGCAACAGGTGCCCAAGGACACCCATGTCCTGCTGCACATTCCCTTCTTCCAATTTACAGCCATTCAGATAGTAATCTGGAAGTGTTTTCCAATTGCACTCCTGAAAGTGTTGGCTCTAATATTTAGACCAAGTCCGCTAGTCCAAGACTTCCCAACCAGCGGAAATAATTTTTCTCTATCTACCCTGTCTGGTTCTCTTACTATCTTGAAACTTTGTTCAAATCTTTTTTATTCACTCAAGGGATGTGGGCGTCACTTGCTAGGCCAACATTTACTGCCATCCCTAGTTGCTGGTAGTGGTGAACTAAATTCTTGAACCGTTGCAGTCCCTGAGGTGTATGTACTTCCAGTGTCGTTAGGTAGGGAGCTCTAAGGTTTTGACCCAGTGACAGCGAAGGAATGGTGAAATATTTCCAAGTCAGGGTAATGAGTGGCTTGAAGAGGAACTTCCAGGTGCCTGTGGAGCCTTGGTAAGTTCCTGCAGTGAATCTTGTACATAGAACACACTACTGCTACTTGCATTGGTGGCTTTACTCCAGAGAATAAAACCCTACTTTATGTGATTTCTTCTTGTCACTTCACCATTGGAATCTGGCAAAACTGCATTGCAATTCATCCAAGACCAATGTATCCTTGCAAACATGAGGTGTCCAAAACTGCCCACAGAGCTCTAGGTACATAAAAGAGCATACCTTAATTGCATTGTAATTGGCTAGATGAAAGGACTTGCATTCCATTAGAATTTTTGATCAGTTCTTGACTTTTTAATGGTCTAGGTACATGAATCCTCAAGTCTCTTTGGACTGCCATAGGTTCAAAATTTTTGCCATAAAGGAAGTATTCCATTCTATAACTCTTGGGCCCAAAGTGGATGATCTCATACATGCTGACAGTGAAATTTATTTGCCTCAGTTTTGCCCATTCACTTAATATTTCTTGAGAATTTTATGCATCCATCTATGATGATACTGCATCTTTAAGAAATATTTTTATATGATGTGTCTTTTAAAGGATATGTTTAGAGTTCAAGTCTGTTTTGGACAGTGCTGATTTATCTAGGAAAAGCTTTTAAATCGGCAGCTGGAGCAAAGATAAGCACACATTTTAGATACAGGGTGTTTGTTTAAGCAGAGCTAATGCATTTGTGTTTTCTTGAGTTCCCCTGGGTTTCAGAGTAGAGCTTTGATTAGGTTGGTTGACAGGGACAGAGTCGTGTGCTTAATGGGAGGAGCTAACCTTGCCAGAAAGGAATAGTGTTTTATTTAGAAATATAAGCAGTTGCTGCTAGGACTACCAGAAGGAAAAAAAGCTCACTCTCTCTCTCTCTCTGAAAGGTCACAGCAAGTAAGCCTGTGTTTTGCTAACTAATTTTAAAGAGGGCATATAAGTCTTTAAGAAGAATATTGCTTGAATTGGAACTCTTAGGGATAGGTTAGCAATTAAGAATTGTATCTTGTTATTTTTAAGTCACGTTCATTTGATATAATAAAACTGTGTTGTTAAAATTTGTTTTGATAAAAGCTCCTAGTGTGTTAGTAGAATTGTGTCTGAATTGAAACATAATATCCTCACACTAATGCCAAAAGTGAAAATGATTGGGGTCTAGTCTGACTTCAGATACTATAGGATTTCTGAACTGGTACCCTAACACATCTGTATTGTTTACCATGTCACCTATCTTTTGCCACTGGCATTGAACATGTGGCTTCCTATTCCCATCATTCAGGTTGTTAAAGAATATGATGAATAGTTGAGGCCCCAACACAGATGCTTGTGTGACATCAATGATAACAATCTGTCAATTAGAATATCTGTCCATTAGCCCTAATCTCTGTCTCCTGTTAGTCAACCAATTTCCGAACCAGGCCAATAATTTGCTCAATAACATAAGTTTCAACTTTAACTAACAGTTTTTTATGAAGAATTTTATTAAATGTTACATCTTCCCATATAAATAACACCCAAAGATTTTCCCTTGTCCACTCCATTAGTCACCATTTCAAAAAAAATCTATCTAATTCATCAGTCAATAGTTTCCCTATGAAATCCATGCTGGGTCTCTATGATCAAGTGACCATTTTCAGTGTTCACTCACCTAGTTCTTTATAGGAGGTTCTTGTATTTTATGACTAGAGGTATTAGGTTAACTGGTCTCTTAGTTTCTTAGTTGCCTCAATCACATATCTTAAATAATAGTGAAGTGCAATTTTCCTATCTAGTAGATGGATTGTTACAGATTGAGTGCAAATCTGACTGCCATATCCAGGTGTAGCATTGAAAGTAGCAGCAGAGGTGTGGAGGCAGCCTGAGGATTGCTATGTCCTGATGTTTGAGGTGACCTTGGCAGACATCCTCTGGTTTGAAGGCCTTGACCTGATAAGGATCTCCTGCTCAGGAGCAAAAACATAAGCAGCAGCCTGAGCGGCTGGAGCACTTGGGGTCACAGGCTGAGGGGAGTGTAAGTGGTGGCACATCCTTTGAGTGTCCTGAGAGGAATCCCCCAAGGTGTGTCCGGCTGATGCTCATCCTCCCTGTGGGTGCCTGAGACCTCATCCTAACTCCTGCAGTAGACGGTGCAGCTGATGGGAGGTCAGCGCGTCTTGTCTGTATGTTGCCCAGTGTGTGTGGCAATGGAGTGCAGGACAAGTGCAAATTCAGCAAGACCTCCTGAACCACAGTCTCCTTGATGGTTGCCAAACTTCTCATAGTGACCTCGAGGCACAGGCATGTCCGAGGCATGACATAAGATACGAGGGCAGACACCTCCATTTTTGCTCTAGTCTGCTGACTGTCAAATCTCAATCTGATATTCTGTTGACCTGGACAAAGTGGGTGGCTCTTACTGAGCTGTTTCTGACATATCGACTGCTTCAAGGACTTGTCTATGAGACCTGAATGGGGGACCTGAGTCAGGGGTGGTGGGGGGGATAGGGTGTGAGGGGGGGGAGGGAGAGTTGAGTGGAGGACCTGAGGAGGAAGGGGGCCCTGAAGGGGGAGTGACAGGTTGAGTGGGAGATCTGAGGAGGAAAGGAGCCCTGAGGAGGAAGGGGAGACCTGAGTGGGGGCTCTGAGTGTGAGTATGGTCGTGTTACCCTCATCTCATGTCTAGGTGGTGTGGAGGGAGGATTTACCCGTTATTCATAGTTGGGGGGGAGGATGCCCCTCTTTGGTGAGGGGTCGGTATTGGACAGTGGGGGGGATGGAGGGGAAGCATTTTTTTTTGCTAGTGGGGATGGTGGAACCTGTCACTCAGTGCTGAACAATGGAGTTAGTGGCGGGTTCCCTGAAATCATCTCATTAATATTTTTCCTAACAGACCCTGCCAGTGCCAATGGAAAATACTCCTGTTTTCTCACTGGCATGGGCCATGAGCCTGAAGATAGGAGGATTCTACCCATCCTCTATGGACTGATGAACTGAAACATGGAAACTTGCTCCATACAATGGCATCCAGGAAAACAACTGGTTATAACGGCCGCATCATGGAATCACTGCATTGAGACCAGCCAAAAGAACAGCTAACCCACAGCCTTTGCTGCATTTTCATCATGAACTGTAAAAAAAAGCCTATCCTTTTAGGGGTGGCATGGTGGCACAGTGGTTAACACTGCTGCCTCGCAGCACCAGGGATCTGGGTTCGACTCCTGGCTTGGGTCACAGTCAGTGTGGCGTTTTCACATTCTTGCTGTGTCTGCATGGGTTTCCTCCAGGTGCTCTGGTTTCCTCCTACAGTCCAAAGATGTGTAAGTTAGGTGGATTGGCCATGCTAAATCGTCCCTTAGTGTCAGGGGTACTTGGTAAGGTAAATAAATACATCTCAACATGTAGACTCGATAGGCTGAATGGCTTCCTTCTGCACTGTAAGATTCTATGATTCTTTTATTCTGCAAAATGCGTGTGTGTGTGTGTGTGTGTGCGTGTGTGTGTGTGCGCTCCCAGGGAATGAATGTGACTTACGAATGGTGGTTGCAATTTACCTAGTTTAATTAAATTCAATGATTTTATTTGTTCTTTGTTTAAATTCAAAAAACCTGCCTGACTAATTCTTTATAATGTACAACATGAGACTCTTGCAGTACTGGCAAAGCACAAACTCTCTAAATTCTCAAAATAAAGCCTGTTATGGTCAGACTTAAAGTGGGGCTCATATGGCTCTAACAGTTACATTGAAGGATATACTGATAGGATTATGTGGAGTTGGAGGAGATTTGTGTTGCAGATAAACATCAACATAGACTTATTGGGCTGAATACCTTGTTTCCACACTGCAATTTCCATGTAAAATGAGTTGCATGCCTGAGACTTCGAAAGATCTTGAAGTCATATCAGATTACTGTGAAAGACCACATGAAGACCTATTTTCACAAGAGGTGAAGCATTGAAACGTATTAGTAGTGTGTTGTTTCTGAAAGTTAAAATGCTCCTAGGCTTTTCCCAGTCAGGATAATACCTGTTAGGTGCCAACGGTTTTAAATGGGTTTGTGTTTTGTCTAGCAGCACGATACACTGTGAATAAATATTTTCCATAAGGAAGAATCTATGGAAGACATTTTATTGTTGTTGACATACATGCGGTCAGTGATTTGGGAACTCCAGTGATAATGGTGCAGGTGTGGGAACAGAAGTCATTGCTTCGATAGTCTGGCAACGATTAGACAGGAAAGAATGGAGCCAATGTGGATATGGAAGGAAAGGCATTTGTGATGTGCCTGACTACATCAGAAAATCCCAATGAGATCATGAAGGATGAAGAGGGATTGCAACTGCAGCTCCAGTTTCAGAAGATGCCTTTTGATTAGAGTCAGCTCCATGCTGTGCTGGTGAGTGGCGGGAGGAGGTGGGGGTGGAACCTTATCAGAGTGATTCAAACATGGAGTCGCATGAAAAATGGCAACAGCTTTTGGAGGTGACAAAGTGTTAAGTTCTTTAGAGAAGATAGGGAGATTGAAGATGGGGATGGGGGTATAATTTGCAGGGGCTGGGGGGGTGGGGGGGAGGCGTTGAAGATGGTTGGGAGGAGTGTAATTTGCAGGGCCAGGGGAGGTTAAAGGTTGTGGGGAGGGGGGTAATTTTGCAGAGGCAGGGGAGGTTGAAGATGATGGGGAGGAATGTAATTTTGCAGTGGCCAGTGTCTTCTTTCAGTCTTGGTGGGAGGGGTAATCACCATAGTAGTGCCTGAGCAGAGAGAACCATTTGTAATGTCAGCCAGCAAGAAGGAACGTTATCTGCCCTGTGGTTTAGTGGAAATGCAGCTTAAAGAGGGAAGAGGTGTGCCTCATGGACAAAGATGAACTTGCAGAGCACAAAAGGAAAGAGGTTAGGATAAGGGTGTTACATGGAGGCAATTTAGCTTGATGGATAAGGGAGAGGCAGGGTGAGGGTATTATGGCCACTCCCCATAATGAAAGATCCTTATTAGATCTTTCATAACTTTCTCAACTGAGATTTAATTTGTTCCTTTGATTTCTAGCTGAACAGAAATACATCAGTTTAAACTATGATATGTTAGTTGTTTCCTCTGTCTTGCACCCCAATATTTTTCCTAAACATACAAGCTCATGCTGTGTACATATGAAATCAGCCCCTCACACATCTCAGCTGGCAATGAACACTGGAAACATTTGAAACATGAAACAATTCAGCTATTATTTCAGAATGTTGATAACAACTTTGATGGCTTTAAGAGGATCTTGTTAATAAAACTAATTTGTTCATTTTGCTAAGGTTTTAACCTGTCCTTTTATATGAATTTAAGCCCTTCTGATCCCCTTATTTTGTTGTAAGTAACATGCTGGTATAAATTATATGTGGCACGGTGGTACAATGGTTAGCACTGTGGCATCATAGTCAGGGTCTCAGGTTTGAATCCCGGCTTGGATCACTCACTGTCTGTGCAAAGCCTACACCTTCTTCCCATGTCCTCCAGATGCTCTAGTTTCCTCCCATAGTCCAAAAAGATACACTGTTGGGTGCATTGGCCATGCTAAATTCTCTCTCAGTGTACCCAAACAGGCAAAGGAGTGTGGTGACTACGGTATTTTCACAGTAACTTCATTGCAGGGTGTAAGCCTACTTGTAAAGCTGATAAATAAGCTTTAAATTACCTTATTGTGATATAAGAGTCAACAGTCCCAACATGTGACAGCTGCACTTTAGGTTCGTTGCATCAAGTCAAAATATTAAGAGACTAAAAAGGGAAAAGTTATGCACAATAAGGCAGACTTGCATTTATATAGCACTTTTCATGACCGCAGGACTTCCAAAGCATTGGCCAGCCAATAAACTTCTTTGAAGTGATACAATACTGACAGGGGATCAATAATTATAATGCATGAATCAAATCACATAAGTCATAGCTGTTCAGAATTCCTGACACTAGATTGACATCCAATTAATGATATAGCAAAATGGGTTTGACAGCAATAATTATAAATTATGCTGTAAGAATATAATAAAAACCATGAACAATGCTTTATGTATTATAATTACTTAAGCAGCTAATGTGGATAATATGATTCTGAGTGATTTTCTTTCCCTGAATACTGTTTTGGTATTTCTTCTTAAAAGTTTAAGGAGTGGAATAACATCAATAAATTTAAAAATCCCAGAGACTTGTGAGACAGAAAAAGCAGCCCTAAACATGAAGCAATATCACATTTAGCATTTAGAAACCATTGACTGACTTTGACTTGATGTTTATTGTTGAAGTTTCAAATCTCTATGCAGTGATTGCCCCTTCCTGCAATAGTTTCATGGTCAGAGAATAATTGCTACGAGTAAGGCTCTTTGTTATGATAGTTAAATAATATTACATCCTCTATTACTCAGGAGGAGAATGGAACACAAGAAATAGCCACTACTTTGTGGTTATTGATTGAAGAATTTGATGGGCAGAAAAAGATCACCAACTGGTCTATATCATCCTTACCACACAACTCACCTCATGATGACTGGTGCATCAAGATATGGAATAGGCAAAACTGCAGTGAAAAAAAGAGCCTTAGTGGTTAGCACTGCTGCTCACAGCACCAGGGACCCAGGTTCAATTTCAGCCTGGATTAACTGTGTGAAGTTTGCATGTTCTCCCCGTGTCTGTGTGGGTTTTCTCCGGGTGCTCTGGTTTCCTCCCACAGTCCACACGGGTTAAGTGCATTGATCACGCTAAATTGCTTTTTAGTGTCAGGGAGATTAAGAGGGTCAATACATGGGGTTATGGGAATAGGGCCTGGGTGGCATTGTTGTTGGTGCAGGCTCGATGGACTGAATGGCCTCCTTCTGCACTGTAGGAATTCTAAGATCTAAGATTAAGGATAAAAAAATGCACTAGAAAATTCCCCTTCAAATTGTGATGGCAATCGGAAGGGGATATTGCAGACACAAGTTGAATCAAAGAATAAATTAAGTTTCTAAGGTCAAGAAAGTAAGAAACATGGATTGTTCTTAAATATTCAGGGTGGCTTAAATGCAATTTCCTTCAGTATGTGCAAAGTATCTTAATGATTAGCTTCAGTGACTTTTGATATATGGTGCGGGAAGGCCAAATAATGGGTTATGATGTGATGTCACTTTGAGAGGTAGTGGCTGATTAATTAGCAGACGGTCTAATCCCAAACCCTAATTAAGTTTTATGAAGAGCAAGAATGGGATCGGCTCCACCTGTGCCTACTCAATTAGTTTTAATTGATAATCTAAACTGATTGCACGATTTGCATTTTCAAATGAAAGAAAATCAGTTGTTGCTTTACTGTAAACTCAGTGTTGTAAAACACTTGGATTTTTGCCCAATATTTTGTAGATTTTAATGACAACAATCAACAATTTTTCAAATTTAAATTAGCACTAACATTCCCTTATGGGGACGACAGCTTCAGAATTTCCTGCTTTCCCCGCTTGCATGTAGAACCTTCAAACCACATAACCAGTGGAGAGGAAATCATAAAATTGAAGTAATTCATATTGGTCAAGCTTTATTATTTACAATTCATTGTGCCTGACACATTCATTGAAGTTTAAACTCCCTTACTGAATAAAATAATGGCTACACATGGAATAAGAAGAGGCTTTTTCTTTTGGAAATGTGCTATTAAAGAGTAATATGTGATTGCAATGTCCAAGTTGTGCACGTTGGGTGGTTTGGCCATGTTAAATTGCCCCTTGGTGTCAGGGGGATCAGCAGGGTAAATATATGAGGTGATGTGGTAAGGCCTGGCTGGGATTGTTGTTAGTGCATGCTCAAAGAGCTGAGTAGCCTCCTTCTGCACTGTAGGGATTCTATGATTCAATGAAACACTGCCCATGCTCCATCCAAGCCGTTGCCTGTCTTCCATTCACTCCCATGGTTTGCCATACGCACCATGCCAAGCTATACCTCCCAAACAATCTCTATTATCCACATCCCCCCCAAGGCATGCTCTTAAAGAAATCCTTTATCCCCAAGTGCCCTCTATGACAAGGTTTCTCCCCCAAAACAATCCCTATATCTGTTAGACGTCTGTGCCAAGCTGTGGTATCCCTTTCCACATTTATAGGATTTTTGGGCCTCATTATACATTCTTGGCTGAAAACCAAGACATCCATTAAAATACCTGAACTCCAGAGAAAATATTACTTGATTGACAGCTCTGGCTCTCTGATCTCTTCTATTCATTTCACAATGATTATTTATACAATATAAAGATGTTTCAAGTGCTTGCAGCTTGTGCTATTGAGATTTTAAAGGATCCGAATGATTGACACTTAATAATGCGTAGTAAAATCAATTCTTATAAATGAGTGTTTTTCAAAGTTTCTCTTTATATACACTATCATCACTAAAAGGTCCATTGCTTCTGTACATTGTATATTGCGCAAATGAGCACAAAAGGGCCATTGCTGCCATGTAGAACATGAAAGGCCAGAGAGGTTTATTGCAGATGTACCTTGACAATTTTGGCATGGTGGACAATAGGGATTATTTGGGAGCATACCTTAGCATAAGAGGCTGTTTTAACTTACCTTTGACCTTCGAGTTGCTGTGAACTATGACTTTTTGAAACTCTGGCCCATTTCCATTAACACTGCGGGGGACTGAGGCACCTATCCCTGCAATGGAATTGGCCAGCTTAGGAGAACAGGGTGCATGTGGACCTTTGATCCAAACCAGCTTGACCACCTCAGTGACACTCCTGAAAATCAGAAATATTGTTGAAAACCACGAACCCGTCCTGTCTGCCAATTTTTAAAGAGCTCCTGAATCATCTCAATGAGGGAAAAATTCAGGCCAATAAATGGTCTTTGCTCTGCTAGATTAAGCATTGTGAAATTAATTAGTAGCCACTGACCCTGCTGGAAGTGAATGCATGCAGATATCAGAGAAAAGGAGGATTAGAGTCGCCTATAATGCCTTCTGCAGTCAAATAGTCAGTCATAAGGTTGTAAGAGCAGAAAGTAGGCCATTTGACCCATTGAATCTGTTTCATCGTTTAGTGAGATCATGACTAACTTGGTAACCCTCACCTCCACTTTCCTCCCTTATCCCCATAATCCTTGATTCTCTTACTGATCAAAAATCAGTCTACCTAATCTTGGAATACGCTTAATGAACCAGCCTCTACAGCCCTCTGCAATAAAGAATTCCACAGTTTTTTAACCTTTGAAGAAAGAAATTCCACCTCATATCTGTCTTAAATTGCCAACCTCTTACTTATGCCTTCTGGCCCTAGACTCTCCCACGAGGGGAAAACAACCTTTCAGCAACTGACTTGTGCAGCCCCCTGAGAATCCTGTGTGTCTCAATAAGGTCATCTCTCATTCTTCTAAATGCCAATGAGTATGGGCCCAACCTATTTAATCTCTCCTCATAAGAAAGTCCCTCCATACCCAGGATCCATCTAGTGAACCTCCTCTGGACCGTCTCCAATGACCGTATACTCTTTCTTAGATAAGGTGCCCAAATTATGTTTCTATGGTTGAGGCCAAAACATTGTGTGATACCAAGGAGAAATCAGATTTCTGCCCAGGACATGATTATCTACATTGTTTTTAAGGAACAATATTAGATAAAGCTATTTATTCAATCAAGTGAAAAGTATGATGTTGGAATGCTGGAAAATCTCAGCAGGTCTGACACAACTGTGGAGGGAAAGACGAGCCAAAGTTTCAAGTCTAGATGACTCTTCACAAAGGGTCACCTAAACTTGAAACATTGGCTCTACTCTCTCTCTCCACAGATGCTATCAGACCTGCTGAGATTTTCCAGCATTTTTTCTGTTTTTGTTTCAGATTCCGCAGCATCCGCAGTATTTTGCATTTATCATGGCGTTGGAATGATTGGTTATTGTGCAGGCAAAATAAATTCCTAGACTAACCTTATGCATACAGAGTTGCTTTTATTCTTACAGAAAGTTTTGTCATGCAGCAGAAGTTGCAGCGCAGCCTGCAAAATCCCTTGATCGATAAAGAGGTTCTGTTTAAGCTAAGAGAGAGTTGGGGAAACATTCTGCACAAAATCTTTGCCTGTTGCAATTTTTTGGAGCATTATTGAATATTTTTCTAGTGCTCACTGTCCTGAGGATTATTCCTACAAGTTAGCCCTAACTCCTTAGGAATTAATGTGATTTATATGCACAATATCTGGTAATGTATTCTTGCCCGAGGTTGAACAGAAACCCTTGTTACTGTAATTAGCTGGCTGAATTTACATCGGCCCTCTCATGTTCTTTCAGCCTCCAGCTAGTAGGCGAATGAACATTCTATCAGGCCATGTGATTTAGGCTATAAACTACAGAATAGATTAAGTAGACAGAAGTGAAAAATCAATGCCGCAGATTTCACTTGAACTTGAGAGCCCTGAAATTCTGATGGATTTGTGGGCACCAACTTGGTAGGTCAATGCTTGGGTGAAAGAAGAAAGAATGGAACAGTTTGCGTTTCATTCATGTTCTGTCTGTAAACTCTGCCAGATGTGAAGGATGGCATTAGATGTGCCTGCCCTAGATCGAGTGCAGTCATTCAAATGAGTTAGGCTAGGGTGAGATCATTAGCACTATAGTTCATGAATTCCATACTAAGATTAAATTAAATTACGTTTGAGAGTCTTAAAACACAGCTTCAATTGGAACAGTGACCGAGTAAAACTGATGTTGTAAATTTGTTTAGTTATGCTAATAGTTAGATGCTCAGGCTGGCAAGGTGGTGCAGTGGTTAGTACTGCTGCCTCACAGTGTTAGGGAATCTGGATTCAATTCCTGCCTTGGGTGACTGTGTGGAATTTGCACATTCTCCCTGTGGGTTTTCTTCCGGGTGCTCCGGTTTCGTCCCACACTCCAAAGACGTGCAGTTTAGGTTGATTGGCCATGCTAAATTGAACCTTAGTTGCCAGTGGGGGGGGGGGGGTTGTGGTTAGCAGGGTAAATATGTGGGGTTACAGGGATATAGCCTGGATGGGATTATTATTGGTGCAGTCTCAAGGGGCTGAGTCCCTCCTTCTGCACTGTAGAGAATCGATGATTCTAAGATGTTCATATCTTTGGGTTAGTCACCTGGTCTTTTTAAAATTCTGAAATCTACCTTGAGACTTTTGTTCTTATTTGGAAAATTTCCTTAAAATATTGTGCCAGGCTGCAGTGTAAGCTTCCCAATGGGCCATCTTCTCTTCATTATATATATAAAACATATGGAGGGAAAAAAGAATGAAGATCATCAAGAAAGCTGAGAGGCTGATAGTCTTATATCAGGAAAAAAAATCATCAGTATGAATGGATGCAGAAAATTTCATTTGAATATATCCCTTGAAGTTATGCATAATAATGTCGCAGTTGATCTGAGAAGCCCTGGGAGTGCTTTGAACCGTCCTACAGGGAGTTCTGCAAATGTCTCCAAGAAGCAGCACTGCATTTACTGTTGCTCAGATAGTTACAATCCGATTTAATTTCCTGAACACCAGATCATCCCAAGGGGGAACAGCCAGCTTCTGTTAGGTCCATTAATTTATTGTCCATTCTTCAGCGCGGCAAGTATTTAATGCCCAGTTTGTCAGGGCAGTCCACTTTATTACATTTGCAGAGTGCGCCATTAATATTTAACAGATTGCAGAGCTTCCACGAGTGCTTGAAGCTATAGATCGTATTCCTGTGGCTACACAAGTCATGACAGAGAACCCTTACAATTATGTGAACAGAAAGAGATCGTAGTCCCTTAATGTCCAATTAATGTGTGGCTACAGGCGCAGCTTTTCTGCAAATCACTGCCAAGAATGCAGAGAGCTGCCGCAATACCTTCCCACTCGATACCAACATTTCTTGCAGCTGTATTGGAGTTGTGACATCTAACACCATTCAGAAGAGCCACCCATGAAGTGGAGAAACAGCCATGAAGCTCCAGTCCACACTAGGTTTAAAATTGAACTGGGCGCTGCAAAGCTGAAGCCAAAATTCAGGCGGCAACTTAAATCGGGAAACTCAAAGCATGTCTGCAGTTAATCTGCAATTCAAAGGAGGGCATATGATAAATTAATAACAAAGTAAGAATGAGAAATATTGAAGGACGGGGCTGGGAATTGGAAGGGAATGCGGAAACATACTAGCAGGTAATGTATAGGAAGCCGTAAGGATTTTTTCTAAGCACATCAGGAAGTTAAGGGATTGTTAGAAAGGGTAGGATCACTTAGCAATGAAACAGAGCATCTAATTACTGTGAATGATGACAAAGTAGGGATATGGAATAAATATTCTGCATCGGTTTTTGTAAATGTTGGGGAAGTGAGATTGAACATGAACTAGAGGCATTTAAAATGTGCCCATGTCCCTTGTGGACTGCCTCCCTCTCTCTCTCCCACCCTCAACTCTTTAAATGTAACTATGGATAAATGGAATCTGAACATATTCACAGAACTCAGTGTGTAATTGTTTACAAGTCCCTTGATTTGTGCCTAGATTGTCAGGTGGGATTTTGCCATCTCGTCCGTGGTGGGTTCTGTTGGGCGGGGCGGAGAATCTGGCGGCAGGTATAAAGTCGAAAATACACGGATGTAAAAAGAGTTTACAGTTCTCCTGGTTCTCCTGGTGGTGGCGAGTTAATGGGAGGCTTATTATCCCACCAACTGATGGTGCAGATGCCATTTGCAATCAGTAACATCTCATGAATGCTTTATTAAAACAACTGCTCACCAGGATCTCCTCATGTTTTCCAATCTAGTGAAAAATAATGTTGGCCTCAATCCTGTTTAAAAATGAGCAGCATGCACAAGTCAGACCTCAATTCACTCGTGACTTGTGCATGCTGCTCATAGCGCTGAACAATGTTATGTGATGAACGTCACCCTGCTGGGGCTATAGGGTTGGCCTGCTCCTGTTCTTTGCCTATTTGTCCATGAGGACACTAATGCACTGTGGTACACACCAAGGCCTCCACTTTCAGAGATGAGCATTTCCACCAGAGATGGGATGTGAGGGAAGTGTGGGAGTGAGAGTGAAGGGGAGGAGCAAATGGGGAAGGAAGGCTATGAGTGGGCTGTAAGGCAAGAAGGGTGAGTATTACGGGGCGGGGGTGGAAGGGAGGGGGGCGCAGTCCACATGAGGCATGGGCACATTTTAAATGATGGGTTGAGAAGGAAGGGTAATTAATACGCTTCAAATTGTGGAATTGGTCATCAGTTCTCGCCATTCTGAGCAGTGGGGTGGGCACCGCTGAAACCACTGCACTTAGCCTCGTGAATGGAAAACTCTGCCCACTGAGTCAAACAGGGGACAGCAGGTTATACATTTTGGCAAGATCAAATGAGGAAAAGGGATGTATACGTACAATGGAGATATTCTGAAAGGCATTGAGAAACAAGGAGACCTGGCAATTCAAACCCCCTGAAGGTACAAGTGCAGGTAAGTTTTCTCTAAAGAAGCCAACTCTATTTTGACTTTTAAAACTGTTGGTGGCCTGAAATTTTGGAGGCGAGGTCTCCCTTCCTGCCACCCAAAGAATCAGCGAGTGCCTTGGAGCTATTTCATGCTCAAATCACTCCTTACTCAGGTGGAATTCCCATCTTAGGGAGCTGCTGACCAACCTGATTCGCCCCTCTCATTTCCAGCAGCGACAGGAGTTGGATTGAACAGGTGCTTCGATGCAAGTTCTTTTAGGATGGGAATAAAGAAATGTGGTCCCGGAAGGGTAGAAAGTTTTTGTTAAGTCGGACAGCGTAGTCAATGCAAGCTTGGAGGGCTGAAGGCCGAATTTTCTTTTGTCTTTGCTCTTTGTTCTTCTTCGTTCCTGGTAGGAGTGGACAAGTTTAAGGGAGGATAGGGAATGCCTTGGGCTGGGAGTGGGGAGGAGTTGAAGGAAGATGGTGTATAAGGGTGATTGGCTTGTTGGGGGTAAGGCTGAGGGTGGGAGAGGGACATCCAGTGGTGACCACGCCTAAATGGTTTGGGGGAGGTGTCAGCAATCATAAGGGGCTTAATCATAAGAACCCCTCCTCCCGCACTCCCAAACCTTTCTGTCTGAGATCTAGGCCTAGTCTCTTCTTGGGCTTCACCGATGCTTAGAAATACCCCCACTAGCCTAAAAATTGAGGCTAGTGGGAAACTGGTCTCAACTGGGCTAAGGGTAAGGCTACCCTTACATCTGAGGCATTGCCCACTTCAGCATAAAATCACTGCATGGTTGGGTGAATGGGAACCCAGAGAAAATCCCATTCCTCCAATTCACACCGCCCCCTGCCTAAAATCCCATTGGCAAGGAAGCAGAAAGTTCTGGCCACTGTGCATGCTGACGTGTGTGCCTCTATTTTATACATATTAATTCATAAATAAAATTAAGAGGTAAATGTGTGCACAGCATTGCTTTAGCTCAAAAGTTAAGAGTACTGTGGGCAACTGTGCTTGTTCTATGATGATTGACATTGTGTCCATTCACCAAGATGATACCAACTGAAAATTTAGGGAGGAGTATACTTATCTTGGAGGCATTTTAGAAAGGGTTCACTCAGTTGATTCCTTGGATGAAGGGATTATTGAAGGGAAAGGTTGAGCACATCATGTCGTTATAATGATATAACAAATCACTCGTAGGGTTTGAGTAAACATTGGATTATTTTATTAATTCTAGGGCCATGAGAGCATTTGTACATGGCTACTTAGCTTGAAGCATCAGCAGCAGAAATAAAAGTGAAACCAAGACTGGATTGCATGACACACTTCTGGCAGCACATCCTCTTTTTATCAGATATACTTTCCTCGCTACCGAAGAAGTAAAACAATTTGCAATACATTTTTGTGTTTAGAGTTGCCATTACATAAATGCATAGAACTGATGAATCTATGAGTTTCTAAAGTGTAGAGGTAATCTTCTGGTATAGCCAGAACTTGTAACCTTGTCTGAGATTTCTTTAATTGCCCATTGTGATTTGCAGAGTTGTTATTCTTAGATATTTTTCCTGGTTCTATTTGGTTCTTGTCCTCATGGCAATAGGACTCCACATTGGTTGAGGATCTAGAATAGAGTTGATTTGTCCTTTGTATGTACTGACTTCATTGGATCTTGATTCCAGATAAATCTTTCTCAACGCAGCAGATAGCTACATACCTTCTGTGGGATCCTGGATGCAAGCCTGTTGCCAATTCTGTAGTTTTAACACACATGTTGGTCATTTTCTCTTGAAGTTTTAAAAGATGCTCTCTAATTGAGTAGAATATATATGGGTCAGCAAGTTAGTACATGCTGGTCTGCCAAACTGATGACAGAGCATCAACTGCTCTGCTGCTGATGGAATAATTGCATTCAGATCGCTTTCTGATATAATATTGCAATATATCTTGCTTGCTCTGTCTACTTTGAGAATTAGAGATTTTACCATGTGAATCATTCATTCAACGGCTAGGCCATTAGATCTAGGGAAACGTGGAGATGAAGTAGTGTGATTGATATTGCACTTCTCACACATATCCTGAAAAGGCTTATCAATAAATCGCAGACTGTTATCCATAATAATTCTACTAAGCACATCAAATAAATGGAAGACAGCACTTTGATTGTGCTTAATAGATGTGCTTAATGCATTGTTCAATTGCTAAATTATGTGATGCCTAGTAAGGTAGTCACTGATGATGATAGAGTCAGTAGCACAGACATAAAAGAGGTCAGAGGTGATTTTGGATCAAGGATGGGTGGGAACTTCATCTGGAATCTCTGGTGCAGAATTGGCATAAACTCTTTATATGCTTCATGCTTTTTGACAATGACATCAAGGTCATTTTTCAAACTCAACCAAAAACTCTATCTTGTGAGTCTTCTTATCCGATCTATGTCCATGTGTAAGTGCTGAAGTTGTTGAAGAATTTCAGGTTTCAGACTTCAGAATGATGGACTACTTTTAAAAACAAGTCTGAGGCCAATCTGCCACGTGAGATCTGACAAATTCCATGGGCTGTCACTAGTGTGAGATCACAGCATCCATGATCACTGGGTCTTTAATGTTAATGACATTGAATATCTATGACACTCAGGGGATTGAATGTGCTTGCACTCTGGGACTATGGATCATGCTCATTGAATTAGTAAACAGTCGTACACTGAAAATTTTGCAGTAGTGGTTTATGACATGGATTCCCCATCAATGATGTATGTCTTTTAGAGTTTGCAGGGGCAGTGTTGGCCAATAACGAGCAGTGCCCGACTTTCTTGGGACAGAAAATTTAAAACTTGACCAACATCTTGAATGGTGTGATGGTATCTTTTCCATGAGTTTGATGGTGTGAAACATGTGTTCACTACTCTTCAAATTGCCTTGCACATCATCATCATTTTCCAGTTTACCAATAACCTCATGTATATCCTTTTGATGGGATACTGGGTCGTCATTTTTATTGCTTTTAGCTAGCAATAGCATACAGTCTGCTCTTAAAACCACATCAGCTTTTGCTGTCCTTTCTGCATAATTGCATGAAATCTAGGCATTCCCTTGGTGCATGCAGAAGGCAACACCTTCCACATGCCTTACTTTGTCTGGGTGTTCTAGTGAATGTGTCAACAATTGAGATTGTATTTAGCACAGGTAGGCTTTATCAACTACAAGGATTGTGTCACACCTACATCCATCTTGAGTAGCATTAGGAATTTTTTGAATGTTCTGACTATGCCTTTCATATTCCTACCCCTAAAGTATGAAGAATAGTACAGCACAAGAACAGGCCCTGTGGCCCTCCAAGCCTGCGCCGATCATGATGCCTGCCTAAACTAAAACCATATGCACTTATGGAGTCAATATCCTTCCATTCTCATTCACATATTCATCTAGGTGCCCCTTAAATGCTGCTTTTATACCTGCACCCACCACCTCCCGGGTAGCACGTTCCAGACTTTCACCACCCTCTGTGTAAAAAAAAACTTGCATCTTCTCTAAACTTTTTCCCATGCAACTTAAACTTACGTTCCCCCAGGAAAGAGCATGTGACATGTACCTGGGAGTGTCTCTGTAGCTGCTTTCGCACACTTTTCCATAGCTCTACCTGTTAAACTCAAACCTTTCTCTGGCCTGATTTTTATTACACTTTTTTATTTGATTGTTCCTCACTTGCTATCGATCTGGCCCATACACACCGTAGTCATTTGCCTGTCTCAACTGAGCTAAGTTGGTGCCAGAGGATGTGCTGCCAGAAGTCTGTCATGCTGTCCCACTCACTGATTGACAGGCTATGCCCTGCAATTTCACTACTGTGGATCCATCTGCTTTCTGCTCTGTACTTGAGTACTAATGCAGCATTGTGTCTGCAAAGCTATCCTGCACAGTCACCATGCTGTGGTTCCAATGCTGCGACTCAGTTGCTCTCTGAGCAGAACATCAAAGGTTGCCTCATGCTATGTAACATGATCTAAGGTAACACAGTGATTAGCACTGCTACCTCACAGTACCAGGAAGCTGTGTTCAACTCCTGCTTGGGTCACTGTCTTTGCGGAGTCTGCACATTCTCATCATGTCCGCATGGGTTTCCTCTGGATGCTCTGGTTTCCTCCCACAGTCCAAAAACATGCTGGTTAGGTGCATTGGTCATGCTAAATTCTCCCTTAGTGTATCCGAACAGGCGAGGGCATGTGGGGATTTTCACAGAAACTTCATTGCAGTGTTAATGTAAGCTTGCTTGTGGCAATAATAAAATAAAAAAAAACTTTAAGGCTGTTCAGCAGGTCAAACTTATACTTAATCTTTCTGCCAGGCTGTTCAACCACCATAAGAAGTATATTGTGTTGTTATCATGATATAAGCACCAATTACTCATAAGGAATTGGGTGAGCATGTTGTGGGTTTATTTATTGAGACTGGGCACATGAGAACGTTTACACACAGGTAGAAATCTAGAAAATCTTGGCAGCAGTGCTGTGTGTGTTGTCCTCTGCTCAAAGACAAAAATGAAACTAAGACTGGATGATTTGACACACTTCCCTTCTAGTAATGTTATGCTGCTGTTTTTTAAAGGCATATTACAACAGTGTTTATACTCATTGGCGTACAGAAGAATGAGAAGTAATCTTTTGAAATATACAAGGCTGAATCTCCAAGGGGAAGATATTAGCAACTGATTGCTATTCTGTGGCTGTTTACTTACCGCGCACAGGAGTTCCACATTTCTCACTTGACTTCCAAATTGAGCCTCCTCAAAAATGTGGAGAGTGCAGTTCTCTTTCACAGTGTAGAAACACTGGGGGAATCCAAGTCATCCCCCCCTCTCCCCGCCCCTTCCTCCCCCTAGCACTGCCATATTCCATCAAGTTTAAAAGTACCAAAGCCACATTGACAAGCTACAGAGAGTAGGTATGTGGGTAAGAGGATAGAGTGACAGGTTAGTGGTTCAGGGAGGTGGGGTGGATTGGGGGCTGTCTACTCGGTGTGGTAGTCACAGGGTAGAGGAGTAGCCAGGTGGCTGGCGGGATGGTGGTAGATGAGGCTTCAGTGTGGCAAGTTGGGATGTTGAAGGGGTTGTTGTGGGGGGGGGGGGGGGGGGGGGGGTGGTCAGGAAGGTAGCCAGGGTGGGGGTAATAGGGCAATGGAGAGGTTGTAGTCAGGTGGAGGTGATCAGTGGGTGTTGTAGAGTGGACTAGTCAGGGTACTGGGGGTGCATCAGGCAGGGTGCTTAGGGAGAGCGTTTGGTGGAGGGGGTGCCAATGGTACATTTACTCAGGAGGAACTCATTTTAACCTTTCTAACTTTTCGTGGGTAACTATTTTGGTAAGTGGGTCAGAACCATCCAATGTCTCTGATTTTAGTTTTGGAGAACCCCAGACACAGGGGAATTGCCCAGCAGAAGTCCAAATGTCCCAGGCAATTCCTGTGTAGTTGGTGCATGGGAATGTCAGAAAGATCCCCAGCATTCCTTGGTGGCTGCCTCTGGGTATGACCATGTGAAGAATGAACATCCTGAGCTGTTAGAACCTGAAGGACCTCGAAAGGGTAGGAGCTGAGAGAATGGTTCCTCATGGGGGAATCGAGAATTAGGGAGCACAGTCTCAAAATAAAGAGTATTCCATTAGAATAAATAAAGAGGAATTTCTTCTCAGGGGGTCTTTAGCGTTTGGAATTTTCTACCACAGCGGCAGTGTCAGGCTTGGTCATTGAATATCTTCAAGGCTGAGTTAGACTTTTGATCTACAAAGGAGTCCAGGATTACAGGTTTTGATTGGGGAAATAATAATAATAGATAAATAATAATAAAAATAATAATGATCATCAATTTACAATTGTTACTAAGACAGTGCTGAGTGAACTTAGAAGATATAGCTTTACATGGAATATTGTTTGATCGTGGGATATTTGCCAGAGGAGGAATGGATGAGGGTAGAGAACATTTGGTCTTTTAAGTAAAAATCGTATCCATATAAAAAGCCAAGAACATAGCTATGGAAAGAGAATATGGAGCTATTATTAATTTTGAATTTCTCTGGCACAGCACAGGAACAGACAAGTTGGGTCTAATGGCCAACTTCTTTGTGGTAATTGTCTATCGTTTTGTATGCTTTGGGCACTTAAGACAAAAATGAAGAGACACATCTTCAGCTTAGCAAGGAAGTGCACATACAAGGCTGAGAGAGAGAAAAAATTAACGTTGGCGGTTACATTGGTAAAAATGTTATGCTCAGTTAAGGGGAATATGGGATAGAGAAGAAATGCTTTGTTGCTGCTTGAGGTTTTTTTTAGCAAACTGAAAAGCATTCTGGATGAGGAAAAATATAAGTCACATGATATGAAGTGGATAGTGTAATGCCCATTTGTATTTCATGTTGATGCTGAGAGGGAGAGACCCTGACAAGGGCACAAATGTGGCTTGGTTGCTAATGCAAGGGGTTATGCAAAGACGAAATTGGATATTGGCAGTGAAGGCAGTCTAATCAGCACTGAAGTAATGAAAAAGGGTGGCCTGTCCAGAGTAATAATGTGTGTTTGATAAGTGCATTGGTCAGAGAGTGCCGGAGAATGAGGTGCAGTTGCAAAATGCTGAAACTAAGATGTTGAAATTGAATGTGGGAAGATCTGAAGAAAGCAGTGACCAGGAGCAGACAGAAACAGGATAAGAAGAGCTGGGAAGATGCTGTAATGTCCGGCCTGAATGTCGGCTTAAGCCGATTATGCCCTGCAATATGCGCATCTGAACAACACGGAAGTCCTGGTTTGTTTTTGAACCTTCAGTTGAGGTTCGGAAAGCTACCAGTATGGAAGCGCTGAGCTGCAATTGTGCTGTAACTTACATCAACTATGCTGATGTTAGATGCCTTTCTGCCTTTATTTATTTGCACTCTTATTTTTTGGTCTAGCTGCAGTGAGTAGATGCAGCAAGCATTCTTTGGGTGGGTTAATTGTTTTTGTAAATGTTTTAAAAAGATATTTTTAGCATATATATAACACAGAAAGTGAAAGAAGGATTTTTAACGAGTTTTTTACAACTTTGTTATATGACAACTAATTCCAGTAAAAAAGTATGTTCATATATAACAAGGTGGTTGTTAGTGTCTGGAATAAATTTTAGCAGTTTGCTATGTATTGTAAGCAGTGTTTATCTCAATTTTAAGAGTCTCCCTGGCAGCCCAGCTATGATAACTAAAATTTACTATTAACCATCTTCATTAAACAAATTGAGAAATGCTTATCTATAAGTGCTCAGTGTGATAGTGCAATTTTTTCTAAATTTATCATTGTGTCATTTAAAATTAAGGCAATTGTCATATTTTTAACAAATGAAATGTTGAAACTCTCTTCCTGGACATTGCGCCTCTTTAAGTGAATCATTCTGAAGGCTATTCTGTTTTAATGTGGGACAAGATGCAAAGCAGAAGCTTTGAAAATTAGTGGTGCAGTAGGCAAGTGTGGTCTTGTGAAACAATGCACTTTTTTCTTGGTCCCAGAGTGACTGATTTACAGTGTCTTTCAGGGGTAGTGGGATAATAGTTCAGTGTGAAGTGTAATGGTCATGCTCCAAAACAGAAGTTGTATGGGAACATTTGCCTCCCTGCATGCCCATTAAGAAACACTGTTGAAATATTACCAGTGATAAGTTTCCGGCAATATAATCATTTTTTTCCAGAAAACCCATTTTTATCATTTGTGGCAGCAGTTAATATAAAGGGATGTTTCGTTTATTTGTGATTCTCTACAGTAACATGCAGAATTATAAAATCTGTTCCTGTATTTTTTTTGTCTTCTTTTATTTTTGCCTTTGAATCATTTGTAATTTAAATCCAAAAACATGTACCCTGTGGCACAGTGGGTTAGCACTTTTGCCTCACAAGCGCAGGGGACCCAGGTTCAATTCCAGCCTTGGGTGACTGTGTGGAGTTTGCACATTCTCCCCATGCCTATGTGGACTTCCTCTGGGTGCTCTGATTTCTTTCCATAGTCCTGTCTGTGTACAGGTTAGGTGGATTGGCTAACACTAAATTGCCCCTTAGTGTTCAAAGATGTGTCGGGTAGTTGGATGAGCCATGGTAAATGCACAGGAATGGGAGGGATAAAAACATAACATAAGAAATAGGAGCAGGAGTAGGCCATCTACCCCCTCGACCCTGCCCTGCCATTCAATAAGATCATGGCTGATCTTGTAATGGTTTAGTTCTACTTACCCACCTGCTCCCCATAACCCTTAATTCCCTTATTGATCAGAAATCTATCTACCTGTGACTTAAACACATTCAACGAGGTAGCCTCCACCACCTCAATGGGCAGGGAATTCCAGAGATTCACTACCCTCTGAGAGAAGAAGCTCCTCCTCAACTCTGTTCTAAACTGACTCCCCCTTATTTTGAGGCTGTGTCCTCTAGTTCTTGTTTCCTTTCTAAGTGGAAAGAATCTCTCTGCCTTCACCCTATCTAGCCCCTTCATTATCTCAAATGTCTCTATAAGATCACCCCTCAGCCTTCTAAACTCCAACAAGTACAGGCCCAATCTACTCAATCTTCTTCATAAGCTAACCCCCTCATCTTCGGTATCAATCTGGTGAACCTTCTCTGCACCCCCTCTAAGGCCAATATATCCTTTCGCAAATAAGGGGACGAAAATTGCACACAGTGCTCCAGTTGCGGCCTCACCAGTACCCTGTACAATTGTAGCAAGACCTCCCTGCTTTTATATTTCATCCCCCTTGCGATAAAGGCCAACATTCCATTTGCCTTCTTGATCACCTGCTGCATCTGCAGACTGACATTTTGCGATTCATGCACAAGGACCCCCAGGTCCCTCTGCACAATAGCATGTTGTAATTTATCACCATTTAAATAATAGTCCATTTTACTATTATTCCTTCCAAAGAGGATAACCTCACACTTGCCAACATTATACTCCATCTGCCAGATCCTGGCCCATTCACTCAGCCTATCCAAATCTCTCTGCAGACTTTCCGCGTCCTCTATGCAATTCGCTTTCCCACTCATTTTTGTGTCATCAGCAAACTTTGTTACCCTACACTCGGTCCCCTCCTCCAGACCTGGGCCTGGGTAGTAAGATGCTCTTTCAGAGAATCAGTACAGACTTGAATGGCTGAAAGGCCTCTTTCTGCACTTTAGAGAGTCTATTGATTCTATAGATATTATCAAATGAGTCGCAAATGCCTCAGGTTTTTTTTAATTTTACAAACATTTTCCTTGCATTCAATTAAATAAGCGGTTGGCTATGTCTCAATTTTGTCTTTGTCTGTAATAACAAAGGTACCTGAGATGTCTATTTGTGGACATGTGCTTATATTTTATAGCTGAATTTTTAAATTATAATAACAAAGCTCTTCTCTAAACATTTTCAGGAAATTGACATTTTCTTGGCTTTGGAATGATGCTTCAGAAACTCTGGCACTGGTAGGGTACCTAGATCATTAATGACAACATGTCCTCTTTGAACATTTACTTTAGAGAGTCAATTTGAATATATAAAGTTGTGACCCTATTTCTGAGAGGAACTTAGCTTGTTTTAACTCGTGTGGTGAAATGTATTACCGATAAGGCTTGCCAAGTGCAATAATCAATCATACAAGTAATTTTATGAGCTGAGTTGAAATGGTCTCTCATGCAAGGTAGATAAATGCATTTTTGATATGCCACACTTGTACCTTTAAAATGATGTTAAAGTCCTGCTAGTTTAAAGGCAATAATATATTTCAAGTGGAAAAACTAACAGGAGAGAATGAGCTGGGAAATCGGGCTAATTTGATAGCTTTTTCAAAGAGCTGGAACAAGTATGATGGGTCAAATGGCCTCCTTCTGTGTTGTACTATGCTGCAATGTTGTAAATAAATCTAAATTTTTCCCTTTTTTACATAGTGCTCTTTTTGATCAAAACGGAACCTTTCTTCTGAATTGTTATTATTATTTCTGTTCCGTCTTTAAGCACGGCAGCACAGTGGTTAGCTCTGCTGCCTCACAGAGCCAGGGACCTGGGTTCAATTCCCAGCCTGGGTCACAATCTGCACATTCTCCCCATGCAAGTGTTTCCTCTGGGTGCTCCGGCTTTCTCTCACAGAAAAACATGCTGATTAGGTGCTTTGGCCATGCTATATTCCCTCTCAGTGTACCTGAACAGGTGCCGGAGTGTGGCAGCTAGGAGATTTTCACAGTAGCTTCTGTGAGGCATTAATGCAAGCCTACTTGTGGCACAAAGAAGTGGAAAAGCTTCAACTTAAGAGGGAATTTGGACTCTAAATAATGGTCTAAGGGAGAACAACATTCGCTTAGCCATTAGTTAGCACCTCTACACATTTTTGTTTCCACTTTAGAAGATTGTGGGCTCTGTTTTTGCCAGGACTTGATCATATATTTCAAGCTGACACTTCAGTACATTACTGGGGCAGTGCTAGATGGTTGGAGAAAAAAATAAAATGTGACGTCCTGTTCTTATCCCACCATTCCTGATTCCCCCCAACCTAGCTGGCCTTCCCTGCCAGCCTGCTGTGACGCTATGTAGATTAATTTTCAGCTGCAGGAAACCGCTTCAACAGATAACGCCCACAGAATTCTGCAAACAATTTGTTAATAAAGCTTAAATGTAAAGATATTTCAGGCCTTCTAACTAACTCATGGATGCGTGTTAATTATTTCACCATTGTGTTCTACCGTTTAAAGTTTTGAAGTTTATTTATTAGTGTCGCTAATAATAATAAACTAATCATTAGTTTCCCAAGATGTGTGGGTTTGAGGGATTAGCTATGGCAAATGTGTGGGGTTATAGAGGTAGGGTGGGAGAGAGGGCCTGGGCAACGTACTCTAAAGCCAGTGCACTCGATAGGCCGAATGGCCTCTGCTGCACTGCAGGGATTCTACGATTCTATGAAAATAGTAGATCTATAACTGAGTCACCCAGTAGTCCATCCATTAATGCCAATGGACAGAGACTTGGGTTAGGGACATGCACTCACCGCGTTCCTGATGTTCCTGAAATTGTTGTGTCCAAATAATCCAATAGTCATAGAGACTGGAAAATTTATTCCAATTTTCCAGACAAGACCAATCTCTTCACTGTTCATTGAAGTTGAAACATTAAGAATCACATGCAGCATCAACACAAAGTTGTCAGTTACAACCCGCGGGGAGTGCACAATTGTATGTATCAATTGTATTAATACCATGAACGTAACATATTATAACTGAACAAAGGCAGAATGCTGCAGTAAGACAGATGATCATTATCATTCTGCTCCTGACTATCAACTTGTTTAATGCCACTGAAATAGACATGGAGGAATTGGAAATAGTTAATGGGAAAATATTTTAAAATGTGGAGTGTTACATTTACGGAGGCATTGGGGGTGATTCTCCCAAAAAACACCTTAAGCATTGACTTTGTAAAAACTGGAGTAAATCATGTGTCTTTTTTCTGCAGGATTTTCAGAATGAATCTCCCACTCTCCGTGCACTGCAGAGTGTCTCAGTGTGAATCATGCTGAAATTCAAAGAGTAGCATCCTGCTGGAGAGGCCGGCAGCATAGCGCTGAGCGGGTCACTGCGAATGTGCCGATCTGTCAGTACATGCGCTGCAGCCTCGCACTGCCGGTCTCCCGATCCCTGGCCAGCTCAATCATCGGCCTGCCTCATGAACACTGCATCACCAGCTGTACAACCGCCCCCACCCCGAACCCCCACGCCACACAACCCAATCACTGCCCTCCCAAACGTGCCCAGGCCAGCTCCCCACCCCAGTTCCCAGCCCACCTCGATGTCTCGTCCCACCCCGCAGCCCCGACCTTCCAATCGGTCCCTGCTGGCAGAGGCCACACCCCCCCTAAACCCGCAGTTCTGACCTCCCCCTCCAGAAGCCCTGACACCCCCCAGCAGCTGACCACCTGCCCCTCCCTCCCTCCACGACCCCTCCATCCACCACGGTGGCCAGCTCAGATCACTGGCTTCCCTCCCTCTGTCACTCAGCCCAAATTCATAGTGGCAGTGGGAACCACCCCATCCCCGCCAATCGCACTCTCAAAGGCCTCACCCCATTAGACGTCACCACCCCCACCTTGGCACTGCTTGATGGGCAGTGCCAAGATGCCCCCTGGAAATTGGCACTTTGCCCCTTGGGCAGTGCTAGTGGCCCAGTCTGGCACTGCCAATGTGGCAATGCCCGGGGCACACCTCAGTTCCTGACCCTTGGTGGGGGGGGGACCTTGATTGCCAGCGGGTTCTGGCATCAGTGCCCCGCAAGCGGGGAACTGTTGTAAATCCCACTGGAGTGAAATACTCCTGGCAAGGGAGAGGAGAGGCTAGCGGGCCTGGTGATTTCAGTCCTGGGCCCAGTAATTACCTTTAAAATACATACTGATGAGGATTTGAATAATTTATTCAGCTTCGCACCGATGTCTGATGTGGAGCCAATAGGATGGAAATCCGGCTGCCGGAGAATTGCGGAGACCACAAAATGGCCTCCACAGTGCAGCCCGCTGCACTGCAAAAACCAAGCAGCAGGATGGGAGAATCACTGCCTTCTTTCTTGTATCTACATTTCCATTCTGATCGGCTAAGTTGCTGCTGGACTTAAGATACCAAAAGAAGGAGCAAGTGGTAAAAATGTCCTCACTGAGATAATATTTTTTATGCATTGCAAGCTGTAACATAACAAACATAATGATTTCCCTGTTAAATTATCTTTATTTAGAAAATATTTTCCATGATAGATAACCTATGCTTTCTCAGTGATATCATACACTTATTAAATTGGTTACTCAGTCGCTCTTCCCACTGTCACATAGACACTGATAATTCTCTTTTCTACTTTTAACTTTCTTTCTGGTCTCCAGAGATTTGCTTGCCCCTGGTTTTTGTGCTATGATATATTTAGACTGTGTTGAAGACAATGTCATTGCCTCATTAGCCAATTCATTTCCCGATTTTCATTGATTATTCTGAAATTCACAACTCTGACATGTTTCAACTAAAAATACCATAATGTTAAATTTCACTGAATGAAAATCTCACTCAAAAATCTGTCACAAGCTCCTGGTTTACTGCCATGGCTCAGAGCTCTAAGCTATGCAAGGACAAAGCTTCCTTCATCCCAGCTGTAGGACTTGGTTTCAAACTGTGAGGTGGTTATTACATTTTTGGGTGTTTTCTTGATCTGAATATTTTTGGCTTCTGTGTTTCACACTACCTCACTCCCTCTGTCCCTATCTCTCAGACTCTGAGAATAGGGTAAAATTAATAGCATTCCCAGGAAACAGAGAATCATTTTTATTTTAGTTTCTTGGACAGCCATAAAAGAGATAAGTAGCAGCAGTAATGCAACTGGGTGTGATTTTAACCTTGTCTGGTGTAGTTAATATTGCCCAGCCGATCTGCCCACTGATGTCCCACTTCTTTCCAGCAGTGCTTGACCAGAAGTGGAGAACACTTCATACACTGATGATTCAGATTGGTCATCAAGGATCCCATTCAGGACTCAACTGTTTAATCACAGACCTAAAATAGAGAGCAAAGGTCCTGTAGCACAATGTGTATTGTCCCTCTCTCTGAGCCAGGAACTCTGGGTTCAAGTCCCAACACGTTTTGATGGCCAAAAGGAAGGTGTGTTAACAGTGCAGCCAAATAGGTTGAGTGTCAACCTACAAATTCTTCTAGTTACATCAATAGTTGGCAGTAAAAGTGGGTCAGCCACACTTATAGAATCCTACAATGCAGAAGGAGGCCATTCAGCCCATTGAGTCTGCACCAACCACAATCCCCCCCAGGCCCTATCCCCGCAACTCCATTCATTTACCCTAGCTAGCCCCCTGACACTTAGGGGCTACTTAGCATGGCCAATCCACCTAACCCACATATCTTTGGACTGTGGGAGGAAACCAGAGCACCTAGAGGAAACCCACGCAGACACAGGGCAAACTCCACACGAATAGTGACCCAAGCCAGGAATCGAACCCAGGTCCCAGGCATTGTAAGGCAGTAGTGTTTAACCACTGCTACCGTGCCTCTTGATGTGGAGTCGCACCCTCAAGCTATAAACCGCTGGAGACAGACTAATGATCAGTTCCAGGGAATTACCAACTATTGAAATGAACGAAAATCTGCCTTAGTGCACCACTAGGTTCAGGAAGAGAATTGAAATTAGAATTAAAACAGAGAAGCCATTGTGACAGGGAAATGTATAGAGGAGGAGAAAAATGATATTTTATACTTTCTGCATCCCGCCCAATATGCATCCCTGAACCAACTGCACTAAAACTAATTAACTCAAATTTTCCAATTTTCAGATCACTAGAAACCAGATGTAACCTCCTAGGTGCTCAACAGAACCCCTTGAAAGTCCCTTTGTATTTTTATCTCACTTTATCACATTTAATTGGCTTTTATTCATGCCAAGTACTTTTCATAATTTGACTTTCCATAACTGTCACAGGAGGTATTGGCATAATGGTATTGTTGCCAGATTAGTGATCCAGACACCCAAGTTTGAAATCCCACTATAGCAGATGGAGAAATTTGAATTCAATAAAAATCTGGAACTAAAATTCTAATGATGACCGTGAAACCATTGCTGATTGTTGTAAAAACCCTTCTGGTTTACTAATGCTCTTTAGGAAAGGAAATCTGCCATTTTTACTTGGTCTGGCCTACATGTGATTCTAGATTCACAGCAGTGTGGTTGATTCTTAAATGCCCTCAGGAATAAACGTTGGCCCAACTATGAACAAATAAAAAAACTTAAATTTTTCATATATTCTTCTGATTGCTTTCTGCATGTTCCCCAGTCCTCACATTAGCTAATTCTTCTGTAACATTCCACAAAACTAGATCCAAAACATATTCTTCCTTTGGACTAGGCAGCAGTCCTGGACACATGGGCCGGTATTTACTTCCTGCCGACTGGAGAGCTGGCGAGACCCCTGTGTTGTCTTGTGTGGCTGAAGGCCTGCTACTCATTGGGCCTTCCCTGGCATCAAGGACCTTGGCATGAATATCTCACCCAGTCGTAGGCCAGCAGCTATGCATTGCAAGCAGTGCTCCCAGAGGAGCGGTGATAGCCCTGGCAATGTATTCACTAGAGACCCAGGATTGACAAGGTGCCCTGGCCAGACAGGGGTGAGTGCTGGATGGAAGTTGCGTAATGGGGATCATAGGTTGCTGGGGGCGGTAGTTAAGGGGAGCCTCAGCAGCAAGGTCCGAGAGCTTGCTCTGAGTGAGACCCTCCCCTTTCTGATTCTGGGTACCTCAATCAGATACCGAGGACTATACCTCACTCCCCTCACCTCACCCCACTCTCCCCAAGAGCCCACCAGCATATTTGACTGCTGATTGGTAAAGAACTGGAGTTGCTTAATTGCACGCCATCCACTTAAAACAAATCTCTACTCTGAATTTAACCCTCCAGTGTAACTCAGTAGTCATTTTTTCCAATATGTCACATCAAGATTGCCTCACGCAGGATCCCAGAGCCTAAAATCAAAATATTTGACAGGATGTTACATTCCTATTCTATATACCTCCAAGTTTAAGGCTTGAAAATTGAGTTTTCATTACTAATGGTAAAATCATAATTTTAATGTCAATTTTTCAACGTTCTAATCTTCAATAGTACACCAACAAAGATTGAATTTTCAGCCCAGCGCACAAAATACATTGCAAATCTTTTATTAAAGGTTTATTGAATTTTGCATACATAATTTACCTTCATTTATGATTGTATATCATGGATTATGCAAGTATTGAAGATCTTGAGGAGAGCGTAGCTCCTTGTAGGGCTTTTAATCTTTCTATGATGCTATCATGACTTAATCAATTATGGTTGACTGCAACCAATATAAGAACATAAGAAGTAGGAGCAGGAGTAGGCCATCTAGCCCTTTGAGCCTGCCCCGCCATTCAAAAAGATCATGGCTGATCTGAAGTGGCTCAGTTCCACTTTCCCACTTTCTCCCCATAACCCTTAATCCCCTTGCCTACCAAAAACCTATCTACCCACGTCTTAAATATATTTAGCGAGGCAGCCTCCACCACTTCAACAGGCAGAGAATTCCAGAGATTCACCACCCTTTGGGTGAAGAAGTTCCTCCTCAACTCTGTTCTAAACTGCCCCCCCCTTATCTTGAGGCTGTGCCCTCTAGTCCTGCTGTCCTTTCTGAGCAGGAAGAACCTCTCCACCTCCACCCTATCCATCCCATTCATCATCTTATACGTCTCAATAAGATCCCCCCTCATCCTTCTAAACTCTAACGAGTACAAGCCCAGTCTATTCAGCCTCTCTTCATAGTTCAACCCCCTCAACTCCGGTATCAGCCTAATGAACCTAATGGTGATTATTTTTAAGATGGAATCTTTCACATTAGTTATGGCAAAGACATACATCTGTGTTAAACCAGGAGCTCTAGTCCAGATCATACAGGATAACTTACATGCCCTGACAGCTCTTTCTTTCTTTTTCCTTTTTCTTTTCTTCTTGGTGTCTCATGGCTTTACGACTTACCCAAGAGTATCAGTACAGATATACTCTCATGAGTTTCTCTTCAAGACCTATCGCAGTTAACTCTCCCAATGTCTCTTACTTTATACCCTTTTTTAGAGTGGATCTGGATGGATTATTGACAAGACCATTTTGTTCTATAAAAAATGATATCAGATAGGGTTTTCCAGCCACACACGCCACAAGACCAGAAATTCCCACCTGAGGGCAACAGACTTTTACATGGTCCACTGAATTTTCTGTCCCACCTGCTACAATTCCTGTGGCAGGTGGGACCAGAAAATTTCACCCATTATCTCAAAATATTCTGTAAGATGTTGAGTTATTTGACTAAACTATGAGGTAAAAAGTTCGTCTTTAATGCCATTCACCTTAATTTTCTTATTGATTTACACAAGTACCCTCTCTTTGATCAATCACTTTTACCTGATCTTTTCCTTATTGCATCTCAAGCTGTTCTTCCCAGACAGTTTCATCCTCCCAAGAAACATTCCACACCCAGCCTTCAAATCTAACTTGCAGAAATTTCATTAATTCTTCTCTCTAATAGTTTTGTAACATGGTTGGTTGCTTTAAGCACCTTCCTGGCTGTTCCCACATTAATTCGCCTTTGTCTGACAATGTGCTCTTTTAGATCCCTCACTGGGAGTTGAGTTTAAGTTGGATGCGGGAATTAGTTGGTAGTGCAGATGGAGATGTGATGGTGTATGGATTCCAGGCGTGTCCAGATGGGCAGTGAGATGTTGGGTCTCCCTTTTTTTGTATCTCTTGTTCTCTTCCCTTGGGTTGTCAGCCACAGCTTGAGTGCCGAAAGTTGTTACTTTTCAGCTCCCCAAATTGCTGACAGAAATTGTCTGGGTTCAAGCAGCATTAATTTTTTTTTATTATTCGTTCACAGGATGTGGGCATCGCTGGCTGGGCCCATCCCTAACTGCCCATCATTTCTGAGAGCTTTCAAGAGTCAACCACATTGCTGCGGCTCTGGAGGCACATGTAGACCAGATCAGGTAAGGGATGGCAGATTTGCTTCCCGAAAGTACATTAGTGAACCAGATGGGTTTTTACAACAATCAACAATGGTTTCATGGTCATCAGTAGACTTTTAATTCCAGATTTTTTAAATTGAATTCAATAAAATTGAATTTGCAATTGGAGATAACTTTCTTCACTGTCCACTACGCCACCAACCTTGGTGTCATCTGCAAACTTACTAATCATGTCCCCTATATTCTCATCCAAATCATCTGTCCTGGTGGGATTTGAACCCAGGTCCCCAGAGCATTTCCTTGAATGTCTGCATGATCAGTCCAGTGGTAACCCACCAAACTACTGCCTCCTCCAGAATACAAGTAGCACATTAAGTGTTAAAAATCATAAATAACTGAAACAACTTTTCCTCTTTGTAGAACTCCTACAATTAAGTATGACGGACTGAATGAATTGCTGGACTCAGACTGTTTAACCAAATGGTACCCTAGGGTATCCTTGAATACGAGTATTAGGCTGCTACATTATTTGTTGTGAATACCTCTGTACATTTCAGCTAAATTGGAAAAATCCCAGTGGTCCTCTGTAGCTTGGCTTCTAAAAATACGGTGATCCATCTCCGATGTTTGACAGGATAAAGCATTGATGTGTATTGAAAACTGAAGAAGTCATTAAATTGTAATGTCGACAATCAAATGCATAGACCAGAAATTCCTGACCTGTAGGAAAAAAAAAATTGAGCATGGAAAAGTACATGACTACAAAAAATGTGTGTGAGCATTGTAATGAGTGGCAGAATTTGTGTACAAGGAAGTTATATGGAAGAAATATTGGTACAGCACATTCCCAAAACTTCCTTGAGTTTGCAATCCCTCCAGTATTTCCCTGCGCTCACCACATAGACTACATGAAGAGTCACTTAGAATCATAGAATTCCTACTGTTCAGAAAGAGGCCATTCAGCCCATCAAGTCTGCACTGACCCTCTGAAAGAGCATCCCACCCAGAATCACCCTGCCGCCTTAACCCCATAACCCATGCACTTCCCTTGGGTAATTCAACTAATTTACCTGTGTTTTGACACTAAGGGGCAATTTAGCATGGCCAATCCACCTAACCTGCAAATCTTGACACACTAAGGGGCAATTTTATATGGCCAATCCACCTACCCTGCATTTCTTTGGATTGTGGGATAAGCCGGAAAACCTGGAGGAACCCCACACAGACATGGAGAGAACGTGCAAACTCCATACAGTCACTCCAGGCTGGAATTGAATCTCAGTTCCTAGTACTGTGAGGCAGCAGTGCTAACCACCATGCCACCATGTCAACCAGTTGTATAGTTCCCTTGGATCAGACGTACACAAATACTTATTCACGTGCATCTCTGGAAGCCACCAGTCTATGCCTGCCAGAAACACCAATAACCACTTGAGAGACATTGATGGAACCCCATGCACACTAAAGAATATTGGAACCTATTTCAGCTCACAAGCCATTGCATTACATATTCCATTATTATAGCAGTAATCAATTTGCAGCAGTAACATTATAGTGTAAATATTGACTCTGTAGGATTACTCAACTAAAAAATAACACATCTATTTTACTGCTGCCTTATTGGTGACTGTTGAAAGATGGAAGTGATTGCGATTATAGTTCTGTCACTTCTTCAGAACCCCGAGGGAATACTCATAAATCTAAATGTTCCAAACCTCAGCTTGTGCAAAAGACACTTTTTAACAAAATGATTTTGTTATTTTCATGGCAATGTTCACTGCTTACAACTTTGTTTTGTGTGGGGAATGACAATGTGCTATTTAATGTTTTGCCAGGCAGATGGTTACTTCCAGAATGTAGAAGGATGGAATAGGGGCAGAGAATTGGAATAAGACAGCAATGAGACATAAATATATGGTGGCATGTTATGGTTGTTCAAGGCTGATTAAAGGTAGGCAAAACTGAATCATTTGAGTACCAGTACTGATTTATAGGCACTTAAGAAGTGGCTTTTTTGCAAAACAAAGTGTACTATATAACAATATATCTGTAACAGTTTCTTGTTAATGCAAATTGCAATGTTTTGGTCTTTGTTTGTTTTACCTGAATTGGCTTATTAACATCTATAATATTTCTGCAATGTCAAATTCAGCATTTTGTCTCGACACTTATACAGTTGTGTTGAGACCGGGCAATAATAATTTGAAGTGTTACTTTGCATTTCAGAGATGGCATCACTATCACCTTACATGCTGCCATCAATTATGATTACTAATGCACATTTTAGTGATATTGAAATAATGTGATATCCCTAGAGCCAATTGTTAAAATGGCTACAGCAATTGATATGCATCTTAGACAATCAGGATTGTTCATATTCAATATTGATGGATCCTGGGTTAGTCATCTACATTGTTCCAAGAGTTGACCAAGATCTCAACGCCTCCGTGATTATCAGGTAGTTGGCTGGTCAAATCTCTGAAGGTCTGGCTTGGACCTAGGTAAGATGCTGTTTCGGAAAATCAGTATAGACTTAATGGGCCGAATGGCCTCCTTCTCCACTGTAGGGATTCTATGGCCCTAATTACGATGACAAGCCCTGGCGTCAGGCTCTTAGATTGAACAATGACCCAATCTGCTTTGGATCTGTGTCATAAGCAATGCATATAGTATACTTAACTGAAAGAAGTATAAGGAAATAAATGAAGAGGGCACTCGGTAGAATGTCTACCCCTGCCACTCTGCATTGACTAAATGCAACTCTTCCTTGAGCCTTTTCCGTGCCCAGTTGATAATCTGTAACAATGAAGATGAACAAAATGAATCTTTCATTAAGATCTTTCATCTTACTGAGGAAGCTGCAAGGCCAATCCACAGCCGACAACCTGCTCTGAAAACTCCGCTCACATTTTGATTGTTGTGACAAATTGCGCCACAGTCACTGAGACAATCCATAAATTCTAAGTCAAACAACCCACAACATTTTTTTAAAAAAAAGTCAGTTTTCACGATTACTCAGTGTTAATGAACAGATCCTTTAAAAGATTGCAGGATCTGGATCTGAATTTTTGCCAAACACTAATCAGTTCTCCCATGAGACATCAACCCTATCTGCATATCAGGTTTCATTTAAATCTGTCCGTTAGTCTTGGAAATATATTGGGTGGAATTTTACCATTTTTGGTGAAGTGTCATCTTGCATGGGCAAAGCTCAGGATCTGCTGAGTTACCAAGTTTTCCTGCTGTATTTGTAAACAATTTAGCAAAAAAAGAGAAAGGGATGGGTCGAGTTCAGTCTGTCTGACTAATAACTTAGGTTTTACAGGTGCTCTGATGTAACTGGGGAAAAAAGGAATCCCTGCACCCTCTCTGCGCAGAATATCCCTCCCTTGGGAATTCAGCCCTGGCACCTCTCTCACAGAAATCCACTTCCCTTCCCTGACCCCCACCCCCCCCACCCTCCCACACAAAACCCCCACCCCTACATAACACATTCTGGCACTTCTCCCTGCACTGCCGTCTGTCATTCCCAACCCCTGAAAACTGGAGCGGTAACCACCACCCCTCCCCCCCCCCCCAATTCTTTACAGACTAACAAGGGTGTAAACATTATCTCCACCCATTTTCAGTGGCAGAGGTAATCACTAATTCACGTGGAAAGTGTATTTGTGACCTTGGGCATCTGAAGGGGAGATGGTCTAAGGACAGTTATCACCTTTTCACAACAATCTGTCTTGGGAAGGAAGATTTGGTTAAAGTGTGGACCAGAGCAGTGGTTCCCAACCTTTTCAGTAATATGGCCCATGTCAATAAGACAAACAATTCCAAAGCACAAAGCCTGAGATCACGTATCAGCTGACTCAAGAACAGCTTCTCTCCTGCTGCCAACAGATTTTTGAATGGACCTATCTCATATTAAGTTGACCTTTCTGTACACCCTATCTATGACTGGAGTACTGCATTCTGTGCCCTCTCCTTTCCTACTCTATGAATGGTATTCTTTGTCTGTATAGCATGCAAGAAACAATATTTTTCATTGCATACTAATATATGGGGCAATAATAAATCAAATCAAATTATTTCCATTGCTCATAAACGGCGCATTTGCTTACATTTACTGCAGTTATGGGCTTACTAGAAAGGTTTGCAACATACAATTGAAATTCAGTGAATCAGAGCAAAGCACAAAGTTGAGTAAATAGCAGCTTAACTGGTTAGTGGGAAACCTGGGGCTGCCGGGATGCAGAGAACCTTTTAATCTGAGGAGGAATTGATGAGAGGGCAACGCACAAATGTTGCTGCGCTGACTAATGTTCCCCACTGCCACTCCATATTTGGTCATTCACTCCCTCTTGTTCATTTTTTTCTCCTGATATTCACATCAGAGGAGTCAGGATAGGGTAACTGGAGAGTTCTTTAAACTGCTGAAAGAGCTTTGCCCCTTGTGTTTTTTGGCTTATCAGAAGTGGCAGTTAAAGAGAGAGTCTCTGTAATCCAGCTGTGATAGCACTGATTCTGGCTCTGATGCTGCCTCACAGATTCCAGAAGGCAGGAGACTTTATCGGCACTAGTGAAGAGGAAGGGGTCAGTGACATCCTTTTGTGGGTAGGAGTGATAGGGTTAAGTTTGTTTAATTGCTGGGAAGATGAGTGAGAACAGCAGTAAAAATCCAGAGAGAGCTTTTGGAAAAATCCAGCACATGTCTCCACCCAATGTCAAATTATCGTATCTGCTGATATAAATTTCAAAGCTTGAGGCAGTAACCTTGTGAGAATGCTGACAATTTCTTAACAAGATTATAAAATGAAGCCAGAAAATAGAAATTCAAGGAAACAGGTGCGAGATCAGCTCTTCTGGGGTTCTGCACACCCAGAAGTACAAAAAGATTTGATTGTAAAGGACAGCCCGTAATATTGCATGCACATGGATCCAAGAGTATACAGATAATGCAAAGGCTAGCTTTCAATTAAGTCAAGAAAAAGGCAGCAGGGTTGATTCAGTGAAACAGTAACAAAAGAATGCCCACAAGAGAGGAAGATATGCCAGAGCTGTGGATGACCACTTGAGTTTACAGACAACACAATATGTCCCACTCAGGGACAAAATTGCATAGCTTGTGGACAGCTAAAGTCACTGGGTGATAAATGTAGGGCACAAAGAAAGAAGATGGTAAATAAATTATCGGAGACAGAGGGAGAGGGCAAATGAGAAGGAAAATAAACTAAAACATCCATAACCTGGAAGAAAAGTTTGTGGCACTGCTGCCTCACAGTGCCAGTGATCCGGATCTGATTCCTGGCTTGGGTCGCTGTCCATACAGAGTTTACACGTTCTCCCTGTGGCTTCTCCTGGGTGCTCTGGTTTTCTTCCCACAGTCCAAAAGACGTGCTGGTCAAGTGCATTGACCTCGCTAAATTCTCCCTCAGTGTACCCAAACAGGTGCCGGAGTGTGGTGACTCGGGTATTTTCATAGTAACTTCATTGCAATGTTAATGTAAGGCTACTTGTGACACTTAATAAATAAACTTTAAACTTTGGAAAATAAACTAAAGCATCCATAACTGGGAAGAAGGTAATGATGTTGAGGACACAATAGGCAGAGGAACCATGCAACTTCATGAAATGGCTGAATGAAACTGGGGAGGCGATGGCCTAGTGGTATTATCGCTAGACTATTAATCCAGAAACTCAGCTCTGGAAATCTGGATTCAAATCCCACCATGGCAGATAGTGGAATTTGAATTCAATAAAAAAAATCTGGAATTAAGAATCTACTGTTGACCATAAAACCATTGTTGATTGTCGGAAGAAGCCATCTAGTTCACTAATGTCCTTTCAGGAAGGAAATCTGCCCTCCTTACCTGGCGTGGTGGCACACATGTAGCTCCAGAACTGCAACAAAGTAGTTGACTCTCAACTGCCCTCTGAAAATGGCCTAGCAAGCCACTCAGCTCAAGGGCAATAATGCTGGCCAGCTCCACCTATATGCCATGGGTGAATGAAGAAGAAAAAAAATGAGAAGCTCCCTAAGATAATAATTTCATACCACCTTTCAGATTAGGAAGAGGGCTAGAAATAATCCCATGGCCATAAATCTGAAACTTTATGTACTGGAGCACAGACTAACATCACCCTGTTTAAACCATGTTAAAAGATCTTTCCTGAAAACCAGAAAGAAGACGGCAGCTCCAACACTGAGCAATGTAATGCTAATGGCATACAGAGGAACTGAGATTCATCAATTCGGAACAAGTCATATCAGAGGGCCATAGAAAGGAAAAGGTTAAACCGTTGGTTCTGTCACTGAAACGGATGGTCTTGCTATTCTGGGTTGAGTAGTTGTGAAGCGCTGCAGATAATCTCAGTTAACCAAAAGGTAAAGGGGAAGAGTTGACACTGAGGGTTGATGGTAGTACTCTCATTGAAGAGCGCCTTTGAAGAGACTGGATATTTCTATAGGTGTGTGTCTTATGATAATGGAAGCCTCCATAAAGCTTAGAGAATTCACTGAATTGTGTTCAGCACCATCACCTACTCACATTACTCCAGGGGACATGGCTTTAGGTAAAGATGTGCTCAGAGAGTCAAGAAAACCCTCACAAAATTCCAAACAACAAAGGAAGATCAAAGTTTGTCTATTGTCATTCTCACCTACACCCGTCAAGACTGGTATGAAATTCCCTGCACTCTGGTCTTGTATACCTTAAAAATGGAACTCCAGTTCAGACCAGGAGCAGCCATTTCCAAGTTTTACTGACTTTTCCTTCTGGGCTAACTGTTGAGTGGAAGGAAATGTAAGGCAACTCCACCCAGTGACTGTGCATAGGTAGAAGGTCAATACTTTGGCAAACATGCTTAAATCCTTGCCTGATTTTGTTGCTGACAAACTGTTCGAGTACAGGATCCAATCATGAGAATCTGAAAGTCAGCAGAAGTTGGGAAAGAAGTATCAACTCAGAGCCAGGACAATACCCATACGGATATCAGAAGAATGGTGGCTATGTGCAATGTATGTCAGACATAGGGAAATGCAGAGCAGAGAGATAATAGTAACTGCGATACCGCTCAGAAAATGGCGTGCTGTGGGTGCCAGTTTATTCATGCACACATTCAATGATTTTATCTCAATTGCAGGCAGCTAGTTTCCTTTTGGCTCAGAAGGTCACAAATGAGCTTCATTTTGGGGTGGGGATTGTTATGGAGGGAGTTGAATGGTTGGAGTATCCCATGACAAGCAGCGCATGTTTTATTTCAGTTTTTGTGTTGGCACCCTTGTATAATGGTATTAAAGGTTAATGTCTCATGCAGTGGTCTGTATGCTTCACAGATGGATGTCAGAGTTTCTGACAGCTGTGTACACTCAGTAAATCGCCAGGCCCACTCACTAACCCCGACACTCCGGTAGGATGATTGGTAGGTGAGAACAAATGGGCACAATCGAGGCATTACTGGCAAGATCATATCCCGCCCATTTCCTCAGGCTTTGTATTTTGAACATTGATAGCTACAGATGGAAACATTTGGCCGATATTGAGATATGGTGATGACACTGCATCAGCGGGTGGGATTTTCCAGCGCTGCCTGCCACAGGGATCATCCAGACCCGCCAGAAGTCAATGGAAGGTCCTAGCTACAGAAATTAGATACAGTGCAATCGAAGGCCCTGATGACAGGGGGAACTCGACTAAATTATTTTCATTGAAGATAGCATATATTCAAAGTACAGAAGCATGAGCAAGTTTGAAATAGAAGTGCAATTTTATTAGTCCATATAAGCAATACCTAATCAAATGTAGCCACAAATTTCCCTCAACTTAATGTTAGAAGCAAATACATTCTTCAGTTTCTTCGCTGATGGGAGTTGAAACCTAACGTTGCTGCAGTGTGGATTGTGAATTATACATTGTCCATGGCTTGTATTTTAGATTATGCATCCTTTTTAAAAAAATACGTAAATATTGTAGAAGCACACGTTTGGAAGGTGTAATTTTTTTGCTGAAAGCAATATCACAAACGCAACAGTTCAAAACTGTTTGACGATCTTAAATTGGTTGCAGAGTTCACTTTTGCTTACAGCCAGGGTGAAAGTCAAAAGCTGAAGAATATAAAACACAAAGGATCAGATCATTAAATTGCAGCTAGATCTGTAATGTTAGTTGCTTTTTCATTTTTCCTGCCAAAAGTAAATCTGTCCACCACACTCTGTGATGTGATCTGTTCAATGGCACGAAAGATTGTGCTGACAGCAAAAGATGAGGAAATTTGTTGACACTTTGATTCCCATTACAAAAGAGATGATGTGTGAAGAATGGGCGGGGCACGGTGGCACAGTAGTTAGCACTGTTACCTCACAGTGCCAGGGGATCTGGGTTCAATTCCAGCCTTGGGTGACTGTGTGGAGTTTGCACATTCTCTCCATGTCTGCGTGGGTTTCCTCTGGGTGCTCTGGTTTCCTCCCACACTCCAAAGATGTACATGTTAGGTGGATTGGCGATGCTAAATTGCCCCTGAGTGTCAGAGGGATTAGCAGGAAAAATACGGGGATAGGGCCTTGGTGGTATTGTTGTCAGGCTCAATGGACCAAATGGCCTGTCTCTGCACTGTAAGTATTCTATGAACTCTATGAATTATAATGAAGTACAATAAAATTTGTATATATGTGGTACAGGTTAATAATGATATGCCAAGGAAGGAGGAACACAACCCATCCCCTCCCTTAAAGTGTTTGCCTTGAAAGAAAGCATAAACTTTGAACACAGGGGCACAGGCAAACTTAAATTAAAAGTGCAATTTTATTGGTCTATACAAGCAATACATTAACCAAATTTGGTCGTGAACCTCACTCAACTTAATTCATTTTAATGTTATAAAAAATGAAAAAGATTACAGCTTAGGCCACAAGTTAGCATCTCTCTTTAAGCACTTATTTTAATTGAATTTTCCAGCCTCTGCTCTTCACAAGCTTATAAACCTTTACTTTTAGTCTCAGAGCTTTATGACTAACTTTATCCGTATTACAAAAGTGCCCATATATATTTGACCTCTGATATTGGATGTGTAATGCAATAAACTCTCATTGCCCATTCCCCTTTCAGAGCTACAGTGAGCCCTCCCCACCCCCCACTTCAATACCTGCTTTCCGCATACATCTCAAAGGCAATTATAAAGGGCATCTGCCGTACTGTAATTTATAACTGTTTACCCTCAGCTGCTTGTGCCCTCTGATTATTAGCTATCTGCTTCACCACACAGGTTTCAGGCAGGCTTTGAGCCCTGTGTTTCCAGAAGGTAACGCGGTGTCAAATCATTTTAATGCTCCATGTATAAAACCAAGACATGAGTGCAATCAGTGAGAATGAAGCAGATTGAGTTATTTTCCTCAGGGGTTGGAACCAGCACTAAGCGTGGCTGCTGAGGGGGCCATTTAATGAATGTTGTCATATGTTGGAACTCACTTGTGTCTTCAGTGAGGAAAGAAGGCAGCAGAGATGACATTTTAGTATTTGCGATTTTTAAATTCTGTGCGTCTGAGATTACATTATAAAGATATTGTACTGACTTCCCCAAGGAGACTTCAAACCAGAAATTGAACACAGTCACGTGACTCAACGGAAAGGTATCAATTTACTTGTCATGCACTTCAATGTTCGACATTTTAAGCCAGGAAACCTGGGACTTAGATTCATCAAATGCAATTTACGGCTAACTGCTATTGACTTTCTGCTTATTAATGGCATTCAGAAGTTTGGGCCCATGTCACTCAATTGGCATAACGTTGAACTGTCTGCACCACTCATCTCATTTGCAGAAATCAGTGAAGAGTACAATTTCTTCAAGGATTTGCAAACCTCCCACTGAAATGTCAGAAGATTATCACAAAACCTGACAAATGTTTCAACGGCCAATTTTGTTGCTTCTGGGGTGTTGCCATTCTTTTACTGACGTTATGCAGGTTGATCCGGGGAACACCAGTGCAAATTAATCGCAATGACCTTTGAATCAAGTGACTCTTGCATTTTCAGCGCAATGGCTGCTCAGTTACGATATCTGTTCAGTGTGCAATGGCATTAAGATGCTCTCCTTGAAGCTACTCATCTTGCTCAATCAGAGTGCCCTGAAGAACAACTGGTGCAACAGCTGCCGTCGCAAGAGACTTTGCCTGACCTACAACCTGCTGATAATGATCTCCTCCAGGATTAGAAATTCCACTAATAGCATGGCCAGATGTTTGTCTGAAAGAAGCTAGTGAGCCAACCAAGGTTAATCTGCAACAGTTATGGTACTTATATTAATTAATATTATGGAGAACCATGGTTTTCCCTTGCATGAGCCAACAAAATAAATCCCACTGCTGCTTCTGGCCTAATCTTGGACTGCACAGTCGGAAATTCAGTATCTGTTGGCAGGTCTCCATGACATCCCTGCTGGCAATAAAATGGAAACATTCAACTAAATATGGGAAAATTAGGAAATTGTCATATGTCTATGTATTGTGTGGAATGACAAACTCAAGCAGTGTAATCCAATACAATTTCAGGCTGAGGTAACATTGATAATTCTGAGCTTTGTTCTTGTGACTTATAATGGTGCTACACTATGTAATATTCTTCAAATTGGATGTCATGACTAAAACATTATCTTCATAAAACATTCTGTCAAACACGCAAGCTAATATTTTGTTAGAAATACATCATTATATGTGTATCTTCTCTATTATTCTGCATTCCTATCCACTTGAATAAATCTCTATAGGGAGTGATATATAACTTGGTGGCATAAATGAAATTACACTTTGGCAACACTCCAACTCATGAGATTAATGTTTGTGCCGTGGTTTCTAACTCTAATGTGTGAAACATTGCCTGGTGTGGCACCTGAGTATTTGAAACATCAAGTATTACAACTTCAACTCCAGGCCAATAACGTCAGCCCAAAGCAATTGAGACTGTCACTGCTTCAAACTTAAAAAGAATGAGATCTGAAAGAATTGTTAAGCCTCCAGATCATCTGAATCTGTAAAGTCGGATACTTGTGGGGAGAAGAAGTGTCATGTAAATATCATTGCACATATGTTTCGATAAAGTCTTGAGAGGTGTAGTGTTTGAGTGTTCAGAACTATAAGGGTAATGTGGGACTGGGGAAACAGTACCACCCATATTACAGTACATGGAAATAATAGAGCATAGACAAGAGTCTAAAAGCACATGGGAATAGTAGAGCATGGTTGAGAGTCTGGTACAAGTCAGCATGAAGATAGCGCCTAGTCAGGACTGAATCCTGTATCAATGTCTTTAAGTATGTGTTGTTAATAAACAGCTATAATTAAAATCTAAATCCCGAAGAATGAAGAAGAAATTGCAGTCTGATATGAGAAAGCATATCCCGTACAACATGAATGTCTCAGAAATCATGACCCAGTGGCCAGTTCACTTTACAAAATTATGAATAATGAATTATGAGTTGAAGAATGGTCAGTTCTTATTGATTGGCCATATGGCTGATGGTTATAGGAGGCTAACTTTTCTGCTTTGAATAAAAAAAGCTTCAAGTGTTGCATCCTTGGGTGGCATGGTAGCACAGTGGTTAGCACTGCTGCTTCACAGCTCCAGGGTCCTGGGTTCGATTCTCGGCTCGGGTCACTGTCTGTGTGGAGTTTACACATTCTCCTCGTGTCTGCGTGGGTTTCCTCCCACAGTCCAAAGATGTGCGGGTTAGGTTGATTGGCCATGCTAAGAAATTGCCCCTTAGTGTCCAGGGTAGCGGAGGTTAGAGGGATTAGTGGGTATAATATGTAGGGATATGGAGGTAGGGCCTGGGTGGGATTGTGTTCGGTGCAGACTCGATGGGCCGATGGGCCTCTTTCTGCACTGTAGTGATCTATGATTCTATCCTATTTCAGGGGGTGATCTGTATCACAATCAAGACTGTTTCTGTTGCAAAAGCTGAGTTACATTTGTTGATAATCAAGTCCAACTGGTGGCAATGCCCCAGCTTGGAGATCTCCAGGATACCCTGTGGCATGGGTTTAACCTGAAAGAAAGTCATGGAAAGCTTGTGGCAAAGCTCAAGTAGTCTGCCCATTCCCATTTATCTTTTCCAAGCCATGGTGTCTGAGACAGGAAGATCATGGCTCATGACCCATACCCACTCTTACAATGAAATCCCCCCACCCCATTGGTAAAGATATGATGTAAGTCACCGTATGCAGCTATATTCCCAACAATGCATAATAGGGTGACTGAAATGACTGTATATGCATGAAAATGATGCCCTGTGAGTATTTTCCATTTATTGAAGGAACTGAATGGAAAGCCAGTGGCATGCTATAGAACAAAAGAATGCAAATTTTTTTTTACACTGTAAGAGTATACTACGCAGTGGCTTCACTTAATCTGCAGCCAGCACCAAACACGGTGATGTGAGATGGTTCCTTAAATATACTCTCCTTCACGTTGCTACCAAAAAACTCAGGTCAGCAGCTGCAATTTTCAGCCTTTGAATTCGGCATTTTAGAAATCTTACTACGGCGCTGATACTTACAGAAACAGTTTGTTGCCTTTCAAAGAGTGCTGCCCAGTCGAACAACTGATAACTATAAAACCTGTGCTCAGCAATTCTCCAGCTGAATTCCTCTCCATTACTTATACTGCCAGGATGAGCTGCTGCTGTAACAGCTGATTAATGGTCTGATTTGCCAGCCTGAACTCCCCCCACCATACCCAACCATGGTTCCAGCTGCTAGGTCTGAGCAAGACAGCCAAAAATACAGCTCGCTGGTAACCTCAAGCTTCCCAGCCACAGGAGTGAGCACTCCTGATGCCGACAGAGTTGCTGACTTTCAAATCAGCATTGAATCTGTGGGTTACATCTGCTTCTGAGCTTAGGATGAGGCTAAGGTTTCAGACAGGATAACTGGAAGTGAGGGGAGATTGTCTGTTTAATCTGGGTCTCATCCCAATTGAAAACATGAAAAACTCGTATTTATATGGTTTCAGGAATCCCAAAGCTTTTTTAAGGTCATGCAATGCTCCTGAAGTGTAGCCACTATTATAGTTTGGGATAGTACCCTTCACTTTTGCGCAGTGTAACAAACTCTGATAGAGTGGGAGTTCAGAGCTTGGGAAGTACAGTTCCCAGTGAACCTTGAGACATCTGTGCATGTTTTAGCTGGAAAAGGGCTGTATGTGCACAGTTCATTGAGTTCACAGGTATGCTGACTGTTAAAAGGGCTGCACATGCACAGTTAATGGTTTTCCATCTTCAGACAGAGAACCGGCCTAATGCACATACACTGAACAGAAAGACAAAGAAAAGTGGTACAGTGTGAGGCTTCAGGTCAGAAGACCACGAGGAAAAATGCCATTCCAGAGAAGATGTCCCAGGGCGCAGGACACAGAGACAGGGGGAAGCTCCAAACCAGGAAAGTGGGGCTAAACAAGGGAATGGGGCAGAATCAGATCCCAGAGGACAGTCCTAAAAAGGGGACAAGGGCGGAGATAAGAAGTAGATCAGGTTAAACAAAGTTGAGAGAAAGGAGCAGAGAAATTAACTCTGAATTAAAGAAAGAGAGTCGTAAGGAGCAGATTTAAAGTGTGGGAGGCTTGTGGGAGTGTGGGAATGTGTAAAGGCTTGTAAGGAGCGCAAGCAATCCAGGAGTGCAGCTGAATGTTCATGACTTCTTGCTGCAGGCTATAAGGGCAAAGGTGCTCTTTTGTAACAGTGGTGCTGTGCTTGGCACAGCCGAAGATCTGAAAGTATGCTTGGGGAGGTGAAGCTTGAGTGTGTGCAGCAATCCAGAGGAAAGGAATCTTTCTAAACTGTGTTTGTATTGTGCTTAGAGAGTCTTGTGGCATGAAAATAAATAAGCTACCAGAAGTACCTTTTAGATAGGGAGGCTTTTTGAGTTTAGTTTTAGCTGTAAATTAGCAGTTAGAGAGATAGATAGTGAGAGATAAGGCCACTCTCAAGGTCTGCTAGAAGTATTAGAAGGCTAAAGGGGGAAACATTTCTCTCAGCCTTGCTAGAAGAAAAGTCATACTATGGAATATTTGTTCAAACAGATGCTGGAAACTTAAAGAACAACTAATTAAGAAAACTAGAGAAATGAGGAGAAATTTCCAGAAATCTGACGTTGAAGGTACTGGAACATGAAATTGTTTAGTAAAGGCAGACAGAGCTAAGAAGAAGGCTGAGACACCTGTAAGATATCTAAAGTGATTTTCAGGTTTGTGAGATTTTACTACAGCCTGCAGAACCTGATTTGAAATAATTGGGGAGACCTGCGGCCGGATCTCAGAATTTGTGTTAAAAGCCTTTAAAACAAAGGGAAGTGAAACCTTGATGGATGCAGCTGAGAGTGGGGATGGCCTAGTGGTGTTATCACTAGAGTATTAATCCAGAAACTCAACTAATGTTCTGGGGGCCCAAGTTTGAATCCTGCCACGGCAGATGGTGAAATTTGAATTCAATAAAAAGTATCTGGAATTCAGAACCTACTGATGATCATGAAACCATTGTCGGGAAAAAATATCTGGTTGACTAATGTCCTTTAGGGAAGGAAATCTGCTGATCTTACCTGCCCCACATGTGACTCCAGAGCCACAGCACTGTGATTGACTCTCAACTGCCCTCTGAAATGGCCTCGTAAGTCACTCACTTGCTCAAGAAGGCAGCTCACTACCACCTTCTCAAGAGAACTAGGGTTGAGTAATGAAATGCTAGCCAGATAGCAACACCCATATTCCACAAATGAATTTTTAAAAAAATAAGAGATGTGAAAGTATATCTTGTTGAAAGCAGAGCTTGAAATCACTTGTGTGAAGGTTGTATTCAGTGAGACAAGGTGACTCAGAGTAGAAGAATCATCTGGGGGGATTTTGAGGAGAGATCCACAGAAATTGATTTGGGTTCAGAGTGGAGCATGTTTGACCACAGTCAGCCTGTGTGTTTAAAGGGACTGTGTGTTACTGAGACTATTATAGCCTCAGATATACTTTCCAACCTATGTTAACCTTGAAATCTGTGTATATTTGTGAAGTTAAGTGGCAGTAAAGGAATACTTTGTCATAAAGAGACTTCTCACGTTTAATAAATGTTTTTTGCTTGTTGCTAAACGAATTAGCAGTCTATGACTCTATTATTCCATATTTTCTAAAAAAAACTAAAAGTTACAGACTTTTGAGCCAAGGATCAATTCTGGGATCTTCCCATCCAGCTATAACATCAACTGGGATGGTAACAGAAGTATGGGCTCTTGTTTCGAAACGTGGAAAAAGGGTTATCGGATGTTGATTAGCAATAATTCATTGAGGTAATTTGAAACGTGGGAGGTAAGTTACTGGATGCCAAATAGTAAACTTGATCTGGGATTTTTTGTTAAGTGGTGGGACTTGTGAATCTTTAAAAATAGATTAAGTGAGGTACTGAGCTACAGGGCAGAGGAATAAGATTTACTGTGTGGTATATCATATAGGTTAGAATCAAAAATGGCCGTCTTTTGTGCATGGGTTACATCCTAGGATGCTCTTGTCTAGTTATGACATCAACTGAGATGAATAAGACAAATAAAGTAAATTGTGTCGTCTTTCTGAATTTGTATTTGTCTTTAAAGATAAAGCTGGGATGAAGGAATAGTAAATATTTGAATCATTTCCTTGTGTTCGAATTAATGCCTCTCCAGCCTTTTGTTTTCCATTTTAATGTAGTTCATTCTTTTTTAATAAGTGCTTCATTCATTGTGTTGGAAGTTCACCTGCAGACTTCTGTGAATTTGTTCAGTAACATTCCTCCATGCGTGTTTAGAGAAATGAAAGTGAGAATGTCATGTTTCATTCCAGGATCTGACTTGTCCAGTGTTAACAAGAGCTTGGATCTTAACAACAATACACCTGTCAGTTTACACAGGTTTTTGTTACATGGGATGGTGTACTACAGAGATTCAGTGGAAATAGTGTGGGATGCCAGTACACACACCTCCAAATGGATTGATAGTTCAGTAGCACTACTGTTAAATTATTAAAAGATCTGTAATGTATCAGAGCAAGGCTAACCTTGCAGATATACACAACAACATACATTACTCATTAACTGGCATCAGTCCTTGCATTTTTTTTGCATTTAGCATCCATTGTTAATGTTACAGGAACATCTTTTGACCTGCTATGGAGCTTCAACAAGCTGCAGTGATGTAGATATTCAGTTTGAGCCCATGGTTTGGGAATGTGGTTAAATCCAGCACCGAAGGACCACTTTGCCCTTATCTGTATCGTTTCCTTTCTCTTGGGCAAGTTACATTTGAAAACTGGTCGACCCAATTCATATACTATAGACCTCATGGTCCTGGCATTAGGTTACAAATTTCATCCAACAAAATTCTATCAGCCACGTTCCCTTCAATGTAAATTTGATTCCTCAGATAAGATATGTTGCCCTTTCAAGAGCTGCACTTCTAAGTTCACTGTAGCTCAAAGGTTACTAGCATCTTAGACATGTGTTTGTTGAACTTCTCTCTAAAATGCAAAGAAATCAGAAAGCTCCTTTGGACACCGATTAACTGTGGCTCTGTATTGTTACAATACTAATCTGTAACAACACAAGTAGGGGTTTTCTTGTACGTGAATATTGACAGTGGTAACAACGACAAGAAATATGACATCTCTTGCAAATTGAAACATGTCAATCCTAAATATAAGCTGTTAATTTTATCACTGGCTTCTGTCGCTGGTGTCACGGTACGGCACGGTAGCACAGTGGTTAGCACTGCTGCTTCACAGCTCCAGGGTCCTGGATTTGATTCCCAGCTCAGGTCACTGTCTGTGTGGAGTTTGCACGTTCTCCTCGTGTCTGCATGGGTTTCCTCCAGGTACTCCGGTTTCCTACCACAGTCCAAAGATGTGTGGGTTAGGTTGATTGGCCATGCTAAGAAATTGCCCCTTAGTATCCAGGGATGCGTAGGTTAGAGGGATTAGTGGGTATAATGTGTAGGGATATGGGGGCGGGGCTTGGGTGGGATTGTGTTCAGTGCAGACTCAATGGGCCGAAGGGCCTCTTTCTGCACTGTAGGGTTCTATGTTCTATGTTCTATCTTCTGCCAATGAACACCAGACTCCCTGTAGAAATATTCACCTGATGTGCCTTATTTGGGGTGAAACGTGCCACAATCAAATGGCTCCATTCATTGCCTGTGAGCGCAAGACGTATAATTCAATACTAGGTCTTGCTATATCTTGCAAGAGGCCAAAAATGGGATTTGTGCTCATGTGATTTTGGTTTGCGATTTTCTCAAACCCACTCCAATAACACAATCACATTCATGACCAGGAAGGGCACAAGCTGACTTGCATACATTATTATCTCATTTGCGGGCATCACGGTGCAACGTCCGACCCTGTCGTATCTTCCCACCTGCCGGTGTGATGTCTGGGTGCAAATCACTGCTGCTGGTTTCCAAAAATGAAAACCAGTCAAGGTGACCACACCTTGTATCCTGACTTAGTGAGGGACATGCATGGGCATTCGCCCCCTAGCACTAGTAAGGGACATTGCTGTGGCTTCCTCTAGGAAATTCCATTGCAGGGGGGTCCCCATGTTCCATGGCTCAAAGATTACTAGCATCTCAGACGTGTTTGTTGCACTCCTCTCTTCTGCATGTGGGAGGGATTCCCCTTACTGTTGGGGGGAGGTTGCGGGGTTGCACTTCTGCATGTGGCATCTTAATGTCCATGGCGGGGGTGAGAGAGGAGTTGCCTTTTATTTAAATCAGAGATTGGGGTGTGCTTTAAAAAATGTGCTCCAATTTCTGGATTCCCGGTGTTGCTGGATTTCTTAGGCCTGGCCCTCTAGCTGACTCTAAGAGTCTTGCTTTCTCTTTGACATTGCACAGAGTGCCATTCAATATTGTTAGGAAATACAGTGCAGACCACAAGCTTTCCCACAGGTTTTCCAGCCTGACCGATTGATGCATTTTTGGGAAGATTCTGGTCATGTAATTTAGAATTGGTCCTTAAGTTATGATGGGACTTTCCAGTATTAGCAATTTCATATGAATATCTAAAGACATTTAACCATGATAACATCGTTATTTTTAAAAATATTTTCCCAACATTACTATGGTATATGGTGAACAGACTTGTGTGCTGAGTATGGGTGTGAATAACATAATTAAACTGGTGACAATAGACTGTGATGTTCAGAATATCAAAAGGTTAACTGTGAAAGCAAATAGTTTGAAGTGGGGATGAGCAGAGCTAAGATGGAGCACCAGTAGGTGGCATGAATAGAAATTTATATTAGGAAGATAAGGCAAGTGACTTGAAGTTAACTGTTGTATTTCAAAAGGAATATATACCATTGGCATAGATTGTAAATGGATGAAGCAAAGTTGTCAGTTTACTTTTACCCAAAAAAGTAGTGGCCATGAAATAACAGGAAAGACCAGTAAATGCTGCAAAAAGGAACTTCTATAGGAATGAAAAACAGAGTTATATGATGAAAGAGAACAATCATATTTCAATAAGAATGAAGATATGGTTATGAAGTCCTAAAGCAGTATGTGTTGCTAACAGACCTGTGAAGAAGGAACTGCCACCATCCTCAGAAAAAACAAAGTGTTTGTGTCTGCAAGATTTTAAGACAAGCTTTTGCTTCCCAGTATCAAATGAGAGTGAAAAAAGACTTACACAAGACTTCCCCTACAGCAACAGTGAATTGAGATAACATTACTGGAATTTTTTATAAATTAAAATCTAGAGGACTGTGGCCTCAAAGGAATGTTTAGCTTTGAGTCAATTAGGCTGAAATCCTTTTGTAGCAGCACTGTTAACTGTAGGAATGCAATCTTGTGTCTTTAAATTTATTTTTTTCCTTTTTTAAAATACATTTTGAAATTTAACTTTTAAAATATTCACAAGCAGTTTGAAATACTTACCCCTGTGTTTAGATACCTTTGTATAAAATACAAATTGTGAATTGTAGTGATAGCTTGTTCAAGTTTTCCTTTGGGATTTGGGCTGCCTGGCACTAACTGCTGTCATGTCATAACAAAATACTTCTAACAAATACTTCAACACTACAAAGATATAGCACAATAAAAAAAATCACAGAATACTTCATAAATAAATGTTTTAAATACGAATTTCTTCAATGCAAATGCAATCAGACCAGGACGTACATGGAATTTTAGTTTACACATTTTCAACACTCTGTGAGCATCCTGTGTGTTATGAGAGTTTATCATAATTGAATTAATATCTTAAAATAAATTTTGAACAGCAGCCCTTAGTTGTGGTTTTAAAGTGAGAAAATTAGTGAATTAACTAATTTCAGAACCATACCAAATGTATGTAATGATGAAGAATTTCATCAACCAAGCTTAACGATGGAACCTAACCTAAGTGCAGTCTAAGATAACAATTATGAGATTTAAATAGCATCATTATTTGCATTTATGGTGAAAATCAATGTCCTATTTCTTGTGCCATTGTCTGTTGAGAAAAGGCAGTTTGCTGCATTTTAGAAGGACAAACACAGTCAGAAATGCTCATCTGTTTCCTGAAGGTGCTGCTATTATGTGTCTAAGCAAATGAAAATTTCTATGAGCTACCAGGGTCATGACAGTGCTAAGAAGCAAATTTTAAACTTGCTGTTTTGGATACCACTGTTTCTAAATTAAACATGGAACCTCCTGCTGATATTCTCCACATTTACCATTGTGATCTTAGATAACTTGCAGTGCTGTCACCGAACTGAAATTATATTGAACTATTTCTCCTTTATTCCTTTCACTTCTAAATACCTATTTGGATTCTATCTATGTCTGACTTTTCATGTGATATTTGGAACATTCAAGTCCTGCTCCTTCATCTCTTTTGCAGCTGTTTGATATCTGTTCAGTGTTGTTTCCTGCTATTATCCCTGGTGGAAAATTAAATCCACTTTGCTTCCAATTTCCACCATTTCCTCATGTTCACATTTGACCAATTTCCACAAGGAGTCCACTAATTTCTGCAGCTAACAGGAATACACTTCTTCCCATCCCACTTCCTATAAGAATGCAATTCCATTTTGCTAACCTTCCGTCTATTTTGTATCTGTTCTGATATTGCCATCTCTCATGCTGGAGCTTACAATACACCTTACTTTTTCTACATCCATTATTTCTGACCTTTCCAATGTTACCATTTTCAGCCCAGCCTCTCCCTCCTAGAATTATGACGGTGTTCCTCATTAGCCTGCACCTTTCCTGCCAGTTCCAGCATGGTGCATCACTAACCATAACTTCTCTCCCATCTCCATTGAGCACTACAAAGTGACTTCTCTCTGTAACCCTCGGTTCATTCCACAATCACTGCCAACACTTCCTCCCCTTCCCAAGGCACCTTCCCACTCAAGCAAAGTAAAATGCCTTTTACTTCTCTTCCTTTCTCACTTTCCATCACCCCAAACACACTCCTTTCAGGTGAAACAATGAATTACTAACACTTCTTTCAATTACTGCATTCACTGCCTGCAGTGTAGTTTTCTCTGTACCTGAGAGACCAAACGAAGGTTGGATGACTCTTTGAAGAATGTTTTTTCAGGCTGCAAAAATGATCCTGAGCTTCCAGTCACTTATTGTTTTAATTCTTTGCTCCACTCTCACTCTGCTCTCTACCCTTGGCCTCCTAAATCATTCTTGTGAAGATCAATGGAAGCTTGGAGAACATCTTTCGATTTTGTACTTGATAGCCTTCTGAACTCAACACAAGTATAAGAAATTGAAGGATAAACATTGCCCTTATTGTTAGAGATTCTGCTAATTTACAACTCCTCTAGATCCATTTTTTGTTTCTTTACTTATACATATGGTGCAAAAAGCAAAAGGGAATTGCAATGGGACATAGAATACGATTCTATTGCTGTCTCCTTTTGCTTTTTGCAGTATTGTGATATTTGTTGTTTAATTTCTCCTTCCTTCAACCACATTGCAGGTTTTCACTTTTGTTCTTTCCTTCCCCTTTTCCCTTTCCCTGCACCTGTACTTGCTTAAAACGTGAAATATTTCTAACTTTTTCCAGTTCTGATGAAAGGTCATTGTCTGAAACATTGGGAGTTATTTTTGGGTGCAAGCAGGGCTGTTAAAGTCCCAAGTGTTATCCATCAGGACATACCTTGGGATCTGTTGGTTAATTAGTTTCAATACTTAAATCCCCAGTTAACTGAGGTTTTAACCCAGTATTCTGGCTTTAATAGTCAATGTACAGATTTCCCAGGTTTTGTGAAATTTGTTAGAATAAACCAAGTGAAGAGTACAGAAAGTTTTTGTTTTGGTCTTCACGGAGGAGGACGTGAATAATTTGCCGGGTGTTAGCGATGGGAAGATGGTAGAACAGGAGGGTCTCAATGACATTATTGTTACTAGAGAGGCAGTGCTCGACAGACTGGAGGGACTGATTGTGGACAGGTCCCCAGGACCGGATGGAATGCATCCAAGGGTTCTGAAAGAAATGGCGGAGGTGATAGTGGATGCCTTTGTGGTTATTTTCCAAACGTCGCTGGATTCCGGGGACGTGCCGGAAGATTGGAAAACAGCTAATGTTACGCCGTTGTTTAAGAAGGGTGGCAGGCAAAAGGCAGGGAATTATAGGCCGGTTAGTTTAACGTCTGTTGTAGGTAAAATGTTAGAATCTGTCATCAAGGAGGAAATAGCGAGGCATCTTGAGGGGAATTGCTTGATAGAGCAGACGCAGCACGGTTTCGTTAAGGGGAAGTCGTGTCTGACAAATTTGTTGGAGTTCTATGAGGACGTGTCTAGGGCGGTGGATGGAGGAGAGCCGGTGGATGTGGTCCTTCTTGATTTTCAGAAGGCGTTTGACAAGGTACCTCACAAGAGGTTATTGCAGAAGGTCAGGGGGCATGGAGTTGGGGTTAGGGTGTTAGCGTGGATAGAGGATTGGCTGTCAAATAGGAGGCAGAGAGTGGGGGTCAATGGGTGCTATTCGGATTGGCGGTTGGTGACTAGTGGAGTGCCCCTGGAGTCGGTGCTGGGGCCTCAGCTATTTACCATTTATATAGATGATCTGGAGGAGGGAACCGAGTGAATGATGTTGAAATTTGCTGATGACACCAAGATTGGTGGAACGGCAAATTGCGTGGAGGGTGTGGAGAGTCTGCAGAAGGATCTAGATAGGCTGGGCGAATGGGCCAGGAACTGGCAAATGGAATTTAATGTTGGCAAGTGCGAGGTGGTCCACTTTGGTAGGAATAATGGTAGGAAGGACTATTACTTACGTGGCGAAAAACTGCAGCAGGCGACGGTGCAAAGGGACCTCGGGGTCCTTGTGCATGAGTCGCAAAAACCCAGCTTGCAGGTGCAGCAGGTGGTCAGGAAGGCGAATGGGATGCTGGCCTTCATAGCGAGGGGGATTGGATATAAAAGCAGGGAGGTCTTGCTGCAGCTGTATAGGACACTGGTGAGGCCGCAGCTGGAGTACTGTGTGCAGTTTTGGTCGCCGCACTTACGCAAGGATATTTTGGCCTTGGAGGGAGAGCAGAGGAGGTTTACTAGGCTGATGCCGGAGTTGAGGGGGTTGAGCTATGAGGAGAGGCTGAATAAACTAGGCTTGTACTCGTTAGAGTTTAGAAGAATGAGGGGAGATCTCATTGAGACGTATAAGATGATGAATGGGATGGATAGAATAGAGGTGGAGAGACTCTTCCTGCTCAGAAAGGACAGTAGGACTAGGGAGCACAGCCTCAAGATAATGCGGGGGCGGTTTAGAACGGAGTTGAGGAGGAACTTCTTCACTCAAAGGGTGGTGAATCTCTGGAATTCTCTGCCCGTTGAAGTGGTGGAGGCTGCCTCGCTAAATATTTTTAAGACGCGGGTTGATGGGTTTTTGATAAGCGAGGGGATTAAGGGTTATGGGGAGAGGGCGGGAAAGTGGAACTGAGCCACGACAGATCAGCCATGATCTTATTGAATGACGGGGCAGGCTCGAAGGGCTAGATGGCCTACTCCTGCTCCTATTTCTCATGTTCTTATGAAAGTGCTTCTTTGATGAAACTGACAGGCTGGGAAGTCTTCAAGCAGTGAAACTGAAGAGCTGCAGCCATGTGTAGGTGAAAGGTTGGAACAACCCTTGTTCTAAGAGAGTGCTTTCACTGCATGAGCGATGATTGCCAACTCCTTCGAGGTCTGTTTACCTGTTATGGATTTCACTCACCACAAGTTACACTACCATGCTCTCAGCTTTCACTCTGCAGCATGGAACCATCTTCTGCAGCTCTTCCTTGGACTTCTAAAGAGGAGCCGGCATCAAAACTGATAGCAACAGGAGCAACACCAGCAGCAGAATCAGGTGCCTGATCCAATTCAGCAACTGTGGGCAGAGGATCAGCTTGTGAGCACTGGTGTCTCATTGCTGACATCTTTACCCTCCTGAAGCAAGAGCTCCTCCAGTGACCATGTGGTATGCATGCCAGCGGCCACCAAGGTGGACATCACTGGAGGGTCCCCACACTCCACCCCTGATGCTCTGCCTCTCATTGTGTTCTTTTCCTTAGTAAGGAGCAAGGGCAGAGTTTTAAGTGTGAGAAATGGATTGTGTACAGATGATGGTGGGATAGTAGTTGTAAATGGTGATCGTGAGACGTGGGATTGAGATAATATATAAACGAAAGTGTGGGTGAGTGTTTGTTGTCCACAAGAAGACGTAAGATGCTGCTTGGAGAGAGGAATGACTACAGCTGAAAAGTGGATTTGTCTGAGCGCGGCTATGCAGGAGAATGGAAAAATCAATGTAGGCTTAGCACCCAGAAATGTTATTCCAGTCATTTATCAACAGACTAGAAGAAGTAGGAGCAGAAGTAGGCCATTCAGCCCATGAAGTCATATCAGATCAGTCATGATCTCATTGAATGTTCTGCCATTCAATGAGATCATGACTGATCTGATATGACAATCCTCACCTTCGCTTTCCTGACTGATTCCCATGACCCTTGATTCCATTACTGACCAAAAAATCTGCTTATCTTAGCCTTGAACATAGTCAATGACTCAACTTCCTTACCGTCCATTGTAGAGAATGCCACAGATTCAATACCCTCTGAGGGAAGAAATTCCTCCTTATCTTTGTCTTAAATTGGTGACACCCTACACTGAGATTATGCCTCCTGGTCTTGGATTTTCTCACAAGGGGAAACAACCTCTCAACATCTCCTATCAAACTCCCTGAGAATCCGCTGTGTCTTAATAAGGTCAATTCTCATTCTTCTAAACTCCGATGAGTACAGGCCCAACCTACACAACCTCTCCTCATAAAAAAATCCCCCCATACCCGGGATCAACATAATGAACCTTTTCCAATGCCTGTACATCTTTCTTCTGATAAGGGGATTAAAACTGTTGTCACTGCTGAGGTCCTGGATTCTCTTGGGACACTCTTTCCAGTTTGGGGGGTGGGGGACATTACACTCTTTCTCACTTCCTTGGTCATGTCTGTCCACATCTGCTCAGTTTGAGAGACAAGCTGCTTCTTCCCATCCTCTGGAACGCTCACCTCAGTTCAATCCCTCTGTTCCCACAGCCAGACCTCCAGTTAAGAATGATAGACCCAGAGAGCAGCCTTCCCGGATCTCCTCTATGAGTGCTGCTGACTCAGTAATCAACGTCTAGTTCAATTATTCTAACCTTTTCAAGGGATTTGTTGACTAGAAATGTATACTGATGACACCCAGCTCTACTTCACTACTGCCTCTCTCGTCTCCCCCACTGTTGCTGAATTATCAGACTGCCTATCTGGTATGCAGTACAGCACCTCCAAAACAATTTGGGAAGACTGAAGCCATTAGTTTTGCTCCCCATTCTGAGTTCTGTTCCCCAGCTACTGACTCCACCCCTCACCCTGGCAACAGTCTGAGAGACTGAATGGTCCATTTGCCACCTTGGTGTCTTAAATGATGCCAATTTGAGCTTCCAGCCACATATTTGCATCATAACTAAAACATCTTCTTTTCAATTCCATAACATAGCGCAACTTTTCCATAACAACTTTGACTCTGCTCATCTGCAGTTGAAACCCGTATTATTTGTGCCTTGTTACCTCCGGATTTAATTATTCCAATGCACTTCTGACTGCTCTGCCACGTTCTTCCCTTGTAAACCAAAGGCCATTGAAAAACAGCTTCTTTCCTGTAATAACATCCCCCAAGTCCCATTCACCTATCACCCCTGTGTTTGCTGACCCAGATTGACTCCCAATCAGGCAGTGTCTTTACATTGAAATTCTCACTGTTGTTTTCAATCCCTTCATGGATTTTCTCATCAGTGTAATCTCCTCCAGCCCCGCAATCCTTTGAGACATCTGAACTCTTCGAATTTTGGTCACTCGAGAATCCTCAGTTTGAATTGCTCTATCGTTGGTGACTGCTCCTTCAGCAGCCTCGGTCTTAAGTTCTGGAATTTCCTCCCTACACCTCTCTACCTCACCTTTCTCCTTCATGGCATCCTTTGACCAAGCTTTTGGTCATTTGACCTCATAACCGGAATTCTACTGCCCTGCCTGCCATGGAATCGGGGTGGGCAAGGGGCGGACAATGGAAATGTCCATTGACTTCGGACAGGAATTTCCGGTCTTGCTTAGAGCGAGGCTGTAAAATCCCACCCAATATTCTTTTATGTGTCTGTGCGTCATATTTTATGTTATTCTGTTCCTGTGAAGTACCTTTGGATATTTCATAACATTAAACGTGCTAAAAGTTATTGTCAGTTTAAAGTCTATGAAACAAAGTTTCTTTTTGAAAATTTATATTGTGCTGGGATAATATATTGGGAACATGGGCACAGAGATTAGCAGGCTGTGGAGATTTTGTGGTTTATTAATTTTAACTTGAAAAGCACAATTATGAAATATTGGCACCTCTGGGCTCAATGTGGCAGCAGTGTGTACAATCTGGATACACTGCAGCAATTTGCCAAGGTTCCTTTGACATCACTTTCCGTGACTTCTACCAACTAGAAGAACTTCCATCACCTGCAAATTTCCCTCCAAGTCACGTACCTCAGATGCTGGCGTCCTTCACCGGATTTCTTTATTTACAAACGCAATTCCTCTTTGTATGATCCAGGTAAAAAGTCAGAATCCGGAGTGTCAGTAGACCTGATACTCCTCTATATGTATATCGTGAGGCTCCATGAATGGGCAAGCAACTATTACCTCAATCAGGGAGCTCATACTCTGAGAGGGCAACTTCATGGGCCTCGTTGAGGACATTGAGGTTATTGTCACTGTGTCAAAATCCTAGAATTCCCTTTCTGGATGTTCCTCCATCAAATGAAATGCAGCAGTTCAAGGAGGCACACCAACAAGGCCAACTAGGGATACAAAATAGATACTGGCTGAGCCAGCGCTACACACACACATACACACACTCATGAACAATGAATGAAAATTCAAACTATCAAGTTTATTTATGTGCAGCAGAGTACTTTGACCATTTTGATATGGCCTAAGCTGTACAGAGTGATAACTTCATTTTATAATTCAGTAAGCTGCTGGCGTTTTCTCTCGATCATTCACCGTGTTAGTCAAACAGAATAACTAAAGGGAGGAGTAAACATCGAGGTTGGTGTCTGATTAGGTACAAGGTGACTTTGTGAGGTTACAACTGATCTACTGCGATTGGTTTGCCATTTTCAATGCCTGGGTGGTAATTTGGTGGCACAGCACCAACCATTTGTTGAAGTTCCCTGATGTTTTTGGGAGGTCCTACAGCATGTGGGCCTTCAGCTCTGCCAGGTTACTGCACATGTAGGGTGGATTTGTAATCCACTGCTGCTTTCATTTTCACCCCTGAGAGTAGGATATGAATTAACCCACACAAATGAATGTCTCCATTCCGATGATTGATGAAATGCATATATGCAATCTGAGTCCGGTCCTAGTGGACGCACGTCTCCAGCAAAAAATTATGTTTAAATTGGTGTTAATTGGGCAATTTCAGAGTAATCAATCAAAGTGCTGTGCTGGTGGCTAGTTTGGCAGTGCTTTTTTCAGTCTAACTATAGTACAATTCTGAGCTTCAGTGGAATGCAAAAGTGCTCTACAGCTTTAGCTTCAGCTGAGGATCAGCACAATCCTACCCCCCTCCACCCAAAAAAGTAACGAGCTGTGCTCTTTAATCAGGCTTTGTCTAATCTCTGCCATTGTGTAGAGCACTGGGGGACTTTATGGAAATTACTGATGAGCTATATCTTAGCTTGGAATGCAAAGATAGAAATAATGTTGGACGTCACACTATGAAAAAAAGTCATAAAATGTACTTTGTAAATTTTGGAAGAAATTTCCTTTAGGCTGTTACAGTGTCTCATCCCTGTGATGGCAGAGCCATATCTCACACTTACAAACTCACGAGTTAGCAAACCAAAGGCAAGCCATTGCTAATACAGTAAAATAGGGAAACTTGCAGTCTAAAGCCAACATTTTCAGAATGATTGTACGCGGTTTAAGCGAGTGACCATTCATTTCCCAAATCAAAATGTAAACCTTGTAACTGTCCAGATGTAAAATTCCATAACTTTGTTTATGGATTGGATAATTGGGGGCAGCACGGTTAGCTCTGCTGCCTCACAGCACCAGGGACCCCAATTCAATTACAGCCTTGGGTGACTCTCTGCACGTTCTCCCCATGTCTGCGTTGCTTTCCTCCCGGTGCTCCGATTTCCTCCCACAGTCCCAAGATGTGCTGGTTAGGTGGATTGCCCATGCTAAATTGACCCTTAGTGATGGGTAATTATGTGGGGTTATGGCCGCAATAAGCCTGGATGGGATGGCTTTCGGTGAAGGCTCAATGGGCCGAGTAGTCTCCTTCAGCAATGTAGGGATTCTATGATTCTATAATCTATGGAATTTTGTAGTGGAAGAAAGAAGTGACAAGCAATTTGATGCATCAATTCATTAAAAATGAAATTACATCACAAATCTGAAATTTGAGGCTATTAATGTGCATGAAAATATAACTCATTAATATATTATTAAAATAATCAAGGAAATGATGAACAAAAATTAATATAATAATCAAGATCAATTAAATTGGTTTGTAATTATTGCAATAATCTTTCATGGAATGGTTTAGCTCCTGTCTCTGTTGGTTGACCGAAAAGCCAATGATGGAGAATTTGCTGCCTGAAGTGGTGGTGGAAGCTGACTCAGTCGCAGCTTACAAAAGAGACCTGGATATGAAGTTTCAGTGGGAAAATTGCAGGGTTACGCAGGGTAAGCAAGACTATGGGATTAATTGGACAGGTCTCTCAAAGTACCGGGACAGGTATAATGGAGGAAAAGGGGGCGGGGGCTTTCATTGTCTTTAAGTTTATGATGAAATTAGCTGCAACATCTACAGCGACAGTATCAGATGCAAGCTCCATTAGATCTGCATTTAATTTATAAAAACCTAGTCCTTTATGGTCCCAAACTACTTTGAAATAGAGTTAACATTAGTAATTTCATATTGTTTCCAGCAATTCAATTCATGGGATGAAAGGATTACTTGTTAACAAATGGAATCAAGCTTTTTTTTAAAAAAGTTGATTATTTACTCTGCCAATATTGACAATATTGAAACATAACATAAATTAAGAACATCCTCTGCATTTTCTTGAAACATCTGATAATAATCAGTTGAACGAATTGAAAAGATATTTTCCTTTTGAAAAAACATTCCAATAAATTCCTGTAAGTAAAGGGGATAAATATTCCATCTAGAAACTTTCTACAATGGAACATGGTGATTATCAGCATGCTGCTAACACAATGGTCAAGCTAAAAATTTAAAGCCTACTTGGTAACAGTATGAGAAATGAGACAGAAAGAGAATGTTGTTGCCTGGATCTTTCACTGGAAACTTTCCTTGCTTTTCAAGTTCATGGGATGTTCTGACCAGCAAACCTTGAATCCCCTGTGAACTTGATTGTGGATTTTAAGAACCCTGGAGTCATTGCAGAAAAGCTTGCCTCTGGGTTAATGGGATATATCACACCCTACCATGCATCCTTTGTAAATCAAAGAACATACACTTCATCAAGCTAAGTTTCAGCCACAACCAAACAGATATCTATTTAACATTAAACAGCTACAAGATATATCTGATAGAATTAAACAAAGAGGAGTGGGAGGAAACCAACTGATGAATGAGTTAGATTGAATGGCCTATATCTATACTACTATGGGGTGTTTTTTAATGGAGGGGTTGGGGGTGGTGGTGGTAAAATTCTAGTACCAACATGAATGTCAAGGGATAGTCTGCTTTTGCATTCACACCCTCACCCCTATCCCAACTTGGTCAGCTCACCCCACAACCATTTAAGGGAGAAATGACCATTAAATGACTCAAGACATTTGGCTGAAATTATCCAGCCTGTCCTGTCAGCAGGATTTTCTGATCCTGCTGTTGGTGACCCCACCCCACCCCCATGACATGTTCCACAACAGCAGAGGGTATAGGGCATCCTAAATCTTATAGACATTGGTGGAACCAGAAGACCCCACCACTGGCCAATGGTGAGCCACTGCCACTGCCAGAAAATAAGTTGCAGAAGGGCTGGAAAATCCCTCACAGCTTTCCAACCTATCTGATAAGTCCTGCCTCAGAACAGCCAAATAGCCAACCAATCAAATAGTTGATAGCTTTCTCATCCCAGTAGTGCCATCAGGAGCTGTGGCCACTGTTGGGACTACAATCACGCCTGGAAGAAGGCATGCTGTGATGGAATCCGGACTGTAAGCTAAGTCTGGAATCTGACCAGGCCCAGACCAAAGATGGCAGGGATGGACTGTGAAGGAGAGAGGGAAAACAAAGGAGGAGTGGGAATACTTTTGGGAGAGCTGAATCGGGCAGCACCCCATGGGCACAGGGGACACATAAAGGAGGCTTCCCAACTACCCCTCTACCCATCTACCCACCCCCTCCAACCTTGAATAACTACCAGCCTGAGAGTTGTTACCTGTGCACTTGGTGTGGGCCTGTCCAGCCACAAGTGGAATCCCAGGTGTTGGTGGGAGTAGTCATTAATGAGCCACTTAACGGCCTCAGTTGACCCACTCATAGGCAGGCCTACCTATGCCTCCTCTACCACTGGTAAAATTACAATGGGGGCTGAGGTGGATGGATAGATGATAAGAATTGTGCCCATGGGGTGGTGCCCAATTTAGCTTTGTATCTGTTGGCTTCAGATTGATTGCTACATTATATCAGCCTCCGATACTTTGTTTGAAACCCTTTGAGGAAACATGGAAACTAAGGAGATTAAAAATCATTCTCTCAACTGCAAATGATTAATAACCCTCAGCTAGTTGTCAATTTCATAGGATGTTGCTCCAAACCATTTTGAATGGTCACTGATAGCAAGAAATTAATATTTTGTCAAGTCATGTACTGGGAATCATGACATCAATGAATGAAATCACCAGGATTGGGCATATTAAAACTGCTTTTGATTGATAGAAATCATCCACAGATTCATTCATTTGTTTTCAACAAAATCCCTGCAGCTTAAGAAAAGTTTATTTATATACAGCGAGGTTTGGCAGTCTTTAACCCATATATAAAAGTCTGATTAATAAACAAATGAAAGGAAAAATATTGATTTGTTCTGCAAACAATGGTAGGAAATTCCAGGCAACTGGAAATTAGAAATTATGTGATGCATAATTGGAGAGAAGAGTCAGCAAAATTGACTGCTAACAGATCAATGGACATGTTCAGTCCAAAGATGTGTGGGTTAGGCCGATTGGCCATGCTAAATTGCCCCTTAGTGTCAGGAGGACCAGCAGGGTAAATACGTGGGCTATGGGGATAGGGCCTGGGAGGGATTGTGATTGGTACAGATTTAGTGCGCTGAATGGCCTCCTTCTGCACTGTAGGGATTCTATGATGCTATGATTAAGTTGAGTGGCCGACAGCAGAGATGCAGCTGTAAAGTGTACAAATGCTGTTTCTCAAGGTAATGCCATATCTGGTCCATCTAGCCCCAAGATTCACAAAGCAATAGATGCACCAGAAGGGACAAGTTGACTTCACAGCAGTACAGAAGCAAAAACAGGAAAATGTCATGACCTGGCACAGCAAGGTAGAGATCCTTTTCACCAGAGGGTCCTGGAGACTCCCTGCAAATTGCAATCTCATTCAGTTTACGTCCACTCACTTCCATTACAAACAGGAAAGGCCCTGATGTATACTTAAGAACAAAGAACAGTAGAGCACAGAAACAGGCCTTTCAGCCCACCAAGTCTGTGCCAGCACAAATCCTCTCTAATCTAATTTTTTTTTGCCTCTACATGGTCCATGTCCCTCTACTCCCTGACTATTCATGTATCTATCCAGATATCTCATGAATGTTGTTGTAGAATCTGGTTCCACCACCTCCGCTGGCTGCCTTTCAGGCGTTCACCACCCTCTGTGCGAAAAACTTCCCCCTTACATCTCTATTAAACTTTCCCCCTCTCACTTGCAATCTACACCCCTGAGTAATTGACCCTTCGACCCTGGGAAAAAGAGTCTGACTACCCACTCTATCTAATCCTGTCGCAATCTTATAAACCTCTACCAGGTGCCCCCAAATCCTCTGACACTCCAATGAAAACAATCCAAGTTTGTTCAGCCTTGAAGAAGGAGAAAAAGTAAGTTGAACAAAATAACACACAGGCCACAAAGTCACTGATCCCTTCCCGGGTAATGTTTGTGTCTGCCCATCATTTCAAGGAGTTCCTTTCTACTGATACAAATAGGAATCAACATTTCAATAGATCACTATTAAAGAAGTGCCTCCTGATTGAGAAGATGAGGGCTTAAACATCAGTAAAATTACATGTAAGGTCATTTGGAAGTGACTGCAAATGGAAATAGATGAATCTGCCTCAGATAATGGGCCCCCTTAGAAATTATGTGATGCATAATTGGAGAGAAGAGTCAGCAAAATTGACTGCTAAATATTTCCCCAACTTGCACTGCCAAAATCTATCTGTGGGTGTCTCTCACGAGGCAGAAAAACACATGCAAATGGGAAGAGTATAATTGTTGAAAAGCTTCTTCTTTCTTCTGGGATTTTGTTACTTTCTGCACAATTCTAAACCATTAACCTCTGATTTTAGAATCTAAAGTGATGACTAGAGCTTCTTTGTGAGTTGACACACATGGGTGTCACACATGACATATTCTTTATTTGGAATTTTGAAATTTGATTACCCAGTTAAACATATCACTTTTGCTCATCAGGATAAACGTTAATGTCACTGCCCCCAGTAAAGGCAGCAATGAAAAGAAAAGGCACTGCCATCTCTTCAATTTATAGGTTTCTCAAAACCCAGGGGAGTTTATTTATGGTATCCATGTACCAGTCAGGACCCTAAACACAATGCAATGATACTGTTGAGATAGCTTTGCTCTACATGTAACAATAACAACATCCTTTATTTACATAGTCCCATTCATGGAGTAAAACCCATGAAGACACTTCATAGAAGCAAGATCCAAGAATATTTGACGCTGAGCCTCATCCAGATATGTTAGGGCAGATAATCAAAAGCTTGATCAAAGAGGTGAGTTTTAAGGAGCTCTTTATCTGCTGGCTGACTAAGTGCATACTGGAGCTGGCCAATTTTCCACCTTCCCAGAACTGGCAAGATGCCGTAAGGTCTCCTAAGTGCCCATTGCCTGCCAGTAGCATTTAAATGAGATACTAAGCAGAAGATGGGTGAGATTTCATTATGTTAGATTCAGGTTGGATGGGGTGACTAACACCTTCAACTTCATGCCTATTTTGATTGTAAGTATAGAATTGCTTCCATTATACTGACAGTGTGACCAGGGTGGCATGGTAGCACAGTTGTTAACAATGCTGTCTCACAGTGCCAAGGACCTGGGCTCGATTCCCAGCTTGGGTCACTGTCTGTGTGGAGTTTGCACATTCTCCCCGGGTTTCCTCTGTGTGCTCGAGTTTCCTCCCACTATCCAAAGATGTGCGGGTTAGGTGGATTGGCCATGCTAAATTGCCCCTTAGTGCCCGAGGTGCTAGCTAGGGTAAATGCATAGGGTAAGGGGTGAGATTGTGGTCAGTGCAGACTTGATGGGCTGAATGGCCTCCTTCTGCACTGTATGATTCTAGGTCAATCTTCACCAGTCTGGCGTTCAATTAGCGGTAAAAACGAACTTTAGAGTGGTTCTTCAAACTGTTAACTAGTTCAAAGGTAAAGACCATGATGGAATGTGATTTTGGTTGTCTTGTTTAAGGTTTCTGAATTTGTCTTCACCACTAGAACACAAGAATACAGTCAATCTCACTTGGGTAACTCTTTGGTCAGTGACCAGCCTGCTTAAGGGAATGAGCTCGAGTTCTTTCCTTCTGGTCTTCCAACCTTTTCCAAATCACTTAAATTAATTAGACAGTGTCTAAGAGAATTATATTACTCATCTATCACCAGCCATAAAGGAAGCCTATTTGAAGTGGTAAAAATGTGTTTCAGTAACTGTAGCAGCATCATTAACGTTGATAAGTTGCCACTTGTCTGCGACTCTCCTGACATGTTGTTGCCTTCTTACAGCAAGACTGGCAGAACATGATAGCTGACTGAACAACTCAGATAGAATTGGAGCAGCAGTTTACGTCAAGGCACTGATTCAGTCAGCTGTGATGTTCTACTTGCATCAAGTTCATTCCAAGAGGGGTAACGGCATTTCAGACCATTGCGTTGTTTTTCATTTGAAGTCCCGTGTGAGTGTTTGTGAACAGTCAGCTGCTAATGTTCTTTGAGGAGAATGTTTTTTTCTGCAGACATCAGGAGGTTCAATATGTGCCATCAAGGACAGTCACTCGAGCTGCTTTGATCTCAGTGTTTCAGCGTAGGTGGCAGTGCTGACATTGGGGCGGCACAGTGGTTAGCACTGTTGCCTCACAATGTTAAGGAGCCGGGTTTGATTCTCAGCTTGGCTTACTGCCTGTGTGGTGGCTCCCCATGTCTGCATGGGTTTCCTGCCAGTGCTCTGGTTTCCTCCCACAGTCGAAAAATGTGCAGGTTAGGCGCACTGGCCACACTAAATTCTTCCTCAGTGCATCCAAACAAGTGCCGAAGTGCGGCGACTAGGTGATTGTAGGTGAGTGTAAGCCTACTTGTGACTAATTAATAAACTTTAAGTTTTAACTTTAAAGATGGTGATGAGGTGTGGGTCTTGAGTGGAAGCTAGAGTGTGAGGAGCATCGCAGCGAGTAGAGGGGAGCATGGTGATGGGGAGTGGGGGGGGGGGAGGTTGGTCTCCTTCCAGGTGTTGGCAAAGGCTGAGGTAGCTGGGTGAATGATGAAGATGGAGTTGGGACGGGTGTGTGAGGGGTTCCAGAGAAAGATAGAGTGGGGCTCAATTACCTTGGTTGAGTGCAAAAGATTGTTCATCTTTTGTAGCACTGTTGCCCCATTCTCCTCTGCAGCAAGCTTACACTCACTAAGGCTGCCACTGCATCCAAGGCAGGATGGTGACCTCAGTGGGAGGACTTCCAAAGGAATGGTTTTGGAATGCATCCCATTTCTGCTCCATTCTACTGAGAAATCTGATGAGGGCTCCCTTGGCGAAACACGGTGCAGTCTTCTTGGCACCATCCCCTGCAGCAGGTCTGGAACAAGTGCTGGAGAGCTGTTGATATACAGCTTCCCAATATTTGGTGCGATTAGGTGAAGCCATAGTGACTCAAGATCAAGTCAGAAATTACACCAGAGCCATCGGCAAGATTTACTCCATTTTTTCTTGCTGGAAACAACACGTTGCCAAATTCAGGTAAGATGGCTCCCTTTGTTTTTCCATATACTCAATGTTTAAGATCATTTCCTCCTTTTTTGCCACAACATGTTATATTTGTATTAGTAATCAGCCTCATTTTTTTCACCTCACAAACGTATGTTTTACATGGTAGTACCTAATAACTGGACTCAAGGTATCGAGCAGGTGATACAAGCTGTTTTCGTGAAGATGTGTGGGAGTATCAGGAATGGCTACTTTTTGCATCGAATGCTGATGTCATTCCAAAATGGTGACCACCAATGCCCACACTTCTGTCTAAGGCAACCTCCACTTTTGGAGGGGTTTTTAGAGGCTTCAGCTGTTGACTTATACACTGTCATCTATGGTAGGTTTCCAGAATCATCAGTGTTTTCTCAGCAGCAAGGTGGCACAGCGCCAGGGACCTGGGTTTAAATTCCGACCTTAGGCGGCTGTCTATGTGGAGTTTGCACGCTCTTCCCATGTCTGCGGGTTTCTTCTGGGTGTTCCAGTTTCTTCCCACAGATGTGCAGATCAGGTGATTTGGCTTTGCTGAATTGCCCCTGATTATCTCTAGATGTGTAGATTGGATGCAGTAGCCATGGTAAATGTGTGGGGTTGTGGGGATAGAGTGGGAGGAAGGGCCTGGGTAAGATAGTCTGACAGAGACTTGATGGGCCAAGTGACCTCCTTCTGCAGTGTAGGGATTCTACAATGCTTCCTCTACCTACCTTCCCCCCCCTCATTGATTTGTGCACAAATACCCCTCAGTCCCATTGCTTCTACAACCCCAATAGATTTATACATTTAATTTTATATTGCCTTTCCTCATTCTTCCTCCTAAAATCTATCACTTCATTTCTTTTTACATTAAATATCATCTGCCACTTGTCTTCCCATTCCATCAGCCTGTCTGTCCTCTTGATGTCTATCATCCTGAGAGTTCACAATACAACCATGTTCTGCAAGTTTTGAATGTCCTGCACTCGCAACAGAGATCAAGAACACAAAGGGTCCCTTCTGGAGAATCCCATTACACACCCACCACTCACTATCAGTCTCTGATTCCTATCACTCAGCTGACTTTGGAGCTTCGCAGCCACTGTCCCTTTCGTTTCATAGGCTTCAGCTTTGCTGAAAAGCCTGTTATGTGGCACTTTATGAAATGCCTTTTGGAAGTCCATGTATGCCACATCAATTGCAGCATTCCCAATGGGCCTATCCATTACCTCATTAAAAAAAGACTCAGGTGAGTGACTTAAACACAATTTTCCCTCATCAACTCCATGTTGACTTGACTAAATTAATCCACATTTGTCCAAGTGACTATTAATTTTGTCCCAGAATATTGTTCCTAAAAGCTTTCCCACCACTGATGTTAAGCTGGCTGGCCTTTGGCTGCTGGGTTTATCCTTTTTTCATTCATCTGAAGTAAGGTGTAATGTTTGCTATTCTCCAGTTGAAAATGGCACCATTCTTCAACCTAAGTAACTTGACCGACTGGGTAACTGGTATAGGGACCTGACACCATGAGAGTGCTCTTGCCTTCCTTCCTTCTGGTTTCTGATTGGATGAAATATATCAACCTGTTATCTTCAAACAACCGAGAATACTTGGCAGATTGTTTGAGAAAAGTGCCATTAATACACATGGAGATAATAGGAATGTAAGGACAGTAACAAACCACTCAGTCTCTCGAGTTGGTTCAGCCATTCAATTAAATCATGGCTGCTCTGTATCTAGCTGCCTTATTATTAATAAAGAGTTGAGGAATTTTAGGTTAGGGTGAGGGAATTGTTTGCAGCTTCCATTTGAAAAGTCATTTTAAACACACTGACTTTCAAACTGAGTTTAATAGAGATGCGATGGCCTAGTGGTATTATCATTGGACTATTAATCCAGAAACTCAGCTAATGTTCTGGGGACCCAGGTTCGAATCCCGCCATAGCAGATGGTAGAATTTGAAATCAATAATAAGTATTTGGAATTAAGTATCTACTGATGACCTTGAAGCCAGTCATCTGGTTCACTAATGCTCCTTAGGGAAGGAAATCTGCCGTCCTTACCTGGTCTGGCCTACATGTGACTCCAGAGCCACAACAATGTGGTAGGATCTCAACTACCCTTTCTACCACATTACTGTGGCCCTGGAGTCACATGTAGGCCAGACCAGGGCAATAGATGTTGGCCAGCCAGCGATGCCCATGTCCCACAAATGAATTTAAAAAAGGCCATCTCGCAGTGATAATCCACTGCTCATGAGCTTACCAAGAGATTGGGATTTTCACCCCTTACTGGAAGCAAGTCCACATTCAGAATGACAATGAAATTGCCTGGCAGTTCTTGTTGTCCCAGCAGTGCTGGAATACAGGGGAGTGCATTGCTGGGACTGCAAGCATCAATGGTGATTGGACATGGTTAATCCCAGGCTTTCTGGGCAAGAAGGGATTGGGAGAGGGGTGGGGGGCTAGTGGGGGTGCTGTGCTGGATGGTTGGGTTTTGGAGGCCAGTAAAGAGGCACTGTAGGGAATGCAATCATAAACTCCCCCTGTGTGTACATATGGCATGCTTTTTGAATTTAATTGGTTGATTTATTATTGTCACATTCATTGGGATACAGAGAGAAGTATTATTTCTTGTGGGCTGTTACAGACAAAACATATCATTCATACAGTACATGGGTGGAAGGAGAGGCGAGGGTGCAGGATATAGTGTTATTGTTACCAAAATGCTGAAGAGAAAGATTAACTTAATGTGTGATGATACCATTCAAAACTCTGATGGCAGCAGATGAAAGAAGCTGTTCTTTAGTTGGTTGGTATGTGCTTTCAGACTTTTGTATCTTTTTCCTGATGGAAGAAGATGGAAGACATTCCAAAGGATGTCCCCCACTCCCCCATTCCACCTTCCTTGCCACCTTTTCATAACTTCTGTGTGAATACGGCCTTCCCACGCTCGCCTGCCCAGCAAGTTAGGGTAGTGGATGTGGATTGAGGCTCTTATTTGCCACTTAATTGGGAAGTTAAGGGCCTCATTGGGCAGGCAGGCTTACGGGCACCATACCCACACCCTGAATTATGGAGACCATGTTGAGGATGGGCAGGAAACTGATGGGTTACCCAGTCAGCATCTTTGACATGTTTCTCCTCACAGGAAACACACCCAGCAGGAGGCCATAAAATATAATCCAAGGAATGTTCTGACTGGCGAAGAACTAATGAGATTCTAACCTACACACACATTTACATTCAGGCTCTGAATCGGAACTTAATTGAGTGTCAATATCACATTCAGAAATGTTGTATTTTTCCATGTCATAATCCAATAGACTTGTCTCAAATACACAATATATTTTATGGTCAAACTAATCCTTACTTGTTAACTCCTGTGAGAAACACACATTTTATTGCTTCATACAAATACTTAAGGGTCTTTACAGAGCTTGAATATTTCCAAAGAGATTTCTGAAACCCAAGAGATGAATGTAAGATAACCCAGTGAGTTGATTTTAGAACTGCAGTGGGAAAATAAAAGGCAGTGACAGAAAGTCTCTCAGTACCACTCAACACAAAAAGCTATCTAACATATCCTACCTGACACATGGTTGTAAGTCACACAACATAAATTGCTAATTGTATCAGTAAAGTTACAAGAGCCATTTTGCTTTCTGGTATCACTCACGATAACCACTTTGTTTAATTGAAATTGATTTTTGGTGGAGTAAGTGGGACTCATTTTCCTGAGCAATTAAATATTCCGGCTAAATATTGTTAATAGGCAATGGTTTTTGTGTATCCCACCTAACAACACAGTCCATCACAGGAAAGTGCAACAGAGTAAGTATGGACTAATGACATGAAATTATCAACATGTAGAGGACTAGCGAAGAGTGTTGAAACCAGAATCTGTTGTGACTGAATGATTGACAGCTGTGTGTTCTTATAAATTGCAATAAGATGTCCTAGATTTGTATAATGACTCTGGTAATTGAAGTCACTTATCATGCATTAATGAATACGTTAATAAGAAACAAGTGATAGGTAAGTCTGAAGTATAGTGGGGCTTGTTGATGGGAATAATTTAATGACAAATGAACAGGTTTCAGCCAACTTTGCTCTTCACTTCAGAAATTTCCCATTCTCTTCTCCATATGATCTGCTACAGCCATGTATCTCCCAACTTCCCCATCTTCCAGCCCATGATTTTGCTTACCACTGACGCATTCAATGTACTTGAGGAGCTGGATTTTAGAGCCTCATTCATCCCAAAACCGTAAAATCCTGCCCAAGGTCAACAGACCTTCCTCTTCTCCGGTTCCCATGGCGGGCGGGTGGTAAAATTCCGGCCAATATAGCTGAATGACTGGGGAGGTCATTGTATAGTTTGCTGTTGAGGTCAGCCAACCCCATTCAATGACTTATGTTGAAGCAGCGTAATTGGTTGTGATGCCACCAGAAACAAATCTCTCAGAGCAGGAGTTCAGTCTGCAATGGGAAATGTTCTGACGTGGATGGCCACAGTCACAACTTGAGCTGTTCCTTGTGTTCAATCTGTGTAACAAGTTGACGCATTTTTCCTAGCCTGCCCTCAAGTGGTTAAGTCTTGTCCAGGTTTTCTGTGGAAGGTTGAAATCTGAGACTTCAACACCTGGCTCAGTTATCAAGTTGTCGTTGGAAATGCGCCATCAAGAGATGGGCCCATCATCAACTTGTGTGGTGTGGAGTGTGTTCCAGCCGTCCATGCATTACCAATAATGTCACAGGGGTCAGTCCTCCCACTGGCCCACTGAATAGATACCAATGACCATTCGCCCACAAAGTCACATGTGTGCTGATGACATGGCCTGAACTCTATGAAATGGAGAAAACACTAATAGAAATCTATGTTTTCTGGAAGCCAATTATAGACAATGATGTACAAGTCAACTTCTGAAGCCTCAAAAAATCCCTCCAAAAATGGAGGTCATCTTAGAAACTAGTGTGGGGCATTGGTGGTGGCCATTTTGAAATGACATCAGCATTCGATGCAAAGAGTGGCCATTCCTGAAACTCCCACACATACGGAATCCTCAGCTTTCTAAATGGAGGCATTGAATACAAAAGCAAGAAAGTTATGATTAATCTTTATAAAATACTGGTTTGGCCTTAATTGGAACAGCGTATCATTTTCTAGAAACCACACTATCGGAAACATATGACGCCATGGGAGAGGATGCAGAAAAGATTTACAAGTGTAAGATCATAATATATAGATGAAAAATTAGACCATTCAGCCCACTGAGTCTGCTCTGCAATCAATCATGGCTGATAATTTTCTCAACCTCGTTTTCCTGCTTTGCCTTGTAACCTTTGATCCCATTTCCAAGAAATGATCTATCTCTGCCTTAAATACAGTCAATGACCAGGCCTTCACAGTCTTCTTTGGCAAAAAAATTCACTACCCTCTGGCTGAAGAAATTCTTCTGCATCTCATTTCTAAAGGGTCATCCTTTATTCTAAGGTTGTGCCCTCAGATCCTAGTCTCTCCTACTAATGGAAACATCTTCTCCATATTCAATCTATCCAGGCCTTTCCATATTGTGAGTTTCAATGTGATTTCCTCCTTCATCCTTTGAAATTCCATTGAGCACAGACCCAGAGTCCTCAAATACTCTTCATAAGTCAAGCATTTCATCCCAGGATCATTCGCGTGAATCTCCTCTGGACCCCCTCCAAGCCCAGCACATCCCTCCTTAGTTACTGAGTCCAAAATTGCTCACAATATTCCAAATGTGGTCTGACCAGAGCCTTACAAAGCTTCAGTAGTACAACCCTGTCTTTGCATCTGAGTCCTCACAAAATTAATGCTAACATTGCATTTGACTTCCTGACTACCAACTCAACCTACAAGTTAACCTTAAGAGAATCCTGATCAAGTACTCCCAAGTCTCTTTGTGCTTCCAATTTCTGAGTTCTCTCCCCATTTAGAAAATAGTCTATGCCTCTATTCTTCCTATCAAAGTGCATAACCTCACACTTTTCCATGTTGTTTTCCATCTGCCACTTCTTTGCCCACTCTCCTAACCTGTCCAAGTCCTTTTGCAGCCTCCTACCTCATGTATAATACTATCCCGCCACCTATCTTTGTATCATCTGCAAACTTAGCCACAATACCCTCAGTTCCTTCATCTCGATCATTGATGTATGAAAGTTGTGGTCCCAAAACTGACCCCTGTGAACTCTACTAGTCACTGACTGCCATCCTGAAAAGTATTCCTTTATCGCTACTCTCTGCCTTCTGCCAGTCAGCCAATCTTCTATCCATGCTGGTATCTTGCCTCTAACACCATAGTCTCTCATCTTACTCAGCAACCTACTGTGCAGCACCTTGTCAAATGCCTTCTGGAAATCCAAGTAGATAACATCTACTGGCTCTCCTTTGTCTGACCTGCTCATCACCTCCTCAAAGAATTCTAACAGATTTGTCAGGTATGACTTCCCCATGGTGAAACCATCCTGACTTCTTCTTAATTTACCACGAACTTCCAAGTATCCTCATCCTTAATAATTGACTCTCAAAATCTTACCATCGACCGAGGTCAGGCTAACCAGCCTGTGATTTCCTGTCTTTTTGTTCCCTTCCTTCTTAAACAGATGTGTTGTATTAATGACTTTACAGTCCTCTGGGGCCTTTCCCAACTCCAGTGATTCCTGAAAGACACCTCTAATGCCTCCACTATCTCTTCAGTTATCTCCTTTGGAACTCTGTGGTGTAGTCCATCTGGTCCAGGTAATTTATCCACCTTCAGACCTTTCAGCTTTTGTTTGGTCCAGAGACAAGGGACTTCAGTTACAAGGATATATTAGAGAAACTGGGGTTGTTCCCATAGATCATTCATAGATACCCTACAGTGCAGAAAGAGGCTATTTGGGCCATCGAGTCTGCACCGACCATAATCCCACCCAGGCCCTACTGCCATATCCCTACATATTTTCCCACTAACCTACACATCTCAGGACACTAAGGGGCAATTTTAGCATGGCCAATCAACCTAACCCGCACACCTTTGGACTGTGGAAGGAAACCGGAGCACCCGGAGGAAACCCACGCAGACACGAGGAGAATGTGCAAATTCCACATAGACAGTGATCCAAGCCGAGAATTGAATGCAGGTCCCTGGAGCTGTGAAGAAGCAGTGCTAACCACTGTGCTACCATGCCACACTGTTCTGTTTCGAAAATAGAAGACTAAGAGATTTGATAGCAGAGTTCAGAATCATGAGAACTCTGGGCATGGTATAGATAGAGAGGAGCTATTTCTATTAGTGGAAGGGCCAAGAACCAGGGCACACTGATTTAAAGCAACTGGTGAAAAAAGAGAGACATGATGGGGAAAATCTTTTTTTACACAGCAAGTGCTTAGGGCTAAAATGCACTGACTGAGAGTGAGGTGGAAACAGGTTTAATCATGACTTTCAATTGGGAATTGAATAATTATCTGAAGAAAAGATTTACAAGGCTACAGGGAAAAGGCAAGGGATCGGAACTAGTCAGTCATTTTCTCTGCGAGTTAGAATGGATATAATGGGCTAAATGGGTGTTATAACCAATTTATGGATTGTTTTTGCACAGTTAGCCAATGCTAATGCAGAAAATTTCCCCTCAGAGATTTAGTTACAATTTCAAAAAAATTAAACCCTTTATTATTTTCAAAATTTCTACATATAGGAAAGGACATGAGCACCTGCGGTCCAAGTGATACACTTGGCTCTGCACAGCTCCTTGGCTGGGTCAGCTTGGGCGTTGGTAGCCAAGTATTGATTAAGGTATTTATGAGGAGCCAATAGAGTGGGTTTATGGATTAGAAACCTGATGGAATTGCAACATTTTTTGCAACAAATTTACAAATAGAATATTTCTTACATTTCAATTTTCACCAGCTGTACCCTAGCTGAAGCTATATTGTGTCTTGGCCACACATTAATTGCTAGAATTCTACATGCCACCAGGTCAGATCAATCTCTGGGTAAAAAGCACGGCTCATCAGTAACTTAGTCATTATCAAAAAACGTTGATCTGCTGTCATAGAATCATTGTATCCCTACAGTGCTGAAAGAAGACATTTGATCCATTGAGCCTGCGCTGACAACAATCTCGCCCAGACCCCATCCCCGTAAATCCCTGTATTTAACCTGCTAGTCCCCCGACACTAAGGAGCAATTTAGCACGGCCAATCAACCTAACCTGCATATCTTTGGATTTATTGGATTATCGGATTGTCAGATTATCTCTTTCCCCACTACAAAAATCTTCCAACCTATTAAACAAAATCTGTTGGGCTTCAAGCTGGCTTCAAGGGTTATTGTTTAAATGTCAGCTGCCTTCTTTGTTTCTTCTAAGATAAATCCCCGACTGTGCCTCAGAGGATTGGAGTGCAGTATTGGCACATACGCCAAAATGCTAACGCGCCCTCCAGATAAGTTGTGTAACTGTAGTGTCAGACAAACTGGGCAAGCCAGTCTGTCAGACAGCCTCGAGAGTGATGTTCCATATGGCCAGTCTTCCAGGAAAACAGCGGGTAGGAGATATGGGATGGAATGACTCCAGCCCTGCTTCTTATGAGCAGTGGGGAAGTTCAGAGAAAGCCATTTCGGAGAACCTGCTCACAGAATTACCTTGACTCGAGGAAGGGACATGTCTGAGGTTGGGTAAGAAGGGGTAAAAATCTATTTTTTACTTTCAAATCGGCAAGGGGGTAAGTTTTTTTAAGAAAGGGCAATAGGTTTTTAACAGTGTCTTTATTTTAGTGATTAACTACATTAATAATTATGTTATAGACCAGTTTTATTTACTTTCTCTTGCAATTTTAGCTATAAGATTTTAAGTCATCGTTATGTGATGGAAGTGCGAAGGTAAAACTGTAAAAATACCAAAATACAACTACAAGACTCACCTCCAGATTTAATGAGATGGTTGGAGCGGCATGATGACACAATGGTTAGCACTGCTGCCTCAAGCACCAGGGACCCAGGTTCGATTCCAGCCTCGGGTCACTGTCTGTGTGGAGTTTGCACTATCTTCCTGTGTCTGCGTGAGTTTCTTCCGGGTGTTCCGGTTTCCTCCCACAGTCCAAAGATGTGCGGGTTATGTGGATTGGCTATGGTAAATTGACGCTTAGTGTTGGGGGACTAGCAGAGTAAATGCATGGGGTCAGGGGGATAGGGCCTGGGTGTGATGTGGTCGGTGCAGACTTGATGGGCTGAATGGCTTCCTGCTATGCTGTAGGATTCTATGATTCTATGAAATGGGCAACAAATCCACTCTTAGGAGGTGGTTCAGTCACTGACATCCATTAAGGATGTGGCATGTCTTTATTTTAATACTTTAAATGGACATCTGGATTCCCAATGCTCTGGAAATCTGACAGGTTAAAGGAGATGAGAAGAAAGGCCCAACCCCCTGTCCTCACCACCCCACCCTCATGCACATCCCCCCACCCCCTTCCATACTATGAGAAATGCTATTAAAGAATCGCTTCAGTGCAGAAGAATACCATTCAGCCCATCGAGTCTGCGCCAACTATAATAGCACCCAGGCCCTATCCCCATAGCCCCATGTATTTACCCTGTTAGTCACCTGGACTAAGTGGCAATTTAGCATGGCCAATCAACCTGCCCCACACATCTTTGGACTGTGGGAGGAAACTGGAGGACTCAAAGGAAACCTACACAGGCACGTGGAAAATGTGCAAACTCCACGCAGACAGTGACCCAAACCAGGAATCAAACCCAGGTCCCTGGCGCAGTGAGACAGCAGTGTTAACCACTGTGCCACCGTGCCACCTCTATTATTGTACTGCTCATGGGCCAGGATGAGCAATAGTGATTCTCCAGGTGTAGCAAGCTTACTTACCTTCATGTGATTGAGCCCATCAGATCAGCCAAACACCTTGCAATGTCCTATCCCTCTCCGTTCCCTCCTGCAATGTATAGACTGAACTGCTATCTGCTCGCTGGCTGCATTCCAGCTCAACAGGCAAGCCAGCCTGAGTATCTGGATTGCGGTCAGGCAGGAAACCTGCAGTTCATTTTGGCAGGGTTTTATTTCTGGGTTTCCCGTCTGTAAACCACCCTGCTCTCTTCCCAGCTTTCAGCAAATTTCGGGGACGCTGAATCACATGGTTTTTTCTCGACTAACACAAAAGTAAGGATGAGGAAAGATCATCGATCCAAGAAAAGACATAATTTCACTGGGGAAGGTAGAGAGGAGATTTACAAGGATATTGCCTGGAATGGAAAATTGCATCGATGACGAAAGATTAGATAGACTGGGCTTGTTCTTCTTGGAACAGAGGAGGCTGAGGGGAGATTTCATTGTGATGCACAAAATTATGAGGATAGTATAAATAGAAAGAGCCTATTTACCTTAGCATAGAGATCAGTGACTCGGGGGCACAGATTTAAAGTAATCGATGAAAAGGTTAGAGGGGAAATGAGAATTATTTTTTTCACCCGAATGGGGGACTCACTGTCTGAAAGGATAGTAGAGGCAGAAACCTTCAACACATTTAAAAGTTGTTAGGATATTCACCTCAAGTATTGTAACCTGCAGGGCTACAGACCTAATGCTGGAAAGTGGGGTTAGGTTGGGTTGGCTCATTTTTTGGCTAGTGCAGACACAATGGGCCGAGTGGCCAAGTTTTGTAGCGTAAACCTTCTCTGATTCTATGATCAGGCTCAGCTACCTTGTCTCATCTAGACAACAGTGAAACCTTGTATACCATTCAACAAATCCATAATATCCTCTCCCGAGAGAGGACAAAAGCAATGATAGAATCAGGAGTTAATTCTGGAAAGAATCAGTAAATTTTCTCTGGGGCTCACTTCCTTCTCTATTAGTGTCTTTTTTAAATTAACATGTAGGGAGGGCAAAAAAATTATCATGGGAGTTTGGATTAGATAGTCATTCAGTATTTGCAACATTACTCTTTAAGGTTTCAGTGTTCACAATGCAAATACACTTGCTTAGACATTACAGTGTTTTATTTTACCAAGGCGTCTTTCAATTGGTAACCATCTTTATCATCTAATGATATGTTGTCTGCTAACACCTTTCTAAATAATATCTACCTCCTTTGTGTGTTTCCCTACTTGGTCTGACATAAGCAATTATCTCCCAAGAGTACATCGCTGATTCCATTCCTTTAGATAAGTGAGCTGATTTTCATAAATACAATGAAGTATTACATTTGTAAGTTAATTAGAAAACTGAGAATGATAAGCTTTGTTTGCTGTGCAGAAAAGTAGAAAGGCTGGGTTGTACAGCAGAAAATTCCTCTTTCAACAACAAATGGGAAAATATATGTTTTTCTCCAACAAACAAAACTGCTTTCAAAAAACGTGGTGAAATTTTTACCCTCAGCTGCTCTGCAGGAATCTGATGGAAATGGATTGTGACTCCCTACAATCCCCACTCCCCACCCAGATTTACACCCCGTCCAATTTTACATCCACTGACTTCAATTGAGAGTAAAATGGTGCATGTTGTAAAACACAAGCCCCACGACAACTTCACATTCAGTGAGAACAGTTAAAATTACTTCCTGCATTTTTAAAAATACTTAACGTTGCAGTTTGTAAACAAGTCACTGACCACAGTGAAAAACAATCTTCCATTTTTTTGAGGGCTATACAGTGACACAGTGGTTAGCACTACTGCCTTACAGCGCTAGGGACATGGGTTTGATTCCTGGCTTGGGTCACTGTCTGTGGGGTCTGCACATTCTCCCCGTGTCTGCATAGGTTTCCTCTGGGTGCTTTGGGTTCCTCCCACAGCCTGAAAGATGTGCTGGTTAGGTGCGTTGGCTATGCTAAATTCTCCTTCAGTGTACCCAAACAGGCATCAGAATGTGGCGACTAGGGGATTTTCACAGTAACTTCATTGCAGTGTTAATGTAAGCTTATTACAGCAGCAATGTGGATTCAAATTGGCTGAATAATAGGATACAGACAACGATGGTCAATGGATATTTTCAGGCTGAGGAATGGCTTCTGGTAAAGTTCCCCAGGGAGTTGGTATTGGGATCCTTGCTTTTCCTGATACCTATTAATCTTCTAGATCTTGGTGCACAGGGGATTATTTCAAAATTTGCAGCTGAGACAAAACTTGGAATTATTCTGAACTGTGAGGAAGACAGTGTAGAATTCAAAAGGATTTAGACAAGTTGGTGAATTGAGCAACTTGCTGGCAATGCAGAGAAGTGTGAGCTGATGCATTTTGATAGGAAGAACATGGGCAGACAATTTAAAATAAAGGGTACAGAGCAAAGGGACCAGGGTGTATATATTTGCATAAATCATTGAAGGTGGCAGGACACATGGGAGAGCAATTCATAAAGCAATAAAGTATCATGGTGGCACAGTGGTTAGCACTGCTGCTTCATAATGCTAGGGACCCGGGTTCGATTCCCAGCTTGGGTCACCATTTGTGTGCCAGGGTGCTGGTGGGCAGTGCCAGTGTGTCAGGCTGGCACTGCCCAAGGGGCACTAACTCCTCCCTCACTATCCCTGACCATCTGAGAGGCCTCAATGGCCTCTGTTTCCACCAGGAGGCCATCACATCATGTGCTGATTGCTGAGGACCACCTGTGATCCCCACTGGTGGGGACCTTCACTGGTGAAGTCGGAAACATAAATGAGCTCTGACAATTGTGTCCTGGGCTCACTAAAATTAGGCAATGAAAATTGTAATCTGCCTCGCGCTGTTCCCCGGTGTAAGGCTGATCAGGATATAAATAATGGCATGGGAAGATTCCAACTTCTGGCCTCCCACAGACACTTCCCACTCCATTACGCTACTCAAACAGTAGTAGGACAGTAAAATTGTGTCCCATATGTTCACTATTTTCAATTCAATAAGCTGCAACTTTGCATTATAACCTTTCATTGTCCTATTCTAAATTGCTGATGACAGCTGAGTAAGTTATATTAGTTACCTTTAGGCAAGGTGTAAATTTCAAACATATCATTCCATGTTTTGTATAGAATCCATCTGAACAATCAATAAAAAACTGAATAAAGCTATTCATTGGAAAATAGGATAATAGTTTATTTACTTCAAAGTTTCCTCTTTTCCAAAGAGTTATTTTCAATTTTAGTAAAAATTGGCGATTAGAAAATTTCCCCACCATTAGACAAACTATTTTGTCTTGATGATTATACCACTTCAATGGTTTGATTAATGAATCTTGTGGAGGCAATCTCAGGAGAAGCAGTATTGTCAGGTTAGGTTATTAGGGACTACAGCAACAAATCAAATCAGTTGGCAGTTTGATGGGGTTGTTTGAATTTCTGCAGCACAGCTAACATTAGCAGTGTTGTATTTCTTAATGTCAGGTTAATCTATCGCTACCTTGGGTCAGAATCTGCAACCGGGGAGGGATTTATGCAAACAACCTAACAGATTTTCTGCCAGCTTAGCTTCTTTTTTAACAGGGTACAACAGTTATGGACTCTGCAAGTCACTCTCAATGCCTCACTCACTTTGTTACGTCCATTAGGGTAGGATTTTCCTCTTAGCATTTAGAGTAAGGGTGGAATTTCACATCCAGGATGGGGGCTGGACTGGAAAATGCAGTGGGCCATTGAAAACTCCATTGACTTGGTTGAAAACTAAAAAAATTCATTGGCGGGAGGGATGGAAAGATTCTGCCCTGTTCCTGTTTGGATTCTTTTTTGCTTTTATTCTGAAAATCTATGGGTGCAATTGCCCCCGTACTTCACATTACATTCCCACTGCTGCAAAGTCAGAGAATTTGGCAGCCATCCAAATTTCCATTCACTTCAGCAGGATGGCAAAATCACACCGGTGGTAAGATTGCAGTGAATGTTTGCATCTCAGTTCAGCAGTGACTTCAGAAGCATTGGGCAATGAGATGTGTTATTATGCATAATTTCTTTTAGCTTTCTTTAAGGTGTGTGTGGATCTGTAGTATGACATAAGGATGCATCACTGCTAAATCTACATGTACAGTAAAAAGTCTCACAACACCAGGTTAAAGTCTAACAGGTTTATTTGGAATCATGAGCTTTTGGAGCGCTGCTCCTTCATCAGGACTTCTTAACTATGCCCACTCCAATCCAATGCCAGCAACTCCACATCAGATCTACATGTAAACCAGATCAGGTAAGGACAGCAGATTTCCTTCCCCAGGGGACATTAGTGGACCAGATGGATTTTTTCGGATAATCGACAATGATTTTATGGTCATCAGTAGATTCTTAATTCCAATTTTTTTTATTAAGTTCAAATTCCACCATCTGTCGTGGTGGGATTTGAACCCAGGTTCCCAGAACATTTCTGGATTAATGGGCCAGTGATAATACCACCAGGCCATCGCCTTCCCAAGAGAGAGACAGAAATTGTAGTGGGCGGGAAGTGTTTGCAGACCTGCTATTTTTCAAATATTATATATAAATACAATATATACATATTTATACATATTACTGATAAGATCCAAGCTTTGAATTTATGGTACAATATAATGTTTCCAGCAAAAAACGCACATAAAACAATCATTTTTAATGAAACTATCAATTCTGTCAACAAGGTTTATGAATTGTTGTTAATTTATCAGCGTGTCAATGAATCATATGTAATATATTCTCAATACCAATATTTACAATACTATAACAACTGGTGATCTAATACATTACCAGTCAGCACGAAAATAGCATGAATTTTCAATAATCAGTGGCTCGAAAACAAATGTTATTATGCCATTAAAATAATTGATTTTTTTTTAAGTAAGTGCATGTACCAGAGGATGAAAATCATAACTTCTATACTCCATAAAAAGAATCCATTAGAAAAGCTCTTGAATCAGTTCACTGTTCTCATTATAGGTTTCAAAGAAGTCCAAATAGATATGGCTTAAAATCCATTTTTATTTATTGTGGAGTAACAGGATTTGAAGTTTTAAAATCTATGAGCATTTTTTAAAACTTGCGCAGATGCAATATGCCTTGAAATGAGAAAGCATTGTGTTAAATTAAGAATACAGGGGGTGGATTTTATAGGATCGAGGAGTCATGATCTCTAATAATAGGCATTTTAAAATGTTTGCACTCGGCTTCAAGGAAAGATTTGTAACTACGTACTCCGACCCCACAATGGCCACCTTTGTTTCAACAACACAAACAGGAATTGAGAAGAGGGATGAGTTTCTCTGGCCTTAATCATAAGGTCACTGAAACTCTACCAGGAGATCTTTTAATGTGTCCAAGGAGATTAAAGTGTGGAGGATGGAACAAAACTGATTTATCCCTGAAGGTAGGCAGCGTTACCTTTTGCTGTAAATTTAGTGATACATTCAGTGTAGTCTCCAAAGATGAGCAGGTACAGTTGATTGGCCATGCTAAATTGCCCCTTAGTGTCAGCAGGATTAGCTGGGTAAATACATAGGATTATGGGGATATTGGGCCTTGGTGGGATTGCTGATTCAATGGGCTGACTGGCCTCCTTCTGCACTGTAGGGATTCTATGATTCTATGAAACATAATAAATTATTTGGGAGATAATTAAGTCAGTATTTTCCAGCAATTCACTGTGAAATCTTGAAAAAGCTGTGAATGAAATCAACTGAAGTCAGAGTTAAAACAAGTTGAGGATTAATCTTTGATCTCATTCAGTCAAGATGTAGTCATTCTAAGTGTCTACCGTTTTGAAGCTTATCATGCTTGTGTCATATGCCCATGAATGCTTGAAAATGATGGATATCTTTACTTTGTAATGAACGCTAAAACAATTACTATTGCCTGAATATTTACAGAACCTCAAACACCATGACTGCCCCAGACCTGGTGTCTGTTAACCTGAGATCCAATGAAGAGGGGTTTGAAGGAAGGAATTTATCACAAGCAGGTGTGAATGGTTACCATTCAATGCACATTGTGTGGAAAAGGATTAACATCAAATCATTTGCATGGATAATGGGTGTATTGATTCTGTGCCAACATAACTGTAATTAGCTTGAGCAAACCAAGTGTGTTCTCAGGACAGACCAGAGCAAGTCAGTCTACGAAAACGACTTCTAAGAGAAACCAGCAAAAGGGAAGAACCTTGCCTCAAATGGCCATCTCAGGCAGAGGAAAGGATCTTTTCTTTTACCTTGCAAGATTATTTTCTTTTCCCTATAAAGGCTTGACCATAGCTTCAACTATAAAAGCCAGTAACCTGCTGTTACTTGGAGTATCTTTGTCAATTTATCACCTGGGACTTTCCATTCTTCATTTGATGAAGCAAAAAAATATTTTTCAAGCCTACAACTCTTTTGACAATCTTCGTAGAGGACTAGTAATATTGAGTTTCTGGATTTGAAGTAGTCTAAGTGTGTGTTACATCTTTAGAAGTGATCTTTACTTGGCTGCGTGTATGTTGTGTGGATGAGGACTAGGTACTTGTTATGATTACATATTGGATTTTGTGCAATAAGTGTTTATCCTTTCTATTGATATAAACTTACAAGAAATCCTGTTCTGAGTCTATTCCAATCTACATCCTGTTGCCGTTAGTCAAGAGATGGGAAAAAAGGGGGAAATTATGCAACATCTCTCCCCATCCATAACAAGCTGTGAGCTATTTCCCATTTTTTTCTGAAATTTGAACTTTTAAAATTAAGAAGCCTATTGACCTTTCCATACTATTATATTTATCTATTAGCTGGAACAAATCCTAGATTGCAAACCATGCATGAAGCTGGAGTTATGGATCAACCATAATGTTATTGAATCCTCCTAATTCCTTTTTCAGAGATATCAATGGAAACTAAAATTGGGCCATTTTGATAATGAAAATCAATGAAAGTGTACCCCAGATACAAATAATATCAAGAGCATTACAAAATATACAGCCGCTCTGCTCTCATACATTTAGCTGGAATAACTTATTCAGGGGAGAAGAGATGTTTCTATAATTAAATATTTATGCTACCAAATTTGAAAGTTTCAGCCATTGGTTGCTGAACTATCCCCTCTATTGGCTGAATTAATATTTTATTCCAACTTTATAACATTACACAAGCTACATTGGAGGCAAAGTTGAAAACAACCGCAGGGAATGCGGTATGTGATTAACCCATGCCTGTTCAATGCAATGTAGGCATCTTACTGACTTTATGCTGCCTGATAATCTGGATGATTGTTGTCTGCAACCACTGCTAAGTGAGCTGTTCAATGGCTGCATTTATTGCCAAGGTGCTTAAAGTAATAACTTCCACAGATTGCCTTGGCAGCCAATGGCAAGAGACCAACCCTGAGGACTTGGGTGCAGAGGTGGAAGAAGTTTAACGACCTTACACAAGTGGTCAAGATCTCTGAATGCATCTTCAAATGCCATTTCCCACCAACTACACTGCTAGTTTCCGGGACTGCTCAAATCAAGTTTCAACAATGCTCACTTATGTAACAATATCCAGAGGTCAGGACTCATACCTAACATCCGTATGCTTCAACAACATGAAGGCAGTCCTATCAATTACAGACTCCCCACCCCTCCTCACCCTCACTGGTATAAGTCTCGTCTGATTTTCCTTGTCTTCAGCTCTGACGAAGAGTCATCCAGACTTGAAACATTGGCCCTATTCGCTCTCCACAGATCCTGTCAGACCTGCTGAGATTTTCCAATATTTTCTATTTTTGTTTCAGATTCCAGCACCCGCAGTAACTTACTTATATTCATATGCTTCATCTGACCTGAGCACTACTTCAAGCTTCACACTAACAGTTCCCATTGGGTGCACATTTGTCAATTCCAGAAAGGCTGGTGTTGAAGGCTAGATTTGGATTTAATCTTTACACATTCATACATTGATTCACAGAGTTACAGGTCGCAAGTATTCATCTCCTAACACAGGTCACCACCTAATTTACTGTTGTGAATATTATGGGAATGCTAAAACATTGGTTTGACCCACTCAGGTACTGCTGTACAGTCTAGCCAAGATCTCCAGAATGAACAATGCTGCATTTTGTTTTATTTTACAAGAAGTTGCTGTGCAATTGATGAGAAGTTGGTCCACTGGGTTTCAGATGTACAATGAGAGAATAATAAAGTTTATTTATTAGTCACAAGTAAGGCTTACATTAACACTGCAATGAAGTTACTGTGAAATTCCCCTAGTGACATAGACAGCACAGGCGAGGAGACTGCAGGGCTAGTTGTAAGCGTATTAGGCGCCAAGACAAACCTTCAGCCTTCATCACCTCCCCCAGCCAACCCACCCGCAACCTTCCTTTCCCACCCCTTACCCCACTCACAGTCAATTTTTGAAAATGAATGTTGTGTATTAGTACAAAGAAACATTCCACATTTATATTTCCAAATGTATTTTGCATGTGAAAAGAGAATGTTATGGGCAGAATTTTAACACTGCAATGAAGTTACCATGAAAATCACCACACTGGTGCTTGTGCACTGAAGGAAAATTTAGCATGGCCAATGCATCTAATCAGCACGTCTTTTAGACTGTAGGAGGAAATTGGAGCACGCAGAGGAAGTCCACGCAGATATGGTGAGAATGTGCAGACTGCACAAACAGGGACCCAAGCCAGGAATGAAGCCCAGGTCCCTGGCACTGTGAGGCAGAAGTGCCAAGCACTGTGTCACCATACGGACATATGGTAGGCAAACCTTTTTTGCTGTTTTGTTCCAAGGGCAGGATAAAAGGGAGTAGCAACAAAGGCAGGTTGCTGAGTTGGCAGGAATTAATGAGATTTTGGTTTGGGCTTAGACCAGAGTTAATATTTTCACTGCTTTCTTCTGAGGTTTGTGCATCTTGTTTAGGCTTTTTAGGATGTTTTAGTCTTGTAACATCCCTCTGAGATTTCCAAATCTTTGACACACTCTCCTCCTACCCCGGTGTGTGGATCAGCCCCCTTGGCATTTCTGTAGTACTCAGCAGGAATTACCTCCCTTGAGGAGGAAGACAGGGGCCAAAAAGAGAGGAGCCCTCAGAGGAGAGACACTAGCACATGGAGTTCAGGGCTGGCAGGGAGGGCAAGGAGGATGTCCCCACAGAAGACACCACTTTCCAGCTGCCAGGATGTACAGGCAGTGATTCAATCATCTCGACATGACACAGATTTAGTCGCAGGAGGCTCTGCTTTTCAAGGGAAGCTGTCACATCCTTTTGCCAGATGATTGGGGCCAAGATAATCTCCAGTTGTGTGGATGAGCACCCAATACCCGTAGCTCTCAAGGTTATTGTCGCAATTTTTATGCCTCCGGACCTTTCCAGGGGTCAGTGGGTGACCTTTGGAGAATCTTCCAGTCAGTTGTAAATAACTGTGTCAAGCTGGTGACTGATGCTTTGTTTTTATGTACAATTTGCACAAACAATAATCATTATGAAAGTGTGCATTAAATGAAATTATGTCCTTTGGTGTGATATACCCGTTCTCAATTTTAGGATAGTCATGTAGATGCATGAATTTGTAAACCTATTGTGCAAGAGAATGAGAAGTATACCATGCAATTTTGGGAAAGATTGCAGTGTAAGTTCATGGAAATCACTGCTTCTATCAATGTATGTGGATGTGTATCAATAGATCTAGAGCCCCCATTCCCACTGCTGAAGCCTATTTATTTACTTGTGAATTTTCATGAAAAGTTCATTCTGTTTTATTTTGCTGCAATCCATCACATTTTGCCACTGCAGTTGGCCATCCGATGGTTGACACAACCCTGTGAAACCTTGCGATCTGCAATAAGAGACCTATCTTAACCATGGCGAACATAGAAACTAGATGCAGGAGTGGGCTATTCAGCCCTTCAAGCCTGCTCTGCCATTCATTTTGATCATGGCTGATCATCAATTCAATATCCTGATCCCCCATTGCCACCATATTCCTTGATCCCTTTAGTCTTGGAGCTATAGAAACTTAGAAACTAAAAGCAGGAGTAGGCCATTGGGCCCTTACATTGTGATTGTTACTATAAAACTTCACACATTGTCTACTTACCAAGAACGTGTGTGTACTGGAGTTGAACTTTCAGTTGCACCCAGCACTCATTATCTTCCCACAGCTATTGTCCACAAAGTAAGTCCAAAGATGTGTGGGGTTAGGTTGATTGGCCACACAAAATTGCCCATAGTGTTCCAGGATGTGTAAGTTAAAGGAATTAGGGGGTGAATGTGTGAGGTTATGGGGATAGAGCCTGGGGTGGGATTGTTGTCAGTGCAGACTCCATGGGCTGAATGGCTTCTTTCTGCACTGTAGCGTTTCTATGATTTCTAAGGTGAGAAAAAGGAAACATTTATTTACTTTCTATATCGATGAATTATGTGCTTTGAACATTGATCAGTTTGAGTCAATGATGACAGTTTTGGAATTGGATCCCAATGCAAAACCTGAACATATATTACTGAGCAAAAGCGTACTTCTCTTCCCTACCATTATCCTGACGCAGTAAACCAAGTGATCAGGTGGCAGTCAGTTTGGATGGTTGATCCATTTGGGAGAGACCAAGCTCCAGTCCGTTAATTCTTGCATTGTGAGGCTCTTGAACCAGTGCCCAGGATCTTAGCGAAATCAGACACATTGTTTCTGGGAGAGAAACATTCTGCATTTATTCCATTTGTATTTTGACCTCCTGTGCAAATGGCAGCAAAGCTGTCTCTAGGTCAGATATTCTTCCTTCTTCTGCACTTTCTTCGAGAAAGGGAAATCCCAATCGGAATCTCCTTTTTCTATTGTCGGGGAGGAAGTGTTAGCTCTGGAGTAAATGATAGAAACTTTCACATTCCCATTCTCTTCAAGTACAGTTATCATAGAAAACCTACAGTTCAGAAAGAGGCCATTTGGCCCATCCGCACCGATTACAATCCCACCCGGGCCCTACCCCCATATCCCTGCATATTTTACCCACTAACCCCTCTAATCTATGCATCTCAGGACACTAAGGGGCAATTTTAGCATGGCCAATCAACCTAACCCACACATCTTTGGACTGTGGGAGGAAAGCGGTGCATACGGAGGAAATCCACGCAGAAACAAGGAGAATGTGTAGACTCCACACAGACAGTGACCCAAGCCGGGAATCGAACCCAGGTTCCTGGAACTGTGAAGCAGCAGTGCTAACCACTGTGCTACCATGCCATCCTAAACATGGAAATTAAGACCAATAAAATTTAGAAAATGCTTTGGTGTATCAGTGGTTTTGATCTTAGTGTGCTAGTCAACCAATGCAATTTAAGACTTCATTCACAAATTGTTCCTTCAGACTGTCTTACTTGACCTTACTTCAGTAGCAGACCTGGGAGCATACCCCCAGCTTAATGCCGGTAAGAAATAGACAACACTTAGGATGTGATCTTACCTACCATTTACACCAAGCCCTGCTGCAGTGAAGTCGGAGAATTTTGGCAGCCAGCCAAATCTCCATTCACTGCAGTGGGATGGAAAAATATGAAACTGTTTAGCCACTCAATACCAAAAGGAAAACAGAACTTAATCTGAGAAGAAGATTAAGTCACAGCTTGACAAATTGAAAGTGCCCCATTTATCCTTACCCTCTGTTTCCTGTCCATTAACCAAACTTCTCTCCATGCCAACATATCACTCCCAAATCCATCAGCCCTTACCTTGTGCATTAACCTTCTGTGTGGACTGGCTGCCAATGGCATGCCAACTGGCTGCCAATGGCATGCCAACTGGCTGCCCACTGGCTGCCAATGGCATGCTGCCTCCACCACTGGAAAACATGCTGCTGGGTGGTTGGAAAATCGGACAGGATCTCATTAAAACATGTTGGGTTGTGGAGGGATTGACAGAGTAGGTACTGAGAAATTGTTTCCCCTGACTAGGGAATCTAAAATGGTGCGGGGTGGCGGGTGGAACAATCTTGGGACAAGGAGTCAATCATTTAGGACTGAGATAAGGAGAAATTTGTTCACTCAAATGGTCATGAATCATTGGAGCTCTCTATGTCAGAAGATTGTGGATGTGCTCAGACTGAACAAAGTTAAGGGAAAGGCAGATGGATTTGTAGACTTATCAGGACTAAAGGAATGGGTGGAAAAGGGGAATTGAAGGTAAAGATTAGCCATGATCGTATTGAATGGTGGAGCAGGCTCGATAGGCTTCCCTTGTTCCAACTTCTTACATTCTTACGTGAGAACAAAGGAGCAGCAGGTGAGCCAAGCTTTTGTGAAGAGGCAAGGTCGTTGGGAAAAAGCAAAAGTGGCAGATAAAGATTCTGAGAGCAATGGAGTCATATCCCAGTAAGACAGACTCAACAGCTAAAGTAAATGGCTACTGAAATCAGGTTAAAAGGAGAAGCCTAGGAGAACAATGTGGGAATATTAAACAGGGAGGCGGGAGGGACTCAGAAACTGTCAGTTCAGGAGCTAAGGGCTGAATGAAAGTAGCTGAAAGAAATTGTGTAAAAGCTCGAAGGATGAAATGGTGCAGCGGTATTGTGCGGGGAGTCGACAAACGTTGAAAGGAACACCGAGGGACACATCAAGAAGCTTAAAGGAACAGAAAAAAAAAAGCTTTGTGTGAATTGAAAAGCTGACAGAAGGTTCTGAGAAAGAAAACTTGTGAAATCGCTGAGAAGATTGGAGAGAAAGAAGAATGAAAGAAAAACTGTCTTGGGAACCTAACTAAGAAAAGGGAATGCAAATTCACTGGCACAATGGAGACAGAAGTTAATGGGAAAACCACTAAAAATTCAAATTGTTTCCATTGTTTCATATTAAACATGTTGCTAGCTACTATATTAAAAAATTACTGTTTAATAGCTGCTGCTCTGTTTCTAGTCAGAAGCTGTCTGCGTACTTTTATACTTAGAGGTAAGGATCTCAGACCAGCAGGCTACAGGAAACAGATTTTAAAAAAAGTTGTACATGCATCAACTAACATTAAGTAAAATGGGAATACTAGTCTGTGTTTCTAGATACTAGATAACAACAGCCCTAAAGCAGGAGAAATAAAACAAAATAGATCTGATCTGAATTAGAATACTGCAGAGAAATATCAGGGGATTAAATGTTTCCCTAATATTCAATAAGAAGGTTCATTTTAAAAAAAAAGTTCCTCCTATTGTAATTATAACTGTGACTTTTATTTATAACCTGCACCTTTAATGTAGTTCAACATCCCAAGTATCCCTGGAATGTTATCAATCAAACTCACCTTGGACACTAAGCCACTCAAGGGAGTGCAGGTGACTAAAAGCCTGGTAAAGAACACTAAAAGGAGAATAAAAATTCACAAAGGTTTCGGGGACAAATTCCAGAATGTGAAGCTGAGGCAGCTGAATGCCCATCTGTTAATCATAGAATCAAATCGTACAATCCCTACGAGTACAGAAAAAGGTGTGATGATACTGTGCCTTTAAGAATTGTAGTTTAATCATGTTTCGCTGCAGGATGTTTTGTTGGCACTGTGTTGTCTGTAGCCTGTGTCCTATATTGTTACTGAGGCTGTATAACTGATATCATGTTGATTTTAATCAGAACTAATGCAGTGTTCTGTGGTTTTAATGATCCCTTGGGATTGATAAGCAGAACTTGATTGGGAGTGACTGATAGGCGATGTCATGTGGCTAGGGACAGTTATTTTTCACAGAGCATTTCAGTTTTTAGTTTCATTTTCAGAATTTGCATGAAGCTGAGAGAGACAGCAGTGTTTTCCCTCTCTCTGGAGTTGGAGTTTCTGTTCTCCGCACGGCTGTCTTTGCAAGCTGCCAGAGATTAAGGTTACCTCTCTCAAGTTTGCCTCTTTTGAGGATATACCTCTTTTAGCAAACTGCTGGCCTGGAATTCTGTTCATAGGTGTTACAAAGCTGAAAGTCCAGCATCACATGAGTATACTTGTTTCTGCGCCAAATCTGAAGAAGGGTATATGTCTGTGGGATGGTGTTTAACTTGGAATAATAGAGATAGCTAGCTGTAAGGAGTTATACTTTGTCATGTTTAAGCCTTGTAACTGGTAAAAGTTATGCTAATTTTTTTTGTTATATTCTAACTGTGTTCTTAAATAAATATTGTTTGATAAAAGCTTCCAGGTGGGCCACTTGGATCCGAGATACCTAAAATCAAATGTAAAACTTAGGGTCTCGGCTAGTTTCGCAAAATATCTTGGAGATCCTGGGCTGGTCTTAACAGAGGCTGCACCCTAACAATCCCACATAGGCCCTTTCCCCATAACCCCCACAGTGCAGGGGCATACCATGTTCTAAAGTTAGGGGGAGCGAGCACATAAAAAAGGCACCACGATGCATACCAAATAATTTTAAATTCATTATACATTTTTATTTTGTATTTAAAATCAAAACATAATAAAAAAGCATGTGTTATTTAATTATTTTACATTTTAAACATAAAATGAAAACAAAACGAAGCAATAGGAAAAAGGTATGAAGCAACTACAACAGCTTTCGTCTAAGCTTCATTCTAGCAAATTTATCTATTACTTATTATAATCTACATAGCCAACTGTCTTTCAATAGAGACCAAAGCTAACACAGGCAATCTATCCTTACCCATTTGTAGAATAAAAGTAGGACTTAATGTGTTTGAGCCCGCTAAAGGATCGTTCCGCAACTGAGCTAGTTTTTGGTAAGGTCCGAAAAATGTGGTACAATATGGACAGGTTAGGATAATCACCAAATCTATTTACTCACCCAATTTTGGCTGGTGATGTCCGTCGGCAAGGGATAGAAACATAGAAACAAAGTACAGCACAGTACAGGCCCTTCGGCCCTCAATGTTGTGCCGAGCTATGTCCAAATCCAAGATCAAGCTATCCCACTCCCTATCATTCTGGTGTGTTCCATGTGCCTATCCAATAACCGCTTGAAAGTTCCTAAAGTGTCCGACTCCACTATCACAGCAGGCAATGCATTTCACACCCCAACCACTCTCTGAGTAAAGAATCTGTCTCGGACATCCCTCCTATATCTCCCACCATGATCCTTAAAGTTATGCCCCCTAGTAACAGCTACATCCACCTGAGGAAATAGTCTTTGCACATCCACTCTATCTATCCTCCTCATCATCATATAAACCTCTATTAAGTCACCTCTCATGCTCCTCCACTCTAAAGAGAAAAGCCCCAGCTCCCTCAACCTTTCCTCATAAGACCTACCCTCTAAACCAGGCAGCAGCCTCTGCACTCTCTCCAATGCTTCCACATTCTTTTTATAGTGAGATGACCAGAACTGCACATAATATTCCAAATGTGGTCGCACCAAGGTCCTGTATAGTTGCAGCATAACCCCACGGCTCTCAAACTCAAACCCCCTGTTAATAAACACTAACACACTATAAGCCTTCTTCATAGCTCTATCCACTTGAGTGGCAATGTTCAGAGATCTGTGGATATGAACCCCAAAGAACAAAGAACAACCCAGCACGGGAAACAGGCCCTTCGGCCCAACAAGCCCGCGCCGCCGCATCACCCTACACCTATTCTACCCTGCGTATCTACAAATAGAACCCCTGACTTAGCCAGATTCAGGGGAGAATAGTGTCAATTTGGTAAAACCAGTCAGCCTAAGAGCACATCTTTGGGGTCTGGGAGGAAACCGGAGCGCCCGGAGGAAACCCACGCAACCACAGGGAGAATGCACAAACTCCCACAGACACAGGCCCAAATCCATGTATCTGCACAGCTAGCAGTGCTAGTCACCGAGCTGTTGCGGCGCCCGTCTACCGGTCCAGGATCAAGCACACACACCGACACGAAGTACTAGGCCACTCCCGGAACCTCCAGGAGCAGCCCACGCACGACCCACCGTGTGCATGCCCCTCGTTTGACAACGAGGTGGACCTCCACCTGCGGAATAAAAAGACAAAAACGTTAATCACAAGCCTGCCTTTCCGGTGTCTCCCGAGGTTCTAACCCTTATTTAATAACCCCTACCATAACCCTCCATCCTCGTTTCACTCATGTGCCTATCTAACTGAACCTTAAACGAGTCCAACGTTCCCGCCTCCACCACCCTACTCGGTAGCGCGTTCCATACCCCCACAACTCTCTGCGTAAAGAACCTTCCTCTCATATCCAAATTATACCTCTCCCCCCTCACCCTTAAATCATGTCCTCTTGTATTTGTAACCAATCTAGGGAGCAGTCTCTCACTATTGACTCTATCTATTCCCTTCAGTATCTTGTATACCTCTATCATGTCCCCCCTCAATCTCCGTCTTTCCAAGGAGAACAGTCCCAGTTTCTCCAACCTTTCCTCGTAACCCAGCCCCTCCATGCCAGGCAACATCCTGGTAAACCTCCTCTGCACCCTTTCCGGAGACTCCACGTCCTTCCGGTAGTAAGGTGACCAGAACTGGACGCAGTACTCCAAATGCGGTCTAACCAACGTTCTATACAACTGAAGCATTAGACGGCAGCTTTTAAACTCTATACCCCTTCCTATAAAGGCTAGCGTTCCATAAGCCTTCCTGACAACATTCTCCACTTGTGTCGCAACCTTCATGGATTTGTGAACCTGCACTCCCAGGTCCCTCTGTGTTTCTATACTCCTAATTTGTCTACCTTTAATCACATAGCTCCTCTCTACATTATTCCTCCAAGATCTCTCTGTTCCTCCACATTCCTTAGAATTCTGCCGTTGACCCTATAATCCGCATTCAAGTTTGTCCTACCAAAATTAATCACCTCGCACTTATCAGGCTTAAACTCCATCTGCCACATTTCTGCCCAGCTCTGCATCCTATCGATGTCTCTTTGCAGCTTACAAGAGCTCTCCACCTCATCCACTACTCCACCAATCTTGGTGTCATCAGCAAATGTACTAACCACCTTTCAGCCCCCTCTTCCAAGTCATTGATAAAAATCACAAATTGCAGAGGACCCAGCACTGATCCTGTGGTACACTGCTGCTAACTAGCATCCAGTCTGAAAATTTTCCCTCCACCACCACTCTCTGGCTTCTATGAGGCAGCCAGTTACTTATCCAATTGGCCAAATTTCCTTCTATCTCACACCTCCTTACTTTCTTCATGAGCCTACCATGGGGAACCTTATCAAATGTCTTACTAAAATCCATGTATATGACATCAACTGCTCTACCTTCATCTACATGCTTAGTTACCCCCTCAAAGAATTCAATCAAATTTGTGAGGCAGGACTTACCCCTCACGAAACTGTGCTGACTCTCCTGGATTAAACTGCATTTTTCCTAATGGTCGTAAATCCTTCTCTCAGGGCCCTTTCCATTAACTTACCAACCATTGAAGTAAGACTAACTGGCCTATAACTACCAGGGTCATTCCAATTTCCTTTCTTGAAGAGAAGAACAACATTCGCCACTCTACAGTCCTCTGGTGCAATCCCTGTGGACAATGAGGACCCAAAGATCAAAGCTAAAAGCTCCGCAATCTCATCCCTTGCCTCCCAAAGTACCCTAGGACGTATCCCATCTGACCCAGGGGACTTATCGACCCTCAGGTTTTTCAAAATTGCTAATACAACTTCCCTCAGAACAACTACCTCCTCCATTCTATCAGCCTGTATCACACACTCATCCTCAAAAATGTGGCCCCTCTCCTTAGTGAACACCGAAGAAAAGTATTCATTCAACGCCACATCTATCTCTTCTGACTCCATGCACAAGTTCCCATTACTATCCTTGACTGACCCTAACATCACCCTGGTCGTTCTTTTATTTCTCATATAAGAGTAAAATGCCTTGGGGTTTTCCTCTGTCTGACTCACCAAGGACTTCTCGTGCCCCCTCCTAGCTCTCCTAAGCCCTTTTTTTAAAACTCATTCCTTGCTACCTTGTAACCCTCAAGCGACCCAACTAAACCATGTTTTTTCCATCCTTACATGCTCTTCCTTTTTCCTCTTGACAAGACATTCAACCTCCTTTGTGAACCATAATTCCCTCACTTGGCCATTTCCTCCCTGCCTGCCAGGGACATATGTATCAAAGACACACAGTATTTGTTCCTTGAAAAAGCTCCACTTTTCGTTTGTGCCCATACCTGACAGTTTCTGTTCCCATCTTACGAAGGATGCTTGGTCTTGACTGCCTGTTCATCGCTATGGCTGCATGTTTGTGTCCTTCGTGGCCTCTGCAATTATCCTCGTGATTGCATGCCCTCTCGGGAGATTGCATGCCTTCCTCCCTGCCTGAAGTCCCTGCATCCGTTTCGCATCCTGCGATTGCAGTACACGGATCGAGGACTTCAAATCTCAGGAAGAGATCTGAGGGGTCAGTGAGGAACACCCTGTTGAAAAGGCACCACTTTTGAAAAATGTGCTCAGGGGGAGCAGTCATTCCCCCTGCTCCCCCTCTAGCTATGCCACTGCCACAGTGCCTTACAGTTTTTAATTAATGCCCAAACAGGCCCCCCAGCTTTTTTTTTCAAGCTTGTGTTTTAATTATAATCTGACTGTTGTGTTTCTTCAATGATTACAAGGACAGTGACATTATCTTGCTTGTAGCAGCTAAACAAGATAGATTGCATTAATATGTTAATGTCTCTGCAGATGTTAATAACGTGGTGATAAGCATGTAGCAAATGATGACTGAAGCAATGATATACTGAGTAATTTTTTGAATATTAAATGGTCGAGCTATCATGGTTATAATATAGTATAGTATGGTGGTACGTGGTTAGCACTGCTGCCTCACAGTTCCAGGGACCCAGGTTCGATTCCTTGGCCTGGGTCACTGTCTGTGCAGAGTCTGCACGTTCTCCCCATGTTTACATGGGTTTCCTCCAGGTACCCAAGTTTCCTCCCAAAAGACATGCTGGTTAGGTGCAGTGTTCATGCTAAGTTCTTCCTCAGTGTACCCAAACAGACATCGGAGTGTAGCGACTAGGAGATTTTCATAGTAACTTCATTGTAGTATTAATGTGAGCCTACTTGGGACACTAATAAATAAACTTTTAAACTTTTAAAACTTTTCTTAGTGTCCACAGGACAGAAACAGGTCATTTACAGCAAAGAACAAAGGAAAGTATAGCACAGGAACATGTCCTTTGGCCCTGCAAGCCTGTGCCAATCATAATGCCCTAAGTAAACTAAAATAAAACCTTCAGTCCTTACTCTGTCCTTATCTCTCTGTACTCTCCCTATCCATGTGCCTATCCAGATGCCTCTTAAATGTTGCTAATGTACCTGCTTCCTCCACCACCTCTGGCAGCGCATTCCAAGCCACCCATCACTCTCTGCGTGAAAAACTTCCCCTGCACATCTCTCTTAAACTTTCTCCTCTCACCTTGAACCTGTGCCTCTGTGTAATTGACATTTCCACCCTGGGAAAAAGCTTCTGACTATCCATCCTCTCTGTGCCTCTCATAATTTTGTAGAGCTCTGTCAGGTCTCCCCTCAGCCCGTGTCTTTCCAGTGAAAACAATCCTAGGTTTTTCAACCTCTCTTCACAGTCAACATCCTGGTGAACCTTCTTTTGCACTCTCTCCAAAGCTTCCACATCTTTCTGGTAGTGTGGTGACCTGAACTGCACGCAATACTCCAAATGCAGCCTAACCAAGGTTTTATTTGGCTGCAGTTTTATTTAATGCATGTTGGTGTAAAAGATAGAATTAAAGGGTATACTGGGCACAGCTTGCAAAAAATTCGACTTGTTTAGAGATTAACCCCGCTGCTCTTTTTATTTTATGATTTTATTAAGCTGTATTGTTATTTCTGGTGATTTGTGTATCTGTTCACCCTCTGCTCCTCTAAACACCTTAAACAATTAGGCCAGAATTTCCCAGCCCCTCCTGCTGGTGGGATCTTTCAGTCTTGCTGAAATCAATGGACTTTTCATTGTCTCACCGTCTCCACAGTGGAAAAATCCAATGTTGCAGGACTGAAAATTCTTACCCTTATTTTCCAAGGACTATGTTCTAATAACCAAAATGTACCCCTTCAATTTATGTTGGAATTTATTTCATTTGACTTGATTTATTATTGTCAAATGTACTGGGATACCGTAAACAGTATGAATTCACTGTTTTTTTTAAATTTTTTTATTTACTATTATCACAATTAGCCTTACATTAATACTACAATGAAGTTACTGCGAAAATCCACTAGTTGCCACACTCCGGCGCCTGTTTGGATACACTGATGGAGAATTTAGTGTGACCGATGCACCTAATCAGTGTGTCTTTTCGACTGTGGGAGGAAACCGGAGCACCTGGAGGAAACCCATGCAGACATGGGGAGAATGTGCAGACTCTGCACAAGCAGAGGCCCAAGCCACAAATCGAGCCCAGGTCCCTGCCGCTGTGAGACAATGTTAACTGTTGCGCCACTGTGCACCCACTTTGATTTTATTTTTGATTTGATTCATTATTGTCACAAGTATTAGCATAGAGTGAAAAGTATTGTTTCTTGCGCGCTGTACAGATAAAGCACACCCTTCATAGAGAAGGAAATGAGAGAGTGCAGAATGTAGTGTTATAGCCATAGAGAGAAAGATCAACTTAATGCAAGATAGGTCCATTCAAAAGTCTGATGGCAGCAAGGAAGAAGCTGCTCTTCAGTCAGTTGGTACATGACCTCAGACTTTTGTATCTTTTTCCCGATGGAAGAAGATGGAAGAGAGAATGCCCAGGGCGTGTGGGATCCTTAGTTCTGCTGGCTGCTTTTCTGAGGCAACAGGAAATATAAACAGAGTCAGTGGATGGGAGGCTGGTTTGCATGATGGATTTTTATTGATGTCTACCTACCACCTCCACATTAACAATCAATTACCTCTAATTTGGTCTCACTTACAAATTATGCAATTATATTGTCCATATTGTGCAGTCCAGTTTCTGATACAGCCAATTGGCAAAAGCCCTCACTGGGATCGTGGACTGGTGACATGACCCCATTGCAAGCAAGTTTGATGCTTTAAAGTTTAATGTGAACTGGAGTTAGATTGGGAGGATTCAGAACAAGTTTTAAATCCAGCCAACAGAATACCCAGGATGAAAATCAGTTCTTTGTCAAGAAGCCACACAATGATTTCAATGCCTTTGGGTGAGAGAGGAGGGTACAGAGGAGTTAATGAGGATTATCACTTCTGATGTCTACCCCAAAAGGATCAGACTCAGTGGACAGACATCTTCCATCAGTTTAATAGCCTGTCAACATTTGCTGCCAAGGTTTATGTTTGAAATAATAGCCATGTGGGCAAGATGCCAGAGAGTAATAGGTACTCAAGAAGTTATACCCAGCATGAAGTTAAGTATATACCTTCCAGAAAAGTCATAATAGGAGGTAAGGGATGGGGAATTAGTCACAAAATATATCTGTTGTTGATTTAAAGTAAGCACTGGAAAGTGATTTGATTTGATTATTGTCACATGTATTGGTATATTGTGTAAAGTATTGTTTCTTGTATGCTACACAGGCAGAGCATGCCGTTCACAGAGTACATAGGGGAGAAGGAAAGGAGAGGGTGCAGAGTGTAGTGTTACAGTTGTAGAATCATAGAATCCCTACAGAACAGAAGGAGGCCATTTGACTCATCAAGTCTGTACTGACCACAGTCCCATCCAGGCCCTATTCCCGCAACCCCACGGATTTATCCTGCTAATCTCCCTGACATTAGGGTCAATTTAGCCTGGCAAATTGACCTAATGCACACGGCTAAGGTGTAGAGAGGTAATACTGGCAAATTGACCTAATGCACACGGCTAAGGTGTAGAGAGGTAATACTGGCAAATTGACCTAATGCACACGGCTAAGGTGTAGAGAGGTAATCAGCTTCATATAAAATAGGTCCATTCAAAAGTCTGATGGCAGCAGGGAAGAAGATTTTCTGGAGTCAGTTGGTATGTGATCTCAGACTTTTGCATCTTATTCCCAGCGTAAGCAGGTAACAGAGAGTATTACCGGGATCTGTGGGGTCCTTTATTATGCTGGTTACTTTTCCGAGGCGGCGTGAAGTGTAGTCAGAGTCAACGGATTAAGTCTTAAATATGGTGCCAAATAAAAGACGAATACTCCAGAAATGCAACAGGGTTGGACTGAGCATTCTTAACTGGCTCCTCCCAACCACTCATAAATTTACAGACATAGATCCAAGCAATTAAAAAATAATATTCCACATCAAGTCATAGCACCATTCTTCACAACACGTTGCTTGGTATTACTTTCAAATAAGACTAATTGTTTGCACTTCCCTGAAAAATTATTTTCTTGTTACTTTCATTGGCCTAAGGAGATGTTTCCTAATCCTTAAACATGCAGACATTTTATGCATATCTCATGAAAGGAAATACTTTATTTTCAGAACTGTTGCTAATTATTTTGTGTCAGTGTTTAAACAATGAAACGTGTGAGTTACTGGAATCAAGAATTTGCATATCAAAAGGTCTGTGCTGTGTTAAAGTGGCAGCTTCAGTTCATTATAATTCAAATTAAATGGGGGACAATCCACTAAATGGATTAGATGTACTTCAATAAAACTAATTAATAAACCCATTCTTTGCAGCAAATTAACTGGCTTATCAGCTTCTATCACGACACTGCGTTTGTTAATGAGAATAAAACCGGCTCAAGACTAAACATTTGCGGAGGAGTCGGTCTTTTGAATCGAACCATTTGGATATAATAAAAAAGAACAATATCTTGCAATAAATCATTCATGTTCCAGAAAACCGAACAATAACTTTGTTGATCATTTCAACACAGCATACACGTACAGAAATCTCTGCTGTTGTTTAATTGTGTTCATTGGAAACAAATGGACATGTTCTACTTTCCATAGGGCAATGTTAAAGTTGTTTAAAGAAGAAACAATTTAACATTAAATCTTATCTTTTTAACAATGTTTATATGAAATAGTTCTTGGTCGATGCTCCACTCAGCCTCCTGTCGATACCGCATAACCTTCAGCAACACCCTGACTGAATATTTCTGCTCCTCAGACATTCTTGGATTCATTCCCTTTCCACTATTGTCTCCAAGCTGACTCTACCGCGTCAATATGCTGACTTCAAGCTTTGACATTGGTCACTTCAATATTGATTCCTTTCTATTCTGTTTTCACAGACAAGATATCCCTCCCAAGTCCGCTTTTCTTGTATAACCTTGATTCACCTGATGAAGGAGCAGAGCTCCAAAAGCTCATGATTCCAAATAAACCTGTTGGACTTGTGAGACTTGTGAGAACCTGTTGGTATTGTGAGACTTTTTGCTGTGCCAACCCCAGTCCAACACCGGCGTCTCCACATCTTGTATAACCTGAATTCTCAGTTTCTTTTGAAGTTTGGATTTTTTTCTTACAGTGCCCTTATCATGGACTGTCCCCTCTCTTGTTTTTTTTTATTTTTGATGATTGGTTTTATTAGAAGGGTATAACCTGAATTTGCTCTATGTGCTTGTGTGTGTCTGTTTTGGCTGCCGTTCAGGTCAGAACCCATTATTTGCCTTTACCTTTTCTTCTTTACCTTTGGCTCCTTTCACTTATTCTTTCCTCTCTCCTATACTTCCTATCATCCTTCCATCTCATCTTTTGTTCTTCTCCTCTAAGGAACTTTGTTCTCCCGCTCCCCACTCCAATCCTACTGCCAAGAGTGTGTTTCGGCCTTGGAAAAGCTCACAGATGCTTTCTATGTCTCTTCTTCCAGTTATTTCCAAAGGATGATTGAAGAATTTCTTGTTGTTCCTTAGGACTTCAATTGCTTCCCCTTTTCTCTCTCCAACTTTTCTGCCCAATGTATCTATAGGATAATAAGTTTGCTGTCTGGTTTATTTCACTCACCACTGCATCCTCAGATTCTGGTAATAAATCATCAATCATTGTGGGGCAGCAAGTTTGGCACAGTGGTTAGCACTGCTGCCTCACAGCTCACATCAAATTTGTTTTCCAAATATCCTTGAAATAAACAGCAGAGTCATAGAATCCATAGAGTCTCTACAGTGCTGAAGGGGGCCATTCAGCCCATCAAGTCTGCACCAGCAACAATCCCACCCAGGCCCCATCCTTGTAACCCCACACTTTTACCCCACTAATCCTTCTAATCTATGCATCCCAGGACAGTAAAGGGCAATTTAGCATGGCCAATGCACATAACCTGCACATCTTTGGACTGTGGGAGGAAACCAGAGCACCCTGAGGAAACCCAAGCAGACATGGGGGCAGTGTGTAAACTTCACATGGGCAGTGGTGACCCAAGTCAGTCTCTGGAGCTGTGAGGGAGCAGTGCTAACCGTTGTGCCACTATGTCACCCTTCATCAAATGTTGATTTTTTTTCTATTATTTCTGGGCTACAATTTACTTTTAGAATTCTCAATGAGCTTCCCTTTTTAAAATGTACCCATCTTTCAAATCTTTTAAGCTAGTCCCCTGACAGCAGCCTCCTAACAGAGAATGATTCCAGCTCAGCACCAATATTACTGTACAGCCTAATTTCAGCCATTACAATTGTATTTTTTGACGTTAGTCTGGAAATATGATTTAATTAACAATTATGTATGTTGCACGAAAGCCACTGCTATAAGAGTTTCCAATTATAATCTCCAGGGCATTATTTGGCTTTTATAATATGTCTGCCATGTGGAATTGCTACAAACTGACTACAAAGGCAAATAGGTTCAGAGGTACAATTCTTGGTCAAAACCCTGGCTTTTCTTAGCAACCTTTCTCCAAGACAAATAACTTCAGCTGACTATCAATAACAGTTTAAAACTCTCATAGCACATACGTTGATCGTTGCTGAAAATCCAATGTTATTCATAATATGCTTGGTCTCATTCATTAACATATAAGTTACATTTGATGGAAAGTGACTTTAATTACTGGTAATATTGCCTACTGTCTGGAAAACGACTAATTAAAACTTTTTTGTATTTAACGTGGCATCGTGAATCAGAGAGGCGGTGGCAGAATTGCATGGAATGAGTCCAGAGCTAGAGAGTATAAACTGGAGCAAAGGCTTGAGACCTTCCTGCTGCTTTTCAGATCAGCAGAAGCTAAATTTGAAGGGAAAGTGAAGAAAACAAACAGAATTCACAGCAATATTTTAAGTAATTGTTTGGTGGGTATCTACTTTGAGAATCTGCTTATAGATAGCTAGATTAGTTCAATACATTTAGAAGAGGGGAGCAAATAGCTGGATTATAGAAAAGATTTACATAGGTTTTACTTAATCTTTAAGCACCTAGTCTATATGCACAGGAGAAGGAACTAATTGGTGAGAAGGGGTGATTATTTCCACTTTTTATTCTCCAGTTTATACTAAATAGATCAAAAGTAAACTTAAGCTATGGCAGGGTGCCTCGACCACATGGAATGTGCATCCTGAGCGTTCTGTGGCGTGTGGGGAGTTGTGGATGCTTCATGCACTAGCTGCAGAAAGTTGAACACCAGTTTTCGGAACTTGAGCGACTATTGGAGTCACTGCGGTGTACACACGAAGCTGAGAACCAAATGGATAGCATGCTTAAGGAAGTGATCACACTTCAGATATGGGACATACAGACAGAGAGAACACACACAAGAAGTAGAAGTAGGTCACTAGGCCTTTCAAGCCTGTCCTGCCATTCCATACGATCATGGCTAAACTATACTGGCCTCAACTCCTTTTTAGGGCATTTCCCCATAACTCTCTGTTCTTCAATCTATCAAATATTTATCTACCTCCGCTTCAAATACTTCTAATGATCTAGCCTCCACTACCCTTTGGAGCAAAGAATTCCAAACATTCAACACCCTCCGTGAGAAAAAATTTCTTTACACCTTAATTTTAAATGGCTGGCCCTTTATTTTGTAGCCATATCCTCTTGTTAAAGACTTTGCCACAAGTGAAAACATCTCACCATCTTTCCTGTCAAGCCCCCTCTGGATCTTACATGTTTGAATAAGGTCACTTCTCACTCTTCAAAATTCCAAGGAATACAGACCCAAACCCTTTGGTCTTGCTTGACAGGACAACCCATTCATCCCAGGAATTAGCCTGGTCAAAGAGAGAATAAGAACATAAGAACATAAGAAATAGGAGCAGGAGTAGGCCATCTGGCCCTTCGAGCCTGCCCCGCCATTCAATAAGATCATGGCTGATCTGTCGTGGCTCAGTTCCACTTTCCCGCCCTCTCCCCATAACCCTTAATCCCCTCTCTTATCAAAAACCCATCAACCCGCTTCTTAAAAATATTTAGCGAGGCAGCCTCCACCACTTCAACGGGCAGAGAATTCCAGAGATTCACCACCCTTTGAGTGAAGAAGTTCCTCCTCAACTCCGTTCTGAACTGCCCCCCCTTTATCTTGAGGCTGTGCCCCCTAGTCCTACTGTCTTTTTTGAGCGGGAAGAGTCTTTCCACCTCTATCCTATCCATCCCATTCATCATCTTATACGTCTCAATGAGATCTCCCCTCATTCTTCTAAACTCTAACGAGTACAAGCCTAGTTTATTCAGCCTCTCCTCATAGCTCAACCCCCTCAACTCCGGTATCAGCCTAGTAAACCTCCTCTGCACTCCCTCCAAGGCCAAAATATCCTTGCGCAGGTGCGGCGCCCAAAACTGCACACAGTACTCCAGCTGCGGCCTCACCAATGCCCTATACAGCTGCAGCAAGACCTCCCTACTTTTATATTCAATCCCCCTCGCTATGAAGGCCAGCATCCCATTCGCCTTCCTGACCACCTGCTGCACCTGCAGGCTGGGTTTTTGCGACTCATGCACAAGGACCCCGAGGTCCCTCTGCACCGTCGCCTGCTGCAGTTTTTCGATCACTCCCAGTTTGTTCAGGAGTACCAGGGAGGTAGTGCAAGATTTCCCTGAGTCTATCCCACCCAGTAATTGGTTTTCTATGTTGGATGCTGGTGAGAGTGATGGTTCATCAGAGGAGCGTAGCAATATCTGGGGAACAGACAGCCATTTCTGCGGGTGTAGACATGACTCCAGGCAGATATATTGCCTCTCTGGTGCCATTGTCAAGAAGGCCGCTAAGCAGGTGCAAGATTTTTTGGGGGGAGGAAGGTGAGTACCAAAGGTCATGTTTCACATTGATTCTCCAGATTGAAAAGCAGGAGCTCTAAGATAGTAATCTCATGATTATTCCCAGTACCATGTCCTAGTGACTATAGAAATAGGAGGATTGAACAAGAGAATACATGGCTGGAGAAATTTGATTTGATTTATTATTGTCAAATGTATTAGTATACAGTGAAAAACATTGTTTCTTGCGCGCTATGCAGGCAAAGCATACCATACGTAGGGAAGGAAAGGAGAGAGTGCGGAATGTAGTGTTACAACCATAGCTAAGGTGTAGAGAAAGAGCAACTTAATACCAGGTAGGTCCATTCAAAGGTCTGATGGCAGCAGAGAAGAAGCTATTTTTGAGTCGACTGGCATGTGACTTCTGACTTTTGTATCTTTTTCCTAATGGAAGAAGGTGGAAGAGAATATGCACAGGGTGCGTGGGGTCCTTGATTATGCTGGCTGCTTTTCCAAGGCAGCGGCATGTGTAGTTAGTATCAATGGATGGGAAGCTGGCTTGAATGATTGACTGGCCTTCATTCATGACGCTTTGTAGTTTCTTGTAGCCTTGGACAGAAAGAATGCAACCAGAAAGAACGCTTTCTATGGTGCATCTGTGGAAGTTGGTGAGAGTTGTAGTGGACATGCCTAATCTCCTTAACCTCCTGAGAAAGAAATGCTGTAGGAGGGAAGGCTTTAGGTTTTTGGCATATTGGCACCAGTTCTAGGGCAGCTGGGAGCTAAGCAAGTAGATGGACTACACCTTAGCAGGACAAGCACTAACAAGAGATTTGCTGATGCTGTCGGGGAGGGTTGAATCTGTTTTGATGGAGGAGGGGGTGGAATCTGAGAGAAAATTCAGATAGGAGAAAATCAGCTGTTAATTTGTAGCAGACAAACAGTAAATGAAAATGAAAAGTAGCAGAAAAAACTTCCCAGCATCAAATAGAGTCAAAATGCAGAGTAATGTTAAAATGGCAGAACTAGTGTTACACTATCTTCAATGAATATTGCATTTACAACAAGGTAGGGAAATTGATGACACAAATTGAAGTAAATGGGTGTGATCTAATTACAGATATGTGATTGCAGTGTGACCAAGGCTGAGAACTGAACATTCAAGCATATTCAACATTTAAGTAGGCCAGTAAAAGATGGAAAAGGAGCTGGGGTAGTGCTAGGGGCAGTACAGTGGCACAGTGTTTAGTATTGCGGCCTCACAGTGCCAGGGACCTGGGTTCAATTCTGGCCTTGGGTGACTATGTGGAGTTTCACATTCCCCCCATGTCTGCGTGAGTTTCCTTTGTGTGCTCCAGTTTTCTCCCACAATCCAAAGATGCGCAGGTTAGGTTGATTGGCCATGACAAATTGCCCCTTAGTGTCAGGGGGATTAGGAGGGTAAATATGTGGAGTTATGGGGATGGGACCTGGGTAGGATTGTTGTTGATGTAGGCTCGATGGGCCAAATGGCCTCCTTCTGCACTGTAGATTCTATGATTCTATGATAATAGGGGATGAAATCAATATGTTAGTGAGAGAAGTTCTTATGTTGGAAGAACAAGATGTTGACTCTGGGTAGAACTAAGAAACAGCAATGGGCAGCAAACATTGGAACAAATTTGACAAGGTCCCACATGGGAGACATGTAAAGAAGATAAGTTCACATTGGATAGAGGGTCATTGGATAAAGTGGATTCAAAATTGGCTCTGTTGTAGGAGACAGAGGGTAATGACAGAAAGCTACTTTAGTGACTGGAAGTCAGTGTAGTGTCCAGTGTAGCATACCACAGGGATCTGTGTTGGGCCCCCCTTTTATTTGTCATTTATGTAAATGACATTGATGATTATGTGGGGGGTAGGATTAGTAAGTTTGTGGATGACATAAACATTGGTCGGATGGTTAACAGTGAGATGTCTTGGGTGATAAGAAGATATAGACAGAATGGTCAAATGGACAGATAAGTGGCAGATGGAATTTAACTTTGAAAACTGTAAAGTGGTACACTTTGGAAAGAGTAATTTGAGAAGGAAGTACTCAATGAATAGTGGAAGTTCTGTGGAACAAAGGGTCCTTGGCATGTTTGTCCACAGATCTCTGAAGGCGGAAAGGCAGGTTAATAGGGTGGTGAAAAAGGCACATGGGGCTCTTACTTTTATCAATAGAGGCATAGATTACAAAAGCAGGGAGGTCATGTGGGAGTTGTATAGAATTTTGGTGAAGCCACAGCTAGAGTGCTGTGTGCAATTCTGGTTGCCACACTCTAGGAAGTATGTGATTGCACTGGAGATGCAGAGGAGATTCACCAGGATGCTGCATGGGATGGAATATTTAAGTTATGAAGACAAATTAAGCTTGGATTGTGTTTGTTGGCGCAGAGAAGACTTAGGAGTGACCTGATCAAGTTGTACAAGGTTTTGATGGATATGGACAGAGTGGATAAGGAGCAGCTTTCCCCTTAGTTGAAGGGTCAGTCATGAGGGGACATAGGGTCATAGAATCATAGAACCCTACAGTGCAGAAAGAGGCCCTTCGGCCTATCGAGTCTGCACCGACCATAATCCACCCAGGTCCTACCTCCATATCCCGACATATTTTACCCGCTAATCCCTCTAACCTCAGCATCCTAGTACGCTAAGGGGCAATTTTAGCGTGGCCAATCAACCTAACCCGCACATCTTTGGACTGTGGGAGGAAACTGGAGTACCCGAAGGAAACCCACACAGACACGAGGAGAATGTGCAAACTCCACACAGACAATGACCCGAGCCGGGGATCAAACTCAGGTCCCTGGAGCTGTGAAGCAGCAGTGCTAACCACTGTGCTACCGTGCTGTTCATGGTGAAGGACAGAATGTTTAAGGGGGAATGTGAGGAAAAACACTCTTACCCAAGGGTAGTGACAGTCCGGAATGCTTTGTTTGGGAGGGTGGTAGAAGGCAGGTTGCCTCACATCCTTTAAAAAATATCTAGATGGCACATCATAACATTCAGTGCTATGGGCCAAGTGCTAGCAGATGGGATGAAGTGGGAGTATAGGTGTTTCTGATGTGTCAGTGCGAACTTGATGGGCCAGAGGGCTTCTTCTGCGCTGTATGATTCTATGAGTTGTTTATAGGCCCCCAAATAGTGATGGATGTAGGGTATGATATAAATATGGCAACAAGGATACCCTGGGGGACTTCAATCTACATATAAATGAAGTAAATCTTATCAGCACTAATGTTGTGGGGAATGAATTTCTGGAATTTGTACGAAATGGTTTTCTAGTGCAGTATGCTGAGGAACCAACTGAGGAACAGGCTATTTTAGACTTAGTATTGTGCCATGAACAATGACTAATTAAAATGTTTGTTGCAAAAGAACTTTTAGGAAGAGTGGCCAAAATTTGATTAATTTTTTTCATTAAGTTTGAAAGAAATGCTGTCAGTCAAAAACTAGTGTTCTAAATCTAAACAAAGGAAGGTATGGTGATGGATTGGGAAACAAACATTAAAAGGTCCAAATGTAGACAGACAATGGCTAGTATTTAAATAATTAACACACAGCTTGCAACCAATATTCATTCTTCTAAGGGACAATAACACAACAGAAAAAATGAGTCAACTATGGCTAACAAAGGAAGTCAAAGATTGTATTCGATCGAAGGAAGAGGTTTATAAAATTGCCAAAAAGAAAACTGAGGATTGGGAGCATTTAAAAATTCAGCGAAGGTGAAAGTGATGAAGGGACAATAAAATATGAACGCAAACCAGCAAGAAACAACACACAATCTAATGGAATGTGAAAAGGAGAAGAATAGCAAAGACAAGATAAGCCAGTTTCAGACAGAAACAGGAGAATTTATAATGAGGAATGTAGAAATGGCTGAGAAACTTACTAATTTTTGTCTGTCTTCATGAAGGAAGACACAAAAAAATCCTCTCAGAAATAAGAGAACCACTGGACCATCAGGAATAAGGAATTGAAAAAAATCAGTATTAGCAAAAAAAAAGCACTGGAGAAATCAATGGGATGGGTTGAAATTTGATAAATCCCAGGGTGCAATGACCTAAAACACAGAATGCTGAAATAGATGGTGATGGAGCAATTTTTAATGTACACATTACTCTTCATCTTTCAAAATTCAATATGGCAGAATTTTCCCAAAAAATGGCAAAGTGTCAGCTTCTGACTGAAATCGGGTATATTTCTCCCCAGGGTAACAGGCAGATTTCTCTCCAAATCTTTATATACTTTGTTGAAAAAAGCAGGGGGCATGTTTTGCATCCTGAGGCCTGGGGCCTAAAGAAACCAGCATGGCCAGCACAACAGAGACCAGGCATCCTTTTTAAAGGGTGGCCCCATCTCATGTTGAAGATAAAGACCCTCCCTCCTTCATCAAGACAGGCAACGGGACACAGACCCCCTCCTCACGCACCACCACCCCCCCCCCCCCCCCCCCCCCACAAATGCAAGCATTCTCCTCCAACCAATGCAGGCATCTCAAGCCTGCAATGGGTGCACCACCCCCTACCATCTCTACCCTCCCCTCCCGCCCCCCCCCCCCACCCCAAAATAATGGGAAGCCCCTGGAAGCTCTGGCCCTGGCAATGCCAACCTGGCCAGCTTGGTATTGCCATGGTGCCACAGCCAATACCAGAGCACTGTCTAGCTGTGTCCCTCACCAGCCAAGAGCCATACTCACCTCCGAGCCCCTGGCATGGTCATCCCGACTGGTTTCCAGATGACAAGCCCAGAAGGTGAGGCATTAACTTCATTATGTCACTGATGGGGGGGCAGGGAAGATCTCACTCTGAGATCTCTCTGGCGCAAATATGACCATCTTATGAGAGTTAGTGGCAATAACGGGATTTGCCAGCATGGCAAATGGGGGCAGAAAATTCCCCCATAGGTTCTGCAGTGGTTTTTGCAGATTGGAATATTACAATTGTGACTCCACTATTTAAGAAATAAAGGAGAGAGAAAGCAGGGGATTACAGATCTTTTAGCCTGACATCAATAGTACAGAAAATGCTAGAATCTAATATAAAGGACGTGAAAACTGGACACTTAGAAAATAATGATTGCAGTGGACATAGGCAACATGGATTTATGAAATGGGAATTGTGTTTGACAAACCTGTTAGAGATTCTTGAGGGTGTTAGTAGCAGGGTAGATAAGGGGGAACCATTGGATGTGATGAATTTGCACATTCAAAAGGTACCACATAGAGGATTGATTTAAAAAAAAGCATGAGATTGGGGGTAAAATATTGGTATAGATTGAGGTTTGGTTCATCGACAGAGAAAGGTGACAACATAAGGTGATTGTATTCATATGGGGGAGACAGTGGTGTTCTTGTATTGTCACTGGAGTGTTAATCCATTGACCCAAGGTAATGCTCTGGGGTCCTGAGTACAAATCCCACCACAGTAGATGGTGAAATTTGAATTGAATAAATATTTGGAATTAAAAGTCTAATGATGACCATGAAATCACTGTTGATTTTGATTAAAACCCCATCAGGTTCGTGTTAGGAAAGGAAGCCTGCTATCCTTATCTGATCTAGTCTGCCATGTGATTCTATATCCACAGCCATGTGGTTGACTCTTGAAGACTCCCCAGTAGCAATTATAGATGGGCAATAAATGCTCAAGCTAGCAATGCTCAACTCCCGTGAAAGAATTAGAAAACAAAACAATTTGGAAGCGGAGATCAAATATTTGAGGACGATATAAAGCTAGCTGGAATGTGTGATATGAGGATGATGTAAATAAAATGGATTCAAGGGGATTTGGATAGGCTTAGCCGATAGGATTTTCTGGTTGTGCCTGCCCGAGACTGAATATTTCCCCCTTTAAATGGTCCGTCCCACCCACGATGATTCCTGCTGTGGGTTGGACCATAAAATGTGCCCCAGTAAGTGGGAAAGATCATGGAAAATTAATGTGAGACTATTCACTTTGGTAGGATGAATGGAGGTGCAGAGTATTTCTTAAATGCTGAGAGTTTGGAAAGTTTGATGTCCAAAGGGACTTTAATGTCCTTGAAAGTTAATATACAGGTGCAGCAAGCCATTAGAAAGGCACATGGTATGTTGGCAGGAGGGTTTGAGTACAGGAGTAAAAATAGAATGCTTGCTTCAATTGTATAGAATCATGGTTAGACTGCATCTCAGGTTTTGTGCACAGTTTTGCTCCCCATATCTAAGGAAGGATGTAATTGCTATAGAGAGAGTACAGCAGACATTCACCAGACTAATTCCTGGGATAGTGAAGGTAGATTGAAGGTACTGGGCCTGTATTCTCTAGAGCTTACAAGAATGAGACACTATCTCATTGAAACCTACAAGTTTATGCATGATAGATGCAGAAAAGTTGTTTGCCCTGCCTGAGGGATAGTGTAGTGGTGAGGGGTGGCTACAATAGAGTGTCAGAATAAGGGGTGCAAGGCATTCTGGACTGAGATGAGGAGAAATTTCTTTATCCAGGGAGTAGTGGTCCTTTGGAATTCCCTACCCAAGGGGGCTGTGGAAGCTCAGTCATTGAGTACGTTCAAGACTGCGATCAATAGATGTCTAGATATTAGTGACATCAAGGGATACAGGGTAATGCAGAGAAATTGAGAAAGATGGTCAAACTTAGTTTGGCTGAAGTCCAGGGCCAAATGACCCCTCCTCCTGCGTTCCTAAGTCATGAACGTCCTTACCATAAATCTTAAATAATATCTGATTGCGCTTTTAGAACATAAGAACATAAGAAATAGGAGCAGGAGTAGGCCATCTGGCCCTTCGAGCCTGCCCCGCCATTCAATAAGATCATGGCTGATCTGTCGTGGCTCAGTTCCACTTTCCCGCCCTCTCCCCATAACCCTTAATCCCCTCTCTTATCAAAAACCCATCAACCCGCTTCTTAAAAATATTTAGCGAGGCAGCCTCCACCACTTCAACGGGCAGAGAATTCCAGAGATTCACCACCCTTTGAGTGAAGAAGTTCCTCCTCAACTCCGTTCTGAACTGCCCCCCCTTTATCTTGAGGCTGTGCCCCCTAGTCCTACTGTCTTTTTTGAGCGGGAAGAGTCTTTCCACCTCTATCCTATCCATCCCATTCATCATCTTATACGTCTCAATGAGATCTCCCCTCATTCTTCTAAACTCTAACGAGTACAAGCCTAGTTTATTCAGCCTCTCCTCATAGCTCAACCCCCTCAACTCCGGTATCAGCCTAGTAAACCTCCTCTGCACTCCCTCCAAGGCCAAAATATCCTTGCGCAGGTGCGGCGCCCAAAACTGCACACAGTACTCCAGCTGCGGCCTCACCACTGCCCTATACAGCTGCAGCAAGACCTCCCTACTTTTATATTCAATCCCCCTCGCTATGAAGGCCAGCATCCCATTCGCCTTCCTGACCACCTGCTGCACCTGCAGGCTGGGTTTTTGCGACTCATGCACAAGGACCCCGAGGTCCCTCTGCACCGTCGCCTGCTGCAGTTTTTCGCCACGTAAGTAATAGTCCTTCCTACCATTCTTCCTACCAAAGTGGACCACCTCACACTTGCCAACATTAAATTCCATTTGCCATTTCCTGGCCCATTCGCCCAGCCTATCTAGATCCTTCTGCAGACTCTCCACACCCTCCGCACAATTTGCCTTTCCCCCAATCTTGGTGTCATCAGCAAATTTCGACACCCTACACTCGGTTCCCTCCTCCAGATCATCTATATAAATGGTAAATAGCTGAGGCCCCAGCACCGACCCCTGGGGCACCCCACTAGTCACCAACCGCCAATCCGAATAGCACCCATTGACCCCCACTCTCTGCCTCCTATTTGACAACCAATCCTCTATCCACGCTAACACCCTACCCCCAACTCCATGTCCTCTGACCTTCTGCAGTAACCTCTTGTGAGGTACCTTATCAAACGCCTTCTGAAAATCCAGAAAGACCGGGGCAGGATTTTACACCCTCATTCATCCTGAAACTGTAAGATCTTGCCCAAGTTTAACAGAACTTTCCATTGTCCATCCCTTGCCCACTCCAATTCTCATGGTGAGAAGGACGATAAAATTCGAGCTATGTGGTGTCACTAAATCTGGGTTGCTGAAAAATATATGTCCATCAATTCATTAACCAGATTGTAGTTTGATAATCGCTTTTGACAAATAACTGGAACAGCGGCGCACAGACACACACACACACACACACACAGACACACACATACACATTCACACACAGACACACACATACATACACACATACATACTCAAACACACACACACACACACATACACACACACAATTCTCAAACATATGCACGTTATAATGCTACAAATCTCGTTTATATGTTGAAAAGTCAGCCATCACTGGAGTTGTTTCGATAAAGATGTTTGGTGAGATAAAGGCCGTAATTATGTAATGGTGAACATTTACTCACAGTACAATTTGTTTGTTTCCCTGTCATTCTCCAGTCCGTAATTAAGTAGAGTGAGTTTTTGCAAGCAGGACAATTCAAAAATTAATGATTTTTTAAAAAACCTGAACCTGCATGTACAGTGTCCTCTTACTCACTATTGCATTATGTGGAGGTAACAGCAATCATCAGACTTCAATGTGGAGGTGGCAGGATAACTCGAGGTAGGTATTGAACTGAAACTCTTTAAATCCAAACAAATGCATCTAATATCTGGCCGATCAACAGAATAAACCAATTATTTTCATTCCGTTATGTGAGTATCAGTGATGGAACTGTTTGCACATTTTTAACAGGAGGAAGATACAGTTATAGTATTCTTACCAATAAATGATGGACAACCAATTCAGGATGAAGCAACACCCATACTCATTTGCATTCCATTAGGAAAGTGAAGTGCTGGAGATGGTTAAAAACTATGATTTATTGAGGTGAAAGTAAATAGAACAACCATTGCTTCAATGGTTGCCATAAATCTATATAATTTTGTCAATGCATGTTCATTTTTTGCAATGTCATCAGTTCACCCCCAGGTTCCCATGGTCAGAGATATTTGGTTATTTGGTTTTCCTGCTATGTTTTCATGTAATACCGCACCCTTTGCAGTGCGCTCGTACTGGGTAGTTTAATATAGCCCTCCTGATTTTTATGTGTATTTAAGTCAAATATCAGGAAAGATGTAAAACAGACTGTCCATTCACTATCACCCATTTTATACTCACACAAAGTCAAGATTGATCCCAGCATGTTGAAAATGCAATTGTGGAAGTTTTTAATATGAATCACGCTGAAGCAAATGAATTCTATAGTGCAACTCTCAGTGAGAATACTGATATTTTTAAAACAAAAATGCTTAAAAAGCACAGTAAAACATCAGAAAAAAACATAGTTTGGATTCCTGCACTGCCTAAAATTCTAGGCATTGTTTTCCCCCCTTTTTGAGCCGTTGTGCCCATGTGCCATTATGCTGCCCCTGGGGGGCAGGGGCAGCATGGTGGCACAGTGGTTAACACTGCTGCTTCATTGTGCCAAGGACCTGGGTTCAATTCTGGCCTTGGGTCACTGTCTGTGTGGAGGTTTGCACATTCTCCCTCTGTCTACGTGGATTTTCTCTGAATGCTCCGGTTTCCTCCCACAGTCCAAAGATATGTGGGTTAAATGGATTGGCCATGCTAAGTTGCCCCTTAGTGTCTGGAGGACTAGCTAGAGTAAATGGGGAAAGAGCCTGAGTGGGATTGTGGTCAGTGCAAACTCAATAGTTCAAATGGCCTCCTTCTGCACTATAGGATTCTATGGTTTTATAACCAAGAGATTTCATGGCCAGAATTTTAACATTCCACCTGCCATGGGAATCGGAGCGGGCGAGAGGCGGACCATGCAAAGTTCCATTGACCTCGGGTGGAATTTTACTGTTTTGGCGAGTCGTAATATCCAACCTGTTGGTGTTTGTTTCTTGAGGGGGGTCGGGAGGCGCTGGATGTGTGTCTGGGGGGTGAGGGGCAGACGTAATGAACTGAAATAAAATCAGAAAATGCTGGAAATACCCAAAAGGTCAGCAGCATCTGTGAGGAGCAACAGAGTTCGGGTTAATAACCTTTCATCAGGATGGGAAAACTTGTACTAAGTTTTAAGCAGGTAAAATAGGGAAGGCTGAATGAGCAAAAAAAGCCTTGATAGAGGAGAAGATGGGAAAGTTAAATTGATAGAAGAGTGTTGAACTTTTCTTTACAGTTTGCAATCCTACTCTTGTTTTTCTCTTTCTTTGCTTTTCTTTTCAGACAGCTATTCATTATTCTGACAATTACAGCACCTCTGGACACATTGGGCCTGATTTTACCAACAAGTTGCCCATTTTCAGGCGTGAAAACTTGGTAAAGTTGGGCGTGAGGCAACTAGCGCAAACCGCAAACATTTCTATACCCATTTCCCCTCTGGCAAGGGCCTAAAATGCCCACTGTCAGCACTGTGCCCGAAACAGGTGCAACATCAATTTAAGTGTATTTGCATGCATTCAAATTGAATTATTGGGCTGGACGCCCAAACTTACTGGCATTTTCCTCTTTACTATCTCATTCGCCCGTCCAGATTTGGTGTGAAAAAGGTATGGTCCACAAAGCTCCCATTCGGGTGCTCCAGCTTCCCTGACCCAGATCGGTGGTGGGGGAAGAGGGATGTGGGTCAGATTGCTCTCTGGTAGTGGGGTGGGGGGGGGACAGGAGAGAGCAGGATCAGATGGCTTGCTGGTGGGGGCGGGGGGGTCCGCTGCCACTCTGCGTGTGATCGATGGGGGGAAAGGGGACAGGGGGTCGCGATCACTCTGGATATTTGGAGGGATAAGGGGGGCAGTTATGTTTTGGGTTAGGGCAATGTCTGTGGGGGTCAGGGGAGAGACATTATTGGGCCAGGAGTGATGTGGCAGGGGAGCATTTTTCTATTTTTTTTGCTGCGCATGTGCAGTTGAAGGCTCCAATCAGAGCTACAGCATTTGGCGCACAATGAGCCCTGCCCACAGGTTTCTGCAGCACAATTCAGAATCGGTGCTATTTTTCAGGCAGAGTGCATATGGGGACGCCGGAGAACAGATCTGAAAGTCTGATCTGAAACACTCCCAGATTTAACACTTGGAATCAAAATGATAAAATCAGCCCCATTGTTTGTTTCTTCACTTGTCCCATTTCAACTGCTGTTGACTCTTCGTCACTGAATCCTTTATCGCATAATGCCTGCTGTCTTCTGCCTCATTAAAGTCCTTGCCTTTTGTTATTTTTCCACTCTCTTCTATTTCACCTGCTTAAAACCAATTATATTTCCAACTTTTCCCAGTTCTGATTAAATATTATTGACCTGAAATGCTAAAGGTGTTCATCTCTCTATGGATGTTGTGAGACCTGTTACGAGTTTCCTGTGCTGTCTGTTTTTAATCTCAGATTTCCAGCATCTGCTGTATTTTGCAGATGGAGCGGTATGGTGGCACAGTGGTTAGCACTGATGCTTCACAGCTCCAGTGACTTGGGTTCACTGTGACTGTCTGTGTGAAGTTTGCACATTCTTCCCGTGACTGCATGGGTTTCCTCCAGATGCTCCGGTTTCCTCCCACACTCCAAAGGTGTGCAGTTTAGGTTGATAGGTCATGCTAAATTGCCCCTTAGTGTCCTGGGATGCGTTGGTTAGAGGGATTAGTGGGTAAATATGTAGAGATACAGGAATAGGGTCTGGATGGATTGAGGTCAGTGCAAACTTGATGGGCCAAATGGCCTCTTTCAGCATGTAGGGTTTCTATGATTCTGTGATTTCTATGAAGTGAATTGGGTTTGCCCAGGCAAAAGGAGCATCAGAAACGTAGAAAAGATTGAGGATAATTGGAGTTGGCTTAATTTTGCTGGTGCAGACATGACAGACCAAATGGCCTCCTTCTGCACCATGATAATTATGTGATTCTGTGAATTTGGCTTTTAATATATTTTCCCTGAGGTTGCTCAATCTTTTCATTGAGACTCTGTGATAAACAAAATGGCTTAGAATGGTGGCAAATTAACTTCAATGCAGAAAAATGCGTCGATTAATTTTGTTTGGAAGAATGAGGATAAGCAATATGAAATATAGAATTTTGAAGGGGATGCAGGAGTGCAAAGAGCTTGGGGTATATATATGGAAATATATGAAGGTGGAAGGACAAGTGGGAAAGCATCTGGGATCCTGGACTTTATGCATAGGGATATAGAGTACAAAAGGAAAGTATAAAGATTCAGTATAAAACATTGGTTCAGCTTCAACTGCAACATCTTGTGCAGTTCTGGGCACCACACCTCAGGAAGAATGAGAAGGCATTGGAGAGTTTACAGAGATTCATGAGAGTGTTTCAGGAGTGAGAAATTTCAGCCACACAGATATACTGGAGAAGCTGGGACTGTTCTTCTTGGAGAAGATTGAAAGGAAATTTGTTAGGGTTGTTCAAAATCATGAGGGTTCTGGACAGAGTCAATAAAGAGAAATTCTTCCTATTAGTGGAAGGGATAAGAACCAGAGGGTGCCAATTTCAGAGGATTGGCAAAAAAAGACAATAGTAGTGAAGGAAAACATCTTTCCACAGCAGCTAGTTAGAATCTGGAATGTTCTGCCTGAGAGTGAGGTGGAGGCAGATTCAATCCAGACATTCAAAAGAGAATTGGATACTTACCTGAAGCAGAATAATTGGCATGGTTACAGGGAAATGGACTTGATGAGGTGCTCTTCCGGATAACTGGGATGAGCACCACAGGCTGAATAGTCTCTTTCTGTACTGCAGCTGTCCAATGATTCTATAATGTTTATGTCCCAAGTATTGCATCCAGATAAGCAGGAAATTCCACTCCAAATGCCCCAGCGCATTATGCAATCCCAGTTTCACAGAGAAATCAAATTTGATGATTATTTTCTATTCAGTGGAAAGAGTGTTTTGTTTTGTTTGAAAAGGAAAAACTTGAAGATGAAATATAGGGTGGCACGGTGGCACAGTGGTTAGCATTACTGCCTCGCTGCGCCAGAGACCCGGGTTTGATTTCCAGCTTGGGTGACTGTGTGGAGTTTGCACGTTCTCCCCGTGTCTGTGTGGGTTTCTTCCAGGTGCCCCAGTTTCCTCCCACAGTCCAAAGATGTGCGGGTAAGATGAAGTGTCCATGCTAAATTCTCCCTCAGTGTACCTGAACAGGCACCTGAGTGTGGCGACAAGGGGATTTTCACAATAACTTCATTGCAGTGTTAATATAAGCCTGTTTATGAGTAATAAATAAATGTCAACTTTTAAACTTTATTTGGTCGAACTTCCAAAAAACCTACAACAGCCGGTAAGGGCATCTTGTCAACTTTTCAATAATTGGATCTAAAAAGTGTACACCAAGTCTGTTGTGGTGTATCTTTTCCTGTGATATCGTAATTAAACAACAAGTTTGCTTTTTTGCGTCCCTCGCTGTGACTGCTTCTCTGAGAAACCATACCTGCGGATGAAGAGTGTGTTAATAAGGCAGCTTGACTAATGAGGACAACCTTGGATGCAATTTTCCACGCGTGAAACTCAGCCAAGGTGAAAGATGCTTGCTGTGTCGGTCTGGCACTCTGTCCTGAAACACGCGTGTTATTTATAATGCCAAAAATTCTGCCAGCCATTTGGAGTGGACTTTAGATAGAGCTTGTCTTTTTTTCAGTGTACCGAATAATGAGGTTTCGATAAATGCCAAGACCTGCCTCAGTTTGCTTTCGATTGGGACAACTCTGCATCAAATGTTATTGATCATTCTGTTTTTGTTCTGTGATTATTTCAGGTCTTGCATCTTTAAAACTTACTTCACACCAACGCCAGATAGATATAGATGGCGCAATTGTCTTCTGAGCTTATGGAAATCTGTCCAAAGTAACCACATTTTGCAGCACTGTTCTTTTACATATGTCTATGTTGCCGTGAACTTGATGGCTTTGATAATTTTATTTTTCCTTCCAGATGGCGCCTTGACCTCGAATCCTGCCAATTATCTGGAGGGACCATCGCAGGTAAAACACAATCCCCAGTACAGATACACACAAGAGGATACTCCCCAAATTTTTATCCTTACATGATCAATATGTTTGGTTTTAAGTACCCCCCCCCCATTCAATTTTATTTTTAATTGGTGGATGCCACTCTAGTCTTCCAAAGCATGGGGTTTAAACAGAAGGAAAAGTCTTATCTGCTGAGGCTGCCACGAAACTCACGGATACCTACTTAGCTGTGGAACTATATTGTCTAATTGTTGCTCGGATGAAGGGTGGCTGTTTTTTTTCTATAAATGCTTCAGAAATGCCATCGAGGACTGTGGCATAACCAGGTAGGACCACTCAGGACACATCGGCGTATTTGTTCAGTACAGGTTGTTTGGAGATTGTTGAAACAGACCGCCCTCCCCTCAGTCAGAACAGTACATATGTATTGCTTAGAATGTGCAGTGTAATGCAATTGTGCCTGGGTGCCAGAGGGGACACTAGCCGCCGCAGCAATTAAGACGGGAGCCGTCCAGGGTGCTAAAATCAAACGGGATCTCGAAAACTGAAAGGACAAAACAGCAAGAAGTCTTGCTTCATTTCCGGACTGGGTGTTTTTTTTTCGCTTCTTTGTCACTGCCTTCCAGTTTCGCTTCCCTCGTGTTTCCAAGTGATCCTTGCAGGGCTGTCTCAGTGTGAGAGTGAGGCCAATTCACTTAGCCCTAGGCACCCAAATCGAAATATGCCGTCCAGCTCAGCTTGGAGTTGGGTCCCAGAAGGTCCTTGTGAAGGAAGGTTCTGATTTTTTTGCAGCAGTCCCCACCCCCCGCCCGCTGACTACTTCAGATGGAAGGGTCTTTGCCGGAACAGTAACATGCCATCAACTTTTTGGTTTCTAGCCATACTTTCTGCGCTTCTCATTGCATTTTGTAGTAAGTACGCTTTCGTTTTTTTTTCCCCTGGAGAAATATCAAGAGAAATGAAATAGTTGTGCGGCACAATTTCCTGGGTTGAACTTGTTTATCAAAGCAATTTGTAAATGATCGCAAAATAGCGACTGCTCACAATGTAAAATCGCCTTGAAGACAGAACAGCGTTGAAAGTACAATATGTTTATCATGAGCGCACCGTTACAATTAGTTTAGTGTCCACAGAGGGAATATTCGGTATTTCACAGGCTTGTACAGGCCTCCAAGATATATTATCTCACCGTCTGGTGAAATGTTCGCAGTTCTGTTTTCTTTCGAGTTGAGTATATTATCGTTCTGCGTCGTTCCTATAGTCCTGGTAATTCAGTTCGGTACTGTTAGAACCACCTTTTTTAGTACGGATGAATAGGTAAATGGAATCTCCCTCCCCCCTCCAATGCTACATGTTATATTACTTCTATCCCCCCTCTCCCCCCTATACTTGGCACTTACTCCAATGAGACATGCTGACATGGTAATCGATGTAACTCAGAGTAGAACTGGAAATATATTCTCAGTTGCCGCACTCGCTGTCACCTCCGTGCGCGACCCCAATAGCATTGCCCACACATGCCCCCTCCGGTACTATAGCCCGGGTGTCTGGCGTTGGACGCAGACTCACAAACAAGGCCAGACTGAAATAAATGTTGTGGAAATGTCATCAGAAACATTCTGGTGTCCACCATTTATTGCAGCTCGACTTCTTATTGGAGAGTAAGAGAGAGAGAGATAGCAGCTGGTGATGTCTGTGCCGGCAGGCTGGCTGGAAAGTGATCCCAGAGGAAGGAAAAAAAGAACCGCAACAACATTTACTGTAAATCCTGAATATGGTGACGGTGAGGATAGTGGAGATTAATTATTGTTGGGTGCTGATGATAGACTCTGAAACGGGCTTCCAGAATGAAAATGAAATCAGATATTGTGTATTTGGAATGGTGTCTAAAGACTTCAGAAAAATATAACGTGTCTAACTATTGGACGGATTAGTTAAAACAGGCACAATGACCAGACACTGAAAAAAAAAGTGTCTTTATTGCAATGAGCGAACATCGCGTTTGGAATGGTAAAACCTCTGATTTTATTATCCAAGTGAGTATTGACAGTGCAGATACAAGCCTGATTTTCCGAAGTGAAATCAAAGCTTTTTTCTGTTCCCAATTATGAAACTGACTTTATAAATAATGTTCAAACAAATATGGCCAATATCGTACGTGGTTAGAACTTTGTGGGAATTCTGGACTCTAAAGTAAGCCCAAAACACACCTATGCAGTCAGTCTAAAAGACACAAACTCTCACAGGTACCAAGCACCGCGGGCACTACTTGTACAGAAGAAGGCTATCAACTCACTGGCGCCTCCAGTGTTCAGACTTGGTCGTGACACTTTGGTTCCCCCGAAATAACAGCAGGCTGTGTGGGTTAGCCATTTCAATCTGCCATAGATATTGCCATTCGACTACCGGTACTGGCGCTGGGTTTACAGTGGTCATGGACTAGTCTCAGTGGACATTTGTTATAAATTTCATTTCCTCCTGAGGTAATCTTTTGTGCGTATTATATTAGGAGCTGCAGGTGGGGGCATAATACCATGCCTAATAGCTGGTGGAGATGTAGTGGGGCAGTTCTCACTGCAGTGTTGTACTATCAACTTGTGTATCCAATTCCAACAGATGATGTGGCAGCTTGAGCTGTCCTGTAATAAACCTGCATTTGCCATAAATCAGGCCAATTACTCATCCCTAACAGAAGCATCTAACTGTTGTTGCCTTATGAGAATTTCACATTTACAAATCAACACTAACCCTGATTCTAACATACTAGCAAATTCACATTTTAAACCATTTAAAGCTCTCTGTTCTAATGAACTTTATGAAGACCTTTGGAAATTTGAATCATCATATACTCTATACCAGCACCTAAGAGAACAATGATTACTGAACCATTAAGTTAGGATGGCACTGAAGAAGGCCATTCTGCCAATTGAGGCCTTGCTAGCTCTCTGCGGAGAAATCAAATCATTTCCCTTTCCCACTCTATCCCTGTAGACCTGCAAGTTTATTTAGCTCAAGAACATAGGCAACTCCCTTTCAAAATCATTCATCGTCTTTGCTAAGCAGCGAGCTGCGAATCATTACTATTCACTGTATAATAAAAAGTTATTTCTCACCCCACCCACCTGATTTCTTAAATTCATGTTCCCTTGTTTATACCATCAAATAATGGGAACAGCTTTTCTTTCTCCATCTTATTTAAACCTTTCATGATCTTGTATATCTCATTCAAATCTTCCCTCAATCTCCTTTGCTCCAAGGAGAACAGTCTCTGCTTCTTCAATCTAATCTTGTAGCTAAAACCTCTCATCCCTGGAACCATACCAGTAAATCTCCTCAGAATCCTCACACCCTTCTTAATGTATGGTGAATAGAACTGAATGTTGCCTAACGAGAGTTTAATAGGGTTTCAGCAATTTTTTTTTCTGCTCAATATCTCTATAAATCCCATATGATTTTCTAACTCTCTTTCAGTATGTCCTACCACCTTCCAAAATTTGTGCACATGAAAGTTCAGGCCCTCTTATACATTTTACAATGGTGCCATTTAGTTTATATTACCTCTCCCCATTCCTTCTGCCCAAGTACATCATTTCATACTTACTCTGTGTTAGCACCCATTGGTTTGAGATGGATCCAGAAACATCGCAAACTAATGGTCATAAATCTCTCTCCAGCATACACAGAGGGACCTGGGTGTGCAACTCCACAGATCCTTAAAGGTGGCAGCATAGTTGGAGAGGGTGGTGAAGAAGGTATATGGCATGCTTGCCTTTATTGGATGGGGCATAGAGTACAAATGTTGGCATATGATGTTGCAGCTATATAGAACGTTGGTTTGGCCACATTTGGAATACTGCATCCAGTTCTGGTCGCCACACTACCAGAAGGACCTGGAGGCTTTGGACAGAGTACAGAGAAGGTTTACCAGGATGTTGCCTGGTATGGAGGGTCTTAGCTATGAGGAGAGATTGAGTAAACTGGGGTTGTTCTCCCCGGAAAGACAGAGGATGAGGGGGCGACGTAATAGAGGTATATAAAATTATGAAGGGCATAGATAGGGTGAACAGTGGAAAGCTTTTTCCCAGGTCGGAGGTGACAAACACAAGACGTCACAAGTTCAAGGTGAGGGGGGCAAGGTTCAACACAGATGTCGGGGGATGTATTTTACACAGAGGGTGGCGGGGGCCTGGAATGCATTCCCAAGGAAGGTGGTTGAGGCAGACACGCTGGGATCATTTAAGACTTATCTAGATAGCCACATGAACAGACTGGGAATAGAGGGATACAAACGAATGGTCTAGTTGGGCGCATGAGTGGCGCAGGCTTGGAGGGCCGAAGGGCCTGTTCCTATGCTGTATTGTTCTTTGTTCATATTTCTGGAAATGAATTGAGGAATTTGACTCACTGGTCTTTAGATAAAGCGGGCAGTGTTTTCTGTACTGTAAAGATACTTAAAATAATAGCAAGGTGTTCCCTGAATGCAAGAGGCCAGTGATTTAGCCTCTTATCCTCTCTGGGACTCGCACAGTTTTGCTTCAGAATCAGGTCAGGGATTACCCAAACTTTGCAATGGAGTTTTGTCATTGATATTAATATTGTGATGTAAAGAGTCTGCTATCAAATTGACATTACAGTTAAACTAATACTGTGATGCTTTCTCTGATGATATTTCCCCAGGCAATATGATAACTGTTGACAAGATTTAACAGACTGGAATATAAGATCTAGATGGATGGTATTAATAAGCCCCCCTCCACACCACCCGCCCCCCCCCCACTCCCACGCCCCCACCCCAAACAATACAGAGTTCAGGGTTCTTGCTTTCTAATTCTACACATGTAATTTTAGTGGATACACAATCCTACCATTATAGTATGCCGAGATGGTGGCAACATCTATCTAAAGACAAATTGCACTCATCAAACCACTGCAGGTGACATGGTGGCCCAGTAGTTAGCACTGCTGCTTCACAGTACAAGGAACCAGGGTTCGATTCTGGCCTTAGTTTACTGTATGGAGTTTGCACGTTCTCCCTGTGTCTGTCTGGATTTCCTCCAGGTTCTCCAGTTTCCTCCCACAGTCCAAAGATGTGCTGATTAGGTTAATTAGCCACCATAAGTTGACCTTTAGGGAGGATTTTTCCCATCCTGCCCACCACAGGAATTGGCGCAGGCAAGGGAGTGACTGACCATGAAAAAATACATTGACCTCGGGTGGGATTGTCTGGTTTTGGGAGGAGCGTGGCTGGAAAATCTCACCCTGAATGTCAGGGGATTACCAGGGGAAATGCATGGGATTGCGGTGATAGGGCCTGGATAGGATTGTTGTCTGTGTAGGCTCGATGGGCTGAATGCTCTGTTTTGTTCTGTAGGGATTCTATGATGATTCTACCCAGATTAAGATGGACAAACGAGGGCAACAGTTCAACAACACATGAAAAGGCGGTAACTATTGCGCCTCACCTGGGTTTACATACATCCTGAATATAAGGCCATGCATTGGTAACGAGGCACAAAAACCTGTTGGCAATTGTTGTTTAGCCATATAGAATTTTCAATATTTTGGGCCACATTAAAAGCTACCCAACGTTCATTCAGAGGGTTGCACTGATTAACCGCTTGGATGAAACAAGGTGGCTTGTGGATGAGTTTCTTTTAAAAAAAATTAGAAAGCATTGTGACGATGAAACTTGTGCGTTTGTATGGGAATGGTCCTGTGTCCTTACTCCCCCCTCCCGCCCCACCACCCCCATTCCAACACTTGAGCGTTTACCAGCGTGTCCTCAGACAGGGCGGATGAAAGCGCTATTACTTCTACATTTGTAACAAGGAGTAGCACAGAAAGTAAGCTCCCCGCAAGCTTAATCGACGTGTTTTAAGTTTGCGGCAAAATAAAAAGGTTGCCTGAAAGCTAGTTTTTTGGAAAAGGGTTTGGGAAAATAAAATGCAGAAAACACTCGCCGCCGCCACCTCGCGGCCAGTAGGCAATCAGCTAACTTCAATAACACAGAAGAGTGTGGAGCCTCTTCCCCAGTCTCCAATAATGAGTGAAGGGCCCGTGGGGCTTTACAAGTCAATCCATCATCTCCCCAGCAGCGTGCGATGACTAGCCCTTTCTGTACATCATGGAAGAAAGAAATATCGCCAACCGCCAGGATATTAAAACAACGTATGAATTCTTATCGCATCTGTAACGCGGTGAAACAACCAGACCAAGGCAGAAGCGCAATGAAGAATCAGATCAGGGTGCAGATGCGAGTTCTGTCCATTTCAGCACCATTCCTCTCTGAATGGGCGAACAATCACCGTCTTAAAACCCCCGATTAACGTTCAGATTAATGTTTTGCAAATCACCGGAACCACGAAAATTACTTGTACTGAGTAGTAACTAACTGGAAGTCTGTAATATCCCCCCCAACCCCCCACAACAGTGGCATGTTGATTTACGCCAGCCACTAAATTATTGGCATAATGCTGCTTTTCTTATTGCAGCTGTTTCCTGAAAATATACCGAAACATTTTATAAATACTCCCACGGCGGTTTAAAAACAAGTCAAGAGTCTTATTTGTAACTCTGCATTTTAAAGTTATATCTTGCTTGTTACCGACGCTGGGAGCTCGCTTTCACCTGCTCCCAGTGAATAATAGCTGGCGTCGCAATTAACTCCTGGGTTTTTTAAAAATAAATAAAATCCTGCGAATTTAGGAGAGTCCACAAGCGCGTTAGCGATGCTCGCTCAATGTCGCTGCTGATTTCCGTACACTCTTACAGATGTACTGTTACTCGGAACGTATGTCTAGTGAAAGGTACTTAGAACTAAACGGGCTGATAATTAGAGTGGGTCGATACAGCCTTACTACTGGAGAAATGTCTTGACTCCACGAAGTAGGAATGTGAATGGTGCTTTTAGATGCTTGATAGTGCTAATGAATCGATTCATTGTCAGCGATTTAATTAAAAAGCGTGAAATATATTCAACCAGACCCATGTCGCAGAGTGTTGCACTCTGGAAGAGGAATATTTCACGTTTCCGCACCGTTTATTATCGGGAACTGTTAACAGTATTTGTGGGCAGTATACTAAAAGGTACACTTAGCCACCCCTTACAATCACAGACGGAGTACATTCAGCTCCACTGAATTACAACCCTCTGACCAAAACTGTCAGCTGGATTCTTTTCAGCAATGTTGAAAAGTAAATTATTTTTGAGGTCCCCGACTCATCTCATAGTCACACATAATCGTCCACTCCATTTAAAATCCTTAATGCCAAGTGTGTAGTTTTAATGGTGTGCGCACGGTGATCACTGGATACTGTAGAGATGTAGGAATCTTAGAGCCACCGACTCCTTACAGTGCAGAGAGCGACCTTTCGGCCCATCGAGTTTGCACCGGCTGTCTGAAAGAATATTTTACCCCGGCCCTCCCCTCTGCCCTATCACCTGTTTCCCTCCCCCCTCCCTTGCCACATAGTTTACTCCCATCAGTTAAACTTGAACAAGAGGCTCCAGCGAGAATTGAGCTTGCGGTTGTTAGTTTACAAGGCCAGTGCTCTAACCACTGCGCGATAGAGCCAACTACTCCCTCTGCCCTTTCACCATAACCCCAAACATTTACCATAACTAATCCCCCGAACCTGCACAATTTGAACACTCAGGGGCAATCTACCATAGTCATTTCACATATCCTGCACATTTTTTGGACAAAGGGGTAATTTAGTATGGTCATCCCACTTAACCTGCACATCTTTGGACGAGGGGAGTATCCTACAGGGGAGTTAGCCCTAAACAATAATGCAATGACCTCTGATGGAATGGGAGGCTGATATTTATAGACAAGAGTAGAAGCTGCGATTCTACCACAGGGGGAGAAATATGCCATTTTTAACTTGGATTTTTAAAAATTTGCTTAAAGCTGTTTGTATCTCAGATCACCCACTTTAACCCAATTGAATGATTAGGAAATTAGTCAATCTTGCTCCAACTGCCATTTTCTAGCAGGCTTTAAAAAAAAACAGGGTAACATTTCAACCGGGAAGAGATTGCGTTTCTGAAGTTGAAAGTTAGTTGGGCTTATGTAACACGGTTCACGGGGGTGACTGAAGAACGGTGGGAGGATTTAATTTACCATGTCGTTGGCTGGGCTACCTTAAGAGAAACGATCTGCAGCAGGGGGCATGTGTTTGTGCACCGCACGTTGCAGAAACTTTTCTTTCCCCCTCCTTCTCCCCGCAGCAGAGAGAAGGAAGGCAGTCTTTCCGGCAGGAATCTGTCAGCGGCACACCAGTCAGTAAATTAAACACCCCTGACTTATTTATGGGGCGATCTCAGCACTGGCAGGGTTAATTACGCGCTGTTGCATATCTGGATAATTACAACAGGCGATCAATAGACGCTGCCAAGCAGTGACTAGCTGCAGTTGGAGACCTCGCTGCTGCAGGGATCAAGCACTATGTGGTTCTGCTAGGCGTGCGGGAGGATGATAAAGGGAAGCGAGCGGGGCTTTTCCAACCCAAACGCACACCCCGCCGTGCGGATCTCGGGGTGTTTGCTTAGTGGATTCGCGCGATCGTTCACAATCCAGACAGGAGATTTACACAGGTGCCTTGTTTTTGGATAGTGCCTCTCTCCCTCTTCCCCCCTCTCTCTCTCCCTCTCTCTGTGGAAATCTGTGGGCTTGAATGTGGAGAGAGAGATCTGTATGTGTGGTCCCGGTGCGCACAGAAACTGAGCTCTGAAACTGGGGGATCCGAACATGCTGCCCGGCTGGAGAGGGCTTTGTACCGGGGCAGGGGCGGCACTTTGCTGCCTTCTCGTCTGGATCATCTACTCGCACTTAGTCAAAGAAGGTAAACGGGCGCCTCTCGTGATAAATAGCACTGCAATATTCTGTCACAGGCTTCCTTTTTTTTTGAAGGAAGGACTGATTTTTTGAAAAAGTTCAAGTGCTAAATACCGAAGGGTGTTTTTTTTAAATTTTTTTTTGTGTGTGCCATATTCTGCTTTTCATTCTGTGTCCCTTGCAAATTTAAAGTGTATTTACTCCACATACTTGTTTCGCCCTTGTGTTTGGACACGAGCTTACATAACGAGCAGGGTATACGTGGCGGCTTTGCTTAGCCTGATGAATGTATATCTTTGGCTCAGAAAGCAGCCTGGGCCACCTATACACGCCTCCGTAATTCCAGTAAATATGTACGCATTCCCTCTGTCTGCGTAAATGGCCATGGCTGTCTTTAGTGTACACGGCGCTTGTCGTGTGTATGTAACTAAACACACACACGCACGTATCCCAGTAAATGTAAACTGACGGTGAGATGTGTGCAGCGATAGAGGGCCAGTGTGTTTAATCCTGAACATTGAACAGGGCGGGAGAAATATAACGGGTAGAAAAATGACTGATTTCCCCCATCTTCCCGGAAAGGAAGTTTCAAAAGCTTGCCAGTGTACCATTCCTGGGTCGAATGCCACCCAAGACCACTTTCCCTCTTGTGTCTACCAACATGTGGCCCAGGGGTTTGAACACGACTGTTAAGTCAGAAGGTGCCCGGCTGGAGAGGGCTTTGTACCGGGGCAGTAATCTGAAATACTGGGGAGACAGTCTCTTTTCCCCCCTCTCCTCATGCACTGAGTTACAGAGAGGAGAGCTGAAATGATCAGCAATCCCAATGACAAAGTTACCGCGGAACCACCATTTGCTGAGAGTCGTTTTTTTTCAGTCTATTACTTTTCTTTTTGTGGGGGGTTTGGGGGAGGGGGTAGGTAGGTTGCAGATTTAAGGTGCCTGGGGACGCTCGCGGCCCTCAAGAGCGAAGTTAACATTGAACAGCGAGCACCGGAGAAATCCTGACAACGGGAAACTGACACATAAATATGCAAGTCACTCATGTCCTGTGAATGAATGGACGTGTGGTCCCCCCCCCCCCCCCATTCAAAAAGGAGGGGTGCGGGGTCAAATAATCACGCTGTCCTTTTTTTCTCAGATCTTCACACACAAGCGAAATCCTCCTGGGGGGGTGGGGGGAAATCTGAGTTAAAGGCAGAAACTGTTGGAAGCAGTAAAGGTTTCAGGTGGATGACCTTTCCACGGGATTCACGTCCTGTTCAGGGCACTTGGTCGTGGATGGTAAACACTGCCTTTCCCTCTCCGCCGGGTGCTGCTGAGCATTTCGAAGTGTGTTATTTACTGAGTTGGGTCTTTCTAAAGAATCTGTTGCAGTCGCAACACTCGATTCCAATCTCTAAGCCTCAGATGCCGTGTGGTGTAGCTGAGGCTGGTTTCGAAGCTTCCAGGATGTGCAATAACATGCAAGGGATTTTTGCCTTGTCACAATTTCGAATCGTCTTTCGTACAGAAACAAATTGAAATGTTTTATTTAACCCCCCCTACTGTATGTTACAAGTGGTAGCCAAGGATAACATGCATGAGTTAGAACAGATTCCCCTTCACAAGGGCAAAAGAATAGAACTTCCTAAGCAGAAAATGCTGGAAAATCTCAGCATATCTGACAGCATCTGTGGAGAGAGAATAGAGCCAATGTCTGGAGTCTAGATGACCCTTCCTCACAACATCCATAGTATTTTGCTTTTATTTTAGAATCATAGAATCTCTACAGAACAGAAGGAGGCCATTTGTTCCATCGAGTCTGTACTGACCACAGTCCCATCCAGGCCCTGTTCCTGAAATGCCACAGACTTACCCTGTTAATTCCCCTGACAGTAAGGTCAATTTAGCATGGTCAATTTAGCATAGCCAATCAACCTAACCCTCACATCTTTGGATTGTGGGTGGAAATCGGAGCACCCAGAGGAAACCCACTCAGGCATGCAGGGTGGGGGGGGAACATTCAAACTCCACACAGACGGTGACCCAAGGCTGGAATTGAAGCAGTACTTGCCATTGTGCCGCACGTTGAATAGAATTTCCTAACTATCCTCTTGGGCTTCCTTCCGGGTAGTGGGATGAGAAATTTAAAAACAATGTTCAAAGACACAAATTTTACCTACAATGTATAACCAGTAGAACTATAAATTGATGAATAGTTCAATAGTATAGATTCAGATAGAATCAAGTTCCATCTGCATCTTGCATTGGAAAAGTACCTGCCTGCCTGAGATTCCCAGCTAAAATCCTACAAGCAATCTCCTTACTTTCTTGATATGATGCATGTATGCTGTGCAAGAATATGAATATGTTTGGCATGTACACATTACTACTGCTTTATGTTTTGAAAGCAAGCAGCAGCAGAAAGAGAATGCTATAGCTGCCACAGAGTCTCCCAAGTTTGCCCATCCCGTACATCTCTCCTTCATGGAGAGTGCCTGCAGCAATCTGCTTCGACTTCCCGTAATGCAGCTCTGAACTGATCAGCAGAGGGTGCACAAAAGCAGTGTGGGTTGACTGTCTAATTTTATTTTCCCAAACCAAAGAACCGCTGCACCTCAGTAAGCGCTGTTCCAGATAGCCTCCAGCGAGATCAGAAATTCAGTCAGTGTTAAACTGATGGGACTGAGACATGCAGTGCCAAACAAATGCCAAATCCAGTGACATGCCATGCTGCTGGAGACTGAAGGACTGTGGATTCTCTTTTTAATGCAATGTTTGTAAAGGTTGATTAGAAATCCAGTTTGTGGCACAGTCAACTGCATATTCCTGAGCTACTGAAAGACGTTTTCAAGGACAGTTGAAATAATATCTAGGATCTGATGCTTGGCCTGTGTTTTTTTTAGCTTCACGCAGTTTTGCTGAAATGCAGTGCTTTCAGTGAAATAAAGATTATAATGAAGTCCTGATTTGTAATGTTCTGACACAACATTATAAAATGCACACATAATCAGAAGCTTGAGCAATAAAGAGTTGAGTACAGTTTTGACAGATTTGTTTGTTGTGCTTAAGGGAGGGTGGGGGAGTACTGTCAGTTTCTAAATAGACCCAAAGATGCAGCTTACTATAACAGCAAGACTCTCCTATGAAGGGAGGAGGTGAGCGGATTCTTTCCAGAGAGCTGTCTGTGATCAGGGTCGGAGGAGAATGAGGTGAATGATCTTGATTGGACAGCACCACACATGGGCATGGTCTCACTCTATAGAATAGTTCCTCCTGTAGGCTGTGGTTGTGCATTAGAATTGATCTTATCTGGTCAAAAAATCTCGTGCTATTCCACCTCTTCTGATGAACTAGGAGACTTGGAAACAATATACATTCAAAAGGGTACAAACAAGGAAACTAACAAGTGAGCTTGTTTTGCAATGGGATAGAAACTCAGGGTTATTAGATAACCCATAGGTTCAAAAAGTTATTCATTTCTTAGAAATGAGAGAGGACTTGCTGCAAATATCTACCCAGTACTGTGTTTTGAGTGACGAGAAAAAACATCTGTTTTGCCCCTTAATGGATGCAAAATTATTTATCTAAAAGGTGGAATTTGAACTTATTCAGGAATATCATAACATTCCTACAGTGCAGAAGGCTATTCAACCCTTCGAGCCTGCACCAAAAACAATCCCACTCAGGCCCTTTCCCTGTAACCCCACATATTTACCCTGCTAATCCCCATGACACTAAGGGGCAATTTACCATGGCCAACAACCTAACCCGCACGTCTTTGGACTGTGTGACGGAACCAGCGCACCCCGAGAAAACCACGCTAACATAGAGAGAATGTGCAGACTCCATACAGTTGGTGACCCAAGCTGGGAATCAAATCTGGGTCCCTGTGAGGCAGCCGTGCTGACCACTCTGTCACTAATAGGATGGGATTCACTAGCAAGTTTGTGTGCTTAAGTTGTACTCTTTGGGAAAAATACCACAGAACATCTCGGTGTTCTGCACAGTATTTCGCTTTGCCTGCAGTTGCTTTACATTTCCAATGTGGATACAAATGTTTTCCTTAGAGCAGAGTTGCTGAGGGGGGACCTGATCGAGGTGTATAGAATTATGAGGGACATAGGGTAGCTAGGGAGGGAATTTTTCACCTGGGGATCAATAACCAGGGGGTATAGATTTAAGATATGGAGCAGACGATTTAGAGGGGATTTGAAGAAAATCTTTTCACCTAAAGGGAGGATGGTGGGAATCTGGAACTCACAGCCTGAAAGGGGATAGAGGCAGGAACCCTCACAAAATTCAAGAAACATTTAGATGAGCAATTGAAATGCTACAGTATAGAAGGCTAATGGACCAAGTGTTGGGAAATTGGATTAAAATAGGTAGGTCCTTCAAGACTGTTGTTTACATGATGGGCTGAAAGGCCTCTTTATGACTCTAAGTATTTGGGCAGGAGAAACTGAAGTCTGTAAAGAAGCTTCAATACTTTTTTTACATTTAAGAAAATAGTTCCAAAGTAATGTCGTGAAGGGATGCAGTTATCCCTTCTTTAACCAAAGTTTTCATTGCATCAACATCAGTTTTTGAAGCATAAGGTTTCAAGAGTTTTCTTGAAGAAATGAACGTAGAATATTCCTTATACAGAGCTCATCAGAATGAGAAATACTTCTGTTCTGAAGGAGGATCTGAGTGACAACTCAGCTGAACTCTCATTTCATGGCAGTTAATTGTCGCTGGAAATTGCATTAATATTAACACCCACAGGTTATTGGTAAAAGAATTATCAAGGTTACATAAGCAAAATAAAATTTTGCAGAAGTCCCTGTTTCTAACATTGTCTCAACAAAGTGATCTTTATATGCTCCCATTTATCTTCGAGCATTCACGCCGGAGCGGGAAGGTCTGGGATTAGGCATCTATCATTCTTATTTGGCCACAGTTCTTTTGTGATCTAGAGTGGCGAAGGTGCATGTAGGAAGAAATATGACTGTAGCTTGAAGAAATATGGCAAAGACTGTACTGATATTCCCCAAAAGTAAAATATTCTTTGTTGTTTAAGCAAGATACAGGAATGAGTAGGAAGAAACATAGAAAATAGAAGGCAAAGTAGGCCATTCAGTCTTCAAACCTGTTCTACCATTCATTTTGATCATGGCTAATCATCAAATTCAATATCCCTTGATACCTTTAGCCCCAGAGCTATATCATTTTTTTTCTTGAAATCATGCAACATTTTGGTCTCAACTACTTTCTGTGACAGTGAATTCCACAGATTCACCACTCTCTGGGTGAAGAAATTTTTCCTCACTTTAGTTTACTTCTTATCCTCAAACTATGACCCTTACTACACTTAATAGACTGAACGTCTGTGGCCAATGTTGTGCAACTATTTTTCTCTTACCAACAATGGACCAATTGTTCCTTTAGTGACCTATCAATGGCATTTAATGATCACTAATGTATTGTAGGACTGGCCATGAGTATTTCTCCTAGCTGCCATTAATCAAACAATGTTTTTGAGTTTGAAAACTTTTGTTTGTTGGTCACGATATTAGCATGGGTTAATGGTTTCATGCTGTTTTGGACCATAATGCAAGAACTTTGAGTGGGAGAGCCTAGCTAGACTACTTCTTGATAAATCTTAAACCAACATCTCCCTCCAGAATCATAATTGTTTCCTGATCTCAGTTATGCTGCTCGCTGCAATAGCAACAAGTCTACCACCACTGGTGTAAAATTTATTCTTCATTACTTCAGTTCATATTCCTGACTTATTAATTTTTCTTATTTGTAAGTAATCACTTAACTTTTCCCTCACATTGACCTAAAACTCTTATATTCAAATTAATTTCTCATCAGCTTTGATTAACATGGCCATTTTCCAGTTGTGTTAAGTCAATGGGAAAATATTTCCATTTATTAATTGCTTTGGTGTTTTTTTTAATGGAACAACCCACTAGGTGACCACCCTTCAGTAACTGTAATAAAATGAAAAGAAAAGGTTATTTACATAGATTTCACAGTAAAAATACTGTCACTATTACAGAGATAAGAAATATCAGATCAGGTAGATCTCCTTTTGGATTTATAAAATATTTCCCCAAGCATATTCCAGATACTAAAGTCAAATATATGCATGTTTCACTTAGTTATGTAAAGCATCACATATTATTTCCAAATATTGATTAAAATAGTTTCTTAATATATAATGATGTGAGGCATTGATCTTACCTAACTGCAGTCTCATAATGTAGTCAATCTAAACCGAGACAAGTTGCCATGCCATTTTAAAACAATTTAGAAAACAGTAATTTTTTTTAATACTATTCATTCGTGGGACATGGATGTTGTTGGCAGGCCAGGATTTATTGCCCAGTTACTCTTGTTCAGAGGCAGTTCAGAGTCAACCACATTAGTTTATACAACAGACTTCTCACTCAGGCGGGAAGACTTGATGTCTACAGGTGTTTCTGGGTCATTGGTAGTAACTTTTTTCTTATTATTTTTGTTACTTCTTTTGAATTTGTACCACCAATTTACATTTCAAGCCAATTCAGGTTAATATGTCCACAAACTGTTAGGTTTATATTAGACCTAGTATTAGCATAATCATAATTTAGTTAAATATACCAAAGTTGCACTGTAATAAATTGAAAGCAATTGCAAGGAATGCATAGTGTACATCTACCATATAAATAAATGGCTTGTCAAATTTCTTAAGCTGTAAATTCTTGAGTCATTAACTGAATAACAGGCAAGAAATGTTGAACAGATGTTAACTCCATACAGCTGATATTATGATGATCAAGGTGTACATATAGTGCATTGCTTCATAACTACATGGTCATCAGATTGAGTTCCAGTGTTGCCTGTCATCCATATCCATGTGCCTTCTATATAAATGAGTGAGTTGTCATTGAGGGGGTGGGGTGCAAATATATCCTCCTAACATATTCTTTAATTGTCACTTAAGGTATATAGCTGTAGTGTCTGTATTGAAAAGCTCAGACTGATCAGTTCTCTTACATTAAGTATTTTTTAATGCAACAACTGGCTGTACAAGAGAAGTATTAGGAGTTTCAAAGACAAGAGTAAAAACAGCTTTAAAAAATGGTGATTTCCATTTGGTGCTGGTTTTGAATTTGTAAAGCTTAAATCAGTGGAAATATTTTATATACACTTAAGATAATGGCATATTTGATTCAAACAGGCTCATATTTTGGTGTTATCACATTCCATTCACATCTACAATACAGAATTCCTGATCCAAGCATTACATTCATAAATAGCATTCTTACTCAGACATCAGATTTTTTGTTTTGAAAAGTGAGATTAAAATAGACACAAAATTACATTGGTCAAGTTACAGTTAAAATTAGTCACAAACATAAAATATTCCAAGAATCAGTGCAATTGGGCAGCATGATAGGACGTGTTTCTTTTCTTTCCGCTGAAATATATTGCTGAAAGTATTTAAGAATGAAGGAGTTTTATTGCTCCTGGAACATAAGTTTATCACCAAAATAAATACATTCATCTATCTGCGAGTAACCTGATTTTGAAATTACTGTGCATGATTTTTAAAAACAAGCACACAGGACTGTTCAGTACTTTTATTGGTGTACACGCGTCAGTTTCTTGGCAAATTAAATATTTTTGACACGCAAAAGCTTTGAAAATGTGTCTGCTACTTCCTGTGCACCAAAGATAATCCAATTTGAAGGGCCTTCCAGTGAAATGCTGCCTGGAGAGTGTGGCTAATTTAATGGGTAGAGCCGGATCCCAAATTGAATTTTGAACGGTGTAAAAAAGATCACGGTGAATAAAAATGTGATGTTTTAAATTCCCTAATCTTTTGTGCTAATTTGGCTGAATCCGCCTAGATTGTGCTGCATTTTACAAATGTGAACAGACAAAAACTCTGGTATGCATTATTCCACACCCGTATGTTCAGCAGATTAAATTCTGTCAATTTCCTAACAATGTTGGCCTTGAGGTATAGAATAAGTTAGACTATAAAATCTTCTTCCCTCAGGCGTATGTTGTGTTAACTGTTCTTATGCTCTGGATTGAATTGCTGAACGAAAATTGTGCTGGCCTGACTTGTGATGTGGTTATTTTTATTCCATTCCGAGCATCACTAAGTGCCACCAGCCATAACTGTATGAAGAGAGCAAATTCTTTTAAGAGACTACTTTACAAAGACCAATTTTCAGGTGGGGACCCTGTCAACATACAATGTGCACTTGCAGGCTGGAAAATCTGATGTGTAACTCCTTGCACATGACGGCTACTTAATCCATGTTGAGCATATTCTTTGACTTTTATACTGACACTGCTCTCACACGTTTATTAAGGACTTTAAAACTATGCAAAATGGATAATTTCATGGCCAGACTGCTCATAATTCTGTTGACTTGGTCCATATAAAGTTGACAATATTGGGAAGCTATTTCCTGGTTTTTATAAGATTTGGATCAGGAAGGTGTGAAATTTTTCTCATTGGGTTTATGCCTTCTGTTTATATTTTTCTGCATTTTTTTTCTGTTTCACGTTTTGTTGTTTACCTGGCCTTTGCTTTCTATTTTTAGAGCGGCATTTTCAACTGTGCAATCAAACACGTTTGTCCCTCCCCCACTACCACTCACCTTGACCCTGGTTGTCCCTGGGACAGTGTAAAGGAGTAGTGCCAGGGCACTGCTCAGCCATGTCCCTCACCAACCAAGGGCGATAGTTTAGAAGAATGAGGGGAGATCTAATTGAGGTGTACAAGATGACAAAGGGGATTGCTAAAATAGATATGGAGGGGGTGTCTCCCCCTGGTACGGCAATCTAGAACAAGAGGTTTGAGGCTGAGGGGTGGCAGATGTAAAACGGAGATGAGGAGAAATGACTCCTCTCAAAGGGTCATGAGTCTGTGGAATTCACTACCCCAGAGATTGGTTCTTGCCAGGACTTTGAGGAAATGTAAGAAAGAGATGGACAGATTTGGAATTAGTGAAGGTTTGAGGGATTAAGGGGAATGGGTAGGAAGGTGGAGTTGAGGCCGAGATGAGATCAGCCATGATCGTATTAGGCACAGAACAGGCCTGAGGGGCTGAATTGCCTTGTACTGCTCTGAGCTTTTATGTTCTTCTGTTTTCACCTCTGTGCCTTCAGTGTGGTCATGATGACTGGCTTCCGTCTTTGGAAAATGTTGGGCATATGTGGAAGCCAGTGGAGTTTCCTCTCGATATGACTTCACAGTGGCGGCAGGGAGGATTTGAAGTGGCCCAAAGCAACAGTGTAAAGCTGTTTAGGTTCGCACCCATTCTGGGCATGAACCTGACTGCGTCATCAGGAAGGGCTTGGGAACATTGCGCTTTGTAATCTCGCTGGCACAAATTCTGTTATGGCCCTCTTGTGAGATTTAGTGGCCATAACCGGTTTTGCAAGCACGGTGAGTGGGTCTGAACAGTTGTGTCTGTTAGCTCTGTATCTCTCCGATTTCCAGAACCCTAGGTTCTTTTTCTCCATTGTATACTTAAGACTTAACTGCAATGAACTCAGTGGGTGAGATGTGTTATTCATCTTGGCCACATCAATCATAACTTTCCCTACTGAAAGCTGGCAGCACCATATGTGGACACGAGTGAAGGGCATTATTGAAGGAATTATGGCTTTCCAGATCTCTACATTGAATCCTTCATGAGCAAAAGATCTGTCCCACAGGGTGTAGTTAATATGTGCCAATCTGCACTAAATCATGCAACTGAATGTCAGTTTTCCTGGCAGTACTCATGATTCATGCATTTTAAGGCAATGTACCATGCCCATATTATTAAAACAGATGGAACAAATGGCTGCTAAGTGGCTATAGGTATCTTTTCAGTCCTGGTTCGTGATCTGATTGATAAGGCACATGTAGCCATACGGACCTTTGAGGAACCTACAGTTGGCATGCTGAAAATATGTCTACGCCAACCAAGGGAATTTTGCATCAGAGCATCAAAGATAAGGGTGTGATACATGTTATTTTCATTGAACCATAGCATCCCTACAGCTCAGAAGAAGACCGTCCAGCCCCAATCGAGTCTGCACTGACTACAATCACACCCATCCCCCATCCCCATAGCCCCACATATTTACCCTGCTGGTCCCCCTGACGTTAAGGGGCAATTTACCACGGCCAATCAACCTAACCTGCACATCTTTTGGACTGTGGGAGGAAACCGGAGCACCCGGAGGGAACTCACGTCATGTGGTGAGTTTTTAGCAATGGCAGTTGATGGTAGACAAAAGAGGATAATGCAGAATATATTGTCTCGTAATGTCTAATGGATGACCCATTCAGTTAAACTGCTGATTCACCAAACAGTGCTGATTATAAGTGCACGATGAACCATCCCAATATGTAAGTTCCAACATTAGCCCCTCTGACAGCAGAGCTGTCGTGAGTGCTCATCCTTTTTATCTGCTCATAATCTGCTCCATCAAGAGTCTGGCAAAGTTTAAGAGAAGTTAATTTAGTCCAAGTAATTGTTATTTGTGCCATTTATATTTGTTGCCTGGTAGTTCTTATTGGTGAGACTACAGTTGTTTGTCACCTGAAATGTGTCTTATTCATTCTGAGTGTTTCCTCAGTGAGGTGGCTGGCTGATGTCTGTCAGCCTCTCCTCTTCAGATTGTGTGGCCTTGTGTCTCTGTGTATTGATGCTGCAATTGTCTGCAATGACATTGCTGCAACAACTGGTCAACTCTTGTCACGTTCTCACAGTTTGCTTGTTGGTAGTTGGGAGAATTTTGTAAACATGATGTCATATCGTCTTGACTATTTTAATTTGAGCCACATTGCTGCTGCTACTGAGCATTCCCTCTGCACATTCATAGCTTGAGGTGTGCCACACATGGCTGACCAGGTGTCTCGCCCACTTTTACTGTCAGCCATTGGTGTGATTTTGAATGCACTTACATATTGTTTGGTTGCTGGTTTATTTCTACTGGTTACCATTCCAATTCTACATGTTTTTGATGCTTTCCATGGTTATTTTAAGTTTCAAAATTTTACAGGGAGTTGGGTAGCAGGTGCTGAAGGTTTCTTACAAACCATTTGCGTCCAGACTTGAATAGATTCAACCCCAGGTGGCCACACCTTGGGGACCAGCATGTTTTCCTCCAAGGGATTAGGTGTAAGCAGGAACTTCCCTCCTCCTTTACTCAGTTCCTGCTTCCAGTTCTGCACCAACAACTCCTTCAAGCGGGAGGAAAGTGTGTCAGAGAGTGTTGGATGATGTGCCTGTCATGGTTGAATAGCTGCTTGTGTGTGCAGTGTGTGAGATATCATAGAAACATAGAAAAACTACAACACAATATAGGCCCTTCAGCCCACAAAGTTGTGCTGAACAGTCCCTGCCTTAGAGATTATTAGGCTTACCTATAGCCCTCTATCTTACTAAGTTCCATGTACTTATCTAAAATAGAGTCAGTGTAAAGCTTGCAGCAGTGATGCGTGTCAGATGGTGAGGTGAAGCCAATGAATGTCAGGTATGAGTCCTGATTGACAGAGATTATGGGCATGATTTTCCTGCCCCGTCATGCTAGTTGGGTGGCACAGTGGGATGGAGTATAAACGGAAGGCTGAAAATCTGATTCCTCTCCGGCAGGTCGCTATTCTCCCAGGCCAATTTTTTACAATATAATCAAGGCTGATTTTAATATTTAAATTAGGGCATGAATGTCTTTAGGGAACTTTGGACACCATTGTCTGGGCTCACTTGGATTTCCAACCTCATTGGTGAAGGTTCTCACCAGCTGGGAATCACGGCTAGTCCCCAACAATGGGGTAGTGGCCTTGCCGGAGGGACCTGAGGCCATTGAGACCCCCCTGCCCCTGGGAGATCGGAGGGGGGGGGCAGTGCCCCTTGGGCACTGTCAACCTGGCACCTTGGCACTGCCAGGCTGGCACTGTGGTGCAGTGTGCACTGGGCAGGGCCTGAGGGGGCCTGGCCTCATGGCAGTGGGGGTGGAGGGGGGGCTGGTGGGGTGAGATGAGGGGGACTCTGCTTCGGAGAATGGGAACTACCGATTCGGAGGCTGACGATGTCTAGAGAGGGGGATGTCAACCCTATCTGTCCGATGGCCCCTGAGCGCACTATTACCGGCCTCTCTGGCAGCTTTAGGCTCCATTTCTCTGTGTGAATTTGCCCAACAGCCTCTGTATTGCACAGAGTGCCATAAATTCATGAAACTCAGCTCGCCACTCTGAATTTTTTGGGGAAAAGCATCCCTTATAAGTAGGTGAATGATGAGGTTGTGGTGAATTTTATTTTGAAGCTAGTGATGCAGTCAGTAGGTATATAGCATTTAAAGATGCATTCGTTGACCTTGATCACCTGTGTGAGTTCATTAAGTGACTTCTGGCGCTCTACGATCCTTAGGGATAAACTTGGGGCATTAGTTTCAGTGGCAACCTGTTCCCACTTTTCACCAAATATCTAATGGGCCTGCAGTTCTCTTGTGGGTTTGGGATACCACTTCACTTTTCCATTTCCTGTACCAAGACTTCGAGTGCAGCATTAAAAATATCTTAGTTGTCTGCTCTCTCATTGTCAGCTGTTCTTTATTCTTTACCTTAGTCAGGTCCAGTAGCAGAACCACTTCCATATCTTGTTCCAACTACTTTGCAGATCCTCTTTAAGTAGTACAGGCTAGCTGTCAATAATATAAAGTTACTAATGATATTGGGCCCCCTACTGATGTGAGAAGCCAGTGAACAGCATGGTTAGTGCTGGCTGTATGCAGAAGTTGTTATAATGAGCAGTCAGCGCAAAGTTGGCACACTGCCTGTATTACATAGAATGGACATTATTAATTGAACATTGTAACCCCTCACGCTCGTTTTTGGAAGTTATCCAGTTAGAACACCTCCCCCCACCCACCCCCACAACTGTGTTTTACGATGGAGTAATTATGTACAAATGCCGCTAATGAACTCCTCCACATTTGCTGCCAAGTTTTTTTTCACAGTAACTTCATTGAAGTGTTAATGTAAGCCTACTTGTGACGCTAATAAATAAACTTTAAGTTTCGCAAGGTGCTTTTGCAATCTAATTGCACAAGACTTGGCACATTGAAACCAGTGTTTTTTAACACGCAGGTCCAAATGAGGAAAGATACGAACTGGTCCTCAGCCTCTGGATTCCCGATCCTCTGTTACCACTTTGAACGCACTCCTCCTCCTACATAATTCACCTATTTGATCCCTCCTCAAACTGACTTTCGAAATCTGCAAGGACGGATGTGCATATGCTGATGATTGTGACCAATTTAGGCAGTGGCTCAAAATGCTGTGAGATTTACTGACCTCTTCTGTATTGTTGGAAGGTCTAAAGGAGTGGTTTTAGAAGCAGAACAGCATAGCCCACCAACATAATATTACACGTTAATATGCTTTGCATTATAGTGTTGCACTTTTAATTTATGCAAGCGTGGCAGTCAGTGTATGAGTGATTAGAGTGTGGGGGTATAATTTGGAAAAGAATGGTAAAAACCCTGAGTGAATGCCAGAAAACCAAGCTCAGAACTTGGTTTAGTGACTCACTTAATGGTATTGCAATGATAAAGCTACTTGTTTCAGAAACCAGACACACAGTTGTTTTTGACCTCTCCCATCTTCTTAGGTCTGTTGTCACAGTACCTATGAACATTACCTATGTTTATACCCAAGCAGCTTTTCGATGATCATTACCACAAGATTGAAAACAGTGCAAAGAAGATTGACGTGGATGTTGCCAGGACTAGTGGGCCAGAGTTATTGGGAGCAATTGGCCAGGGTAGGACTTTATTCCTTGGAACATAGGAGAATGAGGGGTGACTGTACTGAGGTACTTAAAATCATGAGGGGCATAGATAGGATGAACACATGTAGTCTTCTTCCTAGAGAAGGGGAATTGAAAACTAGAGGGCATAGATCTAAGGTAAGAGGGAAAAGATTTCAGAGGGATCTGAAGGGCAACTTCTTCAAGCAGAGGGTGGTACGGAATGAGCTGCCAGAGAAAGTGGCTGAGGCAAGTTCAATAGCAACATTTAAAAAGCATTTGGATAAGTACTTGGATGGGAAAGGATTAGAGGGATATGGGCCAAATATGGAAAATTGGGAATAGCTTGGAGGGCACTATGGTTGGAATAGACCAGTTTGCCCAAACAGACATGAGCAAGAGTGTTAGCTTATTATTTCACACACAATATGGTTCTCATGAAGCTAACACTCCCACCATATAATAGTAATGGTTTTGGTGGATTAAATGATCAGTCATTTATTGTTATGGCAAAATCCACAGCAGTATATGATTTGTGAGATATATTTTCCATTTTATATCAATATGGTTCAGGCTGCCCACAGAATCTATGTTGCATGACGGAACCTTCTGGTAGCTGGTGTGGAAAATTGCGACAGTGGAGCACTCCTGGAGTCTGTGGCATAAAACTCAAAATGGCAATGGTTCTTATTCATATTTCTTAGCCAAAACAGGTATTCTGTTGACCGTATTTATGATGCTGAAATTGTACTGAAGTTAAGCAACTTTGGGTGTGCAGCAATGCAAAAGTAGTATTGAATTGGGCTCCAATCTGACTCCTCGTGCTCAGCAGCGTGAGACCTTTTCCAGGAGGTAAGCTTCACACTTAATACTGACAGCAAATAAATATCATAAGACCAATGGGAATGCAAGAAGTTTCAAAATAACAATCATTCTGTTTCCACTGTCTGACAATGAAAATATCAAAGAATCCCCTATTCCCACAGGGACAGAGGCAACCTTAAAAATCTCAACAAGGGAGAGTGGAAAAGCGCAGAAGTTGCAAGTGCAACACTTTTAGATACCGTGTCCTTTTAATGTAAAAAAAACAAAATATACCGAAGATGCCAATCTGGGTCTTGTATCCAAAGTATAACTTTTAAATATTGACCCTAGCTTGTTAATATGGATATAAGTTGAGTATAACTATGAATAAAGCCAGGTTTTACAGGTCCTCAAGAGGCTTGTTGTGTCCCCTGGCATTTTATAAGTGCGAGGAGGATGTCACTGCTTGTATTCTGTAGTCAGCAATTAAGGGAACAAACCACTGTGCACTTGTGCAAGCGTACGTGTGCAGAGCGGCCTATTAGGCAGAGTGTGAGCTACAGAGTAGCATTGCTGTTCTCACAGTGCTCCTCAATATACAGCTGCCAATCTAGGATGAGTTAATTGGTATAGCCGCATCCTTAAATCCGAAGGATCATGGGTGACAGCAGTGCATTTTCCATATTTTAACATGTTTCCTCCGCAAATTTTGTCTCCCAAATAACTAAATTTCATTTTTTTTTGAAAAAAGTAAGATCTGATAAAGCTATTTTTAATATTACATTTTGTGACTGTAGACTTCATTGACCAGGCCAGCTTTTATTGCACTTTCCAGGTTGCCCTTGAAGATGGTAATGGGTGGCATTCCTAATCTGCTGCAACATATCCTGTATGGACTACTCCACCTGTTTAAAGTAACACAAAAAGCTAATGGGGCTAAACTTGCAATCCCACTCTTATCACCTCACCTCTTAGATAATAAGAGCATTTAGATCCTCAAATTAAGACTAGGGTCAATATTTAGAAGTTACAATTTGAATTCAAGTCCCAGATCATTTTGCTTTTTACATTAAAAGGACACTGTACCTCATTGCTAAAAGTGCTGGATTTGCAACCTCTATGCTTTTCCACTGCGCCTTGCTGAAATTTTTAAGGTTGCTTCTGTCTCTGTGGAAACACAGGATTCTTTGATATTTCCATAGTCAGAAAGCAGAAAGAGAATGATTGTTATTTTGAATCTTCTTGCATCCCAGTTACACTAGGCCTTACGATATTTATTTACTGTCAGTCTTCATTTACTGCCAGAGACGGAGCCAATCTATTATTAAATGTTCTCTTTCTTTTAACTGCCTTTATATGATGGTAAATGGTTGCTCATTGCCTGTTACGAGTGTTTCCTCATGTCTTAAGATGCCAAAATCAATTGGTGAAGACCAAATAAAAACTGTTTAGGGAATCTGAGTCCTTTTCAAGGCTTGCTCTGAGGGAATAAGGAAATAAATTTTGCATTGCAAAATGGTGATAAAAAAAATGTGAATTCTTAATTCAGAAATTGTTATTGAGGATTATTCACTCCCGAGAACGAGTTCACCAGTCCATGTCAGCAGTTTCATAGTTCAATAGCAACTAAAGGAGAGGGCAACCAACAGCTCAGAGTATAGGAGATGTACAATTTATATCAAACTTTTACAGCTCAGAAACAGGCCATTCAGTAATGCTATTGTTAATGCTCCATTAGAATTTTTCTTTCGCTACCTTTTCATTTAACTATATCAGCATTACCTTCTATTCTTTGTTCCCTCACCTTTATTTAGCTTTCTCTTAAATGCTTCTAAGCTATTCATCTTAATTACCCAAGGCAGCGAGTTCTGCCTTCTGGATTGAGAAGATCTTCTAGAATTCTCTATTGAATTAATTGGTGATTATCTTATATTCATGCCTCCTAATTTTGGACTCATCCACATGTGGAAATGTTTTCTCAATGTGTACCCAATACAGTTCTTACAAAATTATAAAGACTATTTTTACAAAGCAAATGAGGTCAGACAGAAGGTGCAGCTTCACAAAGTCAGAAGCCTAGAATTAACAAAAAAGGGTACACAGATCATAGAATCATACAATCCTACAGTACAAAAGGAGGCCATTCGGCCCATTGAGTCTGCACCGACTACAACCCCATTCAGGTGTTATTCCCATAACACCACATATTTATCCTGCTCTTCCCTCTGGCACTAAGGCACAATTTAGCATGACCAATGCACCTAACCCGCACATCTTTGGACATGTGCCAGATTTGAAGATTTTATGGATTTTGGGTAACCAAAATATAGCAACAGTTCAAAGGAGCACTCTGTGCACCAATTTTAAATTGTTACCCAGGCTTTGAATGCTGATTTTCAGGTCATTCTGGATTTTGGGATGCCAGATAAGGGGGCCAGTACCTATACATCATTCATGCTTGTGTTTTTTAAAAACATATGTGTATTAGTTACCTTTTTAAAACAAGGTACCGAAGATCACAGGATGTTTAATGTTAATGGTCAAAATGTTTAATGGTAGTACGTTTGATGTTTAGTGTCTGGATGAGGCATACCAGGATACCATAAGGATTAGGAGGATTGTGGTTTGCAATAAGCTACAGTCATAGAATATGTCATGCAGAGAGAAATGAAGAAACATGAAAGTTATAGTTGTTTCTTATGAGGTGGAGATGCCAGTATTGGACTGGGGTGGGCACAGTAAGAAACCTCACAACACCAGGTTAAAGTCCAACAAACCTTCATCAGATGAAAGAGCAGCCCTCCGAAAGCTTGCAGTTCCAAATAAACCTGTTGAACTTAATCTTATGAACACCTTTGGCCACCATGACTATCTATTCATAGAATCAGAGAATCCCTATAGTGCAGAAGGAGGCCACGCTGCCCCATGGTTGGTGTATGAAAGTTTAAGAATTTGAAGGATGAGGGGGAAATAATGTGCATAAAATTTAAATGTCATTTTTTTTGTGTGGAGGCACATTTTTACCTTTTGTTAAGCTTCTTTTTCCCTTGGTGCAGTACAACAGAATTTGAGAACCGTGCCAGTTCAAACCACATGATGCAATTGTTGAGACTGCTATTGCTAGTCAGCAGTAGAATTCATTCTGAAAACGGAATAAGATGGCGTCTGGATACTGTCCCAGTACATGTGAAGAGAATAATGCCTCATACATAACGTTTTTTTTCAGGGTTTAGATGGCATTGATACAGCAGTCAGGTATTGCACTCATGGTTTATGACACCATCTGAATCATTTGATGTGTTATTGCCTTGAAGAACACTCAAAAGCAGAGGTTTGTCCCATAGCTTGCAGTGCACTGGAAATAATGATCTTGTGGTTTTTCACAGCAATATCACTATGCAAATCAAGAGTTACCTTTCCATGGTAAAGGCTTCATAAATCTAATTTATTGTTGTCAGAAATTGTGGTGTGTAACATGCTGCATGGAATATCTGCAAAATAGTTTGTTCTGTATGTTTCAATAAGAACAGTACATGAACGGTTTAAATGGTATGGAAACTTCTATATTAAATCGCAATGTTTGAAGTGTTAAAATATGCCAGAACAGAAGAAAATACAGCAGAATCTGTGCTAATGCTAACAGATTAATTGGCTCCAAGCATGTCATAATTGCTGGCCATCCACCTCCAGTTACTTTTAATGAGCATGTTAACTATTCCAGCAGCAATGTACAGAATTTCCGTGTCAGCATTATCTCCCCAACTGTCTGTAATATTGGCAACCTGCAGTTCATTGGATTCCCTACAGTGCAGAAGGAGGCCATTCAGCCCATCAAGTCTGCACTGAATCCCTCTGAGAGAATACCTCACCCAGGCCCTTTCCCCCACCCTATCTCCACGCACACATTTTGCAATGGCTAATCCCTCTAACGTATACATCTTTGCACATTTTGCAATGGCTAATCCCTCTAACGTATACATCTTTGCACATTTTGCAATGGCTAATCCACCTAACCATGCATACCTTTGGTCTGTGGAAGGAAACCAGAGCACTCAGGGGAAATTCATGCAGACACGGAGAGTACAAAAGTCTGAGGCCATGTACCCTGACTCAAGAACAGCTTCTTTCCTGAATGGACTTATCTTGCATTGTTGATCTTTTTATTTACACTCTAGCTATGACTGTAACATACATTCTCTTGTGTTTCCTTCTCTATAAATGGTATATTTTGTCCGGATAGCGTGCAAGAAGCAACGCATTTCACTATGTTAGTATGTGTGACAATAATAAATCAAATCAAATCAAAACTTGCAAGCTCCACACAGACAGCCAGTCACCCAAACTCGCAATTGAACCTGGGTCCCTGGTGCTCTGAGGCAGCAGTGCTGACCACTGACACTGATTTGGGATTTCCCGGATATTATGCTGAAATTATGACAATTTCTGATTATGCTGCTTTTACTGGTGAAAACCTAAATTTCCCGAGAACCTTATGGCCAAAACTTATCTCCGTTCACACCGCTGGGATTTTCCTATCCCGCTGCAGTGAATAGAGATTTGGCTGGGCACCAAATTCTCCAACAACAAATTCTCCAAGCAGTGGGAGTGTGAATGGACAGTAACATCATGTTTTCTTGCTTTTAGACTGGAGTGTAAAATTATGGGGTGACATTTTCCATGCATTTTAGTGGTGTGTTTTGTGGTGGCGTACTCAGCCCAGTATTGGCTGGTGACAGGACCTTCGGGTGCCACCAATGTCAACAGGGTTCCCTGCTGTGTGCACGGATTTCCTGGTAGCAGGAGTTTGTTGTTGGCGGGACTGGAAGATCCTGTCGGCAGTAACAGCCAGAACTATCAGCGGAAATAATAATGGCTCAAGGAAAATGGAAACAAACACAATCCTAATGTTAACCCTAACCTTCCTTCAAGAAGTTCCTCTTTCCTTAATTGACACAAAAGCTAAAAGTCATCAAGCTCTCATTTATGCATCAAAAGGTAGATTTTTCATTTGGATGCTGTTGGAACCGAAACTGGAGCGCAAAAAATCCCAGAGTTTTAAACACAAATTGCATTCAGGTGAAAGAGTTTCTGCGTTAATTCAATTTCATTTAAAAAAAGACATTTTATTAGAATTCAGCCTCACCCATAAAATTGCTCCTATCCCAGCATGTATTAATCATCACCATCAGAGAATTCCATTAATGACACTGGTTTCCAATCCTTTGACACTCTGAAATTTAAGCTTATTTTTATTGGGTCCTGGAATACAAATGGCTCATTTAAAAATCTTATTGAATATTTTTTTCAAACAAGTCTAAGAAATGGACCATAGTACCCCAATATAATTATAAGATGGTTCTGCACATTTTTAAATGTCAGTAATTTGAAGATCTATTGAAGTGATTAATGGGGCAGCATTTTCCATGCATTTTAGTGGTGTGTTTTGTAGGCGTAGTCAGCCCAGAATTGCTTGGTGACGGGATCTTTGGGTGCTGCCAATGTCAACAGGGTTCCCTGCTGTGTGCATGGATTTCCTGGCAGCAGGAGTTTCTCGTTGGCGGGACTGGAAGATCCTGTAGGCAGTAACAGCCATAAAATTCCATCCATTCTGTTTAAGCCAATAAAATGCACTCAAGACCATTCCTATTGTGCTCTTGCTCCCAGTTGAGCCAGCATAGTTTGGGGGCTTCCTCAATTATATGCATTTATCACAGTGGCACAGTGGTTAGCACTGCTGCCTCACAGCGCTAGGAACCTTGGTTTGATGCCCAGCTTGGGTCATTGTCTGTGCAGAGTCTGCACATTCTTCCCGTGTCTGCGTGGGTTTCCTCCGGGGCTTCGGTTTCTTCTCACATCCCAAAAATGTGTTTGTTGGGTGCATTGGCTATCTTAAATTCTCTCTCTGTAACCAAACAGGAGTGTGGTGACTAGGAGATTTTCACAGCAACTCAAAAACAACATGCTGAAGGTGCTGGAATCTGAAATAAAAACAGAAAATGCTGGAAAACCTCAGCATGTCTGACAGTACCTGTGAGGAGAGAACAGAGCTAACATTTCAAGTCTAGATGGCCCTTTGTCAGAGTTGAGAGCAAAGAGAATCAGCAGATTCTATGCTGATGGGGGGGGGTGGTGGTGGGGAAGGCAGGTGGGGGTATGGAATTGGACAAAAGAAATGTAAATGAGAATATAGAAGGCTAAGAAGGTGCTAAAAAGTGTCCATTAAGTCATCAGAGGGTGAGGATGGCAGAACAGTTTGTTAAAGAACTACCTCAGGAATGTGGCAGTTGCGTTGAAGGGCAGTGGGGGGGGGATGCTGTCAGGGTCTGGAATGAAGGCTAACTGTAATGGAGAAGTGGGAAAATAGAACAATAGCTGCAAGGTCTCAAAACAAGTTGCAAAACCTGCTTTTGAAGACAGAGACAGCCTGTGAAGGACACTCATAACAGTGAGATAAGAATTAATATATAACAGTCCATTCTGAGTGTTGCTTTGATCAGAACAAGACTGGCAGAAGGGGCCAATAGCTCTTTCTCTCTCTCCAGCTCTTCTCTTTGTTTCCTGCAATAATTTAATTTTAAGTTCTGTTCAATAAAAGAAATTCATCGTATCAGTGCTGTCTTCGCCTATTCTAAGGAATGAATGGATCGTATACATGCAATGACGTTTTAGAATAAAGCTGGTACAGTTTTCCTCAGTGAAATATCTCTGCTCTTCTCTCATATTTACACTAAAGCATTCCAGAAAACCATAGACCTCCATGGCCTGGAATTTGCTGGCTCCTTGCTCCACTGTTAGCAATGGAGTAAAATCAGCACCAGTCAGCTGGACATCTGGGATGATGGTGACTTTATCTTACCATTTAAGGCTAAGGTTCCCAGATTCCAACATGCAATAGACAATAAATGCTGGCCTGGTCAACAGCAATCGAATCCCAAGGATGATTTTATTTAAGTGGACAAATTTCACCAAGTCTTGGCAAAGATCTTACGGCCAAGTTTGCATCATTTGTTGTGTCTCATTTGCCACATAAAAGATTACCGCATTAGATTAAGCTTAAACTTTTACTTGTTTTTGATTTAGGCAAGTCTTTAGATTTTTATTTTAAGACCCAATAGCAACGTCTCAAATGATTAGTGATCGCTTATGTGTGAAAATAACACTGAGTGATGGCCAATGGCCTGAATCACTTTTAGGAATTTTTTTTTGCTCTATTGTAGTTTCAAATAAGGGAATTGAGAACATAACTTCCAGTCTAACCCAGTAGCATTGCCCTTGTGACTCCATATAACTTGGAATGAAATTAGACTCTTTGGCCCAGAGCAAGGTTGCACCTGTTTTATTCAATGCAATCCACCTGAAGCTTGCAAAGGATTAAAGTGTTCACAATCTTTTGCTCTGGTTTAAAATGCATTGTGCTGGAAGATAGCTCGTGCCCATCAAACTGATCACAGTCCCAAGATAAATTCATCAGCATTTGGAGTCTCAATAACTGCAGGATTTCAAGGAAGCTCTGATAACTAAACTCTTAAGATGCAAGCACACGTAAAAACTTTTCAGTGCTAGCATACTGGAATATAACTCTTAAATCCCTGTTTTTTTTTTGAAATCATGATCAGTTGTTTCAAATCATGTTCTTGAATCCTGCGGTGCAGAAGGATTTGGCCATTCGGCCCATCGAGTCTGCACCAACCACAATCCCACACAGGCCCTATACCCATAACCCCATGCATTTACCTTAGCTATTCCCCTGACACTAAGGTGCAATTTAGAATGGCCAACCAACCTAACCAGCACATCTTTGGACTGTAGCAGGAAACTGGAGTATCTCTAGGAAATCCATGCAAACATGGGGAGAATGTGTGACCAAAAGAGAAAATACTGGAAAATCTCAGCAGGTCTGGCAGCATCTGTAAGGAGAGAAAAGAGCTGATGTTTCGAGTCCAGATGACCCTTTGTTATCTTTGTCACTGTTCATTTTTGAGCTTTGGCAAATGGTTATCTGGACTCAAAACGTCAGCTCTTTTCTCTCTTTACGGCGGATGCTGCCAACTCTGCAGAGATTTTCCAGCATTTTCTCTTTTGGTGGCAGAATATGTTAATAGGACAACAAAGGTCAGTGCTCAGTGGGAGCAAAACTGAAAAACCAAGATAGGTGGCTGTGTGTGGGGGGTGGGAGGAGTAGGGTTTTAATAGGAAACCAAAACAGAAAAGTTGGGGGGGGGTTAGAATGGAGGGGAAAGTTTGCAGTCTAAAATTGTTGAATACAATGTTGGCTGGAAGTTTCCAAGCGTTCACACTGGCGCTGACAGTATATCCCCAATCATGGGTTTCACATCAGCGAGGGCTGCATTCAACAGTAAATCCTATTGGCAGGATCAGAAGGGCAAACAACTTCAGAGTCCAATAATATTAAACAGGTGTACTGTTCTTGAGAGGTTGACTTGGCTGCTTTCAAGCTGAATTCGGTGGTCGTGCTGCTTTCACTTGATAAACCTGATGCTTCTGATGTTAAGTTGATTTAAAGATGCAGACAGTTTATTTGATCTTCTGGAGACTGCTGTGCTGAGTTGACACGTTGCTTTTTATGCAGCACCCGTAGTCATTACAATCAGCAGGCAGGGTTCAAAACTTACAAATTGGGTAGATAAACAGTGACTCTGGATCCCTTTGGCATTTTGGGTGCTTGTCCTATTCTGTTAGGAAAGCAAGTGCTTAAAGCACAAAAGGGTTGGGTTGGCACATGACCTTCTCCCAACTGCCCAGGAATACAATAAGACTACGAACAGTGTATTCCAATTGTAGTTTGATTAGATCAGGCTCTGACATTGCTCAAGTGGCTATGCCTAATTAGTTATTTCCACTCATTGAGTATCTAGATGCATTTCTGGACATGGTGCTCCTGGAATAGGGGATGTGATTCCTTAATATTTCCCTGAGGTCATTGGCCTTCTCGTCGGTGGGGTCTTCCGGGCTTCCCAGTGGCGGAGGGTGCATAGGACAGAGGTGGTCTGTGGCTGGCCAGTGATGGGTTGCCTCCATTTCCACGAAACATGTCACACAGAAAATCCTGACCACTGGCAGCAATCTTGCTAAAACAATTCTAAATGCAGAATGAGCATGAAAATGGGAGAGAAGCATGCCAAATTTTTGGGTTGCAATCATACGGCACTTGGAAAGAAAAACAGCCAGGATGTAATTCTCACCAGTAAGGGGAGGAGCAGTGAAGCCAGTTGCTGAGCTCTAGGGGCACCATTGTGCATGCGTCCTGATCTCCCAGTGTATTGAGTACACAGTGTACACTAGGAGATCTCTTATCATTCCCTGAACCTTTCTCTCACCCCCTCCTCCCTTCGTGGACATTGAATCTTGCTGCTGATTACTCACTGTGCCAGTCTCCTGCCCCACCCCAGCCAATCACCACTCCGGATATCACCCTCTCCCCGTTGGCTGCCTCAACAGATCCCCATCCCCCACCAGTTGCAGAGTTACCTCCTCTGGCCCTACCCGATGGGCAGTGCCAAGGTGTCAGGCTGGCATCGGCCAAGAGGCACTGACCCTGATCATCCAGGGGACTTCAATGGCCTCTGGTCCCAGTGGCAAGGCCATCACATCAGATCCCTGTTGGCGGAGACTATATGTGATCCTCGCCAGTGAGGACCTCGACCAGCGAGCAGGTAAGGGCAAGTGAGCCCAGATGATAGCATCCAGGACTCACTAGTTTAATTGAATGAATGGATATTGAAATAGGCTTTGTGTCCTTTCTGGACATGAACCAATTTTGCCAGCAAATTAGTTCCGATAACATCGAGGGGCTACAAATTTTTGCCCAATTTTATCAGCTCGTCATGTCGATCGACCAACGGATGAACCAATAAGATCACCCCCAGAGTCATTAGTGCGTTTTTTGGAGAAGGTCATTGATTGATTGAGGGTTATAGGTAGGCCTAGTAGGTAGGGATATGATCAGTGCAACTTGTGGGCCGAAGGGCCTGCTTGTGCTGTAGTTTCTCTGTGTTCTATGTTCTATTTCAATGTTGTTGGAACGTGGAAGGTTCAATGATGCAAATTGTGTCACTACCTTCATAGAATCATAGAATCCCTACAATGCAGAAGGAGGCCATTCAGCCCATCAAGTCTGCACCGTCTACAATCCCACCCAGACCCAATCCCCGTAACCTAACACATTTATCCTGCTAATTCCCTGACACTAGTGTCAATTTAACAAGGCCAATCAATCAAACCAGCACATCTGCGGACTGTGGGAGGAAACCGGAGCACCCGGAGGAAACCCATGCAGACACAAGGAGAACATGCAAACTCCACATAGACAGTGACCCAAGATTGGAATTGAACTTGGGTCCCTGGCACTGTGAGGGAACAGTGCTAACCACTGCCCAAGTCACTGGAATGTGGCTTTAATCTCAGTAATAACATTATTATTATTATTCTTCAATATTAATCTCAATATAATCTCAGTGGAAAAAATATTATTTGATAGTTTTCACGATAATTCTAAGATACTGACCTCACAGATCACGACCAAATTGATGTTTGGCAATATGTGAATGAGTTTGAATGGAGTCTTGATTCATAATATCACTTCTGAAAAATTTGTTGCTGGATTGCCACTGCTTGAAGACTATTTTGAAGGTAGAAACATGGGGGAAGATGTGAGAGTGGATTCAGATGTAAACGGGTGAAACAATCATCAGTAACTTGATATTTGAAGTAATGGATTAAAATGAATGTGCTGCACTAAAACTTTATCTGTCGTACATTGACCTTCAGAGGTTAACTTTTTCACAACGCTAATTAGGAAATTGCATTAGATTGTTATTTAATTATTATTTTCAAAAGGTGCCATTCTCTTTGTCAGACGTATTATTATCCTTCAAGAGGTTCCAGTGCTCGAGCGTTGGGTTAAGTTAATTGGTGCCCAAATTAAAAAGTTCAATGCCAGCCCAAAATTTGAATGTGGGTCTCATTAATACTAATTGGTGAGTTCTGGCACTTGTCAATACTTCTGTAGGCGGCCTGCCAATTTGGACAAAATGTGAGGAAATAAAATCAAAATACTGTGGAAAATCTGAAAATAAAAATAGAAAATGCTGGAAAAACTCAGGCCTGGCAGCACCTGTGGACAGAGAGGTACAGTAGCGCAGTGATTTGCACTGCTGCCTCACAGTGCCAGGATCCGAGTTCAATTCCTGGCTTGCGTCATTGCCTGTGCAGAGTCTACATGTTCTCCCCGTGTCTGCGTGCGTTTCTCCCACTGTCCAAAAGATGTGCTGGTTAGGTGCATTGGCCATGCAAAATTCTCCCTCAGTTTACCCAAACAGTCGCCGGAGTGTGGCAATCAGGGGATTTTCACAGTAACTTCATTACAGTGCTAATGCAAGCCTATTTATGACTAATAAATTAAAAAGAAGCATTTCTCGTCTGTCTGACTCTTCTTCATCACATTTCAGGAAGGTCTTAATTGCCCTAGAGAGAGTACAGAGATTTGCGAGAACATTGTCAGGTCTTGTAAATTGTAGCTATGAGGGAAAGCTTGTAGGCGAAGATTATTTGTCTTAGCACAGAGGAGGCGGAAGGATGACTGGATTGTTCAGGGGCTTAGATAGATAGACAGGAAAGACTTTTTCCCCCTGGCTGAGGGCTTCATTAGCAAGGGACATAGATTTAAAGTGACTGTAGAAGGATTAGAGGGGATATATGGAAACATTTTTTCAGCTAGAGGGTGGTAGGTGTGTGGAATTCACTGCATGAATCGTTAGCTGAGGCTGGAACGCCCAGCTCGGGTATCTGGATCTCTGTCCATGAAGTGCTGGAACCTGCAAGGCTCTGGACTAGGTGACAGGAAGTGGGATTAACGTGAGCGGCCGTTGTTTTCTTTTCATCTTTTGACCGGAGCAGACACGATGGGCTGAATGGCCTCGTTCTGTGCATAACATTTTAGGTTATTTATTCGTCACAAGTAGGCTTACATTAACAGTGCAATGAAGTTACTGTGAAAATCCCCTAGATTGCACCTGACCAGCACGTCTTTCACACTATGGGAGGAAACCAGAGCACCCAGAGGTGACCCACACAGACACGGGGAGAATGTGCAGACTCTGCACAGACAGTGACCCAAGCTGGGAGTTGAATCCGAGTCACTGTGAGGCAGCAGGGCTAACCACTGTGCCACCAAGTTTTTATGGTTCTGTGGAATATCTGATCAGATTCTGTTCTAGAACGTGCAAAGATGAGGTGCCTTTAGTTAGCTGAGGGTTTTCTATTCTACTTGGAGCTTGTGGGATTATTCATGAGGTTAGGTTGGGGGATTAGTGGGTAAAATATGTGGGGATGTGGGGGTTGGGCCTGGGTGGGATTGTGGTCGGTGCAGACACGAAGGGCCGGAGGGCCTCTTTCTGCACTGTAGGGTTCTATGCTTTCTATTACAGACAGTAGGATATAGATACTGCTCAGTGCCACCATGATAATTTAAATATTTTCTTGGAATGATGACCATTAATGGCCACTTGCTTACCAAGCTTGTGCTTTGTCATTCAATGATAATGTTGTGTTACATATGTTATTACTTGAAGACTGAATAATTTACTAACTTAATTATAGCTAGAAATTAGTATCTTGATTCATTAATTCCCAAATAGGATTCCAGCAAATCAAAATTTTATTCTGCAAGAATTTCATAGGCAGAGCAATAATTTAGTTTGAATACATATATCTGTGTATTATAAATTTTGATCTGCTGCAGGTGCCACTTAGGCATAATGACATTAGTCACTCGAACTGTGGGCTTCATGTCTTTATTTTATTGATTCTCAGGACCCTATATCAATCTGTATGACTCTGTGTCCCAGAGGAGTAATAACAATCCCCTTTCATGACCAAAACCGAACATCAGTGCCTTTTGCACATGTGGCTATTCGATTTCTCTCGAGGCTGGTTGAATTAATACCAAACCAAATGAAGTTTGGTTCAAATCATTTCATTTCTGTGTTCCACCATCTGCTAAGGTGTTGAGAGCAATGGGGTCAGAGTCATTAGGCTGGATTTTCATCCTTCAGGGTGGGTAGCAGGAGTTGGGAAAATTCCTGGCTTGGCCCACCTGCCTCAGGAGAAAACAGCCAGAAAGATGGAATTTTCATTGTGAATGGGTGGGGCCAGGGTGCGGCTGGACCTGCCACCTGGGAGGAGGCTGCCAGGGTGTTTAAAGGCTGTTTTAAAAGGCCTGCCTCAGAACTGTGGTACTTTATCCCAGCTGTAATGAAAGGCCCTCCAGTCCTTGCCTCACACACTGCTCACCCTCCATGCCACCTCTTGTGCCCCACCCCTTTGGAGCCCCCCCCCCCAAGCCAACTTATGCCTGTGGCTCTCCATGCTCCCACGCCAAATATGTCCTGCACCCGGTTCTGATGGCCTCATCTGCTTCCCATGTCAATCTATGGCACTTCCATACTCACTCACCCACAGTACACTGTCCAGAATCATTGAATCCTATAGTGACAATAGGATGTGTAAAGAAAACCTTTAAAAAAAACTCATACGTTGACTGACTTCTTTAAAAAGAAACTTGTTTACTACAGGCTAATTAAAATGTCAATCATCCAGCCCCTAAATGTCAATAGTTTAAACTGTAAAAATGTGAAACCTTCTTAAATAAAGTAAGCAATGCACAATTGACAGACAAGATCAGAGAGCGAGCTCTGTCAATCAAGGAATGGTTTCCTTTGGGTTCAGGTGTTTCAGTGCTCCAGTTGATGTCAGGCCTCTCAGACAAGAATGAATACTTTATTCCATGGGGGAGGTGAGGTGCTGTGAACACATTCAAAAGCTAGTCTGATTCCATAAATATTGCAGATGACAAGGACATGCCAATCCCTGCAATGGACCTGACAAGGCTGGGAGTGCAGGATGCAGGCTCATGACCTGAACAGTTCTGCACCATTAAAGGACTCTTCTGAAAATAGAAAACCCTGGGACTGGGATCAGGAATCCAGGAATTGGTTCCTGGCTGCCATTTTCATTCTTCCATGGAGTTTCCCTAACCTCATGGAAATCCAACCCCATTTTTGTTGAATATATTCAAATAATGACGCACAATAAAGAATATATTTTCCTTATCAGTGGGTCACCTTTCTGCATTTTCGCAGCATAATTACTAATAGCCAATGATAAAACAGAAGTTGAGCTTCTTATCTTGATCTCATCAGGATGGATGCAAGAAGGCCAAATTTCAAAGCGAGTAACAATTTATATTGCATGAGAAAAGGGTGCTTATTGGTTGGCAAATGGACTTGATTGGCCAATGTGTTGCCATGGAAAAGAACCAAGGAGCTATTGTTCCCGATAGTTTTGACATGTTCCTTTTGCCTGCAGCAGATAAATCAATATATATAGCCTCTAGCAAGCGTGTGAATCATATTGCAACTGATAATCTTGATTGTTAGTCTGATTCTTAGCACACTGAGCATTCTGTCTCCTGCGGTATAAATGATTTCTCCCTTTGACATTGGGCATTCTTACATCTGTCCTGATCTGTGCAAGACACAGCTTCAACAACATGTCCCTTTTTATAGCAATAGTCAATCAGTAGCACGGAAATTGAGAATTGGTCCCTATAACCTCTATAATCCCCTCTCCCTGCAATCTCTGTATTTTGTGTTGTTTTTAGTGCCTGATTGATTTTTCGGGCTGAAATTTTGCTTCAAGGACACGGAACAGAATACTGAACTTTCTCCAGGTCCAAACTTGTCCTGGGTGGCGATGGGAAGAGACACTGGGATTTTTGGAGACAATCCTTTAATTGTCATGGAGATATGGTCTCCATCCTTCTGAGGCTGGTGACTGAACTCTCAAAAGCTGGAGGGCCAACCAGAGGCAAGACTAACAGAGAGAGTGTTTCAACGTGGTAGTGCTCTCTCATCAACCTTTCAAAGAAATCTTTAAATAAAAATCAGAAAAAAAAAAGTGAATGGGGTGGGGAGATGGCAGAATCCCTCTATTTGGTCATCTATGGTTCCACCCCCACCCACTCAGGCAGGGAAAACCTGTAGGTCAGCTTGGAGTACTGGCTAATCACTCTGGCCTGCTGCTGGATGCTGTCTCCAACTGCCCACCACCTCGTCCATCACCCTGCAGCACAATGGTGCGGTGGTTAGCACTACTGCCTCACAGTGCCAGGGACCAGGGTTCAATTCCAGCCTTGAGTGACTGTCTGTGTGAAATTGGCATGTTCTCCCTGTGTCTGCGAGGGTTTCCTCCAGATGGTCCGGTCTCCTCCCACAGTGCAAAGATAAGAACATAAGAAATAGGAGCAGGAGTAGGCCACCTAGCCCTTCGAGCCTGCCCCGCCATTCAATAAGATCATGGCTGATCAGAAGTGGATCAGTTCCACTTTCCCGCTTTCTCCCCATAACCCTTAATTTCCCTGTCTATCAAAAACCTATCCACCCGTGACTTAAATATATTTAGCGAGGTAGCCTTCACTACTTCAACGGGCAGAGAATTCCAGAGATTCACTACCCTTTGAGTGAAGAAGTTCCTCCTTAACTCTGATCTAAATTGCCCCCCCTTATCTTGAGGCTGTGCCCTCTAGTCCTGCTATCCTTTCTAAGTGGGAAGAATCTCTCTACCTCTACCCTATCTATCCCCTTCATATAAGATCCCCCCTCATCCTTCTAAACTCCAACGAGTACAGACCCAGTCTATTTAGTCTCTCTTCATAGTCCAACCCCCTCATCTCCGGTATCAGCCTTGTGAACCTCCTCTGCACTCCCTCCAAGGCCAATATATCGTTCCGCAAGTGCGGAGACCAAAACTGCACACAGTACTCCAGCTGTGGCCTCACCAGGACCCTGTACAGTTGCAGCAAGACCTCTCTACTTTTATATTCTATCCCCCTCGCTATAAAGGCCAACATTCCATTAGCCTTCTTGATCACCTGCTGCACCTGCAGACTGGGTTTTTGCAACTCGTGCACAAGGACCCCCAGGTCCTTCTGCACTGTACATGCTGCAGCTTTTCGCCTTTTAAATAATAATCCCTCCTACTATTACTTCTGCCAAAGTGGATAACCTCACACTTGCTAACATTATGCTCCATGTGCGGGTTAGGTTGGTTGACCATGCTAAAAATGCCCCTTAGTGTCAGGGGTTAGCAGGGTAAATAGGGACAGGGCTCAATGGGATGAATGGCCTCCTTCTACACTGTAGGGATTCTATGATCAGAAAATTGAAGGCCTCATTCACCTCCATTTGGGCCTCCAGGGCCCAAAATTCAGCCTTGGTGTTTGTGTTCTTTGAGTTCTCTCTCTGTCTCTCTAACAAATAGTCTACTTAAAGTTATGCAGAATATATTGCACAGAAATAGATCAACCAGTCCATGCTGGCATTTATGTTCCACTCAAACTTCTTCCCCTCCCTTTTCATCTAACTCTCAGCATAATCTCGAATGAGCAGGTTATTTAATGAGAATAAATTGGAAAGACTGGGCTTGTTTCCACTTGAGTTTAGAAGAATGAATGGTGAAGTATGCAAGATACGAAATGTTCTTAACAAGGTGGACGAGGAAAGGATGTTTCCTCTTATAGCTGAGTCCAGAACAAATGGATACTGTTTTAAGATTAGGGGTTGCTCCTGTAGGGCAGAGATGAGAATTTTCTTCTCTCAGATGGAGCTCTCTGCCTCAGGAAGTAGTGGAAGCAGGGTCACTGAATATTTTAAAGGTGGCGTAGAGAGATTCTTGTAAGGCAGAGGAATCAACGGTTATTGGAAGCAGCTGAGGAACGTGGAACTCAACAGATTAGCCATGACCATATTGAATGGAAAAACAGGCTCGAGGAGTTGAATGGCCTGCTTCTGCTACTATTTTGTGTGTTTATATATAGTTACAAACCTCTATTCACTACATCCTAATAACCTCCCTTTAATCATATCTGTTCTATTTACCTCAATCAATCCTTGTGGTACCAGGTTTCACCTTCTCAATGCTCTCATAGATGTAGGGCCCAATTTTACCATTGCATCACATCCGTTTTTGGGAGTAAAAACTTGGTAAAGTTGGGTGTGAGATGATTAGTGCGATCTGTGCCCGTATCCGAGCAGATGCCCAATTTACCAACTGCTCTGCACTAATAACCACAGAGATCCAATGAATTTCCAACACAAAAGTGGACGTTCTCTTCACATATTGTTTCATCTCAGAGAAAAACAACTTCTGCTTAACATGCCAACCACCTCTTTGATTCTCATCGAGCATGAGTCTGTCCTGGTAAACTAACCTTCCCTTTTGAAAGAAATAATATATACGTTGAAATAATTCATCCTGAATTCTTCCTGTGGAAAAATGGTCGAAGTATCCTGGAACCTGAATCATAGAATACCTACAGGGCAGAAGGAGATCATTCGATCCTTCAAGTTTGTACCAACCACAATTCCAGCCAAGCTCTATTCCCACAACCACACGTATTTACCCTGCTAATCTTCCTGACATTAGGGTCAATTTAGCATGGCTAATCAACCTAATCTGCACATTTTTTGGAGGAAACCAGAGCGCCCAGAGGAAACCCACACAGACATGGGGAGAATGTGCAAACTCCGCACAGACATTGACCCGAGACTGGAATTGAACCCAGTTCCCTGGCGCTGTGAGACAGCAGTGCTAGCCACTGTGCCACCCTGCCGCTTTATAGCTCATGACATGCATGTCGATATATACACAGCATTTCCTTTTTAGCCATGGTTAGCACAATCACTTTGTTTAAATTAAATCTTGTGGTAGGTTTGAATATTTAACGACAGGAAAGTGTCTATTCTGCTCATTTTCTGTTGGCTGCAAAAGCATAATTGCTTACTATGAAAAATGCATTTTGCTGAAGTCATTTACTCAGTATGGGCACAGAAACCATGTTGATTTATGGCTGTGAGTCTTTTCCCCAAAGAATTTAAATTGGCATGAAATTTCATAATTAAAGTGAAAACATGCAACAGGATGAAATTGTCAACTGATGTCCCAGTGAAGTGTTATCAATATTTCAATAACTCGCTACCTGACTAATTGAAAATAAAAATCCTCTTAAAGCTGGTTGAAATTAGATACACCTACATTATTGTAATTTAACAAAAAAACTTTTCTTGAAAAGATGTGGAGACACAAATTTTGAATGATTGCCATTCACTTAATCAGAATATAAATGTCCTTTCAACATGTACAAATTGGCTTCAGTGTAATACTTTTTGACACATTGGAATGATTTATTCTGAGACCGTGTTGACTGAAATATTCACTGTTTAACAGTTAAATATGCTGTGCAATGCTTTGACAAGACCCATGTGAATTTCTATAGTTCATGTTTCTGGCAACTTTGAGATTATCTTGGACATCAAATTAAATGATGAAAACCCATTGCATGCTGTTTTCAATTTCCGAGATCATTTCAGCATTCTGTAACTGGTTCTTTCATTAGCAGTATGGTCAGTCCTTTATGGTTCATTTTTAATGGTCATTTAAAGGTACAATGATGCAATTCCACCTCTTGAGCAGTTTGAGTGCTTTAACTTCTTCTCTCGATGTGAAAATAATTGACTAATGCTAATGTGAGTATAGACTGAAATAATTGCATCGTTGCAAAGCTGATGTATAAATTATATTCCAATTGCCCAAAGTGCAGTTTTCAAAAATTTTATAATACTCATCTTGACATTTGGCTAGCACAAGGCTGATGAATGTATTCCAAACATATGGTTAGCAGTGCTGCCTCACAGTGCCAGGGGACCTGGGTTCGATTCCCGGTTTGGGTTACTGTGTGGAGTTTGCACATTCTCCCATTGTCTGTGTGGGTTTCCTACAGATGCTCCAGTTTCCTCCCACAGTCCAAAGATGTGCTGGTTAGGTGTATTGGTTACGCTAAACTCTCCCTCTGTGTACCTGAATAGGTGCCAGAGTGAGGGAGAATACTGGAGCATCCAGAGGAAACCCACACAGACAGAGGGAGAACATGCAGACTGCACACAGACAGTGATCCAACCGGGACTCAAACCCGAATCTCTGGTGCTGTGAGGCAGTAGTGCTAACCATTGTGCCACCATTTGAGTTGATTTGATATATTATTGTCACATGTATTAACATACAGTGAAAAGTATTGTTTCTTGCGGACTATAACCGTTCCACTTAAAGAGGTGCTAATATCCACTGTGACTGCCGATCAAATCCCAAAGAAATACTTAAGATACCTGACCTTGGAAAATACATCCTTTGTCCAACACCCAGGAGAAGTGGGAGATCTCGTGCCTTGTGGCTTCCCCAAGTTGCTAGGACCTGTAATATTGCTGTGCGAAACTGATTCTAGACAATTTACCATCTAACTGATAGCAGCAGGAAGAGGCCTGGCCCTCATCTACACTGAAGTATTGGAACATCTGTAATACTGCCTTCAAGACTAATTCATCTTTGCTTACCTTCTTCCAGTGTCTGAGTCCTCATTTCTGGAAAGACAAATCACTCTACAACAGTTTCAACCTCGGGTTTAAAGTTTGTTTATTTATTCGTGTTACAAGTAGGTTTACATTGACGCTGCAATGAAGTTGCTGTGAAAATCCCCCATTCGCCACTCTCTGGCACCTGTTCTGGTAGACTGAGGGGGAATCCAGCATGGCCAATGCACCTAACCAGCGCATCTTTCGGACTGTGGAAGGAAATCAGAGCACTCAGAGGAAACCCACACAGACATGAGAGGAACCAGCCTCCCATCCATTGACTCTATGCTTCCTGCTGTCTCGGCAAAGCAGCTAGCATAGTTAATGACCCCACGCACTCTGGACATACTCCCTTCCACCTTCTTCCGCCGGGAAATAGATACAAAAGTCTGAGGTCACGTACCAACCGACTCAAGAACAGCTTCTTCCTGCTGCTATCTTTCTCTACACCCTAGCTATGGCTGTAACACTACATGCTTTACTCGTTTCTTTCTCTATGAACGGTATGCTTTGTCTATATAGCGCGCATGAAACAATATTTTTCACTGTATGGTAATACACGTGGCAATAAATCAAATCAAATATGTAGACTGTGCACTGACAGTGATCTGGGAATCAAACCTGGGTCCCTGGCACTGTGAGGCAACAGTGTTAGCCGTTGTGCCACCCTAATCACTGTGCCACCATGCCACCTTGCTGGCCTTTGCAGAAATATACCATTGGACATTTGATTGTGAACTCTGGATTTATGTGAAACCATAATTATTTTTGTTGTGGTCTTGCCCTAAACCATTTTTCCATTATATCCTCTCTTATGTGGAGATGCTGGTGTTGGATGGGGTTAGACACAGTAAGAAGTCTCCCTACACCAGGTTAAAGTCCAACAGGTTTATTTGATAGCATAAGCTTTTGGAACACAGCTCCTTCATCAGGTGAGTCAACTTGCCTGAGCCAGAACAGGTGAAGTTAATAAATAATACAATGGCCTGGGTTTTATTAATAGAAGCATGGAGTACAGAAGTAAGGAGGTTTTGCTGAACTTATATAAGACAATAGGTAGGCCTCAGCTGGAGTATTGTATACATATTGTATCTGGGTGCTATACTACAGGAAGGATGTGAACACATTAGAGTGAGTGCAGAAGAGTTTACAAGAAATGGTTCCAGAGATGGGAAAGTTTAGTTATGAAGATAGGTTGAAGAAGTTGGGACTGTTCTTCTTTGAAAGAAGGGGAGATTTGATGAAGTAGTTCACCATCATGAGGGGACTGGACAGAATAGATGGGGAGAAACTGTTCCTGCTTGGAGAAGGATCAAGAATGAGTGGGCACAATTAAAGTGATTTACAAAAGAAGCATGTGTGATGTAAGAAGAAGCTTTTCCATACAGCGAGTGGTTCTGATCTGGAATGCACTTCCTGGAAGTGTGGTGGAGGCAGGTTCAATCAAGGCATTCAAGAGAGCATTAGATGATTATTTGAATAGAAACAATGTGCAAGGGTATGGGCAAAGGCAGGAGAATGGCACAAAGTCATTTGTTCACTTGGGGATTCTGTACAGGCACGAGGGGCTGAATGGCCTCCTTTTACACTAACTTTTTTTGATTCTGTAAATGGGTTTTGGAGGAGGATTCAGATCAGAAAAGGAGATCCGTGAAGGAGGCAACACACCACCTTCTCCTTTCCCACCTGAGACCCGACTAGACTTGCCTTTTGCCCACCTCATCCAGCTGCCAAAATATTGTAACTGGGCAGGAAGTAGCTCTTAATTCGCTATTAATTGATGAGTTAAGGGTATGAATTGGCACATGGATAGACTGGCTACCCATTAAATTATAAAATCCCCACAGTGCAGAAGGAGGCCATTTGGCCTATTGAGTCTGCATCAGCTCCCCAACCAAGCATCTTGCTCAGACCCGCCCTCTGCCCTATCCCTGTAACTTCACACGTATCCCACTAATCCCCCTGACCTGCGCATCTTTGCACACTAATGGGCAATTTAGCCTAGTCAGTCCACCTAACCTGCACATCTTTGGAATGTGGGAGGAAACCAGAGCATCTGAAGGAAAATCCATGCTGACACAGGGAGAATATGCAAACTCACCCAAGGCCAGAACTGAATCCAGTTCCCTGGTGCTGTGGGACAGCAGTGCTAACCACTGTGCCACCATGCTGCCCCAGTTCAGAGGTGGGTGTAGGCAGCAGGAAAGATACCCACAATGGTTTACAGTTTCCCCACCACCTTCAAATCCCCCACTGAAGACTGTAAAACTCTGCCCTGGGTGTCACACTCTATTCATAATGGTTACGCTTGTGAAGTGCCTTGGGACATTTCATTCCATTAATAGCCCTATAGACATATAAGTTGTCCCTGCTCCCCAGTGTCTTTCTCATCTGGTGAAGCCTGTTCCAAACCTCCCTGTAGGCCAAGGTTAGGCTTAAAATCAGCCTTAATTCTTTATTTGTGGAAGGAAAGAACCTGTTTTATTCCATCATTGTTACTGATGATGCAATTGATATCAGAAATATTTAATTTTGGGAATCAAGTGTTTGAATCCTGATACACCCTCAGAAGTGTTGTGATTACTTTGAGAAACACGTTATTTATTTAAACATTTGAAAAGTCAAATATTGTTTGGTAAGTTTAAGAGATAGTGTCATTATTTGGGATTTTTAGTTCAACATTTTAAATGGAATAGTGAGGGGGTTCATATTGATACAGTAAAGTGTCACTGAATGTGAAGACGTTTGAAGATATTATAACCTGATTCAATCAAGTTTACTCTATTAAGAACATGCACCAGAGGGATTAAGGGATTACACAAGATAAACCATTGAGTGGTACAGAGATCCATAGCTCCATTACTCTGAGTGGGTGCGGGTGAGAATGTTAGAAGCATTTTTGCTTTTTGCTGAATACTGTATTTATGATGCTTTGAATTCTGCTGCTTTATATAGCTAATTTTTACACTATGTAATATTAGTCAAAACAGAAAATGATGTTGGGTCTGAGATGCATAAAGAAGCCCAGAAATGCCATTGATTGGTTTAGAGCAGCCAATTGCTGTCCATACAAAATGTGCCCTCAATAAACTAAAACTAAAGACTCAATTCAAAATAATATCTTCAAATTTACTTTCATAGAAGCATAGGATCCCTACAGTGCAGAAGCAGGCCATTCAGCCCATCGAGTCTGCACTCACTCTCTCTAAGGGAGACCACCCTGACCCTATTCTCGTAACCCCACATATTTACCCCGTTAATCCTCCCAACCTGCACATCTTGGGACACTGAGGGTCAATTTGGCATGGCGAATCCACCTTTCATTAAGTATCACTTTTCAAGACTGACCAATGTTGCAAAGTATTACTGAACATATGTGCAGTTCATTTAACATGATGAGTGATGATGAAGGACCAACGCTCTGAAAGCTCATGATTCCATATAATCCTGTTGGACTTTAACCTGGTGTTGTGAGATTTCTTACCCCAGTTCAACACCAACATTTCCACATCATAGATATCTAATAGGTGACAGGATTGCTTTCCATTGTCTGAAATAGATTGATATCTGGGGATTTTTGGCAAACACTATTTCCTCTGGCTTTTTGAAAATAAATAGTTTTGAAAACCTGTTTTCTTTAAAGGCATGCTGTCCAGTTTGTTTCACATTTAATTTGGGTTGTTGTATCGTCTATTAGGAAATATTGCTCTCAAGCTCTTGTTTCTTCTAGCTTCATTCCCAGGGAAGTACTTAACTTTTTGGTCGTAGCCTAGAGCAGCCTCGTTGCTGGTTTGAAAGTTGTTCATCTGAGAAAATGAACCAAAAAGCCTACAGCGCACACTGCACTGTTGCAATCCAAAATTAGAAAGGGAACTTAATGTTTGGTCCCAATTAATACAAGCAATAGACAGACGCCTCTCCTTGGTGGGGAGGTGTTGGGATTTCGTAAGTTAAATATGGAAGAAGCTTGCTCTATACCTCACTGCTAGATCCGTGTTCCAGCTTCATTACAATAAATATGATCCCAATTTTCTGCTTTTACATGAATATGAAGTAGCAGTATTAAATTATAAATGTAGTGCAGAATAATACAGATATAACTCGGTAAAGTTCAATCATGACATTTGGGCATTGTTAGGCTTATACTGAAGAGGCACACTTATAACAATTCTGACATAGAAAGCTGACTTTCAGTCTGGAGCCCTCGATCTTGGTCCCCCACAGATATTTACTCCTGTTCTACACACCCCCACCCCCATTCTTCATATCCAGAGAGAAGAAGAAAACTTCAGCACCTACCAGACATTTATGCACTGTCTGACTTCAGATCTCGTGAGACATGGCAAGAAAGTAAAAGTTAAGAAGAAAACTGCATCATGAAAATACAAGAGAAAATCTCAGAGAAAGGCAAATGGAATGGGAGACATACAGAGAGAGTGAAACAAGCATGCAGGAAAAGAACAGAGCAAGGGAAAGGACAGAATAATAGTACTGTGAAAGAATCACAGGGAGACAAACCAGACAAAAATACAGAAGCAATGCATGAAAGTATCTGTGATCCACCTAGACAGTCTGGCAGCCAAACAGAAAGACAGGGAAAGGGTGGGTGGATACAAGTAGAGCGACAGTCTGTATATGAAAGGAGACAAGTTATTTTGTGAATAAGCAATGCTAGGGCAGACCAAGCGTATTATAGAATGCTGCATTGTGAGTTGCGGAGTAAACACAAACATTTCCAACATCTTGGCCCAAATCTTAACTTCACTAATATGCTAAGTGTTTGCCAGCAGCAGCAGTACCATGGCAAGGATCTGACGCATATACATCTGTTAGCCATGCTTCAGGGAATCCATTAATTTTTCTTCAAAAATTAATTATTGATTAATGGTCACTACTGTAACCACTTGGCGTGGATTGGAAATTGGATTTTGAATCCACACTTCATTTTTTCATTTAAAATGTAAGTAATTTATTCCGCAACACTCCCCCTGCCCCAGCAAACATTATTAAGCTCTTTTCAGAATTCTTGACTTGCTGGAATTTATTTGATAATTTGTTATTTTTTGTAATGATTTTGATTTTTGTTTACACGAAGGTAAGCCTGTTTGTTTATTTTATCTGTGTCATAGCCAAATGCATTAGGACCTGATAAAAATTGTGTGACAGGATACAGATTTCAACTTTCAATTGACATTCTGTCTACATGCTAAGATTAAAATTCCTTCACATTTCGCTTAAGCAAGGGCAGCAGAAACAATATAATAATTCAGGTACAATTAGAAGAATTTTGACAGGGATCAATATATGTTAACACAGGTGCACACTTCCACCAAGCTCAGCACAGTGGCTAGCATTGCTGCCTCTCAGCGACAAGGACCTGGGTTCAATTCTTGGCTTGGGTCACTGTCTATATGAAGTTTGTACGTTGTCTGCATGGGTTTACTCTGGATGCTCCAGTTTGTTCCTACTGTCCAAAAGACGTGCTGGTTAGGTGCATTGGTCATGCTAAATTCTCTCTGTGTATCCGAACAGGTTCCAGAGTGTGGCGACTAGGGGATTTTCGCAGTAACTATGTTGCAGTGTTAATGTAAGCCTACTTGTGACTAATAAACTTTATCTGTGCAACTGAGTGAATCTAGGCTTTTACAACACGATAGTTTTGTCAGAAGAAAACAATCGCCTTGTGTATAATATTGATCGCTTTGTACAGGTAATGAAGCCAAGTTTTCTGATTATTCAATAACCAATTGCATTTATTTGCACAATTAACATAGGGAATAAAATTACAGACAGCATGGTAGGGTTGTAATCAGCGAAAATTACCACTCAATAAAAGTGTCTGATATTGGAATTACTAAAAGCTTGGTCAAAGTGATGGATCTTGAGGAGGATCTTAAAGAAGGAGAGAGAGACAGAACAGCAGAGAGATATAGCAAGGGAGTTCCAGAGCTTGGGGTCTCAACCACTAAAGAAGACAACATTGGAGCAAGACAATAGCCACTAAGGTTTGAAAGAGTTGAGAGAGATATGAAAAGGTAAAGTCTGGAAAGGATTTGTGCACAATAATTGAGAACTTGGAATTGCTTGAGAAGCCAGAGGCTGATGAAGCCAGCAACACAAATTTGATGGGTGAGTGGGGCTTGGTGTGGGTTCCGTTATGAATGGAAGTATTTTGGATTAGCTGAAGCTTTTTGGAGGGTTTAGGATGGGAGGATGGCCAGGAAAGCATTGGAATAGTTGAAACAAACAGAAAATGATGGAAAAACACATCTGGTCTGGCAGCATCAGTAGTGGAAGAGAACAGAATTAATGTTTCAAGCTTGGTTGGCCCTTCATTGTAACTCAAAGAGGGAAAATTTGCATTCAAAGGATCATCCTCTGCCGTTACTGCCACCTCCAGCATGATGCCACGATGAAACACACCTTCCCCTCACCCCGCCCCGCCACTCCATCATTCCGCAGGGGCTGCTTCCTCCATGACACCCAGGTCCATTCCTCCATTACACCAAACTCCCCATCCCTTTTCAATGGCACGTTCTCTTGCAATCACAGAAGGTGCAACACTGGCCCCTTTACCTCCTCCCTCCTCACAATTCAAAGCCCCAAATATTCCTTTTCAGGTTAAGCAGTGTTTCACTTTCATTTTCTTCAATTTGATTTACTGTATTCGCTACTCCCAATGCAGTCTCCTCTACACTGGGGAGACTAAACACAGACTGGCTGACCGCTTTGCGCTACACTTTGGCTCAGTCCGCAAGCCTAATCTGACCTTCCTGTCACTTGCCATTTTACCCCAGCTCCTTGCTCACATGTCTACCTGTCCGTCCATGGCCCATTGCAATATAGTAAAAAGTCTGACAACACCAGGTTTTAGTCCAACCGATTTATTTGATAGTATACGCACAAGCTTTCGAGGTTTCCCTCTTCACCAGGTGAATGGAGAGTTCTGAGCATTGTGAGATTGTCTGTGGGCTTGTGGTACAGTGAGGTGTTGAGGTGACTGTCCTTATTGGAGATGCATGTGTCCAAGAATGCAACTGATTCTGGGGAATAGTCCATGGTGAGTCTGATGGTGGGGTGGAATTTGTTGATATCATCATATAATTGTTTCAGTGATTGTTCACCATGAGGCCAAAGGAAGAAAATGTCATCGATGTATCTAGTGTATAGCATCGGTTGAAGATTCTGTGCAGTGAAGAAGTCTTGTTCGAACCTGTGCATGAAGATGTTGGCATATTGAGGTGCAAATTTGGTCCCCATGGCTGTTCCTTGTGTCTGGATGAAAAACTGGTTGTTGAAGGTGAAGACATTGTGGTCCAGGATAAAGCGGATGAGTTGTAAAATTGCATCTGGAAACTGGCAGTTGTCAGCATTGAGTACTGAGGCAGTCGCAAGCCCACAGACAATCTCACAATGCTCCACTTCTCCAGCTTCCACCCTAAACATGTTAAAGAAGCCATCCCCTATGGACAGGCCCTCCATATACACAGGATTTGCTCAGATGAGGAAGATTGTGACAGACACCTCCAGACCCTGAAAGATGCCCTCTTAAGAACAGGATATGGCGCGCGACTCATAGATCGACAGTTCCGATGCGCCACAGCGAAAAACTGCACTGATCTCCTCAGAAGACAAACACGGGACACAGTGGACAGAGTGCCCTTCGTCGTCCAGTACTTCCCTGGAGCGGAGAAGCTACGACATCTTCTCCGGAGTCTTCAACATATCATTGATGAAGACGAACATCTCGCCAGGGCCATCCCCACACCCCCACTTCTTGCCTTCAGACAACCACACAACCTCAAACAGACCATTGTTCGCAGCAAACTACCCAGTCTTCAGGAGAACAGTGACCACAACACCACACAACCTTGCCACAGCAACCTCTGCAAGACATGCCGGATCATCGACACGGATACCATCATCACACGTGAGAATACCATCCACCAGGTACACGGTAAATACTCTTGCAACTCGGCCAACATTGTCTACCTGATACGTTGCAAGAAAGGATGTCCCGAAACATGGTACATTGGGGAGACCGTGCAGACGCTACAACAACGGATGAATGAACATCGCTCGACAATCACCAGGCAAGACTGCTCCCTTCCTGTTGGCGAACACTTCAGTGGTCACGGGCATTCAGCCTCTGACCTTCGGGTAAGCATTCTCCAAGGCGGCCTTCACGACACACGACAGCGCAGAGTCGCTGAACAGAGACTGATAGCCAAGTTCCACACACATGAGGACGGTCTCAACAGGGATCTTGGGTTCATGTCACACTATCTGTAACCCTCGTGACTTGCCTGGGTTTGCAAAACCTCACTCACTGTGCTGTCTGGAGACAATACACATCTCTTTAACCTGTGATCAGTGCTCCTTCCACACACATTGTCAGCCACTTTAGGACTTGAACAGCAGGTTAGGTGTAAAGATTCGCATTCTAATCAGTAATCTCTAAACTGTCTGTGCTTTATATGCTCTGTCCAAGGCCAGAACTCTCCATTCACCTGACGAAGAGGGAAACCTCGAAAGCTTGTGCGTTTACTATCAAATAAATCGGTTGGACTAAAACCTGGTATTGTCAGACTTTTTACTGTGTTTACCCCAGTCCAACGCCGGCACATCCACATCACCATTGCAATATTCCAGTGAAGACTGGCACAAGCTGGAAAAGAAGCATCTCATCTTTTCATTCATGTTACAGCCCTATAAAGTTCAACAACTTTACACTGGGATCTTTGTCCTCCATCTTAACCCCTTATATCCCATACATTTTTAGTCTTGACGCAAAAACACTCCTTCCCCCTCCCCAACCCCTAGCATCCGGTCATCTGTATAAAAGCAAATTACGCAGATGCTGGAATCTGAAACCAAAAGAGAAAGTGCTGGAAAATCTCAGCAGGTCTGACAGCATCTGCAGGGTCCTTTTAGACTTTTTTCTCTCCTTACAGCTGCTGCCAGACCTGAGATTTTCAAGCATTTTCTCTTTTGGGCTCACCTGGTCATCTGTCTCTTGTACTTAAGATTGCTGCATTTTTGTTGTGATCTCTTCCAGCCACAGTGCAATATTTAACATATTTTCCCTCTCCCTAAGTTCTGATGAGGAGCCAAATTGAGTCAAAATGTTAACTCTTTTCTCTCTCCCTGCAGATGCGCGCAGATTTGCTAAGTTTTTCTAGCACTCGCTAGAGATTCAGATTCCAATACCTGCAGTATTTTGCTTATTTTATTGGAACAGTTGAGTCTGGAGGAGTAAAAGGCATAGGTGAGGTCTTTGGCAGCAAATGGATGGAGGCAGATGGGGGTGGAAGGTAGTGTTTGGGGATTGTGACAGAGAGGATATCAGATTGGAAACACAGCTGGACATGAGTAGGATGTTGAGTTGAAAACGGAATTCAGGCAGTGGCTGTGAGGGGAATGTAACTGGTGGAATGTTATGGCATTTGTGGCAGAAACCACACATCAGTTGATCGGCATGGCGAGCCGGTAAGATTCATGCCAAGCCAGAAATCGGGTTTGTGCCTGGTTTGGCACCGCAAGGAATGTTCCCAGTCCCGGCTTCACGCCCTTTCTGGGTGCAAAGCCAATTTGTATCTAAATGTCAGCGCATCATGCAAAGTTGTTACAACCTCACGGATGCTTACCACCTTGTCATGTTGGCGAGAATTAGTGCTGGCCTCCACCTGCGGAGACCAGACGTGATGGCCACACCAGAATCAGAGGTCATGAAGATCTTGGTTGGTTGGCCTGGTACTACTCACCTGATACCCTGGCATTGCCCAGTTGGGCATTATAAATGTTCCAGGGGCATTGCCAGGAGGTGGATCCTTTGTGGGGATGGGTGTTATACATAGTAACGGTGGGGGGGGGAGGCCTTATGTGGGGAGGGATTCAGAAGGCAATGCACAGAGAGAACTCTGCAGAGTGGGTTCAGGGGGTCAAGCAGGGGGATTCAGTGCAGGGTGGCATGTGGGGGAATCGCCATGGCTCTCAATAAGAAGGTCCAGATGCACCAATGCTGGTGATGACGGGGGTGTGGTTTCCGATGTCCATGACAGGGAGGTGGGAAGATGTCTCCCTGTTCGCCGAGAGATCGGGACACTCGGCACAATGGTGCCCAAGCGCTTTGAAGCTGAATTTTCCAGCAAGCGTAAGCTCTCTCTTCCCAGCTGGTGCGAATCCCACTACTGCCGCAATAACTGAATGTGGTAAGATTACCATGCCAAACTCACCCAAAAATCGGGTGTAAAACACCCATTTTCAGAGGCAAGGTGGGATTTTTCAGCTCTGCTGCACTAATTCAAAACATAGTGGGAAGGGGAAATATGACCAAGAAACAAGAAATTGCGTTCATGCCCGATTTCTACCCTCTTCTGATATTGCTGGCATAATCTGCCTTGCGCCTGGGAAGAGCACGAAGCTGATTTCAATAAGTATTAGATACTTTTAAGATCATTAGTGAGCCCGCCAATGGGAACCTGATGTGACCTGATGGGACAGAGGCCATTGAAGCCACCTGGATGGTCAGGTGCAGGGCTGGAGCAATGCACTTTGGGAAGTGCCCACAGGGGGCCTTAGGTTGGGGTATGAATGGGCCATGCCGGGGAGGGTTGATAGAAAGGGACAGAAGTGGGAACCCTGCACATTGGGGGCTGGTTGGTGGGGCTAGAGATCAGGGGTTGGGGCCGGTGAATGGGGGGGGGGTGGTGTCCGCCAATCAAGAGGCCAGTGATATCAGAGGTGACAGCAGTCGGGGGAGGTGAGATCTGCCAATTGGGGGGCTGACAATCAGGCGAGGCTCCGGGGGTGGGGTGGGGGCAGTGGGTACATAGTGGGGTACATTGGGGGGGTGCGTGAGGGTGAGTGGTGGATGGGGGTGATGTCCATTGAGGAGGTGGATATGACAGTTCTCTCAGTATACTGCATACCCTTGTACACAGTATACTGGGGAGATAGGGGCGCATGCGCAATAGTACCCCTAGCAGTTTGCAAATAACTTCTTAACATGAACAGGCTTTACCGCTTCCCCCCACTCCCCCTCAACCCCCACTTCTCTCTATCCCTCTTACCGGCACAGTACTGTAAATTCAGTGTAAAATCAGTGTGATTTACCTCGCTGGAAAAACAGGTGAGAAAACAGGAGGTTTTGGCATTTCAAACTTTTCTGAGAAAATTCTGCCCTCGAATCTTTTTGGTAAGCTTGTGCTTGGTGATCTCAATGTTTATTTGTAGGAACTTGTGGATTATCCATAACTGGATGTCAGCGAAACAGTCTAACAGGGTGGAAGTAGTGACAGGGTCAAGAGAGGATTGCACTCAGGAAAATGGCAATGTGAGAAAACAGTGGTGGAAGCCCATTTTGCTATGCCTCTCTGTCCCCTTTTACATTACAAAGGATTTTTAGATCTTCTTTAGGGTGGGGAGGGTGAGGAAGAACTGGACTTGTGCCAAAAGTGCAGGTCCATTGCTAATACGTCAGTGAAGAAGGAGGGAATCATTGTTGGTATCTTGTCTCATTTTCTGACTGTACAAGCACCAAGCACCCCAATGCCAGGGCATGAACTGTGGGCAGTGGGATGGCCACAAAGCTGCATCAACTGGGGTCAGACAGCCCAAAGACTGGAACACATAGGCTTGATTGTCTTAATTGGATCCATCCAGAATGCTTGCAGGTAACTGGGGCCTCTTTCAACAAGCAGTAGCCTCTGATTTGGAGGCTTTGTATCCTTCAGGAACGTTCAAGAATGGATTTTATGAGGTAATTACTGTCACCTGAGAACAAAGAACAAAACAGCACGGGAAACAGGCCCTTCGGCTCAACGAGCCCGTGCCGCCATTTTAACATTGTGAGTCCCCTCTTCCACCCATGACCCTTGACTACACTTATGGCACTCCACATTGGAAACCAGATTGAGGGGAGACTAATTTAGGGACAATTTGTTACACCAATCAGCCTAAGAGCACATCTTTGGGGTGTGGGGGGAAACCGGAGCACCTGGAGAAAAGCCACACAAACATGGGGAGAATGCGCAAACTCCCACAGACACTGGCCCAAATCCATGTATCTGCACAGCAAACAGTGATAGTCACTGAGCTGTCTTGTTGCCTGTCAGCTGCACCTATTCAGGATCAGAATGGAAGAGGACTAGAGATTTATACCCAAACTGTGACATGAAATTATCATTTCTTTCAGAATATTTATACCTCATTCAACACCACTAAAAGAGATTTATCTGTTTGTGGGATTTTGCTATGTGTAAATTTCATTCTCTACAGTGTGGCTATGCTTTATCTTTTTGCAAGATTCTGATTCTGCTCTTGCTACCTTGTTGGCTTTTCCATCAAAGAGATGCAGGAGAAGTTTCAGTTCCGAACTGATTTATTTGGCTTTGCTAGTGCTGAAACCAAAATGTTGTTATCAATGCAGGTTCAAATTTTTTGGTCCGCTGCACATCTGTCGAAAAATAGCTCAGCTTATCTCGGCTGGCCACAAGAATCCCAACGGCTTAAAAGCGAGTAAATTTTAACACAGCTTCTGAGATTGTCCTGATCCACACCAGAACCCGTACAGTCTGGAAGTCTTCACTCTCCAGCCCTGTAATTTTGAGGTATAATTACACTATCTGATTAAATAAAATCCTTACTTCACACCCATGGGGTTTGGCTAATTTAATAACATTCTGAAAGTAAAGTTTGTTTGTTAGTCACAAGTAAGGCTTGCATTGATACTGCAATGAAATTACTGTGAAATTCCGCTAGTCACCATAGTCTGGCCAAAGTTCTGGTCAACGCACTCTAACCAACACGTCTTTCAGAATGTGTGAGGAACCTGGAGCACCCAGAGGAAACCCGTACAAACACAGGCACATTGTGCAAACTCCGCACAGACAGTGACCCAAGCTGGGAATCAAATCCAGGTCCCTGGCACTGTGAAGCAGCAGTACTAACCTCTGTGCTACCTCATTCCAGACTTCCTTCTGGATTTGTAATTAGATACCCACTGCTATACTCCAGACAGATTTTGTTTTTGATGGCAATGATGAATAATATTGGCCAGGAAATCAAAAGTAGCCAAAATGGTCAGAGATTTAATGGAGGTGGTTCTTCACAACCCGTTCAAAAACTTGATTCAGCACAATATGACATTTCTTATTGAGTTACCGCTTACAAATTAGAAGGCCAGCATTTTAAATGAGTTGGTCTGCAGAGTATTGTGGCTATAATAGAGCAATCTTGAAATGTGCAAGTTCTATAATGTCGGCTTTATGATTCAGTGTACTGTCCCCTTGGGTAAAATCTGAACTGGAATCAATTAAATGCTAACAGTAGTAGTTACAGTTCTGAATACCAATCTTCTGAAGGCTATGTACAATATTAATATACCTTCACGTTACCTGGAAGAATAGATAAGGCCTACAGTTTAAATGCGCGCGGAAATTGCTTACTAGGGAACATAATGATTAATGTGAGTGTTTAGTCTGGGATACAGCAATAATTAGTAGGTTGCCTAATTATTCAATGTACATCCAGCACAGATAGCTAAAGCATGAAAGTGAGTCTGATACACAATGAAAAAGAAATGATTAAGATCTGGAAAGAATGTATAAATGTCAGGGATGTTCGCAATGAAACTACATTGATTTGACACTGAAATTTAAGGGTGCAGGATATTTAAAAGCCATTTTTAATGTAAGTCATTGCTAATTTATTTAGGCGATCATAAGTGGTCAGTATGCCATATTAGGAACTTTGGTATACCATTTTCTCTCTGTAAGAATGTTTTGGCCATAATTGCAGATTTTAAAGATCAGCTTGTCTTTTGCATAATCAATTTAATGCATCAAAATGAACATAATACTTGTACGTGAAATTAATTAAGTGCTAAGTGAAAACTCTGGAGCACTCCCTGAAACAGTAAGGAATCGTGAAAACAACCACAGTGCCTACGTGGTGGGCTTGCTTTTTATTCCACAAGGGCTCTGGTGTCTGACTGGACGAGCTGAGTTTCACAGTTGATTGAAATGCCAGGGGATCGCAGTCAAGAACCTAAACAATTAGCTGCAAGATTCGTGTCTGTTTGTACACCAGGGAAGCAGCTCAGCCTAATGGCAGATTGGGGAGATTGGAGAGTCAGGCCCGACTGTTCACTGACAGTGCTGCTGTTCCTGGACTCTGCAATCTATTGTCATTCCTCCTCCTGTGCTGTAACGGTGCAACCATTCAGTGATTCCATGATTGGTCTCATGACAATTCAATCATCTGTAAGGATGGGCTGGTTTAGACAGGAAAGCTGTGGCACTTGCAAGAGAAATTGTATCTCATGGTACACCCCATTCTCCCTGTGGCTGAAGAGCTGCAATGTAGATTCTGCCCACTAAGGGGCATAGCGGATGTGATCTTTACCCGCACTTCAACTATAAGAGAAATGCAGGGAACAGCAGCATGTGGCCTTCTTTAACCTCAGAAAGGCCTTCAACGTTGTCAACCATGAGAGCTTATGGAGTGCTCTCCTCTGTTTCGACTTCCCCCAAAGGTTTATCACCATCATTTGCTTGCTCTATGATGACATGCAAGCCATGACCCTGACCAACGGATCTACCACAAACCAGATTGACGTTCGGACTGGGGTCAAGCAAGGCTGTGTCATCACACCAATGCTCTTCTCAACCTTCCTTGCTGCACTGCTCCAGCTTGCCATCAGTGAGCCCCCTGTTGGAATGGAGCTAAATTACAAAACAAGCAGGAGTCTGTTCAATCTCTGCCACCTCAGGCCAGATCCAAGATCGTCCTGTCCCAAAGGCCTAATCTGTCTATCTCAGGCAAACATTTATATAAATTTGCTAGTCCTGATGATGAAGTGTAAACTTCTTTTGTTTGTGCTTGAGTACTGAGTTTCTGGGATTGATCGATTGTTTGAACATTAAGGACATGTTTCAGGTGTGGAAAATGCCCCTGCTGTTTGAGTTTGTCCACTGAGGTGCGTGCGATAATATCTCTGCTGCAGAATTTGAAGCCCCACAGCATTGTAAAGTGACTAGCATCGCCAAATTGTGGACTTTGTTCCAAAAGACCAAACTGGATGAACGTCTTTATCAGATATGGAAGGTGACTTGTTTGTCATGTGATGCCATTGAATTCTGCCATGAGTAAGTGAAACAGCAGTGGCAGGCTCCAAGAAGAGTTGCGCGGGAGGAATGGAAGGAGGTGGTGGTGTTGGCATAGCTGTTGTCATTGTCCATCTCAGTTGACCTGAGGGCATTATGAGCCTGCCATGATTGTAATAAAGTGTCAGCAGCAACCCTGAGACTTGACTTTGATGAATTATCTTGAAATGAGGGGATTGCGATAGCTCCCTAGGAAGCAAGTTTTGACCTGCATAATTGGGTCTTGATCATGAACGAGCCACAGATTAGCAGCATGGATTACAATTCACTGATGAATGTAAGTGCATTATATAATGACACATGTCAAACCACATTTGATTTATTATTGTCACAGGTACTGGGATACAGTAAAAACAATTGTTTATTGTGCGCTGTGCAGGCAAAACATACCATTCATAAAGTACATAGGGGAAAAGGAAAAAGGTAGTGTGCAAAATATATTGTTGCAATTATAAATTAACTTGAGGTTAAAGAAGGCCATGTAGAAAGATTGGTGCTGTTCCCTGCAATTCTCTTATAGTTGACAGGCAGTAAAGATCATGTCTGCTATGCCCCGCTATGTGAAGAGAAAGATCAGCTTAATATATGATAGGACCATTCAAAAGTCTGATGACAGCAAGGAAGAAGCTGTTCTTGAGTCACTTGGTATGTGTTTTCAGACTTTATATCTTTTTCCCCGACAGAAAAAATGGAAGAGAGAATGCCCAGGGTGTGTGGCATCCTTGATTATGCTGACTGCTTTCCTGAAGTAGCGGGAAGTGTAGACAGAGTCATTGGGTGGGAGGCTAGTTTGTGTGATGGACTGGGCTATGTTCACAACCCTTTGTGGTCTTGATCAGAGCAGGAGCCATACCAAGCTCTGATGCATCCAAAAAAAATACTTTATATGGTGCATCTGTTAAAAATTGGTGAGAGTCGTAGTGGACATGCTGAATTTCCTGATTATCCTTATAAGGATTAAACTTCTGTGAAAGTAGAGGCATTGCTGGACTTTCTTAACCAAAGCTTTGGTGTAGAGGGTCTAGGGCAAATTGTTGGTGATCTAAACACCTAGAAATTTGAAGCTCTTGACTATTTCTACTTCAGCACTGTTACATAAAAAAGTACTGCACAGTACAGACCCTTCAGTCCTCGATGTTGTACCGAGTTATGTCTGAACCCAAGATCAAACTATCCCACTCCCTATCATTCTGGTGTGCTCCATGTGCCTATCCAACAACCGCTTGGAAGTTCCTAAAATGTCCAACTCCACTATCACAGCAGGCAGTGCATTCCACAGCCCAACCACTCTCTGAATGAAGAACCTATCTTGGACATCCCTCCTATATCTCCTACCACTAACCTTATAGTTATGCTCCCTAGTAACAGCTACATCCACCCGAGGAAATAGTCTCTGAACGTCCACTCTATCAATCCCCCTCATCATCTTATAAACTTCTTTTAAGTCGCCTCCCTTCCTCCTCTGCTCCAAAGAGAAAAGCCCCAGCTCACTCAACCTTTCCTCATAAGACCTACCCTCCAAACCAGGCAGCACTGTGATAAATTTCCTCTGCACTCTCTCCAATGCTTCCACATTCTTCTTATAGTGAGGTGACCAGAACTGCACACAATATTCCAAATGTGGTCTCACCAAGGTCCTGTATAGTTGCAGCATAACCCCACGGCTCTTAAACTCAAACCCCTGTTAATAAACGCTAACACACTATAAGCCTTCTTCACGGCTCTATCCACTTGAGTGACAACCTTCAGAGATCTGTGGATATGAACCACAAGATCTCTCTGTTCCTCCACATTCCTCAGAACCCTGCCGCTGATCCTGTAATCCGCATTCAAGTTTGTCCTACCAAAGTGAATCACCTTGTACTTATCAGGGTTAAACTCCATCTTCCACTTTTCTGCCCAGCTCTGCATCCTATCAATGTCTCTTTGCAGCCTACAAGAGCCCTCCAACTCATCCACTACTCCACCAATCTTGTAATGTGCAAATTTACTAACCCACCCTTCAGCCCCCCTCTTCCAAGTCATTGATAAAAATCACAAATAGCAGAGGACCCAGCACTGATCCCTGTGGTACACTGCTGGTAACTGGCCTCCAGTCTGAAAATTTTCCTCCATCAGCACCCTCTGTCTTCTATGAGATAACCAGTTACTTATCCAATCGACCAAATTTCCTTCTATCCCATACCTCCTTACTTTCTTTGAGTCTACCATGGGGAACCTTATCAAATGTCTTACTAAAATCCATGTATACAACATCAACTGCTCTACCTTCGTCTACACACTTAATTACCTCCTCAAAGAACTCAATCAAATTTGTGAGGCAAGACTTACCCCTCACAAATCTGTGCTGACTATCCCAGATTAAGCTGCATGTTTCCTATCATAAATCCTATCCTTCAGGACCTTTTCCATTAACTTACCAACCACCAAAGTAAGACTAACTGGCCTATAATTACCAGGGTCATTCCTATTCCCTTTCTTGAAGAGAGAAACAACATTCGCCACTCTCCAGTCCTCTGACACAATCACCATGAACAGTGAGGACCCAAAGATCAAAGCTAAAGGCTCTGCAATCTCATCTCTTGCCTTCCCAATGTGATGTAGACAGGCATGACCTCCACTATTTTTCCTGAAGTCGATGACAATTTACTGATATTGAGGGAGCGATTATTGTCATCAAGTCATTTTTCCTGTACTCTGTCTCATTGTTTGAGATCTGACCCACTATAATGGTGTCATCAGCACACTTGAAAATGGATTTGGAGCAGAATTTGGCCATGCAGTCGCAGGTTTATAAGGAGTATAGCAAGAGGCTAAGGACACAACCTTGCAAGACACTAGTTTTGAGGGTAATCATGGAAGAGGTATCTGACCAAGGGCAATTAGGTAATGGGCAACAAATGTTTGAATTGCCACATCTCGTGAATGAACAGAAAAGTTTGTATTTGTAGTAATTTCACTGCAGATTTCTGACTTCCCCAATAAATTGAAACCTCCATTGGAATTGTTTCTCAGGTAAGTGGTGAAATGCACATCTGTAAATTTTCTTTTGCGTGTTTTAGTAAAACACAACTCTGGTGCACCTTGACCTGTTTGACATCCTTCTGTTGGTGGTCTTAATAGATATTGGGGAATTCCCAAGGGAAAACCCATTGTGGCAATAGGATTTAAAATACATCACCACAACAATTGTTACAAAGGTACTTGGAGAGGTTCAGTACCAAGAGCAAAAACATACTACTCTTCTAGGTTAGAACATTGACCTTCCAACCTTGTTTATGAAATTAATTTAGTTCTGTAAAGGATTTTTTATCTGATGTGGAATATTAGTTTCTAAAACCCCTGCAGCAATAGAAATCCACAATCCACCAGGAACTAAGGAAAGACGGAGCAGTTGTCGTACACTGAACTCCAATAAATGTATCACACCACAGGACCTCTGATGTTAAATCTAGTCTCTCTTTTATTATTTCCTATCAATTCCCCATTTACTATTGGGTTTTTATATAAGCTAAGTTGCTATATTTAACCAGGCCTAATTGTGATTTCCCTGCGTTCACTCAACGTGCGCACATTGGCTGCCACTCCAGACTCAAGTCCATCACTTCTGTTCCTTTCCTTCTAAACCCCTCATTCCTGTAGTCATGCCTCCTCTCATTTCACTCCTCGCTTCCCTCCCAAGTTGCTACACCAGTCATTCTGTACTCTCAACCTTCAACACATTCTACTTGTGCCTCCCAATACACATCTTTCCTCAGTGTCTCTCTTGGCAGCCTCCAAAGTACCTAAATTCTTCCTTGTCCAATTCATCTCCTCCCCACATTGATGACACAGCGGACGGTGTCGACAGATCAGCTCTCATTGCCCCTCAGAACTCCCTCCAAAATATCTGTTCACTTGTGAACAAGGCCCTTACCATCCAGGATCTTATTGTGACGACTTTATCAGTGTCATGGTTTTGACAGAAACCTGGCTGAGTATTGATGATTCCTCCTTCCCCTTAAATGGAACCTCCCCGCCTAGATATATCTGCCACCCCTTACCCAGTCAAGACCACCATGATTGTGGTGTGTCTTTTATCAACAAACCACATCTGGGTCTGTTGCCTTGTTCCTTTAACACTTTCTCTTTTGAGCATCTCTCCTTGTTCCATCTCCCTCACCTCTTACTTAAAATCCTCATTCTCCACCACCAACTCATAAACATTTTCTCACAAGATATCTTCACTGCTTTCCTCCCTCAGCCTCTGCACTGAGCAACTTTTCATCCATGGTGATTTCAACCTCCACTTTTAGGCTGACAGTGCTGAATAAATCAGGATGGTAAATAGAAACATTTAAAATCCTTAGATCTTGGGCTGGTAGGTTCCCCTTTTAGAAGAACCCTTCTGATTGTAGACAGCCTCCCCTTAAGACCCTGACACCTCCAGACCTCTCTTCCTCCCAGCTGATCCACCCCACCCTCTGCTCCTCAGGACCCCGATCACTTATCTGGCCTCCATGTGTCAACACTTCATCCTAGGCATGTCGCTGCAGTGCCTCTTTTGGCTATTGCAGCACTGTGTCTGGATGGCCAGCAGCTTTCCAAGGCAGGACTTATATCCAAGTGAGGAGAGAAATCTCTCGTGCTGACAATCAAAAGCTCATTAGAGTGTAACATGGCGGCAGGTCTGTCAGAGTCCATGGAAATGTGTTCTCCATACATTCTCCAGGTGGTGGGGGTTCTAAACATTAGGCCTATGTCTGCACCCGTTACTCAACTACACCTCCCCTCCATTGTTGATGCCACAGTCCTAATTTAAAAAAAATACTCTCTTCCTGGCTGTTTGTTCTATTTTAAAGGGCATAGACCAGGGTGGATACAGCAGGCAACTGGTTTAGCCATTTCATTGTTGGATCCGTTTGGACCACAGGACTCTGTTCTTGACTGTGGAACTGCTCAGTGAGTATGAAACAGGCATACTGAACTCTTAGAGACTATTGTAGGCCAAAATGAGAGAGTTGTGTTAAGTCGAGGAACACTTCATTTGTTTTGCGAATGTAATCAATGGTCATCGCAAAAAACACACAATTATTTGCAAATAAAATTTGCTTTAGTCCGTATCCATCTTCTAATTCAATAATGGTTCAGTTGCAATGTGGACTAAGAAGGTGCTTATAAAGCTCTTTCTTAAACACAGTTTCATTATCGGCTTAATAAGCCCCCACACTACAATAAAATTCTGCACCATTGCAAGATCTCAGTTGTTTATTTGGTGTAGAATCTATTTTATTAAGTATCTTGTTTGGGTAAGGCTTTCAGCAGGCACCAGTTCAACCACTGTGATGCTTCCAATTCTATTACCTTGTACGTCGTTAGTATAGATTCGAGGCCCTGGGAGATTCCAGTTTCTTTCAGTTTTTCAGTCTTTAAAGTTTTCAATTTGCATATATTGAAGCAGGAAAAAACTGTACCAATAAAATAGTTCAGATATTCAAAGCTGATTTGTTCATGTCGTAACTTTATTTACAGAAGGAAGTACAATACACAATTTTAAATTAAGCGCTTTAAACATTTTCAACTTTCCTGCTATTCTTGGATTCCCCCATATCTCTTAATTTTATTTATTTTAACTATTTCTAGCAAATTTCTAATTATTATATTTATCATATTTACTCAAATCTTTATTCACAACTATAAGACAAACAGCTCCAGTGCTCAGGACTTCATTACATGTTCATTAATGATGCCCATTACTCCCTAACATCAAAAAAAAGTTTAAAGGTAATTGGTGTGGATATAGGCACATTTCATTCATAGAATCATCAAATCCCTATAATACAGAAGGAAGCCATTTGGCCCTTTGAGTCTGCACTGACGACAATCCCATCCAGGCCCTATCCCCGTAACCCTGCATTTAACCTCCTAATCCCCCTGACACTAAGGGACAATTTAGAATGGCCAATGCACCTAACCTGCACATCTTTTGGACTGTAGGAGGAAACCGGAGCACAAGGATGAAACCCAGGCAGTCATGGGGAGAATGTGCTAACTCCACATAATGATCTAAGCAGGGAATTGAACCCGGGTCCCTAGCGCTATGAGGCAGCAGTGCTCACCATTGTGTCACTGTGCTTCCCCACCTTAATAAACTCACAGAACAAGCAAAAGCTCAAATCGTTGAATGGTTGAAGTTCTTAGGTAGGATTTTCTGGCCATGCTCACTCCAGAACCGGAAAATCCCGCCTGAGGTCAACTGACCTTTCCATGGTCCGTCTCTCACCGGCTACAATCCCCATAGCAGGCGGAAGGGGAAAATTTGCCCCTTCGTGCCTGACTGGCAACCTGAAAGTAGCGTTAATATAAAATAAAAAAACACACAACACTCAATGAAAACCATTTCTCATTGTAGTTCATAAATATAGTATGAAACCTTGCTTTATTAAAAAATATAATATTTGAACTTACTGGCTGGAAAACCACTGGAATTTAATTAGATTGACACAATGTTCCAGTAGCTTGAAACTGCAGCTTCTACAGTGGCTAAAATTTGTGTCACTGTACACAATAAATTCTGATGCCATTAAGAAAAGGCAATCTCCCTAAGAACCCCAACAGAGATAACTATCTTGAAGAAGCATGACAGGGATCATCTCCTAACCCATTCACAGAATGTTCTGATAATTACCCAGATGGAGATGACGCATTGTATGTAATCACCTCAGACAATGAACTCTGGCTGATAAAAGAATCCACCCCAACCATAATCTAATCAAGTCAAAGCCACCCAGCTGGAATATACCGGTCATAACCATATTTGGGTCACCGCTCAGTTGGAAAGGGATGATTATGTGATAAACCAGCTAGTTAATTTGTGGTTTAAGAAACTGTGTTCTCCTGACCAGAGATAGAAGTAGAAAAGACATTGAAGTGGGAAGACCCCTGTGTGGGCTTCCTTTACTTGCTCCTTCCATTTTATAAGCTTGACCCCTGTAAACTGTTGCCTATCAGATATTTCAAGAAGAACACAATCCATAAGTCACCTGTCCACAGTTTTTAAATCACCCTGATAGTAAACGCAGCGGTGAGTGCCTTTGAGCCCAGCCTGGATCCATCAAAGTCATCAAGCTATGAAAATCAAATCACTTTGATCCTTATTGCACTTTGAACATGTGACTTAATTTGTCCTCCTACTCTGTAACCTTTTGGTGTTTGTGTGAAATTTGAATGCGCGTGCATGTGAAAATTGGAGTGTTTTATTATTTTTCTTAGACTGGTCCAAAATACTCAAGAAACCTTCTCTGTGTGTCTTTTATAGTCACAATATGGAAATGGCTAAACACTCACTGGGTTGGCAAGCATGTGCTTTTTTATAAAGCCTGTTGCGGTCACACAAGGAATGGGAAATGTTGGGGGTCATTCAACCCCCTCCTCAACTGATCATAATAATGTAAATATGTACCTGGTCACACAGATAGTTCATCATTTGCCACATTCTTTAACATATAAAACAGCGGCTAATGTGAAATTGGCAGCCTCTCTGGTGAAGTAATGTGCCGATTAGATGCTACGAGTTAAATATGGATTAGCAGACATGTACATCTCAAACTAAATGAGAGCAGCAATAACCTTCATCAGCACATTTGAGATTTAAATCGTGAACAAATGATAGGTGGGAGGATGAGATATTGAGGCCATACACAGTGGAAAGTGAACAGTGGCATCCCAAATATAATGTGGAATGACGGACTCCACCATTACTGTGGCTGTCACTATCTTCTCACACGCTTACTGATGGATGACAGAGTGGTGCTGGCATGAATCAGGCAGCAGGCCCTTTTAATATGCAAATTGTGATCCTTTTTATTTCCAGGAACCACTGTCTGGAACTTGCACTAAGCAGGAAAGGTGCCAATCATGCCCTTTAAACAACTAACAGCTGGGAAGCATTTCATATTCAAGGTTTTACAATGTACAAACAATAATTAAACACCTACATTACTCCTTATTACAGTTCCTCTATTCTGGCCATTTCAGGACAGTGAGTGGTTTTACACATTCCACCCACTATAAGCTAGTAGAGCAGTGGAAGAAGAGCCCACAGATAATGTTTTACTGTATTTCTGTGCAGACCAGAAGAAGTTCTGCACTCATGAGGACGGCCTCAACCGGGATCTGTAACCCCCATGACTTGCCTGAACTTGCAATGTCTCACTTACTGTCCTGTCTACCGGGCGGCATGGTAGCACAGTGGTTAGCACTGCTGCTTCACAGCTCTAGGGACCTGGGTTCAATTCCCAGCTCGGGTCACTGTCTGTGTGGAGTTTACATGTTCTCCTCGTGTCTGCGTGGGTTTCCTCTGGGTGCTCCGATCTCCTCCCACAGTCCAAGGATGTGCGGGTTAGGTTGATTGGCCATGCTAATAATTGCCCCTTAGTGTCCTGGTATGCTTAGGTTAGAGAGATTAGCCGGTGGGATATGGGGGTAGAGGCTGGGTGGGATTGTGGTTGGTGCAGACTTTATGGGCCGAAGGGCCTGCTTCTTTACTGTAGGGCTCTATGTCTGGAGACAATACACATTTCTTTATCCAAGCTTAATGCTATCTCCACTCACATTGTCTGCATCTTTAAGTCTTGAATAGCAGATTAGCTGTAAAGACTTGCATTCTAATCAGTATTCTGTAAACTGTGTGTGCCTTTATATGCCCTTCTCTGATCAGAATTTTCCACTCACCTGATGAAGGAACAGCGTTCTGAAAGCTTGTGGGTTTACTATCAAATAAACTTGTTGGACTTTAACTTGGTGTTGTGAGACTTCTAACAGACTAGAAGAAGCCAGAGTAGTCTGCGGGCTCCATAATAGCAGCCTGGGCTATTAACAGTCCAGCCAGCATCATGGAATCTCTCCAGTGCAGAAGGAAGCCATTCAGCTCATCAAGCCTGCACCGACAACAATCCCACTCAGTACCTATCCCTTTATTTAACTCTTGTATTTACCCTGCTAATCCCACTGACACCGAGGGGCAATTTATCATGGCCAATCAACCTAATCTCCACATCCTTTTGAGATGAATCCACATCAGCCCCTTCCCACATCTACCTTCTTCTGCAGGTACTCTTAGACATCTGATCGATGTGCTTCATGAAATAAAATAACACCCCCCCGCCCCCAACTTCTATGTGTCAGAAGACCACAGTTTGAGCCACCCAATCCACATTACAATGATGGAGCTTTACACACTTTCAACTTTTAGTTTTACTTAATCTTTTAGAGTTTTTCACAGGAGTTCATATCTTCTCTTCCTTATCGTGATGGTCAGTGAGATTTTTTTAATGTGTATCAGGGTTAAAGGATCACACTGGTGACACAACTATAATTGGCATTCACACATCCTGGACTGTAGATATTTGACAACATTATTACTTTTGACCAAGGCAATATTTGAACTGACAAGATGAATGTTTTATGGAGAATGATTGCACCTTCTTCACAGAGGTACACATTCCATTATATACCATGTTGTATAAAATGACTCTTGGCACTTCTCATACTCCTAGAAGCAAAGTTGCCAGTTTAACCTGTTGGGTACAATTTAAAGAAGGGACTTCCAAACTTTAAGAACATGAAATTGTTCTGGAGACTATTTAGTTAAATAAAGTAACAAAATTGTACTAATTTGTTAAGCAAGTTGATTATCATAGAAGCATAGAATCTCCACAGTGCAGAAGGAGGCCGTTTGGTCTATCAAGCCTGCACTGACAACAATCCCTTCCAGGTCCATTCGCCATAACCCCATGTATTTGCCCTGATGTATTTTCTCCAGTCCCCCTGACACTAAGGGGCAATTTAGTATGGCCAATCAACCTAACCTGGGCATCTTTGGACTGTGGGAGGAAACTGGAGCACCCGGAGGAAAACCACGCAAATATGGGGTGAACATGCAAACTCCACAGTCACCCGAAATTGGAATTGAACCTGGGTCCCTGGTGCTGTGAGGCAACAGTGCTAACCGCGTGCCACCATATGGCCACAAATAATAATAATCCTGTTAATGCTGCGTTCAATGGTTTTCTGACTAATTATTATTGCTATGTCACATAAAACAAGGTACATAATAATTGGGCTAATATAACATTGTGAATATTGTTGTGCAAGCTTGACTTACTTTCTCATCCTGTGCAGAGGGCGGGGGCACCAATGCCCAGCGGACCTTGGAGTTCCATACATGGTGAGAAGTCACACAACACCAGGTTAAAGTCCAAAAGGTTTTTTGTAGCAAACACCACTAACTTTCAGAACTGACTGTTCCTTTGTCAGGATGGGTGGGAGTTCTGACGGTAAAACCTGATGAACAGCCAGTTCCGGAAGCTAGTGGCGTTTGCTACAAATAAACCTGTTGAACTTTAACCTGGTGTTGTGAGACTTCTTACTGTGTTTACCCCAGTCCAATGCTGGCATCTCCACATCATGGTTTCCATACACATGCAGACCAGGAGCAACTGCACATCAGTGAGGACTGGCCCAGTGAGCCTGTGCAGAGATGGAAAATGGTGCACAAATCCAGGTCATGTGACTGAGAATGGCATGCCATTGTGAACTAAGGTCCCAGGCAGAGGGCAGGGATAAGGTCCCAAAAGGAAAGACCTAGAAGGGGACAGAAACAGGTCCTTGAGAAGTTAGGGAGATAAAAAGCACAGTAGCAAAACAGGGTCCAAATGATATAGGGGTTGTGCAGTCGACTTTAAATGAAGAGAGCTCAGGAGAAGTTCTGAAGATCCAAGAAGGCAGCCAAAGGGTGGTGACTCTGCACTGTGGGCTGCTGGGACAAAAGTATCCCTTTAGAGCAGTAATAGTTGTGCTCTGTTCAGAGCAGTCAAAAAACTGAAATTGTGCTTGTTACTTGGTGCTTGAGTGCAGACTCAAGAATTCAGCAGACTGGAATCTGGAGAGAAGAGGTTGAAACCCTGTCATTAATGGCCTATGAGCTGGAGCAACCTTTAGACAGAATTCCAAAGTGAGGTCTTCGAAGGTGAAGACTGGAATTCCTTGTGAAAGACAAGAGTTGCAGCGAGATTGGTTAACTGAGTGTTTTTGACATCTGAGTTGCTTGTTGAGAAATCTATGGACTCAGTCATGGTTGCATCTATGATTTATTGTTTAGTGCAATATGTTCGACCATAGTTTGCCTGCTAATTCATATGTATCTCATATTAATCGTGAATAAGATAGATATTGTAAATGGTTTTATCTTTCTGATCAGGTGTGGCAAAGTTTACTTTGTTTATTGAAATGCTATGGAATCTTGCAACTTTCCTTGCTCAGCAAGTGTCTTGAATCTCAAACTTTGTCTATTTTGGACAAAATAACATTGGTCCCTACCAAATCATACCAAAAACCATGAGGTCGGATCTAAGATCATAAGAATATCAAAATAAAATTTACTTGTGTATTTTGGACCTGAAGTAAATACCCCTGGATTGAATGGCGGAGCAGACTCGATGGGCTGAATGGCCTAATTCTGCTCCTATATCTTATGAACTTATGATTGTATAGTGGGGTCATCGAGCAGCAAGTGGTGATGATGGGGGGAGCACTGAACAGGGAAACCTTTATCCTTGCCCCACCCCTTTGCGGGAGCAGTGTCTTTGCAAAGTAATGGCTGGAGCTCAATCCCATGAGATGAGGGGGAAAAAGCAGCCAGGGCAAAGCTTTCCCTTTATTCTTTATACAGCTTTGATACCAGTGGAACAAAGGAACCTTGTTCTTTTAACCTTAGTGTTGTGTGTGCGCTTCAATCTCATGTTACAGACTAGTATAAGCAGAATGGCTGAGCAAATTAAAATTGGACTGGACTGGTGCTCGCGCCAAAGAATGCATCTTTACTTGTTTATTGTTCAGTTTTTCTGATAGTAGCTTCTTAATGATTTTATTGATAACAGTTCTGTTTTAAACCATTTTTCATAGAATCCTTACTGTGCAGAAGGAGACTATTCGGCCCATTGAGCCTGTACCAACAACAATCCCACTCAGGCCCTATCCCTATAACCCCAAGTATTGACCTTACTCATCCTCCTGACACTAAGGGGTAATTTAGCATGGCCAATTAATATAACCTGCACATCTTTGAGCAGTACAGATAAATACTAGCTCGATCATAAAATTTCATTGAAATTAGGACTCAAACATAACATGCCCTTTGTTCTGTTGTTGGGCACTGTGTTCACAGTGTTTGAGGTTTGCTCGCTTGGGTCAAATTTAGGTACTCCTGTAAGCAAAAATCTTACCCTTTACAATCCAAACCGCAACCTCTCGCTTCTAATATTTAGTAAAGCTATCGAGGTGAAGCAAAACTTTGTTTAATATAAAATACATTAGCAGTAAGATCAATCAATCTTTTATTCTCCTTGTTCTGAGGAAAATAACAAAAACGCATCGTGTCACTCTAGGTGAAAACTAATTTTCAAGCTAACAATTACCAAGTGGCCTGATCCAAAATTCTTGGGCTCATTCATCCATTTGGGGTTTCAGATGAAGAATCATCTTTGTTTAAAGTTTATTTTAGTGTCACTAGTAGGCTTACGTTAACACTGCAATGAAATTACTGCGAAAATCCCTTAGTTGCCACGTCAACGCCTGTTTGGGTACACTGAGGGAGAATTTAGCAGGGTCAATACATCAAATCAGCACGTCCTTTGAATTGTGGGAGGAAACCAGAGCACTCAGAGGAAACACATGTAGACATGGGGGAGAACGTGCAGACTCTGCATAGACAGTGTCCCAGGCTGGGAATCGAACCCGGATCCCTGCTGTTCGAGGCAGCAGAGCTAGTCACTGTGCCACCATTGCCATTGTGAGATCAGGGGTTTGTTGTACTAGCTGTCAATCACAAAGATTTCAAATAGGACATATCCTTAGAACTGAGGAAAAATTACAGGGGGACTTTTGTTTCAAGCATTTGTCAGGTGGTTGTTAGGAATGGTAACTGAACAACTGCCCAATACAGTCTGCAGAAATCTCAATCAGTTTCCATGATCAGGCCTCATTCATTCTGAACCAACAAACTGCAGCACTGAGTATCTACCTCAAAGGTGAACTTGGAGGATTGCGAATCTATTGGGGGAGGTAAAGACATCGTGCAACCTTTGAGAAGTGGTGCGGTAGTTAGTGTTGCAGAATGGAAACCAAGGACGAAATTGTGATAAGTCTTGCTTGCTGGCTGGAGAGCTGTCAAGAGATGAGAGCTGCCTCTTTTTGGGCCGAACCACAAGCCAGTTAAGCAGCGGTGAGGACAGTTGCAAGCCTCCTCCTGAAATCAGACAGAAGAAACCCTTACTGAGAGTTGCACTGGCACTGGAGCCCCCAGAGCAATAAGGCCAATAATAAGTATTTGGAGAGGTTGGGCGGGAGTCTAAGTGGGTCAGCAGCAACAGTATGGAGATGGCCATCACCATCTTCCCAAAAAGTCATAATGGTCCTCCATCATCCTTTTACATAGTTGTTCTCCAATCAGCAACAGAATATAAGCTGCATCATGTTATGATACAAATATTGACAATTCTCTTGGAGTTTCTTTGTTGAAATACGTTTTGCTATGCACACACACCATGTATGAAGTCATTTCTTTAGGGATGTGATCACATTTTGAAGATATTTCCTCCTCAAGCATTTTCTCCCCCTCTTTTCCTCCATCCTACCTTGCTGTCCTTTACCAGTAAAGTTGCAAACCAGGGACACTAAGCGTCGATAATCTATAACTGCAACTCAAAACTTCTTTCTTTGTGGAGAGAGAGGATTTACTATGATCTCGTAGACCAACACTCCAAAAGCGCTCTCACAAACCCAACACTAACGCCTTCAGCTTTCAAGCTCTAAAGTACTGCACTGTTTCAAGTATCAGTTGATTGGGGTTCTCCAACACCCACCATCCTCACTGTAATGTATGCTAATTGGATCCTAGCAGCATCTGTGACAGAAAATGTTTGTACAACCATTGAGCAGAAACCCAGCCGAAGCAGGTGTCAGCCCACAGTGCACCTCGAGAAGCAATTGGTTCTGCTTTTCACTATGACAAGTGTGATTGAAGAAAGATCTGCTTACAGTTAAAGTGACATGATTTCTAATTGTCGTGATACACCTCCACCATCAGAAAGTAGAAAATGAAGGGTAATAAATGTTTCAACGTGTCTCTTAAAAAAAAGAAAAGAGGTTTCTGTGACAAGAATGTGTCCATTAAACTGGCATGTTCTGTACATTTGGAATTTTTAAGAGAATATCAGTGGCTTATTTTAGGTTTATTTTCATGCTTTGAATCTCCTTTGGATTGTGCAACGTGTTAACAACATACATTGTAGGAGCACCATACCTCTGAGTTTTGGAGTTTGATGCTATACCTGCATTGTTCTGTGATAGCCGGGTTCCATTGCTGGCTTGGGTCACTGTCTGTGTGGAGTTTGCACATTCTCCTCGTGCCTGCGTGGGTTTCCTCCAGGTACTCCGGTTTCTTCCCACAGTCCAAAGATGTGTGAGTTTGGTTGATTGACCATGCTTAAAAAATTGCCCCTTAGTGTCCTGAGATGAGTGGGTTAGAGGGATTAGTGGGTAAAATATGTAGGAATATGGGGGTAGGGCCTGGGTGGGATTGTGGTCGGTGCAGACTCGATGGGCCAAAGGGCCTCTTTCTGCACTGTAGTATTCTATGATTCCATGTGAATATAACAAAAAACTAGCATAACCTTTCCCAATTAAAATATTTGACCAAGTATATTTTTTAACAGGTAACCATCTCTGTAGTTCCAATATAACCAATATCCTCATTGACATAAATCCTACTTCAGAGCCAATTAGCACCAAAAACAGATATGGATGCTGGATTTCCAGCCTTTTAATCTCTCTGGACAGATAATGAAAGACACCTACCTCTGAGGCCCATTCAACAATTTCCAGAGAAGGATATAACTTCAAACAGTAGAACTTCAGAGAAATAAACCTAGTGTCTGGCAGATCCCAGTCTCCAGACATCAGAGAGACTCAAGAGCTATTTCTTCTTGCTACAGCTCCCAAAACAACTGAGCTGGGTTTCTCTCTGTGAGCCTAGTCCTGTCCAGTCAGATGACCTTATCTGCCAATCAACCTAATCAACACCCATTCTGAAAAATCCCCGGGGGAAAACCCAAAAACAACAATCAAAAAGTAAGGATTAAATCAAGCATTTTGATCCTTATGATCAAATCTGCTGCTGCAGTAATAACAGGGCTGCCAGATGCAGACGTAATGGCACTGATAAGAAAACAAACTGCTAAAAGAGATCCTGTACAAGAAACATGACCCAAATGCATTTCTTAAAGGCACACTATTGTCACAGCAGTGAAACCTGAAAGGCGGAGAAGCCTTTAAGCAGTGAAACTGCATAGCTGCCATCCTGCCTAGGTGAGAGGCTTGTGCTCACTGTGCTTGTTTGAGAGTGTGCTCTTACTACTTGATAGGCAGCCAGCCTCCCTGGTGCCTGGAGGGTAGTCAGGATAACATTTCAATGCAAAACTATTGAAGCTGGAGAAAGCAGAGATGTGAAGAACCGTCATGAATCTAGCCTAGAATCTGGTTACACAATGTTTTCTACTGTTTTGACCTGGTTTGAATTCTGATGGAGGTGGTTGGGAGACTGAATGGGTCCATCTTCCTCCATCAATTGAATGTACCTGGAGGAGTCCTCAGGAATTCCTCTTTTACAAGCTCTACAAGACCCAACAGAACTCATGCTGGTTGAGAACTGGTTTGAGTCGCACTGAGGGTTTTAAGACGCCACTATTCTGTATTAGAGAATAGTAATTGATCCTGGAAGGATTATCTGCTTGAAATTATGACATTATTGGCAACAAAAAATATGAAGAGACTAATGTTGTATGAGCCTTAATCGGGCCTTTGTTCCATTACAGGCAGTACTCGTGTACACTTGTAGTATTGCTTCATTTCCTCCATCTGTGTAAGTGACTATGCCCCTATATGTTGAGGAACGGATGGTTAGATGTTTTAGCAGTGAAATTTTGAGACTGTAGCACCTCTATTCGATCTTTATGAGACTTCACCTGGTTCTGTGTCAATGAAGCCAATGGTGAGCAACATGTTTAGATTAATTTGGTCTTGTTGTCACCTTTGAAGTTACTCTGTTACTCTTGTTCTATGATTTTAAGAAACTTTACGTGCATATTCAAATACCTTTTGAAAATTCCTATGAAACTTGCTTCCAATTATCTTTCAGGTAGTGTGTTCCACACATTAAATAAAAAGCTTTGCTGAAAAAATGCTCCTGCTTTCCGCTCTAGTTTTTTGGCTAGTTATTTTAAATCCGTACCCTTGAATACCGACATCGCTGGGAAAATGGTTTCTTGTTAACTTTTCCGTTAAAACCCCTCAAGATTTTGAATACCACTGTTAACTATAACCTTCTCTGCATGAAAGAAAAACAATTGCAGCTTCTTCATTCTCTCCACACAACTGAATGCCATCATCCCTGAGATCATCCTACATGCCGTCTAAAATTCCTTGTGGTGAAGTGATAATGCCCTTACCTCTGGATTAAAAGTTCCAGATTTGAAGTCTTTCTTTAGGACTTGTTGGCTTTGGCCATACATGGTGAATTTGTAATATGGCCAAAGAAGTTGACTATCAGCCTGTAAATCCATCCAATATGCCCAATTTCAAATGGTAAAAGGAGAGTCAGCCACACCACACAAGGCAATGACAAGCCATTGCAATACTTTTCCAAGTATAACTATAGAGCAATTGCATGGAAATCTTTGTTGATTGCAAACACCATCTTAGGGCATGGTTCCTGAGGGGGGGGTGGGGGGTAAGGTTTTGGCAACCTGCTACAAGTGTGGTGCCAGGAATTGTATTTGATGGGTTGGAATTTAACGTTGCAACTCTCAGGAATGGGGGGCTGAGGGTTTGGTAACCTGTGAGGAACATAGAGATATGTAAAACAGGACTGACAGTGGCTCTTTACCCCAGCTACCGTGTGGCCATATTATTTCCCAGTTTTCTCACTAATTAGCTTGAGTGGATATGATGATGAAATGCTCAATGTGATTTCAACTCCAGGTTTAAAGGGATAATTCAAATATGGAATTTGATGGAGTTTGGAGATGTTCAAAGGCAGCACTTCATGGTAGTGGTGCTTCCTTGGATGTACTGACAGAAGGAAGAAGCTTGAAACAAAGCATCATGTTGGTGGAGGTGCCACATAGGTTTTCCATGTTATTTTTTACAAGTGATTTACTGATCTGTCATCCCTGGATTATTAGTTCTGGTCTCTGGCTTGCTACCCTAGTAACATAATCATGCAATCATACCTAGCCGAAATTATGAGTGACATTTCAACGACTCCATTATCCTGCACTGGATTATGTTATTAACATTATGTTTTATCCCCAACTCCTTTAAGATAGAATCATTTTCTGCTTTCAAATGATGCAGTTAGGCTTAGTTGGCAACCGTGCTTACTTTCACACGAACTTATCTGTTATCTGGCAAAGGAGTCCGAACAAAATATATACAATGGTATGGATTTTATTGTATTTTATTATTCAGCCCTTAAATTAGCTTCTATCTTTCTCCCTAATTTCCAACTATCGTGCATCTGGATTGTTTTGCTTTGTTTTTTTTTAAACGGGTTCATTAATATTCAGCAGCTTCAGGGTAAAGTATCCACTTTCAGTGCATTACCATATAATTGATATGCAGACATCATCTATTTTATGCATTAATCTCTCTCTAGTTACATACACATTCTCAGATTTCTGGAACCCTTTATGATAAGAAGAAAATTGAAAGTTAAGGTCAGAGGCAGTTTATCTGATCCATGCCAACTGTGGATTTAGTGAGTCACTTTGTAAAGACTTAATCCCTTTGACTCGAGTCTTCTTTTGTCCATTAAATTCACAACTTAAGTCTTTTATGTTTTTCAATGAGCATGATACCTTAGATAACCAGTTGAGCCTTCTACCTTAAGCTGCTGACTGGTCTTTTTTTTAACAAGATATAAGTTCTTGCTACTGATAAATTTATTTTTTTAGTGTCACAATTAGGCTTACATTAACACTGCTGTGAAGTTATTGTGAAAATTGCCGAGACGCCGCACTCCAGCGCCTGTCCAGGCACACTCAGGGAGAACTTAGCATGCTCAATGCACCTAACTAGCACATCTTTCAGACTATGGGAGGAAACCAGAACACCTGGAGGAAACCCATGCAGACACAGGGAGAACGTGCAAACTCTACACAAAGGCCCAAGCTGGAAATCGAACCCGGGTTCCTGGCCCTGTGAGGCAGCAGTGCTAGCCACTGTGCCACTGTGCTACCCAATGTAAATGTTAAAATATTAAGTTGTTATGGTGAACATGATTCAAATACAGAATCTTAACATTTACAGATGAGAACTGTGGCATTAAGTCCAATTAAGATCGAGTCTAATTTAAAATTTTATGAGAATGCATTTAACAGCATTTACTTTTTACAGTTACTGAACTATCATTTTTGTGGTAGACTTCATCAGGCTGCAATCTAGGACAAATCAGATGTAATCTAGCCCTCTAAAGGCTGTTCAATAATTAACTGGATTTTTAAAATCGACTTTATGCATAATTGTGGCAATACAACTCAAGTGGATGATCCAAAGAAGTGCTGTTCAATGTAAGAAGAAGTTAGTTGGTCATGCAGTGCTTAAGGAACTATTTTGCAATGTAAGTGTCAAAGTACGTTTCAAAATTGAGTATACTTTGCATGATTAATTGCCACATTAACAGCTTCTGGGCACATTGTGCTAAAAAATATTCATTATTATAATTGGTTCTATTAGATCCTCGCAAATTTAGGCTGCTAATTATCTTGAAATCATTTCACTGTTAATTGTTATTGCTTTTTTTAAAGCAATACATTTACACTTCATTTAGGTCAAGGTTACGAACATCACTTCCTTGGTAATGTGAACAGTTGACAAGTCATTCGTATCAATGGTGTTAGAAGTGGTCCTTGTTGGGATGCATGGGTTTGGGACAGTATTGTTGTATCTGCTAGTTAAGTTCTAATTAGGCTATTAGTGGAACTCCGAGAGTGGTTGAATATAATAGAACTCAGGGCTGCGTGAAGGCAATCAGAATTTCTATATAAAGGAATAACTTTCCCTGCATTCTGCTTTTGTAGATGGGTCATTCACCTTTTCCATAAGGATAGAAAGAGACTGTGCTTCAAAGATAAAATAACAACAATTGATCTGGAGGCATGTGTACAGATATAAAGTATACATGGAACACAAATTTTCTCCAACTGTCCTAGATTGATATTTATTGATAATATCTTAAGTTTTTTTCATTTTTAAACAAATTTATTGCAGTGGGAGTTTTAAAAGCAAAACCAGTGCTAAAAACTATTCCCAAACGCTGTGCACTGCTCTGTTCAATGCTCCTCCCATTGTCAAACAAGGTTACTTGCTGTTAAAAATAGTTAATAAACGAAAATAGTCAATTAGGTTTTGAAAGAACCATTTGTTGTAATAATCATGAGCGGGGGAACCTCTAGAGTGCATTTCATGTTGAGTGTATAAAAAGAATACCTTTGATACAAAAGCATTTAACTGCTATTTGTTGAAAAAGTATCCTAAATATTTTGCTAGAATATATTGTCGCTTATTCAAGACAATCATAAAATAGAATCCCTACAGTGCAGAAGGAGGTCATTTGGCCATCGAGTCTGCATCGACCACAATCCCTCCAGACCCTATCCCCATAACCTCGTATATCTACCCTGCTAGCATCCCTGATACTAAGTGGCAACTTAGCATGGTCAATCAACCTAACCTACATTTCTTTGGACTATGGGAAGAAACTGGAGCACCTGGAGGAAACCCACACAAACAAGGAGAAAATGTGCAAACTCCACACAGACAGTGGTCCAAGCTGGGAATCAAACCCAGGTCCTTGGCACAGTGGAGCAGCAATGCTAACCAATGTGCCACCCCAATGTTAGCCTAGAAGCCTGACCACCTGAGATGTCAAAGGGTGTAAGAGGTGGTGAAGAAGTAGGGCTGGGATTTTACTGATACCTGTGCAAGCTGATGAAGGGCAGTTTCGGTGATAAAGGCAGTTTCAGATCCTTGAGCAACTCAAAGATAACAGAAATGAGTGCTCCGAAGGAGAAACTCCGGCCACAGATTAAATAGGTAACTCTGAGCTGGACAAGGCACGAGGAATGTTGGAGAAAGGTAGTGTACAGTAGTTGACTGTGTCGAACGCTGTGGAGAGGTTGAAGAGAATGAAGAGTGATTCACTCCATTATGCTAATCAGAGAATGTTACTTGTGAACGAGGTTGGCATTGTTTTGATGATCTGAGAGACCTCAGTGAAGAGGTTTACAGCTGGAGTTGTGGAAAACATGGTATGGATTTAGGATGTACATCTACCTTCCAGAGAATTCAGAGAATAAAAGGACACTGGAGTTGCGGCAGCAAATTCCATGTACAGAGCAGCTCAGGGTACATTTTTGAAGAGGAGACAACATAGAGTGTCCAACTACGATGAAATGTACTCTGGAATTTTTCATCACATGACTTGCCCACATACTACAACCATTCGTTGGCTAGTGGATGCATCTTTATGACATACTGATTTGATTTGATTTGATTTATTATTGTCACATGTATTAACATACAGTGAAAAGTATTGTTTCTTGCACGCTATATGGACAAAACATGCCATTCATAGAAAAAGAAATGAAAGAGTGCAGAGTTTAGTGTTACAATCATAGTTGGCATAAAGATCAGCTCAATGCAAGGTAAGTCCATTCAAAAGTCTGACAGCAGCAGGGAAGAAGCTGTTCTTGAGTTGGTTGGTATGTGACCTCAGACTTTGTATCTTTTTCCCGAAGGAAAAAGGTGGAAGAGAGAATGTCTGGGGTACGTGGGGACCTTTCCCAAAGCAGTAGGAAGTGTAGACAGAGACAATGCTGGGAGACTGATTTGTATTAAGAGTTGGGCTACATTTGCGACCTTTTGTAGTTCTTTTCAGTCTTGGGCAGAGCAGGAGCCATACCAAGCTTTGATATAGCCAGAAAGAATGTTTTCTGTGGTGCATCTGTAAAAGTTGGTGAGAGTAGTAGCTGACATGCCAAATTTCCTTAGTTTTCTGAGAAAGTAGAGGCATTGATGGGCTTTCTTAGCTATAGTGTCAGCATGGGGGGACCAGGACAAGTTGTCGGTGATCTGGACACCTAAAAACTTGAAACTCTCTAATTCTCCCCATTGGTGTAGATAGGGGCATGTTTTCCTTTACGCTTCCTGCAATCAGTGGCAATCTCCTTCGTTTTGTTGACATTGAGGGAGAGATTATTATTGCTGCACCAGTTCACCAGATTCTCAATCTCATGCCTGTACTGTGCCTCGTCATTCTTTGAGATCCGATCCATTACAGTGGTGTCATCAGCAAACTTGAAAATCGAATTGGAGGGGCATTTGGCCATATAGTTATAGGTGTATAAGGAGTATAGTAGGGGACTGAAACACAGCTTTGGGGGCCACCAGTGTTGAGAATGATCGTGGAAGAGGTGTTGTTGCCTATCCTTACTGATTGTGGGCCTCTCTACACTAACTGAAAAGCAAAGAGGTTAATTCTCCAATTGGATGGATGCTAGACTGTCAGTCAGACAGCCTGTATTCCCGTTTTCAACATTTTCAGATTTGGAAAAGAGAAATGTTCAAAGAATTTTTTTTAAAAGCATTTGTTTTTAATGTGTTACTTCTCCAGGATTGCATACTGTGGTGTCCTGGTGATTGACTTTGAATTCCTGGAGATTCCAGGGAAATCCTGGGTGACATGATGGCGCACGAGTTAGCACTGCTGCCTCAGCACCAGGACCAATTCCCACCTATGGTGAATGTACAATTCTCCTGTGTCTGCGTGAGTATCCTCTGGGTGCTCCAGTTTCCTCCTTTACATCAAAGAAATGCAGGCTAGGTGGATTGGCCAGGCTAAATCGTGTCAGGAGGATTAGCAGGGTAAACACGTGGGATTACAGGGATAGGACCTGGATGGGATTGTTGTCCCTTGTATTGTCGGGATTCTGTGAATCCTGGCGTGTTGGTAACCACAGGGGAAAGAGAGGACAGTATTAGTTGAGGCGAGGGAACCATTTACTATTTAAAAAAAGGAAAAGAGTGCATTTTTGACTTTGTTAATTGTTTCTTTTTAAATGCCATTTGCAATTATTTTTAATGAAATATGAACAAAACCTTTGAAAGTCATTTGACTGAAGAGCTACTTTTACCTGAGAGGAGTAGCTTTTTATTTATAACTATCCAGTTTGCCAGGTGTAGTAATTAGGATGATTTATGTCAAAAAATCTCGGCGTAATTTTGTTTTGGAGATTTAATGGCTGACACAAAATTCTTTTTGGCAGAATAGGGTCTCACTAAGAGTGAATGCAGGTCAGGAAATTGGATATATATGGTCATGTGGTTTGCAGTAGACTATATTTTCTGTTTTGGCACCATTATTGTGACTGTACTCCTTGAGGTTCCAAGAAAATATTGACATCGGTTTCTTGTCAAATGTTGTAATTAGCTGAATGTCTTCCTATCGACAGCATTTCTCACTTTAAGACAAGTGCCTGGAGGAATAGATTTCTTAAAAATGCCACCTTTTGAAATTTTGCTTGCTTTATTGCTTTATTAACATTTTTGTTGCTGTATGCATTTTTCCAGCTGTTTAAGCATTTTGTTTTATATTAGCTTACTTTAAATTCATGTCCCATAACTACCTTCCTATTGCTATTTGCTTCCTGAAAAATTGGAATCACTTTTTGGATTCTGATAAGCTTCCTGAGGACATGGTAACAGGTATTAGGAATTATGCATACAATCGTCCTTTCCACAGGGCCTGCATTTACCAATAGTTACGCCTGAGCATGCTAGAAGGGGCTTTTCTTTAAAAGTTTCTACCTCACAAATGAGGTGACCACGTAAGCATGTCACTTGTTGAAGGCTGATCTGCAGTCTGCTTGTTTTACAAGGATAACAATCTCATGGTTTTGTATTAAGCTCTGACCTCACAGGATTCTTCCAGGCTACCATTAGCAACATGCTGGATCAACCCACTTGAGTGTCCATAGATGCATCAGACAAGTGGCCTTGCTCAAAGGGCAATGTGTTTGTCATCTGTGTGATCCAGGCACTAGTGTGAGAGCACCTCCACAACACTAGGCAATGGGAGGCCACAGTGGCACAGTAGTTAGAACTGATCGCTCGCAGAGCCAGGGACGCAGGTTCGATTCCCGGCGTGGGTCACTGTCCATGCGGAGTCTGCATGGGTTTCTTCCAGGTGCTCTAGTTTCCTTTCAGAGTCTGAAAAATGTGCTGGTTTGGTGCTTTGGCCATGCTAAATTCTCTGAGTGTATCCAGCAGGCAGAGGAGTGTGGCGACTAGGGGATTTTCATAGTAACGTCATTGCAGTGTTAATGTAAGCCCACTTGTGACACTAATAAATAAACTTAAATCTCCTGGCAAGACAGAGCACCAAACCTGCAAATACACCAACGGGCAGAAATCCCTAGCATGTTTGCCCTCTTCAGTCAGCTCCAAGTCTGTTACCTGGGTCACGTGAGCTGAATAGATAATGGCAATGTCACCAAAGATATGTTCTAAAGTGAGCTTGCTATAGGTTCAAGACCAATAGGTCACCCATGCCTTCAATACAAAGTTTTCTGCGTGTGAAACGTCAAGCTGACTGGGATCAGAGTTGATGCATGGGAATTCTCCACTTCTGACTGGAATGCCGAGAGATAAACCATCAGGAAAGCTGTAGAGAAAGCAGAGAACAAAGAGATGAGTAGATAGTGGAAAGGAGAGCTCGCTGGAAGGGAAGAAGTGTCAGTGGATCTCAGGCCAGCTGCAGAAGGGACTGCCACTCGTGAATCGGCCTCTACAGCACAGACAGTGTTCAATACAGAAGCCCTATATGCCCCAGGACCAACCCATTGGGGTGAATTGTCCTGTTCTGACGGCCACTGGAATCATAGTGTGTGAGGGGTGGACCATGGAACGGTCTGTTGACCTCAGGCTGTATTTTCCAATTTTGGTGTGAATGCGGCTAGAAAACCCCATCCTAAGAAGGATATCTTTAGACATATCTCAACAGAGCAAAGGAGACTCTGGGTAAGCATTGGCTCAGTAGGTGAGCTCAGGAATGTATGGCAAAGGCAGCTGAATAGATGGTCTCAATTTTGATCATAATATAGTGCACATACTACTTGAACATTGTTATAACTGATGGTGTTGGGGATTGGGGCTGGCAAGAGTGGATTAAAGAAACTGGGGCTTATCTTTAAGCCGAGTGGGAAAGAAGGCTTTGGCAGAGGAGAGTAAGAGTTGATGTAGCCTAGTTAGACTGTGAGCTGGATGGCTAAACCAATTACGAGCCAGATATGGTCAAATTTGCACCCCTTGAACCAAGGGGATGGATTCTACTGACCATACTGGAAGAGATGATTAAGGTTGAAGGCTGTAAAGATTTTGCTAAGGCAAGGGTGTCAAAACTGTAGTGGGGAGGTCATGGAGAAAATTGATCAGTCAATGCATCATGGTGGTTGAGAGTTGAAGGTTAGATAGTTAGCTAGTGTAAAAGTACAACTATAAATGACTAGCAGGAGAATTTTTCCAGGGGCAAATGCAGAAGGAAGAGTTTGAATGAGATAAGGGATGTGTGTGCTGGAATGAGATGGTCAAAAATGGTCTTCTCGGTGATGATGGCCATCAGAGTAAAGAGAGAAATGGTGAGCTTGAGTGATGGCTATTAGTATGAGTGGGAGGGTTGTGTAGAGGGGGAGAATAAGAAAGAGTAAAAAGCCATTGAATTAGAAAGACAGAAGGTTAGGTGAGTAGAAAATGAAATTAAAATCATGGAGAGTGAGAAGTCACTCTGTGCGACAAAGGAATGTCAAAAGGGGGGGAAGATATGTTGGAAAAATTGGGGGCCACAATCTTGCAACTGTGGTCGCAAATCCGAAATGGCTGTCAAATCTTGTGAGAGGCCCAAAACAGGATTTGTGCTGGTGAGATTTTGATTTTTAATCTTCCCTGCCACCCCTGATGATGCAATCAGGTTTCTTCCTGGACGTGAGCATGATTTGCATAGTTGATAGTAAATTTGCATCTAATTATAAGGCTTAATGCTGCTACTTCCACTCTCACTGCATTGTTCTGCCCAACTGGTGTGATGTCAGGCTGGCGGGAGTCGTACTGGTTTTCAAAAACAAAAACAGTCACATGACCTCACCAGGAGCGTATGGGCTCCCTGTCGGTGAGTGTCAGTGGCTGGGTAGCCCTGGCAATGCCTTTGGCACTTTGGAGTGTCCGAGTATTGTATTCTGGGGCTGTTGCCCTGATGCTTGAGGGGGTTGCCCTAATGCTTGCGGGGGGGTTTGGGGAGTCCACTGTGCCCATGAGGTGGGGAGAAGTTTATTCTCGGTGCAGATCAGGGCATCATATAAAGATGGTGGCCTGTTCTCCGAGGAGCCGGCCTTGCTGGCTCTATCACGCCAAGTCCTGCCCAGTGACGCAAATCACACTCCCTAGATTATTTGTGCACCGAGGCCAGAAAATCTGGAGTGAAAATTCAACTGTGCGTCTAGAGAGATATACGTTGGTTTTCAGTTGGAACCTGTAGCAGATTTTGGGAAAATTCTGCCCAGGGTGAGGTTTGGGGAACTGTAGTCAATGAGAAATCTTCAAAGAAAAAGGACTGAACTGATGTGTGGTGCCTGCAGGCGGAAAAAGTACCAAAGAAGTAAGAGGAGTGATGGTATTGTGGCTCATGGGTCACCATGACAACTTGGGAGCAACAGTGATGGAATAGGTGGAAAGCACAACTATGCAGGAAGAATTCTTCAATTAGAGAAGAGGTATGAGCCATGTTTCTGATTAAGATAGAATATCAGTGTAATCATTAGAGTAAGAAATGCCTTGCCCTCAAGTGAACAGACAACCTGCAAAGAAATGTGAAGGAGAGAGAACCAGCGATGCATGGGGTGAACAGGACAGGAAGGAGGTTGGCGAGGTTGACCATCTCTGGACAAGAAAATTGAATCATTCCAGTTGCTACTTAGTGACAAATGCCTCAACAAGTTATTTAGCATTTGACAAGAGTGGCACCAAGAGTCCCCAGACTTATTTAGAAGGTGTCCACTCACCTGATGAAGGAGCAGCGCTCCGAAAACTCGTGATTCCAGATAAAACTGTTGGACTTAACCTGGTGTTGTGAGACTTCTTATTTAGAATGGTCCCTAAGCTGAGACAGTGGTAGAAAAGTCTGAAGACCAAGGATGAATGGTACGTTGCAATGCGTGTGGGATTGGGGGGCACTAGTGGTGGAGTAATTGGGAGCTGGTGGTGCAAAGTACCTGAAGGAAAAGAAATGAGAAATGGAATGACTCAGGGCTTGGCTCCGGAGAAGCAGTCAAAATGTGCACAGAATTAGACAAATGGAATTTGGATTTCATCGGCATTGCAAAAATGGGAAGTGATGTGTTTGTAAATGAGAAAACAGAGAGAAAATATGAAATGATTCAACTGTATTGAAGCAGCTGAAAGCGTAATATGAACAATGTAGAAAGCTTGAATATATAGTGGGATGGCCATTGTAACATACTTTCAGATATTTTGACAAATAAAGTATATTTTTGCCAAAAAAAAGTGCCTTTTTAAATCATGGTGTAGGTGGTCTATACTCAGTCCCACATGAACTCTGTATATACCAGATCCTTATATTACAATTTCTATTGATCTCTATAGCAGTGTGGCAAGCTCCACATTTGCTGCTCAGGAGATACATGCACAAGTTGCACAAACAATATTGGATACTTGGGCAGGATAAAATCAATTTGTAGACAGCATGAATTCAACTTGGAGAGCCTATGAAGGCTCATGACCTTCAGATTGAGTAGATGTTGCGGAGTAACAGTAGATCCTGGAGCTGATTGGGGGGCAGAGGCACAGATGGTGATACTTTGAATTTCAGCGCATTGTTCCTTTGGAATTCAGATTTTTGTACTGCTTTAATCTTTTAAAATACAGCTATCGTGCTTTGAACAGACAACCTAATGCAAATGACAACCTAATGAAATATCTTGGATTGAACATTTTCTCCATGGGGAAGACCTCTGTGATGCAGCTGCCAATGGCTCCCTCATTGTCATTCATTTTCGCTTTTGGGTTAATTAGATGACTTGAGCCTGTATAAATAAGTTTAATAAATGTTTTACTCTTGATAAAAAGCAGCATTGACGACTAACATAATGCTTTCAGTTGGACTGCGTCCAGCCTTTGTATTTACTGCACACAGGTTGCACATTCCAGAATACAATTGCAGTGAAGTGTCCAATATTTTGTGCAACATATGCCTGCATTCAGGGAGATGTCACAGAAACTTCTCTCCATTTATTCTTCTTTAAATAAATATTTGAAAATCGAAAAGGAGTGACCAGCTCCAGCTTGTGTTGCGAGGCTGCGGAGTTTTCCTGGCAGTAGTTTAGCCCCTACCCTGTGGGGTGGAAATCTTAGTGGGCAGTGCTGGGGTACTGGCAGAGGTTGTTGCCATGGAGCTGGAGGTGCCGGGCAAGCTCGGACCCCACCCTCATTAGAAAACACACTTGTTTTGATTAAAATGTGTGATCAAATGAAATAACAATTAAATAATACACATATGATTACATGATACATGGACAATGTTGATTTATGACAGCTCTGGTTACTCTAATTGTAGAGCTACTGAGAATTGGATACCCTGTAACTATTCATTGAAAACCAGTTTAAGAATCCAGATCATTTCATAATCTCTGCTTCCCCTCCATTAACCAATCCTCTATTAATATTAATATTTTACCCTCCCCCTGCCAACTCCATGTACCTTTATCTTGCCTGGTATTTTATTTGAATGCCTTTTAGTCACAGCAGCAGGCAACTTTAAACAAGCTAAGTGCTTTTCACTTCCTCTTCTGTGTAAACATTGTGGTTAGGCACAATGGGGATACTTGAGATGCATTGAAGTGTAAAGATAAATGTAAATAAACACAGCTGACTGGAGGCTGAGTGGAAAACTATTAAGCTGTCAATCAAATGAGAGTTAAATGCATTGGACTTCAAGTGAATGGAAGCAAATGTTTTCAAAGCAGTGAAAGGTATTTCAAAGACTTTCTAGGAAGGTTCAGAGACTTCAAATAAAACCTGTATGAATAAAATGGGGCTGAGAAAACAGAGAAGGGAATCCCCCTGCCCCAAGTGAAAGTGATATCTTCTCTGTCAGAGGATTTCAAAGGGGTCTGCTCACACCAGCATCTTCTGACAGAGAGAAAAAGAAATCCATGATGCAGAATGGAGTTCTGTTGTGATTGAAAAGCTTGACAGGTGACCTGGGAGGCATGGAGAATAAAGTCACCAGGACACTTCAAAGTTCTCACAGATGACAGGCATGAATGCAAATATTGAGCAGAGAGCTGCCTGAAATCACCATGCCAGCGGTGATCTTCAGGTCTGCCAGGACTAGAAGGGGTGGTCCAGCCACAGAATCCCCATCCCAGGGGAGAGATCAGTGTCTTGCACCAAGCCCAAACTCATTCAAATTCCAGCACCCTTGGAGGTTCTTTCCATTGCAGCCTGGCAGCAGCAAAGGGCACATGGCCACTGGAGCCATCTCCTTGACCTCCTTTGGGATCCAGGGTGCAAAGCCAGGGTGTTAGTGCCAGGGGGCCCCAGTAGCACTTCCAAAGCATGGAGCCTGATTGGGAGGGGGTGCTGTGTTGGTGCCTGAGGGGAGAGGGGGACTCAATGGGAGTCAGAAGGGGGAGGAGGAGGGCTGAGTGGGTGTGTGGGGGTCTGATCGTGAAGGTGGCTGAGGGGAATGGTGCTGATGGGGATGTGAGGAGAGGCATAGGGAGGAGATTTGGGTCAGGTTTGGTCACTCTCATGTCTGCAGGGGTGGGAGTTGACCCATTATTCGAGTTGTGGGGGGGAGGATGCCCCTCTTTGAGGAAATACTCCCCTGGTCAGCGGGGCACGGGCAGGGGGGAGAAGGGGTTTACCATTTCAGTTTTTGAGTGGAAGGGGACCCGTCTACATCCACAGAGATATGGATGCCCTGATTTCTGAGTAGAGGGGCTGGCCGCGAGGATTGGGGGGATCTGTGAATTTGCATCCATCAGGAGGGGCAGACACTGCCAGTGTCAATGGGAAACACCTTGCTTTTCCCGCTGGCTTGGGCACTTAATGGTAATTGGGGCGAATTGAGCCCTAAGTGACAAAAGACTGAGTGGGACGGTGCCACAGGCAGTGGTTATAGGGTAAATACTGAAATAATAGGAAAGGAGTGAAAGGTAAAATTATGGGCAGTTGTTGCCCGAAAGCAAAAACAAGATTGAGACAGAAGTAAAAACAGAAAATGCTGCAAAAACCCAGCAAGCCTATCAGCGCCTGTGGAGAGAGAGTTAATGTTTCCATTCTGTATGACTTCTTCAGAGCTAAAGAAGGGAGAAAGGTAATGGGTTTTATACTGTTGAGCAGAGTGAGCACTGTGAGCAGGAGCTTACGCTTACACTTTTTTAATTTAGTCCACCTCATTTATCACGGCTTACAATGGTTTCCTCTACATTGCGGAGACTAAACGCAGACTTGCTGATAGCTTTCTGGAACAACATCTCTTAGGCTGCAAGTACGACCCTGACCTTCCTGTCGCCCACTATTTCAATTTACCATCTTGTGCTTGTGCACATATTCCTGTCCTGAGCCTGATACGAGCCCAATGCAGGAACAGCAACTCATCTTCTGATTTGACACTTTACTGTCTTCCGGGTTTAATGTTGAGTTTAGCAACTTCGGATCAGGAACTCTGTCCTCCAATTTGATTCTTTTCCCCCAACTCCCTTTCCCATGCAGGACCAGTCTGCAACTTGTCCTTGTGTTTGGCTTTCGAAGAACACTGACCCTTCTGCTGGTGACACAATCTGGTATCTCACCTTCACGCCATCATGAACATCTGCCTCAGTCTTCAATGTTATCATTACCACTTCCTTTGTCTGGTTTCCATAACATCTTTGTCAAACCTCTTCTGAGCTTGCACCATTCCTGAGCTTCTATTTTAGCCCACTCTCTCTGCAACAATATAAAACTTATCAGATTTCCACCTCACTCCAGCTCTGAAGATGTCATATGGAATTGAAACATTGAGAGTACGTTTGCCAGTCACGTCGCCATGGGAATCGTTGTGGGTGGGACAGACAATTTGACAGACCAACAAAAGATCTGTCGACCCCAGACAGGAGTTCCCATTCCAGGGATAGGTGAGGAGCATAAAAATCCCACTTGCTAACTCTGAACCTCTCTCCATAGACGCAGCTGAGTTTTCCCAACATTTTTTGTTTTTATTTCAAATTTCCAACAGTATTTTCCTTTTATTTAAAATTGTGACAGATGTAGGAAAGAAGAGGAAACAAAATGGCTGGGGTTTGGGGATGTGTACAAGGATCTGTGATCTGAACTTGTTGAACATTATGTTGGGTCCTGAAAGCTGTAAAGTGCCTAATCAGAAGATGAGACGCTGCTCCTCGAGCTTGTATTGGGCTTCACTGGAACACTGCAGTAGGCCAAAGGCAGAGGATACGATCTTACCAGCCGTTTATGCCTTGCTGCCACTGCAGTGAGCACGGAGATTTGGAGCTCAACCAAACAGAAAATCCCACTGGCGTGAAGGGCCAGAAGATTCCACCCAGAGATATCAGCGCGAGACTATGGTGGTGAATGGCAGGCCACAACAAACTCAAGGATTTCCATTAGTGCCTTGAAATGCTGTATGACATTAAAGGAGCGAAACAAACGCAAGTGGTTGGGGTTGTCAAAAAAAGGCCAAATTGAAACTCATTATCTGTCCTTACTAACGTGAAGGTTTTCAATTAAACGGGTTATTGCAGTCTTTGAAGAAATATCTTGTATGTTACTGATGTGGGCATCCAACTAAGTCTGAGGCAAAACTGTTATATTGATGCACTATCTGGGACAGAAGAGGGTAATAGTAAGATCGGGATTCATTTTTCAATCCCCAAATATTGAGAAATAAATTTGATGTATTGTTTTTGGAACAATTTGTTTGCCAAGTAACAGCTGTCATTGCTCACTCAATTTAACTCGAAACTGACATAATCCTAATTGGATCAGGCAGTACTATTTTCTGATGCATTCCCTTCTCACTGAGCTCTATGTTCACGCTGTTGCTTCTTTCCCCGAGGCGGCTGTTCTCAATCCGCATCTGCCATTGTCACCTTCCCTCAGGTCGTTGCTACCAAATTTGAGATTGTTGCTCCTCCACTGAGGCCAGTGCTCTTTTTAAGATTTACAGTTAACCCATTGCTGACCTCCATTCAAATAGAATTGCTGTGAAAAACATCCGGAATAACTGAAATAGCAACGTATCCAGCAGGCATAATGAGTAACATTTTAGGGACACAGATGAAACAAATTGTTTGATGTGAAAACATATTGGCTCTCTGGAGGGTAACTATCTTTACTTCCTGATGACTGGGATTATACTGTGCTGTTCAATGAACAATATTGAAAAAAAGATATGGGTCAGAAACGATGAAATTTTATCCAACCTTTTTTTTTGCCTTGCATTTGTGACTTGATTGTTTCTGTCAGTTACCTTCTTCATTTGTTAACGCTCTTTCAGATGTATATTGCATTCCACACGGACAAGTGGGAGCTGGGAAATGGGGCAGAGATCAATCTATTGGATGGACTCCTCTTGTACTATGTGCCATCTTCCAGTTGATCTTTCTCGGTCAGTTTGGCTGGCACACACAATATGTTCAAGCTCCAGTGAAATGTTGGAAATAGCAGTATGAGGAATGCAAGTGGAAATGGCTGTTCTTTGTGCAGAAAGTTATGATGTGCTTAGTGCACCTGTACAGAACGAATGATGAGGTTGCTCAGGAGACGCAGATGTTTCTGGGCAGATGACAAGTGATTGCTGAAAGGGAGATGGCTAATATTTTCACAGAAGTGGATTTTTAAGAGCTGGATTTTTAAGCATTTTCTTTGCTCAAACTTTTGTTGGCAGAACTTGATTGCTCCAATTAAAAGTCAGAATATAGGAATGTTATCGGGCATTCCTGTCCTGTGTTATTTTGAGGAGGAAGTGGTAAATGAAAGGAATGATGCCATGCAGGTTTGATTGTAGGCGGTGTTAGTCCAACCAAGCAGCCAAAGTCCCAGATACCCCTTCTGGCCTGAGCCAATTGGCTTAACCTAGGAAGTTCTGATGATGATTAGCATCTTCAGGATGCTAATCTGCTGATAAACTTTGATTAACTTCCTGAGGTGATTCCTGTTGCATTTGTCATTTGTGTGTTGTACACCGCATGAACTTATTAGACATCACTTCTGTATTATTCTCCCTGTATGGTAAATCTTGTTCCAGAATTCTCTCAATTCATCTCCATCCAGATCCTCTGCCTCTGCTTCTATTTCTGCCTACATCTGTGTGCTTATGGCTCCAGCTATCCTGTATTGTAGCTTTGTGTCTAGTTATGTTACATTTGTTCTTAATTTCCTGTTGCTAGCACTTGAAGAAAATTACAATTGACCCCTTTGCAATTGAAGCAAACTCTTTCAAACATTTTTTAAAATCAATTACAGAATCCCCAAACATTTAGACATAATTACAAACTTTCCTTTGTCTTAATACTCCAGGTCGCAGGCCATCACATTAACTACAATTGGACTCTGAAAGAGAAAAGTCAATTTTCAATTCTATTGTTGAATATTTATGATTTGTCTCCCTCTAGCATGACAAATTTTTCAGCTTAAGTCAGTTTATTGGGAGGAGCTGAGGGTTAAAATACCTAACATTGATTCCTGTGTTGTATGCTTCGTTCTAGGTCAGCTGGCTGTGGGCACATGTGAAATAGTTACCTTGGACAGAGATAGTAGTCAACCACGGAGAACAATAGCCAGACAAACAGCACGATGTGCCTGTAGGAGAGGACAGATTGCTGGCACAACGAGGGCCAAGCCAGCTTGCGTGGATGGTAAGTGACAGTGAGCTAGAAAAATAAATGGCTGGCTGGCTATGATTACATTATACATACAATTGCTGAATATTATTGTAGTCTGTTAATTTAATATTAGCTACTAAATACTTTGTGTTGAAATTTCTGGGTTTGAGAAACGTTGCAGGGCAGGAATTACAAATTACGGGGGGACAGTGCCCCATTGTCTTGCATATTGTCTGCCTTCACACCATGCCAAAGCAGCCTGGCTTATTGAAGACTAATATTAAGCATGTTAATTTTTTGTAGCATCAGCATTTTAATTTCGCATTTAGTTTTTGTACTAAAATGTTTGTAATCATACGACAGCCACAAAACCCCTTTTATCAGAAGCCTGAAATAATCAGACTTTTAGACTCAAAATGTTGGGGCTTTATCTAATTTATTCCTTGCTGCTTTCCATGTGGCTTGAGGACTGATAGCTTGTGGCTCAGCGCCTAACTGCAGTACATCAGTAAGTACAGCACCCTGGATGTACATCACTGAGCAGGCTATTCTGGATATGGTATTGTGTCATGAACAGGCTATTCTAGATACAGTACTGAAAACGAGCATGCTATTCTAGATATAATGTGTAATGAGCAGGCTATTCTAGATATGGTATTATGTAATGAACAGGCTATTCTAGATATAATATTGTGTAATGAACTGGCAATTCTGGATATGGTATTGTGTAATGAGCATGCTATTCTAGGTATGGTATTGTGTAATGAACTGGCTATTCTAGATATGGTATTGTGTAATGAACAGGCTATTCTAGATATGCTATCATGTAATGAGCTGGCTACTCTAAATATGGTATTGTGTAATGAGCAGGCTATTCTGGAATTGGTATTGTGTAATGAGCTGGGATTAATTAATGGCCTCAGTGTTAAGGATTCTCGAGGGAAGAGTGATCATAGTATGATAGAATAAAAAATTCATTTTGAGGATGAGAAACTGGAGTCCCATACTTGCATTTTGGAGTTAAACAAAGTTAATTAAGGATGTGGAGGCTTTGGAGAAGGTGCAGAGGAGGTTTACCAGGATGTTGCCTGGTATGGAGGGGAGGTCCTATGAGGAGAGACTGAGGGATTTGGGGTTGTTTTCGCTGGAAAGAAGGCGGCTAAGAGGGGATCTTATTGAAACATATAAGATGATTAGAAGTTTAGATAGGGTGGACAGTGATAGCCTTTTTCCTCGGATGGAGAAAGCTAGCACGAGGGGGCATGGCTTTAAATTAAGGGGGGGTAGTTATAGGACGGATGTCAGGGGTAGGTTCTTTACCCAGAGGGTGGTGAGGGATTGGAATGCCCTGCCTGCTGCGGTTGTAAATGCGCCTAGTTTGGGGGCGTTTAAGAGATCCGTGGATAGGTTTATGGATGAAAAGGGATTGGTTTAGGTTAGAGGGTCATTGTTTTTTTAACTGGTCGGCGCAACATCGTGGGCCGAAGGGCCTGTTCTGCGCTGTAATGTTCTATGTTCTATGTTCTATGTAATTACAGATGCATGAGGACAGTCTTAGCCCTAGTGGACTGGGCAGGGAGGCTAAAAGGTAGGACAACTGATGAGCAATGGCAGTTGTTTAAGGAGATTTTCCCCAACTAAAAATACTCCAAAGAGGAGGAAAAAAGCAGGAGGTTAAAGACATAAGTTTTCACAATAGAGGACACTTGAACCATCCCAATAGTAACAGGTAATGTAGAGGTTATAGAAAGGGAGGAATTGAAAACAATCTTCATCAAGAGTGAAATAGTACTCAACAAACCATTGAGATTGAAGGCAAACAAGTCCCTAGGGATTGATGGCCTATATCCTAGGGTATTAAAGGAAGTGGCAATTGTGATAGTGGATCCATTGGTTATAATATTCCAAATTTCCCTGGATGTGGGAAAGGTTCCATTGGACTGGAAACATTCTAATGTATATCCTTATTCAAAAAAAAGGAGGCAGAAAGTAGGAAAATATCAACTACTTAGATTAACTCCATTTTGGGAAATTGTTAGAAGCCATTATGAAGGAAATGATAACAGGACATTTGAAAATCAACTTTAATCCATGAGAGTCAGCATGGTTTTATGAAGGGTAAATCATATTTGACTAATTTGCTATGTCACAAGCAAGTGGATATTGGGGATCCTGTAGAGTGTGTCAGGACTTCAGGAAGGCACTTGATAAGGTACCGCATAGAAGAGTAATACGGAAGGTAAGATCACATGGAATTAGGAATAATTTATTAGCTTGGATAAATGACTGTCTAACTGACAGAATATGCCCTGTTTGTGAACACAACTCTTCACTCACCTGATGAAGGAGCAGTGCTCTGAAAGCTTGTGCTGCCAAATGAATCTATTGGACTTTAACCTGATATTGTGAGACTTCTAACTGACAGAAGGCAGAGAGTTGACAGAGAATGTTTTTTCTGGGTGCAAGATGTAACTAGTGCGGTGCCTCTGGGTTTGGTCCTTGGGCCCCAACTGTTTACAGTCTATATTAATGACACAGGGATAGAAGACTCTATAGCGAAATTTGCAGATAACATGAAAGTAGGTGGGATAGTAAATTGCAATGAGGAAATAATAAATTTGCAAATGGACAGACAGACTAGTTGAGTGGGCCAAAATGTGGTAAATGGGGTTTGACGTGGATAGTGTAAGGTTATCCATTTTGGTCAGAAAAATGGAAATGCAATTTATAACTTAAATGGAGAGAGACTTTTCAGGGTGCTTCAGTGCAGAGGGATCTGGATGTCCTCATGCATGAATCACAGAAAACTTGTATGCAGGTACAGCAGGCAGTAAGGAAAGCAAATGGAATTTTGGCATTTATAGTGAAAGGAATAGAGTGTAAAGTAAGGAAGTGTTGCTGCAATTATATAAGGCATTGATGAGAACACACCTGGAACACAATGTACAGTGTTGGTCCTCTTATTTGAGGAAGAATGTAGTGGTGTTAGAGGCAGTTCAGAGGAGGTTCATGAGATTGATTCCAGAGATTAGGGGTTTGTCTTATGAAGAGAGATTGAGCAGTTTAGGCCTATACTCTCTAGAGTTTAGAAGAATGAGAGGAGATTTAATTGAGGTTTATATGATGATAAACGATAGTAACAAAGTAGACGTAGAGTAGATGCTTCCACTTGTGGGGCAATCTGGAACAAGAGGGCATAGTTTTTGGATGAGGGATAGCATATTTAAAACAGAGATAAGGATAAAGTACTTCTCTCAGAGGGAATTCACTACCCCAGAATGCAGTGGATGCTGGGACATTGAGTAAATTTAAAGAAGAAATAGACAGTATTTTAATTTGTAATGGGTTGAAAGGTTATGGGGAATGGGGAGGAAATTGGGGCTGGGACTGAGATGAGATCAATCATGATTGTATTGAATGGCGGAGCAGGCTCGAGGTGTTGAATTGCCTACTCCAGTTCCTAGTTGTTAGGTTCTTAAGTTCATTCCTCTGACAATTAGTTCCTAGCTCTTCATCAATAACAAATATCCTTCTAACCGTTGCAAGGAACATTAACTGAAGGGCATCAAGCAACTCTTAGCTCCTTACCTGGAGCCATTTTAATGGATTATTCAATATTTAAAGTTTAGCTGAACCAGTTATAGATGTCAATCCTCCATTTGCAACACACAAGGGCAGAATCTCTCCTTTCTCAGTAATGGAAAATGGGTAGTATCATGATAGACCCCCAACACTCAATTCTATTAATATCATTGAAACTAAATATTCAGCCAGGAGTATAATGGGTGGCCGATATTTTCCATCTCCCATCACCATCAGACACAAATTCTCTAACCTATTATGGTAGCAGAATGATTAGCACTGCTGCCTCACAGTGACCTGGCTTCAATTCCAGCCTCAGGTCACTGTCTGTGTGGAGTTTGCACATTCACCCTGTGTCTGCGTGTGTTTCCTCCGGGTGCTCCAGTTTCCTCCCACAGTCCAAAGATGTGTGGGTTAGGTTGATTGGTCATGCTAAATTAATCGTAGTGTCGGGGGATTAGCAGGGCAAATATGAGGGGTTACATGAATAAGTCCTGGGTGAGATTGTGGTTGGTGCAGACTCGATGGGCCAAAAAGCCCCCTTCTGCACTCCTTCTATGATCCTATGATTGTATGTTATAGAGTTAATGAGTTACCTATTCTATACAAATCAGGAAGTTAGAAATCACATTCTTCGTTAATACAATAATGATAACACCACAGTATTTCAATACTAACGTTAAAAACTACCCAAGAAATTTGAACAGATGTTATTAGTAAACCTGTGGTGTAGATTTACTGCCATTTCTGACTGCTAACTCGCACTGTGAAATGCTTTCCCACGCTCAGTGCATTTATGTGATGTTAGTTCTTTAGCTGTTGTTGACAGGGTTACGGAGGCCGAGAGTTACACAACACTGTTGTGAAAGTGTACTATAGTTCAGCTGCAAAAAATGGGCCATTCTCAGAATCACAACCTTTTTGCAAAGAATGCAGTTTGTGTTAGTCAGTTAAATACACAGATTAATTGAAGCTGGAAACTGTCCCTCACACAGTGCTAATCAGCTGTTTTCTCACTAAATACTGTACTTCCAAAAACTCAACTTCCTCATCAAAAAATGCTGGAAAACAGAATAGACACAAAAATAGGAGTTAGCAACCCTTTCTGGGAGTTTGTCTTAAAATATTCTCTGTCTGCACCTCTCACTGCCTTTCAGAAACCTCCACCACATCCAATACCCACTCTACACTTTTCCCACATTCAGCTCCCTCTCCCACATCCAGTTCCCTCTCCCACATCCAGCTCCCTATCCAATATCCCACTCCCCTCCACCCCTCTCCCACATTCCACTCCCCCATCCACCCCTCTCCCAGGTCCCACTCCCTCTCCACCCCTTTCCCACATCCCATTCCCTCTCCACCCCTTTCCCACATTTTGTTCACTGGATTAGGTTGAATCTGCATATGTTTCATTGTGACTTCTTATCTTATCAGAAGGCTCTTTGGCTGCTTATTTTTGCTGACCATTGGTTTAGAGATTTTTTGGGGAGATGCTGAAACTGGACTAGGTCCTTTTCACTGCTGACGTGGCGATAATGGCCTTTGGAGTGATGATACTGAAATACGCAACCAAATTCTCCAATCACCTGACTGTATGAAATCCAATCATTCAAACTCTGGATTGAAGTGACCTTCCTTTCAGTGGATTCCCCTTTAACATCTGTAATACTATAGATGGAATTTTACCGGCATGTCCACCCTCGTTTTGTACGATCCCACCCAAAGCCAACAGAGAATGCTGTTCTCCGAGCCTTGTCTGCCCTCGGAATTGGGCGGGTGTGCCGGTAAAATTCCAGCCTATGTGTATAAGTGATGGGGATGTTGAAGGGCTCCAGGTGCTTAATGCTCATTGATGAACTTTAGCACCAGGTTTTTCATTTTGCCAGCTTCAAATGCATGTTTGAGGCTTTTTATGAAAGGTTCTCCCCAACCACCATTTTTGAGGCTAGAAGGCTTATCCATGAGGGTGGCACAGCTGCCTCATAGCACCAGGGACTCGGGTTCAATTCCGGCCTCGGGTCACTGTCTGTGTAGTGTTTGCACATTCTCCCCATGTCTGCGTGCGTTTGCTCCAGGTGATCCAGCTTCCTCCCACAGTTCAAAGGGTTAGATTGATTGGCCGTGCTAAGTTGCCCCTTAGTGTCAGGGAAATTAGTAGGGTAAATATGTGGAGCTATGTGGATAGGACCTGGATGGGATTGTTATCAGGGCAGGCTCAATGGGCCAAATGGCACTTCTGCACAGTAGCGATTCTATTCTATTTTATTTGTGGCAATACATAGAGCTGTTTACCTGTTCAGATTTGCATCAGCTCTATAGAACTGCTGTATTCTCTACCGGCTGAACTGTTTCACCTTTGGTCAGGCAGATATTCTGTGATTTTATATTGTATGGATAATTTTTCCAGGATTGACGGAGGCGATTTTCCCATCCTGCTGCACTGATCTTTTAGTACAATGGGCCAGGAGTTTCAAACACCCGCTGATTTGTGCAATTTGCGCTGGGTATCCAGTCCTGAGCGGTCTCTCAGTGCCAGATTTCTGATGCCATCAGCTCCATGCTGGAAATAGACTCGGAGCTGCATTAGATATTCACCTCCTAATTTAAATGTTATTTAAATGTAATTAGTGGACCTGGGACTGAAGTCCGCAACAACCCCCCAACCTAACCTCCACCGCCTAGCAGGATTATTTCACTCCAGTGGGGTTTACAGTAGCTCTCTACTTGCAGGGAGCTGGTGCCCTGACCCTGCTGGAGTGAAGCGGGGGGGGTGAAATTGGACCCCTCCCTAGAAGGTTGGGGAGCAGGGCCGTGCACCCTGGGTATTGATACCTTGGCTGTACTAGCTTGGACCCCGGCACTGCTCAAGGGGAGAAGTGCCAATGTCCAGGGGGCACCCCCTGCTACCCAACTCTCTGGGGGTGGGGGAGGGCCTGATTTCCCCACCCCCTTCACTCCAGTAGAGTTAGGCCGCCAGCATGGGGCAATGCCAAGGGAGTGCGGCCTAATGGGGCAATAGGTGGGTGTGAGGGGCCCTCACTGCCACTCTATAGTTGGGGTCAGTCAGGAAGGGAGGAAGGCCAGTGATCGGGGCTGGCCATTGAGCTGGGGAGGGGGAGGCAGCCTGCTAGGGGAGGTCAGGATTGCCAGCATGGGGTTCAGGGCAGCAGGGAGAGGAGTGTCGAGACTGTCAGTGGGGCAGAGAGAGACAAGGCTGAGCCCGGGCATGTTTGTGAGTCCAGCAATTGGGCCATGGGGGGGTTGAGAGAGCCAGTGTTGCTGGGTTGTGGAGCTGGCCAATAATCAGGAGGCCAACAGGCTGGGGCCACTGCGCATGCTGACAGATCGGCAAGTGTGCAGTGGCTGGCTCTGCACCATGCTGCCAGTTTCTCCAGTAGGAATCGGCCGTGCCCACTTATTTTAATGGAATTTACGCCAGAGAACTCAGCAGCACACAGAGTGTAGGAGATTCATTTTTAAACACCTGCTGAGAAAACCAACGGGATTTACTCCAGTTTTCACGCAAATTCAACACTTAGAATATTTTTAGAGAATCACCCCCCGCATGTTGTTGTCAATACCAATATTCACAAATTAATCTAGGACCTGCTCTTCGAACGATTAAGTTGTGTTGTGTGCATTCATCTATTTTGCATTTTTGCCATAACATATCATATGTCCATTGCCATATCAAAATTTTTTTACCAACATCTTTGAATTACAATTTTGAATTGCAGTTTGTATATTGGAAATATCAGAATTTTTTTTGCAATTTGAAGATAATTTTATTCTGCCACAGTTTAGAATAATGATACCTCTGGATTGTTTACATCTCTGCAATGCCTACCCATAACATTTACTGCATTGTTAGCAAAGGGAAAGCTATGTTGAAAAAACTATTTAGAGCCCTCGTCTAAAAATAGCAATCCTGCAATGTTAAAAAGATGCCTTAAACAAGAAAAAGCAATTGTCTTTAAAGGTCAACATTGCACTTATCTTCCTAATTACTTGCTGTTTCTGCATGTTAACATTTTGTGATTCATATATGGGGATAACAAGAAACCTCTGTACCACGTTCTGTGTTCCCCCTGCATTTTTGTAATATTTTGTTTTGCTATTCCTGCCAAAGTGCACAAGCTCATATTTTCCCATATTATACTCCATCTGCAATTTTTGTCCACTCCCTTAGCCTCTTTGGAGGCATTTGCCAGAATTTCACTGACATGCCTGCTTGAGGTTCATATGATGCCATCTGAAGCCAACGGGGAATGCCGTTCTCAAGCCTCGCCCACCCTGATTCCAGGACGGGCATGCCGGTATAATTCCAGCCATTGCGTCCTCCTCACTACTTACCGGTCTTTGGTTCGTCAGAAAACCTAGTCACAGTACACTCCCATCCCTTCAATCAGATCATTATTAATAATTGAGACCCCAGCACTGTTCTCTCTGGCATTCCAATAGTTACAATTTCTCAACCTGAAAATCACCCATTTACTTTAACTTGCTATTTCCTGTTAGTTATCCAATCCTTTATCTATGTTTATACATTACTCCCAACCCAATACCATGAGCTGTTCTTTCGGGCAGTAAACATTTATTTTGCACCTTAGCAAATGCCTTTCATAAATCTCAATAACCATTTATTGGTACCCCTTTCTTCACCCTGCTTGTTACATCCTCAAGTAAGTCCAATAAATTTGTCAAAACAATTATCCTTTCACAAAATAAATAATATTGCGGATGCTGGAATCTAAGACGATAACAGAAAACGCTGGAAAATCTCAGCAGGTCTGATGGCATCTGTGGGGAGAGAATAGAACTAGTGTTTCTAGTCTAGATGACCCTTTGTCAGACAGGCTTTTTGAAGCTAATTTTGTATTTATGCAAGAAAACAATGTTTGGGATTTTCTAAATCCGCTCGTCCCCAAATCCGGAAGATCCTGTCCGAGGTCAACAGACCTTTGCGTGGTCTGTGTCCCACCTACTATGATTCCCATGGCGGACAGGATAGGAAAATTCTGCCCAGTGTTTTTCTTGAATTCCATTTTCTGTTGCTGCAATCACAGGAATCTTAGATCCTCAAAATAACAGTGTTAAAATGCAGGTCAATATTTGCTCTACAGAGGATTAACTTGGTCCAGTATAGTCATGCGCAGTCGTGTGAGCTTCCAACCCAAGCTGGAGGCGGGTGCTTAATTCCCATAAATTCACTTGGAATATTGGCTAACATTGTGGCAACAAAAAGCCACAATTCAAATATTTCACATCGTCAGGGCATTGTTCATTTCTAATGAAAATTACGGAAACTACACAGGAATGCCTGAGATCGTTTCAATAAAAGATGGATGGATTCTTAGAACTCCTTACCAAAGACTTCCCAGATATTGATTCACTGGTTCTTGCTGACCTCTTCCCTTATTCTATTTGAAAAATGAAGAGGTTTTTTTTTAGGCACTTCCACCTCAGTTAGACCCAAAATTCATTGAAGAAATCCCTGCTGAACTTGTAGTCCTATTTTAATTAGATTTTATTGTGTGTTTATACTATGTAATTTGTTCCAAGAAAATACTTCTGTATTCAAAAAAAACACAGTTGGACATGAGGTTAATGTACTGTAGAGTATTTCGCCCAGGCAGGCTAAAACCCCATGGCTTCAATAGAAATAAATATCAAGAAGGATGCAAATAAAATAGGCTTCTGTTTCGCTGTTTGTCATTATTGTCAAAAAACGAAATTACCCGACTGGGCATGGAGTTGCTCCATCATCTGCCTTATTTCTCCTGCTCCTTCGACAAAACGTTATGGAGGATAGTTGGAAGGCAGTATTTGCTGAATGTGCTGGACATGGAAATGTATTGGATGCCCTGGAATCAAGGCAATGCTGAGAATGATGGAAGCTTTAATTGTAAATCTGCTGGGGACTTTATTTGACTGACTGGGCACGGTGGCACAGTGGTTAGCATTGCTGCCTCACAGCGCCAGGGACCCAGGTTCAATTCCAGTCCTGGTCACGTCTATGTGGAGTTTGCACGTTCTCCCCGTGTCTGCGTGGGTTTCTTCCGGGAACTCTGGTTTCCTCCCACAGTAAGTAGTCTCACGACACCAGGTTAAAGTCCAACAGGTTTATTTGGTAGCACAAGCCATAAGCTTTCAGAGCGCTGCCCCTTCATCAGGTGAGTGGGAGTTGTGTTCGTAAACAGGGCATACGTAGTTACAAAGTCAATTTACAAGATAATGTTTGGAATGAGAGTCATTACAGGTCATCAAGTCTTAAAGGTGATTGTTGAGCAGTGTTCATTCATCAATTGTTGTCGTGTCTGCATAGTCTCCCCAATGTACCACGCCTTGGGATATCCTTTCCTGCAACGTATCAGGTAGACAACGTTGGCCAAGTTGCAAGAATATGTAACGTGTACCTGGTGGATGGTTTTCTCATGTGAGATGTTAGCATTGGTGTCGATGATCCGGCATGTCTTGCTGAGATTGTTGTGGCAGGGTTGTGTGGTGTTGTGGTAACTGTTCTCCTGAAGAATGGGTAGTTTGTTGCGGACAATGGTCTGTTTGAGGTTGTTTGAAGGCAAGAAGTGGGTGTGTGGGATGGCCTTGACGAGATGTTTGTCTTCATCAATGACATGTTGAAGGCTCTGGAGAAGATGTCATAGCTTTGTCGCTTTGGGGAAGTACTGGATGACGAAGGGTACTCTGTCCGCCATGTCTCTAGTATGTCTTCTGAGGAGGTCGGTGTGGTTTTTCTCTGCGGCACACCAGAACTGTCGATTCACGAGTCGAACACCATATCCTGTTCAGCCTTCAGGAGAACAGTGACCACGACACCACACAACCCTGTAAGGTATACCAGATCATCGACATGGATGCCAACATCTCACATGAGAACAGCATCCAATAGGTACTCAGTACATACTCTTGCAACTCGGCCAACGTTGCCTACCTGATACACTGCAGGAAAGGATGTCCCAAGGCATGGTACATTGGGGAGACCATGCAGACACTACGACAATGGATGAATGAACACTGCTTGACAATCACCAGGCAGGAGTGTTCTCTTCCTGTTGAGGAACACTTCAGCAGTCAAGGACATTCAGCCTCTGATCTTCAGGTAAGTGTTCTCCAAGGTGGCCTTCATGACAATGCAGAATCGCTGAGCAGAGACTGATAGCCAAGTTCCGCACACATGAGGACAGCCTCAACCAGGATCTTGGGTTCACGTCACACTATCTTTAACCCCCACGACTTGCCTGAGTTTGCAAAATCTCTAACTGTCCTGGCTGGAGACAATACACATTTCTTTAACTTGTGCTTAACCCTCTCTCCACTCACATTGTCTGCACTTTTAAGACTTGATTACCTGTAAATCACATTTCAACCATTTTGTAAACTGAGCTTGTGTCTATATATGCCGTTTGTGAACACAACTCCCACTCACCTGATGAAGGGGCAGTGCTCCAAAAGATTGTGGCTTGTGCTACCAAATAAACCTGTTGGAGTCTAGCCTGGTGTTGTGAGACTTCTTACTGTGCTTAACCTAGTCCAATGCCAGTATCTCCACGTCATTTCTTCCACAGTCCAGAGATGTGTGGGTTGGGTTGATTGGCCATGCTAAATTGCCCCTTAGTGTCAGGAGGATTAGAATCATAGAATCCCTACTGTGCGGAAGAGGCCATTTGGCTCATTTGAGTTTGCACTGACTCTCTGACAAATTATCTTACCTCGGCCCTCTCCCCCACCCTATCCTAGCAACCCCATCCGTTTATCAAGGCTAATCCATCTAACCTACATATCTTGGGACGTTAAGGGGCAATTTAGCATGAGCAATCCACCTAACCTGCGCATTTTGACTGTAGGAGGAAACCAGAACACGCAGAGGAAACCCACACAGACACGGGGAGAACATGCAGACTCCATAGTCACCTAAGGCCGGAATTGAACCGGGTCCTTGACGGTATGAGGCAGCAGTGCTAACCACTGTGCCACTCTTGCAGGGTGCATACATAGGGTAATGGGGATAGGGTCTGGGCGGGATCATTGTCAGTGCAGGCTCAATGGGCCGAATGGCCTCCTTCTGCACTGTCGGGATTCTCTGACTGTATTTGAATATTCAGATTCACTTTACCATAACATTTACACCCACTTCGGGTTTGGCTTGTGTTACTTTTAGCACCAAACATGATGATCAAAATGAATGCAGTTTTGAATCATACATAATAATCAGGTTTCTTCTTCTTCACATTTGAACTTGGCAAACATATTGCAATAGACGAGAGGCTGTGTTCAAAGTTCTAGTTCAAGAGTACCTGAATTCTCATCCTGTAAATAAAAATGAGGTTCTATTTAATATACCCATGAGGCTTTAAATTATATAATTTTGTCATTACAAATACTCAGCTCGCTCGCATCAAATTCCTGCATCATTTTAATGGTGACACTAACATGTTAATTGTCTTTTCTTTCTCTTTGTGTTTATTTTAAACAAAGCTAGTCCATCCATTAAAATCGTGAACAAAGGAGCTTGATACAAACAAGATAAGCTTTGATACAACATCATCAGCTGGTACAGTTCTAGCCCATTGGCTTTCATATGAGGTTATTTTGTTTGCCACCCACATCATGTATTACAGAGAAAATCTGATGCAGCATAAATGCAAGCTGAGCCACAACAGAAATAAAAATAACATTGTACCAAAGCGCTCGTTGTATTATCCCAACAAGAGGAAATTTGAACCCTACCCCATGAGGGGGTAAAACCTGCTGCTGGGCATTAAATGGGCACACTAATGACCAATTTAGCATTGGCACAGCCCATGCCCAATCTGCGCAGGTTCTGGTCACACTGCTGAGTGTGTATGATCCTATTTTTAGGTTTACCTAACAAATGCTTAAGGCAGATGTTCAATTCCAATTCTCAGATCTAAATGCCTGTGTCAGTGATGAGCAGGACAGCAGCATCAGCTCTGCCCCATTCAGGAATTTTTAGTGACCTCGACAGATGCCGAAGATTAGAAATGAACTTCTTTTTTTCCTACATTCCCTGTAATCAGCTCGAATCCAGGCTGCCTGGGACTTGCCCGAGGGCCACGGCCCACAACGGAGGTGACCTGAACTCAAAGTTATCACTTGTGTGAACCGTCTTTGAAGGCATTAACACTATCGGTGGTTCACGATTTGGCCCAAGGGTCGATTTCTATCCATACTCGGGTTCTTGATTTGGGTGTGCATCAGCTTTACTGGATAGAATCTGGGCCCAAAAAAAGGGCCAAAATCTATCCCAATCACTCATACAGGTGCAGTACTTAGGAATTTAGAAAGATAAAAAAAAGGACAACTTGCCATGTCCGTTTCTTTATGAACTACTTGCAATCTTTATTCATATTTCAATGAATGTGGACTGCTCTTTAAGCTTTGCCAGCAGTATTTCTCTGGTATTGCTGTACTTTTTATTTGACTCAGCCATGATAATTTTCCCTTCAGTTCAATTAATATCTTGGTATCAAGTTCATGGAATGGTATGTCAGTGAATTTTAAAAAAAAAGAGATGGGTGGCATGATGGCACAGTGGTTAGCACTGCTGCCTCACAGCACCAGGGACCTAAATTCAATTGCAGCCTTGGGTGACTGAGTGGTGTTTACTTGTTCTCCCCATGTCTGCATGGGCTTCCTCTGGGTGCACCAATTTCCTCCCATACTCCAAAGATGAGTAGGTTAGGTAGATTGGCCATGCAAAATTGTCCCTTAGTGTAGGGAGACTAGCAGAGCAAATACTTGGGGCTATTTGGATAGAGCCCGGGTGGGATTGTTGTAGGTGCAGGCTCGATGGGCCAAATGGCCTCCTCCTGTACTATATTGATTCTATAATATGATTTTATGGCACTTACACTTTTAAAATGTTGCCCCAGCTCCCAGCCCATAATGTTTCCTGGAGTGATAGCAACCAAGTAATACAACAAGGGAGGTATTTCAGTGATTTAGTAAGTATTTTCTATCAGGCCAGAAAGATAAGCTCATTGTAGGATTGTCTAACTTCAGTTCTGTTGAGTGGGTAGTGGAAGGAGTGATGTAAGAATTCTCATTAATACTGTAAAACCGAAGCGTAGCATTTAACTTTTTCTAACCTGCCAAAAGTGAAATCTCAAAACATTTTTTATTCTGTTTTCTCAATCCTGCATCTTTTGGGAAAAAGAAACTTTGACAGGGATTTTGCAGTATTAATGACAGTGACCTATCAGCGTTCATCATTACTCTGAAACTTCAAGTGTCTTCTGAGGCGGAATTTAATGTCTTCTCCCATGTTGTGCTTGATGGTGAAGCATTTAATCAGGTGAGAGGGTGATGGGTGGAGACCTATTGCCTTCTTGTCGCCTCCTCAGTTAAGTCTGTGATCGGAAGGCCCACGAACAGCCTTTCCCTCCGATTGCCAAAAGAGCTCCTTAAGTGGACAATTCATGACCAAGGTCTTCATCCAGCTGCTGCCTGGTATTAACCCAGCAGCTGGTGGAGACAGTACGCTATGTGGGGAATATGACATGCAAACCCATGTAAAGTTGCTTGTGGATTCTCGGGATGGGGCGGTCCATCATTCAAAGGCTAAAAAGGCTCTCATTGATAGCAAAGACCAATAAAAGTGGTCAGCACTGCTGCTTCACAGCGCCAGGAACCTGGGTTTGCTTCCCAGCTTGGATCACTTTGTGCAAAGTCTGCACGTTCTTCCCGCGTCTGCGTGGATTTCCACCCACAGTCCAGAAGACGTACTTTTGGTGCATTGGCCATGCAAAATTCTCCCTCAGTGTACCCAAACAGGCACCAGGGTGTGGCAACTAGGCGATTTTCACAGTAACTTCATTGCAGTGCTAATGTAAGCCTACTTGTGACCTAATAAATAAATAAATTTTAAAAATTAAAAGGATTGTGAATGGCTGATTGTTCACATAACTGGAGAGAACTGTTGACTTTGCTTGATTGACATATTCATGTGACTACAATTTTTTCTGTGATCTCTGGTCAATGTCTCAATGTTTATTTACACTAAGTGTGAAGTGCTTAAAGCTTCTATTATTGATACTTTAATGTCCTATTTGATTTACATGTTTATACTTGTGTTTCAAAGAAAAATGAATGTGTATTTTCCCTAAGCAGTTTATAGAACATTACAGCGCAGAACAGGCCCTTCGGCCCACGATGTTGCGCCGACCAGTTAAAAAAAAACAATGACCCACTAACCTAAACCAATCCCTTTTCGTCCATAAACCTGTCCACAGACCTCTTAAACGCCCCCAAACTAGGCGCATTTACAACTGCAGCAGGCAGGGCATTCCAATCCCTCACCACCCTCTGGGTAAAGAACCTACCCCTGACATCTGTCCTATAACTACCCCCCCTTAGTTTAAAGCCATGCCCCCTCGTGCTAGATTTTTCCATCAGAGGAAAAAGGCTATCACTATCCACCCTATCTAAACCTCTAATCATCTTATATGTTTCAATAAGATCCCCTCTTAGCCGCCTTCTTTCCAGCGAAAACAACCCCAAATCCCTCAGCCTCTCCTCATAGGATCTCCCCTCCATACCAGGCAACACCCTGGTAAACCTCCTCTGCACCCTCTCCAAAGCCTCCACATCCTTCCTGTAATGTGGGGACCAGAACTGCACACAATACTCCAAGTGCGGCCGCACCAGAGTTGTGTACAGTTGCAACATAACGCTACGACTCCTAAATTCAATCCCCCTACCAATAAACGCCAAGACACTGTATGCCTTCTTAACTACCTTATCTACTTGATTCCCAACTTTCAGGGATCTATGTACACATACACCTAGATCCCTCTGCTCCTCCACACTATTCAAAGTCTTCCCGTTAGCCCTATACTCAACACATCTGTTATTCCTACCAAAGTGAATTACCTCACATTTCTCTGCATTAAACTCCATCCGCCACCTCTCGGCCCAGCTCTGCAACCTGTCTAAGTCTTCCTGCAAACTATGACACCCTTCCTCACTATCTACCACACCTCCGACTTTGGTGTCATCAGCAAATTTACTGATCCACCCAACTATACCCTCATCCAGATCATTAATAAAAATCACAAACAGCAGTGGCCCCAACACAGATCCCTGAGGCACACCACTTGTAACCGAACTCCATGATGAATATTTACCGTCAACCACTACCCTCTGTCTCCTATCCGCTAGCCAATTCCTGATCCAGTTCCCTAGATCACCCCCAATCCCATACATCTGCATTTTGTGCAGAAGCCTACCATGGTGAACCTTATCAAACGCTTTACTAAAATCCATATACACCACGTCCACTGCCTTACCCCCATCCACCTCTTTGGTCACTTTCTCAAAAAACTCAATAAGGTTAGTAAGGCACGACCTACCCGCCACAAAACCATGCTGACTATCTCCAATCAACTCATTACTCTCCAAATAACTATAAATCCTATCCCTAATAATTTTTTCCAAAACCTTGCCCACAACAGAAGTGAGACTCACCGGTCTATAATTCCCGGGGAAGTCTCTGTTCCCCTTCTTAAACAATGGGACAACATTCGCTAACCTCCAATCATCTGGTACTATACCAGAGGCCAACGACGACCTGAAGATCAGAGCCAGAGGCTCTGCAATCACTTCTCTTGCCTCCCAGAGAATCCTGGGGTAAATCCCATCCGGACCAGGGGACTTATCTATTTTCAGACCCTCCAGAATATCCAGCACATCCTCCTTATCAACTGTAACACTATCAATTCTACTCCCCTGCAACCCAGTGTCCTCCTCAGCTATATCCATGTCCCCCTGCGTGAACACCGAAGAGAAATATTGGTTCAATGCTTCACCAATCTCCTCCGGTTCCACACATAACTTCCCTCTGCCGTCTATAACTGGCCCTAACCTTGCCCTAACCAACCTTCTGTTCTTGACATACCTATAGAACGCCTTAGGATTCACACATGCCATTGTTGCAATAGGGTTAGTTCATTCTGTACATAGTATATACTTGGTGAATGGACATGGAAGGGCCATGAGTTGTCTTGAGACTAAAAGAGTAGTCTCCCCCCTGCATGGGGGAGACCATGTGCTAGCATTGAATTGGTGTGGAGAATATTTAGAGGACTGATAGAGTGTGTGGACTAGTGGGCCTAATATCAGAAAATGTGATGAAGTCTCAAAGAACTAAATTGGGCTTTTTAACCAGCCTTCCTTTGTACCCAGCTGCCTCTGTGGCCACTTTTGATCTGCTCTTGTGAGTGGTGAGCCCAAATCTATCTTGTACCTATCCCCCCCAGAGAGAGGTTCCCACAATTTGGTGGTCTTTCTATCAAGGCAAGTGCGGTATATATCCTCACTGGATGTTTTCTCCTGATGATGGTGGATTTTCCCCCCCTCACCCCCGTTCCGGTAATTTGCCCTGTTGTTCTTGGTCTCTGCTCATTCTCCTGCACGTGCTGTGTTTAAACGGGAATCATGTATATTCATTGTGCATTCATGCATGGGTACAACTGGAATATACAGAAGACAAAAACAAGTCATTGGCCCACCACCAACTGTGGACAGTAACAACTTTAAAGAAAGCATCAAATTTTAATACAATAGATTTCTGCTAGCCACAATACAACCAGCAACTGAGCTGAAAATAATGGATGATCACTTTGAATTGGCTTGGAGCTGGATTCTTCCTGCTGCTGAATGTGTGTTCGACCAGGTATGATAGAGCATTGAGCTCCAAATTGGCAACGCTAATATCAAATCAGAATTACATGATGATTGGTGCCATGATCTACTTATCCTACATATTTCTAGTGGATGTGTACTGTGAGCATGTTAATGGTGTCACCAAGATGGCATGTGGTGCCTCATACGCCAAGTTTACATGCATGCCATGGACATCATTTCAGCTCATCTCTATTGTGCAAAGAATGGATGCTTTGCATTTGAACTTTACAGCACATTGGTTTAAGCAGTTTATAATTTTAGTCAGTATAAATCCATGGTCTATATTTGACTTGCTCCAGTCAGTCTAAAAACTTGACTTTGTTTTTAATAAATGAAAAACATGATCGACATGGCATGAGTAAAGCATGTCTGAGAATTTAACCCAATCTGCCAGATGGAAATCGGCAGATGGACAGTTAACATTGCACAAATCAACTTATCACCTTATTCATCATAGCATCTTATACTTCAGAAATCTGCCAACTGCCACTTTGACTGTGGAGCTGACTCGGGTTATAAAACTTAATATTGGTTTTACAGGTTGACTGATGGGACTGGAGGCACTATTTAAAATGATGTTGACCTGCGAACTCTGCATTTTTCCAACTCTTTCTTGTGTAACCCCTACTTTCTTCACCCATCGTTGGTCACTGTGCCTTAAGCCATCTGAGCCCAACACTTTGGAATTCCTTCCCTACAATTCTCTGCCTTTTCCCTTTCTGCTCCATTAAATATTTTACATGCCATCTCTTGCATGACCTGTGCTTATAAAAAGGTGAAAATATGTGTAGGAAACGTGGAGATAGGGGAAGGAAGACACTGGCTAGTAGAGTGATGATCAGTTGTCACGTACCCTACATTTTTTATATTTTCTCTTTCCAGTGATTGGTGGGTCTGACAAATTATCTCCTCTGCTGGGACAGAGCAGAGAGAAAATTATTCAGGCTGTAGTGAACTCTATTTATAATCCCAAAGTGCTTCAATTTGCAAAACGATATACTCTTAAATTCTAATTCGTGAAATTTATTGCCACAGTGAAAATATTTTTCCTTTCCCCAAAGCACTATAATAAATCAACTTAAAGAAGAAAAGTAAAGAGTAATGATCTTGTACTCAAGGCAGTGGATTCTCCCCTGGTCCTGATTTTCTCAGGTGAATGACCATCCTTGGGAGTTTTTTTGACCCATGTACTGACAAAGCCCCTTGGCAGGGACAAGTGGATATTATTAGACTCTTAACAAGTATTTGTCATGAACAGATTTGAAATGTGTTCCTGATCTTCCTCATGTTTAAAAAACTGGTCATTGCTCATTGATGGACTTGCCTTTCTTCAACTTCCAACCCTGTCCCCCGCATAAACTGACCTTTCACTGCTCTTGCTGTTACTGTCCAGTGTCACTTCTGCTGCACTTTTTTTGGAGGCCCCCCTGAAAATCCCCAATAACCATATTGCCCTTGCATTCGTTTTCTGTTATTTGTTCCAATGTCTTGCCTTTGGAAATCCATGCAAACTATTTTTGAACTCTGGCTTCTGAATTTCAGTAAGCTTTAATCATAGCACAATGGTTCTCATAGCTGCCTCAGAATGGCAGGGAACCGGGTTCAATTCTGGCCTTGAGTTTGCACATTCTCCCCACGTTTGCCTGGGTTTCCTCCCACATCCAAAGCTATGCAGGTTAGGTGGATTGGCTATGCTAAATTACCCCTGAGTAACCAAAGATGTGTAGATTCGGTGGGTTGGTCATGGTAAATGCGTGGGGTTATAGGGATTGAGGGGGGGTTACATTGAGCCTGGGTGGGATGGTCTTTCGGACAGTAGGTGCAGATTCAATGGGCTGCATGGCCTTTTTCTGCACTGTGGGAATTCAATGATTCTATAAAGCAAAGCAAGTTGGTCCTGAATATGGAAATGATTGAACCAAACAATCATCTTTTAAACTGGGTTTTCTGGTGATCCAGGAAATTTAACCGGCACTGAATATCGCAGAATTGAAAACAGACTTATACAGGCCCCGATCTTGTTAGAAGGAGTTGGGGTGGGTGAGGGCCAAGGGGTCACAGTTTCAGTAAGGATTTTGAGGGGGTTTAAACGCGAAACATGGGGAATACAATCCCTATATTGTAGAAGTGCCTTTTTATGGCAGTGGATATAAGGATATCTGGATGTTCCACTCTGAGGTGGGACACTTAGTTAACACACAGCCACAAAAGCAGCTGCTCGGAGGCTGGGAATTCTGTGGCGAGCTACTTGTCTTCTGACTCCCCAAAACCTGGCCACCATCTACAAGGAACAAGTCAGGAATATTCTCCTCTTACCTGAATGAGTGCAGCCCCAATAACTCTCAAGAAGTTTGACAGCATCCAGGACAAAGCAGCCCACTTGAATGGCACACCATTTATAAACATTTACTTCCTCTACCGCCTATGCACAATGATGACAGTGTGTACTATCCACATAATGCACTGCAAGAACCAATCAAGTTCTCTAGACAGCACCTTCCCAACACATGGCTGCTGCCATTTCGAAGGACAAGGGCAGCAAACACATGAGAACATCACCACCTGGAAGTTTGCCTCCAAGTCGCTCACCATCCTGGACTTGGAAATATACCACTGTTCCTTCACTGTCACTGGAGCAAAGTTCTGGAACTAGCTCCCTAGCATCACTGTGGGTGTACCTACACCACATGGACTGCAGCGGTTCAAGAAGGCATCTTCTCAAAAGTAATGGGGATTGACAATAAATAGTGACCTAGCCAGTGATGCCCACATCCCATTAATAAATTTTAAATATTTAAATTGTGCAGCCAGAGTGAAATTGGAAGCCCAATTTAACATTCACTGCTGCTGCGTGAGTTTCCCCAAGGGCCAGAAATGTCAACTGTGAAAGGGAGATGCCGCCTCACAAATCTTTCTCTGCATTCCTTACGGATTGGGAATGCTTTTCAATATCATCCTGCCCCAATCGGCAGACATTGCCCATACAGTTCTCTTGACTGTGGATTCTGACCCCCACCCATCCCTCCTCCTCTCGCCACTCTTCACTCTCACCACTCCTGGTGGCGGCCATCTCTAAGAATCCCTGGCTATGCTGTTTCCTTCCACGCGCCAGCCAAGCGATCCAATCTTGCACATTGTGGGTGTGTTAGTGTTGAGGTAATGGTGATGAAATATGGAGATGATAAGAAATTGGGAAGGTATAACTTATATGGTGGCGCACAGCATTAAAATACCAGAAGAGATAAACAGGCTCGTATGGTGTTCATATAAATAATTGACTTGATAAAATTCAATGTCAGGAATTGCAAAGACTTTATGTTCATACATGGTTATAAGGAGGCTGCTTTGAAGGTGAGAAACTAAGTGGGTTAGGGAAGCAGAGAGATCCAGGAATATAGATAAATAAATTGCTCATAGTAAAGTAAAATAAGTTATTAAAAACATAAACCAGTGGAGTTCATTTCCTGAGGAAATGCAATGGTAGGTCATGATGTTGACTTTATATAGGATCTAGATTAACCCATAAATGGAGACTTTTGTGTCATTCTGGTCTCCATGCCACAAGAAGAAATATTGAAGCACTGAAGAAAGTGCAAAAGAGAAGATTTACACGGATGCTAAAAGATTGCAACTACCTTGAAAAATTGAGTAAACTGGAACTGTTTTCTCTGGAAAAAAACAAAGTAACAGGAAATAGGTTATTGAAAATGTGAAGGGCTTTGATACTTTCTCCATCTTTACCTTGTTTTCACTTGTAGGTGAATCCAGAACAAGGGAGCATGAATATCATGCAGTCACTTAAGAATGAAAAGGAATAATTTTGGTGAGATGTCAATATGCTGAGCATGGTGAGAATATGCCATCACATTGAGTGTCTGAAGCAGCAAGCTTTGGTACCTTTAGAATGTGATAAATACACAAGGGAGGAGGGAATAGGGAGGTGTGGGAATATGGTGTGTTAGGGACCAGATCAGAAACTCAAAAGGTATTTTATGAAGTTAGCCTGGACTCCAACATTTTTTGATTTTGGTCACTCTAGATGTGATTCAATCAACCCATCGGAAGCTTTTATTAAAACAAGCTTTATTTAACAACACAATTAAAATATCAGAAAAATTAGTATATCTTTTATCAATTGAAATCCTTAAACATGACAAGGTATAATTCTTAACAGATTGCTACCTCTATAGTTTCAATGTAAGTAATATCATCACAGGCATAAATCTTTTTGCAGAATAAGTTAGTACAAAAATAAATCAGCTCACATGGATGCAAGATTTCCAGCCTTTTAACCCCTCTGGACAGATGCAGAAAGAGACCTGTTGTTTGACTCCCACACAGCAGTCTCCAGAGAATGAGCCAGTTTCAGAAAGAGACCTGTTTTCTGGCAAATCCAGTCTCCAATCTTCAGAAAGAGAAAGAACTACTTCTCTCTACACCTCCCAAGCAACAAATGAGCTTGTTTTCTTTCTATGAGCCTAGCCCCATCCAGTCACATGGCTTTCCTGTGAATCAACCAAATCAAGCCCTACTCTGAAAAACCCCAGGAGAAAACATTAAATTAACAAATCCGCATTCGCCCAGATTAAAACAAACATTCCAGCAATTAAGATCAATTATGCTTCTGCAATATCAACATGTAGGCTGCCTGTGTAGACAAAGTCGCACCAATTTTAGAACTCACTGCTAAGACAAATCCTGCCTAAGAAACATGATGCAAATACATTTCTTAAAGGCACAATGTTGTCAGAAACGGGAGGAGGTAATTCTAGAGGGAGGACACTTGTGTGGAGTATAAATGCAGGCACAAAGCAGTTGAACTGAACAAGTTGTTTCCAGGCTGTAGTTTCTATGCAATTCCATATAAGCAACACAATACAATGTTCATTTATCAATTTTTGGAACAGATATGGCAGATCTACACATTAACATTGCTTGATGGGTATCATAATCTCAAGAGTGATCAGTGATATTTTGTCACCAGCACTGATGAAACACATATTCTAAAGTTATGTAAAATGCATGCATCTTTTAAATGCATTCCATTTTGAGATTTGCATATTTAATGCCCCTATTTGAATTCTTATGATTAATTTTGGCAAAAGAAACAATAGCTCACATAGAAGTGAAGAATAATAAGGCCATCCAGTTCCATACATTTTACTGGAATTCACAAATAACAGTGTTTGCTAGCCAATCACTCAGATTACACAATCATTTCCATGATTATACATCTGAGACCAGGAATCAAGAACATTTCACTCCATTTTTTTCCTCAGATGATTTACAAGGCTGAAAAAATAGTTTAAAAGCGTATAGAATGCAATAACTCTCCTGGGTTATTTTGAAAAGACTATAACTCACCTCCAAGCAGAAACAAGTGTTTATAGTGTTCACGATTTTTTTTATTTGAAGTTTTTTGTACTGATTTATGTCCCAACTGTCTCAGTGCCATTATTCTTTCAAATGCATATATTATGGGAAATGACCTTGATGTTTCATTGCATAGATGGGTACTTTTCTCCATGCTGGTCAGCTAGTGTGAGTAGCAGATATGCACCATTACTCCTTGTGGTATAGGTACGTGCAGATTACAGATGGATGAAGCTTAATTAATTGATGGAAATTTATTTTAAGAACTCAGTCATAATCATAAAATTTCTGATGACAGCCACATTGCTTGCTTATATTTATAATGTATTCGGTTTTAAGATATTAACATACAAGATATAGGCAAACAATATACAGCTTAGAAATCATTTGTTGTTCTTACATTTTAAATTTAATATTGAGGCTCCATCCAAGGCCATTTTAAAGCTGTTGAAAAATACATAATTCTACACCCCAAAATTACAATGATTAATTAATTTTGTTTTAGATATATGTTCGAGATCAGTATTTACACAACTTGTTTGCCAATTTTTAACATGCATTCCAACATGCATGCCAGCACGGTGGCACAGTAGTTAGCACTGCTGCCTTTTAGCACCAAGGCCTCAGGTTTGATTCCTGGCTTTGGGTGTCTGTTTGTGTGGAGTCTCCACATTGTCCCCATTTCTACTTGGTTTCCTCCAGATATTCTGGTTTCCTTCCACATTCCAAAGACGTGCTGGTGAGATGCATTGGCCATACTAAACTCTCTCTGTGTACCCAAACAGGTGCTGGAGTGTGGCAACTAGGGGATTTTCACAGTAACTTCATTGTGGTGTTAATGTATGTCTACTTGTGACAATAAATGAACTAAACTATTTCAGTCTTATCACCAACCTGCTTAATTTGTAAGGAATGATTTTGCCTAAGTTAGGTTCTTGTTACTGGGATATTTATTCTGTACCAACGACATTCATTTTTTTCTTGAGTAATGCAGCTTGTGCTGTGACCAATCTTAAAAAAAACACTAAATTAATGGGAGGAAGTAATTCGAGAAGGAGGACACGTGTATGGAGTATAAATGAAGGCATTGATATCTAATTGTAAGACATTTGTGACTTTGGTCTTTGTATTGCATGATGTGTGAGCACTTAGCATGTTGATGTGAAATGAATTTGCCTGTCATTCGGCCATGAAAAATCTTATCATGGAATCTTTACAGTGCAGAAGGAGGCCATTCAGCCTATCAAATCTGCACCAGCTCTGTGGAACAGCAGTCTATTTTGTTCCATTCTCCTGCTTTATCCCGACATAACCTTGCTCATTTGTTCTTTTCAGATAGCAGTCCAATTTCCTTCTGAATACCTCATTCATACTTGCCTCCAGCACTCTTTCAGGAACTGCATTCCAGTTTGCAACAGCTCTCTGGATGAAAAAAATCCTCGCATCAATTTTACTCCTTTTGCCACTTATTTTGACCCTGTGCCCTCTGGTTCTTGATGTTCTCTTGTATGAGAATACCGTCTCATTATTTACCCTGTCCAAGCCCCTCAGGATCTTGAATGCCTCCATCTAGTCTCCTTTTAGTCTTTTCTCCTAGGAGCTCTCCAGTCAATCATCATAGCTACAGTTCATTATCCCGGGAATCATTCTTGCAAATCACTCCTGTTTTCCCTCCAATGCCTTCACATCCTTCTTCAGGTATGACACTCAGAATTGGGTGCAGCACTCCAGATTAGGCCAAGCTTGTGTCTTATACAAGTTCAACATGACCACCTTATTTTTTTGTACTCAATGCCCCTATTATCATTGTGAACTATGCAAAATATTGTGTGATTCTTGTGGGATTATATCTGAAACAAATGCCCATACTAAACATCCAATACAGTCTCTCATCAATTTTGTTGTGTAATGGTTACTGTGAGTCTGTTGCAATATTTCTAAAGTTCCCATGGCTTTGACTAATTCTAAGGTATGTGTGACTTTGGCCTTCCTATTGCATGTATGTGTGAGCACTTAGGATGTTGATGTGAAGTTAATTTGTCTGTTATTTAATGAGGCATTAACACATTGAAATGATTATCTTGCTCCTATTAAAGCTGCACGTAACCAAGTCTGACACAAACATATTGAACATTAATTTGATAATGTTCATAATTTCAAAGCCTTTGTTCAAGATATGGCTGTTTGATTGGGTAGAATAATTCTTAGTTCTACCTCTAGGCTTTTTGGAATGAAGATGGTAACAATGCATCATTCTTGTAACGTCCCATTTGCTACCAGTTTAGTTCATGGTTATTTTCGAAGCCCTAGGAAATCTAAGATAAATAATTGCGATTATTTCTAAAGTTGTTCATTTTGATTAATATAGAGCCTCCTTTGGCCTCCAGGCTTCATGAAATTTACAGGGGTGAGTGAGATCCACACTTGGGAAGAACTTAGGATGAGTTTTGAGAACATTGCAACTTGGCTACTAAGCTAGTTAGGACTTGTTTCAATTGAGGATTTGAAATGCACTGATTCCCATTGCTGGGAACAGGGAGTTGAAATTACGGGGCTGATTTTAACCTCCGACACTGGGGATAATGCTTCCCGACAACACGTCACATTCTCAACCCGGAGTGGCAGAACCAGATGGTTCACCATCAACTTGATTCAGACAATCCCAATTCCCACTCCAAATTAGAAAAGATTTTAAAATGTGGAACAGTCTGATTTGCATGAAAACCTTTACTTTTTTTATTCCAAAGGCAAACACACAGAACAATATTTGTTGTCCATTCTTGGTTGTCCAGTTTATCCTGAGTTCATTTACAACAATCTACAATCTAGGGTCACACGCAGGCAGCTTCGCTTTCCTGAAGGAATTTGATAGGATATTTGGAGTTTTATGGCAATCTTGTTATTTCAGAATCATTTCTTGGCACTAGCCTGAAAGTTATTAGATTAATTGAATTCCATTTTGCAATTTGCTTTAATTTCAAGATGTGGAGATGCTGGCGTTGGACTGAGGTAGGCGCAATAAGTAGCCTCACCACATCAGGTTAAAGTTCAACAGGTTTATTTAATAGCACGAGCTTTCGGAGTGCTGCTCCTTCATCAGGTGAGTGCCAGGAGCAGTGCTCCAAAAGCTCATGCTATCAAATAAACCTTTTATTTCAATACACACCTTTTGGAATTTAGTGCAGTACCATATCCACTAGAGCACTTGGGAGGCAGCGGTAATTGTAGTGGTGTCACTGGATGAATAATCCAGAGGCCCAGGCTAACGCTTTCAGGTCATAGGTTCTAATCCCACCAAGACAGCTGGTGGAATTTACATTCTGTAATGGTGAGCATAAAATTATTGGTTTTCATAAAAACAATCTGGTTCACTAATGCCCTTTAGCAAAGGAAATCTGCTGTGCCTACCTGGTCTAGCCAGCATGTGACTCCAAGTCTAAGATAATGTGGCTGACTCTTCATAGAAGAATTATAGAATCCCTACAGTGCAGCGGAGGCCATTGAGCCTGAACTGACAACAGTCCAACCTTATATACCTTAACCTCATATATTTACCCTGCTAGTCCCCGTAACATCCAAGGGGCAATTGTGCATGGCCAATCAACCTAACCTGCATACCTCTGGAGTGTGGGGGGGGAAACTGGAGCACCCAGAGGAAACCCATGCAGACATGGGGAGAAAGTGCAAACTCCACCCAGTGCAAACTCTGCACAGACAGTGACCCGAGACCAGGATTGAACCTGGATCCCTGGCACTGTGAGACAGCAATGCTAACCACTGTGCCACCATGCGACCCACTTAACTGAGCCAACTGCCCAGTTCAAGGACTGTTTGGGAATGGACAATGGCTCCTGGCCTTGCCAACATGACCACATCCCATGAAGGGACAAATTAAACACATCAATAGGTTGCATGTATTTGATTGTTCAAATGGAGAACACCATGGCCACAAAACCGAGCTCCGTAGCTTCAGTGTGGCGGCAGCATTGCAGAGATCTAAAGTTTATAAATCGACAGCCATCTCATCATAGCACTAAGGGCACTAAACTAGATACTGAGGCCTTGTGGACTGATTGTGATGGGAAACCACATCTATGCTGGAAAATTATATTTGTGTTTCTGGATGGAAATTAGACGTGCTGACTGTACTGTAATAAAATGGATCGATATTAAAAAAGTAGCAACTTTATCTGCGATAACAAATCTTCTCAAACATTTCAGGAGAAGATTTTCATTGTGTGAGTAACCTGTTTATAAAGAATGTGTTTACAGTTGTTCAGCAGGTATAATAGAGCATGTCTCCTCCTATATTAAAAATGTGCAAGATTGGATAGCACAGTAGCACAGTGGTTAGCACTGCTGCTTCACAGCTCCAAGGACCTGAGTTTGATTCCCGGCTTGGGTCACTGTCTGTGTAGAGTTTGCACACTCTCCTCGTGTCTGCGTGGGATCCTCTGGGTGCTCATTTTTCCTCCTACAGTCCAAAGATGTGCGGGTTAGGTTGATTGGCCATGCTAAAATTGCTCTTAGTGTACTGAGATGCGTAGGTTAAAGGGATTAGTGAGGTAAATATGTAGGGATATATGGGTAGGACCTGGGTGGGATTGTGGTCGGTGCAGACTTGATGGGCTGAATGGCCTCTTTCTGTACTGGAGGGTTTCCATGATTTCTATGATTCTATGAGTATTAGAAATAGAACTATTTGTAACAGCAATACAATAAAATGAATTCAATTCTTCATTCTCTTAAAAACTGTATGATTTTTCTTCTTAGTTATATTTGGTTTTCATGCACATGCTTTTGGATGTGTTAAATCTCATTCCAATATTTTGCTCTGTTTATTCATTTTACTTTATGTAAACATTGTGAGGAAAATGTTCACTGAAGCAAGGAAAAGCATGGCAGAATGATGTACTCTGATTCCTCAATTTCCATTGTCAGTTAACCCTATTCCCAAGTGTTTGTTTTCAGATGTGAGAATTTCAGGGAATTGCAGCACTGATTAGCCTCACAGCACCAGGAACCCAGATTCAATTCTGGCCTTGGGTGACTGTTTGTGTGGAGTTTTCCCTGTGTCTGCGTGGATTTCCTCCAGTTTCCTCCTACACTTCAAAGATGTGTAGGTTAGGTAAATTGGCCATTGTAAGTTGTCCCTTAGTGTCCCAAGATGTATAAGTTAAGGGAATTAGTGGGTAAAATATGTGGGGTTAAGGGAAAAGGGCCTGGGGAAAATGTTCTGTTGGAGAGCTGGTGCATACTTGATGGGCCAAATGGCCTCCTTCTGCACTACAGGGATTTTGTGTGTGTGAAAAAATACATTATATAAGAGCTGCCGTCTAATGCTTCAGTTGTACAAAACGTTGGTTAGACCGCATTTGGAGTACTGTATCCAGTTCTGGTCACCTTACTACCGGAAGGACGTGGAGACCCTGGAGAGGGTGCAGAGGAGGTTTACCAGGATGTTGCCTGGCATGGAAGGACTGAGTTACGAGGAAAGGTTGGAGAAACTGGGGCTCTTCTCCTTAGAAAGACGGAGATTAAGGGGGGATATGATAGAGGTGTATAAAATAATGAAGGGAATAGATAGAGTCAACAGTGGTAGGCTTTTCCCTAGATTGGGGAAATTACGAGAGGTCACGATCTATGGGTGAGGGGGGAGAAGTATAATTTGGATACGAGAGGAAGGTTTTTCACGCAGAGGGTCGTGGGGGTGTGGAACGCGCTACCGAGTAGGGTGGTGGAGGCAGGAACGTTGGACTTGTTTAAGGTTTACTTAGATAGACACGTGAGTGAAACAAGGATGGAGGGTTATAGTAGAGGGTATTAAATAGGGTCAGAGCCTCGGGACAACACCGTAAATGTAGTATTACATGTTAATGTTTTGTCTTTTTATTCCACAGGTGTCGGTCCACCTTGTTGTCAAACAAGGGGCATGCACACGGTGGGTCGTGCGTGGGCTGCTCTTGGAGGTTCCGGGAGTGGCCTAGTACTTCGTGTCATTGTGTATGCTTAATCCTGGACCAGCAGACGGGCACCGCAACAGCTCGGTGACTATCACTGCTAGCTGTGCAGATACATGGATTTGGGCCTGTGTCTGTGGGAGTTTGTGCATTCTCCCTGTGGTTGCGTGGGTTTCCTCCGGGTGCTCCGGTTTCCTCCCACACCCCAAAGATGTGCTCTTAGGCTGATTGGTGTACCAAATTGACACTATTCTCCCCGAATCTGGCTACATTAGGGGTTCCACTCACATACACACAGGGCAGGGTAGGTGTGGGAAGATGCAGCGGCGCGGGCTCGTTGGGCCGAAGGGCCTGTTTCCCGTGCTGGGATGTTCTTTGTTCTTTCTTTGTATTATGAAGATCATTCAGATGTCTGGCTTTATTATCCAGCTTTGGCTTAAATATCAAAATATACAATATGTAACTTTTTATACCATGGATTATTAAAACTAACAAATTGTTCAAAATATGAAGCAAGAGGAATACCTCCAGTTGTTTTGTTATGTGGTCAGGGTCTAATCAGGAGATTGTCTATTTTTCTTTACTCTTTATTTGCAGCAAGTATTTACATATTTGGATCCCTGCATGAGATTGGAGCTTCTCCTCCTTTCAGAACTCACTTACTTCCCAATCACGTGATTTGACCTTATTACATCAGCATTATGTGTGTTTCTGATGTTAACCTTTCACTCTACATCTTTCCCAAAGTATTTGTTCCTATCGTATTTACATCATTCTACAGTCTCCTCCACCACTGGGCTTTGACAAAGGGTCATCTGGACTCGAAATGTCACCTCTTTCCGCTCCTTACAGATGCTGCCAAACCTGCTGAGATTTTCCAGCATTTTCTCCTTTGGCTCCTGATCACATTCTGAGCCCTTTTGTGGTTAAGGATATTCCATATTCTCCACTCTGTTAGTTTTCATGGTCGTACCCTGCAAGGCTGTAGAGCTTGTAGCAAGCCCTTTGTCTTTTTCATCAGGATCTGAGCTGTGAGCCTAAGTTTTTATTTGATTTATTATTGTCCCACGTTTTGGGATGCAATAAAAAGTATCGTTTCTTGCATGCTATACAAACAAAAATATGCCGTTCATAGAGTATATAGGGGAGTAGGAAAGGAGAGGGTGCAGAATGTAGTGTTACAGTCATAGCTAGGATGGAGAGAAAGATCAACTTAATATATGGTAGGTCTATTCAAAAGTCTGAGGACAGCAGGGAAGAAGTTGTTCTTGAGTCAACTGTACATATTCTTGAACTTTTGTATTTTTTGGCTTTCTCTCCAAGGATATGAAAACATTACACTTTCTTGTTACAATACTCTGATTTCTCTCAATCCTGTACAGTCTTGGTTGTGGATTTTTTCAATGATTGTGCCTTCCCTCTAGGAACCATCATTCTCTCCCTGAGCTTCAGCACTTGTAACTCATGTGCTTTATGCCTGTTGTTAAATTTCTGAGCTTGGTTGCTTATCTATTCTACTTCACTTTGTTTTACCCTCTTGTGGTTGTTTTGAGGTGTGACTGGGTTTTATGAGCTAGCGATTGAAGCTGTGTTCTCAATCGCCTGCCCTTTACTAACTCTGATAGTGAGAAACCATTTTGTATTGTTGAGGCTTGCTAACTCAGAATTAGATTATGGGCAGTGTTTTTCTTCAATTAACCTTTATTGGTTCATATCCCTCTTTCAGCTTCTCCATTCATTTGAGGATAGTGAAAACTGGTTACATGAATGAAGTCATATTTGTTTGCAAAATTGCAAGAAAGTTCATTAATACATTGTGGCCCAGTGTCACGTACTACAATATCTGGATTGTCATGTGTTGCATAAATTCTCTTGAGGGATTGAATGATAGTTTTTACTGTGACACTATGCAATCTCTTTGCTTCAATCTGAGTTGTAAGCAATGACAAAAAGGAGAGTTCCCCCCTCACACCCCAAATTCAAATAAATGAATCCCCAGGCACTCCCACAGCCTTAGTGGAAAAATTGAAGGGAATAGCTTTTACTTTTGTTCTCAGCTGTTCGTGGCACAAGTGAGACAGCTAGAAATCATTTTTTCTATAGAATGAGACTCTTGCTGTGCTTCTGTATGACATTTTGATATTCCTAGATGACTTTGGTGGAGTCTTCAAAGAATATCAAGCTGAAGTGTTCTCAGTATGACTATTTTCTCATTGAAGACTAATAATTCATCAGTGACAGTGAGGTGCCCGCACTGCTCAAAGTACTGTCATGGTATTGATTCATGGAGCTATAGCCTACCTATCTTTCCAGACAATATTTTTGGATGTGGAGACATTCTTAATTTCATTGTTGGCCTTATTTTGTTTCCTACAATTTTTTTGCAATAGCTGGCAAGTACCGAGTGATTAAGGAATCAAAACTTTGGAGGAAATCAAGGGTTATGGGGATAAGGCAGGGAAGTGGAATTGAGGAATATTACGTCAGATTAGTCTTGATCTCGTTGAATGGCAGAGCAGACTCAATGGACCAAATGGCATACTTCTGCTCCTAAGAATTATGTTCCAAGTCCTCAACATGGTGTAAATCCTCTTGTTTGGTTCCTAATGATGCTTTTTGTGACAATGGATAAGATGGCACAGTGTTAGCACTGCTATCTCACGGTGCCAGAGGCCCTGGTTCAATTCAGTCTTTTGGAGTTTGCACACTCTCCCCATGTCTGTCTGGGCTTCCTCCGGGTGCTCCAATATCTCCCCACGCTCCAAAGTTGAGCAAGTTAGGCAGATTGGCCATGCTAAATTGCCCCTTAGTGTCCCAAGATGTGTAGGTTAGATGGATTAGCCATGGTAAATGTGTGGGGTTATGGGGATACGGGTGGGGGGAGGACCTGGTTAAAATACTCTGTCAGAGAGTTGACACAGACTTGATGGCCCAAATGGCCTCCTTCAGCCCTCAATGATTCAATGAATCTAGAGTGTTACTGTTGTTTGATGCACCTGTAATGGAGTCATATCTCATCAATCTTGTTCTAAGCTGTTAGATTCTGGGTGACATCCTCACAATATATTTCAATGTTCAGAAGGGTGACTAGTGGCTTATAGTCTGTTTTGATTCCGAAACACAATCTCAGAATATAATCTGAAATTTGTTTGCACAGCCACATTATTGCCAATGTTTCTTCTTTTGTCATGCATTTGTTTCTGTTTGTAACCTAGATGTATGGTAGATTGATTTATGCCTGACCATCTCACTGCATTTGAAATAGTGCGCTGCCAATATCACATTAAACAAAGAGCGAAGAAAAGTACAGCACAGAAACTGGCCCTTCTGCCATCCAAGCCTGATGCCCAAACTAAACTAAAAAAAAATTCTACCCTTACTCAGACCATATCCCTCTATTCCCTCCCTATTCATGTGCCCATCCTCTTAAATGTTGCTAATGTATCTGCTTCCACCACCTCTTCTGGCAGCACAGCGCATTCCGGACACCCATCACTCTCTACATGAAAAACTTCCCCTGGACATCTCCCTTTAACTTTCCCCTCTCACCTTGACCCTGTGCCCCCTTGTAATTGACACTTCCACCCTGGGGAAAAGCATCTGACTATCCTCCCTGACTATGTCATAGAAATTATAGAAACCCAACAGTACAGAAAGCAGCCATTCGGCCCATCGAGTCTGCACCGACCACAATCCCACCCAGGCCCTACCCCCATATCCCGACATACTTACCCACTAATCCCTCTAATCTATGTATCTCAGGACACTAAGGGCAATTTTTAGCATGGCCAATCAACCTAACCCGCACATCTTTGGACTGTGGGAGGAAACCGGAGCACCTGGAGGAAACCCATGCAGACATGAGGAGAATGTGTAAACTTCTCACAGACAGTGACCCAAGAGACGATATGTCTCTCATAATTTTGTAGAGCTCTATCAGTTTTCTCCTCAGCTTTCACCTTTCTAGTTAAAACAATCTTGGCTCATTCAACCTCTCCTCATAGTCAACACCCTCAAGACCAGGCATCATCCTGGTGAACCCTCTTTACGCTCTCTCCAAAGCTTCCACGTCCTTCTGGTACCGTGGTGACCAGAACTGCGCATAATACTCCAAATGCAGTCTAACTAAGGTTTTATATAGCTACAACATGATTTGCCAATTCTTGTACTAAATGCCCTGGATGAAGGCAAGCATGCCATATGCCTTCTTAATCACCATGGCTATCTCTGTTGCCACTTTTAGGGAATTGTGGACCAGCGTGCCCAGATCCCTCAGTATATCAATAATTGATTATATTTCTCTCATGATTTACCAAGATGCTCCTTCCTATGGTTGTGACACAAAAGTTTTGTTAACAATTTATTTTACTGTATAGTTTGAAGGAAGTATGAGACAGTGGCATCGAACCAAATTAATATTTAATTTAGACCAAAATACTGATTGTGTGCTGAACCATGTATTTCAAAAATCCTCCCCTGGCAGTGTCAATCTTCTTTAAACTTGCTTCAATTTATTTCCATTTTTTGGGGGATGGGATATACTTGGGGGATGATTCCTCCAATGCTCAGTTGGACTTGGTTGCATTGAATGCTGCCAAATAAGTTTGTGTCTTTAGCTCACCACCAGTATGAACTGTTAGTGACCTATCTAGTTTCATCCAGCAGAAGGAACTCTTTGGTTGCAAGTAATAAAATAAAACAAAAACTTACTCCAACAAATAAATCAAAGAAAAATATTTCATAAAGAAACTCCATTATTCCAACACTTGAGGCCACACCCTGGGCCATCCCAAGGCTCCACAATTCCCAACTGCTTCTTATTTATTAGAAGATAAATTTATTTATTTGTCAGCTGATGCACATATCATTTTGTCATTGGTTACACAGTCTATTGGGTTAGCTGGTGGCTAACCCTCACAGCATGTTACCATTGGTCACATTATAACAGATCCAAAGTCATCATTGGTTACTTTCTAACAACTTTTGAGAAAGATGTAAAGAGCGGTCCTCTCCTTACAAGAATCTGAAGTCCTTATCTGCTTCAAGAAGACAACCATCATCCTGGTATCAAGAAAAGCCAGGCAGTGTGCCTCAATGAATATTGTCTGGTGGCTCTGACATCCATCATTATGAAGTGTTTCAAAAGGTTATTCATGGAACAAACCAATACCTGCCTCCCAGATTTCCTGAATCCACTGCAGTTCGCCATCTCCCTGACTCTACACTCAACCCTGGAACACCCAGATAACAAAGACACCTATGTCAGGCTCCAATTCATGGACTAGAAATGGTCGAGAACTTCAAGATTATATGTGTCCGGATCATCAACAATCTGTCCTGGTCCCTCCATGCAGACGCTATAGTTAAGAAAGCCCACCAACACCTCTACTTGCACAGGAGATGAAGGGAATTTGGCATGTCCTCTATAACTTTTACCAGCTTCTTTAGATGCACCATAGAAAACATTCTTTCTGATTGTATCAGAGCTTAGTTTGGCTCCTGCTCTGTCCAGGACTGCAAGAAACTACAAGGGGTCGTGAATGTAGCCCACTCCATCACTCACACCAGCTTCCCATCCATTGACACTGTCTACTCTTCCCGCTGCCTCAGAAAAGCAGCCAGCATAATCAAGAATCCCATGCACCCCAAAAATACTCTCTCCCACCTTCTTCCGTCGGGAAAAAGGTAAAAAAAGTCTGAGATCATGTACCAACTGACTCAAAAACAGCTTCTTCCTTGCTGCCATCAGACTTTTGAATGGTTACCCTGCATTAAGTTGATATTTCTATACCCTAGCTATGAGTGTAACACAACATTCTGCACTCTGTCCTTTCCTTCCTTATGTATGGTGTGCTTTGTCTGTATAGAGCATAAGAAACAGTACTTTTCACTGCATACACATGTGGCAATAACAAATCAAATCAAAATCTGTATTAGTCAAAAAGTTCAATAATTCTCAAAATCTGTTCACACATTTCAAACACAAAAGTTTCATCTCTGAACTTTGTAACTCTGTATCTTTGGTTAATTTAGTCGCACTGTCTGAGAAAACATGTTCAGGATATGACAGTTCAGAAAGCTGAAGTTTTACTGGCTAAAGACAGGATGCTCACTGCTATTCATTGGTTAATATGGTCAAGCTTCAGCCTGAGGTTCATGTTGAAAAAAAGCCTATCACTTTTCTTCCATCCTATAGTGCTATTTGGAATATTCCAATTGCGCGATTTGAACCCAGCAATAGTGAAAGGAAGATTGATGTATCTGGATGGTAGGCGGCTTGGAGGGGAATTAGGACGTGGTGGTGTTCCAATGTATCTGTTGTCCTTGTCTTCCTAAGTGTTCAGAGGTCAGAAGCTTTGGGAGATATTGTTGAAGTAATCTTGGTGAGTTGCCACCTAGCAACTGAACCAGTTAGCCCCATGGTTTAGTTGGTTGAAGTATGTGTCTAATAAAACAGGGGATCTTCAATTCAAACCTTAGCAGTGCCTCAATCCAACTGGCTACAGCATGGGCTTTAAATCAAAACTGTCTAAAAATAGCATTATGGGTGGCATGGTGGCACAGTGTTTAGCATTGTTGCCTCATAACACCAGGGACTCAATTTCAATTCCGCTCTTGGTTAACTGTGTGGAGTTTGCACATTCTTCCCGTGTCTGTGCGGATTTTCTCCACGTGCTCCAGTTTCCTCCCACACTCCAAAGATGCACAGGTTAGGTTGATTGGCTCTGCTAAATTGCCCCAAGATGTGTGGGTTCAGGAGAATAGTGGGGTAACTACATGGAGTTATGGGATAGGGTCTGGGTAAAATGCTCTTTCAGAGAGTTGGTGTAGTCTTAATAGGCTGAATGGGCTCATTCTGCACTTTAGGGATTCTATAATTCTGGCTTGAATGTATCCCTCTCCACAGGGCTTTTGAAAAGAGAAAGTTTCTGCGCTTGAATATTTCCAATTGCTCTGTCATGCTCGAGATGTTATCTTTTTTTTTCTTGGAGGTTAATTAAATTTCTCCTCACCACAAGGTGATTTTTTTTTTCTCTCTTGATACTTGACCTTACTGTTTCTACAAATTGTCCAGTGATTTCCCTCCTGTATCCTGGAAAGACAGGCTGTTGCTTACTGCAGTTAGCCTGATCCAAATGATCAATTTTTATTTTTACTGGTATTGCTAGAGATTCTATCAGCGTTTTTTTTTATCATGTTGTACTCCCCCACCCTGTGCCGGAGTCAGTTCATGCACATAATGTTGTGGCAGTGAACCTCTCAGATTAGGAAGCCTGCTGGTCTCTGGTGAAATAGTGGATTTGACCTGGAGTGGCATTGAGAGTATTGCACTTGTGGAGAGTCCATAAGTAGGGTCATAAATCTGAAATTGTACCAATAAATCCCACCATTTTTTATCTGTCCATAGGGCATGGGATTTGTCAATTTGGAAGGCTGTCAAAGAAGGCTTAACAACCTGCTGCAATGCATCTTGTATGTGATGCACATTGTTGCCACTGTAAATCAGTGGTGTAGGAAGTGAAAGTGTAAGATGGTGGATGGGGCAGTGATCAAATGGACAGCTAAGTGTCATTGGACGCACACTTTTCCAGGCAAGTGGAGAGTTTTCCACTCTTTATTTGTACCTTGTGGAGATCGGCTGTCTGTAGTGAGGCAAGAGGTGAGTTACTTGCCACAGAATTCCCAGTCTGTCTCTGACTTGCTCTTTCCTGGTCGATGGTGACCCCTAAGATGTTGATGGTGGAAAGTTCAACAATGGTAATGCCAATGAATGGCAAGGGGAGATGTTAGATTTCTTCTTGTTGGAGATGGCTGTTGCTTGGCACTCATGTAACACAAATGTTACTTCCCATTTATCAGCCCAAGCCTGGATGTTATCAAGGTTTTCTTGTCATCGATGTGGACTGCCTCAGTATCTAAGGAGTTGCAAATTATGCCGAGCATTTTGCAATTATTGACAAACATCCATAAGCTAATCTCATGATGGAGGAAAGGTCATTGATGAAGCAGCTGAAAATGGCTAGGCCGAGGACATGCTGATGAACTCTTGGAGTAATGTCCTGGCTCCAACAACCACAACCATCTTCCTTTTCTACGAGGCATGACTCCAAGAAATTGACATTTTTTCCCTGTTTCCCATTGCCTCAAAGGAGCCTTGGTGAGTTGTTCATTCCATTGGACAGTCGGGATGTCCAACTCAGATCCAAAGGGCTAAATTTCTTTGTCTGAAAGTAGTGGCAGGTCAGATCAATATAGTTTTACAAAACAGATATCCTTAAAGATGTATGTAATGAGACCCAGCTATTCCAGTTATAAGTACTTCAATAAGCTGAATATGTGTATTACCATACTTATTGGATAGCAAATAAAATTAACAAACTATTTAATTACCAAAGAATAAATGACAAATGTCGTGTACTAACACTTAAGTTGACCTTTTTGTAGCTTGCCTGTGTAGTTGCCATATATATCAATGTGGCATGTTTCATAATGTCTTTTAATGTTGCAGTATTTGGCAAGATGCTGTTTGCAAACATATTAAGCATTTATACTTTCCACTCACTGTAAAAAAGTGAGTAATTCCATTTGCTTAAAAATGCCCAGCACAAGGTACCACAATGCCACAATGTTTAACACTACTGCACCAGACACCCAGGTTCAATTCTAGCCTTGGATGACTTGTGGAGTTTGCACATTCTCCCCATGTCTGCGTGGGTTTTCTCTAGATGTTTTAATTTCCTCTTACACTCCAAAGATGTGTGGGTTAGGTTGATTGGCCATGTTAAATTGGCCCTTAGTGTCAAGGGGATTAGCAAGGTAAATACTTAGGGTTACAGGGATAGGGCCTGGGTGGGATTGTTATTGGTGAAGGACCTATGGGCCGAATGGCCTCCCTCTGTACTGTATGAATTCTATGATTCTTTATCTACTTTTGTGTTAAAAGGTATGGTTAAGTATATTTTTATATTACAATAAATATATTTGTCATACAAGTAGAAATAATCTATGTGCATATGCAGAAATGCTCTTACTGATTTCCAATTAGAAGCTTACCCAAGACAGAGATATCAATGGCTTCTGCTCAGAAGGTGCATATGCACACGCACCTACATAGTTAGTTGTTATGCGCAGGTGCCCATCACCACTCATGTTCATACCTGCAAAATTTATTGAAATTTCATAAATATTTGGCAGGCCATATGGTGACCTTACATAGGCCTGATGTGACCCATGTGTCATATCTTTGACACTGTTGTTGTGAATTGTCCACACTGCCACCACTCTGTACCTCTGGTGGCAGTCGTGAATGTTTAAGGTGGTGGGTAGGGTGCCAAACAAGCAAGCTGTTTTGTCCTGGATAGTGTCAAGCATCCTGTGTGTTGTTGGAGTTCTTATCCAGTCACGTAGGGTGTAGTACTATGCCCTTTGGATGGTGAACAGAATTTGGGGAGTTGGGAGATGAGTTACTCTTCACTTAATTGCCAACCTAATAACAAGCACTTGTAGCCAAAGCATTTCAATGGCTGTCTAGTTAAGTTTTAGGTCGGTGTTGATCCTCAATATGTTGACAGTGAAGGATCCTTTGACTGTCTAGGGGAGATGTTTAGGTTCTTGTTAAAGGTGGTCATTGTGTGGCACATCTGTGGCATGAATGTTACTTGCCACTTATCAATGCAAGCCTAAATGTTGTCTAGGTCATGCTGTTTGAAGGCACGGATTGCAACTAGAATGAAATGATGTACATCAGCAAATATCCACACTTCTGACCTTATGAAGGAGGGATGGATATTAATGAAGCAGCTGAAAATGTTTGGGCCTGGTGTCACATAATAGGTTTAGGGGTGGCACCGTAGCACAGTGGTTAGCACTGTTACCTCACAGCGCTAGGGACCCTGGTTCAATTCCCAGCTTCGGTGACTGCCTGTGTGGAGTTTGCACGTTCTCCCCGTGTCTTTTCTTCGGGTGCTCTGATTTCCTCCCACAGTCCAAAGATGTGTAGGTTAGGTTTGACCATGTTAAATTGCCCATCAGTGTCCCAAGATGTGTAGATTAGGGGGGTTAGTGGGGTAAATACATGGGGTTATGGTGTTAGGGCCTGGGTGGGATGTTTGATGCTCCGCCAGAGAGATGGTGTAGACTTGATGGCCGAATAGCCTCTTTCTGTAGAGATTCTATGATATATCTAGATGAGGAATGATAGGGTTAGGTGGAGAAAGATGGGAGAATATTCTTAGGATGCGGTGAGATGAAGTAACATGGGAAAGGCACACAGAAAAATCTGTGCTTGATCCCTTTCTTTCCTGTAAATACCATGCAGTTGCCCTTGCGGTGTCCCAATGAGAAACAGGGGAGAGCAAGATCCTCAGCTCGATTACTATTCAATAATCCCTGCTATATGGCTCAAGTTTGACCGTGATGGCCTTCATGGTTGAGTAACCTTTTACTCCAGGTGAAAAAAACAGAATTGCTTGGATGAGATGCTGAAGAAATCTTGCTACTTGTGAAAACACACATCAGCATGAGTCACCACCTCCACAACCGGTGCAGAACAAAAGAGCAAATGAGGAGAAGGAAATAAATCAGTTGGCTCTCCTGCTGAATATTTTAAAGCAAACCTCCCATGGTATGTTTTTTCAATGACTCCAGTTCTCCTGGTCTTTCATACATTTTGTTCAAGTTCAACATTATTTTTCTGGCCCTGTAGTTGCCACAGCATCAACGGATATTATACTTATTGTCAAAGCGAGGATGGTCTGGGAAATGATCCAATTTTTAACCTCCTTCTTCAGTTTTCTTGATAATGATAACACCAACAGCAACTTCCATTTAAAAAGTGGTTTTAACATAATAAAACACCCCCAAGCTCTTTACAGGGGTATTACTGAACAGAGTACAGAGCCTGAGGCTTGTTTTTTTTATTACATAGTTCAACAAAGGATGACCAAGAGATTAACCAAGGAAGAGAAAAAAGTCTAAACTAGCAAGAAAGTCATAATAAACCAATTGTAAAACGCCTTTAAGTATGTAAAAGGAATAGGATATGAGCGGCACAGTGGGACAATGGTTAGCACTGCCGCCTCACACTGCCAGGGACCTGAGTTCAATTCCCAGTAGTTAGCGGGACCAGCAGAATAAATATGTGGGGTATGGGGTGCAGGCTGGGTGGGATCGTTGTCAGTGGAGATTTGATGAGCCGAATGGCTTCCTTCTGTACTGTAGGAATTCTATGATAGTGAGTGTATACGTAGGCCTCTTAAAGGCAGAGACAGGAGAAATTATAATCATAGAATCCCTACACTGTTGAAGGAGACCAGTTGGCCCATTAAGCCTACACTGACAACAATCCCACCAAGGCCCTATCCCCATAAACCCTTGTATTTACCCTGCTAATCCCCCTGACATTAAGGAGCAATTCAGCTTGGCCAATCAACCTAATCCGCACGTCTTTGGAATGTAGGAGGAAACCGGAGCACCCAGATGAAACCCACGCAGACACTGGGAGAATGTGCAAGCTCCACACAGACAATGACCCAAGCTGGGAATCGAACCCAGGTCCCTGACACTGTGAGGCAGCAGTGCTACAGAAGAGGTTATTGAAGTGCATTAGTACATATTTCTGCTCTATGCAACTAAAGTTTAAGTAATAGTGTCACAAGTAGGCTTACATTAACACCGCATTGAAGTTCCTGTGAAATCCCCTAGCTATCATGCTCCAGCATCTGTTCAGGTACACTGAGAGAGAATTTAGCATGGCCAGTGCATCAACCAGCACGTCTTTTGGACTTTGGGAGGAAACTGGAGCACGCAGAAGAAACCCATACAGACATGGGGAGACTTCTCACAGACAGTGACCCAAACTGGAATCACACCCAGGCCCCTAGCATTGTGAGGCAGCAGTGCTAACCACTGTGCCACCTAATTTTTAATATTTGAGATTGGGCTTGCATCCACTGTCACATAAAGGAGGGGGTTAATTCAAACAGTCCTGATTTGTCCTCTCACCGCATGTCCATAAGCAGAAAGGTGTTTTGATTTTGATTTCCCAACTTCTCGGTTTTGACCAGATCCAATTTCTATTTATTAACCCCATGGCAAACTTGTGATAGGAATAGTTTATTTGCGCACAAACACAGGAGAAGAGTAGCAACATTGCCTCTTTTCACTCATACAATAAAAGAGAGTGATAGAGAAATAATTATTGTTTTACCTGAGTCCAGATTCCAGAATCAAAGTCTGAGAGTACATTCCTCCTCAAGGAGGGCGATGGTTTAGTGGCATTATCGCCAGATTACTAATCCAAAAACTCACCCAATAGCCTGGGGACCTGGGTTGTATTTTAATTTGAATTCAATAATAAATATCTGGAATTAAGAATCTACTGATGACCCTGAAACCATTGTCAGTTGTTGAAAAAAATCATCTGCTTCAGTCATGTCCTTTAGGGAAGGAAATCTGTCATCCTTAACTGGTCTGGTCTACATGTGAACCCAGAGCCACAGCAATGTTGCTGACTTTAAACTGTCCTCCAAGGACAACGAGGGATGGGCCATAAGTGTTGGCCAGCCAGTGATGCTCATGTCCCATGAATGAATGAAGACTGATAGTCTTAGAAGTGCTCCAGTAGAGATAAATTCCACAGTTACTTACAGTACACAGCAATGAAATAGTCTTGAAGATGATGGTACAGAAGTTCCAGTGGAAAGTGTATAGATGGGGCCAGGTGTTCAAACCTTGGACAGAGTCCTTTTCCTGTGCTGCTGCTTGCTAGATGGAAAATGGCAGACTGAACTTGCAGCTGCATAAGGCAATATAGATTCCATTAGTCAGGCCACATGACTCTCACCTCTCCACTTTGACTTAAACAATACTTCTTTATCCTGGGCTCCTGAGATTGTTAATGTCCCAACCATTAAGAACTTGAAAGGAAAGTTGCAGGTCTTTAGTCCCAGCAGATGACTCGGTTCCAGTTGACCAGGCTTGGCTTATGAAATGTAGACGGCTTTTTTTCTACAATTCTCTTCGAATTTGGTCTCTGTACTCAGGGGCTGTTAGTGTATCTTCAGAAATACTGAGGTACAAGTCTCTGCTACGTGGCCCTGGTAATCTTTTGTTTAGTGTTTAGCCAGGCATAGCTTCAATTATTCTAAATCGTCATTATACAGTTTAAAAATTTTAGAAAATAGCCATGAGGGTATGTATATGTATTAATAATTGTGAGACCTTAGCCCCATTTTTGGGAGGGCCAATGCAATTGTGAGAATTAGGCGCTTATATGAAAGGTGCTAGGCCTCATACTGAATGAAGCCCCGAGCATTTCAGAAATCCTGAGCCCGAGAGCTGTTGGACTTTCAAATGCCTAGAGCTTTCGAGAAGCAGCAGCTCTACTAGTTTGATTGGCCACTGGCACTGCAGCACTCTGGCCTCCACCAGGGAGTGATGTGGTGCTGGAGTCATTAATAAAAGGCTTCAACTTCTTGCTCAGAGCTTGACTAGAGGGAGTTGGGAAGGTGGTGTGATCTTCCTCTCATTCCCTCCCAAGCAAACCCCCCACCCCCCTACATTCCATCCTCCAAATTCACCTCCAAGGGTGATGATAAATTCAGCTCAACAATGTTTAATTAGTAGGATGGTAAGCCATGTTATAATGAGGCTGCAGATTCCGGGCTGAGCGAGGCTCACAGAATAGAGTTCCCCATTGACTCAGGCAAGATTTTATGAGCCTCGCCTAAGGTCGTAAAATACTGGCCATTAAGTGGAAAAACAAAATTGGCAAATGGAGTGTAACGTGGAGGAAAGTGAAGTTATCCATCTTTGGTAGGATCATAAAAACTCTACAGTGCAGAAGGAGGCCATTCGGCCTATTGAGTCTGCACTGATTCTCCAACAGAGCATCCCACCCAGGCCCTATCGCTATAACCCAGTGTATTCTCCCCTTAATCCCCCTAACCTATACATCTTGAGACGCTAAGGGACAAGCCTAATAACCTGCACATCTTTGGATCAATTAAAGAATAGAATATATCCTATATAGTGAGCCTGGGACATGCTGATATTCAGAGGAATCTGGGAGTCCTTGTCCACAAAGGAAGGTTAGCACTTGAGTACAGACTGTAACTAAGTAAGCAAATAGTATGTTAGCCTTTAATACAAATGAGTTGGAATATGAGACAAAAAAAAACTCATTTCAGTTGTGTGATGAGACCACATGTGGGGTAATGTCTTGAATTTTGGACCCCTTATATCAAAGGAAGAATATGCTTGAGCATAACAGAGGCTTACCAAACTGATTTCTGGGATGAGGGGATTGTCCTGTGTAGAGAGATCAAATAAGCTAAATCTTTATTCCCTACAAGTGTAACATGTAAAATTCTTGAAGATTTGGACAGAACAGATACTGGGAGGATATTTCCATTGGCATGTGAGTCTTGAAATAGATCACAGTCTCAGAATGAAGGATTAGCCATTTAGGATTGAGATAAGGCGAGATCTCTTCATTCTAAGGGTTTTGAATCTCTGGAATTCTTTAGGGAGCTGTGGATGTCAAGTCATTGATAACAGTGCAGTTTGGATTTTATGGTAATTTAGTTGAAAAATCAAAACAGAGCTTGATAGATTTTAGGGCAAGGGAATCAAGAGTTATGGAGATATTACAGACAAGTGGAGCCAAGGCTCAGCAGCCAGCCTAGTGTGTGGAAATGTGAAATTCTCTTGTTTGGAATGCAGATGTAGTGTCATGATTATTTGTTGTATATAAAGGCAACCACTTTACATCTAGCTCGATAATTGGCAATTACTTAGAAAAATAGCACGAGACGTGAGCTTTTCATTTGTGAAGCTAGTCCAGCTTCATACATAATTATATATTATTCCACTTCCTGCCATTTTAGTATTTCTGATTTTATTACTTTCTCTTTCTATAAAGTACCAAGTCTATCATTTTCATTTCAACGAGAACAATGGTTTTAATCTCAATTATGTGCCATTGATAGGGCTTCAGTGGTATTCCACTTGTATACTGTTGCGACATAATTAAAGTCAGAATGGATTGCAGCACCATAATGCTCATATCATTTTAATTGCAGTCTTATTAATCATATTAAGCAAGAATATTCCCCCTTGGCCACAAAAGAATTGTGGCATGCTGCCAGCTCACATCCTATGAACGAATATATAAAAACTCAGTCATGCCAGGCTTGCGCTGTAACCACTCACTATTGGGTCATTTTAAGGATGGCAATAGCTAGAACAGGAGCAGGAATAGGCTGGTACATTTTTCTCCACAATTTTAGACTCACTCCTAGCCTGTTTTGTTCCAACAGCATTGTGGAAATCTTCCCCACTTAATTTTCAGCAATGATCACAACATAACTATCTGGTCCCAAAAATAGTTTTTGGGAGGAATCATACAGCCATTCACGCCAATTAGATTTTTTGGTCTTGCTGCAGTGAATAGTGATTTGGCTGGGTGCCAAATTCTCCATACTCGCTGCAGCGGCAGTGTGGTGTGAACAGCTGATAAAGCCTGCAACTTCTCCACTCCCTTCTCCAACTGGCGCCATGCTTGGCAACACATTCAACACTCTCATTATGCCTGGGACCTTTGCCTCTTTTGCTACCGTGAGGTGCCTGATATCCGGCATCCAGCTCCCGTGCCACTTCCCATTCCTGTCACCAGCCCTGCCATCATGGAATTTACAGTAAGAAGTCTCACAACCACACCAGGTCAAAGTCCAACAGGTTTATTTGGTAGCACTCACTTTCAGAGTGTCACTCCTTCTTCCGGTGAGTGAGGTAATGGTTGGAATGCGAATCCCAGTCCAACACCGGCATCTCCACATCATGACTTTCTCACCCGTCACTGCCACTCTAGGTAGGTGACAGATTCACAAAATTTAGGTGGGATGCTGCAACTTATATCAAGTGGGTCTCATTTCCAATAAAGCTTTTGGGTCTGCTTTTTAATTCAGAACCATCCTCTGTAATAACACATCGACCATTCCTGGGGTTCAGATTGAGCCCGAACATTTTACTGATTTTTTTCCTGGCGAGTTGGGATGCTGGTTTCCTTTACTGACTTTTCCACTTTTTTTTGCATTAAATATGCAAACTGGGGAAAAAAATATACGATTCAAATTGGCAATGAAGAGTAGCATTTACAGCTTGGGCTATTAATCCTATTTTTTTTGAAGGATTTGCACACAGTGAAAAAGCATGACTCAAAACTAACTTGATCAATTGACCTTTTTTTAACTAATGGCATAAATTTCTAATTAAAAGACTGAAGTTTATCTACAGTCCTTGACTGTAATGGGCCAAGAATAACACTGACTTGGTGCTGGTACCAAAAAAGTTCCACAAAATCTACTCAAAGAAATGAGATCATCTCACTGAATTAGGTCCAAACAGTTTAGGAAAATGAAGTAAAATGAAGCTGATGCAAGTGAGGCACTAATATAAAGCTGCACCTGCCTTCTGTGTGGCAATCCTTTTTATGATTGTGTATTGACTTGATTATTTTCTGTGTAACCATAACATTGATTCATTTTCCCTTGAATAGTCTTGCATAAATTTCTAGTGTTGTTGAGCCAGGGACTGCTGTGTGATGTTACAAGCAACATGTTTAAAAGCATCATTCTGAAAACAATCAATTATATTTTCAGGAGAAACTGAACAAATTCAATTTTTAGCCTAATAACTTTCCAGATGCAACTTCTTCAAGTTCTCTGGTGTGCATTTTTTTTGCAGAATCTGTAATAGGTTTTATAGCTGGAAGTGGGTGTACCGTATATTATGAAGCATATTGATGTTCTCGAGTGATTGCCTGCTGGGAAGGGCTGATTTTTAATGCTATATCTCGTGCATTTTTGTTGTGTTTTGGAGTTGGCTGTTTATCTGAGCGTAAGTATCTTATAATGTGGAGAAAATAATCCATATAATTGAAATGGAGAAGAGGAGAAGCCTCTGATAGTTGTGAGATTATCCAGTGAATAACTGAACCGAGCAAATCCCAAGCAACCATTGAGCCACCGATGTGAGCAACATGCCACCAGTTGCCACCTTCAGCAATGGACCTACATCTTTGCCATCTTGCTGTAAATCTTGGAGTTTAAACAGGCAATGCATTTAAAAAAAATCAGATATTATAAGGGAGAAAAATCAAATGGAATGCCAGCATGGGCCAGATCGAACCTGTTCCTTTGCTGTACGTTCCAAATAAAATACACTTTTATGTCTGTATATGTTTATAACATGTCAATATTCCTAAATAATATGTTTTGACTGTATTGACCTCTTGTAGAGTCATAGAGGAGTTGGACTCAATGTTGGTCTTCATGTGACGTGAGTTTCAAAGGCAGGTTTACCAGAGTGCACAGATTTAATGTCAACCCCCTTTTCATAGAATCACAGGGTGCAGAAGAGGCCTTTCAGCCCATCAAGTCTGCACCGACATCCGAAAAATACCTGAACTCCCACCTAATCCCGTTTACCAGCACTTGGCCGGTAGCCTTGAGTATCGTGACGTGCCAAGTGTTCATCCAGGAACGTTTTAAGCCTCTACCACCCTCCCAGGCAGCTCATTTCAGACCGTCACCATCCTCTGGGTAAAAAAGCTTTTCCTCACATTCCCTCTAAACCTCCTGCCCCTCACCTTGAACCTATATCCCCTCCTGACTGATCCTTCAACTAAAGGGAATAGCTGCTCTTATCCACTCTGTCCATGTCCCTCATAATCTTGTACACCTCAATCAGGTCACTCCTCAGTCTTCTCCACTCCAACAAAAACAATCCAAGCCAACGCACCTCTCTTCATAAATTAAATGTTCCACCCCAGGATGATAATCCATCCTTATTTTCATATTGAACTTTCATTTCACAGAATCACAGAGTCCTACAGTGCAAAAGAGACCCTTCGGCCCATCAAGTCTGCACCGATGCATGAAAGACCCTGACCTGCCCATCTAATCCCACTTGCCAGCACTTGACCCATAGTCTTGAAAGTTATTCTGTGCCAAGTACTCATCCAGGTATTTTTTAAAGGATGTGAGGCATCCTGCCTCCACCACCCTCCTAGGCAGTGCATTCCAGACTGCCATCACCCTCTGAGTAAAAAGGTTTTTCCTCAAATCCTCTCCAAACCCCCCCACCCCTCACTTTTAACTTGTGTCTCCTTGTAACACCCTTCAACTAAAGGGGACTTCTGCTCCCTATCCACCCTGTCCACGCGCCCCATAATCTTGAACACCTCAGTTAGGTCATCCCTCAGTCTTTTCTGCTCCAGAAACCTCTCTTTATGACTTAAGTATTTCCTCCCAGGCAACATCCTGGTGAATCTCCTATGCACCCCCTCCAGTGCATTCGCATCCTTCCTATAATGTTGTGACCTGACCTGCACACACTACTCTAGATGTAGCCTCACCAAAGTTCATGACCTCTCTGCTTTTGTAATCTATACCCCAACTGATAAAGACAAGTGTGCCATATGTCTTTTTCACCACCCTATAACCTGCCTTTCCGCCTTCAGAGATCTATGGATAAACATGCCAAGGTCCCTTTGTTCTACAGAACTTCCCAATGTCAGATCTTTCATAGTATACTTTCTTGTCAAATTAATCCTTCAAAAATGCATCACCTCACACTTTTCAGGATTAAATTCCATTTGCCACTTATCTGCCCATTTGACCATCTTGTCTATACCTTCCTATAACCCAAGACACTCAACCTCACCATTAACCACCCGGCCAATCTTTGTGTCATCGGCAAACTTACTGATCTTACCCCCAAATAGTCATCATGTCATTTATATAAATGATGAAAAGTAGGGAGCCCAGCACGGATCCCTGTGATATGGCACTGATCACTGGCCTCCATAAAACAGCCGTGTGTCACCACCCTCTGCCTCCTACTGCTAAGCCAGTTATGAATCCACCTTATCAGATCATCCTGTATTCCATGTACATTAGCCTTCTTAATAAGTCTCCCATGTGGGACTTTGTCAAGGCTTTGCAAAATCCATGTAAACTACATCAGTCGCACTACCCTCATCCACACACTTGGCTACATGCTCAAAAAATTCAATCAAATTTGTTAGGCATGTCCACCCTCTGACAACAGCATGCTGATTATCTCTGATCAAACCTTGCCTCTCCAAATAGAGATAGATTCTCTCCTTCAGAATCTTCTCCAGTAGCTTCCCAACTACAGACATGAGACTCCACTGGTCTGTAGTTCCCTGGCTTGCCTTTATAACCTTTCTTAAATACTGGGATCACATAAGCTGTCCTCCAGTCCTCTGGCACCTCCCTGGTGGCCAGAGAAGAATTAAAAATTCAGGTCAGGGCTCTTGCAATTTCCTCCCTTGCCTCCCACACAACAGCCTGGGACCTAATTCATCCGGACCTGGAGATGTGTCCACTTTTAAGCCCACCAATACCATCAATACCTTGTCACTGCAAGTTGAGTGATAGATCAACCATGATCTGGTTGACTGGCAGAGCAGATTGAAGGAGCTGAATTCTTTACTCATGTCCCTGATTTCCTAAAACTTCTAGTGAATGGATCAAGAATCTTTTCAATCTTTTAAATATTTAAATAAACAAACAAACTTTTAAAAATAAAAAAAAACTCAACTTTTTTTATTTCTTATATTCAGGCAGCCATTGAAATGGTTTCATTGTACAAGTTACTCTTCATAGAATCATAGAAACCCTACAGTGTAGAAAGAGGCCATTCAGCCCATAGAGTCCACACCTACAACAATCCCACCCAGGCTCTATCCCCAGAATCCCACATATTGACCCTGCTAATGCCCCTAACCTACGCATCCTGGAACATTACGGGGCAAGTTAGCCTGGCCAATGCACCTAACACATACATCTTTGGACTGTGGGAGGAAACCGGAGCATCTGGAAAAAACCTATGCAGACATGGGAAGAATGTGCAAACTCTACGCAGTCACCCAAGCCAAACCCAGGTTCCTGGAGCTGTGAGGCAGCAGTGCTAACTACTGTACCGCCCCCTCTATATATGAGATATAATTTGATTTTTTTTCATGCAGGACAAATGTGAACTTTTAATAACAAACACTTATAAAAATTAACTTACTCTTCAACAACTTGGAAATGATTTTCGGAAGTTTCATTGTGTTCATAATCTCACATCAGTTATAACAAAGTGACAAGATTTTGTTCAATTCTTCGGTGATGGGGTTTAATAATGCGAAGGAATTTCAGTTATTAACTTAGAGTTCGAAGTCAATATTCAGCATAACATGAAGCTGTAAGTTTCATACTTAAACCCTCAAAATGTGGAATTCCCGGTGACGTTAGGTCCCAGCTTGTTCTGTAAGTGAAAATTATGTTCCATTGAAAAGTATAACTGAGAGTGTTGCAACTAATCTTATTGATAATTGTGCTGAATGGCTCGCTCCCTCTAGAAACTATTTTTATGTTGTCATGATCATGGGTCAGACCGATGGTTATGTTGGTTGTTCTAGAATATATTATTTCACATTGTTTGCATATTAAAAATGATTGCACCATCTTTAATAATGTGGTTTCATCATATCCCCATCGTTGCCACTCCCAATTTTTCTGCTTAGATGTATGCCTGTGGATTACTTCAGCTATACGCGCTTGATACCAAGCTTGAATTCTCTAGGCCTGGTGGTGGCCTTTGAGATGGGACTGGCAGAGAGGCATCCAGGAAAGTAGAAGGGAGCCAAGCTGGGGTGATTCCCTGACACATTTCCTCTGCCAGTGAACTTTCTCAAGGATGGGATGGGAAATGGATCAGCTGCCTGCTCCATGGCAGTGGCAGCTAATCAACATTGATAGGGTCCAGTCAGAGTGATCTTGTGGTCTTGCTGACATTTTTCCAGCACAGAGTGACCCTCTCGCCACCTGTGGGGGTCATAGTTCAGCGGAGGCATCTTCTGTATTGCAGACCATAGAAACATAGAATTTTACTGCACATAAGGAGGCCATTCTGCCCATCATGTCTGCACTGTTACCAGTGAGTTACCCAGCGAGTCCCATTGTTCAGCATCTCCACAGCCTTCTGTAGAATTACAGAATTTTATAGAATGAACTTAAAACTCTTTTGAATTTATGATTCTGTTACGTTTCAGCTAATCAAATGCACTGTATTTCAGAGAAGGAGAGCTATCAGAACCACAGACTCTATATCCCAGTCACTGCTCCCCTTTTTTGTTCACCCCTAGTTCAGTTGGTTGCAACATTGTTACCTTGAAAGGAATCCCTTCCCCCGAGGATACCTCTTCCCCATCCAAACAGGTAACAAGCCAATTTAACCAGGCTTTTTTGAATCAAAGAAGAAGTAAAAGTTCATTTATTAATCACAAGTAGGTTCACATTAACACTACATTAAAGGTACTGCAAAAATTCCACACTCTGGCACCTGTTTGGGTACACAGAGTGAGAATTTAGCATGGCCAATTCACCTAACCTGCACGTGTGGGAGGAAACCAGAGCACCCGGAGAAAACCCACACAGACACAGGGAGAAGGCGCAAACTCAATACAGACAGTGACCCAAGCCAGGAATTGAACCTGGGTCGCTGACCCTGTAAGGCATCAGTGCTAACCACTGTGCCAATAAATTTATTAGTTGCCAAAAAAAACAGAAAAAATAATTAAAAGAACAACGTACATATTTACACTCTGATCAAATGAGAAGTTAAAATTCCAGATAAAAGTAACTAAATTGTGCAAATCAGTCTTTGGCTTGTCAGTGAGCATAAATGGCTATATGTTGCGGCCGTTGAGTTGGGTGATTCTAGTATAGCTGGTCGTGGTATGTCAGTTTGGAGAGACTGGATTCCACAGAGTGGAATGCAAAGTTATCCAATTTCCTTTAACTTGTGCTTTCTTCACCAACTGAGAAAGTGAGATCCTTTGCCTGCTTTTCCTTTTTGAAATGGGTGACCAGCTGTGGTTTCTTCTTGTTTCTGTGTCACGCACGTCAGCATACCAGTCTGCACAGGAGAAAGCTGCAGTTTTTCCTCTCTCAGTTCCCTGTGTACTCTGAAAGGGAGCAAACAACATGCCTCTCGCCTGGGAGTCAGCTTTCTTAAAATTCAGACCACTTCCATGATCTGAGATATCGATCTGCAGGAGATGGGATTTGGATGTCTGCCTGAGCTGCAAAACGTCTCTCTTTTGGGCGGTTCTTGTCTGCTTTCCACCCCCTCACCTTGGAAGGTAGCCTTGCACTTTAAGGCCATTTGTTCTGCCTCATTTCAACTTGCAGTTAAAGATTTTGCAGAATCATTTTTCAAAAAAAAGCTATAACTTCATGACAAGCTACATTGCAATTCATACGTTTCTAAAATTAGAGGAGCAGAATTAGGCCATTTGACCCTTTGAATCCACTCTGCCATTCAAACATGGCTGATATGCTCCTCATCCCCATTTCCCTGCTTTTCCCCATAACCTTCTATCCCATTACCAATTAAAAATCTGTCTAATTCCTCCCTAAATTTACTCACTATCCCAGCATCTATCGCACTTTGGGGTAGCAAATTCCACAGATTCACAGTACTTTGGGAGAAGTAGTTCCTCCTCAACTCTGTTTTAAATTTGCTACCCCTTATCCTGTGACCTCTCATTCTAGAATGTCCCACCAGCAGTAGCATCTGCTCTACTTTATTCATACCTATTATCATTTTGTATACCTCAGTTTGATCTCCCCTCATTCTTCTAAATGCCAGAGAGGATAGGCCTAAACTATTCAATCTCTCTTCATACAACACACCCCTCATCTCTGGAATCAATCTAGTGAACCTCCTCTGAGCTGCCTCCAATGCCACTACATCTTTCCTCAGATATCTGGACCAAAACTGTGCACAATACTCCAGGTATGGTCTCAATATTGCCTTGTATAGTTGCAATAGTACTTCCATACCTTTATATTCTATTCCTTTAGCTATAAGTGCCAACATTCCATTCACTTTTTGTTATCTGCTGTACCTGTATGTTAGTTTTCTGTGACATATGCACAAGTCACCCAGATCCCTCTGCACTGGAGCACCACAAAGTCTCTCTCCATATGGCCAATAAGTTGCGTTCCCATTTTTGTGACCAAATGTAATCTCTGACTTGACTCTGCAGGGCTTACCTCTCCCAGTTTCTGGAGTTTCATAACTGCGGATTTCTAGTGTGTAGAATTGCAAGCTCATTTGCTGTCCTTACTAGGATAACTAAGTTGAGGTGGCCTACTCAGGAAGGTGGTGCTAGCAAACACACTGCCATCATGTGAGGGCTTAGGACCCTCATTTGATCCCCACATTGGAGTCTTAAAGCCTGTGGAAAAAATTAGCTCGTTAACTCTGTTTATCTCTCTATAGATATTGCCTGTCCTGCTGAGCGTTTCCAGCATTTTCTGTTTATATTTCATAAATCCATTATCTGCAGTAGTTTGATCTTGTCTAATTACGAAGAACTTGGCTGAGCGACAAGGCAGATGAAATTCAGGGATATGCTGACAGAAATGAGTCGGAATGGTTCTATGAAGCCCTCAACATCTCTACGGAACTCAATTTCTCGGAAGTCCCCCTTCCTGAGTACAGATGGTACAACTCTTATTACAGAGAGGGTTCAGATCTTACAGAGATGGGCTGGACACTTTGAAGCCGTCCTCAACCGATTGTCATCCATTAACGATGAGGCAATAGACAGGATTCCCCAGGTCGATATCAACAGTGCCATGGATAACCCATCGGTAATAGCCAAAATCACGAAAGCTGTCAGCCAGCTATCCAGTGGCCATACCCGTAGAGATCTACAAAGCTGCTGATCCTGTACTTATCGAGAAGCTCACCGACTTGTTCCAGTCCTTTTAGAAGCAAGGATCCATTCTTCAGGAACTTACAGATGCTTCCATCATACACCACTACAAGAGGAAGGGCTGTCGGCAAGTATGCGACAACGACCGAGGAATCTCGCTGCTCTCCGTCATAGGAAAAACCCTCGCAAGAGTCCTGCTAAATCAGCTGGACACTCACCTGGAGCTGGACCTGCTTCCAGAGTCACAGTGTGGCTTCGGCAAAGGTCGCGAGATTATTGACATGATTTTTGCTGCGCGCCAACTTCAGGAGAAGTGTCAGGAGCAGAATCGCCACCTTTGTTAACCACTCGAAAGCCTTCGACACTGTCAGCCAACAAGGTCAGTGGAAGATCATGTCAAAGTTCGGCTGCCCCCTCAAGTTCATTCAGACGGTACACCAGTTCCATGATGGCCAGAGTACTGGACGGCGGAGAATCCTCTGAGGCATTCCCAGTCACCAGTGCTGTCAAACAGGGCTGTGGGCTCACACCCACACTGTTCAGCATGATGTTTACTGCCATGCTGACTGATGCCTTCCAGGACAGTGTTGCTGGAATCAGCCTCAAGTACAGAGTGGATGGGCAGCTTTTCAACCTGAGGAGACTTCAAGCTATTACCAAAGTGAAGGAGACTGTGCTGACAGACTTCCTCTTTGCTGATGATGAGGCCTGTATGCTGGCTCGGAACCAGAGATGCAGGTCAGTATGGACAAATTTTCCACGGCTTGTGACAGCTTTGAACTCACCATCAACATTAAAAAGATCAAAGTCATGCACCAGCCTGCTCCTTATGCACCGTACACAGAACCCATAATCACAATCAAAGGGCAGAAACTACAGGCAGTGGACCCACCCCCAAGCAGTGACTATTGATACAGAAGTTAACTGCGGAATAGCAAAGAACAGTTCTGCTTTCGGTAGACTGCGCTCCACTGTATGGTATCTTATTAATCTTTCTTGCAGTTGTCGGTCTAAATCTGACAGCCATACGGTGGGAATAGCTTCCAGACAATATTCAGGGCTCCAAGCATGGAATTCAGATTTCCACCTTTTTCCACTGTAGGAATCTCTGGGTTTGTGAGATTAAAGGGGGTGGGGGGGGGGAGTGGGAGGAGGAGGAGGAGGGTGGTGACTAATGTGGATATCCACTGAAGCTGGTGCAGAATCATGGTGCAAGATTACCAATGTCTATCCAAAGTGTGATAAGCAGAGTAAGAAGTCTCACAACACCAGGTCAAAATCCAACAGGTTTATTTGGTCGCAGAAGCCACTACCTTTCAGAGCGCTGCCCCTTCATCAGGTAAGTGGAAGCTCTGTTCACAAACAGGGCATATAAAGACACAAACTCAAGTTACAAAATAATAGTTGAAATATGAGTCTTTACAGGTAATCAAGTCTTAAAGGTCCAGACAGTGTGAGTGGAGAGAGGGTTAAGCACAGGTTAAAGAGAGGTGTATTGTCTCCAGCCAGGACAGTTAGTGAGATTTTGCAAGCCCAGGTAAGTCATGGGGGTTACAGATAGTGTGACATGAACTCAAGATCCCTGTTGAGACCGTCCTCATGTGTGCGGAACTTGGCTATCAGTCTCTGCTCAGCGACTCTGCATTGTCGTGTGTCATGAAGGCTGCCTTGGAGAATGCCTATCTGAAGATTTGGGTTCATGTCACACATGTCACGTAGCCTCCATGACTTGCCTGTGTTTGCAAAATCTCACTGACTGTCCTGGCTGGAGACAGCACATATCTCTTTAACCTGTGCTTAACTCTCTCTCCGTTCACATTGTCTGTACCTTTAAGACTTGATTACCTGAAAAGATTCACATTCCAACCATTATTTTGTAAATTGAGCTTGTGTCTTTATATGCCCTGTTTGTAATAGAATTCCCACTTACCTGATGAAGGGGCAGTGCACTGAAAGCTAATGGCTTGTTCTACCAAATAAACCTGTTGGACTTTAACCTGATGTTGTGAGACATTTTACTGTGTTAACCCCAGTCTAACACCAACATCTCCACATCATATTCAAAGTGGTGCAGACCAATTGCAAACTTCATGTTGCCAACTAATAGTAAAGATTTTTCAGGCAACCCAATGCTGAACATGATCTGAATGGCTACATGCCCCCCAGCCCAGGTTTATGTGAGGCTAACACCATTTAAAGCTGACCTACATTATGTAAAAGCAGTGCTAGAACTGCTCAAAGAAAAGTGGAAGACTAGAAAGAAGCTACAAAAATGTCAGAGGATGAAGAAATAATCAATTTCACTCAATTGAAAACTTGTGGCCAATGGTATAGATGTGAGCGGTACAAAATTTAGAGGGAAGCATGGATTTGGAGAATGAATTTGGTGAGTCACTGGATGAAAATGTATTGTAGCCAGGCCAGAAGAAAGAATTGTGTAGGTGCCAGCTGATATCAGACAAAGCCACAGCTAAGTTCAGCTGCAGAGAACTCAGACGAGGGCATTAATGGGATTGGGTATAGAAGACAGTTTGTGGCTATGCACACAGAAACGCTTGGTCCATTGGAAATCCTGTCAGAGACTATGTTGTCACTATTAAGAAGCATGGAGGAGTCTGGCTCCAACTTGGCTTGGGATATTGTGCAGAGCTTGGAGCCTTGGGTTCAGAAGACCCCCAGCCCTCCACTGGGACACCGCCTCCATTGACCTGACAGCCTCCAGACATACTGGGGCATCTCTGTTGGTAGGAAAATGCTGGTGAAGCTCCAAAATTACCCTAAATATGTGTTTAAAACTATTTTAATTGAGCTTTCCATCGCAATAATAATTCTGCGACTACTCTGAGCCACATTACTAACTGTCATTCAGTGGTATTTCACCAGCTGTGATTCCTCGCATCCTTAAGTTTCCCATGGGTTTGCTTTGTGTGTTCTCAATTCACACTAACCATTCTCATTCATCAATTTCAACAGATCCACTTTACTTCCAGAGCTATCTCCCACATGTTATTCCACATTGACACTATTTAGTGATAAGAGGTGATTTGGAAAGATAGCTAAATCATTTTGGTAACAATATCTAAGTGATGGGTTAAAGACTTAGATAATTTCACCATAATGGGAACAATTTTACTCAATTCACATACATGCAACGGGAGGCAAAATAGCGAGGATTGAATATAAAAGTAGGGAGGTCTTGCTGCAGCTGTATAGGGCATTGGTGAGGCCGCAGCTGGAGTACTGTGTGCAGTTTTGGGCGCCGCACCTGCGCAAGGATATTTTGGCCCTGGAGGGAGTGCAGAGGAGGTTTACTAGGCTGATACCGGAGTTGAGGGGATTGAGCTATGAGGAGAGGCTGAATAAACTAGGCTTGTACTCGTTAGAGTTTAGAAGAATGAGGGGAGATCTCATTGAGACGTATAAGATGATGAATGGGATGGATAGGATAGAGGTGGAGAGACTCTTCCCGCTCAAAAAAGACAGTAGGACTAGGGGGCACAGCCTCAAGATAAAGGGGAGGCGGTTTAGAACGGAGTTGAGGAGGAACTTCTTCACTCAAAGGGTGGTGAATCTCTGGAATTCTCTGCCTGTTGAAGTGGTGGAGGCTGCCTCGCTAAATATTTTTAAGAAGCGGGTTGATGGGTTCTTGATAAGAGAGGGGATTAAGGGTTATGGGGAGAGGGCGGGAAAGTGGAACTGAGCCACGACAGATCAGCCATGATCTTATTGAATGGCGGGGCAGGCTCGAAGGGCTAGATGGCCTACTCCTGCTCCTATTTCTTATGTTCTTATAAAATTATTCCCATTTGTTTAACAAGTTGCAAGAATGCTTTCCAGGAAGCTCAAATGAATTATCATATTCAAAAACTGTGTGACTTGACAACCAAACAACTACAAATGATTTGGATAGTGCATGGTGGGCCAATGTTTATGAGAAATTGAGGAAAGCTGTATGGTAGTTCTGTGACTGGATTAGTAGCTAAAGACCAAGACTCATATCTCAGAGTTCAAACCCCAAGACAGTTGCAGCTGTTAATGCACCGCAAAAGAAAGTAAAAGTAATAATTCAGGAAAGTTCCACATGCAGAATAAAGGGAAGTAAACAAGATGAAAGACTTCCTTGATATATTTATTGATCTCTGAGTTGGCAATTGCGAGGTATCAACCCTTACTGTGGCCATTTCACACTTGGGCTAAAACATTAGTGAAGCTATTAAATACATAGCTGAAGAAAATATTTGGGCCATCAATTCATGGACTTCTTAAAGAGAGAGGCCATAAAGCACAAATGGTTGGGGAGACTCAGTAAACCAAAACTCAAACTCTCTGAACATGCTGCATCATTGATAGAAAGCTGCCCCTGTAACCAGAGGCACGCTCTCCAGGTCTGTGCAATTATTATTGTATCTAAGCAAATGTGTTACACTAAGTGTAAATCAGTGTGATATTACATGTCATAGGTACCTTTTGTGGAGCAAAAATGCACTTAACTAAGTGCATTGACTTGTCACCTGCTGTTTTCCTCTTGCACATAACATCATATAAGGTCATTTCATCGAAGAGCCTCATCACCTCATTGCACGTTGCACCTCTGTATGTCAGCCAGCCTGATACAATCCTGATGATTGTTAAGTGAGTTAGAAAGGATTACGATGGGAGGCAGCAGTGATGGTGGCTGCAAAAGTGATGGCCAAGCTGATTAGAGATATAATATTTGCCCTGTGATTGTTTTTCTGACCTGTGGAGCCAACAATGAAATGGTGGATCCTTTGGGAGCATGATTTGGTGCACCTGGCTTTGTGTACCTGTCTTATGCATTATGTTGTTGTAGTGTACACGGTTTAGAAAAGTGTAATGTTTATTCTGTTCACTGGAACCATGCATGTTTGTACCAGCGTGGGGACGTTGCTGGAGTATGCAGAAGCACTTTTAATAAAGGAAGCCATTATTTGCCCCTGTGATTTTAATTCCTCTTGAACTTCGTACTGGAAACCAGTTATGAATCATGTGCAAGGATTTTGTCTATCTCTAGCTGAGAAGACTACATTTTAAGTTTCAGCCTTACAGATACAGTCAGGTGATGCACTGAAGTTCAGATCTAATGAGCAGGAAAGCTTCTGGAGACAGGTTCCATCATTGTTGCCATCGAGTATGGCATCACCTAGGTCCAAGTTACCATTTTTTGGTGGACATCCGGAGCAATTCTCTGCATTTCCATGTGGCCAAATAGGGCTGTAGTGTTTCACAGATGCAATGCAAGATGTTGTAATGTGAGATAACAAAAAGAAAAAGGGCTTTCTTCTCCAATGTATGGTGAAGAATTGAAGGCTAATTTGAGATATTAACCCCTGAGCAAAATGATTGCCTCTCAGTTACACACGTGCCAACATTCAATTTCACATCCAAGAAATACAAAACAATCACCTTCTCATGCAAAAACCAAACAAGACAATTGACCAACACGTGGACATGCTTGAGGCAACTAGTAACCTAATGTGATTTTGGTGATATTGAACATATTGAAAGAGAAGGCAAAACACAAGTAATTGAAGGTTGCCTTGCCAGCCAATTAAACTGATAAAACACTCCAGAATAACAGAAAGTTGTCAGACCCTTTGGTGGTTACGCAAACCAGCCTCCCATCCATTGATTCTGTCTACACTTCTTGCTGCCTCGGCAGCCTACATAATTAAGGATCCCACACACCTCGGACACACACTCTTCCACCTTCTTCCATCAGGAAAAAGATACAGAAGTTTGATGTCATGCACCAACTGACTCAAGAGCAGCTTCTTCCCTGCTGCCTTCAGACTTTTGAATAGACATATCTTGTATTAAGTTGATCTTCCTCTACACCCTATGACTCTAACATTACATTCTGCACTCTCTTGTTAACTTCCCTAGGTAAGGTATGTTTTGTCCGTATAGTGTGCAAGAAACAATACTTTTCACTGTATATTAATATATGTGACAATAATAAATCCAATCAAATCACTAGCACTTTCAGAATCCAGAACTACTGATGCTGCTGCCAAAGGTAGAAGCCACACTCCACGTTTGGCTCCTGTAAATATTATTCATCACTCATGCTAGAAATCCAGCTGCCGAGCAACAATTGTGCTCTTAGAGTTGACACTTGCACAAAGAATTCTTCCACAGTAGCAGCGCTTGCGGACATCAGAAAGATGACCAGTGTACAACCTTTGGAAGACGCAAGCTAAAAGGGAAATACTGCAGATGCTGGAATCTGAAACAAAAACAGAAAATGCTAGAAAATCACAGCAGACTTGGCAGCATCCGTGGAGGGAGAATAGAGACCATGTTTCGAGTCTGGATCCAGACTCAAAGCCACATTTTTGTTTTTATTTGAAAGACCCAGTTTGCTTTGCGCATGTTTATCATGCAACAGCAAGATCAGCTATTCAGAATAAAACAAACACAAGGGCATCACGTATGTGGACCACAGCAAAAGGTTGAGAAAATATAATCAATGTAGAGATTGATCATCCTTAACGTATTGAGAAATTTGTGCATTTTCAAGATCTTCACTTCAGCCAAATTTGTCTGAGAAACATCAGGCCTGCACTAAAATAGAAATGGAGTTAAATTTCATATCCATATTTACCATTTGGATGAATTGCGTGAGTGAAATGTCACATTTTTGTTAACCTCCAGAGCAAATGTGTGATAAATAAAATAACCCTCTTCATTTTGAAGCTATAAAAGTTTGCTGCTGGGTTATTAAAATTGACTCAGTTACTCAGGGAGTAACAAAATACATGCTGTTGGATAAACCTATATCTTCACAAACTGTACTTTTGTTTGAAAACATGGAAGGACATGGTAATATTTGGATTTTTGTTATAGGAAATCATAATTGGACTGTCAAAAAGCATGTCTTTTCGAGGAAATCTCATTGTTTCAGCCAATTAATCAGCATGGTACTTGGGGGAAGAGGTGGAGGGGGGAAGAGTTGTATCTTTGAACTGAAATTATTTTCATTGATGGGAATAAAACTGATTTAAAGGCAAAAGTTACTGATTTACTGACAAAATTGGGGCGAGGACAATTTTGATGGTATCAGGCAGGAACTTTCAAATGTTAATTGGGGAGTCTTGGGAAGGCAAAGGGATGTGTAGTAAGTGGGAGGCTTTCAAAAATGTGTTAACCAGGGTTTAGAGTAAGTACATTCCTATAAGAGTGAAGGGCAAGTCTGGCAGGGAACTGTGGATGACTCAGGATATTGAGGCCCTGGTCAAGAAGAAGAAGGAGGCACATGACATGCATAGGTGGCTGGGATCAAGTGAATACCTTGAAGAGTATAGGGGCTGTAGGAGTAGAGTTAAGAGAGAAATTGGGAGGGCAAAAAGGCAACACGAGAATGTTTTGGCAGGTAAGGCAAGGGAGAATCCAAAGAGCATCTACAAATACATAAAGGCCAAAAGAGTAACTAGGGAGAGAGCACAGCCTCTTAAGGATCAACAAGGTCATCTATGTGTGGATCCACAAGACATGGGTGAGATCCTAAATGAATAATTCTCATAAGTATTTACTATTGAGAAAAGCATGGATGTCAGGGAACATGGGGAAACGAATAGTGATGTCTTGAGGAGTGTACATATTATAGAAAAGGAGGTGCTGGAAGTCCTAAAGTGCATTAAGATAGATAAATCCCCAGGACCTGATGAAGTGTATCCCAGGACATTCTGGGAGGCTAGGGAGGAAATTGTGGGCCCCCTAACAGAGATATTTGAATTTTCAATAGTCACAGGTAAGGTGCCTGAAGATTGGAGGGTGGCAAATGTTGTGCCTTTTTTCAAAAAGAGCTGCAGGGAAAAACCTGGGAACTACAGGCCAGTGAGCCTCACTTCTGTGGTTTAAGTTGTTGGAAGGTATTTTGAGAGATAGGATCTACAGGCATTTAGAGACGCAAGGACTGATTAGGGGCAGCCAGTATGGCTTTGTGAGTGGAAAATCATGTCCCACAAATTTGATTGAATTTTTTGAAGGGGTAACCAAGAAGGTAGATGAGGGCAGTGCAGTTGATATTGTTTACATGGAATTTAGCAAGGCCTTTGACAAGGTACCGCATGGTAGGTTGTTGCTTAAAGTTAAATCTCACGGGATCCTGGGTGAAGTAGCTAAATGGATACAAAATTGGCTTGGTGACAGAAGCCAGAGTGTGGTTGTAGACGATTGTATTTCAAATTGGAGACCTGTGACCAGCGGTTCCTCAGGGATCGGTTCAGGGTCCACTGTTATTTGTCACTTATATTAGTGATTTGGATGATAATATAGGGGGCATGGTTAGTAAATTTGCAGATGACACCAAGATTGGTGGCATAGTGGACAGTGAAGAAGGTTATCTCAGATTGCAACAGGATCTTGATCAATTGAGCCAGTGAGCTAATGAATGGCAGATGGAGTTTAATTTAGATAAATGCGAGGCGATGCATTTTAGTAGATTGAACCAAGGCAGGACTTACTCAGTTATTGGTAGGGTCTTGGGGAGAGATACAGAACAAAGAGATCTAGGAGTAAAGGTTCATAGCTCCTTGAAAATGGAGTCATAGATGACATAGTGGTGAAGAAGGCATTCAGCACGCTTTGTTTCATTGGTCAGAGCATTGAATACAGGAGTTGGGATGTCTTGTTGAAGTTGTATAAGACATTGGTAAGGCCACACTTGAAATACTTTTGCAGTTCTGGTCACCCTATTATAGAAAGGATATTATTAATCTAGAAAGAGTGCAGAAGAGATTTAATAGGATGCTATCGGGATTTAATGGTTTGAGTCATAGGATAGGCTGGATAGACTGGGACTTTTTTCTCTGGAGCATGGAAGGCTGAGGGGTGATCTTATATAGGTCTATAAAATAATGAGGGGCACAGATCAGCTAGATATTCATTGTCTTTTCCCAAAGGTAGGGGAGTCTAAAACCAGAGGGCATAGACTTAAGGTGAGAGGGGAGAGATACAGAGGGGCACTTTTTTTACACAGAGGGTGGTGAGTGTCTGGAACAAGCTGCCAAAGATAGTAGTAGAGGTGGGTAAAATTTTGTCTTTTAAAAAGCGTTTAGACAGTTATTTGGGTAAGATAGGGGCCAAATGCGAGCAATTGGGACTAGCTTAGGGTTTAAAGAAAGGACAGCATGAACAAGTTAGGCCAAAGGGCCTGTTTCCATGCTGTAAACGTCTATGACATAGAAGCTTTAAGTTTTGGACTCAGTTTTGGGGAATAAGCCAAAAAGGAAGATTGCCCTTACTTGGTCTTCCCCTGGCTTGTCTAAAATTATAAAGCTGCAACCAGAGAATCCTCATATGAGTATAATTTGTCAGTATTTAGAAACCTAGAAAGCTAAGACAAGAAGAATTTATCCAGCTCTATTTTCTCCTCCATGCTGAAGATCCATTAGTGAGGATCTTAAGACATCTATTGGGACCTTTGGGTATGTTCACATGAGGGAGTTCCTAATCAGAAGCATCAAAATCCTGCAAACTTTGTCCTTTATTTTTATCTTCCAAAGCCCATCTCAAGAGACCATACTGGTTTGTTCTTCGTGTATATGTGTGTTACTTTTAAAAAGGGATAGATAATTGTGCTTGGAGTGTTAATTAGTTTTTGCAAATTGTTTTAAGAAAAACTGTTTATAATAAATTAATCATTCTGAGTTTATTGGAAGAAGCCTGATTCACACCTCATTTATTCCTGGTCTGAATGGTAGCAAAGATAAATAATTGGCCATTTTGGTGGGTGAATTAAACTCTTAAACTAATGGAGTAGTGGGGCTAGATGAACTGTGCACCCCTCCCATCCCATTTTTAGCAACACATTCACAAACATGTCCGGTCATGGGCAAATAGAAAATTGCCTGTGACATGGTATTCTCCACACAGATTGGATTTCTTTGATACAAAAGATACAAATTCTGAGTCAGTCTAGCAGCAAAGGTATTTCAGCACGTGAGCCATTCTGCACTTTAAGGACTTACTGAACTGAAGACTTTGCAGCATGTGAGCAATTTCATTCATAGATGTTCTTTTGATGATAACTTTCTAGTTCTAAGATTCCATAGCCATCATACACGGTTGTGATGCCTCACCTTGTTTCATTGTTGCTTTGATGTCAGCTAGTTTTAGCAACCCTGACATTGCATTTAGGTTTATGCTATTGTTAAGATATTGTTCGGTCACCTTTTCCTCATGGGCAGTCAGACTTTCTGCTGACAACAGATATGAAAGGTAGTCCATTAGGTTGAGTTTGCCTGGCTGATACAGAACATGGAACTCATACACTCATAGTTTGAGTAACCAATGCTCTATTTGAGTTGGTGGATTGCCATATGGATTATTGAACAAGTTCATAGTGGTCTGTGATTGATTCTGACTTCAAATTCACTTCTATTCAAATGAAAATGTAAGATACCTCCAGAACATTTTACTCTCTATTTGTGTAATGTTACTCTAGAATCTTTGCTTGTTATTGCAGCCATTGTTATCTTCCCTGCCTTCTCTTTTTGCACAAGAACAATGGCTAAGCCAACTGGGCTTGCATCATAACTAGCTGGATATTAGGGTCTCAGTGGACATTTGTGAAACTTTCTGATAACCATTGTTTAATCAGGTGTACAGCCTCCCAAAATCATGTGATGTGGGTAAATAGCATAGTAAGGTCAGCAATGAAGTGACTACATGATGAGTCCTAGCAATTTCCAGATTTCCTGTATGCCGAATCGCAGCATATGCAATGGCTTCAACTTTTCCCGGGTCAACTAATACTCTGTCATGGCTGAACATATGACTGAAAGATTCAGTTATGCTTTCATCGAATAAGAACTTGTCTTTGTTCAAGGCACGGTTATAAACATGCATGTAGATGTTTCAAGTTCCCTTTCAGTTTAGCTGTAGATCAGAATTTGTCATTGACCTTCATTGTCCTTCAAATCAATGGACTGCAGATCGAATCATGTGTAAAAATATCCCCACTGCGAGACTCGTTCCAAAGGTGTGCTTCTTGTGTCGATGGAGTACGATTGAGTGGAGACTATTATAAGATCTCTTGATTCTTCTGCAAACTTGATTTGATGGTAGCCTGCAGTGAGGTCAAGTTTAGAGAAATGGTTAGCACCATGCACTTTCTCTGTGGCGTCATCAATTGTTAGTGTCATTCTTGTCATATGGCTTGGTTTCATGACTACATATGAATGCAGATTCTAATCTGCACATCAAATCTTGTGTTAGTCAACAACTGTATTGTCATTCAGCACTCATTTGAGGGAAAGTGTTGTGAATGAAGGTCACCAGAGAATTGTCAATACTAAACAACTCCTTAAGGAAAACGTATGTTTCCTGGGAATTGACCGCATAGTAGAGCACAAATCACTGATTGTCTTGTCAAGCAACCACAATTTCAAATCATCATGAGCCCCTCAGGATGTCTGAATTACTTCCAGAATCATGGATTGTGGTTAACATTAATCTTACAGGTTTTCACACTTGTAAAAACTCACTTGCCACTGATGACAACAACACATTTCCAGTTGTGCAAATAATTTTGTCAACCTCAATGAGATGTGTCGTCCCAATGCTTGACTAGATTACCTCCTTGTTTGGAATCTCTCAAATGGTGAGACGTGACTGTGGACTCTTGTTCAACAGTGATAAATTCAATAAATTTAAGAACTCTCCAGGTTTCACTCACGACCAAGTTGACCAAGAGCTTGTTGAGAAATTGAGAGATTTATGTTTATCCTAAAGAAAGAAGTGATGTATAGCTGACAGCATGCCACGGAAGTCAGAGCTGTATCACTTCCTTCACTATTACAGAACATCTCCGCACTCAACTATTGGAAAGCCTCCAGCTACACTCACCTTTGCATCATCTCCCTGAGCTACATGTGGAGCTAATGACCAATGTGAACTTGAAAACAAAATCATGATCAGAAGGATCAAATTAGGATAAATACGGAGAGAAACAGGGCATCCACTAGAGCAGAAGATAAAGTGCTAATGAAACATAATGGTTGTGTTGGCAAGCAAACAACCTCTTATGACATCTAAGCAATTCTTGCGACTACTACAAAAGGATTAATGATCACTGTTAGGCATGGTTCACGAACCATCATACAAAATACAAAACTGAAAACACCATTCGTAAGCATTGAATCTGATTCTGATATTGACATTTTGGGTGAAGAACATGGGTCAAATGAAACCACACCTGACGTTAGATGATATCCTACTCATGAGTGAAGATGTTGACTGTACTTACACGTTTCTGTCACAAAGCAAAGTATTTTCAGTTGGTGAACTAATCTTTCATCTTATTTATATGATTAAGTGCACTGTTAAATTGATACAAATATAAAGTATAAGTTTAAAAGTTGATTTGTGCTTTAATTTATTGTTTACACTTTGGAGACAAATTATTGAAATACGTTATGTTTGTCATTTACTTAGGGGAGGGATATAATGTGTATTGCTTTGAAAAGTGCAATCCTCATTCACTTTTCTTGAAGCCACCGTACACATTTGTACCAGCAGAGAGAGTCTGTTAGTGTCTGCAGAAGCAGATTAACATCGGAAGGCATTGTTTGCTTATGCAGTTTAAATTCTGGTTGTCTTCGGCTTTTTATGTCCAAAGAACTTCACAGTTGTTAAAGTTGGGTAATGTTCAGGAAAGTGTCTTTGCTCTGCCACTGAACAGCAAGCAGCATCTGTGGCATCCAGATTCAGTTAGCGCAATATTGGGTGGATTGGGGAGGTGGAGGTGACACCTTCACCTCTCCTTGTCCCACAAATGTAAATAAATCTTACCCTATTCAGAGCTTCTATGCTTTGTTGTTAATAAAACATGATGCGCGTTCAGACCTGTGCTAGCTACATTGGCAATTGTGGTGCGATGCACTTCATTGAATCCTGATATGCTTATTAAAAGGGGCTGGCACTTGAAATGAATATACTTTAGTCATTCACTGGCAGGCCATGGTAAGTTGTACTTGAATGATCATGTGGATGCAGCCAACAATGCCCCGAGGCCTGGAAATGATCCATTTTTGATGAAATCCTAATTGACCTCTTAATTCAAATAAGTGTCAATGTTCACATTATTACTCACTTGTTCACCAGGATAATGTCATGGTCATCTGCCAATTGTCTGATCTTTGCCAAGTCTCTTACCATTTTCTGGAAGGAAATGGTTAAGAGACTTGGAGAACAAATTTCAGTTCTGTCATTGATTTTGTGACTTCTATGGTCATGTTATTTCCCTGCTGAAATGTAGCCCCACTATAAGATGTGTCTTGATTGCCCCAGTTGTAAATATTTATTCCCAGGTAGCAGTGGAACATGACTGCTCTTCTTGCTGTGGCCTCATGCCTCTCTGGCCTCTTTCCTCAGCTTTTAGAATGCCCTACCCCTCCAAGATATCTCGTCAAATAAGACATATTGATGCAGCCTGTCGCTTTGTTGAATAGCTGGACTTAATGATAACTCCTGTGCTATCTAGAGTCATAGAGGTTTCAACAGAGAATGTTGTGATTGGAACAAGCAGTGCTTCAGAAAAGTGCACAAGAGCAGCTACAGGGACACTGATCCCAGCTACAGTAGGAGAGTGAAGGTCAAAGGAAAATTGTCAAATATACACATTGGGATGCATCTGACCTAATTTCCGAATTTAAAATGTTTGAACAGCATACAGAATTTTGGTTTCTTGATTCAGTTATGTCTGAAACAGGAAAGCAAGCCATAAAATTTCACCTAGCAAATGGGATTGAAGTCTGAACTCATCAGGATTGATGGCAGAATTGCTAAAAGATGTGGAATGCATTGGAAAATCAGTTCAATATCAGGTTCAACTTCAGTATTCTTCATGTCATTTTGACAACAGCCTACAAATTCAGACAACTTTTTCAGCAGAGACACAGGTACCTACAATGAATTTTCAGACACACAAGTTTCATCTACAATACAGAAGAGGCCAGTCGGCCCACTGAGTCTGCACTGACTCTCTGACAGGGTATCTTACCCAGGCCCACCCAAATCCCTATCCCTGTAACCCCACACTTTTACCCTGCTAATCTCCCCAACCTACATATCTTGGACACTTAAGGGGCAATACAGCATGGTAAATCCGTCTAATCTGCACATCCCTGATTTGTAGCAGAAACTGAAGCATCCGGCGGAAACCCATGCATACAGGGGGAGAAAATGGAAGCCCCACACCTATACTTACCCAAGGCCAGAGTTGAACCCAGATCCCTACACTGTGAGGCAGCAGTTCTAACCACTGTGCCACACTGTAAAGTAGCTGACAGATTTGTTGATTGCATCCACTTCCATGTCAGTGTTTTAGAAGGATCTGCTTGACAAGTCCAATGAAAAGCTACTCAAGGATGGATGTAAGTACAAGCAATCCTTGCAGATTGGAAAAGCTTACAGGTCTTAAGTACAACCTCAAAATGTCGATGCACTTCCTAAATCACCTAAATCTATCAGGGCATGTGTAAGGCGTGGCCTTCTGCATGCACAGGGGAAATGCCCAAATTTTTGGTAATTCTGCAAGGCATGTGGCAGAAAGGGCCATTGGCAATGGCAGTACATTAGGACAAAGGTTGAAGTAGCTGTAAAGAGCCGTGCACTGATCCAAACATACCATACACAATGGGTACTTGAAAGTTCCCCTCCAGCCACTCACTACCCTGATGTGGAAACAACGCCATTCCTTTGCAATCGCTGGGTCAAAACCCTGGAATTCCATCCGTAATGACATTGTGGATCAACCCACAGCACACGGACTGCAGCATTTCAAGAAGGCCTCTCACCATCACCTTCTCAAAGATATCTAAGAGTGGGCGATAAACGCTGGTCAGTCAGCGATGATCATGTCCCATGAATGAATAAGAAAAGGAATAATAATGACCACCCGATATCTCCTTAGAAGCATATACATGAGGTGACTGACAAATGAGAGAATGATGATGATGTGCAAAACAAGACGAAGAGAGGTGAACCCATGCTTCACACTGTCAATTTTGTGGAAAACATAGATGTCGGTGAGGGAGGGTTGGGGTGGGGGGGGGGGAGGTGTTCTTCCTAAAAGTGTTGAATTGGTGGGAAAACTTCTAAATCCCAACTATTCTCTCAGTTCAATTTCGCACCTGAATCTCCGTACTCTGTGCACTGGAGAGGTCCAGTCGTGAATATTATCAAAAACGCAGTGGGGGCCAGGGGGGCTATCGCGCCGGAGTTTGACAGTTCTGGAGTTCTGCACATGCGCAGTGGCCCCAAACTGTCAACCTCCCGTCTGCTGGCCAGCTCAATCGCTGGCCAGCCTGGAACCTTCCCAGTGCTGCCCCTCCAACCTCCCCCCCCGCCCCCCCCCCCCCCCCAGCCATGGCCTCATCATGGCCCCAACAATTCCTGGGCTAGCCCAGAATCGCGGCTGTGATTTCATCATCTGCATTGTTTGCCATGATTCAGATTATCCAACCTTATAAAATTGGTAACTTTGATATTAGTCAAGACTGACGCAGGGGCAAGTACAAATGTAATACCCTTGTAAATTCTAAAAGACATGTAACCATGGAAGACCATGACGAAACCTAATACTGTGTAATTTTCAGCATACCATTGTTCAATAATTCCTTGTGCAGGATCCATAGTCCCAGAGTACAAGTACAATCAGTTCTCCTGGATGTTTGATTTCATGGAGACTAAAGACCCATCAGTCGCAGATCTGGCATGCTGTGACCTCACACAAGTGACAATGTGCAATATTCATCAGACATTATAGGGAGGATCAACCTTAGACACTGCTCTTATCGTCTCAGTTCGCAACCTAATACCAAAATGCCCAGAATTGGCAGTTTAATTGGAGCTGCAACATTATGGGCAGGATTTTACAGCCTCGCTCAAGCGAGACTGGAAATTCCCCACCCGAGGTCAATGGACATTTCCGTTGCTTGCCCCTTGCCTGCTCCAATTTCATGGTGGGTGAGGTGGTACAATTCCAGCACCTGGTGGTGGGAGAATACAAAGTCATTAATTGATCTGATAGATTTTTTGCAGTGCAAATGCCAGCAGCTATAAGAGGAAACAGTAAAAGATTCTACATTACAAAAACTGTGGAAAATCATCGGTGAAGGATGGTTTGATTCAATTCAACATGTTCACAAATAAGTGAAATCATTTTGGCCTTATCGGGATGAACTCAGCAACTCCCAGGGAGTCATTATTAAAGGCAGGCAAGCCATCATACTGGAATCATTAAGACCTGATACTCTTCAATAACTTCGTCACTAACAAGTCTATTGGCCGGGCATGAACAATGACATTGAATTTATTGTCAAGATGTGTGCGGCATGTCAAGAACATATACCAAGTCAGCACAAAGAACCAGTGATTCCGCGTGAAGTTCTACCCACGTTTTGTCCAAGATCTCATCTGACTTCTTTCATCATTGACTACTTTATCAAGTACTCTTTAATTGGACAATCACACAATACATCAAGCACAACTGTAGCCACCAACAGAATTTGAAACAACCCCTTCAACCAGTATGTCACATCGTGATATGGTTGTATTCTTAGAGAGATGCAGTCTTCCTAGATAGTGGTGTTCTGACATTTGGAGGTAGGTCACCTTTACCCTCTAGAATCTGTTAACGCAATAGTACCTTCATCTATTTCTGCCTGCCTGCTGCTGATTGCTCTCCCGCTGCCAGCCTTTGCACAGTAGCAGGTTCCTCACCTTGTTGAAACACAGCACGTGGACCTGAGCGACTTCCCTCCTCTGTCTCTTGTCGTGTTTTCATAACAATATGAAGATACCAATCACTCAATGATGGATTGTGAGAACACATTGTGGATTAATTTATTGAGGTTAAGCAATGTGAAATACCCAGGTGAGCCCATTAATTTGTATCATTCAGCACAGTCAACACCAGTCAATCAGACAGAACCAGAGGCTTTGTATTCCTAAAAGTGCAAGGGATCATAGATTGTATATGAGGCCATCAAAATACCATTGAAACAGCCATGAATCTTTGTGAATAGCAAAGTCTTCCAATGTGCAGCTTATCAATGATCATATGCAAATCACCATGTCCTGGAAGCTGTTATGATTCACACATACTTAGAGACTCCCAGGTGGAAGGGATGTTCCATGCACCAGAATTTTTGGATGCCTGACTTTCTGGAAACGAGAGATATTTCGCAAAAGATGACTCAAGTCCCAGGTGTGTGCAAAGTTTCTAAATTGAGTGGAGGCAAATTGGTGAGAGTTGTCTGCTGTGGGTTTCTAAGGGATGCAGTGTGTGGTGAAGTGTCTCTTGAGCTTGATGTTGACTGAGTTACTCATCATGTTTGGCAGGTAATCAAGTTTAAACCACCTGGAATATGAGTCAACTAAGACCAAATATTGTTTACCATTCCATTCGAAAATGTCAGCCTTTGTGAATCACCATGGGGAGGTCCAGGATCTCGTGTAAATGCAGCGGTCCTTCTGCTTGATGTGGCTTGAGTGAATTGCACTGGGCACATATGGAGACTTCCCTCACCAGGTTGCTGTAAATGGAACAGTGATTTCTTTGCCCTATATCTGGTTGCTTCAACCTAGGGTCCACTGATTAAGTTATTGGGTGTAACATCAATGGAGAAAAGTAGAGATGACAACTGACTGGCCATGCCAGTATCAGTTCATCCTGTATGATAGTTCATCTCTGATGGCGGAGAATGTGTGGTGCTCATGGGGAAACCCCCTTAAGGACTTTGGCCAGTCCCTCATGATGATATTCTGCAGTTGCCTGCATGTGATTTCCAATGGGCGTCTTTGAGTTCCTGATTCTATGAGAGGGCAGCACTTCTATTGCAATGATGTCTATGTCTCCCTCACAATCTGCCTGGTCTGTAGTGGGTAATAAAGCTTTAGAAAGCCATCAGCCAAGTACAGCTCCTTACCACGTTTGTAGATGACACTGAGACTGTAATCTTGTAGCTTTAGCATCATGCGCTGTAGATGCAATGTGAAGAGGCTTTTTTAGACTAGTTATGAATGGCTGATGACCAGTTTCAACAGTTGTAGGATGACTATACATGAAGTCATAACATTTCTGACAGATGAAGACAAGAGCATTCCCTTCTGAGCTGTGTGTCAATGAGGGCTCTTGATGCAAAGATTGTTGGTCTGACATTCTGGATGCTGACTGTGCCAAGTCTCAGCTGGGAGGCATCTGCTGATGTGAGTGTGGGTGCTTGAACTTCGAAGTATTGTAGCACTGGTGAGGCTGAGAGTGCCTGTTTGAATCTGTTGAAGATGGCTGTGTGGTGCTCCCGCCAACACCATTCCACATTCTAATGGCAGTGCTGACAAAGAGGACAATGACCTCACTGGAACAAGGAATTAAATTTGATAATTTGTCTTATCAAGAAAACACTGTAAAGAGTGTTTTTTCCATGGGGATAGCCGCTCGTCGTATAGCTGTTGCCTTGCCTGGGTCTCGTTTCACGCCATCACCTGTGAATGAGTGACCACTTGGAGGAAGCACTGAGGGTGGTAACAATGCACTCTGGGTGAGGGATTTCAATGTCTGTTGCCAAGACTGGATTGGTAGCACCACCACAGACTGAGCTGGCCCGGTCTTTCAGGACACAACTGTTAGACTGGGTTGAGGAGAAATTTCTTCATCCAGACTGGTGAATTTGTGGAACTCACGACCATAGAAAGTAGTTGAGGCCAGAAGGTTGTGTGATTTCAAGAAGAAATTACATTTGGCTCGTGAACCTAAAGGGGTCAAAGGGCGTGGGAGTGGGGGGGAGTCAGAGTTAGGATATTGATGATCAGCCATTATCAAAATAAATGGTGGTGCAGGCTCAAAGTACCAAATGGCCTACTTACTCCTGCTTCTAGTTTCTATATTTCTATGACTGGTACTGCAGCAGATGCTGAGGGAAACAACAAGAGGGAAAACATTCACTCCCTCTACCACCGATGATCATTGACAGCAGTATTTACCATCTGCACGATGCACTTCAGGAATTCACCATGTTTCTTAGGCAGCATCTTCCAAGCCCACAACTGTTACCATCTAAAAGGACAAGGGCAGCTGTCACATGGGAACATCACTGCCTGGAAGTTCCCTTCCAAGTCACTCACCATTCTGACTTGGAAACGTACTGTCATTCTTTCACTATCCATTGGTCAAAATCCTGAAATTCCCTCTGTAGCAGCTCTGTGGTTGTACATAAGAACATAAGAAATAGGAGCAGGAGTAGGCCATCTGGCCCTTCGAGCCTGCCCCGCCATTCAGTAAGATCATGGCTGATCTGTCGTGGCTCAGTTCCACATTCCCGCCCTCTCCCCATAACCCTTAATCCCCTCTCTTATCAAAAACCCATCAACCCGCGTCTTAAAAATATTTAGCGAGGCAGCCTCCACCACTTCAACGGGCAGAGAATTCCAGAGATTCACCACCCTTTGAGTGAAGAAGTTCTTCCTCAACTCCGTTCTAAACCGCCCCCCCTTTATCTTGAGGCTGTGCCCCCTAGTCCTACTGTCCTTTCTGAGCGGGAAGAGTCTCTCCACCTCTATCCTATCCATCCCATTCATCATCTTATACGTCTCAATGAGATCTCCCCTCATTCTTCTAAACTCTAACAAGTACAAGCCTAATCTATTCAGCCTCTCCTCATAGCTCAACCCCCTCAACTCCGGCATCAGCCTAGTAAACCTCCTCTGCACTCCCTCCAAGGCCAAAATATCCTTGCGTAAGTACGGCACCCAAAACTGCACACAGTACTCTAGCTGCGGCCTCACCAATGCCCTATATAGCCGTTGTACCTACACCTCAGGAAGGCAGCTCATCATTACCTTCTCCAGGGCAATTAGGGACGGGCAATAAATGTTGGCCTAGTCAATGACACCCACATTTCATAAGTGAATAAAAATAACCAAGGTAGGGAAGCTGGTTGCCATTGAATTTGCATTTAACAGGGTTAAGGCTTAGTTCTGCGTTTCTGGTGGATAGAGGAGAGCCGGTGGATGTGGTCTTTCTAGATTTTCAGAAGGCGTTTGACAAAGTACCTCACAAGAGGTTATTGCAGAAGGTCGAGGGACATGGAGTTGGGGGTAGGGTGTTAGCGTGGATAGAGGATTGGTTGTCAAATAGGAGGCAGAGAGTGGGGGTCAACGGGTGCTATTCGGATTGGTGGATGGTGACTAGTGGAGTGCCCCAGGGGTCGGTGCTGGGGCCTCAGCTTTTTACCATTTATATAGATGATCTGGAGGAGGGAACCGAGTGTAGGGTGTCGAAATTTGCTGATGACACCAAGATTGGGGGAACGGCAAATTGTGCGGAGGGTGTGGAGAGTCTGCAGAAGGATCTAGATAGGCTGGGCGAATGGGCCAGGAAATGGCAAATGGAATTTAATGTTGGCAAGTGTGAGGTGGTCCACTTTGGTAGGAAGAATGGTAGGAAGGACTATTACTTACGGGGCGAAAAACTGCAGCAGGCGACGGTGCAGAGGGACCTCGGGGTCCTTGTGCATGAGTCGCAAAAACCCAGCTTGCAGGTGCAGCAGGTGGTCAGGAAGGCAAATGGGATGCTGGCCTTCATAGCGAGGGGGATTGAATATAAAAGTAGGGAGGTCTTGCTGCAGCTGTATAGGGCATTGGTGAGGCCGCAGCTGGAGTACTGTGTGCAGTTTTGGGCGCCGCACCTGCGCAAAGATATTTTGGCCTTGGAGGGAGTGCAGAGGAGGTTTACTAGGCTGATACTGGAGTTGAGGGGGTTGAGCTATGAGGAGAGGCTGAATAAACTGGGCTTGTACTCGTTAGAGTTTAGAAGAATGAGGGGAGATCTCATTGAGACGTATAAGATGATGAATGGGATGGATAGGATAGAGGTGGAGAGACTCTTCCCGCTCAAAAAAGACAGTAGGACTAGGGGGCACAGCCTCAAGATAAAAGGGGGGCGGTTTAGAACGGAGTTGAGGAGGAACTTCTTCACTCAAAGGGTGGTGAATCTCTGGAATTCTCTGCCCGTTGAAGTGGTGGAGGCTGCCTCGCTAAATATTTTTAAGACGCGGGTTGATGGGTTTTTGATAAGAGAGGGGATTAAGGGTTATGGGGAGAAAGCGGGAAAGAGGAACTGAGCCACGACAGATCAGCCATGATCTTATTGAATGGCGGGGCAGGCTCGAAGGGCTAGATGGCCTACTCCTGCTCCTATTTCTTATGTTCTTATGTTCTTATGATTCTGTAAAGAATGAGATGAGGACGTGAATCATGCTCTTGCATAGTATGACCTCTGACCAGGATGTCCTCATTCTCCTCTTTCTCCTCCCCTTTTTGAAAGACAAGTGATTCAAACTTCTTGATGACCTGGAGGCCTGCTTGATTTAGTAAGTCTACCTTTTTTACACCTTTTTTAATTTGTCCAATAATCCAGTACCATAGTGAATACTCCACTCCTTTTCAAACATTGCCCAGCTATCGGCAATGTTTTCATCAAACATGAGTGGGTCGATGTGGTAAAGTCCTTGTGTCCTAACTCCTAATACCATGTGGAGGTTCTGAGTTCCAATGACTGGCAATCAAGGAGTTTGTAAAACAGAAAATGCTGGAAAATCTCAGTAGGTCTGACAGAGTCTGTGGAGAAAGAACAGAGCCAACATTTCAAGTCAGGATGACCCTTCATCAGAGCTTGATAGTTTATGAAGTACTCTGAGTAGCTCTTGCATGCTTCCCCTGCACTCCTGGGAGAAGTCCTGCACTTCTGTCATGTGACCCTATATCTAGCCTCATAGTCACATGACCACTCGGTTTGCTATGTGCTCCAAGGTTCCTCCCTCTCCGTCCAGGGTCCTGAATGAGATGCTACTGGAGAATGGAAAAACACTCTCCTCTCTTGCATCCCCAAGACTTCAATGGCTTCTGAACAGCCTCCTGAACACATGACTATCTCCTGCAGCTGCCACCCACCCGTGTCAAATCGGATATCGTGACTGACTTCCAGTTCACGGCCTGACCTCTCTCCCAGCAGATGTCTCTCCCTAGAGGCCCAATTGGGTATGCTATCCACTCTTCCCTTACATAATTGTCTGGACTCCCAAGGCTTGGCCATTAATTGGCTGCAACGTACTTTATTTGGTGTGTAACAAGGGCAGGGACAGAAGTTCGTGGATCAGGTTCTGGGGTCACTTCCAGGTCAACCTTCAGCAACCCAGCCAAAAGCGTAAAATAATCCCATTGCCCACCAACCCCCTCCCCCAGCACCATTCCAGCAGTCTGAGTGGTAAAATCAATTGTTAAATTTGTTAATAAGCTAATGAGGAAATAATTTGATTGGGCAGGAGTGCAACCATTAGCGTACATTAACAAGGAGAGACAGAATTCCTTCAATTGATTGTGAGAATGCACTTGACATTTTCAGGCATTGAAAATCATCTTGCTGATATCATTAGCGAGAGCTTCCAGCATGTTTCACATTGGAGTTTGCGATCGAAAGCTAATTAAAGCTTTTACTCAGCTTGTGCCTGCCATTTCAGCATAACGCATCCCAAAATATTGGTTATACTGTACCTGTATTAGCACTTAACCAATTGTGCTTAGTTTTTCAGTTAAAAATCTTGAACATGCACCAAAATGACTACTGTGCCTGAAAGCTTTCATTTTATTTGACTGTGGACGCCAGTTTTCCTGCAGGCTTCTCACATTTATGGCCCAGACTGTAGTTTTAAGAAATATTTTAAGCGGCTTACGAACTCAATCCTTTATCCAGTACGACCAGGTTTAATAAATCACTGCCGCAGGTCACTTACTGAAGGATACAATGTTTCCCCATCTCCCGAGATGGCAGACAAATGATCATTGATAGAGCCTTCGCACAAAGGCTGAGTGACTCAGTGAGTGTCATTTGTAGATACACATACCAATAAGAACACCAATAGCACCTTTAAGATTATAAACTTCTTAAGAAGTTTATTTATTGGTACCACAGGTAGGTTTACATTAATACTGCAATGAAGTTACTGTGAAAATCTGCCACGTTCTGGTGCCTGGAGGGAGAATTTAGCAGAGCCAACGCATTTAAGCAGCATGTCTTGCGGGCTGTGGGAGGAAAGATGATGAATGGGATGGATAGGATAGAGGTGGAGAGACTCTTCCCGCTCAGAAAGGATAGTAGGACTAGGGGGCACAGCCTCAAGATAAAGGGGGGGCGGTTTAGAACGGAGTTGAGGAGGAACTTCTTCACTCAAAGGGTGGTGAATCTCTGGAATTCTCTGCCCGTTGAAGTGGTGGAGGCTGCCTCGCTAAATATTTTTAAGACGCGGGTTGATAGGTTTTTGATAAGCGAGGGGATTAAGGGTTATGGGGAGGGGGCGGGAATGTGGAACTGAGCCACGACAGATCAGCCATGATCTTATTGAATGACAGGGCAGGCTTGAGGGGCTAGATGGCCTACTCCTGCTCCTATTTCTTATGTTCTTATGAAACCAGAGCACCCTGGGGAAACCTGTGCTGACACAGGGCAAGCGTGCAGTCTCCGCACAGTCACCCAAGTCGGGAATCAAACCTGCGTCCCTGGCATTCTGAGGCAGCAGTGCTGACCACTGTGCCACCGTGCCGCTGAAGCTGCTTGGAGTGCGATGAAACAAATTTTTATTCTTGGGTTGCATGAGGAAATATTTGGACAGGGAGAATAGCCAAATTTATGTGATTATGTAGATTGGCCTGACTCATCAAAGTACGGAAAGCACTAGTTTTGAGCAATCATGCAAAACAAATAATAGTGAATTTGTATCTGCGTTAATGGAAAGATGGTGTCCGCGACTCTCCCATCCCGCTGCGCTGGTTTTTTAGCTCAGCCGGCTGGAAAATTCTCACATTGGCTAATTCACAGGATTTTCGCGTGCGTTCCCAACACGATAGTGTCTTCCAGCGCAGGATTTCCGACGGCTTCAGCTCTGTGCCGGAAATTGGCGGGGAAATACGGAAATCATTCAAATATTTGAATCTCATTTAAATGAGATGAGCAGGCCCGGGACTCTCCAGACTTGGCCTGCAAGCATCTTCCCCCTCACTCCAGCAAAAATTCCAGCAGCTTCCCACTTTTGGGAAGCTCACAGCCTGACCCCACTGGAGTGAAGTGGGGGCAACCTGGGCACCTCCTCCTCTCCAAGGATTGAGTAGTGGGGCGTGCCCCCGATCACTGGCACCAGCCTGTGCCCCCTGTCACTGTCCAAGGGACAAAGTGCCAATGCCCAGGGGGCAACTTGCCACTGCCTAACAGGCTTGGGGCAGTGCCAACAGGGCAGGGCCTGAGGGGGGTGGGCTGGGAGGGGAGGGGATTGGGGTTGGGTCCAGATATGTTCCGGTGGCCAGCTATTGGGCTGAGGGGGGCTTAGAGAGCCAGCAATGTGGGGATCGCACAAGCGGGCAGCGATTGAGCCAGGAGGCCAGCAGTGCGGGGCCACTGCACATATACCGATTTTGGCGCTGACAGATCAGCGCAATGCACAGTGGGCCACTCAGCGCTGTGCTGCTGGCCTTCTGGGCTGGAATAGGCCCCGCCCTTAGCTTTATAATGATCTTCACGTCAGTGACCTCGAGTGTGGGAGATTCTTCGCTGAAAAGAAAGTGTGAATTACTCCAATTTTCACACAAATTCACCGCTTAGAATTTTTTTTTAGGAGAATTCTGGCTTATAAATTCCAGTTTATATCAGCGTTAGTGGAAAGAAAGTCAACGGAGATTGTTTGTGTAAAATAGGCTGCTGGTTTGCTATTTTGCACGATACCTGAAGACCAGTTTCACTCTCCGAGGTCAAAATTCTTGGATCTGCTCTCAGCAAATTATTTGCAACACTGTCTTTGATGTTGCATTATCTAAAATGATTGCCTACGGGTCCCTAATCCAAACTCCTTATCAACGTAAGATCAGAAAAAAAGGAACATTGGCCACTGGATCATTCAGACATCCCTACTGTAAAGTTGAAAATCAGCATTTTGGGGGTCAACAGTTTTGATTGCATTAACCGTCAAAGCAAGAATGATGTCTTACCATGTAGTGAGATTCTCCAAATCTAAATCACAGTTTCCAATTAATTTCTTACTGGTTTGGCTATCAGGAAAGCCACAGTTCTCTACATCCTTGACTGTGGAACAGTGCACATTTCTGAATTAGATTTGCTGTCACACATTTAGATAACTTAGAGCTCAATTTATTTCAGAGTACACGACCTTGTCTCTTTGAAAGTCTTATTCAACGCACCAGTTGCAAATACTGTTGCTTTTCTTCACAACTGTACGTTAGCATTCCCACACAAATATCCGTCCCTCTAAAGACACAATAAATTGATGAATCTGAAACAAGGCGACTGGGACTGTGTGAAAGAAGCTAATTATCTCGGCACAGCTACTTCAGTCTTGCAAAGAAGTGCTTAAAGAAATGTAAAATGCTGGGATGCTGGAATTCTGATATCAGAAGGTCAGGCAGTAGCTGTAAAGAGATGATCTGGACTGACAATTTTTCATTAGAAGTTGGAGTTTTAACGGTCTGCAAGCAAGTACAGAGTTCTGACGATATTCCGGCAAAACTAGCCAGAGATCTGTGCTCCAGAACTTGCCATACTCCTAGCCAAGCTGTTCCAATGCATCTTCAATATTGGCACCTACCCAGCAATGTATGAACATTGCCCAGGTATCTCCAAAAAAAAAGCAGGACAAATCCAACCTGGCAAATTAACACCCCATCAGTCTGCTTTCAATCATCAGTAAAGTGATGGAAGGGGTGATCAACAGCGCTTATTGTAAAGCGACTTGTTTAGCAATAGCTGACTCACTTTAGGCCTGTCAGGGCCACTCAGAATCTGACCTCATTACAGCCTTGGTTCAAACATGGGCAAAAGAGCTGATCTCCAGAGGTGAGGTGAGTATAATTGTTCTTGACATCAAGGCAGTATTTACTGAATATGGCTTCAAGGATCCCTAGCAAAACTGGAGTCTATGAGAATCAGGGGGGAAAATCTTCACTGGTTAGAGTCATACCAGGCACAAAGGTTGTGATGGTTAGAGGTCAGTCATCTCAGTCCGGGGACATCACTGCAGGAGTTCTTCAGGATAGTATCCTAGGTCCAGCCACTTTTAGCTGCTTCATCAATGACCTTCCTTCCACCATCAGGTTGGGAGTGGGGATTTTTGCTGATGAGCTGTTCAAAGTTCAGCACCTTTTGTGACTCCTCAGATACTGAAGCAGGGCATCAGTAATTGCAGCAAGACCCAGACAATATCTATGTTTGGGCTGACAAGTGGTAAGTAACATTCATGCCACACAAGTACCAGGCAATGACCATCTCCAAGAGAGAATCTAACTTCTGCCCCTTGACATTCAATGGCATTGCCATCACTGAATGTCCCACTATCAACATCTCAGTGGTAACCATTGATCAGGAACTGAACTGGACCAGCCGTATAAATACTCTGGTTACCAGAACAGTACAGAAGCTGCAAATTCTGTTGTAAGTAACTCACCTCTTGACTCCCCAAAGCCTGTCCATTATCTGCAAGGCACAAGTCAGAAGTGTGATGGATTACTCACCACTTGCCTGGATGGGTGCAGCTCCAACAACATTCAAGAAACCTGACAACAACCAGGATAAAGCAGCCCGCTTGATTGGCATTCGACCCACAAACCTCTACCATCTCTACCACTACCACCAATGAACAGAGGCAGCGATGTGAACCATCTAAAGACACACTGCAGGAACTCACCATGGTTCCTTAGACAATACCTTCCAAACCCATGATCACGACTATCTGGAAGGACAAGGGCAGTAAATACATGGGAACACCACCACCTCCAGGTCACTCCAACCTGACTTGAAAATGTATTACTGTTCCTTCACTGTCGCTAGGTCAAAATCCTGGGACTCCCTTCCTAATAGCACTATGTGTACATGTACACTATGCATACCACAATGGTTTAAAAAGGTAGTACACCACCATTTTCCCAAGTGCAATGTAGGGATGGGCATTAAATGCTCCCATGGCCAATAACGCCTAACTCCTTTGAATTAATTCAAAAAGAAAGCCAGAGAACAAAGGGAGAGGAAAGGAAAGAGCAAAAAGGAAGGCCAGAAGACTTATTTATGTTTAGGATTACCTTAAAATGATGGCTTTATTCTAAAGTAAAAAACTGCATATATTTTCTGCCCATGTAGCCTAATTTCACGTAATGTTATGTAATACTGTGAATGTAAGTTTTTACAATTGAGATTGCCATTGCAAGTATGGATTTTCTGTTAGCAAACATGTTTTTGGAATTTGTCATGTGAGCAGGACACGTCACAATTTACTTGGAGGCCTGCAGCTACTGGTGTTGCTGTGGCATTTTCAACTCAGACTGGACATCACTGGATTTGTCAATTTGAAAATATTTTATTTATATCACAAATGTGTTTTCCCATTTGCTAGATACCCTAACCTCCTTCTCTCCCACTCAATATTTCCTCCCTGAAATCTACCCTATGAGGGTAGATCACAAATCGACTGCTCTGTCCAAATTCATTGCCTAATATTTACTTGTTTAAACTTTTATTTTTATTGTCAATTTCTTCATGTAAATCAATTCGCCTGATGTCTAGTCAGCAACGTTGTGGGAGATGCATTATTTTTTACCCATGTAGCTTTCGGGATGAAACTTTTATTTTTGTCTCTCGTAATTTAAATCATTAATTAATGAACACTAAAAATAAGTCTTTTCGATGAAGTCAGTGATGAAAATTGGGGACTGACACTTTGCAGGTAATGGAACCAAATGAATTAAGCTATTTCTGTGCACAACTAGCAAGACATCACTTAGTCAGCACAGATGTTTGACAGTGGCGCTACCTCACAGCAGTGCAACACTTGACTAAAAGCAGCAAAATGTCTAACGCCAAATCAATTAGTTGAGCTATGAAAGTAATCATACAGCTTAAGAGCACACCCAGGAACTCGCATTGAAAGATAGTAACCGTAGCAGGCGAGTACATTTGTTATGTTCTAGGGAAATTATCTGTTAAAAGTTTTGCTCTCACCAGTGGAATGTTGTTGTTTATTGTGAGGGGAATGGAATCTAACAGTAGAAATATCTGCCTATAATTGTACAGGATATTGATGAGGCCATATCTAGATTATTGAGTACAGTTTTGGTCTTTCTACTTAAGGAAGAATATAAATGCAGTGGAAGAAGCTCAGCGAAAGATCGTTCAACTAACTCCTGAGGTGAAGGAGTTATCAGGAAAGATTGGACAGGATGGGTCTATATCTGTTGGAGTTTAGAAGAATGAGAGGTGATCTTTATGAACCAAGTAATATCCTGAGGGGACTTGAAAGAGTGGATGCTGAGAGGCTTTTTTCCCCTGTTGACAGAGACTAGAACAAGGAGACACAGTTTAAAAATAAGGAGTCTTCTATTTAGGACAGAGATAAGGAGACTTTTTTCTCTAAGGGTCAGTGGTCTGTGGAGCTCTCCTACTAAGTTAGGTAGATTCTTGACTGACTGGGTGTCAAAGGGAGCCAAGGGATATAGGGGGTAGATATAACGTGGAGTTGAGGCCACCATCGGGTCAGCCATGATCTTATCAAATGGCAAAATAGGCTCGAGTGGCCAAATGGTCTACTTCTGGCCCTCATTTGTGTGTTTGTATGTTCGGTCTTACTCTTCTCTCATTCCACTCCCTTCAGACTTTTAAATTTTCTCTCTTTTTGCCCTTCAGCACTTTTGTTCTCCTATTTCCTTTTGACTACTTATATTTCACATTGTGCCCGGAGGCACTAAAGAAAGCCATGCTCTGCTGAGATGGATTAACTAACACTCCAACATCAGTATTAATGAGCTATGGCTGAGTTTCCCTTTTTGCAGCTATCTTTGACATTCTGAGTATTACAATCATTACAGTCATTAAATACCTAAGCCAGTGATTTACATTTGTAAAGAGCTGGAGCCAATTAGGTGCACTATATTTAATTTCAAATGATAACCAAGGTCTATTCGACGTGAATTATTTTCACAGTGGTGGCCTTATACGTGATAACGTTGTAGTCTTCGAAAGAACAAAAGCAATAAGCCATTCAACTGAGGGACCTGAGTTTGAAGCTCAGTCTCAGATGAGTCGGCAACTCCTCATTGAACATGTATCATCAGCTCCTCTCAAGCATCAGCTCGATTGCTAACACCCTGGCCTCTGTCTTAGAAGGATGTGGGTTCCACATCAAAGCACAGAAGTCAAGGCTAGCACTCTGATGTGTTCAGCCAGCAGTAAGAACCCTCCAGAAGCAAGTAATAGTAAATAGAAATTTGACAAAGTAGATCCAAGGAAAGGTTCAATAAAGAAACTTCATTACATAACTACCATCAGTCAGAGCATTGAGTGCAGGAGTTGGGACGTTATCTTATAACTGTACAAGAATTGGTAAGGCCACATTTGACGTACAATTCTGGTCACCCTGTCATAGGAAGGGTGTTATTAAACTGGAAGTGATGCAAAAAAGTTTTACAAGGATGTTACCGGAACTGGAAGGTTTGAATTGTAAGGAGATGCTGGATAGGCTGGGAATTTCTTCCCTTGAGCTTGGAGGATGAGGTTTATAAAGTCATGAGGGGCATAGATAAGGTGAACAGTCAAGATCTTTTCCCCAGGGTAGGGGAGTCCAAAACTAGAGGCATAGGTTTAAGGTGAGAGGGAAAGATTTAAAAGGGACCTGAATGGTAACTTTTTCATACAGAGGATGGTATATATATGGAATGAGCTGGCAGAGGAGGTGGTGGAGGTGGGTACAATTACAACATTTAAAATACATTTGGACAGCTACATGGATAGCAACTGTTTAGAAGCATATGGGCCAAACACTATCAAATGGAACTAGTTCAGTCTAGGAAGCCTGGTCGGCATGGATGAGTTGGGCTGAAAGCCCTGTGCTATGACTAATCACTTGGGCCACGCTGTGGGCCACAAATGCCCTCCCTCCAATCCCCAACTGTTCCTACTGGGTCAGCTGGTCACCACAGCACGTTCCCATTGGTTACATTGTTACACAGTGCAGTGCTGAGGGAGTGCCACTCTGCTGAAGGCGTTGTTTTCTGGATGAAATGCCAATACTGACATCTTGTCTGTTACTCTCAGGTGGATGTAAAAGATCCCATGGCCCTATTTTTAAGAAGAGCAGGAGGTGTTGCCCTGATTGCCCTGTACAATATTTATCCCCCAGTCAGCATTGCTAAAAGGATTATTAAAACATTACTGCTTATGTGCAAATCGGCTGCTTCACCTCCAAAATTACAACTAACTGTACATCAGAGATTCTTTATTGGCTGGAAAGTGTTTTTTGAATATCCTAGAATCGTAAAAGATGCTCTGCAAAGGCAAATCTTTCTTTCTTGCTGAATCCATTATTGAAATGTTTCACAGTGAGTGTATGTCTGTGAGTAATTGACACAGGATAGAATAATGTGGTGATGGGAGGGGGGGCAGTAGGAGTGAGCACTGGGGAATAAGCATTCAATGAGCCAGTTGTGGCACAGAGAAGTCCATTTCATGTGTACATGTGGGTAAGGGAAGCTGTGGAGATGGTTATTGCCCAGATGGTCAGAACTGAAATACAAGTGTTGTGGTGTGGAATAGAGGGTTGGCAGAGTGGACGATGATGGAGACTTGAGAAAACATTTTGAGAATGATTATCAGCAATAGGGCGTTGGGGAGAGTTCCAGCACAAAGAGATCTAGGGGTACAGATTCATAGCTCCTTGGAAGCAGAGTCTCAGATGGACAGAATGATGAAGAAGGCATTTGGCATTCTTGGTTTCATCGGTCAGAACATTGAATACAGGAATTGGGACGTCTTGTTGAAGTCGTGCAAGACATTGGTAAGGCAACACTTGGAATACTGTGTGCAGTTCTGGTCACCCTATTGTAGAAAGGATATTATTAAACTAGAAAGAGTGCAGAAAAGATTTACTAGGATGCTACCAGGACTTGATGGTTTGAGTTATAAGGAGATGCTGGAAAGACTGGGACATTTTTCTCTGGAGCGTAGGAGGCTGAGGGGTGATCTTATAGAGGCCTGTAAAATAATGAAAGGTACAGAGCAGCTAGATAGTCAATATCTTTTCCCAAAAGTAGGAGAGTCTGAACTAGAGGACATAGGTTTAAGGTGAGAAGGGAGAGATACAGAAGTGTCCAGAGGAACAATATTTTTCACACAGAAGGTGGTGAGTGTCTGGAACAAGCTGCCAGAGGTAGTAGTAGAGACAGGTACAATTTTATCTTTTAAAAAGCATTTAGATAGTTACATGGGTAAGATGTGTACAGAGGGATATGGGCCAAATGCAGGCAATTGGGATTAGCTTAGGGGTTTAAAGAAAAGGGCGGCATGGTCAAGTTGGGCCGAAGGGCCTGTTTCCATACTGTAAACCTCTATGACTCTAATTGATTCTCTCTTTGACAGTGGTTGGACTATCTGAAAGTAAGAACAATCTTTCTTTTTATTCATTCATGGGACATGTGCTTCACTGGCTGGCCAGCATTTATTGCCCATCCCTAGTTGTCCGAGGGCAGTTGAGAATCAACCACATTGCTGTGGCTTTCGAGTCACATGTAGGTCAGACCAGGTCAGGATGGCAGATTTCCTTCCCTAAAGGACATTAGTGAATCAGATGGGTTCTTCCTGGCAATTGACAATGGTTTCATAGTCATCAATACATTCTTAATTCCCGATATTTTTATTGAATTTGGATTCCACCAACTGCCATGGCGGGATTCAAATCCAGTCCCCAGAACATTAGCTGAGTTCCTGGATTTATAGTCTAGCGATAATACCATTAGGACATCGCCTCTCCCTCTCTAGAGACTAAAATAAAAGCAAAACAATGCAGATGCTTTAAATCTGAAATAAAAACAGAAAATGAGGGGAAGACTCAGCAGGTCTGGCAGTATCTGCGGAGAGGGGAACAGAGTTACCGTTTCAGGTCCATGTGACTCTTTTTCAGTACCGAAGAAGAGTCTTTCCAGCACTTTCTGTTTTTATTTCGTCTCTAGAGACTTATCTTTGAAGGAGTCTGTAAAAAAAATATGCATAATGTAGATATTTTTAAAATGAGCACTTGTAGAATATTGTGCTTCAAAGGATGATTAGCAGATTGCAATAAATAGCAAGCACAATGGCATTTTTATGCTATGAAGCACTATCATATGCTTTAATTATCACAAACATCCAGAACTGGTAGTTAAAAAAAATTATTGTAAGGTACTGTCAAGAACTCGGCTTTCTGAAGTTGGAATGGACCAGGTATTACACATGATAGACTTTCCAGGCTGCATCAGAGTATCACGGTAAAAAATGAAGTGAATAGATGTCAGTGTATCAGAGGTATATTGCACTGACTACAGTAATGAAGTGACAAAATTGAAGAGTTTGAAAAAATGGAGTGCGGAAAAACAAATAGTTCTTTCCTCTCCACAAATTGAGAAGCTGCACTAAAAAATAATGGATTTCCCTAGCTGCCGCCATCGCTATTAGAGATTACTGATCCATGGTACGTTCTAACATTTAAAGTTCAGAATAAAACTTGTTGTGTTGCATGTGCTTCATGTCCTATCCGGCACGCTGCACCATTAGAATGAGTTATCTGGGCGGAAGGAGAAAGAAAATGTGTGATAGGAAAGGCTAAAGCTCATGAGGAAAGGATTGATGAGAAAGAGCAGAAAGGAAAGAAACAATGATTTGTGAATAATATTGGAATCCCCTTCTGAAAGCACGGAGTTTACTATGCCAAGATTTCACATCTGTTGGGCAATATTTTGACCAATCCCGGTGGATGGATTTGTTAGAAAATAAAGAATTGCATTGGCCATTGCTACAAATCTGAACTGACTGGTGCCTATCGATTAACTATTTTGTATTAATAGTAAACTTGAAAATATTTGCACACTCAACAAAATCACACACGATTTTATTTTTCAATTTAATTGAAAAACATGAAAACACAACAGAGTTGCATTCTTTTCTAAAACCATCGGCCAGTTTTTTGCTTTGGATTGCAGCATACATTCAATGAAATACAATGCTACACTGTTAAAAGTCAGTGTTCTGCCCAGTAAAGACATATATCCTATTCATAACTTTGAACAGGGGTTACAGTCAACATTCACTTTTATTTTGAAATGGACACCAACAAGGTGGTTAAGTTGGCTGCAAAAGGTCAGATGGCTGTTGCAATTTCTGCACAGATGAAAGATTGATTCTTGTCTGGAAACGCCTCTGGAAAGTTCGCAAATGCAAATGGTGTTATCAGGTGTAAAGGGACCATCCTTATCAACCCAATGGAAGAGATCGAACAGACAATGGCTGCCAGACGTGTTGGCACTGTGAGGATGGATCATCAAATAAGCTCTTCGAGTAATTGTAGTTAGTACCTTGTTAGGTTATCATTTCCCCATTGAACATCAATCATCCTGGCTCCAACCTGTTATGTGGACAATAGTAATTGATCATGTGACAGAAAATATCTTCAGGACTATCAGATCTAATTCAGATAGAAACAAAGAAACTAGAAGCAGAAGTAGGCCATTTGGCCCTTCGAGTCTACTCCACTATTTTGATCACAGCTGATCATCAAACTCAATATCCTGATCTCCCCTTACCCGCACATCCCTTGGTCCCTTTAGCCCCAAGGGCTATATCTAATCTCTTCTTGAAATCAGACAACGTTTTGTTTTCAACTACATTCTGTGGTAATGAATTACACACATTCACCACTCTCTGAGTGAAGAAATTTCTCCTCACCTCAGTTCTAAAAGGTTTATCCTTTATCCTCAATCTATCACCTCTAGTTCTGGACTATTATTGGAAATATTCTTTCTGAATCTACCCTGTCTAACCCTGTTAGAATTTTATAAGTTTCTATGAGATCTCCTCTCACTCTTCTAAGCTCTATTGAATATAATCTTAACTGACTTGGTCTCTCCTCATATGACAAACTTATCATGCCAGGAATCAGCTTGGTAAACCTTCACTATACTCTCTCTGTAGCAAGGACATCCTTCCTCAAATTAGGAACCAAAACTGCAACAATACTTCAGATGTGACCTCACCAATGCCCTATACAATTGCAGCAAAACATCCCCATCCCTGTATTCAAATCGTCTCGCTATGAAGGCCAACGTACCATTTGCCTTCTTTACTGCCTGCTGTACCTGCACGCTTACCTTCAGTGACTGATGCACGAGGACTCCAAAGTCTGGTTATCTCACAACTAGATTGCCAACACATCCTTTCTCATTGCAAGTCCAAGATGGCCTGCTCCCTTGTTGGTTCCTCAGTGTATTGCTCCAGAAAATCATCCTGTATGCACTCCAGAAATACCTCCTTTATTGTACTGTGGCTAATTTGACTCTCACCCATGATCACAGATAGTCCTTCAACACATGCATATCTGATTTCCTGTCTAATGCTTTTCCCAACATTATCACTACAGTTTGGTGGTCTGTATACCACCCCCACCAATGTTTTTTGCTGCTTGTTGTTTCATAACTGGACCCATACAGATTCCACATCATCTATGCTAATATCTTTCCCCAACATTGTGTCAATATCATTTTTTTTATTAGCAATGCAATCCCGCCACTCTTCCTTTCCATCTGTCCTTCCTAAACACTGAATAGCCCTCAATGTTTAGTTCCCATCCTTGTTCACTTTGAAGCCCATGTCTCCATAATGCCAGTTGTATCATACCCCTTTATATCTATCTGTGCAACTAATTTATCCGTTTTGTTTTGGATGCTCCGAGCATTCAGGTACAAAACCTTAAGGTGGGCACTTTTAACATTTCATTATCCCATCTTGACATTTTTTACTCAGTCCTTATCTGATTCTGGCCCTTGATTTCTCTGCCTCTCACTCTCCTCATTCTCCTTACTGTCTTTTCAAAGAACAAGGAACAGCACAGCACAGGAAACAGGCCCTTTGGCCCTACAGGTCTGTGCTGCCCATTTTAACACTCAGTGAGTGCCTTATTCAAGTCCTTCTACCTACGATTTTTGTCCACATCTAGTGGACTCCACAATAAAGGGGTGCAAATTTAGGGAATTATATGTGCGCCAGATTCAGGGAGATCCAATTTAGGGACAATTTCCTCTTATTCTTAATTCTCCGGCTCTGAATCTTTGTAAAAGTTCCCATTCCCCTGCCGTATTAGTTTAAACCCACCCCAACCACTCTAGCAAGTACCGCTACCCACCCCACCCCACCCCCCCCCAAACCCTGCCCACCTCACCCCCTGTTTTCCAGGACATCAGTCTCGATCGTACTCAGGTGTAAGAGCATCTGCAAAAAAAATCAGCAGTAACCAAAGGAAGTAAGATTCATACATCTTTAAAAGCCCGGAGGCTGCTGTTTCTAAAAGGAATTCTCCCAACCTGATTGCTATTCCAAGTCTATCTATGAAGAAAGTTGATCGCCTGATGAGAAGAAACCACAAGTGACTAATGATGTGTGCTGCTGAGCATCCATGTCTTCGAGGGAAACCTCCAATAACCCCTGACATGCAACAAAGTGAAAATGCTGCCTTCATTGGGCCTGCAACATTTGTTTTCCTTGTGATAAGTTGGACATGTGAACTATGAACTATTATTTTGTTTACAGCTTGTAAAAGTGCACTCTTGAACTGTATCTTTCACGTGTGTGTGCATAGAATCCTGACAGCGTAGAAGGAGACCATTTGGCCCATCAAGTCTGCACTCACTCTCCAACAGACCATTTCACCCAGACCCTAAGACTGTAACCCCAAGTATTTATCCCACTAATCCCCCTAATCTACGCATCTTGGGACACTAAGGGGCAATTCAGCAACCAGCTCATCTTTGGACTGTAGGAGAAAACTGGAAATCCACGCAGATATGGGGAGAACATGCAGACTCCACACAGACCCCAAGGCCAGAATCAAACCTGAGTTGCTGGCACTGTGAGGCAGCAGTGCTAACCACTGTGTCACTGCATGCATGTGTGAATACTCCTTTGTGTGTGTGTGTGTGTGTGTGTGTGTGTGTGTGTGTGTGTGTGTGTGTGTGTGTGTGTGTAACTATATGGGTTGAACATTGTACCATTTAGCTTATAGAATGTACATTATGGATGCAATCTTCCAGCTCTTCGTGCCAGCGGGACCTTCTGGTTCCGCTGATGGCACAATCCCACCGTTTGTTTCCTGGCGGTGTGGGGTTGAATCAATAGGAAATCCCATTGACAACGGAGTGACCAGAAGATCCTGCTACTGGTCAAGGGCGCACCACTTTCTTCCACCAAGAAAATCACCGCAGCAAGGCGAGAGAACCACAGCGGCAGTGAGTGAAAACAATTTGAACTCCTCATCCCTTCAGTTTCTTTGCTTTGTTTTCCAAACTCGTTTCAAACACAACACAAAGATTTATTTCAGGCAAGTTTATTTAAAAGTTGCACCGTTATGTTTGGCTTTATGAACTCCTCACACACTATACCTATCATTGTTATTTTTTAACAGTTAGAAAGTAAATCTTTTCGAGAACTAATTAATTTCTCTGTCACCAGACTTTATGTCTGTAGAAAATATAAATAATAAATCATTTCTTCTGAACTACCTCTTGAGGTTTGAGAAAACTATTTCTTTGTGTAAATTGGGAGGGAGAAAGCTTTAATGAATCTTGTCATGGAAGTTTACAATTTTTTAAGTCAGCAAAATTACTAACACAGCTTAGTGCAATAAAGGATTTATTTTTCACTCTTACGTTTAAGGCATGCACCAAAGTTGTATATTGAGATGCTGCAAGCCGCACGCCTTTGATTTTCTGTCCATTTATTTTACTGGATGGAACTTAGTGGGCAAGAGGTGATAATGTTTTCTGTGTTCACTCCTGGAACCAGAAAATGTACCATTAAGAGCTTCAAAGCAAGAACACAAAGCAATGAATGACAGATTGTACTGAAAAATGATGGAGAAAAGGATGAGAGATAGCCCTCAAGAATGTAAAATTGGTGATAGACAACTTGAAGAGCAGAAACAGCAGTTGTTGGGTGATCATACACATTCATAGAGTTATAGTAGATTGTAGCATAGAAACAGGCTCTTCGGCCCAACTTGTCCATGCCACCCTTTCTTTTAACCACCATGCTAGTCCCAATTGCCCATGTTTGGACCATATCCCTCCATACCCATCTTACCCATGTAACTGTTTAAATGCTTTTTAAAAGACACAATGTGAAAGATCGCGATAGCATTTTTGGGTCCTATTCTCTCAGGGTCCTCTCCATGGCATCCACTGCAGATCATCATGCTCCACTTCAGTGCTGGGAGATCTCGAAAAATACCCAGTTCAATCAGTGCTCCGATAGTTCCCCCATCACCATCCTGCCCAAATTCTTTTCAATTCTCAGCCTTCCCCCATCCAAGTTTTGAGGTCCTCTCTTAATGTTCAATTCTTTGCGTTTGTGATGCTTTATAATCTAGAATCCATCTCTCAGCGATCCCAGCTCCCACCTTCTCCTCCAGTATTCTAAACATTCTTGGTGTTCCAGGATAGTGGAATCCTTTTAAAAAGTCTGTTAAAATATCTGTCTTATCATGAACCATGTCATCTGAGCCATTCAAAGTTCCAGCTGCTTGGAAGTGCTACAAGGCCAGGCTCTAACTTGTGTGCTTTGGCTTCTGTTAGGACTATAGGTTACCAACAATCATTATTGAGATTCACAGATGAATGGGTAATGCACAGAGGACAAGGGCCCATGAGGGGAATCTGTCTCAGCAAAATGTCAACACTTGCAGGAGGTAAAATAATGAGATGAAAAAAATTACCAAGGATGAAAAGAAACCAAAGGGAAATGATGACATGTAGTCAGGATGAATTTGTCTGCTTGTCCATTCACATCATTGTGTTTGATGCCACATTCATTTTGAAAGCACCTCTCCAATGTAAATGGGCTTTCAGATCCAATAACCATGCTGAAGCCCATATTGCAAGGGTCAATGATAGTCAGAGTGTTGTTTGTGACATATTAATTTTCAAGTGAAATGATATGTATTATAATCAGTTTTATTCCTAAACTTGGAACTCTGATCCTTGGAACTCATGTGGAGTATAAATAATGAATTAGACAAGTTGGCCTGACTGTCCTATTTCTGTATATTCTATGTAATTTCAAATTTCAGCAGGGAATTAACTGATTTTTAAAATTGCACTCACAGTTAAACACAGAATCTCAAAGCAACATGATCGGCACGATGACAGAGTGGTTATCACTGCTGCCTCTCAGTGCAGGGGACCCAGGTCCAAATCCGGCCTTGGATGACTGTCTGTGCGGAGTTTGCACATTCTCCCTGTGTCTGTGTGGGTTTCCTCTGGGTATTCTAGTTTCCTTCCACAGTCCTAGGATCTGCAGGATTGGTGGATTGGCCATGCTAAATTGCTCCTTGACCTCCCAACATGTGTAGGTTAAATGAATTAGCCATGATGAATGTGTGGGGCTGTGGGGAGAGGGTCTGGGTAAGATAGTCAGTGCGGACTCGATGCACTGAATGGCTTCCTTCCGCATTGTAGGGATTCTGTGAAAAAACTCATCCACGTAGCATTGCTTCAAGTGGCATTATTGGAACTATGCTGATTCCCCAGGAGCAGGAAGTGCCATGGCATATTACCTGAACAGTCTGTGCAAAATTTATCAATGAGCAATGCCACATGAGACACACAGGGCATGGCCCATGGTGCTGTCTGGCCCCAGGGTCCAATGTGGTCTGTGTAGCAGTGTTAGAGGTGCTACATGAATGAAATTTTCCATTCAATGTGTTAGATTGTCTGTAACACACACCAAATGCACACACATATGTACACACACACACACACACACACACACATGCACACACAATTGTTTTTAATTTTGCTATTGCGTTTGCTTTAAACAGAGTAAGCAAATTTTCCTTCACAGTACAACTTAAAAAAAAAACAGTTTTCAATTGAAGGTCAGTATATTCAGTAACATAGTCAACCCATTTCACCCAGAACCTACACTTAAAACAGCAAGAACAGTTCTTCATCCACAAGCAAGGCCACTGCAGCCCATACAGTGGAGGTTGTAAGCATAAACATACCATTGCAGACACACAAAGGGTTGCAATGTATTGGTTAGAAAGTTATTTGTGTTGAACTTGTTTAAAAACTGTCCTTCTATATTTCTGTGTTTAAAGGCAAGGAACAGCACTAATAAGAATTATGATCCAATTGTCAGAATCCAACCTTCGTCTACAGCCTTTCAGCACATTCCATTTTGCATTGTGGATTAATGCAGGCCACAATGACACTGGGAACATATTTCAGGGTTTAATACATTCTGCAACAAGTCATGTGGAATTGCAAATGATTTGAACATCAATTCTGATCTACATGATTTTCATACTTTTTTTAAAAGAAAAAATTTATCAGTTCAACCAGTTTCTTTTTGTGTCAAAATACACAAACATGGTCATGTTCACCCAATAGTTTTGTTTTGCAAGCCTGATGTTCACTAAAGTGAGGAAATTAGCTGGGCTTTGGGTTCCTGACCCTGCTTTGAAGAACAGAAAGTCATGTATTCACAATGTGTTACTTTTGTAGTTACATCACATTTAATTTTACAGCTTTGTAATAATGGAATTCTGAACCGAGCAACTCAATTACTGTGAAGAAGTAATAAAAAAGATGGCTTCATGAAAGTTTCTAAGTTTAACAATGTGCAGAACTAATGAACCGGCATTTGCCTAAATGCTTTTGTCACCAACAACATTTCTCCAAGGATTAAATGCATTTTTGTTTTATTCATTCGTGGGACCATGGGTGTCACTGGCTGGCTAACATTTATTGCCCACCCCTAGTTGCCGTTACTGGGCCATTTCAGAGGGCAGTTGAGAGTCAACCATATTGCTGTGGCTCTGGAGTCACATGGAGGCCAGACCAGGTGAGGATGGTAGATTTCTCTCCCAAAAGGACATTAGCGAACCAGATAGTTTTTTCCAGCATTTCATAGTCATCGGTAGGTTCTTAATTCCAGACATTTTTTAATATTGAATTCAAATTCCACCATCTGTCATGGTTGGATCCATAATTCAGATGTTACTCAAGGACAAAACGTTGTGCATCAGCATGTTTTTTTTTCCAATGGCTGCTGTAATTATATGCAAGGACAGATATTTAATGCCTTTTTACTTCATTCACCTTTCATTTTGCAAGTTAATTAGCAAATGTTCTATTCCAGGCCTCTCTAGTACCACTCTGTGGTCAGCAGGACAAGGAAGTAGGTGAGAAATTCCACCATTGTTTCAAACCTCCCTACCCTTGCAATCTTCATCACCTCTACACACCAGCTTTTGTCTTTTAAGTCTGGAGTACTGAGTTGTCCCTGCCTCTCTATTTGCCATTAGCAACAGTAGGCTTGCCAATTCTGATTGCATGATCCAATGACTTCCTTCAGCCAATGATCTGCCACTGTCAAACACTTCTCAGTTCTGGGCTAATCATAAAAAAAGTGATTTTATTATTCTGGTTTCATACCCACTCCAGAGACTTGAGTGAATAATTGAGACTCGTACTCCAATGCACTACTGAGGGAGTGCTGCACAGTTTGAGGTGCCAGTTGTTGAAGAAGATGTCTAAGGAGGCTGTCTCTCCTTTCCTAGGTGAACATAATAGACCCTTGGAGCTACTGTGAAGGATAGAGGGGAGTTATCTCTGGTTTCCTGGGCAATATGTGCTTCTGAGTAAATTCAACTAATCATTTCCTTCGTTATCTGGTTATATTATTCTGCAGTTTGTGGGACTTTGCAGTGTGCAAGTTGGCGGGTATATTTCCTACATTACAATGGCAAGTAAAATAGTGGCCAGCGATCAATTTGAAGAGAGGTCAATATTCATTTTAGTTAAATGTTTGACTTGGCTGGGATAGCACATTTAGTTATTGGTAAAAATAGAGAGGAAATTGAAAAGCTGCCAAGCCCTGTGGCAAAACTGAACATGGCCATCACCTCTTTCAAAATGGTCTGCACACCAAACGGCCTGACCAGCCCGGCCTTGGATTTCAATGGGCAGATTATCAGAAAATCTCCTGAGCTGCTCAGAATAGTGTGTGAAAAAATAACCTTTAATTCTGGGAGACTCCCAAGACAGTCCATGAGGGTTGGCAACCTTAATTCATGATAGTATAAACAAGCCAAAGTATATATTGACCTGTAGAATTCTTATATAAAGCTTCTTGTGTATATTGGAAATATGTTTGAATTCTTTAGAGAGAAGTCTTAAGCCTCTCATTCTAGTAATATTACGATAATACTGTGCCTCTAAGAAATGGATTTAAGTCATGTACCTTGTACAGATTGTTTTTTTAATAGTCTGTTCAAATTGGTGCCATTGGGTCTGTATCTGGCAGCACCGGATTTTAACTGCAGCAGCCTAATTGTTCCTAATTGCTAGAATATTTGTTTTAATCTGGACTAATGTTGTTCTGTTGTTTTCAATGTTCCCTGGGATTTTGCAGAGGAAGGCTTATTGGCTTGATTGTCAGGAAAAAAAAAATCAAGTGACTGGGTGGAGCTAGGCTACAGCGCCAGGGGCCTTGGCTCAATTCCTGACTTGGGCCATTGTCTGTCCGGAGTTTGCACATTCTCCCCATGTCTGTGTGGGTTTCCTCTGGGTGCTCCAGTTTTCTCCCACAGTCTGAAAAACATGCTGGTTAGATGCATTGACCCGAACAGGCACTGGAATGTGGCGACTAGGGGAATTTCATAGTAATTTCATTGCAGTGTGAATGTAAGCCTCATTTCTGATTAATAAATAAACTTCAACTTTACTTTAGGCTTACACAGAGAACTCAAACTCAGTCTGCTGTTTGGGATTTTTAGGGAGAGGTTACTTTCTCTGCCTATGTTTCTCTCTCTCTTTAGAGACTGGAATCTGTTAGGAAATAAGTCTCTTTCTCTGAAATTCTGCTGTTAGGGGATGGATCTTTCTTTGGAGGTGCCTGTATGAGAATCAGGAGACAGGTGTCTGTCTTGATCTCTGTCCAGAAGTGTTAAAAGGCTGGAAATCTAGCATCCTTGCGAGCATTTCCACTTGTTCTGTAAAAAGGAATTATAACTATAGCATGTTGCTTATCGTGGAATTATAGAGATTGCTACTTATTAAGAATTATACCATATGGTTACGTTTTTCCCATGCTAATTCTTTTTGTTATATTTTAGCAGTATTCTTAAATAAAGTTTGTTGCGATAAAAACTTCCTAGTAGATCAATCAAGTCATTCCTGGAGCAAAATACCTTGTGCTCATCCTAATGCCAAAATCAAAAGGAAAAGTTAGTGTCTATGCTAATTTCATAATATATCTTGGAGATTCTGATCTGGTCTGTAACTATATCTTTTGGTTCAGTATTTAGGAACACCCCAGGCCACCTCTCTTTCTTTTATCCACCATCTCCACTGTGTCTATGCTGTTCAAAACCCTGCTGATGCCAAAACCCAAAAGTGTAACTTGGAACACCAGCTCTCACAAGTACATTTCATGATTTGATGTAAATTGAGGAAACTTATGCAAACCAGTGAGGAAATGCTGTTGGCATTCAAATAAAACACTGTTTGTTAACTGAAAACACACAACAATAAAAACCACAATACTTAAACAAAGGTACGCCTAACTAAAATAATGGCTACCCACACACAGTATCTTACGGAATCATCCTCATTCTTTTCTACCTATGTTCTTGAATTTTGAGAAAGTCTCTTATCCCAAATTAACATCCCATATAATATGTAACTCTTTGAAATTTACATTCAGTTTGAGGGAGACAAGAATGGATCCAAGATTAATATTTCAAACTTAAGTAAGGGCAATTATGTGGAAATGAAAATAGGGTTTTCATATAGGGATGGACAATAAATGCTGGTCTAGCCAGTGATGCCCACACCCCTGCATGAATAATAAAAAAAAATACACAGAATAAATACATTCCAATGGGAAAGAAAAAAATCAATGGGAGGATCCACTAGCATCGAATTTAAGGAAAAAGCATATAAGTGCGCAAAGATGGGTAGCAGGTCAGAAGAGGACAGAATATAAAGAACAGGGAAGAATGACAAAAAGTTTAATAAGGAGGGAAAAAAATAGAGAATGAGAAAATGATATTGGGAAACACAGTGGTTTGCACTGATGCCTCAATGCGCCATGGGCCCAGGTTCAATTCCGGCCTTGCATGACTGCGTGGAGTTTGCATGTTCTCCAAGGGTCTGTGTGGGTTTCCTCTGGGTGCTGCAATTTCCTCCCACAGTCCAATGATTTGCAGGATAGATTGGCCATGCTAAATTGTCTCTTAGTCTCCCAAAATGTGTAGGTTAGGGGGATTAGTGGGTAAATACCTGGAATTATGGAGCTAGGGCCTATCACAAAGTTAGTGCAGACTTGATGGGGCAAATAGCTTCATTCTGCACTGTAGGATTCTATGATTTCTATAATTGTTAGGAATATAAAGGCAGGTAGTAAGAGTTTCTATTGATGCTTAAATAAGAAAAAAATGAACAAAACGGTCATTGGTCCTATAGAAAGTGAGTCTGGGGAGTTATTAATGGAAAATAAGGAGATGGTGGGTGAAGTGAACAAATGTTTTGCATCAGTCTTCATTATAAAGGATACAAGTAACATCCCAAAAATATCTTTAAATCAGGAAATGGAATGGAAGGAGGAACTCAGGAAAATTACAATCACCAGGGAAGTGGTACTTAGCAAATAGTTGGAGCTGCAGGTTGACAAATCCCTGGTTCTGATGGACTTTATCTGAGGGTCTTCTAAGAAGTGACCAGTTGACGTGCAGTTCTAATTTTCCAAAATTCCCTGGATTTGGGGAAGAGGCCATTAGATCAGAAAATAGTAAATGTAACTGTTTTATTCAAAAAGGGAGGGAGACAGAAAGCAAGAAGGTACAGACCAATTAGCTTAACAGCTGTCGGAGGGAAAATGTTGGAAGCAGTTATTAAAGATGTTATAGCAGAGCATTGAAACTAATTCAAGACAACCAGGCAGAGTCACCATGGTTTTGTGATCATGTTTAACCAAGTGATTGGAGTTTTTTGACCAAGTCAGATAAAGGGGAACTGGTGAATGTACTGTACTTAGATTTCCAGAAGGCATTTGATAAGGTGTCACATCAAAGATTGCTTTGAAAAATAAAAGTTTATCGTGTAGGGAGATAGTGACATGAATAGAAGATTGGCTAGCTAATAGGAAAACAGAGCTGGCATAAACTGATCTTTTTCAGGCTGGCGTGATGTAACTAGTGTCATGCGATAAGGGTCAGTGCTGAGCCTTCAACTTTATGCAATTCACATAAATGATTTGGATGAAGGAATCAAAGGTATGGTTACTAAATTTGCTGATGACATAAGTCGGAAAGTAGGTTGTGAAGAGGACATAAGGAGGCTACGAAGGATTATAGATATGTTATGTGAGTGGGCAAAGATCTGGCAAATGCAGTACAATGTGGGCAAATTGTCCATTTTGACAGGAAAAATAAAAAAAGCATATTACTTAAATGGTGTTAAATTTTAGAGCTCTGAAGTTCAGAGGGATCTGGATATCCTAGTTCATGAATCTCAAAAAACTAATATGCAGGTACAGCTAGTAATTAGGAAAACTAATAGAATGTTATCGCTTGTTGCAAAGGGAATTAAGTACAAAAGTAAGGAGGTTATACTTCAGTTGTACAGAACACTGGTGTTACTATATCTGGAATACTGAGATGATGTGGAGATGCTGAATTGGATTGGGGTGGACACAATACAAAGTCTCACAACACCAGGTTGAAGTCCAACAAGTTTATTTGGAATCACAAGTTTTTGGAGTGCTGCTGCTGTCTCACCTGATGAAGGAGAAGGGCTCCAAAAGCTTGTGATTCCAAATAAACCTGTTGAACTTTAACCCAGTGTTGTGAAACTTCTTACTGTGAAATATTATGTATTGTGTTAGTCTCCTCATTTAAGGAAGGATGTAAATGCATTAGAAGCAGTTCAGAGAAAGTTTATTAAACTAATACCAGGAATGGGCGGGTTCTCTTATGAGAAAAGATTGGACAGGCTAATCTTATATTGATTAGAGTTTAGAAGAGTAGGTGACTTGGCTGAAACACATGAAGGACGATTGACCAGCATGATGAGCTAGTAAAATCACCCCCGTAAGATCCTGCGTGAAATTGCCAGGGTGGATGAGGAGAGGACCTTTCCTCTTGTGGGAGAATCTAGAACTAGAAGTCACTCTTTAAAAATAAGGTGTTGCCCACTTAAGACAGAGATGAGGAGAATTTTTTGCTCTGAGGGTAGTGAGTCTTTGGAACTCCTTTCCTCAAAAGACAGTGGAAGCAGAGATTTGAATGTTTTCAAGGTTGTGGTATATAGATTCAGGATGAACAAGGAGGGTGACAAGTTACAGGGGATAGGCGGGAGGAGGTTACAATCATATCAGTCATGATCTTACTAAATGGCAGAGCAGATTTTGAAGGTCCGAATGGTGTGTTCCTGCTCCTAGTTTGTCTGTTTACGTGTGATAATTACAAGGAACAAGTTTCCTTGACTCGACATTTTGAATCTCAAGAGCAATGTGAATAGTTGTGGTTAAGGCAAACTGGCACTTACTGATCATTTTAAATGACTTAGCACATTTTAAGACTTGCTACATTTTTCTATTCATATCATGAACATAAAACTATGCACAAAGCTCATTCCCCTATAAATTCACATGGGATATTAATCACTCTGCCACATAAGGTATTGGTTCTGCATCGGAGGACTGGTTTCAACACAGACTCACCAATAGTATGACTGTGACTGGCTTGTTAAGTCCAACGGGCAGCCTGCTCACTGTTTTGCCACTCATTCCTGCTTCCACTGTAATTACAGCAGCAGTGGGGATAAATTCAGACTGCCTGCCTGCCAGTGAGTCAATTGAGGCCCTTATGGAGGATGGGAGATGACCTTGCCAAGTTGCTCTGTATGCCAGGTTTCCCTGCACAGGCTGGTGATGGGCAACGTATACAGATACAAATGAAGAGTAGGAACAGACCATTCAGACCTTCAAAATCTGCTTTGTCATTTAGTAAGATGGTGACTGATATGATTGTAACCTCCTCCCACCTATCCCCAATAATCCCTACGTTTATCCCAAATCTATATGCCTCCGCCTTGAAAACATTTAAATCTCTGCTTTCACTGTCTTTTGAAGAAAGGATTTCCTACCTTCAGAGCCAAAAATTCTCCTTATCTCTATCTTAAATGGGCAGCACCTTATTTTTAAACCGTGATCCCTAATTCTAGATTCTCCCATTAGGGGAAAAGTCCTCGCCACACCCACCCTCTCAATTCCTCACAGAAACATATGGCAGCCATTTTACTGGGTTCATCATGCTGCTTGATCGCCCATCCTGAACAGGCCCCGGGGCTGACAGAAGGCCCTCACACCTCGTGTTTTACCCCACTCTAGATTGCTCTCTCCCCATTGGCCTCTCAAACCCCAGCCCGGCCACACTCTTTGCACTCCCCCCGACCCCCATCAACCCCACCCCGTCCCTTGCTAGGGCCTGTCAGCTTGGCACCTAGCAAGATCTCCTAATGTTGACCTAATCCAATGCTGCATGCTTCCATTCCTCTGATTGGCCAGCATCTCTCTCTGCGGTGGGAGTCCCTGACCCAGAAGGATTGTGGGGCAGTACAATCCTCAAAGGGTTCCCCACTAACTTTATAATTGATGATGGTGGTGGTCGGAGGAGGTTTGGGGAATCACATAATTCAGCCTACAGTCTAACTTTCACATTCTTTACAGAAAACTTTTGACCTGCTTCTCAATGAAGTATGTTTATGCATTTTCTGTTTGGAGTATTGATACCACACCAGGAGTATTGTGCATATTTTCAGTCTCCTAATCTAGGAAAGGATATACTTGCCAATGAGGAAGTGCAGCGAAAGTTCATCATTCCTGGGATGGCAGGATTGTCCTACGAGGAGAAATTGGGTTGACTAAGCCTATATTGACTGGAATTTAGGAAAATGAAAGAGGATCTCATTGAAACCCATACAGGGCTGTATGGGATGCGGCAACATTGTTTCCTCTCACTGTTGGGATGGGTGGGTGGCTGGGGGGAGGGGCATCTAAAACAAGAGGCCACAGTCTTAGGATATGGGATAGACCATTCAGGATTGAGATGAGGAGAAATTTATTTAATCAGCGGACAGTGAACTTGTAGCTTCTCTACCACAGAAGGCTGGGGAAGCGAAGTCATTGAATATATTTAAGCAGGAAATAGATAGATTTCTGGACTCTACTGGTGTCAAGAGGAGAGCTTGAGAGTATGGCCTTGTGATAGAGGATCAGCCATAGTCATACTAAATGGCAGAATAGGCTCAAAAAGCCAAATGGCCTATTCCTGCTCCTATTTTCTATGTTTCTCTGTTCCTTGCTTTCTGTTTGGAATTTTGCACTCTATTATTATGCTGAGGTTGCTGGAGATTTTGATTTTGACCAAGTCTCGACGATCAACTTAATGTGACAGGATGGAACAGTGTTGCGGGGAATTCATTTGGGTTTTATCACTATCTGTCGCTTTTGTTATTTCTTCTTATTTTTACAGAAGGAAACTTACATTTTATGGATTAATTAAGATTGAGGTGCGTCATTGCTGCTGAATGACGCACATCTTATTTTTGCCATCCAGTCTCAGCATCGAGTGCTCTTAATTCATCTGTAACCCAGCTAAGTGCAGAGCAATCTATCTATATTGGCCTGATGACGTGCCTTAATGCCAATCTCAGTAGGAACACTCCGTTCTGCACCACTTGAGCTTTGTCCACTTTGTGCAGTTGCCATCTTTCAGCTAGCTAATGAGACTGTCAGTTCATGAGAAACTCTGTGCAGTTTTTAAGCTGTGCACCCATATCTACTCAGATTGGATTAACAGTGCCCAAATTCATTACATCTGGGACACAGACAAGGAACAAAGTGGTCACTTGGCCTGGTTTGAACCCAAATAGCATTTCCAGGATTGTAAAGTTTATTTATTAGTCACAAGTAAGTCATTAACACTGATACCTTTAGTCACCACACTCCAGCACTTGTTCAGGTCAACGCACCTAACCAGTACATCTTTCAAACTGTGGGAGGAAACTGAAGCACCCGGGGGACACCCATGCAGACATGGGGAGAACATGCAAACTCCACACAGTCAGCGAGACAAGTTGGGAATCAAACCCAAGTCCCTGGCACTGTGAGGCAGCATTGCTAACCACTGTGCTACCATGCTGCCATGAGTTGTAACAACAGTATGTCAGTGTGTCAGGCTGCTGGCATGGCATGTAAGGTGATTTAGATGGAAGGAATGATATTCGTCCATAATTTTCCGATTTGGCGAACCCACTACACCATTCAGTCTCCATATTGGAAGCATGTTTCACAATCAAATTTTGAATGAAGTCTAACGATTCCCTCTTGTCTTTGCAGTGCGAGTTGTAAAGAGCAAGCAGTGGTGTGAAATGATCCCCTGTTCAGAAGGAGAAATCTGTGGTTTATTAATGAACAAGTCAGGCTGGACCTGCACACAACCGGGTGGTCGAATAAAGACAATAACGGTAAGCTATGCTGAGTGCTGGTGTCAAAAATGTGATTTTTGTACAAACCGTTTCTTTCTTTGCAAATGTAGATTTTTACAAGGCCAAGCAGCTTCTCCCAGTCCTGCTGTGTTGAGTGCAGATCAGCCTCTGCCAAGTGTGTGGAATGGACACTTCAATGATGTGGAGCATGTAGGGGGCTGACACTAATGTCCCTTCTGTAGAAGTTGGCCAAGCAGGGGCCGTGGCCAGTCCTGAGGCTGTGGACCACTCTTTCCTTGGAAGGTTGAAGCCATCTCATTTTGAAATTTCTAACTTGCATTCACAAAGTGCCTTCAACATAGTAAAAGGTTGCAAGGCACTCCATGGATTATCGCGCAAAATTTGACACTGAACCTAGTAAAGGTATATTAGGGTTAATGTCCAATAACTTGGCCACAGCGTTTTAGGGAGTATCTTAAAGGAAGAAAGAGAGATAGAGCAGTGAAGAGGGTTTCACCAGAAATTACAGAGCTCAGAAGCATTGGTATTTATTGGCATGGTTAGCAATGTTAGGGACAATAAAATCAGGAATACTGCATTAGCTATGAGGAGACGTTGGAGAAACTTGATTTGTTCTCACTGGAACAACGGAGGTTGAGGGGGCTACCTGATAGAAGTCTACAAGATTATGAGGGACATGGACAGACTGGATAGTCAGAAGCTTTTTTCCAGGGTGGAAGAGTCAATTAAGGAGGGCATAGGTTTAACGTGCGAGGGGCAAGGTTTAAAAGAGATGTACGAGGCAAGGTTTTTACACAGAGGATAGTGGGTGCCTGGAACTCTCTGCCAGGGGAGGTAGTGGAAGCAGTTACGATAGTGACTTTTAAGGAGCATCTGGACAAATGCATGAATAGGATGGGAATACAGGGATATGATCCCCAGAAGGGTAGAGGTGTAAATAACTTTCAAGGAAAGTTGGTATATATTTTACTTACAAGTGGATTAGTTCAGGCGGGCAGCATGTCAGTGGAGGGCCAAAGGGCCTATTCTGGTGCTGTAACTTTCTTTGTTCTTTGGTCCTTGAGGAGGCCAATCTTGGAGGAGCACAGATATCTTAGAGGTTTAGCACTGGAGGAGAAAAAAATCTAAGGTGTAGATTTGAAAATCTAAAGTGAGCACCAGGAGTGATGATAAATGGGACTTTACATGGATTAAGACATGGTTTTGAAATGTGTAGAACTTTAGAGGCCAGCCAGGGTCCATTAGACTAATCAAGTGTAGATACAATGAAGGTAGGGATGAGGTTTTCAGCAGCAAATGGGCTCAGGCAAGAATAAAATCAGGCAATGTTGTTGAGATGGAGATAGGCATTCTTAGTGATGGCAGGGATATATCGTTAGAACTCATCAGATATGACAGCAAGAAGAGGGATGGGTTCAGTGGTGGGGTACAGTTTTGTGGCAGGGACCAAAAGTGATGACTTTGTCTTCTCAATATTTAGCTGGAGGAAATTTCTGCTCCTCCCGTGCTGGATGTCAGAACAGCAATCTGATAATTTCGCAACAGTGGAGGAGTCGGGGGGCGGTGGTGAGGCAGAGTGGGATGCCATTAGTGTACCTGCGGAAACTGATGCAATATTTTTGGATGAAGTTGCCAGAGGGTGGTACGTAGGTGAGAAAAAGAACAAGGCCAAGGATAGATTCTTCGGAGACACCAGATGTAATGGTGTGAGAGTGGAAAGTGGTGATTCTTTGCAGAAGGAAATTAATTGTAATACCATGTTTAACAAAGTTAGCATATCACACTATTTTGCAGTTGACTGTGAAAGTAAGAGTGGGAAGTATGGATTGAAAGTAAAGTATTCAGTGTAGAGGGAAATTGATGGAATTCATTAACCATGTGTATAGGTTATGTTAATATATTTATCACTTCAATATATCTTTATTGCACTTTATAATCAAACTTTCATGATGCTAGATAAAGTTTAATTTGTGATACCCTGTGAAGATGTAAATAACTTGCAAGGAAAGTTGGTATATATTTTACTTGCAAGTGGATTAGTAAGTATCATTCCTCATTTTATTAGCATTATTTTGTTGACCTTTCATGAAAAGACAGACATGAAATGAATAACAATATTACATTATGTTTGAATAATGTATTCCCTCTCCTGAAAGAAGAAGAGAAGGAAACAATAGCCCTCAAAGGGGAATCAATACAGATGACTAAGCACATGAAATAGTGTGTAACACTGAATTAAGCAAGAACTTGCATTTACACAGCCTATAAGCATATCCCAAAGTGCTTTAGAATTTTTGAAGTGCTTTTGAGATGTAAACATTTTTTGAAATGTAGGGAATGCAGCAGTCCATTTACACAAACACAACAAAGTCCCACAAACAGCAATGAGACAATTACTAAATCGTTTGTGTCAGCAACATTGAATGAGGAATAAAGATTGGCTAGAAGACCTCCCCTGTTTTTCTTTGAATAATGTCATGGGATTCTTTTCTTCATTCACTTGAGGGGCCATCTTATCCTAAAGACAACAGCAGTGAAGAACTCCTGCAGACAAAGAAAAACACTGCACAGAAGTGTCAGCCGAGATTATTTGCTCAGCTGTGTAGGTGGAAATTGAACCCACGGCCTTTTGGCTCAAGCGAGATGCTACCACAGAACCAAGGTTGACACCTTAGTATTGTTATTATAGTTAAGTTAATTTAGTCAGCAGCAGCAATTATGCAAGTAAGTGTAGCATTGGATTGCATTAACCTGAAATGAACTGGAGTGAAAATACTGCAAAGAGGCAAGTATGTATTGACAACAGCTATATTCTTTACTGGTCTTCATTGTTGATAAGGGCCTATCATTCCTCTTGCTGTAAAAACGGGAGCAAATGTGTTTTGTCCAAATTAACAAGCCGCTAACAGAATTTTGGGAAGACACAGCTTTCAATTATTCAATTTACGAGAATACAAACTGTCAGTGGGTTATGATAAAGTAACAGTGAATCTCATTGTACCTGAGATAATGGTTTTTTAACATGTTTCAAGCAGCAAATGAGTCTCGTAGCCATTATAAACATCAAAATGTTTAATCGTCTAGCTGTAGAGTGCTGATTAGTTAGAAAAATATCCAGCACCAACGGAGGAAATGCTAATTTATCAGTGAATTCCTTTGAATGCCGGCAAGCATAACAATGATGCACCAGCACTCTCTACCCCCTGCCACCCCAAACCTCCCACCCACTCTTGCTCACACCCCCCGCCGCCCCCACCACTCCATACAAACAAAGGGAATGTGTAACAGTACATGACACACAGGAATAGCACAATTTGTCACTATTTACTTGATTACATTAAAGGTTTTCTAACAGTGCATGCTGCTATTACTGCAGCTAGTGAAATAATTGGAGGAAAATTCGCAAACCTGTCCAAAATATATGAAGAAAATATACTGCAGGAATGGAATCAAATCACCTTTTTTTAATTCATTCATGGGATGTGGGTGTCGCTGGCTAGGCCAACATTTACTGCCTATTCTGGGGGCATTTAAGAGTCAACCACATTGCTTTGGATCTGGAGTCACGTGTAGGCCAGACCAGGATGGCAGATTTCCTTCCATAAAGGACATTGCTGAACCAGATGGGTTTTTATGCCAATCACAATGGTTTCATGGTCGCCATAAGACTTTTACCTCCAGATTCTTATTGAATTAAAATTTTACCATCCGCCATGGTAGGATTCCAACCCAGATCCCCAGCGGATTACCCTGGGTCTCTGGATTACTAGTCCAGTGACAATACCACTGCACCATAGCATCTCCTATTGCTCTGCTGTCTAAAGACAAAATGGTAAGGATCAGTAAACAGCAAATGATGGAGATTCAGCAAGGGGTGGTGTTTTGGTATAAAGTTTAGAAGGTGCCAGGGCTATTGGAAGAAAGGGTAAAATGAATGACAAATGGAAACAATCATACATTCTATGAATTGCGTAATATGGAGCCATCAGGAAGGTCATTTAAACTAAAATAGTGCACGTGATGCTAATACATACCCAAATAAAGACGGTTCCAACAAAAGGTTTAAGGGTATAAAGCAACCTCTTGGATTAATGGTGTACAATTCACACACTTACACACAAACAGAGGCTGATATACTTAGTACTTTTAAAAATTCTTTCATGGAATGTGGGTGTCACTAGTAATGCCAACATTTGATGCTCATTCTAATTGCCCTTGCTATTTCAGAAGGCAGTTGAAAGTCAACTACATTGGCACATATAGACCAGAACCAAGTAAAGGTGGTAGATTTCCTTCCGAAAAAGGGAATTGATGAACCAGAAGGGTTTTTATAGGCAATCGATGATAGTTTCATGGTCACCATTACTGAGATCAGTTTTATATTCCAGATCGATGAACTGAATGTAAATTCTACCAGCTGCCATAGTAGAATTTGAACCCATGTCAACAGAACATTAGCCTGGATCTCTGGATTACTAGTCCAGTGACATTTCCAGTTGGCTGCAGTCTTCCCCCCACCTATCTATCCCAGATGCTGTTGTTGGATAGTCTTACATTGGTGATTTAATAAGTTGACTTTACTTCTTTTTGCACCACAGTTCTGTGTTCATGGTGGCTAGGTTAACATCAATTGTTTAACAACCTCCAACCATTGGCAACATGCTGCTGTCTTCAGAGGTCCAGGTTGCTGTCCTTGGAGATCCTTGCTGCTGAACTTGGAGGTTCATCTTGCCTTGCCTCTGCTCCCACCACCCGTACTCCTACCTTTCCATATTTTGTCCTGGAAATCTAGTCTATGTACTCCAAGTGACCTTCAGTAAAGTTTTTATTATTCAGTGTCATGTTATAGCTGTAGAGTTTTGCACAGGTAACTTCCATCAACACAGTGTTGACCCCAATTTTGGGGGGGTACCCCAAAGATGTGCCAGGGAATCTCTCCTGGGAGTTCAAAGCTAAGAGCTTGCATGGCAATTATCCAGAAGTGCCAATTGTCATATGCTAGGATCCACTAAAAAAATGTGACTTAAATGGCAAATACGTGCCCAGGAAAAGTTAGAAAAATTAATATCTCTTCTAACTTCTGGGCAACTATTGTCCAGAAACAGACTAACCCACTCAATTTGGCCCTCCCCGCACCTCCTCCCCCACTCAGTCCCTTCCCCCACTCATCCAAAGGCCCAAGCTGATTTTGATTTTAGTTTGATTTATTATTGTCACATGTATTATCATACAGTGAAAAGTATGGTTTATTGCACGCTATACAGTAAAAGCACACCATTCATAGAGAAGGAGATGAGAAAGTGCAGAATGGAGTGTTACAGTCATAGCTAGAGTGCAGAGAAAGATCAAATTAATGCAAGTTAAGTCTATTCAAAAGTCTGACAGCAGCAGGGGAGAAACTGTTCTTGAGTCAGTCGATACGTGAACTCAGACTTTTGTATCTTTTTCCTGACAGAAGAGGGTGGAACAAAGAACGTCTGGGCTGCAGGGAGTCCTTAATTACGCTGGCTGCTTTGCTGAGGCAGCAGGAAGTGTAGACAGAATCAATGGATGGGAAGCAGGTTTGTGTGATGGGTTGGGCGACATTCATAACCTTTTGTAGTACCTTGCTGACAGCTTGTGTGTAAAGAAAAGATGGCGGACTCCTTGTTTAATTCGCCTCCCATGGATTGCAATGTTGGCCTTCAGGACTGCTGCAGTGCCTGGATCTTGCTGGGCCTGTGTAGGGATGTCTCACGGGGCAAGAACAGAAGAAATTTCACATAACTAATTGAGCAATCTGATGCTGATTGCCCTTCCAAGGAAGATATGGCTCATGATCTGTTTTTAATTTCAGTCCTTTGCTAGCATTTTCTGACTTTCGGAACATCAAAACATGCTGAGAATAGCAATCGACTGCAGATCACCTTGTCCATGGTCAGATCTTCTGTGGCTTATTTGGTGGCATGAGCTTTCAGTAGTCATGAGCTACTAAGCTTTGGTAGTTTATGCTACCACATAAACCTGTTGGACCTGGTGTTGTGAGACTTCTTACTGTGCTTACCCCAGTCCAACAGTGGCATCAACACTTCTGTTGCTTGTAAGAAGTCAGAGAATGTATTGTCTGTTATACCCGCTGCTATTCGGTCTCTGAAGGAATTGATGGGTTCTCCAGGCACTTGGCCTCTTTGATTAAATCTCACTGTCTCCAGTATTACAACTTCATTAGTTTCTATTATCCGAGCTGGACAGTCCCAACGTTTACAAGAGAAAAAAAAATTTCTGAGCCTATGATCTCAGAGGCCATATACTGGGGCTCCATTTGGAGAATGGGGTTTGAGCGATGGGCTTTCCTTCAATGGCAGCTCTGACACTGAATTAGGGAAAGGGTTCTCAGAGCTAGTTGCAGTCTGGAACTTTAAATTTAGCTCACTCTTGCAGGCTTTGTGGACTCTGACACTGAAGCTGGTTATCCAAGGGATATTTGATGTATTCTTCTGTTGCAGTCTTCTGCTGCAATAATAATCTCTGCCTTCAGCTTCCAGACCTTTTCTCTAGAGTGTTCCCTGGTGAAGGTTTTCTGTTGTCTTCAGCTTTGTTGTGAGCTTCTCTCTGGTCAGAGATTTTGTTAAGGTTTAGACTTTGTCTCCCAGTGTCTTGGCTTGTTTCAGCATTTTAGTGAGGTCAGAGTTTTTGATAGCCTGCTGCCACCATATTGGGAGGTTGTTCATTGCAGAACTGCCTCTCTTAAATATGTCTTTGTAGTTTTCAGTATGCTAACTGTGAGTCTCTACTAATAAGTAGAACTATTTACATATATACAGTAAAGGGTGCAGCCTAAGAGCTATCTCCAATATTAGGTCATAACCATTCTCTGCTCAACAACACATTGACCCCTGTGTCTGGGTCATGTGCCTTATTACATCACCAGTCTTACATGAGCCATGTATGTGCTAGACCCTTAAACACATGCCACACAGCATACGTAATACCTCAGGATGGAAAGGAACATAGTTTATTACAGAAATCAAAGTTAAACCACTACCAAAATGTACACACACTTGTCCTTGTCTTGAGAACCATTCAGCAGGCCCAGTCCTGGGCCTGCCTGGTATAAGATTCGGGTACTGAGTTCCAGCTGGGCAGGCCACTGCCTGTTACGGAGGAACTCGCACTCAATGAGCCCCACTGGGCGATCAATCAGTGATCCCGCATGGACCCAGCGAACGTTATCACAGCATATTTTTAACTAAATGAATCAAAATGCAAGAGGTTCTCTGTGCGTACAGAGGGCCAGGGGTTAGACAAGTATTACTCCCTTGACTGAATGGTAAAGTAATTGCTTTACTCTCAAGAACCAATTCAAAAGCATGAAGTTGTACAGGTGCTTTGTAGGAACAAAATGGGCAATTCCACAATCCCATGGTCCAAACAGGAAGAGTGGGTCAGAGAATTAAGGCAATTGTAATAACGTGTAATCCTATCTCTGGCCCAAACTTCACCGTCCTGCAACAAATGGTGTGGAAACTGAGTCATTCGTATCAAGAATAATTAATTTTTGAGTTTTGTTTGCACTGAGTCTTACAATCTAATTTGACTGGGAGTTAGAGGCACCACAGTGTACTCCCATATTCCCTTCCTAAGGCAGAGACAATTAACTGTGGTTCTCAATGTTTATCACAGTCGAGCAGCTCATGCTGGAAGCACATGGGCTGGGATGTGTTTTAGATGGAATTCTCTGGTCCTGCTACAACTGAGAATTTGGCTCTCAGCCAAATCTCCATTCGCAGCAGTCAGTTGGGAGAATCCCAGCCACAGCTGAGGTCAGAGAATCCAGTCCATAGTAATTCCAATTCTTCATCTGCATCACCCGTCATATATAATCTTATTGCCGTTCGTGGCAGCAGGATTTTCCCATCCCGCTGCAGTGAATGGCGATTTGGCTGGCCACCAAGTTCCTCAACCTCGTTGCAGCAGGAGCACGGAGTGAACGGCAGGTAAGGTTTCGCCCGAAGACTGGGACTGCTGCTGTTGGCCTTAACAGCGTGCACCGAGCGGAACTGTATCTTTCAGGAGCAGAGGCGAATTAGAACACAGATGAAAATTAAAACACTAACATTAGAAAAAGAAACTTTATGCCCAAGTGCATGGCAATTAATCTTCATTCTGTGAAGGACAGTGGACAGGTAGCAATCAAAAAGGAACAGGAGGCAGTAGGAGTTAGAGCAGTGTCTGCAAGGTGTGGGGAGCTGAGGAGAAGAAAATTATTATAAGTGCTGGAATGAAAGCAAATGTCAGGATTTGTGTGCGTACATACTTATTAGGCTGTTTATTATCCTTTTCATGTCTTCTGAGCATATAAAGAAATGCTATTGTGTTTTCTGATTACTGAAGTGTTAGTTGGAAGCTCCCTGATGTATTCTGCCTAACATCCCAGGATATTACGCAGAATACACCAGGGAGCCAGGCATCTTCTGTTCCAACAGCAATTTCCAACATTCGGCTGGCAAAACCTTTTAACTCTTTTGTTTATCCTCCTGTATTTATTTTCTTTTGTGAGTTTTTTTTTATCTGCAGTTTCCCCGCATTAAATAAGCCTGCTGAATTGACAACCAGGTAGCCATAGGAACAACAGCACCTGAATAGCTGTAGAAACGAGAATGAAATCCTGTAATGTGTGGGTGGAGAGAGAGGGAAAAAAAAAGCATCTGTCATCTTCTGATAGTGTCACCACAAAGCTTCGATCTCACCAGAGAAGCTTTTGAGGTTACAAATTACTTTCAAAGCCTCTGCCACCCAGAAAGCCTTAAAGGTGTAAAGCTCGGCCCAGTCCTCATTTCAGTGAATAGTGTCATTGGTTCTTGTGGAGTTTGTAAAGCAAGTAAGAGAGGATGGAAGGTTATTGGGGATATGACATTATATTCTGCAATCTGAATTGATGCTGACATAATTTATTAATAAATGGTTTGTCTACAGTCATCATCAACAGTCAAAGGCAGTGAATGGAATTTTAATATCCGCATGATAGGTGGGTGAATCTTTGGGAGGGGAAGTGATTGTTGTTTCTGGTAAAAATGCAAAACCCAATTCCAACTCACTTGTCTCATTCCACTTTAGCTGTGCTGAGTTTGGTGGTGTCTGAGTTACGTACTTTGGTATAATGAATCTGTCACTATAATATTTAAATAGGGCTGTAGTCTTCTGATTTTGCTATCATTTTTGCCTTTAATGGTTTTGAGTTGGGTCTTCCAGGCCCAGGCTCAGACCCAATGGTTAAAGTGAGTGGAGATGGTTGACTTTCCAGTACTACTCGTGAACCCTGGGGTGGAGGAGAAGGTGTGCTCCCCCCGCCTCTCAACCCTGCCATCTTACCCTTTACACAATCTCTGCCTCTGATTTCTTCCCCTATCCCACAATCTCTCCAATTCCAAACTGTGATCTCTGCCCCTCACAATCTCTGCCCCTCGCAATCTCTGCCCCTCGCAATCTCTGCCCCTCGCAATCTCTGCCCCTCGCAATCACTGCCCCTCGCAATCACTGCCCCTCGCAAGCACTGCCCCTCGCAATCGCTGCCTCTCGCAATCACTGCCTCTCGCAAGCACTGCCCCTCGCAATCACTGCCTCTCGCAATCACTGCCTCTCGCAATCTCTGCCCCTCACAATCTCTGCCCCTCACAACCTCTGCCCCTTGCATGCCCCTTGCAATCTCTGCCCCTTGCAATTTTTGCCTCTCACAATCTCTGCCCTTCACTATCTCTCTCTCTCCTCACAATCTGTGCCCCTCGCAATCTCTACCCTTCGCAATCTTTGCCCTTCACAATCTCTGCCTCTTGCAATCTCTGTCCCTCGCAATCTCTCTCTCCCTGCAATCTCTGCCTCTTGCAATCCCTCTCTCCCCACAATCTCTTTCTCCCCGCAATTTCTTCTTCCCATACTCAGAATGCCCCTGTTACCATTTCTCTCGCCACCATCTTTCCTCTCTTGATCTCTCCCCCACTGCCCCCATGATTTTATCCTTCCTCCTCAATGCCATGCTTCAAGCTCCCCTCCATGTCCTGGTCTTGTCTGATTTTCCCAGGAGCGAGCACAGTGATTCCGCATTTGTGCGTTCCAATTCTGGCTTTCCCACCTAGTCCCCCTCAATCCAGCTTGCTAACCAGAGGGAATGGGAGTCCACAAACAATAATGAGATACCACCACTAAATCCGATAACCCGCTGCATTCCCAGCTGCAATCTCATGGACACACCTCCTCCCTTCGTTCACATAAATATCAGGATCACAGACATCCACCTTCTGTCAAAACCAACACCAATCCCACCCCAAAATTAATACATTTTTTAGTCAGCTTTGCTAAAATCAAAGTGACACTGTATACTCAGGGATTTAACCTTACTAATGGAGTTTACATATGCACCATACATTTTGAGGTTGCCTGCTATTAATATAGATTACTCCTAGGAACTGAAACAGAGAGGCAATTTGTCATCACTTGAAGGATGTCAAAAAGGTTACAAGTTTATATTCTCAGGTACAGATTCACTGCAGCCAGATATCAAGTACACATCAGAGCAGACATGCACAAACAGAAAGTCTGCATGTGTAAATCTCTCAAATTATACTTTACCCTTGGTCCTTGTTAAATTTTTGAGAAATGGTACATTTAGTTTTGTACATCCCAGAATATTTTACTGTGTATTTTTTCTTCAGAAAATCAAGCTGAAGGGTATAACCCACCCCTCAAAAAAAAAAGTTTGTGGTAAACTGGGGAGGGTGGTCAGGAATTAGCAAACTGTTTCTCCTTCTCATAGAATAATAGAATCCTGACAGTGCAGAAGGAAGCCATTCGGCCCATCGAGTCTGCACCGAACACAATCACCCAGGCCCGATCCCCATAACCCCATGCATTTACCCTAGCTAGTCCCCTTGACACTAAGGGGCAATTTAGCATGGCCAATCCACCTAACCTGTAGACTGTGGGAGAAAACCGGAGCACCTGGAGGAAACCCAGGCAGTTACGGGGAGAATGTGCAAACTCCACACAGACAGTCATCGAAGCCAAGAATTGAAACAGGGTCCCTAGTGCTGTGATGCAGCAGTGCTAACCACTGTGTAACCATGCCACCCAAAAACTTACTGGTCAGTTTGTCGCTTAGGAACCATGCCTGTGATGACTTCAGCCAGGATAATGAGGTTGACTTGCCAGAATATTAAGGACCTAATGAATCTTAACACCTAGTGCGGAGGGCGAGCAGGTCGGGAGGGCGACCTCCTCGTGAACCTGTCCCTGGGCCTGGCGAGGCGAGGCAAGCTATCAATAGGTCTAGGCAGCGGGCGGTCGACGGGGCCGTCCACCCAGACTGTCTGCCCCTCTACCGCGGCTACATTTATGGTCAGGTGTCCCTGGATAGGGAGTTTGCGGTGTCCATGGATGCAATAGATGCCTTCCGTGTCCTCTGTGCACCGCAGGGGCTGGGGTGCATTATAGACGCCAGCAATCACATTTTGATTTAATGTTCTAGGTTTCCTTTGGACTTTGTTTTTTGTTCAGACTGTCCCCCCTTCCTTTTGGGGGGCTGCCCCTTTTAATTTGTCCCTAAGTTAATTTGAGTTTATTTGGTTGGTACCTTAAAAGAGCTACCTAATGAGTCTTAACACCTAGTGCAGAGGGGAGCAGGTCGGGATGGCGACCTCCTTGTGAACCTGCTCCTGGGCCTGGCAAGATGCGCCATCAAGAGGTCCAGGCAGCAGGCAATCGACGGGGTCATCCATCCTGCCTGCCTCTCTACTGTGGCTATATTCACAGCCAGGTGTCCCTGGAGAGGGAGCATGCGGTGTTCATGGGCACAGTTGATTCTTTCTGCGCCCACTGGGCACCGCAGGGGCTGGGGTGTATTATTGACCCTGATAATCACCTTTTGATTTGATGTTTTAAGTTTCCTTTGTACTTTGCCTCTTATTTCAGGCTGTTCCCCCTCCTTTTGGGGAGCTGCCCCTATTAAGTTGTCCCTGAATTAATTTGATTTTGTCTAATTTGTTGGTACCAAAAAGAGATACTGAATGAGTCTTAATTGATGGTTAAATCAGGGCGCCTCATGCTCCCTATTTAAAGCAGGGGTGTCAGACTCCCAGCCTGCATTCAGCAGGGAGTAACTGGAGAGCTGGCTGTGTATAGATGTATGGTGTAAATAAAGTAACTTGGTGATGGGACTTTCACCTCCATGGAGTTATTACAGTGCCCTAAAGGAGTGTTGGTGCTCGTGGACTTTCATTCGATTGGTCTATGATTATTTATTTATGTCATTAACACTTCAATTAACACTGCAATTAAGTTACTGCATTTACCCTAGCTAGTCCCCCTGCCACTAAGGGGCAACTTAGCATGGTCAAACCACCTAACCCACATATCTTTGGACTATGGGAGAAGATAGGAGCACTTGGAGGAAATCCAGGCAGACATGGGGAGAATATACAAACTCCATACAGACAGTCACCAAACTGAGGGAAATTTTAGTATGGCCAACGTACCTAACCAGCATGTCTTTTGGACTGTGGGAGGAAAACTGATCACCCAGAGGAAACCCACGCAGACATTGGGTGAACTTGCAGACTCTGCATTGCTAGGCAAATTACTGCTGTGGTTTGCCGTTGCCTTCTGCAGTGTGACTGAGATGTGGGCTCGCTTGCAGGCCACTGGAGTTGTGGGAAGGCATGGCCCCTCATTCAACTGACCCCCCCCCACTCCCCCCCCCTCCCCCGGCAGGGTGGGCAGGCTCAAAGTGGGTTGGGTTCCTCATTCAGTTTTTAAGTTTTTAACCTCCCACTCAATCCTACGCATACTTTTTGGGGATTCAAATTACCCCCATTGTGTTTGGCTCCCACCACGTGAAGCATACTGTGTATATGATTACATTCCATCAGTGTCCTTTTACTGTGGAAACCCATTCTTTTTCTGAACTGATTTTCTTCCTCCTCCATTATTAAGTCTCTGCCTGTTGGGAAGGCCAATACAGCTGCTTAGTCATCCTGAACACGTAGGGGGTGTGGGGGTGGTGGAGTGCATTTCAGATGCATTGAAATTGCCAGCACTTTGGTTCACTATAATGTCAATCTCATTAAGAAAATTGAGAAGAAAGTTGTGATGAAACCCTTCGCATTTATTTAACCAAAGTTATGTGACTTTGGGCTCTGCTGCCTTTGAATGTCTGAATGTGAACCGATGCCAGTGTAATTGCCAAATAAATCCAGGCCAATCATGTATTGCATACTGACTCTCTGTGTAAATGAGCACTTTGGTGGATGTGTCTCAGAAAATTGTGGAAACTCACGTCATAATTCTTTTATAAAGCCAGTGTAAATTATGTAAAAAGTTACGTGCAACTTTCCCTGGGAAAGAAAATGGCACGCCAACAACGTTTTCCAGGAAATTCCAGGCTAAATTGAATGATTCCAAGTCAAAACATTATCCCTAACTACAAAAGGATTAAGGAAGGCAATTGTACAAAATCTTGTGCCCTCTCCCATGGTGAGTCAGGTGGAAGGGTGATGGGGGACCATGCCACATTCCTACCTCCACCCCACTTTGTCCAAAGCAGGAAGGTCCGTGGATGGCCTTTACACCCCATCACCAGTTGAGGCCCTTAAACAAGTAATTAACCCAGCAACAGTTGGAGGGGGCTCACTATGCAGGGAACACAATGAACAAATCCGTGTGGGATTGCTTGCTGGTTACTGGCATTGGGAGGGTAGAGGTGATCTCTCCTTCAAAGGCATTCAGTGTCTGATTGAGAGATACAGCACCTGAAAGCAGGGGCCCCCTGATAGTCACAGCCACATATCTGCCCCTGCTTCTAAGCCCTAGCTTCCTCTTGGCTCCCACCCTGTGAACCCCCTCCCACCATCATTCACCTCTGCGCCAGGGATCTGGTGACAATCCAAGGACTCTTGTGGGTGTCATACCAGCAGTAGCCACCACCTTCCCAGTGGCACTGTCATTCAGCAGAGTTGTCAACCTCTGAGTGGGGGCCAGTAGCTCTCACTGGGCGGGACGTGCGATCCTTGGGTTCTTGATTACTGGGGGAAAGCCCATCGCTGGCCTGAGTGGAACAAACTTCCCAAAAAAGAGGCGACACAGGGTTCTCACTGGCTGTCCAGGTGGCGGCCAAGATCCTTTTGCTTTCACAAGATTCCGGCCAATGTTTGAGGAACATTGCACTGTGTCTTCTGCATCTGCTTCAATTGTGTCAGCATCGCAGACCAATATCTGTATTACACCAACATTTTATCCATGTTTTTCAAACTCTTTTTTAAATAAGTGCAGAAATGGGTGGAACAGATAATAAATGGCTGGAAATGTTCTGTGTGTGGTTAGGGTTGCCAACTGTGACTAAATGTATTCCTGGGGCTTTCATCACAAGGCTTTTCTCCACGCCAACACATCGCTGCCTTGCTACAGACAATTGAAAGCAAATAGGCTCATTATACAATTGGATGATGCTTGACTATCATCTAAGCAATCTTTATTCTGCCCTCTCCCTCCAACCCCCCCCCAAACATTTTCAATGTTTTTATACCTGGTAGAGAGCAATATTGGATCAAAATGACAAAAAAAGAAAATATATTTTAACGTTTCGTTGATTTTTCTCCAGCGTTGCATTGAGCTATGTCCTAGAGATTGGTCTTAAATTCCTCGGGACTCCAGGTTAATCCTGGAGGGTTGGCTACCCACAGTGTGGCAGTTATCCCTTGGCAGTGCTATAACCTGGCTTTTTCTGAGGAAGAAATTGGGCAGTTTCTGATCAAATGAATTGAAAGAGTTTCACAGTAAAGAGGGCATTTTTTCTCTTATGGAATTCAAGTACGAGTGTAAATGTTTCATGTTGTCTTTTTTTTTCTATTTAGGTAATCCAATTTGTTTTGTTCCAAAAGTCCGTTTGGAAAAGATCCGTTTGTTGAATGTATAAGTTCACACATCCGGGTATAAAGGAATTGTCACACCAAGTACGTGACATATTTACTCAAATGATTTGCCTGAAACCATATGAGCTGCAGAAAAATTCCAGTAGGAAGATTATACTCTGCAGATCAATGATTTCTCCTGTTTCTCTCCTCTTACAGCTAAAGATGTTATTCACAGTGGACCAAAAACTGCAGTAAATTGACATTATTAAAACTGCTTTCTCTACCATGCTGCAGGCTGCAAGAATTACTTTATATTCAATATTGCTTTCGTCTTTCTGGATCCAAAATAGCTCACAATTCAAGCCAAACCTCATGCTTTAATAAGGACTGAGCCAAATGCTAAAATTGCCCCTTAGTGTCCTAAGATGCTTAGGTTAGAGGGATTAACAGGTAATAATATGTAGGAATATGGGGGTAGGGCCTGGGTGGGATTGTGGTCGGTGCAGGCTCGATGGGCCGAAGGTCCTTTTTCTGCACTGTAGGGTTCTATGGTAAAACTAAAGGGCAGAGTTGCCCCATGCCCCACCAGCAGGTTTAGTGGTGGGTGAGTGAGGTCTTGGGGGGGCGGGGATGTTAGTAGAATTTGACAGGAGTCTAAAGATTGCTTTTACACTGGTGTGAATTTCCCATGCGATCTTCCGCTGATGCCCGCCATGGCGGATCGGGTAACCCGCCGCTAGCCAGCATGAAACCAATTGGCATCTTGCTAGTGGAATACTAATGAAAACCCGACTGGAATCTTCCATCCTTTACCCAATTCTCCATGACACCAGCAGGAAAACACACCAGTCCAGAACATGCTTGGAACAATGTGGCATGTAGAACTCGGGACTCCCCTGAATAATGCCTGGGGCTGCCACCAAGGTTGTGGATGGAAGTCGCCAGCAACCCTGGGCACAAGGACACCACGGCAGTGGGTGGTAGTAGAAGCATCTTTCAGCATTCTCCAGCTTCAGAGTGATCCTGGAGATCCATCTTTCTTCAACGGTTGATCAGTGATGTAGGATGCCTTTTAAATATGCCAACCAATTATGATGTCAGAATATGCACCATCATGCCCGTCTTGCCACAGAATACTCCACTAACCTCTGGGTACATAATTAATGAGGCCAGGGTGGCACAGTGGTTAGCACAGCAGCCTCACAGTGCCAAGGACCTTGGGTCACTGTCTGTATGGAGTTTGCACATTATCCCCATACCTGCATGGGTTTCCTCCGGATGCTCCGGTTTCCTCCCACAGTCTGAAAGATGTGCAGGTTAGGTGCATTGGTTGTGCTAATTTCTCCCTCAGTGTACCCAAACAGGCACCGGACTGTGGTGACTCAGGGATTTTCACAGTAACTTCATTGTAGTGTTAGTATAAGCCTACTTGTTACTAATAAATGAATTTTAACTTTAAGAAATGGGGCACGACCTTACCGGCCATTCACACCATGCTCCCACTGTAGCAAAGACGGAAAATTTAGCATCCAGCCAAATCCCTGTTCACTGCAGCAGGATGGGAAAATCCCGCTGTCATGAACAGTCAGATAATTCTAGCCGTGGCCCCAACACAGGGCTGAATGCCAGGTGGGAGAATTCTGCCCATAGTATAATTAAAGAACAGATAACACTCGAAATGCAGTGTACATCAGTCATGATCTGTTAACAAAAAGTAGCAGGTTGTGCTATTTTGAGAATCTGTCCAATGCCACAAAATTTTTTTAGCTATGCAGGACTTGCTGCATAGTTTGAATATTTTTTGCTATTTTTCCTTTAGCTTTCCAGCATGTGCAGTTTTTCTTTTGTATTTGTAGACCCTATCATTCAATTATTATGCTGTAAAAATTCTGTGATATTGTAACATTATTTCACCGAATTGATTTGACTGCCGCAGTATAAATAGTAAGTATGAAGTAATCTAAAGAAATGTTTTACATACTGGGGGACAAGTTCAACTATGACAGTGGTGCAAATCCAATAGTCTATAGATCTGCTGCCTGGTGTGACCCCAGTTGCTGTTATAGCAAGTGTTAAATGCCAAGCTGCCCAATTCTCAAAGGGAAACCTGAGCAAGCTATCAAAACAATTTGTAATTTGTATTTCGTGGGAGGGTCTCTAAAATCAGGAGAAAGAATTTCAAACCACTTGTGAAGATTTTAAAAACTAAATTTAAACATTTTTAAAAAAGTTGTTTAAAAATGAAACGTAAAGGCGCAATGTTACAATTACAGAGTTAACAATATTTCTGCAAATATTTCCCCAAATGCTTTCTGCTTAATTAACACAGAGTTAAACATCTCTTCTAGGCAGTAGTCCTCATTAATTTTAATCTATGAAATTCCAGTAATATTACTACAAATCTACTTTTGCTATAGGGGAAATCCTTTTTGATATTGAGAAGCCAAAACCTGTCTCTAAAATGTTGCAGATGCAAATACTTTTCTCTGAGAGTGACAGCAATTGTTTTTTCATGGGTCTGCTTCCAGCATACACATTGCTTCAGGATTTCATAGCCATACCTATTGTTGCTGTCTGCTATCTCTCTTTAAATATGTTTTCTTTTTTACGTTTAACACTATTGTTTAATCTTTCTTTGGAAGTTTCTTTTCTCAGAATTTGCTGGTCTTTCATGGTATTTTGTTGGCCACTGCTTTTGGGTAAACATAAACTTAATACTTTGCTTTATTTTACTTATGATCTGCCCCAATTGTACATGTTCCTTTTGAAATACAATAGTTAACTTCAAGTTACTTCCCTTATCTTCCTAATGTGAATTTCTATTCATGCTGTGTACTCTGCCTATCTTCACCCTGCTCAGTTTCCCATTTCAAAATGCCTGCTTTCACACCTAACTCCTTTTTGATGTTTTTAACCTTGCTGTCTCACTGTCTTCACTCTAATTAAATAAGGGAATAAATAAGGCGCTTAAGGGTAATCATGGCAGGAGGGCTCACATCCTTGATATGCTCTTCCTGAGCTTTGTGAAAAAATCATAGCTGCTTCTGTTGCCCACTGAGTGTGTCATAATACTTCTGCTGGCGAACTGCATTTCGGAGCAGGAGCTGAGGGTGGATTCACAGTGGAGCATCTATGATGCTGAGCAATTTATGGATAGCACGTTCAGTGAGGTGGTCACATGGCAAGTGAAGATTGAACAGGCAGAAAACATATATGTGACCATCAGGCAGAGTAGAGGAAGGCAGGTAGTGCAGGAGTCCCCATTGGCCATCCCCCTTTCCAATAGATATATCGATTTGGATACTGTTTGCGGAGATGACTGTGCAGGGGAAAGCAGCGGCAGCCAACCTCATGGCACCATGGGTAGAACTGCTGCACAAGAAGGGAGGAGGAAGAATGATGGGGCTATAGAGATTGGGGATTCAATTGTAAGTGGAACAGATATGCTTGCCTGTGGCCACATAAGAGACCATCCAGGTGGCACCATCCAGGATGGTGCATTGCTCCTTGGTGACAGAGTGAGGGATGTCAGGATACAGGGCATCCTGAAGGGGGAGAATAAATGGCTAGATATTATGGTTCATATTAGTACCAATGATGTTGGTAAAAAGAGGGATGAGGTCCTTCCAGTGGAATTTAGGGAACCAGGAAGTAGATTAAAAAATAGAATCCAGGAAGTAGTAATCACTGGATTACTTAGGGTGCCAGGCACTAGGGAGTATAGAAATAGGAGATTAGTCCAGATGAATGCATGGCTGGAGAGATGGTGCAGGAGGGAGGGCTTTAGATTTCTGGGACATTGGGATTTTGAGGGGGATGGTGGGATCTGTGCAAGGTGGATGGGGTGCACCTAAACTGAAACGGGACCAGTGTCCTCGCAAGCAGGCTTGCTCGCGCTGTCGGGGAGGGTTTAAACTAACATGGCGGGGGTTGGGGAGGGTCAGATCCTGCAAGAAGGTTTGGCGGGGGAAGATGCACAGCCAAATTAGAAGCGACAGCAAGCAAGTCAGGAAGGCATAGAAGTTATAGCCTAGTTAAGGCACAAGGGAGTTTGGCAAGATTGGATGGTATTTAATTTACTGCAAGTCTGAAAAACAAAGCAGATGAGTTGAGGGCGCAAACTGAAACATGGGATATGATATCATTGCTGTCTCTGAAACATGGCTAAGAGGGGTAGGATTGGCAGCTCAGTATTCCAGGATATAGGATCTTCAGGCAAGACAGGGAAGGAGGTAAAGAGGAAGGGTTGATACTCCAATTTTGATCAGAGAATCAATTACTGCAGTAAGGAGGGACAGCATCCTAGAAAACTCTTCCAATGAAGCCATACGGATAGAACTTAAAAACCCAAAAGGATCGATCACATTGGGGGCAGTGTTCTACAGACCTCTAACAGTCTGAGAGAAATTGAAGAGTAGATATGGAGGCAAATTTCAGAGAAATGTAAAAGTAATAGGGTACTAACAGCAGGGGACTTAAATTTCCCAACAGTAACTGGGGTAGTCATAGTATGAAAGATTTGGAGGGAGCAGAATTCATAAAATGCATCCAGGAGAACCTTTTAAAGCAGTATGTAGGAGGTTCTACAAGAGAGGGGGTGGTCCTGGATTTAATCTTAAGTGACAAAGCTGGGTAAGTGGTTGAAGTATCAATGGGGGAGCTTTTGCAGACAGTGATCATAACTTTATTAGATTCAGAATTGTTATGGAAAAGAACAAGGGTGGGCCAGTAAACAAAGTTCAAAACTAGGGGAGGCTGATTTTAATAAGATCGGATATGATTAGGTCAGAGTAGACTGGGAGCAAACGCTTTAGATGACACCTTTCCTTTCTTTACTGAAGATCAAGAGTAGACTGATGGCGATTGGATTTGTCTTGCTTTTTGTACAGGATATATCTGGGCAATTTTCCACATTGTCAGGTAGATACTAATGTTGTAACCGTACTGGAACAGCTTGGCTAGGGGTGAGACAAGCTCTGGAGCACAAGTCTTCATTACTTTTGCTGAATACTGTCAGGGCTCAGAGTCTTTTCAGTACCCAGTGCCCTCAGGCATTTCTTGATATCACGTGGAGTGAATCGAATTGAGTGAAGACTGACACCTCTGATGCTGGGGCCCTCTGGAGGAGGCTGAGATCGATCATCCATTTGGCACTCCTGGTTGAAGCTTGTTGTGAATGTTTCAGTCTTGTCATTTGCACTGATGTGCTTTGCTCTGGATGAATTGGGTTTGCCTTTCTGTAAGAAGATTCACAGATGGTCGACAGATTAGAGGAGAGCACGTATGTAGTTGAACCAGCCAGGTACATTTAGAGATATCAAATGTGACTCTGCCTGCCTTGAGTGAATTGTTGCTCAATGCCAACAAGTTCATATTAAGTAAAACAAACAGTTTAATTGGATAACTTTTTTTTACATTAAACTACGCGGGGTGCAGGTGTCTGTAGGAGAAGGGCCACAGAAGCACAAAGTTTAGGACCCTGTGGTCCCAATCTCTCTGTCGAGTTTTTGGTTACTCTTAACCTTTCTGACTCTCCCTTTCTGACATAGTGATTTAACGCCATCGCTTGAGTGAGACCAGAAATTCCTGCCTGAGGTCAACAAACATTTCCATTGTCCACCCCTCACCCCGCTCCAAATCTATGACGGGCACGGCAGTAAAATTCCAATGAGTGTCTGTTTGCACTGCACTGATGTGTTAATTGCCTTTGGACCCCTCCTTTATGTTAGGGCATAGCCCCTTTAAGGGAATGGGACATGAACCTCTGGTGTGGGCTGAGCTGTTGAAAACCACTCTGTGTGGGCAGTCAACATTTCGAGTGTGGAGTGAGTAGACCTAATAAAGCGCTGTGTTTCCCTCATGCCTGACTGTGGAGTAATCATTGAAGAGAACCCTCGGTGCAACAGTATTTACCGTTTTGCATTGCAGGTGCTACGTAAGTTTCTTATTCTTATCCTTCCCACAGAGGGCAATCAAAATGGATAGATCTGGAGAAACTTTGAGTGCCAATGGCAATTAGTCTGAATTTGTCCCCAGAGTTTACCTATCTTCAGTGGCCACTGACTGTGACAAGGTAAACCAAGTGATTGCAGAGGCTGCAATCTTAGCAGCCATGCTAGGACCGGACCTGCCTGTTCCCTCTACCACTGACAATCTCAGAATTTGCAGGGTCAGTGGGACGGTACCTCAATAACATTTGTATTGGTCTAATCGTTGCCAGGCCTATATATGTACGAATAGGGAGTATCTGTCCAAGAATATATGCTTCCGGCAAATTCAACTTGGGCCACCATTGTAGGGATACCCAAACCAATGCTCTCATAGCTTTGTAAACTCCATATAGATAGTCCTCCCTAAGACATAAAGTGATAGAAAAAGAGAAATAAGGTTAAAAGATGGCTGACAAAAAAAAATCCTTGTTCATTGTTTTTCTGGAGTGCGAGAGCACTTACAAAATGGATAACTTTTTCCTAAACATTTTAATAAATTAGCTTTTTCATGCTTCATAATTCATTGGTTTATTTCATTGCTTTTTGGGAGCATGCTGAGAGGACAGAACATCGATGCAAATGATACGCAACTGGGTCATTGATTCTCTTAGTTGTTCATTTGCATATTAATGACACTCAACGCTTTGCAAGTGGGAAATATCAAACTTCTGTTTTGATGCACGCTGGTTAATGGTAATTGTGTTTCCACTAGAGAGCACTGAAAATCAGGTCCTAAGCCAGAAAATAGCATAGTAAGCCTTAGTGGAAATTGATTATGTTAGGGTTTCACATCTCGAGGCAGGGTGAAAGAAGTTGGAAATACACAGGTGGTCCATAAACACTTGAAAAAGAATCAGTTTATCATTTCTGATGAGAGCCTTTGGCAGAACTGACAAATGAAACCAGTCATGCCCCTTATAGGACAGCCCTAATTCTGGGCTTACTACAGTTCTTCTGCTGGGAAAGCAAGACTGAAACGTTCTTCCTTATGGACAGGATTCTCTGATCGTGCCTGCCCTGAGACCAGAAATTCCTGACTGAATTCAACAGATCTTTAAATGGTCTTTTCCATTCCACCCGTGACAATCCCCGTGCAAGTGGATCAGGAAAGTTTACCCCTGCCATTTCATACTTAAAATCCGCCTTTTGTCTCCTGCGAGTCTTTTAGAGACCAGTTGAGTCCATGTGTTCTGTCTTTGCATGGTGTGCCCATTGTCCATCCATGAGTACCCCAAAATAATTCAATTTTCAAATTGTATTGAGAGCTGCCATGGGTCTTAAAATGTTTCCAAAAGAAAGGTTTACACAAAGGTTAGAGGGCAAATGAGTGTAGTAGGAGGTGAGTTAATTCTCTTCAATAGATGAGCTATTAATTGGAGCCAGTACCAGAATTCTTGCTGGAACCCCATGTCGTTGCTTCCGAGACTGCGCCATGACTGATAATAGCACCTTGCCGCATCCTGAACAACCATAGAGAATTACCCGCTAGTTTTGGTGTCTACCTTTTGCCTCACAATACGTATTAAAAAATCATCATCATGCTGTGAGTGATATTAAGCGATAAAGCTTTTTGACATTCATCCATTCATTATTTGAACAGAGGTGCCAACTCATTTATTTGTAAACATCTTGGGTAAAATAACAGGCAGAATATCACATGAGTGCATTAAATCTTTCTTCGACGACTTCAATAACAACATGTACTGAGTCACTGTTTTAGCTACAGAACAGAAAATGCAAATCCTTTTGAAAAATTCAATTTCCTCTTGCACGCAACGAGTCTGCTTTCATTGTGATTGATGTTGATGCTAGGATTCGTATTTGCCAAAGGTCTTGACTTGAAGATGCAGTAATGGAAAATCATATAGCTCTTACTAATTGCATATGATACCTGTTCCGTGGCTGGTGGATTTCAACCACATGCAGGATAATTACAAACATTTACAAAACGATTCCTATCCGGCGTGTCCTTTTTTTCAATAAAATATATATGATTGAATCATTTAAATTAAATGATCTAACTGTTCTGGCGTCACACGTGCTGTTGGTGAATCTGGGTTCTCAGCTTGTCCTATCTCCAATAACCTAATGATTTTGAAATACAGCGTTACATCCTGCAACTTGTTAGCTCCGTTCCTTTGAAGGAAATTCCCTGACGATGAACATTTTCATGTTATTACTGGAACTGTCATCAGAGGAGGTGTGCAAAACAGAGGACTCAATTACCACGGTGTTTTTTTTTGCTTGCTGTTCTTTCTTCTTAAGCAATTTCCTGAAATGTAATTCTCTTTTGTGCTGACTTTTCTTAGGAAGCGGATATTCTGTGCGCTCAGTTTTATTGCAGACGTTAATGGACTTAAAGTTAGGTTTTCAGCAAAATTAGAAGGACTGTAACCACAAATGAAAAGAATTTCTTGTTGAATTCTCAAACTGAAGTATGTCCTCCAACTGTAAGAATTGCTTGCTAGGTAAATTACAGTTATTACAGTCTTTGCAAAAAAAAACTTCACTTGTTTCTGACATTGCTAGGATACCGATCTAAATTATTTCTGTTGTCCGCTCATTATTTATGTTTTGTGTGTATACGCACATAAATGTAATGTACTATCTCTGCCCCCACAAAGTGCTCTGTTCCATTTAACAGGCAGATGTAGCCTCCAGCCCTTATGCTGCCAGTTGAGGTTTGTGAAACAGTCTGAAGACGACTGTTCCAACAGTTTGCTTTCCCTGCCTTCCATGGTGCAGCACCCACACTCCCCAGCACCATACCATCCTCCATGGCACAGTACCCAGTCTCTGAAAACAGTATCTGCCCTTCATGGTTGGGTACCTACCATTGATGGCACTAGTCCGCAACCCTAAATCACCTGTTGACAGCACCACAAAGATTAGCAGCTGAATGAAATACACTTTTTAAATGAATATTTGCATCAGTGGCGAGCCCAGTTTCAAGATTTGGGCCTGAACAATGATTGAAAGATGAAGGGAAATTATAATGTTCTGAAGACATTCAATAAAATGCATCATTTCAGCAATTCACCAAAGATCCTTGGACAGCATCTTGCAAACCCACGGCCACTTCCATCTAAAAGGACATGGGCAGCAGATACATGGGAACCACCACCACCTGCAAGATCCCCTCCAAGTCACTCACCATCCTGACTTGGAATCACTGTTCCTTCACAGTCACTGGGTCAAAATCCTGGAATCCCCTTCCTAACGGCATTGTGGATCAACCCACAGTACGTGGACTGCAGCGATTCAAGAAGGCAGCTCATCACCACCTTCTCAAGGGTAACCAGTGATGGGCAATAAATGCTGGCCGGCCAGTGACTCCCACAAATTAATAATAAAAAAACACAAGAGGCCTGTTAGAAAAGTTCAGATGTATGGTGCAAGAAAATGTTGTTTACAAATGAAAAGGTTTAGGCTGGAATTTCCCAGCCCAGTTTTCCGTGGAAGTCACAGAGGGCTGGAGCGGAAAGTATTGGGAGAATGCCAAAAATTGGTTTTACATTATTATAGCACAAGGTTATGGTTGGCCGCTTCACCTGCGAACGAGGTGGGGGTGGGGTGGGGGTGGTAGCAGGGCGATGAGATTCCCCCGTAGCACATGGAGAACTTCATTTTGAAACATTTGCATCTCACTGAAAGACCTGCTCACCAGAATCATCTCCAGCACACTGGATCATCCAGACATTTTGACATGCAATTAGAACGACTTGTTTCACACTGGTACATAACCAAAGTGCACCTAGCCACCTGTGCTTCACCAGTGACTTTGAGGTTACTTTGCCAACCTTGTATCGCACAGCACTCACAGCAATCAGTTCCAACCTTTCCAATCAAAGGTGAAAGAGAGAATGTCCAGGCTGTGTCGAGTCCTTGATTATGCTGTCTGCTTTCCGAGGCAGCGGGAAGTGCAGATGGAAGGGAGGCTGTTTTGCATGATGGATTTGTAGTTTCCTGCAGTCTTAGTCAGGACAGGAACCATACCAAGCTGTGATACATCTGGATAGAATGCTTTCTACGGCACATCAGTAGAAATTGATAAGAGTTGTCATGTACATGCTGAATTTCCTTAGCCTCCTGAGAAAGTAGAGGCTTTGGTGGGCTTTCTTAAATAAAGCATCAGCGTGAGGGGACCAGGATAGGTTGTTGGTGATATGGACACCTAGCAGCTTGAAGCTCTCAACTATTTGCTGACCTCTTATGGACAGTGTTAGCACTGACCATCATTCCCTCCAAGGCCGAAATAGTGAGATTCGTGGACCTGCTGTGGCTACAGCTGGAGTACAGGATATCATGCAGGCTTCCATGGCATCCAGCCTGCACTGAAGAAAGGCATCACTGAACCCAGGGTCTTGGATGCTTTTGGACCATGTCTTCAGTGAAGCAGCCCTGGGCTACAAGCGTTCTGTGCACTGTTTAAATATGGTGCCTAGATTGAGGAGACAGTAGGTCAGTTGAATCCTAGACCGCCCATCCACAATCTGGTGTGTTTGCCCTGCATGCATAATTAATAAGATGGGAAGCGGACAATATGGTGCAAAAACCCACCAATGCGGCAAGTGGGAAAACTTGCTTTTTCATCAAGGGCAATGGGGAGGAAAATCCTGTCCTTTGGTTAATTGTGTGATGCTCAGTTTAGTGAAGGCTTGGAAATGATTATTATTTCTACATAACATCCAGGTGCTTTGTGCTTCTGCTAAGCCTCAGGAGGCTAAGGAAGTTATAGCTGCTAACTTACAGATCAGATGTTTGGTAATTATTGATTTTAATTTGTTAAATATGCCCTCAAGATATAAACATACATTTGTGGTCACTATTAATGTTCCAGTAGACCAGCTGGTAATAATACATTTCTGATATTCATCTAATGTCTCACCATCTTTGCAACTCAGAATGCAGGTAAAACCTCAAGTTTACAAATAGCATAATTGCTGTTTTTTCCTGTCCCTCCATTTTCAAATTTCGTCCAATTCCGTGCGTTAAATTTACACATTTTGTCAAATTGCAGTTTTCTAAAGGAGACTCTCAAGATCGGATAAACGCTAGCAGAAGTCCTAAGGTGGAATTTAATGCCCCCTCATCCTCCCCTCCCTTTCCTCAGGGAGCAGGCTGGAAGGCAGCGAGGGTGGAGGGGGGTGGGTGGCATGGAGAGCATGTTTGTTTTCCTTCATCAGGAAACACCTTCAAGGTGTTTCACCTTCAACAATCAAGGTCGTTGTCACCGTTCCCATCCCTTGGGCCAATTGATTCCCAAAGTGGTCAATTAATAGTCACTTAAAGGCCTCATCCCACTGTCAAGGTTGCCAGATATACCATGGTGGCTTGCCTGCTGTCTTGAGGGAATCCCATATGATAGAGATCCACCCTTCGCAAGAGCAACAACTCTCCCCACTCTCAGTGACCATCCTATTGCCACCTTCAGACCTCACTTAACCTTTCTTCAAGTGCTCTCAGCCGTCGATACTTCCTCACCCTATAGCTGCGATCTCAGAACTGACCACTACTAATGGATGTGCTGCTGAGGCTGTTGAACTGCCAGCCCTGTGTTTGGGAGCCGCCTCTCATTTTCAGCCCCAGTAGCCAGACTTTGGCCTCCAGGATAAAACCCAGCCCAGTAAATACTTTAGTTGACTCCAATAGAGTACCATTTTCCCTTGGTGTCTAAAGTTTAATGCAAATCAAAATAACAAACATTGGTGCACAATTAGAAATTTGGAGAGAAATTTCTCTGACTGGATATTCTTGGAGAACAGTTTTCAAATTGATTTAATCCGACTGATGCCTAGATTAAATCTTGTACTATATTCAATAAACACGCAAGCTGATATTATAATCTAATAGGTGATTTTATTTCAGACTCTCTGGACAAGTCGGGAACATTTAATTTAGGAGCGGACCCTGGAGTATAATTACTATAATATGCTTGTGCCCATTTGGGAGCTCTTCATTGTGCGATTAAAAATCTGTGGAATACAGATCACCTTGTACTCCCAATCATGAAGCCATTGTTCCAGACAGTCTCAATGGATAGATCCAGTTGGCTGTCAGCAATAGATTCATTATATCTCAGCTTGTCCACTAGATAGACCACTCCATAATAACAGGCACCTCATCTCAGGGACTGGAGGGAGCTGCACTGCCTGACAGCTGTACCAACCTGCTGGCGGTCAATTGCACTGAGTATACTCATTCAGAAAAAAAAGTCAAGTAAAATTTTGATAATCAAATAAACAAAATGTCCCCTATTGACTTTCTGTGAGCTGAATAAAATACGTGTTCCTCCGATGAATAAGAGAGTAGCATTCATCTCTGCTAATTGGTTTTAAATATATTGTTGTTGCAGGCTACTCTTGATAGAACATTGTTAATGACGAGTAAAAAAAAAAGATGCTATTATCCTCAAAACACGTTTAAATATTCATGCAATAGTGTACAATTAAAATGCATATTTGCTACCAAGCATATGACTGATCTGCTTGCAGTTAGATCTGATAAGCATATTCACAATTCCAATATACAATCATGTAAATGTTCATTTGGTTCAGCTGCTACAATCCTGATTAAATCTGTTCAGAGCAGAACCTGAAATTTTAAGCACTACATGGAGGGAAATTGGTATTAAAAAATGAAATATTGAATATCAAATGCGCAAATGTCCACTCAGTTGCCGATCTTGTGCAATTGTTGGACACCGGAACAATTTGTTGGACAGCAACATTGAGGATAAAGACTGTGGAAAGGATTTAATTTTCATAGAACCATAGAATTTCAACAGTGCAGAAGGAGGCCATTCGGCCCATCAAGGCTGCACTGGCAACAGTCCCATCCAAACCCTATCCCTGTACCCCCACTTGTTTACCTTGTTAAATCTCCCTGACACTAAGGGGCAATTTAACCTACACATTTTTGGAGTGTGGGAAGAAGTGTCTGGACAAAACCCACGCAGACTCAGGGAGAATGTGCAAACTCCACGCAGACAGTCACCCGAGGCCAGAATTGAACCCAGGGCCTCGAGTCTCCCAAAAATGCCAAATTGGTGGGAAAATTTTCTAAATTCCAACTGTTTTGTCAGTTTAGCTTCTCACCTATATAGAGACAATTTCCTCAGGTGAATGTAGCTGTTACTAGGGGGCATGACTAAAAGGTTCATGGTAGGATATATAGGAGGGATGTCCGTGGTAGAATCTTCACTCAAGAGAGTGGGTGGGGTGTGAAATACACTGCCTGCTGTGATAGTGGAGTTGGACACTTCAGGAACTTTCAAGCGGTTATTGGATAGGCACATGGAACACACCAGAATGATAGGGAGTGGGATAGCTTGATCTTGGATTTGGACATAGCTCGGCATAACATCGAGGGCCAGAGGGCCTGTACTGTATTGTTCTATGTTTCTATGTTTTTATCTTTCACCTAAATATCCGCACTCTGTGCATTGAAGAGGTCCCAGTTGGGAATCTTACTAAAAACCCGGGGAGGAGGGGTGGGGCCTTTTCGCGCTGGAGTTTGACAGTTCTGGAACTCTGCGCATGTGCAGTGGCCCCAAACTGTCGACCTCCCATTTGCTGGCCGTCTCGATCACTGGCCAGCCCAGGACCTCCTCAGTTCTGCTCCTCCAGCCCCCTCTGTGGCCCGATTGTGGCCTCCATAACAATTCCCAGGCTAGCTCTGAGCTGCCCCCTTCATCCCATAGTGCCCTGCTGTCCAAGCCCCACCCCCCATCAGTGGAAATCCCCCACACCCCCTCACCCCCCGCTGACACCCCCTCTGCTGACTCCCCCACCCCGATGTCAGATCTCCCTGGAGGCAGTGCCCATCCCCTGACAGACAATCCCCCCACCCTGCAGCTCACCCCAATTGCTGCCCTCTTTCCATTTCAGACCAATCTCAATGCAGAGTGGCAGCCGGACCTCCCACACCCACCGATCGCCCCAGGCTCTGCACACAATAGGCCTCACCCCCTTGGCACTGCCCGATTCCTGATAGGTATGGGCACATTGCCCCTTGGGTAGTGGCAGGGGGCACAGGCTGGCTCATGCCCGGGGAGCACTATCACACCACCGCCCGACCCAATGTGGGGGGGGGGGTGGGGTTTCCTACTAGTTCCCCGAATATGGGGAGCTAGTCTGAACCCCGCTGGAATGAAGTACTCCAGGCAGAATAAGAGATTCAGGTCCGGATGATTAACTGATAAACACACTTATAAATTAAAAATAGATATATATTAAAAATAGATTTAAATGACTTAACTGCCTTCCCGCCAGTTTCCAGTGTGGTCTGACCGGTGACTGTTCGCGGCACATGCGCAAATCCCTGCTCATGGTCAGAGACGCGTATCTCCCGCTGTGACCCGACAGAAAAGCTGCAGGTCACAATAGGAGAATCGCAGTCCAGGTTTCCGGTGCTGTGAGGCAGCAGTGCTAACCATTGTACCACCATGCCTCCCGATTTTATTCATTGGTACTTTCCAATTTCTGTGAAGATATGTAATATGTTCATGTAATGCATCCCTGTCAATAGGGTGCACCAACGGTGATTTTTCACCTTTTGTTTTGTGCCTATTGTTTGCTGAGTTCCCAGATGCAGTGAAGGCGGAGAAGGGGCAGCAGCCTGTTGCACCATTTTTCGGCCTCCATTGCACTGCTGCCTCACAGTGCCAGAAACCCGGGTTCGATTCCTGACTTGGACAACTGTCAAAGAACAAAATCAGCCTGGGAAACAGGCCCTTCGGCCCAACGAGCCCACGCCGCCGTCTCAACACCACCAGTCCACCTCTCTACTCATGACCCCGATCTAATGTTTTGTGGCCATCCAGATTGAGGGAAACTGATTTAGGGACAATTTACTCCCGCCAATCAACCTAACCGCACATCTTTGGGGTGTGGGAGGAAACCGGAGCACCCGGAGAAAACCCACGCAAGCACGGGGAGAATGTGCAAACTCCCACAGACACCGGCCCAAATCCATGTGTCTGCACAGCAATCAGCGATAGTCACTGAGCTGTTGTCTTACCCAGTATCTTGACCAGTTTAGGCACACACTAATGACATGAAGCACTAGGCCAATCTCGAACAACCAAGAGCAGCCCCAGTACGACCCATCGCATGTATGCCCCTCGTTGGACACGAGGTGGACCGACTTAAAACCTGTGAATGAAAGAGAAAAAAAAACCAGTATTATCATACTATACCTATGTCTGTGCAGAGTCTGCATGTTCTCCCCATGTCTGTGTGGGGTTCCTCCAATGCTCAGTTTCCTCTCGCAGTCTGAAAGATCTGCTGGTTAGGTACGTTGGCCACACTAAATTCTCCTTCAGTGTACCAGAGCAGGCGCCGGAGTATGGTGACCTGGGGATTTTCACAATATCTTTACTGCAGTATTAATGTAAGCCTACTTGTGACACTAATAAATAAATGAACTTGCCCAGATTTTCTAAGGTTTCCCAATCTTGCATCACTGGATCTACACTAGGCTGAGCTTGGCACTTGTTGATTGCAGCACTTGATTCAGCCGGGAGTTGACCTGCATTGTTGCAGATGTCTTGGGCCAGGAAATGTGGGCACTCCTCTCCACTAACATGCCCTGAACACCTAAAGTGTGCTTAGGGCACCCAGTGATGGGAAATAGATGGAAATCTACCCTATTGTATGCAATATTAATGACCTAATGTGGAAAACTGCTAATTATATCTTATTGCAATTGATTACAGATACTAAGACTGCCATAAAATTTACATGGGAATCAATCAGGAGAGCTGGATGTTAGAAAATGCAATAATTTATTTCTATCTTTCTAACAGGATGTAAATTGCCATGTCAGATTCAGTACGTTAGACAATATTGTGCTGACTAATCTCATGTGCGTGTGCGTACATGTGCGCATGTGCACACGCATGCACATACACCATGTATAAACCCCACTCACACTCTGCATTGTGATGGTACTTATCTGTCTTTAAAAGATCTATTTTGATCATGTTTTTCTGCAGGATGTTTCCAGCAGGCCCTGAGATTCTGTTGGCACCACATTGTCTGTGTCTTTTATTGTTGCTGGAGCAGGATCATTGAGATACTGTTGAGTTTAATCTAAAGTAATGCAGTTTTCTGTAGTTTTAATATGATCCCTAAGATTGTTGAGTGAAGCTTCATTGGGGTTGATTGACAGGTTACTGAGGGCAACTTTGTTCCATAGAGCATTCTAGTTTTCGTTTTGTTTTCAGTTGCTGCCAGAAGGTGGTGGAAGGAAGCAGTGCTTCTCTCTGTCTCTTTGTCTCCAAAGGCTTTCTCAAAGTTCCAAGAGCGGTCAGCCTCGGAGATCTGATCCAGCATTCAAAGGACCAATTCACATAGTGGTTAAAAACTACAAATCGAGCATCACGTGAACATACATGCTGACTTAATCTGGAGAAGGGTGTATGTCTATGGGGTTGCTTTACATTGGAACAACATAGATAGCTAGCTGTAAGGATTATACTATGTCGTGTTTAAGTCTTGTAATTGGTAAAAGTTGTGTTAATTTTGTTATATTTTAACTGCGTTCTTAAATAAACATTGATAAAAGCTTCCGAGTGAGTCACTTTAGTTATATCTGGGGTGAAACATTTACGCCCACCCATGCCAAAATCAAACATAAAACTTAGTGTCTAGGTTAACTTCACAAAACACCTTGAAATTCCTGGCCTGGGTCTTATCAGCATTGCCTCTCTATGTATGATAATATCAACTTTTTAAATGTTTAATGTATTTTCCTTGCTGTGTCTTATGTTCATGTTCTTTTGTTTCCATTCTACTTCGGTCTTCTATTTGGACTGAGAATTAATACTAGTCAGTCATTCTGCAAAGGTGTATTCTGAAAATATTAGCAATCACAGCTTCCCTGCTATCAGCATCTATCAATTAAAGCTCAAGCGGTTGGATTATTTTTTAGAAACCTACCCTAACGTGATAAGAAAGTAAGTTAAAGTCCATAATGTGATCCATGCTGGCAGAAATGATCAGTGTTTAGTGTGGGAGCTTATGTTGGAGATGGGGTATGACTTGTAATGCTACAAAAACAGTTAAATGCTCTTAATGGGGAAATGTTGTGAAGAGAGGTTAACTGTGACGGTGGTTAAACTCTTCACAGTCTATAGCATGCAGGCTTGAGTTCACTTTTTCAGCTTGTGTTACTTTTGCAGAGAAATAGTTTCAACTACTGACACTGCTCATTTAAGCAATAATCTAAGCTTCTGAGGCATGTACGACGCAACAAACGTACCCTGCAATAATTTAATATGGGATCCATAGGCTAAGATGTTCAACCAATGCATGGGATTTGCTTGTTATTAATAATTGTCACAAATTCACACTGTTGCTATGATTCTAAATTTTAATAATGACGATTTTAAATTAAAATTTTAACATTTTGTTCGGTATTTGTTTATGATAGAAGTCACATCACCTAATTTGGCAATGGTTTGGAAAAGGTTAATAGTTTTATGTTAATCGTACTATAATCCCTTTACAATTAAAAGATAATTCCTTTAAATTGGATACTCAATATAGTAATTCAGTATAATCAGAGCACAGTGATTGAACGATGGAAGATTACTCTGTGGGCTATCAGCAAATATGCTGAGTTCTTACTGACCAATTGCAATCTTGATATATTTATATTGTTCTAATTTATTTATTCGCTGTATTCTTCAAAGTGTGTTAAGTGGTTATTGTGTTCTAATAATGTTGTAGAGAATCTTATGATTCAACAGCCTAATACCAGTTCAAACAGGCTCACTTGGTACCACAGTCATTCAATGTGGAGACGAGGTCAGGCATGAAAAAATCATGATTTGAAATTTGGCTGCTCCAGGGCTCCAGTATTTAAATTAATCATCATTTTAACATTGATCAACTTCATGAAATGAATTTTGATTTGATTTGTTATTGTCACATGTATTGGTATTGGACAGTGTTGTTTCTTGTGCTTATACAGCCAAAGCAGAACATTCATAGGGAAGGAGAGGAGAGAGTGCAGAATGTAGTGTTACAGTCATAGCTAGGATGTAGAGAAAGATCAATTTAATGTAAGGTAGGTTCATTCAACAGTCTGATGGCAGCAGGGAAGCAGCTGTTCTTGAGTCCTCAAACCTCAAACCTTTTAATCTATTTCCCAACAGATGAAAGTGGAAGGGAGAATGTCTGGGGTACATGGGGTCCTTGATTATGCTGGCTGCTTTTCTGAGGCAGTGGGAAAAGTAGATGGAGTCAATGGATGGGAGGCTGGTTTGCATGACGGCCTGGGCTTGGTTCACAACTCTTTGTAGTTTCTTGTGGTGTTGGTCAGGGCAGGAGCCATATCAAGCTATGAAACATCCAGAAAGAATGCTTTCTATGATGCATCTGTGAAAGTTGGTGAGAAGTCATGGCATACATGCCAAATTTCCTTAGCCTCCTGAGAAACGGAAGAGAGCAACAATATTTTCTTTATTCCAGGAGCATTTCCAACAATAAACAGTATGGCTAATAACCCCCATTTATTGCCTCACCCAGCCAAACGCTGTCAACTTATATGGATGATCACGATAATGGCAGAGAAATTTGGATGTTGTGAAATGTGCGCCGATAACAGGTCAGCTCAAGATTTTCTCACCTTTGGGCCTCATCTGTATGAAATTAGTAAGCCGTTAACACTAATGGGCATTCCTGAGTTCTTAGAAAATTGGGCAAGTCGCTATTGGAGGGAGAAGGGAATGCCAACTAGCTGGAGGCAAAGCTAGGTCAGTGGAACACTGCATTACTTTCATAGGAGCCCTGATCCTCCTGGCTCCACAGAATGAGATAAAGTTGTTTTGGACAGCCTGCAGCAGTAGTGCCAGGTTGACTAAGATCCACCGAATATCCTGATCATGCGCAGGACAATCTCTGCTCACTCTGAGTGAGATACTACAACCGGCACTAGGATCCTGATATCTATATTTAAGGTACCTAACATCAGTTCAGGCAGGTCCACTTGACATTCAGTGCAGAGGATAGTCCACTTCTGGGGGAGGTTGATGATGAGAAATCTGGAGGAGGTTTTCCTGAACCGCCTGCCACGCAATTGTAGCGGGATTTTCTAGTTCTGGGGCAAGCACAGTCGGAAAATCTGGCCCACTGACTTGAAATTTGGCTGCTGCAAAGTTCTTTCTCAAGAGGAAGGATATTGAATAGTCAGGCTAGAGCATCCATTCGAAAGTCAGTGACTCCTCTGTCTTTATGACTAACTTGCTTATTTTTCAATCTTTGAATTGATGGGCAGTTTGTGTGGCATCGGTTTAAAACATATCATCAATCCATAGAATATGAAGGAAACAAAACTACACTCTATAATTTTCTAGCCTCTTTGCATTATCTAGAGTGAGTCGGCAGTGGCCAAGGGCAGCTTTCATATCTACCATTTGCTGCCTCACGCATCCAGACCAAGTAATACCATGGCCAATCTGTCACACATTTAATCCGCTCTGCAGAGCACAAAAATGCCTAGTGGAGCAAATTCAGTGCATTGGAACACAGTAATCATTTGTATCAGGCATAAAATGACATTTTTGACACATGGGGGAAGAGAAATTGTTAACCGATTCAGGATGTACCAGGCTGATGTAAGTTAAGAACCTACGTTGGGGATGTGGGAGTGCTGGTGTTAGAGCATCAACATTGAAGCACCAATAGATTGAAGTGGGGCTTGACGCTGAGTTCTCGATCTCAGTTGGGCTGCGGAGGAGTGTACTTAGTGATGTCCATGATCTTGTGAGTGAAAAAGAGCTGGAAATGAGTCAATTTCATGTTAGTCTCAAAACCTGCCTGATAGCTGACCAGAGGCAGCGCCTGCACTTGTTGCCCAAGAAGAGATTAGTTGCAATTGATGCAAAACTGTGCAAGTCTTAAACTGGAAGGCATAAAAGGAGCTTGAAAAAACTTCCGGGAATGTATCGGAGAAAGGTTTTAAGTGACAAATGTTCACTTATTTAAAAAAAAGCTTTTAACTACCTACTTATAAAATGAGAAAACGAATGACTTGGGACTGCCTAGACCAAGAAATGCCACATCTACTCTGTGATTGCAAATCAAAATTGAGGCAAGCTGTTGAGGAAACAATTCATCAGAGGTATCAGCTTCAAATCACTGGCCGTGATGACAGTTGCAAACTGTACATGTGTGGATATGACATTAATTGGATTAGTAATTAATCTATTGACACAAACAATCGGCATCCATTTGGATGAGGTTCTGGTACTGCATCTGATAAAATGTGTTCCTGGAGAACGCTTTCAGAAGAAGGGCACAGATTGATTTTAATTAAATCATAAAAGCTTCATAATATCATCTGCTTCAGCTTGGTGTCAATTTTCTTTAACTATGAAACACACTGGGATGTTTCTGTACCTTAAAAGTGCCATAAAAAAGAAAATGGTTGTGGTTTGAAATCACACTTGCTGGATACTTAGCTCATGTGACAATCCGTCTTGTCCAGCAAATTGAGAAATTGATTTGCAGCGCATCAGGGCAGATTTCAGGAATATAAGGGGACATTATTTTTCCCCAAGTGCTTTTCTTTCTTCAGGATTCTAGGTTATGAAATGATCAGCTGCTGGCAGTTTGCCATCCTTTAAGTTTGAGAAATGTCTGTCGGACCATTTCCCTTCCAATAGTAAATAGCCTGCAGGAATAATCTAGCGCTCATCTCTACAGTTTAATGAAAATATTGAAGCAGTATTGGTGCCATTCCCTCTCTGTTCTCTCCAAGCTTACCTTCTAAATCTCATAGTGGAAATACCATCTTCTTATCTTCTTATTTTTAATGTGTCTATGTAAAACTATTTCATTGTCCTTCTGATTTAATGCTTTAAGTTTTCTTTCATGCTCTTTTTAACTCAATTGCTTAAATTTTCCCATTTTTATGCTTAGCCATTAGTTTTTAAATTATTTATTCTGGGGTTACTAAATGCTTTTTTTTTCTGTGTATTAAATTTCACCAAGTAGAGATGGACTGGGGTAAACACAGTAAGAAGTCTCATAACACCAGGTTAGAGTCCAACCAGTTTATTTGATAGTAAGATTATTGTGTGACTTCTTACTGTATTAAATTTCACCCACAGAGTCCTTGATTCCTTTTTTATTTCTCACTGGAATATGACTAACTGTGATCTTCCTATCAATTGTTTAGATATTTACCATTGGTATTTATGTTTTTTAAAGAAAAAATACTAGTCAGGTCACTTTTCATTTTGTTATTGTATGCTTTATTTCCATCAACTACTCTTGCCCCAACTTTTAGTTTTATTTCTCATCATTTAGTCTAAGTAAATGCAAGGATTTCCAGTCCAACCTCTTTTAAGATGTCCATATAACAGGAGCTTCAGCTATTATTCAGGGCAGCATGGAGGCACAATGGTTAGCACTGCTGGCTCACAGCGCCAGGGACCTGGTTTCAGTTCCAGCCTTGGTTCACTGTCTGTGTGGAGTCTGCATGTTCTCCCTGTGTCTGTGTGGGTTTCCTCCAGGTGCTCCAGCTTCCACAAATAGTCCAGTGATGTGTGGGTTTAATTAACCCTAGTGTCAGGGAGATTAGCAGGGTAAAAATGAGGGATTACGGGAATGGAGCCTGGGCGGGATTGTGGTCGGTGCAGACTCATTGTGTGGAATGGCTTCCTCCTGCACTGTAGATTCTATGATTAGATTGCTGCTTGTATTTGTGGCAAGCTGCGGTGTTTCCAAATATTTTTGGCACTTTTTAATTTCCTGGCAGGACTGCATAGAATATGTTTGCCTGATCACTTTGGAACTGCGGCAGTGAGTTATCTGCTCCGCGGGAGCACTCTGTAGCTTCCATAGGTGAGGCTGATGTTTGGTATTTGAAAACAAGCCCCTAGCCTCACCCAGCAGGCTGTCCTCACAGACAGCCTCTATGCAACTGGAATTCTACAACATCTCCCGCCGCCCTGCTCTCCCGCGCATAAAGTCCAGCAGCTTAAATGGTTATTTCAACCACTTAAATACTGCACAACCGCTTAGCAACCGGGTGGCATGGTGGCACAATGGTTAGCACTGCTGCCTTACAGTACCAGGGACCTGGGTTTGATTCCCAGCTTAGGTCACTGTCTGTGTGGAGTCTGCATGTTCTCCCCGTATCTGCGTGGGTTTCCTCGGGTGCTCTGGTTTCTTCTCACAGTCTAAAAGGCGTGCTGGTTAGGTGCATTGGCCATGCTAAGTTCTCCCTCAGTGCATCTGAACAGGCGCTGGAGTGTGGCAACTATGGGATTTTCACAATATCTTCATTGCATTGTTAATGTAAGCCTACTTGTGACACCACCAATAAATAAATAGTAGTTTGAATGTCATATTGGCCAATACAATATCTGGGTGAAAGGCTGTATCCTTCAACAACACTTTGATGGTATCATAGTCTGGGAGGTGTACTCCACAAAATGCACTGAGAACAGCAGTCTCACACAGATACAACAATCTCCAATGCATAGAGTGACTTTTGAAATATGGTGTACCTGGCTACTTTATAAGAACTACGCTTATCCCTGTAGTCTTGAATAGTGTAGTGCACCTGTTGTAAGTGGAATATTTTGATGTAATATAATTTATTGGCTTAGTGAAACAATGTGTAGCAGTTCTAAATATGGATTGCTTTCTAATCTTCAAACTTGATATCGTAAAAGTCATTCATCTTTCAAAGGTAATATTGTCAAGAGCTTCCATTTTGTAATTTCTCTTTGTTCCTATGTAAACCTAGAAATAGTTTAAACAAGACAACTCTCATTGCCAGCCTCATACAAAAGTAGCATTGTACTGGGGGATACTGCGGCAAAGCCTAGCAAGCTATGAAGTTTTTAAGTGTTGTGTACTCGGTGTTTATAGCACAGAAATCCTATGGAGGTATCAAAGTCATTCAAGACGGTAGAGTCAGCAAAAAACAATTGCATCAAATGTGATAGTTCAGTTAATTTTACCATGCGTGATAATGGCGATGCCAGAGCATAAGAAAAGCAGAGGGTTTCTTTTTCAATTGCATCCCGAATGATGGGGAGCCTTTCCCAGAGGCAGCACAAGAAATAAATATTATTATCCAATGTTAGACATTAGTCAGCAAACTAACCACCATTTGTGCTTAGTTGTGCTTAGGGGCAGCGCAGTGACACAATGGTTAGCATTGCTGCCTCACAGCCAGTTCAATTTCCAGCTGTCTGAGTAGGGTCTGCTAGTTCTCCTCGTATCTGTGTGTGTTTCCTCCCACAGTCCGAAAGACGTGCTGATGAAGTGCATTGGCCATGCTAAAATTCTCCCTCAGTAAACCCAAACCGGGGCCCGGAGTATTGTGACTAGGGGATTTTTGCAGTAACTTCATTGCAGTGTTAATGGAAGCCTACTTGTGACACTAATAAATAAAGTGAAGCCTTGTCGGAAATGTTGTTCTGAAAACTGCATCTAATATACAGTAATTGTAGTGATAGGAAGATAATCTTAGTGTTGTTCTTGCACCCTTATTCCCTGTGTTCCCAAAAGAGATGCCAATTGTATTTATAGTTCGAGCTCCCTCTCTTTATTCCAATTCCATATAGGCCTCTGCTGCTCTTTTTATGATCCGTCAAGCAGCTCAGTTGAATGATACTAAGAACATTGATGGCTTACCTCACTAGTAAGCTTGATTGCAAAAAGTACAAATAGTTAAGTTGAAAGGTTGAGTTGGGATATTACATTGTAAATCATAAAAACCAAACATCAGCAGTTTGCCAGTGTCATGTAAACTCCTTTGCACCTCTGCAGTTCATAGAAAGTCATTTTATGTTTATTTACAGTGTTGTAAAATGGTAAATTACCAAATGGTAATGGAAGTTGTGTTCTGTGGCAATATGATAGGGTGCTGCAATAGTTATAGTTCAAATGGTATATCATACTGCTTGATAGGAAGGTAAAGTAGCAAAGGGAACTGTTGACTTGTGTATTACTAGAAAAATATAAATACTGGTTTAGCATGCATTGTGGATGCTGAACAATTAATTACTAGTATATGCTTTCAAGCAGAAGAGAAATTATTGTTGAACATGGTTTCCAAAGAAAAATCCCTCGACCCACACCTCTGGCCCCTCATTCCCTCCATGTCAAGTTAGTGCCAACTCATACTAGTTATTGATCCCCACTCACCCCCATAGCCCTTTAGAACTCCAACAACTATTCATGCCAAACAACTCCCCCCACTCACCACTCTTTGCCCTTACACCCTTGACACCAACTCACTCAGTAGTCACCTTGGGCAGACCTCAGGAGCTATACTGAGATGAAATATAATAAAATTTATAGTACCTGTTACAGACTTCAAATATGTAAAAAGAAACTCTCATTAATAAAAACTTAAATTCCTTCAAGTTCTTAATCCATTCTAAAACAAATATTTCCTTCATGTGTTTAACCCGTAAAAAACAGACATTTTTTTCAAGTACAAAATGCCTTATAAAAATGAATATTTTGATTAATAACCCCACTTCAAAGACATCTAATCCCTTAATAACATCACTCTGCTGTCAATCAAACTGTGAATTTATAGAGCTTCCACCTCAATCCCCCTCTCCAACCCCTACTGTAATAATGAAAGATTTTGGAATCAATAAAACTACACTAATCCTATAATGACAGCTCTCAGGCTTATGTCAACAAATATTTATTGAAATTTCCAGGACTTCTATTTCAATTACAGACTGTATTTTTCCTCAACATGTCATGGACAGTGTATTGAAATGGTTTGATAGCTTTACAGTTCCGAAGGCCTTATCTACTTTTAACACACATACTTATCTATTCTCAGCAATTTCAAAGGTTACCTGGCTTTGTCCAAAGGGGTACTTTATCTCTCCAAAAAGGCACTTTACTTCTGCAAGTGACTGGGGCAGGTTTAGACTTCTCCCTGAAATGTCTAAAGCTTGGAAACCCTGGGTGAGAGAAATAGCTGCGGTTTGAAGGCAGCTGCATTTTTGAATGTGCTGTTGCCCTCTCTAGAACTGTGATATGTGAACTACTTCCTGCCTGTTCCCCTCCCCCACCCCCAATGAAAATAGGATGTTCTGGATTCAGGGGCAGGAATGCCAGAATCAAAGACCCAGTGCCATTTTGGCTAAAACAAGAAGCTCTTCCAATTCTGCAAAAGTTTAGAGTCCGCAAAGTTGGGTAATGGGTATCATGCTTTTTGGGATGATTCCCCAAATGAAATTAATAAATAGAACAAACATAAGAGAAAAAGAGAGGAAAAGCAATTTTAATTGAGAGGTTGCCTATTATTTATCAGAACTGTAATATTATTGTTATTGCACAGCATTTAGTGAATGGTGCTTTCTCTGCTAATTGGTGGGAGTGAGAAGTGTTCAACATCTGGTTACCCAGTAGAAGAGAATTAACTTGCACCCTGTATTCAGATTGAAACTGAGAACACGTATGTGATGGTGCAAACCATAAGTCCATTTGCTCTAATTGTTACTGTGGTGAAGAATGCATTTCTGATCCCTGAAACCCTTTGCGTTTACTTCACATGAATGATACAAAGCAATAATATGTCATACATTACTGAAACATACTGGCCTCACAGATGTAATATTTGTAATGCTACTTATCTACCACCTAAGAAAATTTGATTGAAATGCAATTAACTTTATCTTTCTGTCACCAAGAAGCTCTTGTTCCAAATTATATACAAAGCAATCTTTTCTATTCTGCCAGTCACTTTATTGAATTACCTTAAGAGCAAAAAAATGTATTTACTCTTCTAATTTCCCACTCATTTCTTAGTTATTTACATGATTATATAATCATAGAATCCTGACAATGCAGAAAGTGGCCCATTTGGCCTGCACTGATAACAATCCCAACCAGGCCCTAACCCTGTAACCCCATGTATTTACTCTGCTAATCCCCCTGATACTAATGGCCAATAAAACTAACCCGCGCATCTTTGGCGCATGGAAGGAAACCGGAACACCCAGAGGAAACCCACGCAGACACAGGGAGAATGTGCAAACTCTACACAGTGCATCACCCAAGGCCGGAATTGAACCCAGGTCCCTGGAGCTGTGAGGCAGCAATGCTAACCAGTAATTAACTATAAAATACATTTTTTTCTCTTCCTTCCTTACTTACTTCGATGGATTTATACTTGTCCAAAACTGTTGCTGATAGAGCACTGTGCTCTGGGATATTGCTCTGTTGTGACATCGGCAATGCCCTTAAGCATTGGTATCGTTCACCATAGCCCCAAAATAAAATGATGCAGATACTGGCAATCTGAGATAAAAACAGAGAATGCTGGAAACATTCAGCAAGCCTTGCAGTATCTGTGCAGAGAGAAACAGTTAACCTGCCAGACCTGCTGAGTATTCCCATTTTCTGTTGATATTTATTTTCGCTATGTTTTGAATTAGGTTGACATTCAAAATTTAATGACTTCATTCTTGCGCTATCAAACACCTGAACAACACTTATAAAAAAAATCTGATCCCAGTCAATATATTAAGGTCAGAATTTTAGCTCAACCCCTTTTGGAATAGTATTTTATTCTCCACTTGTAGTTCCATGGGAAAAGGCTTAAAACACTCTAAGTCGGCAAAATGTAGATGCGTAGCACCCACAGTTTCAGCACTAAGGGTGGCAGTTGTGATTGTGCCAACCACACCAGAGAGCACACTGGGTAGGGAAATTAACGTATGTGCAGAGTAGGCAGGATGTGATGTCGGTCAGTGTGTGTGATGCGAATGTGATGTCAGAGTGCTCTTTGGAAACTGCTCCAATTAACCCCACCTCTTCAACTCGCACATCTGTTCAATGGCAGAAAAGAGCTCACTCATTGCCCCCCCATCCCTCCTCACCAATGTTATTTGAAAAGATCATTACCTGCACTTGAGTAAATTTTTGATTAACTACTGACTGTTCCTGACTTTCTAGAAGTGTTTGGTGAATTGTTTTGCTATTTAGGTCTCTGAAGTCCATTGAGAGTGATGGAGTGGTAATTGGCTAGTTTGACTTTGTCCTGTTTTGTGTGGACATGATTATACCTCGGCAATTTTCCATATCACCAGGTAAGTTCCAGTGTTGTTGTTATATTGGAGCAACTTTGTCACAGACACGGCTACTTCTGGAACCAAGTCTTCAGTACAATTGCCTGAATGTTGTCAGGACCCATAGCCTTTGCAATATCCAATGCCTTCAGCTGTTACTTGATAGCACATGGAGTGAATCAAATTGGCTGAAGACTTGGGGACTTGAAGAGTGAAGATGGTTTGTCTTTTGAACTGATTTGCTGGAGTCTTCCCATCACTGAAGATGGGGATATTAGTGGAGCCTCCTCTTCATGTTAGTTGCTATTTGTCCACCACCATTCATGACTAGATGCCACAGGACTCTGGAACATAGATCTGATCTGCTGTTGGTGGGATCACGTACCTCTGCCTATCGCATGCTGCTCCTGCTTTTTGGTATGCAGGAAGTCCTGTGTTGTAGCTTCACCAGGTTGATACCTTGTTTTTAGGAATGCCTGGTACTGCACCTGACAGGCCCTCATGTACTCTTTATTGAATGAGGATTGATCCGTCTGGCTTGGTGGTAATGATAGAGTGGGGAAAATGCTGGGCCACGTGGTTACAGATTGTGATTGAGTACAATTCTACTGCTGCTGATGGCCCACAGCTCCTCATGAAGCCCTGTTTTGAATTGCCCAATCTGTTCAAAATCTATCCCAGCTAGCACGGTGGTAGTGCTGCACAAAATATGGAGGATGTCCTCATTGTGAAGACCGGACTTTGACAACACAGGGACTGTGCAATGGTCACTGCAACCAATAATTCCATGGATAGATGCATCTGTGGCAGGTAAATTGAGCAAGGTCAAGTTGGTTTTTCCCCTTTTGTTGTTTCCTTCAGCTCCAACCGCAGAGCAGTGTAGCAGTTATATCCTTTAGACATCTCCAACTCAGTCAGTGATGGCGCTACCAAGCCACTCTTGGTGATATGGACATTGGCCCTCACCCAGAATACATTCTGTGCCTTAGCCAGCCTCCGTACTTCCTCCAAGTACTGTTTAACATGGAAGAATTGTTTGCTGAGGCAGGGTGAGAGGTGACAATTAGCAGGAGGTTTCCTTGCCCATGTTTGACCTGTTGCTATAAGACTTCATGGGGTCTGGAGCTGATGTTGTGGATTCCCAGAGCAACTCCCTCTTGACTGTATACCACACTGCTGCCTGCCAGTGGAACAAGATGTATCTAGTGAGGGTAATCGTATCTGGAACATTGTCTGTAAGGTAAGATTCAGTGAGTATGACCATGTCAGTTTAATCTGTGGAACAGCTCTCCCAATGTTGACATGCTCCCAGATGTTAGTGAGAAGGACTTTGCAGTGTTTTCAGGGCTGATTGTTCTCCAGTGCCAAGGTTGATGCCAGATGATCAGGATTTTGTAGCCGTTAAGTCAGTGGGATCTTCTGGTCCTGATAAAGGCATACCTCTGCCATAGGTTTTGCAGCAGAGAGAGACGCCATCAATGGGAAACCCCACTGACAACAGCGGGACCAGAAGATCCCACTTCCGGCCAATGGTAATCCACCTGATTTGCATAGAAAATCCTGCTCTTTGTGCCAGTTTGATAGAACTGAATAGTTTGCTAGGCCATTTCAGAGGACATTTAAGAATCAATTATATTACTGTAAGCCTGAAGTTAATGGCAGATTTCCTTCCTTAAATTACATTAGTGAATCAGATGGGGTTTTTATGAACAATAATCAACAATGGTTTCATGGTCACTATTAGCAGGACTAGACTTTTTTTAAATTCCAGATTTATCAACTGATTTTAAATTCCACCAGCTTCCTTGGAGCACAGGTGGGATTATAAGCAATTGTTCCTCAGAACATTAGCCTGAGCCTCTGGATTAACTAGTCTGGTGACATTACTACTACATTTTTGTTCACTAAGCATCACCTGTTATAAACACCAATGGCTGCAAGAGTAAGACAGCGGCTATGTACATTGTGACAACTTGCTCACCTCCTGACCTCTCAAAGTCTCCCCACCATCAGCAAGCCTCAAGTGCGGGATGTGATGGAACATTCATCACTGCCCAGATATATAGGTGCAGTTCCAACAACATGCAAGCTCAACACCACCTTCAGATGCCCAGTTGCTTATCTTAACATTGAAGCATTGCACAGGATCTTATTTGGAGACATGCATTAATCATGCTTCATAGGTGGGATTCTCCAGCCACACACGTCTCAAGGCTGGAAATTCCCACCTGAGCTCAATGCACCTTTAAATGATCTGCTGAATTTTCTGTCTCGCCTGCTGTGATTCCCACGGTGGATGAGATGGGAGCCTTTATCTTACTGTACCAGTTGGTGTTACACACTCAAAAAGGTCTATAACATGGAAACAGACCCTTTGGCCCAACTAGTCCATGCTGACCCGGTTTCACTCCATTTGCCTGCATTTAGCCTACATCCCTCTAAAGCTTTCCCCCATCCACGTACCTGTCCAAATGTTTTTTAAATGTTGTAATTGTACACAACTCTACCGCCTCCCCAGCAGTTCATTCCATATGTGCACCATCCTCTGTGTGAAAAAGTTGCCGCTCAGGTCCCTTTTAATCTTTTCTCCTCTCACCTTAAACCTATGCTCTCTAGTTTTGGACTCCCCTATCCTGGGGAAAAGACCTTGACTATTCACCTTATCTTTGCCCCTCATGATTTTACAATCCTCTATAGGGTCACCGCTCATCCTCCTATGCTCCAGCAAAAGAAGCCCCAGCCAATATAGCCTCTCCTTATAATTCAAACCTTCCACTCCTAGTAACATCCTTAGTGCATCCTTCGTAGTTTAATAACATCCTTCCTATCGGATGGTGACCAGAAATGTACACAGTATTCCAAATGTAGCCTTACCAATGTCTTATACAGTTGTTACATAATGTCTCAACTCCAGTATTCAATGGTTTGACTGATGGCAAGTGTGCCAAATGCCTTCTTCACCACCCTTTTAATGAAATAGGTCATTTTGATGTCAATTCTATTTTTTAAAAAACTAACTAAAATAAATTGTGAATTTAGAATGATAATTGAAACGGTTAACGATGAAAAGTAATGAAAAACAAATCAACACCTATTTTGGTGTAGATTAAACAAACAGCTGAAATGATATCCTTCAAAACACATTAGAAGTAGCAGGTGATAATAAGTTTAATTAAGTAACTTAATTAAATTACTTTTGGTTAAGTAATTAACTAAAATACTTCTGCAAAAGAACTCTTGAATTATTTTTGAAACTAAAACAAAGCATGAAAATATGTAATGGAATAATTAATCACAGTTCTCTATTGAAGCAAGAATGCCTTCCACTGAGCTTAATAGCACATCATTATCAATGTATTCAATTTAAAAGAAACACTTAACGATATTTTCACAGAGGAAAACTATATTTTTCTGCCAAATTATTTAACTACATATTAGAAAATTGTAGAATTGAGTTAATGCAGCTGTATTTGTTGACACAAAAAGGATTTAGAAGTGATCTGTCTATTGCATAACAGTTAAATGTACTCATCAACTGCAAGTTTTATCAGAATATTCAAAATAATTAAATGTTATTTAAAATACTCATATTTTAACATCAATCCCTCTCCTACGTATTTGCTTGCCTGAAAAGTAAACTTTTAAAATACACTTTAGGACCATTTGTGATCACTTATCACAAGTGGCTGACTAAGGGAATAATTTTACCAGCACGTTCGCCCCAAAGTTCATATGATCCCACTCGAGGCCAACAGAGAATGTCATTCTCCGAGACTCATCCTCTCCCAGAATCGAGGTGGGTGTGCCGGTAAAATTCCGGCCTAAGATTAACATTTTGTTTTTAATGCAGATCATTATCAGATTAATTTCAGTGAAGCTTTCTTTTAATCTGTCCTGCAAGAATTGATTTATTGCCCATCCCTTGGTAGTTTGAAAAGGTGATGGTGGGCTTTCTTCTTGAACTGCTGCACTCCTTGTGGTGGTGCTCCCTCAGCTGATGATTGTGTTTATTCATTAGTGTCACAAGTAAGCTTACATTAACACTGCAATGAAGTTACTATGAAAATCCCCTAGTCGCTGCACCCCGGCGCCTGTTCGGGTCCACTGAGGGAGAATTTAGTGTGGCCAATGTGCCTAATCAGCACGTCTTTCAAGTTGTGGGAGGAAACTGGAGCACCTGAAGGAAACCCACACAGTCCCAGGAAGTCCCTGTAAGAATAAAGCAACGGTGGCACAAGTTCATGCCTAGATGATTTGTGAGTGGAAGAGGAACTCGGAATTGATGATTTTGTAGCGAATTTGCTACTTGTCCTTCATGGTGGTATAAGTTGCAAAGCTGTTTATGCAAGTTTGGTGAGTTATTGCAGTGTCTTTTCCATGATATATATTCACAGGTGTGGGTGGGGGGGGGGTGTATTTTCCATTCCCATTTTTGATGGGTGGTGGAATCCCACGGAAGTCTCCAAATGGCATTTACGCTGGTGGGATTTTCTCAATAGATTGCTTCTGCCCCCTGCCAATGATGTAATGGGAATCCCAACTTTGAACATCAGGATCTCCATTTGTAGAGATTTATATATCATTATCAGGTTGTTATGCTCTTAATCCACCTCCCCATTGGATTGCCCATTCATGTTGACATGAGGACATCTTTAAAAAGGGAGCCCTGATTTTTTAAAAACCTAAGTTGCTGACAGGGTGGGCTTGTGCGATCCACCCCTTACCCCTTTTGGATGGAGGGGGTAAAACTACAGCAGAGAAAACTGTTCCTCCGCCACCCCTCCCCAACCTCTCTCCCATCCCCACCTTGTTAATTGCCCTATGCATTACATTGCAAAACAAAAATCAGAAAATTCTGTGTATATCTGTAATAGAGAGGCTTAAAATAGAATTGTGCAACTGGAGTACTTAACAACTGAATTGCTTTATCCTTGTAATGAGTTTCTAAAACTGCAGTGAAGTCTCCATCACACTTCTGCCCTATGCCTTGTGAACAAGCTTTAAAAGGCCAGTGGCTGGGCCACTCTTTGCAGTTGTACAAAGCCTCTTCCCTGTTCTTATAGCCGTAATAATATCAAGGCTGACCTTGTTACCTTTTTAACCAAGTTGAGCATAAGGTGTTGATGCTCGGCATGCCCAGTCACTGTGGCGCCATTGAAGATTCTGGCAAGGTGATGGGCTTTTTCTTGTTGGGAGGTGGTCATTGACTAGTGCTTGCATTACCTATCATGTGCCAGTCTTAATGGCTGACTGACCCTGATTATTTTCTGATGCATCTTCTAGTTGAATGCAGGGAGTCAACTGGGCACTGCGCTGAGAGAGAGCAATCTCGGCTTTGCCTCTCTTAGCTATGCCCTTGCTACTAGTCACCATCCCAACGTATCCACTGATTACAAAAAAAATTCATTTTAGAAAAATATGTTGATTTGTAATGGAGCTGCAATGGAATGTTACAGCTACCTCAGTATCTATAGAGTCATAGACTCATAGAGGTTTACAGCATGGAAACAGGCCCTTCGGCCCAACTTGTCCATGCTGCCCTTTTTTTTAAAACCCCCTAAGCTAATCCCAATTGCCTACATTTGGCCCATATCCCTCTATACCCATCGTACCCATGTAACTATCTAAATGCTTTTTAAAAGATAAAATTGTACCTGCCTCTACTACTACCTCTGGCAACTTGTTCCAGACACTCACCACCCTCTGTGTGAAAAAATTGCCCCCCTGGACACTTTTGTATCTCTCCCCTCTCGCCTTAAACCTATGCCCTCTAGTTTTAGACTCCTCTACCTTTGGGAAAAGGTATCTACTATCTACCTTATCTGTGCCCCTCATCATTTTATCTATCTATCAAGGATGAAGTTGGCCTTGCATGGCAATGCAAAATGGGTGACAACAAATTGTTAAACCTACATCTTGGACCATTGTAGACCAGACGCAAAGTGGAGCTTAGAGTGAGGTAGTCAATTTACATTAGTTTTGGGGTCCAGTCAAGAACTAAAGTTTCAAAACCCACCATTCTTGGGATATGGACATGGTTTATTGCCCAACCCCAGTTGCCGCAGGTAGTCCAGAGTCAACCACTTCACTGCCTCTGGAGTCACTAGTTAAGGATGGTGGATTTCCTTCCAGAAGGGGCATTAGTGAACCAGATGGGGTTTTCCGACAATGGTTTTATGGTCATTCTTAATTCAAGTTTTTTTTTATTGAATTCAAATTCCATCATCTGCCCTGGTGGGATTTGAACCCACGTTCCCAGAGCATTAGCTGAGTTTCTCGATTGGTAGACTTTAGATAATACCACTAGGCCGTCACCTCTCCCTTAACTTCAGAGCTTGGGATTTGTCTCAGCTCTGACTCAGGTTGGACCTTCACGCATTTTCATCATGAGAACAGAGACGGAGAAAAAAAACAAAAGCAGCCTGCGGCTAATTGCATCTCACAAAGCATGCCTCCTGTTGGGTAATGTGAAGTAGCATCAATTCCAAACGCTGGAGAAGCCAAACCAAAAATGGACAACTTTGCGGCACAAAGGGAGGGGAAAGTAATTAAGATGGTAATAAAATTACTCCAATGCTATTGGTCTTTCTCCTTGCTTTGTTAGTTTATCATTGTTTAATATTTAGCCCTTCATTGCGCAGATGGCAAATTAACTCCAAAGTTATTACAAGTTGGCATCCACAGCTGGTATCATAAAGTTTTGTAGTCTGAAAAAAATATTATTTAATTTAACTAGTTCTTGGTATTACGTATATTCATTTTTGCCAGTAAGGGGCTTTGCTTGCCAAAGTCTCTCATAACTATAGCAACAGAATGTCGGTCTGAAATTGCTTCCAGTGAAATCACTATTGAGGCTAAATATAATTTACACATTGGTTCCATGCATATGAGTTTAAAGTAATGAAAGAAACAGCTGGCAACAGCATGTATAGCATCTACAAAAAGCATTACTAGCATCAACGTTTGTTCATTTTCCTACTGGGTTCAAGCAAACATCTTTACACCCGTGCAGACTGTAGAGCTTAGGGCTTGAGGGGATTCATTGGTTCTGAACAAAAAATAAGCAGGTGTCACCCTCAACCTCAACCAGTCTTTGTTCGATGTTCAAAGTTTATCAAAATATATTGAGGTACAGGAAGGGAGAGATAATATTCAACACAGGAAATGGAGGAAAGAAGAGGTCTCTTCCTAACAGAGGAGGGGGGGGGCGTTTAAAGAATGGGGTGGAAAAGTGAAAGCCTGCCCGGGGAAGGTTCAACGACTGTCTGGGGCTGAGGCCATGCTGTTGGGGACGTAGCCTGTGCAGCCCCAGTACAGTCTCTGAGCTATGATAGAGGACTCTGCATGACATGCATGTCTTGTAGGGGGAAGGTTCTCTGGCAGTCATACACAGAATGGTTTGAAGGGTGTGGTCAGTTAATTTGGTGCTGATGGCTTGAATCATGGTATCGTGAGACAGAGGATAGAATAAAACTCAAAGGAGGCATCTGGATTGTGGAAGTTTGTAGCTGAAAAGTCATGGGGGGTTTTGGATAGCCTCTTAAAAAATAAGTTTGCATGTTGTACTGAGGAGGGGAGGGGTCAGTTTGACAAATGACATGGGGACATCAATACTGAAGGGTTTAGGGAGGAAGAACAGGAATATCAACATGAACAATGACAAGATACTGGATGGTGACAGGAGGACAGGGAATTCTGAAGTGGTGACTATGGAGGAGGATGGGTGGAATTTAAGGATTATAGGAGGAGTTTGGAAGCTGGTCCTACTTACAAAAGTTAAGTCACCGTTTCACAATCACTGATGAACAAGGCAGTTGAAATGTTATTAAATGGTGCAGTAGGCTCGAAGGGTCAAGTGGATTACTCCTGTTCATGATGCATATGTTCGTATCTCATTCTGGGATGGATGAAATAAACTAGGCTAGGTGGCTTTTGTCTCCCATAATTATCATAGAGATAGTGGGTGGAATCATGGCTTTAGTTTGCTTATTATTTTGCTCATGAAAATTTACCGTGAGTGGGCTTTGTGGAGCGAGATTACCAGGACAGGAATATTTAAAGGGCTCATGGTGAATCGGCAACTTGAGTTATACTGCACATAATTCTCAACAGTCAATTCCATTTACTTCAATTTTGTCCTTTTGTCCACTTGCCTATTATTCCACCCCATCATGGTGCATTTTATTAGTTTCTTTGAGGTATTTAAATATTGTGATAAAATTGAATTGTGTAGGAAACATTACATGTGAGAAGTAACAATCAGCAGGGGCTTCAGACTTGCTGATCAAGAAATTACAAATATGATTATGAACCATTGAATCTTTGTCCTCCAGCCTCTTAAAGACTGTGTTACAGAGATACATTAGAGGGCTCCAATGCATCTCACTGACAGTGAATAGCTATGTTGTTCAATCATTCTACTTTATTACTTAGGAGTCATTTGATCTTCCTACCCAGTGAGATTATGGATAAAATGGAATTGAATTATACCACTTATATGAAATAATTATATGCAATAATATAATTTACCCCAAGCAGAAGAACTTCTACAGAATGGAAAAAGAGCTTGTGCAGTTTATTTGGTTTGCAAGTTTTGAATCTTTCTCCCAAATAAGAATTTACTGTCATCTTGTCCATATGGGTGCAGTATACAGAACGTGAGAGTTGAGACAGTTGCCTAAATCAATGTTATAAAATCATAAAATCTCTACAGTGCAGAAGGAGGCCATTCAGCCCATCAAACATGCATTGGCACCAATCCCACCCAGGCCCTATCCTTATAACATCACATATTGAATTTGATAATACCCCTGACACTAAGGGATGATTTAGCCAATCAACCTAACCCACACATCTTTTGGAGTGTGGGAGGAAACCGGAGCTCTCGAAGGAAACTCATGCAGACATGGGGAGAATGTTCAAACTCCACACAGACAGTCATCCAAGGCTGAATTGAACCTGGATTCCTGGAGCTGTGAGGTACAGTGCTAATCACTGTGCCACCATGCCACCCATTTTTTGTACAGTGTCATGATTAACTAATGGTCTAGCTTTCTGTTATATCAATAGTATTGCATGAAGCTGTTATAGTAAAATTTGTACTTTCAGATTTATTAAATAGTCACGGTGAGATCACTGTTAGGGTGTACACAAACTAACACTGCATTATTTTGTTGCTGTTCTCAACATTGATAACTCTTACTGAATAAATCATATATTCCATAGGATCATAGAATCCTTACAGTGCAGAAGGAGGCCATTCGGTGCATTGAGTTTACACCGATCACAAGCCGACCCAGACCCTAATCTGGTTACCCCACATATTTACCCTGCTAATTCCCTGGCACTAAGGGGATGGCCAACCAATCTAACCTGCACGTCTTTAGACTGTGGGAGAAAAGCTTATGCAGACATGGGGAGAATGTGCAAATTCCACACAGTGACCCGAGGCTGCTAACCTGTGCCACCATGCTGCCTGAATCAGATGCCAATCATCATCATTTTCCGATGACCTGTCTGTGATTGTTTGGTGAATCCTGAAAGGGAAAACAATATTATGTATGATTGAGGTGGAGGGTTAAAGTGGGAGATGGAATGAGAGTCTGGAAAAGGAGAAGAATCAGGGCCTATGATTTCTCTTCCTGGCACTGGGTACTGCAGCGCAGTTGATCTTATTGGCATCTGATCCTTACAGAGGCATGTGGAAAGGGAAGTAGGATCAAAAAGAGCCAGGGTGCTACACAAAAGCTAAATGGACCTTACAATCCTCAATATTCCCAGTGTATTGGTCATGTCCATGACCATGCTTACCATCATGACACAAGTACAAGGATTGGGTATTAATAGTTAATGTCTAGTCTACTGCAGGAGACTGACAATGACTGACTGATGCTATTGAGCCTATTGAAGACCTTCATTATGAATGTGCAGTCACATCAGAGGGGGATGCCCAGCCACCTGCCGTCCTCCAGGATGCAATCATCCTTCCAAGTGGTGGCCTAGAGATGTGATATATAGACTGAGGGCAGGTCAAGGGCGAGAGTCAGAGTCATAACGGTTTATAGCATGGAAACACGCCCTTCGCCCAACTTGTCCATGCTGCCCATTAAACTAGAACCAATTGCCCATGTTTGGCCCATATCTCTCTGTACCCATCTTGCCCATTTAACTGTTTAAATGTTTTCTAAAAGACAAAATTGTACCCACCTCTACTACTACCTCTGGCAGGTTATTCCAGACACTCACCATCATCTGACTGAAAAAAATGTCCTTCTGGCCCTTTTGCATCTCTCCCCTCTCACATTAAACCTATGTCCTCTAGTTTTGGACTCCCCTACCTCTGGGAAAAGATGTTGACTGTTTACCTCATCTGTGCTTCTCATTATTTTACAGACCTTTCTAAGATCACCCCTCAGCCTGTTGCGCTCCAGGGAAAAAAGTCCCAGTCCATCCAGCCTCTCCTTATATCGCAATCCATCATGTCCCGGTAGCATCCTAGTAAATCTTGTCTGCATTCTTTCTAGTTCAATAATATCCTTTCTATTATAGGGTGACCAGAACTGTACACAATATTCCAAGTGTGGCCCTACCACTGCCTTGTACATCTTCAACAAGACGTCTCAACTCCTGTATTCAATATTCTGACCAATGAAACCAAGCATGCCAAATGCCTTCTTCATCACTCTGTCCACCTGTGACTCTACTTTCAAGGAGTTATGAACCTGTACCCCTAAATCACTTTGTTCTATAACTCTACCCAATGCCCACCATTAACTAAATAGGTTCTGCCTTTGTTTGATCTACCAAAATACAGCACCTCGAATTTATCTAAATTAAACTCCATATGCCATTCATCAGCCTGCTGACTCAATTGATCAAGATCCTGTTGCAATCCTGGATAACCTTTTTCACTGTCTACTATGCCACTATTCTTGGTATCTGCAAAATTACTAAACATGCCTCCTAAACTCTCATTAAAATCATTGATATAAATGACACATTAAGGTGGACCCAGCACCTGTCCATGAGGCACAGCACTAGTCACAGACCTCCACTTTGAAAAACAAGCCTTTACAGCCACCCTCTGTTTTCTGTCATCAAGCCAATTTTGTATCCATTTGGCTACCTCGCCTTGGATCCCGTGAGATTTAACTTTATGCAATTACCTACTAGGTGGTACCTTGTCAAAGTCCATGTAAACAACATCAGCTGCACTGCCCTCATCTACTTTCCTGTTACCCCTTGAAAAAACTCACTGTCCCTAATCAGTCCTTGTGTCTCCAAATATCTGTAGATCCTGTCACTCAGAACATCTTACCCACTACAGACATTAGGCTCACTGGCCTGTAGTTCCCAGGCTTTTCCTTGCAGCCCTTCTTAAACAAAGGCACAACATTTGCCACCCTCCAATCTTCAGGCACCTTATCTGTGGCTGTCGATGATTCAAATATCTCTGCTAGGGGACCTGCAATTTCCTCCATAGCCTCCCACAACATCCTGGGATACACTTCATCAGGTCCCAGGGATTTACCTACCTTGATGTGCTTTAAGACTTCCAGCACCTCCTTCTCTGTAATATGTATACTCCTCAAGAATCACTATTTGTTTCCCCAAGTTCCTGAACGTCCAAGCCTTTCTCAACAGTAAATACTGATGAAGAATATTCATTTAGGATCTCACCTATTTCTTGTGGCTCCACACATAAGATAAATGCAGCTTAATCTAGACTTTCCTTGCTCTGTGCCCTTCTCTTGCCTGACCTGTACTTGACAAGTACTAGGATGACTAACACTGCCTTTACTATTTAATGCGTTCTCTTTAACTTCTGTGCTATCCCCAACTTTGTCTTCTTTCTCCTTACTGCTTTGGTTCCACCTTTCCCTCCAAACTAGTTTAAACTCTCTCGAGTAACTCTTGCAAATCTCCCCGTCAAGATATTAGTCCCCCTCCAGTTCAGCTGTTGGCCGTCCCTCTTGAACAGGTCATCCCTTCCCCAGAAGAAATCCCAAAGATTCAAAAATCAAAGTCGTTGCCCCCTGCACCAGCTCTCAAGCCAAGCATTCATCTGCCTGATCTTCCTATATCTACTCTTGTAGAGGTGTGGCAGTGGCAGTAGTCCAGAAATTACTATCCTCGAGGTCCTGCACTTTAGCCTTCTGCCTAACTCTCTATATTCACACTTCAGGGACCTCATCCCTTGATTTTCCCCCTTCATAAATGATCGTGTATTTTCTACAACCCTTAGATTTGGAATGTTCCTCTATCAATAACTCATGTGGCAAACTCGAGATAAGATCAAAGCAAAAGGTTGGCTTATTTCACACATGCATAAGGTGCGGGAAAGGGTTTTGCAATGTCGGCCATTTTTATACTCGTACAATAATAGAGGACTAAGGGAAAGATAGGTGTATAGAGCCAGACTACGGTGACAATGCAAGTTATGGTTTTATGTAAGCCCAGAATTAATAGTCTAATGGAGTGTTTTTTCGGAAGATAAGTTGGTTGCCTATTGCAGAGTGATCCATCATTCCAGCAGCGACACTTCCGTGAAGGGAGCAGGCACATAGATTTAAATAATGCTTGAATGCGCCAGTTCCAATGTTCCAGTTGTTCACAATATAGATGTGGGCCAGGTAATTGGATGGAGCCCTTTCTGCTGCTATGTGTTTGATGGCAATGTGGTGGGCAGTGACAGGCTGTTTGCCTGGAGTTACTGTTCTCTTTGAAGGTCAAATAGTGACTGATGATAAGATCCAACATCTCATTAATTAAAGAAATTCAGACAGTGCCAATCTTGGTCATGTGACAGGATAGATTCAAGTTGACCCCTGCGTGAAACCCATTGTGCTTAAAAGTAGATAGCGGTCAGGCCATTAACAGCACATTGGATACTTGCAGTCATGTTCTTCTTTAGAAATGCAAACAAGATTTATACATGTCCAGGAAGGGGCATTAGTATCTTTTCTAAAAGAAATGGCTGTGAATTTCCCTGGTTTTGATTGAACTTCTAATATGAATTATGGCTGGCATTGTCCATTTTTAAAACAAAAATGATTTTTATAGAGTAGCCGGATTGCCATAGATATGCATTTGTTTTTCTTCCCATCTCAGCTGGGACAGAAGCATATTATCCAAAATAGTGAGAGATTGCAGAGCTCTGAGATGCAGAGGGACCTGGATGTTTTAGTGCATGAATCTCAAAAAGCTGGTCTGAAGGTACGGCAACTAATTTGGAAAGATGTTGTCATTTACTGCAGTGGGAATTTAATATAGAAGTAGAGAGGTTATGCCTCAATATTCTAAGATAACGGTGAGAGCGGATCTGGAGTACTGTGGACAATATTGATCACCTTATTTCAGGAAGGATTAGATTGCATCAGAAGAAGACTTCATATACTAATACCTGGAATGAACAGATCATTTTATGAGGAAAGGTTGGACAGGCTAGCCTTGTTATATCTGGAGTTTGGAAGAGTAAGAGATGACTTTAATGAAACATATAGGCCGGAATTTTACTGGCACACCCATCCCGATTCCGGGGGTGGGTGAGGCTCGGAGAACAGCATTCTCCATTGACCTCGGGTGAGATGTATGAACCTCAGGTGGATGTGCCGGTAAAATTCTACCCATAAGATCCTGAGTGATATTGACAGGGTAAGTATGGAGCGAATGTTTCATTTTCTGGAAGAATCTAAGTCTGGGGGCCACTGTTTAAAAATAATAACAAATTTAAGACAGAGATAAGCTGATTCTTTTCTCTCTGAGGGCAGGGAGTCTCCAGAACTTCCTTCCTCAAAGTGTAGCGGAGACAGAGTCCTTGAATGTTTTTAAGGCAGAAGTATTTAGATTCTTGATGAAAATTCAGTAGAAGGTTATCTGAGATAGGCAGTAGGTTACAATCACATTAGCCGTGATCATAACAAATGGTACAGTAGGCTCAAGTGGCTGAGTGGTCTAGTCCTTTTCCTAATTCATATGCTCATATTCCTGTCTCTGCTCCGATGTGGAGATTCCAGCGTCGGACTGGGGTAAGCGCGGTAAGGAGTTTCACAACACCAGGTTAAAGTCCAACAGGTTTATTTGGCAGCACAAGCTTTCTGTGTCTCAGGCTCCTTATTCAGGTGAGTGAGGAGTTGTGTTATGACAACGGATGAATGAACACCACTCGACAATCACCAGACAGGAGTGTTCCCTTTCAGTCGGGGAACTCTTCAGCAGTCCAGGGTATTCAGCCTTTGATCTTCAGGTAAGTGTTCTCCAAGGCGGCCTTCACGACACACGACAACGCAGAATCGCTGAGCAGAAACTGACAGCCAAGTTCCACACACATGAGGACGGCCTCAATCGGGATCTTGGGTTCATTTCACACTGTCTGTAACCCCCATTACTTGCCTGGGTTTATAAAATCTCACTAACTGTCCTGGCTGGAGACAATACACACCTCTTTAACCTGTGCTTGGCCTTCTCTTTGCTGACATTTTCTGTGACTCGCATTCCAAGCATTATCTTCAAACAAAGAACAAAACAGCCCGGGAAACAGCCCTTCTGCTCAACGAGCCTGTGCCGCCATTTTAACATTAAGAGTCCCCCCTCCACCCATGACCCTCATTTATGCTTATGGCATTCCACATTGAGGGAAAACTAATTTAGGGACAATTTATTACACCAGTCAGCCTAATAGCACGACTTTGGGGTGTGGAAGGAAACCGGAGCACCTGGAGAAAAGCCATGCAAGCACGGGGAGAATGCGCAAACTCCCACAGACACTGGCCCAAATCCATGTGTCTGCACAGCAAACAGTGATAGTCACTGAGCTGTCGTCTTGCCCAGCATCTGGTCCAGTTTAAGCACACACTAACGACATGAAGTACTAGACTATTCTCGAAACAACCAAGAGCAGCCCTCATACGACCCATCGCGTGTATGCCCCTGGTTGGACAACAAGGCGGACCGAAGCACCTGTGAATTAAAAGAGAAAAACATTAGTATCATCCACATCCTTATACATTACCAGGGACATCCCAAGGCTACTGATCCTTATTTAAAACACTCTCCTATATCCCTCCATCTCCAACCCACTCATGTGCCTGTCTAAGTAGCTCTTAAACAACTCCAGCATGCCTGTCTCCACCACCTTGCTTAGCAGAGCATTCCATACCCCCAGTACCGTCTGTGTGAAAAACCTCCCTCTAACATCCATATTATACCTCCCCCCCCCACCCCGCCCCCACCCTGAGCTCGTGGCCCCTTGTAATGTGCGTTTCTAACATAGAGTAAACAGTAGTAAGCTTTTTCCTATCTATACCCTTCATAATCTTATACACCTCTATTAGATCTCCCCTCAGTCGCCTTCTTTCAAGGGAAAACAGCCCCAATCTTGTAAATTGAGTTTGTGTCTGTATATGCCCTGTTTGTGAACACAACTCCTCACTCACCTGAAGAAGGAGCCTGGGACTCTGAAAGCTTGTGCTGCCAAATAAACCTGTTGGGCTTTAACCTGGTGTTGTGAGACTTCTTGCTGACTCTGCTCCCCCAACCACAAAGGGTCGATTCCAGCGGATCATCATCGAACTCAGTCTCAGCAGGAGCATGGTGTCCAGCAACTCTGAGTGACAGAGACCTTGGCTGCCACTGTCACTATCTGCAGTGGACTTGTGCCCATAACATTGCCAGTGGATCGTGAACCAAGCCCACTCTGGCGCTAGGTCCCACTGAGGTACTTGTATCTGTGCTGGGAGAGGGTACAGATGAACACAGTGATGGTTTATCATCAGAGGATCGGGCTGCCAAGGAGGTGGCCTGGTTGTTGGGTTGTGTCATCTGGAGGAAGACGTTTTCCCCCTTGCTGGTACTTGGAATGGAGAAAAAAGAGAATTAGTGATTGACTAGACAGGCTTATCCATTATGGATCACTCTTAGCCATTGTCCACACATTGTCAATGTATACCAGATGGATCCTCACTGCTTATGGGAGGAGTCCAATCTTGTCTTTCCTACCAGCCAGTTCTGCAGCCTGTTTCTCTGACAGTTAGAGTGCCCTTATCTTGGGGATCCTCAATTCCAACTCTTGGCTCTCTCCCTTCTGTTGTGGGAGATCTTGTCCTGCATAAAGACAGATGGATTGGCTGTGGGCAAAATGGACGAAAGACCAGTTCTGAATGATGCATGCCTGTTGTGTGTGCTGAACTTTCCCCAGGAAGAAACTAAAACACTGTGCACGATCTTACTTGATATGGTGAGCTTAAAGTGGTTGGCAAACATTCAGTGCTGATGTCTCATCTGTTGGTGGTATGTGACATCCCTGTGGATACTAAACCTTAGACTGCCTGGTGGCCATGTGAGAGTATGAGTTTGGAATGAGTAAAAGTTTCAGGGGTGGTGGAGAAGATTATTCAGCTTTTTCTGACACTCATGGATGGTCCTTTTTCTTTCCCATGGGTGCTAACCTTCCCAGCGACCTCCTCCCAGGCCAGCGTGGTCAGGTAGAAGGACATCCAGATCCCATTCCTCAGAGAGGGGAAATTCCACCTTTTCTAGACAGCCAAGAGGAGAATTCTCATGGAGGCCTCATTGAAACATGGTGCTGATGGTTTAGTTCTCCTCAGCACTGTGGATATCCTGTGCAACGTAACACATGGTTCACAATCGGTGAATGTCTGTCCAGATGCCATGTAAGTATGGCGCCTGGGATTTTGACCCCATGAGGTAACAGCAGGGTGGCTGAATCCCTGCCCACCCCATGACAGGATTCGCCAAGCGCCTCACCGATACACAATGTGCTGAAAATTGGATGATTGCGCACGTTCAACTGTCTCACCGCTTAATGAGAATCACGCCTACTTTCCCACCACTGCCGCAGGATTTTTTGACTGCGTTCGCCCCAAAGCCAGAAAATCCCACCCTGAGGTCAACAGACATGGACCACCCCCTGCCTGCTACTATTCCCCTGGCGTTGGATGGGAATGTTCCCCCCCTTAGTCTTCTGAGTGGAAAATTCCACCCAGGGTCTTTTTTAACGTCAAGATTTAGTTAATGTCCAGCCCCTCGACATCCTTGTTGTCCTCTGTCTCAGTCTTTCTATCATTGGGTTATTACTGTCTATCTCATAGCTGTAAGCAATAATTAGCAATTATCTTTTCTAACTATGAACAAAAACCCAAGTAAGATAATTGGTTGGCTTCAAAATTCACCAAGTGTTCTGCCACACAGATGATGACCATCTGTTGGACCATTATCAGTTGTACTAATAAGTTACAGTTACATGCTCATGCAAACTAAAAAACAAGTTCAAGTATGACTGACTGACAGTTTGTTGCTGAAGTGTAACACATTGTAGGAATTTGTCATTAACTGGTAGATATTGCTGCCACCAAAATTTCTACAAGTATCTGTCACTCAGCAAGTTCAAATCATATCCAACACAATTCCTATATAGGCCATAGAATTCTGTCAAATTGATTTTTTTTTAAAAGAACACATCACGCATAAAAACATAATTTAAACATAATATGTATATTTTAATGGAATGTTTCATGACAACATGACATTGATTTGATTTGGTTTATTATTGTCACATGTATTAGCATACAGTGAAAAGTATTGTTTCTTGCCTGCTATACAGACAATAATATGCATACTTAAATGGAATCTTTCATGACCACACGACATTCCAAAGTGCTTTAAGCTGTTGTAATGAAGCCACTGTTGGAATATAGGAAACAACTAATTTGTATACAGCAACTCCCACAACATCAGTATGATAATAACCAGAGGGATAAATATTGACCAACGCCCCAGCAGATAATGTCCCTGCTCTTCTTTAATAATAGTGCAATGTGGTTTTTATCTGTTCACTTTGAAGGGCAAATGGGGCCTCGTCATCCAACAGTACAGCACTCCCTCAGATTTTGCCTTGCAGTGACAGCCTTGATTATTTTGGTGACTCAATTTATGGAGTGGGATTTGAACCCACAACCTTCTAATTCTGAGACAAGAGTATTATTGACTGAGTCACAGTTGACACCACTTAACACAGTAAGACAATCTACAGTATAACATAACCATATAAACAAAGTGTGGCACATTGGCACAGTGATTAGCACTGCTGCCTCCCAGTGCCCATGACCCGGGATCAAGTCACTGTGTGGAGGTTGCATGCTCACACGAATACCTTTTTTTTAAGTTTAAAGTTTATTTACTAGTGTCACAAGTAGGCTTACATGAACAGTGCAATAAAGTTACTGTGAAAATCCTCTACTCGCCACAGTCCGGCGCCTGTTCAGGTACACTGAGGGAGAATTTAGCACGGCCAATGCACTGAACCAGTGTGTCTTTTAGACTGTTGGAGGAAACCAGAGCACCGGAGGAAACACACACAGACACACTGAGAACATGCAAACTCCAAACAGTGACCCAAGCCGGGTATCGAACCTGTTTCTGTGTTGGTTTCTTCTGGGTGCTCTGGTTTCCTCCCACAATCCAAAGATTTGCGGGTTGATTGGTCGTGGTAAACTGCCTTTTAGTGTCAGGGGAAATTAGCAGGGTAAATACATGGGTTTACAAGGATAGGGCTTGGGTGAGATTGTTGTCAGTGCAGGCTCAAAGGACCAAATGGCCTTCTCCTGCACTGTAGGGATTCTATGATTTCAGATATTTGTATGCACATAAATGATGTAATAAACAGACAGCAAAATAGTAGAACTGGCTGTAATTTTCACAGTAATTTTTCCCCAAAGTTCAGTCAACATTTCACAATGATGTGGTGCTGGAATTCTGGGTACTTTTAAGATTAGCTCTTATTAAATAAAATTGCAAATGTTTCCTTCAATTTGACTGAAGTTTTTGAGCTAAATTGCTCAGCAAGTATGGCATGTTATATAATTATTCTATTCAGCCTGATCTGCTCTGTAATTGTACAAGTGCAATCTGCATTACCTTGATGTCTAATGAAAGTGCCGAAATATACTGAGATTATGACATTTTTGGCAAAAAGCTTAATATATTCAATTATTTTGCAGATTGCATGTGAATGATTATGGAGAGGATAGTTTTGAAAAAAAAAGAAAAGCGATATATAAATGGGAAAAAATGAAAATTGGGCTCAACAATTTAAAAGGGAGTTTTCACAAAAGCCTTCCAATTGTTTCGAGTATGATAATAAGGCCATTAGTTGCACAGTAGAAGCTTCTTCTCTTCATTATTTGTAGTGAAATCATTAAACTTGTTCTCCGTACATTTACAATTTTACTAAAAATAGCAGAAAAATTTGCTTCCCAGTTCACTGTTACCCATGCTGGCATCACATAATTTAGATTTTGAATTGTTTCTAAGTGCTCACTTCCAAAAGGAATCCAAACTTAGGTGAAACCATCAATATGTTCGTTATTGCCCCTGTTGCTTAATGGGACCCATGCTTCACTGATTAAAATTTGAGTAAAATGTGCTGCAATGTTCGTAAATATCCCTGCAGCTTTCTCAGGATTTAAAGAGAAACTGTGAACCTTGCCCGAAGTTGAATAGATTCATACTGTGCAGGAAAGGCCCTTCAGCCCATCTAGTCTGCTATCACTAAAGGTGTGCTGATTTTATTTTCCTGCACTTCTCCCATATCTCTGAATGTTATGATATTTCAAGTGCTCATCTAAATACTTTTTGAAGGTTGTAAGATTTCCGCCCTGTACTACCATCCTGGGCAGTGCATTCCAGATTCCCACCACCCTCTAGAGTGAACTACTTTTCCTCAAATCCCTTCTGAGTCTCCTGCCCCTTACGCTAAAACTGTGCCCCCTCCTGATTGACCCCCTCAACCAAGGAGAGCAGCTGCCCAATGAAATTTAACAGCAAAGGGAAGAACACAATTTCAACAGGAAGACTGGCCCTGGGAGTTGAATAATTTAGGTTCTGTAAAGTTGGATAAAGCCAGGCTGAAATAAACTATGGAAATTTGTGCAGCATCTGATTAGACCAATTCACTCTTTAAGCATACATAATGCTGCAGAGGTGGAGGATAGGTACAGAGAACCATATTGAGAGATTTGATTGAGTAGCACACCACCAATGATCCAGTGGCAGCCTCTTTATCTGCGTCACTGCCGCAATGCAAGGTCATTGTTTTAGCGTAAATCTTTATTGAATCGTTGTTTGCCTGCTTTTGATTTAACAGTAGAATATTAGTGAATTAGGCTGAATGCATATAATTTCTTCAGCCTTATTTCATTTACTTTTTTATTCGCTAATGGAATGTGGCTGGGCCAGCATTTATTGCCCATTCCTGAGGGCATTTAAGAGTTAATCACATTGCTGTGGATCTGGAGTCACATGTAAGCCAGCCTGGGTAAGGATGGCATATTTCTTTCCCTGAAGGACATTAGTGAACAAGATGGGTTTTTGCAATAATTGACAGTGGTTTCATGGTCATTTTTAGACTTTTAATTCCAGAATTTTTTATTGAGTTCAAATTTCACTATTTGCCACAGTGGGATTCAAACACGTGAACCCAGAGCATTACTCTGGGTTTATGGATTGCTAGTCCAGTAACAATGCCATCACACCACGGCCTCCCCCTTTTGTAGATTCATGTTAGTATTATTCCAATTCTAGTGTACTTGTAAATGTACGAAAACATGGCAGCAGTTGAAAGCATTTAGTTGCTGTACAACTTGCAACAGAAAAAAAATATTTTTTTCTTGGACATCGATACTTCTTTCATGCTATTCTAATCATTGCCTAAGTCCATTTCTTCTTTCAGATTGTGCTAAAAACACATCTCTTTAATCAAGTTTTAGATCATCAGGCTAATTTTTCCTTCTCAGCTCAGCATTCATTTTTCCCTCACACCTCTGGGAAGCACTTTGGGATGATCTTCTAAGTTCCAGTAATAAATACAAGTTTGTTATCATTTCTGAATTCTCACTTAGTCCAATTATCAAACGTACATTCAGAATCTTTCCAATCTGAAGCAATCAGGAGGCAACTTAAATTGTAGCTCGAACCATTTCTCTCAACTCCTCCACCTCTGTGCTGTCAAACTGTCCGCCTGACATCGAAACTTTGGAAGATTCACAGTTCCTTCCAGCAAAAATTGGCAAGACCAAAACCACCCCACTCCAGCAGAAACTCCATGCCCTGGCCACTGACAAGATCCTCTCCTCAAATCATGTCTCACACTGAATTTGTCTGTTTTCAACCTTGGCAACCAATTTGATCCCAATCTGGGCTTCCACCTCTAGTACTTGCCTGCCAACGTTCCTACTTCAGACCATCTGTCAGTGAAACCCTCATACATGCCTTTGTCACCTGTAGGATCATCTATTCCAATGCTTTTCTGGCTAGTCTCCCATTTCCCAAGCTCCATTTACTTCAATCCATCCAAAATCCTGCTGCCTGCTCTCTTATCTTGCACCAAATGTTGCTTAGCCTCTGCGTTCACTGTTTTACATTGATTCCCAACCTCCTAATGTCTTAAACCTAAAATGCTCAAACATGTGTTCCTGTTCCTCTGCCCCATTTGCCTCCCTATTTCTCCTCCAGCATGACAAATTGGCAGTATGAATTTTCTACCTCCCTAAATCTGGACTCTTGTTCATCCTGCTCCTATCATGTTGCTATTGGCAACGATGCTTTCAGCTACCTAGGTCCCATGAACTGGAATTCACTGCCTCAATCTCTCTGCTTCCCTCTACACCTTGATAATCATCATTAAAAGCCATCTCTTTGACCAAGCTTTTAATTCTTCTGTATTTTCCAGTGAAACACCATGGCTGGAATTTTACTGCACCGCCCACCATGGGAATTGGAGTGGGTGAGGGGCGGAGCATAGGAAGGTCCGTCAACCTCAGGCTGGATTCAACAGCTTTGAGATGAGTGAGGCTGTAAAATCCCGCCCATCGTGACATTCTTTACCAAGTTAAAGAGAATGGATGGGATTTTCCAGTCTCACCCACCTCGAAATGGGAAAATTCCACCCAAGGTCAAAGGACTTTCTATGTACTGCCCCTCGCCTGCTCCAATTCCCATGGCGGGTGAAATGGTAAAATTAGACTATTCTAGTGCTAAAAGCGAAAACAACTCTCATACAAAAAGATGTGTGGGTTAGGTTGATTGGCCATTGCCCCTTAGTGTCCTGAGATGCATAAATTAGAGGGATTAGTGGGTAAATATCTAGGGATAAGGTGGTAGGGCCTGAGTTGGATTGTGGTCGATGCAGACTCGATGGGCCAAATGGCCTCTTTCTGTACTGTAGGGTTTCTATGATCCTATAATTCTACCCTATCTCAGGGCTTAAGTGAAAGTTCAATGCTGGCAAAGGTTGTTGTCTTTTCTTTTGTAATTTGCTTTTGGAATATTGGCAATGCTGTTCAAATTTATGTTCATCAAGGGCTGCCCTGCAGTGGTGATGATGTGCCTTTTTCAACTTCATAATTCGCCTTGCTGATCGAGAGACCGTGAGGATTTTGATCCATTGAAAGTGACAGAGTGGCAATACATCTCTAAGTCAGAATGATGCATAACTTGCAGATTCTGCAGATGATGATGTTCTCGTGATTATGTTGGTCTTGTCCTTCTTAGTTTTAAAGTTTCTGGGTCAGGGAAGTACTGTCAATACAACCTTATTGTGTGTCTCACATCAAACGAGCCTATTGCAGGAATAGTTATGGTTCATATTGCAGCTGGCATGTGCAGGCGGTGATGGGGATGGATATTGAGTTCAGTGGCTGGAGCACTGAACATACAGACCATGTGGCCCTTTGTTGAATGTTTTTGTCATTGAAACTAGAAGCAGGAGTAAGCCACTCAGCCCTTTGAACCTGTTCTGCTTTTCATTTTGATCACAGCTGATCTTCGAATTCAATATCCTGATTCCACCCAACCCCTTCCCATATCTCTTGATCCCTTGAACCCCAAGAATTATATCTAATTTCTTCTTGAAATCAGACAATGTTTTGATCTCAACTACTTTCCACGGTAGTGAATTCCACACTTTCACCACCCTCTGGGTGATGAAATTTCCAGGAAAGGATGATTATTCCACTACATTCCTGAGTTCAGCCTCCTGGAGAGCAACAGTAGGAGATATCAAGTGGTGAGCCACTTGTCAGAGTACCGAATCTCTGCTCTGTGCTAAAAGCCATGATGTTGGTCTGACTGGCCCAATTAGTAAGTGCTAAGACCCAGAATGTTAATGCTGAGGGAGTTAATGATGGTGGTGCCTGGTAGACATTGTGACAATTAACTGTAAAACCTCTTTGTGTCATGGTGCAATGGATTTCCCAGTAAGTGTTGTAAGAAGAAGAATATTCAGTTGGAGTGCTCAAATAAAGTGTGAGGTCACACTTGGTACTGGCAAATGTATAAGAATGCATTTCAAAATATTAAATGTTCCCTATTTAGCCAGCAGTGTGAGGTCTTCTGGCTCAGTAATTGTTGTCACAATCCAAGACTTGTTGACCATGGAAGGATCCTCTTCATGGCACAGTTCAAACAAATGTGAATATCCAACGGAATATCCTCCCAGCACATCCCTACTATCCCCCAAAGTATAAAGGTGGTCTTCTAGGGTATGAATCAAACAGATGCAACCAATATTGAGAACTATTTTCTACAAATCTCTAATGAAACATATTTTTAATAGTTGTTTGGTAATAAAACGACTGGAGTACTGTGCACAAAGAAACCATGATGTTTTTTATCATGTATCCAGCAGGACAAGTTAACAAGAGTACCAAATCTCAAAGGGAACAACAATTTATACTGCATGAGAAGAGGGGGACTGATTATTTGGCAAATTGACTCGTGATGTTGCCATGGTGAATGTTTTTTTTCTTTTTTTTAAATCACCATTTACATTAACCAGCTACAGGTAGTTATCCTCAATGTATCCCTCACAAATGCCTGATTATATACTGATGGCTGCAGTTGCTAAGTACAAAACTTGTACTGTGGAATACAATACATATATATTCAGAGGTCAAACTGTTGATTGCTCATTATTCCACGATAGATTTTCAGATTCATAATGTAGATGCAGTTCACCACTGTATGTCTGTGGATTCTTGTTTTATCTGTTCATTCGTGAATGTGCATTTCATTGGCAAGGCCAGTGTCTATTAGCCGTTACTAATTAATTACCCCTGAACTGGTGAGCTGCCTTCTTGAATTGCTACAGTCCATGTGATGAAGGTATATTCACTATGCTATTAGGTAGGAAGCAACATTTAAGAAATAGTAACACATTTCCAAGTCAGCGTGGTGTGTGATTTGGAAAGAGAATTTGCAATTAGTGGTGCCCTTATGTGCCTGCTTTCTTTGTCTTTCTGGAAGGCAGAAATCCCAGGCTTGGGAGATTCTGTCTAAGAAGCCTTAGGTGAGCTGCTACAATGCATTTTCTAGGTGGTTCACGCTTCAGCAACATTGCACCAGTGGAAGGAATGAAATGTTAAGGTGACAAAGTGCCAAACACGCAGGTTGCTTTAACTTGGAAGATGTTGAGTTACTTGATTGTTGTTGGATTCAGGCAAGTGTAGTGTATTCCATCACACTCCATACTTGTTCCTTGTAGGTGGTGGACAAGTTTTGGGAATTTAGGGGGTGAGTTGCTCACTGCAGAATTCCCAATCTTGGGTCTGTTCTTGTAGCCACAGTGTTTATATCACTGGTTCAGTCAATACCCAGGATATGGGTGGTGGGAGATTCAGTGATGAGAATGCCATTGAATATCAAGGGGAGATGGTTAGATTCTCTCTTGTTAGAGTTGGTCATTACGTGCAATTTGTGGGACGTGAGGGCACGGACTGCTTCATGATTGGAGGAATTGTGAATGGGATCGAACATCCCACTTTTTAACCTTATGATTTATAGGAATGGCATTGACAAAGTATTTGAAGATGGATAGGCCTAGGGGTTCCTCAGGGCACTGACATCCTGAGGCTTCCCACAACCATCATCCATCATCCATTATGCTCAGTATGACTTTAGCAAGTGGATCGTTTTCTCGGATCTCCTTTTACTTCAGTTTTACTAGGGCTTACTTACTTGGTCAAATGCAGCTGTGATATTATGGGCAGTCACCGCACCTCTGGAATTCAATCTTTTGTCCGTGCTTGAATCAAGGCTGTCTTGAAATTTGGAGCTGAGTGGTCCTGGAATCCAAACCGTGCATCTCTAAGTAGATTGCTGGGGAATAAATGCCACCTGATAGCACTGTCAACAACTATGTCCATCAATTTGCTGATGGGTTAGAGTATGTTGACGGGGCAGTAATTGGATGAATTACATCCTGTTATTTGTAGAAAGGACATAGCCTGTCAATATTCAAGTTGTTGGGTAAGTGCCAGAATTGTAGCTGTAATGAAATAGTTTGGCTGGAGATAATGGCTAGTTTTAGAACAGAAGTTTTCAGCACCACAGCCTGGACATTGCTAGAGACCAGAGATTGGTCTGTGTCCTACATACTAAGTCATTTCTTGTTATTTGCTGGAGGGAACTGAAAAAGCTGAAAACTGGCATCTTTGATATTGGGAACCTCAGGGGGAGGAGGAAGTAGATCATCCACTCACCACCTCTGCTGAAGATGATTGTGCCTCCTTCATTCCTGACTTTTTCATTCATGTGGTGCACTCCACTATCGTTGAAGATGGGGAGTCCACAGAGTCTCCTCTTTCCATTAGATGTAGCAGAATTGCTGAGCTTTAACCTGACCAGTTGTTTGTGGGATCATTTATCTCTGGTGGTCAACAATGGCAGTATCACGGTAGCCAATAATGTGTGTCCTCAGGGTGAAGATGGGACTTTAAGAGGGATTTTCTGGCCTCCCTGCTGTGTTTTTCATGGCGGGAGGTGGCTTCTGGTCCCTTCGCTGCCAAAGGGATTTGCCATTGACTCCACCCCATGTAGCTGGGAAACCTGTGACTTGGGTGTGCCGTCAGCAGGACCAGAAGATCCTGCCAACTAGAAAATTCTGCCTCAATTTTATTCGTGTTTTGCAAAGCTAATCTCCCAATACCGGAAGTCAGCAGATGCATCTGTACTTTATTGGTGTGGATGAGTTTATTTCTCTTACCGTCAGCAGCATTCCCTGTCTGACAGCCGTGTCTTACAGGACCCAGCTGCTTTACTCAGTAATGAAGCTACCAAGCCACTCTTAGTGATGGTCATTGAAGTCCCCCACCTTTTTTACACTCTGTCTTTCCAAGTGGTCCCCCAACTGATTCATCAGCTGAGGGGAGGATGTACGATAGTAATCGAATGGTTTAATTGCCCTTGTTTGACCTAATGCCGCAAGACTTTATGGGGTTGAAACTCAAACTTCCAGGATTGTTCTGTTCTGAGAGTATATCATTGTGCTACTCACTTTGCTCCAGAGGTGACCATTTTGATGTCTTGGATGTCAAGCTGTTGCTTTCCAAGTTTTGACACCCAAGCTCAATTTGAAAGAAGAAAACTTTGCAGGGTTGGCTGGGTTGGGGGTGCTTTAGTCTGATCATAATCTGATACCTAGGTCAATGCCAGGTGCTCCATCTGGTTTTATTTTTATTCATGTTATGTTTTTGCTTCAGCAGTTTGATATAACTGAAGCTTACTAAGCCATATATGAAGACATTTTGGTGTTAACCACATTGTTTTGAGTCATATGTATTCCAGACAGCTTAAGGATGTAGGCCATCAGGTCCAAACCTTGGGTTACTAGTCCAGTAGCATAACTATTTTTCTACAAATCTTGGCATTGGTACTAGGTATAAAGTAGGAACAATATGATCATGCCCGTTACATAAATAATCTTGTCATTTAATGAGTGCATCCATTTACGAATTTAAAAAGTAATGTAACACAGCAAAAATATGCAGGGAGGACCCCTTACCAGTGGAATATGCTAATGGATAAATTCATAATTTCTTGAGATTTATAATTCATGAATGTTGCAGGAATCTCTCTCATTCAATACATTTATGCAGTAATGTATTGCTATAGGAGTGATTTAACATTTAATAATAGCAATTGTCCAGAAAAAAAAAGCGGAGAATGAATCAATATCTGTGGAATTACAAGCGTTCTCTCCTGGCATAGATTGTTATGGGTGAAAATCTGCTGTTTGACTTGAGGAGATTACTCTGTTATTGCAACCGGGCAGCTGGTAATAGCAATGAAATATTGATGCAGCAATTAGGGAAAATGAGATTAGCATCTGTGGAATAAAAGTTATTTCAAGCGTTCTTGCTGAAATTGAAACATAAAGCAGGAGCGTACATCCAATTGACCCAAATTAGAATAAATTCAGAATATAGTGGCCCAAATCATTGGGTCAGTGGCAAAGTGGGGGCATGTGCCTCTGAATGTGGTGTAAACTATCACTTTATCTTTGCATGGAGTCAGAGCGAGAGTATTAGCTGACCAAAGCAAACCTACAACTATCATCCTCCATCCAGCCCCACATTTAACTTTCAGAAATTAACATCGTGCATTAGTGCAAACAAGTTCTGCATTTATAATTATGAATCTACTTGACATGAAAAGGAGAATATTATGATTTTAATTGTCCATTCTCATTGTTTCACATTTTTCACAGGGTGTGTATTAGATGAAATGCATGTTATGATGCATTGTTTCTTGACAATTTTATATGCATTTTACAAAATCATTAATCATTATGATGCAGAAGGCTAGATTAAATTAGGTTCTTTGGTATTATTGTTCTTAGTTTTGAAATAGTCACGTAAAAGGACAAATTGGTGAAAATGTTGCGAACGTAAAAGCTACATTGGCTGACCAACAGGACGTGGAGATGCCGGCGTTGGACTGGGGTAAGCACAGTAAGAAGTTCACACCACTCCCTGGCACTTCCATTCAGCAGCACCTCTGCTTTCTGGGCCCCGCTCCTTGGCTCTCTGAACCCTTCACTCTCTGGGTACTAAACTCACTGTTGTTGGTGTTTGCTGTTCCTCAAATCTCCGAAACTTTCTCTCCCGCATTGATAAGTGAGCGAGAAATGGCCTGCAGTTAGAGGAGCAGTTCCTTGAGAATCTTCCATTCAAACTTTCATGTCTGATTGGCATTTTGAAAACTGGCTTTGTGAGTGACAGGGGGCTTCACAGGCCACATTGGCCCTCAGGCTCTCTGTTAGACAAGTCTGATCTGGACTTTCATTCTCACAACTGAAGCCTGTTATTTATTTTCATAGTTTCATGAATAGTTCAAACATTTTTCTTGCTGATTCTCCACATTCTGTCACTCTAGGCTACCATCTGTTTCACCCTGACACCCGGAATCTTTGGGCCGTCTGGTCCCAGTTCCAGCTTGGATCAATTGATGAGCAGTTTGGGGACACTGTGATAAAACATCATTAAAGCAAAGCTTCAGTTCATGACAAACTTTACTTGTCATGAACTGAAGATTTAACTCCTAAGATCTGCCTTCAATTCATTGCTTGCAGTTTATTTATTAGTGTCACAAGTAGACTTACATTAACACTGCAATGAAGTTACTGTGAAAATCGTCACTCTCCGGCGCCTGTTTAGATACCCTGAGGGAGAATTTAGCCAATGCACCTAACCAGAACGTCTTTCGGATTGTGGGAAGAAACCAGAGCACGCGGAGGAAACCCACGCAGGCACAGGGAGAATGTGCAAACTCCGCATAGACAGTGACCCAAGGTGGGAATCGAACCAGAGTCCGTGGCGCTGTGAGGCAGCCACTGTGCTATTGTCCCTGCTATCTAACACTGCTCAGCCCTCAACAATGTTCACTTTTTATTGAGGATGAAATAAATAAGGAGAAGCCAGTGGATAAGATGTTTTGGGATTTCCAGAGGCTTTTGATAAGTATCACACAAGAGCTTAGTAAAGTACCACAGAAGAGATTAGTAAACAGAAGTATAGCAGATGGACTAAGCATGGATTGAGAATTGGTTTACGGAGAGAAAAACAAAGTAAAGAGACTTCATGCCTCATTATCATATTTGAACTCAAACCCCCCACTCCCCCCCTCCTCCTTGGAGCAAGTTGACATGCACTTACCTTCAAGATTCAGGGCGGGATTTTCTGGCCATGCTTGCCCCAGGAGCGGAAAATCCTGCCCGAGTTCAATGGGCCATTGTACAATCCTGTCCCATCCGCTACAATTCCTGTGGCAGGCAGGACAGGAAAATCGCACCCCCAGTTAATACTGAAAATGGACAAGTTCGGGTCAGAAAGTTGATTTCCCTCGCACCCAGATTGATCCACTTCTTCAGTTAAAATTCCTCCCAAAGTTCCTATTATGTAAAATGACTTCAGAATAATGTGTCCATCAGACCCTAAGACACAGGAGCAGAATTAGGCCACTTGGCCAATCGAGCCTGCTCTGCCATTCAATCATGGGTGGTATGACTCTTAGATGGCAATTATTCCTCATTTAAAAAGCTGCAAAATAAATAAATTAAATAATTTTCCTACTTAAGGTACTTTGAGTCCTTCATAGTACTCTGTAATTAATTATTGCCCTCACTAAATAAAGCCCTCTAGGCAAGACAGAGCAAATCACAAAACTATTTATCATTGAAAAATATTGAATTGACATAATGAAACAACACAAGGCATTCACAGAAAAGGGAAAGGATTATGGGATGATTAAGGTTTGGCTTTGTACAGTTCTTTCATTTTACTTTCAAAAGGTCAAGCAAATGCCACCAGGCAAGCATCAACAGCTGAATTCACCGACAGTAAACTCTAAGCTCATCACTAAGGCAGGAATTGCAGAGGTTAGACGGCAGCATTAATCCCCTGTTGGCTTCAGTTCCCAGTGCTGCAGCTATTTAAAACTGAGTGAAAATGCACATCTACTGTCAGAGTTCACGAAAGTCAATGAGGTGGGTAGGTCTTTGACATAGATGAAGTGTCTTGTGGTTTACGAAATTGGTTGACTTACTTATTTGCACCCCTTGGGATTTGGGAAAGCTTGTTTGCCAGCCGCGTTCTATCCCAGAAAGATGCATTCCATTAACCACATGCTTCTTAGAAACCAATGTGTTCCTCATTAGCAGAAAACTTGGCAAGGTGGCGAAAATAATCATTGTCGTACACAACATTGGTGGGAGAGAAAAAAAAACGAATGGGCCCCAAGCCCTCCTATTCAATTCTCTTGCTTGATTTATCTTTTGATAGGAAGCAGCTTCACTGAGAGCTGATTGAAAAAAAAACCCTCTGCCTGAATTCCTTTGTGTGCAGACTGAATTTTATTCAGTCATGTTTTCTGTCAGGAGCAGCCAATTAGGGGAAGTATTCGTCTTCCAGCATCAGTCTGCTATTATACTCCGATTCTGTGGGTGGATTGTTGTATGCCCTCCGATAGTCCAAGGTTTATGTACTTATCTAGGAGATGACTGTTAAGTTCAGCTTGAGATGATTGAATGCTAAGAGTAAGGGTTACAAACCAAATTCAATATCCAGTTTAATTACCTTTCAATATCTAACTCAAAGTTTGAAATAAGTTGGGCAGCAAATGAAATAGATTTAAAATAATTCTTTTGAAATACCTAATTCTGTATTGTTGCAATTCAGACCTTTTTCCCAGTGGCCTTAATGCTGCTTACCACCAACACAGTGGCACAGTGACACAGTGGTTGGCACTGCTGCCTCACAGCTCCAGGGACCCAGCTTCGATTCACTGCCTGGGTCACTGTCTGCGTGGAGTTTGCACGTTCTTCCTGTGTCTACTTGGGGTTCCTCCCACAGTCCGAAAGATGTGCTGGTTGGGTGCATTGGCCATACTAAATTCTCCCTCAATGTGCCCAAAGAGGCGCCAGCATGTGACAACAAGAGGATTTTCACAGTAACTTCATTGCAGTGTTAATATCAGCCTACTTGTGACACTAATAAATAAACTTTAAATTTTAAAACAGTTTCAAAACTCAAGCCCATGGCTAGAAACTGTAAATGATTAAGTGGGTTAGAGTGTTATAGAGCAAAAATAACATAGAATCCCTACAATGTAGAAGGAGGCGACACGGTGGCAAGTGATTAGCGCTGCAGCCTCACAGCGCCAGGGACCCAAGTTCAATTCCAGTCTCAGGTGACTGTGTGGAGTTTGCACATTCTCCACGTGTCTGCATGGGTTTCCTTTGGGTGCTCCGGTTTCCTCCCACTTTCCAAAGATGTGCGGGTTAGATTGATTGGCCATGCTAAATTGACCCTTTAGTGTCAGGGAGATCAGCAGAGTAAATACGTGGGGTTATGGGGACAGAGTCTGGGTAGGATTATTGTTGGTGCAGGTTTGATGGGCCAAATGGCCTTTTTCTGCACTGCCGGGATTCCATCATTCAGCCCATCGAGCTGCACTGACACCAGTTCCACCCTATCCCCGTAACTCTGCATATTTATCCTGCTAGTCCCCCTGACACAAAGTGGAAATTTAGCATGGCGAACCAACCTAACCCGCACATCTATGGAGTGTGGGAGGAAACCAGAGCATCCAGAGGAAACCCTCGCAGAGATGGGGAGAATATGCAAATTCCACACAGGCAGTCATCCAAGTCCAGAATTTAACCCAGGTCCCTGGCGCTGTGAGGAAGCAGTGTTAATCACTGTGCCACAGTTACTCTTCTCAGTTCTATACCCAGATTTGTCATTAGCATAATGCTGACTTATTAGTCTTGTTTTTAAGTGCCCCACCTGGCAGAAACTAGCTGGGAGAGCAATTAAAATAACAGGCATTAGTTACTTGCTTTTTTCTCAATATGTATTCAGCTTCTTTTTTAAGCAGGCAAGTGAGATACCTACAGAAAGCAACACATCAGCAAGATTTTATCTGCAATGTCTCCCATGAATGTGGGAGAGAGGGAGGGAGCAGATTGGTTGTTCTGTCAGGCAATACTTGTTAGGAATTGGATCCAGGGCAGTCAAAAGCCTAGCAGGTAGATGTACATTTTCTCTCTCAGCATTCTTATTGTGGGCCAGATCGGGCAGGAGTGCTTTGGGCTTTGGGTTTCCCTGGCATACCCCGTCTTCTGAACCATGACAAGGCCTTCTCCATTTCCAGTCATGGCAAGGATTCACCATCACCCTCATAACCCTTTCACAGCTCACTCCCACACTCCTCCGCCACCCAGAATGTGGCCTGAGCCCCAATCCCCACAAATTGACAGACCATTCCCATGATCCCCAATTGTGGCATATATTTTCATTCCAAGCTCTCAAATACTGGCCAGCTGCCTAATAAAGGACAAAGTAGAAATGGTCGAGAGCTTCAAGTTTTCAGGTGTCCAGATCACCAACAATCTGTCTTGGTTCCCCCGTGCCAACACTATAGTAAGAAAGCCCACCAACACCTCTACTTTCTCAGAAGACTAAGGAAATTTGGCATTCAGCTACGACTCTCACCAACTTTTATAGATTCACCATAGGAAGCTTTCTTTCTGGTTGTATCACAGCTTGGTATGGCTCCTGCTCTGCCCAAGATCACAAGGAACTATAGAACGTCATGAATGTCATCCAATCCATCACTCAAACCAGCCTCCCATCCATTGACTCTGTCTACACTTTCTGCTACCTCAGCAAAGCAGCCAACATAATTAAGGACCCCACACACTCCTAGTGTTCTCTCTTCTACCTTCTTCCTTCAGGGAAATGATACAAAAGTCTGAGGTCATGTACCAACAGACTCAAGAACAGTTTCTTCCCTGTTGCTGTCAAACTTTTGAATGGACTTACCTCACATTAATTTGATCTTTCTCTACACCCTAGCTATGACTGTAACACTACATTCTGCACTCTCTCATTTCCTTCTCTATGAATGGTATGTTTTTTCTATATAACAATACTTTTCACTGGATGTTAATACATGTAACAATAATAAATCAAATTGAAATCATTTTATTTAAATAAGTATTTTTCACATGTATTAGTTACAAGTAAGGCTTACATTCATACTGCAATGAAGTTACTGTGAAATTCCCTTATTCGCCACCGTCTAACACCTGTTCGGGTCAATGAACCTAACCAACACGTCTTTCAGAATGTGGGTGGAAACTGGAGCATCTGGAGGAAACCCACACAGACATGGGGAGAACATGCAAGCTCCACACAGACAGTGACCCAAGCCAGGGACTGAACCTGGGTCCCTGGCGCTGTGAAGCAGCAGTGCTAACCACTGTGCTACTGTGCTGCAAGTTGCTGTTGTTGAGATCACCAGGGCCTCCACTTCCTCTGAATTGGTGGTTTCTTCAGTCAATCACTATTTCCCCTGCTCCCCTCCTTACCTGCCCATAAATATCAGGGCCATTATCTCTGTATCTTCTGCCTCTCCACTATAATGTAACGCTGGCCTTGTTAAATGTAGCAAGAAGTCTCACAACACCAGGTTAAAGTCCAGTTTATTTGATAGTAATCCCACAAGCTTTCAGAAACGGTGTTCCTTCATCAGGTGTGTGGAAGATTCTCCTAGCTACTTTGCCCTAAAAGTTGGCAGAATGGCAATTGGGGCAGTATGGTGGCACAGTGCTTAGCACTGCTGTCTCATGGTGCCAGGGCAGGTGCAGCAGGTGGTCAGGAAGGCAAATGGGATGCTGGCCTTCATAGCGAAGGAGATTGAATATAAAAGTAGGGAGGTCTTGCTGCGGCTGTATAGGGCATTGGTGAGGCCGCAGCTGGAGTACTGTGTGCAGTTTTGGGCGCCGCACCTGCGCAAAGATATTTTGGCCTTGGAGGGAGTGCAGAGGAGGTTTACTAGGCTGATACCGGAGTTGAGGGGGTTGAGCTATGAGGAGAGGCTGAATAAACTGGGCTTGTACTCGTTAGAGTTTAGAAGAATGAGGGGAGATCTCATTGAGACGTATAAGATGATGAATGGGATGGATAGGATAGAGGTGGAAAGACTCTTCCCGCTCAAAAAAGACAGTAGGACTAGGGGGCACAGCCTCAAGATAAAAGGGGGGCGGTTTAGAACGGAGTTGAGGAGGAACTTCTTCACTCAAAGGGTGGTGAATCTCTGGAATTCTCTGCCCGTTGAAGTGGTGGAGGCTGCCTCGCTAAATATTTTTAAGACGCGGGTTGATGGGTTTTTGATAAGAGAGGGGATTAAGGGTTATGGGGAGAGGGCGGGAAAGTGGAACTGAGCAGCGACAGATCAGCCATGATCTTATTGAATGGCGGGGCAGGCTCGAAGGGCTGGATGGCCTACTCCTGCTCCTATTTCTTATGTTCTTATGTTCTTATGTTCTAAGTTCGATTCCAGCCTCAGGTCACTGTCTGTGTGGAGTTTCCATGTTCTCCCCATGTCTGAGTGGGTTTCCTGTGGGTGCTCCAGTTTCCTACCACAGTCCAAAGAAGTGCTGGTAAGGTGAATGTGCTACACTAAATTGTCCTTTAGTATCCCAAGATGTGTAGATTAGATTTGCACACAGAAGATGTCCACACCAAACACTGAAGGAAGTATACAAGTGTAGTGGGCAGGTGGCACGGTGGCATAGTGGTTAGCACTGCAGCCTCACAGTGTCAGGGATCCAAATTCAATTCCCGGCTTGGATCACTGTCTGTGTGGAGTCCGTATGTTCTCCCTGTGCCTACGTGGGTTTCCTCTGAGTGCTCTGGTTTCGTCCCACAGTTCAAAAGACATTCCAGTTAAGTGCATTGGCCATGCTAAATTCTCCCTCCTTGTACCTGAACAGGCATCAGAGTGTAGCGACTAGGGGATTTTCACAGTAATTTCATTGCAGTATTAATGTAAGCCTACTTGTGACACTGGTAATTAAATTTTTAAAAAGACAAATGTTGGCCTTCACAGTGAGACGATTTGAGTACAGGAGCAAGAATGTCTTGCTGATGTTATATAGGGCCTTGGTGAAGCCACATCTGGAATATTGTGCGCAGTTTGGGACTCCCTCTCCGAGGACGGATGTTCTTGTCCTTGAGGAAGGTTTACTAGATTGATTCCTGGGATGGCAGGACTGATGTATGAGGAAAGACTGAATCAGTTAGGATTGTAATTGCTGGAGTTCAAAAGAACGAGGGGGGAATCTAATAGAAATCTATAAAATTCTGAAGGGACTAGACAGGATAGATATAGGAAGGATTTTCCTGCTGGTGGGGCTGTCCAGAACCAGGGGTCACAGTTTGAGGACATAGGGTAGACCATTTCGGACAGAGATGAGAAGAGATTTCTTCACCCAGAGAGTGGTAAGCCTATGGAATTTGCTATGACAGATGAGCCAAAACATTCTATGTTTTCAAAAAGCTATCAGATATAGCAACTGAGGCAAAGGGGATCAAAGGATATGGGGATAAGGCGGGATCAGGCTATTGAGTTGGAAGATCAGCCATGATCATAATGGATGGTGGAGCAGGCTCGAAGGGCCAAATAGCCTTCTGCTCATGTTTTCAATGTTTCTATCATTAGGACGTTGTGACTGAAAGCACGATTGAGCTTGATGGACAAGTTGTCATCATCTTGAACAATTAGTTACAAACTCCTCCCACTTATTAATGTCATTGCTGCTGTGTTTCAAGGAGGGCTTCAGAGTGCCTTTGAAGTGTTTTCTTTGTCCTCCCCTTGAATGTTGGTTATTTCACAATTGAGAAAACAGGATAAAGCAGTGGAGAGGCTTTTTGGCAACTTGACATAGTGCCCTGCCCACCAAGGTTGATATTGAGGCTGAGTTGTTCTTGCACAGAACTGGCACAGACACAAAGGCCTCCTCCTGAGCTGTAGCTCATGCACTCTGTCAGTGCATCTACCAAATCTCAACATTCCCAACTCAGTCAATCTGGGTTAGATTTGAACCTTGGTCAAAGAAGTGCATAGGGTGGTACGCAGATGTATTTTCTGACCTGATGCATTGCTAACGTTGTTCTAAAAATCTTGCTCCGGATATAGGAGAAGGCACTTAATATAGAGGGATAGAATTTTCTGGCTGCTCTTGCCCCAAGACTGGAAAATCCCGCCCAAGGGCACCAGAGCTTTATGTGGTCCTGTCCCGCCCACAACGATTCCTGTGGCAGGCCGGACAAAAAGATTCCACCTGGATGTCTTCTTTTCAATGGGTGCAAAAGCTGAATAAACATAAGCTGTTATTTATATTGGGTAAAGTGCTGTTGGGAAAAATATACTTACATTTTACCTATTCTCCCATGTAAAACAAAATCTTCCATCTTGTATTTGAAACTGATCTCAAAAAACACTGCATGTTACTTTGGCTGGGAAGCAAAACTATGATGGATTTTTGAATAGTTCATAGATCCCTCAATCAAATGCCCTTGAGCTAAAGTAGCGTGTTATTGTTTACAGAATTGCCAACCATGTTTTCAATTCATAACATCTATTATTTTTCAGATCTTTTCTCTTGTAGCAGAAAATTTCATATGAAACAAGTGGTTGGAGTGAAAAAAAATAAATTGGAAAAGATAAGGTTGTGTCTACAAATGTACTCATTCTTTAAGGTTTGGTAAAATGAATTTTATTATTGTCACAAGTAGACTTATGTTAACATTGCAATGAAGGTGCTGTGAAAACCCCCTAGTCGTCACATTCTGGTGCCTGTTCAGGCACACAAAGGGAGAATTTAGCACGGCCAATGCACCTAACCAGCACATCTTTCGGACTGTGGGAGGAAACCAAAGCACCTGGAGGAAACCCACCCAGACACGGGGAGAACATGCAGACTTGGCACAGACAGTGACCCAAGCTGGGAATTGAACCTGGGTTCCTGGCGCTGTGAGGCACCAGTGCTAACCACTGTGCCACCCAATCTGAAGTAAATTCAGCTCATACCTACCAAAGCAAGAGCGCAACATATGACATTGATAATGAACTGCTGCAGCAAATTTTCCTTCACCACTTTCCAGGTCCTTTGAAATTCTGACATATGGGAATTATACAGAAAGATAAACAGATAAACCCCCACTGCTCACAACCGCCTCAATACAATATCAACTCCACTTTACCAGGCAACAAACAGGGGCTATGTTCTGGGCAAGGCTTAACTAATTCCTGAGGTGAGGTTCTGGGCAAGACTAATTCCTGAGGTGAGGGTGTTGCCCTAACAAAAGAAATTGAGTCTGGGTCTGTATTCCTTGGAGTTTAAAAGAGGCAGGGGGGCTTGACAGGGTAGACCGTAAAATGTTTAAACTAGTGGGAGAGGCTTGGGCAAGGGGGCAATGCTGTCTGGTTATTTAAAACTAAGGTGTGTAGAAATTTCTTTTGGCAGAGGATTATGAATCTCTGGAATTCTCTGCCCCAACGAGCAGTGGAGGCTGGATCATTAAAAGTATTTAAAGTGGGGGTGGACAAATATTTGGTTGATGGAGGGATGGAGGACTATAAGAAAATGGCACAAAAGAGGAGTTGAGGCCAGTATAGACCAGTCATGATTGTATTGAATGGCCTGATGGCCTATTCCTGCTTCTGTTTCCTGTGTATTCTTCTGTTTGCCTGCATGCCTTGTTTCAGGGCTCCACTTTGGTTTCCCATTCCTTTCACTTTATTCAGCCATTTAGTTCTTCAATGGCCTCTGGCAGCCCTTGAAGTCTGTCAGTCCTTGTCTGACTTCTGACAAAGCAATTTTGACGCCATCGCTATCAAAACCATAGCTTCCGTTATTTTCTTCTCTGGTGTCCTTTTTTACTGCTCTGATGGCGTTTTTTTTATTATTGCCTTCTGCTGAGTTTGATACCTGTCCCTCTTCTCCTGAGAATTTTTTAAGCCTGTTAAAATATTTCCACTGAAGTCTAATTTGTCATTGGAATGGCTCATTACTGGGAAGCGAAAGTGCCCAATGGCCCCGTGACACGTCCTCTTTATCACCAGCCTGCAGAGGTAGTCAGGTGAACAGAACAGTTCATTTTTACCTTACCTCTTAAATGAAGCCTCTTGATAGAAGAAAGGGCACTCTTGTGCCACTTGTTTGAAACTGATGAAGTATCATTGCCAAGCAATGATGGCAAGGTTGGACGCTATTTGGATTCGTGTGGCATACTCATTATGTATTAATAGTGTCCCAAAGTACTTTTCTTTTCAACACAAAGTTCCCCCTTTATCTTTTCCCTGATTAAAACTGAAACTTAAGATGATTGTGGGCGGAATATATCAGCCGCAATGGCTCCTCTAATTTTTTTTTGTCAAGCTCAGTTAAATATTTATTGCCCAGTTGCACAGGACAACTTGTGAATGGCCTGTGTACTATCTTCTGTGTTAATGCAGAGAGAACACTGTTTGACTGGTTGGTTTTATCTCATGAAGTACTCCACGACTACAATATAGCTATTCAGAGATAGATTTCTTTATGAAAGCAAATCACTGCAGCTACTAGAATCTGAAACAAAAGCAGAAAATGCTGGAAAATCTCAGCGGGTCTGACAACTTCTGTGGAGAGAGAATAGAGCCAGAGCATTGAGCTTGAATGACCCTTCATCAGAGTTGTGACGAAGACTTATCCAGACTCTAATGAGGGGTCTTCGAGGATCGAAACTTCGGTTCTATTCTCTCTCCACAGATGCTGTTAGACCTGCTGAGATTTTTCAGCACTTTCTGTATAGGTTTCTTCCTGGTTTGCAGAAAAGCATTGCTTGGAGGATCCAATATAATAGGTCATAGAATGTCATTGACATGTCACACAATTTTTGTCAGAGATGGTAATGATCAATATTCTGAACGTAACCTATGGTGGTTTTCAAAGGCGAAGTAGAGACAGAGAGAAAGAAACAGATAAAATAACTGAACAAAGAAACGCTTGAGAAACAACAAGGGTTGATTTCAGCTTGGGAAGACTTTATGATCCTCTAGATTGCATTAAATGAAAATAAGCTTGCCTTTTCTTAAGAGGTCTGTACCAGTGCCTTTAAGGACCATTGGTTAGGCCACTGCATGCCTCATAATGAGTCATATCTGCACACTCTACCCATTGTTTCCTGTGAATTGCATCAGGTCTTAGTAACATCAGAGATTTATTGTTGTCACATGAATTAGGATACAGTAAGAATTTTTGTTTCTTGCGTGCTATACAGACAAAGCATACTGTTCAGAGAGTAAATTGGGGAGAAGGAAAGGACAGGGTGCAGAATATAATGTTACAGTCATAGCTAGGATGAGGGGTGCAGAATATTGTGTTACAGTCATAGCTAGGATGTACGGGTGCAGAATATAGTATTACAGTCATAGCCAGGGTGTAGGGGTGCAGAATATAGTGTTGCACTCATAGTTAGAGTGTAGAGAAAGTTCAGCTTAATATATGGTAGATCCATTCAAAATTCTGATGGCAGCAGATGAGGTGCCTGCCTGAAATATGGAGGCCCCAGAAGACAGGGTTGGATCAGTACAGTGAGAACAGCATTGTGATTTCTGGGTTGCTATTGCTCTGCTCCTTCCAGCTGGAACAGCTTAAAATCATCCCCAAAGGGAGTGAGGCAGATCGATAGAACTGAGAACCAATAGAGCAAAGGTAGGAGATTCAGTCTTCCAGCAATGGAAGTGCCATCTCTAATTGTGCTCTCTAGCTATTGATCGCTTCAAACTTCCACAATTAGGTTTCACAGATTGGACAGACAGACACCTGAGAGACAAACTAACACACTGCTAGCACCGAGGCATGACAAAATAAATACAAATAATGTATTTTTGGAGCATATTAAGTATTGTCAATTACGTGTATTCTGCCGACATGATATATCAGATCCAGTTATAATAATGTATTAGGTTCCCACAACTATACTTCACAAAATTAGAGAAAAAATACTACACTGGCGAAAGGTTGGTAGTGTGTACAGCAATTGGCAGACATCTCGAGAGTAATCATCAATCAATGTCTCAGCTTCAGACCCCTTTAAAGCATCATTCATGGAAACCATGTGCAATGATCTCCAACACTGACAACTTACTATCTAATAGAAAATGGATTTTAAAGTCATCCAATTGTAACTTTTTCAAACGGTAACATCCAGGCAATAAACGATGCTTTGGGTCTCACTTCACTTGTGTAGCTTTATCCCTATTTATTACTGTGCATTTATTTAGGGAATAGGGACCAGAAAAAAAAGATGTCTCTGGTGATCTCTGTCTCTATCCACTTGAAAGGCAAATTGATCAGTTGAATTTGTTGCCCCTTAGATGCACCTATCATGTTCTCTGATGTACAGATCTTCCATTTCCTCTAGTTTCACACCATGTTATACAACAGCACAAAACAGAAAATATATAACATTTAATCAACAGCTAAGGGTCGACACTCTTCATCATTGACAAAGAGATGAGTTACATAACACTGTGGCCTAATCCGTATTAATGGCAGCACTGTGTTAAATTAATTTGTATTCTTTTATTCTTAAGAAGTAAAATTTAACGATACTGGTAATAACATATGTCTTAGCCGATCACTAAACTATCAAGATATCCTGAGACATTTCTGGCCAAGTGAATTAGTCATTTTCTTCCTGCTACTGTTTCTATTTCAGATGCCGTGGTTGGGATTTTCCGGCCACGCTCTCCCCAAAACCAGAAAATTCCGCCCGAGGTCAACAGACCTTTCCATGGTCCGCCCCTCGCCCGCTCTGATTGCCCCCTGATCTCTGTAAAAATAGAATATTTTGAATTATGAAATCCATCATACTAAAGGTAGTGTGTTTTCAAATGGCATTATCTATTCTGATGTAACCTCTATGATAAACATGGAAAATAATCTTTATTGTTGAAGGTTGCTGGAGAATCGAGTATTTGTTTTTACTTTTTGGTGGTATCATTCAGTACTCTGTCAGACGAACACTGACTGCTGCATTATATAATTCCCCACACTATACTCAGTGGCCAGAATCTTACCACCGTTCACACAAGCGAGATTTTCTCATCCTGCCACAGTGAACGGAGATTTGACTGGCTGACAAATTCTCCGACTTCACAGCAATGGGAGCGTGGTGTGAATGGCAGGTAATATCGCACCCAGTGTGGCTTAACCATACCCTCTGAAAAGTACACCGACTGCCCCATTTAGACTTATTTCTAATTCCAGTATAAATCTTCATTTTAACCTCCTGATGTGACATTGCCAATTTAACATTCATTTCTACCATACTGTGGGTAATCTTGTATTGCAAATTTGCACGCATCAAATGTTGAGTTAAAACAATTCTGTTAATGGTATGTTAATTGTTAATTAAACACCAGTCACTTGTGTATCTTAAGTACTTTGAGCACATATAACTCAGGAATGTTTGGGATGGTGGGTGTGTGAGAGGGGAGCTATGAGACTGAAAATAAGAGGTCTGAGTCTTGGTTTTGACTTCACCAACCAGCTTGGATTCCATTTATAAATTGAAATTCATTCATGTCATAATCCCCATATTTAGAAAATGCTGGAATTGCTCTAAATTGTTTTATTGCAATGGGATGAGATATAAAAACATTGAAAATAGGAGCAAGAGGAGGCAATTCGACCCTTCGCAGCTGAATCATCATTTATTATGATCATTGATGATCATCCCCTTCAATTGCCTGATCTTTCCTTCCCCAGATCTTTTGATCCCTTTTGTCTCAAGGGCTATATCTAACTGAGGGATATATCTTGGGCTTTATATTAGGACATTCAAACCTTGAAATGGTGGTAGAACAGATGTAAATTTCTCTGGATAAGACAAGACTTCAACCCAAATTACAGGCATAAGGCCATTAGCTTATATGAGCTGAGCATGTTATACCACTAACATCACATCAGTGGACATCAATGAGCCAAGGAAAATTCAGCCCAGAAGGTCTCCAATGATGTCCATAATAAGTGATCCTACATCTTCAATAGGAGTTAATTGTAAAGATGACTGAGGACTAACAAAGCCAGCAAAGGTCAAAAGAAGGTTCTGTAGGGAATGTGTTCAGGTTTATCAGAGGTACATAAAGTTCAATAAAAAAGAGACACTGGAAATAAGATATATATCTTCATGCATAAGGCAAAATTTCCTAAGTAGAAAGTGATAGAAACCATGGAGTGTTATTTGATCTATTGAACATTAACAAGACAGCAATAAGCCAAGAAAATAAATATTATGTTCTCTGCTAAAGCATTTGAGTGCAGCTTTCAGATGTCATGCTGAAGTTACTCAATGCTATACCCAGTCACATTAGCACTGTATAGTTCTGGTTGCTGTAGCATTACTGGTTGGAACATCCAGGTCTGCAATGTTGTAGAGAGACGTTAGCTTGGTGGTATCAACATAAGTGGATTTGGAATATTTAAACAAATAGCTTCTACATCTTCAGTTCTGCTACTGAAGTCCTGTCCTTTGCAATTAGTTGTTGAACCACAACAACTTGATTTTTACTATTACTGTTACTATTTACTATGGTGAGGACATAATCTACTTCAGCTAGTATGGAGAATCAAACCCCATTCTGTTGGCAATAATTTGATCCACATGCTTACCTTCTTAGCCTTAGAATGGCACAGTGGTTAGCACTGCTGCCTCTCAGCCTGAGGGACCGGGTTCGATTCCGGCCTTGGGTGACAGTCTGTGTGGAGTCTGCACATTCTCCTAGTGTCTGCATGGGTTTCATCCGGGTATTGCAGTTTCCTTCCATATCCCAAAGGTGTGCTGGTTAGGTGGATTGGCCAGGCTAAATTGTCCCAAGATGTGTAGATTAAGGAGACTAGTGGGGTTATGGGGGTGGGGCAGGGGCCTGGGTAAGGTGCTATGTTGAGTGTCGGTACAAACTCGATGAGCCGAGCAGCCTCCTCTGCACTGTAGGAATTCTATGATTCTAGCCAGCAAAATATACAATGATCCGGATCTTTGTGTCTCCAGATTGTTGGAGCTTGGACAAGCTTCCCAACATTTGCTTTGGAACTTCCGGGTAGTCTTGATGTGATGATTCTGTGGGAATTGCCTGGGCAGTGTGAACTTCCAATGGACAACTTCCCTGCTCACAAACCCTGTAAAGCTGTTTAAATGTTCCAGCTCTTCAGTTTATTAGTGAATGCCTCCCTGAAAACAGCCTGTGGCATTAAAAAGGGGCAGGACCTGTCTTCCCTCCCAGTGACCCAGCGCTACAAGGAAGCAGATCAGCTAAAAGCACTCTCTGCATTTCCGAAGAAGCCAGGATTGGAATTCCTGGCTGGAAATGTGCAACTCCAATGGGGCACAGAAAAGTAGGAGCAGAATGGCAATCTGACAGCGATTGCTGCTCCTCAGGAGATTTGGGCCATTACTTCAGGATATATATGATCTGTTCTTAGATACGCAATCTTGAATCACATTCAAAATGAAACCCATAATGTGTGAAAAGCAAAGATGACTACGACACTTTGTTAGACAATGGTCACGTTTGAGAAGTTGTGTAAAAATTATAGATGCATTAAAATTGAACTTCAGGGAAAGCACTGTCAGTCAAAGACGTGCATCCAGCTATCTTGGTATTCCTAATGCTATGTCAAAATGTGGGATCTGATAATCACAACCTTCAGGTGACATACGCCGGAATTCTACTGCCCCGCCTGCCATGGAATTGGAACGGGCAAGGGACAGACAACAGAAATGTCTGTTAACCTCAGGTAGGAATTTCTGGTCTCACTCGAGCGAGGCTGTAAAATCCCGCTTATAATGTGCAATAAATCTGTAATTTCCTGAGAATTAGAAGTTTAACAAAAAACATGAATATGTACTGGTGTCATTTGTGGTCATAATTGAACCAAGACATACCTTATCTGTGACATATTAGATTTCATGCTTGGGTTCAGGCACTTGACTTTGCCTCCTTCTTAAAAATTGTAAGTTTCCATAAAATACCAAAGATTTTTTGAAGAGTTTTGTATTTCATTGTGCCTCGTTAGCTTGTTCATGCAACACAACCAATTATCAACAGGATAATTATCAACCCAAGATCAACTTGGGTTCAATGTATTTAAACAGCTACAAATTTATAACGAGATGCTTAGTTTCCAGTATGAAATTCAGGACAAAAATAAGTTGTTTCCTCAGAAATGAATGAAAGCAAGAAGGCAGATAATACTGTATATTTTCAAGGTTGCACTATTTGGAATTAATGGCTGCAAATTTTGGGCACCATGGCAATATTAATGTCAGCACGTTGGAGGCCCGAAGTCATAAAATGGTGAGGGATGGGCTATCAGCCTTTTCTGGTTCAGCTGCCCCTTGCTGTATTTGGTGCCTTTTCAGTCACTGAGAGCATGAAGAAAGGTCTGATTATGAAGCCAATCTGAATCCATGCATGCCTCACAACCTTGGTTTGTGTATGTTCACTGAAAACTGGGGTGGCATGGTGGCACAGTGGTTAGCACTGCTGCCTTACAGTGCCAGGGACCCAAGTTCAATTCCAGCCTTGGGTGACTGTCTGTGTGGAGTTTGGGCGTTCCGGTTTCCTTGTACACGCTAAAGATATGCAGGTTAGGTTGATTGGCCACGCTAAGTTGCTGCTTAGTGTCAAAGAGATTAACAGGGTCACTACGTAGAGTTATGGGGATAGGGCCTGAGTGGGATTGTTGTCAGTGCAGGCTCGATGGGCTGAAAGGCCTCCTTCTGCACTGTAGGTTCTATGATTCTATCATGACCGGTTGAAAAATGTTGCATGCAAATAAAACTCCTGGAGGGCAGGCTAACGTATTCATATAGGACTTTGTGTATGTTAATTGTCACACAAACGTTTGGGAAAGCTCATCGAATTCAAATTGGAGATGCACATGGCTCATGTCCAACTCTGACACAGCTTGGCCCCCAGTTAACCTGGCATACAGGTCTTCAATCCGGGGCATGGGGTATTTGTAAAGGTTAGAGATCCTATTGACAGTAAGCTTATAGTCACCGCAAAGTTGAACAGCTTATCCGGCTTAAGGACAGGAACAACAAGTCCAGCCCACTCTGCAGATTGTACGGGTCTTATTATGCTCAGCTTTTCCAGGCGTCCAGTTCTGACTCTACTTTCTCCAATAGCGAGGACAGAACTGGTCTCACTCCAAAATACTTAGGCGTAGCATCGGGTCAATTAGATCTTAGATTTGTCTCCCCTTATTTTTCCAAGCCCTTCTCGAAAATTTTGGGGTTCTTGCTCATGACTTTGTGTAATCCCCCAAGATCTCCAGAGGCCTGAAGATCTCCAATGAGTTTAGTCTGATGTGTTGGAACCAATCTCTGCCCACAAGGCTGGGTCCTTGTCCCCATACAATGATGAGTGGAAGTTGAGCTAACTGCTGTCTGTAAGTCACTAGGATCGCCGTGGTGCTCTTTATCTGCAATGATTCCCCTGTGTGGGTGGCCAGCCTGGCTTTTGTGTTTTCAAAGTTCAGGAGCTGAATATCAACTCATAGATCTGCTCATGGATAACAGAGACTCTAGCTCCTGTATTCACTTCCATCTTTAATGGGTGGCCATTTACTAACAACTCTATCATTATGGGGGCAACCTTTGTCATGGGGACGCGATTTAATTGCATTGTCCCTGTTCCTGGTTGTGAGTCTATCTGCAAGGTACGGTCTGACACTGGCCTTGGCCGTTTGTCAAAATAGCATGTGTTTTCACTGTCCTTACATCTGTGGTTGTGGTCTTCTGTCGCTCTTGCAATAGTCCACCATTTTGCATCTAAAACCTGCTGAAATAAACACCCTAAGGGACTGAAGGCTGTCCCTGCCCTTCGTTGACTGTCTGATGATGTGACCGCATTCCACTGTAAGGGATTCTGTGATATTTTATCCATCCCGTTGCTCTCCGTTGAACTTTGTACATTGCACAAGGCCCCTCTCCCCAATCGGAGGACACTGCTGTCTGACGTCCCCCTGAATTCCTTTTGCTTCGTTCTCCAGTGATAAATGGCCTTTGTTTGAACCAGATTAGGTTCAGCCAATAATTTATTTTTGAACTGTCATGTTGCTAATTCCAAGACCATTCTATCTTGCAACATATTGTTCAGGGGTAGCCTGAATTCACAGAGCTGTGCCGATTTTTGTAACCTGGTCAGAAATTTTGTGATAGACTTCCCACAGGTTTGCCCTGCCACGTTAAAACAGTATTGTTGGAGTATTATGGAGAGTTTTGGGTCATAATAGCCTTTTACCAAGTCTATCATTTCATTAAGGGTTTTGGAATTGGGGCATCCAGATAGGTAAGGTTTTTGATTACACTGGATGGCTTTCTGCTTCTTGTCTCCCTCATTATTGTTAGCCCAATAAAGTAACACATGCACTCTGTGCATTGGCCCAGTCTCCTGTGCTTGAATCATAGGCTTCAAGTTTACCAATTAGAGGCATTTCTTTTCATGAGGGTTACCTGTCTCAACAGTAATGATGGCCCAGAGAGGAAAAAAAACACTTTATTTCCTGTCGCTAATGTAATAATCTTACTGACGCCAGTCTTGTGTCACCAATCATCCTTTATTTACAACATGCCACTCAGTAGTTGCAGTATACAAGTCAACCTCAAAGTATTTTGACTGCTGGCTTGAGTGGAGTCAGTTGGTTATAAACACTCCCTCCCCGCACCCCGCTCCTTCCCAATTGAATGAGTCTCCATTCACCTAACAGGGGAGTTTGTATTCTACAAGGCTCAAAGGGAGATTTACTGATGATCCCCATCATAACAAGACCTATTGTGTTCATTAACAAAGTCTGTAAAAGTGCATCTTCACACCAACATTCTACAACAACATCCATCAACAAAGCTTACCATTCATATTTTATCCAAGAACACATCTAATGATACAAACAAAACCAAACTATTCAGGCTTATGCATTCTGTTTGTCCCTATCTTATGGATCCTTTTGCTTGTCCTTGTGTCCCTAAGCAGTGTTACCCCAGTGGCTGCAGCGTGGCTGATGAAAGATTTTCATAAGATGCGATTATCACTAGATAGGCCAGAATTCATTGCTCATCCCTAACTGCCCTTGAGAAGGACTGGTGAATCACTTCTTGAACCGCTAAAAGTCATGTGATAAATGTACACCCACAATGTCGTCAGGGAGGGAGTTCCAGGATTTTGGACCGAGCGATACTGATATAGTTCCAAGTCGGTATTGAAAGTAACTTGGAGGGGAACTTGCAGGTGATGGTGTTCCCAGGTATCAGTTGCTCTGTCCTTCTTGACGGCAAAGGACATGGGTTTGGAAGGTGTCGAAGGAGACTTGATGAGTTGCTATAGTGCTTCCTGTGGATGGTATATACATCGCTATCACTGTGTGTCGGTGGTGGATGTGTCGATGGTGGAAGAGTAAATGTTAAAGGTGATGGATGGGCAGCCAAGCAAGCAGGCTGTTTTGTTATGAATGCTGTTGAATTTGTTGTGTGTTTTTGGAGTTGCACTCATGCAGGCAATTGGAGAATATTTTACTACACTCCTGACCTGTAGATGGTGGACAGCTTTCTAAAGTCTGGAGGTGAGTTATTTATCTAAAAATTTCCCAGTCTCTGACCTGCTCTTTTGGCTACAATATTTATGTGGCTAGTTTCTGGTCAGTGCTAAAGCCCAGGGTGTTGATAATGGGTATTCAGTGATGGCGATTCCATTGAATGTCAAGTGGTGATGGTTAGATTCTCTATTATTGGAGATAGCCATTGCCTGGCACCTGTATGGCATGTTTGTAACTTGCTACTTGTCAGCCCGAGCCTGATTATTATCCAGGTCCTGCTGCATTTGAACATAGACTTTCAGTATCTGAGGAGCTGCAAACATTGCTGATCGTTGTGAAGTCATCGGTTCGCAAGCCCACTTCTGACCTTCTAATGGAGGGAGGATCATTATTGATGCAGCTGAAGATGGCTGGGCTATGGAAACTTGGAAGAACTTCAGCCCACTCAGTCCAATGATGCCGTGATGGCAAAGGCAGACGCTCTCACCTCACCTCACCTCAGCTCAAGTGTTTAGATTTTTTTTGTCTTTGATTCAACCAAGGCTATAATAAGTTTAATTTATTATTGTCACAAGTAGGCTTACATTAACAGTGCAATGAAGTTACTGTGAAAATCCACTAGTCACCACACTCTGGTGCCTGTTTAGGCACACTGAGGGAGAATTTAGCATGATCAATGCGTCTAACCAACACGTCTTTCAGACTATGGGAGGAAACTGGAGCACTCAGAGGAAACCCAATACGACACGGGGAGAACATGCAGACTTCGCACAGACAGTGATCCAAGCTGGGAATTGAACCCAGGTCCCTGGCGCTGTGAAGCAGCAGTGCTAACCACTGAACTACTATGCTGCCCCTCTGCACCAAAATGATTTGTAAGGGTGATATATCAATTATTCTGACATAACTGCAGTTGCAGATTGAGCAAGAGCCAAAATTTCTGGAAAACAAAAATAAGACCAAGATCAAAGCTGTTATCTAATTTTACAGTCAAGCAACATGCATAAATAACCTGGGCTATCATTTTATATGAGATGATAGTGCTCAGACTGATGTTCCTCAGTTACATATCACCTGCTGAAATTTTAACTGAAAAATTGACTCTTTTATTGTTATATTTGAAAACAATTAAAGAAAATAGCTTTGTACCTGTACATCACCAATATCTATTAGTAACATATTACCATAAATCTTAAGAATCAAACCTCAACTGTTTAAGCACCTACATTACTATTGTTTGTGTGGATAATACGTTCAGCGCACACACGCACACCAACACAGGCATGAGCAGAACCAAACAGTTAAGATGTGCTGGGGGAATAATTCAATATTATTTTAACCCTCTTTTTGTACAAAAGGTATTGGGATGGATTTCAAGTAAGGAATGCCTGAGCCAGTACTGGATAAGCCGAAATTTCCTTCAGTTAAATATTGGGAAGACTGAAACCATTCGCTACTATCCCTGAAGCAAACTTTAGACCTCCTGCAGATGGGTGTTGCTGTTACTATTTTGTAGGTCTTAGATTAAAATTCAGCTCTGAATTGTCAGAGCTTATACATACATACCACACGTGGTTAGGAGGATGACTTTTTACCGATTGTCTCCTTCTATCCCGTTTGACCAGAAGAAATATCTCTCTCATCCAGTGTGCTGGAGCCAATCCTCCACACTCGCAGTAATTTCATTGCATTGTTAATGTAAGCCTACTTGTGACACTAATAAATAAGCTTTAACTTTTAATTTCAGTTAGCTCTCCCATATTATGCAAACAGTGCTAAATTTAAGTTTAAAGTTTATTTATTAGTGCCCCAAGTAGGCTTACATTAACACTGCAATGAGGTTACTGTGAAAATCCCCTAGTCGCCACACTCCAGTGCCTGTTCGTGCACATTGAGAGAGAATTTAGCACGGCCAATGCACCTAACCAGCACATCTTTCAGACAAACAAGTATACAAGAATTCTTCTAATTCTGAATTGGGGACTGTCTATGTTGTTTTTAATGCTATACAGAAGAAGGATTTCCATAAAGGGTAGTTCACAAGGACGTGCACCGAGATTCTGTCCCAAAAATCAAGGCGGTCTTTTGATTTCATTTTATTCTCTGTTAAGCTCTGACAAATACGCAGTCTGCTTAATTTTAATTAATTCAACCAGCTTCCTATTTTAAATATATGTTTGCTGTAAAATTAATCTTCAAATCACCCAGATCACGAATATAATGGAACACATTTCAGAAATTATTTTCTGTACACTGTTTTCTTTGTTAAATCCTATTGCTCTGCCTGACTGATCTTTTCACCCTTCCTTAGTGCTGCTCTTGTTATCCAGTCTCTCTATCTTTCTTCCCATTACATTGCTTTTATTGCCTTGGTGACCCATTACTACTGCTGCTGAAGCAGACTTAGATCAATCACTCAGCATATGGTATAAAATACAGCAGAGTGAAACCTCATGATTATAAACTGTGATATTACAGCAAATTCGGCTTGGTGCTACACTCAGCTCATTTTATTCGTAGAAGAGCTTGAACCTCGATATGATGAAATCCCTGAAATATATTCATTGTAGGACTTCATGAATATCGAATAACAAGACGTGGGGCTATTGTTTTCCCTCTCTGTTTAAATCTTTCACCTTCTAAAGATGTGCAGTGGAACCTGTGTCCAATATAAGACTGAATTAAATATACTTTTAATTTAAAACTATACCAGGGAAAAAGCTCCATCATTCAAATTTGAGTCGTAGCTGTTTTTGTCTGCAAAAATGAGGAGGAAGAAAGAAATTAACATGAGTTTGATATTTGTTTTTAGAATCTTTGATCACATCTAATACTTTAGGGGCACAATTTTACCTGCCGGTCATGTCATGCTCCCGCTGCAGCGAGATCGGACAATTTGGCGGCCAGCCAAACCTTTGTTCGCTGCAGTGGGATGGGAACATCGTGAACAGAGCTAAGATTCCGGCCGAGGTTAATGAAACGTAGAAATCGCACTTTGTGCCCTTGTGGTATACCACTGCAAAAATATACATTGCTAGTGTTTTGCAGTTGCATTTTTAATTTCACATATTGAGGTAGAGAGTTTATCTGTGCCCATTTTCAAGTCGTGCCATGCGCCCACGTCACGCATCCCATCTGAGAAGCCTGAGGCTGGCCTAAAATTGGGAGTCAGATTTCATTTGAGTGCCTGGTGAGATGCCAGCCCCCATTATGCCTCTGCAGGCAGCTCACCATCTCAAGAAACTAGTTTCTGGCAGCAGCCTTCAAGTAAATGGCAATGGGGGAGGTGGGGGGGAAACGATCGTGCTCAGCAAAGGCTGCCAGGAGTGCGGTAGAGGGTAGGTTCAATACTACTCCTTTCAGGGCAGCAGAGTTTCCTAAGGGGTCCAAAGACAAGTGTATACTTCTCATCAACATATGCAATGGAGCTTTGAGGCAGCTATTCCAGATGCCTACTGATCAATGGTTTTCGAACATATTTAGGGCATGGGGCATGGCCCTGTTAAACTGGTTACCCAGCCATGATAATGGCCAATTTCTACTGCTATGTCTTCTTCCTACAAGATGTGCTAATGCAACACAAACAAACCAATATAGATTGTGTTTAGCAGCATCATGCAAACATATGCTTGAGAAGAGTTTGATTGATTTTTAACAAATTTAAGAAGAAGGACTCATATCGCCATAAATCACAAAGCCTAAGCAATATTTGTGAAATCTCATTCATATTTATTAACAGCCTGCTAAATTTATGAATCTTGCTCTGATCTACAGAATCATATTTTGATTGATTAAATATTCATTTAAACAGCTCACAATGTCAAACTTATGATTTTATATGGATCATTTATTCTTAAATGCAAAAGATGTAAAACTGCTCAACATATAAGAAGTAAAAATTCTTTATTAAATAGAAATATACAAATATTTCTTCTGCTCAGCCATTATTATTTATCACTGTCTTTCCTGCTTTTCTTCTCCATTGACATTCTTCACTACCTCCTTCAGTCCTGATGTCAGATGGCTCCAAGCAATGAGCATCTCCATTACCACTTGTATTGTTCTTTAGAGCTTTTCCAGTAGCAGATTGTGTTACAGTATGAGGAAGTCAAATTCTTAATTCCTTTTTTTTTTCCACTTTTGCTTTTTCTCCATCTGAAACAATCCACAATTACAGAATCTGAGAAATACATTCAGGGCCAGAATTTGCTGTGTGCGTCTACAGAAAATGCCATTTCATTGAAGGATATCGTGACACAAAGGATTTACGTCAATGCTCAAGTTAGGCCATAATTTCCTGCAACATCTGCACTCGTGAAAGGTCCTAGCCAAAATAGGTCAAATAGCACACCCTACCCCTCCAAATCAATAGAATCATAGAATTCCTACAGTGCAGAAGGAGGCCATTTGGCCCATCGATTCTGCACCGACAACAATCCTATCCAAACTCCAACTCTGTAACCCTACCTATTTACCCTGCAAATCCCCCCTGACACTAAGGGGCAAGTTAGCATGGCCAATGTACATCTCTGGACTGTGGGAGGAAACCGGAGCACCCGGAGGAAACTCACGCAGACATGAGGAGAATGTACAAACTCCGCACAGACAGACACCCAAGGCTGGAATTGAACCCAGCCCCCTGGCACTGTGAGAAAACAGTCTGCCATCATGCCGCCCTCAATAAATAGTGGAACCAATACACTTCATCTTTCTTTCAAACAGATGAAAGCCCCACAAATGCAATTGAAAATTTTAAATGACCACTTATTGCTTTTGCCACTTACAACATTAAATAATTCAGCTACTCAACAGATTATCTCTATCAAAGGTAACTCTTGTGATGTGGATAGACACACACCAGCTCTAATAACTATTCATTGTGGCAGATATTCATTTTGTAATAAATGTTGTCATGACTTTGAACTCCTAAAAATAGCATACATTTTATACATATATGGGTGCATGGTGACGGTGGTTGGCACTGCTGCCTCACAGCACAGGGACTTGGGTTCAATTCCAGCCTTGGGTGACTGTGTGGAGTTTGCACATTCTTCCCGATCTGTGTGAGTTTCCACCAGGTGCCCAGCCTTCCCCCATACTCTAAAGATGTGAAGGGCAGGTGGACCGGCCATTCCAAATTGTCCCCCAGTGTCCCAAGATTTGTAGGTTAGAGGGATTAGTGGGATAAATACATGGAGTAACAGGGATAGACCCTGATTGGGATGGTCTGCTGGAGAGTGGGTGCAGACTTGATGGACCAAACTACCCCCTCCTGCACTGCAGGGATTCTGTGATTTGGACCCATGTGCAAGGTTTGATTCTGAAAATGTATCCGATCATAGCAATATTTTCTTTCCAGTTGCTATTCATGTTTAGCATGCAAGCTCAATAAATATTAATGTAGTGATAATATTAGTCAGAGAAAATGCCTGACTATTAAAACAATTATTTCACAAAATCACCAATGCAGAAGGCAATAAATAATTATTTTGATTAAAAACAGGAAAAGATAATGGACCATTGACTTAAACAAAAATGTTAACTGACTATTGGGTCACTCTCTGCCTGGAATGGTATGTTGAATGTATACCATTCATAGAATCCCTACAGTACAGTAAGAGGCCATTCAGCCCATCAAGTCTGTACTAATCACATTCCCACCCAGGCTCTATTACATGCATTTACCCTGCTAATCTCCTCGACACTAAGAAGCAATTTAACACGGCCAATCAACCCAATCCACACATCCTTGGACTGCTGGAAGAAACCGGAGCACCCGGAGGAAACCCACACAGACACAGGAAGAACACACTAACTCACAGTGCACATGTGTGCACACTGCATGCACACATGCAGGGTCCCGAGGCCAGAATTGACCCTGTCACTACGAGACAGCAATGCCAACCACTGTGCCACCACGCTGTCCATTCATCAACTGTGGTGTCTCTAGCGCACCACTGTGATCACTGCAACATATTTTAATCAGTGCTTTAGCAACTATTGCCTTGTATTTACTACTGGAGGATGGAAGAGCACAATGGCTTAATGTGGCATTTGTCACCAATGTAATTCATGGTGATGAATTTCAGGCCAGTGTATTAGAGGGACATTTTGATTAGAATGACAGATATTGAGACATGGTCCTGCAGACAACCGGTCCCAAAAAAATCAGTTGGTTTAGTTTTGCAGGTTCGTTATAATGGAAAACCTAACTCATAAGTTATTGTAAATCTGCTGAAACCCAGACACAACTGACACATTGGGAGGTATTTTCTCACACCTTGGCCCCTGCTAAAGCAATGGAACCCCATTGATGGGCTCGAGAATCTGTTGCCCTCACCAATGGGCTATGCTGTTGCTCTTCTGCAACATTAACATCCCAACAGATTCCTTAACTATTCAGAAAAAGGTGGGCAGGACAATGTGTTAATCCTGTCAAAGAAAGCATTTTGAATTTAAAGGGACCCCAGCATGGGTCAGAGTGGTCAACGGGTTTTTGACACTGTAGCCATAAGAAGGATGGAGAGGAGACCTGAAAGGGTCCTCATTCAACCCCTCAGTCTACTACCCCCAGGGTCTCTAACTCACAAATGGAGGTCCTGCAGTCAGGTCTGAGGATTATAGTGAGGTGACCTTATCCAAGAAAAATCTCACCAACCAAGCAGGTATGAAAGGAAGTGACCAGCAGGTGCTTTCTTCATGCTTTCCTTCTTTAAGGCACTCCTTAAAACTGAACTGTTTGTTCTTTGGGAATCCCCCCCCCCCGCCCCCCGATTGGAGAACTGGTGAGAAGCTTAATTAGATTCCATGGAAGAGCCCTGATCTAATTAAGTGCTTCTCAGGCATTTAACTAATGAACATTGACTCATTTCTAGATTTAGGATCCTTGAAATGGAAACCCTGACCAGCAACAGCTGTTGGTCAGTTAGAGAGAATAGATGGCAGCAATGCTTGGAGCAATGGCTGTTGCCACTAATATTCCAAGGACATCACCAGGGTTCATTTATGGATCCCCGTATAGCAGGGAAAGGTGGGGGGAGGAGTGATGAGGGCAGGATAGGGATCACAGAGAAGGGATCACACCTGCACCAGTAAGATTCAGAACCTCAAGAAGGCATGACTATAAATGGAAAAGCTGTTGATGTGTCAAGTCTCTGACCTCCTCAAACTTTGTCCTACCCAGCTTCCCCACACATTATTATTGCACATTCTGTTTCTCTATCTTCCTTGCAGTAGAAAGGAACACACAACTTCATGGTTGTGCAGAGACCTGGTGAGTAGTCTTTCAGTGACAGGTACTTTGATGGTCACTAGCAATATGTGCTGACCTGGTCCATTAGGAAGTAAGTATTTGTTTTGTGAGATTGCACATGTCAGTAATGACCTATCCTGAATGCCTGAGCCTCCTGAAATACTGATGTAAGCACATGTTGGAAGAGCTGATCCAGTGCCTGTGTTAGACACCTCGTCTCCTTCCTGCTGGATGCGCCTGCCCAATATCAGTCCACTCTGCCTCGTGGCTGAGGACAAGGCAGCTGCCATTGGGGTTGCTATTTGACTGAAGCACACAGCAGAGCAACAGCAGCCATTCCCATGCTGTGGTGAGGGTGGGGAATGCAGCTGAAGGTGAGTAAAGTGCAAGATGGGCATAGTGACTAACAAGAAGTTGGCAAATAACAACAACTTGTGTAGTAACTTTATATTATTTAACGTAATGAATCATCCCAAGGCAGTTCACAGAAGCATTAAGAAATACAATATGACTTAGCCACACATGGGGAGGAATTTAATGCAGTCCATCATGACAGAAAACATGGCAGCTGGGCCTACCTAAACATGGGAGAGGCCAGGTGTCAGTCTGCATGCAGTGGGTAACCCTCCTGCGATTAAGTAAGGCAGGAAGGAGCCCATGTGGGAAAATTACTTCCTCCACAGCAGGATGTCAGTGAGACTCATTAATGAGCCAGTTGGCACTAATTATTCTTCAGCCTATGGTTTTCCTATCCCTCCCAAAGGTCTCCCAGCAATCCCAAGTTTGCTCGCCAGCAGCCTCCCCATGGGGTTGCAAGCTGATAGGCACTCTGTGCCCGATCGAGAGACCTAGCATCTGGAAGAGAGATGCAGCTGAAATCTATCCTCCTGCCCTTCCGCACCACCCTCTGTCTTCCCGTGACCCAGCCTGCCCTCGCTCATCTTATCCCTGAACAACGGTCCTTGGTGAAAACCTCAGAGTATTCCTGGCCGCAGTCACCATTCCCCATGGCACTGTTGGCAATGGAGGACTGCCAGCCTTTGGTCGATAGCTCTTGACAGTTGGAATTTCCATCCCTGGGGTCCTAAATCCCAAGGAATGTCCCATTGCTGGCCAGTTAAGTGCCTGACAGGTACTTAATTTCATCAGGCCCTACCCACAGAAATTCCACGGACAGGATTTTCCAGCCTCGCTCGCCCCAAAACAGGAAAATCCTGTCCGAGGTCAATGGACATTTCCATGGTCCAGCTCTCACCCTTTCTGAACCCGTGGCGGATGGGACAGTAACATTCGCCTCAATATGTTTTCCACCAATTCTCCGAGCGGTGGGTAAGATCAACGTCAGGAATACTGAATTCCATCCTGGAGGTCAAATGACCAAAAGCTTAGAGAAAACAGTAAGTTTTAAGCCGTGTCGAGAAAGAGGAAAGCGAAATGGAGAGTCAGAGAGGCGTAGGAGGTCAGTCCAAAGCTTAGGACTGAGGCAGTTTCGGGAATTGAAGTCCAGCATCTGGGAAAAGAATATAGAAATATATTGTGTACAATTCTGGTCGTCATACTACCAGAAGGATGTGGATGCTTTGGAGAAGGCACAGAAGAGGTTTACCAGGATGTTGCCTGGTCTGGAGGGTATTAACTATGAGGAGAGGTTGGATTACCTTGGTTTGTTCTCACTGGAACGATGGAGGTTGAGGAGTGATGCGACAGAAGTTTGCAGGATAATGAATGGCATGGACAGAATGGATAGTCAGATGCTTGTTCCTCACTTAGAAAAGTCAACTACTAGGGACATAGGTTTAGGGTGCATGTGGGAAAGTTTAGAGGAAATGTACGACGCAAGTCTTTTACATAGAGGATGGTGAATGTTTGGAGCACGCTGCCTGGGGAGGTGGTGGGAGCAGCTACGATGGCAGCATTTAAGGAACAATTAGATGAATTCATGAATAGGATGGGAATGGAAGGATACAGACTCCATAAGTCCGTACGGTTTTAGTTTAGACAGGCATCATGATCGGCGCAGGCTTGGAGGGCCAAAGGGTCTGTTCCTATGCTATACTGTTCTTTGTTCTAAATGCAGCTTTTCTATTAGGAAGCAAAAAAGAAAAAAAATTCTAAGCTTTCAAGAAGATTTCAAATAGGGAAACAATTGCTAGCCCAAGAACAATAGCAATTTACATTTATATACCACATCTAGCATGATAAAGCATCCCAAAAAGATAACAAGAGCAAAATCAATAAAATATATTTTTGATCTTTTGTTTTAAGAATGTAAGAAATAGGAGCAGGCCATCTAGCCCTTCGAGCCTGCCCCGCCATTCAATAAGATTATGGCTGATCTGAAGTGGATCAGTTCCACTTTCCTGCTTTCTCCCCATAACCCTTAATTCCCCTGTCTATCAGAAACCTATCTACCCGTGACTTAAATATATTTAGCGAGGTAGCCTCCACCACTTCACTAAATATATTTAAGTCACGGGTAGATAGGTTTTCTAAAACACCAAGCCATAGAAGGGGAAACGAACCTTCATGAGTTGCTACAGTGCTTCTTGTAGATGCACTGCTGCCGTTGTATATCAGTGGTGAAGAGAATGGATGTTGAAGGTAGTGCACTGCCAATAAAGTGGCCATTTTTGCACTGGATGGTGTCGAGCTGCACTCAGTGGACAGTATTTCATCACATGCCTAACTTGTGCCCTGTCCATGGTGGACAGGGTTTGGGTAGCCAGGAGATGAGTTACTTGTCATAGAATTCCCAGCCACTGACCTGCTCGTTTATCCACAGTATTTATCTGACGATGGACATAAGAACATAAGAAATAGGAGCAGGAGTAGGCCGTCTAGCCCTTCAAGCCTGCCCCGCCATTCAATAAGATCATGGCTGATCTGAAGTGGCTCAGTTCCACTTTCCCGCTTTCTCCCCATAACCCTTAATTCCCTTGCCTACCAAAAACCTATCTACCCGTGTCTTAAATATATTTAACAAGGTAGCCTCCACCACTTCAACGGGCAGAGAATTCCAGAGATGTGGGCAATTGTGTCAAAAGCTGCAGACTGGTTGCAAAGGATGAGAAAGGAAAGTTTAACATGATCACAATCACAAAGACTATCATTTGTGACTTTAACAATGACCGTTTCAGGATTGTGGCTGAGCTGCACAACTGATTGGAGGATATGGGCCTGGAGTGGGAAATTACAATATGTTCAAGGACTTTGGAGAGGGGAAGGAGGTTGGAAATGGGGCGGCGTGTTGTGGGGTGACGAGTAGGATTTGTAAGGAGAGTGGGGATGACAGGAAATTTGAAGAGTGGAGGAAGCAGTCTCTCTGAATAGCAAACATTAACAGTATCAACTAAACTGGGTCCCAATGAGGAAAGTTACATGGTCGACAGTTTAGTTTGACTAGCATTAAGGAACATGGAGATGAGTCTCAAGGAGAGGTTGAGGTAGGAGGTTGCATTGCAGGGGGTGGTTTGGAATCTAGAAAAAGGCATGAGTTCAGGGTGAAGCCAGCAGGGATATTTTTGGGAAAGTTTATCCCAAAAGACAGAGGAGTGAGAGAAACACCAAGGCAGACAGATAGAATGTCTCAATCTTTGTAATGAAACCACCCCCCCCCGAGCTCCTTGCACTTGCTCTCGGAGGAGCAAGCGGAGGAGGCAAGGATTGTGGTTTAAGAAGACGGCTAAGCACAAACAAAACAAGCAGCTCTGTCAGAATCTGGTTCATCCAAGGACAGAGAAATAGCTAATGAAAACAGCGGTGACTAGTGTTACAGTTGCTTCCCTGTCAGCAGGTGTCAGAGCCACAACTCTATTGAGTCCTGAAGTAGACGACATGATTCCTTTGCGCACTATGCACATGTTTTATGAAGTTGAAGACATACGGGGTCAGGGCTGGTGAGTGGATTGCTGTTGTAGTGCGTTGTGCATGCAGAAAGTGTAGAAAGAATATCAGACGACATCAATCACTGCAGCATAACAGAGCAAAGTGATTGTTTTCCTGAGAAATTTGATGATGCAGTGATAAAAATGCTGTGCTGCCACCAATGGCAAGGGATGTGGGCTGTGGGTTGCATATTTAAAGAGCTCATCAATCATTTGGAAGAGAAAAAAGGAAATGGAATCATATGCCTCTGCACAGTCCTGGTTAACTTTGCTGTTCTTTGATCTTTGTTGTCAGATAAAGTGTGATGGATGTACAAGTATCCAATTAATAATCAACCTTCTGTTCAGATGATTTTTCCCCCATTATTTATTTTCCACGCTCTGTCGACAGCTCAGCTGTGTGCTTTCTCTCTTGTAGTTTTCACATTGCAGCCCCAGCAGATGTGCCAACCACTTGTGAAGAGAATCTTCACTTCTCCGATAGAGCACAGTGGTTAGTGCTGTCACCTCACAGCGCCAGGGACCTGGGTTCGATTCCCGGCTTGGGTCGCTGTGTGGAGTTTGCACTTTCTCCCCAGGTCTGCATCGGTTTCCTCCCACAGTCCAAAGATGTGTGGGTTAGGTGGATTGGCCGTGTTAAGTTGCCCCTTCGTGTCAGGGAGACTAGGGTAAATGTTTGGGGTTTTGGGGGCAAGGCCTGGGTAGGATTGTGATCAGTGCAGACTCAATGGGCCAAATGGCCTCCTTCTGCACTGCAGGATTCAATGATTCCAGCAAGAGTAGGATATTCAGTTAAGGGAGAGAAAAGAAACAACCATTTGTTGTGCGCATGACATATTTAAGAAAGCCACCACCTTGTAGTTTATGGTACGCCGATGACACAAGATCCATGTTGTTCCAGGTTTTATTTTATGAAGAAATGGGCACTTGAGCGATGTCTGCTGGCTTTGAAGCAGAACCCAACTCTGGGCAAAATTGCCTCAATAGTTTATGCTCTTCCTGAGTTATGTCCACCGAACCCACCCTCTTAGCTCCCAACAGAACTCTTCCCTTAGTCAATAGTACAGGGAATGTGAGTTTCCTGCATTTATGCACATTCATGTCCAAATTTTGGCTTATTGTGATCCAGTATTTTGTAACAATGTTTTGAGCATTTAAAAAAAACTTCTTGTTTTGATGCTTTAAAATTGCATAGCAAAGGCTGCCACATTTCAAACAAAAACATCTCATGAACATTTGATCCCTTAGAATCATAGAATCCCTACAGTGCAGAAGGAGGCCATTTAGCTAGTGAACCTGCACTGACACTTCAAAAGAGCATTGTACTCAGGCACGTACCCCCACCTTATTCCCATAGCCTCCTGCATTTACCATGGCCAAACCATCGAACTTACACATCTTTGGGAGGAAACCCACGCTGGCATGGTTAGAATGTACAAACTCCACCCAGTCACCCAAGGCTGGAATCGAGCCTGGGTCCCTGGTGCTGTGAGGCAGCAGTGCTAATCACTGTGCCACAGTGACTTGAATTTTTAATTTTAATAAAATCATTAAGATAAAGAAGAGCTAAAAAGAAGGAAGGTTGCATTTGTCCTCTAATTTCCTCAGACTGTGTAATGTTCTTCCACACATGCTCAAATCCCTTATTGGGGTATTGTCAGTTTAATGCCTTGAGATTTGAGAAACTTATTCGTCAGCCACCACATATTTTTGCACATTTTTATTCCCTCTTTATATATTTCTTAATTGAAATAAAATGCTTTAATTTTATAACTTTAAATAGTAATTTTCTTGCTCAAATCTCCCTGAATTCAGCTGCCTGAACTCCAATCCAATCACAAAGCAGTAAGAGGAAAAGATGAAGCTGACTCTATCTTGCCAATGAAAATATACACCAGAAATTTTCTGGTGGTTCCCTGCACACATGTCATAGCTTCAGCAGCAGCTCAGTGAAGACCCTGGGTGCACCTAAACAGAGTCTTCACTGATCTTCCACTAACAGTACAGCACCCTAATGGAAGAACCCATGAATAAATTACTGGCAATCAACTTCAACTGAGATCTCATGCCATTTAAACTGCAATATCAAATCAATGAATAGCCTCTTGCATTGTTGCATGTTCATTCAATTTCCCTGAGATTTAGACCTAATCTAATGCATTTGATAGTTCCAAAGATGTGCTGGTTAGGTGGATTAGTCATGCTAAATTTCCCCTTAGTGTCAGGGGGATTAGAGGAGTAAATACAGGGAGGTGTCATGGATAAGGCATTGGTGGGAGTGTTGTTAGTGTTGGCTCATTGGGTTGAATGGCCTCCTTCTGCACTGTAGGGATTCTATGATTTGTAGCTATGTTAAGTTCTTTATTAGTTTCTTTCCTTGATCCTTTCCCAGTCAAATTGTGCTGTTTTACACTTTTGATGGCTGAGTTGTCTTCATTGGTGGTAGTGTATAGAGTTTCTTATTTCCCCATGGTGGCTGCAAGCGAATGTCTAAAGTCTGTTCAAGCAACATTGTACCATGAGCTGAATTTTATTCACCAGGTATGAATGGGCACCAAAATGCTCTGTCTCTTAGTGCCTGTAGGTATTTTACCAATTCTGTTCAGCAATAATGAAGTGTCAGTAAAAAAAAATTGGCTAATGCATTTAAATCCTGAGATAGGGCTACATAAGCAATCATTCTCATTGATATAGTGGGTTCTTTGTCATTATGCACGATGGGCAGAGAGCTCCATATTCCACAAAAATCGTTTATTTCTCAAAACCGGCTGCCACTTCACATTGTTCCTCATTCATGGACCTCACCAGAATTTGGCATGAAGATAACATGCTGCAAGGTGATGCGTCAATGATCCCTGATTGTGCACACAGGTACAGTGGCTTTCCAACTCCTATTATGTTTTATAAAAGGGCTCAGTGCATTAAAGGCTGTCTGTTATTCATAATTTGTGAGTTCCCGTGGCTACAGAGTGTATCATTTGGCAAGCAAATTATTCGGATCCCTCAGTAAGCGTTCATTTGTACAGGTTTCACTGCACTTTTTCAGCTTCTTCTTGCAAGATGTGGCATGGTGGCACAGTGGTTAGCATTGCTGCTTCACAATGCCAGGGGTCTAGGTTCAATTCCAGCCTTGGGTGAGAGTTGTAAGTTTCTCAAATCCCCAGGCATTAAACTGGCAATACTCTAATAAGGGATTTGAGCATATGTGGAAGAACATTGTACTGTCTGAGGAAAGCAGAGGACAAATGCAATAATTTGATTTATTATTGTCACACGTACTAGCAAACAGTGAAAAGTACTGTTGTGTGCTATACCAACAAAGCATACCGTTCATAGAGAAGGAAACAAGAATGTAGTGTTACAGTCATAGCTAAGGGGTAGAGAAAGATCAACTTAATGCAGGTAGGTCCATTTGAAAGTCTGATGGCAGCAGGGGAGAAGCTGTTCTTGATTCAGTTGGTGCGTGACCTCAGACTTTTGTATCATTTTCTTGACTGAAGAAGTGTAAGAGAGAATGTCCGATGTGCGTGGGTTCCTTAATTATACTGGCTACTTTGTCGAAGCAGCAGGAAGTATAGACAGAATCAATGTATGGGAGGCTGGTTTGCGTAATGGATTGGGCTACATTCACGACCTTTTGTAGTTTCTTGCGCAGAGCAGGAGTCGTACCAAGCTGTGATACAACCAGAAAGAATGCTTTCTATGGTGCACTTGTAAAAGTTGATGAGAGTCGTAGCAGACATGCCAAATTCCCTTAGTCTTCTGAGAAAGTGGAGGAGTTGGTGGGCTTTCTTAAGTATAGTGACAGAATTGGGAGACCAGGACAGGTTGTTGGTGATCTGGATGCCTAACAACCTGAAGCTCTCGACCATTTCTACTTCATCACCATTAGGCAGAGACATATCCTCCATTATGCTTCCTGAAGTCGATGACAATCTCCTTCATTTTGTTGACATTGAGGGAGAGATTTCTTACTTTTCAGCCCTCGATGACATTATGAAAATTAAAAATTCAAGGCATGGTGACATAGTGGTTAGCACTGCAGCCTCACAGAGCCAGGGACCCAGGTTCAATTCCAGCCTTAGGTGACTGTCTGTGTGGAGTTTGCACATTCTTTTCATGTCTGCGTAGGTTTCCTCCCAAGATGTGTGGGATAGGTGGATTGGCCATGCTAAATTGCCCCTTAGTGTCCGAAGATGTGTAGGTTTGGGGGATTAGTGAGGTAAATTCTTATATTCTTAAATAATACAAGGGGTTACGGGGACAGGGCCTAGTTAAGATGCTCTGCTAGAGAGTCAAGGCAGACTCGATGCATAGAATGGCCTCCTTCTGCACTGTAGAGATTCTACTGTAAGACGGTGAATCCTTTTCAATTTGCAGAGAATTGGAAACATATGAGTTTGATTCAGTGATATTCACCTTAACCCAATGTCAGAAGATTGAGGATTCGAAACCTACTCCAGCTAATTGGAACACATTCAATACTGAAGAAATGGTTCCACCCACCAGATAGAAAGTCAGAGGTGAATCTGCCTCTGTTTGCCTTGGAAACCACAGCACTGTTTTACATGGAAGACCTCAAAGGCAGCATGTCCCACCTCCAGAAGTTGCCAGCCAATCAGAGAGATGGCAGCATTTCCATTTCAATAGCGCCACCAGCAGTGGTGGCCACTCTTGGGACTGCAGGCTCTGGACCAGCAGACCCAGAGTTCAAAGAAGGGCAGCAGGACCACTGGGACCAGTTAGGCATGCCTCTGGCAAAGGGACAAATCAGCCAAGAGTCTTGGAGGGTGAGGTTCCTACAAAAGGAGAAGTCCTCTGTATGGCACAAGGTGCCTGATCAGATTTCCCTTCTTTCCTCCCAGAGACTGCTGAGCGACACCATGTGGTGTGGACCCCATTTCTGGTGCTGGTAAAATACCAGTAATGGTGGGAAAAGGCCCTTAAGTGACCATTAATTGGTCATTAAAAGGTTTCAAATAGCCCAGGGCAAGTCAGCCACATACCACTCATTGGTAGTAACAGTAATGGTGAGGGGAGTACACCATTTATCAGCTACCAGAAGTACACAATATTCTGGCCCTGGCAGATATATTTAAAATGTTGGTATCCACGGGTGAGGTGCCAGATGATTGGAGGATAGCTCATGTCGTTCTGTTGCTTAAAAAAAGGCTCAAAGTAATCCGGGAAATTATAGGCCCGTAAGTTTGACATCAGTAGTTGGTAAACTATTGGAAGGAGTACTAAGAGATAGGATCTACAAATATTTGGATAGATGGGGACCTATTAGGGAGAGTCAACATGGCTTTGTGTGTGGTAGGTCACGTTTAACCAATCTGTTAGAGTTTTTCGAGGAGGTTACCAGGTAAGTGGATGAAGGGAAGGCAGTGGATGTTGTCTACATGGACTTCAGTAAGGCCTTTGACAAGGTCCTGAATGGGAGTTTAGTTAGGAAGGTTGAGTCACTAGGTATACATGGAGAGGTAATAAATTGGATTAGACATTTGGTCAATGGAAGAAGCCAGCGATTGGTAATGGATGATTGTTTCTCTGAGTGGAGGCCTGTGACTAGTGGTGTGCCACAGTGATCGGTGCTGGGTCATTGTTGTTTGTCATCTATATCAATGATCTGGATGATAATGTGGTAAATTGGATCAGCAAATTTGCTGATGATACAAAGATTGGAGGTGTATTGGACAGTGAGGAACGTTTTCAAAGCTTGCAGAGGGATTTGGACCTGCTAGAAAAATGGGCTGAAAAATGGCAGATGGAGTTTAATGCAGACAAGTGTGAGGTATTGTCCTTTGGAAGGACAAACCAAAGTAGAACATACAAGATAATTGGTAGGACACTGAAGAGTGCAATAGAAGAGAGGGATCTGGGAATACAGATATGTAATTCTTTAAAAGTGGTGTCACAGGTAGATAGGGTCAGAAAGACTGCTTTTGGTACATTGGCCTTTATAAATCAAAGTATTGAGTATGAGTTGGAATGTTATGGTGAGGTTGTATAAGACATTGATGAAGCTGAATTTAGAGTATTGAGCACAGTTTTGGTCACCTGATTACAGGAAGGATATGAATAAGGTTGAAAGAGTGCAGAGAAGGTTTACAAGGATGTTGCCAGGACTTGTGAAACTAAGTTACAGAGAAAAGTTGAATAGGTTAGGACTTTATTCCTTGGAACATAGAAGAATGAGGGGAGATTTGATAGAGATGTATAAAATTATGATGGGTATAGATAGAATGAATGCAAGCAGGCTTTTTCCATTGAGGCTAGGGGAGATAAAAACTAGAGGACATGGGTTAAGGGTGAAGAGGGAAAAGTTTAAAGGGAATATTAGGAGGGGCTTCTTCACACAGAGAGTGGTAAGAGTGTGGAATGAGCTGCTAGATGGAGTGGTAAATGCAGGCTCACTTTTAAGAAAAACTTGGACAGGTACATGTATGAGAGGGGTGTGGAGGGATATGGCCCAGGTACAGGTCAGTGGGAGTAGGCAGGAAAATGGTTCAGCACAGCCAAGAGGGGCCAAAATGCCTATTTCTGTGCTGTGGTGTTCTGTGGTTCTAATCTCAACTGACAGTACTAGGAGTATGCTGCATTGTCAGTGGTTTTTTTTGCAGATGAGATGTAAAACTAAGCCCCATCTTTCTGAATTGAATTGAATAGCAAGGGATTCACCTCGGTGCGGGGGAGGGGACGGCAGTCATGCTTCAACCCGCATTATCAAAATAAATGAACCAATCAATTTTTTCACTGACATTTGTGAAGCTTTGCCCTGTGCAAGTTGGCTGCTGTGTTTACCCACAGAACAACAGCGATTTCACTTCAAAAAGCAATTAATTGGCTGTGAACTACTTAGGGATGTCTTGAAAATGTGAAAAACACTATATGAACAAAGTTTTTTTTCTTTTCTTTTCAAACACACTTTGCCATCAAACTGCTTTGCACTAATAGATTTATAATGATGCCCTTATCCCTTCTACCCTTTCAGTACAGCACTGGCTATATGTAAATGTCAATTAGAGTGATAGGGGTATGTACAAGCTATACTTCATCCAAACGCTGTGCATGCCTCTGGGTAACATATTAGTTGAAATGGTGTTGACAAAGTAGTTAGTAATTAGTAGATTGATTGAACTGAGAAAGAAAGTGGAGTTGCTTGGCACAAAGGAATTGAACTACATTTCACAGGAGGATTTCTTAGAAGGAAGGCATGCTGGAAGTCTGTAGCATTGCATAAGCATAAGTTATAGAGGGCATGACCTTACCTGCAGTTCATGCCATGCTCCTACTGCGGTGAGGTCGGAGAATTTGTTGACCAACCAAATATCCGTTCACTGCAGTGGGATGGGAAAATCCCACGGGCATGAACGGTGATAAGATTCTGGCCAGAACTACTTATCTATTCTATCCCAAAGCTCAAAATCTGAAATTTAAATTAAACCAGAAAATATATGAGAGTTGCTCGTCTTCACACAATCATTAAGTGGCAGGAGCATAAAATGAAAATTAGGGATTAATTACATAGCAGCAATTGAGTCGAGGCAGAATCAGACCTAACGCATTGAATATGCACTGGTATACTCAACAACAGAACTATAGTTAGTTTACATTGTGGATCACAGGGAAGTGATTTCTGATTTGCAAATATAGTTACCAAATATTTACCTTCATTATTGATTCTCATAGATGGTCATTTAGTTAGAATGTTGTGGTATCCTTAGCATAGTGATGGCTGTGAATTATCTGGGCCAAGGTTTTGCTCTTGCAAACATTGCAGGCATTTTAGCATAAAATCAGAGTGTTTATGGCAAGAGCACTGATACTTTCACTTTGAGTTCAATTACAATACAATTCAAATCAAGAGGCATGTTGCTGAAGTTTTTCATCATGCACTCATCAGGGCAAACACAAGGAAGGGGGAGGTGATCTTATCATTGTACCCCATCAGCCGATGGGTGGAGCAAGCTGGTAAGATCATGCAAGAGCTGAGAAAGCAGGTTCACACCTGATTTCTCGCCTTTTGCAATCTTACCGGCACCGATATCCAATGCAATCAGCCTCTCATGGGTTTCCTGTAAGACGGTGAGTGAGTTATGTAAATTCAATTTATTTAAATGTAATTTAAATGAAACTAGCAGGCCCAGGACTCAATAATTCAGGTTCAATTGCCTGTGTGGACTCGCCGGGGGAAGTTCTCTCCAGTTAGAATCACAACTGGTCCTCACGAACAGGGACCAGTCATGATGGCCTTGCTAGTAGAACTGGAGACCATTGAGGCCCTCCTGGAAGGTTGAAGGCAACAGTGCCAGCCTCACACCCTAGTAGTGCCTACCGGGCACCCCGACACTGTCACCGGGCAGTGCTGGGAGTGAAGCCTGAAGGGATGGGGCCATATGGGGCAGGCCAGTGAGCGGGTAGGGCCAGGCTGAGGGTGGGCTGTTAGGGCACAGAGAGAGACCTGACTGTTACTGAGTAGGCAATTGGTAGTGGAGGGAGGGAGGGGGCCCCATTGTCAATCTTCAGGTGATCAGGGTCTGGGTGGCAGGGGTATGCAGGTGGAGGTGATGTTTCCGGGCAGGTGGGGCTTGCAATTGGCCATGGGCCCCTGCGATAGATGGGGGTGGGGGTTAGGTCAAGTCTGGCTGCAGTAGCAAAGGTCTGACAGATCTCTCTCTCTCAGATCTGTCGGGTCTCCGCTGGTTGCTATTGCACCTGTTCAGCCACAGTGTTCTACACATGTGCAATGGTGCCCTCTGCTACTGCAACAGGCTTTCTGGAAAATTAAGCCGCATCCCATTTCCCTAAAGGCAAGGAGTGATTTATTCTGTATTTTTCTGCACTAAGTCGATAAGATTCTGGATTTGAACTTGCCCAAAAAAAAAGGACAGAAACTCTCCCATTTTCACATTAGTTCTGGACGTAAAATTCTTTTGGTAAGATCTCTCCAAAAATGCCAAACTTCAAAGGGAGAAACCATTCTCACCATACTGTGTGAGAAAACGGTGTTGATTGGTTGGCAGGTCAACTCTGGTCAAGGCATTGCCATGGGGAATGCACCAAACGGACCATTACTCCTTATCCTTTTGTTTAATTCAAAAAAGATCCAATGCCTGGACATGTTTATATTGCCTGTAGAGAAACGGTCCCTATGTATAAGTAATGTAGCTTCCAACAATTGTAAATGAACCACATTGTGAGCTTAACAATCTTAAACTGGTTGTTAGTCTTAACACATTTAGGATTGTTCAGCAAGTGTTGTCCAATCACAGAATCAGAAGATGCTGGAGTAGTAGATATACTTGGATGAAGAAAGCAGGGAATTGCCTTGGATATGGATTAACTAATTATGTGGGGCAGTGAGGCTAGGGGGGCAAAGAAGTCAGAATTCAGGGCTGTTTAGGTGCAGTAAAAAATAAAAACAGAAAATGCTGGACTCATCCCACCTTCTTCTGCACCCATCTTTTCTTTCTTTACATATCCCATTATTACTTTAGTCACTGCCCCATCAATTCTTTCAACATTTAATATCTCTCATTTTCTGTACTATCACAGATCTTCCCTTTTGTTCTTCATCCACCTTCCCCTATTTTCACCAGCTTAAAGCCTATTATATTTCTAACTTTTCCCACTTCTGATGGAAGGTCATGGTGAGATTTCCCATGCCCCACACCACATGCTTTGAGGAGCTTGCCTACTATTAGCTGATGGTGAGATGTCCTATTCCCACCACTGTGAGTAGAATTTCCCATTGTGTGGATCAGAAGATCCTACTGGCAGGAATGGCTGGAAAATTCAAGCCTATGACCTGAAATTTTATTAAAGTTTGTCTTTTGTTACAATCTTAGTTGATGCTGCTACTGGACAGGAAGATCCCTGCATACAATCCCGGCTCAAAAACCGTAACTTTTACTAAATACTGTGGCTATAACAGCACATCAAAGACTAGGAATCCTATAGTGCGTTACTCAGCTTCTGACTCCTTAAAGCCTGTCCACCATCTACAAAGCGTAAGTCAAGAGTGTAATAAAATACTCTCCACTTGCCTCGATGGGTGTAGCTCCAACAACCCTCAAAAAGTTCAACACCATCCAGGACAAAGCAGCCTTGCCTGATTGCCATCACTTCCACAATCATTTACTCCTTAACCACTGGTGATCAGTAACAGCCATGTGTGCTATCTACAAGGAACTCACCCAAGCTCCTTCAGCAGAATGTTCCAAACCCATGACCACTACCATCTAGAAGGACAACAGCAGAGAAAGCTGTGGACACCAACAACTGAAGGGTCCCCTCCAAGTCATTCACCATCCTGACATTGAATATATTGCAATTCCTTCACTGTCAGTGGATCTAACACCTGGAACTCCCTTTGTAATAGAACTGTGGGTGTTCCTACCTTAGGAATAGCAGCAGTTCAAGAAGGCAGCAAACCATCACATTCTGAAGGGCAACTAGGATGGGCAATAAATGCTGACCTAGGCAGCGATGAAAAACTTAGAACTACCTCTGCTTCCTGATGAGCTGGGCATTTTCATCACTTTTTTAAAAATCTTTTATCTTCCGATTTCCTGCAGCTGCAATTTGATTAGAAATAAAGTGCTGAAAAATTAGGGAACTCTGAAGCTCGCCTAAGCCTACCTGAAGTTGCCTAGCTTTTAATAGGCGGACTACTTGGGTTTTATGTTTAAGTTTAGGTAGATCATTAGGGATAAAGGAAGTGTTCAATGCTGTAGATGCATCAGTGTAATGAGGCTTTGAAATGAGAATATTTGGAGTGTCATAGTTATATACTGGGATTTAGTTTTCATGGGTATTGATGGGTTAGTTATCTGGATGCACTGTTCTGGATGCATGGAAAATTGCAGATAGTATACCAACTAATTCCAGTTTTGCCTTTCTTTGGGGAACACTTCACTTTGGATGTGCGCATTTTGAAATTCAGCCCTGGTTTAATACTTAACATACTAATGGCTGTTTTTTATGTTTTTTCATATCATTTTTTATGATGTATTGAAAGGAACACTAGGGAGTTGAGACTAAGCAACTCCATGGATTGTGGAGTAGAATACTACAGACAACTTGGCAAAGAAATCAGTAGCTGGCAGAGATGCTATTGTCCTCGTAATTCCATTGCTCACTGAATCAAACATTTCCTTCAATCTTCTAAATTCCATGGATGATCAAAACAAAACTCGGTGAGGGAAAGCTAAACATTATAACACTGTAAGGCAGACTTATAACTAAGAGATTAAGGCAATAAGGCATTGTTCCAATTGAAGATGTAGTTACAAAACAATGATCCCATGTGTTTAAAACAGCTGGAATGTAATGCTAGAAGGGTTTTTTTTCTTACCTGCATAACATTTGGACTGAAAATGTTATCTTTATTACTGTATTCCCAGAATATGCAGCCAGATAAATTCTATGGTTAAGGGCCTTAATTATTGCTTTATCTGCCAAAGCATAGAGTGATGTTCAGAGTGAGACGTGAATTAAATTGAAAATCTTAAATAGCTTGAATTGAGCCATTGCTAGTTTTCCGATTTCTGCAGATTTCAGACAACTGTTTAATTGAAGGCTGTCTCTTTCTTGGCAAAACATGGCATCATTTTCCTTCATTCACAAGCCACCATTTTGCATTTTTCACTGCTAAGCCTCGCACTTGTGCATTAGTTAACAGAAGGTGAGCAATTTGAGTGACAGGAACAAAAATAACTTGAACTGGGAGGAGAGTTATAAATCGTTTTTGGAGATGTGCAACCTGAAAGAAGAGTTTTATGTAATTAATCCTTGTCTGCGGGATTGGGCATTGCTGGTTGTCTTCATGAGAACAGTACATTCATTAGCTCAATGAATGCAACACAAGATGCTGACAGGATCTATCCAAGCAATTTAAAATATTGAAATTGCTAAGGCTTTCGTGTAGATTTACTTCTGCTCAAGGAGGTGATGGAGAGCCACTACCATTTCTGTTGAATTCTGTATAATTACCTTTGCACATTGAATCTGTATTTCCCTCTGGCCATGAAGCTTAAATAGCCTATACTCATGTTCTTGTGTTCCTCTGCAGAGCTCCAATTTTTAACTTTTTGATGTAGAATGAAGAAACTTTGACATATAACTGTTAGGAAATAAAGATAATTTGAGTGATTTATATTTGTATTGTGTGTGTTAGAAATAAATAGTAGCTTTAAGTTTAAGTTTTATTTGCCTTTGTGTACTCAGAAAGAATTAAACCAGTTTATCTTCATGGTAAACAAAGGTGGTTACAAGGCAACAGGTTTTAGTTTCACTTTGGACTTTGCCTGCATGGTAATTTAATGTTTAATGACATAAAAGCAATTTTATGAAAACTAAGCTGTTGCTTAGCAACCAGTGACTCACACTGAAAAGCAGAAACACTTGAGTTTTCAGTTTGAACCAAGTAAACCAGACGCATTCCTCTGAATGCCAGTATAGGCCGGACATTACCGGTGGGGGAGGGAGGGGGAGTGGGGGGGGGGGGGGGGGGGCGGAGTTGTGAGAAACCAGACGTCCATTATGATCCTAAAGTTGGTGACATCTTAATGCAGCTTGCAAATCAGTTGTGTTCTATTGGCACGGCTAGGGACTTGAGATATTGGCTGGAATTTTATTGCCATACCCACCCCAGGATCGGGGTCTGTGTGGCTTGCATTCTCCATTGGCCACGAGCCTCACCCGAGAAGATTGTAAAATATCAGCCATTATATTGAAGCTTAAATGCATCTGTTGATGCAGGGCAGAGAAATACTGAAGGGAAAGGTTGAAATCCTAGGTGTGGACCTTGGTGAAGGTATCAGAGAGAAATCCTTTTGTGGAAGAATACTTCAGAGTGTGTCTTTTTTTAGTTTGGAAACCATCGTGTGAAAGTCAGAGTTCCAGTGAGACCAGTTGGCTCACAGTGTAACAAACATTTGTGGGGATTCGATGAGAAATTGACAGAGCTGCATTGGGTGCCATATGTCACTTGGTTTCGGAGTGTGGTATGCCTGACCACATTTCATCTATGTGCTCATACTGAGCACATATTGGACGAGATCATTCAAGTGTAAGATAGTTTGTCATCCTTAGAAATCTGTACATATCTATAAAGGTATAGCTGGGGTGACAGTGTAGTGTATGATAGGTAATCTTTTCTTGTTTAGTGTAAGCATTGGATTAGTTTATTAAATGGTCATCAGCAGTCCTGTGACTCTGTTCATCCATATCTCTAAACAAAAAATAAAAGTTACAATCTATCGGACTGAGTTCCACCTGAGTGTCCAGTAATGACGTTAGCTGAGATCACAAAATAACCAGTTGAGTTGATAATTTATAAATGCATAGCTATCACAAAAACAATACTTTGAAGTTGGTATGATTGATTGGGCTTGTAATATATCTATGCATATGTTGAAATATGAAAGCACTGTGAAGATTTGTCAAACAATAATAAATCCATCAGTCTACTTCTCTCTTGTGTACTGTAGTACAACAATATTTTCATCATTGATATTTGTCTTTTTATTTAATTAAATAATTAAGTTGCAGTGCTTGCAAAAAACCTAAAAAAGTCAACACATGTTAAAATACATCAATATTATAAATTGGAGAGCAAGTTTAGAATTATAAAGTACATTGTTCACATCTTTTAACATAATCACAGAATTAATACAGTGCAGAAGGAGGCCATTTGGCCCATTGTGTCTGTGCCAGCTCTCCAAACAAGCCATCATGATTCAGTGCCAATCTTTTGCCTTTTCCCCATACACGTGTTAACATTAAAAAGTGACCTTCTTTAAAAAGGCTGGCAGACACATTGACAGAATATCTAGGGAAATAATTCAATGAAAAAATCCCAATCAGGCCACTCGCAGTTTGGGCTGGGACAGAGTAAGACAATTTTCTGAATTCTTGTGCATTTCATGCTCACATTTCATGAACTTCAGCTTCTGGTAATACACAAACTCCGACCATCATCACCGGAAAGTTGCACTTTAAAAGTAAGGGTACAGTCCTTTTCGTTGGATATAGGGATTGTTATACTCTTCTTTGTCCACACCAGTTTATTCCTCTCTCCTATAAGTCCTCAAATTGGATCTGGAAACAATTATCAACAATGCAATTGAATAGAAACTTGAAAAGCTCTGTGAAAAGGCAATATTTTCTATTTTTTACGAACCCTATATATTTGATTTAATGGAAATTGCATAATATTGGGGCCTTGTGTGAATGGTTTGCCAACACATTCTGTTTGCTCATTTGTTTTTCACCATAGCTTTAATGGGACCATTGGCAGAGTCTTGGTTTCTTCTCTGGTTTTCATGAAGCCTCTTCCCCCCCCACTACCTCTTAGTCCACATCTCAATGTTAGCCACACATCCAATTTTTTTCTTCTTCATCTTTTTTGCCCTCAATTTCTCCTTCAGTTTTTTGCCAGGACAAGGCTGTTTTGTTTTCATTTTCCAAGTCTGTACTTGGTTGTCTTTATCTCTCTTAGACAGTACTTAGCAACATTGCTGGTTCCTAAACATCTACTCTTGATCTAACCCTCTCATTTTTCTATCTGTCCACCCAGCTGATTGTGAACATCCTCTGCCATTCTGTGAAGATGGATGTTATTTTTTAAATACTTTTTGGGAATATTGTGCTATTGTGTAATGAAGGCTTTATACCAATATGTGTCAAAATGTATTTAATTAAACTGGGGAGAGATTAATAGAGTCAGCTTGTGTGAGGAATGGAGAGATGAAAAGGAGTGAAGATGGTAAATGCATGCATTTGTAATGAAGCTGAGGTCAAGTGGTTTAATAAGTAAATAGGTACAGTTTAAAAATTTGCATTAGGGGACAGATAGAACATAGAACCCTACAGTGCAGAAACAGGCCCTTTGGCCCATTGAGTCTACACCGACCACAATCCCACCCAGGCCCTACCCCCATATCCCAATATACTATACCCACCAATCCCTCTAACCTATGCATCCCTGGACACTAAGGGGCAATTTCAGCTTGGCCAATCAACCTAACCCGCACATCTTTGGATCAAGATAGGGACCTGTTTTTTCAGCTAGTATATTTCAAAGGGAAGTAATCCAGCTTTTACAGCTTCAGCAGTTTTCGTAAGTAAACAAGAGAAAGTTATTAAATATTATTTGATGCAAAAGTGGAGGCAATGGGAAAGACATGGACAACTTTTATATTTTGGAAAAGCTGAGTTTGAAGAAGTGTTTAGAGCCGTGGAATCAAAGACAAAAAGGAGAAAGGCTATTTCAGGATAGATGTTGAGCTAATTTGTTGTTCACTAGGTGGGGGTGAATAAGTCTGCCCGCTCCCACCCAGAAATAGCTCTGTACTGAGGGAAGATGTGAAGTTTAATTAGCCATCCAGTCAATCCAATGAAGTCTTGTGTGTTGAAAAGCAGTCTTATTTCTGAACAATTTTTGGATTTCCACAGCAGAGTGAAAGTGAGTTTGCGAAGTCATATGATATTCCTTTATTCAATCATTAGCAGTTTTGTCTTGGGTAATATTACTGGGTTTTTCTAATTAAACATCTATAAGGGAGTGTTGTCTGAAAGGTGTATTTACTTGTGGGTCTGCCCAAGTAGGATTTTTATAGTCTTAGAATTTTACAGCACAGAAAATGGCCCTTCGGCCTATCATATCTGCACTGGCCATCAAACACTTACCCTAATTATTTTTCCAGCGCTTGGTCTGTAACCTTGTAATCACATTTCAGGTGCTCATCCAAATACACCTCAAATGAAGTGAGGGTTCCCACCTCTACCACGCTATTGGACAGTGAGTTTCAAATTCCCTTCATCCTTGGGGGGAAAAGGTTTTTCCTCAAATCCTTTCTAAACGTCTTGTCTCTTACCATAAACCCATGACCCTTGGTTATTGACCTCTCTACGAAGGGGAAAGGTTTCATCCTATCTACCATATCTGTGTCCTCATAATTTTGTGCACCTCCCTTATGTAATGCAAAAAACAATTAATTTTCATAGAGGTGGATCTGTATATTTATTATGGTCAATCTAAGCAGGTGTGATAGTTACTTGCTGAAAGTCTGCAGACATACTCCTGTATCCCAGTAAATATTGATTGTTGAGACTTTTCTTTGTGCCATTTTCTCAGTATTTTGGTCCTCTCTGTACTTTACTCTTTGTGTGAAATGTCTAATACTTACCTAAACATCATTCCAAGTAACATCAAGTTTACAATCCATCATGGATCGATTATCTCGGCACACCGTGACAACAAACACTACGTGACATCGAGAAATGATCCCTCTGTGTTCTCCCCCTGAGTGTACACAAACAGTTGAACGATTCAGGTGAGGTGCAAAATGAGCAAAGCACCACACCAGCATCGCTGTGACTTGGCGATACAAAAATAATTTATTCTGAAAAAATCAGATTTCAGAATTTATTGAAATAAAGTTATTACAATCTTAATTGTCTCTGGGTAATCTGTATCATCAGTAAGAAGTCGATAGTGGGTGTAATGCAGCTGGCTTGTTGCAGTAACATGTGGGCGCCTATAAATTACAGGATGTGAGCATGAACAGTGCAACAATCTCCCAGTCATTGACTCAGGAGACAATAGTTCTCCCATATAAATCTGGCTATTTGTATTTATTGCAATTATTTTCATTCCCCATGGTGCATTTGTTGGACAAATGTTACAGTTCCCGAATAATTGTTAGGTTACTTTTTCTAAACTACTTTTCTCTCAATTCCTTTTGTCTGATGCGTGAATGGGTGATTAGAAAGTTGTATTGGCTCTCCCTGGTCCGTTTGCATTTGTCAGTTTGAAAACATTTACCATTTTTAATATCGGAGCAGTGTTTTATGAATGAAACAATGAGACAGCCACAGAATACTTGACAAGGATTGCCAAACTAAATCATTGGCATAATGCCCGTTAAAATATTTTTCTGTACAGGTATTACTAATTGGAACTGAAACATGTATTGAAATCTGATGAAAGGTTCGAGACTTGAAATGCTTAACACTGTTTATCTCTTCACAGAGGCTGCCTCACCTGTTGAATAGTTCCAGCATTTTTATAATTTCATTGTTATTTTTGTTTCTAATTTTCGGTATCTGCACTACTTCACTTTTGGAATGATTCATTGGCTTCAGCAGTCTATCATCAAGTGTCAGGCAGAAACACCATGACATCCACGCATAATTTCTTGAATTATGTTGATTTGTGCATCTTAGTTGATTTGTGCGTGTAGGAACTCACAACAAATTTTCAGCAAGCTTTGGAATTCTTTGGATTTGTGGACAGGAATTTGTGATGACCGTGAACTCTGTGGATTCTCTGTAAGGGGATGTACAACAAGTATCTCCTTACAGCACAAAAAAAATTCTAATTGATGGAAATACGTTGAAATGTAATTTGTGTGAAAATGACAACGATACGTCTTCACTTAAATCCATCATCAGCAATTGAATTTTATGATGGAACCACCTTTTTTCAAGCACAAAATCACAAAGAGAAAATAAATTGTAATAATCAGATCATTAGAGGAAATTATGAGCTGATTAAATTGTAGCATTTATTGGCCATCCCAGTTGAACATCCAATTGTAACAATACAATCACAAAACTACCGTTGGATGAGCAGATATTGCCTCGAACTAATGATTAGTAAGGGTAAAGTGATTGTCTTCAAACTCTTCCCTGGCTACCCACTCCATCCTTCTCTGTGACAGCTAACTGAACCAGATTGCTTGTAATCTTCTGAACACAAAGTTACACCATCACTCAAACAGCCTATTTCTGTTTCTGTAACACGCCTGTCTCCACTCCTGTCCCAATTCAGCTGATGCCTTTTTTTCAATCTGAAGACTTGACTACTCCACTGCAGACCAGCCTCCAATCCTCTCCACTCCATGCACAAACTGATTCACAGTTGCCTCTATACTAACTTGTACCAAGTTCTTTGATCCATCATTACTCCTGTTGACCCAACATTACTCCTGTGCTAACTGACTACATTGGCTCACAGTTCAGCTAAGTCTCCCTGGTAAGATTTTCTTTCCTGTTTTCAGATTTCTCAGTGGCCTATCCCTCCCTATCTTAGTAATCTTGTGAAATTCCAAACCCTCTGACATATCAGTACTCCTCCAATCCTAGCTCCTTGTACATTCTGATTTTATTTTATTATTGTATTTATTATTATTGTCACAAGTGGGTGTACATTAACATTGCAGTGAAGTTACTGTGAAAATCCCCGAGTTGCCACATGTTTGGATATACTGAGGGAGAATTTAGCATAGAACATAAGAACATAAGAACATAAGAAATAGGAGCAGAAGTAGGCCATCTAGCCCTTCGAGCCTGCCCCGCCATTCAATAAGATCATGGTTGATCTGAAGTGGATCAGTTCCACTTTCCTGCTTTCTCCCCACAAATGCCAATGCAACTAACCAGAATTTAATCACTGTATCATTGGAGGCAGTCGCTTCAGTCTGGAAGGCTGAAGCTCTGGAATTCCTAAACCCTCTGCCACTCTCTCCCTCTGCCCTCTCCCTTAGATGCTATGCCTGTGACCAAACATTTGATCACCACCCTAATATTGTGTTTTTTTTGAGCTGGTAGCTTTGCTGGTAACAGAAGAAACCAAGACTAAGGCTGAATTACATAATCTATTATATCATTTCCCCTCCAGTGATGTGTAGCGAAGAGAGCTACACCCACTTAAGGGTATACCACAACACCTAATACCCCCTTATGTTGCTTAGTGTAATATTCAGCTGGATTTTGTCATGGGGGTGGAGGCATACTGCGAGGCATATTTGCCAGCAATTTTGCACAGGAGTGTGCTATGCAAGTTGCCTGAGATGTTACCACCAACAAGCAATTTTTCAGCAGATGGTGTCTTGTAGAAGAGTGCGACCCACTGGGAATGAAGCTCATTGTTAACCCAATTCAGTGGTCAATTTCCTCACATTTGCCATTGTTCCAATTGTGCACAGGCCCCACACTGTGTCAGTCTCACACAAGCAGATTGCACAGTGAAAAAAACCATCCAGTGAAGCACCAGGAATTTAATACTTTGTTAGAAAGGGATAGATGCAAAGAGGAGCCATGAACGGCAATAACCACTGACAAAGTTGAGCTGCAGTATTGAGAATGCTGAAGAGGAGGAGGGGGTGGGGGAGATAAGTGGATATAGTGCTTGATGGTGGTCACAATAAAGTGTGAGGAAATAAGGACCTTGTGATGATTGTGGCTGCACTGGGGAATGGGAGCCACCTATAAGAACTAGGAGCAGAAGTAGGCCATCAAGCCTACTCTGCTATTCAATAAGATCATAGCTGAGCTTTTGTAAACTTGGCATCACTTACCCGCCCACGCCCCTTAATTGCTTTACTCTTCAAAAACTGAACTATCTTTACCTTAAAAACCTTCAATGAAGTAGCCTCAACAGCTTCACTGGGCAGAAAATTCCACCCAAAGAGTTGTGAATCTGTGGAATTCTCTGCTAAGTGAAGCAGTTGAGGCTACCTCATTGCAGGTTTTTAAGGCAAAGATAGTTCGGTTTTTGGACATGTTAGGTACCGAATAAATCCATTTCATTGCATCAGCATGCATGCATGGAACCAGTGATTCAATGATCTGCACCCAGGTTAAACTCAGAGTAAGGTTACTATTGCTTCTCTGTCATCTTGTGGAGCTTCTTTTTGGTGCTTTGATTGTGGCTGAAATAGTTGTGAAGGCAGGCTGCCATAAGAGTGTTCAAGTTGCTGAGATGCCTGTGGTGCCCTTCTTTGTAATCACAGTGACTACAGAGTACTACCCGTAGGCTGCACCAACTGCAATTGTACAGGGGACAGCCCCAGTCACGGAGATGTGAGGCTTGCTGTGTGTTTCAGTTGGAGGAGCTGAAGTGTCAACATCAGAAGGTGGTGTCCTCTGAGCTGTGGATTCATCCACGTCATCCCTTGCTATCTCATGCCTGCACTCACCAAACGTGGGTGAGTACCTACTTGTCCATCCATGAATTGTCACTGCCAGCGAGCAATCAATTTATGCACTCCGCTCTTGCCACTTCACTGCTCCTGCATCCACTCAGTTGACCCTCCATAAGAGTAGCCACTCTTTCGATGTACGAACCCATATGCACAGATGCCTGAGACATAGCAGGGCTCATAGCATGAATGGTCTCCTCCATTGTCCGCACAAGGGTCTGCATTGTCTCAGGAGACTCTGACCGATCATAGAATCCCTACAATGCAGAAGGAGGCCATTTAGCCCTTTGAGTTTGCACTAACTCTTGCCCAAGCTATATCTTGGGACACTAAGCATGGCCAATCAATTTAACCTGCACATTTTTGAACTATGGGATAAAACAGGAGGACTCAAAGGAATCCTACACACATGGGGAAAACAAACTCCACACAGACAGTCACCCAAGGCGAGAACTGAACCCGGGTCCCTGGTGCTGTGAGGCAGCAGTGCTAACCACTGTGTCACCATGTCACCCAAAATCCACCCATTTCCCATTGTTGCTCTGCAAATATGTTCCTGGCATTGGGATATCAAATATCTCATAAACTCAGCTCATTGCGTTTGATAACATTGCTAGGAATTGCCTTGGGATGTTTTAATACATTAAGCATGGTATATAAATGCAATTTGTTGTTGTTACATACAGTGCCAGCTGATAATTTGTTCCAAGGACACATTTGCATAAATAACTGAAGTATTTACGATTGCGGTTATTGTGAACGAGACACAAAACTTTCATTCTGCATATTTAGTACTGGACTGAACATCAAATCAGGAACAAAACTGAATGGATTAGGATGCAAAACAAATGAGAGCTCATTAAAGGACAATTCTACCTGGTGTCCGAGTCAATATATCTCTCTCAACAACACCAAAACGATGATTGATTAGTGATTTACCTTGCTGTGCTCCACATGACTATATCATTTACATATATAGTGTTGTGAAATTGAGTTTGTAAAGATATCAAGAACGTTTATGAAGAAGTAAAAGAATTGTAAAAAATACCAAAGGGGAAGAAAACAGTTCATGGTCCCTTTAAAAGCTAGTTTTATGTCAGTCCTTTTAAAAACTGGCTTTGTGACAGGGCCTTCAAAACCTGGTTGTGTTCAATACTTGAATGTTTAAATACAAGGCACACAGGATACAAAGAATGCACCATTGTTGTACCAAAAGCCAAACGACAAGGTTGCCTTGGTAGCAGGTTCTGCAGGCTTTTGCATTGTGTTAGCTTATGAGGTTAAAGAAGGCACTCAGCTAACAACTGACCAGTTTAAAGAAGACACTCAGCGATTGGGAACCTATGAAATTTAAATTTGATGTTGTTGTCAACCTCCAGCCCATGTGGATACAGGGAATGGATAGGTCATCAAGGATATAAACAGGAACTCAACTGTTGGACTTCAGTTCAACTTCACCAGGGATTGAGCTACGAGTTCAACCAGAAACAGGGCCAGACCACCTGAAACAGTTAAAGGCAGTTAAGGGCAGTTAGATCAACTGGAACAGTTAGTTCTTAATGCTGTCAGCTTGAGATAGGTCTTAAAATAATTAACCCTCTAACCAGTGAAAAGTACAAAATCCAACAGCATTTACAGATAGCAAACAACTGCAGAAGAACTCCAGAAAGCCTGGTTGTATCATTTATTGAGAATGACTAAAATTCCATTATTCTGTTTAGGGTAATGAATGTCCCTTGTATTATCCAAACAGCAATTCAGTTAAACTATATCTTAGTTAATGTCATAGAATCCTACAGTGCAGAAGGAGGCCATTCAGCCCATCAAGTCTGCACTGACCACAATCCCACCCAGCGCCTATCCCCATAACTCCATGTATTTCCCCTACTAGCTAGGGTAAATGTTACTATTAAAACAAACTTATTGCGAAGAATTTTAATATGGGCAAGTGGGTGGGATTGGCTGCAGATGAAGGGTTAAAGGGCAAAAATAGAAGTGTGTCAGGAAGTGGCTCCTATTTGCTGAATTGTAGGGCGAACCAGTCTGCTCCCGCGATGCCAGATTGGTACATTAAATAAGGCTGTCAGTTTCTCTTTTAAAAACAGAATTTTCTGAAAATGCTCAGCAGCTCAAGAGGCATTTGTGGAGAGAAATTGAATTAACTTTTAAGGTGACATTTTATCTGATTTAAATTGATTGCTATGGGAAACCATTGGCAATTACTGTTCCTCTGCAGACCCGTTCACCATACTGGAACATAAGAACTAGGAGCAGGAGTCGGCCATCTGGCCTCTTGAGCCTGCTCCACCATTCAATAAGATCATGGCTGATCATTTTGTGGACTCGGCTTTACTTACCCGCCCGTTCACCATAACCTTAATTCCTTTACTGTTCAAACATTTACCTATCCTTGCCTTAAAAACATTCAATGAGGTAGCTTCAACTGCTTCACTGGGCAGGGAAATCTACAGATTCACAACCCTGTGTGTGAAGAAGTTCCTCCTCAACTCAGTGCTAAATCTGCTTCCCCTTATTTTGAGACTATACCCCCTAGTTCTAGTTTCACCCGCCAGTAGAAACAGCTTCCCTGCTTCTATCTTATCTATTCCCTTCTTAACCTTATATGTTTCTATAAGATCTTCCCTCATTCTTCGGAATTCCAATGAGTATAGCCCCAGTCTACTCAGCCGTTCCTCATAAACCAACCCTCTGGAATCAACCTAGTGAATCTCCTCTGCACCCCCTCCAGTGCCAGTGTATCCTTTCTCAAGTTAGGAGACCAAAGCTGCACACAGTATTCCAGGTGTGGCCTCACCAGCACCTTATACAGCTGCAACATAATCTCGCTGTTTTTAAACTCCATCCCTTTAGCAACGAAGGACAAATTTCCATTTGCATTCTTAATTACCTGCTGCATCTGCAAACCAACTCCTTGAGATTCCTGCACTGGGACACCCAGGTCTCTTTGCACAGCAGCATGTTGCTAATTTTTACCATTTAAATAATAGTCCATTTTGCTGTTAGTCCTACCAAAATGGGTGACCTCACATTTACCAACATTGTACTCCACCTGTCAGGCCCTCACCCACTCACTTAGACTATCTATATCCCTTTGCAGACTTTCAGCGTCCTCTGCACTCTGTGCACCTTTATCTTATGTAGCAGTCTTTGGTGCAGCACCTTGTCAAATGCCTTCTGGAAATCCAGATACACCACATCCACAGGTTCCCCATTGTCCACTGCACATGTAATGTTCTCAAAGAATCCCACCAAATTAGTCAAACATGATCTTCCCTTCATGAACCCATGCTATGTCTTACTATTGCGACAACTTATATCCAGATGTCTCGCTATTTCTTCCTTGATGATAGATTCAAGCATTTTCCCTGGTACAGGAGTTAAGCTAACCGGCCTATAGTTACCTGCCTTTTGTCTATCTCCTTTTTTAAACAGTAGCGTCACATTTGCTGTTTTTCAATCCACGGGAACCACCCAGGGTCCAGCGAATTTTGGTAAATTACCACTAATGCATTTGTTATTTCTCCCACCATATCTTTTAGTACCCTGGGATACATTCCATCAGGACTAGGGGACTTCTTTACCTTTAGCCCCATTAACTTGCCCAACACTACCTCTTTTATAATCAGATAGTTTCTAGGTTCTCACCTGCCACAGCTTCCTGTCATCAAGTCATAGCTGTCAATCAGGTTGATGTCCAGTTGAGGGAACCTGCCAATGGCGGAAGACGAAAGACCCGGGTCGGAATCTTATCACCCTTCAGACCGGCAGGATTTTCCCATCCCGCCGCAGTGAATGGAGATTTGGCTGGCCGCTGAAATCTCTGACCTCGCTGCAGTGGGAGAGTGGCGTGAACGGCTGGTAAGATCTCGCGTCCCCAGGCTTCCAGATTTGCTTTGCATTACCGGCCCTCCCTGCCCCCAGTACATCGATGTTAAAATCCCCCACCCTGCCCCATTGTGTGCGAAGTATTTTGGGATAAGACAATGTGTAGTCGTGAATCTCTCATTTTCTTTCTCATGCCTTATAGGCTGCAGCCCACACTAATCATCCTGACATACCTTTAATTTTTTATAGGACATAAAACTGCTCATTACAAACCCGAGTATAATATAACCTGGTACAATTAGAGTTGGCGGATTAATAAATTACCTTAATTACTGTAACAGTTCCACAGACTGATACCTGGACAGACACTTATACATCTCCATAAAGTAGAACGCGGGTATGACGTATTGAAGAATTACCGATAACAAAACCACTTGCATAAAATTTGTTTACCTATGAGCACACTGAGAGAACAGTTAAGGTTATTTATGCTGCTTAAAAAAAACCCTTGATCAGTTTCAGCATGTGCCAAGCTGTACCATGAGAGAAACTCGCCCTGGTTACATTATCATTTACATCATCATTATATAACAATAGCTGTGATAACAATGCCTGTATGTATGAAAAACAACTGAGACCATGAATGAACATACAGTATTTTTAATTTGTGCTCTGGGAGCAATTAAAAGAGGTGAAACCTGTCATAATTTCTTGACAGATTGAAAAGGTGAGAGCTCATGTCATAACTTCCACAGAGACTGGAATAACCATATGCCAGTGCAGATTTTGCAACACCTTATTGTAAAGATAGCTATTACTATCAACCTTAATTATACTTCATGTGAAAGCAGTGCAACATTATCATTTAATGGAGATTTTTTTTTTGCACTGCCTCTGATGGATCTCAATTGCTTGGCACATTTCACTATTCTCCACAATACTTTCTCCCTCCATCTGCAAATTTGAGCACAATGCAGGAAATTGCACTTTAACCCATATAGCTGACCACTCCAATGTATCAGACTGCACATCATCTTTTAATGATTCAAGCTGATGTTAATATTGGGTTAATCCTATCCCAGAGTGAAACCTGGCTTGATAGATCCTAGGGGCAATTCTCCCAAAAAAATCTGAGTGTCGAATTTGTGTGAAAACTGGAGTAAATCATGCTTTTTTTTTTCAGTGGGAGTTCAGAGAAAAATCTCCCACCTTCTGTGCACTGCTGAGTGCATTACAGTAAGTCACGTAAATATAAGTGGGTGAGGCCTGTTCCTGCTGGAGAGGCTGGTAGCATAGCACTGAGAAGGTCACTGCACATGTGCCAATCTGTCAACCGATACTGCACATGCAGTAGCCCCAGTCTGCCATCCTCCTGATTGCTGACCAGCTCGATCGCTGGCCAAACCCCATGATCTCCGCAATGCCAGCCCCACGAGCCCCCCCATGGCCTGATTGCTGGTCTCCTGGATATGTCCAGCCACCAGCCATGCGCCCACCCCACTCAGATCTCCCGTGACCCCCAATTTCTCCCTCGCCCACCACCGTCTTCAGTCCTGAAGCCGGCCACCCCACCCCGACCCCAGAACCCGCAATGTCGACTCCCGCCTCACAGACCCGATTCCCTCCCAATCTCTGGCCTCCCTCCCACTGTCACACACTCCAAGTGCAGAGAGGCAGCGGGACCTCCCAGCCCCACAGATTGCTCCCAGAGGCCCTGCTCCCTTGGCACTGCATTATGCCCATTGGGCAGTGCCAAGGTGCCCCCTGAGTACCAGGGTGCCAATGCCCAGGGAGCACCTGACCCTCTGAGCAGTCCCGATTACTCCCCCTCCCCCAACCTTTACTCCAGAGGTCAGGCCATCAGCTCCCCGAAAGCGGGGAGTTACTTTTGGGGGGGGGGTGGGGGGGGGGGGAGCAGGGAGACACTCATGGGCCCAGAGACTTCAGTCACGGGCCCGCTAATCATATTTAAATTAGATTAAAATCTGTATTTACAGAAATTACCGGCTCTGCACTGATTTCCTGTGCAGAGTTGACGGTGCTGGGAGACGCACTCAGAGCCAGATGCTCAGTGTGGATCCCACAGACCGAGCTCTGCCTAAATCTACTGCCCACTGTGCAAACGATGAAGGAATCTCCTGATCAACCTTTAACAAATAATAAGGTATTTTTTAAACAAGATAAGTGAACTACATTATAGCAGACAAAATGTTAGAAAAATCACAATACTAACATAAGTGCATTATTCAATTTCCCAATATTCCTTTACCCATCGATATCTCTTCAGACACACAAACCAGTGAAAAGCTAACACCTGTTGAACACAAAGGCTCCATGCCTGGATCTGGCGCATGTGCAAATGGCTTTCTTCTGATGAATTCTTGAGCATTCACTTGATCTTCTCACCCAATCCATATTTCTTTACAAGACATCCAAACCCTGTACTCTAACCTCACTGTTGCTTCAACAGCAGAGCAAACACAAATGGACTTACAACTGTCTTATCTAAGAGAGCTGAAAATCCCTGCCTTTCAATCCCTGACATTCACTGAACTCTTCCCTATCATTCTCTGTGTGTCACTTGTCCACTATTGCTAGGCAACATACCAGTTTTTTGACTTTGTGTTTCTTTTTCCCCAAATTATTATTAAATGCCTAACTCCTTTTTAACCCATCTCTTTCAATTCAGGTGGTGTAAACCTGCATTAAAAATGTATATATGTTTAAACAAAACCAAAAGATTGACCTTGCAATCACAGGTTCACCCAGACCACTAGTCACCAAGGCTCATACCAAATCCACGTGAAACAGAAATTCATCTTATTTTAACATATACATTTACATTTTCAAATTAAAAAATACAATTCTTAACAATTTTGATAGTACAAATCTGTTTTTATCTTGCTAAACATGTTTAATATGTCACATAATTTGTTGATCTTCCATAGATACAATTATAAGAACACCTCAATTAAACAAGTTTATCCATGAAGCATAAACTGGTCAAACATCTACTTTGGCCAATGACCACAGTAAATAACTCCTTGTTTCAGAGCACATCAGCACAAAAGTAGACCATTCGGCCCGTTGAACCTGCTCCACAATTCGGTTAGACCACAGTACAGGATGTGACAATTAGCAACTCCCTACTGATCAACATGTACATGAGTACATGTTGTACAACATGAGTACAGGAAAACTTTTCCAAAGGATTCATACCAATACCTCATACATCCCCGTTACTGTTTTTCAAAAGTCCCATCATGACTGTTACAATGTGAGGGGGAGGCGGGGGGCTGTTGGTGGTAGGGATTTCCTGCCTTCCCAGGGGCGTGTTTCTCAAGGCAGGAGTGGGATGGCATTCGCTGCTGGCTGGATCTTCTAGTCCCGCCACTGTCAATGGGATTTCCCATTGACTACACCCTGTGCAACTGGGAAACCCATAGTTGGGGTATGCATTCAGTGGGATCAGAAGATTCCACTGGTGTGATCACCTGGAGAATTTCAGCCAATGGCCATCACTTGTAGAAGCAGTTGACGAGGGTAGTTTGCGACACTGAAGCTAGCAACACTTGCACTGATTGGCACGCATTTAAATCAATCTGTGATGCCTTTCGGGGTAAACCTTAATCATTTCTTCTTCTTTAGCTACTAGGAACAAGCATTTTTACTCACTGTGCTTTCGAATCGTTTTAACGCTGGGTAAAATTATATGGAATAAAATCGACATTGCAATTGCAAAAGAAATCTGTTGAGAATACAGAATTTATTTTCAGAATAAACATTTTATTTGATAGCATATCAAGCTTTTTATGGAAACAGAGACTCCCTAGACTGCAGACGAGACCATTCAGCCCATTGAGTCTGCACCGACTGTCTGACAGAGTATCTTAACCAGGCCTTCTCCCCCATCCTTTCCCTGTAACCCTATACATTTCCCATGGCTAATCCATCTAACCTATACATCTTTGCACATCTTATAGAACAATAAAAATGTAAATAGAGGAAATTATTATTAATGAACACAATGGATTATATGCAATGGCATTTGAAAACATTAATTGTAAGCAATAGCTTGATGACATCTTCATGGGGAGTTAGACTAAAGTTTATCTTCAGTCAATGGAATGCAATAGATGTTTGGACGACATGGCATTTTATCAAAATTACTTCATCTGCATTCTACTATTTAAAAAAACCAGCAGATTAGTTTCTCTATTTAACTTTTTTTCATATAATAATCTGAAGCAATAGGCATAATTTATCTCAACACAGGTCTGCGTAATCAAATGTACTTAGTTTAATGATGAAACTTGAATCTGTGAAATGTTATTTGGTGGGTAGGTTCTTGCAGACTTTTAAGAATCAAGTGCAATAGTGCTTTTAGAAGGGAAACATATTAATATTATTTCACTGAATGACTGCCAGCAACAATCAGACATACAGGTTGTACATCTTACAGAAGTAAGATGCTGGTCATTCCAGGGGGCACAATATAAAATGACGGACTTTCAACTTTCAACTTAACAGCAGGTGTGAAAATGGTCCTGGTGGATCAATGGGGTAAAAAAGCAGACTGGGTATATAACTGGCTGATCTGTCACATCCCAAACCAAAGTTGAAAGCTCCCTCAGGCATTTTGGCTGTTAGGCCTCAGTCTTGTATAATTTACGAGTTCGTAAAATAATAGAGAAAAGTCAGCAAGACTATATCCTCAAATTCTGGTGAAAGCAGGCCTAATGACCAAAATGTAATTATTTCTTTCTACATTAGGTGGCATAACAGCAGGGTGAAGCTGGAATCAACAGTAGCAAGAATAGATGTCTCACGAATTTGACCCTGGTGGTTGCTGAGAGTACAGGAAAACTTGAGGTATCAACAGGCAAGTCACAGATTTCCCAATGCAGCTCAATAAATGATGGTATAACTCTTCAGTTGAACACCTTCGTGCATGGGACAGGATACCACGGGCAGAATAAACGGTGTGTAAAGCTTCATTGACAGATCATTTTGAGTGGATGTGGAGAGTTCATCCACACACATAAAAATTGCTTCACATAAAATAAGAGATGTGTTTTAAGATGTTAACAATGAGTTAAGTCTGTCTTCATTGTATAGACAAATGATTGTCTGCTCACAACGCCCTTTATTCTTGTTTATCATCCTGAATTCCCTCTGTTCACATTCAGCAATCACATTATCAAATTACACCTTTCAAATTCTGTGGTTTTATGTTTAAATGGAAAGCGCTTGAAAGAAGCGGGAGGGCCATTCTCTGATTTCTGTACCAGGTACATTGAATTGCTTGGTGCAGAGGATCACAGAATATTGGGGCAGTTGGATCACACACTTGTAGGAGGATAAATATGATGCAAGGTGGCACAGTGGTTAGCACTGCTGCCTCACAGCGCAAGGGACCTGGGTTCAATTCTGGCCTGAGACTACTGTGTAAGTTTGCACATTCTCCCCGTGTCTGCGTGAGTTTCCTCCAGATGCTCCAGTTTCCTCCCACAGTCCAAATCCATGTTAGGTTGACTGGCCATGCTAAATTGCCCCTTAAATGTCGAGGACTAGTAGGGTAAATGTATAGGGTTGTGGGATAGGGCCTGTGCGGGATTGTTGTTGGTGCAGGCTTGATGGGCTGAATAGCCTCCTTCTGCCCTGTAGAGATTCTATGACTCTAATTAAGGAAAAGACATGTGGGGTTTTTTTTGGGTGTGTGTGTTCCACCCTGACTGGTTTTCCAGTATATGCTTCAACTAAGTGACCCAAAATTAAATGCTGATCCCGGAAAAGCTCCCTTAGGTTATCAGCAGGAAATGTTGCACACTTCCTATGATGTGGTTCCTTTCATTCCACCGATATTTTCAAAGGTTTTTACTTGTCCCTGTAACTGCTCTGTATTTTGAAGGATTATCCCATGGAATGAAAGTGACACCTGTAAATCTGGATTTGTCAGATGTGAACCTGACAAATCCAATATCACTGCAACATAACTCTTTTATTGTGCCCAAACAAGTCCTGGCTCGCACAATGTTTTTAAGCAGAAGGCATAGGAGAAAAGAATCACAATTCTCCCACTTTTCTCCCACATCACCTTTGCTAACACTTCCGATCCTGACTCGACAATTGACACAGAAAGCTTGAGATCTTTATAGGTTTCTAATCATGGACGTTGCCCTTGGTAGTTCATTCTGCACTTCTTTTCATTTCTGAGATATGAACATTGCTGGTAAGGCCAGCGTTTTCTGCCCATCCCTAATCGCCCATCATAATATGGTGGTGAGCTGCCTTCTTGATCTGCTGCTGTCTTTGTAGTGTAGTTATACCCACAGAGCTGTAAAGTGGCCCAGTTTTGCCAAGGTGCATGTACAATATGACAAGTGGGTAGTCCACCATCTTCTCACCTACTCCCGATCCCGTCCCCATGATATTGGGGGTGGGATAGGTTTCCACTAGCCCATCCAATCTCTGGCCTACTCAGACTTGTAAATGGCCAATTAATGGCAGCTTAAGGGCCTCAACCTCCCATCACTGCCTTAATGCCCTGGGCAGTGGCAGGTGGGTGAGAGCGGGAAGGCTGTTTATTTCAACAAAGTTGGCGAACGGACGGAAATTAGGGAGAGGGCACATCCCTTATGGGGTAAGAGGGGGGCACATTGGGAACATGCCCTTAGAATGGTAGGCCATATGGTATTGTCCTGAAGAACTCTGTGGCAATGTCATCTCAAGAACTAAGATAATTGACCTCCAACAAACACAACTATCTTCCTCCGTGCCATGGCATGTTTCCAGCCAGCGGGAAGCATTTCCATGTTTCCCATTGGCTACAATTTAACGTGGGCCTCATTCAGTCTAATGTTGCCTTAATGTTAAGGGAAATCACTCTCAGTTCACCTGTGACATTCAGCTCTTTTCCTCTGTTTGATCTAAGACTGTATTGAAATCTGAAGCAGAGTCGTCCTGGTAAAGCTGAAACTAATTATTGGTGAGTAAGCGCTGCTTAGTAACACTGTCAACAATCCTTTCCACTACTTTGCTAATGATTGAGAATAGGCTGGCAGAGTGGCAATTAGCCAGATTGGATTTTATAGACAGGCCGTACTTGGGCAATTCTCCACCTCATTAGATATATGCTAATCTTATATCCATGCTTGAATAACATGTCTAGAGACAGAGTTATTTCTAGAGCCCATGGCCGGTATTTTACCATCCTGCCCACCAGGGGAACCGAAGCAGGTGAGGGTCAGACCATGGAAATGTCGCGCAGGATCTTACCATTTTGGGACGAGCGTGGTTGTAAAATTCCACCCCATAAGTCTTCGGCATTCAAAATGTTGCTAACGTCTTCGACTTTGGTTGTATTCCATTCCACAATGTATATACTAGTGACTTAAAGAAGAGGCAGAGAGTAATGAGTCGAAATTTGCTGATGATACAAGGTTACGTGGGAAGACAAGCTGTGCGGAGGACACAAAGAGCCTTCAATCAAATCCAGGCAGATTAAGTGAATGGCCAGCAAGATACCAGATGGAGTATGATATGGGGAAGTGTGAGGTTATTCACATTTGTTGTAACAATAGAAAAGCAGAAAATTTGTTAAAAGGCGTGAAATTTATATTCAAAGAGACTCGGGTAGTACAAAGAACACAAAGGCGGCATATCGGTACATCAAGCAATTAGGATGTTGGCCTTTGTTGAGGTACAAGAATAAAGATGCCTTGCTACAATTCTATAGGGCTTTGGTGAGAGCACATCTGGCAGAATGTGTGCACATTTAAGGGAGCGTGGACATGCATTGTAGATAGTTCAGTGAAAGTTCACTAGGTTGGTCCATGGGGTGAGAAGATTGTCCAATGTTGAGACACTGGATAAATTGGCTCAATATTTTGTGACATTTGGAAGAGTGAGAAAGGATCTCATTGAAATATTTAATATTCCGAAAGGGTTTGACAGTGTTGAACCTGTGATATTGTGTCTCCTGGCTAGGAAATCTAAAACAAGGGGACATAGTGGAGGGAATACTCCAGTCCCACCATGGAAATCGCAGCAGGGGGGGAGGGAAGGGGGGAAACTATGCAAAGGTCCATTGGCCTCGAGCGGGATTTTCCGGTTTTAGGTGAGCGCTGCTGGAAAATCTAACCCAGTGGGGTTGATCATTTAAGAATTAGCTGAAGAGAAATCTCAAAGTATTTGGAATCTTTGGAATTCTCTACCCCAGAGGATTGTGGAGGTGCCATCACTGAATATTTTTAAGGCTGAGTTAGACAGATTTTGGTCTCTTAGGGAATGAAGGGATGTAGGGATTGGATGGGAAAGTGGAGTTGAAGAAGTTTCTTGAAGTGCTACCAGAAATAAGAGAGTTTTTCCAAGACACCAACTTGTTTATCATCTTGCTTATTGTCACACTTTCTATCTAAGGACTGTCCTGGCAATCTCATTTCACACTGTAGGAACAAAAATAAATAAATCAACAGGGACAAATCGTATATTTTGCTCTTTCAGCAGAAGCTAAACAGCAGTGGCAGCTAAATTGTAACTTGATTCATTAAATTCTAAGATACCCTGGGAATGAACAAATTTAAACATTTTATTATCTCTCACTGCAGCACCAATCCACACATCCATACATTAAGTAAAAGGCAATAATTAGCAAAAACCTTAATCATATGAGATTAAACCTTGCATTATGTACATATATGCCTAGGTTATCTAACTCACCAGTTCCTCTTTCTTCTCCTACCTGAAACCTCTGTTTTGTGCAGTGTGTACACATTTGGGAAAGAGAGAGATTGTCACAGTATCTCTGATTCACTGAGAATGTACCAAAAGTAACGTGTCCACAATAAATTGAACCTGTAAGTGATCTAAGGTCAAACCTGTTCCTAATCGCACACCTTCTGCATGCTTACTTTCAGCTATCCATTCATACTGGAAGAGATTTGCACTTAAACAACTATCTGTCACTCACCCCCACAATCATCTTGACGGTTTCACCCAATCGCTGCACAAAAGCAACTAGTCTTCACTCAACCCAGATGTTGAGATCACATACTTAAAGGAACAATTCCAAGACCAGTGCATCAGTGCTTTTTTGTGCCTCGTTTCACACTGTGACAATAATAAGGGTGGTACTGCTGGTTAGTACTGCTGCCTCACAGTGCCAAGGACCCGGATTCGATTCCCGGCTTGGGTCTCTGTGTGACATCTGCAGGATCTCCCTGTGCCTGCATGGGTTTCTTCCCGGTGCTCCAGTTTCCTCCCACAGTCCAAAAGTGTGCTGATTTGATTTAATTTATTATTGTCATATGTATTAACATTCAGTGAAAAGCATTGTTTCTTGCGCTATACAGACAAAGCATACCGCTCATAGAGAAGGAAATGAGAGAGTGCAGAACGTAATTTTACAGTCATAGTAGGTATCGAGAAAGATCAATTTAATACAAAGTAATTCCATTCAAAAGTCTGACAGCAGCAGGGAAGAAGCTGTTGGTACGTGACCTCAGACTTTTATATCTTTTTCCTGAAGGAAGAAGGTGGAAGAGAGAATGTCCGAGGTGTGTAGGGTTCTTAATTATGCTGGCTGCTTTGCCAGGTCAGCTGGAAGTGTAGACAGAGTCAGTGGATGGGAGGCTGGTTTGTGTGATGGATTGGGCTACATCTGCAACCTTTTGTAGTTCCTTGCAGTCTTGGTTAGGTGCATTGGCCATGCTAAATTCTCCCTCAGTGTATTTTCACAGTAACTTCATTGCAGTGTTACTGTAAGCCAAACCAATAAATAAACTTTAAACTTAAACAGGTGCACATTATTTTGTAATTAATGCACTGAGTTGTTTGAATGCAAAGGTTTTCAGGTAAATTTTGGTCTGCAGGTAAAATACCATCTGGATGGAATGCAGAAAGGTGGATAAATCACATGCTTATAACAGAATCTGTGTGATTCTTAGCTAAAACAGCTTAGTCCAGTAGAAAAAATGGGGACACTGTTTCAACCATATGCACTAATTTTACTTTAAAACATGCCACAGACCAATTTACTTCACTTTTTCATATTTAATTAACAAACAGCAATCATATTCAGGAACTAAGCCCACAATGATTAAAAACACACATCCTCCCTTTCTGTTTTATTATTTTATGAATATATGCATAAAACAATTAAATTTTGTTTAACATACAGTGCAAGTATTAGTGTACATCTTCAATGACTGTCTTAATATTCATTTTAAATTATTATTCTGAAATATTATTAGCCACATCTGGATTTCCAACTAACCACGTGTAATTTGTGGCTAAAGTACAGAAAATATTAATTTAAAATAATTATATGGCTCCAATATTGATATGTGATTCCCCCCATGATTGTTTTTCCTCTCTCAGCTTTACCCTGGTGAAGATGGTAAAAAAAAAACACTGATTTTCTTTTACATTTTTGTAACCAGAGCAACACTGAATATTCTTCTTCACCGTCTTTTCTATAATTTTCAGGTTATTTTTATAATGCCTGAATGATTTTTCAATTTTTGTCCTATCAATTTTCATCCTCCTTTGATTTCTCATTCATGTCAGTGCAAGAGACTTTTATCACATATGCTGCCCAAGTCTTCCTGTGTGAGGATTCAACTCTGAAGATCAGTTGCTTTGCTGTCTCAGAGAACCTTACAGTTGAGTCTCGTCCTGCCCAGGATCCTGGCCCACACATGGACATCGCCAGGATGGATCAATAATCCCATGAAACACAAGCTAATCATTGTGCGCTTATTTATCTTTCAAGTAGCCTAGCTGAGATAATTTAACTCAATAGAAACCAAAGATAGGATTTAGATCTTTCTGATCTCTACAACTAACCTACCCAGTGTTTAAATTAGTTGAACGATAGGTGAATCACATGCACATTTTGAATTCATTATTTTGTGTGTTCATCCCACTTAGCCTGGTGTCTGAACCAAAACCGCTATTATAATCAGCCTGATCACCCCTCCCTTAATATTGTAGTGAAGGCCTCCTTCCTGGGTTTCCCCATGACCCACTTCCAATGGAGCAAATGTTGATTTTTTTTATACAGGTGTAATTTTAACTCTCAGGTGGAATCATGACATAGCAAATCAGGTTGGAATATGAACGGATGAGTGACATTGCTTCATTATAACTGTCCTGTCAAGCCAGAGTTGAAATCAAATGTACATGGGGTTGGTTTGTCCTATGTTTTGAATGTCTTCTCTGCAAGCCAGCTGAAAATACCAAACTTGCAATACAAAAAAAGATGGTAAATGAAATTATGAACTTCGATTCAAACCTGTTCTCTGGAGCTGTTCAATGGCTGCTCCTTTTTACATTAGTGGATTAAGTGCCCCTCACAGTGTTAATGTTCTCACTTACATAAAAGAGTTATTGTTTGGTAGCAGAGAACTTGAGTTGTGCTGAAAAATGTTTTTCATCTTTGACTCATCAAGACACCACAAGGATAAGGAGAAAACACCAATTTATACAGTATGAAAAGACTGGTTGGTAAGTGGACTCTGATTAGTCAAGGCATTGCCATGGAATATGCACTACTTGATGGTGACTGACAGGTATTGTTTGAAATGTAAACTAGGCAGTTTGACCCTAATTGGTCAAGGCATTGTCCTGGGGAATGAATCAGCAGATGGTTGTCACTTATTTTGTTAAGCTGAAATACGTGCAATGTGTGTACCTGTTCTTTCTGTTGGAAAAGAATAGGGCCTTGCATATAAGAAAATAAGAACATAAGAAATAGGAGCAGGAGTAGGCCATTTAGCCCTTTGAGCCTGCCCCGCCATTCAATAAGATCATGGCTGATCTTATTGAATGGCGGGGCTCAGTTCCACATTCCCGCCCTCTCCCCATAACCCTTAATCCCCTCGCTTATCAAAAACCCATCAACCCGCGTCTTAAAAATATTTAGCGAGGTAGCCTCCACCACTTCAACGGGCAGAGAATTCCAGAGATTCACCACCCTTTGAGTAAAGAAGTTCTTCCTCAACTCCGTTCTAAAACGCTCCCCCTTTATCTTGAGGCTGTGCCCCCTAGTCCTACCGTCCTTTCTGAGCGGGAAGAGTCTCTCCACCTCTATCCTATCCATCCCATTCGTCATCTTATATGTCTCAATGAGATCTCCCCTCATTCTTCTAAACTCTAACGAGTACAAGCCTAGTTTATTCAGCCTCTCCTCATAGCTCAACCCCCTCAACTCCAGCATCAGCCTAGTAAACCTCCTCTGCACTCCCTCCAAGGCCAAAATATCCTTGCGTAAGTACGGCGCCCAAAACTGCACACAGTACTCTAGCTGCAGCCTCACCAATGCCCTATACAGCCGCAGCAAGACCTCCCTACTTTTATATTCAATCCCCCTCGCTATGAAGGCCAGCATCCCATTTGCCTTCCTGACCACCTGCTGCACCTGCAAGCTGGGTTTTTGCGACTCATGCACAAGGACCCCAAGGTCCCTCTGCACCGTCGCCTGCTGCAGTTTTTTGCCACGTAAGTAATAATCCTTCCTACCATTATTCCTACCAAAGTGGACCACCTCGCACTTGCCAACATTAAATTCCATTTGCCAGTTCCTGGCCCATTCGCCCAGCCTATCTAGAACCTTCTGTAGACTCTCCACACCCTCCACGCAATTTGCCGTTCCACCAATCTTGGTGTCATCAGCAAATTTCGACACCATACACTCGGTTCCCTCCTCCAGATCATCTATATAAATAGTAAATAGCTGAGGCCCCAGCACCGACCCCTGGGGCACTCCACTAGTCACCAACCCCAATCTGAATAGCACCCATTGACTCCCACTCTCTGCCTCCTATTTGACAACCAATCCTCTATCCATGCTAACACTCTACCCCCAACTCCATGTCCCCTGACCTTCTGCAATAACCTCTTGTGAGGTACCTTGTCAAACGCCTTCTGAAAATCAAGAAAGACCACATCCACTGGCTCTCCTCTATCCACCGCCCTAGACACATCCTCATAGAACTCCAGTAAATTTGTCAGACACGACTTCCCCTTAACGAAACCGTGCTGCGTCTGCTCTATAGCAATTCCCCTCAAGATGCCTCGCTATTTCCTCCTTGATGACGGATTCTAACATTTTACCTACAACAGACGTTAAACTAACCGGCCTATAATTCCCTGCCTTTTGCCTGGCACCCTTCTTAAACAACGGCGTAACATTAGCCATTTTCCAATCTTCCGGCACCTCCCCGGAATCCAGCAACGTTTGGAAAATAACCACCAAGCTATCCACTATCACCTCCGCCATTTCTTTCAGAACCCTCGGATGCATTCCATCCAGTCCTGGGGACTTGTCCACAATCAGTCCCTCCAGTCTGTCGAGCACCGCCTCTCTAGTAACAATAATGTCATTGAGACCCTCCAGTCCTACCACCTTTCCATCTCTAACACCCGGCAAATTATTCACATCCTCCTCCGTGAAGACCGAAACAAAAAAGTTATTCAAGACCTCAGCTATATCCCCATCCCCTACCACTAAGTCCCCCTTCTCATCCTCTAAGGGTCCAACGTTCACCCTAGCCAGCCTCTTCCTTTTTATATATTTATAAAAACTCTTGCTATCCTTTTTTATATTAAGCGCTAGCCCAGCTTCATAGTTTCTCCTACCCTTCTTTATCAAATTCTTTGTCAATCTTTGTTGAAATTTAAACCTCTCCCAATCCTCTTCTCGCCCACTACTCTTAGCTACTCTTAGCTACTCTAAAACGCCTCCGCTTTTAATTTAACACTTTCCTTCACTTCCTTTGTTATCCACGGCTTATTGAAATATGTGGATATATTGATATATTGATATATGTAGCTTCTCGTACAGGCAAATGCACCACACTGTGAGCCAGACTGGCTATTTTAAATTGTCACAAGATTGTCAGCATAATTTTTAGCACACTGAGGATTATTTAGCAAATCTTGTTCTATTGTGAAATCACATATAAAGTTGGATACAATGTTTTAGGTTTTGTAAGCACAGTCTGGTTGGGCATGGCCTACATCTTTCCCATTGCAGACAGTGGCCAGGACATGTTGTTTTTCCTTTAGGCAGGTATTTTTGCCAAGTGAGTGCCAGATAAAAAGCTTTGACTTGTCTCTTTTTTTCAACAATTATACAATTAAAAGTTTACATTATTGAAATCTTATCACTTGCAGACTATGCTACCCAGTTATTAACGGGGAACTAGTATTATGGGTTTTAACTACTGTTGCCGATATACAATGCAATCTTAAGAGCATTCCATTTCACATTAAAGTGATTAGAAAGGGCCTTCTTTACAACATTGATGAGTTAGTGATAGGATCTTGTCATAAAATGCACAACTTGCACTTCAGGCATTCATTTTCAGGATAGATTGAAATATAGCTGAGAGGTATCTCATTCTGAGGAATGGAATAGTTCAATTAGGCAAATTGAAGACTGTCTTCCCTCCCGCACCACCCCACTTGAGTGACAATATATTCCTATGCAGTAATTCATTGGTACTCACCATTAAAAATTATCAAACTGTTAGTTAACTGAGATAGGTGGACCTAAGGGGCAGAGAGCGTTAATTCAAACCCATCCTCCTGGATTCAGGGTAGATACCATGCAGCTTCTGTTATTTCCTATTAAAAAGAGCCTGTTTGAAGACATTTCTAAATTGCATATCAACATAATTATAATTACATCTCGAAATGTTTTTGCCAAAATTTTAATTTTCGAATCATTTATACTGAAAGTTTCTTTGTTTCTTTTTCTGACAGCTGTGAATCTTGCGACCATTAAATGACAAAACAATCTTTCTGGGTAGTGTGTGGCATGGTGGCGCAGTGGTTGGCACTGCTGCCTCACAACGCCAGAGACCTGGGTTTGATTCCCAACTTGGTCACTGTGCGGAGTCTGCACATTCTCCCCATGTCTAAGTGGCTTTCCTCCGGGAGCTCTGGTCTCCCCCCACAGTCCTAAAGATGTGCTGGTTAGGTGCATTGGCCATGCAAAATTCTCTCTCGGTGTACCTGAACAGGCGCCAGACTGTGGTAACTCGGGGATTTTCACAGTAACTTCATCGCAGTGTTAATGTAAGCCTACCTGTGAAATGTCAAGGATCTGCTTTGCAATCATCTGAATCAATAAGGAATGGATCTGTAATGGGGCTTGTCTCTATCAAACACCAATATTTGAATCTTCGTAATGTGTAAAACCAGACACTGGAAAGCACACGAGGAATGTACTTAATAAAAGTACGCTGTTCAATTCTGATTATCTTTATGTTTTGCAGCTGGGTGCATCTGATTCAGTGATAACTCATTTTCTCTTTAAACTTAGGCAAGGAAGGACAATGTGCGCTCTCCCTTGCTGTGGCCTGAAATTAAAATTTAACTTCTCGAGGGAAATACAAAAGTGCCATTTACTCACAAGTTATTTCTCATTGGTTTGCAGGTTTCCTGACACACGCTAAGGAGAAATCCTTGCCTGGGCAGCTTATCCTGTGTGTGCCACTTACCTCAAAAAAAAAATGATTTCGCTGCTGTGAGTCTCCATCTGTTGTCTGTCACTCTGTACGTTCATGCTACACTGTGGGATCAATGTTTTCTCCAGCATGGGGCTAAGCCTGACATGCCCAGCTGTTAAGTACACAAGCCTAAGAGATACAGATGCCTGTGCCCTGCAGGAGCTGAGGTGACTTCCTCCCCTTTATGGATCTATTGCTGTCCCGTGACTATACCTTTCTGGTGAAAGCTGTCTTGCGGATGATCCAATTATTTCCACTTCGGGTCCCTTCATAAAGACCGAATCGTTTTTTTTCTCCCCCAAGGAAATCTTGCGACATTAATTTAATGAACAAGAAATACATCAGCATGATGAGAATCCGTCCACCTTTTCCTCCAAGACTTCTAACTAATGACCAAAGAATGAAAGACCTGTGCAGCCGATGAAAGAAGTGGTATTGTTTAGCACCCCTTTAATAATAATTTTAATCACTTGGAGCAATCAATAAGAGGTCTGCAGCACCTCTGGAGGAAAAGAAAATACTTCTCAAATGATGGAGGTACAATTACAGTGGGTGTAGCTGATATTTCATTCTTTACGGCAGTGTTGAAGCTGGGATTCGGAATGGCTTAATTACCCTAAAGAACTGAGTAGCACATGAACATGAAACAATGATGACGGAATTGCACTGGCATAGAAGGACCTCTCATGCTGTGAGGCATGTGCTCATGCATTTTTGTAACATCCTGTGGGTTTTGTGCTCTACCTTGTCCTATCATACTACTGCAGAGCATTAGGCGAGCTCTAATCCGTTTGTTCAGGCCCGTGATCTATTAGACACATTGCAGAATCCAATAACTTGAGCGTACTTCAAAAACAAAAATGGCATTTTTCAGTTTTGAACATGGCATTCAAAACAAGTTATCATTCAGTGTGTTTAGAGAAAGAATCTTAATTTGTAAACCTCTAACAGATTTTGTATGTTGTATCTTTGTAGGAAACCTATTTAACTGTGTACGTGCTCATCATGTAAGGCCTGCAATGCCATGATGGAGAGCTGTGATGTGAAAAGAGTACATCTCATGCTGCCAAATAAAGCTGTTACTTTACTGAAGAAATATCGAGCAGAGGAATTATTGCCTCTTTTGTTAAATGAAAGCAGCAAATGAATGAAATCTTACCATAAAAATGAGTCCTCTTCTGATTCTGCTCATTCAAGTGAAGAATAAAAGTGTTGGTATTAGGAAGATAAGAAAGATTTTCCACCTCATGCCCAAAAGTGCATAATTTTATGAAAATAAGCAATTATTTAATGTAATCTTTACATTTTATGGAAATGACTTGCACTATAATCACTGGCATACTCCATGCCTTAGCGTTTCACGCTTGAGTGTATCATATTCATAATTTGCTCTGACTTATGTATACAGAAATTCAAATGTCTCCTTTCTAGGGAAATTTATTGAATAGAGGCAGAATTTTCAATTTGCATCCTACTTTTTTTTGTAGGGCCACTAATATAAACAGTTGTAAATATAACATCTTACCGCTGAATCCCAACAAAGACTGGCCTATTAAATATTAATGGAAAAAAACATCAGACTGTTTTAATTGTGGAACTCCATTGAAAACCCACAACTTTGCTGGAACGCATTATTATAAGATGATCGCACAAGATGTTCTCATGAATCAAAGCAAAGTTTATTTTATTCATTTTCTTCTATTAAGTGGTGTATAGGACAACATCTCTCCGGTGTTGCTGAGATGAGTGGAGTCGGATGTAGAGGGGAGCCACATGTTAACGGTGGAGGACAGTAAACCAAGGTCATGCAACGGAGAAGTGAAGATTGAAGAATATTCTGTATAGCTTTGTTTGATCGGTTTTGGGCAGTGTTTACAATGAACCTTTCCTTTCCTGCAGGTGATTAATTGAGTAGGATAGAGTTCATTCTAAGACAGATTGTACATGGCCAGTGGAAAAAAAGAGAAACTGGTTTGATCAAATAGGTGATCCTGTCTCACTCCATACTCTTCTCCTATTTAAGCTAGCAAAGGCAATTTGCTGTGTCCCAATATTAAATCACTTATAGAAAGCCACCCGAGGAAACCTACTTACATATAAAATCATAAGCCCTGGTGTTAATCTGAATGCAGATTTTGAGCAGCAAGGTAGAATTGTATGAAAGCAGCCCAGAAATCACTGAGTGGGTCGGAACATGTGACTCTAATCAATTGTACCAATTAATTTTGATGCCTGAATTCTGTGTTTCCAAGTTGTGCAGTGGCTATGGTGTGCACCAAGTGAAACAGTGGGCAAATGAAAATTGGAGATGTTCAGAATGGGTGGTGGACACATAAATCAAAAACATGATCCATATTTAATGATGTCACACTGGAATTACTCAGAACTGCTTTCTTAAACAAGACCACATATGCGTTATTTATGGTGTTACAATATGCCACGATCCTCAGCGTCCAACCATTTGCAATAGAGCAAAAGCAGTGATGTGGGAGCAACAAATGGCACTTATGTGGAGAAAGCAGATATTGAAAGCTGTAGGAAGCGTAAGTTGAAAAAGTTGTGATTCATCAAGTGTAATGATAATGCATGATAATTCCATTTTCTATAATGCCGCTTTATTGATTAGCAACACTTCCAGATCATGACGTAATTCCAACCCATGGACCAACTCACCCTTCCACTTGTTTCATGGTGGATGTTGTTGACAATTGACAGAATCCAATGGGAAAAATGTGCAACGTGTAAATGAGCGATTAGAGAATTGCTTGGTGCAAATCGGAGGCCGGGGTTGTGGGGGTGGGGTGGGTAGTGATATGGTGGTCTTGGTGATGGGAGTGGAACAGAGAAGTTCATTTGTTATTTTTCACCTTAGTTGACCCCTCACAATATTAGGGCATCTATGACAGCAACCTAACCTCGGAATGATTGGGAAACGCAAGCTGGAATTTTACTGCAGGACTCCAATGTCAAGCCCATGTTGCGGGGAGGGGAGTGTGGGGGGGGATCTTCCTGACAGTGCAATGGACCTTTTGGGAGACAGCCTCCTAATTGGGCAATAGGCAGACACTCCGTGTGGAGCAGAGGCCTTGCTGAGAGAGTTGGGAAGGCAAGTCAGGGACTGCGCGGGCATCTCAACATGGAGGCTTGCTTCCCGAGAAGGTAATGCTTAAAGGATCTGGAAGCTTTTCCTGCCCTTATCCAGGACCATGACGCTGAGAAGATTTAATCTGTGAGTTCAAATTTCATTATGACAGCTGGAAAATGTATTTTTAATTTAAATAAACCTGGAATTTAAAGCTAGTATCAGTAATTCTTAAAAATTCATGAGATGCAGTTATCATTGGCTAGACCAGCATTTATTGCCCAATGTGAATTGCTCTCAAGAAGGTGGTGATGAGCTACCTTCTTGAACTGCTGCAGTCCATGTGATGTAGGTTCACTCACAATGCTATTAGGGAGAGAGTTCCAGGATTTGGACACAGCAATATTGAAGGAATTGATACAGTTTCAAGTCAGGATTGTATATTGCTTGGAGGAGTATTTGCACGCAGTGATGTTTGCACTAATCTGCTGTCCTTCCTTTTATAGATGAACGATGTGGAATGTGCTTTCTAGGGAGCCTTGCTGAGTTGCTGTAGTGCATCTTGTGGATGGTACACACAGCTACCACTGTGCATTGGTGGTGGAGGGAGTGAATATTTAAGGTGGTGAATGAGATGTCAATTAAGCAGTCTGCTTTGTCCTGAATGGTGTTGAACTTTTTTAGTGTTTTTGGAGCTACACTTAGGCAAATTAAGAGAATTCCATCACACTCCTGACTTGTTCCTTGTAGATGGTGGACAGGCTTTGTGGAGTCAGGAGGTGAATTACTTGCTGCAGGATTCCCAGCCTCTGAGCTCTTGTTGTATGTATTAATATGGCTAGTCCAATTAAGTTTTTGTCCCATGGTAAATACCTCCAACCCTAATCATGCCCCCCTCCCCCCAAAGATGTTGGGGTTTCAATGATGGTAATGGCAATGAATGTCATGCGGAAATGGTCAGATTGGCCAGAATTCTCAGATCTCATTCATTACCCTCTTCCCCTCCAACCAGTGAGAACGGAAAATTTTGTGCACAGCTTAAACTCCATTCACTGCAGTGGGACCAGAAAATCCCAACCACAGGAGAATGCTGGCCATTATTTCTTCTTGGACACAAAATGACCAAATTGTTTTAAAAATGCATCAGGCTCATTGCTATCCTTTAGCAAAGGAATTCTACCATCTTCAGCTGGTCTGACATACAATGTGACTCCAGACAATGTACTTCATTCTTAACTAGCCCCTAAAATAGCCAAGCCCCAGGCACTCAGTTGTTTCCAAGAAGGCAGCTAACCACCACCTTCTCAGCAAACTTACAGATGGGCAATAAATGTTGGTCTTATTAGCGATGCCCACATCCCATGAATGAGTAAAAGACAAAGCACTATAGATGGCTAGACTGAGAATAGATGACCACGTGCATCAACCCCAAAGCCCCTGCCGCAGAACATCATTATCATACTAACCACCTTGGCTGGTGAGTACTGAAATGCTCTTCAAAACTTTCTAGACATTGGAGGTGAAACATTTCAGTGGCTTGCTTGATGATGGACCTATAGTCATGGGATTCTAATTGTACTTTCCTATCACTCACAGATAGGTTTCAGCACAGTCTTCACAAGTATTTTGCTAAGTTTCAAATAGGAATCTTGCCTCCTATGGGCCGTGCCATTAACACAGTAAGAAGTCTCACAACACCAGGTTAAAGTCCAACCAGTTTATTTGATAGTGTGGGTTTACTATCAAATAAAGCTTGTGCGTTTACACAAGCTTAAAGCTTGTAGGTTTACTATCAAATAAACTGGTTGGACTTTAACCTGATGTTGTGAGACTTCTTACTGTGTCTATCCCAGTGCAACGCCCGCATCTCCACATCATCCCTGCCATTAAGTCAGCTTCCTGGTGCGAGATGGTCTCGAGCATTGGGGCGGTAGAGTGGGACAATAGGGTTGCACTGCTGCCTCACAGCTCCTGGGACCTGGGTTCAAATCCAGCCTCGAGTGACTGTGTGCACAGAGTGTGTACATTCTCTCCACATCTGCGTGGGCATCCTCTGGGTGCTTCGGTTTCCTCCCACAGTCGAAAGATATTTAGATTAGGTTGATTGGCCATGCTAAATTGCCCCTTAGTGTCAGCGAGTCTAGCAGGCTAAATACATGGGGCTATGGGGATAGTGCCTGGGTGAGATTGTTTGATGGACTGAGTGGTCTTCTTCTGCACTGTACGAATTTTATGATTAGATTCAGGTGAGGGCATCATAACAGCTCCCAAGCATATGAAAACTCTATTTGTGTATGCACACACACATGCATATTCACATGCACACATACACCAGCTGTGTTTTGTTGGATATTAGTTCATAAAAAAAATTCTGGTTGTGGTGGTGGTGGAATTGTCATGTTTGCTGTCAAGATCAAGTTAAAATTTATTGATTAGTCACAATTTGACTTACATTAACACTGCAATGAAGTTACTGTGAAAATCCCCTAGTCGCCACATTGTGGCACCAATTCAGGTACACTGAGGGAGAATTTAGCATGGCCAATGCACCGAACCAGCACATCTTTCAGATTGTGGGAGGAAATCGGAGCATTCGGAGGAAACCCACGCAGACACTGGGAGAATGTGTGAAATCCGCATAGGCAGATACCCAAGCTGGGAACCGAACTGTGTCCCTGGTGCTGTGAGGCAGCAATGCTAACCACTGTGCCACCATCATACTGTATTTGAGGAAATCTAGCCAGAGAGGAGAATCCTAGTCCTTACTTATTCTTCTTATTGTCATCATGGGGGAGAATTACATGATTGTCAACTTTGGCAAACAAGCCATCAATGACTTGCCTCAGGTCCTGATGCACAGGGGACTCAGAAATCCTAGCTATGTCACTGGTAATGCCTTGGAAAGACCCAGAGATGAAAAGATTTCCGGGCGCTGGTCACTTTCACAGCTAATGGGAATGTGTGGTCACCCAGGTCAGCAGGGAGCAGATCTTCCCTTTAGGATGTCTGCCACTATTTGATGTAACAGCTTCAGCCTTCTAGGAGGTCAAGGAAGTTAAGCCTCTGCTTGTAAGCCCATTGACATTGTAATGCCTCCTGTAATCTCCTTGGCCTTCTCATGTGCACTCCCTGCCCATGCGTTTGCAGATACCACCGCCTATCACTGCTGCAGAGCAGGATGGCGATAACTCTCCTCATTTGGTGTTCTGTCAAACACATCCAGGTCACCTCTGACGAAAAGTCACCCAGACTTGAAACATTGGCTCTATTTTCTCTCCACAGATGCCGTCAGACCTGCTGAGATTTTCCAGCATTTTCTGCTTTTATTTCAGACGCCAACACACCCAGTAATTTGCTTTTATTTTAAAATCCAGGTCACCTCCCATTCTAATCTTATCAATTTGATATATTCAGCATGTTGGATAACAACTATTTCCACAAAGGGACTCTCAGCCAAGCACTTGCCAGAGGGAGCTGAGATAACAACTTCAATAACCGAGTTTTTATTCAAATGGAACAATAATGTGTGTAAAAAAAACCCCACTTGAACTGCTGCTGAAACTCAGTGATCAGTTTCTGAAACTGCTAAAGTAACATTTGGAGCAAAGATGAAAACAATTCAAAAACTCCTCATTATCATATCCTTTGGACATTGATTGCAGGAAACTGCATTCGATTACGAGGTTGAATTTCTGCCTCGTGACAAGAGTGCAATGATTGTTAAGGGTTGTTTCATCAACTTAAATTCTGGATCCGAGAAGGTTGACTTCTGACTGTTATGATTATTTTGTTTTCTCTTTATCACTACAATTTAAGTCTGTGTCAGCAGTTCAGGAGTTGTGGAGCCAGGATGACTGAGAAACTTAGCTTAAGGCCTCAGTGAGTTTTTAGTTCCTGAACTGCAATTCGTATTCAGGAGTGGCTCCCTGAATAAACCGAGTGCATATTTTTTTAAAATTTCATTTGGGAGACATGGGCTTGCCCATCCCTAGTTGCCCAAGGGTAGTTAAGAGTCAAATACATTGCTTTGGGTCTGGAGTCACACGTAGGCCAGACCAGGTAAGGATGGCAGATTTCCTTCCCTCAAGGACATCACTGAATCAGCTAGGTTTTTCCGGCAATCAACAATGATTTCATGGTCATCAGTAGATTCTTAACTCCAGATATTTTTTACTGAATTCAAATCCCACCATCTGCCGTGGCAGGATTCGAACCCAGGTCCCCAGAGCATTAGCTGAGTTATTGGATTAATAGTCTAGTGATAATACAACTAGACCATCAGTTTATCCCATATTACAGGTTGTAAGCAATAGATATTTCATCAGCAGGACATTATGAAGCTTCAGGGATTATCTCAGTCAGGGAAGAGTAGAAACCCAAGCACCAGGGACACCCAAAGGTGGCTTGTGAGCCCTGGGGGAGTAATTGCATTTTACAAAGGAGACAGTATCACGCATTTAAATTAACGTTGCACCCATTTTGGAGCAGTCCCGATCATGTCCAATTTTGGGCCTTTGGAAAGGGGGAAATCAGTGCGGAAGTGGGTGTGGATCACACTATTGACCTCATGGCTGATTTTACCAAATTTTCACAACAAAAACAGGTGCAATGCAATGGAAAAGACGGGCTCAATGTTTCTCTTTATAGCCTCGGTGTCACAATCCAAGACTCATCTCACTCCAAGTTTCCAACTGATCCCATTTTCACTGGTGATGGAAGGAAGGTAGGGCATGCAGGATAGGAATCTGGAATTCAGCAGGGCCATTTTACTCATTGTTGAATTCAATAGCAAGGGCCTTAACTTGCAGTGTTGGCGTTATAAATTTTTTGAATTTACATAAATGCTCTTGAAGGACTGATCTGTGGAACTGTCAAACTAGGAAGTTGCTTAAAGTATGTGCCCTTTTTGTAATAAAGGCTGAATGTGTCAGTGAGCCAAAGAAATTGAGACTAGCAGTTATAATATTGCCGTATGACATTATATGCCACATGACATTATAATATGACAATATCTCAAGAGTTTTTATTTATTATGAATTCTGAGCTGCTTTCTGAAATTAATAGTTTGATTGACAGTTGATGGAGATTATCAAAGGATTAGTTGTTTTTGCTGCGAGGTTATGGGTGCGATTTTACCAAAAAAATTCTAAGTTCAAGAAGAGCGAGAAAACGGCAGAGGTTCTCACTCATTTTTTTGGGCAAGTTCAAATCCATGCAAACAAGGAGGAGCACGCAAACTACGCACAGATAGTCACTCAAGGCCAGAATCAAACCTAGGTCACTGGCGCTGTGGGGCAGCAATGCTAACCAGTGTGCCACCCATTTAGATTTAGTAAAAACAAAATTATCTGTGATGTTATTGAAGATTTCAATAAATTTTCATAATCAGCATAGTAAGCTTCTGGGGCTAAAGGACAATCTCAAACAAACCTTCCCCCCACCTGTCATGTTCCCTGTCAGTTGGTCTCCCAATGGACAAAAAACTGGTACAACCTCTGGTTCGAATCTACCATTGTCAACCCTCCAGAAATGTCTAGGAAACACCAGGAATTAAAGATAAATCTCTAGGACACGGCAGCATGCAACTCAAAAGAAATACCCTACAGACAGTAACTAAAAATGTGTTCTTTTGAAATGTTTTTTGATCACTTTAGTTCATTAGTTATGAAAGCATCAAACATGGAGTTAAAACAAACAGTTGTCTGATAGTGGAGAATCACCTGATGGACAATAAAGTACCCAATCACTTTCTGCATGGCGTAGGAAAGTGATGCCCTGTGACGTTGGGTAACCAATAGAAAATGGTGTGGAACATGCCAGAATGATAGGAGGAAGAAGGTCATGTGATGGTACATTGAAGCAGAGTTGGTGACCCAAGGTTAGACCTCACTGAGCTAAGTATATATTCAACGTCTAGCGCAGTGGTGATGGAGGAATATATCATGGTGAGTGAACATTTCTTTACACCCTAGCTATAACTGTAACGTTACATTCTGCACTCTCTCCTTTCCTTCTCTATGAACGGTATGCTTTGTCTTTATAGTGTGCAAGAAACAATACTTTTCACTGTACATTAATACATTTGACAACAATAAATCAAATCAAATCGAAATCCTCTGATTTTGTAAACTCTGATACCTTAACATGGTGGGATGGGTTTTTCCACTAGTCATGGGGATACATGTTTACTGGACCAGTTTCATGTGTGCTAATAAAGATGTGGCCAACTAAGGAGACATAGTTATCTTTCTCTGACATGCTTTTTAGTGCAAGGGTAAAGCAACAGTAATAGAAAGCAACAGAAAATTGGAACTGTACTGTCTGATTAAGTAGACCGCCCCCCCTCCTTTGTCCTCCCTTTTATCACCCTGCTACATAGTTCTTGTTAAGTGTTTTCATGCTAGAACATTTTTATCTGTGCTTCAAAGAACTAACAGGAAATAATGTAGAAAGTCCTTTGACCTGTTAATTGTTGTCAGTAAAATTATACCTGCTGTGAAAATACTGCTTCATATTCCAATATCTAGATGAATGCTGCTACTCTCAGCATACAAAGCATGTTTCATTGAATTGGTATTCAAAAACATTCACGAGTGGGAAAAAAGTAAATAAAACGGTCTCTTAATCTATTTTACTTCACACCTCGCAAAACAGCAGCTCCACATTGCAAACTATCATAGAAACCCTATGAGGCCATTTGGCCCATCGAGTCTGTACCGACCACAATCCCACCCAGGCCCCATCTCCCATATCCCTACATATTTTACCCACTAATCCCTCTACACATCTCAGGGGCAATTTTAGCATGGCCAATGAACCCAACCTGCACATCTTTGGACTGTGGGAGGAAACCAGAGCACCTGGAGGAAACCCATGCAGATATGAGGAAAATGTGCAAACTCCACACAGACAGTGACCCAAGCTGGGAATCGAACCCAGGTCCCTGGAGTTGTGAAGCAGCAGTGCTAACCATTGTGTTACGGTGCCGTCCATAACAAACTGTTACACCAGAATTAAGATTTTTTGATTTATACCTATTGATGTTTGGGATGATATAAGCTTCAGTGCTACTCGCTCACCTGACAAGAAAAAGGCAGGAAAGGGTTGGGGAATGGGGCACAGAGAAGTTAAAGAATAAAAATCATGGAATGTTCCCCCCAATTCGCTCCTGAGGGTGGCATGGTGGTTAGCACTGTTGCTTTGCAGTGCCAGGGACCCGGGCATTGGTGAGGCCGCAGCTGGAGTACTGTGTGCAGTTTTGGGCGCCGCACCTGCGCAAGGATATTTTGGCCCTGGAGGGAGTGCAGAGGAGGTTTACTAGGCTGATACCGGAGTTGAGGGGATTGAGCTATGAGGAGAGGCTGAATAAACTAGGCTTGTACTCGTTAGAGTTTAGAAGAATGAGGGGAGATCTCATTGAGACGTATAAGATGATGAATGGGATGGATAGGATAGAGGTGGAGAGACTCTTCCCGCTCAAAAAAGACAGTAGGACTAGGGGGCACAGCCTCAAGATAAAGGGGAGGCGGTTTAGAACGGAGTTGAGGAGGAACTTCTTCACTCAAAGGGTGGTGAATCTCTGGAATTCTCTGCCCGTTGAAGTGGTGGAGGCTGCCTCGCTAAATATTTTTAAGAAGCGGGTTGATGGGTTTTTGATAAGAGAAGGGATTAAGGGTTATGGGGAGAGGGCGGGAAAGTGGAACTGAGCCACGACAGATCAGCCATGATCTTATTGAATGGTGGGGCAGGCTCGAAGGGCTAGATGGCCTACTCCTGCTCCTATTTCTTATGTTCTTATGTTCTTATGTTCTTATGTTTGATTCCCAGCTTGGCTCATTGTCTGTGTGGTGTCTGCACATTCTCCCCATGTCTGCATGTATTTCCTTCTGGTGCTCTGGTTTCCTCTCACAGTCTGAAAGACATGTTGGTTGGGTGCATTGGCCATGATAAATTCTCCCTCAGTGTACCTCAACAGCCACCGGAGTGTGGTGACTATGGAATTTTCACAGTAACTTCATGTGTTAATGTAAGCCTACTTATGATATCAATAAATAAACTTAAAACTTCCATACATGCCTACAAGCTCTCTGCATCCCTGGTCTTTCTCTGCTTTAGATATGCTGGCCAGTATTTTACGAGATCGCTTTGATGCGGCTTATAAAATCTCGCCCGAGGCCACCCCCATGCTGCTAAAATTCTGGCCGCTATATTGCACTCCTCTGCTCCTTCCTCATAAAATATCAGAGTCATTAGTTCGGGTTGCAAACTTTCTAAAATTGTATTATTTCTGTCAGTAATTGTCACTTTTCCAATTATAAGAATGTAATTTTTACATCACTTCCATATAAAAGTTGCAGATGTTATATGCTGGTCGGAAACAGAGTTGGAAATCTAAATATTGGCATAATGCTGATGTAAATGTGCAGAGGCTTTGGCAATATCAGTATTTTGTGATTCTTGAAGACATTTAGCAACTGTTCAAATCAAGCTGTATGTGTTCTTAACCATATAATGTTTAAGAATGGGCCATATCGTGGTGTAAAAGGATAAGGCTCTGACCCCTTTTAAATAGTCCCTGGTGTCTAATGTTGAAGTAACGTTAGAATTGAGGCTTGTTGATTCTTAAGCGGGAAGGGTACTGTCCGGCTGGGTTTATTTTTGTTTGATTATTATTTCAGGTAAAGCCCCACTTAACCCAACAGTTTGGATTTTAACTTTGAGTATTTTGTGCTGGTAAAAATATGTCCACTGTCCTTAATTTCAAGGCTGAGGTATTTTAACTCAAGGGTCTCATTTACATAGAACAATTGAATCCCTATTCAGAAGGAGGCCATTCAGTCCATTGAGTCTGTGCCGACTCTCCGAAGGAGCATCTTATCCAGGCCCTCCCTTCTGCCCTATCCCTGTAACTGCCCCCATTAACCATGGCTAATCCACCTAACCTGTTCCCGTAGATGGGCAGAAAGCAGCAACTGGCCAGTGGGTTGGCCGAACATTCTTGCCACCTAGGGCCAAATCATAAGCACTGCAGGTAAATCACAAGTTTTTTTTTATTCATTCATGGGACATGGGTGTTGCTGGCTGGCCAGCATTTATTAACAATCCCTAGTTGAGAGTCAACCACCTTGCTGTGTTTCTGGAGTCACATGTAGGCCAGACTGGGTAAGGACAGCAGAATTCCTTCGCTAAAGGACATTAGTGAACCAGATGGGTTTTTTTTGAAAATCGGCAATGGTTTCATGGTCAACAGTAGATTTTTAATTCCAGATGTTTTTTAATGAATGCAAATTCATTGAATCCTGCCATGGCAGGATTCAAGCCCAGTCCCCAGAATATTGGCGGAGTTTCTGGATTAATAATCTTGAGATATTACCATGAGGCCATCACCTCCCCTGATACTGTTTAAAATGCAGAAACTGAGGCAATAGAAGCTCAGCAGAAGCAGGAGGATGTTGGCTCCTCTTGGCCCTGCTAAGGAAATTATTTGACTTACTATGTTCCGATTATGAAAGATGTTTCCTTTGGTTGGAGAATCAAGAGCTAGGGGACATAATTTCAAAATAAGGGGGATAGCACTAAGGGCCAATATGAGGAGAAATTTCTTTTCACAGAGGGTTGTGAATCTTTGGAATTCTCTACTCCAGAAATCTGTGGAAGACCAATCATTCAGTATGTTTAAAATGGAGATTGATAGATTTTTGATTAACAATAAAGGGTTTCAGGATTAGTGGATGTAAAAGGCCTTGAAGTTTCCGATCAGCCACGATCGTACAAAATGGTAGATTCAATGGATTAAATGGCCTACTCCTGTTCCTATATTCCTACCTTTAAGTGTAGGTGCTGCTTTTGCACAAAGTGGCCACAGTGGATGTTTCATCACTGAGTTACAATGCTCCTAGTGGCATCATAGGATGTGGATTAGAGCTTCTACCTGAGGTTCCTTCCTAAGTCCCAAGAATACTCGTGCCTGTGTGGGTTTCCTCCAGGTACTCTGGTTTCCTCCCACAGTCCAAAGATGTGCAGGTTAGGTTGATTGGCCATGCTAAGAAATTGCCCCTTAGTGTCCAGGGGTGTGCAGGTTAGAGGGATTAGTGGGTATAGTATGTAGGGATATGGGGGTAAGGCCTGGGTGGGATTGTGTTTGGTGCAGACTCGATGGGCCAAAGGGCCTCTTTCTGCACTGTAGGGTTCTATGAATACCTCATGCACTATTAAGGTTAGAAGCCAACTAGAATGGGTTGAGAAGTGGAAGCCATCCTAATCTAACATCCATTATCCAATCTGTTCTCACCAACAAAACTCCCAAAGGCTCGCAAATTAGGTTGATAGATGGTTTAGCAGGTAGTTTACACAGGGAAATAACATAAACAGGGTAATCCCAAAATGTGAACAAGTGAAAAATTTCCCTGTGGAATTATGTTGAAAAGACAACAAAAGTTGATATTTTATTACTAGACTTTTGTTTCATTTCGTTTTAAGGAATTGTTGGATTCTATGATGGGCGATATCATAAAGACTACTTGATCAATGGAGCATTTATTTTGACAGCCCTTTATTCCTCATATATTCTCACGAGGCTTGGAAATCCTCTTTCTGATGCTAATAGGTCAATGCAAGCTTTCTTCTTTAAGCAAAAATGTTTCAATTAACATTTCATGAGTTTGGATGCAGACTATTCTTGCCCTTGATATAAAATAGATGTGGATCCTATGGAGTTCAGCCTAGTACCTGCTGCCTGTTATTGGTTAATAACTTGCACGTGCTGCTTTAATATGCAAAACGGAAGGAACTATTTGCTTCCCAAGGGAACATTGCCACTTTCCTACTAATAGGTTTCTAAGTTCCAGTTTTAGAAAACGTTCATTGGCTAAGAGCTCAGTAGTGAGCACAAAGGCCTTGCCTGCATGCCAAGTAATAATCCATTGGCATCTGAAGTCCTTTGAATCTAAATCCCCATTAATCCCAAAAAACCCACATGGGCAAAGGGCTGAGATATGGCTTACAGAGGTATTACCAGTTATATGCTTAGATTTCCCTCTTGGTGACAAACCGTTACCAGCCATCAAGATCAAGTCCCGGGCCATTGCTGTAAACTGTGTGGATTTTAATCACAGCATTCTAAATGTCATCCAACCTCTTGCCTTTTGCTTTGTTTACATCTAGATTTATGTGCGAAATCACTTTAATATTGCCAGACCACTAGGAAAACACAGCATGGAGTCTTTTTTTTGATCCTCATCTTTTACCATCTAAGGTTAACTAGACAACCCAGTCCTGTAGGATGGCAAAACTGAATATTACTGAACTGATTACAAAACTGAACAGGTATTAGTTGAAAAAGTAATTTACTGCTAAAGCCACATACACACAATAGGGATCTGAAATTTTTAAAAAAGAGGAACCTCTGGCCAAATGACAAGGACACAATCTGAAATAAGAAAACATGTCAACTAAATCAGACAAAATCACAACAGCTGTAACTAGAAGAAAATGGTAGTTTGGGAATACATTGAACTGTACAAGGAGAATTCAATTTTAAGAACAGGAAAGCTAGCTTCCAAATTCCTTCAGAACACTCCACGACTTTACAATAAACTCAATCACATGATGGCGCAGTGGTTGGCACTGCTGTCTCACAGTGCCAGGGACCCAAGTTCAATTCCGGTCTCGGGTGACTATCTGTGTGAAGTTTGTATGCTCTACCCAGGTCTGCCTGGTTTCCTCCCACACTGTAAAGATGTGCGGGTTAGGTTGATTGACCATGCTAAATTGTCCCTATTGTCAGGGGGATTAGCAGAGTAAATACGTGGGATTACGGGGATGTGGCCTGGGCGGGATTGACACCGGTGCCGGCTCGATGGGCTGAATGACCTCCTCCTACACTGTAAGGATTCTATGATTCCATGATAAGAACTAAAGGAATAGGAGCAGGCGTAAGCCATTCAGTCCTTTACATATGCTCCATTATTCAATATGATTGTGACTGATCTTCATTCTCCCTGCACTATCCCCGTATTCTGTAATCACTTTGTTTCTTCAAATTTCTCTGGCATGAATATATCTAATGATCAAACATCCACCTTCTCTCTGGAATAGAGAATTCCAAAGATCCATAATCCTTTGAACATGAGAAATATGAGCAAGAGAAGATCACAGGGCTTTGAGCCTGTTCAGCAATTCAATAAGATCATCGATGATCTTTGACCCCAACTCCACTTTCTCGCCTAGTCCTCATTTCTCTTGAGCACTTTAGAGTCCAAAAGTCTATTGACCTCAGCTTGAATGTACTCAACAACTGAACACCCACAGAACTCGGGAGGCTGAGAATTTCAAAGGCCTACAACTACTTGGAGTAAAACAGGTTCTTTTCATCTTCGCCCTACCCTTATTCTGTGACTCTGACTTCTACTTCTAGACTCCCCAACCAGGGATAACAGCCTTTCAGTATCCACCCAATCAAGGTCCTAAAGAATGTTATGTTTCAGTCAGATCACTTCTCATTTTCCTAACCTCTAGGAAGAATTGGTCTAGTTTCCTCATTCTCTCCTCATAGGGTCATTCCCTTATTCCAGAAATCCATTTAGTGAATCCTTGTTGCATTTGCCTTCAAGAAAAGTATATCCTTCCTTTGGTAAGGAGGCCAAAACTGAACATAATATTTCAGATGTGGCCTCACCAACGTCTCATAAAATTGGATATGTACCATTTGATTTCTGACTAATGTGCCACTGTGGTGGCACGGTGACACTGTAGTTAGCGCTGCTGCCTCAGAGCACCAGGGACCCAGGTTTGATTTCTGGCTTGGGTCACTGTCTGTGTGGAGTTTGCAGTCCAACCGTTCACACCAGAAGGATTCTTCAGTCCTGCCAGCAGCGCAGTCCCATCCACAGCTTTCCCCTCGGCATGGGGTGACATCAATGGGAATTCCCATTGATAGCAGCAGGACCAGAGAACCTTGCTGCTAGCAAACAACGCACCATCTCCCTCTGGCAGGAAGCACTTGGCTGGCAAGCTGGAGAATCTCGCCCCATCATTTTGTAAGTTGCCCTCCAACTGATTGAGAGCATATCACTTTCACTGTTAATGGGTCAAAATTCTGGGACCTGCTCCTTCACAGCACCGTAGGTGTGTCTACATCACTTGGACTGCAACAGCTCAAACACGGATTCTCAAGGGCAATTAGGGATGGACAATGAACGCTGGCTTTCCAGCAACACCCACATCCCGTTAATAAATTTTAAAATTGATAAATTCCACCCTAGTTCTCCGAGATTAACTGGGTAGTTTTGATTTTTTTCCCCAATTGCTTTACCTCCCGCACTTTGGTTTTGAGATCACTTTAAAATCACTGTGTAACATCAGCCATCCTTCCTTAAATGTCTGTTGAATAACACATTCTTCGGGGCAACATTTCTGTGTTTTCATTGTAACTGAAAGACTGCAAAGCAGCATATATCTTCCTGTTGCGAGCAGCAAGATGAGAGACTTTTTCATCAGGACTCTGAGAGAACAGTAGGGAATTTGTACCTCTCAGATGTCAGGTGCTGCCTTTGCAGAATCCTACCTATTTCTCAACATAAACCGCCAGACATTAAGCACATTCCATTTCCTGACGCTTAAAATGTGAAAAGGGGCCACATGACCTCTTTCATTTTATGCAGTCAAATTTACGCGCATCGCATAAATTACGCTCTGGCAGGTAGTGGCATTGCAATTAGCTTACCAATATGACAGCTGTTGTTTCTCATGTAACCTTTGAAAGAGCAGCTGGCACAATGTCTCCTCTTTTCAAGGTTAACCCCAAATCTCTGGTAAACACAATGGCGCACTCAGTGTACAAGCAATGATGGCGACAGAACAAAGACTCAGAAAAACCAAGGAAGAAGCTTGACCTTCACAACAACAATCAATGTTGCTTCACCAGTGCAGTGGCAACAGGGAACAGGAAGGGAAATGCAGAAGTCAGGCTGTAACACTCGGCTGGGAGAACTATTATTGGAAGTGAGTGAATTAAACACCATTATGATGTCTGGCAGCAGCAGAAACTGAACTGCCAGCTGTCAATGAGATTCCGGGTGAGGAATTTTGGCCGCCCTTGCCCCAAGTCTGGAAAATCCCACCTGAGGTTGATGGACCTTTGCAAGGTCCTGTCCCACGCGCTTTGATTCCTGTAGCAGGTGGGATGGTAAAATTCTACCTGTGGGGTTAAAATAGTCACAATGTCAGGCCCAACTCTTTAGATTTTGAAATATAACACGTCTGATTGATACATCACGATTCCCACAGTCATAGGACCATGCCACGAATCTGCCTCTAGACGCAGATGTCTTAAATCAGTTCAATAAAAGCCTCTCACAGAAACACACTAACTAACACTGCCGTCCTTATACTTAACAATTCTCAGCAACTTTGCCCCTTTTCAAAAATTGGTCAGCTTGCAAGGCCTTCATGGACGGATTGCAACTCCTGTTTGGAGACCTCTTTAGGTATGAGCATATTCTAACCATTTGACGTTGACCATTTGACTCCTGGTCACATTTTATTAGATCACCTGATGCCTGATCACATAACTCCTGATCATATGACTTCTGCAAATCTTTCCCCTACAGAGATTGGTTTTGCTGAAGCTAAGTATTTTTGCCCATCGTTTTGTACCAGCAGCCAGTCTACGAGCTGATCCAAGAAGAATGTCTCCCACGGGCAGGCAACGAGGGGTAAACAGAAGGCAGAGAAAAGCGGAATCTAAAGATAGTGGAGCGATTCACAGGGGAAACTAGAAATGATTTGCTTCCAGTCACAACTATTTATAGCTCATCAAAATTGCTAACATTATTGATAATAATTCAATTTGCTTCATCATTGAATCATAGAATTCTGCAGTGCAGAAGGAGGCCCTTTGGCCCATTGTGTCTGTACTGACCACAATCCCGTAACCTCACACACTTACCCTGCTAACCTCCCTGACACTGGGGTCAATTTAGCATGACCAATCAACCTAATCCACACATCTTTGGAAACCCATGCAGACCGAAGGAGAATATGCAAACTACACACAGACAGTGATCCAAAGCTGGAATTGAACCCAGGTCCCTGGCACTGTGAGGTAGCAATGCTGACCACTGTGTCACCGTATTGCCCCATTGTGGCATCTGGCCCCTTTCATGGGCAGTCAGGTCACATGAAACCCAATCGGGGACCAGAGTGGGGGTTCGTCTGAGCAAACACGTGCTTTTTCCCCTGTTCGATATCGAATGCTGACTAGTAGTGACATAGCTGCAAGACTCTTTAACATAGCATGTTGTAAATGAATGCTAATTGTTTCATACCTAGCTCATGAGCCAAAGCTATTACAATGATGTATATTATTACAATAATTCATTGATAGATATGTGATTGATAGTATCCTATATGCAACCAGCAGCGATTTCAAAAACCTATTGATTTTATCCTGAAACAAGAAGTCAGATATCATTCTGCATTGCAAAGGATGCCTCCCAATCAAAGATGCCTTTTTTTCTGTTCTTTAATGTGATGTGGGTGTCGGTGGCTAGGATAACATTTATTGCCCAATTGCCGTGATGAGCTGCCTTCTTGAATTGCTGCAGTCCATGTGTCCTAGGAAGACCTGCAGGACTGGAGGGAAACTTGCAGTGATATCCATGTCCTTCTAAATAGTAGGTGTGAACAAAGAACAAAGAACAAAGAAAATTACAGCATAGGAAAATGCTCTTCGGCCCTCCAAGTCTGCACTGACCTTGCTGCCCATGTGAATTCAAGCCACTGACCCTGCCTGGGAACCACATCTCTCCATTCTCACCCTATTCATGTATTTGTCCAGACACCCTTTAAAAGTCACTATCGTATCTGATTCCTTTACCTCCCCCAGCAGTGAGTTCCAGGCATCCACCACCCCCTATGTAAAAAACTTGCCTCGTACATCTCCTTTAAACTTTACCCCTTGCACCTTAAACCTATACCCCCTAATAATTCAGCCCTGGGAAAAAGGTGGGCTTGAATGGTGCTGTCAAAAGTGCATTGGTGAGTTGCTGCAAACCAAACTTTTTAACTCTCCCAATTACTTTGCCCTCTACCTTGACGACATCACCAAAGTTCATGAAGTTGCTCTTTATCTAGAATTTGTGGCAAAATTATACAGGTGCCTTGGCTTTACACATGGTTTCCCAAATTGGATTCCCGCAGAACACTGGGCTTCCACTGGAAACTCCTAAGGGTTCAGTGGGAGGATCCTACGGGCTGTGCAGGAGTGGTGGAATAGACAGAGAGACAGGTATGAGTAATGGGGAGAGCATGCGGGAGTGACGGGAGCGGGAGCAACAGAGGCAGTGGAGTGACAGGGAGACCGGGCAGACATGAAAGGGAAAGCCAGCGGAAGTGACGGGTAGTCGGGCAGGAGTGAATGGGAACACAGGCCAAGTAATGGGCTGAGAATTATGGAGAGGCAAGGCAGGAATATCAGGGATGGTGGATGGGAATGATGGACAGAGTGGATGGGAGTGACGAGTGTACAGACTGCAGCATGATGGAAAGAGCAGGAGTAGAGGAAAAAGTGATGGGGACTGCAGGCTGGAGTGACGGGGGAGTAAGAGGGAGTGACGGGGGAGTAAGAGGGAGTGACGGGGGAGTAAGAGGGAGTGACGGGGAGTACGGGTGGGCGTAATAGAGAGAGTGGGCAGGAGTGACAGTGAGAGCAGACAACCCGAATAATGGGGACAGTGATAGGCAGAACAGACAGTGGAGTGACAGGGAAAGCAGGTGGGAGGGATATGTAGAGTGGATGGGAGTGACAGGGACAGCCAGCAGGAGTGATGGGGGAGAGCTAGCAGAAGTGATGGGAAGTGCGGACAGCTGAGTGGCAGGGAGATTGGACCATTTGGTTGGGGGTAAGTGGCCACTGGAGCGGTGGTGGGGGAAGTGGGTCTCAGAGTGGGAGTGAGAATGTGGCAATGGGGAAAGTGAGGTGAGGGTTAGGGGGCAGGCCGAATGGGGAGGCATGTGAGAGAGACGGTTGTTTTAAAAATGTACAAATGAGCTTCATGAGCATATTAAGTATTTGTACTTTAAGTGCCTGTGTAGTAATTCTGGGCTAATATTGCTGCATCAGAGCACAAAACCCATAGACAATTTATAAAATAAAGAACAATCTCAATCGTTACTTATGTTCAACCTATTAGCATATTTCTATGTAGTAGTAATGGGCAAGAAGCACATGTCTCACTGGACTAGCTCTTGTGAACCCTGCCAAAAGGCATCTGTGCCTCCTATAAGCTTGTCACTGCATTATGTGTAACCTTCGCCAATAGCAAGTAGGGGTTCAGAGAGAAAGCATAATTAGCTCAGTATCTGATTCATCCAGCAACTAACAAAGTCACCCAGAGGTAATACTGGTTTTGAAGTCATTTGTTACAAACCTTGAAATATTGCAAAACCTTCCTAGCTGTGGTGCATTAGAATCGTCGAATAGGATCATAGAATCCCTACAGTATAGAAGGAAGGCATTCAAGAGTGTATTGACCACATCCTACCCAGGCCCTACTCCTGTAACCACACATATTTATCCTGCTAATCCCCCTGACACTAGGGTCAATTTAGCATGACCAGCCAACCTAACCTGCACATCTTTGGACTGTGGGAGGAAACCAGAGCATCCAGAGGAAACCCACGCACACACGGGAAGAACATGCAAACTCCACAAAGACAATGACCCGAGGCTGGAATTGAACCCGAGTCCCCGGCGCTGTGAAGAGGAATTGCTAACCACTGCGCCACAATGTTGGGTACTTTGCAAATTCTCATTGTGCAACATTTAAAATCAAATCCATTGGCCAGGCTGGGGAACCAGAAAACACAAGGATATGATAAAAACAATTGGAATTGCAGTCAGCTCCTAAAGGCTCTGACAAAAATTTTTCAATTCTCTCAGGATATGCAAATAATGAGGACTGCCAATATGACAAATTCAAAGGGGGGGGGGGGGCACGGGGGTGAAGAGATAATTGATTAATTTTGGCCAGGTTAATAATCAGTTGTGGGCAAGCTCCGAGATTCAGTAATTTGGGATAAAATTAGTCAATATTTTAAAATACCTGGGATTATTAAGAACATGATGTGGAGATGCCAGTGTTGGACTCGGGTAAACGCAGTAAGAAGTCTCACAATACCAGATTAAATCCAACAAGTTTATTTGATAGTAAATGCCACAAGCTTTTAGAATGCTGTTCCTTTGCTGTTTCTGATCAGAAATTTCCACTCACCTGATGAAGGAACAGCGTTCCGAAAGTATGTGATGTTTACTATCAAATAAACCTGTTGGACTTTAACCTGGTGTTGAGAGACTTCTTACTATTATTAAGAACAGCCAGCCCAGTTAAAGCTAAATAGTCAAGTTGAATGACCTTTCGTTAGAGAAAACTGATTGGATTGATAAAGGGAATGCAGCGAATGTGATGTATGGATTTTTAGAAGGTGTTCGATAACTTAAATGGCATGAAGCTTGTACCAAACAATCAGGTCAATAAAAGGAACTGAAGTAAAATGGATAAAAATTGGTTTTATGACCAAAAGCACTGGTTGTGAGTTAATAATATCAGATATGTCAATGATACCATTCTCATTGCCGACTCTGAAGAAAAATTGTAAAAGATTTTGGATAAAGCACTGGGCATAATGAGAACAAATGGCTGAGAGTAAATTCTGAGAAACCAATATTTTTAGTTGTGTCCAAAGAGAAAATCAGACCCAGAATGTAAGATCACAGCGAAGAATGTAAAGATCAAAGAGGTGAACAAATTGTGTTGTGTATAACCAACGCCCCCGCCCTCAGGAGGGGTGGGGGGAGGTGTGCACAGATGCTGGTTAGTGTTTTGTCCACTTTTGTTCTCAATATACAGAAGTGATATGGATTTGTGCAAAGGAATATATGAAATCTGCGAATGGCACAGTAAAGAATTGATAAGCAGTTGAAGAGGACTTCAGATGAACCTAGATAGATTAGTACAGGTAAGCAGAAGATGCACATAAATATAGAGAAATGGGAAGAAGTGCATGTTCGAGAAATAGAGCTAGGCCGGGAGAATGCACTCAATAAAAAGATGCCAAAGAGTATGGATGGACACAAGCATTTGGGGATTCAAATACATCATTTCCTCAAAGTGTAGACAGATAATGCCATGAAAACAGCCAATAACATTTTTATGTTTTATAAATAGGAATATAGGATACAAGAGTGAAATGACAGTGCTATGTTCAAATCAATTTTGCTTAGGCTAGTGTTAAAGCACTGTTTGCAGTTTGGGCACTCTTGCAGAATCATAGAATCCCTACAGTGCAGAAGGAGGCCATTTGGCACTGAAAACAATCCCCACCAAGGCTCTATCCCCATAACCCCACGCATTTACCCTGCCCGTTACCCTGATGCTAAGGGACAATTTATCTTGGCCAATCAACCTATCCTGCACATCTTTGGACTGTGGGAGGAAACCGGAGCACCCGGAGGAAACCCACGCAGACATGGGGAGAACATGGAAACTCCACACAGGCACTCACTCAAGGTAGGAATTGAACCCAGGTCCCTGGCACCGTGAGGCAGCAGGGCTAACTACTGTGCCGTTGTGTAGCCAGGAAAGCGCAATAAAACCTTAGAAAACACAACATTAATTATCCAGAATGATACCAAGGATAAATAATTGCATTTATGGAGAAGAATTTGAAATACTGACGCTGTTTCCATTAGCACAGAGAAAATTGGGAAAATATTTAAACAACAGCTTTAAAGTTGTGAAAGCTTTGATAAATGAAATGGGAGCTACTATTTTCCTTTGGTTGACAAGTCAGTGTTGAAGGCTCTTCAATTTAAAATGACTGTTGCGGCAGTGAGGAGAGAGGTTGGAAGAAATGTATTTACCCAGAAGTTTTATTGGGGCATAAAATACATCACAGCAAGGAGTGATTGAGGTTAAAAAAAGTGTATACATGCTCGAAGTGGAGGGAAGTAGAAGGGATGGCCCATGGGGATAGTTTTCATGGAACCACAGAATTGTTATGGTACAGGAGGAGACCATCATTGTGACTAAATTTTCCTCTTTCTATGCTATACATTATGACTCCATGAAAGAGGAAGGCAAATTCATGTGACATTTTGATGTTGGGTTGCACCTAAAACATTCATCCAATTTTCTCTCTCAGGTACTAAGTGACCTGATGTGCATTTCCATAATTTTGAGATTTGATTTCCAGATATAGAGCATTCAGTTTTTCTCCTGCCCTCATAACACCATTTTCACATCAACAACATAACCAATAATAAACATGAGTGACATTCTTTTCCTTATCCCACTTTCCTTAAAAATGTCCTCTAAGCCCACCCCTGCAAACAAAAGTCCATGCGAAGCGTAACGTACTACATATGTAGCCAATAATGTTCAACAAAGGATGTCTGAGGTTCATACAGAATGGCATAGGAGTGCAGCCGAGACATTTGGAGGAGAAAATTTGTTTCATGTGACCCTCTCCTTTGTTATCTTATACCTACTATTTCTTTAGTGTTTCATATTTTTTAATGTAGTCTTCATGGGATTCCAATAGAAAAAAAGAATCTGACTGTGTAGCAGTTAGCCTTGCTAAGTATTAGCTGTTGTTCAACTGGTAACACTTTCATCCCCCAGGCAAAAGATTGTGATTTCAAGTCCCAGTCCAGAGGCTTGGACTAGGTTCGGATTCCAGTGAAGTCCTGCAGGAATGCTGCACTGTCATGGATGCTATTTTTTTTGGATGAACGAGCCACTCCTGCAATCTCAGACAGGTGTAACTGATCCCTTGGCATTTTCTTGAAGGGTAAAGGAGATTTCCTAGTCTGTCGGCCAATATTTAGCCCTCAGTCGACATAATAAAAACAGATGATCCGGTCATTATCACATTGTTATTTGTGGAAGCTTGCTCTGTGTAAATTGGCTGTTACATTTCCTATACTATAATAGTGTTACAACTACCGTAGACCATTAACGGTTAAAAAAGGAATGTTCCAGTGACCAATGCAAAGGATCAAATTATAAGATTTCACTTTTAAGACAGTCAAACGAAATTCAACATTGACTAGACATTACTTAGTGGGTAATTAATACACTAAACTACAGAAAAGGTACTCTCCATTAACTTCTTAACACAACTGAAAGCCACGTTTATTCATTGCACTATATTCTCAGCAGAAATGCAGTCATGCATACAAAGTTTCAAGCTCCTCCTGGCTTTAGCATGACCTCTGGTCCCAAAACAGTGTATCTCCTAGTCCCGTCCACAAGCATTGTCGCTTCAAGCAGGAAGTCTGTCCTCATCAGCATCATCTTTTCTCATCCCTGCCTCACCCAATATCCATTTATGCAACTTTGAGTAGGAGATGATGGGTAGTGGTGAAAAGCAGAAACTCTAGTTGTATTTTTCTTTCTAATTCAGGGACACTGATTCTCAGTTGCGCTGCACCAAAATGCTAACCAAAACAATTGTCGTGCACCGTGGGCAGCACGGTGGCACAGTGGTTAGCACTGCTGACTCACAGTGCCAGGGACCCGGGCTCAGTTCCAGCCTTAGGTCACTGTTTGTGTGGAGTTTGTACGTTCTTCCCCTGTTTGCGTTGGTTTCCATCAAATGCTCCGGTTTCCTGCCACAATCCAAAGATGTGCAAGTTAGTTGGATTTGGCATATTAAATTGTCCCTTAGTGTCAGGATGATTAGTAGGGTACGTACGTGGGGTTATAGAATTTCATTGAATCCCTACACTGCAGAAGGAGGCTATTCGGCCCATCAAGTCTGCACTGACAACAACCTCACCCAGGCCCCATCCCTGTAACCCTTACCTCCCATTCCCTGTATCCTACGCATCTCGGGTAGCCAATGCATCTAACTCGCACATCCTTTGACTGTAGGAGGAAACCCACACAGAGACAAGGAGAATGTGCAAACATAGTAACTCAATACATTGGAGACAATGACCCAAGACGGAAATTGAACCCAGTTCCCTGGAGCTGTCAGGCAGCAGGGCTAACCACTGTGCCACCATTGGATAGAGCTGAGGTGGGATTGTTGTTTGTGCAGGCTCGATGGGCTGAATGGACTCCTTCTACACTGTAGGGATTCTATGAAAAGAAAAAAATGCTGGAAAATCTCAGCTGGTCTGACACTTCATGGGTCACCCAGACTCAAAGAGATTTTCCAGCATTTTCTGTGTTTGATTCAAAATCCAGCATCTGCAGTCATTTACTTTTATCAATTATCGTGCCACCCGTCATCTCTCAGTTGAGACTGTTTGGTCAGAAGATTAAATGTGGAACTTTCCTGGTTTGTGTAGCTCACCTACTCATCAATTAAACTTACCAAGCCATCCAGTAGCCATCATCAGAAAGGTTCAAATGCTCCAGATGTTTCCAATCCAGAATGAAGGTTAAGAAGTAGCTAATAGGACTCAGGGCATTAATAACTGCTCCAGAAACTTTGGAGTGATAAATTTATTCTTTTGTTCATGCCAACCCTTCAAGCATGTAGATAATGAAGGTGTTTTCAAATGCTCCTGAAATTTTCATTGCCTACGCTCGGATCTAATGTCTGCCATGCATTAAGCAACCAATAAGTGAGATTAATTTTGTACATTGAGCTTGGTGATGAATTGCATCAATATGACATTCCTTATTAAGTTAGCATTTTCTAGACAGCTGAAAACTAGTTAGATAAAATGGTTAATTACATGATTCAAGGTTTGACATCGGTTAAAGAAATGACTGCCAGTGCACTCAAAGGAAACACAATTTATTCAGCAAGTTTTTGATAAATGCACTTGGTGAAAGAACTTCTCAAATATCAGTGAAATATGCAATATAGCATTATAGGATTATCCCACTGCTTTTCTTTTGGTGACTATTGACTTAAATGGTGCCCATCAAGTATTTTAAGCAGTTGTGTCATGCTGCTCTGGGAATAATAAGCAGGTCTACTCTTTACTTTTTACTGTATGAAACCCACTAATCAGCCTGTTTTATTTCCTTTTCTGTGCATGTATCTCACATATATGTATTTAAACTAGATCCGAAAATACCCGTGCAACAAATGACATTCGAGGCAAGAATGCCCTCTTAAATGTAATACTCCGACTATACTGGTGAGGAGAAAGGGAACATGTACCTCATGTCACAACATTAAAATATCCCCCCCCACCCTTTAATAACCCCCAATAAAATAAGTACTCAATACTTGGATTACGATATGACAATGTTTTTCCACAACTCCTGTCTAAACAGAATACAACAAGGTTAATAAGTGATTAATTTTATGTTTTATATTAACATCAATACTAATGTTCCTGATGAATGGAATGTACTGGCTTTTCTACTGACGCAACTGCATTTGTTATGTACTGAAACAGAGTATGAGGCAAAGTAGGTTAGACAGCAGCATTTTACATATGTGGCCTGATTTCAAATCCACCTAGGCTGATGGAAAAAAAAAATCCCTCTTTATGTGTGATGGCTTTGAGAAATGAATTTGGACAGTTGAACCCAAATCTTTATGCGTAAATACATGGTGCAAAACCAACATTAAAGTATCAATTCTGGTGAAACAAAAAAAAGGAAGGCTAAAGACTGGCTGCAGATATCAAACTGGCACAGTCTAACAATGTGGCAAAGGCACCTTGATAGGTCAAATTAGAGAGCGTTTCATCTGCATCCAATTTTCCTGCAACTGGCCTGGGAAATCCTGGAACTGATGATGACTTTCTGGAATGATGACATACATTTCCCATGATTTATGCCCCTCATTGTAATGATCACAAACACATTCATTACAAAACATTATAAAGACGGCAAATGAGTGAAAAATAAATAACCATCAATTTCAGGGAGACTCTGGAACTTGCATTCAGAAAAATTGGCAAATGGCTCAAATGCTTACAAAAGGAAGCTGGAGGAGTATGCATGAGAAGATCTACTGAAAGGCTGAGATGAGGTAGATTGAACAGGAGGAGACTCATGTGGAGTAGAAACAATAGTATAGACTATTTGGGTTGAATGGACAGTTTCTGTGCTGTGCATTCTGTGAAAGGCGGCACTGCAGCCTCACAGAGCCAGGGGCCCGGATTCGTTTCTAGTCTTGGGTGATTGTCTGGGTGGAGTTTGCACATTCTCCCCTTGTTTGCGTGGGTTTCCTCGGGTGTTCTGGTTTCCTCCCACAGTCCAAAGATATGCAGATTAGGTGGATTGGCCATTATAAATTGCCCCTCAGTGTCAGAGGGGATTAGCAGGGTAAATGCCAAGAATTACAGGGATAGGGCCTGGTTGGGATTGTTACCAATGCAGGTTCAATGGGCTGAATGGTCTCTTTCTGCATTGTCGGGTTTCTATGAGTCTATGATTCTTCACAAATTTCATTTCACTACTGTCCCCTTCAAGCTGAAAAATAAGGCTTCAGTGTGGTAAAAAAAAAGTCAAAGACCAGAAATTATAAGAAAAATTATAAAGTAGGGCTGCAAAATGTGACCCCATAGCACCATTAGTGACAGAAGTCCAAAAGTCAAAAGTTGTCAGCCAATGCACACAGGTCATAGCATAGGTCTGCCATGTGTGTGCCAGAGGCATGCAGAGGATTTGTGAATGAGCTGCCATTTTGGAGCACCCCCCATGACAGCTGAGGTGCCTTTGACTTTCTTTTGTCCCTGCAGAGTTAGTGGAAGTACCGTGTTCAATGTTATTGGAGGAGATTGGCCAACACTTTGGACTTGGACGGCGCTGGATTTGGACAATGAGGCTAACAGGGGAAAACTTGTTTCTAGAGCAGAGGCTGTAGTTACAGTACATGTTGGGCTGCAGCTTGATGTGGAAGTGGAGAATAGGCAGCAGAGAGGAGAAGTTGTGTCTGCAGGGAGGAGGGGAGGATGAGAAGGAGGTCTCACAGCTGAAGGCTGGACTGTTCTGAGATGTATAAGGGAGCATTTCGCCGACCTCTATCCCAGCCAGGAGGAGTGTCTGAGGTGCCTACTTTTCACTCTGGACGTGGTCACTGAACTGTGCCATCTCCTATCAGTTGACCCGCCACTGTATAGCAGAGCAATGTGCATACTGCCCGTGACTGTCAAAATCACTGTGGCCCAAAGTTTCCATGGCAATGGATTCCAGGCAAGAGCAGGTGATATTTCCAACATTTCAGTTTTCTGTCAATCATTGCATGAGTAGGTGACAGAGACCTTATAAAGCATTCATATGTTGTTGGAATACCTCGTCGTGATTATGTCTTTAAACGTATTATCTAGCCATCTTGGTCTTTATCTCTCTTGGTAAGTTCCAGTCAATATGTAACTAATCTTGGTGATAAAATAAGATTAAAGTGTAAAACCTTTTGCAGTAAACAGCAGTAGGAACTGAGATGAATAAAATCAATTTATTTCCAATGCTGGGTCTCATTGCCATCACATATATTCAGAAACAATCATTTGAATAGCCTACTGCAGGCTTCTAATAGCCATCTGATTCAGCAACAGACTACACCAGGCTATGGTGAGTTTGTTTTGGCCCACAAGTGTCTGGCATGCCAACAAATCTTGTTTCCAACAAGGCAAAGAATGTGCCATTCACAATGATTCACAATGAGTTGGAGGGACATTCTGATCCTAAGCCACTAAAGGTAGCGGGGAGCTACAGATTTGGAAGTAGGATCCAGTAAAGTAATGAAACAGTTGGTGAGTGCACTGTGGCACTAAAGACTTTATCATTAAGAGCTGGAGGCTTGTTGCTTGGTGACCAGGGTTACGCATTCTATAGCTGGCCCATGACTCCCTGCTGCATGTGTGGACAGTACATCTGCGATTCAAATCAAGCATTAGCAGAAATTTCATGGAGCGAAATATTGGTACCTAGAACCAACAACTCTCCTGCCTGGACTAGTTATGGTGAGCTCTCTAATACTCATTGGTGCATTGAGTAGGGTGAATTATCAATGATTATGTACCACAATAAAGACAGAAAATGCTGGGAAATCTCAGCAGGTTTGACAGCATCTGTGCAGAGAGAATAGAGCCAACATTTGACGTCTAGATGACTCTTTGTGTGTTCTGTCTCCAATATTGGACATAATCCAATTCTCCTTGCCCCTTTAATAATCTTACTTTTTTCCATAATGTCACAGTGGTTAGCACTGCTGCCTCAGTGCCGGACATCAGAATTCGATTCCCAGCTTGGGTCTCTATTTGTGCGGAGTCTGTAAGTTCTCCCTGCGTCTGCATGGATTTCCTCTGGGCACTCCGGCTTCCTCCCACAATCTGAAAGGCATGCTGGTTAGGTGCATTGGCCATGCTAAATTCTCCCTCAGTGTACCTGAACAAGGGCCAGAGTGTGGTGACGAGGAGATTTTCACAGTAACTTTGTTGTAATGATAATAATAAACAAACTAAGGTTTTAAATAGTTTGTTTTGTTTCATTTACAAAATATCTTTGAAAAAATTAACAATCGCTCTTCATACAATTCAGTTCATGAAATGTCTTTTCATCCCAGGATGACATTTCAGCAAATGGCAAGTAAAAGTCTAAACAATCTGGGCTCAGAATGGTGCTCCTCTTTGAATTCTATCAGTTCACATCATGTGCTAATCTGCCATAAGGTATTGCTGTTCATAAATATTTAGCTGCTGTGATTTTAGCACTGTTTCATGGCTGTCATCCTGACTACATGCAAAAAGTTTCCTTGATTGTTAGAAACATGCACAGCTCCACAAGCTTTCAGACAAGTGACATTAAAACAATTTGTGTCAATGCTGAAGCATTGCTTTCTGTGAAACTGAACAGAAGGCTAACAGGAACTAGGCAATTCTTCTAAAGAGAAATTAGGATTTCATTTGAAAAAAAATAACAGCCCTACTGTTATATATTCATCTCACCATTTGTGCAAGGAATAATTATTAATTTGCTTTAAAGGAGCAGTCTTTTAAGAACACTTGCACAAATTGGTATAATAGCGATTCCACTAATATGAAATAAGCACCGTTTAGCGGAGGCTATGCTTATTGTGACAACAGTTATATATTAGGAACAAATAGACTTTCTAACTGCCTCACCAGTTCAGTCCTTCTAAGTGAAGCAGCATGAGGGTAACACATTACATGTCACCATTACAACTGTGACAATTCATTCTGAAATCTCTAATGTTGCATCCACATTAGCAACAGATTTGCATTTTCTAGTGAGACTTGCCTCACTAGGATTAATGTTAAGCAGTAAATGGACCTTTCTTAAAACGTGTTAATCCAACAACTCCACAGACACATTGCCTCTAAAACATGCCGCAAACCCTGTCTACCTTACCAAGAGAATGAGCGTGGCGGCACAGTTGTTTGCACTGTTGTCTCTCAGTGCCAGGAACCCTGGTTCGATTCCCAGCTTGGGTCACTATCTGTCTGTACGTTCTCCCCATGCCTGTATGAGTTTCCACCAGGTGCTCCAATTTCCTCCCATAGTCCAAAGATGCGCAGGTTAGGAGCATTAGCCATGCTATATTGTCCCTTAGTATCCCGTGACCCATAGGTTCACAGTAACTTCATTGCAATGTTAATGTAAGCCTACTTGTGACATTAATAAATACATTTTTCCGTACTTTTGGGTGTTCTATTTCTATTTCCTACACCAGCCACGCTTGTGAATTTTGAATTAAATTTCCAATCTATTCCCAAATTGGGCTCAGCAATGCGCTCTTAGCCAATATCAATGAGACATTGTCGATTCCACATAACTATTTCACACACGATCATTATAAGGATCGAGCAGCAGGGGTCCATCCCATCCCGTTCTAAAGAAGAGCCATAGTGAACTCAAAACAGGTAACTCTTTCTCCACAGATGCTTCCAGACCTAGTTCTAGCTTTTTCTAGCGTGGTACCTACCTGCTGGTGCTAACCTGGCAGTGCCAACCTGCTGATGCCAACATGTGCCAAGGGGCAGTGACAGGGACCATTGCTAGGTCACTGCCTGACCACGTCCCTCTTCCCCGGAGGCTCCATTTACCTCTACGACCTCAGGGAGACATCCTCGACAGGTTCACATTGAGGTGAACCTATTGTAAATAGTGTAAAAATAATGGCATGCCAATGCTCGTTGAATATCGGGCGAGGGGAGGAGACCTGGAAAGATTACTTGCTTGTGACATGCTGAAGGATTCGAATGAGCTTTCTGCGGTTCCAAGGCCTGTTTCATCCCACTCCATCGGCGAGGGGCCCATAAGATCGGAACTCAGAAACTCGCTGGCACAAATCACGCTCTCTGGATTTTGAGCATACGTTGCCATTCCTGTAGACAGAAGGTGTGGGCTCAAAATCACCCCCTCAGTCTTCTGGAGAGCCACTGGATAGTACAATTATTTTTATGGGACACAAAAAAACAAGCAGAGAAAGTATGTGAAAATGATAGCTGCATGATCTTTTTCAAACCTAATTTACCTGAAAATGTATCCTCTTGCCTGGTGTTGTGCGCAAATGCCTCCCTTAGCAGTAGTGAGTGATTGAACAATTGGAGTTGTTACTCCTATGCAGATATACCAACAGATATATGAAAAGTTAGCATCTTATTTTTCTTTAAACCAACATGTAGAATAGGCAATCTGCCTTGTAATAAGACGGAGTCACGGATGATAGATGACCTTCCTATGTATCTGCCAATGACATAAAACTGCCCAAGGTTGAAAGTTGGTTTGCTTGTCTAGCCAGGACATTAAAAAATGTGAAAGGGCTTGGCCGCGATTTCTGGTCTGGTTGCACGTGGCACAGAACATGTTAGAGTGGAGCGGTGCTGGAAAATCGCAGGTGAGTGGTTAAGCTCATTCTGCACCGGAGCCAAACGTCATTGGTATCTTCCCACCCGCCACTCCTGGATGCAATCTAGATCCCCCCAAGAAACGGGGCCTGTTTGAACTGGGTCTTTCCTCCTCCCAGGATTTTCCAACCCTCGGGCACAAAGCAAGCCCAGCAAGAATCATTACTGTTCTCCACAAACAGAGGTGAGGCATGATGGCCACACTTGGGGAACCCTCGGAGACCATTGAAATTTCCCCTGGTTGGAAACAAGGCTGGGCATTTCTCATCTCACAGTGCCAGCCTGGCAGTGCCAACTGGTTGGGGCATGAGGGAAGGTAGAGCCCAATAGGGGTTGAGCCTGAGGGGGCTGAGGCATGAGGGGGGTTGGGGCATGGGGGCATCATAAAGTGGGGTGTTATGAAGTGAGGGGAGTCATGAAGGGGGGCTGTGAAAGAGGGAGTCATGAAGGGCAGGGGCCATGAAGAGGGTTATGATGGAAAACCCACTTGGAGAGCCCCAACGCTTTGAAGCCAGTGTTTTTTGTTGAGGATATGGGTGGGTAAACATCCCCTCAGTGATGGGAGGGGGGTTCTCTAATGTCCGTGGGGGGCTGCAGGGAGGTCCTCAATTTCTATTTGAAATTGGGCACCCTTTAAAAATAGCGCCAGATTTCTGTGAAGCCAGATTTACTGGCATATTTAGGCCGTGCTTCTCTTAGAATTGGTGCAAAACTCACCACTCTCCCAACAAAATGACTAACTGTGGGAAAATTGTAAAAACACAGATTTCCTCACCCAAAGTAACACTCAGTCATTTTTTAGAAAACAATCACCCCTCATTTAGGACATTCTGTTGAAAAGACGTTAGAAATTCAACAAATCACTCATGTACGTTCAATAGCTGTTATTTTCCAAATACCGATGGAAACTGGTGCACAATGATTTTAGAATCATAGAATCTACTGTCCAGAATGATGCCCATCAAGCCTGCACTGGCAACAATTCTACCCAGGTCCTATTCCCACGTATTTACCCTCCCTTCCCTCCTGACACTAAGGGGCTATTTATCACGGTCAATCAACCTAACCTGCACATCTTTGGAGTGTAGGAGAAACCTGGAGCACCCGGAGGAAATTCACGCAGACATGGGGAAAACACGTAAACTTCACACAGACTGTGACCTGAGGCCAGAATCAAACCAGGGCCCCAGTCACTGTGAGGCAGCAATACTATCACCATGCAGCCCACCTAGAGTCCGGATGACCCTTTGTCAGAGCTGCTATGATGAAGGGTCATCCAGCCTCGAAATATTGGCTCTATTCTTTCCCCATAGATGCTGTCAGACCTGCTGAGATTTTCCAGCATTTTCAGTTATTGCTGTAATAAGTCATGTTTGTTAACATTATGAATGTGAGATTACATACTTTGATAGCAATAATAGGAAGACAGATTATTACTTGAATGGGTGTAAATTGAGAGAGATGAATTCTCAGCGAGACTGTGGTATCTTCGTGCATCAGTCACAGAAAGTAAGTTTGCAATTACAGCAGGCAGTAAAGAAGGCAAATGATATGTTGGTCTTCATAGCGAGAGGATTTGAGTATAGTGATAGGGGTGTTTTGCTGCATTTGTATAGGGCGTTGATGAGAACACATCAGGAGTATTGTGTGCAGTTCTAGTGCCCTCATCTAAGGAAGGATGATCTTGCTATAGAGAGGGTACAGCAAAGGTTTTCCAGGCTGATTCCTCGGATGGCAGTTCTGTCATATGAGAAGAGATTAAGTTGGTTAGTATTACATTCACTGGAATTTAGAAGTGTGAGCAGGAAGCTCATAGAAACTTATAAAATTCTAACAGGTTTAGGCAGGGTAGAGTCAGAAAGAACGTTCCCAATGTGGGGAAATCCAGAACTAGAGCCATAATTTGAGGGTAAGGGGTAAATCTTTTAGAAATGAGGTGAGAAGAAATTTCTTCATGCTGAGGGTCGTGAAAGTGTGGAATTCATTACCACAGAAACTAGTTGAGGCCAAAATATTGTCTGATTTCAAGAAGAAATCAGATATAGCTCTTGGGGCTAAAGAGATCATGGGATATGGGGGAGAGGGGATTATGATATTGAATTTGATGCTCAACCATGATCAAAATGAATAGCAGAGCAGACTTGAAGGGCCAAATGGCCTACTCCTGCTTCTAGTTTCAATGTTTCTATGTAACACACACATTGAGAGCAGCTTCATGTCAGTCAGTCTGGGAAACGAAGGGAGTCACAAAGAGAAGATCTCACACAGTCTAGAATCCACTCATAAACAAGGGAATGGACTAAGCTTTTACCTTCAGATCTGAAGAACCAAACCAGATCTTCACTACAAAACTTGAACTGGAACAAAGTCATACACTTGCTGCTACAATGAGTAAACCACTCTGAATATGTTACCAGAAACATCCAATCTTCATTTCCCCAGCAAATCAGAAGAGAATCATTGGGCCTGGAAAATCTCCAGCTTCCTCCTCAAGAGCATTAGTGACATTTCGGATTTTTCTAAAAACCTCAGGGCGTACTACATCTTTCATAGTTACATTTTCTTTTTTTTTGTATTCTTGTGTGCCTGTGTGAGTGGGTGAGCACATCTGAGTATTGAGAAATAAATGCTTATTCTTTCTTCTTTTAAAACTTAATGAGAAAATCTGTCTTCTGTCTATTCTTGAGCATCGGAGCACTCAAAAGGTTAAACGTTGCTTCGTTAAAGCATAATTTGTTGTGGTTAGTTGAGAGGTGGACAAAAGTGGGATCATCTCTCCCCAGTCCATAATGGGGGCACAGTGGCATGGTGGCACGGTAGTTGGCACAGCTGCCTCACAGTACTATGGATCAGGATTCAGTTGTGACCTTGGGTGACTCTGTGGAGTTTGCATGTTCTCCCTGTGTCTGCGTGGGTTTCCTCCTGGTGCTTTGGTTTCCTCCCACAGTTCAAAGATGTGCAGGTTAGGAATATTGGCCATGCTAAATTGATGCTTAGTATCTGTTGCAAGATATGTAGGTTAGGAAGATTAACGGGGGTGAGGGTTACGGGGATAGGGTTGGTGGGGTGGGGGGGCTGGGCGTGGTTGGCTTGAGTGAGATGTTCCATCAGAGAGTCAGCGTAAACGCGATGGGCTGAATGGCCCCCTTCTGCACTGCACACATTCTACAATAAGAAGGGACGCAAGAAAGATGGTGCTGGATTGGATTTGGTAGATTTTACTCACTCATTTTCTTTCTCATGCTTAAGCATTCTGTGGGAACGATCCCTTTAAATGCAGTCAAAGGTTGGATGTACACGATGCTTCTCCCATGTGCATCTGCTCCTTTTGATTATCTGCCACCTTCTCCTGCAGAGTGAGAAGTGATGTTGGAAGTGTCAGGGAATCATAAAGAGACACACAGGTGGTAATGCTACAGTTCTTCATAGGTGTGAATGCATGCATATGGATTTTGCATCTAAGTTACTGCTGGAAATAATTTTTGGACAAAACCCTTTTAAGATGTTCAGGTACCAAAGATTTCATGTAAAGTTTCAATTGCAACTCATGGTCTGAATCAAATAGGACGTGCATTATTACTTAAACAACAGGAAGCACTTCATGGTGTGAATACTTTGCCCATCTGGTAATGTGTAGTAGCCTTAGCTTGGATGATATGTCAAATTGTAATTCCTTTTTGTATTTACAGCCATTTGTTTCTGGATGCTGAACACAGCATTGACATGTTGAACAACTTCTCCTTGGCCACTTTGGGCTCCTTCCCTGTGGGTAAGCGCTCTGGCATGTCAAACAGTTCAAGCATCATCTTCATTGCTACATTTAGAAACGTGCATGCTTTCACACATCATTGTTTTAATTCTCACCCTGTGTTGCGTTCACTAAGTTGAAAAACCTTTTTGAATTTAAAGTGGATATTACATTAATACTCGCTATAGATCTGAATTTTATTTATGTGAAACAGTGAACACTTGCACGTTGCCAGATTACCCAAGGCTTTCTTAACTTTTCCTTCTTCGATTTCTTCCTCCTCTTCCACCCTTTCCTCTCTCTTTCATTTTCTCCCTTCACTCCCTCTTTTGTTTCCCTCCTCTCCCTCTCATCTTCCCTTGCTCTATCTCTCCTCTCCTCTGCTAAAATTGAGGCAAAGTTGACACTACAATATGATTCTGGCAAATAAACTACAGTGAAATTGTTAGCTCTATTTATTGTGTCCACATTGTGTCTTTTTCTTCCCCCTCAACCCCAGTGTTTTCTTCACTGAAAATATTATTTTCAATATTGACCGTCTTCTCCCAGAGGAATGAGAAGGGTCTACAAAGAAAGCTTTCAGTCCAGAGATGTGCAGATTCGGTAGATTGACCATGCTAACTTGGTGTCCAAAAATATTTAGGTTAGATGGATTGACCATAGTAAATCCATGGGATTATGAAGAAACAGCAGGCAGGAGGGCCTTGGTGGAATCTATTTTGGAGAGTTGGTGCAGACCTGATGGGCTGAATGGCCTCTTCCTGCACTGTTGGGATTCTATGGTAAACCATGTTCTATTCCAGGAGCTACCATCGACCCTGCAAACTGTCGGCACCAAGTGGGGAGGATCTCCAAGAAGATCGCACATATCGACACAGACATCAAATCACACTATCTGTAACCCCCACAACTTGCCTGGGCTTACAAAATCTCACTAACTGTTCTGGCTGGAGACAGTACGAATCTCTTTAACCTGTGCTTGGCCCTCTCTCCACTCACATTGTCTGTACCTTTAAGACTTGATTACCTGCAAAGACTTGCATTCCAACCATTATCTTGTAAATTGAATATGTGTCTTTATATACCCTTTTTGTGAACACAAGTCCTCACTCACCTGATGAAGGAGCTTGAGACTTCGAAAGCTAATGTTGCCAAATAAACCTGTTGGACATTAACCTGGTGTTATGAGACTTCTTACTGTGCTAATCCAGAAAGCCAGTTGGTGATGGATGGAACCACAGCAAATCATTACTCATTTATTTATTTGCAGATTTAGTTTCCAAGCATAGATCCCCTAACTAGTAATTGTTGTTTTAGTCTGTGTTCATCAATGGGGTTCAGATGAATGTCCAGTTCATACCTACAACCTGCATATAACGAGGTCACAATTAACAAGCCAGACAGCCAACTCCGCTGATAATCTTACATCATTAATTGCAGAAGTGGTGGAAATCCATAGATACAAATGTAAAACCTTATAAAGTAGAAGCAGCCCCTCAAGTGTGCTCCCCATTCAAAAAATCATGGATGATCTATTTATATTTCGAGTTCCACATTCTCATCTTTCTCCCGATAACCTTTGATTCCTTTGCCTAGCAAGAATATATCCACCTCTGCCTTAACAACATTCAGTGAATATAACATTAGCTGTTATTGCCATCAAATGAGAAACCCTGAGCGTTTAAAGCAATTGGTAGAACATGTTTTGAAGCAGCTTGAATGCTTTGATTCTCAGGTTAACTTCAACAAGATAAACAAAAGTTTGGAGCGATAAAGAACACTACTTGGACTGTTGAGTTTTTTTTTAACGCTTCAATATACAACTTATATTTGTCATAGATTTTTCAGAATCCATCTATCGTTTTAATGGGGCCAAATAAACATAGGTAACACTATAAAAAAAGAATTCAATAAAAAACTCCAGAATATCAATCCAATATTATTCAGCTGAAGTTTATGCATAGTTGGTGATCCTCCTAGCTCGTTGTGCTGCTTTGGGCCAGGAGACGTTAGCGGAGGCCGGTTCACACGTTCCCTGCTGAGCACCATGGGCTCTGCGCGTCTCCACAGCCGGATTTCTGATGCAGAGCTACATACGTTATTTAAATTTTAATTTTAATATAATTTAAATATTATTAGCGGGCCCGGGACTGAAGGCTGCAAGCCTGCCAGCACCTTTCCGCCCCTGCCAGAATGGCTCACTCCAACGGGGGTTACTCTAGCTCCCCGCTTTAGGTGATCGAGCAGCCCGACCCCGAGTTAAACAGGGACCTCCAGAGGATTGGGCACTGGGGAGGTGTCCCCTAGGCATTGGCACCTTTGCAGTGCGAGCCTGGGTGCCCTAGCACTGACCAAGGGGCAAAGTGACAATGCCAGGGGAACCTTGGCACTGCCTATCGGGCATAGGGCAGTGCCAAGGGGGTGGGGCCAACTTCTTTGCAAATTTGACACTTCGAATTTTTTTGGGAGAATCGCAACTCATATCTTTAAAATCCTGTAACCCTTCATCCCCTCCAAAAGTACGTATGTAATGCAATCTCCTTTTAATGGTATTAATCAACTACAATATTAATGGAATTTTATTCCACTGATTATTTTATTGAAAAAAATGTCCTCTGAACTTTAGGTTTGATTGAAACTTCTTTATTTTGTATTTATTCTTTGTATGTGTATTCACAGTTTAAGCAATAATGGCTGTTTATATCCACATTATATGTGCTTGTTGTTGTTCTAAAGATCTGAACAATGTTCCCATTGAGTCTTATTTCCCTTGAAGAGCAACGTGTACGTTCCTGCCCGACTGTCCCATCGGTTAGAGCTTTTACTCCCCGATTAATGGTGATGTATGTTGTCAGTTAACTAACCCATGACATATATTTAATAGAGAGTACCAGAAGGTTCAGGACACAGTAGAAAAAAATGAGTTAGAATTATGCAGAAAAGGTAACAGCAACTTTTTAAATCAATTGCATTTCGGAGCATATCAACAGTAATGTAGGATGCTGAAAATTCAGAATAGCATTTTCATCAGTTAGTTTGTAAGGAAATCTTTATCTTGGCAGTTGTGCTGTTGGTTCTCTTAGCCCTAAGCTCTGGAAATTCTTTCTTAAATCTGTCCATATTGCTACTCCTCTCTCCTTGTTTATGATCTTTCTTAAAACTTCCCTCACTAATCGAGATTTTGATCATCTATCCTAATACTTCCTTATGTGGGTGGCATTGTGGCACATTGCTGTCTCACAATGCCAGGGACCCAGGTTCAATGCTGGCCTCGGGGACTGTCTGTGTGGAGTCTGTACGTTCTCCCTGTATCTGCGTGGGTTTCCTTGGGTGCTCCTGTTTCCTCCCTCAGCCTGAAAGACATGCTGGTTAAGTGCATTCGCCAGGCTAAATGCGCCCTCAGTGTACCCGAACAGGCGCCAGAGTATGGCGTCTAGGGGATTTTTCAAAGTAACTTCATTGCAGTGTTAATGTGAGCTACTTGTAATACTAATAAAATAAACTTTAAACTTATGTAGTGTGTTGTTCGTAAATTTTTAATTCAGCTGCCTCAATGTATTTCTGCATTGCTATCCAATCAATGGCAAAGGCTAAGAGGAGGGTCCCACATAGAACCATAGGAATTAAGAGTAGAAGTAGGCAAATTCAGCCCTTCGAGCCTGCTCCACCATTCAATCAGATCATGGCTGATGACTCCCTGGTCTCAAAACCACCTCCTCCTGGGAGTATGGGCTACCAGGGGATCCGCCTGCCGTGGGAGGGGTTCTCCCCGGGGTCCATGCACCAGAGGTGAGGATGTCGGCCTGGGGGGTCTGCCTCTCATGGGGGTGGGGGTGGGGCAGCGGATCTGCCGGGAGGGGGAGTTGTCTCTGCTGGGGACGGAGCCCTCCTGGATGGGAGGGTGTGGGGTCTGGCCTGGGAATAATGGTGGGGCTGCGATTGGGCTGTGGGTTTGTTGGGGGGTGGGGGGGGGGGCAGCACTGTGAGGGTCTCGGACTGGCCAACGATGGAGCTGGCCAACAAACTGCAGGCTGACAGTCCTGGGCACGTGTAGCGATCTGGAGCTGTCAACCTCTGGCGAGAATAGGCTCTGCACCCTTCCCCATCCCCCTGAGCTTTTAATTATATTCACAATTATGACCTCTGTATTGCACAGACTGTGGGAGATTCTTGTGTGAACTCCCACTGATAAAACAACCATGATTTACACCTGTTTTATTCAAACTAACACATAACAGATTTTATTGAAAAAAAATGTTCGCTGCACCAAGTACAAAACTGAAAATAAAACAACAGCCACTGTAACCATCCTAATGGCATCACTGCAAATAATGAGATCAACCCTTAAATAAATCTGTAATCCTCTTAAATATATAACAGCTTTCAGCTACCTGGTGACACAATTAAAGATAATATTGGATGGAATGGAAAACCAATATTCCATTCAATCTTATGGATTTCCCACCCATGTAATTAGGATAAATGTGGCTCTCTCTTACCAAAGTCCACTTTTCACCTGCAGATGTGCAATTGTATCACAATCAATAAACCAACAACCTACATTACATGCACCTTGTTGGAAAGCTATCAAGCTGCAAGAACTTAGCTGTTTTAAATGAGAATCACACCAGCAACTGAGAAGCCAGTGTGAGAGATGAGGTAAAGAGAAATGATGGCAAAGGAACTGCGTGACATGGAAAAAAATCAAAGTGGGAGAGAAACAGCAGCCACGAGTTGCGAGGGACAACAGGATACATCAGCAAGAAAGCTTTGTGTGACAATGAAAGTACAGCGTGACACAATGAGAGGGCAACGTGAAAGGAAATATCAACAAATTAGAAGAAGCGTTAGAGATCAAAGGTGAGATTAAATAAAGGTAAATGCGTTTGGAGTTTCTCTCTTTGTGAAATGCAGAGTATGTGTTTCGTTAGGACTGCTGAACTATTATAGTTTAGCATTAGTGGAGAAGGCAGTCTGTTCATTATTACAATATTTAGGGGGCCATTCTCCCAGCCCACTGTCTTATAGCGCAATGGGTCAGGAGACACCAGCAGAGGCTGTTTCATGGGCTCCCTGCTCAGCGCCACAACCTCTGCTAGTCTCCATGGCTAAGATTTCTAGTATAATCAACTCCACGCTGATTTCATACAATTCAACAGCAGGCCCGGGACTGAATTCTCCGAGCCCACTAATGTCTCCAGCCCAACGCCACCCCCTGCCACGCCCTCCCCCCAACACCCCCTGCACCCAGCAGGAGTGGTTCCCTCCAGTGGATTTACTCCTGCTCCCCACTAACAGGAAACAGGTATCCTGACCCCACTTGAAGGAACAGAGGCCATTGAGATGTCTCCCCAGGAGATCTGGGATAAGGGGGAAGTGCCCCTTAAGCAGTGCCAGCCTGGTGCCAGGAGGTGGAGCAAGAAGGGTGGAGTCTAGTGGGGGAAGGACCTCTTGGGTGGGGGGTGATTGCTGGTGAGGGGGCGATCGGTGGTGGGATGGACCTGCTGCCACTCTGCATTTGGGATGACTGGGAGAAGAGAGTGATTGGGGCTGGCCATCTGGGGGGTGGGGGGGGGGGGGGGGGGGAGGTGGGGCATGGTCAGGGCTGCCGGGGGTTGGTAGGGGCCAACGAGGTTGTCAGAGAGGGGGCCCGGATTGTCAGGAACGGGAGATTGGGATTGCCAGGGGGAGGATAGATTGATTGGGGCTGACTGGCTGGGGGATCGGGGAGATCAGGACCAGTGGAAGGTGGGGGAGGGTAATATTAGGGCTGGCCTGGGGAGGTCCAGGAGGTCAGCAAACGGGTGTGGCGGGGGGTGGGGGGGGTGTCAGAAGGTTTGTGAGGGGTGGGGTTGTGGGGATGGCCAGTGATTGGGCTGGCCAGCGACCGAGAGGCTAGCAAAGAGGTGTCATTGCACATGCACGATCTTGGCATTGACAGATTGGCGCATACACAGTGACCCACTCAGCACTATGCTGCCGGCCTTTCAGGCAGGAATAGACTCCGTCACCAGATTTCCAGGGTGAATCACAGTTGGGCACTCTGTGATGCACAATGTCGGAGATTTAATCTGGAAATCTGGTTGTAAAAACCAGCGGGATTTATTCCCATTTTTGCACGTTGAAGACTTAGAACGTTCTTGGGAGAATCCTTGAAGTAATTTATGAAATGCATTCTCATAATTAGTGCAAAGTGTCTGGAGTGAGGCGGAGTGGAAGTAATTACTGATAATTACTGATAAGTAATAACTACTAACCTATCACCATCAATTCCCCCCTTTAAAAGTAGTTAGCAAAATATAGGTATACTTGCTTGTGACTTAGGTTAACAGCTTTCAAAGAGCCTTTGGAGAAAGACAGAAAGAGAGAGAGAGAGACTTACTTATCCTATCAGCTCCAGTCAGCAACTGCTCTTTATTTTAAAATGAAAATGAAATTGTTTAGTTCCTCTCATTAACCACATGACTCTACATACCTAGTCTAAGATCCCAAGAAACCTAAATAAACAAAAGGTCCATTAACCCTATGAAGTGTCACATCCCTAGCTAAAATCAGTTATTATCCTGCATTCTCAGCAGTGGAGCTTATGTTTTCCCAGAAAAATCAACTCTTCTAACATAACACTAGCCCTTAAAGCAGCCCCACCTTAGACATAAAATATATCAAAATAACAATAGTATCTTCATAAGGGCAATATATTAACATGGAGGATTGGTATATGGAGTCCAGCACAGACTCTGTTTGCTTAAGTGGCAACTGGCCACACTTGGTGGCTTCAAAAGTGATCATAATTTTTGGATCATAAATCATCCAGAATGTGATCACTGAAAAAGCAGTGCTAGACAGTTCAGGTTACAGAATAGTATCGAAAGAGAGAAGTGCACCATAGTGGGTTGGATCTCAAACAATGAAGTGACAGAGTGCGGAAATGAGATAGAGAATCTGGTGAATTGGTGCGGCAACACTAATCTTTCCCTCAATGTCAATAAAATGAGGGAGATTGTCATCAACTTCAGGAATCAATGAATGGGGATGATGTAGAAAGGGTCAAGCTTCAAGTTTTTAGGTGTCCAGACCACCAACAACCTGTCTGGTCCCCCCATGACAACACTATAGTTAAGGAAGTTCATCCATGTCTCTACTTTCTCAGAAGACTAAGGAAATTTGGCATGCCAGCTATGATTCTTATCAATTTTTACAGATGTCTCATGGAAAGCAGGCTTTCAACTGTATTACAGCTCCTGCTCTGTCCAAGACCACAAGAAACTACAAAAAGTCGTGAATGTAGCCCAATCCATCACGCAAATCAACCTCCTATCCATTGACTCTGTCTATAATTCCTTCTGCCTCAGCAAAGCAGCCAGCATAATTAAGGGCTCCATGCACCCTGGACATTCTCTCTTCCAGTGTCTTCCTTCAGGAAAAAGATACAAAAGTCTGAGGTCATGTACCAACCGACTCAAGAACTGCTTCTTTCCTGCTGCTGTCAGACTTTTAAATGGTCTTATTATGCATTAAGTTGATCTTTCTCTACACCCTAGCTATGACTGTAGCACTACATTCTGCACTCTCTTGTTTCTTTCTCCATGAACAGTATGTTTTGTCTGCATAGTGCGCAAGAAACAATACTTTTCACTTAATGTTAATACATGCGACAATAATAAATTAAATCAAATCAAGTGGATAGCTATCTGCAGTGGTTGTAGTGAAAGACATAGAAATACAAGATGAGGAGTAGGCTACTGGGCTCTTCATGCTTGCTCCACCATTCAACTGGATCAAGGTTGAACCTCCCTCTCAATGCCATTTTCCTGCATTATCCCTATATCTTTAACTTTAATATCCTAGAAAACCATCAACTTCTGCCTTCAAGATTCTGAACAACTGAGCCTCCACAGCTCTCTGTGGTAGAAAATTTCCAAAGATTTACTACGCTCCGAGTGAAATCTTATCCTATGAAACTGATTCCTGCTCCAGTAAAAACAAGCTCTTCAGTATCTAATTTAGAATGTGTGTAAGATGCCTCCAAATAATTAGAATCTTGGGGTGTGTGAATCCATTGCCCAGTTGTTGTCAATCAAGGTTTTCATGTTCTGTCTTGGTTTGGCTTCTACATTGGGAACAGCTAGAAAATATCAGCTAGAAAATATTTCATGCCCTCTTTAAAGGACAAGGTCTCAAATTAACCTTTTATCTCTCACAGTGCATCAATCCCCATAATACACGCTTAAGTCATTTGAATAGGTTAGGTATGAGTAATGTTCTGACTTAAAGGTGAGAACTGCCGATACCTGCACCAGAATTGGATGAATGAAGTTGTAGAGACATGGTGTAGGAGTTACTTACGTGGCGAAAAACTGCAGCAGGCGACGGTGCAGAGGGACCTCGGGGTCCTTGTGCATGAGTCGCAAAAACCCAGCTTGCAGGTGCAGCAGGTGGTCAGGAAGGCGAATGGGATGCTGGCCTTCATAGCGAGGGGGATTGAATATAAAAGTAGGGAGGTCTTGCTGCAGCTGTATAGGGCATTGGTGAGGCCGCAGCTGGAGTACTGTGTGCAGTTTTGGGCGCCGCACCTGCGCAAGGATATTTTGGCCCTGGAGGGAGTGCAGAGGAGGTTTACTAGGCTGATGCCGGAGTTGAGGGGATTGAGCTATGAGGAGAGGCTGAATAAACTAGGCTTGTACTCGTTAGAGTTTAGAAGAATGAGGGGAGATCTCATTGAGACGTATAAGATGATGAATGGGATGGATAGGATAGAGGTGGAGAGACTCTTCCCGCTCAAAAAAGACAGTAGGACTAGGGGGCACAGCCTCAAGATAAAGGGGAGGCGGTTTAGAACGGAGTTGAGGAGGAACTTCTTCACTCAAAGGGTGGTGAATCTCTGGAATTCTCTGCCCGTTGAAGTGGTGGAGGCTGCCTCGCTAAATATTTTTAAGAAGCGGGTTGATGGGTTTTTGATAAGAGAGGGGATTAAGGGTTATGGGGAGAGGGCGGGAAAGTGGAACTGAGCCACAACAGATCAGCCATGATCTTATTGAATGGCGGGGCAGGCTCGAAGGGCTAGATGGCCTACTCCTGCTCCTATTTCTTATGTTCTTATGTTCTTATGTTCTTACTGGCATGAGTATGGAGCTAAGGAAAACTGTTGAATAATATGGATTTATTTGAGACAATTTTTTCAGTTGATGTTGCCTTGTTGAAGCCTTCTGAGGCACTGAACATGACATTGGACTTTGCTGTGACCCCTGCTGTTTGCCTCAGGCCATTGATGATGTCCTAAGCACCTTCATGTAAATGTGATGCCCATCTCAAATATTCTATACATGGAGGCAAGGAGTATTTACAGATTTCTGTAAAACATTGGCTAGGTCACACCTTGAGCGTTGTGTGCAGTTTTTGGGGATCACAAAGGTCAGTATGGCTATGAGAGTCAACCATGAAAATTCACCACAGTGAAACCAGAAATATGAAACTAGAGAATGAACAGCAAAGATTCACAGATAATATGAAGGATAGGGGAGAAATGACATTCACTGCATGTTGAGTACATTGATGTGCACTGTGCCTATTTGAGGTGAACAATAGGCAAAACCTTATGCAGGATTAGTTCCACTGCTAAAGTCACAGCCTTTTAGTGGACAGATGCCTTAAACAGGTATTAGGCCACTTTATAAGCTAATACCTGTTGAAATATCCCATCAACTTGTTGGAACTGTCCCACTCTGAGTTCTTCAGCAGCTCCCAAAAATGCTGAAGATGAGTTCCCAGTGGTCAATTCTTGGTGTCCACCAAGTCTGCCCCAGGACTATTGAACCAAGAAACCTGAAAGCTGATTTACGAGAGATTTAAAAAATCATTGAAGTTGAACAAGGTGAGATTTTTTTCCTCATTAACAGTGCTGAAAAGCTGGAGAGAAGTTAGAAAAATTGTTGTAAAGAGGAGAGACCCTGGGTCCTGGAAGGCTTTGAGTTTTGCCATAGGGAATGGACAAGGCAACGACCAAGCTATCTTTCATGGTAGAATTGAATAAAAGACTTGGAGGGAAAGTAGCTGATTGTGGGATTAACACTGAATTGCTGAAGGAAAGAGCCAACATAGACAACAATAAGGTGAATTGTCTCCTCTTGCTTTACAAGCCTTTATGTTTGCATTGCTCTTCGGTGATGGAGCTCAAGACATTACAATAAATAATTGTATAATTTGTAGAATTGATTACTCTTCCTGAATTCTACTGCATTCTGTATTACTGGGGTATCCATCCAACATGTTTAGACTCTGCATGAAAACTTACTCTAAAAATTTATCTTTCTTTAATGGAATCATTCTTTTTGTCTGTCCATTCAAAACATTTTCATTCTTTTCTCTATCTTTTGCTGATTGTGTGTTTCATTATTCTGAAATGAAATTTATCAGGTTATTTTACTCTTTTCTTCCATTTGTACTCTTCGTTATTAAGTGAAGCAACATTCACCCTCTTTACCCATATAATCCATGCTCTAACTGTGAAGAGGTTCAGGAGTACGTGCTAGACTTACTGATGGGAGACTAAATTGCACAGAACAGAATTCAAGCATGGGATTTGCAATGCATCGTTACCCTGTGCCCATTCAAAGTGATGCAAGGTAACATGTAAAGTTCATGCTGCCTATTTATTTGAATTATTGATGTGTTTACCCCAGCACTGAATGCTTTTCTGAATGATTGCACATTTCATTCAGTGCTGGGTTTGAACAAAGCGAGCACCCACTCAAAGCTAGCCTGCATAACTTATAAAAGTAGCCTACAGCTCTTAAAGGCACAGCGCATTATGGCTGCAGCAGGTCATAGAGTCAGAGATTTACAGCATGGAAACAGGCCCCCTCGGCCCAATGTCCATGCTGCCCTTTTGTTTTGAAACCCCTAAACTAATCCCAATGGCCTGCGTTTGGCCCATATCCCTCGGTACCCATCTTACCAAAGTAATTGTCTAAATGCTTTTTAAAGACAGAAGTGCACTTGCCTTTACTGCTACACCTGGCAGCTTGTTCCAGACACCCACCGCCTCTGTATGAAAAAATTGCCCCTCTGGATACTTCTGTATCTCTTCCCTCTCACCTTAAACCTATGCCCTTACCTTTGGGGGTGTAGCAGAGTAGCAACTGCTTAGAAACAATTTGAGGACCTTAGTTTCACTGGTCAGAGCATTGACTACAGGAGTTGGGATGTCTTGTTGAAGTTGTACAAGATATTGGTAAGGCCACATATGGAATACTGTGTACAGTTCTGGTCACCCTATTATAAAAAGGATATTATTAAACTAGAAAAAGTGTGCAGAAAGGATTTACCAGGATGCCACTGGGACTTGATGGTTTGAGTTATAAGGGGAGGCTGGATAAACTGGGACTTTTTTCCCTCAACTGTAGGAGACTTAGTGATCATCTTACAGAGATTCATGAAATAACGAGGGGCATAGATCAACTAGATAATCAACATCTTTTCCAAAATGTGGGGGACTCTAAAACTAGGTTTAAGGTAAGGGGCAAGAAATACAAAAGGGTCCAGAGGGGCAATTTTTTCACACAGAGAGTGGTGAGTGTCTGGAACAAGCTGCCAGAGGTAGTCGTAGGGCTGGATACAATTTTGTCTTTTAGAAAGCCTTTCGAATAGTTACATGGGTAAGATGGATATAGAGAGATATGAGGACTCTATCTCTCTATAGAGAGGCAATACCACTCAGATCAAGGGCAATCAAAGTTAGGTAGCAAATGTTGGCTTTATCACTGATGTCCACATCCCATCAAAGAATAAACAAAAAAAAGCTCATACCCAATAATTCAATGTGTAAATCCTGCTTCTAAGCTGCCCTCTAAAGTTTGGACAGGGCCAGTATCTGAGCTGGTTGTTCTGACGAAGGGCCTGTGCTTATTATTGCTCAGTCTGTCCTTTCTCTAGGTCAAACTACCTGGCTGCAGCAACAAATGTCCTTGAGAGCTGTGACTTTATATCCCTTTCTGACCCTGGTCCCTCAGCATAGAGGGTGAAGCTTAAAGTTTATTTAGTAGTGTGACAAGTGGGCTTGTGAAAATTCCCGAGTCATCACACTCCGGCACCTGTTTGGGTATGCTGAGGGAGAATTTAGCATGGCCAATGCACTTAACCAGCACATCTTTCAGACTGTGGGAGGAAACCAGAGCACCCAGAGAAAATCCGTACAGACGCGGGAGAATGTGCAGACTCTGCACAAATGGTGACTCGAGCTGGGAATCGAACCCAGGTCCCTGGCATTGTGAAGCAGCAGTGCTAATCACTATGCTGCCACGTCTTAATGTCTTAAATTGAGTCACCTGATTGGGTTATTAGCCACATCCTGTCCATGCAAGGACCAGCTGCACATGCTTGTTTCCCGCTGTCAGCAGTAGCTGTCTACAGGTACCTGCCAGCAATGGGGGATTTGATTTCTATATCTTGGTAAGGCAGGAAGACAGCCATTCTCATGTGCATCAGAGGGCATTGTCTAGGTTCATCTCTCTAGACTGGGTACCTGGTTGTTTGCCACTCCTGCAGTGACACATCCTGACATGACTGTGTGTGTGTGTGTGTGTGTGTGTGTGTGTGTGTGTGTGTGTGTGTGTGTGTGTGTGTGTGTGTGTGTGTGTGTGTGTGTGTGTGTGTGTGTGTGTGTGTGTGTGTTCATGTTGAGACTGCCTTTATTTTTAGTAAGTCCAATATCAGCCTCAGTGATGATGCCTTCAGTTAAACTTCTCTTTTCATCTTAATGCCTTCTGCGCTCCATGTTCCTACTGCCTGGAGTTGTGCTCTGCATGCTAGTCCACAGCACAACAGGTTACATTTCACTCACAAGCAGAAATACAGACATATTAAAAATGCCTTGCACAGAATTCATGCTCCTATTATTGGCATGGTGTCAGAGCTCTTGCCTTTGTGCCAGTCAGCACAGACTGCTGTCAACCATCTTATGATAGTGAAACTCTCAATGCCCAGGGCTGTTTGAGGATGCACTGCAAGACCATCTGTAGATCTGTCCATTGATTTAAGCATCTTTGCGCCAACTATGCTGCAACCACTGGCACAGCACTGTGTAGGAACACTAGGCCAGGCAAGGGCACCTAGAATGAAGGGCACTAAGAGAAGGCACAAGGGTGGTTACTTGAATATTGTATGGCTAGTACTGAATGTGTTATTTGATAATGTTGTTGAATGCTTGTTTTGTGATGGGTTTTATTGCTCCTGATTAGATGTAGGTAGAAGGAGTACTGCCTGAAGATTCTGTTAAGAGCTCTCATTGTTCACACTCTGTAAGCACACTTTATTCTCTGCTGCTTCTGTTCCATTGCCCTTTGATTCTGTAGTCCTCGGGAGATTGCAAGTACTTGCCCCATGTCAAGGAACAAGTGGTGTAATCAGAGGTCTTCCAGTAAGAACAAGCATCTTCTCGATGCCCAGCGCCACTCCCTACGGAATTTACCAACTTTTCTAAGCTGCTTCAAGAAGCCAGTGTGCTTCCACAAACTCCGCAAGAACAGGAAGATTGTAAAAGTCAGCTAACCCACAGATTGGATGATGACATCTTTGCTTAGAGCTGGTGGGGGGGGGGGTGTGTTATGCGGCTGAACACAGTGGGCAAAATTTTATCGGCACTTCCGCCTGAGGTTGATAATGATCCTGCCCGAAGCTAACGAAGGATGCTGTTCTCCGAGTCTTGCCTGCATCCAAAATCAGACCGAGCGTGCCAGTAAAATTTTAGCCAGTGAGGTGAAAAATGGCAGATGTGCATCATATCTGCATTGGATAAAAGCAAAATACTGCGGATGCTGGAATCTGAAACCAAAAGAGAGAACACTGGAAAATCTCAGCAGGTCTGGCAGCATGTGAAAGGAGAGAAAAGAACTGACGTTTCAAGTCCAGATGACCTTTTGTCAAAGTTGATATCCATATTGGACACTGTCCGATGTTACAACTTGCTTGCTCTGTACACTATCATGCACATAATGCCCTCAACAACATAATGTTTGTTGGGAGCATGCCAGAAGTGGGTGGATCATCATGGTAGCATTTTTCATCGAAGCCACTGCTGCTGTGGGATCAAATTTGTGACCCTTATTTTTTCTCTCTATGGGCCCTTGTGTTTTAAACCTCAGTCTTAGGTATTTGGTTCACTCTGACAGTATATTTAACTTTGGAAATTCATCCTTAGTGAAATTGTGAGTCTGGGTTTCTGGGCATCCACTGGTCTACTGGTATTAAAACAGAAAACGGTTAATATTCCAGTTCTTTACTGCTATTTCATAGAATTTGGATGTTACTGGGACTTGAAAAGCTGAGTTACAGAGAGATTGAATAGGTTAGGACTTTATTCCCTGGAGCGTAGAAGAATTAGGGAAGATTTGATAGAAGGGTATAAGATTTTGATGGGTATAGATAGAGTGAATGCAATCAGGCTTTTTCCACTGAGGCTACAGGAGAATAAAAAACCAGAGGGCATGGGTTAAGGGTGAAAGGAAAAAAGTTTAAGGGGAATATTAAGGAAGGGCTTCTTCACACAGAAAGTGGTGGGAGTGTGGAATGAGCTGCTGGATAAAGTGGTAAATACAGGGTCACTTTTAGCTTTTAAGAAAAACTTGGATGGGTTCATGGATGAGAGGGGTGTGGAGGCATATGGTCCAAGTGCAGGTAAGTGGGACTAGGCAAAAAATGGTTTGGCACAGACAAGAAGGGCCAAAAGGCCTGTTTCTGAGCTGTAGTTTTCTATGGTTCTATGGTATGGTAATTGCTACATGCAAAAAGAGGCCATTCAGCCCATCAAGCCCACACTAGCAACATTCCCATCCAGGCCCTGTCCCCGTCACCCCACACATTTGCCCTGCCACCCTCCCTGACACTAAGGGGCAATTTAAGCTGGTCAATTAACCTAAGCCGCACATCTATGGAAGTGTGAGAGGAAACCAGAGCACTCAGAGGAAACCCACACAGACATGAGTAGAACATGCAAACTTCACACAGAGAGTTACCTGAGGCTGGAATTGACCCGGGTCCCTGGTGCTATGAGGCAGCAGTGTTATGTTCCAAAATTTAATAATTTAATTATGTTCAAAATATTTGTCAAACCCCAAATGATTAAATTTAACAAGGTGTCACTGCATTGGTAAATTCACTATTTCATGATTCAAGACATGTTTGAATGATTCAATAAATCCTTTTCTACTGAGAGATGATTAAGTGTATTTTTATTTTTTTTTACGGGATGTGGGTGTTGCTGGCAAGGCTAGCATTTGTTGCCCATCCCCAATTGCCCGTAAGTCAAGTGGATTGTTGCACAATCTCAGAGCACATTTAAGAGCCTACCACATTGGGGTGGATCTGGAGTCACATGTAGGCCAGACCAGGTAAGGGTGGTAGATTCCCTTTCCTCAAGGACATTAATGAATTAGGTGGGTTTTAACAATTAACAATGGTTTCTAGTCACTATCACTGGTATTTACAATACCAGATTACTAATTGAATTTAGATTTCACAGGCTGCCATGGTGAGATTTGAACCCATCTCCCCTGGGTCACTGCATTACTCGCCTAGTGACATTACCACGACACCACCATCTCCCTATGAGGTAACTGAATCTTAATGAGGTATGAATCAATCACTAAGCACCTGATTGTACCTGAAGCAGTTGGCATCTGAAAACACTGTAATCTGTACTTGACATCTGGTCATGACAGAAATTTTGGCTTTTTGCAAATGCTAATTTGAATGTGTTGAGGTTAAATGATGGGAACTGTTGTGTAGCTGTGCCAGTTCCATTCTTTCCCCCACTTCACCGTCAATCAGCTCCAGGCCTCCTCTGCCAATGTTTTCCAGGTTGCAGGTCCTGCTGGTGAGGTGCTTGTGAAGCTTCAAGTGAGGTGCACACACACACACACACACACACACGTGTACATACGCACTCACACGCACATACATGCACACATGCACTGGGTGCCTGGATGGTTTTTGAGCTTGTTCCCCAGGTGAGTGCACAAGAAGGGCAGCTGATATACCTTGCCAGCTATCATTCCAAACTGTAACTCTGGAACGGACAGCTACTATTCATGGGAGTATCTGTGATCTTTCTATGTTAAGTATTTTAAATCTTTTATCATGTTTGACCTTCATATAAAACCTGAAGGTATCTTGATAAAAACATTGAAGTTATAAGGTCATGTCAGATTCACAGTTTCTTGTAGTATATTTGACATAGACGAAAGAGCTTTTTTTAAACATAAAGACAGAAATTCTTGATGGCCTGAAGGCTAAGGTGGCAGCACTCTTCACAGAACTGTCACTATCTTTATACATATGATTTACTAAAACACTGGGAGAGAACAGATAATGAATTATATATGAGTCTGCATTAAAACCGAGAATAATCAAGAAGATACAGATACTGTAGACATATCAGCTGCATGTAATTCAAATATACTTTACACCTGTGTTTTAATCTTAATAAATGATCAGTGTCTCAGACAATGACTTGGTCAAAAGCCACTCGAAGGAACACACCAACTGCTAATTATTTTGGGGTGGGTCCTCTCTGTATTATCACTCAAGTTCCCCTTAAAAGAGTTTGATAGACAAACAGCCCTCCTTGAACACACTTAGATTGGACTATTTAGGGAAAGTTTATTGTACAGTACAAAAGCTACAAAAACACACGGGTTATTCACTTAAATGTTTTTGGAAGCATTTGTGGGGCTTTAATGAGACTGTGGAAAATGAGTCAATATTTCTCTTTACTGATCCTGGTATAAAAGTTCCATGCACTTGGAATGTCTACAGAGAAAATAAAAGCATGCCTCTCGTGGTTTTCCATTCATTAATTTTCATTGATCATCTGCAGGCATCAGGAAATCGTTGACAGAAGGAATTGAACCTAATGTTTGTTCTCCAATTTTCACACCCACTCTACCTGTTCTGAATCCGCACTCAGTTTTATAGATCACTTGAAACTTTTTTGTGTTAGTATTCCACTGCACTACCTTGAAAGATTTGGGGAGGAGAATTATGATCTGATTAGTTTAGTCTGCGATGGGCAACCTCCCTTTGGGATTTAGTGTGTTGGACAGATGCCTTGAGAGAGAAATCTGTACGTGATCTATAAGAGGAAGTAGATGCCATTAGCATCAGTTGGAATAAACAACATAAAAGCAAGCTGATAGAATCTTTTTCATGCATTCAGAAACTCTGAGGAAGTTCTCAGGTTGATGAAGATTCAGAAAAAAATTACTTAAATTTTTATACAGTATTTCTAATCAACCTGTCACAAAAAATAATTTATGTATTCTAACAGCTTCTCTGCTTTTCCATATCAGTAGAGGCTTTTTTGAATCTTTCTGCTGCTCTCAATAATCCAACTTTCTTCTGTTCCCTTATCTTTTGTCGCATTCCTTTTAGTTCCTTTTAATTTACTTCCTTTATAAAAAGGCAAACATTCCATTTACTAATTTTGCTCCGCCGATTCTCTCCTCACTTCTGTTGTGAAGTTGAGTTTGTGAAGTTGGAATCTGATGTTGGTAAAGATGTAACAAACTGTATAAATGCTAGAGGGGAGAAAAGCATTGCGGTGTCCATTTAAAAACTGGTGTTTTGTTTCAGTGCTTGGAGGTTTAAAATAAAAAGTACATACAAAGCTGAAACATTTGTATCAAAAAGTTAAGCAGTAGTCTTGACAAGACAACCTTTTTTTCTGAATTTAGTCCAATCAATTTAAAGCAGGCACTCAGCTACCAGGAACCTATAAAATTTGAATTTGACGGTGTTAACAACATCAGACCAATCCAATTGTAGGAAAATTGATAGGTCGTCACAGGTATAAAAGAGAGTGCAGGGGGAAAACAAGACAGCAACAAAAGAACTGCCACATCTCAAGCCTTGGGAGGGAGAAAGTAGCTCTCAACTCTGCCAGCTTCAGTTATCTCTTAAGAGAATGCACCATCAAATTGGTGAAAGTACTTACAGAGGATTCAACAGAAGAACTCCAAAAGATTTTGAAATCCACAAACCTGGTTGTATTTTTTGAGAGTGACTGAATTCTGTTATTTTTTTTTGGTTAATGAATGAGTATTGTTTTTATTTGAACAGTATTCCATTAGAATCTTATTTTATTCACTACGTTACTTGTTTAGTTAAAATTTCCTGTACTGCAATAAATAAATTGTTAAGTGTTCATTTTAAAGTGAGTGTCACGCATTTCCATTAGTTTACCACCAAACGTTACTGAAGAACAGTTCACAGCTTTCCACATACACTTTTAACAGATTATGAGGCGAGGTTTTCCCCTTTGGGGGGATTCAGCATTACTTCTAAAAAGGAAGCCAATCTTCACATTGTAGCCATCGACTTTTCATTCCATAGTTCACATTCACCTTTATGTATCTCCACAATGGATCATCATTTAGTTTTGAGCCTTGATCGCATTCATCAGACTATTTAGTAAAAGCCCATTACAATCAAAATATCTAATCTTATTACTGTTTGATTCTCCACTGGCAATGAAGGTTCTTAAAACCAAATGTTCCCCCATTCAAGTACAGAACTGGAAAGAATACATCACTTTCTATCTTGTTCGTTTAGGATGTGAGACTTCGGATTATTTTTGCTTCCCACAATTTCACTGAGATGGAAAATGCAATTTGAACATCACAAGTACTGGTGGACATTTTGATAACTTTAGATGTAAAGAATTGCAGAAATACAGTCTGCTATATTTAATGACGTGGGTGTAGTGTGGGCACAATTGATAGTCATTAGAAGTAAGGCAGTGTTTTAGTTCTCACATAAACAAATCTAGCAAGGAAATAAAATGGTAAAAGCTACATGCAGAATTCTTTTTTTCACATTTATTGCAAATGTAGGAACAATTCATTAAGGTTGCACAATCTGCAGGAGATTTTCACAGGCTGTCATTATAATTCAATTCTTTTAAGGTGTGGTATAATGTGATCAGCATGAAGCACTAATAACCTTGTGGATCTCAGACCCATCAACAATATCTTACTATCCATGAACAATTATCACAATTACAGCCATAAACATCCACCCACACTCAAGTTTGTGCCATCAGTTGTGTGCTGAACCAGAAATGACAAGGAAATGGTAACAAATTATACAAGCTTGAAAATGCTATGCGGATAATGAGTGGCTGTGCTGTAATTAAGATTAAACTCGTTGTATAATAATTGGCGTAAGACTTAGTAAAATATTTAGAAGTTTGTTCTTGGTGTCCAGTTGCTATAAGGATAGAGTCAATAAAAACAACAATTTTCCATGTGTATAGTGGCTGGGATTCTCCCGTTTTTTTGGGCGAGTTTGGCGGTGGGAGCAAAAAAACTCCTGAGTGTCCCAAGTTGCATTTTTTTGTCGATCGTATTTCATATCAGTGGGAGATCTCGTCGCTATCGTCTCCACCCACCATCATTGACAGAATGGGTTTCCCACCATGTTACATTGGGAACCTCATTTCCATTCATTTGCATCTCATTATTGGGCCTCCCCACAGCGATCATCTCCTGCACATTCAAAAGCCCTTTATTTTTAATTCATTAATGGGATGTGGGCAACGCTGGCTGGGCCAGTATTTATTGCCCATCCCTCAGGGCAGCTGAGAGTCAACCACATTGCTGTGGATCTGGAGTCACGAGTAGGCCAAACCAGGTAAAAGCAGATTTCCTTCCCTAAAGGACATTAGCAAACCAGATGTGTTTGTCTGACAATTGACAATGGTTTTGTGGTCATCAGTAGACTTTTAATTCCTGATTTTTATCAAATTCAAATTTCACCATCTGCAGTGGTGGGATTCGAACCATGATCTGTAGAGCACTTCCCTGGGTCACTGGATTACTACCACTATGCCACCACCTCTCACAGCAAGGTGACATCAGGACAATGTGAAGTATGACTGCTTTCAAAAGATGTTCTGATCTCTGGGGCAGGGGAGCAGTCAGAGGTGAATGCATGACTTGCAATACAGAACTGCTCCTTCTGAGGTGAGGAAGGTACCATCAGAGGCCTTGGGGGACCAGTAGAGGTGAGAGGAGGCACTATCAGATGCTAGAATGGTACTGGCAAAAGCCTCAAGGTGACTAGCAGAGGCTTTGGGACTGACTGCTCATCCTCACGCCCACTAAATCACCAGTGATGTGTGTGAGTGCCATTGATTACCGCACAGCAGTTAACCCTTGGTGCAGTGAACTCCACATTCAGTGACTGGAAGTTTCCCTGCACCATTGGCCGACTGATCAAGCACATATATTCCCTTCAACAGTGATCAAAGGCATACTTGCTGAGAAGAGGGCTCTGACCCACCGATGTGTGGCTGAGGTGCATCTTGACAGGTGCCTCCCCGTTCACTGGTTTGCGTGCAAGAACTTGAAGTGAAGTTTGGGATGATGTCTACATCTGAGATTAACATAGAAACATAGAAACTAGAAGCAGGAATAGGCTGTTCAGCCCTTTGAGACTGCTCCGCCATTCATTTTGATCATGGCTAATCATCACATTCAATATAGATACGCAGGGTAGAATAGGTGTAGGGTGCTGCGGCGGCGTGGGCTTGTTGGGCCGAAGGGCCTGTTTCCCGTGCTGGGTTGTTCTTTGTTCTTTGTTCTTTGTAATATCCTGATTCTCCCCTTACCCCTTTAGCCCCTGGAGCAAATCTAATTTCTTCTTGAGATCAGGCAACATTTTGGCCTCAACTACATTCTGTGGTAGTGAATTCCACACATTCACCTCCCTCTGGGTGAAGAAATTTCTCCTCTGTTCTAAGGGGTTGATCCATTATCTTCAAACTATGACTTCTCGTTCTGGACACCCCACCACTGGGGGCATTTTTTTTCTGAATCTCCCTGCCTAACCCTGTTAGAATTTTATAAGTTTCTATGAGAGCTGCACTCATCCTTCTAAATTCCTGTGACTATAATCCTAACCAACTTCGCCTCTCCTCAAATGACAGACCTGTCATTCCAGGAATCAGCCTGGCAAACCTTTGCTGTACATCCTCTGTAGCAAGGAATTGTTTCCTCAGATAAGGGCACCAAAACTGCACACACTACTCCAGATTTGGCCTCACCAATGCCCTATACAATTGCAGCAAAACATCCCTATCCCTGTACTCAAATCCTCTTGCTATGAAGGCCAACATTCCATTAGCCTTCTTTATTATGGCGATAGGACCTAGGTGGGATTGTGATCGGTGCAGACTCGATGGGCTGAATGGCATTATAGGATTCAATAATTCAAAGGACTCTTGGATCTGGCTGGTAGACTGCCTGGGCTGTTGTCCGATGTATTTATGAAGGAAGGGAGATTTAATTAGTGTGTGGCATGGACTTTCTGATACAGGAGACATAACACATGTCAATTTTGTGTGATGGATGATATTGTTCTGAATCCTCACTTGGATTATTGCTGCCCACCTCACAGTTGGCACAGGAATAGTTGATTTCTTCCCAAGCCAACTGGAGAGCTCTCTCCTCAAAATTCAGAGAAGCCTTTCAACACTGATATCCTTTGTATTACAAGCCAACTTGTCCTGCATGAAAACAGATGGAGAGAGTGTAAGCAGGACACGTGGCAGGGCAGATGCCAAGGATTCCTGGCATATGTGGATGGTGAGTGGGACCAGCAAAGTGATGAGGAGATGATCTGCAATGATGATGAAGATGTGTGCAAGAATCCTTTGAGCTGGCTGTGAGTGTACGAGTTGAGAGTGATGAGAAGAGTGACTTACTCCGACAGAGCAGAGGAGATCATTCATCCTTTTGCAGCATGGAATGTCCATCCTCCTGTGCAGGGCATTGGCGCTGACCACAGCTATCACTGGCTCCCATGCTGGGTCAGTGTCCCTGCTAGTTGCTACCCTCCCCGTGTGTGGATTCGGGACAGCACATACTCTCCAAAGCTTCTGGCAGTCAGTTGAGAGAGGGTTCGGTGAACTTGGTGCAGGTTTTCTTGCAGCCATGAATGACCATGAGCCAAGGAGGAGTGGCTGAGTGCTGAGGTGGTCTTTAAATGGAGCACCCCCATGACTAATGATCTACAGTGGTGGCAGGGAGGGCAGGGAATCACAGGCCCCCATCATGGAGCTGGCATTAATCCAGTGGCCTAAATTTACTTTTTCCAAGTGGTTAACAATGTAGCACAAACACCAACCATTGCTGCCAAAGGGCTTAATGCGGCCGGCCCCATTTGCCATTAGATTCCGCCAAATGCATGGGGCCGGATTCTCCGACCTGGGCCGCAGCAGAGATTCTCTGAACCTGCTGCAGTGAATGGAGATTTGGCTGAATGTCAAATTCTCCATTCTCGCTGACAGTGATAGCAGGGCATGAATGGCCGGAGAATTCTACCCATGGAAAATTCCACTCAGGAGGTGGAATCTTCCTTTCCTGCCCATCACGAGAATCATAGCAGATGGGTCATGAAACAGGCAAAGGTCGGGATTTTTCGGTCTTGGGGCGAGAGCAACTGGAAAATCCTGCCCACTGTCTTTCCCAGCCATTACAAGCAATGCTCGATTTTACCAGTGCTCTGTGCCTGCTTTCGGGTGCGAAAACTCGCTAAGGTCAGGCATGAGATTGTTCTCTGGGGGCAGAGGAGGAGGAAGAGAAAGGCTAGATCATTCCCTGGTGGGGAAGAGGGGTAAGAGGAGGGAAGCCGTTGGTTAGCAGGGTAAATGTGTGGGGTTACAGGAATAGGACGTAGGTGGTATTGTGGTCGGCACAGACGTGATGGGCTGAATGGCCTCCTTTGGTACTGTAGGGCCCCTATAAAGCTGTGATCCATGAAAAGATTTCCTGGTATCATTTGCCGGAGGCTATTACGAGGCCATTGGGTGGACTTTGCTTTTCTTCAAATATTTCCGAGGAATCAGTGGAATATACAGACACGAGCTTAGTTTACCATCTCATCCTAGGAGAGCATCTCTAACAATACAGGATGTCTTTAATATAACAGTACAGAGTATATGCTCAAATACTGCAGGACAGTGTAAATCTTACACCAGTATCTTCTGACTTGAGGCAAGAGTACAATGATTGAACCAGACTGATACCGACAAAGCTATTTACCTTCCTGCTATGGGGAAGGAAGCAGAATCTTCAGTTCAAATGTTCCCAAACTGCCTGAACGTTTTGAGATACTGCTACCATCTCTCATATTCTTATGATAATTCCCCCAGTGAATCCATGATCCTTGTGAACTAGAGTCCACTTGTGGTATTTCATCCATTGTACAATGTGGCACTTTGCTATTCATAGGTTCAGATCACAAGCCTGAAACTGAGTGTCCATGAGGGTTTGTGAGTCATGAGGAGCAGCTGAATTGTGTAGTACAACAATCTGTAACATCACAGTGGCTCACCAGCACCTACTCAAGGTCAGTTAGGGATGGATAACAAATGCTGGCCCAGCCAGTGTTAAGACCTTTGTCTGATGTTATATGAGAAAGTGCCCCAATTTGAAACACTGGTTCATCGAGGTGTATAGTTTTTATGAATTAATGTGAGGAGCAACGTATAACCCAGTGAGAAAATAGTCCAGTCTTCATGTAAGCCACTAATAAAAAGTATTTATTAAAGTACAAGAAAATAAACACAAGAAGAAAGGCCAAAAGCACTATGACACTTAAATACATTTAATAGCTAAACACACCATTTTATCTGAAATTACCTTTTGTTCCCAACAAATAAGCACATTCCCTGAACTCACTGAGACACCACTTTTCCCAAATAATATCCAATTTAGTAACTCTATAAGTCAAATCCAGCTCATATTGCCACATAATACAGCTTAGATACCAGTTCTGGAAATCCATCTTTTCCTGGTTCAGCGAAAGTACAAAACTGTGTCTTTTAGAGGAGCATGTCTGCAATCTGCCATGGCTCTGGATGTTAGATGGAACGTGCCTTCATGGCTGTGATCAGAGATGGAACTGGCCTCTCTGAAGAATTTGGCCTGCCTGGCTGTTGGATGGAAAACAAACCTCTCGGTCAGTTGGATGTAAAACTAGCCTCCTCCCCAGGATGCAGGGATTAATGTTTGCAAGTATCATCAGCCAAAGGTTAATCTTATTCAGCCTCTTCCTGGGATGCTAACATCCAACTAATCTGGTTTACTCCAGAGGGTATTAAGAGATTGTTGGACACAGATGAAGCAAAGGACATTGATGTAAAGCTTAAGAAATGTGCACCAGACTAGCTGCCCCCATATCGACCTGTTGCTGTGCAGCTATGAGACTGAGCGCCTCCTATTAAATGTGTCCTAGTCACAAAGCAATACAAGGTAAAAGTAACTCATAATTCCAACCGCCTCCCAATCATACGGAAATGTGGCTGGTGACCTGGTAGCAGTCTTTAAGATCTTTGAGAATGTTTGTAAAGTAGATGTAGAGCAGATGTTTGCACTCAGGAAGGAGACCAAAATCATGAGCCATAAGGAAAAGGTACTCTCTGATAAATCCAAAGAGAGTTCAGGAGAAAATGATATAGCCAGGGTGTGCAACTAGGTGTACCTAAGGTGGACAGCATAACCAGAAAGTAAAGCACGTGAGGGAGAAAGCAATAGAAGGTGATGTTGATTGTGTTGAGAAGAAGAGTGAGAGGAGAGTGTGAACACAAGCATGGACCAGCTGGGCTGAATGGCCCTTTTTTCTGCCCTATATTCTATATGGATTTTATGTGCTTTTGCTCACAAGCCATTTCTTTGAAAAAAAAAGATAAAACACTTGAAGGTATCTATTTGAATAACTAGGCTATTAAGCGTATCTTGTCTCCAAATCCAAATGTTTACACATTGGAAATCCATCAAAATAAAACACAAAAACTTTCACAATTTCAAATGTTTGCTTTTAAAACTTGGAGAGCTGCAAAGAAAAGAATAACTAATGACTACAGCAGGCAGTTAATTTAGTGATAGCTAAAAATTAATGCAATGCAAATTAATGCAGCTGGCCTGGCTATTTAGAGAAGAGTACTTGGAGTAGAATTAATGAAATGAAATCATTCAACTAAAGCATGGGACCAATATAATAATATACATGTTCATCTTCTGGTAATGGTGTAGTGCGTGACAGGGGTATGCGCTCGTTTCATTCAGATTTAATCAATCAAATATGTTTTCTTTTGTCTGTTTGTTATTACTTGTCATTTATTTTTCTGGTCATGTTTAAATTCTTTCTCAAAGTTAAATTCTATTCTAATGAGCATTTTGCACTTTGCACTACGTTTTGCTTTCCATACCTGTTCTAACTATGGGGACTGTCAATGCACTTGTCTGAAAGTAAACTAACCATTTAAGGCCAGATGATGATTCTAATAAAATGTGACTCATTATTTATTTCACTCTGAAGTACGATAAACGAGGCACACTACAAGATGAGGAATATTGTTTCATTAAATTAAAATGGATTATACATTTTAGCATCCTAGATAATTCTGTCACTACAAGAATAACCAACGACAATAATCACAAGTCATAGAATCCTGACAGTGCAGAAAAAGGCCATCTGATCTACTGAGTCAGCACTGACAACAGTCCCACCAAGGCCCATAGCCCCTAAGAATCACCCTGAAGCTAAGGGGCAATTTAGCATGGCTAATCAACCTAACCTGCACATCTTTAGACTGTAGGAGGAAACTGGAGCACTCAGAGAAAACCCACACAGACATGGGGAGAATGTACAGACTTCTCACAGAAAGTGACCTGAGGCTGGAATTGAATCCAGACTCCTGGTGCTCTGAGGCAGTAGAGCTAACCACTGTGCCACCATTCCACCCTACCATATCAGTACCACTGTGCCACATCAGTGGTAGGAAAAATACTGGAATCTATTCCAAAAGATGTGATAAGTGGATACTTGGTCAGTAATAATCTGATTGGGTATGGATTTACAAATGGGAAATTTGCTGGAATTTTTAATGATGTTACTAACAAAACTGATAAAGGAGATTTGATGGACATGTATTTAAACTTTCAGAAGGCTTTTGATAAAGTCCCCTCCAAGAGATGATTCAGCAAAATCAAACTAATCAAACCGTCTAATGCTTCAGTTGTACAGAACGTTGGTTAGGCTGCATTTGGAGTACTGGGTCCAGTTCTGGTCACCTTACTACCGGAAGGACATGGAGACCCTGGAGAGGGTGCAGAGGAGGTTTACCAGGATGTTGCCTGGCATGGAAGGACCGAGTTACGAGGAAAGGTTGGAGAAACTGGGGCCCTTCTCCTTAGAAAGACGGAGATTAAGGGGGGATCTGATAGAGGTGTATAAAATAATGAAGGGAATAGATAGAGTCAACAGTGGCAGGCTTTTCCCTGGACTGGGGACAATTACGAGAGGTCACAATCTAAGGGTGAGGGGGGAGAAGTATAATTTGGATACTAGAGGAAGGTTTTTCACGCTGAGGGTCGTGGGGGTATGGAACGCGCTACCGAGTAAGGTGGTGGAGGCAGGCACGTTGGACTTGTTTAAGGTTTACTTAGATAGACACATGAGCGAAACAGGGATGGAAGGTTATAGTAGACGGTATTAAATAGGGTCAGAGCCTTGGGATGACACTGGAAATGTAGTATTACATGTTAATATTTTGTTTCTTTTAATTAACAGGTGTCGGTCCACCTTGTTGTCAAATGAGGGGCATGCACACGGTGGGTCGTGCGTGGGCTGCTCTTGGAGGTTTCGAGAGTGGCCTAGTACTTCGTGTCATTGTGTGTGCTTAATCCTGGACCAGCAGACAGGCACCACAACAGTTCAGTGACTATCACTGCTAGCTGTGCAGATACATGGATTTGGGCCTGTGTCTGTGGGAGTTTGCGCATTCTCCCTGTGGTTGCGTGGGTTTCCTCCAGGTGCTCCAGTTTCCTCCCACACCCCAAAGATGTGCTCTTAGGCTGATTGGAGTACCAAATTGACCCTACACTATTCTCCCCTGAATCTGGCTACATTAGGGGTACCATTCACATACACACGGGACAGGGTAGGTTTAGGAAAATGCTTTGTTGAAATGGCGGCGCGGGCTCATTGGGCCGAAGGGCCTGTTTCCCGTGTTGGGTTGTTCTTTGTTCTTTGCTCTTTGTTTAAACCACATAGAATTGGAGGCAACATACTATCAACATTGATTCAGGATTGGCGAACAGGCAGAAAACAGAGGGTAGGAATAAATGGATCATTGTCACGTTGGCAGGCCATGGCTAGTGGGGTAGGGCAAGGATCAGTACTTGGGCCCAAGCTGTTCACAAGATGTACCAATGATTTGGAATTGGGGACCAAACACAATATTTCCAAGTTTGTGGATGAAACAAAGCAAGGCGGAAGTGTGAGATGATGAAGATATAAATTGTTTACAGAAGGATTTGACAGGATTTTCTGGCCACGATCACCCCAAGACTTGAAAATCCTGCCTGAGGTCAACAGACCTTTGCATGGTCCACCTCATTCCCCCACGCTATAAATTCCCGTGGTGGATAGGATGGGAAAATCCCACCCATTGAGTGGATAACAACATGGCAGATGGAATATAATGTTGGAAAATGTGAGCTAAACCATTTTGGTAGAAGGAATAGATATGCAGAGTGCTTCCTAAATGGTAAGAAATTAGAAAGTGTAGACGTACAAGGGGAACTGGGTGTCCTTGTCCATAAGGCACCGAAAGATAACATACATTAACAATAAGCTATTAGGAAGGCTAATGAAATGTTAATCTTTATCACGAGAAGATTTGAGTACAGGAATAGTATGGCCTTTCTTCAATCATACTGGAGCTTATTTAGACTGCACCTGGAGAACTGAGTGCAGTTTTGGTCCCCTTACCACAGAAAGGATATTATTGCCATAGAAGGAACGCAATGAAGCTTCACCTGACTTGGTTTGGGGATGACGGGACTGTTTTATGAAGAGAGACTGGGCGAACTTGGCCAATTTTTTCTTGAGTTTTGAAGAATGATATAATTGAAACATGCAGAAAAGCTGGACAATACCAAGGCTTGAGTAAGCTGTGTAAGTAACATTCAAGCACACACAAGTATCAGGAAATTATTGTCTCCAAGAGGGAATTTAACCATCGTCCCTTTACATTTAATTGCATTACCCTCGCTCAATCCCAAACTGTCAACATCATGGGGGTTACTTTTGACCAGAACCTAACAAGACGAGTCATAGAAATTGTGGTTACAAGCATAGGTCAGAGCGAAGAGCCAGGATTCTTCTAGCCTACTGTTCCGCTGGAGTAGCGTAGCAAGCTGGGAGACGTCAGTGGCCAGTGTCCGGCTGATTGTGAGTCCTCCAGGTCTTTTCATTCAATTAATCAATCCTGTGCTGGACATCAGCTCTGAGTTGATTGCCATATGGAAAATGACATTTCCACTCGATTAGCAGATCCAGGATGGCATTCTCCATGTCTGCTAATGTCACCGCACTCCCCCCCCCCATGCCAGGATAGATTCCCACCAGCATGGTTTACCACTACTCCCCACCAATGGGGATCAGGCATGCTCACTCCACTGATGGGGACAGAAGTCATTGAGCCACCCCCAGAGAATGGGAAAGGGAGCTGTCCCTTGGACAGTGCCATCCTGGCACTGCCCACTGGGTACCCTGGCACAGCAGGGCTGGCCATAGTGGTGGTCGGGGTTGACCATGAGGCTGGAGATTGGTCTGGCTTGGAGCATAGGGGGTCAGGGCCAACCATGGGAAGGATGGGGAGATTGGGGCTGGCCTTTGGGGCTGGTCTGGGCGTGAGGGGTCGGTTAGGCCAGCAATCAGGGTGGGTGTTGGAATAAAAAACGGGAGGCCAATGATTGGGAGACAATGGCGGGGTGGGGGGGAGGGGAGGATGCAGTGGGTGAAGCGTGCATGCGCTGATATTCCTACTGACAGATCAAAGCATGAACAGTGGCCTGCTCAGCATGTTGATTCTGACCTCTTTTGTGTGGAGCACAGAGAGCCGGAGATTTGTTCAGCTCAGTACGCCCAAAAAAATGGGTGGGAAATTCTCCCGCCCACTGGGCACTTAGTTTTTTTGGAGAATCCCGGTCAAGGAATCCTGTGGCAAATAATTCACCTCCTTATACCCCAAAGCCCCTATCTACAAAGCGCGTGTCAGCGAGCTGGTGAAATCCCCCCTGCATTTTTTTATCTTTGATACTCATTAGCAATGCAATGTACTTATCCAATTTAAAGTCAGGGAGGACTAACAGGGTAATATGTGAAACTATGGTGATAGCATTTGAGTGGGATTGTTGTCAGTGCAGGCTCAATGGGCCAATTGGCCTCCTTCTGCACTGCAGGGATTCTATGATTCCGTAATGTAACACAAGGCAAGACGCGTCTTCAAGAACCTTTTGTCAGCCATTAGATAAATTAGCAGTCTTCAGGTCACTCATTCTATGTTTCCTACACTTGTTACTATTGTATCATGTCACTTGTCTGCAGGTCACAGAGTCTAAGCTTGGACGCCATGCCCCACGTTTCTTATGCTGTTTGTAAGCCCGATTTAATGCTTCTCACACTATTGTAGACTAAAGATCATACAATATCTGACATTTTTAAAAACGAATTTCTGATGTTACATTACACAGCAGGCAGCCCCAAAACATCTGCGAATATTTTGTTTCCTATTGTGCTGTGTGCAACATGGCAAATCTTGAAAGTACAAGATTTGACCTTTAAAGAATCAACAATAACAGATGGATGGTTAGAACTGGACAACCAGGTGGGAGCGCAGAAAACAGATTATGTAGGCAGTAGGGAAGTTTGGGATGCCATTGACCATAATTATTTTTTTCGAGGAATGATTAAGCGCTATACATGGTTACACACAGAGCTTTATAACAGGAAAAATAGCTGGCGGTTGTGCTTTCATCTCCTCGCTGAAAGGACAAGTTTATGACTGGACGGATTGTTAGATGACAAAAGGCAGAATATATCAGATTGTGGCAGTGGGGGAAAGGAAAAGTCATGGAAAAGTTATTCATCCGATAAAGAACATTGTTTCAAAATTTGAAGTTATCGAAAAATGTAAAATTGCTATTTCTTTGGAAATAGCTTTTTGAAAATGGAATAAATGTACAAATGAACCAAAAATATTAATATAATTTTTAATAAAAAATACTTTCTCTTTCATGACATTTCAGCTGATTCTGTGCAATAATAGGTCAACTGGATAGCACTTGAAAAAAAAATTTATTCTGAATAACTGCCGGGTGTATCAAAATTGAAAGGGTTAATAATCACTGGAGTTTAAAAATCACAGGGGTGATTCTCCCAGCTGGGAGCCATGAGCCAAAGCTGTTTAATGAGTCCCCCACTGGGTATCACCGCCTCCATGCGAGTCCGATCACCAGATTTCCAGTCAGCTCCACACCGGAAATCGGAAATCATGGGGTTGCGGGGATAGGACTTGGGTGGGATTGTTGTCGGTGTGGGCTCGATTGGCCGAATGGCCTCCTTCTGCACTGTTGTGGGTTCTATGGTTCCATGACCACAGTTACAGTAAGGAATGCATTGTCCAGCAGTTCATTCCATCCACAATAGTCTTTAAATGTCTTTCCATGCGGCCTGGGTTGGCACTGCTGCTTCACAGCTCCAGGGACCTGGGTTCGATTCCTGGCTCGGGTCACTGTCTGTGTGGAGTTTGCACATTCTCTTCGTGTCTGCATGGGTTTCATCCGGGTGCTCTGGTTTCCTCCCACGGTCCAAAAATGTGCAGGTTAGGTTGATTGGTGATGCTAAATTGCCCCTCAGTGCCCTGAGAAGCATAGGTTAGAGGGAATAATGGGTAGGGTGGGATTGTGGTTGGTGCAGACTTGATGGGCCAAATGGCCTCTTTCTGCACTGTAGGGATTCTATTTCTATTCTATGCCACTTGGGAAGGTAAACTGACATGCACAACTGTTCATAACCTGTGCACAGTACTGAACATGTTGCAAGCAAAACTTCAACAATTTAATTTATCCCCTTGATCTATCCTGCTATATTTCATTTAGCACCTCGAAGTAGTTACATAAATCAAACTGTTTGGCAGTTAGCTTCTGTTTCTTAGATTGGAATTCCAACAGACTTTGTTTAGCTGCTGTATTTAAATTGCTTTGTAGTGTTAGGTTCTTGGTTGAGCAATGATTTGCTCTATGCACTCAAAAGAAATGATAATGTTAAGAGTAACAGTAAATCCAAGGGATGCACTGGTTTCAAATGGATGCATGCTTATTAATTCAGAAAATAGTTGTATAGGTTCGAACATGAACCACTTCAGGGTTTATCCCTCAAAAATTGTGAATACATTTCAGGAATTTGAAGAGAGAAAGAAGAGACTGATCATGTCCAGGGAGAAAAGAGGAAAAGTGGAAACATCCCTAGTCAAGGAGGAGGCTAAGGAGAAACCACTGAGGTGTGTGTAGTCAGGGAGAGGTACAAAATAGCAAGAGTATGGGGGATTAGAATCAATCAATGTTGTTCAGCTCTAGTTGGAATTTATTGCTAGTAGGGGATTCAGGCTAACTCCCACCACATTGTTAAATTAGCTCGTTAAGAGCAGGTAGGTGGTAAGCAACAGATCCCTCATGGTTTATGTGGGATGTCAAATGTTGGACGTTGTGAACTTTGTGAATGCAAAGGCAGCACATTAGCAGTAACTGCCAGGCAGCAGAGCTCATGAAGCTGAGATTGGAGAGTAGCTGACCACAGGCTGCAACCTCCGAGATGACAATTGATTTCTGGATAATGGTCACCTAGAAAGCAGGTCAGGACAAAAGCATAGTAGCAATAAATAAGACTAATTCTTTTTTGGAATGGAAAGAGGAATAAATCATAGGCGCAGGCAGTCCAAATTTCAGCAACTGTTCAACTGAGACGCTGAAGAAGAATCTGAACACAGGTGCCCATTTCTCCAAACTGAAATTGCTTCCAACATTCAAGATCACTGTGATTTACAGCACAGTGGCATAGTGGTTTGCACTACTGCTTCACAGCACCAAAGACCTGGGTTCAATTCCAGCCTAGGGTGACTGTGTGTAGTTTGCACATATTCCCTGTGCCTGTGTGTGTTTCCAAAGATGTGTAGATTAGGTGGATGGTAAACACGTGAGGTTACAGGGATAGGATAGAGGGTGGGCCTGGGAAAGATGCTCTGTTGGAGAGTCACTGAAGACTCGATGGCCTCCTTCTGTACCATAAGGATTCTATAATTTTATTCTGAGATACAGTGTCTCAGAAGTATGCTGTTTTTAGGCACACATGGCACCTAAATGAAACAGCTGAGAGGCTCCTCAATGAAATGATTTACCTTGTAGGATCTGGGAATGCAAAATTCAAATGCAAATGGGCAACCTTTGTACCCCATGTTCCATTTAGTTTGTACTGGTCCTAACCTTAAAGGAGCAGTGACCTCTCGCAAAAGAGGTACGGGAGAAAAATTGTAAGTATTTCTACTGGATAGAAACAAACTGTAGCATGTTGCCAACATATTTGAGACCTCCACCCCTTCAGAATAACCTATACCCCGGAAAATCTGACCTGTTGGCTAGTTTAGCACAGCAACCAGTTGATTCCATGCCCTCGCTGAGGGGGCAGCTGCAGAGGGGCATTTTCATTTTGCTGGCAGCATTTAACTTAGGCCTAAAGACGTTTGGCCCAGGCGTCAGGTTGGCACTGACCAGAAGGTGGGCCCATTGCATCACTAACTTCACGTCTACATGGGCACATGTCAAATTTCTCAAATCATAGAGTTTGGAAATTCTGAGGCAGGCAGTGATAGTAACTCAGAGGTGGGTGACCCTGTGGCACCTTGACATAGGGAAATTTACCAGGTGTGGGAAAGGGGGGAGAGGGAAGTGAAAGACAGATGAGCCACAAGATAGAAAAGGTCATGGTGAGAAGTCACGGTGGCAAAGTGGTTAGCACTGCTGCCTCATAATGTCAGGGAGCTGGATTTGATTCCCAGTTTGGATCACTGTCTGTGCGGAGTCTGCACGTTCTCCCTGTGTCTGTGTGGGTTTCCTCTGGGTGCTCCAATTTCCTCCCAGTCTGAAAGACATGCTGGTTAGGTGCATTGGCCACGCTAAAATTCTCCCTCAGTGCACCCGAACAGGCGCCGGAGTATGACAACGAGGGGATTTTCACAGTAACTTCATTGCATTGTTAATCTAAGCCTACTGGTGACACTAAACAATAAACTTAAATGTCATGTTGTTTCTGCAGAACAAATGTGAAGAACGCCATTAAAGGCGTGGCAAAAGTTATCAGATGAGATAGAGAGAGAGGGAAAGAGAGAGCAACCAAAAATCATGGTCCATGCAAGAACTAATGACTCAGATAGAAACAGGTTTGAGCGTTTACTGGATTAACCACTAGATTATAAACAGAATCTCTAGGACAGTAAATGCTAGGTTATTTCCAATATTGCATATGAACAGGTTAAAGGGACAATGATTAGGCAGTTCAAGGTTTACTATAATATTTTCAGAATGGATACCAATGGATAATGGGGTGACTGGTTGCCAGTATTAATGAAGGTTAGTGAAGCCACGTTGGCACAGTTTACAACAAATTCACCAAGAGTGAACCTGTAATGGGGTCTCCCCAAGGGCTCAAAGGTCAGTATATCCACCTGGGAGAGAGGGACATTACCAGACAATGGCCTGGCAATGCCTCCTGGCACTGCCCCTTGGCACAAGTTGACACTGCCAGGTTGGCACCATGCCATGTGTGTTACAGGAATAGGGCCTGGGTGGGGTTGTGGTCGGTGCAGACTTGATGGGCCGAAAAGCCTCCTGCTGCACTGTCGGGATTCTATGATTCTATTCATTGATGATCTGGAGATAAAACTGACATGTTTATCTCCAAAGAAATACATCAGTTTCCTTGCCGGAAACAACACTCTCTCATTTTTTGGTAAGATTTAAGCCCAATATTTCCATTCTGTTTGATTATCTGGTTGAGAAAGTGTGTGTCTAATACTTAATGCTCTCTTTTAGATTTTACACCCCATCCTTGATGATCTATGACTCCAGTTTGTTCATCTGCACATTGCAAGTACATGGATTTAACTTCGGGTTTCGTGAGTGTGTACCTAATCCCTGGTGGTGTAGCAAGTTGATGCATTTATTGCCCTGGCTGATACAACTAAACTAAAATGCACCTAATAACTGATTATTTAATGGTATAGTGACTATCACTTATACTTAGTGAATTTGATGCCTATAATCTACTGGGAATGGTATACATTTGTTACTGATGGAGTAATTGTGATAGTCAGTTAGTTAGGACATGTTTTGAGTATTAGCTTTATAAATTTGCTGTTCTTGTTAAAATCATCTTTCAGCTTCAGAGGATCCACACTTTGCAGCCTGAGTTCAAATCTTCTGCAGGTTAGTACTGCTAGAGACACCAGCTTAGTGTCTCAATGTTCTGAATGATGAAGCTTGGTTTACAGAGGTTATTATACAGTTCTCTGCACCAATTAGGGCAGTGTGGTGGTGCAGTAGTTAGCACAGCTGCTGCATAGCACCAGGGATCCCAGGTTCAATTCCAGCCTCAGAAGACTTGACTGTGTGCAGTTTGCGCATTCTCCCCATGTCTGCGTGGGTTTCCTCTGGGTCCTCTAGTTTCCTCCCACTTTCCAAAGATGTGCAGATTAGGTTGATTGGCCATACTAAATTGACCCTTAGTGTCAGGGGGATTAGCAGGGTGAATATGTGGGGTTATGGGGATGGGGCCTGAGTGGGATTGTTGTTGGTGCAGACTCGAAGAGCTGAATGGCATCCTTCTGAACTGTAGGGATTCTATTCTAGGTTATCAGTCCGAGATTTCCTCATTGCGTCAACACTGTGAAGTCACCATGGAAGCAAGATGATATATTCAATAGTATATTTTCATATAATTGTAAGCATAATGTACTAAATTATGATCAGAGCCATTGAGTTATGGTGACCATAATGTAACATGGTGACCATATAACATTTTGTTAAATGGGATTCCACAATTTCATCTGTTTGTGATTAGTTCCAGTGACCTGTGGTGATCGTATGAAATAAGTTATTTTCCACTACATCCGATTATGTGATGTTTTTTCAGATTCCAGCACTGTTTTGGGATTGCTTTCTGCTATTCCGTTTTTCTTGCCCACAACTGAGTGGCTTTGCTCATGATAAAGTAGGGATCAGATATTCCGAGGTGCCCTTTCAATCACTGTACAAAAAAAAGAGGGAATCTAGGCCAGCAAATGGGACATTAAAAGCACGTTTGCGCTTTTAGTCATATCATAAAATTATAATTGTCTTCAGTTTGTATTACCTTATTAAATAGAAGTGAATTTGAATATTTATCCCAGTTCATCAAGTTGTGATGTACAACTGACATGAACTAATCATTTGTTTTATACTCATATAAATGTCCAGCACTAAAGACTTAAGCCACCAAAAGTGAGTTTTAAAGTTATTTTAAATTTATTTATTAGTATCGCAAGTTAGCACTGCAATGCAATTATTGTGAAAATCTCTAGTCGCCACATACCAACGCCTGTCAGGTACACTGAGGGAAAATTTAGCATGGCCAACGCACCAAACTAGCATGTCTTTCTGACTGTGGGAGGAAATGGTAGAACCGAGAGGAAACCCACACAGATACAGGGAGAATGTGCAGACTCCACACAGACAGTGACCCAAACCAGGGATCAAATCCATGTCCCTAGCGCTGTGAGGCAGCAGTGCTAATCACTGTGCGATTGTGCTGTCCATGATGTTGAGTATTGGTGCGCTTATGCTGATGTCACAGAATTAACAACATTTAACTATCTGAAGCATTAGGTGAACATGTTTCTCTCATTACAGGAAGGATGTGGAAGCCATTGAAAGAGTGCAGAGGATACTTACAAGGATATTACCTGGATTGGGTGGCATGCCTTATGAGGATAGTTTGAGAGAGCTTGGTGTTTTCTCCTTAGAGAGGCGAAGGATGAGAGGGGACCTGATAGAGGTGTATAAGATGATGAGAGGTATTGATCAGGTGGACTCTCAGAGGCTTTTTCCCAGGGCTGAAATGGCTGCCACAAGAGGACACAAGTTTAAGGTGCTGGGGAGTAGGTATAGAAAGATGTCGGGGAGTAGGTATAGAAGAGATGTCAGGGATAAGTTTTTCACTCCGAATATGGTGGGTGAGTGGAATTGGTGGTGGAGGCAGATTCATCAGGGTTTTTTAAGAGAGTTCTGGATGAGTACATGGGACTTAATAGGTTTGAGGGTTATAGGTAAGCCTAGTAGTAGAGATACGATAGGCGCAACTTGTGAGCTGAATAGCCTCTTTGTGCTGTAGTTTTTCTATGATTCTATGTTTGTGCATCTCTTTTACACTCTGCTAGCTCTATCAAATTACCTTAAAAATGGGAAAATTAAATTTAAGTCATTGTCAATATCAGTGCCTTGAAAAAAAAGACAAAGAATTTGCTAATGAGTTATCATTCTGTAAAAGAAAAAAAAATCAGAATTATATTTCAAGTTTGGATACAAAGAAGAAACAACTTTAAACAATGTGGAATAACAACATAGGGGGAGGGGGTGGATGGTGTAGTGGTATTGCTGCTGGCTAGTAATCCCGAGACCAAAGGTCTCACGTTCTTGGGACCTAAGTTCAAATCATGCCACGGCAGAGAGTGAAATTTGAATTCAATGCACAACCCTGGAATTAAAAACCTAATTATGACCACTGTCAATTGTCATAAAAACCCATCTGGTTCACTAATGTCCTTTAGGGGATGAAACCTGCCATCCTTACCTGGTTTGGCCTTGACCCGACTCCAGATCGACATCAATGTGATTGACTCGTAACTGCCCTCTGAAATTGTGCAGCAAGCCACTCAGTTCAAGGGCAACTAGGGATGGACAATAAATGTTGGTCCAGCCAATGGCACCCACATCCTATGACTGAATTTTAAAAATCATTAATTGTGGGTAAATATGCAAATGTTTAAGACATATTGTTGCAACAGATGGATGAAACAGTTTTGTACACAAAGAAAGAACTACAGTCTGAATTTTATGTTTGGTGCAGGAGTACATTCCAGTCCCACTCCCACCCTTCATTGGCTCCCAACAGCGAAGCTGATTAACTGCCAGTCAGCATGAAATGAGGTGGAGGAAGTGCAGTTGTCAAGACAAGTGAGGGTGCAGGCGGATGGTATCACACAAGTTCCCCGAAGGCTGACAACTGTGAAGATGCCTCAGGGAACTGCAGAATTGTTGGAGGGATATCAACAGGCAAAGAATGCCTGAGGCACAATGAACAACTCACAATGAACAACTCACAATGAACAAATACATGGGAATTAACAAACCACAAACAAATCTTGGGCATCTTATCCTGCGTGGGATAGAAAATGGTGTAGAAACGTGAATGCCACTTGGCTGATTGGTTTGTGTGCCAAACGTAAAAGCGCCCAGGTGGCATTAAAATCAGGACAATTCCATGTTTAATGGACGTAATTGACCTCTTAATTGTTTGCGGGTGCGTTTCCTTCTCCCATAATGTTGTACGAGGGTGCCATTGTGTGGGGACACATACATATGGGATCTTGTTGCATGAATTCACGCAAGTTTGTGTCAGGCGCGCACTGGTTCAAGCTCCGTAAAATTCTTAAAATAACCCGTGTGTTTAGATGAGTACAGGTTTGGAAGTCTCGGCAAAAAGTCTGACTTTGTAATGTCAGTAATGTTGCAAGAACCCTGCAGTCAAATCTGCCCCTTATACAACACATTAGCCTCCTGAGTGATGAATGAGTAGCTTTTGGCATAGTCACATGTTTTTTTTTAGCACATTAAAATGTATAAAGTATTCGGTATAAATTACTATGAATTCTATTAACTGTTTATTCGACCTTCATTGAGTTTGCAGGGCCAGGGTAACCTTGTTACTCTTCATCATTTCATGCTTTTGACTTTTAATTATTTTGTAGTACCCGAGCTTTATTGAGTCTCCCAGTCAAAAGTATTAATGATTCACATGTCAGAGGGTTTTTATTTTAACCTCAGGAAGTTTGGTCATCATGGCTTTAAAAGCTGTTATCCTTGTGAAATGAAGGGGAACATTAATTGAAATGGGCTTGATTTACTACGTACACATTTAACACTAATTGCCACCCAAGAAGACATGACAGGAGAAAATGGAAAAATACAGGCCAGAATTCTTCTGTCCTGCCTGCCATGGGAATTGTAGTGAGCAGGGGAGAAGGGGGCGGACCATGTAAAAGGTCCACTGACTTCAGGCTGGATTCCCTGGTTGAGGCAAACACGGCTGGAGAATCCTGTCCACAATCTTTCCATTCTTTCTGACACCAGACCTCCCTGTGTAGTACCGATGGGAGGCTTCTCTATAGGTTCCTGCAATATCCCTCTTTTCAAATACGGACAACAATCCCACTTGATCAGTGTCGTTCCAGGAGACTAATAATTAGCCATGGCAAAAAAAATTAAATATCACTACAATTGGCAAAAGGTCAGCTGCAGGCAAGAGAGGGGGCTATTTTTCTAGCAATCTTAGGCAATGGCCTAGTGGTATTATCACTGGACTGTTAAACCAGAAACTCAGCTAATGTTCTGGGGATCTGGGTTCGAATCACGCCATGGCAGATGGTGGAATTTGAATTCAACAAAAAATAATCGTGCTTTTCTGGTTGGCAGTTCGTGACTAGTGGAGCGCCGCAGGGATCTGTGCTGAGGCCTCAACTGTTTACCATTTACATAGATGATCTGGAGGAGGGGGCTGAGTGTAGGGTATCAAAATATGCTGATGACACGAAGATGAGTGGAAAAGTGAATTGCGTGGAGGGTGTGGAAAGTCTGCAGAGAGATCTGGATCGGCTGAGTGAGTGGGTGAGGTCCTGGCAGATAACGTTAGCAAATGTGAGGTTATCCAATTTGGTAGAAATAATAGTAGGAGGGATTATTATTTAAAGAGAGAAAAGCTGCAGCATGCTACAGTGCAGAGGGACCTGGGGGTCCTTGTGCATGAATCGCAAAAACCCAGTCTACAGGTGCAGCAGGTGATCAAGAAGGTGAATGGAATGTTGGCCTTTATAGCGAGGGGGGATAGAATATAAAAGTAGGGAGGTCTTGCTGCAACTGTACAGGGCACTGGTGAGGCCGCAACTGGAGTGCTGTGTGCAGTTTTGGTCCCCTTATTTGCGAAAGGATATATTGGCCTTGGAGGGAGTACAGAGAAGGTTCACTGGGCTGATACCTGAGATGAGGGGGTTGGCCTATGAAGAGAGATTGAATACACTGGGCCTGTACTCGTTGGAGTTTAGAAGGCTGAGGGGGGATCTTACAGAGACGTATGAGATAACGAAGGGGCTAGATAGGGTAGAGGTAGAGAGGTTCTTACTGCTTAGAAAGGATAGAAGAACTAGAGGGCGCAGCCTCAAAATAAGGGGGGGGCAATTTAGGACAGAGTTGAGGAGGAACTTCTTTACTCAAAGGGTGATGAATCTCTGGAATTGTCTGCCCATTGAAGTGGTGGAGGCTACCTCGTTGAATATATTTAAGTCACGGGTAGATAGGTTTCTGATAGACAGGGGAATTAAGGGTTATAGGGAGAAAGCGGGAAAGTGCAACTGATCCACTTCAGATCAGCCATGATCTTATTGAATGGCAGGGCAGACTTGAAGGGCTAGATGGCCTACTCCTGCTCCTATTTCTTATGTTCTTATGTTCTTATAAATAAAGTTACTAGAAGTAAGTCACTGGCCATGTGACCTGCCTGACAGCCTGATCGTTGGCCAGCACAGCAACCCTGGATCACTGTCCCTCCGATTCCCCCACCCCTGATCACTGGCCCCCGGATACGTCCAGGCCAGCCTCAGTGCAGAATGGCAGAGGGAGCCCCCACCCCCAAACACATCGATCTCCCCCCAGAGACCTGCCCGCATCTGGCCCCATCCCCTTGGCACTGCATGATGCCTGGTGGGCAGTTCCAAGGCACCCCCTGGGCGTTGTCATTTTGTCCTTGGGCAGTGCCAAGGTCCCAACTGGCACTGCCAAACTGGCAATGTTGAGGGGCACGCATCCGTACCTCGACCTCCTGGAGGTCCTCCACGGCCACCCTTCTCTCTAGCGGGTTCAAGCCGCCAACTCCTCGCTATTGGGAAGCTGTTGTCAACTCCACTAGAGTGAACCGGTCCTGACAGAGGGGGACTGAAGTCTCCGGGCCCACTAGTCAGATTCAACACCTCATTTAAATAATTTATTCACCTCCGCATCGATTTCTGGAGTGGAACTGACAGTGCCGGAAGTCCAGCAGCCAGAGATACATGGAGTCCTTAGCACCCAGTGGGAAGGCCGCTACACAGCCTCCGCTTGAGTCTTCAGGCCTGCAGCATGGGTGGAACAGTGCAGGAGACGGGGAAAATTGCCCCTGGAGACTTAGGGCCCGATTTTACCATTTGGAGTCGAAGGGCTGGATCCGGGCGTAATAAAGATCCGGGCCTAGAATCCTCTTTGCAGTGCGCCCATAGGCTCTCAGCCAGCTCCAGTCCGATCTGTGTTGTGGGTGGGGCTTAGCATTACTGCTACGATCGGAGCTCTGACTGCGTGTCCGAAGTTAGAAAAAGATGTGAAAAAGATGACCCCTCCTCCCCACTGGAGGAATGAATTCCTCCTCCCAGAGTGGATGCACCAGACAAGGATCAGCCCTCTCGCACCCCTGCCCCCTGCTCTGACCCACTTTCCTCCTCCTGCAACCCCCCTCCCAAAGGATGATTTGGGTCAGAGAGCCGTTGCAGGCTCTGAAGCCGCTTCGGAGGTTCCCCTGCAAAATAAAAATCGGATTTTTATTTTGCAGGTCGTTTACAGCGCGGATCCAAATCGGACCAGAAGAAGGTAAAGTGGAATTTGGTGGGAGGGTTGGGCGCGCGAGTCATTAAATCGATTTAGATGCATGCTAATGCACCCGAATCGGGTGTCGGTCAAGCCACAATCTGCTCGGAACCAGGTGCAGATCGTGTTAAAGACCAACGCCAAAAAATCAGGCCCTTTGTGCAGAGATGTAGGAGGATGTAAATAGGCTGGGGATAAAGGCTTGGGGGAGATGTGGAGTAAAATGTTAACAGCAGGAACATTATTGATACTGATATAATTATCATGTCAGATCACAAGGCTTGGAAGTAAGACAGGTCTTGAAGAGAGCAGAAGCCATTAGTTCCTGTGACAACCCAAGTGCTAACTAGAAATAAATAGTTCTGGCTCAAAAGAATCTGGACTCTTGCAGCACTTTTGGGAAACTATCCCCAAACTCTGTCTAAACACTTGCAACAAAACAACTGGATTGAAAAGAGACATTCTATTTCCAGGCAGAGAATCTATTTCAAAGTATTTGCAATGGAACTGACCCACTTTAAACTTCTAGAAAGATAGAATTGATTTGAATTTTATAGAAACATATTATATTAATTAGTAATAAGTCGCTCAAGAGAAAATATTACTGTTCAAAGTTGTTTACAAAAAGTGTTGATGTTCTTAGAGTTGTCCACTCATGGCACTTCAGTTTTAACTACCAGTGCACACCACAATGGCACAGTGGTTCGCACTGCTGCCTCGAGGCACCAGGGGCCCGGGTTCAATTCCAATCTTGGGTCGCTGCCTGTGTGGAGTCTGCATGTTCTCCTCGTGTCTGCATGGGTTTCCTCTGGGTGCTCTGATTTCCTCCCACAGTCCAAAGATGTGCAGGTTAGATGGATTGGTCATGATAAATTGCCCCTTAGTTTCTCAATGTGTGGAAAATAAATGGATTAGCCATGATAAATGCGTGGGGTCATGGAGATAAGGCTGAGTGGTGGGGCTCCGGTAAGATACTCTGTCAGAGAACAGGTACAGGCGCAATGGGCCAAATGGCCTCCCTCTGGACGATACGGATTCTATGAATTTAAAAGTATTAATGCTCAGCCTCTCGGATCACTGAAGAGTGAGGAATTTCCAACAACAGCTGGTCACGCAGTTAGCCGAGTGTTTCGTTCACCTGAACTATTTAAAATGAACGTGCCGGTAAGTAGAGTGGTGTGCAGCTGACTCGAAGAACAGCTGTCACAATAGCCAGCTGCTTTACTGGTTCAGCATATGTTTGGCTGCGCTCAGTTTACCAACACTGTAACAGACCTTAAAGACTGCTGGTGAACCGAGCATTTGCCACGTGCATGGCCCATTGTTCCGATAATCAGCTGGATGTACCCCTGAATTCTTGGTGAATCTGAGAGACAGGCAAAAACATCAGCCCTTTAAGAGCACAATGAAGATGAAGATAAAATGGTGGAATAATGGTGAGGTGGGCTAAGGGTGGGGGGAATGGGGGCAGGGGTTACTAGGTAGAAGTGAGTCTGGGGAAGGATTGAAGGGGTTTTTATATTCATTCATGGGATATGGGCGTTGCTGGCTGGCCAGCATATATTGCCCGTCCCTAGTTGACCAAGGGCAGTTGAGAGTCAACCACGTTGTTGTGGTTCTGGAGTCACATGTAGACCAGACCAGGTTTCCTTCCCTAAAAAAGGACATCAGTGAACTAGATGGGTTTTTCTGACAATTGACAACGGTGTCATGGTCATCAGTGGGTTCTTAATTCCAGATATCTTTTGTTGAATTCAAATTCCATCATCTGATCGAGTTGGTCAGCAACTGGGAGGCCAGCAGAGTGGGGTTACTGCCCACGCACCGGTCTCAGTGTTGACAGATCGGTGCATGTGTAATGGCCTGCTCAGTGATATGCTGCTGGCCTCTTTAGTGGGAATACCGCCCGCCTCCAGATTTTTAATGAGATTCATGTCAGTGAACTCTGCAGTGCGGGAGAATAAGTTTGAAAATACCACTGAGAAAACCAATGGGACTTACTCCAGTTTTTACACAAGTTCAGCACTTAGAATTCTTTTGGGAAAATCCCACCCTCAGTCTGCACAGAGATGCTTCTTTGAGATGCCTTAACCAACCTTGCTGATTTTGTTCTGAATTCCATTTGAGGTCAAGGATATTCAGTCCTCTCCCTTTTGTCAGTGTGAGTTTTCTTCTCCTGGGAGACTGTAAAGGTTGTAGTAGGCCTTGCCTCTTCTTCAGAATTTGAGCAGTAAGCCCGCTTTTCCACTGGTTTTCTTTTCAAGGATATTAAGATCCTGCAGTTTCCCCCTGGCCTGTCACAACCCTGTATGATCTTGATTGTGGAGTTGTTTCAACAATTGTACCTTCCTTCTATTGGTCTCGGACCCACACTCTCTCCCTCGGACTTTTGATTGAAACCTCATGGGCTCTATTCCTATGATTAAAGTTCAAAATCTAGTTGTTCCTCTCTTCCTCACGTTGTTTTACCCTCTCATGGTCAGTTGTGGGTGGTACAATGGTGCAATGATTAGCACTGCTGCCTCACTGCAACAGGAACCAGAGTTTAATTCTGGCCTGGGTGTTTGTCAATGTGGAGTTTGAATATTTGTCCTGTGTCGGTGTGGGTTTTGCCGGGCGTTCTGGTTTCCTCTTACAGTTCAAGGGCATGAAGGTTAGGTGGATTGGCTTTGCTAAATTCCCCTTAATGTGACTGTGTTTTTTTTTGTATTCATTCATGAGACATGGGTGTCATTGGCTAGGCAGCATTTATTACCCATCTCTCTTTGCCTGAGAATTGTTGAAAGTCAATCACATTGCTGTGGCTCTGGAGTAACATGTAGGCCAGACCAGGTTATGATGGCAGATTTTCTTCCTAAAAGGATATTAGTGAAACAGATGGGTTTTTCCAACAATTGACAAAGGTTTCATCATCATCGCTAGGTTCCAGATATTTCTTATTGAATTCAAATTCAACCACTTGCCATGTCTGAATTCGAACCCAGCTCCCCAGAACATTCAATGAGAATCTAGATTAATAGTCTAGCGATGATACCACGTAGTCCATCGCCTCCCCTAAAGGTGTGGTGTAGCGTCCCTCTAGCTATGAGCTCCTGATGACGGACTAGTGACCTGTTCGAGGAATATTTAGCCACAGAAACAGATGGAAGTCTGACCTAGGCACTGTCAGAGTGTGGAAACAGTGTGAGAGAGAGATGTCACTTGAAGTGATGTTAGGCTTGAATTTTTGTGTCAGAGATATCTTCAAATCTCCAAACCATTTGTAACTGATGGTGAGAAACCATTCTGTTATGGTAAATAACTCAGAGAAGCTAGATTAAGGTTTTTGTTAATCGTTGCTAACTCCTTAATTGTTTGGAGCTCTCTCTCAGCTGTTCCATCTGCCTGAGGACAGTGAGGTGAGCTGGTTATGTGAATGAAGCCAGATTCACTTGTGAAATTTTGGAATTGTTTATTTGTGAGTTGTGTCACATTGTCAGACACTACAATAATTATATGATTTTAAATGCCAGGTGTTGAATAAATTCTCGAAAGATTGAATGACTGCTTCAGTATGATTCCATGCAATCGGTGCCAATGTTAGAAAAGCTTCAAAGTGAATTGACAGCAGGTGATGCTTATTGAAGCTTATATTTAAGAGCTGGATTTTAAGTCGGAGTTTGATACTTCCTTCCACATAGGGAAAGGATCCAGAAGGATCAACGTGCATACTCAACTACAGTATCACCAGAAAACAGTTGTGAATCATCAAGATGTCTTCTGCTGCCTAATTTGACATATAGATATTCACCTATATAACAATGGGTTTACTTCAATCCACCTTGAATAATAATCAGCAATGATAAGGAAGGTTTTCCCCTTAAATTCAAAGAAGCCCATCCCCAGACACTTCCATGCCCTGATATAAAAAAAAGACGTAGGGAATAGTGTTTCTATTTGATCCTGGCTGTTAAGAAAGCATTTACAACGTAGATCAGTACAGAAACAGGTCCTTTGGCTCATGACGTTGTGCCAAATGTGATGCCAAATTAAACTAATCCCTTCTGCCTGCCCTTGGTCCATATCCCTCCATTCCTTGCATATTCATACGCTTATCTAAAAGCCCCTTAAATGCCCCTATCATATCTGTCTTCACCACCACCCCCAGCAGTGCATTCCAGACACCCACCACTCTGTGTAAAAACTCTTGCCTCTCACATCTCTTTTGAACTTTCCTTCTCTCACCTTAAGAGCATGCCCCCTAGTAATTGACATTTCAACTCTGGGAAAAAGATTCTGACTGTGAACACTATCTGTACCTCTCATAATTTGAAAGACTTCTACGAGGTCTCCCCTCAATCTCCACCATTCCAGAGAAAACAACACTAGTTTTCCCACCCTTAAAGCTCAGAGCCTCTAATCCAGGCAATATCCTGGTAAGCCTCTTCTGCACTCTCCATACCTCCACACGCTTCCTGTAATGTGGTGACCAGAATTGAATGTGATACTCTAAATGCAGCCTTAAAAAGCTGCAACATGGCATTTCTTCTATAGGGTATAGTATTCCTGTCCATCAAACTCTAAATTTCTTGATGAAGTCTTTGAAGGATATCAAGTTGAAGGGCTTTTGATATGACTAATCACTTGTTGAAGACTAATAAAATCGACAGCGACAGTGAAGTGGTTGCTCTGTACAAAATACTGGTGTAATATTAAATTATTGGGGATAAAATTTAGCTATTCTTCCAGATAATATTCTCAGATTTGAAGACATTCTTCACCTTGTTTCTAGGCTTGCTTTATTTCCTGCAACTTTTTTTGCAAGAACTGATAACTATTGAAGACATGTACACTTCAACTCCTTGGTGAAATCTAAATCTTTTTGTTCAGTTCCTTCCAATAGTATTCAGGACAATAAGTCCACTGTTTTTTTCATATTTTCCTTACAATTCTATTCCAAAAAGTATGTGTATCTCATCAGCTGTAATGTGAACTGTTGGATTCTTCTTTCTAATTCATTTCATATTTAGAATGGTGATTAGTGATTAATGGCCTATTTCAATTCTGAGAAGCAATTCCATAACATATTTCTGACATGTCATGGTGTGGAGATGTTGGCGTTGGACTGTAACACAGTAAGAAGTCTCACAACACCAGGTTAAAGTCCAACAGGTTTATTTGTAGTAAATGCCACTCACTTTTGGAGCTGGCTGTTCCTTCATCAGATAGGTGGTAGTCCTGATCACAAACAGAGCATATAAAGACACAAACTCAATTTACATGAATAATGATTGGAATGTGATTCTTTAAAGATAATCAAGTCTTAAAAAGTACAGACAATGTGAGTGGAGAGAGCATTAAGCACAAGTTAAAAAGATGAGTACTGTTTCCAGACAGGGAAGTTAGTGAGATTTTGTAAGCCCAGGCAGTTTGTGGAGGTTACAGATAATGTGACATGAATCCAAGATCCCGGTTGAGGCCATCCTCAGGTGTGCGGAACTTGGCTATCAGTCTCTGCTCAGCGACTCTGTGCTGTCGTGTGTTGTGAAGACCGCCTTGGAGAACGCTTACCGGAAGATCAGAGGCCGAATGCCCATGACCACTGAAGTGTTCCCCAACAGGAAGAGAACAGTCTTGCCTGGTGATTGTCAAGCGGTGTTCATTCATCCATTGTTGTAATGTCTGCATGGTCTCCCCAGTGTGCCATGCCTCGGGACATCCTTTCCTGCAATGCATCAGGTAGACAATGTTGGCTGAGTTGCAAGAGTATGTACTGTGTACCTGGTGGATGGTGTTCTCACGTAAGAAGAGGGCATCCAGGTTGAATTTGCCTGGCCTGAGGGATAGTTGGTATTGGATGGGTTCCCAGGCACAGGGAGACCTATGGTGAAAGGGGCAAAGGAGAATGCCATAGCGTAGTTGAGGGTGGGGGAGGCAAGAGGCATGAGGGAGTACTGTGGGTGGGGCTGTCGGAAGTGAGGGCTTGGGATCACAGAGGAATGTCACGGTGGACTTGTTGAGGGTGGGGGAATGCGGGCATGGGGGAGTACCATGGTGGGATAGTTGGGAGTGTGGGGGACATGAGGTAGTACCATGGGATGGGGAAATCCCCTGGGAATTTGGGAGTGTGGGGGACATGAGATGGTACCATGGGGCAGGGGAATCCCCTGGGGATTCAGGGGTGTGGGGAGAAGTCGATGTGGATCTGTGCAATTGTTACCCAAAAGTCAGGAGTGATACCAAGCCTTCGGACTTCTTCTGTGTTGATGTAAGACAGTCGGAACTATCTAATGTTAATAATTTCAATCACATTTTTGGATGATTCCCAGTGCAGGGTAATTGCCCATTGGAGGTTTGTACTTCCCGGGCAACTGCAGAGCAGAGATTGTTTCCATGTCCACAGAAGCTGCCAGATCTACTCAATATTTCCACCATTTTCTGTAATTATTTTGAATTTCCAGCAACTAGTTTTGTGAAATACAAAATCCGGTCATTAAAAAGTCAATGTCAGAAAAATTTACGATGGAGCTGTTGGACTGTTTAAAAGGCCAGCCGGTTCACTAATGTCCTTTAGAGAGGGGAACATGTGCCAAAATCTTGCAGTTGTTAATGCTGGAGGGATCCTGTGGTCTCACCGACACCGTACCCCCACCATTGGTTTCCCTGTGGCAAGAGGTGCATTCAGTGATGCTTCCTGTTCAATGGGGACTATAAGTCCCACCACCAGCAAGCATACACTGCCTCCCACCGCCACGGAACACGCTGCAGAGAGGGAGAAAAATTCCACCCATGGGGCTCAAATTTACCATCGCACTGTGCCCACTTTGGGCATGAAAATTTGATAAAATCAGGCGTGAGGCGAGCAGCGCGATCCATGCCCTCCTTCCCACCAGTTCCCCCTTTTCCAAGGTCCAAAAATAGCCAGGATCGGGATCGTGCCTGAAATGAGAACGACGGCCATTTAGATGCATTTGCACGCATTTAAATTGACTTAATGGGCTACATGTCCAACCTTACCGGCACTTCCCCTTTACCACCACGTTTGCCCACCTGGAATAGGCGCAAAACAGACATGCTGTACAAAAGTCTGATTCGGGCGTCCCAGTTAGTGAGGGGGTAAGTGCTGAGCTTCTGATGGGTCTCTGCTTAAGCTTGGTTGGGGTGGGGAGGCAGGGGTGTAGGATTTGGGGGGGATGGAGGGGGTCCGCTGCCACTTTGCTTGAGATCGGTGGGGAGGAAGAAGGAGTCCGCTGCCACTCTGCCTAAGACCAGTGAGGGGAAAGGTGGGAGGGGGGGGGTGGCGTCTGCTGCCACTCTGCCTGAGACCAGTGAGGGGGGAGGGGGGTGTCTGCTGCCACTCTGCCTGAGATCAGTGGAGCGGTAGGGGGTTCCTCTGCCACTCTACCTGGGATCAGTAGGGGTTAAGGGGAGTTCATTGGCACTCTGCTGAGATCAATGGGGAGGGAAGGGTCAGCTGGAGGCAGTGTTTGGAGCTGCAGGAGTTTGGGTGTGTTAAGCCCCGCTCACAGGCTTGTGCAGCACGATTCAGAATCACTGATATTTTTGCAGGCAGATTGTGTATGGGCCTCAGAATGGGTCGAAAAGCCAGATCCGAAACACTTCCAGTTTCAAGTCTGCCCAGCACTTAGAATCAAAATGGTAAAATAGGGCCCAAGGAATCCTCACCCAGTCCCATTTCAAATCTATTCCTCATTACTTATTGAAATGGCATAAAAAAGCCACTAAACTGTGTCAAAATTGTTCTTAAAGGAGAAGGGCCCCACTTCCTTCTCGGGGCAATGAATAATAAGCAATAAAAGTTGTCATACCCATCAACTGAGAATGAATCTTAAAAAAAATCGTAGCTGGGATTTTGTGATCCTACCCATAGGGGCAATTGTTACAGGCAAGGGAAAGCTTGGAGAGGTTGTCCAAAAGTCCATCAAAAATCAGAGGGAAAATCCTGGGCAGCATCGGAAGATCACACCCTATGAGTGGGATTTTCCAGCTGCGCATGCCCCCAAACTGGAAAATCCTGCCAGATGTCTATAGTTCTTTGCGTGATCCTGTCCCGCCCGCTATGATTTCCATGATGGACTGGATGGGAAAGTTCCACCCTCTGTGTCTTTGCTGGTTTTCGGAACTCTTATGAATTGTGACTAGATTTAAAGAAACAATCATCAAAGTAGGACTTAACAAAAATCATTTCTGTTACAATCCTACATTTGAGCTCTATATTTAATTGATATTCAGCTGGCATTAATCATACAATGAGTGAGCTTCTAATGTCATATTTACAGCAAAGCAGTTCAGATTACTGTAACATTCCATGATCCCCTCAAGTCCTGTGACACTAGTAGAGAAAAGAGGGCTTTGGATCAGCCTGTTCTATATTAAATAATTGTGCATTTTTGAGTTCATATTCCAACTGTTTAACTGTGATGCTGAGAAAACAATAATTATCCTATCAACACTGGCATCATAGATGCTACTGTTGTCTGTGTATTATTTTGTAAAATAAAATGTTATTATTCTGACCATAAATGTTTATTAAAAAAGAGGATGTCTCTATTGGAATATTACAGTGCACCATGCCTTTACCTGGACAGTCGATGTTCTATTCATGTAACTTGGTTCACATTCCCTGCACATGATATCTGAGGACATCCTCAAGTTATAACTTAGTTCTGATCTAACGTCTTCAATCGGAAATGCTAAATTTGTTTCTCTCCACAGATGCTGCCCTGTGTGTCCTGCTGAGTATTTGCAACATTTTTTCCCGTTTTAATTTTATAACTAAAATCAGTCTTCTTGATTTTTTTTTAAATTGCAAATCATTTTCCTCATTAAAAAAAATCTGATCATTAACCATCAGATCCTAAACTAATTGCAAAATCACTCGCCTTCAACAATTCTGCATTTTTAAAAAATGGGAGGGGGAGGCAGTGGGGTGCAGATAGCGGTGGTGGTGGGGTGTGGGGGAGCAGAAGGATACAGATGGCAGTGGGGGAGGAATGGATTGCTGGGTTTTATGGGGGGACATGCACGGAGGTGGGGTGGGCTGCAATTCAGTCAGCAGCTGACCTCGGAAAAAGCTTGGAGACAGAAACGAAGGCTTGTTTCAAGATGGGCTATAAGAGTGGCCCCTGGTACTGTGGGACTTTATGCAGTTATCTAAAAACTGTAAGGCCTTCTAGCCTTCTCCACTCATCATTCACTCCCCACACACTGGCCATGTCCCATTCATGCCACCTCTTGCCCTTCCATGCATCCACACAGAGCCCTTCATACCCTCATGTCAAACTGTGGCACTTCCATCCCCACTGTGCAAATATATCATACATAACTTTTTGCTTTATTGAAAGAAAGAGTAACAAAAGTGTTAATCATCCAGACCTTTTAAAATATCAACAACAGAAATGGTAAGCACTTGAACAGAAAATGCTGAAAAATCTCAGCAGGTCTAACAGCATCTGTGGGAAGAGAATAGAGCTAACATTTCTAGTCCAGATGACCCTTCGTCAGCATTGATGCACCTGCCATAAAATGATTTGGTGAGTGGGTAGGTAATCTGCTTCAAGAGACTGCCTTCATTCTCTAGAATTCTCCCAGAACTATCCCCTACACTGGATCCTTCAAAGAGAGTTCATCTGTAAGAGACTATCTGACCCAATAGTTGTAGAAGGCCAGAGATCATAATGGCTACAAATGTGCAGTTTCGCTTACAAAGATTAACAATATAAACATTGCATTGCTGGTGCAACAGGATTTGAGATGGAGATCCAGGAGTGAGCAGGGTGGATGGGTGCTAGCAGTAGTAATGACTTTGCTAGGTGAATTCTCAAGTATTGGGTAGAACGTGGGTTTGCTAGAAGTGGAAAGAGATTTGTCGTCACTGTGTGATGTGCCTTGCAGAGAACAGCTAGAACATGTATTCATGTATAAAATGAGTATTCACACCAGTATCTTTCTCTATCTTGTACAAATAAATATTGTGCAATTCACAGAAGAGATTAGGGAGCTAGAAATGTCAATAAAGCAAAATTTTATCTGGGACTCAGCTGTTTTAATAGTCTAATGGATGCTCAGTTCTAAGGCAAAACGTTTTTTTCTAATTCATCCTGTGATCACCATTGAGTTCATTGGTTCCATACAGTGACTGAATATCATGGAAGTGTCATAGCATAGCATGTGGGGTAGGAAGGGCCATAGAGAGTGGGAAGAAAGCATACTTTGACATGGGGCAAGAACGACCATGTGGGTGGGATGGAGGCATATCTTGGCATTGGGGCTATGTGGAATTCAGGTGGGTAGGGGGCATAGCTTGACATGAGAGGACATAGTAGCGAATGGATGGGCATGAAATGTCATGGTAAGGGCTATTGAACTTAACATTTAACATTTAACATTTAAACTGGTTCCTCATCCAATCTATGGTTCATGACATCTCAGTGGTGCTATAAACTGCAAGGGTCCTATAAAACTGGTCCAACTCCATGAAAATTGTAGATGATTAGGAAATGCCTATCCCCACAATGGAGCCAACCAGGTCAGGACTGCACTCCTGACCTTGTGAAAGAGAAACACAAGAGAGTTTGTGTTTCTCTTTCACAAACCAGCCTCACATTCAAATAACACTATTAAAGAACAGAATTCTGGATTGGGGCGAGGGATTGTAGAACTGGATCCCAGCTGGCATTTTCACCGTTCCATGGATTCTCCCCAACACCTTGGAAGTCCAGCCCAATACGACAGAATTTTACACTAAGTTTGAGAGTGATGTGCTTAAGACCAAAATTACAAGTCTTAAAATTAAACAAACTAAGTTATGAATGCATGGGAAATTTGGCTGCTGATTGAGAAATTAAGTTAATAGATCTAATGGTAAGTACATTAATTTAAATCTGCTCTTCCCAACGACAGGTTCTTGGCTCATCGTTTGCTGATGCTCTGTCCTGTTTGGGACTTGTCATTTATTTATTGTCTTCTAGTCTCTTGGGGCAGAGCAAGGAGGCCTCTACTTGAGACAGGATGGGAATTGAACCCATGATGCTGGTGTTATTCTGAAGTGCACACTAGATACCTCACTTAAATAGAAACCAGAAGTGTTGGAGAAATTCAGCAGGTCTGTCTGCATCTGTGGAGAGAGAAACAGAGAACACTTCGATTCCATATGGCTCTTCCTTGCAACTAAAGTGAGGTGTGCATGTGATGGGTTTTATGCTTTTGATAAAAGGGATTGGGTCAGTTGGAACAAAAGAGAAGGCCAGAAATAGGTTTAAGCTTATTCATTAGAGTCACAAGTAGGTTACATTAACATTGCAATGAAAATCCCCTCGCTGCCACACTCCGGTGCCAGTTCTGATACACTGTGGGAGAATTTGCACAGCAATGCACCTAACCAGGCTTTTGAACTGTGGGTGGAAATGGGAGCACCCAAAGGAAACCCACACAGACAGGGGGAAAACGTGAAGACTCCGCACAGATAGTGACTCAAGCCGGGAATCAAATCCAGGTCCCTGGCACTGCGAGGCAGCAGTGTTAAACACTGTGCCACCACACTCCCCACCCCAGGTTAGAGGATAAGGGAGATTAAATGACAAAGAACAGAAGGCATAGGCAATGTTGATGATAGTATTAAAGAGGATGGGAATTGAACCCACAGTGACACATTGGTTCACACTGCTGCCCCACAGCACCAGGACCCATGATCGATTCCCTGCTTGGGTCACTGTCTTTATGGAGCTTGCATATTTTCCCCGTGTCTGCGAGGGTTTCCCTCCACAGTCCAAAGATGTGCAGGTTAGGTTAATTGGCCATGCTAAATTCTCCCTCAGTGTACCCAAACAGGTGCCAGGGTGTGACAACTAGGGGATTTTCACAGTAACTTCATTGCAGCCTACTTGTAACTAATAAATAAATAAATTTTAAAAGACAAAAATTTGGTCAGAGTAGGTGCTGAAAGCAGAATAAAAGTGAACATCATCTGCAAACAAAATAGCAGAATGTATTCATAGCAGGATAAAGGTCCAGTCAACTGGACTAATCGGCTGCCTTAATAGCAGATAAACAATGGTGAATGTTGAAATAAATCATTCGTTTGCCTCAACAAAATATATTCCTTTTGAAGATTAAAGTTGCACTCAAACGCAGTAGAGCATGATTAAAAGAAGTTGTGAATAATATTAGATTAAATGGAGAAGCTGGCAAAGTGGCCAAAGATAATAGAAATCAGGTGGGTTTTCAAAAATCGGCAGAGAATGCCAAAGAAATTGATAGAGGAGGAGAACAATGTGAGGTTAAACCAGCAAGAAATATAACAACAGATTGTCAAAGGATTTACAAGTATGTAAAAAAAAAGAGATTAGTTCATTCCCTTAGAGGCAGAGACAGGAGAAATTATAATGGATCCTAAGGAATGACAGAGATTTTAAACAAATATTTCACATCTGCTTCGTGGTAGAAAAGTACAGAATCGAATTTGTGGGGAATCGCGGATCTAAAATGAATGAGAAATTTAAACCGAGGATAACATATTAACGTGGATTAAGGATTAGTTAATGGATTTTTAAAAAGCAGATAGTTGGAATATATGTTTTTTTGGGGGATGGATGTGTGTAATTAGTGGAGTTTCAAAGGATCGGTGCTTGGACCTCAGCTATTTACAATCTTTAATAATAACTTAGATAAAGGGACCAGGGTATAATGAACATATTCCAATTTGCTAATGGTACAAAGATAGATGAAAGCTAAGATAGAGGCAAATTACTGCGGATGCTAAAACCTCAAACAGAAACAGCAAATGCTGGAGAAATTCGGCAGGTCTGATAATTCTGACCATCCATGGCCATCCTGGCTCGAAACAATAGCTCGCTTCTCTCTTCACAGATGCTGTCAGACCTGCTGAGATACTGTAGATGGAAATTAACCTGTAACGAGAGCGCAAAGAAGTTGCAAAGAAGCACAAACTGGTTAAGTGGTTGGATAAGAATGTGGTTAATCAATGGATTATAATTTGGGGAAGTGTAAAATAGTACACTTTCATGGGGAGATTGGAAAAACACAATGGCCAATCGCACTGGTGGGCAGAGCTGGAAAAAACAAACAGCTAACAGCCCTTTTTAAAGACCACCCAATCTCTGATAGAAAACAAAGAACACACACCCACACACTCCCCCCCCCTGCCACATGCACAGGGGAAAACAACCCACCCCCCCCAAAGCAGGGAAACGCCCTCCCTCCAACAGACTTGGGGATCTCCCCCTCATCTCCAGTGGACATGTAGAACACTCTGTTCCCCCAACAAGCTTAAGGGGAACTGCCCCAACAGATATGGAGAACTCTCCACCCAATGGAGGTCCCCAGACTGCCCATTGCCATTGCTCCTATGGGTAATGCCAGGGTGCTGCCCAGGCATGCCCCTCCAACCTGGGGGCTATACTTATCTGTGCACCCCCGGCAGGTTCCCTTGGCCCGTTTCATATTTTGCTGAACATGTTGTAAACCTGGCTGATGTAACGTCACATCAGCAAGGGAGAATTCCTAATATGGGGGATGATAATGTTGGGGGAAGCCTGCTAATTGTATTTAAATGAAGCTCCTGACCTTGTTGGGTGGGAATCGGAAAATCAGACCTCATCGGCATGATTCTCTCTTTTCTGGTCTTGTCGTATTTTGCACCCATGTTGCTATTTGCACTTGCAGCAGAAGTGCCAAACGCAGGCACAAAATCACGGCAAATATATATATATATATATAAAAAAAGGTGGGAGATTAATAAATATTGGTATTCAGAGGGATTGCCAATCCTTGTATACAAATCAGAGCATGTTGCCATGAGGCTATGGCACTCAATTCGGAAGACAAATGGCCTAATGGAATTTATTGCAAGTTGTCTGGAGTATTAGGTCAGAATGCCCCAGCCGTTCAGGCTAATGGGATTCTCCTGTCCCGCCAGCAGCTTACCCTGCCCATGGTTTCAGGATGCTGTGGGGGGGGACAACAATGGGAATCCCATTGGAAGGACCGGAGAATCCCAGTATGAACGAACAGCACACTGCCTTCCACCACCAGGACACACGTGGCTGGGAGACTGGCAGATCTCATTCCAAGAGTAAAGAATTCTTGCTGCAATTATACAGGACTTTGACAAGACATCACTAGCTATAGTTTTGGCCTCCTTACCTTAGGAAGATTATTTTTATTCCAGAGGGAATATAACTATGATTCACTGGATTGATCCCTGAAATAAGAGGACTGATCTATAAGTGGAAATTGAGTAGAATGGGTCTATATTCTCTGGAATTTTAAAGAATGATAAGTGATCTCATTCAAATGCATAACTTTTTAAGAGAATAATTTCTACCCATGATTTCAATGTGACATTAATTATTTCGTAAATTTGTAGAATTGACAGAAAGCTGATCCGCTATCAATCTGAACCTGCCCTAATTAGGTGCTGCCCATATCGAACACGTTCAGTGTATTTTACTATCCCACAGTTATTTCCAGTATCCAACAGCAATGAACTACAGCCTTACTGAAGTCTTTGCCATCAATATCCACGTACCTGAATGAAATCCTTGACTGAACAGTTTGACTATTGATAAAACATCCCGTGACTATTGCATCATTTGTGTCTTCAACTGGCAGTGGATAAGATGTGCAGTTCCAGTTGTGTAAAACCTCTGTGCACTCCTATAGTGAATCTATCTGCTTTTAAGTTCAACTCAACTTGATGCCAGCCATTATTGTGTGGACAACACAATTTTATCAGCTAAGATCCTGATCAGATGGATTCTTATGTCCTTTATGTTGTTTTATATATTATCCAAGCATTTTCTTTCAGAGTCAAAGCAGTTTCTCTTCAAATCACTGAGCCACACCACTCATTCATATAAAGGGAATTTCTGAAATGTTCAAACATACTGCAGCCAATACCTAGCAACCCTTTCCTTTATTGAAATAAGTTTTCTGACTGTTTGGAAATCCAATGATCAGGGAAATTTTAGATCATACACTTTATCTGCTGCTTGCGCTACTTATCCACCACATGATATCACTTTGATTGTGGGCATTGATTTAATGTAGGCACTATGTGTGCCACTGACACAAACTTCTCTCTCACCATCAATATAATGGTGATCAACTCTTGTGAAAATTTTCAGTGCCTATCACTGAATCTTAGGATAGAATTTTAAGCATAGCATGTATTCAGCCAATGAACACACAGTTGTAGTGTCTCGAACTCCCACATTTAATGCTCATTTGAGTGTTACATAAGAACAATGAGCAGGAATAGATCACCTGGCCCCTCAAGCCTGCTCTGTCATTCAATAAGATCATGGCTGATCTTTTTATGGACTTAGCTCCACTTACCCATCTGCTCGCCGCAACGCTTAATTTCTTTACTGTTCAAAACTTTATCTATTCTTGCCTTAAAAACATTCAATGAGGTAGCCTCAACTGCTTCCCTGGGCAGGGAATTCCACAGATTCACAACCCTTTGGGTGAAGAGCGTTGATTGGACGGTGGGCAGAACTTCCATCTGTCCAATCTGATTGGACGACAGCTCTTCAACTCTGCCAGTCTACAGTAGCTCAAAGCAGTATTGCAGGACTCCTCTAAGGACTATGCCCTGGGACCTTTGTAAAGTTAAGTCCTAGGTGTCTCCAGGTGAGAAGGTAGGGGATGCCCAAGGGGTCAGGAGAGGTATGATCACAGCATTGGGCGGTAGGCCAGAGTGGCAGAGGGGAGGGGAGGGGTGGGAAGTTGTAGTGGCACCCAGCATTGAGGGGGCCTTCAGAATGAGGCATGCCTGAGATGGGAAAAGTTTAAATGCCACTTTCCCACCCTACCCGGATCTGGTCCCACCAGCCTAAAAGTTGAGGCTGGGCAGCATATAGCCCTTCACTGGCCACTTAAGAGCTTTATTAGACAAATGGCTGTGTTTGCTGCCTGAGAACCTGCCCACCCAAGCATGAAATTGCATCTGGGTTTGGAGTGGTGGGTTCCTGAGGGGAATCACGGCCATTCAATTTTATGCTCCCCGCGGACCCGCCACACCAGCACTTGGAACCTGCCTTAGGGGGAGTGTGAAATTCTTCCCACAAAATTCACTTCTCATAGCAGAAGTGTCACAGTCAAGTCCTGACACTGAGTGAACTCTTATCCTTAAGTGAATTGCTCTAACATTGGATGCTGCAATCATAATTATGACCCTGTGTCTGTTGTTTAATTGCTGCAATGTTCGAAGGCACAATAGATCTGGAGTACACATCATCTTTCTCCCCAAGGTTTTCTGCTCGTTCGCCTTTAACTTTGACAATAAATTTTGAAGTGTGACACTTTGTTCAAACTCTATGCTATTCATTTCACAACACTTCAATCTGATTGGTTAAGAAGGCACACAGTTGAGTTGTTTGTGACTCTTTTGAACAGGCTAACTACAATCCACCCACATTACAGGCTAACTACAGTCCAACCACATTACAGGCTAACTACAGTCCATCCACATTACAGGCTATCTACAGTCCATCTGTAACTTTATATTCTGATTTATTTGCTATCAACAATATATATGGAATAGGATACTTATATTTTTTAGTCAGTCTGTATGAACAACCTTTAACGTAAGACAGTTTGGGAAAATATCCTAGTGTGAAAGTGGTACATGTCCAAAGAACCAGCAGGCATGATGTCACTTCATGCTCTAACAAGTGTTGAATTGAATTGACCCGATTTATTGTTACATGTATTGGGATATGGTGAAAAGTATTGCTTCCTGTGAACTGTTACAGGCAAAATATACTATTCATAGAGTGCACAGGGGAGAAGGAAAGGAGAGGGTGCAGAATATAGTGCTGCAGTTATCAATAGGGTGAAGAGAAAGATCAGCTTAATATGTGTGATAGGACCATTCAGAAGTCTGATGGCAGCAGGAAAGAAACTGTTCTTGAGCCAATTGGTATGTATTTTCAGATTTATGTATCTTTTTCCCAATGGAAGAAGATGGAAGAGAGTATGCCCAGGGTGTGTGGGGTCCTTGATTATGTGACTGCTTTTCTGAGGCAGTGAGGAGTGTGGACAAAGTCAATGGATGTTTGTGTGGGGGGGGTGCGGGGGGGGAGGTGGGGAGCTAGTTTGAGTGAAGGACTGGGCTATGTTCACAACCCTTTGTAGTTCCTTGAAGTCTTGGTCAGAGCAGGAGCTTTACCACGTTGTAATACAACCAGAAAGAATGCTTTCTATGGCAGAAGGCAGGACTCTACCTGTCAGTTGGAGGAAGGACTGATTTAGAGAGCTGTCGACCAATTAGAGACATGAGGGTTGTGAGGGTGATGATGGGGTCTCAGGGAATAGGACATGAGATGCGGAGGTCTCTGGACCCTGAGGGGAAGAGGGCTTTGGATGGAGGTGTCGCCCTCCCTGCTAGCCAACACCTCCCCTCAAACCCCCCTCCAGCCACCCGCCACCCTGAAAATGCATCTATGCATTCAGATCATTCTCAATTTCTGAAATTATTTCAAAAGCAGGGAGAATTTAGGAAACTGCACACTCTGTGTTACTCAATTAAAACTCACATTCCAGGGAGAATGTCTCATGCACTGTTATAGACATGACGTTACACAAGAGACTTTAAGCAGCGTGCAACAAAGACCAGCTTAATTTGTGTTTTCTTAGGCAGATCTCGTTAAAAAGAGAGAGTCAGGAGGGATATATTCTGGCAGCGTATTTGCCTAATCTCCTCACTGCACTGTCACTTCCATAGTTTTCAGTCTCACTGCCTCAAAACTTATAATCAGTGCCGCATTTGCACATTTATAGATTCAGACTTCCGAATGTCGGAAAATGTTTGAAGTGATTCCGCCAACACAAACACGAAAGCTATGACAGATACATCAGACAAACAATGCCGAAAAACTCCAGTTTTCAAATTGCCCTGAGATTCGAAAGTTAATTTTGTTTGACCTAATGCATATTTACTACTCACAATGCAGCAAAAGGATTTCTGAAGCGCTGCACCATTCAATGGACTATTGTTTGAACTGTGCACCATGGGGATAGCACATTACTAATTATTGCTGACTTAAAACCGACATGAATTAAGTTTAGAGGAGAAAGGCTTTAAGAAAAGCAGGCTCCCTGTTGTGGAATAACTGAAGCTAATAAATGATGCGTTCTTACAGCATGAATTAGATTGATGGAGTTTACTTGAATTGTTTAATTCAATGATGATCAACATGTCATCAACTGTGACCTCTAATTCAGTTGAACATAAAGTAGAAATGAAAATATTAAATATGCACCCTTTCAATATCCACTTACCATCTATCAACACCTTTTTTTGGCACAAATATATCTTTAGATCAGATGAGTCATAATGTTAATTGTTGGAATCATCCCAATTTTCCAGCGGGTGATTTATTTTGGGAAAAAACAAGGTCCCCTCAGAACTAAATGGGATGGCGGATACCCAGGTATACAGGAAAATGAGAAGGGGATTAGACTTTACTGTAATGCATCTCATAGTTTTTATGTTCTTAAGTTTTAGTTTAAAACTAAGAGCAAGGGGAGGCCATTTGGCCCCTCGAGCCTGCTCTGCCATTCAGTGAAATCATGGCTGATCTTTTTCTACTGCCTTATTAACCAAATTTTTGTAGCTGGTCCTGCCAGTCAGATCTTCCGGTTGTGTTGACAGCGACCTTCCCTCCGCAGGTTCCCCCACAGCCAAGAATGCGAACAACAGGAAAATCTGTTGACAATGGCGGGACTGGAAGATCTCATTGCCAGCCAATAGCAGGCCACCTTGACCATCAGAAAAGCCCATCCATTGAACAGAATCACACATGAAGAGTGAGACGTGTCGAGGAAAATGTTTAGCATTTAATGTGGCAATAAAGATTCAACCTTCCTCTCCCTTCATCAGATCAGTGAGGTTTCGGAAAAATTGAAGAAAAATAAATGAAACTACAAAAGAAAAGGTTGCGTTTCCCTGACTACTTATCTCAGAGGCTAATTTTCCAAGATTAGAGTTATGGTGTGTTCATATTGGAATGTAGTTCACTGGACTGAAAACTAAGTGGTATTCTTGTTCTGATGACGGGAGAGGACCGTCCTACTAAAAGTTTCTGTGAAGAGAAGATTGGTGAAGACAAATGTAGGTCCCTTACAGTCAGAAATAGGGGAATTTATAATGGGGACAAAGAAATGGCGGATCAACTAAATACATACTTTGGTTCTGTCTTCACAAAGGAGGATACAAATAACACATCAAAAATGTTGGGGAACACAGGGTTTAGTAAGAGGGGGGAACTGAAGGAAATAATTATTAGCAGACAAATGGTTTTGGGAAAATTGATTGGATTAAAGGCCAATAAATCCCAGGTCCTGATAATCCATGTCCCAAAGTAGTTAAGGAAGTGGCCCTAGAAATGATGGATGCATTGGCGGCCATCAAGATTCTATAGACTCTGGAACAGTTCACACAGGTTACAGGGTATCTTAATGCGACTCCGCTATTTAAAAAGGAAGGTTGACAGAAAACAGGCAATTATAAAATGGTGTCCAGAATCAGGGGTCGTTGTCTCAGGGTATGGGGTAAATCATTTAGGATTGAGATGAGGAGAAATTTCTTCACCCAGAGAATGTAAGGTTTGTAGAATTCATTACTACAGAAAGCAGTTGAAGCCAAAACATTGTGGGGGTGAATCTCCCAGCCTGCTGCATTGCTCAAGTGGAGCAGTGGGCCAGGAGACATCAGCAGCAGCCATTTTGTGGGCTTTCCGCTGAGCGCCTGGGCCTCCGCCTGGCTCCAGCACCAAGTTTTCTCTTCATTTTCTCATGATTAGCAGGCCTGGGACTGAAGTCTCCAGGCCTGATAGAGCCTCCTCAACCTCCCCCCCCCCCCCCCCCCCAACTACTTCAGGAGTGGTTCACTCCAGCAGGATTTGCTCCTGCTCCCCACTAACAGGGAATGAGCAACCTGACCCTGCTGGACGGAAGAGAGACCATGAAGCCCACCAGGAGGTCAGGGTACAGGGGTGACCCTTGGGCAGTGCCAGGCTGGCAGCACCAGGCTGGCACCATCAGGCTGGCACCATGGCACTGTCCAAGAGGTAATCTGGCTTGCTGAAGCAACAACTTGGCACTGCCCACCAGGTGTCAAAAAGTGGGCAGTGCCAAGGGGGTGGGACCAGAGGGGGCAGGGCCTACAGGGGACAGGACCTACAGGGGATAGGGCCTATTAGGGAGCAATTGGTGGGTGAGACTTGCTGCCATTCTGCAATCTGGTTTGGTGAGGGAGGAGTCAATTGGCTGGCCATCCGGGTGGTGGGGTGGGGTGGGGTGGGAGTGGGGCTACCAGTGTGGGATTCAGGTCTGTTGGTGCATGCACATGGTCCCACTCAGCACTATGCTGCCAGCCTCTCGGGCCCCACTCACAGATTTCCAGAGGCATTTATGCTAGGGCACTCTGTGATGCAGAGTGACAGAGATTCATTCCAGAAATCTCACTAAAAAAAGGGAATTTACTCCCATTTTCCTGCATGTTGGGACCTTGGAGTTTTTTTGGGAGGATCTTAGCCTGTATGTTTTCATGAAGGAGTTAGATATAGCCCTTGGGGCGAAAGGGATCAAAGGATAAGAGGGAACGCCAGGATCAGGCTATTGAGTTGGATGATCAGCTATGGTCATAATGAACGATGGAACAATCTCCAAGGGCCGAATAGCCTATTCTTGTTCCTATATTTTATGTTTCCACTGATGCAGAGCTGGAAAATTACCTCCTCTGCATTCGCATGAGCTTTTGTATTCTGCCAGTAATAGTTTATAAGATGATATAATGCCATTTGAAAATGTGAGCTCAGTTTCAATATCATTTTCTCTCTCTTTCCTTCAGTGTATTGTGACAAGTTCCATAACAGCAGGCTTATATCTTCCAAAGAGCCGTAAAACTGAATGGTAGAAGTTAGCTAAAATAAACAAACATCTCCTTGACTATCAGTTTTGCACATGTACCATCATTTTAATAATTTCCCAGCATTTATCTCAACTTAAGTGAATATTTCACATATTCAGTAATCGTCAAATAAAATGAAGAAAAATGCCCAGATTTCTCATGGCAAAAAACACTCTGAATGTCTTAAATCTTTTTTTTAAACTTGAGATGCTGCCTGTTGTGCGTTTCTGTAGATGGTGAAACTTTAGTACAGGTTCTGACAGTAAAAAGGGGATCTATCATAAATCGCTGTGCACATAGATGTAAATTTTGGACATGTTGTGGCTTATTTTTTATTTGCACATATGCAGAATTGATACTTTGTGCATAGCAAAAGGATAATGCACAAAGAATTGCTGTAACAATAAGGTGGCACAATGGCACATTGGCTAGCACTGCTGCCTCACAGCTCCAGAGACCTGGGTTCGATTCCCAGTTTAGGTCACTGTCTGTGTGGAGATTGCACGTTCTCCCTGTGTCTGCCTGGGTTTCCTCCAGGTGCTCTGGTTTCCTCCCATACTCCAAAGATATGCAGGTATTGACCATGCCAAATTGCTCCTTAGTGCCATGGGATGCATAGATTAAGGGGATTATTGGGGTAAGTATGTGGGGTTACGGAAATAGAGCGTAGGTGGGATTGTTATTGGTACAGAAGTGATGGGCTGAATGGCCTCCTTTGGCACTGTAGAGTTTCTATGATTCTTTCTAAGATGGAATTAGCAATGAATAGATTTTGTTGGTCCATTTTTAAAAATATTCTTCATTCTCCAAAATCCATGTCCCTTGCATAAAGCTGGGGCATTTTCAGTCGGCATTTATCATGCCAGATCAGTACATTTATAGAACGGGTGTTTTAATCCATGGAAAGTAGCATTTTAGAACAATATATACTTGAACAGAATCACAGAAATGTACGCATCAATCAATGTAACTAACGCCTCTACATGTCAACACTTCCCTTAAATATTCTTTTATCTCTGAAATAAACACTAAGGAAGAGAATGAAATTAACAGCTTCTTCCTTAATCCTTCTCAGCTGGATAGCAATTAACCAATGTGAACTCTGTCCTATGTGTAATCTGTTGCTCAAAAAACCCTCACAGAACTCTTGTTCTGCTGATCAGTGCCACTGACTTCAGATTATATTATTGACCATCTATGAATTATTGCTAACCCTTAGAGAACATTAGGGCTTAGATCATTTCCATTGAAGGGATAAACAGTATCAATCTTCGTTAAAGTCAATATCTGTAGACCTAGAGCATAAACTTCCGAAAATTGAAATGGCGATGTTCTTCACGGAAGAAGGATTCTTTAAAAATAGTTCACTTTGTTGAGGTCTAAGCATCGAATTCCAAGCTACATGGAATATTTAATTTGTCCAGTCTAATTAAGGCCCATCAAGTAAACTTGAAAGGGCTATTTTGTTTTTATAAAGCAAGACAATTTAATACCTAGTCTATTCATGGTTAATTCTGCGATAATGTTTTATGATAATAGTTTGCTATTGGAAAGTGTATCAAACTAAACTTGTCAGTTAATAACTCCAATAGCTTTTTTTTTATTTATTAGTGTCACAAGTAGCCTTACATTAACACTGCAATGAAGTTACTGTGAAAATCCGCTATTTGCCACACTCTGGCACCTGTTCGGATACACTGAGGGAGAATTTAGCATGGTCAATGCTAAATTCAGCACGCCTTTTGGACTGTGGGAGGAAACTGGAGCACCCAGAGGAAATCCACGCAAATAAGGGGTGAATGTGCAGACTCCTCACAGACATTGACTCAAACTGGGAATCAAACCCAGATCCCTGGCGCTTGAGGCAGCAGTGCTAACCACTGTGCCAAATGTAAGAGTAGAGCCATCAATTATTGAGCGCAGATCCATACAATTGGGTTTGCATCACTCATGTGGAAGGCAGAATGGGACCAACATCCTTGTGGGTGGGTTTGCTAGTGCTGTTGGGAGGAATTTTAACTAGTTAAGTAGGGGATGGGGACACAGAACATTAGAACAACAGGGACACAACTTACTAACAGTAAAGAAACCATGACAGAGGGAGTTCAACCATTTTGAATTCCAAGGGAATAAGACAAAGCTGGATGGCCTCTACTTTAATGCTAGGAGTATTATAGGTAAGATTAATAAGTTAAGGGCATTATTGGTAAGATTAATAAATTAATCTGGATGTGGAATTGTGATAATGTTGCCTTCACAGAGACATGGTTGAGGGAAGGAGAGGACTGCCAAGTCAACATTCCAGGGTATAGGAACTTCAGGTGTGGCAAGGGAGGGTGTAAAAGAGGAGGGGGTGTCTCATTATTAATTAAGGAGTCAGTTACTACAGAAGGAGGGACAATATCTTGGAAAAGTCTTCAAATAAGGCTTTGTGGGTGGGGCTTAGGAATAAAAAGAGGGCAGTCGCATAGGTGGGATTTGTTATAGGCCCCCAAATATTTAACAGACAATAGTGGAGCAGATATGTAGACAATTGAATGAAGTGTATAAAAATAATAATAATAGGGTATTTATATTAGGGGATTTCAACTTCCCCAGCATTAATTGGGATAGTCAGAGTGTAAAGAGTTTGGAGGAGGCAGATTTCTTGGAATGTATTCAGGGGAGCATTTTATAGCAGTATATAAAAAGTCCAACAAGGGATGATGTAGTGCTCAATCTAATTCTAGGGAACAAAGCTGAACATGTGTTCGAGGTGGCAGTGGGGGAGCATTTTATAGATGGCGACCATAACATGATGTGATTTAAGTTTGTTGTGGAAAAGGAAAAGTCTGCGAAAAATGGTTTTGGATGCAGGGGAAGGAAGATTTTATTGAAATAAGGCAGGATCTGGCCAAGGTAGAGTGGGAACAGCTTCTTGTGGGAAAATCTGTAGCAGAGCAGTGGGTAGCATTCAAAAAGGGAATGGGGAGAGTACAGGCCCAAAATGTTCCCTTTGGGGTAAAATGTAGGGGTGACAAACCCAGAGAAACTTGGATATCCAGGAATATTCAGGACTGGAGAAGGAAGAAAATAGAAGCTTTTCGCAGATGTAAAAGAAAATGTCACCAGAGGCTTTACTAAAATATGGAAAATCCAGGAGGGTGAGCAGTGGGAAGCCTTTTCCCCAGGTCAGAGGTGATGATCACGAGGGGTCACAGGTTCAAGGTGAGAGGGACGAGGTTTAACTCAGATATCGGAGGGACGTTTTTTTACAGAGGGTGGTGGGTGCCTGGAATGCATTGCCAAGTAGGTAGGTGGAGGTGGACACGCTGGGATTGTTTAAGACTTATTTGGATATTCACATGAGCAGACTGGGAATGGAAGGATACAAACGAATGGTCTTGTTGGACCAATGAGCGGCGCAGGCTTGGAGGGCCGAAGGGCCTGTTTCCTGTGCTGCATTGTTCTTTGTTCTTTGGAACTCAAGAAAGCAATTAAGAGGGGAAAAAGAGGGCATCAAAAAGCACTGACAGGTCAGATTAGTGGTAGTACAGAGGGTACTGGTAGAAGGCTGTTTGTATGACTGGAAGCCGGTGTCCAATGGTGTACTACAGGGGTCAGTGCTGGGACCTTTATTGTGTGTGATACATATAAATGGTGTAGATGAGAATGTGACGAGGTATGGGTGGATGGGTGGGGGCGGAGGGGGATAGTGCGTGGTGTGGTGGTGATAAGTAAGTTTGTGGACGAACAAAGATTGACAGGGTGGTTAATAGCGAGGAAAAAGAAGGTCTTTGGTTGCGTGAAGTTATAGACAGGTTGGTCAGATGGGCAGATGGAATTCAACTATGAAAAGTGCGAGGTGATGCATTTTAGAAGGAGTAACAAGACAGGGAGTACTCAATGAATGGCAAGACACTAGGAAGCTTAGAGGAACAGAAGGATCTTGAGAGGCTTGTCCACAGATCCCTGGAGGCGATGCAGCATGACAGATTAATAAGGTAATTAACATATGGGACACTTGCCTCTATCAGTCAGGGAATAGATTATAAGAGCAGGGTTGTTATGTTGGAGCTAATGTGCTGTCTAGTCTTAGCAGAGAGGGGAACTGTGATGCATTGGTGTGTCTCATCACTTGCGAGGTATTGCAGAGGTCCACAATTAGGAGCACACAGATGTAGAACCATTGAACCATAGAAAATTACAGCTCAGAAACAGGCCTTTTTGGCACTTCTTGTCTGTGCTGAACCATTTTTTGCCTAGTCCCACTGACCTGCACTTGCAACATATCCCTCCACACGTCTCTCATCCATGAACCTGTCCAAGTTTCTCTTAAATGTTAAAAGTGACCCTGCATTTACCACTTTATCCGGCAGCTCATTCCACACTCCCATCACTCTTTGCGTGAAGAAGAATCCCCCCCAATATTCCCTTTAAACTTTTTTCCTTTCACCCTTAACCCATGCCCTCTGGTTTTTTTCTCCCCTAGCCTCAGTGGAAAAAACCTGCTTGCATTCACTCTATCTATACCCAACAAAATCTTGTACACCTCTACCAAATCTGCCCTCATTCTTTTACGCTCCAGGGAATAAAGTCCTAACCTAAATAAAGTCCTCTCCATGACTATCTGCCGAGAGAGTTGCAGCCTCCAATAACATTCGTTCCCAGTTTTCTAACAAATATCTCCCCCATCCCGTGCCCTGGTTAATGTTACTTTCTCCTTTGTGTCCCCCATCCTCTCCACTGGCTTCCTAATGCCAAGGACCCTGCCCTCCGTGTGCTGGTTGCTGTTCCTCATTTCCATTGGCTTCAATTTCCGAGCATACAGCACCCATTTCCAATTGCACCCTTCCTGGAACTCAGGTGGAACATCCTTGCTCACTGCCTCGACGCCCACACAATGCCAGGCACTAAACTGATAAAGTTTTTAACACTGATTCCTTCCTTGACCAATGTGTTGCTAAAACTTTTCCTTCAGGGGAATAAGACCATAAAACAATGAAGACCCTGAACACATACATTTCTTATGCTGTTCTCATTTCCAGGATTTGCCTCTAACTTGATCCTTTACCTGCCTGCAGCTGCTCTGAATCAAAGATTGCCCCCAAGAAAGTCCAGAAAGGTTGCAGAATTGGATTTTTAATAAGCCCTTAACTAGTTCCATTAGTTTGTTTGGTCTGGTCAGGCACATACAGAGATCCCCTTTGCCCCTTACCTAGAGAAAACCAGGGAGAGCGGAAATGAAGGCCAAACTTCTGGCTGCGCTGCCATTTTGTCAGGGAGACCTCCAGTCTGCCACCTAAATTCAGTGTGAAAACCCAGGAAAATATAGGAGCGAAAGCGAGTAGCATTTATCCCATGTGTCCATCACTGGGCAACACAATAAGACTGAAGAGAGGAGGATGCCAGTATGAAATGATGAGTTGAGATGGACTCGCAACTTAAAACAGCAAATTTCTCATTTCACTTTGCTGCTTTCAGGGTATTGTGCAGGATTACAGATTTGTTATGGCCAATTCTCTGCAGGTCAGAAAGTTAAAGATCCATGTCTGTACAAGTAAATCACAAAAATACAGCTTGCCACTTATTAAGATTTTGATGCAGAGACTTGAATTTGATTCACAAATCATATCTGTCATTGAAAATGGACCCCGTCGTTCTTTACAGAACAGAAACCCTTTGACAGGAATCGTGCAGATATTCTGTCAGTCTAACTAGTTGGCATCTTTACCTGATTGATGTTACTTCATTATTTTACCTCACTTGGTTATTTTTTTCTGTTTATGAAAAGAACACAATGATTTGATAAGAATGCCAAATAAGGGAATCTCTTAATTCCTATTTTGTTAAAGTTGAACTAATTTGAATTAAGTCTAGTATCAGAGGACATGCTACTGGAGCAGAGCATAGGTTACTAGATGCTTTAGCATGTTGCCTGTCTATTTTAAAGGGGTTCAAATTGCAAACCAACCGGGTTTATTTCATCACATTATATACTGTCACATTCACCACTACCTAGAATTAATGTGACAAGGAACAGATTTTGAAGAACGATAAACGAGAAAGGAAGAAAGTGTAAATCAGTGTAAAGATAAATAGTAACTGAAATGAGAAGTCAAAGAACAAAGAGAAAGGCAGTGATTTAACACAGAGGTGGTGGTCCCACCCACCAACTAGAAAGTCTGGCATGAATCAACCTCTGCCAGCCCTGGAAACCACATTCTATTTCACATCGTTCGGCCAATTAATTACATGAAGTAATGGCTTGTTCCCCTCTGAGGCAGGATTTTCCATCCCTAAGACTTGCTGGCTAGTCAGTGGGCTGTTAAAAAGAAAAAAGTCCCTAGACAAAAAGATACAGAGAGATAAAACTAGAATAAAGAGGATCAACAAGGCATGGCCGATTTGTGGCAAACTCTTTCAAACTCTGACTTTGTCATCCAAGAATCAAGGGAGTCGTCTTTGTTGATCATGGCTAGGCTTAAATTTTGGCTGAAAGGGAAAGGCAACTGTTCCTGATCATTAATTCTCAGTTTAACAGATCTACAGAAGTGTGACCATTTTGAAACATTTTCATATTATCTCTGGTTGGACAAATAGAGCATTCAGTCAGAAAGTAGGCTGCCTTTTTGGCTCAGAGACACCCAAACAGCTTTGGCTCCAGCATGCCATAGCACTTGGAATAGTTTTAGCTGAGGAAATAATGCGTAGGTCTTTATATTTAAGTATCTCTATTCCTTGCTTTTTTTGCAGAGCAGAAGCTAGGAGAACCTTTGTCTTTCTATTTCAGAGGAGTCTGTGGTAAATTAATCTTCCAATGATATATGATGGCTTGAATTTGAGGTGGATCTCCAAGGACGATGCAGAATTCCTTGAGCTCCCGGGCTGGCTTTAGTAAGACGTGTTCTTTTATGCCTTGTTCATAGCATAAAACAAAAAAAAAACTTCACTGCCATTGCTATTTACCATCACCCTTGGTAAATATTGCTTTGACCTTGTGTGTCACAAAATGTGTTTCATTCTTGTGTTAGCATTTTTGTTGAAGACTAAATTCTCCTTTCATCTATCAGCAGTACTGAGCAAGCATTCATGTCAGGTATCAGTAGCAATGGGAGGCCCTCTCACACGGGTTGACAATATATAGCCTCCAGCTAAATCTCAAAGAGCGGCTTCTGCGGCATCAAGTGAATTTATCCATTTAGAATTCTTCCCTCTATGTGGTACCTCAGAGCAGAATTTGATCAATTTGATTGAGCTTGTCATCTGCAGACAAGCCTGAGAGTTTCAGTTTCTGTTCCACTTGGACAGAACAACAGCCATTTCATCAGCAGGAAGCTCCCAGTACTCACCCCCATGTTGAAAACCAAATCAGTTGTCAGATTGAGTAGATGTCCCCTGATTTGTTAGGGAAAGTGTGGCACGACCTTGAGAATTTCACTTTCAGTCTGAAGATGTCAAGCTCGCTACTCGAGAAAGTGTGAAGCGTACGGTTTTGTTTCAATGTTCATCTTGGAGAGAGAGACCAGCAGGTCCCCCATGGCATTGCTCGTGATAAGCTGAATGGTAGACTCTTGGATTTGTACAAAACCAAGTAACCAAGTCATGTACCATGTATTATTCAGCTGCAGCAATGCTGCCTGGTTGACAGTAAAAGCATTGGAGGAGGGAGTGGGGATGTTGGCACACAGTTGCTGGACTAGTAATCCAGGAGTCCAAGCCAAGGCTTGGAGCACAAGAGCCCAGTTCCAAGCACAGCAAGTGCTGAAATTTAAATTCAGTTGATAAATCTGGAATTGAAAAGTTACTGTCAGTAATGGTGACCATGAAACTATTGTCATAAAAACTCATCTCATGCGCCAGTATTCTTTAGGGAAGAAAAATTGCCATCAGTACTAGTCTGGCTTACAGAGCTCTGTGGGCAGCATGGTGGCACTGTGGTTAGCACAGCGCCAGAGACCTGGGTTCGATTCGGTCACTGTCTGTGTGGAGTTTGCACGTTCTCCCTGTGTCCGCGTGGATTTCCTCCAGGTGTTCCGGTTTTCTCCCACAGCCTAAAGATGTGCAGATTTGGTGGATTGGCCATGCTAAATTTCTCCTTAATGTCAGGAGGCACTAGCTCGGGTAAATGCATGGGGTTATGGGGTTATGGGGATGGGGCTTGGGTGGGGTTGTGGTCGGCGCAGACTTGATGGGCAGAATGGCCTCCTTCTGTACTGTATGATTCTATGACCCACAGCAATGTGTTTGGTTCTTAAAAATTCCCTCTAAAATGGCCCATCAAGTCATTCAGTTCAAGGGCAATATAAGGTAGACAACAAATGGAGGCCAGTGACACCCATCTCCCATAAAAAATGAAAGGAACAAGATTAATGTGGAAGAAAGCGCACATCATGAATAAAACATTATGGTATGATCCTACCTGCCGTTCATGCCATATTCCTGCTACAGCGAAGTTGGAGAACTTGACAGCCAACTAAATCTCCATGCTCTGTGGCAGGATGAGAAAATCCTTCCATCATGAATGGTGGGTAGGATTCCTGTGTTAATTTATTCTGGATACATGGATAAACGATCATGAAGTGATACTTTATGCTGATGCAGTACATTGGAATATCATTCAACTTTCAGCTCCGGTTTCCTCCCACAATCCAAAGATATGCAGGTTAGGTGGATTGGCCATGTTAAATTGCCCCTTAGTGTCCCAAATTGTGTAGGTTAGAGGGATTAGTGGGATAAGGATGAGGTTTATGGAGATAGTTTCGGGTAAGATGCTCTGTCAGCAATTCGGAGCAGACCCGATGGGCCGACTGGCCTCTTTTTGCATTGTAGGGATTGTATGACTGAGGAAAAGCCACTTCTTTTGGTCGGCAAGGCAGCAGAGAAGTCATGAAATTGTCACTAAGAGAAGACAAAGGTTATAAAAAAAACTTCACACTGAGTGATGTTAGAGGATGAAAGGTTTGGCCAGATAGTGGTTCAGGCAAATTCCATTGCAGCTGTTTAGAAAAAAAGAATGCACAAATATGTGAAACAGAAATCTCAAGGCTATGGGGAGAGAGTGAGGCAATGGCATCACTGTTCTTGCAAAGAGCTGATCTGTTACGAGGTAGAATGGGTTCCTTCTGTTCTATGAATTTCTATGATCAAATAACTAGCCAGTGTTCACATTCATGTTTCCATGAGAGGATAGTGGAATAACAATGACAAATTATTACTGAGTGCACGGAACGACTTAGAATACCCCACGTATTCTGCCTATTGAGCACAGGCTCCCCACAGTTGGGGCATTTACTGGGCATACAGTTAATGAACTCCAATAGCATATTCAACACTTCTCACCATTCCCTTTCAGTTTTCTATCAGCTCATAGACCACCCATTTGTGGTTTTAAAACAAGCTGGGCACAGATTGAAATTAATCCAGATTGTTTTATTTAAATGTAGCAAAGTTTGAAGGTGGATTTGTCACAGGTATTGTACTTTGCTGCAGCTGTGAATATACACATAGTTCTTCATGTTTGAGGTTTAAGTTTTTTTATTAGTTCCACAAGTAGGTTTACGTTAACACTGTAATGAAGTTACTGTAAAAATTCCCTCGTTGTCACACTCCGGTGTCTGTTCGGGTACACTGATGGGGAATTTAGCATGGCCAATGCACCTAACCAGCACGTCTTTCACACTATGGGAGGAAACTGGAGTGCTTGGAGGAAACCCACGTAGACAGGGGAGAACACGCAAACTCCACACAGACAGCGATCCAAGCTGGGAAGTGAACCTGGGCCCCTGTTGCTATGAGGAAGCAGTGCTAGCCACTGTTGCACCACGCCACCCTAGGTGGTAATTATACCCATTGCAGTGGTGTTAGCAGGCAACTGAGATGTGCCATGTGCTGAAAGAAAATATATTGTGGCTGAAAGTTTAGCATTGTTTTGAAAAGTGTGTTTGCTGAATAAAGTAGAAATGTTTGCCTTGTTTTCAACCCAGCAGGAAAGTACTTTGTAATATTTAGTTTTTTTTAAATTTTGGCTAAGATCTGATTTTGACATCTTGGATTTTGTGTGTTCCTTCTACAGGGACCATGAATTAGCTTCAATTATAATTTGGATTTAATTTGGAACAAGCAAGATTAATGGCTTGACCTGTCCACTCTGCGCTTTGTAACTCAGAGAAAGGAATAATGTCTTTTTTAAATTATGCCAGACAGTTGGTTGGGTTAGTTTATTTATTCCAAGCATGGTTGTCAGGGTCATCCAAGCCAACTGTGGTAAGGAGAAAAGAAACTGGGTAATTGGGATAGCACAATTGTTGAGAGTACACAGTGGAACATAACTGGAAGCTTGATTATGATCTTTTTTGACTAAGGGGAATTGTGTGATTGGATTAGACTATTTTGAGATTGAGGAAAGAAAATGTATTCTCTTTGTTTCAAAATTCAAAGACATGGTACACCTCAATTGCCTGCTCATATTGCTACTGATAGTGTAATTACAAACTCACATAGAAAAACTCATCTATATATTCACAGCTGCTACAAGAACAATCGCCATGACAATTCAATCTTAACAGACTCCAATAGCCACATTTGCAAAAGGAAGATAAACGTCTTTAAAAATAAACTTTTTTTTGTTGAATAATTGGATCTTTTCTTCATTTTGAAAGAAAACTGTGACAGAATCCATTGGGGAGCTTGTCACAAGATACAGGACTAAGATGTGGACAATAGTGTTTTCATTTCCCTGTCTGTGCAATGATAGAGTGTGTGTTTATCCAGATCTTCACACAGTCCCTGTAGGTTAAACGCTGATGAAATGTCTATTGGTAAATTATTTCCTCTGTCACCTGAGGACCGTACCACTGACACATTATCCCAGGAGGGAACTGGAGATCTGTACACATCATTCCTCATCCTATCGCTGATTCTTTTCATGGACTGAATAACGCAACATAAATTGTTTATTTGCATGTGGCACATATCTTTCTCAATTTTGAAAGGACAGCTTCAGAATGTCTTAACAGTCACATCAAGGCATTTTTGGAATTGCATGATATTATTTGAATGGGTGTAAATTGAGAGAAGTAGATCTCAGCGAGACCCTGCTGCCCTTGTGCATCAGTTGCTGAAAGTAAGTCAGCAGGTACAACTGGCAGTAAAGAATTGATTTGATTTGATTTACTATTGTCACAAGTATTAGATAAAGTGAAACATATCATTTCTTGCACACTATATATTCCATTCATAAAGTAAGAAAGGAGTGGGTGCAAAATGTAGTGCTACATATAGCTAGGGTGTAGAGAAAGGTCAACTTAATATGAGGTAGGTCCATTCAAAAGTCTGATGGCAGCAGGAAGGAAGCTATTCTTGAGTCGGTTGGTGTGTGACCTCAGACTTTTGTATCTTTTTCCCAATGGAAGAAGGTGTGACAGAATAAGTCCGAGTGGTATGGGGTCCTTGGTTATGCTGGCTGCTTTTCCGAGGCAGTGGGGAAGTGTAGACAGAGTCAATGGGGCGGGAGGGTGGGGGTTATTTTTGTGTGATGGATTGGGCTACATTCACGACCTTTTGTAGTTTCTTGCCGTCTTGGACAGAGCAGGAGCCATGCAAAGCTGTGATATAATTAGTAAGAATGCTTTCTATGTTGCATCTGTAAAAGTTGGAGAGAAGCGTAGCGAACGTGCCAAAGTTCCTTAGCCTCCTGTGAAAATAAAAGTATAAGAGGACTTTCGCAGCTTTAGTGTCAGTGTGGAGGGACCAGGGCAGGTGGTTGGTGATCTAGATACCTAGAAACTTGAAGCTCCTGACAATTTCCACTTTATCCCTGTTGATGTAGAGAGGGGCATGTCCCCCATTATGCTTCCTGAAGTTGATGACTATCATCTTCGTTTTGCTGACAGCGAAAGAGAGATTTTTGTTGGCACACCAATTCACCAAATTCTCTCTTGATATTGTATTATCTGTCCCATCATTGTTTGAGATCCAATCCACTGTGGTGGTGTCATCAGCAAACTTGAAAATCAAGTTGGAGGGGAATTTGACTACACACCGCCATAGGTGGATAAGGAGTGTAGTAAGGAGCTGAGGACACAGCCTTGTGGGCTCCGGTGTTAAGGATGATCATGGAGGAGATGTTGTTGCTTATCCTTACTGATTGCCTCAGTAAGGATCCAGTCACAGAGGGAGGAGCTGAAACCCCAGGCCACAGAGCTTGTGGATGTGTTTTGTTGGGATGATAGTATTGAAAGCTGAGCTGTAGTCAATAAGTATGAGTCTAACATAGGTGTCTTTCTTTTACTGTAATTGTTTGAGATGGTAGTGAGGCCACACCTGGAGTATTGTAAGCAGTTTTGGTGTCCTTATCTGAGGAAAGATGACCTTGCTATAGAGAGAGTACAGCAAAGGTTTAGCAGGCTGATTCCTCAGAAGGCAGGTATGTGATGAAATGAGACTAAATCAGTCAGGATTATATTCCTTGAAGTTTAAAAGATTCAGAGGGGAATTTATTGAAAGTTATAAAATTCTAACAGGGTTAGACAGGGTAGATTCAGAAAGAATGTTTCCAATGGTGGTAGAGTCTAGAACTAAGCATCATAGTTTGAGGATAAGGGGTAAACCTTTTAGGACTGAGGTGAGGAGAAATATCTTCTCCCAAAGAATGGTGAATCTGTGGAATTCACTACCACAGAAAGTAATTGGGGCCAAAATGTTGTGTGATTTCAAGAAGAAATTAAATATAGTTCTTGTGGCTAAAGAGATCAGGGGATATGGGGGGGTGGGGGGTGGGGGAAGGCAGAATCAGGATATTTAATTTGATGATCAGCCATGATCAAAATGAATGGCAGAATAGGCTTGAAAAGCCAAATGGTTTGTGCTTACTTCTAATTTCTATGTTTCTATGATGCATTTTCATGATGTTTTGTACCTTATTTTGAGCTTTCTTTGATTGTTTCACATTACTTAAAAAGATTTAAGCCATCTACTCAGATTCTAGTTGGTATAACAATTTGTTTCGGTCTTTGTGACCTTATATTTTATCCAGAATTCCACTGAATTCCTAATTTTACTCTGGTGGAACATCCTAGAAACAGTAGATGTTTAGATGCTCTTGGACTTTCTGGGTTGCGTTGGTGGGTTGGAACTTTTGCCAACTCCTTACAAGGCAAAAGACCAAGATAGCAGGGACTTTTTATCGTTGGGGTTCCTACTCCCTGGTTGAGAAGGAATGTCGTGTGTGCTTGTGAACTGGGAGAAATGAGGCATAACTGGTCTCCAACAGGGACCCAGCAAAGATGGTCCAGGTCAGGAAAATGACTGGACCTTGAAGATAAGGCAGCAAATTGTAAAATGAGTTTTAGGACCTGTCTTCTAACACACAAGCCATAAGGGAACAACAGTATATTCTTCACCGATAGCAACCAGATTTGGATTTCTAACGGTGGTGGGGCACATGGGCACCAACAATGATATTGTATTATTCAGACACCAAAATAAGTAATTAACTATCCATTGAGCTGGTGTAGTCAGCATTAACAATCGCTGGCAAGTGCAATCTCAGATTAATTCCTAGGATGGTGGCCCTTTTATTTTCAAAGCCTGATTCTTTATTTTCCTGTTGATATTGTGTTGTCTACCATTGTTCTGAAGGTGTTTCCTTACTGGGTTATAACTCTATTGGAATTTGTTATCCTCTGGTATCTGATTGTATTTTCAACTTGAGACATTATACGCATTCTCAGGTGAAGACAAAAGATGCCATGGCAATATTTAAGGAGAGCAAGGGGATTCTTGGCCAATATTTATTGATGGCAGACTGGTAGCACTGCTGTCTTACAGTGCCAGGGATCTGGACTCAATTCCTGTCTCAAGTCACTGTCTGTGTGGAGCTTGCATATTCTCCCCATACCTGCATGGATTTCCTCCATGTGGTCTGGTTTCCTCCCACAGTCCAAAGCTGTGCAGGTTAGGTTGATTGGCCATGGTAATTTACCATTTGTGTCAGGGTGATTAGCAGGGTAAATGTGTGGGATGAAGCGGATAGGGCCTAGGTGGGATTGTTGTCGGTGCAGGCTCAATGGGTCAAGGGGCCTCTGTCTGCACTGTAGGGATACTATTCTATTCTAACCTGGATTACTAAATAAAACTGGTTATCATGTTATTATTTCATTATGTCACTGCTGTTTGTGCACAAATGTGTAACAACATTTCCTAAATTACATCAGTGATCATATTCTAAAAACACTTCATTGGCTGCGAACATCCTAACTACAGTTCGGAGCAGGTCCAAACTAGAAGAGATTGACCTTAGGGACCTTGTGGTGAAGGATCCTCTTGGGAAGAGTGATCATTGTATGGTGGAATTTCTGATGCAGATGGAGGAGGAGAAAGTGGGTTCCCAGACCTGTGTCCTTTGTTTGAACAGAGGGGAGTACAATAGCATGAGAGAGGAATTGGTGAATGTTGATTGGGGGAGCACATTGGAAGGTAGGTCTGCTGAGGAACAGTGGAGGATCTTTAAGGAGATCTTTCTTGGTGCTCAGCAGAAATTTTTTCCGATGGTTAAAAAGGATCATAGGAGGAGAGATAATCAGCTGTGGATAACGAAGGAGGTAAAAGAGAGTATTAAATTAAAAGCGGATGCGTTTAGAGTAGCTAAGAGTAGTGGGCAAGAAGAGGATTGGGAGAGGTTTAAATTTCAACAAAGAATGACAAAGAAGTTGATAAGGAAGGGTAGGATAAACTATGAAGCTGGGCTAGCGCTAAATATAAAAAAGGATAGTAAGAGTTTTTATAAATATATAAAAAGGAAGAGGCTGACTAGGGTGAACATTGGACCCTTAGAGGATGAGAAGGGGGACTTAGTGGTAGGGGATGGGGAAATGGCTGAGGCCTTGAATAACTTTTTTGTTTCAGTCTTCACGGAGGAGGACGTGAATAATTTGCCAGGTGTTAGCGATGGAAAGATGGTAGGAAAGGAGGGCCTGAATGACATTATTGTTACTAGAGAGGCAGTGCTCGACAGACTGGAGGGACTGATTGTGGACAAGTCCCCAGGACCGGATGGAATGCATCCAAGGGTTCTGAAAGAAATGGTGGAGGTGATAGTGGATGCCTTGCTGATTATTTTCCAAACGTCGCTGGATTCTGGGGAAGTGCCGGAAGATTGGAAAATGGCTAATGTTATGCCATTGTTTAAGAAGGGTAGCAGGCAAAAGACAGGGAATTATAGGCCGGTTAGATTAACGTCTGTTGAATGTAAAATGCTCAAATCCGTGATCAAGGAGAAAATAGCGAGGCACCTTGAGGAGAATTGTTTGATAGAGCAGACGTAGCACAGTTTCGTTAAGGGGAAGTCGTGTCTGACGAATTTATTGGAGTTCTATGAGGATGCGTCTCGGGCGGTGGATAGAGGAGAGCAGGTAGATGTGGTGTTTCTTGATTTTCAGAAGGTGTTTGATAAGGTGCCGCACAAGAGGTTATTACAGAAGGTTAGGGGGCATGGAGTTGGGGGTAGGGTGTTAGCGTGGATAGGGGATTGGCTGTCAAATAGGAGGCAGAGAGTGGGGGTCAGTGGGTACTATTCGGATTGGCGGTTGGTGACTAGTGGACTGGCCCAGGGATCGGTGCTGGGGCCTCAGTTATTTACCATTTATATAGATGATCTGGAGGAGGGAACCGAGTGTATGGTGTCGAAATTTGCTGATGACACCAAGATTGGTGGAACAGCAAATTGTGCAGAGGGTGTGGAAAGTCTGCAGAAGGATCTAGATAGGCTGGGCGAATGGGCCAGGAACTGGCAAATGGAATTTAATGTTGGCAAGTGTGAGGTGGTCCACTTTGGTAGGAATAATGGTAGGAAGGACTATTACTTACGGGGCGAGAAACTGCAGCAGGCGACGGTGCAGAGGGACCTCGGGGTCCTTATGCATGAGTCGCAAAAACCCAGCCTGCAGGTGCAGCAGGTGGTCAGGAAGGCAAATGGGATGCTGGCCTTCATAGCGAGGGGGATTGAATATAAAAGTAGGGAGGTCTTGCTGCAACTGTACAGGGCACTGGTGAGGCCGCAGCTGGAGTACTGTGTGCAGTTTTGGTCGCTGCACTTACGCAAGGATATTTTGGCCTTGGAGGGAGTGCAGAAGAGGTTTACTAGGCTGATACCAGAGTTGAGGGGGTTGAGCTATGAGGAGAGGCTGAATAAACTAGGCTTGTACTCGTTAGAGTTTAGAAGAGTGAGGGGAGATCTCATTGAGACATATAAGATGATGAATGGGATGGATAGGATAGAGATGGAGAGGCTCTTCCAGCTCAGGAAGGACAGTAGGACGAGAGGGCACAACCTCAAGATAAGGGGGGGCAGTTTAGAACAGAGTTGAGGAGGAACTTCTTCACTCAAAGGGTGGTGAATCTCTGGAATTCTCTGCCCGTTGAAGTGGTGGAGGCTGCCTCGCTAAATTTATTTAAGATGCGGGTAGATAGGTTTTTGATAGGCAAGGGGATTAAGGGTTATGGGGAGAAGGTGGGAAAGTGGAACTGAGCCACGACAGATCAGCCATGATCTTATTGAATGGCGGGGCAGGCTCGAGGGGCTAGATGGCCTACTCCTGCTCCTATTTCTTATGTTCTTATGTTTTTATGACCTCAATTTGACCTCACATAGGAATATCAAGACAATGCTGGACTTACTGACATCTAAAGACATAAAGAAATTGGATTGTGAGTTGAAGTGATGACCCTATGATGCTGAAAGCATTTTCTATCTTCATTCAAACACAAACATGTAACCACCATGACATACAACATCAGGTATAAATATTCTGACAGATTTTCTTTTTGTTTTCACAATTGTTCCTGAAGAACACAGCTGCAAGCTCCAATGGCATCCACCAGATAAGTCACTCACAGTACCTGTAGCAAACACCAGCTCAGGTATATTCACCTCATGGAATTCAAGTAATGGGTTTGAAAGGGACACACTGGGTGACATGACAAGAGTGACCAGGAGCAGTGGTAGATACAGAGCAGCAGCAAACATATCTTAGGATCATAGAATCCCTACAGTGCAGGAGGATGCCATTTGGCCCATTGAGCCTGCATTAACAATCCCACCCCAACATTGTAACCTCAGGTATTTATCCTGCTAGTCCCCCTGACATGAAGGCACAATTTAATATAGTCAATCAACCTAACCTGCAAATCATTGGACTGTGGGAGGAAGCCAGAGCACCCAGAAGAAACCCACACAAAAGATGGAGAGAATGTCAACACAACAGTGACCTGGGGCAGAAATTGACACTAATAAATAAGTCTTACCAGAACTCATAGTTCACATTGAAGAACATGGCAACTTCAAAGTGAAACTTCAGAGGTGCTTCCAGTGACAGAAGTCCTGAGCTTAGCTATAATATCTCCTGCAAGTGTTCAGCACACTGCCATCGAGCCCTTCAATGCCAATCTTCAAGCTGCTTTGTCTATTTTCAACATGATGTGGGTATGCCAGCGTTGGACTGGCGTAAACACTGTAAAAAGCCTGACAACACCAGGTTTTAGTCCAACCGATTTATTTGATAATAGACTCACAAGCTTTTGAGGTTTCCCTCTTCGTCAGGTGAATGAAGAGTTCTGGCCTCAGACAGAGCGTATAAAGCACAGACAGTTTAGAGATTACTGATTAGAATGCGAATCCTTACACCTAACCTGCTGTTCAAGACCTGAAGTGGCTGATAATGTGAGTGGAAGGAGCACTGATCACAGGTTACAGAGATGTGTATTGCCTGGGTTTGCAAAACCTCACTTACTGTACTGTCTGGAGACAATACACATCTCTGTAACCTGTGATCAGTGCTCCTTCCACTCACATTGTCAGCCACTTCAGGTCTTGAACAGCAGGTTAGGTGTAAGGATTCGCATTCTAATCAGTAATCTCTAAACTGTCTGTGCGTTATATGCTCTGTCTGAAGCCAGAACTCTCCATTCACCTGACGAAGAGGGAAACCTCGAAAGCTTGTGAGTCTATTATCAAATAAATCAGTTGGACTAAAACCTGGTGTTGCCAGACTTTTTACTATTTTCAACATAGCAGGGGAGAAGTAAGAGTAATCCTTCTGTCCCTGTTATTCCCCAAAGATCTGTTCTCACATCAGCAAAGGACAATGTCTCTAGTACAAAGATGTCTGACAGTGAGAAGTACTCCTTCTCAGGGCAATGTATTATTTGGTTCCTCCAGCCACACTGTTCAAGTGACAAATGTGCCAGAAAGTGGTCAGCAGCAGTGGATCTGCCAGTTGCAAGGCCATATCAATGAAATCATAAGGTTGAATATTACTTCAACCCAAATGCATCCAGCCTACTCACTTATTGTGACTGACAGAAGGAGCAGGTTAGGTCTTAAAGTACAGAGAATATACACTGTCACCAAGGAGCTTCAGTGAAGTAAGAAACACTAGTCATATGAATCAAGCAGAGAGTAGAGCATGCATCTGTGTCATGCTATGTTAACCTAATAGTATTCTAATTACACAGCTCTTCTTTGAAGATTTTCTCTTCCTAGTTCATGCTGAAAATATAATATTTCTCTCAAGTGCTTCTCACTCACTGAGGAAGTTTCTGGTCAATCCACATCTGACAACCTGCTCTGAAAACTCAGTTCACGTTTTGACAGCTGTGACAAATTCAACCACAGCAGCTGAAGCCGGTCGATGACATTCTGAAACATTCTAAATAACACCATAGCATTCTAGAAAAAAAAGTCAATTCACCCTATAAACCAATATTAATGGATCAGTTAAAAATTATAGGATCTGGAAGTGGATCTGCCTCTTTGCCAAAAACTAATCAGTTTTCCTTTGGTCCACATCCTGTCATTGTTTCAAGTTTTGTTGAAATCTGTTTGCTAGTTTTTGAGGTATATTGTTTACAAAATGATGAACAAACAGTGATGAATAACATTACCTCGATCCCTTCCTTTACCTCAGCTGTATCAACAGTAATGTTTTGGGTGGCAAAATAAGGTCATAGTTTGGGGGAGAATTAACCTGTGGAAGTTGCACTAATACAGATACCATTGTTGGTGAGGACATTTAATGACTGCATTGTATACATGAAGAGATAATGGTTCATAAAGTGGAGACTCTTGGATAAGAGTCTCATTATTGAGAACTTCAGATGTATTTCTTGCTTCTGCAAAGGATATTTGAAATCTTAGTTCTACCTACTTAACTTTGCCTTGCTGTCCACAGGTGAGTGTGTGTTTCTTTTCCATCTGCTCCATGCTTAGATCTCTTTGGATAGTAAATGTGTAAGGCATTGTTGCTTATATGAACTGTTCCATAATTTTGGCTGCACAGACTTCATTATATATTTGTGCCTAGCTCTTCATGGTTTGAAACTTGTTGTGAATCATAGCCAATTGGTCTACTCAGAGACATGTTCGGTATCTGTCTTCTTCATATAATCCTAATACTTTAGGCTCCCTTAAATTAAAGATGTAGTGACTGCATGTGAAAATGTTCATTAGTTATGAGGGCCATATCTAATCTAGACATTTATGGTATGCAAGTCATTACAGTTCATGAAAGTGGTTTGCATAGCTCCAGGGACACAGGTTCAATTCCGGCTTTGGGTGACTGTGAAGTTTGCACGTTCTCCCGGTGTCTAGGTGGGTTTCCTCTGGATGCTCCGGTTTGCTCCCATAGCCCAAAGGTGTGCAGGTTAGTAGATTGACTATGGTAAATTGTCCCTTTGTATCAGGGGAATTAGCAGGGTAAACGCATGGGGTTATGGGGATAGGGGCTGGGTGGGATTGTTGTCGGAGCAGGCTTGATGGGCATCCTTCTGTACTGGAGGGATTCTTTGATTCATTCATAGGTGTGCAGAGGCCAATGAGATGACATCAGTAATTCTGAGGTTTTGGAAGATCCTAAAAGTTGAAGAAAAATGCATCGCTCACTCATTCTGTTACAGTAAGAAGTCTCACAATACCAGTCTAAAGTCCAACAGGTTTATTTGGTAGCGTGAGCTTTCATATTGCTCCTTTTTCATCAGGTGTGTGGGGCCATGAAGCCATTCATTTAATGAAGGGGCAGAGTTCCAAAAACTTGCGATACCAAATAAACCTGTTGGACACTAACCTGGTATTGTGAGACTTCATACTGTGCCAACCCAGTCCAACGCCAGCATCTCCACATCATTCTGCTACCAGCTGCCCATGAGAAAACAAATGAAACTATGTGCTCGAGCAAACAATGCATCAGCCAACTGTGCATGGTAGATTGATTGCTGCTTTCTGGGGCAGTTTAGAATGTGCCTGAGGTTTAAAGACGCTAGCAGCCCGATCCTAGTGATTAGGGTTAGCTGGAGGTTAAACTGTTGCTATTGGCTCCAGATTAAAGCAAGGGTCATTTTCCTCTGACATTTCAAGGGTGATGGTGGTAATGGACTCAAAAATATGGGTCAGCGCATCCAACTCTCTTTTGATTCATTCTGACCTGCCTCGTGTCCCTTCTTTCAAAGCCTCTTTTCAAATAAACTAAAAGTAAAAGGAATCCCCACTGGAATGATCACTTCCAAAATCACAACTGCAGCAACAACACGTAGCAGCCAAAATTCATGGGCAAATATACGTTAGAAAAATAAGCAGACAGAAAATAGGAAATGCAGTCCACCAGACACTGAAGGCAGACAGTGCTTTTTGGTATTCTTCACAACAGATTGACGTGTAGATTCTGTCTTTCCATCAACCCAGAATGTGCCTGAACCCAAAATAAATGCTGGCATAAAACTCTGGGATTGCATAACTGCTGGCAAACACCTACTTAAAATAGATCAGAATATTAAAATGAAACTTGTACTTGTGTGCGGCCCCAATGCTCAAGGAAAACCCTGAACCCTTACTGTTTATGCAGGATGAAGAATAGGTAGAAATCCAATTCGATTGATGTCCATGCAATTTCACAACTCCCTTTCCCACTCTCCCACCACAAGTCATGGTGTGTGCTAAATTTATCTTCTTTTTTAACAGATTGTTCTGCACCACATATTGTTGATGAAAGAACGTTCGTAGCACCTACCGACATTGCAATGGCAACACTGGGCTCCCAGAAGGCACCACATCAAAAGTCCTTGTCATATCAGGCTGGCATACTCTAGACGTTAAGTTCTGTTGGTCTTGCTTGATTAATTTATGGGAAGGAGAAAAGACTGATGTGAAGGATGTCTATTTGCATTACTCATGTGGTAACCTTCTGCCAGTGAAACAGAAATGTTACACAAAGCAGGCATGACGGACACTGAGGTGGATCCACACTTCAGCTGCAACACCTGCTATTTTTAGTAATTTTTTCATCCATGTACCAATCCCAAGGCTTTATTTCTTTTTTGTAATTCCTTTATGCCTGATGGCAAACATTTTGACATTGTGTTAATGGTGTTTGGCTGTTGGGTGCGTTTCCATTCAGTAGTTTCCTGGAGTGTTCCATCCTGCAATCACGTAATGAAGAAGTTCCATTTGTTTTTGCCCTGGTAAATTTGCTTCCATTAACTCCTTTGATAATAAATGATGCTGATTGTCATGTTTTACACTCTTTTCTAAACCATTTTGTTTCTTGCCCCTGCCAAATGATGGGAGATGCTGATGGCTGAGAAAGCTCCTTCAAGAAATCGATGCAGGTGAAGATTTTTTTCATCAAAATTACAAAGCACTGGCCTCCAGATAAAACAGCCAGTGATAAATTTAAGATTAATTTATTGAATTAAGGCATTTCCATTACCACATCCATCTAGTTGTGTGGAGCAAATGGACTTCCCATCTTTGTAGCAGGTTTCAATGTTTTGAATTAGTTACTGGAGGACAAATGAGCTCAGATTGACATTGTCAAATTATTTTTCTCCGTGACTTGGCACATTAGTGAACTGATTGAAGCTTCAATCAAGTCCAGAACTAAAATTATACTGCAAAAGTGTGGATTAAATGTGTTCAAACAATGCTACAGAATCAGAATATGATGTCCCTCTTCAAATGTTCTAATATCGCACACTTTGAAACATGCGGGACATTTTTTAAACAGAACATGGGAATAGTTCTCCCAGCGCTGCTAAAGCAGTGGGCTGGAAAACATAAGTGGAGGCCATTTAGTGGGCTTCCCGTTGGGTGCCACGACCTCCACCCATCTCCCACCGCCGGATTTCCAGCATCATCAGCTCCACGCCAGAAATCAGCACGGAGCTGAATAAGTTATTTAAAACAGCATCTGCACCTTATTAGCGGGCCTGAAGTCTTCTGGCCCACTAGCCTCTTCCTCCTCCACCCACCAGCCCGCTAGCTTCTTCCTCCTGCCCCCCCCAACCCACTCGCCTCTTCCTCTTTCTCCCCCTCCAGTCCTCCCCCAACCAAGAGTGTTTCACTCCAGTGGGATTTACAATAGCTCTCCACTTCTGAAAGTTATGCTGGTTTGGTGCATTGACACAAACAGGTGCCAGACTGTGGCAACTAGGGGAATTTCACAGTACCTTAATTGAAGCATGTAATAACTCCACAGAGACAAAAGTCCCATCATGAAGTTACTCTGTTTACACCATACATCTGTAAACAGCCAGCTCCCCTGTTGTTCCCTACTGAATGCAGGCTGGGAGTTTGACACACCTGCTTTAAATAGGGAGAATGAGGCTCCCTGATTTAATCATCAATTAGGACTCATCAGGTTGTTCATAGTCTAGCAAGCCAGCCTCATTAGCCTGCCTGAAGTCATCACACAGTGTTAATGCAAGCCTTACTTGTGACTAATAGATAAACTTTAAAAACAACTTTTCAGGGGGAGCTGGCAGCCCGACCACCAGAGATCAGAGATTCCCTGTCAATATGACCTTTCATTAGAATAGGGCATCGACCTGAAACATTGGCAGGAATTATCTGGTCCTGCCTCCGAGAACAGAGATTTCAATGGTGTATCAGCCCCTCTGTGGAGGAAGGGCTGGGGGAAGGGAGCTGGAAATCTCCAGCCATTATCCCTGTTTTCTTGCCACGTATATTGCCAGGCATGCCGAGTGTTTCCAATATCTTCCGCTTTTATTTCACATTCCTGGCAGGCACAGTCATTTACTTTTGTATTAGTGGGATTCTCTGGGTTGCTCTTATAGACAGCCAGCATGGACATGATGACCAAATGGCCTCCTACTGCTGTGACCATTCTATGCTTTTAGAATATGAATATTTGCATTTATCTAAAGTTTCTCTCTATGCTGTTTTACAGGAGGGAGGAATGTCTGACAGAAGTGCTAACCTTTAAGTAATGCATTCAGTGCTTAAATGTCACTTGTCATAATTTCAAGTCCCTGGGTTTATCGCTACTGCAGTGTCATGTGATTAACATGCAAACTCAGGTGTAAAACTGTCCAGAAAGTGTGTTGTAGTTGCTGGATTGAGGCAAGCATTACAATCTGATGATTACAGGCCAATTAATTAAATCTTTGCATTTTGCATTATTTTCACAGGCACTTCCCACACTCAGAAATCCTAATCTTACATCTTTGCTGTTTATTTTGTCAATAAACAGAATTCCAGGAAACTAGGATTACTGCTTTAGCAAACAGATAGAAAAAAGGCATTTTCTTCCAGTAGCACGAATGAAATGCTAACAATGCACCTGAAACATGAGGCTTTCCAATGTGTGAATTTTGAGAATGTGATTTTGTTGCCAGCAGTAAAAGCAGCATCAATTCTGATGACCCTTCCAAGATTTTCACAGAACCAGTGAGCCATTTACCTGTTTGTGTGTCAGAAGTGATCCAGGTGTGAAGCAGATGTTGGATGGAGGTCAGTCTGTTGTCCCCAATTTCTGGACATAAATTTGCTCTGGCAAAAATAAACAATCTCCACCCAGAAGAGCGTAGCTTTATCTCTGCAAAACACTCAAGCCATCTGCACAGGTGCTGCTCCAAAGGCACCGATCCAAATAAGGCGGCATGATGGCATGGTGGTTAGCAGTGCTGCCTCACAACGCCAGGGACCCAGGTTTACTTCTGACCTCGGGTGACATCTGTATGGAGTTTGCAAGTTCTCCCCGTGTCTGCGTGGGTTTCCTCCGGGTGCTCTGGTTTCCTCATGCAGTCCAAAGATGTGAGGGTTAGGTTGATTAGCCATAGTAAATTGCCCCTTAGTGTCAAGGTGAACAGCGGATAAATATGTGGGGTTACAGGGCTCAGGCCTGGGTGGGATTGTTGTCAGTGCAAGCTTGATGGGCCGAATGGCTTCCTTCTGTACTATATGGATTCAATGAAATTGGTTACAAAACCAACCTGGCCTTTACCGTGTAAAATAACCCCCAATTATTGCCAATGTGATTTGTGCAAACATTTAAGGGGAATGGAAAAGAAAACAGTTTGTGTGAAACACAATATATCAAAAGTATTGCATGTTGCATTTGTTATGTTGAACAGGAATAAGATCTATCTAGAAATGTCTTTAATTGACTATGATTATACAGATAAGTAAGTTATGATTTGACCGGTTGTGGTACCATTTCATTTTTACAGTGCTTGGAGTTTGAGCCTGTAACCAATATTTTAAATTCTGGAGGTTATTTAAACCTGACCCATCTGGTGGCAAACAAGATCTGCCTTTAATAGAGAATTATATGGAGATGCGGGTGTTGGACTGGGGTAAACTCAGTAAGAAGTCTCACAACACCAGGTTAAAGTCCAACCAGCTTAAACCCACAAGCTTTCGGAAACGGCGTTCCTTCATCAGGTGTATGGAAGGTTCCACCCCTCAGCCTCCTACGCTCCAGAGAAAAAAGTCCCAGTCTATTCAGTCTCTCCTTATAACTCAATCCATCAAGTCCCAGTAGCATCCTAGTAAATCTTTTCTGCACTTTTTCCGGTTTAATAATATCTTTTCTATAATAGGTTGACCAGAATAGCACACAGTATTCAAAGTGTGGCCCTACCAACGCCTAGTACAACTTCAACAAAACATCCCAAAAACCTGCTGAGTAAAAGGTAACAGAGAAAATGACTTTTTGATGAGCCATAACTCTGCGGAAAAGTTTAGATTGTTGCTTTGTATCAAAGTATTAACTGTCCACTTCTCACATCTAACCTGACCTAACATCTCATATCTAACATTTTGATAATATCCACACATGCCAGGACCTTTCCAAGATGGAACAGTTGCAGTGGGGACGATTTTGAGCCTGCGCTTTCCGTCTGCGGGAATGGGGTGCGTGCTCAAAATTCAGAGAGTGTGATTTGGGCCAGTGAGTTTCCGAGTTCCAAACATACCGGCTTCTCCCTTGTGGAATCGCGTGAAACACAGCATGGGACCGCAGAAAGCTCATTTAAATACATGAGCATGTCATTAGTGAGCACTCTCTCTGGGACATCCCTCCTCACTGGATATTCAGCGGATGCCACTGTGTTGTCAGTGTCAGGTACTGGAGGGACGGGTTTTCGCTTACAGGGAGGAGGGGTGTCAGATGTTCTGGAGATGTATAGGATCCCCTGGCTGGAAGGCCCCGGGCAACTGCTGCTGATCCTCATTTGTTCACTTAACAGTGAGTGACCCAGAAGCCAGCCTACTTACATTTCTCTGCTGCCCTACTTCACCAACAGCGTAGGCATGTTCTTCCTTCTCCCCAGCCAACTCCAAGGCTCGCTCCTCAAGACATGATGGAGTTGTCTGGTTCTGTACTGTGCTGAAGATAGGCAACATGGTGGCACAGTGATGCCACATAGCACCAGGGACCCAGTTCAATTCCCAGCTTGGGTCACTGTCTATGTGGAGTTTGCATGTTCTCCCCATGTTTGTGTGGGTTTCCGCCGAGTGCTCCAGTTTCCTTCGACATTCTAAAGGTGTGCTGGTTAGGTGCATTGACCCAAACAGGCGCCGGACTGTGGTGACTAGGGGGATTTCACAGTAACTTCATTGCAGTATTAATGTAAGCCTTACTTTTGACTTACAAATAAACTTTAAATTTAATGCGAGTGTTCCCAAGCTCGGGCATACTTCTAGCTGGCTCCGCCCGCTCACGCTTGTTATTGTTGAGTTTGTGTTGCAATGTCACAAAGAGGTAGAGTGTAGTTGGGAGTGTTGACATTGAAGATGGTTATGAATGTGGCAGACATGGGGTTTGGGTGGGAGTTGGAGTGTGAGGAGCATAGCAGCTACTGGGGGAAGAGGGCGATTGTGGGAGTAGTTGGAGGGGGAAAGGCGGTGCCTGGTATTGGCAAAGGCCAAGGTGGCTGAGTGAGAGAAAGGGTTGGGGAGGTGAGGGGTGTGAGAGGGGGTGCAGTGGGAGCCTGATTCACTTATTTACATCCATTTCTTCCAACACTACTGCCCCACCTTTTTCTGGAGTGCGCTTGCACTTAACGAGACTGCCATTCCAGGCAGAGGTAGGGCGACCCTGCTGGAAGGCAGACTCCTGGAGTGAGGATAGAGTGTGTCCTGCCTCTGCTGCACTCCATCCAGCATCCTGATGATGAACCCCTCTGAAAAGCACAGTGCTGGCTTCTTGGCTCCTGCAGTCGTTGTGGAACAAGTGCTGGGGAGCCATTTCTATGGAACTTCCCAGTGCTTACAGCAGTTAAGTCATTGCTGAGCTGGTGAATCAGAGGAAACATACCCTAAGTGTGGGGTGATATTTGTGGGCATAGAAATTATCGCTAATGAGGCATGAGAATCGATCTGAAAACACACCATTGTCGTTGGTGGGAAATACTCTCTTTCTCATGCTGGAAACAACAGTGACATTTTTTTGGTAAGATTATGCGGATTGAGTGGAATTTTCCAATCCTGTCAGCAACAAGTTTTGTGGCGGGCGCCAGCGTAAAATTTAGAGAGAGGTCAAAAATCGGAATCCCACTAATGGAAATCAAGTTAGAACTTTCCTGTCGCCATTTTCATGGCATGTTGGTGGTGGGTCGGGTTTCCTGCTGATCCATGTCGGGCATGCCATTTACATGTATTATCATATCATGAATACACATTAAAAATCCTACAGGCCCAAATCACATTCTCTCTCTCCATTACACGCCACGCCAGCAGGAAATTAGATTTGTCTAAATCATATTCAGGTATAAATGGCATGCAGCATTACTTCACGCGTGACTTCAAGATGAGTGAAACATTTGAAGCTTACCTGCGCCAATGCTGCTCCAGTTCCTCAGCAGTGCAATGCCACAACGTGTGAGGGTGTCGGTTTGGCCTCCTCACAGTTAGTACTCTGGGAGGACAGCACCCAGAGCATGCTGGGGATCTCAGGCACGGCTGCACTTGGAAACAGAGTTGTGTTAGTGTGGCACAAGAGGGGTCGCTTGCTGACAGATCATTGGGGAGGTGCGGGGGGGAAGGCAGGCCGCTTTGTGGTCTGTCATGACGGAACAGGGGAGCTCATTAAAATGTCTGGGGCCAGGTTAATGTGAATTTACAAAACAGTGCTCGGGTTTTGTAAACTTTGTGATTAAAGGTAGTCCTGGGGCTTTGTGTGCCATGCTACAGGGCTGTGCATGGCATGCACATTGTAGTCCCATTCAAGGGAAAAGCAAGGCCTGTGTGCTCATAAGTGTGCACATATCTGTGTGGGATAAGACACAGATTGGGATGCAAGGCATGTTCACTGTCTTACAGATGGTGATGATGGACTTGTCTGCCTCCGTACTGTGCTGTGGATGGGATGGTCATGGTTAGGGGAGGCAGCTGCAGTCTGTAAATGGGACAAGTTTAATAAAGGGGTGTATTCGAAGCTCCCCTCTTGGAAATTTTTCCTCTGCATGTGACGATGATGGAATAGCGCTCCAAAAGATCGTGCTACCAAATAAACCTGTTGGATTTTAATCTGGTGTCGTGACGCTTCTTACTTTGGAAAGATCAGCAATGAGCTCTGTATCTGTGCATTCTAGGAAATAAAAGTCAGTACAACAACACAAACGCTGTGTCAAAGGACTTGATGTAGTCCTCACCAGCTCAATGGGAAATTCTTAGCAGATGCAGAGATGCTCTGTAAGAAATTCTTTTCCCGTCCCCACATACAATAGGCCTTCACTCCAGGAATTGTGGAATAAAAATGCACACGAGGCAGGGTTTGACTCAACTTTAGATTTGTTCATTTACTGAACTCACAAAATTCCCCAGTACAAACCCTGGGGAATTTAACCAGAATTAACTACAATTCATCAGTAAAAAACCCATTTTCAGTGTGACTGACATTTACAAAATATCTCACAACACAAACCTCCCTGACTGACTTACGATCACCCGCACAGTTGGTTATTACTGGTGCTGAATGTAGGCCTGGATCTGTAGATAATCGGTCTCTGCTCCTCTCCTGATTGCTGAGTCCACTCTCTTATGAGGTCCAGTTTTATGGTGGTTCATATCCTATTCTTTAACTTGGTTTATTCCATGCCCTGGTCTAGATGGAACTGTGTGGACACCGTCAACTCTCCTGCAGTTAACACAACAGAAAACAATGTAAATCCCTCGCATGGTGAGGGATACCTGGCTCCAAGGTTAACTAAGATGTGAATGATCCTTTCACACTGACAGGAACTGACTGTGCTATGTGATGCCAATTGCCCTGTGCCATTGGCCATGATAATGGCTGTCTTCACCTGAGCCACAAATTTGGTTAGCTCATTCCTCTGGTGCATTACCTTTGAAGCAAAGTGGGTAGCATTGCTGCGTCAAAGCGCCAGGGATCTGGGTTCAATTCCGGCCTCCACACTGTTTGTCTGGGGTTTGCACTTTCTCTCCGTGTCTGCATGGGTTTCCTCTGGGTGTTCAGGTTTCTTCCCAAAATCCAAAGATGTGGGGGTTAGGTTGATTGGCCACACTAAATTGACCCTAGAGTCAGGGAAATTAGCAGGGTAAATGTGTGGGAATACGGGAATAGAACCTGGGTGGGATTGTGGTCAGAAGAGACTTGATAGGCTGAGTCACCTCCTACTGTACTGTAGGAATTCTATGATTAACAGCTTAATGTCTAAATAGCTCACCCTTGTGTATGGCTTTGGGGTTTAGCTATGATATATTCTTGCAGTCATGTCCAACAGTATGCATGGTTGCAGAGACTATTAAGTCTTGTGCTTTCATACTACCATTTCATTTTGTGAAACAGTTATAGCCAATCCCCCAAGGCTATTGAGCATGCCTAACTTCCATGTTGTCTTGTACGGAGTAGATGTCACTAATGCATTTTCCAAACGCTTCCAGTAAAGAGTTTGACATATTTCGTTGACATAATACACGAGTCAAGTAATCATCATGACTCATCAACACATTACATGAATGTGAGGCTCACAAAGAGAGGCAAACACTGCACGGGAGCATGGCTCACTATTTCAGTACGAGGGAACGTAGATGCATATCCACAATGCTTTCAAATGGTGAGACCATTCGCATGAACAGCAAATGCATTTACAAAGGTGCATTATATTAATAGTGATTGAACACCCATGACTCAGAACTGATGTCATTGTTACTTTTTCTAACCCTACCATTATACCTTGGTTCATCCTCAACATCTGAAGCAGAGGTGGAGGCAGCTTGCTGATTGCTACGCCATGTTGTCTTTGATGGCTTTGGCTGGCATTCTCTGGCGGGCCGAGACCTATGATCGCCCACATGGTTGGTGAGAACCTCTAGTTTTCCAGCCTGCTTTGGATGAGGGAGGTACAGATTGTGGAGCTGGAGGTGATGCGGGGTTTGGGATTGGCTGAAAACTCTGAGTCACCTGTTTTAATGGCCCCAGGGTGTCCAGCTATTGGTTCTTCTCTCTATGAGTGCCCAAGGGCCTGTCTGACTCCTGCATGAAAAGGGGCTCCTGGAAGGAGATGAAGGTGACTCACTCCCTATGATGGATCCCACCAATAGCTATGGTGGTGGAATGCAGGTCTTAGCGTAAATCCAACATGATTTGCTGGACATGGTCTCAAGACAGCCACCACCCTTCCCATGGAGATGTCAAGGCACTCACATTTCAGAGCCATGATGTCAGACAGAATGCAGGCAAACTCCTCCACCCTTCACTCTGACTGCCCCTCGTAACTTTCACGTTGCCTGCCATTGCATCTCTAGCATGTTAGAGATGGTCACTTTCAGAGGCTCAGCATCAGACTCAGACTCAGCATGTGCCCAATCTCCTAAACTCGCCCATCACCGCGTTTAGTCTCCGGAAAGGAAAATTGCACCAAATAGCTGGAGAAAGTTTCATGCACTTGTGTTTCTCTTCTACATTTAGCCATTCTTTACGAGGGATAGGAATCAAATGCAATGTTAAGATGTTGAGGATTAGAACACTTCAAGGGAAATATTCTCATTAATCTATTGGAATGGAGAAATAAATAACTTTTCTGGCAAAAAATATCATATAATTTCCCATTAGGAATTAAGAAATACCAGGAAATTAGACATTAGGTAAATTGTTAAGGATGATAGCTCAACAAAGACGTCATGAGTTAAAAAGCAGATTAGAATTTTACTTTTGGCATGATGCTTGCCAGTTGGTGCTGGCTGTTCCTGCCCCACTTGCGCCCATCACCATGACAACCAATGCTGGCAGCAAGGACGATAGAGGAAGAAGTCATTATGCAGGAACATTCCTGGTAGAGGTTGATTGACAAGCCGCTGGGCATCCCGAGTAGCGTAATTGGACTGGAGTTTGCAAAGCTGTCTACTTCTCTTTGCTCACGTTTGAATTGAGTAGTTCTTTCAGTTTCTGAGCTCTAACCATTAATAGGTACTAGGAAAATGAATGCTGTTACTGGAATCACTAATGCATATTCCCCAAACAAAACGGCATGTCTGCCAGTGAGATAAGATGTTAAGGGTGATCTCCGTCCTCACTGCCTGGAGGTACAATGTAGTCTGGACAGAATGCTTAGAGGGATATTAGGCAGGGAGGACCACACATCTATAATGGAGTGTGCCTGATTTTCTATTCCATTCAATTACTAGAATCAAAGTTGGACAGATTGAGTTACTGGCATCTAATTCCTCACATCTGATTTTCCTCTCAGCACTGCGCCAGGTGGCACAAATGAAAATCTACCCTATTGTGGTTGTAAAGCAATACTTACTCAATTCAACAAAGCATCAATCACAGTGGGCCACAGTCCAGGTTAGTAAGTGGGGATCTGGAGCTGTCATTGCCTCAGTAAGTCAAGGAGGCCACTAAAGTGATGATTAATGGGTTCATAAAATACTACAGAACAGAAACAAGTCATTAATTCCTTTTATTTCATGATAAAAGTAAGAATCTCCCCTTTACTGATTAAAAAAAACACTAAGAACATTTCACTTTTTTTAAACTGAATTTTCTCTATGAAACTGGTTTGAATACTTCCATCTCTATTGTTAATTAGACTGCTGCAAGACAGAGCAAGTTTGGGGTGGCACAGTGGTTGGCACTGCTGCCTTACAGTGCCAGGGACCTGGGTTCAATTCTTGCCTTGGGTTTGTGTGGAGTTTGCATGTTCTCCCCTGTCTGCCTGGGTTTCCTCAGAGTGCTCCACTTTCCTCTCACACTCCAAAGACGTGCAGGTTAGGTGGATTAACCATGGTAAAATGCATAGGATTGCAGGGGTAGGGTGGAGGTAGTCCTGGGTAAGGTGCTCTTCCAGAGAATCGGCACAGGCTTGATGGGTCGAATCGTTTCATTCTGCATTGTAGGGATTCTATGGACTTCTAAATTGCAGGTACCAACCTCATTAAGAGCTGGAAAAACCTTTAGATATGGAGGTCAACTAAAAAATAAACAGGAACTCTTCTAATAATATAAGAACATAAGAACTAGGAGCAGGAGTAGGCCATCTGGCCCCTCAAGCCTGCTCTGCCATTAAGTAAGACGTTGGCTGATCTTTTCAGCTGCACTTACCCGCCTGCTCACCATAATCGTTAATTCCTTTACTGTTCAAAAATTTACCTATCCTTGCCTTAAAAACATTCAATGAGGTAGCCTCAACTGCTTCACTGAGCAGGGAATTCCACAGATTCACAACCCTTTGTGTGAAGAAGTTCCTCCTCAACTCAGTCCTAAATCTGTTCCCCCTTATTTTGAGGCTATGCCCCCTGGTTCTAATTTCACCCACCAGTGGAAACAACTTCCCTGCTTCTATCTTATCTATTCCCTTCATAATCTTATATGTTTCTATAAGATCTCCCGTCATTCTTCTGAATTTTTAAACTCCATCCCTCTGATAATAAAGGACAAAATTCCATTTGCCTTCTTAATTACTTGCTGCACCTACAAACCAACTCCTTGTGATCCTTGCACAAGGACACCCAGGTCCCTTTGCACAGCATGTTGCAATTTTTTACCATTTAAATAATAGTCCATTTTGCTGTTATTCCTATCAAAATGGATGACCTCACATTTACCAACATTGTACTCCATCTGTCAGACCCTCGCCCACTGAAGTAGACTATCTATACCCCTTTGCAGACTTACAGCGTTCTCTGCACACTTTGCTCTGCCATTCATCTTAGTGTCATCTGCGAATTTTGACACACTACATATGGTCCCCAACTCCAAATCATTTACGTGAATTGTAAACAATTGCGGTCCCAACACTGATCTCTGAGGCACACCACTAGTCACTGATTGCCAACCAGAGAAACACCCATTTATCCCAACTCTTTGCTTTCTGTTGGTTAACCAGCCCTCTAATCATGCTAATACATTACCCATAACACTGTGCACCTTTATCTAATGCAGCAGTCTTTGGTGCGTCACTTTGACAAATGCCTTCTGAAAATCCAGATACACCACATCCACGGGTTCCCCATTGTCCACTGCACATGTAATGTTCTCAAAGAATTCCACCAAATTAGTCAAACATGACCTTCCCTTCATGAACCCATGCTGTGTCTTACCAATGGGACAATTTATATCCAGATGTCTCGCTATTTCTTCCTTGATGATAGATGCAAGCATTTTCCCTACTACAGAAGTTAAGCTAACTGGCCTGTAGTTAGTTATCAGCCTTTTGTCTACCTCTTTTTTAAACAGTGGCGTCACATTTGCCATTTTCCAATCTGTGGGAATCACCCCAGTGAATTTTGATAAATGACCATGGCATGTTATTTGTGCCTTCCACTGTGAAGACTGATACAAAATACCTATTCAATGCCTCAGCCATTTTCTCATTTCCAGTTATTACATCCCCCTTCTCATCCTCTAAAGGACCAATGTTTACTTTAGCCGCTCTTTTTTTGTTTTACGTAGTTGTAGAAGTAGGAAGTCATAAACTGCAGCAGCAGGGTGTTTATGGTAGGATGCAGTAAAGGATAATGTTTCTACATCACTAAAAAACAACGTAAACCTGCTTTACAGCAACGGCTTGAAGGGCTAGATGGCCTACTCCTGCTCCTATTTCTTTTGTTCTTATGTTCTTATGACGAGCAAGGGCTGCCATTCAAAAAATGCCTCCAAAACAAAATCCCTCAATGGTTCATCGGTTGCTAAAGGCAAACAAAAAGATTATAGCAGCATCTTGTCCTTAATTGTGATCAATGGAACTGGTGTTGTCCTGCCAAAGTAGCAAGTGGCTCACTGTGCAGCAGTCTTCCCATACACACACACACACACGTGGATGGCCCTTCTATAAGATGTATGGCAACAACTCAGCAAGGGTCCTTCAACAGCACCTTACAAACCTATAGCTTCCACTACCAAGAAGGACAAGAACTGCAGGTGCATGGGAACACCATTACCTGAAATTCCCTTGCAAGTCATGCATCATGCTGACATTGAACTGTATTGCTGCTCCTTTGTTATCACTGAGACAAAATCCTGGAACTCCTTAACTTACAGTGTATGGACTGCAGCAGTTCAAGAATGTTCCCGATATTGGGGGAGTCCAGAACTACAGGCCATAGTTTGAGGATAAGGGGTACACAACTGAAGTGACGACTGGAGAATGTGTGGCATTCACCACAACAGAAAGCAGTTGAGGCCAAAACATGGTCTGATTTCAAGAAGAGATTTGATATAGCTCTTGGGGCTAAAGGGATATGGGGGGGCGGGGGGGGGGGTGGGTGGGGGGGAAGGGGGCCGAACAGGATATTGAATTTGACAATCAGCCATGATTAGAATGAATGGTGGAGCAGGATTAAAGGGCTGAATGAACTACTCCAGCTCTTAGTTTCTATGTTTTTATGTTCAAGAAGGCAACTCTTAACTATCTTCTCAAGGGTAATTAGCGATAGGCAATAAATGCTGGCCTTACCAAAATACCACATCCCACAAGGAAACATAAAACAAAATATATCTCTCGTTGGTTTGCAAATTTCATCACAGTTTCATTTCATGTGTTGCATCCATAATATACTTGCAGTACTGTGACTTTTTTTTTCCTTTTCTTCAGCACAGTCCAGAGGGATTCTATTTAAAGCAGCATGTAATAGTCTTTAATTAGCACTATGATATTGTGTTTACCTAATAGCATTACTTTTCTGCCTGCCTTATCCTTGCAGTAAATTTTATACTTTGTGATTTTTATTCTCATTCCTAATCCAGATGTAGCCACATTTCAGTCACGACTGTGCCTTGATTTTCTATTTTAATCATTAGTCTCCATTTTATTTTTATATTTTGTTCATTAATATAAATGGGTTTCAGTTTATAGGGGTGTTTTAGTTTGTGTGCATTAACATAGATTGGATTTCTTTATTTCATCATTTTCTTTTCCTCTTTTATCTTTCCTCATCCTACTTTGTTCATTTCCTCCTTCGTATTCTCCCTAAATTCTTTTTACCTTACTGGCTCCTTATTCCCTGCAACATTTTAATTAGCTCTCCTCCCTCTGCCATTGAGCGAAAGGTTAGCGAGAGCATGCCCTCCACCCTGGAAGCTCTGGATGAACCTGTATCTGGAGTCACCATTGCAGCTTTCTCGAAGGTCAACTCATCCTCAACACTGATGCCCCAAAAAGGCTGTGTTCTCAGCCCCCTACTACACTCCTTATACACCTCTGACTGTGCGGCCAAATTCTTCTCCAATTCGATTTTCAAGTTTGCTGATGACACCACCATAGTGGGTCGGATCTCAAACAATGATGAGACAGAGTACATGAATGAGATAGAGAATCTGATGAACTGGTGCGGCAACAATATTCTCTCCTTCAATGTCAACAAAACGAAGGAGATCGTCATTGACTTCAGGAAGCGTAAAGAAGAATATGCCCCTGTCTACATCAATGGGAACAAAGTAGAAAGGGCCGAGACTCCAAGTTTTTAGGTGTCCAGATCATCAACAACCTGCCCTAGTCCCCCACGCCACACTATAGCTAAGAAAGCCCACCAATGCCTCTACTTTCTCAGAAGACTAAGGAAATTTGACATGTCTGCTATGAATCTCACCAACTTTTACAGATGCAACATGAAGAGCATTCTTTCTGGTTGTATCACAGCTTGGTATGGCTCAAGTTCTGCCCTAGACCGCAAGCAATTACAAAAGGCATGAATGTAGCCCAATCCATCACACAAACAAGCCTCCATCCACTGACTCTGTCTACACTTCCCACTGCCTCGGCAAGGCAGCCAGCATAATTAAGGACCCCACACCCAGGACACTCTCTCTTCCATCTTCTTCCTTCTGAACAAAGATGCAAAAATCTGTGATCACGTACCAACTGATTCAAGAACAGCTTCTTCCCTGCCGCTGTCAGACTTTTGAATGGACCTACCTTGCATTAAGTTGATCTTTCTCTGCACCCCAGCTATGACTGTAATACTACATTCTGCCCTTTCTCCTTTCCTTCTCTATGAATGGTATGTTTTGCCTATATAGCGTGCAAGAAATAATACTTTTTACTGTATGTTAATACATGTGACAATAGTAAATCAAATCAAATCAAATCATTGAAACCTTCCTCAAATCTCCAATTAACCTCCCTCAGCTCTCATCACAGGGAAGTCATCATTTTGATTACGTCTACAGAAGTGGTTCAATGTTAGACCCTTCCCTTCTACACCCTGAGAAACAATATTAATCCATTCAAAATCTACCCCTAGAGATAAAATTGTGCCTCTTCAGTTTACAAATGCACTTTCTTCCTGAATATTGCTGTTCCATATACTGCCTAACAGGTGAAACTTGTAGTAATCTTCAAATCACCACTTCTGCAGTCAATTTTTTGGATCAATTACTTAGTTCCTTGTCATTTTCTATAGCAACTATTCATCCCACAATTTTCACTTTTCCATGCAATCTCCCTTGATATCAGTCTGTTGTATATTTGACCCTGACATCTGAGAGGCAACATACCATTTATGTTTATGGTTATGGGATTATGGGAGTAATCATGGGATTATGGGAGTGAATGTCCACTTCTTTCACTGTCAAATCCTTCACTAGAATTACATTCCTACAATTACCTTTGTGCCCCCCTGTGCACCAATTCCAATGTAATCTAAAACAAAGTCAGAGGCAGAAGCTCACCTCGATGAAATGAGGTGATTATGCACTTGTTGGCCTCTGCAGTGCTTACCTTTCCATTAAGGTGGAGTCCACAAAGCCTAGAGCTGCTTGAAGACATTAAGCAAGTCCATCTGAAGCGTCCTCCAGTGAAACTGTCCCCCAACCATGCTGCAGGCATTGGGATGCAAGTGTTTAGGAGCACAAGATCAGGTAAAGACCAATGGCAAGAGGAAGGCAGGCACTAAAGATGTTTACAAGGGTGCTCAGTTTTATATTATTATTTGAATATTTTGGAGTAAGTTACTCTGATTTGATCTTTTGTTGGTGAATTTTATTGCAGGGTTTGGCTAAGTTGATTCTGTGATGGTATCTTGCAGATGGCTTGAAAGGTGGGGAATTGTGAAACAGTTGATGATAGTGGGATAGAGTTTCAGTAGTTATGCATCTGAACTGAAGGAATCCTGGATACCTCCTTCCTGCTTTCTCTTCCTCTTGAGGTGGCCTCTGGTTGCTTGTGTCAAGAGACCAATGGTGAATCACTGTATGATAGTACTTATCTGGAAATAGTGAATGTGATGTCTCAGCAAAGAACTGATCTTGAAATGTTGCAACTGCAGATGTGATTGTAATCAGTCGTTTAAGGTAACAAGATGGATTTGAATGAGAAAGCAGTCCAGTGAAGGCAACTAACTTCTACATAAAACATTGTTAAATTAAGCACTCATCGGAAAATATGATTCTCATTCGAGGTGACTCCAGGCTAACAACAGTGGCTGGTTCTCCTTGGAGTCCTGATTTTGGGTGTTCCTGTGTGAATTGTGGTTAGAATCATTAAAAAAAATCACAGCTCCTTTTATCTGTGATTGGAATTGCCAACTCTGGTCAGACAGATTTCTAGAGTTTTAATCTCATGATCGGCTGTCTCCGAGCACCCCATCCAGTCACTGTTGCTTTCCCTTCCACAATATTTTTATGACTAATAAATGAAGATGTTAAAAGAAAATGAAAAAGATATATATTTTTAAAAATTTCCTTGTGTTTTTTTTGTCCTCCCCTCCTCGTTGCTCACAACAGTGTTTGGGCGATTAATTGTTAAATCCTGGAGACTTCAAGGCAACCCTAGAGGTTTTGGCAAACCTACTGTGACCATGTTTTGAAGACACATGCTGATTCTTGTTTTTATTTTGCACACGTTTTTATTTGCATCCTTTCATTTAACTGTCAACATTTTATTTTGTACTTGGAATAACTATTATTAGTAGACTATATTCATTCCCATGACTGATCTGTAACAATGTGAGACACAAAGGATGTTTGCACTTTGCTATTTGCAAGCTTTTAAAAAGAAACAAACAAGAGATAACTGTGTACCAAGCAGGTGACATATGCAAAGGTCCTTTTATCTCTTCAGCATGCTGTTAACTTTTTAACCTCTAATTTTCCATTATCTCAAATATTTCTTCTCTACAGTTCAACTCCCAAGTCATTTGATAATGGCTGGCAATCTCCCACTTCAATAATTTCCCACCATGATGCAGAATACTCTCAAAAATCCCATCACATCCATCCGCAGCTGAATTAATGTCAGCTATCACTTGAGGTTTTTTTAGCGCCTGCAACTAAACTGTTCAGGAACAACATAATGACAGAAACATTTCCCCAGTGAAGAGAGGTTGAGATTTAATGAACTCCCCACTTTGATCGCTGGGCAAGCTAAACAGCTACATTGCCCTTGTCCCAATGTGCCTTCCTCCAGGCAAATCAATTTGTGTATTCATTAGAATGCACTGCCAAAATTGGCTGACCAGCAAGAAATGGATTACACATCATCATCCAACCAAAGTTCGGACAGACCACATTAACTTAGATAGGATTTATGATGCTGCAAAAATGCTGCCCTCTCAAAATGTTGGCATCATATTTATCTAGAAAGGAAAAATCTATCACGTTGTTATACTCTCAGTATACAGTGAGTTTACACGATGGCAAAGAAAATGGTCTTTTTTCCCCCCGATTATATCTACTCACAGATGAATCTAAAGTAGGGGTCTCGTGCTGTGTTTGAATAACTGGTTGTAATCTTTTACAAGGCAACTAATCACAGCCTGTCAAAGCCTGATGTCTATAATAATATATACGTTTTGTTGATAGGCAACAGATTTCAGGATGTCACATCATCTATTTTCCTTCCAATTGAAAATAAACAATTGCATGGAGTATTGTTTCTTTGTAGATTTTCAGTTCCTTGCCACAATCAATTTAACCCTACATCCACTGCATCCATTTTCTAAACAGCAAAAATGTGTGAATATCACAGTGGGCGTGAGACAGAAGGCATTTTACTCAAATTTACATATTAGTAAATATTTAAGCCCAACTAAAACAACTACTCACTGGTTATGGTATCCAGCCTCTTATTGTATAACAGTTATGCTTAGTGCTGATAATGCTGCTTCAGGGGTTAGAGCAAAGCTCACTGTGAAAACACACAGTTCCAGGCTATTTTTCTAATAGTAACTCATCAAGAACTTATTTGGGTTGAATTATCTCAGTGTAATGGTGAAAATAAGGATGTGCACGGCATTCAAGTTGACAAACACACAGGGCTGGATTTGTGCACAGTCATGGAGACTCCATGGACCTCTAAAATTAAAAACATAGAAAATAGGAGCAGGAAGAGGCCATTCAGCCCTTCAAGCCTGCTCCGCCATTCATTGTGATTATGGCTGATTATCCAACTCAATCACCTGATCCCACTTTCCCCCATACCCTTTGATCCCCTTCACCCCAAATGCTTCTTGAAAGCATTCAATATCTCTGAGAACCGTGGTGATCGACCTTTTAAAAAGCCTACCTGGGCACACTGTGGCTTTCTCCAATCTATCCCCAGTCCCCCCACCCCAGACTGAACACTCTGGCAGAGAACTTTGTTACCCTTGAGGTGGGCCTGTGGGAAATTTCCTAGTTCGCCTTGGGAATGAAAATCCGACCTTGAGTGTCCTGCGCTACCCACATTTATAAATTGGTATGCTTTGTGTAAAGACTGAAGTAAAACTGAGAGGTGCCAACACATTGTCCTCATTCTAGAGCAAAGTCCAGTTGTTCCAAAAGTTGCTCCAGGTATGTATTTTCAAATGTTGTGGAAAAGCTTGCATTCCATCATTGTTCATAAGGCTTTTGTGTTACAGTTCAGTGACTGGAAATAATATTAAAATTATGATTTTTGCACTGTTTTTCTTCAATCTAAAAGGAGATTCACATTGAGTGCTGATAAGCTCTACCCTCCCACAGCATTCTTACATTTGAAGAATTTAGCATAAGTGCCCGAAGAGGAAATATTCACACTAATTAATACAATTCTGTTTATCTACGTTGAGAAAAGTATCCCTGCAATTAGCCATTCAGCTAATTCAATTATTGCAATGTTTTTCAAACTTTATCTCTATGACATGCTCTGGAAATCTGACATATTAGCAAAAAACAGTTTTGTCTACCTGGACTTCTGTGATTAGAATATAACTAGATGAAGGGTTAGGCTTTAAGCAGCAGCTTCAAGAAGGGAAGGTAGGTGGAGATGCAAAGAAGAGGAGATTCCAGAACTTGAGGCATGAATGGCTGAAAGCATACTCAACAATGGGCAACTGAAGTGGAATCTGTGCACACCACCAAAGTTGAAAGAATGGAGGCTTCCCAGAGGTTTGTAAAGCTGAAGGGGGTTACAGTGATAGTGAGAGACAAAAACAGAAAAGGATTTGAACATGGGGATGAAAATCTTAAATCAAAGATTTTGGTGCAAATGGGGAGGTGATGGCCTAGTATTATCTAGACTGTTAATCCTGAAGCTCAGCTGATGTTCTGGGGAATCACGTTCAAATCCTGCCAAAATATCTGAAATTGAGAATCTACTGACGACCATGAAACCATCGTTGATTGACAGGAAAACCCATCTGATTCACTTACGTCCTTTAATGAAGGAAATCTGCTGTCCTTATCCTTGGTCTGACACTCAGGTGACTCCAGAGCTACAGCAACGTGGTTGACTCTGAAATGCCCAGAAATTCAATTATTTGCAAGAAGGCAGCTCACCACCCCTTTCTCAAGGGCAACTACGAATGGGCAATAAATGCTGGCCAGCCAGCGATGCCCATGTCCCGCAAGAGAGTAAATAAAAAGAATGGCTGCCAAGGATATTTTTCTTCTGAGTTTTGTAAATCTTCCATAATGAGCCTTAAAAAATTTTGCCATTTTTACAGTGCCTTTAAAATTCTAAAGCAGTGGTTCCCAATCTTTTCCACTAGATTATCATCAAAAGGTTTTGGAGACCACAACATATGCAAGCCATTGAAGACATTTTGTTTTTATGTAGCCTATGGCTGACAGGAATCAAACTTATATATCAATGGGTGTTAAAAATGCCACTAGTTCTAATAGTTTATGAAACACGCACTCACTTATACATTGCACTCATTAGAGCATATTTACCTGCAGTGGGCCTTACCAGACCCCACTCACATGACGAAGGAGCAGTGCTCTGAAAGCTCACGGTACAAATAAACCTGTTGGACTTTAACCTGGTGTTGTGAGGCTTCTTACTGTGCCCACCCCTGTCCAAAGCCAGCATCTCCACGTCATGGCTACCAGTGGAAACAGATTGTGCTTACCTAATGAGAATGTGGATTTATTTTTCCCATGGACGACCTGTAGTATCCTCGTGGACCACCCAGTAGTCCATGGATCACAGATTGGGAACCAAATATTCTACAGTATTCACAAGTTGATAAATTTGTCAGTCATCCGATTTGCAAGAAGGCTGCACAAATTGAAATGGGATAAATGGTGATCTGTTTTGATATTGTTGGTTGAAGGACAGATCTTAACCAGGACATCATGAGAACATCTTCAAATGTCATGGGGCTTTTTACGTTCACTTGAGGCTTTGTTGTACATAACCAATATGTAAGATTATTTTTCATAATCCTAACATGCAAATGAGATTGTTGATGTTGACTTAACATTTTTGATTAAAGAAACACCAAAGTTGGAAAAGAACATCACTGCAAATTTCAACTAGAACTAGACTAGATATCCTACTGTATTTGCACTGAAGTAAACCCCATTATTGCAGCTCTCGGGCAGTCCAGATTTTATTGCATTCATTAGTAGATAGACTCCAATTACTTTGCTTTCATTTCCTACTTTGAAGTAAAGTTGAATGGCAACCAGTAACTTAATTGGCTAAAAAAAAGATGATGTGAGTTTAAAATATATGCCACCTCAAGAATAATCCTCTAACAAGAAGATAATTAATAGTGGAATGAAACGGTTTCAGAAGACTATTATTTTTGTTCTCTGACTGGCAATGGAAAAAGGCCCCTTTAATATTCAATCTGACTGCCTACTGATCAAGAAATTATGAAACAAGAACATAACTATAATGCAATAACTAATTTTCCATTTATAATCAGAACAGAATAATTACTTTTTAATCTAGTTCATGTGAATTTAGAAAGCAAAACACATATAAATTACAGTATTTTAATACATACCTTCAGGATTTTTGGCAATTAGAATGAAATATTTGGCCAATAGAATTCATATTCATGCAAGAATTTGTTCTGCCCTTCAATTTTAACTGTTTTATGAACAGACATCATAACAAATCATAAGTCATTTATGTTCAGCAAACTGTAGTGAATTGAAAGTAAGTCACGCATGTGATAATTTCTTGCACAGCAGGACTGTTTGAAATGTGTTACCTTCAGAGTCCAGGCAGCATGAAAGACATATAAACTGAAAAGAAAAATCTGCTTTGACCAGGAGATACGAATCGGACAAAAGGGTCTTCATTAGTAAAGATCCAAGTTACATCTTCAAGTTACCACTGGACTCATTAATCATACACATCTCCAACCTGGAGGTCACTTCCACTATGACAAATGTGTGTTTTGCAGTTTTGAAACTATATCCTCTACACATCCTTCGGAGAATTAGAGCTGCTAAACGGGGTGAAATTGATCTTTGTTTTCAGTAAATATCAGCCAGGCAGAGTGATTGGACCACAATGTCACCAAGTAACTGTAATGCTTGTTTATTAATTGTGCTTAATCGGATGCAGGTGGTGAGAATCAGCTAGGGATTCACACGCAATCTGACAAATAGGACTAGATTGATACTGGGGATTGTGTTCAACCGATGCAAGTTTGCAATGTGCATCTCTGCAAATAAATACTTAGAAAAGAGTGAAAAGATTGACTTCTGTTTTATCCTTCACTACTTTCTAAAAAAACAACAGGTTAGACTTCCTCTGCATTTTATTTTCCAGCTGGCAACATGTTAGCAACACTGATAGACAGTTTGGTGTTTTAGCTGGGAAGGGAATCTATCAGGCCATCCACAAAGCAGGGTTCCGCAACAAAAGATTTCAGAGGATGGGTTGGTTGATGGAAAAAGTGTGGTGCATTAACAATTAGAGAATTGATAAAGGATAGAGGATTATCAGCAATCCTTTAGTCTATGCAGCTAGATCTAGCTCTGGATATTAAACTGGCATGCTGAACTCCTCATAGAATTGTCAGTTAGTCACAACATTCATTTTGATGAGACACAGCTAATTCTTGAGAAGTATGCAATTAGCTTTTCAACCAATTCCCTGGAAGACAGCTTCATATTTTAAACTTTTCAATGCTATGCACCCTGAACCTGAGAGCAATCAAAACTCTCTCATTGCTGGACCTGAGACTCAGAGTTTGCAAAGGAGTGGATTTAAACTTCCTCCCAGTAATCCCTCTGGCCTCACACCACAGAATTTTTTTTTGGTTTGATCCATTATCATCACATGTATTGGTGTACAGTGACATGTATTGTTTTTTGCGCACTATACAAAGCATATTGTTCATTGAGAAGGAAAGGGGAGAGTGCAGAATGTAATATTACAGTCATAGATAGGGTGTAGAGAAAGATCAACTTAATGCAAGGTAGGTCCATTCAAAAGTCTGACAGTAGCAGGAAAGAAGCTGTTCTTGACTCGGTTGGTACGCGACCTCAGACTTTTGTATCTTTTTCTCAACAGAAGACGGTGGAAGAGAATACATCCTGGGTGTGCGAGGTCTTTAATTATGCTGGTTGCTTTTCTGAGGCAGTGGGAAGTGTAGACAGAATCAATGGATGGGTGGCTTGTTTGATAGATTGGGCTACATTCATGATCTTTTGTAAAGTGAGGGTTTCAGGTTTCACTGCATTCCCCTTCTCCCAAGTCAGGGTCTTTATGCTTCTTGAGACAGGGTAGCTCCACATCAGTGATACCCCCCACTTTGCACCTGCAGGCAATCTCTAACAAAACAAGGCCCAGGACCTTGTAATACTGCCCTTCTATTGTGGCTGCCTCGCACCCAGTTTGCAGCTCCAAAAACCCACTCAGCGGTTGTTTGAACACTCACCTGTCATGGAGGAATCAGGAAGTAATTCCTGCTTATCAGTCAACACATCCCCTTGGAGCAAGGGGCAATTGGCATGAAGGAAGGTAAGGCCTCTGAATGGCTGACCCAAACCCCTAGCCCTCCCCCCCCCCCCCCCCCCAATGGTGACAGTGACTCTTAACCCCGGCCCTAAGCTGCACTTCTGTGCATCCCCAACATTCTCCCTGGCGTCACTGCATATTGGACTGCCTGGGAAGTAATAGCCGCCTGAGTGCTCACCTCTGATACCCCTTGGAGGTGACAGTGACAGGTTCACACTTTTGTAAATGGCACCAACGTGATGTCACGGTTTGGGACAACTTGGAGAAATCCACAACCTGTATGAACGTGATGCCAAATGACTACCTGACCATAGAGTCATTAATGGCATTGAAGGAGGCCATTCAGCTCACTGAATCTATACCGACTCTCTGTGGATGAATTCATTCAGTCCTTATCCCAGTAGCCATGCAAGTTTACTTCTTTCGAGTGCCTTCCAATTTTCTTTTGGAATCTTTGGTCATCTGAGATTCCAGCACCCTCCTGGGCTGTGGGCGTTCTAGGTCATTACCCCTTTGTTATGTAAAAGAAAGAAGTTATTTCTCACATTTCCCTGATACCTCTTTCCCAAAGCATTAAACCAGAATCCATGGTCCTTGTAGCATCTGTTAAAGAGAATAGTTTTTGTCTTTCTATCTCATTCAAGCCTATCATAATCATGTACACTTCTGTCAAAACTCCCCTCAATCTCCTTTCTTTCAAGGTGAACAAATCTGGCTTCTCCAACCTATTTTGGTGGCTAAAATGCCCCCATCCCTTGAACCATTCTGGAAAGTCCCTTCTGCACCCCTCACATCCTTCCTAAAGTGTGATGATCAGACTGGACACAATGCTCTTGTATGACCTAAATCACAGTTTTATCAAGGTTCAGCATAAGTTCCCTGTTTTTGGGCTCAATGACTAGGATTTTCCAGACCTCCTGTGGTGTGTTTTCCAGCAGCAAAGGCAGCTCACCAGTGGTCACTGGTGGGATCTATGGCAATTTACATGGCTCCACCCTCCCCACTGTCAGGGAACTTGGCACGGGGTGATCACCTTAATGAGCTGGAAAATCCTATCCAAGGCCTCTACTTATAGGGCAGGATTTTCCAGCCATGCTCACCCCAAGACTGGAAAATCCCACCCAACGTCAAAAGACTTTTCCATGGTCCACCCTCTCCACCCGTGACGATTCCCATGGCGGGTGGAGTGGGAAAATTTGACTCATAAATTGCAGGATCCCATATGCTTTGCTAACTGCGCTCAATATATCCTGCCGCCTTCTATGATGGATGCACATGTACCCTGAAATCCCTCTGTTCCTGTACACTACTATTGTGCCATTTTGTCTATGTTGACTCTCTCTCCCAGCAAAATGCCTCACCTCACACTTCTCTCTCTCAAATTCCATGCACCACTCATCTACTGGTTTTGCTAGCCTAACTTTTGCAATCAACTGGTATTGCTGTTTGCAATCCTCCAAGTTTGGTATTATTCACAAGTTTTGAAAATTATTCTGGATTCCATAATCAAAATCAGCTATATGTATCAAAAATAAGCAATGGTCCAAGCATTAACCTTTGGGGATATCAATAACCCTGCTCAGGCCTTGGGCAGCAACATTGTGGAGTGGAGTGGGGGCAGTGGGGGGAAGTTGGGGGGAATGGTGGTGTCTCCATCAGCAGCTTCTTTTGAACAACGAGTGCCAGCCAAAAGGCTCGGCCCTTGTAAGCCCTCCCTTCCCAACCCATGGTCTGTCCTCCAACTCTCTCATCCCATTTTTTCCATCCCCTTGGATCATCCTGCCCTGAGACCTCCTCACTTACCTGGTCCTGGACTCCTGGGAATCAGACTCGAGGGACTGTTTGCAGTGCCAGTCCTGTCCACTGCAGTTTCTCGCACTACTGGGACTGGGGAACTGTTGCCTAATCAGATTGGCCGAGAGCTCTCTGAGATGGGACTTCCTCCTGAATGAAGGATGGACATCCAACCCCCAAGTGCATTAAAACTTTTTGCATTAAATGAATACAGGCCAGGCAGTATTGGCAAGGGTGTACTTGTCGCAAATTCCCTGTATGGCAGGATGGGAAATCCTACCATCTAAACCTCCATTTTTTTTTCATTTCAGATATCCTTTATCTCCACCATCCTTGGAACCCTAGTTTTGTTCTGTCAGCCTGTCACCCTTGTTAGAATGTACTAAGCGTGTACTGAAGCATTGCCTGCTTAAAGATGACCCATAGTTCCACATGCAGTCTTTTCTGTTAGGTTTTAAATCCATTTTACCCTGGTTAGATCCCTTCCATTTAATTTAGCCTGCATCAATTAAGATGTATATTTTGACCCCTTTAGCAAAGCTTCGAGCTCAGGTTTGGCCTCTCTCACAAATGCTATAACTGGCTTCAAGAGCACCTTGACTTAGTGTCTACAACATTCCACCCCCAGGATTAGCCACATTCTGGAAAAGGATCCAAACACATAATTGTTCTGTATTTGACTTTTGATTCACTGTCGAGCCTTGCTGTAGAAGTCTTCTAGCAAGATTTTAGATCTCATTTGAATGTGCAATCGATGTAATGAGATGCAGTGCGGGAAACAGAGAGAGGCAGCAAACATGAGAGTGACCACACATCACAAGTAAAGTTCCATTTATTTTTACCAAAGTGCTCCCAAGTGTCATGTCTCCAACTGCACAACAATAATTCAGAGCTCTCATGGCTCCTCAGAGACCTCCTCTGAAGGGGATCCACAGAGCAAAAGTACTGGGATGTCTCACAGATAATGGCATAGCTTAATCTCCTTGCCCATCTACTCTAATAACAACACGGACAACATCTGAAGTTCAGCCACTTCAGTGTTAGTTGCCTTTCCTTTCAATGCCATCTTCACATTCAAAAGAAGAAATTACGGAGCGATATCTAGAGCCATCCACTTCACCTCTTTCTCCCAGCAGAGAACCCACAGAAGCAGCTCCTGGTTAGAACATGGAAGATGCACATCTTGATTAAAGGGAAAGTAGCAGACATTTAACAGACATGACAAAAGCTAATAAAAGCTGTTCTACCTGATATTGTGGTATGTCCTGGCAGTACCAGGCAGATTCAAGTTTAATTCCTGTGTCTGAAATAGAATGGGAAGTAACAAAAAGAAAGTTTAATTTGGCATGGCTGGGGAAAGACATGCAGGGTAAAGGATAGTGTGGAAGCTTTGGGAAATTAAATCCCAAATGATGATTGAACTGTTTCTTCAGTACACAATTTTTCACTCAGACCCATTCTCTTGAGCATCTTTCTGCTTTATTTTGCTTGTTGATCATGAGGTGCCTTTGTAGCTAGATGTCGTGTAGGACACCTCAAGCGACAATAATCTTACTGGCCTTGACTCATTCGTATTACAGAATTTTCGTGCTAAAGAACTCAGCCCTGAAAGAGTGCCTGGGATTCGGGTTTGAAGCCCGGCTTGGATCATTGCTTGTGTGGAGTTTGCACATTCTCCCTGTGTCTGCATGGGTTAGCTCCAGGTGCTCCTGTTTCCTCCCAGAGCCCAAAGATGTGCAGTTTAGGTAGATTGGCTGTGCTAAATTGTCCCTTAGTGCCGGTAGGACTAACTAGCCTAAATACATAGGGTTAGAGGGTAGGGCCTGAATGTGGATGTGGTTGGTGCACACCCGATGGGCTGAATGGCTTCCTTCTGCACAGTAAAGTTCTATGAAAACAATGAGGGTAATTTTAATCCTCAGAAACGGGTATACTTGGTTTGGATAGATGGAATGTAAAAATGTTTAAAATCTCAACACTTTATCTAACGGGCCTTGAACTATGCATCTGGCTTTATTGCTTATTTGGGGGTAAAATTCAGCTTATCTAAAAATGTAGAACAGCTTTGTTGTGCAATTAAGTGGCAACCGCGAATATATGCTCAATTCTGCAGTGGGATTTCAACCTCAATCTTAGGTCGACCAAATGAACCAGGCTGACAATTTATAAGTAAGAATTCTTCGATGGTGATGCTGTTTGGAATGAGGTTTATTTTCGTGTCGCTAAAGGGGTACACACTGCATGTTATGAGGTGCTTCAAAACTTTACCAAAGGACATTTAATGAGTTTTTGGCTTTAAGTAAACCTAACAAAAGGATTAAGTTCACTGTGCTACTCTTAATCTAAATCATTCAATTCTTCCAAAAGAATTACACTTTGGACCGTATTTTACCATTTTGATTCTAAGTGCTAGGCAGATTTGAAACTGGGAGTGTTTCAGATCGACTTTTAGATCCGTCCTAAGGTGCCCTCGGATTCACTCTACCTGCAAAAATATCCGCGATTCTGAATCACGTTGCAGAAGCCTATAGGTGGGGCTTAACACATCCAAATTCCTACAGCTCCGATTGGCGCCTCCAACTACACATATGCAAAAAAAAATAATGCCACTCCCTTGCTACATCCTTCCCGGACCAGATAATCCCTTCCCCTGGCCTCCACAGACATTGCCCCACCCCCACAATATTACTGACCCCCTTATCCCCCTGCCACCCAGATCAATCACAGTTCTTCCTCACTTTCCCCCCACTATTGATCTCAGGCAGAGTAGTGGCGGACCCCCCTCTCCACCCCCACCACTTTCAAGCAGAGAGCCATGAACGGTAGGCACCTACCTCCTCACTAACTGGAGCACCCGAGTCGGCCTTCTATGAAGCATGTCAGTTTCACTCCGATTCTGGATGGGTGAAGACAGTGGTAAAGGGGGAATTTCCAGTAAAATTGATTGTGCAGACCATTAAATCAATTTAAATGCATGTAAATCATTTAAATCGCCGTTGCGCCCGTTTTGGGCGTTGTTCCAATCGCGGCCATTTTCGGGCCTTGGTAAATGGGGAACCAACGCAGAGATGGGCGCGGAGCGTGCTACTTGTCTCACGGCTGACTTTGTCAAATTTTTGCGCCCAAAAATGGGTACAATGCGATGGTAAAATTGGGCCCTTTCTGTTAATTAATTCAAATGCTTCAGCATTCTTCAAAACTTTTCCATAACCATTGTAAGGTAGCAGAGAGCAACTCCGCTGTCTGTGTGGAGTTTGCATGTTCCCCCCATGCCTGTGTGTGCTTCCTCTGGGTACTCCAGTTTCCTCCCACAGTCCAAAAATGCGCAGATTAGGTGAATTAGCCATGTTAAATTGCCCTAAGTTGTGTAGGTTAGGGCAAATAGCTGGAGTTATAGGAATAGGGCAGATGGGCTTGGACAAGATGCTCTGTCGGAGAGTTGATGCAAACCTGATTGGCCAAATGGCCTCTTCGGCACTGTAATCACTATAATGTTGTGGGGATTCTTTGATGATGGCCTGGCTTCTTAAAAACTTAAAAATTACTTAAAAAGATAAACTCACAAAGGCAAGGTCTCTGCTCAAGATGTCACTACAATTTGTTTTAAAACATAAAAAAACGTACAAGACAAACAGAAACAAAACATTAACCTCCGGCCATTGGGAGGCCTTCAGATGATCGAATAGCTCTGGGTCAGTGCAACAAGGACCGTACAAAGACCTAAGGCACTGAGCCAAAGCACAATACAGTTAAACTGTCTGCTTTCTAAGATGCTCTTTCTAATTAGCTTAGATTCAATTTCATTTCATGTTAACATGTCAGTCCAAAACATGACAGATTACCTCAGCCAGTTGTGGTGCACTACTTGATATAATGGTATTCTATTTGTTCATCTTAATATTGGATTTCTTCCCTTTGGCAAGACTCATTTCCATAGTTGTGAAGGATGCTGCTACCCTAATTCCATTCCCGTAGGCATATTCCCAAAACAACCTGATAGTTTCCCTCTTGAGCCCATGAAAATACACTTTCCATGTCCCTCGACAAGAGATGCCTTATTATTTTGACACATCAGCCAGAATTTTACTGCCACGCCCACCCAGAATCCGGGTGGCATGACTCCCAGAATGAAATTCTACATTGGCCTTGGGCAGGATTTTATGAGCCTTGCCCAAGCAAGGTCGTAAAATACCAGCTATTAGGTTTCAATAATTGCCCTGGGATTCAAAGCTATAATGTATATTCTGTTAACTAATGGATTCTAGCTACTGAACTTTTGAACTCCTATCATCATTTCTGCAGCATCTCATTTTGACTGAGGTGAACAAATATGCTATATATTAAAAATATACTTAGTATGTTAAAATACATCACTTAGTATTTTAATATATAGACACTTAATATTTTAAAATCATGCCTTATTTATTTTAATTCCATTATTGCATTCACATATGAATCTGCTTGTGGATCCGCTCGGTGACTCAAAATCCCTTTCCACGTACACTTTTTAAAAAAATAAACTTTTATAATATAGCAGGAAAGTAACTCTCCAATTAAAACATAATGAAGACACACAGGGACAGATTTATTAAATAAAATGAACTGACCAGCTTTTGGAAGGTGATTTATCTTTTACAAGAAAAAATGCAGATTCATATATGTTCAATTATGATGTGGCTCAATCTGTATTCCCTCATCACATTTATACTCCAGTTATATTTTCCTTTAGATTACTGCTATTTTTCATTGGAACATCCCTGTCTGCTACTGACTTGAATGTATTTTTCCATGTTGTGAATAATTTAATGATAAATTTTGAAAAGTAAAATTTATTCATTAGTCACAAGTAAGGCTTAAATTAACACTGCAGTGAAGTCAATGTGAAATTTCCCTAGTCACCATATTCCAGTACCTGTTCAGGTTGATGTACCTAACCAGCACAACTTTTAGACTGTGGGAAGAAACAGGAACACCTGGAGGAAACCCACACAGACACAGGGAGAATGTGCAAACTCCACACAGACAGTGACCCAAGCAGGGATTCGAACACTTGTCCTTGGCACTGTGAAGCAGCCATGCTAACCATTGTGCCACCATGCAGCCCTATCTGTCTAAATAATATTATTGCAATAAGAAAGCTATCAAAATAAAGATTGGAAGTGAAGGTTTTGCCTATGTTCTGGACAGGGCTTAACTTTTCATTTCTTTTCTCATACCTTTCCACACAGAGAAAAGTGCTTTGATTCAGTTCCCTCTTTATAAATAATGGCTTATTTCCCCAACCAGTTGGTACTTCTGCGATCAAATTTTTTATTAATAACCCCACAGCAGACTTGAGATAGGATGAACTTAAAGGGTATGTTTATTTGCACATACTCAATACATGGAATTGAAGTTTTACGACATTACCTCCACTCTCAGACAGTCAAGAGAAAACAGGATTTTACAGTACAGAGACCACACAGAAAATAAATATTGGTTCAAAGTCCAGTGAGGTAATTTTTCAGGGAGGTCAGCAACCTAAAGCTGATGCTGTAGGATTCACTTTTCCACTGATGTTGACTTCAGAAGATGAGATAAAGGCACAGGGATTAATCAATCTTGCGGGCAATGACAGAAAACTTCCAACAGAAGCAGTGTAGGGATCAGGTGTTCAATGTGGACAGAGCTCCTTTCTGTGTGGCTGCCGGCCAGCTGTTAATGAGCAGGCTAAGCTATGTTGTTCAGCAAGGCAATATTGCATATTCTACAAGCCAGAGGCCAAGGTCATATGACCCCCACCTCTCCACCAGGTCTTCAACAAAGGATTGTGGAAGACCTCTCAGCTGGGCCTCAAAGACTGCTAAATGTCCCAGCCATCATGAGTTGGATCGAATTTGTTAAGGGGTCTTTGTTGTAACAAACCCTCTGTTTTCTGTGGGCCAGCTGCATTATCAAATGCAAATGACCTTTGTATAGCTCTCTTAAATTTGAGCTGTGCAGTCAACTAGTAATCATTAGTGTCTCCTCAGAGATAACAATGTGTGAATTTTCCCAAACTGCAAAGTGACTTCTTTTGTTCCAGAGTCACAGACAGACACAAGATCAGCCATTTTAGGGCTATTGTTTATCCAAAGCCCAGTTATAAAATTTAGAAGTAGCATACAAAACAAAAATGTAGAGTTTGAAGTCGTAATCCTATATAGATGTCCTTTATTATTTTACTTTTCAAAATGAAGATAGTACAACACTACAAATTATATAGCACTTTGATGCATAATTTGAATGAATGCAAAGTTACTTTGACATGGTTTTAATTCAAACTACAAAACTCATAAGAACATAAGAAATAGGATATAGGAGTAGACTATAAGCCTCTTAAGCCTGCTCCTCTGCTCAATTATACCATTGTTAGTGAGATCCAGTTAAGGACCAAAAATATGTTGTTTAAATTAGACAAAGTTTGAAATTCAAAACACTTGCACAGCCAGGAAATCCATGGGTGGGATTTTTCAGCCACACTCACCCCGAAGCTGGAAAATTCCACCTGAGGTCAACAGACCCTTCTATGGTCGATTCTCTTGGCAGGTGGGATGGGAAAATTCATCCCTGTGTGTTTTGAACAAGCAAAAATAAACTTCACTATACAAAGTCAGAAAATTCAAACAATTTATTATATCTATCTTATATTCTAACATCCATTGTAAGTATGAGGTACATGTGAATTAACAGACAAGCTGAGATTGAACACACTACTGGTGCAAAGGGGTATCTTTACCCAATGTCCACAGCATGGAGTCACCATGGTTGTCATCTGCAGGATTTTCAGAACTTCTTGCAAGCTCAGTTTACTTCAAGCCTGCTCCCCTCCTGCTCAACACAAGCTTGAAGAATCGTACTTCATCTTTCCACTTGGCACTCCACAGTCTTCTGTGCGCAAAACTGAGTTTAACAATTTTCGATCATAAACACTGCCTCTATTTTGTTTTCGTCCTTTCACTCACTTACACAGGAAGACCCTTACACCCTGTACCAAATATAAAGACTGAGGCTCCTCCAATACTACCTTGGGGATCCCTTGCCTGCCTCACTCGTAGTCACCCTGATCACAGACAAAAGGAGCAGATCCATCTCCTGGAACAAAGCATCAACGTAACTTTGTTCCTCTCTGATGCATCACACTGTTCAAAACTCAGACTTATCAACTTGGAACTGAAGTTCTTCGAGTTGTAGATACTTCCTGCAGATGTGAGTTGCTGTGGGTCACATAGTATCCATCAGATCCCACATGCTTCAGTTGCAACGTATAACCTGCCTTTATCTAATACAGTTTTCAAGTTTTGAAATATCACACAATTTGCTCATGAGGATACCAGTGTAGGGAAGTACAGAAATAAAATCATTACATAACAAACATTTACAATTGTGAAAATCATGACTTAAGTATGCTAAACCTTTAAAGTGTGAGAACATTTATTGTATTTCAATTTATTTTCATTTTGTTGACTGATGGCTATATAATGTAACCATAATGATTAATGTTACTGAGTAAAGGGATATGGGATTGTACCTGCAATTTGACATTCAGTTGAGCTGTCAATCTCGGTTATGCTATGACTGAAGGCACCAGTTATTCCTCCACAGGGGAGTTTCCTCGAGAATCCGTTCTCACCTCCTGGAAATTGGCTCAAAAACAGCATTGCCATTAGATGTAACAGCAAGTTTCAGCCTGTTCACAGTTAGTGTCTTGCCCAGAAAGGTCTGCATCAGGATCAATGGGAGTGGGATGGAGGGGGGTGGGAGGATGTCGGGGGTCGGGGGGTGGTGCACACACTTAACAGAAAATGATGCTTTTATCTCAGCTAGATTGGAAGAATTTGATTCTAACCTTTTCAGTCATGGTTCTTTCTACCTTGCATTTGGGGATTTATAGTTCCTTTAAATCTGTCACCCTCGTTACCCAGTAACTTTATTTTTCACCACTATTTATTTTGTTAAAGCAAATTATTTTCACCACATAGTGTAGGGCAAGTTTAAAATTCACAGGATGCTGGGATCACCTTGCGTATATTCTCTGACTTTCCCTCTCACTGCAAAAGACCAGGAATAACAATGACGTTAATGAGGCCCACGATGTGGACCTCTTGGAACACAAGCTCCCTGAGTAAGGCAGTAATGGCTTGTCCAATCAGGGAGCTTTGTGCACATGTATATAATGTGAGGTATCAGGCTTGTTGGCACTTTGGGTTTATACTAGGTACAAGGAAAATCTGTCTGACTATGTAAATAACTATAACTTGGCAAAGGGATACTGGCCTCAGAGGAGTTATTTCAGGAACATTACAATTTTGTTCTAAAGTAGCAGATCTCAAAGGATTGTGAGGACAAAGATTTAGATATGCCAGAATTAACACGTGATCATCGCTCTATAGGTTAATATCTATTATGGACATTTCTGGTGGGCAGCATTACATACAGTTAAGGCAGAAGATCACCTTAATCAATAGAACTTTGCCTGGATAAGTTTAATTCAACTGAGATATTTTGACATTAATGCTTTGTGCCATATAGAAAATCCGTTATGTTATTACGTGATACATATTTTCATTGATTGGGTCAAGTAGAATCAAATTTCGCATCTCAGTATTTTGAGATATTATTAGAAATCCCCAACTGCTAGTTAGCAAACAGTGACTACAATGATGTTGGATACGGTTTAGTGTCTGATTAATGGCAACAGAACATTAACAGTGAATGAAAAGCAAAATCCTGCAGATGGCGGAAACCAGAAACACAGACAGCAAGTGCTGTAAACACTCATCAGCTCAGCCAGCGTGTGTGGAGAGGGCGATAAGTATTAACACTTCAGGCTGATGATCTTTCAGTTGTGCTGAATGAACAAACTGGAACAGTGAGGCTAAACAATGGTATTACTAATATTGCTCAGCAGCCTTTCTGTGCAATGACACTGTCAGGCATTAAAATCAAAAATTATAGCGTAACACAATTGTTTAGCAAATTGTTCTGGGTGTTAAATAACTGAAGATTCTTTCCTGGTTTTTGTCAGGTAAACGAAAACCTACTGCACATCATTTCCATAGAGTGCTGATGTTTGCCGAATGCTTAAATTAAATACTGTGCAACTTACCCTTTAATGGATTAGAAAACTCATCTAATTAGCTGGCATTTCTCAAATCACAGTCCCAAATTTTACAGGATTTGACCTTTTGCTTGAAATGAAATATAATGGTGAATGTGTCTTTGCACCTGACACATAAAAGGTATAATAATCCCAGATGATTTGACTTAGGCAGGGTTCAACATGTCTTGCAATAAAGCATCACAAAACTCTGCTCAATAAGGACCCTGCTTGGTGGAAAATTGTGCTTTGCAAACAGTAATGAATTAATGCATGTTTAAGAGTTTTAAAATGCCAACTCTGAGGCCATATAGACATGCAGCTGCAGCACAGGGAAAAAAAAAGTCATCATTGAATTATACAGTGCAGAAGAGGCTCTTTGGCTCATTTTGTCTGCACCAACACAAAAGAAACACCTGATCCCTCCTCCCCCCCACTTAATCCCATCTACCAGCACCTAGGGGACAGCACGGTTAGCACTGCTGCCTCACAGTGCCTGGGACCCAGGTTTGATTCCCAGCTTGGGTCACTGTCTGTGCAGAGTCTGCGTGTTTTCCCCATGGCGGGTTTCCTCTGGGTGCTCTGATTTCCTACCACAGTCTGAAAGATGTGCTAGTTAGGTATATTATCTCGAACAGGTACCGGACTGTGGCGACTAGGGGAATTTCATAGTAACTTCATTGCAGTGTTAATGTAAGCCATAATTGTGACTAATAAATAAATAAATAAACAAACTTTGGCTTATAACCCTAAATGTTATTGCATGCCAAGTGCTCATCAAGGCAACCCACCTTTACCACCCTCCCAGGCAGCGCATTCCAGGTCATCACCACATTCTGAGCAAAAATAAAATTTTCACATCCCCCACCTCATCATACTCTCACAAACATTCTTTTCAAAGGTCTGTTAAGATACAAGTATAGTGTACTGCTTATTCAAACTGTAATATTGTCACTGCTGTCTTAAAACCCTGCAAGGGACATCAACAAATTTCCAAAGGTGAAAAAGCAAGTGTTTCATGCAGGAGCGTGAGTATTAAATTGTTTGTCCCAGCTTCAATTATTTCTCTGCTCTTAGTTACATTAGTTATGTTGGTTGGAATTTTACCATCCAACCTGCCATGGAAATCAGGACGGACATGGTGTGGATCATGGAAAGGGCCATTGGCCTCGGGCTGATTTTACAGTTTGAGATAATCGAGGTTGTAAAATCCAATCTGTTGTTAAAAAATCTCAAATGCAGGAAGCTTCAGAAACATCTGGGGACAATCATCACTTGTGGTGTAGATGGCACAATGTTGGGCGGGTGTTCTGCTCTACCCGATGATACCATTCACATTATCTGACCTCATTCAAACGCAAGAGTCAAGATTCCAGTACTAATTATGATGCTGATAGATGGTCTTCCATTAGAGAGAGCAGAACATTCAGATGGACCTTCCATCTCTTACAGGCAACCTGCATATTTTAAACAGAGATTTGAACTTGCTGTCTACTTTTGTATGCTGATTCTTTACTTTACCGAAGTCAGTACATTTTAATTCTTTTCATCCATATCTTCCAAAGATCCCTTTAAGTAGCAGCGGAAATGGGTAACTTGAGAAAATGACAGTGGCTGACTGAATTGGCACATGAAAATAATTTTGGTTCCCAATTGTATGATACTGCTTAGGCCCAGCCGATATTTGCCTTCATGAGGATTGATTGATGACATCAGCATATTTTCCCTGAAATGTTTTCCTCCCACAGTTCCTTATTGGAATTTAAATTTAAAGTCAAACAGGTTCAAGTTCATTCCAGGCAACTAAAGAGTGGTACAAAGTGAAAATGTCCTAAACATAAGCATTTGCAATGCCCTATATTTACAAGGGGCTCATTATAATTTCTTCATTGTAATTTTGTTGTCCGAGTATTATATCTTACACATGGAGGCTTTCCAGCTGCATTCAATTTCTTATTCAATGAATATCTTTGCATATTTTTTATTGAAAGCCATTTAAAGAAATAATAACAGCTTGCACAATTTATTGAAAGGACAAAATAGGAAGGGAACTCACCAGTGTCCTGAGCAAACCCAATACATTCTTTCAGTATTACCTCCAACGAGAATCTTTCAAGCCAAAGAACATTTTGTGGTGTGGTTCAACTCTGTTGCTCTGGTTTCCCAGAGCATTTTGTCTAAAGTTGGCATAGTCTTGTGTGAAAGGTTGCAGAATGCTAAACACAAGTGAGTTTTGAAATCATCACACAGCCTGTTTCACCCACAAAATGACCATGCCCTAGGGGTCATCGTTGATAGTTTCTACTCACTGCTGTCTGCTATAGGCCTTTGAGTTGGCTCCTAAAATTAAGTTGGCTCTTTCAAGAGGGCATAAGTTGGTTAGAGTAAAGGACAAAGAAAATTACAGCACAGCAACAGGCCCTTCGGTCCCCCAAGCCTGCATCGACCCTGATGTCCAACCAATCTAAAACCTCCTACCCTTCCGGGAAACATATCCCTCTATTCCCATCCTATTCATGTATTTGTCAAGATGTCCCTTAAAAATCACTATAATATCCGTTTCCATTACCTCTGCTGGCAGCGAGTTCCAGGCATCCACCACACACTGTGTAAGAAAACTTGAGTAGAAACAATGTGCAGGGATATGGAGGAACAACAGAGGAATGAGCCAAATGGCCTCCTTCTGCACTGTAACAATTCTGTGGTTCTGTGAACTTGAAAATAAGGAGTCTCATTGGCACATTTTTGAATACTTTGACTGTAATTTTTCTTTAATTTATTAACAAACTGGCTCCTGTACACCAACATAACTTGTACATAGTTTCTTACATGTTTTAAAAGTCATTTTCTATGATTTAAAATAAAGTTACTCACAAGCGCATGGGATTGTGTGTAGTGTCATGAAATGGATACAAAGCTATGTAACAGATAGAAAGCAAAGAGTTGGCATAAATGGGTCTTTTTCCAATTGGCAGACAATGACTAGTGGGGTACCGCAAGGATCTGTGATAGGACCCCACTTTTTCACATTATATATTAATGATTTGGAAGAGGGAACTAAATGTATTATCTCCAAATTTGCAGATGATACATAGTTGGGTGGAAGGATGAGCCATCAGCATGATTTGGACAGGCTGAGTGAGTGGGCATATGCATGGCAGATGCAGTATAATGTGGATAAATATGAAGTTATCCACTTCTGTAGCAATAATAGGAAGGCAGTTTGACTTGAATGGGCTAAATTGAGAGAGGTGGACACTCAGTGAGACCTTGGCATCTTCATGCATCAGTCAGTGAAAATAAGCACGCAGGTACAGCAGGCAGTAAAGAAGGCAAATGGTATGTTGGCCTTCATAGCAAGAGGACATGAATGTAGAAATAGAGAAGTTTTACTGCAACCGTATGGTACATGGCTGAGGCCACACCTTGAGTATTGTGTGCAGTTTTGGTGTCCTTATCTGAGAAAAGATATCCTTGTTATAGACGAAGTGCAGCAAAGGTTTACGATGCTGATTCCTGGGATGGTAGGCCTGTCATATGAGGAGAGATTAAATTGGTTATATTTTAGTCATTGGAGTTCAGAAAAGTGGGAGGGGATCTCATAGAAACTTATAAAATTCTAACAGCGTTAGACAGGGTAGATTCAGAAAGGACGTTGTTTATGGTGGGGGAGTCCAGAACTAGGGGACATAGTTTGAAGGTAACTGAGGTAAGGAGTAATTTCTTCATGCACAGAATTGTTAAATCTATGGAATTGACTATCACAGAAAATACTGAGGCCAAAGCGTTATGTGATTTCAAGAAAAAATTAAATATAGATCTTGGGGCTAAAGAGATCAAGAGATATGGGGGGAAGGTGGGATCAGGATATTGAATTTGATGATTAGCCCTGAGCAAGGAGAATGGTGAAGCAGGCTGGGAGGGCCGAATATCCTACTCCTGTTTCTATTTTCTATGTTTCTATGTTTAAGTGTTGGATTGTCAATGATTAAAAATGCTTATTTAGTGATAAAGGCACTTATTAAAAAAATGTATTAATATAACTGCATCGTATTACTGTGTCAAGGAATATTCTTCAAAGCAATTTCTGTTGAAAAATTATGTTTTAGCACAGAGCCCAATGTGCTGGCTGATGTACAAATGAGATTCAACAGAACCAAAAAGTGCACTTCTCAAAATTGTTGCAATTAGTGGGGTTTTTGCTGATTGTGCCCACAATGATAATTCTACCCCATGATCTAATCAATATTCATCGCTGTTCATACAAATGAAAACTTTATTTTAATTTAAGAGTTTGGATGAAGTAGATTTTTTTTATTTCGACATGTTAACATGCAAGATTAAAACAGCATGAGATATCTGTTGCTACCCACCATAGATAGACGTTACAACTGTTATTTTCATGTGAGCAATTTTGCTGGCATTCTGGGCTGTTTTAAAATTGAACAATCAGCATTTTGTGTCAGCTCATGTGCAATTACAGAATATAATAAAATGTTAACACTTCTTAATTGAAGCCCATCCTCAAGTTACTAAGCTGACATAGGGAGCTCAGAGATGCTTGTCATTGGTTGAGCCGGTGTGTAGTGTCTTTCTCATCCAGCTCCAGTCTGTGTGTTTGGTCAAACTGATACACATCCTATTTCAGATCAGAATACCATCCATCTTACAGGAATCCGCAACTGCTTTAGAATTGCATCCATTTTAAAATGGCTTTGGTGATAAGTCCGGAGGTGCGAATGCAATGAAGTTTGGAATGATGTGTGTTGGTCGACTCCCTGACCTGTTACCTCGTCCGTACGCTTTTTGGTTCAGATTACCTGGTTACATGGGAACATGCCCAGCAAAGACAGGAAGGCAATTAGGAGTGGTAATGAGCCTCTTATCTGCAATTTTCTCGATTTTCTGGATGGCGCATGGATACCACCCCACCCTTCTCCACCACCCCTCACCCCCTCCAACACCAGCATGTCAATTTAAGGGGTTGCCCCTTTCACTTTATCCCTCAGTTTGTTTAACTTAGTTTAACTCATTTTTCAGCAAACGAGTTAGATCCCACAACCCCCCCCTCCCCCCACCCCACCCTGCCTCCAATCACCGTTGTGCTGGTAGTAATTCACAAAAGGGATCTATCTCCAGGTAACAGCCATGCCCTGGAGATTAATGTTTTCACTTATGTTTGCCCTGCTTCAATGGCAGTCGCCTCCCTCCCACTCAAGGTGCCTCCATGGTCCTGTTACCTCTCTTGCTCATAGTCAGGCATGGTCCACTCTATGAGGGTAACTGAAGGTCATTCCCCCAGGCCTCCCAACTGGCCATCGTTCATATTTGTATAGGACTCCTGGAGGCAACTTCTTAATTAGCCATTTCCAGAAAGATTGCATCCAACGTCTCGTCATGGCCACCTCTAGATTCCGGATCTGAAATTCATCCTGACATTGGGATGGGCACATTCGAGGCAAACTTCAGCACATCTTCTGCTTTCATTGTGTTTCTGTGTTGGGGAAAGATGAAGAAACTGCTTAATATATTTACATTGCCCATATAAGGGATGAGAATGTGATCATTTTGAAACTAGATGACTGACCTTAGTTTATGACCTGCCTTTCATTTTACAGGAGCTAGCAGGGACATTGGACAGCTGGTCTTTCTTGAGGTAGAACTGGACTCACCGCATAAATAATATAGCTACAAGAGTCGGTCAGAGGCTGGGAATTCTGCAGTGATTTGAAAAAGTTGGCTTGAAATGTTTATTTTTTATTTAAGCTTTTATCTTAGCCTTGTGCTCAGGAGGACAGAGCTGTGATGGTCACTAACAAGAGGGTTGCTGAGGCGTGTGACTTCTGTTGGGTGGGGGATAAGTATTGTGTTCACCTATATGAGAGCCATATAAGTGAACAATGGATAGCCCAGATGAAATGGAGATGTGCTTCTTGTGTCCACTCATCCAGTTTGTTCTCTTTCACTTCCTCCCCCTTCAGTTGTTTACTGTAAAGCTGGTGGCAAAGGCTGTGCCCTCATAATCGCGAGGTTGTGCAACATACAGCAGTGAATCATGATACAAATATTAAAGAGCTTGGGTCACTCTAGAATGTCCCAGAAAACAGTGGTGCTGCTGAAACACCCTAATGAACTTCGATTAAATTTGGTATGGCAGCGTGCTTTCATTAGATATGTGCTGCCCATGTGTATGTGGGTTACAAATGAGAGTTATGAGCAGTCAGCCAGTCTCTCATGGTAGCTCAGATACTGATGGTGCAATGGATGGGTGCAGGATAAAGGCGTCATGACTACTTCCAGGATACTAGACAATGCCTAACACTGAGTATGGTCATGCACCAACTGGACGACGAGGGAGTGGAAGATTTCATGGTTATGGTGCATCTTCGTTTTTCATCCACTAAACAAAGTAAGTCCAGTCAGTGGTTCCCTGCATGATAGACTCTCCTTGTGGTGCTTTATGCATGTTTTGTCTGCTTCTATGTGGGAAGAGAGAATGCCTCGTATTCTTCTCCCTTTGTGAACAAAATATGAGCCATCTCCCTGATTCAACAATCTACGGCAGAAATTATGAGGTGCCGTTGGTGCCCTTTGCTCCATTTGTAGGGAACCTGCAAAGACATTTGTAGCCAGGTCACATTTAAACTGCTGGTACTGTCAACCTTGCTGTGCTCTAAGGCTGCGGGTCTGTCAGCAACAGTTGGCAGATTTCAGTGAACAACACCTTAGGGAAATGGTCTAGATCATTCCTCGCAGACTGGCAAGACAGGAGAATTGTTCCCAAAAAAGAGCCAGAGTGTGTTTGGCTTCCTGCTGAGAGCTGGCCTCCCACTCCCCTTCCTCCTCCTCCTCCTCCTCCTTTGGGAGTAGCTTATCTTTCTCTCTGACACTCATTCTTTCTGCAATGTTGTGAGAAAAGGGAAATAGAAATTGCAGTGCCCATGACTGCGAGCAAGTGATTTGAGCAGAATTCCTGACATGAGACCATGAACCCTCTGCACAACTCCCTGAAAACTCCCCCAATCTTAAATAGCAGCACAACATCCAAGGATGTCTACTTGTTCAAAACATCCAATCACAATCATTCAACCATTAATCTGAAGGTGATTGATGGTCCCTTTGAATAGTCAGATCTCTGATGTTGGGAAGATGTCTTTCCTGCTGTTAAATGCATGTTCATCTGTACAAGGTTAAGAGAGAGAATTAGCTGGAGCATTGATGTTAAAAATGCCACAATTATAGTCAAAGAACATTGATTGGTATCATCATCTGCCTGTCCTGCAAACTGGAATGATATTATGCCTTCAAGAAATATTTGTGCAGGATCTGTTGTAGCAGTTTGTTTTTATTATTGGAGCGGTTGTGTCTGGATCCAGCAGCACTGTATTGTTACTACAGCAACATACTTGATCTTAATTGATGCAATGTTTATTTTGATCTGAATTAATATCAGGTTTGATTGTTTTGTGCTTTCCCCTGGGATATTGCAAAGTGGGGCTTGATTAGGTTGATTGACAAGTAAGGTCACATGACCGGGCAGGGCTAAGCTTTCACAGAGAAGTCTGCTTTTGGAACCTTCAGAGAGAAGTCACTTTCTGTGTATCTCACTCTCTCTGAGTCTGGAATCTGGAATCTGTTAGTAAATGAATCTCTTTCTCTGAGATTCTACTGTCTGGGAGTGGAGCTTTCTCTGGAAGTTGCTGCATGAGAATCAGAAGACAAGAGTCTGTCTGGATCATTCTCCAGAAATGTCACAAGGCTGGAAAACTAGTACCCATGTAAACATCTTTGATTTCTGTGCTAAATGCTTCTGAAGAAGGGATTTATGTCTGTGGGGGATACTGCAATATTGAAACAAAAGAGATTTCTAACTATTAAGAATTATACTTTGTCATGGTTCAATATTTTAATCAGTGAAGTTCTGCTAATTCCTTTTGTTATAATCTAACTGTTTTAAATAAAATTTGTTTTGCTAAAAGCTTCCTAGTGGCTCACTTGCATCATACTTGGAGTGAAACACCTTATGCTCACCCTAATGCTAAAATCAAAGGGAAAAGTTAGGGACTACTTATTTATTTAATTTATTTTTTGGTGTCAAAAATTGGTTTACATTAACAATGCAATGAAATTACTGTGAAAATCCCCAACTTGCCACACCCCGGCGATTGTTCGGTTACACTGAGGGAGAATTTAGCACGCACCTAACCAAACTTCACAAAATATCTTGGAGTTTCTTTAACAAAGCTTTGGGTGGACATCAACAAACAGATCGTATCTCTGCCCAGAACCAGCCAATATGACTCTTCAATGCAGTTTCCCAGTCTAGGGGCTTGTCTTAGCTCTATATATTTTCTCATCACTGTTCATTGCATTCTCTTCCTGCAGCAACATTCATTTGTCTCTCAGGTTTTATATAAACTTTATCACATGTAGAAAGGGCATCATGTCTAAGGAACTGCTTCCCTTTTGCTGAATTCACACTTTGATATCCTTGTCATCTGTATCAGTATGTACCGGTTACCCTATCGCGAGGCACATTCTTAACAGAGTCAGCTGTTGTTCACCGCTAATTAATTTTTTTACCAAACCTGCCAACTTTTTAAGCATATCTGCAATGCCATATTTCATTATAAAGAAATAGCCTAGTTCAACCTTAACATTCTTATCTCGAACCACAGATTCTGTTTCCTTATTCATTTACTCACTCAAAAACCATCTGTTCAAACAGTTACCTTACAAGCAGCTAAAAAATGGTATCTCGCTGCTAATCAGATACTTGAAGATGTTGTAGCTTAACGATAATGGTGGGGATATTGAGCCCACTCTCTCCAGACCCGGGAATGCTCATAATGAGGAGATTTTGGAAAAGTGTGATTCTCACTCCGATTTTGAATGAACCTCACCACTGGATGATGTGGAACATGTAGGGAAGGATGGGACACTTTTATGTGAATGAATTAGCATATTATTAGTGAGCACTCACACCGGATATTGAAGCCGCGTTGGATATTCAGCTGGCGCCAGTGTGATGTTACGGCAGCCTCATTAGCAACAGCTCGGCATTAGTGTGAGTCTAGTGTCCTCAGCCCGGAGAGGGAGGGACAGATTCAAGGGTGTGAGTGGGTTGCTCAGAGGCCTTACCTTCCCTTCACATCAGGGCACCCCCTTGCTCCGGGGGGCGACTGCCAAGCAGGCATCGCTTTCTGGTTCTTCCATGCTGGGTTAATGTCCAAACAGTGGACTGAGTGGATAGTTAGAAGATTTTTCCCAGGGCGGAAGAGTCAATTACTAGGGGACACAGATTTAAGGTGTGGGGGGCAAGGTTTAAAGGAGATGTACGAGGCAGATTTTTTACACAGAGGGTGGTTGGTAGTGGGGGTAGGGGAGGGGAGGGGAGGTCAGGGTGGGGTTTGCTCCTTCCATGGATGGGGTTTCGGGAAGGGTGGTTGAGGGTTGAGGGGAGGGTGGGGTTGTCTGCACCCAGGGATCCTTTACTCTGTCCTCAGTGTGGGAAAGACATAGCACAGTCATTCTCACTCTCCACAGGAACGATGCTGGGTGTGAGCGTGGGTTTGCCAACCTGGCGGCATGAAATATCAGAGTGAATAGAGTGATTTATTATTTGTAATTGTATACAGTGCAGACCTCCCTTTCACCATTGCCAAATCGGTGCCTATGACTTAATCTTCCTCACTCTCCCAAAATGATTCTGTTTTTCCCCAGTTGAGGTTGAGGAGGCCTGCTGACTTCCAGGCTCTGTTGCCTGAGATTACCTTAGCAGGCGTCTCCTTGGGGGGGCCTGGACCTTGAGGGCCCTGGCCTGCTTTTGGGTAGCATGGGTATTGTAGTGCTACCCTCAATGATGCCTGGGGCTGGAGGTGTGTCACTCACAGGAAGGGGAGATTTAAATAGGCTGGGCACCGCCGGGGTGAAAGACCCCGGGTTGTGCACCAGATGGTCCTCCTTCGGTGCTGATGAGCCCAATGATCTTCCATTGGATGGAGAATTCTAGAAGCCCCACCATCCTCTGGCACACACACACACATGGATTCCCACTAGTGCCTGCACTATGGAGTTCATGCCCTCAGATATGAAGGTCATGAAGTGAACCATGGTGAGGACATCTCCTGCCATGGAGTGCATGTCCTGTGCCATGGTCTCCACTGTGGTCTCCGCCCTCGCATGTTGACCTCGTTGCACTGGAATGATGGCACCATCTCCTCAGGTAGAAAGCAATGGGACTCCTTCAGTCGGCCTTGAAGTCTGAAGAGAGCCACTGTCATCCCCTCCTGATGCTCGTGACTCTGCCTTTGCAGCTCCACCAGTGCTGAGATGACCAGACCCAGGGGCACAGCATCGGGCAGGGGTTCATCAGAACCCTAGCAACCAGAGGGCATCCCTCTGAGTGCCAGTTCTCTGGGACATCCGTGCCATTAGCTGCTACGGATCATTAGCTGTGAGGTGCTCACCGGAGAGTGACCCAGAAGCTTATCTATTTAGTGAACCCACCGAGGTGTGAGTATCTGTGGTGTTGCTGGGTGTGGGTGACAGCTGTGACACTTCTCCAGTGCTGGGTTCCAAGAAGTCTCCCTTGGAGCTGCTCGAGTCTGGTTGGTCAAGGAAGCATGAAGTTGTTGCAAACTGCTTGGGCCAAGGTAGAGGAGGAAGGGGTGTGAGAGGGAGTCCAGGAAAAGACTGCATGAGGCTCAATTACCTTGGCGGAGTGCAGATGATTGTTCACCTTCTTGTGACATTACTCTTCTGCAGCGTGCCTGCACTCACCAGGGCTGCCACTTCATCCCAGGTTGGAGTGGTGCCCTTGGAGGAGCAGGGGTGGGGTGTATCCCGTCTCTGCTGCACTCCATCAAGAAGTCTGGTGAGGGGTCCCCCTGATAAATGGAGTGTGGGCTTCTTGACTGCCATCTCCTGCAGTCACTGTGGAACAAGTGCTGGGAAACTGTTTACACTCAGCTTCCCAGTCATTGGCATGAGTAAGTTCAGAAGTGGTGGGCAAATCAGGGGGAGCAATCGCGGGTGTGGCGTGATTCTCGTGGCCATACAACCTTTTGTCATAGAGGCTGAAGATTCAATCAGAAAATATGTTGGAGCATTAGCGAGATTCACTCCACTTTACTTGCAGGGAGCGATACTTTACCAAATTCTGGTAAGATCGCCCCTATCATGACCATGTGTTGACAAATTGAAATCAGAGGTTACACTTATAAAAACAAAGAATAGCGTTGCTAAACTCATCAATAAAGCTGATCAAGGAGTGGGTGTTGCTTTCCTGTTTAAAGAACCCTCGGATCATAGAATCCCGACAGAGCAGAGTGAGGCCATTCAGCCCATCGAGTCTGCACCATCACAATCCCACCCAGCACCTATCCCCATTACCCTACTTATTTACTCTAGCTAGTATCCCCGACACCAAGGAGCAATTTAGCATGGCCAATCCACCTAACCCATTCCACACTGGTCTGGTTATAATCGCCATAACCATCCCATCAAGGGGTAGAGGAAAAATGTAGCATTCCTTAAAACAGGATATCAAAAGCTTGATGGTGGAGGAACCAACTCCATGTGACAGAATTTCTTACCTGCCAAATGTAGTTGAATGGCTAAAGGCCACATTTACAGGCTGTTTAGATACATAATAAGCTGGTGAGAAACTGAATTCTGATGAGTTGTTCCTTTAAGGAATTTTAATGCAAGCTACAGACTGCTTAAAAGGTACTAACTTGGCTTCAGATAACACACACAGATGAAAAGTTCTTCCGTTATCCAACGCCAGATTGCTCGATTGCTTGAGATTCATTCTCTTGCTCAAGATATTGGTTTTGGCTGCTTTTACAATTAATTTCTGTGAAATGTACATTGTAGATTTCATTCTCTGGAAAACATAGGGACATTTAAAATACCCAGAAACTCTGATATTTCTGATTGTATAATTGCAAGGGAAAAATCTAATGGCTGCAGCCTTCCCGACAATAAATCCATTTCCTTTCTTAATAGCATCTGCAAATTCTCTTCCAAAATCCTACGACTTTAAAATATAAGAAGATGTTTTCATTTTCAATCTAGCAGATGGAATTTGCAAGGGGCAGATTACCGAATGGTAATTTGGAAATATGTGATCACCATTATTTTTTGATGCTTTACGTATTAATCAGATTTATTGATTCATGGGACATGGGTGTCGCTGGCTGGGCAATATTTAGTGATGATGTGGAGGTGCCGACGTTGGACTGGAGTAAGCACAGTAAGAAGTCTCCAACACCATGTTAAAGTCAACAAGTATATACCTGTTGGACTTTACCCTGGTGTTGTGAGACTTCTCACAACACTTAGTGCCCATCCCTAATTGCTCTACTGCAGTTGAGAGTCAACCACATTGCTGTGGCTCTTGAGTCACATATAGGCCAGACCAGGTAAGGATGGCAGATTTAAAGGGCATGAGTGAGCCAGATGGATTTTCCGACAATCAACAGTGTATTCATGACCATCCGTAGATTCATAATTCCAGATATTTTTTATTGAATTCAAATTCCACTATCTGCCATGGCGGGATTTGAACCCAAATCCCCAGAACATTACCTGAGTGTCTGGACTAATAATCTAGTAATAATACTAGGCCATCACCTCCTCTTGTTTCATTTCTATCTGTTTTATCAGCGAGTACACTTCATAAATGCTTGAATGACTGTATTGTGTGTCAGGATGTTTTATGGTCATGAAATACATTATATAAATGCAAATTTGTTCACTCTTATCATCTGAGTGTTGCTGGATTAGAAATATTTAAGGATTAAACGCAACCTCATACTCAAATCCAAACTCAACGGACCAGTTCTGATGAACAATCACAGACTGGACACGTTAACTTTGCTTCTCACTCCAGAGATGCTGCCGGACCGGCTGAGTACATCCAGAATGTTCTGTTTTTACATCAGGTGACAGCATTCTCTCCTAATTCCATTTTTCAGAAAGCAGTTGGATTGTTTTCCCTCACGTCATACTTCATTACGGTATTAGTTCCACATTAGCTTGTTGGTGTTGTGGTTACAAATAAACCACATTAAGATTTTGTGTAGCACATTGAGCTTGATGACATATTTCCAATGATTGAATTTAAATGAAGTGCCTATGGTAACATAACTGTGTCGAGGCCCCAACAAAGCTGATTTTCTAACCCACTGCAGTTTCTCTTAGGCAAAACTGTCATTTAAATAACTTGAAATGCATGAAACTTATTAAAATTGGATTAATTTGGCATGATAGATTGGATTCATGCTCCAGTGATCACAGTACAGCTGTGACTTTTTATTAGGTGATTTTAATGCTCCCACTTTATTCGGATAATGATTTACCTTTATAATTAATAAACTTTAAAGCTTCATATAAACAAAGATGTATTGACAAATATTGTTTATTATTTCACAGGTTAAAATTATATTGGATTTTATTCTGTTTGTTTTAATCCCTCTGAGTATCGAAACTTTTCCACACTTTTGAGTACCCCAGAACATTCATTAATATGACTTTGTCAATCATATACTTTAACCACAAAGGGAAAGAAGAAAGAAATGTATTTGGTAAAGTTTTTTATGCTGATGGCCCAGTGGTATTCTCACAAGGCTACTGATCCAAAAACTGAGCAAATGATTTGGAGACCCGGGTTTGAATTCCACCACGACAGATGGTGGAATTTGAATTCAATAAAAGTATATATATATATTTGGAATTAAGAGTCTAAAGATGACCGTGAAACTATTACCAATTGTTGGAAAAACTCATCTGGTTAACTAATGTCCTTTAGGGAAGGAAATCTGCTGTTCTTACCTAGTCTGGCCTACAAGTGGCTCCAGAACCACAGTAACATGGTTGACTCTCAATTGCCCTCTGCTCAAGGGCAAGTAGGGATACGCAATAAATGCTGGCCAGCCAGTGATACCCATATCCCACAAATGAATAGAAAAAAAGCTGCGTATTGTAATCTTGCTGTATCTTTGATTTCTTGGCAGAAATGTCATATTTCATTATTTTCTAATTTAAAATATTTCCATGTGTGTACATTAAAATTAAGATATGAATTATAAATCTGAAATATAATCTAATGTCAAATAAAGTAGTACTTTGCAGTAATAATAAGCCCCTACTATGATCAAGAATATTCCATATATAATTTATTGAAAGTCTAGCCACTGTGTGCAATTATTTCTGAGCTATAATTTCTGACAAGATTACGGCATTACTGAGGGCTATATTTTCGCTGTAACATCTATCCCTAAGTGCAGTCTGCAGACACTGGTGACTCTTTTATCCCAAGACATCAATGCATCCTACCCTGAACGCAATAAAGTAAGAGTCAAAGAATGGCTAAGGTAGACAGGCTGAAGCGAAAGTTAGAGGAGTGAGAGAGAAACAGCAGAAAAACGAAAGAGGAAGATATAATTGATAACACCATTAAGGGTGGAACTTCCCCATCCTGCCCATCATAGGGATTGTCGCAAGCGGGACAGGACCACGAGAAGGTCCGTTGACCTCAGGCGGAATTTTTCAGGCTTGGGGCAAGCGCAGCCAGAAAATCCCACCCCAAATGTCTGAAATAAATAACAGAATGACCACATTGTGTAATTTATTTAGGCAACAGCACAGAGAATGGAATAATGTAAAGAAAATGCTTTGCTCATCCATTCCACCCGAGATATCATAATATCTGAGAATGCAAAATATGCCTCACACTTGGATCAGCTTGATTCAAATATCATTCATAATATAGCAACACATCGCAACTGAACGGAAAAAAGACACTGAACAGAAACAGAAACAATAATAAAGTAGCCAAATGTGAACAAAAACTGCCAGACAAAACTTTAGCAGAATACTACCATGGACACATTGCAAGACAAGTGAAAACCAATTTAATCACTCAAACGATTTTTTTTCTCTCAAAAATCCTTTCAATTGCCATTTTGGTTTGTTGAAGACCTAAGTTTAAGAATAACATGTGTAATACAGAAAGCACATCAAACATTACTTCAGGCAAAACTCAATAAATTTACCCAATGGCATTAATGAAGTAAAATTTCCAGAGCCGCCTGTCCCCGAAATTGTTGTAAATGGAACACAAAATTTGGTGGATCATTTAAAGGTCTGTTGACCTTGGGTGGGAGTTTCTGGTCCCGGGGTGGGTGCGACTAGAAAACCCCACTCCATATTTGTAAAATCATTTGGAGTTCTGCCCCCTCTTTGATGTACCTGAGACTTGGATTCATTGAATTCCTGTAACAGCGGACGTCCAAACTTCCTCATGCCAATCAGGACTGGAAATGACACAGGAAAAAATGGTCACCTAGCTGGAATCTCACCCTCATTTCTGCCCTCTGCCATTCCGACCCCCCACCCCCTCCACTGCCCTCCCCATCACCCTCCATTGCCCAGATAACTTAGACTGCTGAGGGCCCATTAAGAGCCCAACCCCAATAGCTTTATAATTCTTGACATGACAGCCTGAGTTTAGTGACTGCCTGGTATCAGACAGGCTCAGTGGAGATATGTAGGGGCAGGGCCGGCAGTAGGCTTATATGAGAGGATGCAGTTTGAAGTGGTATTGAACAGGCTGAGCATGGCAGATGAGTTCTACCACATTATATTTAAAAAGATCACTGATTTAACTGATACTGACGGTCTACCTGTCACAGTTTACAGGCCATTGAATAATGGTGAAATGGTTAGATTCTCAATGTTTGAGATGGTCATTGCCCGACACTTGTGAGATGCGAATGTCACATGCCACATATCATCAGAATCCTGAATGTCGTCCAGGTCTTGCTGCACTTGGACATGGACTGCTGCAGTATCTGAGTAGTGGGGAATGGTGCTGAACATTGTGTAATCATCAGCGAACGTCCCCCCTTCTGATGTTATAATGGAACATAGGTTATTGATGAAGCAGCTGAAGTGGCTGGGCCTAGGACACTACCCTGAGGAAGTCCTGCAGTGACGTCCTGGAACTGAGATGACTGACCTCCAAGAACCACAGGCATCTTATTTTGTGCTAGGTATACCTCAACCCAGTGAGATTTTCCCCCTGATTCCCTTGGTTTCCTTGATGCAACGCTTGGTAACAATCAGCCTTGATGACAAGGCCTGTCACTCTTAACTAACCTCTGGATTCCACTTTTTTTGTCCACATTTGGACCTAGGCTGCAATAAGGTCAGGAGATAAGTGGCCATGGTGGAACCATGGGATATAGATAGTCCAAATGAGTGGGCTAGGGCCTGGCAGATGGAGTACAATGTTGGTAAATGTGAGATCATCCATTTTGGTAGGAATAACAGCAAAATGGACTATTACTTAAACGGTAAAAAATTGTAACATGCTGCTGTGCAGAGGGACATAAGTGTCCTTGTGCAGGAATCTCAAAGAGTTGGTTTGCAGGTTCAGAAGGTAATTAAGAAGGCAAATGGAATTTTACCCTATATTGCGAGAGGGATGGAGTTTAAAACAGCAAGGTTATGTTGCAGCTGTATAAGGTGCTGGTGGGGCCACACCTGGAGTACTGGGTTCAGTTTTGGTCTCCTAACTTGAGAAAGGATATACTGGGACTGGAGGCGGTGCAGTGGAGATTCACTAGGTTGATTCTGGAGTTGAGAGGGTTGGCTTATGAGGAGAGACTGAGCCGACGGGGGCTATACTCATTGGAATTCAGAAGAATGAGGGGAAATCCTGTAGAACCATATAAGATTATGAAGGGAATAGATTATATAGAAGCAGGGAAGTTGTTTCCACTGGCGGGTGAAACTAGAACTAGGGGGCATAGCCTCAAAATAAAGAAAAGCAGATTTAGGACTGAGTTGAGGAGGAACTTCTTCGCACAAAGGGTTGTGAATCTGTGGAATTCCCTGCCCAGAGAAGCAGTTGAGGCTACCCCATTGAATGTTTTTAAGGCGAGGATAGATAAATTTTTGAACAGTGAAGGGATTAAGGGTTATGGTGAGCGGGTGGGCAAGTGGAGCTGAGTCCACGAATAATCTTATTGAATGGCGGAGCAGGCTCGAGGGGCCAGATGGCCTACTCCTGCTCCCAGTTCATGTGTTCTTATGTTCTAACCCAAACTGAGCCTCAGAGAGAAGATTATTATTGGGTAGGTGCTCCCTGACAGCACTATCAATGATACTTCAATCACTTCGCCCATGATAGAGAATTAACTGAGGTTGTGACCGAATTGCTTTTGCACTACTTTATTGGGCAGGACATACCTGGGCAATTTTTCACATTGTTAAGTAGATGCCAGTGTTCTAGCTGTACTGACACAACTAGTTAAGGGAGTGCCTAGTTTGGTAGCGCATGTTTTCAGGCAATGCTGGGATGTTGTCATGGTCCAGAGTCTTTAGTGTATGCATTCCCTTCTGCTGATTCTTGATATCAAATAGAATTAATCAAATCAGTTGAAGAGGGTTCCAAATTTTTCAGCCTCGTCTTTTTCACTGATGTGTTGGGTTCCACCGTCATTGAGGACGGGGATATTCATGGAAGGTCCTCCTCCTATTAATTGCTCATCACCATTCATAACTGGATGTGCCAGGGCTGCATTTGTTGGTTGTGGAATTGTTTAGCTCTATCCATAGTTTGTTAATTCCACTGTTGCACATGCGGGTAGTACTGTATTGTAGCTTCACAAGGTTGACATCTCATTTTTAGGTATCATGTTTCTCCTGGCATGCACGCCTTCAATTCTGACTAAACTAAAATTTGTCCCAATATTTGATGGCAATGGAAGAGTGAGGGATATGCTAGATCATGGAATTATAGATTTTGGTTGAATACAATTCCATCATTTCTGATCACTTCAGACATGCCCAATTTTGAGCTGCAGGATCTGCAACACGGTGGCACAATGATTAACACTGCTGCCTCACAGCACTAGGGACCCAGGTTCAATTCCAGCTTTGGGTGACTGTCTAGTTGGACTTTGCACTGTTTTCCTGTGTCTGTGTGGGTTTCCTCCAGGTGCTCTAGTTTCCTCCCACAGCCCAAAGACATGCAGATTAGGTGGATTGGTCATGTTGAATTGTGCCTTAGTGCCCCAAGATCTGTAGGTTGGGTGGGTTAACCATGGTAAATGCATAAGGTTTCTGGGATGGGTTGGGGGGGGCAGCTGGTTCTGAGTGGGATACTCTTTTGGAAAGTTTGTGCAGACTCAATGGGCTGAATAGCCTTGTTCTGCACTGTAGGGATTCTATGGATTATATGGTTTGAAATCTACCTGTTTTAGCATGGGACTCTGGCTCCACAAGGTTTATACAGTGATGATTCCAAGCAATGCTGTCATGGAGCGAAACATCTGTGACATGTAGATGGGTGAGGATAAAGTTAAACAGTATTTCCTTTTTGTTTGGCAGATGTTGGCAAGACTCAGTCAGCCTGATTAGTAATGATGCTACCAACATGTCCATCCCATCAAAGGAAGGTTTTCTACTTAAAAGGATCACGGAATGATTTTGAAAAGCTCATTTGGATTTTAAAGGAGACAGAAACCCCAGAAATAGATAAATGTCCCAGGAGGTCTGCTCCCAGTGTCTCTGATTCATGGCTGGGATTCCTTCTCCAAGACTTGAGGGGGTACAGAGTGGTGGCAGGAGGGATAGGATAACCTCTTCAACTAAGCAGACATGCACGGAAGCAGCTGAGGAACTCAGCAGCAGAAGGTTGGGCCTTCCAACTAAGAAGTTCCAGAACCTTTGAACGGCCTGGCAGTGTGTGGCATTACAGTATCTTGCCTGGCATTCCTTTGCACAGCATGTTTGAGGCCAACACATCTTTCAGCTTTTCCTGCCATGCATTTGGCTTGATGATCTTGGCAAGTCGCTGACAGGTCAGGGAAGAGCCATAACTGAGAAAACCAGGATTTGGTACTACATGATCTCTAAGTGACTTTTCAACAATTCAGCTTTCCAATTGCTTACCTATCAGACCTATAGGGTGGAAGTTTCCCATCCCACTGTCACTGGAATTGTAGTTAGCAGGGCAGGACCATGCTGACCGCGGGCATAATTTTCAAGTCTTAGGGTGAGCACAATCAGAAAATCCCACCCATAGGGTTTCCTGATGCATTAGCATCCTCCTTGGAAAATCTGCAAGAGAACAGAATCACATTGGGATCCCAACAGCCAAAATCTATTTGTGCAACTTTCCAGGCCTGATTTTTCCCAAATCTGTCTTCGACAGGCTGGGAAAAAATCTGTCCAATATTTTAGGTAGAATTTATTTCTGATGTAAATTCATTGACCTGAAATAATGGCCGGAATTTTACCACCACACCTGCCATGGAATGGGGCAAGAGAGGCTCACGGAATGGAATCCTCCATTGGCTTCGGATGGGATTTTACAAGGCTGATCCGAGCGAAGTTGTAAAATCCTGGTAAATATTTCTGTTTCTCTCTCCACGGATGCTGTCTGGCCTGACTTTTATTTGGCTTTATCCCTGGAGGATTGTATTCAGTGGTGAACACTACACCTCAGGAAGGATATATTGGCTTGGAGGGAGTACAGAGAAAACTTCACCACAATGACACCTTAACATCAAGTGTTAAATTATGAGATTAAGTTACGAAAATCTAGGCTTGTATTTCCTGGAATATAAAAGGTTGCAAGGATAATTTTGTCCAAGTTTTCCTCCACTAGAATACTAAGGAATAGAGCCAAGTCATTTGAGAGTGAAGTTAACAAATACTTCTAGAAAATAGGGCTGGCTTCAATAGATGATATTTGTATTTTTGGATATTAGAGATATGGTACAGGTTTAATATTAAACTTACTTTGTGCTTCTGTACCTGTGTGCTAAAGAAGCATTAAAACTTTAGTAAGCTTCATGTCAAATGGTGCCTGCATGGCTGTATGTTTTAGTTTCACTTTAAACTGTGCTTGCATTGCCATTTAACAGCATAAGATCAATTACAAAAGTTTAAAGTAATAAGGTAGAGCTTAGCAACTAGGAGCCCATGCTGAAAAGTATAAACACATATGGTTCAGTTTAGAACCAGGAATCTGAGAAGAAAGCAGCTCTCACAGAAACTGTAGGCGTAGGCAGAGCAAATGAGGAAAGGGCAGAAAGTAAATCTCAGAAACTAAAGAACAGGTAGTTCTAGAACCAGGAAATGAAAGGGGAGTCCCAGGAAGATTGAGTAAAAGGAACAAAGAACTGAAATCGGAACAAAGTAATGCTCTCTGAAGTTAAAGAAAGGAACATAGAGAGAGCTCCCAGTTAAAGATAAAAAATGCATACCTGTTGAAGTTGGCTAATGAGAAACCAGACATCTGAAGTCATCCTAAAGTTGATGACACCTTAATACAGCCTGTGAAACAGTAATGTTCTGTGGCTGGGAGCCTGGGAGATTGTGCAGAAGCTTGAATGCACATGGCAATCCAAGGCAGAGAAATGCTGAAAGGGAAAGTTGAAATCCTGGATCTGGATCCTGGGTGAAAGCCTTGTGTGGAAGAAGACCACAAAGTGCGTTCTTTGAGAGTGTTGATTGGGAACAATTGTATTGCAGTCAGAGTTCCAGTGAGACCAGTTTGCTCACAGTGTAACAAGCATCTGGGGGCATTTGATGAGAAATCCTCTGAAGTTGAATTGGGTGGGATGTATTACTTGGTTTCAGAGTGTGGTGTGTCTGGCCATATTTTGCCTATTGGTTTACATGGATTGTGTACTTAATTAGAACGTTGGAGTATATGATATATTCTGCCATTTGTGTAATCCTTATAGATCTATGTGCATCTGTGAAGTTGCAGTAGAAGTGAAGGAGTATTATGGTTATTCTTTTCATATTGAATAAATGCTTTATTCATTTGTTAAAAGTCAGCCAGCAGTCCTGCTGCTCTGTTCATCCACATCTCTAAACAAAAACTGAAATTATGATCCACTGAATCAGATTACCGCTTTGGGATTTGACTGTCTAGTAATAAGAACATAATAAGAACATAAGAAATAGGAGCAGGAGTAGGCCATCCAGCCCTTCGAGCCTGCCCCGCCATTCAATAAGATCATGGCTGATCTGTCGCTGCTCAGTTCCACTTTCCCGCCCTCTCCCCATAACCCTTAATCCCCTCTCCTATCAAAAACCCATCAACCCGCGTCTTAAAAATATTTAGCGAGGCAGCCTCCACCACTTCAACGGGCAGAGAATTCCAGAGATTCACCACCCTTTGAGTGAAGAAGTTCCTCCTCAACTCCGTTCTAAACCGCCCCCCTTTTATCTTGAGGCTGTGCCCCCTAGTCCTATTGTCTTTTTTGAGCGGGAAGAGTCTTTCCACCTCTATCCTATCCATCCCATTCATCATCTTATACGTCTCAATGAGATCTCCTCTCATTCTTCTAAACTCTAACGAGTACAATAACATCATAGAATCCCTACAATACAGAAGGAGGCCATTCAGCCTATTAAATCTGTACTGACTGCAACCCACACATTTACCCTGCACATCCCCTTGACACTAGGGTCAATTTAGCATGGCCAATCAACTTAACCCACATATCTTCAGACTGTGGGAGGAAACCACAGCACCTGGCAGAAACCCATGCAGACACGGGGAGAACGTACAAACTCCACACAGATAGTGACCCGATGCCAGAATTGAACCTGGGAGCTGGGTGCTATGAGGCAGCATTTCTGACCACTGAGGAACCGTGTGCGCCCATAAAGCTGGGATCAGCTGGGATTGTAACAACTGAAGGGGTGACAGAAGTTTGGAGCTCTCTTCTGCAAAGGCCATTTGATGCTAGAGGCAATTGTTCATTTTAATCTAAGATTAGTAGATTTTTGTCAACCAAACCGAAGAAGAGGCATAGGGCAAAGACTGATATATTTAGGTAACCCACATTTCAGCCATTATTCCATTGAATGTTTACAAGAAGGTAGCCAGTATAACTTTGAGGAGAGGTTGGGATTATTTTCCTTGGCACAAAGAAGGCTGAGGGGTGACTTGTTAGAAGTGTACAAAATTATGAGGGGAAGAGATAGAGTGGACAGGATAATTTTTTTCTGTCTGGGGAGACTGTTTTCTTGCATCTTTGTAGAAACTTGATATCTGTGTCAACATACGTGATCTTCTTGGCGATCCTCTCCACTTGGAGCCGGCAGTTTGTGATGTCGATGGTAGTCATGATGTGGAGGTGCCAGTGTTGGACCTGGCATCTCCACATCGAGAATTCTAGAACCAGAGGACATTGATTCAAGATAAATGGTAGAAGGTGTGGAGGGGACATGAGGAAGAACTTTTTTACACAGAGAAGTGGTGGGTGTCTGGAATTCGCTGCCTGAGTTGGTGATCGAAGCAGAGGTCCTAAACTCTAACCTGAATCTGCAGCTTACATGTTATTAGCTACAGGGCCAAGAATGAGTGCAGGAAAGTGGGATTAGAAAGGACACCTGGATGTACTTGGTCGGCATAGACAAGATGGGCTGAATGGTGTCCTTCTGTGTTGTAATTTTTCTGTGGTTCTATGGTAATAGAGAACTGGGCTTGAGGGGCTAAATGGCCTACTCCTGTTCCCAAGATATCACTAATCAGTTATCTACAACTGAAAATAAGAATGGTTAACTAGAAGAATCTGAAGGAAGCAAAAATTCTGAGTAAGTAAATTAATATTTCTTCTGTTAAGTACTTTAATAATTTGGGCTTATTTACAGTTTCAGAGGACTAATAACCGAAAAACTCACCAAGTGGAGTTTGGATCGGTATAACACAGAGGGACATAGCACCACCATAGAGCAAGATACATTACTGAACAGCTAGAGACAGAACCGTTCCTCTCAATAAATTGCCTGCAATTGGATGTGTATGCGTTTAATCACCCAACCTGAACAACCTTAGACTTAGTGTTGTGAATCAGATTAAATCTGAATGTTCGCAAATAAACTTAGAATACTGGCCAGTTGGATTCTTAATTCATTTCTGTGCTTCACCCACCCATCAAATACTTCAATATTAATAAATGTCATCTTGGAGGTTGTTCCCTGCTGTCAAAGTCAGGGCCTTAGTTACTTTGTCATTCAAATTATGCTAAACAGCTAAGGTTTAATGTTCCTGTGGATAATTGTGTTGTAATATCAAAAGTATCCCTTTTTGAAATGTAATTTATTTTGTTTTTAATTATAAAATGCTGAGGTAGAAATTGCCATGTTTTTATATATTCTTTGCCTATAAGCATTCTTTCAAAACTCCATGAATAATGAATTGGAATCTTGGGCCCACTTTCTAATTTGCAGCAGATACATGGGAGCACCACCGCTTGCAAGTTCTTCTCCAAGACACTCACCATCCTGACTTGGGAATATATCGCCCTTCCTTTGCAGTCGTTGTGTCAAATTCATTCTCCAATGGCATTGTGGATCAACTCACAGCACATGGACTGCAGCATTTGAAGAAGGCAGCTCACCACCCATCTTCTCAAGGACAACTAAGGAAAGGTAATCTCAGCAAGTCTGACAGCATCCATGGAGAGAGAGTAGAGCCAATATTTCGAATCTGGATGAACCTTCATCAGAGCTCTGACGAGAGGTCATCTGGACTCAAAACATTGGCTCTATTCTCTCTCCGCGCATGCTGTCAGACCTGCTGAGATTTTCCAGCATTTTTCTGTTTTTTTTCAGATTCCAGCATCCACAATGTTTATCATAAGGATGGGCAATAGATGCTGGCCAGCCAGCCACACTCATGTCCCATGAATGAATAAAAGAAATGTTCACTCTGACTTGGATGTTTGTTTTTGATTTACAGCTGTAGGGTAGAATTGAGATAGTCTCATACTAAACTGTGTATCTCCTGGCTCTGAAGTATCAGTCATTTATTACCCACAGGCATGCAATATCAAACACTACAAGGTGTCAGAGATTGATAAAACCTATCTATGGTTTTACCTGAACGTTTGAGGAAAGATTATAGATGAAAAGAAGAAACATTTGAAGGCACCTTCCTACAACCCTGTGTGTGTCCTTTTTTCAGCTGAACTGACATGTTTCTATTCGTATTTTGTTGGTGCTTGACACTTGACTAGCATCAATCCAGACCTGCTTTTCCTATAAGAATAAAAACTTCAGCCTGCTTTGTGATTAGTTCAGTTATTTAAAGCGAAAAATGTAAATATCAAGCGCAAGAAATGCAGCCACTTTTGGCCTTTGAGTCTATCCTTCCCAGCAGCTAGAAATGGCAGGCAATCTGATAAGCAATTGAAAAAGCTTTCGAAGGATATGGGACAATTAGGAGATTGCAGCATGAGTCAGTTCAGCAGCAGAGATATCAAGTGTATTCCAATGAGTGTAAGTATTGGCAAACAGACACTGAAAATCCCAGATGAGAGACAAATAAAGATATTTCCAACATGGCATTCCATTTACTAAGGCAAAACAATTTTACATTGTGGGGTGGGGGACGGGGAGCTTATTAAACAAATACGCTTGCATTTCAATAGCACTTTCCATGACTGCCAGATGTCTCAAAACACTTTACAGCCAATGAAGCACTTTGGAAATGTATTAAAATAACTATTAAAATAATGGAAGTATTAAAAGCAAAATACTGCGGATGCTGGAATCTGAAACAAAAACAGAAAATGCTGGAAAATCTCAGCAGGTCTGACAGCATCTGCGGAGAGAGAATAGAGCCAACGTTTTGAGTCTGAATGACCCTTCATCAGAACTGCTGGAAACACGGCTGCTAGTTTAGCGCTTTGTGAATTCCCACATACAGCAATGTGATGATAACCTGAAAATTTGTTCTCTGTGGTGTTAATTGAGGAAGAAATATTGACCAGGCCATCAGGGATAACTTCAAAATATACTGGAATCTGAAACAAAAACAGAAAATGCTGGAAAATCTCAGCAGGTGTGACAGCATCAGTGAAGAGGGAATAGAGCCAATGTTTTGAACATTGACTGTCTTCTCTCTCCACAATTGCTATCAGACCAGCTGAGATTTTCCAGCATTTTCTGTTTTTGCATCGAGGATAACTCTTTATCCCTTCTTCAAAATAGTGGAATGAAATTATTTATACCCCCAACCTCCTGAGCAGATAGATGTGGCCCCCTGTTTAATGTCTCACTCTTCTCTGGCAGTACAATTCTCCCTCAGAGCTGCACTGGAATGCCAACCTTGATTTTTGTGCCCAATTCCCGTGGTGGGACTTGAACCTCAAGCCTTATGATGCAGAGGTGAGTGCACTACCAACTGAACTACAGCCAACACCTCTTGAAACCTTTGAAATCTAAGGCTGTAAAATGGGATTCTATAATTAAAACAGGACAAAAAGCATGTAGAAGACACTGAGGTGCCAGATCAGTGATCCTTTATTTCATAGGCACCAAACGTGTTTCAGTACATTCATGAAAAAAATCTATCCTAAAGAAAGAAACTCTGCACAATGGATAATCACAGCTTGACAACTCAGAAAAATTATTGAACACTCAATTCCTTGATATGAATAAACAGTGTTGCAGATTTGTTTGTTAACAATTGGAGTAAAAATGCTTTGATTTCAGCAGGAAGGGATTGTGATTCTGAACCTTTCCCTTTGCGGGGAATGCATATTACTAAAATATTGCTCTGGTTGACCTGTTGGAAAATCCTGTGGCTGGGCTTATCCTCTCACTGCTACTCCTCACAATGTAAGTGCCATAGAGCAAGCAGCTGCCGTCCGAATTGATGCTGACCCACCTCTACCGCTGCTCTCAATGCTTTTTCAAATAAATAATTGCTGCAGAGTCCAGCCCCGTCAAGCCAATACTCAGTCTATCCAGGAGCTGCTCTCCTGCTGCTCCACTCCAGGAACAGGAGGGGCATACACGCGATGGGTCGTACTGGTGCTGCTCTTGGTTGTTCGAGATTGGCCTAGTGCTTCATGTCATTAGTGTGTGCCTAAACTGGACCAGATACTGGGCAAGACGACAGCTCAGTGACTATCACTGATTGCTGTGCAGACACATGGATTTGGGCCGGTGTCTGGGGGAGTTTGCGCATTCTCCCCGTGCTTGCATGGGTTTTCTCCAGGTGCTCCGGTTTCCTCCCACACCCCAAAGATGTGCGGTTAGGCTGATTGGCAGTAATAAATTGTGCCTAAATCAGTTTCCCTCAATCTGGATGGCCATAAAACATTAGACAAGGGTCGTGGGTGGAGAGGGGGACTGGTGGTGTTGAGATAGCAGCGCAGGCTCGTTGGGCCGAAGGGCCTGTTTCCCGGGCTGTTTTTGTTCCTTGTTCTTTGTTGTTCTTTGTTCTAACACATTCTCTCAGACGCTCCCTCTCCTCTGGCCTGTGCTGCAGCCTGCCATTCATTTGGCTTCAACCTTGCTTGCCCACCAAAGACACTGCTCCCATCCCCTGATAAGACACACATGGATCGCATATTTCCACTTCCCAACACTCTTCCCTGTCATCGCCGTGCACCCCCTCCCCCCCCCCATCACCCCACCCCCATGGCAAACACAGGTCTCAGTACAACTGGGGGAGACAATGTGATTTCCCTGTTACACAAACACTGTTGGTACCATGACTGAGAAAGCCTGGAGCTTCTGGTGGTTGATGTACTTGTGACATTGTGTGTGGCATGAATATTAGGGCACTGGATGGGCATGTCGTGTGTGTGCTGGAAGCAGGAAAAGTGATGCCTTCGTCGGATTTCCACTTACTCTGACTTTTCTCAAGTCACATTCTACCTTGTCCAGGGACTATGCTGTTTGGCAAGCTACATCAAAAGTTAACTCTGGCAATGTCAACAAATCACTGTGAATGAATTCACTTCTTAAACCTCACACAAACCTCTCCCGGACCCACTAAAAATTTCCAATATGGGTGGGCAGCTTTTTCATGGCCACAAGAAAGTCTCCAGTGCCCTCACTGGGCAACTGATGCCTTGTTCCAGACTGATGGCTTTCAGGTATCTGCAATGACTTGGAAGTATAGTGCTGCTCAAGGTCACACAAACTGTCTGACAGTGGCATGACTTTTGGCACTAGAAACTTGGGAACAAAGGACAATGGGAATTAAGAGCAGAAATAGGCAATTTAACCCCTTAAGCCTGCTCCACCATTCAGTTAGATCATGGCTGATCTCCTCCTTGTCTCAAATCCATCTCCCTACCTGTTCCCCATATCCCTTTGACCTGTTTTTTTATCAAAAATATGTCTATCTCCTTCTTGAAACCATTTAATGATTCAGACTCCATCGCGCTATGGGGCAGCATTTTCCACAAATCCACATCCTCTGTGAAAAGCAATTCCTTCTCATCTGAGTTTGAAACTACCACCTCTTGTCTAGTTTGCCCCACAGGGGAAAACAATTGGCCTATGTTTAATTTATCAATCCCTCTTATATACCTCAATCAGATCCCCTCTCATCCACATAAACTCCAGTGAGTGTTAGCCCAAACTATTTAATCTCTCCTCATACATCAACCTTTTCATCCCCTGGGGTTGGGGAAGGAGAGGGGTGGGGGAGGTGGGAGAGGCAGAAGGGGTCTTTTGTTTTCCCTTTTATTAGGCTAACAGAATTCTTAGCAGTTCAGTGTGCTATCAACTACACACATGTAGCTCTTTGAGCTCCATTTATCAACAGAAAGATGTACATTCGGCGCAAGGACAACAGTCCTTCAATGCGCAGCTCATGTGCCACCATACACACAAAATTATGTCACTGAATGCCCGCTATCCTGGCAGCAGTCACATTACATCCATCCAGAAGCACCTGACTGGTCTGGCCAACTTTAGGCCACCACAGTGAAGCAGAAGCTGGCTGCTTAGTGTCAAGGGCTATCTATTCCATACCCTTCACTCCCCTCACTTCTCTGCCAACCAACCATGTGTACAATGAGAGCCCTGCCACCATTAGAAACTTCTTGGAGCAAACCATCAGTGTTCTGAGACAATAGTTCCACAATTTGGAGCACCAAATTGCATGTCTCTCCAGGTTCATGTTGGTCAGCTGTGTCCTGCACAAACTTGTCTCCATGGGGACACAGGTCTTGCCACCAGGTTTCTGGAGGATGAAGAAAAGGATTGAAGGGTGGGTGTGAGACACTTGGGATCTTTTGAATCTAGATGGACTGTTCATGATCAACTAAATTCATCTAACCTAACCCCAATTTCATCTCACAACAGCACTGGCTCCACAATTCCCCGCCTATCTATCTGTCCTTTACAGGTTACAACACTGTCCGTCTGGGCAAAATACTGAAAGAAAAGACACCAAAATATTGCAAAATAACTTGATGCAACAATACATTCTAAACAGAACTATTCACCCTTGTAGCATTTGCCTTTGCCTGACCAAGTATTCCTGTACAATGCAGTATGACTAGTGAGTATTTTCTAACTCGCAGTGGGAGGGGATCGTAAATGGCTTTGCAGGATGAGCGATTCTGGGCCTTGGGGGGCTATTTTGACTCCACCACAGTGACAATGGGTAACAGCAGCCTGGGCTGGCTGGCCGACAGGCAACAACAAAGGCACTTTAATGGCAGGTCTGGGAGGGTGTAGTAGGGCAGAATCCAGGGTTGGGGCAAATCCAGGCTGTGCAAGTAACAGCAGGAAAGATAATCTCTAAAAAGGGTTAAAACACAGGGTCCACCATAACTGTGGCCAGACATACCTAATTAACATCTCAGACTATCAACACAGTTACTTTGCAGGTGAGATCATTTCAAGACTTTGGCAAACAATGCAGATACTGATCAGCAAGGTTCCACTGAGTCTGGAGAAGTCATTGTTCCTAGAAACTGGGGAGATGGGATGGTTATCACACCATCGAAACCTATTTATCACACACATCACTTTTGTCTTACAAAACAGAGAGACAAGGATAGCCCGGCACAACCGATTAATGTGAAGCACCGAGGAAAATAAACCCTCCTAGTGTAATTAAGTATAATCAATTCAAGCTATTTATATCAACGATATCCTGTATTACAATACTCTAGCTCCCAAAGAACAGTATAAATAATGTGTACAGCCTTTGTATCTTCAGAATCAGCCAGGATACAGAATGGACTTCACTGATTCTCCCTCATGCATGTGGAAATAAAACTGAAGCCTGACACAGACTCAAAGACTCCTCATTTATTTCCTCCTACAGGGGCTGAATGCCATCATCTGAAGAGAGGCTTGTGTGTTTGAGTCGTCACCACTTTCCTCGTGATCTGAAGTATAGTCTGCTGTACTATTGCTCTGAATCTCTTCAAGTCCATTTGGGCAATTCGTATTTGTAGCCTCAATGGCAGAGCTTCAGCCTGCGTGACTCCAAACTTCAGCAGATGCTGCATCAAGACTGGATCAGCAAGCACCCAAAAATCCATAAGTTGGCCTCTCCTTCCATGCTGCCAAAAATAGCTTCCAAGATCTGCACAGAGCCATGTGCCAAGCTGGTGCCAGACTCCACCATGACTGAAACAACAGCCTCTGTGGCAGGCCTGCCAATGCACCACTTATTACTGTTCACCCGCCCATTAGCGCCCTCTCATGCACCAAAGTCTTCATTTCAGCCCTCTAAAGAATATCTCATCTGTGATTTTGTGCATGAGATGGCACACAAACGATCCTTTCCCCCTGCCCTGGCTGCAGGCCACTCATGCCCTGTGACTCACCCAATACTGACCCCACTTTCACATGGCCCTCCTTCTAAAACAGGAGAAATTTGAACAATCTGATATGGTCAACAATCAAAGTTAGAACGGATGAAGGTGGAAATGTGGTTGACATCACTGCCCATTCGTGCATGCAGTGGAGATAGGGACGACAGAATTCCCAATATTATACCGGGATTAAAACCACTGCTCAAAAATAAATATGGCCTGATAGCTATGTTATCTTAATCAAGCTGATCCAGTGGATCATCCAGAACAACAGATGTGGTTAATGCTACACTAACTCTATTGGTACAACATATCCAGATCCATCCGAACTTCACCAAACCACACATTTGTTGCAGTGCAGAAGAAAGCCATTTGGCCTATCATGTCCGTATTAGCTCTCCAAATGGCATTATGGCTTAGTGCCTTTCCCTGCATTTTCCCCATATTAGCCGCGATTCTCCCAAAAGCGCTAAATTGGCAGGAAAACTTTTCTAGATCCCGATTGTTTTCCCAGTTCAGCTTCTCACCTGAATGTCCACACTCTGTGCACTGCAGGGGTCCCAGTTGTGAATCTCATCAAAAACCCAGGAGGGCGGGGCCTATTCGCGCCGGTGTTTGACAGTTCTGGAACCCTGCACATGCGCAGTGGCCTTGATCTGTCAGTCTCCCCATTTACTAGCCAGTGCCTGGGACCACCAGAGTGCTGCCCCCTAGCCCTGCCCCCACTCCCCCCAAGGCCTGATGGTGGCCCCTCATAACAATTGCTGGGCTAACACTGACTCCCCCATCCCCCGTCCCAGAGTGCCCCGATGCGCAGCCCACCCCACCCCCAGCAATGGCAATCCCCCCACCCACCTCACCCCAGCAGATCCCCTCTTGCTGCCCACCCCCTCAGGGTCAGAACCCGCCCCCCCACCCCCTGCTGGGAGACCATCTTCTCCTTCCTCCATCCCAGACCAATCCTGTCTGCAGAGTGGCAGCAGGACCCCCCAGCCCCACCGATCACCCCTAGATCCTGGCCACAATAGGCTCCATCCCCGGGACAATGCCAAGGTGCCCCCGGGCATGGGCAGTTTGCCACTTGTGCCGGTGACACAAGCTGGCGCTGCCAGGGCGCACATGTCCAAAAGGCACCATCCTCCACTGCATGACTCCTTGGGAGGCCCTGAGTGCCCCCCCCCCTACTTCATTCTGGCGAGGTCTCTCACTTGTCCCCCGAATGTGGGGAGCTAGTGTAAACCCCGCCAGAATGAAATGCTCCTAGTGGGGTGGGAGATTCAATCAGGACCTGAAAGTTCCCGATAATTAGATTTAAAACCTATTTAAAATACATTTTAAAAAGATTCAGATTACTTACCTGCCTTCCCACCGATTTCCAGCATGGTCTGACCAGCGACTGTTCGCCGGCTCTGGGAGATGCGCATGCGTTCCCAGTGAATGCACAAATCCCGGAACAAGGCCAGCAGCGCACATCTCCCACCATGACCCACGATGGGAGAATCACGGCAATTATTTCTGTTTGAATAATGACCTAATGTCCTAGCTCTAACCACACTTCCAGGCAGCGCATGCCAGGACCAAACTCCTCACTGTGTGAAAAATCTTTTCTCACATCACATTTGCTTCTTTCGCAAATCACCTCAGATCTGTGCCCACTCATTCTTGATCCTTTTACGAGGGGGAACAGTCTCTCCTTATCTATTCTGCCCAGCCCTTTCATGATTTTGAACATCTCTATCAAATCTCCTCTCTGAGCGGAGCAGTCCCAATCTCTCCAATCTCTTCTCATAACTGAAGTTTCTCATCCCTGAAATCATTCTTGTAAACCCCTTCTGCACTCTCTCCAATATATTCAGACCCTTCATATAGTGTGGTGCCCAGAATCATACACAATACACCTCATGAAGTCTAGCTAGTGTTTTATAAGTTGCTCTTGTATTCTATGCTGCTACTAATAGTATAATATTGCATATTAATAAAATACTGTATATTTTATTAACTGCCCTCTGCCACCTGTCCTGCCATCTTCAGTGATCGATGCACATATACACCCAGGTCCCTGTTCTCCAGCACCCCTTTTAGAATCTAATCCCTTATGTTATATTGTCTGTCCATGTTTTTCTTAGCAAAACGCACAACCTCACATTTCTCTGTATCGAAGTTCATCTGCCACTTATCTTCCCACTCCACCAACTTGGGTCGCTGTCCTAGATTACAATGCTCCCAATGTGTGAGTGCACACGTGTGTGTGTGTGTGTGTGTGTGTGTGTTTGATTTGATTTATTATTGTCACATGTATTAGTATACAGCAAAATGTATTGCTTCTTGCAATTTGTCTATATACAGACAAAGCATATTATTCTTAGAGAAGGAAAGGAGAGAGTGCAGAATATAATGTTACAGTCATAGCAAGAGTGTAGAAAAATATCCAGTTAATGTGAGGTAAGTCTATTCAAAAATCTGATGACAGCAGGCGAAAAGATACTTTTGAGTCAGTTGGTACATGCCCTCAGACATCTGCATCTTTTTCCTGATGGAACAAGATGGAAGAGAGTATGTCTGGTACGTGGAATCCTTGATTATGCTAGGTGATTTTATGATATAGCAGGAAGTGGAGACACTGTCAATGGATGGAGGCTGGCTTGAGTGATGGACTGCGCTTCATTTAAAACCATTTGTAGTTTATTGCAGTCTTGTACAGAGCAGGAGCCATACCAAACTGTGGTACAACCAGAAAGAATGCTTTCTATGGTGCATCTGTAAAAGTTGTTGGGAGTCATAGCTGACATGCCAAATTCCCTTAATCTTCTGAGAAAGTAAAGGCATTGGTGGGTTTTCTTAACTATAGTATTGGATGGGGGAACCAGGACAGGTTATTGGTGATGTAGACACCTAAAAACTTGAAGCTTGTGTGTGTGTGTGTGTGTGTGTGTGTGTGTGTGTGTGTGTGTGTGTGTGTGTGTGTGTGTGTGTATGAACGTATATGTATATGTATGTATGTACATATATGTATATGTATAGGGGGTGTGGGACGAGAGATTGGCTTTTCTGTGTGATTGGTGTTATCAGTTAGTGATCTAAAACTCGTAACAGACATGTATGGCTACTTCTGCTGTCGTTGAATATGATTTGGCAGCTGATTGAAGAATTGTTTTAATGGAGCTTGGTTTTTAAAAAGTAAATTACAGAGACTCAGTAATGAGAGATGAATGTTTGCTTTCAGTGCTTTATGACAATAGACAGGCAAAGAAACCTTTTATCTCGATTAGCTTTGTAGAGTGATAATGTATGAATTCCTCGTGTTAAGAGGAATCCAGATTTGAAGATAACTTAGAAAATGTTAAGTAGGTTACAGAAATGTTTTTTTGTATCAAATAGTTAAAGTGAAATGGAACTTGGCAGTGTGGAAGAGACCCTAACTGCCTCTTACATTTCTGTTACTTCACAAATGTATTGGAAAATGTCCTGCAGAATAAAGCTTCTGTAAACTTGGGTGATTTGTCTCTCCGTTACAATAAAGGCAGCAGTATACTTCGTTCAAGAGGGTGTTTACAAGAGCTAGGATGTCGTTGGTCAGGCTGAGCCAGCGACCTGGTGCCAGTAGGCTTCAAACTGGCTTGATGTTTTTTGCCCTGGGTGTGAAGATACTGTGCCTTTAAGAAATGTATTTGAACCAGGTTCTTGCGCAAGATTTGTTTTACCAGATTTATGCACTTGGTGGATTTCTGTCTAACAGCATCCTGTATCGTTGCGGCAACAATCTAATGGCTAGAATGTTGATCTTAATCTGAGCTAATATTGTTCTTGGTATTTTACCCTGGAATTTTACAAACTTTATTTACAAGCACAGTTAGAATATAACAAAATAACTAGCATAACTTTTACCAATTAAACTATTCAGACATGGCAAGTATAATTCTTAACAGCTAGCTATCTCTGTTGCTCCAGTTTAAAGCAAGTGGGGCTTGATTGGGATGGTTGTCAAGTATGGTCAAGTGACAGATAAGCTGGGCTTACACAGAATTTTTAAAAAATCATTCACGGGACATGGTCATTGCCAGCTGGCCAGCATATATTGCTCATCCCTAGTTGCCCTTGGAAGGCAGTTGAGAGTCAATCACATTGTTGTGGCTCTGGAGTCATATGTAGGCCAGACCAAGTAAAGGTGGCAGATTTCCTTCCCCAAAGTACATAAGTGAACAAGATGGGCTTTTCCAACAATAGACAATGATTTCAAGGTCATCAGTAGATTCTTAATTCCAGATTTGCCTTTTACTGAATTCAAATTTCACCACCTGCCATGGTGGAATGTGAACCCGGATCCTCAGAACGTTAGCTGAGTTTCTGGATTAATAGTCTAGTGATAATACCTGTCGGCCATCACCTCCCCATTCAAGCTTAAATACTGCTTTTGGATTTGAGAGAGAACAGTGTCTCTCTTTTCCCCTTTCTGAAGTTGGAGATTGGAATCTGCCAGATGATACGTTGCTTTCTTGGAGATTCTGCTGTACGAAGATGGATCTTTCTCTGAGAGCTTTGGAAATTGCTGTCTGAACTTCTGTCCAGAAATGTTAAATGACTGAAAATCCAACATCACATGAGCAAACTTGTTTTTGTTCTAACTAATTCTGAAGAAGGGTGGAAGCCTATGGCGTATTGCTTTAAACTGGAACAACAGAGATAATTAGCTGTTAAAGATTATACTTTGCCATGTTTAAGTAGTTTAATTTATAAAATTTATGCTAATTATTTTGTTATATTCTAACTGTGCTTGTAAATAAAATTAGCTTTGATAAAACTTCCTAGTAGATCATTTGAATCATACTTGGGTTGAAACACCTTATGCTCGCCCTAATGCCAAAATCAAAAGGAAAAGTTGAAGTCTAGGTTAACTGCATAAGATACCTTGGAGTTTCTAGTCTGGGCCTTAGCACCAGACATGTTGGTATCTGTAGCTGCAAACTGAGAATTCAATCAGTAATGGCAAAATTTTGCTTTCCTCCCAGCTTGCTGAGGATAAGGGAAGATCTCATTGAAACTTACAAAATACTGAAAGGCCTGGGTAGTAATAGGAAGACATTTCCATTAGTAGGAAAGACTTGGATCCAAAGGCAGAGCCTCAGAATAAAGGGACGACCCTTTAGAACCGAGATTAGGGGTATTTATCTGTTTGATGGTGGTGAATCCAGGGAATTCATTGTCACAGAAGGCTGTGGAGGCCAGATCATTGAGTGTAATTAAGACAGAGATAGATAGGTTTGTGATTGGTAAGGGGATCAGAGGTTATGGGAAAAGATGGAAGAATAGGGTTGAGAGACTTATCAGCCACGATTGAATGGTGGAAGACTCAATGGGCCGAATGGCCTAATTCTCTCCTATATCTTATGTATTATGAATAAGTGACAGGCATTGATTCATCTTCCATTCCAAACAGTCTGGGAGGGTTGACAACATTATATTTTAAAATCAGCAGTATTACAGCAGAAAGACAAATTTGCCTTTGATAGAATTAAGTTTATTCATTAATCTTGAAGCTGTTACAAGTGGATAGGTGTGGTTTGTTCTGTATTGCTCCAGCAAAGGGCTAGTATGGTCAAAATGGGTTGAAAAGTTTCCTTGGACACTGCAAACCTCACTTTTATAAAGATTATAACAGCCAATTGTAAAAAGACAGGAATTCTAAATGTGATTTACAGTCTCCCACCAAGTGTTTTAACTTGTTGAAATCCCCAGAGTCTCAACACATCAGATTATTGAATGATTCAACTGTGGTTTCAGAGCAGGAATTCATTTCTGTAACCAAAGTTAGAAGCTTAGTTAGAATTGTATGAAGAGAATATTCAAAACTAAAACTGAAAGTAATGCCCAGGTTCAGAATTGGGTGAAAGAATCTTGCTGTGATATTATCGATAACCATCCATCTAAGCAAGGTTTCACTTAATAATACAGAAAACTAAAAAATACTCCTTTTGTCAAAGTTGTAACATTAATTTTGAACCTGATGATGTCACTGGTGAGGGGCAGTGAGATTAGGAAATCGTGATGTCACCGGTAAGATTTGTGATTTCTGGGTTTTGTGGGATCTTGTGGCCCCCACCCGGAGATCTATGTAGGTTGTTTTTGGAACTCCGCATCAGAGCAGAAATGTTTGAGAAGATGTGCGGTCTACCTTCATTCAGGAGATAACAATTCTTTGACTTGGGTAAGATTAACGGATTTTCAAAATCTATAAGGGATAATTAAAGCCAGACAATAGTTTACTTGTGTACCTTTAACAAAGCATGAATTTTGTCGAGTTTCTTTTATAAGCCTATTTTAACTACCTTAATATTGTGTGCTTTTCTTAATAAATCTCTTCTTTCTAAAATTCTAATGGTGTTACTGCGGTTCTATGCTTTTGAGTCAGTAGCTCTTTCTCCTTGTTTTCACAACAGAAATAAACAGTTATTATCAGTGAAATGGACCTCAGTCTGCTTCAGCAATAACATCTGCTCTGCTCATAACAAGTGCCATAACTTAACACAACAATCATTCAGGTATTTTGGGCTTCAGTTTTGGCTCCATGGTGGAGCTTTTGCCTCCTGATCAGAAGCTTGGGGGCGGCACGCTGGCACAGTGGTTAACACTGCTGCCTCACAGTGCCAGGGACTCGGGTTCAATTCCAGCCTCTGGTCACTGCACATTCTCCCCGTGTCAGCGTGGGTTTCCGCCAGGTGCTCCGGTTTCCTCCCACGCTCTGAAAATGTACGGGTTAGGTTGATTGGCCATAGTAAATTGACCCTAGTGTCAGGAGATTAGCAAGATAAATGGGAATAAGACCTGGTGGGATAGTGATCAGTACAGACTCGATGGGCCAAATGACCTCCTTCTGCACTGTAAGGATTCTATGATTCTATACCCTAACCAGAAACTTGAACATATAAATTGAGACTGACACCCCAATGTAGTCATGATGGGGTGCTGCACGACAAGTGGTTTTGATGAGCCATTAAACGAAAGGTCTTCTCTGCCCTCTCAGATGAATTTAAAAGATCCCATGTGGCTATATGAGGAGCAGAGCAACTTCCCTGGCGTCCTGCTCAATAGTCAGTTCAGGTTATTGGATAGAATTTTCTGCTCCTACCAGTGGCAAGACCACTCTATTGATGTGATTGAAAAAGAGTCAATTATCTGCCGACAGAAAAGTAGTTTAGAATTTTATTCTTCTGATTTTCAAGTAATTTTACCGTCTTGCCCAGCACAGGAATCGAAGGGTGGATTATAGAAAGGTCTATTGACCTCAGGTGGGATTTTCTGGTTTTGGGGCAAGTGCAGCTGGAATATTTCGGCCATCAAATTTTCAGCTCTATAATGTTGGGAGCCGTATTTGCATCAATACTACCATTAAAGGCTGAAATAACATTCTCCTGATTAAGTGCCCTGCCAGTGGATAATTAGAATGATGGTGCAGAAAAGGCACACACCTAGTGAGCTTCAGTCCATCCATAACTTGGAGGTCAACAGATGCTGATTTTGTCTTTTGTCCACATCATGACTGAGATGCATCGTTTGCCTGTAGCACCAGCAAGCACCAAGGCTGGTCACTGGAGACATGACCTGAGAGGGAAGGAGAGACGGAGGCAGAACTGGGGGAGGGTAAGGATCAGATGGAGGCAAAAATAGGGGTGGGGGAAAGAAACTGAGAGGAAGACGGAGGGACCATCCTGGGGTGAAAATTAAAAAAAACTGTCCAGGAAATGTTCAGAGACTGCCCTAGGCTATGGCTCGCTGTTGGTGGGGGCCTCTCTGGATCGTGACAGTCGTGCACAGAATTTTGTATTGGACATTTACCCCAGGGGATTAGAATCATAGCAGTGGGAAACAGGGCAAAATAACTTTCAGCGGAGGCATCTGGGTTCTATAAGTTAGCAGCTGAAAAGTTCTGGAGAGTTGCAGGAGCAATCCGAATTAAGAAGTGGCTGCTGTGGAGAAGGATGGCAGGAATTCAAAGAGCGACAGGGGAGTTTGGAAGCTGGTCGCACCAAAGTATCGGATGAGCATCATATTTGCCTTCAGTGATCAAGGACGTGGTTTGAAAAACAAGCTTGAAAATGAAAACAATATGGGAGGGCTCACAAAGCCATTAGGAGGAATTCAGCAAAACTATCTGGGCTGATTGAAGCACTAGCCTATTAATTTCCCACTCAAGCCAAGGTGACCAGGACCCAAATAAGTGCTGGATTGAAGGTTCGAATAAACAATGAACGAGTTTTGCTTCTTTATTAAAGGACGGCACGGTGACACCAGGGACCCAGGTTCAATTCCTGGAGTGGGTCACTGTCTGTGCGGAGTCTGCACATTTTCCCCATGTCTGCATGGGTTTCCTCTGGGTGCTCTGGTTTCTTACCACAGTCCGAAAGACGTGCTGGATTGGCCATGCTAAATTCTCCCTCAATGTACCCGAACAGACACCAGAGTCTAGCAGCTAGGGGATTTTCACAGTCACTTAATTGTAGTGTTAATGTAAGCCAACTTATGACACTAATAAATAAACTAAACTAAACTAATGGTGTGGATTCATGGTCCTGCAGAGAAGTTGATCCTAATGGCCAACTGATCCTCACAGAGGTGTTGGATTGTGGAAGGAAACCGGAGCACACAGAGGAAACCCATGCAGATACAAGGAGAAAGTGCAGACTCCACACAGACAGTGACCCAAGCCAGGAATCAAACCCAGGTCCCTGGCGCTGTGGGGCAGCAGTGCTAACCACTGTGCCATATTATGTCTGCATAATGACAGACAGATTGATTGTGAGCATGATGGCTGAAAGAGCAGTTCAGAAGCACCCATGCCTGTTTAGTATGCTGAACCCACCTTGATAAGGGTTTAAGGTGCTGCTTATGCAGGAACTGACATGAAGTGGAGAGCTCCAAATTGCGGGCAGATATTCAGTGCTGATATCCCATCTGCTGGTCATGTGTGGCATCCCCATGGAGTCTTAGCCCTAATGTGTGAGCTTGGAGTAGAAGTTTCACTTACCCTGATAGAACAGGGCAGATCATTTACCTCTTTGTGGCACTGCAGAGTGGCCTTTCATTGTATGCCATGGGTGCCAACTCTGGTAAACTCTTCTCGGGCTGGCATGGTGGGAGTCTTTCTGGATCCAATCCCTTGGAAAACAGATCTCTTCCGCTTCCCTCAATGGCCTGCAGGAGAATTCCCAAGAAGTCCTCGCTGAAATGAGGTGCAGAGATTTCACTTAGCATGGGTGTCAATTTTGTTCTTCACCACCATATCTGGCTTGTTGTGAGTGAACGTCTGTCAGGATGCCATTTAAATATGTTGTCAGGACCTTCTGCAGCAAGAGGTAACAGCAGGGTGGGTGACTTCCTGCCTGCTCCACTATGAGCTTTGCCAAACTTCACATTGGTGCATAGTTAATGAGCTGAAAAGTGGAAGATCATCTCATTCAGCTTGTCCCGCCACTCAATGGAAATCATGCCGTCCTCCCCACTGGATCCAGCTGGGAATTCTCCCACCTCGTCCAAGGCTGGGATTCTCCGGTCCCGGTGCGGTGAATGAAAATTTGGCTGATTCTTTGGCAATGCTGGCAGAGTATTCCGGACTTGAGATGGGAATTTCGCATTATGCCTGACACGGGAATCATAGAGGATGGACCGTGCATAGTTCCTTCGGCCGCGGGCAAGATTTTCTAGTTTTGAGGTGAGCACGGCTGGAAAATCCCTCTCCAGAATGGAAAATTCCACCCAGTGTTTCAGAGCAGGGGCCTTACTTCCGTAGCCATCCAGTAAAGATAACCCGAAAGTAAGCCTTTGGACATTCTTTGTTTGATCAGTTTGCATACAAAGGTGCCTAAGGACACGTCAACTGGTCTTCTAATGTTTTAACAAGCAGATGCTCGTATTCACAGGTTCCTAATGCTCCGTTTGCACAAGCAGCACATTCAATTTGCAACTCACTGATGCAAATCCTCGTGCTTCAGCTGATGCAACAAGTTAGCAACTGAAATTTGCAGATGAATGTTCATGGTGGACTTTCATAGTTGAAACATAAATTCAAGTCTCAAGAAGAAAACTAATAATTCAATCAATCACAATGAGGAAGGGGATAAGCAACCTGATTGCACAGTGCTAAAGTTTGTTGACACAGCCTTTGGTCAATACTTGGCGCCGTACGTTGCGAATATTATGCTGAAAGTTGAAAAGCGTTGCCCTCACTTAGAACCTCAACTCTTGCTGCCACACAAACAGATCCCTTCTCTGGGAATACGCTTTGCATTTTGATCAAACTGAGGTTTACTGAGTTAATGTGCGCATGTTACAGATATCACAGCTTGATTCTCTCATGGCACAGCATGACTCTCTTTCATCATCAAGATCAGAGTGAATACTGTGTGTGATAAAGTGAGACAAAAAACCCTGTTTCAAAACATAAAACCAGACTTGTTGTCTGTGCAGAGGGCTACAGCATAAATTGCACTCAACAAAACATTTAACCATCTCGATTAGCTTTCCTTTTGCATGCGTTTGAGCAGGACTTAACAGCGTAGATCAATTGCAAAAAGGGATAACAAATATCAAAAGCTATGTTTTATATATGGTAACATATTCACCTACCACCAGGCAATCTGTCTGTTACGGTGTTACACATCATTTTAACAGGTAAGAATATGCATGGATACAGGCACAGATGGAATGCACACGGGTCACATTTCAAGTCAGAAAATAAGAACAAGAGGCTCTGCTGTGCGGATGTTAAACAAACTCTACTCCCAACATGATTTCCCCCCTACTTCATTTGTAACATCTCCAGAAATACAATTGCAGGGCAATTGGGAGTAAGATAGAATCCCTACAGAAGGAGGCCATTCAGCCCATCAAGTCTGTTTTGGCTCTCTGACAAAACATCTTACCCAGGCCCATCTCCCATCCTATCCCTATAATCCTATATGCATTTACTTCACTAACCCCCTCTAACCTACACATCTTGGGACAATTAAGGGGCAATTTAGCATGTTCAGTCCACCTAACCTGTACATCTTTAGACTGTGGAAGGAAACTGGAGCACCTAGAGGAAACTCACACGGATATGGGGAAAATGTGCAAACTCCACACAGTCACCCAAGGTTGGAATGGAACCCAGGTCACTGGCACTGTTGGGTAACAGTAGGTGCCAGGAGGATTGCATAGTGCAGTGGAAAAACATATCGTCCTTTTGAATTTGGAAACAGTGTTCAACCCCATGTGGACGGCAGTAATAAAAGCTTCCTCCTACTATTCACAGTAAGATGAGTTTACAGTGAGGGATTTCAATGTCCATCACCAAGGGTGACTCGGTAGTACCACCACAGACCCAGTTGGCCAGCTCCTAAAGGACATAGCTGCAAGACAGGGACTGTGGCTGGTGATGAGGGAGCCAACAAGAGAGAAGAGCAAACTTGACGTCATCCTTACCAACCTGCCAGTCGCAGATGCATCTCTCGATGATAGTATCAGTGGGAGTGACCGCCACACAGTCCTTGTGAAAAACAAGTCCTGTTTACATGTTGAAAATACCCTTCATCATATTGTGTGGCACTACCCAAGATGTGCGGGTTAGGTGGATTGGCCAAGCTAAATTGCCCCTTAGTGTCCCGGGATGCGTAGTTTAGAGGGATTAGTGGGTAAATATGTAGGGATACGGCTATAAGGCCTGGGTGGGATTGTTGTCGGCGCAGACTCGATGGGCTGAATGTCCCCTTTCTGTACTAAATGGTTTCTATAGTTTCTATCATTGTGCTAAATGGGATAGACTTCAAACAGATCTAACAACTCAAGACAAGGCACCTATGAGGCACTGTGACCATCAGAAGCAGCAGAATTGCACTCAACCACAATCTATAACCTCATGGCCTCGCATTTCCCCAACTATAACATTACCACACAGCCAGGGGAACAACACTGTTCAATGAGGAGTGCAGGAGGCCATACTATGGGCAGCACCAGACATATATAAAAAAACTGTCAACCTGATGAAGCTACATTACAGAACTACTTGCATGCTAAACAGCATAAGCAGCAAGTAATAGACAGAGTTAAGTAATTCCACAGCCAATGGATCAAATCTAAGCTCTGCAGTGTTGCCACATCCAGTCGTGAATGCTGTTGGATAATTAAACAACTCGCTGGAGGAGGAGACTCCAAAAATATTCCCACCCTCAATAATGGAGGAACCCAGCATCAGTGCAAAAGATGAGGCTGAAGCATTTGCAACAATCCTCAGCCAGAAATGCCTAGTGGATGATCCAACTGGGCCTCCGCCAGTGGTCACCAGCATCACAGATGTAAATCTTCAGCCAATTCAATTTATCACACATGATATAAAAAATGGCTGAAGGCACTAGATACTGCAAAGGCAATTAGCTGTGTTAGCATTCTGGCAATAGTACTGAAGTCTTGTACTTCAGAACTTGCTGCGCCTCTAGCCAAGCTGTTCCAAAACAGCTACACATTGGCATCTACCTGGCAATGTGGAAAATTGCCTAGCTATGTCCTGTGCTCAAGAAACAGGATGAATCCAACCCAGCCAATTATCGCCCCATCAGCCTAGTTTCAATCATTAGCAAAGTGATGGATCATTAGCATCAACAGTGCTATTGATTGGCACTTAACCAGCATAAAGGTGAAGTGAGACTAATTGCTCTTGACATCAAGATCACATTTGACCGAGAGCAGTATCAAGGCGCTCTAGCAAAACTGCAGTCAATGGGAATCAGTGGGAGTCCTCTCCATTGGTTGGAGTCACACCTGACACAAAGGAAGATGGTTGTTATGGTTGGAGATCAATTGTCTCAGCTCCAGGACATCACTGCAGGAGTTTGTCAGGGCCTGACCATCTTCAACTGCTTCATCAATGATGTGCCTTCCATCAAAAGGTCAGAGGTGGAGATGTTCGCAGATGACTGTACAATGTTCAGCACCATTCATAACTCCTCAGATACTGAAGCAGTCCATGTGCAAATGAATCAAAATCTGGACAATATCCAGTCTTGGGCTGATAAGGAGCAAGTAACATACATGCCACTCAAGTGCCAGGCAATGATCGTCTCCAACAAGAGAGGATTTACCCATCATCCTTTGACATTCAATGGCATTGCCATCACTGAATCCCCCATTATCTACATCCTGGAAGTTACCATTGGCCAGGAACTGAACTGACTTGCCACATAAATACTGTGGCATTCGGAGCTACTCAAAGGCTTGGAATCCTGCAGCAAGTAACTCACCTGCTGACTCTCTAAAGCCCGTCCACAATTTACAAGGCAAAATTCAGGAGTGTAATGGAATACTCTCCATTTGCTTGGGTGAGTGCAGCTCCAACAAAACTCAAGGAGCTCAACACAATCCAGGCCAAAGCAGCCTGCTTGATAGCTATCCCTTCCACAAACATTCAATCCCTCCACAACTGACAAACAGTTGCAGCTGTGTGTACTATTTACAAGACGCATGGCAGGAGCTCATCAAGGCTGCTTGGGCAGCACCTTCCAAACCCACAGCCTCTATTATCTAGAAGGGCAAGAGCAGCAGATGCCTGGGACAAAACCAGCTGGAGGTTCCACTCCAAGCCACTCAACACACTGACTTGGAAATATATCGCCATTCCTTCGCTGGCGCTGGGTCAAAATCCTGGAATTCTCTCCCTAACAGTACTCTGGGTGTACCCATAACACAGGATTGCAGCAGTTCAAGAAGGCTACTCACCGCTTCCTTCTGAAGGAACTAGGGATAGGCATAGCCAGCAATGTCCAGATCCCATAAAATGAAACAATCATAGTAAAAATGTTAACAATAGCCTACCTATCATTCAGGATCATCCCATGTACAAGAGGTGCCATTTCAAAATAATCAGCTCACCTTGTGATCTCAAATCTTTCCTCTTTATAAGGAGACTAAAATAATCATAAAATAACCTGGATAGAACATTGCATTTGTTTTTATTGATCCAGACATTATTATTGGGAACAGTTTAAGAAAACCTTACTTTATATAAATGCCCTAAGATCCTCCAATATAAACACAGCAGAACTCAAGGGCTAACAATGCATTCAGTGATCGGAATTCTCCAGTCTCCAATGCCCCACCTCCACTGCCAGTGGGAACGGGGAATCTGGCACTCAGCCAAGTCTCCGTTTAAAGCAACAGGGCTGGAGAATCCCAGCCATGAACAAGGTCAGAGAATTCCTATACATATATATTATTTTACTTGTCAGTTGAGATCATTTTTGTATCCCATAGCAAAGTAGAAATCCCAAGCAATATAAAATCAATGACTGGCAGATGGCAGAATTTATAAAGAAACAGAATGAATGATTGGTTTACCTTTGCTATTACAGGTCTCCAATATACTTCACAGAATATCAAAATTATTCTTCTGCTCCTCCTTTACACAAATCATGTCTGATCTTAATTTTGTTGAAGAAGATAAAATTACTTACAATGAAATCTATGGCTACTAGTCACATAAACAGAACATAAAAACTGATAATGATTGGAAATTAAAAATCGACTTCCTTCGTTCTCAAAGATCATTGTTTCTCTTCCCTGTGAAATGTGCATTTGTGAAGGAAAAACATCCTTACACATAGCTATCACTCAGACTTCTCTTCTTCCCCAAGGTTCTTACTAATATTAGAATCTTCACAGTGCAGAAGGAGGCCATTTGGCCCATCGAGTCTGCACTCATAACACCACATACTTATCCTGCTAATGCCCCTGACATTAGGGCCAATTTAGCGTGGCCAATCAACCTAACCCATCTTTGGATTGTGGGAGGAAACCGGAGCACCTGAAAGAAACCCACGCAGGTATGGGGAGAATGTGCAGATTCCACATTGACAGTGACCCGAGGCCGGAGTTGAACCAGGGTCCCTGGCACTGTGAGGTGGCAGTGCTAACCACTGTACCACCATGGCAGCAATGCTAATCGCTGTGCCACAAGTTGATTTAGTTCCTTCAATTGAACCACAAGGATTTCATCATGTGCATTCTTAGAAAAAAATGTTTACCGATTACTAAGCAGGCTAATGGATTTTGTTTGGTTGTATCATATTGGTTTCAAAACACGTGGTGGAAATTTGCCAGCGACTTAGAAACTCAAGGATGCAGATCCCCATTTTTAAAGACTGCTCGTTGTGCAGCGACCAAACCAATTAATCTTGGAACCCTGTTCTCACCTCCAACACTGTCCTGGCACTGCCTGAGCTCCTCTGGGAGATCTGCTTAGCAGATGTATGCTTTCAGAAATCGGTTGGGCTTCACGCCTTTCTGCCAGCCCACCACTGTGGGTGAATTTTTTGATGGAGAGGGGTGGATAATTCTGGCATACAGACTTTATAATTACACATTATAATATTCAAATGAGGTTCCTCTTGGGAAATCACACCTTGTTACTGATGTTAGAGTGAGGGGGAGGCGGGAGTGAGAAGGATGATCGTATCATGTATTCACACTGACATAAGATGCGACTTTGCACTTTATGCGATATTTTCCCCCCCTGTCACTAAACCTGCCCGAATAATGGTGGAAAATCCCAGCCATGATTTCTCATTTGTTGCATTCACTTGTAAAAATTATAAATAAATTTAACAATTTCATTTACAGGAAGCAGAGGGTCAGGATAAATGGATCCACCTCTGGATGGTGACTAGTGGGGTGCCACAGGAGTCAGCCCTCGAACCTCAACTGTTTATAATCTATATAAATGACTTGCAAACAGGGACAGAGTGCAAGATAGCAAAATTTGAGGATGATACTAAAATAAGTGGGAAAGCAGGCAGTGAAGAGGGGATAAAGATTCTAATAACGGATATAGATAGGCTAGGAGAATGGGCCAAAATTTGACAGAGGGAGTTTAATGTGGAGAAGTATGAGGTTATCCATTTTGACAGAAAAAAAATAGAAAGATAAATTATTATCTGAATGCAAAGCAGATTCAAAGTGCATCCGGGCAGAGGGATCTAGTTGTCTATGCTCATGAAACTCAGCATATAAAGAAAAGGCAAATGGGATGTTAGCATTTATTGCAAAGGGAGAATAAAAGTACAGAAGCTTATTGCGATTCCATAGGTTGTTAGTTAGACCACATCTGGACTGTTGTGTCCAGCTTTGGTCTCCTTATTTGAGGAAGGATGTAGTGGCACTGGAGGCAGTTCAGAGGAGGTTCCCCGGATTGATTCTGGGAATAAAAGCGTTGACATCTTAAGGGAGATGAAACAGTTTGGGATTATATTCGTTGGAGTTTAGAAGAATGAGAGAGCATCTGATTGAGGCATATAAAATTTTAAAAGGGATTGATAAAGTAAATGTAGACCAAATGTTTCTTTTTATGGGGCAATCTAGAACAAGAGGTCACAGGTATAGATTGAGAGGTGGTAGTTTTAAAACTGAGATGAGGGGGAACTACTTCTCAAAGAGTGTGGTGAATTGGTGGAACACACTGCCCCATTTTACAGTGGAGTCTGAATCATTGAATGGTTTCAAGAAGGAGATAGATATATTCTAATAAAAAAAGATAAAGGGATATGGGGAACAAGTGGGAAGGTGGATTTGAGATCGGGGCGAGATCAGTCATGATTTGATTGAATGGCAGACCAGGCTTGAGGGGCTAAATTTGCCTACTTCTGCTCCTAATTCCTATGTTCCTATGTGATATCAATAGAATAACTTTTATGTGGACACTAATGTATGCAATATGAATGCTATATTCTGTATTCCATCAAAATAAAGTTAATTGCTCAAATTGCTATGATGACAACTATTGTTCACAGATATGTTTCTTGTTGCTTATAAACTTAACCTTGTTGCTGCCTTACTTGCCAACAGTTTGGCCATCGACACTGTAAGAAGAGCATTAGAATCTGCTTAGCTGAAAACATTGAAGAAACAACACTGGAGGCAGCCCTTGATATCTGAAGGAACATAAATCACAAAAGTTCCAGCTGAATGTTTCCTCAAGGATCAGCTTAATAAAAAGGTAAAGTTTAAGATTTAGGAAATTGAATATTTGAACTTCCATACTTTCTAAATATTGAAACCTACACGCCTGTAAAAGGGACTAACAATTTTCCTGAACAGACGGCAAAATGAACCTCAGTAGCTTATTTGTCAATTAATGTCAACATAGCTACTGCTGTGTACCAAGCTGGAGGAGTAGGCGTGAGGCACACTGCATTGCAATTTTCTAAATATGAAGCTCTAGTCGGTTTACAATAGGTCTGCAATATCACAGTAACAGGCACAATGAATCTTACACATTTTCAATAAAATCTCAAAACTTTGTATGTTTGGGACAATGACTAGGACTTCAACATTACTGAGTGCTTATTGAACTATTTTTTCCCCTAATGATGCATTCTCCATTTGTAGTCTATCAAGGATCCCTGTAGTTCAAGTCAATGTTTAGTATTGTAATGATGAATGGATCTAATTAGAATTATACAGCCTGAAACTGCAGGGGTATTAGCTAGTTATATTGGAATGTTATTGCCAGCGCATATACACAAAACCATATAGATCTTGCTTAATGTACCTCCAACCCCATAATCCATGATTTGCAATGTTTCTCAAACCGGGGGTCTATCTTGTGAACCTTCATTAATTTTTCATGTCGAGGCAGAGTTATCAGCCATGGTTGATTTGCTAATGGAAATTGTTTCAGTTCGGTCATGCATGACTCCTTTAGAACTTAGTTAGCAAAGGCAGACAAAAGGCTTGTTGAAGCTGCAGACAGGGTACTTAGAATCTCTCCTGGTTATCTGACATGCCACAGAGCCAGGATTCTTTCTGGACAAATGAAAGGAAAGATGCAGGAGCCAATTTCAAAACTGCATACACTGCAAGTTATTTATCTGTAAATTACTTTAAAACGATAACGTAAAAAATACAAAATATTGGGACTCGGGAAAACAAGCCATTCATTAGAATAATTTGATTGAATTCTTTCTCCAGATTCTGTTCTTTAGTTTCACTTGCTCATGAAACAGTATTTCAGTTGAGCAATTCTTGCTGGTGCCAGCTCTATGAAAAGCATGAAATCAGAAAATGATGCACTCCATATTTCCAAACATCTCTGGCACGGCATAGCATGGCCTAGGCAGTGCCCCTAAATGGGAAGGGCATGGCCACAGGTGGGTCTGGCAGCTGTGAAAGTTGTGATGTGGGCAGTTTGTGATGTTAAATATTGTTCTGACTGATTTGATGCGCATCTCAACAATTTGGACGGCGCAGGTCGTATGAACGCTTGCGCTAATCAGTCAGAGCTGAACATACATTTTCTGCTCAAGGGAACACTCTCCGCTCAATGGACAATATTTAAAGGACCAGCCAGCCAACTTGCAGGCGAGATGCTTTTGACTTACTTCTGCTTTGCAAAGATTGTGGAATGCTTTTCGGTGGGTGCTGTGAGGCGTTGCTGGATTTGACAGGGAATGTTGCTGCATCCTCACAGAGGGAAAAAAGAGGGTTTAGCAACCTGAGAACACAGAGGGTACAACAGTTATGGAGGCTGTAATTGTAATTTCCTCGGAGCCCGCGATTTGGCAGACAAGTAGATCAGAAGCTGCAGTGAGGGGAAGCTGTGGGCACACACAAAAGGAGGAGGGCTATCCACAGAATGCCAATGCTCCTGGTTTTCAGTGAACCATCCTTCCAACCCCACTGCACCCAGGAGGGTGCCTGGGATTCACCAAGGTGGTGGTCCCAGTTCTGGTGCTATCTCTTCCAACAAGACCTATAGCTTCACACAAGGATGAGGGTGGCTTTGTCAATGGCTATCAAAGCCACTGTCACTCTAAGTGACTACGGGATTGGATGTTTTCAGGTAGAGCAGGCAGCATTGCAGGCATATCTCAGTACGCAATCCCATTCATATATTCAAGAAGATGCCCTGCATGCAAAGAGAGGCAGGTTCATCATTTTCTGCCTGACCGAAGGGAAGCAAGATGTGTGAGTCCATGGCTTTGCCAAGGTAACTGGATTGCCAAAGGTGAAGGTACCATGTGATTCTGTAGGCTTCATGGGTCAATAAGAGATGTATGAATCGCAAAGGAGTGCATTCCATTCACGTGCAGTTGATGTGTAAGCATGCCCAAACCATCAAGTTAATGAATGCCCCTATCCATCAGTGTTTTCACACTGAAGTAATTTGCTGTTCCCGTTAACTTTGGACTACCACAAAGAACCAGCGGTTAGCTGCTTAGAGACAAGCGCTACGTTATCTCTACATAAATGATGCACCTGGCTACGTGAGAACCATTCCCCCCAAGCAGCACTTCATCAATCCTTGTAATCTGTTGGTGGACAGGTTGCTGCACTGCTGGGAGAGCCTGACTGCCTGTTTAAGCATCGAGATATGCAACCAGATGGCAGAAATTGGAATATGCATGATAGCTCAGATCTCCTGAGCTGCCGCTGCAGTACCCAGATGTCGGGAATCTTCTGCCTGTGCTGCAAAGGAAACTGACACAGTGTCTATCAGCTACTGCATCATGGGTGGATCCACAAATCTGTTTTGCAGTTGGCTATCATTTCTATGGCAAAAGGTATGGGGTCCATACTCTGCATAGTATAGTATTGCATAAGGTTGAATCTCATGGCATCCAGGATGAGGTAGCCAATTGGATACAAAATTGGCTTGATGACAGAAGACGGAGGGTGGCTGTAGAGAAATGTTTTTTCAAACTGGAGGCCTGTGAACAGCAGTATGCCTCAGGGATCGACGCTGGGTCCACTGTTATTTGTTATTTATATTAGTGATTTGGATGAGAATTTAGGAGACATGGTTAGTAAATTTGCAGATTACACCAAGGTTAGTGGCATAATGGACAGTGAAGAAGGTTACCTAGGATTGCAACCTTGATCAATTGAGCCAGTGGGCTGTTGAATGGCAGATGGAGTTTAATTTAGATAAATGTGAGGTGATACATTTTGGTATATCGAACCAGGGCAGGACTTACTCAATTAATGGCAGGACATTGGGAAGAGTTATAGAATAAAGATATCTAAGGGTACAGGTTCATAGCTCCTTGAAAGTGCTGTCGCAGGTGGATAGAGTGGTGTAGAAGGCACTCAGCATGCTTGGTTTCATTTGTCAGAACTTTGAATATAAAAGTTGGGACATCTTGTTGAAATTGTACAAGATATTGGTAAGGCCACACTTGGAGTACTATGTACAGTTCTGGTCACTTTATTATAGAAACAGTATTATTAAACTAGAAAGAACACAGAAAAGATTTATTAGGATACTACCAGGACTTGATGGTTTGAGTTATAAGGAGAGGCTGGATACACTAGGACTTTTTCCCATGGAGCATAGGAGGCTTAGAGCTGATCTTATAGAGGTCTATAAAATAATGAGGGGCATAGATAAGGTAGGTAGTCAACATTTTTCCCAAAGGTAGGGGAGTCAAAAACTAGAGGGCATGGGTTTCAAATGAGAGGGGAGAGTTACAGAAGGGCAATTTTTTCACACGGAAGGTGGTGAGTGTCTGAAACGAGCTGTCAGAGATAGTAATAGTGGTGGGTACAATTTGGCCTTTTAAAAAACATTTAAACAGTTACATGGGTAAGATGTTGTAGAGGGATATTGGGCAGATGCAGGCAATTGGGGCTAGTTTAGTGGTTAAAAAAAAGAGGCATTGACAAGTTGGGCCAAAGGACCTGTTTCCAAGTTATAAACTTCCATGTTGGAGCTGGACTCTGCCATGCTCCTTGGCAGTAAAACAGGACAGTATACCAGGCCTGCAAACACACAAAGCATATCAGTATGCATCTCCATCGTCTTTCTCCTGCTTGTTTCCTCATCAGATTCCTTGTCTCGGTTCCATATAACAGAGCAGAACTTGTGTGGATGTCATCTTCCGGAGAGCTGGCACACAAATTATCCTTTCACGCAGGCCTGGCTGTAGGCCACATGTGCCTAGTTAGTCACCAGGTGCAGATCCTGACTCTATCTTGTTGTCCAAAGAGTGCACGGTGCCAGATTGAGGTCATGGCTGCAGTTGCCAGATCAGGTGGTGGTGCCACTTCATCAGTTATGTTGTGTTGCTCGTACGCTCTCTCTCTCTCTCTCTCCAGGCATCTGTGGCTGGGCAGCTCTGTGTCCAAATTAAAGAGGAATGGGTTGGGTTGAGGGAAAAGGGCTGTATTCTAAAGCAAGAGTTCCATGATCACATTGTCAGCAGTCCGCATCTTGATGGTGGCGAGATGGAGTGGAGAAGGGGCATAAGGACAGACAACTAACTTCTCACCCTGCTCAATACATCATGCTCCCAGTTACCCATCAGCAGTCCCTAGCAATCAGGAATTGGGCCTAACATTCAGATCCTCAACCTCACACACCTTTCAATGATACGAGACTCACATTCATATCTCATATAATTACAGCTGTTCCCCAAGACGATATATTGTCCAAATGCAGTGAAACATATTCATTGATACTTTTTCCCCCTCTCTCTGTTCTGGTCAAGGGTACACACAGTCTAAGAGAGGAAAGCAGAGTCAACAGAGACATCATTGTACCAAACAGAGAAGATAGCTTGCTGCGTGATGTGGTCAGCTGAAACAGAGGCGATTACATCTGATGTCACTGAGAACTTTGAGGACGATGTTATGTGCCTTAAGCCCTTATTCAATTCCTACCTCACCTTCGTCATAACAACAGGCTCGGTTGAGTGGGAATGGTTTCTGATGCTTCCGTCAGTGTTATACTTCTATTAACCTGAGTTTTGAAGTGTGGCATGTGAGACGTTCTCAGGAGATGTATTTATTGACCTTAACCATCCACGTGAAGTCACTGATGTTCTTGCAGCATCATTGTCAGGCCCTCAGGACCAAGTCACCTACTTCATTCCCTTTTGAAGATATTCCTTGTGGTCCTCCTGGCCACCCAGGGAAATATGTCAACTTCCCTGACTAAGGCCTTCAGCACCGCATTTGTGAACCTAGGAGCCGTCTCCCTTCTCTAGTGTTCCATCATTTAATTTCTGCTTCCAACCACCAATTGCGTTATAGGCAGTCAGTAGCAGCTTCCTTATAATGAATGCAGCATCCAGGATGCTTTTAAGTGCTGTAAACTGGCAGAAACATGTGTTGGACGCTGATGGGCCCTGTGCTAAACGTTCAGCCAAACAGCAGCACAAATCACACCCAGTAACCCATTCTACTGGAGATGAAACATAAAGGCCAGGATTCTCCGAGACCACTGCACTGCTCGAGTTGCACAATAGGCTAGGAAACAACAGCAGGGGGCCTTTAGTAGGATTCACAATTGGCACCCAGCTGATCATGAGTCTCTGAGCCCTTTCAGTGTAATCAACCCCACACAAGTATTCCCTGGGCCTGCTCGCATCTCCCCTCCACCACTAGAGGTTCCCACCAGCTGCTCCCCACTAATGGTGAGCAGGTTTCCTCACCCTGCTGGTGGGGACAGAGGCCATTGAGACCCCCCAGGAGGTTGGGGCCAAGAGAAGGGTGCCTCTTGGGCAGTGCCAACCTGGCTGTGCCTGACACCCTGGCACTGCCCAAGGGCATCCTGGCACTGCCCACTGGGCACCAGGCAGTGCTGGAGCTGGGGTCAGTAGGGGGCATACTTAGGGACAGGGTCTACTGGAAGGGATGATTGGTGGTCGTGGTGGTGGAGAGGGGATTCCATGGTCAGCAGGGCTGGTAGCAAAGCTCTAAACATAGGCAACTTTTCGGGATGTCCTTTTGGCTAATCCTACACAGCCTGGGCTTAGGAACAGAAGAAAAAAAGAAAAATTCACATTTATATAGTGCTCTTCACAACAATACATCTCAAAGCCCATTACAGTTCATGAAATACTTTTGAAGTGTAGTCATTGTTGTAATGCAGGAAATATAACAGCTCATTTGTGCATAGAAATGTTATAATTGCAGTAATCTATCCTTTAGATGTTGATTGATGGATAAACATTGACCAGACCATCAGATAACTCACCTGCTCTCCTTCAAAACAATGGGCAGAATTTTCCTGACCTGCCCACCATGGAGAAAGGACGGGTGGGACACAGACCACACAAAGGCCAGTTGACCTCAGGCGGGACTTGCCAGCCCAGGGGCGAGTGTGGCCGGAAAATCCCAACCAATGTCTTGGGATCTTTTTCACCCACCCAGCAGGCAAGTGGAATCTTGGTTGAATGCCCGATCTGAAAGACTGCACCACCAACAGTGTAGCACTCACTCAGGACTACACCAGCATGTTCATCTTGATTGATGCTCGATCCTCACAATGGGCCTTGATCCTGAAACCACCTGACTCAGGGGAAATTGCTACAGTAAATGAAACAAAATTTCCTTTGAGACAAAAAGCCTTCCTTAATTATAAAAGGTAGTGCGTCTGTATGAACAAAGCCTCACTTTGCGGCACGATGGCACAGTGGTTAGCACTGCTGCCTCACAGCACTAGGGACCTGGGTTCAATTCCTGGCTTTGGTCACTGTCTGTGTGAAGTTTGCACATTCTCTCTGTATCTGTGCGGGTTTCTTCTGGGTGCTCCAGTTTCCTCTCACAGTCCAAAGATATGCAAGTTAGGTGCATTGGCCATGCTAATTTCTCCCTCAATGTACCCGAACAGGCGCCGGAGTGTGGCAACTCGGGAATTTTCACAGTGACTTCATTGCAGTGTTAATGTAAGCCTACTTGTGACAGATAAATAAACTTTACTTTAAACTTTGACTATGACAGCGACTGAGCTAACGTACAGGATGATAGATCAAAATAGTCCAGACCATGACGTGAGCTGAAGTGTAAAAGTTTAAATAGCCGGTTTCTCATTTCTCAGTGAATTGCACCATATCCAACTGTGTTCTATTAGAAAATGATAATCAAAGATGCAAGCACAAGCCCTAGGCTGGAAATGCTATGGTGGCAGAACAAACATTTACTACAGCTTGGTTGGATTAGTTACCTTTGTGAAGGGTAAGCCGCTTTGAAGAATTGTTTTAACAAAGCTTGAATACGAACAATCTGCTATACCTCCGGAATTATGACAAAACGAAAAGTAACAAACTGATTCTCTAGAACTATTCATGGAATTATAATAAGGTGGTTTTATTTCATGCAAGCTTAAACCCAAACAAGCATAATGCAATCCACTCTAAGGGCAAATAGATTGTTTAATTGACAAATGGAGCAGGACAAAACTCCAGCTGCCACTTTTCCATTTATTGTCTTTAGAAATAATGCAGCAAATGAGATGTTGGAGGGTAATTAAGCTGTAATTATATAGTGATATGGGTAATTTCACTGGGTGCGAGCAGCTGAAACTGTTTGCAGATCAAACAAGGTGTTTCAAGAAATAACGTTGGTTTTGTTTTGCACTGAAAGAAAAGAACAAGTAGCGATAAATGTCTAAAAAGTTTGAATGCTGCGTAGTTTTTATTCAAGAATATCTGCCTGCAGTTGCTATTACCGCACCATAGGTAAAAGTGAATGACTGTTATAAGGTCATCTATTTAAGGGTCAATTTAAGCACCCGACTGTTCACAGCGGGAACGATCTATCAGCTCATTAGTTTTAAATTATAAGTACTTCCTTTCTTTGGTTTACTTTGAAAGCGCCATCTAACCATTAATCAGTTCAAATTTTGGAAAGAGATTTATTACCATTTGTTTCTCGAGCCTCAGATTTATAAAAATTGCACTTTTGATGTTTTATCCAAGAACATTTTCACTACGTGGTCTGGCTTTTAACTGCAAAATTCCTTCAATAAAGAGAAAGCTCCAGGAATCCTTGATGAATCCCAGTGGTGCTCCATGAATATAATTATGCTCAGTCATTAAACCGCATATTTGAAGAATATATCTCTACCAACCAATTCAAATGACACAATGCAAGTTCTGAAAGTAAGCTTTGAATCCACCAGAAGTCACCGTAAAGGGGAAAAAAGTTATTTGTTTAATTAATCAGTTAACAAGCTAAGCTCTGTCCACAAGAGTAGTTATCAGCATCTCATCCTTCCCCATCATCACACCCACCCTCAAATTAACCCCAGGTGGAAGACATTTCTTTTTTTAAAAAAGTTTAAAGTTTATTTATTAATGTCAGAAGTAGGCTCACACTAACACTGCAATGAAGTTGCTGTGAAAATCCCCTAGTTGCCACACTCTGGTGCCTGTTCGGGTACACTGAGGGAGAATTTAGTATGGCCAATGCACCTAACCAGCATGTCTCTCAGACAGTGGAAGGAAACCAGAGCTCCCGGAGGGAACACATGCAAACACAGGGATACAGTGACCCAAGCTGGTAATCAAGCCTGGGTCCCTGACGCTGTGAAGCAGCAGTGCTAATCACTGTGACACCACGTAACCCCCCTAGATAACTTGTCTAAGCTAATATTAATATCAAATAAGTCAAGTGTAGGTCTTCAGACTTGACTTAATGAGGGAGCCTACGTGTAAATTGAGAAAGCCACTTATATACCGTATCTACGCCATGATAATCAGGGCTCATGGCAGAGATTAGTTGCTGATGATGTTGCTATTCCTGAGGAACAGATGACTTAGCCAAGCTTAGGAATAGCCTCAATGTTACACGGAGTAAGTGAAACGCATTATTGTTGTCCAATGCAGGGAAAGGTTGAAATTCAGTCCCTTCAAAAAGGAAAACAAGAATGTAATATTTAAGCCTGAAATAATGTCCATGTTTCACATTTTTCACTTGAATGAATGTTCTGCCACTTTCTTCTGAAGCAAAAACAAGATCCAAGGTTGTTCCAAAACGTTTCATGACTAATGACTATTTTTGAAAGTGGGGCCACAATTGTAATGTAGGAAACTCGACAGCTAAAATGGCAAACTGCAAGTTTCCACAAAGCATCAATAAAATAAATGACCAAATCATCTGTTTTAGATATTGGTTGGGGAATAAATGTTGGTCAGGATATTTTTTAACCGAAAAATATTCTAGAATTCAATTTTGAGCTGTTTTATCTTTGATGAATTTATCTTACAGGTCTTCAATCTAATGAAAATATGCTGTCAGTCATGGTGACATTCAGCAAGTTACAATTCAAAGACCTTGCTTGACTGTCATATGTGTCACCATGACTGGTAGCTGGTCACATACTTCACGATATAAATCAGCCAGGTTTTCGCAAACAGAAGAAAAACATCCAGATGTGGAAACAGGTGGGCAGGGTGTTTCAGAATAGTTGTTGCCATCACATTCAAATCTATTTGGCAAAATAACTACAGTTAATGCCTTCACTTAATTTGCCTGAGATATTGACAATATCGTTAACAAATGAAAATATTTTCAGGCAACTTTTATTATCAATTTCTAAGTTATGAAACTATTATCTTTTATTCATTTGTGGGACTTGGGGATCGCTGGCTGGCCAGCATTTATTTCCCAGCCCTAGTTGCCCAAGGGTTGCCCCTCATTGCTGTGGCTCTGGAGTCACATGTAGGCCAGGCCAGGTAAGGATGGCAGATTTCCTTTCATGAAGGACATTAGTGAATCAGATGGGTTTCCTCGACAATCAACGATAGTTTCACAGTTATCAGTAGATTCTTAATTCCAGATTTTTTTATTGAATTCAAATTTCACCTTCTGCCGTGGTGGGATTCAAATCCGGGTCCCCAGAACATTAGATGAGTTTCTGGATTAATATTCTAGCGATAATACCACTTGGCTGTCACCATTAGCAATGACAATTATGAATTAAACTGCATAATGAGACCAATGTCAAATGCAATAACCAACATACCACTTGGCATTTGAAGCATAAGTGTTCTGGTGTTTAAATTAACAAGAGGCAGCTTTCGTCTCTTTCTTGCCTTTTATGAAAGAAAAGCAACCACAGAATGCTGAAGACTATGATTATAGTTCTCTACCTGCATCCTCCCATGGATTGTCGCATCAATCGGTTATGTCAGGTCAACCTTCACAAACAAACAGAATTCAAAAGAGTAAAAGAAAAGTTCATTCATGTGTTATACCAGCTGGTTGTCAGAAAGTTAAGTGAAACTTCATGCAACTGCACACTTAAAATCACAATTCCTTCGAAAAAAACTCTTGAATGAATACAGGACAGCAAATTTCTGTATATACATAAATTGCTTTTTTTTTGCAAAATTTCACAATTACATCAACAGAAAACATGTGCAACAATTGGCTAATGAGCAAGGTGATCCAAGTTAGATACTTGTGGACACATAACAGATAGACTGAAAGAACTTCACATTGATGAAAGAGAGTAATTTCTCCCTGAAAATGAATCTCTGGTTGTAGTTATTCCCGCACTACCAACCTGAGAGCAGCAACTATAGAGGAGTATACAGCTTACTTGCCGAAATGCAAATTATATGTGCCACTCTCAAGGAAGAGCACAGGGTGGCATCATGGCACAGTGATCAGCACTGATGCCACACAGTGCCAGGACCTGGTTCGATTCCCAGTTTGGGTCACTGTCCGTATGGAGTCCGCACATTTTCCCCGTGTCTGCATGGTTTTTTTCCGGGTGCTCCAGTTTCCTCCCACAGTTTAAAAGACGTGCTGATTAGGTGCATTGGCCATGCTAAATTTTCCTTCAGTATCTCTGAACAGGTGCTGGCATGCGGCAACTAAGGGATTTTCACAGTAACTCACTGCGGTGTTAATATAAGCCTACTTGTGACACTAATAAATAAACTTTAAAAACTTACAAAGTGTTTGATAGTGCATGCTTCTTTGGTAAATGTTGTAACAGCAAGGGCAGTCGTGTTTATTTTGTTAACACATTGAAAAGAGTCAAGGTTAGCCCCATTCCATTTAAATTATTTCTAAACCCAGTTTCATATTGGACTGCAGATATACCTCACTTAGTATAAAGACATGTTATACTGCCAATGCTACATTGATATATGCCTGAAATCAATTTGTAATGACACAGCCTCGCAAGGCAACAGTAAAAGCTATTTGGTTATGCCCTTCAAGTAATCTATTGGAGATCACAGTAGAATATGATACAACTAGATCTGCGGGCTTAGCAATATATCCTCGGCTGAAAATGCGTCAGCCTTGGACATCAGTCAAGCACAGGATGATAGGCAGTACATTGGGTCACATCAGCACTAGCTATCAAAGGAGCAGAGAGTGCGTAATGTCCTTCAATCTAAAGCAGCGATTGGAATCGAGGAGATACTTGAGATCATCGACCACCTGCAAAGAGAGTTTTCATGTTCCAAAGATGACCTTTCTGCAATAGGTTCTTTAAGAACGATAAAATTGTCATATGCTGCTCCATTCTAACATTTTCCATATATCAAACTCAATGATGCCATTTGCATAACCTGCATCTGTTTATCCATTCATATTACGCGTTTGTCTTTTCCAAGAAGATCTTGGAATGTAATTTGTAAGTATAGGAAGGTAATAGAATACCCAATTCAGAGGGGTAGAGAAATAATTAACACTGAAATGAAAGTGCAAAGTATTTATAAATTAATTTCAAGCAACAAGAGTCATCCAAAATTTGTTTTCCTACTAATTACTAATTTGCAGAACTGCAGAGTTTTGTGAATAGCACATTCTGTGAGAAACAAAATGCAGTATGCTGCAATAAACCTTACTGAGTTACATTCTAATCGATCAAACAATGCTAAATTGCACAATAGCAATTTAATAAAAATTTCAACAAATTAAATTAAACATTTCAAGTCTCTAGCTTATTTCACACTATTTTAATGCATCTTGTTTCACCTTGTTACAATAATGTTCAACTGGAGACTTGTTTAAACAGTCTTTATTTAATTGTATGGAAACCAATTCTGACAACATGCAAAAGGAAGTGAAATTTTTATTCAGTGCAGAGTTTTGCAGCACAACTAAACAATGCACACTTAAGTGGCATATAAATTGTTCATCTTTAGACCTTTGCAAAATGTTGCTTATTCATCTGAAAAGGTCAGCTAAATTCATCCTTCGTATAAGCCACAATGGATAGACACCTGGCTTCAATCTAGGAATTAAGATAGCCAGGTTGTTTCAATCCTGTTGTCTATCATCAATTCACTATTCCATGACTGACAACATCCAGTTACTGGATTCAACTGTACTTGAGAAAGGAATTGTTTTAACCTATAGTGCATTCTTCGGTATTGCATGCAGCTTTCTATAATACCAGGATAAAGATAGAGCATGCATGAATAATGAGGAACTGTTGTATAAGATTTATACCCTATAACCTAACAGCCCAAGCAGAAAATGCCCAAATGAATGATAGTAAGTACCACTCCTCATCACACACTCTAATTGCATTGTATACGAGTAATTAAAATGGAAGTGGTATACAGAGTCAGATGTTAGAAGTAATAATAAGACACGAACATCAACTGTTTTATCCATTAAGTTCTCTCTGTCAAACTGTTAGAATTGGTGTTATTCAATGATGGACTCCATTTACAACTCCTCTGATGATGAAGCAGCTCATATAGCAGCTGACAGTAAGTGCAGGAAGAACATCTAGGCCTAGGCCAGCAAATAGCAGGCTACATTTGGACCTGGTAAGTGCCAGGTAATGACCATCACTGAAATTGACATTTACTGCAGTGCACTCTGATTACAGGATGTATGGTCTACAGGATGTACTGCAGCAATTTAGCAAGCTTACATTAAAGGTGCTTGCTAGCCTTTACGACCTCTTCTTCCAAAGTAATGACATAGGAACATCATCATTTCTTAGTTACACACCATCAGACTCAAAGGTATATTACTGTTGCTCTATTGCTTTTAGGTTAATCTGAAATTATTGAACAGCACTCGCACCATAACGATTGCAGCACTTGCAGGAAAACGTCCACTGTTATATTTTTAGGACAAAGGTCAGAAATGTGGTGCTACCAGTGTAAATGTGTCAGCTTGTAATTAAGACATCATCCTGTGCACAATAAGGTTACTTGCAGAATGTGGAGGTGCAACTTCAGAAAGGGAGATGGGAAATAAAAGCAGAGAAATGCAAATGTCCCCAGTAAAATACTCTGTTCCCAAAATTACATTATGGAATAACATTTAGGCTGGAATGTTACAGCAATTCACTCCGATGGGATTTTCCCATCCCACTGCAGTGAACGGGAGATATGACAGGCGGACAAATGGTCTGATTTCGCTCCAGCGGGAGCATGGCGTGAACGACAGGTAAGATCATGTCCCAAGGCACACAAAGATCATAGAACAATTCGCCAGGTATATTTACCTTATCTCAATATCATAGTACATGCAGGAAGGAACAGCATTTCCTTTCATTAAGGAACTACCAGCAAGAAAAGGAATATTAACATATATTTCAAACCAAATAATTATGCTAACACACTTCATTTGATTTAGAATGCATTTTCGGTTGGATAAAACAAAATGCCATGATATGGAGATGCCGATGTTGGACTGGGATAAACACACTAAGAAGTCTCACAACACCAGGTTAAAGTCCAACAGGTTTATTTGGTAGCAAAATTACTGTGTAAAACAAAATGTGGCCATCACAAATTTAAATTTATTAAAACTATAAATTTACGCAAAATGCTCTATTCTTACCTATGTTCTCAATAAAAACATTTAACAGTTTGGGGACAGTCGGGGGGTGTGATCCTACCATTGTACCCTGCCAACTGATAGACAAGGCGAGTCGGTGAGATCACCAGAGAGCTGAGAAATCAGATTTCTTGCCCCTTACGATCTTACTGGCACCAGACATTTGGCGCAATCAGCCTCGCACCCATTTCTGGCTCAAGGCTGAATAAATTATTTAAATTTATTTTAATATTAATTTCAGAGTGATTAGCAAGACCAGGATGAAATTGTCCAGGCTCAGTTACCTGTGTGACCTTGTTGGGGGAGTTCTCTCCGGCGAGGATTGTGTACAGTCCCCATCAACAGGGACTAGATGTAATGGCATAGCCAGTAGAACCAGATGCCATTAGGTACCCCCCCCACTCCGTGGAAGAGTGAGGGCAAGGTGGGGGGGGGTGCTTCTTGCGCAGTGTCAGTCTGGCACTGCGAGCCTGGCACCCTGGCAGTGTCAGCTTGGCACCCTGCCAAGGGGATGGGGCCTGGGGGGTTGGGGCCTATTGGGGGCAGGGCCAAATTAGGGGAAGGCCGATTGGACAGGAAGGGGGGAAATACTCATCGTAAAGAGGCCCTACTCTCTTCCTAGTTACTCTTTTGGCCTTTATCTATTTGTCGACGCTCTTTGGATTCTCCTTTGCCTTATCTGCCAAAACAATCTCGCGTCCCCTTTTTGCCCTCCTGATTTCTCAAATATATTTTCTCAAATATACCTGCAAAACATAGAGACCTCGATAATAACCCATCTGCCCAGAACAGGAGAGGATCTAGGTTGGGTTTAAAATGTTAAAGGGGGAACATTTTTCCACTCTACTACATACATGCAGGTTGCCAGTTGCATGGTCTTAAGTTTTGTGTCACGAGAGGTGAAAGGCAGATGGTTCTGCTCTCCCAGCCCTTGACAAAGCCTTGACTGATCACAACCTCCCTTTCTCCCTCCCTAAACCAGAATGGTCACCTTCCCCCATGCCCATCACGTAAGCCCTGAAGTCAATTGGCCAGCAGCTGGACAGGAAATGAATGAAATGAATTTGAATGTTCATTCAGAAAGATATCCTCATTCCTAAGCTTGCTAGCTTTATCTCGTGCTCTCCACACTCTCCCTATCCCCTCTTAAATACAGGAGTCCGTAAATGTAATTAGCTTGTAATGTGTTATCCAAAAACTTCTATCTTCAGGTCCCTTCTAAATATTATGGGCATTGGTGACATTTTCAACCAACAATTATTTTCTGAAGCTGAGCTTCATCCTGTATTGCTTCTCTGCTATATACATGATTCTGTTGGAACTGACCTACTGCTTATTGTACTAACTGCTGCAAGCATTTACATCCAAAACTCTCAGTTTGTCCTGTCTGCTTGCATCACATCTACATAGACCTGAATTACCATTGTACTTGTGCTTTTGGGGAGAAACTTCTTTTTACCGTTATAATAATACTTACATATCTCGACCTTTGTTAACCTCATTAATGTCAAACCTGGCCTGTAGCTTTAGGTCCATTCCTGATCTCAACAAACATAAAATCATCATGTTGCTTTCTCTCTCACTATCTTTGCTCTGCTTTCTTGGAGGCTATGAATTCTCAGTGGCACCAGGCACAGAGAATAATTGCCTCACATTTTCTCACAAAATGTCAGCATCTTTTTGCTTCTTTTTACAGTATTGTTAACTTCAGAGTGGAGAACAATGTTGATCCCAAGCATTGAGTTTCCCTATTGTTCCGTCTTGGTGAGAGCCAGCCAGTGCTACAAACTATAGTTATTGTGTTATCACGGTAACCGATATTCAACTTGTATTTTTACAGAAAGTAACAACAAGTTATGGGGCAATAAAAACAGTTTTGAACACGTCATAAAAGCAAATTACTGTGGGTGCTGGAATCCGAAACCAAAAGATAAATGCTGGAAAACCTCAGCATGCCTGGCAGCATCTGTGAGGAGAGAAAAGAGCTGACGTTTCGAGCCCAGTGACCCTTTGTCAAAGCTCAGGTAAACATAGTTAGAAGTCTCACAGTAAGACGAAGGGGCAGCCAGCACTCCAAAAGCTAGTGGCTTTTGCTACCAAATAAAGCTGTTGGACTTTAACCTAGTGTTGTGAGACTTCTTACTGTGTTTACCTCAGTCCAATATCGGCATCTCCACATCAAAGCTCAGGTAATCAGAGACATGGCTAGGCACTGCCCATCTGATGGTGCCAAAATGGCAGTGCCAGGGTGGGCACTGCCAGGTGGGAGCTGCCAGGATACCAGATGGCACTGCTAGGGTGCCAGAGGCAGTAGCAATGGGTTGGGGCCTGTTGGAGTCATGAAGAGAGCGACCATGAAGGGAACCATGAAGAAGTACTCATTGATAGAGTCCCAGTGCCAGTGATCTATGCTGGGGAAGAGAGTGGGGAAAGGTGCCTTCAATGAGGAGAGTCCCAATGTCCATGGGAGAGGGAGATGGTCTTCAATTTCACTTTGAGATCGCTGCATCCTTTCTTAATGGTCCCTGTGAATCTGGGCTTGCTGATGTGTTTAGGCCCCACTTCTCTCTCGTAATTGATGCAAAACTCACCCCTCTCCCAAAAAATGATGACGTGTGGGAAAGTTGTGCTCTGATTTGCAACAGATCTGCCAACATTGGTTTTCTCACTCCAAATGGCAGTCATATTTTGGGAAAACTCTGTCCAATGTGCTTGAGAATATGGTAGAACTTTTCTATGCAAAGGACCAAGGAGGATGCGCTTAAAAATTTGGTTTCTGTTCAAAAGGAAGGAAATGGAACAGAAACAGCTTTGATGATTTAAGGAATAAGAAGTGGTCAAGCTGTTGCTTGCTGGTGATAATCATAATGTGGAGATGTCGGCGTTGGACTGGGGTGAACACAGTAAGAAGTCTACAACACCAGGTTAAAGTCCAACAGGTCTATTTGGTAGCAAAATTCAGCTTTTGGGGTGCTGTCCCTTCGTCAGATGAGTGGGAGTTCTGTTCACAAACAGGGCAGACAAAGACACAAATCGAATTTACAAAATAATGGTTGGAATGCGAGTCTTTACAGGTAATTAAGTCTTAAAGGTACAGACAATGTGAACGGAGAGACCATTAAGCAGAGGTTAAAGAGATGCATATTGTCACCAGCAAGGACCGTTCGTGAGATTTTGCAAGTCCAGGCAAGTTGTGTGGGTTACAGATAGTGTGACATGAACCCAAGGTCCTGGTTGAGGCCGTCCTCATGTATGCGGAATTTGGCTATCAGCCTCTGCTTAGTGACTCTGCGCTGCTGTGTGTCGTGGAGGCCGTCTTAGAGAACACTTGCCCGAAGATCAGAGGCCAAATGCCAGTGACTGCTGAAGTGTTCCCCAACAGGAAGAGAACAGTCTTGTCTGGATTTATCGAGCGGTATTCATTCATCCATTGTCATAGCGTCTGCATAGTCTCCCCGATGTGCCATGCCTCAGGACACCCTTTCCTGCAGCTTATCAGGTAGACAACGTTCACCGAGTTGCAACAGTATGTACAGAGTACCTGGTGGATGGTGTTCTCATGTAAGATGATGGCATCCGTGTCAATGATCCGGCATGTCTTGCAGAGGTTGCTGTGGCAGGATTGTGTGGTGTCATGTCACTGTTCTCCTGAAGGCTGCGGACAATGGTCTATTTGAGGTTGTGCAGTTGTTCGAAGGCAAGAAGTGGGGCTGTGGGGATGGGACTGGGGATAATCATAACCGGGAATACCAGGCTGGGGTGGAATGCTAGTCAAAGGACGCTGAGACCAGAATTTTCTAACCATTCATGCCGCTGGAAGAGAAGACACAGAATTTGGCACTCAGCCAAATCCCCATTTACTACAGTGGAACGAGATAATCCTACTGGTGTGAATGGCCAGAAAATTTCACCCCAAAAGTTTCAACTTGGTACGATGGAGAGAACTTTTGCCGGAGTACTGGGAATGACTTTGGAAATGTTCCTTAAATGCTACACAGCTGCCAGAAATGTGGCACACAGGAAAATGGGTTTCTTAAGGTATATTTCAGTTGCATGCATTAATACTGTTTGGAGAATTACCTTTTCTTTAATTTGATCTGTTCATTGCTAGTTGAATAATGTTTGATCTATGATGATTTTAGATTGTTAGTTACGCGTTTTACAAAGTGAAACCTTATCCTTAGATTTCTTTTTTCCTGCAGTTATTGGGAAATTCGATTTTAAGAAGTCATTGGAGATCGCAACAAGGAATTGAACTGTAAATTATTTAACATTGCTATACATGGGCATGACTAACCATCAGGTTAAGTAAGTAGAAATTATTTCTTAAGAAGACTGTTGACGCCAGCCATGCTCAATGCAAGTATCCAATTAACAGCATTCCGCATTAAACACATTTTCAAGTGAATTCGGGCCCATTAATTGGTGTTGCATTCTTAAAGCACCTGGGAGAAGGCACATATGTTAAAATGTTCAGGATTATTAGATTTTGAATTGGAAATATAGCAACTACAAAATTAATCTTTGTTCAACATTATCTCAAGTTTTTCATTTGCATGTAGTATTGGTTCAAAATGCGTGAAATAATCTCAGAATTAATTGCCTATATCAGCCACAAACAGCTGCAATATAAATACACTGGCTTTTGTTCAATGCATTTTATCTTCCTTCATTTTGTATGTGACTTTGTATAACGGTGGTGCAGTTAAAAATATTTTGCAGAGCCAAGGTTGTATTTGGTTGCAAGAACCCTGCTGTTTTTGATCAGTGTCTATTCCAATTTGATTGAGAAATTGCTTGTTATCTTTCATGTCTCTGCTTCACAGTGGGTTTAATTCCACCACCTTCTTCCAAAGCCCACGAGTGAAGCTTGCAACCCTTTGAAATATCCAACTCTTAACTATTGAAGAAGGCTGAAGGTCCATATGCAGCAAGACCTGGGCAATGTTCGAACTTGGGCTGATAATTAGTTAGTAACATTCGAATGCATGTGCCAGGCAATGATCATCTCCAGCAAGAGAGAATCTAACCATCACTGCTTGACATTCAATGGCATTCCAATTTCTGAATTCCCCGCTATCAACATCCAAGGGGTTTCTGTTGACCAGGAACTGAACTGGACCAATCATATAAACACTGTGGCTATAAGAACTGATGTGGAGATGTCGGCATTGGACTGGGGTAAACACAGTAAGAAGCCTCACAACACCAGGTTAAAATCCAACAGGTTTATTTGGTAGCAAACACCACTAGCTTTTGGGGCTCTGCTCCTTCGTGAGGTGAGTGGGGAATTCTGATCACAAACAGGACAGATAAAGACACACACTCAGTTTACAGAATACTGATTAGAATACAAATCTATACAGCTAATCAAGTCTTAAAGGTGCAGATAATGTGAGTGGAGATAGCATTAAACATAGGGTAAAGAGATGTGTATTGTTTCCAGGCAGGACAGTAAGTGAGATGTTGCAAGCCCAGGTAAGTCATGGGGGTTATAGATAGTGTGACATGAACCCAAGATCCTGGTTGAGGCCATCCTCAAGTGTGCGGAACTTGGCCAATAGTCTTTGCTCAGCGACTCTGCGCTGCTGTGTGTCGTGAAGGCCGCTTACCCGAAGATCAGAGGCCAAATGCCCATGAAGTGTTCACCAACAGGAAGAGAGCAGTCTTGCCTGGTGATTGTCAAGCGGTGTTCATTCATCCGTTGTCGTAGCATCTGCATGGTCTCCCCAATGTACCATGCCACAGGACATCCTTTCCTGCAGTGTATCAGGTAGACAACTTTGGCCAATTTGCAAGAGTATGTACCGTGTACCTGGTGGATGGTGTTCTCACATGAAATAATGGCATCCGTGTCATCACTGACACTGAGCTGGTCAGAGTCTAGAAATCTTATAGTGAGTAACTCACCTTCTAACTCCCAAAACATGTCCACCATCTACAAGATATAAGTCAAGAGTGTGATGGAATACTCTACGCTTGCCTGGATGGGTGCAGCTCAACAACTTTCCAGAAGCTTGACATCATTCAGGACAAAGCAGTCTGCTTGATTGACACCCCATCCATCACCTTCAACATTCACTCCCTCCACCACCAATGCACAGTGGTAACAACTGCAGCAACTCACTAAAGCTGCTTCATTAACACCTTCCATACACATTACCACTCAGAGGGACAAGTGTCGCAGACACATGGGAGTGCCACCATCTGCAAAATGCCCTCCAAGTCACTCAGTTGGAATTCAATGACCAACCCTTCACTGTCACTGGGCTAAAATCTCAGAACTCCCTTTCTAACAACACTACGCGTGTACCTACGCCACATGGACTATAACAGCACACCACCAACTTCTCAAGGGCAATTGGAGATGGATAATAAATGCTGGCCTAGCCAGCGAAGCCCACATCCTGTGAAAGAATAAAAATAAGCTCTCGCCTCTCTACTCTCTATGCCTACAATTCGTGGTTGCACTTTCAGCAGCTTAGTTGCTGGTATCTGAAAGTCCTTTCCAAAATCTCTCCACCAGTCTCTTCTCCTTTAACACCCTCTTTAAAAGTTTACCTCTTTGATCACATTTAAAAAATCAACGCTGGGCCTCCCACCTTGGCTACCAGCTGGCTGTCCTTTAACCGAATGGCAAATGCAGAGATGACTAAATCAGAGCCCGCTTCACACAAAGTTGCATTGACAAGTGCTGGTCTATGACCTGTATTAGTGTTAGTGAGAGAGCGTCTCAAAGAAATCACTCAACACTCAGGGTTAGTCCTCGCATTAAATGGTTTATTTCGCCGCCGGCTTCTGGTAAAACCCCAGTGCCTCTCTCCGACGAACAAAGGAAAAACATCCATTCTTAAACCTTTTTCAAACATCTACACAGCCTATCATGGCTGGACCTTATCCAATAATATTGATTACAGATTACATACATTAGTCACATATCCAATGAAAAAGGCTTGTGCATGTTTAGGTGGGCTTGTGCATGTTTAGCTCGTGGTCTCATGGACACGACTCATTAACATTATCTTCCTTTCTCCCATCTGGAGTCCTTGAGTTTACAATGCCCCTTGTCTAGTAGGCCTCCTTATCATCTTCTATGAATGCCCTCCCTAATCTTATGTGTCTGGCTTCCATTCGAGACCTTGGACCGTAGGTTGGTATCAGTCATCAGTATCTGCAGTAACTATTTCTGCTATTGTACACAAACTTGTGATTCAGCCAGTTAATTGTGTTCAGGAATGTGGCTAACCCAGTTAGTATCCATTTTGTGTCATTTTTATGTTCTGAACTCTGCTAATATGGTGGAGCTTAGATGCATGCCTTTTGTAATTGTATAACAATAAATTCATACACATTTATTATATCGTATTTATCCTTACCAATATAAATTGCTACACAGGTACCTACCAATATAGATTGTTGTACAGGCATCTAAACCAACTATGTTATCCCCTCGGGTGGATGTAGCTGTTACTAGGGTACATAACTTTACGGTTCATGGTGGGAGATAGAGGAGGGATGTCCGAGGTAGATTCTTTACTCAGAGAGTGGTTGGGGTGTGGAATGGAATGCCTGCTGTGATAGTGGAGTCGGACACTTTAGGAACTTTCAAGCGGTTATTGGACAGGCACATGGAACACACCAGAATGATAGGGAGTGGGATAGCTTTGATCTTGGATTTGGACATAGCTCGGCACAACATCGAGGGCTGAAGGGCCTGTGCTGTGCTGTACTGCTCTATGTTCTATGTTCTAAACCTATTCTTTAAATCTCCCTTCAACAATTAGGTTTGGGCATTGGATTCCTGAGACCTGTGGAAAATTCAGCTATTAATTCTGCTTTCTTTGCCAAAGTTGCTGCCTGTCGTGTTGAGTATCTCCAGCGTTTTCTATTTATATGTCACATATTAATGTTTTGTGTGTGTGTGTGGTGCTGCAACATTGTTTTGTATCAGTGCCTTACTCAGAAAGAAATTGTGAGAGGAATCTTTCCATCTACTTCCTATAGCAAATCTCACTTAGCGTGAAGAAATTTCAAAACCCATAAAGTACTAAACGTGCCTTCATTGGTTATCTTTTGATTTAAGGATGATGTTTACCCATGCCATGGGTCTCTAGTGAGCAGGGCGATTCTCAAGCCACAGATCTTTGGACACAGGGGTCAGAACGTTTCAGAAGATAGTGGGATCTGGAATGCAGGATTTGTTTCTTTTCCTTTCTTTCTCTGCCACTGCTCTGCCTCATCAGTAAGGTGTTGGGATGTGAAGAATGTTACAGCTTAATGGGCAAGTTGTAGCCATTCTGGATGATTGGCAGCAGGCTCTTCCCAGTCATTCATGTCAATGCTGCCATACTTCAGCAGAATGGATTCCTATTAATTCCAACAAGCTCTCATTTTACATGTGTGATGTTTGTTTTCCTTTAAGAGTGTTTTTTTTATTTATACTCCCGGCCTTAGGTGATGTCATTGTAGGGAAGGAGAAAAAACTGTGACAGATCAGGTGGCAGGGATTCATTTTCAGTTTCAGTTTCAGTTTTGGGAGTTGGAAAGTTAGCAGCATCACTGAAAGAGAGATTTCCCTTTTTTTCCTTTGGAAATTCTGCTGGTAAGCTGAAAGCAAGATCTTGCTTTTCTGAAAGGTGAATATTTACTGTTGTTGGGGGCTGGATTAGAGTCTCTCTGGTGTTTTGGGAAGTTGTCATGTCTTGTCTTCAAACTGTTGTGAGTCTCAATTTACATTTGACTGCAGAATTCAACTAACACCTTAATCCCAGTATCACTTGAGCCTCAGCCTATGCTGTTATGAACCTGTTTAATAGGTTGTTTATAGAGTTGGTTTGATTGGGACAGCTTATACACATTCATTAAGGGTTGTATATTATTGTGGTTATTTTGTTTTTGTTTGTAATTATTTAAAGTTCTTGCTAATTTTCTTTCCATACATGTTAACTATCTTCTTAAATAAAATTTGTTCGATAAAAGCTCCCTAGTGTATCTTTTGGATCACAACTGAAATGAAACATTTCATGCTTATCATGGACAAATTCAAGATGCAAAACTTATGATTCAGGTGGACTCCATAAAACACTTTGGAGTTTCTAACCTGAATCATAGCATGTGCCACAAATCTGGTCCTAGGTACTGAAAAATCGTGACTGCCCTACAAACTTAGAAGTTTTCCTAGATCTAAGTTTTTTAGTGCATTTATTATTGTTACAAGTCGGCTTACATTAACACTGTAATGAACTTATTATGAAAATCCCCTTATCACTACACTCTGGCACCTGATCGTGTACACTGAGGAAAAATTTAGCACGGCCAATACACCTAACAAGCACGTCTTTTGTACTGTAGGAGGAAACCAGAGTATCCGGAGGAAACTCATACATACACGGGGAGAATGTACAAACTCCACACAAATAGTGACCCAACCCAGGAATCAAACCCGGGTCGCTGGTGCTGTGAGGCAGCAGTGCTAACCACTGTGGCACCATGCCATCCCATTAGGCAGACAAAACATGTGCTTATGTTGTTCTTATCTTTCATGAAACAGGTTGCTATTCTACCTCTTGATGGGCATCACTCTGCATTGAGCATGGCTGACCAGGAGATTCTCTCACTCTTACCACCTGCTGGAAGCTCATTGGAAGGACTCTCATTGGAAGGATTTACAGCTTGATGCTCAACCTGGTTTGGCCACATTATGAGCACGCCTTTTGTGGTCACCAAGTCCTGGAGTGGGACTTGAATCCAGAGCTTCTAGTTCAGAGGTAGAGACACTACCCCTTGCACCACAAGATCTCCCCTAACCTACTGATGCCATGGAGTAAATCCAGTTAATGTTGTTGAACGTATCAATCTGTCTTTGGATATTGTAATAATGATCCCATCCAGGCAAGAACCATTGATCCTGTACCTAGGAGAAGTCATTATGATCCTGAAGGAACTGTTCCACAAACTTAAAAAAATGTTAATCTTGAACAATTGTTTTGGCCAGCCTACATCAAACTGACATTTTATTATTACTTCTGTAGTTCTAAAGTCACGGTTTTCTTCCTCTGGGAAACTCTCTTGCTGGTCCCTTGCTTTCTTCCTTCTCATCTCTGTCCTTCCAACTGTGACCTCAATTTGCCTTTGATTTCTGTCAGTCTATTTTCTCATAATTTATTCCCTTTCTTACACAAACTACACAAGAACAGTGTCACTCATCATTAAATTTCTCCTTTATTTCATTCCCCAGGAAAGTATCATTCATCTCCTTAATCATTTCTTGACCTCACACTGTCCGTGGTTAGTGTTAAGCTCATACTGTTTCTGTAAGTGAGTATAAAACAACTGAGGTGTGAACAATGATGGCAAATCCGGATGCAGAGATTCAATGCGAGCCTACCGTTCAGCTCTGGTCCTGGCTTACATGGGAAATGTTTTGGCTTATTTGTTATTTCAACCTGCTCCTCATCAGAGATGCATAGTATTTGGATCGTGGACAAACTGATGCTTTCCTTCCATCTGGATGGACAGAAAATATATGAGTTGCCAAGACTTGGTAATTGCTTGGGATCAAAAGGCAGAGAGACACTTTTGGAGCCACTAAGCTGCTGCTTCATTACAGCGATTCAGCACAGGATGTACATTCTGTTTCTCTCCCCTCCCTGCATCTCATCTCCTGCTAGGTGCACCTGCCCTGAAAATCTACAAGCTCATGGCCAGCTCCTGCAGATTTGCCATCATGTTAAACGTTTGCCTTCCAGATCCCACTTCCCCCTTTTGATGTCCTTGTTAGATTGAAGCTGTTATCGTTTGTGTCAGTCATCGATTGTTTTTTGTTTGTGCGTGCAGAGGGGGTGGGGGGCTAGAAGGGTGGTTCAGAAACGCAACAGAATTTCAAATATGACAACAATTCTTTTTTTTAAGTACATTCCAGCAGCCTGCCAATTTCATAACATGCCAACTTCAGCAAGAGGATCTTTTCATCTACAGAGGCTTTACACTGAGTGAGTGTCTGGGACTCATTACAGGTGTTGGTTTCAGTCCCACAACAAAATCACATTTTTTTTCATCCACTTGATTCTCCTTCAGTAGCATGCTGATCCTGGGAACAGCCTTAAAGCTTGTACTTTGTGTCAGTCTGCTGATTCACGGGACTTCCTACAATTCAAGGTTCTGGTTGTTGGGGAGTGGGCGGGGGAGGGTCCCCTCTTAAAGGATTGATGCACTGTCCTTCATTGCATTTAAAGTTCTGTGGCCACAATGTTATGGCCGTTCATGCCGGCAAGATTTTCCTATCCCACTGCGGTGGACAAAGATTTGGCAGTGCATCAAAATCTCTGACTTTGTTGTAGCGTGGCATGGACAGCCAGTAAGATCACACCCCTTGTCTTCTATTGCTCCTGGCATTTGGGGAGTTTTTTTTGTCTTTGCAGTATTCTTTTCTCTAAGACCCTTTTCTCACTGTAGTTTTGCAACAAGCAAATTGTTCAAAGCAGAACCTCCCTGAGGCTTTCTTACATTCTTTCTACCATTGGAGGAGAAAGAACACTTTTTTTAAAGGAATGACAGCAATTTGATGGGAGGCATTTGCCATCATCCAACTCTTTCTCGAGAGAGCTGGATTCTGTCTGTTTGGACAAACCTGGTTTCTTCATTTGCACTTCACAATAAAAGCATTTAGTTGCTTGAAGAACAACCTGCAGATAACATAGGGAAAATATAGAAAATGCAAGGCGTTTAGAATGCTCGAGCTATATCATAAGCCCCATCAATGGGGGCAGTACAGTAGCACAGTGGTTAGCACCACTGCTTCACAGCTCCCGGGACCTGGGTTCAATTCCCGGTTCGGGTCACTGTCAGTGTACAATTTGCACATTCTCCTCGTGTCTGCGTGGGTTTCCTCCGGGTGCTCCAGTTTCCTCCCACAGTCCAAAGATGTGCAGGTTCGGTTGATTGGCCATGCTAAAAATTGCTCCTTAGTGTCCTGTGATGCATAGGTTAGAGGGATTAGTGGTTAAAATATGTCGGGATATGGGGGTAGGGTCTGGGAGGGATTGTGTTCGGTGCAGACCCAAAGGGCCTCTTTCTGCACTGTAGGGTTCTTTGATTCTATGATCAATGAAACTATTTGAACCGTAATTATGATGGTAACTGACGTCTCTTTTAGTATAATTACTCTGGACACTGGAATAGGAAACAAAAACAGAAAATGCTGGAAAATGTCAGCAGGTCTGACAGCGTCTGTGGAGAGAGAACATAGCTAAAGTTTCAAGTCTGGATGACTTTTCTTTAGAGCTGGACTCTTTGTTACTGGAGTCTTTCTGGCCTCCTGTAGACCAATGCATCAAGCAAGTAACCAAAGTCTTGATTTCCATCTCTTTCTCAATATAAACAAGACACCAGCAACAACACATTTTTGCCAGGTAATTGGTGCAGGTCTTCACTGATGCCTGATATCTTTCCTGAGTCCCCTTATAATAACCCCCATCTCACCAAATGAAAGTCTCCAGACCATTAATGTGCAGATTTTGTCGACAGATCAAAAGAATTGAATCATTCAAGTGAATGGACAATACCCTGAAAACAGCCCAATGCTTTTAGTTTGTACAAGCTGACCTGATTGATAGTAATTCAACGTCTGCAATTTCCCCTCACATAAATAGTGCTACAATACTCACCCTATGAGCACCAGAACTATCAGCCCATCAGCTCACCACTTGCCTTCTTATCATGCCCCCTCCCAAATGAAATCTCACAATTACATTGAAATAAAGTAAAACCTGCTTATTTCCCTACTAGTGGTCTACTGATTTATTACCACTATTTATTTTTGGCACTCTTCCTTGGCAATAAGGTAGGGTATGGAACTCCTCTAATCTAATCTACTTCGGTTAATTACCTTTGCAAAAGAGCAAGTGAGCTGGCGGCCTGCGTTTTGTCAAAGGGACTTCAGGAGACACCTAGATATCTTCTAAGGCTGGATGGGGAGATGACCGATCAACAACATTTCAGATCTCAGCCTGCTTTTGCTCATGTGATGATACTGTGCTATTTTGGTATATTTCGTGTTTAAGATGAGGCTGCTTTAAGAGGCAGTGTTTTGTTACAAGAGTCGATTTGTCTGGGAAAACATTCAACTCAAATGCTGAGAATGCAGGATAACTGATTTTAGCCAGGAATGTGTTACTTTAGAGTTGATGAACATTTTGTTTATTTAAGTTCTCCTGCGATTTTAGACTGGGTTTGCGGAGTTGTGTCATAGAATCATAGAAAACCTACAGTGTTAAAGAAGGCCATTTGGCCCATCAAGCCTTCACTGACAACAATTCTACCCAGGCCCTATCCCTATATTCACATATATTTTCCCTCCTAATCCCCCTGACATTAAGGGGCAATTTAACATGGTCAATCAACCTAACCTGCACATCTTTGGACTGTGAGTTTTTGATTAGCTTGATTGACAGGGACAGAGTGATGTGCTAATAGGAGGAGCTAAGCTTGCAGGAAAGAACAGTTTCAATTTCATTTTGAAAAAAAAGAGCAGTTGTTGCCTGGAGCTGATGAACAAAAGAAGTGTCTCTCTGTTTGTCTCTCTCTCTCCCTCTCTCTTGCTCCAGTGGCCTTCTGAAAACTCCAAAACCATTAACCTAAATTACAAACAAGTATACCTGTGTTTTGCTAACTACCTTTAAAGAGGGGTTTAAGTCTATAAGAGAAATATTGCTGGATTGGAACTAATAGTGAGAGGTTGGCAGTTAAGGATTGTATTTGTATGTTTGTGTATTACTAAATTATTGAAAATTAAGCAAATTCATTTGTTATAGTTAAATTGTTTTGTTAAATAAAGTTTGTTTTGCTAATGGCACTTTAGTTTATCAGTGGAATCATGCCTGGAGTGAAACATTAATGCCAAAATATCAAAAATGATGGTGTCTGGCTTCATAATATAATCTTTAGATTTCCGATCTGGTGCTCTAACACTAACAACTTGTCAGTTCTTGAGTCCTTTCAGGGAGTTGGCTAGGTTGAATGCACAAGGAAAGGTAGCTGGTCCATCCATGTCATTTCTTGTCTCAGCATGTTCAGTGAATTTTCTTTGGGATAAACAGGGACCTGTTTGGGAATGGACAGCTGACAGTGACTTGAGTCTGCAATCAGCCAAAACTGCTCACAAAATCTGACCCCTAGTCTGAACAGTCTGGAACTATACTCAGTGAAGAGATTTATTTTAAAATTTATTTTCAGGTTATGTGTAGCATTTACACGGCTTCCATTTAATGTCCATTCCTAGTTATCCTCAGTAGGCAGTGCTGGTAGATCTTTTACTTGAACCACAATGCCTTCAGGATAACTGACTGGTTAGCATTGCTGCCAAGAACCTGGGTTCAATTCCCAGCTTGGTCACTACCTATGCGGAGTCTGCATATTTTCCCCATGTCTGCATGGGTTTCCTCTGGGTACTCTGGTTTCCTCCCACAGTCCTGCTGCTCAGGTGCATTGGCCATGCTAAATTCTCTCTCAGTGTACCCGAACAGTCACTGGAGTGTGACAACTAGGGGATTTTCACAGTAACTTCATTGTAGTGTTAATGTAAGCCTACTTGTGAGACTAATAAATAAACTTTAAACTTTTAAACTTCTGGTTTGTTTGATCACTTCAAAGCACATAACAACAAATCCCATGCTGCGGGACTGGAATTAGGTAGAGGCAAGGGTGAAAACAATAGATTTCCCTCTCTGTAGGATATCTGTTAAATAGAGCAGCCTTTTTCCATTTCTGAATTATGATTTAATCTGAATTCAAATTCTCAAGTGGGATTTGAACTCAAGTGGGATTTGTTTATTAGTAAAGTATCATAATCACCAAACTGGTGCAGCATAATACAGTAGCTAGTGGTGGTGTGGCAGCAAGAGGAGGGATGAGATACTAGCTGTTGGTTTACCTAGCCTTCCATTTCATTAGGAAGAGCACACTGACTGGCATTAGTACCTATCAATCCCTAAAAACCATTTATATTGTGCTGTCAATATGAGAAATCCCGTAAATAGGGATGAGGAAACTAGCGAAAGGTATTTTACCTTTCTCCCACCCATCTCCCCCTTTCCCCCACACCTTCACCTGTCACAGTATACTTCTCTGCCGTTTGGCCATTCACTCCATCTATTGTCTCTATGGGCTGCCATTTGCACCTCCTAGCCTTTCGCCTTGTTTTGTGGCTATGTCTCATCTTTCATTCCCTCACTCTACAGTATAAATATCTCCCATTTTCTATGCCTTTTGGCTTTGACAATGGGTCATCTGGACTTGAAACGTCAGCCCTTTTTTCTCCATACAGATGCTGCCAAACCTGCTGAGATTTTCCAGCATTTTCTCTTTTGATGAGGAAAGCAGCCTTTAAATCATGAGCGTGAAGATTGAAGTTTATTTATTAGTGTCACAAGTAGGCCTGCATTAACAGTGCAATGCAATTATTGTTAAAATCCCCCAGTTACCACATTCCTGCACCTGTTTAGGCAAATTGAGGGAAAATTTCCGCACGGCCAATGCAACTAACCAGCATGTCTTGTGGACCGTGGGAGGAAACTGGAGGACCACCCAGAGGAAACCCATGCAGACATGGGGAGAATATGCAAACTCCAGAGACAGTGACCCAAGCAGGAATTGAACCCAGGTCGCTGGCATTCTGAGGCAGCAGCGCTAACCACTGTCCCACTGTGCTATTAGGAAAGGTAGCCAGAATCTTGACCACAAGTACGGAGAGTTTAAATGGAGGAGGTTGCTTTAAAGTGTTTGGCAATGGAGTGTCAAAATGTAGGACTGAATCAACTAAAATCTGTGCCATAACTAATGGAGTTGCAAAGTTGACTGGACATAGGTGGCTTTTGAGTCCAACCATAATATTTGAACACCACACAAGCCAGAAGAGAAACAACAGTACAAGGCGGTGAAAAGTATTTGATGAACTTAAAAAAAACTGCTCTTGACGAATTTTAACAAAGTAAAAAGTATCATGAACAATAAGAATCACCCCCTGTTTCAATGTTACTGTTGGTTGCATTCAGGGAAGAGGCTACAATCCCTCAGATGCAGAACAAACCTGCCCTGAGCTTGTTTGTGTCCTTCTCTTCAACAAGAGATTGATGTATGGGTGAGGATATACAATCTGGGTGGAATTCACTGACTGATTATTTTAATATATTGGAATAGTTTTTAAATATATATTTTAATTGAAGTGAAATCTCTGGTGGAATAATTGCCTTTCTTTTATTGTTTTTATCTGTATTTTTTGTAATGAATGAACAATGTACCCAAAATGAATTTTCATATGCACAATAAAATGAAATGAATTTGAATTTATCTTTAATAACTTCAATGTTATATAATAGTTGCTTTCAGTTCTCAATGTCTTTAGCTTGTACCTTTCATTAAATAGATCCTTGCAACAAATCCAATTTCAAATCCATTGTTTGCACAGTTAGAGTAGATATCACTGTTTTAAAGTTGAAGTCATTTAAAGAAGCATAGTCCTAGCCAATTTTAGGACCATGCTTTGGGAAAGTCATAGAAAGACGGAGAAGAAACTTGCTGGAGTGATACTTGGATTTGAAAGAGTTCATTTGCATTGGCGAGATTGGAAAAACTGAAGTCATCCTTCTTAGAACAAAGAAGTGCAAGAGAGATATTTGATAGACGGGTTCATAAGCATGAATGGTTTTAATAGAATAATCAAGAAAAAAATGGCTCCTCCTTTCTGAATGGTGCACAAGACACCACTTTAAGGTAATTTGTAAAAGAACCAGAGGTGACATGAAGAAAAATTGTCCACAGCTAATTATAATCTGGAATAGTCTGCATGACTGGTGGAAGCAGATTCATAATAACTTTCAAAAGGGAGCTGTATAACTACCAAAAGGAGGAAAATTTCAGGATTATAGGAAAACAGCAAGGAAGTAAGATTAATTGGCGATGTCTTTCAAACAGCTGACACAGTCCTGATAGGTGGAATCTTCCGGTATTGCTGTCTTAGAGGCAAAATGTGGTGTGCACCTTTCCAGCCTATGCAGTCACTTTCCACACCATCTTTTCCAACAGTTGGTTGAACAAAATTCTAGAGGTGTATCCCTCCCAGCCAACTATGTCGGCTTTCCAGAGATCAAGATGCCTTTTTCAAAGGGTGCCCTGACATCCAGCACCAAAAATTAAAGTACAGAATCCCTCCAATGGATACAGAGACCTCCCCTCCACAAATACAGGGAACCCCTCCCCACATGCACGGAGAATTCCCCACCCATTGACATGGGGAATGCACCCCTCACCCTCGCCATGGATCTCTGCAGAGCAAGCCCCCAGCACTGATCCTTGGCACTGCCCCTGGCACTGCCCTCTGGCACTCTGTCCCTTAGTGCCAGGAAGCAGGTAGGGGAACACTAGGCAGTGCCCAGTGGTACTGTTCAGGCTTGTTCCTCTTCTCCCTGGAGACTGTACATACCTGTGCACCCCAGGCATCGTCTCTCTGTCTGATTCATGTTGCTCTAGACCATTCGTAAACCTTGCCACTGTGATGTCACCTCAGTGAGGAGAAAAATCCCAACGTTGGGGGATGATACAGTGAGGATGCCTGTTAATGAGATCAAAATGTATTTAAATGAGGTTCCTGACCTTCCTGGTCATTACGTCAATGAAGGTAGGTGAGAACTATTGTCTCACCGGTGAGATTCTGAGTTTTGGCCTCTGGTGGAATTTTGTGCCCATGTCACTATTTACATCCATAGCAAATTCCTGGCCAATGGATACAATGGCCTCCCTCTGTGCTGCGTCACTCTCTGATTCTAATCACAGTCAAAATCATTTACAAATTGTTAAATATAATCAATGTGCACTTTAAAGATACTTTTATTCAAGTGTATGAAAAGCTCTATAAAATAATAATGTAACCGTAAACCATGTGAATGAAGTGATGTGGATGTTCTGTGATGAGAATGCAACTTTCATTTATTTCGCACAAGGATATTGAAACGTAAAGTACATCTTAACTATGATCCTACTATTAATTGAAGGGAAGAGATTTTCATAAAAGAATAAGTCTGAAGTTGGACAAAAGTATTAAAGCAGTCTTAAGTTTCCCATGGACTAGGGATATCTGCAAAGTAGGAAACTACGAACAGTGCAAAAGATGAAGCTATGAGGTAAGTGTCTTACCTCGTTAAAAGTACCATGCTATATTTCCCTGAGACTTCTGCTTTACTCCACAATTGTGCCAAAATCCATTCAGAGCTCCTCCTCATTAAAATCAGCACTGATCACAGTTGTCTTGGATTTGTATCAGCTTTCACACCATTCTCACTTAAGACTTAAAAGCAATGGCGCTGGTGGCATAGTAGCAGCATGATTTATGGACATTATGCATTCCCTGATTACACAGAAAGGAAGTTTGTATTTATAGACAGTATTTTATGAGCCCAGGACATTTTGCAATAAATTAAGCTGTTTTGAAGTATAGTCACGCTGAGGTGTGAATATACTTGTTGATAAAGTCTTGTTGGAAAATAGATCCTCAAACCATTGCATTGCGTTGTTCATAAAATGTATGACTCATGAGTGTTTTTCTTTTCAATTACTGTAAGATCATTAAAACAGTGACAGAAATATTCTAGGTTAAACAGAGTGTCACTTGCACCTCTTTCAATTTTGTCTATTGCATTTTCTGCTCCCAGTGTGGTCTCCTCTCTATCAGAGAGAACAAGCGTAGACTGGGTGATCGCTTTGCTGAGCACCTTCAGTCTGTGCGCAATCAGGGCACTGACCTTCCGGTTGCTTGCCATTTTAACACACAATCCTGCTCCCATGCCCACATGTCTGCCCTCATCCTGCTGCAATGTTCCAGTGAAACTCAACGCAAACCGGAGGAACAGCATCTCATCTTCCGGCTAGGCACTTTACAGCCTTCCAGTCTCAACACTGAATTCAACGACTTCAGATGATTAGTTCAATCCCGCCTCAACCCCTTTGTTTGCATTTTATTTAATTTTTTTACAGTTCTCTATCTTTTATTTCTTTATTGTCTTTTTTAATTTTCTTTCTCACCCCCACTCTTTCCCCCTATTTTATTCTCCCTTTTCTTACCTTTTCCCCTCCTTTGCTTCCCCTTTCCTACTTCTTCTAAATTTTGCCTCTCTCCTACCATTCACCCTCCCCCCATGCCCACAACATCTTTATCTGTCACAGTTTACCCTCTGATTTTACCTTCTCTGCCGTTTGACAATTCACACCTTTATTCTCTCAATGGACTGCCATTTCCCTGATTTCTGTGGCTATGGCTCATCTTTCATTCCCTCAGCCTGCAGTGTAAATATCTCTCAGTTTCTATGCCTTTTAGTTTTGACAATGCACCCCCCTGGACTTGAAACATCAGCTTTTTTCTCTCCTTACAGATGCTTCCAGATCTGCTGAGATTTTCCAGCATTTTCTCCTTTGGCTACAGAAATTTTGCGAGTAATCTAGCCAGGGGGTGGGAAAGCCTGTTACAAAGGATATTCACCCCTAACATGATTGAGTGAAAAGAGCTGTAGATAAATCTCGCCCTACCTCTACCCACCTTTTTGGATATAAACATTAACTTCATATATACGTCAAATGCCAAACTAGTTTGCCTAATAACATTTTGTGTCACATTTGCCCGACATTGGAAAAGGCCTGGAATTAATCAGAATCCAAAACTGCCTCATTTAAAGATTCCTTTCTCCCAGTCATTCAATGTTAAAATAAGTAAGCTGTGTTTTATTTCTGTGGCAATTTCTAACCCAGTTCCTTACTGCCCCTACCCTGCCCTCCCCTCCACCTGCCCTGAAAAGATGAAATACTTTTGCGTGGAAGGGACTTCTGATTTTTTTGAAAAAAGTAGCTATGTGGCTTCTGAACTGCAGCTATTTCTGCTGCAGAATATTCTAACTGGAAACACAGCAAATTGTGAAGGAAGTTTTGGACGGAAAGGCTGAGGTGCGAGAAAGCTCAATGTACTTTGTCCATTGCCAGTCTCACTGTTGCGGGAAGATATTGGCCACTAAATCTCCATTAACCATAAAGCAATTAAAATGTTACTATTCATTTCCCTCACCCTTTTTTACATTAATCCTCCCATGAAAGATTAATGACTCCATTAATTTAAAACCATCGCTCTTCTTTCCAGATGATATGGAATGACAGCTGAACTGCTGATGCCTGCACACAGCATGTGCAAAATAAGCCACAAAAACTTTGCTCCTGGTTTGTGTGTGTGTGCACATGCGTGTATGTGTGAGAGTGTGTGTATGTGTGTGTATGTGTTTGTGTGCATGAGCGTGTGTGTGCGTGTGCGTGTGCGTGTGCGTGTGTGTGTGTGGTGAAAGAAAGAAAGTAAAAACTTATGTATACCTCACACAGTGGCACAGTGGTTAGCACTGCTGCCTCATAATGCCAGGGTTTGATTCCCGGCTTGGGTCGCTGTCTGTGCGGGATCTGCACATTCTCTTTGTGTCTGTGTGGGTTTCCTCCACGTGCTCCGGTTTCCTCCAACAGTCCAAAAGACATATTGGTTGGGTGCATTAGCCATGCTAAATTCTCCCTCAGTGTACCCGAACAGGCGCCGGACTGTGGAGACTAGGGGATTTTTACAGTAACTTAATTGCAGTGTTAATGTAAGCCTACTTGTGACACTAATAAATAAATTAACTTTAAATACTCTGAGATAATAGGTACAATTTTCAATTCCAGGCTAGATTTCCACAAAACTATGGAGACTTTGCAGTATATCCAAAATGATGCTGGGAACCCAGATCTGAAATCCCACTCCCATTTCCGACTGATTTTATTTTTGCCAATCGGGGAATGGGGGCCAGGACATGAGTCACACATGAATGAAACCCCAACTTAGCAGAGTCAATGCTGAGTTCAAACGGACCCAATTTTCACCAAAGCAGGACCTTATCCAGCAATGTGTGAGCTATGCATTTTCAGATTAGACATCAGGTGCACTTAAAAGGCAGAGAAAGCCTGTCAAACTGTCAAGTTATCAAATCATTTCAATAGGCCACCTTTTAAAAATTGAAAAATAACAGCCTGTGAGCCGACAAAAACCTCTGCTTCTAACTGCAAGAGCTGTTTGTGACTAAAACCTAAGTACAATCAATATGGCATTATAAATACATAATTGCTTCCATAACCTATCATTATCACAATGTGGGGGGGGTTTGAAAGTTTGAAGACTCCAAGCAGTTATTAAAGGAATTGCTATTTTTGATCTGAAGTTATAAACAAACATTTTGTTTATAGGGATTGAGTACTCGAGGAATTTAAATGTATTGAATGGACTTTCATGAATGAGCGACTTTTTCAATGTAGTAAAATTTATTTTATCTCAACATGGCTCCTGAAGCCTGCCAATGGTGGATACTGGGTGAGATAACATGAAGCGTATAAGAGAAATGGTTGGGTGGTTGGGGAGCATGGGTTGTCATGAGTGGGCATTAACTTAGGATAATGGCTATAAGGAGCCATCAGTGTAGGTGGGGTGCATGTGTTGGCATGCATGGGCACGGGGAGTGGTTAAAGGGCTTAAATGTAGAGACTAATATTTAGCTAAATATTTGGGAAAAAGAACTTAAGCAAGCTTTTTAACTAACTTACCCTGGCACTCAGCAGCCACTGTGACTGCCCTCAATCTCCATCCAAGGATGGTAGCCCTATCTTGCATCTGCCCCTCCCATACTCCTCCCACCCTTGCAATGAAGACTCTGACTTGGAACATTAGGTAGATGCAACGAGCCAGTTTATTTTCTGACTCAGCATTCCTGCCTCAGGAGCACAGGTCCAGATAAAATGGCAGGACCAGTAGGGGGTTGGGAACCTGAATGGTGAAGAAATGAGCTTCTCCAAAGCTTTTGAATTCAATCATGGCGTTAGCGTCCTGCTTCTGGATTCCACAATCAATCAGCGAGGTTGGATGGGATCATAGAAACATAGAATCCCCACAGTGCAGAAGAATCCATTTGGCCCATTGAGTCTGCACTTACTATCTGACAGGCTATCTAACTGAGACTCTCTTCCCGTCATCGCAAACATTTACCATGACTAACCCATCTAACCGACACATCTTGGGACACTAAGGGGCAATTTTGCATGGCTTATTCATCCAACGTGCATCTCTTTGGACTGTGGGAGGAAACCGGAGCAACCAAAGGAAACCGACGCAAACACGGGGAGAACGTGTAAACTCCTCACAGTCACCCAAAGCTGGAATTGAACCAGGTCTCTGGAGCTGTGAATCAGCAGTGCTAACCGTTGTGCCACCCAACCGGCCACTGGATCTGTTAAATGAAGTATTTTTAGTGAAATAGACCCTGGTTGGGTGAGAAATGGGTTCCTGTGGCTCTAACAGCCAATGAATCAAGAGGCAATTTGGGAGACTGTGCTGGGGCCTCTCACTCTTACCAGGAGATCCTGGTGTATTATCAGAGAAGTTGTGGTGAGCTGATCTTTCTGAAAGGACAGGAAGAAGAGATCAGGCTTTCCAAACAAACAGGCATGCATTGTTGAGGAAGTCAGCACCACCTGGAAACAGTATGCCAAGAGGATCCAGCATCTCAGGAGGATTGGAAAGGCAATTGGCTTAGCAACTTCTGGTGCTCTGCCCCAACATTCTCCTCAGATCAACCAGACTGCGCTGTTCCCCCATTCCTCTATTTCTAAGCACATCTTCACATCACCATCTTTGCTGCAAACGCTCCTACTTACCCTCACGTTATTAACCATTTGTGCTCATTCCTCCACAGCCACTGTCACAAATGTTGCCCCTCTCTCCTTTCAACACAAACTTTTTCTAACACTGTCTGCCTTCTTTCTCCTGCAGCATAGAAAAACACACAAACTCAGGAAGAGACACAGACCCAGGGAGGGGGCTGGGGTAGAAGACCAGTGGCCTTCCAATGTAAAATACATTGAAGGAGTCCATTTGGAAGGAGGCCTTGTTCCTGGAGGCTGCAGAAATCAGCAACAGTCTGCCTTGAGAGCTTGAGGCTCCTGGGACATGCTGAGAGACTCTCTGGTGTACACCCTGTGTCAAGGGTCTTGCTTTCTTTCCCCTGCTCTCTGTCAGAGGTGCAGGGTGAAACTGTATAAGGTGCTTCCATGCCATGGTGAAAGCTGACTGCTGGGGAGTGTGGCTGACAGAAGTACAAGGCAGGTGAAGTGCCTGCCAAGAAGTAGACAATCGCCTGTCAAGCACAGAAAGCACACTCCCAAAAGAAATGCTGTCAACGTCAATCTCTCACCTGGCCCAGGCTGCAGCCCTTCAGCGTCACTAACCAAAGGCTTCCCAATTTCACTGAAGGAGCGTTCCTTACTATGCATTCACCTCGTTGACCCTGATAAGTACCCGGCAGCTCAGAAGATTGGCCCACTGGTATCTAAAGCCAGAATGCAGGGTTAATTGACTGATATATATCCAATTACCTTCCTGACAGCTGTACGGATGTTCCCCATTTACCTTTAAAGCAGCTGGGGTGAAACCCAGAGGGGATGAGATGATGGAAGGAGCCTGACCCACCATTACTTTTATGGGATTTAATCACAAAGATGAACTGAAAGAAACTTTTAAGATGAACGGATTTGGTAAACTTCCCTTCAAGTAACATATAATTTCATTGAATCGTCAGCCGTAGGAGTCGTAAGCCTTGCTTCATCAGTTTATGAATTACAAGCTGCTAAATTTAATAACAATGATAACAAGAATGGATTTTTGTTCAAAGAGTAAGCTAGAGAATAAGTATGTATATGGATCATTGATTTCCACTAAATTCCTGACTGGAACAAAATTTTTCATTTGAAAACAAGCCTTTTCTTCATTTGAAGTGAGTTGCTGTCATCTGCAACCATTTTATCCTTTGGTCTCCCAGTTGAATGAACAATTGACAATCATCACATTAAAAAAAGCCCCAAACTGTGTCTGAATAACGTCCTTTCATTCTTTCATGGGATGTGGGCTACACTGACAAGATGTGGAGATGCCGGCATTGGACTGGGATAAGAAGTCTCACAACACCAGGTTAAAGTCCAACAGGTTTACTTGGTTGCACAAGCCACAAGCTTTCAGAGCACTGCTCCTTCATCAAGTGAGTGGGAGTCATGTTCACAAACAGGGCACATAATGAGACAAACTCAATTTACAAGATAATGGTTGGAATGGGAGTCTTTACAGGTGATCAAGTCGTAAAGATACAGACAGTGTGAGTGGAGAGAGGGTTAAGCACAGGTTAAAGAGGTGTGTGTAGTCTCCAGCCAGGACAGTTAGTGAGATTTTGGAAGCCCAGGCAAGTCGTGGGGGTTACAGATAGTGTGACATGAACCCAAGATCTTGGTTGAGGCTGTCCTAATGTGTGCAGAACTTGGCTATCAGTTTTTGTTCACTGATTCTGTGTTGTCGTGTGTCGTGAACACTGATTCAATGAGTTAAGAGTCAACCACACTGATGTGGGTCTCCAATCGCATGTGGTCCAGACCTGGTAAGGGTGGCAGATTTCCTTCGCTAAAGGGTGTTAGTGAGCCAGTTGGGTTTTTCAAAAATCTATGACAGCTGTTGTGGTCATCATCACGAGAATGAGTTTCATAATTCCAGACTTATTAACTGAACCCAAATTCCAGCAGCTCCTCTGATGGAATTTGAACCCCTGTCCCCAGAATATGGCTCCGGATTACCGGTGCAGCAACATTATCTCTACGCCACTATCTCCCCATTATAAATAACAAGTGTGCAATCTTCACCAGAATCCTTCATATCCAACTGAGAGAGCAGATGTGGTCCTCGTTTAAAACCTCATACTGAAAGTTGGCACTTCCAACTGTGCAGCATTTCCTTAACTGCACAGTGGAGCATCAATCTAGATTTTATTTTTAGTAGTCAACTTGCGGCTGTGTGATTTGAACCCACAACCTCCTGACTCAAATGTGAGAGCGCTGTTAGCTGAGCCACAGGCTGACGCTATAGCAATGTGATAAAATCTTTATGTATTTGATGCCATTTTATCAGTTTAATTATTCCTTCTAACCGCAGAATCTGGCTCTGCAGAAATGCTACTCAGTTTATAGTGGCTCTTAAAGTAGGAGGATTTCTCGGGTTACTTGCAATTTCCACAGAAGCTGTTCTACAGGCATCAGCAGAGCTCATGAAAGTGCAAACTAATGTAAATCCTACTGAGGCCTGCATTGATCCCCAAAATTGGGTTTGGTTCTTGGTACCAGAAAATCTGCAATGAAAATCTTTCTTCCAAACCTCACTGGGGCCATTAGAATGGCATGACACCAATCTGGTCATCTGGGTCGCAGATCAGGCTGGATGCCTCTGATGTGTCTGGCCACGCAAGTGAGCCTCAGCTCCACGATTTTGGACAGAAACCCTGCAATGGGGTTAAGGCAGGCACAGGTTTCTCTCCTTCACGGCTGTGCCAACAGCCCACAGCTAAGCTCCTTATTCTACACAGCCATTAGATGCCAAATCCTGGGCAAGTTTTGATTTGTGTGCTAAAGAATTGGCAAAGAATTCTGAAATGACTGTTCCTATGACCCGAACAGCTCTAATCCACCAGAATGATGCCATCAGCACTCATTGTTCTGGGTAGGGATTCAATCCACTTTGAAGGATGCGGCATTGGAACAGTGCAGTTCAATCCATCGAATATTCATTTGATAATTACACTCTATTCAAAGAACTTCACGTAATTTTTTGTGATCAATTTAGTAAACATAATTAATTGCTGTCAAGTCCTCTATAATTGCTCTATCACTAAAAAAAATTCTTTAAAGCAACATAACACAATTTTGCTTGCATAGCTGCAAAGTTTAAGTACTTTTGGCTTAGTCCTTCTGAATTTTATGAGAAGCAGCAAAACATTTTGCTCCAGAAATGGATGATAGCCAATTTAATTATTTATACCATGCTAAATAATTATGATTTTAATTTGGGATAAAAATATAAGTTGATGCAATAAAAATGCAATGTAAAACTTAACACTGCAGTGATTGCAAAATAACATTTCCAAATGCTCTTCAGGCTTGGAATTCAATAGTCCGTGGTCAACAAGTATTATTTTAATTATTTCAAGTGTGTATATTTACTCTTGTTAATACAACAACTGAACTTACAACTGCAATGTTTTAACTGCTCTATTATTGTGTCACTAATGGCTGGCTGATCAGAATTCTTTTCGGAATTGTGCTGCACTTCTCTGTACAATTCTCTATTTTACAAAGTTCATGGCCAGAATTCTCCAGCCAGTCATACCTCTCCGCAACTGCCAGCGAGAATGGACAAGTTGGTGCTCAGCCTAATCTCCATTCACTGTAGCAAGACCAGAGAATCCCAGCTGCAGGCGAGGTCAGAGAATTCAGCCCTCTACCTTGTTGTGTATTTGAAATGTTACAATAGCCTTTTTATAATGAACAAACTTGGAAAACATTGGAAATGTTATTCAGCCCATCAAATTTATTACTCTGTGCGCTGGAGACACTACACTGAGAAAAAATCAGTTCAAGATCCACAACCAAGCTACATTACATTAATATCACACTAGTATTTATTGAGAAACTCCTGAAACACCATGCAGTGCTTAGTCCAACAATGAGAATATATTTTCAGTGGCAATTCATGATGTTTTTAAATGCCCTGGGCTTTGGAAAGTTAACAGAGCGTAAAAATATCAATTGTTCTCTTGGGATTTTATTTCACTTAACATTTAAAGAGAAGTTCTGGACCTCGCTTTATTTCTAGCCCTCAAGTTTAAAACATGAAACATGAATTATATTTGACAAACATAAGCTTGTTTCATCAGATATTATAAAAACAGAGAGCTGGGATATTGAATCACCATTTCTCTCTTCTGTCACATTTTGTAACGCATCAGTCACACCAATCTGTACTGCATATGTGCTATGATCTCCCACTTGAAGCATTAAGCAAGTTTTCCTGGTATTTAGATGATGAATTATCCCTGTAAAATCTCAAAATATGGATTGTGATTGGTGACAAGATGCCAAATTATCCTCTATTCTAATATAGACCACCTTGCCAGCCAGCAACTGAACATCCCTTGGAGGGCACCCTAACTTCCAGCTTTATTACAGAAGAAATCTCCAGACTATTGTCAATTGTCTCTTGGTAGTACAGAACTTTCATATCGCTGAGAAGAGAGATATTCCTGAAGATTGTTGCCTTGCACTCATCAGGACAAATACAAGAATACCAAATTTCAAATAACCATAACAATTTATATGTCGGGAGTAAAAGGTGCTGATTGGTTGGCAAGCTGACTCTCATTGGCAGAGACATTGCCATGGAGAAAGCCATAGGGAACTATAGGCTCCTCAAGTTCCAGGCAATTCAAAGGCGATGCAAGGCTTAGACATACGTCTCTGTCTGTGCAGAGTCTACATATTCTCCTTGTGTCTGTGTGGATTTCCTCTGGGTCCTTCAGCTTCCTCCCACAGTCTAAAGATGTGCAACTTAGGTGTATTGGCCATGCTAAATTGCCACTTAGTGTCAGGGGGTCCAGTAGGGTAAATAAATGGGCTTATGGAGAAAGAATTGCAATGTGGAATTGTGGTCAGTGCAGACTCAATGGGCCAAATGGTCTCCTTCTGCACTGTAGGGGCTCTATGATTCTATATTCCTTTTGTTTGCAGGGAACAGGACCCTGTGTGTGAATGTATGTCACTTGCAGCAGGCGTAAATGAATTTTATTTTAGTTGCCCAGGAGCTTGGGCAGTCCATAATTCCTCCTTTCCTTCTCCATGGCAATGACTCAGCCAATCAGAGTTGACTTGCCAACAAATGAGCAACCTTTTCTCCTGTGTTCATTAAGCTTTAGAGCCATACTTAAAACAATATAACATATATCAATTGTTATCTTGATAAAGTCTGTCTTAATTAGTGGAAAAGTTAATTTTGGTATAAGTTCATCTTTTACTAAGTTAATGTGAAATAGAAGATGCAGTAATGTTATAGAGATCAAAGAGTATCAGGTTTTATCCTGACCATTTTCTATCCTGTTTACAGCTTTGGTGGTATGGTGGCACAGTGGTTAGCACTGCTGCCTCGCACCTCCAGGGACCTGAGTTCAATTCCAGCCTTGGGTGACTGTCAGTATATTTGCTCATTCTCCTCACATCTGCGTGGGTTTCCTCTGGGTGCTCCGGTTTCCTCCAAAGATGTGCAGGTTAGGTGGATTGCGCATAATAAGTTATCCCTTAGCATCCCAAGATACGTAGCTTAGATGGAAATGTGTGGGGTTACGGGGAAAGGGCAGGGGACCGAACCTGAATAAGATACTCTGTCAGTGAGTCGATGCAGATTTGATAACCATGTGGCCTCCTTCTGCACTGCTGGAGAAACTCATAGTAGATTTGAGAAATTTTTAAAAATCAGGAATTCAAGTCACTAATAAAATTACCAGCAATAATTGAAATGACTCAGATCAGTTTAACAGAGGAACTGTCTGCATGAAGGTGGTATGAACACAATAAGAGATTTAAATGAGTATGAGATTTGAAGAAATATTTCTGATTTAAACAAGTATTTTGGATTTTAAAATATATGTTAGCTATATGTTAACTTTAAAATAATTGTACACTTTAGCCAAAGGCAGGCTGCTGTGAGGCATCATGAGATGAGGACTGAGTAGACAAACCACATTCTTTGGAACAATGAAACCACAGAATGTGCATAGTTTTATTCGCAAAAGTTACAAACAGTATAGTTCCCAAAGGTATTTTATGAATAGGACTGTTCAAGTTATCATGATAAGATAGTTCTTCTCAGACATAAGAATGTCAGCTGTCTGGTTAGGCCATTGACGGGAATGAGGATTGGTGGGAACTTTGACCTTTGTAGCTAAGCATCTGGGGTTGCTAATCGATGGGGGGGATGAAGCATCTGGATTCCATGAACCAATGAAATCCCATGATGTCAGCGGCTGGGGTACATGACAACTGTTAACATTGATTGATTTGTCCTAATAATGACTGGTTCATGACTGTCCGAAGGCGGGAAAGTAAAATTTGAGATATGTATAATTGATCTGTCTAATGCATTGTAACTTCAGAGTGTTATTGGAATGCCCGAGGCCTTGTATTCTAGTAAGGCATTGGACTGCACAATGCTAGCCTCTCCCATCGATCGTTAGTCAAATAAAGATACGCCTTTAACTGAGACACTGGCTTTGCGAGTCTTTGAATTAGCTGAAGTTTTGGCATTACTGGGTCTCTGAAAAGACCCCGCAACATACATTGTAGGGATTCTATAAAGAATTCAATTCTATTCTTTTTGTTGAAGCTGCTAACAGATGAACGAACCTTTGATTAATGTATAAACAGTGATGGGCAATCTAGGCTGGTGAGTAGGCGGCATGAGTGCCCCTCCTTCATCTCAGTGAGCCTCAGATTGAAATTAGGCTTATTTACCCCATGGATAAGATTAAATGCATTTAATATATGCCAAATATTTCATAACGAATAATAGAAAATGCTTAATCGTTCATATATTAATAGAACTGTCTTTGACTTCAAATGATAAGAACAAAATAAATATTTAAACTTTGGATGCAGTGAGTGTGCGCGTCTCTCACTGTCAATGTTGGGGGAATCAGCACACACCTCACTTCACTTGCCCTTTTTTGCCTGCGTATCTGTTCCGTCATACTGGGTAAAAACTACGCAGATGGAACTCAGCAGAATGTAGCACCTTGCGCATGATTAACAGTCAACTAGATGTCTCATAGACCGCACTCAAACCCTAGATGCACTGCATGTGGCCCCAGGTTACAGGTTGCCCACTTCTGGTATAACCACACCCTTGGTCTCCCAGAAAACAAGTGATTACTAAGCCGATACGAGCAAGTAACAGCAACATAGCTTCAACTGTCTAATACATGACCACCTCACATCTATTCATGCTTCCCTTAATGTTGCCATTTATAGTTATGTCCAGGTAGCTCTTTTAAGCCAATGAAGTAAACCACAACGAATGAAGCAAGTAACAGTGACAAAAGTAAACAAGAGACCCCATCCCTTCCCACTCAAGTCATTAGTTAGAAATCAAAATAAATGATAGATCAAATTTAGTCAGCAGACATTTGATTTAAAACAAAAATAATAACAAATTGACACCAGATGGAATCTAATGAAGAGCGCAATGCATTGTACTCAGGAGAAATATAAACGACACATGTATTCCATGAATACTCTTAAAATAGCAAAAATGAAATTGATATAGACCCAGACATGTTACGAAGATGTGCCATGTAAAGTCTTTACTAAAAATGTCATCTGCTGAATGGATATGTGTTGTAGAACTTTTTGAAAAGAATGTTTTATGCAGACAGTGAATTTTTGTCCACCCGTTGGGTTTACTCAATCTCTAATGGAAACATGTGGCTCCAAATCCCTGATATTGAATCCCTGCAGTTTTGAATATGCTCCATTTTGAAGGCAGGATTTCCAAGCCCTCTGCCCCCACTCGCAATGGTTTTGATTGTGGGTGGCAGAGTGGCACAATGCAACGGGCAGCAAAAGTATGTGCACGCCAACCTACCTTGGCTGGTCACTATTCCAAAATAGTGGAATAGCTGGTCAAAAGCCAGTGTGAAACCATTCAACATCCCATTAATGCAGGCTCAACAAGAATTTCCCATCCCTTGCCCAATAATCCACACACTGACTGCTGCACGTGGTGTTCGCTGAATGCCTGCGTCCCGGTCTCCATTAATTGCTCCAGGCCTTTGTCCAGGTAAGTACTGACATGTACTCACTGACACTTAGACTCACCTGTAGGTAAGGGAGGAAAGAATGAGTGACTGCATGAGCTGCCTCCAATATGGAGGAATGCATGGCTCTTAGGTTTCTATGCGACTACATTATGCACAGATTCTTACCGAATGGAAGCCACCCATTGACCTCTGCAGGCTCAGTCTGGTTCCTCCCCTGCTAGCTGGCCAGGCCATCCTTCTCCCATCTCTCTCCTGTTGTGTCTCAACTTTTCTTACACAAAGAGAGGAGATGGGGATGATAGCTTACAAGGTTTCACGCAAGTATCTCATACTTCCAGTCTTAAAGTAAACCATTGGATTGTGTGACATATCATTGATATACTGCAGATTGTCCAGAATGTTTCTGGGGCAGCTCCCTCAGAGCAGTGTTCCCATGCAAATAGAAGGATAATGCTCACAGAGATGTGTTCTTAATGGTACTGGTGCCCTCAATATCAAATCCCCTTTCCCCCTGCCCCCTCCTCAATAAGATCTGAACTCTCTATGAGGAAGGGTCAAGGACTCACAGTGCCCTCTTCACCTGCAGACGAGAAGGTTTGTAATGGGTCAATGAGGCATCACCTTATCTTAGGTCATATGGGATGCTTCCTTTGCCACTGAGACCCATGCCCCCTCTACCGTTTGGTGTGGTAAATGTGATCAGTTGAGGGTTCACTTACCCTGGCAGAGTGGATGAGGTCATTCATCCACTTCCTGCACTGGTAGAGGCCTTGGGCACTGACCTCCCCAGAGACTTCCTCCCATGCAGGTCTGTCAGATTAGCCTCCTCATTTTACCATTTGGGTACAGGACATTCCCAGTGACCTCCACTGCATGGAGAAAGACTTCCAGGGATACATCCCTGAATGTGAGGGCTGGCACTCCCTGTGATTATGTGGAGATGCTGGCGTTGGACTGGGGTAAACAGAGTAAAAAGTCTCACATTGTCTGCATCTTTAAGACTTGAATAGCAGGTTAGCTGAAAAGACTAGCATTCTAATCAGTATTCTGTAAACTGTGAGTGCCTTTATATGCCCTTCTCTGATCAGAATCTTCCACACACCTGACAAAGAAACAGCATTTCCGAAAGCTTGTGGGTTTACTATCAAATAAACTGGTTGGACTTTAACCTGGTGTTGTGAGACTTCTTACTGTGTTTACTCCCTGTGATTGGCAGGCAATCTCCTCAGTCAACTGTGGGTAAGTTGATACCTGAGTGCCTTTTAAATATGAAATTTGGGGATGTGATGGCATGTCAACCAGCCCACCCAACCATAGTAAAATGTCAAGAAATCCTCAATTGCATAATTAGGCCTGCATGCCACAAATTCCCACCAGCCTTTGTGGTGGAAAATACTTCAGCCTCCCTATGGGACACGGTCCCGGAATGGAAAACCCCAGCTGGAAAGTTGGCAGAGAGTAAGATGGTGGTGATCCTTATAAAATCAACCTTGTTAACAGGAGTCTGAAACATTGGCAGCCTCCCACATCTCTGGGCACACATTTCACCTAAACATCCCATGCATAGACAAATAACCTAAGAGTAAAAATCACAACGTACACATATGTAAAACCTAGAAGAATCTTGTCAATATGATGCATGGACCAGGTTACTTAATGTTCAAGACCTTCAGTGTTTCGTAAAGTAGGGATTCCCATTGCCTTGAAGCTGCCAATAGATCCACACTTCTCAGAGTAACAAAACAACCACCAAAAGATGTGAAGAAAATTATGTTATTTGTTCTCTAAAAATCCAGTCTCAAAGGCCTGAATTTTGCACTTTCCCCGTAGCAGCATGTTTTTAGAGTGGAGGAGAGGGGAATAAAGTTACAAGGATAGGATTCCCTCCAGGTTCCAGCCCATCCTACTACATAGTGATTTTAGGGTCAGGGGAGCAATGCCTCAGATGGGAAACTTTGCTTGCAACATTTAAAGGCCACTTCAGGGCCAATTCCCACCCAGCCTCAATTTCTGGGCTAACAGGAATATTGAACCTCAGCGGTCAAAGTCAGAGGAGATCAAAGTTAAACCTCAGGAGGGAACAGGGGCTAAGGGTGATGCCTCCATCAGAAGCCCCTTTCTGACTGGCGAGTGGGGGGGGGGGGGGGTGCCCTTCACGTAAAGTCGGGTGACCTCCAGAGCTTCCTCTCTCATTCCTCTGGGCTCTCCTCTCAGACACCAATCGCCCCTGCCTCCATGCCGCCCCCCACACCCCCCATCCCCATTTCCTGGGCAACATCCCAGGCCTTCTATACCTTCCCTTACTCTGTGACCCCTTAAAATTACCTCATTGGAGTGTATATTGCCTATGGAGCAATCAGATTTGACAGGCTTGTGTTGCCTGGGCAGGAAGCAAATTCCTGCTCACTGAAAAACGTAGGCCAAAGAAAGACACATATATGGCCACATTTTTAGAGGCATTACTTTAACATGTAATATTTTGAGCATTTGAAACCAATTGCTTTCACCCTAACGCTAAAATGATATTCAAGGTCAATGGAAAGGCATTTGTAGAAATATACATTTTAGGTAAAAGAACAATAATAATCTAAAGGAACTGAATGACTTCAACAAGCATTATGCATCTAAGTAATGTTAGCAGATTCTGTAATTTGTCGAATTCTATAAAGGGAATTGTAAAACCACATTACACAGTGAAATATGGTATTGAGGTTAACTTGATTTTAAATAAGGAAATAAATGCACATTTTTTCTGAAGACATTATGTAGTTTTGTCACACAGAACAATAGCTTATTACAATTGTTCTGGATAGATTAGTACATTTTCTTGTATCCTTGACTGCATTCTGCTCCATATACTAATTAGTTCTGCTGTGTAGGCTTTTGTTTTTGCATTTTTGATTTTCTTTCTCCCTGCCAATACTTGGCTTCATTATCCTTGGTTGCTCTTGGTTTTCATATTGCACTGAGCAAAAACGATGGGAGGATAGATATTCTTTTGAAGAATTGAGGTGAACAAGGACCGTGTTTGTGATTGTCTACTGGCCAGGATCTAAATTTGGAGAAGTCTTCACAGGGCATGTCTGTCAAGGCCTGCCTTCACCAGCTGGAAGGGTTGCCAACTGCTGCACAACAAATCAGCATCAACATCTGGTTCAGGGATCTTTGCATCGTAATGGTGGTTACCTTCTAGATAGCTCCAAGCCATGCCAGGAGACATCTACCATATTGGATATTGCGTGGAACGCATGTGTGTGCCAAGCCAATAATAAGTGCCATGTTTGCAACAGCTTCATGACCTTTCCTATGGTAAGGAAAGTTCAAGAAGAAAGTTGCAATGGTATCTATGTTTGTAGGTAATGCAAACATCCAAACATCCAATCCCTACAGTGCAGAAGGGGGCCCATGGAATCTGCACCCATTCTCCGAAACAGCATCTTACCAACGACCACCTCCTTGCCCTATCCCCGTAATCCCATGTATTCACCATGGTTGATGCACCTAACCTACCCCTCTTTGGGCACTAAGGGGGAATTTAGCACAGCCAATCCACCTCACCTGCACACCTTTGGAGTGTGGGAGGAAACAGGAGCACCTGGAGGAAACTCAGGCACACACAGAGCGAATGTGCAAACTCTACATAGTCACCAAAGGCCAGAATCGAACCCAGGTCCCTGATGTTGTGAAACAGCTGTACCAACCATTGTGCCACCATGTCAGGCACTAGGTAATAGGATATAATTGAGTGAAAAAGGATTGCTCCTATACATATTAGTCTCTTCATGTCAATCCAATGGTCTTCATTGCCCGGGTATTATTTGAGCACAGTAACCTCATCTGCATATTTACCAAGTGGATGCAATGCATTCATTGTGTAACATTCGGAGGGTCCCAAATGAATTAAAAGAAGAAACACTGGGTGGTTGGCGCCTCAGAGCACAGACTATCCTTTGCATCCATAGCCTTTGTCACCACTGAGAAATTCCATTATATCACTGGTTATTACCCAGATTGCATTGACAGTTTCTCTCATATCGTAATCAGCACTGGCTGACATCAGAATCCTGCCTGACATCCTAATTGATTGAATCATATTCCAGAATGTATTATGATCAAAAAAACCCTGAGTTAGTTTGATTCAACCATGAGTGAAAGACACTTTGAAAATGAAAACAGAATGAAAAAGAGAATCTTCATCATAATCTCAGTACAGTGTTTCCAATCTTGACTCATTTGATCTGGAGTGTATTTAAAACATTTTATGATTTCCAAGTGCCTTTTTATCTCTTTGATTTTCTTGTTCTGGCTCCTTTGCAGGAAAATGTAAAAATGTGACAGGGCAGAAAGAAATTGATAGAGGAAGCTTCTGATTATCTGTTAGATCTAGAATGATTTGATTTGTTTTTTTTTGTGTACTGGTATCCAGTTAAAAGTATTGTTTCTTGTGCACTATGCAGACAAAGCATACTGTTCATAGAGAAGGAAAGTAAAGAGTGCAGAAAACAATATTATGGCTCACAGTCACATGGGTACTTGGTCCTTCTCTCTTTTAATGAAATGCACATTTACAAAAATGTCCATTCTAATGTGCAAGACTGCAAAAAACTACAAAGGGTCATGAATGAAGCCCAGTCCATCATGCAACCAACCTCATATCCATTGACTCTGTCTACACTTTTGATTGCCTTGGAAAAGCAGCCAGCATAATCAAGGACCCCATGCACCCCAAATATACTCTCTCCCACCTTCTTTCATCAGGAAAAAGTTACAAAAGGCTGAGGTCACTTACCACTCCACTCAAGAACCACTTCTTCCCTGCTGCCATCAGATTTTTGAATGGACCTATCTCATATTAAGTTGATCTTTCTCTACATCATAGCTCTGACTGTAACTCTACATTCTGCACTCTCTCCTTTCCTTCTCTATGTATGGTATGCTTTGTCTGTACAGCGCACAAGAAACAATGCCTTCACTGTATGCTAATATATGCAACAATATAAATCAAACTTAACAAGATTCAAAAAAACATTAACAGGCGATTCACATATTCTCCAGGTGGGCATGAGTGGGGTCTGGAGTGCATTATCAACCACAGAATGTTATTTTAATTTGACACACCAAGATTTTCGTTAAAAGTTTGGGCTGTTCTTCTTACAGTTGGGGTGGCAGTGCCCCTTTCAAATTATTAATGGGCACTTCAAAAGAGGTATATACTGCCGTTGCTGTGCTTGCAGGTGTGTGTCCGTAATGCGTATCTCCATAAATAAAAATCTTATATCGCTGTGTAAAGATTAGCACTGGGATTCTCCCAAAAAAATTCAAAGTCCTCAATTCGTGGGAAATTTGGCAGTAAATTCCATTGGTTTTTTCAACATGATTTCCAGAATGAGTCTTTGACAGTCTGGGGGCAGGGCTTACTCACACCCAAGAGGCCGGCAGTATAGTGCTGAGCAGGTCATTGCGCATGCACCGATCTGTCAGAGCAGATATCAGTGCTTGTGCAGTACCACTGCATTGCCAGCCTCTCCATCACTGGCCAGCTTAACTCTCCGATTGCTGGTCTCCCGAACCTCTCTGGTCCAGCCCCGATGTCCTCACCCCATCACACCTGGCCAGCCCCAATCTCCTGATACCCCCTCGTTGATTCTTCCCCACCCTCCAGACAGCACCAACCCCCTCCCCCCTTCTAAAATCCTTATTAACTGGTTAGAAATTTTGGACATCAGGAAGTGAAATGGTGTCTGGGGAGAGAGAGAAAGAGAGAGAAAGGAATGTGTAGATTGACAAGGTATCTTGATCTGAGGAGTAATGTGCCGAAGAACACTCAGAAAGCGGGACTTTGGGGCTTGACACCTGGAGTTGTTAAAACTTCAGGAATCAATGTCCAGTTCAGCCATTCTGACCCATGCCAAGGCCCCCTTTAACTAGAAATTCTTACTTTCACAGATTGAATGTGTCATTTTACCTCTCCTCTCTGGATGGTTAAAGAACGGTCACAGGCATTCAGTTTCTGACCTTCGGGTAAGCGTTCTCCAAGGTAGCCTTCACGACACACAACAGCGCAGAGTCGCTGAGCAGACACTGATAGCCAAGTTCCACACACATGAGGACGGTCTCAACCAGGATCTTGGGTTCATGTCACACTATCTGTAACCCCCGTGACTTACCTGGGTTTGCAAAACCTCACTTACTGTACTGTCTGGAGACAATACACATCTCTTTAACCTATGCCTAATGCTCTTTCCACTCACATTGTGTGCATCTTTAAGACTTGAATAGCAGGTTAGTTGTAAAGACTCCCATTCTAATCAGTAATCTGTAAACTGTGTGTGCTGTTATATGCTCTGTCTGAGGCCAGTACTCTCCATTCAACTGATGAAGGGACAAATCCCGAAAGCTTGTCAGTTTACTATCAAATAAATTGGTTGGACTTTAAGCTGGTGTTGTGAGACTTCTTACTGTGTTTATCCCAGTCCAATGCCGGCATCTTCACATCATGGTTAAAGAGCCACAGTGAAGCCCACTTCAATTGCAAATGACAGCCTTCTTGCTCTGTGCAGTTCTATTCAGTTGAAATTATCTCAGAAATAAATCCAATTTAATATCCTTCCAGTGTTCTCACAACTCAAAATTGATGAAGACATAAATAGTAATGTAAGGATAAATGTGGTGGCACAGTGGTTAGCACGGCTGCCTCACAATGCCAGGATCCAGGGTTCAATTCTGGCCTTGGGTGACTGTGTGAAGTTTGCACAATCTTCCTACATCTGCAAGGGTTTCCTCCAACACTCCAAACATGTGTGGGTTAGGTTGATTGGTCATGCTAAATTGCCCTTTCGTGTCAGGGATATTAGTAGGGTAAATATGAAATCCAACTTTGAATTCAGGAGCGAAAGGACCATAGGGGTAAAGATTCACTCATAAAGCACAGCTTCTAGTGGTGCTGGAGAGGCTGTGTTGATTCCCCCGGGGCCAAACAATGATATCACTGCAGAGCAAAGTGTAGGGTACAGCCTGCAGTATTGCCTGACCCTGGGGAATTGACCTATGTCTGCGTTGCACCATCAGTACGAATAAAATACTATGCAATTTCTCTCCCCTTGAAGGTGATATTTGCTGCAGTATCCAAGGCACTTGCAGGTCAGTGAAATGAATGATCCATGTGAAAAATACTTCATGGCTCATATAAAACAAATCACTGTGGCTGCGACCATGAAACTTGGCAACATTATTAGTTTTGGGAGTGGCAGTGAAGCTACAAAGGATCACTATGCCTGGTGTTGCATCCATTAATATTCTAGCTCGCATCTTGTCAGTTAAAGCAAGCTCTGTGACTCTCTTTATCATTTCTCTGAATCCCCTCCACTGTCTTTCGATCCTTTTGAAGAAAATGTGCACAAATCTGCCTACAACTGTCCAGATCTAAAATGGTGGTTATGATACTGAACTACCAACTTATTAACTTCCACTATACTGAGTTTCAAAATTAAATTCAATAATCCTAGGCTGGCACCATGATAGTCACTATTTGTTGTAAAAACTGTTTGGTCTAAATGTTATTTGGTCCAATTATGACCCTTAAGAAGTCTGTCAAACTATTCTGCTGTACAGTTACCAGGTAACAGATAAATACCTGCTTGTTAGGGAACTAGAATGGCCAATAAATGATTTTGTTTTGATTTATTACTGTTACATGTATTAATATACTGTGAATAGTACTTTTTATTGTGCGCTACAAAGATAAAGCATAAAGACATAGAGAAGGAAGGGAGAGCAGGCAGAATGTAATGTTACAGTAAAAGAGTTTGAATAGAATTTTGAAAGTATAGGATGAAAGTAAGAGATAGAATTAGAGAGTATGCTGGGCACATCTTGCAGGAAGTTATCATACATCAGAGCCATCTTGGAAGAATGGAGATGGCCTTGCCAGTGTCATTCACACCCGAAGATTAAATTAAGAAAAAAGTGGTGTTTGCAAAATTTGACTAAAAAATGCTCATAAGACGTAGGCTGGAATTCTCCCATCCCTCTGTCAGTGGAAGTTTAGCGGGTGAGTTGGGAGAATATGAAACACTGTTGATGGTCGGGCAGGAATTTCCAACTTTTAGAACAGCACGGCTGGAGAATTCCACCCGTAATCTTTAAATGCCTGTGCCCATACGGGTTTAAGGTGTTATACATAGAGAAAAACATTGATTATGGAAGTAATAATAAATAACTGGAGGAAGAAGTGACTTGCAAGTGTTTTTCAGTATGGTGTAAACTCTAATAACACTGGACTTCTTTATTTCAAGTTATAAATAGTTTGATCTTGTCTTGTCCAGAAGGAACCACTTTGACTCTGCAAGAATTAATGGAACTGGTTGCTTCTTTGCCTTTTCAGATTCATTCCTGAGGTAGACCCTCACTGCTTCGTAAACCATGCCAGCACTTCTGCTGTCGATGATCATTGTGCTTGGAACAAGTCAGTGGACTGGCCAAGTGTGTCATTAAAGTCCATCTTCACTAACATAAAGCATATAACACAACTAATACTGCCCACATGTTTCTGCCTGTATGAATCATTGTTTGCCCCCAAGTTTTGGATAAGTGTCTGACACTCATGGCAATATTTTAGTACCAGAACCGCTAAACCTATTCATAACAATGTACGGTGCAAACTAGTTAATAAATCTTATGATCATTTGCTCAAACATCATCTCTGCACAGTTGAACCCTAATGCTAGCTTACAGGAAAAGGTTAAACTTTGTTGAGTTTACATGGTTGTTGGCAAGCCTTGTAATCAATTGATTCTTGGAAGTGTAAGCATCAAAACGCTTCAGTAATTGTAGCAAATGTGCTCCCCATACAAGTCTGACCTTTTTTAATGACATTGTGTATGCTCAAAAACAGCTATCCATTAAATCTGTTATGTTTTATTGTTTTTAATCAACACACATAGCTTCAATAAAATGTGGGTGCCTAGTTTTACACCCTGTTATTACTTAATGTATACATGCTATTACAGATGGATTATATCATTCTTGGACTGATGATGCACATTATTACTGACTGAAATTAGCTGGATTAGGGCAAATTAGAAGTCCAGCAGGCATAGGCATTCATATATGGCAAAGTTCTGCATTACTAACATCAATCTATTATTCACTAATGATACAAATGAATGCAATTTAATGCCGAAGAAAGGGAATTGTGATAAGTAAAATATTGCTGAAACTTAAGGTTTAATCAATTGTCAGTTGCTTGATCAAACATAAACCCGAGTGAAATATTCTCCAGTACTATGTTTTTGTTGTTTCCGTTAATAGGTCCATTTTTCTTTCCTCTTCTCCTTGATGTTCTGCCTCTTGCAGATGTGTGCACTCTTAGCATCACCGGGGCAAAACCCTGACATCTGAAACAAAATGATTCTTTGTGCTTACATTTTTAAATACACATTTTCTTGTGTTAACCCTGATAGTAAATCAAAATCGATCTCATTCGATAATTAGCAAAATGTTTACTCATTTTAAACAAAAGCTGGCTGCATAAAAAGCAACTCTGTCTAAAGAGACAGAAACTGATATGTCGGAGAAAATATCTGGGTCATTTTCAATGTTAGTGTGGGGTATGGAAATTGGGCCTGGGTGGGATGTGGTTAATACAGTAAGAAGTCTGACAACACCAGGTTGAAGTCCAACCAATTTATTTGATCGGATGTGGATGGGACAGGGTTGATGGGCTGAATGGCCTCCTTCTGGGCTGTAGGGATTCTATGTCTATGTAGAAGATTAATGGCAACAGATGGGCTGTCAGATTGATGGCATCTGCTTCCACTGTGTCCCTTTCTCTAGTTATCTCCTTGGATATATTATTTTGTCCTTGCTGATACCCATATTATGGATCCAGCTTTTAGCATGTAAGTGTCAATTCCCTTATCTCTGCACTTTGAAATCAACTCTTCTGTAGCTCATTGTTTTTACCCTTGTCACAAAGAAAAAACAATGTTTTTTCCCACTAGTATGCTGATTCGCACATGAAAACACCCCTTTAGACAGCTGCACTTATCAATCCCCTTTATTTCATCCCAATTTTATTTTTAAACCTTATTTTTCTTCAATACTTAACACTTAAAATCAATTCCTCAATTCAAACAATCTGAGAAGCTTTCGATTCTAAAACCTCTTAGCATTCAAAGCTTAAAAGCCTAATTGTAACCTCCGTTGGGAACCAGACAACTTTAGTGCCCAGATCTCATATGTATGGCTTTGATCAGATATGATGTGGAGATGCCAGCGTTGGTCTAGGGTAAACACAGTAGGAAGTCTCACAACACCAAGTTAAAGTCCAACAGGTTTATTTGGTAGTAAACGCCACTAGCTTTTGGAATGCTGTTCTTTCGTGAGGCGAGTGGAGAGTTCTGTTCACAAACAGGGCACGTGAAGGTGTGTGTGTGCCTTTATATGTCCTGTTTGTGATCAAAACTCTCCACTCACCTGACGAAGGACCAGTGTTCCGAAAGCTAGTGGTGTTTACGACCAAATAAACCTGTTGGACTTTAACCTGGTGTTGTGAGACTTCTTACTTTGATCAGATACCCACTTGAAAGAGTTAGGAAATGGCAGCTGGCTGGTTAGCTGGGTTAATTTTGGGTAATTATGAGGCTGCCAGTTGCAAAGGAAGCATTGGTAAATTAATCAACAGTTGCAATGAAGGGCTTCAATAAAATATGGGGTTCTTCAGCAGCCCACATTGCTTAAAGAGCATTGCTTGCTATTTTTTAGTAACTTGAGTAAACTCCCAAACAAAGCTACTTAATGGACATCACATACTTGTGTCATAGAACCGTACGATGCAGAAGGAGGCCATTTGGCCCATCGAGTCTGTACCGACAACAATTCCACCCAGGCCTTCTCCCTATGACCCCATGCATTTACCCTAGCTAGTCCCCCTGACACTAAGGGTGATTTGGTATGGCCAATCCATCTAACCCACACATCTTTCGACTGTGGGATGCACCAGGAACTTGTACCCTCGGAATGGAAAGATGTAGTTCGAGCATGTTAATAGGGTAGGTTACCAGGATTGGTGACCATCGTGCCTCCTTCACAGCTCACCTGTGAAAATGACAGTCAATGAAGACAATACAGGAATGAGCAAGGCAACAAATAATATTGCTCCACCAGTATGAATAATGCTGCTTCTGAAAAGTTTTAATGGAGGAGAAAAAATACAAATGTTCTTCGTAACCATGGCCAGGCTCTTGCACTCCAGTCAGTCATTGGTATGAATTTCTGTGAGGATCTCACGTTCAGGAAGGGGAGACCTATACTTTTTTGTCTGGCCCAGAGGAGTCCCCCTTCTCCTGATTGTCCCACGAGAAAGTTAAAAAAAACTGTCTGGATCTTTACTTCCCACTGTATTCAGCTGTTGGAAAAACCATAAAGACTTTCCAATCGGGCACTAGTTAACAGTACAAATGGGGTCAGAGGGCATTGTTTGATCTGAATATGATCTGTATATTTAAAAAAGGACCCCACTGGCATCCTTGCTGTCTCTTCAGAAGGGCAAATTAATTTATTGATCATTGGAATGGGGCAGGCAAATCTCCTGGCCAACTTTAACGCCCACTTGCCAGTTCTTCTGGGGTTAAACTCAGCCCTTCAATGTCCACTGATGAATATGATTAAAAATTTTATGGAGATGCCTGCATTGGGGTGGGGTGGGCACACTAAGGAGTCTCACAACACCAGGTTAAAGCCCAACAGGTTTATCTGGAATCATGAGCTTTTGGTGCGCTGCTCCTTCATCAGGTGAGAGGACTCCACTCACTTAATGAAGAAGCAGAACTCCGAAAGCTTGTGATTCAAAATAAACTTGTTGAATATGATTATAGCAAAACACTGTACATGATCAGCATAAAATTTGACTTAACTCATGTTTGCAAATTATATAAACAGGGGAATCAATCACTTTAATATGAACTGTGATACAAATTGAGCTTCACCTCCAGTGCAGAGAAGACCAATCTTAAAAATAACTCCATATCTCAACTGTTCCAGACATACCCAGTATAAGAATGACAGAAACATCAATGTTTTAACTACTTTCTCAATTTCCCCATTTATGATCACTTATAAACTTCCTCTGGTTAGGAATGCAGATCAATGGTCTACATTTACTGACGGTCCACTTCAGTCTTATAACTCAACAAACTAGAAGAGTCACATTTTCTGTGTGCTTGTTTGCTCTGTGAGTAAACCGAATTAACAACAAATACAATTCATTTCACGGAATGATGGGGGTTATCTTTCTACTCAATATTCTACTCACCATTGAAATGTGAAGGCGGTACATTAACATCTAGACTGCTTGAAGAGTCCTTTGTTGTACTTTATCAATTTAGGATAAAAAAAGACTAGGAACTCTAAAGCAGACCTGCCCTGTAAGTGTTAGTCTTACCTCATGATTCATGAGTAATAAAGTCAGAAAATGATAAATGGAAAGATGCGCTGCTTAGGTGCACTGGCCATGCTAAATTCACCCTCAGTGCACCCAAACAGATGCCAGGTTGTGGCAAGTAGGAGAGTTTTGCAATAACTTCATTGCAGTGTTAATTTAAGCATTCTTGTGACACTTTAAATTTGAATGAAGTCCACACTGCACCATCATTTTGTGCTCTGTCTTTAACATAGAAAGTAGAATATCTTATGGAAATACATCCAGAAAGTTTTGTTGGAACATGGTTGAGATGCAACAGTTGAAGTGGAAAATATTTCATATAATGGGGAGCTATTATTAATATTTTAATATAAAGAAATATGCCATCTTACTTAATGTAACAGAACAGCGATGTGAAATACATTACATAAAATTACACAGAACTTTACAAAGGATTACACTATAATGTAGCTCAAAAACAGGCTATTAATTTATACTGGTGTTTATATTCCAAATGAGTCTCCTCCCAAAACATCTACCCTATCTTAGTTTCCCGCTGTCTTTCTGTTCCCTTTTCTGCCATGTGCTTGTCTAGTTTCCATGTGGAAGTAGAACTTGGGAGTACGGAGGGACCTGTATGTTCTGGTGCATCAATAACAAAAAGTGTTATGCAGATGGAGCAAACGATTAGGACAGATAGAATGTCAGCGCTTATTGCAAGGGGAATTGAATATAAAAATAGGGAATGTTAATGCAGCTGTCTGAAAAGTTTAAAGTTTATAGTTTTAAACTTAAGTTTGCTTGTTAGTATCACAAGTAGGCTTACATTAACACTGCAATGAAGTTAGTGTGATAATCCCCTAGTTGCCACACTCCGGTGTCTGAGGGAGAATTTAGCATGGCCAATGCATTAACTGGCACATCTTTTGGACTGTGGGAGGAAACTGGAGCTCCCGGAGGAAACCCACTCAGGCATGGGGAGAACGTGCAGACTCTGTACAGACATGACCCCAGCTGGGAATCGAATCTGGGTCCCTGCCCCTGTGATGCGGCTGTGCTAACCACCGTGTCACCATGTCACAAGATGTAAGACCGCATCTGGATTACTGGATTATAGTTATGGTCTTCTTGTTGTGTTAAAAGCAGATGAGAGAAGGTTCACTCAACTCATTCCTGGGTTGGAAGGCCTATGAATAAAGTTTCAACAAGTTAGGCCTTAACCTATTGGAACTTAGAATGACAGGTGATTTTATTGAAACTGATAAGATCCTGAGGGGCTTAAAGGGTGGATAACAGAAGGGTGTTTCCACTTCAGGAGAAGACTAGAACCAGAAGCCAAAATTTAGGAATTAAGTTGTAGACGAGTGATTTCTTTTTTTCTCTCAGAAGGACATTTGTCTGTGGAATTCTATTCAACGATGAGCAGTGGAAAGTGGATGATTGAAAATGTTCAAGGTTGAATTAGATTTTTGATAGACAAGGATGATCAAGGGTTATGTGGGGCAGACAGGAGCTGAGACTATATCAAGATCAGCCATGATTTTATCAAATGACAAAGCAGGTTCAAAGGGCTGAATGGCCTCCCATTAAGTCCTTTATTCATAAGCTATTTTCATCAACCACTTTCTGTGACAACAACTTTCATGTTTTAACTACTTCCATAGAGAATGTGCTTATCGTTACTCTCCTATTGGATTTTAGCAACAATCTTGTACCTGTAGCCTGTAGTTTTACACTGTCCCTACATTCGCTCCACATCTATCCTGTCCAACTCATTACATTACACTGTAGCTCAGAAACAGGCCATTAGTCTATATTAGTCTTGCCTCCACATGATTCTCCTCCTAAACCATAATTTTAATGATCACTATTATTTAAATCTTTTTTTAAGGGTAAAAGCCCCATTTGTTCAATCCAAATAGCTGTAATCACTCAGTTCTAGGATCATCTTTGAAAATCAACTTTAAAAACAAAAGAACATAAAAACTAAGAGCAAGAGTAGGCCATTTGGCTCCTCGAGCCTGCTCTGCCATTCAATAAGATCATGGCTGATCTTTTCACGAACTCAGCTGCACTTACTGGCCCATTCACAGTAACCCCTAATTCCTTTACTGCTCAAAAATGTATCTATCCTTGCCTTAAAAACATTCAATGAGATAACCTCAACTACTTTACTGGGCTGGGAATTCCACAGATTCACAACCCTTTGGGTGAAGAAGTTCCTCCTCAGCTTTGCACTTCCTCCAGTGGGCAGGATTTTCCCCCACTTGCAAGGCATGTTTTAGTGATGGCAGAGGCAGGATCTTCCAGTCCTGCAGCTGTGAACATGGCGGTGGGGGTGGGAGTGTGGTTACTGGTGGGATCGGAAGATCCTATTGGAAGTAACAGCCAGAAAATACTACCTGCTGGCTGGGATTCTCTGGTCTCACCCATTCCAGGATGCATTATGATCGAAAAAGGAAAGTTTGTCGTTCCAACCAAAACTCCATTCACTCTCAATGGCGCTGGAAAATCCTAGCCGCAAATGACGATGGAAGATTTTGGCCTTCGTTTCTAAATCCTTATTTTTATACGATGGAGACCAGAGTTGTGCATGGTTCTCCAATTATGGCCTGACCAGGGTTCAATACAAGCTTTACACAATTTCACTGCTTCTGAGTTCACTACCCCTAGAAATAAATCCCAGCAATTGGTTAGCATTTTTAGTTGGTTAATTCAGTAATGTTTTTAAAAATTTGTCTACTTGGATCCTTAGATTCTTTTATCCTATTCAATTTCTTTTTACTTTATGGGAAGCACAGTAGCAATGGGTGACACGGTAGCACAGTGGTTAGCACTGCTGCTTCACAGATCCAGGGACCTGAGTTCGATTCCTGGCTTGGGTCACTGTCTGTGTGGAGTTTGCACATTCTCCTCGTGTCTGCATGGTTTTCCTCCGGGTGCTCCAATTTCCTCATACAGTCAAAAGATGTGCGGGTTAGTTTGATTGGCCATATTAAAATTGCCCCTTAGTGACCTGAGATGCGTCGGTTAAAGGGATTAGTGGGTAAAATATGTAGGAATATGGGGTTAGGGCCTGAGTGAGATTGTGGTCAGTGCAGACTTGATGGGCCAAATGGCCTCTTTCTGCACTGTCGGGTTTCTATGATCTAATGATTTCCGATGAATTGGTGATTTTTCTATTACTCTTACCAAAGTTCACCATCTCATATTTATCGAAGTTAAAATTAATTTTGCCACTTAATTGCCAAATGTGCAAGTTTGCTCATCTTATTTTGTATTATATCGCAAATGTCCTCAATGCTGGTCATATTCTTCCTCCTCTAGTTTGTAACCAATGGCAAATTTTGATACATTGATTTGGACTGAGAAACAAGAAAGTTATGAATGAAAGTAGACACAGTGGTGATCCTTGTGGAACAATATTTTCTATTTTTCTCAAATTGGAATAACTAACCTTTAAACCAGGTCTCTGCTTTGTATTTTTAGCCAATTTCTGATCCATTCAGTTGTGTCCAATGCTCTACCTTTCATCATGAGCCGATATATGGCGCCTTATCAAAATCTTGTTGAAACTCCATGAAGTCCTTTTATTTTTTCCATTGAACTCCATTGGTTGAGTTCAGAGTAGCATAGCCTTTCAAAATCCAGGCTGACCTTTTAAAAATACTTTTTGCCTTTAGGTACTTAGGTACCATCACTTCTTTTAGTATAGATTCCAGTATCATTCATATCGTTCAATACCTGCCATTAAGCTGAATCTTGTATAACTATGGGTGAGATTTTACAGGCTCGCTCGACTGGAGACTGGAAAATCCCGCCTGGGCCAATGGACCTGTCTATTGCCCACCCTCGCCCGCTACAATTCCCACAGTGGATAGGGCAGTAGAATTCCGGCGTATATTTCTTGTAGGTTGGAACAACAGGAGCTGTCTAGCAACCTTCAAGTACTACCTCCCCATATATACATTATCTTCTTCTTAGTTTTCTTGAGTTTGGTTGTACGCATGCCATCAGGACCTGGGAGTATATCTTATTTTGTTTCTTCGTTTTGCAGATTTGTCAATTATTTTCTCTCTCTCTAACCAAACTGTGAATAGTATTATTTTTAAGATGATTGTCTAGTTCACTAGTAAAAACTGAGTTGGAGTAGTTCTCAGCACTAACACCATTTCTCACCACTACTCTGTGAGTTGAATGACTGTGTCATCCTACTTTAATTTTCATTTTGTTAATTATCTGCATACAAAAACTTTATTTACTTTTATAATCTTTGCTCAATTGATTTCATAATTTTGCTTTACCCTTCTCATTTTTTAACTTATCCCTCAAGTTCCTCATATTCCTTTTGACCTCCTCTCTTTTAGTAGATAAGGACTAATTGATCCCAGGAACTTGGGTTCAATTCTGGCTTTGAGTGACTGTCTTTGTGGAGTTTGCACATTCTTCTCGCATCTGCATGTGTTTCCTGCGGGTGCTCCAGTTTCCTCCCGCAGTCCAAAGGTGTGCAGGTCAGCTGGATTGGCCATTAGCCTACCAATTAATACTTGGATATACAATTCCTCCAGATTTGAAGGAGTCTAGGAATTGTGAAGGGTTGCGTAGAATCATAGAATCCCTAAAGAGGCCATTCATCCCAGTGAGTCTGCATCAAATCTCCAAAAGGGCATCTTACCCGAACTCTCTGACCCTCCCTATCTTGTAAGACACCCATTTACAATGGCGAATCCATCTAGCGTACATGTCTTTGGACACCAAAGGGAAATTTAACATGGCCAATTCCCCTAATGGGCACATCTTTGGACTAAAGGGCTGGACAAAGTTTACGTCAGATTTGGGAGATAAATTAGGATCTGGGGGAAAAATTAGTGCACAGAAGGGTCACTTCCTTTCCTTATATGATTTAATAGAAGGATCACAGACAACTTCAGAGAAATATGGAAGGTTGTTGTAGCTGATGTATTTACATGTTTTAAATCAGTCAGGTCACAAGTTAATGTTGGATTAAGATTCCAATTAAATTACCTAATTTTAGATTGTGACGCCTCTGACTTAGCAGACATTACTAAAACAAGAGACCTTTGTGCATCTCTACAGAGTTAAATAAGCAAACGTCACAGTGTGGAATATATAATCACGTCCAGTGTTCCCAAGGCAATAAATTGGAAAGAAACAAATTATGAGGAAATGAGGATGAAACTAAAAGAAAATAGCCAGAAAAGAAAGAGATTGTTCACGGTAATTATTTTTTGTCTTTGCTTATTTGAGCCATTCCAACTAAGGAAACATGCAAAGCAGTGGAAAGCAACAGCGAGGCGGTGTGCAGTGTACAATGAAGGGAGAAACGGAGAAAAATGATGGGAATTACTGCCATAAAAATCAAACGGACTTAATTTTCCTGCATTATAATTTAACCCAGGATGAGATGATGAGATTTAATGATAAGATTAGGACTTCAGCCTATGATAATGACATTTTAGTTTACTTCAGTCACCTACACACAATAGTAGTTTACATTTTAAAAATCAGATTGATTTGTCTTGCACTAACATCTATGTCATCTCCTAACATAACTCAGTGATAGTTATTTTAGCTGCTGTCTGTGTGTTTAATGCTTATCCTGAATTCCTTAATTTATAAAGATTTATTAATCTAATTAATTATCTGGATTTTTAGTGGCACTACAAAACAATAATGAAAATAGATAATGTTGTTTCTTTGCTTAATCCTCTTTATATGAGCATTTTGGTGAACATAATATGATGCAAATTGCAGTAAACCCAATTTCAAAACGTATCAATACAGCCATCAGTAAGCAGTATACTAACATTATGCTATAGAAGATATGTTCCTAAAAGACATCCCCAATTGTTATTTGCTGTGAATCTTTTAAAGTAGACTCATTATGGTGAATCCCTTGACAATGATGTTATGATGCCTTGGGGCCTGGGGTTATATGTATTATTTATGTGAAAATCTTTGCCGCTCCTTCCTTCGCCTTTATGTATTTCTGCTTTGTTTACACACACAGTAACAAAAATACCGATATGTTATTCTACTGTAACTTCAGAGTTGCCTTTGCTCCAGATTTGTAGTTTTGGATCAATGCCAGGTTTGTCTACTATTTATCATTATTAGTACCGAATTATCTGTACTTTCAGGTCAGGTGTAAATACTGCTGAAATGCAATTCTGTTTTCCCTTCCATTACCTTGAAAAAGGCATCTCCATACAGGCCTCATTACATTTCATTACTTTTACATAGCATTACTTAAAATGTACAGCACAGCAATGAACCATTCAGCCCACAGCTCTGTGACGATGTTTATGGACCAATGAGTCTCTTCATTCTGCTCTGGCTAACCCTATTAGCATGACCTTCTAAACCATTCTCTCTGTGTGTTTATCCAACTTTCCCTAAGCGCTATTTTCCGCAACGACTTCTTATAATTGTAAGTTCCACATTGTAATCACCTTCCGGCTAAAGAGGTTTCTCCTGAATTCCCTATTGGATTTATTAGAGTCTGTCAGTTTCTTGTGGCTGTGAGTTTTGGCCACATCTTCCCTACATCTACGCAATCAAACCCTACCCGGCATGGTGGCACAGTGGTTAGCACCACAGTCTCACAGCACCAGGGAATTAGGTTCAATTCTGGCCTCAGGTGACCGTCTGTATGGAGTTCGCATGTTCTCCCTGTCTGTGTGGGTTTCCTCCGGGTGCTCCAGTTTCTTCCCACAGTCTAAAGATGTGTAGGTTAGGTGGATCAGCCAAGTTAAATTGCCCCTTAGTGTCAGGGGATCATCATAAGTGGGATCAGAAGATCCTGCCAGCAGGAAGAGCCAGAAAATTCGGCCCCATTTCTTTCAGTGTTTTATGTACCTGTACCCTGTTGTTACCCCATTCACACACTGAGGTGGTTATTTTAGCCAAAGAATATTGTACCGATAAGGTAAGACCCATCTGTTTGGAAGTCTGGATTTAGCCCTAACTGCTGATTACCATAAGTAGAACTTGTCAGGGGGTGTCAAAAGCAGACACCTGCAGTTTAGTACTCAAGTACTTTTTCAATATGATAGTCACGGAGAAGTATGTGGGCTCCTTGCACTGGAGGTGTGGTTATTCTTTCTGCCACATTGAATAACCAAGGGAGGGGATACAGCATTTAAGGTCAAGGTGGACAAAGCCTGGAGGAACATCCTGTAATAACAGCGTAGGGAGGGTCACCTTCACAGCCTCCTTTCCGTCACTCCTGCAATGGGAGGATAAGAGTTAAAGGCTGTCTATGAAGGCAATGAATTCTTCATGTTGGGACTGTTTTCTTCATCGGGGATTAGACGAGTGTGATGACTTCAATCAGACCATTGAGGTTGGCCTATTGGAGTATGAACTCCCTGATTAAGGAACCAATTGATGGGCCAATGGGGAGTCTTTTTAACGGGAGTGTCAGCTCCTTTGACACCCCAGACGTAGATGACTAACTGCTAGCACTCTGTGTACTGCTGTTAAAGTTTGTAAGTAAAGGGACTTTGATGAAGAGACTTTTGCCTCCATAGACTTATTACAGTGAGGCAGCACAGTGAATTCTGATGTTTTGTGCCAGTTGGCTTCACCTCCTCAGTTTGACAGAGCATGACTAAAACACACTAACCTGGGCATTCCTGGCAGCCATGTATGCGCTAGCTGGTCCCCTCAACATATCATCTTCTTCATCCTCACTATCCTTCGTCTTTCTTCTCTTGGATCTCCAGTCCTCATTACTGTATAATGCTCTGCACGGCACAGCAGGCCACAGCCATTCTGGAAAATCTGACTGATATATATACGGAAGGGCAACCCCAAATCAGCCCAAGCACCAGAATCGCATCTTCAGTGGACTGTTTGCCTAATCACACCTCTGTATTGACTCTGCTTCAAGTGAATAACTCCAGGAGCTTTGACTGGTATGGTGTTAATGCATCGTGGCAGCTCCTTTGGAGTCTGACATGATGATCTTTTGGTGGCTACAGGTGAGCTGGACATTGATGGAGTGGAACTCCATTCAGTTGATGAAGATAGACAGATTTTTAATCAGGAATGGGTTCAAGGTTTATGGGGATAAGGCGGGAGAGTGGAGTTGAAAAGATTATCACATCAAATCAGTCATGATCTCATTGAATAGCAGAGCAGATTTGATGGGCTGAATGGCCACCCCTGCTCCAGATTCCAGCCTGATCCGATGGCCCCTTTGGTTACCACATGTACGCCATGAATGGACCTCTGAGAAGCCAGAATGGCAAAGCTGAGGGCTGATACATTTTGAGCCAGTCTCATCAGCTGTGAAATGTGCTTAGATGCCAGTCCAGGCATACATGGTATTGGTCACATGAGAGAAGAACTTCGGGCAGCCAATCACAAGGTTTTACAAATCTCACCAATAGATCCCATAGATGATAGAATAGTTAAGTTCTGAAAATTCAGAATTTCGCAAAATAATTCTGAAAATATGTCTTTACGTTGTGAAATAATAAAACAAGATCTCCCATGGTGTACACGTAACATCCAGTTTTTGTAAACCACACTTCACACTTCAGTAATTGCTAATGTAACTAGATATAACTTTCAAAAACCCCATTATGCTCTGACAATACTGAGAAGGCATCAGATTAGTTCTACTATCTGTTGTTCTTAAAATAATTACCCTGGAAACCTGACAAGCAGCTACATGTAAAGATTCAATAGTTTTCCAAAAGCCAGGTCTAATTGAACAGCTCAGATAGTTCTTTCCATGATAATCACTGACACATGGGCCCATGTGTTGCGTGTTATGTCTCTGAGATGCACAGAGATGATACACTTCAGCTTCAACATGTGTACCAGGAGATTTATTCTATACTTTAAAATGTCTGCTCATGTCTGCTCACAGTTGATTAACTCAGTTTAATTTCTTTTTCCAGAGAACTGATCACATACAGTGCAGAGCAGAATAAACAGACACAGCAAGAATCCCTACAGTGGAGGCCATTCAGCCTATCAAGTCTGTACCGACCACAATCCCACCCAAGCCCTATTCCTATAACCCAACAGATTTACCCTGCAAATCCCTCTGACACCAGATTCAATTTAGCTTGGCTGGTCAACCTAACCTGCATATCTTTGGACTGTGGGAGGAAACCGGAGCAGCTGGAGGACACCAACGCAGGCAAGAGGAGAAAGTGCAAACTCCACACAGACAGTCACCTGAGGCCAGACCTTGGTTCCTGGCACTTGAGGCAGCAGTGCTAACCACTGTGCCACCGCGCCACCCAGCAGTTGAGCACTACAGCCAGCATTTTCCAGTGAGCATTCCCGCGGTGGAGGCAGCATTTCATTGACTGCCGGTGGAATGTCCAGTCTCACTGAAGTCAATGGCAATTTGCATGGCTCACCCATCCCACCACTGGGGAACCTCTGGGGAGGGGTTGACATCGGCAGGATCGGAAGATCTAGCCAGCAGGGAGAACCATCAAAGTCTGCCCTAAATTGTGAAACTAAAGCCACTAACCTTCGTAAACAACAAACGTATGTACATTGAGTCATTTCTTAGAGTTCAGCTTGTCGGTTTTCACTGAGTACAGAGATAGCCTTTGAGATATGAAATTCTCTGATGATGGCATTAGGATCTACAAACTTGACATTGTGGTTCTGTATGATCAACTTGGTGACTTGGATATGCAACATTGAAGTAGCAATCAGGCAACTGTGATCAGTTTTATTCTCACCTTCTCCAAAAGTCACCAGAGTGCTTCAATCTTTTGAGGGGCCTTCTTTCTTCATTCTCTTTCTCTCTCTTTCTCCTATCCATATCAGAAACTCCCAACTCTGACATTCAGGCTGCCATCTTCTCAAGGATCTCCAAGTGGTGCTCCATTATTAGGAACCAACCGACAATCCTTATCTGGAGCTGAGCATGCTCCCTGGACACCCACATGTACCTGAAGCAGTGTTCTAAAGTCAGGACAGAAATCCTCCCCGCTGTTTTCCCTCATTTATGCTTTGCTTCTTGTTTCTTACAAGCTCATCTCAATAATTGATTTTCTCAGGCATGCTTAGGCCTCTTATTCATGGTTAGTTCAAAATTTAGTCCTTTTACAGCAAATTTTATAGATTGCTGTTCAGCGGTGTCTTACCTCAAGACATTATCAATCCATTCTGCTGATCCCCTAGCAACCCAAGATTTGTCCTTGGTAACTAGGTACCTTTGTCTGACAGAAAGACATCTATCTGTTAATACTCTGTTCCTCCGCTTGTGGTTTAATGTTTAGTCATCGTAACAGTTCTCTTTTGTATTCAAGTTCTCCTTGTTGCTAAAGATCTATAAAACAGACCATTCCCTCACCCAGACTTTGTTTTATCAATGTTGAAGCAGCAAATTTAGTGAGTTGGATTCTAATGGGCTACGATCACATCAAATTTTGTGGAACTAAATCTGACCCAATGTCAATTCAGTGGACCTTAATATTTAAGCTTATCTAGTTTTAATAGACAATAGGTATGATTTTATGGCCTCTGAAACCCTAAAATCCTGCCCCAGGGTCAATAGACCTTTCTGCCCCTCACCCACTCCAATTTCCGTAGCAGGTGGGGCGGTAAAATTCCAGCCAATATGTCCATTTTTGTTTCATTCCAAGGTACATTTCTCATTTGGAAAGCACTTGCTTTGTTACCTTTGGCTAATTACCTAATGGTCCCTTTATTTGTTTATCTATCATATTGTCAGTTCACTTATCTGAACATAGATGTGTTTTATGAATAGTTTTAGTGGTCCGTGAGTTGTCCATTTCATCTACACATCAATGGTGGGAGTTGAGCAAAGTTTTGAACTATTGTACTATTCATTCTAGTTTCTGGAATCAGATAGTTTATATCTGAGCTTGATTTAAATTTGTTGCAGTCAAACTCAACCTTACAACGAGCGTTAAGACAGATTAATCAATCTTTATACTATTGGTGAACAAGTGGTCTCCTTCACTGTAATATCAATATACAATTTTGCCGTTTGTAGTAAGGAGTATTTAAATAGATCAACTGTTAACTGTCCAATCATTTATGCTGTGTCAGTAAACATAGCAAGATTAAAATGAGGCGTTTTATGAATGTCAATTGGCAACCCGCTATCTGCCGTGTGCAAGAGTGAATCAGCTTTCTCTCTCTTCCTTTGCCAGTCTTCTATATCTTCAAGGAACTGAATTATTGTTACAATAATAATAATCTTTCACAGTTAATTGAAACCACTTTGATCCACTTGTACCTGACTGGAGCAATTTTGTAAAGGGACAAAGGGGATCTATTAAAGCCTTGACTCCTAAACACTAAGCATCTTCAAAGGGATTTTGTATGGAGATATACCTCAAAACAAATCGCTTCTGGTGACAAAAATGCTCCTGACAGAGTCAGGATCAAACTGTGAGGCATCAGTGTCTGTACCTAACATCATCAGTTGTATCCTCTAACAGATGGTGCTCAATATGGGTGAATACTGAGGACCTGCTGTGCAGGTGAACAAAGTCCAAAAGAATCTTGCATTTGGTAGATGTGGAGACATACCAATTTGAAGTACAAAATGAGATGTGACTAAGAAGAAACACCACAGTAATTTTAGAAACATGGCCATAGACCTCCCTGCTGGTAAAGGCTGATGGAAGCTGTGAGAGATGGTTTAGTTTTCCAAAGTCCAAGCACATGTAGGTCAAAAACTTGGCATTCCAAGATCGCATTAATGAATGTCTTTAGGATATGGGAAGTGTTTCATAGGCGGTAATGCAATACCAATCATAGAATAGAATCAGAGCATTCCTACAGTGCAGAAGGGGGCTATCTGGCCCATCGAGCCTGCACCAACCACAATCCCACCAAGCCCTATCCCCACAACCCCATGAATTTACTTTGCTAGTCCCCCTGACACCAAGGGGCAATTTAGCATGGCCAATCAACCTAACCCGTATATATTTAGACTGTGGGAGGAAACCCAGATGAAATCCACAGACACAGGAAGAATGTGCAAACTGCACACAGTCACCTGAAGTTGGTATTGAACTCAGGTTCCTGGCATTGTGAGGCAACAGTGCTAACCACTGTGCTATCGTACCACCCCATAGGTATGTGGCAAAGCAGCTGTTCTATATTCTAATATCTTTAGTACATAGATTTGGGATAGTTAGGTTTTAGGAATGAAATAGTTTGGACCAGTACTCATATCTGTTTAACTGGTGTTCTAGTTTGACGTCTGCATGACCAGTTCAGATCAATGTTCCTATTTTCCCATTTGACTGTTGATTTACTTGTGGGTTGATATTATATTAGAAAGATCCGCTGTGCAGGTGAACAAAGGCCACCCATTTAAGTATTGATGTACAATCATTGTATAAGTTCTATGTCATTCCAGGAGAAGTTTTTGATTTTGACTTGATTTGATTCATTATTGTCATATGTATTAGCACACAGTGAAAAGTATTTCTTCTTGTGCGCTACACAGACAAAGCACAGTGTTCATAGAGAAGGGAACGAGAAAGTGCAGAATGTAGTGTTACAGTCATAGCTGGAGTGTAGAGAAAGATCAATTTAATGCAAGGCAGGTCTATTCAAAAGTCTGATGACAGCAGGGAAGAACCTGTTCTTGAGTTGGTTGGGACCTGACCTCAGACTTCTGTAGCTTATTCCCAATGGAAACTGACGGAAGAGAGAATGTCTGGGGTGCGTGGGGTCCTTAATTCTTTATCGAAGGAGCAGGAAGTGTAGACAGAGTCAGTGGATGGGAAGTTGGTTTGCGTGATGGATTGGGCTTCATTCATGACATTTTGTTGTTTCTTGCAGTCTTGGCAGAGCAGGAGCCATACCAAGCCGTGATACAATCAGAAAGAATGCTTTCTATGGTGTATCTGTAAAAGTTGGTAAAAGTCGTGGCTGACATGCAAAGTTTTCCACTCCCACCCACAGCGGGAACAATGACAAGCATGGAAGCAAGATTTGACCAAAAAAATCAGCTTCCTGACATTAGGAAATTAGCTTGGAACCATGTTGTCCCGGAAATTCATGGCTGGTTAAACACGGGTTGAGTGTCCCACAGATTTACATTGGAAGCCCCATTTGTATGTTTCGAATGGTTATTAAAAGGCCAACATATCAGAATCTTAACTCCCTCTAAATGAAACGTCCCACCAGTGAGAATTCAGAACTTCTCATTCATGACTGTACACAAGCGGTGGGCACCAGGCCCTATTCCTGTATCCCTACATATTTTACTCGTTAATCCCTCTAACCTACGCATCCCAGGACACTAAGGGGCAATTTAGCATGACCAATCAACCTAACCCGTACATCTTTCTTAAATGAATTGACAGTAGAAATAGTAGATACTTGGTTGCAATCTTCCAAAATTCCTTAGGTTCTGAAAATATCCCAATGGATTGAAAGACCATATATGTAGTAATACATATATTCAAGAAAGGTGGAAAAAAGAAAGCAGAAAAATCTAGGCCATAGCAACTGTCATCAAGATAAATTTCCATTTTCAAAATACAGTTGATAGACTGACGACAGAAAGATAGGTGGGAAATCAAGTTATGAGGAGGACACCAAGACCTGAACATTCCATGAGTTTCACGGTGACAAGAGGTGCACTCAACAGGAAACCCCATTGACAATGGTGGAACCAGAAGATCCCATCACCAGCCAATGATGGGTCAACCATCCAGGACCTTGGTGAGACCACATTTGGAATATTGTTTGCAGTTCTGGTCACCTCATTTTAAGAAAGAAGTGGAAGAAGTGGAGAGAGTGCAGAGGAGATTTACCAGGTTGCAGCTTGGTAGGTCTTAAGAGAAAAGGTTGAGGGAGCTAGCGCTTTTCTCTTTAGAGCAAAGGAGGATGAGAGGCAACTTAATTGAGGTTTATAAGATGATGAGGGGGATAGATAGAGTAGACGTTCAGAGACTATTTCCCTGGATGGATGTAGTGGTTACTAGGGGGCATAACTATAAGGTTCATGGTGGGAGATATAGGAGGGATGTCCGAGGTAGGTTCTTTACTCAGAGAGTGGTTGGGGCATGAAATGGACTGCCTGCTGTCATAGTGAAGTCAGACACTTTAGGAACTTTCAAGTGGTTACTGGATAGGCACATAGAACACACCAGATTGGTAGGGAGTGGGATAGCTTGATCTTGGTTTAGGACGAAGCTCGGCACAACATCGCGGGCCGAAGGGCCGGTACTGTGCTGTACTGTTCTATGTTTTATGTTCTATACTTCTCCCTGACATGAAACACACCCTGACAGTTTGCAAGGGAATATAGATAGGTTAATTGAGCAGGCATAAATTTGGCAGATATAATGTATAATGTGGGAAAATAAAAGGATTCTTCTTTTGTAGGAAGAATAGAGAAGCAAAATATTATTTAAATTACGAGAGAGTGCAGAATGTTACAGTAGAGAGAGATTTGGGTGTCCTTGTATCTGGAGAAAAGATTAGCATGCAGATGCAGCAAGTAATTCAGGTGTAAATGGAATATTGGCTTCTATTGCAAATATGGAATATAAAAGTCGTGAACTCTTGCTGCAACAGTAAAGAACTTAGAGTATTGTGTACAGTTTTGCTCTCCCTAATTAAGAATGCTAAACCTACATTGGAGGTAGTTCAACAAAGGCGAAATATGTTGATTCCTGGGATGCAGGGGTTGTCTTAAAAGGAAAGATTGAACTTGTGGAGCCTGTACCCATTGGAGTTTTGAAGAATGAAAGGTAATCTTATTGAAGTGTATAAGATTTTGAGACGGCTTGACAAGTTGGATGTTGAGAGGATATTTTCCCTCATGGGGGAACCTAGAATTACGGGGCATATTTTCACACGGAGGAGCAGTCACCCATTTAAGACAGATGTAAGGAGAATATTTTTCATTTAGAGAGTCATGATTGCATGGAATTGTCTGTCTCAGAGAGCAGTGGATGTGGTACATTGAATATATTCAAGGCTGAGGCAGACAGACTGGTGAACTATAGGTGAATCAAGGGTTCTGCAGAACAGGCAGAGAAGGGCAGTTCGAGCCAAGGTCAGATCATGGGTTTTCCATGGCAGAGCAGAGTCAAAGGATGGTATGGACAATTCCTGTTCCTATTTCTTATATTCTTACATTACCCGTGATTTATAAAGCTTTTACGCAAGTCTCCTGTTTTTGTTATAAAATCCAGGATTTTTTTTAAATGGCCTTATCAACTCTGAATCACAATACTGCAACTTTGTTTCTGTAGGATGGCGCACCGAGAGCAGGAAATGCTTGGCGTCGAAGGTCAACTGGAAATCAATGAATGCAGATTAGTCGTACCTCCATAAGCTATGAAACCCACAAATACGAAAAGCGAGAGAGGTGAATCCTGCAAATAACGAGCATCTACTACCACCTTCTGGTGAGCAGTAGATAGTATGAACCGGTGCAAGTACAATCAATCCAAAATCGGTAGTGCCAAGTTGGACTTGGCTCAGGGATCTGAAATCGCCTCCCCTGTCCTGGCTAGTCACAGCTGAACGACCAGCTGTTTGTGCCTATAAATGAGATCACAAATGAGTGGCCAGATGTCAGATCCCTGGAGACCATCAGCAACTCCAAGTCGTTGACATAAGATCCATCTTGCGAAGGAAGTTGGATCCGGTGCGACCATTTTTGGGGACAACATCTGTAACCCAATGATGTGTTAAAAACCCAAAACTGGCAGCTGCCTGAAACCACTGTTAGGAACCGTACTGATGTTAATAAGGGCCCCAAAGCCCATTTTAGGTCCCTGCAATGGAATTGTTCTGCTCTGGCCAATTTAGGAGTTGGACCTGTCTTATTTCGGATTCTTCAGTAGCCACTGCAGCAGTCGCCAACAAAAGGTGAATTAAAAAAATATATACTTTTGTGTGAAACATGTTGGTGTCTATCCTGGTTCAGATCCATCAATTCCTCTCTTGCGTTTGTCTCAGATTACAAGAATGGTAGCATAATCATCATTACAAGTAATCCACAGGACTGGAGATCCAACGACGTGAATTCAAATCCTCAACCCCCCGGCAAACTCGTTTGATTAAAGAAATAAATATAGAATAAAAAGCTAGTCTCAGTAAGAGGGACTGGACTCATTAAAAACGCATCTGGTTCAATACAATCTGTTCAGATTATCTGGCTTCTTATCTGGCATTTTTCTATGATAACAAATGCTTAGCATGAGTGTGAGTCGGAATGAAAGAGAGTAAGACAGACTGGAATGAATTGCTGAGGTGATTAATTGAGCCTTGTGACAATTTAGCTGCTGCGTTTGCTGTAGCCTTTTTATATTTCTTTCAAGTGATTTACTGCTGTCCAGCTGTTTTCCGGTGGGGGGGGAGGGGGGATAGTTTGTACTTTAACGAATGGAGCAGAATGTTATTTTCCTTCTGATGCTGCTTGGCACAAAAGCAAACTTGGTAGTTGGTTGGAACTGCTTCCAAGTAGATTTTATTCAGCTATCAGCACAAAGGGCTTAATTTCTTTCACAACATGAGGAATAGAGCAGGAGTGAGGCTTTACGGGCTGGATATCAGATTTCAACTAATCTGAATCCCAAATGTCCTCCTCAACTTAACCAAAGTGAGGCAAATATTCAGCATGCCTTCACTGTCAGAGACAACGGCAACGCGGACCACAAATTGTGTTTCTCAATTCTTTTTGGAGAGCTCTCATTCCGCGATTTTCTCTGCCCTCGTTGGTGACGTCACAAGGTTTGTGCCCAAAAAGGGCGGAAACATCGTTTTAATGGATTTGAATACACTTCAATCTAATTAACAGGCCACCCATCACATGATTCCCCCCCTCGCTGTGTTTTTGAATCTCACTGATGTGACATTACATTGGCAAGGTTTACAGCAGGTTCACCCAAACATAAATGTGTCGAAGGGATCCCCCCAGGGACACGAAGGTGACTGTAGGTGAGAAAGACATGCCTGGGCAGTGCCATGGCTCTGCCCGCCTTTCGCTGCCTTTGGCACAGGTTGGCACTGGCAGTGCTAAACTGTGGTCCGGGTGGATCATAGTGGGTGCCTCATGGTTGGTGGGGAGCGGGCGGTGCATGTATGAGTAATGTGGGTGGGGAGAGAGCGTTCAATGAAGGGGAGAGGAAACATTGGTGATGAATGTTTGGGGGGAGATGCCAGCGATAAAGCTGCCCTCTAGGGAATTGCTTGAAAAGCTAATTACAGACCACTGAAGAATCAATTGTGTCTCAAGATGAATGTTGTTGTCAGATTAACTGATGATTCTTTGAGGAATCCAGCGTGCCAGTTTAATATCCAGAGCTATATCCAGCTGCACAGTCTGGATGCAAAGGTTAATCCTTTGGAATACCAAACCCCAAAAAATGTAGAAGTGTCTTTCAATTTAAGTCATAGCAGTACACAGCTCGAACTATGGAGAATCCCTAGACAAGATAGGATGGTGATAGATGGCACCAATTGCCTAGCTCAATATCATGACTGGCACTGTTTTTGATGTGCCCTGTCAGGATGAAGACCCTGTTACCATGCATTCTCTGTGATGCAGTTTTAGCACTTTGCAAGTTTGGGAGTTCTGCTCTTTGGCTCCTGGGAGGGGTTTGGGGGAGTGCAGCAGTTTGGGAGTGGAGGGCTGTGTGTATCAGATGCCATGAAGCAATGGAATTGCAACACTATTCATCCTGGTGAAAAACAGAGGAAGCTATGTGGGAAAGTGGCTATAGTGTCAGAGGGAGCGCTGTGAGGGAGAGCAGAAATTCACACAGGTAATGGGAAGCATTGGGGTGAAAGTCACAGATACTGTCCAGAAAAGTATTGCTGGAGTGACCACCACATTGAAGACTTGAAGGATTGAATTGTGCAATGAAATATGCTCCATTGTATAGTGTGGCACTATCTACTATCACAATGGGACTAATGCATAGCATAGAACAAGCATAGCATAGAGCTACAGGCCAAGTGTCCCAACAAGCATACAGAAAATTGGGATAAAGCTACAACATAGGATTACATGCATGTTAAAAACAGAAGCATCATGCTTATAGGCAGAGGTAAGCAATTCCACAACCAACAGATCAGATCAATGTTTTATCATGCTCTGTCCTGCCACATCCATGGAATCACAGAATTCCTACAGTGCAGAGGCCATTTAGCCCAATGAGCCTGTACTAATAACAATTCCATCCAGGCCGTATCACCATAACCCCACGTATTTACCCGCTAATCCCCCGGCACAATTTTGTACAGCCAATCCACTTAACCTGCATATCTTTGGAGTGTGGGAGGAAACCGGAGCTCCTGGAGGAAACCCATGCAGACACAGGGAGAACATGCACTTTCCATACAGACAGTCTCCCAGGACCAGATTTGAACTGAACAGAATTGGGGACCCTGGTGCTGTGAGGCAGCAGTACTAACCACTGGCACACCCCGCATCCAGTTGTGAATGGTGATGGACAATTAAAAAGCTAAAAGAGGGGGGAGACTCCATGAACATCTCCATCCTCAATGATGGCCCTGAACATGTGCAAAAGACAATGCTGAAATGTTTGCAACCATTGGCCAGAAGTGCCAAGTGAATGGTCCATCTTAGCCTCCTTCTGAGGTTCCCATTGTCACAGATGGCACACTTCAGCCAATTTAATTCATTCCTTATGATTTCAATATATGGCTGAGGCTATGGAGAAAATAAAGGCTGGTGGTACCAATAACATTCTGTCTGTAGGACTGAAAACTTGTGTTCCAGGACAATGATGAGGATATTTAGGGTCACTCCTTCTTAACTCTATAATTCTATGCTGCCATCTCAGGTGGGTATTTCTTGTCCCATTGGCATGGGGATGGTGATGTGGTGTCTGGGGCATTAGTTGAAAAGTGCAATTTTGCGAGATAGTGCCACAAAACATAATGGGCTTCAATCCACAAAGACAATGTGGTGGTTACTACAGCAATACTTTCATGGACAGTTGCATCTGTGACAGGTAAAATTAGTGAGGAAAGGGTCAAATTGGCTAGTCAAGTAGTTCCAGTACAGCTCCAGTACCGGAATTTACCCAGCAAAGTGTAAAATTGCTCAGGTATGGCCTGTCCACAAAAAGCAAGACAAATCCAATCTAACCAATTACTACCCTATCAGTCAACTCTCAATCATGAGAGAAGTGATGGAAATGGTCATCAACAGTGCCATTAAGGGCTACTTACCTCCTTACTGATGTTCAGTTTGAGTCCTGCCAGAACCACTTGGTTCCAGACCTCATTGTCATCTTAGTCACGCCTACCAGCAGCTGGAATTGGATGAGGATTCACAGAGGTTGGTTACTATCAAACCTCATCAGGGATTGTACCAGTGCACACGTTTACCTTTTGGATTTTCATTGGCTTGTGCCATATTCTCATGTATGATGGAAAGTTTATGCCAGAGCATAGACATAGAGGTGTAGCTAAATGACATTAATATTAAAGGAATCTTGTCTGAGGAATGCAGGTCAAACATAAAGCAAGTTTTGAGAAGATTTGAGGAAGTGGGTGTCCATTTGAAATGAGAGAAGTGCACTTTCCAGGTGGATGAAGTTACATATCTGGGTTCTAGGGTAGATGCTAAAGACCTACATCCTTTGGAAGATAAAGTTAAAGCCATAAAGGAAATACTACAGCCTAGAAATGTGTGGAAGTTAAAATCCTGGGTCAAGGAAGAACTTTAGTTGGAAGCAAGAAGTTGAAGTCAGTAGACATGTATTGCCGTTCTGTTAGACCATTGCTTGTACATTTATAAATATTGTTGGCAATAAACCCTTCATAACTTGAAGCTATAATGAGTTATCTCCAAAGCTGTTACAGGCTGTAAATGCTGGCCTCTCCAGTAATGTTCACATCCCATGAAGTAATAAAGAACAGTTATCGTCTCAGTTGAATGTTGAATATGTCAGTAAAGAAAAGATACTTCTAACTTTACGGTGCAATGCTCAGGAAATTCTTCCATTCTAATTGTAGCTCGAGTATAGTAGGCCTCCATCTGACATTTTTATTGGTTGTCAGAATGTTTCATATTGAAAAAAAGTTGCGAGATATGGGTAAACATTCCATTTCCCTGCAATGTCATCCCTCATCTTGTAAGCACAGGATTCTTCCCTAGTCAATAACAAATAAAACTGCAGAGCTGGATGTCAAGAAATTGGATCTATGCTCTCCTTTTTAAAGTAGACTCCTGTGCCATTGCTCAATTCAACGAGGCAGTATTACATTTTCCAAGAAAACCCAACAACATACCCGTGGCAAAGATACTAATGGCTTCTGAAAATAAATCATTCCAGTGAAATACTGGGAACAAAAAATGAAGCAAATTGATTGGGAATATAAACTGGAGTCAGTTTGAGCTCAAATATCCCACCAGGATTGAGATCAAAACGTCAAAAAATACATTTCTTTTCTGCAAATTGGAACCTTAATCTTGAGCTGCTGCCAACCTCCCCTAAAATTCCACTTAAAAATGTTTACAGCTCACAAGCTAATCTACCACCCAAATTGCTCATATCAACAGCAAGGATAGATTTTGATAAACGAGCAATTTGTTAGCACTTACTTTCTCTGGACTGGCCTTTTGTGTATTGCTTGGAGAGAATTGACCTTCCCCTTCCCCATACTTCTCCACTTTACTCTTCAACTGTGGCATCCCTGCATTTATAATGTGCAAAATTCTTGGCACCTAAGAAAGGAGCAACTTTCTCCCAAAATGCCAAAGATTACTAAAATTCACACTGATATGATATAACCTCAAGTCTTGAAGTGGGATTTAACCCAGAGGGTGGTGGAGGAAATGGTGGGCAGGCTCGCTATGGAGTGCAGGAGATCTTACTTCAGTCTGGGAGAAAGTTGGGAAATTTACCACGGTTAGATCAGAAGCAGGAAGTGGTCATTACATGCAATGTGCTTCGTTGCACCGCAAAGTTAATTAGGCTTGTTTACCAATCTGTTGAATCATTTGAAAGCTGATCCACGGATATTTAATGAAAGCTCCACAGGTCTCCTGTTTCCGCTAAAACCTCACCAGTGAAACCTGGCAAAGAGGACTACACTCCACCCTGATGAGGAAGAGATGACACAAGCCTCATTGGATGAGGAGATCATGCCAGAAGAGGGACATCAATGTCTCCATTATAGAAATGTCAGAGTGGTGGAAGTCAGCACCAAGGAGGGAAGAGGAAATCTTATCCTCTCTCAATTCCAGCACCATGTTACGCACTGAGGAACAACTGGGAAAAGGGCAATCTTGCTCACCAATTAAATCTCATCATGTTCAAACCCAACATGGCCTGTCCCGTTCTACTGATCTGATACTCACACTCACTGAACAAGTCAGATATCATGCCCATAACACACCCGCTGATGACTCGTCCTATTCTTACCCTGCCTAACATCGTGACATCTTCAACGACTGAATCACACAGACCTGTAAAGCATGAGCAGGTTTAATTCTAAATACATAAAACAACACATACAAAGTCAAGCAAACTCCAGTATCACAGTGGTATGTATTCATAACTCTTCTTAGATCCTCTTCAAGCACTACAGTGAGGCTCATCCTCAGTATCTGCAGATGGCTTTGAGACTGCATGTCCATGGCCTTTGACTGGCTACAAGCCTGGATGGTCTGGGACAAGTAGAAGGCTAGTGCAGGCTCTAATTATAGAATTCCTACAGTGCAGAAAGAGGCCATTTGGCCCATCGAGTCTGCACTGACCACAATCCCACCCAGGCCCTACTCCCATATCCCTATATATTTATTCGCTAATCCCTCTAATCTACGCATCTCAGAACTCTAAGGGGCAATTTTTAGCATGGCCAATCAACCTAACCCGCACATTTTTGGACTGTGGGAGGAAATTTGAGCACCCAGAGGAAAACCCATGCAGACACGAGGAGAATGTGCAAACTCCACACAGACAGTGACCCAAGCTGGGAATCGAACACAGGTCCCTGGAGCAGTGAAGCAGCAGTGCTAACCACTGTGCTACTGTGCTGCCCAATTAATTGTGTGGACATTGCTTCCGGAGGAGCTTGTATCACTGGCAAAGGAGTTACTGGCAACCATGGAATGCCTGGGGTGATGCTTATCAGACCTCTTGAGACCCCAATAACAAACATATGGTTGTGTCAACTATGTGGTCGCTCTCAAATCAACAAGCTCTTTTACCTCTCTACCCGTGAGAAGATTCTTTGCTGAACATATCATGCGGATGATTCTGGCCTTTCAGGCGTGCTCAGAATCTATGCATGGTGCTCCTGATTGCTGCACATGAGTCTCCCTCATGTCACTAGGGTGACCAGGATCTTTCACCCTTCCTGAAGGATTTCTTCACACGTTTCTCAATTTCAGGCAATCTTGTTGTTCTCTCTGACAGTTTAACTGACAGTTAATAATTTTTAAAAACTGATGGTTGCAGAGGGCAGCAAAAACCTTTGGGCAGCTTTGGGGGTTTCTGGCTGTTTTTTTTTAATCAGTAACTGACAGTCCTGTGTTTTTTGTTAAAGCTGGTCTTTCAGGTCAGAAGCCATGGCTGCTCAGTCTGGACAATGACTAGAATTCCATTAATGACAATGGGCGTGGCACCCCTAACAGTTGGGCCCTAGGGTTTTCCATCCTGTGCACCACCCTCTCCCAGGCCCTGATCACAACCATCCTTGCTGATCTCTGTTCACCCCCAATGCTCCAGTGCCTGCATTTAAGTTTCTTATCTTGCGTATAGTCCTTTCATGACCTCTTCCTATTTCTCTTACCTCCTCCACTCCTACAATCCATTCCCACCCCCTCCCCAACCCAGGAACTCTCCATTATCTGACTCTGACCTCTCATGAATTTACCCCTACCTCTCTCCCCACCACCACTCCAAGGTCCTACTTCCCTTCATCACATCATCAACGCCATGCTTTCTGGCAACAAGGCATCATACTTTGGAAATCCCTCCCTAAACTTGCCATCTCCTCATCTTTTCTAAGACTATTTTTAAACCAATATCTTTAACAAAGGGTGGGATTTTCTGCCCAACCCCAATGGCGGGTTTTCCGTGGCAGATGCAGCGAGCAGTTGGCCACTGGTGGGATCTTCCAGTCTTTCTGAAGTCTATGGATATTTGCATAACTTGCACACTCCACCAGTGGGGAACGTATGTGTGTGTGCACGTATGTATGTGTGCATGCGTGCAGATGTGTGTGTCAACTTCTCAGTGAGGAGGGCCAGATAACCCCACCCATAGATGTGAGTTTTTCCATTCCACCCACCCGAGGAATTTTAGAGGAAGAGGGTCAGATCAGGGAAAGGTCCAGTGACTTTGGGTGGAATTTTCTGGTTTCGGGGCAGTTGGGAAGTCCTGCCCAATGTCTCTGGGCATGGCCCCCAATCTCAGTCTCAGTCCAAATATAGTTTGATTCTTTGAAGTGCTTTGTAATGTTTCTCTGTTAAACGTGCTGCATAAATGCAAGTTTTCTTCTCGTAACAAAGCACGAGCAAAAACCATGACAACTGGAGGCAAGATTTATCGATAGGAAATCTACGGCCTCTGCAAGATTTCTGAAATAATATAAATTCACCTGCACTCATCATATGAATTTCACTGACGTTCCGCCAAATAATCGAACAAAGGCAATGTACATTAGCAGAATGCCCAAGGTTAGCAACAAGTAGGGAAATTTTCAAGGAACAGGCTATTTTCACCCAGCAGATATATGTCCAATCTCGATAAGAGATGTGTAAAATTCAGCAGCTTGGTTAGAACTCTATCCCAGCAGAAGATAAGAGGGAGAGAAACAACTAAATTTGCCATTCCTACATAGCCTCTTTTCCAATGCTGTTTATTTGTTATTAAAATACAAAATAAAACATGAAATGGATATGCCTTCAGTTGAATCTGGTCACAGTGCCAAGATGATTTTTTAAATGTATTCTCTCACTAGAGGAAAAAAACTTTTGCTTTCACTGCAAATGATTGCAAATGAATTTCCCATCAAACTGATTTTCCTCCGGCTTGGGTCATTGTGTGTGTGGAGCTTGCACGTTCTCCCCATGTCTGCCTGGGTTTCGTCTGGGTGCTCCGGTTTCCTTCCAAAGATGTGCGGGTTAGGTAGATTGGCCATGATAAATTGCCCCTTAGTGTCGGGGGACTAGCTAGGGTAAATGCATGGGATTACGGCCCGGGTGGAATTGTGGTCAGTGCAGACTCGATGGGCTGAATGACCTCCTTCTGCACTATAGGATTCTAGGTCTGTTACCATTGTGACAATCCTTCTGAAGTTGCAATCTAAGTACATTGTTGCAACAGAACATTGAGAGAGAGAGAGAGCTTTACATCTCCCTTGTGCTCAACCTGATCTGAGACCACTTTGTAATGGATGAACATATTCCATTCCACAAAACTGATAGCTTCACCAGATCATCACAACAAAATGCCTGTTTAGCCGACTACAAAGAGACAGGTCTTGTTTTCACAAACAGGTTAATTACAAGAAGTCATTAATGTTTGAGCTATCTTGAAGCAAATACTTGGGTGAACAGTAAGTGTTCCAGCTGTAGTCACATGACCTCCCAGTTTGCAAAGTGAAAATATATTCTTAGCATAACAGAATGTGTATTTGAGGATGATGTACAAGTTGTTTAATTGTACATGAGGGTTGAACTATCTGATTTGGGAGAGTGTAGATGATTTTGAACAACAAAACTAGCTCTGTTCCTCCCCTTAAGTTACAATTTAATAGCCAATTTAAACTGAATTCATACGATTTGCATTAGATTGTTGTGGGATATGGGTATTTGTACTTTTTTTTATAGCTGATTAAATATGTTACGTTGTTACTGGATTTAGAGGAAAAGATACAGAAAAGCTTAGATACGCAAAATAGGAAAAGCATTGCAGAAACGGAAGTTTTGTTCTCTCTTACCTCAATATTCTGTCAAGTCAATTATCCAAAATGGATAGATTTAAGACCTATGCCTCTGTAGTAAGCAAAACATTCACAAGAGATATTTCCATTTTGCCTAATATCTGCACTGCTGAAGGCACTGCTAGGGATGACAAATCTTGGCACAAGCCCCATGGGAGATGGTGGTGCAGACAATGGGTGCAATTTTCCCATCCTACCCACCACAGGAATCGTACTGGATGGGACAGGACTATGTAAAATTCTGCTGACCTCGAACCATTCATTTGACACTGTACAGCTCCATTTAGGGAACTCCACCATGGCCTCACTAGCTCAAACATTGCAATTGAGGCAGGATTTACACCAACCCTCCGCACAGCAGCTTGTCAGCTGCTAGCACTATGTATCTCTTCCTCATACATGCACCAATTAGTTCACCTTGTACATTCTCAATATCACCATCCACACATTTCCATCTTATTGACTTCTTGTACTTTATTCTCACCATCTTAGCCCATATGCTCAGCACACAGTTAACCCCTCAATCGTAAATTTTTAGGATTCCATCATTTTCTCCTTGTCTTGACCCACATATCAGCTGGATGAGCTTTGAGACTCCACATTTCATGCTGTACAGGGAAAAGCATGACTTAATAAAGACAGAAAGTGCTGGAAAATCGCAGCAGGTTTGATAGCATCTGTGGAGAGAGAATAGAGCCAACGTTTTGAGCCCGGATGACCTTTCGTCAGAGCTAGAGACAAAGAAAATAGGACAAGGTTTATACTGTAAAGGTGGGGCAGCGGGTATGTTGTGTAATTGACCAGATGTCATAAATAGAAAGAGAAAGGCAATGTACCAAGATGTCGTAGACTTAATGATGTAGTTGGCCATCATATTTAGTTGACCTGGTAGCAACTAAATCTGACAAACACACAAAACAATGCTTGCTAAAATAACAGCAAGTTTTAAAATCATAACGGCTATTTCTGCTGCTGCTGTTGGAGCTTTTCAATTGTAATTCCAAATCCAAATGGTTTAAGATCAACTGCAGCCTTTCTTGAAAGTGGTGATTCCTTTGCTGGGATTATTTTCGTCCCAACTAGTGTGACTAACTCTGATTTAAAAAAAAGTTAAAGAAACATTGCTTGGGTGTATATCATAAATATTCAGGCTTAAATAAACAAATGCTGGTGTTGCTACTTCATGAACTGCCTATGGCTGTGAATGCAGGCAGAATGCTAAGGTGCAAATTATGAAGAATTGACTAATAATTGTACCGGAAAGCATCAGGTAACAGATTACCTGTCAAATATGGAATGGTCCAGGGTTAATGAGGAAAAAGCTATTGTTCCAAACTGAAGATTTAAAGCTACACAGCTCAAGTTAACACTGAGCACAGTATAAACTTTAATTTCATAGCCAATGATGCACATTCTAGTTTAAAGAACAAGGCACGTTCTGCCATTAACCCCAGTTCCAAAAATTAATTAATCTTTATTAGTCACAGGAAAAAGCTGGGTACAAGGTGGTGAGCAAGGATTAGTTATCTGAATCATGGGGGAGCTGATTGATAGGGTACATTTACTCTCAGTTTTGAGATGGCAGAGACATAGTAATGGAATCATCAAAGATCGATGCTGTGTGGACTGTCAGAGCTACTCATTTGGTCCTTTGCCTCATCTCTGGAACAGCTGCAGCTACTGATAGTACTTTGATGCAAGGATAACAAATGTCTATGTGTGTGCATTACAGAAGACAACTAGGTACAAGCAAAGAGAGTTGTTCCTCACACAAAAAGAGACTTCTGAACCGACATTTATCAGTGTCTGCCTTAAATGCAACACAGAATTGGTGAGTGGAATCTATGGCTCCAAATGGAAGATAAAATATTGCCATTAAATCGCTTATCGGTGCATTTTATTCAGTTAATTATTTCTGAGGGAAAATCAAAGGCATACGTAATTGCAAAAGACACAAATTAAATATGGAATTCGAAGCAAGAGCTGAATTTACCACTCATTATAGCAAATTGATATCGCAAAACCTCCCACATAGAAGCCGTTCCTACTTTGAATTTTAATTTTGGTAACTGTTTTGTGTGAATTAAATTGGCAAGGTGTGCCATTAAACTGTAGGTGTTATGAGAAGTCAGCTTCCCTTAAGAGAGTCAGGGAATGGAAGTCTCCAACAGAGCTTAAAGCAAAATAGACTGCAACACAAAATAAAAGAGGAGAAATCATTAAGTAGGAGAGAGCAAGTCAGATCAGATGGAGAAGCTTGACGGTCTGTTACTAAGGATTCACCTAATAGTTAAGCACCACAAAATAGAAAAGATTATTATTTTGTGAGGATTTGAAGGATAACAGTTTAAAAAGCTTAAGAAGGGCAGCTGTTTCTGGTGTTACGCTGTTAGTTAGACGCATCAATAATTTAGAACATAGCTCTCAAATTATGGAGAGATAAATGCATATTAATGAAACCATCAGGAAAGAAGTGTTACTGATGTTGAAAGTTCAACCCTGGTTAAGTTCAAAATAAGAACATAAAATTGTTGAGGAGAAAGAATTTAACAATTTGAGAGAGAAGAAATGCAAGGCAAATCAATAATCTCCAGTCTAACGGGGGTGAATAGAGGCATATGTAGCCTGAAGGAGTTACAGATACCACTCATCAGCAACCTATTACTTCATCAGAATTAATTTAGATTGTAAACGTGTTGGGGATGATTCTCCCAAAAGTGCTGAATTGGTGGGAGAACTGTTCTAAATCCCAACTGTTCTGTCAGTTCAGCTTCTCACCTGAATCTCCGCACTCTCTGCACTGAAGAGGTGAATCTCATTAAAAACCTGGGGGGGAGGTGGGACCTATTTGTGCTGGAGTTTGGCGGTTTCTGTAACTCTGCGCATGCGCAGTGGTCTTGATCTGCCAGTCTCCCCGGTTGCTGGCCAGCCTGGGACCCCTGTAGTGCTGTCCCTCCAGCCTCCCTCACGGCCTAATCGCCGTCCCCACGACAATTCCTGGGCCAGCCCTGACCCACCCCCCCATCTTGGAGCACCCTGATGCACAGCCCACCCTCCCACCCAGCAATGGAGATCCCCCCACCCCTCTCACCCCAGAAGACATTTAAATGCATTTGGTATAATTAATGGGCTTCATGCCCAACTTTACTGGCACTTCCCCCTTTACCACCACGTTCGCCCATCCTGAATCAGAACAGAAATGCTCCGTATAAGGCTGATTCGGGCACGCCATCAATGAGGAGGTAAATGATCTCTGCTTCAGATTGGTTGGGGTGGTGGGTGGTAGGGGTGGGGGAAAGGTGGGTCAGAAAGCTCTCGGTTTGAGATCGGGGGTGGAGGGAGAAGGAAGGTGGGTCCACTGCCATTCTGCCTGTGATCAGAGAGGGGAAGGGGGGGGGGTCCACTGCCACTCTGCCTGAGATCAGTGGGAGGGGTCAGCAATTGGTCTGAGTGGGGGGTGGTGGGGGGAATAAAGGGGTCAATAATATTGTGGGCGTGGGGCAATGTCTGTGGGAGCATTACCTGGCCTGGGAGGGATATAATGTGGACATGCTGGCGTTGGACTGGAGTAAACACAATAAGAAGTTTCACAACACCAGGTTAACGTCCAACAGGTTTATTTGGTAGCACAAGCCACTAGCTTTCAGGGCTCTGCACCTGAGAGCTCGTGGTGTTTGCTACCAAATAAACCTGTTGGACTTTAACCAGGTGTTGTGAGACTTCTTACTGGGAGGGATATGGCAGGGGAGCAGCATTCCATCTTTCTTTTCAGTGCATGCGCAATGGAGGAGCAGATCAGAGCTGCAGGGTTTCGTCTGCGTTAAGACCTGCCCACAGGCTTGTTCAGCACGATTCAGACTCGCTGATATTTTTGCAGGCAGAGTACGTATGGGGGCACCTCAGAACAGATTGAAAAGTCAGGTCTGAAACACTCCCAATTTTGCCCAGCACTTAGAGTCAAAATGGTAAAATAGGGTCCCACTTGTGTCTTCCAGACAGCAAGTTTCACAGTGTCATCCTGACATATAATTCAGTTGTCTTACCAATAAAAGAGGTACAGGGATGGATTTGATAAGTGGGGCATTCAGCTTGTCAAATCTACAAAGTCAGAGGGAAGAGAAAGTACATGCACATTCCATGTATAATCTACTCTTGGAGGTCAAAAGACAGAGATGTTTTTGAAAGAAATTAATAATTTAACTTTGCAGCACTCGTGCACCCTCAGAGAAGGTCAAGTAATGCACCTTCATTAAGAGCTCTTCTACAGCAGAGTACCTTTGTTAAGATATCATCTCCCACCAGACATATTTAACAAAAAAATGAGCACTTACATACTGAATTATCCAACAGGTTACTGTTAATCCTTCGTTCACAAAACCTCCTTTAAACTTCCTTCGAGATTAAAAATCCAGAGAAATCCCACATGTGTCTTAATAATTTCTAAATAATTTCAAGAATAATGGCCTGGAAAAGTGTTGAATTTGTGTTGAAAACTAGAGTAAATCCCATTTTTTTTCCTGCAGGTGTTTCAAAAAGAATCTCCCCACGGTTTGCATTGCTCAGTGCCTCAGCTTGAATCATGCTGAAATTCAGGGAGTGGGGCCTATTCAGGCTGGAGGGGATGGTAGCATTGCGCTGAACAGGCCACTGCTCAAGTGCTGATCTGCCAGCACCAGGATTGTGCATGCACAGTGGTCCCGCACTGCCAGCCTCCCAATTGCTGGCCAGCCTCACAACCCCCTCCCCACCATGGCCCAATTGCTGGCGCCCCCCCCCCCCCCCCCCCCCCATCCATGCTCAGGCCCAGCTTTGATCCCCCAGCTGCGCATCCCTGATCCCCCACCCCTCCGCTTGAGAATCCGGACTCCCCTAAGAAGGCTGACCCCCTCCTCCCCGCCATCCCGATGGCCAGCACCGATCGCTGGCCTCCCTCTCACTGTCACTCCGCCCAAATGCAGTGTTGCAACAAGAATCCGTCCACCCTACAGATCGCACTCCCCCTCCCACCCCCGAGACTCCGCACCACCATCAGGCCCTGTCCCCATTCAGCCCCTTTGGCACTGCCCCATGCTCAATTGGCAGTGCCAAGATGGCAATATACGCAGCAATAATATATGTGCCGGATCCTATGAATCGGGCGCTCCCTGAATCTCTCGGCCCAGTAAAACGTTAGTGCGGTGGGATGGAATATTAGAAACAAAGAAAACAGAAGCAGGAGTGGACCATTCAGTCCTTTGTGCCTGCCATTCACCTTTGATCGTGGCTCATCATCAAATTCAATATCCCGTCTTCTCCCCATATCCCTCAATCCCATTAGCCCCAAGGAGAAGGAGATTGGAGGAGGATGGAAGACAAGGAAAGGGAAAGTAATCTAGCAAAACTAGCCAGACTAACCACGTGTCATTTCACCTGCTGTGCTTAAATACATGCACTGTTACCAGCATTTCGCAGTGACAATCAACCTTCTGTGTTCATAGAATCATAGAACCCTACAGTGCAGAAAGAGGCCCTTCGGCCCATCGAGTCTGCACCGACCACAATCTTGCCCAGGCCCTACCCCCACATCCCCATATATTTTACCTGCTAATCCCTCTAACCGAAGCATCCTAGTACACTAAGGGGCAATTTTAGCAAGGCCAATCAACCTAACCCACAAATCTCTGGACTGTGGGAGGAAGCCAGAATACCCGGAGGAAACCCACGCAAACACGAGGAGAATGTGCAAACTTCACACAGATAGTGACCTGAGCCGGGAATCGGACCCGGGTCCCTGGCACTGTGAAGCAGCGGTGCTAACCATGTGCTACAGTGTTCTAGTGTGTTGGGGGCTCAAACGAAAATATTTGTCTTTTTTGATCATATATCAGTGTGAACTGGCGTCCAGCCACTAATCTATCTGTAAAACTGGTCCTCACGTGTGATGCCTGGAAATTATCACAGCCGGTGGGGTCCACAGTGTTGGAAGATCAATTCTGTTCAGTGTTGGGAGCAATGCTGAGATGATAGTAGCTTGCACCTGTGTGGTGCTACATGCTGTTTTGGGTGTGTGATTGAAGAACATCACAAATCAGTTTGATATATCACAGAAGGAAGCTATTCAGCTCATGTCCGTGCCAAATCTTTGAAAGATTGACCCCACTCTTCCATTCTTCCCATATATCCCGACAAGCTTTTCCCCTTTAAGGGTGGGATTTTTCAGCCGTGCTCATCCCAATCCTGGAAAATCCCGCCCAATGTCAATGGATCTTTGCAAGGTCCGTGTCCCACCTGCTATGATTCTCACAGGATGGGAAACGTCCGCCCTTAGTATTTATCCAGTTCCCTTCCAAAAGGCACAGCTGAATCTGCTTCCACCACCCTTTCAGGCAGTCCGTTCCAGGTTAAAACAACCCGGTGTGTATTTTTTTTCACTCTACGCCACTTCAGATTCTTTCGCCAAATATCTTACAGCCGTGACCTCTGGTTAGTAACCCTTCTGCAACAGGAAACATTTCCTCCTTGTTTACTCCATCGGGACCTTTCACAATCTGACCAGTGAAGATATAGGATCGCTTTGGTGCAGAAGGAGGCCATTTGGCCCATTGAGCCTGAACCGACAGCAATCCCAACTAGACCATATTCCCATCACCCCAAGTATTTATCCTACTAATCCCCCTGACACTAAGGGGCAAATTACCGTGGCCAGTCAACCTAATCTGCACATCTTTGGAGTGTGGGAGGAAAGAGCACCCGGAGGAAACCCACACAGACATGGGGAGAAAGTGTAAACTCCACAGAGACAGTGACCTGAGGTCAGAATTGTACCCAGATCCCTGATGCTGTGAGGTAGCAATGCTACCCACTGCTCCATCCAGTAGAATATCTTTAGCAAATTTTCGTTAACCTTCATTGCTTGACGGAGATCAATCTGAGTTTCTCCACTCTGTGGGTGTGACTGAAGTCCATATGCTGTTTAACAGCCTTCTCACTTGTCCTGCCACCTCCGAAGACTTTTATTTTTCTGTTTTAAATGGTGTCATTTCGTTTACATTGCCTCTCCTCATACTGCTTAGCAAAATGAATCACTTAGCACTTCTCTGTATTATGTTTCATCTGCCATCTGTCTGTCCGTGTCACTAGTCTATCTACATCCTTCTGAAGTCTGTTCCTGTCCTCCTTACTGCATTTCCAAGTTTTGTGTCATCTGCAAACTTTGAAATGGTGTCTTGTATACCTGAGTCCAATTCATTAAAATATTGCAAATAGATCAGTGGTCCCAATAGCAAGCCCAGTGTACAACACTGTGCCATTTGCACTAGTCTGAAAAACTACAAGAGTTAGGAAATCATGTTACAGCTATATAAAACCTTGGTTCAGCTGCATTTAGAGTATTGCATACAGTTCTAGTTGCCACATTACCAGAAGGACATGGAGACTTTGGAGAAAGTGCAAAGAAGGTTCACCCAGGATGTTGTCTGGTGTCGAGGGTGTTGGCAATGAGAGGAGATTTAATCAGCTAGGATTGTTTTCACTGGAAAGACGGAGGCTGAAGGGGGAACTGTTTAGTTTAGTTAGGCCATCATGATCAGCACAAGCTTGAAGGGCTGAAGGGCCAGTTCCTGTGCTGCAGTTATCTTTGTTATTTGTTCTTCGTACTCCTCTCTGCCTCTTGTCCTTTCACCAATTTTGTGTCCCTTAAAATCCCATGGATTTCAATTTCGTGAATATGTCTATCAGGTACGAATGGAAAGGCAAATTAAATTAGGTGAACTTGGAGCGTGGATTAGTGCTTGGGACTACAATGTTGTGGCCATTACGCAGACACGATTAGAACAGGGACAGGAATGGTTGTTGGCAGTTCCGGGGTTTGGATGTTTCAGTAAGAGTAGGGAAGGTGGTAAAAGAGGTGGAAGAGTAGCATTGTTCATCAAGGATAGTTTAACAGCTGTTGAAAGGCATTTCAAGAGGGATCTGCTTACTGAGGTTATATGGGCTGAAGTTAGAAAAAGGAAAGGAGCGGTCACATTGTTAGGAGTTTTGGATCGGCCCCCAAATAGTAATAGAGATGTGGAGGAGGAAATGGCAGAGCAGATTATGGATAAGTGTGGAGGTCACAGTGTAGTTATCATGGGTGACTTTAACTTCCCAAATATTGATTGGAAACTTTATAAGTTGAATAGTTCGGATGGGGCACTTTTTGTACAGTATGTGCAAGAGTTTCCTGACACAATATGTGGATAAACTGACAAGAGGTGGGGCCCCATTGAACTTGGTACTGGGTAATGAACCAGGCCAAGTGTTAGATTTGTTTGTGGGAGAGCGCTTTGGAGAAAGTGATCACAATTTGGTGTCTTTCATTATTGCAATGAAGAGGGATAAGATCACACGGGAGGGCAAGATTATAATTGGGCAGGAATAATTATGATGTGATTAGACCAGAATCAGGGAGCATAAGGTGGGAACAGAAACTGTCAGGTAAAGGCTTAAATGAAAAGTGGAGCATGTTCAAGGAACAAATACTGCACGTCCTTGATAGGTATGCGCCTGTCAGACAGGAGGAAATGGCCGAGTGGGGAAACGATGGTTCATAAAAGAGATTGACTATCTTGTCAAGAGGAAAAAGGAAGCGTATGTAAGGATGAGAAAACAAGGTTCTGTTGCGTTGCTTGAGGGTTACAAGGTAGCAAGGAATGAGTTTAAAAAAGGCTTAGGAGAGCTAGGAGGGGACGTGAGAAGTCCTTGGAGGGTCAGATCAAGGGAAACCCCAAGGCTTTTTACTCTTATGTGAGAAATAAAAAAATAACCATGGTGAGGTTGGGGCCTGTCAAGGATAGTAGTGGGAACTTGTGCATGACATCAGAAGAGATAGGTGCGGTGTTGAATGAATACTTTTCTTCAGTGTTCACTAAGGAGAGTGGCCATGTTTTTGAGGATGACAGTGTGATACAGGCTGATAGGATGGAAGAGATAGATGTTCTGAGGGAAGATGTATTAGAAAGTTTGAAAAACCTGAGGGCCGATAAGTCCCCCTGGGCCAGATGGGATACATCCTAGGATACTTTGGGAGGCAAGGGATGAGATTGCAGAGCCTTTAGCTTTGATCTTTGGGTCCTCACTGTCCACAGAGATTGTGCCAGAGGACTGAAGAGTGGCGAATGTTGTTCCTCTGTTCGAGAAAGGAAATAGGAATGACTCTGGTAATTATAGGCTGGTTAGTCTTACTTCTTGTTGGTAAGTTAATGGAAAAAGTCCTAAGGGATAGGATTTATGACCATTTGGTAAGATGCAGCTTAATCCAGGATAGTTAGCATGGATTCGTGAAGGATAAGTCCTGCCTCACAAATTTGATTGAATTCTTTGAGGAGGTAACTCAGTGTGTAGATGAAGGTACAGCAGTTGATGTTCTACACGTGGATTTTAGTAAGGCTTTTGATCAGGTTCCCCTCGGTAGGCTCATGAAGAAAGTAAGGAGGTGTGGGATAGAAGGAAATTTGGCCGATTGGATCAGTAACTGACCATCTCATAGAAGCCAGAGGGTGGTGGTGGTGGAGGGAAAATTTTCAGACTGGAGGCCAGTTACCAGCGGTGTACCAGAGGATCAGTGCTGGGTCCTCTGCGATTTGTGATTTTTATCAATGACTTGGAAGAGGGGGCTGAAGGGTGGGTTAGCAAATTTGCTGATGACACCACAATTGGTGGAGTAGTAGACGAATTGGAGGGCTCTTGTAGGCTGCAAAGAGACATCGACAGGATGCAGAGCTGGGCCGAAAAGCAGCAGATGGAGTTTAACTCTGATAAGTGCAAGGTGATTCATTTTGGTAGGACAAACTTGAATGCAGATTACAGGGTCAATGGAGGGTTCTGAGGAATGTGGAGGAACAGAGAGATCTTGGGGTTCATATCCACAGATCTCTGAAGGTTGCCACTCAAGTGGATAAAGTCTTGAAGAAGGCTTATAGTGTGTTAGCGTTTATTAACAGGGGGTTTGAGTTTAACAGCCATGGGGTGATGCTGCAATTGTACAGGACTTTGGTAAGACCACATTTGGAATATTGTGTTCAGTTCTGGTCACCTCACTATAAGAAGGATGTGGAAGCATTGGAGAGAGTGCAGAGGGGATTTACCAGATGCTGCCTGGTTTGGAGGGTAGCTCTTATGAGGAAAGGTTGAAGGAGCTGGGGCTTTTCTCTTTAGAGCAGAAGAGGATGAGAGGCAACTTAAAAGAAGTTTATAAAATGATGAGGGTGATTGATAGAGTGGACACGCAGAAACTATTTCCTCGAGTGGATGTTGCTGTTACTAGGGGGCATAACTATAAGGTTCATGGTGAGAGATATAGGAGGCATGTTTTTACATGTAGTGATTTTAGAATCAGGGTCATTCTTGAGTTCTTAGCCTATAAGTTATGAATCTGCGTTTTTTTTAAAGCTGTTTTTCAATTTTTGTTTATTTTCTAGATTTCCATTTTTCTTATGCTTTCACAGACTCTGGGCATCGCTGGCAAGACCACCTTTTATCATCCATTCCTAACTAGCTAACATTTGATCACAGACATTGGCCAGAATTCTCTGATCTTCTCCATGGCTGAGATTCTCCAGCCATAATGTGATCAGTATCTTGCTCAAATTCTGTTCTCTCAGACAAATCCACAAAGCCTCTTCATAGGTTATTTTATTTTTGTAAATGCTTGCATGAAAGGAAAACACACCTTCCTCGATGTGCAGGAGAAACACGGTTCAGCAGACCCCCCTGGAGGGACAGAAGAGAGATCTGCAAATTACCCTCTGCTTTAGAAGAACCAACATTGTAATATCCTCAAAGCAACAGATCTGTCCAGGGTTATCTCCCTTCTCTTAATGACATGCCATTCCTGTTACTCCTATTTGAATCTGCACCATCCCCTGTTATTTGAGAAACATGAGTACTTTGACACTTGTCACTCACTCTATGCCACATTAACTGCAGTTTATATATTCCAACCACTTTCTATTTCTTAAAGTGGAAGACAAGCCTATATAGAATCATAAAAATGTTACAGTACAGAAGAAGGCCATTTGACCCATCAAGTCTGCACAGACAAAAATCCCACCCAGGGCCTATCCCCGAAACTCCACACATTTACCTGCTAATCCCTCTAACATAAACACGTCAGGACACTAAGGGGTAATTTAGCATGGCCAATCAACCTAACCAGCACATCTTTGGACTTTGGGAAGAAACCAGAACAAACCCACACAAACACAGGGAGAATGTGCAAACTCCATGCAGACAATGACCCAAGCTGGGAATCAAACCCAGGTCCCTGGCACTGTGAGGCAACAGTGCTAACCACTGTGCCACCCCAAACAGTTAATTGCATTAACTGCAATTTATATATTCTAACCACCTTTATCCCTTGAAGTGGAAGACAAGCCGAGATTTAACCATATATTTGGATTTAAATTTTACTTCTAAATTTGTCAACAAACCAAAACAGTACAATGCAAAACCTTTCAGAGTTGAGGCAAGAGAACAATGCACATCAGAATGACGAATGCCCAGAGATTCCAAATGCAACAGAAGGTGCATTAAGCCTGGCAGATATAATATTTATATTGTGTTATGTACACTACTACCTTTGATTAATGAAGTAGCTGATTGTTTTAAATGGGGGCTTATCAGAATCAATCTAAATACAATTGGATATTGTCTAAGCGATGGGAAAACCAGCTGAATGCTGTTTACAAAGAACCATTAAGTAAAACCTCAGATGTCAAGTCTCCAATGCATGGCTGCATGGAGACTTAGACAGAATAACAATAATAATCAGAGTTTTGAAGCCAAAAACTTGCCGGCTATTCCTTCAAAGTGAAAGAGAAACTGATTTTGTTGCTTTTACCCCGGGGAGCAAAAGATGGGAACAAGAAATGATCAGCGTAATATTGAGAACAATAATACTCAGGTAATATAAAAGATGAATAAAGCTGTACACTGATGATGATGATAAAACACTGAAATTTTTCTACACAATGAAACCTAGGTTACAATTGTATATTAGAAAGAATGTACATTTTGACAGAAATGAGAAAATATTGTTAGACTATACAGTATTATTACATAAACTTACATATATAATGCAAGGGTCTACACTTAGTAAAGCACCACCCACGCTGTAATATAAGGAGGCATATGACCCAGGAGGCTCAGTGTTGAGCAGAGGCATGTTAAAATCTAGACATGGAGATAGCTCCTTGCCTGTACACTTTACAATAAATAAGTATATAGTTACAAGTAGTTAATAAAAACTTGCTGTTAATATATTAAGAACTATGAAGATTTATTTATTACATACATTCTGTACCCAACCCCATTAACATGGGGCAGCACAGAGGCACAGTGGTTAGCACTGCTGCCTCACCGCACCAGCGGCATGGGTTCGATTCCTGGTTTGGGTCACTGTCTGTGTGGAGTTTGCATGCTCTCCCCGTATCTATGTGGGTTTCCTCTGCGTCTCTGGTTTCCTCCCACAATCTGAAAGACATGTTGGTTAGGTGCAGTGACCCAAGCAGGTGCCAAAGTGTAGTGACTAGGGGAATTTCACAGTAATTTCATTGCTTTGTTAATGTAAGGCTACTTGTGACTAATAAATAAACTTTACATTACTTTACAGTATGTTATAATATCATATATGTCATATATGCAAATAATTGTAAAGGATGTTTATAAAAGTTTAAAGTTTATTTATTAATGTCACAAGTAGGCTTACATTAACAGTGCAATGAAGTTACTGTGAAAATCCCCTAGTTGCCACACTCCAGTGCCTCTTTGGGTATACTGAGGGACAATTTAGCATGGCCAATGCACCTAACCAGAACATCTTTCAGACTGTGGGAGGAAACTGGAGCACCCGGAGGAAACCCACAGGGACACGGGGAGAACGTGCAGACTCCGCACAGACACCGGGAATTGAACCCGGATCCTTGGCACTGTGAGGCAGCAGTGCTATCCCTGTGCTGCCGTGCAGTCCATCTATATGCATGATGCATAGAAATATAAAATATTTTAGGAAGTAACTGGGTGGAGACCCGGAGGGTGTTCGGCAAAGGTAGCAGGAATCATTAACCACACTGACACCTCTACCTTCCCATCATGTTTGCATATTAACTTGTTTTTTTGAGGAGGCAAACAGGACACAATCATGATGGAAGCAGGATTTTGCTTCAAATATGCAGAAATGCAAACCTGTCCACATGAGTTCCTACCATTCGTTTGTACTTCTGCCTATTAATCAGGCTACCAGTTTAGCCCATTGTTGTGTGGGTGTCTGCAGCAGGCTATTTAGCTGAAAGCTTGTTGTGAAGATTGCCAAGGCCTCCACATCTCCAACTCTTCCAAGTTTTCCTTATCCTTCTCTCCATCCTCGCTGCACCCTTTTAATACCAGGCCTGGTAACAGTGTTAAAGTAGCACACTGAGCAATTTGATATAATTGTATTAACTCTTCCTACAGCGACAACATTTACAATTATTTCAATACTATAATCAATCTCTATGAGAAAACTAATGACAGCCATTCTTGCTTAAAATTGGCAAATAAAAATCTATATGGTCATATGAAATTTGAAAACAAATTAAATGATGGGCATATCGGAATGATTGGACGACAAACAATTTAGATTCATCCTATTTTGTAATACGGGCTGTCAAAAAGTATATTTTTGTTTTCAAGTTTGATTTTGAGAGGAGATTTTCACAGCAGATTTTACTCAACCCTTTTTCATTAATTAATTGAAAACCTCTAGGTGTTTAGCTTTCATTCAGCAGACAGATAATGCTCAGTGCAGTGGCATATACCGTTAAACCTTGAGGGACTAACACTGTTTTAAGCAGGTGCTTAAATACATTCCAGATAGTGTCCATTCATCCTGAGACTTGCTCTCCTTTGTACGATCTATTCTTTCTTTTCTGGAATGTCTGTTATAGTTTATCAATAAAACCTTAATTAGTTTCTGATTAAATGCACATATTATTTAAGACTGATTTCCATCCTGTCCCTATTTCTTTGACTTTTTTTTAACTGGGGGTAAAAGCTCACAACAATCTTTGGAACATTTGATTTGAAACTGAATATGGTCACTACCTCATTATCAAAATGATACATTCAGCAGAATATGTCTCAGCGCCTCCATTGGCAATACATGATCTTGCATTCTCTTTATGCTGCCCCCTTAAGTGTGGAAAAAACTAACTAGTTTTCAATAATGTTCATTATATTCTGACTTACAGACATCTTTAGTTAAGCCTAATGATAATGTTTATCACTGACATCAAAGAAGTAGGCAGTTCGTTTCTATGTTGCAACCATCCTATCCCAATTGCAACAACTGCACATAAGATTGGAACAAGAGTCACCAGTTAATGTCACTCATGGTCCACAGGGTCAGTTGAAAACAATTTTAGCAGGAATAAATCAGCCCTATTTCAACAGGTTCATGTAGAAACTGTATTGTAGGTAGGACATTATATTTTCCTACAACTTCCAGAATTGGACAACTATCAAGTGAAACTTTGTATAAATACAACTAATATAATCTCCATAATGGTTGGTGAATCCCCTGCTACTGCTGCCAAATCTCTGCAGCAGGACTGGAGAATCCCAACTACGAGCAAGGTTGGAGAATCCTGCCCAACATATATAAAATGAAACTGTACATTATATATATATTATATCCAGAGACCTGGGATAATGATCTGAGTGTCAGGTTCAAATCCCACCAAGGCAGATGAGGGATTTTAAATTCAATACAAGTCAAGAATTAGAAGTCTAATGATAGGAAACCATTGATGATTGTCATAAAAACCCATCTGGTTCACTCATGTTCTTTGGGGAAGGAAATCTGCCATCCTTACATGTTCTGGCCTGCATGTGACTCCAGATCCACAGCGATATGGTTGACTCTGAAAAGGCCTATGCAATTCAACAGCAATTAGGGATGGGTAATAAATGCTGGCCTAGTCAGCGACATTCACGTGCCATATTTAAAAAAAAATATATGTGAATGTTCTTTGTCTGCCCATTATTATCATTCAGAAGCAATGTTAACTACATTGTCTTCATTAGGGTTCACCTTCATAAATCTTAGTCTCTTTTAAATGTACAATTACAAACACTATTGAAGGCTGCTTTAGTCAATTCCATCTTTAAAATCTTTGGTAAGTCTCTGGTAACATAGATAAAAGTATTTTTGCATCATTTATATTCATCCTCATCAGAATATGTATTCAGTGGACAGAATGGGGCTATAATATTGCCATATTACCTCCAGGACCTAGCTTTGAATCAAACCCAAATTGAAAGGATAAAAGTTTCTTCTCTGACGGATTTGAGAATCTAAATTAAATTAATTTGGCTAATCACAGCTCCGTTTTTCATTGGTATGGATCACTGCCCACAGTATGGCACAAATTGGGAGTAAATTAACAATTGTAGTCGGAGGCCCTAAGGATAGCTAATTCGGAAAATGTTAAATTCTGCACTGGTGCAATAGGATTGTTCTATTGAGGATTGATGTGAAGGAACATTAGAAAGAATATTATACTGTAGTCATGGATGGAAGTGTTAGAGATGAATCCTTCCTCCAACATTCACATCGATTACCATGTTTAATAACTTCTAAAAGATTACATTTTGTACTGGATAAAATTTATATATTTGAAGGATCCCACAGATGCCAATTCTATATTAGAATCAGTTATTAAAGGCAGAATGCATTTTCAAGCAGTGATTCAACTAGTCATTCCATTAGATTATTTATACAATGATAGACTATTCTTAAAATGTTCAAAAAATCCAAATAGTCAACTATAATAACAATCGATTTTTTTAATTCAAATTGTATTTAATCTCATAAATAGGCCTATAATCACACATGGGCTACATGTCATAAAATCAGCTTAATCAATTGTTGAATGATGATTCCATCATCTGACTAGAAGAAAATGTGTTACCAACAATGAAAATGTAGTATGGGCCAAGGGCAACAAAAATAAATCAATCTTCAAGAGATTTTATTATTGTCTTTGTCATTTTTGCTGAGAACTTTCTTAAGAATGTGGAATAAAAACATGAAAGTTGTAATCTTCAGTAGATATTACATGCCAGAGTTTACCTCCTCTTTAAATTGAAAATCATTTCTTTCAAACTAAAAAATACCACCTCTGAGATTCTACTGTTTCATGGTTTAAAATACTTCCAATTAAAATTTGTGTGTTTTGAATTCTAAATTTACAACACCAAGGTCCTTAATTGTACTTGACCTAACAAAGAATGAATAACTACTGTGTATAAATCAAGTGGAATTTAGGAAACAAGATTTTACGTGTACTTAGCACAAAGTAGTGAAGACAATATGGAAATTCTTCACCTCTCAAGTTTCTAGGGCACTTGGTGGGGCCGAAGGGCCTCTCTCGCACAGAACACTGCTCTGCGCCTCTGTGGGTATGGTCAGGTTACGGAAATCCCTGAGGGAGGCGGGCCACGTACAGATGAGTCACAGCTGTGGGGTGCAATAACATTGAATAGTGGTTATCTACATTGCCAATTACCCTAACTACAATATCTCCTTCACCACGCTGTCTAGGTGACCCTACAAATTTTTAATCTTATGTTAACTACCACTATATCTAGGTGACACCCCGCAGGATGCATATCAGAGGTGGAGGTGATCAGCTATGTTCCGTGCCCTGTGGCCTGTGATGCCCTTGCCGGGTACCCCTTGAAGGGCTGGGACCTGGAGGGATACAGCCTCTTCTCAGGTGTCACAGATTGATCTGTGCCACCCAATTCAGCCCACTACCCATGAGATCCACCGGAGTCAGGAAGGGTGAACTTGGGAGTTTTGGCGATGGTTGGAGCCTGGGTGAAATGCCCAAGTGTGAGCTCCAGGCCTCCTCCTCCCTCAGGATGCTCGTGGCCTCTGGGACACTCCATGGGACAAAGGGGCAACTGGAGTGAGCTCCAAGGACCTCTGCGTTACCTGGCACTGCCAGTCCTGGAAGCTGAACTGAGTCTGCCCCACAGTGTGTGAGCTCTCAGTGACGGCCATAGCTCTAGATCCCCTCAGCGACGGCCTGCTGTGATTGGACCTAGCTCTTGAAGCCTGGAGCCATGGTCCGCAGCATCTCCAGCGTGCTCCTGTGGCTTTCAGCCATGGTTTTTAGTGACTCAGCCATGCCTTGGACCCTGTTACCCATGGTGAACATTTCCTGTTGGCCTGGGTGCCACACAATGCCAGCACCATCTCCTATGCCTGAAGGCTGTGGGACTCTGCCAAACAGCCTTGCAGTTGCCAGAATGTTGCTGACAGCCCGTCCTGCAATCGCCAGCACTGTCTCTGTATCTCCAGTAGTTTTGGGAGGATCTAATGGCTTGGCACCTGGCTTGGGGGCAGCTGTCTCCTTGACTCTGGAAGACCTCCGCATGCCCGAGTCCTCGGATATTTCTGCCTCCATCTGATGCACATCTACAGCTTTGTCATGCACCCCCAAAAATGTCTCAGAAGCCTCACTGCTAACGTGTCTCACCGAGGTGATGTATCATGCACTGATGGATGGAGCCTACAATGCCTGTATCAACTCGTACTTGCTTTCCTCGGAGATTTACTCTCGTCTTTCCTTGGTGCTGCCCTCCAAGGTGTTGACGGGCATTTCAGTGAGGCCTGCAGGTAGCAGGAGGTGGGGGGGAGGTGCGATGACTCTGAAAAGGCCTCAGTCTCCCAAAAATCACCAGCGCACACTCCTTGAATAGATGAGTGCACTCACAAATTCCACCCTGGCTTTCTCCTGCTCCCGATGATTATGGCTCATCTCCTCCTAAAGGGACAAAATGGTGACGGGAAGCTTGAAGAATGGAAGGGCACAAGGTGTCAGAAGTGTTAGGGGCGGAGGACGGTTAGGTGGCATCTGTTGGGATTGTACCCCGGCAAGTAAGGTGGGTGCCAGACGGAGCAGGTGCTGTGGGGTCGGGTTCTGGGAGACTGCAGGGTGTTAGGGAATGGATTGATGCGAGTATTCCAGGCACAACAGTCAGGACGGATGCCAGGACAGGATTGACATTCACCCTTGCTGCCTGACGGAGGTCATTCATTTCTTCTCTGCATTGAGAGCCGATCCTTCGTGCCAATGTGCAGGCATCACTGAAGCTGCCCCCACTTCCCAGGCTGACCCCTGGTATGCTGACCATCTCAGGAGGAAAAATATGGCCCTTCTCTCCTCCACCCTGTCCAGCTGCCACCCTAACTTTCCTTTGGCGAAACGTGGAGTAGCTCATCGCGGTGCCATCTTCCTGGCATAGCTAACTATGTGTGTATCATTAATGTGTAAATGTAGCTTCCCCTTGCTAACAGTGCACAACAACAACCAGTTTGGATGCTTCAGTTGCCTTGCGGCTCCTTAATGGCAGAATTTGCATGGAGGCTCTTTCATTGTACTGTGTATTGAACTATTGCAGAGCATGCCAAGGATTCCTGTTTTCATGCCACTGTCACACTGGGAAAATTCCACCCAATATCTTTCTGCCAGCCCTCTCCATGAAGAACAAATTCAATTTCCAACAATACGTAATGCCAACCACAAATCCCTATTCATTAACATTCATCAATACTTCAGCTCCTCTCTTACACTTTCTCCCATCACATTGTTCTCCAGGACAAAATGCAAAATAAGAGTCACTATTCCTAGCCAATGAATGAAACCATCCCACACAGTGAACAAACTTTAACAAATCATCCTTGTGTATTAAATTTGTGTTTGTTGTTTATGTACTTTTGCCTGTTTCTGAGGCTGTTTCACAATGTTGTCTCTGAGGCTGCAGCACGAAGGCTGCTGCCTTTCAGTCCAGGAGACTGCTGCTGGCCTTCAGCAGCTTTGAACCGAGGTAGCCCACCTTCCGGCTGCACCATCTGGACAGGAGCAACGGCTGGAAGGCTGACAGTCAACAGCTCAGACACTGCTGGAGAGCCAAAAGTGGAAGGGCAAATGCCGCTGTCCTGAAAAAGAAACAAGTTTGTACATTGTTCAGCATTTAAGTGGCCATTTAAGGGCCTCATTTTGCTGCTGTTGGGATTTAACCAACAATGGGAGAGGCCCACACCAAGTGTCCACCATGGCAGCATTCGATATGTGGGTTGGTAATGGATGCCTCTTGAATTGGTTCCGGTCTCCGTTGGGCACCCCCACAGATATCCTTACCGCACCCCCCCCCCCCACCCCCCCCCGCTCCAGCACCACCCCAGCTACCCCCATTGGGCCATTCGAGCCTGCCCCCAGTCAGATCCCCCCCTCCCAATTTCACCTTTCACTCAGGATCTAGCTTCTTGGCAGCTGTTGCCATGGGCCCTGGTGGCATTCCAGGGACCGGAGAGATGCCTCCAATTTGATTGGCTGGCAGTTCTCAGAACCAGGACTTGTTGATCAGATCGGGTTGGAATTCCCACTTTAAATGGATAAATGCCCCTCTGAGTGTGAAATGACTGCAAGGCGAACTGTTGGGATGGGTATGCTCACCACCAACATTTCTGCTTTGTGGGAGGTTGCTGTAGGGACCCAGATACCCTGTTAGGTCCAGCTCCTTGTGAAGCTGGCAGTAATTAATCTTGCTGATGGATAGATTGTGGGGTTTGAAATGTGACTAAAAAGCACGTATAGAGATTTGCATTGACAAAGGGTCACCCTGACTTGAAATTGGCTCTATTCTCTCTCCTGCCTGCTGCCACACCTCCTGAGATTTCCGATTTTTGTGAAAGATTTGCATTGCTGAGTCCAACCTAAGCAGGAGGGGGAAAGGAAAATAAATTTTTGGGAGGAGCAAAGAAAAATGTTTTTCGCCTTATGTTCAATTGGACTAAGTTCTTGTGCATCCACAAGTAAATATCAGAAACAAAAATGCACACTGTGTGGAGAGACAAAGTTGGATGTTCCTTGAGTACATATAGAAAATGATCATCAGTCTCTTGATAATGTCACACAACTTGGCATTGGATTATCATCAAATCAGCTTTACTGGTGCGATCGTTTCTTGTGATATTGAAAAGCCCTCATTATATTTTCTCACAACGCTCATTTTAAATTTTTAATCATGTTATTCGCAATAAGTCTCTATCCGCAGCCCACGCAACTAACACCCATTCTGAGATTAAAGATGAAAGCCATTTACTTGTCATTGGACATTTAGGTTGCTTTAAAGTTTGCATTTTGGAGCTGTAATTATTCTTAGGAGCAGATCCGTGAATGGAACTCCTGATGTAAGGACAATAATGAACTAAAATATATGAGCACACCATCAGAGGTTTTGCAACATCAATGATTGTTTTAATATTCCACTTCAGTCCATCACTATTGTGGGAAAAGCCCTGACACACATTTGCTTTCTTACTTGCTAATGTCTGATTATAACCTCAAACAATTTAATTTTGAATCTAGAAGCACCACAACTAGACATCAGCTAAGAGTTCAAATTGCACTGTTAGAAAAAAACAGTGAGATAGCTCAAATAGTAGTATGCTACAATTTTATGATCAATATATAATGTTAAGTTGAATATATATATATGTATATATATGTTTGATATGGAAAGTAAAAATTGTTTCATTTCTATTTATGTTTTGTTTATAAACCTTAGTGCCTAGCAGTCTGGGTAAGTAACAAGAGGGTTTCAGGTCTGTTCAGTTTGTTTGCACTTATACATTTTTAACAGGCCAGAATTTTCCAGTCTTTGCGGTTACAAGCAAGGATGGAGAATTTGGCACTCAGCCAAATCTCCATTCACTGCAGCGGGACCAGAGAATTGTGAACGACTGGAAAATTCTGATTTGAAAGGAGTGGAGAGAGAGAGTGTAGCGTGTGTGTGTTGGAGACAAAAAATCAGGGATTCTTAAACCCTCTGAGAAGAAAAGCCTGCAAGACTAGCGGGATAATATTTAACTGAATAATCAGTTATATGGTTCAGGGAAGTGATCAGTTAACGGAGGTGCTACTGGAAGAGTAAGTTTGGAGAACTCATTTGTTTGTTCTGCAGTTGAAGAAACAGTGAATTCAGAGTGCAGTTTTCCAGGTGTTTTGGTGAGAAGTATTAAGTGAATGCTCAGGAATTCACTGGAAGAAACCCCTTTGCTATTGTGTGAGTCCTAATCGAGAAACCTTGGTTCATCTTTCTAACCTTTGCTTTTTTTTAATTAATGCCACAATTCAGCCTTTACATTAACACTGCGATTTGCGTCTGGTGTAAAAAAGTTCATTTTTCTTCTTTTAATAATTTATTTCTAGAGTTAAAAGTTCATCAGCAGACTCCTGTGAATTTGCTCAGTAACTTTCCTCCACAGTTTCCATGAAAACAATTAGGCTTTATCAAGCCAGGTTTCACTCTGCGATCTGACTGTTCCAGTGGTAACATCAGCTGGGATTGTAATAATTTGGTCGAAAAAACGTTGTACCAAAATCATGTGTGTGCATCCACAGATGTTCCACATTTGGCAGGAGTCTCAATTGTGATTCCATGAGCTTGTGTCCTCCTTCCTAAAGATTATAATCTCAGAATTTGTCAGTAATTCATTCATTCATCAGCAGGGGAATGACATGGAAACATCCCTCTTTTCGAACATTTGGCATTGTTAGGGCGGCACAGTGGCAGAGTGGTTAGCATTGCTGCCTCAGCGCCAGGCACCTGGGTTCAGTTCCTGCCTCAGGATTGTCTGAATCAATCGTTACCAAGGAGCAACCATTGTTGTAAGCTCTTCCACAGCATGCCAAGTGTTAAAACGCAACAGTTACACTAATCATCAGCCTTTTTTTTGCTTTGTTTGGATGTTTTTATTATATAGTGAAGTGATTGTTATTCAAAATAGGTTTTGAAGCATTGTTCATGTCTTTCCATGATACACATTATTCATTAATGGGAAGGATTACAACATTTCTTGCTATTTATAGAATCCCTACAGTGCAGAAGGAGGCCTTTTGGCCCATCGAAACTGCACCGACTCTCTGACAGGTCATCTTACCTAGGTCAACTCCTCCATCCCTGTAATCCCACACATTTACTATGGCCAATCCACCTAACTTACACATCCTGAGAAGTGGGAGGAAACTGGAGCACCCGGAGGAAACCCACGCAGACACAGGGAGAACGTGTAAACTCCACATAGACAGTGACCCAAGGCTGGAATTGATCCCGGTTCTCTGGCACTGTGAGGCAGCTATTGGGCCTTAACAAATACCCCTGCACAGTAGTGCAAGTTTTCTCTCCTCCCTTTTAAATATACTCCACTTAACACTTGTCTCTCATAGGAGCGTAGAAACCCTACAGTGCAGAAGGAGGACATTCAGCCCATCAAGTTGCACTGACCACAATCCCACTCAGGCACTATTCCCATAGCCCTGCATATTTACTCTGCTAAACCCCCTGACATTTGGATCTATTTAGCATGGTCAATCAACCTAACCCACAAAGCCTTAAAGTGTGGGAGGAAACTGGAGCATCCGGAGGAAACCCACGGGGAAAATGTTCAGTCTCCACACAGACGGTGACCTGAGGCTGGAATTGAACCCGGGGCCCTGGCATGTGAGGTAGTAATGTTAACCATTCTGCAACAGTGGTTAGTGCTGCTGGTCATTGTGATGGTAGATATTTGGAATGTGTTGTGGAGAGAATTACGGTTTGAATAATGACAGGGAAGCCCTGGGAATAAACTGAAGTTGGAACTTGCAGGAAGGAACAACATGATCATCCAGCAATGCCATATCTGGGTGTGATAGACATTGTTCAAGCTGTAAACCTGAACCAAATCAAGCTGCAGCTCCATCTGCTTTCCTATGCCTAACACAATAAATAACAAAAGCACTTGCCACTTTTTTTGTCTTCCATTTGTGAGATTGATAAATGTTCACTTTGAATAGCTGAATGCACAAACATTCCCTTAGTGGGAATCAATTGTACCTGTTTACTGGCAAACTTAAAAACAGATGTTTTATTTAATTGTACTATAAATCCAACAGAACATCAGCTAATATCAAAGTATCAGTTTTGTGAGTTATACGTTTGCTGCATGTTGCACCTAGACTGAACCAACACCGGTACACAAATTAGTGCTGAATGTTGCATATCTTACAGTGTTTTGCTTCCCTTTTAATCAAAGAAGTAGTTGTCCTTTGATCCAGAGTTCAAAGGGTCCATATCAATAATTGAGTAATTAACAGGAAGGTATTAAGTTTGTTCCAACGACATAGATGTTAATTTACTGTCAGTTGTATTGTGAATGCTTTGTTCGAATATTTGAGAGCTGCACAGATTGAAATTTGGTTTATTACACATGGATGTGAATTGTAGCTCTCAACTTCAAACTTGCGTATGTGCCAACTCTAAGTGCCAAATGAAGTTTGACTGTTGTGAATTTTAATTTTGCCAAAGTGTATGGCTGACCAGTTTCAGAAGAATCAAATGGGTAACATTAGAACTTTCAAAGCTAGTGGAGAAGTGGTGAAACGCTAAATGACAGAAAGATCTAATTCTTTTTTTGAATTCTGGCATGGGATGTTGACATCGTTGGGTGGGCCAGCGTTCATTGGCCATCCCTGATCTCCCTTGGACTGAATGGCTTACAAGACTACATAAGCTTGTGAGTCTATTATCAAATAAATCGGTTGGACTAAAACCTGGTGTTGTCAGACTTTTTACCACATTTTTCCAGGCAGGGCGATTTAAGAGTCACATTGCTGTGGTGTAAGATAAGTAAGACCAGATAAGGATGTCAGATTTCCTTCCCATAAGGGCATTAGCTTTTAAGACAATGGACAATGGTTTCAAGGTCATTGTCAGACTTTTAAATCCAGATTTTTATTGGATTCAAATTTCATCATCTGTCATGCCAGGATTTGAACCCCAGACCCCTGGATTACTAATTCAGTGATAATACCACTATGCCTCTGCCTCCAAGAGAACGGACACCTATTTGCAAAGTCAATTACCAAGGATTTTGTGTTGTGTCACTGAATATGCAGTTAGTTATATTCATGAAAACTTGGCAACTCTCTTCATTCTTATCTGGTACATTTTATACTTGACCCACTAATGTTTTTCCTGAATACGTTGATGAAGGGGTTGACATATGAGGAAAGATTAAACAGTTTGGGCTTGTAATCGCTGAAGTTTAGGATGAGAGGGGATCTGATCAAGGTATATAAAATTTTAAAAGGGATTGGTAAAGTAACTGTAGGCCAAATGCAATCTCAAACAAGAGGTATAAGTTGAGAGGTGGCATGGTAGCACTGTTGCTTCACAGCTCCAGGGTTCTGAGTTCCCGGCTCGGGTCACTGTTTGTATGGAGTTTGCACATTCTCCTCATGTCTGTGTGGCTTTCCTCCAGGTGCTCCAGTTTCCTTCCACAGTCCAAAGATGTGTGAGTTAGGTTGATTGGCCATGCTAAATTGCCCCTTAGTCTCCTGTGATACATAGGTTAGAGGGATTAGTGGGTAAAATATGTAGGGATATGGGGGTAGGGTCTGGGTGGGGTTGTGGTCAGTGCAGACTCGATGGACCAAAGGGCCTCTATCTGCACTGTAGGATTCTATGAGGTGGTAGATTTAAAACTGAAATGAGGAGGAACTTCTTCCCACAGCGGGTGGTGAATTTGTGGAACTTGCTGCCCATTTTACAGTGGAGTCTGAAACGTTGAGTGGTTTCAAGAAGGAGATGTATATATTTTGAGCAAAAAAAGGGATAGGAGATATGGGGAACAGGTGGGGAGGTGGATTTGAGACCAAGGAAAGATCAAATATAATCTGTTTGAATGATGGAGAAGGCTAGAAGGGCTGAATTTGCCTACTTCTGCTCATAATTCTTATGTTGCACTTTCTGTTTCCATTCATAATTTGTAATTTGAATACATTGCTGTGATCTATCAGTGTATTATCTGCCACTTCAGCAATGAAGGTGCTAGCACTCTGTGAGGCTGCTGTGATTCCATGCATGTACATTGCTGCGAATAAAGTAGCTGATAATCTTCTGTCCAACTGCGAATGTCCAAAGACAGATCACTGAAAAGACAGGAAGAAACACTTTAAATCTCCTCCTGCCTGGCATAAACTAGGCAATGGAGGTGAAAAACCCTAAATAAATGCAAAATACTGCAGAAACTGGAGAATGTGGGAAACACTCAGCTGGGCAGTTTATACCATCTGTGAAGAGAAAATCCTAAATAGTGGGTTGGCTCTTCCACCCAGGCTGGCATGGCTCACCACTGACCGATGCCAGGTGATACTGTTCCCATGCCTTTGTCCTTCGAGGTGGCAGAGGTCATGGTTTTGGAAGGTGCTGCCGAATGTTGTGGTAACTTTGATCAGTAATTATAAAAATTTTGTTTGGCAGAGCCAGGAGTGGTCCTTCAGGCCTGCAAATAAAATATATGCTGCTACCATCCCACTCTGCAATTGTGAGTTTCTCTGAAGTCTAAAACACCCGCCCCCAGAAAATGATCTGTGTGCTGGTTAGGCACACTCCATCCAGGTTGCCTGATACTTGCCAGCAAGAACCAGAGCCGTCTCTGGAGGTCATTTTCATTTCACCACATCAAGGTTAAGAGGCCTGGCTGTTAAAATGGACAAGGCCTTTCACTGCCCCTCCCTGTTGGCTGGTCCATATATTTGCAGGTCAACTACAGCAGAGTTCAAATTCCAAACCTACAGATTGTGGATCACCAGGACTAATTCCTCTGGGGATATGGGAATAACTAATATGAAACTGTTAAGGACCCCAAATTATTGCATTTTGTCCAGGACAAAGCAGCCCACTTAACTGGTACCCAATTCACCAGTTTACAAATTGATTCCCTCCACCATTGATGCACAGTGACAATAGTGGGTATTATCTACATTTCACTCAGACTCTTTTGTCAGCACCTTTGAAACTTGCAACCTCTACTACCTAGAAGGACAAGGGCAACAGATACACGGGAATACCACCACCTGCAAGTTTACCTCCAGGTCACACCATCTTGAATCAGAACCATTTCACCACTCCTTCACTGTAGCTGGGTCAAAATCTTGGAAATCTCTTCCTAACTTGCGCTACATGCAGTGATTCAAGACAGTGACCTATCACCACCTTCTCAAGGGCAATTAGGAATGAGCAATAAATGCTGGCCTAGCCAGTGACACCCATATCCCACAAAATAATATATATCTATTCACAGAGAGGGAAAAGAGAAAATGATGCCATTGACACAAGTTCAAATTTCATACCAAATGTAGAAGTTCATGGAGTCGTGTATCATCATCATCATCACTTTCCCCCATGCTCGATGCAGAATGGCTCCCCTCAATTTATATAACAGCTTATCTCTCTCTAACAGAGAGAAATGTCTGTGGTCCCTTGTGGACTATGGCTAATTACCAAGTTCTGCTTATGTCATTTTGTAACTAAGAACAATTGCAATAAAAATAAAATATTCGTTAAAATAATTTTGCATTGGCCTAGATATCCTTGGAGAGGAAGCAATGTGGCAAATCAGGCTGACACATTCATTGACCATCCAATGGTGGCAACAAAAAACACCGCCCGGATTTTTAAGGTTTATTTATTAGTGTTACAAGTAGGCTTACATTAACACTGCAATGAAGTTACTGTGAAAATCCCCTACTCTCCACACTCCGGTACCTGTTTGGGTACACTGAGGGAGAATTTAGCATGGCTAATGCACCTAATCAGCACATCTTGTAGATGGTAGGAGGAAACCAGAACACCCAGGGGGGAAAACTGTGCAGACACAGAGAGATTGTGCAGGCTCCACAGAGACACTGACCCAAGCTGGGAATCAAACCCGGGTCTGTGGCGCTGAGACAACAGCGCTAACCACTGTGCCACCCTGTACATGATGTTTCATGTGTTATTGGTTAGAAAAATACAAGAACCCTGTATACAGATCGTATTTGAAGATTAACTCAGGGAAATATTGGGGATGATGATTGAGGGAAGTTTACTTTTCACTTGTGCACTGCTGATTTATTGAAGACATGCACTCAACTGCAGTATGACAGAATATTTACGTTTACCCATTTCATAGATAGTAAATAGATAATGGAATCTCCCAAAATTACAGAGGAAACAAAGGTTAGGTTTCACATGGTTAGTTTTGTGGGGATCCAAATCTGAAAATCTTTGGAGACCTTTAGAAGGTATCACAATTCATTAACATTTCTTGGATACAATTAAAAAGTGCCGGTGAGAATGAAGGCGAGCAAACCCCAGGTACCTGAATGTGAATGAGTGCTAAAGAATGTTTTTGTAAGGTTAGTGCCACACCAGAGTACCATCCATCTGCTTTTCAGAATTCCATCCAAGAAGATGGAGCCAATTGTCAAGCCTCAGGTAGTTATCGCTGAATATGCCAACCCTATTCTGCATGGTAGCTGTAGATGTCCTGGTAAGGGATGAACCTCAGTACAACTTGTCAATATTGGAACAGACCTGAGGAGTGTGCACACTGGGGTCACTGCCAGGATGGTGCGTTAGCTCCCCGGGTGCATGTTGGTTGGCAGATGAAATCTAATCAGGGAGATTATGGACCACCCTGGCTCTGGTATGATTTCTTTATGGAAGTATCATTACAGCATGACCCACAATGAATGAAGATTTGCCTTGGAAGTATCCAATAATGTGGCTAGACTTACATTCACAATTTAAAGTAATAACGCTGTGGCAGCATCCTCTGAGGAGCTAAGAGTGCATAAGTGCCAGCCAACTGCTAAAGAGAGGATTCGCAATATCGGCCTGAAAATATGGGCGGACTGGCCTGTAGGTGGGTACAGTCATGGGCTGGAATTTTACTGTCCCGCCTGCCACGAGAATCGGAGCGGGCGTCGGGCGTGGGGGCAATGGAAAGATCCGCTCAATTCAGGTGGGGTTTTATGGTTTTGGAATAAGTGAGGTCACAAAATCCTGCCCATGAAGCTGCTGAACCTGCACAGCATCATTCCATAGGTCTTCCTCATGTTCCAAAAACATTAAACGGTGCAATTCTCATTAATGCCTGTAATACTGCTGGGATGAAAAAATAATTTGCAATAATTGCCATAAACTTTATAAAGGTTGAAGTGTCAGCAGAAAATAAAGAAGAGAAACAGTAAAGAAATTAATGGAGTACATGTATCTTTGAAGTGTGGTACGCTTTCCATGACCTACACCCTGCTGACTAACAATCCTGGCATCCATTTCAAATGGACATTGTCAACATCTAACATCTGTGTGCTAGAACATCAGGAAATGACACGCCGAGTCACCGTGACCTGCAGTTAAAGTTTCAATTAAGTATCTGCTCATTGGAGGCAGATGCTGCCTCTGCCACCAGTCCTGCCCATTGGAAATGCCACAGGGTTGCGAGCATATCAGCAAAAAAAATTTATTTTCATTGACAACTGTCCAAAAGCCATTTGCAACAAAGGTTTATGTTAAATTTTGATGCCTGCAGAATTGCATCAGCCCAAATTATGCTGAAACCTTACACCTAGAACAATGATATAAAACTAATTTGTGACGTGGAAGATCAAGGAAATTTGAGCGCAAGTGACCTCTATCCATTTTTACTTGAATTCCTAATTTTATATGCTAATTTTGTAAAACTTCCTCTGAATGAATGTAGTTATTTTCCAAGATGCAAGAGTGTGGATTATGCAGATTTCTGAAAGTCACACTAGCTATCAACATTAAATATAAATTAACAGATAAAATCAGAGGTGCAACAGAATGCCACCCATATTTCGAGTTTTGTATTCATTTCCCAAAAAGTTGGTGAAAATTCTTCCTCACCAAGATTTGAAATGATGAATCTGCATCTTTGAAAGTTTTCTATGGCATTAGAAGGGACAAGTTTCTATGATTGTTCCAAAAATGAGTGACAACAGTTTGATTAACGAACAAAGGGTTTATTAAGGTAAGTAACTATGTATAGAGAGTGAGCAAAAAGATCACCATACTTCATGACTGCAGGCTCCTACTGACAAGAAAAGCCCACACACCCCCTGGGATTCACATGCTCCAACTCAATTGGCGGAATGCGTCACATGACCGTCCAAGGGGTTGGTCCTTAAAGGGGCACACGACCACATCAACACCCCACTTTACGTTCCCGATTAATACATTCCAAAAATGATTAAACTATTTAAAATATTGTGCAAAAAATAGAATTCAAACTTTTTTTATAAGGTAAGTCAGTCTGGGGACTTTCTGATCCTTTGAAAGCATGGCAGTTCATTAGCAGATACTCTGGCAGTGGAAGTAATTTCGATTTGAACCTCAATGGGTTGACTCTCAACTTGTGAATGCGCACCGGTGAAGATAACCTCTATAGTTCCCACTGGCACATCACTTGGCTCTTCCTCAGGGTAATTTGTTACTTCATTACTCACATCCTGAGCAATGTCACTGATAAGCATATTAAGCACAATGAGAAGTCTCACAACACCAGGTTAAAGTCCAACAGGTTTATTTGGTAGCACAAGCTTTCGGAGTCTTGCTCCTTCTTCAGGTTACTCTGCTAACCCAGTACAATGCCAGCATCTCCACATCAAGTCATGTTAAGGGCAGGCTGCCCCATTGGTTCTGTGAGCGATTTGCTCCTTCTCCAATGATCCAGGTGTTTCTTTACCCTGTTTCCTTGTGACAGAATGACTTTGGATCTGTTCTGGACATGGCCATTCCATGGCTCCAAACGGACCAGCACCTTAATTCTTTACATTTGCTACGTCATCCACCTCAAATGCTCTCTCCATGTTTGTCAAGTTGTGATGCTTTTTCTGTGTATTCCCTTTTGCTTTGACCTCCCACCACCACCCCCCAACAAATTAGGGAAAATGAGGTCCAATCCTGTACTAAAAGATTTGCTGATTAGTAACTCAGCAGGTATAATTCCTGTGGTGATGTGGGGTGTTGTTCTATAAGTGATCAGGAAGCAGGCCAGTTTAATTTGTAGAAAGGCTGTTGACTGTTTCTTCATTTTGAATGCTTGGACTGCGCTCTCTGCCAGTCTATTTGAAGCAGGGTGATAGAGCGTAGTTCAAATATGTTGAACAACATTGGTTCACATGAAATGCTGGAACTCTTCACTAGTGAAAGCAATGCCATTATCAGATATTAGCATCTTGGGCAATTCGTGGGTGGTGAATGTCTGTCATAATTTTTTGATCTTTGTTGACTTCATTGCGTGCACGCCCAACCATATGGAGTGTGCATCTATAATGATCAGATACATGGAGCCTATGAAAGGACTTGTAAAACTGACATGTTGTCACACCCATGGTCGACCTGGCCACTCCCAAGGATGCATTAAGGCCACAGTCAGCAATTTTTGCTGCTTTTGACATTGCCCTAATTATTTGACCAGATTCTCAATGTTGGTATCTATCCTGGGCTACCACACGTAACCTTGTACCACCATTTTCATCTTTATCACCCCAGCATGGGCACAATCTAATTCTTGTAACAATAATTTTCTAGCAGGAGGGGAGCGATAAACTTACTCTCCATAATACTACATTATCCTCACAACGTAACTCATCTTTTCTTATTTAGAAAGACCTGTCATTGTAATTCTAGCCGAGGAGGACCATGTATTTGACTTAAGGTAATATGGGACCTTTTTGGATCCAAATTGTGGCCCGTTGCACAATGTAGCAAAAATATTTAGAGCAAGAACAATTTTCTATGGCACTGGCAGAGGCAGTAAACTTTTGGGTAAGAGAAGAGAGCTTAAAGCATCAGTGTTTGAATCATAAAATCCTACAGTGCAGGAGGAGGCCATTCGGCCCATCAAGTCTGCACTGATCATAATCCCATGAAGGCCTTATTCCTATAACCCAATATATTTACCTTAGCTAGTTTCCCTGACACTAAGGGGCAATTTTAGCATGGCCAACCCACCTAACCCACGGATCTTTGGACTGTGGGAGGAAACCAGAGCACCTGGAGAAAACCCATGCAGAAATGGGGAGAATGTGCAAACTCCACACAGACAGTAACCCGAATGGGGACTCGAATCCAGATCCCTGGCGCTGTGAGGCTGCAATGCTAACCATTGTCCCACTGTGCCTGACCTATGTTAAAAAATATACTCATAAGTTGCTAGGAAAAGAGCCCAGCTTTGGACCCATACTGAAGCTATGCGAGGAATGGCCTATTCTCCTTAAATAATCTCCATAGGGTTTGATTTAATTTGATTTATTGTCGCAGGTATACAGGTATACAGTGAAAAGTACTGTTCCTTGCATGCTATATAGACAAAACATACCATTCATAGAGTGCATAGTGGAGACAGAAAGGAGAGGGTTCAGAAAGTAGTGCTACAGTCATAGGTAGGGTGCAGGGAAAGATCAGCTTAATATAAGATATGTCCATTGAAAAGTTTGATGGCTCCAGAGAAGAAGCTGTTTTTGTGGTCAGTGGCTATTATGGTATAAATGTATTGATGGAGTTTCTTCACTCCGAAGACAATGGCTAATCCATCTTCTTCATTTTGGGAATAAGCTTTTTCAATATTGGTCAGAATCCTTAAGACATAGACAATCGTCCTTTGTGTTTCATCTTCCACCTTGTGCGATAAAACTGTCCATACGGAGCCAAGTCACAGGAAATAATGATCTCTTTCGAGGGTCAAAATAAGAATAGATGACTGCAATGCCAGCTTAACCTATTCAAAAGGCTTATATCACCTGCTGTTGCCAATACCACATCTGGTGCTTCTTGGGCAGTAGATATAGGGGTGCCAACACTGTAAAAATGTTAGGAATAAATTTTGCAAATTAGTTCATCATTCCTAAAAAAGATTTTAATTCCAATACATTTTTGGGGGTCAGTGCTTCCTTAATTGCTTTTATCCTTTCCTCCGTTGGGTGCAGCCATTTTGAATCTACCTTGAACCCTAAATATATTACTTCATGGGCCTGGAATGTACATTTCTCCTTTTTTAGCCTCACCTGCTTAAATCTCTTCAAAACTCCTTTGAGATTTGCCGGATGCTCCTGTAATCAGTTCATCATCTAGATAGTCAACTGTTATACTTGTAGCACTTGTTTCAGGATCAAAGAAAATAAAGTGATAGCATGTGGATTTTGGGCATAACAACAGAACAGGTTTGTTAGAATCCATAGAATTCCTGTGGTGCAGAAGGAGGCAATTAGGCCCATCAAGTCTGCACCGATCCTCTGAAAGAACATTCTACTTAGGTCCACTCTCCTGACTTATCAGTGTAAATTCATACATCGATTGTGGCTAATCCTGGAAACCTGCACATCTTTGGACACCAAGGCGCAATTTAGTATGGCCAATCCAACTAACCGGCACGTCTTTGGGGTGTGAGAGGAAACCAGAACACCCAAAGGAAACCCACGCAGACATGATGAGAATGTGCAGACTCCACATAGACACCTAAGGCTGGAATCGAACCTAGATGCTTGTCTCTGTGAGGCAGCAGTGCTAACCACTCTGTCACGGTGCCACCCTAGTGCCACTGTGACAGTAGGTAGCTATTAATTCCACAGTGGCTAGATCTAGACTGAATAAAGCCCGTGAAGTAGTCGATGATGTCAAGGACATAACCAAACCTTTGAAGGAACCATGCAACACGCAATATCTCCAATATATAACAACAACCACATTTGGTAGATTCGATAGTAAGCTCTCCATCATGCGCAGGAAAACTGCACGCATGATGAGATTCCAAAAGTTAGCCGAGTATAATGGTATAGCCTTTGTGAGTTTTGAATGTAATCAGTTTTTAGATGCCTCACCTAACTCTAATTGTTGACAGGCATGGCTCATATCAAGTTTATTATAAGTTAAGTCTTCCTGAGAGTCTTCAATTCTTGTTATTGGGTAGCAATCTAATTTTTCTGTTTGATTGATGGTTAATTTGTTGTTCTCATTTTTGCTGATAACTCTATCTAGCTTAACCATTGGCATGATTTTCAGGGGTGGCACGGTGGCACAGTGGGGTGGAGTGGGAAAACAGTGGTTAGCATTGCTGCCTCACAGCACCAGGGACCCAGGTTTGATTCCTGGTTTGAGTGACTGTCTGTGTGGAGTTTGCACATTCTCTCCGTGTCTTCATGGGTTTCCTCTGGGTGCTCTGATTTCCTCCCACAGTCCAAAGATGTGCAGATTATGTGGATTGGCCTTGCTAAATTGGCCCTCAGAGTCAGGGGGACTCGCAGAGTTGTGGGGATAGGGCCCGGGTGGGATTGTGTTCGGTGCAGTCTCGATGGGCTGTATGGCCTCTTTCTGCATTGTAGGAATACTATGATGACTGGAGCCACCCACTGAAAACTGTACAGACCAAATGATGCCTAATTCTTCCAGGCTCTTGAATCCAAAATCAACCTCATCATGTAACACGTAGGGTAAATGTCGGACACTGTAGAATTTAGGCATGATATCAAGATCCATGTAGATTTTTGCTTTTAGGCCCTGTATCTTGCCTAAATCATCTTGGAACATTCTTTGATTTTTTTTAAGACACTATGGAAGTTTTCATCGTTGATCTTGAAGATTTTCAGTCTTTTTAATCTAATTTGATGAAGCCAATTTTGGGCCAACAAACTGGGGCCCAAGGCCCTCCACTATAATTAGAGGCAGTTGAACTGACTGTTGCTGGTAGCTTATGGGTGCTGCTGTTGTTCCTAGGACCTTTAAACCTTCTCCAATTTATATTGCTAGCATGGCCATTGTGCTTCTTAACTCTAGGGGCTGAACCTCTCTATATAAGTGACAATATTTGCTCTCCTACAACTGTAATGAAAGAACAAGTGTCCACCTCTATTCTGAATGACTGACCATTATTTACCAATATGATTGTAATTTAGGCCATCTTGTCTGCTTTGATGTTGTTTAGTTTGTATACTTCAGAATTGTTTCCATGGTTATTCTCAACACTGTGCCGGATTTGATTTTATTTTTGTTTGCCCCTGATAGATTCTGCTAGGCCTTGCATTTGCTCTTAATGTGTCCCTCCCCTCTATTGCAGGTATAATGTAGCTTCCCTGAAGTTACATCTGTCCTGGGAGTGATCTCTCCCACACCAGTAGCATTCTTCATAGCTTCTGACTTGTGGACTATATTCCCTATACCTTTGAATTATCTTTTACTCAGAGCCTGTGCCCTCCTTCCTGGTGCCTTGACTGCCAGCGGATTCCCCCAAACTTTCACATTCCCTTTCAGCACTTTCTATGGCCTAGGCTAACTCAAATACCCTCTTGTATTCACTGCTTCTACTCGTAATTTATCTCGTATATTCACGTCTGTCTTTCAACATGTTGTTGAATGCAGACCCAAACTCACACTGTTCAGCCGATTATCTGAGGCATGCAACGAATACCGCTATCGATTCCTCTGGGGCTCTTGTTGATGAGTTAAATTTGTATTGCCGCATTATCACCAATGACTTCAGTTGATAGTATCTTGACTAATTCCATAAGCTCAAAATTATTGGAATTAGGAGCATCTAAAGAAGTCAGATTCCTGATCAGGCCATAGGTTGAAGTCCCACAGGCAGTTAATAGGGTTATCCATTGCTTCCCTCCCCCTCATGATTTCATTAGCCTTAAAAAGTAATGCAGGCATTTGACATATTGCACCCACTGATGTGTGTTAGGGTCAAATGGGTCCAGTTTCCCAAAAGAGGGCATTTTGACACACACACAGACTGCTGAATGAGTTTGCTTCAAAAAGCTTCCAAACAAGATCTGGTCTCCCAATTTCTGCAGCAGTAGGAAGGCACTCTGATTAATCCTCATCTCCAGATGTAGTATCTACCAAAGATGGGGGAACCACCAAGTAGATCAATGATTGAGCGGTAAGTGACTAAGTACAAAGAGTGAATAAAAGGGTTACCATACTCCACAATTCCAGACTCCTACTAACAAGAAAAACATACGCGCTCCTCTCTTGGATTCATATGCTCCAACCTGATTGGCCGAACAGATCACATGATCCTCCGAGAGCTTGTTCCTTAAAGGAACATGCTACCACAATTGTAATCTTAAACATTCTGGGGAGAGAGTTCTCATTCTGCCCACCACAGGAATTTAAGTGGGCAGGGAAGCAGGGGGCATTGGAGGGGCACAGTGGGGAGGTGGCCCATGCAAAGGCCATTGACTTTGGGCCAGATTTTCCAGTTTTGGGTGAGCACAGCCAGAAAATCTCACTACCTGTGTCCAAAGCTTAAAACATTTGTCTACAGTCTTCAAGCTTTGCTTTTGCACATGGAAAAGAATATTAAGAACAAATGTAGCATTTATTTGGCATTTTCCTGGACCTTCATTATTTGTTATTTTTTAATGCCAATTTTTACTTTCCAGCTGATGCTGGGGGGTTTGTCAGGAAACTCTGCCATTCTCCAGTTCTGCTCACAATTTTATAGAAGCACTGGGGAGATGGTGGGAAGAAGATTTAGGAGGACTATACCAGAAATGCATTAGCATGCATAAAAGGACAGGATTGACAGGCTGGGCCTTTTTCCTTTTGAAAAAGGGGGGCTGGAAGGTGACCTGACTGAGAGCTTTAAAAATTATGTGCAGTTTTTGTATCTAGATAAAGAGAGAATGTTTCCACTTATGGACAAGAGCATAACTAGAAGCCACCATAATATGCACCATGGGAAGCATTCTATCTGGATTTATCACAGTTTGGTGTGGCTCCTGCTCTAACCAAGACCACAAGAAACTACGGAGAGTTATGATCAGACCATCACATGAACCAACCTCCCATCCATTGGCTCTGTCTACACTTCCTGCTGCTTCAGAAAAGCAGCCAGCATAATCAAGGACCCCATCATGCCAGATACACTCTCGTACACCTTCCTCCATCAGGAAAAAGTTACAAAACTCTGAAAACACAGACCAACAGACTCAAGAACAGCTTGTTCCCTTCTGTCATCAGATTTTTGAATGGTCCTATCATGTATTAAGCTGACCTTTTTCTTCATCCTACCTGTAAATGCAACGCTATATTCTGTACTCTATCCTTTTCCCTTGGGTACTTTATGAATGATAGCTTTTATCTATGCAGTGCATAAGAGACAATACTTTTCACTGTATCCCAGTACTTGTGGCAATAATGAATCAAATCAATATAAGATAGTCACTAAGAAATCCAGTGGGGGAATTCAGAAGAATCATCTTTACCCAAAGAGTGGTAAGAATGTGAAATTCACTGGCTGGAATTTTACCACCTCGCCCACCACAGGAATTGGATTGGGAGAGGGGCAGACAATGGGAAGGCCTGTTGACCTCGGGTGGGATTGTATGGTTTCAGGATGTGTGAGGCCGTAAGATCCTGTCCAATATCATAGGAACTAGCCGAAGTGAACAGTTATAGTTACATTTAAGGTGGAACTAGCAAGCAAATGAGTGAGAAAGGGATAAAAGGTTATGATGATAGCTTTAGATTAGAAGAAATGGGAGGCAACTCAAGTAGAGCATAAGCATCAGCATAACTGATTGGGCCGAATAGCCTGTTTCGGTTCTATATAATATATCTAAAGACAATTAAAAATGGGCAATACATGCTGGCCTAAACAGCCATGCCCATATCCCTTGAATGAATATTTTTTAAAAATTCTATGTAAACTCACTGATGGGAAAATTAACATAAATGTCATTGTAACTTGTCAGTTATGTCAGTTCAAGAAATGCTAACTCGTTATCATATTCAATTTAGTCAGCATATTACAGAACTCTTCGCTTACATGAATTCATACTCTGATTTGCATTAATTGCTTAGAGGGAATTCCAATAAAATATGATACAATATAATGTAAATTGAATGATTCAAATAAAATGGTTACAGTGTTAATTCAGGGCAACAATTAGAGATCTGCAATGTGCTGAGTTCCACATCTAAAGAATAAACTTTGAATAATTTTGCATCCATTTGAAAGAATTAACACCGGCCCAACTTTTATATCATCAACATCTACTATATTGTTTGCTAAAATCTTATGGAAGATCAGGCATTATTATTGAATGAAGGTTAAAAAGAATTCCAATACTTTACATTTTGCTATCATTTTAGAAATTCTATAAAACTATCTAGTCACAACATTCACCATCTAAAATGATGCCAGCGGTCCAAAGACTGAAAAGATTTCCAATGTCTAACTCTCTGTGAGATAAAGAGGATTATTCCACAATGCTGTGTTATATGGCATGGTGTTAATTATATGAATACGATGATCAGATAACCTTGAACCTATAATTGTAACCTTTCGAAATTAGGTTTGTTTGACACAAACGTATATTACAATAAGTCAATGAAATTTTACACAAATGGAATTAGTCCAGTCTGTGTTCCAGTTAACCTTTTCATCTTACTGAAAATCAATCGCTCACCATTCTCAGGGGAGCCCTGCAGCAAAAACTGAAGAAAGCAATCAATTTCAATGCGTGATGGCAACTACTACTTGCTGCAGGTGTAAAGCACCTTCTATTACCATGATGACATTACTGTGTTGAGGAAAATGCAGATGCAACTAGGTTTGCTTTTAATAGATCTGCAGGAAATTTGTAAAACTCATCTATGTTTACTTTCGAGAAGTGTGATGAACGAGTTTACTTTGCACATGGACTCATAATGCAGTTGTGTGTGCTACGCCACATCCCAAATCAAAAGCATACTGAACATCACGTACAAAAGATAGACTGAAAGAGTGTTACGGTGACACAGTGGTTAGCACTGCTGCCTCACAGCGCCAGGGACCCGGGTTTGATTCCCTGCTTGGGTTACTGTCAGTGCAGAGTCTGCCGGGTGCTCTGTTTTCCTCCCACAGTCCCAAAGATGTGCTGACTAGGTGTGTTGGCCATGCTAAATTCTCTCTCAGTGTACCTGAATGGTGTGGACTAGGGAATTTTCACTGTAACTTCATTGCACTGTTAATGTAAGCCTACTTGTGATGCTAATAAATAAATTTTAAAACTAAACTCAGGTGTAAATGTTAAGAGTTCTCTCAGCACTCAGTCAGTTCCTTACATGAACAGTGCTGGGCACCATGCATCCAATGCAAAGTCTTTAATTACTTGTGAACAAGGAGAACTCTCTACGGCCAACATGGGATGGCTGGAGCAGTTCTGAGGTTACAGAGAAACAGCTCAGCAATTATAGTCAATTACAGCAAATCAGGAACAAGAGATTTTTCACATCTTTCATTGACATACATTATTCATCAATCATAACAGAGCCTTTTGCCCTTTCTTATCCAATAGAAAACCTATCCTTCATTAGCGTAATATGTCCCCATATCTTGCTATCTGATAATCACCATGGTAACCTGTTCTTTGTTTTCATCCTGCTATCCTGACCTGGAATGCAGTGTTTATGGAACAATGTTTTAGACATACTCGCTTTATCCTGCGTACATCAGTGTTGGCCTTACTGAAGGCCTGACTGAAAGCTGTGTGTTTGACTAATAATCATTTTCCATTACTTGACAGAGTTTTTTTGACAATTATGGAACTTCAATTTTCACAATTGTTGTAACCTGACTTCCAATGAACATAGGTCTCTGTCCAGTGTCCTGAATTAAGTCCGGCCGCACTGAGGAGTTATAACTAATTCTCACAGTGTAAGCAGCAACATTCAGCCGGCATTATGCCCACCTAAATAACACTCTCTGCATTCATAGTAATTGGAATATACTAATTAGAAACAGGAGTAGGCCAATCAGGTTCATGAGCCTATTCCGTCATTCAATAAGATCAATGGTTTATCTGATTGTGGCCTCAGCTCCACATTCCACCTACCCCCAATAAACTTTGACTCCCTTGTCAGTCAAAAATCTATCTACCTCTGCCTTAAAAATATTCATTGACCCTGCCTCACTGCTCTCTGACACGCTGACAGAAAACTTTCTCTCATCTCCTTCTTAAATCGGAGGGCCCGTATTTTCAAACCGTGTCCCCTATTTCACGTCTCTTCCACAAAAGAAAGTGTAAAACTTCTTCTAATGCAATTATATCCTTTCTTAAATAAGGAGACTAAAACTGCACACAGTACTCCGGATGTGGTCTCACCAATGCTCTGTTCACCTGTACCAAAACATCTTATTCTTTATATTCCATTCCCCTTCCAATAAACAACATTCAATTTGCCTTCCTAATCAGATACCAGGACACACAGCTCCATCTATACCTTAGAGGGCAAAATTTTACTGGTTTGTCATGTCTACAGATGGACAGAGAGAACAGGTAAACTTGTGCAAGAGCAGAGAAATTAGGATCATGCCCCCTTTCTCAGCTTATGCAATTTTCACAGTAACTTCATTGCAGTGTTAATGTAAGCCTATTTGTGACATTAATAAATAAACCTTAAAACTAAACGCATGTGTAAACATAGGTCTATGTCCAAGGTCCTGAAATAAGCATTGAGAAGTTATGGTCTGAAGATGCCCGCATTGGACTGGAAATCGGCGAGAGGCTAAATAATGTTTTCAAGTTTGTTTAAATGTAAATTTGTATCTGTTTAGTGAGGCCAGTGCTCAATCGTCTGGGTTCACCTGCCTTGAGCAGCTCGCTGGAAAAGGCTCTCCCTGGCAAGGTAAAACCTGCTCTCCATGAATGGGGAACAGTCCTGTTGCCTTTGCCAGTAGAACCGGAGGCCATGGAGGCCCCGGAGCAGGCCTCCAGAGCAGGTGCGTTTGATGCTTGGGCAGTGCCAGCCTGGCAGTGCCAACTTGGCAACGTTCACTGGGCACTTTGGCACTACCCACTGGGGGCAGGGCAGAGCCTAGATGGCCTGGGGGGGGGTGGTCAAGGACTTTGGGGCAGGGCATATGGGGCCATGCCAACATAGAGGCCTGACAGAGAGAGGGAGAGAGAAAGAGAGAGCTGTCAGGCCTCTGCTTTTACAGCCAGCCTGAACCAACACCACCACCAGCCCCCAACATCCCCCTTCCCCCCCCCCGCCCCCCCACACACACACACACACAATTGCAGAGGCCCAAAGCCGATTGCGAGCCCCACACCAGTCAAAATTGTAACCCTGCTGTCCAGATCGATTGCACTCCTCCCTCCCCCTACATTGGCTGGTGGTCTAGCATTCCTTCAAAATATTTTATTTGTCCTGAACTTTTTTTTTCAAATATTCATGCCTGGGATGTGCCCTCAATAATTTAGGCCCTAATGCGACTACCTTTCTGGACTTTTTCGTTTCTGAGGCATGGATTAAAACCAATGCAAGTAAAAGCTTTTTCAAATTGGGAAACACATATGCTTGGCATTTGTGATGGTCTTGTGAGAAAGATACATCCTTAATGTGTTGAATGTTTCTAACCCCTTCTAATCTAATGGATTGAAACATATCAAGAAACCAATCGTCTAGGCTAAAAATACAGTAATTTTAGCCTGCAGAGTAACAGATGTGTGGCATAAAAATAATGAATGCAAAGTTAATAACAGAAGATAGAACTAAATGTGGTTATGAAGGAGATTGGATGCTGTATGAGGAGTTATATAAGCAGAGATGATAACCACATAATCATGAACAATAATTTTGTGTCTTGAGAATATCACACATCATGCCTCTGGTCAAAGTGAATAATCACATAATAAGTACATTGCTATGCAGGAGTTTCCATTTACTAGGATTAAACTTCAAAGATAAATGCCAACATTTTCTGCTTTTAACCTGACTTGGAAACATATCATCATTCCTTCACTGACGTTTAGTCAAAACCCTGGAATGTCTTCCTTTTGAGCACATGGATTGCAGCATTTCAAGAAGACAGCTCACCACCACCTTCACAAAAGCAAATATGTTTAGGCAGTATATCTCATGAATGAATAAAAAAAAGTGACAGCTGCAGAGAAACCTTGCAAGTGACTACTGGAAAAGAAGCACTTTCCTCGGGTATGAATCTACTTCAGAAAGATCGGCCCTTTGTCCGATAATATTTTATTCAACATATTATTCACTTTTCTTGAGTTCAAATTTCACTAAATTAACAAGGACCAAAACAGTAGAAACTTGAAGCTGTTTGCAAACTTGCTGCCTACATATTGTTTCTCTTGGACGGTCATTATTGTTTGTTATGTTTAATTTTTTGCAGCTCTGTGTCAATTCTTAATTCTTGCAAAAGTGACCTGTTGTTTCTTCGTGTTGCAATCAAGAAATGTTTTCAAACCCATAAGCACTGAAGTACCTAGTCGAACTGTTATCGAGATAACCAATGTCTCCATGGAAGCAAATAGTGATTAATCGCCTGTGTCAGAAGAGGTACCTGTTATTGCAATTCCTGTTATTGTCGATCCTGTAGAGGTATCTCAGACTACACAATTTCGCCGCTCTACAAGAAACTGATAAACACCCCAAAGACTCGATTTATAATGTCCAACTCATGTACATAACGATTAGTTAGTATTTAGGACGGAGTGAATTACTTATTGAAAACTGTATTATGGAGTTGAAGGAGGGGAATTGGTCCTTTAAGGGCAACACAGCAGTGTAAGGGTGAACAATCAGGACTCAGAGTGTGGAATGACCCTATGGTGAGAGGGGCTCCTAGGCAGGAACATTTTGGGAGCTAGCTACAGCGACTGCTATACAATTCTTCTTAATAAGTGCCTTTTATGTTCACTAATGAAATCTGTGAAAGTGCATCTTTACATTGCTGTCATTCCTTGACAACAACAAGAAGGCTCTGAGACTGACAAAGAGGACATCAGCAGTTAGCCTCTCAGACCTATGGCTACACTTTTGTAAGCTTTGTCCAGGCAAGCTAACAGCCAAAGACTCTAAAATTAGATGCTAAAGACCCTGGCTGACACAAAGCACTTAACGTAACAGTATCTCATCTTCTGGCTAGGCACATTACAGCCTTCCAGTCTCAAAATTGCATTCAACAACATCCTGTGATTAGCTCTATCCCATCTTGACCCCTTTGTTGTCATTTCATTTAGTTTTTAATTGTTCTCTACCTTTTCTTTATTGTTTTTCTTTATTTTTCTTCCCTCCCACTCTTTCCACCTGTTTTATCCCCCCTTTCCTTACCTTTTCTCCCCCTTTGCTTCCCCTTTCCCCCTTTTTCTCAATTTTACCTCTTTCCCCCATACTCCCCCACCCCCCCCCCCCCCCCCCCCGCCAACATCTTCATCTGTTACAGTTTACCCTCTGACTTCAGCTTCTCTATCGTTTGACCATTCACACCTCCTATTCTTTCTATGGACTGTCATTAGCAGCCTTTCCCCTTGTTTTTGTGGCTCATCTTTCATTCCTTCACCCTACAGTATAAATATCCCCCTTTTTCTATACATTGAACAGATTATTTTTCCCTCTAGTTTAAGTACAGTACATGGAAGTACATTAAGATTGTCTAGAATGGACACTTCTTTTGCATGGACTTGATTTTTCACCCTTTTTGTAACCATGTCTCATTGCGAAAAATCAAAATGAGGAGTACTGCAGTGTTAATTATTGTAGAGATACTTTTTGACCTTTCTGTAAGCAGCTAGGTAATACGAGATCAATGAGTGCAGCATGGGCAAAAGTGCAAATTTAAAAGGGGGGGCTGGGGGAAGGCTTGCGTATGTGGAAGACTTATGTAAAAAGGCTTTCTGCTGGTTCTGTAAAATCAGTGTTTAACTGTTGTGTTCATTAACTTTATTACAACAATAGCAGACTTATGTTTTGACAAATAATTGATCAGGGTCTTTCCTTCATTCTAAATATTACAAGTAAATTGTAGAAATTGCCAGATGCAGTGTCCAACTAGTGATGCAGCATTTGCTTGTTCCAGTTGGTACTAACAAAAAACAATTCTGCCAATTTGGCATCTTCATTTCTAGCACTGGCCTGCATGATTTGAGTCTCAATACTTTTATTCTAATTGACATCCTAGCCTTAAACCCTGGGAGAGAGCTGACTCTTCCGGTAATTTCACTGTTCAGTTTTGTTCTGTCGTTTGTGATTTCTTAAAAATGCATTCATACAAGTTTTTGAGAGGATTTCTAACTTGGCACATTCTCAAGGTGCCACTTCTTGAAACCAAATTATGTTTTACAAAATGAATTTCATTAAATATTGTAGTATCCTCATTACCTTAAAAAAATTTCTATGCCTTTTAGCTTTGACAAAGGATCATATGGATTCGAAACGTCAGCTCTTTTCTCTCTTTACAGATGCTGCCAGACCTGCTGAGATTTTCCAACATTTTTTCTTTTGGATTCAGAATCCAGCATCCGAAGTCATTTGCTTTTATTTAATGTAATCTTGTCCTGTGTAGCGTTCAGTGCAAAAAGGTATTGAAAATTCAGAATTAATGAAAATATCCTAAAAAAAGCAAAGCACATCTTAGAAATATGTTCAGAAACCATACACAAAGGATAATTGTACGCTGGTACAGTTTTCCAAAGTTTATCCACCTCAACCTAAAAACTTGATAAAAGACTGAAATTACAGAAGTAGGCCATTCAGCCCAGTTAGCCTTGCTGCTGTGCATGCCCCTCTATCATCTATTAGTGTAACTTTCCAGTCCTTTCTCCCATATGTTTAACTAGTTCCTCTTAAATGGCTAGGCTACTTGCCTCACACTGCTCTTTATGGAAGCAAGTTTCACTTTCTCCACTTTCTGAGTAATTAAGTTTCATCTGAGTTCTCTGTTGGATTTATTAGTGACTATCTTATACTTATGCCTCCCTAGTTTTCATCTCCCCCTATAAATGGATCACTTTCTCTGCCTCTACCCTACACATTCATTTATACGACCTCTATCAGGTTTCTCCACAGCTTTCTCTCTAACTTAGAATACACACATGCTAATGCTCCTTTTACACCTTGCAAGTGTCTTAAGAACCATTTAGTAGACAGGTAGTCATTGAGTAGGTTCATTGATTTCTGAGGAGAAGGAAATGAAGAAAGCAAAGCAGATCTGTGCATCTTGATTTGCAAACTAATTTTCTGGTCTGGGTAGACTAGCTAATGGATCTATGATGCTGGATCATGTGTGTAATCAATCTCACAGTTTAAAAATCAGAAACAGATTGGCTGGGGTATTCTGGCCCTGTTGTAGTGGGACCCACTGTGGGGGTGGATATGGCAGGCTGATCATTGATTATTGGTGGGGTCAGTAGTATGTGTACATTTTGAATTTTGTGAGGTAGCTCTGGCCTTCTATGCAAAAGGGTAAAGGTTTATTCAACCATTCAAATCCTGAGATATCCCATGTGGTGAAAATGAGATAAACAGCTCCTCCAGATGAATTAATTTCAGGTGAGCAAAAGGGCAAATTTCAATTTGATCTTTTTAATTGATCTGAGCAGAAAGCTGCTTCACCTCAATCTGAAAGTCCATTAATGCGTAATAATGGGTGGATCAGAGAAAACATGGCTAAATCTATTCCCTTTGTGGGTCAGGAAACAGGGTGAAACACAGAAAAACATACAAGCAGTTCCCAGATTTCAGCCTCATTCCCACATCTGTCAGTGTTGATGTTAAACAACAGAGGAAAACTCCCCCTATCATTTGAAAATCCGTAAAATGTAATCCATCAGCGTGGTACATATCAAGCTTCTTATTCCCTCCCTCACTGCACATATCAGTGACAGTGAAACTGGTCTTGACTATGGGAAAAAAGACTGTCATTTTGGCTTTGATTTTAAGATGGAGGTTGGTACCTTGAGACTTGCATTGAGCAGCCGATTTGCAGAGACTGGGGATGCGGAGGCCCATTCAATGTTAACAACCAGTTTTCAATTTCCTGCAATGGAGTTGGGAGCACACTGGAAGGACATTTTGGAGTTGCGAAGGGAGGCTGTCAAGTGTGGGAGGTCGGCTGTGAGGAGAGGTCATTCTATGATACAAGAATCTGAAAAAGAACTGTTCTAAACCTGAAAGTGGTGAAGCCCGAGGAACTGCATCTGTGCTCTTAATTTATTATATTACTAAGTCAAATGTATAATTTATTACACAATTAAGATTAGCATTTAATTAATTAGTCAGATCAAGGGGGATAAAATTCACATTAACTAAATAAAGGGCACCGACATTAAAAGGCTCCAAATTTTCATTAGACTAAAATCTGACAGATATAAAAAAAAGTTCCAATTCTGCTGGCCACAGGGAAACAATCGTGCTTCCCACTGGCCTCAAAGAAACTGCCTCTAAAGATTTAGCAATTGCTGTGGCATGGTTTTCCATTTTCCTGACCGCAGTTTAAATCTGACGGCAAGTCAAGGGAATATCTTCCTGTGCAGCATAACTGGAATTAAGAATGTACTGATGACCAGGAAACCATTGTCAATTGTTGGAAAAACCCTCCTGGTTCACTAATATCCTTTAGGGAAGGAAATCTGCAGTCTTTGTCTGGTCTGGCCTACATGTGATTCCAGAGCTACAGCAATGCCGTTGACTCTTAACTGTCCTCAGGCAACTAAGGATGGACAATAAATGCTGGCCAGCCAGTGACACCCATGTCCTACGATTGAATTTAAAAAAAGCAGCGGTGATGTCAGCAAACAGGTAGGCAGCCAATCACATTGAAGCATTCACATCGACAGCAAACTCAGAAGGAAATAGCAGAAAAAATATCATTCACTTTAATTTAACATTTTAGATGGTAAAACAAATGATTACGGTTAGCTGAATATGGAAGCTAAAATAAAGATAAATAGACTTTTTTTATATGTTTAATATTAAGAGAAATAAATGGAAGTTTGATTTTTATCATTGTGGAGACATTTGACACTCCCCACATTGATCAGCTTATGGTGCCAGTGACGTTGTTTAGCAGAATTATGAAGTTATTATTCTCATAAAATCCCGATTGCATCTCCTTCATCAGGGTGCAACTTTTTCAAGCATTTTACAGTGGAACGATCATGTTGGCATTGAGCTGATGATTTTCGTTAGGAAGGCCATAAGAATGAAAGCTCCCATCATTTCATGAGATTCCCCTTTGACTGCAGTCTGTGAAACCATCAATAGTGCAACCTTTGGAGAAACGTAGAACCAACTTCTCGCATTCAGTGAAAATTTTGCGTGTGTGTGTGTGTGTGTGTGTGCGCATCTTTGCCTATGTATGTGCATGTACATGCATGTATGTATATGTGCACGTATCTGTCTGGTGTGTTTGTTTGCTTGCACATGTATGTGTGTGTGTGTGTGTGTGTGTGTCTCTGTACAGATGTGTATGTGTGCATGCTGCAAGTGTGTCTATTTGTGCAAATGTGTGTATGTGTGAACACCAGAGTTGTTGTCAGTTTTCGTGAAGTGATGGCAGTTACGCAATTTTCACCATCATTACTACCTCAAAAGCCAGCCATAAATTATGAATTGCCATAAATAAAGGAGTTTACAAATAAAAATAAGGAACAGAGCCAAGTACAAATAAGAAGCAGACCAGTTTGAAAAGGAGCCCCTAATTTTAATTTATTTTTAATGGAATAGCTCAATAAAGCAAGGTGTAATAGAGATCAAAGAGAAGATGTTGTGCCTCAACTACATCATGTGGGAGTTTATGGACAGCGTTGAAAACTCAGGCAGCCACATCTGTAGCAAGTGTCTGCATCTCCATCAACATCAGTTCAGAGTTGTACTGGAGTTCATGTTACAGGCATTGCTGGATATCAGGGAGGGGGGATAGTTACCTGAAAATTTGATCCTGGATTGGCGGTTAGGTTAGGTAATGGTACTTGATTGGTCAATGGGCAAGAACATGGAGGTGTAATGGCAAGATGGGCAGGGAAGGGGACACTTGGTGCAATGCTGGAGGAGCCAGCCTTTGCTCTTATTCAACAGGTACAAGATTCTTGGTGCCTGTGTGGATGAAGGCAAAGAATGAAGAGTGTTTGAACAAACAGGTTTTGGCTATAGCACCATGATAAAGGAGGTCATTCCAGTGTGAGGACTGAAAATAAATTTGGTAGTGTTAGGAGACAATGGGGGTGATTTTGCCAGTCTGCTGTGCTGCTTTAGCAGCGCAGCAGGCCAGGAGACTGAAGCAGAGGCCGTGTAGCAGGTTCCCCTTGGCTCCATGACCTCTGCTGCCAAATTTCTGGTGCCATCAGTGCCACACCAGAAATTGGCATGGAGCTGTATAATTCATTCAAATTGGCATTTAAGTCTCATTCAGGGGCCTAGGACTGAAATCTTCAGGCCGGCAAGCGTCTTCACCTCCACCAGGAGTGTTTCAGTCGAATTTACAATAGATCCTTACTAGCTGAGAGCTGGCGGCCCGATCCCGCTGGAGTGAAGGGGGCAGTTGAGCCCCACCCCCGCCCCCCGGAGGTCAGAGGTAAGAGGGTGCCCCCTGGGTATTGCCAGATTGACAGTGCCAGCCTGGCCTCCTGACACTGCCCAAGAGGCAAAATGACTGCCCAAGGGGGCACCTTGGCACTGCCCACTGGGCATCAGGCAGTGCCAAGGAGGCAGGGATAGGGGGAATAATGGAGGGGGATCTTGGTGGGGGGAGATTGGTGGGGGTGTGGTTCCCTGCTATCATTCGGCACATGATGGTGACTGAATGGTGGGAGACCAGCGATCTGGGCTGGCCATTGGGATGGGGAGCAGTGGTCAGGGCTGCGAGGGGGCAGGGAGAGGGGGGAGAAATTAAGGTGGGTGGAGGTCGTAGGGGGGATTGGGGCTGGCTTAGACACATCTGGAAGGCCAGAAATTGGGAGGTGGTGGGGTTACAGAACTGGCCAGCGATCAGTGCGCATATGCTGATCTCGATGTTAACAGATAGGCGCATGCACAGTGGCCTGCTCAATGCAATGCTGCTAGCCTCTCCAGTAGAAATAGGCCCAGCCCCCAAATTGTTAATGAGATATACGCTAGGGCACTCTGCAGAGTGTGGGAGAATCTTGTTGAAAATCCCACTGAAAAAACTGACGGGACTTACTCCAGTTTTTAGGTGAATTCGACATTTAGAATTTTTTTGAGAGAATCATGGCCAACATAGTCAGGGGGAGAGATACTGTCCTTTGCAACTATAATTGTCAGCTTCAAAGACTGTGTTACTGCCCAGCGTCAGAGTTAAGAATAACTCCCAGTAACTGGAGAAGAACTTGGAGTGGGAGAGGCAAATCAAAGAATGAGGATTTTTTGAGGATGGGTGAAGGGACCTCCAAGGGTGGCACTGTTTGACATCAGCTTCCACCTCACAACTCGCCATCCCAGACACTGACATGTTGGTGGTCCCAGTTAGTGTTGAGGTTTCTGGCTCACTCTCTGGTACGCACGACACACCTGATAATGTACGTCAGGTGGAGGAGAGAACATCCGAGGCCTCTGGGCACATAGGGCCTGCCAGAGGCGAGGACTCAGCTGGCCCCAGGCTACATGCTGGATCTCTGAGATCACTTCTCCCTCAGCTGCTGAAGATGCAGCAACAGAGCCAGGGAATGCAGGAGGGGCTGATGACAACACTGCACCAACTGCAAGGCTGCTGGGAGGAGTTCCAAAGTCTTCAGATGGACCAGCTATTGCCTGTCTTGCATGGTTCCCAGGCCAACACTACAAGGGAGGCATCTGCAGTGGAAAGCCTGGGGCAGGGGATCCTCAACATGAATGACAGGTTCCAAGCGATGGCCGAGTCACAGCAAACCACAGCTGAGGGACTGAACAGGCTTCTCGGGATTGTGCAGCCCATGGCTGAGAGGCTCGAGAGCTTGCAGGAGACCCAGTGGGACAGCAGTGAGACACAGCGGGCTATGGCAGCAGTGTATGAGAACATGTCCCAGTCACAGAGGGTCATGGCTGAGGGGCTGCAGAGCGTGTCCCAGTCTCAGAGGGCACTTGCTGCGGCCATTGATAGGTGACCCCCGACTCAGGTGGCCGTCACAGAGGGCTTAACAACTGTGGGTAGCACACACTTGGCTTTTCGAGTCTGCTCTGCCGCCATTAATCTTTATCATGGCTCATCTGCGAATTCAATATCCTGATTCCCCCCTCCCCCATTTCACATATCCCTTGTTCCCTTTAGCCCCAAGAGCTATATCTAATTTCTCCTTGAAACCAGACAATGTTTTGGCCTCAACTACTTTCTGTGTAGTGAATTCCACAAATTCACTATTCTCTGGGTGAAGAAATATTTCCCCACCTCAGTTCTAAAATGTTTACCTCTTATCATCAAACTATGACTGTGACCCCTAGTTCTGAATTCCCCCACCACTGGGAATATTCTTTCTAAATCTCCTCTGTCTAACCCTATTAGAATTTCATCAGTTTCTATGAGATCCTCTCACACTCTTCTAAACTCCAATAAATATAATCCTAATCGATTTAGTCTCTCAAAGTATGACAGACCTGCCATCCCAGGAATCAGGCTGGTAAACCTTCGCTGTACTCCCTCTCTAGCAAGGGCATCCTTCCTCAGAAAAGGACACCAAAACCACACACAGTACTCCTGGTGTGGCCTTACCAACACCTTACCAATGCAGCAAAGCATCCCTATACTCAAATCCTCTGACTATGAAGGCCGACTTATCATTTGCCGTCTTTACTGCCTGCTGTACCTGCGCGCTTACTTGCAGCAACTGATCGCCGTGGTCTCATTGAATATCCATTTCTCTCAATTTACACCCATTCAAGTAATAATCTGCCTTGCTATTATTGTTACCAAAGTGGATACTCTCACAGTTACGCACATCAGTACACTTAAGATGTGCCTCACTTAGTTATAAGCACTCGCATTATTTGCCCAACGCACAGTCTTTCCAATTCAGCCTTCAGTATCTCATTCCCCACTCAATCATTTCATTCCTTGAAGCACATTCACCAGCAGCTATGTTCTATCCGATGGTCAACACTGACAAGGGTCACATCGATGAATCCTGTCTCACTCATGTCATGACAATCCTGATCGCACAGAATCTCCAGGGACTCCCTTCTTCCTGCCTTTGAACACTGGCAAGACAGAAACAGCAGAAACTGGTCATGTCCAATTCATAACCTCTTGCCCTTCCTGTCTTCAGCTCTTTGTTCATTCCAGCTTGACAAGACACACAGTAACATCATCTCTGCTCTACTCTCAGAACCCTGTTTCAACATCAGGATCTGTTTGCAGCCTGTCAAACAAAAAACTGTTCCATTTAGAGAGAACCTTGCTTGTTCGCTCTGTAATACATATTCTAAGCATGTTCTGAACTGCCAAACAAAAAATGCAGGTTGACCCAGACCCACTGAAGTTAGCTTTCTAATTACCTTTTGCTTTTCGAAGATGTGTGAATTAGGTTGATTGGCCATGCTAAATTCGCCCTAGTATTAGAGGGGGATTAGCAAAATAAATATGTGGGGTTATGGAAATAGTACCCGGATGGGATTGTGGCTGATGCAGACTCAATGGGCCAAATGGCCTCTTTCTGCACTGTAGGGATTCTATGCTTCTGTGATTCTTAACTGTTCATCGCCATGGCAACCTTGGTTCACACTTCTCAGAACCTACTGATGTCAAATTCAGGAGGCCTCTTTCAAAACAGTTTGCACTTTGGTCTTAAAATGCCATCACACAAAAGAAAATGCAGTCTTTTTCCCACAATGTGGATCATCACACCAGTGTCCTGTGGAATCAGTTATCGAAGGTGTCGTCTAGGACTTAAAATCTAATGAACTGGGGTGAGTTCAGGTGGGAGGACACAGGAAAGTGCAAATTCAAAATTCAGTAAGAGAAATGTCAAGGATGTAGACATGATGCAGATGCTAGTGTGGACACAATGGGCTGAATGGCCTCCTTCTACACCATTACAATTCTACGACAGTAGCATGTGTGGGTACAAAGAAGCAGAGTGGATGAAGATAGACCAAAGAGCTTAAAAAAAAGGTGTTAGAGAGCAAGGTTATCTCAGCAAGACACGGAGTCTTTATCTGTAATCTCTTTTCTATTTCTGAATGCAAGGAGCATTTGCATCAAAAATAGATGAATCAGTGACAGCTGGGAATTAATGACAGATTGGTTTCAGCGAATAGCAGACAGAAATGCTCGGCCTTCTTCTAGAAACGTGGCTGCAGAGTGGCCAAGATTGGAAACAAAATATCCAAAGATATTTGACTTTTAGCAGACGAATAAGTGGCACAAAAATAGATTGTAAAAATCTCTATGGGCAAAAAGGAACCAGGGTGGGGAGGGGAGGGAGGGGGGGATTGGGGGGTGGGGGGGGGGGGTGGTGTTCAGCAGCAGGGGTGTGGGGGGGAGGGGAGGAGGGGGCGCGGTGGGTGTGCAGAGGTTGGAACGTAGACAACAGCAAAAATGGAACCCAGCTCAGAAAATTGAGATGTAGAACGTGTTTGGGTGGAGCTAAGAAACAACAAAGGACAGAGCACGCTGGTGGGACTCATTAGTAGGCCCCCTCATAGTAGTTACAGCATTAGACAGAGAATAAATGAGGAAATTAGAGGTGCACGTAACAAGACTATTGTAATATTCATTTAATTTTTGTGAGATTAGGCAAACACCAAATCTACAGTAATAGTGTGGAGAATGTGCTCATTAATAACATGGTAGTAAAGGGGCCCCTGGGATACAGTGGCCTTAGAACGATAGAAGTTTATATTGAGTGTGAAAGTGAGTTAGTTAATTATAAAGTCTTAAATCTGCATCAAGTAAACTACATAGGTATGAGAGGGCAAGGTAGCAAAGGTAGACTGGGAAATCAGATTAATAGATTAAAAGGGTTAATTGGCAATTGTAAACATTTGAAGAATAAATTCATAATTCACAACAAATATGCATCCCATTAGGGAATTAAAGCCCTGCAGGAATGGCAGTGCAACCATGGATAACGAGGTAAGTTAAAGATAATATTAGATTAAAAACAGAGGCTTATAATCTTCCCAAAAAGACTAGTAAACTTGCAGATTGGGAAGATTTTAGAATTCAGCAGACAATGACGAGGAATTTAATGCAGAATACAAGCATAGAAGTGAAGTGGCATAAAAATAGATTATAAGAATTTCTATAGCAACTTCAGCAAAAGTAAATATTGACCCTTAAAGGCAGAAATGGGAAAATTGATAATGGTGGATAAATCAATGGCTGAGCCATTAAACAAATAAATCTCCTGAATCTGATGGCTTCAAAGAATCCCTCTTGTGCAGAAGGGGACCATTCAGTTCATTAAGCCTACAGCAACAACAATCTCACCCATTCCCTATCTCTGGAACCCCATGCATTTACCCTGCTAATCTCTCTGACACTGAGGGTCAATTTAACATGGCTAATCAACCTAGCCTGCACATCGTGTGGGACGAAAATGGAATACCCAGAGGAAACCAACACAGACACAGGAAGAATGTGCAAACTCCACCCCGGAGGCTGCAATTGAACCCATGTCTCTAGCGCTGCAAGGTAGCAGTGCTAATCACTGTACCACTATGCCACCCATTCCATGCTGCCTATTCAAGCCACTCAGCTTATAGTCATTCTAAGGTTTTAAAGAGGTGGTCCAAGAGAAAGTGGATGCACGTATTTTAATGTTCCAGCATTTTCTAGATTCTAGAACAATGCATCAATAAATATGAGTTGACTTTTGCAGACAAAAGAGAAAACTAAAGTTGTTGAAAGAAAACAGCATTGGGGTACATTTGGATGTAATTTATCTATGAAGAGTTTTAATATATGAAGATGCAAGATATACGTTGTAAAACAGAGAATGTAAGTTTAATTTGGTTTTCATCTCTCCAAAGTTCATTCACTATCTCAAAATTGAATGATTCTTATACAATTGCTGTGATACTGAGGCATTTTACCATTTGTGGGAAGTGCTCCCCTTGCTATGGCAGTGACAATGAATGCAACCAAACAAAAAATACTCATCAGGTCAGGTGTATCTGTGAAGAGAGAAAGTGAGTTAAAGGACCAGACTTTCATGCAGTTGGGCCAATTCTGGTGCTTGTTAAAAATGGCGGGCTGTACTCATTTCTGGCAGGTCCCACTTCTGGTGGTGGGGGAAGGGGAGTAGGCATTAATCACATTAGGGGAAAACATGAACCCCATATGTGGGGTTTTATATCTTTGAATGAGTGTCATGAATGAGAAACTTTTCTTCAGTGTCAAGTATGTGAGCTCCCTTAGGCTGTTAGAAGCTTTTTTTTTCATCTCCACCTGTTCTGCCCTTTGTGGATACTGAGTGAATGGCAATAGAGGTGGCAGAGGGTATAAAGTGGCATGGTGATGGCATGGGATGAGACCTAAAGGCTGTAACAACTTTTTAAAGAACTGTGCCATAGTCTCATGTCGGCCTTTTAGATAGCCCGTTTTGACACTTGCCTGCCCCTTTGGTTGTCTCCAAACTTGATCACACATCTACCTACTGGAGGGAAAATCAAGTGTGTGGTTTAGTTGCCAGGGAGACAAATCTATCTCATTCCTGATTCGAACTTCCCACGTCCATGGTGAAAATCATTGGAATATATAAAAGGAAAGTCATATTTGACAAATATGGCTGAGTTTTTTTTTAATTGTTTTATTCGTTCATGGGAAGTATGCTTCGTTGACTGAGCCAGCATTTATTGCCCCTCCCTGAGGCATTTAAGAGCCAACCATCTTTCTGTGGATCTGGAGTGACATGTAGTCCAGACCAGGTAAAGACAGTAGATTTCCTTTCTTAAAGGACGTTAGTGGACCAGACGGGTTTTTCTGACAATCAACATGGTTTCATGGTCATCAGTAGAGTCATAATTCCAGATTTTTATAGTTGTAACAGGAAGGATGGATAAAGGGAAAACAATAGACAGAATTTTCAGGATTCCTCGAAATTGCCAACAGAGGCAGATGAGGCCTAAGAATTGCTACACAGTTGTTTCTGGCGATGGCCATTTTGGGGGATGCAGATTCTGGGCCTAGGAGGGATGCCCCACAAAGTGGACAAATAATTAGGCTCATTAGGAACCTTGTTAAGTTAAGAGCAGTTTTCCATTGCAAAGGTGGGTGGGGGATAGTTTGACTATCTTGAGCTGTGCACCTCGCAGTAGGCCAGATTTGTTATTTCTCTTCAGGAGTCCACCTTTAATTAGATGTGAAACCTGTCTCAAAGCCAACTAATGGGTGATCCTGTTTAAAATCTCAAAAGGGTGATTGTTTCACTTCCTGGATGTGGGTTCAGGAAATAGCCCTGGTTCCTTTTTCTTGACCTCTCAGTGAAAATTCAGCCCATGAATATTTGGTTTTTTAAAAATAATTTAATAAAGTGCCACACATTGTGAGTTATGAGGAAAGGTTGGAGACATTTGGTTTGTTCTCACTGGAATGACAGAGGTTGAGGGGGGAAACCTGATAGAAGTCTATGAGATTACAAGGGACATGGATAGAGTGGATAGTCAGAAGCTTTTTCCCTGGGTGGAGAGTCAATTATAAGGGGCATAGATTTATGGTGTGAGGGGCAAGGTTTAAAGGCAGTGTACGAGGCAAATTTTTTACACAGAGCGTGGTGGGTGCCTGGGGCTCATTGCCAGGGGAGGTATTGGAAGCAGATACAATAGTGGCTTTTAAGGGGCATCTGGATAAATAAATGAATAGGATGGGAATAGATGGATATGGTCCCTGGAGGGGTAGGGGGTTTTAATTCAGATAGGTAGCATAGTTGATAAGGGCTTGTTCCTGTGCTGTAGTTTTCTTTGTTATTTGTTCTTTGAAGTGGTTGTTAAACAAAACAAGGATTCATAGGATTGGGGGTAATGTATTAGCATAAAGGGCAGAACACTTAAAGGACAGAAAACAAAGAATATTAATAACCAGATCATTTGCAGCTTGGTTACGCAATGGTGGATGCTACAAGGAACACAGCTTGTGTTTCAGCCATTCACAAATCAATATCAATAACTTAGATGAGGGAACCAAGAATAAGAACATAAGAACATAAGAAATAGGAGCAGGAGTAGGCCATCTAGCCCTTCGAGCCTGCCCCGCCATTCAATAAGATCATGGCTGATCTGTCGTGGCTCAGTTCCACATTCCCGCCCTCTCCCCATAACCCTTAATCCCCTCGCTTATCAAAAACCCATCAACCCGCGTCTTAAAAATATTTAGCGAGGCAGCCTCCACCACCTCAACGGGCAGAGAATTCCAGAGATTCACCACCCTTTGAGTGAAGAAGTTCTTCCTCAACTCCGTTCTAAACTGCCCCCCCTTTATCTTGAGGCTGTGCCCCCTAGACCTACTGTCCTTTCTGAGCGGGAAGAGTCTCTCCACCTCTATCCTATCCATCCCATTCATCATCTTATACGTCTCAATGAGATCTCCCCTCATTCTTCTAAACTCTAACGAGTACAAGCCTAGTTTATTCAGCCTCTCCTCATAGTTCAACCCCCTCAACTCCGGTATCAGCCTAGTAAACCTCCTCTGCACCCCCTCCAAGGCCAAAATATCCTTGCGTAAGTACGGCGACCAAAACTGCACACAGTACTCTAGCTGCGCCTCACCAATGCCCTATATAGCCGCAGCAAGACCTCCCTACTTTTATATTCAATCCCCCTCGCTATGAAGGCCAGCATCCCATTAGCCTTCCTGACCACCTGCTGCACCTGCAGGCTGGGTTTTTGCGACTCATGCACAAGGACCCCGAGGTCCCTCTGCACCGTCGCCTGCTGCAGTTTTTCGCCACGTAAGTAATAGTCCTTCCTACCATTATTCCTACCAAAGTGGACCACCTCGCACTTGCCAACATTAAATTCCGTTTGCCAGTTCCTGGCCCATTCGCCCAGCCTATCTAAATCCTTCTGCAGACTCTCCACACCCTCCGTGCAATTTGCCGTTCCACCAATCTTGGTGTCATCAGCAAATTTCGACACCATACACTCGGTTCCCTCCTCCAGACCATCTATATAAATGGTAAATAGCTGAGGCCCCAGCACCGACCCCTGAGGCACTCCACTAGTCACCAACCGCCAATCCGAATAGCACCCATTGACCCCCACTCTCTGCCTCCTATTTGACAACCAGTCGTCTATCCACGCTAACACCCTACCCCCAACTCCATGTCCTCTGACCTTCTGCAATAACCTCTTGTGAGGTACCTTGTCAAACGCCTTCTGAAAATCAAGAAAGACCACATCCACCGGCTCTCCTCTATCCACCGCCCTAGACACATCCTCATAGAACTCCAGTAAATTTGTCAGACACGACTTCCCCTTAACGAAACCGTGCTGCGTCTGCTCTATCAAGCAATTCACCTCAAGATGCCTCGCTATTTCCTCCTTGATGACGGATTCTAACATTTTACCTACAACAGACGTTAAACTAACCGGCCTATAATTCCCTGCCTTTTGCCTGGCACCCTTCTTAAACAACGGCATAACATTAGCCGCTTTCCAATCTTCCGGCACTTCCCCGGAATCCAGCGACGTCTGGAAAATAACCGCCAAGGCATCCACTATCACCTCCGCCATTTCCTTCAGAACCCTTGGATGCATTCCATCCAGTCCTGGGGACTTGTCCACAATCAGCCCCTCCAGTCTTTATCCAAGTTCGCAGATTATATAAAGTTAGGTGGGAAAGGAAGGTGAGGAGATTTCAAAGTAGTTGCAAAGGGACAGAGACAGGTTAAGTGAGTGGGCAAGAACATAGCAGATTTAATATGATATAAAGGAGTGTGAAGTTATCCACATTCGCAAGAAAATGGAAAAGCGAAATATTTTTTAAATGTTGAGAGGCTGGGAAATGTACTCAGTGTCACATATCATTCACAAGTCACTGAAAATTAACGCAAAAGTAACTCACAGTTAACATTCAGACACAGCAAGGAATTAGGAGATGAAATGATATGTTAACTTTTGTTACAAAAAGATTTGAGTGTAAGAGCAAAGAAATTTTGCTATGATTATATAGAAGGTTAATGAACCCACGCTTGGAGTACAGGTACATTGGACAGGATTTGCTGGTTGCGCTCACCCCAAGACTGGAAAATCTTGCCCAAGGTCAAGGCGCCATTGTAGCGTCCTGTCCTGCCAACTACGATTCCCATGGCGCACAGCATGGGAAAATTCCACCCAATGTCTCACAATGAGCTTTCCAAAAACTAGAGTTGTCTCAAAATCAGACATTTTGAGTCAGTGCAGACTCAATGGGCTGAATAGCCTCCTTCTGTACTGTAAGGATTCTTTGATTCTTTTAGAATGTGGCATGTATCAATTTTAATTGAGTATAGTAAAACCAATAACAACTGGACAATTCGGCAAGGTGCTGTATTAGTGTGATCTGGTGCCTGATTAGTTACCTATTTTGCTGCTCGAGCACCAATCTATTCCCCCACTCAGAGCAACATTTGACCCCTTGTGATCTGCTTAGCCTGAACCACCCATGGCCCGAAATCTCTGAAGATCCAAAAGGCATGGAGTCTGCCCTAAGGCTGGTGGTTTTGGGACACTACAGCGTAGAGATTAGGCCTCCTTACCTGAGGAAAGATATATTTGTCTTTGAGGGAATAAAACCAATCTCACTGGAGTGGGTGTCACACAACTTGGGCTTGGTACTGTGTGGAATATATCTTCAACTGTAATGTGAAGTTGGTGCTTAGATGTAAGCAGGCAGACAGTTCATTTCACACACTTACTTGCAGAGTTCTTTCAATTTTATGAGAAGAGGGTGATCCCATCTGTCAACATGTTAAAGAACAGAATGAAACTCAAATGTTTACATGTTTATACACTTGTGTAGAATTCTTCCCTGCCAAAGAAATAGAATGACTAACAATTCCTATGATGGGTTGTATGAAATAATACTGTTCAATAAATTCAAAGATTGCCTTCTCTTCGGCCTGTGAATACACAAAGAGAAACTGAGGACCTTTGCAGACAAGGGTCTACGTCCTCATCCTCAGGCCTGTAAACTAAGGAAGCCCCCTTTCAAACTATATCTATGGAGTATTGGAAGGGAAAGCAGGGCAATCTACATAGGAAAGGGTCACACCCAGAAAAGAAAACACAAAAGTGTGCCAGAAACCTGAAAAGTGAGCTTACAGAGGCTGGTGTGTCCTCATTGCCACGAACTAGGACAATCCAAACCCAAATGTTGGAGATTGCACAGTAAGGCAATTGGCCTAGTGGAACTTCACATGAATAGTCCCCTGAAGGATGCCCCAGTGGGCAGTGCAGCAGAGCAGGCAGAGCTTCTCATTGCATAAACTTATCCTTGGGAGAGAGTGGCACATTGTGGGCAGGAATTTATAGCCTTGCTCATCCCGAAACCATAAAATCCCACCCGAGGTCAATGGACCTTTCTACTGTCTGCCCCTCGCCCACTCTGATTCCCATGGTGGGCCGGGGTGGTTAAATTCTGGCTCATGTGTCGCAGCCAGAGAAACTCCCAGGCAGCATTTCTGGGAAATTATTTGTGCCTTTTTCTAAGATGGAACCAAAGTAGTTGTTAATTACTCCGTCATGTTCTTGTTTTCCTATCAACCCTACTAGTTCAAATCGGAAAGAACACATTTGTCTTCACTACTCTTTTTTTTACATACTGATAGAAGCTTTCAAAGTTACGTTGCTTGCAAGTTTAGTCTCATATTTTCTTTTTCCCCGCTTGATCAATCTCTTGGTTGTCCAATGCTCAATTCTAAACTGTTCTTATTCTTGAGACTTGCTACTTTTTCTAGCAACTTGATATGATTCCTCCTGGGATCTAATACTATCCTTATTTCTTCTTAATTAAACCCCTCATGTCCATGCCAGCATGAAGATTGTTACTGTCCTGACCATGTATTTAAAAGCATTACAAATTCAAGCATTTCCCAACACTTTACATTCAAAATACATTTAATGGATGCAGCAATAATATCCAAATGCAGAGATGACATCCATTGACAGCCAAGCTTACATTTGCTTGCATAAGCATTAGTTAGCTGAAACTACAAACAAGGCTCAAAGAATGATGCCAGAACTGAGAGAGTAAGGTAAAGTCATCATAGTCCCAGAAGTCCATTGGCCTCAAAGGAGTGAGCTGACTGGTAGAATTTAACTTGAGGATCATCACTTGAGGTGATGGGCAAGGTTGAGAAGATGGGCCTTTATAAATATCCTCGGCCCTTATGGGAATTGAACCCACACTGTTGGCAAGAATCTGTATCACTAACGTGCTGTCCAATCAACTAAGCTAATGGACTGAGAGGGTACAATAATGGGCGAGATTGACCAAGCTATTGCTCTTGTCCCTAGAAGAGAGAAGACTGAATGGTGACATCTTTAAAGTTATGAAGGGGGTTCAAAAGGATAGATGCAGTGAAGATTTTTTCACCTGCAAGGATGATCAGAAACTGTAAGGTGCATTAATACAAAATAGTCACTCATCATTCCAATAAGTAATTCAAGAGAAAGTTCTCAGAATTTTAGGGCCAAAACTCTCAATGAAAGAACGTAAGAACATAAGAACATAAGAAATAGGAGCAGGAGTAGGCCAACTAGCCCTTCGAGCCTGCCCCGCCATTCAATAAGATCATGGCTGATCTGTCGTGGCTCAGTTCCACATTCCTGCCCTCTCCCCATAACCCTTAATCCCCTCACTTATCAAAAGCCCATCAACCCACGTCTTAAAAATATTTAGCGAGGTAGCCTCCACCACTTCAACGGGCAGAGAATTCCAGAGATTCACCACCCTTTGAGTGAAGAAGTTCCTCCTCAACTCCGTTCTAAACCGCGCCCCCTTTATCTTGAGGCTGTGCCCCCTAGTCCTACTGTCCTTTCTGAGCGGGAAGAGTCTCTCCACCTCTATCCTATCCATCTCATTCATCATCTTATACGTCTCAATGAGATCTCCCCTCATTCTTCTAAACTCTAACAAGTACAAGCCCAGTTTATTCAGCCTCTCCTCATAGTTCAACCCCCTCAACTCTGGTATCAGCCTAGTAAACCTCCTCTGCACTCCCTCCAAGGCCAAAATATCCTTGCGTAAGTACGGCGACCAAAACTGCACACAGTACTCCAGCTGCGGCCTCACCAATGCCCTATACAGCTGCAGCAAGACCTCCCTACTTTTATATTCAATCCCCCTCGCTATGAAGGCCAGCATCCCATTCACCTTCCTGACCACCTGCTGCACCTGCAAGCTGGGTTTTTGCGACTCATGCACAAGGACCCCGAGGTCCCTCTGCACCATCGCCTGCTGCAGTTTTTCGCCACGTAAGTAATAGTCCTTCCTACCATTATTCCTACCAAAGTGGACCACCTCGCACTTGCCAACATTAAATTCCATTTGCCAGTTCCTGGCCCATTCGCCCAGCCTATCTAGATCCTTCTGCAGACTCTCCACACCCTCTGCGCAATTTGCCGTTCCACCAATCTTGGTGTCATCAGCAAATTTCAACACCATACACTCGGTTCCCTCCTCCAGATCATCTATATAAATGGTAAATAGCTGAGGCCCCAGCACCGACCCCTGCGGCACTCCACTAGTCACCAACCGCCAATCCGAATAGCACCCATTGACCCCCACTTTCTGCCTCCTATTTGACAACCAATCCTCTATCCACGCTAACACCCGACCCCCAACTCCATGCCCCCTGACCTTGTGTAATAACCTCTTGAAAGAGGGGAATAAAAACACTCTTCTCCTTGTTGATCTGAAACATGTTGTCTGAAATTACCCAGTCTATAGGATTTTATTTGAAAACATGAGATGAAATATCTTGTAGCAATACCACACAATTCAAGTAGTTTAAACCTCCTAAATTTGACTTTGTTGCAATTAAAAAAAGAAATGACTATCGCACTGCTGTGGTAGGAGATACTTCTTTCCTTTCCAAATGTGGTTAGTACAGCCTGCTTATTAAGATTGTTAATTAGTGATTATCCATGTGTAGTTGCTGCAGTGGAACTGACACCAGTCAAATTATAACAATTCATTACAGGATTTTGAAAAAAAGACACAAACTGAAGCATGAAATGAAGCATTAAGCTTCCTGCCAGAGCAGCTAGAAACAATGGGCTCAATTTATAAGCCCTCCTAAGAGGGGGAATGGAGGCAGAAGGCAGTGGGGGAAGGAGGATTGGTGAAAATGATGGCAGCAGCCATTTCTGGGAGTGGGAATGTTCATCAAGACAGAACAGCACCTCCTGACCAAGGCCAAGTGAAACAATTGAAGGCAGCATCAGGCTATTGAGTTGGATGATCAGCCAAGGTTATAATGAATGATGAAGGACTGAAGACTCAAAGGACTGAATGGCCTATGCTTGCACCTATTTTCTCTGTTTCTATACAGACCTCACTAAGAGCTTGTTAGAGGATTAGGAATTTCGAAAGGATGCATGGATTTCACTTCCTGTATGTTGCTGACCAATTGAAATGGAGTTGAGAGCCAGCCCATCCACTTGCCCACTTACTTTCTAAGCACCAACTTCACATTGCACTTGGAGATATATTCCATATAGAGCCAAGCCCAAGTCATGCGAAACCCACTCCAGTAAAATTGCTTTTCCTGCCTTCCCAAGTTAGAATGATAGCTCACCGTGTCATTATACATTATACTGGGTCATTGAACATTTTCACTTCCGGCTCTTTCCAAGGATCAGTTGCAGACCACAGTGGCAACTCACAAAATGCAGCACACCAATGCAGTTCACTGGTCAACGAAGTCCTCTTTGCCAAAGCAGCACTGTACATTCAATTCACTACAAATGTGAGTGTGTAGTGTCAGGAGGCAGAGGTTCTGCCACCATTGATGGAGTTCCCTAGGTGCAAGAAGTCAGTGACTGCACTCATGTGACCATCAGGGCACCAAGTGGATGGCCAGTGAGATTGAACAGGAAGGGCATCCACTCATTCAGCATCCAACTATTCTGTGATCACAACAAAAATGTCCTCCAGGTGTAAGCTGACTTATTTGAAAGCAGTCATGATTCATTCACTCTCAGTTATTGTGGCTTTCTGTAATGTTCTCCATAACATGGTCTTCCAGAGAGATGTGACCTTTAAGAAAACAGATCAGCAGGGGAGGAGCAGGAGAAGTAGCTGAGAGAGACCCAGGTGCCAGACTCCAACTCTCCAGAGACACCTCACTTCCTGTTGATCTTTTGGAAAACTTCAGCACAATCAACATATTCCTTCCTTTGGACAATCAGCCTCCATGATGGTTCAATAGGGAGTCTGAATCTGTCCCCCACTTCCTCTGACTCTCCCCACAACCCGTCAACTCTCTTTGGACAGTCAACCCATCCCCATATTAATTAAGATTCTTTAATCAATGAATAAGCTTTAATCAGATTCCCAGCAGTGGCTGGCAGGCTCCCTGACCCATGAAACAATGATGTGGGTATGCCGGCGTTGGACTGGCGTAAACACAGTAAAAAGTCTGACAACACCAGGTTTTAGTCCAACCTGACGAAGGGACTAACCCCGAAAGCTTGTGAGTATATTATCAAATAAATAGGTTGGACTAAAACCTGGTGTTGTCAGACTTTTTACCATGAAACAATCCCAGCTCTTACTTCGCGTCTCCACCGTGAAAATTCAGCCCGACATGTATGTCATTTTAAAAAACAAATCTTCTCATATTGTGCTTTGAGATCCATAAATATTTCATTATCTGTGTTTCTGACATTTCTGCCACTAAACATTTCAACCAAAGTGACCATGACAAATTGAAAGGAACTTCACTTACTGTGAATCAAAATGTCAAACCCATTAAATTAAATATCAGAGATTTGATCCGAACAGCACTAAGTATTTAATGCAGTATGAAAACTCTTTTCATCATCGTATCCATGTATATATGAAGTTGTGTGCATATATATATATAAATAATGCATATATATGAAATACAAAATGTAAATACTGTCCAAAATAAGATACAGATCCCATCACTGATCAATGTGGGTTCATTTAAATCTATTCTTTATTCCATCCATAAACTTAATCATTTTCTTTGAGTAAACAGAAGGTCTTAACCAAATTGAGCTGCATTTAAGATAGAAATGCTACTGATATTTTTAAAAGCTGGAGAAAACAACAACCTTTAGATGTTCACGCACTTTTCGACCATCCTGAGTCTTTGGTCCCAAGACACTGCACTTTCCCTTTGTCAATCTTTCATTTTAAGTGCTCTCAGCTCACATACAATGCCAGTAATTCAAAATGCTGTGTTACTTTAGTGAGATGATTTCAAAAATCAAGAGAATAAACTTTTCCAAACAATTAAAATCAATGAGAAAAAGTGTAACAGTGATAGCTCTGCCCAGACTGGAGGAAGAGCTCTGCTGTTGCATGCATGAAGAAATTATATATCTGTCCTTTCTGACTTCCTTATGAACTATATTAAATATTGTGAACAAAGAAAATAATTCTCTTGCTCTTCCCTTTTCTTGTATTTTGTCCTCCAATTACATTTTACTCTTTGACACAGTCTCACTTTTTACACATTCAGAGTATGTTGCCATACAAAATGTTACCTCACACACTGCATCTGGAGTGAATAAAGTTATAGAGTTATAGAGGTTTCCATTTTGGAAACAGGCCATTTGGCCCAATTTATTCATGCAGCCCTTTTGTTTTAACAACTTAGCGAGTCCCACATGCTCATGTTTGGCCCATATCCCTCTGAATTCACCTAACCGTCATCATGTAACTGTCTGAATGCTTCTTTGAAGATAAAATGGTACCTGCCTCCACTACTATTTCTGGCAGCTTGGCCCAGACACTCACACCCTCTGTATGAAAAAATTGCCCCTCTGGACCCGTTTGTATCTCTTCCCTCTCACCTTAAACCTATGCCCTTCATTGGGAAAAGATGTTGACTGTCCAGCTGATCTATGCCCCTGATTATTTTATAGATCTATAAGATCACACTCTAAGCCTCCTATGCGCCAGAGAAAAATGTCCCAGTAGCATCCCAGTAAAGCTTTTGTGCACTCTTTCTAGTTTAATAATATCCTTTCTATAATAGGGTGACCAGAAGTGTACACAGTATTCCAAGTGTGGCCTTACTAATGTCTTGTACAACTTTAACAAGTCCCAACTCCTATATTCAATGCTCTGACAAATGAAGGCAAGCATGCCAAATGCCTTCTTCACCACTCTATCCATCTGTGGCTTCACTTTCAAGGAGCTATGAACCTGCATCCCTAGATCTCCTTGTTCTTTAACTCTCCCCAACGCCCTACCATTAACTGAGTAACTCCTGCCTTGGTTTGATCTACCAAAATGCATCACCTCGCATTTATCGAAATGAAACTCCATCTGCCATTTATCAGCCCATTGGCTCAATTGATCAAGATCCCATTGCAATCCTTCCTTCACTGTCCACTATGCCACTAATCTTGGTGTCATTTGCAAACTTACTAACCGTACCTCCTAAATTCTCATCCAAATTATTAATATAAATGACAATTAACAGTGGACCTAGTACCAATTTTTAAGGTACGCTGCAAGTCACAGGATTCCAGTTTGAAAAACAACCATCTACAACCACCCTCTGTCTTTTGTCATCAAGCCAATTTTGTACCCAATTGGCTACCTCACCCTGGATCCTGTGAGATTTAACCTGATGCAACAGTGGTACCTTGTCAAAGGTCTTGCTAAAGTCCATAAATAGGCTCATTGTGATTCCACTAAAACAGAAGGATTTGGGGATTTCAAATCAAAACTAGCCCACCTTTAAACCTGTCCATGTTTGATTTTAACTGCCAGAGAGGTGACCAATCTGCTGTCAGGACGTGGCGGGTCGATTGGTAAAATCATTTAGGAGATCCGGTTGGCTCCATTTTAACATAATTTAAGAACATAAGAAATAGGAACAGGAGTAGGCCATCTAGCCCTTCAAGCCTGCCCTGCCATTCTAGATCATGGCTGATCTGAAGTGGATCAGTTCCACTTTCCCTCTTTCTCCCCATAACCCTTAATTCCCTTGTCTATCAGAAATCGATTTAACCGTGACTGAAATATATTCAGTGAGGCAGCCTCCACCACTTCAATGGGCAGAGAATTCCAGAGATTCACCACCCTTTGAGTGAAAAAGTTCCTCCTCAACTCTGTTCTCCTCCTTATTTTGAGGCTGTTGTTAGCAGTGCTTTAGCGACAGTAAAAACAAGAGAGTTTCCTTCAGGCCATGTAAGACCACCCACCCACTCTCTCTCTCTCACACTCTCACACACACACAAACCTGTTGATGATTGCACAGTTCCATCTTAATGATGTTGACATTTCAAAATATCCCTGAAAATTCAAAACCTGAAGGAATGAGGATCCACACTTCTAACAGTTAAAGTTTTGGTGCCAGGGACATTGATTGGCCATTGTTAGCATCTATCATATTCTGTAGGAGTACTTATGCTTGTCACAGCAAAGCTACACTGTCTTTGACAGGGTTAGTTTGCAGTTAATGGACAAGTATCACAAGTTTCTGAATAAAATACAAGGAAACAAGGACTAACATGCCATTTTTTCAAAACAAGCAACAAAGCATCAAAACTCAAAGAAAATTTTGGATATTTTCTTGTCCAGCCTCTTGCACCATTATTAGACCTAATCTATTCTATAAATCTGCTATGTGCACTGATTCACCCATCATCCCTGTGTTTGGTGATGTATATTAGTTCCTGATTCGGCAATATCAATTTTAACAAACTCATCCTTGTTTCATTGCCATCAATGGTAAAATGGTATATCTGCATTGTCTGGCCCCTCCCTATTTCTAATCTCCTTCTACCCTCTGAGATATCTGTGCTTGTCAAATTATAGTCTTGTGAGCATCTCTAATTTTAATTGCACTGCCATTGACGACTGTGCCTTCAGCGGCTTAAAATTTTTTTTACATTTATTTATTAGTGTCACAAGTAAGCTTACATTAACTCTGCAATAAATTTATTGTGAAAATCCCCTAGTCACCACACTCCGGCATCTGTTCAGGTACACTGAGGGAGAATTTTGCATGGCCAATGCACCTAACCAGCACATTTTTCAGACTGTGAGAGGAAACCGGACCATTCAGAGGAAACTCACACAAACACGAAGAGAATGTACAGACTCTGCACAGATAGTGACCCAAGCTAGAAATCAAACCCGGGTACCTGGCACTGTGAGCTAGTAATGCTAACCACTGTGCTGCTTACATACTTAGCTCTCGAATTCGCTCTCTAAACATTTCTGCTTCTACCACTTTCGCCCTTTGAAACATTTATTAAAGCCTATCTTTTTGGCTAAACTTTTGATCATATGCCCCAATATCTCCCTCCGTGGCTTAGTATCAACCTTTGTATTTTTTCCTGTCAAGCCCCTTGGGACAGTTTACTTTGTTAATACATTAATACGTTGTATTCATGTTTAACTGTATCTGGTTGCTAAAATAAATTGATATGCCACTTACCCATTGATAACAATAAATGCCACTAGTCTTGCCATAGCAAATTCTGGCTCAGTAAACTTGGAAATCACAGATTCCAAAGGAGGAGGCATTAATATACCTTAGATTATGTGTCTTATTATTTTTGGTGCACTTTGAGATTCAATGGAGCCTAGGAGCCTCTTGGATAGAGAATCTGATGAAATGGAGCAATGTCAATAATCTCTCCCCCAATGACAGTAAAATGAAGGAGTCAGTCATTGACTTCAGTAAACTTAATGGAGGACATGCCCCTGTCTACATCAACGGTGGTGAAGTGGAAATGCTCGAGAGCTTCAAGTTTTTTGGTGTTTAGATCTCCTAAAATCTGTCCTGGTCCCTCCATGCCAACACTATAGTTAAGAAAGCCCACTAACGCCTCTACTTTCTTAGGAAGTTCAGGGAATTCAGCACGTCTAGTACGATGCTCACCATTTTCTTGCAGATGTGCCATAGAAATGGCTCCTCCTCTGACCAAGACCGCAAGAAACTTCAAAATATTGTGAACATAGCCCAGTCAATCACAAACCAGCCTCCCATCTATTGACTCCATCTATACTTCTTGCTGTCTCGGAAAAGCAGCCAATGTAATCAAGGACCCCACATACCCCAGACATACTTTTTTCCACCTTCTTCCATCAGGAAAAAGGTACAAAAGTCTGAGATCACGTACCAACCGACTTAAGAACAGCTTCTTCTCTGCTGCCATCAGACTTTTGAAAGGATCCTTCTAACTATAACACTATATTCTGCACCCTATCCTTTCCTATTCCCCTATGTACTCTATGAACCCAATGGTATGTTTGGACTGTGTAGTTTGCAGGAAACAATACTTTCAATGAATCCCAATAAATGTGACAATAATAAATTTTTAAAAAATCAGTTAGGGGCTTGGTGGATGTCACTGTAGTTTCACTATAAGAAGCTAGTTGTGCAAGTTAAAATAATATGTAAAGTTTTTCCGATGCCTCGATTTCAAATTTGCTGCTTTTAGTCAATTACTTTAGAGCACACCAACTTTTAAAATGACTGTAACCCCCACTCCTGCCAAGATCAAGTCCAGTCAAATACCAGGTTAGTGTGCAGAGGCAGCAAGTAAATAGCAAAACTAATAAAATAATATTGGGCGGCATGTTGGTACAGTGGTTAGCGTTGATATCTCACAGCTCCAGAGACCTGGGTTTGATTCCTGGCTTTGGTCACTGTCTGTGTGGAATCTGCATGTTCTCCCTGTGTTTGCCTGGGTTTCCTTCAGGTACTCCGGTTTCCTCCCACTGTCCAAAGATGTGCAGGTTAGGTTGATTGGCCATAAATTGCCCCTTAGTGTCTCGGGATGTGTATGTTAGAGGGATTGGCAGGTAAATATGTGGGTTTTGGGGATAAGGCCTGGGTAGGATTGTAGTCAATGCAAACTTGATGGGCCAAATTGCCTCCATCTGCGCTGTAGGGATTCTATGAATATGATTTATTGTGAGGGGAATTAGATATAAGAATAGAGAGGTTATGCTTCAGTTATACAGGGTGAGATCACAACAGGCAGGCTACCATTGAACCCAACTAGTCCACCTCCAGGAAAAGCACTTGGAGGAGGGATCACATTCTGGAACGGACTTGATGCACTTCTTTATGTATCGTCCTCAAGTTCCCACCTCTAAGGTTACCGTTGTGTGCATTCAGCCCACAGTGTAAGACTCTGGACTCTAACTCGTGTTTTAAATAAGTTCAGCAAAACCTCTCGAGTTTTGCACTCAATCCTTCAATTTATAAAGCCTGGGATCCCATACTGTAATGAATACCTAATTCATTGTTCATGCAAATATTCCAGGGATGAATGCCAGAATGCTGTGGCCTCCCTGTGGTGTTTTTCTTGGTGGCGTGCCGTAGACTGGCAGCAGTATCTTTGGGTTCCGTTGCTGTCAATGGGATTTTCCGCTCCTGCTTCAGTTGGGTGGCTTTGGTGACCAGGACAGAAAATATAATGAGAAGGTCAAAGTTGCATTTCACATCGCTGTAAAAGCAGGAAGAGAAGATTCCCTCCCCCCCATCAGGGATGGGCTGCCTTTCCCACTGTTCAATATCGGGAACATCATTGTAATGAATTAGCTCATTATCAGGCCCAAACACTGGAATGATATCCCCACTTAAATGATATTCCTATGTAAATAATGCACCCATGGTGTTGTGAAGCATGACTGGTCTCAGAGGGCATGCCACTTGGTAAGTATTACTGACGGGGAAGTTTGCAGGTGAGCCCAGCACTCAGGGGAGAGGGCCATGCCAGGTTAGTACCAGGGGATGCCAATGGCGTCAGGATAGTGTCAGGATGGTACTGGGGTGCACCTGTGTGGAGATTGCTTACTGGTGTGCTTGCTGTGTACTGAGCTTGCCTTTAAAAAGGGTGCATACGACATCAAATCATTGCTTTGATGGTGGTTTGAGTGAATCAGAAGCTGCCCACCAGCAATATAATGAGTAACGCATGTCTGCATTTTTGTTCACAGTCCCACAGGATGTTGTGAAGAAAGCTGCAGTTGCCATGATGACTTTAATGCCCCTATGCCTGTCCAGTACTAACCTTCATCAATATTGGAGAAAATCTCACCCAAAATTTATAATGAGATGTTGTGACTCACTGTGGTCACTGACATCTGGGTGGATTGCTGAGATATCTGTGGAGCCTGTGTTAGTCATCTCTGCTTTTTAATGTGCAATGTGGTATGTTCAGAAAAGCAGTTTACCTGTCAATTCATATTTCCCGCATTTTAATTCTGAACTTCAGAAGATGGATCTTTGAGATTGTTTTACTTTTCCGAATTTGTACAGTAAAATTCATTTTGCTTATTTAAAACTGTGGAACTTGTGTCTTCATTCTCTTACTGAGTAACCAGGATTTCAAACATTGCCAACTTAAAACAAAATGTTACTGATCCCTAACCAGGTCTAACAATATGTTGTATTAACTGCTTTGTTAACCTTAACTGCCACCATGAAGAATTCACTAATATATTTAAAAGCTTACAAAAACAAAACTCTATTTACTTGTTCTAAAAATTGAGATTTTTTTTGCCTTAGCTATTGGAAGTTGCTAATGATTCCCTTTGTGTGCTTTGTATTTCAAAGGCCATTTATCATACGATTCTCATAGCCGGTGTGACTAATATACCCATTTCATTCTTTAATATATTATCGGAAAGCATCCGCATTCATCCTTGTGACAAATTGCTTAATTTTAATTAAGACAGCACAATTAATCCTTAGACCTCTCCGCTTGGGAGGGTGATTTTGCTCGAGAGATAATTTTATTGGCCAAATTATGAACGATTAAACAATGGAAGATTTGTTAGTTAATTGTATCTTTTGAATAAAACGTACTGCATTCATCACAATTATGCAGAACTATTAAACATTTCCTTCAATTATGCCAAAGTACAATAGACGCTACGATTTAACTGTTAATAATTTATACAGAAGACTTTTACAATTTACAATTTTCAGAAGAACTTGCAACATTTTTGGATAATAAATTGTGTACAGTGTCCTATTTTCTTTTCAATGTATCATCGGACTTAGCTGAGATGGTGAAAGTATTCTATAGAAGAAGCAAAAGTAACAGATTTAACATGCTGATTTTGTTTAAGAAGTGACCCAATCATTACATTTTGCACAAATGACTGCATAAACGTTGCAATGACAAGCAGATTTTGGCTTTAGAAAAAAGTGATAATAAATCTATCCAGTTCTGTTAATGTATTCAATTTGCGTGACTGTTGGATTATAAAAGAACCTTCCTATCTCATCCCTTCATCTCTTTAATTTATCTACATTTGCAGAGATTTCCAAAAGGATGATGAGAGTATGTGGGGAATTTTCCCATTCTGCCCACCATGGGAATTATACCAGGTGGGGGGGTGGGGCTGCAGGGTTGCGGCGGGGAGGGGGGTAGGAATCACGCCCATTGACCTCGGGTGGGATTCTCCGGTTTTGGGACGATTGCGGCTGGAGGATCCCACTCTATGGGTGGAATTCTCTGGCCGCACTGGTCTAAAAGCCGGAAATTCCCGCCTGACTGTCAATGGTGTTTCACATACTCCACAAGCTGCCTGCTAAAATTTCAGTGGCAGGCGGAAGGGGAGAATTCCGGCCAATATATTTTAAAGAATTAATGCATTCCATTGGGTTCACTTTTTCTCCTGAGTCTGAAATTTCAATGAGGCATTGACTTTTATGGCTTTTCCTCCCAAATGTTCCCATTTACATCTCATATTTTTGAAATAATTTTTAAAATGATAACTTTATAAACATAACATTGGGTTCTCTGAATCTGGACAACTGTAACATTAATTAGGAAAGCACTTTTCTCCAACATTATGGTGAGCATTGACCAGTTGACTTTTCCTTTACAAGGCATTGATGCAATGAGTTCCTGTTCGATCCTGAATGGTCTGGTGGAATAATTTAGTGACGAATTCCTGTTTTATTCAAATAGCAATTAAAATTTCACCTAAAAGCAACTATCACAATTAAAGGAGAGCTGATAAGGATGACCTGGTAGATGAGTAGACAGATATTGAGGGGAGGTGATGGTCAAGTGGCATTATCGCTCATCTATTAATCCAGAAACTCAGCCAATGTTCTGGGGACCCAGGTTCGAATCCTGCCATGGCAAATGGGCGGAATTTGAGTTCAATAAAAGTATCTGGAGTTAAGAATCTATTGGTGACTGTGAAACCATTGTCGTCGACTGTTGGAAAAACCCAGCTGGTTCATCAGTGTCCTTTGGCGAGGGAAATTTTCTATCCTTACCTGATCTGGTCTACATGTGACTCCAGAGCCACAGCAATACAGTTGACTCTCAACTGCCCTTCAAGGGCAACTAGGAATGGACAATAAATGCTGGCCAGCTAGCGACACCCATGTCCACAAATGAATTTAAAAAATAAGTTCCATATCTCTATCTACACTATCTATATATAATAAAGCCAGTAATTCCCTCCAATTCGGAGAACATGGCCTTGCAATAGATCTATGGAATATTTTGCAACTGCTGAGGAGAACTGGCACTGACATTACAACAATATTAATTGTCAGCCCCATGAAGAATTTCTGCTGTCTACACTTTTTAATGACCTTATAAAAATCCGTTTTTATGGAATGGAATTTGGCGATGGCTCTAGAATACATTTGTTCAATAACTGGTATTTCACCTTTTCAAGTTTGTAAGTCGTCTAAGGCTTAAAATGCCAATAGGGAATTGAAAACCTCAGTGACAAAGACTCCAATTGTAAGAAAAATGAGTGCAGATAAGGATGGGAACTACGGCTGGAATATATAAAATACTCTTATAAATTGAAAGATAACAGACAACTCCTGTTTCCAAGAATTGGAAAAATAGATCAAGATTTATCTTTATATCTACGATTTTATATGTGATAGCACAACACAAAGCTACTCCAACAAGGTATTGATTTGATTTATTATTATCACGTATTGGGACACACTGAAAAAAGTGCTGTTTCTTGGATGCCATCCAGATAAAGCATACTATTCGTAGAGTACATACGGGAGAAGGAAAGAGGAGGTTGCAGAATGTAGTGTTACAGTCATAGCTATGGTGTAGGAAAAGAACAACTTAATATAAGGTAGACCCATGCAAAAATCTGGTGGCAGCAGGGAAAAAGATGTTCTTGAGTCAGTTGGCACGTGACCTCCGACTTTTGTATGTTTTTCCCGATGGAAGAAGGTGGAAGAGAGTATTGTGGGGTACGTGGGGTCCTTGATTAAGCTGGTTGCTTTTCTGAGGCAGTGGGAAGTGTAGACAGGGTCAATGGGTAGAAGGCTGACTTGCATGATGGACTGGGCTTTGTTCACAATATTTTCTAGTTACTTGCGGTCTTGGTCAGAGCAGGAGCGGGACCCGAGCTGTAAATTTCCTTAGTCAAGCCTATCAGCAGCAACATAACTCTTCCCAAGCACATTAAGGATTGAGCAGGATAAAGTGTTATTAATCATAACACTTTATCATTTGATAATACTTAACGTGGTGATGAAATACGATAGTGTTAATTATTGTAGTAATAACACATACTTGACCGAAATCAACATAATCTGAACCCATCGACACAATTAAAAAATTTAAATGTATTCTCATTAGGTAGATACTTATCTTCGCCACCAGACCTGTAATTTGGTGAAGTGAATTATTTGTCTGTTCTGGAAGCTGTCCAAATGTCATTCCAAAAATTTACCCCAGACTCCACAACTCAGCCTTAATTACGTCTCACTTAATTGCAACACAATAATGTTGTGATTAATGTTCAAGATTATAGCACAGTTACATATTTAAATATGCAGGGTGGAATTTTCCCACCAAAAATGGCAACCTCAGCGCAAAAACCAATGCAATTCCCATCAGCCCCAGCGACAGGATCTAGACCACAATTTTTAGGCGCTTAGATAAATAATTTCCCTTGTGCCTGAGGTGTGAAGTGTCTGATTCGCCCATCTCCAGGGACCATCTGCCTACTTCAATTAAGCTGCATTGAAACAACTCCAGAGCACTTGGTTTCATTCAAACCAGGAGGATGGCAGTGAGGAAGCCTGCTCCTCGATTCACAGAGGGGATCCTCACCCATATACTGGATGCAGTTGAGAGACAAACAGCAATATACCTTTGGGCTGGCAGGAGACCCTCCAGCAAAATAACAAATGTCCGCTGGGAGACAGTCACAGCACTGGGGTCAACGCCATGAGACTGCACAAGGGAGCGGGGGTGTCATGTCAGAAGAAGATGAATGACCTACTCTGTTCTGCCAGGGGTAAGCGTTCCCTGTTTCCTCTGCACTCCAATTTACCGTCACCCTTCGGAATGTCACCTCGATCCTACATGCTGCCACTTAACAAACCCCCCCCAACATCTGGCCTCCCATAAGCTTCCTCACACCCCAGGCACTCATCAGTACCGCTCTCTCTGCTTGCACATAGTGCCTACACATGCCAGGTTTCAACCATCAATACCTGATTGCCAGGCAGCCAGATTTGTATTCCCGTAGGATATAGTTTGTCCTAGATCCTATGTCCTATAGTATGAGGAGTGAAAGAAGACAAGCAGTGGAATGCCCAGGTTTATGATCCTGACTGCATTTGAGCAAAGACTCCTAGAGCTCCAGAGGAGATGCAGGAGCGGGCCTAAGCTGAGGGCACGGTGGACCTGTGAGAGAAAAGTGAGTGGCCATGGCAACTTTATTCCAGGTGACGAGTCTCACCCGAGTTCTGTGTAAATTAGACCATTAAACTGGCTATGTACTAATATCTTCCCTTGCAGGAACATGATCTGATCAACCTGGCCCCTCCACTAGCAGCGTCCCACCGTCTACCCGCAACATAACCTCAGAGGAAATGTCAGGAGCATCACAGCTGTCATCCATCATTGCAGAGACACATACCTCGGTGTGTGATCTTAGCACGTAGGCATCTGGGGTCACTGTTTGGTCAGCACTATATAGCTGCTGATACACATTAGATGGAGACAGGAACATCCCAGGGATCGGACAGTCGGAGATCTGCTGGATCACCGGACTCAACTGTGCCCCAGCCAGATGCCATGCCTCCAGATTTGTTTGTCCATCAGCTGCGATGCAAAGGCTTACAGGATTACCAGGAGGTGGTGTCAACGACATTCCTGCAACTGCAACTGGAGGAGCCCCAAAACCTGTCCAGTGTTGCATGGCATCCAGGCCAAAACTGCAAGGTGATGCCTGCTGTGGAAAGCCTGGGATTCAAGGTCAGATCCATGGCAGAAGGACCCCAAAGCATGGCTCAATCTCTGAGGACACTGGCTGAGAGATTCAACTGGTGCAGACACTGGTGGCCCTCAGAACTGGCAGTGACAAATGACATTGAGGCTTCTGGAGCTCACACCAGCTGCCCTTCTGTCCAGTGGAATAACCCAGGGGTAAGGAGCACTCAGAGGGAAGAGGATCTGTTGGGGCACAGTCCAGAACCTTCTATCCAGGAGAACCGGGGAGTGCCCAGTCAATCTGAATCCTCCCTTTTTGAGACTGGTGCAACTCAGGCACAGGGGACAGAACAGGATAATGCGACAACACCGGTGCCACTAAGAACAGGCTGGCATCCTCTAGGACTTGACCCTTCAGAGAACATGCCCCAAGGGCATCATAGGCAACCGGGTTTGGAAGGCAGCAGGCCGCCTCCACCTCTGATGTGCATCCTGGGAACACAGCTAGAAATAGTGGGAGGATTTGCATGGTTAAGGAATTGTAGGGCATAGGATGGGAAAGGGTGAAGTTAGGCACTAATAGTTGGGGGACGTTATCATTTGTTACATTTTTATATGTCATTGCCTTGAACATTATTGCTGCTCACCACTTTAACACCTCAGAATCATTAACCCACCTCCAGTGGCAGGGAGCTTCTCCCCATTCCAACACAGCTTTTCTCACTGGGCCTCCATGCCTGAATATTCCAATTGCTCGGGCATGGTTCAGTGACCTTGCCCCCTCCAATCCCCTTCCAGAGAACAGGGACAAAGGGATGTAGGGCAGAACCTCACTCAGACAAGAGTCGGGGAGTCAGCGTGCTGTCAGCAGCCAGACAGGAGTCAAATATAAGCAGTAGCTAAGGAGCATCACAGACCACTCCTGCCTATGAGTTGTCATCACCCTCCTGTAGTGACCTTGATGCCCACAGTCCATAAGGACATGGCACAGGTATTACATACAGAATCTCCTTTGTGAAGCGGCATCTTTGAGGGCAAATGGTGTTGGGGGCCTCCATGAAGGACGCATGAGTCTAATATACTCTTGATCTTCTTCAATATCCCTGTGCCCCCTACAAGGCTGGTGCGGCCTCCAGCTCCTGATCCTGTCCTGCAGGGTCTTCCCTAGGTGATGCCACATGTTGCTGCTGGTCTGTGCTCCTCCAGCGAATGATTAGTAAGATAGCCAGCTCCACCCTGATATTGATCAGAATCCTGTGAGAGAGTGAGAGCGTGTGTGTGAGAGAGACAGAGAGAGAAAGAGAGAGAGAGGGGGAGGGAGAGAGAGTCAGTTTGTATCTCAGCCACTGACCATCATTATCTCCCATGACCCACTGGCCTTCCTGACCTGGGAGCAGCCAGTCCCTGAGTTTTGACAGCAACAAGTGTCCACCCGCAGCTCAGGCACCCTCCCATTCCCAGGCCATGACTGGCCCCAGTCTATGCCTTCACCCACTTAAACTCGCCTGTAGCCTCCCATCTGCACTTCTCCTTCCTTAGGTTTACTTCCATAGGCATCATACAGGAGGGTCATATGCTCCCTCATCCCAATTGACCAAGGTCAACTGGGCAATTATGTCTGCCTTGCAAACGTGGGGTCCCGGCAGAGAAGTGATGCCATTGGCACTTGACCCCATGACATCAAGCTTTGATCTCGGAATGATTCATGCCATTCCTTGACTTTGAGACTGGGGGCAGTTGATATTACTAATGATTAACTCTTAATGGCCAAGTACTGTCATAAACATCAGTCTCAGGAATCGTAGAGGGCACAATTGCTTTATGTTTCAGAGAGAGCCAGAGCCAATAACCACCCTTCTTAGCCAGACTGCATAATTCACAGATCTCATTGCTGTGATGCCTCAACACTTAAGCAACCTGGACAGCTACTCCATAGGTTGGAACCACCCTCCCATACCCTGGGTGGTCACCGTGTTGCCTTCTCTTTCAGGATCTCATCCACACTGCCCCTGAGGCCTGGCTCTATGACTCTCATCACACCCTATACCCAACCCCCACGTGACCCCGTGGCTGCCCCAATCACAGGCTGTATACTCAACACAGAAAGTAAACTGGCACAGAACAGAAAGCAAACTCTAGGACACTAATTGCAAACCCCACCCTGCACTGCGAATAGAGCCTTATATCCCGAACAGCTGCCCTCCTCTTTCTGTCACCTTCCCCAACCCTCTCTTCTAGACACCATCCACCCCATTCCTCCACTTCTGCCCCCCTTCTCTCCCACTACCAAATGAACACTCCCAACCTCCCCCATCCTGGAGTTGCCCAGTGGCCTTTATCCCCTTGGATTCCCTGATACTCAGTGGAGACAGTGGTACTTACTCACCTCCTTCTCTCTCAGAAGTCATGGCACCTGGTTCTCACTTTCTAAAAACCAGTAATAAATGGTGCCAGTGTGACGTCATGGTTAGAAAATTCAATGAGGACTGAAAATGTGACCTTAAACCGACTAAGCCGATGCTAATGGATTCAAATTCATGTTAATCAAGTTTGCGCCCTTCATGGATGTTAATCTGTTGACATCATCAGGGAGGGCCTGGGAAGATTGATTTTTAAAATCTCACCAGTGCAAATCCCTGTTTGGTCTCTCGCAATACTTAACAGCCATGATGGGATTCACATCCACAATTAACAGACCTGCTAAATCATGCCTACGGTCTGTATCACTGTGAGCTCCAGAGTTAAGGCTCTACCTTGATGGCAATGAGTATAAAAGGATCTTTCTTTGTGTAAGCGTTTTGAGTACTTCTGGCTTCCTTTGTGATGCTGGCCATGTCTAAAGTATCAGGAAGTCCTTCCTCATATACAGTAATTAATCTATGTTACAGACCATCAGGAAGTGTTGTCCAGGCAAAACCTTTCAAGAAATAATGAGCTTCTTAGATGTTGAAAATAGCAGAATTTCTTGAATGGATGAATTTAGATGAGTTGAATACGGCCATTGTCAGCTGTAATTATATTACCCTGTCGCAAGTGCAGTATAAGAGATAGGTGAGTGCAATGTATCAAAGCACAAGCATGTTTCGTAAGAATTAACCCATTAATTTTACTATCCCATGACATCCCTTGGTCTGATTTTTAGTGAAATTTGCAGTAACCGAAGAAATGTACTTAGTTGTCATACAAAAGTATAATTTGTTCACCTATCCATATTGGCAATGTTCTAGGCTCCTGTAGGTTGAACTTTTAATCATCTCACAGTGCGTTATTTTGCCTGCAGCATTCTTCTATGTCAGTTGATGATATTCTTATTCATCCCATTTAACTCAGTTCATAAGATTCTGCCTTCCAACATTAGACAATTCACTTCTTTGTTAACCCATTTATCACATTCATAGAATCTCCAGAGGCCATTCAGCCCACTGAGTCTGCATTGGCTCTCTGACATAGGTGTTTTAACAGGCCATCTCCCTCACCCTTCACACTTACAATGGCTAATCCGTCTAACCTACACATCTTGGGACACAAAGGAGCAATTTAGCACGGCCAATCCACCTAATCTGCACATCTTGGGACTGTGGGAGGAAATTGGAGCACCTGGAGGAAATCCATGCAGACACAAAGAGAATGTGCAAACGCCACATTGATAATCATCCAAGACTGGAATTGAACCTGGGTCCCAGGCACTGTGAGGTAGCAGTGCTAACCACTGTGCCACCATGTCACCCATTGTTGGGATATTTTCTTCTTTTGAATAAATCTGGGCATTAGTTGTGAAAAGTTTTCCTCTTTCATTATCTGCTAATAGTCCTTCAATGATACTGCCAACCAGGTTTTATTGGATGCTTGCTCACAACCTATTCCCTTCCTATTTTGTTTAACCTGATTAGAAACCAAAGATATTCCATTTCAGCTTTCAACTATGGATGGCAAGGTGAAAAAGGATTCATATGATCATCAAAAAAGATTACTGTTTTTAATAACTACTTGCAAGAAAATTCTGATTTGCTTAAGCTCGCTAGTTAGGAGTTGAATTTGAATTCTAGGTTCCAAACAGGCAAGAACAGAGTGATATGGTCCTGAAAATGATGAAGAAAGTCATACTGTCCCACTTCCATTGATGGTGCTACATAATAATCTTATTGTACTAAGGGCCTTATGATGAGGAACATGATGCTATTTCTATTGACAAAAAGGAAAGAGCCATGGGAGATATTAGCACTAATTTTAAGCAGACACACAGCACTTTGTGAACATGGTGATCCAATTCCTTCACTCTGGAATCATCTCCTTCTTGGCACTTCACATTCCAGCACTTTTACACATTGTGGCCTGAATTTTCAGATGGAGGTGTCTTCTTTCCCACTATCTGAAGAAGTGCAGGAAACACATCCCTGTCATCCCCAACTACCTTGCAGCCAACTTTGGCTCCAAGGGGCACTGATTGGCTGTGGGAAGGACTTATGCCCTTCACTCAGGAGGAAGTCTTGCCTTAGACAGCTGCCAGCTAACCTAATTGGCTGGCACCTCTCCAGTCCTTGCAATGGACAAACGAGGAACTTCAAGAAGACCTCAGGAGATTCAGTCCAGGAACCGGAGATCAATGCAAACTCGAGGAGTCCCAAGAAGGCCTTGGGCTCAAGGGAAGTGATCAGAATTTCAGAGATGAGGCTAGTGCGGAGGAAGGTCCAGAGCTGGGCTAGCGCTTAATATAAAAAAGGATAACAAGAGTTTTTATAAATATATAAAAAGGAAGAGGCTGGCTAGGGTGAACGTTGGTCCCTTAGAGGATGAGAAGGGGGACTTAGTGGTAGGGGATGGGGAAATGGCTGAGGTCTTGAATAACTTTTTTGTTTCGGTCTTCACGGAGGAGGACGTGAATAATTTGCCGGATGTTAGAGATGGAAAGGTGGTAGGACTGGAGGGTCTCGATGACATTACTGTTACTAGAGAGGTGGTGCTCGACAGACTGGAGGGGCTGATTGTGGACAAGTCCCCAGGACCGGATGGAATGCATCCGAGGGTCCTGAAAGAAATGGCGGAGGTGATAGTGGATGCCTTAGTGGTTATTTTCCAGACGTCGCTGGATTCCGGGGAAGTGCCGGAAGATTGGAAAACGGCTAATGTTACGCTGTTGTTTAAGAAGGGTGCCAGGCAAAAGGCGGGGAATTATAGGCCTGTTAGTTTAACGTCTGTTGTAGGTAAAATGTTAGAATCCGTCATCAAGGAGGAAATAGCGAGGCATCTTGAGGGGAACTGCTTCATAGAGCAGACGCAGCACGGTTTCGTTAAAGGGAAGTCATGTCTGACAAATTTACTGGAGTTCTATGAGGATGTGTCGAGGGCGGTGGATAGAGGAGAGCCAGTGGATGTGGTCTTTCTGGATTTTCAGAAGGCGTTTGACAAGGTACCTCACAAGAGGTTATTGCAGAAGGTAAGGGGGCATGGAGTTGGGGGTAGGGTGTTAGCGTGGATAGAGGACTGGTTGTCAAATAGGAGGCAGAGAGTGGGGGTCAATGGATGCTATTCGGATTGGTGGTTGGTGACTAGTGGAGTGCCCCAGGGGTCGGTGCTGGGGCCTCAGCTATTTACCATTTATATAGATGATCTGGAGGAGGGAGCCGAGTGTAGGGTGTCGAAATTTGCTGATGACACCAAAATTGGTGGAAAGGCAAATTGTGCGGAGGGTGGGGAGAGTCTACAGAAGGATCTAGATAGGCTGGGTGAATGGGCCAGGAAATGGCAAATGGAATTTAATGTTGGCAAGTGCGAGGTGGTACACTTTGGTAGGAATAATGGAAGGAAGGATTATTACTTACATGGAGAAAAACTGCAGCAGGCGACGGTGCAGAGGGACCTCGGGGTCCTTGTGCATGAGTCGCAAAAACCCAGCTTGCAGGTGCAGCAGGTGGTCAGGAAGGCGAATGGGATGCTGGCCTTCATCGCGAGGGGGGTTGAATATAAAAGTAGGGAGGTCTTGCTGCGGCTGTATAGGGCATAGGTGAGGCCGCAGCTGGAGTACTGTGTGCAGTTTTGGGCACCGTACTTACGCAAGGATATTTTGGCCTTGGAGGGAGTGCAGAGGAGGTTTACTAGGCTGATACCGGAGTTGAGGGGGTTGAGCTATGAGGAGAGGCTGAATAAATCAGGCTTGTACTCGTTAGAGTTTAGAAGAATGAGGGGAGATCTCATTGAGACGTATAAGATGATGAATGGGATGGATAGGATAGAGGTGGAGAGACTCTTCCCGCTCAGAAAGGATAGTAGGACTAGGGGGCACAGCCTCAAGATAAAGGGGGGGCGGTTTAGAACGGAGTTGAGGAGGAACTTCTTCACTCAAAGGGTGGTGAATCTCTGGAATTCTCTGCCCATTGAAGTGGGGGAGGCTACCTCGCTAAATATTTTTAAGACGCGGGTTGATGGGTTTTTGATAAGCGAGGGGATTAAGGGTTATGGGGAGAGGGTGGGAATGTGGAGATGAGCCAAGACAGATCAGCCATGATCTTATTGAATGGCGGGGCAGGCTCGAAGGGCTAGTTGGCCTACTCCTGCTCCTATTTCTTATGTTCTTATGTTCTTATGACACCAGAACTTAAGAGTGGGGTAGGTAGATGCCTGACTTCTGAAAGGGCTTCCGGCAGAGGTGTTCCCCCCTCCCCCAACTTTCCCACCTGAGATGCAACTTTGTTGTTTTTTTGGTCTTTCCCCACAGAGGTTCAATTTTCTCGCCAGTCTAAAAATTGAGGCTGAATGTGAAAATCCTTTATATAGCCATTAATTGGCCACTTAAGGGCCTCAAATGGGGCAAGTGCAGGCTGACCACGTGAGGCCTTTCCAGTCCTAGCATGAAATCACTGTATGGTCAGGACAGACGGAAACCCAGAGGGAATCCCATCTCTGCAATCTCACGCTCCACTGCAACTGAAAGCCTGCCAGTGGGTAAAATTCTAGCCTCTAATTCCTACTGTGTGAATGTGTTTGTCTTCAGAAACTGTCACACATAATTGTCATCATTGATATGTTAGACCAACATTGTAAGGTCTCAGGGGATGTGTGTTATGCATGATATGCACTCCTTAAATATGGTGCTGATAATTATCTTAACAAACAAAGCATTCTGAAATACCAAAACCTTCAACAGATACAGGATCACATTTCCACCACTGTGGATCTGTCATTGCTCAATAATTTGTAACAGCAAGCCTTTCAGAGCAGCCTGTATTGCAAACAATATTTTTATTAGGAAAAAATAATTTTAGAATCCCTGTAGTGCAGGAAGAGGCCAATCGTCCCATTGAGCTTACACTAATAACAACCTCACCCAGGCCCTATCCCTGTTTCTTTACCCTGCTAATCCACCTGACACTAAGGAGCAATTTATCAAGGCCAATCAACCTAATCTGCACATCTTTGGAGTGTGAGAGGAAACAGGAATCCCCGGAGGAATCCCATCCAGACACAGGGAAGAACGTGCAAATTCCACACACAGTTTCAAATCTTGCATTATCCTGAATAGAGGCAGGAAGTTTGTTCCATAGTATCCCTACAAGGCAGAAGGAAGCCATTCATCCCATCAAATCCGCACTGACAACAATCCCACCCAAGCTCTGTCCCCATATCTTCACCTATTTACCCTGCCAATCCCCTGACACTAAGGAGCAATTTAGCATGCCCAACCAAACTAATATGCACATTTTTGGACTATGGGAGGAAACCGGAGCACCCAGAGGAAACCTACACACACAGGGAGAATGTGCAAACTCCACAAGGACAGTTACCCGAGGCTGGAATTGAACCCAGGACGCTGGTGATGTGAAGCAGCAGTGTGCCAGCATGCTGCTTTTATAGTATGGTTGCAGATCACCAATAAATCCCTATATGTGGTCACATATTTAATTGCAAAATGTGTACAGTGTGCCTGTATCAGCATTGTTTAAAATAAAGAATACTATTTAATATAAATATAAATTTATTTTAGTTACTTATTGCAAGACAAACTTATTTTGAGTTAAAAGGAAATTATTTAATTAGTGTTCTAATAACATTAGCTTTTTTGTAAGATTAGGAGAGTGTAAATATGAATGACTTTTTACCACATTATTCTAATTCCATGGTTATATTGACCTTGTATTGCATTTAATATTATCCAGATTCAATTTTAATTGCACTTTTCATAACAATTTACTGCAGAACTCCAAGTAGAGAAGATAAAATCCGCCTAGCAGCACGACAAAACAATTTCCTATGCATAATAACCTGAAAAAATCAATCTTCAGAAATATCACTCAGAAAGAAAATAAATTCCAGATTGAACATAGCTACCCATTCACACTCAATTGTTCGTATGTAGGGCAACATGAGCAGTACATCATGTTCAAGAAGGTCAATATCTATAATAAAAAAAATGTTTTCCCAAATAAAACTGCTTGTATACGTATTATAAGTGACATTGATTACCATCAGACACAGACAGTTCGACAACCGTGATAGGAAAACCTCTGCACTGACTTTGAGATATAAAGCAGGTTGGAATGGAATCTTAGCAAACCAAAGGCATAATATAGCCCAATGGTCTTACAACAGATTTCGAATCTTGCATTCCCCTGAGTAGGAGCAGGGAGTTTGTTCCATCGAATTCCTGCAGGGCGGAAGGAGGCCATTCACCCCATCAAACCCGTACTGACAACAATCCCACCCAAGCTCTATCCCCATATAATTACCCTGCTAGTCCCCTGACACTAAGGGGCAATTTAGCATGGCCAACCAACCTAACCTGTACATTTTTGGACTGTGGGAGGAAACTGGATCACCCAGAGGAAACCCACACAGAGAAAATGTGTTATCTCCACAAAGATAGTCATCAAGGTCAGAATTGGACTCAGGTCCCTGGCATTGTGAGGCAGCAGGGCTAACCACTGTGCCGACATGCTTGAACTTGTTGATTCAGGCTCCTCTATAACATTGTCATATGTTTAATTTTTATGAAATTAGTGATCTTGGAGGTAATTTTATCTCATAATTTTATGAGATACTTTTACATTCATAGGGTACAGCCGCTAGATGATGCATCCCGAGATGCCCTTGACTTTGAGCTTTAGGCCTCTCTCCCATCAAGCTGGCACGGCACAAAGAGCTGGTGATGAAGAGTGAATGAAGTTTGGACATGCTAACTGAGGCGAGGTCTAGGCCAGGGATTGTGAGAATGGGCAGTTGGGGGAGGGCCTTGGGAAACCAGGCGTGGGGGGTGGATTTAGATTTGGCAAATTTAGGGCCAGATATGGTGGGGGGATGGGCTGTGTTTTTAAATGTGGCTTCTGGAGCAGCATTCCTCCTCTTCGTGTCACCATATTCAAGCTAAGGATACTTCAAAAACTTGGACTGTCCGTAACAGCATAGCTCTCAGTTGTCTCAGGGGGCACTAGTCTAGCAGTGGGGGCCTCCAACAGGCAGGCTGATCCTTACTTGCTTATTTCAAGGCCTAATACCTATTCTGTATCAGCACAGGATACCTTTGGAACATTCCCAATATTAGTTTCACTTTCAGTTTAGTGTCACAAGGAGGCTTACATTAACACTCAATGAAGTTACTGTGAAAATCCCCTAGTCATCACACTCCTGCGCCTGTTTGGGTACACTAAGGGAGAATTCAGCATGGCCAATGCACCTAACCAGCTAATCTTTCGGACTGTGGGAGGAAACCAGAGCACCTGGAGGAAATCCACACAGAATAAAACAAACTACGGAGAGCAGGCTCTGCACAGACAGTGACCCCAACCGGGAATCGAACCCACGTCCAGCATGGTGAGTGACGTGCTTCTGGTCAGAAAGAATTTCACATCCTGCCTGCCCACCTCCCCCCCCACCACCACCCCCCCCCACTCCCCGAGTTGAGGGCCAAGTAGGCAGATCAGTGTTGCCTTCAAAAAATAACAGCAGATATTTTAGTTCTGCAATAAAAAAACAAATAAATTTTGATTATGTATAACAAATAACATATGTTTCTTACCTAGCTGCAGAGCAACAAAAGTTACCTAACTGCTTTTAACTCCACTCCAAACTGGAAGTATGTTGTCTGCCCCCGCAAGGAAAATGCGTTATGTCTTCCAACTTCGATAAAATATGAAAACACATTTTCCTTTAGGAAATATGCAGAGCACAAACAAATATGAAGGAGGGAAATAACTGGATGTTTTAATGCCTGAATACTCTGCTCTATGGCTGCTATTTATCTTGATGACATTTTAACCATATGTTTCAACATCTTAGATAAATAACAACAAAAATTGAGCCATTAGTAGTGATGGATTTCTCTCATGCGCTCAAAGGAAGTTCCCTTGCCCGGACATAAATTTGCTTTTGATTTATGCGTTATATCTGTGTAAAATATTCATACTTGGAAAATATACGCATTCAACAACTTAAAGCTCCACAATTTATTCTATTCTAATCTGCAAAATGTGTACCGATTAGGAGTTATTTTAAATTATTTGCTAAGTCCAGTACAAATTAAAGTAGATTGTGCAATAATTTGTGTCTATAAAATGATTGTTATTGAATCTGCATTTTATTTTCAATTAAATATCTGGCAAGATTATAGAAACCCGGTGGTCTAATGCAGCGATCTCTGAACTCTGATCCGGATGCGGCGTGGGGGGTCGTTTGGAGACCCCTACTCTAATGGATAAAGCAGTACCCTCCGGAGCCAGGGATTGGTAGGTTCAAGTCCCATCTGGGGTCAGATTTGTTTTGAGGGGCAGCACAGTGGTTAGCCTCACAGCACCAGGGACCCAGGTTCGATTCCCGGCTTGGGTCACTATCTGTGTGGAGTCTGCACGTTCCCCTATGAATGCGTGTGTTTCCTCTGGGTGCTCTGGTTTCCTCCCACAGTCTGAAAGACGTGCTAGTTAGGTGCATTGGCCATGGTAAATTCACCCTCAATGCACCCAAACAGACGCTGGAATGTGGTGACGAGAGGATTTTCAGAGTAACTTCATTGCAGTGTTAATGAAAGCCTATTTGTGATGCTAATAAATAAAGGATATTTTAAAAAATTATCATTTTGAATATATTAAAATGAATCTCATTGGCTTCCAAATTGTAGGTAATACTTTTTGGCCAAAACCTCAAAGTTTTCTTGCTGTCTTTTCCTCTCTTTCACACAAGCTGCTTTTCTGCATCTTTCTTGTTTTATTGTTCTTTTCCCTTTGACTTATCTCCCTCTAACACCTCGACAGTTATCTCCCTCTCCCATGTACTTTATTCATACTTTCTCTTACCCTGTGTGCCATTTTGCTTCAGCTGCCACTTCACACCAGACATCAAATTGAAGTATCATATATTTGGACAACCCAAGCAAAAACTGTGTGATACCTACATTCTTTATTCATTCGTGGGCCCTGGGCGTCATTGTCCCGCCAGTATTTATTGCCCATCTGTAGTTGCCCAAGGGCAGTTGAGAGTCAACCCCCACATTGCTGCGGAGTCACACGTAGTCATGATGAGGAGATGCTGACGTTGGATTGGAGTAAACACAGTAAGAAGTCTCATAACACCAGGTTAAAGTCCAACAGGTTTATTTGGTAGCAAAAGCCACTAGCTTTCGGAGCGCTGCTCCTTTGTTAGGTACGTGGGGATTCTGTTCACAAACAGGGCATATAAAGACACAAACTCAATTTACAAAATAATGGTTGGAATGCGAGTATTTACAGGTAATCAAGACTTAAAGGTACAGACAACGTGAGTGGAGAGAGCATTAAGCACAGGTTAAAGAGATGTGTATTGTTTCCAGACAGGACAGTTAGTGAGATTTTGCAAGCCCAGGCAAGTCGTGGGGGTTACAGATAGTGTGACATGAACCCAAGATCCTGGTTAAGGTGTGTGTGCGGAACTTGACTATCAGTCTCTGCTCAGCGACTCTGCATTGTCGTGTGTTGTGAAGGCTGCCTTGAAGAACACTTGCTCGAAGATCAGAGGCCGAATGCCCGTGACCACTGAAGTATTCCCCAACAGGAAGAGAAAATTCTTGCCTGGTGGTTGTCGAGTGATATTCATTCATCCATTGTCGCAGTGTTTGCATGGTCTCTCCAATGTACCCCAATGGTATATTTTCTATCTTTATATGCCCTGCTTGTGAACAGAACTCCCACTTACCTGACAAAGGAGCAGCGCTCCGAAAGCTAGTGGCTTTTGCGACCAAATAAACCTGTTGGACTTTAACCTGGTGTTGTGAGACTTCTGACTGAGTCATACATAGGCCAGACCAGGTAAGAATGACAGATTTCCTTCCCGAAAGAACATTAGTGAACCAGATGATTTTCTTCAACAATTGACAATGGTTTCATTGTCGTCAGTAATTTCATAATTCCAGACATTTTCTATTGAATTCAAATTCCACCATTTGCCATGGCAGGATTTGAACCCAGGTCCCTAGAACATTTGGACTGTGGGGGGAAACCAGAGGAAACCCACACAGACACAGGGAGAATGCGCAGACTCCACACAGACAGTGATCCGAGCCAGGAATCGAACCTGGGTCCCTGGGGCTGTGAGACTGCAGTGCTAACCACTGTGCCACCGTGCCCAGTGGATGGCCTTCTAAATCAAAGCCTGTAGGAGGAGAGTGAGATGTCAGCAGTTAAGTTTCCCAAATGATTGTAATTCGTCACTAACTGGATTTCGGCTGAGTAGAATTGTCCCTTAAATCTATGAATTAGACAAGATGAGACTAAAATTTTCTAAAGTAATGTTAAGCACCAAGGAAAAAGTAGCTCTGAAATGTACATTATACAATTTATAAGGACAGCTTTTCAGAGCTAGCACAATTGCAATATGCAATGACAACTCTGATCAGCTTAGTCAATGTTGAAGCACTTAGCATCCCTTAAAGAAGCAACATTTAACAGGGAGAATGGTTAAACTATTGAACTGCTGGAGCAAAGGTTTGCAAATCTATTCTCTGGATGCCCAATCCTGTTGCACGGGATAATCAAACAAAAAGAAAAAACACTATAACTTACTCACAAACCCATTAGGTCTTAAATTATGAGTCTGCAATAAATCATGACATTTAAGGAACCCAGAATGCTCATCAATCGTACATTGAGAAACCTAGGCCATATTGAGACAAGTACATTTAGCAAGGAATATCTCCCTGGCTTATAAAAAATGTGTCACTATCAGCAGGTAAGAAATACTGTAATTGTATCATTCATTTTAAACGCATATCTTAAAATCGGGGGGGGGGGGGGAAACGGGGGAACGCTAGTGGGATTTAAATTCAAATTTAAATATTTAAATCAGCTCCGTGCCAGAGATCTGCGCAAAATTGATGACTCCAAAAATCTTAGAGCCAGAGGCGCCCAGCAGGGAATTTGCTAAATGGCCTCTGCTGATGTCTCCCAGCCTGTTGCACCACTACAGCAGTGCAGCAGCACGGGAGAATCAGCTCTATGGACTTTAATAGCATCAGCGTATAATTATGATATCAAGTATAGGATATCAGAGCAGTATATCAATGCTGATACCTTATTGGGATTGCCAATTCAGGACAAAACTGAACCCAGGATAGCTACATCATCATATCAGACTTTTCTCAGGTAAAGAGTATGCCAATAACATTGTCTCAAATGCCAAGGCAAACGAGGGACAATCCAGTGATAGGGAAGGTTATGGATGTTGTCGTGAGTGAAACATATTAAAAGGACAAACAAAGGAAGGATCCTGAATTCAGACCTTACATCACAAGGGAACTTGTATCAGCAAAATGGAGTACTGCAATAGGGGATCAGAGTGATCATTCCTCCATGTTTCTGAAGCCAGCAGTAAAAATGAAGGAGCTTACAAGTTATTTCTGGTGGTCAGGACTTACAAATAGGGAAAAAAAAGTGGAAGAAAAAGCCAGTCCTGTGCTGGAATACAAAACATTCCACCTCTACAACTATTTCACCCATTGGAATGGCCAACACAACCATGGAAGAAAATACACATATTCTGGAATTTTACTGCCCCGCCCATCGTGGGAATCGGAGCTGGTGAGGGCCAGACAACGGAAAGGTCCATTAACTTTGTGCGGGATTTCACCCATCGACTCTGCAGAACCAAAGGATGCATGTTTCTTGTCCTAGTTGACCTATAGTCAAAATGGCACCAAAGTCACGATAATGAAATCTTCCAATGAACCATAAAGAATTGCTTCACAAAATTTGGAAAGCCTAAACAACTGGTCAGTTACTAATAGAACACAATTTATATCTAAGGAATTTGAGGATTACCTTAAAAGCAATGGTATGCAGTAAATAAGGATTGCACCAAATCATCATCCACTAACAGGTTGGCAGGCTTGCCATTAAACCGTTAAAAGACAAAAGGTTTATTATCCAGGAGGATAAACAACTTTCTTATGTTCTTTTGGAGCATTGCTCATGCGACAAATTTCATCAGCAATGTTGTTCCTGAGAAGGAAACAGAGTAACCAAATTCTATTTACTCATTCCACCTCATTATACTACAATAGTAGAGCAACGAGAACATGTGCAAGTTACTCCCCATGAATAAACATTGAAACAGAAGAGTTTTAATCAAGGAGTTTTAGCGAGAAACTACCCTACAAGTGAGAAATGGATACTTGCGGCCATCCAGCTAAGCCAGGCCTGATTGCTAATACCTCACAGCTTGAAGAGAGAATTTGGAGGGGACACACAGATCAAATCCTCGCTTCAAAGGGTGAATTAGTGGAGTCTCTGGGTGGAATTTCCTTGTCCCATTTACCAAGTGAAGTGTAGCAGGTGGAAAAGGACCATGCAAAGGTCCATTGACTTCAGGCAGGATTTTCTGGATTTGGAGCCTGGCCAGAAAAATCCCATTCCGTATCAGAAAGGCTTATATCAGGCAGCTTGTGAAATTCCTGAACCAAAGATTACTTCAGAACCGAGTTCAGATTTTACTCCGGTAGAGCAATCCACATCCATGGAAGCTGACAAGGGGAGCCGAAGAGCTGAAGACTACCAGTGTAATCCTCCAGTAGCACAGCTCAGTCTTCACTCTGAATTTTCAGCCTATCAGAGAGCAGAAAATGAGTGAGCAGTGTTTACGTCATAACTCTGGTGGAGTGGGGCCTGGTAGATCAGGGCGCCCACCACAGGACGATGGAACTCTCCCCCCTACACAATGCCAATGTTGGGGAACACCCCTCTCCCCTTTCACACACATCAGGGTGACCCCCTCTCATCCCCACCCCACCTTGTAGGTATTGGGGCCTCCCCCACTGGGCCCTCCACCACTGCAGTCTCGGGGACACTCTACTCCCTCACAGGCATCAGCCCTCCCCAAATTTAAGAGGAACCCCTCCCATGGGACAGCCCTGGCACTGCCCCTTGGCCCAGTGTCAACCTGGCACTGTCAGCCTGGGAGGGCCAATCTAGCACTATTGACTTGGCAGTACCAATCTGTGCCAAGGGGCAGAGGCAGGCATTTCCATCTCCTCCCAGGGGTTATGTTTTTGTACCCCCAGGGAAATCACCGTGACTGAATCTTGTTTTAACAAGTTGTTATAAACCTCGCCAACATGCCGTCACATCAGGTTTGATTACTTAGTGACGGGATCATGTGGCAGGTGGGCTGGCTAATTATATTCAAATTTATTGTAATATATTAACATGAGGTTCTTACCAGTTGTGGGCATGAACCTCATGACGTCACCAGTAATGGGCTGAAAATCAGGAAACACATCTTTCTGGAGAGAGAATCATGCCAGAGATTTCACATCCCACGCGCTGCAGAAATTGAAACGGGTGGGATAGAAAATTTGGCAGATCATTTAAAGGTCCATTGCATTTGGGCAGGAATTTCTGATCTTGGGGCGTTTGTGGCCAAAAAATCCATCCAGTGTTTTCCAATTCTCTCCAGATTTTCCACTTAGAAACCATAGAAAATAGAAACCACAGAAACCCTACAGTGCAGAAAGAGGCCATTCGGCCCATTGGGTCTGCACCGGCCACAATCCTACCTAGGCCCTACCCCTATCTCCCTGCGTATTTACCCACTAATCCCTCTAACCTACGCATCCCAGGACACTAAGGGGCAATTTATCATGGCCAATCAGCCTAACACGCACATCTTTGGACTGTGGGAGGAAACCGGAGCACCCGGAGGAAACCCACGCAGACATGCGGAGAATGTGCAATCTCCACACAGACAGTGACCCAAACTGGGAATCAAACCTAGGTCCCTGGAGCTGTGAAGCAGCAGTGCTAACCACTGTGCTACCGTGCTACTCATACTTGTGTTATCATACTCTCTGAGGGCAAACATCATGCTCTATATTTTGAAATCTATTTATAAATGGAGTGGCAAATAACCAGTCATCCAGACAGGTAACAGGAAATTACTTCAGTGATGCAATGTGCAGTAATCCTGTTCTGGAAGTTACAACAGCTTAGGTATACTGTTCCAACCCTCATATCATTTAAAAACAGAAGCCTTGTGCTATTTCTGTTTTTTTAAATTTAGATGGATTATTCTGCCAAAAGACCTGCTCCTCTCAAGAGAATAAAATTATGGCTATTCAGAAATAATTTTCATTCCCTCTTAGCACCGTTGACAGATTTGCGAAACTTATTGTATACAGATGGTGTATTATTTTCCCACAAGAAATTTTTTCTGCAGCTTGATTAATGAAAATTAAAAAAAAACAAGCTTTATCTCCTCGCCATCAGCACCAAGGAAGTAATCTTTATGAAGTTTCAGCGCACACTCATGACTTGTGGTTTTCAGTAACTATGAGATATAATACATTTTAGCTTAGGTTACATCGCAAGCGGTGTGTCCAATGCACATTGGACGGAAAACAAATCTGCGCTGTTTAAGCCGTGGAAAATCAATCATGTGGAAAGAGAATACATTTCTTTCTACTTCTTGCATCTAGTGTCAACATCAACCATTCTCAAGCCACGGATCCAATAGTTAAATGAAGAGTACATTTCACTCAATGTTGACCCAACAATATATCTCAATCAAAGGCTTAGCAAAACATTCCCTACTGCAACAGTTTGACAGTTCCATTTCCCATGTCTGCCATCCTTGTGACCTGTTTGAACGAGTGTGAATTTCAATTGGTGCTAAATGATAGGCAATTTTGTCTTGTCCCGCTGGAAACTAGATTCTGACTGTCCAGACTATTTATGCTGAAGATTCCACATTAGCCACCGGAGAGAGAAATTCTAATCTCATCAGTCGGAGCTGTATTGAAAACCAAGGTCCTGTGGGTCAAAGACAGCTTGCAATTTTCCTCTCTGAGCTAGCAGTAATGGAAATTGTATGTGGAATAAAGTGGAGAGGACAACACTAGGTTAGTGCTAATTATGGGATGATTTCTACACTTTTCCTCCCATGCTTCAAGGAATGAAAGTTTATTAAGCACTGCAATGCATAAGGATTACATAGCTTGCGCTGATAAATAATGGATATATAGTCCATGGTTTTCATGGATTGCCACTAGTACCATAGGAACCAATTACAACGGTGTAATTTATAACGTTTTAAATCTGTTGGCTTTTTCAGGCAGTGAAGTAGGATCTTTGCACCCCTTTAACGGTCTGTATTTACCACAAACTTTCCGTTTTTCTTTGTGGTACAGTAAGAAAGACTTCTGCTGCTGGCGTTTTAGCACAGGTGGTGTGTACAGCCACTTACCTTGGCTGGTAATTTAATGAGTAGTGGGGATTATACAAACTTAAGAAGTGCTGATGGATCGCTACGAATGAATATGATACAAAAGAGATGGCATTTGTGTGTCAACCCAAGCACTTTGACAACTTATTTGAGTTATCCCTGCTCATTTTGGAAGTGGGTAAATGTTTCAATTCAAAATGGTCACTTCTGCTCCAATTTTGCAACAGTGCACCCACCGTAAATCGAGGAAGCCTGAGAATGAAAGACTGGATGATTTTGATAGATCTTACAACAACAACAACAATGGGCATTAATGCAGCATTTTTAACATAGTAAAAATTTCCAAGGCATGACGTGGTAGTGGAAGGCCTTTATTGCTGGACCATTAATCCAGCAGCTAATGTTCTGGGGACCCAGGTAAAATATCCTGCCATGGCAGATGGTGAAATTTGAATTCAATAAAAAAAAACTGGAATTAAGTATTTACTGATGACTATTGCCGATTGTTGAAAAAAACCATCAATGATGTTTTGTAGGGAAGAGCCACAGCAATGTGGTTGACTCTCAAATGCCTTTCAAGGGTAATTAGGGCAATAAATGCTGGCCTGTCAATGATGCCTATGTCCCGTGAATGAATTAAAAAAAAAATCAAATAAATTTTGACACCAAGCCACAGAAGGAGATTTTAGGACAAATGACCAAAAACTTCATTAAAGATATAGATTTGAAGTATCGCCTTAGTGGAAGAATGAGAGAAAGAAATATTTAAGGATGGAATTTGAGAATGTAGGGTCTTGGCAGCAGAAGGTACTATCTGCCAGTGGTGTAATGATTACAAAAGAGGGATGCTCGAAAGGCCGAGAATTGAGAAGTACTGCTACCTTAAAAGAGTTGTGGAGATGGGTGAGCTGACAGAAACAAGGAAATGGAAGGCCATAGAGGAATCGGAAAATATGGATTAGAATTTTTAAAATCATGGATCTTCTTAACTGGAAGCCAGTGGAAGCTAACTAACACAGGGGATAATGGCTGAGTGGTACTTGGTACAAGTTAGGACATAATGAATGGAGTTTCGGATGACCTGATTTGACAGAGGTATGCAAAATCACCAGTTGTGAGATCAGAGTAGGACAGTTTCCATTGGTGGAAGGACCGAGAATGAAAAGACACAAATTTAAGTCATTCGGCAAAAAAAGCAATGGGGATATGGGCAGAATGTTTTTCACAGCATGTTTAAGATACAGAAAAGATGGCCAAACAGACAGATAGGTGGCAGCTGAAGTTCAGTGCAGAGAAATTGAGGTGATTTATTTTGACAAGAAGAACATGCGTGTGACTTAAAAGCAGATGCAGAGCAGACAGACCTGGGTGAACATGTGCATGAGTCATAAAGGTGGTAGAACAGATTGAGAGTGCAATTAATAAAGCATCCAGTATCCTGAGCTTTATTAGCATGGGCATGGAGCGTAAGAACAAGGAGTTTATGTTGTACTTGTGTAAGACATTAGTTAAAGATCAGCTGAAGGATTATGTACAGTTCTGGTACCACATTTTAGCAAGGATGTGAAGGCATTGCAGAAAAGATTCATAGAAATGGTTCCGGGGATGAGGAATTTCAGTTGTGTGGATAGCTTGGAGAAGTTGGGACTGTTTTCATCAGAGAAAAGAAGATTGAGAGAAAATTTGATAGAGATGTTCAAAATCATGATGGGTCTGGACAGAGTAGATAGGGGGAAACTGTTCCTGCTCATGAAAGGGTTGAGATTGAGAGGGCACAGATTTAAAGTAACTGATAAAAGAAGCAGCAGTGATAAGAGAAAAAAACATTTTCACACAGTGAGTGGTTAGCATCTGGAATGCACAGTCTGAGAAGGTGGTGGAAGCAGCTTCAATCTAAGCCTTCAAAAGGGAATTAGATGCTTGTGTGAGAAGAAACAATGTTCAAGGTTATGGGGAAAAGGCAGGAGAATGGCATAATGTGCATCGTTCATTCAGAGACCCAGTGCAGATGTGGTGGGCTGGACGGCCTCTTTCTGCGGCTGTATCAATTCTGTGATTGCCTCAGAATGTGGTGGGGACAGATTCAATTGAGGCGTCCAAGAGGGAATTAGATTGTTATCTGAATAGAAAGAATGTGTAGGGCTAACAAAGAGTAAGCGGGGAAATAATATAAGGTGAATTGTTCATTCGGAGAGTTAGCACATACAAAACAAGCTGTGATATCCTTTTGTGCTGTAACAATTCTGTGATGCTGCAAAATTACAAAGTACACTGTAAGAACGCAATTTCAAGCTGTTAGATTGCTCCAATTTATGGTGGTTTTGCCATCCACTGCTTATAAGACACAAATCACTTTCTCACTAACGCACCTACTTTAAGTGGTGGCAACTATATTTATTAAGAACAGACCTGCAAATAATGATGAGAATGGGGAAGAAGTACTGCAACTGGAAGTGAACAAACCGCTTTAATCAATCTAATGAACAGCCGACTCAACCAGTCTACAAATCTGGGAATCACGACAGAATGTTCTAGCATCTTGTAACATCTCCAGAGAGGTTTGTCCATAATTATATCTAAATTTGGTTCCATTCCTGAGATTTTTGCCAGTGATTTAAAATTAACTTCCGTTCCCCGGGATTGGAAAATCTGGCAGCTGAAGGAAGATGGAAGTAAGTGAATCCAAAGGGCCTACGGGCCAGGGTGAGTAGGGCGCTGAGGATTATCCTGAATACTGTCCAGCTGTAAACATCGACAACTGACTCCTACACATCCTGTCAGACAGCCAGCAGGTGAAGGGAATTCAAAATTGATTTCTAAAGTCACACTGCTAAATTGGATGAGAATTATCGAATCGCTGCAACGTAAAAGGAGGACATTTGGGCCATTGAGCGTGCACCGGCTACTGCTAACACCCTGATACTGAGGGACAATTTAGCATGGCCAATCCACCTAACCTACTCATCTATGGACTGTGGGACGGAACCACAAATCCCATTATGGCCCTCTTGCAAGATTTAGCAGTCATGATGCGATTTACAGCTGCAGCTAACAGACCCAAAAAATCATGCCCAATATTCTTAAAGGGGAGAACAGCCACTTACCTTGTTAAAGAGCTATATTTATTTATTTCTGAATATAGGAATCTATTGGAAATTAAGCAGAGGCAAAGGATTTTTCTGAGAGCATAAATAAGAGGAGCATTAGGCCATTTGACCCTTTGAATTTGTGGTGCCATTCTCTGGGATCTTGGCTAATCTTTTACCTCAGCTTTATCTACCTGAACTATAGCAAATTCTTTAACCCAAGAGTCCATCAGCATCTTGAATACACTCAGCGACTGTTCATCCACTTTGGTAGAGAATTCTGAAGATTCATATTCCTTTGAAAGAAGGCATTTCTCCACATTTCAATCTTATATGACTGATACCTGACTATAAGACTGTGATCCCCTAGTTCAAGATTCCCTGTCCTAGTTTTCTAAGTTGTATCTCCTGTATTATACAACTTCTTTGTCATTGAACTACCATCAAATCTCTTGTATTTTCTCTTACATAGTCTGTTATTGAATAAGTGTGAGGCCCTGAGGCACTGCTGTATCAGTGAAACTAAGTCTCCTTAACCTTAGTTCCCTGTTTTTCACGCATTTCTCCTTATCTTTAAGTTGTATCTTCTGTATTTTGCAACTTCTCCATCACTAAATTATCGTTTAAGTCTTTTATTTTCTTACTCAGTCTGTTTAACAAATAAGTGCGAGGCACTGTGGCACTGCTGTCTCAGCGAAACTAAGTCCGTTTACCTTAGTTTCCTGTTTTACATGCACTTCACTACTTCTCTGTGTCTAATCTGCATGCCCTTCAGGGACCTGCTGTGTGTGGGTAATGTGTCTTTCCCTACCTTCGTCACAGTCTTTTGTTTTACCTTTGTGACCCAAAAGGGGTCCAGATATCTAATAGATCCAGCGATTCAGAATGGGTAGCCTCCCTCGCTACTAAAAAGTGAGCAATCTTTAATTAAAAATATATGCTCACCCTTTATAGAGAATGTGCTCACTCGATCGTCAGCTCCAAATTATCCCGTACCGGGGCCAAATTGTTGTGGGATTTCTTCCAGGTGGCCTGATTAATGTAAGGACTAAATCTTTTCATTAAACATTTCATTTCACAAGAGCAGAAAAGTTTAATCGGTTCAATTAAATCCTTCAATTAAACTAGTTTTTACTAAAAACATTGAAATGTTAGACTAAAAAAAATTACACATTAAAATATTAAGAAAAATAAAAACATACAATTATGACAAGGCAAATCTCATTTTGGCCGAAAGGGAGATCTCTGGTTTCGCCTACACAGCAAAGGCGCTATCAGGCTTTCTCAAAAGATTTCTGTTTCCATGTCAAAAAGTAGAACAGTTATAATTTTTGATATCAGATTACACAGCCCAGTTCTTAATTAAAATCAATTTTATTCACTCACAGTCCTGTCAATCTAACAATTGCATGCCCTTCATTCAATTATAGTTATAAATACAGATTTGTTATTCGCTAATTCTTACTGTTTAAATCTGTGCCTTATTAAAGATGGCTTCTTATTGTTACGTGGCATGAGGCATTATCTTCCATTATGCGTTAGCTTTTTTTTCTAGTTTAAACTGGTTTTCTTACATTTGACATTGTCCTGCTGTCCAGCTGTCATCCCAGAATATAACATTTTAGTTTCAATGTGTAGTTTCTTAATCAAAGAGTCCATTTTCTTTCTTAGCCTGTTTTACAATGTTGCTAAATCTTTCATCTTAGTTCCAATTTATTTGCACATGAGGCCTTGAATTAAATACATTCAATATTCTTTCATATTAAATGCAATCATTCCATTGCTTTCATTTTAAACTTTAAAACTATCTCTTTAAAACAACATCTTAAAAATGTTAATACTATAAAACAGCTGTTTATGTGACGTTGAGTTAATTCCTATATCTAATTCCGAACCTACCTAACTCCACCTACTATAACATCCCATCTACTCCCCGGTCCCCCCAACCCCCCCACTCTGGGTGTACCCACACCACATGGACTGCAACGGTTCAAGAAGATAACGCACCACCACCTTCTCAAGGTGCCACTAGACCTCCTCTCCAGGATTTACTGCCCATCCCTAATTGCCCTTGAGTTGATACTGGGGCAGGAGCAGCCGTTATTCTTTTGGAGCTCTCTGCTCTTCCTGGCCCTCAGAAATTATTAAGTATTTAGATTTTTGGGAAAATAAAGGTGTCAGTATGGTTAACATGTAACATGGTGACTCCGTGATAACCATCCATCATGGGCAGGAGTCCACTACAGGAGCTATAAGATTTACTGGTGTCAGGACCAGGTCCTAACCCCATCCCACATTAGCTGTCTGCCCACCTGTATGAGCTTATAGCCAATTAATAGGTTTCCTCCCAATTCACTGGACAATTAGGGACAGTGAATCCTATATAGACATAGGAAGAGCAATCAGAGAGCTCAATGGGATGGCGATCTGGCTTCCCCATTGGGACACTGAAAGTTGCTCAGGCAGAGAGTGGCCTAGGGGACATCGCAAACAAGAGAAAGGGCATGTTTAAAAATATGCCTAGACCCATTAGTTATCCAAAATTGCCTTCAACCGCAATTTCCAGTGGCACTCCAAGCTTTTTGTTTGAGCCTGGGAGTTAAAAGCCCAACCTAACATTGGACATCCTTCTTAAACTTCCTTCTGTAAATTTCCAATAATTCTGGTGTTGTCCAAAGGTGTTCCCTTTTAATGTCACTTCAGTTAGTTGAATGGACGTCCCTTCAATTTTTCTTCTCAGTGTTTCCAAAGCCTGTTTACACAGACGTGATACACTGAGTGCCTTTTACAACATCTCTGTTCCCCTGGTTGATTTTATAGTAACAGCTCCCTGAAACTAACAACTCCAGTCATCTTATCTATTGTTCAGGGAACCCATTGTTTTGTAGTTGCTGTTATCAGTTAGTTATGCTCACACCCCAAAGATGTGCTCTTAGGCTGATTGGTTTTACCAAATTGACACTATTCTCCCCTGAATCTGGCTAAGTCAGGGGTTCTATTTGTAGATACGCAGGGTAGAATAGGTGTAGGGTGATGCGGCGGTGCGGGCTTGTTGGGCCGAAGGGCCTGTTTCCCGTGCTGGGTTGTTCTTTGTTCTTTGTTCTTTGTATACGCATTCTCAAACTGTGGAAGAAAGAAATCCGACGTTGGTAATAATCTTTCCTCATGCTCAGTTGTGCTTTTTCCATGGTTGTCAAAAGAGTTCGGCACCGAGAGAAATACTAATTTTTTAAAAAGCACTGGTAAAGGACAGTATAAAAACAATGGGGGCGATTCTCCCAAAAAAATTCGAAGAGTCGAATTTGACTAAAAACTGGAGTAAATCCCGTTAGTTTTTTTCAGCGGGATTTTCAAAATTGATCGCTCACACTCTGAGCAGAGGACTGCCTCAGTGTGAATCATGCTGTAAATCAGTGAGTGGGGCCTATTTCCACTGGGAAGGCCGGCAGCGTAACATTGAGTGGGCCACTGTGCATGTGCTGATCTGTTAGCACTGAAATCGGTGCATGTGCAGTAGCCCCATACTGTCAGCCTCCTGATTGCTGACCAGCTCTGCGATCCCACATCGCAGTCCCTCTGACCACCCCCTCCCCCCAACAACCCGACCACTGGCTCCGCAAACATGTCCAGGGCCAGCCTCAACTCCCCCCCCTCCCCCCATCTGCCTCAATTTCTCCCACCCAACCCTTCCGGCAGCCCCAGGGTCGCAATCCCCTCTCCTCTAATGGCACCCTGACCCCTCCACCCCCGCCACCAGCAGCCCCGATTCCCTCACTTCCTGCAGTCCCGACTCTCCCGGGTGGGTCAACTCCCACCCTGATGCCCAGTCCCAGTCGCTGGCCTCCCTCCCTCTGCTCGTGATCCTTCTGGCAGAGTGTTAGCAGGACCCCCCACTCCACCCCCATCCCCACTGATCATCCCCAGAGACCCTGCCCTTCTAATAGCTCTCATCAGGTCCCATCCCCTTGACACTGCTTGATGCCCAGTGGGCAGTGCCTTATGATCCCTTGGGCATTGACACTTTGCCCCTTGGGCAGCGCCAGGGGGCCAGGCTGGCACTGACAAGGTGCCAATGCCGGGGGGACAGCCCCTCTTACCCCCTTCACTCTGGTGGGATCAGGCCGCTAGCTCCCCGCGAGTGGGGAGCTATAGTAAACTCCAATGGAGTGAGCCATTTCTGGCCAGCGAGGGGGGCGGTAGGGAGATGCTAGTGACCTCAGTCCCAGGCCTACCGATGATAGTTAAAATAGATTGAAATGAGTATTCAAATAAATCATGCAATTGTGCACGATTTCTGGTATGGAGCTGACAATGCCAGAAATCTAGCTGTTGGAGACTCATGGAGGCCATGGCACACAGTGGGAAAGCTAGCCCGCTGCACTACAGAAACAACACAGCGGGCTGGGAGAAACATCACGATTGAATCTATTTTCTTTCAGTATTTCACCTTACTCTTTGGAACATTTTGTGGCTCACAGCAAAATTTGTTTGATTATTTTCAATTTTGTTTGAATTATTTAACTCGAAAACATGCAATGTATTAGATTTGCAACTTGCCACCCAGCTGGCAATCCTGGCATTGTGAACCTGCTGCTTGCTAAGAAAACTGCCTGATTTGCGCTTCCATTGATTAAGAAATAAAATGCCAGCAGTTTCCCTATTGCTGGTCAATTGACAATGTTAGTTTTATGCACAGTAATAAATTGTAAAGCTACCCCATTGTATATATGTCCAGGATGCTGCAACAGCACAGGATAACCATAGAACTGTAGAAACACACAGTATGGAGGAGTGCCATTCAACTCACTATGGCTGTTCTAGCCCTTCAACAGAGTAGTTATTCTAAGTTTCACATCCACGCTTTTATCTCTGTATCTCCTTTAAGGTCAAGAACCTGTTCTGCTCCCTTTTAAAAGTATTGAAGAAGGAGAATCCACCCCCTTCTCAGTCCAAACAACACTCTGAGTGGAAAGAAATCTTCTCGTCTCAGCTTTTAAAGCTACAGCCTTTCATATTTGACCCATCTCACTAAAGAGAAAATTTTGTCTCTTATCTGCTTCATGCATTTGGCTAGAACGTTACAGCCGTTCACGCCGATGGAGTTTTCCCATCCCACTGCACTGAACAGAGATTTGGCTGGGTGCTAAGTTCTGGCATAGACTGCCACTAAGACCATGCCCACAGTGTTCGTATGTATGTATTATGGGTTTTGCTCAGATGATAGCATTCTGGATTTTTAGCTGTGAGTTCAAGGCCATGGTTTGCGTCCATAACCCTAAGCTCATATTGAAGCTACGCTGCACTGACAGAAGCATTGATCCAATGGTAAGATGCTAACTGAAGCATGTTCTGATGGTTCAAGAGACATTGAAGAAAGATCAAGCAACGAACCCTCAATAAATGATTTATTAATTTATCTTACTGTTCCTTCTAGAATGTTACTGCATCCATATTTATTTGTAATAAATATCACTGCTTTCTAAAAATAACCTGTCATTGAAAGAATTTTAAAATGTTCTGATATTTGTGCTTCATCAATGCAGGCATCACTTTATCACCTACATATAAATGCATGTGTGCTACTCTCAAAGCTGTCAAATATCAATGTGAATGAGTACTCTGTTTACTTGAATTATCTTGTATTGCAGTTAATGTTGTATTATTCATTTACAAATCCAAAAATAAAATTTGCTCCTCAAATAACTTGGGTTTACTTTTATGCAGTGTCTTCTGATGTGGCACAGTTAACATGAAGTTACTGTTACCTCAATTGTACTTTGCTTCCCTTGGAAGGTTTATGTACGTAAGCAATTACAAGGCAGCAGTGAGCTGGTAGTAAACAAGTTTGTCATTAATTTGAGAAATTGATGATGAAATATTTATTTAAACATGGAGTATCGGGCTGTTGCCATAGAGTCATAGGGTTATAGAGGTTTACGCACGGAAACAACATGGCCCAACTTGTCCATGCCGCTTTTGTTTTAAACCCCAAAGCTAGTCCCAATTGCCAGCATTTGGCATATATCCTTCTATACCCATCTTACCCATGTAACTGTCTAAATGCTTTTTAAAAGACAAAATTGTACTTGCCTCTACTACTACCTCTGGCAGCTCGTTCCAGGCACTCACCACCCTCTGTGAAAAGATTGCCTTTCCAGACACTTTCGTATCTCTCCCCCCTGCCTTAAACCTATGCCCTCTAGTTTTAGACTCCCCTATTTTTGGGAAAAAGTATTGACTATCTAACTGATCTATGCCTTTCATTATTTTACAGATCTTTATAAGATCACCTCTCAGCCTTCTACACTCCAGAGAAAATAAATTGGTGTAATGAAATGCCAGTCTGGTTTGCTCAAAAGATGGAAGACCAATTACAGATAGTGGGAGAACGTTACTACGACCAGAGACCTGAGTGAAATGGGTATAATTTGTTGGTGTCCACCTTACTCAGAATTCTTATGTCCATTGGTTACTCTTTTCATGACAGACAAGATAGCTTGAAAAGGGTGCACTCTTGCTTAACCTAACCCTACTACATGTCAAACATCCCAATAACTAGGAGCAATTCTGCATTCTCATTACTTGCGATGTCATTTGCAGACAAAGCTACAAAGTAACCAGAGTTGAAGTTAAAAACAGTCCCAACACAAGAATCATGATATAACTGCATTTCTTAATGGCACAGTATCATCACACAGCGTCTACGAAACACAAAGCATGCAATTTGTTCTGTAAGAGATGGCTGTTGATATGAAAAGTAAGAAGTCTCACAACACTAAGTTAAAGCCCAACAGGTTTATTTGGTAGCACAAGCCACAAGCTTTCAGAGTGCTGCTCCTTCATCAGGTGAGTGCTTGTGAGTGTTGAAAGCTAATGGCTTGTACTACCAAATAAACCTGTTGGACTTTAACCTGGTGTTGTGAGACTTCTTGCTATGCTTACCCCAGTCCAACGCCAGCACCTCCACATCATGTTGGTGTGAAGGTAGGGTGTGTTCAGTACTATGAGAATTTCTATTTCCTGCCTCAACTCTTTGCTGCTTCTTTCTGACTGTTCATCCAGCATGATGTGGAGATGCCGGCGTTGGACTGGGGTAAACACAGTTAGGAAGTCTCACATCGCCAGGTTAAAGTCCAATAGGTTGAACTTTAATCTGTTGGACTTTAACCTGGTGATGTGAGACTTCTTACTGTGTTCATCCAGCATGCAGATGCTCATGGCCGATTCCAGTGTTAGCTTTTACTTATGAAGAAGCAGCTTGCAGATAACTTCACTATGAACCCCACATGCAATATGATCTCACAAATTAATCTGTGAGGATGCCAAACACAGTGATTCTCCCATCCCGCTATGCTGCTTCTGTAGCCTGTTGGAGGGAGTAGGGGCTGCTGAGGGATGGGCAGGGGTGCAGGCAGGGACAACGAGGTGGGGGAGGGCTGAGGCTGGCCCAGATATGTTCAGGGAGCCAGCAATCTGGACATGGGGAGGGAAGTGGGTGGCGGGCGGTGAGGGGGAGCGGAGGGCCAAGGATGCGGGAGCCGTGGAGCTGGCCAGTGATCAATCTGGCCAGCAATCAGGAGGCCAGCAATAAGGGGCCACTGTGCAGGCGCCAATCCCGTGCTGATGGATCAGTGCCTCAGCAATGGCCCACTCGGCGCTATGTTGCTGGCCTCTCCAGTGGGAATAGGCACTAATTTTCTGACTGATTTATGCCAGTGCAATTTGCAATGCACGGAGCGTGGGAGTTTCATTTTGAAACTCCTGCTGCAAAGTCCAGCGGAATTTACTCTGGTTTTTACGCAAATTTGACACTTAGAATTATTATGGGAGAATTGCTCACACATTCTTTTGCCAGGTTTTTTAGAGTCAAGATGTATGATTGAATCAATTCATTAAGATTTTGGTTGGTGGTATTGAACACATGTCTATCCTATGGGTTCACAAATATGTTAATTTTTTTAGCAAAATCTTGGGTTCCTTCCTCTCTTCCTCCCTTTGAAAAACAGAAAACGTAAATTTCTCAACTGCCTCGGAGTACGTTAAATTTTAAAAAGTGTACACCTGTACCATCTTGGATTTGTCTGGTAGTCATGATGTGGAGGTGCCGGCGTTGGACTGGGGTAAACACAGATTTATTTGGCAGTAAACTCATAAATTTACTATCAAATAAATCGGTTGGACTTAAACCTGGTGTTGTCAGACTTTTTACTTTGTCTGGTAGGCCAGTCCTGCAGTAGGTGTGGTAATCTTTTTGCATTTTGTCCAGTTTTCTGCAATGTTTTTGTCAAACACGAGTAGGTCTTTGCGGCGAGGTCCCTGTGCCATCTTTGCCAGCTTCAGACACTATGTGGTAACTGACGACAAGGCATTAACAACCATGAAAGTTTATGAACAGTTCTGAGCAGTTCTTACATGGTGGGTCCGATTTTACCAACAAGTTGCGCCCATTTTCAGGCACGAAAACTTGGTAAAGTCAGGCATGAGACAAGTAGCGCGATCCGTGCCTGCCTCCATGTCCATTCCTCTTTTAAGGAGGCCAAAAATGGACGCGATCAGCACTGCGCCCGAAACAGTTGCGATGGAAATTTAGATGCATTTAAACTGATCTAATGGCTGGACACCCAACTTTACCAGCACTTCCCCCTTTACCACTGCGTTCATCAATCAGGAATCAGTGTGAATCAGACATGCTCCGTAAAAGTCTGATTCGGGCACTCTATCAGTGAGGGTTAGTGAGGAGGTAAGTGCATAGGGTCCAGTGGCTCTCTGCTACTCATGGGTGTCCTCTTGTTGTGGCCATTTTCTGTCTTGTGTTGGTGGCAGTTCTGCGAGTTTGTTGGGGGGGGGGAACGGGGGGGTTGTTTCTCTGCAGGGTCTCCATTATCCAACGCAGCACAGACCCGGATCTCAGCACTGACCTCGGGTCCTGCTGTGCTGCTGTGTCCTAGTGCACTCAGCTCACTTCCAGCTGAAGGGTGTTCACAAAGCTCTTGCAAATTGCATTGCTGCAGCCTCTCTGCAAGGAGCTGTGATTGTGGGGAGCATGTCGCTGGGGGAATTGGGGGGCTGTGATTGTGGGGAGCATGTCGCTGGGGGAATTGGGGGGGCTGTGATTGTGGGGAGCATGTCGCTGGGGGAATTGGGGGGGCTGTGATTGTGGGGAGCATGTCGCTGGGGGAATTGGGGGGCTGTGACTGTGGGGAGCATGTGGCTGGGGGAATTGGGGGGCTGTGATTGTGGGGAGCATGTCGCTGGGGGAATTGGGGAGCTGTGATTGTGGGGAGCATGTGGCTGGGGGAATTGGGGGGCTGTGATTGTGGGGAGCATGTCGCTGGGGGAATTGGGGGGGCTGTGATTGTGGGGAGCATGTCGCTGGGGGAATTGGGGGGCTGTGACTGTGGGGAGCATGTGGCTGGGGGAATTGGGGGGCTGTGATTGTGGGGAGCATGTCGCTGGGGGAATTGGGGGGCTGTGATTGTGGGGAGCATGTCGCTGGGGGAATTGGGGGGCTGTGATTGTGGGGAGCATGTCGCTGGGGGAATTGGGGGGGCTGTGATTGTGGGGAGTGTGTCGCTGGGGGGATTGGGGGGGCTGTGATTGTGGGGAGCATGTCGCTGGGGGAATTGGGGGGCTGTGATTGTGGGGAGCATGTCGCTGGGGGAATTGGGGGAGCTGTGATTGTGGGGAGCATGTCGCTGGGGGAATTGGGGGGCTGTGATTGTGGGGAGTGTGTGGCTGGGGGAATTGGGGGGGCTGTGATTGTGGGGAGCGTGTGGCTGGGGGAATTGGGGGGCTGTGATTGTGGGGAGCATGTGGCTGGGGGAATTGGGGGGCTGTGATTGTGGGGAGCATGTGGCTGGGGGAATTGGGGGAGCTGTGATTGTGGGGAGTGTGTCGCTGGGGGAATTGGGGGGCTGTGATTGTGGGGAGCATGTGGCTGGGGGAATTGGGGGGCTGTGATTGTGGGGAGCATGTCGCTGGGGGAATTGGGGGGCTGTGATTGTGGGGAGCATGTGGCTGGGGGAATTGGGGGGCTGTGATTGTGGGGAGCATGTCGCTGGGGGAATTGGGGGGGCTGTGATTGTGGGGAGCATGTGGCTGGGGGAATTGGGGGGCTGTGATTGTGGGGAGCATGTCGCTGGGGGAATTGGGGGGCTGTGATTGTGGGGAGTGTGTGGCTGGGGGAATTGGGGGGGCTGTGATTGTGGGGAGTGTGTGGCTGGGGGAATTGGGGGGCTGTGATTGTGGGGAGCATGTCGCTGGGGGAATTGGGGGAGCTGTGATTGTGGGGAGCATGTCGCTGGGGGAATTGGGGGGGCTGTGATTGTGGGGAGTGTGTGGCTGGGGGAATTGGGGGGCTGTGATTGTGGGGAGCATGTCGCTGGGGGAATTGGGGGAGCTGTGATTGTGGGGAGCATGTCGCTGGGGGAATTGGGGGGGCTGTGATTGTGGGGAGTGTGTGGCTGGGGGAATTGGGGGGGCTGTGATTGTGGGGAGCATGTGGCTGGGGGAATTGGGGGGGGCTGTGATTGTGGGGAGCATGTCGCTGGGGGAATTGGGGGGGGCTGTGATTGTGGGGAGCATGTCGCTGGGGGAATTGGGGGGGCTGTGATTGTGGGGAGCATGTCGCTGGGGGAATTGGGGGGCTGTGATTGTGGGGAGTGTGTGGCTGGGGGAATTGGGGGGGCTGTGATTGTGGGGAGCATGTCGCTGGGGGAATTGGGGGGGCTGTGATTGTGGGGAGCATGTCGCTGGGGGAATTGGGGGGGCTGTGATTGTGGGGAGTGTGTGGCTGGGGGAATTGGGGGGGCTGTGATTGTGGGGAGCGTGTGGCTGGGGGAATTGGGGGGCTGTGATTGTGGGGAGCATGTCGCTGGGGGAATTGGGGGGGCTGTGATTGTGGGGAGCATGTCGCTGGGGGAATTGGGGGGGCTGTGATTGTGGGGAGCATGTCGCTGGGGGAATTGGGGGAGCTGTGATTGTGGGGAGCATGTCGCTGGGGGAATTGGGGGGGCTGTGATTGTGGGGAGCGTGTGGCTGGGGGAATTGGGGGGCTGTGATTGTGGGGAGCATGTCGCTGGGGGAATTGGGGGGGCTGTGATTGTGGGGAGCATGTCGCTGGGGGAATTGGGGGGGCTGTGATTGTGGGGAGCATGTCGCTGGGGGAATTGGGGGGGCTGTGATTGTGGGGAGCATGTCGCTGGGGGAATTGGGGGGGCTGTGATTGTGGGGAGCATGTCGCTGGGGGAATTGGGGGGCTGTGATTGTGGGGAGTGTGTGGCTGGGGGAATTGGGGGGGCTGTGATTGTGGGGAGTGTGTGGCTGGGGGAATTGGGGGGGCTGTGATTGTGGGGAGTGTGTGGCTGGGGGAATTGGGGGGCTGTGATTGTGGGGAGCATGTCGCTGGGGGAATTGGGGGAGCTGTGATTGTGGGGAGCATGTCGCTGGGGGAATTGGGGGGCTGTGATTGTGGGGAGTGTGTGGCTGGGGGAATTGGGGGGGCTGTGATTGTGGGGAGCGTGTGGCTGGGGGAATTGGGGGGGCTGTGATTGTGGGGAGCATGTCGCTGGGGGAATTGGGGGGGCTGTGATTGTGGGGAGTGTGTGGCTGGGGGAATTGGGGGAGCTGTGATTGTGGGGAGCATGTCGCTGGGGGAATTGGGGGGCTGTGATTGTGGGGAGCATGTCGCTGGGGGAATTGGGGGGCTGTGATTGTGGGGAGAATGTCGCTGGGGGAATTGGGGGGGCTGTGATTGTGGGGAGAATGTCGCTGGGGGAATTGGGGGGGTGTGATTGTGGGGAGTGTGTGGCTGGGGGAATTGGGGGGGCTGTGATTGTGGGGAGCATGTGGCTGGGGGAATTGGGGGGGCTGTGATTGTGGGGAGCATGTCGCTGGGGGAATTGGGGGGGCTGTGATTGTGGGGAGCATGTCGCTGGGGGAATTGGGGGGGGCTGTGATTGTGGGGAGCATGTGGCTGGGGGAGTTAGGGAGGAGGGCTGTGCTTCCTCTCCATATCCCCTCCCTCCCCTTCAGAGTGACATGGCTTTTTTAATGCAACCAATTGACCTTGCTGTTCTCTAGGTTGCTGCTGGAGCTGAGGAAGAGGAGCAGGAGGAAGAATTGTGGGCAGAGGAGGCCCAAGCTTTGCCATTTACAAGGCAAGAGGGAGACAATTACCAGAGGCAGGAGGTGGCCACCATTCACCCAGAAAGGGGGAGAAGGGAGCAGACACCACAGCAGTTCCGTGCATGAGTATCCTTTGAGCAGATGTTGGACACCATGTGCCACCAACATCTGACTCCGAAAGGAGACTGTGCAATATCTGTGCAACTTCTTGCAGGACCTGGCACCTAGAGGCAGGGTGGGGTGAGCTCCACATGCACACTGACACCTGAGCCCATGTCTGTGTAGTGGGTAAGGGATCTGAAACCCCCAGACAGGACCCTGGGTCGGGTGGAGTGGGGATAAGAGGGAATCGCTCATGAGGTCTGGGGAACCAATGGCTTCCCTTTCTCAGTGAGGGGCCTCCCCAACTGACATCAACATGAAGCATCTCTCTGGCGATAATCAATGGAAGAGGATTCATTATCGAAACAAATTAGCCGTACGTGGGTGTTGAGAAAACATTTATTTACAATAAAGGTGTTTAAATGAGATGTTGTAACATAAAAACTTGTGAGCAGAAAATGTTAAGTTGCTTAAATATCTTACTAATTAGTTCAGCCCGTGCCATCTCAATGTAACTACAACCTCCTAACCTTACATGGCCTACCACGATGTCTCAGTGACTCCCCACAATGTATATCGGAGGTGGAGGGGGCCAGCTGCCTACCATGCCCTGTGGCCTGTGATGTGTGTGTCGGGCTTTCTCTGGAGGCCCTGGACCGCTTCCAGGTATCTGGCCTGTTTCTATGACAGCGTCTTCATCCTGCTGACCCTGAAATGTCCCAGTTTCAGGAAGGGGGGAATCAGAAGGTGTAGCCACGGCTACAGTCTCCTGGCTGGAAGGCTCCGGCATGGGCTCAAGTCCTTCCTCCCACCTTTGGGTTCCTGTGAACCCCTGGGTCACTCCATAGGACAGTGTTGCTTCTACAGTGAGCTCCAGAAACTTTAGTGTCATCTGGCACTGCCAGTCCTGGAAGACTACCTACATCCTACCCACAGTGGTCAGCCCTCTGCAATGGCCATTTGAGTCAGGGGCCACCCCTCAATGGCCACAGCAAGTGCCCTCTGAGACTGGGGCCACGTTCTCAACAGCTGCTGCCAATAGCCTGCTGTTTCTCAGCGCTGTCCTGCTGGGTCTCCTACAAGCTCTCGAGCCTCTCAGAGATGGGCTCTCGAGAATCTCGAGAAGCCTGTTCAGTCCCTCAGCTGTGGCCGACTGTGACTCAGCCATCACTTGGAGCCTGCCACTCATGGTGAGAATCCCCTGCCCCAGGATTTCCACTGCAGATGCCTCCCTTGCAGTGTTGGCCTGGGAACCACTCAAGACAGGCAATAGCTGGTCTACCTTTGGGACTCCTGCCAACAGCCTTGCAGTTGGTTCAGTGTGGCTATCAGCCCCTCCTGCATTCCCTGGCTCTGTTGCTGCATCTCCAGTAGCTGAAGGGGAAGTGATCTAGAGGACCAGCATGTAGCCTGGGGCCAGCAGAGCCCTCACCTCCGGCAGGCCCCCACGTGCCGGAGGCCTCAGACGTTCTCTCCTCCATCTGATGTACATTATCAGATGTGTCGCGCGCACCAGAAAGTGACCCAACACTAACTGGACCCATTGATGTGTCAGTACCTGGGATGGTGAGTTGTGAGGTGGCAGTTGATGCCAAAATGGTGCCACCCTCAAAGGTCCCTTCACCGGCACCCTCTGAGGCCTCGCCTGAGCTCTCTGGACCGGGAAGGGCGGGAGCTGCAGACAGGGTCCAGGTCTGTCCCTGCAACACAGGACACAAGGTTAAGTGCAAGGAAGGAAGAGGAATCCGGGATGCCAAACATATGATTCACATTCCTCCATTGAACATAGAAGAAACAAAAAGAATTGCATCACAGGAACAGGGCCTACAGCCCTCCAAGCCTGTAGTGACCAGGTTGTCCATCTGATGTGTAACCCCCTACCCTTCCAGGGAACATATGTCTTTATTCCCTTCCCATTCACATTGCTGTTGAGATGCCCCTTAAAGGTCACTATCGTATCTGCATCCACAACCGCCCCTGGCAGGGAGTTCCAGGTACCTACTACCCTCTCTCTGCAAATAAACATGCCTCGTACATCTCCTTTAAACCTTGCTCCTCGCACCCGAAACTCATGCCCCCAGAAGTTGCCTCCAAGTGACCGAAGGAATGACAGATGCTCACAGCCTTGACCAATCATGCTGTCACTGACAGCCCGCATCTCCTTTTCTCTGGAGAGTTCCAGCGCCCGCTCCTCAAAGGTCTGACTCACCACCCTCTGCCTTTGCCCTCTCGTGGGTGTTGTGCTCCATCTTCTTCTGAGGAGACAGAAGGAGCCATGAAAGAAACTCTTAAAACATACTCTCTGTAGCAAAGCCTTGGGTGATGCCATTGAGGGGGGAGAAAATCTTTGGGCCAGTCAGGTGATAGGAGTTTTTTCTCAGCTTTCAGTTTCATTTTAGCAGCTGTGTTAGAGGCATAGCTGAAAGAAGTCTCTTTTTCTCTAATTTTGTTTTGCAACTTTTACCAGTTAGCTGAAAGCACACCTTGTTTGCCATCCTGCAGTAAAGAATCTGTGTTTTGGGGTACTGGTGACTACAAACTGCTCTGAGCTTTCAAGGTCACTTGAAATCAGCATTGAACCCAGGGAACTGTATTCCAGCATTATGTGAGCTTTAGCCTGTACAGTGATAAATCTGTCCAGAGGGTTTTGCTTATTGGATATTGGTATTGATTGGAACATCTGATATATATTGGTTAAGGTTTATACATTATTGCGATTGTTCTGTTTTTGTTTGTAATTGTTAAACATTCTTGCTAATTTTCTTACTTAGCGTATTAACTATATTCGTAAATAAGTTTTGTTTGACAAAAATTCCCCAGTGGGTCTTTTGAATTATACCTGAAGTGAAACATATCATGCTTATCTTAGCCAAATTCAATGTAAAAAAAACTTTTGGTTTAGGTAAACTTCTTAAAACACTTTGAAGTTTCTGCCCTGACCCATAACAATAGTCAAAGACACTTCAGGAGGGTGATTTCTCAGTATGGGATGAGGGGAGTGGGATTTCTGCCCTTACACTCCCCACCACTGCATGCCCCAACCCACAATGCCAATGCCTACCACACACACTCACACATACACACACGCACACACATATGAACACACCTTTCCCAGTACAAAATATTGTCTTGAGCCAACTGGCTTCAGAAAGGTTACCCTGCAGCAGTAATATACTGCGAGAAGACTTATCATCAAGCTGAGTGTGGGACTTCCACCCCTCAGGGAAAGTCCTGCCCTCAAGTGCTGCTGGTCAATCTGGAAGCTGAGTAGTCCCAGGAGCATCAGAGCTCAGCTCTTATGGCCACTGCAGGAACCATAAGAAGTCCCAAGGTGAAACAACCTGGATGCTAGACTGAAAGGGGAGTCCAGGTCTTTTGGTTGGGAAGGGATCGGGGAACCTATTGAGTAGGGAAGGTAGTTTCTAGAGGCCAAGGGAGGGGAAAGTGTGGGCACAAAGGCGGGATGTGCCTCTTTGAGGGTGATGCAATGCCCCTCCCCCCCACAACTTTCTTCCCACCTTTTAGTCTGGGTAAGTGAAAAAGATGGTGGGCCTCCGTAATTCCACTGTGAAACACACAGTCACACCTATCATTGCAGTTGTAGTGGAAACAGACCCCTTAGCAGCTGTTAATTGGACAGTTGAGGACTTAAAAAGGCCCAGAGTAGGTGAACAGGCTGACGCCTCACCTACCTGCTATATATTGGAGTACTGCCATGGGGTGGGCAGAAAGGCAGTGGGCGAGCTACCCATTCTTGCTTTATGTGTCCTCCATCTGTGGCAGAGGAGCCGTAAAATTTAGCTCCTTGACTCAGTGGGAAGCTGCAAGTGTAAGGGTCTGGTAATGAATTTTTACTTCAATTTGCATAAAATTGCAAATCAAAGAAATGATTTGCATTTATATAAGGCCCTTCACAACCACTGAGTTTCACAAAGCACTTTATGGCCAGTAAAGCATTTTTGAAGTGTAGTTACTGTCTTAATAGAAGAAACACAGTCGTCGAATGCCCACAGCAAAATATCACAAATTACAATGAGATTGTGACTAGGTAATTATTTCTTTCAAAAGAATTTTGGTTGAAAGATAAATACTAGGGAAGCTCCTCTTCAAATAACATTGCAGGTTCTCCTGAGAGGTCAGACTAGGCTTCAGTTTTCAACAGTGCTATCAAGCTCAGCAATGCTCAGTGACGCCTAGTTTTGGGTTTTGTAAGGATCACTCAGGTTCTGACCTCATTACAGCTTTGGTTCAAACACAGACGAAAGAGCTGTACTCCAGAGGTGAGGTGAGCATAACAGCCCTTGACATCAAGGCTGCATTCGACTAAGTGTGGCATCAAGAATCCCTAGTGAAACTAGAATCAATGGGTATCTTGGGGCAAACTCTTTGCTGTTGGGGTCATACCTGGTACATGGGAAGATGATCATGGTTGTGGAGGATCAGTCATCTCAGCTCCACAACATCTCTGCAGGGTTCCTACACCCAACAATCTTCATCAATGACCTTTTCTCCATCGTGAGGTCAGAAATGGGGATGTTCGCTGATGATTGCACAATGTTCAGCACCATTCATGACTCCTCAGATACTGAAGCATTCCATGTTCCAAGTAACAAGATCTGGACAATATCCAGGCTTGGGGCTAACAAGTAGCAAGTAATATTCACACCACACAAATGCCCAGGCAATGACCATCACAGATAAGAGACACTCTAACCTTGACATTTAATGGTGTTACCATCATGGAATCCCCCACTGTCAACATCCTTGGGGTTACCATTGACCAGAAACTCAACTGTACATGCCACATAAACACAGTGGCTACAAGAGCAGGTCAGATGCTAGGGAATACTGCAGCGACTAACTCACCTCCTGACTCCCCAGATCCTATCCACCATCTACGAGGCACAAGTCAGGAGTGTGATGCCTCCACTTACCTGGATATGTGCAGCTCCAACAACACTCAAGAAGCTTGACAATATCCAGGACAAAGCAGCCCGCTTGATTGGCACTGCATCTATAAACATCCACGCCCTCCACCATCAATGCTCAGTAGCAGCAGTGTATACTATCTACCAGTTGCATTATAGCAACTCACAAAGATCCTTAGACAGCACCTTCCAAACCCACAACCACATCCATCCAGAAGGACAAGGGCAGCAGATATACGGGAGGACCACCACCTGTAAGTTCCCCTCCAAGCCACTCACCATTCTAACTTGGAAATAAATCATCTTTCTTTCATAGTCACGGGGTCAAAACCCTGGAATTCCCTCCCGGATGTCATGTGGGTCAACCCACAGCACATGGACTGCAGCAATTCAAGAAGGCAGCTCACCACCACCTTCTCCAGGGCAACTAGGGATAGGCAATAAATGCTGGCCAGCCACTGACGCACATGTCCCACAGATGAATAAAAAAATCCAAAGATGGCAGGTCCAAAAGTGCAGCACTCTCTCGTGCCACATGGAAATGCCAACTGAGTGGCACTGGAGTGGGGCTTGATCTCACAGCCTTCTGATTCAGAGACAAGAGTGCCAGCGCTCACCCAGGGCTGACATTAAACAAATGGCAATACATTATGAAATAATGGGGATCCTCAGGGGAGATATCTCGGAACGTACAAAATAACTAATAAAGCTATCAAGTAGATGCATTTTGAAGGATGCAACACACCTCAGGACTCAGTTGAAGTCATTGTTTTGGTTGACAATGTATTTCAAACTCTTGAATTCTTTTACTTTCTTCAAATACAATCTAGTCTATTCATTATCTAACATATACATTGCCCTGTACCAATAACTATAAACTTAATATTTACATTATATGCTGTGCACTTCTTACTTCCAGGGAGTGTAGAAAGAGAGAAAAGAAAAGGGCTACTATATAATTGGCAGACTCTGCTAGGGTTTTTGTTTAATCAACTTAGATGTAGAATTCACTTTATCAAGGAGGAGCAAGTTTGCTAGTAATTGTAATTAGGGGTTTTAAATATTTTGTAGCTTTAAAGGTACCTGTAATTCCGTTAATTAGTCCATACATATAAATACATCCTCTGTACATTTTTAGAAGTTAAACAAAGAAACTTTGATGCACAGTTACAAAGTGCTCCTTTGATACTAAATATATGTTAGATAAAGTCCTTTAAAGCATCCAACTGTTGGAATCACAAGGCCATAAAGCACACTTTTAATAGCCTCACTAGACACCTTACCAGAAACGGCTGATACAAGAGTGAGTTTTAATGAAGCTAAGCTAATTAATGTCTAAGCTAACAAGAGAGTTATAGAAGGGGACTTTGTGGGAACTGACAAGAATTAATGGTAACGTGATGACACCCCTCAAAATTGTAGATAGTGATAAAGAGCTCAGTTATTGAATTGATAAGGAATATTTACATGTGTTTCATTATGTTGGCAAAAAAACAGATTTAGCAGGTCTTTAATCGGGGTATATTCTGAAGGCAAGATGAACTGACCACATCCCTTAGAGATTCAGTTAACTTCACTGACAAGACCACAAAATACTAATGGCTTTTGTGGGCCCCCTTTATCAATTAAAGGATGCTCATGTGAGACTGTTTCAATGAAGATGCTTTGTGAGGCTGCTATCAAAATAGAGACATGATGTCTGACTAAGAGACTAGAGTTGTCTACCTGATACACTGTAGGAAAGGGTGTTCTGAGACATGGTACATTGGGGAGACCATGCAGATGGTACGACAGCGGATGAATGAACACTGCTTGTCAATCACCAGGCAAGATTGGTCTCTTCCTGTTGGGGAATACTTCAGCGATCATGGGCATTCGGCCTATGATCTTTGGGTGAGCTTTGCCTAAGGCAACCTTCACGACACACGACAGCACAGAGTCGCTGAGCAGAGACTGATAGCCAAGTTCTGCACACATGAGGACAGCCTCAACCGGGATCTTGGGTTCATGTCACACTATCTGTAACCCCCATGACTTGCTTGGGCCTCTAAAATCTCATTAATTGCCCTGTCTGGAGACAATAAATATCTCTTTAAACTGTGCTTAACCCTCTCTCCACTCACATTGACTGTACTTTTGAGACTTGATTACCTGTAAAGACTTGCATTCCAACCATTATTTTGTAAATTGAGTTTGATCCTTTATATGCCTTCTTTGTGAACAGAACTCCCAATCACCTGACATAGGAGCAGCAAGCACTCCAAAAGCTAATGGCTTTTGCTACCAAATAAATCTGTTGGACTTTAACCTGGTGTTCTGAGATTTCTTACTAAGAGACTCGAGGACAGGCTTAGGGATGATATATTGGGTTATCCTACAAGGTATCTTGATCTCATCGATCAGGGTGGTTCAGTATTTTTTCTATTGGATCAATATGTAAAGTATGTAATTTGTAACACTTTTGATTGGATTGTGTCCAACTGATGTGAGCTGCAGAATTGTATAAATCAGGATGATTTTCTTTGTCTGGTGAGGTATTGTCTCTAACCCATTGTGTCAAGAACCTCCCCCCTTGCTAGCAAGTAAAATAAAGACAATCTGTTGGTTAAGTACCTTGTGTTAATGTGTGTTTGTGTTAAAGTCAAATTCAGAAGTTGAGATCTCAACAGGAGTAATACATTTTTTTAAATCAACTTTGGAACAGATAAATACAGGAAATTTAATTATACTATGTGGTGCCAAGTATCAACAGAATGGTCTGATAGTTTTGTACCTCATGAAGATGCCCTTATTCCCAAGATATAGCAGATCAAGTGATGGGCACATTAATGTTGTGTTGTACTTCTATTTGTGAAATGCAGACAATGACACATGCCTTGTTCTACAGGTCAAGTAAGTAACATGTTCATTGCATCTAAAAAAAATTTCTGAAGCTTTCACCATAAACAGTTTCTGCGCTTGGAAGGAAAATTGTCCTGCAAAAAATAACCATGTATCAACTTTGCAAAAGGGGGCTGCTCTGAGGGAAAATTTCCCTGTAGATTAAGAATGGAATCTTGTGCCTTCCACTGTGGCAAGTTTGATGGACGAGGGCAGTGTATAGACTTTGCCACCTTCCCACCTCCACACAGACTAGGTTTGAGGCAGAAAGGCCTGTGGACACCCAATTGATGCCCATTTTAGGATTTTGTCCCACTACTTCTGGTATTAATTTGATGGCAAGTAGTGGTGTTACTCAGTGCCTGAACAAGGGATTGGCATCAAGGAGGGTGTTAGTTCCACTAATTGTATTTTGAGGAAGAATGAGTCTGTTGCTATCCTGTGTCTTAAAACAGGCTTATTTTCACGGTAGCAAAGCAAAGTGACAGACCCTCCCAGTTTCTCCTCCCCTCAGTGTTCCAGTTGTTGAGCATAACCAATTAAGCTCAATTAAACCAACTATGGGATAAATTAAAACAGCAGCCCCCTTAAAGAGATACTGCATCAAACAGAAACAAATGGCAAAGGAAACTGAAAACATCAAATCAAAGTGTGGATAGAGCTGTCAATAAGACATCCTGGTCCCTTTGGTGTCCATCAGGTACAGAATGCCTCAATGGTGTCAATAGACACCACATGCACTCACTGTGTCCTCAGGGACACTAAAACCCAAAGCCACATAAAAACACAGACATAGGGTTGAACAACTCCCTTCATCACTTGCTGCCTGAACCTGTGCCTATTTATAGGTGGGCCAATATCCATCACCTGTTTATCAATGCAATTGACTTAATGATGCAATTGACATTAAACCTTTCTCATATAACTGCCATTTAACAAAATACTTTTTCATTGGACCTTAACAGTGTGATTAATAAGACAGTGGTGAGGGGTGGAGTTAAACCACTGAAAGCCACATCCTACCTTTGCTGTGATCCCCCTTTCCCACAAATCGATTCCTGCATCCCTCTCGCCATCACCACTCACTGCCTTGGTAGTTCCCAAAGTGGCAGCAGCCACCACATCGCTGGTGGTGTTATTGAGTGCAGAAGAGATTTCAGCCTCCGATTGATCTGTAACTTTTGATCAGCAGGCTAATCGCTCCTAGACTCTGTGTCCCTGGGGTGACAAACCATTGACCTGTTAAGTGCTTCAGTAACATAAAATGCAGCAGGTCTTCTTGACACCGGGGTCTCACCAACTCTCCATGAGGTGACCAAAATCCCCTTCGGTTCCATAAGATCCTGTCCTCAGAGCGGTTTAAAATCATAGAATCGCTAGAAGAAGGCCATTAAGTCCATCGAGCCCACCCAGGCCCTATTGCTGTAACCTCTTGTATTCATCCTGCTAAACCCCTGACGTTAAAGGGACAATTTGCCATGTGTAATCCACCTAAACCGTGCATCTTTGGAAAGATTCTGGCGATTCGTGCAGTTTTGTCTCCATAGAGAACCTACCAAGCTCACAAACTAGCCATGTGGAAACTATTTGTCTTTTTGAAAAATGAATGCAAAATCAAAGTCTTCATATGGTTCTTACTTCACAAGGTGCTTCCACAGGGAATACATTGTAAAATCTGAGTTTTCTATACAGAGACCAGTTTTTTTTTGCCATATTGTTAAATAAGTTGCAAATCTGAGAATAATCATTGTAAAAAGCATAACATGAATACTGGAATTGCTGAACCTCTTGGTGGAACTATCGAGTGATCATGACTGCACAGGGAAAATGGATTTATACTTCAATTCGTTGCTATTTTTCTCACAAGTTCGGGCATAGAGTGCCAGTACTAAACATTGAAAGGAATCTCCTACCGTGCAAGATCCTGGCAAAAGACGTTCAGAAAAGAGGAAATCCCAAACTAAAAGAAATTATATAGCAAGCCGATTTAAACAGTTGAATGAAAAATCACAACAACAAAAATCCTTCACACTGTTATGGGTGGGTGGCAAGACTTTGATAAATTGAATACTTCCTCCATCTCCACAATCATGTATTGTGTTAGAAGAAAGATTGATCATCACTTTAACTCAAAAGGCCAGAAGCACCAAGCTGTGTCTGTGAAACAGCTTTTGTAATGTGCAGATTTCTGAGTACAGCTCACACCTACAGTCCCTGTAACCCAGCAAAGAGCTCTTTGAGGTGCAACTGACCACTTGCCTGTTATTTATTGCCATAAAATTCTGCCTTCTTGGGTTTGATTGTAGTTGTGGCAGCAATACAAGCATTAATATTGGCCTCAGTTCCCCTCCACTGGAGGGGACAACATTAACCAGAGCTCCTGTTATTTGATCACTATCCAGTGATAACTTCTTGAAGTGTCATTAGCAATGACGTGGAGATGAGAGGGGTTTATTTTCTCTGCGATATCCTGAATAGTTAACTGGCGCTCATGGGGTTTACAAGTGAAGAATGATCATTTGGTAATGGTACCAAAAGTCATGTCATCTGCAATATTGACACCCAATTGTTACCACCTTCAGAAGAAGGGGGAAGGATAGATAACTGGTGAGGATGGGTGATGGGTTGATAAATATATTCTGGCCGACTCTCAATAAAGATACATCAATTACTGTAACATAAAGAAAATATTTTTTCAAAACATTCAAATACCAATTAGCATTATATTTTATTTCAAAAGGGACTCTAGCATCCTGTAAAAAACTTTGTAATATGGACCACTTTCAAATTATCAGTTTACAATGAAAAGAATGTTTTAAGGACTTGGCTGATGGCTCGCTCAGAAAGTCCACTGCAAGCATGAACTGAGCTCGAAAGACCCCCTAGCTAAGGTCTGGACATTTGCCTCCACTAATGAGTTGAGTTCAACCAGACCAACTACAAGAGACTTGGCTTCAATGCTATCAGGTTAGATAGGAAAGAACATAGCCAAGATTTTGTCACCCATCGACTCCTGAGAAAAACTACCCAACACGGACATCACATGGGGATAGTCATTGGACTCGGCTGCAGTGTTACCTCAATGCACACTTGACTAGCCTCCCAACCCTCATTACACAGTCTTGCACATGAAGATTGACAACTTAGATGAGGTGATGTGCTATTGATACCTTTCCAGCTTCAGCTCAGCATGGTAGCACAGTGGTTACACAGTGAACCTAGATATAATAATTTCAATCACCTCACTGCCAGTAAGGAATTTAAATTCAATTAATTAACTAGATCTGATTAAAAAGCTATTATCAATAACTGTGACCATGAAACTACTGGATTATCATACCAAACCCATCTGTTTCACCAATGTCCTTTGGGGAGGAAAATCAGTGGCACTTATCCATTCTGACCTGAATATGACTCCAGACCCAAAGCCATGGTTGGCTTTACCCTGCCCCTGAAATGACCCAGCAAGCCTCTCAGTTATATTCAGGAAAGCAGTTCACCTCCACCTTTTGAGGACAATTGGGGATGAGCAATAAATGCTGGCCTTGCCAGCAATGCACAAATTCTGTGCCCGAAGATTTAAGAGTTTGAGTCAATACAAGGAGAGAATCAATATGAGAAAGCAGAAAAATTGAAAAAAATAAGTAACTAATTGAGAATCCTGAATGTGCAACTTACTATTTGCACAAGGCTCTTAAAATTAAATCTAATCTCCTTTCTGATCAGTTGAACTGGGTCTAAGTTGCAAGAAATGAAATCAACACGATTCACATAGAATTACAGTCCAAGTTTGTGTCCAGTACAGTATATAGACGATATAGCACAATGAGTAACATTCCTGCCTCTGAGACAGAAATTCAGAGTTCAAGTCCAACCCCAGGACTCGATGCCCAAGGAAAGTCCTTTCATTAAATTAGTTGAACAAGTTGAGTATCAATTTATGAGTCCTTTGAACATTCAGCAATGGCAGGTGGTGAGAGTGGGAGCGATTCCTGGTCAGTCAAGTGCTGCAAAGAAAATTGGACCCTCTATCATATTTATTTGTTGTTCCAGATGACAAGATGCCTGTAAAAGTACATATTGTCACAGTGATTCAGACTCCATGGGCAGGGAAACAGTTGGCTTAATTAACTGACGGCCAGTATAGTCCAGATTGGTGGCAACAACATGAGCTAGAGTGGATTCGAGACCTTCCTCCATGTCTTACCTATGGCAAATGCCATGGCACGTGAGTTAGACCTGCCTTTGGGCAGAGTGCTAAAGGTTTAGAAGATATACATTATAAACAGCCCAACTAAAAAGAGCTATAGTGTGCTGTATTATGAAATGGAAAGTTTTAGATCTATGCCTGTTCTCCAACAAATACTTCTTGATGGGTTTTAATCTTGTTATTTGAAAAATCCCAAGCAGATCCCAAATTCCTCTCTGTAGGAACTGAAAGGGAATTGCAGCACTATGATCTTGGGACATATTATAACCATTATTGGCCAAATAAATGGTATTGTTAGTAGGAAACAAATCTTTCTTCTTATCTGTAGTGTTGCTGCTTTTGTTGATAAGTCTTCAAATATATCCATTGACTTTCCAAAATTCTAATTTACTAATACTTCTTACTTCAGAATCTTGAGCTAAATAAGAATCAATGTCCTGTTGTGTTTCACAGAGGGAATCACAACAAAGTCCAATCTCCAGGTAAACCAGAGTTAGAAGGTAGGGTATAATTAGAGCAGAGTCTGCAGACATAATTCAACGTCCATTTAAAAGTCATACGCTTATCCAATATGTGAGTTTATTTTTTGAACTATCATTGGATTTTATGGTCAGCAAAGTGAGGGCATTCACCATTAACCCTAAATAAAACCTTGCAGGGAGATCTTACAATATCTGGTACAAGAATTTTATTTCCCCTTGATGCGCAAGTATTGTAGCACAGTTTATTAACGATTCCCAATATCAAACAGCAATAATGTTATCAAGCTGTCCAAATAGCCAATTTTTTTAAATATATATTGGTGCTGCTGGCTGGGCTAGCATTTATTGCCCGCCTGCATTTAAGAGTCAACCACATTGCTATGAACCTACAGCCACATGTAGGCCAGGCCAGGTAAGGCCAATGGATTTTCTTTCCTAAAGGACATTAATGAACCAGATGGGTTTTTACAGCAATTGACAATGGTGTCATGGTCATCATTAGGCTTTCAATTCCAGATTTTTATTGGGTTCAACTTTCACCATCTGCCATGGTGGGATTCTAACCCAGATTCCCAGAGTATTAACCTGGGATAACTAGTCCAACAACCATATCATTATTCCACAGCCTCTCCACATTAAAGAATCCTAACAGTCAGCCACTAAGTGAAAGTAATTATTTTTTAATTACTGAGAAAGCAAAGAGAAATTGGAACATTTACATGTGATGAAGGTGCAATCTGAAATATCATGAAAATAGTTTTTAAAATATTTTTAACAGATTATTTATAAAATGTAATAGATTACATGTAATAATGTAATAAGTGGAACTGAGCCACTTCAGATTAGCCATGATCTTATTGAATGGCGGGGCAGGCTCGAAGGGCTAGATGGCCTACTCCTGCTCCTATTTCTTATGTTCTTATTAGTAATAGAGTCAGTTAACAATAGTCCACAAATGTAACATTTTTTTTCAGGGCCAGGTCCATTTAGATCACTGTCAAAAATACACTTACACCTGATTAAACAGGGCGTCACTTTTAATATATTTTTTTAACAGTGATAAGTTTATAGTTTTAAAATGAAGATTAAATTGAGTTCAGCAGTGAGCATAAAAACCAGAATATAGCAGAAGAATACATGGAGCAAAATGGGTTAATTTTAACATAGGAACAAGTGTTTCCCAGTGAGTCATTTGAGTCTATTCTACCCTCAGTTAGTTCGAGGTGATCTGTTGGTTCACTCACCTTAATTCCATACCGCTTTATACTCTTGATTAACTGATACTAGCTAATCCTTGTTTTGAAATTTTCAATTGAGCTAACCACAACAACATTCTGGGAAAGTGTGTTTCAGATTTCCATGGTTTTGTGTGAAGAAGTGCTTCCTGACATCACCCTTGAATGACCTTGCTCCAATTTTAATTATTGCCTGCTTATTCTGGATTCCTGCACCAGAGGAAGAGGTTTCTCTCTATCTAAGTTATAAAATCCCTTTAATCAACTTAAATATTTCAAGTAAATGATATGCAAATATTATGGACCAGAATTTGCTGGGGAAAAGAAATGACAATTTAAATGTTTACACCTGAGAATCATAGGATCCCTACAGTGCAGAAGGGGGCCATTCAGCCCATAGTGTCTTCACCAACTCTCTGACAGTGTACCTTGCCCAGGCCTGCCCCCCCACCCTATCCCCTTAATCCACATATTTACCATGGCTAATCCATCTCACCTAGACATCTTTGGATGCTAAGGGGCAACTTAGCATGGCCAATCCAATCTGGACAGTGAGAGGAAACCAGAGCACCTGGAGGAAAACCCACACAGACAGATGGAGGATGTATATAAATTCCACACAGTTAGTCAAGGCCGGAATTGAACCCAGGACCCTGGCGCTGTGAGGCAGCAGCGCTAACCACTGTGCCACCATGCCGTCCATCTTAATTGATGTGCAAAAAAAAGCAACTTGTGCTGAAGAAGAAATGAGCCACAAGTTGTGATTCACCACAAATTGTTGAATGATCTTCACCACTCCTGACTTTCATTTCTCTCTGTTTTAATTCAATCTTTCTTTGCCTCTACTTAACTTCCTGTATCTAATTTGACTCTAATTTATCTTGTGTCCTGTTCCCCTCCTTTCTATCCAAAAATCTCATTGGCTAAGGAGATAGGCTATTGGTTCCATATTGTCCACCAATGATCCAGATTTCCTGCTGACTTTACCACATTGTTATTAGTCCACACTTCCAGCAAGTTACACCACAAAAAAACATTCAAGCTAAAAGCTGAGGACAAGATCCAACAAATGGGCCAGACCACAAGATGCCAAACTTGAGCGCATTTGGCCCATTGCATTGAAGCTCACTTTATAGCATCACCCTTGACCTCTATATGCATGAGATAAAACCCAGCATTTTCTTGGGTCGGGATTTTCCAGCTGCGCTCATCCCAAAACTGGATATTCCCGCCTGAGGTCAACAGACCTTTGCATGGTCCGCCCCCACCCGCTACAATCCCCTTGGTGAGTGGGACGGAGAAATTCCTGCCATCGTGTTGGAAACCAGGTTATTATTCAGGCTCAAAAACAGAAAATGACCCTTCATCAGTGAAAAGAAAATGCTGGAAAATCTCAGCAAGTCTGACAGCAGCAGGTCACGCTGACTCGAAACATTGGCACTGTTCTCTCTCCACATATGCCATCAGATCTTCTGAAATTTTCCAGCATTTTCTGCTTTTGTTTCCAATTCCAGCATCTCCAGTATTTTGCCTTTATGTTACTTTTCAGGCAGTTGGTTTAAAAAAAATCCACAATATATTTTTGCCACAGTCTATTTTTTATAAGTTTGCCTGGATACTATTAAACCTACTTGGTAAAGAAAGACTGAAAATACAGCAAACTGCTGATGGTCACAATTATTTTTAAGACATTGGGTCTCTAAACATTTTCCAGTGCTTTGCATAACAAGAGCTTTGCCAGAACACATTGAGACAACAGCTCTTTCCACACTCAGGCAGCTTTCCAGCTGCTGTGGGTCCATCCCCATGTAATTTACTATCACATAAAAATATTCTTATGGGCCATCGATCCTATATAATCTATGAAGCGTAAGCTACATTGACCAAAATGAGCCAGCAATGCTTTTTTTCCTTAATTGTTAAACCCTTCTGAAAATCAGATGGAGCACTGAAGAGGGAATACTGATTTGGAGCAAAATTTGAGTACTTCAATTCAAGCTCATTCAGCACAATTGAGGGGGAAGTGGGAGTCCCACGGTATAAAACATAAATGAAAATTATATTTGGTTTATGCAGCAGGAGTTTCAGCCTGAAGCCACAACTTGATTTTTTTCCTGTGAAAAATGTTCCCTATGAAAGCAAGTATGTATCAAGTTTCCTTTTCCATAATTGCAATGGAGGCTTCACTCTGTTTTAAAGTAAAATTAAAGTTTATTAGTGTCACAAGTAGGCTTACATTAACGCTGCAATGAGGTTATTGTGAAAATCCCCCAGTCACCACATTCCAGTGCCTGTTCAGGTACACTGTGGGAGAATTTAACATTGCTTATCCAGCTGACTAGCCCATTTTTTGGATTGTGGGAGGAAACCGAAGCACCTGGAGGAAACCCATACACACACGGGGAGAACGTGCAAACTCCACACAGACAGTGACCCAAGCTGGGAATCAAACCTGGGTCCCTGGCACTGTGAGGCAGCTGTGGTAACGACTGTGCCGCAACCCCCCCCCCCCCCCCCAACCACTGTGCACCCCACCTCCACCACCCCGTGTTGAGTGCCATCCTTTTTTTAATCTTATTTTCACGAGGTTAACACCACCTGGTGACAGCAACTTGACAGCAGTCTATTAAGTGTTCATTTGATAGTATCACTAACACTAAGCTCCAGGCTTAGATCTCTTTAACTTCAGCTGACCTATGAATGCAAAGGAAATCCATATTTCCTTAATCCAGGATGAATCAGTTCACTGCATGAAAATTTGTTCATTGATGTACTTTTTCCCCCGGTTCAACAGAAGATTTCCAATTATGGGACCTTAACATGTGCATGGGGTAGGAAGTTGGGGGGGGGGCGGGGTGGAGGGAGAGGAAGTGGGAGTTACAGAGGAATCATAATTACAATTATATATTTTATCATCATTCTACAGTCCTTTCAAGCCCAAAATTTTGGCATGTTGCAAATGTTGTAACCTACAGTGAATATCTCAGGCAAAGCATAAAAGGTAACTTGAAAAGTCAACTCTTTAATGATTTTCTGATATATTAGGACTGGGGACTTGGAAGTTACAATCACGAAATTGTAAAATTCAAGTTTTTTTTTCATATTTGGATAAATAAGTTTTCTCACTAAGTATGTGAACGAAAACATTTTTACCCAGAGGGAACTTTTTTCTCTGAATTCATTAACTTCCTCTATCAGAGTTGGAAAAATCGTTTTTGTTTAATGTACCCCATCACAATATGTTGAATGAATGAATGAGACAGTAAACAATTCAAGTACATCAATGCCTAGCATGTTTCTGCAGTTTAATATATTTTCATGATCTTGCAACACTTATGGTGCTTTTATTATATAATTGAAATAAAGAAATTGTTTCCAAAAATTCCAAGCTGTTTCTTGACCAAAAAGACCCCGAGTAAATAGGGTCCACAAATTTCACTAGCTGGCCGTTGTTTTTCTCACATTGCTGGCTGATTGACGTTTTGACAGCTTAGCGTGTTATTTTCTAATGCCTGGTGACTAGAATATTTCAGCAAATTGATACACATGCTTCTCACGTTCCAGATAAGGAGACAGAGAAAGCAACGGAGAAATAAGTGCCAACCTAAACAGTAAAAGCTAAATTTATAACCAGCACTGAATGTTTTTTGCCTTCTCCCTAGATACCTATTCCATTTGCGCATAAGGCATTAAGCTGTATCCCGGAAAAAAAATCACTATGAATAATTACAGAAGCTTCCCTTCTCCAGCCAGATGGTACAAGCAAATTAATTCACAGCAGGTTTTGAAAGAAAAATCCCTTGTCGGTTTCCAGTGAAATTTCTTAAATTGATTTCCAATGTATTTCCCACTGTAAGTAATGCATTTCATTCTCTCCTGAACAAGTAAATGTTTATCAGTCACAAACTCTTTGTTGACACAATGCAATGATTATAGAGTGTAGCCCGAGTTTAATACATTTAGATAATGGTTTGTAGTTAACTGATTCTGAGTTAATGATTTTCAATTGATAAATTAGTGGTCCTACTACAAGGATGTTCTCAGAGAACACAGCATTTTCAGACTCCAGGCTAATTTAAGTTTGCTCAGTCGTAGAGTGTTTAAGAGAAGTTCCTCAGGAAGCCACCGCTGAGCAAGACTTTTTTTTCTCTCAAAAGCATACATATTTCTTTAAAAAGCATGCAGACTGGAACCGAGCTGGGACATTATTAAATATCTACCTGCGTCACTGTGAAATTATGCATCAAAATTTGAAGCCAGGCTTCTTTTTTAAAAAAAACTGCTTGCAGTTTAGCACAAGTCAACCAAATTGATGCTTGACCTGTATCCAGCATTTGCAATTTCTGGTTTTTGTGAGATTCTATGAGAAACAAACCCCATGTGGCAGCAGTCTAATGGTGCACATCCACCATTTCAAAACCATTGCAACTGACAAGAGTGTCTTTCAGTTTTGAAACGTGCTGTCCATTACCATGGCAGCTTCAGACTGCACTGGTCTGTGACTGAATCAATGTCATGGGGACACTTGTCTCCCCCCCGCACCACTCTCCACCCAACCGCCGTACAGACCTTCAAGTAACCTTTACACAAACCAAGCCTGCGATCTTTCGGTCAGATAAGAACATAAGAAATAGGAGCAGGAGTAGGCCATCTAGCCCTTCGAGCCTGCCCCGCCATTCAATAAGATCATGGCTGATCTGTCGTGGCTCAGTTCCACATTCCCGCCCTCTCCCCATAACCCTTAATCCCCTCGCTTATCAAAAACCCATCAAACCGCGTCTTAAAAATATTTAGCGAGGCAGCCTCCACCACTTCAACGGGCAGAGAATTCCAGAGATTCACCACCCTTTGAGTGAAGAAGTTCCTCCTCAACTCCATTCTAAACCGCCCCCACTTTATCTTGAGGCTGTGCCCCCTAGTCCTACTATCCTTTCTGAGCGGGAAGAGTCTCTCCACCTCTACCCTATCCATCCCAGTCATCATCTTATACGTCTCAATGTGATCTCCCCTCATTCTTCTAAACTCTAACGGGTACAAGCCTAGATAACATAGACTCAACTTTCAGTCGTGGCTGGGGAACACAACACCCATAATAATAAAAGCAAAATACTTCAGATGCTGGAATCCGAAACAAAAACGAAAATGCTGGAAAATCTCAGCAGGTCTGACTGCATCTGTGAAGAGAGAATAGAGCCAACATTGAGTCTGAATGACCTTTAGTCAGAGCCATAATGATCCCCACCCCATGCTGCATCAGTGTCAGGGAGGTGACATGCTTTTAAAATAAAATAAAACCCCTACAGTGCAGGAAGAGGCCATTCAGCCCATCAAATCTGCACCAACCACAATCCCACCCAGTAACACCACATATTTACTCTGTTAATCTCCCTGACACTAGCATCTATTTAGCATGGCCAATCAACCTAACTGGTACATCTTTGTCAGTCGGAGGAAACCGGAACCCCCAGAGGAAACCCATGCAGACATGGGGAGAATGTGCAAACTCCACACAGACAGTGATCCAAGGCTGGAATTGAACACGGGTTCCTAGCACTTTTGTGCAGCCATGCCGCCCTTACGTAAAACCCTTTAACTCGGTCAGAGGTGAGTCTGAAGCCCATTTCAGGGAGGCAGGGATTAGCTACTGGTGGATGGTGAGAGCCATTTTCAAAGACAACATTGTGAGCCGAAGCATTGACTTCCACATTGGGGCAGGCAGGGCGACCAACCTCTCATCCCCAGATGCCTCTATCCAAATGTTCTCAAGCAAATTGAGCAGTGATAATCTTGTGCCGCCACATGTCCCTGACCCATCAATCCATTAACAATCTCTTCAATGATATTCACAGAAACCCTACAGTGAAAAAAAGGCCATCGGATCCACATTGACCCTCCGAAAGGCCCGCTTCCCCCACCCTATCCTGCAGCCATTTACCATGGCTAATCGATCTAACCTACACATCTTGGGACACTAAGGGGCAAGTTAGCATTAGAGTTAGTCCTAACCCTAATCTAACTAAAGTGGACATCTTTGGACTGTGGGAGGAAACCCATGCAGATAAGGGGAGAATGTACAGACTCCGCACAAACTATTTCCAAAGCAGGAATTGAACCCCGGTCCCTGGTGTTGTGAGACAGCAGTGCTAACCACTGTGCCACTGTGATGGCAAGACAGCAAAACAGTTGGATTTCCACTGCCCCTGCCACAATCAGCCGCCACCCTTCTTTGAAAATTATAGCGCAGGTGATTGAAAATCCAGCCTCACATTACATCAGAAATAGCAATTTTATAGTAGGAAGGAAAATTATCTCCAGTGAATGGGGATTAAAATTTGGGGATAGTGTCCTGGCACCTCAAATGGCCAGAAGCACCATTAAAAACTAATAGCATGTCTACGCAGATTGAACATAAGAACATAAGAACATAAGAAATAGGAGCAGGAGTAGGCCATCTAGCCCTTCGAGCCTGCCCCGCCATTCAATAAGATCATGGCTGATCTGTTGTGGCTCAGTTCCACTTTCCCGCCCTCTCCCCATAACCCTTAATCCCCTCTCTTATCAAGAACCCATCAACCCGCTTCTTAAAAATATTTAGCGAGGCAGCCTCCACCACTTCAACGGGCAGAGAATTCCAGAGATTCACCACCCTTTGAGTGAAGAAGTTCCTCCTCAACTCCGTTCTAAACCGCCTCCCCTTTATCTTGAGGCTGTGCCCCCTAGTCCTACTGTCTTTTTTGAGCGGGAAGAGTCTCTCCACCTCTATCCTATCCATCCCATTCATCATCTTAAACGTCTCAATGAGATCTCCCCTCATTCTTCTAAACTCTAACGAGTACAAGCCTAGTTTATTCAGCCTCTCCTCATAGCTCAATCCCCTCAACTCTGGTATCAGCCTAGTAAACCTCCTCTGCACTCACTCCAGGGCCAAAATATCCTTGCGCAGGTGCGGCGCCCAAAACTGCACACAGTACTCCAGCTGCGGCCTCACCAATGCCCTATACAGCTGCAGCAAGACCTCCCTACTTTTATATTCAATCCCCCTTGCTCTGAAGGCCAGCATCCCATTCGCCTTCCTGACCACCTGCTGCACCTGCAAGCTGGGTTTTTGCGACTCATGCACAAGGACCCCGAGGTCCCTCTGCACCGTCGCCTGCTGCAGTTTTTCGCCACGTAAGTAATTGCACCAGCTTTCATTTGTTTCTCATTTATGCCATAGAAAGCATCCTTTCTGGGTGTATCACAGCTTGGTATGGCTCCTGTTCTGTCCAAGACTGCAAAAAACTATAAAGGATCATGAACAAAGCCCAGTCCAACATGCAAACCAGCCTCCCATCCATTGACTCTGTCTACACTTTGGCTGACTCAGAAAAGCAGCCAGCATAATCAAGGACCTCATGCACCTGAACAAACTCTCTTCTATCTTCTTCCAGCAGGAAAAAGATACAAAAGTCTGAGGTCATGCACCGACTCAAGAACAGCTTCTTCTCTGCTGCCCTTCAGACTTTTGAATGCACCTACCTCATATTAAGTTGATTGTTCTCTACACCGTAGTTATGACTGTAACATTACATTCTGTACCCTCTCCTTTCCTTCTCTACAGTCTGTTTTGTCTGTATAGTGCACAAGAAACAATACTTTTCACTGTATACTAATACATGTAACAATAATAAATCAAATCAAAAATTAAAGATCTGATTAGATAGTGAAAATTTTATAATAGAAGTGTTAAAGAATGAAAGGATCAATGATTCTGATGATAATTCAAAGTATATGTCAAATCTTAAAGCTTTTCTTAGTCTAGTGAATTGCCCATGGCATTGTCCAAAATCAGTTCATATGGGGAGGCAGTGGCTGAGTGGTATTATTGCTAAACTATTAATCCAGAAACTCAGCTAATGTTCTGGAGGCCTGTGTTCAAATCTCACCATGGCAGATGATGGAATTTGAAATCAATAAAAAATATCTAGAATGAAAAATCCACTGATGACCATGAAACCATTTATCAGGAAAAACCCATTTGGTTCACTAATGTCCTTTAGGGAAGGAAATCTACTGTCCTATATGTGACTCCAGAGCCACAGCAATGTGATTGATGCTCAACTGCCCTTGGACAACTAGGGATGAGCAATAAATACTGGCCAATGCCCATGTTCCACAAGTTAAAAAAAACTGTTTTTTAAAATCTACAAATGACACCAAAACTGCAAAGACTTCAGAAATGCGCTTCACAGCAACGTTTACTGGCTACACCATTATAACTGACAATTGTTTTCCCATAAGATCTCCATAATTGGTGCATGTTCAAAGGTGACATGTAAAAATGACCAAATATTATGACAAGATGAAAACGAAACACATGCATCCAGAAGATATTTAATAAAATTCGTAACATGACTTTGCATGACTTTTAATAAGTGAACACTGTAAAAATGCCTTGTCTGGCAACTTAATAAGCTAAAAGTCTATATTCTAACTTAATTTGTGTCATTATTACTGCTGCAAATGCTTTGCCCCAATACTAATGTCTAAAAATGTTATGATTCAACCAATTTCTGACTTTCTTTCTGCATTCTGAAGCTAGCCCCTTTTCCAGCTGTGAGGTTCAACCAGTTCCCCACCTTTTCCATACTTTCTTGCAACGTTGATCTATAGACAATAAAAATCCTACACAAGTGCAATGTAACAGAAGTTATACACAGGGTTGTGCTGTAAAACAATGCCAGACGTGAGATTTCAAAAATAACTTTGAAGGAGACTAAATAATTTAGCAATGATATAACTGCTGATATAAGATCTTTAGTTGTAACTTACTTTCATGGATATTGATGCTTCTGAATTGAGTTATTAGACACTGAATCACTAAAGCAACCTTCTGTTATCACCTTCTGTTACCCACAACTGAGCCAATTTTGAATCCACTTGATCAAATTATCCTGAATCCTACATGAATTTACCTTTTTTACAAGTTTCCCATGTGGGACCTTGTTAAAGGCGTTGCTGAAATCCATATAACCTACATCGACAGTACTACCCTCATTTACACACCTGGCCACCTCAAAAAAATCAAATTTGTTTGGAATGATCTCCTTCTGACAAAGACATGCTGACTATCCCTGATCAAGCTTTGCCTCGCCAAGTGAAGATAGAGGCTCTCCTTCAGAAGTTTCTCCAGTAGTTTCCTTACCACTAACATGAGACTGGTCTGTAGTTCTCTGATCTACCTCTACAACCTTCCTTAAATAGCAGAACCACATTAGCTTTTTTCCAATCATCTGGCACCTCCCTTGTAGCCAGAGTGGAATTAAAAATTTGAGACCCTGCAATCTCCTCCCTTGCCTCCCATAGCAGGGTAGGGCACAATTCATCTCAACCTGGAGATTCATTCATTTTTAAGGCTGTCAACACCTCCAATAATTTGTCCTTCCCTATGTCAACTTGCTCATGGACATCACAGTCTCTCTCCCTGAATTCCATACCATCATCCTCATTTTCTTGGGTAAAGACAAGTATTTATTCCAGATTCTACCAATATCCTCTGGCTCCACCCATAGAATGCCCACTTAGTCCCTAATGGGATTACTCTTTCCTGATTATTCTCTTCTCATTGATATCGGATATCTTGTGATTTTCACTATTTTTACCAGCCAGAGCTTTCTCATATCCCTTCTTTGCTTTCTTAATTGCTTTCTTAAGCTCCACTCTGCCCTTTCTATATCTCCACTGATTTGCTCCCCTTGTACTTTTTAAAAGCCTTTATTTTCCTTCTCATTGTATCTCAGACCATCCAGGGTTCTCTGGGCCTGTTATCCCTACCTATCACCCTGGAGGGAACATGCTGGACTTGCACCCTCCCACTTTCTTTTTGAATGTGCCCCACTGCTTTTCTGTAGATTTTATCATAAAATCTACAGAAAAGCACTGGGTCTGAGCAGTCTAAAATCTATTCTAGTTGATTTGAAAACATCAATGGCTTTACAGAAAACTAATTGTTTAGCGATTAGAATTAAGCTATTTAAATAACGTTGCTGAGAATGCTCTATTCATCTGGAAAAAAAAATACTAAACCAATAGATATTAAGCAATATTAAATTAAAAGGAGTAGACAGTACACTCCAGAATACCGAAAGAGGCTAATGTTTAAATAGCAAATTTCATTGTCATTTTCCAGAATTCTTTATTTATGGAAATTGTTCTAAAGGACCGGAGGCTGATTGATATTATACTCTTGTTCAAATAAGCCAATAGGGATAAGCCAGATAGCTATAGCCCAGTTAGCGTTGCATCCGTCATAAAAAAAACTGCTCGCCATCATAATAAATGATAACATCAATGAACATTCAGAAAGGTCAAGAGCTAATCAGGGATTTGTAAAAAGCATGTCATGCTTGACTAATTGATTAATCAAGGAAATTATCAGGAATATGGTCAAAGGGAATGGATGTGATATTTGATATATTTGGATTTTTAAAAAGCATTTGCAAAAGGGTCACATTAAAACTTACTGCAGTTGTGAGTCCACGTTACTAAAGGTAAGGTGATGGCATGAAAATAAAGTGATGGCGCAGCCGAACAATAGAATGCAGCCAATAAAATTAAAAGAATATTTCTAGAGCTGGCAAGAGCTGCGCAAAATCTGCTTCTCACCATTGTCTTCATCAATTTACATGGATTACTGCTTGATCCTTGTCATTGCTTTGCCTGGTAACAAAACCCAGAATTAATAAAGGAAATGACGGGATTATTCTACCTAGGAAAAAGGGAGAATCTGCATGATGACAGTAATAGTCCTCCTTCAAAGGGGCTGATGAGTTGCATCCTTTTCCCAGTAACGAGATTAGCAGACTTCTAGATAAGACTAGATGTAAATTCATCACGAGAGATCGGGGAGGCATACAGATGCAATATTCAAGAATCAGGAATGTAGGAGAGGCAGACAAGCCAATGTACAGTGGGCAGAATCAAAGAGAGCCAGGGGTATAGTGTCAACTCCTGCAATAGCAGACAGGCCAGGGTAACCTTTACCAGCAAATCAACCTACAGCAGAGGTCCTATATAAGGTCTTAGAGCTAAGTTACTGCAATTTACCTATCTTTGTTAGACCAGGCAAAGACATTTTCCAGACTGGATCATCCTCCTGATATTGTATGGTAACTAGAAACTGAATTTAACTTATAGATTTGTTTAAAGTAGATGTGGTTTGGGGAACTGGGGAGTCTTACTGAGTTCAGGTACTGGGGATATCGTTTAGAACAAGGGGTAATTTCCAGGTAAAACTGTGTGTAGATGCATTATCCAGTACTTATGTGTCTTATAAAATTATAGTCCTGTTTGTGTATTTTTTTTGTTTTTTTATTATTTAATAAATAGCCATTAGTAATTGATACACTGTGACTGGGCTGCTTATTCTCATGCATGGTTTCATGTGATTCCCACACCATTTCAAAAATAACAACATACACCGCCACAAACCAGTGTCTCATACTGAGGCACTCTCACAGATAAATCAGAGTGGTTTATGACACTTCTGCTTACATTGGACCAGAGTGGGTTCAATGACCAATTAGCAGCAGCAGGAGTGGCCTAGAGGCAGGACATGGTAATGGAAGGCTCTTAAAAAGATGAATAGCAGCCTTGACTGGGATTAATGTTCACTGAAGCAATGAAGCAGCTAGGAGCTCAGAGTGTCTACACTGTTACAGGCAGTCCCCGGAGAGCACCAGGATTTTCAGATGTCCCTCTTGAAGCTTTAAAGGTTGCAATGCCCGACAGGGTAATTGTTTTGTTCCTCATACTTGGAAGAAGAAGCTGCCTAGAGGAAGGGAAGAGTGCACAGATGGAAGCCAACTTTCAGAAAGTCACCGTAAGGACATGAATTCGTTACAGAAAGTGATTCATTGGCTTATTAATATTTGGAAAGGTGAGCAGCAGAAAACACCGGGTGGAAGATCTCTAACTCTATCTACATTAAAGGGGTGGCACGGTGGCACAGTGGTTAGCACTGCTGCTTCACAGCGCCAGGGACCCGGATTCAATTCCCGGTTTGGGTCACTGTCTAGGCAGAGTCTGCATATTCTCCCTGTGTCTGCGTGGGTTTCCTTCAGATGCTCAGGTTTCCTCCCACAGTCAAAAAGACATGCTGGTTAGGCACAGTGGCCATGCTAAATTCTCCGTCAATGTACCCGGACAGGTGCCGGAGTGTGGCGACTAGGGGATTTTCACAGTAACTTCATTGCTGTGTTAATGTAAACCTCCACTAATAAATAAATTTTAAACATTAGCATGTGTACAAACTGAACCTATAGTCCTTGGTCAGATCACATAGCCAGTTGCATCTCTGAGATGCCATGAGGAGAAGGGTGATTTCGTAACTTTATCTTCAGCTGAAGAGCATTGTGGAAATTCATGCCCAATGTACACTGTGGATCTTTGATTGCTATCATGCATGGGGTTGGTTGTGCTGAGCACCTGCTGAAGAAATTTAATCCTCACTTGGGTGAGAATTTTTCAGTTTTTATAGTCATTAACTTATCTTTTAATAATAATTGATTATGCAAATTTTTGTTGTGTTGTGCCAAATTTCAGTAGTGTTGGGAAAAAGGGACAAATTGTGGAATTTTTTCATTTTACACTCATCAGGACACACTCAAATTTGCCACATTTCAAAGGGAGCAACAATTTATGCTACATGAGAAGAGGCTGCTGAGGTATTATCATGAAGAAACATAGAAAAACTACAGCACAATACAGGCCCGTTGGCCCACAAAGTTGTGCCGAACATGTCACTACCTTAGAGATTATTAGGCTTACCTATAACCTTCTATCTTACTAAGTTCCATGTACTTATCTAAAGTCTCTCAACTGACCCTATAAATCCACCTCCACCACCATTGCCGGCAGTCCATTCCACGCACCCACCACTCACTGAATGAAACACTTACCCCTGGCATCTCCTCTGTACCTACTTCCCTGCACCTTAAAACTGTGTCCTCTTGTGGCAGCCGTTTCAGCCCTGAGAAAAAGCCTCTGACTATCCACTTGATCAATACCTCTCAACATCTTATACACCTCTATCAGGTCATCTCTCATCTTTCGTCTCTCCAAAGAGAAAAGGCCGAGCTCCCTCAACCTATCCTCATAAGATATTTTTTTTAAAGATTTTTTTTAAATCGTGGAATATGTGCATTACTGGCCGGCCAGCATTTATTGTCCATTCCTAATTGCCTGAGGGCATTTGAAAGTCAACCAAATTGCTATGAATCTGGGGGCCAGATGGAGTAAGGACAGCAGATTTCCTTCCCCAATGGGCATTAGTGAACCAGATGGGTTTTTCTGACAATCAACAATGGTTTCGTGGTCATCACTTGATTTTTCATTCTAAACAGATTTTTTTTTAAATTGAATTTACATTCCACCATCTGCAGTGGCAGGATTTGAACCCTGGTCCCCAGAACTTTAGCTGAGTTTCTGGATTAACAGTCTGGCGACAATACCACCATGTCATTGCCTCCCCTGTACACGAGGAATCTACTATCCTTCATGTTTTTGTTTAAGGAGCTGCTTAAAAGTACAAGCAAACTACTGCACAAGCTGGAAAGCTGAAATAAAAAGTGAATGCTCAAAATACTCAGGTCTGACAACATCACTGAAGTGAGAAACAAGAGTTAAGTTTTTAGGTCTGTGAACTTTATACTGATTTCTGTTTCTTTTTGGCCTTTTCTATACATGTTCTGGCATTTCCAAATGAGATTGCCGGATATATGAGGACAAATAAACAGTGGAAAAACAGCCACACAAATAGTCAACATTTTGAGTGTGAAGTCCTGATTACAGAACTGAGTTAATACCACCCTGTGTATTACCTGCTCAGATGTTAGGAATTTACAGCAATTATGTGCATAGGTTTGTTTACGTGGTTTATGCAGTTCATGATTTCTGCTTGGATAAACCACCTTATCACCTCTGTTTCTTGGTATCATGAAAGCATGGTTAGTAAATTGGTGGCATGAACTTAACTATGAATGGCATTTCGTTGGTAGTGTAATTGCATGGTGTACAGTCAATTCTGGAATTGGTTTGCCCATTATGCTTCCTGTCTGAACTTGCAAATATAGGGTCTTAACTCCAAAATCACACCATGTGTTGACAAAATGCAAATAAAAACTGCCAAAGGACTGACCCTTCAGGTCAGTAAGAAGCCTGACAACACCAGGCTTAAGCCATGGGGATCAACTTCACACCTCAATATGCCAACATCTTCATGCACAGGTTTGAACAAGATTTCTTCACCGCACAGGACCTTCAACCGACTTAAACCTGGTGTTGTCAGATTTCTTATGTGTTTACCCCAGTCCAACGCCGGCATCTCCCCTTCAGGTCAGTACATTGGTGTTGATTTAACTGCCATGCATGCATCATGTAAAGCAAGCTATTTAGACCAGAAACCCTTGATTTCTTTAGAATGCAAAAGAGATGTTGCACACATTGGCTGGAATTTTACTGGCATTCCCACCCTGATTCCAAGGGTGGGAGAGGCTCGGAGAACAGCACTCTCCGTTGGCCTTGGGTGGGATTGTATGAACCTCGGGCGGATGTCCCAGTAAAATTCTGCCCAGCGGTTTAAATATTCTCACAGGTACATTGTCACTTAGAATTTCAGAATCACACAGTAATTAAATATGTATACAGCAGTAAATGCGAGTGAGTCAATACTATTTAATGTTTAATTTAAATTCCCCCTGTCATTTTAATTTTCCACCCTATTGCCTGACCTTCTACACTTCTAATGGAACTCAATGTAAAGTCAAGCAACTGCATCTCAACTTCTGATTACTACTTTCTAGCCTCCCGGATTCAACATTGAGATCAACAATTTCCGATCAAAGCTCTATTTCCTTTCTGAGGTCAGGGTGTGAAATTCCGGGGAGGTGGGAGATCATGGAGGGGTGATTGTGGGCTCGTTCTGCTCTGCAGGTACAGAGAGGGATCAGATTGGGGCTGGAATTTTCCAGCTGCTTACACCAGCAGGATTCTCTGGTCCTGCTGGCTGCGTACTCCCGCCCATTGGTTTCCCGCCAGCATGGGGTGATATCAATGGGAATTACCATTGACAGCGATAGGACCAGAGAATCTCACTGCTAGCTAACAATGCACCACTTCCCGCCAGCAGGAAACACGCGGCTGGGAGGCTGGAGAATTCCAACCCACACCCGCAAGTCAGATCTCTGGTTCAGGGAATAGGTCAAGTCAGGTCCATGGGTTATGAGGGTAGATCATGTCGAGTCTGTGGGTCGGGTCAGCAGTCAGGGGATATGCAGTAAAGTTGGGGATGCAGGTCCACGGGGGGGATCCTTGGAGGGTTGAGGTGATGGAGAAAATTGTGAAATTGTTAGGGGAGAGGGAGGGTGTTTGGGATGTCCCCTGCAGGGCTAGGAGCATGGCTGGAATCCCATGGGGAATCAAACTGGATCTAAACAAAAGCTAGTTAAAAGAAGTTTTAACCTTTCTATCTTTTCCAGAGTAACTACTGGTGCAACCTTGGCAGGGCCATCTGAAGTTTACGATTTAAGTCACATTTTTTGGATGGCTTCCAGAGCCAAGTTAGTAATTTTGGGCAATTACCATGGTGAACCCTTACGTAAAGTTCCATGAGAGATTCCCTTGTGAATTTGATGTTTTTATTTTCTCCACTTATGTAGCTCAGATGTATTTCTGTTAATTGTATAACAGCATCTCAAATACCCTGGTTTTTAAAGTACTCCACACACAGAGAAACTACACTGAGAGCTTGTCAGAATACATTATCTTTTTCTTTCTATTTGGAGCAGCTCCCAAGTTGACTACAATTTTTTTCATCTTTCCAAGTCCACAGTGGTGTCGCTGAAATATTGGTAGAATGTATTTTTTCCAAGAGACTATTCTTGCAAAATTTATGCAAGGGATTTTCAGATGAACGAAAGGGATAAATATAGAACTCTTAGTGAGTGCTTCATGGTTTTCAGCACAAACAATTAACAGAAAGCGAGAGAGGGGCAGGAAATGTAGTAATGGAATCTCCCCACAATTAATGCACATTTCAATTGGAAAGGTAACAGATGTTGAACCCTGTCTAATGTGGGCTAATAGCATCAGCATCATTCTAATAATATTGCCACATCCCACACCAATAATGCTGAACAGAAAGTTAACTTTTCATCTTTCAACATCATTCAGCAGCACAGGGGAAATGTCCAGTTCAGTAGCTCAGAACCCTAAAGTGTGGAAGTTGGCATTTCCCAATTGCAATCTGCATAAGGAATGATTGAACTGGGCGGCATTCTTCCAGCTGAAAGGGATGATGAGAAATGTCACCTCAGAATATGGTGAGGTTCGACAAAATCAACAACTGCCCTTCTGTTGACAGATGAACAGATCGATTCTGGGAGGACAAAGCCTGTCACAAGTGCCGTACGTGATATTAGTCTATAATCTCCAAGCTGCTGGGCAATCTATTCGGGTAGGGTGGGTGGAGACCATAAGGGTTATGCCAAAGATGCTCACTAACTGGACATTCACATGTAAGGTTTATACAGCAATTGCCCCGAATTGCAAACGTCCTCTGTGTAATTGCCATGCACATGGAACCAAATGAAAATATGATTCATATCGGAAACTTCAAATGGTTCCGATTAGGTTACATCAATGCAAAAAGTTAGAAGGATTAAAACTTCTCCTAACTTTTGGGTAATTATTGCACAGATCACACTGACATCCCAGAGGACTCGCCATCAACCCCATTCATCTCCCCATATCCCTAAACACCCAGGGGTCATCTCCCCATCACTGACCATTCATGGGACTACTCCCCCCCCCCACAAGGGAATGCGTCAATCCATTACTTCTCTTTCCCCCACCTACTCGCTAGCCTCAATTCTCAGTCCCTCCCCTCCACAAACATCCAACCTAAGGCCTGACCTAATCTCCCTTCCCCAAGGCATGATCTGACCCCTATCCTTTGAGGCCTGACCCCTGTGAGGGCTAACTCAGCACGCTTCCCCTCCAGGCCTGACCCAAAAAGGATGTCTGTACCTCTGTTCTTAGAGTTTTGGGGCTTCATAGATAAATCAATGTTAGGGGAAGATTGTCTCCAGATTCCACCTTAATGAATGGGCAGTGAATTGTGAAACTTGGCACAAAATGATCACCCACCAATACTTACAAAAAATACACTTCTGGAGAATTAAAAAAAAAGATTTTGCGCATATAATACAAAGCAAACACTGTCAAGGCTCTCTTGTAATGTTAAGAATGACATGAATCCTGTTTCTACATTGCTAATTGCAATTTCAAATGCAACCATAAAAAATGTAAAATATAATGTGGCGGCAAGATGGTTAGCACTAGGACCAGGGACCCAGGTTCAATTCCTGGCTTGGATTACTGTCTGTGAAGAGTTTGGGCATTCTCCCCGTGTCTGAATTTCCTCCGGGTGCTCCAGTTTCCTCCCACAGTCCAAAAGATATGTTGGTTAGGTGCATTGGCCATGTTAAATTCTCCTTCAGTGTCCCTGAACAGGCGCCACAGTGTGGCAACTAATGGATTTTTCCAGTAACTTCATTGCAGCGTCAATGTAAGCCTACTTGTGATGCTAATAAATAAACTTTAATAATACTTCTGCAGTTGTGTTACACACAACTGCTTTAAATCTGGTAAAACGTATAATTTGTAAGAGTTTTAATGAGTACAAATGGAGAATGCTGGAAAATCTCAGCAGGTGTGGCCAGACACGCAGAGTTTTCCAGCATTCATTACTTGTTTCAGATTCCAGCATCCACAGCATTTTGTTTATATGAATGAGGACAGATTTGTAGCACACCTCCACACGTATAGTTTTAAGCATCTGCTGCATAACAGTGATGTGAGTAGAACAGTTTGCACCCTCCTCAGCGTTTTCAGTCTCTGCTTGTTGTTAATGCTTGTTAAATGCTTGATGGAGAACTGAGGAGGGAATAAACATTGGCTGAACAGATCATTCTGGTATGGAGGAGGTACAACAATGTATCTTTAGTTGAGGTCTACAAGTGCAAATGCATCAATGCTTTGAGTGTAGTATTGAGAAGTACAAGTATGAACACATTAAAAATATATAGACAATCTGCACCAAAGTATTTATCTGAAGCGGTAACTTCTTTACTATTAACCTTTCACATCACAACTAAAAAAAACTCAAACTTTTTTCTGGTGTCACAAGTAGGCTTATATTAACACTGCAATGAAGTTACTGTGTAAATCCGCCAGGCGCCACACTCTGGAGCCTGTTCAGGTATACTGAGGGAGAATTTAGCATGGCCAATCCACATAACCAGTGCATCTTTCTGACTGTGGGAGGAACTGGAGCACCTAAAAGAAACCCAAGCAGACATGGGCAAAACTTGCAGACTCCGCACAGTGACCCAAGCTAGGAATCAAGTCCACTCCCTGGTGCTTTGAGGCAAGCAATGCTAACTACTCTGCCACTGTGCTATTCTCATAATATCAAATACTTCTTGAAAGTTAAAAACACAAACTTTAATCCATAAAATCCATACCGTGCAGAAGGAGGCCATTCGGCCCATCAAGTCTGCACCGACTCGCTGACAGAGCATCTTACCCTGTCCCTGAAACCCTACTATTCCCCAAACCTACACATCTTTGGTCATGAAGAGACACTTTAGCCAACCCACCTAAACTGCACATCTTTGGACCAATGGAAACCTACATAGACACGGGGAGAACATGCAATCTCCATACAGTCACCCAAGGCCAGAATCGAACCCAGGTCCCTGGCACTGTGAGGCAGCAGTGCTAACCACTGTGCCACCCATTAGTAGCATTGTTTATGGCAAGTTGGGTGATTCTCTGCTTTATTCAGCAAGAAAGATATCTTGTTCTTGTACAATGAGATTATTCTGTTGCTATATTAGAGTAATACCTCTATAAGGCCATAAACTCTAAATATTCCAAATACTGGGTGAAGTCTGAGTTAATTATTCCTCAGATAGAATCCCCATTTTCTTATTATTTTCAAAACATCTGATTAGTAAAGAGAGGTGGCACGGGGTGGCACAGTGGTTAGCGCTGCTGCCTCACAGCGCCAGGGACCGAGGTTCGATTCCTGGCTTGGGTCAATGTCAACGCAGAGTCTGCACATTCTCCCTGTCTCTGCATGGGTTTCCTCCGGCTGCTCCAGTTTCCTCCCATTGTTCAAAAGATGTGCTGGTTTGATGCATTGGCATTTCCTCAGTGTACCTGAACATGCACTGGAGTGTGGCGACTAGAGGATTTTCACAGTAACTTCACTGCAGTGTTAATGTAAGCCTACTTGTGACACTAATAATACACTTTAAAACTTTCGAGATCTTTCTCAAGTCCAATGTCTTTGATGATCCCTGTATACGAACCATTTGCTTACTATAACCTGGATGACATGATTTTCTGTCCAAATTTATGATACAAAACTCTAGGATAGAACAAGGAAAACCTTGTCACTATATTTGTCTAAAGGACAATGTAAATCCTTTCCATGATTTTCCTTGACTTCAGAATTGGGTAGAATAAACCTTTCTCGAAAGTTTGGGTTAAACTAGAGTTTGGCAAGCATGTTAATAAACAGTAAGGGTGAGCGTGGCAATGAGATAGTGTAGATGAATGTTATCCAAAAAGAAATCACTGACCAGCCATATGTATGGTGCAGTGCCCTCTTTTTAGCCACATGCCTTTATTTTGGTATAAAAAATCAGTAAAATAAACTTCTTGTTATATTTACAAACAGCTACAACAATCAGTGTGAAACTTTGCAGCCTCTTTCTGCAAAGTTTGGAATGCTGGAATACATTTCTGAGACAACACATATTTTAATATAGTTTCTATCCTTTCCTCCGGTAGTTTGCGAGCGCTAGTTTGCCGTTACTATGGCAATTGCTGAGAATGTCACCTTGCTAAACAAGACCCTCCACACCCACGCTCCTTCTCCATTCAGAGCATGGTTTAATTCTACTTGCCCTTTGCCAAGCTGTGCCCTGTTGCAGTGTTTCATAATTGCTTTCTTCTGCTATCCTAGAGTAGTTATTCCAATTCGTCAAGCCAATCATCGTCACACCACCCCTCTCTATCCAATGTCCCTGATGCTTTCGTGGTGCTGAAGTCTACCATTTGCACTAGTGTCAGATAACTAAAATGCAGTAACCAGTACTGTCACCAGTCTATAGCAGCATAAAAAAGTGTGCATGCATCCATAATGCAACTACAAATAACAAGGGCCAGGATTCTCCCAAAAAAAATGTTAAGTGCTGAAAACAGGCTTTGATGAGCAGATGAAAAGTTTATAAATGGATATTGACAGGTTAGGGGAATAGGCCAGAAATTGGCAGATGGAGATTAATGAGAATAAATGCGAGGTTTTTGATTTTGGCAGGAAAAATAAAAAGGCAAATTATTATTTAAATGGGAACAGGTTCAAAACGTGCCTGTGCAGAGAGATTTGGGTATCCTTGTGCATGAGTTTCAGAAAGTGGGTATGCAGGTGCAGAATGTTTTAAGGAAGGCAAACGGAATCTTGGCATTTTTTGCAAAGGGTCTAGAGTTTTAAATAGAGAAGTGCTATTCCAATTGCATAAGGCATTGAGACCACACTTGAAGTATTGTGGTCAGTTTTGCTCATGTTCTTTGAGGAAGGATGCGGTGGCACTTGAGGCAGTTCAGAAGAGATTCATTCCAGGTTTAAAGGAGCTGTCATATGTAGAGCAGTTGAGTACAGAAGAATGAGAAGGGGGTGGGGTGTTGATTGAGAGGTATCAAATACTCAATGGGATTGATGAAGTAAATGTTAACCAAATGTTCCCTTTTCTAGAACATCTAGGACGAGAGATCATAGTTGTAGAGTAAGAGGGGGGAGGTTCAGGACAGAGGTAAGGAGCAGCTACTTCTCAGAGAGGGTTGTGAGCCTATGAAACTCTGCCCCAGAGTGCAGTGGAAAATAAATCAATGGATTCAAGAAAGTGATAGATAAATATTTGATCAAAAGTGGGATAAAGAGCTGTGGGGAAAAAGCAGGGAAGTGGAGTTAGGATGGGATTGAGATAAGCCATGATTGTTTCGGATGGCAGGGGGGTGCTTGAAGGGCTGAACTGCCTACTCTAGCTCTTAATTCCTATGTTCTTCTCTCTCTGTCAAACAAAAACAGAAAATGCTGACAAATCTCATAGCTCTGATGAAGGGTCATCCTGACCCAAACTTTGGCTCTATTCTCTCTCTCTCTGCAGATACTGTCAAACCTGCTGAGATTTTCCAGAATGCTCTGTTTTTGTTTCAGATTCCAGCATCCACGGTATTTTGCTTTCATCTCTCTCTCCCTGCTGTTCCCGAGCAGGAGTATGATGAAATATCGCCCACTTGCCTGGATGAGTGAATCTCCAACAACAATCAAGAAGCTCGACATCAACCAGAATAACTGCGGACTGCTTGATTAGCATCCCACTCACTACATTATCAACCACCCCCTCAACTGTAGCTCTAATATGTACCATCTATATGATGCACTGCAACCAACTCAATAAGACTTCCTCGATAGCACCTTCCAAAACTATAATCTCTACTGCTTAAAAGGACATGGGGAGACCTTCACCTGCAAGGTTTCCTTAAAATCACTTATCATTTAAGTTTTTTTTAAAAATCAGTGTCGCAAGTAGGTTCACATTAACACTGCAATGATGTTACTGTGAAAATCCCCTAGCCGCCACATTCCAGCACCTGTTTGAGTACAATAAGGGAGAATTTAGCATGGCCAATGCACCTAACCTGCACATCTTTGGACTGTGGGAGGAAACCGAAGCACCTGGAGGAAACCCATACAGACATGTGGAGAACATGCAAACTCTACACAGACATTCACCCAAGCCAGGAATTGAACCCGGGTCCTGGCGCTGTGAGGCAGTAGTGCTAACCACTGTGCCACCGTGCCGTCCCATCATCTTGGCTTGAAAATAATCCACCATTCTTTTATCGTTCCTGGCTCAAAAACTCCTTTCATATATTTCACTACATGGATGCAGTGGTCAAGGAAAGTTGCTCACTATTAAGGCCAATTAGTGAGACAATAAATGCTGACCTGGCCACCAACGCCATATGACATTAATAAAAAAAACTCAAAGAGCAATAGAACCAGGAATAAAGAATATCTTTTGAGCGTATGCTCAGTATCAGGAATAGTCTAGGCTGTTTGTACTATATTAAATGATAGCACTATAATACGATAGCACATGTGGGCATTCAGGGCAGCAGTAGGCAGCTGTCTCATATATAAATAGTGCTATCATATTGTCATAGCTAAACAATTACAGCTGATTTTTACACAAAGGAGTGTTTTTGGTGAATTGAGTCTATTTTCAACTACAAATTGAAATGTGTCTGAATATTACGGAAGGACTGAATCAACCCTCTTGGTTAAGAAATACAATAAACAGCATTGTGATTAGTATTATGAATTTCTCTGATGACTGCCCTTTGGGTAGAATTTCACTGAAAAAAAACATGCTAATGACACACAACATTATTAACATGCAAATTAGCCAACAGGTCTAGAACTTGTGACTTAATTATGCCGCTCTGCTATTTGAAAGATAGATAAAACATTTATATAACTTCTTTCATGACCGCAGGATATCCCCAACAACTTGACCACCAAAGAGATAAATTCTTAAAATGTAGGCGGCGATTCTCCCATTGCCACCTGCAAATTTTCTGGCGGATCCGGTCGGGAGATTTGCATGTTGGCCATTTTGCTGGATATGTGCATGCATTCCCGATGCATGTTTGTCTCCCAGAGCCAGGGAATTGATGCAGTCAGGATCACGCTGGAAACCAGCGGGAAGAGAGGTAAATTATTTTAATCTGTTTTTAATACATTTTAAATGTAGTTTACATGTGATTATCGGGCCGAGCCTGGAACTTGCTGAGCCCAATAACGTCTCTCAGTCCGCAAGGAGTACTTCACTCTGGCAGGGTTTAGAGTAGCTTCCCACATTCGGGAGACTTTGGAACGTGAATAGGGGGTGCAATCAGGGCTCCCCAGAGTTTTGGGCAATGACAGGGTGGTATCCCCTGGGCATGGGCAGGCTCCAGTGCCAATCTATGCCCCAGGCACGGCCCAAGGGGCAAAGTGGCCATGTTGAGGGGGCACCTTGGCACACTTATCGGGCAGTGCCAAGGGGTGGGGCCTATTGTGGGCGGGGCCTGGGGGCAAAGAGTGGGGGTGGGGGGGTCCTGCTGCCACTCTGCATGGGGATCGGTCTGGACTGGAGGGAGGCCAGTGATTGGGGCAGAATGGGGGATGGTCTGCCTCCCATCAGAGAGGTCTGGCTCTCGGGGTGGGGGGTGGTGGAATGTGTTGGTCTATTGGGAGAGGGTCAGCAGGGGGGAGTCGCCCCTTGGGGGTGTGGGCTGGATATTGGGCTGCTGCGGATGGTGGGGGGGGGGGGGGGGGGCGGGGTGGTGTCAGGGCTAGCCCAGGAATTGTCATGGGGGCCACGATTGGGCCATGGGGGGTGTGCTGGAGGGGCAGCATTCTGTGGGTCCTGGGCGTAGTTATTGTTGGAATGTAGAAAACATAGAATTATAGAATCATGGAATCCCCACAGTGCAGAAGGAGACCATTTGTGTCATCAAGTCTGCACCAACTCTCTAAAAGAACATCTTACCCAGGCCCATTCCCCCGGCCCTATCGCCATAAACTCACACATTTACCTCACTAATCCCCCTAACCTAGAAAACATGTGGCAAGTTAGCATGCCCAATCCACCTAACCTGCACACCTTCGGACATTCCAGCCAATTTTCACACAAAAAACAAAGTGTTAATGACCAGATTATCTGTTTTTCTTTTGTGGTGTTGATTGAGAACAAAAAATATTTGTCAGAGTAAGACCATAAAACACGGGAGCAGAATTAGATCACTCGGCCCATCGAGTCTGCTCTGCCATTCAATCATGGCTGATTTTCTTCTCGTCCCCATTCTCCTGCCATCTTCCCATAACCCATGACCCCCTTATTAATCAAGAACCTATCTATCTCTGTCTTAAAGACACTCAATGACCTCTCAACATGAAAGCTAACATCGTATTTGCTTTCCTAACTGTTGACTGAATGTGCACATTAACCTTAAGAGAATCTTGACCAAGAACTCCCAAGTCCCTTTGTGTTTCTGATTTCCTAAGTAATTTAGAAAATAGTCTGTGTCCCCATTCCTTCTTCCAAAGTGCACTTTTCCACATTGTACTCCACTTCTTTACCCACTCTCCTGAGCTGTCCATGTCCTTCTGCAGCACTCCTGCTTCCTCAATACTACCTGTTCCCTACATATCCTTGTATCAACTGCAAACTTAGCAACAGTGCCTTCAGTTCCTTCTTCCAAATCGTTAATATATATTGTGAAAAGTTGTGGTTCCAGCACTGACCCCTGAGGCACACCGGCTGCCATTCTGAAAAAAAACCCTTTATCCCTATTCTCTGCCTTCTGCCAGTCAGCCAATGCCAGGATCTTACCCTTATGCCATGGGCACTTAACTTATTTAACAGTCTCCTGTGCGGCACCTTGTCAAAGGCCTTCTGGAAATCTAAATAAATTACGTCCCCCAATTCTCCTTTATCTAACTTCCTTGTTGCCATCTCAAAGAACTCTAACAGATTTGTCAGACATGACCTCCCCTTGACAAAGCCACGCTAACTCAATCCTACTTTATCATGCATTTCCAAGTACTCTGCAGTCTCATCTTTAATAATGGACTCTAAAATCTTTCCCATGAATGAAGCTAGGCTAACTGGCCTATAATTTCCTGTCCATTGTTTCCCTCCCTTCTTAAATGTTACATTAGCTACTTTCCAATCTTCTGGTACCCTCTCTGTCTCCAGTGATCCCTGGAAGATCACCTCCAATGCCTCCACAATTTCCTCAGCTATCTCTTTTAGAACCCTGGGGTGTAGTCCATCTGGTCTAGGTTATTTATCCACCTTCAGACCTTTCAGTTTCCCCAGAACCTTCTCCTTAGCGATAGCCACTGCACCCACCTGTGCCTCCTGACTCTCCTGGAGCTCTGGCATCCCAATGATGTATTCCACCATGAAGACTGATGCAAAATAACTATTCAGTTCCACTACCATTGTTTGTTTCCTATTATCACTTCTCCAGCCTAATTTTCCAGTGGTCCAATGGTTATTTTTGTCTCTGTCTTACCTTAAAAAAAACTCTTCCTCTCTTCTTTGATATTACTAGCTAGCTTACACTCATATTTCATCTTCTTCCCCCCCGTTTATTGCTTTTTTAGTTGTCCTCTGCTCGCTTTTAAAGGCTTCCCAATCTTCTGGCTTCCCACCAATCCTTGCCACTTTGTATGCTTTTTCTTTTGCTTTTATGCCATCCTTGACTTCCCTCATCAGCCATGGATGCCTTGGCCTCCCCTGAGCATGTTTCATCCACCTTGGGATGAATTTCTGTTGTGCCTCCCGAATAATTCTCAAAAACTCCTGCCGTTGCTGTTCCATTGTCTTCCCTGCTGGGCTCCCTTTCCAAGCAACTCTGGCCAACGCTTCTCTCATGTCTTTGTAATTACCATTATTGAATTGTGATACCATTACATCTGTTTCCAGCATCTTCCTTTCAAACTGCAGGGTAAATTCTATCATATTGTGGTCACTGCTCCCTAAGGGTCCTTTCACTTTAAGTTCCTTAATCAAATCTGTCTCATTGCACATCATCAAATCCGAAATTGCCTGTTTCCTAGTATGCTGTGTCACAAACTGCTCCAAAAAAAATCTCTTTGACATTCCACAAATTCCTTTTCTTGGGATCCACAACCTCCCTTATTTTCCCAGTCCACCTGTATTTTGAAGTCCCCTGTAATATTACCTTTTTTATATGCCTTTTCTATCTCCGGATTTATTTTCTGCTCCACACCCTGATTACTGCTACAGGGTCTTTACATAACTCCCATCAGGATCTTTTTTACCTTTGCTCTTCCGCAACTCTACCCACAAGAGATTCTATGCCTTCTCATTCTATATCACTTCTTGCTACCGATTTAACTTCATTCCTTATGAACAATGCAACTCCACCCCTTTGCCCATCTGCCTGTCCTTCCGATAGGACACATATCCTTGGATAATCAGCCCTGATCCCCTTGCAGCCGTGTCTCTGTGATGCCCATAACATCAAACCAGCCAATTTCAATGTGCGCAAAAAGCTCATTTACCTCGTTCTGTAAACTGCATGCATTTAGGTACAACACCCTCAGTCCTGCATTGACAACCTCTCTTCTCATACTTGTCACCTTTTTTGCTCTGGATGAAGTCAGATTCCTGCCATCTTCCATACTCTCTGTTCTATTATGTGATCTGGAAACTTTACTAACTCCTCCTGAGCCCTCAGCTCCATTAACCTGCATTTCTACCTTCTCCTTTAATTTTGATTTTCTAATTCTCCATACAACTGAACCCTCACCCGACCACCACCCCCACTCCCCACCCTCCTTTAATTTTGATTTTCTAATTCTCCATACAACTGAACCCTCACCCCACGCCGCCCGCCACACCCCCCCAACCCCCGAATTTTTACGATTCAGGTCCTCTCTTCCCCAGTACTGGTGCCAATGTCCCATGAATTCAAACCCTTTCCTCCCACACCAATCTTTGAGCCACGTATTTACCTCCTTAGCCTTATTAAGCCTGTGCCAATTAGCTTGTAGCTCAGGTAGTAATCCAGAGATTATTACCTTTTTGATTCTGCATTTCAATTTAGCTCCTAGTTGTTCATACTCTTTTGGCAGAACCTTTGTTCCTGTTCTACCAATGTCATTGGTACCTACGTGGATCATGATAGCTGGATTTTTGCCCTCCCACTTCAAGTTCCTCTGCAGTCCAGATGAGATATCCCGAACCCGAGCACCAGGCAGGCAACACAACCTTTGGGATTCTCGATCTTGGTCACACAGAACAGTGTCAATGCCCCTAACTTTACAATCCCAAATTATGACTATTTTTTTTACCCCCCCCACCCCTGAACAGTTCCCTGTACCACAGTGCTGTGTTCAGTTTGCTCTTCCCCTCTGCAGTACCCATTCCCGTCAACACAGGGAGCAAGAATCTCGAACCTGTTGTACAAGTCCAAGGACAGAGGCTCCGACAATTCTACTTTCTATAATCCCTCTACCTGCCTCACTCGCAGCCACACCCTCCTGTCCCTGTCAAAATTCAAGGTATTTAATCTAAGGGGTGTGGTGGCTTCTTGGAACACAGTGCCCAGGTATCTCTCCCCCTCCTTGATGTGTCGCAGCATCCAAAGCTCAGAATCCAGCTCACCCACTCTGAGCTGGAGTTCCTCAAGCAACCAACACTTAATACAGACATGCTCACTGGGATCCACAATGGAGTCCACCAGCTCCCATATCATGCATGAGCAAGACATCAGCTGATCCTCCATCTCTATTTTATTTAATTAGTTTTTAATTTGGGTTTTAATTATTTTTTAATTTGACATTTTTTTTAAGGTCTATATCTCCTTATTACCTCAGTCTTAACACAATGTCTAACCAGTAATTTAAATGGATTTTCAAATTTAGTACAGCCAATCAAATCACACTTTTAAGACTTTTTAGTCTGAATTTACTGTAGGTTTCAGAGAATCAAGAGTAACACTTTCTGACCAATCAGCACTCTCCCTTGTAGCATCTGCTGCCTGTTTCACCTAATTCTCTGTTTTCACCCAACTCCAAAAGCACTCCTCATAGTCAGACAGCACTCACCATGCAGTTGGAGCAGCACTGTGAGACCTTTGTTTTTATAGGCACAACTAACAAAGCCCTGGAACTGTTTTAACTAGCAGCCCAAGTTCAGTTGAGAGTTGACTCAGCTGATTTCTGTTGCAGCTTTGAACTTCTCAAATAAGAACTAATTTAGCTCACGCTGAAAGCAAGTTTCGTGACGACTTACATTCTTATAACTTGCCACTTGAACTCCTTGTTTTCACTCAAGGAGTGAAAGCATTCCTCACAGTCAGGCAGCACTCACCATGCCATACTGGAGATAACTCATGTTCTTCGTTATAATAGTGTCTTGGGACCTGTTACAGCTACCTAAGGGCCTTTGTTATCATCCTATCTGAAAGACAGAACATCACTCCCTTTCCGCAAAGATTTTTTCGTGCTCAAGTCTTGGGTTGAGACTTAAACTCACAATCTCCTAATTGAGAGTTGAGAATGCTATCAACTATCCCATGGCTAAACTATGGATTCCTTTCCCTGAACTCTTATCTGCGATGACTTTTATACTTAATTTTACATTGCTTGCATCGTACTAACCTATAGCCCTGCCTTTATTTTGAAAAACCCATTGGATGTGAACATTAATTATCCCTTCAATCCACCACAGAAAGCTTGAGCAGATGAATATGAGTACAACTATATTTTTTAATTATATGATAATTGCGAAGTCAAATAATCTCTCTAGTCTATTCAATTTTGTATGCAGTGATTGGGGGCTAGATTTTTTTTAAACATCAAATGATAAAAACTTTAATTTTTACTTACTTCTCTTTCTGTGTACCTTTACTCTTTCTTAATCCCATTTATCCTTCTCCATTTTCATTTTTTTTTCTGCACCTGATTTGCTGCTATTTCACCCTTCTCCTTTTGCCCTTGTTTCTTTCTCAATGTTTTCAGTCTAATTGGTTAAAAAAGCCGCACCATTGGTCCTTCCATTCTCTACAGTCCCAGAAGGCCCATTGCCTTCACTTACAAACTCTCAATGTCCAACAAGTTACAGGGTGTAGTGGAGCCTGTGTATGGTTTGTCTCATTTGTGCAAAAGCTTCATTTTAAGACATTTCTGCCTCGGTAACTAACTCTGTTATGCTTAAGAAAATTAACTTGACTATATTTTAAAACTCAGTGTGTTAGCTAGAAAAATTGACTGCATGCTTTGAAAGTACAATGCAAGCAGAAACAGGTTTTTTCATAAGCTAATGCTTTTCATAAACTGTAGCTTTTCATGGCCAGAACTGCGAGGATTGCTTTGGTAGTCAGAGACAGCATGTACAAAACAATTTCAACACAAGATAAAAGTTAAGATATAGTTTTGGAACTGTGTGTGCAGCTGTCAGTCTGTATTCAAGACCTGTTCAGTCCAGAGTCTGCTGGAGTGCTGTTTTAATCAGTCCAGGACTGGCAACAGCCAGTCTGTCTCTCTCTCTGTTCATTTCTGTCATGTTTTAACTTTAAATTCTGTTCAATAAAAGAAATTCATCATATCAGTGCCATCTCCATCTATCCTAAGGAATGAATGAACCCTCCACAGACCAAACGAATTTCAGTCTGAGGGGAAAAGTACCAAATAGCGTATACTGGGAGATGGTATCCATTGGTAATTCATTCAAATTATGACACAGTTCTACTCTAAACAATTAATAAACATATTCTAACTCATCATACAAATTTTTTTTGGGTTATTTAATCCCACTTTATCATAAAGTTGCACATGGATGCCTGTACACTGTTCTTATTGCCAAAACCATGGCTATGATTATCCAAGCTAAACTGCTCACAATAAATTCTGATATTCCAAACTATGAAATTCTGATTTGTAGCTAAACAGCAATGTAATATTTAGTATAAAAGTTATCGCAGATAAGCGTTTAGGGAAAGGAATCCAACAGTTCATCCAACTGTGAAGCTGCAATCCTCCCTCAATACTTCACTGAAATATCAGCCTGGTTTATTTTACTACTCATGTATTTACTAGTTCACAAGTAGGCTTACATTAACACTGCATTGAAGTTACTGTGCAAATCCCCTAGTCGCCACACCCCAGCACCTATTCAGATACGCTGAGGGAGAATTTAGCATGGCCAATGCATCTAACCAGCACGTCTTTCAGACTGTGGGAGGAAACCAAAGCACCCATAGGAAACCCAGACAGACACGGGGACAATACGCGGACTCTGCACAGACAGTGACCCAAGCCATGAATTGAATCATCCCTGGCGCAGTGGGGGCAGCAGTGCTAACCACTGTGCCACCGTGCTGCCCACTGCTGCACCCTCATCACTGGTTGTGACTTGAACCCATAACCTTTAGATTCACAGACAAGATATTACCAAGATCAAAAGCTTGTTGCATTGTGGAATGAGGTTTCAGATCATTAACAATGAAGAGAAGCAATGTGTGCAGTTATTTAAAAGTTAGAAATGTAGCTTTAATGTTTTGAATATCTTCCCCAATCCTGTGAGCAGACTTGTCATGGTTAGGAATACAAGATCACATGCTGCACTGATAAATGATGGCATTTGGTGTCAGAGTGGCCATTTATATTTGTTGATAGCTTTGAATCTCACTGTCCTGAGATATCCCCTGGCTCCCTTGGTATTAGCAACCTTGTATTTGTCTTCCTATGAACAGGGGGAGGTCTAGTGATATTATCACTAGATTCTGATATTATCACTAGACTATTAATTCAGAAACTCTGCTAATGCACCCAGTTCAAATTCCGCCATGGCAGATGGTGAAATTTGAATTAAATTAGAAGAAAGTTTCTGGAATTAAGAATCTGCTGATGGCCATAAAATCATTATTGATTATCAGAAAACCCATCTGGTTCACTAATGGTCTTTAGGGAAGGAAATCTGCCACCCTTACCTGATCTGGACTACATGTGACTCCAGAGCCACAGTAATGTGGTTGGCTCTCAAATGCCCTCGAAGAGAGAGTAGAGATGTTTTGGACTGGGAGGTGAAGTCACCTGCCTATGGCTTAACCTGCCTGTGGTAACGGCGCTCCCCGTCAGATCCTTTATGCACGCTCGAGGTCTCAACATCACTGCACGCTGCCCTCGAAGCGGCTGCGGGGCTGATGAGACGGTCGCACACCTCCTTGTGGAATGTGCCTTTGCAAAGAAGGTCTGGAGTGAGATGCAGTGGTATTTGTCGAGGTTCATCCCGAGCAGCTCGGTGACGCAGGACTCTGCTCTACGGGCTGTTTCCGGGACGCACACTGAGACAAATATCAACTGCTGCTGGGGGGTCATCAACTCGGTGAAGGACGCACTTTGGTCCGCCCGAAACTTGCTGATCTTCCAGCCGAAAGAACTGTCCTCAACCGAGTGTTGCAGACTGGCACATTCCAAGGTCCAGGACTACGTGCTAAGGGACGCGCTGAAGCTTGGAGCAGCCGCCGCAAAGGCACAATGGGGAAAGGCCACACTGTAAGGCCTTTTAACGTAGGCAGACTGAGGGCCTGGGAACTGCAGAATACCCTCAACCTGCGTAACTGTGTGCCAATCTGAGCAATAATGGCACACGGTAATTTATTGAGGCATGGATATAGTTTTAAGTATTGAAATGTAATCATTGTAATTTGTACAAATCTGTAAAAATGTCTTGATGCTGCATTGTTTGCAGTTCAAAGCCCTGTATATTTGGAATAGTTTATTTAAGATTTTTATGAATAAAGTATATTTTTGGAAAAAAAAAACCCGCCTGTGGTCTCACCTTTGAGTTCTGAACCCTTTGGCTGCAAAAGTCCCCCAGGTTGCCAATGGGAGGTCACCCTCATTAAGCTGGCAGCTCTGCCACATGGCAGCCACTCTGCCTGGAATGCCAGTGAGGGTGGGAGAGGCGGGTTGACCCACAATTTTTAAAAAGCACCTGTATGAGCACTAGGCACGTCGTAACATTCAAGGCTATGGGCCAAGTGCTGGTATATGGGATTAGGTGGAAGGTCAGGTGTTTCACAAGTGTCAGTGTGGACTCAATGGATTGAGGGGCCTCTTCTGAACTGTATGATTCTATGATTTAAAAAAATGATGGCAGTTCCATAACATGGCTGTTAATAGAGCCTTTAAGTGTGCAAATTATTGACTGTTAACGTGAACTCGACAGCCAATCTGCACTGCAGTCTATCATTGGGAAAATGTCCCAGTGGCGGTTCTGTTTGGATGGTTATTTTGACAAGACTCAACATTATATGGCAACCTCCAGTCTTCCAGCCCAGTGACTGCTAAACTTTGCCCTGAGTCATTTATTCACACAAATGCATTTGGTGAAAGAGAGGAAGAAACTCTTATTGCACTTTCAAACTTCAAGCATTGGAAAGTCTTTGCTGCCACATTTTAAAAAAGCAAGCAGGCACCTACTGGAGCCTGAATGGTGCACATTTCTGACTGTAGCTTTTGGGCTTCCATCTTTCTTTGAAAGTTTTTTTTTCACTCCATGAATAACAGCTAATTTGTTTATTCATTCATGGGACATGGGGGTCGCTGCCTGGCCAGCAAAGACTTTCCAATGCTTGAAGTTTGAAACTGCATTAAGAGTTTCTTCCTCTCTTTCACCAAATGCATTTGTGTGAATAAATGACTCAGGGCGGAGTTTAGCAGTCACTGGGCTGGAAGACTGGAGGTTGCCATATAATGTGGAGTCTTGTCAAAATAGCCATCCAAACAGAACCGCCACTGGGGCATTTTCCCAATGATAGACTGCAATGCAGATTGGCTGTCAAGTTCACGTTAACAGTCAATAATTTGCACACTTAAAGGCTCTATTAACAGTCATGTTATGGAACTGCCATCATTTTTTTTAATCATAGAATCATACAGTTCAGAAGAGGCCCCTCAATCCATTGAGTCCACACCGACACGTGTGAAACACCTGACCTTCCACCTAATCCCATTAACCAGCACTGGGCCCATAGCCTTGAATGTTACGACATGCCTAGTGCTCATACAGGTGCTTGTTAAAAGTTGTGAGGCAACCCGCCTCTCCCACCCTCACAGGCATTCCAGACAGAGTGACTGCCATGTGGCGGAGTTGCCAGCTTAATGAGGGTGACCTCCCATTAGCAACCTGGGGGACTTCTGCAGCCAAAGGGTTCAGAACTCAAAGGTGGGACCACAGGCAGGTTAAGCCATAGGCAGATGAGTCCACCTCCCAGTCCAAAACATCTCCTTGGATAGGGTTCCCTCCAGCATCTGAGTTTCTTTTTGTACTTACCTACAAGCCCTCAAGATCTTAAACTAGAAAGAGTACATAAAAGATTTACTTAGGATGCTACCAGGTCTTGATGGTTTGAGATATAAGGAGAGGCTGGCTAGGTTGAGACTTTTTTCCTTGGCACAGATGAGACTTAGGGGTGATCTTATAGAAGTCTATAAAATAATGAGGTGCACAGATAAGGTAGATAGTCAACATATTTTCCCAATGACACGAAGTTGTAGAACTAGAGGGCATAGGTTTAAGATGAATGGGGAGAGATACAAAAGAGCCCAGAGGGGCAATTTTTTTCACACAGAGGGTGGTGAGTGTCTGGAACAAGCTGCCAGAGGTAGTAGTAGAGGCAGGTACAATTTTGTCTTTTACAAAGTATTTAGACAGTTACATGGGTAAGATTGGTATAGAGTGATATGGGCAAAACACAGGCAATTGTGACTGGCTTAAGAGTAAAAACTGGGAGGCATGGACAAGTTGGTCTGAAGGGCCTGTTTCCATGCGGTAAACTTCTATACTCTATCTTCTGCATTTCTCAGCAGTGCCCAAATTTCCCAGTTTCAGAGATGATGGTCCTTTATTTGGGTTGCAGTATAACAAATCCACCTGCTGGCTTTTCGTCAGATGATTTCCAGGCTAACTTGTAGCTTTTGAGAGGCTGCCTGAGGTGAAAAGGCGATTCCATTTCAACATTGGGGTCCCCAATCTTAGGGTTAATATTCAGCCCTCACTGAGCTGCCTTCTTGAATCACTGCAGTTCCTGTGTTGTAAGTACACCCACAGTGCAGATAGGGATAGAGTTCCAAGATTTTGACCCAGCGACAGCGAAGGAACGGTGATGTATTTCCATGGAGGATGGTGAGTGATTTGGAGGGAAACTTCTAGGTGGTGTTGTTCCCAGGTATCTGCTGCCCTTGTCCTTATCAATGCTTGTGGATTTTGAAGGTGCTGTCTAAGGAGCTTTGGTGAGTCCCTGAAGTGCATCTTGTAGATGGTACGCACTGTTACCATTGTGTGGTGGTGGTGGAGAGATTGAATATTCTTGGAAATAATAACATATTTTTAATGATAATTTTTAGATATCCAGATCACAAACAACTTGTCCTGGTCCCTTCATGTGACGCTATAGTTAAGAAAATCCACATCACTTCTGCTTTCTCAAGAAGACTAAGGAAATTTAGCATGTCCGCTACAACTCTCATCAACTTCTACAGATGCATTCTTTTTGATTGTATCACAGCTTGGTATGGCTCCTGCTCTGCCCGAGATGCAAGAAACTACAAAGGGTCATGAATGAAGCCCAGTCCATCACTCAAGCCAGCCTCCCACCCAATGACACTGTTTACACTTCCTGCTGCCTTGAAAAAGCAGCCAGCAGATTTAAGGACCACACACACACTCTGGACATACTCTCTTTCACCTTCTTCTGTAGGAATAAGGTACAAAAGTCAGAGATCACGCCAACTGACACAAAAACAGCTTCTTCCCTGCTGCCATTAGACTTTTGAGTGGACCTACCCCATATTAAGTTGATGTTTCTGTACACCTTAGCTATGATGTAACACTACATTCCGCACTCTTTCCTTTCCTTCCCTATGTACGGTATGCTTTGTCTGTATGCCGCGCAAGAAACAATACTTTTCTCTGTATGCCAATGCATGTGACAATAATAAATCAAATCAAACAAATTTTAAAAAATAATATGGTTCAACCAAAGGCTGGGTTGTAATCATTAAAAAATCCTCCAACACAAAAGCACAACAAAACATTATCCGCACATATAAGTTATCATTCTAAACCTGACTTTTGAAACACTTCTGAAATAAGGTTATCAATCTAAAACCATAACCCTACATTGCTATTTCCAGAAATGCTGTCTGACCTGTTGACTATTCTCAGAACTTTCTCTTTTTTAACTGTGAAAATTGATGTATTTAAAAAGGAATGTTCTACTGGACTCATAACAGTGTTGAAACCAGAGACCTGTACATAGAACATAGAAATATTTAGAGTCACAAAGACAAAACTTTAAAAATCCTAAAAGTTAATAAAATAGAACAGATCAATAAGTCTACTATGTTGCAGTCACACACTAGAACAGTGTAAGCTTGGCTGCCCATTCTCACACCCACTTCACTGAGTTGCCATGAATCTCTGCCATGTTTCTGTGGACAGGTGCCAAGATGAAGCCAAGTGTCTCTCACGGAGGCAGAGAAAATCAGATGTGCATCATTACTATTCCAACTTCAGTGGTTGACACAAGAGTGGCAAAGGCAGTGGCCCGAGAGCCAGAGACAAGTCTTCTCTGCAGCCGATGACGTGAGAAAGAAACAGCCGGAAAAAAATCAGGTTCTAATATGTATTATAATTTAATATACATCAATTCTCATTATTACACACTTGAGCGACACAGCAAAATACTGAATAAGAGTTAAAAAAAACTTTGAAACCAAATTCTTTTACTCTCTATGATTTACACTGATGATGCATCTCAGCAGTATTGGAAAACATAATTTGCAAACCTTTAATTGCAGCTCTGCACCAACCATCCAGACTGCACATCGCAATGCACAATCACTACATTGCACATTCCAGCACCTAATGAACTGCTTCAGCCTGACTTTCCATCATTCACGATCGTTAACAAGGTATTAAAGACAATTGAGCTTCACACAGTTTACGCCAGGAAAGCTTTGCAATGCCCTAAATTGAAAACCTCAAAGCGATTTTCATTTCGGTTTAAGTTTCGTTGAACTTCATCAGTACAAATAGGAAGGTTTTCGCTATTTGTGCCTTAAACATGTTTATCCAGTTCCCCAACAATATCATTAAGTACTCACAGGTCTCAGATTATCAGATTAGATACAAGATAAAGCTTGACTTGTTTATTCAAATAATGAACATCAAATCCAGCTGTCCAAATCCCAATCCCAAGAGGGGATGGGAGGGTTCTAATATCCTATCCTGGTGGGGTGGGGGATGTCTTTAGATTTAGGTAAGGGGTAGAAGGGTGAATGACAAGCAGAAAAAAGATTAGTTCTTTGGACTGTGAAGAGGGCTGAGAAACCTCCTATTTATTTCACTTAGTATTCCTCTCCTGTCTATAGCTTTTATAACCTATATATTTATTCATGGGATGCAGGCATTGCAGGCTGGGCCAGCATTTATTACCCATCCTCAAGTGCCCTTGAGAAGGTGATGGTGAACTGCCTTCTAGAATCACTGCAGTCCATAAGTTGTAGGTACATCCATAATGCTGTGGAGGAGGGAGTTCCAGGATTTTGACCCAGCAACAGTGAAGGAATGGCAATATATTTCTAAATCAAGATGGCAAGTGATTTGGAGAACTTGATGTTCTCATGTATGTGCTGCCCTTGTCCTTCTAGGTTTGGAAGGTGCTGTCGAACGAGCCTTGGTGATTTGTTACAGTGCATCTTGTTAGAACATAGAACAGTACAGGCCCTTCAGCCCTCAATGTTGTGCTCCGATCAAGATCAAGCTACCCTACTCCCTATCATTCTGGTGTGCTCCATGTGCCTATTCAATAACTGCTTGAAAGTTCTTAAAGTATCCGACTCCACTATCGCAGCAGACAGTGCATTTCACACCCCAACCATTCTCTGAGTAAAGAATCTACCTTGGACATCCCTCCTATATCTCCCACAATGAACCTTATAGTTATGCCCCTGAGTAACAGCTACGTCCACCCGAGGAAATAGTCTCTGCATGTCCACTGTATCAATCCCTCTCATCATCTTATAAACCTCTTTTAAGTCGCCTCTCACCCTCCTCCGCTCCAAAGAGAAAAGCCCCAGCTCCCTCAACCTTTCCTCATAAGACTTACCCTCCAAACCAGGCAGCATCCTGGTACATCTCCTCTGCGCTCTCTCCAATGCTTCCACATCCTTCTTACAGTGAGGTGACCAGAACTGCACACAATATTCCAAATGTGATCTCACCAAGGTCTGGTATAGCTGCAGCATAACCCCACAGCTCTTAAACTCAAACCCCTTGTTAATAAACGCTAACACACTATAAGCCTTCTTCACGGCTCTATCCACTTGAGTGGCAACCTTCAGAGATCTGTGAATATGAACCCCAAGATCTCTCTGTTCCTCCACATTCCTCAGAACCCTGCTGTTGACCCTATAATCTGCATTCAAGTTTGTCCTACCAAAATGAATCACCTCGCCCTTATCAAAGTTAAATGCCATCTGCCACACTTTTGCCCAGCTCTGTGTCCTATCAATGTCTCTTTGCAGCCAACAAGAGCCCTCCACCTCATCCACTATTCCACCAATCTTGGTGTCATCAGCAAATTTACTAACCCACTCTTCAGCTCCCTCTTCCAAGTCATTGATAAAAATCACAAATAGCAGAGGACCCAGCACTGATCCCTGTGGTACACTGCTAGTAACTGGCCTCCAGTCTGAAAATTTCCCTCCACCACCACCCTCTGTCTTCTATGAGATAACCAGTTACTTATCCAATCGGCCAAATGTTGATGGTACACACTGCTGCCACTGTGCATTGGTGCTGGAGGAGGACGATCAATAGTTTGAATCCCACTGGTGGAATCTGAATTTAATTGGTTAAAACCTGGAATTTTCTTAACCAATTAAATTCAGATTCCACCAGTGGGATTCAAACTATTGTGCCCAGAGTGTTAGCCTGGGCCTCCGGATTACCAGTTTAGTGATGGTCGTACTCCACCACCACCCACGCTTGGTTTAAGCCTGGAAACTGGCTTGAATATGAGATACATGGCCTCATTACATTGACAAATGCCCTCTTGGGAATGAATTGCCTATCTTCCATCCTGCCTCTGTTAAAACTGGAAGTGCTGAGGGCTGGAGACAGCTTGGTGTCAAGTTTGAGACTTTTTAAATGTAAACATTCCACCTGACCCGAACCAACCTTATATTAAGTTGATCTTTCTCTACATAAATACATTCTGTCCCCTCTCCTTTCCTTCTCCCCTATGTACTCTATGTACCGTACGCTTTGTCTGTATAGCGCCCAAGAAACAACACTTTTCACTGTGTACCAATACACGTGAAAATAATAAATCAAGTCAAATCAAAATCATTTTTGATGTCAGGACAGCCTTCTCCAAGGTCAATCCGTGAAAAGCAACTGGCCGGGATGGGGTGTCGGACGAGCATCCAGACCCGGTGCGGATCAGCTGGCGGGAATATTCACAGGCATCTTCAACTTCTCTTTACAACAATCTGAGGTCCCCGTCTGCTTCAAGAAGATGACCGGCATCTCAGTACCAAAGAAAAGTCAAGCAGCGTGCCTTAATGACTATCATAGAACTATAGAAAATTACGGCTCAGAAACAGGCCTTTTGGCCTTTCTTGTCTGTGCCAAACCATTTTTTGCCCTGTCCCACTGACCTGCACTTGTCTGGTACAAAACCAAACCCTCCTGTTTTTGGGATTAAAATTGACTGCTTTATTTTCATTGTGTCTTTAAACCTGCTTATAAATTTCATCCAATTGGCTATAGATTGTTTGGCTCTTCCTGGGGGTCTTCCATCAGAATCAAAGGAACACACCAATAACTAGACGTGGCTTTTTGTTTCCATTTCAACAATCTTGCCCATTGAAATACTTTGCAATGGGTTTTATCCTTTGGCTTGGAGACTACATTATTTAGTAGAAAAATAAATCTTTCCTCACTTAATGCTTCAAGAAAACAAAAGAATGGCACATTCTGACCATAAGTAGAATTCAGCATAGATGTATTAACACCAGAAGTCGGCACTTAGTCCCTACAGTGGCGCAATAAATGAGCCACTGGAGCTTGTATTTCAAGACAGGCCATCAGAAAAATAATGTGATGGGCGATGGAAATGAAATAAGAATTGTAGCCTCATATTTCAACCCAGTTTGCACTAAGTTGCTGTAGTCTACTATAGTGCAGTACTGGCAGTATAAACAATAACGTTTCCAGAGAAGAGAGAGAAAAATAAACATTAAGTGACAGCTTTGTTTGCTCAAACCTCACGTAAATACCCAGTTATTGGCGTTGTTACTTAATCAATACCACGCATAAGGGTCGCAATTCTCCCATTCTGCTGCGCTAATTTTTTAGCACAACGGGCCAGGAGATTGTCGGGTCAGCCGATTCGTGGGATTTGTGCGAGCATTTGCGTCCTGCTTGGGTCTCCCAGAACTGGATTTCCGGCAGTTACTGCTCTATGTTGATTACATGGTCATTTTAATATAATTTATATACGATTAGTGGGCCTGGGACTGAAGTTTCTGGGCCCACTAGCATCTTTCACCCTGCCAGAGCATTTCACTCCAGCAGGAATTGTAGGAGCTCCCCACTGCAGTGAAGGATCCCCCCAGAGGGTTGAGTGGCAGGGCGGTGCCCCTTAGGCATTGACGCCCTATCGGCCATGGGGCAGGGCCTACGGAGGTGTGGATTAGGGAGTGGGGCCTGATGGGGCTGGGCCTTGGAGGCAATCAGTGGGGGTGGGGAGTCCTGATGCAACTCTGCAGAGAGATCAGTCAGGGAAGTAGGGAGGACCGGCGATCGGGGTTTGGGGGGGGGCATCAGCCGAGGGGAAAAGGCGGTCGGCACTGTGGGGGTGGGGAAGGTTGCGCGACTGTGGGAAGGTAGGTTCTGTCGGGGGGCGGGGAGGGTGGGGGCTGTGATTGGAGGAAGGGGGCTGGAGATTGGAGATCACAGTCGGCTGGCTGGCTGGGTGGGTGAGTGGGCGTGGTGGGCCTGGGAATTGTTTGGACCATGGGAGGGCAGAGAGTCAGCATTGTGGGAGTCATGGAGGTGCCCAGCAACCAGGAGGCAGTCAGTGTGGGGCCACTGTGCATGCAGCAATCTCGGCATTGTCAGGTTGGCATATGCACAATAGCCCGCTGAGTGTGCTGACTCCAGCCTCTGCTTTGGGAATAGGCCCCGCTCCCTGACATTTAATGATATTCACTCTACTGGTTTCTGCAACATATAGAGTGGGGGAGATCTTTCTCTGAACTCCCGCTGAAAAAAACAACATGAATTACTCCAGTTTTCACGCAAATCTGACACTTAGAATCTTAGGGGGAAATTTCCGCCCAAGATTTTCAGTTTAATGACAGTGCGTTGCCAAGGTTAACAATGGGCAATGTCATTTGATCCTGAGTTTGTGTTCTGACGCATGGCAGATATCCCTTCCAAAAATCCAAATGCTACTTAACACAGCAATAAACACATCATAGGCCAGTTTGAGATGAATTAAAATGGCAGTTTACATCTTGATAGAACAAATCTGCAGGTGCATTAATTATATGTCCTTTTTCTACAGCTTTTCTTTTCTTTTTACTAATTGTCCTTAACAATTGACAGTGGCGTTATAAAGAAAACTCTCGAGCAGTAGGGAAGAAGTGAGGTCTGATTGGTAAGTGAGATTAGTGCTTTTCTCATTAGAACAGGTTTTGGATAAAAGAGCCCAGTGTTTAGCACTGCTGCTTCACAGCGCCAGAGATCTGAGTTTGATTTCAGCCTTGGGTGACTGTCTGTATGGAGTTTGCACATTCTCCCCGTGACTGCGTGAGTTTCCTTCGGGTGCTCCAGTTTCCTCTCACACTCCAAAGATGTGCAGATGAGGTGAATTAGCCATGCTAAGTTGCCCTTAGTCTTCCATGATGTATAGGTTAGGGGATTAGTGAAGGGTGGGCCTGGATAAGATGCTCGGTCGGAGAGTCAGTGCAAACTCGATGGTGTGATTGGCCTCCTTCTAGACTGCAGGTATTTTGTGATTCTATTATGATCGTAATGTAAGCTATGAAATGCATGTAATGTAGTTAAGTATAAATGTAGTAAAAAAGTTATGATGGTTGTGTAAATTATAAATGTAGTGTTAAGTATAAATGTAGTAATGATAGACTTATTGTCCCACTGTAGGAACCAAGTGTCAACTTCAAGCATTAATATAATGGTGGCACAGTGATTAGCACTGCTACCTCTCAGCACCAGGGACCCAGGTTCAATTCCGGACTTGAATCACTCTTTGTGTGGAGTTTGCACGTTCTCCCTGTGGCTGTGTGGGTTTCCTCCAGGTGCTCAGATTTCCTCCCACACTCCAAAGATGTGCAGGTTAGGTTGATTGGTTGCCTTAGTGTCAGGGGATTAGCAGGGCAAATATGAGAAGTTACGGGCATAGGGTCAGCGTGGCAGATATCGATAGGCTGAATGGCTTCCTTCTGCACTGTAGATATTCTATAATTCCATGAACTCTGCTGAATTCTACTTAAAGCCAGAATGTGTCATTCTTTTGTTTTCTTAAAGCGTTAAGATTTATATTTCTATTATGTAATGTAGCCTCCAAGGTCAAAGTATAAAATCCATCATTGTGAATTTACTCCTTACAAGTTAATAATTCAAAAATTGACTTTTTTACGCAATATATTACTTGAAATGCAAGATACAAATAGAACATCAAACTCATTTTTTAGAACCACTCAAAATCACCAGCACACCAACAGAAAATAAACTTTGGCGAATTTTGGATTGAAAATTTTGCCATTTTCAGCATCGTTCCCAACATTTTTCACCTCTCCTCAGAAGGGAACTCAATTATTTCTTTTCTTTGCTCTTGAAAACTGGTGATATTCTTTGATAATCACTGATTTTTTTCCCTTTCTCATGAATATTTAGTTCTGTCTCGTTTCTCCCTTTCAAATGGAAAAACTGTGCAAAGTTTGTCCAAAGGTCCTCAACAATGTTCAACCTTGCTCAATTATCAGAAAGGAAAGTATCATACTGGACTACTGATATAAAAGTATGGAATATGAACAGGCCGTTTGGTCCATCATGTACATCCCTTTACAGACACCTCACCATTCACCTAACCACAGACTCTGCCAAACCAATTGAAATTTATCTGAGTTTCCTCCCATAGTCCAAAAGTGTGTGGGTTAGGTTGATTGGTCATGATAAATTGCCCCTGGCTTCAGAGGGATTGACGAAGGGACTAACCCGAAAGCTTGTGAGTATATTATCAAATAAATAGGTTGGACTAAAACCTGGTGTTGTCAGACTTTTCAGAGGGATTAGCAGGGTAAATATAAGAGTTACATGAATAGGGCCTGGGTGGGTTTGTGGTTGGTAAAACTCGATGGGCCACTTAGCCTCCTTCTGTACTGTAGGGATTCTATAATTTGACTGAGTTTTCTGAAGAAGGCCATTCACATGAATGCCTCTATCAGTGGTTACCGATGTTGCGTCACAACGCCAGAGACTTGGCTTCGATTCCTCGCTTGGCTCACTGTCTGTGTGGAATCTGCAGGTTCTCTCCAGCCAGAATTTTATTGTATCACCCGCTACAGAAATCTGAGTGGGTTAGGGATGGACATGGAAAGGTCCATTGATCTTGGGTGGGATTTTATATTTTTGGGATGAGTGAAGCAGTAAAACCTTACCGCTGCGTCTGCATGGGTTTCCTCCGGAAGCTTCCATTTCCTCCTACAGTCCGAAAGACGTGCTGGTTAGGTGCGTTGGCCATGCTAAATTCTCCCTCGGTGTCCCTGAACAGGCACCGGAATGTGGTGACAAGGGGATTTTCACAGTAACTTGACTGCATTGTTCCTGTATGTGACTAATAAATAAATAAGCTTCATAAAGTTTATCTTCTTCCCTCCAGAGCAATCAAGCCCTGCTCCTGGATGTTTAATATTAGTTTCTAGCCAGCACTTAGCAATTTGACTGATGGCATTCCAATGGTAAGGTAAACTTACAACCAGACACCTGGGCTTGATTGGGACACCTAAGATCTTGTGGGGTCTCAACAGGTTGGATATGAGGAGGATGTTTTCTCTTGAGGGACAATCTAGAACTACAGATCACTGTTTAAAAATAAGGAGCTGCTCATTTAAAATGGAGACAAGGCTTTTTTTTTCCCTCAGAGGATCATGAGTCTTTTGAACTGTCTCCCTGAGAGTGAGTTTCTTCCGGGTGCTCTGGTTTCTTCCCACAGTTGAAAGTTGTGTGAGTTAAGCGGATTGGCCATGTGAAATTGCCTGTTAATGGCCAAAGATGGGGGGATTAGCAGGGTAATTATGTGGGGTTACGGGAATAGGTTAGGCCTGGGTAACGATGCTCAGTCGGAGAGTCGGTGCAGATTCGATAGGCCAAATCTCCTCCTTTTTCATTAACAGGATTCTATGATAAGATGTTGGGAGCAGAATCTTTAAATATTGTTAAGGAAACGTGAATAGATTCTTGGTAAGCAAATGGGCTGTTAGGATATCAGGGCAAGATGGAATACAGATTTGAGGTCAGCCATGATCTTATTAAGTGGCAGGGCAGGCTGGAAGGGCTGAAGGGCCTACTCCTGCTCATTGTTCACATGTCGAGGAGCTGATTGGCCTACTCCTGCTCATTGTTCACATGTCAAGGAGCTGATTGGCCTACTCCTGCTCATTGTTCACATGTCAAGGAGCTGATTGGCCTACTCCTGCTCATTGTTCACATGTCAAGGAGCTGATTGGCCTACTCCTGCTCATTGTTCACATGTCAAGGAGCTGATTGGCCTACTCCTGCTCATTGTTCACATGTCAAGGAGCTGATTGGCCTACTCCTGCTCATTGTTCACATGTCAAGGAGCTGATTGGCCTACTCCTGTTCATTGTTCACATGTCAAGGAGCTGATTGGCCTACTCCTGTTCATTGTTCACATGTCAAGGAGCTGATTGGCCTACTCCTGTTCATTGTTCACGTGTGCTATGTAGTTTTTGGCATCTACATCTACTCCTGCACATTTACTTCTGAACTTGAACAGATATCCAGTTCCATTTCAGATTTAATCAACATTACAAACAGTTATGGCTCGGAATTTATTCCACAACTTTGTGACTCAGTGGGAATAGATGTTAATTTTGTCTGCAGACTTGGTTAAAATAACCCATCAGAACTTAGAATTAAATATGCTTCAGTCATATTCAATATGCTCGATTAACCAAACTGATAATAGCATCACTTTTCAAAAGGAATGGAAAGGCCATTAGGCTCAAACAAATCAATCCCATTTTCAGAGATCAAATTATGTTGCCAACTTTTCACAATCACTCTCCAGAAATGCATGCAGTCTTTACTCAACTGTTTAATTCTATGGTGTTCTCTGACATTGAGTGAAACTTCAATGAATAGTGAATACTGTTATAGAATCTCCTACTTGGTGACCCAAGAATGTTACAAAACTCAGTTAATGGACTGAAATCAGATCAGAGATTCAATCCTTACAAATCCAATCCTGTCTTTGAGCCAAATCGTGCCAAATTGGGACAAATTTGGCATGCAACCCTCTGTTTGGCGATGACTAAACTGCTGCTTCCAGAGCTTATTTCATGGTCCTTAGTCTTTATCAGCAATTAAAAGATCTGGCCTTTTAGTTCTCAGTATTGGCTGCAAAACTGAGCTTCTCAAATAAGGTCAACACAAGGCGGCACAGTGGTTGGCACTGCTGCCTCACAGCGCCAGGGACCTGGGTTCAATTCCGGCCTCGGGTTACTGTGTGGAGTTTGTATATTCTCCCTGTGTCTTCACGGGTTTCCTCCAAGTGCTCCAGTTTCCTCCCACCCTCCAAAGATGTGCAGGTTAGGTGAATTGGCCATGCTAAATTGCCCCTTAGTGTCCCATGTTGCGTAGGCGAGGGGGATTAGTGAGGTACAGGTCTGGGTGGGATTGCCCCTGCGTGTCAGGGAGATTACGTGGGGTTACAAGGATAGAGCCTGGGTGGGATTGTTGTTGGTGCAGACTTGATGGGCCAAATGGCCTCCTTCTGCAGAGTATGGGTTCTATGACTTTAAGGATCCATTGTTTTAGCACAATATTATATATTGTATAGGTGATGGCCTAGTGGTATTATCACTAGACAATTAATCCAAAAAATCAGCAAATGTCCTGGGGATGCGGATTGAAATCCCGTCATAGCAGGTGGTGGAATTTTAATTCAATAAAAGATATCTGGAATTACGAATCTACTGATGACCATAAACCATTGTCAGAAAAACCCATCTGGTTCACTAATGTCCTTTAAGGAATGAAATCTGCCATCCTTAACTGGTCTGGTCTACACATGACTCCAAAGCCACAACAATATCGTTGACTCTCAGTTGACCTCCAAGAGCAATTAGGTAAAGTATTTATTAGTGTCACAAGTAGGCTTGTATTAATTAACATTGCAATGAAGTTACTGTGAAAATTCCCTAGCTGCCACACTCTGGCGCCTGTTCAGGTACACTGTTTGGGTAAATGAAGGAGATTTTCATCGACTTCAGGAAGCATTGAGAACGTACCCCTGTCTACATCAATGGGGACCAATAGAAAGGGTTGAGAGCTTCAAGTTTTTAAGTGTCCAGATCACCAACAACCTGTTCTGGTCCCCCCATGCCAACACTATAGTTATGAAAGCCCACCAATGCCTCTACTTTCTCAGAAGACTAAAGAAATTTGGCATCTCACCAACTTTTGCAGATGCACAATAGAAAGCGTTCTTTCTGGTTGTATCACAGCTTGGTATCGCTCCTATTCTGCCCAAGACTGCAAGAAGCTACAAAAGGTCATGAAGATAACCCAATCCAACCTGCAATCCTCCCATCCTTTGATGCTGTCTACACTTCCCACTGCCTTGACAAAGCAACCAGCATAATTAAGGACCCCACACACCCTGGACATTCTTTTTTCCACCTTCTTCCATCAGGAAAAAGATACAAAAGTCTGAGGTCACATACCAACCGACTCAAGAACAGCTTCTTCCCTGCTGCCATGAGACTTTTGAGTGGACCTACGTTGAATTAAGTTGATCTTTCTCTACACCCTAGCTATGACTGTAACACTACACTCTGCACTCTCTCCTTTCCTTCTCTATGAATGATATGCTTTGCCTGCACAGCACGCAAGATACAATACTTTTCACTGTACGCTAATACATGTGACAATAACAAATCAAAGCAAGCCAAGTACATGCAGGGCGAATTTAGCATGGCCAATGCATCTAACCATTATGTCTTTTGGACTGTGGGAGCAAATTGGACCACCTGGAGGAAACCCACACAAACAAGGTGAGAATGTGCAAACTCTACACAGACGGTGACCCAAGCTGGAATCGAACCTGGGTGCCTGGCACTGTGAGGCAGCAGTGCTGACCACTGTGCTACCGTGCCACAATTAGGGATGGTTGATAAATGCTGGCAAGTCAGTGAAGCTTATATCCCATGAATGAATAAAAAAAATCCTATGAATATTATACCCAATGTTTATTCAGTAAGTCTGGGATCTATGTGAGGGTTTAAGTGGACTAGACCTGGACCAGAAAAAAACGATTTTATAAAGTAGTCCAGTTGATGAATATATTTATTTTCCATCACGTGCTGACCATGACAGCAGGTTCGTGCGAAAATCAGCCACCAAGAATTATAGACCAATCAATGCACATCCAAAGATGTGCAGGTTCAGTTGATTGATCAAGCTAAATTGTCCCTTTGTATCAGGGGATTTGCTGGGAAAATATTGGGGTTACAGGGATAGGGCCTGGGTGGGATAGTTGTTGGTGAGGACTTGATGGGCCAAATGGCCTCCTTCTGCACTATAGTAATTCTATGATTCTATTATTCTGAGGCCATTAAATTCCCAATCCACAGTGATCTTGAGTAGTTTGTGCACTTTTATACTTGGCACATGGGCCTATTAGCCAGGAGGCCTTCCTGTTTTTCATTAATTCTTTATCCAAGGTGAGATAGAAGGCTCTGAAGATATTAGAAATATGAAGAGTTTTATTGTGAGTTGGTTGTTGGTGGATTTGAGATTTTTTTTGACATATTTTGATTGTTTTTGGATAATTCACAGATTGATAAACGTCTGTAGAGACTTTCTGCAGAAAGGCCCTGTCAGTGCAGAGATTATCTAGGGAGTTGTGAACTCTGCTGAAGGGACCTCCTCCTCAGAGTAGGAGAGGGCCTGTAGGGAGAGGAGGCCAATTGTCTGCAGGCATTTCCTCAGAGCCCGCCCTCTGGATCAAGAGGTGCAACCGGCAGAGGTGAAGGGCCAGCAGGATTTGCAAGGGACAAAGATCAGGACAGGGTGCCAATATCCAGCAGGTAGAGTTACAGGGAGCATTCACGCTACCTGAAACTGAGAGAGGGACAATGCTGAAAAAGGCTCTGCTGTTCCAAAGAAACTATCCCTTCTATTTGTATAATGATTGACCTCAAAACAGCCTCACTGTGCCAGTGTAGGTGATAGTGGCCCTGCATTTCCATGCCTCAGGATTGTTCCAAGGATCAGTGGGCAACGTCTGTGGAATTTCACAATGTAAGAAGTTTCACAACACCAGGTTAAAGTCCAAACAGTTTGTTTGATAGTAAATCCACACACGGAAACCTTCCACACACCTAATGAAGAAACAGTGTTTCCGAAAGCTTGTGGGTTTACTATCAAATGAACTGTTTAGACCTTAACCTGATATTGTGAGACTTTTTACTGAGTTTACCCCAGTCCAATGCCGGCATCTCCACATCATGAATTTTATAATGCCTTTGCTGTTTCTTTGAAAGATGTCCATTCCCCTTGCTGTACGCAAACTGTTTTTTTTTTGCTTACATTATACGGTGATTACACTTCAAACATACCTCATTGGTGCAAAAGTATTTTAGGATGAAGTTGTGAAAGGCACTACATAAATGCAATTCTTTCCACGTTGACATCCTTCCTAAAGTGTGATTGGTGTCATTGATGGGGCAATTAATCATTTTCATTCTGTCTGGGAATTGTGGTGTCATTATATACAACCATCTATGTGATGAGGAGTGATTTGCTGTACTCGCAATCAAAGGAACTGCCTGAATGGAACATTTCCCCCTCCTGGTTATGGTTGTTAGCTTCTTGACTGAGCCCCTTTTCCTGGTGAAAACTGTTTTAACTACAGGAGGCAAACATGATCTGGATCGTATTCAATAATGACTCACTGGCCGGGATTTTACAACATCGCTCGAGCGATGCTTGTAAAATCCTACCCAAGTCCAACAGAGAATCGTGATCTGTGAGTCTCGCCCACACAGGTTCCAGGCTGGGTGTACCGATAACATTCCAACCAGTGCGGTCTTGATAGTAATGCAAATACAAAAATAAAGGCCCTGCTCTTGACAGAGGCTGGTTGTGTAGACAAGGTTTGGGAGAGTTGGTCATGAGTTCTGATGGGAAAACCAGAGGTCTAAGTTGATCTGCAACTGTGAAGTTTTAACTGTTCTCTCTTCGCCTTATGACTTCTCTTCTTGACCTGTTCCTCACTCAGTAGTCAATCAGATTAGCAGGATTGGCTTCCAGTCAGGCAAGAAGGACTCCAGACGCAGAAGCAGTTAAGGAGTGCGCTGGTGCTTTTGGGAGTGGTGGGTGGGAAGCCTAATTTCCTGCCCACAAACCCAAAGGATTGGGGCTGGGGTCTGATCCACAATCACCAGGGTTTTTGTATAGGGTTGGTCTGATCCATAGAAGAGCTAGTAGATAGGCCAAGGGAAGTATTCTTGTTCTAGCTGGTTCATATATGGTTTTTTAAATATACTTCTCCCTTGAAACTGTCCTCACCTGCCTTCAACAGTTGAATTTCCAGAGAGCTGAGAAACCTAGCTAGCAACAGCTAACTCTGCAAAACAGGTTAAATGAGAGGCTGCAGATTCAGTAAAACATTTACATTGCCAACCCCCCCTTCTCAGAGTGAGTTTAATGGCCACTGCTTGTGCTGCCTCCATTAAACCCAGAAGTGAGTGGGTGAGAGGCAGGTCAGGGTCAGGTTTGAGACAATTAAAATTGTTCACTTTCTGATCCAATTCCAACTCAGCTATTTATGAGGGTCAAAATTCACCTCAAACAAATAACTGATTTGATGCATTTCCCTTGGCAATGGTCCGGTGACATTCTCAAAGCACCCATTGTCCATTTAATGTTACATAAAATTGCTACAACTCTGGGAATTAACCCCTTTTAAATCAGATCCTACTTCATATCAGGACAAAAGAGTCTGGGACAAAATGACAGAGATGATAGCAGAGATTATTTTAGCTTCCTCCGCCAAGAGGAGTGTGGCAATAGTGGCCCTAAAATCACATTGCAGCAGTCACGGTCTTGTTTCACTGGCTTGAGGTTGTCAGTCACTCTGTGACAGTGTACCGTGTACACCTCAGAGGCTATCTCTGCAGTGAAGCAGAGGCAGTTCAATGTAGCATGCATCATAAAGCGCCAACTGAACAATTTTATCCTGCTTAGGCACGACTAATAGCGCTTTCAACCTGATTTATAAGCAAGATAAATCTAAATGGAGACTAATCCTGGTAAACATCTTAAGTAGAAAAAGGAACAGCAGCATAAATAAAGTGAAAGAGTGTCCGCATGATTTCCAGATAAAAACATGTTAAAATGTATCAGCCACCAAAGTTACAACAGGAGAAAGCTTAAAAAAAACTGCAGGTTTGGTCAAATATTGGGTTTTGTGAAGATGTCAATGATTTGGAAAGAAGGAAGACTGAGGGTTTTCAGGAGATACTTTAAATGGATTTATGGATTTAAAAAGTATTCTTAATGTAAAACCTTGATTAGGCTGCATTGGAAGTACTGCGTGCAGTCCTGGCCTCCACACTACCAGAAGGACGTTGAATCTTTGGAGAGAGTGCAAAGAATGTTCACCAGGTCTCGAGGGTGTTGGCTATGAGCAGAGATTGAATAAAGTAGCATTGTTTTCACTGGAAAGACAGAGGCTGCGGGGAAATCTGATAGAACTCTATAAAATTATGAGAGGCGTAGACAGGGTGGATAGCCAGAGGGTTTTTCCCAGGGTAGAAGTGTCAATTACAACAGGGCACAGGTTCAAGGTGACAGGGGGAAAATTTAACAGAGATGTGCGGAGGAAGTTTTTCATGCAGAGGGCAGTGGGTGCCTGGAATGAGCTGGCAGAGGAGATGGTGGAAGCAGGCACATTGGCATTTTTAAGAGGCATTTAGATGGGTACATGAATAGAGCAGGAATAGAGGGATGCAGATTGAATCAAGGCAGGAGGTTATTTTGTTTAGTTAGGGCAGCATGATCGGCAGAGGCTTGGAGAGCCGAAGGGTCTGTTCCTGTGTTTGTCCTTTGTTAAATTTATTTGATCTAATTTTCAAACTTGCTCCTCTGCTCCTAATGAGTTGTTCCATTGATTATGTCGTGCATTGAGTCTCATCTTGACTCCTTGTTTTACATGTTTGACTCAGTCAGCGGACCAATCCATACAAAATAATGGAAATCATAATTCCGATGATAAAATTTAAAGCTTCTTGAAAAACGAAATTTAATAACAAACTCATTATCCAGTGAAATTGCTTTTTGAAACATGCTGCTGGGAGGTTTTTTTTTAATGTTTCACAGTGAATAAAAACCTGTACAATTTTTAACTGGAATTTTAAGGGACATCCTGTGTGAAACATTAATATTTTCACTGCAGTCAACATCAGTAAAGGATGAGGGTGAATCTTGACTGCCACACCATTTAAATTTTCAAGTGATGGAATCTGTGACTCATGTCAACAAGTGAGCAGGTGAAGCTCTCCCCAAACTCCCCAGATAAATGCAAATGCAATCACTGCTCAAACTATTTAGTCCACATTGGAACAACTTTCGTCAAGATTTGGGAAACAAAAGATAGGGCAAGATCTTTTGGCGGGTTCGTGACAATTAGTGGCCACTGAATCTAATCACTGCCACCTTCCCACATCAACCCTAAATGCCATCAATTGAGTGGGCATATAACAACCATTTAAGGAACTCATTCTGAAGTCACTGGTATGAAAGGGCAAGTAAGGTGGAGGTGGGTGGTGGGGTGGGGTTTCACTATACAGGGAGTACAACAAGCAAACCAATGTGGGAGTGCTTATCATCTCCCGGGGATAGGGTGAGGTGGTTTGCCTGGTTCAAAGCCATTCAAAATCCATCCAAAGCCATGCCAGGGTGGCACAGTGGTACAGGGTTAGCACTGCTGCGTCACAGAGGCAGGGGGCTGGGTTCGATTCCCGGCTTGGGTCATTGTCTGTGCGGAGTCTGCACAGGTTTCCTCCGAGTGCTCCGGTTTCTTCCCACAGTCCAGTGATGTGTGAATTAGGTGGATTGGCCATGCTAAATTGCCCCTTAGTGTCAGAGGGCCTAGGTAGGGTAAATACATGGGGTTATGGGGATAGGGTTTGGGTGGGATTGTGGTTGGTGCAGGCTCAATCCTTCTGAGTTGTAGGGATTCTATGATTCTATAATCGAGGGACTCAGCAGTGGGAAGGCCTTGGGTTTACTGAGAGGCACATCCTCCCCACCCCAACAACTCACCTTGCTACCAACTCTCCTCCATTCCCCCACAAACCCCACCCTGAAACAACCTTCTGCCATTACCTCACCTCTGGCTCAGTATTTAATGACAATACTAGGCCTCGATTGGGTTTGCAACCACGGCCTCCCCAATGGCACTGACGTTCAACAGAGCTGCCGATCTCTGATTGGCTGGCAGCTGTCAGTGGGCTTGATCTTGGCGGAAGGACTGCTGCTGGTCTAGTGGAACAAAACATGGTGGGCCTTCCAGAAACGAAGCGACACAGCGCACACTAGCCAATGGCCATGACCTCTCTTTCCTCCACAACATTCCACCCATAATTTCAGAACAAGTAAATCTGTTAGATAATAGTTCTATAACAAAGAAAAGTTAATGATAAATTACAAATTATATTAATAATAAATTAAGCTACAAAACCCGTTAACAACAATTTGGATCAGTTATTATTATTGTCAGGATTACGCAATGCAGCTGTCACTGACAGAAAAACGAGGATTGCCCAATACCTGCGGATGGAACTATTATTTATCTTCTTTCTGAATTGCTAGGGAAGGAAAGAACCCTGTTTTATTCTCAGTTGCATTGCTGTTCCATTTGCCCAAGGACAAAAATTAAATCATGGTATGTAGCAAACAGAACAGTGGTAAATGTGATGTGGAAGCCATTGGGGAAAGTTCTGCTTCCTTGACAGGAATCATTCATTTTTATATTATTCCTTAAACATAGCAAAGAACATTAGCAGGATAAGCCAACCAGCAAGACTGATGGAAAGGAAAATTTTGTGCTTTCCTGAATTGCCGAATTGTGCTTCTTTTTTTCTTCCACTTATGGTTCGATAATCTCACTGGTTAATGTACTCAGCACATTAAAATTACGTTTACGCATTACTGAATGCTGGGGAATAAGGAATTTGTCTTGTTGTATCATTGCAATTTCTACCTATTGATTACTAGCATTTATATTCAAAGATAATTACACATATAACTGTTTTACATGTTCATATAATATTACTAACTTTAGGAAGTAATGATTGTAAGTGCAATTTTGAATACTGCCTTGAGGTCAATAATTACATACGATAAAAGAGGTTTCAGTTAAAAGGTTGCACTTCTTAGACGGTCTATATGAAAAGTGCGATTTATGGAAATTGTTGATCATGTTTGGTTATGGAGCCAAAACAGCACTTACCAAAATATATGGAAACTAATCACTTCTTAGCCTTTTGGCTAAGATCAAGGCTAGAATTTTACCAGCCCAATCACCACAGGAATCGGAGCAGGCGAGGGGCAGAGCATAGAAAGGTCTGTTGACCTTGGGTGGGGTTTTCCAGTCTCGGGTCGAGTGAGGCTGTAAAATCCTGCCCCACGTGTCAGATCAAGCCCAAGATAGGGTGCACTGCCTTACCTTGGATCTTGTTTCTGTCTCTTGTTGAGGATCTTGAATGGGATTCAATTGGATTTTGAATTTGGTTTTTGGAGCAAGTAGACAATTGCCTGGTCCACTCTGAGTATTGGCTTTGTAGCTTTAAGGATGGAGTAAAAAACATCTATTCTTATCAGTTTAATATCTGATACATCCCTTATCTGGGGACCATATATTAAATTGATGTCATCTTGATTTAAATTCCTGAAAGGAGTTGATCCTAAGTTCCTGAGAAACATAAAACACAACAAAAAAGAAGCAGGGAAGGTTCAAAGTGAAAAATGATTTGTTCAACTGGTTTCATAGGATGGTGGGACCTCAAAAATGCTTTGTTTAGGTGAACTGTGTCGATGCAGATCCTGACTGTGCTATCTTTCTTTACCATACATACCATCACAGAAACCCACTCTGTGGCTTCATCAAGTAGGGCTATGACACCCAATCTCATCATTCAATTAACTTCAGTAATTACCTTCTGTTTCATGATAAGTGGCACTCTTCTTGGAGCACAGACAATGGGCATTACTCAGTCATCCAGCCTCATGTGATATAACGGGCAAGTCCCCAGTAATATCACAGCTGAGTGCGTCTTTATATTCTAGCATCTCTGGGGCTTGGAGGGTGTGTACATCCAGCCCAAAGTAGATTAGCCCCATTTTGATTCTGTCCCAGTGACCGAACGGCAGTTTGGCATCCTGATCAACTGCTTGGAACCAGAACTTACCCTGCTGCAGTGCAAGGTGATTATGCCTGCAGTGTGTATGGTTTGTCCATCACATGTAACAAGATTTACTTTGTAGAATCTAGTGCAACACAGGGCTCAATTTCCCAGACAAGCAACTTCAACAATACATTGCATTTGTGCTGATGTCGATTTTGACTTTTAATTTGACATTGCCGTGAGCAATGTTCAATATTGTGAGTATCTCACCTTTTCCCGTGATAAAGTCGATACTTTCGCAGTGGAATATTTTGAAGAGTTTGATTGCTCTGGTTGTTTTGATTTACCTCCAGCTCATTCACTTTTTCATGAGTTGAATCTTGAGGAGGTAGCCAGCTGCAAAGTGACTTGTGATAGTGGCAAGTCACTCCGACTTTGACCTTCCACATCTGGCAAAGTGATTCCATTTGCCATGGTTATTGCAGCATTTACTAAATGCAAAGCATGCATCTCTTTTTTATAGGTGCTGGCCGTTGCAGTTTGGGCAGGGTGTGTTCTCTACCTAGAAAACTTCCGTTTCTCTCCTTAATTCCTTGGCGCTCCTCTCAGACTGCTCACTTAGCATGTGGATACTAATAGCTGATTCTAACAGGAGATATTTTTCATGGAATAACTATTTGCACACAACATCATTCTGTATTCCACACACTACGCGGTCTCTTATGAGTTCATTGATGAAAATACCAAATATGCATTATCTTGTCAAAATTTTCAGTGTTGAGCTATATAGTCGTACCGATTCATTGAACTTCTAGTTCATGGTGTTAAAAAAAATCTGCCAATTATGACATATTTTGCAGACACACACATTCAACATTTTTTTATTTGTACCTCGGGGTCCTCATTGTCTTCCTCCTCCCTTGGAAAATGAAGGATTCAGATTTGCCCCTGGGCCACTAGATTCAACAGGGCATATGCAATAAACCTCTGTTTATGAGGGTGATCCCCCGACCCTGCTCCCCAATTAGTTCTGCAGATTATGTGACCCTTATTCTGCAGATTGATCCTTAAAGGAACAATCGCCACACTTGTACTTTCTTCGATTTATCAGAGAGGCCAGCATGGCAGTAGACGTGATATTCCTTTTAATTTTTTTTGCCAACTCCTGACATCATGTAAAGTTGCTGGGTTGTATAGGGATGATGACCAAGGACTTAAATGGTTTACTATAAGATTTTCAGCAGCTCCTACATACCATGCCCGTAGCCACCATCGTGAGACCTCCTGCACTATTGACATGTCACTTCCTGTCTGGTCACGGCAATACATACATGAATATACTATCTACAGAGGATATTGGGATACCATAGTAAACAGCCTTCCAAATAAGGACCCAACTGAACACCTGCGGGGCCCTGAGAGCTCTCAGTGATGTTGAAGTTTAGCACAATTAGTGCTGTTGCTCAAGTATAGTTTAGGTTTCTGGAGATGACAGGGATCATAACTCATGTTGGTGTGGAGGTACGGCTTATGTATATGTTCCCAATGGGATTTCAGGATGCTATCAGGTCATCAAATAAAGGCATTTCCTGAAAGTTCATCTCCTATGCATTCAACCACTCTGGGTTGTGACCTCCTTTTATTCCTGCCTCCTGTTGGAGCGGCATGGTGGCAGAGTGGTTAGTGCTGCTGCCTCACAGTGTTAGGGGCCCGGGTTCAATTCTGGCCTTGGGTGACTGTTTGTGTGGAGTTTGCACGTTCTCCTCTTGTTTGTGTGCATTTCGTCCGGGTGCTCCGGTTTCCTCCCACAGTCCAAAAATGTGCGGGTTAGGCAGATTTGCGATACCCATAGTGTGCCAAGATGTCTGGATCATTGAGGTAGATGTGTGGGGTTATAGGATAGGGCGAAGGAGGGGCTTGTGTAGATGCAGTTGCAATGGCCCATATGGCCTCCTTCTGCACTATAAGGATTCTATGATTCCTGGTCCTCCTCCAGAGAGACTGAAGAGAGACTTAGTGGTGCATCCATGCTGCTCACTCACTGAAAGACTCTGGAAAAGTATCCCCTGCTGTATCCATCCCATTAACAGCCTGCTTTCTCTGATGCTTTTACACCAGCTTCACATGTTTTAAAATTAATACAATACAGGAATTTAGCAATTTTGCTCAATAAGCAAAAAGTAGCATCCATATTGGTCAGTACATTCAAGTCCCTAAGCTAAAGTGAACAGCCACTCCATTAACATTACGGAACAGAACTAATAAAATGTTATTAGAGTGAGCACTAGTTCTAACCCTCAAGGTGAATTGTATCCTGTTGTTTGCATGAGGCTTTTGGAGGGAAGGTTTTATCTTGGTGCAGCGAGAGTGAGTAAAGTGGAAGTAATTGCTTATTACCTTCTTTAGCGCAGTAGCAGCCCTGTGCGACATAACCAAGTCTGCTTCGTCTTGAGTCAAATATTTCAACCTGGTGCTGAGTCGATCAGAATACAAGTGCAGTAACTGTGAAGTGTGCAAACGTAAGCTTTATAGAGAAGCAACAAGGAGATCTCAAAAAAACCAATGGAATTGAGGACTGCAATCAGAATATTTTGGATACTATTTGGATTATATTTTATTCACTCATGGTACCTGGGTATCACGGGCTGGCCAGCATTTATTGTCCATCCCTAGTTGCCCTTGAGAAGGTGGTGGTGAGCTGCCTTCTTGAACTCCTGCAGTCCACACACATCACCCAAGGCCAGAATTGAACCTGGGTCCCTAGCCCTTGAGGCAGAAGCACTAACGCCTGTGCCACCATGCCGCTCCAACAGGAGGCAGGAACAACAGGTCACAACCCAGAGTGGTTGAATGCATAGAAAGTGAAATTTCAGGAAACGTCTTTATTTGATGACTTGATAGCATCCTGAAATCCCATTGGGAACATATTAATAAGCTGTACCTCCACACTAACATGAGTTCTGATCCCTGTCATCTCCAGAAACCTAAATTATACTTGAGCAACAGCACTCTTAGAAGTGTTCTGCAGCAACTGTGTTAAACTTCAACATCAGTGAGAGCTCTCAGGGCCCCGCAGGTGTTCCAAAGGCATACAGTGAAAAGAATTGTTCCTTGTGCGCATAATGTCCTCTGTAGTTGACCCACAATGCCATGAGGGAGGGAATTCCAGGACTTTGACCCAGTGACTGCAAAGGAACGGTGGGTGATATATTGAAAGGTGCTGTCGAAGGATCTTTGGTGAATTGCTGCAGCGCATCTTGTTGATAGTACACACCACTGCTACTGAGTATTGGTGGTGGAGGAAGTGGATGTTTGTGGGTGTGGTGCCAATCAAGCGGACAGATTTGTCCTGGATGGTGTCAAGCTTCTTGAGTGTTGTTGGAGCTGCACCCATCCAGGCAAGTGGGGAGTATTCCATCACACGCTTGTCTTGTGCCTTGTAGATGGAGGGCAGGCTTTGGGAAATAAGGAGGTGAGCTACTTGCACAGTATTCCTCGACTCTGATCTACTCTTGAAGCTATTGTGTTTATGTGGCGAGTCCAGTTGAGTTTTGAGTCAATAGTAACCCCAAGGATGTTGACAGTGGGGAATTCAGTGATGGTAACACCATTGAATGTCAAGGGGAGGTGGTTAGAATGTCTCTCTATTGGTGATGGTCATTGTCTGGCATTTGTGTGGTGCAAATGATAAAGGACACAACACGTTGCCTGCTTTAGGGGAGGGGGCAACATACTAACAAACTGAGGATCCATCAGTCATGGAACACAATTTTGCAGACTTGATTTGATTTGATTTATTATTGTCACATGTATTGGCATACAGTGAAAAGAATTGTTCCTTGTGCGCATAATGTACACAGAGAAGGCGAGAGTGCAAAATGTAGTGTTACATAGCCATAGCCAAGGTGCAGTGAAAGATCAACTTAATGTGACTTGTCAATCAACTTAATGCCCATCACATGATGAAGAACATGTGGAAGGCTAAAGAAAGGAATCATGAATGCAAAGTAGCTTGTCTATGATATAACATTGTTCTGTATAGGTATAACTGTCAATTATTTTACATTGCAACAAATGAATATCCGAGGAGATTACCATTGCCAGCTACACTTGCCTGAAGATTCCCTGAAGAATATTATCGATTCAAAATTTATCCAGTAACTAGGTGGAAGTACAACATAAAAAGCAGATAATGAGGGTATTTCTGACTGACAAAAAAACCAGAAACATGATGTTGCACTTAAGAGATATTGAAGTCAAACAGTCACAATTTTAGTTGGAACGTCATCTTTGATATTTTAGTGGCAATGCATGTACCATACTTCCAGTCTCTGAACAATTCTTGTCAAGCCTTTTGTTTTGTGAATGAACATGACATTTGGAAAGGCTCCGTTGTTTGAAGGATAGTTGTGATTTGTGTAACTTCAATGGAGTAACACTGCACAGGAGCATTCGGACAAAGTTACATAAAACGCAGGCACTAATGGAATGCACATTAGCAATCAGTTGATTTTATAAGTAATATGATTTCATTTATAAACGTACTTTACAGTGTCTTTTGCTTCCCCCCTTTCTTTTCCTACTCTACCATTTCTCCCCATTCTTTACCTCATGTTCCTCCTCTTGAGCTGCTCACTGTATAGCTGCTGACATAGGTTGCCTTGTCATAATAGCGAGAATTTGTAGTATGTGCCAGACCACAATGTGTGTGGGCCATTCTGCAGAGTGTTACAGGGCCCTTTCACAGTGGGCCAGATAGTTGAAGCATTGTTTCAGCACATCATGATCTGCTCTATTCCATTCCATATGGCAGTATGTGTGAATAGTTGCGCACTGAAGCCATCGAACATGTGGCCAACACATAGAGAAGCATAGAAACTAGAAGCAGGAGTAGGCTATTTGGCCCTTCAAGCCTGTTCCACCATTCATTATGATCACGGCTGATCATCAAATTCAATACCCTGATATTCAATACTCTTCCTCCCAACCCTTTGATCCCTTTAGCCTCAAGAGCTATGTCTAATTTCTCCATGAAATCAGACAACGTTTTGGCCTCAATTACTTTCTGAGACAGTGAATTCCATATATTCATCACCCTCTGGGTGAAGAAATTTCTCCTCACCTCAGTTCTGAAAGGTTTACCCCTTGATCTCAAAACTACAGCCCGTAGCTCCAGACTCCCCCACCATTGGGAAATGTAATAGGGAAATTCCAGGGAGCAAGGGTTGCAGTAGAAGAGGAAAAAATGGAAAGAGTTAAACAGACAGCCTGACTGTAGTACCACACTCACTGCAGGCAGACACATGACAAATTACAAGTAACTACATCCCAGAAGGCACTAAACAGTCACACCCCAAATGAGGTCTTTCTGAGGTTACAGCAACAATAAGAGAATTGATACTACTTATCAAAACTCCACAATGTCTAGAGGAGCCATCGTGCTCTGCAAATTAATCGAGTGTCAGAGAAATGGGGACAATTAATACACCATTGAAATCAGCTGGATAACTACAGTGCTTTGATATTGCTAACAGGTAGACAAGATAAGTTTAGAAAACCATTAAAGATAAAGCACACAAGACAATGGATCAGCATAATGAGACCAAAACAGAACTTTAACAAATTTAAAGTAACAATATGATGACCTAATCGAAATGTAGCACTTTGTAAAGCAAAAACATATAAGGATGTGTAAGCATCTATGATGGATAGAGTAGCGCAGGAACAAGCTGGAATTACAGCTCTGAGTTCTGTTCTCCCTCATGCATGTTGGATAAAGCCATCTTTGTTGAAATTCTATGCAATCTCTGAAGACTCAGTTCATTCATTCCCCCCAACAGGAACATTCTTTCTGAATTTTATACATTTTATACATTTCTATGAGACCCCCTCTCACTCTTCTAAACTCCAATGAATATAATCCTAACCAATTTAGTCTGTCCTCATATGACAGACCTGCCATCCCAGGCATCAGCCTGGCAAACCTTCGCTGCATTCCCTCTATAGTATGAGGACTTCCTTCCTTAGATAAGAACATCAAAAACTGCACACAGTACTCCAGGTGCGGCCTCACCAACACCCTGTACACATAGCCCTCATTGCCCAGGAGCCACCCTTTAGTTTGTTGTAGTGGTTCAGATGCAGATTGCACAGCCGACTACTACAAAATAAATGCATCGTGACTGCTGCATCTTTCCCTGTTCTGATACGTGGCAGGGTTGACATGCGGAACCTGCCAAGCATTGTGCATCCAGTGCAATGACATCCTGCAGTGACAAGCGACATTCCCAGAAAAGTTATGTGTTAGTTCCACCAGTCTCTGGTAAGAGAGGATGAAATGTAGTTAGCTCTCATTAAATAAAGAACCTCATTGACCTCACTTAGCAACAATGGCAGAAAAATTGCAAGGTGATGCAAATATCTCCAGTTTGAGCCTAGAAGGAGCCAATCATATAAAAGTTCATCGCCATGTCATCTTCACTGCCCATGTTCCACTCTAAGTTTTCAGATATGGCCACAGCCATTGGGAGAATTCAGTGGGAATGTCCTTCCCAAAGTACAGACATCACTCACTTTGTTCCTCGCTGAGAATCAAGCAGGGGAGGTATTCCCTGAACATCCTGGGTAAATATGACCTCCAGCTGAATGTCCCATCTCCTTCTCCCAGCTGCTTGTCCAAATCTGCGTGGCCTCTGTTCATTCTCTCATACTCCTTTTCAAGCAGGATGTGTACTAGTCTGTCCATGTCTGGGAACAAGAGGGGTGACACAGTAGAACAGTGGTTAGCTTTGCTGCACAGCGCCAGGGACTTGGGGGTCAATTCCGGCTTCGGGTGATCATACGTGCAGAGTTTATATATTCTCCTCGTGCCTGCGTGAGTTTCCTCTGGGTGCTCCAGTTTCCTCCCGTACTCCAAATATGTATGGATTAGATTGGTTGGCCTTGTTAAATTGCCCTTTACTGTCAGGGGGATTAACGGGTAAATACATGGGGTTACTGGGATTGGGCCTGGGTGGGATTGCTTTGGCACCGGCTCGATGGGCCAATTGGCCTCTTTCAGCGCCAGAGGGAAACTATGATTCTAACATATTGTGCAGAAACATGAAGCCAACAAAATATCTTTCCATCCTTGCCACACCACCTGTGCAATTCTGCAACTTGTAACAATGATAGAAATGATCAAACACTCACAAATCTCAGCAACAGCCAGAGGGAATCATTCAGTCTTAATTTAGTTGTAGTTGATGAGGTCTTTAAAGAATGCTGGTGGCGATCTCCCTGCTGCTTCAGCACATGTTCAGCTTGGTGAGGTTAAGAAAGGGTATTACCTGGGGAGCTGAGCTGTACAAATGGCATCACAGGCTGACATCCTCTGCCTACTCTGCACATTAAGAAGTCTGACAACACCAGGTTTAAGTCCAACCAATTTATTTGATAGTAAACTCACAAGTTTTCGGGCTTTGTCTGGTATTGTCAGACTTCTTACTGTGTTTACCCCAGTCCAACGCCGGCATCTCCACATCATGACTACTCTGCACATTGGCAGAACTATCACGGCTACGGCTTTAAGCTGACTACCACCCAATTTTCACCTGTGGAGGGAGTTAAACCAACTAGTTTAACTTTCATAACTATTTCTTAAGACTATTATGCGGAACTACCAATACTGAGGACCATAAAAATCAAAGCACTTTCATGTGTTTCAATGGGCGGCACAGTGGCACAGTCGTTAGCACTGCTGCCTCACAGAGCCACTGACCTGTATTCGATTCCAGCCTACTGTCTATATGGAGTTTGCACATTCTCCCCGTGTCCGTGTGGGTTTCCTTCAGGTGCTCTGGTTTCTTCCCTCAGTCCAAAGATGTGCAGGTTAGGTTGATTGGTCATACTAAATTGACCCTAGTGTCAGGGGGATTAGCAGGGTAAAAAAGTGAAGTTACAGGAATAGGGCCTGGGTGAGATTGTTGTCAGTGCAGACTGGATGGGCCAAATGGCTTCCTTCTGCTCTATATGTGTTTTATTCTACTTATGTATTCAATATTTTGTTTGAGGGCCATGAATTTATTATTTATGTGTGTAAATGTTTGGTAAAATATAGTCAGTATTAATTAATATGTTTTGCTTTCAAGTGTATGTTAACTTTACAGAAATCTTCTTTATATTTAATCCAAGTCAAATGGAATGGGCCATGCATGTCAAACTGTTCTGGTTACTTATTGTACACAGTACAGACTGGGGGCTTCAGATTGTAGTTAGGAGATAGGACCTCATTCTCTCTGTCATCACTAGAGCTGCTAAGTTAAGTCTGAGGGGTATATATAACCAATCAATATGATCCAGAAAGGACTCTGAGCTGAGCAGTTATTACTTCTTCGTATCAAGTACATCCCTTAGCTTCATCCCATTCTCATACATTTTTAATCACATGCTTCAGTGATTTTATTATTTTGCCTGAGTTGTAAACATAGGCTGAAATTATTGCCACGGTTCGGGAATATTTAAGAATGCATATTTTAATCTTTCCCTGTTAATGAGATTGTTCCTTTTTTGTGAAAACTTGTATTTCCTTTGGTAAATAGGTCATATATGCTTCTATTAAATATTGCGTTGTTTACATTAAAACTTTGCTTATACTGAAAATTTTGTTGCTTGTGTCTCAACACGCTCCTTGTCCTATTTACTTATCATCTGTGCTTTCTGATCTACACTGAATCCCAGTTAAACATTGCCTCAGTTTTAAAATTCTCATCTTTTTTTCAAATTCCTCCATGAATCATTCCTCCCTGTCTTTGTAATCTCCTCTAGGCCCAAAAGCCTCAGAGGTCTCCATACTTCTCTAATTCAGGCATCTTGTGCATCCTCAGTTTTAATTGGCCCATCATTGGTTGCAATGCCGATAGCTGTCTATACGCCCTGAGCTCTGGAATTTCTCCTGTACACCTTTCTGGCTGAAAAATTTCCAGCCATTCCTGCTGGTGGGATCTTCCAGTCTTGCCAATGGCGCCCTCCTGCAGCACACTCCCCAGTGCTGGAGGGACCACCATTGGACCAGAAAGTCCTGCCATTGGCCAATGGTCAGCCACCTTTGCCACTGGAAAATACACCCTCGAGGGGCTGGAAAATCCTGTCCTTCATGTCTGAACCTCACTTTCTTCCTTTGACATAAGACTATAAGATGTAGGAGTAGAATTAGGTTACTCAGTCCATTAAGCCTGCTCTGCCATTCAATCATGGTTGATATGTTTCTTAATCCCATTCTCCCCTTTTTTCCTCATAACCTTTGATCCCCTTACCAATCCTGAACCTATCTATTTCTGTCTTAAATACACTTCGAGATGCTCCTTAAAACTTATATCTTTGGCAAACTTCTAGAAATCTGCCCTAATTTCACTTTAGGCAGCTTGATGTCATATTTTGTTTTATAATATCCCAATGATGCACCTTGAAATGTTTAAATCATGTTAAAGTTGTAGGTGTTATATATATTTATATATATATATATTTTGCAATTGCCATAGCTTTCCTGTAGAATGGTATTTATGTAGGCACGTCAAATCTCTTTTTCCCCACTATAAATGATTCTATTCAGCATCTTGTACAAATACAGGTAATGGATAGCAAAAGGCAGCTGAAGCTTCACAAGCCATCAGTCATCACAACTTCTGAGAGAGGAGCATTTCCTACCAATAATCTTATGAACACCAAAACTAGTCCATTAATGGGTAGAGGCAGGTTATAAATCAAATCATATACATGAGGGAACAAATACTTGAATAAAATCCAGCTACATTTTTCTTTTTATTTATGCAATATGTTCAGCCATGGGCTAAGGACAAATTTCCTTGCCATTTTCATAACCTTTTTTGCATTCACCACCTCCACATTCTAGATTCCAATTAATAACTTTGTTTTTCAGCCAAGTTGCATCTTCAGCTTTATTTCTTAAAAGCGTTAGGAGCGCGTTTTGTAAATTTAACACTATTTGTGTGCCGTTGAAGTGTTGCGGGATTCGAAGGGGATGCTGGTTTAGGACTTATGAGTAAGGCCACAAACATTTAACGGAATACAAAGCTTTATTAAATGAGCGCAAAAGCCCAGGGATAATGCTGAACCAACACAAAACCTTAATAAATAAAAAGCTAAATAAGTTTTTAAGTTTTTTAAAACTTTTAAAATTTATTTATTAATGTTACAAGGAGACTTATCGTTAATACTGCAATGAAGTTATTGTGAAAATTTCCCTAACCGCCACACTCTGGTGCCTGTTCGGGTACACTGAGGGAGAATTTAGCATGGCCATTACACCTAAACAGGACTTTGGGAGGAAACCAGAGCATCCAGAGGAATCCCACACAGATATGTGGAGAATGTGTAGACTCCGCACTGACAGAGGTCCAAGCCAGGAATCAAACATAGACCCTTGGCATGCAAATCTGAAATAAAAACAGTGCTGAAAATATTCAGCAGGTCTGGTAATACCTGGGCTAAGAAATACTGAGTTAACGGGCTTTAAAAATGGGTCTTCTCCATTAGAAAAATGCCAATTATAGAGTGAAATGACAGAAGTGTTTAAAAACTATGGTGAAATGGGTTAGAATAGACAGAAGTAATTATTTCTATTAGCTGAGAGGAAACAGATACAAAATCACACACTAAATAATTTGAAAAGAAGATAGGAGAGCATTCTTCATGTCGAGTGTTGTGAAACTGTGGAATTCACTTCCAGACTTAATATTTGAGACAGAAATAATATCGAGATTCAAGATTAGATTAGATTGGTGAATGAGCAAAAATTCAATGAAGAGTCACTGAAAGATAAATGTCTATCCAACTATTAATGCACATGACTGGTAAGCACTGGCAGGTTGATTGGGCAGGGTGCCTATTGCAACTTGTGTTGTTCATTATACTTTGTGATACATAATATAAACAAATTGCACCAAATTTGATCTCCCTCCACCATAATTGATATGTCACCCAGTTTTCATCAGGTCTGCAAGTGGGATGATAAATAAAAGCATTATATAATATCTGCCTTAATCGTGTAGCAACAATGAAGTTAGCTCAGCAGTGCTCTATCAAAGATATGGGGGCGATTCTCCCAGCTTGCTGCGCTACAGGAGCAGTGCAGAGGGCTGGGAGACATCAGCGGAGGCCGTGTAGCGGGCTTCCTGCTGGGCATAATGGCCTCTGTGAGTCTCTGGCCACCAGATTGCCGTTATTACCAACTTCACGCCAGAAATGGGCACGGAGCGAAATAAATTATTTCAATGGCCATTTACTTCTAATTAGCGAGCCCAGAGCTGGCATCTCCTCCTTCTCCCCATCCCACTGGGAGTGTTTCCCTCCAGCAGGGTTTGCAACAGCTCCCCACTAGCCCAACCCGGCTGGAGTGAAGACGGGCCATGCGGGCCCCCGAAAGGTTTCGGTGGTAGGTGAGGGTGCCCCCTGGGCATTGCCAGTTTGACAGCACCAGCCTGACCCCTTGAGCATTGGGCAGTGCCAAAGGGACAGGGCCGGAAGGGGGGCAATGCCTATAGATGCAGTGCTACCGTAGAGGTTGTGCTGCCATTCTACATTTGGGATCGTAGGCAGAGGGAGGGAGGCCAGCAATCGGAGCTGGCTACAGAGGAGGGGGCAAAGTCAGCCTGCCGGGGGCTCATGGCTGTGGGAGTGGGATTGGGGCTGCGGGGGAGTGTTGTGACTGCAGTGGGGAAGGTCGGGGCTGCCATTTGATGGGAGGGGGAGGAGATCGAGCTGATGGGGTTTGGTCACAGCTGGCCCAGATTTGTCAAGGAGGTTAGCGATCACGGGGTGGGCGGATCAGAGGGGCAACGGTGCGGGGTCATGAGCCTGGCCAGCAATCGAGCTGGCCAGTGAGCAAGAGTGCAGGTCTATTGTGCATGTGTCGATCTCCCCTCTGACAGATCGGCACATGCACAGTGGCCCACCCAGTGCTATGCTGCTGGCCTCTCCAATGGCAATAGGCTCTGCCCCAAATTTTCAGCGTGATTCCTGCTAGGGCACTCTGTGATGCAGAGTTTGGAGATTAATTTTGAAAATCCCACTACAAAAAATGGGATTTACTCTAATTTTTTACACAAATTCGGGAATTGGAATTTTTTTGGGGAGAATTCCACCCATTAGGGGGACTTTTTTCAGGCAAGGGGAACTGAGTTTGGGTGTGTATGGTGACTTAATTCCCCTAATCTGTATGTTAGGTCAGGCTCCTGAAACCATCCCACCTTCCTTTGGATTTCATCCAGATGAATTTGTACTTGAATTGTGAACAGACGTGCATCTGTCAAGTGAGCAATTAAATATTACAATAAGCAACTAAGCTGCGTTCTAACAAAGGATTCTGAATTTAACTGGCAGCAGATCTATTTCCTGAGCTGTGCGGTAGTCACCAAGAAGGGAGAACAGCAGATGATTCAATGAAACTGACACACTGCAAAGCCTTTGGCAGTCAAACTGAAGAGCTATAGCCATGGCCAGGTGAGAAGGTGCTGCCAACAGCACTCCTCCTCAGAGAATGCTTTCAAGGCATTCACCAAGTTAATAGCCAATTTCTTGGACGTCAATTCACCTTGGAATGCTTTTCGTTCCTTCACCATGGCATGGCCACAGATGATGCTGCTTTACCTTGCATCTCTGACCAACAGCAGCAGGAAAAACACCAACTACCTTTCCACAGGTACATACCAATTCACAGGGCAGGAGAGATGAACACAGAAACCATGATTGAAGGAGACAAGACCCCCCCCTGTAATTGCTGATAGAGGATCAGTTCTCTCATCGTATGTGAGCACCAGTACCTCAGCAGGTTCAGACTCCCACTGAAGGTCATTGTTGGCATTAGCAACATCCTGTAACAAGATCTTATTGCCAATGCGAGGTGCCCCAACCTCTTCTCTGAGGCTGATTTCTCTCTCCTCCTGCTAGGAGAAAGGAACATGGAGAGATGTGTTGGCATTCACTTATTTGGGTAGCAGAGGAAGACATTTTTTTTAAGCAGGTTAAGCAAGACACAGGTGGAAGAGAGCAATAGGATTAGGGTGAATATGAGGGTGGGTGAATCAGGTGGTGATGTGAGGTGGTGCCTGGAGAGAAGGGATTGATTTCAGATGCAAGATGGGTTGTTCAAAGTGTTGTAAAGGAGAATGATGGGAAGATAGAATATGGGGGGGGGGGGGTCACCTGGAAGTGTTATGCCACTCACATTTCACGTCCTGCCAATGCTGTGGATCCTCTTGGTGTGCTGTGCTCCAGTTAGAGGAATCACACTTCTGCTGTTGACTTCCTTGGTCACTTCCATTCATGCCTGATTGGTTGGAGAGACTGTCCTTGGGAAATATCACTTTACTGTAATCCCTCATATCCTGCAGTAAAAACTCCAGGTAAGAGAATGAGAACATAAGAACATAAGAAATAGGAGCAGGAGTAGGCCATCTAGCCCTTCGAGCCTGCCCCGCCATTCAATAAGATCATGGCTGATCTGTCGCTGCTCAGTTCCACATTCCCGCCCTCTCCCCATAACCCTTAATCCCCTCTCTTATCAAAAACCCATCAACCCGCTTCTTAAAAATATTTAGCGAGGCAGCCTCCACCACTTCAACAGGCAGAGAATTCCAGAGATTCACCACGCTTTGAGTGAAGAAGTTCCTCCTCAACTCCGTTCTAAACCGCCTCCCCCTTATCTTGAGGCTGTTCCCCCTCGTCCTACTATCCTTTCTGAGCAGGAAGAGTCTCTCCACCTCTATCCTATCCATCCCATTCAACATCTTATACATCTCAATGAGATCTCCCCTCATTCTTCTAAACTCTAACGAGTACAAGCCTAGTTTATTCAGCCTCTCCTCATAGCTCAACCCCCTCAACTCCGGTATCAGCCTAGTAAACCTCCTCTGCACTCCCTCCAAGGCCAAAATATCCTTGCACAGGTGCGGCGCCCAAAACTGCACACAGTACTCCAGCTGAGGGATGTGATGGGAGCGGGTGTGGCAGTGGGGGAATGGGTGCAGGAGAAACAGTCTTCCTAGGTCTCCTCTTCATTCTTCTGGAGGCTGCAGCCTCAAAACACAGTGGCCAAAATCTTATCTCCATTCACACCGGCAGGATTTCGCCACCCTGCTGCAGTGAATAGAGATTTGGCTGGCCCACCAAATTCTCTGACCTCGCTGCAGCGGAAGCACGATATGATCGGCAGGTAAGAACGCGCCCAAAGTCTAGATGACCCATTTGAACTCATACTTGGGTCACTTTAACGAAAAATCCTTTCTTTGGCGTAATCAATGCACAATCCCACTCGCCCTCTCCGATTGTTCGGGGCAACGAGGATGGGGTGCTAATGCCTTGGCTCAATTCAAATGCTTCAGCAAAATTCATGTGTCTGTTCATTGGGCTCCTGACCCACTAATGGTTCCGCCACTTTGGCAAGGGCTGTGATGAGATGAATGCACTCGCCATGGGTGTTCGCTTCACACTCCCCCGGAAGCCAGGCCAGCCAAATCTCTCTTCACTGCAGTAGGATGGGAAAATCATGCCAGCGTGAACAGTGCTAACATTCTTGCCAGTGTATTTTTAAAGAAGCTTTGAATTTGGAGATAATCGCTTGGTTTTATTAAAATGTGTTGCCAAGCATATTAGTGTTCCAAATATGATTACATATACAGAATTAGCACAAGGGCAAATAGCAATTATGAAAATTGAAATGTTTATCAACAAACCTTTTATAATAGTCCATTATATCTTTCAAGAGCAATGATGCTTCAGAATATTATCACCAACGTAACAGAAAACATGTTTTCCTTTAAAAATTAAGTTCAGTAGATTAACTTGTGGATATCATTTTCAAGCTATGCAACACACTGTACAGAATTCTCCCAAAAAAATTGTAAGTATCGAATTCATGTGAGAACTGGAGAAATACATGCTGTTTTTCTTCAGTGGGAGTCCAGACTCTCCCACATCCTTATCTACTTTCAATTGTTTTTGAAAAGCAATTGTAAACACTTCATGCGCAGAAGCCACCAACGCGAATATCATTAAATTTCAGTGGGGGTGCAGCCTATTCCCTCTGGAGAGGCTGAAATCAGTGCGCTGAGCAGGCCACCACGCAGTGCCAATCTGTCATTGCCGAGATCACCACATGTGCAGTGGCTCCATACAGCCGGCCTCCCATTGGCTGGCCAGCTCAATCGCTGACTAGCCCTGTGACCATCGCAACAGCGGCTCTCCGACCACCCCAAGACCCAATCACTGCCTCCCCAAACATTCCCAGGCCAGACTTGAGACCCTGGGGCCCGGCCCACTGCAATCTTCAGCACTGCCCCCCCAGCAGATCATTTCCCTCCCCCCCTGACAGTTACCCCCCCCCATAGTCCTGGCCCTCTCAGCAGGCTGACCGCGGGCGCACCCCACCTCCCCCCCCCCCCCCCCCCCCCAGCTTAACCCACACACCAGACCGCCCGGATCGCTGGCATCCCTCATTTCCCGTACCGATTCCAATTGCAGAGTTGCAGCGGGACTGCCTATCCCCACCGATTGCCCCCTAGGTCCCTTCCCCAACAGGGCCCGATGCTAGGCCTGCCCCCATATGCCCAGCCCCTGGGCACTGCCCCATGCCCAATGGGCCCAGGCTGTCTCTGCCAGGGTGCCAATACCCAGGGGCACCCCCACACCACACGACCCTCTCGGGGGCCCCGATTGACCCCCTTCACTCCAATGGCATTGGCCTGCTAGTTTCCCGCAAGTGGGGAGCTACTGTAAACCGTGCTGGAGTAAACCACGGGTGGGAGGCGCTAGCAAACCTGGAAACTGCTGTCCTAGGCCAACTACTTGAATAGCATTAAAATGACTATTTAATTGGTCTTTGCGCTTCCCTGCTGATTTCCAATGCAGAGCTGATGCTACCAGAAATCTGGCGCTGGGAGATGCAAGTGCAGCCTGAATGCACGCAAGATCCCTGTGAATCTAGGAATCCCTGTGGAGAGGCACATGAGCACAGTGGTTAGCACTGCTGCCTCTTAGTGTTAGGGACATGGGCTCGATTCCCAACTCGGGTCACTGTTTGTGTGGAGTTTCCATGTTCTCCCCATGTCTGCGTGGATTTCCTCTGGGTGCTCCGGTTTCCTCTCACAGTCCAAAGATGTGTGGGTTAGGTGGATTGGCCATGCTAGGTTGCCACCTTGGTGTCAGAGGGACTGGCTAGGGTAAGTGAATAGGGTTATGGAGATAGAGCCTGGGCCGGATTGTGGTTGGTGCAGACCCGATGGGCCGAACGACCTCCTGCACTGTAGGATTCTATGAAGCGCCTGCCACAAGATCCTAATGTTTTAGCACAGTGAGGTGGAGGAATCATCACTAATACGTTGCTAATGATTGTTCCATCTGTTAACAGCATAAAAGAATGCCAGTTTATTTGGCCTTCTTTTCTTTAGACTACAGCGAACTAGAGATCAGTTGGCTTGACATCATTTGTCAGGAAAATGCTGGAATTAAGGCAGTTTTCACAAAGCACTTGAAAAAATCATCGTACAATCAGAGAAAGTCAACACGGTTTTACGAAAAGGAAAACATATTTGCCAAATTTATTAGCGATGTTTTTAGTCCGTGGGCAGAATTTTCCCATCCTGCAGCCACAGGAATTGCAGCGGGTGGGACACGAGCCAAAAGTCTGTTGATCTCAGGTGGAATTTTCCAGTTTTGGGGTGAGTGCAGCCAGAAAATCCCACTCTCTGTCTAGTAGGATACATAAAAGGGAGCCGTAGACGCAAGCTGAAATCCTGCTGCCATTTACGCTGACGGTATTTTATGGTCCAACTGTTATAATCCCGGTCAAAAGCTCCAAGGATAAGAATAAACTGGGGGTTTTCAAGTGACGGATGCAGGGGCTGTAATACCACTGCAAGAGCCTCATCTATTTATGATCTGTATTGATGGCTTAGATAAAAAGGATCAAAAGTAATATGTGTAAGTTTTCCCAACAATAAAAAAGTGAGATGGAAATGCAAACTCCAAGTAAGACAAAAAGAGGCTGCAAAATATCAAACAGCAGAATAACTTTTAAAAGAAGTGAAACTTGTACATGTTAATATTCCCCTGGACTTGGCTGTATTCATACAAGGAACACGGAAGGTTAGCATACAGATAACAGCAAGCAACTAGAAAAACAAATGGCATCTTGGCCTTTATTTTAATGGGATTGCTGATCAAAATAAGGAAGTTTTAATCCAGTTACTCCAAGGCTTTGGGGAGACCACACCTGGATACAGTTCTGGTTTCCATTTCTAAGGAAGGATCTCCTTGTCTTGGAGATGGTGTAATAAAGATTCATTAAATTGGTTTATGGGAGGAGGCGTTGTCTTATGGTGAAAGGCTGCGTAAACTGGGTTTATACTCAGCTCCTGACCTCATTACAATCTTGGTTCAAACATGGACAAAACTCCAGAAGTGAGGTGAGAGTCACTGCCTTTGATATCAAGGCTGCATTTGACCGAGTGTGGCATCAGGGAGTCCGAGCAAAGCTGCTGTCAATGGGAATCAGGGGAATGCTCTCCACTAATTGTGGCAATTGGAGGCCAAACGTCTCAGCACGAGAACACCACTGCAGGAGTTCCTCAGGGGAGTGTCCTAGGCCCAACCATCTTCAGCTGCCTCATCAATGATTCTCCTTCCATCATAAGGTCAGAAATGAAAACGTTCACTGATGATTGCATAATGTTCAGCGTCATTTAGCACTCCTCACAGACTGAAGCCATCCATGTCCAAAGGCAGCAAGACCTGGACTATGTCCAAATGCCAGACAATGATATTCTCTGACAAGAGAATCTAATTTTTGCTCCTTGACATTCAATGGCATTACCATCACTGAATCTCCCACTATCAACATCCTGGGGTTCCCATTGACTAGAAATTGAACTGGACTGGCCATATGAATCATAGATTCATAGAATCTCTACAGTGCAGAAGGAGGCCATTTGGCCCATTGAGTCTGCACCGACCATAACCCCTATCCCCGTAACTCCACTTAGTTACACTGCTAGTCCCCCTGACACTAAGGGATAATTAACTATGGCCAATCAACCCAACCCGCACATTTTTGGACTGTGGGAGGAAACCAGAGCACCCAGAGGAAACCCATACAGACACTGGGAGAATGTGTAAGCTCCACATGGTCACCCAGACCAGAATTGAACCCGGGTCCCTGGCTCTGTGAGGCAACAGTGCTAACCACTGTGCCACCGTGCCACCCTAATTCCTGTGGTTACAGGAGCAGATCAGGAGCTAGGAATGCTGTGGTGAGTAATTCACTTCCCAACTCCCCAGAGCCTGTCCAAAATCTACAAGGCACAAGTCAAAAGTGTGATGGAACACTCTCCACTTGTCTAGATGAAGCTTGTCACCTTTCAGGACAAAGCAGGCCGCTTGATTAGCGCACGATACATGAAGATTCACTCCCTCCATCATTGATGCAGCAGTGTATACAACAGGCGCTACAAGAACTCACCAAGGCACCTTAGACATCACCTCCCAAAGTCATGACCACCACCATCCAGAAGGAAAAGGGCAGCAAAAAGCTGGGAACTATCACCTGGAAGTTCCCATCCAAATCATGTATCATTCTGACTTGGAAATATATTGCCGTTCTTTCACTGTTGCTGGTCAAAATACTGAAAATCCTTCCCTAACTGCACTGTGGGTGTAATTACACCAAATGGACTGTAGCATTTTCAAGAAGGTAGCTCACTAGCACCTTCTCAAGGGAAATTAGGAATGGGCAATGCTGGCTCAGACAGAAAAAGCCACATCTGAGAAATGAATAAAAAAAATACACTGTAGAGTTCAGGAGAATGAAAGATGAATTCATTGAAACATATAATATTTTGAAGAGGCTTGCCCAGGGAGTCTCAAACACGGGGACATTCTTAGGATAAGGGGTTGATCAATTAGGACTGAAATGAGGAGAAATGTCTTCACTCAGAGGGTAATGAATCCTCGGAATTCTCAATGTCAGAGAATTGTGGATGCTCTATCACTGAATATAGTTACAGCTGAAATAAACTAGCTTTTGGTCACACAGAGAATCAGGGGAAATGAGCAGTGAGCATGAAAATGGAACTGAGGCAGAAAGTCAGCCAGAATCATAGAACCCTACAGTGCAGAAAGAGGCCCTTTGGCCCATCAAGTCTGCACCGAACACAATCCCACCCAGGCCCAACCCCCACAGCACTATATATTATACCCACTAATCTCTCTCACCTAAGCATCCCAAAGCACTAAGGGGCAATTTCTTAGCATGGCCAATCAACCTAACCTGCACATCTTTGGACTGTGGGAGGAAACCAGAGTACCCGGAGGAAACCCATGCAGACACAAGGAGAATGTGCAAACTCCATACAGACAGTGAACCGAACCAGGAGTCGAACCCAGGACCCTGGAGCTGTGAAGCAGCAGTGCTAACCACTGTGCTACCGTACCACCCATATTGAATAACAGTGATTCTATTGAATCTCTGTAAAGATTCTATTGAAAATCATATTGAATAACAGAGCAGGCTTGAAGAGCCATATGGTCCATTCCTCATTTTCAGATGCTTTTGATACCAAATTATCCTAAATGTGTAGACTCCAGGGACTAAATTTTCCTGGCACTGTGTGGTAGACTTGGAAACAAGAACCGGGGAAATAAGGGAGGGTTGATCAGGAAAGATTCTTAATATATTCCCACAGCTGGAAGTTTTCCAAGCATGATCTGGAAATTGAATTGGATGCCCACTGAAGGGAAGGCAAAAAGTCAATTTATACGGTAATTTTGTCAGCAATGGAATGACTCCTGCCACATAGGAAGGGTGCTATCTTCATGGCAGTGGCCTACTTCTGGTAGACTGGGGTCCATTGTCCCAAAGAAGAATAGTGGGCAGAAAAAGCTTCTTCTGCAGCCCAAATACTTCAGTGGCATGGTGACACAGTGGTTTGCACTGCTGCCTCACCGCACCAGGGACCCGGGTTTGATTCCCAACTTGGGTTGCTGTCTGTGTGGCGTTTGCAAGTTCTCACTGTGTCTGCATGGGTTTCCTTCGGGTGCTCCAGCTTCCTTCAACAGACCAAAGATGTGCAGGTTAGGTGGATTAGCCATACAAAATTGCCACTTGGTGTCAGGGGGATTGGCTAGGGTAAATGGGGATAGGGCCTGGGTGGGAGTGTGGTCAGTGCAGACTTGAGGGGCCGAATGGCTTCCTTCTGCACTGTAGGATTCTATGATTAACAGGCTGGAGGGCTTTCACTGTTGGTCCAAGGTACCTTCTGGCTTTGCCTCTCTGAAACTTCTCTTTCAATTTTACGAACTAATAGATCTGTTTCCCCTTGCTAAGGTTTTGAGTAAGATATGTAGGACGCACGAGTAAAGGAATCTTAAGGCAGTTACTAGCATCAACCTGGAACTTACTACCCACAACAGTGATGGAAGCAGAGACAATGAGGTATCCTCAGTATCCCCTAACCACCCACGCAATTTCCATCTCTCTCAGTAGGACTGCCTAGAACTGTCATTCTCCGAGTGGGCCTGCATTGTGGGGCGCACCTAAAGAAAGCAAGTGCTACCTCTGGGAATTTTTCTCCGACAGGCTTGCTCCTGGAACCTGCTAGCACAGGATCCCGGAGTCCTGATGTCAGGGTCCCCGTGCCTGCAAAAGAAGTCCATTCTAGCGGTTTTGGTTTCCATTGTGTAAATGCCAGTACATAGAAGGTGCTCCATCCAGGAAGAAGTTTATCCTTAAAACTGCATTACCTATAGATGGATTTTAATTTCTAATTTTAAGTTATTGTTAACAGGGTCAAGTGCTGCACATCTTGACAACATATAGTAGTAGTTTATACAGCACTGATGTGTCAATAACCCCAATATTGCTTCTTCTGTGGATTGTATTTCATTATTTTGACCGATGAAAGAAAAGATGAACACTGAATATTGAGAAAGTTCATTTTATCTGAAGATTTTAACCTACAAAAATGAAATATTACTTGTGTAAATTTGTTCACAGGATGATATAATGGAATATTTAAGTTTATTTATTAGTGCCACAAGTAGGCTTACATTAATACTGCAATGAAGTTACTGTGAAAATCCTCTAGGCGCCACACTTCAGAGCCTGTTTGGGTACACTGAGAGGGAATTTAGCATGGCCGATGCACCTAACCAGCATGTCTTTTGGACTGTGGGAGGAAACTGGAGCACCTGAAGGAATGGGGAGATCGTGCAGACTCTGCACAGACAGTGACCCGAGCCAGGAATCGAACCTGGGCCCCTGGCACTGTGGGGCAGTAGTGCTAAACATTGTGCCACTGTGCCACCCCAAATTTATTATTCAAGGTTATTCACATTTAAGGAAAACCTTTTCATATGTGAAAAAACTGTTGTTTCTCCTCGCCACTCACCACATCAGTTCACACAGATCATGTGTTTTAAAAGCTATCATTTATCAGTTTTGTTTTGTTTTTATGTTAATTATAAATTTGGCTGTTTTTGGATAATTTGAATTCTGCACCCCATTAAGCACTGTGGTGGTTCTTGCATGTCATACTGTCCTTCACATTTCAGTGCTCTGCTAAGAAGTCATTAATACATTCCCTCCATATGCTTTAATTGCTAATATTCCATTACAGCAGACTGATGCTGCTGAAGGAGAAACACCAGATTGTAAACTTCCAGGAAATTACATTACTGAATCTATTTCTTGAACATGAAGGTTGTGAGGATAGCAGATTATAATGAGTCAATTTATGTTAACCCATGTCAGTAATGTAGAAATCTAAAGACCTAATATTATTGCAAGGCTGCTTTCAGATAGAACAGAATTTTGAAATCAAAATGTTATTTAACGGAGTAAAGCTGCAAGCTCTGCAAATGAATTTTAGTTTGTGAAAAGAAGCAAATGTTAAAAATCACTGTGGCAGGATATAATCAATCATAGGAAAGGAGGCCATTGAGCCCATCGAGTCTGCATCGACTCTCAGACACAGCATACCAACCAGGCCCACCCTGTTCTATCCCCATAACCCCATGCATTACCATGGCTAATCCTCCTAATTCATACATTTTTGGACACTAAGGGGCAATTTAGCATTGCCAATCCATCTATCCTGCACATCGTTCGACTGTGGGAGGAAACCAGGGCACCTGGGGAAAACCCATGCAGACATGGGGAGAACATGCAAACGCCACATAGATAGTCACTCAAGACTGGAATTGAACCCGGGTGTCTGATGCTTTGAGGCAACAATGCTTAAGAGCAGCTATGCAGAAAGAGGTTTTCCATTTTTTTTGCTCAGTAATCTTTTGTTTTAAAAGTGTAATAATGATATACAGCATATTACATAAACGTTCCTACTAACATTTTTATTTGAATATAAGAACTGACTGAAGAAAACAAAACTAACCCTTTAAAATAGAGAAATATTTAACCAGAAAAATAAAGATACAAAATCAAAATTTATTTTTAAAGTGAAGTTTATTTATTAGTCACAAGTAAGGGTTACATTAACACTGCAATGCAGTTACCGTGAAATTTCCCTAGTCGTCACAGTCCAGCGCTTGTTCGGGTCAATGCACCTAACTAGCACGTCTTTCAGAACATGGGAGGAAACTGGAGCACCCAGAGGAAATCCATGCAGACACAGGGAAAAGGTGCAAATGCTACACAATGATCCAAGACAGGAATTGAATCCAGGTCCCTGGCGCTGTGAAGCAGCAGTGCTAACCACTGTGCTACTGTGCACTTCACAGCGCCAGGTAAAGTGGTTATCACTGCTGCTTCACAGCCCAGTAAAGTTTATTTGCTTAAACCTAGAGAATCAGAAAATAGATTTTCACTGGTAACTTTTTAACCAAGATTTGAGTACGTTCTGCTGAGTGTAATGGATCATTTTATAGTAAGGACTTTTGAACAAAGTTTTGATAATACTATATAAACTTGGTGTTTCAGTAGGATGTCAGTCATCAATCAATGGTATTAGGTAACTTAGATACACTTTTAGTTAACAAATATTATCTTATGTCATTGTCATCATCAATCCCTGAAACAAGAATGATGACTGCCACGATTCATGATTTGTGTGCACTCAGGTGACTCAGCAGGTCAATCCTGGAGCCACAGGTCTTTGGGAAGAGAGGACTTGAGTTACGCTCAGGAAGGGAGGTTCTTGAGCCAGCGTTAGAAACTGACCATTTTTTTTTATTAATTCATGGGACATGGGCCTCACGAGTATGCCAGCATTTATTGCCCATCCCTAATTGCGCTCGTTCAGAGTGCAGGTGAGAGTCAACCACATTGCTGTGGCTCTGGGGTCACATGTAGGCCAGGCCAGGTAAGGACGGCAGAATTCCTTCTCTAAAAGACATTAGTGAATCAAATGGGTTTTTCCGATAATCGACTATTATCATCAGTAGATTCTTAATTCAAGATATTTTTTATTGAATTCAAATTCCACCAGCTGCCGTGGCGGGATTCGAATCCGGGTCCCCAGAACATAACTGAGTTTCTGGATTAAGTTTAGCGATAATACCACCAGACCATGCTTTTGCTGCGGAAAAAGCAAGAGGCACAGTGGAATCCTGGTTCAAGAAGCTCCTTTTCCCTCACACAAGTAGCTTTTATTCAAAGGTAAAAATATTTCAAAATCAGTTTCCCTTTAATGATGCAAGTCATAATTAAAATGAACCTACTCTGTCTGACTGGTAATGTGCGAATATTATTTCAAATTTAAATAAATCAATTCATTTGTATTGTTTTGCACAGGTCAAACAGGCAAAAATATAAAGGGCCACATGAGTGGTGAAATTAAAAGTAAAGAAATGAAGGCAATTATAAGAAAGCATCACAAAAGGCGATTAAAAATTCTAAAGGCCATCACAGGCATAACCGTAATCTCTATTCAGGTGCAGCCTTACTTTAGGCTGAAAACACAAGAGATTAAGAAATGATGGACCACAAAAAGGAAAGATAATCCATCCGTGTAGCTCATGACCACAGCTGTGTGAGATTTACTTAGCAGATGTCCTTGGATTGCGAGGTTGCTAAGAAAAATCCAGAAAATATGGTTTTTGGCATTCAGGTAGATGTAGTCAATGAGGCTTCACTGGTTGATAATTATTTTGGCATGTTTTCCTTCATGCAGCCCTGTGTAAACCGTGACATGCTGTGATTGAGATGCTTGTTGAAGATTCCTCCAACATAACATTTAGAAAGGTTTCATCAATGACTTCTGAACGTCTCCAGAACCAACATACAGAGGGCCCTACTCAGGAGGGTGCAACACTGGACCTACTCTTAGGAACCGAGGTAGGGCAGGTGACTGAAGTGTCAGTCAAGAAGCACTTTGGGTCCAGTGACCATAACTCTATTAGTTTTAAAATAGTTATGGGAAAAGATAGGACTGGTCCAAAGGTTATGGTCCTAAACTGGAGGAGGGCCAATTTTGGGGGCATTAGGCAGGATCTGGCATTGTGTGAGCCTGTTTAAAGGGAAAGGAATGACTGGCAATTGGGAGGCTTTTAAAAGTGTGATATCGAGAGTCCAGGAACAGTATGTTCCTGTTCTGGTGAAGGGAAAAGCTGGCAAGTTTAGGGATCCCTGGCTGACCAGAGATATTGAGGTCAGGAGAAAGAAGGAAGCATGCATTGGGTTTAAGCAATTGAGGACACATGAAACCCTCGATGACTATAAAATGTGTAAGAGGGAAATCAGGAGGGCTAAAAGAGGGTATGAGATGGATCTGGCAAGAAAGGTTAAAGAAAATCCCAAGAAGATCTATAGCTATATTAAGAGTAAAAAGGTGACTAAAGAGAGAATGGATCACCTTAAAGATCAGCATGGCTGTCTGTGTGTGGAGACACAGGAGATGGGTGAGATTTTTAATGAATATTTATCCTCAGTGTGGAGTACATCGTGGGTGCTATAGAAATTAGGAAAATAAGTGGTGATGTCTTGGGCCATGTGCATATTACTAGGGAAGAGGTATCTGAAGCCTTCAAGTGATGGATAAATGCCCTAGGCCTGATCAAGTTCATCCTTGGATCTTGTGAGAAGCTCGAGAAGAAATTGCAGAAACTTACTAACTATGTCTGGTGCATTCACACCTGCTACATATATAAAAGTTTGCGGATGATACTAAATTAGGTGGTATCATTGATAGCGAGGGAAGTTATCAAAAATTACAGGGAGATCTTGATCAATAAGGAAAGCGGGCCGATGATTGACAAATCAATTTCATTACAAATAAGTGTGAGGTTTTGCATTTTGGAAAGTCAAAAGAACAAAGAAAATTACACCACAGGAATGGGCCCTCCAAGCCTGCACTGGCTACGTTGCCGAACTGAACTAAAACCCCGATCTTTCAGGGGACCTTATCCTTCCATTCCCACCCTATTTATGTATTTGTCCAGACACCCCTTAAAACTCACTATTGTATCTACTTCCACTATCTCCCCCGGCAGTGAGTTCCATCACCCACCACCCTGTGTAAAAAAACTTGCCTCGTACATCTCCTTAAATATTGCCCCTCATACCTTAAACCTATCCCCCCTAGTAATTAACTCTTCCACCCTGGGAAAAAGCTTCTGACTATCTACTCTGTCCATTCCCCTCATAATGTTGTAGACTTCTATCAGGTCGCCCCTCAACTTCTGTCGTTCCAGTGAGAACAAAGTTTCTCCAACCTCTCCTCATAGCTGATACGCTCCAAGCCAGGCAACATCCTGGTTAATCTTTTCTGTACCCTCTCCAAAGCCTCCAGATCCTTCTGGTAGTCTGGTGACCAGAGTTGAACACTGAATTCCAAGTGCAGCCTGACTAAGGTTCTATAAAGCAACAACATGACATGTCAATTTTTAAACTCATTTCCCCAGCTCATGAAGGCAAACATGCCATATGCCTTCTTGACTACCTTCTCCACCTACGTTGCCACTTTCAACGATCTGTGTACCTGTACACCTAGATCCCTCTGCCCTCTGCCTCCTAAGGGTTCTGCCATTTACTATTTCCTACTTTTACTAGACCTTCCAAAATACATTACCTCACAGGATAGGACAGAAATAGTGAATGGTAGGGCCCTGGGGAGTAGCCAGGAAGATAGGGACAAGAACAGATAGACAGACTGGTGAAGAAAGTGTTTAGCACATTGGCCTTCATCACTCAGCGATTGAGCAGAGGAAATGGGACATTATGTTACAGTTGTATGAGTGGTTGGCGAGGCCGCACTTGGAGTACTTGTGTACAGCTTTGGACACCCTGTTATAGGAAAGTGCAAAGAAGATTTACAAGGATGTTGCCAGGACTAATGGGCTTGAAGTATAGGGAGCGGTTGGCCAGGCTAGGACTTTATTCCTTGGAATGTAGGAGAATGAGAGGTGACCTTTTTGAGGAGTATAAAATCACGGGGGGCATTGATAAGATGAGCACACATAGTCTTTATCCAAGGATAGGCGAATTGAAAACTAGAGGGCATAGGTTTAAGGTGAGAAGGGAAAGATTTCAAAGGAGCCTGAGGGGCACTTCTTCACACAGATGGTAGTGCCTATATGGAATGAGCTGCCAGAGAAAGTGGTTGATGCAGGTTCGATAGAAACATTTAAATAGCATTTGGAAAAGTAGATGGATGGGAAAGGATTAGAGGGATAGGGGCTAAACGCAGACAGTTGGGACTAGGTGGGAGGACACGATGGTCAGCATAGACCAGTTCGGGTGAAGGGCCTGTTTCCGTGCTGTATTGCTCTATGACGCTATGATTCTATGACCTTCCTTCCATCATAAGGTCTGAAGTAGGGATGTTTGCTGATGTCTGCACAATGTTCAGCACCAGCTACAACTCCTTAGATACCGAAACAGTCCATGTTCAAATGCGATAAGACTGGGACAATATCCAGGCTTGGGCTGACAAGTAGCAAGTAACATTCACGCCACACAAGTGCCAGGCAATGAGCATCTCGAACAAGAGAGAATCTAATTATTGCCCCTTGACATTCAATGACATTACCATCACTGAATCAACATCTGAGGGTTGCTATTGACCAGAAATTGGACTGGACAAGCTATATAAATACTATGGCTATAAGAGTAGTTCAGAGGCTAGGAATCCTGTGACAAGTAACTCAGCTCCTGACTCCCCAAAGCCTGTCCACCATTCTTAAGGCACAAGGCAGGAGTGTAATGGAATGCTCTCTACTTGCCTGGAAGAGTGCAGCTCCAATGATACTCAAGAAGCTCGACAACATCAAGGACAAAGTAGCCCACTTGACTGACAGCCCACTGACAAACGTTTACCCCCTCCAACACCAATACACATTGGTAGAAGTCTACAAGATATACTGCAAGAACTCACGAAGGCCTCTTAGACAGCATCTTCCAAGCCCATGGTGACCACCATGTAGAAGGACGGGTGACACAGTGGCTTGTTTCTTTCCACTCATTCCTACAAACTTACATTTTGCATGTTTTTAAACAAAGAATAATAGTTTATTCACAATCTAAATTACCCAATAAACTATTATTAACAATTAGTCATAATAAATTCCCTCGTACATCAGATTTTCAAGGAAGAATTGGGGCAGCATGGTGGCACGATGGTTAGCATTGCTGCCTCACAGTGCCAGGGACCCGGGGTCAATTCTGGCCTCGGGTCACTGTCTGTGTTGCACATTGCCCCCTTATCTGCATGGGTTTCCTCTGGGTGCTATGGTTTCGTCCCAAAGTCCAAAGATGGACATATTAGGTTGATTGGCCATGCTAAATTGACCCTTAATGTCATAAGGATTAGTAGGTTAAATACGTGGAGTTACAGGGATAGGGCGTGGGTGGAATTGTTGTCAGTGCAGGCTCGATTCTGCAAGAACCTTCAATAAGAACATTTCCCTTCAAGATCTGTGGTAAGAGAGAGACAGATGCACGCTCTGCCATCTGCAACAAAGTCACATACAGTTACAATGCAGCAGAGGGCTAATCGATGGTGGCAAGAAAAAACTGTGAAAGGGAAGACGTTGATTGAAAGCAGTTTAAGAGAGATACAAAAATTTAGAAACTCTTTGGAGAACCTCAAAGTGCATCTTAACCCATATGTCAAAGCTTGTGGAGCAGTGGATTAGGCATAAATGAAAAGTGGCATTAAGTGGAAGTCAACTAATCAGATTGACTAGGATTAGCCTTTCTTTTCTAGCTGTAGAAATCTATTTTCTAGAAGTCTCTTTCTAAAACTCAAGATGTTGTTCACAGGATAGTTCAATACAGATTAGATGAAAATAACGGAGAATGTTGAAATGGATGTTACATTTCATTCAGTCACACTTAAGCTACAAGATATATTCAACGTCCTTCATACTAAGCTACTGTGGTTATGTTAATCAAGGATAACATGCATTTTTGTGCAGTTACTGTCACATTAAAATTAAGTCCCCTAAAATTATCTGATGTCTTCTGCTTAATTTTAGGTTGTCACCTCTACCTACATAGCTTACTTTGTCACATGTTGACACATCCATTTAACAATCCTGAATAATCTTTTATTTGCAGTTAACTGTTTGTTTTTCTGAACATTCTACAACTTCCATCTCATTATCACTGATTGGAAGAGAAAATTTAAGCTTGGACGTGTCATTCAAACAGAAGTTGATTTCACATTTGCAAGTTTTCTGGTTTAGTTACTGTCTTTGACATCATTGATACAATCCCTTAAGGGACAACAAACTCAACAGAGGGGATTTTACAGCCTCGCTCGAGCGAGACTGGAAATTTCCACCTGAGGTCAACTGGGATTTCTGTTGTCAGACCCTTGCCCGCGCCAATTCCATTGCGGGCGAGGTGGTAGAGTTCCGACCAACATGTCGCCATAGAGACCAAAGTTGTTGACTGAGCAAAAATAATACAAGCAATCCTATTAGTGATGAATATTTAGTTAGAATGCAATTTAGTGAACTACATGCCAACTAAGATAGGTGCAAATATTACACAACATCTATTTTCAGCATTAACTCTTCAATCACTGACAATTTTGAGATCAGTTGTTAGGATAGAGAGTTTTTCAGACCATGCTGAACTATAAGGAAGAAGTCATACCTTTCGTGCAGCTATTAATAGGCTAACTATAAGAGGGAGGAGCATTTAATCCATATCCATATATTTAAAAACTTGACATTGAAATTCATGGAATTACATTCTAGTGGAGCAAAAAAAGTGAAGTGAAACTTCAGACCTCTTTCCTCCAAAACCAGAGGGTGCATCACAGATCTTGATAATGGGATCTTTAGCATGTTGAGGGAAGGAATATCAGCCCTGAGTTGCCAGCTAGAATTTCAATAGGGACAAGCAGTTCCCTCAGGAAAAGATTGGTGGGTGATGAAGCTGCAATTTACAGGCCGAAAACTATATATTACTTTAAAGAAAATTGAGGACTTTCTTTTAATTAAGAAGCAATTTTTTTTCAAGAATTGGACGGCTATATTATTTGTGAATTCAATGTTAAGAGTGTTAAACAGCACAACAGCAAAGCCTGAACAGGGGATTATTTCAAACTCAGGATTTAACTGTAATTAAAATGTCCTAACAGTTCAAGGGCAATTAGGGATGGGCAACAAATATTGGATTAACTATTTATGAGTTTCCAACTGGTGAGATTCTGATAAACATGTGCGCTGGAAGAGGTTGAGGAGTAAATTGTTAAGTTTTCTTTCTTTGAATTGAAGTGATATGTCAAAGTTGTCCGAAGATGTGCAGGTTAGATTGATCGGCCATGCTAAAATTGCCCCTTAGTGTCCTGAGATGTGTAGGCTAGAGAAATTAGTGGGTAAATATGTCGGAATACGGGGGTAGGGCCTGGGTGGGATTGTGATCAATGCAGACTCGATGGGCCAAATGGCCTCTTTCAGCACTGTAGAGTTTCTATGATATACCTCATGACATCAAGAGAGAGTTTTATTTAGCTGGAAGTTACAAAAGAATAACATTGTCAATATTGTGTAATGTGTGTACATCATTACATTGAACGTCCAGCACAGAAATGGGCCATCAGCTCCAACACACATGGTTATACTCCACTCGAACCTCACCCATCCTTCCTCATTTAGCAGTTATGAGTCAACCATATGATTGTGGACCTGGGATCACATGTAAGCCAGATCAGGTAAAGAGGGCAGATTTCCTTCCCTAAAAGACATTAGTGAACATTAGTGATTTTTACAACAATCGATAATAGTTTCATGGCCATCATGAAACAGACTTTCAATTCCAGACTTACTTTAACTAATTGAATTTAAATTGCATGAAGCTGCCATGGTGGGATTCCAACCCATGAACCCAGAACATCAACCTTCAGCAGAGATTCTATTATTGTTACACTCACTTCCCTTCTCACTTATTTGCCCTGTTTCCCCATAAATGCATCTGTACTATTCATTTCAACTATTCTCAAAGGTGGTGAGTTCCACATTATCACCATTCTCTCAATAAAGAAGTTTCTTCTGAATTCCCAATTTCTTCAAGTTTTTCTCTTCATGCTTGTTGGGCCTTCTTTATCAAAGCATTTTATAATTTTTGATACTTATTTTAGTGCACCCCTCAAACTTCTCATTTTTAAATAGAAAAGAGACCCAAGTTAAACCTCATTTCCTGGTATGTGTAAACTCTCAGCTATAGTGGTATCATCCTTGTAAATCTTTCTCAATGCCTCAGGTGCCTCTATATTCTTTCTATACTATAGCAATCAGAACTCTTATTTCATTCTTTGATGAGATGTGAGTCTCACTGACAAGCCCAACATTTGTTGCCCATCCCTAATTGCCCTTGAAATGAGTGGCACATTAGGACATTTTAAAGAGGAGTTAAGAGTCAACCATATGGCTGTGGATCTGGACTCACACGTAGACCAGAACAGGTAAGGATGGCAGGTTTTCTTTCCTACAAGACATTAGTGAACAAGATTGGCGTTTACAATGTTCAATAATAGTTTCATGGTCATCGTGAAATGAGATTTCAATAAACAAGATTTATTTTAATTAATTGAATTTAAATTGCACAAGACTGCCATAGTAGGATTTGAACCCATGACCCCAGAACATTAGCCTACAGCAGGAATTCTATTATTCTTCTTATTACTTACGTTAAGTTGACTGGTCAGTAATTCTCTAGGAATATTGTATCTCCCTTCTTAAATAAGGGGTTAATTTTAACTATTTACCAGTCCTCTAGCACAAATTATCGGATACTTGGAGCAGTGCATCTGCTACCTGTGTCCTACACAGCACCAGGGACCCAGATTTGATTCCTGGTTTGGGTCAATGTGCAAAGTCTGCACGTTCTCCCCGTGGGTTTTTTTGCCAGGTGCTCTGGTTTCCTCCCACAGCCCAAAAGACATGCTAGTTATTGACCATGCTAAATTCTCTCTCAGTGTACCCGAACAGGGACTGGAGTGAGACAATTTCCCACAGTAACTTCACTGCAATGTTGATGTAAGCCTATTTGTGACACTAATAAATAAACATTAAAACTAAATTAGTTTCAAATCCATGAATTCAATCCTTCCAGACTGAAACCTTTAGACATTTTTGTGTTTAATTGCTTCATTTAATATTTTCTCTCCATCCCATTTATTTTAAACATGTTGATTATAAGTTTCTAACTCATTGTCTGATGCCATTTCCACCTGATGTGGTTCCTTGGTAAATGTTGAAGTAAAATAGTGATTTAATATTTCTGCCATCTCATTGTCACTGCCTGTGATTTTATCATAACCACCCCTTAGTGGCCCCTTTCCAACCCCAACTTTCTTTTTTTATGTGCCAGTAGAATATTTTACAACTTTGTTTTATGTTCTTGGATCATTTCATTTTATGGTTCCTCTTTTCCTTCCTAATTGTTATTTTACTTATCTACTTTCTCTACTAGTCTCTCTATGGTCTGTCTTATTTTGTTTTCGCCTGCTGCCCATATACTTTGGGCAGGATTTTCCAGCCCTTCACATCACCAGGATTTTCCAGTTCTGCCGAAGGCAATCCCACTGACGGGTTCCCCAGCAGCAGGATGGGCCAGCCGTACAAAATGCCATAGACACCGGCAGACCCAAAAGATCCCATTGTTGGCCATTAGTGAGTCACCTCTACTGCAGGAAAATAGAGGGTAGGGTGCAGGGGCGAGAAGTTGGAAAATTCTATCCTTAATATATGCCTACTTTCCTTGTCCTCAATTTTTCCCTTTAGCTCGTTCTTAATTTTTAGCAGAATATATTTTTCTTTGTCCTTTCTTTTCAATTTAATTATTTCTCTTTGCTGTTCTATATCATTGTTTGCCTATATTGTTATCCAATTTCTTAATATTGGCATACTGTTGCAATGAAATGCATGATTTAGTCTGAAATTAAGAATAACTGTTACATATGGACACACAAATTAAGAGCAAGAAATAAACCACTCGACCCTTCAAGCCTGTTCTGTCATTCAATAAGATTGTGGCTGATCTAATTACTGATTGGGGAAAGATGTGGGAATTATCCTTAACTATATAATAACAGGTATACACCAATGTATACCGCTGGGATTTATGACTAAACCTACATTAAGGAAAAGATTGGCTCCAGATTCATCCTTTTCTCAAAGTATGAACAATGATTTTAACACATTTTAGTTTCCCGAGTTCCGTTCCTGGTCTCTCAGCTTTACTCCAATCAATTACCCTAGTCTTTGTCATGCTTATATCCTTCTCAGTTATTGTCCCAATTATATTGTGCTCACTAATCCCTTGATGCTCCCTCTGTTTTATTTCCCTTATCTGCTCTGGTTCATTCCCTATTGTTAGATCCCCTTTCAATTTCCTTTCCAGTCTCTGCAAGATATGGACTAGAACTTGAATTAGAAATGTCAAAATAAGATTTAAATTCCAACCACCATGCAGACCTTGCTCAGAGAAACTGCCGCTAAGCTGTATTATATAGGGAGCAAGGAGGAACTTAAGGCTAATTTACAAAATATGAAAAATCACATAGAAAGTTATAGCTGCAATTCTTATCTTTCAGTTAATTTTGTTTGATCTACTACTGTGCAAACTTCTGGCTCAGCTGAGGACCATCAAGCTCATGTTTTATTGATTTTTAAAATGTTTCACAAATAAAATCATACATTTCCAGTGAATTTATGAATACCTAAACTAATTTTCCAAAGGTTACAACTTTCAAATTCAGCTATTCATCCTTCAGGGTGATAATTAAATGCATGTAATGTCCTTCTACCAGACCGCATAGCCTCAGTTAATATGGTCAAAGTGTCAAAATCTAAAACACAGAGTAAGTTGTTTTTCCAGAAACATCAGTAACAGCTGTCATAAGCCTAGGCTAAACCCAATATTTCAAGTTCTTGTTTCCTTTTTCACTTAAACAGTTAATTGCTTGATATATGACCATGTTTAGAAAACACCCAAAGAAAAATGGTGAATATACAACTTTATACCACACACATAGGCATGTGTATGCACACATACGTGCACACAATGGACACACAACATATGCACACACACATGTGCACACACACACACACGTGCACACACACACACACACACACGCACACACACACGGAGGCGATGGTTGGTAGTATATTGCTAGACTATTAATCCAGAAACTCAGTTAATGCTTTGGGGACCTGGGTTCGAATCCTGCCATGGCAGATGGTGGAATTTGAATTTAATACAAAATATCTGGAATTAAGAATCTACTGATGACCATGAAATCATTGTCAATTGTTGCAAAAACCTATCTCATTCACTGATGTTCTTTAGAGGAGGAAATCTGCTTTCCTTTCCTGGCCTGATCTACATGTGACTCAAGAGTCACAGCAACGTGGGTGACTCTCAACAACTGCCCTTGGCAAATAGGTATGGGCAATAAATGCTAGCCAGCCAGCGACGCCCATGAATGAATAAAAAAAAAACATACACCCACTTCACCACCCATGCCACTACCACCACACCCCCCACCCAACCCAAAATGGATTCAGAAATGGGAATGACAGAAATATAATCATAGAGGTACGATTTGCAATAATGCTAATTTCGCACTTTAACAAATTAAATAGATATATAATTGGATAGGATTCAAGAATCCTGGTTCACCCAGCTGTGAAGTCAGAAAATGGAGCCAGTTTACTACTGAAATGTACCAATGAAAAGACTGGGGACAAAGGATAGTGCTGCATAGTGCTATAACTTGATGACTACTTGCAGTCCCAACACAATCCGGTCATTACTGGCAGTTCTGGCATCATTCACACGATGAGGAGACATTGGCATTTGACTGGGGTAAACACAGTAAGAAGTCTCACAACACCAGGTCTCACAACAGCAGGTTAGCTGTAAAGACTCGCATTCTAATCAGTATTCTGTAAACTGTGTGTGCCTTTTATATTTCTGTTTGAGACCAGAACTCTCCACTTACCTAACAAAGGGGCAAACCCCAAAAGCTTGTGTGTTTACTATCAAATAAACTGGTTGGACTTTAACCTGGTGTTGTGAGACATCATTCACACAGGCAGGTTTGACCAGCCAACTCATGATAGCTGTTTAAAATCTTACCTGAACTAAGAGGGCTTAAGAGGATTTGGAAGTCAGATCTTGCCCTGGATCTACAAGCTTGATATAAAAACATTGCAATGTGTAGAGTTGTAATTTGGTTTTGGAAATAATGTTGTAAGCAACACCAGCAAATGATTTCCAAGAACCCAACCCTCTAGGGCAGAATAGCTCAGTGGACTGGAGGCAGAGTAAGTTGTAACATGCTGTAGGCTGAAATCTGCTACAGAATGATCTTCCTTTCCAGGATTCAAGAAAACATATTGCCAGAATTCTATGCTGCCCCATTGGGTTCTGATAGGCAGTGCCTGGATAGGCTGGAGAATGACTGCCAAAGTGAGGATGGAAGTCTCACCCCAGTGTTCATTTGAGTGTGAAGTGGCAGCGAACCCATTGAATCCCACCCACTCTCCGGATGATGGGTACCAAGTGCTCACCATCCTGAAATTTCAGGTCACTGTGATGTTAATATATTACAAGACAGTCAGCACAAAACTGGGATCAGTATCACACATTGTTTGTGGTGATATGGGTGTCACTTAGAGTCCAAAATAGTATCCATAGTTCACGTGCATATTTCTGGAGTGAGTCATGCTGACCACCATATTAGAGAGGACACTAGTACCCATCAAGTGTCCACTGGACATATAGAATAAGCAGATCATGACATCAATCGGTGTGTAATGTGCCAGCACTGCCAATTTGGAACTCAAAGTGCCAGCTGACCTTGTATTAGAATCAAGTGTGGCTGAAAATATGTCTGCAGCAGGAAAGATTTCCACCAGCTTTATTTAATGGGATCATCAACTTCTTACGTGTTTGTTGTTCATTGCTTTCTCCTGGTATGATTCTACACGTGTTCACCCTGTACAAACAGTGTAAGTGGGTGAAGCCTACAGGGAGTGGCGTGGAGGCTGCTGAAAAACCTTTTTTTGACTTCAAGCTTTCTACACAACGCAGTTGCTGTCAGATGTAGATGTGCTGCTTAGAATACCGCACGACAAAGAGAATGAGTAGGGACCACGTCGAGCAGGACACGCTGCTGGAAGAGGGAGGGGAGAGAGGAGAAGAAGGGCTTCAGCAGAAAGTCATATCCATCCCGGAATGTACTGGGAGAAATTCTATCTAAACCTCAATAATTTGCAGTTTGAGTGAAATCTATGCTTTCAATTCATATTTTCTCATTGAAATCTGCCATTTGCTGCAGTTACAACTGCATCCCAGAACACGGTGAGGACCGTATTACTAATCACTGGCAAGATAACTAAAGTGATTGACTTTTCTGCATTTGGCGTCTGCCCAAGTAAAGCTGAAGATGTTTTTAACATCTCACGTTCAGGCCTCGACTGCTGTGAAAGGGAGATCACTGAGTCTCTCTATTCATTAGCAACTAATTACATTGCATTCTCTCTTACTGGAGAGAAGCAGGCAGAATGAACATGTGGCTTCTCTGGCATTACAAGATGCAGGGTGCCCACACACATTACTCTGTGGGCATGTTAATTCTTCTAAAGAAAATTCCTTTCCTTCAACATCCAGCTATCGTGTGCCCACACTCAGAAAATCACACAGGAAAGCCTGATGCACTGACAGCACTCACGGTGCCTTCCCTCCGCAGGAGTTCTCTGTGCCATTTGTGTTTGAGCCCCCATGCCAAAGCAAAGGGTGGAAAATTGGCCACAAGGGCTATCCACTGACCACATGACGCATGTCTCCAGTGCGCATCACATGTACAAAGGTGCAGGATGCTTACAACAGAAACCACAATGCCACACAAAATGTAGAATACAAAATGTGATGTAGCAGAATGCTGAAAGGTTGAAACTACATTTCTACAGCTTGAATTCCTCGAGAGGAGTCCTACAGTGCTCCCCAGGATGGATGCAAGATTTGCAGTGGCCTGCTGAACGATGTTCCATCTCCACATCATGAGGGGACGGCCCTTCCCAGGAGCGCTGCGGCTAGCAGCTCAGGAGCAGGCTCATGAAGAGGAGGAAGATGAACATAGGTGGGAACATGGACAACCCTTATTGGAAAGACTGGCCGTTAGAGAGCTCACCTGAGTGCAATATCAATAATCACAACCCCAATATCCCATTCACCAATAGTCCTTTCCTTCTGTCCGACACCACCCATCAAAGTGCCCACTTGGTCAGAATCTAAAAACGAAGGCCACCACAAAACAAACATTCCAAACCAACCTGAAAAACCAAATCACTCGATCTTACATCAAAAGTTAGCTCATCACCCTTGTACATTGCATTCAGGTTGATCTCTGTGTCTTTCCCTGTCCTAATGCTGCTGTAAGGCTTCAGTTGAGGAAATTGTAGATGTCAATAAAGAGCAGCCTCGAACAGATTTGGGCCCAGAAGATCCAGCTGTGGACCCCACCACATTGGCATTGATGGTGGCAGTCTGGATTGGCTGGCTGACAGGCAACAATAAGAGCATTTGTGTAGTGATAAGGATGGGAGGATAAATGCCACTGCTCTGGTACCCTGTGAGCCCCTTTGCAAGATGCAACTCACAGGCAGGACAGCATGACTTCAGTCTGAACCTGCCTGGCAGCATGCAAACTTCTGGTGGAAGAAATTTCATTGAATTATAGAACCCCAACAGTGCAGAAGGAGACAGTTTGACTCATGGAGACTGCACCAACTACAGTCTCACCCAGGCCCTATCCCCATAATCCCTGACACTAAGGATCAATTTAGCATGGCCAATCAACCTAACTTTTTTGAACACAGAGGGGAAACCAAAGCAGACAAAGAAAACCCACGCAGACACAGGGAGAATGTGCAAACTCCACAGAGTCACCCAAAGCAGGAATTGAACCTGGGTTCCTGACACTATGAGGCAGCAGTGCTAACCACTGTGCCATGGTGGTTCTGGGATGGAATCAGAGACAAGCAAATTGCATACCTATCATCTTCCTTCTGCATACTAACACACTCCTCCCGTGAGACACTCACATCACTCCTCTGCACCATGAGTGACCTCTAGCTGTTATCTATACTTCTCTTTCTCCTGTTCTGTCTTGGGCTACTATTGGTCTCTTATTTACACACTGTCAGTATCTGGTGACTGCAAGTATAAAATCGAATCAGGTTGCTCCATCCTCATGGTCTTCTAGCTGTTCCTTCACTATCTGTCCAACTTGTACTTGTGTATTTAATTAGAGGAAGGAACAAGAGTAACATTATGGTGCAAGGATGGGGAGAAGCAGGAAGTACAAACTGCAGTTTGTAATCAGAAGAGAGTGTGGGATGAGGGCAAGATGGAATATGAGAAGAGGGTACAGAATGAGGATATCATTGTGCCACCTTACTCCTCAGCCATTCACCCACCATTTTATCCCCTCACCCACCACCTTACCCCCTCACCCATCATCTGACCCCTCTCACAATTACGTGCCATCTTACACTCTCACCCAAATACCTGCAGTCTTGCGCCTCACCCATCTATCCACCACCTTATCTCCTCACCCATCTATCCACCACCTTATCTCCTCACCCATCTATCTGCCACCTTATCCTTTCATCCATTTAGCTACTACCTTACCCTCTCACTCACTTATTTACATACTTAACTTCTCTCCATAGATTCTCAAAGTGACTTTTGGAATTTAAAGTGCGCTGGAATATGGCAGCGAGGCCATTAAAAGGGGTCATTTCTTGATTTCCCTCGATGAACCTATTCCATGAGGAAGGATTCTAAGGTATAATCCGCACTTCCCAGGAGATCCGGTTTGGAGGACCAGTTGAGAAACATGGAGTAAACCTAGTAATGAAAAGCAGAGTAGTAATCCGACAGTGCTTGCCAATCCTTGGATGACTCATCCCAATATATACATAATAATGAAATGTGCAAAGCAATGTTTTTCTCTTATTCATTTGTGGGACATGAGCGTCACCGGTTGGCCAGCATTTATTGCCCATCCTTAGTTGCCCTTGAAGGGAAGTTAAGAGTCAACCGCATTGCTGTGGCTCTGGAATCGCAGTTAAGGACCAGGTCTGGAGTCACCAGGTAGGGAAAGCAGATTTCCTTCCCTAAAGGACATTAGTGAACCAGATGGGTTTTTATGACAATCAGCAATCATTTCCTGGTTATCAGTAGATTCTTAATTCCAGATTTATTTTATTGAATTCAAATTCCACCATCTGCCATGGCGGGAATCGAACCCAGTACATTAGCAGACTTCCTGGATTAATAGTCTAGCGATAATACCACAAGGCCATCGCCTCCGAATGTAAAGATTTAAATTCTCAGAAAGAATGATTCAGCACATGTTTCATGGGCAAATGATTGATCATTGTTCATGTTAATCAGTTATAAATCATCATAATTACTGTGTGTCTCAGTGTTAATTTAGTTCTGATTTCATATTAGTTCTCCTGCATCTGTGCATTGGTGAGTTACATTCCTTTGTTCCCTGTTCCTCTCACATAAAACAATTAGCTTGTTAGCCAGTCACTACAGCTTGCCAGAATACATCCCCCATTCCATTAATGGACTATTACCTGGTGGAATACAACATCTGAGTAATTATAAGATGAGATTTGTTTGCACTCCCAATACAGTAAATTTAAATAGGCAAGTGCCATTGTGGATTCAACCCTTATTAATCAAACTAGAAGTGAGGAATATTTTACTCTATTTCTTTATACTCTGTGGTTTAAAGTCATCATAAAACAAATTGTTTACTGTTCCTCATTCATTCTAATTAAATGTGATTTATCGATTCATTATGGATCCTATTTACAATACAGTCTTTATTTCAAATTCAGTTCAAATAATGGTTGACTCACAGCGTGTGGATGGCGTAGAATCACAATATTATGTGTGCTTTGAATTGTAAGTGCAACATTAGGAATAAACAAAATAATTTCAGTGATTGCAGGTAACTGTCTACAAACCAGATTAGTTACATAGAGTGACTAAACAAAATGAAAATTCCTCGGTTCAAGCTGGATTTCAAGGCCGATGAGGAATCTTTTTCTCCTCATTGATCTAGATTGTGTGTCTGGTCACAGCCAATGGGCAGAAAATGTAGCCACAATAGCAGGAACACTGCAGCCGGAATCTTATCACCGTTCGCCCCGGCAGGATTTTCCCATCCTGCTGCAGAACATGGAAACTTAGCTTCTCGCCAAATGCTCCGACCTCACTACAGCAGGAATATGGCATGAACGCTGGTAAGATCGCACCCTACCTTTATTTTGCAACTTTGCAATTCCCGATACTCCTCCCATTGTGCTAACTCTGTCTTCCCACACTTTCTCCTTCCTAGTGTCCTGTATATTTCTGCCCATATGTATACAGACACACAAGAAAAAAAAGTGCACAAAGAAAATGTTCTTGGCATTCACCCATGTCACTAACTTAAACTCACTGCACCCTTGGTTCCCTGTTTTTATTCTTGTTGAGTCCATTCATTCATTTGAAGAGATGAGGGATCAGCACTCGGTACAAGTTTTAAAATGGTTTTCTTTCATTGAGCAGGACTTAAAAAAAATTAACATGCCAGAAGCAAAGAAAAATGAACTTGGAGACTGGCTTCTCAGCCTGGCCCTTGAACTGTACAGAACTGAACTGAGCATGAACATACTGAACTGAAACGCTCTAAAATCCAAACTAAATTTCAACCCTTATCTCGGTATTGGAAATGTTTTTCTCTGGCTGTTTCTGTCCACGAAAGCAATTCTTGCAGCTGCTGTTAAGCTGTTGTATGCTTGCATTGTATACCCTCAGGAATGCAATCAATTTTTACCTAACTCATCATGCCTTCTGATTCTACACGTTGTCAAGCCAGCTACAATCATTAAGCTTAGCAGACTTAGTTAAGCCCTACAGTCTAGCATTTAAATGTAATTGTGTATCGGCAGACATATCTTAAAATGAAGTATTTGCATAGCCTGAAGCAAACAGGGCTACGTATACACAGGATCCCTCAATTCTCTTCTCCTTAGATTCCCTTCCATGTTTCACTTAGCCTGGATCTTTCCCTTCCACTTTTACCATCCTTTAGTTTTTCTACTTTTCCCTTTCATCTTTTCAGCCTTCATGCCATGATTTACATCTTGTCGCACAAAGGCTTATTAACAACAAAAACAGAAAATGTTGGAAAATCTCAGCAGTTCTGACAACATCTGTGCAGAGAGAATAGAGCCAACATTTCGAGTCCAGATGATCCTTCATCAGAGCAGGAGACAAGAAAAATCAGACCAGAACTAATTGTTAACACCAGCTTTGCCTCTGACACATTCCCTCCAAGCATCGGACCAATCTGCCTTCCACGTCAAACTTGCCTTCAAATTATTTGTAAAACGATCACTTGACTTTCATTTAATTTTTCATCTCCGACACTTAAGATTGTGTGTGCACTTTCTTTATTCTCCATTTGTCTCCCACAACAGCAATTCCATGAAAGATCCTGTCATTAACATTCCTTAGACTTTATGCATCTGAACTGAATCACACAAATAAGATTTTAAAACCGTTCTGCACGCAACCCTTTGGAATCAATGAGAACCATTGTTGACAATCATGGGATCAAAGATGGGGTTTTTTTAAAGTAGTAACTGAGTATATAATAGCGACTTCAAGTTATTCAAAAAGTAAGTGATTGATAAATGATTAAACTTGGTTTAAAAAATACGGTGAGAGTAAACAAAGGTACAGGATGAAAGAAATCGATCTTGGTGATGACTATTTGGTTCTTCAAGTCTGCTCTGGATAGCCTTCTACGTCAACTACACTTCCCTACTCTATCCCTATTCCGTGGAAATGTGGAAACTGAGTTGTAATGCCAGCTATGACCAAATATTTAATTGACTCTGTTCCGCAAGATTAAGGATGCTCAATTCAAATAAGGCAATAAACTTAGCGAAACTATAGTTAAAAACAGTTAAAAACTGTAGTTGCTGGTTTGGAAAAATTAAGTTATAGCAATTGTGGAAATTATGTTATGACAAACAACCCTGTTAAGTAATAGGAAATGATTATTAGCTGACAAGGACTTCAGTGAGGCCAGCGCTTACATACTCAGGATACACAACTAAATCTAAACTTTGTGTTTGTTTCATAAACACTGTTTTCAGCTTTGGCCACAGGATGAAAAAAAGACTCTTTCAATAACAAAATTCCAAAAAACAGGATATGATGAACTGTAACTATTACATTCTCTATATGAGTCAACAGAATACCTTACAATGGGTTTCCGCTACATTGTGCTCTTACTTGTGCACAAGTAATTAAAACTTGGAAGTCTGAGTACTCTTAGTGCCTAGTGTTGTGCGTACCCAAGTTGACCATAGTACCTGCCGTTGTTTGTACCCACGTATTTGACAGAAACACAGTGTATTAATCTCTATATGAGAAAAGGACTTTTTTTTCCAGCAATTACATTTTAAAAGGGATTGGAGTGTTCATCTTGTTTATGTGACTCAAATAAGTTACTGATAGACTTGACATCAAATTATTTGAGTGTACTTTGCAATATGGTTTTCATGTTATAGGGCAGGACCCCTCCCAGAACCTATTCCATTTACGAAAAATGTGACTATCTGGCAAAGAACATCAATGTAGTCGTACATCATTTAAGGGAAGACAAAAATAATTTGGCAGCCACCACCATCTTAATTTTCTCAAGTGAGATAAACTATTATAATCAGTCATTTTGACATTGAATTGAATTACTCAACAAGGCATACACAACAGTAAAATCATAAACTCAATTCAAGCCTTAGGCAAGATTATTTTCTGTCAAAAAGTCAAGATTTGTTATGAGTGTGGAATATTGTTGAAGAAATATGTTTTAATACAAGAGCCTTCCTTTCAAGGTGTTTAGTAAATGTAGAAGGAATCACCACTCCAGCATTAGATTCTATAGTGGATTCTATAGTACAGAAAGATATGGCCCCACCAACATAGGACCAAGAGTTGTATGCAGCCTGCAAGACCTCTTCACGGCAGCAGGTGTTTCTGTTTCTTTCTCTCTCACTCTCCATATTCCAGTGTCTCAACATTCCAGGAGTGAAACCTGTCCCTATATTTTGAATAGGTTTTGGTTATAGATCACATGGGCCTGTCTCCCAGTAGATTTGGTATGACCATCATCCCCGCTCTTCAAGACATTCCGTTTTCATCTTAAGTTAAAGAAAACTTGTTAAAACATAACCATCTTGTAAAGTCTTGCATTTGCAACACCTCTCACATGTTTAGATAGTTTCCCCATTAATCCAAGCTATTCATCTCAATTCCTTTTGGTACTGAATTCCGTATTTTGACCATTTCCACATGACCTTATGTACATACAGTACCTAGTCCCCCACATATAGAAACATCTCCTATATCTCTAACCTATTAAAATCTTTCATAACCTTAAGGACCTTTATGAGGTTACTAGTCAGCCTTCTGTATTCTAGATATAGCTTGGCAGGATACCTGCTTTTCCCCAAACAGTGTCATGATCGGACAAATGGAACTCAGTTTAACATCTGAAAGACGTCGGGTACGGTTCTCCAGCCTTATGGAATGGCCCATGAGAATCCCAAGGCCCCACAGAATGGGGCAACAGCCAAACATTAGGATACCAAGGCAATTGGGATCACCCAACCTGCTAATCGTAATACAATTAGCATGTGTGACAGCCCATTCACCAGCCACTCACCGTGCATCTGGCCCCACAGTGGGAAAGGCACAAGGCTGGAACTTTGTGTGCTGGATCCTGAGTGTCCAGGGGTACACCACCAACCCCTCAGGAAAAAGGTATACCCTCCTCATACCACTCAAATCACAGGTCACCCGCCTGCCACACCACGCAGTGGTTCCATTCTGCACAACTGTGCACTCAGTCCCAATATATATGTACATACCTTTGATTGAAGTTGCTGGAGCTTCCTATCAAGATTGAAACGCTCTGTCACAGGAAAGCCTTAACCTATTTGAATTTTGAAATTCAGTGCTTTGAGACTTGTCTAACTTTCTGTTCGGAAAACCATTTATTCCTTTTGAAGAAACCATAGGCTGTCATTCAGGCTTAGAGTGAATGTCAACATTGTGGTTCATTGCAGCTGCTTTGTGTCAGAGGATGTCAAAGGGGTCTGCTCACACCTACAGCTTCTGATGGGGAGAAATAAAAGTCTCTGTTTCAGAATTGAGTGCAGTAATGAATCATAGATAGAGTGATAGGGGTTTACAGCATGGAAACAGTTAGGCCTTTGGCCTAACTTGTCCATGCCACCCTTTTTTTTATAAACCCCTAAGCTAATCCCAATTGCGCACATTTGGCCCATATCCCCCTATACCCATCGTACTCATTGTGGGTGTGTTGGGGGGGGAGCGACGTCCCTCTTTAGTGAATGGCTGGTGGTGGGGCCTGCCTCCAGGCACAGAGATCGAGGCGGCCTTTAAAGCAGAGAGGTTGGTCGAGAGGCTCCCTGAAATGACCTTGTTGGCATCTTTCAGGTGGGTGAATCTCACCTGACAGACACTGCCAGCGCCAGCAGGAAACCCTTCTGTTTTTCTGCTGTCAAGGGCACTTAGCCTGCGAACGGGAGAATTCAGGCCAGCAACACCAATAAAAAGAAACCCATTGAGTTTATGAATCTAAGTCATGAAGTGTGGTCTGAACACATAACCTTCTGATTCTGAACATTGAGTCAAATTGAACGTAAAAGTGTTGGTCAGAATAACAGTTAAATAGTTAGCACGTCCATACAAAATTCTAACTTCTGCAGAATGACAATATACAGATTAATACCTGCATTAAAGTAGCAGAGCGAGGAACATTTTACAAATAAATTAAGTGTTTATTGCCACTAGTAATTAGTAGCTCCCAGGGACTGAATGATATTTTGTTGTTAAAGAGGAGATTAATTCTGAACAATTTAGCTGATCAGTTTGGTCCATCCACTCAGCATATGTCCCAATGAACAGCATCGCAAACCTAATTGTATCATTTCACCGCATTTGTACATTATCACAGTTTTCTGACAAGGCTGTACATTATTTCTGGGGATAATTAAGAATTTGCACAGGTCATTTCAAAACATGCCTGTTCTTTCATAAATCTATGCAACCGAATTTCTACAAAAGCTAAAGTTTACTGAGCTGAGGCATATTTATTAATACTTCGCATTCTTGGAACAAGCCAAGAACTGTAATGATTCACTTCCAGCTAAATACGCAAGTAATGCACATTGCCTCTAGTTAATAGCATTCAAACTCATTCATTCACTGCAACTAACCCATTTTTGTGGTGTGAATTTTCTCCTTTGATCTTGGCAACTATGCTCTATTGCATTAACAGAGAAAAATAAGTCAAATTCTTTCTTCCCAGTTTAAGTACTGAAATATAAAATGATAGGAAGTCTTAACCCAAGGGTATATGATGTTATAGGATATACTGAACTCAACGGTGACATTAAATGTTATTCATTCTGAATGTATAATAGAGCAAGTTGTGAGTGCTATAAAAATTGCCTTTTTCTATGGTTCATTCGATTTGCATGCCACTTATGGCATTAAAACAGATTCTCTTGAAAACAATTTAATCTAGGGACTATGTAATTTGTAAGACTAGAGTCATACATTGACTCAACCAAAGTGTCAATGCGATGAAACAACATTCTTAGTATAATAAATGGTTATGGGTAACCCTGTTTGCTTTGTTTTGAAACGGCCAAATAAGATAATTATCCTGTAGATTAGGAAAATATTTACATCCTTTCCAGATGTATCACAGCTTGGTATGGTTCCTGCTCCACGCAAGAAGCTACAAAGGGTTGTGAATGTAGCCCAGTCCGTCATGGAAGCCAGCTTCCCATCCAAGACTTCCTGCTGCCTCAGAAAAGCAGTCAGTATAATCAAGCACCCCAAACATTCTATCTTCCACCTTCTTCCGTCTGGAAAAAGATACAAAAATCTGAGATCATGCACCAACCAACTCAAGGAAAGCTCCTTCCCTGCTACCATTAGACTTTTGAATGGACCTATGTTATATTAAGTAGATCTTTCTCGACACCTTAGATATGACTGTAACACTACATTCTGCACCCTCTCCTTTCCTTCTCTATGAACGGTACGCTTTGTCTCTATTGCGCACAAGAAACAACTCTTTTTACTGTATATCAATACATGTGACAATAATAGACCAAATAAAATCATGTCAACTGGTAGGAAAAATTCAGTTTAATCCACTGAAGAAGTTGATTTATTTCAATTCTAATCTGCTGTGCCAACTATCCAGATTGTTTTAAATCTGGTAGGTGATAGATTATTGGTTGGAGGTTCCAACTTTAATAACATATGATACATCATTTCTCATTGCTGGCTTTGAAGAAAAAAATCTTAGACAGAGTAGTGAGTAAAAGTGAGATGGAAGGGCTGAGCAGAAATTGTAAGAATACAGTTGTGGGATTTTCCCCACAACTGGCTAGCTATTTCGCAGCGGTGGTGTTGGCCAACCAGAAAGTTCTGGTCCAGCCATTGTCAACAGGGTTTCCCCATTAAAGGTATTCCTCACTGCCAGGAACCCCACAGCAGGGGTGCGGTGTCAGAGGGACTGGATAATCCCAACAAAATGAATAGGCAGAAAATCCCAGCCAAAATTCTTAGCAGTGTCCAAAAAGAAAATTATACCCAGAATGCAATATCACAATGTAAAATGGAAAGGTCATACAGGTGGGCAAATTATGTTACCTAGACAGTCTGTTAACATTGAACGGAAAGTGTGACCAAGAAATAGGACAAAGGATTGGAATGGTCAAAGGTGCATTTCATAAAATGAAAAAGAATATGAGCGACTAAAAATTAGGCATGTAACCTGAGCATGTAAAACTGAGAATCCTGGAATACTACTGAGGTACAATAACATGTGTTGGACAATCAATGAAGCAATGCAGAGAAAAATTGAGGTGACAGAGTTGTGGTTTCTGAGATGAATAATGAAGAGACCTTGAACAAGTCATGTTCCCAATGAAGAGATGCGAATAACATCTGAAACCAAAAGATCTCTGCTGACTGAGATAAGGAATGATGTGGTGATGCCAGTGTTGGACTGGGTGGGCATGCTAAGAAGTCTCACAACACCAATTTAAAGTCCAATACGTTTATCTAGAAACACAAGCTTTTGGATCGGTGCTTCTTCAGTCACCTGATGAAGGGGCAGTTCTTCGAAAACTTATGATTCCAAATAAACCTGTTGGACTTTAACCTGGTGTTGTGAGACCTCATATTGAGATAAGAAGGAAAGAATCATAAATTCTTGGGCATGTAATTAGAAATCATGATTTAGAAAGTCTGATGCTGATGGAAATGATCGATGATAAAAGAGAGGAGGTGATGGCCTAGTGGTATTATTGCTAGACTATGAATCCAGAAACCCAGCTAATGTTCTGGAGACCCAGGTTTGAATATCCATGGCAGGTGGTGGAGTTTGAAACATGTGCTGAATCAATCTTTCTGAGAACTTGTATCTTTACATTGGGTGGCGATGGCCTAGTGGTATTATCACTAGACTAATAATCCAGGTACTCTGCTACTGTTCTGGGACTTAGGTTCAAATTCCACCACAGCAGTTGGTGGAATTTGAATTCAATAAAAAATATCTGGAATTGAGAATCTGCTGATGACCATGAAACGATTGACAATTGTCGGAAAAACCAATCTGGTTCACTAATGCCCTTTTGGGAAAGAAATCTGCCATCCTTACCTCGTCTACTCTGGAACCACAGCAATGTGGTTGACTCTCAACTCTCTGAAGTAGCCTACCAAGCCACCCAGTTCTAGGGTGACTAGGAATGGCAAATGCGTGCTAGGCAGCCAGCTACGCCCATGTTTCGTGAATGAATAGAAAAAGTCAAAGTAGACAATGAATCATCTTTTTAAACAGTCTCATAATCTGAATGAATATGTCACCAATGAAGATGCTCCACCTCTCCAGAACAAGGTTAACATGGAGGTCCTTGGTGACCAATAACTTGCTTAGGGTATGGGGCCTAAAGAGGGAAAGAGAAACAGAGAGGTGATTGAAAGCATTATGTAATTGTGAGAGAGATATTTGATTTTCTTTGTCTTCAGCTGAACATCAAAGATGTCGATATATCTTGCATAAGCTTGCCCCAAGTAATCACTTCTCCTTCTATTTCTTTAAAATAACCTCGAGGGAAGTGGTGTGAAGATAATGGCCACAAGTTTAATACTGTATGTGCTGCTCCAGATTTGATATCATTAAGAGATTAATTATATTTTTATTAATTTTGGACATCCAAGCAGGTATTTTAAATTAAACATTCCCTGATCTGTTCTAACAATCTTTTGCTACTGTCTTACTTTTACTTTTCATTAACTTGAATTGCAGATTATATCTTAAATGAAGTCATCAAATAGAGAATTTACTCCCCCACTATCCCAAGACTAGACATTATTAGGGTGATATGGGTTTCTGTTTGACCCCTTGGCAACATAGTGTCACTACAAACTGAGCTTACCATAGATTCCTACAGTGCAGAAGAGGCCATTCGGCCCAGTGAGCCTGCATCGACCACAATCCCACCCAGGCCCTACACCCATATCCCCATGCATTTACCCTAGCTAGTCCCCTTGACACTAAGGGGCAATTTAGCACGGCTAATCTACTTAACCCGCACATCTTTGGACTGTGGGAGGAAACCTGAACACCCGGAGGAAACCCACATAGACACAGAAAGAACGTGCAAACTCCATACAGATAGTCACCCAAGCTGGGAATCGAACATGGGTTCCTGATGCTAATCATTGTGCCAACATGCCGCCCAATTTATAAATTAACTCAATTCGTAGGAAGTAATGGCTCATTTTTGCGAGTAAACATTGGCATGAGAAAAAATGAAAGTAATATCTAAAAAAAATAAATTTACCTATTCCACAATTGTGTATGTGTAAATATGTTTCTTATTTCTCATCGGCATGCTGCCCATGGCAACATCATCTAAAAACAGAATATCAAGTTTGACATGTATGCGAAAGAAAACCAGCTCTCGCTCTCCATCACCTCTCTCAGTATCTCCATTGTCTATTATTTATTACATAGTTTAGTTTAAAGTTTTAAAGTTTATTTATTGTATCACAAGTAGATTTACATGAAATTACTGTGAAAATCCCCTAGTCGCCATACTCTGGTGCCTGTTGAGTATACTAAATTTGAATACATTTAGCATGGCCAATGCACCTAACCAACATATCTTTCAGACAGTGGGAGGAATCTGGAGCACCTGGAGGAAACCCATGCAGGCATGGGGAGAACGTGTAGACTCTGTACAGACAGTGACTCAAGCTGGGAATCAAACCCAATTCCCTGGCACTGTGAGGTAATAATGTTAACTACTGTGCCTCTGTGCCGCCCTAGTCTGCTAATCTAATATTCATGGCGGTCTTGTGATGCAGTGGGTAATGTCCTTGCCTCTGAGCCAGAAGCTCCCATTTGGAGTCCCACTTCAGGACTTGGTGGCCACCAAAGGTGTGTTCGTATTGAAGTCTGTAAATACTTCCAAATAGCTAATGGCCGGAGGTAAGAATGGGAGAATCTCCTCGTCAAGAATGCTTGATCCGGTGTGGTATCCCCCAAGCTACAATACCCGATGGATGACTAACAGCCTATTCCAGGAAAAAATTGTTATGAAAAGAGACATAAGCATATTCTTTGTCAGCCTCGTGTGCCGTTGAAGAAAAAGGAAGAAGAAGTTTAACATTCAGGAGTGGGTAAGCAGAAATTTCCTTCAACTTTGGGGAAGACTTGAAGCCCTTGTTTTTGATCCCTGCCACAAGCTTCTTTACCTGGTCAATGATTCCTTTTCCTGGCAACTTTTCAAGGCTAAATCAGATATTCCACACTTCTGACACTAAGATGGACTTCTCACCACATAGCCACTCCATCATCAAGAATGGATATCTCCACCTCGATCCTGGAGTCATGCCAGAATGATGTCGCACCAGAGAGGTGGCAAACTTTCAGGAGGGGTGATGCTTGTGTGTGGATCTCGCTAATGATATTGAAATCCATTCAAATTCATAGTGTGCTATTAGGCCTCTTGCTCATTTTGGGCATGAAGTTGTTCACTCCTGTGACTAGGGCTGGGAAGTTAGCAAATCATTTGGCACCAGGCTGGAGGGCTGTGACAAGTAGTGTTCTTCAGGGATCAGTACTGGGACCTTTGCTGTTTGTAATATATATAAGTGATTTAGAGGAAAATGTAACTGGATTGATGAGTAAGTTTGCAGAAAACACAAAGGTTGGTGGATTTGCAGATAGCAATGAGGACCATCAGAGGATACAGCAGGATATAGATCAGTTGGAGATTTGGGTGAAGAGGTGGCAGATGGAGTTTAATTCGGACAAATGAGAGGTAATGCATCTTGGAAGGTCTAATACAAATAGGAAATATACAATAAATAGCAGAACCTTTAAGAATATTGGTAGGCAAAGGGATCTGGGTGTGCAGCTTCACAGGTCACTGAAAGAGGCAATGCATTTGGAGAAGATAGTCAAGAAGGCATACGGCATGCCTGCCTTTATTGGCCAGGGCATTGAGTTCCACAATTGGCAAGTCATGTTGCAGTTTTATAGAACCTTAGTTAGGCCGATTTGGAATATAGTGTTCAATTCTGGTATCCACACTACCAGAAGGATGTGGAGGCTTTGGAGAGGGTACAGAAAAGATTTACCAGGATGTTGCGTGGTATAGAGGGCATCAGCTATGAGGAGAAGTTGGAGAAACTTGGTTTGTTCTCACTGGAATGACAGAGGTTGAGGGGCGACCTGACAGAAGTCCACAAGATTAAGAGAGACATAGACAGAGTAGATAGTCAGAAGCTTTCTCCCAGGATGGAAAAGTCAATTACTAGGAGGCACGTGTTTAAGGTGCAAGGGGCAAGGTTTAAAGGAGATGAACGAGGCAGATTTTTTACACAGAAGCTGGTGGGTGCCTGGAGGTGGAAGCAGATACGATAGTGACTTTTAAGCAGCATCTAGACAAATACATGAATAGGATAGGAATAGAGGCTTACGGTCCCCGGAAGGGTAGTTAAGTCAGATAGCATGGTCGGTGCAGGCTTGGAGGGCCAAAGGGCCTGTTCCTCTGCTGTTATTTGTTCTTTGTTTAAATCTGACATTTTGCTGCACAGGCTATCTGCCCATAAGATCCTGAGGGGATTTGACAAGGTGGATGCTAAAAGGATACATCCATTCCCTTGTGTGAGAGGCCAGAACATGGGGATGTAGTTTAAAAATAAGGAATGTGATCAAGCGGCCCCATTTGACATGGACGCGAATCCCCTTATGTCTGTTTAATCGTGTGGGTGGACAAAAATAGGATTTGCGCTGGCAAGATCTCAGGTTGCAATCGTCCCCATCGTGATCAGGTTCCCGCCCGTGCATTTCATGAATTTTAACAATTAAAGGGCTTTACAGTGTAGCATTCACACTCAATGTACCCACTCCCCACCCCCCATCCCCTCCAGCGGCATGATGTCAAAAGTGAACACTAGTCATGGTCACCTCATTGCAGCACAGCGGTGCCAGGGGGCCCCAGGGATTGAGGGATAAAGCTGGGTATTACCCTCTGGGCCCCTGGCAGTGCCAAGGGGGCTCTGACAGGGAGAGTAACCTCCATTGGTGGGGGAGTGTCCTCTTATGTGTGAATGGGAGGCAGAAAGGAGAGTCCAGATGCCTGTGGGGTGGGGGGGAGGGGCAGCCCTGATATCTGAGAAGGCGATGGAGGGAAGGGGAGAGGACGGGGAGCCCTGATGCCTGCAGGGATATTGGCATTCTCGTGGTGGGGGTGTCCCGATGCTTGGGGAAGGGGTCCCTATTTCCGTGGGAAGGGAAGGGAAAGGGTGTGTCTTGATCTATATGAGGTGAGGGAGGGGGTCCATTTTGTGACAGGGATGTCCTTTTTAAACAATGTGCTAATCTCAGAATCCCAGTGTTGATGGTGCGTTTAGGCCCCGCCCCTCCAGCTGGCTGTGTGATCCTCAGCAGTATTTGAAATCGCACAGATTGCTGTTAAATGAGGGGAGAAAAAGCGTCTGTGAAGCCGGCGAGTTTTGCTCCACTTTGCTCACCTTACCCAACTCTCTGTGCAGTTTTGGGAGAATTCCGCCCAGGGGCTGCAGATGGCGAAGAGAATTTTCTTTTTCTCTGAGAGAATCATTAGCATGTGGAATGCCCAACCCTCGAAAGCAGCGGAGGCTGATCGTTGAATATTTTTAAGACTGTGTTGGATAATTGATTCTTGATTAACAAGGAAGTCAAAGGTTATACAGTAGAGTTGAAGTCACAATCAGGTCAGCCACATCTTATCAATTGATGGCGCAAGCCTGAGACCAAATAGTCCACTCCTGTTCCTGATCCGTATATTCATATGTCCGGGCGGTAAACAGGTCATAAGAATAATTCACTGAATACATTGTTTTATTTTACACGAAGTTAGATTAAGAATTTTTTTTAAGTAATTACAATGGAGAGAGTGTTTTAAAAAGAGTTAAAATTCATTTTTATTCTGCCATCATCAAATACTTACATTTATATCCCACTTCAAAAGATTCTGTTAATTGAAGTCTCATTTGTCTAATATTCAATATGTTGCTATGGAAACTGCAGCAGTGCATCTGAGCCTTTTTTACAGATCACACCATATTGTGCCTCTCAGTATTGAAATAGACTCTAAAAAGCTTCCAGAACGTAAGGACATGTCTTTGAATTGAAGCAGACTTGCACCTAACAAAAAGAAAGACTTATAAAAACAAAATGTGAGACGTACAGGTGATCAGGCAAAGAATTCCAATGAAAAGGTTAGTGATACCGCACACAATAACTCAGAAATGAGCAGTCTGATTTTAACTCTGCGTGGGTGACTGAGTTTTAAGGGAGTTAAATCTTGTGGTGGGTTCCCTTTTACCTATTTCTGTGTTTCCAGTTATATTCACACTGCTCCCCCTTTCTTTACTGTTGTCTGTCTCCTTCTCTTCTGGTTTTTTTCTTCCCAACCATTCTTTGGTTTCCTCTTCTGTGCGGGTCCCTCATTTTATTCAGGAAAAAACTGTGGGCTGCACTTTCTGATTGTTTGGAGGGAAAATGAGCCTGCAGCTGACAATGTGGATCCTTTGCCTACCCCTCCTCTTGTCCCAATCACCTCTTTGGGTTACATGACAGGTAATCAATACAGGCCAGTGCTGACACTGAAGATTGGAGATCCAATTAAGGTGTCACGTGGTGGCCCGACAGGTAATTGTTTTATGTCACTGCAGTCATTTAACCTTGGGATTTACAACGCAATGCCACAACGGCATGATGGTCGCAGTTAAGGTAAATGTTAGCATTTTAACAAAGGAATGTCCGCAGGAACTTTTTGCACGGCAGATTTTAGTGGAATGCTTCTAATGAATCACTTGTGAACTTACTTAAGCATAGACATGGGACAAGGGTGGAGGGGGAAAAACACATTGTTAAGATGGCGGTGCGGGCTCGTTGGGCCGGAGGGCCTGTTTCCCGTGCTGTGTTGTTCTTTGTCCTTCTTACTTGCATCCCATGTTTCTTATAACTGATTAATAGAAGTTGCCAAGCTATCATTGGAAAAAGTAAGGACTGGCTTCAGTTTTGCGTCATTATCCGCTGATTTCAGTATGAGGTAATGGCAGTTAGCAACTCATCGGGGAATCTTCATTTTTAATCAGGTGTCTTATTTCCTGCCTGAAAAAAACAACAAAAGCCCCGCATTGACTGTGAAGAGAAAGACCCACCATGAGGGGACAGTGGCAGGCTTTCCTCTCCACTGAGGGCCCAAAATGTGACATACCATCCGCCAAGAGCGACTGGCCAATCAACTTTTACTTGGCAGTGCCACAGAGGAGGCCATGTCTGCTGCCAGAACAATGCCAACTGGGGTCTCTGGATAGCGGGACGACCCAGGAAAAAGTAAATGCTGTTGGAATGATGGGAAGGGGAGAGGGGAGAGTGGAGAGTGCTATAGGTATTGACAGCAAGGGTGGGTATTAGCTGTCAATGGCCACTTCCCTGTCCCATGTCCGTGCCCTCAATCCTGCAATCATGCACAGCCTAGTGTAGATATAGAACAAAGAAAAGTACAACACTGGGACAGGACATTCAGCCCTTCAAGCCTGTGCCAATCATGATGCCCTAACTAAAAAAAACCTTGTGCCCTTAATTGGCCCATATCCCTCTAGCCCCTATTCATGTACCCATTTAGATGTCTCGTAGAGACAAGCTTCCCTCCAGCTGACAGGCAGCCCACTCAGTTTAACCACTCATGCGGGCAGCATGTTGGCAGATCTGTCTGGAGCAGGGAAGATTGCAGTGGAGGCAAGAAGAGGCCCTTAAGTGATCACTGATTGGCCACTTAAGGGACTCAAGTTGAGGCAGGGCAGTAAGTTCGACTCTGGCTCTTCTGACATTGTACCCACTTCTGGTGGAAGCAGGAAGCCTTCAGGTATTGGACACAATGCCAATTTTTCAAATCCCACCTCCTTCCTTCCCCCAACGGTTATGGATATGTTATGTAATTAGATACAAAACAGCTGATCAACAGTAATATTGCTTACAATGAGTCAAATAAACAGGGCTGTACGCCAAATACCTTGCAAGAGAAAATTCATTATAAAGGCCAGCACTGGGATGTAGTGTGGAGGTGTTTGACAGTGGTGGGGGGAAAGGAGTGGTTAGGTCCAAGGAACACAGAAAAATATTCTGAAGGTTATAAAAGCTAGAGATGGAAGTAAAGTGAGCCACATTTATAGGGCATTCTCTTCCATCTCTCATTCAATGGCTCCGAGACACCTTTATCTCCATCACTATCTCAAAACTTGGTACTGGTTCCACAGTTGTCAAAGTCAACTTCATCCCACCACATCACCTCAGAATCTAACTTTGAGCTCTCTCGTATAATTTCCTCCCTGTCCTTTGTTTATGATCAAGACAAGTCTACCTTAGTCTTTGGTCTGCTAATGTAACCTGAACAATATCCTGAATTTCCACCACACATTCACGTGCCCACTTTGGCTGCTCCAAATCCAAACTTCCATATCCCTTTTTGTTCTTTTCAGCCCCTCAGGCTCTCCTCTCTTGTTACATCCTCTGCCTTTCACCAGTCAAAGTCGCCTTTCATTTCTCCCCTCTCAAGAATATAGGGTGGGATTTTCTGGCTACGCTCACCCCAAGAGGCCATCTTTGATAATGTCCTAATGTCTCTTAGCACCCGTACTGTCCCTTCCACTTCCTACCCCATTTACATAAAGGACCCAATTTATGAATTACAATCCTGAATTCCTGAAACCCTAAGCTCAAACCTTTCCATTTGGCTTTCCTACTTTGAAGAGCTCCTTAAAACAAAGTCTCTCGTCATTCCTCCTGTCTCCTTTATCTTGGAATCAATTTTTGTTTGATTTTATTCCTCTGCTAAGACATTTGGATACGTTTTCAGGGTCGAACCATGAATATAGTGTTGATAAATGCCATATAACAATTTGTTATTGTTGACTGAAAACTGGGCTTTGATGTGATATGAATGTAAAGCTCTGCTTTGATACAAAAGATCATGTCAAAGTCAAGCTTTTAATACAGAGAAGCACCTGAGAAATGAACACACTAATAATGTTATTAAAACATACAAAATGCAATTTAAAGCATAATTTCATGCATGTTGTAGTGAAATTTGGTTTTTTTCTATTACTTGTAACTTTGTGTCAAATCTTTTTGGTTATTAGAAATTCAGTTACTAAAAACAAAATGGCACCAAAAATGCCTTCACAAAGCATTCCAGGACAGCACAGTGGCATTGTGCTTAGCACTGCTGCCTCATAGCTTCAGGTTCAATTGTAGCCTCGGATGACCGTCTGTGTAGAGTTTTCACATTCTCCCCATATCTGCATGGGGATTTCCTCTGGGTGCTCTAGTTCCCCCCACACTCCAAAGATGTGTGGGTTAGGTGGATTGGCCATGGTAAACTGGCACTTAGTATTAGGGGGATTAACATGGTAAATATGTGGGGTTATGGGGATAGGGTCTGGGTAGGATTTCCATTGGTATAGGCTCAATTAATTGAATGGCCTCCTTCTGCACTGTAGGGATTCTATGATTTGTGTTCAGTGATTTGTAGGGAACGATAATATACCTCGTTTAGTGGCATCAGAGTTAAAATGTTAACATCTGATACGTAGCAATGTAAATATTTATCTGTTGCATTTCAATCTTGTGGTGCCCTAAGCAAGGATTGTAATAAGGTATAGATCAGTCCATTGGTCAATTTCACTCAAGAGAAAAACATTACAGCTAACAATACAATGTAATATCACAGTGCATACCTTCGTCATGCACTCTTGAATTCTGCACTCAATTCTTGCTGCCTGCCCAACTTTAGAAGATTCATAACGCTGAACAGATTCCATAATAAGATAGGACTGCTACGAGTTATTATCTGGTTGGTGCAAAGTGCATGCAATACTTTTGCTCTCATATCTAACAAATTAATTTCAACAAATACGTGTATCATCTTCCTTGAATTTACCAACACTCACTGGAGGGCTTGTGATCAATCAAGGTTAGCAATCAAAATTTTAATCACAAAAGCATTTGACCCCTTTGAAGTTAAAGGCGTGAAAAACAAAAATACTTAAATATGGGAAACAAGAGGTAACAGTTTAATGATCTGCTAGATTCAATTGCTAAACTATCAGTACAAAACGCTGGAAATAATTTCAAAGGCACATATTCAAAAAGGCACAATTGGCTGCAGCTCAACTAATTGCTGCTGGATGTAAAATATTCTAGGCTGCCCATGTTTAATTGACTCTATTATATAACCTCATTGTAAAACGACTTTGAACTAAATGGACCCTGCATGGAAGAAAGCAAGTTGGTAAATAAGTTTGCGATTAAATAATAGTGTAATAATGCATTTCTGATTTCCAATCAGCAGCTCAGCTCTGGTACTCTGCCATTTAGTAAGTCTGGCTTTTCCAAAATTGAAATTTTAAGTAAACGCCAATTTCATATGTAATGATATTAAAATATCTAGATTTAATAATTGGAATTGTGACTAAAGTGCCTCAATGATGATATTCTCTTCTCTCTGGTATAAATCATCAAGCCTCTCATACCTCAGTGAAGACTAGGGATAACCATTGCACCAATGCTCTTCTCCATTTTCCTCACTGCAAAACTGCAGCTCACCTCCAGAAAATTGCCTACAGGACCTCCTTAAATCAGCTTCCAGACTGTGTAACATGTTGTTACACAGATTCAATGGACAATAGCTGACGCTAAGTGGGATAGCAGCAAGCACACTGTGATCTCTGGAAATATCTTTGCTTGAAAGCCTTTTCCAAACACCACACTCTCCAAGTTGTTAAAGGCAGTCAACGAGAAGACGAAACGGACGGACCCGAGGAATCCTCTGATGATGGTGATCGAAGAAGATCAATAGCCAGGTCCTGGGGAAAAAGTGGACATTTTTGGACCTCCTGACAAAGGCAATGAAATTCATCATTGCCTCCAATGTGCCAGTTCAACCATCGGTCAACTGAGAAAAAGAATATTTAAGGATCAGGATCACAAGCCCAAGAATAAGTCATGAGTTACCTTCCAGCAGTGATCATTGTGTTCCTATAGATTTCAGAGACTTGGGGCTGATTATATGCTGAGGCTGGGCTTCCCACACCCCAGCGTAAACTTCAGACTTATCTGCCTCCCAGTTGTCTGGCTTTCCCTGATATAACTTTCCAGGCGACAGACCTTTAGTTAATATGAGATGGGACTGCCATCCACCTCCAGCAGGAAGTACCACCTCATAGAGATGCCAGCCAATCAGAAGTTAGCAGCTGTGTGCCACACCTGGATTGGTGGCCACTTCAGGTATTGCAAGAAGCCCAGGACAAACAGGAACCACGATTGCACCAAATCCAGGTTAATCTGGGATAGCACTGGAGCTAGACCCCTGTGAGGGGGCTGGGAGGGCACTTTGGACAGGGCTGGGGTGGAGATGAGCAATGGGGAGGTAAAACTGCTGAGAAGGTGCGAGCTTCCGATTGGCATGGGGATCACCAAGGAGACACTCCCCTCCTTTCATTCACCAGCAGCCTGTTGGATTAAACCTGCTGGGTGATACATTGAGCCAAGATATCTATTGCCACCTAGTAACTCAGAGGAGCAGCAGGATGGAGCCCTTAATTGGGCATTAATTGCCCATTTAAGGGCATTAACTGGCCAAGGGCAGATGGCCCAACTGATGCCTCCCCCAAGTGCTTGTGAAATGGATTGGCTGGCAGCTGGAATGGTGTCACAATTTCGAGATCCACCTGCTTATTTTCCCACCTGCAAGCAGCCAAAAAAATTCAATCCTTGGACAACTTATAGCAGGCACCCTACCGCACTGGAGAAGTACCAATAGCAGTACAAGATCTTCCAAATTAGGTGGCAAAAAAGGTGGTCCAACAGCGGTTTCCTCTCCAAAACCAAGCCAACTTGCTAATTATTCAAAACCGGCTCCATTGGGTTTCATACCTGATTCCAGATTCCTGAAACAACCGTTCTATTCAGAACTGGGTCGCGCTCGGAGACTTCCAAGAGGACAGCAGAAAAGCTTTAGCCAAAGCATCAAAGCATCCCTGAAACATCCCCACTGAATTCAAAGTTATTTAGGTTAGATTGATTGGCCATGTTGAATTACCATTTAGAGCATCCCAGGATAAGTGCATTAGGGGGATTAACGGGGTAAATATGTGTGGTTACAGCAATAGAGCCTGCGTAGGATGTTTTGTTAGAGAGTCAGTATAGAGTTGATGAGCTGGGAAGCCACCAAGTACATTGACAGACTTTGTCAGTCGAATGCAAAAGTGATGTTGAGGCTTCAGAGAGAGCACAATGACTCCAAACACTTCAACTGCCCAACATTTCAAACACCACCTGCCCCACATGTGGCAGAATTTGCACATTGGACTTGGGAACTATTTCAAAGCGGAAATGAGACATCTTCAATCCTGAGGTAAGAAGAAGCAGAAGAAGGAAGATGATGACCAGAATTCTTCTGCTAGGGCCAATCCATCTTTCTTGACTTCAAGGGGTTGATCATGTGCTCACCGATTCACGGGATTTGCGCGTGCGTTACCCAGCACCAGATATCTGGCGCCATCTGACCCACACTGGAAACCAATGGGGATACCAGGTAAGTGATTTAAATCTACTTTCAATGTAATTTAAGTCTGATTAGTGGGGCCAGGGCTGAATTCTCCAGGCCTGCTAGCATCTCCCACCCCATCAGGAGTAATTCATTCCAGTGGAGTTCAGGCTAGTTCCCCACTTCCAGGGAACTAACAGGACAACCCACTGGAGTGAATGGGGGATAATTGAGGCCCCACAGGGGGTCAGGTGGTGGTGTGCGGTGGTGCCCCCTGGGCATAGGCACCCTGGCAATGCCAGCCTATGCCCTCGGTACTGCCCAAGAGGCAAAGTGCCCATGCCCAGGGGGCACTTTGCAACTGCCTATCAGGCATAGGGCAATGCCAGTGGGGCAGGACCTACCGGGGGCAGGGCCTAGGTGATGATTGGTGGGAATGGGGGCAGACGGGGGTGGGGGGGGCACTGTGTGCTGGAGGGTGTTCTGCTGGGAACTGGGGATTGTCACTGCTGGGGTAGTGGGGGAGGAGGGCTGGAGAATGGGCCGTCCAAAAGGGGGGGAGCATTTAGGGCTGGCCCGTGAGTCAATGGGGGGCTGCGATTGGGCCGTGGGGGATGGACGGACAGCAGGGTCTTGGGCTGGCCAGTGATCAAGCTGGCCAGCAAACTGCAGGCTGACAGATAGGGGCCACTGCGCATGCACAGAGCTCCAGAACTGTCAGCTTCTGGCATGAATAGGCCCCATCCCCCTGAGCTTATAATGATATTCCCAATTGTGACCAGAGTGTGGGAGATTCTTGCCTGAAGTTGCACTAAAAATATCAGCGTGATTTACATCAGTTTTCCTATGAATTCAACACTGGGTACTTTTTTGAGAAAATCGCAACCCAAATCGCCAATGAAATCACCATGTAATGATCATTATGACCATAATAAATGTCTGAGATCATGATACATTAATATAGTTGAAAATTCTGACATAATCATTTCCCTCAGGGTAATGGACACCTTCCTTGTTGAGCAGGTGATATTACTCATTGTTTTGGGCACAGATTGAGTTCCAAACCACTACTGAGTGCTTGAAAGAACACAATTATTGTTAAAAATCACAGCTTTGTTGAAGAAATGTTTAGCAAATGCAGAAACAGATTCTCATAACTTGGGACACTGATGGAATTGACATTGAAATATTTCACTTTGTTACAGAATGTTCATGTGCTGTGAGGATTAAATCACATGGAGAAGCAAAACAAGCCTATTTTCTTATCTCCCCTGGCAATCAATTATTGTCTCAAGCCTTTTGGCATCATTCCATTTCCTGCAGCAATAGTTTTGGGTGGGTACAGAAACATACTTGTTATGTTACTTGACTGGTATCCTGGGCAAAGCCAGCTGGGAATTTAAATTCAATTAATTCAACAAAGTCTGGAATCTGAAAAAAGAAATGCTTGCATCAATAACGGTGACAATAAAACTTGTGGATTGTAGCAAAAACCCATCTGGTTCACTATTTTCATTACTCATCTGGCCTATCTGTGACTCCAAGTTCATAAGTAACTGGTTGATCCTTAACAACACTCTAAAATGGCCTCACAATTTATCCAGTTTTGCTCACCACCATGTTCTCAAGGGCAATTAGGGTTAGATACTAAACATTGACCTCACGGGCATACCCACATCCTGTCAACGAATAAAAATGAAACATTGACCAAGATTTTGTAGTTTTAATAACAAAACAGCCAGATTAATAGTAATCTCTAGCATCCACATGTAAACAATTAATTGTGGAATTCCAAAAGTTTTTGTGAGGAGTACAATGCTTATCCACAGAGTGCTCCATTGAACTTCCCAAAAATAGCAATCTTTCGAAAACACCTGTTGGAACTTTTTCTTTCACATTGTAATATCACTATTAAACCCTTCAAAAAAGTTAATGAAGTGAGACTAGCTTTCTAATAGTATATTAAGTCATGAGTACCTATTGACAATCACTCTGGCTCTGGACAACTAACTTCACATATATGTAACATAAATATACTTGTTATTATAATGTCTTTGTTTAGGATAGTTCAACTTCTATCTTTCGCTTTTTGTAAAAATTCCAATATTTTGCTTTCTGTAAAACTTTTAAAATATAAAGGATAATCACTGCATCTCTGCCCATTGAAGTGGTGGAGGCTGCCTCGCTAAATATTTTTAAGACGTGGGTTGATGGGTTTTTGATAAGCGAGGGGATTAAGGGTTATGGGGAGAGGGCGGGAATGTGGAACTGAGCCACAACAGATCAGCCATGATCTTATTGAATGGCGGGGCAGGCTCGAAGGGCTAGATGGCCTACTCCTGCTCCTATTTCTTATGTTCTTATATTTTACTTCCTGCTTTGCTGACTATGAAAATACTTCAATGTGATTGGCTGCTTATTTTTTTTTAATTCTTTCATGGGATATGGGCATCACCAGCCTTTGCTGCCTATTGCTAATTGTACTTGAACTGAGTGGCTTGCTTGGCCATTTAAGAGAGCAGTTAAGGATCAATCATATAGCTGGGGGTCTGGAGTTATATGTTGGGCAGGCTAGGTATGGATAGCAGGTTTCCCTTCCTAAAGAACATTAGCGAGCCAGTCGGATTTTTACAACAATTGATGATAGTTGTCATCGTCACTATTACTGAGACAAGCTTTATATTCCGGATTTATTAATTGAGTTTAAATCCCACCAGCTGCTGTGGTGGAATTTGAACCCATGTTCCACAGAGCATTAGCCTGGATCTCTGGATTACTAATCCAGTGGCATTAGCATTGCACAACCATCTCCCCCATGATCATGATACTGGCCATTTGGGGATCTCCTTGAACTGGTATCACGATTGATATTAATGTTGGGAAAGGTGAAATCCACTCCATAGACATCACTAGATATTTATGGACAGTTTTCTTAGAGATCACGATGAGTGACATCACTTCACCGTTAATGGCAAAATTTTACAAATTTAAGTTTACAAATGGACATTTCGGTAGATTCTAGAATTTAAATGTTAAAAATATTACATTTGAAGGATAACGCCACCATAATGATTTTGCATCAAATATCGATCAGTATGCTTTCCAAAAGTCAAATACCCAATATTTGTAATTTTATCATATATCTTAGTAACATCCAAGTTTTAATGAGTGATGTGGTGTCGAAATAAATCGACCCTTATCTTCTGTCGCGACATTCACAGCCTCTTTAAAGTTACCTGTAATGTTTCACATTATTTCTGAGCAGCAGCAATGATACAATGAACCTGTTAGGAGAGCTCAGGCTTTTGTAAACATCTTTTCCAGCCCTCCTATAAGAAGCAACCCATTAAAGCTGCAAGTGACATTGAAGAAATAACCTTGTCTGTAAATTTTATAACACCAAGCATACACAGCTAATAACATTACTCACTCTAACTTGTGGAAGAACTTTGTTTCCTATCTCTGCAAGAATTTTCAGAATTTTGTATTACATAATGCATTCTAGATAAAATGAGTTGCCTTATGTCAGTTCCCTTTGGGTGCAAATCAACTAAATTTGTATCAATTATTAAACTGCCATTTTATTTTAGAGAAACCATAAGTTCGCTGTTGAGTACTTTGCTGTGTAGTCTTTGACACTTGTCAAAGTAAACCATTGGAGATTATTGTTTCTTAAAACCATTACTTTTTATTTACAACTACTGTAGAAAAAGTAAAGTCGCCATAATCCTAGATAACCATATGTTGCTCTCCCTCGCAAAGGACGCTAACTAGAGGTGATTTAACCTATGGATCACCACACCTTGGATGAGGGGCAAGGTTGAGAAGGTGGGGCCTTTATGAATAACCTCAGCCAGTATGGGAATTGAACCTGCATTGTTGCTGTGCATCACTAACCAGCTGTCCAACCAACCAAGCTAAACCAACCCCCTGAGCTACTGTGTAATGGGACCTCTGCACAAAGTTGGAATTTCTGCTCTTTTTGGATCGCTATTTCTCAGTCACGTGATGACTCATTACCATTACATTAGCATCATGTACTGCTGGTATTAACATTCCACATTGTGGATAACATAGCAGGTGTGGAGGTTGTTTTCCTCATCTTCTGGTGGGAGTCTACTAAAATATTTCATTTCCCAGGTTTTTCAACAAATTCTTTAAAGGTGAAATGTCATCCTTTCCTTTCAAGGTAAAACATCAACAAGGAGAAAGAGGTGGGGCATGGAGACTTCCTATGCTGGAAGTACCAACTAACTGGATTCTGTTGAAACCTGGCATACGTGGGGAAGTTGATATGCTGAGGGAGTTAGGGCATACCAACCCTCAGATGGACCATGGACCAGAAACACTTTCACACAGAAACAAAGTGCAACAGTAATGCCAGTTTCACTAAGGCAACAATTAGGCATCAAAGCAGAAGTCATAACTCTAATCAATATAGATACATCGTCTTGTATACATGAACTAGAAACTCCTTAAAATATCACAGCACAGATTCAGTTTTCACAGGGCTTCCAGCACTACTTACACTTCCCTTTCATGATGTAAAGGCTGCTTTTAAGTAATATCAGTCACTCACAACAGTGAATGATGTTTCAGTCAATGAATAACCTGGGTAGCATGCTTTGCACATGACACTCAGTAAAACTCCCCATCAATCTGCCAATATTTCTGATATAAATAATATCCTAGGTGCAAATTATCATGCCATATGTAATCCCAGCTTCAAAGGTTAATGTAAGGATCCAAGTGTTCCATTGGTTGTCTATCATTGCATCATGTGATTTGTTGCACCTTCAAGTGCCTCCATCACTCAATGAATAGTTGAATGACAAACCAAAAGACCTCCAGATTCAATACTTAGCCTGTGTTTACTTGTCTTATCTCAGCTGAAATAATTGTAGAAATACAATTAGCTTCAATATCCTTGGATTGGGGAAAAGTTATTGGTAATGTTCCCCTACCCTGACCACTGTGTATTGAAAATAAGACATATATGATGAATATTATTCCATTGGGAAAAAGGTTCAAAAGTCTGAGGTCACATACCAACTGACTCAAGAAAAACTTCTATCCTTTGCCATCAGAGCTTTGAATGGACCTTACATTAAGTTGATCTTTCTCTACACCTTAGCTATGACTGTAACACTACATTCTGCGCCCTCTCCTTTCTTTCTCTATGAATGGTATGCTCTGTAGGTTTAGCGTGCAAGAAACAATACTTTTCACTGTATACTAGTACACTGGTACAACTATACTAATAAATCAATTCAAATCAGCCAAGAAAAGGATCAAGTTTAACCATGACAACTACAATTTGTTGCCAATATGCCTATTGAAAATTATCTCACTTACTCACTATCAAGCCTCACAAAGGAAGATGAGTCACTTGATTGAAGTACCACCAAAAAGTGATTGGTGCCCATGGAATTCTCAACTTGCAAAACCAATGGCCAATGTCTTCAGTGGAGAAAGCAAGAGAAGGAGCTAACATCGTAATCCAATTTCTTTTATTCTGAGTCTAAAATGCTTTCTGCTGATTTCCATATATCCAATAAAGCTCAATCCATTTACTAAGATGGGCAAATGCTGTTTGCTGTTACTAGCTGACCGTTCGACCAAAACAACATCTACAAGCAATCAAATAACCATTATCACATCTTGGTCTTGTTTCAATTTTTGAATGACTTGGTAGCTTATGGACACCTCTCGAATATGTACTAGGACCTCTTTTTCTAATTGCACATGTTTCCTGGAATTGGTGTCCTAATGTATACTGAGATTCTTCCCACAAGAATTAATTTATCTTTTCTGTATTTTGTAATCAATTTTTTTTTGTTTGATTATGGAACCAAACTATAAACAGAGGGGTTAGTTCTATCATGCAACTGAGCACACATTCATTTATATTTCTTCTATACAATACAGTGGAACATCAATTTAACAGACACTAATTTTAACAGACTTTTCATCTGAAACCCAATTTGCACTTACTTTGCTCTAATGGATCCATTTTATTTAAAATACAGTCTGTACACGTTTAATTATTCAACAAGCTCTGCTATGTAATGTGTGGAGTGAGGTCTTGCCTTCTTTATTTCCAGTATGTAACTGTAAATTATTGGCTAAAGTTTTCATTGCATAAATTCAGTAGCAGCTAAGTGAAAGCAAAATGCCTAGTTATAGAAACAAGTTATTATTGAAATATATATTGTAAAGGGTTCACAACCTTGATCTCATATTTGACCCCAAGATGAGATTCCAACAATTTATCTGTAACATTGCCTGACTCTGCTCCTGCTCGACTCATCTCATTTATATTTTTGTTACTTTTAGACTTGAATGTTCCAATCTTTTCCTGGTCTGCAGCCCATCTTCCAACCTCCTTAAATTTAAACTCATGCAAAAGCTTGTTACTTTTGTCCTTTCTCACACCAGCTGCCATTCAGCCACCATCCCTGTGCTCACTAACCTACACCGGTTGCCATTTATGCACCACCTCGATTTGAAGACTCCATTCCTGTTTTTAAATCTCTCCATGGCTTTGCCCCTCCCTATTCCACCTATACAACACTCCTAAGATCTCATGTCTCCTGCAATTCCAGCCTCTTGCACATATCCAATTTTAATCACGCCACTATGGGAAAAAAAGTAAAGTTATTTATTAGCACAGTGGTTAGCACTGCTGCGCCCAGGGACCCATGTTCAATTCTGGCCTCAGGTAACTGTCTGTGTAGAGTTTGCACATACTCCCTGGGTCTGCGTGGGTTTCCTCCAGGTGCTCTGGTTTCCTCCCACAGCCCAAAAACAGGTGCAAGGTAGATGGATTGGTCATGATAAATTGCCCCTTAGTGTCAGGAGGATTATTGTTGGTGCAGGCTCAATGGGCCAAATGGCCTCCATCTGTAGGTTCTATGATTCTAAACCTCTCAGCCTCTCATCCTGTCTTTTCTCCCATATGCCAGTCCTTGTGTCATTGACTAAACTTTTGTCCATGTCCTCTAATATGCTTTTCTATGGCTCAGTGTAACATTTTGTTTGACAATTGCCTGTGAAGTACCCTGGAACATTTTATGATGTTAAAGCTCTACATAAATCAACTATTTGCATAATCTCTTAAAATCACTCAGACGTCTGCATTCTTAGGCTGTATTCTAAATCATAAGTTCATGGTTTCTCATTTTACTTGTGGTCATTCACATAGCCTTCGTGCCCTTACAACTCTGAGATAGAGTTCCTGTTTTCAGTGAATCGTGTCAACTTTCAGGTTTCCTGTCTCCCGGAGTTTCCACTCAAATTAATTTGCATATCATTGAACATCATATCTGCCAAGAATTAATGCAACTGGGCACTGTTTTACAAAATCATTTTTAAAAATTTTGCTTCTCAAAAATTCCCTTCATTTTTAAAATGGAAACTTGCTAACATTCAATTAAAGCAGCTGAAAATATGCATATGATGAAATAAAGTTTAAATTACTGCGTTCACCTGTCCCTAAAACATGAAAGAAATCATAAACAATGTGAATAAAACTTTTTTTTAGTTTTTTAAAAATGAAATTTACTAAACAAAAAGATGGCTGCCACCGGTTACCTGATGCATGGAATTGTAAGGTGACCACTAAGGCATTAACTGGATTGCACTGGAGACAATGCCCTTGATATTTTGCTCAAGGAATCTCATACCTGGGACTGTCAAGGACCGTTTCCAAAATTAACTAATGAAAGGAAATGGATGTAACTAAAATCTTAATAATGCTTGCTTCTTGAGTGGAGTCCGAGGTTGTATCAAGACAATAGCTTTCCTGAACAGGGTCATCGATACGGATAATGACTCATTTGAAGCTAATGACTGAAATATTATAAGCCACAAAACAAAAGCCAAATCTAGACACCAGATAAACATTCCATTATGAAAACTTTACGGTGAAAGAAGCTCCCATGAATCAAGTGGCCATTTTGAAATCTCTATATCAGCTGAGAACTCAGAAGCAGGCCTGTCTGCTGATTTAACTCCAAACTGCAAACTTCAACTGCAAGACACCAGGTTGACCAAGTCTCTGAATATCAACCTCTGCGTACAATCAGTGTTAAAGGAATTCTGGACTTTGGCATTCAGCTAGAGGAAGACAAGAATTTTTGAGGAAGTTGACATGACCTGGTGGCACAGTGGTTAGCACTGCTGCTTCATAGCACCAGGACCCTAGTTCAATCCCTGGCTTGGTCTGTGCGCAGTCTGCACATTCTCCCCATGTCTGTGTGGGTTTCCTCCGGGTGCTCCGGTTTCCTCCCAGTCCAAAAGACGTGCTGGTTAGGTGCACTGGCCAAGCTAAATTCTCCCTCAGTGCACCTAAAAAAGGTGCCGGAGTGTTGCGACGATGGGATTTTCACATTAACTTCACTGCAGAGCCAATGTAAGCCTACTTGTGGCAATAATAAATAAACTTTATATATACTATTAAGCTTGAAAGTTGAATTTTTGTTCCAGAAACTTTCGATGTGCACACTTGTACACTTTCAGCCTTTATTAAATCTGTATGAACATTAAAGGTTGCATCTACTGTAATACTATTCTGCCATCTTCTGAAATTAAGGGTGGTTATGCAAGAAGCTAGCAAACTGAAACAGAATGAAGATGGTTCACTGTTTGATCCTTAGGCAGTCTACAAAGTTGCCTAGGGCTGGAACTTTCTGCCCCCCACTCCTGTGACACTCCAGTGCCCATGCCACCCACTTGCCACCCCACACCCATGCACCCCCACTATCCCTGGTTCATCCCCCCACACCCCTGCACCTCCCCAAGCAGGCTTTCCGGTGGCAGGGACAGGTCGTCACTGATCTTTTGCTTCAGCCAAAGTCAATGGCTATTTGCATTCCTCACTGCCCGCACTGCCAGGGAACCCACCAAGGGTGGGGGGTGGGGGGTGGGCAGTCACCTTTGGCAGGACCCGAAGATCCTGTCGGTGGATGAGCCAGAAAATTCTAACCTAGGTTTCTGAAAAAAAGGAAACATTCGACTGGGATCCAGGAGGGAAAAATTGGTCAGAAAAAATGCTATGGATTATTCCTTTTGAAAGATCAAAGTAACAGAGAGAGAAAAGCAAAAACAAAATTGCATTTTTTGTAATAATAAGGATATATTTCTGCAGGCAAAAAACAGACCCAACTCCTGGGAGAGCTAAAATGTGATATATGCAGATTTTGACATGAACACCATGGAAGCAACTGCAATTAAGGATGTCAATCACATGCCTGAATAGAACAATTAATTGAATCCGTTAACAAACCGTTTCAGTCAACTGTAACAGCGATAGTGAAATTGATATGATGTTCATAATGATATGACTCTATTGTTTAATCCTGTAATCAATAACCTTTTGTCAAAGTAATCAACAAATGCTTCAATATTTCTAGAAACATCAACATAAAGAGAATAATTGCTTAATATTTTCAAATTACAGCTGATTTGTTAGTTCTGTAGATGTGAAGGCTCTTGTGAGTATCTACAATACCCGACTAAATCTTTGGCGACAGTTTTAACTGAAGGGCAAATTGAATGGGTGATGGTCAGGGTGAGTGCTATGCCAGGCCAAATGGGTCTCACAAGAGGCTGAACCCATTTTATTTTGATAAAATCTCACCTAAATATTTTGGACAAATTGTTAGCACTCAGCAAACTCACATAGATAACTACTGTGGAGGTGGGAAAAGCAGTAATTACTTCAGGAAGCAGAACCAGTTTCAAGATAAGAAAAGAGACAATTTGGGAGTGAGTAACAATTCACAGAATGGCCTCCAGTGAAGCTGAAGATGTATTGTTGGCCAGAAGGAGCATTCACATATTTCCTAGCAACCACTGTAAAAGCATTTTGGGGGCCATTTCTTGAGAGACCTCCAGTGATGCATTTACATTTCACTACTTGATCAATTGGGCCAGTGGGCTGACAAATGGCAGATAGAGTTTAATTTAGACAAATGCGAGGTGATGCATTTTGGTAGATTGAACAAGGGCAGGACTTACTCAGTTAGTGGTAGGGCACTGGGGAGAGTTACAGAATGAAGAGATCTAGGGGTATATGCTCAAAGCTCCCTAAAAGTGGAGTCACAGGTGGACAGAGTGGTGAAGAAGGCATTCAACATGTTTGGTTTCATCGGTCAGAACATTGAATACAGGAGTTGGACTTCTTGTTGAAGTTGTAAAAGACATTGGTAAGGCCACACTTGAAATACTGTGTGCAGTTCTGGTCACTCTATTATAAGAAAGGATATTATTAAACTAGAAAGGGTGCAGAAAAGATTTACTAGGATGCTACTGGGACTTGATGGATTGAGTTATAAGGAGAGGCTGGACAGACTGGCACTTTTTTCTCTGGAGCGTTAAGAGGCTGAGGGGTGATCTTATAGAGATTTATAAAATAATGAGGGGCACAGATCAGCTCTTTTCCCAAAAGTAGGGGCCAATGATCATTTTCCAAAACGAGAGGGCACAGGCTTAAGATGAGAGGGGAGAGGTACAAAAATGTCCAGAGGGTCAACTTTTTTCATACAGAGGGTGGTGAGTGTCTGAAACAAGCTGCCAGAAGTAACAGTAGAGGCAGGTACAATGTTGTCTTTTGAAAAGCATTTAGACAGTTACATGGATAAGATGGGTATAGAGGATATGGGCCAAATGAGGGCAACTGGGATTAGCTTTGGCGTTTAAAAAAAGGGCAGCATGGACAAGTTGGGCCGAATGGCCTGTTTCCATGCTGTAAACCTCTATGACTCTATGACTTAAAGCGATTAATGTCCCTCTACCTATTGGCATAATGCATACAGCAAATATTTTGTGTATTGTTGCGTAAAAACATCATCAAGGTCACACAATGATCCTAGACCCAGAGTCAAACAACAAAGCTGTGCTCTATTCTGGGCAGAAGCGAAAGGTGTCTATTTCAACTCAAACTTATCTTGGACAAGTCATGGACAGCTGATTTTTTAAAAATTTCAATTCTCAGTTGCTTCATTTACAGACAAAAGAATTGGAGAATAGTTAAAAATCCCAGCTCTTCTCCAACCAAATTTTTGATTGCTCATGAAAATTAATCCAATTTGCCTCAATATGGCACTACAGTTAATAGTTACATTCAATAGTTTAATTAAAGGCCTATGATCATTTTAATGTTACTCTTTATAAAGAATATTACTAAATTTAATTGAACATACCTCAAAACGTTTCACAAAGGCCACAGCTGTGTCATTCAACCACATTAGAGGAGCAATCTAACAGTAGTCTTTCAAATTAAGAAGCAGTTTGATAGAGTGAATGTAGAGACATTTTTGTCTGCTTGTGGGGGAATTCGAACTTCGAGGTCATTAATACAAGATTTTCACTAATAAAAGCAATAGAAATTCAGGAGAAACTTCTTTACTCGATGAATGATTTGAATGTAGAACTTGCTACCATATAGAGTAGTTGAGGCAAATTGCACAACTGCATTTAAAGGAAAGTTCGATAAGTGCATGAGGGAGTAAAGTTATGCTAATAGGGCTTGATGAAGTAGCAAAGGAGGAGACTCATCTGAAGCATGAAGCAGCGAGGCCAAAAATAGTTCGTTGAAAATGCTATCATCATGACTAATCTCTGGAATACACAAAGTTATTAATGTGAAAAACAAAGTCTGGAACAAGCCTGTGAGAGAACTGGGTTTTGCTACATTTCTCCCTCAGTCTTTTCTCCCCCCACTGGTTACGACTAATGACTTGTAATTTCCCAGGAAGCATGCAGCAGTCAGGAGAAAATTTCCCCCAAGGCACTGGGCTGTGACTTTGCAAGGTCATTGGAAATGTTAGATTTCACTTCACTACACTCCATTTTGATAATCCGGAAATCTAACGAAACATCTCAACCCTGCGGGGGGGGTGAAAAGTAATGTGTGCTAGTAAACGTGTCACAAGGTCATTTTGTAGCACATCTTAAAAGTGTAGAAATGTCTCAGGAACTTTGAACAAATGTCCCACAATATTATGCTTACTTTCAAAAGGAAAGAAAATAGATAAACATGGAGAAAGATGAAAAGGAACAGGATTGCCCTCCACATGGGAGTCTTGACGGTCGCGACATTACTAATGTACAATAAATATCCTCACTGTTACTCACCCAGTTTTGTTGCTGTACAAGAATAAATCATCAAATCGTTCTCAGGGATTCTTTGTGGAACAATAAAAAGAGGTCAGCTACTCTTGGTTTGTTATGAATTATAGGTAGCTAAAAAAAAGGTAGAGGGGGAAATCAAAAGCAAAAAATAAGTAGTCTATATCCAATATTGTTTTTAAAAATCCCCATATAACATATAATGAACTTAGGGATTTGTGGCCACAGATGCACATCTTAACTAAAGATATTTACAGAAGTTATAAAAGTTGTGATAGCAGAGAGAATAAAATGTGTGAAACTTGCACATCAACAGGTAGAAAAATGCGAACTACAACCCATACAGGGCAAGCGATAGCCCAGTGGTGTTATTGCTAGACTATTAATTTAGAAATCAGCTAATGTTCTGGGGACTCAGGTTCAAATCCCACCATGGCAGATGGTGGAATTAAAAATATAGCGATGTCCGTGAAACCCATTGTCGATTGTCAGAAAAACGTATCTGGTTCACTAATCCCTTTTAGGGAAGGAAATCTGCCACCCTCACCTGGTCTGGCCTACATGTGACTCCAGAGCCACAGCAGTGTGGTTGACTCTCAATTGTGCTCCAAGGGCAACAGGGGGAGGGGAGGGGAGGGGGGGGGGGGAGGCAAAAAAACACTGGCCAGCTAGTGACACCCCTGTCCCACGGATGAATAAAACAAAACATCTTTAATCCTTAAATAGATTTGGCGAAGTTGAAATTTAGCCTTCATCCTTGTCTTTACTAAAAGCCTAAGACAATCACAGAAATAAAACAGAAATGAAGGTGGACAAGAAATAAGGAAACTGTGACACACATTTTGATAAGCTTAAAAATAACTAACTCTGACAGGAGTAAATGTGACATCATTCTACTGTGTCACATACAATCAATCTGAATTTAATGATACTAACTGACCCTGTCTCTAATGTCATGAGGATAGCACTTAGAATTATTCACTTCCCATAAAATATTGTCAGTGAATCAACAGATTCTGATCAATCTCTGTGAGCTTGGTAACAGAATAGCAGACAGATAGCTTTATGTTTCATATTAATGAACATTTTATATACGCAAGCGCCTCGAAAGAATTAACTGAGGAAAAATGAAAAACAGTGGTTGTAATGAGTATCGGAGCATCACAGAACTTTATTAGATCATGAATTGTTTTTGTAATGGAATGCTACAACTATCAGGTCACAGATTTAACCTTCAGAGACTAAGATCCTTCTGTTAACATTGGGTGAAAGATATTCTTAAAAATTTATAGATAATTCCCAAGTTATATTTGGTGTACAGTCTTCTGTGAAATCTTCAGTGAGTGGATTGAACTTCTGCACCAAATCGTATTTTGCACCAGTCCCTTTGCAGTTCAGTTTCATCCAAAAAACATGAAGATTAAATGGCAGCAATAGCTGAACATTTTTATAGTGGAAATTTTGAACAAATGTGATTTTGGCAATTATAGCTAAAGGAATACTGTGATGATACTGCACCTGTAAGAAATGTATTGTAGTCATGTTTCTTGATAGGATCTGTTTAGTAATTAGCAGTGCCAGTTTGTCTGTATGCTGTACTGTTACTGCAGCAGCATATTTGTTTCTAATTGCTAGAAGGTTTGCTTTAACCTGGATTAATGGTGTACTGTTGATTTCAGGGATTTCCCCTGGGGTTTTGTGGAGTAGGACTTGATTAGGTTGATTGTTATGTAAGAACGCATGGCTGAGTGGAGCTAGGCTTACATACAGATTTCAAACTTAGTTGCTGTTTAGATGGTGCTTGGAGTTGAGGGACAGCAGTGCCTTTCTGTAGTTGGAGACTAGAATCTGTCAGATATACATCTCTTTCTCTGAGATCCTGCTGTATGAGAGTGTTTCTTTCTCTGAGAGTTGCTGTTTGAGGTTACATCCTCTGGAAACTGCAATCTGAATCTCTATCCAAAAGTGTTAAAATGTTGGAAATCTAGCACCACATGAAAATATTTGTTTTGTGCTAACTAATTCTGAAGAAGGATATATGTCTGTGGGATATTGTTTTAAATTGGAAAAATAGGGACAGTTAGCTGTTAAGAATTATACTTTGTCATGATTTAGTATTTTAATTTGTAAAAGTTGTGCGAGTTCTTTTTGTTAAATTCTAACTGTGTTCTTAAATAAAGTTTGATCTGATAAAAGTTTCCTAGTGGATCACTTGCATCATACCTGGAGTGAAGCATCTTATACTCACCCTATTGTCAAAATCAGAAGTAAAAGTTGGGGTCTATGCTAACTTCATAATATACCTGAGTTTCTGATCTGGTCTCTAACTCTAGAGTATAGAAGTAACAAAGTGTTGCTGCAACTATACAAGGCATTTGTGAGACCGTACCAGGAATACTGTATACAGTTTTGGTCCCCTTATTTAGTGGCATTAGACGCAGTTCAGAGAAGATTCACTAGATTGATTCCACAAATGAGGGGTTTGTCGTAAGAAGAAAGATTGAGCAATTTAGGCCTGTACTCCCAAGAGCTCAGAAGAATAAGAGGAGATCTAATTGAGGTATATAAAATAATAAATGGTATTGACAAAGGAGACGTAGAATGGATGCTTCCTCTTGTGGGGCAATCTGGAATGAGAGGTCATAGTTTTAGGATAAGAGATAGCACATTTAAAACAGAGGAGAAACTACTTCTCTCAAAAGGTCATGAATGTAGAATTCCTTACCCCAGAGTGCAGTAGATGCTGGGACATTGAGTAAGTTTAAGGAGGAGATAGGCAAGTTTTTAATCAACAATGGGTTGAAAGGTTATGGAGAACAAGCAGGAAAGTGGAGTTGAGTCGAAATGAAATTAGCCCGATCATATTGAAAGGCGAAGCAGGCTCGAGGGGCTGAATTGCCTACTCCTGTTCTTAGTTCTTAAGTTGCCATGTTCTAACTGAAAGAGGAAGAGAAATATATATATTGGGCATTACTGAGTGTTATATAAGAACATAAGAAATGGGAGCAGGAGTAGGCCATCTAGCCCTTCGAGCCTGCCCCGCCATTCAATAAGATCATGGCTGATCTGTTGTGGCTCAGTTCCACTTTCCCGCCCTCTCCCCATAACCCTTAATCCCCTCTCTTATCAAGAACCCATCAACCCGCTTCTTAAAAATATTTAGCGAGGCAGCCTCCACCACTTCAACGGGCAGAGAATTCCAGAGATTCACCACCCTTTGAGTAAAGAAGTTCCTCCTCAACTCCGTTCTAAACCGCCTCCCCTTTATCTTGAGGCTGTGCCCCCTAGTCCTACTGTCTTTTTTGAGCGGGAAGAGTCTCTCCACCTCTACCCTATCCATCCCATTCATCATCTTATACGTCTCAATGAGATCTCCCCTCATTCTTCTAAACTCTAGCGAGTACAAGCCTAGTTTATTCAGCCTCTCCTCATAGCTCAACCCCCTCAACTCCGGTATCAGCCTAGTAAACCTCCTCTGCACTCCCTCCAGGGCCAAAATATCCTTGCGCAGGTGCGGCGCCCAAAACTGCACACAGTACTCCAGCTGCGGCCTCACCAATGCCCTATACAGCTGCAGCAAGACCTCCCTACTTTTATATTCAATCCCCCTTGCTATGAAGGCCAGCATCCCATTTGCCTTCCTGACCACCTGCTGCACCTGCAAGCTGGGTTTTTGCGACTCATGCACAAGGACCCCGAGGTCCCTCTGCACCGTCGCCTGTTGCAGTTTTTCGCCACGTAAGTAATAGTCCTTCCTACCATTCTTCCTACCAAAGTGGACCACCTCACACTTGCCAACATTAAATTCCATTTGCCATTTCCTGGCCCATTCGCCCAGCCTATCTAGATCCTTCTGCAGACTCTCCACACCCTCCGCACAATTTGCCATTCCCCCAATCTTGGTGTCATCAGCAAATTTCGACACCCTGCACTCGGTTCCCTCCTCCAGATCATCTATATAAATGGTAAATTTTCTATTTAAGAATGTCTACTCATGTGCTACTTCCAACCAGACAATTCATTTCAGCATTGAAGCTCTCTGGGCGCCCAAGTAATTATCTCTTTGCTGATAATCAGGATTCGGAGCCTGAAAAATAATCTACTGTAATTGTGGCTTAGTTGCTACAGTTAAATGTCAACACTTTGGCTCACCACTAGTTGGAAATCTCATGCTTGGATTTGGTTTCAGTTAACAAGAATCCATTGTGGGTGCCAACTCCAAAATTGATGGCAAGTCACTGAATGTTCAGGGCCAAAATATGTTTCAAACAGGGCATAAGTATTAAAAAAATCAATAAAATGGAAGCTATGATAGACAAGGACACATAAAAGATAGGCAGAACAGAAGTCAAAGTACATCCATGGAAGATACCATGGAAAAGGTCTAATCAATGCATATTGGTATTTGTGATGCAAAAGAGTAATCTAAATTATATTTACCCATTATTTTCCATTTGTTTAACGTTTTAAAGCCTTTTCCAAATATTCAGTTCTATTGTAAAGTTCTTGAATAATTGGTAGAGTTTATAAAATGCAAAGTTCCGCTGAGTCGCGATTTTTGCTTTCGAACATTTCCTTGCTCCAGGCACTTTTACTGAAAGCAGCTGAAATTGCAGCCCTGTATGCTTACACAGGAACTGTTGTTCGAGGATGACACAGGTTGTACCTAACATATCTTTTAGGTAATGGAAAACCTGTCGCCTTGAATCACCCTGGCTCGAGTAGCATTACTGCCCAGGCTGCACATTTTGCCGCTGTGGCAGTTATCTAGCCTTTTACTGTAATTATTGCAACTTTGCATTTTCTCCATTCAATTAAATGAAGGCATAAAAGATTGTCATGTAATTACTACATTTTCAATTAAATATTGGGCAGGCCTGATTAAAACGAACCAACCCACAATTTTCACATTTTTATTTAATAACGGTGTTCTCTCCGGCATACATAAAGTTGTAAGCTCCTGTATGTGTTTTACAATACAAAAATTTGATTTGCACATTCAGAAGGAGTCAGTGTGCATTGTCCATAATGTACATGATAAAGCAAGCAAGGGACGCAGGAATAGGAGCGAGCCATCTAGGCTCTCGTAGTTGATCTATACTTCAACATCATTCATGGTCTTTGTTTCTCAACCATTGGGAGGAATGCATTCACATGTATTTTGCACTCTGTGACAAAGAGACAGCACTCACCACCAACCTTGACTTAAAGTGCCTGCTTACTGAGATAAAAGCAAAATATGGTGGATGCTAGAATGTGAAACAAAAAGAGAAAATGTTGGAAAATTTCAGCAGGTCTCATAGCATCTGTGAAGGGGGGAACAGAGCCAACGTTTTGAATCTGGGTGACCCTTCATCAGTGCTGAAGACAAAGAAAATAGGATGATCTGTATACTGAAAGCGTGTGTCGAGGGGGCAGGGGGTTAGAGGGTGTTGTGTGTGGTGTAATTGACCACAATGTCATAGACAACTTGTTTACTTAACCGAACACACTTGGTGAGAATTTCACAGTGAAAGCAGGAAGATTCTCTGACAATCTGGACCCCACTGTAGCTCTGCACCCTTCACTATCGTGTATGCAAAGGGCAGAGTATATGGTACAGGGAATGAAGGCCAACAGAATCTGTCAAAATTGGTCAATGTTGAAAAAGCATATGAACTTTTATCTTGCATGTAAACAGGACTTTTAAATGGTCAAAAATGTGAAAACAGTGTAAAAAAGAAAGAAGTTTGAAGAAAAATATGAAAGGTTCGAGAAAATGAGAATTATTCTAAAAAGTCCAGTTAAGTCATAACTCTGAAAAAAGGTTTTTCAAAATTGAATAATTAATGTTAGAATCATGTCAAAATACTCGACAAATTTGAGGCAAGCTGAATAGTTTGATAACTTATTAAATATTCACCAATTGACAACAAAAATTTCTTCTGCCCTTGAATTGATAGCCTGAATAATTTGTGGTGAGAAAACTTATTATAAGTGGACAATCAGTTCAAATTTACACTCGTTCTGTTCTTCATTGTAATGTCAATGTTGCAGAGTTAAACAGCAAATTCACTAGTTCAGAATGGCTCATTGTAACTTGGGGATTTCTCAGCCTAGGGTGTGTGGAAGGTTGCTGCCACCGAAATAATGATGGCAAATACTGATCCCACATAAAATTGAGCCCAGCATATGATGTTTCGAGAGAATATACAATAAGTAGCTGAGCCATAATTTGCCCAAATAAATAACAGTGAGAATGGTACAGGAGCAGCACGGTGAAAGCAAGAAGATTCTCTGACAATCTTACTTTAGCTTTGCAGCCTTCACTAATGTGGGTGCAAAGGGCAGAGTACCTGGTGCAGAGAATGAAGGTCAACGGTGGTTAGCAGCCTCACAGTGCCAGGAACCAGGGTTCGGTTCTATCTTTGAGTGACTGTCTCTTTGGAGTTTGCATGTTTCTCCCCACGTCTGTGTGGGTTTCCTCCGGATGCTCCGATTTCTTCCCACACTCCAAAGATGCGCAGGTTAGGTGGATTGCCATGATCAATGCATGGGGTTACAGGGATAGGTTGGGGGTAGTGGGCTTAAGTAGAGTGCTCTTTTAGAGCGTGGGTACAGACTCAATGGTCTGAATCCTTCTGCGCTGCCGAGATTCTATGGAGATTAAAGATGTTGTCATAATTTGTGCGCAAATTCTGCAGCAATTTCAGTTAAAGACAGATTTCTGGTACAATTTGAAAAGTCACTGTCAGAGATAGCACCCTGTAGTTACACTTAAAACCAAACATCCCATCAAAGATTGAAGGTTTGTTTGATTTGTATTTCCTACATTACAACAGTGACTATGGGTGGGATTTTCCAGACTTGCCACCAGTAGGCATTGTCATTGGTGGGACTGGAAACTCCTGGCCTTTACTTCAGAAGTACTTCATTGGCTGGAAAGCACTTCAGGATGTGCATTGTATAACACAAGTCTTCCTTTTCTGTGACCTCTGTATAAACACAGATTAAAAATTGAGTGAGGGGTAAAGAAAAAGCAAAGTAAGACTCTATGAAAATGATCGCAATGACTCAGACAGTAGCAATAATATTCCATAATAATATTCACCACTGTGTTTGACAGTTTAACATCAAACTGTGGTACCCACTGTCAGGACAATTAAACTGGTACCAATTTATTATAGATGAGAGCTGAAGCTGCTTAAAATATCAATTCTGTCATAATTAGCTGAGATTTATTGGACTTGAAAATCCATGGGCCACATCCATTATTTTTAATTTCACTGTAATGAGGATTACAGTTTAACAAAATCAGTTCTTTTGGGATGTTTAATTTTCAAAATTGAATCATGATTGTTTCTTTAGCTTTTAACACGTTGGCCAATGTTTCTGAGCCAAGCAAATCGCTAGGTGAGCACTGTGGATCATATCAAATGTAAGACTTTGACACAGGCTGCTGGAGGCAGCAGGTCAAGATAAATGCCGCCATCTTATGTTCTTCTTGCTAAGCTCAGGTCAGAACTGTGATGTAGATATACTGAAAGAATATCTGTAAGGGTCATTTCTGTTTGCTGACTTTGCCTCCAATCACTCTGCAGCAGACAAACAACTTCAACTTTGAACAAACTTCTCCCCTTCTTTACTGATGAGAGCAGTTCATACTGTCACTTGAGTTGCCAGATCCTACCAGGCACAAAAATCATGGTAGCCAACAAACTGATTGATAATTCAGAAGCCAAGCCATGCCTGCTTTTTATAGCACTGGCTACCATATTCCTACAAATTTAAAAATCCCAAAGACATTTGGGAGGGAAGGTAAGTCTGTGAGGTGTTACAATCCCAGATTGGTACGTTGTACCTTTTATCTTTTGTTTAGAGATGCAGATGAACAGAGTTGCAGGTTTGCTGATTAACAAGAAAAGGATAACTATAATACACTACTCCTTCAGCCCGGCTATGCCTTCACACTTATATACAAATTTATATGAATTACACAAGTTACAAACTTTATCTTTATAGTATAATGTTCTCAGTAATTGCACAGTAAATCAATCAGCAAAATATATAAACACTATGCTCTGAAACCAAGTGACAGATGCCAGCCAAAATATCCTCTTTGGATTTCTCATCAAATCCCCCCAAATGCTTGTTATACTGCGAGCAAACTGGCCTCACTGGATCTCTGACTTCCACAGGAGGGTCTCCAAACTCCACATTTGAGGAACATACTTGGAGTCTTCTCCTAAATGCCTTCACCAAGTGTCCACATCCAGGATTTCAACCTCACCTCTCAGTATTCCTCTGCCCTGGAACACCTGCGTATTCAAGTTTCCATGCAATCTTTCAAGTATCCAGCTATGCCTATTGAATACTGCTGTTTCATAGGTTATATGGAGGTGGCACCAACCTTAAGATTACTTCGGTAGTTTGTCTTCTCATGATAACATTTCCAGGGCTGTATTCTGCAGCTCTGCTGTTAATTGGGAGCCTCCCCACCCCCACCCCCCACCGTCTTTTCTTTAACTTCAATAAATAGCACCTGTTCAGTTTAGTTGTTTTCTGCCCCTAACTCTATTGTTCAACCTGTGCTGGCAGCTTCTATGTCAAATCTTTTGTTTCTGGGTCACCTATTTCCAGACTGAAATTAAATGCTACTAATTTTCACTGTGAGCCTCTGTTTACGAAGCAACAACTTAGTTTTTTATTCCCTGTAATTACTTTTATATTGTAAAAGTTTAATTACAATGCAGGCAAAGTTTGCAGCAGAACTAAAAGCAATAGGGTGGGATTTTACAGCCTCACTCGAGCCAGACCAGAAATTCCCACCTGAGATCAACGGACAGTTCCATTGTCCACCCCTCGCCCATTCTGATTCCGTGGCAGGCAAGGCAATAGAATTTTGGTGCTAGACTTGTAGGCACCTGTGTTAAACATGAAGCTGACTAAAGTTTTAACCTTTTCCTAGCACATAAATACAGAAATATAAATTAAGCTTAATCTTAAAACTATACCTTATTTCTCCACGTAGTACAAATATAGAATACTTAAACAAGTTCTATTTCCTAGCAGAGGTAAATGGGTGGAGGGTGGGATGGATTGGCGAGGGGATAGAGTGAAGAGCGAGTGAGTGATGGACTAGGATGGCAGATGGGCAGGAGGTAGTAGACTGGCAGATTGGTAGGTGGGGGAATAGGGTGGAAGGTGAGTCTGTGAGTGAGGGACTAGGTGGTAGGTAGATATGTGAAAGGATAGGGTGGCAGGTGACTGGGTCGCATGAATCAGGAAAGTTGGGGTAGTTGCCATCTAGGATTGTTAGGTGGTTGGATCATTGAGGGTCAGGGTAATAGGTGGGAAAGTGTTCCCATGAGGAGCTGGGTGGGGGGCTAATTACTATAGTTACACTGGAGTTAAAATTGGTTTTAATCCCGAGTAACTTTTCCTGAGTAACTATTCTAGTGAACAAATTGGGACTATCCAAAATCTCCAACTTTATCTCAGAGTTTCAACGGGTGTTGGGGATTTGTCCAATGGAAGTCTAAACTTGCCAACCAATTCTTGTGCAGGCAGTGTGTGGGGACATGTGAGGATTCCCACGGTGCATCTTGAGAGTGCACTTCTGGGATATGACCATCCAGGGATCAGAAGTTCTAGGCTATCATCCTTTGGAACCTAGACATTCAAATTTCATTCAGTATGAAATTTCAGGGAACATAAGAACATAAGAAATAGGAGCAGGAGTAGGCCATCTAGCCCTTCGAGCCTGCCCCACCATTCAATAAGATCATGGCTGATCTGTCGTGGCTCAATTCCACTTTCCCGCCCTCTCCCCATAACCCTTAATCCCCTCTCTTATCAAGAACCCATCAACCCGCGTCTTAAAAATATTTAGCGAGGCAGCCTCCACCACTTCAACGGGCAGAGAATTCCAGAGATTCACCACCCTTTGAGTGAAGAAGTTCCTCCTCAACTCCGTTCTAAACCGCCCCCCCTTTATCTTGAGGCTGTGCCCCCTAGTCCTACTGTCTTTTCTGAGCGGGAAGAGTCTCTCCACCTCTATCATATCCATCCCATTCATCATCTTATATGTCTCAATGAGATCTCCCCTCATTCTTCTAAACTCTAACGAGTACAAGCCTAGTTTATTCAGCCTCTCCTCATAGCTCAACCCCCTCAACTCAGGCATCAGCCTAGTAAACCTCCTCTGCACTCCCTCCAAGGCCAAAATATCCTTGCATAAGTGCAGCGACCAAAACTGCACACAGTACTCCAGCTGCGGCCTCACCAATGCCCTATACAGCTGCAGCAAGACCTCCCTACTTTTATATTCAATCCCCCTCGCTATGAAGGCCAGCATCCCATTAGCCTTCCTGACCACCTGCTGCACCTGCAGGCTGGGTTTTTGCGACTCCCTCTGCACCGTCGCCTGCTACAGTTTTTCTCCGTGTAGGCAACCCACCAGCTCAATCCCGGCAAGTTTGCTTGGGGATTGGGGTGATCCCTCCTACATGGACAGCCTGTACCCAAACTTCGTCAGAGGCAAGGGGCCCCACATGGGAAGACTCTTGTCTGACCTTTAAACTGATTCCGCACTGGCCACAGGCCCCAGTGATTCATCTCAGTTTTAAATCTACTGTTTAGTGTCAGCTGTGGCTCAGTTGGAAGCATTCTCAGATCTGAGTAAGACGGTGTGTATTTGCCTGGTTATTGTATATCTTATAATGTTAGAGCAACGCAGAGATGAAAAGGTCCTTTGATAAGTTTCCACATAGCAGACTGGTGGGAAAAGTATAAGCTCATTCTTACAGGAGACTGTGGCAGGTTGGATTCAATGTTGGCTCAGTGATAGGAAACTAATATGCTTCAGGGAATGTGGTTTTCTGTGGTGCCTCATAGAGCTCAGTGTTGACTCCCTTGCTGTTTCTGGTACACATTGATGATTTAGACTTAAATGAGGGTGGCGTTGTTGGGAAATTGTCAGGTGACACAAAACTTAGCCATATGGTTGATAACAAAGAGGATAGCTGTGGACTCCAGAATTATTTCAATGGATTGGCTGAGTGGATGGAGAAGTGGCCAATGGAATTCATTCCAGAGAAATGTGCAGTAACACATTCCAAGATAGGGGCAAAGAGGAGCAAGGAAATACTCAGGACACACCAGAATATTGAAAGGGCTAGAGGAAGTGACAGACCATGGAATGCACATCCACTGTCCCTGAAGCTAGCAGGACAAGTAAATAAAGTGGCAAAGAAGGCATATGGAATGTATTCCTTTACCGTGCAAGGTATAGAATACAAAAGGAGGGATGTAATGGTGGAACTGTATGAAATGTTGGTTGGACCACATGTTGCATATAGTTACAGGAAAGACAAAATCATTCTCAGAAAAATGCTCTTTTGAAAACTGAACTGATAAAGTCTTCTTTTTCAACATCCTATCGACCATTGCAAAATGGTTTCACTTACAGCACGAGTTGCACCTTTTATCTCAAGCCGGATATGATGTTGTGATTTGTGACAATTTGTGCACAATTTTGGGGGTATTTACCTATGATGAAGCATGTGTTGATGAGATTGCAGAGATCTCCATGTCAGTAACCCTTGCACTTGAGCTGGTTGGGCAGGCTGTGTCTATCACCCTAAGTCTAAGGATCTGTTCTGCCGGGTCAAATTGCCAGAAACCATTCAAAGAAAAACAAGATATTCTGACCAACTCAATGAATACTATCAAAATAGAATGTGACAAAGGGTCATCCAAACTCAAAACATTGGCTCTATTCTCTCCCTACAGATGTTGTCAGACCTGCTGAGATATTCCAGCATTTTCTGCTTTTGTTTCACAACGTTTTGTAATTTCTTGCGGTCTTGGTTAGAGCAGAAGCCATACCGAGATGTGATGCATCCAGAAAGGATGCCTTCTGTGGTGCATCTGTAAAAATTGGCAAGAGTCATAGTGGACATGCCAAATTTTCTTAGCCTCCTGAGAAAGTAGAGGCACTGGTGGGCTTTCTTAACTATAGCATTGGCATGGAGGGACCAGGACAGATTGTTGGTGATCTGAACGCCTAGAAACTTGGAGCTCTCAACCATTTCCACTTCACCACCGTTGATGTTGACAAGGGCGTGTCCCCCAATATGCTTCCTGAAGTTGGTGACATTGAGGGAGAGATTAATGTTATTGTGCCATTTTACCAGGTTCTCTATCTCCTGTTAATGGTCAGTGATAGATTTATAGAACGCCTTAAAAGACAAAAATACAGAGGCCAAAAAATTTAGGGAGAGAATTTCAGAACTTAATGTTGAGTAACATTTTGCTGTATTTCAACCAACAATAACTTTCTTGGTGAAAATTACAAGAGATATTTCCATGTAGTACACAGAGACTTCCTTCTCAGTGTTAAGTTCTGCTCAATAATAGACCAGTGAAGCACTTTGGATTCAATAATATTAAAGATGTTATATAAATACAAGAAATACTGACTGCAAATTTGCATAGCATTAAGCAAATTATAACATTATGCGGATATAATAAACAAATGCAAGTAGGCATCAAATGTACCAAACACAGCTGGGACTGACTGCCAGTCCAGCATTATCCAGATTATAATAATAGGTGACTTAGCATTATGCGAGCTCAACCATAATAGCGTTTCTTCAGCTAGAATTTCTCACAACGGTGGCAGCGGAATTAATTTAAACAGCTTCGTGGAAATTCAAATTGATTTTTCTCTCCTTCAGGAGTTTCAAACTGATCCATTCCTTTTCGGAAATCTCTAAGCAGATATTTTGATTTGGATGGAACAGTTCTTTTTATATCGCAAAAAATTGAATTTTGAATGTCTCACTACTCAAACTTGGAAAGTAACTGTCAGTTGTGCACAAGCTGAATCAATCACACGGCAATGTTTACAATGGAGTTGTTCCTTTCTCTGACCTGTACCAGATGAAATTTGTAAAATTTTATTAGGGTAAGCCTGGTACAGAAATCTGTAGTACCGTTTTAACACTGCCTATTTTATTTGACTGGATTTGAAGGAATATGAATACAAGATTTTTTTTTAAATCCTAGTTTTGTAACAGAGTAGTCAGAGGGTGAAATAAATGAGAAGTCAGGATATCTATTGACATTATTACATGAGCCATAGAGTTGGAGGCAGGGTGTGACCTACACCAAGGTTACAATCTATTTTCCCCACAAACGCATTTGATTACTTTTCTATATTACAACCGTGATTACACTGGGAGGTGATTGCCTATGAGTAATATCACTAGACTATCAATCCAGAAACTCAGCTAATCTTTTGGGGACCTGGGTTCGAATCTCGCCATGGCAGATGGTGATGTTTGAATTCAATTTAACAAAAAATTCCTGGAATTCAGAATCTACTGATGACCATGAAACTGTTGTCAGGAAAACCCATCTGGTTCCCTTTAGGGAAGGAAATCTACCGTCGTCATCCAGTCTGGTGTACAAGTGATGCCAGAGCCACAGCAATGTGGTTGACTCTCAACAGCCCTCAAAGGGCAATTAGGGACGGGCAATAAATGCTGGCCAGCCAGCAATGCCCATGTCCCAGGAATGAATAAAAATCAGCGGGAAGCCCTGTGGTCATAAGAAGGCAAGAGGGTGGTATTTGGTGAATAGCTTCTTCAGGGAACCAGCACAGAACACAACAGGTTGATGGGTCTCCATCCCCACTAGAATTATTCTTTTTTACTGTCTACTCGGCCAACAGAGTTGGTTTAAACAGCTCACTACAGAAAGCAATCTACAAAGCCTATTTAAAAGGAGAAACTAAAGGGCTATGGACCAAATGGGGTTAGCTCAGATGGGCATTTTGGCTGGCATGGACCAGTTTAGTCCGAAATGCCTGTCTCCTTGCTGTGGATTCTATGATTCTATAATAGAACACATGACCAAAACTGCAGCAACGCTTGATGAATATCTCCAGGGTGATTTCTTCAGGAAGTTGCTGTAAGGGTAATTACATAATACACATTAGTGAAGAAAACCCCTGTAAATGGGAATGGGTTGATATATGTATCCCTGCAATTTTAAAGTAGAGGGAGCGAGGATCATCCCTATTATCTGGAGTCGAGGCAGCAAGACAGGGAGAGGGAATTAAATGTTGCATTAACAGAACTTCAAGGATAAATGGCCTCAAAAGAGCCTGCGCAGCCAAAGGAACTTTCAGTTCATTAGTTGTACATTAACACTTCATTGTCTAACCTACAGGATAAAAATCAACTTCCCCATAGAAAATAAATATAATATAAATGTAGAAATTGCTGTAAAAACTCAGCAGGTCTGGCAGCACCTGTGGAATGAGAAACAGAATTAATATTCTGAGACACAATGAGAATGCTTCTTCAGAGCACCGTTTTTCAGCAATTTCTGTTACAGATTTCCAGCATGCGCAGTATTTTATTTTTATTGTAATATAATTGTGTTAGTTTATTGAATCACTTCAGTGTTACTTCTATATGCACAAGCAAGCAAGACGAAGTCATGAAAACACAATTATCCATGTATTTAAATAAGTGTTTATGTTTGTGAAGTGTGTCTATGAGGGTAGGTCCTTTCGTCAAGTAAAGCTTTTATTCCACTCTTCCATTATCCTACCTTACATATTTTATTCCCTCAATGTACTATAGAAATAATTGCTATGTTCCCTTTGATGAACAGTTTTATTATTCTATTTATTAGTGTCACGGGTAGGTTTACATTAACACTGCAATGAAGTTACTGTGAAATCCTTTAATTGCCACACTCTGGCACCTGTTCGGGTACACTGAGGGAAAATTTAGCATGGCCAATGCACCTAACCAGTATACCTTTCAGAGTGTGGGAGGAAACCAGAGGACCTGGGGAAACCCATGGAGGGGGGAAAGTGCAGACAACGCACAGACAGTAACCAAGCCAGGAATCTAACCCAGGTCCCTGGCGCTGTGAGGCAGCAGTGTTAACCACTGTGTCACCATGCCAACAGTTTGTTTAATAATAAACTGGATTGAGTCAATGCTTTTCTAAATGTATTCCAAACATGACATCCATTCCACTCTCTTTGGTGAGGAGCTTATTGCATACAGCTGTGAAATTAAATGTTATTGAAGCCTGGTTAAAAGATGAATATTGATGGTCAAAGGACCTTCTTAGACCAAAAATTGACCAGCCCAGATGGTTTTTAAGAGAAGTAATGAGAAATGCAAATGTTCTAAATCCAAAACAGTAATTCATAAGAGAGCTAGCAGGTTGCAGGATATGAATGCAACATCCATCACAGTTGGTACTTTAGTGTTGTAAAGCTCTTATGATTAAAAGCCTTTTACTATAATAAATGTTTCCCTGGTTCTGCCAGAATTACTGTTTTCAAGTTATGGAGATATGTAAACAGTGATGAGGACAACTTTGCCCACCCTCATGCGTTTGTTAAAGTGATTATAATAAGGAAAACAGCGTATGGTTCATCAATCTGTAGAAGCAAAGACCACTTAAGCAGCAAATTAACCACCTTTCTCACCTTGGCAACAGCTAATCTGTTGACTACTCAATCAGCAAGGCTAGTTTAACACCTTATTATTCATCACTAGCCTATAGCCAGAGTCATATCACATTTCTAAATTTAATGAACTTGCCTTAGTGTTGTTAACTGATTTTTAAAACTGTTTTTATCTATCTTTTTCTTGAAACCCTTCAGCCATTCAAACTCTGTCATGCTATAGGGCAGCGAGTCCTACAAATCTGCCACTTCCTGTGTGAAGTCGTTCCTCCTCATCTCAGTTTTAAATCTACCGCTTCTCAACCTATACCTGTGACCTCTTAGTCAGATTGCTCCATAAGAGGAAACATTTGGTATACATTTACTTCATCAATCCCTTTTAAAATTTTATACCCCTCAATCAGGTCCCCTCTCATCCTTCTAAACTCAGCAAGTATAAACCCAAACTGCTAAATCTCTCCTAATACGTCAACACTTTCATAGAATCATGGAATCTTACAATGCAGAAGGGGGCCATTTGGCCCATTGAGTCTGCACCAACTACAATCCCACCCAGGCCCTATCCCCATAACCCCCATGCATTTACCCTAACTAGTCCCATGACACTAAGAGGCCAATCAACCTAACCCATACATCTTTGGACTCATCCCCAGAATCAGTCTAGTGAACCTCCTCTGAATTGCCTCCAATGCCACCACATCCTTCCTCAAATAAGGAGACCAAAACTGGCCACAATACTCTCATCAATACGCTATACAATTACAACAACACTTGTCTAGTTTTATACTCCAGCCCCTTGTAATTAATGCCAACATCTCATTTGCCTTTTTTTTAAATACATGCTGCACCTGTGATTCATGAACGTAGATACTCAGATCCTTCTGCCAGGATGGATTTCCAATCTGCTTTTCAATTAGATAATAATTTGTCTTTTTTTTTCTGCCAAAATGGACAAACTCACACTTATCCTCATTAAACTTGATCTGCCAAATTTTGGCTCATTCTCCGAGCCTATCTATATTCATCTGTAAAATCTGTAAAACCATGCAACACCCCACTAGTTACAGTTCGCCAGCCAGAGAAGGACGTGTTTATCCTGCCTCACTGCTTCCTATCAGTCAGCCAATCCTCAATCTTATCCAGTACTTCACCCCAATCCGCTGCGATCTCACCTTCTGGATCGGCCTTTTATGCGACACCTAGTCAAACGCCTTCTGGAAGTCCAGGTGTACCAATATCCATAGGTTCCCCACTGTCCACCTTGCTGGTTATGTCCTCAAAGAACTCAAGCAAATTTATCTAGCATGATGTTTCCTTCGTAAAACCATGCTGACAATGGTGGATTGAGCTTTGCCTTTCCGAATGCTCATTCACCTTCTCCCTAATGATTGATTCCAGCAACTTCCCCACCACAGAGGTCAAGCTAATGAAGGATCATCCCAACTCAAAACATTGGCTCTATTCCCTGTCCTTTTAATTATAAGCCAGCTCTTTTGAAAGAAAGAGCGTCAGTCTCTAGAACTTGCTCATTTTTGCAGAGAATCATATGGAACCAAAAACACAGAAACAGGCCATTCTGTCCAATTAGTCGATGCTGGTATTCATGTTTCACATGAGCATCTTCCCATTTAAGTTTCCTCTTCCTGCTTCAATAACCCTTGTCCTATTCTCAAACAAGTATGCTTCAAATCTCGGTATAAAGGCAGCAAGATTATTTGTTTCAACCTGCCCCATTCTCCATGTGGAGAAATGTCCATTAAGTTATTTATTGATCTGTTATAGATGTGCTCTTGTTCACTGATCACCAATAAATGGAAACAGTGAACCCCTTCATAATCTTAAAGGTCCCCCTTGGAGCAGGCCACATCTCTAGCAAGGTATCTACAAATTAAATGCACTAGTCGGATCCCTATCATCAGTCCTGACAGCTACAATATCTTCGAGTTATAACTTGATGAAAACATCACTTTAATTCACTATTCCTTGATGATTGTTGTTTGTTATCAGAATTGACAATCCCATTTAAACTGCAGCAAGCCCTTAAGACCCATGTGAACTAATGCCAACCCACACAACTTCCAGCTGATAAAAATCAGAGCTATGGGTTTAATAATTTTGTAACGATTGAATATATAAAAACAACTAATGTGAAACTGCTTTTCTGTAGATATAGAATGGAGGTGCTGAGGGCCTACATCACTGGTGTTAAAGAGATGGAGGCTGAAGGGGAAGCACAAACCTTCCTTGTGAAGCCCTGCCTAGTCCCACAAAAACTTATCTTGAAAAGCCTCTCCTTTTTTCCAAGTCTCTGGCACATTTTCACCTGGTGTATAAGTCACGGTAGCTTTCTCACATGGGCCTAAGGTAACATATGGAGCTATAACTCAGTCACTGAGCAGTGCTCCACAGATTTAATGAAAGGCTTGTAGTTTTAGTTGCAAAATTAATAAAAGAGGTAGATGGATGTCTAATTAGTAAATACTAATTGAGGTCCTATGACATAATTAAAAGCTCAGTACAATTTTAACTAAGTGTGCCGGAGAGGTCCCACTCATTGACAATGGGGGAGGGGGCGCAGTTCATCGGCCCTGTTCACTGCGGGTGGGAATCCCGTCAGGACTAAATCAGCAAACCTATCTCCATTCACCCAGCCCGTCCCTACAGCCACAATCAAGTTCCCACCCAAAGTGGGTTGGAACGCAATAATTATGTGTAACCCCTTGTTCAGATGTACGTAGAGGGCTTGAAGCCTGATTCAAAACCCTTCGGCAACGCACCTGCCTCCACCGTGCTCGGCTTGCTTTGGTGATAGTCCTGACAATTGTGGATTCGAGAGAGGGGGGGGTCAAAGAGGTAAGTGCCCATTTCTGCTGTTGTCAGGCTGCAGAAGGATGTCCCTCAAGGACCTGGGAGTTGGAGGATTGTTGTGGGGGGAGGAGGGGGGGCACTTGGAATGGGGACAGGGCATTGTCCTTGGGATTCTCCCCTGGGAAAGGAATCCCATGGCTGGAATGACAGGCACTGCTAATGCCATGGGAAACATTCCAGTTTTCCAAGAAAAATGGAAAATGCTGGAAAGACTTAATAGGTCTGGTAGCATCTGTGGAGAGAGATTTAGAGATAACATTTTGAGTCCGTATGATGCTTCTTCAGAAGAGGAATTTGGAGAGAGGGGTGGGGAAGGTGGAGCAGAACGGAAGTTCAGGGATGAATGGGGTCTCAGGAGAGATTGACAAAGATATAATGGACACAAGACAAAAGGAGTGTTAATGATAGTGTTAATGACTAAAGAAGGTGTTAATGGCACTGAGATAAGGTAGTAGAATTGTTAATAGCCAAACATGAGTCAGCATTCTGTGAAAGCAAAACAAGCTACAGATGGCCCTGGGGGGAGGGGGTTTGAGGAAAATCAGAATGGAGGAGAGAGTTCATAGTCTGAAGTTTTGAACTCAATGTTAAGTTCAAATGATTGTAAAGTGCCTAATGACAATGAGCTGCTCCAATTGTGTTGGGATTCACTGGAACATGGCAGCAGACCAAGGACAGAAATGTAGGCATGGGAGTATGGTGGTGAGTTAAAATGGCACGTGATGTGAAAACTAGGGTCAGGTTTGTGGACTGAGTAAAGATATTCTGCAAAGTGGTCATCCAGTCTCCAGTGAGTCAACCCAACGTGGAGGAGGCCACATTGTGAGCAGCAAATAAGGGTCGGCTAAACTGAAGGAGGCGCAAGTGAAACATCGCTTCGCCTAGGAGAAGTGGTAGTGCCTTGATTGGTGAGGAGGGAGGAGGTAAAGGGGCAAGTATTACACCCATTGTGATTGCATAGGAAGGTGCCATAGAAAGGGAATGCAATGTTGGGGTGATGGATAAGTGCACAGGTTTACCAAAAGGAAATGATCCCTGCGGGATACTGACAGGGGAGGTGAGGGGAAGATGTGATTGGCGGGTGGCATCATGCTGGGGTTGGCAGAAATGGCAGAGAATGATCCTTTGAATGTGGAGACTGGTGGGGTGAAAAGTGAGGACGAGGGACTTTGTCATTGTTCTGGGAGGGAGGGGAAGGGGCGACAGCAGAGACACGGGAGTGGGAGATCATGCGGAGAGCTGCAATAATGAGTTCCACACACCACTCAAGTGCAATTGGTCTATGGCTGCCACAGAAGAATGATACACGGGCTTTGCAATCACCTCTCCAAATCAAAATTAAAATCAGAGCCTTCATTCTGAGAATTTGACTTTGAAACTGTTCATTGCTGGATCTACACTAATTTTCTGGTGAGAGAGGTATCTGAAAATTTGCATGATCTTTAAGAGTGTGTTGTTTGTGCATTGAGGAAAGAAAAGTGATCTGGTAATCCATTTCTCACTATTACATTGTTTTCCCGTATGTGTATTTATGCAATGTTATGGGAAACTGTTAATGAATGCTGATGCGATATTACCTGCCAACCCGGTATCACCATTCATATATCTCTACAAAGAAGTTAAAAAAAAAAATGCCTCAAGAACATAAAACGCAATAAGACAAAAATTATTAAAATGAGGATCTATTATGTGACATAAAATGTGCAGAGTGAAAAAAATGTCAGAGATAATCAGAGTTCCACATGGGACGGATGATTCTACATTACAAAAAAGAAATGCAATATGGGAAAATTTGCTTACACTGGAGATGTACATATATCAAAGCTGGATGCAAACGGAATTCGCTGCTTATCAATGCAGAGTAACTCAACAAAACAACTGCAAAGAAAGTTCAAAAAGGCAGAAAAGCTGCACTTTAACCTATTTGTATACACTATGCGCAGATGAAGAGAGCATAACTCAAAGTAGTATTTAACTGAAAGGCATAGGAATAGAAATGTCATGATCTTACGTGCAGAGAGTATGGAAAACACGCAATTTGATCAGAGGGTAGGGAGTACGGGGGAAGTCAGGGGATGGAATTGGACGGAGGAGTCTTTCGAAGTGGGACGGGCAATGCTGATCAGATGGGCTGCTGAATCTAGGTTAGGAAGATCTCAGGCCTTCTTTTGAGTGGGGGAATAGAGATCTGAGAGTTGGTGAAAATCACAAGCTGGTGGACGAGAGAGACCTCAAGGTTGGGTTGGAAATCTTAGGGGAATGTCTTTTTGGGGGTCAGGGTAATGGTGCGTCGATGTACACTTCATGGCAGCCACCTGGATCGAAGAGATAGTCGTGAAGGCATGTACCTCCAGAAATGACCGAGTCCTCAGCACTGGTGTCTCTGCCCATTGAGGTTTCAAATTGCAGTGAGACTGAGGCTCCGTCACATTACCACATTTAACGTAGCAATTAACTTGCCCCTTTGGAACAGATTGACTGCTATCCAGTTTCATCCTTAAATAAAACTGGAACTGGATAGATTGGAAATAGGTTTAAGTCATGAAAACAGATATTTGAGGCTTGAAACCCCAATTTGATCAGAAGTTGCCAGTTCTTCAAGTTTCAATTCAGTCCTTTTTCCATTCCTTCTTGGGAAATAGGTGTCACTGATAAGGCAGCATTTGTTGCCCATCGCTAATTGCCCTTTAACTGTAGCTAAGTCATTGCAGACAGCAATTAAGAGTCAAGTCCATTGCTGTGGATTTGGAGTCACATGTAGGCCTGATCAGGTAAGGATGGCAGATTTCCTTCCCTAAATAACAATGAACCAATCGACATGACAATCGGTCATTGTCTCATGGTCACCGTGACTTTTAGTTCCAAATAATTCTTTAATTTATTGAATTGAAATTCCAACAATTTCCACCAGCTGACATGTGATGAGTTTTGAACCAATGTCCCCAGCCTGGGCCTCCAGATTACTAGTCCATTAGATATTATCACTACACCGCCATCTCTCCTTAAATTGTTACATATTCTGAACATCCTTAGACATTGGAGCAAAAGCAAATAACAACCAAACCAATGAAATTAATTAATAAATGTTCACATCCTGTTTCCAATGCAAGTGCATCAAAAAATTGTTTTTCTCTTGAGATTTTTCATTGCCTCTCCTGGAGATGCAAATTCGTGCCATGGATATAGTTCCATGCAGGCCAGTCTGCACCCTGCTCAAGATCTATTATTCATATATAAGCCGTGGCCATGCATGTTGCCATCTTTTTCAGGGTGAAACCAGGTGAACAATGGGTTATGTTCAAAAAGAGGCATCCTCCCAATTCAAGAGAGATAATATCTGCAATACATCCACTCCTGTCCAGACTGTGATCAGCTTACATAGCATAGATGGCCGATAGAATCCACTAATTAGCTGTGCAAGACATATTTTCAACCTGCCGACGGCAAGAAGTTTTAAAGTTTTTTTTAATTAGTGTCGCAGATAGGCTTACATTAACACCATGATGAAGTTACTGTGCAAATCCTAGTCACCACACTCTGGCACCTGTTCGGGTACACTGAAGGGGAAATTAGCACGGCCAATGCAGTTCACCAGCACATCCTTCAGACTGTGGGAGGAAACTGGAGCACCCAGAGGAAAACCATGCAGACACAGGGAGAACATGCAGACTCTACACAGACAGTGACTCAAGATGGGAACCAAACCTGGGCTCCTAGCACTGTGAGGCAGCAGTGTTAACTATTGTGCCACCACGCTGCTCAAGATATTTGGGAGCTGAGCATAAATCTTTATTACTGGCTTGATTGTTATTTAATATATTTTATTCAATGATTCAAACAGTAAATTTGTGTGATCTCTGACTGTACGATTTTATGTTTCTAAGAATCCCATGGAACCATATAAAAGCCTTGAAACACAATGCAAGGAAATCAGAATTTTATGTGGCTGAAATTGCCTAAAATGAAATCCAGCACATTTCATTCATTCTTACACACCCTATCATTAGTGGTTACAAAGGGTCAGGGAGAGAAATCATAGATCCTGGAGCTTCTCCTGTTTCCCGATCCATTATAACACCCCAAATCCCTTTAACTCCCATCCCGCAGATCCTCTGGCTGCTCAGAATTATGAAGTATAGTCACAGTGGAGTTGAACTATTTGATGTCAATTTATCAAATTTTCTTGAATTTTGTCCTCTATGTCTCTCTTTATAAAGTCCATCAAGGGCTCAGGTTTCAGTATGATATACATTAAAGACAGACAATTGCACACAACTTGATCATTCATACTCTACAACAGGCTCCACCTTTTTGAACCAGTCCCAGTGAAATACCTGGACAACAACGACCGTAAGATTTGAACTTCGCAAGCGCTGCAACAACAATCCAATGTACAAATGAGAATGTTGCGAGCTAACAGTGACATATTCCATTGGCACATGATTCCTGGTTTTGCTTCTTAGTTTAAAAATGGCAAAACCTTCCAGTAAATTAGCACTAACAAATTCACCTGCTTTGAAATCTAAACAAGTTGGCATAACAGAAAATTTACATTTTGCAATTTATAATCAATATTTTCTCATTTAAACTAAAACTAACCACTCTTAGAAATGCCCAGAGTATATAGTAGGAGACTAAAGTACCACAGTTGCAAATATTATTTTGATATCCTTTTTATCTGTGGGTGTTCAAATAATTTCCCCTCACTCTGTCCCCTCTTCCAAGCTTACAGTCTCTCCTCTCTCCCTCCCTTACAGTCTCTCCTCTCTCTCTCTCCCTTACAGTCTCTCCCCTTTCTCTCCTGTAAAGTCGCTCCACTCTCCCTCCCTCACAGTCTTTCCCCTCTCTCTCCTTTACATTCTGTCCCCTCCAGTCTCTCCCCCTCCCTCTCTGACACTCTTTCCTCTCTCCTTCCCTTACACTCTCTCCCCTCTTCATCCCTGACACTCTCTCCCCTTTCCCTCTCCGAGACTCTCTCCCCTCTCCCTCTGTTACACTCTCTCCCCTCTTCATCCCTGACACTCTCTCCCCCTTCCTCTCTGACACTCTCTCCCCTCTCCCTCCCTTACACTCTCTCCCCTTTCCCTCCCTTACACTCTCTCCCCTCTCCCCCCTTTGCAGTCTATTCCAGCTCCCTCCCTTACAGTCTGTCTCTCCACTCAGCAGTTTCAGTCCTGAGGGCGCCAGGGCACTGTCTGCAACCACCAGTTAGGAGAAAAATTACTAGACGTTAATTTAGTTTGTTGAGTAATTGTGCTGTTCTGTTAATTAGCTACAGGACCAGAAAGCAACAAGTGTTATGCTTGCCAAAATCATGCATTATCAACCCTGCATGATCTCCTCATGTTTATTTAACGACACATTATAAAGCTCTTGGTCTTTATTTAACCTGTCAGTGGGGTCTTGCTGTGAGTGTTGGTCAGAAAACGGTGAAAAATGTTGGGTCTTCAAGGGCTGTGACTGTAATTTGATTTGAATGTTGACTGAGAAAAAATTATTGGCGAGAACCTTTCTCTGTTCAAAGGTGAAGTTAATGGATAACACTGCAAGCAAATCAAATGCCTGATTTTTTTTTTGTTGTCTGCATGTGAGCAACACTGGCAAGGCCACATTTGTTGGCCCTAAACAGGCAACAAGCATTCTGCCTAGCCCATCACAGTACCTATGGTGACGGCACTTCTGTTTGATAGTGCATTGTTTTCAACTAAGCACATTTGGAGTCAATTACAAAGCCCAAGTCACTTGTAGATCAGATTAGATAAGATTGCCAGGTTCTCCCAACAGAGATTTTTTAAAAATTCATTTTACGGGATATGGGCATTGCTGACAGAGTCAGCATTTAATGGCCATCTCTAACTGCCCTCCATTTCAGATCCAACCAAATTGCTGTAGATTTTGGAGTTACACCTGAGCCAGACCAAGTAAGTCCAGCAGGTTTCCTTCCTTCAAGGGCATTAGTGAACCAGTTGGGTTTTTACAACAATTGACAATGGTTTCATGGTCATCATTAGTCTATTAATTCTAAATTTTATTGAATTCAAATTTTGCTATCTGTCATGGTAAGATTTGAACCCAGGCCCCCAGATGTTGCTCTGGGCGTCAGATTTACTAGTCCAATGACAATACGACTATGTCACTGCCTCCCCTAACAATCCAGTTGGGTTTTCACATTGTTGCAGTAGAATTCCCTGCACCTCATGCCGGCCCTGGGATTTCATTCTGGAGCTATGCTTAGCTATTAACAATGTGGAATAATTACAAGTGCCTCTCTGTCTTCTGCCAGCTCCCAGCATGGGGGCGAGATGAAAAAATGCACGCTGATGAACAACATATTGATAATTTGCTTGGTGCATCTGTTTATTATGGATTGACTGATATTGCTATGTAGTAGCTTGGAATAAGATTGAGGCATTTAAGTGGGTTGGCCTTGACTGTTATTGACAGTGCCCGAAGCCAACAGAGCATTTGTTTTCGGGGCGGGCGTGGTGGTAAAATTCCACCCCATAACTCCATCACTTACCCTGTTGAAGCCGAGTCGGAAAAATTAGTTTTCTATAGACATTCGCGCATAGTGGTCATTTGGGATTGCAAATATAGCTACATAGGTAAGTGCATGTGTACATGTCCAACTAGGCATCATATGAACCCCTCTTTTAATTCTTTCCCTTTGAGTCCAAACGATTTGAAAAGAAAGATGAAATGAAAGGTAAGATGTTCTTGCGAGAGTCAATGCAAACTTGATGGACTGAATGGTCTCCTTCTGTACTGTTGGGATTCTATCATTCTATATTCGATGAAAGGAATTCCTCGGATTTGGATTTTGATTGAAAAAATCTAAAATAAACCCAAAAATCAAGGCAAGAATAAATGCAACAAATAAACAAAAAAACCCAGAAAAACCAAGCTTCTGGTTTTTAGAAATGCACCAAAGTCCAATTTCAAAATTGGTTATCACCCACCTGATTCTATATTCAGATAGTCAATTGTTAACTGTGCAGACTTGTCTATTCATTGCATGTGGGCAAGAGCACTGATTATACTGACATTATTATGTACTTAAACATGGCAATGTTATTGACAATATGCTGGCAGAAACTCGTGCAAATTTATCAGAAGAGATATGAAATCACTCGTGACCTCCTAAGGGGGCATTGAAATGTCAGGATTTTTGATCAATAATGAAAAGCTCATCTTTCCTGGGCCTGTTGTGTCCTGCTCTGCCCATAATGAAAAATGTGCCCACAGGGGCAGCTTGCCTCATCAGGAGGCACACTCTCTTACTCCCTGGCTCTGTGGGAACGCTGAGAGACTCACATCCCTATTCATCTGTCTCTCGAAGAAATATAATTGTGCAGCTCAGTTAGTGCCAGCCCGAATTAGACTTATTCAAAGAGCTAATCCCACAGTGTGTAAAAAAATGCTTTTCACTAAAGAACTCCTTCTCCTATCCTTATCGGACTAGAACTGTTGAATATCTATAATAGGTATGAAAAAAGAATGTAGAGTTAAAGCATGGGGAAATTCTCCAGATATGTTGCCGTTGCATTTCATAAAGTATTGGCCCTGAATTTTCTCAATGTTGCTTTGTTCATGAGATGGAAAATTAAAACTTATTTATTTGTAACACAAGTGGGCTTACATTAACACTGCAATGAAGTGACTGTGAAAATCCCCTAGTCTCCACATGCTGGTGCCTGTTTGGGTACACTGAGGGAGAATTTAGCATGGCTAACCAGCACGTCTTTTGGATTGTGGGAGGAAACCGGAGCACCTGAAGGAAACCCATGCAGACACTAGAAGAATACGCAGACTCCACATAAATAGTGACCCAAGCCAGGATTCAAACCTAGGTCTCTGGCGCTGTGAGGAAGCAGCGCTAACCACTGATTCATCATGTTGCCCGCAAATTAATAAGCTAACAGACAATCTGGCATTTTTTTTCTAGTCTCTGTGGTTAAAAATCCCCAAGTTATGAATACAGAGGCAGGGCAAAGATTGCAGTTGACAGGCTGAGCACAGCCATGTGAATGACCAGGAGACAGGGAGAAATAGCACAATGGTTGACTGGACCCTTCACGTTTAAACCATGCGGTGACTTGGTGGGCACATTGCATTGCCATCAAATCTCTTTAGTGTGATGAACCAAACTGATATTAAAGGTGGGCGGTATCCCAAAATCCAGAAGGATCACTTGGAACACGAGTTTGTAGTTGGTGCATCTTCCACGAAGATGAGTGGAAAAGCAAATTGCGTGGAGGGTGTGGAAAGTCTGCAGACAGATCTGGATAGGCTGAGCGAGTGGGCGAGGACCTGGCAGATGGAGTATAATGTTAGCAAGTGCGAGATTATCCACTTTGGTAGAAATAATAGTAGGAGGGATTGTTATTTAAAAGGTGAAAAGCTGCAGCATGCTATGGTGCAGAGGGACCTGGGGGTACCTGTGCATGAGTCGCAAAAACCCAGTCTGCAGGTGCAGCAGATGATCAAGAAGGCGAATGGAATGTTGGCCTTTATAGCGAGGGGGATAGAATATAAAAGTAGGGAGGTCTTACTGCAATTGTACAGGGAATTGGTGAGGCCACAGCTGGAGTACTGTGTGCAGTTTTGGTCGCCGCACTTGCGCAAGGATATTTTGGCCTTGGAGGGAGTGCAGAGAAGGTTCACTAGGCTGATGCCAGAGATGAGGGGGTTGGACTATGAAGAGAGACTAAATAGACTGGGTCTGTACTCGTTGGAGTTTAGAAGGCTGAGGGGGGATCTTATAGAGACATATAAGATAATGAAGGGAATAGATAGGGTAGAGGTAGAGAGATTCTTCCTGCTTAGAAAGGATAGCAGGACTAGAGGGCACAGCCTCAAGATAAGGGGGGGGGGGCAGTTTAGATCAGAGTTGAGGAGGAACTTCTTCACTCAAAGGGTGGTGAATCTCTGGAATTCTCTGCCCGTTGAAGTGGTGGAGGCTACCTCGCTGAATATATTTAAGTCATGGATAGATAGGTTTCTGATAGACAGGGGAATTAAGGGTTATGGGGAGAAAGCGGGAAAGTGGAACTGATCCACTTCAGATCAGCCATGATCTTATTGAATCGCAGAGCAGGCTCAAAGGGCTAGATGGCCTACTCCTGCTCCTATTTCTTATGTTCTTATGTTCTTATGTTCTTATTTATCTTTGCTATTATGTGCGGAACAAGGAGACATAGCTGTGTTATTGTAAATGAGAACTAACACAAGGGCTCACAAGAACAAAAAATGATACTTGCAACCTAAGTAATTTAAGCCTAAAAGAGATACATCCATTGGGCTAAGAAACTGATGCATCTCAATGTATTAATATGATAATGAACCCTACCCTGTCCCTGCTCTTCATCCAATAGCTGTCGGGCTCAAGTTCTATCTTCAATGCCTTTGGCAGGAGACTCATCAATCTTTGAGAATTGAACCCTTCAGGTTCATGTGGGGCCATTAACAGGTAGGATTTTCTAAACAGCTTTTGTAAACCATTTTCAGATGCTTTAACATGCCTTTGGTAAAGAGCTCTGCTTGCTAGAGATTAAGTAAGCCAAGTCTATAAACCAACTCTAAAACAACATTGATTTCTGGCTATAAGAGAAGAACCCTAATAGGTTAGTAAGTTTTTCAAGCTATTAGACATTAAGACACTAACAGAACTACCAGCATTAAGTTAAATGACTTTTAAAACATGCTTTTGAGCTAAGAAAAAAGCAGTTTACACATATGAGATGCAATAAGTTATTTATACAAGTGATTATGATTTTAAAACATCTGCTGATATTTTGAATGTATTAATGTATTTTTAAGGTATATTGTTCATTTTAGCCAAGAGCAATTTACTGCAAAGAATCATGGTAAAGGGCATTAGGGCAAAGCCATAAGTTAAGGGAATGTTAAAGCCTTGAGAACATGTAAGATTTATCAGAGTTTTGGATGGAGGGAACATTGAGAACACTTAATCATATTTCATGAATAGGGATTATTCATTGTCCAGGTAAAATGGATGTTTGCCCAGACATGAAGTCATGTGTTAAACTGGTTTGGCAGTGATCTGTAGTGGAACTCATGGGAACGTTCATTTGAACTTTGGTCCAGCGTCTGAGGTTACTAGGCAACAGAGGTGGTGGAGTCAACTAAGACAAGAGTTAGCTTCCGGATTCTATGGACTAATAAAATATCATTATGCCAGAGGGTAAGATGTGATTGGCTAAGGTATATGACAGGCATTATTGTTGATTTATGTATATTGAAGGTGATTGATTTAAAGCTAAGCTTTAAGGTGGGACTAATTGATAAGAAAATCCAATAATTGACCTGTTTTGAATTGTATATATCTGGTTTTCATTGGCGAAATCTAGCTGCTCTATCTCTGTCCTGACCCTTTGATGGTTTCTCCCAGCGGCCGCTAGTCTAAATAAAAATTACACCTTTAAACTGAGTCACTGGCTTTGTGAGTCTTATATTGTCTGAAGTTTTGGCAGTATCGGCCACCTCAGAAACCCCACCAAACTGGCTAAAAAAAACTCATGAACCAAAAACCTTGTTTTGGAAGAGTCTTTCTCATGATCTATGAAATGGATTGACCTTACTGCATCTTTGGTTGAAAACGTAGCTTGTTGCACATCAAAACGTATCACCTAATGCACACTCGTATGGTGGTTGGAAACAGTAATTTAACCCTGTGAAGTGTGTGGCCTCAGTGTACATGTGCAGTGGTGCTATTTGCTCCATTTAAACATTAAAATAAAGCTTTTGTGTACGTTGCATGTGAGAGCCCCTGAGGTCGACCTGAGTCAAATAGAAATAATCCATTGAAGAACAATCATTAGCTGCTGAGAGAATCTTTCAACCTGTGCTCAACTGAAAAGTAAAGGTGGTAAAGTAACATGGGGTAATAATACAATATACCTTCCGAGCAACCATGAACATTGAGCGATTTGTGCTCATATACATATATTATGCTCATATACTTTTGCACATGCACCTGAAGATTCAGAAACACAGATCTATAATCCTAATATGTCATCAGGATTAATGTGTAATACACAGAAGTTGCTCATTTTCTAGAAATCTACTGAACACTGAATCATAGAATCCTACCATGCAGAAGGAGGCCATTCGGTCCATCAAGTCTGCACCAACCACAATCCCACCCAGCTCCTATGAATCTACCCTAGCTGGTCCCCCTGACACTAAGGGGCAATTTATCATGGCCTGTCCACTTAACCCGCGCATCTTTGGACTGTGGAAGGAAACCAGAGCACCCAGAGGAAATCCATGTGGACATGGGAAGAATGTGCAAACTCCACACAGACAGTGACCCAAGCCAGGAATCGAACCTGTGTCCCTGGTGCTGTGAGGCAGCACTGCTGACCACTGTGCCACCCTGAAGAAGGAAACGAAACCATTGATTTTGAAATGGATCAATAGGCAAATTCTTAACACGGCAAAATCATAGATTTTTAAAAGGTTTTCGCTATCAGTTGCTACGAAGGAAATCAATACAATTTAAATTAATGGTTGCAATATTGGAATTAAAAAGAAAGGAATCTTTGAATGAAACTATTAAAAAAAGATCCAAACCATGCTGTCACTGTTTTATTCAAGAACACCCTGATATCTCCGATGCATCTACTGAATGTTGTTTTGGCTTACTTTTTATGCTTTCAAAGGAGACTGAAATGATTCCTTAAGTTGAGCATCTTTCATGCTACAAATTAGTGGAGATAAAGTTCAAATTTGCTGAGAATGCAGCTATAAGCAACCCAATATTCAGGCAATTGAAAATGGAAACACTTTGCTAAGGAGAATACATTAAATTGGTTTTGTGCTAAATCTTTTCCAGCGAGCAGAATTGCCAGAGAAAAATACTAGGAAAAAAAAACAGAAAGCAAGCTGTGAAATTAATAACCATTGGTATATTGTCCATCTGTCAAAGGGGAAAAGTTGCTCGTCTTTAACAAAATTTAAACATTGTAAGCACTTGCTGTCAATCACATTTTGTTCTGTAGCAATCATCATTTCCTGCACGTAACAAATCTTCATCAGTATGCAAAATCCAAATCAAGTTAATTTAAAAATATTGAGTTTACAGGAAGCCTGATAGCATGAGTAGAAGAACATTTACTTTCCAACCAGATGGTCTTGGATTTGACCCCCCAGGCCTGCCCGTCACTCAGATCTGCTTGCAACGAAAATTCAAGTCAGATCGAGACTTTTATTTTTTATCGCCAACAGCAATCACTCTTCTTTGCCCATGCTCGTGATCCATCATGTGTTCCCACCTCAAAATCAACATCACAGCCCTTTAAGTGGTGTTAATGTCAGTTGGTGAGCTGAGAAACCTTAGCCGGTGAAGTGGAACTTCCGTCTTCTCACATTTCGGTGGACATTATGAAGAAAATCGATCGTGTTGTGTCCATTTCACTGTGGAAAAAAGAGGATTCCATATGGAGGCTGCCGTGCACAAGCTTATTCCAAACCAAAAGTGTACCACCCACCATCTTGAATCAGCCTCCCCTATCCCTATCAGATTTACCAGAATGATTCCAGGAAAGAGAAACTTCAATTATGAGAATGAATTGGAAAGGTTGGGACTTTTCTCCCCAGAGAGGAGAAAGCTGAGGGGAGATTTCATAGAAATGTTCAAAATTATGAAGGGTTGGACAGAGTGAATAGGGAGAAACTGTTCCTCCTTCATAAAAGGAGCAAGAACAAGAGGGCACAGATTTAAAGTGATCTTCAAAAGAAGCAATTGTTGTGTGAGAAAAAATGTTTTCGTGGTTCAGGTGTGAAATGCATTGCCCGGTGGAAGAAGGTTCGATTGAGGCATTCAAGAGGGCAATAGATGATTATTTGAATAGAAAGAACAATATGCAGGGGTATGGCGAAAAGACAGGGGAATGGCACTTAGCTCGTTTGGAGAGCTGGTGCAGACATGATGGGCCAAATGGCCTCCTTCTATGCTGTAGCAATTTTGTGATTCTGATCAGCATTGGGAGCACGTGCTGGGAGCATTGAAAACACTCATTTAAATATTGAAATAAGGCAAGACAGCTATTGTAAAATTCCTGTAAAATTGATCTGCCTCAGCCACTGCTGAGCTGTAAGCTCATTGTGTGTCTCATGGTCCCAACGAATGGGAAGGATTCACTGGCAATACAATTTAAAAGGACTCATCAAGTACATCCAGCTTTTTTTTAATTCTTTCTTGGGGTGGTGGGGGAGGAGCATTGTTGGCAATGTGAAGCTGCCCTTTTAAGGGCAGTAAAAAGTCAACCATGTTGCTCTGCGTTTGGAGTGACATGTAGGCAGGCGGATCTCTTGCCTTAAAGGATCTTAATGAATCAGATGGGTTTTTATGACAATTAATGATGGTTTCATAGTCACAACCACTTCCATTCCAGATTTCCTTTTATGCCTTACAGCTCCAGGGACCCGGGTTCAATTCCAGTCTCAGGTGACTGTCTGTGTGGAGTTTGTATGTTCTCTTTGTGTCTACATGGGTCTCCTCCACACGCTCCGGTTTTCTCCCACACTCCAAAGATGTGCAGGTTAGGTGGTGATTAATGCTAAATTACCCCTTTTGTCCAAAGGTGTGTAAATGGATTAGCCATGGGAAATGTGTGGAAAGGGCAGAGGAAGAGACCCTGTGTAAGATACTCTGTCAGAAAGTCAGTGCAGATTTGTTGTGCCAAATGGCCTCTTCTGCACTGTCGGGATTCAACACAGAGTGTGGGAGATTCAAGTGTGAACTCCCACTGAGGAAACAATCATGATTTACGCCAGTTTTCCTGCAAGTTCAGCACTTAGAACTTTTTCTGGGGAGAATCACCCGCTATGACTCTAATTAATTAAATATATTAATCAATAAATTGCTCAAATTTAACTTGCAGCAGCTACAATGGTGGAATTTAAACCAAAATCCTGACAGTGTTGGCCTGGGCTTCTGGATTACTAGTCCAGGGACATCACCATTTCCTCTGGTTAAGTGTTGATTAAATTTTCAGCCTTTTTCCAGTCTATTTTCTGCCTTCAATTAGTGATTGCTGGGTCCCGAGTGAGGACAACAGTTGCCTTGTCCATGGGACGAAGACCAGCTTCCTGGGACTATACCTCAGCATTTCCATGGCTATATAAAGAACAGTGTGTCAAAGTGATGTTCTGTTCTGGAAGCCCCGGTCAAGTGTAAGCCACCATGTCATTTGCCAGAGCTGTCAGTAGCGGCTACACCATTATTGAATTTGAGCACTAACTTCATGCTCTGCAAAAAATCCCTGGCACCAGTTGTAGCTGGACTCTCCTGTTCAAAGTCTGCGTCAAATCTGCTCTCTAGATGAGTTTACAGCTTGGGCCTCCGCCATCACAGATGGCAATCTTCAACCAATTTGATTAGCTCCGCATGAAACCAAGAAACAGTTGCAGGCACAACAAAGGCTTTGGGCCTTGACAATATCGTGCTGGTATGCTCTAGAACCAGCTGTACCCCTAGCCAAGCTGTTCCAGCACAGCCGCAACACTGACAAATTTGGGAAATTACTCAGATTTGTCGTGCTCACAAGAGTGGAAGGTGTCAATGGCAGTGCTATCAAGCCCAACTTGCACCAACAGCCTGCTCACTGATGCTCAGTTTGAGTACTGCCAGGGCCACACAGCATCAGTTTTACAGCCTTGTTCCAAACATGGACAAAAACTGAAATCCAGACGTGGGGAATGATGTTCCCACTACTTGGCCAGTGTAGCAACGTGGGGAATTTAAGCGTGAACCAAAAAATCCAATTCCTTCCTGTTGGCTGGCAGGTCGCAATCTTCAGGGGCCATTTTCTTTGACGTAATCAGCCTGATGCCAGGGAACAGCACAAGGCTGATTTAAATATTCATACTTTCATTTAAATCCATTTAGTGAGCTCTGGGTAGTATTGTCCAGGCTTATTTGGATTTCCGACCTCTCCGATGAATGTTACCACAAGTGGGCATCACAGCTGGGACCCAGCAATAGATCACCAGTTGGACCAGCTGCCCTCCAGGAAGTCAGGAGCGGGGGGGCAGTGCCCCTGTGGGAGTGCCAACCTGGCACTATCAATCCAGGACCCTGGCAGAGCCAGCCCAGGATCATGGTGCTGCTCTCTGGGCATCCTGCACTGCCAACCTGACATACTGGCAGCACCCACTAGGCACTGGACAGTACCAAGTGTGGAGCCTAAGGTGCAGGGCCTCACGGGGGCAGGGCAAGATGGGGCGGAGCCAGACTGGGGGAAGTAGGGAAGGAGGGAATCAGCATCAGGGAGCAGCAATCGGGAGGCCAATGTCCTAGGATGTGGTGGGGAGATGAGATGCCCCAGTATACTGGGAGGTCAGCGCATTCCTGATGGCCCCCTGATCACCCTGCTGTCGGCTTCTGAGGCTTAATAGTGTGAATCTCTTGACAGCCTCTGTATTGCATAGAGTGCTTTAAATTCATGAAACTCAACTCAGCCAACAAACAGAAAAAATTCCATTTTCCTGCCTGTTGGACACTTTGATTTTTTTTTGGAAAATCGCCCCTTGATGTGAGAGTGACCACACTGACATCAATGTGACTATTGTGGCATCAAGGAGCCCAATCCAAATCTCAGTTAATGGGAATCAGAAGGAAAACTCTTCACTGGTTAGAGTCTAATCTAGCATAAAGGAAGGTGGTTGTGATTCTTGGAGGACAATCATCTCAATTCCAGGCCTAATTATCTTCAATTGCTTCATCAATGACCTTCTCTCTATCATAAGGTCAGAAGTGGGGATGTTTGCTGATGATTGCACAATGTTCAATACCATTTGCAACTCCTAAGATGTTGAAGCAATCTATACCAGCATTCAGAGGACAACACTTGAGCTGAATGTGGCAAGGAATACTTGTGCCTCGCAAGTGCCAGACAATGGCCACTTTCAACAAAAAAGGATTTAACAATTTCCCCTTGACATTTGATGGCATTATTATCACTAAATAACCTCCTGCTATCAACATCCTGGGTGTTACCATTGACCAGAAACTTAATTGGGCTAGCCATGTAAATACTACGGGCAGGATTTTCCAGCTACATGGAGGAGGACGTGAATAATTTGCCGGGTGTTAGCGATGGAAAGGTGGTAGGACTGGAGAGTCTTAATGACATTACTGTTACTAGAGAGGCGGTGCTTGACAGACTGGAGGGGCTGATTGTGGACAAGTCCCCAGGACCGGATGGAATGCATCTGAGGGTCCTGAAAGAAATGGCGGAGGTTATAGTGGATGCATTGGTGGTTATTTTCCAGACGTCGCTGGATTCCGGGGAAGTGCCGGAAGATTGGAAAACGGCTAATGTTACGCCGTTGTTTAAGAAGGGTGCCAGGCAAAAGGCAGGGAATTATAGGCCGGTTAGTTTAACGTCTGTGGTAGGTAAAATGTTAGAATCCGTCATTAAGGAGGAAATTGTGAGGCATCTTGAAGGGAATTGCTTGATAGAGCAGACGCAGCACGGTTTCATTAAAGGGAAGTCGTGTCTGACAAATTTACTGGAGTTCTATGAGGATGTGTCTAGGGCGGTGGATAGAGGAGAGCCGGTGGATGTGGTCTTTCTAGATTTTCAGAAGGCGTTTGACAAAGTACCTCATAAGAGGTTATTGCAGAAGGTCAGGGGACTTGGAGTTGGGGGTAGGGTGTTAGCGTGGATAGAGGATTGGTTGTCAAATAGGAGGCAGAGAGTGGGGGTCAACGGGTGCTATTCGGATTGGCGGATGGTGACTAGTGGAGTGCCCCAGGGGTCGGTGCTGGGGCCTCAGCTTTTTACCATTTATATAGATGATCTGGAGGAGGGAACCGAGTGTAGGGTGTCGAAATTTGCGGATGACACCAAGATTGGGGGAACGGCAAATTGTGCGGAGGGTGTGGAGAGTCTGCAGAAGGATCTAGATAGGCTGGGCGAATGGGCCAGGAAATGGCAAATGGAATTTAATGTTGGCAAGTGTGAGGTGGTCCACTTTGGTAGGAAGAATGGTAGGAAGGACTATTACTTACGGGGCGAAAAACTGCAGCAGGCGACGGTGCAGAGGGACCTCGGGGTCCTTGTGCATGAGTCGCAAAAACCCAGCTTGCAGGTGCAGCAGGTGGTCAGGAAGGCGAATGGGATGCTGGCCTTCATAGCGAAGGGGATTGAATATAAAAGTAGGGAGGTCTTGCTGCAGCTGTATAGGGCATTGGTGAGGCCGCAGCTGGAGTACTGTGTGCAGTTTTGGGCGCCGCACCTGCGCAAAGATATTTTGGGCTTGGAGGGAGTGCAGAGGAGGTTTACTAGGCTGATACCGGAGTTGAGGGGGTTGAACTATGAGGAGAGGCTGAATAAACTAGGCTTGTACTCGTTGGAATTTAGAAGAATGAGGGGAGACGTATAAGATGATGAATGGGATGGATAGGATAGAGGTGGAGAGACTCTTCCCACTGAAAAAAGACAGTAGGACTAGGGGGCACAGCCTCAAGATAAAGGGGGGGCGTTTTAGAACGGAGTTGAGGAGGAACTTCTTCACTCAAAGGGTGGTGAATCTCTGGAATTCTCTACCCATTGAAGTGGTGGAGGCTGCCTCGCTAAATATTTTCAAGAAGCGGGTTGATGGGTTTTTGATAAGAGAGGGGATTAAGGGTTATGTGGAGAGGGCGGGAAAGTGGAACTGAGCCACGACAGATCAGCCATGATCTTATTGAATGGCGGGGCAGGCTCGAAGGGCCAGATGGCCTACTCCTGCTCCTATTTCTTATGTTCTTATGTTCTTATGTTCCCCGAAACTGGAAAATCCCACCCGAGGTCAACAGACCTTTCCATGGTCCATCCCTCCCCCGCTCCAATTCCTGGCGATACGGGAAAATTCACCCCATGTCTTCAAGAACAGAACAGAGGCTAGGAATTCTGCAATGAATAACTCAGTCCAGGAGACGTGACAAAGCATAGTTTTTAGGTAAAAAGTAGAGGAAATGGAGATCAATATATTGGGTCATGCAGCAATGATTTAGCCCTCATTGCAAAATCTAACATTATGTCCTTATTTATATATTTACGTTATAAATTTCAAGGGCAGATTCTTAATGGGAAAATGTAAACTTGTCAGCTTACAATGAAAGTTAGTGATGGAACTGCCACACCCACACTCCACTGCTTTGTCAGTGGAAGTGAAGTTGATGTGGGCAGTAAATGGCATGAGAATGTGACCTGCTGCATCAGTGCCATGTTTCCACCCATCTGATTTGGAAGTAATATATGACATTCAATACTTCTGCCTATATGAACCAGATGTTGGGGGGTGTATTGGAAATGTAATCAAATGGTGGAATTACAATCTCAGGGAGGTATTTACCCCATAGCAACAAGTGAGTGCCAAGATCATCTGCTGGTACCTAATGTTCAGCACGTTGTGCAAGGAGCCACTTAAAATTCAAGTGTCCTAAAAATCCACGTACTTGATCACGGAGCAATTAACTCCATGCGGTGGCACAATGGTTACTACTGCTGTCTCACAGCACCAGGGATCTGGGTTCAATTCCAGCCTCAGGTAACCATTTGTGCGGAGTTTGAACGTTCTCCCCGTGTGTCCATGGGTTTCCTCTGGGTGCTCCGGTTTCCTCCCACAGTCTGAAAGACATGCTGGTTAAGTGCATTGGCCATGCTAAATTCTCCCTCAGTGTCCCCGAACAGGCGGCAGAATGTGGCAACTAGGGGATATTCACAGGATCTTCATTACAATGTCAGTGTAAGCCTACTTGTGATACTATTAGATATACTAAATAAACTTTAAGAACTCTAGAGCATTAGGGAAGAAGCAAGGACTAGTTGATAAGTGAAATGTGCAGATTAGGTGGATTGGCCATGCTAACTTGCATCTTATTGTCAGGGGAATTAGCAGGGTAAATATGTGGGGCTATGGGGATAGGCCCGGGGTGGAATTGTTGACGGTGCAGGCTCAATGGGCCAAATGGCCTTCTTCTGCACAGTCGGGATTAGATGAGTCATAATAGAGAGCTTCCAAAAATCCAATTTCAGCAGCAGTCCAGTGGCTGCAAGCCAGTGTCACCACTGACCGTCATTTCCTGTCATACCTCACTTAACAACATGTCCTTTAGACAGGGAGAGGAGAGAGCAGTATCCATTCCTGTTGTAATTTATATTTTGATGGTGCATTACAATCTCAAATAAATCTCTGTCATCAGACGTTGAGTTTTGTCTGTCTCTATTTTCAGCTCTATCTGCGTACTAAATTTCTCCCCTCAGTTGGATTTATGGTAGTTGTGTGGTTAGTCTCCTGATTACACAGACAGTGACCAGCCATATTTCATCTGTCTGATTGGTGAATTATGTAATCCTACTAATGCACCAACAGTTCAAAAAGTAAAAAGAATCAAAATTGCAATTACAGCCTGTGAATTCCAAAGGAAAAAGACCTGGGTGGGATTTTTCACTCCCCCACCCGCCCCAGCCCAATGGAGTGCTTTTCAATGGCAGAGGTTGGTCGCCATTGGCCACTAGTGGGATCTTCCAGTCCCACTGAGGTCAACGCCATTTTGAGTAGCTCACCTGCCCTGGAGGCGGGAGGCAGGGTGGGGCGTGGGGGGGGGGGGGGTGTTGGGGGGGGGGGGGTGTGCAGGGAGGGTGGGGGGGAATGGGCAGTGGTTAGTGAAATGGTCACCTTCAGCGAGGCCAGAAGATTTTTACTGGCAGGAAACTGGCAGCACAGTGGCACAGTGGCTAGCACTGTGGCCTCACAGAGCCAAGTACCCAGGTTCAATTCTGACCTTGCGTGAATGTCTGTTCAGAATTTGCACATTCTCCCTGTATCTGCACGGGTTTCCTCCGCATGCTCCAGTTTCGTCCCGCATACCTTTGGGATGAGGCCTGGGATGGTGCAGGCTCGATGGGCTGAATGACCTCCTTCTGCCTTGTAGCACTGTAGGGATTCTATGATACCATGATCCTATGAAAGACCAGAAAAAGTCACCCACCATGTTTTTTTAAGAGATGCTAAGGAGTTTCTAGGACATGCTGTTTTGGCGGTAAGGCTTCACACTTATTTTCAAATTGTTGCAGCTTAGAATTGAAAAATTAAACATCTATAAAATAATCTCCCTTTTATTCCCACTCCGCCACAGAGCTTAAGCTTCATTTCATTTAGTACCTGTGCAGAAATGGCACCATATGGTGCGTGATGCAAAGGAGATTAGGGCTGATAACAGCTTTCATGTTCATTGATGTTTTCTGGGGCAGAAAGAAAGACCACTTGCTGAATGAAAACCTCAGCTGAAGTGTACTGATTTTTGAATAATGATCTATTAGATACCCGTCCCTCGCGAACAAGCTGTACCGGCAGAACATAAACAGCTCTTCCCTTAATTAAAAGAAAGTGATAGAAGATTTACAAGGGAACTCTGTCGTCATAGTTTCCTCTGTGGCTCAGAGAGTTTATACAGTGAATAGCTGTTATGCGGAAAAGGAAGGTCCAATTAGCATCAAGTCTGGTCTCAGCAGAGCCATCAATAATCATGCTTCATTTAGCCTCTGCAGTTGGAGAGTGTAAAAATGGACACATATCCTGCTTCTCACTGCTACACGGTGAAGTTGAAATGGGGTGTGTAAGTCATCCAGTGAGGACAGGTCCAGCCTCAGTTAGGTCTCGCTCCGCTCCAATCCTCAATATCCTGCCAACACTCATTACTAAGACATTTTGATGATCAGGTGACCAGTACATCTTATAATCCAGCAGCATCGGTGAGTTCAGGAGAATTTAAGCTTGAGTCTATTTGTTAGTGTCACATGTAGGCTCGCATCAACACTGCAATGAAGTAACTGTGAAAATCCCCTGGTTGCCACACTCCGGTGCCCGTTCAGGTACATTGAGGGAAAATTTAGCATGGCCAATGCATCTAACCAACACATCTTTCAGACTGTGGGAGGAAACCAGAGCACCCGGAGGAAACCCATACAGACACAGGGAGAACGTGCAGGCTCCGCACAGTGACCCAAGCTGGGAATCGAACCGGAGTTTCTGGTGCTGTGAGGCAGCAATGCTAACCACTGTGCCAGGGAGAAGGAAAACAAATTAAGTGGGGGGAGGGGGAAACTACCATTCCATTTCTTTTCTCCTCCTGTAATTTGCAATTTAATTATTTTCGCACATTAATCCTATGATTCTGCGTGCATTTTATCCATTGAAGGTATACATACATACTGCATGTTTGAAATGCAAATATTTTAACTAAAGTAGATTTTTTTTCTTCTCTATCAGTGCATCTGATTTCAAATGGTACCTCAAAGGGGTTTTATTCATCTTCTGCTGCACTGCTTCATGCTGAGAATTTGATTTGAGAGATACTGGCAGTGTGTGGAGTGTTGCTGTGTGGGTTTAAGTTGAAATCGGAACAGCCAAAGGGTCAATTTTTCTTTTTTCCAAAAAAGATTTTCGGCTATTTAAAGTCAGATAGTTTTGCATCGAAAAGAAGATAACTTCTCTGTGTCCCCCAAGATGTATTCTTCAGAGGAAGAGCCAGCTGTAAAACACATCTACTACAACGAGACAAGCAGCTTGTTCAATTGGCAGAATCTGATTTGCTAACTGGCTGTCCTGCTGGCAAAACAGCATTAGTCTTTTGTTAACATGATGCTTAGTACTAAATTCAGTTAAAATGGAGCTGCAGGAGTGCATTCCCCACACTTGGAGGAGGCGGGCAATTCTAGTTTGCATATTTCAGCTTTATTAGTTCCTGCTGTGTGTTAGATTGTTAAGCCAGGAGATTTACTAAGAGATTCTGGCCATCTAAAAGTTCACAAGAAAATTTTCAATTAATTTTGATCATTATACTTTTCCCACTTTTTCTTTAATGAACGTACAGCTTAAATGTAAGAAAAATCAGGGATAACTGAAGGTTACTGAGTCCACTGAAATTTATATCTCTCTCTCATGTACTAATTTTCTCACTGTGACATTTCACTAGGTGGAATCTTACTGATGTTTACATCGGCAGGATTTTCCTGTCCCGCCGCAGTGAACAGAGATTTGGCTGGCTGCCAAATTCTCCGACCTCACGGCAGTGGGAGCACGGCATGAACAACAGGTAAGATCGCACCCATTTTGTGTGAATCTAGAATCATAGTGCAGAAGGAGGCCATTCAGCCCATCGAGTCTGCACCCTCCACAATCCCACCCAAGCCCTATCCCCATAACCCTTTGGTATTTATCCTCGTTAATCCCCTGATACTAAGGGGCAATTTAGCATGGCCATTCCACCTAACCCACACGTCTTTGGACTGTGGAAGGAAACCGGAACACCCGGACGGAACCCACGTAGACACTGGGAGAATGTGCAAACTCCACACAGACAATGACCCAAGCAGGGAATCGAATCCAGGTCCCTGGCGATGTGAGACAGCAGTGCTAATCACTATGCCACCGCGCCACCTCAATTCTAGTGAATCTAGTTTAGGTTTATTTATTAATGTCTCAAAACACTGCAACGAAGTTACTGTGAAGATGCCCTAGTCATCACACTCTGGCACATACTTGGATACACTGAGGGAGAATTTAGCATGGTCAATGCACCTAGCCAGCACATCTTTCAAAGATCTAATGTTTTTGCTTCTTATTTTACTTGGTGGACTTTGCTAAATACTTACCACACTTTTGAATAAAAATGTTTCTTGATACCTGTAGAGCGAGTAGTCACGTGATGACGTGGTTACATAAAGTGTCCTGTGTCAGGTGCACTGGAACTTGCCTTGAGCTTGTGGACAGAGTACAAACTTGGAGTAGCAGCTGAGCTAGTGAATGAAGTATTGTTCATTACAAGGCCTTGTTGTCAGCATTTGCGAACCCAGCACTTCTACAGTACCTATTGTAAATCTAATTTCCAGATTCTGTAACATGCTCCCAATTTGTTATAGTGAGGAGGAAATTGCAGGGTCACTTGGGCGGGATGTGCATTTATCACATCCAAACTTGATACCTAGATCAATACCTGTTTTTGTAGCAGTTTGATGTAACAATGTTGTTGGACAAGTAAAGAGTAAACCACATGGTGGGTGAAATTGACCAGACACAATAAGGACAACACCATTTCCATCATTAAATGACATCAGTGAATAAGTTAAGATTTTTCTGACAGTTGCTAGCTTTTTATTACCGATTAGTTCAGTTAACTGAATTCAAATTCACAAACTGCAAACATGGGTTAAACTTACATCTCGGAATTATAGTCTAATGAAATGACTATTATGCCACCTTAGCCATTAATAGCAGAACACCTTTTTGTGGTGTCCAGCCCTGAAATGAATACAACACTAAATGCGGCTTTACCAGAGCATTCGTTCACCCACTGGAAGTTTGGTCCGCATTCTATTAACTTTAATTGCTTTGCTACGTTGTTCAAACCTTGAAAACAATGTTCAATTTATACTTTTTCTAAACTTTTCTACTTTAATCCATCTATTGTGAAAAAAAGTATACAATAATATTATATGCCTATTTATTAGTGTTGACTTCATTTTACAAAACGATTGCCAGTTGTATGTTTCTGTTAATAAGAACATAAGAACTAGAAGCAGGAGTAGGCCATCCGGCCCCTCGAGCCTGCTCTACCATTCAATAAGATCATGGCTGATCTTTTCATAGACTCAGCTCCACTGACCCACCCGTTCACCATAACCCTTAATTACTTTGCTGTTCAAAAGTTTATCTATCCTTGTTGAAAAAATATTCAGTGAGACAGTTTCAACTGCTTCACTGGGCAGGGAATTCCACAGATTCACAACCCTTTGTGTGAAGAAGTTCCTCCTCAACTCAGTCCTAAATCTGCTCCCCCTTATTTTGAGGCCATGCCCTCTTGTTCTAGTTTCATCTGCCAGTGGAAACAACTTTCCCGCTTCTATTTTATCTCTTCCCTTCATAATCTTACATGTTTCTATAAGATCTCTCCTCATTCTCCTGAATTCCAATGAGTATAACACCAGTCTACCCAGTTTCTCCTCATAAGCCAACCCTCTCAACTCCTGAATCAACCTAGTGAATCTCCTCTGTACCCCCTCCAGTGCCGGTATGTCCTTTCTTAAGTAAGGAGACCAAAACTGTACACCATACTCCAGGTGTGGTCTCACCAGCACCTTATACAGTTGCAACATAACCTCTCTGTTTTTAAACTCCATCTCTCTTGCAATGAAGGACAAAATTCAATTTGCCTTCTTAATTATCTGCTGCACTTGCGAACCAACTCCTTGTGATTCTTGCACAAGGACAACAGGTTCCTCTGCACAGCAGCATGCTGCAAATTTTACCATTTAAATAATAGTCCATTTTGCTGTTATTCCTACCAAAATGGATGACCTCACATTCACCAACATTGTACCCCATCTGCCAGACCCTTGCCCATCACTTAGACTATCTATATCCCTTTGCAGACTTTCAGCATTCTCTGCACATTTTGCTCTGCCACTCATCTTAGTGTCATCTACAAATTTTGACACATTACACTTGATCCCCAACTCCAAATCATTTATGTAAATTGTAAACAATTGCGGTCCCAACACTGATCCCTGAGGCACACCACTAGTCACTGATCACCAACCACAAAAACACCCATTTATCCCCACGCTTTGTTTTCTGTTAGTTAACCAATCCTCTATTCATGCTAATACATTATCCGTAACACCATGCACCTTTATCTTATGTAGCAGTCTTTGGTGCAGCACCTTGTCAAATGCCTTCTAGAAATCCAGATACATCACATCCACAGGTTCCCCATTGTCCACTGCACATGTAATGTTCTCAAAGAATCTCACCAAATTAGTCAAACATGACCTTCCCTTCATGAACCCATGCTGCGTCTTACCAACGGGACAATTTATATCCCAATGTCTCGCTATTTCTTCCTTGATGATAGATTCAAGCATTTTCCCTACTACAGAAGTTAAGCTAACCAGCCTATAGTTACCCACCTTTTGTCTACCTCCTTTTTTAAACAGTTGCATCATAGTTGCTGTTTTCCAATCTGTGGGAACCACCTCAGAGTCCAGTGAATTGTGGTAAATTACCACTAGTGCATTTGCTATTTCCCCCACCATCTCTTTTAGTATCCATCTAGACCAGGAGACTTGTCTACCTTTAGCCCCATTGACTTGCCCAACACTACCTCTTTCATGATAATGATAGTTTCTAGGTCCTCACCTGCCATAGCCTTCCTGTCATCAATTTTTGACATGTTACCTGTGTCTTCCCCTGTGAAGACCGACACAAAATACCTGTTCAATGCCTCAGCCATTTTCTCATTTCCAGTTATTACATCCCCCTTCTCACCCTCTAAAGGACCAATGTTTAGTTTAGCCACTCTTTTTCATTTTATACATTTGTAGATACTTTTGCTATCTATTTTTATATTCAGAGCTCATTTATTCTCAAAATCCATTTTACTTTCCTTTATAGCTTTTTTTGTGGCTTTCTGTTGGCCTTTAGAGATTTCTCAATCTTCTAGATTCCCATTAATCTTTGCCACTTTGTATGCGTTTTCTTTCAATTTGATACCCTCCTTTATTTCTTTTAGATATCCATGACTGATTATCTCTTTTTCCACTGTCCTTCCTTATCACTGGTATATAAGTTTGCTGGGCACTGTGAAAAATCACTTTTAAAAGGGTGTCATCCCATATCTCAGCCTATGTTCTACCTCGGAGTCGGAATTTGTGAAACTAAGTGCCAGATAATCTTACCTTCACAAGATCCTCCAACTCCCAGGGAAAAAAAGGCTGTCCAACAGCAGCCTCCACTCCCACATTCTGTATTAAGGCACTGATCACTCAAAATACACTCCTGTGGACAGGACATGTAGTTCACATGCCTGCCACCAGACTCCTAAAACAACTGCTCGAGACAGAGTGAGCTCACAGCAGGAGACTCACAAGAGGACAGCGGAAACACTTTAGAGATGTCCTCACAACATCCCTGAAGAGGTCAATCATCCCTGCTGACTCATTTAGCTTGTGACCGACAAAATAGAGAAGGTTCACTTGGTAAGACACCAAACCCATTGAGAAAATTCAGCAGGAACTCACAGAGGCAAAAGTGAGGGGCTGGACAAAATGCACAAACAATTCACCTGCCCAATCCTTCAGGCACCACCCGCCCTGCATGTGGGAGAGTCTGCAGATCACACACTCAGTGACCTCAGGACCTATTGAACCAGAATGGAAGCAAATCCTCCTCGATGCTGAAGGACTGCCTAAGAAAAAGACAGATAGCACAATAGGCTGATGCTTCATGCAGTAAGGGAAAGGGGAGAGTTGGAGATGTTCACAGGGATTCTCTGGCCTCCCCACCATGCTTTCCTCAGTGGCAGGAGGCGGCCACCAATGACGGAGTCTTCCGATTCCTCCATTGTCAATTGGTTTCTCCATTGAACCCACTCCACGCCCTCAGGAACCACATGGCGGGGTGCTGTGTTGGTGGGACCAGAAGGTCTCTGCAGTGTGAAGAGTCAGAAGATTGGGTCCGTTATCTCTCTATTACAATATTCAATTGAGGCCTCATCTGGTCTCCTAGATGGATACCATAAGATACTATAGCACTATTTGAAAAAGAGCAGGTAGTTCTTACTGAAAGGACCTTTGCACTAATGCTAGCAAAGGCTAGTAAAGAGAAATGTGTCATCTTTATAAGAGAATTAGATTGAATAATGAATTCCCTTTCATCTCTGGCTTATGGGTTTGGATCCAGCCCAGAAAGGTGGAATAAAATTCTTCTCCCATAGTCAGAGGTTGTATGTTTTGAAATAAGAATTCAGCTTTCAATCCATAACACTAGACATTCCTCAAGTTGATTGTTATTTAGTGCTTGACATTTGAGCAGAATGACACAAGGGCACACATGCAGGTGAATTTTTTCCAGGTGTTAACTTTATAGGAAAAGAAGTGCACTCGTTGGGATAAAATAGGCTCCTTTGCACTACAATGAATAAGTAATGAATCTATATGAATACAAAATAGAAAATACCATGCAGCATGTAGCTGAGGGAAAGGAAGTAACAAAAGCGAGATCCCTGGGGGACTCCAGAGGTGATGATGAATAGGGAGGAAGAGAAGCCATTGTTGGCAATGCACTTGACTGTGAGCAGGTGAATAGGAGTGTAAGGGCAGTTTTACGCAGCTCAATATCAGAGGAGAGGTGATGGAAGAGTGTGCGTGTGTTTCTAATACAAGAGCAGTCAAGAAAGACAAAAATGAATTAAACATCATATTCAGAGGATATCATTAATGACATTGGTTATGGGGCCACCTCAGTGTTTTTGAAAAAGGCATAAGTCAGATCCAAAGGATTTGAACAGGCAATTGTTAGGTGATGATATATACACGGACCATGGAGCAGACATATAGGTTAGTGACAGGGTGATAATTGGAAAGTAAAGGCTACGAATGAGAGAAGCTCTAGCGAGATATCCAATGTCATCGACATAGTGAAGCAGTTATAGGAGTTTTGTAAGAAACAAAGTTCCTCTTCACATCCTCTTCCCAGTATCGATACAAAGGTCCTCTCCCATCTGCAGCATTGGGACAAGAATTAATCAGCGCACAAGAGTCTTGGATAGCCAATGTACATTTTAAATGAGCATGATTATGCCGCAAGGTACAATAATCACACTCAGACAGGCTTGAAGATTAATTTCTCTACTACAAAATGGTGTTCTAGCAGCGCAACATAAAAATGTTAAATGGGAAACACATAGTTACTTGCAAAAGAGGAATATTAAAAGGTATGGGGATGAGAAGGATACTGGAATTGAACTCACGAAAAAAAACATCAAAATGGTCAGTTTCTATATTGTATCATGGCAAGGTCGAAGCGAATTTGCATAAATCTGCATGTACATTCACTGGCTGTGAAAGTTATGACTTCATGAACGATAAAAGAACAAAATGGGAGGTATCTAGTGACACTAAGGTATAAGGTCTTCAAAAATCTGCACCTCCTCTGGTTAACATATTGTAGTCCTCGTTACAACCCTTCAAGCACCACCCACCCTGCACGTGAGAGAGTCTGCAGATCACACATTGGATTTCTCAGTGATCTCAGAACCTATTGAACCAGAGCGGAAGCAAATCCTCCTCGATGCTGAAAGACTGCCTAAGAAGAAGACAGGTAGCACAATAGGCTGATGCTTCATGCAGTAAGGGAAAGGGGAAAGTTGGAGATGTTCACAGGGATTCTCTGGCCTCCCCACCATGTTTTCCTCAGTGGTAGGAGGCGGCCACCAATGGCGGGATCTTCCAGTTCCTCCAATGTCAATTGGTTTATCCATCAATCCCACTCCACGCCGTCAGGAAGCACATGGCGGGGCGCACCGTTGGTGGGATCAGAAGGTCTCGGCAGTGTGAAGAGCCAGAAGATTGGGTCCATTATCTCTCTATTACAATATTCAATTGAGGCCTCATCTGGTCTCCTAGGTGGGTACCATAAGATGCCCACAGCCAATCATTCTGGACCCCTACTCGTAACCTCCCTCCCACTGCACCCATATTTACCTATGCAATTTTCCTTCCTCTTAATTCTTCCCAAGTTCAATTGCTGCTTCTTTGATGCATTCATCTAGTAAAAGGATGTGTTCTGCTTTCACTGTTGGATGATAAAGTGGGATCATTAAGGATAATCAGGCAGCTGTTACTGCAACTGGAGACAATAGTTGCTGGTGTTTAGTCAGACTAATTGAATATAAAAGAAGATGGAGAATTTGCCATTTTTAAGCAGGACATTATTCAGTGACTGAAGAAAAATGAGTTTCTACCAGATGAGAATACTTCATTTCCCACTGAATTGATCACACAACTGGATTCTGTAATCGGTTCTTTATCTTTGCCAAGCCTTTCACCGCTGATAAATATGTTTTTCGGAGCCTAAGGGTTTCCTATAAATCTTAAAGGAATTTGCTTAATGTCACAGCATTCCTTTTGGTTTTATACGTGGCCACAATAAGTCCTTCATTGAAATGAAATCATTCCCATTCTACATTCCTATAAAGGTACATTGATTTGAAATTTTGTTGCAAAAGTTAGTGTATAGAAAAACTGAGTACAGACAACATTTTGACTGTATGAGACAATTGTTAATCCAAATCCAATTATGTGTTTCCTTTTCAAGAAATATTTTATTATCAATCTCATGATTTATCCATGGAACTCGATTTTTAATATACCCATCTTTCCCCAACGCCCTCCCCCCCACCTCACCCCCCTTCCCAGTTTATGACCAACCTCCGCACTGTTCCAATTTTGTGTCATCCACAAATGTTGTAGCTTGAGCAACGTATATCCAAATTTAGGTCATTATTTTATATCAGGAAGAGCCAGAATCCTAACATTGACCCCTAGGGATTTCCACGTGCTCCTTCCTCCATTTCATGATGTGGAGATGCTGGCGTTGGACTGGGGTGGGCGCAGTAAGTCTTATAACACCAAGTTAAAGTCCAAAAGATTTATTCAGAATCACAAGCTTTCAGAGCACTGCTCCTTCATCAGGTGAATGGACCACCTGATGAAGGATTCTCCACTCACATGACGAAGGAGCAGCAGTCTGAAAGCTAGTGATTCCAAATAAACCTGTTGGACTTGAATCTGGTGTTGTGAAACTTCTTAGTTTTCCTCCAGTTCCAAAGGCAGCCGTTCACCAGTACTGTCAGACTCCTGTCAATGTTGTACCTATATTGCTGCTATCCCTTTTATTCCATGTTTGTTGTATTTGCCAACATATTCTTAGTGTTATTCCTTCAAAAAATAATCCATTGTCTATAAAATGGTTTGGGATAGCCCAAGATGTTAAAAGGTGCTATATAAAATCAAGCTCTTCTCTTTTATACTGAGGGGGGCAATATTCCAGCGGTGGGGATGGCTTGCGATGGTTGGGAGTTGGGTTGCCTTCAGCAAGACTAGAAGATCACACTGATGAGAAGGGATGGAAAATCCTGCCCAAAGCATTTTTTCAGTAATGTTTAGGCTTTAACTTCTAGTACTAAAGAACTCATAATGCAATAGTTTCTAGATTTATCCTCTTCAATTATCTGACAGGTTGTGTAGCAAATCCAGGGCGACTGTATGTGACTTAAAGTAGCAAAGGCTTTATTGCCAACGATAAATAAGTACTTACAATGAAAGGGTTAGACAGAATAAACTATGTGACTGTACAACATGCCTTCCTGGCTCCAACTGAGGATCCTCCATGACCAGGGAGGTGCACCATTTTTCCAGCATTTTCTCTGTTTGTGAACCAGATAGGCTTTTCAAACAATCAAAAATGGTTTAATGGTCATCAGCAGATCCAGGTTTTTTTAACTGAATTCAAATTCCACTATCTGCCATGGCAGGATTCAAATCCTGGTCCCCAGAACATTAGCTGAGTTCCTGGATTTATAATCGAACAATAATGTCACTAGGCCATAGTGTTCCCTTTATTAAGGCAAACTCAATAATCCTTCACATTGCACTGTTGATGTAAGCCTACTTGTAACACAAATAAATTAACTTTAAACCTTAACACCTCGAAAGAGTAACTCATAGAAGAGGCCATCAGCTTTTTGAGACACAAAGAGAGACAAAAAATATTATGGCTTTGTGATGAAGAAGGAAGCTTCAGCCTTGAAGAAAAGAGAATGACTTTTTAAGGAGCTAAACCAGCAAGATGTCTGTGAGTGTTTTTTTTGTTTAAAAGGAAGGGGACAGAACCTACACACATTTGGAGACTTAAGGACAAGGAGTTACTGACGGAGACCTTTCTGTTGTAAGTCAGATCTAGAAACCTCAGCCTGAGTGGAATGACTTGAAAGATATCAAACATTTAGACTGAGCATAATGTATCTCAATTATTTAATGCAAAAGTATCTTTTCTTTAGCTTGATATGTTGGTTGTTTGGTAAGTAATGTTTGACCTATATTGACTTTGTTTGTTTCAATAAATATCTTAAGTCATGAAATTTTGTCCTTTGGTCATTTCTGTTGGACTTTTGGGAAATACACAATTTTTTTAAAAAAAATCAGTCTCTACAGGAGCCATAACATTGAATTAAACCAAGTCATATTGTTGGAACTTTTTTTTATTCAATCGTGGGACATGGTCATTGCTGGCTCGCCAGCATTTATTGCCCATTCCTAAATCGTGATCTATAGCTCACAGATTCTGTGTTTAAAAGACTGATGCTTGCAGGTTAACAAGTGTTGGTTAGGTTTGTATTAACTGCAATCTGTCAATGGCAGCACTTGTGATGGTCCCTGCGAACTACCTGGGCTCAAACTGGAAGCCATGTCCAATGGAGGACCTACCTTAAGGGTGGATGATGTGGGTGACTACCCAGGGTCCTATGGTCAAGATAAGCAATGGAGCACAGATCCAGAGATGTCTTCTGCTCCCTATACACACTCAGCCTCTTGCTCAAGAGAAACAGACTCTTCAGTATGTACAGACACACCAATCTCACTGATATCTCTAAGTAAACACTTGTTTTCTCAAAAGCATTATTAAAATGTTTTACAGGTAGAATTTTCATACTGTAAGTATAATATATTATAATATTGTAAGTATAATATTATATAAAATAATATATATTTAGATGGGGAGTGGGCTGGAGAGGTTCCCGATGATTTCTAATCCTTTTAGAAAGAGGTCTTTTGGCCAAAATGGTTTGGGAATGGTTGGGATACGTAGCACACACTGTTTAATGAGCCGATGGTGTTTCTATTCATTCTGTAGCTAATGCTTCTATAACAAAGAAAGTCCTTTCTACTTGGAAAGATATTCAATCTGCTTCCAATGAGGCCTTGATTGGGAGTGTTGTGATTTATCCGGCAGGCATTGCTATTACCATAAGTTCTGTTGTCCCACAGATCATTGGCCATGCAGAACTAGTTCGCAGCCCAAGAATGGAATGCTTTAAACTACATGGCATGGAAATAATGTGAAATGGAGCATATGAAATCTAAGTTAATGGTCTGTTGGGCAAACTTAGTGATCCAACCATTTCTGATATTGAGTCACACACAATAAGGCTTGGGTTAGAGAATTAGGTTATGATACTACCACCCTCCCTTCACATGCAGCTCAACATCCGTTGAGCAGAAGTGCTGGATGTACACGCTTTAAGCCACACTAGAGGGACCATTGCATCCATACTTTAAATAAAAATAATCAAGAAAAGCACACAAAAAAATGGAAAATGAAACTTTTACCGGTTTAATTTTTAAATAATACTAATGATAAGACTTCTTTACAGGACAATTAACTTCGATTTACTTTTCCTTTCATTTTCAAAGCAGTTAATTATCATATTCTCCCTCTAAGACATTATCGCATGCAATGATCCAGTCAAAAATAGCAATCCTGCTCATTTTTAGGAAATCAGCAGTTGTAAGCAGAGTAAAGCAAAACCGAAGAATGAGCCAGAAACCTGAAACCAAATAATTCTCCCTGTCCAGTCAAACAGTTGAATCATTCTGTTTGGAGGTGGCCACAGATGAACTGTGGGTAATTGGCAGAACATAGAAACAAGCCCACAATTCCTCACACTATGTTTTACCTCTGCCTATTGTTTCGTCCTGTGTTCAGGTTCTAGCTGGGGTTTTTTAGGGTTTATTTGTTTCCCTGAGAAAGTTACTTTGGAATGTACTTTGTAAAAACTATTCTTGTTTATTTACAGTCTATGTACATCTCAGTTACTCTACACAAGGATGTATTTCTGTTTCCCTCCAGATTTCAGTTATTTAATCATGTGACATTGCATCCTACAGTGCAGAAGAAGGCTATTCGACCCATTGAGTCTAAGCCAACAACAACCCCACCTAGACCCTATATCCGTAACCCCAGATATTTACCCACTAATCCCTCTAACCTATGCATCCCGGGACACTAAGAGGCAATTTGGCATGGCCAATGCACCTAATCCACACATCTTTGGACTGTGGGAGGAAAGCGGAGCACCCGGAGGAAACCCACGTAGACACGGGGAGAACGTGCAAACTCCACACAGACTGTGACCCAAGCTGGGAATTGAACCCAAATTCTCTGGAGCTGTGAGGAAGCAGTGCTGACCACTGTGCCACCCAGCATCATAGTTAAGTCAGCAGTTACATCAGCTTCTGAAATTAACTCTTTACTCTACGACCAGGATTTCCCACTCACATTTGCCATAGGCACAAATGGCGACATGGACACAAAATCCAGCAAGAGTCAAAAAATGAAGATCTCACAGGTGAGGTCTCATTTTCAGACTTCCCCCCACCCCTGCTGGTGATGTAATGAGGTTCCCTCCTAAAAAGATCAGGAACTTCATTTAAATAAATTATAATGTTATTAAAATGCTTCCCAGTGGGAGGCCCACATTGGATCTCCCCACTCGATGGGAGGTCACATCAGGGAGGTTTACAACGGTTTTTTTCAAATGAGAACCAGTCGAAGGGAACCTGTCTGGACCGCACAGATAACTATAGTGCCGGGACGGGATGGGACGGGGGGCAGCGCGGTGGGGGGAGGGGGGGTGCGGGGGAGGGGGAGCAGAATATGGTACAGCAGTAAGTACCCTTCAGAGCAGTAAGTAAGATGTGTGGATTAGGTGCATTGGCCATGCCAAATTGCTTCTTAGTGTCCCGGGATGCATAGGTTAGAAGGATTAGTGGGTAAATATCTGGGGTTATGGATATAGGGTCTAGGTGGGGTTGTTGTTGGCTTAGACTCAATGGGTCGAATAGCCTTCTTCTGCACTGTAGGATGCAATAAATGCATCGCACAAGCAATCCTGGCACTATAGGCTGGGACACCTATGGCTCGTCTTGAAAGGTCAATTGAGGTAGGTTCCCCCCATCCATGGGGGGGGTGGTGAGGGGGGAGTATTCCCCATGTCTGTGGGAGGGGGCTCATGGGAGGTCCCTATATGTGTGGGAGGGCGGCCAATGGGGAGGATCCTGTTTATCGAGGGATGGTCTCTGAGCATGTGCCCCTACATTTCTTTTATTAGACATCAGGAAACTCTTTCAAATAGACATCCCGATCTTGGATTCCCAGTGTTGCTAACATTTTGCACCCAGCCCCACCCCACAAGCAGACAGCCTGGGCCATGCTCCAAATGTTTTTTGCACAGGGTGCTGCCCAATGTAATGAGAAAAGAAGGCTGTGTAGCTGGCGAGCCGCAGCCAGCACTCCGTGCAAAAAAAGGGAAAATTCCACCCAGATCCCCTCCAAAGTCTTTATCCTAATAAGATTAATCTTCCTATGCACTCGTCACCCAGAAGAAACTCGGCAGGTAAGCAGATAAAAATCGGCTAGATGATATATTCCTGGATCTCTCGATCATTTTGAACTGTTCCTTAGAACAAATGCCTGAAGCCAGTGGGGTCCTTTACTTTTCCCTATAAAGTTCAATGGTCCTGACAGTGCAGTTATGTTTGGCCATCCTGCCAGGTGAAGACTGTAGTAAGGGGATCGGCAACCAAAACAGGTCACTTAAGGTAAATATTTTCACACTGTCTGTGGAAGAGCAATTGCATTCCTTCAGAGCACACATAGAAGTTAGAATGTAACCAATGATAACATTGGATCTGTTGTGGTGTGACCAATGGTAACAAGCTGTAAGGGTCAGCTGACCCAATAAACTATGTAACCAATGACAAAACGATGTGATGAACTCGGTGTAAGAAAAAACTTGTTGGGAATTGTTAAATTGCTTGGAATTACCCAGGGTGAGGCCTCAAGTGTTGGACTAATGAAGTTTGTTTATTAAACCTTTTATTTGATTTATAAGTTGGAGTAAGTTTTATTATATTTTATTGCCTACAACTGAAGACTTCCCTCTGGAGGATCAACAATAGAAAATTCAGGCTTTTGGGTTGTTTCTGCGTGATGTAGAGCAATACTGTACCGTTGTAGGTATTTCATTTCATAGAATCCCCACAGTGCAGAATGAGACCATTTGGTCCATTGAGCCCACACTGACAACAATCCCATCCAGCCCCTATCCCCATAACTCCACATGTTCACCCAGCTAATCCCCCCTGATACTAAGGGGCAATTTAACATGGGCAAGCAACTTAATCCACGCACTTTTGGACTGTGGGAGGAAACCGAAGCACCCGGAGGAAACCCACAGGGACACGGGGAGAAGGTGCAAACTCCACACAATCACCCAAGGCCAGAGTTGAACCCAGGTCCCTGGCACTGTGAAGCAGAAGGGAGCTTGTGAGGGAAAGGGATAAAGTTTAAGAAGCAATACATTCGGCATAAAGATTTAAAATTCCTGAACATTATACCATAAATTTGATACTAATGCTAGGAATTTCCTCAGAGCTTTATCTTAAGTTACTGAAGCCTCAGCAGAAGTTTGGAAGAAACACTTTTTACATCTATAAATGAGGTTTAAACAGAGGTGGCAACTTTAATGCAATTCTCTCTCATAGGCACACAAAAAGTTGAACTTTATACCGGAGCATTTAGAAAGCAGTGTCAGGATCAGACAGAGTCAGCATGGATTTATGAGGGGGAAATCGTGCTTGGCAAATCTGTTGGAATTCTTTGAAGATGTAACTAGTAGAGTTGACAAGGGGGAACCTGTAGATGTGGTATATTTGGAATTTTTTTGACAAAGTCCCACACAAAATATTATCGTGTAAGGTGAAAGCGCATGGGATTCAAGGAAATGTACTCAGATGGATAGAAAACTGGTTGGCAGAGAGAAAACAGACTAGGAATTAATAGGTGCTTTTCAAATTGGCAGGCTGTACCTAGTGGCGTGCCACAGGGATCAGTGCTGGGACCCCAGCTATCCACAATATATATGAATGATTTGGATGAAGGGAAAAAGTGTATCATCTCAAAGTTTCCAGATGATACCAAGTTGGGTAGGAGGGTGAATTGTGACAAAGATGCAGAGATCCTTCAGAATGATCTGGACAGGTTGGGTGAGTGGGCTAATCAATGGCAGATGCAGTATAATTTGGATAAGTGTGAGGTTATTCACTTTGGAAGCAAAAACAAGAAGGCAGATTACTACTTGAATGGGTATTTAAATTGGGAGGGGGAGTGTGCAGCGGGACATTGGTGTCCTTGTGCTTTAGTCACTGAAGGTAAGCAGGCAGGTGCAGCAGGCGGTAAAGAAGGCATGTTGGCCTTCATTGCGAGAGATTTTGAATACAGGAGCAGGGATGCTTTGTTGCAATTAAACTTATCAGGTGCAGTTTTGATCTCCTTTTCTGCAGAAGGATGCTCTTGTTCTCAAGGGAATGCAGAGACGGTTTACAAGGCTGATTCCTGGGATGGTGGGACTGATGTATGAGGAGAAATTGGCTAGGTTAGAATTGTTTTTGCTGGAGTTCAGACAAATGAGGAGGGATCTCATAGACATTTATAAAATTCTAACAGGTCTGGACAGGATAGAGGCAGGAAGGATGTTCCTGATGGTGGGGGAGTCCAGAACGAGGGGTTGCAGTTTGAGGATTCAGGGTAAACCATTTAGGACGAAGGTGAGGAGAGATTTATTCACCCAAAGAGTGGTCAGCCTGTGGAGTTCATTGCCACAGGAAGTAGTTGATGCCAAAACATTGAAAGCATTGAAGAGGTGACTGGATATAACACTTGGGGCAAATGGGATCAAAGGTTATAGGGAAAAAATAGGATAAGGCTATTGAGTTGGACGATCAGCCATAATCGTAATGAATGGCGGAGTAGGCTTGAAGGGCCAATGTCCTCCTCCTGCTCCTAACTTCTATGTTTCTATGTAAAACATAGTCAATTTGCCTTAGAAATGCCTTCCAAAAATACATTTGTTTTATCCCACTGAAGTATTTACTTTCAATGCTTCCTCGCAGCTAAATATGTTCATTTTCAATGGCTGTTCCATGGGGGGAGATAATGGCCTAGAGCCATTATTGCTAGACTATTAACCTAGAAACTCAGCTAATGTTCTGGAGGGTTCGAATCCCGCCACAGCAGATGGTGAAATTTGAATTCAGCAAAAAAAATCTGGAATTCAGAATCTACTGATGACCATGAAACAATTGTTGATTGTCGGAAAAACTCATCTGATTCACTATTGTCCTTTTGGGGAGGACATCTGCCATCCTTATCTGGTCTACATGTGACTCCAGAGCCACAGCAATGTGGTTGACTCTCAACTGCTCTTGGGCAACTAGGCATGGGCAATAAATGCTGGCCAGCCAGTGACGCACATGGCCCATGAATGAAAAATAAAAAGAATCATTCCCTTAGAGCATCACCGAAGGTGAGCAGTGCCATAATGATATCATTCTTAACTTGAAAGAGAATCATTGTGTGCCACAGCTAAGGATTTTAGTCCAGCAGCTAAAAGCCATTTGCTATTAATAGTGTTTGCTATTTGTTTCTCAGGCATATTACTGGAGGTTTCTCTAAATCTCAAGACAAGGATAAACACTAATTGAAGTAACCAGAGTTGAACGTGCCAATGAGAATGATCTAAGTTACAAAAGCTGAAATAATCCATACTAAGTGCAGAGAAGGCCACAGAACATCTATTTAATCATTTATATTGAAGGCTGCTTCACCACAGGAGACCCAAAAGGTCACGGCAAACGCAAGGACTGACAGTTGTATAACATCTTGCATATCTTCATGATCTCCCAAATCACCTTATTGAAAATGAAACACTTTGAAGTTCACTCACTGTTGCTTTATCGACAAATGTAGCAGCAATTTTGCACAAACAAAATGAGAACATATTCTACAGATAAAAGATAATTACTGCAAATGCTGGAATCTGAACAAAATCAGAAAATGCTGGAAAGTCTCAGCAGGCCTGACAGATCAGTGAAGAGAGAATAGAGCCAATGTTTCGAGTCTGGGTGACCCTTTTTCACATATTCTATTCTGATAGTGTTCATTGAGGGAGATGAGTGTTGGTCAGAACACCCTGTTCTTCTTTGAATGGTTTCTGACAATCTGACCAGGCAGAACAGATCAAAAGGTTAAATGAAATATGGGAAAACAGCTGGAAGTCACGATTCACAAAAGAACCATCATCACAGGGAAACTTAGGAGATAAATCTTGCAGTTACGTACTAGATTAGAAAGGAAGATCTCCAGGGCAGTATTCCTGTGCTCAATACCTGGTGGATTGATCATGGGAATAATGGGTGGCATGGTGGCACAGTGGTTAGCACTGCTGCCTCACAGCATCAGGGAACAGGTTCAATTCCGGCCTTGGGTCACTGTCTGTGCGGAATCTGCACATTCTCTATGTCTATGTATGTTTGCTCCAGGTGCTCTGGTTTCCTCCACAATCCAAAGATGTGTGGATTAGGTGGATTGGCCATGCTAAATTGACCTAAGTGACAGGGGGATTAGCAAGGTAATTATGTGGGATTATGGGAATAGGTCCTGGGTAAGATTGTGATCAGTGCAGACCCGATGGACTGAATGGCCTCCTTTTTCAGTGTAGGGATTCTATGATTTTATATTTGGTCAATGAGGAAAAACCAGGTTAAACATTCTAATGCTAATTTGAGAGTTGCTACAATGAACAAGTTAAATTCCTGTGAAATTAGAATGAAGTCAAGGGCAAAGGGAAGCTATTCAGATGAAATGCATTGAAAACAGACCAGTGTCAACCAATTGTGGAAACAATATCTAGAGCAATGGAAAGGGAACTAAAATGTAGATCAAACAGAACAGACCAATAATACTGGAAAGGAGGTAGATTCCAGATGCTGTGTAACAGGGACTATGGAATATGATTTGAGAAGAGACATGGATATAAAACCAAGGCAAGTCAATGGAATTGAGGTTCAGATCAGACTTGATCTAATTGATTCGGAGAACAGGTTTGAGGGAAAAATTGTCAATATGTTATTCTCACCCTGACTGAAAAGCAAGCCCTAAAAAGCATAAAACACCATTTCTCTCTTATCAACAAGGATCTTTCTTTTCTCCCTCTTCTTATTCATTAATATTGGCCTGTCCTGTTTGATTACATCCCTGGGCCATTTTAGTTTCCTTTCAATTGCTCTTGGTATCCTTTCTACAACTGGTTTGGTTCCACAATGGTATGGTGGGCTGGGTCTGTGCAGCACAGGAATATATCATGGGATCAAGGTTGGAATATCGTGATGAGTCGCTTGTCTGTTTCCGGCATGTCCTTTGCCCATCTCTTTCAAGGCAAAGATCAAAATGTAAGCTGGAGTACTGATTTTTCTGATCCAATTTTAAGTCTGGATTCTGCCCAAATTTATTCCAAATTTAAAAAAGGCAAGAATATGAAGAGACAAAAATCAACCTCCAACTGACCTAATAATCATGTTCTTTTAATAGACTAGATGCAAGTTGACACAACACTCTCCACCTTAGACAGTCTTTAAAAAGCAACGCACAACAGAGATAAAACTTCCAACAGAATAAAGCTGTGCAAAATTTTGCCTTTGCTTCACAGGTAATCAATCAAAAGCTCAAACATCAATCTAACTTTATAATCTACATCATTAACTTGTCAGCACGTACAAGGATATTTCTATCTCCATGTGTCAATCAGCTTTGTACGTTTTCAACTCTTTAGATGACATTGAATAGAATTGTCAATACTTCTGTAATGAAGCTACCCAAGTATCAGGAATAATTTTGTTACTGCGGTACCAAATCGAATGGAGAAAAATAAAGTCAAACACCTTTAAAAATTAATTCTTACAGCTCTCCTGGATGTCATCCTTTTTCTTCCTATCTGTTTCTGTTCCACTTCAGCTTTAACTTTTATCCTTCCAAGCTCAAATAACGGGTTAGATTGCACTGACCTTGCACCATGTTGAAAATACCGACCTCTCACAATTTTTATAAGATTAAAGAATCAATGGTTAGCTGGCACGCTTGCTATCCAATGAAGATGGCAGACAGTTTCCCAATGCTGGAGGGCCAATAGAAAGTTCTGCAGCAGCGATAGAGCAGTAGGCTGCAATGTTGGGTAGGAGACAGAGAGAGGCCATCTTGGTGGTGGACAAGTTCAGCACATTCCACCCATCTCTTGAAATCATCAGTAAAGTCAAGGAGAATATATTCAGGCCACTACGAAAGGATATGTTAAGCTTCAATCTTTTAAAATGTATATACTACATATATTTACTTTAAAATATAGCATCAGCGCTGTACTTGGGGGATTTTTTCTTTCTGCAACCCCTTTCCAAATAATACTGAGAAAAATTATATTTTTCATCATCTTTTCCTTGTTTTGGAAAGATTGTATCCTCCATGAAATTATTAATCCATTCAAACTATCCTCTGGCACTGCAAAGTGGAACTCCTGTTTAATTAAGGGGACTTAGACTAAATGATTTACTGCATCATGTTTGCTGCAACATCATCTGATGTCATGAGTAGATGCCTATTTTATGATCAGTGCAATAGTTTGTTATATTTCATCAATTTTCCAGAATATTGCTAAGCTTATAGTGCAAGTATTGAACAAAATGTTTAAAGTTCATTTCTTAGTGCCACAAATAGGCTTACATTAACACTGTAATGAAGGTATTGTGAAATCCCCAAGTCACCACACTCTGGTGCCTGTTTGGGTACACGGAGGGACAATTTAGCACGGCCAATGCACCTAACTTTCACATCTTACAGCTGTGGGAAGAATCAAGAGCACCCGGAGGAAACCCACGCAGGCATGAGGAGAATGTGCAGGCTCCACATAGATAGTGACCCAATCTGGAAACTGAACTTGGGTCCCTGGCGCTGTGAGGAAGCAGTGCCACCATGCTGCCCAGATATGACAGAATGAAGGGTACCATTAAAATATTAATGCCATTTTTTTAAATGCATAAAGTATCTTGCATGGCCCTATTCAAAGGAAATATTAACCTAAGATCCATCAATCCACCATAAAATAGTGCGAGTAATTACTTTGTGTCATTACTCATGACATTGTAAGAATCAGTGATTAAAAATAACTTTGTCGTTTTGAAGTCCCATTACTTATTTCTGCAGCACCAAGAATTAATTATTGCTTTCAATCAATGGCTTTATCTTAAAAATTAGAGAGCATGACATTGAAAATGATAAATGAGGTGACCTTCTCAGAGCCTGATCACTTTTCTCATTTTAACTTGCTCAGTTTGCTTCATTTATGTCAAGTTCAGCCCATATAATGAATTAGAGCAAAATGACTGTTAGTTCATAAAAGTGACAGCTGGTAAATCTGGAGAAATTAAAAATGACTTAAAATGTGTAAATCTTCTTTCGGTTTGCGCCTTTCATTTTATTAGCCATTGTTTCGAACAACCTATAAACACATTTAAAGAAATGTCTAAAAGCGCACAACATATTGGTCTGTTTGTAGAATATATGACATAATAACCAGAGAAAGTCCAAGTAATGGACTGCAAATTATTTCTTAAGGAACATGTACTACAAGTCATACATCTTTCAGGGTGATACATCAAAGGCACAGAGTAGGCCGATAGCTGCAGCCTGCACCAATAGCTAAACTTGAATCCAAAGCTGAATAAGTGCCAATCCATCCTGTACTCCATCCTACCCTAAAGAAAAAGCATATCACGGTAATTTGCAACTTTGAGGAGAAGTAAAGTAGCAGTATCTAATCGGCCAGCACTTATACTATCCTGGCCCATTTTCTTTCAGCAGATATGCCAGTTCGATTCCAGCCTCGGGGTCACTGTCTGTGTGGAGTTTGCACATTCTCCCCATGTCTGTGCAGGTTTTCTCCAGGTGCTCTGGCTTCCTCCCACAGTCCAAAGATGTGCGGGTTAGGTTGATTGACCATACTAAATTAACCCTTGTGTCTGGGAGACTCGTTGGGTATCGGGAATAGGGCCTGGGTGGGATTGTGATCAGTACAGACTTGATGGGCCAAATGGCCTCTTTCTGCACTGTCGGGATTCTATGACTCTGTACCACATCCAGGAGGGGGGTACAACACAGATTCATTGGAACAGCACCGGGGCTAAAAGGATTAAACTATGAGGCTAGGTAGGCTTATATTCTCTTGGATACAAGAGATTAAGTGGTGATCCAACTGAGGTGTTTAAGATGCTTTTAAAAATATTGATTAGTAGGATAGAGAGAAATGACTTCCTGATATGGGAGCCCAGAAACAGGAAATAACCTTAAAATTAAAGCAAGGATATTCAGTGGCAATATCAGGAGGCACTTATTCACACAAAGGCTAATGGAAATCTGGAACTCTCCCTCAAAAAAATTACTGAAGCTAGGAAAATGTCAAAACTGAGAATGATGGATCTTAGTTAAGGGTGTTAGAAGGTGGAGAAGCAAGGTTGGTAAATGGGCTCAAAATACAAATCAACCACAACCTAATGGAACAACAAACAGACCCATGAGCATAAATGGCTTACTCAAATTCCTGTGATCCAACAGCATTAGTTTTACGATAGAAATTGTGTTAGTCTCAAAGCGATTTTCGAAGCATTGCCTAGAATCATTTAAAGCTGCAAACTAATCAAGTGCCTTAAATAGCCAACATGGCACAGTGGCACATTAGCTAGCACTGGTGTCTCGCAGTGCCAGAGATCCGCTTCAATTCCTGGCTTGGGTCATTGCCTGTGTAGAGTTTGTAACCTAAGATCCATCAATCCACCATAAAATAGTGCGAGTAATTACTTTGTGTCATTACTCATGACATTGTAAGAATCAGTGATTAAAAATAACTTTGTCGTTTTGAAGTCCCATTACTTATTTCTGCAGCACCAAGAATTAATTATTGCTTTCAATCAATCTCCCTGTGTCTACATGGGTTTCCTCCAGGTGCTCTGGTTTCCTCCCATAGTCTGAAAGATGTGCTGGTTAGGTGCATTGGCCACGCTAAATTCTCCCTCAATATACCTCAACAGGCACTGGAGTATGGTGACTAGGGGATTTTCACAGTAACTTAATTGCAGTGTTGATATAGGCCTACCTTGTGACACTAATAAATAAACATTAAAACTAAGTTATTTTCAAATGCATGGATTCAATCCTTCCAGACTGAAACCTTTAGACATTTTTGTGTTTAATTGTTTCATTTAATATTTTCTCTCCATCCCATTTATTTTAAACATGTTGATTATAAGTTCCTAACTCATTGCCTGATGCGGTTCCTTGGTAAATGTTAAAGTAAAATAGTGATTTAATATTTCTGCCATTTCGTTGTCACTGCCTGTAATTTTATCATAACCACCCCTTGGTGGCCCCTTTCCAATTCCAACTTTCCTTTTTTATGTGCCAGTAGAGTATTTTATAACTTTGTTTTATGTTCTTTGATCATTTCATTTCATGGTTCCTTTTTGCCTTCCTAATTGTTATTTTACTTCCCTACCTTCCTTACTAGTCTCTCCATAACCTCCCTTATATCGTTTTCCAATGTTGTCCATTTATTAGCCATTATGTGGAGATGCCGGCGTTGGACTGGGGTAAACACAGTAAAAAGTGTCACAACACCAGGTTAAAGTCCAACAGGTTTATTTGGCAGCACTAGCTTTCAGAGCACTGCTCCTTCTTCAGGTGAGGAGTTGTGTTCACAAACAAGGCACATCAGACACAAACATCAATTTACAAGATAACGGTTGGAATGTGAGTCTTTACAGGTAATCAAGTCTTAAAGATACAGACAATGTGAGTGGACAGAGTGCCAAGCACAGGTTAAAGAGGTGTGTATTCCCATGGTTTCCCCAATGTAGATGTTACGACAATGGATGAATGAACCGCTCGACAATCACCAGGCAGGAGTGTTCTCTTCCTGTTCGGGAACACTTCAGCAGTCACAGGCATTCAGCCTCTAATTTTCGGGTAAGCGTTTTCCAAGGCAGCCATCACGACACACAACAGTGCAAAATCGCTGACAGAAACTGATAGCCAAGTTCCATACACATGAGGACGGCCTCAACTGGGATCTTGGGTTCATGTCACACTATCTATAAATGCCACGACTTGCCTGGGCTTGCAAAATCTCACTAATTGTCCTGGCTGGAGACAAGACACATCCCTTTAACATGTGCTTGGCCCTCTCTCCACTCACATTGTCTGTACCTATAATATTTGATTACCTGTAAAGACTCGCATTCCAACCACTATCTTGTAAATTGAGTTTGTGTCTGTATATGTTCTGTTTGTGAACACAACTCCTCACTCTCCTAAAGAAGGAGCAAGACTCCAAAAGCTTGTGCTACCAAATAAACCTGATGGACTTTAACCTGGTGTTGTGAGACTTCTTACTGTCCATATATTAGGGCAGGGTTTCCCAGTCTTTCACGCCACCAGTGTTAATGTAAACCTAACTGTGACACTAATAATTAAACTTTCAACATCTCAAGCTTAGTTTTCAAATTTGTTGCAGTCTCACAATTACAGCAGTGTTAGTAAACTATTACCTGGTATTTCAGGGCACTCTTACTGAAATGTTTCCATACATTAGAGTCCTGAGATGTGTATGTTAGAGGGATTAGTGGGTAGAATATGTAGGGATATGGAGGCCTGGATGGGATTGTGGTCTGTGCAGACACGATGGACCAAATGGTGGGGTTTGTATGATTCTATGAATTCTTACAAATGGCAGCAATATATCAACATGAGCAACACTTCAAAAATCCTGAGTCAACCCAAGTCAAACTAGTAATCAGAGAAGGCCTCTTAAGCACTGCATCAGTCAGAGCCAAGAAGGAAAACATATATCTGCATCAACTTGACTACTCCATAAAATTATTTTCTATTTAAAACATGGACAAAGCTTTACCCTGACTAGCTCAAACGACTCAAACTAGAGGAATTTCTAACCTTCTAATCTTTCTAACCTTCAGACGAACACCTGGGACAAAACAAAGCTCCTTCACATTTCTAAAGAACAATTCCGGCCATCAGATTTGCTATTGCAGGTCAAAAGGAATCCTGATCCCTCTAGTAAACACCTTAAGATTCCAGTACTGGGAAAGTACATTATTTTTTCCAGCACTCAGGAGGAAAAGTGAGAGATAAGTCACATGCCCTTCCCCAAGCTGTTCAAACTCCTTTAATAATGCGGCTTTTGGATCTTACCTGATGTCACTGTCTGAACTCTTAAAGACGAAGATGACTCCAGCCAAGGATCCTGTCTCTGTCTACCATCAAGCAGATAGCAGCAAGAAGAGCTCTGTCCAGGTAAATATCCTGACCATCATCTCCACTGTGAGCTACTGGAACACTGGAACTGGCGCCTTCAAAGCTAATTTAACTCAAAGTACCTTCCCCATCATGGGAATCTTGACTGCTGGACAGGTGAATTACCCTGCAGCAATCTGCTACCCTCAAAAGGAACACAGCGATTCTGGGCTTAATTCTCAAATAAAGCCATGGATGGAATCTTACCGTCTGTTCATGCCTCACTCCTGCTGCAGTGAAGACGAAGAATTTGGCGAGAAACTGCAGCAGGATGGGAAAATCCCACTGGCATGAACAGTCAGAAAATTCCAGCCCATAACTCACATTTTTATCATGGTCTTTCCCTAAACCCCTTTCTTTCCCTTATCCCTCCGTTATTGTACAAGTGCAAAAGAGGTGGAACATTGCAAAGCCCCTTTTCTGCATTCAATGTGTGAAATAAAACCAACTTTTTATCTTGAGTTTGCTGTGTGAGTTATTCACAGAGGATTGGAACACTCCAAACTTACAAATTGGAGAAAATGTCGCCACTTAAAAAGGAAGAAATCAAAAACACATTTCTATTTACCGACAGGAAATAAGGAGGACAATCAGGGAGGTGTAAATCAATCCCCCTCTTGCCCATAACAGTTCATTTACCTGCACAGATAAATGACAGACCAAGTGTGTGAGCAAACCTTAAAACTGTCACATATTACTGAAAAAAACTTGAGCATTGCAGAGAAAAACATTTCAGTTGAAGCACCGAAAAGCTACCTTCTAGTTGAATGCTAACGCAGAATTGAGGGGCTAACTGGCCTACTGTCCTCCCTTGATTTCGATGCTGGTCAATAAAAGACTAACCTCTCAACAACAGTAAGAAGTCTCACAACACCAGATTAAAGTCCAATAGGTTTATTTGGAATCACAAGCTTTTGGAGCTCTGCTCCTTCATCAGGTGAGTGGCTTGGTGTTGTGCAACTTCTTACTGTGACCACCCCAGTCCAGCATCTCCACATCATGGTACCCAACAGCAGTTATTCACCCTCTTTATCTAGACATCACCCACCAAATCAAAACCTCTTTGTTTAATCTTGACCCTTTATTAAAACACACAGTAAGATCATTCAACGTACCATAAAACAATCCAAGTAATTACCTTTGTCTGTTATGTTGTTGAAATCAGTTATTAAAGAAACGTTGACATTTTCCAAGACCCTTTACTTATTTTTGCAACTTCAAGCTATTATAGCCTTGCCTCCGGCCCATTCTTCAAACATCTTTTTTTTCCCAATTACCTCCTCAATGTTAGGGATGTAGCAGCAATGCCCAGAGTAACCATTTCATAAGTACAAATGTATGACAAGAATAAGTCATAATTCTTCAAATATGGACCTCCAAGTGAAGTAAATATGACTCCTAAATTCTGCAATTAAAATATTTACTAGACCGTTACCTTTGAACTGATATCATTAGAATTTTAATTGATAAATATCAGCAGAATACCAGTCCAAATTCATTCCAAATGAATCCTTACACCCCACCTTCACAAATGTGTACAATCAGCAGCACGCAAAGGAAATGTCTAAAAAGTCACAAGGTTCATCTCTGGCTACATGTGGCTTAGTTATGAGAAAACACAAAGATTAATGCCTTCGATGACTCAATGTTTGACAATGTCACAGGAATCAATTGGCAAACTTTTTTTTTAAAATGTGTGATCAATGCTGGAAGGTGATGTGTGCAATTTTGCTTCCTGGTAAGTTGTGGCAAATGTATTACATGTTTTATCCACGGCCCTGCATTTTAATGTGTGAATGTAGAATGTAACCTTGTTATGTCAGGTAAATCATTAGCGGCTGAATAACCAATAGATATTTGTGTCTAAACAGACACAAACCATATTTTACCCTTCATATGAGCTGCAATCTGTCAAAGTATAGTTAATCTGATTTTTCAACCTTGCTCAAATGATTCATTTATTCTTATTACTTACCTAATTTTAAATTCATCACTCTCTAAACTACACCATTGCTTCATAAAATCAATGACTGGTGATGAATTTGCAGATTCAAACAGTTTATCGGCGGAATAATAGTTCGACCAGCTTTTATTTTTGTGTGCACAGCAATTAATGTCACATCAGAAGTGGATATCAATTTCCCATTAGGAAGGGTGAGGGGAGAAACCCACACAGTTTAAACAGGAAACCCTAGTTGTGCTTTTATGTGCTTTTTTTTGGGGGGAGGGCACGTTAGGGCTACAGCTATGGTCATTTTTACGGTAAGAGTGGTCAACCTTTCAATAGCCACACGTTAGATGACAGTGCTTGATGCTGGACTCACCACTATGCAGTCAGGTACAGTACAGAGCACTGCAGAGATTCAGGCCTTCCTTTTGCTTTACACAAGATGAAATGAGAGATTATACGGCGCCACTTTGCAATTGATTGAGTGTCAGATAATAGATCCTAATGATAAAATAGACTATTGAATCAGTTGGAGACAAAAGACATTCCAGAAATAGCATTAAGATACGGCAACATTAGTGAATCGTGAATGAATTTGAAGGGTTAGCACGGTTAGATTTGCAATAGCAAATATTAGCATCAGCATTGATCTTTGCAATGTTTTAAGTTTATGTTTATTTAATAGTGTCACAAGTAGGCTTACATTAGCACTGCAATGAAGTCACTGTGGAAATCCCCTAGTCACCACATTCGGGGCACTTGTTCGGGTACACCAGGGGAGAATTTATCATGGCCTCTGAACCTAGCCAGCATGTCTTTTGGATTGTAGTGGAAACCAGGGCACCTGGAGGAAACCTATACAGACACAGGGAGAATATGCAGACTCCACACAGACAGTGACCCAAGCCAGGAACTGAACCTGGGTCCCTGGTGCTGTGAGGCAACAATGCTAACCACTGTGCCACCAATGCTGCCCTATTTGCAGCACAAGTCATATGATAACCTACTTTGGTCGTGAGTGATCTGAAGGTTCATGCACATAGATCTTCTAAGAGAAGTTAGCAAAGCAGGTGGACCATGAGCACCGCAAACAGAAGTATTAACTACAAAAGCAGAAAAGCTATGCTTGAACTTTATGAAACTCTGGGTAGACTATAATTACGGAGGGAGACGGGAAGGGATGGGGGAGGACAGATGGTTTCTGCCCCAGTTTTCAGTAGACGGTAACAGAGTTGAGGTAGAGAGTTAGAGAGTCACAAAATGTCTTTCACGCCGGCAGCAATTCCCCGCTCAAATTTACTTGCTAGTGACACAGTGGGGTTCCCACCATGCAATGACAGGAACCCTATTATAATACATTACATATAATTAGCAGGCACTCCCATTGTATCGGGGGGCTTCAGTCAGGAAGGTTTGGTATAGGGGAGAATTCCCTGGGAGGAGCTTCTCAAGTAGGAGGTCACTGGAGGATGGCAAGTGGAGTTTGAGTCCATGGGGTGGTGGTTCCTTGTTTTTAGGTCAGTGCGCCCGTTAAAACAATGCACCAATCTGTTAGCATAAGAACATAAGAAATAGGAGCAGGAGTAGGCCATCTAGCCCTTCGAGCCTGCCCCGCCATTCAATAAGATCATGGCTGATCTGTCGTGGCTCAGTTCCACTTTCCCGCTTTCTCCCCATAACCCTTAATCCCCTCTCTTATCAAAAACCCATCAACCCGCGTCTTAAAAATATTTAGCGAGGCAGCCTCCACCACTTCAACGGGCAGAGAATTCCAGAGATTCACCACCCTTTGAGTGAAGAAGTTCCTCCTCAACTCCGTTCTAAACCGCCCCCCTTTTATCTTGAGGCTGTGCCCCCTAGTCCTACTGTCTTTTTTGAGCGGGAAGAGTCTCTCCACCTCTATCCTATCCATCCCATTCAACATCTTATAAGTCTCAATGAGATCTCCCCTCATTCTTCTAAACTCTAACGAGTACAAGCCCAGTTTATTCAGCCTCTCCTCATAGCTCAACCCCCTCAACTCTGGTATCAGTCTAGTAAACCTCCTCTGCACTCCCTCCAAGGCCAAAATATCTTTGCGCAGGTGCGGCACCCAAAACTGCACACAGTACTCCAGCTGCGGCCTCACCAATGCCCTATACAGCTGCAGCAAGACCTCCCTACTTTTATATTCAATCCCCCTCGCTATGAAGGCCAGCATCCCATTCGCCTTCCTGACCACCTGCTGCACCTGCAAGCTGGGTTTTTGCGACTCATGCACAAGGACCCCGAGGTCCCTCTGCACTGTCGCCTGCTGCAGCTTTTCGCCCCGTAAGTAATAGTCCTTCCTACCATTCTTCCTACCAAAGTGGACCACCTCACACTTGCCAACATTAAATTCCATTTGCCACTTCCTGGCCCATTCGCCCAGCCTATCTAGATCCTTCTGTAGACTCTCCACACCCTCCGCACAATTTGCCGTTCCTCCAATCTTGGTGTCATCAGCAAATTTCGACACCCTACACTCGGTTCCCTCCTCCAGATCATCTATATAAATGGTAAAAAGCTGAGGCCCCAGCACCGACCCCTGGGGCACTCCACTAGTCACCATCCACCAATCCGAATAGCACCCGTTGACCCCCACTCTCTGCCTCCTATTTGACAACCAATCCTCTATCCACGCTAACACCCTACCCCCAACTCCATGTCCCTCGACCTTCTGCAATAACCTCTTGTGAGGTACTTTGTCAAACGCCTTCTGAAAATCTAGAAAGACCACATCCACCGGCTCTCCTCTATCCACCGCCCTAGACACATCCTCATAGAACTCCAGTAAATTTGTCAGACACGACTTCCCTTTAATGAAACCGTGCTGCGTCTGCTCTATCAAGCAATTGCCTTCAAGATGCCTCACAATTTCCTCCTTAATGACAGATTCTAACATTTTACCTACCACAGACGTTAAACTAACCGGCCTATAATTCCCCGCCTTTTGCCTGGCACCCTTCTTAAACAACGGCGTAACATTAGCCGTTTTCCAATCATCCGGCACTTTCCCGGAATCCAGCGACGTCTGGAAAATAACCACCAAGGCATCCACTATCACCTCCGCCATTTCTTTCAGAACCCTCGGATGCATTCCATCCGGTCCTGGGGACTTGTCCACAATCAGCCCCTCCAGTCTGTCGAGCACCACCTCTCTAGTAACAGTAATGTCATTAAGACCCTCCAGTCCTACCACCTTTCCATCGCTAACACCCGGCAAATTATTCACGTCCTCCTCCGTGAAGACAGAAACAAAAAAGTTATTCAATACCTTAGCCATATCCTCATCCCCTACCACTAGGTCCCCTTTCTCATCCTCTAAAGGACCAACATTCACCCTAGCCAGCCTCTTCCTTTTTATATATTTATAAAAACTCTTGCTATCCTTTTTTATATTAAGCGCTAGCCCAGCTTCATAGTTTCTCCTACCCTTCTTTATCAACTTCTTTAGCAGCCAAGGTTGTTGGCGAAGTGAGCTCATTCAGGGAAAAACCTGGCAAAACAGCTGGCAGGCTGCCCTCTGCTTTTCCCACCAAAGACAACACTTGGAGGAAAAAAATCTTGGAAAATTCCACCCTAGAGTATTGCATCCAGTTGTAGTCACTACATGCTTAAGAAGCATATGAGGGTCCTGGAGAGGGCACAGAGGAGGGTGACCAGCATTGTTCCAGATTTCTGGATTTTAGCTCCAAGATTAGGTTGATGATACTGGGCTTGTCCTATTTGAGGTGAAGGTGATGAGGGGAGATTTGATAGAAGAGCACAAGATTAAGATAGGCTTAGAAAAGAAAAGTGATCACATCTCCAATGCCCCTTTACAACTCCTTGTTGGTGCGTCACCACTAACTCTTTTGTTATTTAAACTTTCCTGTCTTTACCATATCACCGACCATCCCACTTGTTCTCTTTTCAACCCACAGTGTGTTTGTTGGCAGTGGAGGGTCATCATTATCTTCCAGCAGGATCTTCCTGTCCCACCAATGTCGACAACATTTTGAATGGCACATTTGTCCTGTCACCAGGGAACCCGCGGTAACAAGGGGTGGGGAGGGATGAGGGCGGGGGGGTGGGGAGGGATGAGGGCGGGGTGGGGGGGGCGGGGATCACCTTCGGCAAGACTGGAAGTTTCCACTGGTGGAAAGTGCCACAAAATCCCGCCCACTACCTCTGTTTCTCTATCCACAGATGCTGCCTGACCAGCTGAGTAATTCCAAATTTGGTTTCTTTTTTATTTCAGATTTTCAGCATCCTCAGCATTTCTGTGGCGTTAAAGAAAAGTAACTCCCATTAGCTGAAGACTTGGGCACACGGGTTTAAAGTTAAGGGGAAGGCATGATGGGGGGGTGAGGGCAATGTAAAGGAGGAATTTTTATTCTGTAAATAGTAATGATCTTGGAATTTGCCTTAATTGCTATGTGGTACTGAGGCTGATTATACATTTGCTGGCCTAGCAAAGATACATTACTTGATGACACCACAAGAGATGCTTTGGTGACGTGAATGCACCACTTACCCAGGCAAATCAGAGCAAGTCATTAGTCTTTGTCCTACATTGGACCTTATAATTGCTCTCTTCCTCTGAGTTCTCCTTCCAGGCCACGGGGTCAAGAGGGAGGTTCTTGCAATTCCATCTGTGGGAAAGGGCATCCCTACTAGTATTCTGCAGAGAGGCAACACTAAACCATGGACCAGCTTCTGCCTATGTTTAAATACAGTAAACACTGAGCAGGCTTGGATGTGATGAGTTGGGGGTAGGAAAGCCATCCAGGCCCCAGAATAAATGGAAGTGATAGTGGGAATAGTTTGAGAGGCAGAAGGTGAGGGTGATGAAGAGTTGCAACAAGAAACAGAATGAAATACTAATAAGAATGGAAATGAACAGTGTTTGAGCCTCAAGGTTGCAGTTCAATAAAGGAGACTCGAGTTCTGCTTCTTCATAAACTACTTTTATTTCTTTGACCCAACTCCACAAACAATTCTCCATCAACACCCAATGCAACCTATCACCCCTATATATATCACTGATGAATAACTGACATCAAATTAGGCCTTGATTAGAAGGTTTGTTAACCCATTCCCAATAAACAGGTTCAGATGAAGAGCCCCCATGTTTATTCTTTTGGAGCCCGCCCATACCTGCTGCATTGTCACCTGATGGCAGGATCCACCAGAGACTATCTGAAGCTGCCACATGATCACATGTCTCTCTCATGCATACCGACAATCCCTTAAGTATTAATTTAAATTTGCATGTGCTCAGACCCTGACACACGTGTCAAAGTGATGCAAGATTTCAGTCCCACTGTTGGCATCTGCATGCTTCTTACTAAATTACAACCACGCCCTTCCCCCACTCAGAGTGAAAATTGAACGTAACATGACCAAAATTGAGCACATCAAAGAGAGCAGGAAATTTCTCAATTCAAGTATGCACCTTGATAGCAAAAGTCCAGCTCTCGGAATCTCATTGGTCAACTAAAAAAAATCGACTTAAGCTGGTAATTACTCTCTATGTGACATTTCAATCACTGCTAAACTCCAAATAGTAATCTTTCTGAGTAGAACGCTTTGCACTGTGGTTGAATGTTCATATTGACTTAACTTAAGACTATAAAGGTGTAAGCTCTCTGGTTGGCTTAGTGACTAAAAGCACCACATAATCCAAGAAAAGCCAAACCAAGTAATCAAATTTGCACAGTGTGTCTGTGTATTTGGATGCATGCACTTGTGGGTGTGGGGTTGTAATTTAGTAAGGAGCGAGCAGATGCCAACAGTGAAACTGGAATCGTGCATTACTTCAGTATGCGCGTCTGGACCTGGAGCCCATGCAACTCAAATTAAAATTTATGGGCGATTTTATATATATGTTTGTCAGCTTGTGTGAGTGTGTTTGTGCCTGTGCTTGTATGTCTGTCTATATGTATGTGTGCCTGTATATCTGTATACATGTGGTGCATATGTATCTGTACGTATGTGGCTGTACGTGCGTGTGGTGAGATCTGGTATGTATGTGTGTGTATATCTGTATGTGTATCAGTGCTTGTACTTATGGAACTTGGAACTTTCCAAGTTTTTTTCCCCCAGGTGTTGTCTTCGATGGAAAAAACAGAGGGCAGCCTGCCAGCTGCTTTGCCAGGTTTTTCCCTGAATGAGCCCACCTTGCCAACAACCTTGGCTGCTAACAGATGTAAATGTATAAATATATCTATATATGTCTGTATATGTCCGTCTGTATATACGTGTACATATGTCTGTATTTGTCTGTGTGCATGTGTACATACTTTGGATGTGAATGGGATATATGGCGAGGATTTTTAGGATGACAGGATGTCCTTCCATGTCATCTGAAGAGCAGGTGAGGAACGCAACCTCACTGACACCTCCTTCCCTGAGTGATCTCACACTCCTGTAGGTGTTAACCGGCTGGAGTCAGGACCTCTGCTCCTCACTCCGGAGGAAATCCTGCCTAGCGAGCTGCTGGCCAATCAGATTGGCCAAAAGCACTCCAATCCATGCAGCGCCTGAATCTGCAGTGGACAGGGCTGGTACTGCAATCACTCCACAGAGCCTAAGTCCCAGGATTCCAGGGACAGGTAAGCTTTAGGAGTCTCAGGGTGGGGAGTGGCCTGGATGGGGTGAACAGTTGGGGATTAGAGTGTTGGCGAACTGATCAGGATGGGGGCACTGTGGTTGGTAGAGAGATCCTGCAGCTTCTGAATCTGAATGGGGGTGGGGGCACTCAATGTTAAAAGAGGCCGAGTCTTGTAGTACCCTGCTCCCTCCCCCCTCCCTCCAATACCCCACTTTCCACCTAAGGCTTCAACCCAATTCATTTTTGGCTTCCCCCATAGACAGAAGCTCTTCCGTCAGCTCGGAAATTGAGTCCAGGAAGGAAACGGCCTTTCACTAGTCAATAATTGGCCACTTAAGGGCCTCATTAGGAGCATGGGTGGCCCCACCCACCCCATTGTAAAATTGCAAAGACGTTAGTGTGGGTGAGAACCCGGCAGCAAACACATCCAAGGAATTTTATTCTCACCCTGCACCTACAACCCCACTGGCGGCAGAGAGTAAATTTCTGCCCATTGATTGAATAATTTAACAGAAACTCAAAGTTCAAGAAGAATAACTACTTGCCTGAACTATTCAAGGCTCTAAAGACTTCAAGCAAAAAGTGGTGGATTGACGATTACACAAAATTCCACAGAAATATTCTTCACTGGAATTCAAAACAATAAATGATACTCAACAAAGACTATTCTATCCCTGAGAACCGTTCTAACAGATTCCTCTAAAAGAACCACTGCACTATATATGTCCCAAGCGATAAACCATTTTTGATATCCCAAGTACTGGACCACAAATCAAAAATCTCACCACATTTTCCCAGAGGTCCTAACCGTGGTTTGAGGGACTCGAAGGTTATTGATCTACATTTTGTCAGTTAGTGCTGACAAACTAATCCACAGAGAACAGGATGGAGATTTTGTAAGGAGAGACCCTTTGTAAACATCAGCTCTTTTCTCTCCTTACAGATGTTGCCAGACTTGCTGAGATTTTCCAGCATTCTCTCTTTTGGTTTCAGATTCCAGCATCCACAGTAATTTGCTTTCATATAGGATGGAGATTTTGTTCTGGCCTGAACAACCCATCCCAATGCATACCAATAATTGACAAAACTACCTTTCTTGAAGCATTATTCTCTTGCAGAAAATTAAGCCAAATATTTTGTTAAAAGTCAAGATGCAGCCTTTGAAAATCTTCATATTTTCATTATGCCTGTTGATAAAGTTTGTATACAGCATAAGTAGCCAACACTAGTATCACATGTGCCATTCATATGGAATACAAAACTTATTTATGCACATGGGGTAACTACCTAATTAAAATTATTTTTCACAGAACAGTAATCTCAAACGTATAACCCCACTTGCTGCCACATATCACCTATGAAGATCAGTTATATACACAACAACTTGCATCTATCGTCGAGCACTCCAACCAAAGATCTAAATGTCAAATTATTTTGAAATGGATTAAAGAGAAGAGTAAGCAGTGACCTGGCATCAAAGACATGAACAGGCAGATCTTTAAGAGGTTTTTGGAAGTTATTTTGTTGGCAAGGTGAAGTTATCTGAAAGATTGAACTTGGATCGCAGAGCAAAGGGGATGTGTCCAAGGCAATAGGATACAATTAAACGTATGGCTGGAGAAGATAGGGGCACAACAATGCACACAGTCATTAATGAATATAATGCAAAGGTGTGTGGGTTAGGTGGATTGGCCATGCTAAATTGCCCCTTAGTGTCAGGGGGACTAGCTAGAGTAAATACATGGGGTTATGGGGATAGGGGATGGGTGGAATTTGATGGGCTGAATGGCTTTATTCTGCACCGTAGGATTCTATGAGTCTATGATAAGATGAGGATTTTAAAATTGACTTAGCAGAGCTGACCAATGTGATGTGTGCAGGGCTTTATATTCAGAGAAGAGTTTTAGAAATCTATAGCAGCAGTTGTGAAAGAGGGAGGAAACTAATAGATAAATTGACCCTCAGAGAGGTTAAGACATGAATATGGATCTCAACAGTGGATGGAATAAGTTAGAAGTGCAAAACAAAATGGAACCAGAAGAAAATGGTCTTTGCAATGGGTCCAGTGTCGGTTAGCAAATCTGGCTCAAAGGAGCTAAGAACCCATCTTATTGGGTTTAGCACGAGCAAACGACCATAGAGAGGTTGATGGAGAGATTGCTGACTCAGAGCACCAGGAACCCATGTTTGATTCCCAGCTTGGGTCACTGTCTGCGTTAGAGTTTTCACATTCTCCCTCTGTCTGCGTAGGTTTCCTTTGGGTGTTCCCATTTCCTCCCACACTCCAAAGATGTGTGGGTTAGGTTGATTGGCCATGTTAAATTGTCCCTTAGTGTCATAGAGTTTATAGGGTAAATACGTAGAGTTGGGGGGACAGGGCCTAGGTCGGATTGTGGTCAGTGGCGGCTCAATGGGCCAAATGGCGTCCTTCTGCAATGTAGGGATTCTATGAAATAAAAGCCAAACAGGCTGGCAACTATTTTTCCCTCATAGAATCAAAGAATCCTTACAGTGTAACTGAAGGCCTTTGGCCCATCTGCACCAACTCTCTGAGTAACTTACCCAGGCTCAGTCCCCACTCCATACCTGTAACCCAGCACACATTTACTACGGCTAACCTATCAAATCTACACATCTTTGGATACTAAGGGGCAATTTAGCATGGCCAATCCACCTAATCCCCACATCCTTGGACTGTGGGAGGAAACCGGAGAAACCCATTCAGACACGGGGAGAATGTATAAACTCCACACAGATGGTTACCCAAGGCTGGATTTGAACCTGGGTACCTGGCACAGTGAGGCAGTAGTGCTAAACACTGTGCCACCATGCCACCCACTGTCACTGAGTTATAGGGTGTTTCAGATACTAGATAGTACAGTAGAAGCCCTGAAATTGGTGGTGGTAACAAATAATGTGGATTTGAAGGTTATCAGTGTTAATAAAACCAAATAAGGCTGGACTTCTTTTTGGTAAAAATCATAATCTGCATTAAGTCGCTAAAGAAAATTGCACATCCTGATCATCGCACTATTTATACAATCAGTGTGCACTAATGGCTTCTTTTCTTTGCCAATCAAAACAAAATACAAAGAAGGTAACCCTCATTACAACTGGTGGGACACGGACCAGTTATTTGTGAAATGTTTATTTTATTATTATGCGGTATGATTGAGCAGCACCCTATTAGAACTGTCGGATAACAGGAAAGGAAAGAAAAATAAAGAGAATAAACACAACTGACAATCAGTTCCCTGTAGCTCCTCATCCTGTAAATTGTTGTCTATTCTTGAATAATGTAAAACATTTCTGGATCTCAGTTTCGCCTCTAACCTAATCCTTTCATACCAATACCACGTTACTGATGTCAGCTAGCTGTGATGTCCATAGTGAAGCAATTGCTCCCACACTCCAAAGCTAAAACTATTAAGAGAAAACATTGAAAAAGAATCTTCCAGATTTGATCTGGAGTTCTGTCAGTACTCAGAATTTACTGCTTTTTAATTTTTTTTCAAATAATGTACCGGGCTTTTGATACAGAGTGATCATATCAATTTATTGACCGTGTCATAAAACTGTGAAAACAACATTTGCAAAATTATCTTGAATGTTATCCTACCCTACCTTCAAAACTCTGATTTCAGATCATTGTTGTACAATTTATCTCAATTTGATAACAATTACGAAAGCAACGATGTGCAGTTATCCGTGGCCTTTACTGGAGAAAAATAGCCGGCGGGGCTTCACAGAGGCATAAGAAGACAAAAAAATGGATGTCAAACAAATAAGGGTGATCAGATGCTTGATCCAAGAAGTAGGTTTTAAGGAGGGTCAGAACGGAGGAGAGAGAGGTAGAGGGGGCGGTGAGATTTGGAAAAGGTAATCCAGAGCACGGGACGCAGATGGCTGAAGTTCTGGTTACCAATGGTGAAGGCAAATGCAGGAGCAGAACACAATAGACCGGAGCTAAAGGAACAAAAGTTTGAGAGGGCTGGAGTGTCTGCGTGGGTTTCCTCTGGATGCTCCAGTTTTCTCCCACAGTCCAAAGATGTGCAGGTTAGGTAGATTGGCCATGCCAAATTGCCTTTTGGTGTCCAAAGGTGTATAGTTTAGGCAGATTAATCGTGGTAACTATGCAGGGTTACGGGGTTAGGGCGAGGACGTGGGCGGGCTGTGAAGTTGTACGAATGAAGTAGTGGCATGATGGGAAAATTGGTCAAATATTTGGTACAAAGTAAGGAAAGCTGACCAAGCTATTCCAAAATACCAGACCCCTGTAAGACTCGATAAGACTGACTCCGCATAACGTAAGACATGAATAAGACCAGAGAAGGTCAGGTTATGCCTGACCTCTATAAAACCTGATAAGGCTGAGGCCACATAACTTAGGGCTGGATGAGTCAGACAAGACAAGGTTAGAGATGACGAAGTCATCGACCTTCTTCTGTTCTATCAAAAGGACAAGATAAAGGCATGAATGATCAGACAAAGAGTTTTAGGAGGTCAGCAGGTTGTACTATTATTTATGACATTACTTATGATGCCACTATTTGATCAAATTCCTGAATAAGCTCTGGTCATGCAAACTGATAATGATTATGCATAAATACTGAATTGATTCTTTATGTAAGGGTGACTTGAGGAAGAATTAGCAAGTCATAACAACGGCTCTCTGAACTCAAGTTTTTGCCAATACTGCATGCAGTCTTTCGGAAATAAAGACTAGTCATTTTGTTGGAACGAACTCCGTTGAGTCTTTCTACCACAGTCAAGAAGCAGGAAAATTTCCACTTCAATAGGGCCTTGATAAGACGCTCTTTCAGAGTTGGTGAAGACTCAATGAGCTAAATTAACTCGTTCTGGACTGTAGGGATTATATGCAGGGGTTTATAGAAATAAGAAGAATAATGAAGCTATTAAAACACAAGGGTTGAACGTTAAAAGGAAATGTTAACAGATTCAGTGTCAATTCAGCAAGCAAAGGAGTGAACAACGAGCTTAGCAGGACCTGGTAAGAGGAGTAGAGTTTTGGATAATTTAAAGTCTAATGAGGGTGAGGATAGGAACCCACCCAGAAGAGCATCAGTATAATATGTTTCGAGCTAACAAATATAGGGATGAGAGTTTCAGCTACTGGTGGGCGCAGGCGGGGTCAGAGCTCAGTGATGTTACTGAGATGAAAGTGTGCAATCTTTCCTGAAGGAGAGCAAAAGGGGTGAGAGCTAAGCTCTGGATCAAGTAAAATGCTAAGATTGCAGGGAGTGTTCTCCAGCCTAAATCAATGTCTAGGAAGGGGATAGAGCTGTTAGTGAGGACATGGAACTTATGGCAGCAATTATGGCAACAACAATTTCATTCTTCCTATTATATCAGAGCTAGAGCAGAAAGAGTCTCAAATACTGAGCAAACAGCAGGCTTCTGATTGGTGGTACAGTGATTAGCGCTGCTGCCTCATTGCACCAGTGACTAGGTTCAATTGCGACCTTGGGCAACTGTGTGGAGTTTGCACATCCTCCCCATGTCAGCATGGGTTTCTTCTGAGTGCTCCAGTTTCCTCCCACAGTCCAAAGATCTGCAGGTTAGGTGAATTGGCCATACTAAATTGCTCCTTGGTGTCTAAAGATATGTAGGTCAGGTGGATTAACATTGGCAAATGTGCAGAGTTACAAGAATAGAGAAAGGGAGAGGGCCTGGCTGAGATGCTCTTCAGAGAGCTGGGGCAGAATTGATGGGCCAAATGGCCTCCTTCTGCACTGCAGGGATTCTATAATTCTATGGATGATTTCAATCTTAGTGGCGTTTTCATCCTGAGATTAGCACTGAACAACAACTTTGATTCAACAAATTCCAGCATAAACAGAGAACGTTAAGTTATTCAACCTTCAAACATAGCACTGTTTAGTGTGCATGTTTGGGCATTTCTCATAGAAGTTCTTTTAAGTCTGATAACTGCAGGGGATGTCTTGCGCTGTCATTAGTTCTGTACATTCAGGCGCAATGTGATTTAGCGAAGGCTGCAATGGTGGGTGGGAAACCTAAGCAATAAAACTGCTTTGGGTGACATACAGTTAGGATTACCATGTCACAAAAAGACATTCATCATTGTAGTGTATCCTTTCACTGCCATTCAGTAACACCCCGCTACTCCCTCCAGCTAAAGAGACAGGGTGATTTAGGTCAAGCGTCATAAAAACGGCTAAGAACCTGGGCTTGACAGCCACCCAGATCATAATAATTGCCATGGATAATTGCTTATTACAGGAAGGTGACACTGCTACATAAACTTATTATCATTCATAACAACACACAATACTGCCATACTATGTGTAACATGAGTGATTTAAAACGTGAACCATAACCTTGTATTTTTCTGAGCCTTAAATTCAACCTCAGAAGGTTCAGTGTAGGAGAGATATTTCCCTTGCTGATACTTTCAATCCAAATGCTTTTTCAGAGCAACGTTATTGAAATATTGGTTAGTTTAAATGCAGACAGTTCCATGCTACTGGAATGCGAATATGTGTGCCAAATCCCATTTGTTTGAGACTTTAATGATGAGTCAATCTATAACGGGATATAATTTGACTATTTGTGCTACCATTTTTCTCCTCTCTCCTGCAAATTTCCAGAGGCATTTGCCTCTTTGCTGGAGTACTCCCAACACAGATAGTACCTCACCCAAACACTGTACTGAACCAAACCCTTCACGGATACACCACCATAAGGATGTGGAAGCTTTGGATAGTGTGCAAAGAAGGTACACCAGGTCTCAAGAGCATTGGCTATGAGGAGTGATTGAATAAACTAGGATTGTTTTCACTGGAAAGACAGAAGCTGATAGAAGTCTACAAAATTATGAGAGGTGTAGACAGGGTGGATAGTCGGAGGCTTTTATCTCAGGGTGAAAGTGTCAGTTACAAGAGAGCACAGGTTTAAGGTGAGAGAAGGGAAGTTTGAGGGAGATGTGCGGTGGAGGCTTTTCAGGCAGGGAATGTTGGGTGTCTGGAATGGTCTGGCACAGGAAGTGTTGGAAGCAGGCACATTAGTAACGTATAAGAGGCATTTGGATGGGGACATGAATTGGGAGGGAACAGAGGGATAATAGGCTTGGAGAATCAAAGGGCCTGTTCCTGTGCTGTACTTCTTTTTGTTCTTTGTTCTAAACCCCACACTGAGATGTCACCAAAACCCCACACTGAGACCTCACCCAAACCCCACGCTGAGACCTCACCCAAACCCCACACCGAGACCTCACCCAAACCCCACACTGAGACCTCACCCAAACCCCACACTGAGACCTCGCCCGAACCCCACGCCGAGACCTCACCCAAACCCCACACTGAGACCTCACCCACACTACACTGAGACCTCACCCACACTACACTGAGACCTCACCCAAACCCCACACTGAGACCTCACCCAAACCCCACACCGAGACCTCACCCAAACCCCACACCGAGACCTCACCCAAACCCCACACCGAGACCTCACCCGAACCCCACACTGAGACCTCACCCAAACCCCACACTGAGACCTCACCCAAACCCCACGCTGAGACCTCACCCAAATAACAGGTTAAAGTTTAACGTTTATTTACTAGTGTGACAAGTAGGCTTACATGAACACTGCAATGAAGTTATTATGAAAATTCCTAGTTACCACACTCTGGCACCTGCTCAGGTAGACTGAAGGAGAATTTAGCATGGCCAATACACCTAACCAGCATGTCTTTCAGGCGTGCTTGTTAGGTGTATTTGGTCTCTTGCCAAGGCAGTAGTCCCAAGGAGAAAAATCAACTATTGGGAGACCACAAAGCAACCTGTAGCTTTCCTCACTTGCTGGTCACACACCTCGAAAAGGGATTGCTAGGACGCAGGCAGAAATGAACGCTGCGACTGATTTTCCTTTCCCAGAGTTTTGAAGACAAGTAAAAAACCATGACCCTTGATCACCATTAAATCAGCACAGAGCATAGATGGGATCTGGCAAGTGTGTGTTTGTAAAGCTTTCCCTGGCTTAGTTAGCTGAGAGCTCAGGACCAAAAAACACTTTGCCCTGGTTTTATCCTGACTGATGATCAGTTGGTTCCAAAATTCTTACAAAAGCATTAACATCTAATAAAAAGCAAAATATCAAATGTCCGAAACATGTCAAATATGCCAAGCACAGACTTTTTAACGAGTAGATCAAAATCATTTTTCAATGCAATCGTAGCATTGCAACTTTGGAAATAAAAACAAAGTTTTTCAAACATTTATGCCTGGCTTCCTGCTGCTGAATCCTGCAGTGCAGCAGTTAGCTCGGCTGTGCATCAACTCCACAAACATGATGGGAATCACTTCATTTCATCAGAAGAAATGCCTACAGGGTTTCCATTAGATTTTCCAGCTGAGATTATAGCTGAGCTGGCGAGAAGGCCGAGGGTTATTTGGTCTAATTATCGTGACCGAACAAGTTAAAATAGAGGCTTGTTTGATACACAATGTAACAACCAGCTCTGCCATATGATGATTTAGGGACTTAAAGCTTCTCGATATTCATTAGATTAGTTTTAAAAGAAGCCCGCCAGCTTATAAAGTGCATTCAGGTTATTTTAAAGCAGCAACATAATTTTTTTCTCTGCTTTTTTCCTTTCCCACAAATTCTCGTGTTCCCAAAAAAGGCATATTTATATTTTCAAAATCGATTAAGCTTGTACTGTTAGATTTCAATATTACATCCAGAAGTTAAAAAAATATTAATTTGTGCAATAAAACACTCTGATTCAGGTTTTACAATTACAATGATGACTATACCCCACTCATTTCAATGGATTGCCATCAGCATTGTAATTTCGAACTCCAAGCCTTAGTGTGTCTGACAGCATAATTCAAAAAGAATACATTTCGTCAAATGTTGCTGCTTAATACAATTTTCACTTAAAAAGGCTACTCTAGAACTAAATGTTTCAATGCAGGTTAACAAGGCCATCAAAAAAACAACCAAAGCACTGACATTTGTTTTTAGAAGGGTAGAATTAATAAGTGGAGAAGTTGTGTTATAGAATCGGAGAATCGCTACAGTGCAGAAAGAGGCCATTCAGCCCATTGAGCCTACACTGCCAACAATCCCACCCAGGCCCTCTCCCCATAACCTCACCTATTTACTCTGCTAGACCCCCTGACAAAATCAAAATCAAAAGTAAGGGAGAGGGTACGAGTGCAGGTTAATGTTGATGACATTCAACTAGTTAAAGGAGTTGCAGGTTCAGGAGAGGTTAGTAGCGTTTCAACAAATCAGGTCCAGATAAAGGCTAGCATAAAGACTCTTTACCTGAATGCACGTAGCATTCAAAACAAAGTGAATGAGTTGATGGCACAAATCAGTACAAATGGGTATGATCTAGTGGCCATTCCAGAAACGTGGTTGCAGGGTGACCGGGACTGGGGACTGAATATCCAGGGGTATCCGACATTTCGGAAGGATAGACAGGAAGGAAAAGGAGGCGGGCTAGCTCTGTTAATAAAAGATAACACCAGGGCGGTAGTGAGACACAATATAGGCTCTAAGGAGCAAAATGTGGAATCGTTGTGGGTAGAGATAAGGAATAGTAAGGGGAGACAGTCGCTGGTGGACGTGGTCTATAGGCACCTAAATAATAACTTTGAGGTGAAGTGGGCTATAAACAAGCAAATAATGAATGTGTGCAAAACGGAACAGCATTAATCACGGGGGATTTTGACCTGCATATTGATTGGTTGACTCAAGTCGGACGCGGTGGACTTGAGGAAGAGTTCTTAGAATGCTGTTGGGATAGTTTCCTTGAACAGTATGTTACAGAACCTATGAGGGAGCGAGTTATCTTGGATCTGGTCCTGTGTAATGGGACAGGTAGAATTAAAGATCTTCTTGTGAGGGATCCTCTTGAGACAAGCCATCACAATATGGTTGAATTTCTAATACAGATGGAGGGTGAGAAAGTAGGGTCCCAAACTCGTGTCCTCTGCTCGAACAGAGGGGAGTACGATATGTTGAGGGCAGAATTGGGTAATGTAGACTGGGAGCGCAGACTAGTTGGTAGGACAGCTGAGGAACAGTGGAGGATTTTTAAGGAGATTTTTCTCAGTACTCAGCAAAAATATATTCTGGTGATAAAGAAGGAATGTAAGAAAAGGGATAACCAGCCAAGGATAACGAAGGAAGTAAAGGAGAGTATCAAATTAAAAACCAATGCATACAGAGTGGCCAAAACTAGTGGGGAATTAGAAAATTAGGAAAGCTTTAAAAAACAACAAAGAATGACTAAGAAAGCAATAAAGAAAGGAAAGATAGATTATGAAACTAAACAAGCGCAGAATACAAAAACTGATAGTAAAAGTTTTTACAAATATATAAAAAGGAAAAGTGTGGCTAAAGTAAATGTTGGACCCTTAGAAGACGAGAAGGGGGATTTAATAATGGGAAACGAGGAAACGGCCAAGACCTTAAACAAGTTTTTTGTGTCGGTCTTCATAGTAGAGGACACAAATAGCTTACTGAACATTAATGGTGGTGGGGCTGTAAGGGGTGAGGTCCTTAAAACGATTACTATTACTAAAGAGGTAGTGCTTGGTAGACTAATGGGACTGAAGGTAGACAAGTCCCCAGGCCCGGATGGAATGCATCCCAGGGTACTAAAGGAAATGGCAGAAGTAATACCAGATGCGTTAGTAGTAATTTATCAAAATTCACTGGACTCTGGGGAAGTGCCGGCTGATTGGAAATGTTACACCGCTGTTTAAAAAAAGTAGACAAAAGGCGGGTAACTACAGGCCGGTTAGCTTAACCTCCGTAGTTGGGAAAACACTGAAAATGCAGGACACCTGGAAAAGAATGGTTCGATCAAGCAGACGCTGAATGGATTCATGAAGGGAAAGTCGTGTTTGACGAATTTACTGGATTTTTATGAAGATGTAACGGGTGCGGTTGACAGAGGGGAACCGATGGATGTGATGTTTTTAGATTTCCATAAGGCATTCGATGCAGTGCCTCACAAAAGGTTGCTGCAGAAGATTAAGGTGCACGGAGTTGGGGGTAAAGTGTTAGCATGGATTGAGGATTGGCTATCTAACAGAAAGCAGAGAGTTGGAATAAATGGGTGCTTTTCTGGTTGGCAGTTGGTGACTACTGGCGTGCCGCAGGGATCAGTGCTGGGGCCTCAACTGTTTACCATATATATAGACGATCTGGAGGAGGGGACCAAGTGTAGGGTAACAAAGTTTACTGATGACACAAAGATGAGTGGGAAAGCAAATTGTGTGGAGGACGCGGAAAGTCTGCAGAGAGATTTGGATAGGCTGAGTGAGTGGGTGAGGATCTGGCAGATGGAGTATAAAGTTGGCGAGTGCGAGGTTATCCACTTTGGAAAGAATAATAGTAAAATGGACTATTATTTAAATGGTGAAAAATTACAACATGCTACTGTGCAGAGGGACCTGGGGGGTCCTTGTGCATGAATCGCAAAAACTCAGTTTGCAGGTGCAGCAGTGATCAAGAAGGCGAATGGAATGTTGGCCTTTATCACGAGGGGGATAGAATATAAAAGCAGGAGTTCTTGCTGCAGCTGTACAAGGCACTGGTGAGGCCGTAACTGGAGTACTGCGTGCAATTTTGGTCCCCTTATTTGCAAAAGGATATATTGGTCTTGGAGGGAGTGCAGAAAAGGTTCATCAGGCTGATACCGGAGATGAGGGTATTAGCTTATGAGGAGAGATTGAGTAGATTGGGCCTGTACTCGTTGGAGTTTATAAGATCACCAAGGGGTAGAGGCAGAGAGATTCTTTCCACTTAGATAGGAAACAAGAACTAGAGAGCACAGCCTCAAACTAAGGGGGAGTCAGTTTAGAACAGAATTGAGGAGGAACTTATTCTCTCAGAGGGTAGTGAATCTCTGAAATTCTCTACCCATTGAAGCGGTGGAGGCTACCTCGTTGAATATGTTTAAGTCACATGTAGATAGATTTCTGATCAATAAGGGAATTAAGGGTTATGAGGAACACATGGGTAAGAGGAATTAAACCACTTCCAGATCAGCTATGATCTTAATGAATGGCGGGACAGGCTCAAGGGGCTAGATGGCCTACTCTTGCTCCTATTTCTTATGTTCTTAATTAAGCACAGCCAATCAACCTAACCTGAATATTTTTGGACTGTGGGACGAAACTGGAGCACCTGGAGGAAACACACACAGACACAGGGAGAATATGCAGACTCCAGTCAGACAGTCACCCAAGGCTGGAATTGAACCCAGGTCCTTGGCGCTGTGAGGCAGCAGTGCTAACCATTGTGCCACCGTGTACAAAATCATGTACTTGTATTAAAAATTGGTTAGAGTGCTGTGCGCAATTCTGGGAGTACATTTTCACCTGGATGTGAAGACACATTTGGATTTGCAACAAAACTACTTTGTTCTTTTAGGAAATATAACTTTTCTCTGTATTCCCAACTGCCCCATTTTCACACCCACCCCAGTTGAAGGCAGGCTTCCCTCATTCAATGGCAGATAAAATCCATATTTCCCCTCACCCACCATTTTCATCTGGTTGGGGAGTTTTAGAAGCTCTTTAAAAGCTTACACAGCTGGAGAGCTGACGAAGAACATGGAAAGCCTGCTGAGGAGTCTCAAACACTTTAAATGGTAATGTTTTGACACCCATAAATACCATGATTAGATGCTGCAATGGAATGTAGATGTGTTTCTAATACACTGATTCATCATCGGAAATTGTTCTTTAAAGATAAATCTTTTATTGACCTGCAATGTGCAATTATTCAAATACATGATAGTTCTTTTCCAATGAAGAAATCCAACTATAATAAGATCAATGGTTCTCTGGCCCTTACCCTCACTTCTCACACGGTCCCCGAGCACCATCCATGCCAACTCAGGCTCCCACTCATCCCGTATGGCTTTTCATACTCTCCATGACAAAATATGTCCCTGTACCTATTCCCCATGGCCCATTATAGTCCCTATGACAATTTACTACCAACTCATGCCAACCCATGACTCCCCACTCATCTCCATGGCCACTTATATCTCAAGGCCAACTTTGTGCCAGCTTAAGTCAACCCACAACCCCCACTGACCACTTTTTGCCCTTACATCTCTCATGTCAACCATGGGTAGACCTCAGGATGTAGAGATGCTGGTGTTGGACTAGGGTAAGCACAGTAAGCACATAACATCAGCTTTCTTCTTTCACCAAGAATCCAACTTTCAGAACCAGCTCCATAGTCTGCGGTGACACACAAGATAATAGTCAGGTGTATGAAGCATACACAAAACCAAATCTAAACAACATTTGATTGTTTTAGCTAACTTTGACAGGTATCTTGATAATACATTTCTCCTTTTTAGGCAAGTACAACTGACATTTTAAACAGCTGCTGTGGCATAATTTTGCACTTGCAAAATCTTGGTGATAAATCCTGAGAGCTAAATTATAGTTCGTCATCGGGTACACTGCATCTGCTGATTTGGCTTTTAATTTGAGGACATGCTGCAGCACAGATTTATTTCCATTTACACTTCTGGATAGACATGTCACAATGCTCATTTTGGTTAATCCAACTTAATCAGGATGTTTCCAGGGACTGGCGCAGGAATTTTGCTTTTAGGATGATTGTGACTTCTCTTCTTCAGTAACACATCAATGCAACCTTGAGATCAAGAGGATGATGTCCTTTTGGGCATTTGACTGTACTATTCCTTGATCAAGGAACTGCACAAGAGCAATGCGCAATTGTTTGGAGCATCCCTATGCTGGCATGGTTGAGAATCCAGTGTTGTGGTATCCTACTGTAGTGAGACTCCATTGTCCCTCCAGTGTGTTTTGCCATTTCATTGCTGAGCCTTTCAAGCTATGAGATAAAACCCAATATAATAAAGTAGCAAGTGATTTCAATCCTAACGTGGACATTCTTTTAAAGTTTGAAGTTGATTTATTAGTGTCACAAGTAGGCTTACATTCACACTGCAATGAAGTTACTGTGAAACCCCCAAGTCGTCACTCTATGGTGCCTGTTCAGGTATACCAAGGAAGAATTTAGCATGGCCAATGCACCAAACGAGCATGTCTTTCTTATTTCACCAAGCATCCAACTTTCAGAACCAGCTCCATAGCTCCTTTTGAAATGGGGTCGCTATTTTGCATTCTTCAAGCCAGCTGGAACTAACTTTTTAGGCTAATCAGAGAATCATAGAATCCCATCCAGTCTGCACTGACTCTCCAACAGAGCATCATACCCAGACCCTATCGTGTAACCCCTCTTATTTATCCCACTAATCCACCTAATCTACACACATTGAGACATTAAGGGGCAATTTAGCACAGCCAATCAACCTAACCCACATACCCTTGGAAACCAGAGCATCTGGAGGAAGCCCACGCAGACATAAGAACATAAGAACATAAGAAATAGGAGCAGGAGTAGGCCATCCAGCCCTTCGAGCCTGCCCCGCCATTCAATAAGATCATGGCTGATCTGTCGCTGCTCAGTTCCACTTTCCCGCCCTCTCCCCATAACCCTTAATCCCCTCTCCTATCAAAAACCCATCAACCCGCGTCTTAAAAATATTTAGCGAGGCAGCCTCCACCACTTCAACGGGCAGAGAATTCCAGAGATTCACCACCCTTTGAGTGAAGAAGTTCCTCCTCAACTCCGTTCTAAACCGCCCCCCTTTTATCTTGAGGCTGTGCCCCCTAGTCCTATTGTCTTTTTTGAGCGGGAGGAGTCTTTCCACCTCTATCCTATCCATCCCATTCATCATCTTATACGTCTCAATGAGATCTCCTCTCATTCTTCTAAACTCTAACGAGTACAAGCCCAGTTTATTCAGCCTCTCCTCATAGCTCAACCCCCTCAACTCCGGTATCAGCCTAGTAAACCTCCTCTGCACTCCCTCCAAGCCCAAAATATCTTTGCGCAGGTGCGGCGCCCAAAAATGCACACAGTACTCCAGTTGCGGCCTCACCAATGCCCCATACAGCTGCAGCAAGACCTCCCTACTTTTATATTCAATCCCCTTCGCTATGAAGGCCAGCATCCCATTCGCCTTCCTGACCACCTGCTGCACCTGCAAGCTGGGTTTTTGCGACTCATGCACAAGGACCCCGAGGTCCCTCTGCACCGTCGCCTGCTGCAGTTTTTCGCCCCATAAGTAATAGTCCTTCCTACCATTCTTCCTACCAAAGTGGACCACCTCACACTTGCCAACATTAAATTCCATTTGCCATTTCCTGGCCCATTCGCCCAGCCTATCTAGATCCTTCTGCAGACTCTCCACACCCTCCGCACAATTTGCAGTTCCCCCAATCTTGGTGTCATCAGCAAATTTCGACACTCTACACTCGGTTCCCTCCTCCAGATCATCTATATAAATGGTAAAAAGCTGAGGCCCCAGCACCGACCCCTGGGGCACTCCACTAGTCACCATCCGCCAATCCGAATAGCACCCGTTGACCCCCACTCTCTGCCTCCTATTTGACAACCAATCCTCTATCCACGCTAACACCCTACCCCCAATTCCATGTCCCTCGACCTTCTGCAATAACCTCTTGTGAGGCACTTTGTCAAACGCCTTCTGAAAATCTAGAAAGACCACATCCACTGGCTCTCCTCTATCCACCGCCCTAGACACATCCTCATAGAACTCCAGTAAATTTGTCAGACACGACTTCCCTTTAATGAAACCATGCTGCGTCTGCTCTATCAAGCAATTCCCTTCAAGATGCCTCGCAATTTCCTCCTTAATGACAGATTCTAACACTTTACCTACCACAGACGTTAAACTAACCGGCCTATAATTCCCCGCCTTTTGCCTGGCACCCTTCTTCAACAACGGCGTAACATTAGCCGTTTTCCAATCATCCGGCACTTCCCCGGAATCCAGCGACGTTTGGAAAATAACCACCAAGGCATCCACTATCACCTCCGCCATTTCTTTCAGAACCCTCGGATGCATTCCATCCGGTCCTGGGGACTTGTCCACAATCAGCCCCTCCAGTCTGTCGAGCACCGCCTTTCTAGTAACAGTAATGTCATTAAGACCCTCCAGTCCTACCCTCCAGTCAGACACAGAGAGAATGTGCAGACTCCACACAGACAGTCACCCTACTCCAGAATTGAGCCCAGCACCCTGGCACTGCAAGGCAGCAGTGCTAACCACTGTGCCATTATTAAGAATATTGACATATTCAATATTGAATCAAAATCTCAGATTCAGGAGTACACGTCTCAGAACTTCAAACCTGGAGTTTGATCTTATAGACCTGAGGTAATGTCACAACACTTTTCATGTCCTTTTCATGGAATTTAAATCAAATGCCCAAGAAATGATGGAGTAAGAAAGAATTCTTTTGCTCATTATATATGTTTCTTTGAAAATGTCTTGTAAAAGTCACTGCATTGTAAATTCTGTTTGGCCCAGCTAATATTGGAAGCAAAGTTTTCTGCCTTTTCTTCAAAGATAAATGAAAAATAAAGCAAAATTCCAAACACTCATCCTTCTCACACCTTGCTTCGTACAATATCCATTGTTTCCCTTTCTTGGTCAGACGTGTCCTTTGTTTCAAAAACCCAAGGGTATGAAATGGGATGAGATTTCATTCTTTAGGGAGAAATAGAACTGATGATTTTTGCCAATTCCATCCTCACCACTTTCTTTCTGAGAATAAGAAAATAGATTGTGGTTTAAATAACCATGATGATATCTAGCAGATTTATCAAGCTGCCTTGTCAATTAGTGTATGTAAATGTTTCTTTTTTTGTGATGTTTGCATTTTATTTTTAGCATTGCACAAACGGTTACAAGATGGAGTTTTGGTGGCAGAGGTGTTGTTGACTGTGTTGGATTTATTCTAAAATATAAACTGCTCGATTCAGGATATCTTCTTCCTGGAATAGAGGGTAACTTCCACTCCAGTTCAATGGTTACTGAAATGGTAGACACTGTGTGATCTAGACTCCACCCTATGCCAGGGCAGGTGGTGCTTGAAGGATTGGGGAAATAGAACGTATGGCCTTGATGGTGCCATCCTGATCAAGCTTCCTCCATTTCAGTCAGCCGCAAGCCAGAATCTCCTATGAGCCAGTGAGTTTGTTTGATCTCCAAGATACAAACACAAGAGAAGTGATCTTATTTCTAATAGTAGACCAGAGGCTTGCTTTGGCTCACATAGTTTGATTTGAGGTAGTAATTAATTGGATATGTCAACACTGATGTTGCTTATTTATGTGGGTTACTGAACCTGTGAGCAATGGACAAGCATATGGATCCATTCGTCATTCACTATCCCTCAGTGCATCTTAGAAAAAAACAAAGATTGCTTCATCCAAAATTGACAAATAGTTATTCCAGATTTAACCAATTCATAAGAACTCTATTTTCCACCCATTGTTCTAAATCAGTGATTGACCTGCCAAAGGACTGTAACAAAGGGCCAGTGCTGTAAGGTTCAGCCAATCTCTTTCTCTCTTCCTCTTTCACAGACTGATCAGCATTATCACTGTCGGCAGGTCAAAGCCTGAACACACTTAGCTCTGAAGGATTCAGCTAAAGAAGGTCGTCTTCCATCACAGAGCTTTCGTTTGAAGAGAAAAAAGAGTTGTGGGCTAGAAATCTGACCTTGTTGTGTCATATATGAAACAAGCATAACAAGGTCTGATAATGAGGATCAAAGTTCTGTGTCCCATAAACCACTCCCTAATTCTATTGTTGAAGTGCAAGACTAAATTAAACAACACTTTCAAGAAACAGCACAGTACAATATGCTGTGAGGTTCTATGGTTCACTTCTAAGGGTATCTGAAACGCATTCAACTCGAAGTTGGGTTTGACCATTGTTCAGGAACCTAGGTCAACAGCTTACATTCGGCCTTTGAGGGACTTCACGTTTGGTTTGGACCCTGTTCAGGGAAGCTTCAGCAGAGCAAACTTGAAGCTTCAAATTATTTTGTAATTTTTGAAAAATATACAGGGGGCGATTTTCCAGCGTCACCACACCTGGCACAGGTCAGTCTTGGAAAATTGAATAGGGGCTGAAAATTGGGTTTCACAACCTGGTTCCTTTTTACTGACACAAAACAGAAAGGGCACAAGGCCAATTAGCATATTTAAAGTAGTTTTTGAATGTGCTTAGTCCATTTGTTGTCGGATTCTTCCAGCTCCTGGAATTTTCCGGAAAGAACCACTGCTGGTTTCAACAAGTTGAGACCAGGTATGATTGCCACACCGAGGGTCCCGGAGGCCATTGAAGCCCCCAGGTGAGCTAGGGGACATGCTAGGCAGTGGCACCTGGCACCTTTGTAATTGGGCACTACCATTGTGCTAGGGGCAGAAAATACCAAGGGTAGGGTTGTGACACGGTTGGGTGGGGGAGGGGAAGAGGGGTGCATGAAGGAGAACCCATCAGGAGGGCCCTAACACCTCATTGCCGGCAATCCATGACGGGGATGGGGTGGTAAAACATGCCGCTGGTTGGGTTGGATTTGGGTTGGGGTATCCCAATGTCCATGGTAGCACTGCTACCTCACAGTGCCACGGACCTGGGTATGAATCCAGCCTTAGGTGGAGTCTATGTGGAGTTTGCACATTCTCCCCATGTCCGCAGGGGTTTCCTCCAGGTACTCCAGCTTCCTCCTGCACTCCAAAAATGTGCAGGTTAGGTGGATTGGCCATGCTAAATTGCCCTTTAGTGTCCCAAGATGTGTAGGTTAGTGGGATTAGCGAGATAAATATGTGGGGTTATGGGGATAGGGCAGGACGGTGTGTTCTGTCGGAGAATCAGTGCAGATTCAATGGGCTGAATGTCCTCCTTCTGCACTGTGGGGATTCTATGAACTTGGCAGGAAAATGCCCAAAACCCTTAGATAAGTAAGAAGTCTCACTACACTAGGTTAAAGTCCAATAATGAGCTTGTGATTCCAAATAAACTTGCTGGACTTTAACCTGGTGTAGCGAGACTTTTTACTCTGTCCACTATAGTCCAACACTGGCATCTCCACATCATGGCTCTCCATTGATAAGTGGTTGACTCTTAAACAGCCTCTGAAATGCTATGGCAAGCCTTTCATTTCAAGGGCAATTACAGATGAGCAACAAACACTGGCCTTGCCAGTGACACCAACATCCCATGAAAGAATTTAAGCAAGTTATTCCCAGCAGCCTTCATTGAAGTCAATGGGAAAGAAAATTAGGCTGGGTATAAATGAGCTGCTGGTTCACCATTGCTTATTCTGTGAGGTTTATGAATTCCCCATCTATGCTGGGAGTGGAGAGGGCAGAGGAAAATAATTCTAGAGTAGTGAAAGTTTTAGTAGTTGAGATTGAGGCTCAAAAGAGCTCGAGGTGATTCAGCAAGATTTATGTAGATGGTTAGGCTAGTTCATGTCACATAGGCTCAAATCAACTTGCGTGTCCGAGAGAAAAAACAGCCAGGTACTTGTACTCTCCTCCCTTGCAGAGAGCACCAAGGAGAAATAGGAGGTTAGGATTGAATGGGTACACATAATTACACTAATGAGACACAGAAGCATAAAACAACAGGGAGGCACTCCGAGCTCTTAATTTTAAAAATTGCTAGCACGGATGCAAAATATGTTTTGGCAAGATGGGGGGAATACCTTGGAGAAAGACTTGCAGAATGCTTCCAGAAAGGTAGACATAGACACGAGAGCCAAACATCACATTAGGAATGAATTATAGTTTCTAGCAAGGAGGACTTGGTGGTGAAAATGTGTTTTTTTAAACAAGAGCCACCACTAGTATTTAGGAAAGGTTCTTACAACCAATAAAGTATTCTTTTTCCTAGTCTTTTTCTGTATTAGGATTTTGGTTGCATGATCAGCTTTGTAATGTTCTAACTATGTTAGAGGTTGTGGGTTTTCCATAAAAAGAAAAGATGTGATTTGTACACAGATTCAAACCAACGTCCACAGAGTTATTCTAAGAGCTTTGTTGCTGTACAGACAACAATGTTAAACAAAACCAGCTAAAACAAATTAACTAAGAGATATTCAAACAGCTGATCCAAAATGTTCAGCAGGAGTTTAGAATCATATGGAATCCATTCAGCCCATCGAGACTGTACCAAGCACAGGCCCTATTGTCACAACTCTAGACATTTACCCTGCTAATCCTCCCTGACACTACAGACAACTTAGCATGGCCAGTCAACCTAACCTACACATCTTTGGAGTGTGGGAGGAAACCAGAGTGCCCAGAGGAAACCCACACAAACATGGGGAGAATGTGCAAACTTCACACAGACAGTGATCCTGTGCTGTGAGACTGTGCCACCATGTCACCAGAATTCGCCAACAATTAACAGATTCCTATATTACCAAGTGATATAGCAGAAAACAAATAGGATGCTTTAGGATTGTTCTCAATATCTCAATAAAGGTTTAAACTAAACTGATCTAGTACCATTTACACACTACCTGCTGATCTTTAAGTGGGGGATTCTGACAAAAATATTTGGGGTGGGTGAACCTTGGCATGCTTCAAGTAGGATGCTTAAAGTTTATCCAATCAAAAAGAGGGATTCCACAAGAAAGAGACAAAATCCATGGTTAATGAAGGAGGTCAAGGATAATGTTGAATTGAAAAGCAAGATGTACAAAGTGGCAAAGGATAATGGTAGACCAGAGGACTGGGACATTTTTAGGATCCAGCGGCAAAAGACTGAAAAGCTCATCAGAAGGGAGAAAATGAAAATTTGCATAAAAACAAGCAGTAAGAATTTACATGGATGTATAAATAGGAAGTGGGCAGCCAAGATCAATGAGGGACCTCCACTGAACAAGACAGGTGAATTGATAACAGCAAACAAAAAAATAGCAGATATGCCAAAAAGAAAATTTGCAAAAATCCTAATCACAAGGAATAGAGTTTGAGAGAGATTCAAGGGGCTAAAGGTGGGCAAGTCACCAAGACTTGTTGAATTGAACACTAGGGTTTTAAATGGGAGTGGCTACAGTAATAGTGGATCCATTGGTTGAAATTTTGCACAATTCACTAAATTCTGGGAAGGAACCAGAAGATTGGAAAATAACCAATATGACGCCCTTGTTCAAAAAGGGAGAAAGGCAGAAGGAAGAGAACTATCGGCCAGTAGTTTTTCATCTATTATTGGCAAGATGCTGGAGTCAATATCAAAGAGGAAATAGCTAATCACTTATATAATCAATATAATCAAACCCAACATTATTTTATGAAAGGTATATCATGTTTGACAAATTTGCTCAAATTCTTTGAGGATATAACATAGAGAGTAGATAGAAGTGAACCTGTAGATGTAGTGTATTTAGATTTCAAAAAGGCATTTGACAAGGTGCCATGTAAGAGGTTGATACATAAAGTAAAAGCCCATCGAATTGGAGGAAGTGTGTTTACGTGGATAAGTGGCTGTCAGATAGAAAACAGAGTGTTGGTATTAATGGGTCCTTTTCAGAGTGAAAAGATGTAACTAGTGAAGTACCATAGAGATCAGTTATTGGCCCACAATTGTTCACGACTTATATTAATGACCTAGAGGAAGGAACAGAATGCAAGGTTTCCAAATTCACCAATAGAAAGGCATGTTGTAATGAGGGTATTCTGAGTCTGCAATGGATATAGATAGATTCGGTGACTGGGCTAAAACCTGGCAAATGGAGTTTAATGTGGGGAAGTGTGAGGTCATGAACTTCGGGAAGAATCAAAAGGCGGAAAGAATGTCATCTAAATGGAGAGAAACTGCAGATCAGTGAAGTGCAGGGGCATCCAGGAGCTTCAGTGCATGAATCACAAAAAGCCAGAAGACTGGTCCAACAAGCAGTTAAGGCAACAAATGAAAAATTAATCTGAATATGTATGAATTCCACCCAGAATGGTTGACAGGTTTCTTCAAAGCTTCTTTCCAGAATGTGATGTCACAATTATATTTTTATACAAATTAACTTGGAGAATTATCAAATCAACACTATAACAAAGTTTTGAAGGAATACCAGGCTGATTGGGATGCACTAGTGGCATTTATGTGCCACTCAGTACCCTAACACCTCATTTCATGGACAGAGTTGCGTAAATCATGGTTTGGCAGAAAACTATTTCTTGTGGAACGTACTGCATGAGTCAGTATAGTTCTTTTCAATCCATTTTAGCCTAAATCAGGTTACCTAGAGTACCCAGGGGAACTAACCATTCCTCATTTTCTGCCTTTGTCCTGTAATTATGGCCTGTCATCCCATGTCCAGTGTCAAACCTTCCCTTTGTTGCCAATGGTGTCTTTTGCCAGAGTCTCTATTTCCACATTTACGTTGGACCCAGCCCATACCTGGTTTTAAGTTCTGGGATCTCCTGTTAATCCAAAAGGAACTCTTTCAGTGTAAACAATAAAAATATAACAAAACTTGCTCCAACTTATAAATCAAAGAAAAGGTTTAGTAATGAAACTTCATTACTCCAAACTTGAGGCCTCACCCTGAGCCATTCCAAGCAATTTAACAACAGGTTCTCATTTATACTGAGTCAGCTGGTCAACTGATCATCATATTAGTCTGGCTTTGGTTACATGGTTTACTGCATCAGCTGACCCTTACAGCTTGATACCATTGATCACATTACAACAGATCCAATATTATCACTGATTGCTCTAACACCGCCTACAGCGGATTAGATAGACTGACTGCCTGTAGCAACCCCATCCCCACCCCTCCCCCTACCCTTCCAACCTTAGTGTGAAACTACCTGTAAGTTTCTTACAGGCAGTATTATCCCCACACTCGTTACCCCCGCCCCCATACCTAAACACTGTGCCTCTGTGCTGCCCCACACTACAATCTGAACAGTTTGGCTTAATCTCATTTTGGAGCACACTTTCCTGATTGCACCCAATGCAGAAGCTCTACCCCAACATGTAATAATGACTATACACTACACAATGTTGTGATAATATCCTTGCAGTGGACCACCCTGAGTGGACTGCACTCACTCGTAAAAAAATGTTTATTCTTGATGATAAAATCAATTTCAGCTTAATGAAATTGCATCAGATTATCATCCTTAAATACACCAAGGATTTTTTTTACAGAAAGGAAGATTTTGGTCTATTTATTATACTGTCAGATTGTGATATTTCATGAAGGATTTTACGATTTTAGCAGAAAATGGAACTAAAGTTTAAATAAAGTTAATTTATTAGTCACAAATAAGGTTTACATTATCACTGCAATGAAGTTACTATGAAATTCCCCTAGTCGCCACATTCCAGCACCTGTTTGGGTCAATGCACCTAACCCGCACATCTTTAGACTGTGGGAGGAAACCGGAGCACCCAAAGGAAACCCACGCAAACATGGGGAGAACATGCAGACTCTGCACAGAGAGTGACCCAAGCTGGGAATCGAACCTGGGTCCCTAGTGCTGTAAGACAGAAGTGCTAAACAATGTGTCACATGCTGCCCGACACTACAATTTGAGCAGTACAAGTTTAATCTCATTTTGGGGCATTCTTATCTGATTGCACCCAATGCAGAATCTCTGCCCCAACATGTGATAGGACTGATTATACACTATACAATGTTGTGATAATATCCTTATTAACACCATCCCATACGCATAGAGGCTGACTAAAAATCTAGAAGCACTGGAGCAAGTGTGAAGGCATCTGGTTCTGGTTGATGTATAGGAATTGTTCAAATCATGCAGAGATTACAGTTTTCCATTCCCGTGTACACAATAAATATTCCAGGTTGACGGTTTCCTTGGTCTAATGGGATTTTCTTGTTGTCACCAGGGACAGTAAGATTGAGAGCATACAGATCTCGGAACATGCTTCACTTTGGATGATAGCTGTAGCTCTTTGGTTTACCCACCAGCAGAATTGCAGTGATAAAACATCTTGCCAACACAAGATACAAGATTTAAAGCATTCTCATTAAAAACAAATGAAGTAACTTTTTTTTTAAGCTCAATGAAAATTTAGTAGACTACTGAGAGGCACCACGGTTTTTGGATGATAAATAATACATCATTCCATATATCATTTATATATTTGTACTTGTACTGCCACATACACGATGCTATGCTTTCCTCTGCAACTCAGTACTGGCTGCAAATAAACAGACATACATAACCTGTGCCTTACAAATCTACTTCCACTACTTAAACTGGGGTAGTCATGGTATAAAGGGTTTAGAGGGGGCAGATTTCTTGAAATGTATTCAGGGGAGTTTCTTGTATCAAAATGTAGAAGGCCAAACAAGGGATAGCACCGTGCTGGATCTGGTTCTAAGGAATGAAGTCAGACAAGTGTCAGACAAGTGTGGCAGTAGGGGAATATTTCAGTGATAACAGCCACAACACATAAGTTTATTATGGACAGGGAGAAAGATGTTCCCCCAACCTTCAACTGGGACAACTGGGGGAAGGCAAATTTTATTAAAGTAAAGCAGAATCTGGCCAAAGTTGTCTGGGAATAGTTTCTTGTGGGAAGACCTACAGCAGAGAGTGGAGGCATTCAAAAAGCAACTGAGGACAGTACAGATCCAACATGCTCACTATAGGGGGAAATGTTCAGAGTAATCAGTTCAGGGAACCCTTGGTGTCTAGGACAATTCAAGACAGGATAAAGAAGACAAGAAAGGCTTTTAGCAAGTCCAACTGGAACAATTCAGTCACAGCCTCAGGGAATGTAGGAAGTACATGAGAAACTTAAGACGTCAGAAAGTGAAAAAGGGATATGAGAAAGGACTTGCGAACAAGATTAGGGAGAATCCTAAGATATTCTATAAATACATTAAGGGGGAAGAGGTTAACCAGGGAAAGACTAGGGTCCATTAGAGACCAAGGGAGCAATCTGTGTGTGAAGCCACAAGACATTGGAAGGATGTTAAATGCATAGTTCTCATCAGTCTTCACTCAGGAAAAAGAGAACCTACTTACAGAGTTCAGAAAAAGGGACTGTGAGAATCTTGAGTGGTTTGACAGAGGAAGTGAGAATTTATCGAAGGCTTTGGCGGTCTTAATGAATGGCAGTCCTGGATGAATTGCATCCCTGGCTGCTGTGGGAGGCGAGGCAGAAAAATGCAGGGGCTCCGACACAAATTTTTTATTCCTCTTTGGCATTGGGGAAGTCATGATGTGGAGGTGCCGGCATTGGACTGGGGTAAACACAGTAAGAAGTCTCACAACACCAGGTTAAAGTCCAACAGGTTTATTTGGTAGCAAAAGCCTCTAGCTTTCGGAGTGCTTGCTGCCCCTTCATCAGGTGAGTGAGAGTTCTATTCACTTCGTCTCTCTAAGGAGAAAAGACCAAGCTCCCTCAACCTATTCTCCAGAATCGGTTGCATTCTTGGATACATGCATCTCCATTAAGGACGGTCACCTCAGCACCTCACTGTACTGCAAGCCCAGAGATAATTTCACAATTCTCCACTTTTCCAGTCCACCCTAAACATGTTAAAGAAACCATCCCCTGTGAACAAGCCTCCATATACACAGGATCAGCTCAGATGAGCAGGATCGCAACATACACCTCTAGATGCTGAAAGATGCCCTCATACGAACAGGATATGATGCTCGAATCATCGATCGAAAGTTTCCGACACATCTCAGCGAAAAACTGCACCGACCTCCTCAGAAGGCAAACACGGCACACAGTGGAAAGAGTACCATTTGTCGTCCAGTACTTCCCTGGAGTGGAGAAGCTACAACATCTTCTCTGGAGTCTTCAACTTGTCATTGATGAAGCCAAACATCTCACCAAGGCCATCCCCACACTCCCACTTCTTGCCTTCAAACAACCGCAAACCTCAAATAAATCATTGTCCGCAGCAAACTACCCAGCCTTCAGGAGAACAGTGACCATAACACCACACCACCCTGCCACAGCAACCTCTGCAAGACATGCTGGATCATCGACATGGATGCCTTCATCTCACGTGAGAACCATCCACCAGGTACACGGCACATACTCTTGCAACTCGGCTGACGTTATCTACATGATGTGCTGCAGGAAAGGATAGCCCAAGGCATGATACATCGGGGGGACTATGCAGACGCTGCGACAATGCATGAATGAACACTGCTCGACAATCACCAGGTAAAACTGTTCTCTTCCTGTTGGTGAACACTTCAGTGGTCATGGGCATTCAGCCTCTGATCTTTGGGTAAACGTTCTCCAAGGCGGCCTTCACGACAGCATAGAGTCACTGAGCAGAAACTGATAGCCAAGTTCCGCACACATGAGGAGGGTCTCAACCGGGATCTTTAGTTCATGTCACACTATCTATAACCCCCATGACTTGCCTGGGCTTGCAACATCTCACATCCTGTCCTTGCAACATCTCACTTCCTGTCCTGCCTGGAGACAATACACATCTCTTTACCCTATGCTTAATGCTATCTCCACTCACATTGTCTGCACCTTTAAGACTTGATTAGCTGCAAAGACTCGCATTCTAATTAGTATTCTGTAAACTGTGTATGCCTTTATATGCTCTGCCTGTGATCAGAACTCCCACTCAGCTGAAGAAGGGGCAAACCCCAAAAGCTAGTGGTGTTTACTACCAAATAAACCTGTTGGACTTTAACCTGGTGTTGTGAGACTTCTTACTGTGTTTAAACCCAGCAGAAATGTCAACACTTGAAAACGAAGCTCAAATAATCTTGGTGAAGCCAGCAAAATGGTTTTTAAAACGGATCTCTTGACAATAACAGGAATGTAGCTGGTGAACCCCTGACTGCAGAGGTTGTGAATTTTCAACAGAAGCAAGAGTAAAAAGAATAAGCAAATAACTTTTATTCCAAAAAGATGACTCCGGTTGATATAAGCTTATCAATATCAGTTTTCAGAAAATGACAGACGATCCCAAACTCCGCACAAAGCTGTTAATAGTAATTTAAAGAACATGGCACAGGAGGTTGATGGAGCGCCACAGTATGGATGCAAATAATGATCCATTTTCACTTTAGACCTGTACAAATCATTTGTCCAAAATTGCATTGTACTTTGTTATTGATGGTCAAAAGTTTAAAATGTAAAACGTCAATTCATTTTTTTTCCTTGCTGACATCTAAATAAATTAAGTATTGATTTTGGATCGGACGCTGCTAAGATTTTGAAACTGACTGGGGCGAATCCATAGCAAAATAATGACCATTTAATTTTGCAGTACCCATTGGGATGGCGAGTGGAGTAACAATTTAAATACTTATTTCACAATAAAGCAACATAAACAAAGGTGTCAATATTTCCTAAACTGCCAGTGCGAGTTAATTGAGTTGATAAACGTGAATCATTCACTAATTCGAGCCATTTATATGGGTCATCCACTTTATTGACTTGCTGCTTAATGGCATTTTCTCTCAAAGTTAGAAATCCACGATATCCAATGTAGGCTGGAAGCCACAAATTCCAAACATCAACATCCATCAAAAACATACTTGCGCATACAAAACTCTACCACAATGAGTCACAGAAATCTAATAAGTGCAGAACCAAACAAAAAAAATTGCTACAAGTAACAATTTAAAAGTTTGGAGAAAGAGTTAGATTAATGAGGGTCTTTGACAAGGAGAGGAAGACGGGGAGGTTTAAAGATGGATTCCTGTATAGGGCCCAGAAAACCAAAGGCATGGCCACCAATGGTGGAGCAAAGGGAATGGAAGATGCAAATGAACCAGAGTCTGGGGAACACAGAGGGTTGTAGGGTTGGAAAAGGTTACAAAAGTAGGGGAGGGATTAAGGAATTTAAGCACTGGGGTCACGATTTTAATTTGGAGCTAGTGTAGGTCAGAGGAGACACAGGAAAGAGGGGAAGATGAGTTGACATGGCATGGCTCAGTATGGCATGAAAGGACAGTGTCAGGGAAAGGGGAGAGGAATGGAACAAAGTGAGATTCTTGAAAGAAGAAAGATTACCAAAGACAGGTTCAGAGTATAATTTGATGATTAAAGCCACTGTGGTTAGCACAGCTGCCTTGCAGCACAAGAGACCCAGGTTTGATTCCCTGCTTGGGTCACTGTCTGTGTGGAGTCTGCATGTTCTCACCATGTCTGCATGGGTTTTCTCCGGGTGCTCCGGTTTCCTCCCACAGTCCGAAAGGTGTACTGGTTAGATGCATTGGCCATGCTAAATTCTCCTTAGTGTACCCAAACAGGTGCCGGAGTGTGGCAACTAGGGGATTGCAGAGTGTTAATGGAAGCCTACTTGTGACCCTAATTAATAAACTTACCAACAGTGGGTGGTACAGATAGTGAAAATTATAAGCAGAGAATGTTCAATAAGGTGCAAGCATTGTGAATTTCGCTAACTCCCTTAAACATTGCACATCACAAGCCCCGTATCCTTTGTATTCTCATACAGACAGCACGCTGCCTCCTCATTTAAATCAGCACTGAGCACCTTGCCTAAGCAGCTGGCACAACATTGTGAGAGGTGAGCTGAGTTGACTCACTATCAACAGCTCAGATACTAACATGCTTCAGAGGAGGAATCAGCATCTGGAGGCTGATGTCTGAGTTTCCACTGAAGCACAGACAGAAATCACCCAATACCTGGGAGTGGCAGTGGAGACTCAGACTGCACTAATGTAAGTACACTTACCTTTCTAACACACTAGGTGAAATTACTGCCATTGATTCCAGTATTCAAAGGGGTTTGCAGGATGTTAAAGAGTCAATCACAATTCATACCATTTCATAATTCACATTCATTCCTTCAGCTTATCCTTATACATTAAGCTTTGCTGCAAGCCTGACACACACGTTTAATGTTACACACGATGCCAACTGTTCGATCTCAACATCACCCACATGCACAAACACACTTTCCTTTCTCTTGCAGGACATGGTGGCATGTAGCAGGAGATAGCAGCACCAAACTTCAGAGGCAAGAACAGATGTATACCGTTATGGAGGAGATGGTATCTGCACCATTTCAAAGCCATCTCCGAGGGTGCGGCCAGTGGCAGGAATGAACCATTGAAGATGATGGTGTATTCATGCCTGATTCTCCCCCACACATCTCACCTCCTCTCAAATCTCCCTCTTCCAGCTGTTTGTCCTGCTCCATTTCACCCTTTGCTCTTTCTTGCCATGGGCCAAGAGTGATATACACTGCCTTGCCTATATCTTGGAGCTAACAGCACTCAAAGTACCAAAAACACAGCCGTATGGGGCCAGATTCTGTGGCCAAGTTGTCACCACCCATGAACCAAGTTTCAGCTGAAGCCATGAACTGAAAAATTGGACACAAACCCAGCAGTGGGTATAACAAGTACAACTGTCTCTCCCCTTCGATCAGGATGTGACTAGCATGCTGGTATTTGTCTCCCAACAATATGACTCTACAGGTCCGATTTTACCATCGCGTTGCACCCATTTTTGGGCGTGAAAACTTGGTAAAGTCGGGCGTGAGGCAAGTAGCGCGATCTACACCCATCTCCGCGCCAGTTCTCCCTTTATCAGGGCCCAAAAATAGCCATGATTGGGACTGCACCCGTAACAAACACAATGATCATTTAAATGCATTTGCATGCATTTAAATTGACTTAATAGGCTGCACGCCCAACTTTACTGGCACTTCCCCCTTCGCCACCAGGTTCACCCATCCAGAATCAGTATGAAACAGACATACTCTACAAAAGTCCAATTCAGGCACTCCAGCTAGTGAGGAGGTAAGTGCTGGGCGTCCGATGGCTCTCTGTTTGAGATCAGTTGCGGGGAGGGAGGGGTGGGGGGGGCAGAAGTGGGGGGAGGTGGGTCTGACAGCTCTCAGTTTGAGATCAGTGGAGGGGGGTGAGGTGAGGGAGTCAGCTGCCACTCTGCCTGAGATCAGTGAGGGAGAAGGGGGTGTCCACTGCCACTCTGCCTGGGATCATGGAGGTGAAGGGGGGACCCACTGCCACTCTGCCTGGGATCAGTGGAGGTGAAGGGGGGACCCACTACCACTCTGCTTCAGATCAGTGAGGGAGAAGGGGGTGTCCACTGCCACTCTGCCTGGGATCAGTGGGGGAGGAGGGGGCTGCAATCGGTCTGGATGGCAGGTGGATTGGGGGAAGAGGATGTCAGTAATGTTATGGGGTTGGGGCAATGTCTGTGGGGGCATTATCCTGGGAATGATGTGGCAGGGGAGCCGCATTCTATCTTTTTCTTCTGCGCATGCATAGTTGGAGGTGCCGATCAGAGCTGCAGGATTTTGGGCCTAAGTGTTAGCCCAACTGTCCACAGTCCTATGCAGCGCGATTTGGAGTTTGGAAAGTTTTTAAGGCAGAGTGTGTATGGGGCGCCTGAGAACAGGTCTAAACATTGGATCTGAAACTCTCCCAGATTCAAGTCCGCCCAGCACTTAGAATCAAAATGGCAAAATAGGGCCCTACACTACATATAGGGAGGAACATTGTTTATGCTTCCTTTCCAATGGCAAATTCAAGAGTCACAGGCTCAAGGAAAGTGACGGCAGTGATTTTCCAAAGTGGCCTGAATTGGAAAGTAAGTCTATTTCCTATGTAAATAGGGGGCAAATGTTAGTTTCGGGGTTGGTGTGGGGAAGCATCCAGGACCGTTCTGACACTAACTGTGTAGCTGTTTATCACCCAGAAATCGTGCTGTGTGTGATCCAATATGTGGGACTAAATGCCAATGCTGTCATCTACAAGATAGTTATGAATGGAAAGCACCTTTTTTCTCAAGACAACAGGCAAATGTGGAGAGGAGCAGTAACTGTTGATCTACGAGAAGAGTCAAAGGGGGAAATGGTAGCTGAGCAGAGTTGGCCAGCAAGAAGGTTCACGGCATTTGCCCCCAGTGGGAATATTGGGCAAGCAGGTGGGTGAGAGTTATGGATGGGGCAATAATGCATGTATTGATGGGTCCTTCTGAGAATGCCAAGAGTGGTACATCTTCTAATTGGGGGATTTTGAGCTTTGGGATCAGGGGAGAAGAGTAAGAAGGCAGAGCAATTGATAGATTGGAGTAGATATTGGCAAAAATGTACCCAAGAGGGGAAATGAAAGCCTACATGACTGTACCTTTAATTTAAAACTGGGTGACCAAAAGACTGTAAATGTCATAATGTTATCAGAAGGTTATTACTTACCGCAGAGCGAAAGCCTGGGGAAGATCAAATTCATTATTCATGGAATAAAACAATAGTGGATTAGGCCCAGAAGCATTTGTGGAGACAGAAACAGAATTCATGCTTCAGCAACTGCAACTTGAATATATACAACACTTTTATATATTAAATATGTTTCAAAAGACTTCACCAAGACCTTATCCAACAAAACATGAGGATTTCTTGGGGCAAAAGCTGGGCCAAAGAGTCTGGGTTTTAAAGAGTTTTCTAAAAGAAGGAAAGTAAGGTAGTGAAGTGGAGACATTTAGGGGCGGAATTAGAGAGCTGAGGCCTTAGGCATCTGAAGGAACAACCACTGATGGTGAAGCAGTTAAAATCAGGGATGCTTGAATTAAAGACACACAGATACCTCAGACTTGTGGGACTGGAGGAGATTACCGATATAGAGAGGGATTTGATAACAAGGATGAGAATCTTAAAATGGATGTATTATTTAACCAGGCGTTAATGTACATTAGCACGTGTAGGAGGAATGGGTGAGTGGTATTTGGGGCTAGTTAGGAAAGAGCGGCAGAATTATGAATGACTTTAGGATTACAGAGGCTAAATGAGAGAGATATTATGTAAATGCTGTAAAGCGTCAGCATGTCTGGCAGCATCTGTGGAGAGAGGAACGGAGTTCAAGTCTAACATGACTCTTATTCAGAGCCATGGGAGGTCGACTAGAATTCCTTAGAATCCTCAGTTCTGGAGATAACAAAGACAAATGAGGGTGTTAGCAGAAGAGTTGAGGCATAGGTCAAGATGTCTGAGGTTACACTGGTGGAAATAGTGACAGCAAGGCAAGGTGTCAGGTCAAAGATTTTTTGTCAAGGTATTGATCGGAAACGTTAAGCTGAATTTTCAGAGATGGGCTGAAAGGCAGAGGAGCTGGGAACTAGCAGAGGAAGGTGAGGCGAGGGGAATGAGGCATCTCTCCACCACCATGAAATTTTGCCAGCGAAGGAAATGTTGATGGCTTGGATGCCCCAGGGTCAATTGAGCAACTTAATTAAAAATCACTTTCAAAGACATGTTAGGCCTCGTTGCAATGATGCCACCCATATTCAGTGACACTCTCACCCAACCCGATCACTAGGGTCTGCTGGCCCCTAACCCGACTCCATAGTCTTTGTGGGTGCCTTGCCACTGAGGCATTCTCTCCCTGGACATTTGATGGTCTCACAACACCAGGTTAAAGTCCAACAGATTTACCTGGTAGCGCGAGCTTTCGGAGCACTGCTCCTTCATTAGGTGAGTGCAGGATTTGTTTCACAAATGGGACATATATAGACACAAACTCAATTACAAGATAATGGTTGGAATGTGAGTTTTCATAAGTAATCAAGACTTTACAGGCGCAGACAATGCAAGTGGAGTGATGTTTAAGAACAGGTTAAAGAGGTGTGAATTTTCTCCAGCCAGGGCAGTTAGTGAGATTTTGCAAGCCCAGGCTAGTCATGGGGGTTACAGATAGTGTGACACGAACCCAAGATCCAGGTTGAGGCCATCCTCATGTGTACGGAACTTGGCTATCAATTTCGGCGTTCTGTGTTGTCGTGTGTCTTGAAGGCCACCTTGGAGAACACTTACCTAAAGATCAGAGGCTGAATGTCCGTGACTGCTGAAGTGTTCCCAACAGGAAGGGAACAGTCTTGCCTGGTGATTGTCGAACAGTGTCCATTCGTCCATTGTCAAAGCACCTGCAAGATCTCGCCAATATGAATGTCTGGGGACATCCTTTCCTGCAGCATATCAGGTAGACAACGTTGGCCAAGTCACATGAGTATGTACCGTGTACTTGGTGGATGGTGTTCTCACGTGAGATGAAGGCATCCATGTCAATGATCCAGCACGTCTTGCAGAGGTTGCTGTGGCACGGTTGTGTGGTGTCGTTGTCACTGTTCTCCTGAAGGCTGCGGACAATGGTCTGTTTGAGGTTGTCTGAAGGCAAGTAGTGAGGATGTGGGGATGGCCTTGGCGAGATATTTATCCAAAGGGAAAAAAACAATGTATCTAGTGTATAGCGTTGGTTGAAGGTCCTGTGCGATGAAGAAGTCTGGTTCGAACTTGTGCATGAAGATTTTGGTATACTGAGGTGTGAATCTAGTCCCCATAGCTGTTCCATGTGTCTGGATGAAGAACTGGTGGTTGAAGGTGAAGACATTGTGGTCCAGGATGAAGCGAGTGAGTTGTAGAATTGCTTCCGGAAATTGGCAGTTTTCGGCGTTGAGTACGGGGGCAGTTGCAGCAATGCCATTGTCGTGGGGGATGCTGGCATAGATGCCGAGACATACATCGTGACGAGGAGTGTTCCTGGTTCAACTTCTCCATGGGAGCTGAGTTTTTGTAAGAAGTCCGTAGTATGGCGACAGAAGCTGGGGGCTCTTTGTAAGATGGATTTCAGAATGCACTTGACATAGGCGGAGAGGTTCTCACACAGGGTCCCATTGTCTGATATGATGGGATGGCCAGTTGTGTTGCCCTGGTGTATCTTGGGGAGGCAGTAGAGATCTCCAACATGAGGAGTACATGGGATGAGAGCACGGAGGTGCTCTGAAAGTCCAGATCAAAGGCCTTGATCAGAGTGCTGAGTCGTTGGGTGTGTTCTTTGGTCGGATCTGTAGGTAACTGTAGTGTTCCTTGTTGGTACACTTCTTGCAGTAATCCGTTCTGTTCAGTATGACAGTGGCCCCCTTCTTTATCTGCTAGTTTGATGACAATGTTGCGGTTGGTCTTGAGTGTGCAGATGGCATTGCGTTATGCTTGGGTGACGTTCATTTGAGTTTAACACTGGTCGCCACTATTGCTGTCGCTGCTGAGTTGCCAGCCTTCTGATTGGGCTGGCAGCTTGAGGGCAATCGCTCCACTGGTCACCACTGGCAACATGCCGCCACGTGTTCTGCCGTCAGCCGAAGTGGGGGTCAGTTCCTGTTTTCACCTTTGGCAGTGGGACCACCCTGTTACCAGCAGCCCATTAATTTTGTTTCTTTGTCCTTATTTGCTGCCTGACCTACAGAGCATTTCCAGATTTTTACTTTAGATTTCCAGCAATTGCAGTGTTTTGATTTGTATCATTATTCATGGGATGTGCTTGACAGGCATAAAGAATGGGGACACATAACAAAGCAGAATACTATTGTCTTAAGTTGATTGCATGTCTACCGATCATGCATTCCGCACTCTATCATCGTTGGTTCTGTACGTGCAGGAATGTCTATTGCAGTGTGACAGATCTTCTCTCCCTTGGTGCTTTATTTTGTTTTTGCTGTGATGCAACACACTTTGACAGTTTGTAACCCAGCCACTAAGTCGTGCTCGTAATAAGAAAGTACGGCGCTAATCTTTCTTGGCTGAATTTTTATCAGGTCTTGTGAAAATAGAGTTCAGCAGGTTCAAACACTTGCAAGACACATCAAGTCTTATAAGCAGGTGCTAAGTTATCTTGGCAACAAGACCATTGTCATTAAATGGTTGCAACAAAACAAATTTTCTGCTCTCACAATAACTGCTGTACTTTCAGTGCAACTGAAAGAATGCACCACAAGAAAGACAGTTTGTTATCTTGGAATCCTCTTTGTACCATATATGCAAGCCATACATTCCTGAAACATTAAATATTTTATCCACATCAGTTGTCAGGGGCATTTTAGCACCATCTTATGCATACATGTCTTCTGGTGAAGAATTGCAAATTGAATCAGCACAGTGGCAGAGTGTTTCGCATTGTTGCCTCACAGCGCCAGGGACCTGGGTTCAAATCCAGCTTTGGGTGACTGTCTATGTTTGCACAGTCTCCCCCTATTGGCCTGGGTAAGGAGAGAGTCAATGTAGACTTGATGGGCTGAACTGCTGCCTTATGCACTACAGGGATTCTGTAGAAATTCTGCAGAATCTTGTACCTTCAATCTTGGTTAATCCTAACAAATCATAAGATGTAGGAGCAGAAGTAAACCATTTATCCCATGCTCTGCCATTTCAAGAGATCATGACTGAACCAATATGATAATCCTCAACTCCAGTTTCCTGTCTCACCCCCATAACTCTTGACTCCCTTACTGGTTAAAAACCTGCTATCTCAGCCTTGAACCTTAAACCATGTAATATTGAGCTGCATGTTATGAGTTCCTGGTGGGCATGTTTTTGATGTGGGGTGGCGGGGGTGGGGTGGTCACATAAAATAGGCCAGCTGCCAACATCATCCCCTTCCTGTCCTCCCAAAGCAACCTCACCCCATAATATGGGGGTGGGGAGGGAAGGGGAGAAGCAAAATCAGCAGCCTGTCATATTTTCTAAAATAATTGTGCATCGATTGAGTTTGTTAGCAAAGCAATTGACCCCAATAATATGCTGCCCATATGATAAAATGGCTGGCATGTGCAGTCGGCAGGAGTGGGCAGACTTCTTTTTTAAAAAGAATCTTTCCACTCAGAGGGTGGTGGGTGAGTGGAATCGGCTGCCGTCGGTGGTGGTGGAGGCAAACTTGTTGGGGTCTTTTAAGAGACTTCTGGATGGGATTTAATGGGATTGAGGGTTATAGATAAGCCTGGTAGGTAGGGATATGATCAGCGCAACTTGTGGATCGTAGGGCCTGTTTGTGCTGTAGTGTTCTATGTTCTATGTTAAAAGACAGGGGTGTTCTTTGTGCATTGGGGTCAGCCTCTTGTGATAGAGCCCCCTCCCTTTCTACCTACCTGCCTTCTCCTTTGTACACACTACTCCCAATATCCTCCCTAAACTGCGCAAAACTCCAGGCTTACCTTGCACCGGGATCCATGGACCTTCTTCTTGTTCCTGGTCGCAGTCTAACAGCATCCACAAATGAGATCTTGCTGCTGCTTAGACTGCAGGAGCAGCTCGCAAATCAGCTATGCGGAGTTTGCACGTTCTTCTCATGGTCTGCGTGCATTTCCTCCGGGTGCTCTGGTCTCCTCCCACACTCCAAAGATGTGTGGGTTAGGTTGATTGACCATGCTAAATTGCCCCTTAGTGTCAGTGGGACTAACGGGGTAAATACATGGGATTACGAGGATAGGGGCTGGGTGGGATTGTTGTCAGTGCTGCCCTGTAGGGATCATACAATTCTTTGGCAGCTCCTGGGGGGCAGAAATTCCTCCCCAGTGAACAGTGGAGGCCCCACACAGCCCCTATTTAACTTACCTGCAGTGTGTCCTAGCTGTGAGGTGAAGTCATGAACACGAATCCTTACAGTGCAGAAGGAGGCCATTCAGCCCACCGAGCCTGCACCACCAAGAATCCCACACAGGCCCTATCCCCACAACCACACATATTTACCCTGCCAATGCCCCTGACACTAAGGAGAAATTTAGCATGGCCAATCAACCTAACCCACATATCTTTGGACTGTGAAAGGAAACCGGAGCACCCAGAGGAAATCCACTCAGACATGGGGAGAACATACAGATTCCACAAAGACAGTGACCCAAGGCCGGAATTGAACTTTGTTCCCTGTCGCTGTGAAGCAGTGGTGCTAACCACTGTGCCACTGGGTGGGGTGGAATGGAGTTGATCAATTCCATGCCAACTTAACTTCCAAGAGGGAAATGGGGAAGGGTGTGATCCATCTGCCCCCACATAATATCCTACTCATTGAGTCAATGAATCACTTCATGTTAAATGTGGATTCAGTTTCCAATAAGATCATAAATAAGAATGGGATTAGGGTAAGATATGACCGCTAAAACATAGAAGATAGATTATGCTTCTTACAGTCATGCTCGGGTTGCCAACCTTCTAAGAAAATCAGGGGGCGATTCTCCCACCACGGCCCACAAATTTTCTGGAGGGTCAGGTTGGGAGATGCGCATGTCGGCCATTTCATGAGTCCCCCGCAAGCGTTTACGACCTGCACGCATCTCTCAACCGGACAAAATGGTGCCACCGAGACTGTGCAGAAAACCATCATACTGCTGATTTGCATTACTGTCCATACCTTACATGCCATCATCGGGATTGACATGGCAATCTCCGCTCACGCCTGCGTCTGCCACCTCTTTGGCATGATGTCAGTTTAGCACAAATCTGAGTAGACATATAAATGTCTGAATCTGGCATGGCAGCCTTGAACTGGCATGAGGAGGTAAGTGTTGCTAGTACAATGTGGAGGATGTTGCAGGCAGGCCCCGGAGATGCCTGGTGGGCTTCTTCCTGCTGTCATCAGGTGCTGGCCCATGGACCAGTGACATCTGGGGTCAGGGGGCTTCTATTTTCACAGTGCTCAGTGTGGGAGGCCCCATCAAGGAGTCCTGCATACCCTTCCCCTCCAGGGCACTGCCTTGCCATGGGGTGTGGTCAGAGACTGCACTGAGTGATGGGACTCGGGAGTGGGGGAGGAGTGAACCATGTGTTGACTGTGGCCTAACCAGATGGACACTGCTGCTCCAGGCGGGGATGCAGAGGTTCAGACATGGACTATATGGAATCTGCTGTCACTGGACTCACATCTGGCGCTGCTTTACAATCTGTCCCTGCCCTGTGACAGGGGCCAGTAACACATGCCTGCAACGGATGCTGCAGTTGCACACATAGCAATGGCTCAATGGCGCACATTGCCCATGTCTGCACACTGACCTGCATAATCTGTGCCAGCATTTGTCATGATGGGAATCTCACATAATCCTAATCGGGTCACGCGTGGCACCATGGATTATGTGGGGTTGTAAGCACACACACATGGGAATGCTGGCCCAGGTGAGGGATTGGAGTGGTGCTGGGTCTACGCAGCCAATGATAATAATCCATCATTCTATGCTTTTTCCAAACCCCGCTGTGCAGATGTATCTCGGTTTGCTTGCTCTGGAGCTGGCCATGTTGGTGGCAGCAGGGGCGGAGGAGGAGGAGGAGTCAGCAGCTCAGGAGGTAGCGAGTGTGGACAGGTCACTGCAGGAGCAGCCGCTACCGGTCCCTCAGGAAGGAGGGCAGGGGAGGGCCAGGGGGTGGGTGAGCAGTCTCCCAAGAAGGTGCACAGAAGGCAGAGGGTGCTGAGGCCAAGGAAGTATAGGGCCCGCAATTCCTTTGAGGCCCTCTCGGAGGAGATGTGCAGTCACTGGCTACACTTATCCAATACCACTGTACAATACCTTTGTGAGGTGCTTGCGCACCTGGCACTTCCGAGAAGAGAAGGCCACCAGCTCCCTCTGAGTGTGACAGTGACAGCAACCCTCAATTTCCATGCCTCCGGGTCATTCCAGGCTCCCAGTGGGACCTAGTTGTGATGTCCCAGGTCTCCGGGCACAGATGTGTGCAGCACGTCACAGATATCCTGTGAGTCCAGGCAGGGCAGTTCATTAATTTCGATGTAGGCCGCACACAGCAGGAGGCCCAGGCTCTCAGCTTCTCTTCCATTACTGAGATTCCCAATGTCCAGGACACAATGGATAGGACACGCGTTGCCTTGCAGGCCCCACATGCAGGAGCAACGTGTGAACAGGAAGGGGTTCCACTCCCTGAACGTCCAAATTATCTGTGACCATCGGCTGAAGATCATGCAGGTCAACGCACACCATCCAGGGAGTGTCCATGACAGCTTTGTGACCCGGCAGTCGGACATCCCTGGGCTCTTTGAAGACCAGCCCAGGCTCCTGGGACGGCTACTGGGTGACAAGGGTTACGTGCTCCAGCTGGTCTGCTAAGGTCATGGCTGATGACGCCTGTGTGGAGGCCTGGCACCGAGGCAGAGACCTGCTCCAACGAGGCCCATACAGCCACCCGGTCCATTGTAGAGTGGTGCATCGGCCTGCTGAAGATGTGGTTCTGACGCTTGGATTGCCCTGGGGGGGGGGGGCTCTCCAGTATGACTCTGTGCGTGCTTCACACATCCTCATCTGCACAATGTCGCCCAGCATTGGGGAGACCAGCTGGAGCAGGAGGAGGGGGGAGGAGGAGGAGGAGGGGGGAGGAAGAGGAGTGGCGAGGGAGCGAGGTGAATGTCCCGCTGTATGAAGAGCCGGAGTATAGACAGCAGGCAGCAATGGCAGGTGTCCAGCAATGAAGGGGACTGAGGGACGCCTTCATTGCAGCTTGCTTCACTGAGCTGGTGCTGTGCACTGAGGGGGCCGCAACCAACACACATCCACCACACCCCAGGGGCAAGTGCAGCCGCTATTCCCCCTCCAAACTGACCTGGACCCTCAAACCACTACATCACCCTTCCCCTGCTCCCATCATCCCACCACCCTGTCCCTCAGAAACATCCAATGACAGATGATGCTACAACAATGAATGAATGAACACCGCTCGGCAATCACCAGGCAAGACTGTTCCTTTCCTGTTGGGGAACATTTCAGTGTCACGGGGATTCGGCCTCTGATCTTCGGGTAAACATTCTCCAAGGCGGCCTTCACGAGATACGACAACACAGAGTCATTGAGCAGAAATTGATAGCCAAGTCTGTACACATGAGGATGGTCTCTTGGGTTCATGTCACACTATCTGTAACCCCTACGACTTGCCTGGGCTTGCAAAATCTCACTAACTGTCCTGTCTGGAGACAATACACACCTCTTTAACCTGTGCTTAATGCTCTCTCCACTCACATTGTCTGTACCTTCAAGACTTGATTAGATATAAAGATTTACATTCCAATCTTTATTCTGTAAATTGAGTTTGTGTATATATATGTCCTATTTGTGAACAGAACTCCCACTCACCTGACGAAGGAGCAGCGCTCCAAAAGCTAGTGGTGTTTGCTACCAAATAAACCTGTTTGCCTTTAACCTGGTGTTGTGAGACTTCTTACTGTTATTAGGGGAGTGCAGTGTGGCCAGCCAAGGGCCTGTTGGCAACAAATACTTGTGAGAAATTTTGAAGGTTGCATTCAGTATCATTCATCCTTCAGGGTGTTGATTGGCTTCAATAAGCTGCTGTGTCCAGGGGGGAGGTGAGGGAGGTGCAATACTCAGGGCTCCCATTCAAGAGAGGGAATGATTACAAGCTGGGATTGTGCATGTCAGCACAATGCAAGTTGTCTGCAGGGCAGCAGTGAGGACAGAGGGATTGGCTACCCGCATTATCCAGAATCATTGGGGGCATGGGGTGAGTGGGCAGCCATGTCTGTGTGTGGGCAGATAGGGGTGGGGGAGCAGCGATGTCTGTGTAGGGGAGGCGGTCATCGATGTCTGTATGAGGGAGGGGGGCCAGCGATGTATGTAGGGAGGGGGCCATCAATGTCTGTATGGGAGAGGGGGAGGGCCCAGTGATGTCTGTATGAGGGAGGAGGGTCAGTGATGTCTGTATGAGGGAGGGGGGGCCAGCGATGTCTGTATGGGGGAGGGGGGGGCCAGCGATGTCTGTATGAGGGAGGAGGGTCAGTGATGTCTGTATGAGGGAGGGGGGGCCAGCGATGTCTGTATGAGGGAGGAGGGTCAGTGATGTCTGTATGAGGGAGGAGGGTCAGTGATGTCTGTATGAGGGAGGAGGGTCAGTGATGTCTGTATGAGGGAGGAGGGTCAGTGATGTCTGTAATGGGGGAGGGGGTCCAGTGGTGTCTGTAGGGGAGGGGGGCCAATGATGTCTGAGTGGGAGAGGGGTGAGGGGACAAGCGATGTGTGTATGGGGGAGAGGAGCCAACGATGTCTATATGGGGGAAGGGGAGCAGGGATGCCTGTGTGGGGGATGAGGCCAGCAATGTCAAAGAACAAAGAACAGCACAGCACAGGAAACAGGCCCTTTGGCCCTACAAGCCCGCGCCGCCCATTTTAACACTCAGCAAGTGCCTTATTCAAGTGTTTCTTCAACCTACGACTTTTATCTACCTCTCGTGGACTCCACAATAAAGGGGTGCATGTCTGTATGGGGGAGGGGGGGCCAGTGATGTCTGTATGGGGGAGGGGGCCAGCAACGTCTGTATGAGGGAGGGGGGCCAGCGATGTCTGTATGAGGGAGGGGGGCCAGCGAGCTCTCTCTGTATGGGGGAGGGGGCCAGCAATGTCTGTATGGGGGAGGGGGGCCACAATATCTGTATGGGGGAGGGGGCCAGTGATATTTTATGGGGGAGGGGGCCATCAATGTCTGTGGGGAGGATTGTAGGGGCCAGTGATGGGCCAGTGATGTCTATGGGGGGATTGTGGGTACAGTAAGAAGTCTCACAACACCAGGTTAAAGTCCAACAGGTTTATTTGGTGACAAATGCCACTAGCTTTCGGGGCTCTGCCCCTTCGTCAGGTGAGTGGTGCCAGCAATGAAGCCAGAAGTGTCTGTGGGGGTTGGATGGCAGTGACCTGGACGCTGAGAGATTGTCTTAGAAATCTCCAAGAGATGTGTAAACGTGTGGGTTCATGCTCATCCCGGCGATCTCAGGCTCTTTGACGCCCTGCCCCCAGAGCTTTTAATGATATTCACGATTGTGACGTCTGCATTGCACAGAGTGGGGAGATTCGGGTCCGAAAAAAACAGTTATGATGGAGACCAGTTTTCCCACCAATTCAGCACTTTTGGGAGAATCGCACCCTCAATTTCCATGACATTGTTACATGTGACCATGAAGAAAGACATGAAAAATATTCTTTGTCATTACCTTTGAACATTTCTCTTCTTCAATGTAAAAATATTGAAAATAGGGGGAAAAAAAGTCTGTTTGCTGACAGTCAAAACGTCATCTAATTGAGTTGAGTCTTTTTGCTTTCCACTTGGCATGTGTAGTCGGTGTGTCGCAAGGTTTGACGTGTTGGCCAACTAATGGCTGGATAATGCAGGGCAAGTCATGTGATGAAACCTCCAGGAATACATTTAATCACAGTTGGCAACCCTAAGGTATGCCAGCAGCAAATTAAGACAGTGGGCGGGATTTTCCAGCCTTGCTCAGGCGAGACCAGAAATTCCCACCTGAGGTCAACAGGAATTTTGCTGTCCCACTCCAATTCCATGGCGGGAGAGGTGGTAGAGTTCTGGCCAGTATAATTAACAGGATGGCTTGCTGGAGCAGATTCCCAGCTGCCCCAATGCTACGGGGGGGGGGGCATGAAATCTTTCAATTCCCCACATGGTGGGTTTCTAGGTACCCATTGAACTACGGGTGTGGAATGTGTAACTGAAGGCTGGCAATTTTAATAGGGTGGAATAGAAAATAAATCAAATACAACTTACTGTGGGATTTTCTTTTGGTTTGAGTTAGTATTGTAATTGGGATACAGTATCAAGTATTGTTTCTTGCCTGCTACAGAGACAAAACATGCCATTTATACAGCACATAGGAGAGAAGGAGAGGAGAGGGTGCGGAATATAGTGTTGCAATTACTGATAGGCTGAAGAGAAAGATCAACTTAATATGTGATAGAACCATTCAAAAATCTGACGACAGCAGGGAGAAGCTGCTCTTGAGTCGGTTGGTACGTATTTTCAGACTTTTGTATCTTTTTCCTGATGAAAGAAGGTGGAAGACAGCATGTCAGGGGTGCATGGGGTCCTTGATTGTGCTGGCTGTCTTTCTGAGGCAGCGGGAATTGTACATTGAATCCAACAGAGGTTTAGAATCAGGCTCAGGTTGTCAATTCTAGTCGAATTTAATCCTGTTTCTTATGATGAAGCTTTAGTCTCCAACTCAATAACCCAAAGCAGTGAAACATCTCAAGATTGAATAGCCGACAGCTTAAAAACCTTCATCTTCCCCTTATTCTTCATTCTTTCAGAAACCCTAGTTATCTGTTCTCTATTTGTCCAGTAGTGGGAATAATTTAAGGTTGCTTATCTGCTGTAAGGTCGTTTGGTTCTACTCATCTTTGCTGGCTATTTCTCAGTGCTGATCCCAATCACCACCTCACTGCATGGAAAATGCTAAACCCCATTCCCGTTCTCCCTGAGCCCCCACTTCCCTCTCTCTGTCTCTTCCAGAGCAGGTAATCAGGTGCTTCTACATGTAAAATAGAGATTCTTAATTGGGTATCAAATCAAATTTAAGTTCAACCAACACTTTATTATTTTTGTCTGATTGTTATTTTTCAAAGAACAAATGAACATTTTAAAAGAGTTAAAAATTGGATTGAAAACATTTGCCAGATGCTAACTTTGTGGTTGAGAATCTACTTCTTAAAATAGGGATTATTTTGGGGAGTTAAATGCTCCACAGTGAATTTAATAGTGCCATCTTAACCAGGTATTATAAATGAACAAGCATTGTAACAATTTTGTCCATTTCAGCTCAGTTTATTTATTCTTATGTCGTGCTGAAATAAAGTTAGAGGATAATCAATGAAAAAGCATTTTGAAAAAAATGTGTAAATAGGACATGAACATTAATTTCAATTTAATTTGTTTCCAATATTAGTCCATGTTCACAGTCAATGGTTCTACCTATCACAAGATCTGCTGTTAAGTGTCAAACACATAGCCAGTGCAGTCCAGAATAAGTTCACAGCTTTTTGCAATTTGCATTTTTTAATGAGATTAATAAAGAATGGGGTAAAGAATTTGTAACAAGCTCTCTTACAAACATTCCTGAGAATGCCAATGAAAGGATACTGACCTCAAACATTAGTGCTGTTTCCCCCTCCATAGATGCCACCAGACAAGCTGAAGATTCCCCGCATTTTCTGTTTAACTTTCTCTGTTCTGAAGAGTCAATTAGTAGAGTGCATATGTTTAAGGGGTTTAAAGGAGATGTATGAGATGTTTTTTACATGGAAGGTGGTGCATGCCTGGAGCCCACTGCTGGGAAGCAGGTAAGATAATGACTTTTAAGGGGCATCTTGACAAATATATGAATAGAATACATTTGGTCCCCGGACAGGTAGGGGGTTTTAGCATGGTCAATGCAGGCTTGGAGGGCTGAAAAGCCTGATCCTGTGCTGTAATTTGTTCTTTGTTCTAACCCCAGGTTCTCCACTCTATCCACCTAGCTATAATCCCTCATCCCATTCTTTTTTTAATTCATTCATGGGATATGAGTGTCGTTGGCTGGCTAGCATTTATTGCCCATCCCTAGCTGCCTTTGAGAAGGTGGTGGCCAGCTGCCTTCTTGAAACAGTCCACGTGCTGTGGGTTGACCTACATGCTATTATGGAGAAAATTCCAGGATTTTGACCCAAATCTCTCGCATTAACATCTCCAAAGTTTTCACATGCTTCCTGAAGTGTGCTGCCCAATACACCAGTTGGGCCGAACCAGCATGTTATAATTAGTGAAAGGACAGGCAATACTTTGTAGTGAAGAAAATTACAACGATGTTTGAATGTGCCAATGAATACCATATACTGTCAGAATTCCTGAGGCATTAGAAGTAGCATGCAGAGTTTTAGTATTAACTATTTATAGAGGTGGATTTAAGTTTAAGGTTTATTTATTATTGGCACAAGTAGGCTTACATTAACACTGCAATGAAATTACTGTGAAAATCTCCTAGTCACCACACTCTGGCACCTGTTCAGGCACACTGATGGAGAATTTAACATAGCCAATTCACCTAACCAGCATGTCTTTTAGTCTGTTAGAGGAAACTGGAGCGCCTGGAAGAAACCCACGCAGACACAGGGAGAATGTGCAAACTCCACAAAAACAGTGACAGGAATTGAACCTGGGTCCCTGGTGCTGTGAGGCAGCAGTGCCAACCACTGTGCCTCAGTGCAACCCCACTTTTATCTTTGTTAAGATAAAGCTACAGATGTCTTGCATTTTTGCAAGTAGTGGAGATCTAACATGAGCACCAACAATTCCTGTGGCACTTTTCTGGTCGTGTCCTTGTCATCAGGCTTTCACTGCACCATAACTCTAATATGCTAGGGAAACCAAGTAAGGCCTTCGAATCTAATTCTCTATCTGAATGCTTTGGAATGTTTCCAGGATCAAAAGATGCTTAGAGTAATTTAAAAGCCATAAAACAAATACCCTCCCCCCTCTCCTTTCCACGTACATTTGTAATTCAATTTCTGATTACCCATTACTTTGTATAATGTAAAAATTCAATTTCCTTCCTTGCCACCTTTCATGGAAATTGCCATGCATTGGGTCAGAAAAAATTGATTCAACTGTGAAGAATGGAGAATAATGGATTTGTAATATCAGAGATAAAACATTGCCTAAGAACACTGTTTTGAATCCATTCTAGATTTGTAGTTGCTTCTTCATCCTTTCTGTGAGAATTTAATGAGAAATGGATTGGCTAGTCTCATCACATTTCCCAATGAACTTAAAATCGGCCATCTAATTCAGCATAAAACAGTGCCAGATTGGTAATTTCACCCAGGCCATAAAGTTAGCTCATGTGGATAATGGCTAATTTATTTTAAAGCAGCAGCGATGCTTTTCTGAAGCTTTGGTTAAGGCAAATTGTTGAGAGAGACTAGCAGTTTGAAGTTTATTATTAGTGTCACAAATAGGCTTACATTAACACTGCAATGAAGTTCCTTTGAAAATCCCCTAGTAGTCACACACCGGTGCCTGTTCGGGTGCACTGAGGGAGAATTTAGCATGGCCAATGCATCTAACCAGAACGCCTTTCAGATTGTGGGAGGGAACTAGAGAACCCGAAGGAAACCCTCACAGACATGGGGAGAATGTGCAAACTCTGCACAGACAGTGATCTAAGTTGGGAATCAAACCTGGGTCTTTGGCATTCTGAGGCAGCAGTACTAACCACTGTGCCAGACTGCCCCAAAAAGCTTTATTTTAACCTGCATTGTATTTGATCTGGAAGTGCTTGAAGTTGACGTCAGCACCCAGATTATGTCTCCCATTGGAGGCAGCATGGGGTAAAGAAACTTGAAATTTTTGACAGCAAAAGTTAATTTAACCTCCCATGTAACATTTTAACTGTCAGGAAGATCTTGAATTGTAAATCCCCAAACACACACCTCTACTGAGCTGGGTCACCATGCATGGTGGCACAATGGTTAGCACTGCTGCCTCACTCAAAGGGTGGTGAATCTCTGGAATTCTCTGCCCGTTGAAGTGGTGGAGGCTGCCTCGCTAAATATTTTTAAGAAGCGGGTTGATGGGTTCTTGATAAGAGAGGGGATTAAGGGTTATGGGGAGAGGGCGGGAAAGTGGAACTGAGCCACAACAGATCAGCCATGATCTTATTGAATGGCGGGGCAGGCTCGAAGGGCTAGATGGCCTACTCCTGCTCCTATTTCTTATGTTCTTATGTTCACAGCATGAGGGACCCAGGTTTGATTCACAGCTTGGGTCGCTGTCTGTGTAGAGTTTGCACATTCTCCCCATGTCTGTGTAAGCCTACCTGTGACACTAATGCATAAACTCAAGCCATTGTGAGCCCTGTAGGAAATTTGAATTTCCTCCCACTTCTGTTATTTTCCTGTGCTGGTGCATGTTTTGGAAATACTAAAACGAAACCTTGTTAGAGAGTTTGTGATCACTGGGGGAAGCCTGCTGGAGAGTCAAGCGTATTGCTATAGGTAAGTGTTAAATAGGTAAGTATTACATGTTTTGACAACATCAATTAGATGTTGCAAAGTAGATATGTTGTAACTGAAGTGATTCATCATAGGGTTCTGTCCTGAAAAAGTGAATTGTCCATTACATTGAGCAGCATTGTTTAAGTGTTGAGATGCATTTGAGTACATTTCCCATTGGAGAAAGTGCCATAAGGCATTCAAAATTGACAGAGAACACTGTTTGTAATGGGTGTACCTCCTGTTCATACATGAATACATATGGAGACATTGATCTGTGACCAAAATGGTGAGCGCCATGTGCAAGGGAGACTCACATGGTCACTTTTCTGCTTGCCTCCAACATGGAAGACTCACTTCAGTGGCATAGAAGGTTAACCACAAGATTCCTGGTCAGCCATGACCATTCGCTCGAGTAGATAGAGGTTTGGAGCATGATTTGGCTGACCTCCACAGTCGTGCCCCTTGGAGGCATTTATATCTCTCCCTGCCTCTGACTACAGATGATGACAAATGCCAGATCTTGCTGAGTCTCGATGTTATGAGAACAAATCTGCTGCAATGTAGGCTTCACCACAACTGAGCATCTTTGACATCCAGTTATCTCATAAGTATGAGGGTGTCCCTTTAGATGTAACTTGTGCCGACCCTTGAATGCCACCCACCCAAAAAGACTCTCCTCCAAGGATTCATTCATACGGTGTTATCAAGAACAGCCTTGAGAGAATGGTGCATATAACTTTTTGGACATACTCCACCACCCTCTACCCTCTCCCTGCTATTCAACTATCAAACCACCCAATATCACAGTTCCCCTCCCTGCAGTCACCCTTAGACGTCCAGCCCCCTGCCATAACCTGGACCCAATCGTAATCCACCGCCACATGCCTTCCTCCCCTCAGAGCCAACACCCATTATCATGCCCACCCTGTCACTGCTCTCTCCTGATATCCAAGCATCTGTCTTGCCCCCTTCTGTGACCCAACCAGTGAGATCTTCACCTCCAGACTCGCATTCTGGATCTGCCAACCCATCGCATCCCACTTCCCCCTTTGACTGACTGCTCCTTCCTGTGACCTGCACAGCATGTTCCACCCTGAGGACCCTATCCTCTAAGTCAACCTTTCCCTTACCAGAGACCACCCTTTCCCCAGACACAATCTGTATTGCAGCTTGGTTCAAGGTTTCAACAAGGTGTTCAAAGTGTCCAGATAATTTAGCCAGGGGTCAACTAAGTTGCAAAATTCTGCTTGGGACCTGATTTGCAAGAAGATTAACATTAGAATAAGGTTAGTTCACCAGTTTTACAGATGTGTTTTGGGCAGTGTGTGAAATCTGCACCCAGGGATGCAATAACCTCATCATTGGCATGTCAGAATTGAAGCCTGATGACAACATTCAGATTCCTTCTGAAATTGACATCGAATAGGTTTACATTATCACTGCAATGAAGTTCCTGTAAAAATCCCCGAGCCACCACACAGTGCCTGTTCAGGTACACTGAGGGAGAATTTAGCATGGCCAATGCACCTAACCAGCACGTCTTTCGGACTGTGGGAGGGAATCAGATCACCCAGAGGAAACCCACACATACACGGGGAGAATATGCAGAGTCCACACAGATATTGACCCAAGCTGGGAATCGAACCTGGATCTCTGGCTCTGTGAGGCAGCAGTGCCACTGTGCCGCCTGTAGTTGGAGAAAGTAAAGTTAATAGGTGGTCAGATGGAGAGCTGTGAATTATGAAAAGTTTTGATAAAGTAGTAGGGAAATCTTTCCAATTATGAAGAGCCAAAACTAGACACCATAAACAAAAGGTAATCGCCACTAAGCCCAGTAAGTGATTCAGGGGAAACTTCTTTACACAGAGCGTGGCCAGAATGTGAAATTCAGTAGATGACCCTTCGCCAGTTCTGACATTGGCTCTATTCTCTTTCCACAGATGTTAGAGCTGTTGAGAATTTCCAGCATTTTCTGTTTTTGTTCCAGCATGTACTATGACAGGCAAGTTAAACATATAACAGTATCCAAGATGCAGCTGAGAAATCTCGATCACATTTCTAAAAATTATGTTATTACTGTTGCAGCCATTAGATAAATTTTCAAACCCATTGAGTTATTTGAAAAGAGGTTTGCTTTGTGTCAAATCTGTTGTTTATACCAAAGCCAAATGGGATGATTATGAAGCACCATGACTCACTTCAGGTTAGCAGTAAAGTGCTTCATAAACATCCAATTTGGCCCTGATGCAAATAACAGTTCCTACCAGTGACACAGAGTGTCAACACATTTATACATCTTTGAGGCCAATTTCTCTCAGTATTGGAATGGTATAATAATTTCACTTCATGTCAGTCTTGTGACCTACTGATTAAAGAAACTTACCATGAGGGGAGCATTGAAGCTACAGGAGGAAAGTAGCAGAAATTAGCAACTACGTTCCAAGCTTTAAACTATATTTGAGTAATATTGAACTCGTAATAACAAAACAATTTAGGACTGAGGCGCAATTGTTTAGTCCATCTAGTTTGCTGTATCCACCAACATTCAGGCACAATGGCACTGTGGTTAGCATTGCTACCTTGCAGTTCTAGGGACCCGGGTTTGATTCCCAACTCGGGTGACTGTCTGTGTGGAGATTGCACATTCTCCCCATGTCTGTGTAGGTTTCCTCCCACAGTCCAAAGTTGTGCGAGTTAGGTTGATTGGCTAAATTAACCCTGTTGGGAGACTAGCAGGGTAAATATATGGGGTTACAGGAACAAGGCTTGGGTGGATTTGTGGTTGGTGCAGACTCGATGGGTCGAATGGCCTCCTTCTGCACTGTATGGGTTCTGTGAACTGTTTTAGGATTCAAGCTGATCTTACGATTCTTCTTAAGAAAACAATGTCCTTCCTCCCAAAGATGTAATTTATTTAATCATTCTTCCTTTCCAAAAATTCATTTGTTTTCTGTTACATACGGATTTCCATAAGAATAGTTTCTCTTCACTTTAAGTTCTTGCTAAATCAGTATCTAAACTATGATGTCCTTTGCATCGTGTTAAAAGTATAGAAAAGGACCATCCAATCAAATTGCTCCATGCCAGTGTTTATGCTGTACTTCAGCCTCTCCCATCCTTCTTCACCCAATTGGCATGGCAGATGGTAACTGCTAGCCTGCCCAAATTCCAAAGCAAAACTTGAAACAAGCTGCCACAATGGTTTGCAATTTGTATATTATGAGGAGTAAACTGAAGTCAAGATAAGTCAATTCCAGAGCAAATGTGATGATTTTAAATCGTTATTAAAAATAAAGAAAAGAACATTTTAAAACACAAAAATGCCCTTTTCACAGCTAACAGTATTTTTTTTAAAATGTCCAAAAATATATTGGATTAAATAAGCTCAAAGCTAAAACCCCTATTGGTAGCAACAGTTGTTTTGGATTTTCTAATCTAGAAATGTTCAATAACAGTAAATTTGCAGTAAATGTTCAGTAACATTACAATTTAATTCCCTGCTGCCTGGGTAAAATTTCATTCAGACTCTCTTCTCTGAAGGTGGTGGCAAAACTGGTGTTCGCAGGTCTGACTTCAACACATACTATCTTGTCAAGATCTCACAGCCACACACAACAGCCTTGAGTCTCATTTTAAATACATCACCCTTTGATCTTCCACACTATTGTTTCTATAATCCTTCGGATTTTCCTTTTCCTCGAATTGATTTTTTAAATTAATTTATGACTACTGTATCTATAACATAAACGTATGATTATGCCTCACATATTTATGATCTCCCAATTGTAGAGTTTCCCTTTAAAATCCAACAGTCAACCTTAACAGCACTTCTCTTAGCTGCCTAATTCAAATTCCTGATCAAGCTGCTTCCCTGGCCTTTAGTTCATTATCAGTTCAACTGGGGCAGCATGGTGGTACAGTGGTTAGCACTGCTGCCTCATAGCACCAGGGACCTGGAATCAATTCCCTGCTTGAGTCATGGTCTGTGTAGAATCTGCATGTTCTCTCTCATGTGCGTGAGTTTCTTCTGGGTGTTCCGGTTTCCTCCCACAGCCCAAAGATGAGAAGGTTAGGTGGATTGGCCGTGCTAAATTGCCCCTTGGTGTCAGGGGGACACCTAAGATAAATGCATGGGGTTACGGGGATAAGGCCTGGCTGGGAATGTGGTCGATGCAGTCTTGATGGACCAAGTGGCCTCCTTCTGCATTGTAGGATTCTATGATTTGCCTTCACACCTTCTTCATTAATGTTTTGACCTTTGTAGCCCAACAATCTTCAGTTTAATTAAAATAGTCACAACCATACTCACATATAAAAGCTTGTTTCCATGTGGATGACAATATGACAACAATATTCCAAAACTATGAAGAATTCTCACTTTCCTCACACCAACCCCATCAACATATCCTCCTATTCCTTTCTCCTTCATGTGTTTATCTACCTGCTATTAAATGCATTGACGCTATTAGATTAGGTGATTGGCCATGCTAAATTGCCCCTTACTGTCAGGGGGACTAGCGAGGGTAAATACATAGGGTTATAGGGATAGGGCCTGAGTGTAATTGTGGTTGGTGCAGACTCCATGGGCTAAATGGTCTCCTTCTGCACAGTAGGATTCTATGATTCATCTATGATTTATCTCATTCCTGTGTGTAAAGTGTTCCACATATGAATTGTTTTCCTAGTCAAGAGTTTTCTCCTGAATTCCGTGCTGGATTTATTAGTGATCATCTTGCAGCGTCAGAGAGGATATAAGATCCTCTATAAGATCACCCCTCAGCCTCCTACGCTCCAGAGAAAAAAATCCCAGTCTATTCTGCTTCTCCTTAACTCAATCTATCAAATCCCGGTAGCATCCTAGTAAATCTTTTCTGCACTCTTTCTGGTTTAATAATAACCTTTCTATAATAGGGTGACCAGAATTGCACACAGTGTTCCAAGTGTGGCCTTATCATTGTCTTGTACAATTTCAACAAGACATTCCAACTCCTGTATTCAATGTTCTGACCGATGAAACCAAGCATGCCAAATGCCTTCTTCACCACTGTCTCCACCTGTGACTCCACTTTCAAGGAGCTATTTAGCCAATTATATTTAGGACCCTAGCTCAGCTCTTGCCTGCAGACTGATATCTTTTCATTTCTTGAATCCCCAAAGACAGTCCATCATCTATAATGCACAAGTCAGAAGTTTGATGGAATATTCTCCCTTTGTCTGGGTGAATACAGCCGCAACAATATTCAAAAAGCTCAACATCATCCAGGACAAAGCAGCCCACCTGATTGCCATCCCATTCACCACCTTCAACATCCATTCCCTCCACCTCTGATGAATAGTGGCAGCAGTGTTTACTTTCTCCAAGATGCACTGCAGAAACTCACAACGTTCCTTCAACGGTACCTTCCAAACCTGTAACTTCTACCATCTCAAAACACAAGGGCAGCAGATTCTTGGGAATATCATCATCTGCAATTTCACCTCCAAGCCATGCACATCCTGAATTGGAACTATATTGCCATTCCTTCACTATTGCTGGGTCAAAATCCTGGAACTCTCCCTCTAACAACACCGTGGATGTCCCTACACCTTATGGCCTGAACCACTTCAAGAGGCAATGTCCAATCAAGAAGGTTCAAGAGCAAAATCCAATTCCTTCTTGGAATCACACAATGTTTAGGCCTCAACTACTTTCTGTGGTAGTGAATTCTACACATCCACATATGAAATCCTTTCTCATTCTTCTCAATTCCAATGAATATAACCCTAACCGACTTAGTCTCTCTCCCCTCATATGACAGACCTGCCATTCCACAAATCAGTCTGGTAAACCTTTGCTGCACTTCCTCTAAAGCAAGAATATCTTCCTCAGGTAAGACCACCTAAACTTACACTAAACTCTTTGGACTGTGGGAGAAAACTGGGATACCTGGAGGAAACCCATGCAGGCATGGGGAGAATGTGCATACTCTACACAGTTACCCAAGGCAGGAATCAAACCTATACCCCTGGCACTGTGAGGAAGCTGGGCTAACCATTGTGCCACCATGCCACTCGGAGAAATGTTTTTACGCATCTTTGTTGTGAATCTTTGGCATTCTTCACCTCAGAGGGTAGTTGAAACTCAGAAATTGAGTATGTTTAAGGTAGAGATTGATAGAGCTCTGATGGACAATAACATAAAATATGTGTAAAAGGCATTCAAGTATCTGATCAGCCATGACTGTATTGAATGGTGAAGCAGGCTCAACGGGCTAAATGGCCTACTTCCTATGTGCAATGAATATCCCGCAGCCGCCTGGGCCTTACACGTCTCAGTTAAAAGGAAGCCTAAAGCCCAATAAGATGTGTGCCTCATGATCTCCTGGTCCGGTGTGGGGATGGCTCCCTGCCTCCTTTTTCATCCTAAAGGACCCAAATTGTAGGCACTCCTTTGACCAGAGGAAGCAGAAAGATTAAAGAGTAACAGTACAAAAGATATTCATATTTGCATGGTTCTAAGATTTCCATAAATCAGATTGGGAGCAATTGGTTAATCAAATATATTTTTCTGTAATACAAGTGTACAAAGGTCCCTGACTAATTCTGAGCTCTGTCCATGTGATTACACATTTCCTGCTGGCTTCAAACCAATTCCAGGCACAGCAATGGGCCTATGTGAGTTCTTACACCCTTCCCAAATAATCTCCTTCACAATAAACGGGATAACAAGAGGGGGTGGGGTGAATGTTTTAGCTTTTTCTTATATTCATCGGAGGAGTTGGCACTGTTCACAGATCACTGAACAACTAAAGGATCTTTATGCATAATCTTACTATGATATTCTCCCAAGATAGTTGGCATTTTCCATTCCAAAATTAATCTCAGAATGAATCCTTTCCTATTCATGGTAATTAATTAAGCAGATAGTGACCTAATGCTACAGTGCCAGTGGCATGTTTGAAATATCAGGAAACTAATCATTTGTTTAATATGTTCCGGGCGGTTACAAGAATTTCACAGGTGCTTTGATTTGTTTTTGAACTGGATGCTGGCTCAGATTCAAATGTTTTTGTTAATTAAAATGAATTACTGTGCAGAAAAGCACAGTGGTACAACATTGGAAAAGAAAGAGGATAAAATGCTCCTCCAACAGCCCTACACTTTTATTAAACCTCTGTGTGCACAGTGCCAGCAAGCTTCATGGTGCACTTGGCTGTCATTTGGAACACTGACTATATCTTTGCATATTCAGCAACACCTGACTAGATATCTACTTTCCCGTACAAATTCCTATTGACTGCCATTATTTTGTTTGGACTTGTGTATTTTGAACAAAAGAATTAGCCCTGCGTATACACCACCTTAACAGCAAAAGATCAAGTCATCTAATTGTACAATAGCACTAATCATCTCAGAATGGTCAGAAAGTAGGCTGTTGACTCTACAGAAAGGCACATATAGTTATGGCTCAAAATGTTAACAAATGTCAAGAAAGCTGGCTAGAGCTGGATTTACTAAATGGGATTTCATCTTCTTGGCAAAACACATGACAGCCAAGAAAGTTTGGCACACGTTAGATCCCTGAACCTAACATCTAGAGGCATGAGACATGCTCATCTGCTGCTGGGGAACAGGAAGGCAAGAAGTGTCTCAATGTCATGGAACAAATGGCTTTGTAAAAATAAAAGTTTAAAAAAATCATCGCAGGACAACAGGGGAAAAAAATATTTAGCTCAAAAGGAAGGCTTCAGGGATTGAAATACATTCATGCTTCCTGTTTCTGAGGCAGGAAATGATCCACGTTACCCCGAGGGCAAAGCTATGAAGGATGATGGTGAAATAATCCTAAATGCCCAGAGCATATCTTCCAAATCATATCATTTCCAATTGTACGCAAAACCTTCCATCTTTTGTCTGCCAGTCCATTTGCCACACAATACCACAGCTCGCATCAAACTCTAGAAATTCAACATTTCAGAGTAGAGAGAATTTCCAAGGCTTTTGCAGCTTACGTTAGCTCGTGTCTCAAGTCTGAAAGAACCTAGGTAACAGTTACCAACACTATTTCATTTTCAATGTCCATTAATCATTCCATGGCGGAATTCTGGCTGAGAGTACATTAACTTTTGACTGATGCTAAGCTAGAAAATGAGTTCAAAAAGTGTCTCCACCCAATCCAAAATAACAGTAGGAAGGCGGAATAAAGTAAAATATCTATAGCAATATAGAAAAAAAATCTTAAACTTTGTGATGAAATTGTGGAACGGAACGTCTACATAGCAAGCATGAAGGAAATAAATAATATTAAATAATATTAATGAAGGGATTCTATTCTGAGGTGAAAGTGTTAAAATAAAGATATATTGGGGCAAATTTTCCCTTCCCGCTCACGATGGGAATCGGAGCAGGCAAGGGGCAGACCATGGAAAGGTCCGTGGACCTCAGGTGGGACTTTTCGGGTTTGGGGCGAGTGTAGCCAGAAAATCCCACCCATTATGAGATTTCAACAAGCTGTCCAACAAACGTCATTGAGTCAACACTGCCTCCGCACCAGATTTCTTCAATTATTTTTGATTAGTCCATTAACCAAGACGAAAAGGGGAAACAAATTGAATACAGTAATTAATAAATTCTACAACTTTACAGGGAAGCTTGTGATGATACAATGCCTTAAAGAAATGTATTCGTATCATGTATCGTGTTAGGGGTATATTTAAAGTTCAGCTCTGTTTTATATGGTACTGATTTGTCTGTATCAGGCAGCTTCAATGATGAGAATGCAGGCTATTGATTGATTTTAGCTGGGGGTGTGTTTATTTTAATCTGAGTTAATGTGTTCTTGTTTCTTTTGGTTCTTCCCCTGGGGTTTCAGAGTAGGGTTTTGATTATGTTGATTGACGGAGGCAGAATCATACGGCTAGAGTCATAGACTCAAAGAGGTTTAGAGTATGGAAACAGGCTCTTCGGCCAAACTTGTCCATGCCGTCCCTTTTTTAAACCCTAAGTTACTCTTGATAGCCTGCATTTAGCCCATATCCCTCTATAGCCATCTTACCCATGTAAATCTAAATGCTTTTTAAAAGACAAAATTGTACCAGCCTCTACTACTACCTCTGGAAGCCTGTTCCACCCTCTGTGTGAAAAAATTGCCCCTCTGGACCCGTTTGTATCTCTCCCTTCTCACTTTAAACCTATGCCCCCTAGTTTTAAACACCCCTACCTTTGGGAAAAGATATTGACTATTTAGTTGATCTATGCCCCTCATTATTTTATAGACCACTGTAAGATCACCTCTAAGCCTCCTACGCTCCAGAGGAAAAAGTCCCAGTCAGTCCAGCTTCTCCTTATAACTCAAACCATCAAGTCCCAGTAGCATCCTAGTAAATCTTTTGTGCACTCTTTCTAGTTTAATAATATCTTTTCTATAATAGAATGACTAGAACTGTACACACTATTTCAAATATGGCCTTACCAATGTCTTGTACAATTTCAACAAAATGCCCCAACTCATGTATTCAACATTCTGACCAACGAAACCAAGCATGATGAATGCCTTCTTCACCACTGTCCACATGTGACTCCACTTTCAAGGAACTATGTACCTGTACCTCTACATCTCATTGTTTCTATAATGTTCCCCAACGCCCTACCATTAATTGAGTAAGTCCTGCCCTGGTTCGATCAACCAAAATATATCACCCCGCATTTATCAGCCCACTGGCCCAATCAATCAATTACAATCCTAGATAACCTTCTTCACTGCCCACTATGCCACCAATCTTGGTGTCATCTGCAAACTTACTAACCATGCCTACTAAATTCTCATCCAAATTATTAATATAAATGACAAATAAGAGTGACCACAGCACTGATCCCTAAGGCACACTTGTGGTCATAGGCCTCCAGTCTGAGAAACAACCCTCTACAACTACCCTCTGTCTTCTGTAATCAAGCCAATTTTGTATCCATTTGGTTACGTCACCCTGGATCCCTTGAGATCTAACCTTAAGCAACAATGTACCATGTGGTACCTTGTCAAAGGCTTCACTAAAGTCCATGTAGACAACATCAACTGCACTGCCCTCGTCTACCTTCTTGGTTACCCATTCAAAAAAACTCAATCAAATTTGTGAGACATGATTTTCCACTCACAAAGCCATGCTGACTGTTTCTAATTAGTCCTTGCATCTCTAAATGCCTGTAGTTCCTGTCCCTCAAAAGACCTTCCAACAACTTACCCACTACAAATGCGAGGCTCACTGGCCTGTAGTTCCCAGACTTTTCCCTGCAGCCCTTCTTAAACAAAGACACAACATTTGCCACCGTCCAATCTTCAGACACCTCACCTGTGACTAATGAAAATTCAAATATCTCTGCTAGGGAACTCGCAATTTCCTCCCTAGCCTCCCACAGTGTCCTGGGATACATTTCATCAGGTCCTAGGGATTTATTTATCTTGATGCGCTTTAAAACTTTCAGTACCTCCTTCTCTGTTATAAGTTCACTCCTCAAGACATCAAGACTATTTATTTCCCAGAGTTCCTAACATCCATGCTTTTCTCAACAATGAATACTGATGAGAAATATCCATTTAGGATCTCACCCATCTCTTGTGGATTCACACATAAATGACCTTGTTGATCCTTAAGAGGCCCTACTCTCTCCCTAGTTACTCTTTTGTCCTTTATATATTTGTAGATGCTGTTTGGATTCTCCTTTGCCTTATCTGCCAAAACAATCTCATGTCCCCTTTTTGCCCTCCTGATTTCTCTCTTTACTCTGCTCCTACACTCTCTGTACTCTTCAAGGGATCCACTTGATCCAGCTGACCATGCATGTCATGTGTCTCCTTCTTCTTTTTGACCAGAGCCTCAATATCCCAAGTCATACAGGATTCCCTTTTTCTACCACCCTTGCCCTTCACTGTAAGAGGAATGAGCTTACCCTGAATCCTGGTTAACACGCTTTTGAAAGCCTCCCATTTACCAGACATCCCTTTTCCTTCCCACAAATTAACTATTGAAAGTTCCTGCCTAATACCATCAGAATTGGCCTTGCCCCAATTTAGAATTTTAACTTTTGAGCCAGACCTATCATTCTCCATAACTATCTTAAAACTAATGGAATTATTGTCACAGGTCCCAAAGGGATCCCTCACTAACACTTCTATCACCTGCCCTTCCTTACTTCCTAAGAGGAGGTCAAGTTTTGCCCCCTCTCTAGTCAGGCCATCCACATACTGAATGAGAAATTCCTCCTGAATACACTCAACAGATTTCTCTCCAACCAACCCTCTAATACTATGGCTGTCCCAATCAATCTTGGGAAAGTTAAAATCCCACACTGTTACCACCCTATTTCCTGGAGCTTTCTGTAATCTCCTTACGTATTTGCTCCTCAATTTCCCACCGACTGTTTGGGGCCTACAGTACAACCCTATCAAAGTGATTGCCCCCTTTTTATTTCTCAGTTCAACCCATATAGACTCAGTGGGTGAACCCTCGGGTATATCCCCTCTCAGTACTGTTGTGATGTTTTCCATAATCAAAAGTGCAACTCCCCCTCCTCTTTTACCTCCTGTTCTATCTTTCCTATAACATATGTACATTGAGCTGCCAGTCCTATCCTTCCATTAGCCATGTTTCAGTAATTGCTATAATATCCCAGTCTCATGTCCCCATCCATGCCCTGAGTTCAACTGTCTTCCCCGTTAGGCATCTTACATTGAAATAAATGCTGTTTAATCTGGACTTCCCTTGCTCTCTGTCTTGCTTTTGCCTGATATGTCTAATACTAGGATTACTGACGCTGCCTTTACTATTTATTGTACTCTCTTTAACTTCTGTGCTGTCCTCAACCTTTCTTCTGTCTCTACTGCTTTGGGTCCCACCCCCATGCCAAACTAGTTTAAACCCTTCTGAGTGGCTCTAGCAAATCTCCCCGCCAGGATATTAGTCCCCCTCCAGTTCAGATGTAACCTGTCCCTCTTCCCCAGGTCAGCCCTTCCCCAGAGGAAATCCCAATGATTGAAAAATCTAAATCCCTGCCCCCTTCACCAGCTCTCAAGCCATGCATTCATGTGCCTAATCTTCCTATTCCCACTCTTACTAACGCATGGCACCAGTAGTAATCCAGAAATTACTGTCTTTGAGACCCTACACTTCAGCCTTTTGCCTAACTCTCTATGTTCACACTTCAAGACCTCATCCCTTTCCCAATTTCTGTACTACTATGATTTTCCTACTTGTCTATGTCTAAGCTTGCATGGAAAAATATAGTTCTGTTTGATCTTCCGGGGCTTTTCTTTATTTTTCCTTTCTCTCTGCTTTTAATCATAATTCAAACTGTTTAATTCCTTTTGCCTGTTCAAACTGTTTTAATTCTTTTGCTATTTGTTCCACTGCAATTGCCACTCTGTCTTTTGCTTCTAATTCAAGCTGTTTCATTTATAATTGAATCCTAACCAATTCTAATGCTTCTTATTGTGTTTCTGGCAATTTTAAGTGCTTTTGATTTGATTAGATTTGTTATTGTTACATGTATTGGTACACAGTGAAAAGTATTGTTCCTTGCATGCTGTACAGACAAAGCACACTGTTCATAGAGTAAATAGGGGAGGAGGAAAGGAGAGGGTGCAGAATAAAGTGTTACGGTCATAGTTAGGGTGCAAAGAAAGATCAGCTTAATATAAGTTAGGTCCATTCGAAAGTCTGATGGCAGCAGGGAAAAAGTCAGTTGGTCGGTGACCTCAGACTTCTGTATCTTTTTCCTGATGGAAGGTGGAACAGTGTATGTCCGGGATGCACGGGATCATTGATTATGCTAATTACTTTTCAAGGCAGCAGGAAGTATGGATGGAATGCTGGTTTGCATGATGGAGTGGATTATATTCACAATCCTTTGTAGTTCCTGTGGTCTTTGTCAGAGCTGGAGCCATACCTGGATATGATACATCCAGAAAGGATGCTTTCTATGGTGCATCTGTAAAAATTGGTGATAGTCATAGCAGACATGCCAAATTTGCTTAGCCTCTTGAGAAAGTAGAGGCGTTGAGTATCATTGCAAATATCTCCCCATCCTTGCCCCTTCAGGTAAAGTCAACAGCAGCTTGTTTGGCAATTCCAAAAGCTTTGTTTTAACGACGTTGTGTAAATGACTCTGGGTGACTTATTTTACCCCCAGGAAATCTTGAGCCACTGAGTCATTATTCCATAAAGCATGCCTTATTTAAACTAACCAAATACAAGAGCTGATAAAGAAAACACCAATATTCAACACCCACCATCTTTGAGTTCACTAATAAGAACATAATAAGAACATAAGAAATAGGAGCAGGAGTAGGCCATCTAGCCCTTCGAGCCTGTCCCGCCATTCAATAAGATCATGGCTGATCTGTCGTGGCTCAGTTCCACATTCCCGTCCTCTCCCCATAACCCTTAAACCCCTCTCTTATCAAAAACCCATCAACCCGCGTCTTAAAAATATTTAGCAAGGCAGCCTCCACCACTTCAACGGGCAGAGAATTCCAGAGATTCACCACCCTTTGAGTGAAGAAGTTCCTCCTCAACTCCGTTCTAAACCGCGCCCCCCTTTATCTTGAGGCTGTGCCCCCTAGTCCTACTGTCCTTTCTGAGCGGGAAGACTCTCTCCACCTCTATCCTATCCATCCCATTCATCATCTTATACGTCTCAATGAGATCTCCCCTCATTCTTCTAAACTCTAACGAGTACAAGCCTAGTTTATTCAGCCTCTCCTCATAGCTCAGCCCCTTCAACTCCGGCATCAGCCTAGTAAACCTCCTCTGCACTCCCTCCAAGGCCAAAATATCCTTGCATAAGTACGGCGCCCAAAACTGCACACAGTACTCCAGCTGCGGCCTCACCAATGCCCTATACAGCCGCAGCAAGACCTCCCTACTTTTATATTCAATCCCCCTCGCTATGAAGGCCAGCATCCCATTAGCCTTCCTGGCCACCGTCTGCACCTGCAAGCTGGGTTTTTGCGACTCATGCACAAGGACCCCGAGGTCCCTCTGCACCGTCGCCTGCTGCAGTTTTTCGCCACGTAAGTAATAATCCTTCCTACCATTATTCCTACCAAAGTGGACCACCTCACACTTACCAACATTAAATTCCATTTGCCAGTTCCTGGCCCATTCGCCCAGCCTATCAAGATCCTTCTGTAGACTCTCCACACCGTCCGCACAATTTGCCTAATCCTAAACCGAACAATGAATGATAGCTTTTAATCCTGCAAGAGCCCCCAGTTTTGTTAGGGTGCAAATCAGAAACCCCAAAATATATTAATAAGCCTGACTAAACCTCAACAATTTATCTATTTTGGCATTAGTTGAGGATATGGTGTTTCACTCCAGTTGTGATTCTACTGACTCACTAGGAATGTTTTACCAAAATAAACTTTATCTAACAGCACAGCTTAACTCTAAGAAATTAGTTGGCTTCATTTTTACCAATTGAAAAACTTAAACATGACAAGATACAATTCTTAACTGCTAACCTATTCTATTAGTTCCAATTCAAGCAATATAGCGTTGACTAATCTGTTGAGTAAGGTGTAGTTTATGGATTATGGAAGTTTATTCAATTACTTCTTTCATCAGAGAGTATTTATATAAAATAATCTCTGAAAAGATTTAGTAGGGAAAAGACTCCATAAATTCTGTGCCAGGAGTGGATCCTGTTCATTATAACATAATTAAATCCACATATATCTACGTTTGTATTAATTTGAAAAGCTAAACGAGACAAAACCCACACAGGAAAGAGTAAGTCATGATGAATGAAACATTAGCACCACATGGAGAGAAAATTAGTGATGTGAGTTATTCACTGAAAGCAATGGCCCAGTATGTATTTGTTCAGCTCGTTAGTTCTTTACAGGATTATGCAGTTACTAATACAAAATAACTCTCAAGAATGTCATAGATAATAAGATTTTCACTCTGCTTCTCTGTTGTGGGTGAAGATCTCATTACAGAAACCAGAAGATGATGCATTTGACTCCTGCTCTAGGCCCCGCTAGGCTAGGATGCAATATCATTTAGCTAGTTTTCCTCATCCATATTGTTATCCAAAAACTCCTACTAGGACACTGCCTATTAGAGGATTTGGCTTCCCAAAGTTGTTGCTGCTCTAGCCCACTCCAATGGTAAACCTGTCAGATTCAAAAATTTCATCCATCTTAATGTTTACAAAGCCATACTTCCTGACTCCTAGCAGCACCTAAATGTCTCAAGTATTAAATCCACCAGTTTCTTATCTGCTGCTTTGGTCTCTAACTGGGATCACATCCTTCCAGCTCCATAGCATTTGCTGCTTCTGATGTGAGTTTGCCCATTGCTACAGCCAAACCCCCATTTCAGCAGCTTTATCATCTCGCATTTAACTTGCAAATACCTCACAACCAACCTTTGCACTTCGCACAGAGCAACTCATTCAGAATGCTTGTGCCCAGTTCCAAATTCCTGAGTGATTTATTTCCAATGTTATGAAATAGAATCCACTGCCTCGCTCTTGTAATACTGAAAAACAACACTGGGGAAGTATCGCTCTGAACTTGCACAGTTAGCCAGAGTGTGAGAGGCAGTCACAGCCAGACTGCTGGAGGATTTACTTTTCACTCCAATGACAGCTGGTCTTTAACCAGTAGCACAATATAATTTCAGATTGAGTTGATCATCTCTGGAGACCAAAGTAAAATTGTCACAGGTGCAACTGAACTTCAACCAATTCCTGAGCATCAGATTGTTCAGTTTTTTTGGAGGTGTGATGTGAATAAATTCAATTAAACTTATGCCCATTCAGCTGATGTATTGCGTGCAGTTTTGGTCACTTAGTCTGAGGGAGGGCATACTTGCTATTGAGGGAGTCCAGCAGAGGCTCACCAGACTGATTTCTGGAATGGCAGGACTGACATATGAAGGGAGACTGGGTCAGCTGGGTTTGTACTCACTAGAATTTAGAAAAATGAGAGGGATCTCACAGAAACGTTTAAAATCCTGATAGGACTGGCAGGCTGGATGTGGGAAGAATATTCCCGATGTTGGGGAATTGCAGAACGAGGGGTTACAGTCTAAGAATAAAGGGTAAGGCATTCAGGAGTGAGATGAAGAAGAACTTCTTCACAAAGAAAGTTGTGAACCTGAATTTTCTACCACAGAAAGCTGTTGGGTCTAGTTTGTTGGTTAGGCTTGAGAGGGAGCTGGATGTTGCCCTTGTGCTAATGGGATCAAGGCGTATGGAGAGAAAGTGGGAGTGGGATACTGCAAGTGCATTATCAGCCATAATCATGTTGAATGGCAGTGCATACTTTTCTCCACCACTCATCTTAGTGTCATTTGTGAATTTTGGCACACTACACTTGGTCCCCAACTTCAAATCATCTATGTAAATTGTAAACAATTGCGGTCCCAACACTGATCCCTGAGGCACACCACTAGTCACTGATTACCAACCAGAAAAACACCCATTTACCCTATACTTTCCTTTCTGTTAGTTAACCAATCCTCTATCCATGCTAATACATTACCTGTTGTCCATCTTTATCTTATGCAGCAGTCTTTGGTGTGGCATCTTGTCAAATGCCTTCTGGAAATCCAGATACACCACATTCACAGTTCCCTGCTGTCCACTGCACACGTAATGTTCTCAAAGAATTCCACCAAATTAGTCAAACGTGACCTTCTGTTCATGAACCCAATTTCACAAGACAAGTCCTTCATCCTTGGAATCAATCTAGAGAACCTTCTCTGAACTGCCTCTAAAGCATTTATGTAAGGAGACCAAAACTGTACACAGTATTCCAGATGCAGTCTCACCATTGCCCTATACAGTTTCAACAGCACTTCTGTTCCATTAGCAAAAAAGACAAAATTCCACTTGCTTTCCTTATTACCTACTGCACCTACTTACTAACTTTCTGCAATATATGCATGAAAACACACAGATCCCTCTGCATCAAAATATCACTCTACAATGAGTTCCTGCTGTATACACTCCTTTTCCAACCTGGCAAGGTGCAGATACAGCATGAAACCAGAATGCTGGGTATGAAAGAACAAACACAGTGGTAGAGAAGCTTTCAATGACCTTCTTAATTGCCTTGATTGGTTTCCCATTGCACCCATGGGAATTCCCCATTGACCACAGAACCCATCCTGAGGAAAGCAAGAAAATGGCAAGATGGCATTCAGGTCCTAACTCAAAGTCAAACTCTGGGGGTTCATCTCCCTGCAATGAAATCTACCTCCACAAGGCTGGGAAAATTCCCCCAATTAATTATGTTTCTTTCCACAGATGCTGTCAGACCTGCTGAGGATTTTCCAGCATTTTCTATTCTTATCTCAATTTCCAGTATCCGCAGTATTTCTCTCGTATCACAGAGGTCAGTTGTCTGGAACAAGAATCATAACCGAGTTATATTTTCTGACCACTTTGTCCTCTTTCCTGGGATTTTAATGAAATTGCTCCTGCAAAGCTTTTTAGATAGAATACTTCAGAGTCTAGCTCCTCAGAGGTTGGGGGTGGGGCATGGGGGTGCTGTTTAGCCACTAACCACCCACTCCAACAAATGAGGAGATAAAACAAATTTTCCCCACTATGATCAGCAAGTGAAGCTACCCAACCCCCGCACACACCCTCCCACCCCTTCTGGGGGCAAAGAATGTCCGAGGCATTAAAATGTGGTCACACTGGGAATAAAGTTTAGGAATCTCTGCTTTGGACATCTTCCTTTTATTGAATCGAACCTTGCTATGCCTAAGCTCAGAGATTGGTCCATTATGCCCATTTTAAGCTCCATGGTTAATTTTTTCTTTCAGGAAAAAAGACACTATATGTGTATATATATATATATTACATATATATATATATAAACTTTTTTTGAAACAGTCATTTGCTTATTTAAAAGTAGCTTAACTGGTCATTGTCCATTTATTATCTTCATCCACTTTTTGTTGCCAACTATTTTCCAGTCCAGCTAAATAATTTGCTTTTAAATCCATTTATTTCATGCTTCAAAACTTCAGCCAGGGAACCTTGTCAAATTCTTTCTAACAATCTGAGGAAATTGCATCCACTGGATATTTCTGACCAACTAATTAAGCTACAGCAAAAGCAGGTTTGTGACAATTTATTCCCAAAACCAGCATTTACCCCAACGTTCATGTGTACAGACAGCATCATATAATGTGTTCTCAAACATTGATGCAACTACTGATGTTGATATAAGCTGATGTATAATTTCCAATTTAATGGCTTACTCTTGTTTGAAACTGTGATGACGTGAGCTATTTTGCAGTCCTCAATATTTATGAAGATTGCAAAATACTAACAAAAGCACAGACTATTTCTTTGAGGAAATCGGAAATAATCTTTTATTGCCTGGTACCTTGGAAAGTATTTAATACTTTCTGCATAACGCATGCTCCCTTCATCCCAACTTCACCAAACAACTGACAAACCTTTATCAATTTCTTACATTCATTTTTGCAAACTTTATTTGGCTTTTCCATGACTTACTGTCATTACTTATTGAATAGCTAAGGGCAGCACTGCCGATAGCACTACTGCCTCACAGCACCAGGGACCCAGAATCGATTCTAGCCTTGGGTGACTTTCTATGCGGAGTTTTTTTTATATTTATTCATGAGACATGGGTGTCGCTGGCTAGCTAGCATTTATTGCCCAATCGTAGTTGCCCTTGGAGGGCAGTTGAGAGTCAACCATGTTGCTATGGCTTTGGAGTTACATATAGACCAGACCAGGTAAGGACAGCAGATTTCCTTCCCTGAAGGATATTAATGAACCAGATGGATATTTCCGACAATCGATAATGGTTTCATGGTCATCAGTCGATTCTTAATGCCAGACTTTTTTTTTATTCAATTTCCACCAACTGCCGTGGTGGAATTTGAACCCGGATCCCCAGAACAGTAGCTGGGTTTCTGGATTAATAGTCTAGCAATTATACCACTAGGCCATCACCTTCCCTTCGTTGACACGTTCTTACCATTTCTACGTGGGCTTCCTCTGGGAGCTCCCGTTTCCTCCCACAGTCTAAAGAAGTGCAGATTAGATGCTTTGGCCATGAGAATTTGCCACTTAGTGTCCCAAGATTGTAAATTATCATGATTAATGGGATAAACACATGGGGTTACAGGGGTAGGATGGGGGTTCTGGGTAAGTTGCTCTATTAGAGAGTCATTAATGGGTTGAATGGCCTCTTTCTGCATTGTATGGATTCTATGATTCTAATATTTGTATCTTTAAAAATAATCCTCTAAGTAAACCATAATTTTTTGACCTATTTTAATACTTGTTCTTGGTTTTGATAATTTTTTTTATTACAGATTTTCTTTCTACATCTCGTCAAATCATTTTTAGACTGCAGATTTTTCTCTTCTCATCGGTTTACTTTCCAATATTGTCTCCCCAACACCATTATTCAAAGACCAAAAGAGGATTTGGAAAATCTCAGCAGGTCTAGCAGCATCAGTAAGGAGAGAAAAGAGTTGGCGTTTCAAATCCATGCGACCCTTTGTCAAAGCTAGAAGGCATAGAAAGTGGGAGATATTTATATTGCAGGGTGAGGAAATGAAAGATGAGTCATAGCCACAGAAACCATTCGAAAGACCGCTAATAACTGTCCACAGAGAGAATAAAGGATGTGAATGGCCAAACAGCAGAGAAGCTAAAATGAAGATGTTGGGGGAGGGCAGAGGAGGAAAATGGGTGGAACAGAGGTGAGATTTAGGAAAGGGGCAGCAAAGAAAGAGAAAAGGTAAAGGAAGGGGGTAAAGTAGGGGGAAGGGAGAGAAAGAAAAATGAAGACAATAAAGAAATTAAAGGTAGAGAACGTTAAAAAATTAAATAAAATCAAATGAAAACAAAGGGGTTGAAGTGGAGTAGAGCAAATCACCTGAAGTTAACACACAATCCTGCTCCCATGCCCACACATCTGTCCTTAGCTTGCTGGAATATTCCAGTGAAGTTCAATGCAAACTGGACGATTAGCATTTCATATCCCGACTAGGTATTTTACAGCCTTCTGGTCTCAACATCGAAGTCAACAGCTTCAGATGATTTGCTCTACGCCACCTCGACCAGGCTCACATGCCCTTACATACTCACCAGCGAGGCTCATGCATGGTCCCCACCAACTGGGACCAGATACGATGGTCTTGCTGGTGGGACTGAAGGCCATTATAACCTCTCGGGTGGCCAGGTGTAGGGCCGGGCAGTGCCAATCTGGCACTGCCAGCCTGGTACCCTGGCACTGCCTACCAGGCACTAGGTAGTGCTAAGGAGACGGAGTCTGAGGGAATGGGGACTGATGGGGCAATACCATGATGGGGGAGGAGCAGGGAGTCCCATTGTGGAGGTGGGAAAGTGGGAACTCTGTAATCGGGGAATGGGGATCAGTCAGGGTGGCAAGTGGGGGTGGGGGGTGGGATTGATTCGTCAGGGCAGTGATAGGGTGTTTGGGTTGAATGGCAGTGATCAATGGCCAGGGATGGGGGGGGTGGTGGCAGCAATGTCTGGTACACCATCAGTGGTGGGTGGGCAATGTCCATGGGGACAGTTGGGGGAGTGACAGGAGATTTCGCAGTGCACTGTGTGTACACAGTATACTGGGAGGTAGGGGCCCATGTGCAATTGCGTCCCAAAAGCTCAACAGCCAGATTCACCAACGAGAATAGACTCTGCCCCGCCTCCTGCTGGTGAAAATCACATCCTGAATCTTTTTTCTCTCAGTGTCAGATGATTGCAACTGGGAGCTAGCCCAAAAAAATTGCTGTGATTCTCTTGCATTTTCACACTCGTTCGACACTTAGAACCTTTTTGGTAAGATTGCCCTCTTACTGTCAAATTCCTCGAGGCTAAAGCAACCTTGAGCCTGGAGTCATCGATAGGGGACATATGGCATCCAGCAACAGTGAAGAAAATGGGCGTGCTGATGAGACATTCAATAATTCTATGGACAGGAAACCAGGACACTAAAATTGTGGATTATAATTTGCCTCTTAACCATTTCGTAGAAAATGAAATAAAAAATTAGGACTATTGTGGCCCCACAAGGAAAGGTAAAATATGATTCTCCTGTCCTACCATTCCGAGTTTGACTGTAAGAGGCACAGGGAGTGGTTCACCAGGGTCGGGAAGACTGATAAAGTGGGTGAGGGATGTGCAGTGTGGGCTGCGGAGGGGGACATGATGGGGAACTCATCAGGTCCCAATGGCAGTGAACCGTGTCGCCATGATGGGGGGGAAGGGGCAGTGACACTGCTGCCAATGATGTGATAGGGGCAATGTCCATGGGGAGTGGAAGGAGTCTTCCAGTTCAATTACACAATGGTTTCCAAGCAGACTGCAGCCAGCTTCACCCTCCAGCTTAGGCGATAATTATACTTCTGAGTCACAAGATTGCATTTTCAAACTCACCCCAAAACAGATCTGACACCCTTCCATTCTTGTGCTGTTTGAATTCTGTTGGTAAGATTGCGCCCTTAGAAATATTTGGGGAAATTTCCATCTCTACTTTTTCACTAAAATGAAGCAAGACAGAAACTGTACCTCCACATTCCAGTTTGCGAGACAGCAACATTAACGTTCATTGCTGATAAGTAGACACAGCTGCAAAAGGCAGTTGTCAGTTGGAAGGAATCTATTTTGTCAAGAATAGAACATGCACCATAGTGCAAAAACAGCCCTGATCGGATCAGAGTCTTAAGCAATACATTTCAGTATCACAGAGCTCTGTACCACTAAAGAGAGTGTGTACACAGCTCTGAAACTCAATTTGAATATCAAAAGAAAGACTGATATCTGCACAAGACACAATTCATGTTGAAAAGCTTAGGCATGCGCATTGGGCACTTATTCCTAAGGTTTTGTGCTTACACGAGAACCAATTTTTGTAATTATTTCCAAGGAAAGATCATGTTTAGCTGAGTATCAGATTTACATATTGAGCACTTATGTGGCACAGGTTATGCATGTTGCAAGTGCAGTCCTCAAGTGCGATCCAAGTCACAACAGGCTTCTTGCTTGCTGGAGTTTTCTAAAAAACAGCTGATCTATTTCCCATTATTTATTTGCTTCTTTCCCATCATTCCAGCAGTCTCCTCTGAGAAATGATGGATAAGGTGTCCCAATAATTCCTTCAATCTGTCCAACAATATTCCTGTGCCAGCGCTGTGTTCAGAAAGAATTTGACGTATTTCCATAGGATAAAGTAAATAGTGCACCTTTTGGCAGCTACAAGTAGTAAATGAACAACACCACCAATCTCTGAGTAATAAGCCTGATTAGAATAAGATGCAGCAGGTCACAATAAGGCAGCAGTCTCCAAATTCTGATCCAAATGTGGCCGGATGTGGCTCGTGGGCCATAGTTTGGAGATCCCTGTAATAAGGGAATATGGAAAAGGCATGCATGCTAGAGTTACTAATCATTTCAATTTGCACTTTTCCATCCTGAATTACAGTGGATAATTTTACTTGCCAATAACAGCAAACTTGCAAATCAACAGTATCATGCAATTGGAAAGACTTCGGGGCATTCTTACTAAAAGAATTCAAAGTGCAGAACAAGCATGAAAATGGGAGAGAATTGCACCCATCTTTTTCAGCGAGCTTTCAGACACAATCTTATACCACTTTGTGCAAAAAAAGAGACAAAAAGCAATTCACGCCAGTAGAGGAAGTGGACAGAGTCTATTCTTGCTGTCAAACCAGTTGCTCACAACTAGAGGGCACTATTCTGCAAATGCAGATCTCTCAGAGTTCCCACAACAGAACAGAAAGATCTGTCAGCACCCCTCCACCACTGAGGCTATTACCCTGATATCCCCTCTAGATATCACTCCAATATGCTTCCCCCAGATACCCACCCTGGCCAATCATTCACCCACACCCTACCCATGGCCAATCGCACCCCCCCACAACCCATCCCCATAATAGGCAGTGCCCAAAGGGCACAGACCCTCTCCCCCCAACCACTCCGGGTACTTCAATGGTCTCAGGTCCCACCAGCAATGCCATCATGACAATTACCCGTTGGTGAGGACCTCCACTGGCAAGGCCATTAAGGCAAGTCAGCCCAGATGCTTGCGGTCCAGGGATCACCATGAATATTTAAAAAACAGATTTAAACGTGAAAATCAGCCTCGCGCCCAGGAAGCGCAATAAGATCGCAAGAGGCAGTTTTTCGACTCTCTCGCGATCTTACCGGCTCACCACGCCAATCTCTCCCATTTTCACGTTCGTTCTACACTTCGAATTCTTTTAGTAAGAACGCACTCGAAGTCTTTCCCATTGCATGGTATTGTTGGTTTGCAAGTTTGCTGTCATTGGCAAGTAAAACTATCCACTGTAACTCAGGATGGAAAAGTGCAGGACAAGCTAGTAAGCAAACCCCCTTAGGGCAGATTTTTCACTCCCAGACACGGCAAGCATCATGATAGGTGGGATGGGAAAATTCAGAGTGCACCACAAGTCTGTTTCCCACCAGTGTGAAAACAGATTACAATTTTCCAATCTCAACTTTAATGGTGGGTCGGTTTGCCTGCAGCACCATGTTGGGGACCACATTTGCATGCTGCCACATATCATCAAGACTCATTGAAAACCCAGCTTGACGGAATCATGAGCCCACCCCCCTTCCAAATCAAATGGCCACACCGACAGCTAATTAGACCAACGTGGATCCCGACCGTGTATAACAGGCCTGGCGAACTGTATTTCAATCACTATTTCCAGGATTGTGCGGGCAGTGTCTGTCTACCTTTCTCCGCACAGCATTCACAGATGCTCTAACTCAATCCCAGTGCTGGTTAGGCAAAGCCAGCAGGAAAGCAAGGGAGAAAGGGTCTGGAAGGCACACGATTGACCTGGGGGGTGGGGGGGTGGAGACGGCAGTGACATTACAGAAAGGCAAGGGAAGGGGCTGGGCACAGGCTTGAATGGGAGTTTCTGACTGGAGAACACATGAGGGAGAGGGTAGGCAGAGGCACATGACTGTGGGGGATCACTGATTGGAGAACAGAAAGGAAATAATGGGCAGACACATGACAGGGTCATTAGAGTTCCTCAGGACTAAGGGCTATAAGGAGATTGTGGAAAGGTGTGAAATTAAAAAAATCAACAGTGATTTCATTAATTGGCAGAGGAGCTCGAAGCACAAATGGTCTACTTTAGCTCCTATTTCTTATGTTCTTGAATAATATTTGACACAGAATCAATGAATGATGTATCTTTTTTTTAGAATAGCGTCAAAAACAATTTACAACTTTAAGTTAAATTAATATTTGTATTTGTGTGTTGAGGTGGTTCTAGTTTCATTTAATTTTTTTTGTGAGCTTGGTGCCAGGAAGTTTAGAGACTCTGTTTGTATAAACTGCTTTGTTAATGAAGTTTTACAACCCTGGGATTGAAGAGATGGGCTACAAAGGGATCAGTAGTTTAGTGAATTCAGAAAATTAGGCTGTTGTGTAACGGCAGGCGTCTAGGGGCAAATGAAGCAAATGCAGAACACAAAGAAAGGGACACAGGCAAAGTCAGAAGGGCAGTTCAATCAGTGTGTTCATGCCAGAGAGAGGCAGAAGCTTTAAGCTCCCTAGTAAGAAATCTCGCATAACTGCTAGAAAACTGAGTTCCAAGAGCTCATGTGTTTGCTCTGAAGTTGAAGTAATCGAGAGTTCAGATTGCAGTTTGTGTTGTTCAGGGAGAGATACCAGTTGGGGAAAAGTATTTAATGAATGCTTAGAAATTCACTGAAAATTCACTGTTTGTAACTGAGCAAGAAGCCTTGGTGCAGAAATAGTGGTAAATCTTCACTGGGGCTTTGTGTCCGCAAGGGTATTAATAGGATAAAAGTAATAGTTTGAATCATTTTCTGGTGTTTGTATTGAAATATTTCCAACCATTTTGTCTAGTTTAATACATGTTTTATTCTTTGTGCTAAAAGAACACTGGCCAACTGATGTGAATGTGTCCAGTAACTGGCATTCTTAGTTCCTAAAAAAGAAAGATAGTTAAGAGCTGTTAGGCCAGGATTGACTGGGAGACCTGGCTCGTCCAGTATTGAAGCAATAGCCGATCAAAGAAGTAGATTTTGAGGAAAATCTCAGAAAGTGGAGATGGAAGTGGAGAGGTGAAGTGGTTTACCGGGGTTGGGGGGGGTGCAATTCTGGAACTTAGGGCTGTGGCAACTGAAGGCACCGCAGCTAATAGTGGAATGATGAAAATCAATAAAGCAAAAGAGGTCATATTTGGAGGAGCTCAGAGATCACAGAGGGTCATGAAATGTTTAAAAGAGCATTATTCAGCTTTTAGAATGTCAGTGGAGAGGCTGTTCACCGTTTGCAAAATTTGTATTTCTGCATTTGCCTTTGACATAAATCTCGTCAATTTAGATAAATGTTTCCCTTGTAACTTGGTGAAATTGTTCTGCTGATTTTCCAGTCTCCCAGTTCCATGTTTCCCACCGGTGGGAGGTGGTTTGTTGTTTCCCAGCAATAGTCACTATCAATGGGAATTCCCATCAAAGTCACCCCATGCTGGCGAGAAACCTATGGGCAAGGGCATGCTGTCGGCTGAACCGCAGAATCCCACTACCGTGAACTGCCAGAGAATTCCAGCAAATATACCTCACATTAATTTCAGCCGTCACTTTAGTGCAACTTACTGCAAAGCAGCTTTGGATAGGTTTTTTTTTGCACATTTTTAATCAGCTTCTGCCAATTTTATTTATAAAAATGTGCCTGATCTGTCACAGAATGATCTCATTGGATCTATTCACATTGCTGTGATTGCCTAATTAACAAATCAGAATGAACTCATCTCTTCAAGCACCTTCACCTCTTTTTTCAATTATTTGCTTAAACTACAAAATTACATTTTCAAATGTGGCAGGAACTTTGTACATCGGTTGCACTAATATCATTGGACGAACACATTAGTTTTACACGCAGAATGCTCACTCATTATATAACATATCACTGGCAGCTCAGTGGCACAATGGTTAGCACTGCTGCCTCACACTGCCAGGGATCCAGATTCAATTCCAGCCTTGGGGGATTCTCTGTGTTGAGTTTGCACATTCTCCCCATGTCTGCATGGGTTTCCACTGAGTGCCTCTGTTTCCTCCCACCATCCAAAGATCTGCGGGTTAGGGGGATTAGTGGGTTAAATACATAGGGATAAAGCCTGCGTGGAATGCTTTGTTGGAAAGTCAGTGCAGAACGCAATGGGCTAAATGGCCTCCTTCTGCACTGTAGGGATTCTACGTTATGCAATTTTTATTTCCAGACATTGGAGAAAATTATCTGCCTCTACCCATACCCTTCCCACTCTTTCCTCCACACCCCACGCCCCCCCACCATTTGTTTGTATTAAATGTCTGTAATACCATCGGCAACAATGTTAAAAATGTAAAATCTATTAATTGAAAAATGTTATGTTGTTCTTACTTCTTAGGCAATCCCTCAGGATTGAGAATTAATTGCTTCCACTCAAGTTTGATGGCTGATAAGCCTTGAGGGCTCTGACATTCCAAATCTCAAACTTTGTTTTGACGAGTGGAAGATGCCTGATTTTTATTTTAACATGGCACAGTCAGAGCGTGCCAACTACCACATATCCTCAGCAGAGTGGGCCATGGTCTAATGACAAGTGGGTTCTAACATGAGACATCAGCAGAACATTTTCACCAAGTCACAATGTATACTCATTTGTATAAATTGACAAAGGAAGCTCGAAACTGTTTTCTTTAGAGCAGAGAAGGCTGTGGGTGCACCTGATTGAGGTGTACAACATTATGAGGAGTACAGAAAGGATGAACAGGAAGGAGCCATTCCCCTTCGTTGGAGGGTCAATAACGAGGGGACATAATTTTAAAGTGGGAGCAGGATGTTCAGACAGGAATTGAGGAAAAAGACTTTTCATACTCAGTGTGGTGGGAGTCTGCAATGCACTGCCTGGGTGGAGGTGGGAAACCATTTAAAAAGTACATGGATGAGCACTTAAAATGTAATAATATTGAAGGCTGTGGGCCAAGTGCTGGAAAGTGCAATTAGTGTAGATCTAGTGTAGTTTTACCAGTGCAGGCTGGATGGGCCAAAGGGCCTCTTCTGGACTGTATGACTCTACGGGCGGGATTTTACGGCATTGCTCAGGAGAGACTGGAAATTTCCACCCGAGATCAACAGGGATTTCCATTGTCGGACCCTCACCCACACCGATTCCGTGACGGGCGAGGTGGTAAATTCCCGGCCCATGACTTTGTGACTCCAGGAGGACATTAAAAATAAAATTAGCGAGCGTGTCAGCGATGGTTGATGGAGTTCAATGTTGGGAATGTGAAGTATTGGACTATTTTCTCAGAGATCCTTCAAGCTGTTGAGGAGTGAACTCATTTGTGTGCCCGTGCACACAGATCATTGAAAACTCATGCATAGGTTCAAAAAGTAATCAAAGAGGAAACAGAATGTTGAATTTCATCTCTGGGAGACTGGAGTGCCAAATCCTTTGTACAGATTGACGGTCAGACCCATCAGAATTACAATATGTGGTTTTAAGCAGAACAACTCAGGAAAGATATCTTGGCTTTGGATGGGGGAGAAGTGATACACGAGAATGATACCACAACTTAAAGGGCTATATTATGAAGATGTGATTTAGATTTCTCTGAGCTTAGAAGGTTGAACAGTGATCTAATCAAGTCCTTTAAAATGCTAAAGGGATTCGATGAAAGAGATATGGAGAAAAAAAATATTCTATTCAGGAATCCAATACAGATCCAGGGAAACTCTGTGGACTCCAGGGTTTCTGAATTTCACCAGGGCATTTTGAAGGTGTGAACAGGGATGGGTCATGAGCCACATCCTGTATTCCCAAACTTGACTGGTTCCATTCTATGGATGCACATGCCCTAGTCCTTTACATTTTATAGGGAACTGAGCCAGCTTTTCAAAGGGGCATAGTTTACTGCACCTCAGAACTGTCATGAACCATAGTCTCTATGAGGGAACTACTTGAAAGATAAGTTCAAAAAATCCTCCTTAAGCCACCATCCCCATTCCAAGGGGTGTCCCCACCTTTCCAACATGGCCCCCTATGTCAAAAGATGCCCACCACACACCATTATTCCTCATGCCCCCCATGTCAAAATGTTCCGCTCATCAACTTCTATGATTCCCCTTGTCCCCATACCAAGGGATCAATCCCCATGGACTGCCCATGGTCCCGCATGTCCTCCTCCATGCCAAGTTGTAGTATATCCATTTCTATCCACCCAATACTGTATAAAACAAAAGAATACTTAAGTGACAATAGAATGTGAAAAAAAAATTTTAAAGTCATTTATTTTACTAGGCAATAAATGTGTCAATTGTCCAGACCCTTTCAAATATCAATAGCTGAACTTCATGCACTTGAAACCTCTTTATTTTGTGTAATGAAATATTGTGAAATTGACAGCAAAGATCAGGGAAGCAGAGCTGTCACCAAGCAATGTTTTTTCCCTGGAGCTCAGGTGTTTCAATACTCTAATGGATGTCTGGGTTTTCAATCAAGAATGCAAAAAGATACTTGGTTGAGAGCCCTGAAATCAGTTAGAATACTGAGTTACTTGAGCCCCAGAGAAAACATTGCTAGACTGAAAGCTCTGATTTTTTGATCTAAGCCATCAATTGCACAGTGGCACAGTGGCACAGTGGCGAGCACTGCTGCCTTACAGCGCCAGGGACCCGAGTTCAATTCCCAGCTTGAGTCGCTGTCTGTGTGGAGTTTGCACATTCTCCCCGTGTTTGTGTGGATTTCCTCTGGTGCTCCAGAGGAATGATATGCAAATTAGGTGGATTGGCCATGCTAAATTGCCCCTTAGTGTCAGGAGGAATGGGGTAAATGCATGGGGTTATGGGGATAGGGAGTGGGATTGTGGTTGGTGCAGACTTGATGGGCCAAATGGCCTCTTTCTGCACTGTAGGATTTTACGATTCTATGGATTTTATGTATTGGTTGAGAGGTAGTAGATTTAGAATTAAGATGAGGAAGAACTACTTCTCACAGAGGGTGGTGGATTGTGGAACTCGCTGCCACATAGCGCAGTGGAGTCTGAAGCGTTGAATTGTTTCAGGAGGGAGATAGACATATTTCTAAGAAAAAGAGGGATATGGGGACGAGGTGGGGAGATGGACCTGGGGGAGATCAGCCATGAACTGATTGAATGGCAGAGCAGGCTCGAAGAGCTGAATTTGCCTACTTCTGCTCCTAATTCCTAGATTCCTATGTATTACAAAGATAGATCTTCAGTAAAGTATGGAACTTCAATTTACACATTCATAGAGGAATGTACAGGAGAATAGAAAACTTGCGCTGCACAGGATTGCTAAGCTTAACATGAACTGTCGCAGTCAATTCTTCCGGTGTGTGGCGAGTGTGTACAAAGCTGACAACAAATGGAAGTTAATGTGCAAAAGGAGGTAGTGCATTCAAAGCAATGAAAGTGAACTTCAAAAAAATGAAAAAAATGGACAAAAACTATGGTTAACTATTATTGCATTGTTTATGCCAAAACTAATACGTGTTTTTCTTTTGTCAAAATTCACATCAATTAGTAGACCTCCAAAAAAATAAGGGATTCATCTCTTTCGTCATCTGCTGGCAGCAAAGCCATAGAACATACTCTTGATAGCTGTTGTTTAAGCAGAACTGTCATATGCCTCATAACTGGGGTGAGATCCACAAACTGCCACTTAACCAAAGGCAGGAGTGCAGAGCTTCTTAATAACCTCCCTGTGGAGTTCCTTTCAGACAAACTTCTGCATCAGTATTCATCCATCAAAACTCGACTGCATTTTATTCCAGCCAGAAGAAGCACAGAGCAGGGAAGTGCTCACTGCACAGGTAATTAGGTTCCACATGTTTCATTGAGGCATTAAACAATTTGCAAATGGCAAAGAAATCTACACAAAGTTGCTGCGTCTCCCCATTGTTTGTCTCTCGTACCATTTTGATGCAATACTGCTGTCTCTAGTGGTGTCCCCCCCCCCGACCTATGTAAACAAAAAGGCTATTACATAAATGATGCATTAATGTTTCCAGTGGCACCTCAAGAAAAGATTATCCCTTTGGAATAATAAGGGACAGCATGTTGGCACAATGGTTAGCACTGCTGCCTCACAGCGCCAGGGACCCAGGTTCGATTCCCAGTTTGGGTCATTATCTGTGCAGACTCTGCACATTCTCCCTATGTCTGAGTGGGTTTCCTCTGAGTGCTCTGATTTCCTCCCACAATCCAAAGATGTGTGGGTTAGGTGGATTAGCCATGCTAAATTATCCCTTAGTGTTAGGGGGACTAGCTAGGATAAATGCATGGGGTTATGCAGATAGGGCCTAGATGGGATTGTGGTCGGTGCAGACTCGATGGGCCAAATGGCCTCCTTGTACACTGTCGGAATCTATGATTCTATGAAAATGTCGGCTGCATATTGCTCTTTGGCATCCCTCCAGAGAAAAGCCAACACAGGGCTTTGTCCAAGGTCAGGAAGGGTTGTTAAAGTTGAAGAATAAACGTACCTTTTAAATACACTGAACATCTAAAAAGACTGAAAAATGTTCTGACTAGTCATCAAGCCTGTCTCACCCAAAAATCATGCAATCTACATGCACCATAATGATACTGACTCAATCCCACTGTGGTGGATGTACATGAGCCAGCCAAAGGTCCATTGACTTCGACAGGAATTGCTAAATCTGGCAGGTAGGCGGGGCCTGAAGAACCCGCCCAGTGTTCCTACCGGTCCCTATCGCCGATAAAAAAAATTCTGATAACTTCAAAACAAATTCTTAAGAATTCCTTTCCAATTCCTGAAGAAAATCAAGCAAACTCTGGGGCTCCATGACTTGCAATATTTACTTACAGCTCACTCTTATCTACCTTCCATAACTCAAGGCATCAGAAGTCTCCGACAAATTTTTAAGCTCACACATACATAGCCGCTTCTACAAACACACCATATTCCAAAGTCCCAGGAGTTGACACATACAGAACTGTTATTATCTGAAGCAGTTGCAATATAAACAGGCTATAACTTTAACGTTGTGGCTTCATGCAAATGAATTTATGCTGCTATAGCATTGCAACGCTCAAAATATTCTGATTCGCCAGCCTGGAATTGCTATCACACTATCACAGCAAATGTAATTCAAAGTGCTTATGGCAATTTTTGCATGAACCATATGGACCTCCTGTTTGCATATGTGTTGTGGAATAAAACATAGCACACCACAAGCAAAAGCTCATAATTCAGTTGCTCCTGTTGCCGTGACACTTATGCATATCTCAGTGCTCTTTCAATATGTAATTGAAGCTCAGGAAGTTGAACACCCATGGTAGCAGAAGCACTAACTGACAGCAAGATAAATTGTATTGGGCATAGAGTAGAAACTATCATTGTGTTTTATAACCTCTGCATCTCAGATAAGTGGAACAATTGTAGAAATGGCAGTCATCTCCGAGTGAACTGGACAAATCTCCATTCCCTCCCGTGGCAATGTTTAAAATTTAATACCACCATCATTATTCTGAGCTCTGTGCCAGTGTTGCGAAACCCAACACAGAAAGCAGACTCCAGAATGTCCAGGGAAAATGACGGCCGATTCTGTGAAATTGTAACAAAGTCAAATTAATGGTTTAAAACTGAATTATGTATTGTGAGTAAAAAAGGCTGTGCATGTTTGATTGTTGACTGAAAACATTCACATTTGGGAGCAGCTGCACAAATATTAAAGTTGCATTTTTATAACATGGCATCAGATTTTAACATCCTTAGTATAGTTCCTTTGCTGTGCTATGTTCTCTAATGCAATGGCTGTTTTGGACAGTCAAGAGAATCTGAAATAAGACTGACACTTCAGCTGGTGCCTTCTGAGAGATCGAACAGTCAAAAATAGGAACTATTTTTTATTCAGTCCTGGGATCTGAGCATCACTGGCAAAACCAGCATATATGCCCATTTTTAATTGTCCTTCAAAAGATGGTAATAAACCTCTTTCCTGAACTGCTGCAATCCATGTCAGGTAGGTATATGCATACTGCTGTTAGAGACAATATTCCAGGACTATGACCCAGCAATAGTGAAAGAACAACATATCACTCTGGATAAAGATGATGTGTGTCATAGCCAGAAATCTGCAGGTGGTGGTGTTCCAATGCACCCACTGCCCTTGTCCTTATAGGTGATGGAGGTTGTCTTTCTAGACGGCGGTGGAGGTGCTGTCTAAGGATCTTTGGTGAATTGCTGGGGGTTGCATCTTGTTGATGGTACACACTGCTGCTTTTGTCTGCCTTATTATACCTAATAATTATACCTGGGTTTATGTGCCAACCCAGTAAAATCCTAGAAAATGCAAGGCAATTGACCTCTCAGTCCTGCCCACCTTGTGGAAGTGCATTGTCCTCTCATCATACCTGAAAAACCTGAGGGGCAATATGTCCCCTGAGCCAGATGGGATACATCCTAGGATACTTTGGGAGGCAAGAATTGAGACTGCGGAGACTTTAGCTTTGATCTTTGGGTCTTCACTGTCCACGGGGATAGTGCCAGAGGACTGGAGAGTGGCAAATGTTGTTCCTCTTTTCAAGAAAGGAAATAGGAATGACCCTAGTAATTATAGGGCAGTTAGTCTTACTTCGGTGGTAGGTAAGTTAATGGAAAGAATCCCGAGAGATAGGATTTATGACCATTTGGAAAGATTCAGTTTAATCTGGGATAGACAGCACAGGTTTGTGAGGGGTAAGTCCTGCTTCACAAATTTGATTGAATTCTTTGAGGCGACAGAGCAGTTGATGTCGTATACATGGATTTTAGTAAGGCGTTTGATAAGGTTCTCCATGGCAGGCTCATGAAGAAGATAAGGATGTGTGGGATAGAAGGAAATTTGGCCGCTTGGATAAGTAACTGGCTGTCTCATAGAAGACAGAGGGTGGTGGTGGAAGGAAAATTTTCAGACTGGAGGCCAGTTACCAGTGGTGTACCACAAGGATCAGTGCTGGGTCCTCTGCAATTTGTGATTTTTATCAATGACTTGGAACAGAGAGCTGAAGGGTGGGTTAGTAAATTTGCTGATGACACCAAGATTGGTGGAGTAGTGGATAAGGTGGAGGGCTCTTGTAGGCTGCAAAGAGACATTGATAGGATGCAGAGCTGGGCCAAAAAGTGGCAGATGGAGTTCAACCCTGATAAGTACAAGGTGTTTCATTTTGGTAGGACAAACTTGAATGCGGATTATAGGGGCAACAGCAGGGTTCTAAGGAATGTGGAGGAACAGAGAGATCTTGGGGTTCATATCCACAGATCTCTGCAGGTTGCCACTCAAGTGGATAGAGCCATGAAGAAGGCTTACAGCGTGTTAACGTTTATTAACAGGGGATTTGAATTTAAGAGCCGTGGGGTTATGCTGCAATTATACCGGATGTTGGTGAGACCACATTTGGAATATTGTGTTCAGTTCTGGTCATCTCACTATAAGAAGGATGTGGAAGCATTGGAGAGGGTGCAGAGGAGATTTACCAGGATGCTGCCTGGTTTGGAGGGTAGATCTTATGAGGAAAGGTTGAGGGAGCTGGGGCTTTTCTCTTTGGAGTAGAGGAGGATGAGAGGCAACTTAATAGAGGTTATAAGATGATGAGAGGGATTGATTCAGTGGACGTGCAGAAACTATTTCCTCGGGTGGATGTACCATTACTCGGGAGTATAAATGTAAGGTTCATGGTGGGAGATATAGGAAGGATGTCCGAGGTAGATTTTTCACCCAGAGAGTGGTTGGGGTGTGGAATAGACTGCCTGCTGTGATAGAGGAGTCGGATACTTTAGGTACTTTCAAGCGGTTATTGGATAGGCACATGGAGCACACCAGAATGACAGGGAGGGGATAGCTTGATCTTGGGATTGGACATAGCTCGGCACAACACTGAGGGCCGAAGGGCCCGTACTGTGTTGTAGTGTTCTATGTTCTATGTTCACACTGGTACCCTTTGCAAAATTTGCATCTGGTGTGGAGATGTCCTCCTATCCAATATGTTATCCCTCCCACCTCCCTGCCTGCCTTCAATAGGCAAAGAAAATTCAGCCTAGACTTAATATTTTAGGTTGGTAACTTTTCATTCATGATCGGATTTGGTTTACTTCTAAGTTATTTCAACATGCCAAATAGAAAATGCTCTGGGCACAGTTAAACAAATGGATTTTCTAAATAGTGAACATTGTCTTGGACCCTAGGGCTGGAATTTTGCCAGCACACTCACCTGAGGCTCGTAAGATCGTGCCCAAGGCCAATGAAGAATGCCATTCTGTGAGCGGGGTGGGTAATTCATTCTAGCTCCAATGACACTGCAAACTCTGCAAAGCCTGAATAAATACTGTCATTAATAGTTTCCTATGAGCAACTGTGTTGTCACATTTAACACTGCAATATTTGAATATTTAGATTAAGTCTATGTAACTTCAAGTAAATAATAAATAGATTAACTTGTAGATTAATATTTGCCAAATAGGCTGCAAAAATGCAGGATTGTGGGGGTTAAGATCCAATATATGAAGTGGTATTGTTAAGATAACAAAATGCCATCCTATGACAAGTGGCAAGATTTTGTGTATTGTATATTCATTGCATTTCCTTTTCAATTCAATGAATGTAACTTACAAGATATACTTATAAGGGCCACTGAGTGACAGAAGTGCATTCACAAACTTAAGGCCAGAACCTTGAATTTTAAGATCCTGCATCAATATTTTGTACCTTTCTGTGGCGCTCAATGCAAACGTGAGTTTGTTTTTTTTCAGGATTCAAACAAAGCTCACAAAAGCATCTGCAGCAAAACTTCATCTTTTTTCCAGCAATTCTTCTGAAAATCAGGAGGCTTTGAAGTGAAAAGCCTTAAGAAAGATATTTTTCCTTTGTATCATGATCCTGATGTATTGTATTACACTGGGATTCAGCTCTGACGACATGAGCTGAGGCCATGACATGTCTCACAGCCAGCATGTACACTGCCATCATTACGGGGCATTAGTGTCAAAGCTAAATCTGTGCCACCTTCATCTGTCCTGCCTGAAGGAACCTTTGCGCAATTGGAGAGTGAGGAGAGTGCATTAATTTAGTTAATGGAGTTATTCCTTTATATGAGTCATTTTCTTTGATTCAAATTGACTCCTCATGTTATTAAATCAGCAGAGATGGCTTGTGCTTTATGATAATCTAATAACAGATTATTTCAGTTTTATCAAACCGTCACAAATAACTTGCAAGTAAATTTTCCTCTTTTTGCTCTCAAGAAGACATTGTTGAACAATTAATTGTTCCAATTAATTTGCGCTTTCTCGGGGCGATGTGAAGAACAAACAAACCTCCTTGGGGATTATCAAGTCTTCGCTGTGGAAGAGCCACCTTTTTGATGAAATTATTTTCACAACTGCCTATAGAAATAAACATTCTGCTTGCATTAGATTTCACCTGCATTTTCTTTTTTCAATTTGTCGTTAACAAATAACATACTGATAACATTAATTCTGGTGAATCTTCGTTTTGTGAATGTGTTCACACAGCATTATTGGCCCATATGGTAATTAAGAAAATAACTATCACAGGCATGACTCTGTTATTTATTTTAAGCTTTACAAGGTCAAGAGTAATTCAGATTTTCTTCAATACCAATGGATATCTGCCTTACTGGACTGTGTCTTTATTAAAACTGAATGTAATATGGTTGCTTCCAGTCAGTACCTGATGGCGGAGGTTACTTGATGATGGTAAGTCTTTTACTACATGATTGTGTTTTAATCCAAACATTTCCCTTTTCATAATGAACAAAAAGTCAAATTTGCATGAACTATCATATCAACTGTGTGGTACCCACTTGTGCAACAACTCATTCATGAATTACTAACTGTTTGCTATTCTCATTGGCTTTTACGCATGCGTTGCACACGTGTGCCGTGATTTTGTGCCTCCATTTGCCATGGGCACAAACATGGGCAGCACGGTGGCACAGTGATTAGCCCTGCTGTGTCACAGCGCCAGGGACTCAGGTTCAATTCCAGCCTCGGGTCATTATCTGTGTGGAGTTTGCACCTTCTCCCCGTGTCTGAGTGTGTTTCCTCCAGGTACTCCGTTTTCCTCCCACAGTCCAAAAATGTGTGGGTTAGGCTGATTGGGCGTTATACACCGACCCTGGTGTCAGGGGATTAGTAGCGTAAATGTGTGAGGTTACGGGAATAGGGCCTAGGTGGGATTGTGGTCAGTGCAGACTCGATGGGCCGAATGGCTTCCTTCTGCACTATAGGGATTCAATGATTCTATCAATGCAAATGAGAATCTTGTCAGCTTGTGGGGAATGGGGGGGGATGGGGAGGAGGAAATCCCCTTATCCGGGGGGACTGGTTTGCCTTTGTGCGTGTCCTTTAAAAACAGCGCCCGAAGTTCTGTAGACTTTGCGACTCTATTAGGTCCGCTCCTGCCAGAGTGGCCACATGGGACATGCCAGGAGATTTATTTCAAGGAATGCTGCAAAATGTGGGGAGTAAAATTGGCTGTAAGTATCAGAAAATTCTGCCTCCAGTCAATGGAATCACGCAGGCCTCTTAATGATATTCATATGCTTTGTCATAAGTTGTTTGTTTGGGAGTATCATTCCCGTGGCGCGAAGTTGCTGTGATAACAGTTGCTCAATATTTTTTGTTGGGGGCCAATGGATCTCTGGAGCTGATGGTTGTTCTGTACACTGCACAGCTGATGAGATCCCATCTTCCTCATCGGCCACTAGCACTAAAAGAACAACCTCTCCAGCTGTGTGCAGATGTTTGCGATTGTGCTGGTAATATTCCATCATTCACATCCACGACGTATGATCAAGATGCCAACTGCTCTCCACATGTACCAAGTTGCCACATGGGCAGACTCCTGTCAAAAGCATTGAAGGTTTGTGCCTTGACTTGCTCTCCAATGCTCAACTCTGACAGTTGTATCAAAATGAAATTTAGCTCTCTGCCAGTTCACCTTACTTTGTTCACTCACAGCTATTATTACTGTCCTTTTCCTGGCTGGATATTACAGTCTTGTCAAAGTAAACAGCAATTTAAATTACTCCAGTTGAGATGAGTGGCGTGTGCTTCCCATCTATCACCTGGAATGCCAGATCTTAATTCTTGCCATAACATTGGGCTCTCAGATTAACTTGCCCTCTCAGTATGAGTATTGTGCATTCATATAGCCTCAGCCTTACTTTAGAGGGCTTCTTTTGGATCATCATGTTGAGTAGAGGTCTGTGAAGGTCAGGCTGTTCCATGATGCTTTCCTTCCTTGGTCATCATCTACCAGAACCATTTATCATCTATTAATCTGATGGATCTAAGCTGTTGCATTGTGTGTAGTGATTCAGCAGAACCTTCAACTGATATTTCTCCAATGGCCATCTATATAGGCCTGTTTCGTTTTTTTCTAGCCAAACACGTGTGTGCAAAGTGATTTGTCTTCTTAAATTTAGAGTACATTTCCCCACACTGGACGCTACTTATTTCCTTTTCAGTGATTTGTTTAGCAGTTTCTAGAAGCTGTGAACATTTCTGTGTTCCTCTTCCAGCAGCTGTGCTTCTTTACAGTTCTTCAAAACTCAATCTCAGCTCCACTCCTGACACCATTTTACATATTCAAACAGTACAATGTTTATTGTACTCTAACTCTATTAGAACAGAATGCAACATGGCTGCTTGCAGTCAATGCCTCATGCCCCCTTCTATTCAATATCACTCTGTGATTGCAGTACCAAAACACCCCAATGCCAGTCAGTGAATAGTATCAAACTGATATTGAATTGGCTAATAGGCTATCACACTTCCTCAAAGTATTTCTCAAAGACCAGATATCAAAGGATGACAGTTTGGGTGTGATGATATGCTTTAGAACACTGGATATAGACTACAGCAAGCCAGGTAAGACCTTTTGTACTTGGTTGCATTTCAATCCAAACAACATCTATGATGGGATTTGGAGAGGAAGGGGGAGTGCTAGGCTTGTGCAGGCACTAATATGATCACTCCATGGCTGGAATTTTCCAGCCATTCACACTGGTGGGATCGTCCAGTCCTGCTGACAGTGAACCCCTGCTGTGGGTTTCCCATCAGCCTGGGGTACATTCAATGGGAAATCCTGTTAATAATGGTGGGAACAGAAGATCCCACCACCATCCAATACCTCCCTATCACGAAACACACAGTGAGTTGTGCAGAAAATCCCGTCCCTTGTATCAGTAATACTACATTGGCCCAATGCACACTTCCACAAAGAAAAAGAGTCCATTAAATAAAGTTAGCAGCGACAGGGAAGTGAGCCGTAAGAGTATTCCTTCATTATGTGTCAAACATGGCCTAAATGTTCTTTCATAAAGACCATTATTATTGTATAACGCACTTGTACAGTTCATGTATTAAAACAGCTGAATCTTCTCATTAATCCTAATATTACATTTAAATATTCCAACGTCAGGACTCAGTTCCAGCGATCTGAAGTCAGCCACGACCTGAAAAAGTGAAGAATCAATTACAAATATTACCAAGACACACTAAAGCAACTCATGCGTGGAATGCTGACTTAACTGGACACCGCCTTGTATATCCTGAATTAGACGTGGCTCAGTTGGTAGCACAACTGCCTCAGAACTGAAAGATTCAAGTCTCAGTCCGGGGTGTGAGCACCAAAACCAAGGCCGACACTCCAGTGAGGAGCTGAGGGAGAAATGTACTGTCGGCTGAGACATTAAACTGAGTCTGCCTGATCAAGTGGATGAAAAAGATCCTGTGGCACTATTTTGAAGGACAGCAGGGGAGTTTATTCCCAACCTCTAATCAACAGCACAAACAAACAGATTATTTAGTCATTGCTATTTGTTGAGCGCAAATTTCTTTTTATTCATTTGTGGGACATGGCCGTCACTGGCTGGCCAGATTTTATTACCCATTCCTAGTTGTCCTTGTTCAGAGGGCAGTTGAGAGTCAACCACATTGCTGTGGCTCCAGAGGCACAAATAGGCAAGATTAGGTAAAGACAGCAGATTTCCTTCCTTAAAGAACATTTTTTTTTAGTTCATTCACGGGACGTGGGTGTCGTTGGCTGGCCATTATTTATTGCTCATCCCCAGTTGCCCTGGAGAAGATGGTTGTGAGCTGCCTTCTTGAAATGCCTCAGTCCATGTCCAGAATGCCATTAAGGAGGGAATTACAGGAGTTTGACCCAGTGACTGCAAAGGAATTCTGATATATTTCCAAGTCAGGACATTGAGTGGCTTGGAGGGGAACTTGCAGGTGGTGGTGTTCCCATGTAGCTGCTGTCCTTGTCTTTCTAAATGGAAGTGGTCATGAGTTTGGAAGGTGCTGTCTAAGGATCTTTGGTGAATTGTTGCAGTGCATCTTGTAGATAGTACACACTGCTGCTACTGAGCGTCAGTGGTGGGGAAGTAGGTGGTTGTAGATAAGGTATCAATCAAGTGGACTGTTTTGTCCTGAATAGTGTCAAGGTTCTTGAGTGTCGTTGGAGCTGCACCAAATGGTTTTCCCAACGATCGACAATGGTTTTATGGTCATCAGTAGGTTCTTAATTCCAGATATTTTTTATTGAATTCAAATTCTACCATCTGCCATGGCAGGATTCAAACCCAGATCTTGATTAATAATCCAGTGATAACATCACTAGACTATTGCCTGTCCTGGCAATGATTACACTACAAAATGTGACCATATCAAAGCCTGGATATACTTCGTAAAATGATTATGCTTCAAAAAATGTGTACTTCATTTTAGATGCAAAGCATTTTGAGACCTCCAATAATCATTACAAGTGCTATATAAATGCAACTATTTTGTTTTTTTTTAACATTCAAACATTTGGGCTGGGATTCACTCAAAAAAAATTTGAAGTCCCCAATTTGTGTGAAAATGGAAGTAATTCCCATTGATTTTTTTAGCGTGAATTCCAGAAAGAATCTCTTACACTCTGAGCATTACGGGGTTCCCCAGCATGATTCACTCTGAAAATCAGGGGACGTGGCCTATTCCTGCTGGAGAGGCTGGCACTGCTGAGTGGGCAACTGACTAGGCCATGCGCATGCGCCAACCTGTCAACACTGGGATTGGCACCCACCACTATCCCCACCACAAAGCAGCCTCCCCATCACTGGCCAGCTCCACGACCCCCCATCACAGGCCTTCCGCCTCCCCCAGTCCCAGTTGTTGGCCTCCTGGGCCTCCCCAGTCAAGTCCCAATGTCCCCACACCCTGGTCAGCACCAATCTCCCGATACCACCCACCCTGGCAGTCCTGATTCCCATCCACCCCACTCCCACTGCCCCCGCACCCGCCACTGCAGCTAACCACCCCCCACCCACCGAGATGGATAGCCCAATCTGCCTGCGATCCCTGTGCAGAGTGGCAGCGGGATGCCCCACAAATCATGCCACCCAATAGGCCCTGCCCCCCTCTGGTCTTGCTCCCTTGAAACTGCCCGGTAGGCAGTGTCAAGGTGCCCCTTGGGCACTGCCTGTTTGCCCCTTGGGCAGTGCCAGGGGGCCAGGCAGGCAGTGCCTAGGGGACACCCCCCTTACCCCTGACCTCCTGGGGGGGTGTCTCCAGGTCCTGGGCCCACTAATCACCTTCAAGTGCAGTTTATCATAATGTAATCAGTTCTGCGCTGATGACACTGAAAAACGTTGCCATGGGGACGCACGGAGGCCAAGGCTGCCCAGCAGAAAGCCCATGAAACGGCCTCCACTAGAACAGCACAGTGGGCTGGGAGAATTGCCCCTTTACTATTCCATATTTATGGCCCTGAATTTAAAAAAGGGTCGTTTGAAGGTATAAAACAAATGGTAATATTAGAGAAAGGAATATTACAGAGGGAGTTTTGCTCAAATTCAGATCACTCTTTAAATAACCAGCATCCATCCCTGGATTAAACATGATATTATTCATCTCTACAGGTAAAGTTCTGGAAAATTTATCCATTTCCTTTCCCACTACAAGAGGTAATCAGGCAAAATTCTAAAACATCGATTTAAATTTGCAGCCTTGCCTTTGAAATTGCTATTTCAAAGCTCAATGTGGCTTTACACGATCTGAGTAGCTCAGGAAGCTCTTGAGGGTATTTGATCATCACCAACTGTTTAATTAAAGGGCTTTTTGCAGAATGGTGTACCAGCTGCGAGGCTGACTTCCCTTCCAGGAGAGTCAGCATCAGATCAGTGTAGCGCGTCATTCTAGCGTGTTAGATTGCAGTACTTGTCTCTGCACAAGAGAGAACAAATAGGGAGATAAAAGAAACAAGAACTAAGGTACAAGCCAGGAGCTTGTGGGAGGCTTCCAATCTCAAGAGCTTGTTAGGTGCAGCTTTCTCCTGCAAGAAAGCAGAAAAGGATTAGGTATACAATCAAGGGAGAGAAGGGAGGTTCAGCCAAGTGCTGAGTTCACCAGCTATCTTGAGTCCATGATCATTTGTATGAAGTCGCTTGTGTTGGCGGTATGATTGGTTACAAAAGCACAATACTGCAGGTGCTGGGAATCTGGAATGGAATCATAGAATCCCTATAGTGTAGAAGGAGGCCATTTAGCCCACACCGACAACAATCCCACCCAGTCCCTATCCCCCATAACCGCATGTATTTAACCTGCTAATCACCCTGACACTAAGGGGCAGTTTGCCACAGCCAATCAACCTAATCTGCACAGCTTTGGAGTGTGAGAGGAAACCTGGGGGAAACCCACGCAGACACATGGAGAATGTGCAAACTCCACACAGACAGTAACCCAAGGCCGGAATTGAACCCAGATCCCTAGCACTGTGAGGCAGCAGTGCTAACCACGTTCCGCCCCTCAGATCTCTATGCAGAGTGCCAGTGGGACCCCTCCGCTCCTAAAAAAAGCAGAAAATGCTGGAAATACCAGGGAGTATCTGTGTAGAGAAACAAGAGTCAATGGGGTGGAGGCAGATGGCAGGAGACAGGAAATTTCCCAGCTTAGGGAGAAGTGCCTGTAAAAGGTGGATTTTTGTTTTAAGCTAACTGGAGTTAAGCCTGCTGCCCCCAGAAACAGTGCAAACACAACCATAGGAGTTGCTGAGTGCCAAGGTGGGCTAGTTCAAAGGTGCACTTTGGTGCTCTGGGACATTGTGCAAGTTATTATTAGGCCATCCCTCACACCCTTTCACCACTACCATGCATCCCCAAGCCCCATCCAGGACAACCTATGCTCCTCTATCCACCTCCAATGGCTTAGTATACCCTCTTTCCCAACATTACCCAGAATGGTCCCTCATGATCTCCAGGGTATTCATCTCCATCCACCCACAATGGACCTTCATACTCTGCTTGCCAAGCTATGCACTTCTATACTCATTTACCCAGTACATGCTCCATACAGAATGAATAACCTCGGGTAGCACGATGGCACAACGGTTAGCACTGCTGCCTCACAGCTCCAGGGTTAGGTGACTGTCTATGTGGAGTTTGCACATTTTCCCTGTGTCTGCGTGGATTTCCTCCGGGTGCTCCGGTTTGCTCCCATAGTCCAAAGATGTGCAGGATTGGCCATGCTAAATTGCCCCATATTGTCCCAAGTTGTATAGGTTAGATGGAGTAGACATTGGAATGTGTGGGGTTATGGGGGTAGGACAGGAGAGAAGACCTGGCTAAGATACTCCATTAGAGAGTTGGTGCAGACTTGATGGGCCAAATAGCCTCCTTCTGCACAGTAGGGATTTTATGATCCCAGAAACCCAACTCTCCACTCACCTGATGAAAAGACAGCTCATACTACTAAATAAACCTGTTGGACTTTAACTTGGTGTTGTGAGACTTCTTACAGTGCCTACCCCAGTCCAACGCCAGCATCTCCACAATATAAGAATGTAAGCACATAAGAAATAGGAGCAGGAGTAGGCCATCTAGCCCTTCGAGCCTGCCCCGCCATTCAATAAGATCATGGCTGATCTGTCGTGGCTCAGTTCCACATTCCCGCCCTCTCCCCATAACCTTAATCCCCTCGCTTATCAAAAACCCATCAACCCACATCTTAAAAATATTTAGCGAGGCAGCCTCCACCACCTCAACGGGCAGAGAATTCCAGAGATTCACCACCCTTTGAGTGAAGAAGTTCCTCCTCAACTGCGTTCTAAACCGCCCCCCTTTATCTTGAGGCTGTGCCCCCTAGTCCTACTGTCCTTTCTGAGCGGGAAGAGTCTCTCCACCTCTCTCCTATCCATCCCATTCATCATCTTATATGTCTCAATGAGATCTCCCCTCATTCTTCTAAACTCTAACGAGTACAAGCCTAGTTTATTCAGCCTCTCCTCATAGCTCAACCCCCTCAACTCCGGTATCAGCCTAGTAAACCTCCTCTGCACTCCCTCCAAGGCCAAAATATCCTTGCGTAAGTACAGCGACCAAAACTGCACACAGTACTCCAGCTGCGGCCTCACCAATGCCCTATACAGCCGCAGCAAGACCTCCCTACTTTTATATTCAATCCCCCTCGCTATGAAGGCCAGCATCCCATTAGCCTTCCTGACCACCTGCTGCACCTGCAGGCTGGGTTTTTGCGACTCATGCACAAGGACCCCGAGGTCCCTCTGCACCGTCGCCTGCTGCAGTTTTTCGCCACGTAAGTAATAGTCCTTCCTACCATTATTCCTACCAAAGTGGACCACCTCGCACTTACCAACATTAAATTCCATTTGCCATTTCCTGGCCATTCGCCCAGCCTATCTAGATCCTTCTGCAGACTCTCCACACCCTCCGCGCAATTTGCCGTTCCACCAATCTTGGTGTCATCAGCAAATTTCGACACCCTACACTCGGTTCCCTCCTCCAGATCATCTATATAAATGGTAAATAGCAATATGATGTTTCCACAATGACAGTGGTGTATTTTGGAAGTATTATTCAGTTTCTTTACAAAGAAAGCTGGGAAATCCAGCTCAAATTCCATTTATATAAAGCAGGGCAGGTCTGTGTAAGGAATACTTCTTAAGTGGCACTGCATAGACAGGGCCTGATTTTTAAAGATACTTTTCCAGAATTATAGTAGTTTTATGGGTTTCTTACTTTTATGTTATGCAGAATTTAAGACACAGATAAATCTTTTCATAATCCACAGAAGGTGATGGTATTGTCACTGGACTAGTAATCCACAGACCCGAGGTAATACTCTGGAGGTTTGGGTTCAAATCCCACTACGGCACATGGTGAAACTTGAATTCAATAAAAATCTGGGAAAAGTCTACTAATGCATATAAAGGAAAGCATGAAAAATATGTGATGGAGAAAGGAATGGAAGATTATGCCGATAGGGTGAAATGAAGAGGGATGGGAGGAGGTAGATAGATATGAAGCAGTTGGCTTATACCACTGGATTTTATTCATTCATGCAATGTGGGTGTTTCTGATTGGGCCAGTATTTATTGCTCATCCCTAGTTGCCCTTGAAATTGAGGGGCTTTCTCAGGCCTTTTCAGAGGGCACTTAAGAGTCAACCACATTGCTGTGGATCTGGAGTCACATGTAGGGCAGACCAGGTAATCCTTGTTGTAAAGTAAAAGGCCATCTGGTTCACTAATATCCTTTAGAGAAGGAAATCTGCCCCCCTTACCTGACCTGCCCTACAGAGGTTGGGATGGTAACCTGGAGTGTGGGGCGAACTAGTTGGGGAACTGCCCTGAATGGGCAGCCAACGTTTGTAGTGGGGAGCGAGTAGACTGAATAAAGATCTGTGTTTCTTGATGTCTGGCTGTGGAGTAGTTATTGAGGAGAAACTTCAGCACTCAGAAATTTAACAGGAACCATTGCGAATGAACTCAATGGAATTTGTTGCAATTGTGAAATTGGAAAATGGGTTGCATTTCTGTGGAACATTTACAGATCTATATTTTAGCAAATCAGTTTGCTTAAGTTGCCTATGAGTCAATGTGAGCAGTGTGATACTTTAAATCTACCCATATGAGCAAAATAAATTTATATGTGTGACACGCCGTAAGCCAGACTTTTAAATAGCACCACAGATGATGACACTGAAAATTTTAAAAAACATTTTCAAGAAAGAAGGAATGACAGGACGGTGATCGAAAATATCACAGACACGGGTTACCTGCCTGTGCAGATGGAATTCAGTATGTTTGAAAGGAGTAAACAGAGGCCAAGATGTTCAAAATGCTTTTTCTGCAACATAAGTGGCAAGTTTCACTCTTATGGCAGATTGCTCCATGACAGCAATGTGAACTAAATTCCAATACCCATGTTTCATTCAATACCTTACATGGTTTGCTATTTTAACTACCTCACCCTAATTACAGGAACTTGTAATTTCATTATTATTTCATTATAAATTCATTAATTTCAATTGCATTTTTATTTCAGTCTATGCCACCCTGCCCTGCTGTTTCAGTGATTACAAAGGGACCTAAGCTTTTGCATTCCTTCATTTAAAAAGTACTGACGCTATTCCTGAAGGAAATAAAGTTGAAGAATGACAAGCTTTAAATTCAAAAACTCCAGACACAGGGCAGGATTTTCGCTTAACAGACCTTCACATGGTCCATGTCCTGCCCACTATGATTCCCGTGGCAGTCGGGATGGGAAGATCCCGCACAAGCATTTTTTAAAATTAACTGTCATTAATTCTGTGGCCAGGTATTCTTAAATACAGCCTGTAAATTCACTGGCGTTCAGTGTTACTTTTCTGTTTCTGTCAACTGGTAGTCAGCTCAATAGAAATTGAAGTAAACTCTTGATACTTCTATGGAGAGAGAATGGAGCCAATGTTTCGAGTCTGGATGATGTTGGCTCTTCTTCCACTGATGATGTCAGAGCTGCTGAGGTTTTCTAGCATTTTCCGTTTTTGTTTCAGATTCCAGTATCTGCAGTATTTTGCCTTTATCATATTACTCCTTCATGTATATAGCTTAGAATTTACAGAATGATTACATGCTCCGTTAAGTGTTAGGCTAACAAAGGATGTGGGCAACTTCTATTGCATTCATGTATTACTTACTCAGTGTGGGAGACAGCAGCATGACAGTTGATTTTGACAAACTTCAAGAAGATAGTTCTTGAGCAAAGATGTGTTGATTTTGTCTTTGCCAATCTGCACGTCAAACATGAGACACGTTAAGCTTAAAGGCTTTTATTTCAAGTAAAATTTACTTTTTCTAAGTTCACATTTAATTCGATGTTTGTGTTGTTCCACATGTTTTAGTTAGAAGGGTAATAAGGTTCTGCAAGTTAACAATCCCCACTCCAAGAGTTCAGGTCTTTCTGATGTGTGACTTCACTTTGTTGCCAATGGCAAATTTCAGCTATTAATTTTCTGTTCTACAGAATATTGATCTTGTCTACTAATCCACAAGTGACCTACAAATCCATAAGATTGAGGCTGGAACACTGAAGTCTAGTCACTCTGTAGAAGGAAAGGTCAAAGATCAGCTTAGCTTCTGTCAAAGTCTAAATAGGCTGTCAATTCTCTTTTGACTTTCCCACTGAAGTACATTTATAATGTTCTTGGAGGGCAATATGAAATCACCACCCTACTGGCTAACTAACAGGTTGAATGGGGCAACATGGGAGATTGCGTTTGGCTATTCTTCTTTCCGCGCATACTGGAGTCATGATTTTCTCTAATGTTTATAAGAAAAAAAAATCAATTTAGCAAGTGTTTGCAAGAATGGAAAATGCTAATTTGGCTATAAGGGAGAACATAGGACAGGGTGGCCTGCCTCCTATCAATCAAATGGGGCTTGATTTTCAGAATGTATGAATTGACAAATGTGCACAATTTATATTAAAAGCCTTATATGAAAAGTTATTGTAGACCACATACTTTCATATTGTAATATTTGTTACATGCTATCTTTTAACATGGGAATTCTCTTCATAATCCTTTACAATTGAGCTTCCATATCTAAACAGTTGCTCGACACTATTGATAAACCAATTAATTCAGTCTTAAAGGCTTTTCCAAGATATTTTGGAGCACCATTTTTCTTGGTTATTCAAACAAGCAATGTCCAGAGGGTGGTTTAAAATAAAATTAAAACATTTAGACTTTAATAGATTTCAAAAGATGATTAAATCTATCCATGAACAGCAACACAAGTGCTTGTTAAATGATTCCTTTGCTTATAATTGGAAAGAATATTCGAATATTTAGAGAAAATATTGCTATGATTTGGTATTAAAGATTAAGGCCTGAATTTTACCACTTTGCCCGGTCCGGTATCAGTGCGGACAAGGCTTGCAGTACGGAAATCTCCATTGATCTCAGGTGGGATTTTACGATCTCACCCAAGTGAGATCTCAGTAACACTAAGTTAAAAATCCCGACCACTGAACCACTTTTGGAGATTACAAAATATTTCATAAACTCATATTAATACTCATCCACTGAAGATTTTAGCAATTCATTTTTGCTTCTGGAAATTTACAAAATACTGTACAAATCATAAAACTCACAAATTGAATTTAAAATGCCAATAGCGTATTAAAATGTTTGATTCTACATTCATGGCGGGAATACAAATAAAATATTGTGCATCTAATCTTAACTCAGCTCCTGATTCTGCACTAATTAATTTTAAGCAAATTGTTTACTTTTAAATGTCTAAGATAATGAAATAAAAACAGGACCAGTGACTATTTAGATAGTATAGTCCCCCAGGGTGCAGGGTGCTAAAGGGGCTGTGGTTGTGAATGGATTTGGGAAGGACATGATGTGACAGTTTGGGTGCCAACCTGGACACCATCCAATCTACCCCCATCCCGTAATGTTATTTGGCCCTGGTCTCCCAGGTCCTAGCAACTCCCAATATTCAAAATAAAATCATTGTACAATTCTACTGGACCCAAGAATCCACCTCCAAAGACTTTTCCTGAGACACTCGCAGATTCTGGTACCTCCTCTCTGCTGTCTCTTTAAAAATACATTCCTTGCAATGGTCCTTTTAACTGGACTCTCTTTCTCAGCACTATCAAAATCTGGGGCCTTTTCTAATGTTCCCAGGTTCCGTAGTTACTCTCAATGCTGAAAATTGGAGCCCCTGTTGATACCACTTGGCATAATGCACCCGTTATAATTAAATGCCTGACTCACTGAGCAGCACAATGAGAGATTAGCTAGTGGTACTCATAATAAAACAGCATACGAATAATTGAGAATGCTCATTTACTCATAATGTTATCTCCTTTCTTCATTGAGCAAGTACTCAGACACAGTCTCTACTTCCTTCTCCTCTGTGGTAATATATCCACTCCTGATCATAATCCTAATCGTGTCCAGGAAACTTATTAACTTTTCTCATTGCATTGGTGGTGCGGTGTAATCCCGTTTTAAAGATTGATTTGGTCAGTAACTCAAATAATTACCATCAGCAATGGACTAATCTGTCAGGTAGATGGAAGTCACTGAGCTTATGATCCACAACGTTTTACTGCATTGCCTGAATAATATTGCTCAGCTATTTAAAATGTCAGGGATCTTGGGCAGCGCAATTATTGATCCAACTTCAGAATGCTGTTTACAAAACTAAATTACTGTAGATAGTTGAAATTTGAAATAAATCAGGAAAGGCTGAAAATGCTCAACATGTCAGACAGCCTCTACAGAGCGAAAAACAGAGTTAATGGGCCCAATTTTGACTCGCTCAAAACTCATTTGCTCACAAAATTAAAACCAGATCCTATCCTTTTGGCCAACTGTAATGATTTCAATGAAATCTTGGAGTATGAGTTCCCTGATTGAGTCATAATAGCCTGCCCAGTCAGGGACCCTCACCTGTAAGCAAAAGTGGAAATTTCAGGGCTACTGACACGTTTGATTGTGACTTTGTACCTGAAGCACTCTAGAATGGAATTGAGTTTGTAAATAAAGGGGACCTGGGGAAGGTTCACTGGCCTCTGAGGAGTTATTTCACCCATGATCTTTCATCAGACCATGAAGATGGGAGAGCCCAGGAGCTTTTAAGCAAGTGCCGGGCTCGGAAAAGGCAGAATGAGTGCAATAGGAGTGATCCAATTACAAAAGTCATTTGAGCTGATAATGCATCCAGTCCATTTACGATGGATTACGATGAGATCCGAGTGGGTGTAAATGGCTACAGCAGGACCAACAATGAAAGAAAGAAAGATGGAACATCTGTTGAGCAGGAAGATTCCCATGGCCCAAGAGTGTGTCTACATAAAGGCAGATCATCTGCTGGCCATAAACATGCTGCTTAGGTACATTGACCACGCTAAATTATCCTTGGTGTACCCAACCACGTACCAGAGTGTGGTGACTAGGGGATTTTTTTTACAATACCTTCAGTGCAGTGTTAATGTGAGCCTACTTATGATGTTAATACATAAACAAACAAACAAACAAAGTATCAATAAGGGATGTCTACTCCAGGTCCAATTCTATTTTTTATTTATTCTTTCACGGGATGTGGGCGTTGCTGGTAATGCCAACATTTGTAACATATCCCTAATTACACCTGATTTGAGTGGCTTGCTAGGCCATTTCAGTGACCAGTTAAGAGTTAACCACATTGTCAAGGGTCTGGAGTCACATGTACGGACCATTCTACACCTCAGGTGCAGCAAACCTCTGCCAGCAGAATCCTTAGTCTGAAAGAAAATCAAGATCTAAAGTGGCTGAAGTTAATATTAAAGTCAGAATCTATAAACTGCCAACCAGAAGGAGAGAGTCGTTGTTCCTCAGATTTACTGCACTGAGCTCCATTGGGATGGTGTAGGCGCTAAAGACAGAAAGGGCAGAATGAGAACCATTACTCAAAAAAATCTTGGCAGGTCTTGCCTCCTCTCTCTGTGATATATGGGCCAGAATCCTTCAGCAATTCACACCAACAGGATTCTTTGGCCTCGCTGCAGTGAATGGACTTTTGGCTGAGTGCCAAATTCTCCGTCCTCGCTTGCATCGGTGGCGGGGCCTGAATTCCAAACAGAATATTTTTGGGGGAAATAAGAAAAGGGGAAAATAAAATTTGCAATGAAAGTTTGTACCAGGCCACAAGGAAAATGAATGGTGAGTGTCCTTTTATTTGCTGCTTTTAATACATTCAAAATCTTAGGAAGACCATGTTGCTTTCATGTTCTGTGTTAAGATTTTCCATCAACTGCACAGATCAGAACATCATAAAGTAGTGGCATTGCAGGCAGCTCAGAGGAGGTTCACTAGATTGATTCCAGAGGTGAGGGGTTTGTCATATAATCTCTGGAATTTAGAAAAATGAGAGAAATCAAATTGAGGTATACAAGATGATAAAACGTATGGATAAAGTAGATGTGGAATGGATGCTTCCTCATGTGAGGCATTCTAGAACGAGAGGTCATAGTCTTAGGGTAAGAGGTAGCAAATTTAAATCAGAGTTGTGGAGAAATGATTTCTCCCCAAGGGTTGTGAACCTGTGGAATTCACTCCCCAAAGCGTGGTGGATGCTGAGACAGTGAGTACATTTAAGGAGGAGTTAGAGAGATTTTTAATTGGTAATGGGTTGAAGGGTTATGGGGAGAAGACAGGAAAATGGGGATGAGGAGCATATCAGCATGATCAAATGGCAGAGCAGACTTGATGGACCGAGTGGCCTAATTCTGCTCCTATATTTTACGAACTTAGGAATGCATGATTTTAACCCTGTTAAAACGTAAAGATTCTGAGTACCATATCCAAAATTTGCTGGTGTGCAGTATTGCGGGTGAGATGCAGAAGCTTAGAAAAACCAATTAAAACTACTTATGTTAATCTTGTTCTTCAACAATTACATTCTACATGTACAGTTTATGAAGCCCATTCCATCTGTCAAAGCAACATTGTCATCAATAACATATGGAGGCTGCCCTCTGTAGATTTTTCCACAAAAGAGGTAGAATTTTGATTTAGATTTGGATTGGGATGTCTGAGCTTCAGGCAGTGTGCATCCACATTTGAATTAATAAAATGTCCGTCACTTCTGACTACTGTATTTGCAGTTACATGTCGTTGTATTAATATGCATGTGGTGTCCAATTTCCTGACTAAAATCACACACATTAAGATGAAAAGGCTGAAAGTGAAATGTTTAATACATTTTCAGTAACCTTTCAATGTTGCAGATGCATTGTACTTTCAAATCCAACCATAAATGAGTAGCTAGCTGCCTGTCAATCATTGTAAATATGAATCATAGAAAATACTGACATCGCATTACCACAGGGCTGAACTGTTGCCCTTGAGCCTGATTAGCAGAAGTGTGCCTGGCATAAAATTTACCATGGGATATTTGTAACAAGCTAACAAAAATAATATGAAAATTAACCTCCCAATAGCTCAATGATTTATCAAAGAGTAGCTCCGTATGGAAACCAGCAGAGTCCTTGACTCAATCTTTGGCTTGTGGCATTCTAACTGATCATTGATAGTAAAACAGTACAGGTTCAACAATTAGCCTTCATACCTCTAGGTTAGGAGAGGGGAAAATAGACCCGGTATCCATCTCTGGTTACCCTTCAGCAATTCTTGCTGAAAAAGGTGCTTGTCGACATTATGCAAGAACAGAGTTGGGAGCAACTTTGATTCCCATATAGTTGAAAATGATTCTGATTATTTGAGTTGATTTGTTATTAGCGCGTGTATTGGGATACAGTGGAAGTATTGTTTCTTGCACACTATACAGACAAAACACACTGTTCATAGAGTACAAAGGAGAGAAAGAAAGGAGAGGGTGAACATCATTAAAAGTTTAAAGGAGTTAGAGTTAAGTTTTAAAAGCACAGAGTAGAGTTAAAGATGGAGGAGGGTGTGCTGGGGAAAACTCGTAAGGAAATGACTCACACCAGCGCCATCTTTTTTCTACAGTATATATTTTCAATTTACAAACTCCATAATTCTCAGTACCAAAAGCCAGCCAGAATGCAGAGGAGAGGAGTTGAGAATATCAGCATTTCTTCATATTAAAAATTATACATCAATTCACATTATCTATCATGTGGCTATCACACTTAATAGCAACACATCAGAACAGGAGTGCAACAACCAAAGAGAGTCATTAGAAAAATGAGCAGTATAAATTAACATATGACACTAACTAATCCTGAATGTGAATATACCAAGAAAACACAGCAAAAGACAAGTCATTGATAAAACTAAATGTTTTTTTCTCCTCTGCAGTTTTCTCCACACCAGCCCCTCACTCTCTTTCAGCTACTTAACTACAGATTATAAGGGAAGAGTTCAAATCTTTCAAAGCTGCATATTCCACAATGCCAAGATTGCATATAAATGAAAATAAGGTTTTTTTTCCCATTTTTGGCTACTTCAATCCATCATTTCAGAAGGGCCTCGCTGTCCCACAAAAGCCTACCTTAGATTTGACCAGAGCTCTTGCCATTTGCTGAATGTGGATCCTGCAGTCTGAGCATGTGCAGAAGGCACAGTTTCACAAACTGCCTCTGTAAGCATGTCTCTATGCAGTTGTCATTTGGTATGTGGAGTTCTATTATGCAAAGGTGTATAAAGAAAGTGCCTGACCTGACAGACGCATTGCTGCTGCATTTGTTGTTTCCTGCAACAACCTCACCTTCTTCATCCTTCTTCATCCACATGTTCATAGCTCCTTGAAAGTGGAGTCAGAGGTGGACAGGGTGGTGAAGAAGGCATTTGGCATGTTTGGTTTCATCGGTCAGAACATTGAATACAGGAATTGGGACATCTTGTTAAAGCTGTACAAGACATTGGTAACGCCACACCTGGAATACTGGGTGCAATTCTGGTCACCCTATTATAGAAAGGATATTATTAAACTAGAAAGAGTGCAGAAAAGATTTACTAGGATGCTACCAGGTCTTGATGAATTGAGTTATAAGGAGAGGCTGGATAGACTGGGATATTTTTCTCTGGAGCGTAGGAGGCTGAGCGGTGACCAGATAGAGGTCTATAAAATAATGAGGGGCTCAGGTCAGCTAGATAGTCAATATCTTTTCCCAAAGGTAGTGGAGTGTAAAACTAGAGGGTATAGGTTTAAGGTGAGAGGGGAGAGATACGAAAGTGTCCAGAGGAACAATTTTTTTACATACATGGTGATGAGTGTCTGGAACAAGCTGCCGGAGGTAGTAGTAGAGGCTGGTACAATTTTGTCTTTTAAAAAGCGTTTAGATAGTTACATGGGCACAATGGGTGTAGAGGAATATGGGCCAAATGTGAGCAATGTATCTTGCAGCCAGAAATGGGATCTATGGAGACAGGAACAGAGGCCCAACTCTACCAGTCAGTGTCGATATTGTGCACATTGATGCTGCTCATAATGATCTCTGTGACTGGATCCTTCTACAATTTTACATCTGGTCCTTCTGATCCCAGCTGAAGCATTGATGGGTTAGCAGAGAAATCTATGGGAAAGACTGGTAAGTGTAGCAAAAGATGGTTGAAGAGAGGACAAATCCACATTTTACAAAACTAGTAGCCACACTCAAAATGGCTTTCACAGATCCCAGGTCTTACAATGTTGTGTTTTTTATTTTTTAATTCTTTCATGGTTTGGCCAGCATTTATTGTCTGTTTCTCATTGGCCTTAAGAACCACTGCAGTCCCTGTAAGTACACCCATAGTGCTGTTAGGAAGTGTGTTCCAGGAGTTTGACCCAGCAACAGTGAAGGAACAACAAAATATTTCCAAATCAGAATGTTGCATGAATTGGAGGGGAACTTCTAGGTAGTGGTATTCTCATGCACCCATTGCCCTTGTCCTTCAAGGTGGTGGCGATCATGGATTTGGAAGGTGCTGGCAAAGGTGAGTTTTTGCAGTGCAGCTTGTAGAGGGTACACACTCCTGCCACAGTGCAGCAGTGGTAGAAGGAGGATGTTGAACTTGGTGGATGGTGGGGAAATCAACTGGGCTGTTTTGCCCTGGATGGTGTCAAGCTTGAAAGGTGGTGGGGGGTGTGGTGGGAGTGGTTGCTGCAGGGGGGTGGCGATGAGGGAGATTAGGGGAGTTGGTTGTAGCGCTCAGTTCAATTAGGCTGGCAAATCATTGACTTCTACTGGGTATTAACCAGTGTAACATTTCCTCAGACCACCAGAAGTTTAAACTTCCCAGGCAATTTACACAGACCAGAAGATTTGGGCCAGAGTTAACATTTCAGCTCATGACTTTTCTTCAGAACTGGGAAAAGTTGGAAACACAATAGCTTTTGCGTTGATGAAATGGGGCACGGTGGGGAATTAAAGGGATGGTCTGTGATAGGGCTGAAGACAGGAGACATCGGATGACAAAAAGAGTTTGCGGGTTTAGTCAAAGGAACTGATATACCTGATGGGGGAAATAAATAAACAAAAAAGGTTCTGGGGATGATGTAAATGGCAGTTTTGGGTGTAAGCACTTTCTGTCCAAAAGCTAAAATGAGAAAAACAAGTTTAAAATCAAAACCTGCAAAGAAAAAGAGACAAATCGGTGGGTAATCCAGAGATTATGGTCTATTTCTCTCACCACAGGTGTTGCCAGATCTGCTGAGTATTTCCAGCATTTTCTGCTTCCATACCACATTACACATCCACCCACCTGAGTAAAATCAGGTGTCACACATTGGAGCATTCTGCCTATTAAATTACATAATCTCATATCCAAAGCCTACACACTGTTTCTGCAGAGTAATGATCCACTGCATTTATGAGATTCAAAATAATATATCGGACTTTTCAAAAGGTCCAGCCAGAAACCATTATTATTTTCCACTATAAAGTAAGCATTTTATTGAAAAACCCACATTGTTGACCACAAATATGGATGATTATAGAAAACTCAAAATGACTTTCATGAGACCTGTAGGAGAGCTGGAAGATTTACAAAGAGAAAATATATATCCTTGAGTTGACATTGCAGGATAACGACGATTGTTATATTAGCAGTGATAATTAGCTGCACTGGTGGTTCCACGTTACTTTTACAATTCACAAAGGGCACAAGGTCTTTAGCTGAATAATTAGTATTTACATAAAACTCTGAACTTTCCCTATTTTATTAACATTGCTCTGTAGATGATGCTAAACAAGCTAAGAATATGAATTCATCCAATTAAACATTATCCTTTATATATATTCCTACTTTGCTCACCATTTATTTTATCTTTTGACAGTAAAATGTATTTCAGGATGGCGTAATGGCACAATGGGATAGCACTGCTGCCTCATAGCGTCAGAGACCCAAGTTCAATTCCAGCCTCGGGTCACTGTCTATGTGGAGTTTGCACATTCTCCCCATGTCTGCGTGGGCTTCCTCCAGGTGCTCCGGTTTCCTCCCACAGACCATAGATGTGTGAGTTAGGTTGATTGGTCATGCTAAATTGCCTCTTACTGTCAGGGGGATTAGCTAGGGTAAATACACGGGGTTATCGGGATCGGGCTTGGGTGGGATTGTGGTTGCTGCAGACCCAATATGCCAAATGGTCTCCTTCAGCACAGTAGGATTCTTTGGTTCTATGTTTCATCTTCAGTTTTAATGACCAGACAGCAAATATGACAACAGATATGGAGACAAACGTTTAACCTGCAAAAGAAATGCAGAAAAGCCAACTTATTTAAAATTCATGGGTTAGATTCTCCAGACTCTCAGCTGCATGTTTCCCACCAGCAGGAGGTGGTGTGTTGTTTGCTAGCGGCAGGATTCTCTGGTCCCGCTGCTGTCAATGGGAACTCCACACCAGCGGAAAACCTGGAGGCAGGGGTGTGCTGCCAGTGGGACCAGAGAACCCGCTGGCATGAACAGCCGGAAAATTCCAGCCCATGTATCTCAGGTACATCATCTCAAGTTGCATAAATATCACCGCACCCCCTCAACCCAATATCAGATAATCCATTGCATTTCAGGCACCCTCCCATAAATGTCCCTGAATTTAGCCATTCTGAACAGCAATTAACTCAGGGGCTGCACATCTCATAATCATTCACATCATTTAACGAAGACCTTGTCAAATGCTTGTGCATCCCACAAAGCAAGCAGGCCAGGATAGGTGTTAGGTTAAGTTTACCATGGGGGGGAAATGTCAATCACAAAGTGACCAACATGAAGAAATGGCTGCTCTCCAGGAACAATACACTGCAGGGGGTGACATTAACCAGGTGAGTCTGGGACTTTTGCCTCTCAGGAAAAGAGAATCCTGCCTTTGAGAGCTGTAGGCCAATCTAATTGGCTGGATGTTGAGTAGGAGCAAGTCATGGCCACTGCTGCGTCAGGGTCTGTTGTAAAGATTTTTAGTCTCTCACTAAGAAGCCTGGAGGCTTATACGGTTAAACAGAAGCCATTTATTTTAATCCATAACTATATACACATGCAAGCCACATCCCTGCACAGATGCTGTCTCCATACTGGCTCCTTCAGACTCCATTGCACACAGTCTACTATCATGTGGTTCTCTTATCATAGGCGGTCCCTGTCCTCTAGTCCCTTATTAACCTCTGTTCTGTCAAATACCCTTACACTAAATCTCCCCAATTTATTCCCCAAATATTTGTTCAATACAATCGTTCCTTTACTTGGGGAGGCAGTGGCCTAGTGGTAATATCACTAGACTATTAATCCAGTTAATGAATCGGAAACCCGGGTTCAAATCCCACCATGGCAGATGGTGGAATTTGCATTCAATAAAAAAACCTGGAATTAATAGTCTACTGATGACCATGAAACCATTCTCAATTATCGGAAAAACCCATCTGGTTCACTAATGTCCTTTAGGGAAGGAAATCTGCCGTCCTTACCTGCTCTGGCCTACGTGTGACTCCGGAGCCACAGCAATATGATTGACTCTCAACTACCCTCCAAGGGCAGCTAGGGAGGGGTAATAAATGCTGGCCCAGCCAGCGACGCCCATGTCCCACAAATGAATAAAAGAAACATGCCTTGCAGATCTTATTTGTTAAATACTCAATTTACATTTCCAGGTTTGCTTTACATTTTACCTGAGTGCCTGTGTGCAAATGCTCGCTGTGCTTTCAAAACTCAAATATATGCATTTCACTTCAATGAGTTAAAGTTCCAAGAACTAATTACATCCAGTGGCCTGGCCCATTACTCTCTCAGTTAAGCAATCCAAGTGTCAAATATGGCCTAGAACAAGTTCATGCAGTTTTAAATTTATTTATTAGTGTCACAAGTAGGCTCACATTAACACTGCAATGAAGTTATTGTGAAAATCCCCAAGTCCTTTCGGTGTACTCAAACACTCTGGCGCCTGTTCAAGTACACCGAAGGGAAAAGTTAGCGTGGCCAATGCACCTAACCAGCACGTCTTTTGGACTTGGGGCAGAAACCGGAGGAAACCCATGCAGACACAGGGAGAACGTGCAGACTCCACACAGACAGCGACCCAAGCCGGGAATCGAACACAGATCTTTGGTGGCAACAGTGCTAACCACTGTGCCACTGTGCTGCCAAGCAGGTGAAAGAACGTCTCCTTTTTCATTAGCTGTAAGGGCACCAAACATAAATGGAAAATTTCATTTCAGCTCCACGTTTCAGAACAACTTGCCAGCCTCAGTAAGATTCAATGTTGCTATTGGACTTTCTATATTTAGCCACTAAGACAGGTTCAAGAGATGTACTGTCCCAGAACTACACTATTACATAATGGCTCACAAAACACAACTGATATTCATAGAGATGTCCCTTTGGTATTGATTGTTTTTCCCTGCCTATAGTCCGTCACAGATTTGTATTTTACAAGCCAATTGAATAACCAATGCAAATGAAACCTCTGATCATAAACGATTTGCGTATCTGTGATGAGCAATTGCCTTTTTCTAGAGCAGCTGTATCTTCTGGGCATACAAAATTAATGCTTTTTCAAAAAAATCATATGCCAGATTTATTTCACTTGTTAGAGCAGGGTGTTGTAGCTTGGTGCGTTCAGTAGAATTCAGTGAGTAGGACAGCAGAATACAACTGCTGGAAGAATCCAAAGTGCATACATCAGATAAAAAGTTTAATTACAACTGGAACTAAAAGATTTTTTTTATCATAGCAATGAAGCAAATATTTCCCATTGACCATAAAAATAATCACATTATATAAATGCTTGTCAAAAGGAAATGACTTAGATATTTTCCTGCAGATCTGTCCCACCCTGATTATGTCGACTCCCAAAATCTACCCCTCCTCCTATATCCCCTCCAACAACCCTCAGCAATTCTTCACCCACCATCACTGAACCCTCACCCTGAATCCTCACCCACTACCCTCTTTAGCCCTCACCATCCCTTCCTATCACTAATTCCCCAAGTATGCCCTCCATAACATCTCAATGGACCACACAGATCTGCCCCGAACCCTCTTACTGCCTCCATGCACATTCCCCATACACCCTTGCACTCTAGCACAACCTTTCCCATCCTAACAATGCATGAGGTAGACAAAGCATATATGCTTATGTCTGTTTTTATAGTTAGTTTTACCTGGAACAGGTCACTAGCATGTTACCAAGGACTATAACTTGAGGGGATGCCACATTAAGACAACTGACCAGAAGTCTCTCATTCTTACTGCCTGCCTTAGGTGTATCAGTAGGATTTCCAGGTTGATAATCAACATGTTTTGGCCACGTTATGAACCTTACTTGGCCATCAAGTCCTGGAGTAGGACTCAAACCCAGAACTTCCGGCTCACAGATAGGGACAATAGTGCGAGATCTCCCCAAACATGGTGGGTAAATTAGTTTTATAAAGTGACCGACTTGTTCAACGAATGAATTTGTTCCCTAAATTTACAATTAGTAACCCAGAAATAAAACATCAGAACTTATGATATGGAACAAAACATGTTGGGAGAGACAACCCACATCATTCAATTTCCACTGTTGAGCTGCGTACAAATTCATTCTTCACATCAGCTGGAAAAAGACAGCTGACAAATCGAAAATGGATTTTGATGCACCAAACACCATAAGTGAAATAAACAAATAGCAAATCGGCAGCACCCACAGAGGGCCAGCATGGCTGAACGGCCTCCTCCTGCGCTGTAGCCATTCTATGGGTGGAATTTTCCAGCCCCCTCCCTACCGCCACCCTGTGGCAGGTTTAGTGAAGGGCAGACGGGATGCAGCTGCTGAAGCTGCAAAATCATTTTATTGATCAAGATACGATGCCAGTGTGAAGTGACAGAGGGAAAGCACACTCCCACCTGTCAAGGCGGTTCGCCATTCTCACCGCAATGGGCGGCGCAAAACCATTTTGCACCAGTTGATAGGGTGCAGATAAAGGCCCCAATTAGAATTACTCCCCCCAAGACCTGCCCAATTATTCATGCTGCCAACAGTTTTCCACACTAGGTCAGAGCATCTCTGGACAAATGTGGTGTAAAAATGTCAGCACTTATCTGAGGAAAGCCTGGGGCAGCCTGCAGAGATCGGGATGTCAGCTCCCAGCGATCGTGGATATTGGAACACCATGTGAAGCAGTGAGTGGATGGAGCTACAACCACCAGGATCCTCTCACCATAGCAACTCCTTCCAAGAGTCAAGTTGCAGTTGGATGGCTGCATGAGGTACCATTGGGTGGTTATGGTCTGCACTGGGGGCATTAAATAGGGAGGAGAGGAATGAAGAGGTAGGAGGAGCATGGAGACCCAGTAGAGGAGGACAATGGAGGTTGGGGGTACTAGGGGAAAGAGAGAGAGAAATGCTGCTGGGGTCATTGAATGGTTGAGCTGGTTTGGAGCGTGAGGGTGGGAAGGGTTTGCTAGAGGTTGGGGGAGGAATGGGAGATGTGCATGAGGGCAGGAGAGGAGAAAGGGATTTGGGAGAGGTCTGTGTGTTCCACTTAGGAGTTATGGAAGGCACACTTGGGGAACGGGTGATAGGAAGGGATAGTGAGGGTTAAAGAGGGCAGTGGAGGGCAGTAGGGTGAGGGTTCAGCGATGCCGGATGAAGAGTTACTGTGGGTTGTTGGAGAGGATGCAGGTGGAAAGGTAGATTCTGGGAGTCGGCAGAATCAGACTGAGACAGATTTGCAGCCTGGGCTCCTCAGGGAAGTAGAGGAGTTTGCCAATCAGCTGTAAAGAACGCAACATGTTGGGAGAGGGTTGAACTGTAATTGATAGAAGGTAAAATGCATAAGTGATGTGGAATAGGGTATTCAACTCCATGGTGATGTCATGACAACATAGCTACTCCAAACTATGGAGAGCCACATGGTGGAAATCTCAGGATGCTTCAGGGGAGGAGTCATCGGGAATGGCAAGTCAGTTCAACTAGACAACTGAAGCAGAACTCCAACGCTTAGAATTTAGATGGGGCAGATGATTGAGTGAAGGGCAAAGGCTCAGTGTGCATGGGAGACTTCTTGCACATGGATCCCAAGGTACTGGCAAACACCTCCCTGAACATGCCTGATTCCTGGGGACATTGACCCAGTGTGGGGTGTCCAGTGACCCCTCCATCGACAGACTAGATGGACTGCAGTGAGGCTATGAGTCATCATGTGATGAAGTTAATTAATCTCCTCATTTTGCTCAGAAACGGTTCATTGGGTCCTCGGTTAAAATGTTCCACCGCCACCCGGACCTCCTGCTGCACCTTGGGGATGGGTTGCATGGATGGTGCCCTTGTTGCTGAGGCCCATGTACCCTGCACCAGGGAGATGAGTTGAGAGTTCACTTATCCCAGTGAAGCAGATGAGGTCATTCATACGATTAGCCTGACAGTTTAGCCTCCTCATTTTATCCTTTGGGTAAAGGACGCCCCCTCCTACCTCCACTGCATTGTCGAGGACTTCCAAGGATGTGTCACTAAATCTGGGGACTGTAACACCCTGTGATCAACTGGTCATCTCTTCCTTCAATAGTGGGTAAGTGTGATGTCCAGGCACCTGTTCAGTATGGCACCAAGATATGATGGCAGGGCACGTGCCATAGAGCCCACCCTTCCACAAAAAATGTCAGAAAACACCCAACTGCATAACTAATGAGGCCAGCATTGCATGATTTGGCATGAATTTCTGTCAAAGTCCACAGCGGGAAGTGCTTCCAGTGCTCGCCTCACCGCGGAACTGAGACTAGAATGGAGAATTCTGCCTTTTGTTTCAAAAATAGAAATGAAACGCAATGGACTGCCAATTCACTACTGCAGAAAACAAAATTAATTCCTCCGAATCACTTTCACTCAGGTGCCACACAAAAGGTTAATTCACAAGGTTAGATCACATGGGATTAGAGCTAATTTTTCAGCTTGGATAGGTGTCTGGCTGATGAACAGAAGACAGAGAGTCAGGATAAATTAGTTTTTTTTCTGGATGGCAAGAAATAATCAGTGGGGTGCCACAAGGTTCGGTCCTATTATTCTGTATTATTGACTTGGATACAGGGATAGAAGGCTCTATAGCTAAATTTGCAGATGGCACAAAAACAGGTGGGACAGTAAGTTGCAATGAGGAAATATGAACCTTACAAATGGATATAGATAGGTTAGGTGATGGGCCAAAATGTGGCAGATGGAGTTTAACGTGGATAAGTGTGAGGTCATGCATTTTGGTTGGAAAAATGGGAAGGCAAATTATTATCTGAATGGGGAGGGATTTCAGGGTGCTCCGGTGCAGAGGGATCTGGGTGCCTTTGTTCATGAGTCACAGAAAACTAGCCTGCAAGTATAGCAGATAATAAAGAAAATGAATGGAATGTTAGCATTTATAGCTAAAGGAATAGAATATAAAGGTATGGAAGTAGTGTTGCAACTATACAAGGCATTGGTAAGACCGCAACTGGAGTATTCTGCACAGGTTTGGGTCCCCTTATTTGAGGAAAAATGTAGTGGCATTGGGGATAGTTCAGAGGAGGCTCACTAGATTGATTCCAGAGATGAGGGGCTTGTCATAGGAACAGAGTTTGAACAGTCTAGGCCTATACTCTGGAATTTAGAAGAATGGGGGGAGATCAAATTGAAGTTTTCAAGATGATAAAAGTTATGGATAAAGTAGACTTGGATTAGCTATTTCTGCTGGTGGGGCATTGTAGGACGAGAGGTCTTAGGATAAGGGGTGGCAAATTTAAAACAGCATTGAGGACGAACTACATCTCCCAAAAGGTTGTGAATCTATGGAATTCACCACCCCAAAGTGCGGTGGATGCTGAGACAGTGAGTAAATTTAAGGAGGAGTTAAACAGATTTTTAATTGGTAATGGTGTGAAGGGTTATGGGGAAAAGGCAGGGAAATGGGGATGAGGAACATATCAGCATGATCGAATGGCAGAACAGACTTGATGAGTGAAATGGTCAAATTCTGCTCCTATATCTTATGAACTAATGAACTTTAAACAGAATTCAGATTGGAAGCTTCTTGTTCATGTATTTGGATTTCCAAAAGGAAGATACTGAAGTGCCATTTAAGAGGTTTCTTGGATTCATGGTGTTGTTGGGGGGATTATAGTAGAATAGAGAAAGGATTGGCTAACTAACAAAGAACAGATTGTCAGGATAAATGGGTCATTTCCAGCTTGTATTAGCTAATGAGCGCTACTCAACTATCTATGATATATATTAATGATTTGGATGGGGGGAACGAACTGATTGTACTGTAGCCAAATTTTCTGATGACACAAAGATAGATGAGAAAGCAAGTTGTGAGGAGGATATAAAGGGCACGGTCTTACTGGCCATTTATGCCACACTCCCGCTGCAATGAGGTCGGAGAATTTGGCGCCCAGCCAGATCTCCGTTCACTGCAGCAGGATGGGAAAATCCTGCTGGCGTGAACGGTGGTAACATTCCGGCCAAAGATCTCCATAGAGATAGAGATAAAGTGAATGGGCAACGATTTGGCAGATGAAGTATAATGTGGAAAAATGTGAGGTTTTACTTTGACAGGAAGAATAGAAACAGCAAAACATTATTTTAATTGAAAGAGACTGCAGAATGCTGAGGTACAGAGGGATTTGGGTGCCCTTGTAAATGAATCATGAAAAGTTAGCACGCAGTTTTCACCATAATATATTGTTTCCGCATTCAAAGGACTCTAGGACATTCTTCTGGGCACCTCGTTTCAACTTTCAGTAATGTCAGCTAAGTTTAGATCCTACAGGCATTTTGCTACATTCAGATGCTATAAAGTACAATTGGATATTGCTTCTATTCATTGAGTTGCTTGTCAAACACTTCAAATAGCTGTTTTCTTGCAGAGATTTGGTTTGAATTCTAGAGATCAATTTGAAGAATTTGCCTGAAGCTTAAATTATCAAATTAAACATTCTCAATGGTATTCGACAGTTTTTTTTTCTTTCTGCTGAGGTCTCAGTTCCTCCTAATTGGTCACAGTCTATATCAATCATGGCTAATCCTTCCACTTCTCATTTTTACTGATTGCCTCAGCGTATATTTTAATGACCTGTTTGTTTCAACAGCTCAATCCAATCCCTGTGCTTGTCTTGTGGTCTGATTTGCTCTGTTTAAAACTTGACCAGAGAACCACAGAAAATTTCTGGCACAGGAAGTGGCCATTCAGCCTATCATGTGTGGGCCAGCCAAAAGAAGAATCATAGAATTTCCACAGTACAGAAGGACATCATTCGGCCCATCAAGTCTGTACCAACCACAATCCCACCCAGGCCCTATCCCGCAACCCCAAGCATTTACCCTGCTAATCCCCCTCTCACTGGGGTCAATTTAGTATGTCCGGTCAACAGAACCCACACATCTTTGGAGTGTGGGAGGAAACAGGAGCACCCAGAAAAAACCCCCGCAGACATGGGGAGAAAGTGCAAACTCCACAGAGAGTGAGCCGAGGCCAGAATTGAACCTGGGTCCCTGGCATTGTGAGGCATAGTGAGTTTACTATCAAATAAATTGGTTGGACTTAAACCTGGTGTTGTCAGACTTTTTACTGTGTTTACCCCAGTCCAACGCCAGCATATCCACATTGTGAGGCAGCAGGGCTAACCACTGTGCTACCATGCCACCAGAGAAAAACAAGTTTATTTAAATCCCACTTTCCAGAACTTGGTCTATAGCCTTGCAGGTCACAGCACCTCAGATGCAGATCCAGGCATCTTTTAAGTGATCTGAGCATTTCAGCCTCAACCACCAATTTAGACAGTGAATTCCAGACATCCACCATCCTCCGGGTGAAAAGGTTTTTCCTCATCTCCTCTATAATCTGCCTACAAAAATCATAACTGACACCTCAGCCAGGGGGAAACAAGTTTTTTTCTGTCTATCTTATCTAGTCTCTCATAATTCTGTAAACTCTATTAACCTATTCTGTTGGAAGGAAAACAAACATACCCTATCAAATCCCTCCTCATTGCTGCAATTTTCAAGCTCTGGCAACATTCTTGTCAATCTCCTCTGCGCTCTCTCCAGAGCAATTATGTCCTTCCTGTAATATGGTAACCATGGGGGGAGATGGTGGCATCTTGTTTTGTCACTCAATTAGTAATCCAGTGACCCAGGGTAATACTCTGAGGACTGGGTTCAAATTCTGGCATGGCAGATAGTAAAATTTGAATTTGATAAAAAATCTGGAATTAAAGGTCTAATGATGACCATGAAACCATTGTTGATTGTTATAAAAATCCACGAATGCCACCCTTACCTGGTGTGGCCTACATGTGACTCCAGACCCACAGCAATGTGGTTGACTCTTAAATGCCCTCTGAAGTGGCCTAGCAAGCATTCAGTTTAAGGGCAATTAGGGTTAGTCATTAAATTCTGGCCCAGTCAGCATTGCCAACATCCCATGAATTAGTAAAAAAAAACTGTACACAAAACTCCAGTTGTGGCCAAGCCAACATTTCTTTCAGTTGCATCCCAAATTTTGGACTCAATACCTCGCCCAATAAAATAAAGTATTCAATATTCTTGACCACCTTATCCACCCTTCCTGCCAACCTGAAAGACCTGTGGACATGTCTCTTACTTCTTCAACACCTCTCAATATCTTCCCTTTTTGAATATTCCTTTTCTTCGTTTTCCCTCCCCAAATAATGAACTCACGTTTTTCTGGATTGAATTCCATTTGCCACTTCTCTGCCCACTCAGCCAAATCATTGACATTATTCGAGAGTTAGAACAAAGAGCAAAGAGAAGTACAGCACAGGAACAGGCCCTTCGGCCGTCCAAGCCTGTGCTGATTATCGTGCCCAAACTAAATTTTTAAAAAATCCTTCAACCCATAGGGCATCCGGATCTCTCTATTCACTTCCTACTCATGTACCCATCCAGATATCTCTGAAATGTTGTGAATGTGCCTACTTCCACCACCTCCTCTGGCAGCATGTTCCAGGAACTCACTACTCTCTGTGTGAAAACTTTCCCCTGCCCATCTCCTTTAAACTTTCCCCCTCTCACCATGAACCTGTGACCCCTTGTAATTGACACTTCCATCCCAGGAAAAAGCCTCTGACTATCCATCCATGCCTCTCATAATTTTGTAGACCTCTATCAGGTCTCCCCTCAGTCTCCATTTTTCCAAAGAAAACAATCCAAGTTTATTCAGCCTCTCTCTTAGTCAAAATTCTCAAGACCAGGCAACATCCTGGTGAACCCTCTTTGCACTCTCTCCAAAGCTTCCATGTCCTTTTGATAGTGTGGTGACCAGAACTGCGCGCAATACTCCAAATGCTCCCTCTGTCTCTCTCTTTCTCTCTCTCCCCAGAGGCTTTCTATCAGTTCCACGACAGGTGAGCCTCAGAGGTTTGATTCACCATTCAGAGGAACAATTCACAGAAGGTGTGAAGAAGCTACAAATCTAGTATCATGTGAGCATACTTGTTTCTGTGCTAAGTCTAAAGAAGGGTGTATGTCTTTGCAATGGTGCTTAACTTGGAACAACAGAGATAGCTAGCTGTTAGGAGTTATACTGTGTCATGTTTAAATCTTGCAAAAAGTTATGCTAATTCTTTTTTTAATTTTGACTGTATTCTTAAATAAAATGTAATTAAAGCTTCCTAGTAGGTCACGTGAATCACACCTGGAGTGAAACATGTTATGCTCATCTAATACCAAAATCAAATATAAAACTTAGGGTCTAGACTAACTGGCCTGTATCTTAACATTTTGACTTGACTGCTAAAGAGAGGTGGTCCTATATAAAGCTCAGAAACAGCATACATTGTCTGGATGATGGTGACAGAGGACACAAAAGCAGAAATCGTACATGCCTTTGAGCATAGCAGCAAATAAGGAAGATGTTCTCAGACCTCGGGAAGGTTGCCAAGATAAATGTATTGGCACAATGCCTATTTTTGGTGCGTGGTCTTACAATGAATGCCATCAATTCTTTCTCATTAGAGTTGCAGCAGATAGACAAGCACGTTGCTCAGGGATTCATTCACCTGGTTAACAAATGCATGCACATGCTAATGATGCTGGGATGGAGCGGAGGGGGACACACTTTGCTGTTGGCACAGAAACACAATGCATTAATTTTGCAAACTCGAACTTTGAGACTAACAATGTTTCAGTTTTGAAAACCAGAAGACAGTAGGAGGAAGAGAAGGTCAAATTTATTGATTAGTGGCTTACAGCTACCCACTGGATATTCTGCAAAACATAGTCATAGCATTCGCACATGAGAAACTGAGGAGTTAGTGAGTGGCACAGCTCATTGATATCCTTCCATATCATGGCACATAATTAGTCTCTGGGATTCACAAAATTGGAATTGAAGATATAAGGAGCAATTTTCCGACCTTGCCACACCCGGTGCTGATCGTGCCAATCTAGGAAAATGGTGTGCGGGCCTAAAAATCAATTCCACGCCCGGTGCCAAACAGTTTACAATCACCCCAACCCCTTTCTATTGGCGCAAACCATCTGAAGAAGGAGCATGCATGACAAGGACTGCCACCTGTGTCCAAGCACTCATGGGGCAGCATGATGGCACAGTGAATAGCACAGTTGCCTCACAGCACCAGGGACCCAGGTTTAGTCCTGGCCTCACCTAACCGTCTGTGTGGAGTTTGCACATTCTCCCTGTGTCTGCATGGGTTTCGCCCAGGTGCTCTGGTTTTCTCCCACACTCCAAAAATGTGCAATTGGCCATTGTAAATTACCCCTTGATGTTAGGGGAACTAACAGGGTAAATACATGGGTTGTGGGGATAGCGTTGGTGCACGTTCAGTCAGCCAACTGGCTTCCTTCTGCACTGTAGAGATTCTATGATTAACATGCTTCATTTTTAGGGACTGCTTGTTAATGCTATGTCAATCACTCATTCAAACCCATCTGACCAATTAATACGGGATAATTATCCAATATGTCACATCTACCCTCTGGCCATCACTTTAGCTCGAGGTCACATTTTAATCTATCTCATGTCAAGGGTCATTTGCTAGCCCTTATCAGACTCTCGCATAGATAAAAGGCTTCAGTTCTGGAATGTGTACATTCTGTTCTGTCTCAGTCCCTAGCGGTTAAGAATGTTATTTTTCCCTGAAGCAAGACAGAAACAGAAGGCATAAAACCTCAGCGAAGGGTTTACAATACCATGCCTGCTAATTCGATAATATTCTTAAAGACACCATTTCTTATACATTGCAGAAGAGAATAACATTTCCACTTACCTCAGATGTGCCCTGACCTCAGCTAATTGGACCCAAACTTTCAGTGTCCAAGACAGCTAGGTGCCCAACAGTAACTGCCAACTTGGAGTGGAAAAGAATGGCATTGGGGAAGGATAAAGCACCGAAGTGATTGAAGAATAAAACACCCTGCAAAATGATGTGGCTGTATTTATTTATTGGTGTCACAAGTAGGCTTACATTAACACTGCAGTGAAAATCCCCTCGTTGTAACACTCCAGCACCTGTTTGGGTACACTGAGGGAGAATTTAGTGTGGCTAACACACCTAACCAGCACATCTTTCAGACTGTGTGAGGAAACCAGAGCACCTAGAGGAAACCCACACAGACACGAGGAGAATGTGTAGACTCCACATAAACAGTGACCCAAGTCAGGAATTGAACTCAGGTCCCTGGTACTGTGAGGCAGCAATGCTAACTACTGCACCACCGTGCTGCCCCCCTGTGTGTTCTGGGAATGCCTTCATGGGTTTCTTGAATGTTGAAGTTCTAAGGATTCCATCACCGATTTTTAATATTTCACTGCATGAGTTACAAACGACGCTCATTAATAAAGGTGAAGTAACTCCAAAACAGTGTCATTTCATTTGACTTGTCACTATTTTCTTCAGCTCATCACTGATGGCAAGTTACCGTGCAGAATTATGGAAAGTGTGCTCTAAAGGTTTAGTGCTAACATGAAGGTGTCAAGAGTGCATTGGTATATGCGCACAGGATGAGTTTATAATATGTGTTGGCTCACTCTAAGTATCCTCGAGATTCTTATCTACTTTCTAACAGTGAGACATCAAACATTATTAAAGCACCAAAGGGAGTTGGGAGAAAATATGATAATCTGTTTTGAGAATATATTATCCTCTAAAAACGTTGGGTCATTTTATCCACTGCAGGTATCTCAGCACAATGAATGCAATCAATTTACATTAATTTCATAAGGTAGCATTTTTTTTTCCATCATAAGCTTCTATGTATCGTTATATTTAAGCACAGATTTTAATTTGGGCGAAGATTCGGAAGTATGGGAGTTGAAGCAGGCAGCAACCTGTCAGGTTCTGTGGAGTGTGGGGTCCAGAGGCTTTAACAAAAGCCCGGGGCGGGGGAGGGGGGGGTGCAAAGCCTCATCCTGTCAGCTTGGATCTTGTTTGATCGAATCCAAGGTGGGGATGCAATGTCTCGTCTTGTCAGCTTGGATCTTGTTTCTCTCTCATGTGGGGACCAGGATTGGATTTAATTTGAATTGTATTTTTTAATTAGAATAAAAGTACCAAAAGATACCAAAAAGAATCAGAGCCTCCCTCGCGTGCATTGACAAGAACACCTGCCCGAATCCAAAGACAGGACTTAACCTGGACCACAACATTTGTTGTTATCCTATAGCCAGGCTCATCGTTAAGATGGGATTCACATCCTAACATTGTCATTTAAGTTAGACCCCTTTGTTTCAGGTGACCTTCCCATGCCTGAAGACTGGCAAGTAAAGTTTGTGGGAGACACACACCACCTCACCAACATCTTACTGATCTACCCATGCAGTTCTCACTAGACTGGATCTTCATTAATATCAGCCTTTACAGATTATAACATAGCGCATGTTGAGTCTAAAATCCAATAATATCTATTCATCCACCGAGTAAATTTCACTGGTATGGGTTGCTTAACTCTGTCTGTTGGATGTGACTTCTGCTGTTTGGAATGCATACGACCCTATATTGTATCTTTACCAGGCAACTTGTTTTTAGAGTGTTTTTTCAGCAGGGAGGAGCACTCATGACAGCTCAGGAGGGTGATAGGTAGCAACCGGCAGAAACTGGGTAATGTAGGAATCTGGGACATTGACTGTAAGATATGGGCTGGAATTCTTCAGCTGATCACGGCCCCCACCACTGCCAGCAAGGACAGAGAATTTGTCATTTAGCCAAATCTCCGTTCACTGCAGCAGGATGGGAGAATCCCAGCTGTGAGTGAGGTCAGAGAATCCGGCGAGTATGACTGTTGTTGGTTAGTCTGTGGGACAGGTCTTCCAATTTTTGCAAATGTTAGTGAGGCAGACATTGCAGAGTTAAATGGACAAGGTCAATATCAAGAGGTCCATCCAGTTTGATTCTTGTTCAACTTTTCTGTACTGCTTTGATACACTACAAAGGGCAGTCAACTATATAGCCCAGACTGAGTGAAGATGGGAAATTAGTGAAATGGATAGGTTTTTACAGCAATCCAGTTGTTTCATGATCAGTACTAATGATCAATTTAATTATTAACGGATTAATTAAATTTAAGGAGGAGATTGATAGGTTTTTAATTAGCAGCACAACGAAAGGTTATGGGGAGCAGCAGGAAGGTGAAATGAGATCAGTCATGATGGTATTGAGTGGCTAAGTAGGCTTGAGGATATGAATTGCCCACTCCTGCTCCTAGTTCTTATGTTAATTAATTTATTTTAAATTCCATTAACTGCTGTGGTGAGATTTTATTTTATGTCTGGAGTATTGATGTGGAGATGCTGGCGTTGGACAGGGGTGGGCATAGTAAGAAGTTTCATAACACAAGGTTAAAGTCCAACAGGTTTATTTGGTGTCATGAGCTTTCAGAATGCTGCTCCTTCACCAGGTGAGTGGTCTGGATCCTGGAACATTAGATTGGGTCTCTGGCTGAGCGGACTAGGAACATTACCTCTGTGCTACCATCTCCCAAAGAAATTTTTGACAACCAAATATTAGAAGGACAGAAGTCTTTTGTCAGCCACTGACTCCATTCCTGTGTCTGACAACCAGCTGAAGCTGAACCAGACTACACGACTTGATGTATTTGAACCGGAGATGAGCCTCTGACTGTATAATGACATTACATGCACATTTCTGCCTCCGTCTTATCACTTGAACTGCTCCTGCCTCTGCTTATCTGTTGCTGAAATCCTCACCCATGTCTTGCTGAAGTCCTCACCCATGTCCTTGTTATCTCCAGAATATTCCAAATGCTCTCCTGATCAGTCTCCCATCTCTTCATGTTGTCACTGGTACTTTTATCAATCAAACTGATATCCTTTGCTTATCAATTCTTTAGCCAATGGGAACAGTTTCTCTCTATTTACTCTATCCAAAACTTCCATGGTTGTCGTAACCTCTAGAAAATCTCCTCCTCGTTTTCTCTGCTGTACAGAGAGCAAACCCAGTTTCTGCCATCTGTTTACATAACTGTGAACCCTCAGCCACAGAACCACCAGGACATTCCATCTAAAACTCTCCAGGGAGGGCCAGAACTCAAAGGTCCTAAGGGTGAAGGTGTCCCAACTCCAAAGGGGCTTTCAGAATAAGGCACCAACCCCCTCCCCTTCCTGACCAAGATGGAGAACAGTTTTTCTCTGCTCCCCACCAAGGCTAAAAATTAATACTGAGCGGGAAAAGGCTCTTAACGGCCACATAAGGGCCTTAATAAGTGAAAGGGTGAGTTTCCCACACAAGGCCCTGGATGCCCAAGCATGAAGTATCATCAGGGCTTGAGCTGGTGACTTCCCAGGGAATTCCAGCGATTTAATTTTACACTCCTGTCTCCACCCACCTCAAAACCTACCTTGGAGGGAACATAAAATTCTGCCCTAGGAATTTACCTCGTTCAAATTAATTACTTGTGAGTGAAGAATGACAAAAGCAACACATTGGGCAGGATTTCTCACACAACTCCCATGTGTCTAGTGACAACGGGAGAAGACCTGTTGACTTTGGCATCTTCTGGTCCCACCATTGTCAACAGGGTTTCCTGTTGAATGCACCTCTCGCTGCTGGGAAACCCATGCTGGGGGTGTGCCATCGGCAGCGCCAGAAAATGCTGCCGGTGTGAACAACTGGAAAGTTCTGGCCCCTATATGTTGAAACTTTAAACTAAGGTGCATGGAACAAGAAATTTCCTCCACTTTCTGTTTCAAATTTTGAAAGTATGATCTGAGCTTATAAATTTAATACACTGACTCCGGACCAGACAGAGGTGCACCTTTAGGAATTAACATTTATATACACTGAAACGGATAAATGACGCATCAATTCATCTTGTAAATATTCCAATACTGACGAAAAATCTGTATCAGAAATTATGGCTACTGGTCAAAGGGCATATTAATAAAACCTTTTCTTTTGTGCAAGAAATCCAATTTTAAAAGTTTCTTCAAAACTAAAATGTTCTCTCTACGTTTGTTACCCCGTCCAAAGAAATTCATCAGCTGAGATTATTCATCACCAGTATCTACCAATTATTTACATAATTACAGCAAACATTAATTGTAAACCTTCAACAACAAGCACTTAAGCAGTGGGGATCTGGCCTTTGAGATTTCTAATGTGGAAAATGACTTATTTTTCTCAGCAGCTCAGCAGGATAGATGCAGGAGTGATCCAGGTGCAGCTTTGCAAGTGTGAAAATGTGATAAAGAGCCAGCAATTACTTTTGTTTCAAAATAAATCCATGACCATCACATAGCCGCAATGTTGAAGGTTGATTGACCCCTGGTAAAATGATAATCAATTATTATAGATCAAAATAAACACAGACATATTTTAGCATTGATTTTTTTTTAACCCAGACCGTCTGCTAGGAAACCTGAAGCTGCATTTATTGTCTAGGCCTGAAGGCCAAATCTGATTCAATTAGAATGATTTGAATTAAATGAGCTTTGAGATTAGGCTGTGTCAGCTGCCAGTAAGGTCAGTTATAGGGAGAGCAACCATGTTTGCAGAGGGTAATATCCCAGGGCGGCAGTCCAAGTAAGTTTGCAAGCCTCAGAGAATCAATTTTTTTTTAATCAATATCTACACTTCAACCATCATCTATCAATTCTGCTTTTGTAGAACAATATTCAGCTTCTGTATACTTTCCATATGCAGTATTCTTTTACTTTCCTTCTCTCTAGGTCATCCCTTTCTGTCCCTCCCTCCTGTGCTATTCAAGACTCTCCAACCTCCTCATTACCCTCTCTGCGAGGACATTGGCACCATTGTGATACCAGTGAAGCCTGCCCCATCTGTACAGCTCTTTCTTACTCCACAACTTCTCCCAATGTCATAGAAATCAAAACCCCTCTTTCTAGGCATGCATTGTCTAATCTGTTTCTGGGGGTTCAATGCATAGGCTGGAAGTAGCAGAGTAAGCTAGAGATTATTAATGTAGAAATATAGAAAATAGGAGCAGGAATAGGCCATTCGTCCCTTCGAGCCTACTCCCCCCATTCATTATGATCATGGCTGATCATCCAATTCAGTAGCCTGATCCTGCCTTCCCCCCACACACTTCGATCCCATTTGTCCCAAGAGCTGTATCTAACCCCTTCCTGAAAACATACATTAGAACATAGAACAGTAGAGCACAGTACAGGCCCTGCAGCTCTCAATGTTGTGCTGAGCTATGTCCAAACCCAAGATCAAGCTATCCCACTCCTTATCATCCTGGTGCGCTCCATGTGTCTATCCAATAACCGCTTGAAATTTCCTAAAGTGTCCGACTCCACTATCACAGCAGGCAGTTTATACCACACCCCAACCTGAGTAAAGAACCAACCTTGGACATCCCTCCTATATCTCCCACCATGAACCTTATAGTTATGCCCCCTAGTAACAGCTACATCCACCCAAGGAAATAGTTTCTGCGCGTCCACTCTATCTATCCCCCTCATCATCTTATAAACTTCTATTAAGTCACCAACGTTTTGCTTCAATTGCTTTCTCTAATAGTGAATTCCACAAGCTTACCATTCTCTGGGTGAAGAAATTTCTGCTCATCTCAGTCCTAAAAGTTTTATGTTCTATCTTCAGGCTATGACACCTTGTTCTGGATTCCCCTATCAGTGAGAACATCCTTCTTACATCTACCCTGTCTCATCCTTTTAGAATTTTATATGCTTCTATAAGATCCGCCCTCATTCTGCTGAGCTCCAGTGAATTTAATCCTAACTGTTCAATCCCTCCTTATACATCAGTTCCACCATCCCCAGAGTCAATCTGGTAAACCGTTTCTGCACTCCCTCCACAGTAAGAACATCCTTCCTCAGATAGGGAAGCCAAAACTGCACGCAATGTTCCATTGACCTGAAGGCCTTGCACTTTGATTTTGAATGTAAAGTTCTTCAAATTGTCTCTAAATTACCTCCATAGTACTCTTTCCTATGTCAGAAGGGGGAGGGCGGGGGCTGCCAGTGGGTGATTGCACCATGCTCACCATCGTCCATAACTTGCAGCAAGATCTGGAAAATATTCAGGCTTGGGTTGATAAGTGGCAAGTGACAGGCAGTTAACATATCCAGCAAAATAGAATCCAACTATCTCCCCTTGACATTCAATGGCACTATCATTGCTGAATCCCCCACTATTAACATCCTGTGGGTTACGATTGACCAGAAACTGAACTGGACCAGCCACATAATTATTATGACTACAAGAGCAGGTCAAATGATGTTAATTCTTGCTATGTAATCCACCTTCTGGTTCCTCGAAGCCTGTCCACTATTAACCAAGCACAGGTCAGGGGTGTGGTAAAAAAACTCCTATTTGAAAACTAGGTAGAAAACTCCTACTTGCTTAGACAAGCTCCGGAGCCAATTGTAGATAGAAACGCGTTTCATGCCCTTTTCTGGGCACACTGAGTGCATGATACCAGGGCCAACAGGGTTAAATTATGACAGAGGTTACAGAGACTGGGCTTTCGTTCTTTCACGCTTCAACATTAAGGGTGATTTAAAATGAAGTGTTTAAAAAAAAAATTAACAGGCTATTGGAAGAAACTAATTCCTCTAGTGAGAGAGTTCAGACCAAGTGGGATACAATCTCAAAAGAAGACTTAAGCCATTCGAGGGTGATGTCTGAAATCGTCTCTTCACACAAAAAAGTAGTGGAAACGTGGAACAATCTCTCTCAAAAAGCTGCCTCGGCTAGGTCAATTGGATATTTTAAAACTGTGGTTGTTATATTTCAGTTAGGTAAAGGAACTAAAAGGATATGGAATAAGGTGAGTAAATGGAGCCAACATAGAGATCAGATATTATATAATTGAATGGCAGAACATGTTCAAGGGGCTAAATGTTCCTGTGAACTTACCAGCAAGATTGCATTGAAAAGGAAAAATTTCACTCAGGGGCGAGCTGGACTACAAGAAAATGGTGGCTGCCAAGAGATTGGAAGATGGTGTTTTCTGCATTATCTTTGACTATGAGTTTGAAATTCACACCTAGGTCTGTTTGAATCTGCGTAGTCACACGGCAATGTTTCTTGTATAACCTGCTGTTTATTTCATCCAATTTATTTCCAGTGGGGGATCCGGCTATTGAGTTGGAAGATCAGCCATGATCATAATGAATGGAGGAGCAGGCGGGAAGGGCTGAATGGTCTCCTTCTGCTCCTATTTTCTATGTTTCCATGAACAGAAACCTAAATTTGAGCAACTAAATATGGTGTACTTTTCCCATAGTTGTAGCAATCCACTAGCTAAGGTAATTATCAGGTGTCATGGTCAACATTGATTCTGTGTTTGCCCTTGACTCACATGCTGTATTGATATTTCGAACTTGCTTTTGTAAAGCACCGTTCACACAACCTCAGGTCATCGTAATATATTTAATATACTTCACAGATAATCAACTACTCTATAGGAATGTAGACATTGCTGTACTATAGGAAAAAAATCAGAAACAAGAGAATAAAGAATAGCACCATGGGCATACAAAATGTACCTATCTGCTTACAAAGCTCGCTCACCAAACTATGACTGGCTTCAAAACTTGGGGATACTTTGGCAAGTGAAATACTTTTTGCCTCTGTGATCCGCAGAATGATTTTTAAAATGATGTGCCTCTGCAGTAATTCATTTCTGTTCTTTTGCTGAACTTGCCGTAAAAATTAGCCACTTATTTTCCACTAATATTATTTTCCCACTTGCTGCTCAACAAAATTAAGTATATTAGTTACACCCAGCGGTTCTGTACAGTTGAAGCCTGATAAATGCATTTGCCAAGAAATGTTTGCTTGGATCAGGAATTCTATAGACCAATTTGTTATATCTGTTCTTCACCCCATTTAATCATTGACGCTTCGACTAAGTCTAAATTTTAATCGCTAATTGATGCAAAAATAAATCTTTTAGACGGCACGAAGTGCCTGATGTACCAGACTGACAATAACAAATATGATGAGCTTTGAAAGTATGAATAATTGGGAAATACTTTTATGTTTGGATCCAAATTGTATTTAAAGGCTTGACTAGACACAAGAAGGCTACATGACAGGAAGTAGCTAAGCAGTGAGTTAGTGCTAAGCGTCTGCATTAACTTAAAATTGCATTTAAATTATGAGTGTAAGAATTGATCAAAGTTTTTAAAAAGCAGAATGGATTATTTGGCAATGGTTGATAGGGATTTAGCAGCGCATACCGCAGCAAATCATAGTAGCAGGTTACACAAGAAACACTGCCGTGTGACTACGCAGATTCAAACAGACCTAGGTGTGAATTTCAAACTCATAGTCAGAGATAATGCAGAAGACATCATCTTCCAATCTCTTGATGGCCACCATTTCCTCGGTAGTCCAGCTCACCCCTCACCTAAAAAAGGACCAAGAATAATGAGTCAGGCAAGAAATTTGTAGCTCATAGGGAGCATTTTTAGTTTGGTAGATCGAGGGGAAATATTTATGGTGTTCTTTCTGCATTGGAAAATCTGTCCAACTGGAAAGACTGTGAACCTGCAGCAGACCATAAGACATAGAAGTAGAATTAGGCCATTCAGCCCATCGAGTCTGCTCTGCCATTCGATCATGGCTGATACGTTTTTCAACCCCATTCTCCCACCTTTTCCCCATAACCTTTGATCCCCTTATCAATCAAGAACACATCCATTACTGTTTTAAATACATTCAATGACCTGGTCTCCACAGCCTTCTGCAGCAATGAATTGCATAAATTTACCACCCTCTGGCTGAAAACATTCCTCCTCATCTTGATTCTAAAGGGTCGTCCCTTTACACTGAGGTTGTGCCCTCAGATCTCTGACTCTCCCACTAATGGAAGCGTCTTTTCCACATCCAACTCTATCCAGCCTTTCTATTTCAAAGGGGAAAAGAGAGAGTTTGTCTACACATGAAAGGGAGATATTATAATTCATTTAATGATTGCCACTAAATGCTTCATAAGAACATAAGAAGTAGGAGCAGGAGTAGGCCATCTAGCCCTTCGAGCCTGCCCCGCCATTCAATAAGATCATGGCTGATGTGAAGTGGCTCAGTTCCACTTTCCCGCTTTCTCCCCATAACCCTTAATTCCCTTGCCTACCAAAAACCTACCAAAAAAAATGCTTCTCATTGATATTGGTACTGAGGTAAAATGTTTTGATTTGGTCCCTTTTAAAGGTTTAGGGTAAAAGTGAGGTTATTCAATTTGGAAGCAAAAACAAGAAGGCAGATTACTACCTGAATGGCTGTAAATGGGAGAGGGGAATACGCAATAGGACCTGGGTGTCCTTGTGCACCAGTCATTGAAGATAAACATGCAGATGCAGCAGGTAGTAAAGAAGGCAAATGCTATGTTGGCCATCACTACAAAAAGTTTCAAGTACAGGAGCAGGGATATGTTGTTGCAACTATACAGGGCTTTGGTGAGGCCACACCTAGAATATTGTGTGCAGTTTTGGTCTCCTTTTCTGAGGAAGGATGTTCTTGCTCTCGAGGGAGTGCAACAAAAGTTTACCAGGCTGATTCCAGGAATGGAGGGATTGATGTATGAGGAGAGATTGACTAGGTTGGGATTATTTTCACTGGAGTTCAGACGAATGAGGGGGGAATCTCATAAAGACTTATAAAATTTTAACAGGACTAGAGATGGTAATGCAGAGAGGATGTTCCTGATGATGGGGGAGTCCAGAACCAGGAGTCACAGTCTGCGGATTCAGGATAGACCATTTAGAATGGAGATGAGGAGACATTTCTTCACAGGCTTGAAGGGTCAAATGGCCTCCTCCTGATCCTATCTTCTATGTTTCTGTGTTACCTTTCCACACCTCGGAAAATAGTGACACGTTGAATGTCAGCTTCTGGCCAGTACTCAACCAAAGCTATTTTTTTGCCCAAAGGCCATCTATCTGTCCACTACATTTTCATTCTTAATTTGCAATAAATTCAAAATAGTCTCCAGCTTTGTACTCTACTAACATCAAAGCACTCCCACTGCACATATTGAGATTGCTCCCCAAACACTGGAAGATTCATTTCCTTCCTGAGAGCTATCCTATGCTAGTTTGATATCCACTACAACCGATGGGCCAAGCAAGTACTTTTTATTCCTCTTGCTTATGGGGTGGCATGGTGGCACAGTGATTAGGACTGCTGCTTCACAGCGCCAGGGACCTGGATTCGATTTCCAACTTGGGTCACTGTCTGTGCGGAGTCTGCACATTCTCCCCGTGTCTACCTGGGTTTCCTCCAGGTGCTCCAGTTTCCTTCCACAGTCCGAAAGACGTACTTGTTAAGTGCATTAGCCATGGTAAATTCTCCCTCGGGTACACGAACAGGTGCAGGAGTTTGACAGCTAGGGGATTTTTCACAGTAACTTCATTGTAGTGTTAACGTAAGCCTACTTGTGATACTAATAAATAAAGTTTTAACTTTATGGCCATCAGTACACTCAGTCCAAATCACCTCTACCTCATCCCCATCATTTTGTGAAAGTTCAGTTCACAGCGTACCTTTTTCCCACTGCTTCCATGTATTATACTTTCCAATAACTTACTGTCATTTGCAGTAGTTACCTATGCAGGCTATGCAATCTTAAATGCATTTGTCCCTTCTAATACAGTTAAATTTCACAAATTAATACAACAATTAACCCCAATGAAAACTTGGCTAGAAACTGTGATTGAGTGAGCTCTGCCTACAATTTCACTTCAAGACCCATGGCTTATTGTTGCAGATCAATCTCAATCTTTGAATTTATAATCTCCAAGACTATTGACAGATTTCAAGATAGAATAAAAAGAAGAAGGGGGGTTTTAAATGTCTGATGAGTATCTAGCTAGTTAGCAGTTCTGATGGTCTTGCTAGAACAACAGCTGATCAAAGTCCAGCATTTTTTTCTTTTTGTTGCCTTCCTTTCAAGAGACTCCCTATTTGAAGTGGACCTTGATACACCCCAGGTGTGAAATTCCACACAACAGGTCTGCAGTGCAATTCATATAGAAACTTTCCAGAGAAATGGGCAAAATATTAGACATCTGATAATTCCTTATAGTGCAGAAAGAGGTTATTCAGCCTATTAAACCTACACTGACAACAATCCCACCCAGGCCCTATCCCCACATATTTACTCTGTTAATTCCCCTGACACTAAAGACAGAATTAGACTGCCCTGTCTGTAACGGAATCAGAGTGGGCGAGGGGTGGACCATGGCAATGTCCATTGATGCTCAAGCGAGGCCATAAAATCCCACCCTCAGGGTCAAATTAGCATGGCCAATCAACCTAAGCTGCACATCATCGAAACCCATGCAGAAATGGAGAGAATGTACAAACTCTACACACAGTGACCTAAGGCCAGAATTGAACCGGGGTCCCTGGTGCTGTGAGGCAGCAGTGCTAATCACAGTGAATTTGATTTTGAGCAAATAATGTTCGTTCTTTAAAATTGTTGGCACTGCCAGCGTGGCACCAATGAGTCGAGACCAGAGGGGGTCCTAATAGGGTCTGGTCGGGGCAGAGGTCTGTAGGAGAGGAGAGGAGGAGGTGACTCTGCATCAGGGACTGGCAGCTGATCGGGGGGGGTGGGGGTCAGCAATCAGCCAGGGCAGGTAAAGATGATGTTTGGTGAGTGGGGTTCATCAGGAGCAGGAGGACCATTTGCTTGGGCGGGGGGAACAGTCAGGGAAGTTGGCCTCCCGCCGAGCTAATTCTCTAGCCACTCCCCCCTCCCTTCAACTACAGGCGGGAATCACATGATGGCCTCTGTGGTGCACAGAGTGCCACAAATAACCAGCAGTCACCTTGCTAGAAAAACAGATGAGAAAACCTTCCATTTTCTTACCCTATTTACACTTAGAATTTTTTTGAGAAAATTCCACCCTTTGACTTTAAAAATGTAATACCGCTAAGTGGGCAAAATGACCATTGATCATTGTCATGCCTACTGACAATTAAATTCAGAAGAAAAACTGAAAAATTGTTCCACTAAAGTTAGCTGATTTAAGTGTATGCAGTTAATCGCACTCTCCAGCTGCTTAAACCACAGGATCCCAGATGGTTAATGATTTCTTATTTACTCTTAAATTGTAGTCTTTACTTAACTGTAGAGTTTGGCTTTTCACGCTATTACATTTCCATTATGTGTGTTCATTTCTCCTCTATTTACTTCATAGGTGGTTTGATTTTAATGATACCTCACACAGCTTCTAACTCAAAATTATTTACTAGAAAGTAAATCCTTCTTTTCAAATATATATATAAACTAAACACTTAAAAAGTTTGACATTTGTCATCAGGATTGGCCTCAATAAAATTGAGTTTATAAAATTTGATTTTGGTTGTCTAAGTGTTCCAGGCTTGAGTGCAGGGTGAGGGAATAGTGTCTACTGTGGACCTGTTGTGGCGGTAGGTAAACTGTATTGGATTCAGGCAGTCCGGAGGCTGGAATTGATTCGTGCCATTACTAACCTTTCGAAGTACTTCATACTGATGGAAGCATAGTGGAGAAAATGCCCCTGTCTACATCAATGAGGATGAAGTAGGAATGGTCGAAAACATGAAGGTTTTATGTGTCCAGATCACCAACAACTTATCCTGGTTCCCCATGCCAACATTATTGTTAAGAAAGCCCACCAAAGCCTCGACTACCTCAGAAGAAGGTGGAAGAGAGAATGTCCACGGTATCCTTAACTATGATGGCTGTCGAAGCAATGGGAAGTGTAGACGGAGTCAACGGTTGGGAGGCTGGTTTGCATGACAGGTTGAGCTATGTTTCTATCCACTTACTTTCTTTTTAAAAATGATATAATTGGAGCAGATTCCAAGTCCAACGCTGTATGGAACTGTGTACTAATTTCCTATTAGTGGACATAGTCATTCAAGGAGTTATATTTCACCTTCTCCCTCCCCTGTAGCATCAAGTGTATAGATCCAATGACTTCTCAATCTCTGCCCCATTCATTAAGATCACCAAGCTCACTTCCTAAGTATGTATTTCATTATTTTTACAATTTTAATGATGAGCTGGAGTGTCCATTGATACAACTGCATCAGCCACTGAGTTGGAAGCACAGCAATGGTATTTACAGCAATTGTATTTTACAGTTAACAGAATAAGTAGCAAAACTGAATTAATTTACTCAGCAGATATAATTTATTTAGAGTCTATTTTGAGAGTCTCCGTGAACTGCAGGGAACAGAATTTATGCGTGATTGAAACTGTAGCTAAATTGTCCCAAAAAAAATGCAATTTCTCCAGCAAACAGCATTAAGTAGAGGATTGTTACCTAATACAAATTACGTGCACAAAATCGATCTCCGTATATTTGCAGTAGCAATTGATGGAGGAAGTTAGTCAATCTTATTCATTCTGTCCAAGATTGGTGGTGTCACTATATGCAATCAGTTTCAGTCACTAGCTCAAAAACCACTAATAAAACTAGCAACACACATAAACACTAGGATAATGACACCTTACCACATCACTGCCAAATGCACATGTGTATTGGCCTATCATATCTAGATGATGCATATGAGAAATGAGAGTTGCTATCGTATGACAATTTTGCATTAAATATTACTGAAAGCAAGACTTCCTCTCTTCAAAGAGTTAAACCACCATCAACATGAATTATTCTTTTCTTGTTTTTTTGGAGTTAATTTTTGTTCATCTGTGTAGGAGAGGAAATTGAACTTCACAATCAGAGCTGACACTAGCATCAAATGCTCCTGGTCAGGTATAGCAAAAGTCATATGGCAATGACGTTGGTGCATTTATAGAGTGCCTTTAGCAAAGATAAACATCCAAAGGACTTCATAAAGGCATAAATCCAACAAAGGTTGATTCTGAGGGAAACATTTGGACAAATGACTATAGAGGTATGTTTTTAAAGACTGTCTTACAGGTAGAGAGAGACATAACCCCAGATCTTTGCCACACAGAGAAGCTATCTGTCGTTGAAAAGCCTTGGAAAGGGATGTTTTTTCTAAGTCCTGTCCTGAACCTGGCATCTGCCATCTTCCTAGTTGCAGGACTAGTGTCAGGCCAGGGCTTTACGCATGCGCAATTCACAGAGGCCATTAAAGTCATCACTGACATGGGATTTGTGAAGAGCAGGAGTGTGGAATCTGTAGTACACAGATTAGAACAGGTAAGAGGAGATCTGAACCTGGCGAATTAGTGGATGACCAGTGTACTCCTTTGAGGTAACACACCTGATGGCACGTTTTTGGATAGGGCCCCAGGACACCTTTGCGAGAGGCAAGGTACCCTTGGGGAAAGGTAAGGTATTCTTTACAGTGTTAAAAGTGAACATGATTAATCACTTTTTACACACATAGTCATTGGAACTCTCCAGCTGTTAAAGAGCTGTCCTATTATCAAGGAACTGTCCAGCTGTCAAGGAACTGTTCAAGACAAACCTATTCAGGCAGTGCCAAAGCTGTTAAGAAACTGTCCAAGGATACTAGGTAAGTTAGTATTGAAGGGGTAGGGGCAAAAGATGGGGGGGGGTATGGGCTGGTGTAAGTTGGCACTAACTTGACATAAGAGTATGGGGGCCATCAAGGGTGGGTGGGGGTGGGGGGGGAGGTGGTGAGGGAAGAATGAGGGCTAGAAGGATTTTTTTTAATTTTATAATTATTTATTTAAACAGCGCCAGAAGTAGACCTTATGCCAGCTCGCGCCACACCCATACCCAGCCTCCACCTCACCTCCTGTTTCAGTCAACACACACCCTCCCACTGACCAAATATCAATGTCAAAGCAGACAAATTTTTGTTCACTGAGCCAGGAAATCACCCAAGTTGGCAAACTTGACCCAGGAATGGAAATCCGAACCATCTGTTTATGAAGGGGAAATCCCGGGCTTAGTGCCTCAAAAACTCACCACAGGACCAACAGTGGCTGGGATTAAAGGAGTGAGGGATGCACAAGAGGCCATAATTGAAGGAAGACAGTTGTTAGAAATTGTAGGCTGGAGGAGGTTAAAGATAAGGTGGAGCAAGGCCATGGTGGGATTTGAACATGAGGATGACAATTTGACAATTGTAGCATTGCTGGATAGGGAACAAATAATCAAAGACCCCATGCACTCTGGACATTCTCTCTTATACCTTCTTCCATCAGAAAAAAAATACAAAGGTTACGTACCAATTGACTCAACAACAGATTCTTCCCTGTTGTCATCAGACTTTTGAACCTTATGCTAAGCTGATCTTTCTCTGCACCTAAGCTTTGTCTATAACACTACACCCTGTACTCGATCATTTCTTTCTCCCCTATATATTCTATGAATGGTATGCTTTGTTTGTATAGCATGCAAGAAACAATATTTTCCACTGCATCCCAATATGACAATAATAAATCAAATTAAATTAGGTGAAGGGGCACAGAAGTGAAAAACAGTGAGGAATAAGAAAAAACTGTTACATATGAAAGTTGTGGCTTTCCAACTCCTACTGTACATTGTTGTAATTGATGTCTATTGCTTAGCTGTATACTTCTTTCCAGAAATTTCAAAAGCAATTCTATTATTGCTTTTCAGTTCAATCTTAGGCCTGGACAAACATGCATTTGGACTCAGTTCAACACTCCGCTCCTATAGACTCCTGCAAATAATTGTATTTTGTTTTTAGAAATTGAAACCAATTGTTAAATTGTTGCTGACTTCACTAAGTATGTTGGCACAGTGGTTAGCACTGCTGCCTCACAGCGTCAGGGACTTGGGTTCAATTCAGGCCTTGGATCACTGTCCGTATGGTATCTATACATTTTCCCTGTGTCTGCATGTGTTTCCTCTGGGTGTTCCAGTTTGCTCCCACAGTCGGAAAGATGTGCTGGTTAAGTGCATTGGCCATGCTAAATTCTCCCTCAGTGTACCCAAACAGGCGCCAGAATGTGGCAACTAGGGGATTTTCACAGTAACTTCACTGCAGTGTTAATATAAGCCTGCTTGTGACACTAATAAATAAACTTTACCTGAACAGGTGCCAGAGTGTGGCAACTAGGGGATTTTCACAGTAACTTCATTACAGTGTTAATGTAAACCTACACGTGACGCTAATAAATAAACTTAAACTTTAAACATTAAAAAAAAACTTCCATTCTACTTCATTCATTTTTATCATGCCCAATTTCTAAAATCGAAACTAACAAATTCCACAAGCTGTCTAGAACCAAGCTTTCCTTAGTATGCCTCGGCACACCACACCTAGTAGATGCTTAATCCCTCTGCCACAAATTACCTTGTGTCAGTAATTAAGAAGATCAGATTCAACACACAACCTTCAATTACACAGCACAAACTGAAGTACTCCAGCAACTTTGTTGTCATTTGCTTTCTCAGTTTCCTTCATACACGTCCTGACACAGCACTCAGCAGACGTGATCTCTAAAAAGCTGATAACAACACCATCAAATTCAGAGCTTGACAATGGAGTTCAAATTTAGCAGTCCCAATGTCAAAAATAACAAGGCAGGTACATTAAATAGTGCTCTAGCCTCTATCTCTGAGGATTAAATTCCATTAAATCCAGCAATGCTGCGAGCTGCTTCTGCCAACAGTAGAGCAGCACGGCTGTGTAAAGAATGACCTAGAGGTCTGTATCATTTTAATAACTTTGGAGTGAAGTAGCGCTAAAAAAAACCTTGAAAATTAAGTGGTAGCTTTTCTCATATATGACACAGCAAGGTTTGAAATTCTGACTCATTACAAATTTAGATACATGTTAACAGAATGCATTTTTGCTGGTTTTCTTAAAAAAAAGATCAACACTCCCTTAAATGAGTCTTCAGCAAGTCCAGTGGGTGTCACTCAAGTGCAAAATGTGTCATGTCTTTCATTTGGTTCATGTTAATGTGAAGAAAACGCAATCTAAAGCTCTGTACATCTATGCAGTCTCTGCTATTGTTTCAGGGTGACCCTATCCCCACTCACTAGGAACACAGACACTTTGTACCATAAGGGCTGAGGAAGCAAACTATGAAAATCCAGCCTGATTTGAAATGCATGTTTTTCAAATCCTATTAAAAATTATGGAAATCTGCTTTTTTTCACACATCCTTCCTTCTGCAGTTACATTCCGCATAGCCCTCCCTTATTCCTTGTGCTTATGTATCTTTGCTCACCAGTAGGATGGATCACCATCAGTTTTCCATAGCTTTCACATCAATGTCACTCTAAAAGATTACATGACCATGAGCGCTCCTTGGAGCAGCTGTGCCCATTTTTACACCCAAAGCAAAGATATTCTGTTGTGCAAAGTGTCCCTACTGACATGTGTCTTGTCAAATTCAGCTTAATTTGGGAAAAGCAGTGAGACTATGATACTAATATGCGGGCTGCTAAGGTGGCACAGTGGTTAGCACTGCTGCCTCACAGTGCCAGAAACCTGGATTTGATTCCAGTCTTTGGTGAATGTGTGGAGTTTGCATATTCTCCTCGTCTCTGCTTGGGTTTCCTCAGCGTGCTCCAGTTTCCTCCGACAGATTAGATGGATTGGCCATGATAAATGTGTGGGGTTATGGGTATAGAGCAAGGGGGATGGGTAAGATGCTCTTTCGGAGAGTCGATGCAGGCTCAATGGGCTGAATGGCCTCTTCCTGCACTGTAAGGGATTCTATGGAGAGCAAATCCTTCGCAACTGGACAATAGCCAGGTTGTTAACATCTATGTTATTTGTTACAAATACAGCATGCTCTTATTGCAGACTGGATTGTTTAACTGACCTTTCTTGTATCAAGCTCAGTTTTGTGTGCCACACTTTATTTCTTTTAGACCATTATAGAACTATTTTGATTCCATTATATGAGCTAGAGACATGTTTAGTAAGTGTAGACATTTCTTGGATTTGACTCAGTTCAGCATGGGATTGCAGTATGAAATCAGGAAAAATGATATATTCATGTAAACAAGCAAGTCCGATGTCTGGTTAAGAACATATGAGAATAGGACATTTATCCCACCAAAGCTCAACCCTTCACCTTTTCAATCAAGGCACCTCATTGCATTTTGTATAACCCAAAAGTTTTTTGCCTCAATTTCCTTGTTCGCTGGATTAATCCAAAACGTAATCACTTTGTGTAAAGCTTTCCATGATTGTAGTAAAATTATTCTTCACTGATCACCTTTTCTGTCCTCCGGTCCTACTTTGAAGTGATAATCTGGCTTGACCTCATTTACCTTTATAATGAAATTGCTGGTACCTGTCCCGTACATTTCATCAGTCATCCACATTGCAACTGACAAGCCAGTCAATTTCCTTCTACCTGAATGGTTAAGTGTTTAAAGTGGCCCCAAAGACAGGCTCAGCAGTCATAAAGAATTGCTTTTGCTTTTCACTCCTCTGAAATAAAACACTGCTGAGACAACTGAACCTGTTCTTTGTCTTGCCCTGCATCTTGTATTCAATAAAAGCAATGCAGTCTAGAGAAGGCAATTACAACCTGCTGCTATTAGGCATTCAATCCCATGGATAAGTTTGTAATAGGCCAATTTAATAGCCGTTTGTATCTGAAGAAGTCCATCCTGCTCTGGTGATTGAACAATTATGGAACCAGTGAGAAGTTAAGAATGGTGTGTTTTCAAGACAAGGCTCTTCAGGCATTGACAATGAAAGTGCAACATCGGCGAGTCTGAAATGAATCGAAGTTAAACCGCTTTTGATCTAGCAAGCAGAGTGGGAACCACTGGAAATGAATCATGTGTCTTAAAGCATCAGGGAAAGTAAAAAGAATGTTATTAAGCTAAAGAGAAAGTATTATGGCATGCTGTCACTGTAATGGATCATATACAGGCATACAGTTATAGAAAATCACCCGGCCATTTAACTGTGAACATCTGGAGCCATTGAGGAGATCATCATTGATGTTAAAAGTACTACAGATGCAGGACAATATGTGCACAATGCAATAAAGTGTGCACACTTACCACTCTAGCTGTCAATGATGTTGAGTGTTCGGCAGTGAAAATTTCAATGAAGAATTCCTCATTCCCCACATGGAAACCATTATAAGGGTCAGGCATATAAACAGGTAGGTAGGTGATGGACAGGTATCCCACAACATACACTAGTCAGGAGACTGGAATAATTTTCACAGCCAAGCCTTGTTAACATTAAATTGGCTGCAAGCATTGCAGCCAGTGGCATAGTGACGTTGTCACTGGATTGGTTTTTTTAATGTAAAAACATTTATTTTAAAAGAAGTGTTGTCCTGAAGCATTTCTCAAGCTGTACTACTTTGTGGACCAAATATTTTTAGAACATTGTGCCATACAAATTACTTCCTTTGTATTCTTGTTCACAAATGTGTTCGGAGCTTGTTGCATTAGAATACTGATATTTCCATCACTCGAAAACAAATTATGGAGTGGTACCTTGGACCCTCAAATACATTTGTATCAATCCATACAGACGTGATCCATTACTATGCAAATAATACAAAAAACATCTTTCATGCAATAAACAAGAATATAAAGGCAAAATACTGCGGGTATTGGAAATCTAAAATAAAAAGAGAAAGTGTTGTATTACTCAGCAGCTTACACTGTGGAGGTAGAAATAACGTTCAGAGAATCATAGAATCCTACAGTGCAGAAGGAGGCCATTTGGCCCATCAAGTCTGCACTGATCATAATCCTGCCCAAACCCCTATCCCCATAACCCCATGCATTTACCCTAGTTAGTCCTTCTGACACTAACAGGCAATTTAGCATTGCCAATCAACCTAAACTGCACATCTTTAGGATGTGGGAGGAAACCGGAGCACCCAGAGGAAACCCACGCAGACACGGGGATTACGTGCAGACTCCACACAGTGGGGGCAATTCTCCCACAAAAGTTCTAAGTGAATGCGCAGGAAAACTGCTGTAAACCATGATTGTTTTTTTCAGTGGGAGTTCATACTTGAATCTCCCACCCACTGTGCAATGCAGAGGTCACAATAATGAATATCATTAAAACTTGGGGGAGCGGGGCCTATTCATAGAACATAGAACATAGAACATAGGACCCTACAGCACAAACAGGCCCTTCGGCCCACGAGTTGCGCCGATCACATCAACACCTACCAAACCATAGACCTATCTATAACCCCCAATCCCACTAAACCCCATATACTCATCCAGAAGTCTTTTAAAAGACCCCAGCGAGTTCGCCTCCACCACCACTGATGGCAGCCGATTCCATTCACTCACCACCCTCTGAGTGAAAAACTTACCCCTAACATCACTTCTGTACTTGCCTCCCCGCACCTTAAATCTGTGTCCTCTCGTAGCGACCGTTTCAACCCGGGGAAATAGCCTCTGAGAATCCACCCTATCTATTCCTCTCAACATTGTATAAACCTCTATCAGGTCGCCTCTCAACCTTCGTCTCTCCAGGGAGAAGAGTCCCAGCTCCCTCAACCTATCTTCATAAGGCATGCCTCCCAATCCAGGCAACATCCTTGTAAATCTCCTCTGTACCCTTTCAATAGCTTCTACGTCTTTCCTATAGTGAGGCGACCAGAACTGTGCACAGTACTCCAAGTGAGGCCTGACAAGGGACTTATAAAGTTGCAGCATTACCTCCTGACTCCTAAACTCAATCCCTCGATTAATGAAGGCCAGTACACCATACGCCTTCTTGACCACATCCTCCACCTGCGAGGCCAATTTAAGAGTCCTGTGGACCCGGACCCCAAGATCCTTCTGCTCTTCAACACTACTAAGACTCCTGCCCTTGATATTGTACTCCTTCATCCCGTTGGTCCTGCCAAAATGGACGACTACACATTTATCTGCGTTGAAGTCCATCTGCCACTTCTCCGCCCAGTCCTGCATCCTATTTATGTCCTGCTGCAACTTCTGACATCCTTCCAGACCATCCACAACACCACTGACCTTCGTGTCATCGGCGAACTTACTAACCCATCCCTCCACTTCCTCATCTAGGTCATTTATGAAAATGACAAACAGCAAGGGTCCTAGAACAGATCCCTGGGGCACTCCACTGGTGACTGACCTCCATGCAGGTCAGAGTCTGACAGTTCCAGAACTCTGCACATGCCCTGAACTGTCAGGCTGCAGTTTGCTAGCCAGCTCGATTGCTGGCCAGTCCCAGACACCCACAGTGCTGCCCCAGCCCTCCCCCCACAGCCCAATCGCAACCCACACAAGCATTCCTGGGCCAACCCCAACCCCCTCCTCCTCATCCAGGGGTGCCCCGATCTCTGGCACCACCCCTAAATGCAGTGACGATCCCCCGACACCCCCAACCTTAGCAGAGCCCCTCCAAGGGAGGCAGTCTCCCCACCTCCCCGCAGAATCCCTGTCCCCAGCCCAACCTGATCGCCGGCTTCCCTCCAGTCCTGACTGGATCCCAATGCAGACCGATAGTGGGATGCCCCACTCCCACCAATTGCCTCTAGAGCCCACTCCCTAGGCCCTGCCCCTAGGTCCCACCCCCTTGACACTGCCCAACGCACAGTGGGCAGTACCGAGGTGCCCCTGCAGGCATGGCCATTTTGGGCAGTTCCAGGGGACATAGGCTAGCGCTGCCATAGTGCCCGTGCCCAGGGTGCATCACCCACCCCCACTGCCCAATCCCTGAGGGGCCCTAATTCCGGTCCTCTTCACTCCAGCGGAGTCGGGCCGCTTGTTCCTCAAAAATGGGGAGCTAGTCTAAACCCCACGATTGGAGTTGTACTGGCAGGATGGGAGATGCTATCGGAAATGGAGAATTCAGTCCCGGCCCCGATAATCACATTCAAATAACATTAAAATAAGACTAAAATTATTTACCTGCTATTCCCGCTGGTTTCCAGTGTGGCCCTGACTGTGCCAGATATTCGTTGCTGGGAGATGTGCGCGCATCGGGAACGCACGTGCAAAACCCATAAACCAGCTCACGTGTAATTTTTCCAGCCTGACCCATGGGGTCTGGATGGGAGAATCTTGGCTAGAATGTACAAACTCCACACAGTTAATGGGCTGAATTTTCCCATGGGCTTCAGGATCCCAAAATCAGCCCCAACTGACTGGGAATCATTGAGCAGCCTTTTGCCAGCAGGGGGTTCCAGCTCAGCAATTTTACAGAGGCAGCCTCCGAGTTGGTCCCCTCCAAGATGCCATCCAATCAGGGAGCTGCCAGCTCAGAAGCGCCACCTACAGGAGAGGAGGGGCTGTTGAGGCAGATAGGAGAGGTGGAAATAAGCATCGTTTTAAACTCTGGATGGCCAAATTGGCAGCAGGCCTCAGTGCAGTGGACAGTCACTCTGAACCTTGGCCAGCCTCCTGCCGGGAGTATTCTGCGGCAGCTGCACTGAGTTGGGAAGCCATCCCAACACAGCACCCGCTATTTTACCAGCCCCAACTCTCTCAGTCCTGCCACCCAGGGGCCAGCAAAATTCAGACAAATCTTTCAGGTGAATGATTGTTGGGCAGAACAGGTTGGAGTGGGTGGCATCCCAGAGGGAATCCCGTCATGGTGTTTTCTGAGGTTCTGAGGCTGGGGAGTGTAAAATTCTGGCCCTGGAGAAAGTTAGAGATTGCTTAATGATTTAAGTAAATACGGTGGCAGACAAAGGGGTGAGGCAGAGAAAAAATGAAAGGGAAGACCGCTGATAGGATGTAAAACGGGATAAATTAAATGTCAAAAGAGATGATGGTGCAAGGCAATAGGAGATCATGGGACAATATATAAACAAAAGATAAGTCCAGAGGCAGTTTGAACAGAAACAGCAGGAATATTACTAACAACTGCTGTCTAAAAACAATTTTAAAAATACACAAGAAAAGCAAGCAAATATTAGTGAAGGGTAAAGATGATGAAATTGTTGAACTCAATGATGAATAGAGAAGATTGTAAAGCACTTAACCAAAAGGTGAGGGATTGCTCTGAAATTCTCTAGAACAATGCAGGAGGTCAACAACAGAAAGGTCAGAGTGGAAGTGGGGCAGAGAATTAAAAAGACAGATGATCAGGAGCTCAGGGTCATAGTTGAGGACTGAATAGAGGTGTCCTACAAAGTGGCTTGGCTTCCTAATGTGGAGGAGACCACATCAGGAGCAGTGAACACACTGATTGATTAAAGTATATGTAAATCATTGTGTTACTGAGAACATTTGGGGCCTCAGATGATGAGAGGAGAGGATATAAAATGGGCAGGTTTTGCATCTCCTGCGCTTACATGGAAAGAAGTGGGGTATTTAAGATAAGTAGAGGTGGGTATCATGAGCAGATCATGATAGAGGAGGTCATCATGAGGAGAACTATCTCATTAGGATATTGAAAGTGGAGGAGAGGGGGTGGTGAAGAAGTGTTTGTGAAGGCATCATGCTGAGGGAGGCAAAAATGACAGGTCTGTTGAATTTAACTGCATTGGTGCCATTCCATACTCTTGCCCTGGATTGGAAAATGTTATTAACTGTACTTCCAGTCTCCATCCTCCTTCATCTTCACTTCCTTGGACTTCTTTTCAGTCAGTCTGCAGAAATGAACAACAAATCAATATTCAGCAGAAGCCCACCAAATCCAACAGCTATCTCAACTACACTAGAATGGAAAGTTTATCTTCATCGCTACTTTACTCCTTATACACCTTTGACTGTGTGGCCAAGTTCTCCTTCAACACAATTTTCAATTTTGCCAATGACACCACTGTAGTGAGTCAGATTTCAAACTATGACGAGACAGAGTAAAGGAATGAGATAGAGAATCTGGTAAATTGGTGTGACGATCATAATCTCTCCCTCAATATCAACAAAAAGGAGATTGTCATTGACTTCAGGAAGTGTAAAGGAGAACATGCCCCTGTCTACATCAATGGGGATGAAGTAGGAATGGTCGAAAGCTTCAAGTTTTTAGGTGTCAAGATCACCAACAATCTGTCCTGGTCCCCCTATACCAACAGTACAGTTAAGAAAGTTCACTAACACCTCTACTTCTCAGAAGACTAAGGAATTTGGCATGTAAGCTAAGACTCTCACCAACCTTTACAGATGCACCATAGAAAGCACTCTTTCTGGTTGTATCAGAGCTTGGTATGGCTCCTGCTGTGCCTGAGATTGCAAGAAATTACAAAACGTTGTGAATGTAGTCCAATCCAACACACAAACCAGCCTCCCACCCATTGACTCTGTCTGCACTTCCCATTGCCTTGCAAAGCAGTCAGCATAATTAAGAATCCCACGCACCCTGGAAATCCTCTGTTCCACCTTCTTCCATTGGGAAAAGGATACAAAAGTCTGAGGTCACATATCTTTCCTGCCGCCACCAGACTTTTGAATGGACCTACCTCACATTAAATTGATCTTTCTCTACACCCTAGCTATGACTTTTACAGTACATCCTGCACTCTCGTGTTTCCTTCTCTATGAACGAAATGCTTTGTCTGTATAGCATGCAAGAAACAATACTTTTCAATGTATACTAATACACGTGACAATAATAAATCGAATCATGTAGGATGTTACTTATGACTTTGGTATGAGTTATTTAATTACTGTGGCATCAGCAGAAAAGGTACTTACCATGAGCTGAGATAAAACCACAATAAAGTTTTGGTGGCAGCAATGGCTGCACCAACAGAGAAACAGTGGAAAAAGCCATTAGTGAAGCCCAGCAACAATGCAGCTCAGTAGGTTTAAGTGGCATCTGGACACATTGCACTATCCCTTCCACTTTAACCCAGCCACAGCTCCACCCTTCCCCACTAACCCTTCCTTCTTTTCTTGGTCTTCCTCCATGCAACTTGTACTGCTACCACTGACCCTCAAGCATAAACTGGCATTTGTTGACACTCCGCAAAGAGTTCTATGCAGAACTTACAATTCGGACCATGAATGAAGCCTACCTCGCCTGCTGCCTACGTGCAGCCATGAACATAAACATTCTACCTCCTCGCTGCTGAGAAGCAAATTGGAGAGGGAACTTAAATCTGATGACGTGGCGGTCTTTTAATAAGCATGTATGACTTGCTAATGCATACAAAAGGTCTTCCCAACATTGCTCATCAAGCTGCCTTTAACACCCCGAGAACATAATTACTGAAAAGTTCATCTCGTCATCAAGAAACTGATTTCGACCTGTCACCAAATTAAGATCCACTGCCCACCAAGCTTCCTGCTGCTGGGGTGACCTGAAGACCCCACCCATAGTTTTTAATAAAGAGTTCTGTTCTGTTAGATTCAATACCCCACTGATGATGTTTTTTGAAACAACTGTCAAGCTACACTAACATAAAAGCAAATTAATGCGAATGCTGGAATCTGAAACAAAAACAGAAAATGCTGGAAAATCTCAGGAAGTCTGACAGCATCTGTGAAGAGAGAATAAAGCCAATCTTTTGATTCTGATGACTCTTCGTTGGCGCTGAAAACATTAGAAAATAGGATGAGATTTATACTGATAGGAGGGTGGGGAGGTGGGAATTGACAAAGATATCATAGACAAAAAGACAAAGGGAATGTAAATATTGGTTATCATGACTAAAGAAAGTGCAGATAGTAGCCATTAAGAGATAAGAATCCTCTGCAAACCGGAGGAACAACACCTATCTTCTGCATAGGCACTTTACAGCCTTCCAGGCTTAACATTGAGTTCAATAACTTCAGATCACTAACTGTCTCCTCCATCTTCATCCCATTTCCATTTATTTTGTTTTATTTCGTTTCATCTTTTTTATATTTTCTTCCGTTGTTTCATTTGTCCGCTCTTTTTAGACTCTCACTTTCCATCTGTTTTTCCCCATCACGGTCTCCTCTCCACTCAGGACATCTGTTGCATGTCTCAGATTGTCCTTTGACCTTCCACCCACCTTTGATCTGCCATTTACACATTCTGATCTCTTAATGGACATACTCGAAACATTGCCTCCATTCTCTCTCCACTGATGTTGGTAGACCTGCTGAGAGTTTCCAGCAATTTCTGTTTTTGTGTCAAACTATAACTGTGAAAAAAATGCAACTTTTAGTTTTTAAGACCTTGAGGGGAATTTTCACATCCTACCTGCCACGGGAATCATAGCAGGCAGCGGGGAGGGGTGCAGAACATGCAAAGGTCCTTTGACATCAGGTGGAATATTCTGGTTTTGGGCGAGTGCAGCCAGAAAATCCTTCCTCTTGTCCCTTGATTTATAAAACAGTGAGTTTGACATGTCTGGTCCATTAAAAAGGGATTTTACAATAGTCAAAATCGAAGTGGGCATAGTGCTATTGCAAGAATGCTATTTTATATTTTCAATTATGTCAAAAAAGTAGATTTCAGAACCTGCATTTTTCTCCTATTAAACTGGTTGTCATTCACCAATTCTACCTGACCACCTAGAGTAAGATTACCATGAAACAAGGTTTACAATAAAGGTTAGGTGGATTGGCCATGCTAAATTGCCTCTTAGTATCAGGGGGATTAGCTATGGTAAATACATGGGGTTATGGAGATAGGACCTGGGTGGGATTGTGGTCAGTGCAGACTCAATGGGCCGAATGGCCTCTTGCTGCACTGTTGGATTCTATGCTTCTATAAAGCACAATTGTACTAAGAGGCTGATGTAGCATTGGCAAGAGACTAAATACAAATGTCAGAGGTATATGGAAGGACCTAGGCATTCCAGTGTCAAACTTACCTCCAGTAATTCCAAATTCCTCACCATTGTCTCTATAACCTCTACCCTAACCGAGCTGTTTCCTATTATCAAACTGGCTTTCCCCATTTACTCACTTAACCCCTTCTCATCTTCTGCATAAAATTCACCCGGACCACTTTCCCTCCAAAATAAATTAGCCATCCTGTTCTCTCGTTCTCTCTCTCTCTCTCTCTCTCTCTCTCTCCAGATGCACTCAAACTGAGATGATTGAGGGGAGGTAGCGGCACAATGAGATTGTCACTGGACTAGAAATCCAGAGACGCAACATAATACTAAATAAAATCTGGAATTTAAAGTCTAATAATAACCATGAAATCATTGTCAATTGTTGTAAAATCCCACCTGGTTCACTAATGTACTTTAGGGAAGGAAATTTGCTATTCTTACTTGGTCTGGTCTACATGCGACTCCAGATCCACAGCAATGTTGCTGACTCTTAAATTTCCTCCAAAATGGCCCAGCAAGCCATTCAATTCAAAGGCACTTAGGCATGCGCAATAAATACTGGCCTAGCTAGCAATGCCCATATCTCATGAATGAATTAAAAAATAATTGCTGCCATATTCCATTGTGCTCACTATGACTGCAGCCAGTGGAGAATTTTCCCCCTGATTCCCATTGGCTTCAGTTTGTTATGGTTCCTTGATCCTATATTCAGTCAAATGCTGCTTGATGTCAAGGGCAGTCATTCTCACCTCACCCTTAATTGAGAAAGTAATGGTGAGTAGCCTTCTTGAACCCCTTCAGTACATCTTGTTTAGGTTCACCGAGCGCTGGTGTGATAGAAAGTTGCAGAATTTTATCCCAGTGACAGCGAATGAGCAGCAATATATTTCCAAATCAGGATGGTGAGTGATCTGGAGGGGAGTTCCTATGTATGATTAGCATCCTGCAATCTGGAGCAGCCTCAAGCATATTCAAATGTCACATCGAATCACATTTTATATTATGAAGGTCAACCTTATAATTTCTTACTTAAAAAGAATGTCAGTAATTTTGTGTAAGTAAACATTTTAAAACTAATAGAAGAAAAGGAAAGAGGAATAAATAAAATTACCAGCAGGGTGAACTCTAATGCTCCTCTTTAATATTGCCATTATCAGCCTGAGACAGCAGAAAATTTCTTTAACATCTCATCTGAAAGTTGGCCCATCTGACTCACAGCCGAGTAGTGTTGACCTAGTTTTGAGGAGCTAAGCCAAGCATTCATAATGAGGCCTATTGAAAAACAAATCTGTTCAAACTACTTCTGTTGCCACAAAGCCTTGTTATGAATGCTTGGCTGAGCTCCAATAATTGACTCAACTCAACAAGGGTCTATTTACACAGCTTAATAGGGACAGCTACATATGTTTTGGTTACAACTTTTATAATAAGTTATTCTTTCTTTGATGTGCTTTATCAATGTCTGTTTATTTGGACAAGACCAAGAGTAATGAGGATTAAAGCATTATTTTTTGATAATATGATTGGATCTGATTGATTGACACTTTCATGAGGGTGTATGAGCAGCATTTTTCACAATGGAGATTTTCAGGAGCATTTTAAAAAGTTTGCAAAGAGAGTGGACATAGAAGAAAAATGTGTATAATTGATGGGATATGGAAGGGGCGTGGGGGCATTAGCGAGTGCCCTTATAAACTCAACTCTCACAAAGTTCCTGACTTTTCAACAGGCTTCCTCCAAGGATCTGATTTACCTGGTGGTGTTCCATTGGCTCCCAAATCTCTCTCATCACGGTGAAAGAGCATGGGGGTAAAATTAACTTCTATTCAGTCTATAACCCATAACCCCGAGCTTCTTGTCACCTGTTAGTTTAATTTTCTGTTCCACTCCCACCCTGAATGTTCTGGTCTCTTTGGCCACTTGTAGTATTCCAATCTGTCTGAATATAACCCAAGGAACAGCGTCTCATCATTTGATTCAGTACTTCATAACTTTCCAGAATCAACATTGAATTCAACAATTTCAGTTCCTTATACTTGTTCCCCTTTCTTTTTCTTTAGAGCTGAAACTGTTGGTGATGATTCTGCCTTCTCACTTACATGTCCTCCAGACATATCTTTTCTTTCTTCACTTGTCCCGTCACCATTACTTTTTACCATGCACCATCCTTTTGCCATTTAGCATCTCCTGGCCTTTCATCCTATAAAATGCCTTTTTCTTCTTTCCTGTCTTCCCTCCTTTCCCTGACTTGTTTAGAAACTGTTACCTCTTAAAGCACTCCCAGTTTTAATGAAAGATCATTGATTCAAAACATTAACTTGGTTTCTCTCTCCATGGTTGCTGCCAGGCCTGCTGAGTGTTTCCAGTATTTTATGTTTTCTTTTCATATTAGTCATTTTGGGCATTCTTACAATATTCAACATTTTGCTTTCCGCAAATAAAGCAATCACTTAGATGTTTTGTGAGAGACCAAATCATTCAATAGAAATTGCAGCGTGTGCCAATCCCACCAGTGGCTTGTATTATTTGTGTCATGAATAGAACCATCTGGACAATCCACAGGTGACAATGTAATGTTGCTCAGCTTCTGTTCTTGCTGGAAGTATCAGATCATTGTTGAACAATGAGATTCAGATTATGAGCATTGACTTGTTTACATGGCTTTATACAATGCACACATGAGCTTTTTGGTTAGATTCAAAGGAGATAAAACATTCGTATGAGAGGCTAAGGATTTCCTGCGGGGCTAGCTGATGCCATCCTAAGTATCCACAACAGACATGACAATAATTCCGAGGTCTATGTCCTGGGCAGTCCGAGAAGAAGAGGTAATGTGGGACAGAGTGGGGGTATTAAGGCAGAGATAGTGTTGCAGAAGGGAAACCTGTTTATTCTTTCTATTTTTCTCTAGCATATCTGTATGGAAATCATCGTTCTCCAGTGGACACAGTTTGACCTCTGCTGCTCTGTTAATTAGAAGTACAGCCTGTAGCTATTTAACACCATTAATACTGATCCTCTCATTAGAATATTGAATTAAATTACATCATTACTAAAAATGTTAGAAATTAGAAGTCACGCAATTAAAATCAGGATATTTCATAAGTCAAAGCTTAGACACAAGGCACAGAATGCATTCTTGTATTTGTGCTCACGACATAAATACGTCAAGAATTCATTTTAATAAGCACAGTTCGGGTTAACTAATTCACAAACTGCAAGCTTCAACATAATAGAAACATAGCAGATCGGAGCTGGAGGAGGCCATTTGGCCCTTCGAGCCTGCTCCGCCATTCATCACGATCATTGCTGATCATCCAACTCAATAGCCCAATCCTGCTTTCTCCTCATAACCTTTGATCCCATTTGTCCCAAGTGTTAGATCTAGCTGCCTCTTGAATATAGTCAATGTTTTGGCATAATAGTTTATCCATAACTTTTACCAAAAACATAGTGAATATTTATCTTAATTCAGTAAAGAAGCTACATATTTATCCCCCTTTTAAATGAAGAGGCAGGGTACATCCCACTGAAGTGTTAAATTATGTTCCATCAGTTTCATCAATTTTTGCTTTTCTGAACTCCATCAAATACCTAGGTGATAGAAAAGTTCTAATGAAATACCAGAAGAGCTATCATGAGAATTAAGAAACAAGTTCACAAGAATGTTTGCTGTTTGAATTTGAATTTGAACACACTCCCCCTCACATTATGGGAAACGGTTAAGGAAGTCTGTTTTTACAGAGTTCTTGTGAACAACAGTCTCCTCTCGAATGTTCCCTATCTTAAATTCCACTCCATGATATTTACCACAGGAAAATCTCTAAGAATCTGGTTCGCATTATAGTTATTGACTTTTTTTGGGTGCTCGGTGCAGTCATTGCAAGTTGAAAGGCTGATTAAGAGATAAGCCTTTTCTCTTTCACGATTGACAGAAGGGTTGGACATCCAATTAATCATGTCCAGTTTAATCACTAGTAATGTTGCCCTAATTGTCCTCCTTCCAACAATATTTTAACCTAACAGTTGCCATTTTCTTTACCTGCAGATTTTGCACACCCAGAGCAATTCCTGGAGACACATTTGATCCTCTCAGCTTCAACAAAGCTAATTGCCTTCTGAGTGAATCTATGAGATAAGCATTATTTTGCCCACTATATGCAAAATCTTTATGAAGATGGATGTATTGCCTTGACTATCCTTTGTTTAAATTAGAATACAGCGTGCCTATCAGAATCACATCTATCTGTCACAATTCAAACACTGCTTCACTTATACTTCTATTAGAAGTCCAGAATCCAGCACTTTTGATTTAAGATGTGCAAGTTCACAGAATCATAGAATCCTACAGTGCAGAGGAGGCCATTTGGCCCATCGAGTCTGCACCGACCACAATCCCACCCAGGTCCTATCCCCATTTCCATGCTATAAATCTCTATGACTCTATAATCCCTAGCTACTCCCCCTGACACTAAAGGACAATTTAGCATGGCCAATCCACCTAACCCACACATCTTTGGACTGTGGAAGGAAATCGGATCACACAGAGAAAAGCCATAATGACATGGAGAGAACATGCAAACTCCACACAGACAGTGACCCAAGCCGGGAATCGAACCTAGGTCCCTCGCGCTGTGAGGCAGCAGTGCTAATCACTGTGCCCCCCTCTAAGTATGCAAAGTGTTGGAAAATATCGCTAGATTGGGTATAGCACTTTTGGATGCAGAACAAAGCCCCCTCCACTTAGTACAAACCTCTAACGAGCACTCTTATACTGCACAAATGTACCATTTCCCATACAAGCCATCCTCTGCTTGCTCTGGAGTGAGGTTATCAATTGTACCGATTAAAGTTAATTTAAGAAGAGTTCTGCACTCCAGCCTCACAGTCAAGAAGAACCGGATTAAGACTGCCAGCGGTTAGATGCCTGATGAAATATGCGACAATCAATGGCTCATAATGCGCAGTAACAAGCAAAAACCAGGAGCCTCATGCATTCTTTTCTTACAAAGAACCATTGTTATTTCCTCGGTAATGCTTCTATGTGGCATTCATGCTAGGATGAATAATATAAGCAGGTATGTAATACTAAGCAGTCCGCTTAGTGCTAAATATAGAGGGAATAGATTCCTCCATTAGTTATGGATAATACTTTCACACCACACAACAGGGGAGTCGTGGGAAACTGAACATCTCATTATGTGGTGCAACCACATGGAGTTTTATTAACTTTAAAAATCTAGAAAGGCTTGAACCAAGCAGCTTTGCTGAAAACAATACGTTAGCGGTAACTTTGCAGAAGCTATTATCATGTTTAACAGTTTCAAATCCTGCAGCGTTATTTACACCAGAAAAATAGTAGGCATATGGTCTAGAAGTTTTATGTGAAACAATCCTAACTTTAGACCTTCAAAAGCAATTTTATGTTGAAACAAAAAACGGTAATGGATCATTCTGCACAGACTAAATGCTCTCTCATTTGGTTGGGATTTTCTGGTGCTGGGGCTGGAAGTTCTCCCCCAAAGTCCTTTAGTTGGCCAGTCAAATTTTCCAATCCCACTCACAAATATTTCTGCTGCAGACAGGACAGGAAAATCCCAGCCTTTACTTTACATTCTGAATTCTGTGGGCCGGATGTTTTGCTACTGATGAGGGTAGCTTGATGGAAAACTCGGCAGAGACGCCTCAATTAAAAAGTGATTTGTTACGCAAAATTTCAGCTTGGGGGGTGGGGGTGGGCAACACTGGGTGGTGGGATTGAGTTTGGCACGCTGACTCCAGATGCAGATCGGGGCAGTGGGGGGCCCTGGTGGGGAGGAGAGCAAATCATATCCGATATAAAATGCCACCCCGGATGCCATGCTTGCTGTGAGGGAGGAAGGTGGGTTGTGTGGGTTGGGGAGAAGGGCCATCTGTCAGCACTCAGGTGCATTGAGAACTGTAATTGTTGATCACTTGCTTATTTCCACTTGGAGATGGTCCATATGAACCTTCCATATGTAAGCATAGATTGTAACTCTGCCTATTGACCTTGTTTAATGAAGGACCACACAGCAGCAACTTACTGCTGGCAAAGCTTCACAAGACTCAGTCATGCAGATGGCAGCATCTTGGCAGCTTCAGCAAGCCCTGACTCTCTGCATTGAGTGAGGATTTTCATCATGTCTCAGAGGCTGATTTTTAGATGCTGCATGCAGAACATTTGCCCGTCCGTTTAGCCTTTCACTATTCATCTGTCAGGCTGTGGGCACCCAAAGATGCCTTGTCCGTTGCCCACACAGTGCCACACTGTCATCGCACATGAGTGTGGCTCAGACAGGACAGACAAACAGGGGGATGTGTGCTCAGTGACCGCCCCCCACCCCCCATGCCATGTTGACCTGAAAGTAATAAATGTCAGGCCAGCCACCATTCATACTGCAACCCAGTGATATCAATCTGCCATAATCCCAGCTTGGGTTACTGACTGTACGGAGTCTGTACATTCTCCTCGTGTCTGTGTGGGTTTCCTCTGGATGCTCCGGTTTCCTCTCACAGTCCAAAAGATGAGCTCGTTAGGCGTTTGTTTACTCTCATAACATTAATAGTTACTTTCATACATAATACAAGGACACTCCATATTTTCAGCAATGGATATGGTGGTCTGCCATTGTACAATATTAGCTCCAATTATCAGGTAAAGAAAAAGCAGCAGGTTCTTACCAGTGGCTATGGAGATTTCGGCCAGTTGTCCACCATTTATTACTAGAATGAGTGTGAAGAGTGTGGCAACACAAGTCGAGCAGTGGAAGGCTGAGTCTTCATCCAGATGTTCAGAGAAAGCATTCGTCTATTCTTCACCGCACCAGGGGCTGTTCAATTCCGGCCTTGGGTGACTGTGGGGAGTTTATACAATCTCCCTCTATCCTCTGAATGCTCCAGTTTCCTCAACTAAGGGGCACAGGTGTCATGGACCATTCCAGCAATTGTTGTTCATCCACAGATGCAATTGAGGAAGTTGTGATGAACTGACTTCTTAATAGGGCAGCAGGGTAATACAATGGTTAGCAATGCTGCCACAGCAACAGGGGCTGCCTGTGTGGCGTTTGCACGTCCTCCCTGTGTCTGTGTGGGTTTCCTTCATGTGCTCTGGTTTCCTCCCACAATTCAAAGAGATGCAGGTTGGTGCATTAGCAATGTATTTACCATTAGCAATAGCAAGTGTTTGGGGTTAGGGGTTAGGGCAGGGGTGACGAAGTAAGATATTCTGTCAGAGAGTCTGTGCAGACTCAATGGGCCGAATAGCCTCCTTCTGCACTGTATGGATTCTATGAGTAGAAGGTGTATAGAAGACAACACTTGATTCGGAATTTTTAAATCAGCACTGCGGCGCAGCGGTTAGCACTGCTACCTCACATCTCCAGGGACCTGGGTTCAATTCCAGTCTTGGGTGACGCTGAGGAATCTGCACATTCTCCCCATGTCTGTCTGGGTTTCCTCTGGGTGCCCTGGCTTCCTCCCACAGTCCAATGATCTGTAGATTGAGGGAATTAGCCATGGTAAATGTGTGGGGTTAGATGGACAGAGCAGGGGGTGGCTGGGTAAGACATTCTGTCAGAGGATTGGCACAGACTCATTGGGCCAAATGGCCTCTTTCTGCACAGAAGGAATTCTAATAAAATGCATTCCATCTAGTATAGTGATGTGCAAAAAGCACACTTGAGTCCTGTAGGTCAGGATGTTTTTAGTGTTCTCCCACCGAGCCTAGAGTGCATCAGTGACGGTAGTGACACACTGCTGGGTGGCTGATTGAGAGATGCTGCAGAAGCATACAGCAGATGATTGAAAGGAGCTGGTCACTCAGAAATTGAGCAGCTGCCATCCATAAAAGTGCTCAGAGTCTTCCTGATTCTGCAAATCTCCAGCCTATGAACTTGTCCACGATGAGTTGGTAGTAAAGCAGAGATGTTCCATTGGCTGCGTTCTAGCCCAAAAGCAGAAGTGGCATTTTCAATGAGGTTTGACAGCCTGTTTTCTTTACTATTGCCTCACTCACCTCGGTTAGACAGTTCTTGTCTGGTTGGCAGGTTCTCCTCAGAGCAAAGCAGTGGAATGCTGGCAATTTCACCCTGTCAGTTTTGCCACTTCTATACCAATGGAAAATGAGTTACATTTGTATTTACAAAGCTCATTTGCATTTGCACTGGATTAGAGATTGACAGAAAACGTATGTAAAGGAGAGAAATCTGCTGGCATGCAGCCTTGATAAGGTCAGTTTTGACGACTGCAGAAGCAAGCAGAGAGCAGCACCTAGGGGAGGAACAGGGCTGGGTTTAGTCAGTTAGCTGTCAGCTGACTTGACTGGCTATCTCATGAATCATTTTGTTCCTTTTACAAAATAAAGCACGCGCTGGCAGAGATAACCTGACAAGGGCACAGCACAGATGCTGAGAATATTCAATTCAAGGTCCAGTCTGCACATTTTCTTATTGAAATAGGACAGAAAGAAGGTCAGAGTGGTGACTGTCTCTGATAGAAAACCTACAAACAGGTCATTGACGGTCCCAGTGGCACATCCAAGATTGTAGACAAGTGCTGCAAAATGTTCGATGACCTGACCAGGGCAAGCGAGATTGCACATCAGGTTCTTCACTGGGCACCTGCTTCATCCCCTAAAAGCATCAGCTAAAGTTCAAGTTTATTTATTAGTGTCACAAGTAAGCTTACATGAGCACTGTAATGAAGTCACTGTGAAAATCCCATAGTCGCCACACTCCGTCACCTATTCAGGTACACTGAGGGAGAATTTAGCGTGGCCAGTGAACCTAACCAGCATGTCTTTCAGACTCTGGGGGGAAACCGGAGCACCTGGAGGAATCAGGGAGAGGATGTGCAAACTCTACACAGAAAGTGACCCAAGCCGGGAATCAAAGGCCAGAATTGAACTCAGGTCCCTGGCGATATGAGGCAACAATACTAACCACTGTTCCACCTTGCCACCTACACAACTAGCTTTTCCAAATAATTTGGTTAAAAGAGGGCACTAATTCAATCTTACAGTCGATCTTTGTTACCCTCACAGTAATTTCTCATGTACACCATAAAACTCCTTATTTCACTTTACTAGGGCAATGCCACCACATCCCTCACTCAGCTCTTTTATACCAGTTGGCACCTTGATTACTAATTAATTTACTCAGTATTACTTCAGAAGAAAATGGCATACAATGCCCACAACAATTAAACCACTGGAGAGGCCACATTCCTTGAAATCTGGGTGAGGGAAAGGGAAGTGCCTCAGAAGGCATGGCGGCACAGTTGCTAGCATTACTGTTTCACAGCACCAGTGACCGGGGTTCAATTCCAGCCTTGAATGACTGTTTATACGTTCTCCCTCTGTCTGCTTGGGTTTCCTCTGGGTGCTCCGATTTCCTTTCATAGTCCAAAGAAGTACAGGAAAGGCCATGAATTAGCCATGCTAAATTGCCCCCTTAGTGCCCCAAGTGTGTAGGTTGGATGGGATTAGAACATAGAACATAGAACATAGAACACTACAGCACAAACAGGCCCTTCGGCCCACGAGTTGCGCCGATCACATCAACACCTACCAACCTACAGACCTATCTATAACCCTCAATCTCATTAAACCCCATATACTCATCCAGAAGTCTTTTAAAAGACCCCAGCGAGTTCGCCTCCACCACCACTGACGGCAGCCGATTCCATTCACTCACCACCCTCTGAGTGAAAAACTTACCCCTAACATCACTTCTGAACTTCCCTCCCCACACCTTAAATCTGTGTCCTCTCGTAGCAACCATTTCAACCCGGGGAAATAGCCTCTGAGAGTCCACCCTATCTATTCCTCTATTTTAGCTATGGTAAATGTGTGTTGTTAGAGCAATAAGGTGGGGGAGAGGGCCTGGGTATGATATTCTGTCAGAGAGTTGCTGTAGGCACGATGGACCAAATGGCCTCTTCTGTGCAGCAAGGATTCTATGAGAAGGAAACATTCCTGATGTGAGAGGTCTCAGGCACAATAATGGCACCAGTTTGGTGACAATCACCCAGGCTGTTGTCATGGCACTGTTGTGATGAAGAACAGCCTCAAGCTTCTGTTTTCTTAAAGTCAACCAGGAAATCCTCACCAACTCTTAGTTTGTACCCTGTTTTCTGTGGATCCATCACAGCAACCAGGGAGGAGCAGAGTGGGTGGGAACAGGAGAAACAGCAAGGAATCAATTTTATCCTTACTGATCATGACAATATTAGATCACTTCAGGGTCACTGGAACAAGGTCCTATCCAAGGTTCCTCTGCCCAAACTCTCTTAAAGTTATTTTCTTGAGTTTGGAGCTCCGGTCTACAGCAACATCAAGGATTGTTTCCGCTTTGTTGAAGGCATCAGTTAATGATGTGACCGTTTCAATGGAATCAGCAGAAATCCTCCCAATCAATTGTTCGTCAGCTCTGATGAAGGATCATCCAGACTCGAACCATTGGCTCTATTCTCTCTCCACAGATGCTATCAGACCTGCTGAGTTTCTCCAGCATTTTCTGTTCTTGTTTCAAATTTCCAGCATCCTATTAGTGCTGACCAATGATGATTAACAGCATGGTCGTGTAGGGGCAAAAAGAATTGTCAAGTTCTAGTATAGACACTAAATTTGAAATAAAGTTCCTTTATTTGCAGAAAGTGCAACGTTTGCATCAAAAGTAGACTAAAACAAGACAAGATTTCATTGATGGTATGTGCTTTGGTATCCATCGTGGAGGGCCCGATGGACTCCCATCCCATGCATTGTCCCAAGTTCAGACCAGATGCATGAAGTTTGGAAGGGCAGAGCCAAATGCAGATATGCATGAAACATGATCTGCAACTCACTGCAAAACCTATACTGCACGATTTAGATTGTATGTAAGTATCCATCCCCTCCCACCCCAAGATCACATAATGACCATTCTTGCAGAAGCGCCTGTTCAGGTACACTGAGGGAGAATTTAGCATGGCCAATTCACCTAACCAGCATGACTTTTGGAGTGTGGGAGGAAACCAGAACACCCAGGGGAAACCCACACAGACATGTGGAGAACGTGCAGACTCCGCACAGACAATGACCCAAGCCGGAAATCAAACCCGGGTCCCTGGCGCTATGCGACAGCAGTGATAACCACTGTGTCACTGTGCCGCCCATATCTTGAACTTATGTTGATAGTAATTAACATTTTCTACTGGTTTCCATTTGTACTGATTTTTTCTGTTCTAAAACAGATCACAAGTTGTTGATGAGATTCAGTTAGGGACCAATAATGTATTGTTTAAGGTAAACAAGATTTTAGATTCAGAACACTTACTCAGTGAAGAAAGTTACAAGATTTCACAGGTTTTGAACAAACAAAAGTGAACTTTGCTATACAAGATAAAACAATGTACAATATTTATATCTTATACTCTAATTTTCAGGGTTAATATGAGGTACATGTGAATTAACAGGCAAACTGTGCCTGAATGCACCACACTGTACAATAATGCCAAATGCAACCTAAAGAGATTCCATGATTTCTCAACAGCCCCACCTATCAGTAATATTGAGAGTTAACCAAACTCACTGTAACTTCATCTCCCTCATGAAGAATTCCAATCACCACTTCAAAGATCTCACCTTGGACTTCTCTCCAAAAGTTGTTCCAACTTGGACAGCATAACATTGGCCTACCTCGCGGGGTTTCTCTGCAGATTCCATTCCCCCGAGTCTGCACTCAAGCACCAACTCACAAACATAACTTCAACTCTTCAGGCACGCTGAGCAGAGCACCACTGCTCCAAAGGGGTGTCTTTGCCCCACAGCGCTCTATCAAACTTCCCGTGTTTTTTTTGATCTTCAAGGCTTCCTCTGTCTGCTACCTTTCCTGTCTGGAGCCTGTACTCCTTTTCTTACTTTAACTCAAAGGGAACCTGTCCCATCCACTGTCTCAGTCCCCTACTTGGGATCCTACCTCTTCCTGACCTCTCCTCATCCCCTTTTAAAATCCCTGTTCCCTGCCTGAGATCCTAGCTTTCCATGATTCTCTGTTTCCAGTCACCCAACCTGGGTTTTCACACCATTTTATTCTTCACACACAGGTGCACTGGGCCCAAAGAAGTAAAGCGCAACTGTGCTTGTTCAGCCTGCTCCCAGTCTGTGCATGTGCAAAGGTGCTGGGAGTTGAAGTTCCCAGCTTCTGCTCTCAATGGCGTAAGTATAGTTCCCGTAACACATCCAAATCCACCATACATAGCCAATTCCATGGTACTTCAACAAAAGAGATGGGCAACAGGGTGACATATCCGGAGATTAAATGGTGTGTCATTAAGTGAAATATGGGAACAGATAAGATTATAAAAAAGCATTGAACTAATTAAAGTATTAGTCTACTAAAGTGCTGTTAATCCCATGATGAGTCCTGTTTGACCACAGTGACCTATAAAATGTATGTTACATTAAACTGATTTGCATATAAATGGGTTTGCCCATACCAGCATATCAAAGTACTGTTTTATTTTAAGTTCCCTGAAATGTCTCAGGTGTTTAAATCTGGACTGGCCCTGGCAGGAAAACAGTAAAGATAGTAACTGCACACCCCAGTAATTCCAGAGTCCCAGCAATGTTTGCCAGTCAAACGTATGTTGTTCTGCACAAAAAACCAATCAGTTTTGATGCCAGCAGTAAAAGGTACATTTTTTCTCTTCTTCCTGATGCTCTACATCTGCTCACTACTTGAAATCTCCAAAAGTGTGCACACAAGCTAAACGAGACAAGTCGATAAAAGAATTCAGGTTAAAAGTTGTAATGTCCCATGCAGTAACATATTGATTTAAAACCACCCACCACATTTTTGTTATGTAACAAAAATCACATTCTTCACTCATCCGCATGTGAAAATTAAAAACGATTGATTATAGTATTGCTTTAAGCTCTGGAATATTATCCAAATTTACTTTTAAAAATAAATTAAATGAAAACAGTTCAAGAATAAAAGATCTGTTTGGTATATTGAATTGCATGCTCTGAGCTTGTGATGGAATAAATATAATTGAAGAGTTACCACAGATGCACAGTGTGCAGTGTTAGCATTGCTGTCTCACAACTCAAGGGATCTAGATTCAATTCGGGTCTTGGGTGACTGTGCGGAGTTTACACGTTCTCCCTATGTTTTTGTGGGTTTCCTCCGGATGCTCCATTTCCCCCCACAGTCTATAGGTGTGTTCATTAGGTGGATTAGCTATGCTAAATTGATTCTTAGTGCCAGGGGGATTAGCAGGATAAATACGTGGGGTTATGAGGATAGGGCTTGGGTGGCATTGTTATCGGTGCAGGATCAATGGACCAAATGGCCTCCTCTGCACTGCAAGACTTCTATGAACACGACCAAAAATAAGTTGTTTTACTCATTTTAAATAAACTTCACTTTAATTGGATGAACACCACAAAAAAAAATTGAAAGTATTGAAGTATTGGCAGGGACCTTATTTTGATTTCAAATTTCATTTAAGAATAGTCATCTGCCGAATCAAATTTTATCTGTAAAGATAACTTGCCCAGTGAATCCATATAGTTGGATAGCAGATGTATTTAAACGTAAGACCTTCCAAAAGAAAAGTCAACTGATATGCTCCTATACTTTGGGGGTAAAAAAACTATCAATATATTAACAAAGATCCACTCTGACATTGTCTATACATATAAAACAATAATGTGGGGCTAATATTTCCATTCTACTTTCTGATTATTAATGATTTTAAGTAATTTAAATATAAATGCAAATTGGATATATCTCTTTCTCTCTAGCATGCTGTTTAAATTGATTTCTCTGCGTTAAATCTTACTACGGGAAATAGAACGGTTTGTCTGAGTTCACTGAATATTTCGAAGACTTTGCAGGTTCTTGCTTTGGTAATGTGTAAATGAGGCAGAATTTTAATCTTTCATCAGGACAATGTCCAATTAATATTGTGCTTTGTGGAAATTCAATTATTCTATTATCTATTCTTGCAATTTTGCTCCAAATTTATTCTGCACTTACGATGCAAGCGCACACATTTCAGGAGACCAAGAAACCAGCTGAATTCATGGTTATATTCTTACATTCACCAATTCCAAGGACAATGTGGGAATACACAAGAGAAACTGTTGACTGAAGTAAGCACTGCTGCCTCACAGCACCAGGGACATGGGTTTGATTCCTGGCTTGGGTCACTGCCTGTGCGGAGTCTGCAAGTTCACACCGTGTCTGCGTGGTTCTCCAGTTTCCTCCCACAATCTGAAAGACATGCCGGTTAGGTGCATTGGCCATGCTAAATCCTCCCTCAGTGTACCCGAACAGGTGCCATGGTGTGGTGACTGGGGGATTTGCACAGTAACTTCATTGCAGTGTTAATGTTAGCCTACTTGTGGCACTAATAAATAAACTTCTAGACACGGGCCAAATGTTACCATTGCAAGTCACGAAAACTTGGCTAAAGTCAGCCATGAGGCCATTAACGCGATCTATGCCCTCGCAGATGCCCACCTTACCAAGGCCTGAAAATGGCCGCAGCCTGATTTGCGCCTGAAATGGGCGCAACAGCGATTTAAATACATTTGTATGCATTTAAATTAAATTAATGGGCTGCCCGCCCAACTTTACCAGCATTTCCCCCTTTACCATCATGTTCACCGCGAAATTGATATGCTCAGCAAAGGTTTGTTTCGGGCACTCCAGCTTTTGAAGAGGTAAGTTCAGAGCTTCCAGTGGCTCTCTGACTCAGATCGGAGTGGAGAGGGTGGGGGGAGGCGGGCTGGATCATTCTCTGGCAAGGGTGGGGAGGGAGGCCAGATTTTTGTCTGGTGGTGAGAGCGGGTGGAGGGGGTGGAAGGAGGAGGTCAGATTATTGTCTGCTGGGGGGGGGGGGGAGGGGCGGGTGGAGGCAGAGGGAAGCCCGATCGCTCTCTGGTTGGTGGGGCATGGAGGAGAGAGGCCCGATCATTCTCTGGTGGGGGGAGACGGAGGGGGGAAGGGGGGCATCGCTGCCACTCTGAAGGCAATTGGTGGGGGCAAAGGGGGACAAAGGGTCATAATCGGTCTGGGTAGCGGGGGGAGGTGGGTGGATAAAGGGGGACAGTTATGTTGCAGGAGTGGGACGATGTCTGTGGGGGCCATTGCTCCCAGGCCGCTTTTTCCACTTTTTGTGACCCGGGAGCGATGTGACAGGGGGTGCGTTTTTCAAATTTTTTTCTCACTGCACACGTGCAGTTCAGCGCTCCGATCATTTCGGGCGCGATAACCCTCACCCACAGTGCAGTTCAGACTCGCAATTTTTTTTGCAGGCTACGTGCGTATGTTGGCGCCTGAAAACAGGTTTCCAAGTCGGACCTGAACTGAGCCCAGATTCAGCACTTAGAATGAAAATGGTAAAATCGAGCCCACGGTTGTACTTACTAAGTGAGAAGATAAGATTTGCCCTTTTTTTGTATAGCGAATGTGTTTTGAAGTTAGATTTAACTGAACACTTGATGTCAGATGATATTTTGAAATGGTAATCCAAAATGATAAGAATTCATTCTTTAGCATTAACAGGACCAGACACATTCCAGTGTAATTTTGCACAGTTATAAACAATGACTTTGAATGAACTAAAATCATACATTTTCAAGCAAGCAGGCAGATCCAATTAGGAAGAAACTCAGATTGGTTACTCTTGGACTTAGGTTTATTTCCAAAACCCAACAGAATTTTCAGTGGAAAACAAGTGCTTAAAACTTGTTGATGAAGTTAGAGCTGATGCATAGCATCACCACAAAATTCTGCGTTTACCCAGGGTACTGTAACATTGCAGAACAAATTCCAGAAGCAATTAAAAAGCTTGGAGGCAGTTCTCCCAACCCAGAAGACTCAAGTGGAGGCCGTTTCATGAGCTCCCTGTTGGGTGTCACAGCCTCTGCGCGTCTCCCAGTGCCAGATTTCCTGCCCTGCCTAATGTATTCAACATGTAATTTCCAGCTAATTTGAATAGCATTAGCGGGCCCAGGACTAAAGTCTCAGGGCCCGCTAGTCTCCCCAATCCCACTCCGGTAATTTGATACAAAATCCAGGCTGATGCTTCTCTGTAGTACTGATGGAGTATTGCACAATCGGAGGTGCCATCGGAGGTGCATGAGACATCAAACTGAGGACCATCTATCTTCTCTAGTGGACATCAAAGATGCCATTGTGCTATCTCAAAGAACAGTAGAAGAATTATCCCTGTTGACCTGGCAATATTGATCCCTCAATCAACATCACAAAGGCAGATGATCATGTCATTAACTCGTGACTGCGTGATCTTGCTGTGCACAAATTGAGTATATTGTGCTTCCTACATTACAACAGTGACTACACTTCAAAATTACTTCATAGTGCTAGGAGACATATTTTGGTCAAGATAGGCACTACATAAATTCAAGTCTTTCTTTCTCTCTTTAAAGGCTCTTTATAAATGCAAATTTTTGCAGCCTTATCTCCAGTTGGTGATGTGATATATTTGATTGATTTCAATTGTAAGCATTATAATTTAAGATTCATCAGAATGTCTTATACTAACATACCTGACAGTTACAAACTGTTGCACTTTCTTAAAGAATTCATAAGATCCACAGTGCAGAAGGAGGCCATCTGGCCCATCAAACCTGCACCAACAACAATCCTACCCAGGTCCTATCGCCATAACGCCACAAATTTAGCCTGCTAATTGCCCCTGACATTAAGGGACAATTTACCATAGTCAATCAATCTAACTTGCACATCTTTATGAGGAAACTGGATCACTCAGAGGAAACCCACACAAACATGGGGAGAGCATGGCAAACTCCACACTGTGTTGCTATTGTGCCTTTGAGAAATGTGTTTTTAATCATGTCCTCTGCAATTTGTAAGCAACCCTGCATTTTTTTTTACGGTCCCAAGCTGTCTGAGCTGATGTCCTTTTATTGTTGCTGGAGTCATATAATAGGCTTTTAATCTGGGCCTAATGCAATGTCCTGGAGCTTTATGACCCTTTTGAGTTGTCTGTTTTGTCATGACAGATCAAGGTCAGGTAGTCCCTTCATAAGGAAATCTACGAACAACTTTTCATTTAGTTGGAAGTTGTTTGGAATCCAGACTGAAAACAGTGTTTGTTTCTCTCCCTGGTATTGGAGGTTTGGCTCTTGATGGCTGGCAAGCTAGTAAGTAGAGGCAAGGAGTGCACCTCTGTCTTGAGTTGCTCTGAAAGTTCCAGGGTTGGAAGACCTCAGCGGTATCAACTCACCATCCAAATGAGTAAACCACAGAGGGATTTACCACATCACATGAGCATACTTATTTTCTGAGCTAAACCTAGGATGGGGGTATGTTTATAGGAATGTTTGTCTAGTTGGAACAGTGCATTGAACGGTTAAGGTTTATACAATATCATGGTTGTTGTTTTTCTTGTTTGCAATTGGTAAAAGTTCTTACTAATTTTCTTTCTCTGTGTTAACCGTATTCTTAAATGAACTTTGTTTGATAATATCTCCCTTGTAGGTTGTTTGAATCATACCTGGAGTGAAACATCTTATGCTTACCCATGCCAAAATTCAAAGTGCAAAACTTACGGTCTAAGGTGACTTCATAAAATACTTGAGTTTCTGAACCTGGATTATAACACGGACAGCCACCTGAGACCAGAATTGAACCCAGGTCCCTGGCACTGTGAGGCAGCAGTGCTAGCCATTGTGCCAAAATGCCAAACTGAATGAAGTTACTTAGCACTAAATAAAAGTGGACACACCTTATCCTATCTAAAAAACACAACCAATACAATCTATCTTTAGGTAGTAAATTACTTGGTGAGCAATGCAGTGTGCACGTCAGGGGCGGCACGATGGCACGGTAGTTAGCACTGCTGCCTCACAGCGCCAGGGACCCGGGTTCAATTCTCGACTTGGGTCACTGTCTATGCGGAGTCTGCACATTTTCCCCGTGTCTGCGTGGGTTTCCTCTGCGTGGTCCGATTTCCTCCCACAGTCCAATAGTCTGGTTAGGTGCACTGGCCATGCTAAATTCTCCCTCAGAATACCTAACCAAGTGCTGGAGTGTGGCAACTAGGGGATTTTCACAGTAACATCATTACAATGTGAATGTAAGCCGACTTGTGACACTAATAAATAAACATTAAGCTTTAAAACTTTTGAGTTTGGCTGGCTAAATAAATAATTTTTAAAAAAATATGCCTCACAAATTTTGCTAAATTATTATTTTTTATTTGAAAGCATCATTTATCCTCTTCCATGGCAAGAGACCAGGTGTGGCAATGTTTGCGATATATTGAGCTAAGCTGAAACTCAGGCAGAGGGGTGGCTGCAGTTACACGCAGCAGTGTGGTTTTTACAAAGTGCTTTTTGAAAAATGATTATTCTCTGACTGCATAAATCTGAGGTGGTGCCAATAGTTGTAAACCGAGAAAGACCTGGACCTAAAAAAACAATGGTCAGAGTTCCCAGGAATAGAACTGGAATGGAACCGTTTTTCTTGTTAGTTCAGCCTTGATACAGTGTTGGATATTTGGTTAATAGTAAAGGTACATTTGATATTCTTTTTCCTTCTACACTTTAAAGTCATTGGAGCTGAAATGTTGTTCGCTTCCCATGCATCAATGGCCAGTGACACAACCCCCCCCCATCCCCCCAAAATCAGGGATGGAATTATCTTTGTAATCAGCATGATTTAAGGGAAGACAATGACCTAGTGAATTATCGCTAGATTGTTAATCCAGAAACTCAGCTAATGTTCTGGTGTCGCATGTTCAAATCCCACCACGGCAGATGGTGGAATTTGAATTCAATTAAAATACCTGGAATTAAGAATCTACTGATAACCATGAAGCCATTGTTGATTAGTTGAAAGACCAACCTGATTCACTAATATTCTTTAAGGAAGGAGATCTGCTGTCCTTACCTGGTCCAACCTACATGTGACTCCAAAGCCACAGCAATGTGGTGACTCGCAACTGCTCTTGGGCAACTAGCGATAAATAAATTCTGGCCAGCCAGCAACACCCAGGCCCCAGCAATGAGTAAAATAAAATGATGGCTTTGTGGAAGGAAGGCTCTTTATTTACTGAACTTCACCTTGTTGTCTGTGTATTATTGACACAGTGGCACAGTGGTTAGCACTGCTGCCTCACGGTGACAGAGACCTGGGTTCAATTCCCAGCTTGGGTCATTGTCTGCGTGGGGTCTGCACGTTTTCCTAGTGTCTGCGTGGGTTTCCTCCGGGTGCTCCAGTTTCATCCCACAGTCCGAAGTTAGCTATGCTAACTTCTCCCTTAGTGTACCCAAACAAACACCGGAGTGTGGCGACTAGGGGATTTTCACAGTAATTTCACTGCAGTGTTAATGTAAGCCTACTAGTGACACTGATAAATAAACATTAAACTTCAATGCTTGTGCACATTGGCAAAATCTACATTGCATAAAAGTAGCACTTTGCTGAGTTATCTTCTGTGGCATTAGTTTTAAGTATCAACAAAATAACTAAAAGTAGATCCTGATACAAAATAATCCAACCAAAGTTTGACACTCCAAAGCTAACTCCTCTTAAATGTTGAAGCAATTGTGTTTGATAGTTGGTGGAAAGGTTTGAAAGATAGTGGCTAGACTGGTAGTCTTAAAGGCTATTTTAAAGGGATGACTTGTGGCTTGCAGCACTAACCCTTAATTGCCCCTCCAATTCACCATATTGCGGTTACCTAACTTATCCAGGGTTTATGAAATCCCATGAACAGAGAAGGAGCTACATAATAATTCAGTACAATTCATGCCATTGGTTTTGTCACTGGATATTTTATAAAGTGACACCTCCCAGTGAAACTGTTTACAATTTTATAGTACATAAAATTCTGATTAAAGGGCACCAACCTGAAAAGTGTTTTTCTTTTCCCTTTCTCCACAGCTACTGCTGAACCTGCTGAATATTTGCAGCATCTTATTTCGAATTTCCAGCAACTGCAATGTTTGGATTTTTGATTAAGAAAGCATGATTGCCCTATCGGACTAAAAAAAAACTCGATAAATTATGGTTCATGATTTGGATTAAGCAGTCTACAGTTTCAATTAGCGCAATTTTCCATTTCCAAAACAAATATTGAAATATAACATGGTAGGGCAGGATTCAAAGGATTCAAAGAAATATTTTTGCCTCTGTCATCCATACCTTATTGAGTTCACTTATTATATGAACATTATGATAATGACAGTCCGCTCTGTGATCTCTTAAACTGAGCAATACTCAGCATGCGTTTCTTTAATGGAAAATACAATATAATGCAGATTGAATTATTCCACTGCCATAGGACAACACAGCCATCTCCTGGTGACAATCAGTATAACCAGTAATCTAGTACATAAAAATAGAACATTGCAGTGTTAGAAGTATTTTTATATGGAATAAATGTTAAAGCAAAGCCTTTCATGCCTATTCCAGTGGGTATTAAAGATCCCATGGCACTATTCAAACAAGTGGTGGTACGGCGGCACAGTGATTAGCACTGCTGCTTCACAGCTCCAGGGACCTGGGTTCGATTCCTGGCTCGGGTCACTGTCTGTGTGGAGTTTGTGCATTCTCCTCGTGTCTGCGTGGGTTTCCTCCGAGTACTCCGTTTTCCTCCCACAGTCCAAAGATGTGCGGGTTAGGTTGATTGGCCATACTAAAAAATTGCCCCTTAGTGTCCTGAGATGCTTAGGTTAGAGGGATTAGTGGATAAAATATGTAGGGATATGGGAGTAGGGCCTGAGCGGGATTGTGTTTGATGCAGACTGGATGGGCTGAAGGGCCTCTTTCTGCACTTGTAGGATTCTAGGATTCTAACAGTCGGAAAAGCTTATCCTGACTAACATCTTTCATCAATCGGCACAACCAAAATAGATCAACTGGTTATTCATCTCATTGCTGTTTGTGGGGTTTTGCTGCAAACATGATTTGTTGCACTTGTTGACATTCGATACACTTTAAAATCATCAAAGCTGAAATGTTATTTGCACACCACACATCCACTGCCAGTTTCACAAACCCCTTCAAAACAAAAACAGGGACAGGATTATTATTATAATCAGCATGAGTGGCCACATCATTCCAATGGTGGGGGGGAAAGCTTTAAGGGCTGGAGCAATAAAGCACTTGCATGTATGAAGAAAGCAAAGTATAACTCCTGAAGTGTCGAATGTGCACTACAGTGAGAACTTATGGTGATCCCCCTCCCCAACTTCCCCTGCCATTCCCCCCACCCACACCAGCCTCTGCCTCCCTTCCCATTCCCCCATGCCTACCTTTCCTCCCACCCCACCCCCCCCACCCCACTGCCACCCCTTCACCCCCCACCCCTTCACCCCCACCTGACCAATGAAATCTTGTCAGAAGCTATAGAGAAGGCTGAAATCTGCAAATCCCAGACCTGTCCAAAATTACAGCATCACAAGCAGGCAATTTTCCTGATTTCCACCCCAATGTCATATCATATTTTGGGACAGATAAGAGTAAAGGTCTTCAAAGTGTTCCAAGATGTGGGGCAGCATGGTGGCACAGTGGTGGCCTCACAGTGCCAGGGATCCAGGTTCAATTCCAGGCTTGGGGTACTGTTTGTGTGGAGTTTGTACATTCTCCCTGTATCTGCATGGGTTTCCTCCCGCTGCTCCAGTTTCCTCCCACAGTCTGAAGATGTGCTGGTTAGGTTGATTGCCCCGGCAAAATTTCCCCTTAGCGTTAGGGGGATTAGCAGGACAAATACATGGGGTCATGGGGATAGGGCTTGTGTGCAATTGTTGTTGATGGGCCAAAGGGCCTCCTTCTGGACCTTAGAGATTCTATACATCCAGAAGTCAGGCTTGTATATAAACTAGCAGGATAATAATCCCTTATGACTTGGTGAAAGATGTATTTCACAAGTCATGAACAAAGTAACAGCTGATCTTGCAAGATGTAAGAAGGGAAGTACACTCTTCCCTTCAGGAGACTTTTTTGAGACCATTATATTTCCTTACCGAGACTTTTAAGAGCAGTTGCCATTGAACTAGTTTCTATTATTTTGACCAAAGTGTAGACTTGAGCTTAAGATTAATTGTAAATGCCAAAAGTATTTATCTTATGGTTAGCTGAAAAGGAAACGCCATTCTTTACTGAACCAAAATTACTGTATATTTTAAATAAAAGCAAATTACTGCGGATGCTGGAATCTGAAATCAAATGAGCTTTGACAAAGGGTCATCTGGACTCGAAACGTCAGCTCTTTTCTCTCCTTACAGATGCTGCCAAACTTGCTGAGATTTTCCAGCATTTCTCCTTTGATTATTGTGTATGTTGTCAGTGAAGTGTCCAACTTAAATAAATACGTAAAATTCTGTAAGAAATGAACAAATAAAAATTGAGAACACTGCAAACAGAAATAACTAATCAACATGTCACTTCCACATCTTCTCATGTTGTTACCAAACACTGTAAGAGGCAAACTACTTCAGCTTGTAATTATCCTCATATAGAAAACAGTCCAGTAGAGTAAAATAATAAATAAAAGTAGAAAATGTTGACAAATCTCAGCAGGTCAGACAGCATCAGTGGAGGAAAAAGCACCATGTGAACTGCAGTGATACAAGAAGGCAGTTCACCAGCACCTCACAAGCACAATTAGGAATGGGCAAATTAAGGCTGGTCTAGTCAGTTTTTTTTAATTCATTTGTGGGATAGGACTGGACAGGGTAGACGCAGGGTAGATATTCCTGATAGTAGGGGAGTCCAGAACCAGGGATCACAGTCTGAGGGTTCAGGGTAGACCATTTAGGGTGGAGGTGAGGAGACATTTCTTCACCCAAAGAGTGATGAGCCTATGGAATTCAGGAAGGAGTTGATACCAAAACATTGAATGTATTCAAGAGGCAGCTGGATGTAGCACTTGGGGCGAATGGGATCAAAGGTTATGGGGAGAAAGCAGGATTAGGCTATTGAGTTGGATGATCAGCCCTGATCGTAATGAATGACAGAGCAGGGTGGAAGGGCCAAATGGCTTCCTCCTACTCCTATTTTCTACGTTGCTATGGCTGACCAACATTTATTGCCCAACCCTAGTTACAAGAGGACAGTTCACAGGCAACCATTTTGCTGTGGGTCTGGAGTCACATATAGGCCAGACAGGATGGCAGATGTCCTTCATCAAAAGACATTAGCGAGCCAGATGTTTTTTGCGACAATTGACAATGCTTTCAGAGTCATCAGTAGATTCTTAATTCCAGATTTTTTTTTATTGAATTCAGATTCCACCATCTGCCATGGTGGGTTTTGAACCCGGGTCCTCAGAACATTAGCTGAGTCTCTGCATTAATAGTCTAGTGAAACTGGAAAGTACTAAAGTGGCGAAGACGTCAAAAGAGTTGCAGTTGTAGGTGGGAAGAGACTAGACAAGTGAGGAAAAATAGAACCCAGATAGAATGAAATCAGCTCAGTGGGGTAACAACAGGTTGAAGTGAAAGGGATTGAACACGAAAGTAAGGATGTCATGCTTCAGCTATGCAGGGCATTTGTGACATCACATCTTAAATACCATGTTCAGTTTATTTCAGGACGGATGTAAATGTGTTGGAGATGGTTTAGGTGAAGTTTTCATTCATTAATATCTGGAATGACTGGGCTGTCTAATGAGGAAATTATGGACAGGCTGGACTTGGTTCCACTGAAGTTTCGAAGAGTGAGAGGCGACTTGATTGAAGTAGCTAAGATCCTGAATTGTCTTGATAAGGTGGACCTGGAAAGGATGATCCCTTTTGTGGGTGAATCCAAAACTAGGGGCATTGGTTTAGCATTGGGAGTTGCCCTTTTAGGACAGGGGGGAGGAGGAGAATTTTATTCTCTCGGAGCGTTGTGCAACTTTGGAACTCTGCCTCAGAAAGGCAGTGGAGGCAGGAACATTGAATATTTTTAAGGCAAATGATTCTTGCTAGGCAAGAAAATTAAAGGTTATCGGGGATAGTTGGGAATGTGCAAATCAAAACACAAACAAATCAGCCGTGATCTTATTAAATGGTGAAGTTGGTCTAAGGGGCCAAATAGCCTAGTTCCACTTCTAGTTTGAATGTCTACCGGGGCAAGTCTGTGTTTATAGGTATTGGGAGGGAGTTTGAGCAGAGTTGGAGGCACCTACAAGGGAAGATCTAAAGAGGAAATAAAGTCAATAATAGTCCAATTTTGTTTTGATACCCAATGGTAATGTCATGGTTCAAGGTGACGTAGGAGGAGGCGTCAGAAAGTTGGCATCGGCATTTGCAAGATAGAGGTTAGTTTGCCAAACAAAGGCTTGTTGACAATATTAAGGTTGGATCCGAGACCCATGTTGCAAATTCAGGTGGAAAAAGGTTAGAATGAGCTTGGTGGAACAAATCGAGATGACTGGTGCTATGTCATCAATTCCCAATGATAATCTCAAGGTAGGGCAAGAGTTAATAAATAACAAAATGGAAAACTGAAATAACAAAATCAGTAACTTCATAGAATCCATACAGTGCAGAATGAGGCCATTCAGCCTATCAAGTCTGCACCAATTCTCTGACAGAGCATCTCACCCAGGCTCATCACCCCCCTGCCTATCTCTGTAGCTTCACATATTTACCCCTCTAGTTCCCCCAACCTACACATCTCTGGATACTAAATAGCAATTTAGCATGGCCAATCCATTTAACTTACACATCATCGAACTGTGGGAGAAAACCGCAACGCCTGGACAAAACCAATGCAAACATGGGGAGAACATGGAAACTCCACACAAACAGCAACCCAAAGCAAGCAAACACGTGGTGGTGCTGTGAGGTAGCAATGCTACTCACTGTGCTACCCCTTGCAACCTTTTAATGTGAGGCAATCTAGTCACTGTCACTCCTGTATTTTTATACGAGCTTCCCTGACCTATCCATTTGAACATGGACATACCTTAATGCCACTTTTATATTCTCCCAAGGGAAAGTACAGTTGATTGTTCGATACTCCATTAGTCACGAGTAAGCTGCGAGGAGAAATAAGAAAAATGAAATTCGTTGCACACATTTTAGGGGACTGACAAGTGAATATTGTACCAAATGAAAATTAAAACTTTTCGTAAAAGAAAAACTCAATATTTTACATATCACACAATTAAGTGTGAATTATACTGTAAATGGCAGAACCCTTAGGAACATTAACGCACAGGGCATTCTGGGCATGCTGGTCCACAGTTCTCTAAAAGTGGCAACACGAGTAGCCAAGGTGATCTTTTTTTAAATCATTCTTGGGGCATGGGCGTTGCTGGCTGGCCAGCATTTATTGCCCGTCCCTAATTGCCCTTGAGAAGAAGGTGATGAGCTACCTTCTTGAATTGCTGCAGTCCACAATGCCATTACGGAGGGAATTCCAGGATATTGACCCAATGACTGTGAAGGAACGGTGTGGTGTTTCCATGTATCTGCCGTCCTTGTCCTTCTAGGTGGAAGTGGTTGTGGTTTGGAAGATGCTGGCTAAGGATCTTTGATGAATTGCTGCAGTGCATTTTGCAGATGGTACACACTGCTGCTACTGAGCATCAACGGTGGAGGGATTGAATGTTTGTACATGTGGTGCCAATTAAGAGGGCTGCTTTGTCCTGAATGGGTGTCAAGCTTCTTGAGTGTTGTTGGAGCTGCACCCATCCAGGCAAGTGGGGAGTATTCCATCTTGACTTGTGCCTTGTAGATGGTGGAGAGGCTTTGGGGAGTCAGGGGGTAAGTTACTCATTGCAGGCTCTGACCTGCTGTTGTAGCCATGGTGTTTACGTGGTGAAACCAGTCGAGTTTCTGGTCAATGGTAATCCCAAGGATGTTGACAGTGAGGGATTCGGTGTTAGTCAGTAAGTAACACCATTATATGGTGTTATTTACTTCGTAATATGTGCTTGCCTTCATTGGCCAGGGCTTTGAGCATAAGTGTTGGCAAATCATGTTGCAGCCTTATAAAACCTTGGTTAGGCTGCACTTGGGAGTGTTGCATGCAGTTCCGGTCACCGTACTACCAGAAGGATGTGGAAGCTTTGGAGAAAGTGCAAAGAAGGTTCACTAAGATGTTGTCTGGTCTCAAGGTTGTTGGCTATGAGGAGAGGTTGAATAAACCAGGATTGTTTTCACTGAAAGCCAGAGGCTGAGGGGAGACCTAATAGAGGTCTACAAAATTATGAGGCATAAGCAGGGTAGATGATCAGAGGCTTTTTCCCAGGGTGGAAATATCAATTACAAAGGGGAACAGGTTCAAGGTGAGAGGGGCAAAGTTTAAGGATGATGTGCGGGGAAAGTTCTTCACGCAGAGAATAGTGGGTGCCTGGAACGTGCTGCCAGAGGGAGTGGTAGAATCAGGCACATCAGTAACATTTAAGAGGCATCTGGATGAGTACATGAATAAGGAGGGGATAGAGGGATATGGTCCGAGTCAGGGCAGGAGGTTTCTTTTAGTTTAGCTAGGGCATTATGATCAGCACAGGCTTGGATGGCAGAAGGGTCTGTTCCCGAACTTTTCTTTGTTCTTTCCCTTTATATTGTATTCATTGTTTCTTTTGAGCAGCTCTTTATACATTAGTTAGAACTATTTCCTCTGCTCAGATTTACGCAGGAAAGAGATCATTAGAGGGTTGCCTCTCCCTTTTGCAATACTCCACTATCAGAAACTAGAAGGCATGTAAATCAAGATTTTTTAAAAATTAATCCAGATCACTAAATGAACGTTGAATTTGAGTGTTTATGCAAATGGAAGATGTAAGTTACACATTGATTTAAGGACTTCAGAAACATTTTTAAAACATTATTTCAATTTTTATGTTGTATGGGATTTAGAGAATATTGCTCACCATTAGATTTACCATCAATCATTCTTGGAGATAAAGTGACTTACATAAAGTGCAGGTTCAACTGAAAAAATATGCTAGTTTCAAGATTTATGCCGTGGAGTTATATTATATGCATTACATGAGGCCGTGCCAGCTCAGTTATCTTACCAGCAAAGTTCTAATTTAGCCCAGTGGTGTCATAAATTGATCCAGGTCAAAGCATATACAAAACAGAACAGATAAATCTATTCTTTTAATTCAGAGAAAACGTGTAAAAAACAGTGTGGCAGATGAGCAAGTTTTGGAAGGTAGATAAAACAGTTAGAAAATACCTCCAACATTAGAAGATGACCAATTTCTGCTTAACATTAAGGTGACAGAATTGTACAGTCCTTTTCTAGCTTTTGCTATCAAGTTAATCCCAATCTGTGCAAGATAAAAGAAGGAAGCAGTGAAGGGGTAGACACACACACAAGGTCAGTGATGCAGCAGAGCCAAGCACTTGGGATTACAGCGAAGAAGAGGAAAAGCACCAAATAGTAATATGGGGTGGCGGTCTTTCTAAGGTCTATAGTGCAATCAAAGGCACCTTCATTACGCTGAAGGTACTCACTGAACACCACATCAACAATCGAGAAGGAAATCTACTCCCTAAACATGCAAATAGCTTATGGCAACACTCAACTTAAAGGAAGCATGTATGAGGTCTCGGTCCTCTGACATTCTGCCTGGCCTGATATCCTCAATGAGAGTGCCTTTCCAATGGTTGAATGCTGGGGGACATGTTATTGACCCTGTTACCATAGCTGATGAAACTAATCTAAATGCTCTGAATAGAAACAAATCAGTATACATGCAACTACCAAGTTGGTAATACAGGAAGCTATCAGAGGAGATTCAAGCATAACCTTGTTTTAGCTAAAGTCAAATAACAGGACAGTTGCATGATTTCCCCAAAGAAATGAATATTCAGCAAGTTACAAGTTAGGCACTCATGGTTTTCATATCAGGGAGACAAATTTCATTAGCGATGGATTTGGAATTTGGAATCAGGCTGGATGGCTTTTAAAGGCTTTAAAGTCTCCCGCTTCTTAAAGAATAAAGATGACCCTGCCTTTTATAGACACACACAGTGGTCTTCCACACTTAACTAAACATAGTAGACATAGGCCTGGTTTTTCACCCACAATTCAAGCACGCTGAATTGGGAGAATTCCCAACTCTGCATATCTGACTTTTAAAATTGGCTGCCTTAAAGTTGGAGTTTTAGTCTGAGGAGTGTGGCCACCTCAGAAGCAATGAGGAAAACACCAAAATCAGAGGTGGGCTGGGGCGCAAGACCCTCTTCAGAGCTCTAGCACTGTGCCCAAAAAGTAAAGAGAAACATAGAACATCCCTCTAGCCCTTACCTCTCACAGCCCCTTAGCCCCCCACACACCTCCCACTCCCATCCATGCCAACCCATGCTATCCTCTGTCCTGTATCCATCTTATCATTGTCGCATGTATACAATGAAAAGCATTGTTTCTTGCGTGCTATACAGACATAGCATACCGTACATAGAGAAGGAAAGGAGAGAGTGCAGAATGTAGTCTTACAATCATGGCTAGGGTGTAGAGAAAGATCAACTTACTAAGAGGTAGGTCCATTCAAAAGTCTGATCGCAATAGAGAAGAACCTGTTCTTGAGTCGGTTGGTATGTGTCCTCAGACTTTTGTATCTTTTTCTCGACAGAAGGTGGTAGAACAGAGAATGTCCGGGGTGTGTGGAATCCTTGACTATGATGGCTGCTTTTCCAAGGCAGCAGGAAGTGTAGACAGAGTCAAAGGATGTGAGGCAGGTCTGCGTGATGGACTGAGCTTTGCTCACGACCCTTTGTAGTTTTTTGCAATGTTGGACAGAGCAGGAGCCATACCAAGCTGTGGTACAACCAGAAAGAATGTTTTCCATTGGTGCATCTGTAAAAGTTGGTGAGAGTCGGAGCAGACATGTCAAATTTCCTTATCCTTCTGAGAAAGTAGAGGCGTTGATGGGCTCTCTTAACTATGGTATCGGCATGAGAACCAGGACAGGTAGTTGATAATCTGGACATGTAAAAACTTGAAGCTCCCGACTATTTCCACTTTGTCCCCGTTGACGTACACAGGGGCATATCCTCCACGACACTCCATGACCCCTCATACCCTCCATGCCAATATGACCCTGTATCCAAGCTTCATGGCTCTTTATAGCCCATGTGTCAGCTCATGGAAACACATGGTCTATTCACCAATCTTTGTCCTTACAACAACCAGGCCAACTCACCTATTATTTTACCTAGGCAGATCTCTGGACCCATGCAGAAATGAGATAAAATAAAGTTCTCAGTTCTAGGTTTCTATTGCAGATTTCATTATATTGAAAAAAATCATTCTTAAAAACCCATTTACTACACTTACATTTCTTCAACCACACTGTGCCTTATAATAACAAACATTCCATTCAAGTGCACAATCCCTTGTAACAATAAGCATTGGAATTCATAGTCCCACTTCAAAGAGTCTATAATTATGTGTAGCTTGTCAAAGTGTAATATGGTAGACACCTTGCTGACTGATGGTTGTAAAATCAGTCATGTATCAGCAATCTAGAAATAGAAACCCTCAGGCTTATGCCGTTGAAGTGAGACAGCAAGCAATGACCTTCTTTCCACAATCCAGGCATTATTATCCTGAGATTCAAAAGGAAAAACTTTAACTGCTTTGTCAATTCAAGTTAACAGGTGCTTTAGACAAGTCTTCTTGACAGTTGTTTTTGTCAGGTCTGTTTACAGTTCCAATGACCTTGACAGTTAATGCGTTTATGCACTTCTTACACACTTCTATGTCTACAATTGGCAATTCCAAAGGAGTGTCTTACCACTCCAAAAGGTACCCTGGCTCTCCAAACAAATCCACAAAGTTCAGACCTGCTCTTATCAGGTTTACTCTGCACACGTCTGGTTTCTACTCCTGGTCTACCAAAATCAATCTTCATTGGAGGCAGCTGATGATTTAAATGGCCAGCTGTCTACGTAAACCACACATGCACGGAACGACCCCCATTCCTGCCCCTGCAAAGATGAGAAGCATCATGTTTGGGGAGGGCGGAACCAATCATTTTGGGCACTTCTGTTCCTTTTGTGGCAAAACTGTGAGCTGTAAAACATAGAGATAATTTGCTTCTGAATTTGGGGTTGTGAGTTCCATAGAGGGGTGCTGTCTGGTCGTGATCACTCAAAGAACATAAGAAATAGGAGCAGGAGTAGGCCATCTAGCCCTTCGAGCCTGCCCCGCCATTCAATAAGATCATGGCTGATCTGTCGTGGCTCAGTTCCACTTTCCCGCCCTCTCCCCATAACCCTTAATCCCCTCTCTTATCAAGAACCCATCAACCCGCTTCTTAAAAATATTTAGCGAGGCAGCCTCCACCACTTCAACGGGCAGAGAATTCCAGAGATTCACCACCCTTTGAGTGAAGAAGTTCCTCCTCAACTCCGTTCTAAACCGCCTCCCCTTTATCTTGAGGCTATGCCCCCTAGTCCTACTGTCTTTTTTGAGCGGGAAGAGTCTCTCCACCTCTATCCTATCCATCCCATTCATCATCTTATACGTCTCAATGAGATCTCCCCTCATTCTTCTAAACTCTAACGAGTACAAGCCTAGTTTATTCAGCCTCTCCTCATAGCTCAATCCCCTCAACTCCGGTATCAGCCTAGTAAACCTCCTCTGCACTCCCTCCAGGGCCAAAATATCCTTGCGCAGATGCGGCGCCCAAAACTGCACACAGTACTCCAGCTGCGGCCTCACCAATGCCCTATACAGCTGCAGCAAGACCTCCCTACTTTTATATTCAATCCCCCTCGCTATGAAGGCCAGCATCCCATTCGCCTCCAGCATGACTCAGTTTGGAACTTTCAGGAAGTTTGAGATATCCTGTGTTGAAGTTGCAATAGTCACTTGACTCCTTAGCCATTTTGAGAGTGTTCATTTGAAAAATATAAAAGACAGTTCCAGAATGTTCATTCCATGTTTGAATTCATGTATATGAGATGCCTTCACTGGACACGACACAGGTCAGGTAGGATTGTGGTTTGATGTGGCTGAGCAGGAAGTGTTGGCTCCAGTGTTACAGTGGACCAAACATTACAATGACATTCACTCGGAGCAGTTCTTGCTTAAAGCTGCAAGGGTCTTCAGGGGACAGATATTCATGAAAGCCTTTTCAGTGTAACTGTTTAACCTTGGACAATGCAGCCCAGACATACATCTCCCAGTTTCAAATAAAGAATCATGTCCTCAATCCCATATTCATATTCCCACAACAATGCCTCAGCCCCTGTTGGTCTGTCTGTGCTGAATATTAGCACTTGAGTAATAAGCTAGCATCAAATTAGTGCACCCTTTCCTGCATGAGCAACCTCCATGATTAACGAGACATGCTATTACATAGTCTGCCTTAACACAAATATTACAAAGTGAAGACAATCGCCTTTCTCTTTCCGAATATCTCACCATCCTGGAAATTGACACATTACTTTTCATTATCTATTTTAGTCCTACTTCTAATTTTGAGCTGATCCCACCTGTGATTGCAAGGGGTGGGTGACTCATCATATGATGTGAGAGGGTTATGAAACTGCAGTGGTCCTTACCCCCTGGCAACCAGCTCATGGCTGCTGCCTGTATTTCTGGATGCTGATCATTGGGAATTCTAGTCTTGCTTCTCGTATCCTTTTGGGATTGATCTATAAGGAGGAGGCCAGAGTCTTACCAAGAGCTGCTGTCCTGAAAGATAACAGCGTCAAGAAGATGGGCTCCAGATGTCACTATTTCATTAGAACCAGAATTTCCTGTCACAGTAATGCCAGTTATCAGATCTTAACTCCCTTGAAGCATTGCATTCACTACCATCTGGAAACTGTCATTCATGCTGTGCTCCTTTTTTCTCTTAATGTCTAGTTTTGCAGTCTGTATTCCAGTGGAGAAAACAACACCAATTTGCCTCTGGTTACACTTTACAGTGCTCTGCTACAGATTAGAGTGAAACCTTCAGTCACATTTGGTGCTTGCAAGGAAGATAAAGCTTCTGATGCGTTGCCACAAGGTAAAGGTGTAGACTAGAGAGTCACACTTGTTAATTACCAATTCATGGGAGTGTCCAGGAGTTTTGGGTGACAAAACTGTTAAAGTCCATGGCACCTTAATTTGCAGTCTCTACAGAGAAGATGATACATTCTTATCCACCCCTCCATTTCGCTGTTCAGTATGAATCATTTAGTGTCACAACGTCTAACTGCCCTCGGGTGAAGGAATCTGAGCTAGTGCCTGGAATTGAGGAAGCAAATATTGCAGGTGGTTAGTTGGCAACGGTTGCGGCAAGCAAGGACAGGGCAAGATGAAATAATTGCACTATAAAGCATGTGTGCATGTCTGTGTCAGCTGCTATGGTGTGTGTGTGTGTGTGTGTGTCTCCAAACTTCATCTCTGTTTCTTCATCTCTGTCAAGAGCTATGAAAGTGCCCCCAAATCTTCCTCCTCTATAATCATCTTCCTCCTGCTGTGCCTCAATGACTGCAATGAAACTGCAGAAGTGCAGAGTGGAAAATAAAGTGTTTCAGCATAACACTGTAGGAAATTCTCAGAAGTGCTGAACCAACACTGCATACTGTATATAAAAAATGTGGTTTGTTAAAAGTTAAGCTTGAAAATTTCAGTTTCCAGAATGTATTCAAACTACCCAATGTCAAGTGATGATACAATCAAACTAACTCATCTAACCATCACTACGTAACCTCTCATGCTCAAATATTCCAAGATTAATTCCTAAATAGGATTTTTCATCAGTTTTCCCACCCTCTCCCTACCCCCACCAAAACTAATACTCAAAGTTTAATCCATAATTGCACTTTCGCCACCCTTTGCAGATTTGATCAGCAAGGTGCATTTCTGCCAAATAACATTGGAAATCACTATACAGCTATCTGCAGCCCAGTTCTTCTTGATACTCACTGATAACAGGAGTAGACAAATCCATTATGGAGAATGAATTCATTTATGTAGCTTGCGGAGAAGAAAAAAAACGATAAAGAAGAAAATCAATTGAAGAAAAACTGAAAAGCAGCTGGTTAAAAGTATTCAATCTACTGTTAAATCTGTGGTCAGTTCTATAAATATAACAAATTACTTAATTAAAGATTGATTTATTTGGACTGATGGGACAGCAGTGAGTTTTAAGCTCAACAAAAAAGTTTGCTTTAAAGAAGGTAGTATTGTGACCTTTTACATTGCCTGTCTTAGAATATTGTGGCAACAAAACAACTGTCTGATTGGAGGAATCTAGGATTAACCTAACCAAAGTAGATCAACCCCATTTTATAAAGATCCTGATTTGAATTGGGCGTGTTGCTGAATGCTTGCCACAGAGGTGAAAGCAGAAGAGATAATCGGAAACTTTCATGGATCTGACCATGCAGTTACCATTTGGGGCAAAAACTGTGTTTTCTATAAGGAATGAGAAACTACCAAACAGGTCCATTTACTGGGGTAGAGTTTCCACTTTGGCCAGAATCAATAAATTGGACTCAAGTTATGTTTGAAATCCTGCCTAGTAAGGGAAAGAGGTGGAGGAAGATATATGAAAGGAATTAGAGTACTGTGCAATAAACAGAATAATAATCATGGGGGATTTCAGCTGCCCTGAAATTAATTGGCCAGAAGAGGTATGCAATGAGGATAAGGAAATTGAGTTCCTGCAATGTGTGAAAGACTTTTTTTTTATCCAGTATATAAGAAGCCCAATAAAGAAGGATTCACAGCTGGATCCAGTGTTGGGGAATGAACTACATAGATAAGGGAAGTCTACATGTGGGAAATAATTATGCAATAGTGACCATAATATAATATTGTTTATGATAAGAATTGTTAAAGACATAAGCATGATAAAATCAGCATAATAGATTGCAGAAAAGCTGATTTTGAAGGGTTAAGAATTTGAGAAAATAAAATGGACAACTATATTGATGAATGATTAAGCCTTTAAGGAATGCATTTGAACCATGTTCTTGTGCTGGATCTGTTGTAGCTGTTCTATGCAGTCAGAGCCATCCTGTCTACCACATCCTGTATTATTGCTGCAGCAGCATAATTGCTTCCAATTGCTAGAATATTGGTTTTAAGCAGAACTAATGCTGTTCTGTTTTCCCCTGAAATTTTGCGGAGTGGGGCTCGATTGGAGTGATTGGTAGATATGGTCATGTGACAGGGGAAGCTGGGCTTCCACAGAATTTCAAAGCTTAGATGGTGCTTTTAGAGTTGAGAGAAAACAATGTCTCACTTTTCCTCTTTCTGATGCTGGAGATTGATCTCCTGGCAGATTCCAATCTCTTTCTTGGACATTCGGCTATACGAGAATTTTGAAAATTGCTGTTGGGATTTCTGTCCAAAAATGTGAAAAAGCTGAAAATCTAGCATCACATAAACATCTTTGGTTTCTTTTCTATCCAGTTCTACAAAAGGGATTTATGTCTATGGAGTATCGCTCCAAATTGGAACAACAGAGATAGCTAACACTTAAGGATTGCACTTTGCCATATCCAAGTATTTTAAATAGCAAATGTTATGTTAATTTCTTTTGCCATATTCTAATTGCATTCCTAAATAGAGTTTGTTTTGATAAAAGCTTCCTAGTGGGTCACTTGAATCATACCTGGAGCGAAACACCCTATGCTTACCCAAATGCCTCAAATTAAATGTAAAAGTTAGGGTCGAGGCTAACTTTATGAAATACATTGGAATTTCTGGTTTGGACCTTAACAGAATGTAGAATAGCAATGGAAAACATTTAAAATGCTATCCAGCTTAAAAAACAAGGAACAAAACACTAATGAAACTTCATGTTTGAATTAAAACATAAGTGAAAAAATTAAGGTTAAAGTAAGGGTTGTGCACTAAGTGCATGGACAGAAGGGGAATATTAGTGCAGATTCAACCCATCAAGTCTGCACTGACAGCAATCCCCCAGAACCCCACATATTTACCCTGCTAGTCCTCCTGACACTAAGGGGCATTTAGCATCGTCAATTTAACCCAATCTAACCCACATACCTTTGGTGTGTGGGAAGAAACTGGAACACCCAAAGGCCAAACGCTGGCATGAGAAGGACGTGCAAGATCTACCCAGTCACCCGAGGCTAGAATTGAACCCAGAACCCTGTCACTGTGAGGCAGCTGTGCTAACCATGACAAGGGAGAACATGAACAGATTAAGAAGACAAAGAAAAACTATGAAATTCTGAAGAAATATAAAACAAAATAGTAAAATATTTCACTTACATATATAATAAAGGAATGCTGGAATGGAATAGGGGCATGAAGCAATAAGTACAATGTGCTTGAAGGAAGTGATAACAAAATGATGGAAATATCAAATAATTACTTTGTTTTAGTATTTAATGACATTCAATGGCAATATCATCACAACATCCCCCATTATCAACAATGACCAGAAACTTAATTAGCTTTATAAATACTATGGCTACAAAAGCAGATGAGAGGTCAAGAATTGAGTAGCAAGTAATTCACCTTCAGACTCCCCAAAGCTTATTCACCATCTACAAATCAAATCAAGAACGTGATAAAATACTCTCCATTTGTTTAGATGTGTGCAGTTCCAAGCTCAACATTACTCAGTGCCACACAAGGGCCAGGCACTGACCATCTCCAACAAGAGAGAATCTAACCAGTCCCCCCCCCCCCCTTGACATGCAATGGCTTAATCATCGCTGAATCGTCCACAATTAACATTCAGGGGGTTACCCTTTGACCAGAAACTGAACTGGACAAGCAATATAAATATTATTGCTACAACAGGTCACAGATTCAAAATTCTGCAGAGAATAACTCACTTTCCAACTTCCCAAAGTCGATTCACCTTTAACAAGGCACAAATTAGGATGATGGTATACTCTCCACTTGCCTGAATGAATGATATTCCAACAATATTCAAAACGCTCAACACCATCCAGGACAAACTCGGATGGCTCCCAACCAACACAGTAAATATTCATTCCCTCCTCAATGAATGCACAGCGACAGCAGTGTGTACCGTCTACAAGATTCACTACAGCAACTCAATAATGCTCTTTTGACAGCACCTTCCAAACCCATGATCTCTACCACCTAGAAAGACAAGGGTAGCAGGCTCATGGAAACATCATCACCTGCAAGTTCCCCTCACACAGCATTCTGACTTGAAAATATAATCGCTGTTCCTTCACTGTTGCTAGGTCAAAGTCCTGAACTCCTGCTGGTGTTCCTACAACACATGGACTGCAGCAGTTCAAAAAGGCAGCATACCACTACATTCCCCAGGGAAATTAAAGATGAGCAATGGATGCTGGCTTAGCCAGTGATGCCCACATCCCATGAATAAATTTTTAAAAATTAAATCCACTACAGAAACAAGGAATCTAGAAATAACAATACATAAACCACTAAAAGTAATGTCATAAGACCATTATAAAAATCAAGCACTAGGGTTTTATTTTTAGAGGGATAGAGCTAAAAGAGAGATCATGCTAAACTTTCATAAAACATTAATTATACCATACTTGGGAATATTATATACAGTTTAGATCACTATATTAAAGAGAGTTATAGGGGAAATTTTCCCATCCTGCCCACCACAGGAATCATAGGCAGGGCCAGACAATGTAAAGGTCTGTTGATCTTGGGCCAGATTTTATGGTTTTGGGGCAAGTGCAGCCAAAATCCCATCCATAGAGCCATTGAAGAGGATTTTAAAAAGACGTAGTGTCTATTCACTTGTGAAGAAGAAATGAACACGATGGCCATCAAAATAAGATAGTCACTAAGAAATCAAATAGGGAATTCAGAAGAAAGTTCTTTATCAAGGACATATAAAGAAAAAACATGAGTAAGCCATTTGGACCTTTGAGCCTGCTCTGCCATTTAAGAAGATCATGGCTGATTTAATAGTAACATCAAATCTGCTTCCCAGCTACCCCGTTAACCTATCACTACCATTATTTAACCACCACGTCTTAAAAATATTCAAAGACTGTGCTTTCACTGCTTTTTCAGGAAGAGTTCCAAAGACACTCAACCCTCAGGAAAAAATTCTCATCTCAGCTTTAAATGGGTGACCCCTTATTTTTAAACAGTGACCCCTAGCTCGAGATTCTGCCACAAGAATAAACATCCTCTCCACATCCACATCCACATCCAGGGACCTGGATTCAATTCCTGGCTTGGGTCACAATCTGTGTGGAGTCTGCACATTCTCCTCCTGTCTACATGGGTTTCCTCCAAGTGCTCTGGTTTCCTCCCACAGTCTGAAAGACACACTAGTTAGGCACATTGGCTATGCTAAAATTCTCCCTCAGTCAGAGTGTGGCAACTAGGGGATTTTCACAATAACTTCACTGCAGAGTTAATGTAAGCCTGCTTGTGATACTAATAAACTTTAAACCCTGTCAAGATCCCTGAGGATCTTATATCTTACAATCAAGTTGCCTCCTACTCTTCAAAACTCCAGCCGATACAACCTTAGCCTTTCCAACCTTTCCTTATAAGACAACCCACCCGTTCTAGGGATTAGTCTGGTGAACTTTCTCTGAACTGCTTCCATTCTTCCTTAATTAAGGTACTGTACACCTTAAAACTGTACACAGTACTTGAGATGTAGTCTCACTGGTGCTCTGTATAATTGAAGCATAACCTCCCTATTTTTGGATTTGATTCCCTCGTAATAAATCATAACATTCCATTCCATTAGCTTTCCTAATTACTTGCTGTCGCTGCATACCAGCCTATTGCAATTCACGCACCATAACACCTAGATCCCTCTGCATCTTGGAGCTCTGTAGTCTCTCACCATTTAGATATGCTTTTTTTATTCTGCCTGACAAAATAGATAATTTCACATCTTCCCACATTATACTCTATTTGCCAGTTCTTTGCCCATTCAAACCTATCTACATATTTTTGTAACTTCCTTATGCCCTCTCCCTAACTTGTTTTCTTACCTATCGTTGCGTCATCAGCAAATTTGGTGACCATCCCACCCATCCCTTCATCCAAGTCATTTCTATAAATTGTAAGGAGTTGAGGTCCTAGTTCTGATCCCTGGTGAGAATGTCGAACTTGCTACTCCAGGAAATGATTGTAGCAATTAACATAGATTCAGTGAAGGGAAAAACAGATAAGCCTATGAGAGAGTAAGGACTAAAAGGTCATTCTGACAGATGAAGAAGGGTGGAGGCAAAAGTGGAGCAGAAGCACTTGCATGACATGATATTATGCTATATATTGTGTAATTGCACGTCATGGTGGCACAGTAGATAGCACTGCTGCCTCACAGCACCAGGGACCCATGTTTGATTCCCAGTTTGGGTCACTGTGTGCAGTCCGCACATTCTGTGTGTCTGCATGGGTTTCCTCCAGCTGCTCCAGTTTCTTCCCACAAGCCGACAGATGTGCTGGTTAAGTGCATTGCATTCTCCCTCAGTGTACCTAAATAGGTGACGGGCAGAGTGTAGCGACTAGTGGATTTTCACAGTAACTTCACTGCAATGTTAATGTTGGCTACTTGTGACACTATTAAATAAATTTTAGACTTTATATTCTGCTTCAGGTTATTTCCCCAACTATCATTTTGATCTAGGGTTGTGATATGTTTTGTGAGCCGGACCAACTTCCAGTGCAATATTTTTCAACCCAGCATTTAAAATCTCAGAAATTTAAGTAAGGCTTTTGTACGCAAGGTAACTTGTGTATAAAGTTCTGAGATTCTCTGCACTGATTTAACGAATTTCAGCTGGATTGCAAATCAGCACAAACTAACAGAAACTCTAGGCCAGTACATCCTACATATCCATACACAAGATGTTACGTATGTTATATTTACTGCTGACATGCAAGAATCATGCACAAAATTGAAGCTGTTTAATGCTGACAGTGACTACTATTAGACTCACTTTACAGACTTAACTTATATTTGAAAGTTCTTATATTTCTATTTTCAAAGGCCTTCATAAAGATTGCACCTGTAGTATTTGATGTTTTGATAGACACCTTGAAAGTTCCAAGTAAGGTGGTCTCTAACCTCAGGCAAGATATGGGACAGACAGTAGGGGACTTGGTTGTTCGAGATTGGCCTAGTGCTTCACGTCGTTAGTGTGTGCCTAAACTGGACAAGATACTGGGCAAGATGACAGCTCAGTGACCATTGCTGATTGCTGTGCAGACACATGGATTTGGGCTGGTGTCTGTGGGAGTTTGCGCATTCTCCCCGTGCTTGCGTGGGTTTTCTCCGGGTGCTCTGGTTTCCTCCCACACCCCAAAGATGTGCTGTTAGGCTGATTGGCAGGAATAAATTCTCCCTAAATCAGTTTCCCTCAATCTGGATGGCCATAAAACATTAGATAGGGGTCATGGGTAGAGAGGTGGACTGGTGGTGTTGAGGTGGCAGCACGGGCTCGTTGGGCCGAAGGGCCTATTTCCCGGGCTGATTTTGTTCTTTGTTCTTTGACAATATTTATTTTGTGTTCGGCGAACCAAAACAAATTATATCAGCAGTCTTAGTCAAGTTAGTTTGTCCAGCATATACGAGTTAAAAGTGGGTAAAACAAATTTCTTTGAGAGTGGTGGTGATCTAATTGCATGGCTGAAATCCTGGAATTTCCTTCTGAACAGAATCTGCAGCGACTCAACAAACAGCTTACCACCTTCTCAAAGGCAATGAGGGAAGGAACTATAAATGCTGGCCTAGCCAGTGACACCCACATCCCATGAATGTAAGAAAATGTGCATTTCCTCTGTTGCATAGAGCTAGGGGTTGTAAATCAGGGGGGACACTAGATGGATCAAGATTATATAGTCATTAGTACACATCGTGGAATTGTGAGCACAGGATTTTTAACCTAGATGCATCACCACAAGTTGTTCACTTCATCCAGTGAATGCCTTTTCTAGATTCGGGTGGAGTACAGTCTAAGTGTATTTTGATTTCATTAGACAATCATGATGTTTTATGGCTGTTATAGATGGAAGAGGCATTAGCTATTAGGTATTATAGCTATTAATGTAGAAACTCAACTAAAAATGTTCTGGGGCCCAGGTTCGAATTCTATCACGACAGATGGTGGAATTCGAAATCAATAAAAAATATCTGGAATTAAGTCTCTACTGATGGACGATGAAACCATTGTCAATAGCTGGAAAAACCCATCTGGTTTACTAATGTTCTTTAGGGAGGGATATCTGCCATCCTTACCTAGTCTAGCCTAAACGTGACTCCAAAGCCACAGCAATACGGTTGACTCTCAACTGCCCTCCAAAGGCAACTAGGGATGGGCAATAAACGTTAGCCAGTCAGCGACGCCCATATTTTACAAATAAAATAGAAATGTAGATAAATTAGCTATGGAGGCATAGATTTTCCTTGGCTCTGAATATTATCTGTTTATTCTAAGCATTGTGCATTTGAGTTAATTTCCCACTCTTCAGTTCATCAACTATGAGATACATCAGGACCATTTTTCATGTTGAAGTCACTATATAAATGCAAGTTCCTTAAAATAAAAAGTATCAGCTTTTAGATGGTATTGTGCCTACATGTCCATTTTAGCAGTTGTCTTTCCATCTATCCAAGCCAACTGGGCTTGTGATGTATGGCCCCAACTTTATATTCACACACAGGTTAACTGTATTCTGAATAGTCATTTAAAGCCTTCATCAAGGTTGATAATTGCTGCTATGAGGTCTATCTGCCCAATTTGTATTAGAAAGCTATGTTATCTTGGCTACTTTGGGCAGCTTCTCAAAGATTAGGATGGTTGGGATGACAGGGTGTGATAAGACAGTGTCAGCATGGGTTAGGATGTGATTGTGGGCTGCTGTTCTTCTCATCCTGTATGCTATCATCTTGGAAGTGCAGGCCACACCTTTCTCAATGAGTCACTGTGATTACCAAGCACTGGGCACATCCTCCAATTGAAGTGTTAGGAAGTAGCAATTTAGAGTCCAGCAGGGTAGTCACTTAAGGGTTTGCTTCTTTTACTGGTCAACAAGATTGGGAATCCACGTGGGCAGCATTGCTGGTGTTAAGAAACAGCAAACCAGTCAGGAAGTGTTGAGTTCTTTGTGACTGTCCAGAGATGGTGTCTTCTTAGAAAAATGTTTGCATCAATTGACAATGGAATCCAAAAGCAGTTGCAGTAATACGAGCATTAAAAATAGGATTAGAACAAAGAGCTTGGTAAGCCACTTGCCATCTAAAATGATCATGTCTGACCATAGGCTTCAACTTCACTTTCCCATTGAAAAACAAACTCTGAACATGTTTAAGAGTCAGACAACGATGGCACATCCATTACCTTGAATCCTGAAATTTCACAACCCTTTGGGAAGAAATTTCTCATCCCAGTCAAAATAATCTATTATCCTGAAATTGTGCACTTATTCTAGATTCCACAGCCAGGTAAACAACCTCTCAGTATATACCCTGACAAGTTCACACCCTTCACAATCTTGAATGTTTCAATGAGGTCACCTCTCATTCTTCTAAACTCCAGAGAATTTAGGTCCAATTAACTCAGCCTCCATCCCAGAAACCAATCTAGTGAACATCTGTAATAGTGCCTTCATGCAAGTATATTTTTCCTAAATGTGGCAACCAAAAATCGCTCAGTATTCTACGTGTGGTCTCATCAAAGTCCCATACAAATGTAGCAAGACTATACTTCAATCCCCTTGTAATAAAAGCCAACATGTTATTTGCTTTAATTTTATGCTGTACCTACATGCTAACTTTCTGTGACACCCAAGGCTCATTGAACACTGACATTTAATAGTTCCGTACCTTTTAAAAAATATTCTGCTTTTCTATTCTTACGACTAAAGTGAATAATCTCAGATTCACCACATTAAGCACCATCTGTCATCTTGTTGCCCGTTCTCTTAAACAGTCAATATCTCTCTACAAGCTGTGTCCTCCTCAGCTTGCATTCTCACCTAGCTTTGTATTGTCAACAAACTTAGAAACATTCTGTTGTCTCTTCATCTAAGTCATTAATAATAAGATTGTAAATAGTGGATGCCCCAGCAATGATTTGTGACAGACTTCACCAGTCACAACCTGAAAACTTGAAAATATCTTACTTATCCCTACGCTCTGCTTTCTGTCAGTTAATCAAACCTCCATCCATACTAAAATATCAACTCCAACTTCTTGAGCCCTTGACTTGTTTATTAATCTTTTGTGTGGAATGCTTTTTGGAAATCCAAGCACACTACATCCATTAATTCCCCTTTATCTACCCTACTAGTTAGATCTACAAAAATTCTAATGATTTGTCAAACCAGATTTCTTTGTATAACCATGTTGACTTGCTCTAGTCTTCTTTCTACATTCCTAGATGAAGGCCAGAGTACTGGGGATTTGTAAGGCTTTATTCCTTGAGTTTCTCCAGTACTTTTTCTTTGTTGATATTAATTACCTTAATTTCTTCACTCTTATTAGTCCCTACTTTATCTTCTGTATGTCATTGACTCTAAAAATAAGTTAAAAAAAGTATTCAACATCTCTGCCATTTCCTCATGATAATTTCTCCTGCTTTTAAGGAAACAATGTTTACTTTGTACTTGTTGAAAACTTTTACAATCCGTTTTATATTCCTGGATAGCTTACTCTCACATTCCATTTTTCTCAGCTTTTTATCAATGTTTTGGTGGTCCTTTGCTGATTTCTAAAACACTCCCAATCCTCAGACTAACTACTATTCTTTGCAACATTTTAAGATTCTTCTTTTAACCTTATACCCAACCTCCTTAGCAAGCCAAAGATGGATCTTTCTTGCTGAATGTATGTTTTCCATGGAATCTTTGAAATGTTTCTTTAAATATTTACCACAATTCATTAACTGCCACACCTTTCAGTCTATTTATTCAAACACCGTAACCAGCTGTCCCCTCATACTATATAATTTATTTTAAGTTTAAGAATCTTATTTGTGATTAGAGTATGATTTTCAAACTTCATATGGAATTTAACTGTATTTTGATCACTATTTCCCAATGGATCTTTTACTCTGATATCATTAACTAATCCTGCATCATTGCACAATATCTAAAAGTAACTTTATTTTGTTTGCTCCGTAACATTTAGCTCCAGAAACTGTTACTAAAGCATTCTACAAAATCATTTTCAGACCACCTTTGCCAATTTGTTTGGTCCAATCTTTATGAAGATTAAAATCCCCCACAAGTATTACATAGTCTGTAACAAGCTCCGAGAATTGTGCGTTTAATATGTATAACTACTGAGAGATCTATTAACTACAGCCACCAGCGTTTTCTGGCTCTTGCTAGCTCTGATCCTTTCTCATAATGTTATCCTTCATTATCAGGGCTATCCCTCATCTTTTTCCCTTCTAATTGTCATGACACTACAGGTTAAGGCACCACTTGTAATCAAAGATAAGATTCACCTGCTAGAATTTTTATAAAAATCAGTCTGTTGGATAGTCCAATGTATAACTGCAGTGAAAGTCTACAATCTAGTGATTAGCATTCAAAGGAAATCTGTTCAAAGGTTGCTTAGTAAAAAGTCAACCAAAACAACTGCAAAGAAAGAATCAGCCCAGTCTAAAAATGAATAACAGATGGTACTAGACAATTAATTTGTTCAGCTTGACATTTGGACATTCAAGTAAATTCTGCACTAAGGGTAAATCATTATAGACAGTTACAGAAATGACATTAATTTTAATATGGACATCATAAACCCTTACTGTATACATGGTATACATATTGAGTGTGCTTTGTTGAAAACCATTTATTCTTCACCTCCAGATCAGATTCCTTGTACAAAAATACATATATTGCTTGTGATATTCAAACTAGTGTTTTCATTGCTATTGTGGAGAGCACACTTTGCATTAAATCTTTCTGGAGGTACAATACTTCGGTTATGGCTGTGTTCACAACACTATAAGAAGCAAATTGAATGATATTTTGCATTTCTAGCACACAATCAGACACCAATTTTCAGATACACAGATTTTGAATAGGTGCAGCATGACCAAAATATGCTTCACCTGTCCAGACTACTAAGCCTGTACATTTGGTGGACTGGGTGATTTGCATGTTCATTAGGCACCCACTTCTTACCCCTCATCGGTTGGGCAGTGTAATTGGAAAAAGGTGGAAACACAACTGCAGACCCGAGAAGCCTACAGTTAAAGGTCTGCCCAATGGTTTTGGGCCTTCTGTTTGCTGTTGGAGAGCAGAAGCAAGGAGGTAATACCAGAAGATAACTGGGGAGACTGCAAAGGTAGCACATACTTCAGGATTCCAGTGCTTTACCACAAGGCTCCTTCAGACCCAGATGCAAACAGTAGCACCAGTTTCTTTGGGCATCCCTCAAATGATTACCCTTCTCTTAACATGGAAAGTTAATTGTACCAGGTAGACCTCTGCCCTGTCTCTTCCATGGTAGCCTTTGATCTGCCCCTATTACAAGGCACAAACCGAGGTCTGCTTCTCTGAGGAAGGACCAGAAATTCTACTGTAGTGCAAAGGTAACAATAATTACACCCTCTTTTTGTCTGTAGCAATCAGAAACCCCGCTGTTGAACAGAATATGAAGAGACTACACCAACAAACTAAAGCCAATTATTTTCAAAATACTATCAAACAATAAACAATGATTTCATGCTTTGATTAAAATGTTATGAAGTTTTGGCTTGCTTGAAACACAAAAACTCTTCAAACATTGTAGACGACTGACATACATAACAAATATAACATTTGCCATTTATTCCTAGATTTCTGCTTTGAATTTTAAGGCTAGGAAGAATTTTCTCTAACTAAAATTGAAAATTTATGAACAAACACGAATGGACAATAATTTCCTGTTGGCCCAAATTATCATGGTAAACTGTTGCAAATCAATCCCTAATTGGTTTCCCAAAGAGATAAAAGTTTGGTGTCATTCGAAACATGTAAATTTTAGCTTGTAGGTCATACCCCATTTATTTTCTTCAACAAATTAGACAGAACTGAAAATTAATATCCAGTTTAAATATGTGGTCCAGCAAATACACAGTTGGTGTATCTAATTTTAAACCTGTAAAAAGTGATGGGCAGATATTAATGTATTGGTTCATCTAACTTGTCCCTCACAGTTATGATGACCTGTGCTTCATAACTCATACACTTCCAGCCATACCTGGAAGCCATCGAATCTCCTGGAAGAGGCAATGTTTACAATATCCCACTGTCCAATTAAGGAAAAGAAATCTGGAAAATTTCACTCTAACCCACTAAAGCATTCAAAACTGGTTCAGGAAATCACTCTGATCCTGATTCATCCCATAAGGTACTTACCTCTTCTACGAGGTCATTTCCAGCCCAGATCTTGCTTGAAGGAATTAAAAGGGATTTTTTTTTTCTCACTACTGTTATAATTTGTCACCGCAACTTTCCCTTCAATGACTGGAATCACAACAACACTGTTAAAAGCAACTAGGTTTTGACAGGAGTGAAGAGGCTAACAACCAGGATATTGCGACTGAGAGCTAACCAAGGAAGATCAGCAATTAAAATTAAGAACTGCTAATTTCTAGTTCATCACATTTAATTCTCAGGAGAAAATATAGCCTCAGACAGTTGGATTGTAATAGATCAGAGGTAAAAGCACAATTTTGCAAGTGTCAATTCTCAATTTTCTCAACCATTACAGTTTCTTATAAACAATACTAGAAAGCAAATAATCTTACTTTCTACAATAAATACAACATGAACATCCTGTGTTTCACAGTGGACACTCAGCTAATTTTAGGTCCCTAGGTAAGTCAACATCATTGATATAATAGCCTGAATACATTAAAAACCAAAATCATAAAATGTAATAAAAAATGTTTTAAACTTGTACTACACAGTATACACAGGTCACAAGTCCACTGCATTTTAACAGAACAAATACTTTCAAACGTCAAATGGTATTGTTTCTCAAATAAATTACAGTGTGTGCGTACAAAACCCATTACCATCACAGAGAAGCTAAAGATTCAGATCTGCAGCCTTGAATAATTTAGTGTGTAACAATATAATACAATTATATACATGGTTTTTCTTCCCCTTGGCGTCCACACAAAAGGCATTATAAACACTATGAACAGGATTTGTATTTGTAAATTTAAAGCATGATCTATGTTTAAATGAAGTAAACATGGCAAGAAACAAGCCAAAAGAAAGGCCATATAAGAATTGGCAGTGACAAAGGCTGTGTGTCGATCTGCTTAAAAGTATGAAAAAATAAAGAAAGGAAATTTTAGTTTTTACAATGAGCAGAAATTAAGGTCTTTGATGCCTGATGTCACATCATACAATCTCCTTCTGCAACTTTGGTTATGTTTTATAACAGTCACATGTAGTTTGAGGTGAGAAAGCCATGTTCTCCACGTACTCTGCTCAAATGGATCATTGCTCGGTCGTAAGCAATTTGAACAGATTTTCGAATGCTTGATTTACGCCCTTCCATCATTTTCAGTTTGTCCACTGTATCATCAATACCAAGAGGAAGTAACTTTGAACGGGGTAGCCATTGCCTATTGAGAGGTTACAAAGCACACAAACATATCAGACAGGAATGACAGAATAAGTGTTAGCTCTATACTGAGATGCTGGAATACAGCATGGCTTGAAACTAAAATTAAGAGCAAAATATTATGCCAGACACCAATTGTATCGGATCTCTTGATTGTACTCACGCCATTCTTAAGCTAAGAGGCTGCTGTACGTATTAGGACCATTTGCTAATGTGGGTTTAGGACTTAATTCGGTTTATGGACAGATTATATCATATGTAACGTGCAGGACCTAAAACCAAGTATGCAATTGGACAACTAAGCTACCTACTATGACTAATCAACTTTAGATATAGGTATTTTCATAAGGTTAATAGCGCAGCCAGCTTTGATAGCTAATGTTCTTAGATTTCTTGTCTCCCTTCCCCACAGAATGTCCCGGTTAGAATTTAGAGCAACATTTTTGTTGGTACAATCAGAGAATCTTTAAAATTCTGGACTTTTATGTATGAATAGCAAGATTGATCATTCACAGGTCAAAGCAGGGACTGTCATTTTTAAGCCCTGCCAATTCTTTCTAGTCCTATATTATTGATGACGAGAAACTGGCAGCTTAGCATAGTAGCATACACATTTGATATTAGGCACCAATGAGCCAGCTATTTGATTGAGGTGCTTCCTTCAAGAATCTGGGAAATGCAGCAAAATTGAAACTGCAAACAGGGTTCTGAACATAAATGCATATTGCAGCTATTTCAAACATTAAAATCAATTTTGCAGATAAAATGGGCTTAGATACTGAATGCTCCAGTATTTTAACAGAATCAATACAAACAGAATGGAGTTAAAACCACGCACCTACACAAATTCATAGTTCAGACATCATATTTCTTTTTCCACTTACCACGTTCTTTTGTTGTCAAAAAACAATACTAGGTAAAGTTTCTCTCCAGCTTCGGCGTGCATCTGTTCTCCTAGTTTAACTACATCCAATGGAGGTACAGGTATTGGGACACCATTATGATACAAGCCATCTCGAGGCATGTTAGGATCTATGATCTACGAAGTATAATATAACAGAAAATAAAGCAAAAATATTTTGTATTTGTAAAACACCTGTCATGATCTCAGGACATTGCAAAGTGCTTCACAGCCAATGAAGTACCTCTGAGGTGCAGTCACTGTTGCAACATGTGCAAGTTTATACACAGCAAGGTCCCACAAACAGCAATAAGATAAGTGGCCAATTAATCATTTTTTTCATGGCGTTTGTTGGTCAAGCAATAAACATTGGCCAGGATACCTGGAGAATTTCCCCGCTCTTCTTTAAAACAGTACTATGGGGTCTTTAACATCGACCTGAGAGCATAGACAGCGTGTTAGTTAAAAGTCTCATTTAAAAGACAGCAATTACCTCAAACACTGCAGCACTTCCAAAGTACTTATACTGAAGCATCAACTAAATTAGCCTCAAGTCTTTGCAATGGAATTATAGTAGCTGCCTCGGAGTGCTAACACGCAGCTAAGTCTGAGGCCTTCTAAGTAACATAAGCAACATAAGGGGATTTTCACAGTAACTTCACTGCAGTGTTAATGTAAGCCTAGTTGTGACATTAATAAATAAACTTTAAAACTTTATTTAAGTGATTGTACAAATAAATGAGGTAATAAGAATTACCATGCCCCAAGTTGGACCAGTTCTCAGTCTGTACTAGCATTGCTTCATGCATATTTGTTTTTACCAACGTTCATCCAAATTAAATTAGCAAAAATTGCAGACCCATTATAATGAACAAAATGAAAACAGAGTCTTGAACTGTGTTATTGTGAATCAAAGCTAATTAAAAAATGAGTGGAATTATTCCCAAATGTTAAATTACAGACTAGAATCTGCCAGTTATTTCAGTTGGGTAATTTAAGGTATGATGCAGTTTTGTTCATTTTACTTGACATTTGACTTACTAGTGCTGGGTAAGAAGGATATCCTCTGCATTTGGCCCAAACTAATTCCAGAGGCTCTAAAATAGCATCATTCTCAAAGGGTGTCCAGACCCCTCTCCCTATAAAAAAAACAGAACAACAGAAGTTTACTTTTATCACGGTGTAGATTTCTCTTATTCTAAGAATAAATATCCAGCCATTTTGGAAAATACAATACACCTCAGAGAAACCTTGAACTGAACTAATGTACTTGGCATTAACCTCATTTATTTCGATTTCCATTGTTTTAATTAAAAGGCACTCTTACTTTGTTTTATTTTAATGCCAGTGGGAGCTAATATTTATTTAAATTTGTTATTACTGCAAAGATAAGCCAATGTCCTCGTGTTCAAAAAACAGTTGAACATTCTGCATTTTTTTCCTCGAGTATTTTTAAAATAAATTTTCCAGTCAGCTACAATTGAAAATTTCTAATTCCAAATAACTGGTAGTACCGTTTTTATGAAAATTTGAATTTGGCAAAACTTCTATTTTTATGCATAAATTGCATGAAAGATAATGAAAAAAAAATGGCCCTGCTCTCATTCATTGAGTTGTTTTACAAAAGAATTCTGCCAAGACATAATAACAGATGAACCAAAACATTTGTAGAATTATAGAAACAGATTTCCCTTAGCCTTCTAGCGGGCTTCACGCTGCTTTATTTGCTATATTTAATTCATGCAGCTATTTCTTGTAGTTTTGTTTTTTGCAATTAATTAATGCTTAGTAGGAAATTCTTATGCTATCTAAGTACCTGATGCAGTGTAATCGCCACAAGATACATCCCCATTGCCACTGTCAAGATAGTGTGCTCGAACAAGAGCTGGCTTCCCTCGGCTACGTTTGGGTGGAGACAGGCCACTAAAAGAGGACATACGATTTTAATTAGTGATAGTAGTCATAAAGCAAATGAATGCAAACCTGTTTCCAAAACTTATTTTTGAAGACATCAGTCACAAATATGAGGTATGTGATAGCAGTGATTGGCATGAGAGAAAAAATGATATATTCAACAACAAATATTTATATTGTGCCTTTAACATAATAAAATGCCCTAAGGTGCTTCACAGGACTCTTAGAAATCTAACACAAGTCACCTAAAGAGATATGAAGTCAGATGTTTAAAAGTTTGGTCAAGGTAGGTTTTAAAGAGCATCAAAAGACTGAGGTAGAGAAGTGAGGTGGAGGTAGGGAACAGGCAGCTAAAGACACTGGACCAATGGTGAAGCAATTAAAATTATGCAAAGTCAGGAAAATTAAATGGTTGCAAAAGGTTGAAGGCTTAGAGAAGATTACAGAGATAGGGAGGGCAAAGCCATGATTGATCTGAAAACAAAGTGAGAATTTTGAAATCAAATGTAGCTTCACCACGACACTAAGAAGAACCCTAAGATGAGCTTATGGTGTCAAGGTTTTATATGAGCATGGACAGAGAACTAGCTAACTTACAGGAAACAGAGGTAGGAAATCTCAGGCCCTTGCTGGTGGGTTCAAGGGTAGGCAGGGTTAGAATTAGGCTGGGGTCCAAAAATCAGTTTACATAGACATCAATTTCCCATAGAATCTTCTACTGGTACCCACCATGGCAATTCAGGAAACCTGCTGGTGGCCAGCATGAAACTGATTTATTTCCCATTAATGGGATGCAAGCCTGACTGGAATCTCCTCCCCTCCCACTGCCGATTCTCTACAACGCCATCAGGAATACAGGCCAGTCCAGAATACACCCGGAACAACATGGCATGCAGAAGTTGGGACTCATCTGAAGAATGCCTGGGCTGCCTCTGGAGTTTGGGATGGAGTCACCAGTGACTCTAGAACAATACAGTAATGGGTGGGAAGGAAAGCATCTATTAAGTGGGTCTTCCAGTTTTTTTGAGGAGGACCATCTTCGAGCCTAAGTGTTCCTGGAGACCCATTTTCTTTCTTCAGTAGGTCCATCTTCTTTCTTCAACAGTGAGTCAGTGTTGTTGGGTGCCTCCTAATTATAGCACCCAGATATGGCACAAAGCCCTGGATGCAAACTAATAAGGTCAGGGTGGAAAGTCATGGCGCGGATTTCTGTGTGCCTCCATAGCAAGAAAATTCCCTGTACCCACCCCTGCTACAGAACTTGGTCCCAGGTGGGAGAATTTCTCTCTGAAAGTCAGGATAAATGAGTAACTACAGGATAGCAAATTGTAACTAGTGGATCATTTTTGGGGCCTCAACAATTTATAATCTTATCTTAATGATTTAACTAATCTGTACTGTAATCAAATTTGTTGATGATACAAAATAGATAAAAAAGGAGAGCCAATTGTGAAGAGGATGCAAAAAGTCATGTGTGTGTGCGCATGTATATAAAATACATAATGTATATAGGTTAAGTGACTGGGCAAAAACTTCACAGCAGGGTTATAATGTGGGAAAATATGAAGTCCACTTTAACAAGAAGAATGGAAAAGCAGAATATTCTTCCAATGGGGTGAGACTGCAAATGCTACAGTACACAGGGATTTGGGTGTCCTGATGCATAGATCACATGCAGGTACAATTAATAGGAAGGCAATTGGAATTTTGGCCTTTATTACGAAGGCGGGCGGGTGTGTGTGTGTGTGTGTGTGTGTGTGTGTGTGTGTGTGTGTGTGTGTGTGTATATGTGTGTGTGTGTGTGTGTGTGTGTGTGTGTGTGTGTGTGTGTGTGTGTGTGTGTGTGTGTGTGTGGAGGGGGCGTGTATGGGGTGTCAGGGAGGGGTAATACCTTTGGTGAGGGAACATGTCGCATCCTTTCAGGGAGGTTTGTCCATCCTTTGTCCCCACCTGGCACTCAGCTCTCACCTGTGGCTTCCCGTAGCTGTTTGCATATGACAGCGGCCATACCCCGGGCAACGGCCTCGACAAGCCGGCTAAACCAGGTGAGGGTAGCCGACGGATCTCAACCCTCGGTGAGATAGGGAGATGTCTATCCCAGCATGTGAAGACAGAGTCCGGAGGATTGAGTGGAAGAGACCAATGACAGGTCCAACAGTCAAGAAGGCGGTCTCTGCAAGTGTCGTGGAACAAGACACAGAAGACGTCCTGGTCATCCACTGCACCTTGTCCCACCTCCAGCTGTCTTGACTCTTGTCTTGCCACTGGGTCTAGATGGGAATTGGGAAGAGAGAATGAGGCTGACACTGCGCAACTCTCCCTCACTTTAATCCAAATCAAGCGCTAGTTTCGACACCATCATCAGCATCATCAGCGTCCTGTTCAACCTTGACGTCCTGTGGCGATGGGCGAGCGACGAAGCAGCAGGTGTGGATACACTGGGAGCTGTAGTCACGGACCTGCACGCAGGTGGCTCAGGTCTAATGGTTGTTTTCCGCTGACCGAAGCAGCAGTGGAACTTGGCGTCTACCTGGGCGACTGAGCAGTCCTCTTCAGGACGCACTGCTCACCTCCATAGAATGAGAAGGGGCTAGAAAAGGTGCCCTCAACATGCCTGCTTCACTACACCCTGGCCAGTTTACCGCGGCTGGCAGGGATCCCATCTTGCGGTTGAACACACAAAATAAAATACAAGGTAACACCGCTCACCACTGGCACTTGGAACGTGCGCACGCTTTTGGACAACCCTACAGCAGACAGACCAGAGAGAAGAACAGCCTTAGTTGCCAGAGACCTTGCAAGATACAACATTGACATTGCAGCCCTGAGCGAAACTCATCTTGCCAACGTAGGTCAGTTAACTGAAACTGGAGGTGGATACACTTTTTTCTGGAGCCATTGCGGCAGCGATGAGCGTCGTGATGCTGGAGTTGGATTCGGCGTCAGGAGTCAACTTGTTTGGAAACTTGGTACACTACCAAGGGTGTGAACGACCGGCTTATGAGATTACAGCTTCTGCTACAGAACAGAAGTCAAGCCACCCGATCAGCGCCTATGCCCCCACAATGAACAACCCGGACGAGATGAAAGACAAGTACTATGAAGAACTAGATGCCCTACTATCAGCAGTGAGCAGTACCAACAAGCTGATCTTGCTTGGTGATTTCAATGCAAGAGTAGGGTATGACTTCATCTGGCAGGGAGTCATTGGAGGCATGGAGTGGGCAAGTGTAACAGTAATGGCCTACTCTTACTGAAGACCTGTACAGCACACGACCTCCTCATCACCAACAAAACCTTCCATCTGCCTACCCGTAACAAGACCTCCTGGATGCACCCCTGCTCTACGCATTGGCATCTTATCGACTATGTCATTGTCAGGAGAAAAGACAGGCAGGATGTCAGAGTAACCAAGGCCATGTGTGGTGCTGACTGCTGGGCAGATCACAGGCTCATTGTCTCAAAATGAGGCTCCGCATCAGACCCAAGAGGCGACCACAAGGAAGCAAGGTTATGAAAAGAATCAATGCGGCCAAGAACCCCAGCATAGCTTCAGCACGGGCTGTAGACTGAGAAATCAAGCTTGCTGACCTACACCCCGCAGGCAACGCTGAGGACGACTGGGAACGCTTCAGGGATGCTATCCATACATCTGCACTGAAGGCGCTCGGGCCCTCCACCCGCAAGCAGCATGATTGGTTAGATAAGAATGATGAGGAGATACAGGCTCTACTTGTTGAAAAGCACTGTCTTCATCGGCCTGTCAGAACGACCCATCTTCAGCTGCCAAGAAAAATGCTTATACCAGTGCTCACAGGACAGTCCAGAATAAACTGCGTAAAATCAGGATGCCTGGCTGAGCGCTAAGGCAGATGAAATACAGGGATATGCTGACAGAAACGACTTGAAACGGTTCTATGAAGCACTCAACACTCTCTATGGACCTTAATCTTTTGGGAGTTCCCCCCTACTGAGTACAGATGGTATAACTCTCATTACAGAGAAGACTCAGATCCTGCAGAGATGGGCTGAACACTTTGAAGCCATCCTCAACCGACCGTCATCTATTAACGATGAGGCAATACACAGGATTCCCCAAGTTGATATCAACAGCGCCATGGATGACCCACCAGTAGTAGCCAAAGTCACGAAAGCTGTCAGCCAGCTATCCAGTGGCAAAGCCCCGGGGGCAGATGCCATACCCGCAGAGATCTATAAAGCTCCTGGTCCTGCACTTATCGAGAAGCTCACCAAGTTGTTCCAGTCCTTTTGGAAGCAAGGATCCATTCCTCAGGAACTTAAAGATGCTTCTACTGTACACCTCTACAAGAGGAAGGGCGATCGGCAAGTATGCGACAACCACCGAGGAATCTCGCTGCTCTCCATCATAGGAAAAACCCTCGCAAGAGTCCTGCTAAATTGTGTGGTCACTCATCTGGAGCTGGGCCTGCTTCCAGAGTCACAGTGTGGCTTCCGCAAAGGTCATGGGACTACTGACATGATTTTTGCTGCGCACCAACTTCAGGACAAATGTCAGGAGCAGAATTGCGAGCACTACACAACCTTTGTTGACCTCGCGAAAGCCTTCGACAGTGTCAGCCGACGAGGCTTGTGGAGGATCATGTCAAAGTTCGACTGCCCCCCCAACCCCCCAATTCATTTAGGTGGTATGCCAGTTCCATGACGGCATGATGGCCAGAGTACTGGATGGCGGAGAATCCTCTGAGGCATTACCAGTCACCAGTGCTGTCAAACAGGGCTGTGGGCTCACACCCACACTGTTCAGCATGATGTTTACTGCCATGCTGAAAGATGCCTTCCAGGACAGTGTTGCTGGAATCAGCCTCACGTACAGAGTGGATGGAAAGCTTTTCAACCTGAGGAGACTTCAAGCTATTACCAAAGTGAAAGAGACTGTTCTGAGAGATTTCCTCTTTGCCGATGACTGCGCCCTGTATGCGGACTCAAGGCCAGAAATGCAAGTCAGTATGGACAAATTTTCCACGGCTTGTGACAACTTTGGACTCACCATCAACATTAAAAAGACCAAAGTCATGCACCAGCCTGCTCCTCATGCACCGTACACAGAACCCATAATTACAATCAAAGGGCAGAAACTACAGGCAGTGGACCAGTTCACTTATCTTGGCAGCAGCCTCTCCCAAGCAGTGACTACTGTTGCAGAAGTTAACTGCAGAATAACAAAGGCAAGTTCTGCTTTTGATAGACTGCAGTCCACTGTATGGGAACGTCGAGGAATCAGCCCAGCAACAAAACTGAAGGTCAACAGCGCTGTGGTACTCGCTACCCTCCTGTATGCCTGTGAAATGTGGACTATGTATCGAAAGCATGCAAGTCCACATGACTTGTCTTTGCAGAATATTACGCACCTGATGGCAAGACAAAGTACCAGACACTGAAGTTCTCTCTAGAGCAAGTCTACCATCAGTCCACACACTGCTGATGAGAGCGCAGACCCAGTGGGCAGGTCAGGTCATCCGTATGTCAGACGAGCACATACCCAAGCAGCTCATTTTTGGGGAACTCTCTGCTGGAAGACGCTCGCATGGAGGGCAGAAGAAACGTTTCAAAGACATACTCAAGGCCTCCCTGAAGTTGCTTGACATTAACATGACCACCTGGGAAACGCTGGCACAAAACCACCCTACCTGGCGCTGCCTCATCCACAAAGGCTGTCAAGCTCAAGAAGCAAGGTGTATTACTGAAGCACAACTTAAGCGTGAGCTGCGCAAGTCCAGGGCCACCAGCACAACAACTACAGTACCTACACAAGTCTGTCTAATATGTGCCAGGACATTCCATGCACGAATTGGCCTGATCAGTCATCTTCGGACACACCGCAACCAGCCTCAAAATGACTAATGATGTCGAGGACCTCATCGATGACGATGGACGAACAACGGAGGGATAAAAGTAGGGAGTCTTGTTACAACTGTACTGGTCGTCATTATTGACAGACCATAGCTAAAGTACTGTGAACAGTTTTGGTCACTGTACCTAAGGAGGGACATACTTGCATTGGAAGTACTTCAAAGAAAGTTCACTAAGCTGATTCCTGGGGTGAGGGGTTTATCTTATGGGGAAAGTATGAGTAGGTTGAGCCAATAGTGACTGGAGTTTAGAAGAATGAAAGGTGATCTTATTGAAACGTAAGATTCCAAGGGAGCTTGACAGAGTAAACACCAAGAGCATATTTCCCCTTGTGGGGGAAATCTAGAACTGGGTAGTGGAGTGTCAAAATAAGGGATCTCTAAACTTGAGAGAGATAACGAAGAATTTCCTCTTTCAGAGGATCACTAGTGTTTGGAATTCTCTTCCCCAGTGTGCTGTGAAGGTTGGGTCACTGAATCCATCCAAGGCTGAGTTAGTCAGATTTTTGATTGATAATAGAATTGAGGGCTATGGGGGCCAATCAGGAAGTGCAACTAAGGCTACAGTCAGACCAGCCATGATCTTGCAGCAGATTGTTTTACTCTTGTCCCTTTTCTTCTGTTACTAATTAGTCAGAATTTTTGTTAAATGTGTTTTACCAATATATGGTAATCCACTAAGCTGCTTCAAGCAACTTGACAGAAGTCATCACAAAAAAAAAGTTCTTTTCAAAAAATGGAACTTGTATCATATGAATTTAAGTCTGCCTTTGCTTTCCTTCTAGTTGTAATATACAGAATGTTCTATTTAGAACCTTTCCACCATATATCCAGACACTGCAATTTTTTTATTAAAGTTAAAAGTTAATTAATGAGATATTTTCAGTACGTAGAGTTCACCCTGAAACTCAAGCAAAATGTGTAGTATACAGAACAGTGGATATACAAGACATTACAACATACTAGAACAGCAAATAATGATGCAACGTCTGCCCTTAATAAGAGAGTTCCTGGTCTCACCACAGACATGATGGGGAGGCACCAACTAGTTGTCATTGAGAATGAATGTGGAAAAAGGGAAAACATAAACTAAAGCAGGAATAAATTTTTAAGCCATTCTTACTTATCTAAGTCAGTTTAAGAATAGACTGGTTGAGATCAATCTGCAGATCACCTGATCTGTTAGAAGACACTGCTTTGCTAAATATGGCATGTGTATTTTGACATTGGATATTAGTGTGACTGGCCACAATTTCTGTGGCAATGTTTTGGGAAAAAAACATAATTAACACCTTATCACTTAATCTGCAGGGGAATTTTGGATTTGGAATCAGGGAGGTACATGCTGGAGAATTAAAGATTTTTCTTACTTGCTGAAATTAAGTGTTGGCATGAAATATTCCAGGTAGCATTGTTTCTGTTCAACTCCCTAAATAACTGCATTCATCAAACGACGCAAGTCCCAGAGAGGCAGCAAGATTAGGTACAGCAAAGATTCAGGTCTTTATATAACATCTCAATATTTACCTCATTCACAAATGCAGAAGAGCAACATTTTCATTTCACGTGCTAGCCATTCTGACAGCATTACAAAGTCAACTCATCTCTGGCAGTTTCAATTTAGGTTTTGTACAGCCATGATGGGAAATAAATGCACACAACTCTGGGCAGAATTTTAACTTGCACCACAGAAGTGAAGCTTTCTAAATTCACTATTCCACTCAACTCCCAAACAAATATACATATTTAATTAACCTATATCTTCACATTATTTATTCCATGCACGAAAGTCAGAAGAACATTAGCAGTTTCCTTGGTTTTAACAATTACCTGTTATTGTCGAATGCCCCATTGCTTCCAAGACTAGAACTGCACTCTGAATCTGAGTAGCTTTCTGCATTTAATAATTGGGTGTGTTTTCCAAATCCATTTGAAAGCCCTGTGCAGAAAATATACAAGCTTTTAGCAAAACATAGCCCTCAAATATAAAGCACTTGAAAGAAAATCCAAAAGACTGACTCGCCCTGCTAAATAACACTATTGACTGACCACAGAGCAGCACCCAACACAACTGCAAAGAAATCCATTGGCTATACTTTTAAGCTGTCTAAAAAAAAAGGCTCACAGCTGCTGACAAACAGCACTTTGGAGGAGAAAGGCAATGGGGAAAGATTACCTAGGTCTGCAGGAGTGCAAGGAGATTTCTCACTTTCACTGTCAGAGCTACAGCTCAGGCTTTGAGGTCGTTTCCTCGACTGGCGTCGACTCTGTAGTTTTGAGAGCGTCCCTGGTGAAGTATTCAGTGGCAATTGCTCTGTTTGATGCTGGCTGTCTCCATTCTCCATGGGCTGACCAGAGCCCTTCTGTAACTTCATGCCATTTTTGGCCTTTCTAAAGAGAACAGAGGTACGTCTGCCCACTTCATTGACTGACTGGGTTGTTGTGTCCGAGGTAGAGAGCGCTAGACCATTTACACCACTGTCACTGAGGAGACGCTGAAGAGTATGAGTGCCTAGGGCTTCCTTTTGTAGTGTTTTTCTGTTCAGGACATCGCTGTCAGATTTAATTCGTTTGTGCAGTCTGCTGTGTGCCCTGCTCTCACTCACAGGTTTGAGTGTAGGAGGGTCTGTATGGGTTTCAGAGTCTGAGGGTGAAGGTGCAGGTCCAGTAGGTTCTAATGTAGGTGGTAGTGAAGATTTTGAATCATCTGTGGGGAGGAGGGGCAAAGAAAACAAATTAAACACATTTTTCCAAGTTTATATTCACTCCAGTTCATTCAATTTCCAAATATTTGGCTTCATTAAACTTAACATTTATTTATTAGCCCTAAGTAAGGCTTACATTAACGCTACAACGAAGTTACTGTGAAATTCCCCCTAGTTGCCACAGCCCGTTGCCTATTCGGGTCAATGCACCTAACCAGCATGTCTTTCAGAATATGGGAGGAAACCAAAGCACCCAGAGAAAACCCATACAGACACGAGGAGAACGTACAAACTCCAGATAGTGAGTGACTCAAGCCGGAATCGAACCTGGAGTCCTGGCACTGTGAGACAGCAGTGCTAACCACTGTGCTGCCCTACATGTGTGTTTTCTACACTGCATTAAATGACTGATTATTCTAGATAACGAATTAGTGCCTGTTCCAACTTTGAAACAAAGCAAAATGCATCTAAACCACTTTTAATATAAAAACTGTTCTTGCAGAGTTGTTTTCTTCCATATGAAATTTTCCATCTCCTTTACAGAGACAATAATTATGGTATGCATGTACCGAGCTACCCTATGCAGTGGCTCTTTCATACCAATGCACGTATTAAATCAGATTATGGCAGTAGTTTTAAAACCGGAGCTTAGGCACATAGGTTATTTATTCCCGAAACCTAAACTGGTGGCTTTCTATAATAGGTAGCTCATCCACAACTTCAAATCTACTCCACACTCTCGCTTTTACCCATTTATTTTCATGTCTCTCTCTCCCCTATCCCCAACAACTTCGCCATTCTCTATCCTATTCCTATTTATCCATGCTTTCTCCAACCATCTCTCATTCCCCTCCCTACTCCTTCCACTTCTGCTTCAAATCGGTGCATTCAACCCATGTATTCTTCCCACCACGAAACTCAAATGGACATTCACTACCCCTTACACTGCTCCAGAATGGTTGGCAAGAGGCTAGAGATCTGTTAATCATCACGTTGTTTTCATTGTTCTTTTCCTGTCCATTCATCTCAAAGTCGTGTGCACTTCCAAAATTTATTCTCAAGTTAAATTAGAATAAAGAAAGTCACTACCTATGTAATCCTCATCTATTTGTCTTTGCCTGTGTCTCTGTGAAGTGAGTAGAATGTTGACATTTCCCATCAAGAAAACACTCAAACACTTCAAAATGCAATGTAGTTCTTGAAAAATAAGCTAAAATTAGCATGAGGAAGACGCTGTTTCAACATGATACATATCCTGAAGTTTACAGAACACAGAGAGCTACAATTGATGTGTAATTACTGCAACCTGTCATTTCTCACAACCACAGCTCACATTTTAAAAAAAGCATTTTTCAATCTTCTCGCTAGTTTTCCTTCAAACTCCTTTTTTTGAAGAGCACCAAAATGCAAACTGCTGGGAACTAAAGAAAAATATCCGTGTGAGCTGACCAAAAGGCATTGATGCATCCTGAAAAAAAATGGCATTGACAATCTCCAATCAGCCACTAAGGCTTACAATAGGGGTGGCACAGTGACACAGTGGTTAGCACTGCTGCCTCACAGCGCCAAGGACCAGGGTTTGATTCCCAGCTTGGGTCACTGTCTGTGTGGAGTTTGCACATTCTCCCTGTGTCTACATGGGTTTCCCCCAGGTGCTCCAGTTTCCTCCCGTACTCCAAAAGATGTGCAGGTTAGATGCATTTACCATGCTAAATTCTCCTTCAGTGTACCGAAACATGCACCGGAGTGTGGCGACTAGGGGATTTTCACAGTAACTTCAATGCAGAGTTAATGTAAGCCTACCTGTGAGTAATAAAAATAAATAAATAATAAATCTGGGCAAAATTTTCAAGCTTTTCAGAGTCCAATGGTATTCATAAGACATGACATTCAAGAAAAGAATTACATTTTTAGACTAACCTTTATGTCAAGATGTCACAAAATACTTTAAGCCAATGACGTTTAAAGCACAGCCACTGCAGTAATGTAGGGAAGGCACCAGCCGAGTGTGACGTTAGTGTTTCTTTAAATTTTTTTAAAAAAATCATGTTCTCTGCAGCTCTCACAGCCTCAGCTTTTCTCATTGTTGTCTACTAGAGGTGCCTTAATTGTTCCTTCAGTGGCTTAAAAGGACTTTGTTTAATTTTATTTCGGGATTTTTATGACCCTGCATTGTTAGGAGGAAGGTCGTGTGTTTTGGACAGTTTTTTTCCCTCTGTAGTGAATTTAAGGTTTCATTTTCTGTTTTTGGCTGACAGCAGTTAGTTTTGGAAGGGACAGCAAGCTGACAAGTGTTTCTCTCACTTTCTCTCTCCCTGTTTTATAGCAATTCCGCTGGTTAGCAGAAAATAAGGATTCTGGGCTTCTTGGAACATCTGCTGTTGGTGGCTTCACCAGAGTTTCTTCCCGGTGTTCTGGAAACCTGTTCTGATTTCACACTGTTCTGGATGTAGCCAGAGGACTGTCAGAAGTTAGAAGGCTGAGAAGTCAGGGTTTCAATTCTCCAACCAAAGGACTCAGTTCCAGTGTTACATGAGCGTTAGTCTTTGCTGTGTTAAACCTTCGGGTGGGGTTTTTTGTCTATGGAAGTTTTGTTTGATTGGAACATTTTAGATACATTTGTTAAGGGTTATACATTATTGTGGTTGCTTTGCTTTTGGTTATAAATGATGGAAGGTATTGTTAATTTTCCTTCCATACATGTGAACTGCATTCTTAAATAAACTTTGTTTGATAAAAGTGGGTCATTTGAGTCATACCTGATGTGAAACATATCATGCTAACCCTAACCAAATTCAAGTGCAAACCTTATGATCCAGGCCGACTTCATAAAACACTTCTGGAGTTTCTAACCTGGATTAATCATACAGAGTCACATAATCAGTAACATAAGCATGGCCAGATTATGTGTTTTCACTGGTTGAGGGATAAGTGTCAGATTTTGAACATTAGCCATGGCTCAGTTAATGGCGCTGACATCTCTGCATAACAAGGCTCTGGGTTCAAGTGCCACTCCAAAGCTCGAGTCCAAAATAAAAGCTGATACTCCCAATGCATATTGTAGGAGTGCTCTATTGATAGAGTGCCATCTTTCAGATGAGATATGAAACTAAGGCCCTATCTACCTATTTGGATGGATGTAAAATCTCACATAGCATAATTTAAAGAGCAAAGGCATTATCCCCAATGTGCTGGCTAATATTTATCCCTCAAACAACCTCACAAAAAAGGCAGATTATTTGGTCAATAACACATTGCTGTTGGTGGGAGTTTGCGAATCACAAACTGGTTGCACATTTTCGACTGCATTACAAATTTGACCATTTTTCTCTTTCAAAGATTGATCAACTTACTGAGGCAAACTAGCATTGCTTGTTTATATCCAGAATCTTTCCAATGCCAAACAAAGTGGAAGAGCTATACAGAACCAAAATCAATGTCTTACATCAATACTCACTGGCCTGCATTTATTTAATGGATATATTTTCACATGGATAATCTTCTTCAGTAAAAGGAATAAATGAAACAACTGATGACCTTATTTTAAGAACAACAAAATGTCACAGGCATGATACACGCACACTTCATTGACTAGAGTGCTTTGAGACATCTGGTAGCTGTGAAAGGTGCTATATAAATACAAACCTTTCTGCTTTCTTTACAAATATGGATTATTTATCCAAGTTATATTGTGAATTTTCGTTTGCACTTTACCCCTATCTATTCCAGTTCCACTGTCCAAAATTATTCTAATTAGTGCAACTTCCAATTTATTAATTTAACTGTTAGTCAAAGAAACTCAGCATCATCTAAAACCCGGGTCAGTAAACCAATCCACCAATCATTTCAAGAATCCAGAGCAATCACATTTCTTAAAGGACACACCTACATTCTATTGTTAAGGCAACATGGCTACATCCTTTGTCTGAACATGGGCAGCACCCACAGAATGTTCACTGGTACAAAATATCCACGTGCAAAGCAATCTTAATGTGCTCTATACTTCTAGGCTGAAGCGTGAAACATCAAGCACATTCCAATTTACTGACCCACCTGATCAAATATGTGAACTAACCTTTGATTAACAATTGGACTTTTAACTCTTAAATTAACACTGCACTGTCTTATTAGTGAAATTTTATTTATTAGTGCCACATGTAGGCTTACATTAACATTGCAATGAAGTTACTATGAAAATCCCCTAGGCGCCACACATCTTTTGGATTGTGGGAGAAAACTAGAACACCTGGAGGAAACTCACGCAAACATGGGGAGAACATACAGGCTCCACACAATGACCCAAGCCAGGAACTGAACTCGGGTCCCTGGCACTGTGAGGCAGCAGTGCTAACCACTGTGCCACCAAAAATAATACATTCCATAGTACATAATCATGATATACCATCCTGTAATTGGAAAATATCATGATCCCTTATCTACCATGTGCAATTCCACTGGAGACTGCCACTTAATATACCGTAGTGTTTTTTATATTCCCTTTGCAAGTCCTGGATCCACAGATGTATTTTTTCTGCAAGACTCAAAATCGATTTGCAAATGTGGAACTTTAGCTAAACAAGGACATAAGAAACAAACAGGGAAGGCAAAGAAAAACTTTCATTGACCAGTTAAATTTACAAGCTAAGCCAAAGCAAAAAAACTGCTCCAAATATTTTTTGAAATTCTTTCTGCATGCATTTCATCTTAGTTTGAGCATTAAGCTGAGTAGTACCACGGGAAATAGATTTCTGCCGGAAAAGATAAAACTTAAAATCTCAGAAAAATAATAAAACATATGCATTTGTATTTTCTGCAATGATGGCTTCCATTTATCAGCCATTCTACATGAAAAGTGTTAGCACCAAATTTATACAACTTCCCAGACAAATCATTGTCAGCCGAAAGCTTCAAGTTGCCAGGCTACCCAGCACTTGTGCTTTCAGCTTTTAGAAATGCTTACAATTGACAGAACATTGATATGCATTGCACATGCCAGGACTCACTGTTCATATCCATACTCTTTCCATAGCCTGGCACACCAACTGAACATTTACTGAGAAAGAAATTCACAAGAAAACTATTTTTACAACAGTTAAAGCAAAGAAGTGTAATTTTTTGGTACGAATATCAAAGATAAAAGTATAAACTGTAACTTTTACTGCGTTAATTTCAGTAAAAGTAATGGACACTGTATTTAAGGAATTGGTTAATTTATTATATTATGACACTTAAAACTTTAAATAATTACAAAAATTGAGTCATTATTTTACATACTATATCCTAAACAATACAGCAACTGTCTTCTTTTAATTTGTTTGTTTTTGCCCAATAAGTAGCGGCTACTCATTTCAATATCAACAACCTTTGCAAAGACTGCACTATGAATCAAGTTTGGAAGATGGTTTTAAATAAAGTTCCGAATTTAAAATATTTATTCAATAGATTTTACTCGAAGTACACTGCATACAGTACAGATATACTTAGTTATATATTTCTTTTCCTCTATTAAAAAATCCAGCACCCTGTAAATTGGTGGCAAAGAACTACTTATTTTCCATGAATCAAACAAAAACATTTATCTGACCTTCTCAAAGTGCTATTTTCAATTTTTCTAATGCATAAATCTATTTTAAACAGATGGATATATTAACATAGAACACAACAGCACAAACAGGCCCTTTGGTCCACAAGTTGCACCGATCATATCCATACCTACCAGGCCTATCTATAACTCAATCCCATTAAATCCCATGTACTCAACCAGAAGTCTCTTAAAACACCCCAGTGAGTTCACCTCTACCATCACCGACGGCAGCCGATTCCACTCACTCACCACCCTCTGAGTGAAAAACTTACCCCTGACATGTCCTCTATGCCTGCTCCCCAGCACCTTAGACCTGTGTCTTCTCGGAGCGACCATTTCAGCCCTGGGAAATAGCCTCCGAGAATCCACCCTATCTATACCTCTCAACATCTTATAAACCTCTATCAGGTCGCCTCTCAATCTTCGTCTCTCCAGAAAGAAGAGACCTAGCTCCCTCAACCTATCCTCAGAAGGCATGCCTCCCAATCCAGGCAACATCCTTGTAAATCTCCTCTGCACCCTCTCAATAGCTTCCACATCCTTCTTGTAGTGAGGCGACCAGAATATTGTGGTCAAATTCTTAAAAATCCTTCCCTCTTGATTATATTGAATGCATTGTGTAGACTAACTCCATTTAGTTGTGAGAATTCATTCAAAAAGGAAGGCAGAGAGGAAACAGGCAACTATAGACCAGTGAGCCAAACGTCAGTAGTAGGGATGTTGCTAGGGTCTATTATCAAGGATTTCATACCTCGGCATTTGGAAGGCAATGGTATAATCAGACAAAGTCAGCATGGATTTACAGGAGGGAAATCATGCTTGACGAGTCTATTGGAATTTTTTGAGGATGTAACTAGTAGAGCTGACTAAGGAGAATCAGTGGATGTGGTTTATTTAGACTTTTAGAAATCTTTCAACAAGGACTCACGTAACAGACTACTACGTAAAGTTAGACAGCACGTGGGGCTTGCGTGTGTCTTGAGACTGGTAGAAAGTTGGTTAGCAGATAGTAAGCAAAGAGTTGGCATAAATAGGTCTTTTTCTGATTGGCAGTCAGTAACTAGTGGAGTTCCACAGGGACTTAAGAGTAGGACCCCAACTGTTTATATATTAATGATTTGGAAGAGGGAACTAAATGTATTATCTCCAAATTTGCAGAAGATACAAAGTTGGGTGGTTGAACTGTGAGGAGGATGCAGAGATGCTTCAACATGATTTGGACAGGCTGAATGTGTGGGCATCTGCATGGCAGATGCAATAAATGTGAAATTACCCACTTTAGTAGCAATAATAGAAAGACAGATTATGGTCTAAATGGGTGTAAATCTGAGGGATAAATACTCAATGAGACCTTGGCATCCTCGTGCATCAGTTGTTGAAAGTAAGCGTGCAGGTACAGCAGGCAATAAAGAAGGCAAATAGTATGTTGGCCTTCGTAGCAAGAGGATTTGAGTATAGGAACAGGGATGTTTTGCTGCAATTGTATAGGGCATTGATGAGGCCACATTGGGAGTACTGTGTGCCGTTCTGGTGTCCTTATCTGAGGAAGGATATCCCTGCTATTTAGGGAGTCCAGTGAAGGTTTACCAGGCCGATTCCTGGGAATCTGTCATATGAGGAGAAACTAAGTCAGCTAAGATTATATTCACTGGAGTTTAGAAGAATGATCTTATAAAAAGAGGGATCTCATAGAAACTCCTAAAATTCTAACAGGTTTAGATGGGGTAGATTCAGAAGGAATATTCCCAATGATGGGGAGTCCAGAAGTAGGGGTTATAGCTTAAGGATAAGGGGTAAACCTTTTCGAACTGAGGTGAGGGGAAATTTCTTCACCCAGAGAGTGGTGAATGTGAGGAATTCACTACCACAGAATATAGCTGAGGCCAAAACTTTGTCTGGTTTCAAGAAGAAATTAGATATAACTCTTGGGCTAAAAGATCAAAGGATTTGGAGGTGTGGGGGGGGGGGGGTCAAGATATTGAATTCAACAATCAGCTTCAATCAAAATGAATGGCGGAGTGGGTTCGAAGGGCTGAATGGCCTACTCCTGCTTCTGGTTTCTAAATAACTCAAAAAAAAACCATGAAAATGCTCCACATTAACTGTTTTATCACGATGAAGGAAACTAAGAGGTTCATAGGTTCATTTTTCTTCAATGACAGCATCTGTATGCCTCATAAGAGATTATGGGCACGATCTTACCAGGTCGCTGCGAAAAATCAGATTCGCTTCCGGTCTCTTGTCTCATGCAACCTTATAGGCCCCTTTTGCCAGTGAGATCAGCTTCATGATCAGAAAAGGAGCAAAGCCAATTTAAATGTTTTACATATCATTAGCGAGTCTGGTCTCACTTGCATTTACCTCTTTGCTGATCGGTCCTCATGCTGATAAGAATCACAGCTGATCTCTACCAGTGGAAACCAGATGTGATGGCCTTGCTAGGGCAGTGGGTGAAATTGGAGGCCACCAAAGCCCCTGGGCAGTCAGGGGCACGGTTAAGCAGTGCCAGCCTGGCAGTGGGTATCAGGCACCCTGGCAGTTTCCATGAAACATCATAAAAGTGCCAGGCAGAGTGCTAAGAGGGTGGGATGTGAATGGGAGTGGAGCATGAGGGGGATTGGGGGGGAGGGACTTTGCAAGGAGTAATATGCAAGGGGCATCATCGCTGGGGCCTGGGGGGTGAAGAGAGGGGCGTGGAGAGGGTTGTGACGGTGGGCCCAATGGAAGGATCTCAATGCCAGCTACTAGAGCTTACGGTCCGCCTCCCCCCACCACCAAACTGGCAAGAATTGCAATTCTGCTCAAAAAAGTGAGAGTCATAAGATTGCATTTTCAAACTCACCCAAAAAACAGGTCTTTTCCTGCTTGTTCAGCACTTAGAATATTTTTTGTAAGATTGTGTCCTCTGTCTTTATTACCCAAATCAGAATATTAATCAACTGCTGCATTAAAAACACTGACTGACATCAGTCCTCTCATTAGTTTTGAAATTTGTTCTCAAACTTCTTTCTAAAGCTTTTACTACACTGATGCCGCAATTCTGTGGCGTACGAACAACAAAACGATGTTTGCTGTCACTACCTCCGAAACTGACAGCAACTTCTGGAATTGCTGTCGGTGATTCTGGGCCATAGGGTGCACTAATGTCCCCCCTTGACAAAAATCAATTAGAAATTACAGAACATCTGAATATTTGTCCTTATACACTATTAGCCTCAATGTAAAGACCCTTGAAAAAAATTTCACCTTGTCAAATGAGGTTTAACTGGGGGTAGATTTTACTGGGTTACTGGTGCTTTGCCTCAGAGATCAATAGTATCAAATTTGCGAAAAGTTGGGGGCAGGAGAGTAGGTGGCAGGAAGGCCACTCACAGAATTGTACATGCTCCCTGCCTTCAAACCCGCAAGTGGGAACAATCCAGCCCTGGGTTTTAATTATGCATCAAGTACACAATTACTGCTGGAAAATATACAATTGTGAAATGTCACATTTTTCCATTGAAAGAAAACAATTATTGGGACTTTTTTTAAATCATAAAGTTTGATTATGTTTCAGCTTCTACCTTAATCTCATGTGTATGTTCCAATCATTTTTTTTTAACTTCCCAGTGTAATTAAAAGTGAAGGATAATCAGCTAATTTACTTTCTGGCTGGTGATATATGAGAATTCTTAACTGTGATTGGCTGCTTACCCCAATTAATGAAATCAGGCATCCAGCGGCAGTGGAGATCTCTTTGAAATAGTGCTGGATTTAAATGGTCAAAAATGGGGAAATCCAAAAGCTAGTGGCATTTGCTACCAAATAAACCTGTTGGACTTTAGTCTGGTGTTGTGAGACTTCTTACTGTGTTTACCCCAATCCAACGTCGGCATCTCCACATCATGAAATCCATGCCATACAGAGATCACTTAATCTACGTGGACATCTTTCTTCAAGACCACAGTAAGCATCATCACTTTACAGTCACTACAAGATCAGCACCATAGAGATTATGTATAGTTAAATACCACAAACCTCTCTCAGCACTATCCTCGTGGCTTTCTGTCAGTGGTTTTCCATTATCCTCCTTCGATAATTCAGAGTAGTTGCCATTATGCAGGTGCTGCTGTTGAGCCAGTTTATGCCTGATGCTGTTGATTTCTCTTCTCAATAATCTTACTCGCTTTGATCTAGCGCCACTTGACTTCATGGTGCATGTTATGTCCAATTTATCTAGCAACTCTTTGAGCTGGTCCTCCAGCGACATATGGGCTCTGTTCTCTGGTATCAGCATGTTATCCACTGAAGAACAAATCAAAACATAAAATGAATCCAAAAATTCCCCATGGGCAGCAATTGATGTTGCGCTTTTAATTTTCTTGATCTGGTTTGCATTAGGATTAAAATACATGAAAGGATCGTGGAAATATTGAAACGAACATAACATTTTGACATTCACCATTATGAATTTACTTTGTTAACACTTTGACCCCAGTTAGTTCACGTTTACCATATGTAAATTAGTAATTATGTAAATATTAAAATTTAGCAATAATATCCCACTGCATTGCAAAAAATACATTGATCCACAAACTGAATTTATAACCAATTATGTTTAAATTCTAACTTAATTAAAATTTCAAATCGTATTATTCTAATGAATAGTTCACAAAAATTACAGTTTTGGTCATTAAATGTACAAATGAGGTTAACTGCCAATATTTAATGCATTATATGCAAAACTCTGTGGATTAACATTAATACATTTCAGTATCAAATTGTAAGCAACGGGCAAAGTTTATCAATATAAACACCAAATGACTGAAAATGTGTGATGTTTGAACTAAATATAATTACATCACATTCAATGTAATAGGTTTGACAGATGATGAAAGTTGGGGATTAATAAGCACATGATGACACATTCACCCAAGGTGTTCATTTTCAAAAAATCAAATGCAACCATACATTAATAGTTAAACAGAATAGATTCCAGTTGGGATAGATTAGTTTATCTAGAAATGAAATTAATACTATTATTTATAAACTTGATATGTAATAGTTTGAGGTATTCTAGTCACTGTTTTAAGTAGCATGAACAATTTGAACATTTTTGCCTTTGCTGTTAGAGCCAGCAGAGTAGACTCTACAAAGAACTGCTATTCTTTCTGGATATTATAGCACTGACCTCCAGCTCACTGTTTTTGCTTTACCTTCAGTGCTGTGGAATTTTAGCTGCTTTATAAACAAGTGTGCTCCACAGCACTGATAGCCAAGGCAACCAGACCTGCTTTTATTTCACTCACTTCACTCCAAAAATGAAAATTCATTGTTCCAAACATTTAAGTCTCAACTTTCAATTTTTTAAATTAATTCTGCTTTAGTTTTAATGCAATTTTCAAACAATGAGCCTTACATTCAGTACATTTTAAACTCCGCATAAAACAATTTCTGATATCAACTCAATTATACTAGGATACAATACGCTACTAATCAAGAAATTTAACATCAGAAACTTAAAAGCCCAAACGTCATTTACAAATCATTCCATGCCATCATCCACAGCTACTTTTGCAAGTTCCTCCAACCATAAATGGCAACTCTCACTTTCTATTCTTCTGACACTGACCTCTGCCTCAACCCCACTTCTACTTCAATGGCACAGACTTCATCCACCTTGGCTCTACATTTTCCCTCCATCACATCCCCTTGTGATCTCTCACCCTGTCTTCAAAAGCTTCCACACACAAATTACTCTGACTATGTCTTCACAAACGTTTGATTATGATGTCCCATATTTTAAGGGCAATTGTTTTAAAAGGTACATTCTTGTTACAAACTTTTACATTGAGTTTAAAAGTATTTTTCAAAATTGAACCGTGGGCAGGCAACATGGCACCTTTCTGTGTTAGTTCAAACCTTGTAGGAATGGTATCTCTAGAGCTAGCTATAAAGAGGCATTAAAGTGCAAAAGACTCTTCCAGAGATGTCCACTGAATTTTCTAAAACACGTGAAAATCCTTTTTATTTCCGAGAAAACAGGAAATAGGAAGGGACTTCAAAGGATCACAATGTAATTGACTTCTATGCCTGGTGAAATAATTATTGCTTGAAATTTAACATAATCATTTTTTGTGTCTTTTTGAACTGTATAAAGGAGGCTGCATCATCTTGGCGCGGCAGCGTACATACAGAACCTACAGGAATAACTCTAAAGACATCAAAGACGTTTTCTCTTTGCCACTCAGAATCAAAAAGGAAGGTTATCTAGAAATTAACTGTTGTTCGACTGAGAATAATCTAGACAGTCTTTAAGTGGCATAACCAGTGAGGAACAAGGATCCTTCTTTCTCTCCCAAAACCTGCATGACCGGCTGAATCCAGGTGAAAAGGGCAAACACCAACTAGTCAAAATATAGCAACTGTTAAACTGAACCTCAATTTGCAACCCCCTCATGGTAGAAAGAAGGAATTCAAACAACAGGCCCACAATGTTATCTCACACAGAGACTGATTAGAAATTTCCTTTATCTGCATTTTGATCTATGTATCTGTATTTTAGTTAATAATTTTAAGTCTCTTTCATCAGCAGTTTCAGTATTAACTAACCTTTATCTTGTTTAAAATTAAAGCTTGCCTGCTGGGTTATTTCTAATTTTAACTGTTCAAATTAAAAAAGTGAGCTAAATGCACAGACAAATTCTTAGTTTATGGGCCACTTTGAGGAAATGCCTTTTACATGGTCATGACTTTTAATTTGGTGCCTATTTAATACATTCTCTATTCTGTATGCTTTTGTTTTTTTTGAGTATACCTCTTACTCCTGAGGATAATGTGAAAAATAATGGGTAACTAAACTACTGCAAAGAGAGAACTATGGAAACAGGAAGAAATATGACTTTAAAAGGGAATTAAAATAAGCAGTGCAGCTCATGTTTTACGGGTATAAAGTTCTGCCTTTCATAAACCTGTTGCCTTGATTAAATAAATGCTCATAACTGGTAAATTGCAGTAAAAGAAAAAAGAAATCTGAGAAGGTAATCATTTTCTAACATTTGTTATATGTAGTCAAAAATAGGATAACCTAAATTTCTAATTTGAGTCAGAAAAGCATGGCAAAGTTTATCCCTATAAGGACTGATTAAATGTGCAATGCCACACACATAACATGCAGTTTGCTGTTAGCAATATTAACTGAAAGTACATTATTCAATTAAAGAAATAGAACAATGCAATTTCATTTTAGAATATTAACCATTTTTACAAACATCTGGGATAATTTACAGAATGTTTTTTGAATCCATCAACTGAAAATCTTGGTTCTCCGCACTTTCCAATCAAATAACAGAAGAAAATATTATCCTCCCACCACCAATCTGTACTGTCAGAGTACCTACCATCCTCCCAGGAGAAGCGGTAGAAGTTTGCCAAATTTGGTGATTCAGGTAGATGCATTCCAGTTTCATAGTCATACCCAATGTTTTCAGCTTGCCGTCGTGCACACCTCAATATGGAACCTCCAATATCTCTCAATCGCACTGCTGCCCGGTAGAATATAGTTTCCTTAGCATTGTACTTCATACAGTTGTTTATGACCAGGTTAAAATCCGTTTCAAACTCATCAAGAGTTTTGTAACAATGAGTTTCTAGCTTTTTCCTCATGGTGGAAAAGTCCATAGGATGCGTAATAAACTCTAAATAATCTGGAACCTTGAAAAACAAAAGCATTAATAGTGAGCAGTCCTCTTCCACTCCTCCCAAAAATACTTATACTGAAGAGCTCACCATCGAGACCCCTTTTAAAAATAGGATCCTGTATGTTTTATTTGTAGATTTCCTTTTAAATTTTAAGCAGTGAATTTGCTGCAGTAAGGACCTTCCAAATTAGTGCATGCAATATTTTTATTTTTATGTGTGCTTAATAATATTATCAGCTATTCCATTTGACTGTAATTTTCAACAAAATGATGAACAAGATTATGTTGAGTTGATCATATTTTGTGATCATTTCACATGTGCCAAAGATAGAACTCTCTTCAAACAGAGGTCATGCATTCAGTGGTTTATCAACAGATTCTAAATCATGTGGAATGACTGAATCCACACCGAGAATCATAGAATCGCTAGAGCAGAAAGAGGCCATTCAGCCCACTGAGCCTGCACTGACAACAATCCCACCCAGGTTCTATCCCTGTAGACCCTGTCAATCTCCCTGACACTAAGGGCAATTGAGCATGGCCAATCAACCTAACTCCCACATCTTTGGACTATGGGAAGAAACTGGAGCACCCGGAGGAAACCCACACAGACACGGAGAACGTGCAGACCATGGGGAGAACGTACAGACTCCATAATCATCCAAGGCTGAGGTCCCTGACGCTATGAAACAACAGTGTTAACCACTGTGCTACCGTGCCATCCACACTTACCTAATATAAGCATGATTTTGATATATGTATCGGATTCAAATGATTAAATATAAAATGTAAAACCATACATAATATTCTGGGAAAAATCAACTAAGTAACGGAAGTGATTTCATGGAAGTAGAATGGGTGGGACCAGAAATTTGGTCAAAGGTGCACTCTGCTAAACTCCTATCAATTGGATTTGCCAGCAAGAAGTGCATTGTTTATTCTCTACCCAACAGCACTGTTGGTCAAGCTGCAGCAGTTCAACAAGGTAGCTCACCAGCAATATCTCAAGGGCAATTAGGGATGAGCAGTAAATGCTGGTCTTTCTAGCAATGTCTGTCTATAAATAAAAATAATTCAAATAACCGAAATAGGTCATCTAAACATTTTCCATAATTTAATCCGAGACTTAAAAACCTATGCAGTAAGTGGCTGATTGAACAACCCTTATTGCCACATTCAAAATAAAATTATTCATGATTCATACCAGCAACACTAGAACTGCTGGCAATGTTTCACACCAGAACCTCAGGTGTACTGTGGAATGTAGTTATTCCACATACCCACTTCATATGTAGTCTATTATGTACATGACTTGCGTATTATGTATATCCATGGCCAGAAAAATCAATAAAGGTTTGGGCTCATTATTCTGATGACAGAAATCAAACCATATGAAAGATATGTATCCAAAATAAACAATCTAGGCTGTACTGTTTACCTAAAATCACATTCAATGAGTAAAATCCAACTGGGGATTAGGGGTGAACAGTGGAGGAAGCAGGGGGAAATGAAAAGGGGCTGAAGCACCAAACAATCTAAATTTATTCAATAGAAAATATTTAAAATGTATAAATTTACAACAAAAAAATTCCATTACTTTCATTTGAAAATGTAACTGAAAATATTTGCTATCGACGCTAGTGATAAATATATATAACCTGCACAGTGGTTAAGAACGTAAGAGATAGAAGCAGCAGTCGACCATTCTGCTGCTCGCCTCTGCTTCATTATTCAGTAAGATCCTGGCTGATCTTGAACCTCAACTCTACACCTTTCTCATGTCCCTTCATTCCCCAAGAGCACAGAAGTCTATAGTCTTGAAGATAATTAACGCTGGAGAATCCACAACCCTCTGGTGGAGACAATTCCAAAGATTCACAACCAAGAAATTACTCCATCTCTAAATGATTAGTCCCTTAGCCTGAGGCTCTGCCCTGGTGTCATAGCCTCCCTAACTAAGGGAAACAACCTCTGTGTCAAGCCCTTTCAGAATCTTCTATGTTTCAAGTCTTACCTCTTTGAGGCTTACAGGTTGTGCAAATATATTTGCTTGATCTCTTTCTTGAAGTTGATCCAAAATTTGTCTCAAAAACACAATAAATGGTGTAAGTTGCAATTCCAAGGCAACTTGTTGAACTTTAACCTGCAAAATGTCAAAGAATACAAGTACATTCAAAATACTGGTGTACAATGATGTGACAAAGATGGTCAAAATTGTAGTTAAATAAAAAGAAACAAGCATTAGCTTTACTTTATTCTTCAATAGTCTCAATAGCAGGAAACACCAGGATGTTTTTTTCAATGACAAGTTTACTGCATTGCAACACACACCCTGCATTATGTAAATTCATCACTGAGACAGAGAACCATACAAAATACAGGACGAAATAAACTTTAATCATGTCCCATTGTAATCAACTGCACGAGAATGCTAACAGAAGGATGAACTGGCAAAAGGAAATAAATAACAACAGTTGGGAGTTCACTTTCACTTCTCTCTGATCCTGGTAACGGTCGTTATGTGGTAGGACACCAGCCATAACAACCGTTACCATGGTTTTGCTAGTCTTGTGTCTTGCCAGTCCTTTGTGACACATCCATATTTCTTGTCAGGATTATAAGCTGCATTCTGATCACAGTATTTTCCCATTAAATTGTTTGTTTCCACTGTATTCAAATATATTATTTTAGTTGCACTAAAGTTCAGTTTTAAATGTGACATATTGGTCTCCCTCTGATGAAAACTGAAAGTGGAATTGAATCATTGCAAAGAGAATATTGCCTCTTAGTTATATCTACCATATACATTCTACCAAATCACAAAACAATTCTAATTTCTCTAGTGTGAGGGACCTTATTTTGTCCGTTACGTTATACAAAATAGAAAAAGGCTACAGGTTGATGGGAAAATGCAGCTGTGATTGCAATGCACATATGAGATAGTAGTGTAATTTTTTTGAAAATATGCTATTTTAAAACAAACAATTTCAATCATATCATGGCTAAGAGTTCATGTGCATGCTGGAATGAAATCAGTAATATGTTTTTTTATAAACATATTTACAATTTTTGCAACATTTAATGCACAAATGAAATCTTTCTCCAATAGTAGTGTGCCACATGAAACCCTCAAATAAAGTAAGCATTGCTATTTGCATCACGATATCAATCTTAAAAAATTACCTCTTCCCTTTTGAGCTTCTCTCTTTTGCGAATCAACTCAACAAGCAACCGAGCCCTTTCCAAATCATGGCGTAGTTTCTGCCAGTATTTCAACTGTTCTTTTACAGCACTGTTTTTTTCATCCTGCTCTTTCTGTGAAGTGAGTTTAATATTATTACTGTATGTATTTTGCTAAATCAGCGACGAACCTTTATCATTCTAAAATGCATCAACAAGGTGGCCAATGAATATGAGAAACGTGGATGAAATTTGCATGGCTAAAATGAATAAATGTCAATTTCAAAGCTTCAAATTCATACTGTATTTGTGAAGGTTGGAAATATGTCTGATTGTAAAGAACATATCATGAAAATATTAATACAAGGTAAAATATTTTAAGGTTGAGCCATAACCTTTTAGCTGACCAATTAGGTTGATAACAAGTCAACCTGAGATACTAGTCTTGTGCAAGTGAAAGATGGAGGAAAGACAATATTTCAGTAATACTTTGCCACAGATTTAATTAATAAATCTTGTTTCCAGGGTAGAGAAGCTTGAGCAGCAATGGCCTTTTACGAGCAGGGACAAACTTCAGCAATCACACCATTTATTCATGGAACGGTACTAGAACTGAACACCAAGAGAGGTCAATGATCTGGTATCTTCACAATCTGGTTCAATCAACCACATGTACTCGGAAATATCAGGACTGTGGCAGGAAAGCCCCGTCGCTGTAACTCTACTAAGCAGCTGGCACAGAATGGCAGGACTCCATATTTTCATCAGAAGACCAAAAATGCTAGACAGCATCATAGGTTATATAGAGAAAGACAAAATTACTCTTAAGGTTTACCTCACTGAAGGTAGTTACGGTTTATACAGCACAAAGATGGCATGTACAAGGGGCCAAAATGATTTTGGATTTTTTAGTTTTGTAGAGAGTTCCACAAAATTGTATAGAAAGCTCTAAATTGGGATGTTATACCTTGAGATAGTAACCAGATCTCGTTCAAAAAAAAATTCAATTAGCTTTCCTAAAGATCCACAGGCTTTTCTAATCTACTGATGAACAATAGTCTCGGGCAGACATAATTAAATAATGTTTGGTATTTATTAAGTGGAAAAATGTTGCGAACGATCCATGATACTGGATTGTAGGCAACGAGTTGCTGTGACCAAGCAAATGTAGGGATGTAGTCTTGACACCCATTTAACTAAGCAAAAGGTGCCACACTGTTCGAAATTGAGAGTCAGGGTGAGTTATTGCTGGCTGTCAAACTTTAATCTTCTTGGATTGCAAGTCACCCCGGTTTGTATGGTGGCTATTAAAATAACTAATGTTGATAACAGAGTTAAGAAAGAGATGGAATTAGATTGTTTTATCGGGTTTTATTTAATAGTTTGTAAACGTTTGCAGTTTTGAAACTATTGTATAACATTACAATGAGCAATGAAAAAGATATACACTGCATCTAGTATGTTATGGACATAGGTGGCTCAGCCATGCATGGCATGTAGTACGTAACACAGCAAGTGATGCAGGCAGCTTCATCTGTTGCAATGTGCATTTCTTCAAACCAAATTCTGCTAACCTTGTGGAGAGTGGTACTGATGATTGAACACTTCACTTTTGAGAGCCTCTTATGGTTTGAAAGCCACTTGTCAGCTGAAAGAATGCTCATTGTCATATAACTAATCAGAATCTGAAGATTCCTTGTTTCACTTTACCAGTTGAATCATTAGATTCACCAGTAAAATTAATTATCCATAGGGGATGAGAATTCTGATGCACCACTGTACACAATCACAACAGCCTTTGCATCAAATCTGTGCCCACAAAAAATGTCACCAGAAGACTGAGCAAACATTAAACTGTTGAAGAAATTGTAAATCACGTTCAATAAAAAAGCAATAGTATAAAAAAAGACTTACTCATACCTATGCCAATTGTCTTTTGCACAATTCATTTGTTTTAACCACTTCAGGAATTTCAAAATTTAACATATTAATGACCATTTTTCAAGAAGCTAACTGAAGTCAGCTATTATCACAATAATACTGGCCATTAATAATCTTACTGCAATTTTTATAGTACAATGATAGGCACACACAGGATACATTTCATATAAAAATTTTAATTTTCCAACAATACACAAGAATAGAATAAAAAAATACACATGCTTACTTTCCGAACATTATTTATCTCCATTTATCAAAAAAGTTCCCAACATTTAATAAACATAAAAGTAAATGTAAATCAGTAACTCAGATGAAGAACCTTTTACCTGTTCTGCATTTCTTTGAGTCTGCAAATGTGAGTGCAATCGCCGAAGTAAAGGGACACCATTCCGTGACTGCCTTTTCAACATCCAGTAATTGTGCAACCTTTGCATGAACTGGGTTTTCCTCTGAATTGATAACCGATTGCAAATTTTATTTAACCTGAAAAAAAAAAGCAGGGATTCTCAATTACAAAAACTACAGATTGCACTTTTCATAAAATCAAAATTAAGTCAAATTACAAAACTAACATATATTTGATAATCAAAGAAATCTTCAGCACAGTGAGAAGTATCCATTGTCGTTTACTTCTATGCAATACATTAAATGACAAAAGAATGCTGAGGTGGTTGAAGCTTTGAACAATAAAGTTCAAGCTTGCTCATTGCTCAAATTTATTATCTCAGTCATGTGGCATTCAGTTTTGCCAAGAGACAAAAGAGCTTCATAAAATAATGAACCATTTGATTTTAGGGATGATTAAAACTGCCACAATTAGTACAATGACAAATTCAGGGTGCAAGCTTTAAATTTTTACTCAAAAACTTGTAGGATTCATAACCCAAACATTAAAAGAGAATGATCACGGATTAATAACTTTCACTGTTACTCAGACAGAGCAAACTTGTCAACAATAAGCAAAACAGAATACAGATACAGATTCAGAACAATCTTATACATTGTTCATACACACTGGAAAAAGAACTATGGTTCATATGGCCACTGTAGAACATCATTTGAATGTTAGCTGTTCATTTGTACATGAAGGGTGAACCAGTAGAAATAAAAGGTGCTGTCTCAGAATTTAGACAAGTTAGCCAGGAAGAGAGATCAGGTTATTTCATTCACATACAATCATGTACTGTAGCTTTGAATACTTTGCTTCTTCAGATAATTGATTACTGCACGATTGTTAAATAGTAATGCATTCCACTTCAATACCATTCATATCAGGAAGCAGTTTAAATGATGACTAACTGATAAACGTATTATTTCCAATGTGATGCCTTGGTACCTCACTTAGTCTATAAGTACAGGGACATGGACTGCCCAACCACTATGAACTTCCTACTTTGAGCTCATTGCACAGAACAAATCTTAATTTGACTACCTTAACGTTAGGTTGGATGATATAAGCAGTGGGAAAATATATTTTAGTGTAATAGTGCTTTGTGAATCAAAGTTGACAGTTCCTGATTGTGTGTGAAATCTTATGAGAATTTGACAAAATGTCAGTTCTGGTGAAAGGACTGGCTCCACAAATCCACTGGCCAATTTTCTCTCCAGATCTTGCCACTTTAACTGCCAAAAAACAAAGTGGGCAAGGTGGGGACTCTTAGAGTGGGGTACTGGCTCAACTGAGGTCAGTGCATCCTTCCAATCACTGAAGAAAAAATTAAGCCCATCCCAACCTCACAGGTATCTGTTACATTCTCCCGCTTCCGATGATCATCACTCAGTGCGTGCTGTCCCCGTATCATCACAAATAGATGAGACCGCTCCCTCCCCCACCCCCAAAATGAGGTTCACTCAAGGATCTGCCCTGGACATGCCCCTGGTACAGGTTGGCACTTCTGGATTTGCAGTGCCAACCTCTGCCAGGGCACTGCCTGGCCATGCTCCCCCGCCCCCACCATGTAAATCTCACCGACATTCGAAAATCTAATGGGGGCGAACATCTGGCGAGAGGGTATTTAATTAGATTAAAAGTAATGTAAATTAATGCAAATCACTTTCTCGCCTTCTATGACAATGAACCCAAATGTGTCACTGGCAAGGGGCGGTGAAAATCAGATATTGCGTTCTCACCAACGAGATTCACAATTTCCAGGTTTTTTAAGATTTTGAGCCTCCGCCAGAGATCTAACGGAAGGAGAGTGAGGGTTCAAGACCCACAAGGTCTTGACTAACACTGAAAGAAGACAAAAGCAAAAATGCTGGAAATCCGAAATTAAAAACAGAAAATGCTGCAAATACTCATGCTGGAGAAAGAAGCAATGTTAATGTTTCAGGTCTGCGACCTTCAACCAGTTCAGATTAAAAGGTCACATATCTTAAATGTTAATTTTTGTTTTCTCTCCACTGATGCTCCCAGATCTGCTGACTATTTCCAGCATTTTAGTGTTTTTATTCAATTTAAGTCAAGCTAAATCTTTATAAAACACTGCTCAGGCCACAGCTGGAATAACGTGTTCAATTCTGAGCACTATACTTTCGAAGTCTTAGAGAAAGTGCAAAAGTGAATTACTCATATTCAATTAGGGATGATCAGTTATTTGGATGCTGGCGAAGCTGTAATTGTTCTTGGAGCAGAGATGGTCAAGAGGAGATCCAACAGAGGTGTAAAAATTACAAAAGAGTTTTGATAAGAATAGGGAGAAAAATGTATCCAGTGGCAGAAGAGTTGCTGAACAAAAGACAGATTTGAGATTGAAGTTGCCCGAAGAAACATTTTTTACCCAATGGGTTGTGAACTGGATTGCACTGTCTGAAAGGGTGCTGAAAGCAGGATAAGGGGGCAATGATTTAGGACTGAGATGAAAAGAAATTTCTTTGCTGAAAAGTTGTGATTGATTGGAGTTCTCTACTCCAGAATTGTGGATGCTCCATCAATGAATACCTTTAAGGCTGGATTAGATGGATTTTTGGTCTCCTGGGGGAATCAAGGGATATGGGAAGGAAGCAGGAGAGTGTAGTTGTAGCCCAAGATCAGCCATGACTATGTCAAATAGCGAAGCAGACTTGACCAACCATGTGGTATACCCCGGCTCCTATTTCTAGTATATTCAAATAGTAAATTCTAAAAGGGGACTGGATAAATACTGTAAGGAAAAAAATTGATTGCATGACTTTGGAGAAAGACCCGGAGAATGTGTTACATGGTGGATGCTAATTGAATACCTCTATCAAAGAGTAGGCACAGCACAAAGCACCAAAGCCTCCCTCTGCCCTGGATCATCCTATGATTCCACCTTATCACTATTTGTCACTTGTACAGCAGAAGATTGTGTCAAACTTCAAAATTTTATCTTATTCCTATACATAAATTGTGGGCTATTTTGCATACGTACTATATTTGCTGATAACAACAGTTTGGTAACAATCTGATTTACGAGTTGATACATCTTTCACAGTGATTCAGAGGCACTCTTCCATTTCCATTCAGTACACTGCAGTACCCTACCGCCCCTTTAGTTCAAACTAGCACTCTTCTTCATCCTTAACGATAACTGGCACACTTCTATCTTGCTTTCCAAACAGTTCATGCTTGTATTTTTCTACCCTCCATTCACTGTCTCTTCTCTCTCTCCACACTCAATTCAGTGTAAAGTTCCTTTTCATTCTTAGTCAACCTGACAATCTCTTGCACCATCCTCCAAGTTTTCAATGACATCAAAAATGTCCTCATCCATTTCTCTGTTCTAACCTGGTGCTAATAAAACTGACAAATGGAGTCTGCTGCACTTGGCAAGAACTACAGATCTTGCAAACTATAGCACAAATTTCTATCCATAGAGACTTCCATCAATTGTAGCAATATCAGTGAGAGAAGATAATAAACAGTGCCTGGCAGACATACTGATTTTCACCTATAAATGCACAGGGTGACTATCTGCATCCCAATCAAATGATTAACGCCCAAGTGTTCTTTCAAAGTAGGAGTTCACTAGGACAGGGAAAAGGCACTCTAGGGCTCTGTGATGCTATATTCAATCAGATGCTGCCTTGATGGCAAAGGAAGTCACTCTCACTTCACCTCTGGCATTCAGCTCTTTTGTCCATATTTGAATCAAGGTTGTAATGAGGTCAACAGCAGAGTGATCCTGGTGAAACCCAAACTGAGCATCCGTGAGCAGGTTATTGCTGAGCAAGTGCTGCTTGATAGCACTACTGATGACCATTTATGTAAAACTGATGATCAAAAGTAAACTAGTGGATTGGTAATCGCTGGATCGATTTGTCCTGTTTCTTGTGTACTGGACATACCGGGGCAATTTTCCACATTGCTGGGTAGATTCTAGTGGAACAGCCTGGCTGGGGGTATACCAAGTTCTGGAATATGGAATATGGTGAGGGCCCATCGCCTCTGCAGTATCTAATACCTTCAGCTGTTTCTTGATATTATGTGAGGTGAATTGAATAGGCTGAAGACTGACATCTGCGACGCTGGGGACCTCCAGAAGAGGCCCAGTCGATCATCCACTCACTATTTCAGGCTGAAGAATGATGCAAATGTTTCAGCCTTATCTTTTGCATTAATATGCTGGATTCCTCCACCATTGAAGATGCAGATGTATGTAGAGCATCCTCCTCCAGTGAGTTGTTTAATTGTCCATCAACATTCATGACAACATAGTTTAGATCTAATCCTTAGTTGTGGGATTACTTAGCTCTGTTTAATATTGACACTTCTGTTTGGCACGCAAGTAATCCTGTTTTGGCAGCTTCATCTCATATTTAGGTATGCCTAATGTTGTTCCTGGCCTTCGCTCTTGCACTCTTTATTGAACCAGGGTTGATCCTCTGGTTTGCTGCTAATGATAGAATGGGGGATATACTAGGCCATGAGGTTACAGGCTGTGGTTGAGTACAATTCTGCTGTTGCTGATGGCAGCAGAACCTCATTGATGCCCAGTTTTAAGCTTCTAGATCTGTTCAAAGTCTTTCCCATTTAGCACGGTGGTAGTGCCACAGAAGGTATCCTCAGTGTGATAACAGGACTTCATCTCTATTAGGACTGTGCAATGGTCACTCCTACCAATACTGTCACAGACAGAGATCTGCAGCAGGCAGGTTGGTGAGGATGAAGTCAACTATGTTGATTCCCTCACCACCTAACAATTATGACCTTTAGGACCTGGCCATTCTTGGCGATAGACTGAAGTCTCCCATCCAGAATACGTTCTGCACTCCTGTGCTTCCTCCTTGATGTTCAGCATGGAGGAGTACTGATTCTTCAGCTGGTGTGTGTGTGTACGCGTGTACGGTAATCAGCAAGTTTCCTTGGGGTCCTTATGTCATGGGACCCAAGTCAATTTCAGGATTCCCATGGCAACGGCCTCCTGACTGTTTTGCACTGTGCCGCCACCTCTGCTAGGCATACCCAGGAATGATGATAGTGGTGTCTGTGACAATATGTAAAATATGATTCCATGAGTATGACTACATCCAATTGTTGCTTGACTAGTCTGGAGAGACAACTCTCCCAATTTTGGCATAAGCCCCCAGATGTTAGTAAGGGGGACTTTGTAGGATCAACAGGGCAAAGCTTGCCATTGTCACTGCCAGAGTCTAGGTTGATGCTCTTTTGCTTCATTTGTAGTGGTTGAATACAAGTGATTTAATTTGATTTGATTTGGTTTACTGTCACATATATCAGTACACAATGAAGAGTATTGTTTCTTGTGCATTATACATCCAAAAGTGTACCGTTCATAGAGAAGGAAAGAAGAGGATGCAAGAATGTAGTGTTACAGTCATAGCTAGGATGTATCGAAAGATCAATTTAATACGAAATAGGTCCATTCAAAAGTTTGATGGCAGCAGGGAAGAAGCTCTTGAATCATAGAAAGTCATAGAAACCCTACAGGAGAGAAAGAAGGCCATTCAGCCCATCAAGTCTGCACTGACCACAATCCCACCCAGGCCCTACCCCATACCCCTAAATATTTTACCCATTAACCTACATATCTCAGAACACTAAGGGCAATTTAAGCATGACCAATCAACCTAACCTGCACACCTTTGGGCTGCAGGAGGAAAACAAAGCACCTGGAGGAAACCCACACAGACACAATGAGAATGTGCAAACTCCACACAGTGACCCAAGCTAGGAATCAAACCCAGATCCCTGGAGCTGTGAAGCAGCAGTACTAACCACTGTGCTACCATGCCACCCATGGTTGGTATGTGACCTCAGACTTTTGTATCTTTTTCCTGACAGAAGGAAGGTGGAACAATTGGCTTGCTGGGCCATTTCAGAGGGTATTTAAAGAGTCAACCACACACACGGCTGTGGGTCCAGATTTACATATAGGCCAGACCAGGTAAGTGCGCCAGGTAGAACAGATGTGTTTGTAACAACAATGTTTAATTCCAGATATTTTGATTTCTAAATTCCACCACCTGTTGTGGTGCAATTTGAACCCTGGTCCCCAGAGCATTACCTAGGTGTCTGGATTACTAATCAAGCAACAATACCAGTGTGCCACCACTTCCTTTATGCAAATATCAAGGGATGCTGATGGTAAATAATCAGTAACCATCAAGCAACTAAAATTATGAACTATTCACTCAGCCAGTTATTTGAAATTTGTCTGCAGTTAAGTAAACGCAGCTTATTTAGAAACGACCCATTTATTCTTGCAATAGTAGTTCAGTCTACAGTCTAGAATGGTGAGTAATGGAATTTGGTTGTCCAAAATAAACAAACCATACCAACAAACTGGAGGACTGTATTCAAAGAACTAGCTTAAAGAGCCAACAAGTTTGGGTATAAAAATATTCCTATTAAAGCTTCAAAATGCATTTGGATCAAAATAATTGCTCTAACAACTTCAAAGACCAGGAGGACAAAAATACAGTCTACCAAAACGAACATGCTTTCCCAATTTGGGAACAAAGATGGCAGTTCAATTAAATTTTCCTATTATGACAATACAATAAATCTTGTTTTGTGAAATTGAATGCAAAAAAATGCACATATTGGCCAAAAGACAGTCCAATAGTGTTTTTATATGCATAATACTAGATATTAAATAAACATACATGTTTCAGTGTCACTTTTATTTACATCCCAGAAAATTATGAAAGAAACAATTTATGCTGTGGTTAAGTTTAACAAATGCCTATATTGAAGTGTCAAAAGTCAAATTCATAAATCAATGTTTACAGATCTTTATAAGTGATTCATCCATAGAGCACGCCATAGGGGATTCTTCCCTGAAAAGGCCAATTGTTCTACCTTTATAATCGGAGCAGGACCAGACAATAAGGTTGAAGCCAGAGTAGATTGGTGGGGTGTCAGCAGCTTCATACATGCAAGTCAGTCAAGCATAGTTTAACAAGAGTTAGTCAGCTTGCAAGTTAATATACCAAGTGCATTATTCTGCAACTGACAAACCTTCCCACAGCTCAAAGTTTATCATTTCCACATCGGAGTCCTATATACAAGGATGTGTTTGAGACTTTCCAGACTCTCAACAGATAGTAATTTACTTCACTTAACAAAAGTTCCACATTCAAAACAAGCTTGACATTGCTTGTGCACTGATTAAATTTGATTTTTCATCACTACATCTCATTCCTTTTCCCTTTCAAATTAAATCTAAAATTTCAAATAGAAAGTTCAAGCGAGATAGATATGTCAATCACCTTTCTTTCAGCACATATCTTGTTCTCTTAGTCCTATGCTTGTTTTAACTAAATTACCCTGCTTTGAACCAGGTGAATCAGTCGTATAGAATGGACAATACATCAATAAAGTCCTATATTACGGTTACATTTAAAAGTAATTGATTCGTACATGCAAAAATAAATGGGGGAAAGAACCCTGCTTAGTTACTTCACAATTTGAACATCTGGAAGCAGTGTGTTCAGTTCTGGGCACTGCACTTTAGGAAGGATGTACACACATTGGAGAGAGTGCAAAAATGAATTACGAAAACAGTTCCGGGGTGAGGGACTTCAGTTACCAAGAGAGTTTGGAGAAGTTACAATTGTTTTTCTTGAACAGGAGGCAGGGAGGATATGTCGTATTCAAAATCATGACAGGTCTGGACAGAATAGATATGGAGAAACTGCACCCAACTATGAAAGATCAAGAGCAAGCGGGCACAAATCTAAATTGGCAAAGCAAAGAAAGAATGGTTAATGTCTGGAGTGTACTGCCTGAGTGTGTAATGGAGTCAGGTTCAAATCGAGGCATTCAAGAGGGATTCTGCTGTTTGAAAAGAAAAAAAAATGCGCAAGGTTGCAAGGAGTAGGCAGGCAATTCTGTGATTCTGTGTAAAAATATGTATGGCACAGTGACGTATTGATGCAAGACACCGGGGTTGCATTATGTAATGCTGTGACATATAACAAAAGTTAACGCGAGAAGTTTGGAAAATGAAAAAAGCTACACAAATGAATTTAAATTGATAGGAGAAACATGAAACTAAGCACGGATTTAAAAATTTGATTGTTATCTCTAGCAACTGAAAAAGTTTTCAAGTGATTTCCTGGAGAGTAAAAGAAAGAAGATTGAATTAAGAGCCTAAGCATGAGAAATTACACGCTGTAATGCAGACACAGTATGTATCATTGCATAATGAGGGGAATGTTACATTGCACAATGTATATTGATCTCCATGGCATTGCCGAGGCAAAAAACCCAGCATCGATGAAATTTCTTTTGCATCACACACACACATACCTTGCCATGCATCTTTTTCTGATGTTTGCACCTGCTACATTGATCTTCTTATTGCGCTTGTCAGGCTTGCTTTTGTACATTGCCAATGTCTAAGTGCGCTCATGCTCTTTTACTCATGTACGCAAAATCTCTCACTTGCTTTTAAGTTGCAAGACACAGTGGAAGATGAGAGGGAATATACTGGATTAGGGAAGGAATTGGCAAAAGATTCAAGAACAGAGATTCAAAATGAAGGTTAAAGTGGAAGGGAATAGAGGGCTGCCTCAATGTGGTGGAGTCAGATTCAATTGAGGCAATGAAATAGTAAAGAATTAAGGTTGAAAAGTGGGAGGGATCAAGTGGAAGAGCAGAGCCTCAGGCATCTTATGGAATGGTAGTGCTAGGCAGCAGATTTGCTAGCTGGAGTAAATGTGATCTAATAATACTCATAGGGAAGGAAAATCTTGCAGAGTATGCAAGGAATGGGGCAGGGGGGACAAAATAAGAAAAGAAACCAATGTCTATAATTGGTTTAGTAAGAGAGAAGAAGAACACTCAGAGAATCTGAAGACTGGAAGCAGTCAGCAAGCTGAGCTTTTGGGAAAAAAAAGTGGCAGATGATAAGTTAAATACATTCAGCAGGTGAAGAGAGTTGGTGAATGGGAACACACCACGTTAGCCAATTGTGACAGGTTTTGCGGTACCAACACTGCAATTGAATCGCAGTGAGAGATCTGGATCTGGATCTGGACTGAGACACTATTAACACAGAGATAGGCACTGGAAACAGAGTTAGGTTAGATTGTGGCCCTAAGTTATTTTGATGGAACAAAATCTGGAAGCAGAGTAGAAAATGATAGTTTTTACTGTAAACTTACCCACAGTTCAGTCAAACCTGACCATACCTACCATCAATATCATTAGTAATGATCTAATTCAACAGCTCTCAATATTTTGGGGGACACAAAAAGGTAAAAATGCATGAAGTATGGCTCCTGCAGTTCTAGCAGGATTGCATACATCTGCTATGTCAGTGGGGTCAGCAGGTGTCTACACCATTATCCAGTGGCCCAAGCCACTGTAAACACTGGCATCCACCATTGAATGGTGATCACGGCAAAATAAACCTCACTTTGTTTAAGGTGATTGATACTTTTGTTGTTTGAAAGAAATAATCCATTATTACAGTCTAGGGTTATTTCCCTGGTTTGAAGTGGGAACCACTTTTGGGTCTTTTGAGACAAATTTTATTAAATAAAAGGACCTGGCAGAAGATTGGTCAGTGCACCATGCAGCAGTAAAACAGGAACTCTCCAGGTAAGGAACTTTTACCTACTGATAAGAAAAGGACGAGGCAGAAGTTCTGCCCTATTACAATTCAGAACCTCATTGTTGGAAGTCCAAGCTTTTTTCAGATGGATCCACTTCATGCAGTCGTTTTCAACCAAGTTCTTTTTTGCTTGTGCTTTTTTCATCTTCTACTGCACTTTGTTTCTTTGACGCTTGTAGATGCAATTACAATAGAACTGAACACATTAGATGATGGGCCTTTTTTCAGTTATAGTTTTGTCAAGTGGCAGAGAATTTCAGGGTGTTGGGACAGGACAGATCATTTTGTCATTGCAGAGCATAGTGCTCTTCAGTTAGTATTTTGTACTACTCAGGGTAAACTGCTGCAATGTCCTTGGAAAGAGCCTGAAATAATGACTACTTTAATAGAAACAATGGACGAATAGGAGAGCTTCCTATAATAACATGACTGAAATTATTTGCAGAAAAGTTTGTGTACATATCTTTCGAATCTGGAACGTCAGGTTCACAAATCAGTTAGAGGTAAACATGTTTCTGGGCTTTATAAAAATCAGTACCATGAAAATCTACTTTCAGCCAACCAACAATTTTAATCCACCATCTAGAAACATGAATTGACTAATTTGACTAGAATTCATAGCCAAGGTGGCTACATGATTTGCATTATCATACCATCTTAATGTAGTTGGAATGTGGAAGGTACATCTGCAAAAAACCCAAAGACAATGACCTCAAACGTATGTGAATTAATCACATTTTCTATTCCATTAGTGCAACATCCAGGTACCCAATTTGGTGGAGACAAACCAATAAACCTAATCACTTGAACAATGGTACTTTGACTGAGGGAGAATTCCCAAATCTGATCTAATCAAAAGATGTTGATTACTGGTCATGTGGAGAAGGAGGTTATATGACAAGCTTTTGGATGTGTTAAGCACATGTTCTCACAGAAGAGGATGAGAAGCTAAAAGATATCCTCCCTCTCTCTCCACCAACTTGCAAGCTTTCAGGCCCTGCCTGCTAATGTTCGACTCTTTCTGCATGTGTGGCAGAGAGCCATTAGAACCAAACTCCACAACTATGCCTTCAGAAAAGCAGAAAAATGAATTTGCAGTTTAAACTGCCTCAAAACCAAAAACAAAAGACCAAAGTGAAAGCAACAAAATCATCAGATTCAGCCTAAAGCCAGCAGAGTTATCACACTACAAACTGTGAATTCCTTTTTATTGACTCTAATTTCACTAACCCATTCCTCATGCATCTATGGGTGCATGCATTGAACGTCCATGGACTTGTGTGTGGGTGTGCGAAAGCCAGTGTGTATATTATTTGACTTTAATCTTAAAAGCATAATAAAGCTAACCTCTTTCTTTGTTAAATTCAAGAAAGCCTGTTCTACTGGTCCTTTTTTTAAAAAAGTGATCATCATGCATACCTACATTTGCAAATATATCCTTTTCAAGCAACAAAACTGTAATGTTAAGTGAGGAGCAGGCAAAGAGGATACCCGTTTGACTTCTGAACCTGTTGTTCCAACTAGGTGAGTGTACAAAACCAGGAAATTAACTTATAAGACACTACTGCCACTCCAACTGGTGTAGTTCGCGCAGCACACTTGAGGTAAAGGCTACAGGCTTTTGAAGGCTACAGATGGAGATTTACTACAATAGTAGCAGCATTGATGGATTAATTACATGAATAGGCTATAGAAGGTGGGATTGCTCACCTTTCAGCAGAGAAAACTAAGGAAATTTGACAAGAGAAGTTTAAAACCATGAAAATGGGTTGGTTAAAGTGAACTGTCTCCAATGGCTGGAAAACTGATAAACCAGAGCACAGATTTACAAGGTGATTTTTTAAAAACTGGATTTGGAATACATTCAGTCTTCAACAAGTCAATTGGACAAACATTTGAAGAAAGCATTTCAAGGATGGGGGGGTGGGGAGAAAGCAGAACACAACTAACTAGACAGTTCTTTGCAACAGGCAGTGCAGATCGAGTATGGTCTCCTTCAGTGCCATAGTATTCTACAAATTAAGTTAACAAAAGCCCAGTTGAATAATTTTGCCGAAAATCCCAAATTCAATCACACTCCTTCAACACAGGCCTCTCAAAAGAAAACATTTTCCAATGATTCAGAACAATTAAAATTAATACAATATTTTTAAAATTACACAATTTTTGTATCAGAAATGTTCAAATCCAATAATGCAAAGCAATCCATGCAAATTTTTAATAAAGTTCATTTTCAAGAGCATGTGTGCAAATTTTCCCTAACCAACATCAATTAATAAGGGCACAAAATATTGAACTTGCTTTGTAGAACGGAGGTGAGGCTGCAGAACAGGGAATAAAGAGGGTTTACTTTACAGGAGATCAGTTTATTGCATCTATCTCACAAAATTTTTTATGATAGAAAAACAGTTGTCCATTTGTGCAGTGGTAAGTGGAAAGGGAGCAGCACCTTCAAGGGGCAGAGGAAAAGGAACTGCTGTATTTAAAAAAAAATCACCAGTAACGAGGGAGAAATTGTTCAAGCCTTCCCGAGTGAAGTGCCTTTAAAAATGCACTTCAAAACAACAGCATACTACAAAAAACAGGGCTGAACTATACCAGCCTTACACCATCCTCCATACTGAACAATTAGTGTCCTCACATTTATACATCTCACTAATTCAATATTGCAGAAGCACAGATTTGCTCTGACTGCATGCATATGCATAGGCACAAAAATATAGTCCATCTTCCAAGTGATGTAGTTGTAGACAGAATGATTTTTGGTCCACCAAAATAATAGGATAGATCACTCCAACTCCAGTGCCTAGAGGACTGTCCATGCTGTGTACATGCAATATTGGCATAGCGGATCTCCATTGTCCCACCTTGGATTCTAATCGGTCTCTCTCAGACAGTTCGACGTCCAACATGTCAGATGAGAAATGTATGGTGCTGGACATGCTTTTTGCTTGCCCTGGATCCACAGATATCCCCAAAATACAGCTTCCAGGTGCCCAGTCTTAACTGCCCTGTCTTTCAGCCGAAACCCCCTTGTTGATCTCTGGTCTCAGCTAGTTCTTGCAGTCTTATGCCTGTTCATGGCTCTGGATTGACCTGTTCAGGAAGAAAAGCAGAGGGACACAGCAGGTTTCCAAGCAGAACACTACCGCTTGACCTAGACACCTTTCAGACCAATCACAAGTGTCAGATTAAGACTGAGCCATTTGAATATCATTTCTGGAACTAGCCCCCAACACACCCCTCAATTCTTACACTTCACCCTCGCCTGGACTACACAGCATGTCTATCCTTCCTGAATCTAATTTCAATAATTTCAGCTCCAAAATTTCTGAAGGTTGTGCAACCTGCTTCACTGTAAAAGTGACAGACACAAATGTTGATATAATTTAGCCCCTTTTATCAATTGACGCTAATTAATGAAATCTCATATCCAGATCAAAATCGGCCTCTATCCTTGATACCACTGAACATGCCTGGACAGCAAATTTGCCGCAACAGGAGTTTCAGCATCCCATCAGCTCCAAAGTCGTCTGACTGTCAGTTGTTTAAAGATCATCTATCCATTGCCGATCATATTTGAGGCTAGACTGCTTCTGCCACCAATTACTGATGTAATTCTTACCAATCCAACTGTTCAATTTGCTTCATGACACAAAGTAACTTAACTGCTTCTGTGACTAAGGATTATTCCTACGTCACCAGATGACTAACAGTCTTCAAGGTACAATTGTGTTCCCTCAGTCTGCATAACCTACTGGAATATTGTGTTTTTACCCTGTCTATTTCTGTGCATGATTAACTAGAAGGCAGCCTTTGTTCCTTACTTGAGAAAGGATATACTGGCACTGGAGGGATGCAAAGGAGATTCACTAGGTTGATTTGGTTTATGAGGAGAGACCGAGCAGACTGGGGCTATACTCATTAGAATTCAGAAGAATGAGGGGAGATCTTACAGAAACGCAAGATTATGAAGGGAATACATAAGATGGAAGCAGGGAAATTGGTTCTGCTGGCAGGTGAAGCTAGAACTAGGGGGCCGGGCCTTAAAGTAAGGGGAAGCAGATTTAGGACTGAGCTGAGGAGGAACTTCTTCACACAAAGTGTTGTGAATCTGTGGAATTCCCTGTCCAGTGAAACAGATGAGGCCAGCTCATTAATTTATCTATCCTTACCTTAAAAACCATTCATTCATTGAACAGTAAAAGGAATTAAGGGCTATGGTGAGTGGGTGGGTAAGTGGAGCCGAGTCCATGAAAAGATCTATTGAATGGCAGAGCAGGCACGAGGTGCTGGATGGCCTACTCCTGCTCCCAGTTCTTATGTTCAGTTTCCCTCATATTGTCATACTGCTGTTAAATATAAACCACCTTTGGTAGCACAGAATTTATTACTGAAAAAAAAACAATATTCAGATATTCAGATCAGCCATGATCTTATTGAATGGCAGGGCAGGCTCAAAGGGCTAGATGGCCTACTCCTGCTCCTATTTCTTATGTTCTTATGTAAACCAACAGGAAAGGAAACAACAACTCTCCTGCATGAGAATACAGCAAATAACTTAATTGCCAACCTTTTGTTCCAATTCAAACCAGGCATTGCAACTCTGATTGGCCAGGGGAATGAATCAGAGGATGACTGTCCCCCAAGTTTCAGTTTCGGTGGAAAAGGTGGAATGCACAGGCATTCTCCTTCTGTCTGCAAAGAATAGGGCCCTGCATGAATATGTGTTTTCTAGAATGCATAGGTGGACCACACTGTGAGCCTGACTGATAATATTAAATTGGACATTTGCACAGTAAAGACCAATCATGGAATCACATCTAATGTTGGGCATCATGGGGGCAATTCTCCCATCCCATTGCACATTGGCCGATTTATGGTATTTCCGAAGCGTTCACACTGCACTTGTATCTCCCAGGGCCAAATTTCCAGCAGCGTCTGCAAGCATCTCCCAGCCCGCCAGTGTTCCACTCCAGCGAGGGTAACAGTAGCTCCCACTTTCCAGGAGCTAACAGCTTGACCATGCTGGAGTGAATGGGGGAGATGCAATTGGGGCACCCCAGCACTGTTCACTGGGTATGGAGCAGTGCCAAGGAGGCTATCAGTGGTGGTGGGGGTCCCACTGTCACTCCAGATGGGGATCAACACTGCTGGAGGGGAGGGAGGAGCTGGCCTGCCACACTGTCCTAGGCTGACCAGCAATTTAGCTGACCAACAAACTAGAGGCTGACACTTTGGGGCCACTGCACATGTGCAGAGGCCTGCTGGTTTCAGCCTCTCTAGCATGAAAAGGCTCCGCCCCTTGAAATCCAATGATATTCACGTTGGTGGCCTCTGCACTGCACAAAGTGTGGGAGATTCTCATCTGAACTCCCACTGAAAAAAACCAGCATGAATTTCTCCAGTTTTCCCACAAATTCAACACTTCGAATTTTTTTGGAAGAATTGCCCCCTACATTGAGTTTTACAAACATGGGTTGGTTGGTACGAACATTACTTTGCCTGTTGTGGACAGCCAAAGGGATCTGCAGTTTGATACAATCCACCAGTGATTGGGGCGTACAGCCTACAATCTTGGCATCACACCGGCAATGAAATTAACCACATTACTCATTTACATGATAGGAAGAATGTCTCCTTGGCTTGCAATACACTGCTAGTGAAGAATACCACTATCCATGTAACAATATCAAAAAAACTGAGGGGTGTACTGGACCAATTTTCTCGTAAAGGGAATTGTCTCCAGATAAGTGCAAGACAGAATGAAACCTATTTCTGTTGGGCCACTGCCATACATTGTTTCAAAGCAACAAACATGTCACATTACATTCCAAGCTTTAAAATGTGATTACTATCACAATAATGTATCCCAGCCAAACACTTCACAGAAGTGTGTTGAACAATCCAAGCAATACAACAGTTTCTTCTAAAAAGAGCGCTCTCTTGACGTTCTGGCTAACACTTGGCCATCACCCAACATTTCTTGCTGGAGGAAAACTTGTGAACAAACTGACTATCATTCACCTAACAAACAGCAAATACATTTACACATCAAAAGTAATTTATTGATTGCAAAGTGCTCTGGTATGTCCCCAAGGATTTGAAGGGAATTTCTGTAGCTGGAAGATTTATGAAATAATTTCAACGAATTAGCTCAGAGAAGTTATATAAATAAGCCATGACCATACCCAAGTATGACTCATCACCCATAGTAATGCTCACAATATTATTATTAGTGTCACAAGTAGGCTTACATAAACACTGCAATGAAGTTGCTGTGAAAATCCCCCCAAAATACTGATTTATGTAGGTGTTATGCCATTGGATAGTATAGATGTACAGTTTCAAGACACTTGCACCATTCAGCATCACACGAATTGCTGCTGTTTTACTTTAAGCCAAAAAGGAGAGATAATGTATATTCAAATTAGAAATAAGAATGTGGTTAGAAAACTATATACAAAAAAATTACTAAGCACTTGCAAAAACTACCAATCTTGACAGATCAGTCATGGGAACCTAGTAACAAAGGGAAACAATAACAACTTGGGTGAATCACTCAAAGCTTTCTAGAGAAAAATAAATCCATTCTTTCATCCCCATCTCTAGAAGGCTGAAATTTTTGCTGGGAAATGCAAGTTTAAAGAAAACGAAAAAAAAATCAAAAAGTGCTCATTTGTTCTGAATAGTAAATTGAATAGCTTTTTTTTGGAAAAAACACTTTCAATAGTCTCAAAAGGTAGTTGAAAGATGATACAGGCTCACTTGCCCACCCCATGAATGTGCAGTTTTCAAAATTTCCAAACACGCCTCAAGTGGGTTTTGCAGAGTAGAAAGCTTCCTGTAAGGAAATTATTTTCCAAAGCAAAAACGTACCCTAATCTGGAGGTTGAATTCACAAATCTTTATTCTAGGCATATTTCACATTTATACATTACAACAATGACTAGACTTCAAACAATACTTAATTTGCTGGATATTGCTTTGAAACGTCTGGTGAGAAGCACTAAAGGCAAGACTTTCGTTTTATTTGAGGTGCTCCCTTAATATTTATTATTCATTCTTTACGTTACCGGCTATTAGATAACATCTGTGCTCATCAGCAACTCATTTACTTGTTAAACCCAGTAACTTCAATAAAAATGTACTCTTCTCAATAGAAAATTTGAAAGAGATTTCAGTTTGTTCCCACTTCCTGATGATTTAAGCGCAACAGAAAACAAATTTATATTACTGGTCTCACCTGATTTTTGGCTGATGGTGTAAACCACATCACATTTTATTTATATCCATATATATCCAAATTAGTGCAAAATTATTTCCTTCTGAGAGAAGCAGCAAATCATTTCAGAGGCTTGTTGTGTTTAAACTTGGAAAAAGCACTTTTTTGGTATTAGGTCATTAGTTTATTGAAGACCATACAAAATCGATTAAAACCAATGCTTTAAGTGCTCTAAGGCAGAAACAGAACAAAAAAAAAGTGTTAGAAAAATAAGGCTGCTGTTGATGGCCTGAAAGAGAAAGGCCGCAACAGTTTGGACACGAAGCTAACCAATTTTGTCAATTTTCTGCTCTGCACTCAAAGTTTTCAGACATTGACCTCTACATACTAGTGAATCCCCTCCTCCCTCTTCATTACTATCAGACTTTGAGCTTCAATTTCCAGTTATCCCTGCTCCCAAATAGTGAAATGTCCATTCAAAACAGAAAGACCTCCCTTAATGAATCTGTAATTATTCCTCTTCAATGCTCCCAAATCCAATTAACTCTTTTCTAGTGATATCAGAACTTCCTTTAATGCTTCCAGTAACCCTCTCCACAACGCTCCCAGATTATAGGGTTACCCCCAAAGTCAGAGTCACTGATGGTAATACTTAATATGGCAAAATGACACATGCTTCAACAAATATATGCAAATTTCCTCTCCAGTAACAACTACAGTATCCTAATTTTCCGTGAATTATGTATGTATAAGCAGGGATTTGCATGTTGTTACTTTTCCCCAATCATGATTTATTACTCCACACCGATGCAAAGTTTCTATTTGTTCCCGAAGCATACAAATAGATCACATTCACTGCTAAAGTCAACTTGAGCTCCAAAAGAAAAAGGCTCATGCCAAACAATGAAAAAACACAATCTCAGATTCCCTGAAAATGGGAGTACAAATAATACTATGATTTTGTTAGATAATGTTAGTAGCAGCATTTCTACCTGTAAAGTGATGCACATAAACAAGTAGTAAGAGCTCAGTATAGAATTCTTAATAAGTAAACTTATTTCAACAATCCTGGAAATGAAACTCCACGATCTGCATATTAAAACCAAATGTACAACATTTGTGCCACGCAATGACATGCTATATTCACAGCTAAATGAAAAATTCTTCACAACAGAAACAAATTTGACTGCAAAAGCTTCAAACACACCCCAGTTATTTGCACTGTAGGAAATAAAATTACTGTTGATACTTCAGCAATTGCTCCATTTGAGGGACAATATCCTAGTGCTTGCAAATAACATTTGTTCTGACTTCAGGAAAAAAGAAAACTATATCTCAGTACTTGATCCTAATAAAACTAAAAGAACAAACAATTTTAGGCAGGGCACCGCAGCTAAGCTCCACAAACTATCACATCAGTATGCCAAATCCGAACAGACACCAACTCCACATGCAAAATTAAACTTCAACAGCAGCCCCAATTCTGATTCTCTCGTCCTTAAGAAGTCCTCACAGAACACAGGATTACGTCAATTCAAAACAGTTCAAACACATCATTAGGCTGTGAAAAACTGAGTTAAAGTCCCAAATAAGAACACAGGGGCATAATTGGACACAAATTCCAAATAAACATGATCCTAACGATCCAAATGCTAGAGCATGAAATCCTTTACTGTTAGACCTTGCAGCACTGTGATATTTGTTGCTTTTCAATGTCAGCTGTTAAAGGTTGGCACGAGCCCCAATTATCAACTGGCACTACTATTACACCCTTGCCGGTCACAACACTGGCAATATGCCTCTGATGCATTAAACACTAGCAAAGCACCAAGTTCTGATTTTATATTTTTGGAACAATCATCTTATGCGATATGTGCACTATTCTATTTTGCAATCGTTTTTAAGCTGTTGCCCAATTAATGCAAAGATAATCATCCACAATGCAGAAGTACTTTGTTCATTTTGATTCTGCTTCATTTATTCAATGGATTAGAAATATACAATCAATTAAAAAGCACAATTTTGCTATATTCTTGGGTTAAGTACATAGTAATAGGATTTTTTATTTCACGTTGTTCCTTATATGTTTGCCCTAATAAAGATCCTCTTCAATGCTGTTATTTTCCCGGGCATCAGAGTGTATTAAACTCAAGAAAACAAACCTCAATTGAATTAGAATGGTTACAGCACAGTAAGAAAATAGTCAACCTATTGTGTCTGTGCCAGCTCAATTCATATTGATTCGAACAGACGCTGGACTGTGACAACTAGGGGAATTTCACAGTAACTTCATTGCAATGTTAATATAAGCCTTACTTGTGACTAATAAACTTTACTTTAATGCCAATCTCCCACCTTTTCCCTCTAGCCTGCAAATGTCTTCATGTAATTATCCAATTCCCTTCTAAAAACCACCATTGCTTGAATTTGTCTCTATGCCCTGGAAAAACGCATTCCAGAAGGGGTGAAGATGGATCCATTGATATTCAATTCTAACCCTTTCTTTTTGGAGAAGAACTGAAAAATTTATCCCAACTTAAGACAAGACATAACCATGCGCTGGTGAAAACTGAACTAGATAATGGTACTCGTCCTGGATCGATAATACGGTGCAACAGTAAGATACTCCATATGGCATAAGTATCTGCAATGTCGTAACAACACTTGCAAAAAAAAAAATCAAGGTTTATACAACTTATAACACTCATCACATTGAAAAATGTCTTTGGTCCTTTATATGCAGCAGAGGTGGCTGGTAGCAAACGGTTGAATAGATATATTTTAACTAGTGTTGAAAAGCAAAATGAGCAGAACCATTGAAGAATGTTGAAATTTTACATATTTACAGTCATGAATTATTGTTCCTGGGTTAATGACTGGATTGAGAAACAGACAACAAATGATGGTAATACAAGGAAAGCTGCAAAAATCAAAAGGTATCAATCGATGATGGGAGTTTTCTTCAACGTCCATTCACCCACCAAATACTGAAGAAACATTGCACATTTCCTTCAATTCCAAGAACAGTTACAATTTAGGACAGTTTTTTTTTCCCCCAGCTTTATTTCTATAATGAAGTATATCTTCATTTCACAGCACCAGCTCACAGATATAAAGCACAAGTTAACATGCCATGAGCAGGATGTGGTCTGTACACAATAACTCTCACATTCACTGTTTTGGTCAAATACAACTACCTCACAATCAGCAAGACCAAAAACAAAGGATAATTCTACTTTAAATAAAAAGTTCCAAACTCCCATTCCCAGAATTCCTGCAGCCAACATCTAGGGCTGGAATTTAAAATTGCGCTTCCCCTCATGGTTAGGGCATAGAGCAAAGCAAAAATAAATATTTTTGAATACAACTCCCAGCGGTTCTATAAATCACAATGATCCATTTGGTTTTCAACCCACCTCCCCACACCCCCTCCCCCCCCACCCCACACAGCATGGCCTGCCCAACATAATTTTTTAATGTTTGTCTCCATAAGACCATTCGGCCCATCGAGTCTGCTACACCATTGTTCCATCTTACCCCCATATCACTTGATTTCCTTACTAATTAAAAGACTATTTCAGCCTTGAACATTCTTAATGACCCAGCCTCTACAGCTCTCTGCAGTAAATAATTACACAAATTCACTACCCTCAAGAGAAGAAATTCATCCTCAACTCTTTCTTAAATGAGTGACCTTACTCAGATTTCCTTTGGACTGCGAGAGGAAACTGGAGCACCCAAAAGAGGTGTAGGTTAGGTGGATTAGTGAGGTAAATACATGTGGTTACAGGGATGGTGCAGGGGATAGGACGAGTAAGATGCTCTTTTGGAGAGTCAATTCAGATTTTATGGGTCTGCTTCTGCACTATAGGGATTCTATGATTATGGCCTTCGGTTCTAGACTCGCACACAAGAAAGATAATCTCTCAGCATCTATCCTGTCAAGCTCCCTGAGAATCCTATATGTTTCAATAAGGTTGCCTCTCATTCTTATAAACTCCAATAAATACAGGCCCAACCTATTTAACTTCTCATAAGAAAATCCCTCCATACCTGGGATCAATCTAGTGAACCTTCTCTGGACTGCCACCAATGCAAGTATCTCTTTCCTTAGAGTACTCCAGGTACGGTCTAACTAATACCTTGCATAGTTTTAAACAAAATTTCCCTATTTTTTCAAGACTCCATTCCCTTTGAAATTAAGGCCAACATTCCATTTGTCTTCCCAATTACCTGCTGAACATGCATGCTAACTTTTTGCAATTTATGCACAAGGACCTCCAAATTCCTGAGCAGCAGTTTTCCTACACCTAAATAATGTTCTTCCTACCAAAAAGTGCATAACCTCACATTTCCCTACATTATATTTCATCTGCCAAGTTTTTGTCCACTCATCTAATCTCTCTCTATTCTTCTGTAGATTCTCTTCTGTGTTATCCTCAGCACTTGCATTCCTTCCTATTTCTGGGTCATCCACTCCCTGGCAGCAGTGCATTCACCTCCCTCATCTAAGTTATTTACAAGATATATTAATGATTGTGGCCCTAGCACTGATCCCTGCGGCATTCCAACAGTTACAGGTTGCCTTTCTGAAAATGCTCCTCCTATTCCAACTCTGTCTGTCTTCGATTGGTTAGCCAATCCTCTATCCATGCTAATATACTACCCAACACCAGTGGTTCTCATCTTAAGCAGCCTTTTGTACAGTACTTCATTGAACATTTTTTGGAAATCCACATCTACTGGTTCCCCTTTATCTATCCTGCTCGTTACTACCCCAAAAAAACTCAATTTGTCAGGCATGATTTCCCCTTCATGAAGCTATGCTGACTCTGCTGGATTATATTACGTATTTCTAAACACTCTGCTATTACATCCTTTATAATGAACTCTAACATTTCCCCAATGAAAGTTAACAGCCTATAGATATCTTGCATTTTTGTCTCCTTCCTTTTTTGAATAAAAAAGCTACATTGGCAGTTTTCCAATCCTCTGGAACTTTTCCAGAATTTAAGGACTCTTGGAAGATTAATACTAGTGCATCCACCATCTCTGTAGCCACTTCCTTTAATATCCTGGGAAGAAACCCATCTGGCCCAGGGGATTTGTCAGTCTTTAGCTCCCCCCCCCATTAGATTCTCTAGTTCTAGTTATTCTATGTGTTTCCTCCCTCCACCTCCCACCTTCTGCCCCTGATTATTTAATAACATTCCAAAAATACTAATGTTTCCCACTGTGAAACTGATGCAAAGTTGTTGTTTAACTCTTCTGCCATTTCCTGGTTCCCCATTATTATTTTCTCAGTCTCATTCTCTAAGGGGCCTACGTTTACTTCGGCTTCTCTCTATTGTTTATATATTACTTGCTGGTTTATGCTCAGTTTATCTTCTCTCACTTTATTATTCCCAGTCCTCTAGCTTACCATTAATCTTTGGCACAAATGTTTTTTCCTTTCAGTTTAACATTATCCATAAATTTTCTTGGTTAACCAAGCTTGATTTATCCTCTTCTGAGTGAATCCTTCTTCACTGCAATATCTATTTGCTGTGAGTCATGAACTATTTTCATAAACATGTACCAATGATGATCAACCATCTTTTCTACTAAACTCCTGTCCCAGTCCAATCCAACTCTGCCCTCATTCCTTTACAATTGCCCTTATCTAAGTGCAGCACTGTTGTTTCTGAACCTCTTTCCTCGTTCTACCTATATCGTTGGTACCTGCCTGGACTACAACAACGTGATCCTCCCTCTCCCACTGCAAATTTCATTCCAGCCCAGAACAGATGCCCCGAACCCTGGTAGGCAGGCAACTAAGCCATCTACATTTTTGCTCCTTGCTACAGAGGACAGTGCCAATCGCTTCACTTCCTGCACCATCATGCCATGATCAGTCAGCTCTCCTTTCAATTATCAGATAATAGTATTGCACTCCCATTAAAAAACTGCTGATATTCAGATTTTTTCTCCCTAGGACTATTAATGCAAAATTGATACAATGACTCAAGAAAAACCAGTTAAAAATTAGTCAAATATACATATTAGTGTTCTTTTAACCCTGCCACATTCGTGTCATGGATCAGAATAAAATTGGATTTGTACGTGCCAAAAAAAAAAAGTCAAAATGGTGTGCAGGACTGAAGTAGGTGTCATAATGATAAGGTTGGTAATCCCACCTTCACTGCTTGCGTTAGCCAAAAGCCGTTTGGGACACTGAACATAGATTAGGGCAGCAAATTCCACCCATTTTCATGTTCCTCAAATCTTTAAATTATTGAGCACAGACAAGACAAAGAAGAAATTGAGGGGAGAAGCCAAAGAATACAGGAGTAAAAAGTCACCAGGCAGTAGTAGCATAGTGGTATCACTACACCAGTAACTCAGAATCCCACTAATTTCTGGGAACCTGGCTTTGAATCCCAACATGGCAGGTGGTGATATTTTAATTCAATTAAAAACTGGAATTTAAAGTCTGATGATGACTATGAAACCACTGTTGTAGAAAACCCATTTCGTTCACTAATGTCCTTTTAGGGAAGAAAATCTGCTGTCCTTACCATCAAATTAGGCATGGGGATCTACAATGGCAAACTCAGCCCTATCAATTCTGCAAAGTCCTTCTTACTAACATCTGGTGGGGCAGTGCCAAAATTGCGACAGCTGTTTCAGACTAGTCAAGCAACAGCCTGACAGTCATACTCACTGAATCATACATTACAAATAATATCCCTGACACCACCATCACCAACCCTGAATATGTCCCATTCCAGCAGCAAGGCAGATCCAGCAATAATAGTTGCACAGTAGTATACCAACAGGAGTTGCCCTAGGAATTCTGAACAACTCCAGACCCCATGAGGTCTCATGGCATCAGGTCACACACAGGCACAAAAGCCTCCTGCTGAATGCTACATTCTGGTCCCTTCCCTCAGCTCCTGAATCAGTAACCCTCCATGTTGAGCATCAAAAGGGAAGAAGCACAGAGGGTGGCATGGCTACAGAATGTACTCAGGGTGGGTGACAAAGTCCTTCACCACACAGAGCTGGTCAAGTTCAAAAGGACATAACTGCTAGACTGGATCTGTGGCAGCTGGCAGAGGAACCAACAAGGAAAAAACATGCTTGACTTCATTCTCATCAACCTGCTTGCCATACATGTATTTGTCCAGGACAGTATTGCTATAAGTAATCACTGCATAGTTCTTGTGGACACAAAATCCCACATTCACAGTGAAGATAGACTATCACCATGCTAAATGGGAGAGATTTCAAACAGATCTAGCAATTAAAGGATGGGCATCCATGAAGTATTGTGGGCCTTCAACAGCAGAATTATACTCAGTCACCATCTGTTATCTCATGGCCTAGCATATCCTCCACTATCATTAACACCAAGCCAACACCAATCAACACTTGTTCAATGAAGAGCGCAAGAGGACATGGAGATGTCAACCTGGTGAAGCTGCAACATAGAACTATGGCATACAATAGACAAAGTAAATAAGCTATTCCACAATTAACAGATCAGGTCTAAACTTTACGGTCCTGCCACATCCAGTCATGAATGGTGATGGATAATTAAACAACTCACTGGAGGAGGTGGCTTCACAAACGTCCCCATCCTCAATATGGGGAGCCCAGAACATCAGTGCAAAAGATTGAAGAATTCACGTCATTCTTCAGCCAGAAGTGCCAGGTGGATGATCCATATCGGCCTACTCTGGAGGTCCCCATGACTGATGCCAGTCTTCAGCCAATTCAATTCACAACATAAGATTGCAAAAAATGGCTGAAGTCACTGGATACTGCAAAGGCTATGGGCCCCGTCAACATTTCAGCAATAATACTCAAGAACTGTGCTCCAGAACTTGCTGTGTCCCTAGCCAAACTGTTCCCGTATAGCTACAACACTGGCATCTATCCAGCAATGTGGAAAATTACCCAGGTGTCTTGTACACAAAAAGCAGAACGTATCCAACTTAGCAAGTAGTGCAGTGTACTCGATCATCAGTAAAGAGATGGAAGGGGTCATCAGCAGTGTCATCAAGTGGCACTACTTTGGTAACAATCTACTCAGTGATGCTCAGTTTGGGTTCTGTCAGGGCCACTCAGCTTCTAACCTCATCACAGCCTTGGTTCAAACAAGGACAAAATAGCTGAACTCCAAAGATGAAGGTGACTGCCCTTGCGTCAAGGCAGTATTTGACCGATTGTGGCATCAAGGAGTATAAGCAAACCTGGAGTCAATGGTAATTAGGAGGAAAACTCCCTGTTGATTGGAATACCTAGCTCAGAGGAAAATTGTTGAGATTGTTGGGAGGTCAATAAACTCAGCTCCAGGACATCACTGCAAGAGTTTGTCAGGGTAGTGTCCAGGCCCAACCATTTTCAGCTGCTTAGCCCATAACCTTTTATTCCATCATAAAGGTCAGTATTCATCATATTCACCAAAGATTGCACAATGTTTAGTATCATTCACGACTCCTCATACTGAAGCAGTCCATGTCCATATGCAGCAAAATCTGGACAATAATTAGGTTTGGACTGATAAGTGGCAATAATTTTCTTGCCACAAGTGCCAGGCAACCATTGCCAGCAAGAGAGAATCTAACCGTCACCCCTTTGGACATTCAATGACATTACCATCACTGAATCCGCCACTATCAATAATCTGGGAGTTATCACTGAGCAGAATTGAATTGGGCTAGCTATATAAATACTGTGGCTACAAATCTTGTGGCAAGTAACTTATCCCCTGACTCCCTAAAGCTAGTTCACCATCTACAAGGCACAAGTCAGAAAATGTGATGGAATACTCTCCACTGGACTAGTTGAATGCAGCTCAAGAAACCTGACACCATCAGAACAAAACAGCTAGCTTGATGGGCACCGCATCCACAAACATTCATACCTTCCATGCATCACCACCACATTGGTACACATTGTAGTAGCATCTACAAGTGCATCATAGGAACGCAACAAAGCTCCTCAGACGGCATTTTCCAAACCCAAAACTACTACCATCTAGAAGGACAAGGTCAGCAAATGCATGAGAACACCCATCTGTAAGTTCCCATCCAAGCCACTTATCATTCTGACATGGAAATATTTCACCATTTCTTCATTTCCAGGATGTTGACACAGGGACACTTTTTCCCAACAGCACTATGGGTGCACCTATATCACACGGTCTGCAGCAGTTCACGAAAGCAGCTCTCTGCCACATTTTCAAGGGCAACTAGGGGTGAACAGTAAATGCCGCTCCAGGGATGTCCACATCCCATGAATAAAATTTTTTTAAAGAGCTTTGAAGAAAAGGAGTATAATCACTTACATATGCAACAGATCTAACAGCATAGACAATTTCACCTCTGCAGTACATAAAATTTGTGAGCTTCTATTCATCCTGTATAAACTCATCAACTTACTTTACAGCCTCAATACACAGCTACCTCAGTTGAGCAGATTTTCAACATACATAGGGATTAAAAACTACAATGCTTAAAGTAGGCAAAAATCTAGAAAACGAAAGGGAAGAAATGTTACCACTAAAACTAATAGGCAAGGGCCAATATGATATTTAGAAATAAAATCTGACCAGCTTTTGCAATGCAGGTCTTGCCATATTCATAAAATGACTCCCATCAAATACGTTATTGTAACATACAGCTTAAAATACACTCAGGACAAAAGTTTGGAAGGCCAATATCTAATAATTACACTCTTGGGTTTCTGCACAGTTCAACAGGAGAAGCTTAAAAAAAATCTACATGCCCACTAGTTTACTTCAGTAAATCTGACTGATATGGATGGATGAGGTAGCCCCGTTTTGCTGCAAATATTTTTGACTTGCACGTTTAAGAAAATCAGCTGGTATTGGTTCAACAATGCTCCTGTGAAGCACCTTGAAACATTTTATGTCAGAGCTGTGTATAAATTTCTGTAGTCAAAGTGGAAAACAGTCAAGTCACATTGTACAAGATATCTGGAAACTGGACCATCGAGGTGCAGGAAACGTCTTTGCTTGTCCAAGAATACGATGCCAATCTAGCTCAGATTCAATGTGAATATTTGAAAAATTTTAAGTTTGTTTTTCTGGAAATTAACTGGATAGTTTATGAAAAAACTGAGCTAATCTGATATTGCCATTAGTATCATCTTAAGTAAAACACTATACTTAAAAACCTTTACCCAAGGTAGTATGTTTTTAACAGCTACAAAATTAACTGTCATGACAAAGAACATGCCTATCGGCACAGACCATGATCCCGACACTGACAGTCTAACACCTGCACTGTCTATACTAATAGCCTTATATATTGAACATAACTGTAGTCAATTATCACCCTAATGAGCTGCAGTGAACTCTAGCATGCCACTGTTTTATCTGGTTTTGTTCATATTGATGTTTTCAGTCAAACTTAAATTCAATGTTCAGCGAGACAGGTTCCAAGACAGACCCTTAAAAAGACTCACAGATGGAAACTTCACTCAAGTATCTAAACTTGATAACACAGACAGAGCACCAGTCCCAATATTTCTTAAGTAGGGGTCAACTTAATCAGTTCTAGAGATTACAGAAAAAAAAGTGCTGCCCTGACGGTGTCCACAAATATCTGAAATTCTATTTTTTGGGGAGGAGGGATTATTCAAACCACATTTCAGAGACTTGTGGAAGGTAGAGAGGGGTTTACAGGTCAGGAAGTCCATTAAATTTACCTTAAAAAGTCCAGAATGTCCTCTCCTCCACACTATTCCCCACCCCCTGCCATAATAATGAGCGAGTGCATAGGCCCGTGTCAATATAATTTTGAAACAGCAACTATGCAAAACTGCAGTCCAGACTGGCTTACCATTCAGTTTAGCCTATCTTTGAAGAGACCTTACCATCACTTTCCAGCGGTGACCCAAATAAGATCAGGAACTTACCGTTGAGGGAAGTCGCAGTAGTTTAACTTACAAATTCTATTAATTACCATGGTATACCAATGTACATTGTTTATTTTGGTTTGTCAAACTGTTCTCTAATGCAATAGAGAGCTGAAACAATTTTAAAGCGAGTTTTGAAAGATATTTTCAACAACCGAGATTTGCGAAACGAATATTCTAAAAACAGTACAACACAAGTTAAGGAAAATAAACTGATGAGCTAAAGCCACTCATGTTTTACCAGTTATTTAGGCATTTCCATGAAGAAGCAATTTCCTTAATGGTTTATTACACATATCCACAAAAATTTTCTATATGAAAAGAACTACGAAGGAAAGTGCGACTTGAGCCACAGTGCAGAAATATTTTGCAGCTCTAGAACTGAAAGATTGAAAGTTGTTAAAAATTTTAAATATAATTAAATTCAGCATTTTGCTCATACATTTTGCAGAACAACATATCTTAGCTGTCTGTTTAGAAAAAGCTCACCTGTGAGTAGGTATCTGTGGCACAGTCACCACTGGTACTGCTGCACGCCGCTCTTCAAGAAAGTTTCTAATTTTTTTAGCTTTCTGTTTAGATTTAACTTTGGTCTTTTTAGGCGATACTTTCTTTGGACTCTCACCATCACCAACGTCTTTTTCTTGGTCCTCTTCTTCTTCCTCAGCCTCATTATCGCCCAATGCAAGAATTTTTTTCACTGATCCTGGTGGGGAGTGGATATCACAATATGCTGTTTTACGGACACTGAAAGTTGTCCCATTGGCACTAGTTTCTCGTACCGGTTCCATCTTCATGTACAAACCAGTCCTCTGAGCACAGGTCACATGGAATGCTGTGTAGCAATTAGCTTTGTGACATTGAATAGATGCTCCAGCACCTTTCTGTTTGCAAATATAGCATATTAATTTCCACCTAGCAGATGGAATGTTCTCTATGCTGTCTATTGGCTCCAAAAATACAGTATTAGCAAAGCAGACCTCCGGTATCCACAGAGCGCAAACTACATGGGCCCATCGGCCATCGTCTGTTTGTTTAAAAGCACCACCATTATTTGGACACAAAGCGCAATCGACAGGCCTGGAAGGAGATTGCAGGCAGCAGCGGCAAAGCCATTGTCCCTCTGGAATATATGGCACTCCATAGCACTCCTGATGTACAGCAAGATTGCAGATATCACAAAATAAGATCACATTGCTATTCTGACACTCACCATCCATACAAATACAACAAACTGCATCTTCATCAATTAGAGACTGGGGATCCCCTTTATTCCTGCTTTCAAAATAAGACTCCTTTTCCAATTTGTCCATGAGACACTCAAACGTCTCCTGGGACACAATACCAAGCAGGTCACCCTTTCGCTTTTCATTGATCATTTCTAGCCATGCATAATCTTCCTCATCCATATCATATTCAACTTCACCATCAAGCTCTTCCACTGATTTTTCAATATATCTGTAATATGCTGATGGTAGGGGTGGGGCATCAGGAGGATTATAGTCAATAATTCTAAAAGAAGGTTGAGGTAATTCAACAGATCCCCCAGCTGCATGTTTGGAGGCAGACTCTTTCCTTTTGTCTTTGCAAATTGTTTTTTTAGACTTTGAAGGAAAAAGAGGTTGTTCACTGTTTTCTTTGTTACTATTACATTCTGTAATCTCTTGGGCAGTCAAGTCATCTTCAGTGATAATCTTTAAAGTATCAAATATGCTAATTCTGTGCAGTCTCCCATCAATGTCTACCTCGACCATACGTTGTGCTTGAGCGTACGTCAATGTCTCTCTGCTTGGTGAGCACTTAAGTCCATAGGGAGATGGAGAACGACGACCTCCGCAGCTATTTCTCATCTTCCTCTGTGGTTTTCGCATCATCTACTGGCAATCTGTGAAGCAGTAACAACTGTATCAGAACAGAAATTGTCATTTAGAGATTTTGCCTTGACATTAACTTTTTTTTTTCTAAAATCAGAATGCACAATATGGTCTGCAGCCCTGGTGTACAAAGCAAATCATTCCCCAAACACTAGCTAAACTGAAAAAACAATACTTTTTATTTTTTTCTCTCATCGTGTGAGACCATAGTTTATTTCATCTCCATCATTCTGATTTACTGAGGTGATAAGCTTACTTTGACCAAAAACAAAATTAAAGAAGTTGCTTTAAACAAAACCAGAAATAATCGAAGGATAACCAAACCAGAATTTTGAGCAGTGGGGGAGAATCTCAGAAGTTTTTTTTGCAAACTTCTTTTATATTGTATTTTGTAACAAGTTGACTAACTTGAACAGTGAATGCATATACCTCAAGTGTTTTAAACACTGAGCACAAATGCTGTTGGAAACTGGGGTCATGTAGAGGACAGACAATTCCTCAAGCACCTCAAGATTTTCTTCTTCGTCTTCATGTCTTAACGTATGAGGTATTAAAAGGAATGTCAGAACAGTCCAAACTGCAAACTTCTACCCTATTGTCATTGACCCACTTCACTGGAAATGTGTGATTATCCACTGAAGTTTTAAAAGATTACCATTTTGAATTATTTTCAAAATTGGAAATATCTCACTTCAATTATTTGCAGACATCAAAACCTGAAAATACAAAGGAACTTCCAATGTCAAAAGAAGGGTATATAGAAACACTCCAACATTATCTCATGATCCTAGTATCAAGCCTAATCACCTTAGGTTTCCTCTGCCAACTTAACCTTCACCTCAGTCTCAATAAGCACAGGCCTGAGGACGCACCTCTTTTATACTGTTCCAACATATTAACATTCAATGTATTTGGAATGGTTAATTTAAAAATGAATGCCAGGAGCCAAGTAGCCATCATTATATATTGGTTAGTTTATTTCACCTCAAAAAGATCCTCATCATTCAGAGGTTACCTTGGGACAAGTGTAACAATTTGGCTAACTTTCTCTTTCCTATATCTGATAACTTTTGTATTTCCCATGAAATCAGAAATGCTGATGGAGGCAATGACAGTAGGGGGCTTTTCTATCTTGGCTCCTTGCCTGAATTTTTTTCAGACTTGACACAAGAACTGCGACTGGTCTTCTAGGGAGCAGAAGATGATTTTTTAAGTTCAGCAGCACAGACCATGATGCGTTTGGTGAAACTGACACTTTAGGACTATACTGGATTTCAGTCAATCGCAAATTATAAAACTTTATTTTCTATTTATCATGTCCACAGAAAAGAGTCCCAAGTTAAAACAATATTTAAGAGCAAGCCAAAATTTCAGAAAAATTTATTTGAAAGTGTAGATAAAACTTCCCTCAGTAGGTAAATTAAACTGCAGATGTTAGAAATCTGAAATAAAAACAGAAAATGCTGGAAATACCCAGATCAGACACTCTCCACAGAAAGTGAAATAGATGTTTCAGGTTTTGTACTTACTGCATCTTCTGTTTTTATTGGTGAATTGAATGTCCACTATGCAACCATACCACATTAATAAGATCAAAACTACGAAAGTCATCCAAACCACAGTGCCCTAATTTGTGCTCAAAACCCTGGTGTTCTACTTGCAATTAGATTATTTGTTGATGTAATCTGTTTCAATTTGTAGATGTAGAATAACTGATGTTTCAAAGTAGCCCTTTAACTGATAATTCCTACACCAAAACCAAAAGATTAGTATGAATGATTTAATATTTACGTTAATTAATATGGGACATGCATTTGTTAGCCAAGCTAACTGCTACAAATGGACCCACAAACCCATGTGAACAAAAGGATTTGGCCAGCAGGGTCTCTAGACTCTCAAAGATTTATGTAACTCTCAGCAGAAACAAAAAACTTCAGGTGTTGAAAGAAACTGCTGTGAAGTGCAGATAGGTATTACAAAATTTAATTTGCTATTCACTCCTTTTAATCTTCTAACAAACAGATGTGCCCAATCAACGCCTCTTTCTGCTGCAATGCATAAGAATGCAAAAAAAAAGACGCGGTTTAACCTTTGAAGTAATCTTTACTATTCAGGCTTTCGAATTTGCCTTAAATATGGATTTTGAATGCTGTTCAAAGCCAAATCGAGGTTTAGCTTTTTATAAGTTTTCCCCATCACCCCTAGAAAATGCAATAAAAATATGCATTCAAGTAAAAGGAAAATTAAAATTGAACAGAATGACAGTCCTTTTGTTTTGCTGGGACAGTAGTGCATGCTAATTGAGGAGAGGGGCAAGTCTATAGGCTTCCAAAAGGTTTGAAGTTGAGGTGTTAATGTGGTGGATTAAATTATTCATGTAATTTCTGCAGATCAAAGAAAATATCAGGTAAACAAAGATAGGTTTTTAGGTATCCATATACTTTTAAGACCCAAGAACAGGTTCGTGGCACAAAATTGAAGGAGTTCAAATTACGTTTCCAACCTTTATTAAAGTTCTTAAAGCTTTTTCTGCCAATGGGCAGTTTGTTGATATGATGTTAGAATATGGTTCAAGATCACAATACAGGAACTCAATATACATCTACCTGGGATAGCTGGTGAAAATTCTCTATACAAAAGTCTGCATAGCTATTCTGTATTCTGTCATAATTGTACCTGTGATTAGAATTAGTAAGCTATTTCATACCAAACACCACTAGAGTTCTGTTTATTTTACTCCTAGATATCGCTTCAATCCTACATTATCAAATCACAAACCTAAAAATTCATGGAACGGGGTTTAAAAGTAATTCAATACCAAAGGTTTTTTTTTTATTTGTTTGTTGTCAGTTTTGCCTCCTTCTTTGCAGGCATTGATTGTTGCAATGGAACCAGCATACACTTTTGCTCCTTGACCAAAAATCCATTATTTGTGGGTGAGTGCCACAACACTGTCAGACTATTCAACCAAAGCAATTCCACAACTGAGCCAGATCTAATCTTCCTTCAAATATCAATCAAGAAATAGAATTCTGGCCAATTTTCACCAGAATATCCAAGAGAACAGAGGTCAACCGTAATGCACTTAAAACTTGTGATCAAATAATTTTGTACAGCCAATTGATCCTCATTTGTGTAACTTGGTTACTTATTCAATAAACTTACTAAGCATCAGAGAGCCTTCCCAGAGCACATAGCTGACAGTATAGGAGTTTTATTTTCAATAAAAATGCTGGAACAAACTAAAATCAAGGTTTTCACATTTGTCCAATTGTAGGTCTGTTATGAACACAGAAGTCTCCACTATTAAACAAATCTATAAAATTTACACATAACATACTGACAAAACAAGTTAACAAAAAATTTTGGTCATTGCCTGTCCACTTCAGGCAAGACTTTTATATGGGACAAGATCCAGGTTGTAATGAAATGAGAGATGAAAAGGAAAGCACAACAGACCCAAGTAACAACAGAAAAGGGAATAAAACGCTCAAGATAAAAAAAAGGAAATTAAAACTTAATTCAATATCGCCTTATGACCTCAGAAGAGACCAGTAACTTTTAAAAAGATATTTGAATTCTCAAGTTGTTAACTAAGAACACTCAACACAATTTCACCTTTTAAGGCAAGTTTCAGATGAAAAGGTTTAGCTGTCAAATGAAAAAGAATAAGCATTTTTAACATAACACTGTATCTTTCTTGTAAGCATTTATACTTTAAATTCAAAAGTTCTAATGGCATTTTCCAAAACCCCTTTTACACAAGTGTTCTAACTGCCCAGAAAGAAACCAACAAACTTCTCAGCTCTCAAAGCTTTACTGTGAATCTTCTACTTTCCCCAATTACCTTCTGAAGTGAGACATTTCTTGGGAGATTCTCCCACGAGCATCCAGCTAGATGAATGCTCAAGCACTTCTTCCAACACCTCAAGTTGAATTTCCCCAGACTGAGCATGTGTCTCACCCACACTTTTACATAGTGAATACAAATCAAACATTTTTAGTCCTTATGGTTTTCTGCTGTGTTCAAGGTGTTGGCAGAATCTTTCTCAGCCTGTCTCAAAACTGATCCCAGGCTGACTATCTCACAGTTAGTGAAAAGGGTATATACCAAAACAAAAAAAAAATTTCTAACCTCCATCCCTCTGGCAACGTGGCACAAATAGTCCATTACCCAATAGAAATGCAAATTAACTTTTAAAATCCATGTTCTTGGATCTCAAAAGTATATGGATACTTAAAAACCTTTGTTTACCAGATACTTTCTTTGATCTGTAGAAATTACATGAATTTATTCCACCCGGTTTTCAACTTCAAACTCGTTGGAAGCCTATAGACTGTCCCCTCCTCAATTGCACACACTGCTGTCCCAGCAACACAAGAGGACTGCCCCTTTACTCTGCAACTCCAGAGCTATCCAAAAAACTATCCAGAACAAGCTTTCTTGCATCTATGCTATATTCAGAAATTGTTCCAGACTTTTAAAAAAATCCTGTAATAAATACATTGCAATAAAAGTAGTTCTTTATGTTTACTGGGAAGCAAATAACATTCCAACAACAATTAGAATACTGCATTGATGCACACAATCCTTAGCCCAGCTCACTGCTACTGAATTTTTAAACTTCAGCATTCATAGTGATGCTTTAAGAATGTTTTCCCTTTCTGTTCAATGAAAAATATCTATATTTGAAAAAAAGTCTTCACTTTCTTGTGAGAATCAGAAATAAATAAGGAGTTGCAACATACAACAGTTTTCACCACTCAATGCATTCAAAAAACAAACATAAAATATTCATCAACTTGCTATCAACATTTTTCCACATAGTAGATACTGAAATACAAAATTAATTTTAATAACTTTAAATTGAACAGCGTGGATTAAATTAAGTGAACGGTTATAATCATGTTTTAGTTTAAAAGTGACATTTCCAGACTGAATGATTTATTCTCCTCTAACACATCGCAAATGTATGAACACAAGCAGCTAATCGTTCACTGTTTTACAAATTATAATTAATTTTTTCTCCTGCTTCCTCTCCCAAAAAAAGCTGAAACTGAATGTGTCACAGATAAAGTCAGACTGAAAGACTATCAGGAATATAAAAGTACAGTTGGAATTTCTGCTTGTTGGAACCAAATAGTTCCTGGAGCAGGAAGGCAAAGAGGGGAATGTTTTTGTTGTTGCACCAACTATGTCAAACCTGTAAAGGCATTTGTGATCTGACAAGAACATGCTAAAAATCACTAACACCCTAAGTCAATTATTGAAATGTGAATTTCTGCACATTTAATTTCACAAATGTCTTCTATGTTTTTAAAGGAAAAACAGCTAGTTCTGCAATAGAAATAATCCATTGTTTGGAAATATGAAGAAAGGCATGATTATTTGGGAGAGGCCATTTACAATAAAATTAAGTTTATTTCCAGCCCATAATCCATGAGGTACGTAAACATTCAATGTTAAATTCAAGACACATCTCTGCAGAAGATTACTTGTGGGAAGTTTTTTTTTCATAATTTGTAAAGTATTCAGGTAACAGTCCCTTATTCTGGAAATGTTACCACTGCATCCGTGTTTCGAATGTAAAAGTTTTACTCCCTATCAAAAATCCTGAAGAGAAATATAATCTTTTACGTAATGTCTGCACAATTCAGTTATGTACCAAACCAGTATTTAATAACCAAGACACTTATTTTAATCAGATCTAAATTTTTTTTAAAAAATTATACATGGCACAGATGTTTGAGAGCAAGACAAAAAGTTTTTAATTTCGAGACCACAGAATGGCCTTCTACAAAACATTGGCTTCATTCAGTACAAGTCACCAGTAAGATGCGTTTGTGACTTTTGTGATAGAAGGTGCCTTTTCGATTTACAACTGCAAAGAGCCAAATACCCCAGAAAAGGTAGTTAATTCTTCCTCAGTCACTTAGGATAAACAGGCCACTGCCAGATTATTTTGAACGCTATGTTCTAAATTCACTAAAAGGATACTGTGTTTACCTCTTTACCAATGTTCAATAAAAATGAATAAGAGAGGACCATGAACAGAGAGATCAGCCAATGCCCAAAGTATTCAAGACATCATTTCATAGTGAGGCGGGAAGGGAAAAGTGGGCACCCAATTTAAAATCAATTGGCCACTGAATGTACAAATGATGGTGTACTTTATTCCAAAAGTTGGACCCCACCCCCACTATCATATTACTAAGTGCTATACATTGTTGACGCCCCCCCAAAGCCGAGTCCTTTGTCCTGCTCTTTGCCCCTGGCTCCCTGACACCCAAAGAAACTGAATACTCACACCAGCTCAGCTGTTCGATGACGTCGAGGGGGGCGGGGGGGTCAAAAGGTGGCTGACGTCACTGCAGCACAGCGTCTTCCCCGGGCGCGTTTGAATTCACCTCCAGTTGGCACGAGCCTGGGAAGGCTGCTGTATGACTGCACCCGCCCCCCACCACCCTCAAAATTGCCCATCCAAAATCATGATTGACAAAGCCCCTGCATTCCAACCTATCTCCTTTTTACCGAGAATTTTCCCCCTTCTTCAAACATTTCACCCCCCACCCCCTGCCATTCCCACGCAAACAAGAACATGGCTCAAACCGACCGTTAACGGTCGCCCAACCGGCCCCGGTGGATGATAGACAATCGCGCCAGCCAATGGCGACGGGCGCAGACGATCAGCGGCGCCCAATCAGGATCGAGGTTACTCCTCGTTGACCAATAGGTTTAAGGGAGGGGGGTGGGATTTGCTGCCCCTGTTCCCCACAGCCTCAGTGGGACCGGAGAGAATTTACTGTCGAACAAGATGGCGACTATTTCCACAACAAGCGACACCTTCCCCCACCATCCCCTCCCTCCTCCTCCTCCGGCAACGCATATCAATTAAAGACCCCCTTAACGGCTGAAACGGCGAGTGCCTTTTTTTACTCGCCGGCGGCCAACGCGACACCGCGGGCTTCACTTTCCGACCCGCGGGGAGGCCAAAGAGAGAGAGAGAGAAAGACAAACGCGTTTCAAACAACAAAAAAAACACTCGCCATTTACCTTGCGTGTAAATCCCAGCAAAAAAAAAGTCGGGGAGAAAGAGAGAAAGAGGCAAGAGGGGAGGAAAAAAAAACCACCACCCTCCTCCTCCGAGACACAATAATTAACTAATGGCACCAGAAGCGCTTGGTTATCTGCCGTTCGGTGGTGGCCGCCGCTCAAAAAAAAATCAACGCTTAATGTGTCGTCCTCTCGGCTCGGAGCGCTTCATAGTGCGCCCGTGGATGGACGGTCTCAGGACGACAAAAGACGGACTTTTTAAATGGAGATTTTAGTGCGAGGAAGAGTACGTAAGATAGCGGTGGAAACGCGAACCCTTTTGCCGCTGGTAGGAGAAGGGAGGGGGGAGGGGAGGTGAGCGTGTGGTGGTGGCGGGGGGGATGGGGGAAGAAGAGAGAGGGAAAAAAAAGCTCCTTTTCAATCACAGGCCGGACACGCCCCTGCGCATGACCCGAGCGATGGCGGAAACCCCGTGCACCGTCGGAGAGTGGGGGGCAGGCTGCAGGTCGAGAGAGAGACCCCCTGCAAGGCTGCCTTTCCCCATTCAACGCCCTCGCCCCCTTTAAACACAGCACATCCCCAACCTGCTGCGGGCTGAGATTACTCACTGTCCCTTCCCCCCCACCCTTAAAAGCTGTGAATCCGTGTACGAGGCTTCGAATAACGGGCTAACTGCACCTCCTCCCCCTTCTACATTTTCAAACTCTCTCTTCCCTCCCTCCCCTTCACATGCTGCATCGTAAGGATCACGCAGATTTAAAGTCCAAACCACAAATTCTCTCCTTTCTTAAAACATTTCAAACTCTTCCCCACCGCGCCCCCCAGTCACTGCACAACCCCTCTCTCAATTATGTTCAAACCCTTCCCCGAGTCGTCTTCACACTCAATGCATAGAATCGTACAGAATTTTGTTTGGAGTCTGAAGTATTGCAGATTAGGTTGATTGGCTATGCTCAATTGCCCCTTTGTCAGGGGGATTAGCAGGGTAAATTTGTGGGTTACAGGTATAGGGCCTGGGAGGGATTGTTGTTGGTTTAGGCTCCATGGTCTCTTTCTATGCTGTAGGAATACTATGCTTCTACAAACTCCACAATCATAACCACGTCGTTCCTAAGGGCCTCAAGAATAAGTTACTTTTTTGAAAACTCCTAGACTGGGGATTGTCCCATGTTGTGTGCCCCACTGAGTACAGTAGAAACGCACAAGAAGATAATACCAACTCTGGGATTACATATTTTACATTCAACTGCTTTTGCACCCCCTTTCCCTTTCAAAGGTGCGTTTAGCGTTTTTCCCTTGAAGACTAACATTGTCGCATATTCCAAGCGACAGCAAGTTGCTTGAGTGGACCCTAGTAATGTTGAGGGCAGGGCTCTTTTGCTTGGCTCCCTACAAAATTGCTCTCGACGGAAATAAATTGTGGTGAGAAATGGGGAAAATTATGCAGTAAGTAATTGACCTCGCAGCTTCCATCTAACTACACGAAATGCTATTGACTAAATTCGAGCCATGATTTAACTGAACACTAACGATGAATAAGACGCGGGATTTTGAGCGATATGATTACAATTGACCAATGGGAGTATTACAAGAGGGCACACGTGATTTCAATCGTCCAATGAACTGACAAAAATGCCATTTACAGTGTTTAAAGGTCTGGAAAAAGGACCTAAAAGTCTCTACACGCTAAAGATATCCGGCGATAGAACATTATTTCAAAAAGTGTTAACTTTCAAATTGACATTTGTAGGGTACAGTGCATTAATGCAACTAACTGCTTGTTTAAACATTTGTCTCTATCAAAATTCTGTGGATGATAAAATAAATGTTGCTTACAGATGCCACTACAAAGAGCGTTGGCTGTATAACCTGAAACCTCATTAAACGAGTTTTCTTCCTATCAAGTTGTCATGTTATTGACTAGGGTCAAGGCCATCCTTCCCAGCTGCCATGTTATTGAAAATATAGTTAATCTACCTTGTGTCAGCATACTTTAGATTTACATGCGCAAAACATGGATTGGAGTTCAGACATATACTTTCAATTTTTTTTGCTTAATCTCATTTTCAATAAAATTTGATACATGCAATCCTTCTTTAGAATTCACTTAGCATTTAATGTACTTTGCCTCGGGCACTTTAGAAAATATGTTAAGCCATAGTTTAGGTTTTTATGTGTACTAAGTTGCATTTTGCCCATGGGACTACTCGTGAAATGTTACTGCTGTATCACTGCAGTAATATGTTCCCTGTATTGAAGGGAGCATGTTGGAGGGCACATTGCTAACTATGCAGACCATTATGTGACGTTGTCTACCCCAAGCCTCACATAATCACATTCCAGGCAGAGAGATTTCTCCTATATATTGCCATACTTCTGCCTCGCATCTTACTAACGCACTAACACTTCAAAGTTTTTCACTGTTCTCACCACACATTATTTCTATTTGTTGGTAGCCCAAATTTTCAGAGGTCAGTGACAATAATGCACTGCTTCAGTTGAATCTGCTGCAGTTCTCTTTTTGTGCAACTGCTGTTTTCTTCCATTTGCCAATTCCACATAAAGCACCAGCTCTGATACCTAAAATCTAGGTGCGAACCTGGTGAAGCTACAACACAGCACTACGTGCATGCTAAACAGTAGAATAGCATCCTTATAGACAGAGCTAAGTTATCTAACAATCAACACATCAATTAGATCAAAGCTTTGAAGTTCTGTCACACTTAGTCATGAATAAACGAACAACATGAATATCCCTATTCTCAACAATTGCAGGGCTCAGCACAAGAGCAAAGTATGGATGATCCATCTTGGCCTCCTCCTGAGGTCCCCAACATGATAATTCAAATTCAATTCATTCCAAATGATAAAGGGCGGCATGGTAGCACAGTGGTTAGCACTGCTGCTTCACAGCTCCAGTGTCCTGGGTTCGATTCCTGGCTTGGGTCTCTGTCTGTGTGGAGTTTGCACATTCTCCTCATGTCTGCGTGGGTTTCCTCTGGGTACTCCCGTTTCCTCCCACAGTCCAAAGATGTGCAGGTTCGGTTGATTGGCCATGCTAAGAAATTGCCCCTTAATGTCCAGCGATGCATAGGTTAGAGGGATTAGTGGGGATAATATGTAGGGATATGGGGGGGTAGGGCCTGGGTGGGATTGTGTTCGGTGCAGACTCGATGGGCCAAAGAGCCTCTTTCTGTGCTGTAGGATTCTATGATATCAGGAAACAACTGAGTGCACTGAATACTGCTAAAGCTGATGCCCCAACAACATTCTGGCTATAGTTCTGAGGAATTTTGCTGTAGAACTAGTCACACCTCTAGCCAAGCTGTTCCAGTAAAGCTGCAACACTGACATCTACCCATCAAAGTGGAGAATTGGCCAAGTGTGCCCTGGTCATGACCAATATAATTTTATGCAATCAATTACCCTCTGTCAGCCTACTCTCAATCATCAGTAAAGTGATGAAAGGTATCATTAACAGCCCTATTAAATAATGCATATACAAACATATAAATTAGGAGTAGGCCATTCAGCTCCCTGAGCCTGCTGCATACCAATAACCAATTCACTGATATTCAGTTGAATTCTGCCAAGACAACACAGCTTCAGAAATCACTATTCCCCTTTGATTCATATATGGACAAAAAAGTTGAATTGCAGAGGTGACATCAAGGCAGCATTTCATAGTAGAATCAAGAAGTCCTTGTAAAATTGAAATTAAGAGAAATATTCTCCATTAGCTGCAGTCATACCTAGCAGAAAGGAAGATGGCTGTGGTTGACAGAGTTTAATCATCTTGGGCCAAGTAATTGCAAGAGTTTCTTAGGGCAGTGTCCTCGGCTCAATCACCCTCAGCTGTTTCATCTATCTTAAGTTCATAACTGGGGATGTTTGCTAATGTTTGCACAGTTTCATTTCCATTCAAAGCTCCTCAAATAATGAAGCAGTCCACATCCACCTGCAGCAAAATTTGAACAACATTCATGTTTGGGCTGTTAAGTGGCAAGTAACATTTGTGCCACACAAGTGGTGGACAATGACAATCTCCAATAGGAGATTCAAAACAACTTGACATTCAACAGCTTTGCCATCATCAAATTCCTCATCATCAACATGCTGGGGTTCACTGTTGACCAGAAATTTAAATACGGTGACTGCAAGAGCAGGTCAGAGACTGAATGTTCTGTCAAAAATGATTAATCTTGTGATTCCCAAAGCTTCCCCATCACATCAATTAGGCATAAGTCACGTGTTTGATGGAATACTTTCTACTTGCCTTAATTAATGCAGCTCTCATAATATTGAAGAAGCCTGACATCATCCAGGACAAAACAGCTTGCTTCATAGGCAAACCATCCAACATCAGGACAATGTGCCTGCAGTGTGTGCCATCAACATGGTGCATTATAGCAACTCACCAAGGCTTCTTTGACAGCACCTCCTAAATCTGACCTCTACCAATAAAAAGATAGGACACTTGATGCATGGGAACACCACCACCATCTGCACATTCTTCTCCAAGCCACACACCGTCCTGACTAGGAAGCACATGGTTCATCGTCACTAGGTCCAAATCCTGGAACTTCATATTTAACAAGTGCTGTGGGAGTGCGAATACAGTGCATTTCCAATATTTCCTTATTTCAGATTTCCAGCATCTGCGGTATTTGACTTACGCCTGACTGACCATTACCTTCTCGAAAGCAGTTGAGGATGAGCAATAAATGTTGGCCTTGTCAATGATATCCATTTCTCATGAATTAATAAATGTAAAAAATAAATTAATGTTTATCATTATAACATTTCCATAAATGTGATGGCTATCAACTGAATGCCACTAAAGTTATACAACCATAGGTGGATTCCATAGTTTCAAAGCTTGCATTTTTGAGACAGACCTAACCAGAAAAGAAAAGTTTGAAAAAGGAAACAACTTTTTCATTTCTGAGCAAAATAAGACTGAAACTAAGACTGGAAACCAAAACTTCTAGAGAACTTAAATTGGTGACAGAAAATAAAAGGGACGCAGCCATGCAAGCTTAAATGGCAGACCCTAGTGGTACAGTACAGGTTGGCTGAAGAAGATGGAAGCTGTATCCAGGAGTTTGGAGGAGGCAAAAAGCAGTTGCTGCAGCCATTTCCACTACTGGAAGACAACATCAGTGGATCTACAGCACCCAGATTGTTGTAAGCAGCAGTGAATAGATTCTGCAATGTGTATCATTTCTGAAGATCGTGGCCTTTGAACTCAGGTTAGTTAGTATGCTGCTGTCAGCTGGGAATCGTGCTAAATCCTGGAAGAGGAGGAGCTGGAATTCTTCATGAGGAATACAACATTTTGAAGGATTCTAGGGCTGAGACTGATGCTGGATGGGGATGCTCAGTGGCAAAGGGGTTAACACTGCTGCCTCACAACACCATGGACCCAGGTTTGATTCCCAACTTGAGCCACTGTGTGGAGTTTGCACATTCTTCCCATGTCTGTGTCGGTTTCATCCATTTGCTCCAGTCTGGTTAGGTACATTGACCTGAACAGGTACTGGAGTGTGGTGACTTGGGGAATTTCACAGTAACTTCATTGCATTGTTAATGTAAGCCTTACTTGTGACTAATAAATAAACTTTAACTTTATATGCTGAATGACTCAATTAAACATGTAAAATCTATTTTTGCTGTATCAGCTATTTACAGTGACATTTATAGGTGCTACTGAACAGAATTTTCCTGTTAATCCTTGTTTAATTTATGTTGATTTGAGTTTGATTGTTAAAGTAATAGTTATAAAAAGTGAAATATTGACCAATTTGGGATTTTCATTGGATTTGTTTGGGAAGATTGATTCTTTCATGTTATTAGTCAGCATTGGGATCATAACAACCCCTGTTAGAACTGTGGTAATTGTGGAGTACTGAATAAGGCTTTTATAAGACATGCATCATAAACTCACATTAACATTTTAACAACTTCCAAAATTTGCATATATTTAGAAACAAAATGAGACCTCAAAAGATCTTTTTGAATTTTAATGCCATCCAGAATTGACAGTAGTGCAAAGGAAGCTTGATTTATTTACTGATTACATAAGAAAGAAAAACATGCACTTATACATTGCTGTTCATAAACTCAAAATGTCCAAGGTACTTTAGGCTGATACTCCACTGCAGTACTGAAGCAGCGCTACACTGTCAGAGGTGTTGGTTTTTGTATGAGATGTTAAACTAAGGCCCTATCCCTGGTCTCAAGTGAATTTAAAAGATCATGGCACTATTCTGAAGAACAGAAGGAAAGTTATCTCCTGTTTAGTGATCAATGACATAAGCCCTCAAATTTATTTTAACAATGTCATCTTTTCAGCAAGTACAACAGCAATCTAGTTGATTTGAAATTCTTCATGCGGTTTAGTGCCTTACAATAGAAAGACTTATTTGCAGGTAATATCGGCATGATCATTATCTATAAACTGACGTTGCCTAATACAGCCTGAATTAGAAAGAGCTGGACAGTGTGTAATGTCACAAAAAAATAAGTACAACAACATATAAGCAGAAACTAACTTGAGAAAAGTAACAACAGTATCCTTTTAAATCGAGTTGTTTACATAATAGATAAGTGCAATACTGTGAATGCTAGAATCTGAAATAAAAACAGAAAAATGCTGGAAAATCTCAGCCAGTCTGACAGCATGTATGGAGAGTAGAACCAACGTTTTGAGTCTAGATGACCCTTCATCAGAGCTGGGAGGAAAGAGTTTTATACTATGAAGGTAGGGAGGGGTGGTGACATTGGACAAAGGGAATGTAAATGAATATGCAGAAGGCTGAGAAGGTGTCGAAAGTGTCCATTGAGTGATCAGAATGTGTGAACGGCAAAACAAAGGTACCGCTTAGTAAACGAGTGCCTGAGGAATGTGTCAGTAGGACTGAAGTTGCCGGGGCGGGGGTGGCGTTGGAAAGGAGAGCAATAAAATGGAGAATGAGAAGAAATGAAATTAAACAAAATAAATGGAAATAGGGTGGAGGGGAGAGTTTATGCTCTGAAGTGGTTGAATTCAATGTTCAGTCTGGGAGGTTGTAAAGTGCCCAATCAGAAGATGAGGTGCTGTTCCTCCAGTTTGCGTTGGGGTTCACCAAAACATTGCAACAGGCCAAGGACGGACATGCGGGCAGGAGAGCAGGGTGGTATGTCGAAGTGGCAAGCAGCAGGAAGGTCTGGTTCTTGCAGACGGACCAAAGGTGCTCAACAAAGCAGTCACCCAGTCTGTGTTTAGTCTCTCTGATGAACAGTAGACCCTATTGGAGCAGCAAATGCAATAGACCAGATTGAAGGAGGTACAAAAGGGGTATTTAAGATCTTGGAGCAGGGAGGTGGTGAAGGAGAGGTGTTGCACCTTCTACGATTATGTGGGAAGGTGTTGTGGGCAGACGGTGGGGTGTTGGGTGTGATGGAGGAGTGGACCACTGCGGAATACAGATAGGAGGGTGAGAAGATGTGTTGAGTGGTGGCATTGAGCTGGGGTTGGTGGAAATAACGGAGGATGATCCTTTGAATGCAGAGACTGGTGGACTGAAATCCTAATTCAATCTACTCTGGGCTCACATTCTGCTGGTCACCTCACAATAGGGGGAGGCAATGATAGCATTGATGTTCAGCACTAGGATTGTAAAGAAGTTTGAGTAAGTTTGAGTAAGATAACAAGCCTCTGGGAGCAATCGGGGAAAGATTCTGAGTCTCAGAGGCTGTCAACAGAGTGGCACACAGGATGGAGAAATCCACCTGCATGCTGTCAGATATAGTGGCACCAACATATGAGTGCATCAAGGTTTCCAAGGGAAGGATGGTGGATACCACGTAGGGATCCTGGTCCATCAGAATGACCAATTTCTGCTGGAGATGCGCTTCGACCTGCACTCCATTGCTGCTTCACGAGAGGGGAATGGGCACCTTAATCTCCCTCCAGGTGTCGCTTCTCCTCAAGTAGTAGAGGGTGGGGGCGGTCGTTCCTTGGGCACACAAAGGCAGGAGCATCAGATGCAGACACTGGGGGTTTCCACCTTGAGCTCTCCAAAGGTGATAAGAAGTCTCACAACATCAGGTTAAAGTCCAACAGGTTTATTGGGTAGTAAATGCCACTAGCTTTCTGAACGCTGTTGCTTCGTCAGGTATGTGGGAGAACTCCCCACTCACCTGACGAAGGATCAGCGTTCCGAAAGCTTAGTGGTGTTTACTACCAAATAAACCTGTTGGACTTTAACCTAGTGTTGTGAGACTTCTTACTGTGTTTACCCCAGTCCAACACCAACATCGCCACATCATGACTCTCCAAAGATGACCAGACATTTTGACTCTCCTCTAGCTTTATTCCACCAGCTCTAGCCAGACATCCATTTTAATCTTCACTCAAATTTCTCCTAATGTATTCTTTCTAACTACCAAAATTTACTCTTTTTGTGTTCATACTAACTCCATATTCTAAACATAATTCCAGTTAAGGACTTCATCCCACTATTACTGGAATTTGGTTGGTGACAGGAAAGATCCATGCCAAGTGCTCAGCCAGGCAGATTTTCATAAGAACATAAGAACATAAGAAATAGGAGCAGGAGTAGGCCATCTGGCCCTTCGAGCCTGCCCCACCATTCAATAAGATCATGGCTGATCTGTCGTGGCTCAGTTCCACATTCCCGCCCTCTCCCCATAACCCTTAATCCCCTCTCTTATCAAAAACCCATCAACCCGCGTCTTAAAAATATTTAGCGAGGTAGCCTCCACCATTTCAACAGGCAGAGAATTCCAGAGATTCACCACCCTTTGAGTGAAGAAATTCTTCCTCAACTCCGTTCTAAACCGCGCCCCCTTTATCTTGAGGCTGTGCCCCCTAGTCCTACTGTCCCTTCTGAGCGGGAAGGGTCTCTCCACCTCTATCCTATCCATCCCATTCATCATCTTATACGTCTCAATGAGATCTCCCCTCATTCTTCTAAACTCTAACGAGTACAAGCCTAGTTTATTCAGCCTCTCCTCATAGCTCAACCCCCTAAACTCCGGCTTCAGCCTAGTAAACCTCCTCTGCACTCCCTCCAAGGCCAAAATATCCTTGCGTAAGTACGGCGCCCAAAACTGCACACAGTACTCCAGCTGCGGCCTCACCAATGCCCTATATAGCCGCAGCAAGACCTCCCTACTTTTATATTCAATCCCCCTCACTATGAAGGCCAGCATCCCATTCACCTTCCTGACCACCTGCTGCACCTGCAAGCTGGGTTTTTGCGAATCATGCACAAGGACCCCGAGGTCCCTCTGCACCGTCGCCTGCTGCAGTTTTTCTCCACGTAAGTAATAATCCTTCCTACCATTATTCCTACCAAAGTGGACCACCTCGCACTTGCCAACATTAAATTCCATTTGCCAGTTCATGGCCCATTCGCCCAGCCTATCTAGATCCTTCTGTAGACTCTCCACACCCTCTGCGCAATTTGCCGTTCCACCAATCTTGGTGTCATCAGCAAATTTCGACACCATACACTCGGTTCCCTCCTCCAGGTCATCTACATAAATGGTAATAGCTGATCCTGTACAGGCAGGTGGGATGCCCCTCCTTAACAAGCCTGTTAGGTTTCTCAAAGAGCCCTCCCAAAGTATAGCAGAACAGCAGCCCCCCCCTCCCAAACAACCCAGGTACCCCTCCCTCACTACCGTAGCCCCAACTCTTCCCAGGGCCTGCCATCTTGGGCCCAGCAACACCCCCAACAATCATCTTAAAAGCTTCCAGCAAAACCACATAACTGCCTTTCCTGCACCCCCCGCCCTTCAAAACGTCTGTCAGTATTGGTAGTATAGCCAGCATGGGTCACTGCCAGCCTTTGATTGAACAGGAGCTTCCTGAGGCATGACCTCCTCTACCTGAGGGACTGAAGTCGCTGCTGCAGTTTATTAATGGCTATGTGGTACAATGTTAGCACTGCTGCTTCACAGTGCCAGGGACCCAGGTTCGACTCCCAGCTTGGGTCACTGTCTATGTGGAGTTTGCACATTCTCCCTGTGTGTGTGTGTGTGTGTGTTTCCTTTGGGTGCTCCGGTTTCCTCCCACATCCTGAAGGATGTGCTGGTTAGGTGCATTGATACGAACAGGCGCCGGACTGTGGCAACTAAGGGAATTTCACAGTAACTTCATTGCAATGTTAATGTAAGCTTTACTTGTGACTGATAAATAAATCAAAATGGCCAGTAAATGGCAGTGGGGTATTAGTTCCAGTCTTTTTTTTTAAATGGTATGGTGACCAAGATTACCTCCTGGGCAGGCTCCAAACCCCGCTCCCAAATCTTTTAGCCAATATGTGAAATCCAGCCCATTGAAGGAAAAGAAAGGATTGTTGATGAGATTGCAGCGATTGGGAAAAATTAAACTGGTTTGGCAATTTTATTTTAGAAATGACTTTAAAGGCGATTTGATAGAGGATATTAAAATTATAAATGCATCAAGCAAAGTAGAAGTGTAGAAAATGTTTCCACTTGTGGAAGAATCCAATACTAAGGACAATTATGCCAAGATAGTTATTAATAAATCCATTAAGCAAATAAGAGTAAATTTATTTGCACAGAGTATGATTAGAATATGTTGAACTCACCATGGTTAAGGCAAATAACCCAAAATGTCGACTGAGGTGGATCAGGAACTAACTTCCAGCTGACCAAGTGCTTTCTGCACACCACACAGTCTGCGCACACATGTTGTATGCTTCAAGTATGAGGGGATTATGAAATGTGAAAACCAGAACATTGGTTAAGAACCAGGTCCAATGTATGAAAGCTCAACAGAAAGAAATGATTCAGCAACGTTCATTTAGGTAGCACATCTAAGATAACAAATTATCCCAAGGTGCTTCACACCAGTTTAATCAGACAAAAATAACACCAAACTAGAGGAGGAGGAATCAGGAGCTTGACTTAGCATGTTTCAATCAGGGTGGTGGTAAGAGATATAAATTTGACCATTGTCTGTTGAGTTTCAGGGTGAGGTTGGGTTGAGAGAGACAGTAAATGGTGTTAAAGTAGGAGATCAGCCATGACCTCACTGAATGGCAGAGCGGGTTTTACTAATACCCTTTGCATAATAGTGTGCAAGAGTATTCTTGGTGCTTTCTATATATAGACAGGCAATATAAGACTTATGAAACCAAAAGAGAAAATGCTGGAAAATCTCAGCAGGTCTGGCAGCATCTGTAAGGAGAGAAAAGAGCTGATGTTTCAAGTCCAGGTGATACTTTATCAAAGCATAAGACTTATATTGTGTGACATGTTTGAATATCCCGGTGGGGAAGGATGGGAATATCATCCTGGTAGGATGATTGTCAAAAAAGTAGATCACAAGTCACTAAAGTCTGCACACCCTGGGCTTAGATGCTTTTAAAAGGAAACAAGACAAGTGTGTAAGAGAAAAGAGAATAGGAATATGCTGCAAGATTGAGATGAGGCAGATAGAGTGTGAGAAGATTCACATGGAGTATAAACACCTGCACAAATCAATTGGGCCAAAGAATCTATGTTTGTGTTGTATGTTCCAGGTAATTCTATATGATGACAAAGAACTACATTTCTATCTTGAGGACTGAATTAAAAATGCATGGCTGAAACTAATGATCAAACTTTAATCATATCCTTAGAGGGTTCAATGGGGAAGCTCTCTTTTTATGACAGTGGCAGAGATTAGAATAGGCAATGTCAAAATTTGTACAGGAAAATACTACATTAATTGAACCCTGACAGTTTGCGTCATGCTGTGGTGTGGGGGAAGGAGATCGAGGGTAGAAGGATCACATGGTTCACAGAATTCACCACTACTTCCTTAGTGTAAACCACAGATATGTAGATGAAATCTTCTAGTCTCGCCAGCAATGAGAAGCTTGGTGGACAGGGGTACTTAGTTTGGTGTGAGGCCAAAAATCAGTTGTCCAACAGTAATATGTTCTCAGGACTTTAAAGGTGAACAATGTCAGGGAGTCCCTTTGCCTGTATTAGCAAGTCATGCATGGTCATTAACAGACCACCTCACCAGAATCAAGTTTCCTCGCGACATTAATTTCCCTGCCATCAAAAAAGTAAAATGTTCATTTTTACGACTGTACAAAAGCGGTGTGCAGTTGACGATGTAGACTTCTATGTTGTCACTATATTGTACTGTTTGGGAAGTGTCTGTAAATACCAACCTATGCTCAAGCCCAGGTGATAGCAATGCAAGCTGCATGGAGGATGACCGTGGAAGAAAGGGTTAGTGAGAAAAATGGAGCAGTGGCCGAAAATAGGTGGAAGGAATATTGCAGGTAGTAATGGCAGGGATGGCATCTTACTGCCCATCCACACCATAAGATTCACCATGCTCCGCATCATTGAGTAGATAATGAGCTGACCAGCAAAGATCAAGCATGGTCAGCCATATCGCTCCCCTATAGCAAAATCACTCCAATATCTGCTCCTGCCACCGAACATAGACTCCAGAACAGAATAATTTGGCCAACATGTGGGAAAGACTATTCCATGTTTTGATCTTTCACCTGTTGAACCGTTCAGCATGTCTCAATACACTTCTGTAATATGTAAAATGGTGGTCCCTAAGTTTTAATGAATTACAAGGGTGAGAAACTCTATAACATGTAATGCAAATGATGCCTTTATTACTGTTACACAGGGATATACAGGGTCAGAAAATAATAATGTAGTCCAATTGGTCAGTTCCAAAACTCAAAAATATATTTTGGTTTGCATCTCTCTATCATTTATTTTGCCAAAGAAATATCTAACAAGCTTCCACTTGAATTTGCCAATATTATCCAAATTAACTGGTTCTATGGGAAATCTGTGTTATGTATTCAAAACATTCTGTGTGAAATAATTTTACTTAAATGAAGTTCACTTTCCATCTTCTGATCTTAAATCCATTCCCCCAGGTTATAATGTACTTTCATTTTATGATCCAATATTGATGCAATATTTTGCAAAACAAATCAAGAAAGAATGATGGCGAAAACAAGGAGTATCTTCATTGTTTACATAAAGCTGTTAGATTCCACGATATATAAACTCTTGCATTTCCGTTATAAGCATTTATTCAGTCAGTACCAGAGTGACAATGAAAACATTGAAGATATTCATATTAAAATCCTTGAGGCAACACTGAGACAGAAACAAATGTGTTATTTTCAATAACAGACATGACACATAGTAAACCCAGTAATGTATTATCTTTAAAATAAAAAAAATCCACATAACAGTCTAGTTTGATGGTTTTGGCATGTGTATTACTTTGATAAACTATCTCACCAGGCTTAGACAGTACCCTCTGTTCTAGTTTCTAGCTTCCTATTTCTCAGAGCAGAACCTTCTCAGAGATTACAAAACTGCATCAAGTGGTTAGACAAAAAAAACTTACTTTTTATGTAGCAAGTGTACTTGTTTATTTGCCTTGCGATTTATAAGCTAGTTAATGCAAAAATAAACACAAACATTGACCTAGCTCTTTTGAGAAACTATCATTTTCAATGAAAGCAGTGAAAGGCACCGGCTTCAATTACAAATTTCCTACCTTGCCTAATGCTATTATCCAATTGCTTCTAATTGGCAGAAGTTCAGTTACTTAACCTATGACCTCCAATGGAAATAGTTTATAGCAAATGGAAGTAATAGGGAGAATATGAAGTTGAAGTTCTAATTATTTCCCAGGCCAAGAACTTTTATGAGCATTACTTAATTTCCAATAAACATTTTCTGTTCACTAATAACAAGCAAAACTGTCTTCATGCAGAATGTTTTTTTTATTTTAATATTTTATTTTCGGGAAGTAGAAAAAGCCACTTCATCACAAAGAGGAAAGTATATTGCATTTATCAAATCACCAAATGTCCTGAAAGATTTCATACATGATGAATTGACATTACATGTTGGCAAAGGTGCAGTAGTGTTAAGTGTAATCATGTTTGACAAACAGAAGATGAATGACTAATTAATCTATTGTTAATGACCTCGATCAAGTGCAGAATCATCCCTTTTCTTCAAGTCATTACATGGGATCTTTAATGTCCATTTGCATCATATAACAGACAGATAGCACCACGGTTTAACTCCTCATTTGAAGACAATGCAGTCCTCCCACAACACTGCATTCTCACAGGTGCTAGAAATATTGGAACAGAAGTAATTTTTGGCTTTCACATTTCAACTGACCAGTTGATGAGGCTTGGATCACAACATCTGAGATCGAGGTAAATTCAAAGTATGTCCAGGAAATGAATAAAGAATCCTTATTAGTTTACTCCAGCTTTTGGGTTTTTCACATCATCTCATTTGATCCTCCTCATCTCAGAAAGCAACAGCATAACACTAAACTCATCTTTTAAGTTAAACTTTAATTGAAAAATTGGAAGAAAAGTGACAGTAACACAATATATACTTTTACAGTAGTTCTTAAACTTAGTTACTCCTCATTTTGTAGAAAATAAACTATGTGCAATTACTGTGCTAAACTGTAAGTAATATTGCCATGTACTAGTCCTTTCCTTGCAGTGTAGACTGTTATAACAATATTTTGGAAACTTCGGCTACATGCAATTTCTTTAACAAAACACCTTCAAAATGAAAGGTTTGGGATCTTGCTAATTCACCACTTCACTACATGGATTGCAATGCTTTAAGAAGTTTGCTCACCACCACTTTTTCAAGGGCAATTAGGGATGGACAATAAATGTTGACTTTGCAATTGATGTCCACATCCTGTAAATGTGTTAAAAATTAAGATTGATTAACTTAAAAATCCTTTGAAAAACTATCGCTAGACTGAGAAAGTTGCCCAAAAGGAACTTGTAATCTAAATCTACACATCTGAACAAGTGTTATATAAGATGAACTGACTAGTCAGAAGAGGCAAATAGATAGTTGGTAGCAATCCACTGCAATAAACAACACAACAGAAAACTTGACAATTAAGCAAAAATATTACATCTTAACCCAATATTAGCACCTTAACAAATGACAAGTGATATTGTCAACAATAAAATATTTATTGAGTTCGCTATTTTAAACATATGACTTATAATGGCCAGTGGACCTTCGAGGCACACAATAAATGTCCAAACGTTTGGATACCCTTACTCCATAGGTAATCTTCCTATATTTAAAGGGTATAAGTATGTGATTGGTTTTAAATTTCTGGAATGGCCATAAATGGACACCAAATTGGTCATCTAATAAATTCACTTCCAGGTTTTCCTTTTGATTGAAGTCACTATAAAAGGAAATGTGGGGAAGGGGAAGTAATTTAATAGACATCCAATCCACTGCCATTCTTTTTCCATCACTGCCTAAAACTAATTTGTTTTTTGTTCTTACACAAGTAAAAAGAAAAAAAAAATTTATTTCATTCAGATTACACTGAACATCCTATTAATTACATGTATGGAAATAATATAAAGATGTAATATTCGCATACAGTTTTCCTATTAATTACACTTATGTCATCAATAAATTCATGGGAACTTATCAGTTGAATTGAGTCATATATACAGTTTGATTTAATTGATTAACACTTAGAATTGATACAATTCTAACTTCTAAACATAAACATACAATCCAGAATTTAAAAAGTTGATAAAAATGTAGTAGTCCGAACACACAAAAAAGATGTGAGCATTTTTGTTGCATTATTACTTCATATCCGCAGATCAGACTATACCAGTAATATAGGGTGGCCACATCTATAATGCCGTTTCAATGGGTTTCTTGATTAAATTTGAAAAAGGAACAAAGTTCATCACCTCCTGAAATGTATGTCCTGGAAGAAGCAGTACAACATTATATGTCTTTCTAGTGTACATCTGCAAGTTTATTTCTTTTACATACATCTAAGCATCTTGAACAGTTTACACATGACCAGAATCTTGATTGAAGGAAATTAAATTTTATGATTAAATATGATCACATATGTGTCCTGTAACTTTTTTTTACATTCCATTAACTTTTCAGTATCAGTGCATCAAGAAAGTACACGCATATCCATTTTGTTAATTTTTTGGGGAAAAAGCTAACATTTTAATGTTTGCTTTACAGATACATAGCATTTATTATGTTAAATTAACTTGACATGGACTAGTTATTAAAACATTCAACAATTACTCACTTTTCCACAGATCAATTGACAACTTCAGCTGGTCCAAAGAATCATCAAAAGGTTCAGGTTTAGTCTCATCTTCTAGATCTCGGAATGGTTCAAAGTAGGGATGACTCAAAGCTTCAGCAGCCGATAAACGTTTGTCTGCATCCAACACTAACATTTTCTCCAGGAGGTCCACCGCTGAGATAGTCATTGAAATTGAAAAAGGAAAGAAAACTTTCAACTTTTCTTAATCTAAAATTCATATTCAGAATACATTTATGCAGATTTTGTTCACACTTTTATTATAATTCCTGTTTAGCTAAAGAAAGAAGTGAACTGCAGTAAAGTCAGTAAAGTGCCTTGATATTCTGAAGCATCAATTTCACATGTAGTATTTTATTAATTGCAGTTGTTTCAATTCAGTTCCTCATTCTTAGAAGGTTTGAATAAAATGGTACAATATTTTAGAGGGAACAAAGAATGGTTCCTATTCCTCAAGAGATTTTGCTTGTCTGGTAGGTAATTTTTCACTTAGAGATGATTCTGAAACTCACCTGCTGAAAGCATCAAATTCAGCAAAAATTTATAAATAAAAATTAACAAGCAAATTAGCCACTCAAACTTAGATTAGAAATGGAGATGAAACCAAAAATTAGCTGGTGAAATTAAGTGAAAATTAGCCTGAAAATGACCAAGGTCTCACCCCAATACTGCAAGTGCAACTGAACAAAATCTCAGTCAGGAGTAGCACAGCGGTTAGCACTGCTGCTTCACAGCTCTAGGGACCTGGGTTCGATTCCCGGCTCGGGTCACTGTCTATGTGGAGTTTGCACATTCTCCTCGTGTCTGCGTGGGTTTCCTCCGGGTGCTCCAGTTTCCTCCCACAGTCCAAAGATGTGTGGGTTAGGTTGATTGGCCATGCTAAAATTGCCCCTTAGCGTCCTGGGATGTGTAGGTTAGAGGGATTAGCAGGTAAATGTATGGGGATAGGGGCTGGGTGGGATTGTGGTCGGTGCAGACTCCATGGGTCGAAGGGTTTGTTTCTGCACTGTAGGGTTCTATGTTCTCTTCTCACCAAGGCCAGATAAACCATCCTAAATTTTGGGGATTAAGTCATCTGCCTTGCGAGCAGCTGGGTGATGAAAGAATGTCTCAGTGGTAACTGCTCTGGCCCAAGATAACTTACCTTTGTAGTGAAGTGCAAAGAGCTCCCTAAGCCCAAATTGTTTTCAGATGCCACTGGAACCACACAATGCTAGATAAGATATTCACCCCTCCAGGATGGTGTTCTATAGGAAGGCTAATCATACAAAGAAGTCATTTTTGGTATCAACCAGTTTGTTTCACTGAGACATTAAGGGCAGAAAACAAACAAATATCTTAACAGAACCTTCAGGAACTATATTGACTCCTCCTGCTCTAACACACTCTCGATGTATGGCGATGGGTGAAAGATTTGCCCAAGACCCTCCAACTTTGAACTTAAAAGCCCAGCCTAATTGAGGTGGAACGCTTAGCGTTCTCCGCAAACTTCAATTTTTTTTAAGGATAATCTGTGGTTTGTTTAATCTAATAATGTGAGGGGGGAATATTTCACCAGAAACGTACTGTTCTACTTTTTTGAGAGGTGGGGGTGGAAGGAGAAGTATAATATTCAATATCCTATGACACGTTGTGTGGTTGGGAAATGTCATTATTTTGAATGGAATTATTGAATGGGACATTAATGTCTAAAACTTTGTGCAATTAGACAATATCATAACATAAAAAGTGTAAAACTGATAACCTAGCATTTAATCCAGGGTACTAGGAAAGGTTGATCCACAGCTCCATTATTCTGGAAAGCATGATATTTTGGGTCTGATAAAGCTATGGCTTTTAAATAGCTTATGATTTCCGTGTCAAGTATTGCCTGTCATACATAGCATCCATGTGTTTCTCTTTGTCAGTCTGTTGATTCTATAGCTCAATGTGACAGCAAATGAATGTATTTCTGCTCAACTAGCATTGAAGTACAGAAAAGTTGCTGCTGGTTTCTGATTTGTGCACACAAGTGGCTGCCCAGCAAAGATACCATCAATAAGATCTCAGGCCTTCCCAAACTGTAGGTCACGGCCCAAGTGCGGATGCGGGATGAGCAATTGGGCTCACAAGCTCTTAGGCAGCAATGCTAGCTGTGGAGTGGAAACAAGATTTGACAGTCCTGGGATCGGCTATAAAGCATCTTTTTATGTGCACAATTTCCTTTGCTAGTGGGCATGCCCTAATGAAGTGAAGCCCAATCTCTGCCACCAACGGACCCTGCAATGCAAAATAGTAGATGTTTCGTTTTGTGCCCGTACTCCTTTTTTAAATCCACAATGTTTGCCTCTGCCTCCCACTCCCCCACAATTTTCACTCTGGGGTCACACCAAGTGTGAATCATTAAAATGGAGATGTGGTCACAGCAAGAAAAATTGGGAACCAGCAATCTAACTAAAGTAATAACGTAAGTAAGTAAATGGTATATTAAATTACAGTGGTTAGATTAACTTGAAGCAAGCTATCAATCTAATTCAGCATACTCTCTCCTATGCCTCTTGCCAGGATCAACACAACGAAGATCATGATAAATGATCGCATGTATCCACTAGCTGACTGAAAACTAATGAAAAATTGAGCTTACAGTTCTGATGCAGCTCTTTCAAACAGTAAGATGAGAGCTGCAAACTCTGGCACACATGTCAAATATTCTTCTGCTCTTGATGCAGAGGAGCACATACCAGAGCAAGCACTCACTAAGTTACTCACTAATTCAGAGCTTCCATTCGACCTGAAATTCAAGTCCTCACTCTGCAATTGCTTCATTCTTTTCAGCTGGAGGTGAAAAATATAAATAGCTAAATTTTGCATTCAAACAAATTTTTTAGAAACTTGTCAAAAAAATGAATACAAGTAACAGACTAAATTCAGTAAAGCTTGATAATTCTATAAAAACAATTCCTCTGCAGTTGTGGTAGTGGACTGTTTGGAATGTCAGGAATGTGCTATGGAGCTGCCCGAGGTCACAGTTACAAGGATAATTGAAACACAGGTCTGAATCACATCAGGCAGTTTGATACCATAGATGAATTACCAGCAGATTAATGAAAAACCTATTTCTTTTTTGATCTTAAATTGCATAAGTCTTTGAAAGCATCTACAAGAAAATTGTAAATTCTCATATCCACTGCTCAAAGAGGATATTGCTTTATGTGAGTTGATGTGCCAGTGGTTGCTTCAGAGTGTTCTGTTTTCAACATCAGTCAACTATTTGAAAAATCAAGTGGGACAGAAACAAACAAGACCCATTATCATCGCAACCAAATTTTAAGCAACGATAGCTCTGTCAGAGCTTTGTAGTTTTACCAACCAATGTTACTTCTTCTATAGGACTGCAAGCACCTAAACACAATGAATTGTACCCTCGAAAGCATTATTAAAGAAAAAGCACCCCGACTGCAGGTAAGTTAGATTTTTGGAAATTATTTTATTGCAGTGTTTAAAAGTATTCTGGTTTGTTTTTGCAGGTGTTATAGTAAATTCCTTCATATGCCAGAGAATGCTGCCACAAACTCACAGGGTTGGCAGGGGGCATAGATGATCTGTCCATACAAATGTTACAACACGAATGGGGGCAACAGCAGTCCTGCCTTTGAATCAGGAGCATGTTAGGGGGGTTGAGTAGTGGCTGGGGAGCTAACAAGCATCATACTGCATCCTTTTTCACAAGTTGGAGCCTAAAGTCACCATACTCCTTGATAGCGACAGGAGACCACCTGGCAGGCGAACCAGTGCAGTCAGTAGTCAAGGGTGCATGCTCACGGAGCACTTTTCTGTATTCCATGGCAATTCCTGAGTGTCTGAAAGCAGGAACTCAGAAAGTGAGGGTTGGCGTGGGGTGGGGGAGTGGATCAGATGGAAGAGATCCTCATTAATCACCATTGACAAGTTGCTCATCATGTTAGGATGAGTGTGCACTGGGACCTGGGAAAGGGTAGAAGGCATCCTCATTGTTCTCAGTGATGATGGAAATTATGGCCTCCGTTGCCGCTGTCCCCTGATGCTGGCAGCCATCTCCTCTGTAGGGCTCAGAAAATGCAAGCATCCTTATCTCCCACCAGTTTCTCTCTGGTCCCTTTTACTGTGTGCCACCTTGTCCTGCAAAAGACAGGGGGAAATGTCAATAACTATGTAGCACTGCATTATGGCTTTCTGCTTTTCACAGCTGAATACCTGGAGGTATGTCAATGCATGAGGGATGGGAACAGCAGCATTGGTAGGGTTGTGATGGTGAGGTGGAGTATCTAGGTGTCAGTTGTGAGTCAGGACTGGTAGATGAGTGATGAGAGCATTGTGGACCACTTCTATCTGATCCAGCCCCTTTCCTTCAAACCAACTCTCATTTCGAGTTCCTGTTTTTAGATGCCCAAGAAATGCCACGGAATACAAGACAGCACTCAGTGGCCATGCACCTTGAACTGCTGTATGCACTGGCTGGCCTTCAGGTAGTCTCCTGTCACTGTTAAAGAGCATGGAGGCTTCAGACTCTAACTTGGGAAAGGGATACAGTATGAATTTTGCTAGCTCCCCAGCCACTTCTTCATCTCCCTGTCACATTTCTGATCCAGAGGCATTACCACTGTTGCCCACATTCCTGGTGTAGTATTTGTGCATTGAGCAACAAGAGGTTGATGGTGTACTAGGCATGTCATGTGAAGATGCATTCACTGACCTTGAACACCTGCGTGAGGTCATTAGATTTCTTGTTGCACTGCAGCCAGGCCATTGGGTGCAGACTTTGGGAATTGACCCTCCTAGTCACCAGCTTCCACTGCCTTCTGAGAGTTGTCTTTGAGGGTCTCCAAGCTGGCTGTTGGATCATGACATCTCTCCTTCTGCCCATTTTCACCACTAATGCATCTTTAAATCATGATCCCACCAACTTTACTGTCGTATGGACTTAGGATTTTGCAATACTGCATGGTGTCATTATTTTACAGGGCATAACAGGCCAGCTGCATGTGATGGTTTACAGTTGTAACAGGTTGGGGGACCTGTTTGAGACTGCCACACTCCCAAAAGAACCCCACACTTTCTGCCTCCTAAATGCTATATTATGTAATGCACCACTTAACATCCTTGGACAAAGGGAAACAAAATAGTCATCCCAAAAAAGGTAATTGTCAGAGAAGTGAAATGAGGAAGAGATGCCTCACAGCGCCAGGGTCCTGGATTCAGTTCTAGCCTTGAGTCATTGTCTATGTGGAGTTTGCACATTCTCCCCGTGTCTACATTGGGTTCCTTCAGTTTCCTCCCACAGTCCAAGATTTGCAAGTTGATCGGCCATGCTAAATAGAGCTTCGTGTCATGGGGGATTAACGGTAAATATGTGGAGTTCCGGGAATAGGGCCTGGGTGGGATTGTTGTCGGTGCAGACTCGATGGGCTAAATGGCCTCCTTTTGCACAATAGGGATTCTATGATTCTATGAACTTAGCAAAGATTGTAAGCAAAGAAAAGGCGAGTGTGTTTGGCATGAGCACTGATAGTGAGACCTTACATCAGATGACGGAAAAAAATGTGATTTATTTCTCAAATCATTTTTCTTCTATGTCCTGGAAGCGAACAAAGCTAGAAAAAAATGTAACTTTGCTTTAAATAGGTCCACATTTGGTCTTATTTGAGGCAAGGTGTGATGGATTGGAGGCAGTTCAGAGGAGCTTCATAGAATCCCTACAGTGCAGAAGGAGGCCATAGGCCCATCGAGTCTACACTGACCACAATCCCACCCAGGCCCTATTCCCATAGCCCCACGTATTTACCCTGCTAATCCCTCTGGCACTAAGGAACAAATTAGCATGTCCAATCAACCTAACCTGCACATCTTTGGAATGTGGGAGGAAATCCGTGCACCCAGGGGAAACCCACACAGAGATGGGGAGATGTGCAATCTCCACACAGACAATGACCTGAGTCTGGAATTGAAGCTGGGTCCTTGGCATTGTGAGAAACAGTGCTAACTACTGTGCCACCAAGCCGCCCCTAGCAAAGTTCACCAGGTTGATTCCAGAGATTAAAGGGTTGGTGTATGAGGAGAGATTAAACAGTTTGGGTTTATATTCGCTAGAATTTAGAAGGATGAGAGGGGACCTTAAAATACGATAGGGATTGACAAAGTAAGCATAGACCAAACGTTTCCCTTTGTGGGGCAATCTAGAACAAGAGGTTACAGGTATAGGTTGAGAGACGGTAGATTTAAAACTGAGATGAGGAGGAATTACTTCTCATCGAGGGTGGTGAATTAATGAAACTTGCTGCTCCATAGCACGGTGGAGTCTGAATCATTAATAGTTTCAAGAAGGAGATAGTTATATTTCTGATTTTTTGAAAAAAGTGTTAAAGGGATATGGGGAACAGGTACGAAGGTGCATTTGAGGTTAGCCGTGATCTGATTGAATGACAGAGCAGGCGTGAAGGGCTGAACTGCCTACTTCTGCTCCTAATTCCTATATTTTGGCTGATCAGACAGAAATTTCATCCAGAGTGGTCAGGTTTCTGGTTGGGTTAGGCATTTCAATGGAAAGGTTGCAGTGAGGTTACAATGAGGCCCAGGAAGTAAAATAACCTGGATTTATTTTTGGCTGCAAGGATGCACTTTACACTCAAACCAAAACTTACCCACTGAAAAGTGGTCCAGAATTAAAATCTGGGCTATGTCCCTCCCTTTTTCTCTCTCTGTCTCTGTCTAAACTTCCCTCACTGTCTGTTTGAACTTTATTTCTCTAACTGAACTTCTCTTTCTTACTTTACTTGAACTGTTCATCCTTTTATTGACCTGAGGTTCACTTTACTGTTTCTTTCCTCTCAGCCATGGCTCAGTGGTGGCATTCTCACCTCTGCAAGAAGCTTGTGAATTAAGCTATATTCCAGATAGACTACTACTTCCATGTTGTACTGAAGGAGCACTTAATCTTTCGATGGGCCATCTTTCAGCTAAACCAAGGTCCCATCTATAAAATAGATCTATAGATCTATTTTACATCTACATCAAGTAGATGTAAAAGATCTCATGAAACTGTTTGAAGGAGACCAGATGAGTTCTCTTGGTGTCCTCACCATAAACTACCATCATCACCAAAACTGATGATAGGATCATTAATCTCACAACTATTCATGGGACCTTACAAATTAACTGCTGTTTCTTTCCTTATAGTATAACTTCAAGAAATATTTAATTCACTGTGAAGCTCTTGGGACATCTGAAGTGATATTTAAATACAAGTTCTTCCTTTTGTTCTTTCCCTTTCATTCCCCATTACTTCTCATTCCCACCATCCCCCCCACCCCCTCAATCCTGGAGAGGTGGAAGATAGAGATGGGCAGAGTTGGTGTTATTAGCATTTTAAGATCAAAAGCCTCATGCTGGTGAAGAGTATCTGTAACCCCAAACATGATGTGGAGATTCCAGCATTGGGCCGGAAGTAAGTAGTCTTACAACACCAGGTTAAAGTCCAACAGGTTTATTTGGTAGCACAAGCCACAAGCTTTCAGAGCCTGCTCCTTCATCAGGTGAGTGGGAATTCTGTTCACAAACAGGGCATATAAAGACTTGATTATCCATAAAGACTCGCATTCCATTATTTTGTAAATTGAGTTTGTGTCTTTATATGCTCTGTGAACAGAACTCCCATTCACCTGATGAAGGAGCAGGCTCTGAAAGCTTGTGGCTTGTGCGACCAAATAAACCTGTTGGACTTTAACCTGATGTTATGAGACTTCTTACTGTGCTTATCCCAGACATGATCAGAGTCTGAACCAGGCATTGTGGAGTTTATGTAACTGCAGCTTCTGTTTTGCTGCCTCTTTGCTTTTGGTGTGGATCCTATTCACACTGTTCTTTCATTGCTCACTTCTGCCTCCACTGTTTTTACCTCTGACTTACCAGGATGTCAGGTGGGGCACTGGGGTTGGTTCAGGCATTTGAAATAACTCCTCAGAAGCCAGTGTCCCTTCACCAGATTCCCTTTATTTACAAACTTATCTCCATTCCTAAGAGTGCTTCAGGTACAAAGTCAGAATCCAGAGTGTCAGTAGCTCTGACACTCTTCAATATGTATACAGACTCCCTGATTGGGTAGTCAACCATTACCTCAATCACGGAGCTCATACTCCAAGAGGCCAACCTCACGGGGCTCACTGAGGTTATTATAGGGTTGTTAGCCATGCCACTGTTGATGAACATGGACTAAGTGCATTAATTATAGCAGAAACTCCAAAGGTTTAAAACAGAAAAAACACCCAGACTGGGAATTCAAACAGATAAAACCAGCTCACCATAACTGGGGAAGCAATTGGTGAGGAAGAGGAGTGCAAATTTGCAAAAAAAATGTAAATTTATGACTGGATGGCCATGCCAGTTCATTCTCTCATAATACAAACAAAACTGCTGTGGCAATGAAGCACATGTATCAATGAATATTTTTCTTTGCATTTTTATGTGTACACTGCCCTACCCTGGCGGAGTGGAGGTGTGTGTGTGTGTGTGTGTGTGTGTCACTGTCAACAGTATTCATCAAATGTGCTTCAGACACTATAGCTACTGATCTCCAATCGCTGGCATCATATAGCTTTAACCTTAAATACACCAGGAGAAAGGCTGTTGTGATAAAAAGAACTAAAAAAAAACCGGGAAACAGGCCCTTCGGCCCAACGAGCCCACACCGCCATTTTAACTTTACCAGTCCCCCCTCCACCCATGACCCTTATCTATGCTTATGGCATTCCACATTGAGGGAAAACTGATTTAGGGACAATTTATTACCTCCAATCAGCCTAATAGCACATCTTTGGAGTGTGGGAGGAAACTGGAGCACCCGGAGAAAACCCACGCAAGCATGGGGAGAATGCGCAAACTCCCACAGACACTGGCCCAAATCCATGTGTCTGCACAGCAAACAGTGATATTCACTGAGCTGTCGTGTTGCCCAGCATCTGGTCCAGTTTAAGCGTACACTGACGACATGAAGTACTAGGCTATTCTCGAACATCCAAGATCAGCCCTTGTACGACCCATCGCGTGTATGCCCCTCGTTGGACAACAAGGCGGACCAACTTAAAAGCCTGTGAATCTGGTAACCTGTGAAACCTGTAATCTTACACAAAATATTGGAACAATGGCCATTCCAAAACACTTCAACTTTTAAAATACAAACAGAAATAGCTTATATTTTTTAATCAAAATGTTTCACAACAATGCAACAATGAAAAAACATTTCTTAATGGCCCCGAAATTCCATGGGGTGGCAATTATTTTCAACTCCCACTCTGCTCCTTTTTATTCACCTTAGTCTGGAGCTGCATATTTTTTGCCTGGACTTCCATCTGGACTTGCTCAGAAATGTGCAGTGTAGCTACTCCTGGATTCTTTCCTGTGCAGGATTATCAGGGGAAATGAAGCTATGCCCTTTTTACGGCACTAGCCGCTATAAACCGGTAAATTTAAAGTTCTCAGCCACTGACTGGAGTAAAAGTAAGATAAGTGGGTAGGTTGGGTTGCTGGAGGTGGAAGGATGAGAATGCAGGGTTGGATGGTCGAGGGGTGGCCATGGTTGGGAGCATGTGGTGGGGAGAAAGGGGAGACAGAGGGTGATCTGTAGGTGGGGGGTCAGGTTGGGTGGTCAGTGGGTAGGTGTTGGGACTGGGGTTGAACACTGGTCGTGGAGGTGTGGGGATGGGGGCAGCGGGGTTGAGCACTGCTGTGAGCACTCAAGTGCTTTCACACTCTAGCTGATTTACTGAAGAGTTATGCTGGTTTTATGCTTGCTATAACAAACTCTTAAATAAATGCATGTAAAAACCAGGGTCAGCAAAGATCTCAAGTCTGCGTGGTTCTGATCAAACACTAAGCAATCTGGGCAGGTTAAAACTGGCAGTCAGAAGTTTGAACTTCCCACCTAAGTACCAAGAATGTGCTTACATCAAGAATTCTGATGGGTGCTGTGTGTATCTCTGGGTTCCTCCATTCTCCAACTATCCAGAGACTGGTTAATCAGGCCAATATTTTCACAGGCCTTTGTACCTTTGGATAACCTGTTGTGTATCAATATGGTTTGTAAGCAAGATGGAAATTCACTTAAACACTTCAGTAGCTGCTCAAAGTGTCATGGGATCCCATAGCATAGTTTTATTTTACACGTAATCATTGCCTCAACAATTTACATGTCATAAGTGCAGTAACTAAGCCACAGATGAGAATTCTCATTTTCTAATTTGAAGGCTGAAGTTAAAATAAACAATTTATGCCGCCAGTAGATCACACAACGCAGTATTTTTAAAAAATTATTCAAGTTTTGACCATGTGGACTTCAACAACTCCAAAGGTTTAAAATTGGAAATTCATTCAAATGGCTATTCAGAGTGGGGAAAAACTGTTCTCCTAATATTTTAGTAAATGCTATGAATTGAATTGAATTTATTTATGTGTGAACTTTATGGTAATGGGGCACGTGGTGGCGAAGTGATAATGTCACTGGACTATAAATCCAGAACATCCACCAGTTCAAATCCCACCGTGACAGCTAGTGGAATTTAAAATCAATTATTAAAATACGGAAGTAAAAAAGCTAGTCTCAGTAAAAGTGACCATGAAACCGTTGCCAATTGTTGTAAAAACCCATCTAGTTCACTAATGTCCTTTAGTGAAGAAAATCTGCCACCCTTATCTAGTCTAGCTGAAATATGACTCCAGACCCGCAGGAATGTGACTGACACTTAAATGCCCTCTGAAATAGCCTAGCAAACCACTCAGTTGCATTAAACCTAGACAGAGTCTACAAAAAGAAATGAAACTAGACAGACTTAGGCACCAGTAATGGCAATGGCAAACCCAGCCTTGTAAACCCCAAAAATATTCCTTACTAACCTCTAGAGGCTTGTGCCAAAATTGAGAGAGCAAGCAACAACTCTCCACTTGCCTGGATGAGTGCATCTCCAACAACACTCAAGAAGCTTGACACCATCCAGCACAAGTATAGCCCACTTGATTGGCATCGTTCCATCACCTTAAATGTTCACTCCCTCCTCCAACAATGCAGTTCTATAAAATGCACTGCGGCAACACATCAAGGCTCCCTTGACAGCAACTTCCAAATCTGAAACCTCAATCATCTCAAAAGAAAGGGCAGTAGATACATGAGAACGCCTCTGAGTTCCCCTGCAAGACACAATATTCTGACTTGGAACTATATTGTCATTCCTTCATTGTCACTGAGTCAAAACTGTAGAACTCCCTTCTTAACCGCATTACACGTGTACAATATGCAGTTGTTCAAGAAGGTGATTCACCACCTCTTTCCCAATAACAATTCGGGATGAGCAGTAAATGTTTGCATAGCCAGTGATGCTGATACCCTGTGAAAGAATTTTTAAAAAAACTTACCTAAAGGGCTGGCATTAGGAAATAGAGAAGTAAAGTCTTTTTTCTTAATGTAGGGTAAGGTACTGATATAACTTCGAGCCTAAAAATGAAAATAAATATCTTCAAGATTATAAGAAAGCCATAAATTATTTAATTTTATGTTACATTGGAACCAGCTTGAAATTTTAATGGGGAATACTCCAATGTATGGAACAAATGAGCTGACAGACTGTCAAAAGACTGAGAGAAGACAATTGAGAAAAAGAGTTACTAAGGAAGAAATCAGCTTTTGGGAGAGTGTGTAAAGAGAAATATTGAAAATTAGCTGAACAGCAAAGTGAATACAAAATAATTCAAACATTTAAAACAGAAAGAAATAGAAGAATAGTGTGGTATGAAGATATACTACATTAGAGATTAGTGAAGCAATGAAGAAGAACAACTTAAGAACATATGGAGACACATGCATTAAGTATAAATTAAATTGATTCAATCAATCTGAAAGTACTGAGCAAGAGATTTTTTATGGACTTAATCACTGATCTGGAGAAAATCGCCCCCAGAACTGCTCTGACTTTGCAAAGTAAATCTTTTGCACAGGTTTCTGCTCAAACTCATTTACATTTTGCTGAATGTAAAATCTGCCATGAGCCAATGTAATGAAGCAATATTTCAGACTGCATCTTTTTAGATATTGCATTAGAAGTAATTCAATGTGATTTTTGTATCAACCTGCTGCAATTTGATCAACGCAGCTGAAAATTAGTGCATCTCAAAAATAGGCATTTTTACTCAGACTGCTTAGTTTACCAGTTGCGAATACCACAATTTTAAATAACTGTAAAAACCTTTTAAAAACTATACAGAAGCATTTACTAATTACATTGGTAAACAGCATTTTAGCCAGTTTCTTTGTAAATTAGAAGTTAACACTTCAAAACTTTTAAAATATGTCTGCTTGTGCTTTGTGCCTAACATGGCTTAATTTCAAGAGCCTCTTCAAAATCTTGAAAATCGGCGCAATTAGCAGAAACCTGCCACAATTATCAATTCAATCTGGTGCATGATCAGTTTTGTAGGTACGATGGAGGTTTCCAGTAACATGTTTTTAAATCAGTGTAAAAAATTGTGGGAACTGGATTTGTGTTGGGCATAGGTTTGCCCTTGAAATTCCTTAATCTTTTGTATGATTGGGCCAATTTTGAAGGAATTGTGCTGAAAATATCAGTGTAATCTAACTTAAACTTCAGGTTCTTGTATAGTGATTGATGTTTAGAATTTGGGGGGTGTGAGGGTAGGTGGAGGAAGAAGGGAGGCCCAATGGCTAACCTTGCAATTCTTAAGGAAAGCACATTGACTAACCTAAAAGTGGCTCTGTTCAAACCAAATGCTAAAGCACTGTACATAATTATTATAGTGTCCCCCTTAAAAATTTAAGAGAACTTTGTAAAATACATTAATAATGGGACAAAGCACTTCAAAACTTAAATGCACCAGATCAAACTGAATGCCATGCACATTTTGTAAAATCACTGAAATGTTACATTACCTCCATGCTGTCTAATTTTTGAATGAAATCAGTACCAGGCGTTCCTGTTATCTTCATAATCTGTGCTAGCTGATCAAGGTCTAGCTCTTTTGGTCAAGAATCAAATACTGCTCTTAAAACAACCATTTATCAGATACTTAATTTGTCTATAATTGTTAATAAAGCACATTAAATGAAAATATTCTGACTCCTGGCACACAACACATTTACTATAGTAATTCAATAAAGAGAATGATTCACAAATGGGACCAATTAGCCTAAAAGACTTCTTGCAAAAAATAAACATCCAAATTAAATAAAGCACTTGAACAAATAAGAAATACAAAACGTACAGAAAACAATTAATCAAAGTTCTAACGTAAAGAAATGAGATAAAGGAAACAATTAACATTGGCATCAGAAAACACATTTCACATGTCCAAAAGTCAATGGTGACATATTTCTCAGTGTTTCCCACTGTCTTGCATTCTCAAGTTGATAGCAGTTTACAGCACCAATTTATTCCACCCGTCTGCAGAAATCATGGACTCCTGTTCAACTACGAGTTTCTACGTTTCTGAAGAAAAATAGAGGAAGATTTCCCCCCACAAGGAATTCTTACCCCACTTTGCCCCAGTGTCTGGTTGGATGCTGATTCAGATTCAGGCTGCATTTACACTTTAATTGCAGCATTGGTACAAAGCAAAATTTCTTCACGTCAACCCAACAGTTGTACATAGAACATAGAACACTACAGCACAAACAGGGCCTTCGGCCCACAAGTTGCACCAATCATATCCATACTTATCAGGCCATAGAACTATCTATAACTCTCAATCCCATTAAATCCCATGTACTCATCCAGAAGTCTCTTAAAAGACCCCAGCGAGTTCACCTCTACCACCACTGACGGCAGCCGACTCCACTCACTCACCACCCTCTGAGTGAAAAACTTACCCCAACATCTCCTCTGTATCTGCTCCCCAGCACCTTAAACCTGTGTCCTCTCGTAGCGACCATTTCAGCCCTGGGAAATAGCCTCCGAGAGTCCACCCTATCTATACCTCTCAACATTTTATAAACCTCTATCAGGTCGCCTCTCAGTCTTCGTCTCTTCAGGGAGAAGAGACCTAGCTCCCTCAACCTATCTTCATAAGGCATGCCTCCCAATCCAGGCAACATCCTTGTAAATCTCCACTGCACCCTCTCAATAGCTTCCACATCCTTCCTGTAGTGAGGCGACCAGAACTGCGCACAAGTGGGGTCTGACAAAGTTGCAACATTACCTCCCGACTCCTAAACTCAATTCCTCGATTAATGAAGGCTAGCACACCATATGCCTTCTTGACCGCATCCTTGACCACATCCAGTTGTGCTGTAAGTGTTAGTAAATGGTCACTCTTCATGTGTGGGTTTAAGCAAAGAGTGAATGGTTACTTAACCACAGGAGATCATACTGCCAAGCCAAGCTGTCCCCATCAGACATGCACACAATTCAGCATCAATCGTTTTACAGTAATCTACTGTAGGAATACTGGCTAATGTGTTCCTTCCATATCCAGGGGCAATAACAAAAATTGCTGCACCTTCAAGGTAGATCTATCACTTAAATCAGCATAGATCAGATATTTAAATATCTTCAAGATCTGTATGGCCTACACTCGGTGCATGAGTTACATCACCAGTGCTGGATAAAGGATACAGTCTTTCCCTTTGAACAGTATTTTGCCCGTGATCATTTCAGCAAGAATACAACCAATTGACCAAATATCAACTGAAATTGAAAACAAAAAGGGGAAAAGTTATTATCGACATTTCTCACAAAATAAACAAATATTACAATGTATTGGACCACATGTTACATGCGGATACTTCAACCCAAGTTAATGAAGTATATATAATCTAATACAAATCTGGGCCACCCACCTTACCATCCTAACCATAAACATTTATCCACTCCATTCATTAACATTAATACTGGATCTTGAAACTTAGCATACGGCAACTAGTGTCATAAAAAGAGTGGCCTGTATTCCCCCTGACACAGCGTTCTGCATTTCTGAAAAAGCCAGGCATGGAAGGTCCTGGAAGAAATGCAGAACAGTGTCAAATCGGGAGAATTTTTGTGTGGAGCAGCAATCCAACGATGGTTGCTGCTCCTCAGAGGATCTGGGTCATATACTTTTAATACACTACAGAAGACCATATGTACAATAAAGAATAACAATTTTTTATTTAATTGCAGAACTTTAAACTCATAATTTTACAAAACAAAATATATCAATGTGAGAAACCTGTAAGCAGAAAAGTTTAAATGCCTAAACTAAAACACATTCTTTTGTTCATAGACTTGACTATTCCAGTATATCCCTGGCTGACCTTCCAGTCCCTACCCTTTGTAAATGAGATATTCTAAAGCTTTGCTGCCCACGTCCTAATTCACAGCAAACTCTGTTCACCCATCATCCCTCCGCTCACTGACACACATTGGTTCCCAGTTAAACAACAACAGCTAAGCTCTGATGTGTGCCCACACTAAGGGGTGAATCTTCTTTCATTAGCAGATTTTCCTCAGGGAACCTTTATTGTATATTCATAGAGGGCTCCAAGCACCATTAGTGCCCTTTATGGACCAGTTACCTCTGGAGTTACTGAATAAATTCCACAGCAGCCAACCCACCACCACATTGTCAGGGGAACTTGAGATGGGAAACTAAATGCTCTCTTGCCATTCTCACCACCAACCTCAAAATGTTGTTGTTTTTAAAAAGCAGCAGGATGCCCTGCAGGGGACTGCAGCATATCACAGATATGTTCTTTTATTGTTTATCTGCCTGTCAGCCATATAAATAAACATTAAAAATATTGGCATCCATATCCAACAGAATGGAGTTGAATATCAATGATTTGGGATTGGATCTGCCACAAGCACTCGTGGCAGCCTTTTGTTACTGGTTCTGTAAGTCTGCATTATATTAGTGTCTCAAACCCTAATGAATGCAAAGAATGTTATCCAAGAGTTAAGATAATGAAGGGGCTAGATAGGGTAGAGGTAGAGAGATTCTTTCTACTTAGAAAGGAAACCAGAACTAGAGGGCACAGCCTCAAAATAAGGAGGGGGGGAGCAGTTTAGAACAGAGTTGAAGAGGAACTTCTTCACTCAAAGGGTAGTGAATCTCTGGAATTCTCTGCCCATTGAAGTGGTGGAGGCTACCTCGTTGAATATGTTTAAGTCACGGGTAGACAGATTTCTGATTGATAAGGGAATTAAGGGTTATGGGGAGTATGGGCGGATAAGTGGAACTGATCCACCAGATCAGCCATGATCTTATTGAATGGGGGGGCAGGCGCAAGGGGCTAGATGGCCTACTCCTGCTCCTATTTCTTATGTTCTTATGAATCAAACAGGATATGGGATAAAATAGGAGAGGGAACAAAAGTGGTGCAATCCCCTCCAACCTCACAATCCTCTGAGATATCTGTACTTTTAAGTTTTGGCCCCTTGGGAATTCCTGACTTTGAGCACTTCACCATCGGTGTTTTCAGCTTCCAAAACGTTGGAACTCCCTCCCAAAATACCACCTCTCTATCTTTCTTTAATATTTTACTTCAAATTTATCTCCTTGATCAACCTTTTTCTCATATTCCCTAACGTCTCTTTACAAGGCTCAGTACCAAATTTTGTTTGATAATAGTCCTGTGAAGTGCCTCAAGATTTTTAATACATTAAAAGGTATTATTTGACTATAAGTTGCAATATTTTGTCTTTACAGAGGTTGACTAACCTGCTGTGTATTTCCAACGCTATCCATATTTAGCTTTAATCTTATTTGGTTATGTGTTTTGAACATCTATACAAAATAAGCTTCACTCATGCCATGACACAACTACTTTGAACTAGGAAATAAATTCTTTTTTTGCAATTAAACATTAAGGGACTCAGCACTTCAAATGAAGGCAGATGACATTACATCTGTATTATAAACTAGCAACATTGCCAAAAATGACGGGATACCAGGAACTGAGCATTTTAAGCCTTCAAGGACCATTACGTCTTAAACATAACACTTCTTTTTACTGTGTGCATCACTGAACCATTGAATCTTAATTTTATGGCTTATGGTTCATGAAACATTTTTGTTAGTCAGATGTACACCACACACCCCCACCTCCCCTACAAATCTAACTTTGTGTTCACTCAGTTAGTTACGTTTTGCTAATAAACCTTGTTTGCACTCAGTAGCTAATTCAGTTTCAAATAATTTCAATAGCATTACAGAGTACTGTACGTATTTTAACAAAAAAAAATCAATTTTCTTTGTTACACCAATAATGCTCATCATCTTACAATAACAAATTCTTACCAATGCTAGAAATCTGTAAACAGAAGGGTTTCACGCCTAAACTATTACACACAGTCTTTTATTCGTACAAGTGAGTATTCCAGTATACTCCAGGCTGCCATTCTACATTTTTCACAAAACTCTGCTGCTCAAAACCTACCTAATAGCAAGTCCTGTTCGCTTTTGACCGTTCTGTTCACTAACCAACATTGTCTCCAGGTTAAGCAACGCCTCAATTTGAAAATTTCAGACTTGTTTTCAAATCCCTCTATGATCTTGCTCCTCTCCATCCCTGCAATCCTCTCTAACCGCACAATCCTCTGAGACATTTAGACTTTTAAATTCTGGCCCCTTGAGAATTCCTGACTTTAAGCACTTCACTATCGGTGTTTTCAGCTGCCAAAACATTGGAACTCCCTCCCAAAATACTACCTCTATCTTTCTTTAATATTTTACTCCGAATATATCTTTTTGATCAACCTTTTTCTCATATTCCCTAACATCTCTTTACGAGGCTCAGTATCAAATTTTGTTTGGTAACAGTCCTGTGAAGCACATTGAGATGTTTAATACATTAAAGGTACTATTTGAATATAAGTTGCAATATTTTGTCTTTACAGAGGTTGACTAACCTGCTGTGTATTTTCAACGCTATCCATATTTAGCTTTAATCTTATTTAGTTATGTGTTTTGAACATCTGTACAAAATAAGCTTCACGCATGCCATGACAGAACTACTTTGAACTGGGGGAATAAATTTTTTTTTGCAATTAAACACTAAGGGACTCACCACTCTGAGCATAGTGCCTCCAGTTCAGGATGACCTCAGGTGCACGGTACCACCGCGTGACTACATAACCTGTCATCTCCGAGTCCGTGTGTCTAGCAAGACCAAAGTCAATGATCTACAGTGTCAGAAAAATATGCAATAAAAAGATCCAATTTGAAACATTTCTTTCTGGATAATTCAAGGTTTTTTTTTACAAAAAGGATAAGTACAAATGAAACCAATGGGCCTGTACTCTTACCATCAGTCTACAATCATATTACATTTTTCAGTTAAACTAATTGAAATCTGAAGTTACAAATTTGAAAAAAATCCATTTAAAACATCTAGATATTAGACAAAATAAAATATATTTAAAACTGGTCAAAGAAAATCAATTACCTTCAAACCACAGTCTTTATTTATAGCCAAATTACCAGGTTTCAAATCCTAAAAGCAAAATAAAATTTAACATAAATATAAAAGTCTTTTGGTACAATAATAAATACTTCAATTATAATATTTGGTCAGTGACCAATAACTGAGTCACAATTGTGAGCTGCTGTCTGGTTATTGCAATATTTTTCCTTGTGTTTTATTTCCTCAGAAGGTAATTGGTGTCAATTAACTATCAAATAATTCTAGGAATATATGAAAAACAAAAGAGTGATATGAATCCTTTCCCATGTTTAGCACTCTTGGATCTGAATCAACAATGTGAACGCTACTGCAATTGCCTTCGCCATTTAAACCAGGTCTGGTTTTTAAGATGGATGTCAAAAGCTGTAGGTGCTATCTGCTATGAACATTTTGTTACAAATGCTGGACTTAATAAGAAGGTTATGTTTTAAATTGTCTTCCTTTACGCAAGGTGAAATGGAATAGTTTGGAGAGGGGTTGGGACCAGTATCTGCTCCAAAGACATGTCCAGGTGACCTCACACTGAATCCATGTGGGTACAAACTCTTGTGACCTGTTTATTATAAGCACAGTAAGAAGTCTCACAACACCAGGTTAAAGTCCAACAGGTTTATTTGGTGTCACAAGCTTTCGGAGTGCTGCTCCTTCATCAGATGAGTCAGCAGAAGAAAAGGTCTGCTTTGGGTTCATCATCAAGCAGAGAGCTGGTAAGGACTGACCCCTATTGGAGGAAATAACAACTGTTGAGTTAAAAACCAAGGGATCACAAGAGGATACCCTTGCTACTGGAAGTCCATTTAATTATGCTCAGAAGATTGATTGAAGGGGACTTTGTTGAAAATTTGATCATTTCAAACTGACATTACATTTGGTTTCATTTGCCACAATTTTGTACCCGCAAATTATAATTTGGGCACAAAGTCTCACAAACCTCCACCTCCCCCCACCTCCCCCTGCCAGTCACATAACAAGTTTCTCCACACAGGAAGGTCAGGAACCTAATTTCAATAAATTGTAATATAATTAAAAGAGATTAGGGATTTCCTGCCAGAATGCATGCCCCAAAACTCCCCCCCCCCCCCAAAATATTTGGAATTCCCCTCTCACCAGCATGATGTCATGTTTGTGAGATTTACAACTGCTTTTGCAAAACATGAACCAGGCGAAGAGACCCTGCCAGGGGCGTATAGGTCAGTATAATCCCCGGGGAGAAATGGGCATGCCCAGGCTGTACTCTGGCACTACCCCTTGGTGTAGTGCAGGGGGCCACACAAAATTCAGCCCCTCAATCTTTTAACTGTTGCCACCAAAATCATGTTGTTATCTTTATTAACTCTCCCTATCATTGTAGGTGGTAATTTTCAACATGTGAGAAGTAACTTGTTTTCAAAAGAAAATACCTTCAGCAAATTTTTTGTTCTTATGGTTTCGCTATTGTACGTGTCCTTGATCACAAGCAAATAAAAGACAGGATATATTGTAATTATGTAATCTGATAAACGCGTCCAGATTATTAAGGTTTTGTACTCATCAATGCACAAGCTGCTGATTCTGCTTTTATGCTTTAACAAACACAACAATCACTGTTGCTACTAGAAACAGCCTTGGTCGTTCAAAACACTAGCAAGGAAGTGCAGAGTCAATCTTTTTTTAAAAAAAGGGTGTGTTAAAGCATTGCTCCACATACCAGTCATACACTATGAAAGATTAAATAACAGTATAAATTACTTGCTTAGGTAAGCATTCTCTTTAACCAAATGCCTTGGCAAACCTCATCAGTTTCTCATTCTCTTGCTGCCACAGCCTTTCCTGTCTTTCCATCACCCTTACCCTGCAAACCTTCCTCTCTATATTTTTGCTCTTTTATCTCTCTACTGTCGCTGGTGTTCAGAACATTCCTCGCATGCTTGTTCTGTGTTCCAAATGCATTAATATATATCTCAGTTTGTTGAACTAAGGCATTATTCATTTCTGGAGCTTTAGAATTGTGGACCTTTCAGTCCTTCTTTCCTCCTCACATTTTCATCTTTTTAGGATTCAAGTCAGCATTGCTTGAATCAGGTCATCTTGATTTCCTTAAAATGAACCTGTTTTGTTTTAGAGACTAGTACAATGATAAACAAGTATTTTATCAAAACATGTCATCTATATCATTAATTTGAAGGTGATGTGCAAATATTGTTCCAAATATTCCCCCTCTATCAACTCATTGAAGACAGAGACGTTATATGGAAAGAATTGGGCTAAATCTCAAAATTGGTGAGTAACTTTTTAATATTTCATAATAAAGTGGGGAAATATATGATTTCATTTTCAATCACCTTAAACCATATTTACCAGAGCATTAGAAACTCCTCTGTTTAAACAAGCCAGTCATTTGATGGAGACTGAAATCCATTGCCTTAGGCTGGGAAGATAATTAGAAGATGCAGAAAGCAAATAAGTGTTTCTGAAAAATATACGTCAGGTAGTATAACTAACAAATACTTTTGGCAGAAGTGTGCTGGTGAATTTCAATACATAAGTCTTGTGTAGGTGAACGGGATTGCTAAGACTGGCACATGGCAAGGTCTTGTATGTTGAGAATTGGCAAGGACAATAGAAATGTTTGGATATTGTAAAAACAGCTTTGCCAACATCTCAGGAATGCCTGAATAGATATAATAGAGAATAAATAACATCACAGTGATGCATTAAGGGTGTTCTTCTGAGATTGGGTTTGTGTCACATTGCTACAATGAGATAGAGTAAATCAGCAGGTTTGACAAGATACTCCCTGTCCAATTTTACTCTATATGCTATATCTAAACAAGTCTTTAAACTTAAAAGAATAACAGAAAAAATATTTCTTTGGTCGCTAAGAAATCTAATTGCTGTATTTGAACTGATTCAGCTCTTCCTATATATTCCTGCTTTTAAAAGCAACTCTATTAATGATTAAAACTGCTTAATCCTCTGAAGTGTGTTCAGACCTTATGTGCGGCTGAGTAACAATAAAAGGGTTAGTTGTTCAACCATGGCGTGTGACCTTCGAAAATGATGAGGAGTTGCCGGCGTTGGACTGGGGTAGGCACAGTAGGTAGTTTCACAACGGCAGCTTAAAATCTAACAAGTTTATTTGGTAGCATGAGCTTTCGGAGTGCTGCTCCTTCATCTCACCTGATTTATTTCTGCTACTAAATAAACCTGTTGGATTTTAACCTGATGTTGTGAGACTACTTACTTAGGAAATGAACTAGCTTCATAGCTAGCAGTAATCAGGTAGCCAAAGTATATTACTGTCCTTTTGAGTAGGTTGGTTTACGTGTTAAATGTAATCATCATCCCCTATGAAGCTGTTAAAAAACAACAAACAAGCTCTTTAGTAAGAGTCACCTGGAAAATCTAGTGGGTGCAACAGTGGAACCATTGTTGTAGCCCTTATTGGAAATGAGTTAAAGAGGGCACATGCCCCACAAATATGTGAAAAATATTTCGAAAGATTGCACAGGTGAGCAAGCCAATGGCAAAAGCCTCTGCCTCTTTCATTCTCTTTGGTAATATTAAAGATACTGCATAGTCAGTAACTCATCCCCTCTGTTCCAATGAAAGGTTGCAATATTTCAGACTATAAGGCAAGAACATTGAGTGGTTTCTTAAGCATCTTCCCTCACAGGAATTGAAACATAGCAGGATAGCTAAAGAGTAGCTGGCCAAGATTCCTGCTTGGAAGATGAGAGTGGAAAGATAATCTCAAAAGGTGTGTATAGTGACAGGAATTTGTCAGTGAACTTCCCACCCCATTTTCCCTACTGCTCTAATGAAATTAAGTGGTGTAATCAAAAAATCTTCATAATGATACAGTGCAGAAAGAAGCCCTTCGGCCCATCGAGTCTGCACCAACCACAATCCCACCCAAACCCTACCCCCATATCCCTACATATTTTACCTGCTAATCCCTGTAACCTAAGCATCCGAGTACACTAAGGGGCAATTTTAGCATGGCCAATCAACCTAACCCACACATCTTTGGACTGTGGGAGGAAACCGGAGCACCCGGAAAAAACCCATGCTGACACAATGAGAATATGCAAACTCCACCCAGTGACCCGAGCCAGGAATCAAACCCAGGTCCCTGGAGCTGTGAAGCTGCAGTGCTAACCACTGTGCTACCGTGCCACCCATAATGCCAGAGTCAAACCAATAGTCATTGAACACAGACTGTCTAGTTACAACTGTTATTCAATGTTACATCTAGTTCTCTAGGGTCATGCTACAGCAGTTGTAGTGGATATCACTATACATTCCAGATTTCAACTGACAGAACACACAATGGGTCATGTAAGCTTGAACTAAAAGCTAAAATAAAATTATACCGAAGCAAAGCAAATAAAATTTTTAGTTAGATTGTGTTTTACTTCATCAGTTTTAAATATATTTTTAATTAAAGATTTTTCCCATTTTTACAAATAATGCCACAAACTCTCAAAACTGGTACAGTATAGCTAAATCATTTTTCCACATATATAGACAGGAAAACACCAACATAGTTGTTTCAGATTATTCAGTGTAGCTGATGCTTCCCACCATATAAACAATGAAAGGATATTTCAGAGAAGGGGGGATATCAAGGTAAAGCCACGAGTATATGGTACAGTGGAGCATACCCTTATAGAATAATAGACAGAGCTACACAACTTATGGAAAACCTTGTAGGACTAAGTCAGACAATGTGGAACCTAAATATTTGAGATAAGTGCCCATACCTTCGAGAACATATCTGATATGGCTCAGAGCATCCAAGTCAAGAATTCCACTGGAATACATTTCACAATAATTTTATGCCAATTCTGATTTGAAGGAGACTTTATTGCTAATCCATGAGCAAAGGGTAGTTTTCCATGTGCAAATGTTAGGATACTGTACAGCCTCTTCCATCAGCATCACTGTTTTTATCTGGGAGATCCAGAATTAAGAGTAAAGGATCAAACTCTTAGACTATATTTGGACCCTTTTTTATGCTACTAAAGGATATTAAGCCTGAAGGATTTGATTTTGACACAGGACTGGAAGCAATGCAATAACCCCCTGTGCCCACCTTGGACTTCTGGCTCAACAAGGATACAGTAGGATCAAATCTGTGTCTTAAGCTTTGAGTAACGTGCAGCCAATATAACATTTTAAGCAAAGTCTCCTTTGATTTATTACAAATTGAGATTTTATTGCCACATTCTCAAATATGACCCCATGTCTGATTGTCAATATTCACTGCCAGCTCTTTATCCCATGACTACAGTGTCAAATGTATTCTCAGAGGATGTAGAGTATAAAGCGTCATAAAATTTGCTGATTAATTGCTTAGACTGTATAGAAATCAGCATCTTTTCCACCGGGAAAATCTTAAGCATCAAGAAGAAGGATAAAGTTTAAAGTTTATTTATTCGTCACAAGTAGGCTTATGTTAACACTGCAATGAAGTTACAGTGAAAATCTCCGAGCCGCCACACTCTGGCACCTGTTCGGGTACACTGAGGGAGAATTTAGCATGGCCATTGCATCTAACCAGCATGTCTTTCAGACTGTGGGAAGAAGCCGGAGCACTCGGAGGAAACCCACGCAGACGCAGGGAGAGCATGCAAACTCTGCACAGATGGTGACCCAAGCCAGGAATCAAACCTGGGTCCCTGGTGCTGTGGGACAGTAGTGCTAACCACTGTGCCAAAGTCCTTGAGTTGTCAATATCTATAAAAGGAGTATTTTGGGATATCAAACTGCTAACATAGCTGCTTAAGAGATAACAGGGAGGCACCATCACACATGTTTAAGGCGCTCCCTGTCATCCAGATCTTGTAAAAAAAACAGTTGTGCCGACTTTCCCTTTTCAAAGAAAAGGTAGAATCTTTTTTTAAATAGGATGATGGAATATACCAAGAGCAATTTTTTAAGTAGCCATTAAAGTACTGTCATTGCTTATTCCATCAAAGAGAATTCAGGATAATAACATAGATATAAGAATGGCTCATCAGCCAGAGATTCTTGCACCACACACCTCTGCCATCTCCAATTATACAGGAGGCACCATTGAAACAGAACAATGTATTTTCCCAGGATATGCGATCTGCCTGTACCTTAAATCAGAGATTCTTTGCCCCAAAATAACAGAAATACAATAAATACGCATCACCATTAGTTATAAGGGAGTTACATAAGAACATAAGAAGTAGGAGCAGGAGTAGGCCTTCTAGCCCTTCGAGCCTGCCCGCCATTCAATAAGATCATGGCTGATCTGAAGTGGCTCAGTTCCACTTTCCCGCTTTCTCCCCATAACCCTTAATTCCCTTGCCTACCAAAAACCTATCTACCCGTGACTTAAATATATTTAGCGAGGTAGCCTCCACCACTTCAACAGGCAGAGAATTCCAGAGATTCACCACCCTTTGAGTGAAGAAGTTCCTCCTCAACTCTGTTCTAAACTGCACCCCCCTTTATCTTGAGGCTGTGCCCTCTAGTCCTACTGTCCTTTCTGAGCGGGAAGAATCTCTCTACTTCTACCCTATCCATCCCTTTCATTATCTTATACGTCTCTATAAGATCCCGCCTCATCCTTCTAAACTCCAATGATTACAGACCCAGTCTATTTAGTCTCTCTTCATAGTCCAACCCCCTCATCTCCGGTATCAGCCTAGTAAACCTCCTCTGCACTCCCTCCAAGGCCAAAATATCCTTGCGCAAGTGCGGTGACCAAAACTGCACACAGTACTCCAGCTGCGGCCTCATCAGTGCCCTGCACAGTTGCAGCAAGACCTCCCTACTTTTATATTCAATCCCCCTCGCTATAAAGGCCAGCATCCCATTCGCCTTCCTGATCACCTGCTGCACCTGCAGACTGGGTTTTTGCGACTCATGCACAAGGACCCCCAGGTCCCTCTGCACCGTAGCGTGCTGCAGCTTTTCACCCTTTAAATAGTAATCCCTCCTACTGTTATTCCTGCCAAAGTGGATCACCTCACACTTGCTAACATTATACTCCATCTGCCAGGTCCTCGCCCACTCGTTCAGCCTATCTAGATCCCTCTGCAGACTTTCCACACCCTCCGCACTATTTGCTTTTCCACTCATCTTTGTGTCATCAGCAAATTTCGACACCCTACACTCAGCCCCCTCCTCCAGATCATCTATATAAATGGTAAATAGCTGAGGCCCCAGCACCGATCCCTGCGGCACTCTACTAGTCACCAACCGCCAATCAGAATAGCACCCATTGATACCAACTCTCTGCCTCCTACTAGACAGCCAATCCTCTACCCACGCTAACACCTTACCCCCAACTCCATGCCCCCTAACCTTCTGAAGCAACCTTTTGTGCGGCACCTTATCAAACGCCTTCTGAAAATCGAGAAACACCACATCCACCGGTTCCCCTCTATCTACCGCACTAGTCACATCCTCATAGAATTCCAATAAATTTGTCAAACATGACTTCCCCTTAACAAATCCGTGCTGCGTCTGCTCTATCAAACAACTCTTCTCAAGGTGCCTCGCTATTTCTTCTTTGATGATGGATTCCAGCAGTTTTCCAACAATAGACATTAAACTAACTGGCCTATAATTCCCTGCCTTTTGCCTGCTACCTTTTTTAAACAGCGGCGTAACATTAGCCACGTTCCAATCTTCCGGCACTTCTCCGGAATCCAGCGAAGTTTGGTAAATAATCACTAAGGCGTCTACTATCACCTCTGCCATTTCCTTCAGAACCCTGGGATGCATTCCATCCGGTCCTGGGGACTTGTCCACCATCAGTCCCGCTAGTCAATCAAGCACTACCTCTCTAGTGACAGTAATCGCATTCAGGCCCTCAACTCCTACCATCCTTCTATCTTTGACATCCAGCAAACTATTCGCGTCCTCCTCCGTAGTTTTCCTCACTAATTGTGAAGATTCATAGGGCCATACCCAAAACCTCTATATTCAGTCATTTACCCACTTGTTTGCCATGGCACTACTCATATTAGTTTTGATTAGAGTAAAGGATACAATACAATATATTCCACCATTATAAATGCAAGACTATAAGAAAATAATGGATAAGTATCATGCAGCCCTAGTGCCATACAATCCACACAGCGTACTCCCCAAACAAAAGGAGTACGCTGAAGGCTGCACTCCATTACAGATAAATGGATGTCCCTAGCTTCGAAAGGATAATAGGTGAAATTTGCCTCAGTGCTTACTTACTAGGTCTTCCCTGTCAATATGGTATGTGACAATATGGATCAGTATGGAAATATAACAACAGGGGTAAAGTCCAGGATTAACGATGAACTGCAGATTGTGTTTCCAAATTATTGCCTTCAGCGGAGTTTAGAAAGGTCAAAGCCTTGGTAAGATTGTCGAATTTCCTTGAGGATCCGTCGCATGTAACCCTCAGAATAGCAGGATTGAGCAAGGCATATTGCATTCCAATAGCTTTCTGATGTTTTCCAATGTCATTGAAACAACTGCACCTCTGTTGTATCGTCGCTGAGAAGTCTTGGAAGAACGAGACCTTCACTCCCTCGAAGAGCAAGATCTCACCATGTTTGGCTGCATCTAGTGCTCTTTGGCTGGAGGGTAGGCCTCTGCAACCAGACTCCTCAAATCTAGGCCTTGAGGGCACAGTGATTGAATCAGAATGCAGACTTATTCTTGAAGTGACTAGTCTTTTGCCTCTACATCCCGGACATCTGCACACAGTCCCATGAAGACAGATGGGCTGGAGACAGAGACATGACTGTGTTGGATTGGTGTTTGCAGATGGCACTTCAATCTTTGAACCTGCTAGCTGATGGTAAGAGGACAAGTTAGCGCATGACCTGCCAGGTGATTGGGAGAGATACTCGTTCATGCATAATTATGAAGCTCCAAGCATAGAATTGGGTGCAAGTTTATGCCATTCCAGCCAGCGGAAACATGCCACTGGAACCGCCCACCACTACAGTTAGACAAAAAGATGGAGAATTCTGCCCATTGACTCTCCATGTTCTTCCTATCAAAATGAATCACCTCACAGTTCTCTGCATTGAACTTCATCTGCCACATATCTAGCCACTCCATCAACTTATCTTTGAAGTTCTACAGTGTCCTCCTCACAGTTTACAATGCTTCCAAGTTGTATCATCCACAAACTTTGAAATTGTTCCTTCACACAAAGACTTAGATTATTAATATCCATCAGGCAGAGCAAGAAAAATATTCATTTACTATTACTTTCTGTTACCCACTACTTCAAATTCATATCCGCTTTGTTACTATCCCTTTCATTCCATGACATATTTCTCATATGTCTATTGTGTAGGACTGTATCAAGTGTCTTTTGGAAGTCTACATACATCACATTAACAGCAACACTCTTATCAGCCCTTACTGCCACCTCGTCAAACAAACTCCAGCAAGTTAACTAAATATGATTTTTCTTTAAGAAATCCATTGTGGGCTCTTAGTAATCAACACACATTTTTCCATGTGACTATTAATTTGCTCCCAAGTAACTATTTCTAGAAGATTTCCTGCCACCACAATTAAACCAACTAGTCTGTTATTGCTGGCTTATCCTTTCAACATTTTTTTGAACAAGGTGTAATGTGTGCAATTTTCCCAATCCTCTGGTACCTCCCACGAGCCGAGGGAAGACAGGGAGATTATGGCTAGTTGTCATAAGGAAGGGTTTTTTTGAAGCTTCAAATATGGTCTTAAATACTAGGGTCTACAATATTTTAAAAGCCTCATGGACTCTCTATTCCAGTAAATCACATCCCTTCTTGATAAAATGAAGCATACATGTGCTTTGCTTGCAAGACTTGAGAATGAATGAGAGAGCCACTTACAGCAAGCTAAACACAGGCACATGACAAACAAGTACAGTTCAATGACCAATATTAATCATTTCTATCAATTAAGTTAGCTGTATTTTTCTAATACATAATGAAATTAACATAACAAATGTGAGTCACTCTCCCTGCCCCTCACCCCTGCCACACGCCAACCTCCAGCCCCTGCTCAATTTAAATGGATATTGACAAACAAGAATGTTTTCTATTCTACACATAGAATACTGACAAGTGAAATTTTCTCCCAAACGATACAGCTTCTCTTTATTTTCTTCCCAATAACATTGATATTTAAAATCAGCTTACCCTGTGGATAATTCCAGTTGAATGAATATACTGAAAGAAAATGAATAGTATGTATCATAAATATTGTTATAACTAGTTCCATTAATTAAACATTTCTGTTTTATTCATAAGACAATCATAATATGAGACAGGACAAATTTAAAAAATCCAATTTAACTCATTCAAAACTCATTCACTTGCCGAGTTAAAACCATGCCCTGGTATCAAAATAGGAATGGAAAAAGCATCCATATAGCAAGCACATGATGTGCTGCACCAATATACAAATATTGCAGCAATATGCAAACATGCTGTGTTATATTGTTAATCAAGACAGTTTCAGAACCCCAGCTTGGTAGACTGGTTGCTCCTAATTCTGATCATTTGATTAGAAGAAAAAAGTAAAGCATGGCTACATCTCCATTGCTTTTCTATCTGTTTGAGCTGTCCTCAAAAATGTAGACAACAAGAATTCTTGCACTGACAGCATGCTCTCCCCTTTATCAGAAATAGATATAAAAAAGGCCTTTTTTAAAACAAAAATGAAACAGACATCATTTAGTCACTCAACATCTAGCCTGTAAATAGAAATTCAAATAGAATGAATGGTCACTATCTGAACCATGGTTATTGAACCACACATCTGACTTGCCCATGCTACCCTGGTACAAATTTTCCCTCCTGCATTCTCAAAGTGGTGTTAAAATTTTTTTAATTATGTTTTCTGATTACGTATTATTGTTACCCTAACATCTTAAAATTAAGCCCAGGGCATTATCAAAGATGATACAGCTTATGATTTTTTTTTCCCCTTGGTGCTATTTATTTTCTTCCATGTCACATAATATCCACCTGTACATTCATATCAAATGGCAAAGCCCTTATTTTGTGGGCAAATTATTTTTGTTCAATGTTTCAATGAGTAGCAATGACTCAAATTAACCTTGCATTTCTTGTCATTGCAGGTTTAGGTCCCACTGGAAATCAACACTCAAAACAGCATCAATGCAATAAATCTTCTCATGATACTGCCGAACAAACTAATCTATCAGCACATAGTTGTGTTATTACAATTCATCTGAGTCATAACTAGAACTCCAGCAAGTCGAAAGGGCACGCACATTCTCATAGATCTTGTTTTCCAACAGCATGTTTTCTGTTGATTGAGGACACAAAAACCTTTGTTACTAAAATCACTGAAAAACCTAACTTATTTGCTTTGGGCAAAATAAGAATAGGATAAAAGCACATTACTACAGATGCTGAAATCTGAAACCAAAACAGAAAATGCTGGAAAATCTCAGCAGTTTTGGCAGCATCTGTGAGGAGAGAAAAGAGCTGACATTTCAAGTCCAGGTGACCCTTTGTCAAAGCTAAAAGGCATAGAACATGGGAGATATTTATACTGTAGGGTGAGGGCATGAAAGATGGGTCATAGTCACAGAAACCAGGGGAAAAGACTGCTAATGGCAGTCCACAGAGAGAATAAAGGGTGTGAATGGCCAAATGGAAGAGAAGCTAAATTGAGAGGGTAAGCTGTGACAGATGAAGATGTTGGGGGATGGTGGAAAATGGATGGGACAGAGGTAAAATTTAGAAAATTTTAAATTTCCTAAAGGGGAAGAAAAGGGTAGGGAAGGGGGGATAAAGTAGGGGGAAAAGTAAAATTAAGAAAGACGATAAAGAAACAAAAGGCAGAGAACAGTAAAAAGTTAAATAAGATAGAATAAAATAAATAAAGAATAAGGATAGATGTGCACAGTATGTTACATTGACAAAAAAACTGACTATTAAAAATGACCATTTATGAACTTTATTGACCTTTATTTCAAAGAGAAGGGAGTATAAAAATAGAGAAGTCTTGCCAAAACTATACAAGGCATGAGTCTGACCACATTTGGACAGTTTTAGTCCCTTTATCTAGGTAAAAATGTACTGGCATTGGAGGCAGTCCAGAGAAGGTTCCCTGAGTCAATCCTAGATATGGTCAGATTTTCTTATGGGGAGGTTAAGTATGCTGGGCCTGTACTCACTGGAGTTTAGAAGAATGAGAGATGACCTTTTTGAGACACACACAATTCTCAGATGGCTTGACAGGGTAGATGCTGAAAGGTTGTTTCCCCTTGTGGGAGAGTCTGGGACCAGAGGACATAATCTCAGAATAAGCTGTCACCCATGTTCAAGGCTGAGATAGCTTTTTAATCAGTCAGGGAATCAAGGGTTATGAAGATAAGGCAGGAAAGGGGAGTTCAGGATTATATCCGATCAGTCATGATCTCACTGAATGATTAAGCAGATCCAACAGGCCAAATAGCCAACTTTTGCTCCTAAGTCTTACAGTTTAACTAAGTATCATAATTCTATTAGTCTTTTTCAATGACAAATGGTAGAGCCCTGTATAGACAAACCTACACACTAACAGATGCCCCATTTCAGTAGTCTTATACATCAAAGGTGAAAGTCAAATAAGAGGTTTGCATTCAATAAGAGAGAAATAACAACTTTTCAGGAATCCTTTAGCAAAAACATCATAGTTTAATAATACTAATGCTGTATATAGGCCAAATGACCTCTGTGATTCTAAGGTATCTGTGCCAGCTCTTTAATACAGCTATCCAATTCATTTTCCTGCCTCTTCTATACCAAGGTGCTATAAGTGTTGTAAATGTTTTTCAAGTATTTAGCCAAGGACTGACCCAATGACTCAATGTCACTGTAATATCTTATGCCATTCAGAAGATGCACAAAAGGCCACTTCACCTAATTCAAGCTACGCATTCCTACTTTTTCTTATTTAAGCATTAAATTAAATATTTTCATATGGAGTTCAACAGTTACTTTTAGTTTATATATTTATGCTACATAATGATTCTAAATAATGTTTCCAAAAATGTCTAAGTTATCAACTTTTTTATTTCTTACCTTAATGCCTTTTAATATCTGATATAAAAGATATTGAATTCTGTCTTCTGTCAGTCTTCCCATGACTTTGTTCAAATCAGCATCCATAAATGGCATAACTAGGTAGCTAAAATTAAAATCATTCAAGATAAACAGACCTTTTTTTACATAAAATAACTATTAGCTACACAAATTCAACCAAAGTATTCCAAGTAAATGTTGTGTTGCATGTGCTCAGATCCGTACAATTATTTAAAAATAACGTCAAGTACCTATCCTTTATTCAAGTGCCTAATGCAAGATGTATCATCATTTGTAACTGAAGAAGTTGGGTCCTCCATTTTCAGCTACAATAATCATCAAGTAAAGATTCAAAGGTGACATTTTAAGGACTGCAGGGGAGAAACTGCAACTGTGCCACCAGCTGGAACACAATAGACCCCGCATCCCCTCTCTTTTTCCTTAAAACATATACTTATTGTTGGCCATTGAGATATTGTGGCTATTCTGAGACAGGTTTTTCCATTTACCTTCATTATGGTTTATGGAGCAGTAGGCATGCCAGTGGCTTTGCCTCACTTCATGGCTCATCTTGTTCCAGATAGGTCAGAAGACAAAAATCTGAAATTTGGAAAGTGCTCGGAGAAGAAGCTAAAGAGAGAAAATACCTACATGGAAATTGAGGTGAGCAAGGACTGATAGCGAAAGTGATCTGGATGTGAAAGTGGAGGGTATGATCAGTAAGTTCACGGGTGACACAAAGATTGGCTGTGCGGTAAATGGCAAGGAGCAAAGGCTTTATTATAGGATATAGACCGGCAGAACAGTGGCAAATGGAATTTAACCCTAGAAAGTGTAGGGTGACGCATTTTAGGAGGACTAACAAAGCAAGGAAATACACAAAGAATGGCAGGACACTAGGAAGCACGGAGAACCAGAGGGATCTTGGGGTGCATGTCCAAAGATCACTGAAGGCAGCAGGACAAATAGATAAGATGGTTAAGAAGACATATGGGATACTTGACTTTATCAGCTGAGGCATAGAATGTAAAGGCAGGGAGGTTATAAAGTGCTCATTAGGTCAAGGCTGAAGTACTGTATGCTGTAAGTTCTGTCACCATGCTGTGGGAAGGATGTGATTGCAATAGAAAGGGTGCAGAGGAGATTCTCCAGTATGTTGCCTGGGCTGGAGCATGTCAGCTTTTGAAAAGAGGCTGGTTATGTTGAGGTTGTTTCCTTAGAGCAGAGAAGGCAGAAGTCCTGACTGAGATGTACAAAATTACAAGGTACATAGATAGGAGAGATACTAAGAAGTTTCCCCCCTAAATAGAGAGCTCAATAACTAGGGGGCATAAATTTTAAGGGGCAGGAAATTTAAAGGAGATTTGAGAAAAGCCAGTGAGTGGTGGTAAGCTGGAATTTACTGCCAGAAAGGGTGGTAGAGGCGGGAACCCTCACAACATTTAAGAAGCATTTAGATGAACAGTTGAGGTCGCGGGTGGGGGGGGGATTTTTCCTGTTGCCCACTCATAGCATACGGGAGGCAGACCATGCAGAGGTCCATTGACCCCAAGCAGGATTTTCCATTTTTGGAACGAATACTCTGAATATGAAGCTGAATATTTGTTAGGATATCATAGCTTAAACCTTACTAACATTTAACTTCATATTTGATTCTGGCAGTGTGAATAATGCTGTGTCTGTGATTGTTTCCTGTCACGAGACCTTAGTGTTTATTTTTGACAACAGCTCAATGCAATTTTGACCACGATGTTGTTTACGTTATAGATGTTTTCAGAACACTTACAAATCATTAAATTCATCCAATGTAAGAGCTGGTGTGAAGACATCAATGAGGCCAATAACCTGGAAATGAATGGTACAATATTCAGGCAGGATACATCTTGTAGTAACCACTTTTTATCAACTCCTGTGAAAACTAAATAAATTGTTATGATTGCAGTTATTTTTCTGTTTCTGAAACCTGACCACATTACCTCAACCTCAGGAAGATTATTAAAGGGCCGACAAAAATTTGTTTTCCTAACTATAAAGTTATCTGCAGAAAACCTTTCAAGTTACTGACCTTCCCTTTGTATGCCATTCCAAATTAGGTTTTCCGAGCTCCAGTTCCTGCTCACAGCCCGCCCTTTTCTCTTTATTTTCTAATTAAAAAACAAACTTTCTAGAATGTTTTTTTTTCATTTTCATTCTAAAGGTTTTGGGATTTTGACTTTTTAGTTGTCATCCTGGGGTTTATGTTTTTAAATTTATTTATTAATATCACAAGTAGGCTTACATTAACACCGCAATGGAGTTACTGTGAAAATCCCCTAGGTGCCAGCGGGTACACTGAGAGAGAATCTAGCATGGGCAATGAACCTAACAAGCAGGTCTTTCGGCCTGTGGGAGGAAATTGAAGCACCCGGAGGAAACCTGCACACAGAGTGACCCAAACCAGGGTCCCTGGCGCTGTGAGGCAGCAGTGCTAACCACCATGCCACCCTATCACACATAATGATGGACAAGACAGTGAACCTGTCTCAGTCATGTCCTATGGAAACGGATCAGGCTACCAATGATGGGAATGAGCAGATAAAATAGTTTCATTGGCATTGCATCAAAATAGAGGGTCTTGCGGGAAAATTGCCATTTTTGAGCAACATTCTTTTCTGTGGTTCCTTGAAAGGACAATTTAAATGCCCCAACAGCCCGTCTGCTTCTCTGTTTGCTCTATAAAGCAGTCTTCAGAACTGGTTTTCAATAGCAAAGGCAATTTAAGCTGCTGCACAATAATTCTTCATAATTTATAGTGAAAGGAAACCATTAATATAAATTAACAGATATTGATTACATGTCTACTCACCATATTGGTGCCCCTTGACATATTTGTCAGGTATGCAATGACCTTTCGAACACCATTATTCTTGCATTAGGTCCTTAGGAAACACAAGTTGATCTCTATTCTGGTTTGACTGCCTACATTTTTCACCCATCTCCTCGATGGGTGTGTCTGACAGAGATCTGGGCAATCCAAGAACAGTTGCTGAACTCGTTTAGTGCACTAAATTTGGAACGTATAATCTATTCTGCACTTCAGTACAACATAAAGTAGCCTGCATGGGGGCAGGTATGCCATATTTTAGATGAGACATTAAGCCGAGGCTCTACTTCATTGTTCGGATGCGCACAACAGATCTCATAATGCTCCAGTTCTCCCTTTGTCCTAGCCAATATTTATTACTGAGTGTGTGAAAACAGATGAACTTGACATTTATTTCATTTGCTGATTATGGACCTTCATTTGCCCAAATGATCTGTTGTGTTTGCCCATACAACACAGGTGACTACACTCCTAAAGTAATTTATTCACTATGAATCAATCTGGACATGCTAAGGTCACTACACGGTATAAATGCAAGTTTTTTTGCCAAATAATACTTATTCAAGCCTTATAAGACACAGAATAATAAACAGACATGCACAATATCCTTCCCTATCCAATTATTAAAAGTTCATTTTTATTAATGGATCGTAATGTAAGCAAAACCATGGTGAACCAGGGAATATATTCACTTACAATGACATAAGCTATCATTTTGTACACAATGTATTATAATATCATTGATCTTTCAGTGCTTTTTCCAAGGACATGAAAAAGCCTCCAGTCCATTGTATCTCATCTTGTTTCTCGTTGTTTCAGATATTTTTCTATTGCTTTCTGTTTTTCGCCATCGTCAAAATACTCAGTGGGAAAGTTTCCTGTAACAGGGCATCTAATTGCATCCATCAGGAGTTGGCCTTTCACCTTGTACCCTCTAGCTCAAAACATTTTTGCCCATAAAGTTGCCAGAAGTGTGAGCTGACAATCACACAACAGGGGGATTGGGGTTTCTGCGTGCATCATCTAAACCAATCAGATTTAAAGATTGGTAAATTAATAGAAGGAGGGATGAGAAGAAGGTGGAATTAGAGTGTGTGAATTCAATGTAAAATGAGGTACAAAAGATGAAAAAGATATGGGAATAAAAACTGGATAAGAGGAAGAGACAAAGAAAACAAAAACAAAATTTAACATTTTTACAATCACCCAAAAATATTCAAAACCTGTATCCACACTTGTTATAGCTAATATTCAGTGCCAGAGAAGTTGAGTGGTTGATAAGTACCCATTTAGCAACTGTGATAATTTTTATGAGTACATTATATATAAAACTATAAGATTGTTATGTTTTGCGATGCTCTCTTTAATTTTAAGGTAAAAGGAAGGAATGAAGATGGCCAGGTGACCTGCTCTAAATTCTGTCTAATAACAAGCCTGGGTTGCTACGGAGACAATGGTACCCAGGTTAACCTACTTGGGAGATGTTACAAAATGTTCATATCTGTAGACACTAGCAAGAGCAGTTGTGCTGACTATGGGAAGACTGTTAGTCTCCAAGTTCCACAGGGAGTTGTTAGGAATATCAGTTTTTACAAGCGGTTATACATTAAACTGCCTATTTAATTACATGTTAGAATGGAGTTGCGGTATCTAGAAGATAGCTAATTAGCCTGGATAAAAGATCTTAGATTGAAGACGCTGAGTTCATGGTGATTTAAAGAAAGCTGGAAGATTCCCCTGCTTGGGCTAGAGGGATGAAATCTCCAGTGTAATCCTTTCAGTGAAAGTTAAACCTGGGATTGGATGTTATCTGTCTATGGAAGCAAAAAAAAAGTAAATCCATTTGGTCCTGTTAAAAAGCTAAATGGTTTAAAGTTTTTTAAAGCTCATTTATTAGTCATAAGTAAGGCTTACATTAACACTGCAATAAAGTTACTGTGAAATTCCCTTAGTTGCCATACTCCAGCGCCTGTTTGGGTCAATGCACCTAACCAGCACATCTTTCAGACTGTGGAAGGAAACCTGAACGCCAGAGAAAACCCATGCAGACATGGGGAGAATGTGCAAACTCCACACGGGCAGTGATCCAGGCCAGGAATCGAACTCAGGTGTCTGGCGTTGAGGTAGCAATTCTAACCACTGTGCCACCAGTTTGTAGGGTGCCTAGCGAAGAGTGTTTAGACAATGATGCTTTTATTTATTACAATAAAAGTCTTAAAATTCTTATCATGTGATCCTTTCAGTCAGCCACTGGAAGATTGGTCTCCATGGGGATCATAACATGTTTTTGTTTTAAATTAATCTTTCATGGAATGTGAGCATCACTGTCTGGGCCTGCATTTATTGCGCATCCCTAATTGCCCTTGAACTGTGTGACTTGCTAGGCAATTTCAGAGGGCACTTTTGGCATCAACTACATTGCTATGGGTCTCAAATCACATTTAAGCCAGACTGAGTAAGGACAGCAGATATCCTTCCCTAAAAGAGATTAGTGAACTAGGTAGGTTTTTATGATAATTGACAATAGTGTCATGGCCATCAGATTTTGTTTTATTGAATTCAAATTCCACCAGCCATGGTGAGATTCATTGCCACAGCATGAACTTGGGTCTCTAGATTAGTCGTCCAGTGACAATACGACTATGCCACTGTGTCCCATTGTTGCTGAATTATCTTTAACAATTTAGTTAATAATAATTAATAATTGTTAAATGAATACTTATGCTACTATAAAAGAAATCTGCCATCGTAGGTAGGAGAAAGGACACCTGAAACAGTTGCAGTTTATGGTCCTATGGCTTTGACTGATGTCAGTGGCCGAAATAGGTAATTTACTGTGGGGAGGCAGTGGCATGGTGGTATTGTCACTGGATTAGTAATCCACAGACACAGGGTGATGGTCTGGGGACCCAGGTTCAAATCCCACCACGATAGATGGTGAAGTTTGAGTTCAATAGAAAAAATCTGGGATTAAAAGTCTAATGATGACCCTGAAACCATTGTCGATTATTTATAAAAAGCCATCTACTTTCCTAATGTTGTTTAGGGAAGGAAATTTGCCCTCCTTACCTGGTCTGGTCTACATGTGACTCCAGATCCACACCAATGTGACTGACTGTTAAATGCCCTCTGAGGTGGGCAATAAATGCTGGCGCAGCCAGGGATGCCACATCCCATGAACGAATAAATGAGAACTTGCAGGACAGAGTGTTGACCTCCATTCTGTCACAGGCAGGTCATCTCCATGGCTCAGCCATGTTTTAGTCTCAAGAGAGCCCACGAACCAACTGGAAAATCCCAGTCAGCATCAATAATGTGGCCGTGAGCCTACGTGCTATTTGTTGGGAGGCATTCTTCATTCCTACCTGCCCATATCCCCGCCTACACCACCAATCAAGCCTGTTCAAAACAGTCTTGCCTTTGTAACCAGGTGAAAATTCACCCCAAAGATTCAAACTGTAGTCACATATTTTAAATTAGGCCCCAGACTTTCATAGAGGAGAAGGCCTTTGCAATGTGTTTCCATGATCCAAAATCATTCAACAGGCAAGTCTACGGGAAACAATGTCCATTTTATTTGCAATTGTTCTAGCCTTTTATTAATTTTTATGTTTCTTACTGAAGTAAACTTTTGAGCTGAGGTAGCGATTCAAACCAAGGATCCTTTCTGTAGAATTGCCTAGGTGCAGTATTGTAGGCCAACGCTGTAAATACTCAGTCTTCTGTGAAGAGCTTGAGGTCCAATTTAAAAACATTTAGCTATTCTTTGAATCATTATCCATTGTATGCTTGCTTGTTTGGTTTTCATAGCTTTGAAAAACTGGTTGAGCGACCCAGATGCTCAGTTTTACTCATTGAGCAAGTAGATTCAATTAAACTGCCACTGATTTGCTTACATTTACTAAGCTGGATATTTGATTGATAACCATTCGGTATCACACTTTCAGATGCCATATTTTCTTGCTGTGGCAGATTCACGGTGGAACAGCAGTTAACACTGCTGCCTCACAGCACCAGATTCCCAACCTGGGTTATTGTCTGTTTGGAGTTTGCACATTTTCCCCGTGTCGGTCTGGGTTTCCTCCAGGTGCTCCAGTTTCCTCACACAGTCTGAAAGACGAGCTGGTTAGGTACATTGGTCACGTTAAATTGCCCTTCAGTATACGTGAACAGGCGCCAGAGTGTGGCAACTAGGGGATTTTCACAAAAACTTCATTGTAAGTCGACTTGTGACTAATAAACAAACTTCAATTTTCTTACCAGAAGAAACATTTTTAATTATGTGTCGACTACATCTTTTGCCACGAGGGGGCACAATCTCACTGTAATATCTACAGCAGGAGTAATAGGTCACATTGTTTATGAGGATATGCAGCCTCTCAGAATAATATTTAGACTGAAATGGAATCCAACCCATACAGTATCAAGAGCTGTTTGGCATTTCAGCCTTCGCGTGCTCATTATCTTCACAGCAAAATGATCAACTGTAGAGTGGCTTGGCTTACTAAAGCACTATTACAATTTGGCAACATATTTCTATTCAAATCCAAAGTGAGGAATTCAACAAAGAGAATAAAAGAACACAAGGTTTCTAAAGAGGCATTGGTAGAATCCTCAGAGCTGGTCTTGGAAGAGGAACAATAATGTGATGAAACTGGGTCAAAACCTGAACCGAAAAAAGGACAAATCATTTTTTTTAAATAAGCCACCATTATGCCTGATTCAATGCACTTGGTTAACCATTAGCACTTATGCTCATCCATGCTCAAAAGCCATCAAATTTTAAAAAAGACTTTAAAAAAAACACATTAAAAAAAAATCAATCTGGACAATGTTGATCCCATCAGGCTGATGCAATGATTACTGGACTTCAAATTAATCTGTTTTATTTTTACCTGCAATGGTCATCTGTCAAAAATTACATGCAAACTTCATTAAACGCTCAATCATTTCCTTCCATCAAAACAAATATTTCACAAGCAGCAGGAAGAGAATAGATCAGTACAAAAGTGGGGAAGATATTATCCTGTCTCTCAAAAGATTGATATGTATGCCTGAGATCCTAAATCTATAGATACTGTGGCAGCTCTTTTGGCCAATACGCTCACTTTCACAAAAGACTGACTTTCTGTACACTCACGATTAACGGGTGAAGGTTTACTGTTTGAGACAGCTGAAACCACAAACAAATGTAAACAGCTTTTTTGGAAAGGAAACAGAAAACACAGATCGGAGAATGGAGTGTCATAAGCCACTTTCCACCTTAAGTTGTATAAGATTATGAAGGGCATAGGTAGGGTAACAGTAGGGAGCTTATTCCTTGTTCAGAGGTGATGAACACAAGGGGTCACAAGGTCAAGGTGAGGGGGCAAGGTTCAACACAGATGTCAGGGGTACATAATTTACACAGAGAGTGGTGGGGGCCTGGAATTCACTGCCAAGGAAGGTGGTTGAGGCGGACACACTGGGATCATTTAAGACTTATCTAGATAGCCACATGAACAGACTGGGAATTGAGGGATACAAACGAATGGTTTAGTTGGGCGCATGAATGGTGCAGGCTTGGAGGACTGAAGGGCCTGTTTCTGTGCTGAATTGTTCTTTGTTCTTTGAAAGTAATTTTAACGTGTTAGTGTTGCTGCAGTTACTGTGATTCCTGATATCAATGTTTCACAGTACTCAAAAATCTGAAAACAGGAACAACCGATATCATGTGCTCCAGTGACATTGCAAGAACAGTCAGCAAGTAGCTGGAGAAAGAGCATGTTCATGCCATGTAAGTCAGAGCTTTTTATGGATATGAATTTTTGTTAAAAGCATAAAAGATGTAATGCTCTGGAAGGGCATTGAAAATTAATAGCATTAGTTCACTCTGCATTCAATTTATCACACTTGACAATTAAACCCAATAGTGCCCAGCTGTGTCTATAATGTCTCATTTAAATCACAGATGCCTTCAACTGATGCTGTCAACTGTTAATTGGCCAGAACAGGGGATAGCAAATAGAGGTCCTACTCTATTTGTTGATATTGAGAATTCTAATTATTCCCTGGCTAACGGTTCAAATTAAATATTTTCACCTCAACCGAAATAAATGCCGATGTTTCTTCCACGAGAATGTAATGGAACAGCAAAGTGCATGTTGCAGTAATTCAGTCTGTGGATGGAAATGAATTTATATTGTTTTACCCTTACATTTTGCATAATCGAAATGCTATCCTGCTGAGGACTGGCTGGGCTCGAGGCTACTGTTCTCCTTCCTTCCATCCACAATAAGTGTAGAGTTCAATGTGAAAAATCGGATATATTGTACACAAATTTAAACATATCCCTTCGACTTAAAATTGTTGGGAGAAACAGATGCATTATTTCTATTCTATTTCCTGTGCTGCAATTACCTGTACTGAATTTTACAGCAAATACCAGTGGCAATGTGCGGAGATCTTATTTTTAGTTTTGTAATACCCATTTTTCAAGCACAACACTGCCTATTAAGCTCCCAGTAAGGCAAGTAGAAAGCTTGAGCACACTTCCTGCTGGAAGTGCAATTAACCATGCCATTGAAAAATATGGGCCTTGAGATCTTCATTGTCTGAGGCAGCCAGTATCTGCTGCACTTAAGTAAACCAAGACCTTAAGACTACAAGAACTGTCATTCAAATTCATTTGCCTTAGTATGGAGTCTAGGGGAGATTCCGTGGCGCAGTGGTAGTGTCCCTATCTCTGGGTCAGAAGCTCCGGGTTCAAGTCCCACTTCAGGACTTAAGTGGCCACGGAGGGTGCGTTCATGACATGGTCATAATAGGTTGGTCATCAATCTGAAATCCTTTCAATATGCCTGATGGCAAGTGTTAATGAGGAAATAGGTTTCCTGGTCTGCCACATTGTAGAAGCAATGGCAAACTACAGCAATAATTTGCCATGCATAACCATGAAGCAATGCAAGTCCACAGTCACCGACACTATGTTAGGGCATGGTACCTGTAGGAGGAGAGCATGATGTGTGCCCCTCTGACTTGATATTTAAAGAAAACACAGTGCTGGACCTTACCCCAGTCTCCCCCATCCGATTACTGCCACTCCTGAATGCCTGCCTTTTCTCCTCACCCCACCATCCAACTAACTGTTAATCCTTTCCCCCACTCACTTTCCCAGTCAACTTTCAATCCCAATTTCTGGCCTGCTATCCTTCCTTTTGCCATACCTGGCCTCCAATTCATTGGTGTCACTTACCCGAAGGCCACAGTGACACAAAGCCCAATTTTGATTTCCTCTTTGCAGGTTGACTGTTCATGTCAAGCTGCTGCATGCAATAGAGCCCTTCTGGTGAAGGGTTAGCATTCTGTGCCCCTCTCTGAATTTCCAGGCCCTTATGTCAATGGCTGGTACCAATGTCAAGAAGCAAATCTGTCCCAATAGCTGATCCTACCCAGGCTGCGATGCCCAACTTCTGTTCCTTCTACCAGCAGAAACAATTGTGCTGCTGATGACTCATGGATTTTTTGACAAAAATCTGAGTTAGCATTACCAACATGTTTGGGCCTTCAGTATTGCGGCTTCCTGAGGCAGGACATGACTGAAGATGGCAAGTAGCACCACTGGAGAAAGGAAGCTAAATGTCAATTCCACGCACTCCTGTTGAAGCTCATTGTCTGAGATTTTTCTACAAAACCATTTGCAAATCAGCAGTTTCCCATCCGGGGTTTTTTTTAAACGAATTTTTATTTTTTGTGAATTTTCCCCATGAGATGTATTGACTTAATAAATGCTGAGCTGCATTTGCTAGCATACCTGTCTCCACCACATGTCATCAATGAAGAGATTACAGGATTCCTGCTCCAAACACTTAGCAGCCCCCTACATTCCTTCCTATCGTGCAAATCAGTGTTTTTTATTAACCAACCAAGTACTGAATCTGTGGGTTCAACCAACTATCCAAATCATTGGCCACTGCTGCCTTAAACTGAGAAAGCGGCAACAAGTTAAACAAGGAACTTATGGGCAGGTTAATCAAATTGTGGGCAAATTTCCATTGTTCATAGTCTGGAGTGAAATTAGTTCACAGAAAGACAAATTAATTCAGTAAGAATCTTGATGAATTGTAAAAGATGGGTCATGCTTGATTAATTTAATTACATTTTTTGAGAAAATTACAGGAGTGTTCAGATAAAAGGAATGCAAGGGAAGCTGTTATATGTGGATTTTCAGAAAGCTTGCTAAAGAGCCAGATAAGAAACTAGTTACAAAAGATTTAAAAAAACAGAATCAATATAGGAATATGATGGAGAAGTGGCTCCAAATAGAAAGTATAATAGTGCCACATCAAAGATTACTACACAAGGTGAATGCATATGGTATAGGAGGTAACATATTAGCTTGGGTGAAGATATGGTTAACCTACAGTGAACACATGTTAGAGATAAATGGGCCACAGGGATCAGTGATGGGGTCTCAACTATTTACAATCTATTTCAATGACTTGGATGAAGGGACCGAATGTATGGTAGCTAAATTTGCCAATGACACCAAGATAAGTTGTCAAGAGGAATCTACAAAGGGATATAGACAGGTCAGACAAGTGAACAAAAATTTGGCAATGGAGTATGATGTCGGAATATGTGAACTCATTCACTTTGGCAGGGAGAATGGAAAAGCGGTGCACTATTTAAATGAAGAAATTGCAGAACTCTGTGCTACAGAAGAATCTGGGTGTCCTGGTACATAAATAATAAAAAGTTAGTATGCAGACACAGCAAGTAATTAGGAAGACAAATGAAATGTTGGCATTCATTGCAAAGGGAGTGGAATATAACAAGTGGGCAAGTTCTACTGCAGCTGTACAGAGCCTTGGTGAGACCATAATGTATAGATTTGGTCTTCTTATTTGAAAAAGATATAATTGCATTAGAAGCATTTCGGAGAAGCTTCATTTCTGGGATGAAGGTCTTCTCCTATGAACGAAAGTTGAACAGGTTGGGTCTTTATCCATTGAGAGTTTAAAAGAATGAGAGAGTATTATGTTGAAACACAAGATCCTGGGGGGACTTGACAGGGTGGATACTGGCACAATGTTTCCTTTCGTAAGGGAGACTAGAACTAGGGGACACAATTTGAGAATGAGAAGTCTCTCTTTTAAGACAGAGATGAGGAAAATCTTTTTCTCTTGAGGATTGTTAGTATGTGGAACTCTCTTACCCAAAAAACAATGGAGGCTGGTTCAAAGAACGAAGGAAATTACAGCACAGGAACAGGCCCTTTGGCCCTTCAAGCCTGCACTGACCATGTTGCCCAACTAAACTAAAACCTCTGACTCTTTTGGGGATCATATCCCTCTATTCCCATCCTATTCATGTATTTGTCCAGACGTTTCCTAAAACTCACTGTTGAATCTGCTTCCACTACCTCCCCAGCAACAAGTTCCAGGCACACACCACCCTCTGGATAAAAAATTTCCATGATGTGGGTATGCCGGCGTTGGACTGGTGTAAACACAGTAAAAAGTCTGACAACACCAGGTTTTAGTCCAACCGATTTATTTGATAATAGACTCACAAGCTTTCGAGGTTTCCCTCTTCGTCAGGTGAATGGAGAGTTCTGGCCTCAGACAGAGCATATAAAGCACAGACTGTAACCCCCGTGACTTGCCTGGGTTTGCAAAACCTCACTTACTGTACTGTCTGGAGACAGTACACATCTCTGTAACCTGTGATCAGTGCTCCTTCCACTCACATTGTCAGCCACTTCAGGTCTTGAACAGCAGGTTAGGTGTAAGGATTCGCATTCTAATCAGTAATCTCTAAACTGTCTGTGCTTTATATGCTCTGTCTGAGGCCAGAACTCTCCATTCACCTGACGAAGAGGGAAACCTCGAAAGCTTGTGAGTCTATTATCAAATAAATCGGTTGGACTAAAACCTGGTGTTGTCAGACTTTTTACTATAAAAAATTTCCCTCATACATCTCCTTTAAATCTTGCTCATCGCACCTTAAATTGATGTTTAATCTAAACCTATAAAAGTAATTGACTCTTCCACCCTGGGAAAAAGTTTCTGACTATCCACTCTGTCCATGCCCCTCGTAATCTTATAGACTTCTATCAGGTTGCACCTCAACCTCCTTCGTTACAGTGAGAACAAACCAAGTTTCTCCAACCTCTCCTCATAGCTAATGCTCTCCATTCCAGGCAACAACCTGGTAAATCTTTTCTGTATCCAGTCCAAAGCCTCCACATCTTTCTGGTAGTGTGGCGACCAGAATTGAACACTATTTTCCAAGTCTAACTAAGGTTCTGTAAATTTGCAATATGACTTGCTAATTTTTAAACTCAATGCCCTGACAGATGAAGGCAAGCATGCTTTATGCCTTCTTGACTACCTTCTCCACCTGCATTGCCACTTTCAGTGACCTGTGTACCTGTACATCCAAATCCCTCTGCCTATCAATACTCTTAAGGGTTCTGCCATTCACTGTATATTTCATATCTGTATTAAACTTTCCAAAATGCATTGCCTCACATTTGTCCAGATTAAGCTCCATCTGCTATTTCTCCGCGAAGCCTCCAACAATCTATATCCTGTTGTATCCTCTGATGGTCCTCATCACTATCCGCAAATCCATCAACCTTTTGTGTTGTCCGCAAACTTACTAATCAAACCAGTTACATTTTCCTCCAAATCTTTTATATATAGTACAAACAGCAAAGGTAACTGAAGATATTCATGGCTGAGTTTGATAAGATTTTTGATGGACAAGGTAATAAAAGGTTTTAGAGGCAGGCAGGACATTAGAGTTGAGAAAATAACTCGATCAACCATGATGGTGCAGGCTCAGAGGGCCAGATAGGATCTAGAAGCAGCAGTAGCCTACGTTCCTAACTGGAATAATTGGATGTTCTTGTGTTTGGTTGGATATGGTTAATAGTTTGCTCTAAGGGCTTCATTTGTACAATTATAAAATCACAGAATTGTATAGCACGTAAGGAGGCCAATTAGTTCATAATGTCTGTACGGGCTTGCTATCAATTTTGCTCTATTCTTCTGTCCTTTTATTTGAAGAAAAGCACAAGGGAATTGATACGAAGTTTGCTGATGTTACTAAATTAGGAGGCTTGGCAAATTGTGTGGAAAATGGAGAAGATTGCAAGAGAACAAAGATAGTTGTTTCCAAATGTATTATAGCCTGTAAATCTTCACAATGCATTCGGATAAGAGGTTCGCATTCTGCTGAATGCCACTTAGATGCCTTGTTGCCCGTCAAATTGAATTTAGAAGTTCTCACTTCAGCTGTCTCTTTCAGTCAGCGTATTCCAGATGTGTAGGCAATTGACTCTTAGCATGCCCATTTAATAAACGCACCCAGGCATCCAAGGGGAAACGTTATTTACTTTTTTTCACAAAATGTGCAAGTAGTTACAATACACTTGCGCTCTGGTGAAACAAAATCATATTTGAAAGGTGATCAGTTTATTGAGCTGATAATCCATTTTTATTTCATGGTGTCACTGCTGCCTCACATCTCCGGGGCCTGGGTTCGATTCCCGGCTTGGGTCACTGTCTGTGAGGAGTCTGCATGATTTCCCCGTATCTGCATGGGTTTCCTCCAGATGCTCGCTAAGTGTCCTCCACAATCCAAAAGTCTTGCTGGTCAGATTTATTGGCCATGCTAAATTCTCCCTCAGTGTACCCTAACAGGCGCTGGAGTGTGGCAACTAGGAGATTTTCACACTAACTTCATTGCAGTGTTAATGTAAGCCGACTTGTGGCACTAATAAATAAACTCTAAAACTATAGTCCATAGCACAAATCCAATTTTGCTTCATAATCAAGAAAACATCCAGTAGTTATTAGAACCCACAGGAATGTCATTGCAGTTCACTGCTTAGATCCTTGCCTAGTACTTAGTCGTACCTTGCATCACATGAATCATGTTATTGCAAAAAATAAATGAGGCATGTTCTGTAGTAAGAAATTCATACTCGGAAAAAGTGCTACTAAGACTGAACTTGCAGATCAAACATCAAAATAACTTTGGGGATCATATTTAGTCAGTAATAGGAAGTTGTTAAGAATATAGGTGTGGCTAGTTTTTATTTCCAGTTGTACAGCTGAATAAATGTGACTGTTCTATTTCTGGAACTCTGAGACTGGCCTGTGAATATTAGTTAGCCAAACCTGACCACTTTTAAGAGTTTTTAAAGGGCGAAACCATTCGGGATCAAGATGGAGAGAATTTGTTATTACACCAGAGAGTTGTGAAACTGTGGAATTCTCGGTCCCAGAAGGCTATGGAATCTCAGCCAGTGTATGTTTAAAATAGAGGCTGACAGATTTCAGAATGCCAATGACGTAAAGGGATATGGGGTTATCGTGGGAAAAAGGCACTGAAGTGGATGATCAGCCAAGATTGGATTGAATGATGGAGCAGGCTCAACAGGTTGAATGGCCTACTCCTCATGCTCACATGAGGAGTAGAACAGAATCTGTAACAGAGCATAATCTATAACTTGTAACTGGTATGGAGCATTGACTAATGTGAAGTTTACTTTACATCTTCACAGTAAAATTTGGCAAAAGATTAACTAAAATGCTGCAAGACCAGGTTAAAGACAGCATCAGGCTATATTGTTAATGCCATGGAGGCAAAGCTGAAAACATTAACAATTTATAAAAGCTTTCTAAATAATGCCATTGGCTCTTTTCCAAAGATGCAAAGACAGAATTATCCATTTATGGATGAAAACATTCTGGTGGACAGGACACAAAGACCACTCTTACATAACTTTGCTTTTATTTCCCCAAAACATTCATATGTTTATTGCTGTGGTAATTTGGACTTCCTGCCAATGAAACTGCAAGTACTGACAATTTAACAGAGCATTTTTGTCAAGTGAATTAGTGCAAGGAGAAATGGGAACACAATAATATTTACCAAGTACTTTCTTTAGATCAGGGATTTGGAACCGTCACTGCAATGGGCTGAATTCCAAGTTGGATTGTCTACAATAGATGGATTACTTTCAGATGAGAAGCCAAAAACATCCCCATGGTGTAGAAATGAACATTTGCTGACACTGCATTGCTCGCTGAAGCAGCACATTTACTATTATGTGGTAGGATGTCTTCACGTTTTCCGCTCAGCTGGCTTTGTTTTCATAGGGAACGCAAGCCAGGATCTCTGATCATTAGTTGAATTGAGAACAGCTCTATTTGGCTTATTTACATGGCTATCTAAGTGTCAGCCCACAACTGGGCTGCTTGCGTGTGAGTGTCTGAACGCAGAAATATCAACCCACCATAAACAAAATAACATCTGACAATTCTCAACTGAATTCTCCACCCAACTGTGGAACAGACATACATTGCCTCCCCACCAACTTTCTCAGTAAGTGAGACCTTATTGGTAGAAGAAAATAGCATTGTTATCACAAATGCCTGAAACCTATTAATCTGCAACACAGTAGAATGAAGCAAATCTCAATCGTGCAGGTAAGTGGCATAAAGATAAAACTGTTTAAACTATGAAACCAAGCACCAGTGCAAAATTACACTGTTCAAAATTGTCAACATATAAAGTTAGCAAGGGACAGAGGGTGATAACCTCAATTCATTTTCATTACCCAAGTATGCTAGAAAAGTATTATCCAGATTACTGCCCACTTTCCCTTAATTGGCCTGTGTAGTTATCTGTTTTCTCACCTCTCCCGGGAGATTCCATGGCTTCTGGGTGTCATGAGGAGTGCAGCAGGTATCACATCTACATGGGACAAGCTAGATGATCAGGGAGCCCTTCCACCTCCTTCAGCTTTTGTACACTCATTATATCTGACACAGACAGAATGGCGTCCTGTGTTGTATCATTCTAAATGTGAATTATGCATATAATGTGAAGAACAAGATGAACCTGAATTTATTTTCCACCTAACAAGATTGTACCCTTTAAGAAATGAAAACCCAAGAAAATGGAAAAGCAAGCCCCTCAAACCTACTCTGCCATCAATAAGATTACACTGTTTCTATTCATCTCCATTTTTCCCACCCAATCCCCATACCCTGGATTTCTTAGAATTCAAAATCTTCAGCTTTTCATATGCTTAATGACAGAGCCATCCACAGCTCAGGGAGGTAGAGAACTTCAAAGATTCACAACCCTTTTGAATGAAGACATCTCTCAGCTCAGTCCCAAATGACTGATCTCTTGTGCTGAGATAATCAATGCCCCCTCATTCTAGACTCTTCAGCCAGGGGAAATTGCCTCTCAGCATTTATCCTGTCAAGTCTCTTCACAGCCTTGTATATTACAATGAGATCACCTCTCATTGTTCTAGATTCCAGAGCATACATGCCTATTCTACTCGATCTCTCTTTGTGGGAGACCAAAACTGTGCACAACCTCAGGTGTCATGTACCAAAGCCATGTACAACTACAGCAAAATTTTCTTACACTTTAACTCCTGCAATAAAGACTGACAAATTATTTGCCATGTAAATTACCTGACGTAGCTCCATGTTGATTTTGTCTTCCATGTAAAAAGAACACAAATCTCTCTTTTAACACCAACATTTAAAAGGTTCCCACAATTTTAAAACTATTCTGCATTTTTGTTCTACCTCCCAAGGACAGCATGGTGGCACAGTGGTTAGCACTGCTGCCTCTCTGTTCAATTCCCAGCTTGGGTTACTGTCTGTACAAAGTCTGCATGTTCTCCCCATGCTTGCATGGGTTTCCTCCGGGTGCTCCAGTATCCTCCCAGAGTCCAAAAGACATGCTGGTTAGGTGATTAGCCGTGCTAAATTCTCCCTCAGTGTACCCGAATAGGTGTTGGAGTGTGGCAGGTAGGGGATTTTCACAGCAACTTCAGGGCGGTGTTAATGTAAGCCTACTTGTGACAGTAATAAATGAATGTTAACTTTAAACTTAATAGGATGGAAATTGTGGGGACGCTACCATAATCCTCTAATCCTCCTTATAGGCAGATGTGGTCCCAGAGAGCTGGAAATGTTATGTCCTTGCTTGAACAAAGGATGTAAGGATACCCAGCAATTACATCCCAGCCAATTTAACCTCAGGTGTAGGAAAGCTTTTAGAAACCATCATCTGGAACAAAATTCACAGTCACTTGGACAAATATAGATTAATCGAGGAAAACCAATGTGAACTTGTTAAGAGCAAATCATGCTTAACTAATTTGATTTGAGTTTTTGATAAGGTCATAGAGAGGGTTGATGAGGGTAAAGTGTTGATGTGGTGTATCATCGAATCATCAAATCCCCAAGTACAGAAGGAAGCTATTCCATCTATCGAGTCTGTACCAACCACAATCCCACCCAGGCCCTATTCGTGTAACCTCACACAATTACCCTGCAATCCCCCTGACACTCAGGTCAATTAAGCATGACCAATCAACCTAATCCTTACATGTTTGGACTGTGGGAGGAAACCGGAGCATCCGGAGGAAACCCACGAAGACACAGGGAGAAAATGCAAACAGATAGTTACTCATGGCTGGAACTGAACCTGGGTCTCTGGCATTGTGAGGCAGCACTGCTAACCACTGTGCCATTGTACATCAACTTCCAAAAGACATTTGATGAAGTGCCATACAACAGATTTGACAGTAACGATGAAGCCCATGGAATAGAAGAGACAACGGCAATATGTGACAGGAAACAGAGAATGGTGAATGGCTGTTTTATCAGATTGGCCAAGGTGTAACACTGAGGGTCCCATGAGGAGTTGATGTTAGGATCCCTGCTTGTGTTTATCTATAGTAACAATCCATTCTTGGGTTTATGGGCACAAATTTAAAATGTACAGATGACACAAAACTAAGAAGTATTGTGAATAGTGATGTGTCCAGTGATAAGACTTTAAAAGGACACTGCGAGGCTGCTGGAATGGGCAGACAGATGGGAGGTGAAATTTAATTCAGAGGAGTGTGAGGAGATCCATTTTGTCAGATGAATAATCAAGGCAATGTAAAATAAAGGGTGCAACCCTACAAGGGTGCAAGGCAGATGGGCCTGGGACTATATGTACACAAATCATTGGAGATGTCAGGACAGATTAAGAAAGTGTTAAAAAGGCTTACAGAATCCTAAGCTTTATAAATAAAGTCATTGAGTATAAAAGCAAGGAAGTTACAATGAACTTCCATCAAACACTGGTTCAGTCCCAACCGAGGTAGTCTGTCAAGATCTGGATACCACACTTTAGGAAGGATGTGAAAACATTGAAAAGGGTACAAAAAATATTTAACAGAATTGTTCCTGGGTCAAGGGACTTCAGTTACAAGGACAGATTGCTGAACCTGGGGCGATTCTTTTTGGAGGAGAAGATCGAGAGGCAATTTGATACGAGTGTTCAAAATCATCAGGGTTCTGTATGCAATGGATGGGGAGAAACTATTCCCATTGCATATGGGTCAAGGACCAAAGGCCTCAAATTCACTGATCAGCAAAAAAAAGCAATGGCAACATGAGGAAAAGTATTTTTGATACAGTAAGCATTTAGGACTGTTTGTGGTGAAGGAAGATTTAATCGTGACTTTCAAAAGTGAACTGTATAATTATGTTACAATGATTTGAAGTGTTTGTTTATATGATTATGCATGTTTGCTTTATGAATGCATGACTAAGTGCCAAGCCCAACTAACAGATTTAGCTTTGGAGGGGCTGTTGACACAGCTGTGGCTGGGATTGTTTTACAGTTTTGAGCAGATAATAGCATTAAATGTTTTGAAGAGATTTTTGAATGGCTGTTTACTTTGACACAGATTAATGGGCACTAGAGATGAGTTATTTTCAAGGGGCGATTGAATGGCAAGTAACGGGAACGCATTGAGAAATGGCCTGACTCAGGCTTCCTGACTCAAGAGAGGAAAATCAACACCTTGGGCTCGATTTTATCATTGCATTGCACCCATTTTCAGGTGCAAAAACTTGGTAAAGTCTGACGTGAGGCAAATAGTGCAATCCACATCCGCCTCGGCAACGGACACTACGTCAATTTAAATGCATTTGCATGCATTTAACTTGACTTAATGAGCTGGATGCCCAAAACTTACCAGCATTTCCCTCTTTCCGTTCGCCCATCCAGATTCAGCGTGAAACAGATATGCTCAACAAAGGTCTGTTTCAGGCGCTCCAGCTTCTGAGGACCGAAGTTCAGAGCTTCCAGCTACTCTCTAACTCAGATCGGTGGTGGGGGGTGGTGGGCAGGTCAGATCTTTGGTTGGGGGGTGGGGAGGAGGGAGGCCGGATCGTTCTCTGGTGGTGTGGAGGGGGTGGGAAAGGAGGTGGGCCAGATGTATCTGATCGTGGGGAGGGGGAGGGTGGCAGATTATTCTCTGGTGGGGGAGGGGGAAGAGGAGGGAATTGAGATCATTCTCTGGTGGTGGGGGAGGAGGAGAACTAGAAACATCTCTGGTGGTGGTGGTGTGGGGGCGGTGGTGGAGGAAGGCCAGATCATTCTCTTGTAAAGAGGGAAGGGGGGGGAGGACAGATGGGGTCCGCTGCCACTCTGTGGGCGATTGGTGGGGGAAAGGGGATGGGGTCCGCTGCCAGTTTGTGGACGATCAGTGGGGGGGGGAATCGGGGAGGAGGTCGCGATTGGTTTGGGTAGCGGAGGTGGTGGTGGATAAGGGGGACAGTTATCTTGTGGGGGTGGGGTAATATGTGTAGGGGCCATTGCTCCCAAGCCGCTTTATGTGACCCGGGAGCAATGTGACAGGGGAGCGTTTTTCACATTTTTTTTCACTGTGCACGTGAAGTTGAAGGCTCCAATCGGAACAGCAGTGTTTCGGGTGCGATAAGCCCCGGTCGCAGCGCAATTCAGACTCGCAATTGTTTTGAGGCTGAGTGTGTTTGGAGGCACTGGAGAACAGGTTTACAAATCGGATCTGAATCATGCCCAGATTCAGCACTTAGAATCAAAATGGTAAAATCATCCCCCTTGTCGCAAAAACCCAGCTTGCAGGTGCAGCAGGTGGTCAGGAAGGCGAATGGGATGCTGGCCTTCATAGCGAGGGGGATTGAATATAAAAGTAGGGAGGTCTTGCTGCAGCTGTATAGGGCATTGGTGAGGCCGCAGCTGGAGTACTGTGTGCAGTTTTGGGCGCCGCACCTGCGCAAGGATATTTTGGCCCTGGAGGGAGTGCAGAGGAGGTTTACTAGGCTGATACCGGAGTTGAGGGGATTGAGCTATGAGGAGAGGCTGAATAAACTAGGCTTGTACTCGTTAGAGTTTAGAAGAATGAGGGGAGATCTCATTGAAACGTATAAGATGATGAATGGGATGGATAGGATAGAGGTGGAGAGACTCTTCCCGCTCAAAAAAGACAGTAGGACTAGGGGGCACAGCCTCAAGATAAAGGGGAGGCGGTTTAGAACGGAGTTGAGGAGGAACTTCTTCACTCAAAGGGTGGTGAATCTCTGGAATTCTCTGCCCGTTGAAGTGGTGGAGGCTGCCTCGCTAAATATTTTTAAGAAGCGGGTTGATGGGTTCTTGATAAGAGAGGGGATTAAGGGTTATGGGGAGAGGGCGGGAAAGTGGAACTGAGCCACAACAGATCAGCCATGATCTTATTGAATGGCGGGGCAGGCTCGAAGGGCTAGATGGCCTACTCCTGCTCCTATTTCTTATGTTCTTATGTCTCAAATTTGACTTAAAAATCTCTGGGCTCCTCTGGACATTAAGACTGTGGGCCCAATTTTACCATCAAGTTGCGCCCATTTTCAGGCACAAAAACTTGGTAAAGTTGGGCATGATGTGAGTAGCACAATCTGCACCCGCCTTCACACTCATTCTCCCTTTACCAATCACCAAAAATGGCCAGCATCTGGACCATACCCAAAATGGGCACTACATCAATTTAAATGCAGGCAGGTCCAATGGCTCGATATCAGTTTAAATGCAGGCGGGTCACAGTGATTATTTTCCAAACCTCGCTGGATTCCGGGGAAGCGCCGGAAGATTGGAAAACGGCTAATGTTACGCCGCTGTTTAAAAAAGGTAGCAGGCAAAAGGCAGCAGGCAAAAGACCGGTTAGTTTAACGTCTGTTGTAGGAAAAATGCTTGAATCCATCATCAAAGAAGAAATAGCGAGGCACCTTGAGAAGAATTGTTTGATAGAGCAGACGCAGCACGGATCCGTTAAGGAGACGTCGCGTCTGACGAATTTATTGGAATTCTATGAGGACATGTCCAGTGCGGTGGACGGAGGGGAACCGGTGGATGTGGTGTTTCTCAATTTTCAGAAGGTGTTTGATAAGGTGCCGCACAAAAGGTTGTTACAGAAGGTTAGGGGGCATGGAGTTGGGGGTAAGGTGTTAGCGTGGATAGAGGATTGGCTGTCAAATAGGAGGCACAGAGCGGGTGTCAATGGGTGCTATTCGGATTGGCGGTTGGTGACTAGTGCAGTGCCCCAGGGATCGGTGCTGGGGCCTCAGCTATTTACCATTTATATAGATGATCTGGAGGAGGGAGCTGAGTGTAGGGTGTCGAAATTTGCTGATGACACAAAGATAAGTGGAAAAGCAAATTGTGCAGAGGGTGTGGAAAGTCTGCAGAGGGATCTAGATAGGCTAAGCGAGTGGGCGAGGACCTGGCAGATGGATTACAATGTTGGCAAGTGTGAGGTTATTCACTTTGGCAGGAATAACAGTAGGAGGGACTATTATTTAAAGGGAGAAAAGCTGCAGCATGCTACGGTACAGAGGGACCTGGGGGTCCTTGTGCATAAGTTGCAAAAACCCAGCCTGCAGGTGCAGCAGGTGGTCAGGAAGGCAAATGGGATGCTGGCCTTCATAGCGAGGGGGATTGAATATAAAAGCAGGGAGGTCTTGCTGCAACTGTACAGGGCACTGGTGAGGCCGCAGCTGGAGTACTGTGTGCAGTTTTGTCGCCGCACTTGCGCAAGGATATTTTGGCCTTGGAGGGAGTGCAGAGGTGGTTTACTAGGCTGATACCGGAGTTGAGGGGGTTGAACTATGAAGAGAGGCTGAATAGACTGGGCTTGTACTCGTTGGAGTTTAGAAGGATGAGGGGGGATCTTATTGAGATGTGTAAGATGATGAAGGGGATGGATAGGGTAGAGGTTGAGAGGTTCTTCCCGCTCAGAAAGGACAGCAGGACTGGAGCGCACAGGCTCAAGATAAGGGGCGGGGGGGGGATGCAGTTTAGAACGGAGTTGAGGAGGAACTTCTTCACTCAAAGGGTGGTGAATCTCTGGAATTCTCTGCCTGTTGAAGTGGTGGAGGCTACCTCACTAAATATATTTAAGACGCGGGTAGATAGGTTTTTGATAGGCAAGGGGATTAAGGGTTATGGGGAGTGGGCGGGAATGTGGAACTGAGCCACGACAGATCAGCCGTGATCATATCGAATGGTGGGGCAGGCTCGAAGGGCTAGATGGCCTACTCCTGCTCCTATTTCTTATGTTCTTATGTCAGATAGCTCTCTGGTGTGGAGGGCGGGAGGGAGGCGGGTCAGCGTAGGGGGATAACATGGCAGGCCTTGGGCCCTGAGGTAGGCTCCAAGGAGCCTCTGGTGGGGGCAAGGGGCCACGATCGGTCTGTGTAGTGGGCGTTAGGGGTTAAGGGAGATAGTTATGTCGTGGGGGTGGGGCAGTGTCTGTGGGGGCCTGGGGGAGGCATTATCAGGCCCGGGAGCAATGTGGCAGGAATTATTTTTCTATTTTTTTACTGCTCATGCGCAGTTGAAACTCCGATTGGAACAGCAGTGTTTCGGATGTGATAAGCCCCACTCACAGGGTTCTGCAGCGCAATTCAAAATTGATGATTTTTTTCAGGCTGAGTGCATATGGGAGTGCCGGAGAAAGGGACTAAGAGTCGGAAGTGAAACAGTCCCAGTTCCAAGTCTGGCCAACACTTAGAATCAAGATGGTCAAATTGGGCCCTGTATGCCTGCAATGGACTACACCAAGATTTAGCAGCTGTGTCTCTGCTACTCTGTTTAAGTTTTAAAGCAACTTCGATCAGCTAATAGTCCTTCCCACATTGCAGCTGTAACCTGCTGTGCCCAAAATTAGTCTTCAAATTCTGCTGGTTTTTCAGCTTTATCGACAGCCTGATTACTGGCCAAAGCTTCACTCTTTTGGGTCAAGTACATTTCTGGATCTAAAGATGACCTCCAACTTGTGCACACCGCCTGGATATTCATTCTCCTGGAAACATTTCCAGTAGTGCATTTTCCAACATCTTATTCTTCAACTAACATCAGGACTCAATTTCCCCACCATACAGATCTCTAAATTTGGACAATAGTTTGTCGATAACACATCAAATGTTTTTTGTGCTTCGTGTATCTGGTGAGTAAAGGAGCCTGCTGTTTATTGCAAGAAAACACTGGTAACAAAATGCAAATGTATTAGTAATAGGGGCATTTATCATAACACAAGAGCAATTCTTAAAAAGAAAGCAAACACAGGAAGTAAAACAACTGAGCAGTCTATGAATATGTTTACATTGTGACTCATTCAAAATATTAAGATTCATCTTTAGCACAATTTGCACAACGATAACTTGCACTTTTAAAGCACATTTAACATACTAAAGCTATCTAAGACACTTCACAGGCTTGTTGTCAGATAACTTAGTGTGAGTTAGGATACTGGTACCATAATTTTAGATAAACTCAGGTATATGGGGAAGGGAGGGTGGTCAGAAGAGCATTGGAATAGTTGAGTCTGGAGATATTAGAAGAATGGATGAGAGCAGCGAATGAGCTTAACCAGGTCTGGAGACTGGCAATTCAGAGGGCTGAAACTGTATGGTCTTTGTGAAGGAGACAGTAAGAAGTCTCACAACACCAGATTTCGGAGTGAGGTGAGTCTGATGAAGGAGCAGTGCTCCAAAAGCTTGTGCTACTAAATAAATCTGTTGGACTTTAATCTGGGGTTGTGAAACTTCTTATTGTACCCTTCCGAGTCCAATGCTGGCATCTCCATCATTTGTAAAGGAGAGGATTGGGATTGGAAGTTCAGTTCGCCATCTAACAAAATACTGAGATTGCGAATAATCTGGTTCAGCCTGGGACAGTGGCCAGTAGGAGGGAATGGAGTTAGTGGCTAGTAATCTTAGCTTTTCGTGGGATTTAAAAGCAATGGTTTTTGTCTTTCCAATGTTTAATTTGTAGACATTTCTGCAGGCAAATAAGCTGCCAATACAGGAGGGGTTGAAAGAGATGGTGCTGAGTTTGCATTAATTAGAATGTCTTCAAATGATATCGTGAGAGATCTAATTGAAGAAAACCATGGATACTCTTGGGGTACTCCAGTGGCAATGCTCTCCCATGATTCTGAGACCTTGCCTGCCATCCTTTCACTTGTGCAGTTCCCCTCTCTCAGGCTCCCTCTCTCCCACACTCAACTGCTCCTCCAATATTTTATCCTGCTCTCTTGAGCTGCCCTTGCTTTTGCAGTTGGGAGTTTGCTGCTGCCTGCTTGGGCTCACTTTTGTCAGCTGTTTATTTCAATGTGCAGTACATTTTAGATTGTTGCACTAGAAAAAAGGTTCTCAGTATTGTGAGCAATACATTTTGCAAGAAACATTTTCACATTTAGTCCATCCCATATGTTTATTCTGTAACTGGCGATGAAAATTAAAGAATTGGATCACAACTCTACTGAAGCCAGAAACCTTGCACTTTTCAAACTATCTTCCAGTATCATCCCCTTTTAACGCAATATTCTAAAATGTTATTGTGTGTACCCACGTAAGCTTCAACTATGCTTTCCGTATTGCTTAATAACAGAAGGCTCAGTGAAGCCGCTCTCTGCACCACCCCATCGGCCTCCCGACACACTGAGGTCATCCCTCTTCCTGCACTGCACACATCTTTGCTCCTCCCCACCGCCCACAAATTTGGGTCTCATACGCTGGTGCCTATGAAGCAGGGTTTTTTTGGTTACTTTATTCCAATCCAATCAAGTCAAATTAAAGCCAATTCAGAGTTCCAACAAGCTGGGACATTCCCGATCCAAGCTGACAAGACAGGGCTTTCACCTCCTGTCTTGGGCTTGATCTACATGATCCAAGCTGATTGGAGTAGGTGTAGCTCCTCCTCCAAGGCTTGATCTCATTTGCATCTTAGCCAAAAGGCCAAGATGCCGCTTTAAAAAATTGCGCCAAATGAAGCTGAAATGTAACCTATTGACTTCAACCAAGTGCAGTGTCGATACTACACTTGATCTTAGCCAAAAGGCCGAGAATAGAAAGGATCCCTAAGAGTATAATCATCCGGAGTGAGTAACCTGTACAACAGGTTGACAGGAGCAGAAGTGCAGCAAAACTTGAAGCCACCGCTCACCGTTTTAACTCAGACTTGTTTTTTCCTGCACTCCAGACACAAGTCAGTCTTTGCTAAGCCTGGTTTCTGCCTTCAACAAGTCAGTGCAGAAACATGCTGGGCCCATTCGGCATTCACCATAAAAATGCTTTCTAAGATTGAAAAGAACTCTGGCTCACTGTCCATCCCATGCTGTTTAGTGTAATTCATAGAATTCCTACAGTACTGAAGGTGGCCTTTCAGTCCATCAAGTTTGTACTGACTCCCCTGACAGAGTACATTTCCCAGGCACTTTCTCCCACCCTATCCTCAAAACTCCAGAAATTTACCTTGGCTAATCCATCTATCCTACAAATCTTTGAACACAAAGGGGCAATTTAGCATGGCCAATCCACCTAACCTGCACATCTGATGGAAACCCACACAGACATGGGGAGAATGCGCCCACAGGACTATCACCCAAGGCCAGAATTGGACCAGCAGGTCCAGAACCCATCTTGTCTCCAAATTGGGTGGTCTCCATCCCACAGTTGCCATTGCTGCTCAAGGAAGCGGAAAGCTCAGAAATCCAAATGTAACCTTTGCAATGGGGCATCATGGCCCATTGCTTGACTACTGCTTCGAGGTACTTCCACCGAATGCTGCATCCATCCTCCTCAATTCAAACTATAATCATATATCTTATCCTCCCAAAATAAAATTACACTGTGAAAGTTGTCTTGATAACTAATCATGTGGTCCTTCATTCCTAGCAAATGATGCCCAATTCCTCTTCTTTTATCTATGTCTATCTTTCCACTGAAAGAAGCACTCGACAGTGACCTCCCCGTCGGTATTCATTAAAATTATAGCTACAGATTTTTTTGAAAAACTTGTTTTGTTTTTAACAAAAAAGAAAGCACAACAATCATCTTCTTGCTGTTTCTAAAGCTGAGTCTGATCAATATTTGGCTCATTTTTTGGTCAGCATCCTTAGTCCCAGCTCCTGTGGTATTGATTGTTTTCAGTTACAGAAAACATTTTCATTTTCTATATTGTCTTTGAAACAAAAGATTTGCATGATAATCTGTACCTAACTTTGCAAAGATGTCTTTCTCAGGAAGTGGCCATTTGATGGCTTTTCCTTAGAATCTGTCAGTGGCACTTCATAATCAGCCTAAGAAAATAAGACACGTTAACCTAGAACATAGAACATAACAGCACAGAACAGGCCCTTCGGCCCACGATGTTGCGCCGACCAGTTACAAAACAATGACCCACTAACCTAAACCAATCCCTTTTCGTCCATAAACCTATCCACGGATCTCTTAAACGCCCCCAAACTAGGCGCATTTACAACTGCAGCAGGCAGGGCATTCCAATCCCTCACCACCCTCTGGGTTAAGAACCTACCCCTGACATCAGTCCTATAACTACCCCCCCTTAATTTAAAGCCATGCCCCCTCGTGCTAGATTTCTCCATCAGAGGAAAAAGGCTATCACTATCCACCCTATCTAAACCTCTAATCATCTTATATGTTTCAATAAGATCCCCTCTTAGCCGCCTTCTTTCCAGCGAAAACAACCCCAAATCCCTCAGCCTCTCCTCATAGGACCTCCCCTCCATACCAGGCAACATCCTGGTAAACCTCCTCTGCACCCTCTCCAAAGCCTCCACATCCTTCCTGTAATGTGGGGACCAGAACTGCACACAGTACTCCAAGTGCGGCCACACCAGAGTTGTGTACAGTTGCAACATAACGCTACGACTCCTAAATTCAATCCCCCTACCAATAAACGCCAAGACACCGTATGCCTTCTTAACAACCTTATCTACTTGATTCCCAACTTTCAGGGATCTATGTACACATACACCTAGATCCCTCTGCTCATCCACACTATTCAAAGTCCTCCCGTTAGCCCTATACTCGACACATCTGTTATTCCTACCAAAGTGAATTACCTCACACTTCTCCCCATTAAACTCCATCCGCCACCTCTCGGCCCAGCTCTGCAACCTGTCTAAGTCTTCCTGCAAACTATGACACCCTTCCTCACTATCTACCACACCTCCGACTTTGGTGTCATCAGCAAATTTACTAATCCACCCAACTATACCCTCATCCAGATCATTAATAAAAATTACAAACAGCATTGGCCCCAAAACAGATCCCTGAGGCACACCACTCGTAACCGAACTCCATGATGAATATTTACCATCAACCACCACCCTCTGTCTCCTATCCGCTAGCCATTTCCTGATCCAATTCCCTAGATCACCCCCAATCCCATACATCTGCATTTTCTGCAGAAGCCTACCATGGTGAACCTTATCAAATGCCTTACTAAAATCCATATACACCACGTCCACTGCCTTACCCCCGTCCACCTCTTTGGTCACTTTCTCAAAAAACTCAATAAGGTTAGTAAGGCACGACCTACCCGCCACAAAACCATGCTGACTATCTCCAATCAATTCATTACTCTCCAAATAACTATAAATCCTATCCCTAATAATTTTTTCTAAAACCTTGCCCACAACAGAAGTGAGACTCACCGGTCTATAATTCCCAGGGAAGTCTCTGTTCCCCTTCTTAAACAATGGGACAACATTCGCTAACCTCCAATCTTCCGGTACTATACCAGAGGCCAACGACGACCTGAAGATCAGAGCCAGAGGCTCTGCAATCACTTCTCTTGCCTCCCAGAGAATCCTGGGGTAAATCCCATCCGGACCAGGGGACTTATCTATTTTCAGACCCTCCAGAATATCCAGCACATCCTCCTTATCAACTGTAACACTGTCAATTCTACTCCCCTGCAACCCAGTGTCCTCCTCAGCTATATCCATGTCCCCCTGCGTGAACACCGAAGAGAAATATTGGTTCAATGCCTCTCCAATCTCCTCCGGTTCCACACATAACTTCCCTCTGCTGTCTATAACTGGCCCTAATCTTGCCCTAACCAACCTTCTGTTCTTGACATACCTATAGAACGCCTTAGGATTCTCCTTAACCCTATCAGCCAAAGTCTTCTCATGTCCTCTTTTAGCCCTTCTTAGCTCACTCTTCAACTCCCTCCTAGCCAATCTAAAGTTTTCTAGTGCACTACCCGAGCCCACACGTCTCATCCGAACATAAGCCTCCTTTTTCCTTTTAACCAACGAAACTACTTTTTTGGTGCACCACGGTTCCCTAGCCCTACCTGTCAGTTTCTCCTTCAGCTTCTGGGGTAGCACAATGGCACAGTGGTCAGCACTGCTGCCTCACTGCACCAGGACCTGGGTTTGATTCCCGCTCTGGGTCACTGTCTGTGCAGTTTGCACGTTCTCTCCGTGCCTGCATGGGTTTCCTCCAGGTGCTCCAGCTTCCTCCCACAGTCTGAAAGACATGCTGGTTAGGTGCATTGGCCAAGCTAAATTCTCCCTCAATGTAGCCGAACAGTTGCCGGTGTGTGGCGACTAGGGGATTTTCACAGTAACTTCATTGCAGCGTTAACGTAAACCTACTTGTGACACTCACGAATAAATTAAAGCTTCCTGCAAACTCTCTTGCAGAATATCTTGTCAATGTTCATTTAACAGCCTGTATGTGCAGCTTACTTGATCCATACCCACACAACAGTCAATTTGTCAATAATAAGGTCCCACAAAGAGCAATGCAATAACAATCAACTAATTTGTTAAGACGTGATGTTGGTTGAAGCTTATATATTAGTCAAGGAGAACGACTCCCTCTTCCTCGAGAAGTTGCATGGAATCTTGGGGATAGCACAATGGTTAGCGTTGCTGCCTCATAGCGCCAGGGACCCGGGTTCTACTCCCGGCTTGGGTCACAGTCTGTGTAGAGTCCACATGACTCTGTACATTCTCCCCATGCCTGCGTGGGTTTCCTCGGGGTGCTCCAGTTTTCTCCCACAGCCCAAAAGATGTGCTGGTTAGGTGCATTGGCCATGCTAAATTCTCCCCAAGTGTACCTGAACAAGCGCCAGACTGTAGCGACGAGGGGATTTTCACAGTAACTTCATTGCAGTATTAATGTAAGTCTACTCATGACAATAGTAATAAATAAATTTTAAACTTTAACATCAACAGCAAGACCCTCCACCCTCAATTACTTTCCTACATTGTATTACATTAAAGTGCGTATAAATTGGTGGTTCATTGATGTGGGATCACAATTATTATAAAGGCACAACCCTGTGGCAACCTTCACTTGGTTAACTTTACTGCGCAATGTAAATCTAACATGCACTTGTTATCACATGTATTGCAACAGGTATCTTTCCTTAAATAAAACTTATAGTTTTCAATGAATCTTAGGATCTTAGACATTAGTGCCCTTAAAGTGACAGACACCTAAATCAGTGATGCCCCCCCAGCACTCCAACCATTAAAATAATACACTGTAGTATAACGTTCCTATCTGCCTTCCACAGGGGATGGCCAGACTTGGTGAGCAATTGCATGAGATTTACTGTTAGATGGAGAAGTGTCTGAGAACACCCAACTATTTCAAACACCAAATTAACCTTCAAAAGGGCAGAATGGTGGCACAGTGGTGAGCATTGCTACCTCATAGTGCCAGGGACCCAGATTCAATTCCGACCTTAGGTGACAGTTGCACGTTGTCCCCATGTCTGCGTGGATTTCCTCTGAGTGTTCCAGTTTCCTCCCACAATCCAAGGATGTGCAAATTAGGTGGATTGGCCATGGTAAATTGCCCCTTAGTGTCCCAAAAGGGGGATTAGCGGGATAGATACACAACATTATGGAGATGGAACCAGGGTGGACTGAGCCAAAGGGCCTCCCAGGGGCGGCAAGGTGGCATGGTGGTTAGCACTGCTGCCTCACAGTGTCATGGACATGGGTTCAATTCCTGGCTTGGGTCACCATTTGTGTGGAGACTGCACATTCTCCCCATGCCTGCGGGGGTTTCCTCTGGGTGCTCCAGTTCCCTTCCACAGTCCAAAAGACCTGCTGGTTAGGTACACTGGCCGTGCTAAATATTCCCTCAACGTACCCAAACAGGCGCCAGAGCGTGGCAACTGGGGGATATTTACAGTAACTTCATTGCAGCGTTAATGTAAGCCTACTTGTGACACTAATAAATAAACATTTAAAAAAATTCTGCATCATGGGGATTCTACGATTCCCCACTTCTTGAAAGTTGTTTTCAGCAAATGAGGTTGAAAAATATCATAAACTTTCCAGCCACGCCACTCTCCGACCCAAACACAGAGTGGAGGAATTGTTCAAACTGGTCTCGGTGAAAAATAAACTTACGTTTTCGTGTTTCATGTGTTTCAGTAGTTTCAGCTCTCTGTAAGCCCGCTTGGCGTAAATCTCAGACTGAAATGGGCGATACAGCTTCTTAATCGCCACTTTGTTCCCCGTCCGTCTATCAATTGCCGAGCTGTTTGTATCAGAATGTGAGTAAAGTAAATATTTACGCATTTCTATGGTGTTACAAGAGATATTCTGTGTGACAGGGCAAGAGAAAACAAAAGTGTTTCTTTTTACATATCTCACTGTTCACAACCAAAGCAAACAGTCTCAAACACACACAGCACTCAACATTTTACACTGTTGTCAATTTACCAAACTGTGCCATAGGCTCCGGATCCTATGGGAGAAAGGTTCATGTATCTGTCTCGCACTTCCCAAATGGTGTTCTCGATGTCCTGCCGAGAGGTTTGTGTCCTGGAAATGCTCATTTCGTCCTGTTGTTTAAAAACGGGGAAGTGTGTTATCTACGGCTGCATAAACCCCCAAGATTCTTCAAACTTCTGCAGCAAATGGCTGTAATGAAAAGTTTCACAATGCTGCAAGGAATCAGACTATCACTTCCTGTCTTCCCAAAATGCGAATGGCTGTAGGTAGATAGGGTGTGTACCCATTCTCAGTGCAACATAAACATCTCAAAGGACGCTGGGGAAATGAACTATGTAGAGAAACATAGATCTCATGACTGATCGAGTTAACAAATAAACCATCATCAAAAATTAGAACTGAAAATGTTCTGAAACAGTTCTTTTACAGATGTTGCTGAGCTGGAAGTATGCTACTCCTGTTTTTTGTTTAAAGTGCACTGGCATAAAACTTAGTGGACTTCAGCCAAACAACTGTAAGTTTTGGATTTAAATAAGTTGTCTGGTTTAACTTGCTTGGATATCTCATTTGAAACCCTGCTAACATTCGGGAAAAAACAATTTTTCACTTAGTTAGCAGTCCTCTACTTCTTATGATTACACCAGTACTCCGACAAAGTAACAAATAACAAAGGCAAAACACTGCGGATGCTGGAATCTGAAACAAAACAGAAAATGCTGGAAAATCTCTGACAGCATCTGCAGAGTAATCCAGACTCGAAGCGTTGGCTCTATTCTCTCCACAGATGTTGTCAGACTGTTGATTTTTTTTCCCAGTATTTTAACTTCTCAGAATAGATAATGAAGAACACATTCTTAATATTTCTCACACTGACACCTCCTCTGTTAACAAAACCACTTTCTTCCCCCTCTACAACGCTCTTTCCTTGGGCCTTTGAACCGCTACATCAAGCCCTCACTATCTTGAGCTTGATTTTTCCAAAGCAAGCAGTGACCACCAACCCTGGTGTTTCAACTCATCCAAAATGCCAGAGAACATATCCTCAGTGTAATAATCTTACCGAGGCCAGTCTTTTGTCACCATCACCCTATATTTACAACGTGCTCAAAGTGTCGCTCAGCCGCTGCAGTGTACAGACCAGCCCCAAAGTCTTTCCACTGTCAGCTTGAGTGGATGGTAGTCATGATGTGGAGATGCCAGCATTGGACTGGGGTAAACACAGTAAGAAGTCTCACATTCAAATCTCATTGTCTGCACCTTTAAGACTTGAATAGCAGGTTGGCTGTAAAGACTTGCATTCTAATCAGTATTCTGTAAACTGTGTGTGACTATATACACCCTTCTCTGATCAGAACCTTCCACACACCTGACGAAGGAACAGCGTTTCTGGAAGCTTGTGGATTTACTATCAAATAAACTGGTTGGACTTTAACCTGGTGTTGTGAGACTTCCTATTGAGTGGAGCCAGCTGGTTTTAAACCACCCACTGCTCCTTCCCTATTGGACGAGCCTCCATTCACCTAATAAGGTAACTCATACCCTATAAGGCCTGTGGAGAGATTTATTGATGATCTCCAGTGGCCTTCATAGCATCCCTCCACCCACGCCCCCCCCCCCCCCACCGTCCATTTCTTCCCCAAGATCCCCCGCCATGGGAGAGCCATTCCACTGCTTAGCAATCAGCTTGGGGTCAATGGGAGGCAGGATTAGATAAGGACGTGGAATACCGTAAAGCCACTGATGCTGGTTTTTCTTGTGGCCTTGCTTCAGCTTTGGTGCTGATCTCTTCTGCTTTCATCTCGGAATCTGTGCACTCCTCATCCAGAGCGCAGGCATAGGGTCAACTTCTAATTATGGCTCAATCCTGGCAGTGGTCCTTCCCTGCCCGGTAATGAGGCCTGCACTGGCATGGGCGCCCTATTCTGAAGATGGTCCAGGTGCTTCCAGACACATAGTGCTGCGCTTGGATCTTATGAGACATGGGACCCATGCTTTCCATTATGGTCCTGCGGACAAATGAGCTGAACACCAGGAGTGAGGGGAGAGTGACTGCCCTTGACACCAAAGCAATATTGAGCGAGTGAGGTGTCAGGAAGCCTTAGTCAAACTGGTTATTGGTAACTAGGGGGAAAACACTTCACTGGTTGGAGTCATACCTAGCACAAAGGAAGGTTGTAGTGGTTGTTGGAGGTCAATCATCTCAGTTCCAGGATATTACTGCATGACTTCTTCAGGATAGTGTCTTAGGCCCAACCATAAGAACATAAGAAATAGGAGCAGGAGTAGGCCATCTAGCCCTTCGAGCCTGCCCCGCCATTCAATAAGATCATGGCTGATCTGTCGCTGCTCAGTTCCACTTTCCCGCTTTCTCCCCATAACCCTTAATCCCCTCTCTTATCAAAAACCCATCAACCCACCTCTTAAAAATATTTAGCGAGGCAGCCTCCCCACTTCAACGGGCAGAGAATTCCAGAGATTCACCACCCTTTGAGTGAAGAAGTTCCTCCTCAACTCCGTTCTAAACCGCCCCCCTTTTATCTTGAGGCTGTGCCCCCTAGTCCTACTGTCTTTTTTGAGTGGGAAGAGTCTCTCCACCTCTATCCTGTCCATCCCATTCGTCATCTTATACGTCTCAATGAGATCTCCCCTCATTCTTCTAAACTCTAACGAGTACAAGCCCAGTTTATTCAGCCTCTCCTCATAGCTCAACCCCCTCAACTCTGGTATCAGCCTAGTAAACCTCCTCTGCACTCCCTCCAAGGCCAAAATATCTTTGCGCAGGTGCGGCGCCCAAAACTGCACACAGTACTCCAGCTGCGGCCTCACCAATGCCCTATACAGCCTCAGCAAGACCTCCCTACTTTTATATTCAATCCCCCTCGCTATGAAGGCCAGCATCCCATTCGCCTTCCTGACCACCTGCTGCACCTGCAAGCTGGGTTTTTGCGACTCATGCACAAGGACCCCGAGGTCCCTCTGCACCGTCGCCTGCTGCAGTTTTTCGCCCCATAAGTAATAGTCCTTCCTACCATTCTTCCTACCAAAGTGGACCACCTCACACTTGCCAACATTAAATTCCATTTGCCATTTCCTGGCCCATTCGCCCAGCCTATCTAGATCCTTCTGCAGACTCTCCACACCCTCCGCACAATTTGCCGTTCCCCCAATCTTGGTGTCATCAGCAAATTTCGACACCCTACACTCGGTTCCCTCCTCCAGATCATCTATATAAATGGTAAAAAGCTGAGGCCCCAGCACCGACCCCTGGGGCACTCCACTGGTCACCATCCGCCAATCCGAATAGCACCCATTGACCCCCACTCTCTGCCTCCTATTTGACAACCAATCCTCTATCCACGCTAACACCCTACCCCCAACTCCATGTCCCTTGACCTTCTGCAATAACCTCTTGTGAGGTACTTTGTCAAACGCCTTCTGAAAATCTAGAAAGACCACATCCACCGGCTCTCCTCTATCCACCGCCCTAGACACATCCTCATAGAACTCCAGTAAATTTGTCAGACACGACTTCCCTTTAATGAAACCGTGCTGCGTCTGCTCTATCAAGCAATTCCCTTCAAGATGCCTCGCAATTTCCTCCTTAATGACAGATTCTAACATTTTACCTACCACAGACCATCTTCAGCTGCTTTATCAATAATCTTCCTCCATCATAAAGTGAGAAGTGGTGATGTTCGTTGATGATTGCACAATGTTCAGCACCATTCACGACTTCTCAGATACTGAAACAGTTCATGTCCAAATGCAGCAAAACCTGAACAATATCTTGGCCTGGGTTGACAGGTGGCAAGTAACATTCTCGCCACACAAGTGCCAGGCAATGATTACTGTTTCCAACAAGAGACAATCTAACAATTGCCCCTTGACATTCAATGATATTACCATCACTGAAACCCTCACCATCAACATCCTAGAATTTACCATTGATCAGAAACTGAACTGGACAAGCCAAGTGACAACTAGAGCAGGTCAGAGGCTAGGAGTCCTGTGGTGAGTAACTCAACGCATGTCCACTATCCACTTGGCACCACATGAACTGCAGCAGTTCAAGAAGGCAGCTACCCAAAAGCTCATTAAGGACAATTAGAGATGTGCAATAAATTATAATCTAGCCAGCGATGCCCATATCTCATGAATGAATGTTCGTGCATGCATGAAATTGAGTGTTTGTTCTTGCATTAATTTTGGAGGTATGAGAATAAATAACCTTCTTTATCTTTAAACCCACAGTGCTTGCTGCTAAATTCTTTAACTGAAATACAATCTCCAAGGGCAAGAAAAAGATATACCTATTTCCATACAAAGCATACTGGCAGTAAGAGTGCACATACATTCTGTCCATTACACAAGACTCAGCTAGTTCAATCACTTTTTTTTTAACCAGAAAGCTGCTTTTAGGCCAATCATTAGGTCAATCATCTCAGTTCCAGGACATTACTGCACGACTCCTTCAGGATAGTGTCTTAGGCCCAACCATCGGCAGCTACTTCATCAATGATCTTCCTTCCACCGTAAGGTCAGAAGTGGTGATTGTATTCCCCAACCAAAGTATATTGTGTGCACACGTTTACCTCAGGGGTTTCTTCAAGCAGTAATTAACAAGGAGAACTGCGACTAAGTGAAGCTATAGATGTTCATCAGCAGGAAGTTAATAATGTTCTGTTATTTTGCAAATGTAAGTATGCTTAGTTTGAATGTTGAATGTGCACCTTTCGTGAATATGGATTCAGTCAGTAATGCCACAGGGCATTACCTTACAGAATCACAGAATCCCTACAGTACAGAAGGAGGCCATTCAACTCATCAAGTCTGTGCCAACACTCCAACAGTGCCCTATCCCCATAAACCTACATATTTATTCCACTAATCCTTCTAACTGATACACCTTGGGACACAAAGGGGCAATTCAACATGGCCAATCTACCTAACCGGCACCTCTTTGGATTATGGGAAGAAACCAGAGCACCCAGAGGAAACCGATGCAGACATGGGGAGAACATGCAAACTCCACACAGTCATGTGAGGCTAGAATTGAACTCGGGTCCCTGTGAGGCAGCAGTGCTAACCACTGTGCCTCCCTCAAAACTAAACTTCTCAGCACATCATTATCTCACATGTCTTTCCTTCAGTTAGAAGACATTTACTAGCCCAAATCTTGCTTGAGCAGGGCATCTCACAATATGCACCATCAGCTAGACTTTCCATACATCCAACAGTTTGAAACAAATTTGCACCACAACTCGCTCGCCATCCGTGAGGTGAATGCATCATCTGGGATCCTAGGAACGAAGGGACCGAAAGTGATTCTCCATAACAAATGAGATTTTAAAGGATTTAGAACATAACAATGCCACAATGGAGGAGGTTAAACTATAGTGGGTGAAATAGCATTAAATCAGGTACAGAAAGGGAAAGAATGATTGTGTTGAAAAGAGAAAAAAACAAAGGAAATAGGATTTTCTTTTTAAAAAATCTAGACATATGACATCTTGTTGATTTCAACCATTGTCACTTAAATCACGAGGAGACAAAAGATGCATTTTCATCATGAAAGACATTTGGAATTCAATGAATGTTTAACAAATGCAAATAGACACCACTGACTTTGATGGTTTCTCGTCACATGCAGAGACATTGACTGATGAGAAACATTAAGGTGTGAAAACCCACCACAGCAGGTGGGTGGAGGATGCAGACAATAATAAAATTATCTTAATGTCTCACTTGGAAGATAGTTTGACATTTGTTACAGGGTTACGTGGCAAACTGCTACAAACAGTCAGAAGTTTATCACACAGGGACAGTGGGACCAACATGCACAGCTATCAAACTGCAGTAATCAACCAGATAAAAAAGGACACCAGTGCAGTTTGGTAAAAGAAAAATCCTCCTCTTCCCACCTCCCTTGTGCTATCTTCAAGCTGCAAAACCAACCTCCAGCAGATCAACCAAAGGGTTCATAGCAACTGCCGAGACATTTCTGCAATTTCAAAGCCTTCACTTCAGGCAATGCAACAAGTAGGCTTTGAAATAACATGCCTGCATTGAAATAGAAACCAGGCTTGATTCCATTTTTATAAGTACTGTTTTTATTTATTTTCATTCATTTGGCATCACTGGCTGACATGATATGCAGATGCTGACATTGGACTGGGGTAAACACAGTAAGAAGTCTTACAACACCAGGTTAAAGTCCAACAGGTTTATTTGGTAGCAAATGCCACTAGCTTTTGGAGCGCTTGCTGCTCACCTGACGAAGAAGCAGCAAGCGCTCCAAAACTAGTGGCGTTTGCTACCAAATAAACCTGTTGGACTTTAACCCGGTGTTGTAAGACTTCTTACTATCACTGGCTGAGCCAGCATTTATTGTCCATTTCAAAGGACAAGACACACCCATTCCCACACAAAACATACAGGAAGTGAGAGAGCACATCTTCATCTGTAGCTAGTATTGTGTGAGATCTAATTTTCTTTAGTAACCTCTAGGCAAGGGTGTGGATAATAACATAAATAGACCTTATTTCCCCTTATCAAAATACAAAAGGCTTGCTGGTGGGTAATTTAAAATTGATTCACTCACCTCAAGGGTAAAAAATGCGTGCATCCACATAATAACACCTTAAAATTGCCCAAGACAACTTGCTTTATTTTATGAACTAAGTTCCTTGTAAGTGCTATAGTTTTTTATAGCAGGGAAAAGGTTGAAATACAGTAGACTGACGAAAACAATAAGAACAAGTACTAGCTTGCAACAGAATTTTAGATTTGTAAAACATGTCAAGTCTTCTTTCTTGAAGTCCACACCTTTTACACCCTATTGCACTCGTCAGAATCTTACATATTATTTTTAAATCAAAATACATAGAATTAAATGGGCTTTTTCAAAATATCACACTTCTAAAGGACAAATCTGAAGTAGAGAGGACAGAGAACATCATCCTCCACAAAGATTTGTTTGTGAAGACAAATGTTTATTGGTTTCACACACATGCATGAATCAGGTTAGTAGTCTGAGTTCCTATAGAATCTGAACAAGTCTCAACATTATATCTATTGAAAAATAGTGATTATTCTTCCTGAAAACAATAATTTTCAGATAGATTAACTTCCAAACCACAATATTTTGACTATTGTTATGGTTGGCATTAAATTCTGAATTTTTACAACAGCAAATTTTATGAAATTGGTCATTCGTATTGTTTAGATCAAAATTGGGGCATATTTACCATTATACCCGAACTTTCTTTCAACCACTCTCTGATCCCTGGGTGGCACAGTGGTGATCATTTTTGCTTCACAGCACCTGGGACCTGAGTTCGGATTCCCAACTTGTGTCACTGTCTGTGGGGAGTTTGCACATTTCCCCCGTGTCTGCGTGGGTTTTCTCCAGGTGCTCCGGTTTCCTCTCTCTGTCCAAAAAACGTGCTGGTTAGATGCATCAGCCATGCTAAATTTTCCCTCAGTACCTGAACAAGTGCCAGAGTGTGGTAATTTTCACAACAACTTCATTGCAATATTAATGTAAGCCTACTTGTGACAAGTAAATAAACTTAAAACTTTATCATCTATCTACCAGCAATATGGCTGATCCATAACAACACAACAATCTTCATTCATGCCACAAATGATTGCAATCATTGAAAAGTTTTGCCTCTGACCCACATTGACCAGCTTGCCATGACTCCTTGGTGACACATTCAGTTGATAGTTGCCTTAGTGTTAAAGGCAGCTACACTGAAATCTGCTCTGGTAATTCATTTCTTGCATCCTTGCCTGGATCAAGGCATTACAAAGTCCACAGCTGAGTAATTTTAGCAGGACTCAAACTGAGCATTGGTGAGTAGGTTATAGGTGACCTTGCATTCAAGCAATTCTCTAGCATTCCTATTCAACAGGATTGGCTAAACATACACCACAGCAGCCTTGTTCACAATTATATATTATCCTTCATTTCATCAGATTATTTATCCTTAAAAAATATGAGTTTTCTCCCTTTTTATTTGTTCATGGGATGTGAATGTCATTGACTAGGCCAGCGTTTATTGCACATTCCTAATGGTTCGATTTGATTTTCAAGTTTGCTGACCACACCACCATAGTCAGTTGGATCTCAAACAATGACAAGACAGAGTACAGGAATGAGATAGAGAATCTGGTGAACTGGTGCAGCAACAATAATCTCTCTCTCAATGTCAACAAAACGAAGGAGATTGTCATCAACTTCAGGAAGCGTAAAGGAAAACATACGTCTGTCTACATTAACGGAGACAAAGTGGAAAGGGTCGAGAACTTCAAGTTTTTAGGTGTCCAGATCACCAACAACCTGTCCTGGTCCCCCCCATGCCCACACTATAGTTAAGAAAGTTTACCAGTGCCTCTACTTTCTCAGGAGACTAAGGAAATTTGGCATGTCAACTGCGACTCTAACTTTTACAGATGCACCATAGAAAGCATTCTTTCTGCTTGTATCACAGCTTGGTATGGTTCCTGCTTTGCTGAAGACCACAAGGATCTACAAAAGGTTGTGAATGTAGCCTAATCTATTACGCAAACCAGCCTTCCATCTGTTGACTCTGTTTACACTTCCCATTGCCTCAACAAAGCAGCCAATATAAGCAAGGACCCCATGCAACCCAGACATTCTCTCTTCCACCTTCTTCCTTCAGGAAAAAGATACAAAAGTCTGAGGTCACGTCCCAACCGATTCAAGAACAGCTTCTTCCCTGTTACTGTCAGACTTTTGAATGGACTTACCTTGCATTAAGTTGATCTTTCTCTACACCCTAGCTATGGCTGCAATACTCCATTCTGCACTCTCTTGTTTTCTTCTCTATGAACAGTATGTTTTGTCTATATAGCGTGCAAGAAACAATACTTCTCACTGTATGTTAATACACGTGACAATAATAAATCTAATCTAATTTCCCTTTAAGATGTGCTGGTCAACCACATTCTTAAACTGCTGCAGTCCATGTGCTGTTAGGAAGGGAGGCCCAAGATTTTGACCTAATAACAGGGGAAGAAATGGTAGAATATTTCAAATCAGGATGGTGTGGGGCTTCCGGGTGGTGGTGTTCCTATGCATCTATGCCCTTATTCTGCTAGATGGTGGAGATCGTGGGTTTGGAGAGTCTGGTTGAAGGTTGAAGTTGCTGCAATTCATCTTGTGGATGGTACACATTGTGTTTCAGTGATGGATAGAGTGAATGTTTAAAGTGGTGGTCAATGGGATGCCAATCAAGTGGGCTGCTTTGTCCTGAATGAGGTCAAGCTTGAGTGCTACTGGAGCTGCACTCAACCAGACAAAAGGGAGAGTATTCCATCACACTCCTGACTTTTTCCCTGGGATATACAAACATAATGGGTGTCAGCAATGGCTCAGTGTGGCACTCACTGTCAAAATGATTGTGGGTTCATGTTCCAATCCTGCAAAGAGTGCATAAACAAGACTGATATTTGAGTGCATTACCGAGGGATTGTGACACAGAGGGTTGGCTTTCAGAAGAGATGTTAAACCAAAGTCTGCCCTCTCCTTTGAGCATCAAGTATTACAACGCACTATTTTGAGTGGATTAGGGGACACCAACCAATGCCTTGCTCTATTTTGTTCCCACAACCAATATCATTTAGTCGTCTTTATCTTGTCCATGGAATCCTGCTGAGCACATATTGACTGGTACGTTCCATACATTGTAACAATTACTACATTTTAAAAAGTATGTAAACTAACAACCAATTAAAATATCCTGACCAATCTTCCACGTTAGCACACAACAGTCTGAAAGTTATCATCCAGGTTTTGTTCTGGGATAAATGATACATCTCTGTGGCTACACAAAATGAGTTAAGGGTTAGGATTAGAGTTAGTGTACAGTAAAAATCTGGGTCCTGCATGCAATTAAATTTTAAAGGGAACATTGGTCCTGAGACCGTGAGAGGTGTTAGGTAAGTGCAAATTTGTTCTTTCTTTTCGAATGGGCCCAGAAGCCTTCTTACATCCTCCAAATCCAGATGTCCTTTCTCAGCAGCTCCCCATGTAAGAACCTTAGATGTAACATACACCTATTGACCCATTCCCATGCAGTTGTCCAAAAGTTCCAATTGTCATTGCATGTGAGACAATTTACGTGTATTTGATGCATTTAGTACTCACTGTAGTCACCTGTAGCAGAATGGGTATTGATAAAGACACCAGCAAAGCCTAATGGTTAAAAGGGCTAACTCTGCATCAGGCTAAGAACTTTGGGAGCAGCAAGGAACAGGTGCAGCTATGGTACAAACATTCAATTTGATTTATTATTGTCAAATGTATTAGTATACAGCAAAAAGTATTGTTTCTTGCATGCTATACAAAGTATAACATATATGGGGAAGGAAAGGAGTGCAGGATTTTCTTAATGTGAGGTAGATCCATTCAAAAGTCTGATCATAGAATACCTACAGAGCAGAAGGAGGCCATTCGGCCCATCGAGTCTGCACTGACCCCAATCCCACCAGGCCCTATCCCCATAACCCCATGCATTTACCCTAGCTAATCCCCTGACACTAAGGGGCAATTTAGCATGGCCAATCCACCTATCCTGCACATCTTTGGACTGTGGGAGGAAACCGGAGAACCCAAAGGAAAATGGCAACAGGGAAGAAGCTGTTCTTGAGATAGTTGATTCATGACATCATATTTTTCTCCCGGCAGAAGGGGGAAGAGAGTATGTCCAAGGTGCTGACTGCTTTCCATCATAGAATCCCTACAGTGTAGAAGTGGGCCATTTGCCCATCAAGTCTGCACTGGCAATATTCCCACTCAGGCCCTATCTAAATAAACGCACATAGGGGCAACACATTGGCATAGCGGTTAGCACTGCTGCCTCACAGCACCAGGGACCAGGGTACAATTCCAGTCTCAGATCACTGTCTGTGCAGAGGCTGCACGTACTCCCTATGTCTGCACGGGTTTCCTTTAAGTGCTCCGGTTTCCTCCCACAGTCCAATGATGTGCGGAATAGGTTAATTGGCCATTGTAAATTGCTCCATAGTGTCAGGTGGATTAGCAGGGATTAAATACGTGGGATTAAGGGGATATGGCCTAGGTGGATTGTGGCCTGTGTAGACTTGATGGGCCTCCTTCTGCACTGTAGGGATTCTATGATTCTGTGATATTTACCCTGCTAATCCCACTAATACTAAGGGACAACTCAGCATGGTCAACCCACCTAAACTGCACATCTTTGGACTGAGAGGGGAAACCGGAGTACCCAGAGGAAACCCCTGCACACACGGGGAGAACACGCAAACTCCACACAGTCACCCAAGGATTGATTGGACAGTGGCTACTGCTATGCCTTGAACAGACAGGCATAAACTGAAGCAGCATCTGATATGTGACACGTTAGAGCTGGAGAGGCTGAACAATGGAATAAAATTCCAGTATAGTATGAGTCGCTTGCAGATGCAGTTTGAGAAAGCAGATCAAGAGAGAGCGAGATCTGTGCGGGAAATAGGCATAGCTAACTGGAGGATTGTGGAAACAGAGCAAAGGTGTAATGACCGTCAAACATAGAACAGAGGCAGAAATCAACTGACCGTGCAAAGTGTCAGAGGGAGGTGGATAAGTTAAAGTTGCAACTCCGAGCTCAAAGGGCCATGATGTGCACTTTTGAGGATCTAAGGATGGATGAAGACAGTGCCAAATTGAAATCTCTACGGTTGGCTCAGAGGGACTTGTTAAATGGCAATATACATTGGGTAGGCATGGCAGATGAGGCCTGTAAGTGCAGGGACAGGGACGACCTCTGGCAAAATCCCCCATGTGATGAGTATGCAGTGGAGCCAACAGTACCACTCACATCCACGCCCATGAACCCCATCAATACCAACTCTATGGGGCAAGGTGCAGCAGCTTACGTACACAATAAAGGGTTGGGGGGTGGTGGTGGAGAGGGGGAGGTGAGCGGTTTCAGAATGAGGAGAGAAAAGAACAATGTCCCTATGACCCGGAAATATTGTAAACTAATTGGCAAGAAAAACTACTGACAGATCCATGACTATGCAGTAAGCATGGTGGGGAAACTCTGGTCAGCTATAAAATAGACAATGCATGTTTGGAAAAAGCTAATTAATAGCATGGAGAAGTGTTTGAATAGCTGCATCTAAAACTCAAATCCAACTTGAGGAGAGCTAGGAGCTGAGTTGATAAGGAAAACATTCGTTGCTGTCTCTGTGTTGGTGTCGATATGATTTGTCTCATCCGAATCATAGTTAACTCTGTGGTCTGGTTCTGTTAGTTGCTTTATAGTTGCTTGTTCAATCTATGTGTTTGTACTTTGAATTAGATTGAGTGAGAAGGATAAGTTATGATAAAAATGATACAGTTGTTAAAGCAATTGTTTTGTTCTGGAGGAGAATGGTGCTGCGGGGCAATAAAATGGAATGCTTTACACTTTGGTTGAAATTCAAAAGCTATTTGTAGTTGTAGAAAGTATTAATCTTACTTTTTATATAATTTCTTGAGCATTTACTGTTTTCTGAGTTTTATTTACAGTTTTGAAGAATGAAGGCTGTCTTAAACTATTTCCTTTATTTTCTTTGAATGTTTCATTTTCATTTCAGTTTTAAATCATTAAGATTGATTGAAAGCAAAATGCTGTGGAAATGTGTTCCATGAAAGAATGTGTGTATGTGTCTAATAAGAATGTGTGGATTTTCCTTTGTTGTGTTGCGAGCTTTAATATTTCATAGTGTTTCCTCTAAATTGTGCCTTTGCAATAATAGTTTTGATACTGAGTTTAAGATGAAATGGGAGCCATGAGCTGAATTAAAAGTGTAATTTGAAACAAGGCAAACGTTTGAATCCTTAATCTTGGGTATAATCGCTGGCCGTAATTACTGCTCAAAAGATATGGGGCAGAGTTTTCCCGTCCATCCTGCCACAGGAATTACTATCAAATGGTTGGACTTTAACCTGGTGTTGTGAGACTTCTTACTGTGTTTACCCCAGTCCAACGCCGGCATTTCCACATCACAGGAATTGTAGCCAGTGGGACAGGACCTTGCAAAGTTCTGTTGACCTCCAGCAGGATTTTCTGTTCTTGGGGCGAATGCGGCCAGAAAATCCTGCCCATGGGATACGCTAGTTCCTTCGAACACAATTCTCAGGAAAGTAAATGGAAAAGTTAAAAATCAAAGTACGTAATTGAAATTTTAAAATAATCAGTTTGAGTTTGGAGTAATCCTGGGCAGTCTTAGCTCAAACTGTGAACAAAATACTCTAAAGCTTGACAGGAGACCACATGCTCTCTCCGTTCTTTGTGTTTTTTTTTAAAAGAGGCAGTGATAATTTTAAAAACATTTGTTCTGCGTCCACAACCTTCTTTTTAATTCATTACACATCTAACTTGCTGATCAAGAAATATATCTTGACCAAATTAACTCATTTGGCTGCAAGCTGAATATACCATTTGTGTTTTGTTTTTAACATAGGTCACTGGTGAATACAGACAACGATCAAGTTCAGCAGCTTCAAGATTAATTCTCACAATATACTGATAATTGGGACCTTTTGTACAAAAGTTTTTCAGATTTATCTGTTACCTTTTGAATTAAAAGTGATTAGTTGTGCTTAATTGTAGGCACTACTCTGACATGTAATTGATTGAATAAGTTAAGTGCATAGACTAGCAACTTATATAAATGGAGAAGTTACCTACAGTTTAAGGGAATAAATAAACTTTATCTTTTGACACATTAATGGAAAAATAGTCCGTATAGGTTTTGGGTTTCAAAAAGAAAATTTTGTTGTTTGAATTAAATGTATTCTTAATTTAGGGGCTCAATTTGGAACAATTTTTATCAAAGTAATACTTTGTTTTGTTACCCAAACTGAGTAAATGTTAACTCAGGTAATGCATATATAGAACATAGAACATTACAGCGCAGAACAGGCCCTTCGGCCCACGATGTTGCGCCGACCAGATTTTTTAAAACAAAACACTGACCCACTAATCTAAACCAATCCCTTTTCGTCCATAAACCTATCCATAGATCTCTTAAACGCCCCCAAACTAGGCGCATTTACAACCGCAGCAGGCAGGGCATTCCAATCCCTCACCACCCTCTGGGTAAAGAACCTACCCCTGACATCCATCCTATAACTACCACCCCTTAATTTAAAGCCATGCCCCCTCGTGCTAGCATTCTCCATCCGAGGAAAAAGGCTATCACTATCCACCCTATCTAAACCTCTAATCATCTTATATGTTTCAATAAGATCCCCTCTTAGCCTCCTTCTTTCCAGCAAAAACAACCCCAAATCCCTCAATCTCTCCTCATATGACCTCCCCTCCATACCAGGCAACATCCTGGTAAACCTCCTCTGCACCCTCTCCAAAGCCTCCACGTCCTTCCTGTAATGTGGGGACCAGAACTGCACACAGTACTCCAAGTGCGGCCGCACCAGAGTTGTGTACAGTTGCAACATGACGCTGCGACTCCTAAATTCAATCCCCCTACCAATAAACGCCAAGACACCGTAAGCCTTCTTAACTACCTTATCTACTTGATTCCCAACCTTCAGGGATCTATGTACACATACACCTAGATCCCTCTGCTCCTCCACACTATTCAAAGTCCTCCTGTTAGCCCTATACTGAACACATCTGTTACTCCTACCGAAATGAATTACCTCACACTTCTCCGCATTAAACTCCATCCGCCACCTCGCGGCCCAGCTCTGCAACCTGTCTAAGTCACCCTGCAAACTATGACCCCCTTCCTCACAATCTACCACACCACCGACTTTGGTGTCATCAGCAAACTTACTAATCCACCCAACTATACCCTCATCCAGATCATTAATAAAAATTACAAACAGCAGTGGCCCCAAAACAGATCCCTGAGGCACACCGCTTGTAACCGAACTCCATGACGAATATTCACCATCAACCACCACCCTCTGTCTCCTGTCCGCCAGCCAATTCCTGATCCAAGTACCTAGATTACCCCCAATCCCATACATCTGCATTTTCTGCAGAAGCCCACCATGGTGAACCTTATCAAACGCCTTACTAAAATCCATATATACCACGTCAACTGCCTTACCCCTATCCACCTCTTTGGTCACTTTCTCAAAGAACTCAATAAGGTTAGTAAGGCACGACCTACCTGCTACAAAACCATGCTGACTGTCTCTAATCAATTCATTACTCTCCAAATAACTATAAATCCTATCCCTAATAATTCTTTCTAAAACCTTGCCCACAACAGAAGTAAGACTCACCGGTCTATAATTCCCGGGGAAGTCTCTGTTCCCCTTCTTAAACAATGGGACAACATTCGCTGTCCTCCAATCTTCCGGTACTATACCAGAGACCAACGATGACCTGAAGATCAGAGCCAGAGGCTCTGCAATCACCTCTCTAGCCTCCCAGAGAATCCTAGGGTAAATCCCATCCGGACCAGGGGACTTATCTATTTTCAAGCCCTCTAGAATATCCAGCACATCCCTGGTTTCAACTGCAATACTTTCTATTTTACACCCCTGCACCCCAGTGTCCTCCACAGCTACATTCATGTCCCCCTGCGTAAAATAGACACGTAAAATCTGTTGTTTTAAATCCATGTTCCTAAATACTAATAAATTGGGAATTAATGATTTCCTATGAAAGGATAAGGCCTGTAAGTATTCATGGGTATCTGTAGATGGGGAGACAGTGTTAAATCTGGGCAGTGTCAATGAAGTTGCAACAGAGATAGAATTTTCTATCATTTAGGTATCTGGTTGTGGAAGAAAGTCAATACCTTAGAAGAAGAGTAAAAGACAGTGCCAGATTAGAAACTCTGAGGTATATTATGAAGTTAGGCTATACACCAACATGGTTTGATTTTGGCATTATGGTGATCGTGAGGTGTTTCACTCCAGGTATGATTTGATTGATCCATTAGGAAACTTTTATTAGAACAAAATTTAACAACACACCTAAAATATAACAAAAAAAATTAGCATAATTTTACCAATTGAAACTCTTAAACATGACAAGGTATAATTCTTAACAGCCAGCTATTTCTATAGATCCAGTTTAAGCAATACATCCTTCTTCAGGCTCAGTTAACACAAAAATAGATATGCTCATGTGGGTGCTACACTTACAGCATTTTTCCCCTTTGGACAGATACAGAAAGACACCTGTCTTCTGACTCCCAAACAGCAGCCTAAGGAAGAAATTTATTCCCTGGAAGATCTAGTCGTCAAAACCAGAGAGAGTCAGAATAGAGAGAACTACCTTGCTCAAAAGATCCCAAGCAGTAACTGAGCTGATTTCTCTGTGTAAGCGAAATCCTACCCATTCACATAATGTTTCCTGTCAATCAATCTAATCAAGTCCTACTCTGAAAAAATCAGGGGAAAACACACAAAAAACTGCATTAACACAGAATAAAACAAACATTCCAGCAATTAGGAATAATTATGTTTTTGCAGTATCTACAGGGGCCGCCAGTTAAAGACAAGCGGCACTGATTAATAGAACTGACTGCTAAAACAAATCCTGCACAAGAAACATGACACATACATTTCTTAAAGGCACAGTGTTGTCACAACAGAATTTGTGCAGATCGTGCTATTCATCAACTAGGAAAGAATGGTCAAGAACGACGAGATAATTCCCTCCACAATTTGCTAAGCAGGCATAAAAATCAATGGAGCATTTATTTAGCTACTTTGAAAATTTAAAGAAACATTCCATGTGTGCGCTAACAGAAGCCAAAATTTTGAGCTGTGACTATTTGGAAGTTAGATTTACATTGACAGCTACGATTAAGGGATCAAATGAACAAATAAAACATGCTTAAGACTAAGATCATATGGAATGTTTGATTTCTGAAAGAAAAGGATAAATATTGTTTTGGAATAGTAATTGGATTAAGATCCAAAAACAAGGTGAGGCAAGGACCAGGTGAGCATAGGAAGTCCTATTAGTATTACATCCTCTGACGAATGTCCCATTTGAAAGAAGCAAAATGAGACGACAATCTCTCTAAAGACACTGACTGACCTGCGTATTTACAACATTTTCTACTCATTTCATGTCCAACAGAACGTCAACCCAAAAACAAACAAAATCTAACTAGATGTATACGCACTCACCAAATGCAGGCTGCAAGATGGGAAATTACATCCCTAAGCTAATGCTGAACAGATTGGCAAATGGGACCAAGATATTGCTATAACGGAGACCTGGCTTAAAGGAGAGCAGGACCGGGTAATAAATATTCCTGGATATTAGGTCTTCAGGAGAAAGAGGAAAGGATGAAAATGAGTTGGACAGGGGGACAGAGTGCTGGTGAGAGGCACAGTGAGTATTTATTAAAGATTACAACACTGGACAGAAAGGATATTCCAGAGGGATCAAGGATGAAATCTCTCAACCTAAAGGTAAGGAATGAATGCAATATTATTGATATGAAGTATATAGACCATGTACTAGAGGAAGGGACATAGAGAAACACATTTGCAAAGAAATTATGAAGAGATAAGAATTATAGAGTAGTCACAATGTAGGCCTTCAATTATCCAAATATGGATTGGAGTGGGCATAGTGCAAAGGGATGAGAGTTCCTGGGGTGTGTTCTAGATAATTTTCTGCAGCACCATATTTCCAATCCACAAGAGGGCAGGCTCAATTGAATCTGGTTCTGGGGAATGAGTTGACCTGTGTGTTAAATTCAATGGGAGAGCATTTAGGGGACAGTTACTAGGGTTTGGGTTGGCCATGGAAAAGAACAAGGAGCAATCCAGAGCAGGGATAATTAATTGGGGGAATGCAACTTCAATGAGATTGCATCCGAGTTGAGTGAATTGGAATCAAACGGTGGCTGAACAGTGGGATATCTTCAAAGATATAATTTTGCAGGCAATACACCAAGTTATATTCTCTTGAAGGAGAAATGTAGGACAAGCACATCGACTATGATGATGGTAGTATAACTGATTTTTTTAATGTTTCTGTAGAATGTTTAAAGATTCAGCTTTATTCTACAGGCAGTTGTGTCAAAAAACATTCGGCGCAAGTGTTGTAAATGCAAGTTAATTCCTCATTTCAGGTAGGAATGTTATTTTGATGGGACTAATGGACTTTTGTTTACACAAGATTCCTTGTTGATTGACAAGGTCATGTGATAATGTGGTTAATGTGCAGAACAAAGTCTGTGTTATGAAGAAGTTTTTGAAATTTAGAATCAGAATTTTTAGCTGGAAATTGTTTGAAGATAGACTCCTACAAGTTACTAAAACTCCTATCTCAGAAAACTCTAAAGCTGTCTACACTTATATTTAAAGTGGTCTTTGAGTGTATCAGAGGAATGTTGTTCATTTGGAACTGAAACAGGGATAAGTTAGAAATTAAAATTGTTTCCTCTCATTTTTAAGTATTGTTCAACTATTAATGGTTAAACAGTTTCCTTTGTTGGTCATATTTAAACTTATAAATGAAGATTGTTTTGGTACAAAAATCCATATTTTGTCAGTGAAGTCAGTCCTAGAGCAATGTACCCTTTTCTCACATTTTTGCCAAAAAGGAAACAAATATTGGGGCCTAGTCTAACTTGTATTCTGGTCCAGTATCATAACAATACAACACCCTCTATTGTCTTTTACCACGGTGAAAGACAGACATGCACATGAAAAGTACGTGAATGATATATGTCAGGTACAAATTAAAATGGAGAGTCAAACTGAATATGAAAGAAAAAGAGAGGAATTGAAAAACTAGGAAAAAAAAAAGCAATGATGGAGCATGAAGAGAGACTGATGGCCAACACAAAAGGGAATCTTAAGGTCTTTAATAAGGATATAAATAATAAACGGGCAGTTAACCATGGATTAGGGTCATACAAGGACATGGAGAGGGAAGTAGTCACTGTTACACTCAGGAATTTACAATTGAGAAGGTGGTGATGTTAGGTTATTTTTACATAAAATTGATAAGGTACTAGAACAGGATGAAATGCATCAATGACACTGAAGGCACCAGTGATAATCTGCCAGCTCTTCCTAGACATAGGTGGTGTCAAAGGACTGGAAAATTATGAATATTATACCATTGTTCATAAAGGATGCTGTTGGCAAAGATAATGCCAGCAACTACAGACCATTCAGCATAATCTCAGGGAAACTACTTAGACAAGTGCAGCACAATTAAGGAAAGCCGACATGGATTTATTTTAAGTATTGTAGTTACTGATAGAACGTAGTGAAAAATCAGCTGAATATACAAGTCCATTCTAAAGTCTGATGACAGCAGGGAAGACACTGTTTTTGAGTTGGTTGGTACATACTCTCAGACTTCTCTTTTTCCTGATGCAAGGTGGTGGAAAAGATTATGCTCGGCCTGTGTGGAGTCCTTGATTACGCTGGCTGCTTTTCCAAGGCTCAGGAAGTGTTGACAGAATCAATGGATAGGAGGCTATTTTGCATGATGGACTGGGCTACGTTCACAACCCTTTGACAGAGCAGGAGTCAAACCAAGCTGTGATACATCTGGAAAGGATGCTTACTACAGTCCTTCTGTTAAAATTGGTGAGTCATAACAGACGTGATAAATTTTCTTAGAGGCGTTGGTGAGCTTTCTTAATTAATTTAGTACCTCTGGGCAATTGCCAGGTAAACTCTTACCTGGGAACGTCTTGGTACTTCCCAAATACAAACCTGGAGATCCCGGAAGGCATGAGCCATCCTCTCCATACCCACCTTGTCAATACCTCTAAGGACCTTAAAAGTTTTGATCAAGTAACCTCTTGTTCTTCTAAACTCTAGTGGAGACAAAAAAAAACTCCAACCTTTCCTCATAAGGCAACTTGCCCATTCCTGGTATTCATCTAACAAACCTTCTCTGAACTGCATCTAATGCATTTAGATCTTTTCTTAAATATGGAGACCAATACATTTGATTTGATTTGTGGTCTCACCAATGTCCTGTACAACTGGAGCATAACCTCACTACTTTTGCAATCAATTCCCTTCACAATAAATGATAATATCTATTAGTTTCCCCAATTAATTTTTGTACTTGTATTCTAGCCTTTTGTGGCTCATGCACTTAAACACCCAGATCCCTCTGCACCCTCCCACCATTCAGATGTGTTTTCTGAAATTAAATATAGTAGGCACCGGAAAGGGAGAACTGTAAAAACAAATAAGAGGACCAATAAAGTAATCAGATACAAAGGGGAAACAAGCTGAGCAAGAGATTGGTGCAGAGGGATATTGATCCATTTTTTACTGGCAGTAGGAAGAACAATATCTAAAGACAAGAGACCTGGTGCAATTGCTCAAAACTGTTTTAAAGAGTCAGAATAGATACCAGAATGGAACGAGTAGAGTGAACAAACGTGGACTTAGAACCCACTGCGTCACAAAACGAAATATAGTAGGTAAGTTTCCTGAACCCAAGGTAATTAGTTTTGAGCACTGACAATTTCTAACCAAAAGTGCTGAACATTGCAGATTAGAAAATAGCAAATTTGTCAGTATAGTTGAGAAAACAAGGATGAAACTTCAAATTACAGCCTGTAAGCCTCACATCTAGAGTGGTGGAAGTATGCAAGGCACTGATATAGCTTTGTATGTGGAATCGTCTAGAATGGTTACATCTGAAGCCACTTTATTTTCAGTTCCAGTTGGTCCTACCTGACCACGGTATAGGAGTACTTTGAGACAACCGACACTGATCTGGTGCAAAAAGGAGAGACAGCAGATGTTACGGATTTGCATTTCAAGGAAACATTTAACAATGACTCACCTAATAGATTAGTTAACAAGGTGCAATAGATTGAAGAGCAGTGGTGCTCAGGATACTGTCATTGTGAAAACTGGTCTGCAAGTGGTTTTCCCACAGCACTCAATTTTGGCATTGCTATTTTTATAAACGAAGGCAGAATATCTTCCATGGTAAATGGCACCAAGTTGACTGTAGTTTTATCACCTGCATTAACCATTATGCAATAATCTAGAGGGAGCTGGAGTTTCATGGAAATCAACTTAAGACCATTAAGTAGAGAACTTGCTTCGGTATAACAAACAAAAATGTAGAGAGCAAGTTGTGTGGTCACATGCCTGAGGTAACAAAGGAACGGGATCTGGCTCTTTCGAACAGGATAGCAAGACAGCATATAAAACAAAGGAATTAATAGTAGTGGCAGCAAATTTTGGGTCAAAGGATGTGGTATTGTACCTAGCTTTTGAGAGACCACACTTTGTTTCATCTGCATATTACACATTATCAGTGGGAATCCAGAGCTGGTTTATGGAGTTAATTGCTAAATTTAAGATTTGTCACAAGAAAACATTGCCCATTCTTGTATTTTGTTCTTGAGAAAGAACACAAGGAGGAACTTCAATTTTCAAAGGTATAGGAAAATTAGATTTCAGAAAGTTCTTCTTGGGAACAAAGTTCAATGACTAATAGCAGTTTAAAGTTAAGGATGTCAAAGGAAAATAGTAAGTCTAAGCATCATTTCTTCAATAAAAGGGTGATAGTATTGTGGAACAGATTAGCAAAGTGGAGCCAGAAAATAGGAAAGACTTGAAAAAAGGACAAGATGAATTTGAACAGGATACAGGGCCAGTAATTCTAAGCTAAGCTGACAGTAGGATAGGCTAGATGAATCAGTGATTGCTTCTTTTCAAAAACAATGATTAGCACTGCTGCCTTACTGTACCAGGGACCCAGGTTCAATTTCCAGCTTGGGTCACTGTCTGTGCAGAGTCTGCATGTTCTTCCTGTGTCTGTGCGGGTTTCCTTCGGGCGCTCCAGTTTCCTCTCAGTCTGAAAGACGTGCTAGTTACGTGCATTTCTCTCTTGTACCTGAACAAGCGTCAGAGTGTGGCAACAAGAGGATTTTCACAGTAATTTCATTGTGGTGTTACTGTAAGCCTACTTGTGACACACCCAGAAATAAACTTCAAACTTATCAGGTTAAACCACTTTACACATACAACTGGATTTCAAACATATGATTTTATTTGTTATTTGCATTTTCCTGGCAACCATTTCTGTCAGCTAGATGCAATGCCACTGTCACCTCTACATTATAGGTAATTTTCAACCTACCACAAAAAATGAAAAGTGGATTGTATCCATCTTGGTGGTCAGGCACATGTTGCAATGCTATTAAGCAAGTAGTTCTAGGTTAGATTGAGCAGTTTCCTTCTTAGTGGCTTACCTGATGTGATCTTCACTATTAATAAGCTCAAAAAATCTAATGCTGGTGAATGAGTTGTAACCAAACCACAATCATCATTAACTACTTCTCTGGTTTTCCCTTCATGACTTGTGGTCAAGCAGAACAAACAAATAAATTGAGTTGCTGTGTTAGCCACAAAATTGCACGGCTCCTCAAGCAAGCCACAGGTCTTTAAAATTTCAAAAAATTGATGCAATTCAACCACTATTTTTTAATTCTCCTTGTTTTTCCCTTCAATCTTGTTCTCATACTGCACTTTGGGTCTTGGCCCTACATAGCAGACAACACATTAGCTTTTAATTAGAGATTTAATTAGGGACTCCAGAGCAAAAATATGTCCGTAAGGTAGTACTGCTTGTGACGTGATCAATATTTTGACTTTAACTGGTAATTAAAGAAAGGTTTGAATTCAACGTACACACTATTCACAATTAATTCAAACTTACAGGATATATTAGAGAGGTGGGTGACTAAAGAGGAAATCTCATCATGCATGGTATAGAGGATGGTTTTGTCCCCCATTCACACAAGGGTGAAGGTTAGTCTTTTGATTGCCTGATAATCCAAATTAAGGTGTATGTTCAGCCTTTTGTTTTGTGTTTGGTCTCTTGTTTTAGTTTTAAAAGAGTTGTCTTGAAAGATGGAAAAAATTGGGAACAAAACATTTATAAGGCCTAAAATTGTCTTGGAACTATTTCCATATAAAACAGTCTCCAAATTTGCCTTAATTGAACTCAGACCACTTGTATGAAAGCAGAAGAGATTTGGAACTTATACAACCTTCCATCCAACACCTCGGCCAAAATTTAGTGTTTTATTCAAAGCTGTTTATAGAAAACCTCATCACAGTTTGTCAGACACAACAACTTGGTTTTTAAAAAAGCATTTGAATTTATTTCAGAATAGTTTATTGTATGGTCTTACTACGATGTCACACCTGGTAAGTCACAATTACAACAAGGAACTCTACAGGTATATTGGACAGCTGGAGTTATTACAGTATATGGAAAATATTTTTCATAATTCTACTTAATCTTACACAAGAGTGATGAAGCATTTTAATACAAATAAGTAAATTTACCTAAATCTTTGAATTTGTGCTATAACATTCCCGTTCCAATATCTTATAAACAAAGACATGCATTCTTTTAGTTTGTAGTATTGCTGAACAGTCCAGTAAGTTTTAAAAATGAAATTACAATAAAAACAATCACCCCTTTATGCTGTAAACAGCAAATACATCTATAAATTAATGTACATCCCATTTGTACTTTTTATAAAAGTAACAATTACTGCCTGCGTTTTTAGGTTTGGGTGGCTTTTGTACATGTCATTGAACATTTAAAATAGTATGCAATTTTGAAAATAAGGCATACAAATACACAAAGTTTACCAGTTCGAATACAAGTGCTTGCAAGGGATTTAGTTAACAGTTCACAGTGGATGATAATGGCAATATACAAAAAGCTGGCAATTGCTCAGGATTTAGCAAAACATGCAGGACGTAGAAGAATTGTTATAAAAGTTCTATTTTGCCCTCACCCACAAACAATCCGTCATCAAGACCATGATAGGCACTTGATAATATTGGAAAGAACCATCAGTCGAACTGGTTAAGTCCTCACAGTGATGCGATATAAAAGATCTCAATACAGAAGTAAGGTTTTCATGGCTCCAAGTCCATACTCTCAGCTTGTAGCTCTGGCGGCACAAAGCTGAGTACTTCTTCATAGGTTAATCCTGAACACAAAAGAGCAACATCTTAAATATCTTTGTATTACGATGTCTGGATAAAAACATTGAATGAAAATAAGATCCCTTATACAAAGATTCAAATACTTGCACCAAACATTAATGCAAATTCAATCTTGTTCTGCAAACAAACTCCAAGCAAAATGTAAAGAAAATTAAAGTCATTATTTTCTACAAGTGGACATTGTTGCATATTTCTATCATAATCAAAGGGTAATCCAAAGATTAAGAATACTTACTGCTCTTATTTTTCTAAGTTCTTTTTACAATTAAATAAACGTAGATTCATTGGCAGCACAATGACAGTGATTAGCATGTGCCTCGTGGCACCAGAGACTCAGGTTCAATTTTGGCCTTGGGTGACTGGCTGTGTGAAATTTGCATGTTCTCTGTGTCTGCGTGTTTGTCCTCCAGGAGCTCCAGTTTCCTCCCACAGTCCAAAAAACGAGCTGGTTTGGTGCACTGGCCATGCTAGATTCTCCCTCAGTGTACCCGGACAGGCACCAGAGTGGAGTGACTAGGGGATTTTCACTTTATTGCAATGTTAACATAAGCCTACTTGTGTCACTAATAAATAAAGTTAAAACTTAAAGACAGGGAATGCACAAAAGTCCTTATCAATTTGAGTCAAAGGACTCCAAGTTAGTTTCGTAAAGCTACCCTCACAAAGCTTACACACACACTACAATCAATGACTCATCCTCAAAAAGACTGATTTTAAAAAAACATTTACACTATTTTGTACATATACAATTGTATTATATACACAGCCCCTCTGGGTGCTCCAATTTCTTCCCATATGCCAAAGATGTGGGGGTTAGTTTAATTGGGCATGGAAAATTGTCCCCTAATGTCAGGGGGATTAGATGAGTATATGGGTTTAGGGCTGGGTGGGATTGTTGTCAATGCAGACATGATGGGCCAAATGGCTTCCTTCTACACTGAGGGATTCCATGATTCTCTGAGGGCTCTGACGAATGCAAATAGCTTTGCTGGAAAAAATCACATAAGAATTAAGGGGCGCACTGAAGTTAGTTTTCTTGCAGGATTGGAATTGTTTGAAAGGTGAGAGTTTAAGAACAATTTTGAACAGGTGATTTTTGGCTTGAGTGGCTCTCAATTAATTTTTGGGCTTTTTTCCCCCCCAAGTTATCACAGAATAGCCTTGTCATAGAAGAGCCTTGCTGCACATTAACGGGATTGAAAAATGCTCCAATGTACTGAAAATCGAATTAGCACCCAAGAAATTCAGCATCTTCAATCATGTAACTTTGAATATCCTGAAATATTGGTTAAATTGCTGAGCACTTCAGGTGGGTTCTGGTGGTATACATTTACTATCCAAAACTGCCAATTAATTATTTCACTAATAAACCTACAAAATAATGCCCTCTCAGCCTGGACAGGTACGATAGTTTAATATGGAACTGCAACTGACTGAGTACAAAGCTGCAATTTTTTGGTTTCAGTAATAAACAAATATGCACTTAAATGCTTATTTCTTGCGCTATTAATCCTGTAACACTTTGAACAATTCCCTTAATGTGTTTTCCCTTTATTCAGCGATCTTGAGGGCAATTAGGGATGGGCAATAAATTCTTGCCTAGCCAGCAATACAAAATTGCTTTCGACGGGGATTGGAAAAAATAACTTCAGCATCCATCCCATCTGGAGAAACAGCCCTTCAAAAATCCTTTTTGATACAGTAGGCCTGATTTTAACTGTGCCAGTGAACAGGTTTGACATGTCATCCACTGATCATACAATCATTTCAAAAATCTGGCAGTGGAAAATTTGCAATGGCATTTCTTAAAACAAACCTTCTTGATGATCTGCTTAGAAATCTATTAACGTAAATTGCAAACAGTTTGGAATTTTGATAAAGGACAGATAAAAACACAGCTCAACATTCACCTACATTTGTAGCTCACCAGGATTTGGATCAGGAGCTCAAAAAAAAAGGCATCACCCCTTCCTTCCCCACCACCACTATGTTCATGCAGAATTTCAGATTCCTTGGACACAGCAACAACTTGGTATTAGGTCATCTGAGAAAAAAATCTGCCAATATTCCAGGGTCATGCTTGCGGTTGGCTATTTTTAGCACATTTTACATTACCCTCAAAAGTCTCTGTTGAATATGTTAACATGCACTAGAACAATCTGTAAATTCAAATAATGGTAGGTCCTAAAGTGAGTCTGCAAATTTTACATTTTAAAGCTATAGTGTTTTTGTCTAACTTAGAAGGGTTATCACCTGTATATATGTGCTTTAACTATCAATCATAGGAGAAATAACTAACATTTGTTTTAGTCAGTCGGATGGGCTGACATTTGTGGAAATCCATCACCCTACATTAGCCTGCAGGGTTTCTGTTTGTAAGTACAGAGAACACATAGGATATACTCACCCAAATTAGGGCAACTGGTAGAGCTAAAAACTAGCCTCTTAGGCATTATGTGTATTCAGATACACTCAGATTTAATCAGAAAAAATTTCACAGCTTACCAAAGCCACTTCCTCTTACTTATCCGGCAAGGAGGAATGTGACAATATTTTCAGAAGTCTCAAAGCAGTTTATTAATAAAGACTGACTTCAAACAAGATGGGCAACGGTTGACAACACTTGCATCACCACTCTTTCGGTGAATTGACTGAAACTGTATTTATATCCTGAGAGATTTTGGAGATTAACTATAGATTCAAGATCATGAAACTGGAGTGCAGACTTCAAAAATATACCAGTTCATTGGGAGGACTGCATGAGTCAGAACATTGAAAGTCTTGTGAAAATCAATAACAACTGTAAAATCCTAATGGTACCTTTGTAACTGCTCCATGACCATCACAATGTATATGTGACAAGCTGAACAACCTAACTAGCCACTAATAGTTTTAAAGAAAATGAGTAAATTTCTTAATTATGGGGAGAGGGGCTACTCTTCCACCAAGAGCAGCAATGGTCTTTGCTCAGTTTGATCATCTTTCAGATCCGCCAGTTAAAAATATAGATGGTGTACTATTTAGCTGAACTGCACAAAAATGTTCCTGGATGAACAAGGCAATTTTGCATTAGTGGAGTGCAGTGAATTAAAGCAGCACAGTATCCCTACTTTTAACACCCACTACAATTGAATGAATCCAATTCCATCCAAAACAGAGCAACATTTTCACTGCTAAAATGGAGAGACAATTATTAACTCAGCCTGATGAGCAATGACAGGAAAAGGAAAAAAGGGGGCAACATTATATCAACATCTTTGATCTGAGCACAATTCCAGAATTAATACACGTAAGAATAGTTTCACTTACGTTAAGAAATTAAATGTTAACAGTTGAATTTGTGATAACAAAACAATTTAATTTGCACGATGACACTTAACCCACACCGTTTTATCCGAAATTCTCTTCTCAAAATACACCCATGTTCCCTGAACTCAAAGATCTTCCTTTTCCCAAACAATATCCAATTTAATAACTCTTAAGCCAAATCAGGTTAACTTTTACAATTCAGCTTAAATGACCAAGTCTGGGAAAACACCTTTAGAGAATACCTGCAAACTGCTGTGTAACAGGATCAACAGGTGTCCAGAGGAATACTGAGATGTGATTTGCCCAATAACAAGAATAGCAGGCTTGTAAAGAAACTGAGGTGCAAACTGCCATATCAGAAGAACTGTTTACCAGAGATCAGTGGAGCTATACAAATGATAACTTCTAAAAGGCAAGGAATTTGCCAAAAGATGTAGACAATCGAATCGAGGGTGGATATCAAAGAGACTCAACGGTATAACTGCTAGCACACTCATATGGGAAGGAGGCTAGTTTTCCATCCACAGGCAGGCTAGTTCCATCTATGATCATGGCCACAGAGGCCTGTTGCATCTAACATTCAGAGTCATGACAGTTTGCACACCTACTGTAAAGGACATAGTTTTGCCTCTTTGCTGAATCAGGAAAACATGTCTTCCCAGACTTGGCCATCTAAGCTATATTGTGTGGTAACTATTAGCTGGATTTAGTTTAACAGTTACAAAATTGATATTGTTTGGGAAAAGGGGATCTCTGAGTTCAGGGAATGTGGATATGTTTTGGGAAGAGGTAATTTCAGACAAAACGGTGTGTCATCATCCATATTAGTCTTTTTTGTCATGTGCTTTTCTTTATATAAACAATTAATTAAGTATTTATTAATGATTGGACTGGCTCCTCACGCTATTCCAAATATACACCACTATGATCCTTTGGGGTTCTGAGACACTCTCGCAGCTAATGCCAGTGGGGTTCTTAGCACTCACTTTTCCATTCTTCTATTTCAAGCTCTCGGCTTTCAAACGACTGATCATAAGGGTCTGCTTCAGGTTCATCATCTGGATCATGATACTGAGAGAAATACGAATGGGCCAAAGCTTCTGCCGCTGTGATCCTCTTATCTGTGTCCAGCACAAGCATTTTCTCCAAAAGGTCAACAGCTACATGATGGGGTAACAAAAATGGTTGATACAAAATTGATAAGGGGTTCTCTTTGCAGTGAAGTTTTATACATTAACATAAAACATTTAGCTGACAGAACTAAGTCAACAGATGATTACAAAAACAGAGAGACACCTGCTTTTGTCTCTTCTCATTCCCCTACCCTCTCACCACAAAAACAATTAATTAGGCAAAAAAAACTGAAATAAATCCAGTTTGCACCTGCTTATAGCAGACATGATATTATTAGCGTAATATGCCCATTATAAGCAATGGACCGTAAAATTATGATCTTTAAGAATGAAACGTAACCACAGTCAACCTATAGTGGATTTAAAGTGTGAATGATTGGTTGGGTTTTGTACACTGTAGGGGTGGGGAAATTGGAACTAATTTATATTACTTATTAACCATATCCTATTAACCATCTTGCAAGCTATTTAAGCCTTAGGCTTCAATAATTGGGGGATATTTAATATTCCTAAAATGACTTTGGATTCTTGAAAGCATGACACCAGTGTGTCAATGCAAGTTTTGAGAAAGGATCTGCTGTGATAGAAGGAAAAACAGGAAGTTTATTATTGCAAGAAATCACTGTTAAAGTTTTACAAAATCTCAATAAATTTATTGATTGTAGAAACAGTTCTCTCTCCCCTTATAAAAAAGAATGTTCCACAACACCTTGGTGAGCTGACAAACAGGACAGCGCAAGTCTGTTATTTCTGCTTAGTAAGAAGTCTCAACACCAGGTTGAAGTCCGACCAGTTTATTTGATAGTAAACCTACAAGCTTTTGGAAACGCTGTTCCTTCATCAGATGTCTGGAAGTTTCTGAACAGAGAAGGGCATATAAAGTCACACACAGTTTATAGAATATTGATCAGAATGCAAGTCTTTACAGCTAAAGACTTAAAGCTGTAAAGACTTGCATTCTAATCAGTATTCTGTAAAACGTGTGCGACTTTATATGCCCTTCTCTGATCAGAACCTTCCACACACCTGCCGAAGGAATACCGTTTCTGAAAGCTTGTGGGTTTACTATCAAATAAATTGGTCGGACTTTAACCTGGTATTGAGAGACTTCTTACTGTGTTTATCCCAGTCCAACGCTGGCATCTCCACATCATTTCTGCTTAGGACATGATTCTATTGCAGACTCTGAAACAATACATTCCTAAACCCAATAAAGTTAGATCTCATGATCAGTATCTAAATCAACTATCTGATTTCAGGTTTGGCAGGATATCTTATCAAACGATAAGCATGGACTTCAGGGAGATTACCTCGAATATCTATTTCTTGCAAATGGGTGATGAAACTGTAAGAGAAAGACATGGAACGAGCCAAAAAAATAAGGTATCTAACAGGCTCTCAACGTGGGGTGGTTGTGGCCAGCTCAAGATAACCTAAAGCAGGAGAGATTCCTACCTCCAGTCAAAGAGATCAGCTTCATCTGTCTCTTTAAAAAAGCAAATTACTGCAAATGCTGAAATCAAAAACAAAACAGGAAATGCTGAAAAATCTCAGCAGGTCTGACAGCATCTGTGGAGAGAGAATAAGCATCTCAAGTCTGATGAAGGATTATTCAGACTTGAGACACTAGCTCTATTTTCTCTCCACAGATGCTATCAGACCTGCTGAGATTTTCCAGCATTTTCCGTTTTGTGTCATCTGCCTATCACATCTGATCTGGGACCAGTAAATCATTCTTGCCTGATATGTTGTACGTCTTTCCTGCCAATTTAGCCGACGCTTTACATCCAAACTGTTTTAAAATTGTCTGTGACCCACTTTTGAATATTTTGACACTCCTATATCAAATCGTACATGATCACGTTGGTAAATATGACTAAACGATCTGCCTAAATAGCCAACATGCTTAGCAAGTGATAACTGTGTGACTGACTCCTGTTTGCTAATAATAGTTTGACATCTCCACCCCCTCTGATTAGAAGCATGGTTCAACTGGTGGAAACTGGTGTACACCTGCAATCCCTAACAATGAATTTGGATATCAACCTTTTTTTTTTAAACAAAAACGGATTACTTTTCTACCAAAAGGAAAATACAAACACTAGACAAGCTTATGCCCATTCCTTTACACCTCTCTTCCAGTTCCAAACTGCAAAAGGAAACTGGAATAAGACGTTATCTATTAAAATCATGGAATACAAAGCTAAGCTGATTTATAAAGAATAAAAGAATACACATTAAAAATGGCATTACCTTGAGGATTAGCTCCAATGAATACATCTTCAAAGCTCTGCTTTGGCATATGCTGTAAGGATTGTATGTAGTTTCTAGCCTGCATAAATAGTTTATATGGATTATTCATCTTCTACTAAGAAGCAGAAATAAATTTATCCTCTCAATCCAAGTTCCTGTATCACTTTTCCTAGGTATTTTCTGGAGGCATACTGAACACTATAGCTCATCTGAAACATAAACATGGATCAATTGAGCTGAATTTCCAGTTTCTGACATAAATAGGTAGTATTTATATTTTAGAAAACAATTTTAGTTCATGGATGCCTGGCAAAATCTATTTCAAGATCAGAAAGATCTTGCCACAAGTCCAATTAGTATTTTGCTCTTCTCCTTTTGAATATGAAAGATAAATTTAAAGATCACTTGAAAAGTAATAACACAAGCCAATATTCAAGAAAAGGAAAACTTTTGTAAAAGTTATAAGATTAGACATGCCACAATGCACTCTTAAGAAAACAACCACAACACTTCCCTACCTGGGCACAATACAGGTTATAAACTGAAGATTAGAAAATTTTTTGTCAAATTTCTGCAAGATTGGCAATAGTGAAATTCATCTGATGCATATGATTTTATGGATAATTTTTCACAAAGTATTTATATAACTTGAAGTTCTCTCCCAACATGACAATAAAAACTCAATCAAGACTTACAAAAATGATTAACGTCAAGTAAAGCTTTTTATTTTGATTATCCACTAAAATAATTTTACCATGTCCAATTTGTTACAAAGTTCCAGCTGGATAAGCAATTTGCAGAATTAAGGTATTTGACAATATACTCAAACCTCTTACATACCTGTGTTTGACCACAAAATCTCACTTACTCTGTTCAGAATAAAGTAACTTTGCAGAATAAATAAACTCTTCCTAGCAAATTCTGAATATCAAAATTTCATTGGACAAGAAAAAACAAACTAAACCAAATAATCTGCTCCAAAGTGAAACAGAACTGAAATTAAAGATTACATATTTTAGAAAATTCTCTTCACTAGCAGATGTCTGCGCCAACAGACATCACATCAGGCCAAGGACAGATAAGGGTATTCTTCAGAATTAAATGCATACAAACTGAATGAGATAATGAAGACAGCCAGCAAAATCATTAACTCATCATTTTGCATTTAGCGGAACAAATTAACCATCGATCATTTCCTGGTGTACAGCACAAGGAAAATTTTTAATTCAAGGCTCAAAAGGAAAAAAAGACGACATTGAAAAATCATTTGTATTAAGCTAACTTAATGATTCAACGTGTATGACTGCAGGCAAGTTAGAAGTTCCAAGGAGAGAAATAAAAGCTGCTGGTAAGTACCCAATTTTAAACATCTTAACCAAGTATTCAGTAAACCTCTGGTGGCATATTTCTTATCCTGATGTCTGCATTACATATATTTTGGTCAATTGTAAAAACTGACAAAACAGGATTTGAGATCACAAATTAAGTGGAAACCATAATTAGGAATTTTGTTTTAGAAAAGAGAGGTGTTTTGGGACAGGAACGCATTATATGGAGGTACCTGTATAGATAATACTTGGTGCAGATACTATCTTGAACTTGGTACTGGGGTAGAAAGGACCAGTCCTTATTTTTAAACTTTTATTTATCTTAGGCTTTGGCTTACTGGTAGGGAATAGGTGTCTATGAAGGGGCCGAAGTATGGTGTGTAGAAAGTAACCAATAAACCTCAGGATAACCCAACATGCTTTTAAGCCAATTAAATACTTTCAACAGATGCTCAAATCTTCATGAGATGTGGAGGAAGGCTTGATGAACCAAATGGTCTTTTCCTATCCACTAATTCTGTACATTGATATGAATTCAATGCAGCACAAAGTCAGGATACATTAATCTTGCTGACCTTTCTTCATAAAAGAATCCCTGATGTATCCCTTATGGTTTTAAAACAAATTGCAGAAAAAATAAAACTGAGAAATACTGGTCAAAAATTTTAAACAGGATGAGAGAAATTTAAATATGTATTTCCTAATTTAGAGTTGCTAATGGCACATATCAAACAAAATTCAGAACATGCCTATTTGTAAAATCATCAACTTAGTCCCCACCTGGGATCACTGAATCCTGTAGTGCAGGAGGCGGCATTCGGCCCATCAAGTCTGCACTGACCACAATCCCACCCAGGCCCTGGCCACATAATCCCATGCATTTACCCTAGCTAGTACCTCTGACACTAAGGGGCAATTTAGCATAGCCAATCCACTTAACCCGCACATCTTTGGACTGTAGGAGGAAACCCATGCAGACGAGGGAGAATGTACAAGCTCCACTCAGACAGTGACCCAAGCTGGGAATCGAACCAAGGGCCCTGGCACTGTGAGGCAGCAGTGCTAACCACTGTGCCACCCTAAAGTTTATTTATTAGTCACAAGTAGGCTTACGTTAACATTGCAATGAAGCTACCATGAAATCCCCAAGAGCCACACTCTGGCACCTATTCGGGTACAGAGGGAGAATTATTTCTGGAGAGGTGACAAGTTGAGCATTTTTAAGAGCAAAACTGGCTTTTAACTTTCCAGTGTGCTAATACAGAAAGAAAAATTCATTATTATGATACATTATAGGCAAGAGTTTAATTTTTCTCAGCTCCGTTAATTATGCTTTCCATGAGTTTTTGGGTTAATGGTCATTGCAATAGTCGGGTGCAGTTAGCAGGGTATGGTTTTGGTAATTAAGGAATTTCCCAACTTAGAATTTAAAATATTTTTGACACCATAGATTGCCTGCCTGAACACGATACATTTAAATCTGATTATGGAGATCCTATATAATAAACTGTTTCAGGGATTAAAAAATTTACTCCCCTTAATTTCAGGAAACCTTCACAGTGCCCAAGAAAAATGTGAAAGTAACAGACCATTTTCCTAAAACAAGTTTCTCTGATTGTAAAAAGAGAAAGAATTCAAGTTCATAAAAAGACTTAAACAATCCTCCATTCTAGGCTATATGAAACACAAATTATCTGCAAAAATTGACAGAACTATCCTTGTTCCCAAGACTGTAAAATAAACACAGGAATCTGAAACACCCAAATATTTCAAATTATTGCTAGCAGTTTTAACCTATAGATGATTTCATATAATTGTCCAGATTTAGAAGTGGGTTTTCTATGTGATATATTTCTAAGGAACATTAGAACACTGTACAGATCTTTGGAACCCTATTTGGATATGTTGACCCACACACAACTCACATTAAATTGTTACACTGAAATTTTACATAGTTCAAATTTGAATTTTGCCTTCCGAAAAGAGGAAGCTGAAAACAATTTATCCTACACAATAGCTGGCAGCTAAGATAGATAGCTGAAAAATTGACACCATCAGTTAGGTGGTCCATTGATCGATATATACAGAAAAGACATGAGTAGCAACAGAAGTCTTCCCTATGAGGAGTTCATTGATAGCCTGTCTGTCTCACCTCGTGGCTGGGCATCCTGTTAATTAAGGAAGCAGGAGGGGTTCCTGTCAATCTCATGATCTGCTGAAGCTGGTTAATATCTTAAACGCCCAGGTCAAGGCGTTTATCCGATCTTCCAAAGGGTATTCAAAAGATTTGAAAAAGAATTTTCAACTATCATAACCATTCTAATGAAATTCTTGTGTTGCTGGTTGTTATGTTAGAAAAAGATAGCAGGATTCAGTGAAAAATAAAAAGACACAAACATGCAGAGGAGGGGAAGGCCATGATCAATGACAGCATGCTACAGGGTTAGATTGGTTAGTACCAAATGGATGTTACTTTGTTTTAATATAGAGCACTTAAAACAAGCAAACTGCAAACATTCAATTTTTAATGTTGTCAAACCTCACACTTAAAAACTTTTAAAATCGGGTAAACTGAGGTATGTGTGTTATTTTAGACTTGTTATGGATTAGGGTAAAACGTTACCAACAATACTATTTCTGTAATAACCAAAATTACCACAGCAATGAAAAGAACATTTCTAATAGATAACCAAATCGTGCCAATTAATACTGGTAAATTTGTGCTTTAATTTGCAGTGTTGCAAGTGACTTACTAGAATGGTCAATAACTATCAGCGGAAAGTACAGGCAATACATAAACTCACAGAATCAGATGATATTTTCATCAAAAGTTCTGGCCCTGGTGTTCCGACGAGCTGCATTATTAGCTTCAACTGATCAATATCTAACATTGTAACATAAAGGAAAACATAGGGGATAGGTTATAACGAAAACGGCCAATGCATTTTAGAGTTGTAACGATAATGGAGTTCAGAGGAACCATGAGCCAATATTCAGGTCATAAGTGATGAATGGCTTCAGTTAACTTCTGATAACTAAGGATTGTGGCTTCATAAATTGTAGTGGTGATTATTGAGACAGTAAGAGAAAATCTATTTTACTCAGCGGCACAATTCAGCTCAGACTTATTCTCGTGATTTTAATTGACTAATTCACTAAAGAATTAAAATATAGAAATCAGTTTAGGTATTTTAACCCGACAATGTGAAAATTTCAAAATGTTGTCAATCAGCAGCATTAATGTACTGCTACAAGTAAAAAAAAATTGGTTAAAATTTTCAGTCCTCTCTTCAAAGCCTCTTCCAATATTCATACAATTTAAACATTGAAACCTTTTCAGAACAAGTGAAGACATGCTGAACGAATGAGTGGAAAACCAAGAAACATGTAACTTTTAGGCACAGAATTTTCTGGGGGGTTTTTTTCCAATGCTTTAAATTATTTGTAGATATTTTTGTCTCAACTTTGCTGATGTAACTTTTGTTACATTTGCAAGATCCAGAAGGCTGTCACATTACCGATACAACTCTAAACCCCTGCCAAAATAAAAATATCCTATTCAGACACACATTTTACGATATTCTTTAATTTCCTGCATTTCCATCACCTACTATCTGGGGAGCCTCCTACTTTCCCATTCACCACAATCAGAATGGCAATTAAACATTAAAACCAATGACTAGAAGGGACTAGATAGCAACAATTAATATTTTCCATTCATGATGCCCAATCTGGTGGCATGGATGAAATTCATTGCACTTGAAAATCAGAATCTCACACAGAATTTAAGGTAAACACACTTAACTTAATCTTTACGGTCCAACTAAAATAAATTTCTGAACAATAAAATGCACTTCCATACAGACCAATGCAGTATATTGATTCTAGATACACTTCAGTATAGTACATAATGACATTTATGCAATTATTCCCTAAATGTCAATACAATGATCTATAGAAAATAAATTTCAGAATTCCTGAAAGTACAGTATATTTTTATGGCCATTTGAAGTCAATCAATATTTTTTGATTTATGTACTCCAGCAAGAGATCAAAATAGCATTCTGATGAAGCAGCCAATTCAAGAACCTGATCCAAATTTTCACTAAACATAAAAGGAGAGTGAAAGCAAAAGATTTATCACAGGAAGCTTCACATCAATTTTAAAACACTTTACAATTTAAAATCAACACGCCTGATGCATGGTAACTCTAAGTGCATTCCATTGATAGCAAAGAAATTCAAACACTTGCAATGCTATTAGTGCCATTTTATGGGTTAGGATTGCTAATATTAATTTTAAAAATCCAAATTTACATTGGGTGACAACTATCAGATTCAGCATCAATTGAATGTTAGATTAAATGCCATAAACACTGCCCCTTTCCTGAGGTGTTTACTCACACTGGTGTACAATTCCACCGGCACCGATAAGTCACCTAGTATGTCACTCAAAATGTTTGTTCATGAAGAGTCAGGAAGTTTTGACATGCCTTTCAATCATTAGTATGATCAGAAGCACTTTGATCTTTTCCTCAGCCACTATCCCTACAAACTAGTTTTCTAGCAATAGTTTCTGGATGGTTATTAGTAACAGGTACACCAATTATTACAACCATAATGCCTGCCCCCCAACTCCTGAGAACAAATGTAGTACACAACGTGCCACAACATTTCACACATCACAAATCAAAAATCAAAATTGGAAGCTTCTTGTTTGAACAGCTCAGGGCTGTTAGGTGTCTTTACTCACTAGACATCAGAAGTCTCTGGGTCTTTTGAATCAAATTATTTAATTTATCACTTACCAAAAGAACAATAACACCTTTATAAATTTATTCAATAACTATAGGTATTGGTCATTTCAATTGACATATACCTGATGTCATTACATGAAAACGTCAAACCCTTACTTCATAAGGAATTTTCAAACTTGAATTTGGCTCCTCAATACAATATTCAGTGTATAAGCTTGGTTAAGACTGCATGCAAAGGTAACCCACAGTTAAATTTTCTTGTGACAAGCTTTAAGAGGTCCAACAAGTAATTAAAATGTTTGTCTGAGCAGGATTGGGTTAGTAAAGACAAAACACAAAGAACAAGCGTAAACACATGAAACTATGGTTCATGCAGATTTCAAGTAACCACTGTTAGAAAATACTGGGTCACTTTTCTATAATCAATTATGTGTCATGCACTGTTGAGGTCATAGCTGTGGTCTTCTTTCTAAGCAAAATAACTGAAGCAGGAGAGAATGTAAGCATTGAAAAATTAGGTTAATTGCAAAACATTCCACAGTAACATAAAGCATTAATCCATGCATAGTGCTAACAAAGTTGTGAACAATCTTATGATTGAATTATGTTTGTAAATTATCTTACAAATCTGGCACACTTAAGTTAGCAATCGACAGAAAAATGAGCACAGCTCAAAAAAGTACTACTTTCTGGTAAGTTAGCGAGTTACTCAAAAAGGCAAGATAAATGTAATTATAGAACAACACAAATATAACAGCACTGATGATCCAAAGGTTATTCAATTCAGTATCCCACTGTACTAAAAACAAAATCACAAAACATGTTAAATATACTGTGCTTGGATGAAAGACATATCTGCTAAAAATATTGGTAATGTCTTTATGCTTCCATGGTGGAAATGTTCATCAGCACATTGATCAGTACAATAACTTTGTAAAGAAATTCAAGCACATAACATCAGAAATGATATTGACATGAGGGGTATTAAAAATTATAAAGGGAACATGATATTCATTCCTATATTGAGGGAAGGTAGCTTTTGAAAGTCACTGACAGAAATTAGAACTGAAATCACTTACATTTTGGCAGAATGCAATCATGATGAAAATAATTGTTACTAGTGTCATTCAGTGTGCAGTTGGCAGGGTCAGAGCCAAGAACAGGTTTGGAAAAGGAAATAGTTTTGCTTGGGAACAATATCAGGCCACAGGCAAGCTGCTGAACAGATTCAGTTTCACTGATCACAAAGCAAACTTGGTTGCAAACTCAAAATCTGACCCAGTTAAGTTCTACACAATTAGTGGACGCAGAAAAACAATTTCCATCTGAAAAAAATGGATTGTTATGTGAGATAGATAAAGGGAAACAGAGGGAAACATTACAGTCAGAAGTGTAAAGCAACAAGAGCTCGGAAAAGCATTATGCAAAAATAAATTCTGTTATTTGACTACCAAAGGGATCTAACTAAGGAGACCAATTCTATTTGTGGGTTGAATCAACTCCGTTTCAGGCCTATTGTGATAGAATAGCACTCAGTTTACTATTCCATCAGTATGTTATTAAGCAGCGTGCCAAGATTTTAACTGTTTGCCAACTTCAAAGTTATGCATCTAAACGATGAAAAAAATGCCCAAACTAACCAGTTTTACACATTTCGCTTTGCTCAAAGCTTTACAAATGTTTGTTTTAGTTCACGTTAACGTATGTCAGTGTAAACTAAAATAAAAGGCAAGAATGCAATCGGTAATAAATGAAATGAACTTGGCCAGGTGATTTGTCAAGAGGTGCAATAGCACATCCTTAAATACGAATGTTTCGTTTTGTAGGAAGCATAGAAATATAGTTCCGAGTAATCTAATGCAGCATTTTGAACTGGTGCTATAAAGTTAGTTTTAAAAGCAACCAGTTGGAGAAGGACAATTCGTTACAAATGTAATTATTTAACTCTTTTTAAACTAAAAATTAACCAGTTCATGTTTGGCAATATGCATATGGGATTTTTAATACAGGCTGAACACACATTACCATGATATTGTTTCAATGAACTGCTCACTGACTTAAGTTGACAAAGTCTTTATTTACCAAGTTTGAGAGTATATTTACCAAATTAGTATTCACAATACCTTTGGCCAAACATTCCAGGTCCTATAAAGCAGGTTGGAATGGGGCATGGAGAGAAGTAAGGCTGAAGAAAATTGGGGATGTAACCAGAAGCACAATGAGGTGGGTCTTAGGAAGCCTACAAGGTGGAGAAAGGTGGAGCAAAGTTGTTGAAATAGGGAATTCCAGAGTACAGAAGCACGATAGCCAATGCTATGCTACTGGCCAAGATTCAGATAAGGGGGGGAGAGCATGGGCATCAGGAAGTAGACCCCACAGTTTTGAGGAGCAAAGGATGCTCAGATGTAGATATACAGCCAGGGGAGAGGAATTTGAAATTAAGGATGAACATAGATCAATTTACTGTGAACTAGTGAGTCAATGTAGAACGAGGTTCCTAGGAACTCAGCATTTCCTGTAGAATAGAATGAAGGTGACTGAGTTCTGGACTAAATGGAGATAAAATATAAAAAACAGGCAAATAGTTCTCCAGAATAATCACAAGTATTCTGTTCCTCTGACAAGGAAGCATTGGTTTATAAAAATAAATTTTGAAATGAAGATGTAATTTACTACAAAGATATTTGTAGAATTAACGAGAGCTGTGTGCAAATAATTAGCAACAAAACAGCACGAAGCTCAGTTCCCAAGGTACCCATTTTGAAAAGAAATCTTGCCTTAAATAAACTGATCATGAAAATGTTATGAAATCTGTTAAAATGTGAAATGATTTTAGATTCAAGTGGACTGATTCATATGGTGATAGTTTGTTCAGAAAAGTTAATTTAACTCAATAAATGTAATAGTGTTTAGATTGAGGTGAAATTACTATATTAGTGAACAACTTTTTCCCCCTGCTCAAACAAGAAAAGTGGTGCTAAGATTATTTTTTAAAATAAGCAATCAAGGATACGGTCAGTGCCTGGAAATAGAGTCTTTCCTGTCAGTAGTTCTGCCATAATGCAGCCAACAGACCAAATATCAACTGGAAATAGAAAAGAAAAACAGAAATTAGTATTTTAATTTCATCTTGCATGGGCTAGTTAGGAATGAAAAAAATAATAACAAAATTTTCATGTTCTTGTACAAATCAAAAAAGGGGTTTTTTAAAAAAAAAGTTGAAGTCAGTGTACTATTACAGCTATAGATGTGTTCTCTACTGTATGAAATATCAATGATAGCTGTCAATTTCAATTGAACCAACATTAGTCATTAGGATGCCAATTGCTATACTGCAGTTAATTTTCGAAGACAGCTCTAAGTAGGCAAGTCAGAGAACAGTTATATCTGCTTGTGAGTGCCAGTCAATGCTAGTCTTTTCTCATGTTTTAAATATCGTTTTCCATCTTAATGTAGGACATCCGATTTACGACTGATGCGCACTAAACATACAAAAATACGATATCTACTACATTTCTGTCCAAGACACTGCAAATTCCTTTGCTTACAACTCAGGTTGAATTAAATTTTGTAGAATTTAAACAGCAATAAGTCATAAATGAATATGTGGGTGGCCCATCAAAAAAGTAAAGTTAAAAAGAAGATAAGTTTATTTATTAGTCACAAGTAGGCTTACAGTAACACCATAAATTAAGTTATGGTGAAAATCCCCTAATCACCACACTGTGGTGCCTGTTTGGGTACACTGAGGGAGAATATAGCATAGCCAATGCACCTGCCCTTTTTTGGACTGCGGGAGGAAACCGGAACACCCAGAGGAAACCCATGCAGACACAAGAAGAATGTGCAAATTCCACACAGACAGTCACCCATGCCAGGAATCGAACCTGGGTTCTTGGTGCTGTGAGACAGCAGTGCTAACCACTGCGCCACCGTTCTGCCTACAAAAATGGGAACGAAAGAAAAAACAAAATTCAAAAGCAACATATGGGAATAAAGGACATTAAACAATTGTTATTAATTTTAAAAAGATGAGCAAAGCCATTTGTTCCAATTTTTTTAAAAAAACAAAACACCTCTGGTATCATCTTGGGGTCTCCACTAAAGTAAAATCTGTAAAACGGATTGTTACAAAAAAAAGCTTTAAACTTGTCTGTGCAAAACATTGTTTAAAAAGCCTATAAATGTTTTCCATGGAAGCTCTGTGCCTATGTGAGAAGTCTTAACCTCAAATTCATGCATATTTCCAGACTAATTATTGTTGGAGACATGCGCTAGCAGGTTACAGCAAAGACCTGTACCATCAACTGCTAGAAAAATGAGAACGCAAAAACAAATGACTTCATTTAAACAAGCAGATAGTAACTTGCAGAAGTCTGTGCAATTGAGTTGAAACAAAGTTCTGAATATAAGGACTAAGTTTAAAAATCAAAAGGTTCTGCTTGAACAAACAGGACTACCACAAAGAAATCTGGTAAAAATGAAAATGTAAGATTAAATTATACACTTCTTGGCCTTTATTATAAAACTCACATCTTGACCAACTATACAATAGTTTCACATGTCTACAAATGTAACTTCAAATAATACAAAATATAAAGATGTCACTTTTTGGAAAATATAGCAGCTCCTGGCTTTAATTAACTTGTACTGAAAATTTAAATTATGAAAGCAGTTATAGTCACATCTGCATGCTGTAACCTGTATGTGTGCCAAATCTAGTTTCCCAAGTTAATGATAACGACTCTGGCAACTAAGACAGACTTAGAATTCACTTTTTTGGCTTTGGCATAGGGTATCCAAAGAAAACATTTGTACACAATGAGATTTATTTATGTAATTATTTCTTTACCTACGTGAATCAAACCAGAGCACAGTAAATAGAGAAACTGCTGAAGGAACATAAGAAATAGGAGCAGGAGTAGGCCATCTAGCCCCTCGAGCCTGCCCCGCCATTCAATAAGATCATGGCTGATCTGTCGTGGCTCAGTTCCACATTCCCGCCCTCTCCCCATAACCCTTAATCCCCTTGCCTATCAAAAACCTATCAACGCGCATCTTAAAAATACTGAGCGAGGCAGCCTCCACCACTTCAACGGGCAGAGAATTCCAGAGATTCACCACCCTTTGAGTGAAGTTGTTCCTCCTCAACTCCGTTCTAAACCCCTCCCCCCCTTATCCTGAGGCTGTGCCCTCTAGTCCTACTGTCCTTTGAGCAGGAAGAGCCTCTCCACCTCTATCCTATCCATCCCATACAACATCTTATACATCTCAATGAGATCTCCCCTCATTCTTCTAAACTCTAACGAGTACAAGCCTAGTTTATTCAGCCTCTCCTCATAGTTCAACCCCCTCAACTCCGGACTACCAAGGATATATGGAAATAAGAGTAAGAGGAGTCAACGTAATCCAACAAAAGGTGAGGAGAACAAATCAAATATTTCCTTGTTTAAAATTTGTTTAATAACATCTTGCAAAACGAGTCAATGGCAAGATCACCAAAGCCTATTTTCATCAGGTTTGCAGTGCTATAACTTGGTCAGTTCAAAACAGACCTAAAAAGGTAGCAGACTACAACTTGGAACACTGTATTTCAAACACTGGGAAAATTGTCAGCACGTCCTTGTGAAAACATGCATTAGTCAGGTTGAAATTTACAAAAACATAAATGACTAACCCAAACCTGTGGGAAGACTAACTACTTACCCCAATGCAGCAGCAAGAGGAATTTTAGCAGGGAAAGAGTGGAGAGAAAAAAAAATGCAGTGGTTTTCCATAATGTAAAACAAAGAGGCTGTGATCAGCAAATTAAAATATGCAAATTTCAAGCATCTCTTTCCTCAGGCCAGGGACAAAACATTGTCAGCTAAATTAATATATACATTCAAGTAATTATTGCCCAGATTTTAAAACACAGAAAATGACTTGTCTATCACTGTAATTCACCTGTTTGATTGTAATGCATCCAATTTAGCATTATCTCTGGAGCTCTGTACCATCTAGTGGCTACGTATCCAGTCATCTCATCATCAGTGTGACGAGCCAATCCGAAGTCCAAGATCTATAATCAAAACAATTATGATCATAAAATTTAAAAACTGAAATTCAAAAGGTCAAAATTACATCTAGTTCATAGGAGATCCCTTTATTTAGCTGGGAGTCAAATAGGAGGCAGAGAGTGGGGGTTAATGGGTGCTATTCGGATTGGCCGTTGGTGACTAGTGGAGTGCCCCAGGGGTCAGTGCTGGGGCCTCAGCTATTTACCATTTATATAGATGATCCGGAGGATGGAACCGAGTGTATGGTGTCGAAATTTGCTGATGACACCAAGATTGGTGGAACGGCAAATTGCGCGGAGAGTGTGGAGAGTCTGCAGAAGGATCTAGATAGGCTGGGCGAATAGGCCAGGTAATGGCAAATGGAATTTAATGTTGGCAAGTGCAAGGTGGTCCACTTTGGTAGGAATGATGGTAGGAAGGACTATTACTTACGTGGCGAAAAACTGCAGCAGGCGACGGTGCAGAGGGACCTCGGGGTCCTTGTGCATGAGTCGCAAAAACCCAGCCTGCAGGTGCAGCAGGTGGTCAGGAAGGCTAATGGGATGTTGGCCTTCATAGCGAGGGGGATTGAATCTAAAAGTAGGGAGGTCTTGCTGCGGCCGTATAGGGCATTGGTGAGGCCGCAGCTGGAGTACTGTGTGCAGTTTTGGGCACCGTACTTACACAAGGATATTTTGGCCTTGGAGGGAGTGCAGAGGTGGTTTACTAGGCTGATACCGGAGTTGAGGGGGTTGAACTATGAGGAGAGGCTGAATAAACTAGGCTTGTACTCGTTAGAGTTTAGAAGAATGAGGGGAGATCTCATTGAGACATATGAGATGATGAATGGGATGGATAGGATAGAGGTGGAGAGACTTTTCCCGCTCAGAAAGGACAGTAGGACTAGGGGGCACAGCCTCAAGATAAAGGGGGAGCGGTTTAGAATGGTTGAGGAGGAACTTCTTCACTCAAAGGGTGGTGAATCTCTGGAATTCTCTGCCCGTTGAGGTGGTGGAGGCTGCCTCGCTAAATATTTTTAAGACGCGGGTTGATGGGTTTTTGATAAGCGAGGGGATTAAGAGTTATGGGGAGAGGGTGGGAATGTGGAACTGAGCCATGACAGATCAGCCATGATCTTATTGAATGGCGGGGCAGGCTTGAAGGGCTAGATGGCCTACTCCTGCTCCTATTTCTTATGTTATGAGATAGGGAGGGAACAATTCAGTAATAAATAGGATGACCTGGAAATCTAATCATTATACTGACAAAGTATTACATATTACATTTATCTCAGTTTTCATTACATTTAGGTAGCAAAATAACAGATACACAGGAACACAATGAGGACAAGGTGGTGTAGTGGTACTGTCATTCGACTAATAATGCAGGCTAATGCTCTGGGAATGGGTTCAAATCTCAGCGTGAAATTTAAATACAATTCATAAAAATCTGAAATAAAAGTCTAATCTCAGTAACGTGAACTGTAGTCATCACCGATTATCTTAAATCATTGGCTCATTGCTGTCCTTTGGGAAAGGAAATCTGCCATCTATACCTGATCATGTGATGCCAGAATTACAGCAATGTGGTTGACTCTTAACAGCCCTCTGAAATGGCCCAGCATTCTTGCTGCACTATTCAAGTATGCCTGATCAGTTCAATAGATAGCAACTAAAGAAAATACTATTCTAGAACTACTCCCACCCTATACAAAACATAGGAGGTTTCTGTAAAGTGTACATTGTTGTGTATTATTAATTCACATTTTGTCTTCTAGACAGATCTACTATCACTTTGAAGAACACAAGCATTATCTTAACATTGACAGACTCGATTAGGGAACTTAAGTTGAAGTAGCCCTTAGGGAGTAGTGACCACAATATGATAGAATTTATCCCTGCAGTGTAAGGGAGAGAAGCTGGAATCAGATCTAACAGTACTACAATTAAGTAAAAGGCAACTACAAAGACATGAGGGAGGAGTTGGCCAGAATTGATTGGAAAGGGAGTCTAGCAGGAAGACAGTGGAACAGTAATGACAGGAGTTTTTGAGGGTTATTCGGGAGGCACAACAGAAATTCATCCCAAGGAGCAAATATGCTAAGAAGAGGACAAGACATCCATGGCTGACGAGGAAAGTAAAGGACAGCATAAAAGCAAAAGAGAAAGCATACAAAATGGCAAGGATTAGAGGGAAGCCAGAGGATTGGGAAGCCTTTGAAAGTGAGCAGAGGACAACTAAAAAAAGTAATAAGCAGGGAGAAGATGAAATATGAGTTTAAGCTAGCTAGTAATATAAAAGATAGGAGTTTTTTTTTCAATATATAAAAAAAAGGCAAAAATAGACATTGGACCATTGGAAAACGAGGCTGGAAAAGTAATAATAGAAAACAAAGAAACGGCAGAGGAATTGAATAGTTATTTTATATCAGTCTTCATGGTGGAAGACACCAGTGGGATGCCAGAGTTCCAGGAGAGTCAGCGGGCATAGGTGAATGCAATGGCGCACAGGTGAATGCAGTGGCCATCACTAAGGAGAAGGCTCTGGGGAAACTGAAGGATCTGAAGGTGGATAATCACCTAGACCAGATGGACTACACCCCAAGGTTCTAAAAGAGATAGCTGAGGAAATTGTGGAGGCATGGCAATGATCTTTAAGGAATCACTGGAGGCAGGGAGGGTCCCAGAGGACTGGAAAGTAGCTAATATAAACCACTGTTTAAGGAGGAAGGGAGGCAGCAGGACATGAAATTATAGGCCAGTTAGCCTCACTTCAGTCACTGGCAAGATTTGAGAGTCCATTATTAAAGATGAGATCACAGATTACTTGGAAGTGCATGATAAAATAGGACTGAGTTAGCACGGCTTTGTCAAGGGGAGGTCATGTCTGACAGATCTGTTAGAGTTCTTTGAGGAGGTGACAAGGAAGTTAGATAAAGGAGAATTGGAGGAGGTGATTTATTTAGATTTTCAGAAGGCCTTTGACAAGGTGCCACATAGTAGACTTATATAAATTAAGAGCCCATGGTGTTAGGGTAAGATCCTGGCATGGACAGAGGACTGACTGACTGGCAGAAGGCAGAGAGTGGGCATAAAGGTATCCTTTTCTGGATGGCAGCCAGTGACATGATGTGCCTCAGGGGTCAGGGCTGGGGCCACAACATACATTAACCATTTGAAAGAAACTGAAAGCACTGACATTAAGTTTGCAGATGATACAAAGATATGTATAGGGACAGGTAATATTGAGGAAGCGGAGGAAAGAGACATGGACAGGTTAGGAGACAAAGGAGTGGCAGATGGAATATAATGTGGAAAAGTGAGAGGTTATGCACTTTGGAAAGAAGAATGCAGGCATATTTTCTAAATGGGGAAATGGTTAGGAAATCAGAAACACAAAGGGACTTGGAAGTCCTTGTTCAAGATTCTTTTATGGTTAACGTGCAGGTTCAGTTGGCAGTTAGGAGGGCAATGCAGTGTTAGCATTCATGTTACAGATAGCAGTCATGGGCATTCAGCCTCTGATCTTCGGGTAAGCGTTCTCCAAGGGGCCTTCACGACACACAACGCAGAATCACTGAGCTGAAACTGATAGCAAGTTCCACACACGAGGACGGCCTCAATTGGGATCTTGGGTTCATGTCACGCTATTTGTAACTCCGACTTGCCAGGCTTGCAAAATCTCACTAATTGTCCTGGCTGGAGACAATACACACCTCTAACTTGTTCGTGGCCCTCTGTCCACTCACACTGTCTGTAGCTTTAAGACTTGATTATCTGTAAAGATTCGCATTCCAACCATTATCTTGTAAATTGAGTTTGTGTCTGTATACGACCTGTTTGTGAACACAATTGCTCACTCACCCGATGAAGAAGCCTGAGACTCCGAAAGCTAGTGCTGCCAAATAAACCTGTTGAACTTTAACCTGGTGTTGAGACACTTCTTACTTGGAAAAGGTCCAGAGGAGACTTGCAAAAATGATCCCTGGAATGAAGAGCTTGTCGTATAAGGAACAATTGAGAACTCTGGGTCTATACTCGTTGGGAGTTTAGAAGGATAAGGGGGATTTTATCGAAACTTACAGGATACTGCAAGGCCTGGATAGCGTGGACACGGAGATGATGTTTCCACTAGTAGGAAAAATGAGAACCAGAGGGCACAACCTCAGCTTAAAAGGGACAATCTTTTAAAACAGATGGAGGAATTTCTTCAGCTGGAGTGTTGTGAATCTGTGGAACTCTTTGCCACAGAAGGCAGTGGAGGCCAGGTTATTGAGTGTCTTTACCTCAGAGATAGATTAATAAGGGGATCAGGGGTTTTGGGGAAAAGGCAGGAGGATGGGGATGAGAAAAATATAAGCCATGATTGAATGACAGAGCAGATTCCATGGGCTAAGCGGCCTAATTCTGCTCCTATGTCTTATGGTCTTACCATCCAATGCCTGAGAACAGCAAAGTTGAGGCACAAATTCCCCAGCATAATCATATAATTGGAGTATTGATAAGGAAGTAGGTTACAGACAGGTGGGCGAGCACAAGAGAGAAAATAGGAGAAAAAAGTTGATTATTCTACCTACTAATCAGTAGGGAAAACAGGCTGCAAAGAGTTTGCGAAGCTTTCTGGTGATTTGTTGCCAAGAACTGCTATTTGATACATTTCATCTAACATCATGGGGGCAACAAGTCTCCAGGCCCTTGCTAAACGCAAGACTGTGACCAACATAATGCATGAGACTAGAATTGCCAAGGTGCGTGGCTACTGTATGGAGATTCACATTTCCCAGAAGTTTGAAATGGAAAGTTAGCATTGTTCATCCGTGAAAAAAAGGTTAAACAGGTTCCTGTGAGCACTGACATGCATCTGTTTTCATTGTGGGTAATGGGTGGGGCAGAGAATAGACAAGAGGAGGAGGATAAATTTACATGCCACAAATATACAAAATAATGGGGAGTAGGCCACACGACCTTTTGACCCTGTTCTGCATTCGATGAGATCATGGCTGATACAATTGTGAGTTCAACTTCACTTCCCTGCTTACACCCATCTACCTCTTCCGATAGAGCAGTATATTTGAAGTGTTAAATGTGCTTTCATCAACAGTATTCAAGATCCTTTGTCATTTTGTTTAAAGAAAAGAATACTTGTTATATCTCCACGTTATCTATCTAGGTCAGCCAGCATCCTGTAAGGAAGGCATTACATATATACAAGTTAAACGCAGGAGTCAGTCCCTCATGGCTGAAATTCTATCATCTTGCCCGCTGTGGAAATTATAGTAGGAGACACAGAAACTGTGGTGAACCACTTAAAGATCCATTGAGCTGGATCAGGAATTTCTGGTCTTAGGATGCATGTGGCGAGAAAATCCTGTCCCATGTCTTTAAACAGTAGTTGTTTCAAACCATGCTATTTAAATATAGAAGTCATATGTTATAAATTTAAAATCTACAACACCCAAAAATACAGTCACACCATCAGAATGGTGAAACTAATATGACTGCATGTCTTGTGGGAAATGACTGCTTTGATCTGAACTGTTGTCCAAGTCTACTTCCACTTTAAAGTAGTCCTGGAATATCTCTTCACAACTGATCTGGGACATTCAGTGCTCTGTCATCTGTCAGTTTCCATGTGTCACGGAGGAAAGAAATGAATAGAAATGAACACCATGGTTACATCCAAAGACTGAATTTGAGAAGAATAAGGTTCTGGATTTTTATTTTCAGGATAATTCAACGTATTGCACAAGTCAATTAATGAATCACTTTTGTTTCTCTTCTTTGCAATTACAACTCGTGTAATCTTGGCTATTAGTTTTTGATTTGACTTCTCCCTCAACATCAACAACATTGTCACATGTACGAACAGTGAAAAGTATTGTTTCTTGCATGATCTCCAGACAAAACACTGTTCATAGAGAAGGAAACGAGAGAGTGCAGAATATAGTGTCACAGTCATAGCAAGGTGCAGAGAACAATCAACTTAATGCAAGGTAAGTCCGTTCAAAAGTCTGACAGCAACAGGGAAGAAGTTGAGTTGGTTGGTACGTGACCTCAGACTTTTGTATCTTTTTCCCGAAGGAAGGTGTGAGAGAGAATTCTGGGGTCCTTAACTACACTGGCTGCTTTGTCATGGCAGTGGGAAGTGTAGACAGAGTCAACAGATAGGAAGCTGGTTTGCATGATGGATTGGGTTACATTCATGACCTTTTGCAGTTCCCTGCAGTCTTGGGCAGAGCAGGAGCCATACCAAGCTGTGATAAAACCAGAAAGAATGTTTTCTATGGTGCAGCTGTAAAAGTTGGAGTGTGTTGTAGCTGACATGCCAAATTTCATTGGTCTTTTGAGAAAGTTGGTGGGCTTTCTTAACTATACTGTCGGCATGAGAGGGGGATCAGGACAGGTTATTGGGGATCCGGACACCTAAAAACTTGAAGCTCTTGACCATTTCTACTTCATCCCTATTGATGTAGACAGGGGAATGTTCTCCTTTATGTCATCAACTTCAGGAAGCAATCTCTTTTGTTGACATTGAGGGAGAAATTATTGTTGCCATGCCAGTTCACCAGATTTTCTACGTCATTCTTTTACTCTGTCTTGTCATTGTTTGAGATCTGACCCACTTCGGTGGTGTTGTCAGCAAACTTGAAAATTGAATTGAAGGGGAATTTGGCCACATAGTCATGGCTATATAAGTATAGTAGGGGGCCGAGAACACAACCTTGTGGGGCAGTGGTGTTGAGGATGATGTTGCCTATCCTTACTGATTGTAGGCTGAGTTAGGAAGTTCGGGATCCAGTTGCAGAGGGAGGTGCTAAGGCCCAGGCCACAGAGTTTGGAAATGAGTTTTGTGGGAATAATAGCGTTGAAGACTGAGCTGTAGTCAATAAATAGGAGTCTGACATAGGTGTCCTTGTTATCTAGGTGTTCCAGGGTTGAGTGCAGGCTCAGGGAAATGGCATTTGCTGTGGACCTGACAGGGCAGAAAGCAAACTGTAGTTTAGTCTGCTTAATATGGTCTCTGTTTTGCATTCTGCTTCTCAGTAAAAAGTGATGGACAGACCACTCAACCTCTAGCTCCAAAGATGGTGACGAGAATACAGCCCACAATTGTTTCCATATTATGCTTAAATTTTCAAGATTCAATCTTGGGGATGTGTAAGTAAACTTGTAAATATTACCTTGTTGCATTATCAGAGAAAAACACTGCAATGAAATGTGCCAACTGTCTGGTGATAGAAAGGAATGGAAGTGTACAAGGCTCATATCATGCAAATAGATCAAAGCACCAGAAGTCAAGGTAAGGTAACAAAGTGCACTCAGTGATAACATTTCTCTGGAAGACTTCAATGCCTTGGGTAGGATGTTTAAATGAAAGCTTCTTAAAAAAGCAAAATACTGTACATGCTGGGTATCTGAAATTTAAATATTAGGCAGGCATGGCAGCATCTGAAGAATGAGAAACCGTCAACTTTTCCCATCTTTCGTCCTTGGACTTCAACAAAGACACTGATTAGGCCTCATTTAGAAATCAAGTTTTACCACTCACATGGTAGGTGGCATACAAATTTTGGAGAAGATTCAGAGAAGAACAACTGTCAGATAATTAATATAAACGTTATTAATTACAATAAATGGCTGACAAAGCTAGATTTATTACTCTGGAGAAATACTGATTTTAAAGAGACGATTGAGATTTTTAACAAAGTAGATTTACAAGTAAATAGGTATTTTGAGTTAGGTTAGAAGGACTAGAGTATAATATTGCAAGCATGGAACTAGGTCGGATGCTTGGAAACATTTTTTTTTTAGGTAGCTGAATACAGATTTGTTGAAAAAAATGGAGAAACCTGAAGGGTTTCTCAAATGTGGCTGACGATTAAATATAGTTAGTTATTATGGGGTATTTTCTGCACATCACTATTTTGAAATATTTAATTGCTTTTAGGAGCTGGAGAGGAATTACCCAGAGTATTATTTCTAAACCAAGGTTTTTCTGGGGGTTTTTGTGGAGGAGTTTCTAACACATCAGTTAAAAAAGTCTCAATGAATCAACTAAATTGTTCCTGTCCTTTGCTTTATATAAGTATGAAAATTAACAACATTTTATGCAGCATTTCCACTTTGAGAAGTTCACATTTATTATAGAAAGTTGTTTGCGCAATTATAACATTGTAAGTTATTACCACCAGTGATGGTTTAATTGCAACTTAATTGTGATCTAGCTTTGGGGTGAGAAGAATATTTTTTGAAGAGTTGTTTTGAAGACTGAATTTACATGTGCAATGCATCATCTGCAGGTCCAGAAACAATCTAGCTCAGACATACCTCCTTTGTTAATGATTCCACTTAATCAAATTAAATACATTTCAATATTAGCTTATTTTGTTTCCAAGATTTTCCTATCTCAAGTTACCCATTAAGAACAGATAGCTAGCTATTCTTACATTCTGGTCCACAAAGCAACTGACCAACAATTTAACTGTTTAAAATACTCTGTCTCCTTACCTTTAGCTCACAATCTTCATTCACTGCTAGATTGCTGGGTTTCAAATCCTGCAACAAGGAATAACTTTTTTCAAATGACCTTGCTAAGATGCTTTTAATGCAAATGAATAAAACATATTCTGAACCATTCCATTAAGTATAAGCTAAATTCCAATGGTAAAAGAAGAACCTGCATAGAGGGTCAAGACAAGATCCTGCCCTTTTCGCCCAGCTTTACATTAAATATGGTGGTCTCCAAGCTGATGTGCCCAAGTAACCAATATTGCTTCTATCGCAGATTTCCAAATAGATTATCTGATCCAACATTTACAAAAATTTTCAAAGCTTATTTAGTGCATAATCTTTAAAATGTAGCAATCTTTCATGTACTATGATACAAGCATAGCAAAAAGATAAGAATCACTGGAGAATGCTCAATAGTCAAAATATTTGCAAGCTCCTGTTATGTTACATATTACACAAATTTCCAGTTGGCCCTATTCTTTGAGCAAAGAGCAACAAGCTCTCAGACAACTGGATTCCCTAATGCTCATTATTAAAATAATTGACTCTTGACTAAATAATTTTGTTTGAAATTTAAACATCTTCAAATAATTAGGGGGAAGATATGCAGGGGCCCAGGTCAATATTCTGGGAACATGGGTCCAAATCCCATCATGGGAGCTGGTGGAATCTTAATTAAAAGTTAGTTGCCATAATAGTGACTATGAAACTGTTACCGATTCTTCTAAAAACCCATTTGATGCACCAATGTTTAGGGAAGGGAAATCTGACATTCTTACCTTATGTGGCCTACATTTGACTCTAGACGCACAGCAATGTGGTGGACCCTATGCTCCCCTCTGAAATGGCCTAGCAAGTCACTCAAATCAAGGGCAATTAGGGATGTGCAACAAATGCTGACCTTGCCAGCAACGCCCACATCCCAGGAAAAATATTTTTAAAAACTTGCCAAGTAGAAACTGTTGCAAGGTTAACCAAACTCCTCTCAATTACAGTTTCTTTCCCAAAAGTGCTAATGAAGATAAAATGTTAAATCACAGGTTCTTCCGAAAAGGAAGACATCTGAATAAACCTGAAGTAAAGCTATTATCTTCACCTCACCCAACTGGTTTGCTGCTTTCTTACCAACATAGACAGCCTCTGCTCCTCCATGTAAACTCACCTAGCTACATTCTTGGACACCTAGTCTATCTCATAATGCCCACGGTCTCTTACCATCCACATGCCTATTCACATTCTTCTATCCCACCTCTGCAAACTTAGATACATTAATATAGATGGCAAATAGCCAAGGCCCCAGTATTGATCTCTGTGGCACTCTACTAGTCATAGACTGTCAACTTGAAAATACCTTGTTTATCACTATTCTTTGCTTCCAACCCATTAACCAACCCCCATCCACCCAAAACTCAATCTTCCATATTAACCTTTTGTGTGGCACCTTAATGAACATCTTTTTAAAATTCAAATATACTATATGTATACCGGCCTTTTTTTAATCTATCCTACTAGCTGCATCCTGAAACAAACTAATAGATTTCTTAAACACGATTTCCTTTTTGTAAAACAATATTGACGCTGCCTGATCATATTAGGACATTCTAGGCGCGTTCAGACTTCCTTAATAGCAGATGTTAGCACTTTCCCAATGACTGATATCAGACTAACCGGCGTGTAGTTCCTCATTTTCTCTCTTATCCTTTTTTGTATAGTGGTGTTACATTTGCCAACTTAAATCCACTGGGAATGTTTCAGAATTTAGAGAATTTTGGAAAATTATAACCGTGCATCCACTATCCCTGCAGTTACCACTTTTAAAAGATTTGGCGAATTTTACTCAAGTTTCACGACTACTTTTTCTCTACTGATTTTAATTATCTCAAGCAAGTACTCCCTTCCAGGTGACACTAAGATTGGTGGCATAGTGGACAGTGAAGAAAGTTATCTCCAATTGCAACGGGATCTTGATTAATTGAGCCACAGGGCTGAGAATGGCAGATGGAGTTTAATTTAGACAAATGCAAGGTGATACATTTTGGGTGGACTGAACCTGGGCAGGACTTACTCAGTTAATGGTAGGGCATTGGGGAGAGTTACAGAACAGAGAGATCTAGAAGTACATGTTCATAGCTCCTTGAAAATGGAATCACAGGTGGACAGAGTGGTGGAGGAGGCATTCGGCACACTTGGTTGCATCGGTCAAAACACTGAATACAGGAGTTCGGACGTCTTGTACAAGACATTGCTAAGGCCATATTTGGAATACCGTGCGCGATTCTGGTCACCCTATTATAAGAACAATAAGAACATAAGAAATAGGAGCAGGAGTAGGCCATCTAGCCCTTCGAGCCTGCCCTGCCATTCAATAAGATCATGGCTGATCTGTTGTGGCTCAGTTCCACTTTCCCGCCCTCTCCCCATAACCCTTAATCCCCTCTCTTATCAAAAACCCATCAACCCGCGTCTTAAAAATATTTAGCGAGGTAGCCTCCACCACTTCAACGGGCAGAGAATTCCAGAGATTCACCACCCTTTGAGTGAAGAAGTTCCTCCTCAACTCCGTTCTAAACCGCCCCCCCACTTTATCTTGAGGCTGTGCCCCCAGTCCTACTGTTTTTTTTGAGCAGGAAGAGTCTCTCCACCTCTATCCTATCCATCCCATTCATCATCTTATACGTCTCAGTGAGATCTCCCCTCATTCTTCTAAACTCTAACGAATACAAGCCTAGTTTATTCAGCCTCTCCTCACAGCTCAACCCCCTCAACTCCGGTATCAGCCTAGTAAACTTCCTCTGCACTCCCTCCAAGGCCAAAATATCTTTGCGCAGGTGCGGCACCCAAAACTGCACACAGTACTCCAGCTGCGGCCTCACCAATGCCCTATACAGCCGCAGCAAGACCTCCCTACTTTTATATATCAGTCCCCCTCGCTATGAAGGCCAGCATCCCATTCGCCTTCCTGACCACCTGCTGCAAAGGATATTATTAAACTAGAGAGTGCAGAAAAGATTTACTACGATGCTACTGGAACTTGATGGATTGAGTTATGAGGAGAGGCTGGATAGACTGGGACCTTTCTTGCTCTGGAGCATAAGAGGCTAAGGGGTGATCTTACAGAGGTATATAAAATAATGAGGGGCATAGATCAGCTAAACAGTCAATATTTTTTCCAAAGGTAGTGGAGTCTAAAACTAGAGGGCATAGGTTTAAGGGGAGAGATACAAAAGTGTCCAGAAGGGCAATTTTTTCACACAGAAGGCAGTGTCTGGAACAAGCTGCTAGAGATAGTAGCAGAGGCAGGTATAATTTTGTCTTTTAAAAAGCATTTAGATAGTTACATGGGTATAATGGATCTAGAGGGATATGGGTCAAATGCAGGCAACTGGAATTAGCTTAGGGTTTTAAAAAAAGGATGGCACGGACAAGTTGGGCCAAAAGGGCCTGTTGCCATGCTATAAACCTCTATGGCCTCTATGATTACTGGCATATTATTTGCATTTTCTATTGTGAAGACAGGCAAAATATTTATTCAATATCTCAACCATATCCTCATTCCCCATGATAAATTATTCTTTATCTGCCTTTAAGAAACTAATGTTTACTTTAGCTACTCTCTTTTTATATACAGGTCGAGTATCCTTTATCTAAACGCTCATGGCTGATTGCATTTTGGATTACAGATGATTTTAGGATACTGCACACAAACTTAGATTCCAATTGTCTAAGTTTAGTCTTGCTATAGTCTAAAATAAATAAAATGACTCGAAAAGATGAATCACTGAATAATAAATACAGGTTACCGGAAAATGTTTATTTTTGATACGTTTACCACAAAAATATCAAAGTAAACAATGCAGACAAACAAGTGGACTACCAATGCTGAAGGTTGATGAGGTTAAAAAACGTGCGATTTTTGGGTGCGTTTGGATTTTGGATTTGCGGATAAAGGATACTCAACCTGCACTTGAAAAAGAACTTGCAATCAATCAGTTTTTGTATTATTGGATTGTTTACTCCCTTTTTTTAAAATTACCAAGTTTATTGTGGCCCTTTGCAAATTTCTAATCCTCAGGTTTACCACTATCCCTTACATTATACTGCTCCTCTTTCAACCTAACCAACCTGCCTCACTACACAAGACAAAGTTTAAAATAGATGAAACCCTAATCAGTTCCACAATATTTTGGTCCAGGAAACTGTATTTTAAGCATTCAATAAACTCAGCTATCAGGCCACTCTTAATAATTTGATTGGGTTAGCCTTTTCCAAACATTACATTGTTTTTGTAAAAACCTTCCAATAACTCCTTGCTTAATCCCTGGCCTGTTAAGCAGCTGAAAACTACTCACCAGCATTATGACCCTTGTTATTTCCTAATTTATACCCATATGATTTACTTCCTGATCTGAGCTACGATCCCTTCTCACTACCATGCCTCCTTTTCCACCCTGTCCGGCTCTCTGAAATCTTGTAAACTCTAAAATATTTCTTAATCCTGCGAATCAGATCTAAACCATTTCTTTCTAATTTGTGTCATGAGTTAATTTATTTTACTCAAATACTTTGTGCATCCAGACACTTTTTTCAACAATTATTTACACTGATCTTATTTGCTCATGCACTATTAAACTCCACCCCTTCCTATCCCATTTGACTTGTCTTTGCCCAAATTGTTACACTAGTTTCCAGTCAACTTCTCTTAAAACTCTAAATCTTTTTGCACCTGAATCCTCTCCAACAGACTCTCATTAAAGTTTTATCTACAATTTGTCTAACCTTACCATCAAATATGCTTTGGCAATCCTGGTTTCCAGTAAGTATTTATTCTTTCCCCTTCACACATTCCCTGTAAAGCTAGTATTTTGCTTTCTCCAATTTAATATCTAGTGTACTGATTTAACCTTCCACTTTGAGATTCAACCCAACCCTTCAGGCCTTGATCACTTGAAGAATACCTATGTTTCAAGACATCAAAGCAAAGACAATACCCAACTTATTTTCACTACCCAAAATGTCTCCTGTCCCCTTTCCTACGCCTCATTCATCTTGGCCACAGACACTATCCATTTGATCACTGCTGATGTTTACCCAAATCTTTTCCACCTGCACTTCTTAGCTTGCTTATTTATATTCCTCAGACAAAGAACGTGCACTCCACAATCATAAGAACATAAGAACATAAGAAATAGGAGCAGGAGTAGGCCATCTGGCCCTTCGAGCCTGCCCCGCCATTCAATAAGATCATGGCTGATCTGTCGTGGCTCAGTTCCACTTTCCCGCCCTCTCCTCATAACCCTTAATCCCCTCTCTTATCAAAAACCCATCAACCCGCTTCTTAAAAATATTTAGCGAGGCAGCCTCCACCACTTCAACGGGCAGAGAATTCCAGAGATTCACCACCCTTTGAGTGAAGAAGTTCCTCCTCAACTCCGTTCTGAACCGCCCCCCCTTTATCTTGAGGCTGTGCCCCCTAGTCCTACTGTCTTTTTTGAGCGGGAAGAGTCTTTCCACCTCTATCCTATCCATCCCATTCATCATCTTATACGTCTCAATGAGATCTCCCCTCATTCTTCTAAACTCTAACGAGTACAAGCCTAGTTTATTCAGCCTCTCCTCATAGCTCAACCCCCTCAACTCCGGTATCAGCCTAGTAAACCTCCTCTGCACTCCCTCCAAGGCCAAAATATCCTTGCGCAGGTGCGGCGCCCAAAACTGCACACAGTACTCCAGCTGCGGCCTCACCAATGCCCTATACAGCTGCAGCAAGACCTCCCTACTTTTATATTCAATCCCCCTCGCTATGAAGGCCAACATCCCATTCGCCTTCCTGACCACCTGCTGCACCTGCAGGCTGGGTTTTTGCGACTCATGCACAAGGACCCCGAGGTCCCTCTGCACCGTCGCCTGCTGCAGTTTTTCGCCACGTAAGTAATAGTCCTTCCTACCATTCTTCCTACCAAAGTGGACCACCTCACACTTGCCAACATTAAATTCCATTTGCCATTTCCTGGCCCATTCGCCCAGCCTATCTAGATCCTTCTGCAGACTCTCCACACCCTCCGCACAATTTGCCTTTCCCCCAATCTTGGTGTCATCAGCAAATTTCGACACCCTACACTCGGTTCCCTCCTCCAGATCATCTATATAAATGGTAAATAGCTGAGGCCCCAGCACCGACCCCTGGGGCACCCCACTAGTCACCAACCGCCAATCCGAATAGCACCCATTGACCCCCACTCTCTGCCTCCTATTTGACAACCAATCCTCTATCCACGCTAACACCCTACCCCCAACTCCATGTCCTCTGACCTTCTGCAGTAACCTCTTGTGAGGTACCTTATCAAACGCCTTCTGAAAATCCAGAAAGACCACATCCACCGGCTCTCCTCTATCCACCGCCCTAGACACATCCTCATAGAACTCCAGTAAATTTGTCAGACACGACTTCCCTTTAATGAAACCGTGCTGCGTCTGTTCTATCAAGCAATTCCCTTCAAGATGCCTCGCAATTTCCTCCTTAATGACGGATTCTAACATTTTACCTACCACAGACGTTAAACTAACCGGCCTGTAATTCCCCGCCTTTTGCCTGGCACCCTTCTTAAACAACGGCGTAACATTAGCCGTTTTCCAATCCTCCGGCACTTCCCCGGAATCCAGCGACGTCTGGAAAATAACCACCAAGGCATCCACTATCACCTCCGCCATTTCTTTCAGAACCCTCGGATGCATTCCATCCGGTCCTGGGGACTTGTCCACAATCAGCCCCTCCAGTCTGTCACGCACCACCTCTCTAGTAACAGTAATGTCATTAAGACCCTCCAGTCCTACCACCTTTCCATCGCTAACACCCGGCAAATTATTCACGTCCTCCTCCGTGAAGACAGAAACAAAAAAGTTATTCAAGACCTTAGCCATATCCCCATCCCCTACCACTAGGTCCCCTTTCTCATCCGCTAAGGGACCAACGTTCACCCTAGCCAGCCTCTTCCTTTTTATATATTTATAAAAACTCTTGCTATCCTTTTTTATATTAAGCGCTAGCCCAGCTTCATAGCTTCTTCTACCCTCCTTTATCAACTTTTTTGTCAATCTTTGTTGACATTTAAACCTTTCCCAATCCTCTTCTCGCCCACTGCTCTTAGCTACTCTAAATTCCTCCGCTTTTAATTTAACACTTTCCTTCACCTCCTTCGTTATCCACGGCTTATTACCTCTCTGCCTACTGTCCTTTTTAACCATTGGAATAAATTTCTGCTGAGCACCAAGAAAGATCTCCTTAAAGATCCTCCACTGCTCCTCAGCAGACCTACCTTCCAACGCGCTCCCCCAGTCCACATTCGCCAATTCTTCTCTCATCCTACCATACTCCCCTCTATTCAAACAAAGGACACGTGTCCGGGAACCCACTTTCTCCTCCTCCACCTGCAACAGAAACTCCACCATACAATGATCACTCTCTCCAAGAGGATCCTTCACCTCAAGGTCCCTAATTCTACCCGCCTCATTACATAGCACCAGATCCAAGATAGCTCGCTCCCTCGTCGGCTCCAACACACACTGTTCCAGGAAACTATCCCGGCAGCATTCCAAGAACTCCTCCTCGAGCCCGCCTCGTCCAACATGGGTCGACCAATCAATATGCAGATTGAAATCCCCCATAACTACTGCCGTCCCATTCCTGCATGCCGCACTTATTTGCGCGTTAACAGCCCGCCCTACCTCCAGATCATTATTCGGGGGCCTATAGACGACACCCACCAGCGTCTTCCTCCCTTTGCTGTTCCTAATCTCCACCCACAACGATTCCACTTTCTGCTCTTTGGCTCCGATATCATCCCTTGCTACCACCTTGATGCTGTCCTTAATCAGCAGAGCTACGCCACCCCCTCTTTCCTCCTGCCTATCCTTCCTAAACACTTGATAGCCCTGTACATTCATCTCCCAGTCCCTGTCACCTTGCAGCCACGTCTCTGTAATGGCCACCAGATCGTATCCATTTGTGTCGATCTGCGCCACCAGCTCATCCACTTTATTCCGAATGCTTCGTGCATTCAGATAAAGCGCTTTCATCCCAGCCTTCTTCTGGACCCTATTTGCCGTAACGCCACCACTTGGGACATCCTCAGCCTCTTCCCTTACCTGTACCCTATCCTTAACTGTAGACCTCCTAACATCACCTACCCTCGCACCCTCCCCCCCCCTAATTAGTTTAAAGCCCTGTCTACAGTCCTCTTTACTCGATTCGCCAGCACTCTGGTCCCAGCACGATTCAGACCAACCCCATCCCGCCCGAACAAGTCCCACCTACCCCAATACTGGTGCCAATGCCCCATAAATTCGAACCCATTCCTCCCACACCAATCTCTGAGCCACCCATTCACTTCCTTTATCCTGTCAACCCTACGCCCGTCTGCACTCGGTTCAGGCAGTAGCCCAGAGAAGACCACCTTGTCGGTTCTACTTTTTAATTCCATTCCCAGCTTCTCATACTCCCTCCCCAGATCCTCAGTCCGCACTTTGCCTACGTCGCTGGCACCCACATGTACCACCACAACTGGGTTCTCACCCTCCCACTCCAGATTCCTCTGCAGCCCAGCTGCGACATCCTGTACCCGAGCACCAGGCAGACAACACACCCTTCTGTGCACTTTGTCATTGTGACAAAGGACAGTGTCAATACCCTTCACCCCACTATCCCCAATCACTACTACGTTCCTTTTCCCCTTCTCTTTGCCTATGTCCTGCTGCATCACTGTACCGTGTGCAGTTTGCTCACCAACCTCACCTGCCTCGTCCTCTTCCAGAGTGGAAGCAAGAACCTCAAACCTGTTATGCAGATTAAGAGGCTGAGGCCTCCGCTCCTCACCCCCCTTCCTCCTCCCAGCAGCCCCCTTGTGTTCCTGACCCTTAGATTTAGACAGTCTAGAGGGGGTGGATGTCACTTGCACCCCATTGACAATGACACCCTCTCTCCCCCTGATGAGCCTCAGTGTCTGTAGAGACATCATATACATAGCTGCAAACTTTTGGACAGCTTAAATTGAAGGGTTTCAAATGTATGCCAGACACCTAACTAATCCAAAATTAAAAGCTAGGATCCCTGAATGCTCCACCAGAAGGAGGTCGACAATAATTGCTTTGTAAATCAGATCTACATATAGGCAATGAACACAAGACTTTCATAGTGGTTCCATAGTTTTCATTCTCATACTAATAGTATGCAGAAGGAAAACTAAGGCACTTTTCTTTCCTCTTTCACGCATATGAACTTGCTTCACAGATGCTCACGTGGACCACAAGAAAAAGGAATTGGGTATCTTTCAAAACGAACGCCGCTTCCTATTACGCCTAGGCCACCAGATACACTGACAAAAAAGATGGCGATTCTTGGTTTAAAATCAAGAAATAAAATGGCATTGCAGCCATCCTATGCAGTCATCTCAGCAGCTGTCCCACTGAAGTCTCTTCTTCCCCCCGCCCCCCAAACTTCCTCAGAAAGATCATAACAAAACTTGCAGAAGCAAAGCCGCATTGTTATTGATTTGGTGAACAAAACAGGTCACATGCAAATACATGATACAATGTGCAACCAATCTTAAACAGGTCTTAAACTGAAATTAACTTATTTGCAACAACCCTCACCTACACAGATAAAACTAGTTACAAAATGTTAAAGGCCAAAAGAATGTGACATACTGTCTACACAGTTGAAAAGGATGAATAACTATTGTCCTTTCAAAGCTTCTACAGATAGCAGCTAATAAAAATAGAATAAAATTCACAGTATGAAATACTTACTCTATGTATGATTCCAGCTGAATGAATATACTGGTAAGAAGAAAACAAAATTAGATACTGTTGCAGTTTTAAGTCAACGTAGTTCTACAAATTAAATACTCATTTTAATTAATATCTAGTTGCAACCAAATACACAAAACGTAATTTCTAATGAAGGAACCCATGTTAACAAACATGGGTCCTTAAGGCTATTAAAGTTACTGAACTGAAAATACTAAATCAATTACTTGGCTTGTGAACAAAGATGTTGACGTGGTACAATCCTTTGATCCGCTTTTGCACTTGCTATTGGGGATCCATAACTAAATAAGGATGTACATTAGCTAAGAATTCTAAGACTGTGTTCATTCAACATAAATGCTGCCTGTAAGACACGATATCTCATATTTTTGTTATGCAGCAAGAAATTTTTAACGTCTTGTATTTCTGTTCAAGTAAAATGTAACCAGTTGTGGCATGGACCAGCATGCAGAGCTCAACATCAGGTGGTAAGAATATGGAGTGCACAGGACATCAAGTTGAAGGAAGGGGTCTGATTGAAGACATAATTGCTGAAGCTGATATTGAACTGACTTAAAAATAAAGGCTGTCTCAACTAAACAGGGACACACACACACCCCCCCATGTCAAGACATGTCACTGGGGCATTGGCTACAGAAATAAATCCAAACAATGGTTTCTGAAGCACATTTGAATGGCTTTCTTCTTCCTTTACAAAGATAAAGAAATCGTATCCATTGTTGCCAGTACCTGAAGACATCTACTGCTGACAGCAGGAAACAACTGCATGCAGGTGGTCCTTGCATAGCCAGGGTGGGACTGTAATCCAATTGGATTACGTGAGGGACCAGGATCAGAAAAGGGTTTAAAGTCATAGCTTTCAAGGATATAAGAACATAAGAAATAGGAGCAGGAGCAGGCCATCTAGCCCTTCGAGCCTGCCCCGCCATTCAATAAGATCATGGCTGATCTGTCGTGGCTCAGTTCCACATTCCCGCCCTCTCCCCATAACCCTTAATCCCCTCTCTTATCAAAAACCCATCAACCCGCGTCTTAAAAATATTTAGCGAGACAGCCTCCACCACTTCAATGGGCAGAGAATTCCAGAGATTCACCACCCTTTGAGTGAAGAAGTTCCTCCTCAACTCCATTCTAAACCGCCCCCCCTTTATCTTAAGGCTGTGCCCCCTAGTCCTACTGTCCTTTGAGCGGGAAGAGTCTCTCCACCTCTATCCTATCCATCCCATTCATCATCTTATACGTCTCAATGAGATCTCCCCTCATTCTTCTAAACTCTAACGAGTACAAGCCTAGTTTATTCAGCCTCTCCTCATAGCTCAATCCCCTCAACTCCGGCATCAGCCTAGTAAACCTCCTCTGCACTCCCTCCAAGGCCAAAATATCCTTGCGCAAGTACGGCGCCCAAAACTGCACACAGTACTCCAGCTGCGGCCTCACCAATGCTCTGTACAGCCACAGCAAGACCTCCCTACTTTTATATTCAATCCCCCTCGCTATGAAGGCCAGCATCCCATTCGCCTTCCTGATCACCTGCTGCACCTGCAAGCTGGGTTTTTGCGACTCACGCACAAGGACCCCAAGGTCCCTCTGCACTGTCGCCTGCTGCAGTTTTTCGCCACGTAAGTGATAATCCTTCCTATCATTATTCCTACCAAAGTGGACCACCTTGCACTTGCCAACATTAAATTCCATTTGCCATTTCCTGGCCCATTCGCCCAGCCTATCTAGATCCTTCTGTAGACTCTCCACACCTTCCGCACAATTTGCCTTTCCTCCAATCTTGGTGTCATCAGCAAATTTCAACACCCTACACTCAGTTCCCTCCTCCAGATCATCTATATAAATGGTAAATAGCTGAGGCCCCAGCACTGACCCCTGGGGCACTCCACTAGTCACCATCCGCCAATCCGAATAGCACCCATTGACCCCCACTCACTGCCTCCTATTTGACAACCAATCCTCTATCCACGCTAACACCCTACCCCCAACTCCCTGTCCCCTGACCTTCTGCAATAACCTCCTGTGAGGTACCTTGTCAAACGCCTTCTGAAATTCCAGAAAGACCACATCCACCGGCTCTCCGTATGAGAAGTCAGTCATAGGATGTTACCCAAAAGAACTCCTTCAACCAACTGATCACCTGGGAATGAACTTCTGCTTGCCGGTGTTACTAAGCAACTGGTGTTGCTGTTTATACTATTGCTTAATGGGTTAAGAAAGGTTCTCCACAAAGTGGAAATTGCACCCAAGGTTGTTGTTTCATTGATATGGGGTCCACACCTTAGAGGGTAGTGAAATCCTCCTGTTTAAGAGGTTTGCCTGCCCTGCAAAACTATCTTATCAGACCAGAATAGACAAATTATTAGAAAAAGGATAGACTATGTAATGTCCAATTCAGGACTGCATTCAAACAAGCCAAGCATAACAATATATTCCATTGTTTTACCGCAATATATTCTAGAATTATAAACTGCTTTAAGGTTTGAGGGGAAGAAAAGAGCGTTGAAGAGGGGTGTATTTGGATTGTGAATATGGGTTTTCAAGAAGTGTTTAAGAAAGTGCCACATAATGGACTGGTTAATAAAATTGAGCCCTGTGGGATTAAAGGGAGAAAGGCAGCATGGATTTACAAAAAAAAACAAAATACAATGATTAGTAGTGAATGACTGCTTTTCAGACTGGATGAAAGTGGTGTCCTTCAACAGTAGAATTACTGCTTTGATACATTTTAATTATCTGTACTTGGGTATAGATGGCATAATTTTAAATTAAGGAGGTAATATCAAATTTGTAATTACAGTACCAAGTGAGGATAGTACCAGCCTCAAAGACCGATTGGTGAAATGGGCAATTACATGACAGATATAGTTTTATGCAGAGAAGTTTGAAGTAATGAAGCAACAATGAGGACAAATATAAACCAAAGTTCAGGAAAAAAAAAGGGGGGGGGCGCGTTGGGGAGGATGTTCTATACATAAATTTTTGCAAGTGCTAGGAGAAGTTAGTAAAGCTCTTACAAAAGTCATATGAGATCATTTGCTTTATAAACTAAAGTTTAAGAGGCTATACTAAATCTTTATAAAAAATTGGTTATGCCTCAGGTAAAATACTGTCCCCAATTCTGGGCACCACACTTTAGGAAAGCTTTGGACATGGTGAAATATACTAGAATGGTACCAGTGATGTGGGATTGGAGTTGAGATAATTACTTCTGCTTTAAGGAAACTAACAGGAGTGCTCGGAATTGAAGAATTTTAATACAGTAAATAGGTGAAATTGGTTCTGGTAGCTGGTAGGTCAGAAAAATCGACAATTCAGATTGAAGGTATTTGGCAAATGAACCAGAAGGAAGATGAAGCAGCAATTTTAATCATATGTAGCGAGTTATGATCTGGAATGCACTGTCTAGAAGTTTGGTGCATTCAATAACAACTTTCAAAGGGTGTAGATATATTTTTAAAGAAGGAAATAATTACAGAACTATGGGGAAAGACAGTCAGACTGTTGGATTCAACGCTTTCAAAGACTGAATAGTATTTCTTCTGTGTTGCATAATTCTATTAGTTTTGTTCATAAATGTACACATACTATACTCCTGTCAACTTTCATCAAACCAGTCAGAGCCCTGCAACAGTGATTACATCCAGAAAGAGAAAATCGGAGAAACGAGGGGGGAGAAAATTTTCACCTTAAGGCCCCGAAGTATCTGATAAATTAAGAACTGTACATGGTCATCCGTGAGCTTCTGACATTTAACTATATTGTTTAGGTCTGCTCCCATTAGGTTTGTCACCAAATACCTGTGTAGAAAGCATCAAATTCAAATTAGTTATGCAATGACATCACCTTGCAGTGGTCACTTGCTCTGCAAAAATAAAACATATTTAAGTAAATCTCTTCAGTCTGTGCCATGCCAAGTTGAATTGCGCGATACCACTATTGATAAGGCAATATACAGTACTCAATATACAGTACTCAACATACAGCAAACTCTGTCTCTTAACCAGAATCCATAGGATGAAGGAATCACATTCATTATTGTAAAGCTCAGCAGCAACTCACAGGCATTATTCTCTTGAAATCTGAATTGTAACACCATCAGTATAAAAGCAGTTTCGGATAAGTTCACATGCCTGTGGTAATAGTACACCAAACATGTCCAACTTCATTCGAAAATAAAGTTCAGCACGATATAATGCATTGTTAAAAATTATTTTCCCTCAGTTTATATTAAATTATAAAAAAGCAAAAGTTAACATGGAAATAAATTTTTCAAAAATTAGCACTTCACTGTAGCTAAATTAGCAAGAGGATTGGCTATCCACCTGTAACTAATCAGAATGAGTAAGCGACCCAATTCCACCGTACATCCGAGCAAACCAGGTAGATTAGCAGCAGCGAAACTATAGCTATACAGCATGCTTCTGCACATGTTCTAGATCTGTTGCAATTTCCTGTTCAGAAGTGTCAAGGTCACGTGAGACATTTAAACAGAAATCCAAACCCATGCATTCCTGGGCTATTAACAATGTACAGTTGCCGGTGTTTAACTGGGGTAGGCACAGTAAAAAGTCTCAACACCAGATTAAAGTCCAACGGGTTTATTTGGTAGCACAAGCTTTCGGAACGCTGCCCCTTTATCAGGTGACTCACCTGACACACGGCCAGCACACAAAGCTCGTGTTACCAAATAAACATGTTGGACTTTAACCTGGTATTGAGAGACTTCTTACTTGGCTTATTAACAGCATAGCAGACCTGATTACACAGATTTTGTTCCCTACAAAGGCACAAGAAGAATTCCCCTTCAAGTAACACGTAGTTTCAATGCTCTGGACAGGTTGGAGGAGGGTTGTACCTCAACATACAGGGTTCTCTAGTTTTGTGGGACACTTACTGCATTTACAAACAAGGACTATATGTCGAGTGCTGTATGAAACCATCTTGAGAACATGTAATCTCAAAATTACAAAGATAAAAATGCCAAGATTTTTCAGGTCTGAGTAACTCACTCATTAGAAATTGAATAACATAATTGAGATTGTTACTGCTTTTCCTCCATTTGTTTAGATTATGCTCATGTCCTCCAAGAACTTTATAACATTAAGAAAAGATGTGAAGTTTAATGCTAAACATCGATGTATTCATTTAGAGTTTAGGAGCTACTTTACAATGAATATACCAGATTACAAAGCACATTTTCAGCATTATTTTAGTCAAAACTAACTTTAAAAAATGAAATTCTGTACTTTAACAAATAAAATGCAATTAAATTGGAATGGTTGGGAAACGGATGGCATGAAAACAACAATTTTGACACTCAATACTTAAATCTAGCCCAGAGTGATGCCAACTGCAAAAGTCAAGTTTGATTCATCTGGCATTTTCAATGGTTTCCAGTTATAGAGTAATAGAATCAGAGGTTTACAGCATGGAAACAGCCCTTTGGCCCAACTTGTCCATGCCATCTCTTTTATTGCTTAAGCTAGTCCCAATTGGCCCATATCCCTCTATACCCATTTTACCCATGTAACTATCTAAACGCTTTTTAAAAGACAAAATTGTACCTACCTCTACTTCTATCGCTGGCAGCTTGTTCCAGACACTCACCACCAGGATCCTTTTGTATCTCTACCCCCTCACCTTAAATCTATGCCCTTTCATTTTAGGGCCCCCTGCCTTTGTGAAAAGATATTGATTATCTAGCTGATCTAGATAAGGTTGATAAGGTTGTTAAGAAGGCGTACGGTGTGTTAGCTTTTATTGGTAGAGGGATTGAATTTCGGAGCCGTGAGGTCACGTTACAATTGTACAAAACTCTGGTGCGACTGCACTTGAAGTATTGTGTACAGTTCTGGTCGCCGCATTATAAGAAAGATGTGGAGGCATTGGAAAGGGTGCAGAGGAGGTTTACCAGGACGTTGCCTGGTATGGTGGGAAGGTCTTATGAGGAAAGGCGGAGGGACTTGAGGCGATTTTCATTGGAGAGAAGGTGATTACAAGGTGACCTAATTGAGGCATACAAGATGATCAAAGGATTGGATAGGGTGGACAGTGAGAGCCTTTTACCTCGGATGGTGATGGCTAACACAAGGGGACATAGCTTTAAATTAAGGGGTGGTAATTATAGGACGGATGTCAGAGGTAGGTTCTTTACTCAGAGGGTAGTGAGGTCGTGGAATGCCCTGCCTGCAGTAGTTGTGGACTCGCCAACTTTAAGGGCGTTCAAATGGTCTGTGGATAGGCACATGGATAACATTGGAATAGTTTAGGTTAGAGGGTCGTTAGATTGGTTCCACTGGTTGGCGCAACATCGAGGGCCAAAAGGCCTGTACTGCGCTGTAGTGTTCTATGCCCCTCATTATTTTATAGACCTTTGTAAGATCACCCCAAAGCCTCCTAGCTCCAGAGAAAGAAGTCCCAGTCTATCCAGCCTTTCCTTATAACTCAAACCATCAAGTCCCAGTGGCATCCTAGTAAATCTTTTCTGCACTCTTTCTAGTTTAATAATATCTTTTCTATAATAGGGTGACCAGAACTGTACACAGTATTCCAAGTGTGGCCTTACCAATGTCTTGTACAACTTCAACAAGACATTCCAACTCCTGTATTCAATGTTCTGACTGATGAAACCAAGCATGCCGAATGCCTTCTTCGCCACCCTGTCCACCTGTGACTCCACTTTCAAGGAGCAAAAAAACATGTACCTTGAGATCTCTCTCCCCAACACCCTACCATTAACTGAGTAAGTCCTGCTCTAGTTCAATCTACCAAAATTTATCACATTTATCAAAATAAAACTCCATCTGCCATTCGTCAGCCCTCTGGCCCAACAGATCAAGGTCCGGCTGCAATCCAGATAACATTCTTCACTGTCCACTATGCCACCAATCTTGGTGTCATCTGCAAACTTACCAATCATGCCTCCTATATTTTCATCCAAATTAACATAAATGACAAATAACAGTGGACCCGGCACCAATTCTTGAGGCACACCGCTGGTCACAGGCCTCCAGTTTGAAACACAACCCTCCACAACCACTCTGTCTTCTGTCATCAAGCCAATTTGATATCCATTTGGCTACCTCACTCTGGATGCAAGTTCATGTCATAAAGCTGACTATAATTCAGTCTGAAATTATTAGTCACACCCAATACATTTATTGTGGAATGACACCAAAGATGACTATTAAAAAATGTAAATTATACACTGGTGTATTTAACTAAAGGTGAAATACGTCAATATTTCCCAAATACGTCACTCATGCTTTCCTCAACAAATCATTTAATAATAACATCCAATGTTAAGAGGAGGAGTATTCTGCTCCTGATGCACAATTTATTTTTGTTTTTTTCAAAGTGAAAGCTCTATCAAGGATGATAACTTGTAAAACGCATGGATTAATGGGAGAAATAAGTGATAATTTAGACATAGGGAAACCAATTTAAGAGAAAGGGAGTGCTTATTTCCCTTATTTTGGTTTTAACTGTTTGAACTGTGCCATTCAAAACCAAAACGAGATAGTTAAAAAAATCCAGATGCAGATGACACTTGTATCGCTTTTCACATCAAATGTCAAACTGCTGATGGAGTGCACAAGTGAGGAGTTTAAGCTTTGAAGTGGAATGTAGTCCAAATGCAAACAAATTATTTACTCTTGTCTCCCAGAACTTTTCCTTTTCTGCCTCTGTTGGTTACATGTGACAGAACAGATCTTCATTGTATCTTTTTATATCCTGATGCCTGCTTCAACTGGACCTTGGCTGAACAAAGGCAACCCCCCTACCCCGGATTTTTGTTTGCGACCCCAGAACAAAAGAAGCCACTTTACAGTTTCAGAAATTGACAAATTATCCCAGAGGACCTCCTAATGATCACCTGGGAACTGCCAGTCTAACTTCAAAGGGAACCACGTTGATAATCTTTTGCCTTTAATAATCCAGGCTTACCAGCAGAGACAAAGTCTAAGAAAAAGACCTTTCAAACATCCCTTTTAACCCAAAAGGGCAGGGATGTTTAGCAGTCCTGGAGATCCAACCTACTCCAGACAATGGACTTGCATGCTTTATTGAAGAAGCGGTGAACAGTTACGGTCACGTGACACAAGCCTCTGACTTGTTGAAGTTAACATGGCCTTGCAAAGTTGCATAGCCCAGTTTGCTGTTTTAACATCCAACTGTCAGGCCACATGGAAGGAGCTCTGCCCATGTTGGACATCGAGCCCCATTTACTCTACTTCTCTGGAAATGCTGCATCATCGCCACAAAACTGATTATCTCTGCCTGCCTATCTCATCTTTTGATGTCAACACCACTGGAAATGTGAATTTTACAACATCAACTTTCAGCCTGCTGACCTCCGCGGAAGAATATCTCATTGAACTTTGATTCTGGACTCTTGAACTCACGTGAATCAATATTTATTTTCTCTGTGATCTCTGGACTATAAAACCTTCTTTACTCTATGAGCATAATGGGAAAGTTGCTAATCATTTTCATGTTTTGAACGTGTGCAATAAACTAATCCTTTAAGAGTTCATCCAACCTCAAGTTTGCTGTGGGGTGATTAGCAGAAATTGGATCACACAAAATTTGAGGGGTTGGGAAATTGACCACCACTTATTCAAAAGAAACACTTATTTACAGATGAGCGATGAGGGGAAAATGTAGGGCTGTCTGAATAAATCGCCGCCCCCACAACATACTATATGAATTTTTTCTTCTTAATTTCCATGATGGATTGTTTTTGCACTGTTTCCCTCAGTATTGAATCTGCAATGGTCAACACGTGATTAAGTGAACATTTTCCATGAGCTGCATTTGGCTAAGGAGTTGTATCTTCTTCAAAATGCCTTGTCAGCTGTCAGCAGGAAATGTTAACTACAAACTGATGTACAATGCATTTTTTAGGAGTCTGTTATTGCTGGCCCTTTTGATTCCATTCTCTTAAAATGTCTCCACATGTAGTGATTCAAAATAGCTCACCCCATCCAAAATCATTAACCATTTATTGGTCAATTTTAAATATTAATATCCAATTATTAACTAACTAGAATTGCTACAACAAATATTTGAAGAGAGCTTCAACAGTGAAAAGAATACAGCTTACAAGGCTACAAACAGCTACAGATAGAAATGCATGGATTACTTAGTCACGTCCTCTTTAATTTCCTCATGTTAATTTACAAAATGGTTACTCATAGCCACGTCCACACAGAAAGCTGCTTTGATTTAAGGGAAAGGAGGCTGAATTAAAGAAGTTAGTAAATAACCAATCGATCTTTTTGGGTTAAGGAAGGAGATTTCGTAGAAAATTGCCATTATGCACAAAGTCCTGGCTTTGCAAAACAAAACTTCAAAGAAAGCATCACTAAATTATAAAAGTGGCATACTTACACATCTGTAAAATCTTCCAAAGTTGTTGCTGGCGTGAAAACATCTAATAGGCCAATTACCTATGAAAATAAAAATCTAAGTCAAAGGGTAACATTCAAAATTTGGAGGTTTTATTTAAAATGAAAAATCTCAATCTCAACCCTTCTGCACCTTCAGTTGGGATCAATCATATCTTTTCTGCTCATTATTCAGGCACCAGGGACATCTTTTTAGCAAAATCTTCTGGAGATTACAAATATAAACTGACCTTTTCCATCCACAACTATGCTGTAAAGCAAATATGGTTAATTTGTAATGACGGGCCAATCCCTTTGCTGAGCATCACTCTAGTTCTCCCTCTAAACTCTTGACAGGTAGGATCCATGGAGCAGGGCAAATAAAAAGATTATGCACCTTTAGTTTTCACCACCCCAAAAGAAAAGCAAATGGTTCTTAAGACCAGCATGGGTTAATGGACTATTCAGCAACTTGCAATTACATAACTCCAGTAGGATTTAAACTTTGGGAGAAATGCTGGAATACCTTTAAATCAGGCTTAGCTGAATAAACACAAGGCAACTCTGTACATATGGAAGCAAAATTTCCATACAGAAAGTCGCCACATCTGTCAGCTGTGAACCAAGGGCAAAAAGCAAACACGCATTACATGCAATAAATTGTAAAGCAAGTCTAAAAACAGTACGGCCTTCTGATTCGCTTGCTAAGACAGAACAAAATAGGTCTTTCAAAGAAAGACCACAATGTTCTTCAACTACAAGATGGCATTGGGAATCATTCATATGGTTTCCAAATATAGGAAAGAGGCTTCAATTTTACACAATCCCCACAGTGCAGGAGGCAGCCATTTGGGCCATCAAGCTTGTATTGATAACAATTCCACCCAGGACCTTCTAACCCTCCTGACACTAAAGGGGCAATTTACCCTGGTCAAATCAACCTAACCTGATCATCTTTGGAGTGTGGAAAGAAACCAAACGAGGAAACCCATGCAGACACAGGGAGAACGGGCAAACTCCACCAAAGGCCAGAATTGAACCCAGGTCCCTAGTGCTGTGAGGCAGCAGTGCTAACTACTGTGTGCCACCCTATTTGTACAACATCTAAAAACTGTTTCTAAAAATCTCTTATTTAATTGATTTTGTAATTAATTTTCCAAAAGAGCCAGAGGTGGACCTTTGTACATATGCATTGCAATTCAAAAGATTGGACATGAAGCATATTAAGATAAAGCAAAAATTGAAGAAAAGTGCTTCAACAAAATAGGAAGGTGGTGTAGAGTGTTTCTAAACTTGCAGACAGTTGGTGGTGCATACTGTGGCTGGAGAACAAAGAGTGTGGTGATTGAGGATGGGATATTGGTGAAGGGTGTTTATAAGATTTGAAAGTAGTTAAAGTGAGAGTGAGATTTAGGACTAACAAAAGTTGTTTCACTACATTGGAGAACGAAGTGCAGTTTTGGGATTGAAGATTGTGTCAGGCACAGCATAGTACTGTGTGTATACAGCACGTTACGTTGCAGGGAAGTGATCCCAGGATAGGAAATATGGGATGGCAGAATACCTGGACACCACAATAACTGGAAAAGAATTTTGATTGATAAACAGGAATAGGTAGGTGGATTGGTAACTAAAGGACACAGATTTAGGATCACTGACAAAGGGATCAGGGAGGAATGGAGATTTTTTTATCTCATAACTACAATCTAGAATCCACTGTCTTAAAAAGGTGTTGGTTCAACAGTGATTTTAAAAAGGGAATGGGATATATACTCAAAAAGGAAACATCTGCAGGGATAAGGGGTGAAGTGGGATAACTCTCAGAGCCAGCACAAGCACAATGTGGCGAATTCTGTGATGGATGATTTAATGATAAATCTGGAAAAAATTTAAACAAATCCTTTAAGATGAAAAGTGCTATCACAATAGCATCACCTAGACACTTCCTCCTCTAAGCCACAGTTGAGTTATAGCAAATTCACATAATTCCTATTAACTGAATTTTCTCACAGCAATGCTGACATAAGTGAATCAGATAAAAAGGGCCTACTTTAAAAATAAAATGAAAATTTTCACATCCACCACAGATATCCATTCTATTCCATTTAAAAAAAGTGGTCGCAATGTTATTTTGGGAATGAAATTCCACACTGCACTGAAAAATGTAATTTTCAACACCTAAAAAATATTAACTTCAACAGTTGTTTTGAATAACTCAAACACAATTACACAGAGTACTTACATTTTCATGTTTCATATGTTTCAGCAATCGCAGCTCTCTGTACGTTCGTTTTGCATGAATGATAGATTGAAACGGTCTGGAAAGTTTTTTTACTGCCACACGTGCAGTTGATTTTGTGTCAAAAGCAGAGCTACAAAACACAAGGACAGCTCATTAATGTTCAGTTATCACTATCATCAATATAATTGCATTGCTGAGGTCAAAAACGAAACTGAAGATTAAGCCATTAACCATTTAACCACACAGATACTTCCAAATTATGTGCGATACTCAGCATTAACTTTTTTGCAATCAAGCTTCTTTCTCTCCCTCAAAAAATAAAATCAGTTTAATGTCCTCAAAAAATATTTTAGGAAATAGGTACATTATATTTTAACAAAATAGCTATGGAAAACTGCAAAATGAAAGATCTCTTCCTTAATAGACCATCTACCCCACATTCAGTGTCTCCACATCTGAGCTCAGTTGGTTCAATATCCCTCAGTACAATTGCAACAGCTCACATCCAATTTTGGAACGGATGTTTAAAATTAAAGCTGACTATGCTAATTCTATAAGACTTGCTTTTGCAATCAGAAAGCAGAACATAAATACACCATGTTGACTGTCAAGTCAACATGAATGGAAGATTACCCACAAGTGCAGATTGCTACTGCACTCAAAGATTGGTTGAATAATTTATTCCTAAATCAGACTGATTGATCTATTTAACTGTAACGAGCCATACTGATATAAATACCAGAGGTTTCAAACCAGTAAAACTCCGTCATCAGATTTATTGGTGGTAACACAAATACATTTCATTGACTAGACTGATGCATTAAAGCAATTACACAGACGCTGCTCAGACAGAAGAATTAAGCCCTGCTCTTGGGTCTGAGCACAAAATCTAGGTTGACACTTGAATTCAACAAATACATCACTTCATCAGTATTGCACTTTCAGACGAACCTTTAACCCAAGATGCCACCTGCCTCTTTAGATCAAAAGTAAAAGATCCTGTGACACTATTAAAAGCAGGAACTTGCCAGTTCTGTAGCCAACCTTATACCTTCAACAAAAGCCACCTAAAACGATTAACTCATTTATTTATAATTCATGAGTCCTAGATACAAAATATCAACATAAGTAATTTATTTGCTTGAACACATTTAGAGCAGGTCAACAGGATTATATAAATGCCAATGTTCTCTTCATCCCAGGTGTTGCAAAGGATGGTTCATGTTGCGGCAAACTACTCCATTCTGTTGAACATAAGAACATAAGAAATAGGAGCAGGAGTAGGCCATCTAGCCCTTCGAGCCTGCCCCGCCATTCAATAAGATCATGGCTGATCTGTCGCTGCTCAGTTCCACTTTCCCGCCCTCTCCCCATAACCTTTAATCCCCTCTCTTATCAAAAACCCATCAACCCGCGTCTTAAAAATATTTACTGAGGCAGCCTCCACCACTTCAACGGGCAGAGAATTCCAGAGATTCACCACCCTTTGAGTGAAGAAGTTCCTCCTCAACTCCGTTCTAAACCGCCCCCCTTTTATCTTGAGGCTGTGCCCCCTAGTCCTACTGTCTTTTTTGAGCGGGAAGAGTCTCTCCACCTCTAACCTATCCATCCCATTCATCATCTTATACGTCTCAATGAGATCTCCCCTCATTCTTCTAAACTCTAATGAGTACAAGCCCAGTTTATTCAGCCTCTCCTCATAGCTCAACCCCCTCAACTCCGGTATCAGCCTAGTAAACCTCCTCTGCACTCCCTCCAAGGCCAAAATATCTTTGCGCAGGTGCGGCGCCCAAAACTGCACACAGTACTCCAGCTGCAGCAAGAACTCCCTACTTTTATATTCAATCCCCCTCGCTATGAAGGCCAGCATCCCATTCGCCTTCCTGACCACCTGCTGCACCTGCAAGCTGGGTTTTTGCGACTCATGCACAAGGACCCCGAGGTCCCTCTGCACCGTCGCCTGCTGCAGTTTTTCACCCCGTAAGTAATAGTCCTTCCTACCATTCTTCCTACCAAAGTGGACCACCTCACACTTGCCAACATTAAATTCCATTTGCCATTTCCTGGCCCATTCGCCCAGCCTATCTAGATCCTTCTGCAGACTCTCCACACCCTCCGCACAATTTGCCGTTCCCCCAATCTTGGTGTCATCAGCAAATTTCGACACCCTACACTCGGTTCCCTCCTCCAGATCATCTATACAAATGGTAAAAAGCTGAGGCCCCAGCACCGACCCCTGGGGCACTCCACTAGTCACCATCCGCCAATCCGAATAGCACCCATTGACCCCCACTCTCTGCCTCCTATTTGACAACCGATCCTCTATCCACGCTAACACCCTACCCCCAACTCCATGTCCCTTGACCTTCTGCAATAACCTCTTGTGAGGTACTTTGTCAAACGCCTTCTGAAAATCAAGAAAGACCACATCCACCGGCTCTCCTCTATCCACCGCCCTAGACACATCCTCATAGAACTCCAGTAAATTTGTCAGACACGACTTCCCTTTAATGAAACCGTGCTGCGTCTGCTCTATCAAGCAATTCCCTTCAAGATGCCTCGCAATTTCCTCCTTAATGACAGATTCTAACATTTTACCTACCACAGACGTTAAACTAACCGGCCTATAATTCCCCGCCTTTTGCCTGGCACCCTTCTTAAACAACAGCGTAACATTAGCCGTTTTCCAATCATCCGGCACTTCCCCGGAATCCAGCGACATCTGGAAAATAACCACCAAGGCATCCACTATCACCTCCGCCATTTCTTTCAGAACCCTCGGATGCATTCCATCCGGTCCTGGGGACTTGTCCACAATCAGCCCCTCCAGTCTGTCGAGCACCGCCTCTCTAGTAACAGTAATGTCATTAAGACCCTCCATTCCTACCACCTTTCCATCGCTAACACCCGGCAAATTATTCACGTCCTCCTCCGTGAAGACAGAAACAAAAAAGTTATTCAATACCTTAGCCATATCCCCATCCCCTACCACTAGGTCCCCTTTCTCATCCTCTAAAGGACCAACATTCACCCTAGCCAGCCTCTTCCTTTTTATATATTTATAAAAACTCTTGCTATCCTTTTTTATATTAAGCGCTAGCCCAGCTTCATAGTTTCTCCTACCCTTCTTTATCAACTTCTTTGTCAATCTTTGTTGACATTTAAACCTCTCCCAATCCTCTTCTCGCCCACTACTCTTAGCTACCCTAAATTCCTCCGCTTTTAATTTAACACTTTCCTTCACCTCCTTCGTTATCCACGGCTTATTACCTCTCCTCCTACTATCCTTTTTGACCATCGGAATAAATTTCTGCTGAGCACCAAGAAAGATCTCCTTAAAGATCCTCCACTGCTCCTCAACAGACCCTCCCTCCAACGCGCTCCCCCAGTCCACATTCGCCAATTCTTCTCTCATCCTACCGTACTCCCCTCTATTCAAACAAAGGACGCGTGTCCAGGAACCCACTTTCTCCTCCTCCATCTGCATCAGAAACTCCACCATACAATGATCACTCTCCCCAAGAGGATCCTTCACCACAAGGTCCCTAATTCTACCCGCCTCATTACATAGCACCAGATCCAAGATAGCTCATTCCCTCGTCGGCTGCAACACACACTGTTCGAGGAAACTATCCCGGCAGCATTCCAAGAACTCTTCCTCGAGCCCCCCGCGTCCAACATGGGTCAACCAATCAATATGCAGATTGAAATCCCCCATAACTACGGCCGTCCCATTCCTGCACGCCGCACTTATTTGAGCGTTAACAGCCCGCCCCACCTCCAGATCATTATTTGGGGGCCTATAGACGACACCCACCAGCGACTTCCTCCCTTTGCTGTTCCTAATTTCCACCCACAACGATTCCACCCTCTGCTCCTTGGCTCCAATATCATCCCTTGCTACCACCCTGATGCTATCCTTAATCAGCAGAGCTACGCCCCCCCCTTTTCCCTCCTGCCTATCCTTCCTAAACACTTGATAGCCCTGTACATTCAGCTCCCAGTCCCTGTCACCTTGCAGCCACGTCTCTGTAATGGCCACCAGATCGACACAAATGGGTACGATCTGCGCCACCAGCTCATCCACTTTATTCCGAATGCTTCGTGCATTCAGATAAAGCGCTTTCATCCCAGCCTTCACCTGGACCCTATTTGCCGTAACGCCACCAACCGTACTCACACCCCCTACTCCCTCTATTATTGGGACATCCTCGGCCTCTTCCCTTACCTGTACCCTCTCCTTAACTTTAGGCCTCGTAACATCACCTACCCTCGCACCCTCCCCCCCCTAATTAGTTTAAAGCCCTGTCTACAGTCCTCTTTACTCGATTCGCCAGCACTCTGGTCCCAGCACGGTTCAGACCAACCCTATCCTGCCCGAACAGGTCCCACCTACCCCAATACTGGTGCCAATGCCCCATAAATTCAAACCCATTCCTCCCACACCAATCCCTGAGCCACCCATTCACTTCCTTAATCCTGTCAACCCTACACCTGTCTGCACTCGGTTCAGGCAGTAGCCCAGAGATGACCACCTTGTCGGTTCTACTTTTTGTTGAGTCTTGCCATATGTCCCTTGTGCTGTTGTGTCCTTGTGGCCCTTCAGGGAGATGATGGATCCTGTTGGATGATTCTCTGAGCACATTATCAAAGTCATTATTTTGAAGTAAGTAACTTGGCTGCTGGTGAGAAGGACATTGGGAAGAGACCATCTCAAATCTCGTCCTGGAATGTGCATTTGCAAAGATGATCGAAGAGACACTTTTGGTCTGCCCAAAACTCTACTGGTTTTCTGATGTAAAAATCTGTCGTCAACTAAATGCTACAGACTGGCACATTCCAAGGTTCAGGACCGCCCATTGAGGGACACACTAAAGCTTGGAGGAGCTGCCGCAAATGACTCAGTGGAGCAACACCACAATCTAAGGACTGCTTGCCATAGTACATTACATGAGTACTGCAACTAGAACCTGTACATCTATATGGAATAATGTTACAAACTGTAATGGGAAAGAAAATGGAACTCTACTGCAGTGTGTTGACAATTTTGAACTGTTATATAATGCATTTTCACAAACTTTCTGAATAAATTAATTTTGAAAACCGTATATAAATGCAATTTTTTTCTTTGCATCATTTACATTTGATCATTTTGACACGAGATTGACAGGAATAAAGTCAACCAATAATTGCCAATCATTAAGTTTCTCCCTATAGTAATTTCATGTTGTGTTAATATCAAAATACCCATCCTCAGTCCAATGTGATTGAGTATCATAACATCATGATTGACTCACTCCCCTAGTTGTACCAAATCATCAGCATTTTTACATGAGTGATCACCACCCTTTGGTGGGCAACTAGGAATGTCAACAAATCAGGATCCCTACTGTGCAGGAGGCAGCCATTCAATCCTTTGAGTGGAGCATCTTTCCCACGCCCACCACCCCACCTTTACCTGTAACCATAAGATGATAAGACATAGGAGCAGAATTAGGCCACTTGGCCCATTGAGTCTGCTCTGCCATTCAATCATGGTTTTTTTTTCTCTCAGCCCCATTCATCTACCTTTTCCCCATGATCCCTGATCCCCTTATCAATTAAGAACCTCTCTATCTGTCTTAAAGACGGTCAATGACCTGGCCTTCTCAGCATTCTGCAGCAGAGTTCCACAAATTCACCACTCTGACTGAAGAAATTCGTCCTCATCTCTGTTTTAAAGGATTGTCCCTTTAGCGTGAGGTTCTGGTTCTAGTTCTAGTTTTTCCTGTTAGTGGAAACATCCTCTCCACGACCACTCTATCCAGGCCTCGCAGTATCCTGTAAGTTTCAGTAAGATCCCCCCCTCATCTTTCTAAACTCCAACAAGTACAGAGCCAGAGTCCTCAACCATTCCTCAAGCAAGCTCTTCATTCCAGGGATTATTTTGTGATCCTCCTCTGGATCCTTTCCAAGACCAGCACATCCTTCCTTAGATATGGGCCAAAATTGTTCACAATACTCCAAATGGGGTCTGACCAGAGCTTTATACAGCCTCAGAAGTACATCCCTGCTCTTGTATTCCTGCCCTCTCGACATGAATGCTAACATTGCATTTGCCTTCCTAACTGCAGACTGAACCTGCAAGTTAACCTTAAGAGAATCTTGAACAAGGACTCCCAAGTCCCTTTGTTTCTGATTTCCTAAGCATTTTCCCATTTATCAAACATGACGTCCTATTGACAAAGCTGTGCTGACTCAGTACTACTTTATCGTGCACTTCCAAGTACTCTGCAATCTCATCTTTAACCCCAGACATTTACCCTGTTAATTCCCCAAACCGACAGATCTTGGGACAATTTAGCATGGCCAATCTACCTAATCAATACATCTTTGGACTGTGGAAGGAAACTGGAGCACCAGGAGGAAACCCAGGGAAAAAGTGCAAACTCCACAGACAGTGACCCAGGCCAGAATTGAACCTGGGTTCCCAGCACTGTGAGGCAGCAGTGCTAACCACTGTACCACCATGCCTCTCGTCGGTCCAACCAAAACCCATATTCTGTATAATTCTTTCCTTAATCGTTTCAGCTTCTCTACTACTCTTTCAAGGCATTCTTTAAATTCTACTTCCCCTGTTCTAACTTTGGTGTCAATAATGATCCTGTATAGCCCGCGATACATTTTCTACATTAAATACAGCATATAAATCCAAGCTGAAGAGTGAAAAGGTGAAATTTTTGCATGTGTAGATAAAAATAAGTGTGTTTTGGAGGGTTAGACATATAAAGTAGGCAAGTTCACAATCTCTTTAAATGCAGGTGGAGTTTGGTAAAGATATTAAAAGAGACCAATGGTAACTCTGCTGGCATAAATATTCAGAGAAATAACAGAATACCAATTCAACCCAAGTGAAACACACTATAGCAGGAGTGATTGAAAGTCATCCAATAAACAATACATAGTGAAGGAATATTGTACTGGAGAGAGTAGGGTAAGTCAAGGGGCGGATGAGCTGATCAAGGAGACTGCTGTCTCTATGAAATCAATCCAAGTGTGCTTGCAGCTTACCCATTTTGGGAGTGACGGGTATTTAAGCACACCTGTTTGTAATGCACAAGACATACTACTGACTGCATACAGATAATAGGAGAAAAATTGCAAATCTAATAGGCATTTTGACATGGTGAAGTGCAATCTAATTTATGTCCAAATTTTAATGCACGTACTTGCAAGCACAAAGGGAATTGAAATTTTTAATTCAGGGTTTGCAAACGAGGTGCCATTATTTGCACTATGATTTTGATTTAGTATTAATTTATCAGCCTTATCAAAATAGTGTTTCTTTATTCTATCCATAGGCTAAGTTGGGTTATATAACTCAAAAATATAGTTACCTATCTGCCAAGCATAACAATGAACCAACATATGTAAAGTTCATGATCACACACACCCTCTAGGGCATGGTACCTGGAGAAAGAGTTGCCTCTGAAATTTCAATCCCAAAGATTTTTTGCACCACTTTGATTACCTTTCCACCTCTCAGAGATGCTAATTATTGCCACTCTTCAAATGGACAATAGCTGTATTGTGCCACACCCAATTCAGTGCCCACAACTTGTTTTGCAATGGTCACTGAACATCAAAAAGCAGAAAGTCTCGAAAAGTGTTTCCTTTAGCTTGGGACTGCAAGAATTAACATAAGAAACATAAGAAATAGGAGCAGGAGTAGGCCATCTAGCCCTTCGAGCCTGCCCCGCCATTCAATAAGATCATGGCTGATCTGTCGTGGCTCAGTTCCACATTTCCGCCCTCTCCCCATAACCCTTAATCCCCTCGCTTATCAAAAACCCATCAACCTACGTCTTAAAAATATTTAGCAAGGCACTTCAACGGGCAGAGAATTCCAGAGATTCGCCACCCTTTGAGTGAAGAAGATCCTCCTCAACTCCGTTCTAAACCGCGCCCCCTTTATCTTGAGGCTGTGCCCCCCTAGTCCTACTGTCCTTTCTGAGCGGGAAGAGTCTCTCCACCTCTATCCTATCCATCCCATTCATCATCATATATGTCTCAATGAGATCTCCCCTCATTCTTCTAAACTCTAATGAGTACAAGCCTAGTTTATTCAGTCTGTCCTCATAGCTCAACCCCCTCAACTCCGGTATCAGCCTAGTAAACCTCCTCTGCACTCCCTCCAAGGCCAAAATATCCTTGCATAAGTGCGGCGACCAAAACTGCACACAGTACTCCAGCTGCGGCCTAACCAATGCCCTACACAGCTGCAGCTAGACCTCCCTACTTTTATAAGAACATAAGAACATAAGAAATAGGAGCAGGAGTAGGCCATCTAGCCCTTCGAGCCTGCCCCGCCATTCAATAAGATCATGGCTGATCTGTTGTAGCTCAGTTCCACTTTCCCGCCCTCTCCCCATAACCCTTAATCCCCTCTCTTATCAAGAACCCATCAACCCGCTTCTTAAAAATATTTAGCGAGACAGCCTCCACCACTTCAACGGGCAGAGAATTCCAGAGATTCACCACCCTTTGAGTGAAGAAGTTCCTCCTCAACTCCGTTCTAAACCGCCTCCCCTTTATCTTGAGGCTGTGCCCCCTAGTCCTACTGTCTTTTTTGAGCAGGAAGAGTCTCTCCACCTCTATCCTATCCATCCCATTCATCATCTTATACGTCTCAATGAGATCTCCCCTCATTCTTCTAAACTCTAACGAGTACAAGCCTAGTTTATTCAGCCTCTCCTCATAGCTCAATCCCCTCAACTATATTCAATCCCCCTCACTATGAAGGCCAGCATCCCATTAGCCTTCCTGACCACCTGCTGCACTATCCTATTGGGCTTATAGGCACAGTTGCTTGAAGATGGAATGTGTTTTCTGGACACCAATCCATTCCCAATGGCCAGGAAAGGTTTGGTGAACTAACAGAAAGCAAAAAGTGGGGGTAAATGGGTGTTTTTCTGGTTGACTAGTGGTGTGCCTCAGGGATCAGTGTTGAGACCATAATAGTTTACGATTTACATAGATGATTTGGAGTTGGGGACTAAGTGTAGCGCATCAAAATTCACAGATGACATTAAGGTGGGAGGAACAGCAAAGTGTGCAGAGGATGCTGAAAGTCTGCAAAGGGATCTGGATAATTTGAGTGGGTGAGGGTCTGGCAGAAGGAGTACAATGTTGGTAAATATGAGGTCATCCAATTTGGCAGGACTAACAACAAAATGGACTATTGTTTAAATGGTAAAAAATTGCAGCATGTTGCTGTGCAGAGGGACTTGGGTGTCCTTGTGCAGGAATCTCAAGGAGTTGGTTTGCAGGTGCAGCAGATAATTAAGGTGGCAAATGGAATTTTGTCCTTCATTGTTAGAGGGATGCAATTTAAAAACAGCAAGATTATGTTGCAGCTGTATAAGGTGCTGGTGAGGCCACACCTGGAGCACTGGGTACAGTCTTGGTCTCCTTACTTGAGAAAGGATATACTGGAACTGGAGGGGGTCCAGAAGAGATTCACTAGGTTGATGCCAGAGTTGAGAGGGTTGGCTTATGAGGAGGGACTGAGTAGATTGGGGAATTCAGAAGAATGAGGGGAGATCTTATAGTTCACCACTGGCAGGTGAAACTAGGATTAGGTGGCATAGCCTCAAAATAGGGGGAAGCAGATTTAGGACTGAGTTGAGGAGGAACTTCTTCATGCAAAGGGTTGCGAATCTGTGGAATTTCCTGCCCAGTAAAGCAGTTGAGGCTACCTCATTGAATGTTTTTAAGGATAGATGAATTTTTGAACAGTAAACTAATTAAGGGTTATGGTGAGCAGCTAAGTGGTGCTGAGTCCACAAAAAAATCTGCCATGATCTTACTGAATGGCGGAGCAGGCTCGAGGGGCCAGATGACCTACACCTGCTCCTAGTTCTTACGTTATGTTAAGGTCAGAGTTGGTTACAATGGGAAAGCCAGATGATTGGTCATTAAGAACACATCACGTCCTCAAAGCTAACCAGAGCAGAGAAGAATGCTATAACATTGTTTTTTCTGGAAGTGCCGGGGGCGGGGGGTGGTGGTGGAATAAATCACCATTACAGATGAGTATTAACACTTCCAAGTTATAGCCAGAGGTACTATTATCAGCACCATAAAAGATATCAAGAAAATACAACTTGAATTTCTATAGCAACCAATTACTACATTCAAAGTCATCTCAAGAGTATTTTACTGGGCAGTGAATGCCAGTTAACACCCAGTCAAGGGAAGAGGGGAAAGAGTCTGGAAAGATGATGAAAGAATAATGAAGGCGGAATCAAAATTCAGACATTAATGCAGACCTAGATAATTAAATATTCTCCTTTATCTTTTCCTCTATAAATCAGGCCACACAGAAACACACTCAAAATATACTAGGTTTTGGGTAGAATAATTACTAGTTCCTTTTGTATTTGCATAAAAGTCTTAATCTTGGCTCAGTGGTAGAATTCTTCCTGCCAAGTGTTGAGATGTGGAGATGCTGGCGTCGGACTGGGGTTAAGCACAGCAAGAAGTCTCACACCACCAAGGTGAGTGACCTGATGAAGGAGCAGTGCTCCAAAAGTTTGTGGCTTGTGCTATCAAATAAACCTGTTGGACTTTAACCTGGTGTTGTGAGACTTCTTAAAGTGTTAAGATACCAGAGCAGAAACCCTAAAGTATGTTATGTAGCTCGACTAGACTCCAACAGTTTTTTTGTTGGACATTTGTGTGAGGATAAGGTGTTTCACTCCAGGTGTGATTTTATTGACACACTAGGACGGTTGCATCAAAACAACCATCTGGACACCAGGCAGTTCGCACGCTGAGAATGCAGGGTAATGCGTGATTTGAGGTAGGGATGTGTTGTTTTAATCTGACTTGATGCATTTTGTTTTCCTTTCCCTTTGTGGTTTCAGGAGGTTTTGATGAGGTTGATTGACAATCATGTGGTTATGGGGAAGAGATAAGCTTACAGGGAAAAACCAAGCAGTTACTGGTAGGTTCTGAAAGAAGCAAGAGGGGTCTCTCTCTCTCTCTCTGCTCTCTTTCTCCCCAAGGTGTTCAAAAGCTCCAGGGCTGTTAACAAGTACAAACACGTAAACCTGTGTGGTGTTAACTGATTTTGAAGAGGAGTTCAAGTCTATAAGAGGAATATTGCTGGAATTGGAACTAAAAGATAGACTACAGTCACCCGAGGTGGGAACTGAAGCCATTGTGAGGCAGCAGTGCTAACCACTGTGACACCATGTCGCCCATAAGTAATTCAACAACTAAATTTAAGTTTTTTTCCCTGAAATCCTGACACTTGGCATTTTGTCACTTGTGACAATTATAAGTTCTGTTTTCCCAACTCTAATATCAACCAAGAAAACAAACTTCCAAAAATAAATTGAATATTAGAAATGCATTTAGAATAAAAGTCTATTGGGTTTGATACATGAAAAAATTGTATTATTAAAAGAATCAGTTTCTGACGTAGTGGGTCTAAAAATAGAGCAGGGATACCAAAAAATTTACAGTAATATGTTCTTTCACATGTCTTCTGAAATTCCATTTGCAACTTAACATAATAAACCTCATACACTTTATGCTGATTCACCCACAGTCTGCAGAAGATTGGCAATCAAGAGAAAATACAGTTCTGTATCAGGTTAACAAAAAACAAGCTCTAAATTTCTTATTTGTTAAGAGTTTTGTTTAAAGATCTGCCCCTCCAACAGTTCAGTTTTTCTGAGAAAAGTTTGGAAGTGAATACATATAAAACTTTCAAATGCCCATTTCAACCAAAATTAAATATAAATGTCACCCGTTCCCTCCAATTCCATCCTGGCAACAGTCTGAGACTAAACCAGATTGTTCACATATTATATGTAACCCCAAGCTAAGCTTCCGAGTACATAACTATACCATTACTAAGATGGTCTATTTCTACCTCCATAAGATTGCCCAACTTCCTCCCTGCCTCAGTTCAGCTGCTGCTGAAATCCTAATTCATGGCTTTGTTATCAATTCTAATGCATGTCTGGCTAGTCTCCCACATTTGATCTTCTGACAGTGGTCAGAGTCAAGCAACATTGTGATATTAAAAACTCTCAAGCTCATTTCCAAATCCCTCAATGGCCTTCCCCCTCCCTAATCTCTTCCAGGCCCATAACCTTCACATTTGCACTCATTTAATTGATATTGAGTATTCCCAATTTTAACTGTCCCACCATGAGTGGTTGGCCTTCAAGTGCTAAGCCCCTAAACTCTAGAATTCCTTCCATTCATGCCTCTTCAAGATACTCCTTAAAAAATTATTTATTTGACCAAGCCTTTGGCTAGCTGCCCTCATATCACTTTATATTAGTAACATTAAACACAATAACACAAATTCCAGCAAAGTACTTTGGAAAGTTTTATTATACCGGTGTACAAAAGTAACTTACATTAAAGATAAAGAAATTACTGCTTTAACCAGAGATAAACTAAGTCTGAATTTGTACTTGCAGGGCAGTAGTCAAGGACTCAACTAACTGATTCCAACTTCTTCCAAGATTCAACATTGTTTCAAATTTTAATCTAATAAAAAAGAGAGTTGTAAAAGTAGGCTTTTGCAATGCTGCACTTATCTTGAGGCTGTGCCTCGAGTAGTGGGGGGTGGGGGCAGTTTAGATCAGAGTTGAGGGGGAACTTCTTCACTCAAAAGGTGGTGAATCTCTGGAATTCTCTGCCTGTTGAAGTGGTGGAGGCTACCTCGCTGAATATATTTAAGTCATGGGTAGATAGGTTTTTGATAGACAGGGGAATTAAGGGTTATGGGGAGAAAGCGGGTAAGTGGAACTGATCCACTTCAGATCAGCCATGATCTCATCAAATGGCGGGGCAGGCTCGAAGGGCTAGATGACCTACTCCTGCTCCTATTTCTTATGTTCTTATGCCTTCATTATCTTATAGCTCTCCGAATATAAACAATGACAAGACACAATTAAGAACAGAAACACACTTTCAGCTGCACAGAAGCCAGAGGGTGACATAGTGAGTGCAGTCAGGCATTATCTTGGCTTTGTCGGCTATGTAAACAAGTGACATAACTATCGCGTTGTTATTGGTTATCTGGTCAATAAAATATTCAATTCTACATATAGAAACAAATAGAAATCTGCTGTTATCCAGATACAACATAGTTAGAACTTATAGATTGGCACTTTGCAGCTAATGAAGTATTTTGAATGCAATTATAATGTTGGAAACACACTAGCCCATTTTCACACAGCAAAGATCCCACAAACATTGAGAAAAATCACTAGATAATTTATTTTTAGTGATATTTGTTAAAGGATAAACATTAGCCAAAACAGTAAGCATTTACTTTTCAAATAATGCTATAGGATTTCTTACCTCCATCTGTGGGGGCAGATGGGACAAATAAACCACCCATTAGGCAGAACTCCCTAAGTATTGCAGTGTTTGAAGGTTAAGTTATGTGCTTAAATCTCCAGAATTAAAACCAGTTGAGGCCACAACTGTCTAATTTAGAGGCAAGAGTGCATTGAGCTAAAGTTGACACCACAGCTTGTATATGTGATGTCTTGTATCCTGTTTGATGTTTGGATAGAAATAATGATGAAGCCACAAAGGAGGTGAACTGAAAAATCCCCTTTCGCAATGATTCTCATACAAATTACCAGCTAAATATTGCGAAATCCAAAACCATAAATTTGCTTTCCACGATAATTCAATTTTTAATCAGATTATGTCCTCCATACGGTGGCACAGTGGTTAGCACTGCTGTCTCAGTGCCAGGGACCTGAGCTCAATTCCCTGTTTGGATAAGCCTGGGTGGCATTTGCACGTTCTCCCCATGTCTGCAAGGATTTCCTCTGGGTGCCCTGGTTTCCTTCCATAGTCTGAAAGGTACGTTGATTAAGTGCACTGACCCGAACAGGTGCTGGAGCATGGCGCCTAGGATAACTTCACAGTAACTTCATTGCAGAGTTAATTAAAGTCTTGTGACTAATAAACAAACTTTAAATATAAATAAAGTCAGCTACCCAAACTGGGCCACTCTTTGGTGCCTTCTGACTCAGAGGTGAACTTGTATTCTAGTCATCGGCAAAGCCATTTATTTTTGCCCCTCCATCATTACCAGGCTACCCATGAGGGACCTCGGGGTCCTTGTGCATGAGTCGCAAAAACCCAGCTTGCAGGTGCAGCATGTGGTCAGGAAGGCGAATGGGATGCTGGCCTTCATAGCGAGGGGGATTGAATATAAAAGTAGGGAGGTCTTGCTGCAGCTGTATAGGACATTGGTGAGGCTGCAGCTGGAGTACTGTGTGCAGTTTTGGGCGCCGCACCTGCGCAAAGATATTTTGGCCTTGGAGGGAGTGCAGAGGTTTACTAGGCTGATACCGGAGTTGAGGGGGTTGAGCTATGAGGAGAGGCTGAATAAACTAGGCTTGTACTCGTTAGAGTTTAGAAGAATGAGGGGAGATCTCATTGAGACGCATAAGATGATGAATGGGATGGATAGGATAGAGGTGGAGAGACTCTTCCTGCTCAAAAAAGACAGTAGGACTAGGGGGCACAGCCTCAAGATAATGGGGGGGCGGTTTAGACCGGAGTTGAGGAGGAACTTCTTCACTCAAAGGGTGGTGAATCTCTGGAATTCTCTGCCCGTTGAAGTGGTGGAGGCTGCCTCGCTAAATATTTTTAAGACGCGGGTTGATGGGTTTTTGATAAGAGAGGGAATTAAGGGTTATGGGGAGAGGGCGGGAAAGTGGAACTGAGCCACGACAGATCAGCCATGATCTTATTGAATGGCGGGGTAGGCTCGAAGGGCTAGATGGCCTACTCCTGCTCCTATTTCTTATGTTCTTATGTTCATCACCAATTGAACTCATTCACATGTTTACCACTTCTAGACATTTTTCTAATATCTTCCCTGTTGGCCTCAAGTCTTCCAAATACTCCAACTCATCCAAAGTGCAACACCCTACAGGAAAAAAAGGCCAGCTACATTGCTAGGACTATACTTCAACCCCCAAATAGTGGGAGGAAATTGGAACATATAGACAGATTTTGGAATGCAAACAAAAAAAAAAGGCCACCTTTGAGGACTTCAACTACCCCAATATTAATTAGGACACAAACAGTGTGAAAGGCACAGAGGGTACAAAACTTTTGAACTACATTCGAGAGAACTTTTTTTTTAAGATAGCAAGTAACAAGCCCAATGAGAGGGGGTGCAATTCTAGATTTAGTCTTAGGGAAATGCGACTCATTAACTGGAAGAAAGGGCAGTGGGGACTACAGTGACCACAATATAGTTAGATGCAGGGGAATAAAGTGTGAGAGAGAGAAAGATGTATTTTACAAAGCCAAGAGATGAGCTGGCAAGAGTGAACTGGATACAATTACTGAAAGTAAAAAGCAATGGGAGGCACTTAAAGGTGAAATTCTACAGTGTAGACATGTTCCCAAAGAAAATGGGTGGTACTACCAAATCTAGAGCACCCTGATTATCCTGAAGCATACTGGCCAAGGCAAAAAAAGCTTATGACAATCACAAAACATTTACTGTTGAAAACCTAGAACATTAGGGGTGAATTAAAAATGGAAATTAGGAAAGCAAAGAGGATATGAAAACACATTAGCAGGTAGAATAAAAGATCCTAAGATGTTTTACCAATAAATTGTGAGCAATATAACTAAGGTAAAGGAATGGCCCTTCAGAGATGCACAAGGTTCAGATGTGACCAGGGTTTTCTGAGTATTTTGTCTGTCTTCACCATGGACAATTTAGACACTCAAAGTGGAGTGCAAAGTATTAGATACAAAAAGCACAGCGAGGGGGGAGACATTGCAGGAACTGACATCCTTGAAGATGGATAATGTATCCGAGGCTGTTGAAGGAACCCTGGGAGGAAATAGCAGATGCTCTGAGGATCATTTTCTCACCCCACTAGATACAGGTGAGGTACTACAGGATTTGAGGTGTGTGAACATTGTACCATTATTTATAAAAGGTGCAAACGATAGGCTAGACAGTCTGACTTCAGTGATGGGCAAATTATTAGAAATAGTTCTGAGAGACAGGATAAACTGTCACCGCACGGACTAATCAGGGATAGTCACCATAGTTTTGTGAACAGAAGATTGTGTCTTCATAGAATTCCTACAGTGCAGCTGGCCACTTGGCCCACCGAGTCTGCACCAACTCTGAGTATCTTATCCAGGCTCTCTTCCAATACCTATACCCATACCAGATTCACCATGGCTAATCCATTTAACCTAAACTTCTTTGGACTGTGGGAGGAAACCCACAGGGAGAACATGCAAACTCCAGTCACCCAAGGTTGGAATTGAACCTGCTTCCCTGGCACCAAGGCACCAGTGCTAACCACTGTGCCACCGACAAACTTACTAACTTAATAAAACGAGGGGTAGTGCAGTGGATATTGTCTGCATGGATCTCAGTAATGCATTTGACAAGTTCCCACATGGCAAACTGGTCAGCAAAGTGAGAGATCTCATGGGACACAGGGGAAGGTGGCAGGGTGGATCCAAAATTGGCTCAGTGACAGGAAAAAGGGATATGGTTACTGAACATTTCTGTAAATGCAGAGGTTTCCACTGGTGTTCCACAAGCTCAGTGTTGGGATCTTTGCTGTTTGTTCAATATATTAAGATTTAAATGCAGGGTCAGGATTGGAAAAGACCATAAGACATAGGAGCAGAATTAGGCCACTCAGCCCATCGAGTCTGCTCCATCAGTCAATCATGGCTGATATTTTCCTCATCCCCATTCTCCTGCCTTTTCCACATAATCCCTGATCCCCTTATTAATCAAGAAGCTATCTCTGTCTTAAAGACATTCAATGGCGTGGCCTCCACTGCCTTCTGCAGCAAAGAATTTCACAGATTCACCACTCTCTGGCTGAAGAAATTCCTCCTCATCTCTATTTTAAAGGGTTGTCCTTTCAGCCTGAGATTTTGCCCTCTGGTTCGAATTTTTCCTACTAATGGAAACATCCTCTCCACGTCCACTCTACCCAGGCCTCGCTGTATCCTGCAAGATTCAATAAGACCTCCCCTCATCCTTCTAAACTCCAACGAGTACAGACCCAGAGTCGTCAACCATTCCTCATATGACAAGCTCTTCATTCCAGGCATCATTATGAACCTCCTCTGGACCCTTTACAAGGTCAGCACATCCTTCCTTAGACATGGGGTCTAAAACTGCTCACAATACTCCAAATGGGGTCTAACCAGAGCCTTAAACAGCCTCAGAAGCCTGGCTTCAGTGATGGGAAAATTATTAGAAATAGTCCCTGTTCTTGTATTCTAGCCCTCTCGACATGAACACTAACACTTAATTTGCCTTCCTAACTGTGGACTGAATCTGCAAGTTAACCTTACGAAAATCTTGAACAAGGACTCCCAAGTCCTTTTGTGTTTGATTTCCTAAGCATTTTCCCATTTAGAAAGTAGTCTATGCCTCCATTCCTCCTTCCAAAGTGCATAACCTTGCACTTATCTACATTGTATTCCATCTGTTACTTCTTTGCCCACTCTCCTAACCAATAGTGACAAGGATGTTGAGGTACAGATAGGGAAACAGATCCTGGAGAGATGTAGTAATAACAGAGTTGTCGTGATGGGAGACTTTATTTTCCCAAACATCGACTGGAATACCCCTAGGGTAAGGGGTTTGGATGGGGAGGAGTTTTTAGGTGTGTTCAGGAGGGTTTCCTGACAGTATGTTGATAAGCCGATGAGAGCAGAGGCTGTACTTGATCTGGCGCTGGCTAATGAACGTGGACACGTGTTGAATCTCTCGGCGGGACAGCATCTTGGGGATAGCAATCATAATTCTATCTCCTTCACGTTAGCATTGGAAAGAGATAGGATCAGGCAGGCTAGGAAAGTGTTTACCTGGAGTAAGGGGAAATATGAAGCCATCAGGCAGGAAATTAGAGGAGTAAATTGGAAGGTGGTGTTCTTGGGGGAAGTACTGAAGGGAGATGGTGGATTTTCAAGGAATGTTTGTCTGGAGCTCTGCATGACAACGTTCTGATGAGACAGGGAGGTTTTGGTAGGTCATGGGAGCTGTGGTGCACGAAGGTTGTAATGAACCTAGTCAGAAAAAGAAAGGCGAACAGAAGGTTCCGAGAGCTAGGAGATGTTAAGGATCTAGAGGAATGTACGGGTTGTAGGAAGGAGCTTAAAAAGGAAATCAGAAGAGCCAGAAGGGGTCATCAGAAGGCCTTGGCGGGTAAGATTAAGGAGAACCCTAAGGCATCCTACAAATATGTGAAGAGTAAGAGGATGAGATGTGAAGGAATAGAACTTATAAAAGGTGAAGGGGAAAAACTCTGTGTGGAACCGGTAGAAATGGCAGAGGTGCTTAATGAATACTTTGTCTCGGTGTTCACGGTGGAAAATTATCTGGGTGGTTGTACTGCAAGTTTGCGGCAGACTGGAAAGATTGAGTATGAGGATATTAAGAAAGAGGACGTGTTGGAACTTTTGAATTGCATCAAGATATATAAGTTGCCGGGGCCGTATGGGATGTACCCCAGGTTACTGTGGGAGGTTAGGAAAGAGATTGCAGAGCCTCTGGCAGTGATCTTTGATTCGTCGATGGAGACGGGGGAGGTTCCAGAGGATTGCGGACGTGGTTCCTATTTTCAAGGAAGGGAACAGGGATAGCCTGGGAAATTACCGACTGGTGAGTCAGACCTCAGTGGTTGGTAAGTTGATGGAGAGGATACTGAGGGGCAGGATTTCTGAACATTTAGAGAAGTTTTGTGTGATCAAAAGTAGTCAGCACGGCTTTGTCAAGGGCAGGTTGTGCCTTACGAGCCTGGCTGAGTTCTCTGAAAACGTGGCTAAACACATTGATGAAGGAAGAGCGGTGGATGTGGTTTATATGGACTTCAGCAAGACATCTGATAAGGTACCCCATGTGTGACTTCTTGAAAAAGTGAGACGGCATGGGATCCAAGGGGCTGTTGCCTTGTGGATCCAGAACTGGCTTGCCTGCAGAAGGCAGAGAGTAGTTGTGGATGGGTCTTTTTCTGCATGGGGGTCGGTCACCAGTGGAGTGCCCCAGGGATCTGTTCTGGGACCCTTGCTGTTTGTCATTTTCATAAATGACCTGAATGAAGAAGTAGAGGGATGGGTCGGTAAGTTTGCCGACGACACAAAGTTTGGTGGTGCTGTGGATAGTCTGGAGGGATGTCAGAAGTTGCGGCAAGACATAGATAGGATGCAAGACTGAGCAGAGAAGTGGCAGATGGACTTCAACACGGATAAATGTGTAGTGGTCCATTCTGGCAGGTCCAATGGGATGAAGGAATATAGTATCAAGGGTAGGACTCTTACCTGTGTAGAGGATCAGAAGGACCTTGGGGTCTGGGTCCACAGGACTCTTAAAATTGGCCTCGCAGGTGGAGGATGTAGTCAAGAAGGCGTATGGTGTATTGGCCTTCGTTAATCGAGGGATTGAGTTTAGGAGTCAGGAGATAATGCTGCAACTTTAAGACACGTCAGACCCCACTTGGAGTACTGTGCGCAGTTCTGGCCGCCTCACTAATAGAAGGATGTGGAAGCTATTCAAAGGGTGCAGAGGAGACTTACAAGGATGTTGCCTGGATTGGGTTCTATTCCTTATGAGGATAGGTTCAGGGAACTAGGTCTTTGCTCCCTAGAGAGACTAAGGATGAGAGGCAACCTGATAGAGGTTTATAAGATGTTGAGGGGGAAAGATACGGTGGATTCTCAGAGGCTATTTCCCAGGGCTAAAATGGTTGGTATGAGAGGACACAGGTTTAAGGTGCTAGGGAGTATGTACAGAGGGCTAAGTTTTTTACTCAGAGGGTGGTGAGTGAGTGGAATCGGCTGCTGTCGGTGGTGGTGGAGGCAAACTCGTTGGAGTCTTTTAAGAGACTTCTGGATGAGTACATGGGATTTAATGGGATTGAGGGTTATAGATAGGCCTGGTAGGTAGAGATATGATCGGCGCAACTTGTGGGTCGAAGGGCCTGTTTGTGCTGTAGTGTTCTTTGTTCTATCCAAGACATTCTGCAGTCCCCCCACCCCCACCCCAGCTTCCTCAATACTACTTGCCCCACTACACAAGTTGTATATGACACAAACATTGGCTGAGTAGCCAATAGTGAAGAGGGCATTTGATAGTCAGTACAGATAAGGTGGGCCAAAGAGTCTGTTTCTGTGCTGTATGACTCACTCTAGGACAGTTGTCAAACAATGGTTTGGTTGACTGGGTAAAAAAAAGGCAAGTGAAATTCAATCCTGGATGGTGTCAACCTTCTTGAGTGTTATTGGACTTGCATTTTTCCAATGCAAGGGGACAGCATTCAATCATCTTCCCAACTTGTGCCTGTGGACAGAAGCAGAGTTGCTCATCACAGGATTCCTAGCCTCTGACCTCTTATAGCCAGTATTAATAAGGCCAGGCTGTTACTTGCCACCTGTTGCCCAATCCTGGATAATGTCCAAATGTAGCAAGACCTGTACATGTACTGCCTCAGTATCTGAGGAGTCACGAATGGTGCTAACAGCATTGTGCCAGTCATCAGGTAATACCCTTATTTCTGACCTTTTGATGGAAGGAAGATCATTGATGAAGAAACTGAAGATGGTTGGGGCTCGGGTACTCTCCTAAGAACTCCTGCAGTGATGTCCTGGAACTGAAAAGAATGACCTTTAACAACTCCATTCCTTTGTGCTAGGTATGACTCCGACCAGCGCAGAGTTAGAGTCATTCGCACCTCACCTCTGGAGTTCTGCTCTTTAGGCCATGCTTGGACCAAGGCAGTAACGATGTCAGGAGCTGAGTGGCCTGCTCCATTATTCAACCTAAATTTTATTGTCCCCATATCCCTTCATACCCAAAATATTAAATGTCTTGAATATACTCAACAACTGAGCAGCCACAGCTCTCTGGTGCAGGAAATTCCAAAGATTCACAACCTTTTGAGTGGAGGCATTTCTCGACTGCCCCAAATGGTCCCTTATCTGGAGACTGCGGCTGTATGTTCTAGATGACCCAGCCAGGGAAAATATTTTCCCAGCCTTTCGAGTCCGTTAAGAATTTACATGTTTCAATAGATCAGCCCTTGCTTTTCTAAACGCCAGAGAATACGGGCCTAGTTAGTCTACTCGAACTTTCTGCATCGTAGCATAGCAGGTTGTAGTAGCAGAAATGCATTTCTACCACATTGGGATTTTAGAATTACACACAAAGGTAGTATATTTTACAGGATAGGTACCATAAGTGTATTTACTGATTAACATGTGAGACAGGAAAGATGTATGATCCAAAAACATGCAAATTTCACAATGGCGAATTTAACATGCAAGTTCATTTTCAAAATTCTTTTTTTTTGGACATGACCATTATGTTCGGATAGTCTAATGCAGATGCAGAGATCGTAATTCTGGGCTGCTGTTTGATTGCTTAAATAGAGTCCTACTGCAACATTCCCTCTAATGTTGGTGTGAATTTTTTCTGAAGTGGCTTTGAAAATGTATTGCAACAGTTTTACATCCATAGGAAACTAGCCAATGACCATTACATAATAAACTGAAAGGAAATTGCTTACATTGATCGTGTTTAATAACTGCTGTTCAGTCTCCTCAAAGACTGAGAAACAATTAAGGGCTGAAGGACTGATTCAACATTTCATTACTTCTATTTCAAAAAATGTATTTCAAAATTAGCAGAAACTAAAATTCAAACAGTATAAAACTAACACTGGTACATCCCTCAAATTTATTCTGCCAACTTAAGTTTCTTCTCTCCTAGTTTGCACTAACAAGTTATCCTAAAGCACAGCTGCAAAAGTTCAGAAATCATTGGTTTTAACACAAATCTATCATTCTAATTGTGAATTTTATAGCGTACCTTTATTAAATATTTAAATTGAGTTGTATTGGCAAATCTATTCCTTTGTATTGTGAGTACAAAACACTTGAAAATAATTACACATACACTCAATTTCGCCGCACTGATCATAGCATTCATGGGCAGCAAGAGAAGATTGCTAATGGTGAAACAGCATTGCTGGACTGTAGAGATGAGCCAAGAAATTAGTTTGCCTGCAGCTAAACCTATTTTCCTGATAATTGATTTGTTAGTGTCACAAATGGCTTACATTAGCAGTACAATGAAGTTACTGTGAAAATCCCCTAGTCATCACACTCCCGTGCCTGTTCAGGTTCACAGAGGGAAAATTTAGCAAGGCGAACGCGCCTAACCAGCATGTCTTTCGAACTGTGGGAGGAAACAGGAGCACCCAGAGAAAACCCACACAGACATAGGGAAAACGTACAGACTCTGCACAGACAGTGACCTGAGCCAGGAATCGAACCTGGGTCCCTGGCGCTGAGGGGCAGCAATGCTAACTGTGCCATGTAACCTGAGGCACCATTGGCACATGGTACGCCATGTGAAATATCCTCCCAAAATGGATTTTGTTCTTTCAACAGCATTGTCCCCTCACTGTAGTCAATTCTGCAAAGAAAATGGAGTGCATGACTATTGTAAGTTAGATTGATGTCACAAACAGATTTTTAAAAATCTTTCATTTGCAGGAACTTTGGAAACTAATCTGTCACACCCTCCAGTTCAGTGGGGTGAAGCAATTCATTACTTGCCTACAAATAACTTCCCAATAATGTGGCAAGTTACTCAAGATCAAGCAAATTATCGTTTAACTTTTCATAATATCTCCAAAACGCAAACAGCATTGACGTTTCTGCACAACTACTTGAGAGTTTAAAGAACTTTTTATTGGCACTCAAACTTCTCAAATCAGCATATGCCGGAAAAACTCAGTTCTGGCAGCAAATGTGGAGAGGGAAACAGTTAACGTCGAGTCAAATGGCTACTTCAGAGCCACATGGACTCAAAACCTGAAACTGTTTCTTTCTCTTTCAAAATTTGTTGGCAGGCCTGCTGGGTTTTGTCTTTATTTTTATTTCCGATTTCCAGCATCTGCAATAACTTTTACCTTTCAAATCAGTGGAGGAGCAGCAGTCCAGCCACTCAGCCTAGGAGCAGACATATTTCTCTGCTTCCACGTTCAGTCATATTATAGGCAAAAGGATGCCCATTGAAAGCATAGTGGAATCAATATCTGTGCTGCTCCATACTTCTGGAATTTTTTAAATTAAATTTTAGAATTTTTCCATTTTTACAAATAAGACAACAGTTCCTCAGGTACAACTTATTTATATCTGGAGAAATTATAGGAAAAAAAAGGGGGAAACTAAGTTGATTAGCATATCTGGCGCTTCCACACAGAAAAAATAGAGGACAAGTAACAGGATTGGGAGCGGGGTGGCCGCAGGGAAGAGGGAAAGGATAAAGCCATGAAAACATGGCAAATTGATACACACCTTTATGTATAGTGTATTAGAAGCAGTGCTATAAAGCTATAAAGTCCTATAAAGCTTTCTGTCGGCTAAGTCAGATGTTACAAAATCTGTTTAATATAGGGGTCCATACTTCCCAGAAGGCATCAGCCTTGGATTGGAGTATAGAATTCCTACAGTGCAGGAGAGGCTATTCGGCCCATCACATCTGCACCAACCCTGTGAAGGAGTATCTTACTCAGGTCCTGTAACCACACACCACAGCTAATCCACATAACCTTCACATCTTGGAACACTAGGGGCAATTTACCTGGCCAATCCACCTCACCCGCCAAGCGAGAGCAAGAGCAGAATTCAAGTTAAATCTTCCGTCCGACTCACTGGCCTCCGCCACACAGAGTTAATGATTATTGGATTCTGACATTTGTCAGGCAAAATCCTGACCAACAACAGAGCTTGCAAGGACTACTCAGACTGGCCAGCTTCAATATCAAGTCAAATGGGGGCGAGACCCCTTCTTACTCGCTCTCATATAAATCTAAGATGAGGGGTGAATTGATATATCTTAATATTTGGCAGTCCTACACTGCAACCCTATTCCTTCCTCCTTGAAGAAGGAAGCTGCAATTTGGCCAAATTTAAGCAAGGTCACTTTTTATCCCACATAAAGGATCTAACCACCTCACTAATTTGCTTTACGACCTTAGGTGAAAGTAAATTGGTAGCAGCTGTAAAGGGTACAACAACCTAAACAGGTAATCGTAATCAGTGACCAATAACATAGGTCCTGCCTAATAGATGCAAGTAAGGGGAGGAAGTTTGTCTTACATAACTGTCAAAGTGAGGGCAAATAGAAATATCCAACTAAGTAAAGCCTAAGGGGGAAACCATCTAAAGGGGAAGGAGGGTGACCCTCCCCCTTCCAAGTGTTCCCAAAGGCATAGCCTAGGACTTTGCTAAATTAATCTTATAGCACCAACAGGAGCCAAATCTACTCTCAATATATCAATAACAGGAACAGGGATATCCAGCATATACATAAATAGTAACATATCATCAGCGTAGAACATGTTATGTTGTTTTCCACCACTAGACAACTCTATACTGAAGGATTATGTCTAATTGCCTCCACTGGGGCTGAGTAACTACTACAAGTAACAGAGATAACGTGCAACCTTGCCTATACCTTTACTGAAGGCTAAAATCAGATCTATAACCTTTAGTAAGAACTGACACTATCCACTTAATGCAACACCTTTATTTTAGACAATCTAAAATCTGATGTTCAAGCATGAAATTAGCCAATAGGTGTACGTTCCTCAGGATTCTTGCCTACCTTCGATATTAAGGAGATATTCACTTCTCGAAGTGACCTAGACAGCAGAACCGCTTCAAATGAATGGTCAAAAATACCGATCAGAGAATCTATTTGCAAGTCTTTAAATTCCTTATAAAATTCACTCCCAAAACCATCAGGCCGTGGAACCTTACCAGATTGACGATCCCAAGGGGCAACCACTCCCTCCTTAGAAATGGAGACATTTAGGGTCGACCTTTGGTCTTCAGAAATTGTTGGGGAATCAAAGGAAAAAAAAACACCCAAATGTACGAGTGCATCTCCAGTTTAATACGTTTTTTTCCCTCAATCAGTACTGAATCTTTTAGGTGCATCATTAATGTCCTCCGACTTAACCATCGTATCACCCTTGAAATTTAGCATGGAGGTCTACCTTCTTAGTAAGGAGACCCAAGTAAGAAAGAAAATTACAGCATGGGAACAGGCCCTTCGGCCTTTCAAGCCTGCACCAACCAGGCTGCCCGACTTAACTAAAACCCCCTATCCTTCCAGGGACCTTATCCCTCTATTCCCATCCTATTCATGTATACGTCAAGATGCCCCGTAAAGTCACTACCGTAACTGTTTCCACTACCTCCCCTGGCAACGAGTTCCAGGCATTACTACCCTGTAAAAATTCTGCCTCGTACATCTCCTTTAAACCTTGCCCCTCACACCTTAAACCTGTGCCCCCTAATAATTGACTCTTCCACCTTGGGATCTATTCGGTTCATCTTCCAGCTCAGTTTTTGGTTAGCAAACTTCATATTTCTCTCAGCACATTGAGTTGGCAAGGAGTCTAGTGCCATTGGATTGCATTAATTTCTTTCACCATTGAGTGGCTAGGTTTTTTATCACACTCCCTCTCTGCTTCTGCCAATTTTACTTGAAACTGATGCTGCTGTTCCAACACTTTATGCTTTTTGCTTGCCACGAACAAAGTGACCAAAACCCTTGCAGATTTCCCACAGGATTGAGGGGCTTAGTTCAGACAGAAATTTGACTGTGTAGAAATTTGGCCTTAGAGTAGGAGAGAAAGTTATGATCTTTAAGCTCAAGACCAAGGATAACTCCCCTTTAATAAAAATTCCACGAAGACAAGAGCATTATCAGAGATCACAATACTACTTATTGAGTAGGAAGACATGAATAAAATAAATTATAGTACTATATTGGTGGGAAGTGGAGCAGGTGAATTCTATCTTTAGGATGCAGTGTTCTCCAAACACCCAAGTATCCCACTTCCTCCCATACAGATGAAATGCCTTTGCCTGTTGAGTGGGAGGATTCCTTGTTACGGGAACTTTATCCATAAATACAGGCAGATGTTGTTGATTTCCCCAGGCCTCAGACACAGGATATGTTATGTGCGCTTGCTAAATTGACAAAATGTGGATGCCAGCTCTCCAAGAATTTAACTGGGAGTTCACCCTCAGTTTGTTCTGGCAAACCAACAATCCTGACGGTTTCAGTTCTGCAGATCAAGAAATTCTGACATACCACACAGCTGGTTTTCCAAGCGTACTAAGCGGGCCTCAACTAAGAAATTTGCGTTTTCGACAGTAGCAACTCTCTCCCCTACTTCATCAAGCCGTTTGCCATTATTCTATAGTACGAGCACTGATATTTTGCACGAATAGACCGAGTTTCTCATTAATGACCTCAATAGCGTTAGCAGTCATCAGGTGTAGTGCCTTTGAGTATGTCAGCCTGTTCGTTCACCACATCGCTGTGTTGAGGAGTTGTCTGCACCTCAAGTTACTTCTGACTACTCTCTTGCTGACAATTTTAATATTCCTTGGCATTTTGTCACTAACTTTTAACCAGAAATCCTCCAGGGACTTAATATGGCGTTTTCATTCCTAGATCAGGTAAGCATGAGCTATATAAAAGCAATAAGTGCAAGGATTACTGGCTGAATCGCCAAACCTCTCAGAAATGCAGCTATTCTATCACACGATGTGGATATGCCGGCGTTGGACTGGGGTAAACACAGTAAGTCTGACAACACCAGGTTCACCTGAAGAAGAGGGAAACCTCAAAAACTACTAAGTTTACCGTCAAATAAATCGGTTGGACTTAAACCTGGTGTTGTCAGACTTTTTACTGTATCACACGACTCATTGAATTTTTAAATACAATGCACATTTTCTGTGTTATCCATTTGTTCTGTTCATTGGCCTCCAAAACTTAACATAAAATCTCTAACTTGACCAACATTCTGCCACTCATATTTCCTATCCTTTCAATTGGTTCCATAGCTCAAGACATCAAATTCTTCAGGCTCATTTACAAGTCCCTTAGCAGCTTTACCCCGCCCTATCTTTGTAAACAACCTCCAATGCTACGTTCCAGGCTTCAATACTGCAAGTTTAGCTTCCAATTTTCATTTCACACTTTTCCATTTATGGCTGTGTTCAGTCTTACTTAATGGAGGGAATTCTGTTCAGTTGAAAGTAGTTTGTGATGGATTTGAATGAGACTCATGCCAGTTTGACCATGATCCCAAAGTTCACATACTACACAAAAATGAGACAGACCTACCAAATTGTTCAAACTAGCAAGTTCTAAAATTCAGTCATGCCACTCATCCAATGCTCCGGACGCTTTTTCCAACGTGGGAAGTAACTCCCAGCAGGTGAAATCAACGCCACTCAACAAGTTACGGCTGATTCCCATATAGTAAGACTCCGCAATTTGCACACTTAAAAGTGCGTCAATGAAAATGAAACTCGCAATCGTAAACGCAATAACTAAAACAAAATCTAGTGCTTAACGAAACAAATTGTACTCGTGTTAACAAATGCAACCAGAGACCACGAAGCAAACTTTCAAAATTCCAAAGATTTTAAAGCAAAACCACAAGGTAAAGAAACTCTGATGGATCAAAGTCCAACATGGGTCTACAGACGCTGCCAAACCTTTCAATGTAACATCGGTGATATTAGAAAACAGGAGGAAGGACTGTGTCCAATAAACTTTCCCAGTTGATTCACCCTATTGTTGCACAAGGGTCCGTAAGACAAAAACCAAATGCACCACGCCAACAAGTTATAGAGCGAGCTATTTTTGACCAACATGATTTTTTTTAAAAAAAGATTATTGGAATGAAATCAATTTTTTGCAGTGATTAAGAAACAAATGAGGGTGCATTCTGTGCATCGGAGCAATGCACAAGAGCCCTGTCACTCGCCAGTCCGGGCCTAGCGAGGCCTGTGAGAGGAGCTGCAGACAAGAGCTTGCAGCCTCTCCCTCTCACACACAGGCGCGCACACACACAGCAACTAACTTTCTCACAACTTGTGCACAAACCCGTTGGCGGCTCCACCTTAAAATCAATAAATAAATAAAGCGGTGATCGAGGCACCTACCAGACTGAGCCGTAAGCCCCCGAGCCAACAGGGGAGAGGTTCTGGTATCGCTCCGGCACTTCCCAGATTGTCTTGTTCAACTCCTGTTTGTAAAAGTGCGGCCTGACTTCTGACATTGTGCACCACACACGGGGAGAGAGGCTGCTCTCCCTCCTGCAAGAGGAGCGGGGAGGGAAGGGAAAGGGAGTTGCTGCAAAAAAATTCAAAATTTGACCAGAAACCGCCCCCTTATCTATTCAGATAGAGTTAAGATATAAATGTGTTATCAAAAAAAACACGGCCAACTTGAATGGCCGCAGGAGGAAGGGTGGCAGTTGTCGCCTCTTTTCCAATCACGATGTGAAGGTGATAGCCATGCGATGGGCAGTCTCCACTGAGGGGGCGGCAGAGCGGCCAGGGGGGGGGGGGGAGGGGCAGCAGCGGCTCCCGATTGACATCCGACACCCGGGGGCGGGTGGGCGGGGACGCGAGCCTCCTCCGGCAGCACTGACGTCATCGCCCCGCCCAAAGCGCGCGTTGTCCCACCATTGCGTCATACTTCCTGGCAATGAGGTCCCTCTCGGGTGCGGATGCAGGTGCAGGCGCATGCGAGACGGAGTCCGGCAGATATACGCCTCTTGCGTTGTAACGAACAAGGACGGGCCCGGGAAGTACGCCTGCGTTGGACGAGTGATTGAGCAATATCAGACGTGCCCGGCAATGCGCCTGCGCAATACGGGCGACAGAGCGAGAAAGCGAACACGCGAGACAGGCTAGGCAGTACGCCTGCGTAAAAACGGCGAGCGGGCACACGGGAGGGCCGAGCCCGGTGCAGATGTAAAACGGGCGGGAGAGAGAAAGGGACACGGGCCTGAGGAGTGCGCCTGCGTGGTAGGATGAGCGAGCGAGCGAGGAAGCGCAGATATGAGACGGGCCCGGCAATGTGCACGCGTAGCGTCGGATCGCTCGCCCTCCAAGCCACCAGAGCGCATGCTCAGGAGCCTTGCCCTTGACCTGTTCATAGAATCACTAGAGTGCAGAAGGAGGCCATTCGGCTCATCGAGTGTGGTTCGACTCACCTAACGAAGGAGCAAAGCCCCGAACGTTAGTGGTGTTTACTACGAAATAAACGTGTTGGACTTTAACTTGGTGCTGTGAGACTTCTTACTGTGTACCCCACAACCCCATACTTCCATCTAACCTACACCTTGGGACACGAAGAGGCAATTTAGCATAGCCAGGCCAACAAACCTGCACCTCTTTGGACAGTGGGAGAATGTTCACTCATCGCGTCTTCCCCATCACTTGGGTCAACTGCAAGCCAAACAAAAAATGCTGCTGGAAATTCTAAATTCATATATATTTTTAAATATCTCCCAGAAAGTGCTCCACACTTCCAGCAGGTACTGCCTTAATTCATTTACTTATGGACCTGTTTCCTCCCATATTCCAAACATGGAGTCAGTATTCATCACCAAAAGTGGCTTTGCAGCACCATTGCTGATCAAGCTAGCAGATTCCTAAAGGATACAACTGTTACACTGGGTCTCAAACAGGTGGTAAGAGAACAAACATGAGGGAAAAACATACTTGACGTCTTTCTCACCAATTTAACTGTTGCAGATGCATTAGTCCACACCGGTATGAGGGGAATGACCACCTCACAGTGCTTGTCGAGACAATATCCTCTCTTCACATTGAAGATTGCCTTGATTGTGTTGTGTGTGATTACCAATGTACCAAACCAAAACTGCACCTACGAGGTTCTGTAGGCCATCAGCAGCAGTCCAGAATATTCTTCACGTAACCACTACCATACAGCCAGGGGAGCAACCCATGAACATTCTCCAATTTCACAGACTAGAAACCAGACCTTGTCTCTGGTTTCTCTGTCCTTTCGTCATTCAGCAATCCAAATTCTCATTGAAAGATTCCCACTGAGTAATCAACAAAACATTATGCCACGTGACATAAAAAGGTTTTCATAATTGAATTTCAAAGAAAGGAAGACCATGGAAATAATTCAAAATACACTTAAATAAAATTTAGATCCATAAGAGGAAGCAAAGGAACACATTGTCAAACTGATTTTATAAAGGAAACAAAAGGTGAAAGGCAGAAACAAGAAGTAGTAGTCTTTTAGTTTTAAAAGACCCATCAGAGCATTGATCTGCAGCCAGTGAAGGCAATTTCAACACATGCAGTTGTGATAATGGACAAGTGGAAAGAGTTCACTACCCACATCAGCAATACATTACAGGAAGTTTTTGCACAATGTGCAGAACACCTTGGGGTCTGTGATAGCCCAGAAAATTGTTGCAAAATCAAGATGCTATGAAGAGTTTTTAATAGTAGCTGATCTTTTGTGGTTTTCAGAATGGTGTCACCAATCCTTAAGTAGATTCTTCATAAGGATTGCAATAACTTTTTCGGAGTATTAGATCAATGATGACACTGACAAATAGTGTACCTAAGCCTGTGCCCAGGACCAAGGTGCTCAAGGTTTGGGTGCAGATGTCACTGTCCAGCAAATTGCAAAGCGTTTGCTTCTTTAAAGCCCTCAAAGTACCATGCTTTTACGAGACGGTTTCAGATATGGGTCCAACATCTTGACAGGATCGCCAGGCTGCTGGAAACTGACCCCCCCTTGTACAACAGCTACCCTGAGGCAAGGATTAACTCAGGCTTCTAAGGTTCTGGGGGAATATCCCAACCTCATACCACTCATTGCTGTTTTGTAGGAAAAGTCGATTAGAAACTAGAATGAAGGAAGAATCTGGCAAAGTGCAGTCTCAATCTTAAGGTTCAGCTGTAAATAAGAAAAATGGATTCCTTTGTAAATATGAAAAATGTAAACACTATTGGTTAAAGTAAATACACTTGATCATGTAGTGTTGTAGGTTAATGTCTGTGTCTGCTTTGAGTTATTCAATGTTGGATAATAGCTGAGGAAATGTAGTCTTCTGCCTTCTGAGAACTTAGGAGAAGTCTTAGAAAGGGAGAAAGTTGTGAGATTGTGAAAATGAAGAGGCACGTGTGAAGTACTTTCTGTTGGGTGAGTCAATCTTTATGAATTTCAAATTCTGGCTCTCATTTGGGCTCCCCTTGTGCTGGGAGCTGGTTACTGCCCCTTATGTTTCACTGCCTGTCATTTTTTTGTGCTTTGGGGCTGTAATTAATATTTTGGTGAGTGAGAGAGTATGTACATGAAAGGAAAGAGCTATCTTCAGTGACATCTGACTATGCAAGCCTCCAAATTAACTTCTTCCGCATGTTCATTCTTCCTCTCTTCATAGCTTTCATTGAGATAGCCATGGTTAAAATGCAAAATTGTACTTTGAGGAGAGCTGAATAAAAGTCCCACATCAACCCCAACAGGATAAGGAACATCAGTAGCAACACATGGATGTACAAATCCAATGCCTCAGTGACACCTGGCAGGAGCTCTTACTACCCAAACATAATTATTTGGAGCAGGTTGTAGCACAGTGGTTAGCACTGCTGCCTCGCAGTGCCAGGGACCTGGGTTCGATCCCTGGCTTGGGTCACTGTTTTTGAGGAATCTGCACCTTCTCCTCGTGTCTGCATAGGTTTCTTCCGGATGCTCTGGTTGCCTCCTACAGTCCGAAAGATGTGCTGGTAAGGTGCATTGGCCAATCTAAATTCTCCCTCAGTGTACCTGAACAAGGGCTGGAGTGTGGCGACTAGGGGATTTTCACAGTAACTTAATTGCAGTGTTAATGTAAGCCTGCTTGTGACACTAATAAATAAACTTAAAAAGGTCCTCCTGAAACCATGGATTCAGAAAATTTGGTGCAGCTGAAAGGGAACTGGCAGTTTCACTTGGGGCCACATTTAGAAACAGATTTTTGTGGTGCATTTGAGACAGTAGTCTTTAAGAATGGTTCCTCCTCCATGTCCTGCTGCAACCCCCATCGAATTAGATAATTCAGGGGTGAATTCAGGCTGTTGGTTGAAACTTTAAATTGAAGAGTTATCTGCCTGCACAGGTGAATGTAAAAGATTCCCTAGTGGACTAACGGGTTTTTTCCCTGACCAGGTCCACATTTCTGTCAATGAAAACAACCAGTAATAGATTAATTGATTGTTAATTTGCCTGCCTCCTGTTAGTGTGAGTAGATATCCATAGAAGCCCTACAGTGCCAGAAGGAGGACATTCAGCCTATCGAGTCTGCACCACAATCCCACCCAGGCCCTATCCCTGTAACCCCACATATTTACCCTGTTAATCCCCCTGACACTAGGGTCAATTTAGCATGGCCAATCAACCTAACGCCCACATCTTTGGATTGTGGGAGGAAACTGGAGCACCCGGGGGAAACCCAAGCAAACATGGGGAGAACATACAAACTCCACACAGATGATTCACTGTCTATTGAATCAAATATGAATTGTTATACAACAGGAGTCAGTTTCCAGCATCCTGTCAAAATGTTGGACCCATTCTCGGAATCGAACCTGGGTCCCTGGCGCTATGAGGCAGCAGTGCTAACTACTAGTCCACCATGTCACGATGGTTTTGGTTTGATCTGATTTATTATCGTCACATGTATTAACATACAGTGTAAGTATTGTTTCTTGCATGCTATACAGACAAAACAGGAATTTCTGTCTCTTGCATTTATCCAAGCCTTTCATTTCTTAAAGAATCAGCACAAAACCATGCTGTTAAGGGAGTCCCTGAACACTGTCGAGAATAAGAATGGAAGAGAGTGTTCTTCTTAAATGGGAGAAATTATTGTCTTTGGCAGATCTCGGGGTTTCAAAAGTGCAACAGTTGCAGAGCATTGATCTGCAGCCAGTGAAGGCAGTTTCAACACATGCAGTTGCAATAATGGACAAGTGGAAAGAGTTCACTACCCACATCAGCAATGCATTGAGAAGGAAAGGAGAGAGTGCAGAATGTGATGTTACAGACATAGCCAGGGTGTAGAGAAAGACAAACTTAATGCGAGGTAAGTCCATTCAAAAGTCTGACAGCAGCAGTGAAGAAACTGTTCTTGAGTCAGTTTGTACGTGACCTCAGAATTTGTATCTTTTTCCTGACGGAAGAAGATAGAACAGAGAATGTCCGGGGTCTGTGGGGCCATTACTTATGCTGGCCGCTTTGCTGAAGCAGCAGGAAGTGTAGATAGAGTCAGTGGATGGAAGACTGGTTTGTGTGACGGAATGGGCTACGTTCACGACTGTTTGTAGATTCTTGCGGTCTTGGGCAGAGCAGGAGCCGTACCAAGCTGTGATACAGCCAGAAAGAATGCTTTCTATGGTGCATCTTTAAAAGTTGGAGAGAATGGTAGCCAAATTTCCTTAGTCTTCTGAGAAAGTAGAGATGTTGGTGGGCTTTCTTAACTATAGTGTCAGCATGGTGGGGGGACCATGACAGGTTATTGCTGATCTGGTCACCTAAAAACCTGAAGCTCTCAACCTTTTCTATTTCGCCCCCAACCCTTTCTACTCGACCCTTTCTATTCAATCCTTTCTACTTCTGCTGGAAACCAGCAGAATTTGCTGCAGCAACGGTACTGTACTTAAACAGTGATTCATTGTGAGATATTTCAATGTAATAAGCTACTTTATAAATTAATATTATTATAATATCCGCTATTTTCCTGTAATATTACTTACAGTCTAAAGTGTGCAGTGGTATTGTAAGATTTATCTAATTAGACAGAGGTCTTAAATTTAGTCTCCTTGCTTTACAGTCACTGATGAGCTTCTTCCTGTGGGGAAAGCAGCCTAAATTAGAACATTGTGTGTAAGTTAGAGGCTAATTGCTGTTACAAAAGGAATTTTTTTTCAAATTAGGAGCTCTTTGATTTATTTCCTTGGAGACAGCTCAGGTTAATTTGACATAAGCAAATGATAGATATAAATGTGTGGGTTCCTTTTTATAGCTGTGTGCAAAAAATATTCTTTTGTGGTTATTTAGTGGATATTGATTCAAAGTGGCATCTCTATCTGAAGTATCATGAATGTACTGGACTTATACTAGCATATTGCACCTGATCTTTTGCCACCTAGTGTGAAGGGGCTGGTGAACCAGCCAGAGGACTTCCTCACAGGTTTGATCCTTTGACTGGCTAAGAGGTGAGAAGGGGTCACAGCACATAGGCTTTACCTTTTCTTCTGTGGTCTTGTCCAGCTGGAGCAAAGTCATGCAGTGTCCATCATTCACCTATGAGGCCTTACAGTAACTGAATTATTGATGTCCTGAACAGGAGGAATGATGGTTGCATATCACTGCTGCACTCTCTCAAGATATCAATGCTTTGTGCCCACACCCTTGTCACTCTGCCAGTGCCCTTACTGTTTCCCATCAGCCAGCCAGGCCAGACTGCTACTGCCTATGCTGAAATGTTGCAGCCAGAGCTGGGTCTTCAAGGACCAGAGCTGCACAAGGGTGTCCTGCAAGAACATTTGTGGTCTTCCCCCATTGAAAGTCAGCAGTTTTCCATTAGCAGCAGTGGTACAAAATAGGGGTGGCACTATGTCAAAATGCTAGGTCAGAAAAAAGCACCCTCAAGACAGGCACTAAGAGAATGCACAAGGCTGATTAGTTGAGTGTCATGTGGAGTATTGGTTGTGTTATTGGATAATGTTGTAATGACGAGATTGTTTTGTGACTTTTACTGAACGTTTTGGTTGAGGAAACTATGATGATCTGTCACAGAGCAATGGTAAGGTGGCAAACAATTGAATTGTGAGGATCTGGAGTTTCATTTAGGGAACTGGAGTTTGATGATTCACTTGCAGACAACCCAACTGTAACATGGATGTGCCACCTACCTTGTCTCTTTCTCCTCCTCTTCTTCCTTTTCCTTTTCTTCATTTTGCTGAGGTAGTCCATGTTGGCATGAACTGTGCCTTCTTGAAGCCCATGTTGTAGAGCATACAGCAGACCACTAAGAATCAGGACAGCTGCTACAAGTCCTGAGGCATCAAGACCATTACTTTAGCACCCCTGATAGTCTGCTCAGTGGCATTCCTTGTTAAAGTATGAGTGTTAGCCACATTTGTTGGTGTTGCAGAGATGAGTCATCAGACAGGAAGGCTTTAGAATGGATAGCCCTGTGGAGTGGGCAACCACCCTCAGATTTGTTGTAGTGACTGGAAGATTGGTAGACAGTAGACTGGCATAAGGTGACCAAATCATGATTGCTGCCAAGATAATGGGCTTCGCCAGGAGTGGTCATGCATCAGCTGCATTGAGTGAGTGGTAGCCTTTGCAATTTTGTTATATCTCACCATTAAGATGCGACACCTACAAAGCTACATACATGCAGTTGATGATATCCTATTTCCTGGGGAAGTCCAGATAGCCTGGCAAAGCCAGTTTTGCACTTGTTCCTGCTTCTCTTCAGAAGACAATGAAGTCTCCTCTCCTTGTGTACAGAGGCTATGTGACTTCCTGGTGGAAATGATGAATGACGAATTGCTATTTCATCTGTTGCAGATGAAAGGATCTGCTTTAGAATAATTTCTAGGGAGGTTGTTAACTTGAATGGCAATGCCAAAAATGTTAGGTTGGGAGTCAACTTATCTGGCTATTTTCATGATCTGCCTACTCTATATACTGACAGTATTCACGCATAACACCAATGCTCATACCCTCAACATTATGGCACTCAGTGCAAGTTAAGAACATAAGAAATAGGAGCAGGAGTAGGCCATCTAGCCCTTCGAGCCTGCCCTGCCATTCAATAAGATCATGGCTGATCTGTCGTGGCTCAGTTCCACCTTCCCGCCCTCTCCCCATAACCCTTAATCCCCTCTCTTATCAAAAACCCATCAACCCGCGTCTTAAAAATATTTAGCGAGGCAGCCTCCACCACTTCAACGGGCAGAGAATTCCAGAGATTCACCACCCTTTGAGTGAAGAAGTTCCTCCTCAACTCCGTTCTAAACCGCCCCCCCTTTATCTTGAGGCTGTGCCCCCTAGTCCTACTGTCTTTTTTGAGCAGGAAGAGTCTCTCCACCTCTATCCTATCCATCCCATTCATCATCTTATACGTCTCAATGAGATCTCCTCTCATTCTTCTAAACTCCAACGAGTACAAGCCTAGTTTATTCAGCCTCTCCTCATAGCTCAACCCCCTCAACTCCGGTATCAGCCTAGTAAACCTCCTCTGCACTTGTGTCAGAAGTGGTTGGGAGCAGTGCAGGTGACATTTTTCTTCTAAACCAACATTGATAGCCCCAAAGCTATAATGTAGCTAGTGTTTTGTGTTGATTGTTATTAAGTTATTGCAAGTTTAAAGGTCACTCATAATTGATATTTAGCCAGGGAACTGTGCCGACTACCAAGTTGTTATGAACTTCCAACTGCAGATGAGATATCTTAAGGTTGTTTGTCATCTGTATACATGTAACATCTGGAGTATGATGTACTGTTTTTAACATGTTAGAGACAGAAACCACTCAATTGGAATGTGATATTATAAACAGCTGCTACTCCAATGTTTGCAATATTTTGAAGTGATCTGGAATGCTTCATTCAGAAAGCTTATGCACGCTGGTCTAAGTAGCCAATCACTGTTCTTGCAATATTGTGGCAGCCACAAGATAACCTGGTCGCAAAGAAATCGGATTCAAAATGTCCTGGTTTTGGCTTGGTGGCCTTTAAACTCATTTATTTGTAATTCTTAAGGAGGCCGGAAATCTTCAGATCAGTTCCATCACTGTAAGTATGTATGAACAGGAATGCCAATGTGCCACAGACCTCTTTTCCTGACCCTGCCGGAGTATTGCAGGACAGGATGTGGTTAGTTCATTTTGATAATTTTGCTATTCAGCATTTGCTTAGTTTGGATGAGGCCCCTTTTATTTCAAGCCAAAGCCCATGTAACTTATATGTGTGGTGAAGAATAGTGATCTCAAAACTGACTCCTAGCCAACTCTATTGGTTACGTTCTTCCAACTCCCTGTTAACAACAAAGTGTTATCTATACTTTAATCAACTTTCCAACTATGTTGTCACACCCAATTTGATGGTATTCTGTAAAATTCAGATGATCTAGGTGAGCAGCATGGTTTATTAGGTGACAATTAAATAAAAACTTGAATAAATTTTGCGGTTTAAAGAATGGATCCCGGTCACAGCAAGTGGGTTCACAAACATGTGCATCAGGCATGGGGAGAGGTAAAAAAGGTTGTATGCTTCAGGAATGGAACACTCAAGAAGATAGGAACAGTGTTATGATCTCCATAGAGACCAATAATTGTTAAAAGAAGAATTTTGGACTTAGAGTTTAAAAATGAAAGTATAAGAACATAAGAAATAGGAGCAGGAGTAGGCCATCTAGCCCTTCGAGCCTGCCCCGCCATTCAATAAGATCATGGCTGATCTGTCGTGGCTCAGTTCCACTTTCCCGCCCTCTCCCCATAACCCTTAATCCCCTCTCTTATCAAAAACCCATCAACCCGCGTCTTAAAAATATAAACATTATTGTTGCGGGCAACTTATTCTTTAAAACACAGAACGGAACATTTCCTTTACTTTTAATACAACCAAAAAAGCACACTTTGTAAATATACTTTATAGTGCTTTTTATTAGAGATTCAATTCTCCCAGAATCAGTCCAAATGATTCTTGACTCTTAAAATTTCCCAACCTGACAACTTTTGACTGTCTTTCATTGTGAGTTTTCTTGGAAACTTCTCCCTCTACCTAAGGCTAGATAAATCTTCCAGTCTTGTTATAACTCCTGACAAATTAGGTTTTTCTAATCTGAGGGTAAGCATCCATCACATTCCTGCATGGTGAACCACGGCATCTTGCTGCAAATTGCTGCTTTTCTTCTTCCAGATCCTGGTCTACTAACTTATCTGTGATATTCAGTGATATTTTAGGAAAGCCTACAAGCCAAATCACAATGGCTTCTTGTGTACTGTTCCCTGCTCAAAGCCTAACGTCATGGCACCATGAATTACTTAGGCCTTGTACACAAGTAAAAATTCTGATTAGCTATTCTGAAACCTCAACTGTTTATTATCTTGGAAGTAAATGGACTGTTTAAAGAACAACTGTTTACAATCCAACGTTCTCCACATTTTTGGGACTTTGGAGACTCTCAGGCGATCCACTGATAGTACACAGGCTGCTGTCTTTATCTCCCAGCGTAAGCGCCTTGCAACTTCTTCCTCGTAAAACAATTTGAGCCCCCTTTCATTTCTAAGAATCAAATGACCAAAACTTGCTGTCAGACAGACTTCAGAAAAGGTTACATGGCCTCCTCCATTTTATATTAAGTTAATGACAAAGTTGGAAAATACAACAATCTCATAAACCTCATTATTGTATCCCCTTGATAGAAATCATTTCTGATCTGTATACTCACTCCATCCACTCACATTGGCTCCTCAGCCCTTTATATTCTTGACTATCAAAAATCCATTAACATCAGATTTAGGCTTATTAATTGAGATATTATGTGTGTTGTGTTTGTATGGCCAGGATTTTATGTTTGTAAATCAAGACTGATGTCATCCCACACGTGTATAATTTATAATGATGATGTCAGGTTGCTGTTTTTAAAAAAATGCACAATTGAACTTGTTAGCAACCCAATTGCTCAAATATTATTCTGCTCATTCCATAATATGGTTGGCCATCATGCTGTACCATCTGAGGTGAAAAAAATGGGAAGCGGAGTGGGGTACATCTTCTGGGTGGCGTGCTTTGCACGCATTGGGAATATTCCCCCATCCCCAACAAGATGATGTCTTTCTCCACCACCGGCTTGTGCCCAACGCTTACCCATCCTAACCATCAGGGTGCCCAATCCTTCCTATTTATTGGTTGTCCAGGATCCATTGCTCTTTTCATCATGGGACCTCTCACATCCATGCAATGCCCAGAAAGGATTTCTGGAAAGGATTTCTGGCACAACTGTACCAATAGAGAGGGCAGGACTTCCTCCAACTGAACGGCAGAACATTATCACTGCAGGGTTGTCTTTTTTTGAAGTTGGTTAGTTTGCGAGCTACTTTTGTAAAATTCAACCTCATTCCCACCTTTCTACCACCCATTGTGTGTAGAAGTGTCACCTAACTTTGCTCCTGAATGGCCTTGTTTTGATTTTGAGATCATGCTTTATTGTCTTAGACTCCCCAGTTGCTACAAAACTCTAGGTTAATGATTTAGATGGTTTATCCTTAGAGAAACAGCATTGGGCCTCCAATTTCGCTATTGCCAAAGTCATTCTACATGAATGTAATAATAGGGCAAAACCCGCATTTATACAACATCTTTCAAAATGTCCCAAATTGTTTTACAGCCAATTAAGTATTTTTGAGTTGTAGTCAGCCATAATCTAATTCAATGGTGGAGGAGGTTTAATGGGCCAAATGGCCTACTCCTATGTTCCTGGTCATTGGTTTAAAAAGGCAATGCTATCAAATGGCTGAGTAGTCTCATTGGAGGCCCAATTCTGTTTCCCTAAGGATGAAACATTAACTAGATCTTTGCAGCAACTGGGAGTCTTAGTTAATAAAGCATGATCTTAAAATCAGAACAAGGCCATTCAAGAGCAAAGTTAGGCGACACTTCTACACACAGTGGGTGGCGAGAAGGTGGAATGAGGTTTAATTTTACAAAAATAGCTCGCAAACTAACCAACTTCAAAAAAAGACTATCCTGCAGTGTTAACGTTCTACCCTTCAATAAGAGGACGTCCTGCCCTCTCTGTCAGTACAGTTGTGCCAGAAATTCTTTTTGGGCATTGCATGGATGTGAGATGTCCCATGACAAAAAGAACAATGGATCCTGGACAACCAGTAAATAGGAAGGATTGGGCACCCTGAGGGATGGGGTGGGTAGGGGCTCCACTTGCTTAATCCTACTCCTAATATGTATGCTTGTATGTCATTTGGAAGAATGAGCTGAGTTAGATGGCCCTTGTCATTAATAATTATCTTGCAAACAGAGAGTGGAATCATTGCTGGAGATTTGTTTGATTTGTTGCTGAATGGAAGTTTACTACGCAGGCTTTGTGAGATGAAATTGCAAAGCCAAGAGTGTGTAATGGGTTCATAATGAATCAGTAAGCTGTTTTATACTGCACATGATTCTCAGGAGCCATTTTCAATGACTTCAATCTTGAACTTTTATCTACTTTCTTATTATCCCATTCCATCTTTTACTAATTATTTGAGGTATTTAAATACTGTGATAAAGTTGTGTTACAAAACGCATATTTAAAATATATTGTTGTAAGAAGCAGCAATCAGTAGAGTCTTCAGGTTGGCTGATCAAGAAAACAACAGTGCCTGTCAACTGCAAGCCATACTTGAAGAGGTAGTCACATTCAGTTCTCACGATCTCCCACATATTACCCTAAGTAACTCTTTATAACTCACCCCAATGCCTCCTATAGAGACTGCTCAAGATATAATTTCGAACATTCAGTCTTTGTCCTCTGACCCATTTAAAGTTGTGCCACACAGAGACATCTGAAGGCTCCAAGACTTCTCACTGACAGTAAAGACCCATGTTGTTCAATCATTCCACTTTGTTACTCAGGAGTCATTTGATCCTTTTCACCTGTAAGATTACTGATAATGAAATAATTTTATTGAATGCTAACATGCGCTCAGGTAGGAGAAATTCTTCTACTTCTTCCACAGATTGAAAAAAAACCTCACGCAGTTTATGTGGATTGCAAGTATTAAATCTTTCTTCCAAACATGAATTTATTATCGCCACAACCATTTGTTGTAATGTGCAGAACATATTAATGAGAGTTGAGCCAGTCAGTAAAATCATTGTTATTATCTACACAGTGTTATAAATAACTAATGGAGTATTTTTCTGTCAAATTAACAATAATTGCACAACGCTCTTAAAGTAAAAATTGTACTCTCTGGTCTGTTAAATAGATGAGATCACCCATAGGCACACAAACTAACACTGCATTATATCATTGCTTCTCATACCATTAATGATCCATGCTGCATTTATATCAGACACTATTTGTAACCAGATGCCAACAATGGTCATTACCTTCTTACTGGGGCCTTACAATGATTGTTTGGTGAAGTAGTTGATAAATCTTTAAAAGGGAAGAGGAAAAAAAGATCAGGCATGATTGAGGGAACAGTTAAAAGGGAACAGTGTTTGAATAAGGGGTACAGAAATAGAAGATGTATTAGGACCCAGGATTTCTCTTTTTAGCCTTTCAACTACCTCTTCAAGTGTGGCTTGCAGTTGACAGACACTATTGTCAACCTTCTGTTGTCATGCAAGGGCCAATTCCTTTTCAGCTCCCATGACCTCCTGCATATTACCCCAAGCAACTCTTTATAAATCACCCAAATGCCTCCTATAAATCATTACCTCCCACTGTTCTTCCTCGCTGGCTTCCCCTCTCCCCCACTGCTTCCTGCTCTCCTCTTCTGTCCTCTGGCTTCCCCTCCGCCGCCCCAGTGTCCATCACCCCGTCCATGGAATCCCTGATTGGCCAATTGGAATGTTTTGACAGAATGACCAATCAGGGCACTGAGAAGTAAACTAACTAGGGCAGTGAAAAGCTGTCCCATTGCAATTCAGTCCATTTTTGGAAGAAACGGTTCACCACCCGTGCCGGCTCTGGGTGCTGATAAGAAGGATTTCTGCATCCTGACACAGCGCTTATTGGGCGAAGTATTGGCAACATTCCAATTCACAGGGTGCAGCCAAAGGGGTTTTTTATGGGTTTGCTGACTGTAAATGCAGTGCAAGGTGAAAGAGAGGGGCGAAGAAGTGAAGGGTGGAGAAGCTGATTTTGTGCGAAAAGGTGAAATGCTGGCAGAAATCTCTGATACGCTGACGTAAAGGGGGAAAAGCTGCAAGTCAGTTGAGCCATTTTGAACAAAGTGTCGGGATTTATAATGAAAAATGTGGGTTGGGATCTCCCATTGCTAACAATGTCGATGGCATTTTGTATGATTAGTCCCTCTGGCTGCTGGGAAATCCACCTTGCGGGATCACCTTCAGTGGGACCAAGAGTTCCTGCCAGTGGAGAAATCCAGGGCCTATGGGGGTGGGGGGAGGGGGGGAATGCTGGAGGTGGTGGGGGAGAGGGGTCCCACAACTACTTACCCAAAAGATTACTGTGAGAGGGAGGGAAGGGATGATTGGGACTAACCATCTGGTGGTTGGGGGTCGGTGCTGCTGCAGGTTGGGGGGGTGTTGTGGGGGGAATTGGGGCTGGCCAAAAAGGGGGAGGGGCGGTTGTGGACACCGGAGAGGTCCAGGACATCAGCGATTGGCGGTTGGGGAGAGGGTCGGAGGGACAGCAATATGGAGTCACTGGGCTGACCAACAATTGAGCTGGCCAGCGATCAGGAGGTTGACAATGCAGGGCCATTGCACATGCGCCAATCTGTCAGCACTGAGATCAACGCATGTACAGTGGTCCACTCAGCGCAATGCTGGCGGCCTCTTCAGCGGGTATAGGCCACACCCCCTGATTTTCAGAGTGAATCATGCTAGGGCACTCTGCGGTGCTCAGAGTGTGGAAGATTCATTCTGAAATTCTCACTAAATAAAAATTGGCTGGAGTTACTCCAGTTTTCACGTGATATCAGCATTTTGAATTTTTCAAAGAGTCACCCCTCTGGATATGGTCTAAACAGAACTTTGCATAAAATATCCTCTTTGTATTATAGTCATAAAGGCTAACATTCCACTATCCCTTTGATCACTTTGTGTAGCTGACTACATTTTAGAGTCTGTGTACATGGATCCCTAAAGCTCTTTGGAACTGCACTGCTCTTGACTTTTCACCTTTTTTAAGATTTATGGGGATATAAGAAATAGGCCCTCCAATCTGCTTGACCATAGTTCCTCTTTTACTTCAACACCATTTTCCTGCACCATTGTCATATCCCTGGATGTTTTTAACATCTATCGATCTTGAACATACTCTACGACTGTGGTGAGGTGACAGCATCCAATTGTGCATTTTTTTGACATTGCTGGGTGGATGAAAATGTGGATGGATGAATGCCACAGGATGAAATGCCATGGAAATCAGCATTGTACAGTAGCATTATTCTTCCATAATAAATGTCCAACCATTGTACAAAGGAGGAATGAATGTCCTTCCATTTCACAGATGCTCCTGTTTCTGGTGCATACGGTTGAGGTCTGTTATGCCCTGGGCATAAGGGAAATCAGTCATTGCTGCAAATTCCAGAGCTCATTCAGTCTTGCTGCTGGCATGCACAAAGGTAATGTAAAGTCTTAATGAAGACAAGAGGACCTTAGTGTCCTGCTTGATGGAGCTGTGCAGAGCAGACTGGAGGAATGGCTGACACTCCCAGTAGCTTTGAATGAGCTTGAGATCAAAAATTTGGTGATGACTTTGATAGCCAATCTCAAAGTAGCTGAACATGATTGAGAAATGACCCATCACTGATCCATCCCACAGGAGACAGGATTGAGGATGGGGCAGATGTGTTCTCTGGCAGCTGAATGGACTTCCAGCAATTACAACACCCTTCTTTGTTATTCTAACCTTCCATTTTTCCTTGCAGCCATAACAGCGGCTTTATGTGGACTATGAACACATGTTTCCTTTTTAAGGGTGTACATCTATTCTTTAAGAATCATTGCCTTGGTTGAAATTTGTGAATTTGAGCTAGACTTACCCTCTAAATAAAGGGGAAAGGCTTGCCTTGCTACACCTGTATTTGCATGATGGGCAAATATATCTTCAGTTGCAGTTTGGAGTCATTGCAATATTTGGTTCAAAAGCAGGAATTATATTTTGATGGTTTCCTTTCCCTTTTAAGGATGCACCATATTATCAAAGCCTTTATTAATGACTTGCTTGCTTTCATCCGCACAGATTTCAATGAAACTAATTTTCCTACCAGCTTGCACTCTACAAAGCAGTTTCTATTTCCTCCCGGACGCTGCTTTGACATTTTGTACCAATGATTTCATTTCAGTCAGCAACTAATGGAAATGAAGTGGCTTTGCAAAGAAAAAAGATTAAGTGGCAACAATCATAAATCTGGAGGTGTTTAATCAGAAAGCAGCTGCACCTCCTCCTCCAGTACTCAGGGCAATGTTCACCCTCTGCAAACTAAAAGCATCAATATGGATTCTTCTAGCTTGGTCACAAGGCGATAGTAAATACAAATACATTAGAACATTACCCGGTACTCATAAGATTTGGAATGCAAACCCTTCTCTCCTCCTAGTAAACAACCATACTGTAGGATTCGTGAGAAGCATAATTTCTCAGACAAAAGTGTCAACTGTCTTATTTTCTTCTAACAGCCTGCAGATCTTTCAGATTTTAAACACCTCTAAGCAGCTGTGGGATTTACAGTTTCATTGGGAATGTGAACCCCAAGGGCTTATTAAGCACCAGTTAAGAGCAAAGGAACATAAAAAAAGGAAGCAGAAGTAGGCCACATAATTCCTCGACTCTGTTCACATTCAATGACATTTCCAATCCCGCCCCCCACCCCCACGGTGTGTTTCGTGATGGAGGGAGGAGCTGAGCCTCTCGCTGGCGGCGGGATCTTATGGTCCTGCCTTTGTCGACGGGCTTTCCAGTTGAATACATTCTTCGCCTTCGGAAAATCTGTGGCAAGGGTGCATCACCAGTGGCATTGTAAGATCTCACTGGCGTGAACGCCAGGAAGACTTTGGTAAATGAGTGAATTCTACATTGGGTGTATTTCCCATTGGGGAGGGTGGGGTTTGGTTTGGTTTGGCCATTCCACCCCCTTCACACTCACCCCTGAGCTCTGCTCCATAATCAGGGGAGGGGAACAGTGGATGCCAAATTTGACAGCCCACCTGCAATATTTAATTGAACAATTAAGGGTCAGTTAGGCTTATTATCAAGCCTATTGAGCCTGATAATATGCTGCCCATGCCATAAAACATTGGGTGCAGACAGCAGGCTGGGAATAGGAAGCCACTGATGCCTTCCTGGACTGATGGTGCTGATGGCCAATTGGATATACTGGCACCTCCAGAAAATGGGAATCCATTGAGGGAGTGAGGTGAAAGGGTGGTGACTACCCAGCACCCACCCCTCCAACTTCCCAACTTCGTGTATAGCTAGCTAATCTTTGATTTCAATTCCACCTTGCAACCCAATCCAGATATCCCTTGATTCCCTTGCAGTCCAGAAACCTATCTATCTCTATCTTTAATATTATCAATAACCATATCCACAGCCTCCTGGGATAGAGAATTCCAAAGGTTTTCTTAGTGAAGAAATCCTTGCCCCCAAGCTCAAGATTCTCCAACCAGGGGAAAGACTCTCTCAGTTTCATTCCTGAAGGCTTCCTGTTTGTAATCAGATTTAAGTAATTCTAACAGCACTTGATGTTGATTTGTCTAATTTTATTTTCAAAATTCCTTTCTGCCTGTAAGCTAATTCAGACACAGAACATTAAATCAAAACCAAAATTCTGCCTCTATAACAATGCCAGCAATGATTTGTGCAAAACGTTACAGTCTAGTGATTATTCTTGTGAAACTATCAAATGACGTCTGAGTATATTCATACCTTTACTTATAATGCAGGCATTAGCACCTCCGTATTAAACAACTTAGTATCTTGAGTAAAATAGCAGAGAAGAAATATGACAACATTTGAAACAATTTTCCATTAACAGTAATTCCTGGTCTTAAAGCTAAATACCTCCTTCTTCAGGTATAACCAGTAAAAAAAAATTCAATAGCATAAAATATTCAAAACTTTTGCACCAGTTTCTAGTTTGAAGTTCTGTGACTGACATAGAACTTAGCGAATTTGTGAAGTGAACAAAACTATAGATCTCCTTTCTCACAAGGAATAGTAAACATTTTCATTTCATTATATATCTGAACTTCTCTTTGTTGGGAAGAATACACCTAAGAACTAGAACTACGCCAGAATGTGTTACAAGTTGTTAGCTAATTTTCCTACAGCACTCTCCCATTCATCACTACTGTAATGACCTAACGAGGCCCATGAGGTGGGCCTTTTGGAGCATGAGCTCCCCGATTGAGGTAACTGGTGCCTAATCTCCCTCCTCAGCACAGACTACAAAATCTTTGCCAGGGCAATGGCACCACGCCTTGGCTCCAAGCTGGACCACATGATCCACCCTGACCAGTCCTACAAAGTCTGGGCCGTTCGATCCACAACAACCTCCACCTGGTCCGAGACTTAATCCATCACTCCTGGCGGGCTCGTCTTGTCTCTCATTCGGAACTCTGCAGGCATTCGGGTTTGGGACGCACTTTGACACCCGGATCTGATTACTGTACTCTGCCGCAGAGTGTCTCATTGAAGTTAACGGGTCCCTGACTGCATCCCTTCACTTTGGGATAGGGGTGCAGCAGGGATGTCCCTTGTCCGGCCAACTGTATTCGATTTGCGTGGAACCATTCCTGCTCCTCTTGCGGAGGAGGTAGTCGGGTTTGGCTCTGCATGGTCTGGGCATTGTGGTGGTTCCGTTGGCTTATGCTGATGACGTGCTCCTCATGTTCACAAACCTGGCTGACCTGCAGAAGATGCAAGAATGCCAGTCAGTGTACTCCACTGCATCCTCCGCCAGGATCAATTGGGCCAAGTGCTCCGGACTTCTGGTTGGTCCGTGGGAGATGGACCCCCTTCTGGAGGAGCTCAGGTCTTTCACCTGGAGTAGAACCAACCTCCTCTACTTGGGGGTCCATCTCTGCCCAGCCGAGGAATCCTGGCCAGCGAACTAGCAGGAGTTGGAGGCCAAAGTCTCTGCTCGCCTGAGTCACTGAACAAGACAGCTCTGAGTGCTGTCTTACAGGGCATGAGTTTTCATCATAAACCGGCTGATTGCCTCCATGTTGTGGTACTGGCTGGTCACTTTGACCCTTCCCCCTGACTTTGTCACAAATATACACAGTTCTTCTGGGACAACAGACTTCCCTGGGTCTCTGCTGAGGTTCTGCACCTCCCGCTTAGGGAGGGCAGTCAGAAGCTGGTGTGCCTTCACACCCAGATAGCAACTTTCCTCCTCCAGCCCCTGCAGAGATACTTTTACGTTGAGCCTCCTCCACTGTGGTGTTCCCTCGTGACGTATTTCTTCCGCCAGTTGCATGGCCTGAATTATGATGTGCAGTTCCTGTACATAAATCTGGGGAGTCTTCTGACTTCCTTGCAGGCGTTGCCCGTCTTTTACCAGGACCTCCTCACGGTCTGGGACACGGTCACCTCGCGACACAGCTCTCCTCTGTCAAGAGTAGTGGCTCTTGTGCGAGAACTGCTGCTCAGGAATCTGCTCCTCCAGCTGTATATCTTCAGGTGGCTAGCGGAGAGGAGGGCCGTGGACACTGGGGTGACCAGGATCGGTGACGAGTGGGCTGGATGAGCCCCACAAGCTGGCAGAACGCATGGGAGTGGCCGCCTGGCACACGGCCAAAGCCATCCAAGACCTTAGGAGGGTCATGCTCAGACCTGAGGCATGCAAGTGTGTGGTGGGATCGCATCCGAACATGCCCCTGCTTGGGCGGAATTTCACATTGGCCCCAAATCTAGACCACCCCCGCTTGGGTCAGGCACCCCACAACATGAGCTGCCTCAGAAAATGCCCTCTGTGCCTTTTTCCACTGCAACTGCAGCTGCTCACCCTCCACTATCACATCATTGCCCATGACCTGGATATATCTTGGTGGGCCTTGTTGCCGCCTGGTTGTCGAGATCCCTAGTGGACGTCCCTCTACGGAGGGATCTCCCCCCACTATCTTGGGGACCTGGTGTGGAGGGTCCATGGGCACAGTTGACACCTTCCATGCACACAGGGTACTGCAGGGGCTGGGACATATTAGAAACCCTGGTAACCACACTTTGAATTGATGATTTAAGTTCCCTTTCTACTTTGATTTTTGGTTCGGGCTGTTCTCCCTCTTTTTGGGGAGCTGCCTTCTTTGATTTGTCCCTGAGTTAATTTGATTTTGTATAATTGGTTGATATCTGAAAAGAAATCCCTGATTGAGGTAATGATTGCATGCAGGGACCTGTGTATATAATAAAGATTGTCATGTCTACTGAGACTCCAGATTCTGATTTTGTACTTGAAGCACTTTTAAGAGTGGATTAAGTTTGAAAATAAAGGGAATCTAGTGAAGGAATGTCAGCCTCTGAGGAGTTATTTTAGCTACCCTCCTTCCTGATTGCATTCTTGTCTTTTTTAAAATTAATTCATTATTATTTATTCAGCGACAAAGCATTGCCGGTTTGCCAGCATTTATTGCCCATCCCTAGTTGTGAGTCAACCACATTGCTGAGGATCAGGAGTCACATATAGTCTAGACCAGGTAAGGATTTTGATTTGATTTGATTTATTATTGTCAAATGTATTAGCATATAGTGAAAAGTATTGTTTCTTGCGTGGTGTACAGATAAAGCATATCGTTCATAGAAAAGGAAACAAGAGAGTGCAGAATGTAGTGTTACAGTCATAGCAAAAATGTAGAGAAAGGTCAACTTAATGCAAGGTAGGCCCATGCAAAAGTCTGACAGCAGTAGGGAAGAAGCTATTCTTGACTTGGTTGGTACTTGACCTCAGACTTCTGTACCTTTTTCCCGATGAAAGAAGGTGGAAGCAAGAATGTCAGGGGTGTGTGGGGTTCTTAGTTATGCTGGGTGCTTTGCCAAGATAGCAGGAAGCGTAGACAGGGTCAAATTTCCCTCCCTAAAAGACATTAGTGAACCAGATGGGTCTTTCTGACAATTGCCAATGGTTTCAATGTCATCAGTAAATTTTTAATTCCAGATACTTTTTATTGAATTCAAATTGCACCAAGGCAGGATCTGAGCCCGAATCCCCAGAACATTAGTATAGTTTCTGGATTAATAGTCTAGCAATAATACCATTAGGCCATTGCCTCTTCTTCTCTCCTGGTTAACATCTTTTCTGATCACCCTCTTCTTGATTGTTCTTTTCATCAATTGTCCCTCATCCCACCTTCCCTGTTGCCATATTCCCATTTTGTTTTAAGGACTTACTCACGGGCTATATTGCCAGCAATTCAGTGGCTCAATCTTTGAGGCCTCTTCCTCAGCATGCTGCCTGGGAATGCCTATTAGATATCTATAGCTCACCATTCCAATGATAATGAGGCCCAAGACTCAATATTTGTTGTGCCTCGAGCCTATTCATTAAGGTGATCATTTTCCACTTCCAATTCAAGGTTGACATGAATGAATATCTAGGTCATTACTCCTTTTCAGTATTACTCCATATTTCATAGAGAGCCATGGTGAAGAGAGCTTTTTAATTAGTTATATTAACAAGATATGGCATTATGTGTAAGCCTTTATTATGAAATCTAATGGTAATCAAATTTAGTTTGAGGCACATAGGTGTCGTATTTGCCTTTTTGTTAAATAGAAATCTCTTTTTATTCAAGATAATATTGTACATGGTTCATTTATTGTCTTTAATTTTACTTGAGTAATTAACTACAAAAACAATGTGATTGTTTAGTTTGTTCTTTCCATTTGAATCAGCAAAACATATAATGGAAAATCACCCATTTTGTTTTGCTGGGAATTCTCTCCAGCATTTGGAATCCTCTACATGTTTCCCAATGGCTTCCCACATTCATCTAAAAATATTGGCTCTCCCTACTGAATTCATCCAATATTTTCCCTTGAAATAGAAAGGGAGTTTGATGCCAACTAAATTAATCATTTTGCTAGCTGTAAGTGAACAGTAGTATCCAGTTAGTATCTTGGGGAATAGCAATGTAAATTATGTAATAAGCTCTCAGGTTTAAATGATGTCTTGAGATCCAAAGGTCTGTAATTGGATATCTGTTACTTCCTCCTTACAGTGAAGATGCTGTAGTGCACCAACATAACATATGGCTGACCTCTTCAGTCACATACTCGCCAAAGATATGTTAGGAGAAGTCAGCCATTTGCCATGCTAATGCTACACAATCCCTCCTCTGTGAGACGGCGGCCCAAATTAATACCAGCATTTGGGAATTCTGTGTGACTGCTGAGGAAACTTTTATTCTGCCATCTTTAAGGTTTTATCAGACCAGCATAGGAACGTTCAGTAGTTTTAAACATCTCTCCCATTGGGATTGAATGAGATCTTGACTTTTATTTTTGTATAGTTCAGAAAGCTATGTATATTAGGAACAAAGAGGCTGATAATGCGTATCTCAGATCAGTGCTGTTTAAATATTGTGTGTATGTGAATTGCAGGGAGTTCATTGAATAGAATTCCCTCCAGTGCAGAGGGGGGTCACTTGGCCCATTGAATCCGCACCGACTCTCTTACGGAGTATCCAAACCAAGCCCTATTCCCGTAACCACACATATTTACCCCATTAATCCCCCTAATCTACACACCTTTGGACAATTGAGCTGACCTCACGCTTTGACCAAATGCTTCAGATTTGCAATCCTATGTGTGCATTAGGAAATTTAGGGTTTTTTTAAAAACGTTAATGGAGCTGAAGAAATGCAGACTATTGTTGTTGAAGTAGTTTCAAACCATTGGCCTGAAAAATAAATTTGCTCCAGCGGATGAATTAAAATGAGTGAAACAAACAGAACTGCATGGTGGCATTGCTGCCTCACAGCACCAGGGGACTGGATTCAATTCTCAGCTTTGGGGAATTCACAGTCTGCGCTGAGTCTGCACACTCTCCCCATGTCTGTGTGGGTTTCCTCCAGGTGCTCCAATTTCCTCCCACAGTGCAAAAGACAAACTGGTCAGGTGCATTGGCCATGCTAAATTCTCCCTCAGGTGCTAGAGTGTGGCAAACTAGGGGATTTTCATAGTAATTTCATTGTAGTGTTATTGTAAGCTTACGTGTGACTCTAATAAATAAAAAAAACCTCCTTCATCACATCTATCCTGTGACCTTCCATAATAAACAAGGCTATTTTTAAGTTATGATGTCACAAAATAGTAATATTAGTAAGTGATTAAAAGAATCTTCGTAACACTCTCATCCATCTAGAAGATGTATGAGCATATCTAGAACTCAACCAGTGACAAATCTGGAAACATTATTAACATGATAGTGAGCCTGTTTTATCTTTGTCCCATGGGGAATCTGAATCAGGTTCCAGTTGAATGGAAACATACAACTATATTCTGCCTTGATCATCCTTGTGGAACTGTCATAGCAGTGCCCCTACATAGCAAATTTTAAAAATAATAATTCTATTTTTCAATTGGTAATTGACAGCACCACAGTATCTGAAATCATATGGTCAGCAATGCAAGCGAGGAATTAATTCCTTTAAGAAAATTATGTTTTATTTTAATATTTAGCCTTTAAGACATATTTCCAAAAAAGCCTAACCCTCTCAGAGAGTATCAAAACAAATCTTACAAAGAATATTGTGCTCCAACAAATTCTTACATTCTCATCAGCATTTGCCTTCAGAGTTACTTGGAAAGAACACACAATCCAAATAGCATGTGACTCACTAGATTTACTGCTGAGCCTTAATCTCAAATCAAAGCACTGAGGCACTGATGCATATACATCATAGTTAGATAGTTTTATATCTGCCAGATACAAAAATAAAAGTTATAGATTATATCTGTATGAGGCTTAAGTTTGAAGTAGTTTGCAACCTAAGTATTCAGAGTCAAATTATTCAAAGAACGAAGAAAATTACAGCCCTCCAAACATGCGCCAACCATGCTGCCCATCTGAACTAAAACCCCCTACCCTTCTAGGGACCATATCCCTCTATTCCCATCCTATTCATGTATTTGCCCAGACGCCCCTTAAAAGTCACTATTGTATTTGCTTCCACCACTTCCCCTGGCAGCGAGTTCCAGGCACCCACTGTGTTAAAAAAAACAAGTGAAATTCAAGTAACATAGAAATCAAACAACATATGGTGAAACTGATTTGTTTAAAAGTTCTCTGGACAAACAACATGTTTTGACATACTTCTGTGAAACCATAAAACGTAGCAACAGAAGCAAACATTTGACCTATCAGATCTGCTTTGCCATTCAATTAGATAATAACTGATCTGATATAATTCTCAGTTCCACTTTCATGCCTTACAACCATCACCCTTGCTTCCCTCACTGATTAAAAATCTAACTACCTCAGCCTTGAACTTAATGACCCGGCCTCTACAGTAAAGAATTCCACAGATTCACTACCCTCTGAGAGAAGAAATCCCCCCTCATCTCTGTCTTAAATGGGTGACGCCTTACTCTGAGATTACGCCCACTGGTCCCATTCTCTCCCATATCTATCCTATCAAACCCCCTAAGAATTCTATAGGTGCCAGATTTTCTTTCTAGTGCATAATTTTATTTGTAAAATATTTCCACTGTTGCTGGCTTTATTTCTTGCTGCTTTGCTCCAGCAAGCTCCCAGTGATGTAAGAATCACCAAGGTCAATAACAGCCAGTGTGCACACTCTATAGTATTTACCACAAACTGTACCCAGTTCAATGTTGTTGCCACTGTGTTGGTGCGCACCAGTTTTTGCTAACATAGCATAGTACTCAATCTCTGTCTTTCTCAGGGCTGATGTGGAGATGCCACGTTGGACTGAGGTAAACACAGTAAGAAATCTCACAACATCTTTTGCTACCAAATAAACCTGTTGGACTTTAACCTGGTGTTGTGAGACTTCTTATTGTGTTTCTCAAGGCTGGACAGCTTTGTCAGCAAGAATAAGTAGTTTGGCTCTGCCTTGATGAATCACTTTCAAAATCCGTTTGTAGCTCAGCACATATTTTGCCAGATTTTAGAGCTGGGATGTCTGTAGGAAACCAAAACCTACACAAAACTCCATCATTCCGAATAATCATTTGTTGATAGGAACGTAAGAAATAGGAGTAGCAGTAGGCCATTCAGCCTCTCAAGCGTGCATGACCCACCATCAATACATGGCTTGATCTTCTACTTGAATTACACTTTCCTGCACCCTCCCCATATCTCTTGATTCCTGGAGAGATCAAAACATTTATTGACCTCCATCATCAATTTACTCAATGATGCAGCATCCGCAAACATTTATGAGTGAAGGAATGTCTCCTTACCTCAATCCTGAATGATATGGCACAGCATTAGGATAAGAGTTCTATGTTCCAAATTCCCCAGCCATGGTAATCAATGACTTGCATTTTATTTAGGCAGCAGTCCCGCTGTCGGGTTCGAAAGCTAGGTGTTGGGTGAGGGTGACCACACTTTGACAATCAGCCTGACCTGGGGCTGTATTTTCGTAGCTGCAGCCAATTAAATGGCTGGTAGCAGGACTGCTGTCTCTATTAAGAAAGGTGGCTTACCTCCAAAAATTGCTGGCCAATTCAGAGGGACCACCATCAGCATTGACCCTGGCTGTGTGTTGCACCTGCAGGTTGAGGACAAATTGATGGGCACGTGCATTCAAAGTCAAGAAAATAGGATCTGGAGACACTCGGCCAAGCCAGGTAGCTGCCAGAGAAATAATGGGGAAGGGTTTGCCAAGGGCAGCTGCTGCCACTGAGTGCCTGACAAGAAGGGATCCCACATCTGAAGCCTGCCTGGAGGCTACTAGGGTTTATTTGGTGGTCTCTCCTCCATGACAGAGGGCTTTACAATGCTGGTAGAATGTCAGCAGAGGCAGGAAGAGGGGCGGCACAATGGTTAGCACTGCTGCCTCACAGCACCAGGGACCAAGGTTCGATTCCTGGCTTGGATCACTATCTGTGTGGAGTTTGTACATTCTCCCCATGTCTGCATGGGTTTCCCACGGGTGCTAGAGTTCCCTCCCATAAGCCAAAGATGTGCAGGTTAGGTGAATTGACAATGCTAAATTCACCTCAATGTACCCGAATAGGCACCGGAATGTGATAACTGGGGAATTTTCACAGTAACTTCATTGCAGTGTGAATGTAAGCCTACTTGTGACTAATAAATAAACTTTACTTTTAAGGAGGGTCAATTAGACTAAAGGTAGGAAGGCTGTCCAGCACCCTCCTTTCTACCAGCTTTCATGATTCCAAGCCCATCCCCTAAAACCTAGTAAAATTCAGCACAAACTTTCAGTACCCACCCTGTGAGGCCTTGACAGAAAATGTTCTCAAATGTAAACATTCTAAAACATAATGTAATACTCTGTGCTACAACAGCTAAAATAGTTCTACACCAGCATTAGTAATTCTTTATCTATTACAATTAATCTAAAGCATTTCTGGAGCATTTGCTATTCTAATACAGAAAAGGCTTCCAAAAGGATTTAGGTTGGTTCGCCCTGAAAGCGAAAACCTCGTGTGAAATACAAAACAAATTGTTTTGTTACTTGTCTTCGTGTCATATTGCTCACAGGTATTCAATCTTTCGGCTAGGCGCTTGGGAATTAAATAACTTGCCTTCATTGAATTGTTCAAACATGCCAGTGTTTTTATTGAAATCATTGTGTCAGCCAATAATTTGCGCATTGGCTGACAATGAGCTGGAGGCAAGATAAGACTTAGGGCAGGGCACATCTACTTTACAGCAAACAAAATCCATTTACTTCACAGGAAACAGTGCCTATTTGAACAGTGCACTGCAGTAGTCTACAAAGTCTTTGTAAAAAGTGTCTCTATGAAAGTGCAATAACACTCACAACTTAAGTTTAAGTCTGATCCTCTATGCCTCCCACATCCCTCCCTTCCACAAGCCCACCTGGTTAAATTTTCTCTACTCTTCTCCCCTGCCCGAATCCTGAAACTTGCATCTTTGTCTAGTTCCTCTGACTCCCTCACTTCCTCTATGAGCCAAGCTTGTCCATGAGACTCATCTCCTGTTCCCTCAATCCTATTCCTACTAAACTGGTGGTCACCAACTTTCCCTCTTGGCTCCCACATTAGCTGATAATTGTAAACCATTCTCTCCATTCAGTACTGTCCCTCTCTCCTTACCATCACCCTCTCCTCAAAAACCACTGATTTTGTTATGAGCTTGTTAGAGACCAGACTTCAAGGTATATTATGCAGTTAGTCTAGGCATTAGGATGAGCATAAGGTGTTTCACTGCAGGTATGATACAAGAAATCCACTAGAAAGCTTTTATTAAAACAAACTTTATTTAAGAATGCAGAATATAACAAAAGGAAATAACATAAATTTACCAATTAAAATACTTAAACATGAAAAAGTCTAATTCTTAACAGCTAGCTTTCTCTATTGTTCCAATTTAGCAATGTCCCCCATAGACATAAATCGTTTCTTTAAATCCAGTTAGCACAGAAACCAAAAGTGCTTATATGGGTACTAGATTTCCAGCCTTTCAACACCTCAGGACAGAGATCCAGACAGTAGTTTAGACAGAAGGGTATAATTTCAAACAGCAGAAATCCCGACAAGTAACCTAGGACCCGATTTTACCATTTTGATTCTAAGTGCTGAATCTGGGTGGAATTCATATCCGACTTGGAAAACTGGTCTCAGGCTCCCCCATATGCACTTAGCCTGAAAAAAAATTTGCAGGCCTGAATTGTGTGGTGGGCGGAGCTTATTGTGCCTAAAATGCTGCAGCTCCAAGCGGAGCTCTGAACTGCGCGTGCGCAGTGAAAAAAAATTTGAAAAACGCGCCCCTGTCACATTGCGGATAAGGCAGCCCAGGACCAAAAAGCGGGAGTGATGGCCCCTGCAGACATCACCCCACTCCACAAAATAACTTTTTCCCTTATCCACCCACCTCCCCCCTCCCACGATGCAGACTGATTGCAACCCTCTCCCCCATTCCCCCCACCAATCGCCTGCGGAGTGGCAGTGATCTGCCCTTTCCCCGCCGATCGCCCACAGAGTGGCAGCAGATGCCCCCCCCCCGCATCCCCCACCAGAGATCCAGCTGGCCTCCCTTTCCCACCACCCCCCCCCACCCCACCAGAGAGCATTCAGGCCCTCCCAATCCCCACCAGAGAATGATCTGGTCTCCCTCCTCCCTCCCCCCCACCAAAGAATGATCAGACCCTTCTCCCACCAGAGAATGATCTGGCCAGCCTCTCTTCTCCCACACCACCACCCCCAACACCCCCCACCACCGATCTGAGTCAGAGAGCCGCTGGAAGCTCTGAACTTACCTTTTCAGAAGCTGGAGCGTCTGAAACGGACCTCTGCCGAGCAATTCTGTTTTACGCCGAATCTGGACGGGCGAACACGATGGTAAAGGGGGAAATGCAGGTAAAGTTGGGCGGGCAGGCCATTAATTCAATTTAAATGCCTGCAAATGCATTTAAATCGCCATTGCGCCCATGTTGGATGTGGTTCAGATCACAGCCGTTTTCGGGCCTTGGTAAAGTGGGCACCTGCGTGGATGCACCTCACGCCCGAGTTTTCATGCCCGAAAATGAGTGTGATGCAATGAGCAGCTCCCAGTCTCCAGATCTCAGACAGAAAAGAATAACTTCCTCTTCAACTTCTAGACAGCAACTTTCAATAAAAGATCCACTCTCAAACAGCAGAATCTCCGAGAAAGAGACTTATCGCCAAGAAGATTGCAGTATCCAATTTCAGAGAGAAGAAGAGAAAGGTACAGCTCTCTCTCAACTCAAAGCAGCATCACCTAAACATGCTTGGTGTAGGCCTAAGCTCCACTGAGTCATATGACTTTATCTAATCAAGTCCTACACTGCAAAACCCTAAAGGAACAATGAAAAACAACAGAGCAACATTAGTCCAGATGAAAACAAACATTCCAGTAATTAGAAGTAATTATGCTGTTGAAGTAACAATACAGAGTTGCTGGATATAAACAAAATGGCACTGGTAACAAAAAACTGATCCTGCACAAGAATCATGACTAAAATTCAGTTTTTAAAGGCACAAGCTCAAAGACTACAGTCTTTCTAGTGTAATGTCTTTATTGAACTGAATGTAACATGGCTGCCCCCAGAAATTCCCTTATGGTAGAGGTCACATGATTATGACTATCCAAGTAGGATCTTTAGTACATGTTTGCATTTCAAAACCAAAACATCCCACTTTTTGTAAAAAAACAGCAGACAATTTTGTATGCATTATCATGTGCAGGAACACTGAGTTGCCCACTATCCCACCACTGTTATCATGTGTTCTGGAACAATTCAGTTACCACCAGGAGAGATAATCATGTGTGAATCATATGCGTCAGACTTAATTGTTGTTTTTTTGTGATTAAATGCATTAGGCATTGTTCACACAAATGGAGGCCCTCCTATCTTGCAAGTCCTGATCTTGTGCTGCAGTGTTGTCTCACTCCTTCGATGGAATTTTCCAGTCCCGCTGACGTCTATGAAGTTTTATGTGCCCTACACTCTGCGCCACAGCGTACATGACACAGGGGTCACCATCAGTGGAACCAGGAAAGGCCGGAAGATTTTGGTGCTTATCTCAACAAAAGTGCATCTGCCACCCATGGATTCTGCCTTTCACCAGTAGGTGCTAAGAAACACTTTTTGGCTAATTCCTTTCTTATTTTATTGAAAGCAATTGGCAACTTAGCACACCTACTAATTCAATCAACTCTGCCTTTTCCTCTGTTTTTTTTAAATTTTACTTTTTAACTAAAACAGTTTAACCCCTTCAATAAGCTATTTAACCCTTTCAATCCTTCCTTTTGGCCCTTGGCCTAGCCCAAAGTGTCCAACTCAGTAATATTGTCCTTTTTATTATGCTCTGCTGCCTATGGATACTGGCCAGGTATCGAGCTTGGGTTATGAAGTGTTACAAAGAGTTACACCATCTCTATGAATTGGCCTGGTAATATGGGTTCTTGCGCCTTTTGTTTATTCCCCACATTGCCAAAATTCCTCTTCTTCTGCCAATTCTCCTGTGACCTTCTGGTGCAATAAACCAAGTACATTAAGTACAGAACAAATACCAACTGGGCGATAAACTTGGGAGAAGATCCTAATCCATGCATGCACTTGCAACCCCAATTCCACAAGTCTTCCCATCATGTGGTGTAGTCAGTTTGTTTGCTATCGTCCATCATTGTTACAACCTGCTGCAGTAATGTGTTGTGCATTCTTTGCACTCATTTCATTCCTTCAAGGATGACCATAATCTGACAGTTGTGGGATCACTTTAGTTCCATTGTGGCCCATAAGCCTTCCATAGTTCAGGTGCTGCTGTATCAAACCTGCACCTTGCCTCTTGAATTAAATATTAGGTGTGGACGCACAAATGTAGATGTTTCTATAACTACAACTATCTAAAATAGTCCCACCATCGTCCCTTCTATTTCTACCATGCATGGTGAAATGTTAAATTTCACATAATAATTCCACCTAATTACCTCAACATTTTCTTCTCTGTATGATGCTTTAATGAGTGTTAATTTTGGTATGACTGGGATTGCTATAATAATGCCAATTAACATATTATTCAAAATACACTTAGCATCAGTTTTCTACATACCCATTAGACCCCTGAGTTAGCAATCAGTCAAACCTTAATTCTTGTGTCACCATAGGTTAAACAAGTATGCATTTGTTACCCACGGGAGCACATCTCCCTCATGGATTTGTCTCAAGTTTTCCTGTGTCTGCTCAAGCATCCATGACCCATAGGTGCTGTAGCCATCATTCTGGGCTGCCTTCCATGAGGCATCATGTCCAATATTAATGAATTCACTAAGGTTCCCTGGGTGACTTTCCCATATGGTTGCCAAGGCCTGCATTGTCTGGGCCAGGTCTCAGTCCATACTGAGTTGTCCGATCTAGATTTTCTCTTCCTTGTGCAATAATTTTCAACATTGAGGACTTCATTCATGGACTTTGTAGTTCACATTGGACAAACCAGTCAAATCATTTACTAAACTGCGCTGAACACCAAAGTGATAAGCCTATATCTTAAATAGTTAGGACTATGGGTGCCAGTTCATGGAGTACATTATCCTGTTAGACTTTATTTTCTCTTACTGACACTAATCTGGTCACCAGACCTGCTCCAGTTCCAGGCAGGGTGGCACAGTTCATCTGTTAGGCCCCATGTCGCGTTGTCTTCTGTTCCTCCTCAAGCCATCTGATGTGTGCGGATACAAATGTGATCTGTATTCCATGTGTCAGGGCCCATGTTTCAACCTGTAATAATATAGTTAGTTTCCAAAGTTCTTCCTGCTGCTTGTGTAAAGTAATCAAGTAATAAACTATTTTACTTTTGTTCAATTTCAACGATCATCCTATCTCCTACAGTGAGTATATGCCTGAGGCAGCACAGTGGCGTGGTGGTTAGCACAGCGCAAGGGACCTGGATTTGATTCTGGCCTTATGTGACTGTCTGTGTGGAGTTTGTATGCTCTCCCTGTGTCTGTGTTGGAATCCTCCAAGTGCTCTGGTTTCCTTCCATAGTCCAAAAATATGCAGGGGTTAGGTGGATTAACCATGGTAAATTACCCAATAGTGTCCAAAAGATTGTAGATTAGGTGGATTGACGATGATAAAGGTACAGGACTACAGGGGTAGAGCTGAGGGGATGGCCTGGGTGGGATGCTGTATCGAAGAGTGAGTGCAGACATAGAACATAGAACACTACAGCACAAACAGGCCCTTCGGCCCACGAGTTGCGCCGATCACATCAACACCTACCAATCCATAGACCTATCTATAACCCCCAATCCTACTAAATCCCATATACTCATCCAGAAGTCTTTTAAAAGACCCCAGCGAGTTCGCCTCCACCACCACTGACGGCAGCCGATTCCATTCACTCACCACCCTCTGAGTGAAAAACTTACCCCTAACATCACTTCTGTACATGCCTCCCCACACCTTAAATCTGTGTCCTCTCGTAGCGACCGTTTCAACCCGGGGAAATAGCCTCTGAGAATCCACCCTATCTATTCCTCTCAACATTGTATAAACCTCTATCAGGTCGCCTCTCAACCTTCGTCTCTCCAGGGAAAAGAGTCCCAGCTCCCTCAACCTATCTTCATAAGGCATGCCTCCCAGTCCAGGCAACATCCTTGTAAATCTCCTCTGTACCCTTTCAATAGCTTCTACGTCCTTCCTATAGTGAGGCGACCAGAACTGCGCACAGTACTCCAAATGAGGCCTGACAAGGGTCTTATAAAGTTGCAGCATTACCTCCCGATTCCTAAACTCAATCCCTCGATTAATGAAGGCCAGTACACCATACGCCTTCTTGACCACATCCTCCACCTGCGAGGCCGATTTAAGAGTCCTGCGGACACGGACCCCAAGATCCTTCTGCTCTTCAACACTACTAAGACTCCTGCCCTTGATAGTGTACTCATTCATCCCATTGGTTCTGCCAAAATGGACGACTACACATTTATCCGCGTTGAAGTCCATCTGCCACTTCTCCGCCCAGTCCTGTATCCTATTTATGTCCTACTGCAACTTTTGACATCCTTCCAGACCATCCACAACACCACCAACCTTCGTGTCATCAGTGAACTTACTTACCCATCCCTCCACTTCCTCATCCAGGTCATTTATGAAAATGACAAACAGCAAGGGTCCTAGAACAGATCCCTGGGGCACTCCACTGGTGACCGACCTCCATGCAGAAAAAGACCCATCCACAACCACTCTCTGCCTTCTGCAGGCAAGATGTGGGTATGCCGGCGTTGGACTGGCGTAAACACAGTAAAAAGTCTGACAACACCAGGTTTTAGTCCAACCTATTTATTTGATAATATACTCACTAGCTTTTGGGGTTACCCCGACGAAGGTCACCTGACGAAGGGGGTAACCCCGAAAGCTAGTGAGTATATTATCAAATAAATAGGTTGGACTAAAACCTGGTGTTGTCAGACTTTTTACTGTGTTTCTGCAGGCAAGCCAGTTCTGGATCCACAAGGCCAAGGCCCTTGGATCCCATGCCCTCTCACCTTCTCAAGAAGTCTTGCATGGGGGACCTTATCAAACGATGGATCAGTTTCAGAGAGGGGAAAAGAAAGGTACAGCTCTCTTTCAACTCAAAGCAGCATCATCTAAACAGCAACTAAGCTTGAATTCTTTGTGTAGACCTAAGCTCCATCCAGTCATATGACTTTACCTAATCAAGTCCTACTCTGCAAAACCCTGAAGGAACAATTAAAAACAACAGAGCAGCATTAGTCCAGATTAAAACAAACGTTCTACTAATTAGAAGCAATAACAACACAGGGTTGTTGGATAAACAAAATGGCATCGGTAATAAACTGATTCTGCACAAGAATCATGAATAAACTTCAGTTTTTAAAGGCACAAGCTCAAAGACTACAGTCTTTCAGGTGTAATGTTTTTATCGAACTGAACGTGGGGTGGCACAGTAGCACAGCTGCTGCTTCACAGCTCCAGGGTCCTGGGTTTGATTCTTGGCTCGGGCCACTGTCTGTGTGGAGTTTGCACGTTCTCCTTGTATCTACGTGGGTTTCCTCCGGGTGCTCCAGTTTCCTCCCACAGTCCAAAGATGTGCGAGTTAGGTTGATTGGCCATGCTAAGAAATTGCCCCTTAGTGTCCAGGGATGCGTAAATTAGAGGGATTAGTGGGTATAATATATGGAGGTAGGGCCTGGGTGGGATTGTGTTTGGTGCAGACTCGATGGGCCAAAGAGCCTCTTTCTGTATTGTAGAATTCTATGGATCTTTTTCCCCAGCTATTTGATTCTGTGTTCTGTACTCCTTTATGTTCTGTTGTTTTTTCACTTCTTGTCCTAAGGAATTTTAATTGTTCCTTCAATATTTCCCAACCCTGTCTTTAGTAGATCCTATATTGTCAGTACCCATCAGTGTTCTGTCTGGGAGTCGCATTGCTCTCCTGGTCATTAGTTACATAGAAACATGAAAACATAAAAATTGCAAATAGGGTAAGCCAATTGGCTCTTTGAACTTGCTCTACTATTCAATATGATCACGGCTGGTCCACGATCTCAACTCCACGTGCCAGCACTCTCCCCGTACCCCTTGTCACATTCAGAGTCTGGAAATCTATCTCTTTCTGACTTGTATTCAGTGGCAAGGCATTTACAGCCTTCTGTGGTAGAGAATTCCATAGGTTCGCCACTCTGAGTGAAGAAATATCGCTTCATCTCAGTCCTGAATGGTCTATTTAGTATCCTGAGAATGTGAACCTTTCTTCCAGACACTTCTACCAGAGGGAACAACATCTCTGCGTCTAGTCTGTCCAGCTCTGTCAGAACGTTATATGTTTCAATTATATTCCCCCTCATTCTTCTAAATTCCAGTGAGTACAGTCCCATTCAACCCAATCTTTCCTGATGTTCCAAGAATCAGTCTGCTTAACATTTGCCACAGTCCCTCAATGGCAAGTATATCCTTTCTTAGATGAGGACATCAAAACTGCACACAGTACTCCAGGTTTGGCCTCACCAAGGCTATGTACAGCTGCAGTAAGACATCCTTGTTCCTGTACTCAAGTCCATTTGCAATGAAGGCCACATATCATTTGCCTTCTTAACTGCTTCCTGTACCTGCATACTTGCTTTCAGTGGCTTGTTTACTAGGGCATCGAGGTCCCTTTGTACATCAACATTTCCCAATCTATTACCATTTAAACATTACACTGCCATTCTGTTTCTCCTTTTGAAGTGGATAACTTCAAATTATCCAGTTTATACTGCATGTGCTATGTACTCGTCCAAATCACCCTGAAGCCTCTTTTAAATTTATTTATAAGTGTCACAGTTAGGCCCACATTAACACCGCAATGAAGCCACTGTGAAAATCCCTGAATTGCCACACTCCGAAGCCTGTTTGGGTACACTGAGGGAGAATTTATCATTGCCAATACATCGAACCTGTACATCTTTGGACTGGACTGTGAGAACAAACTGGAACACCTGGAAGAAACTTATGCAGATAAGGGGAAAACATGCAGACTCCACACAGACTCTGGCATTTATTGGATTTCAGTCTCATTAATATCTGCCTCACTATATTACTTGCAAGTTTACTCTCATACTCACTATTTTCCCTTCTTAATCAATCTCTTTGTCATTCTTTGCTTAACTCTGAACTGCTTCCAATCCTCAAGCTTGCTAATTTTTCTAAAAACTTTGTATGACTCCTCTTTGAATCTAAAGCCATCCTTAATTTATTTTGTAAGCCATGGTTGGGCCACTTGTGTTTTTGCACTGGAAAGGAACATATAACTGTTTCAAAAATTAACCATTGCCTATCCACTATCATGCCATTTATCATGCCATTTATTCCCCAATCTATCTTGGTCAACGCATGCCTCTTACCTTCATGCAACTTAATGCCCATCATTTTGTTAATTATTGCTCTAAGTTGCATGAACATGGCAGATAGCAATCCACCCCTCTATTCATTTTTAGCTTTTACAGCTTTTTTCAAAGTTCTGTTCATTCTCTCCACCATTTGTGAACTCTGGAGATGATAGGATATATGGAACCTTTGTTTGACCTCTAACAACTGGCATTCCACTTTCACTGCCTTGCTGGTAATGTGTGTTCCCTGATCACTATCTATTTGCAAGGGTGCTCCCCATTAGGATATTCTTTCTGTGAGGTGGTCTGGAGTTCAAAATCCATTGAGACCAATAACCTCGGAGCTATTAAAATATCTGGCAATAGTGGTCTCATAGAGTGGCGGGGGGGGGGGTCGTCCTTACCATTTTTGAGTCAGCCCCAGGAAAAACTCTTAGAATTGTTGTTCTGTCAGTCCATTTCTTGAATCTGTTTCCCTATTAAGCCTATGATCATAGACCTTGGTCCTCTTCTTCAGCCAAAAATCAAGACTGCAGTGGCCCTGTTTTTTACAATTATGGCATTCCCGCATTTTTTGGCAAAATGTCCATTTTGTTGAGCAATGATTGTTGTCACAGTTGCTGCCATTGGCCTCTTGCTGATAACTTTATCATTTTCTTGAACCATGATCATCTTAAGATTCTCTTAAATTCTCTAATTCCAAAGTCTCAGGAGATAGCCAGATTATCAAGTTCAGTTCTCTTAAAAGTTCATATGTTGTCTGTTTTTCTTCTATATTCCTTATTTCCTCATGCCACTTTAAATCTGCAATAGTCACCATATTTTTTGATTCAGTTTGCCTGAAGAGACTTCACAGTCCATAAAGTATCCTCATGATATTTTAAAAACTGAAATCAAACATTTTTATTTGATTCCAGGCATTAACATGCTTTGTTTCTTTCTCTTATTCCCCTTAAACCTTTAATTTTCTCAAAAGTTACCTGCTAAATTGTGCCTTTCTCTCCACTTTAAAATGATATAATTCAGCAGTCTGACAGCTAATGGAAAGAGTTAACTTTCCTGCAGGGGCAGAGCTAAATATTCTTGGAGGCACGCAACTTAGTATGATATTTGTAAAGATCTAAATGTCATACTTTTCTCTCCCATTCTAATTTCTATAAATTTTTCCCAAGGAACTCAACACAACAAATATAAAACTTTTACTAGCAATAGCGTAAAAATAGAACATTCAACTAATTTGCTACATTGTAACTTTAACTGACTCAGCAATCACAACAGTCTCAGCTAAATACAAATGTAAAGAAGCTTATCCATGATCTCTCCAAGTCCTTTTTAAAATCAATACTTTTCAATCTTGATTCGAATCTTTTCATTCCACTTGAAGTATCCCCCGCTTCTTATTCACTTCAAAAGAGTGATCGACTTGAACTATTCCTTGACTCCGCGATCCAAGTCCGCCCGTTGGTTAAGAGGGTGGAGTTTTTCTGTTTCTCGGAATCGTACCAGGCGAGGGCGGATCATGCAAATGTCCATTGACCTCAGGCAGAATTTTCTGGTCTTGGAGTGAGCGTGGCTGGAAAATCCCATGTATCATTTCACAGGAATGTCCAGATACTATAGAGACAGGAGCTGGTGTCTTCTCAGATGGAAAGGGGGGAGTACATGGCTGAAGGGGCTACGAGAGTGCTGGGTTCTATTACTGGTTTTAAGACAGACCAAGGACTGGGTTTCCCCTGGTAACCACAGAAGGAACTGTACTTTTCCTTATCAACCTGCTTTCCAGCTCTCAGTGACCTAGTTTAAAGTCCGCAAAATATCTTTTCACAGAAAGTGAATGGTACAAAGACTTGTTTCTAACTCAAACATTGCTTTGTTTGCCTACACTTTCCTTTAGTCCAACTTATAATCCTCGTTGTGTGGGGTTTTAACTCAAAGTGCTGAAATATAGGGGAACAATAAACACATTAAAGTTCACACACATAAATTTTTCATTGCACATACTTTAGCCCAATGCAGTATTTGCTGTCTGCACATCTTTATTTTTAATCTTTTGATGTAATGCCAGGAACCTCAAAATGGTACTCCCCCGCCCTCCCCCCAGCTCCCAATCAAGGTCCATGGTATCTTGCCCCCCCATCCTCCTTGTCTCAAAGCATTACTTATCACAGTCTTGTCAATGTGACCCACCGTATGGCTTGATAGACCCTTCTGGTTCTGTCTCATGTCATTGCCATGACTCCCCATATAATTTCACTCCCCAATACAGTTCTATCTTTCTTCAAGACTGTTTGAGACTTCCCCACCGATCGCTTGACTCCCCATCACAGTTCCATCTTAGTCCATGTCAAATTTGTAATCCAACATATAGTTGGTTTCCCCAAACATACCATGCCCGTATGGTTTGTTCCCCTCATCCAATTCTCTCACGGTGTGCCTCCTGTCCTGAGTCCTCCTTTAAATTTTTTGATACTCGGCCAGGCCTTTACTCAGGTAGGCTGGGTGATAAATAAATATACTCACTAATATGCAGTGCCGATCCAATTAGTCGATACAAGTATCCAGCCAACTGAGCCACAACTGTTGTGGGCAGCAGTTCAATCACCACCAGGAGAGACTCAGGATCAGGTTTCAAAGCTTTTATTCTGATGTATGAAGGGAGGGACAATTTCAGACAATCTAAGACTGACTCAGATGTTTACATTAAAGTCACCTCCTTTATACATAGTCACATGCACATATTACTAATCTTTTACTTGCAATCATACGTCTCAGACTTAATTGTCGTTTCTTATGATTGAATGCTTTAGGCATTATTCACAGGAATGAAGACCGCCCTCTCTTGTATGCCCTGACATTGTGCTGCCGAACTGATTTGTCTCACTCCTTATCTTGACTAAAACACATTTGCTACCCATTGATTCTGCCTTTCACTACTTGGTGCCAAGAAACACTTTTAACGAATTATTTTCTTGTTTGGTTTTATTTAAAGAAATTAACTTCTGAACACACCTTCTAATTCAATCAAATCTGCCTTTGCCCATGTTGCTTTATTTTGCTAAATGATACTTTTCAACTAGAATCATTTAACGCTTTTAGTAAATTGTTTAAGCCTTTCACATGCATTAACAAACTACTTGTTATTCACATCGGTCTCTATATGTGCATTGCACACAAAGTTATTAAATTGTGCAGGTCTCTTAATGATAGGTATGTATGTTGTCATTGGCTGTTCATTTGGACGATGTTCGTTCCCCAGGGAATATTGTTCCTGTGGCATTTATTCTAACTGTTGTTAGCCCATTTCTATTGCATTGGATCTCTGGCAGTGATGGTTGTCCTGCACCCTGTGCAGCTGATGAGACCTCATCTTCCTGATCAGCTGTTTGCAGTGAAGGAATAACTTTACTAGCTATGTATTTATGCCAGTATATTTGGTCATTCCTTTCTATAGTGTACGATTGAGGTGACAGCTAATCTACACTTGTCCCAAGTTGCTGACCCCTCTTGAAAGCATTGAAGGGTTTGTATCCTGACTGGTTCTTCAATGCTTAATTCTGCCAAAGGTTTGGCAGCTTTATGAAATGAACTTTGGCTTTCTGCCGTTTCATCTTGATTTCACCTGTTGCTAAGTTTGGTTTTTTTATGGTTTAGTTCCGAAATTCTGAAGTGTTCTGTGGAGCCCACCTGGGTCATAAAATTTGCCTCTTGAATTTGGCTAGGACAAGAATGATATGTTTCACTTCAGGTATGATTCAAACGATCCACTAGGGAGCTTTTATTAAATAAACAAAGTTTATTTGAGAATATAGTTAACATGTATAGTAAGAAAATTAGCAAGAATTTTATCATTTACAAACAAGAAACAATCATGATAATGTATAACTCTTCACAAAGACATCTACAATGTTCTAATCAAACCAATCCCATAGACAAAACACTGTTTTCACAGGTTTAACACAGCACAGACTAATGCTCATGTGATACTGGAAATTGAGTCCTTTGGTTGAAGTCTGCTGTTCTCTGTATTCACTCCTGACAGTTTGAAGACATAACAGGTTCCTAAAACATGAGAGAGACTCTGGTCCAGCCCCCAACAACAGCAGATTTTAACACTTCAGGAAAATAAGATCTTGTTTCAGCTAACCAACAGAATTTTCGTTGCAACAGGGAGAGAGAGAAAATACTACTTTTTAGCTTGCTGTCCCTTCTAAAATGAAAACTCAAACCTGTAGCTCCATACTGGAAATGAAAAGAAAACTTCCAAAAACACACGAATCCCAGAGTAAACACAAGCAGCCCTATTTAAATCACTTAAGTAGTAATAAAAGGACATTTCCAGTCAAGTTGGCAACAATGGTATCAGTGAAGCTGTGAGCTAAGAAACCACTGAAGCTCCGAGAGCTGCAAAAATCATGATTTTTTTTTAAAAAAAGCTTTCTTAAAGGTACGCTAATATCACAGCTTCAGTAGTTTTTTTACTACAGAATAGCGTGGGTGCAACATGACATTAGTCTCTAAAGTGGACTACTTTTCATGCCTTCATTCAGTGTGTTTCTCCACTTGAGGATTGCTTTGTATACATCTGTGCTAAATTTGCTTGACTTCTTGATGATTCCTTTAGTGATTTTCACTGCTGTCTCAGCCTTTCCATTTAATTGAGGATAGTGTGGAGATGGTTATATAGTGTTGAATTTCCCAATCATTTGTGAGGCAGCAAAATTCTTCATTTGTGAACTGAGGATCATTGTCACTCATCACAAAGTCTGGAATGCTGTAACGACTGAAGAATGCTTTCAAGCATTCTACTATCTTTCCTGTCATTATGGAAGTCAGCTGGTTGCCTCCCATTGTCACAATAGTAATCTGCAATGACAAGATAATCGGTTCCCTCTATACATTGCTCTAGCTGATGTTTTACAACCTTTGTCTTCCTATACACGCCTATTACTTCCTTGAGAATAAGTTTTGCCTCTCAGTAGAATTGGTCTCACTATCAGGTCTCCTATGATTGAGACAATATCTTAATGAGATGACCTTTTAGTTGCCCAAATTCACATGATTCCCCAAGCTGTGTTACTACAGTCAAACACTGATCAATGGATTTTTTCACCTAATGCCCTAATGTTGAACGCATTTAATTTATAAATTACATTCACTTGGGTTTCAAAGCATGCTGTCAAAGCTTTTAAAATGTCTATAGGCTATTGTTTCTCTTCAAATAGATTTAGGGTGGAATATAATTTGTAGCAGTCTCTGTTGAGAAGTTAAAAGTATTGCTGTTTGTATTAGTCTGGCTTGTTAACCTGTTGCAATCTCACAGCTTTGCCATTGCAAGTGGAAGAATTGCCAGTTCTGCCATGTTTTTCCTCCCATTTTGGCAGGAGCCGGGAGTGCAGAATTTACAACCATTTTTGTCTCACCGAATATTTGACCTGCAGCATTTGGCTTGTGTCAACTTATCCTTGTCTGTGTTTTTTTTTCCCCAGCAGCTTTTAGTAGATTGGAACATTTCAGTAACTGTGGCTTCTCTTACAGGTTTTCAAAACTCAATCTCAGCTCCACTTCTGACACCATGTTATGAACTCAAAGACTACAATCCTTCTAATTTAATGTCTTTATTGAACTGAATGTAATATGGCTGCCCTCAGACATTCCCTCATGGCAGAGGTCTCATTACTATGGCCAGCCAGCTAGGATCTTTAGTACACAATTGCATTTCAGAACACAAACACATTCCACCATCCTAAGCCTAACCCCTATCTCCAATCTTACTTTCTTTTTCAAATTATTTGAATGTGCTGTCACCTCCCAAATCTATTCCCATCTTTCCTGGAACTCCACATTTGAATCCCTTCAATCCGTTTTTGCCCTTGCACATGATTCTTATCAATGTCACAAATTACATCTTCCTAGATGTATGGCAAGGGTAAAATTTTCTTCCTCGCCCTTCTTGGCCTGTTCATTTATCCAATTCCCTTTTAAAAGCTCCAATCTACAGAACTTGGGTCTACATACTGACCGTGTGGTCATCATTCCTACTAAGACACTCATGGACAGATGTAACTGCAGTTGGAAGATTGATCATGACAAGCTCAAGTAGACCTATTCCTCTTATTGGTTCTCACAATCTGCCACAAGCCCTATCTGGTAGTGCATTCTTCAATACTCAGCCAATTCAATCAGTAGTGTCACTACCAAGGTATTTTTAGTGGTGGATTTTAAAGGTCCCACCCAAAGTAGACTCTATGTCCTTGCTACCCTAACTGCTTCTTCAGTACTGACCAATACTTAAGAAAGAAAGGAATTACAAAGATGTGGGACCTGACCTGATAGGTGAAATGGTTTCCTTATATGCTGTAGTAATCTCGGATTCAATGTTTTTTTGCACTGAGGGATCCTCCATTTAATTATGTGGCACTACTGCAAGGCAAAATGGGATAGGTTCACTGCAAATCTGGTAGCATCCATGAGATGTTGAGGGCCATAAACAGTAGCAGAATTATATTTTTCCACAATCTGTAACCTCATGGCTGACATACCTTTCACTCTACAATGACCATCAGAGCAGGGGATAAACTCTGATTTGTTAAGAGTGTAGAAAAGCACACCAGGATAAGCTGCAGGTGTTTCTAAGAATGAAGTGCCAGCATGGCAAAGCTACAACACAGGATGGGCACAAGCGGAAGAAGTCTACTCTAGACAGACTTATGGAAGCTCGCACCCAATTTATCTGGGGTATGGTAGCTTAGTAGCTATATTACTAGACTAATAATCTTCAGAACTAATGATGCAGAGTCATGAGTTTAAATCAAAATGGGGAACTTAAATTAAATTAATTAAATAAATAAAATCTGGAGTTAAAAACTAAGCCAGGACTTTCCAGACCCATCCATTGTGGGACTGGGGAATCTCAGTTCTGGTATCAGTAATGGTAACCATGAGGGACTCAATAGGGTGAATGCTGAATGGATATTTCTCCTTACCGGAGAGACTAGGGGGCACAGTTTAAAAAGTTAAGGGGTCTCTGATTTAAGTCATGATGTAGAACTCTCCACTCACCTGATGAAGGAACAGCGTTCCAAAAGCTTGTGACATTTACTATCAAATAATCCTGTTGTTATTTAACCTGGTGTTGTGAGACTTCTTTCTCTGATTTAAGAGGGATGAGGAGATATTTTTCTGTCAGAGAATTTGTGTTGATCTATGGAACTCTCGTCCCCACAGAGTACTGAAGGTTGGGATATTGAATGTTTTTAAGGCTGAATCAGATAGATTTTTGACTGACAAGGGAGTCAAAGGGTAAAAGGGGTTGACAGGAAAGTAGGGACCACAATCAGATTAGCCATGATTGTATCAAATGACAGGGCAGGCTCAAGGAACCAAATTGGCTTACTGCTGTTGCTAATTAAAAACGATTATTAAAAAGATGGAGATTTTCCTTTTGTATGAGTCATGCCAAAACAACCAGAGAGGTTCAATACTTCTAATTCTTCCAACAGCAATGAAAGCAATTTAAAAATGAAGTGTTGTTAAAAAATAAAGCACACTTGAATGTAGGCATGCATTCCTTTCGTGCCTGTCGAACAAAAAAAAATGACTCTTATACACTATTCTTATCAAAGTGGAACTGGCATTGCCTTATATGGTAATCATTTGTTGCATTCTGAGTAAACTTCAATAAGTGCTTATCAATAGCACAATCAACATTCATCCATAGGTCATCAACACTGTCAGCAGGTCACTTACGTCCAAGTCTTCTTGTTTTGTTACTATTTTGATGATATTGTATTGGCAGGACTTCAAATCTTGTCTCTATGGCTGAATATTAAATACATTGGCTGTTGCTAGGTTGAGTTGTCTTTCTCTCTCTCTCTCTCTCACATACACTCTGTGATAGTTGCTCAATGGGTAACATCTTCTTCCGCTTTTGCTTTAGTTAATCAGCAGCACAGACTAACATCCATATTCTGTAACTGCCTCTGGTATATCAATATGCCCTACTGTTTAAAATTTGTGTTGGTTATTTAAACTTCTTTCACTAGAGTGATTTATACCCCTCTTTATAATTAATAATCCTGGCTTTCTTTCAGTGCCCTGGCTAACTCCTTATCTTTCCTTATATTTTCCCTATTTCATATTGCCTTCCTTACATAGTATAATAGTGTTTAAAATTACTGGTGCTAGCACTTGCGGTATCACTAATCCCATCTGAAATAACCTAACTCATGGGTATAATTCCATACCTAGTGGGTTCTATTTATGATCGAGAATTTTAATGTCTTCCTCTATCCCTTATCATTATGGAACAAGCTTCTTGTTTTGTAGATTATTCACTTCAAAGTAATTGATAAGGGAGGTACATAATGCCTAATATGTGATAGTACCTTCATGGTTTCACCCTCCAGTGGCAATTACTTCTGTTAGTTTGTGATGGTGTACCAACGCCCCACCATTTTCTTCTTAAGGTGTATACAAAACAATTGTAACACAAGATTCAAGCACAAGGACTGCACAAAGGTTATAAAATATGCTTCATTTATTCAAGTGGCATCAGAACTACATAAACTCCCAAGGAAAAGTTTAACTTCAAGGAACAATCTGTTGTCCAGCTCTCTGCCTATTCATGGTTGCATCTTCTCACTAAAATGACTCACCAGTCTTGATCTGCTGCACCAGCTTGTGACTGCAGTCATGCTCTTCTCTCTCTCCACAAGGCTTCTGGTGCCTCCTTTTCTTCTTGGGTCCTCTCTTCAGTCTGCACTCTGAGTAGAGGCTCCACCCCCAGTTTTCATTGTTCTCCGGAGCAGTGTACCTGGTGGCTCTGGCTTTGGTGAGTACTGGATTTACTCTGAATCACTTTCTGACTGCAGTTCCGGTTCGCGGGGTTTGTGTGAGTGTATTTTACTTCCGTACCGGAAGTTAGGCGAGGGGATTGTCGGGAAGGGGGAGCGGGGGGTATAAAAAGGAGGTAGCAGCATACAGCGGGCAGCGTCGGGAGCGGACAGCGGAGTGAGTGGGAGCTGAGTGAGAAGGGTTTTGGCTCGCTGGGCTTAGGCGAGAGTAGGCTTAGAGAAGGTGAGTTGCAGTTTTTCAACTTTGACACATACAAACCCAAGGGAGGTTGGGACATGGCAGGGGCTATGGGGAGGAACATAACCTGTGTTAGGTGCCACATGTGGGAGTTTTTGGTGGCATCACGTCTCCCGAAGGTCCACATCTGTGTTAAATGTTTAGAGTTGCAGTGCTTGAGGGCCCGGGTCAGGCAACTCGAGGGGCGTTTGGAGGATGCGTTTCTGGTCTGGGAAAATGAGGAGATAATGGCTAGGAACCATGAGCAGGAAGAGCTGAAGAGCAGGATGGGTGGACGACTGTTAGGCGGAAAGAGAGGAAGGAGAAGAATAGTCATGGTCCTCAGACCTCCCCAGTGGCCCCCAAAGATTCATCAACAGGGGCACAAAAGGATAGGCAGGAGGGCCAAAATGACTTAGAGGCACAGAAGGGGGCTGGCAATGTGATAGTGGTAGGGGATGGGAGGGTCCAAGGCATTGACAGGAGGTTCTGTGGGCAGAGGCGTGACTCCAGGATGGTGGTCTGCCTCCCTGGAGCAGGGGTACAGGAAAGGGTAGAGGGAATTTTGAAAGGGGAGGGGACCCAGGCAGAGGTAATAATACACGTAGGGGAGAGGGACATAGGAAGGAGGAATAGGGTAGATGTACGTAGGCAATTTAGGGAGTTGGGGTCCAAACTGAGGAGCAGGACCTCCAGGGTGGCACTCTCTGGGTTGCTGCCCAGTACCAGCAGGGCTAGGAATGACGAGATCATGCAGCTGAATGCATGGTTGAGGGATTGGTGCAGGGTAGACCACTGGGAGGTATTTATGAGAGAAGGGCAACTGTATAGGAGGGGTGGGGAGAATTTGAATGGGAGAGGGACAAGTGTCTTGGCAGGGAGGTTAGCTGGTGTGTTTAGGAATGGTTTAAACTAATAGAGAGGGGGGGTGGGGATGTGACTGATAGCTCATTAGACACTGGGGCCGGGAGTGAGTTGGGTGAAAGGAAAATTATCAGGGAGAAGGCGGTTCCGAGGGACACTGGTGGGTTGGACTGTGTCTGTTTCAATGCGAGGAGTGTGACAGGAAAAACAGATGAGCTTAGGGCCTTGATGTTTGTGAGGAAGTTAGATGTGGTGGCAGTAACGGAGACATGGTTACGTGAAGGTCAGGACTGGCAGCTGAATGTTCCTGGGTATAAGTGTTTTAGGTGTGACAGAGGGGGGTTGAAGAGAGGTGGAGGGGTGGCACTGTTAGTAAAGGAAAACATCACAGCAGTGCAGAGGGAGGATAATATGGAGGAGTTAGGGATTGAGTCGCTGTGGGTGGAGTTGAGGAATAAAAAGGGAGAGATTACGATGCAAGGGGTATACTATAGGCCACCCAACAGCCCGAGGTCAGTGGAGGAAGGTATTTGCAGAGGCATTTTGGATAGGTGCAGAAAGAATAAGGTGGTTGTAGTGGGTGACTTTAATCTTCCTGGGGTGAATTGGAAGGGGCCTAGAGCAGGGGGTACGGAGGGAGAGGAGTTTGTAAAATGTGTGTTGGAAGGGTCCCTGGAGCAGTATGTAACTAGCCCGACTAGGGAGGGGGCTATACTGGATTTAGTGTTGGGTAATGAGCCGGGGCGGGTGGTTGAGGATGAGGTAGGCAAACATGTGGCTAACAGTGACCACAAGTCCGTCTACTTTAGGATAAAAATGGAAAGGGATGAGTGCCGGCCAAACGGGAGGGTGCTGAACTGGGGGAAGGCGAGCTATAGCCGGATTAGGAGGGAGCTGAAGGACACTGATTGGGAGGGACTGTTAGCTGGCAAGTCCATGGGTGGCAAGTGGGAGGCTTTTAAGGGCAAACTGAAAATGTTGCAGGAAAGGCACGAGCCGGTTAAGCGGAGGGATGGGAAAGGTAGGATTAGAGAGCCGTGGATTACAGGGGGTATCGAAGACTGGGTCAGGAAGAAGAGGGAGGCGTATGTTAGGTCAAAACAACTGGGTACGGAGAGTGCGCTGGAGGAATATAGAGAGAGTAGGAGGGAGCTAAAAAGGGGAGTTAGAAGGGCGAAGAGAGGGCATGAAATGGCTTTGGCTGATAGTATTAAGGAAAATACAAAAGCATTTTACTCCTATATTAGGAGCAAGAGAGTGGTTAGAGGGAAAATTGGTCCTCTTAGGGACAAAGGAGGGGAGTTATGTATTGAGTCGGAGGGAATGGGCGAGATCCTGAATGAATACTTTGCGTCGGTATTCACGAAGGAGAGGGGTTCGGTGTCGTGCAGTGTCTTGGAGGGAACTGTAGATCAGTGGCAGGAAATATCTATTACGAGGGGGGAAGTGCTAAGGCTTTTAGGTAGCATAAGGACGGATAAAGCTCCAGGGCCTGATGGTATTTATCCCAGGCTGCTTAGGGAGGTGAAAGATGAAATCGCTGGGCCTCTGACGCAAATGTTTGTCTCTTCTTTGGACACAGGTGAGGTCCCAGAAGACTGGAGGGTAGCTAATGTTGTACGCTGTTTAAAAAAGGTAGTAGGGATAACCCTGGTAATTATAGAACAGTGAGTTTGACATCGGTGGTAGGAAAATTATTGGAAAAAATTCTTAGGGGTAGGATGTATGAGCATTTGGAGCGTTGCGATCTGATTAGGGATACGCAACATGGCTTTGTTAGGGGGAGGTCTAGCCTTACGAATCTGGTAGAATTCTTTGAGGAGGTGACAAAAACAGTTGACGATGGGCGAGCCGTTGATGTCATCTATATGGATTTCAGTAAGGCGTTTGACAAAGTCCCTCATGATAGGCTGGTAGAAAAGGTTAAGGCACATGGGATACAAGGACAGGTAGCTAGGTGGATTGAGAACTGGCTGGGCAATAGGAGACAGAGGGTAGTTGTCAAGGGGACCTTTTCGGGCTGGAGGCCAGTGACCAGTGGTGTGCTGCAGGGCTCAGTACTGGGACCTCTCCTCTTTGTAGTATATATAAATGACTTGGAAGAGAGCGTACGTGGTGTGATCAGCAAGTTTGCGGATGACACCAAGATGGCAGGATTGGCGGATACCGAGGAGGAATGTCAGGTGACACAGCAGGATATAGATAGGTTGGTATATTGGGCAGATAGGTGGCAGATGGAATTTAATCCTGACAAATGTGAGGTGATGCATTTTGGAAGGAATAATGCAGCGAGGAGCTACGTGATAAAAGGTAGACCGATTAGGAGTATAGAAATACAGAGGGACCTGGGAGTGCAGGTTCACAAGTCTATGAAGGTGGCGACACAAGGAGAGAAGGTTGTGAAGAAAGCTTATGGAATGCTAGCCTTTATTGGAAGGGGTATAGAGTATAGGAGCTGCCGTCTAATGCTTCAGTTGTACAGAACGTTGGTTAGACCGCATTTGGAGTACTGCGTCCAGTTCTGGTCGCGTTACTACCGGAAGGACGTGGAGACTCTGGAGAGAGTGCAGAGGAGGTTTACCAGGATGTTGCCTGGCATGGAAGGACTGAGTTATGAGGAAAGGTTGGAGAAACTGGGACTCTTCTCCTTGGAAAGACGGAGATTAAGGGGGGACATGATAGAGGTGTATAAAATAATGAAGGGAATAGATAGAGTCAATAGTGAGAGGCTGTTCCCTAGATTGGGGACAATTACGAGAGGTCACGATCTAAGGGTGAGGGGGGAGAAGTATAATTTGGATACGAGAGGAAGGTTTTTCACGCAGAGGGTCGTGGGAGTATGGAACGCGCTACCGAGTAGGGTGGTGGAGGCAGGCACGTTGGACTTGTTTAAGAACAAAGAACAAAGAACAACACAGCACGGGAAACAGGCCCTTCGGCCCAACGAGCCCGCGCCACCGTCCTACTATCTCAGTGACCTATTCATGATTTTAGTCTACGCCTAACGTGCGAGGATCAGGGAGGTCCAATTTAGGGACAATTTTAGTACCCAATCAATCAGCCTAAAAGCACATCTTTGGGGGATGTGGGAGGAAACCGGAGCACCCGGAGGAAACCCACGCAACCACGGGGAGAACGTGCAAACTCCCACAGACACAGGCCCAAATCCATGTGTCCGCACAGCAACAGAGATAGTCTCTGAGCTGTCATGTTGCCCTCGAGATGGTCCAGTTTAAGCACACTAACGACATGAAGCAATAGGCAACTCCCGAAGCAACATCCAAGAGCAGCCCACTACAACCTGCCGCCTGCATGCCCCTTGCTGGACTTAAATGCCTGTGGAGACAAAAAAATTCATTATTAAACAGGCAAAGACTAACATTCCTGAGGCAAAACGTATTCCCAAGCCTACAATGTTCAGTAAGGCCTACTATATCCCCCTATATGTAGCCCGCTCATATGGCTGTCTAAGTGACTCTTAAACAACCCTAGCGTGCCTGCTTCCACCACCTTACTCGGCAGTGCATTCCACACCCCCACTACCCTTTGCGTGAAAAACTGCCCTCTAATATTTGTCTTATACCTAGCCCCCCTCACCCTAAGCCCGTGACCCCTCGTTCTATCCATTTCTTGTAGCGGAAAAAGCTTACCACCATTTACTCTATCTATCCCCTTCATAATCTTATAAACCTCTATTAGATCCCCCCTCAGCCGACGTCTCTCAAGGGAAAACAGCCCAAGTTCATCCAATCTTTCCTCGTAAGACAGCCCTTCCATACCAGGCAACATCCTGGTAAATCTCCTCTGCACTCTCTCCAGGATCTCTACATCCTTCCGGTAGTACGGCGACCAGAACTGGACGCAGTACTCCAAGTGAGGCCTAACCAACGTTCTATACAACTGCAACATCAGACTCCTACTCTTATATTCTATACCTCTTCCTATGAAGGCTAACATACCATACGCTTTCCTCATCACATTCTGCACCTGTACCGACACCTTCAGGGACTTGTGCACTTGCACCCCCAGGTCTCTCTGCGTATCTATACTCCGGATAGTTCTACCTTTTATCGTATAACTCCCCTCCACATTATTCCGGCCAAAGTGCATCACCTCGCATTTCTCCGGATTAAATTCCATTTGCCATCTATCTGCCCAATCTACCAGCCTGTCTATGTCCTGTTGCATTGCCAGGCACTGCTCCTCAGTACCCGCCAATCCAACCATCTTGGTGTCATCAGCAAATTTGCTGATCACACCACCTACCCCCTCTTCCAAGTCATTAATATATACCACAAATAGAAGAGGTCCAAGTACCGAGCCCTGCGGCACACCACTGGTGACAGGCCTCCAATTGGAAAAGGAGCCTTCCACTACTACTCGCTGTCTCCTCCTCCCAAGCCAGTTCTCCACCCATCTACATACCTGGCCTTGTATCCCATGAGCCTTCACCTTTTCTATCAGCCTACCATGAGGGACCTTGTCAAACGCCTTACTGAAATCCATATAGACAACATCAACGGCTTGTCCTTCGTCAACCGTTTTTGTCACCTCTTCAAAAAATTCCACTAGATTCGTAAGGCATGACCTCCCTGTAACGAAGCCATGCTGCATATCCCTGATCAGATTGCAGCGCTCCAGATGTTCATACATCCTATCCTTGAGGATCCTCTCCATTAGCTTGCCTATAACTGAAGTCAAGCTCACCGGCCTATAATTCCCTGGGTTATCCCTCTGACCCTTCTTAAACAACGGTACTACATTTGCAATGCGCCAATCCTCTGGGACCTCACCTGTGTCCAAAGAAGAGACAAAGATTTGCGTCAGAGGCCCAGCAATTTCATCCCTCACCTCCCTTAACAGCCTGGGATAGATGCCATCAGGCCCCGGAGATTTATCCGTCTTTATACTGTCTAAAAGTCCCAACACCTCTTCCCTCGTGATGACTATATCCCTCAACGGATCCTCAAACTCCTCAAGCACAGCACCAGACATCAGACATAAGGTTTACTTAGATAGACACATGAGCAAAACAAGGATGGAGGGTTATAGTAGAGGGTATTAAATAGGGTCAGAGCCTCGGGAGACACCGGAAATGTAGTTTTATATGTTAAAGTTTTTGTCTTTTTATTCCGCAGGTGTCGGTCCACCTTGTTGTCAAACAAGGGGCATGCACACGGTGGGTCGTGCGTGGGCTGCTCTTGGAGGTTCCGGGAGTGGCCTAGTACTTCGTGTCGGTGTGTGTGCTTAATCCTGGACCAGTAGACGGGCGCTGCAACAGCTCAGTGACTATCACTGCTAGCTGTGCAGATACATGGATTTGGGCCAGTGTCTGTGGGAGTTTGTGCATTCTCCCTGTGGTTGCGTGGGTTTCCTCTGGGCGCTCCGGTTTCCTCCCACACCCCAAAGATGTACTCTTAGGCTGATTGGTTTACCAAATTGACACTATTCTCCCCGAATCTGGCTAAATTAGGGGTTCCACTCACATACACACAGGGCAGGGTAAGTGTAGGAGGATGCGGCGGCGCGGGCTCGTTGGGCCGAAGGGCCTGTTTCCCGTGCTGGGTTGTTCTTTGTTGTTCTTTGTTGTTTTCCATGGACATTGGCTCTTCTTCCAAATCCCCCACCCGGCATCCTCCCAGACTGTCGACCTCTGCTTGCATGGGCCGCAGGGAATGCTCAGCAATGGGTGTAGCCCGTCCTCCAGCCTTGGTCTGAAGTCAGAAGCTAGGGGTTGGGAGGCTGAAGACTTGCTCACCTCCCCCACTACACAATTCCCTGCTTGAATGCTGTTCCCCAGCAACTACACATATAACGTGCTGACTGTTTGCTATGTAATCACGTGTTTGATTAAACTGTGATAGTTAGCATGTTCTCTTGTTCAGCTTGCAGCTCTGATTGGCATAACGATAACTTTTTTCTGCCCCTGAATCTGTGACAGTCCAGCTCCTAGGCTAAGGAAATGGGCATTGGTTTCCAATACAAAAAGGAGATAGAAACCCAGGTAGCCAAGGACCTGTGCTGAGGTGAGCTTATGCTTGAGTGTGTAAGGAGTCTTCACATTCCAGGGTCCACCTCCATGTAACAGTTTGTGCAGTACCATGCCTTGTGTATCCTTATTCCCCTACCCCTGTGACCTTGTTTTTTTTTAAGTTTTCTCCACAAATTGTGAAGTGGGGTGGCCAACTGGGCAGGGCTTTGCACAAACCTCCTACAATCAGATCAAGAGAACTAGCAGTTCCCTTTCTGCCTTAGGCCAGGACCACTCCTGTACCACTAGCATCAAAGCTGTACAAACTCTCAAGGAGAAGCTTAACTTCAAAGATCAAATGATGTGCAGAGAATATTCATGCCCAATGCTGCAGATTCCTGCCCTATTTGTGATCTCAGACTCTAACACAGTGATTCATCAGTTGCGACTCCAGTTTCCAGCTTTAGTCCTGCTTTCTTTCTCCCTCTCTGTGAGGCTTCTGGTCTCTTCTTGTCCTCCAGCCTGTGCTCCCAGCTCGGGTCTCACCTCCAGCTCTCATCAACTGACCCACACTCTGGGCTTAGGGTTTGCTAAAGACTTGGCCTTTTGTTCCAAACGGAACTCCAGGACTGACAATTCCATGTCCTGTGTTCTTCCAGGTCAACAATCTCTGCTGGTGGGGACTTAAATATCCTGCAGGAAGTGCCCTAAAGTGATTGGGGCCCATCCTCTGGATCCACTCTGAAACTGTAAGCCAGATGTTGGGATGCTGAAGGCCTGTTCACCCCTGCCACCATCCCCCTCTGCCTCGCCTGCTACATAATGTTTGTGTGGGAGGACAATCAGTTGTATCCACCATCATACTGACTGCTCTTTCCTTTGCCTTTACATTCTGGCTGGAGTTTCCCAGACTTGCACACCCCACTATCACTGCCAGTGAGGGTGGAGAATTTGGCACTCAGCCAAATCTCCATTCACAACAGCTGTGGACAAGATTAGAAAATTTCAGCCGCTGTGTTCATTGTCCTCCCTGTCTTTAATTCCAAGCCAATATTACAGGTTGGGGGGTGGTGGTGGGGGTTCATCTATATATTAGAGGATTTAACAATTTGTTGTCTTTATATGTCACATCTGCAAATCCCCATGGTTCCTTTCAAGTGCAACACTTCTAAGTGTGTCATCATTCTTAATTAGATAAAGCAGCCAGTCCTCATAATCATAGAACCCTACAGTGCAGAAAGAGGCCCTTCGGCCCATTGAGTCTGCACCGAACACAATCCCACCCAGGCCCTACTCCCATATCCCTACATATTATACCCACTAATCCCTCTAACTTAAGCATCCCTAGACCCTAAGGGGCAATTTCTTAGCATAGCCAATCAACCTAGCCCGCACATCTTTGGACTGTGGGAGGAAACCCACACAGACACGAAGAGAACGTGCAAACTCCACACAGACAGTGACCTGAGCCAGGAATCGAACCCAGGACCCTGGAGCTGTGAAGTAGCAGTGCTAACCACTTTGCTACCGTGCTGCCCATAATGTGTGAGTTTTGAGCCTTTGTGCTAGAATTCCAATCAGGCCTCTGCCAGAGACTAGCTGATACATTTTCCAAGTTTGATTCTCATTCTTTGCCAAATACCACTGACATAATATCCTTGCCAATACCACTGATATGATATCCTTGTCCATACTTTCATCTAAGAATGGCCAAGAATGCCATCCCCATCTAGCACATCATACTATATATATATGTCCTCTGCCCATAGTTCCCTTGAATGAACCATTGTTCAGTTTTTCATAGAAAAAAAGGAATTCCATTGCTTTTTACATCTTCCAGTACCATGTTCATCACACATCGTGCGTACATGTTACACATGATACTTAGATTGTCCAACTCATTGTGTTACTTTTTATTCCTTGACAGGTTTATATTTGTGAGTCACAATGTGGTCAACAGTGTGGCCTGCTTAAAAATTAGTTCCACAGCAATGTGGTTAACACCTTTTTTGAAGAGGCTGAGCAAGCCACTCAGTTAGCACAACAACTACAGGTAGGCAATAGATCTTGTTCTTTCCAACAACCTTGTCCTGTTCATGACATTTTTAAAAGTGCATTTATAAATGTTCAGTACAAAGCATCTTGACAATTGTTTTCTTACAATCTTGGGCTAAATCAACATTAGAAAAAATACTTACATTCAGTAAATTTGGAACAAGATATGTCAGCATTCATTTGATTCTTCAAGCTGATTTTCTAAAAGCTGTGATGACAGTAATGTTAAGTCAGTTCTACATTTGTTCAGTCGTTTGATACCTTAAAAAAATTACTTGGGCAATGGAACATTTCAAAATGGAGAAGTTCAAAGCGGCCACATCTCTCAATGAATTTGCCAGTGATTGACTTTTCTTCTTAAACCAATGGATAGAATTTTTACCCCTGACGCAGGCACACTGGCATATTCTGACACTAGCTAGTGTGCAGTCTGTCAGCATGTTCCAACATCCAGCCTATTTTCAGAGAGGTAGCTTTTGCAGAGTTAGTTGTATTTGTTGCTTAAAATGTTGTCCCCTCAATATTGAGGAGACCAAATGTAACTTGAATTACCATTTTTATGAAGCACTTGCATTCAGTCTGCAAGCATGATCGCGAGCTGCTTGTTGCCTATCATTTTAATTCTCCACCTTTTTGTACTTAGCCTACTGCAACGTTTCAGTGACAGGCCCAACGTAAGCTTGAGGAGCAACATCTCAACTTTCAAAAATACTGAAGAAAGTCAGCAACTTCCAGGACAAAATTTGATTGCTAAGTTTAAAAGTTTATGCTTATTTATAAGTGTCACAAGTAGGCTTACATTAATGCTGCAATGAAGTTACTGTGAAATCCCCTTGTCACCACACTCCAGCGCCTGTTCAGGCCAATGCATCTAACCAACACGTCTTTCAGACTGTGGGAGGAAACCGGAGCACCTGGAGGAAACCCACACAAACATGGGAAGAACGTGCAATCTCTATACAGACAGTGACCCAAGCTAGGAATCAAACCCAGATCCCTGGAACCGTAAGGCAATAGTGCTAACCACTGTGCCACAGCCCTGCCCACTGTGCCTTTAAGAAATGTATTTTGATCATGTTTCTCTGCAGGATGTTTTGAGCAGTCCCTGGTATCATATTGATGCCATAGTGTCTTCCAGTCTTTTGCACTGTTGTAGCAGAAGCCTAGTTGTTTCTAATGGCTCGAATATTGGTTTTAATCTGAACTAATGCTATTCTGCAGTTTCCCCCCAGGATTTTACCAAGTGTGGTTTCATTGGGATGATTGGCAGGTATGGTCATATGATGAGGAGCTGGACTTTAGCAGATATGTCAGTGACTGGCGGGCACAAATTTAAAGTAGAAAGATTAGAGGGCAATAAGAAACACTTTTTTTCCTCCCAGGAGATTGAGAGGGTCTGGAACTCATTGCCTGAAAGGGTAGTAGAGGCAGAAACTCCCAACTCAGTAAATGGGTATCTGGATTTGCCCCTCCAGGGGTAGAATCTGTAAAGATACGGACTAAATGCTGCAAAGTGGGATTAAGTGGGTAGCTCGTTTTTCAGCTGAGAACAGATACAATGGACCAAATGACTTCCTTCTGTGCCATAAACTTTCTATGATTCTAAGTACAAGCTTATTTGTTCATCATTTGTAGGATATTAATGCTAATAAAGTTCACAGGGCAGAAAACTCTCAATAATATTAAAATGACAGTTCAAGCTGCTAGTTGAGTTATTCACAGTTTATTGCTCGTTCAAATATTAGTCCTTACACTGAAAACTATTCTTTGGAAGAAGAATTATTGAAGAAACATTGTGAAATAATACTTTTTGGGGAGACTACAAAAAAATTCTCAATGTTTAATTTATTGTCTAGTTACATGATGTCAATAATGTAGGGCTGATTAATATGGCAGAAGTAAACAGCTGTATATACTTCTTGCAAGATTTAGGAAGATTTCATTTTATCGCAATACTGCATACTCAGTGCTGCCCTCTTCTAGAATGTTTTTAAATACTGTACCAAAAAAATATAAAATACCACAGATTCTGGAAATCTGAATTGTTTCAGCTTTTTCTATTTTACTGTAGTTATCCTATGCTGTATACAGCTTCACCATATGCTTATTGGCAGTCATTAATATGAAGCAATGGCATTGACCATTTGCCGTCACCATAGGAGTTAATTACATGGATTGGAAAAGGGGCTGTGAAGGTCATTGAAAGTTAGTTACGCATAAAGATAAGTGAAAAAAGCTTAAACTGTATTTTAAAAAAAATTTCAAAAGCAAGCCTAATCTTTACTGCGTTTTACATCAAGAAGCACAGTGAGGTAAAACTTGGAAAATGAATTATGTTATGCATGCTGTGATTAAAACTATAATTTTTATTTAAAGTGCTGCTCTCATCCACTGGCAGTTTAGCTAGCTGTTAGAAAAATGTGACATTCACCACGGACTGCCATTTCACACTGTAGTTTGGTGAGTTATGTCCAATTGCCTTTTTGAATTGCATGGCAAGACGTCACTGTCCTAGGAACAGAAATGAATAAATATTACTCACTTCTAGGATAATGAGTCACTTTAAGACTTAGCTTGCAGGGTGGATATTGCAGGGCACATTAGTTGGTTCAACAGGAGAATGGAGGAGTGCCATCAATTGGTAACAGAATACAATGCCTTTGTTTGAATCTTTCAGTTGTGGGAGAAGTAACAACCAGATTAATTGAAATTCTAAATAACACAGCCCCACTCAATGTAAAAGTGCCACAGATGGGCAGGTTGTTGAGCTGAGATAGGAATTTCAAGAACAATTCTTTGACTTCAGGGTCTATGAAGCAGGTTTTGCAATTTTAGGCACACAGTTTTCTGTCAATGTGTATGGTGTACCAGAGAATTTTCAAAGGCAAGTTATTGAACTGCGATGTGGCATTCTATTGATAATATTGTTACCATGTTTTGTCAATACCAAACACCAAATGATTTCAACCTGGTACTTCGCATCAAGAATTCTTTCCATCTTTGCTATCGTATGCATATTGAATAAGAAATCTCCACCGTGAATATCTAATGGATAATTTTCTGGCTTTGTGCATGGAGCGAGGAATCTTCCCAAAAGGGTTTGCACAGTGGAAATAAGGGAACATGTCCGACATAATTTTCCAACCATTCAAATGAATAGTTCCAGAATCTTGGCAGTGCGAACCTGAATTTGTCATATGCACTTCAGTAGAGTGAAAGTCAGAAAATTCACCCCGTGGTATAAAAATTCCGAAGCAACACCCTATACCCTGGGACTGGCATTTCTTTGAAAATATAAACCATGTTAATCTCTCGTACTAAGTCCAATGTTTTCATCAATATGTTGAAACAGCACGACCTGCTCTAAGCAATTCAATGATGAAACACTAACTGATCCGTATCAAATTCAAGCTGAATTTGAGTTCCTCCATCAATTTTACACTGTTTGTACATGGTATCTATGTTTCTCATTAGTTGCAAATCTGGCTGCAGGTGATTGAATAATTCATATATGGCTTTATTAGAAAGATGCAGCCTTTTTATATGTAGCTTCTAAGTGATATCAAGCATGTTCTGCAGCAGATAATAAACAGTTTACCTGAGGGATGAGTGAATGATGACGTTCCTTCTCCGATGTCCTCAGACTTAATTTGTCCACAATGCTTCTCATTCTTATTTGCCAATACATTCAATAAATCGAGGCTTATGGATAAACCAATGCTATTGCACCTAAGTTAATTGAATTACTCTTCGCAGTAACTCTTGTTCATCTCTGAATAGTACATCTAATGACTCTTAATCTGCTTCAATGCCAACTAGTGCAATGCAAGTTGGAAGACAAATGGCAAATTTGCTTTTTCATCTACAGCTAATTTTTAATAAGCCAAAATAAATAAAAACTATTAAAGTTTGCTTTGTTAAGGAACAGTCATGTCTGACTAACTTTAATGTATGTTTTCAGGAGACAATGAGGATCAATAAGGGTAGCACATTTGATGTAGTCCATGTGGATTTTAACAAGGCATTCAACAAGATCTCACATGGCAGATTAGGCGGAAAATTAAACATTGTGGAGTCCAGGGAAAGATGACAAGTTATAACCAAAATTGACTCAATAAATGGTTACAGTTGATGGGTATTTTTGTGACTGGAAAAATGTTTCAAGTGGGATTCCACTGAGCACAGTGATGGGTTCCTGGCTGTTTTTATTAGATGTAAATTGTTTTGATTTAAATGTAGGGGGTAAGGTATGATTAAGATGTTTGCAAATTATGTGGAAATTAGCCATATGGTTGATAGTGGTGAAGAAATCCATAGAACACAAGAAATAATTTTACCTACTCCTGCTCCTAGTTTTTATGTTCTTATAACTGATCAGGTGAGCACAAAAATAGCAAATGGAATTCAATCTGTGAGGTAATGCATTTGGAGAGGATAATATTAGGCAATGGAATATTCAATAATTTGTTGGATTCCAAAATGCACACATTTGATTTGATTTATTGTCATATGTATTAGTATACAGTGAATAGTTTTTTTTGCACACTATATACAAACCATACATACAGAAGGAAAGGAGAGGGCGCAGAGTGTAGTGTTACAGCTATAGTTAGGATGTAGAGAAAGATCAACTTAATATGGAGGTAGGTCTAATCAGAAGTCTGATGGCAACAAAGAAGAAGCTGTTATTCAGTCGGTTGGCATATGACCTTAGACTTTTGTTATCTTTTTCCCCAATGGAAAAAGGTGGAAGAGAGTATGTCTGGGATGCATGGCATCATTGATTATGGTGGTTGCTTTGTCGAGGCAGGCAGGCGCAAGTGTAGACAGTGTCATTGAATGGGAGGCTGGTTTGTATGATGCACTGGGCTTCATTCATGACCCTTTGTAGTTCTTCTGTGGTTTTAGACAAAGCAGGGGCCATACCAAGCTATGATGCAAGCAGAAAGAATGTTTTTTATGTTGCACCTGTAAAAGTTGGTGGGATTTGTGGCAGACATGCCAAATTTCCTTAGCCTCCTGAAAAAGTAGAGGTGTTGGAGAGCTTTCTTAGCTATAGTGTTGGCATGCACAGACCAGGACAGGTTGTTGGTGACCTGGCCACTTAGAAGGTTGAAGTCTCAATCACTACCACTTCATTCCCATTGATGTAGATAGGGGTGTGTCCTCCACTACACTTCCTGAAGTTGATGACTATCTCCTTCATTTTGCTGACATTGAGGGAGAGATTATTGTTGTTGCACCATTTCACCAAATTCTCAGGAACAGAGAGAGGAACTTTGGCATGTATCAGGTTCCTGAAGGGAGCAAACATGCACATTAGACAGTTGGCATTGGCATGCATGCTCCTAAACTGCTCATGCATTCATTGGGAAGTTTGTTAAACTTTCTGACTGTCCTCAGGACAAAGCATGCACAAGGGGGAGCAGTACCAGATTCGCATTCGAGTATTGGATATTCAGATCATCATCCCATTTGAAAAGGAGTGTAGGGCTAGGGAAGACAGGACTGGGCCTGCGGTGAAGGGTAGGACTTTCAGAGGAAGCTAGTGAGGATGTCTCTAATCTGCAGTTCTCAGATGCACCAACAGAGTGAGACATTGTTTAGATAAGGGAGTTTGCACAAGCATCAGCTGAATCTTTCTCTTCTCCATTTCAGGTACCAGCAAGCAGGCCAAAGCTAAGGTAGCCCACAACTAGCTCCATCTTTGAAGAAGATGCCTCAGAAATTGCATCATCACAGTGTTGCGTTCAACTACACCCTCCACCAGCACAGAGATATTCAGGCTCAGGTTCACAATCCGGTGAGGACATTGCAGCTGATGGAGATAGTGATAGACAAAGTCTCTTGACATTCGGAGGGCGATTGGAAACTCAGGTCCTGCTGAACCCTATGTTCTAGACTCAGCTATGAGACCTGTTAGAGATGCAGAGACAGGCAAGGGAACATCAGGCAAAGGTGCCAGACATCATACGCAAATTAGAACATGCTGGAGGAGTCCATTCATTTTTGGTTTGCTGACTTGTGGGCAGTTGGCTATCTCCATGGAAAGGGTGGCGCCACCTTGGAGACCTAGATCCAGGAGAACATAATGGCAGCTAGATATGCACTTGGCCCTGTACTTCTTCACTCTAGATATGGAGATGTCAGTGTTGGACTGGGGTAAACACAACGAGAAGTCTAAACACCAGGTTAAAGTCCAACAAGTTTATTTGATAGTAAACCCACTAGCTTTCAGGGTTTGCCCCTTCATCAGGTGAGTGGAGTGTTCCGGTCACAAACAGAGCATATAAGTGTGCCTGGTGTTGTGAGACTTCTTACTTTCTTCACTTTAGCCATGAGTGCAGCTGAGCAGTAGCTAGGCTTGGGCGGGGGGGGGGGGGGGGGGGGGGGGGGAGAAACAGGACACCATGATCTCTCTCTCCATGTGCTACTTCTAGGTGCCATCAAGCACTGACATGGAGGTGGAATACAAGGCACTCTGGGGGCTTCATCCCAGGACTATCCAAGAATGACCTGCTGCTCCATCTCTCCTCTGCAAGTGACTCCATTGTCTCCAGCAGTTCAGGCCAAGGAAGGTGAGCCTTTAATCGGCCAGGGTCCTCCTAAGCCTAGGCTACCTGAGGATGCCCATTCAAGTTATCCCAATCAACAGGGCCTTGCAGTCAGCAGGCTGCCTCCACCTTAGCTGTGGTTGTTGGGAGGTGTACCTCAGTGTAGTGTTAGAGTGGCAAAGGCTGTCCAACCACAGAACAGACTTTTGGCACTTGTAAATACAAACTCACTTACACTGTTTGGGAGCTATCTGTGTCATCACTTCGCTGCTGGTTGCTTAAATGGTCATGAGTTTTAATATGAGACGTGTCTCAAATGTATCAGCATTGTGATCACTTTTGCTATGCAGAGCCAGTATCAGCATTTCTAGATTATGAATTGCAATGAAGATACACTGTGATGCTCTTTCTACATTGTTCCAATTACATGGGTTTACCTCAGAGCACTCTTATACAACACAGATTTCTTATTTTCACCTTAGTATTCTTGCCCAACTGTATCAAGATGACATTGAGGCTCCTGCATTGTTTCCCTACACATCCTGTTCCTATGAAATCTTAGCTAGGTCTTTGCAGAGGTGTTAAAAATGGAAGCTCTATCAATTACTTCTGATGGAATTTATTTTGCCTTGGGTTTGAATTTTAATTACACAATACTGTATGGACAGTTAGATGGCTGTTTCAAAGGTTTTCAGGATTATGGGTAGCAAGGAAACATTTTTGCTTCATTCCTCATTGCCCTGAGAAAGCAATTGTGGGCCATACTGTATGGCAAAATATTGTGATGATATAATAAAAAGTAGATGGTGGAATTTTTCCAACCCACCTGCCATGGGAATCATAATGGGCAGGACAGAAAATCTGGCAGATTATGCAAAGGTCCATTGACCTTGGTGGGAATTTTTAGTCAAGAGGTGAGTGCAGCAGGAAAATCCTACCCAATTTGTCAACACACTCACTTTACACCCCAGGCCATGAATGTTAGTTTATTGGTAGTATAGGATTGTCTTTGTCACGACCGATATTTGGAAAGAGCCTAAACTGGAACAACCAAACCATGGAAGCTTTGTATTGTGAACTGGTCTCTATTAGGAACTGTTTCATCATTACTGACACAGTCAAAAGCTTACAGCCACATAAATCATTTTCAAAGTTGGCTTCTATAATAACTCCAGGAGGCAGCTGTAAAGGAAGAGTGCTTTATTGCACAAAGTAAAGCAAAACCACACATCTGTGGTGAACACAAACAGGTCCCGAATGGGATAATATCACAATGGACCCACTCAGGGGCCTGCTTATAAGGCTCGGTATATAAGCTCCACCTGGTGAGTTAAGTACCAATTACCAGGGAGCTCATATTCTACTAGTCCTACAGGGAGGTCAATCAGCGATTTCCCCATGTAAGTTCTGGAGGTTATCACAGCTTCTATCTCTATCTGAACACTTGTTAAACTTTAAAGTTTAACTTTAGCAGTGCTGATGTTAAATTGACCATTGCTTAAAAAGTAAACATGCACTCCTGCAGTTACCTGAACAAGCCAAAAATATTCTTTAAAATTACATTCTTCAGTTTTAATGACCAAAAACTCTACCTTACGCTGCACTCAGGTATCAATGTCGTGGTTAAGTTGTAATGTTGTCTCAGCCAGTGGGGACAATTCATAATCTTGGCTGACATTCCATACAGAATTGAGGCAGTGCTGCACTGTTGGAGATGCTGCCTTTCCAATTAAAATGAGAGTCCATCTGCCCTCAGGATGAAAAAGATTCCCTGGCACTATTTGAAAAAAAAATGAGGAGGGGAGGTTCTCCCTGATATTCTGCTCAATATTCAGCCTTCACACATTACTAAAATAGATCTGATCATTATTACATTGCTGTTCATGGAGTATTGCTGTGTGCAAACTGAACACAGCATTTTTTATTATTACAGTGGTGACTACATTTCCAAAGTACTGCAGTTTTGTGAAGTGTTTTAGAATTCACGAAAGATACTACATAAATGTACAACTTTTCTTTTTGTTTTGCTTTTCCCTTGTGCCCCCACTAGGAATTGTTTAAAGTAGTCCAGGCATAGAGAATCTTCTATTCTTCCTTTCTACTTCAAGAAAGATTTCACTTGGCAAATCATTTAAACATCAGACCCATGTTTAGAAACTTCTTGTAAGGGTAATTATAAGTATAGGCACCATCTTACTCAGACCAAATTTGAATGAGCAAACCAGCCCATTTTCCCACAGCGCTCAAAACAAAATATTAATTTAGATAAATCAATTAGTGAAATCTGTGAGCATTTTAAAGTGGTTCCTTTTTCTGTAAGTGTATAGAAAAATATATTTCTCAAAACATAAATACGTTTTAAAATTCATTTCACTAGTTCCCTGATTGCTAAGAGAAGGTATCCATTGAATAGCTAAACTAGACAGACAAGAGAACTTTCAGGCCCAGTCAGCTAGAGTGGCAGTAAAAGTGCTGCATTTCTGATCTTAACAAATCCACGTGCCAGAATGCAGTAGTTCAGTGTGCAGTAGCTCTACATCGAATTATGCCACAGATGCCACAGCCAGAAATAACTGCTTCATTTTTTTTCCTTCTGAAGAGCTATCGAATAACATAACCACAGTTCCGGACACCACTCTCCAAAAGGACAAAGAGAAAGGCCATCATCATTAAAATTCAAAACAAGTTTTCCCCTGCAATGGTTGCTTTTATTCAATATTGTATTTGTCCAAAATAATGATAATTCCTTGAAGCGCAGCTTTGATGTCAAAAGGAAAGAACAGGAGTGTCCAACAAATTGACTACCTTAATTTCAGTAACCATAGGGCCATAAAACCAATGCAATCACTGAACTCAAGTAACTAAACATCATCGTTGCTACAATCAGTCACTTTACTGATTCTAATAGGTTAGTTATCCAAAAAAAAGTTCAAAATTCTAAATGTTCTAGTTAGGTCTCCCATTTTATAAACTTTATCACAACATCCTAAATTATGAATTAAGCATTACATTTATTATTAACCTATAGTATACATCATTTCAGGAAGACAGAAGCAAACGTAGTGAACTGGACCAATATACACCAATCTTATCATCTTAGACAAAATATGCCAAAACAAAATTTCCTAATTTAAAAAAATTGAAACTTTAGCACTTTATTAAATTCAGAAATTGATTACTTTAGGATTACAGTTTCAATTCAAAAAATTCAGAAAGATTACTGAACTGCATAAATACTTCCTTCAAAGTTGCAATAATCAAAAATCTTGTCTAATGTCTGACTAGTCTTTCATGATGTTGTTTTCAAGTGAAACAGAACTTTTGCTATAAGCACACACCTTGGAATTAAGGGACAGATTGAACACAGACCATGTATGCACCAGCAACTTTCTTTTCCATTGGTCAGTGTTTCTTCCAAGCACCTCCAGGATAGCACAAGAGGGTAAACAGTATAGTGTTCAGTTCTTATACAGAAAGGAAACATCTGATCTTAATCCTTGATGAATGGTTTTGCTAAATATATTGTTCCTCTTAGGTTCTTCATCAAGTTTGGACTGCTGGTGTCATTTAATAAACAAAACATAAACACCCATGACAAGGCAAGACAGTGCGACCGGTACATGAAGTCTTGTTCCTATTACTGCAGCTGTAAGGAAACATAGTTTTGTTTAGTGATCAGTAATGATGCTGCCTCATTCAATTCTTTCCTTTATAACTAAAATCAATCTAACCATACTGCAATTTAACAAATCATATTCATGACCCTCTCAAACACATTCAGTGAGACATCCCATGGACAGATAGTCCTTGTCAGAATTTTACAATAAATTCTCTCTCTCTGAGCTTCTCCATCCAACACAGCAGAGGAGTTCAGATGCTTCATCACAGGGTGGCAGGAAAGATTGGTGGGAGCCACAGTGTGGTATTCCGCATACTCTCTAATTGTCTGCCTGTACTGAAACTGGTCTATAGGCATTTAAACAGTAAAAAGATAATAAAAGGAGAAACAGGACAAACTGGGGGTTTACACATGGAGGCAGGAGGCATGTAAGGTATTAAGTTAATACTTTGCACCTGTCTTTACCAAGTAATAGATGCTGCCTGGGCCATGGTCAGACGAGAAAAATCTGTCACTAGAAGGGTTGGAAACTGATAAGGGGGAAGCATTGAAGAGACTACCAGTACTTAAAGTTGACAAGACACCAGGACCAGATGAGATGCATCCAAGGATATTAAAGGAAGTAAGAGTGGAAATTACAGTGGCACTGGTCATAATCTTTCAATCTTCCCTAGACTCGGGAGGTGCCACAGGACTGGAGAATTGCAAACATTACACCTTTGTTCACAAAAAATTGCAAGGATAAGCTCAGAAATTACAGATCAGTCACTTTAACTTCAATGGTGGTGAAGCTTCTAGAAACAAACTATTCAAGATGGAATTAGTAGCCACATGGAAAAACAGGGGTTGATTAGGGAGAACCAGGATGAATCTCTAAAGGGGAAATCATGATTCATTAACTTGCTGGAGTTATTTGAACAGGTAACAGAAAGGTTGATGAGAGTAACGCCGTTGTTGTAGTGAACATGGATTTTTAAAAGACATTTGGTACAGGGCCAAACAAATTTGAGAGATAAGTTAAAGCTCATGGAATAAAAACAGTAGCAATGGGGATGAAAAATTGGCTGAGCAATAGGAAGAGTAATGGTCAATATACATTTTTTTAGGCTGGAGGAAGATTTGTAGTGGCATTCCCCAGGGGTCAGCATTTGGACCCTTGCTTTTCCTGTTATATAGTTTTAATCCAGATCTTGTGCGCAGGGGACAATTTACAGATGATACAAAACTTGGAAGCATTGTAAACAGTGAACAGGACAGTGTAGAACTTCAAAAGGACAGACAAGTTGATGGATTGGACAGATAGGTGGCAGATGAAGTTCAATGCAGAGAAGTGCGAGGTGATGCAATTTGGTAGGAAGAACATGGACAGACGTGTAAAATAAGGGGTAAAATTCTTAAGGGAGTGCAGGAGCAAGAGACCTGAGTGTATGTGAGCATAGATCATTGAAGATGGCTAGACAAGTGGAGATAAAGTATCCTGCACTTTATTAATAGGAGTACAGAGTACAAAAGCAAGGAAGTTATACTGAACTTATGCATGTCACGAGTGAGCTATCAGTTGGAATATTGTGTACAGTTCTGGGAGCCACAGTTTAGGAAGAACATGAACACATTGGAGAGAGTGAAGAAGAGGTTTACAAGAATGGTTTCTAGGATAAGAGACTTCAGTTATGAAGGGAGATTAGAGAAATTGGGACTATTCTTGGAGAGGAGAAGGCTAAGAGGAGATTTGATAGAGGTATTCAAAATCATGAGAGGGTTGGACACAGTAGATAGGGAGAAACTGTTCCTGCACATAAAAGGATTGAAGATGAGGGGGGTACAGATTTAAATGTCATCTGCAAAAATAGTAAATGTGATGTCAGAAGAAAACTTTCACACACAAGTGATTCAGGTCTGAAATGGACTTTCTGGAAGTCTGGTGGTAGCAGGGTCAATTAAGACTTTCAAGTGGGCATTAGGTGCTTATTTGAATAGAAACTATGTGCAAAGGTACAGGGAAAAGACAGAAGAATGGCACTGTCATAGCTCGTTTGGAGAGCCAGTACAGACATGGTGGATTGAACGGCCTCCTCTTGCACAGTAGCAATTCTGTACTCAAGAAGGGGTTGTCTGCTCTGCACCTTAGAGATTTTGCCAAACAGAAACTTTTTAAAAAAGGTAGCAGCACAGTGGCAAGCACTGGGGCCTCACAGCGCCAGGACCTGAGTTCAATTCTCGGGTTGAGTCACTGTCTGTGCAGAATCTGCACAGAATCTGCACACTCTCTCCAGGCCTGTGTGGGTTTCCTCCAAGTGATCTGGTTTCCTCCCACTGTTTGAAAGTCATGCTGGTTAGATGCATTGACCATGCTAAATTTGCCCTCAGTGTGACGACTAGAGGATTTTCACAGCAACTTCATTGCAGTGTTAATGTAATTCTACTATGACCACTAATAATAAAAACTTTTTAAATGCAAAGAAAACCTAAAGTTGCAAATAAATATATCACAAAATACTGTCAGACAGAGAAAAGATCAAATCCAAATTTATCTTACTACTCAAGACGATTTTACCCTAATCATTTAAATCACATTCTTCGTTCAATTGTACGACAGGAACTTGTTAATCAACAGTGATTAGTTTTAGTACTCAACAAATGAAATACAAATTGTGATGATCAACCATGCAAAACTCAGTATATGATGGTTTTATTATTTCTCTCAATAGTGATTTTACCATCTTCAAATTAAAGTTTTTGTTTAACAAGTTTAAGATGTATATTGGATTACCTTTGTAAAATACACCCCATACCCCTTTCTTTTCGGAAAGTAGCCATTTATTTAGTCGTGGAACTTTCTTTAGGTATGCACAGGTGCATATAAAAAGCAAGCCAAATACCAGGAGTCCATCGAAAGAATATACTACAAAACATAACAGTAAATTTGGTTAAAACTGAAACAATCTTATATAGTTCATTTAAGATGTATTCTTTAGCTGTTAATTATACAAAACCTCACGTATTCAATAGAATTTTAATATTGATTCTCATACACAAATCAATGTCTTTATATATCAATTTTGGACCACTTAAGGGTATTAAGAAAAAGTAAAACAGTAAACTCACATAGGTTGCAGCCTCAATTCTTTTAGTAATGCTGCTGACTTGCAACAGTTGTGAACAATTAACTGTACAACTTAGCTGGCTGAAAAATTGTTTCCAGATTATACTTGCCAGATCACCTTGGGTGATGTTGCCTCAAGCTTCAAAGGAAACTGAAGTGCCATGTACATGTGCCCAATCATCAATCGCATAAAGAAAAATATTTAAGTTTGAGACTCTGGCCCAAGGGAAAATGGACGTGTAGTAGATTCACAGGCACAAATTTTACACTGAGGTGGTGTCGCTTCTTCCAGCTGAAAAATCGGGAACGAGCCCAACTATGCTTGGGTGTGTCACTCCAAGCCATATCATGGTCCTCAGGCCATACTACACCCCATACTTGCCACGAGCCCACAAAAGATGGCATGGACTATTTAGTGAAATGTCAGCGACAGTGAGAAAGGGTCCTTAACTGGCTGTTATTTGACTAAAGGCCTCAATTAACCCAAAGGCAGTGCCCAATTCTTCCCCTCAAGTTGGGCATGGTACTACCACAGCACCCCTTTACCCATTTTATAGCACCACCCCCACAAAAACTTCACCTGCCTGCCTGCCAGCCAACTCCAAGGTGGTTGTAAAATTGCATCCATAGTGGTAATGAGAATTTTATAAAGTCAATTTAATAATGATGATATTAAATTGTATATACAGGATGCAATAAATGCCCCTGTAATACTTTTTAAAAGTGTAAAGATACAAAGACAGTCATACAAGATGTACAAATAGAAGTTTTCAGGAACAGAAAATTCCACAAGCCTTTCAACTGATCTTAGAAATCACATTTAAAAAGCAAGACAAAACTGGGCTTTAGCTGACAGACTGAAATACAGTTAGTAAAAGACTGGATTCATTCTTAGAATAACAGCATTAGACTTCATGGTCATAACAGAATATAGTGAAAGTTCTTGTGCGAGGTTACAGTTAGAGGCTGCCATCTAGATTTATTTGTATATTTAATTAATTAAATTTATTGGGCAATGAGCAAAGATTAATTAATAATTGCACTGTAAAGGAGCCTTGAAGCACGAGTGACCAGAAGTTTACATTAAGCTTGAAAATGTTGTATTTCAATCTGAAACTAAGGTCTTAAATTTAAACATAGGAAACTATGGAGATATGAGGGGCAAATTGGCTATGGCAGATTGGGAAACTGCATTAACGGGTATGACGTTGAAGCGGCCATGGCTAGCATTTAAAGAATTAATACATGGTTTACAACAAATTTACGTGCCTTTTTGAGGCATGTTATAACTCAAACTCCAAAGTGTTTTATGAAGTCCTCTGGATCATAAGTTTTGCAATTTGAATTTGTCTAGGATAAGCATCAGGTATGATTCAAATGATCCACTAGGGAGCTTTGAGCAAATAAAGTTTATTATGAATACAGTTAACCTGTATAAAAAGAAAATAACATTTACCAGTTACAACCAAGAAAACAAAACATGATTTGTTTAAATCTTAACAGTTAAGTACTGTTCCAACCAAACAAATCTCATTAACAAAACCTTTGTTACAGATGTAGCACAGAAAATACAAATGCTCACGTGATGCTGGAACTTAGTGCTTTGCTTGGATGCTGCAGGTCTCACGATACATAAACAGGCAAGCTTGAAGTCAGAACGGCTTCCCAAAATACCAGGGAGAGAGACTTTAGGTACTAGCCAGCAACAACAGGATTTTCACTCAAGGAAGGCAAAAAGCTTGCTTCCAGGTAGCGAGAAAAAACTTGCTACTTGACAATCAGGACAGCTTCTGACTAAACCAAAAGTGAAAGCAAATCTTTGGATTATTCTGGGGAGGAATCATCTGACTTTGACTCGTCAATAAATCTTTCCCTTCAGTGCAGAGTCAAAAAAAAAATCCCAGAAAGCACCTGAGGCTCTGAATAAAAATGAACAAAACCCCACTGAAACCACTGAAGCAGCAATAAAAAGGACTTTAGCAGACAGCTCAGCAACAATGAAAAACCAAAGCTGCTTAGCTGCAGAGAATATTATTTAAAAAAAATTCCTAAAGGCACACCAACGTCACAGGCACAAATGTCCAGCAGGAAAGATGATCCAACCACGGCTAACAAGAAAAGTTAAAGATCTATTAAATTAAAAGGAAGAATCTTGAAAAGTTGCCGCAAAACATCGTAAGTCTAAGGATTGGGAGCATTTTAGAATTCAGCAAACAAGGGCCAAGAAACTGATAAAAAGTAAATAGAATATGCAAGGAAATTAGTGAGAAACATAAAAACGAACCGTAAAGGCTTCCATATGTAAAAAGGGAAAGATTTGCAAAGATAAATAATGACCCTCTACAGGCAGAGACTGGGGAATTTGTAACGCGGAATAAGAAAATAGCAGAGAGATTAAACAAATACTTTTTGTCTGTCTTCACAATGGAAGATACAAAAATACTCTCAGAAATATTAGAGAACAAAGGGGCTAGCGAGAATGTGGAACTTAAAGAAATTAGTAAGAAGAGTACTGGAGAAGTCAATAGGACTAAAAGTTGATAAATCCCCCGGACCTGATGATCTATATTCCAGTGCACTGAACAAGGTGCCTATAGAGATAGTGGGTTCTATAGATTTTGGAACAGTTTCTGCAGATTGGAAGATGACAAATGTAACCCCACTATTTACCAAAAGGAGGGAAAGAAAACAGGGAATTATTGACCTGTTTGAATGCGAGTCTTTACAGGTAATCAATTCTGAAAGGTGCAGACAATGTGAGTGGAGATAGCATTAAGCATAGGTTAAACAGATGTGTATTGTCTTCAGACAGGACAGTAAGTGAGATGTTGCAAGCCCAGGCAAGTCATGGGAGTTACAGATAATGTGACATGAACCCAAGATCCCAGAGTCGCTGAGCAGAGTTTACTTGTTTTCTTGCATTCACGTTTTCATTTTGCGATCTGATCCCCAATGAAAATGTCGAGAGTAAATCTGATGTCATAATTCAACAACAGTTGTAATATGACATATATTACGCAATGTACTAACATCTTGCTAAAGTGAGATGAGATTTAAGAAAGCCTTGAAGTCTAAGTGTGTTAATAATTCCAGCAAGTGGCTATTGAACATTTTACTGTTCTTCAGGCAAGGAGCCCTTTACGTGCCATTTGCCACAGTCCAGCATTTTTAAGATTGGTTTAGTGACAGAGGGTGCATACACTATACCTAATAGCCTCATGTTTGCTGTAAGAATAATGATGAAGCTATCAACATTATTCAGGAGAAATCCAGACAGCAACTTTCTGGCATCTGCACATGCGCAATTAAATGCGGAAATAAAGAAGGTCCTGTCAAGAGTTTCCTTGTTCCTTGAAAGAGACTTAGCATTCAAATGCTTACCCACTAAATGCCAGAAAAAAATTGAGAGGATGTCTGTTCAAATACAAGTGAACTTTAAACAATGTGTGCATTAATTACTGCCAAAATCTCTCTGCTACTCAAAATTTAATTATACAGGTGTGAAATTACATTCCTTCAGATTTTACAACAACATATATTTAATATAATAAAATGGCCTGATGTGCTTCACAGACACATTATAAAACAAAATATGACAAAGGCACACAAGATATTCAGTCAGATAACCAAAATGTTATAAGGATGGCCTTAAAGGTGAAAATGAAGTAGAGTCAGGGAAGATGTGTAGGGAAGGAATTCGACGTTAAGCCGCGGCAACTGAAAGCACAGCCACACCAGTGCAACAATTAAAATAATTATGCTCAAGAGGCCAGAATTAGAGCACAGATATCTTGAAGGGTTGTGGGACTGAGGTGATTACAGAAATAAGGAGGGATGAGACTATGGAGGAATTTAAAAACAAGGATGAGAATTTTAAAATCAAGACATGCCTTGACTGGAGTCAGTGTAGGTCATTGAGCATAGTGGCGACAAGTGAACAGGACTGGTGCAAGCTAAGCCACAAGCAGCAGTTTTGGATGAAAAATTATGGTGGGTAAAATAGAGAGACCAACCAGAAATGCATTGCAATTTTCAAGTCTAGAGGCTGCGGTGGCAGCGAAAGGGACTTCAGCATCAGATGAGCTGAGAAATGGGCTAAATCAGGCACTGTCATTCAGATAGAAATAGGCAGTATTTTTAATTATGGCTCTGGATTTTTTTAAAAAAAAACTTTGTCCCTTTTGTCTCTCTCTCATAATCCTACCTTTGTTTCTCTCTTTATTTTGCTTGCTTTTCATGATTTGGCATTAAATTAAATATTCTAATTTGTGCTTCCTGGTTTAGGTTCGGCGTGACTCAAGCAGGAAGTTTCAATCTGATTGGTTAAGACAATACACAGGTCACTTGCTCTGTTCACTCAAGTCCCAGATCCTTGGTTGAGGGCAACATCCTGATTCATCTCCAACTTCTGCAAGCGCAGCGCAAAAGCGTCCAGAAAATTTCAGAGCCAGCGTGAATACAATGTTTACCACTGACCACAAAATCCAGGTCATTTGTATTATGCTTGCAATTGTTATGTGACTGCTGCTCAGGTTAGAAATCAAAACCATGGCTCTGCTTATCAAGAGCCTGCAAGCAACCTGGCTCTGCTACCATGAGGTCTTGCAGATTTTTTCTTCTTTGAATTATTGCTTCTGTCTCTTTCAAAACAATTTAATGCAAAGATTTGCACCAGGCAGCAAGAAACATTGAAACGCAAACAGAAAAACTGAGCACTTGCATAAAAATTATTTATAAATTAGACAAAATACGTTTACCCATCTTAAAAGCAATCTTTATGCCCAAGGTTATGCTGGAGGAGCGCCAGTCACTTTGAAAAAAAAAATCAAAACAGATGTGATCTGAAAATAGTATTGCACAGTCTAAATAAAGAAGCACATGGAACCTGAATGCACACAAGTCTTTTTTGGGCCTCAGTCTACCAAACAAAACCTCTGGTAATCAGCAATTTTTGGTCTGATCTACATAAAATCAAGCTGCACTGCTAAACAAAGACATGGAATACACACACTCTCTCTCGTTTCCTTCTCTATGAACAGTATACTTTGTCTGTATTGCACGCAAAAAACAATACTTTTCACTGTATGTTAATACACGTGACAATAATAAATCAAGTCAAAGATTGGCAGTTGATACCCATGCTGACAAACACAAAAGCAGTCATAAAATTGGTGCGCAAAGATCAAGGCTAACACTGCTGTCTCGTACTGACAGACTGCAGCACTGTCAGAGGTGCCACCCTTCAGAGGAGACATAAAACTAAGGCCTCATCTGCTTGTTTGGAGGGGGGGGGGGGGGGGGGGGAAGAGGAGGAGGAGGAGGAGGAAGGGGAGGGAAGTTGGGTGCAGTGCTGTCAGAGATCTCATGGAAGCAGGAGAGTTACCCCAGTGTCCTGGTCAATATTTGTTGCTCAATCAGTATCACAAAAACAGATTATCTGGACATTATCACATTGCTGTTTGTGGGAGTTTGCTGTATTTCCTACATTACCACAATTACTACATTTCAAAAGTACACAACTGGCTGTCAATTTCTCTGAGACATCCAGTGGTCATGAAAAGCACTATATAAAATGCAGTTTTTTTTCTTTTTCTATAATAGAAATGACATTTATCACAGTAGTCCTAGGCCCAGCCATCTTCAGCTGCTTTCAATGACTTTCTTCCAACACTAGGTCGGAAGTGGGGATGTTCACTGGCACAATGTTCAGCATTATTCGCGACTCCTCAGACATTGTAGTAGTCTATGTCCAAATGCAACAAAACCTGGACAATATCCAGGCTTGGACCGACAAGTGGCAAGTAACATTTGTGCCACACAAGTGCCAAGCAACATAGAAGATGAGAACAGGAGGAGGCCATTTGGCCCTTTGAGCCTGCTGTGCCATTCATTATGATCATGGCTGATCGTCCAACTCAATAGTCTAATTCTGCCTTCTCCCCATAACCTTTGATCCCATTCATCCCAAGTGCTTTATCTAGCTACCTCAATGTTTTGGCATCAACTACTTCCTGTGGTAATGAATGCCACAGGCTCACCATTCTTTGGGTGAAATAATGTCTCCTTATCTCTGTCCTAAATGGTCTACCCCAAATCCTCAGACTGCAAGCCCTGGTTCTGGATATTCCCACCATCGGGAACATCCTTCCTGCATTTACCCTGTGTAGTCCTGTTAGAACTTTATATGTCCCTATGAGATCCCCGCTCATTTGTCTGAACTCCAGCAAAAACAATCCTAACCTAGTCAATCTCTCCTCATACATCAGTCCTGCCATCCCCACAATCAGTTTGGCCATCTCCAAGGGACTTATAGAATTCTAACAGGACTACACAGGGTAGATACAAGGAGGATGCTCTTGATGGTGGGAGTGTCCAGAACCAGGACTCAGTCTGAGGATTCGGGGTAGACCATTTTGCTTTCAGCATTCCAAAGGATGGACCAACTAGATCTACAGTTCTCCAGGGGACTGCTGATAATTTACTAGCCAGCCCGAGTCACTGAAAAGGGTTTGGCAATACAAATTCAATCCATGCAGCTCCATATAATTCTGAAGTTTGATATTAAAATAGGTAGGCTCATGTACCACAACGTGCAAGTAGAATGACTACTGAGCTTTATGGCTGTAGTCTCTGGCAGTTCAGGCCCCTAAATTATTGCCAATCCTCACCTTCATTTTCTGGCCTTTGGCACAAAAATATTTTCAAGCAGTGGGCGACCAAGGGGGTCATCTGACCTGACAGTCTGCCTCTCTACTGTGGCTACACGCACAGCCAGGAGTCCATGGAAAGGGAGCATGCGGAGCCCACAGGCACCATTGAAGCTTTCTGTGCCCATTGGGCCCCACAGAGGCTGGGGTATATTACTGACCCCTTTAAATCACATTTTGGTTTGATGTTTGAAGCTTCCTTTACAATTTGTTTTGGGCAGCTCCCCCCACCCAACTTTATGGGGCTGCCCCTTCACTTTACTTGATTTGCTAAAAAGATTGGCAAGCACAGTGTGTTCCTACAGGGAGAGGCTGTGCACTCCATCATTAAACAAAATGAATGTATATGGACTTCACAGCCATTTTTTTGTGGAACTTCTGCAGGATAGTGTCAAATTTCAGTGCACATCAAACATTTACTTGACCCAAAATAGCTGTAACATAAATCACACTGGCTAACAGTCAGTCTTTCCTCAAGGCTGGCTCTCAATTTAGAGTATGTGGAGAAGAAACAAAGATATCAAGGAAAAGTGACCGACAACAACAAAATACCATTTCAATCAATCAGGAACCTCATGGGGGGTTTGTGTGTGGTCTAACATGAGATTAAAGAGCCTACCAAACACCACAAACATTAACCATTGAGGTGAATGGCTGAATGCACCTCCAACATAACCACAAAGCTTTTGAAAGTTGAGAACCTGAGACAGTGTTTGGGAGGGTGTTGGGGAGTGTAACTATTCTGACACCTCCAGTTTAAAGCCCAAAAGATTAGAACGATCGTAAGGCTCCACTTTCATGGTCTGTATTCTTATTGAAAAAAAAATCGAGATCAAGCTAGCTTGTGCCTTCCTACTCCAAGGAGGTTTCTGTCCTCCCTCAGCTGGCCTTAGGTGGTCAAGCCGCAACCTAACCTGAAACCAACCTCGGCCCCACCCCCCCGCACCGCAATTGGTAAAAAGGACAAAGGACGCCGACAACGGCCCGCGGATTGGACCGGATATCTGACAATCTATTGGCGCCCCGCCCCGTCCTCCCACCCACAACGCTTCCGCATTCAGGTTTAGTTGACCGGCCAGAAAGGCTCAGGACCCCGTGAGAAAGCGGGTCACTCATTGCCTTTAAGCCGGAGGGTTGGCTTAAAGGTTCCGAACCCAGACAGAAACCAGCCGCTCAGCTCGCAACTCGTACCATCAGCCTGACCCCCAGACACAGTCCCCCCCGGAGGCCTACTTCCCCGGTGCGCCACGTCCTCAAAGGCCGCCTCCCCCCCTCCTTTCCAAGCTTGGCCTCCAGGCTGGCTGAGCCAGCGCTCCGCGGGCGGGGAGTCAGTGAGAGGGAGCCCCGATCGGTACTTTAAATTTAAAAATTACCGTTGGTCATGACGGCAGCCCAGCTCCTGCCTCGCGCTCGCCCCTCTCGTGCGCGCTCTTTTATGACGCGCTCATGCTCCGGCTCGAGCCTCCAGACCCGAGGTAAACACACACACAGGGAGAAGTAATCAAACCCCTCCCACCGGTCTTCATCGGCAGCTCGATCCCAGCGATGCTCATCTACCACTCCCTGCCTGTCAATCAGCTCAGTCATCTGGCCAGGTAGTTCAGTGGGACTGTTGCAAATGTTAGTGCAACCAGACTTCATTTAAAATGGGACCTAGAAAATTGAAGCAGGAATAGCTCAATTATTTTACCCCCAAGAGCTACATCTGTCCACAGGTGCAATTGACACCTTCTGCACCTGTTGGGCACCGCAGGGGCTGGAGTGCATTATCAACCCAAACAATCACATTTTAATTTGATGTTTTCAAGTCTCCTTTATAGTTTGATTTTGTTCAGGCTGTTCCCCTCTTCTTTTGGGGAGCTGCCCCTTTTACTTTGTCCTGATTTAACTTGAGTTTGTTTATTTGGTTTGACCTTAAAAGAGGCCAAGAACTATATCTAAGTTCTTCATGTAATGTTTTGGCCTCAAACTACTTTCTGTGGTAGAGAATTCCACAGATTTAGTTTTAAGTTTATTTGTTATTGTCAGAAGTAAGCTTACGTTGACAATGCAATGAAGTTACTGTGAAACTCCCCTCGTCGCCACACTCCGGCACTTGTTCAGGTGAGGGAGAATTTGAGCTTGGTTGATGCACCTAACCAGCACGTCTTTCAGACTTTGGGAGGAAACCAGAGCACCCGGAGGGAACCCCACAGACAGGGGGAGAACGTGCAGACTCTGCACAGACACTGATCCAAGTCGGAAATTGAACCCAGATCCCTGCGTTATGGGGCAGCAGTGCTACTGCTGTGCACCGACACTAATTTGGAGTGACCCTTTAAATATATACTTCTGCAAATATCCTACAATAGCAGCTCTACCATTTCACAGATGATCTCACATTTTTAAAGTTAATTTATTAGTCACAAGTAAAGCTTACATTAACACTGCAATGAAGTTACTGTGAAATTCCCCTAGTCACCACAGTCAAGCACCTATTCGGGTCAATGCATCTAATCAGCACATCTTCTAGAATGTGGGAGGAAACTGGAGCATCCAGAGGAAACCAAAGCAGACACGGAGAACATGCGAACTTCACACAGACCATGACTCAAGCTAGGAATCAAACCCAGATCCCTGGCTCTATGAGGCAGCAGTGCTAACCACTGTGCTGCTATGCTGCCCATTTTTGAATATATTTTCAACAGTGAGGACTCTCCCTATGGACATTTACATTTTAATGATTTTCCAAAAGCACGTTAAGACGGGAGTTAATTTTTATCTGTTTGGGGCAGCACGGTGGCACAGTGGTTAGCACTGCTGCCTCACAGCTCCAAGAACCTGGGTTCAATTCCTGGCTTGGGTCACTGTCTGTAAGGGGTTTGCATGTTCTTCCTGTGTCTGCATGGATTTCCACCAGGTGCTCCGGTCTCCTCCCACAGTTCAAAGGTGTGTGGATTAGTTGCATTGGCTATGCTAAATTGCTCCTTAGTGTACCGGGATGGGTAGGTTAGAGGGATTAATGGAGTAAATATGTGGGGTTATGGACCTATATGGGATTGTTGTCAGTGCAGACTTGATAGGCTGAATGGCCTCCTTCTGCATTGTAGGGTTTCTTTGATTCTATGTCTAGGAACCACAAACAGTAATCACCTGATTTTTTGGTAGCCATTTTGCAAGAGTACAACATCCATTGTTCCATGATCTTTGTTAAAGGGAAGTTGTGTCTGACAAATTTACTGGGGTTCTATGAGGATGTGTCTAGGGCGGTGGATAGAGGAGAGCCGGTGGATGTCGTCTTTCTTGATTTTCAGAAGGCGTTCGACAAGGTACCTCACAAGAGGTTATTGCAGAAGGTCAGGGGACATGGAGTTGGGGGTAGGGTGTTAGCGTGGATAGAGGATTGGTTGTCAAATAGGAGGCAGAGAGCAGGGGTCAATGGGTGCTATTCGGATTGGCGGATGGTGACTAGTGGAGTGCCCCAGGGGTCGGTGCTGGGGCCTCAGCTATTTACCATTTATATAGATGATCTGGAGGAGGGAACCGAGTGTAGGGTGTCGAAATTTACTGATGACACCAAGATTGGTGGAACGGCAAATTGTGCGGAGGGTGTGGAGAGTCTGCAGAAGGATCTAGATAGGCTGGGCGAATGGGCCAGGAAATGGCAAACAGAATTTAATGTTGGCAAGTGCGAGGTGGTACACTTTGGTAGGAATAATGGTAGGAAGGATTATTACTTATGTGGCGAAAAACTGCAGCAGGCGACGGTGCAGAGGGACCTTGGGGTTCTTGTGCATGAGTCGCAAAAACCCAGCCTGCAGGTGCAGCAGGTGGTCAGGAAGGCGAATGGGATGCTGGCCTTCATAGCGAGGGGGATTGAATATAAAAGTCGGGAGGTCTTGCTGCGGCTGTATAGGGCATTGGTGAGGCCGCAGCTGGAGTACTGTGTGCAGTTTTGGGCGCCGTACTTATGCAAGGATATTTTGGCCTTGGAGGGAGTGTAGAGGAGGTTTACTAGGCTGATACTGGAGTTGAGGGGGTTGAGCTATGAGGAGAGGCTGAATAAACTAGGCTTGTACTCGTTAGAGTTTAGAAGAATGAGGGGAGATCTCATTGAGACGTATAAGATGATGAATGGGACGGATAGGATAGAGGTGGAGAGACTCTTCCCGCTCAGAAAGGATAGTAGGACTAGGGAGCACAGCCTCAAGGTAAAGGGGGGGCGGTTTAGAACGGAGTTGAGGAGGAACTTCTTCACTCAAAGGGTGGTGAATCTCTGGAATTCTCTGCCTGTTGAAGTGGTGGAGGCTACCTCACTAAATATTTTTAAGACGCGGGTTGATGGGTTTTTGATAAGCGAGGGGATTAAGGGTTATGGGGAGAAGGCGGGAATGTGGAACTGAGCCACGACAGATCAGCCATGATCTTATTGAATGGCGGGGCAGGCTCGAAGGGCTAGATGGCCTACTCCTGCTCCTATTTCTTATGTTCTTATGTTCTTATGAATAGTGTTTGTATCTTAAAAGTTCTGAGTATGATTTGCCATCACTGGGCATGACAGTTCGATTATACATCTAAATAATAAAAGGGCAATCAAAGGAAAGGTGAGATTGATTGGGTACAGTGGAGAGAGAGGGCTTCATTAAGACAAGAAATTAGCATTTTATGCCTGTCTTCATCAGAGAAAAGGATGCCCACTGTGAGAGTAAAAGTGAAGGTATCTCTTTTTTTGATACCAACCAAATAAACTAACTCAAATTAACTTAGGGACAAATTTAAAGTGGCAGCCCCCCAAAAGGAAGGGGACAGCCTGAACAAAAAATAAAGTCGGAAGGAAACTTAAAACATCAAATCAAAACGTAATTCTCGGGGGCTATAATACACCCCAGCCTCTGTGGTGTCCAGTGGGCGTGGAAGATGTCAACTGTGCCCGTGGACACCGCATGCTCCCTCTCCATGGAAGTAAAAGTGAAGGTATACTCCACAGGAATAAATCACATGAAGGAGATCCTCAACAGATTGGCAACGCTTGAAGCAGAATAATCACATTTTCCAGATGAGATGGATCTGAGGATACTGAGGGTTGAACTTGCAGATACCACAATTTTCTAATTATATACAGAGATGATGCCACATGGAGGATTACAGATGTTACACCTTAAAAAAGTGGACAGGGATAAACCTGGCAACTCAGACCAGGCAGTTTAATGTCAATGATAGGAAATAATGTTCTGAGACAAAATTAATTGACATTTGGTTAAGTTTGGGCTAATAAATGAAAGTCAAAATGATTTGTTATAGCAAACTCATGTTTAATTAATTTGAATAAGCTATTTGATGAAGCAGCCATAGGGGTTGATGCGGATAGCCTCCCTACATTAAAAGATTCCATGCGCAAGCTTGTGACATGCGCTGAGCTACAGTGGCAAATGTCCTCCTCACCTTTGAAGGACTGTCAGAGAGAGCATTTTAAATCACACTGTTGATAATGACACTTCTGACCACTAATTTCCCATACCACCTATATTTCTTCAATCTCATAATCCACAACATCTATCCAATTTTATCAAAACTTCTCAACTCCCTTTTCCTCGGAGTCCTCAACTTTGACAACACCTCTAGTGCAGTTGATCTGGTAACCCACAAGCTTTCTTCAATCTTCTTCAGTTCTACAGCTTCTCTTTCAGCCCAAAATTGGGTCAACAGGTGAAGCACCTGCATTTGCAATTTATCTGCTACCCATGAAGTTCCAATGATAATATATTGCCTCACAAGATTGGTGCTTTGTATAGAGTTATATGGATTGCATGGAACCTACAGCACATAAATCAACAGACCCAACATCTATGGTGCATAAGTCTCTTCCCACTCCAGTTACCTGTTTCCACCCTGCCCGACATATCAATTTATTTCCTTGTCCCTTACGTATGCTTCAAGCTTCACCTTAGATGCAGCAACTCTATCTGCTTCAATATCCCCATATGACAGTGAGTTCCACATTCTCATCACTATGTGTGTAAATCTGCCTGTACACACAGAACACTGTTTTTTGCAGCCTTTATGTCGCATTACTTTGGATGCAAAATCTGGAGCTTTCACTCCGGTTGTATGGAGGCAGTGGTGTAGTGGTATTATCACTGGACTCATAATCCGGCAATTCTAGGTTCAAATCCCACCATAGCAGATGTGTATGTATTAAATTTAAAAAAAAAACTGAATTAAAAGTCCAGTGATGAAACCATTGTTGATTGTTGTAAAACCACCTCGTTCACTGATGTCCTTTTGGAAAGGGAATCAGCATGTGACTTCAGAACCACAGCAATGTTGTTGATTCTTTGCTACCTTCTGAAATGGCCAAATAAGCCACTGAGTTCAAGGGCTGAGGGATGGGCAATAAATGCTGGCCCAGCCAGTGGCACCCACTTCCACGGACAATAAAAAAAAAGTCATTTGGTAATATAGAACTTGAGTATTGCTGAAAAAAGAGACATGTAGAAGCGTTTCATCTTGCACTCATTCAGCCACTTCATAAGAATATCAAGTATAAGGGGAAAACACCAATTTATATCATATGAGAAAAGAATGTGGATTGGTTGGTTGGCAAGTGGATTCTGAATGGTAGAGGCATTACCATAGAGAATGCACCAGTTCATGATGACTGACAGATAACTGCCAAGCATTGTTTTGAAATTTAACCTGGGCAGGTTGTCCCTGTTCATGTCATTGCTCTGGAGAGTTAATCAATGAGTGGCTGTCACTTATTTTGTTTAATTTAGACAGGCATGACATCCATATATGTTCTTTTTGTCTGCAAAGACCAGGCCCATGTGTATTAATATATGTAGCTTCCAGTACATAAGAACATAAGAAGTAGGAGCAGGAGTAGGCCATCCAGCCCTTCGAGCCCGCCCCGCCATTCAATAAGATCATGGCTGATCTGAAGTGGATCAGTTCCACTTTCCCGCTTTCTCCCCATAACCCTTAATTCCCTTGCCTGTCAAAAACCTATCTACCCGTGACTTAAATATATTTAGTGAGGTAGCCTCCACCACTTCAATGGGCAGAGAATTCCAGAGACTCACCACCCTTTGAGTGAAGAAGTTCCTCCTCAACTCTGTTCTAAACTGCACCCCCCCTTATCTTGAGGCTGCGCTCTCTAGTCCTGCTGTCCTTTCTGAGCGGGAAGAATCTCTCTACCTCTACCCTGTCCATCCCTTTCATTATCTTATACATCTCTATAAGATTCCCCCTCATCCTTCTAAACTCCAACGAGTACAGACTCAGTCTGTTTAGTCTCTCTTCATAGTCTAACCCCCTCATCTCCGGTATCAGCCTACTGAACCTCCTCTGCACTCCCTCCAAGGCCAAAATATCCTTGTGCAAGTGCGGCGACCAAAACTGCACACAGTACTCCAGCTGCGGCCTCACCAGTGCCCTGTACAGTTGCAGCAAGACCTCCCTGCTTTTATATTCTATCCCCCTCGCTATAAAGGCCAGCATCCCATTCGCCTTCTTGATCATCTGCTGCACTGCAGACAGGGTTTTTGCGACTCATGCACAAGGACCCCCAGGTCCCTCTGCACTGTTGCATGCTGCAGCTTTTCTCCCTTTAAATAGTAATCCGTCCTACTATTATTTCTGCCAAAGTGGATAACCTCACACTTGCTAACATTGTACTCCAACTGCCAGGCCCTCGCCCACTCGCTCAGCCTATCCAGATCCCTCTGCAGACTTTCCACATCCTCCGCACAATTTGCTTTTCCACTCATCTTTGTGTCATCAGCAAATTTCGTTACCATACACTCAGCCCCCTCCTCCAAATCATCTATATAAATGGTAAATAGCTGAGGCCCCAGCACCGATCCCTGCGGAACTCCACTAGTCACCAACCGCCAATCAGAATAGCACCCATTGATACCAACTCTCTGCCTCCTATTAGACAACCAATCCTCTATCCATGCTAACACCTTACCCCCAACTCCGTGCCCCCTAACTTTCTGTAGCAACCTTTTGTGCGGCACCTTATCAAATGCCTTTTGAAAATCGAGAAATACCACATCCGCCGGTTCCCCCCTGTATACCGCACTAGTCACATCCTCATAGAAATCCAATAAATTCGTCAAACACGACGTCCCCTTAACGAATCCGTGCTGCGTCTGCTCTATCAAACCATTCTTTTCTAGGTACCTCGCTATTTCTTCTTTGATGACAGATTCAAGCATTTTTAGAACATATAAGAACATAAGAAATAGGAGCAGGAGTAGGCCATCTAGCCCTTCGAGCCTGCCCTGCCATTCAATAAGATCATGGCTGATCTGTCGTGGCTCAGTTCCACATTCCCGCCCTCTCCCCATAACCTTTAATCCCCTCTCTTATCAAAAACCCATCAACCCGCGTCTTAAAAATATTTAGCGAGGTAGCCTCCACCACTTCAACGGGCAGAGAATTCCAGAGATTCACCACCCTTTGAGTGAAGAAGTTCCTCCTCAACTCCGTTCTAAACCACGCCCCGTTTATCTTGAGGCTGTGCCCCCTAGTCCTACTGTCCTTTCTGAGCGGGAAGAGTCTCTCCACCTCTATCCTATCCATCCCATTCATCATCTTATACGCCTCAATGAGATCTCCCCTCATTCTTCTAAACTCTAACGAGTACAAGCCTAGTTTATTCAGCCTCTCCTCATAGCTCAACCCCCTCAACTCCGGCATCAGCCTAGTAAACCTCCTCTGCACTCCCTCCAAGGCCAAAATATCCTTGCGTAAGTACGGCGCCCAAAACTGCACACAGTACTCCAGCTGCGGCCTCACCAATGCCCTATACAGCCGCAGCAAGACCTCCCTACTTTTATATTCAATCCCCCTCGCTATGAAGGCCAGCATCCCATTTGCCTTCCTGACCACCAACTGCACCTGCAGGCTGGGTTTTTGCGACTCATGCACAAGGACCCCGAGGTCCCTCTGCACCGTCACCTGCTGCAGTTTTTCGCCCCGTAAGTAATAATCCTTCCTACCATTATTCCTACCAAAGTGGACCACCTCACACTTGCCAACATTAAATTCCATTTGCAAGTTCCTGGCCCATTCACCCAGCCTATCTAGATCCTTCTGCAGACTCTCCACACCCTCCGCGCAATTTGCCGTTCCACCAATCTTGGTGTCATCAGCAAATTTCGACACCCTACACTCGGTTCCCTCCTCCAGATCATCTATATGAATGGTAAATAGCTGAGGCCCCAGCACCGACCCCTGGGGCACTCCATTAGTCACCAACCGCCAATCCGAATAGCACCCATTGACCCCCGCTCTCTGCCTCCTATTTGACAACCAATCCTCTATCCACGCTAACACCCTACCCCCAACTCCATGTCCCCTGACCTTCTGCAGTAACCTCTTGTGAGGTACCTTGTCAAATGCCTTCTGAAAATCAAGAAAGACCACATCCACCGGCTCTCCTTTATCCACCGCCCTAGACACATCCTCATAGAGCTCCAGTAAATTTGTCAGACACAACTTCCCTTTAACGAAACAGTGCTGCGTCTGCTCTATCAAGCAATTCCCCTCAAGATGCCTCGCTATTTCCTCCTTGATGACAGATTCTAACATTTTACCTACAACAGACGTTAAACTAACCGGCCTATAATTCCCTGCCTTTTGCCTGGCACCCTTCTTAAACAATGGCGTAACATTAGCTGTTTTCCAATCTTCCGGCACTTCCCCGGAATCCAGCGACATCTGGAAAATAACCACCAAGGCATCCACTATCATCTCCGCCATTTCTTTCAGAACCCTCGGATGCATTCCATCCGGTCCTGGGGACTTGTCCACAATCAGTCCCTCCAGTCTGTCAAGCACTGCCTCTCTAGTAACAGTAATGTCATTGAGACCCTCCAGTCCTACCACCTTTCCATCTCTAACACCCAACATTTTACCTACAACAGATGTTAAACTAACCGGCCTATAATTCCCTGCCTTTTGCCTGCCACCTTTTTTAAACAGCGGCGTAACATTAGCCGTTTTCCATTTGAGTACACGCAAATGCAACACATTGCAAGCCCAACTGACCACCTTAAATGGATTTTCAGCATAATTCTTAGTTCACTGAAGATTATTTAGCAAATGTTGTTCATTTAGGGAATCACATCTAATATTGGTCTGCGTGTTTTGAGTTTTGCAAGCACAGGCTGGCTGTGGACAACAAACTTTGACCTGTCTTTTTTTTCAGCAATAATATTTTATAATAGGCATATTACAAAATTATAGGCACATATAAGAAGACTAACTTTAAATTTGTCTTATCCCCGAGTCAGTTATCATTCAGCTGATGTGACAATGTGTCTCTTTTTAGCTTATAAAAGGGCAGTGGTCTCAAGTGTGGTTTGAGTAAACCCAATATCCAAAAACAATGAGACACATATCAAAGAACTACAGCCCAGTCAGTCACCAGCAATGTGAATAATGCTCAGAAACTTTTTTCAGGATGGAATCAATGTTCATATATAGAATACTGGGCACTGACATTTATTTGGCTGCTGTTAATAGTCACTGACAGCACTCTGGTGCCTTACACATGTGAGCATTCTGCACATGAGCCCAAATGATCAGGGTTGACAGTCTATGCCACACTGTGCTCACCTAACATCCACACATCTATAGAGAAGTCACTTTGTAGGAATCAGGATGAGTAACTGGCTGATTGGCTAACGAACCAGAAATATCAAAGTCACTTGTTGTACTTTACCTGCTCTGGCTGAGATCAACTTAGTAAGAAGTCTCACAACACCAGGTTAAAGTCCAACAGGTTTATTTGGTAGCATAAGCTTTCGGAGTGTTGCTCCTTCTTCAGGTGAGTGAGGAGTTGTGTTCACAAACAGGGCATATATAGACACAAACTCAATTTACAAGATAATGGTTGGAATGCGAGTCTTTACAGGTAATCAAGTCTTAAAAGTACAGACAATGCGAGTGGAGAGAGGGTTGAGCACTGCTTAAAGAGATGTGTATTGTCTCCAGCCAGGACAGTTAGTGAGATTTTGCAAGCCCAGGCAAATCATGGGAGTTACAGGTAGTGTGACATGAACCCAAGATCCCGGTTAAGGCTGTCCTCATGTGAGTTTCTGCTCAGGGATTCTGCATTGTCATGTGATGTGAAGGAGAACGCTTACCCGAAGATCAGAGGCTGAATGCCTGTGACTGCTGAAGTGTTCCCCAATAGGGAGAGAACTTTCCTGCCTGGTGATTGTCGAGCAGTATTCATTAATCCATTGTTGTAGCATCTGCATTGTCTCCCCAATGTACCGTGCCTCGGAACATCCTTTCCTGCAGTGTATCAGGTAGACAACATGACCGAATCACAAGAGTATGTACCTTGTACCTGGTGGATGGTGTTCTCACGTGAGATGATGGCATCCGTGTCGATGATTCGGCTTGCAGAGGTTGCTGTGGCATGGTTGTGTGGTGTCATGGTCACTGTTCTCCTGAAGGCTGGGTAGTTTGCTGCGGACAGTAGTCTGTTTGAGTTGTCTGGTTGTTTGAAGGCAAGAAGTGGGGGGTGGGAATAGCCTTGGTGAGATGTTCATCTTCAGTGATGACATGTTGAAGGCTCTGGAGAAGATGTAGCTTCTCTGCTCTTGGGAAGTACTGGACGACGAAGGGTACTATGTCCGTCATGTCATGTGTTTGTCTTCTGAGGACGACGGTGTGGTTTTTCACTGTGGCGCATCGGAACTGTCGATCGATGAGTCAAGTGCCATATCCTGTTCTTATGAGGGTGTCTTTCAGCGTCAGTTTCTTTCAGGATCTGTTGCGATCCTCCTCATCTGTACAGATCCTGTGTATATGGAGAGCTTGTCTGTAGGAGATGGCTTCTTTAACGAGTTCAGGGTGGAGGTGGAGAAGTGGAGCATCGTGAGGTTATCTGTGGCCTTACGGTACAGTGAAATGCTGACGTGACCGTCCTTGATGGAGATGCATGTGTCCAAGAATACAACTGGTTCCAGAGAGTAGCCCATGGTGAGTCTGATGGTGGGATGGAACTTGTTGATGTCATCATGTAGTTGTTTCAATGATTGTTCGCCATGAATCCAAAGGAAGAAAATGTCATCGATGTATCTCGTGTATAGCATCGGCTGAAAGTCTTGTGCAGTGAAGAGGTCTTGTTCAAACCTATGCATGAAGATGTTGGCATATTGAGGTGCAAATTTGATCTGCACGGCCGTTCCATGTATCTGCATGACGTTGAAAGTGAAGACGTTGTGGTCCAAGATGAAGCGGATGGGTTGTAGAATTGCATCTGGAGGTTGGCATTGTCAGCGTTGAGTACTGAGGCAGTTGCAACAATGCCACCGTTGTGGGGGATGTTGGTGTAGAGTGCCGAGACATCCATTGTGATGAGAAGTTCAATACTTCATGTATGCTGAGTTTCTGTAGAAAGTCCCCCAGAAGCTAGGGGTTCTTTGTACAATGGGTTTCAGGATGCCTTTGACGTAGCCTGAGAGGTTCGCACACAGTGTCCCATTGCCTGATTCTGGGTGTGTTAGCCTTGTGTATCTTCAGGAGGCAGTAGAGATCTCCAATGCAGGGGACTCATGGCGAATAATCACTGAAACATCTTCTCCAGAGCCTTCAACGTGTCATCGATGAAAACGAACATCTGGCCAAGGCCATCCCCACACCCCCACTTCTTGCCTTCAAACAACTGCACAACCTCAAACAGACCATTGTCCGCAGCAAACTACCCAGCCTTCAGGAGAACAGTGACCACAACACCACACAACCCTGTCACAGCAACCTCTGCAAGATGTACCGGATCATCGACACGGCTGCCATCATCTCATATGAGAAGACCATCCACCAGGTACACGAAACATACTCTTGCTATTCAGCCAACGTTGAATACCCGATATGCTGCAGGAAAGGATGTCCCGAGGCATGGTAAATTGGGTAGACCACACAGACGTTATGACAACAGATGAATGAACACTGCTCAACAATCACCAGGCAGGACTGTTCTCTTCCTGTTGGGGAACACTTTAGCAGTCACGTGCATTCAGCCTCTGATTTTCAGGTAAGCGTTCTCCAAGGCGGCCTTCACGACACATGGCAATGCAGAATCACTGAGCAGAAACTGATAGCCAAGTTCTGCATACATGAGGATGGCCTCAACCAGGATCTTGGGTTCATGTCACACTATCTGTAACCCCCACAACTTCCCTGGGCTTGTAAAATTTCACTAACTGTTCTGGCTGCAAACAATACACACCTCTTTAACCTGTGCTTATCTCTTTCTCCACTCACATTATCTGTACCTTTAAGATTTGATTACCTGCAAAGACTCACATTCCAACCATTATTTTGTAAATTGAGATTGTGTCTATATATACCCTGTTTGTGAACACAACTCCTCACTCACCTGAAAAAGGAGCGACACTCCAAAAGCTTGTGCTACCAAGTAAACCTGTTAGACTTTAACCTGGTGTTGTGAGACTTCTTACTGTGCTTATTCCAGTCTAATGCCGGCATCTCCACATTATGAGATCAACTTACCACAGACTGATGATCCAATGTGAGACCCTTTATGTAACACATTTCACCACTGTTCCTTTAGGAGTAATACATTTTACATACATTAAGTTGGTAAATTAACTGTATATGGAAAATAACTACCAAATGGAATTTCAAAAATGTTTGTCAATTAGCTTTTAATGATAAGACAGAAAAAATTACTGCCCAGAAAAAAATGAATTCATCTAAGCCTAAGCAGATGAAAAGTGTAATTCAAAAGTGCTCTGCAATATAAACTGAAGCCATTGTTATAAGGCATTAATTTGTTCAAATTGAAACATTGATTTACAATATGTGCATGAAATATTTCAATTCTTGCTGCAACAGCAAAATTTTGATGTAAGCAATCTTGGTCTCAAAGTACATGATTACATAACTTTGTCAGGATATTCATGGAATTAATAAACTTATAAAGTAAACACTCATTCTAATGTAATGTTAAATGAGTTAAACGATGAAAAGATCCAGTTGTGTGGTTCCTTCATTCTGTTTTATTACTGAGTTCAGTGACTGGGTATTTGTATAGTACTTATCCAGAACCTCCATGAGCTAGGGGGTTAAGCTGTGAGAGTTTTGCAGTTGATCATTTCATTGCACCATGGTGATGTCTTGTACTGCCCTGAACAATTAACATAATTCCAGTATGTTTGTGCATCCACTGCCTGGAACAGATTCACTGTGGAGTAATGTGGACATGCTAATGCGATTACAGTCATTACACAACTGTCCAACAATAGATCTTGATCACACGGAGGGACCTTGAAATGCGAAACCTGATCCATATCACAGAAAGACGACAGCTTCATTGTGAAACCTCAATAGAACAGCTCACTTTACATTGGATGAAAAAATTGCTTTCATTTTCTATCAATTGCTGTCAATCCTGGGACTTTCGGAAAGTACTTATTCAAGTTTTTGCCATATGGGTCATGGTCATTTAGAAGATTATGGACTACTAAGTACTGGATAAACTTGTCAGAAAATGAAATGTAATTTGTCCTGTGCAAGGTTCTGTGTAAAACAAAAAGAAGCAAAAATAGAGAACTTAAAATCAACCTGTTCACTCTGAGCTATGGGAGGATCTCAAGGCAAAAAAGTAAGTTATGCACATGGAGCATGTTATGAATAAATACTGTGATATACAATACTAGTTTTACTGTTAAATAGTTACAGATCAGTTAAGAGTAATGCCACAACTTTGTCTTCTTTCTATATATATGTATATAATATATTAATATATACATTATTTGTATATCATATATAATATGTGTATATTAATTAAATATTTATGGTTAAAATTACTTGTATTGGTTTTCACTTGCTGTTTCCTTACACTATCATGCTGCTTTGGCCAACCTTAATCCAGTAACTGAAATTTAATTGTTCACTATCATCTTAATGCTGGAGTCCTCTTATGCCTGAAAAATCAGTTGGACATATGCAGAATTGGCCATTCATTTGTCATTGGGGGACCTACTGTAGCTACGCCACCTTTAACCTTACTTTAAGCACATTGGATGTTAAGATTTTTTTTGGTAAAGGTTGTCCTCCAAGCATACTGAACTGAATTTCAGCCTCATTGGCTATAGTGTTTTCCCATGCAAGGTGGTCTCCAACACATCTAATTTTAAGACATGTTTAGGGTGCACTTTTACTGCTTGTACTGACTACCTTAATGTAATTTTCCCTGAAACAATTCCCCATAGAGGATCTTCTTGTGGATGCTGTAGTAATCTGGGTGGGTGACATAACTTGCCCTTTTAAGTTGAATTTTCTGGAGGATGGGCTCTATGCTGTTGAATCCAATATAATGAAAGACATTGTTGTTCACAATTTTGTCCTGCCATTGAATTCTCAGGATTTAATTTGATTTATTACTGTTGCATATTGGGATACAATGAAAAGTATTGTTTCTAGGCGCTATACAGGCAAAACGTACTATTCATAAAGTTCATAGGGGAGAAGGAAAGGCTAGGGTGCAGAAGATAGTTACAGTTACAGATAGGGTGAAGAAAAAGATCAACTTAATATACGATGGATCCCAGAAATCTTAGGAGGAAGCTTAGCTGTAACTGTTGTAGCAGATCCAGAATTCTGCACTATGCAGCAGGGGATGCTTTGGAAGATAACAACAACTCATATTTATATAGCATCTTTAATGTAATAAAGATTTCCAAGGCATTTCATGGAAGCATAAAAGAAAATATGACATCGAGCCCATAAGGAGATACATAAGCAGATGACCAAAGGCTTGGTCAAAGATGTGGGGGATGTCTTAAAAGTGGAAGATGAGGTAGAGAGGTGAAGCAGTTTAGGAAGGAAATTCCAGAATCCAGGGTCTTGGTATCTGAAGGCACAGCCACCAATGGTGGAGCAATTAATACAGGCGATGCTGAAGGCAATGGAATCAGAGGAGCACAAATATATATCACAGAGGGTGGAGGAGATTACAATGATGGGGGAGCCAGGACATTGAGGAATTTGCAAACAGGGGTGAGAATTTTAAAATGAGGGGTTTTGCTTAACACGGTGCCAGTAATGTGTATGTCAGCAAACACAGAGGTGATGAATGAATGGGATCACGTGCGTTAGGGCACTGGCAGCAGTGTTTTAGTTGGCATCAAGTTGACATAATGTGGAGGCTGACCAGGAATGCTTCGAGTAGTCAAGTCAAGAGGTAAAAGCATGAATGAGGGTTTCAGAAGCTGAAGGGTGAAGGCAAAGTGGGAGAATGATGATGTTGTGGAAATAACAAGAAGTCTCTTAACCCCAGGTTAAAATCCAACAGGTTTATTTGGAGTCACAAGCTTTCGGAGTGCTGCTCCTTCATCAGGTGAGTGGCTGATTATGAAAATAGGCAGTCTTAGTGAGTGATATGTGTTTGAAGAGTCATTGAGGGATCAAATATGATGCCAAAGTCACAGATCGTCTGCCTCAGCCTCAAGAGAGTTTCCACAGAGAAAGAGATGGAATCAATGACAAGGGAGTAGTGTCTGTGGTGGGGTCCAAAGACAATGGTTTCAGTCTTCCCATTATTTAATTGAAATAATTTCTTGCTTATCCAATATTGGAAGCAGCCTGACAACTTAGAGAAAGTGAAAGGAATGAAAGAGGTGGCGAGGCATGGCAAGGTATTGATAGCGTATGTGTGAATCTGATGTGTTTTCAGATCATGTTGCCAAGGAGAAACACATAGATAAGAAATAGAAGTGAGCGAGGATAGATCCTTGGGTGACATCAGATGTAGCTGAACAGGAGCAGGAAGAGAAGCCACTGATTCTCTGCCTACAATTAGATTGATGAGAATGGAATGAGTTGAGCTCGATGATCACAAAGAGGATTGGAGGAGGATGTTGTACTTAACCATATCAAAGGTGGCGGACAGTCAAGAAGGGAGAGGGAGGAATGGTTTGCTTTTGCCACAACCACATAGAGTGTCATTTGTGACTTTGATCAGAGCCATTTTGGCTAGAAACCCAATTAGATGAATTCAATTGTGGAGTTATGTGAAAGACGGGTATGAATTTGGGAAATAACACATTCAAGGACTTTGGAGAAGAAAGAGACAGTGGAGATGGGTTGTAGTTCGCAAGGATGAAGGATCAAGTGTTGCTTTTTGAGGACAAAAATGATGATGGCAAATTTGAATGAGAGAGGAACAGAACCTCTGGAGAGAGTTTCAATGCTAACTCATAGAATCATAGAATCCTTATTGTGCAGAAAGAGGCCATTCAGCCCATCAAACCTGCATGAACAACAATCCCACCCAGGTGCTATTCCTATAATCCCTGCTAATCTCCCTAACACTAAGGGACAATTAGCATGGTCAATCACACCTAAAGCGCACATCTTTGGTAAGTGGGAGGAAACCAGAACACCCAGAGAAAACCCATCAGACATGGGGATATTTGTGAAAACTCCACAGAGGCAGTGACCCAAGGCCAGAATTGAACCTAAGTCCCTGGTGCTGTGAGACAGCAGTGCTAGCCATTGTGCCACCATGCCAGTTTATATAGGAACCAGGAAGAGAAGTTATGAGGTTAGTAGTTTAGTGGGTAGAGGGTCTAGGAAATCGAGGATGGGTCTCATGGATGAGGTAAGCTCAGACAGGAGAGAAACTAGAGAAGAAATAAGTTTAGGTCTAGGACACAGGGAACATCAAAGGACTAGGGCCAGAGGAAGGGAGATATGTGATAGAGACTGCTGATCTGTTAGTCTCAGTTTTGGTGACAAAGCCATGAGTGCCCTGCCGAATAGGGCATGGTGGTACAGTGGTTAGCGTTGCTGCCTCACAATTCTAGGGCCCTGGGTTTGATTCCAAGTTTGGGTCACTGTCTGTGTGGTGTATGCACATTCTCCCTATGTCTGCATGGGTTTCCACTGGGTGTTCTGGTTTCCTCCCACAGTCCAAAAGACATACTGGTTAGGTGCATTGGCCATGCTAAAGTCTCCCGCAGTGTACCCAAACAGGTGCCGGAGTGTGGCGACTAGGGGATTTTCACAGTAACTTCATTGCAGTGTTAATGTAATTTTACTTGTGACAATAAAAATTTAAAAAAAATAAATTGCAACAACAAAATGGCTATAAATGAAATAATACTGGGCTCATTGTGGAAATTATTTTTCTGAATATTTCAATTACGCTGATTAGGGGAGAAATCTGCTTTAAGGTTATCACACTAATCTCAAGAAACATCTGCCATTTTTCTTAGCTAAAGTTCAACCTAACAAATCCATTCAGTTAATTAGTTCAGAGTTTGTAGGCTGACAGGTCCATAGTTAAAATCTAATTAGAAAACTATTCATGGATTATGGCTGAGGGATAAGGCTGTTACCAGTGCAGACTGTTGCTTGTTCATCCACTCTTGCAAAGAGTGTTTCAAATATTCATTAATACCGAGCAGAAATATCGTGAAAACGTGACTGTGATTCTAGGAGATATACTCATACCATTTGGACCTTCAATGTAAACAAATACCACATGAGCATCAAACCATGTTTTAAAATTGCCCAGATGCATTGTCTGAAAACATTTTAAAATTTATGTGGGGATTTTCCTGGGGGAAACTCAAGAAAATATAGGAAACTCTGAACATTTTTTAAAAAAACAAGTTTCATTTTGGTTCACCTTCTACTACTTGGTTGGTATAGCATGTTATAGCGACAGTGGCAATGGAAATTAATCTCTATCAATTAGTCTGCTTCAGATCCAAATTTGAGGTGAGAAAAGCCTGCAGCAATGAAAATCTTTGTTCCTCCCAAACATGCTACACTTACGTCTCAAAGTATGCACATACTGTAACTTTAAATACTATCTCCTGAAATAAAGCTCTAATTGACATTTGAATAAATCAACATTATCTACTTACACCGGCTGCAATTTTCCCACCCCACCGCGTTACTTTTTTAGTCATGATGGTAACTTTAACCGGGTGTTGTGAGAATTCTTACTTAATTTTTTAGGGCAGCAGGCCAGGAGATCCTCGCATCGACTGATTCGCAAGTTTCACACAAGCGTTCACACCCTGTTTGTGTCTCCTAGATGTGGGTATGCCGGCGTTGGACTGGTGTAAACACAGTAAAAAGTCTGACAACACCATGTCTGACAACATCTCTTTAAACTGTGATCAGTGCTCCTACCACTCACATTATCAGCCACTTCAGGTCTTGAACAGCAGGTTAGGTGTAAGGATTCGCATTTTAATCAGTAATCTCTAAACTGTCTGTGCTTTATATGCTCTGTCTGAGGCCAGAACTCTCCATTCACCTGACGAAGAGGGTAACCCCTCGAAAGCTTGTGAGAATATTATCAAATAAATAGGTTGGACTAAAACCTGGTGTTGTCAGACTTTTTACTGTGTCTCCTAGTGCCAGATTTTGGGCGGCGTCAGCTCCCCATGCTGGAAATCAGTGGGAGGCGGAAAGACCATTCACATGGCCATTATAATACAATTTAAATATATTTAGTGGGCCCAGAGAGCAGTGAATCTGTGAAATTCACTTCCACAGAAAGCAGTGGAGGCCAAAATGCTATGTGATTTCAAGAAAAGATTAGATATAGCTCTTAGGACTAAAGGGATCAAGGAATAAAAGGGCAAGGCAGGATGAGGATATTGAATTTAATGATTGGCCATGATCATAAAGAATGGCAGAACAAACTCAAAAGGCCAAATGGCCACTCCTCCTTTTATTTCCTATGTTTTTGATTTTGTGATTTGATTTATTATTGTCACACGTATTAGTATACAGTGAAAAGTATTATTTCTTGCGCGCTGTCAGACAAAGCATACTGTTCGTAGAGAAGGAAAGGGTGCAGAATGTAATGTTACAGTCATAGCTAGGGTACAGAGCAAGATCAACTTAATATAAGGTAGGTCCATTCAAAAATCTGATAGCAGCTTAAAAGAAGCTGTTCTTGAGTCGGTTGGTACGTGATTTCAGACTTTTGTATCTTTTTCCTGATGGGAGAAGGTGGAAGGGAGAACGTCCAGGGTGTGTGGGATCCTGGCTGTTTTTCCGAGGAAGTGGGAAGTGTAGAAAATAGGGCCTTAGCCATTTGCTCACCTTACAAGCTGAATACGGAAATAGAATGCATCAAAGCTATCCTGCGGGACAATGGCTATTCAAACTAGTCATGATGTGGGTATGCCGGCGTTGGACTGGCGTAAACACAGTGAAAAGTCTGACAACACCAGGTTTTAGTCCAACCTATTTATTTGATAATACACTCACAAGCTTTCGGGGTTAGCCCCTTCGTCAGGTGAATGGAGAGTTCTGGCCTCAGACAGAGCATATAAAGCACAGACAGTTTAGAGATTACTGATTAGAATGCGAATCCTTACACCTAACCTGCTGTTCAAGACCTGAAGTGGCTGATAATGTGAGTGGAAGGAGCACTGATCACAGTTTAAAGAGATGTGTATTGTCTCCAGACAGTACAGTAAGTGAGGTTTTGCAAACCCAGGCAAGACTTCAAACTAGTATTCAAACTAGATCATTGTTCACTGTGTATCACACAAACTTGCAAATGAACCAAAGACTTTTAAATCAGAGAAGTACTTGGTCTACCTTAAATTACTCTGGAAAGGCAAAGTATGTCAAAAATGTGAACAACAGATTAAGCAAGCTGTTTCACGCTGCTACAATGCTGTGGTATTTTCTGCTAATAGGCAACTATTAAGCAATTATTTTTTGTTTATCTTTTCTTTCTATCCTCTCCTATTTTCTCCTCTGGATTTTTTCTTCTTTTTGACAGCAATAGCAGTGGATGGTGGTGCTGATCATGTTTTCTGTTGCATAATGTGCTTATAAGCTGAAAATATGGGACTTTTCTCCTAGAGCAAGATCTCGCTTGACTGAAAAACAGATTGGAGAGCTGGACAGGAAAGCAGCTCTCCTGATTCAGGTCACTCATAATTTTCCTACCGTGAAAATCACTGATTGGAAAAGTGAGTCTTTCTGAAAAAAGACATTTTGTTGAAGCTTTCCATGTTGCACATATCTGGACAATCGCACAAATAGCAATGTCAGAGGAAACAACAGTATAACATATGGGTGGGGAGTGTGTTTGGTTGGCAAGTGATTTGATTTGATTTATTTTTGTCACATGTATTAGTATACAGTGAAAGGCATTGATTCTTGCATGCTATGCAGACAAAGTATACCATTCATAGAGAAGGAAAGGAGCAAAATGTAGTGTTACAGTCATAGCTAGGGTATGGAGCCAACGAGGGAGCGAGTTATCTTGGATCTGGTGCTATGTAATAAGGCGGGTAGAATTAGGGACCTTGTGGTGAAGGATCCTCTTGGGGACAGTGATCATTGTATGGTGGAGTTTCTGGTGCAGATGGAGGAGGAGAAAGTGGGCTCCCGGACACGCGTCCTTTGTTTGAACAGAGGGGAGTACGGTAGGATGAGAGAAGAATTGGCGAATGTTGACTGGGGGAGCGCGTTAGAAGGTAGGTCTGCTGAGGAGCAGTGGAGGATCTCTAAAGAGATCTTTCTTGGTGCTCAGCAAAAATTTATTCCGATGGTTAAAAAGGAGCGTAGGAGGAGAGGTAATAAGCCATGGATAACAAAGGAGGTGAAGGAAAGTGTTAAATTAAAAGCGGAGGCGTTTAGAGTAGCTAAGAGTAGTGGGCGAGAAGAGGATTGGGAGAGGTTTAAATGTCAACAAAGATTGACAAAGAAGTTGATAAAGAAGGGTAGGAGAAACTATGAAGCTGGGCTAGCGCTTAATATAAAAAAGGATAGCAAGAGTTTTTCTAAATATATAAAAAGGAAGAGGCTGGCTAGGGTGAACGTTGGACCCTTAGAGGATGAGAGGGGGGACTTAGTAGTAGGGGATGGGGAAATGGCTGAGGTCATGAATAACTTTTTTGTTTGGGTCTTCATGGAGGAGGACGTGAATAATTTGCAGGGTGTTAGCGATGGAAAGGTGGTAGGACTGGAGGGTCTCAATGACATTATTGTTACTAAAGAGGCGGTGCTCGACAGACTGGAGGGACTGATTGTGGACAAGTCCCCAGGACCGGATGGAATGCATCCGAGGGTTCTGAAAGAAATGGCGGAGGTGATAGTGGATGCCTTGGTGATTATTTTCCAAATGTCGCTGGATTCCGGGGAAGTGCCGGAAGATTGGAAAACGGCTAATGTTACGCCGTTGTTTAAGAAGGGTGGCAGGCAAAAGGCAGGGAATTATAGGCCGGTTAGTTTAACGTCTGTTGTAGGTAAAATGTTAGAATCCGTCATCAAGGAGAAAATAGCGAGGCATCTTGAGGGGAATTGCTTGATAGAGCAGATGCAGCACGGTTTCGTTAAGGGGAAGTCGTGTCTGACAAATTTATTGGAGTTCTATGAGGATGTGTCTAGGGCGGTGGATAGAGGAGAGCTGGTGGATGTGGTCTTTCTAGATTTTCAGAAGGCGTTTGACAAGGTACCTCACAAGAGGTTATTGCAGAAGGTAAGGGGGCATGGAGTTGGGGGTAGGGTGTTAGCGTGGATAGAGGACTGGTTGTCAAATAGGAGGCAGAGAGTGGGGGTTAATGGGTGCTATTCGGATTGGTGGTTGGTGACTAGTGGAGTGCCCCAGGGGTCGGTGCTGGGGCCTCAGCTATTTACCATTTATATAGATGATCTGGAGGAGGGAACCGAGTGTATGGTGTCGAAATTTGCTGATGACACCAAGATTGGTGGAAAGGCAAATTGTGCGGAGGGTGTGGAGAGTCTGCAGAAGAATCTAGATAGGCTGGGCAAATGGGCCAGGAACTGGCAAATGGAATTTAATGTTGGCAAGTGTGAGGTGGTCCACTTTGGTAGGAATAACGGTAGGAAGGACTATTACTTACGTGGCGAAAAACTGCAGCAGGCGACGGTGCAGAGGGAGTCGCAAAAACCCAGCCTGCAGGTGCAGCAGGTGGTCAGGAAGGCTAATGGGATGCTGGCCTTCATAGCGAGGGGGATTGAATATAAAAGTAGGGAGGTCTTGCTGCGGCTGTATAGGGCATTGGTGAGGCCGCAGCTGGAGTACTGTGTGCAGTTTTGGTCGCCGCACTTACGCAAGGATATTTTGGCCTTGGAGGGAGTGCAGAGGAGGTTTACTAGGCTGATACCGGAGTTGAGGGGGTTGAGCTATGAGGAGAGGCTGAATAAACTAGGCTTGTACTCGTTAGAGTTTAGAAGAATGAGGGGAGATCTCATTGAGACATATAAGATGATGAATGGGATGGATAGGATAGAGGTGGAGAGACTCTTCCCGCTCAGAAAGGATAGTAGGACTAGGGGACACAGCCTCAAGATAAAGGGGGGGGCGGTTTAGAACGGAGTTGAGGAGGAACTTCTTCACTCAAAGGGTGGTGAATCTCTGGAATTCTCTGCCCGTTGAAGTGGTGGAGGCTGCCTCGCTAAATATTTTTAAGACGCAGGTTGACGGGTTTTTGATAAGCAAGGGGATTAAAGGTTATAGGGAGAGGGCGGGAATGTGGAACTGAGCCACGACAGATCAGCCATGATCTTATTGAATGGCGGGGCAGGCTCGAAGGGCCAGATGGCCTACTCCTGCTCCTATTTCTTATGTTCTTATGTTCTTATAGAGAAAGATCGACTTAGTGCAAGGTAGGTCCATTCAATAGTCTGATGGCAGCAGGGAAGAAGCTGTTCTTCAGTTGGATGATACGTGACATCAGACTTCTGTATCTTTTTCCTGAAGGAAGAAATTGGAAGAGAAAATGTCCGGCTTATGGGGTCCTTAATTATGCTGGCTGCTTTTCCGAGGCAGCAGGAAGTGTAGACAGAGTCAATGGATACGAGACTGGTTTGTGTGTTGGATTGGGCTAAATTCATAGAATCATAGAACCCCTGTAATACAGAAGGAGGCCATTTGGTCCATCAAGTCTGTGCTGAGCACAATCTCACCCAGGCCCTATTCCCGCAATCCCAAGCATTTAACCTGCTAATCCCTCTGACATTAGGGTCAATTTAGCATGGCCAATCAACCTAATCCATACATCTTTGGATCACATCTTGTAGGTTTTTGCAGAATTGGGCAGACCAGAAGCCATACCAAGTTGTGATACAACCAGAAAGAATGCTTTCTATGGTGCATCTGTAAAAGTTGGTGAGAGTCATAGCTGACATGCCAAATTTCTATAATTTTCTGCGAAAGTACTGGTGTTGGTGGGCTTTTTTAACTATAATGTTGGCAAGGGGGGATCAGGCCAGGTTGTTGGTGATTTGGAGACTTAAAAACTTGAAGTTCTCAACCTTTTCTATTTTGTCCCCATTGATGTAGATGGGGCGTGTTATCTGATTGATAGTGGCATTGCCACAGCAACAGTTAATGGTGACTGACAGTTAACTGCCAAGCATTGTTTGAAAACTTAAATCAGGTGGCTTGACTTTGACTGGTCAAGACATTGCCCAGAGGAATGAACCTGCAAATGGCACTTAAAAGGCACAAGTCAGGAGTGTCTTGAAACACTGCCCACTTCTTTAGATTAATGCAGCTTGGACAACACTCAATGCACCTGACAGCATCCACGACTGAGCAGCCGGCTTGATTGGCATCCCATTCACCACCATTGCTCTGCAGCTGTAGTGCATATTATTTACAAGATGCATGGTAGCAACTTTCCAAGGCTTCCTTGAAAGTGTCTAAAAGCTTCTGACCTTGACTACCTTACAAGTCGCACAATTTCATGTCTTGGAAATATGGCATGGTGGCACAGTGGTCAGCACTGCTGCCTCATAGCTCCAGGGACCTGGGTTCAATTCCCAGCTTGGGTCACTGTCTGTGTGCAATCTGCATGGGTTTCCTCCCATAGTCCAAAGATGTGCCAGTAAGATTGATTGACCATACTAAATTGCCCCTGAGTGTCGTGGGATGGGTAGGTGAGAGGGATTAACAGGGTAAATGTGTGGGATTGTGGGAATAGGGCCTGGACTGGGATTGTTGGCGATACAAATTCGATGGGCCAAATGACCTCCTTCTGCACTGTGGGATTTTTATATGTATCACCAACCTTTATTGTCACTCGATCAAATCCTAGAATTGCCTGCCAAACATCACTGTGGGTACTCATTCACCACATGAACTGTAGGGATTCAAAAAGGCAGCTGGCCACCATCTCTCGAGGGCAATTAGGAATGGACAATACCATCATTCTATCAACAAGTTTGAAAAAACATTTTGATTGGGAATATACTAGCCGGTGATGATGTAGTTACAGGCTTTGACCAGGAGGTGGTAATACAGAGCAGGAATAAGGTACTGAAATCATACCCGATTGTAGTAATATATTCTTTTTTTGGACTCCAATCCTTTTGCAATAAAAACCATTATATCATTTTCCTTCCTAAAGATTTGCTGTATCTGCATGCTGCATACTAAAATACTGTACTTAAATTCATCGACTTACAATATAGCAATTACCAATTACATATGTAATTTTGAAAAATTATTTTTCAGTATCAAACTGGTAAAATCAGAAGTGTCACAGTGAGGGACAGGGGATGGGGGATTGGGGGGTTGTTGTATCTGTTTTGAGTATCTCCAAAGAATAGATTAATGACTGTTCTCACTACACAGTCTAGGTCTTCATGCATACTGTTAACTGGTTCAAAAATTAAAAATTAAAATATGAAATTGCAAGGGAGGCATAAGGCAGGACATGTTAGTTGTCCAACACACTGTGCTGAGGAATGGTTAGATATGGGTCAGGCATCGAAAATCCCCTCCATAAAAATTAATGATCCTGCCAATATATTAAGTCGCTATGTGTACTTTCATTGTGAAGCTTTACGTTCATAAGTTCATAAGATATACGAGTAGAATTAGGCAATTTGGCCCATCAAGTCGACTGCGCCATTCAATCGTGGCTGATGTGCTCCTCATCCCCATTTTCCTGCCTTCTCCCTATAACCCTTCAACCCATTACCCATTAAAATAAGTTCACGTGTGATCTGATTAGCAAAGCAATAATCATTTCATAAATCTGACCTGCAGAGATCGTTTTGCAATAATTTGACAATGCATTATACATTAGAAAAATATCTTATGTCAGGTTGTGCATTGCTGAAGAAAGCAGCATTGCTGTTTTTGTAGAAAATTATTCTGCTGCACAAATTTTTACCTATTTTGTTAGAGATGTTACATCTGAACATACAAATTAGGAGCAGAAGTAGGCCAGTTGGCCCCTTAAGCCCAATCTACAATTCAATAAGATCTAAGCTGATCTGATTGTAATCTCTAACCTATCCCTAATAACCTTTCACCCTCTTGTTTATCAAGAACCTATCTAGCTCTGCCTTAAAAACATTCAAAGACTCTGCTTCCACTGCCTTTTGAGGAAGGGAGTTGCAAAGACTCAGAATCCTCAGAATTGTTAACCCCCTATTGTTAAACAGTGATCCCTTGTTCTAGATTCTCCCACAAGAGGAAACATCCTCTCCACATCCACCTGTCAAGACCTCTCAGGATCTTGTATGTTTCAATTAGTTCATCTCTTACTCTTCTAAACTTCAGTGGATGCAAACTTAGTCTGCCCAACCTTTCCTCATAAGGCACCAGCCCATTCCTAATATTCCTGAGCTCTGGCGAAGGGTCATCCAGACTAGCTGGAATTCTCCAACCTCATCTGCAGCTGGGATTTTCCTGTCTCTTTGCAGTGAATGGAGATTTGGTTGAATGTCAAATTTTCCATTCTCACTGGCAGAGACATGGGGTGTGTGAGTCCAGAGAATTCTGGCTATTAGCTCTGTTCTCTCTTCACAGATGCTAACAGACCTGCTGAGATTTTCCAGCATTTTCTGTTTTCGTCTCATATTAGAGCATCTGCAGTAATTTGCTTTCATCATTCCTAATATTAGTTTAGTAAACCTTCTCTGAATTGCTTCTTATGCATTTACATCTTTCCTTAAATAAGGGGAGCAATACTTTAGTTATTCATTTGTGGGACATGGGCATTGCTTTCTGGTCAACATTTATTACCCATCCTTAGTTGCCCTTTAGAAGGTGGTGGTGAGCTGCCTTCATGATCGCCGCAGTCCACATGCTGTGGGTTGACCCACAATGCTATTAGGGTGACAATTCCAGGATTTTGACCAAATGACTTTGAAGAAATGGCGATATATTTCCAAGTCAGGATGGGTGGTGTTCTCATGTATCTACTGCCCTTCTTCTGATGGAAGTGAGAGTGGGTTTGGAAAGTGCTGTCTAAGGATCTTTGATGAATTGATGTACACATTACTCTGGATGTGATCTCACCAGTGTCCTGGACAAATGTCCTGCATAACTTCCCTACTTCTGTAATCAATTCTTACAATAAACAATAATATTTGATTAGCTTTCCTAGTTACTTGCTGTACCTGCATATTCACCCTTTGTGACTCATTCACTAGGACGTCCAAATCCCGCTGAATCTTAGAGCTCTGCAATCTCTCACCATGCTTTTTCATACTTACTGCCAAAATAGATAATTTCACACTTTCCAACATTATACTCCATTTGCCAGATCTTATCCCACTCACTTAACTTATCTATGGCCTGTGAAACCTCCTATGACTTCTTCACAACACCTTTTTCCCATCAATCTTTGTATCATCAGCAAATTTAGCAACCGTATCTTAGACCCCTTCCTCCGAGTCATTTGTATAAATTGGAAAAAGTTGGGGCCCCATCATGATCCCTGTGGCAAACCACTTGTTATGTTCCATCAACCAGAAAATGATCAAGTTATGACAGCTCTCTGTGTTAACTAGCCAATCTTCCATCCATGCTAATATGTTATGTCCTACCTACGCTATGAACTTTTATTTTCCACAATAACCTTTGACGTGGCACCTTATCAAATACTTCCTGGCACTGACTTCCTGAAAAATGCTTCATTAGCCAGAGTTAACTATTATGGAAATTACCCTAACTCGGTTTAATCTACATCTATATTTTGCGCTGGTTTGGCAAATATCAAATGTTATTCACATAATTTCTAGTATTTAGAAGTACTTTAATCACTTAGATTAATTGTTCCTTTTTCCATTTGGCAATGCCATAGGCTGGATGCAAAGGTACGCCAGATGGGGCCAGATCAGGTAAGTAACAATTTATGTCTTTGGCAAGTTTGACTTCTAAACCAAAGTGGGGGGGAGGGCAATTCTCCATAACAATTCTAAGCGTTAAATCTGAGTAAAAACTGGAGTAATTCAGTTGTTTTCTCAGTGGGTATATCAGAATGAATCTCCTTCACTCTATGCACTGCAGAAAGCTTCAGGGTAAGTCAGTGTTGACTGGGGGAGCGCGTTGGAAGGTAGGTCTGCTGAGGAGCAGTGGAAGATCTTTAAGGAGATCTTTCTTGGTGCTCAGCAGAAATTTATTCCGATGGTTAAAAAGGAGTGTAGGAGGAGAGGTAATAAGCCGTGGATAACGAAGGAGGTGAAGGGAAGTTTTAAATTAAAAGCAGAGGCGTTTAGAGTAGCTAAGAGTAGTGGGCGAGAAGAGGATTGGGAGAGGTTTAAATGTCAACAAAGATTGACAAAGAAGTTGATAAAGAAGGGTAGGAGAAACTATGAAGCTGGGCTAGCGCTTAATATAAAAAAGGATAGCAAGAGTTTTTATAAATATATAAAAAGGAAGAGGCTGGCTAGGGTGAACGTTGGACCCTTAGAGGATGAGAGGGGGGACTTAGTGGTAGGGGATGGGGAAATGGCTGAGGTCTTGAATAACTTTTTTGTTTCGGTCTTCACGGAGGAGGACGTGAATAATTTGCAGGGTGTTAGCAATGGAAAGGTGGTAGGACTGGAGGGTCTCAATGACATTATTGTTACTAGAGAGGCGGTGCTCGACAGACTGGAGGGACTAATTGTGGACAAGTCCCCAGGACCGGATGGAATGCATCCGAGGGTTCTGAAAGAAATGGCGGAGGTGATAGTGGATGCCTTGGTGGTTATTTTCCAGACGTCGTTGGATTCCGGGGAAATGCCGGAAGATTAGAAAACGGCTAATGTTACGCCGTTGTTTAAGAAGGGTGGCAGGCAAAAGGCAGGGAATTATAGGCCGGTTAGTTTAACGTCTGTTGTAGGTAAAATGTTAGAATCCGTCATCAGGGAGGAAGTAACGAGGCATCTTGAGGGGAATTGCTTGATAGAGCAGACGCAGCACGGTTTCGTTAAGGGGAAGTCGTGTCTGACAAATTTATTGGAATTCTATGAGGATGTGTCTAGGGCGGTGGATAGAGGAGAGCCGGTGGATGTGGTCTTTCTTGATTTTCAGAAGGCGTTTGACAAGGTACCTCACAAGAGGTTATTGCAGAAGGTAAGGGGGCATGGAGTTGGGGGTAGGGTGTTAGCGTGGATAGAGGATTGGTTGTCAAATAGGAAGCAGAGAGTGGGGGTTAATGGGTGCTATTCGGATTGGTGGAGTGCCCCAGGGGTTGGTGCTGGGGCCTCAGCTATTTACCATTTATATAGATGATCTGGAGGAGGGAACCGAGTGTATGGTGTTGAAATTTGCTGATGACACCAAGATTGGTGGAACGGCAAATTGCACGGAGGGTGTGGAGAGTCTGCAGAAGGATCTAGATAGGCTGGGCGAATGGGCCAGGAACTGGTAAATGGAATTTAATGTTGGCAAGTGTGAGGTGGTCCACTTTGGTAGGAATAATGGTAGGAAGGACTATTACTTACGTGGCAAAAAGCTGCAGCAGGCGATGGTGCAGAGGGGCCTCGGGGTCCTTGTGCATGAGTCGCAAAAACCCAGCCTGCAGGTACAGCAGGTAGTCAGGAAGGCTAATGGGATGCTGGCCTTCATAGCGAGGGGGATTGAATATAAAAGTAGGGAGGTCTTGCTGCAGCTGTATAGAACATAAGAACATAAGAAATAGGAGCAGGGGTAGGCCATCTAGCCCTTCGAGCCTGCCCCGCCATTCAATAAGATCATGGCTGATCTGTCGTGGCTCAGTTCCACGTTCCCGCCCTCTCCCCATAACCCTTAATCCCCTCTCTTATCAAAAACCCATCAACCCGCTTCTTAAAAATATTTAGCGAGGCAACCTCCACCACTTCAACGGGCAGAGAATTCCAGAGATTCACCACCCTTTGAGTGAAGAAGTTCCTCCTCAACTCCGTTCTAAACCGCCCCCCCTTTATCTTGAGGCTGTGCCCCCTAGTCCTACTGTCCTTTCTGAGTGGGAAGAGTCTCTCCACCTCTATCCTATCCATCCCATTCATCATCTTATACGTCTCAATGAGATCTCCCCTCATTCTTCTAAACTCCAATGAGTACAAGCCTAGTTTATTCAGCCTCTCCTCATAGCTCAATCCCCTCAACTCCGGTATCAGCCTAGTAAACCTCCTCTGCACTCCCTCCAAGCCCAAAATATCCTTGCGTAAGTACGGCGACCAAAACTGCACACAGTACTCCAGCTGCGGCCTCACCAATGCCCTATACAGCCGCAGCAAGACCTCCCTACTTTTATATTCAATCCCCCTCGCTATGAAGGCCAGCATCCCATTTGCCTTCCTGACCACCTGCTGCACCTGCAGGCTGGGTTTTTGCGACTCATGCACAAGGACCCCAAGGTCCCTTTGCACCGTCGCCTGCTGCAGTTTTTCGCCACGTAAGAAATAATCCTTCCTACCATTATTCCTACCAAAGTGGACCACCTCGCACTTGCTTACATTAAATTCCATTTGCCATTTCCTGGCCCATTCGCCCAGCCTATCTAGATCCTTCTGTAGACTCTCCACACCCTCCGCGCAATTTGCCGTTCCCCCAATCTTGGTGTCATCAGCAAATTTCGACACCCTACACTCGGTTCCCTCCTCCAGATCATCTATATAAATGGTAAATAGCTGAGGCCCCAGCACCGACCCCTGGGGCACTCCACTAGTCACCAACCGCCAATCCGAATAGCACCCATTAACCTCCACTCTCTGCCTCCTATTTGACAACAAATCCTCTATCCACTCTAACACCCTACCCCCAACTCCATGCCCCCTTACCTTCTGCAATAACCTCTTGTGAGGTACCTTGTCAAACGCCTTCTGAAAATCAAGAAAGACCACATCCACCGGCTCTCCTCTATCCACCGCCCTAGACACATCCTCATAGAACTCCAGTAAATTTGTCAGACACGACTTCCCCTTAACGAAACCGTGCTGCGTCTGCTCTATCAAACAATTCCCCTCAAGATGCCTCGCTATTTCCTCCTTGATGACGGATTCTAACATTTTACCTACAACAGACGTTAAACTAACCGGCCTATAATTCCCTGCCTTTTGCCTGCCACCCTTCTTAAACAACGGCGTAACATTAGCCGTTTTCTAATCATCCGGCACTTCCCCGGAATCCAGCAACGTCTGGAAAATAACCACCAAGGCATCCACTATCACCTCCGCCATTTCTTTCAGAACCCTCGGATGCATTCCATCCGGTCCTAGGGACTTGTCCACAATCAGTCCCTCCATTCTGTCGAGCACCGCCTCTCTAGTAACAATAATGTCATTGAGACCCTCCAGTCCTACCACCTTTCCATCTCTAACACCCGGCAAATTATTCACGTCTTCCTCCGTGAAGACCGAAACAAAAAAGTTATTCAAGACCTCAGCCATTTCCCCATCCCCTACCACTAAGTCCCCCCTCTCATCCTCTAAGGGACCAACGTTCACCCTAGCCAGCCTCTTCCTTTTTATATATTTATAAAAACTCTTGCTATCCTTTTTTATATTAAGCGCTAGCCCAGCTTCATAGTTTCTCCTACCCTTCTTTATCAACTTCTTTGTCAATCTTTGTTGACATTTAAACCTCTCCCAATCCTCTTCTCGCCCACTACTCTTAGCTACTCTAAACGCCTCCGCTTTTAATTTAACACTTTCCTTCACCTCCTTCGTTATCCACGGCTTATTACCTCTCCTCCTACTATCCTTTTTAACCATCGGAATAAATTTCTGCTGAGCACCAAGAAAGATCTCCTTAAAGATCCTCCACTGCTCCTCAGCAGACCTACCTTCCAACGCGCTCCCCCAGTCAACATTCGCCAATTCTTCTCTCATCCTACCGTACTCCCCTCTGTTCAAACAAAGGACGCGTGTCCGGGAACCCACTTTCTCCTCCTCCATCTGCACCAGAAACTCCACCATACAATGATCACTGTCCCCAAGAGGATCCTTCACCACAAGGTCCCTAATTCTACCCGCCTCATTACATAGCACCAGATCCAAGATAGCTCGCTCCCTCGTCGGCTCCAACACACACTGTTCAAGGAACCTATCCCGGCAGCATTCCAAGAACTCCTCCTCGAGCCCACCGCGTCCAACATGGGTCGACCAATCAATATGTAGATTGAAATCTCCCATAACTACGACCGTTCCATTCCTGCACGCCGCATTTATTTGCGTGTAGTGAAAGAGCCGAGAGAGAGCTAAGATTTTACCTGTTAAAAACCTGTTTAAAATAAGTTTAAAGCACTTTGTTCTTTGTAGAACTGTTTAAAGCATTTATTTATTGTATTTACTGCTTTAAGAATTCTGAGGGAGTGGTTAGCAGGCACTTGTGGGACATCAGCTTTAAGTCAGTGCCAGGTTTAAAAGGAGGCCTGGTGTAGACAGCGGGCAGCGTCTGAGCGGGCAGTGGAGTGAGTGGGAAGCAGAGTGAGCTACTAGGGCTTAATATCAAAAAGGGCTTGAAGGAAAAACGGCCAGGTGAGTTCGTTTGAAAAACAAGGAAAAAAAAAAAATCAAAAAAAAAATTTTTCTCAAAACTACTACAGTGAATAATGGAGGGGCATGTGATGTGTGGTTTCTGTATGATGTGGGAACTGGTGGACCCCAGGGTCCATCCCAGTGACCATATCTGCAGTAAGTGCAGGTTGCTGGAGGAGCTCCAGCTCAAGGTGGATGAGCTGGCCTCTGAGCTACAGACACTGAGGCTCATCAAGGGGAGAGAGGGTGCCATTGTCAATGGGGTGCAAGTGAGATCCACCCCCCCTAGACTGGCTAACTCTAAGGGTCAGGGACAAGAGGGGGCTGCTGGGAGGAGGAAGGGGGGTGAGGAGCGGAGGCCTCAGCCTCTTAATCTGCATAACAGGTTTGAGGTTCTTGCTTCCAGGCTGGACGAGAACGAGGCAGGTGACGTTGGTGAGCAAGCTGCACACGGTACAGTGCTGCAGCAGGACATAGGCAAAGAGAAGGGGAAAAGGAACGTAGTAGTGATTGGGGATAGTGGGGTGAAGGGTATTGACACTGTCCTTTGTCACAATGACAAAGTGCACAGAAGGGTGTGTTGTCTGCCTGGTGCTCGGGTACGGGATGTCGCAGCTGGGCTGCAGAGGAACCTGGAGTGGGAGGATGAGAATCCGGTCGTTGTGGTACATGTGGGTGCCGGCGACGTAAGCAAAATGCAGACTGAGGATCTGGGGAGGGAGTATGAAAAGCTGGGAATGGAATTAAAAAGTAGAACCGACAAGGTGGTTATCTCTGGGCTACTGCCTGAACCGAGTGCAGACGGGCGTAGGGTTGACAGGATTAAGGAAGTGAATGGGTGGCTCAGGGATTGGTGTGGGAGGAATGGGTTTGAATTTATGGGGCATTGGCACCAGTATTGGGGTAGGTGGGACCTGTTCGGGCGGGATGGGGTTGGTCTGAACCGTGCTGGGACCAGAGTGCTGGCGAATCGAGTAAAGAGGACTGTAGACAGGGCTTTAAACTAACTGGGGGGGGGAGGGTGCGAGGGTAGGTGATGTTACGAGGTCTAAAGTTAAGGAGAGGGTACAGGTAAGGGAAGAGGCCGAGGATGTCCCAATATTAGAGGGAGTAGGGGGCGTGAGTATGGTTGGTGGCGTTACAGCAAATAGGGTCCAGGTGAAGGCTGGGATGAAAGCGCTTTATCTGAATGCACGAAGCATTCAGAATAAAGTGGATGAGCTGGTGGCGCAGATCGACACAAATGGATATGATCTGGTGGCCATTACAGAGACGTGGCTGCAAGGTGACAGGGACTGGGAGCTGAATGTACAGGGCTATCAAGTGTTTAGGAAGGATAGGCAGGAGGGAAAAGGGGGGTGCGTAGCTCTGCTGATTAAGGATAGCATCAGGGTGGTAGCAAGGGATGATATTGGAGCCAAGGAGCAGAGGGTGGAATCGTTGTGGGTGGAGATTAGGAACAGCAAAGGGAGGAAGACGCTGGTGGGTGTCGTCTATAGGCCCCCGAATAATGATCTGGAGGTGGGGCGGGCTGTTAACGTGCAAATAAGTGCGGCGTGCAGGAATGGGACGGCCGTAGTTATGGGGGATTTCAATCTGCATATTGATTGGTCGACCCATGTTGGACGCGGGGGGCTCGAGGAAGAGTTCTTGGAATGCTGCCGGGATAGTTTCCTCGAACAGTGTGTGTTGGAGCCGACGAGGGAGCGAGCTATCTTGGATCTGGTGCTATGTAATGAGGCGGGTAGAATTAGGGACCTTGTGGTGAAGGATCCTCTTGGGAAGAGTGATCATTGTATGGTGGAGTTTCTGGTGCAGATGGAGGAGGAGAAAGTGGGTTCCCGGACACGTGTCCTTTGTTTGAACAGAGGGGAGTACGGTAGGATGAGAGAGGAATTGGCGAATGTGGACTGGGGGAGCGCGTTGGAGGGAGGGTCTGTTGAGGAGCAGTGGAGGATCTTTAAGGAGATCTTTCTTGGTGCTCAGCAGAAATTTATTCCGATGGTCAAAAAGGATAGTAGGAGGAGAGGTAATAAACCGTGGATAACGAAGGAGGTGAAGGAAAGTGTTAAACTAAAAGCGGAGGAATTTAGAGTAGCTAAGAGTAGTGGGCGAGAAGAGGATTGGGAGAGGTTTAAATGTCAACAAAGATTGACAAAGAAGTTGATAAAGAAGGGTAGGAGAAACTATGAAGCTGGGCTAGCGCTTAATATAAAAAAGGATAGCAAGAGTTTTTATAAATATATAAAAAGGAAGAGGCTGGCTAGGGTGAATGTTGGACCCTTAGAGGATGAGAGGGGGGACTTAGTAGTAGGGGATGGGGAAATGGCTGAGGTCTTGAATAACTTTTTTGTTTCGGTCTTCACGGAGGAAGACGTGAATAATTTGCCGGGTGTTAGAGATGGAAAGGTGGTAGGACTGGAGGGTCCCAATGACATTATTGTTACTAGAGAGGCGGTGCTCGACAGACTGGAGGGGCTGATTGTGGACAAGTCCCCAGGACTGGATGGAATGCATCCGAGGGTTCTGAAAGAAATGGCGGAGGTGATAGTGGATGCCTTGGTGGTTATTTTCCAGACGTCGCTGGATTCCGGGGAAGTGCTGGATGATTGGAAAACGGCTAATGTTACGCCGTTGTTTAAGAAGGGTGCCAGGCAAAAGGCGGGGAATTATAGGCCGGTTAGTTTAACGTCTGTGGTAGGTAAAATGTTAGAATCTGTCATTAAGGAGGAAATTGCGAGGCATCTTGAAGGGAATTGCTTGATAGAGCAGACGCAGCACGGTTTCATTAAAGGGAAGTCGTGTCTGACAAATTTACTGGAGTTCTATGAGGATGTGTCTAGGGTGGTGGATAGAGGAGAGCTGGTGCATGTGGTCTTTCTAGATTTTCAGAAGGCGTTTGACAAAGTACCTCACAAGAGGTTATTGCAGAAGGTCAAGGGACATGGAGTTGGGGGTAGGGTGTTAGCGTGGATAGAGGATTGGTTGTCAAATAGGAGGCAGAGAGTGGGGGTCAACGGGTGCTATTTGGATTGGCGGATGGTGACTAGTGGAGTGCCCCAGGGGTCGGTGCTGGGGCCTCAGCTTTTTACCATTTATATAGATGATCTGGAGGAGGGAACCGAGTGTAGGGTGTCGAAATTTGCTGATGACACCAAGATTGGGGCAACGGCAAATTGTGCGGAGGGTGTGGAGAGTCTACAGAAGGATCTAGATAGGCTGGGCGAATGGGCCAGGAAATGGCAAATGGAATTTAATGTTGGCAAGTGTGAGGTGGTCCACTTTGGTAGGAAGAATGGTAGGAAGGACTATTACTTACGGGGCGAAAAACTGCAGCAGGCGACAGTGCAGAGGGACCTCGGGGTCCTTGTGCATGAGTCGCAAAAACCCAGCTTGCAGGTGCAGCAGGTGGTCAGGATGGCGAATGGGATGCTGGCCTTCATAGCAAGGGGGATTGAATATAAAAGTAGGGAGGTCTTGCTGCAACTGTATAGGGCATTGGTGAGGCCGCAGCTGGAGTACTGTGTGCAGTTTTGGGCGCCACACCTGCGCAAAGATATTTTGGCCTTGGAGGGAGTGCAGAGGAGGTTTACTAGGCTGATACCGGAGTTGAGGGGGTTGAGCTATGAGGAGAGGCTGAATAAACTGGGCTTGTACTCATTAGAGTTTTGAAGAATGAGGGGAGATCTCATTGAGACGTATAAGATGATGAATGGGATGGATAGGTTAGAGGTGGAGAGACTCTTCCCGCTCAAAAAAGACAGTAGGACTAGGGGGCACAGCCTCAAGATAAAAGGGGGGCGGTTTAGAACGGAGTTGAGGAGGAACTTCTTCACTCAAAGGGTGGTGAATCTCTGGAATTCTCTGCCCGTTGAGGTGGTGGAGGCTGCCTCACTAAATATTTTTAAGACGCAGGTTGATGGGTTTTTGATAAGAGAGGGGATTAAGGGTTATGGGGAGAGGGCGGGAAAGTGGAACTGAGCCACGACAGATCAGCCATGATCTTATTGAATGGCGGGGCAGGCTCGAAGGGCTAGATGGCCTACTCCTGCTCCTATTTCTTATTAACAGCCCGCCCCACCTCCAGATCATTATTCGGGGGCCTATAGACGACACCCACCAGCGTCTTCTTCCCTTTGCTGTTCCTAATCTCCACCCACAATGATTCCACGTTCTGCTCTTTGGTTCCTATATCATCCCTTGCTACCACCCTGATGCTATCCTTAATCAGTAGAGCTACGCGCCCCCCCCCCCCCTTTTTCCTCCCGCCTATCCTTCCTAAACACTTGATACCCCTGGACATTCAGCTCCCAGTCCCTGTCACCTTGCAGCCACAAGGGCATTGGTGAGGCCGCAGCTGGAGTACTGTGTGCAGTTTTGGTTGCCATACTTACGCAAAGATATTTTGGCCTTGGAGGGAGTGCAGAGGAGGTTTACTAGGCTGATACCGGAGTTGAGGGGGAAAGTGGAACTGAGCCACGACAGATCAGCCATGATCTTAATGAATGGCGGGGCAGGCTCGAAGGGCTAGATGGCCTACTCCTGCTCCTACTTCTTATGTTCTTGTGTTCAAATTGGGCTTTGGGTATCGTCAGTATGAAGTGTGGACCCCAATCAGGCATTCCACTGCAGCTCACCAGTTGCAGCCCTTTGTCTGCCGATTTTCTTTTGGTACCTTTCAGTACTTTATTTTTAATCAAAAAATCCAATTCAAATTAAATCCAATTCATGGCCCCCCACATGAGGGACAAACCAGATCCAAGCTGACAAGACAAAACATTTCACCCTACTTTGGGCTTGATTGAACAAGATCCAAGCTGACAGGATGAGGCATTGCACCCCGTCCCGGGTTCGATCTAGCACTTCGTCTTAGCCTAAAGGCCAAGGCAGCTTTGAGAAAATTGCATCAGGCAAAGCCTGTTTGGCTGATCCTTTACTCCACCCTAGCTTGGGCAAATGGATAAACAGCCAGTTTATAGGTAAGTCTTGATGGGGATGAGATTCCAGCAGGAGTGGCTCAGCTCCTTCTGAGATTAATGTAAGCATAAAAAGCAATCATAGAATCCTCACAGCACAGAAGGAGGCCATTCAGCCCATCAAGTCTGCACCAACCACAATCCCACCTAGACCCTACCCTTGTAACCCCACACATTTACCCTGTTAATCCTGTGACACCACGGTTGATTTATCATGGCAAATCAACCTAACCCATACTTCTTTGGACTATGGGAGGAAATCAGAGCATCCGGAGTAAACCCACACAGACATGGGGAGAATGTGCAAACTCCACATAGACACTGACTTGAGGCCGGAATTGAATCTGAGTCCCTGGCACTGTGAGGCAGCAGTGCTAACCACTGTGCCACCATGCTGCCCTTACCCTTTCATCAGCAGCTTCTACCAGTTCAGCTACTTGAATGATCACTATATGCTTTGCGGGGCACCCAATGTGGGCACCAGTTGTGGCAACAAGCCCCTAAGACACGCATTTACTCCCTGATTAGTATATTCAAGGAGCTGAACAACTATTTTTGACAAGTGCTCTGGGATCTTGAAAATCATTGGCAATCGATTTGGAGGACAATCAGATGAATGAGTGCCTCCGATGTTAATTTCCTTCCCGTTGAACAGACTGAAAGGAGCCAATTTTCTCACCTTTGTTACAGATGCAAAGCAACCTTTATAAAAGAGAAAATCAGCCCTCTCGTTCTGTATTCTGCCTTGACACCTCAGATCCACAATCAGTTTCAGTTCAGAAACTGATCATGAATCGCAACTATATGGATTCTCATATGAAGTCTTTGTGTTGTGATTTTAAAGTGACAGTCAAATTGGGAACTAAACTCAAAGCTGAGCTCCAGATTGCTACTGAGCAGAACCATGCAAGCCTTACTGTTATTTCAAATTCAATAAGAAGTCTCACAACACCAGGTTAAAGTCCAACACATTTATTTGGTAGCACAAGCTTTCAGAGTCTCGCTCCTTCTTCAGGTGAGTGAGGAGTTGTGTTCACAAACAGGGCATATATAGACAAAAACTCGATTTGGTTGGAATGTGAGTCTTTATAGGTAATCAAGCCTTAAAGGTAGAGAAAATGTGAGTGGAGAGAGGGTTAAACACAAGTTAAAAAGGTGTGTGCTGTCTCCAGCCAGGACAGTTAGTGAGATTTTGCAAACCCAGGCAAGTCGTGGGGGTTACAGATAGTTTGACATGAACCCAAGATCCCCGTTGAGGCCGTCCTCATGTATGCGGAACTTGGCTATCACTCTCTGCTCAGCCATTCTGCATTGTTGTGTGTCGTGAAGGCCATCTTGGGAAACGCTTACCTGAAGATCAGAGGCTGAATGCCCGTGACTGCTGAAGTGTTCCCCAACAAGAAGAGAACACTCCTGCCTGGTGACTGTCGAGCGGTGTTCATTCATCTGTTGTTGTAGTGTCTGCATGGTCTCCCCAATGTACCATGCCTCGGGACATCCTTTCCTGCAGTGTATCAGATGGACAATGTTGGCCAAGTCGCAAGAGTGTGTACCATGTACATGGTGGTTGGTGTTCTCACATGAGATGATGGCATCCGTGTCGATGACCTGGCATGTCTTGCTGAGATTGCTGTGGAAGGATTGTGTGGTGTCGTGGTCACTGTTCTCCTGAAGACTGGGTAGTTTGCTGCGGACAGTGGTCTGAGATTGTGCGGGTGTTTGAAGGCAAGATGTGGGAGGTGTGGGGATGGCCTTGGTGAAATGTTCATCTTTATTGATACATGTTGAAGGCTCCGGAGAAGACACAACATCACACAACCCTGCCACAGCAACTCCTGCAAGACGTGCTGGATCATCAACACAGATGCCATCATCTCACGTGAGAACACCATCCACCAGGTACACGGTACACACTCTTGCAACCCGGCCAACATTGTCTACCTGATACACTGCAGGAAAGGATGTCCCAAGGCATGGTACAGTGGGGAGACCATACAGACACTACGACAATGGATGAATGAACAACACTCGACAATCAGCAGGCAGGAGTGTTCTCTACCTGTCAGGGAACACTTCAGCAGTCAAGGGCATTCAGGTTTTGTTCTTCAGGTAAGCATTCTCCAAGGTGGCCTTCATGACACACGACAACGCAGAATCGCTGAGCAGAAGCTGATAGCCATGTTCCGCACACGTAAGGATGGCCTCAACTGGGATCTTGGGTTCATGTCACACTACCTGTAACCCCACGACTTGCCTGGGCTTGCAAAATCTCACTAATTGTCCTGGCTGGAGACAATACACATCTCTTTAACCTGTGCTTAACCCTCTCTTCACTCACTTGTCTGTATTTTTAAGACTTGATTACCTGTAAAGACTCACATTCCAACCATTATCTTGTAAACTGAGTTTTTGTCTATATATGCCCTGTTTGTGAACACTCCTCACTCACCTGAAGAAGGAGCGAGACTCTGAAAGCTTGTGCTACCAAATAAACCTGTTGGACTTTAATCTGGTGTTGTGAGACTTCTTACTGTGCTTACTCCAGTCCAACGCTGGCATCTCCGCTTCAGTATTTCAAAGAATACATACAAACAACAAATTGTTTCATAGAATCATAGAATCCCCACAGTGCAGAAGGAAGCATTTTGACCCATCAAGCCTAGACCAACAATCTCACCCAGGCCATAGCCCCATAACCCCACATATTTACCCTGCTAATCCCCCTAAATCTAAGGAGCTTTTACCATGGCCAATAAACCTAACCCCCATATTTTTGGAGTTTCAAATAGTGAATGATGTTTCTGCCCTATAGCTAGGATGGACAAATATTATAATCCCCGTTACAATCTCTTTTTTGCATTTCGCTATCATCTCTTTTGTCTTTTAATCTTTCCTGCCCTCCGCACTTCACTGCCGTCCTCTTTGGTCATTTCCTCTCCTTCTTACTTTTCTTGCCTGGTTCAATATCTGTTCCCTAAATTATCCTAGCTCTGACAAAGGATCGTCAAACCGAAAGGTTAACTCGTTTTCTCCCTCCACAGAGGCTGCCTGACCTGCAGTGTACTTTCAGAATTTTCTCTTTTTATTTCAGCATCTGCAGAATTTGGCTGTCATTTTGCAGTGGAATATGCTTAAAGTTAAACTGCTTGGGATAACTTCACAAATTACAATACAGGAGGTACAGGGTTGACTGTCACTCAGTTGGCAGCACTCATGCCCCTGAATCATAAGGTTGTGGGGTCACATCACAAAAACCAAGACTGACATTCCAGTGCAGTACTGAATGTTAGAGGTATGTCTCTTGGATGTGATAATAAATCAAAGCCACTTCTGTTCTCCCAGGTCAAAAAAAAATCCCATGATACGGGGGTTTGAGAATGACCTGATGGGTTCTCTCCATTTTTGTTCATTCATGGGATGTGGGCATCGCTGGCTGGGCCAGCATTTATTGCCCATTGCTGAGGACATTTAAGAAGCAACTACATTGCTGTGGACCAGGAGTCACATATAGGCCACACGAAGTAAGGATGGCAGATTTCCTTCCCAAAGGGAGATTAGTGAACCAAATGGTTCCTGGTCATTATTAGAATTTTAATTCTAGATTTTCTATTGAATTCAAATTGCGCCATCTGCAATATTGGGATTTGAACCTAGGTCCCCAGAGCATTATCCTGGATTTTTAGATTACTAGTCTGGTCTCTAGATTACTAGTCTGAAAATGCCACGACACACTGCTTTCTGCTTTTAATCATTATTTACCCGTCAATCAAAATAATTGAAAGATCATTTAACTACTGATCAGTATCACATTGTAGATTGTGAGAACTTGCTGTTTGCAAACTGACTGCAGTATTTCCGAAATTACAACAGTGACTACACTTCAAATAGCCTTTGAAGCTCTCACAATATGCAATGTGATACAAAACAGTACTTAAATGAGATCCTGAGATTGTGAAAGACTCTTTGTAAGTGCAAGTCTTTCTGTACAAAGCAGGAAACAATAAAAGCGACAGATATCAAAATTAGTCCAATGCATATAAATCTTTATTTGCCTAACTTTCATTTGGCGGTTTATAACAAGGGGAACACAATATAATGCCAGAAATCAGCGCAGAGCTGCATAATTTATTGAAACAAGCATTTAAATTGTATTTAAATATCATTAGTGGGCCCAAAACTGAAGTTCACGGGCCCGCTTAGTCTTCCCCCCTGCCAAGATTGGTTCACATGATGTGAAGCTGCTGGCATTGGACTGGGATAAACACAGTAAAAAGTCTCACAACAGGTTAAAGTCCAACAAGTTTATTTGATAGTAAACCCACTAGCTTTCAGGGTTTGCCCCTTCATCAGGTGACTCACCTGATGAAGGGGCAAACCCTGAAAGCTAGTGGGTTTACTATCGGATAAACTTGTTGGACTTTAACCTGGTGTTGTGAGACTTCTTACTAAGATCGGTTCGCTCCAGCAGGGTTTACTTTAGTTCCCACTTGCAGGGAGCTGAAAGCCAGATCCCACTAGAGTGAATGGGGACAATCAAGGCCCCCCAGAGGGACAGGAGCTGGGAGGATGCCCCCGGTCATTGCCACCTTGGCAGCTCCAGCCTGGCCCCCGGCAGTGCCCAGTGGGCAATGCCCAGGGGGCATTGGACAGTGCCAAGGGGGTGGCCTAATAACGGCAGGGCTTACTGGAGGAGGGGCGTCTGGATGGAGATCAGTGAGGGTGGGGAGTCCCACTGCCACTCCGCTTAAGGGTCTCGAGCAGAGGGAGTGAGGCCAGCGATTGGGGCTGGGCATTGGAGTGGGGCAGGGTTGGGCTGCTGGGATGGTGTTTGGGGGGGGGGGTGCAGTGGGCAGGGGTGGCTGGGACTGCAGGGAGGGGTTGGGGCTGCCAGGAGAGGGGGGGACAAGGTTAATGGGAGATCAAGGCTGTAGGGGATGGAGGGAAGATCAAGGTGAGCCGGGCATTTGGAGGGTTTGGGAGGCAAGCGATTGGGTCACTGGGGGGATTGCACAGCCAGCAATGAGGCAGGTCACCAGCAATTGGGAGGCTGGCAGTGTAGAACTACTGCACGTGCACTGATCCCGGTGTTGACAGAACGGTGCATGAGCAGTGGCCTGCTCAGTGCTACGCTGCCAGCCTCTCCAGTGGGAATAGAACTTTCCCCCCTCCAATTTTTGGAATAAGAACATAAGAAATAGGAGCAGGAGTAGGCCATCTGGCCCTTCGAGCCTGCCCCGCCATTCAATAAGATCATGGCTGATCTGTCGTGGCTCAGTTCCACATTCCCGCGCTCTCCCCATAACCCTTAATCCCCTCTCTTATCAAAAACCCATCAACCCGCGTCTTAAAAATATTTAGCGAGGCAGCCTCCACCACTTCAATGGGCAGAGAATTCCAGAGATTCACCACCCTTTGAGTGAAGAGGTTCCTCCTCGACTCTGTTCTAAACCGCCCCCCCTTTATCTTGAGGCTGTGCCCCCTAGTCCTACTGTCTTTTTTGAGCGGGAAGAGTCTCTCCACCTCTATCCTATCCATCCCATTCATCATCTTATACGTCTCAATGAGATCTCCCCTCATTCTTCTAAACTCTAACGAGTACAAGCCTAGTTTATTCAGCCTCTCCTCATAGTTTAACCCCCTCAACTCCGGTATCAGCCTAGTAAACCTCCTCTGCACTCCCTCCAAGGCCAAAATATCTTTGCGCAGGTGCGGCGCCCAAAACTGCACACAGTACTCCAGCTGCGGCCTCACCAATGCCCTATCTGACAAGATGCCTTTGGCCACTTGTTTGAGACATTGTGTTCTGGTTTAAAATCAATTTCTTGATCAAATTGTTTCATCTAGATTGTGGCATCTGGAATGTAACAGATGTACACTAGACAAATGAAATGGGAAAAATAAAGCATTTATAAAGAACTTTGCATGATCGCAAGATGTTCCAAAGTACTTCATAGCTAATTAACTACCATCTGAAGTGTAATTGTGACATAAGGAAATGTATCAACAAGTTTTTTCACAGCACAGGCATGGGAAAAAATGAGACCTAATAATAGATGCAGAAAATGCTAGAAATACTTGGCAGGTCTGGCAGCACGGTAGCACAGTGGTTAACACTGCTGCTTCACAGCTCCAGGGTCCTGGGTTTGATTTGGCTCAGGTCACTGGCTGTGTGGAGTTTGCACATTCTCCTCGTGTCTGTGTGGGTTTCCTCCGGGTACTCCGGTTTCCTCCACAGTCCAAAGATGTGTGTGTTAGGTTGATTGACCATACTAAGAAATTGCCCCTTAGTGTCCAGGGTAGCGGAGGTTAGAGGAATTAGTGGGTATATAATATGGGGGTAGGACCTGGGTGGGATTGTGTTCGGTGCAGACTCGATGGGTCGAAGGGCCTCTTTCTGCGCTGTAGGGATCTATGAACTATCTAAAAGCTTTTTAAAAGACAAAATTGTACCTGCCTCTACTACTACCTCTGGCAGCTTGTTCCAGAAACTCACCACCCTCTATGTGAAAAAAATTGCCCCTCTGGACACTTCTGTATTTCTGCCCTCTCACCTTAAACCTATGCCCTCTAATTTTAGACTCCCTACCTTTGGGAAAAGATATTGACTATCTAGCTGATCTGTGCCCCTCATTATTTTATAGACATCTATAAGGTCGCCCCTCAGCCTCCTACGCTCCAGAGAAAAAAGTCCCAGTCTATCCAGCCTCTCCTTATAACTCAATCCATCAAGTCCCGGTAACATCCTAGTAAATCTTTTCTGCACTCTTTCTAGATTAATAATATCCTTTCTATAATAGGGTGACCAGAATTGCACACAGTATTCCAGGTGTGGCCTTACCAATGTCTTGATCAACTTCTACAAGACATTCCAACTCCTGTATTCAATGTTCTGACAAATGAAACCAAGCATGCCGAATGCCTTCTTCACCACTCTGTCCACCTGTGGCTCCACTTTCAAGGAGCTATGAACATGTACCCCTAGATCTCTTATTTCTGTAACTCACTCCAACGACCTACCATTAACTGAGTAAGTACTCCCTGGTTCAATCTACCAAAATGCATCACCTCGCATTTGTCTAAATTAAACTCCACCTGCCATTCATCAGCCCACTGGTCCAATTGATCAAGATCCTGTTGCAATTGGAGATAACTTTCTTCACTGTCCACTATGCCACCAATCTTAGTGTCATCTGCATACTTACTAATCATGCCTCCTATACTCTCATCCAAATCATTAATATAAATGACAAGTAACAGTGGGCCCAGCACTGATCCCTGAGGCACACCGCTGGTCACAGGCCTCCAGTTTAGAAAAAAAATTCTCTACAACCATCCTCTGAGAGAAGGCAAAACAGCACACAGCTTCAAAACAGCCTGTGTTCAGAACATCATTATCATTTGGTCTTGTTGTTCTGCTGGGGAAGGAACCCTTAAAGTATCTTGCTGGCACTATATTCCAGAGAAATTCTTTTAGTCCATGTCTGCTGCTGTTAGTGTTTTGCAAACGGTAATTGAATTTTGATGTTCCCTGGAATGCCCAAGTTTGCATGAGATTTGATTTAATAAAACATGATTTTTGTGCAAATACTTCTCACAGGTTAGTGGACAGTCCTCTTATCCCTGCAACCAGCGCAATGTGATTTATTTGACCATGCTATCTCTGCCTCAGGGGGTCACTCACGTTTTGGTCAACCAATGTGGGATTTTGTTTTCATCTACTTGTTTATGGCACTTATAAGAACACAAAATGCCAAACAGTTGTGGTAATGTTCTTGATGCAACAATTTGAAAAAAAAGTCCTGTTTTCTTGGTTGAGTAACCATGCTCTTGAATCACCTCTTAACATTCACCAATAGATATTATTACATTGGGTCCTCTTAACCAGCATTTCTATCATTTGGGGCTGGAAGTCTTGTTGCCAACTGGAAAGTGGGAACCATCCAGTGGGACCAGATCTGGCATTTTGCCTTGGCAGCCAATTAACAAGTCATCACTGGAACCATCTTTCAATAGAAGATAGTGACCTACCTCCAAGAGTCGCAAGTCCCATCAGAGGGCCTGCCACTCTGCAACTTCACTGCTGGCAATGGCCTCAACTGCAGAATGAACAGGTCTTTTAATGCTGAGGGGCTTTTGACGAGTAGGTAATTTTTTTGTGTATCTTTTGGTACTTCATTGCAACCAAAAACCCAATTCAAATTGAATTCAATTCATGGTCCCTGCATGGGGGCCAAACAATATCCAAGCTGATGAGATGAGGCATTGCATCCCTTCCCAGGCTTGTTCTAATGCTTCAGCTTAGCCAAAAAGGCCAAGATGGCTTTAAAAAATTGCACTGAATAGTGCATAAGTATTCTTTCCACAAGGGACAACCAACCAGGCAGTCCTGACAATCGGGGTTGGTGGGTGGGGGAGAGGGGCTGATGGGGTCACATTTTGATGATGGTAACTCAGCCATGGGGCAACATAAGGGAGGTACCCCTCCCCAACACACACACACACACACACACACACACACACACACACACACACACACACACACACACACACACACACACACACACACACACACACACACACACACAAACACCACCTCCCCATCCTGCCAGAACTCACTGGAAGGTTCTGATTGAGGTAGGCTAGGCTGACTTTGCACCCTGTCCATTGTTAAAAAAAACTCTTTGTTGTGGTTTAGCAAATAATCACCAATGATCTGCCTTCAGGCAGAGGACTCAAAACCTGATCACTAAGTGACAGGACCAGCCTGGTTAACCTTAAACTTTTTTCTGCCTTTCCTAATTGCATGCCAACAACTCAAGTGCCCTTCAAAATCCATCTTAGCAATTCCTTAAAGTTAGGTTTTGCAGTATGATGGGTCAAATCATGTGGCGCCTCATTCATTATGCTCATTGTCATGAAGGCACTCCCAGTTAATTTGATGGTTGTGTTTGTGCTTTTGCTGCTTGCACGCTGTGTTTCAGGCTTCTTTCAGTTCAGCATCAGGGATTGACAGCAGAGATAGATAACAGAGGTAGATAGGTTCTTGGTTAATAAGGGGAGCAGGGTGAAGGGGAAAAGGCAGTAGAATGGGGATGAAAAAATATCAGCCATGATTGAATGGTGGAGCAAACTTGATGGGCCAAGTGGCCTAATTCTGCTCCTATGTCTTACGGTTTTATGGTCTTATCAGTTGTCCCTTTGGTTCAGCGTCACCTCTTGACCTTTAGGCTAAGATCAAGGCTGGAACTCTATCACCTCGCTTGCCTCGGAAATGGTGGGGCGATGGTCCAACAATGGAAATCTCCATTGATCTTGGGTGGGAATTTCCAGTCTTGCCTGAGCAAGACTAAAATCCTGCTGCCTGAGTCAGATCAGGCCCAAGTTGGGGTGCAATGCCTTATCTAATCAGCTTGGATCTTGTTTTAATCTCTTATGGCGACCACAACTTGGATTCAATTGGAATTTGAATTTGGTTTTTGAAGAAAGCATGGAATGGATTTGGGTTGGCCTAATCCACTCTGAGCATTGGCTTTATAATTTTAAGAATGGAGTAAAAAGTTTTTAAAAATCATACCTATAATGTGCAGATAAATATGCATTTCAACTTCATATCAGCATTGCTTTCCTCTGGTAGTGGATAAACCATTTCAACTCCCTATTCACTTCCTTGTGTTGGTGACATTTGTTTCCAAGTAATTTAGGTTAAGTTAAGCATTAAACAGTCTGTTTGATCATTGGGTGATAACGATCCCTCTTTCATTGACACAATAGGAGTCACTTCCACCCCTTCACCAAGCCTTAATAGTCTCAGACAGATGTTAATTTGCATAAATCCCATTTGAGCTGAAACTTGCATCTTTATTCTTTGTAGTGTTATTGCGCCCAGGTTTAACAATTAATGCTATGTTATTCTCTGGGCATTGGCTACTCTGCTACAACCTCAGAACATGAAAAGTAACATACCAATGTATGCAGGATAAATTTATTTACTGGGCAGGTAATATACAGAAAGAGAAGACACTTGAATACTAATACAGAACAATAACAAACATGCATAATATATTTCCAAGATGGCGCCCGAGCAAGGCAACTTCTTGCAAACTGTGCCCAGCATACCTTCTAATTCTATCTTTTACTCTCGTTCTATGCTTCAAATCAAATATTTAAAAGTAAGTGGAAAAAACAAGCTGAGTCATTGAATTTCTTTTCAGGTAGTAGTCTCTCCTGGTGTTATCAGACTTTTTACTGTGTTTACCCCAGTCCAATGCCGGCATATCCACATTATTTCTTACTAAGATGCAAAAGCAGTCTCCTTGAATATCTGAAAGACACCACAACAAACAGTGTATTGATGCCTCAGGGAATGGGTTCACTCAGGGATATTCACACCTCCCAGTTATAATGGTTCTTAACACTTGACAGGAAATGACATTTTACATTTGCTCCATCACTCTGGGAGGGGTAAGTCAAAGCAGTAAGTGAACTCTCTAGCTGACAGCCACATGCAATAAACATTTGAAACAAAAGCTACAGGGCAAGAGGTTCACTCACAAGATCGTTTCAATCCAAATTTGCCCCGTCAGTGTGGAGAATACAATGTGGGAAAGTGTGAGGTAAAATACTTTGATAGGAAGAATAGAGGTGTAGATTATTTTCTAAATGGGGAAAGGCTTCGGAAATCTGAAGCACAAAAGGACTTGAGTGTCCTGGTTCAGGACTCTCTTAAGGTTAACATGTAGTTCAGTTGGCAGTTTGGAAGGCAAATTCAATGTTATCATTCATTTATAGAGGGCTAGAATACAAGAGCAAGGATGTACTGCTGAGTCTGTATAAGGCTCTGGTCAGACCCCATTTGGAATATTGTGAGCAGTATTGCCTCCATACATAAGGAAGGATGTGCTGGCCTTTAAAGGAGTCCAGAGAAGGTTCACAAGAGTGATCCTTGGAATGAAAAGGTTGTCATATGAGGGGCGATTGAGGAGTCTGGTTCTATATGCGATGGAATTTAGAAGGATGAGTGGGGGATGTAATTGAAGCTTACATAATACTGAGAGGCCTAGATAGAGTGGACATGGAGAGGTTATTTCCACTAGTGGGAGAGACCAGAACTCAAGGGCACAACCTTGGAGTGAAGAGATGCTCCCATAAAATTGAGATGAGGAAGAATTTCTTCAGCCAGAAGGTGGTGAATCAATGGAACTTATTGCCACAGAAGGCTGTGGAGGCCAAATCCTTGAGTGTCTTTAAGACAGAGATCAATAGGTTCTTGATCAATAAGGGGATTAAGGGTTACAAGGAGAAGGCAGGAGAATGGGGATGAGAATCATATCAGCCATGATTGAATAGTGCAGCAGACTCGATGGGCTGAATGGCCAAATTCTGCTCCTATATCTTACGGTCTTAAAATCAAATATCACAAGTAAAATCAAAAGTCTCTGTTTCTGGAGCGTGGGCCATTGATCATCTTAGAAGTTTCCTATACTGAGGTCCAGCCTAAGAACATTATCAGGTTTCTTTTAAACTGAAAAGTTTCCCTTCCAGGTCAATTAGCATTTACCCTTTAACTAACATAGATATTTTATTCTAATTTCTGCAACTTTATTCGTTCAGAATACTTTATATGCAAATCTGTAGGGACAAATGAGTTATGATGATTTGGAGTTTTGCTGTTCCTTTTTGTCTGGGAAGTTGATGCTTCTTTGAACCTCATGGACAGACTATTCTGAGAAATGGCAGACTGCAGGTGGACAAATAACTCGTTCACTTCAATACATCATTCCCAACCTCTGACTGATGAAAAGTAACAATCTGACAGACAATATTTCTCAGGCAATAGTTATAAGTCAGGTTATGAAAAGTTAAAATCAGCAGAATCAAAAATCCAGTCAGAGTGTATCGACAAATCACAATGATTCACTTCATGTGCAATTTATTGCAGTTAGGAGGATTTGGCAGTTCCCTGCAGTAAAATTTACATTCTTGAGCAGCTTTCAATGTGGGAGAAAGTTTACAGAATCCTCCATTTGTCTTTGGCCCTGTGGCAGTGACAACTGGTGGACCAACAAAATACCCTTCCACCCAGTCTAACACCTTCCTGTTCTGGAATGTCAATCAAAATAGGCTTCAAAAGGCTTTGAACAGTTGGGCTGGAGATCAATTCCTGAGGATGGGGGTGGGGTAACAACTGATGAAATGAATTGGGTTGATGGCAGGGGTAGGGGCTGATCATGTGGCAACCCATTCCTGTTGTCTGACATGGAGAAAGGATGGACCCTGTGCCTTGAGGCCTGAGGATCATCAGAGAACTAGTGAATAAGATTGGTTAGCTCAGGAAGGGAAGAATCAGTAAGGGGTCCTGGGTGGGGTTTCAAAGAACGAATCAAAGGTTTAAGAGCATTTGGAGGCTTGGGTGGAGGGATTTACATTAGGAAATCCGTTTTTTAAGTTGACTGTCTAAGTAATTACATTTACACTGGATACCAAAGATCTAATTTTTAAACAAGTGTAATTCATTCCAAACCATCTCACATTCCTTTGACACTTCCACATTAGCCGAGGTTTTCACTTATCTGGCACAACATAATGTGTAAATCCACCCTGCAGTGTGCAACGTCCAATTTGGACTTGACAATAAGTAGGAACATTCAGCACTTTATCTTCCTGAAGTCCAATGATGTCCATTGTTATGTCAATAAAGACAAAAAAGGTTGCAGTAAGAAGTCATGTTAGAGATTAAAGCAGTGAGAATGCAAAGATTACTCTTATATAATCATGTTATATGCATAAAAATGTTTTGAAGGACAACTACTACTGTTTTCACTGGAAAGGCGGAGGCTGAAGGAAGACCTGATAGAGGTCTAAAAAATTGAGAGGCATAGACAGGATGGATAATTAGTTGTTTTTTCCCACGGTAAAAGTGTCAATTACGAGGGGCTACATGTTGAAGGTGAGAGGGGGAACGTTTAAGGGAGATGTGTGGAGGAAATTTTTCACGCAGAGTGGTGGGTGTCTGGGATGCGTCGCCAGAGGAGGTGGTGAAAGCAAGCAACGTTTAAGAAGCATCTGGATGGTTACATGAATAGCAAGGGAATAGAGGGATACGAACTCCGTAAGGGCAGAAGTCTTTTTTAGTTTAGTTAGAGCATCATAATTGCCACAGGCTTGAAAGTCCGAAGGGCTTGTGCTTTTCTTTGTTCTTTGTAATGGATTTCAATGGTATTGGATTATAGTGACAGTCGTGGGCCAGATTTTGGGGACAAGTAGTTTTCTTGATGATAGTATTCATAATAAAGGTTGGCCTCAATTATTTACCATTCATTTGTTGGATATTATTAGAAAAGCTTTTAAATAAACAGGAACTTGCATATAAACCAAACTTAAGAAAATTGTAAGGTAATAGTTTGTAACTTTATTGTGGATCTAAGTTATGGTAATGCCAATTTCTGTGAAACTTATGATCAACATCTCGTGAAGAGTCCTTGATGATTTAGAGATTGGTTCTGGTTGAAAACAGCACTGAATAGAATTTGTTAACCTGTAGTGTAAATGAGAAAGCTGTCTGGCAGGCTGAATTTTATTTAGAGATCAACAGAAAGTGAATGGTTTCAATAAGGTGCAAGTCTGTTGACTATAATGTAAGTCCATGGCCTCCATGGCCTGATCAAGGCTCCAACGAACATTCCCGGGCTAGCCCCGACTCCCGTACCATCCTACCATCCTGGAGCGCCCCGATCTCCAGCTTCCCCCCAACCCAGCAGTGACGATACACTCCCCAGCAAGTTCCCCATCTCAGGAGTCAGACCCCACCCCCGCAGACACCCCCCAACTCCCCGGAAGACCACCTCTGCCATGGGAGGCAGACTCCCAGCAGACCACCCCCCAGCTTGTCCTGATCGCTGGCCTTCCTCTGGTCCCAGCTGGATCCCAATGCAGAGTGGCAGCATGATCCCCACATTGAATGCCCCTAAGCCTCACCACTAGCCTGTCCCAGGCCCTTGCCCAGTGGGCTGTGCCAACTTACCCCCTGGGCATGGGCAATTTGCCCCTTGGGCAGTACCGGGGGCACAGGCTGGCACTGCCATGGTGCCCATGCCCAGGGGGTACCATTTCCCAACCACCCAATCCCTTGGTGGGGCCCCCTTCACTCCAGTGGGGTTTTCTGCTAGTTTCTCAAAAGAGGGTGAAATTGTACTGGCAGTGTGGGAGATAATAGCAGGCCCGAAGACTTCAGTCCCAGGCCTCCTGATTACATGAAAATAAGATTAAAAGTAGATTAAAATCACTTACTTGCTCTTCCCGCTAGTTTCCAGCGTGGTCCTGGCCACGTGGCTATCCGGTGCTTGATGATGCGCCCATGTCAGGAACGTATGTGCGAATCCCACGAATTGGCCCGCACATGATTCTCCCATTCTGCCACGCTAAAAGCACATCACGATAAGAGAATAGCCCCCTCTATGTCACTGTTTGAAGAAGAGCAAGGTGGTTCTCCAGGTGCCCAGACCACTATTTATCTTCATCTATCATCATCAAAAAGATCATTTACTTTTTTGCATTCAGGGGGTCTTTCATGTGCTAGTGGGCTGTGGTTGACTATCTAACAGTGGCTGCTCTTCAAGTGTAATTCAGTATCTGAGCATGTAAAAAACACTACAAGCAAATTCTTCTTTCCTGATGCATTTTTATTTTTGTGTTTGTAAATTTGCTCAAAATCTTCTCATGAGAGCTCCCCTTCAAGCTCTTTGATTAGATAATGTTTATTAATTCCTTCTGTAACACTAAATAAAGGAATTTTCATTTTTAATTTTGTCACAAAGATACGCTTTGTGTCAAATAATGATTTTTAATCTGCTGGCTGGAAACATAAATTGAACTTTTAAATGCAGACTCTTTAAAAAGCACAAACTAAGGGTGATTTGAGGTTATGGTCAATGTTGGCTACCCCATTTTGAATACATTCCACATTTCAATTCATGGGAATGGGGATCGTCTGTCTGCAAAACTCATCAAAGGAGTGCTTTTCTTAATTTGTTCATTGGACATGGGCATTGCTGACTGGCCAGCATTTATTGCCCATCTCTATTTGCCTGAGGTAGTTGAGCGTCAACCACATTACTGTGGCTCTGAAGTCACATGTAGGCCAGACCAGGCAAGGGACAGCAGATTTCCTTCCTCAAAGGACATTAGTGAACTAGATGGGTTTTTCTGACAATCATTTCATGGTCAGATTCTTAATTCCAGATTTTTTAATTGAATTCAAATTCCACCATCTGCCGTAGTGGGATTCGAACCTGGGTCCCCAGAACATTAGCTGAATTTCTGGATTTATGGTCCAGCGATAATACAACTTGATCATTGCCTTCCCTAATAGGATAGGCTTACAAATCCTTTCTCATTAACGAAGCGTCTTTGATTATCACCGAAGATATTCAACTAGAGATAGACTATTAATTCTAATCCCTTGGACAACAGGATCCTGACTTAAATAGTTTTTCAGGTTTGAGCTAATCAAGTAATCCATTAATCCAGAAACTCAGCTAAGGTTCTGGGAACACAGGTTCAAATCCTGCCATGGCAGATGGTGGAATTTGAATTTAATAAAAAAAAGTCTGGAATTATGAATCTGGTGATGACCATAAAATCATTGTCAGAAAAACCCATCTGGTTCACTAATATCTTTTAGGGAAGGAAATTTGCTGTCCTTTCCTGGTCTGGCATATATGTGAGTTCAGAGCCATAGCAATGTGGTTGACTCTCAATTGCCTTTGGGTAACTAGAGATGGGCAATAAAATACAGGCCAGCCAGCAATGCCCATGATGAATTAAAGAAAGCTTATTGCAGTCTAATAAGGAGATAATGGGAGCCATTTGATTCCTTCTCATCTGATTATAACAATATTTACCAATGCACTCAAATCAAGTGTGATAAAATCATTTTTATGCATGCACTGTAACAGTTTTATGATGATTCCTATTGAGACATCCATCATATTTAATGATTTTAGCAAAATACATAACATCCAATGTTCAATCGTAAATGCTTTTAATATTTACATTAAACTGGCTTTCTATTGCAGGACATGCCTGGGCTGGTAACAAGGAGATGTTAAAGAAATGTGATGTGACTCAGCAAGATGGCAATAATGAGCTCATTACACCCAAAAAGTTAATTAATCCTGTGAAAGATTCTAAGAATTATCGCGAACTCCAGCGTGAATTAATATTAAACCACAAAAGGTGAGTTACAGCATACAGAATGATTTTCAAAACATACCTCCTTGTGGGAGATGTAAACTTTACTTTTGTTCTAAGATATTTTTTCCTTAATTAATCAGAGCCAACAGTGTCAATTGCAACAAATTCTACACCTTTACCATTGATTTCTATTTCATCTCCTTCTCCAGTCATTGCTACAGATTGAATGAGACTTATCACACCCTTAGCCCAGATCTATTGGTCGTCCAAGGGTCTTATACTTAAAGAAGTGCTGGGGGACCACACCTGAAATCCCAACAGGGAGGGCTCCATGGGAATTTACTGGGAAGGTTCAACTTCTGTTGGGCAATTACCCTGCATCTGGAACCCCACAAATCTCTGAGTTAGGAAAGTTTGGGTGATTCTGACTCACTTATTGGAATAGTTACCAAAGAAAGGTTAAAATCAGTATTAGCAGAGAAATAATTTTGGGGAAATTGATGGGATTGAAGGCAGGCACAAGGACACCCAGATTGCTCTCCGCTGATGCACTGTGCCCCATTTAAATAATAATTTGCACTTCTATTTTTCCAGCCAAAATGAATAACCGTGCACTTATCCACATTAAACTCCATCTGCCAGAATCTGGCCAATTCTCCTAGCCTATCAGTATCCATCTGTAAACTCTTTATCTTCTCATTATAGCCTGCTTTCCCACTTATTTTGGTATAATCCACAACTTTTGCTATGTTACATTCTTGCAGGTCATTTATATAGATTGTAAATAGTTGACGCTTGAGAACTAAACTTTGTGGCACCTCACTAGTTACAGTTTGCCATCCACAGAAGGACCCATTAATCCCGACCCTCTGCTTTCTGTCAGTCAGCCAATGCTCTATCCAAACCAATACTCTATCCCCAACCCCTTGGGATCTAGCTTCCTGGATCAGCCTTTTGTGTGGCACCTTGTCACATGTCTTCTGGAAGTTGAGATATACCACATCCATAGATTCCCCATTATCCACCTTACTGGTTACATCCTCAAAGAACTCAAGCAAGTTTGTCAAGCATGATAGTCCCTTCATGAAACCATGCTGACATTGGTGAATTGAGTTTTGTTTTTCCAAGTATTCAGTTATCTCCTCCTTAATAATTGACTCCATCAGCTTCCCCACCAGAGATCCAACTAACTGGTTTCCCATTTTTTGCCTCTCTCCTTTTTTGAATAAGGGTATTACATTAGCATATAACAATCGTCTGGTATCTTTCCAGAATCCAGGGAATTTTGGAATATCATAACTAATTCTTCCACTATCTCTGTTGTCACCTCTTTAATATCCAAGGGTGTAGGCCATCAGGCTGCTGGGACTGATCTGCCTTCACCTAATACCTTCTTCTTAGTTACAGTAATTTTGCTAACCTCTGTAGTAACTGAAGTTTTAGGGAAAAAATTATTACCCTCCACTGTGAAAACAGAGACCCTCGGCAGATTCTCCAGCCATGCTCTCCTCAAAATTGGAGAATCCCGTCCAAGGTCAATGGATCTTTGTATGGTCCGCACCCTGCCCACTACAATTCCAGTGGCAGGGCGCGACAGGAGAATTCCAGGCAAGATATTGGTGCAGCACTTAGATCATTTCACATTTGTTAAAGGGTTTAGATAAAGGCAAACTACTGTCAAGAAGTGGTTAACTATAAGTTCTCACTGAATTCCATGAAAAATGCTCATTGCGTTGATAAGGTTGGAGAACATTTTGGAGAAGAAATGGATTTTAGAGATTGGGATGTTCTCATAATTTGGCCTTTCTTCATTCACTCAAGTCCCAGGGATCAGATTCTGACACTCAACTGGTCCAGCCATCCATCATGAGACATGTAGGAGTGGATAACAACAAAAATGATTAGGCCTGATTCTCTTCTGCCTAAACTAGAATCATACATGGACATATAAGTAGAGAATTAATTGCAGTTGGCAGCAGCTTAGTGGCTCCCAGACCGAAAACAGATCCTGTGACCTTCAAGCAATGGCAAATTTCTTCATTTGTAACTAATCCCCAACTTCCCTATTACTCTCTACTGATCCAACTACAGTTGAAATCTCTCAGGAAATTGGCTACCAGGGATCGGCTAATTAAATTGAGTGTATGGGTCGAAGTTGTAACTGTGTCTCAAATGGAATTGAAGAAACAGCAGAGCTGCTATTATGTATTAGACAGAGATTTGCATCCAAATCATCTAATTCAAATATTAGCTCAATAGGACCTTAACCAAGCAATGATTTTAATGTAATGCACAATAATCAGGATGGAGCCTTGAATGTAAATGTTAGTTATTGCAATATTATATTCCAAACAACTTCAGGGATTTGGGGAAAAAATGGCCACCGATCTGTAATTGTCACTGTAGTTCAGACAACTGTAAGCAGTAACATACAGCAAAACAATCAAATGAACCATCGGTTTGGGGTTTTTCCGAACAAAAGTCCGATTATGCATGTGAAGGTTCAAAAATAACAACCGCTGAAGTAGGCAGTTAGATAAAGATTGAAGGTTGGTGATGCAATTCAGTAGAAAGAACCCATTGCCATGGTAACATTATGGTTTGCTTGGGCATTTATTCCGTTTCTTGTCTGTCAAAAGTGTCAACAACTAATATAATCGTTGCAAAATGAAGTTGGTAATCAAGAATAAAAATTGAATTACTGTAAAAGTTGCCCTTGGGAAAACATGATGACACAGGTGGAATAGAGTGATTAACTGAATGACAACAATCATCCGGTACAACTGGGTGTGGCTCTTCCTTTGTATTGGTGAATCATTCATGAGGGGTAAAATAAATTTATAAATGTGTAAGAGTTTTATTAATGCACTGTGCTGCTAGATGAGCATGAAATGTATTCATTCCATACTATTGCTTGACAAATAAATGGGACGGCACGGTGATACAGTAGTTAGCACTGATGCCTCACAGCTCCAGGGCCCTGGGTCCGATTCCTGGCTTGGGTCACTATCTGTGTGGAGTCTGCACATTCTCCCTGTGTCAGCATGGGTTTCCTCCGGGTGCTCCAGTTTCCTTTCACAGTCCAAAAGAAGTGCTGGTTAGGTGCACTGACTGTGCAAAATTCTCCCTCAGTGTACCCGAACTTGTGCCAGGTGTGGTAACTCGGGGGTTTTCACAGTAACTTCATTGCAGTGTGAATGTAAGCCCTCTTGTGACACTAATAAATAGACTTTAAAATGTTAAATGTCCTTCTTAACAAAATAAAGAGAACTTAGCAGTTTTAGCAACTTTAACTTCAGCTCGAATTAACAAATTCAACTTTGACTTCTGAGGAGCCATTGACTTAGAAAAAAACTGCAAAAGACAGTCCTGAATTAGACAATCTCTTCCTTTACCTTCTCTTAGAGGTTTTGTGTTGCAGAATAAGTCTGAACTTCAACGGGTGATGGAACAAAGAAAATTCAACTTATTAAGACAACAAGACAAAGCTGAACAACCGATATCAGATTTTGAAGAGGAGCTTCAGAAAAGATACCAGAAACTGCAAAAGGTTTGCTTTAGCCCTATTGTATCATTTCACAAAATCTGATCTCATTAATCCAACATCAATCAACACAGTATCTACAACAGTGTTGCCAAATAGAAATCACTGACTACCACTATGCTTAGGGTGACACAGTTTAAGGTACATGCATGAATTTTGGTGGAAAACTGACTTCACATGTAGTTCAGTTACTTAATTAACAACAATCATCATTCACTAACCAAGGGACTAAACCAGTAAGGACAATTGGAGAAATAAAACACTTATCTTCTGCTTCATGTCTTGCCATCTTACCAACAAATACACAAAGAAGTTTAGGTACACAGGGTCAAGATTCTTTTTGCCTCTGTTCATTATTTCACTGCAGAATCAGCTGGTTCAGCATCATAGAAATTATAGAAACCCTACAGTGCAGAAGGAGGCCATTTGGCCCATCCGATCTGCACGTAGGCCCTATCCCCTTAATCCCACATATTTACCCCATTAATCCTTCTACCCTACACATCCCAGGACACTAAGGGGCAACTTATCATGGCCAATGCACCTCACCTGCACATCTTTGGACTATGGGAGGAAACCGGAGCATTCGGGGGAAACCCATGCAGACACGGGGAGAATGAGCAAACTCCACACAGACGTTGACTCCTCAAATTGTGCTTGTTTTGATGGGAGCAAAGGCATGAGCAGGCACACTACAAAAGCTTTTCACATCAAACAATATTTAATTTACTAAAGGTGTGCTGTAAAATTTTGTATTTGCTGTTATGAAAATGATTTTTAATGGAAATTTGAGCAGAAGCACAATTTAAAGTGTCCATTCCTGATGGCGTTCAAAGCCAAAACTCTGTCGTCACATTCCTACATTATAGGGTCTGGATTTTTACCAATACCTCTTGACTTGGGTGTCAATGAAAAAGGGCAAGAGGGACCTGATGCTGCAATTCCTATCCCCATTCCTTTATCCGGTTCACTGGTGTAGAATAAAGATGTGGGTGTCCAGCCTGATGTGGAGATGCCAATGTTGGACTGGGGTAAACACAGTAAGAAGTCTCACAACACCAGGTTAAAGTCCAACAGGTTTATTTGGTAGTAAACACCACAAGCTTTTGGGGCTCTGCCCCTTCGTCAGGGGAGTGGAGAGTTCTGAACTCTCCACTCACCTGACGAAGGGGCAGAGCCCCAAAAGCTTGTGGTGTTTACTACCAAATAAACCTGTTGGACTGTAACCTGGTGTTGTGAGACTTCTTACGGTATCCAGCCTGCACAGACCACCCATGCTGCTTGGCAGGTCCATTGTGGGGTTGGCATTGCAATACCCCCTGAATCTTTTACGGAGCTGCGTTCTTTTGGTAAATGTTCTTGTCCTCTCTGAGGAATCATGAACCATAGGGGAACTCCAGTCCCAAATGGAGAATCAAAACAAAATAGTCATCTGCTTCTGGAATTCCTTCATTGACGGGCTTTGAAATACAAAAGAAAATCGAGCTTCATTAGTTGGATGCTGTATTGTAAGGTGGATGTGTTTTCACTGCACTGATTGATTATAAGGCTCTGTTGTTTAACTTAAGTTGACCATTACACAGATCAGCTTTGTATTAGTACTGAGATGCAGTAGACTCCTCTTCCCAATTAGAGTTGTGCCCTACTGGATTCAATTCTGTAGAAAATGCTGCTTGGTGTCTCCATTGTAATAGTCTGAAGTGATTTAAATGCCCAGGTCCATGTTAAAAGTGGAAAGGAAATATTAGCAGCTGTCAGTTAGATATCCCATCTAATGTAGCTTAGGAAAAATTGCAATTTCAATAGGCTCTGTTAGCTGGAATGGCTGGAACAGCTGAGCCCATTGTGAATGCTTGGCTGAAGGTGGGGAGGATGGGGGACCGTGAGGGTTTGAGGGGGAAAGGCAGGGATCAGGATATTGAATTCGATGATCAGCCATGATCAAAGTGAATGGTGGAGCAGGCTCAAAGGGCTGAATGGCCTACTCCTCCTTCCAGTTTCTATGTTTCATAATTGAAGTGGGACCAATCACCCAGTAAATGGCTGGGGCATTTGTAGCCTGCCAGCCCGATCATCTGACTGCCTCCATTGCGATATTGAGACTACCTCTAGAGGCAATGGACTCGATTCCATCTCATAGGTTCATAAGGTACAGGAGAGAATTAGGTAATTCGGCTCATCGAGTCTGCTCCACCCTTCGATCATGGCTGATATGCTCCTCATCCCCATTTTCCTGCCTTCTCCCCATAACCCTTCGACCCATTACCAATTAAAAATCTCTCTAACTCCTCCTTAAATTTACTCACTGTCTCAGCATCCACCACACTTTAGAATAATGAATTCCACAGATTCATAATCCTTTGGAAGAAGTAGTTTCTCTTCAATTCGGTTTTAACTTTGCTACCCCCCTACCCTATTTCATCCTTGATTTTCCGAAAATGACAATATGGCCTATATCTCCTTTTAAAGGAGACAGGTCAGTTGGGTCAGGAAGTTTCCCAATTTGATGATCAACTTTTCCATGAAAATCCAGTCCAACATGTTCAAGGAGGGTGTGTCAATTACTCTTTCTTTTATTAATGCAATAAATACCCCTGGGTTCCCAGTCAGTCATGAGTGCATTTGACATGAGTAATCTTTAAGACCTCTAATAAGAAGTTCTCTGTCTGTATCATTGTTTCTCATTGCTTGCAACGTTGCCCACTGAATCCATGCCATGTGACCATGTGGACACCATAAGACCACGAGCCCCACTTCCCCAAATAAATAATGTATTTTCTTTAGCATTCCTTTGTTTTATATTGGCTTTAGCGGTCCTTTGATAATTTTCTCCCACCTGGTCAGGCCCAAGCATGTTCCCTGTCTGCCTGACTCACATCTCCTCTTCCCTCCTGTCTCAAGCGCAGCTGCACAGCTTTGTTTCCTGGCCAAATCCACACATCCCGTCCCACCCTTTCAAGAATGAATTAGTTTTGATTGGGAAATGTGAACATTACTGCCATTTAATTTGGCTCTTTCAATATTAGTTGATTTGCTTATGTGAACTTTTTGCTGTTATTTCAATGGAGGCATGAAGTTAAAGACAAGGAAAGTTCATGCACATCTATGAGTCTCACCATATCGTAGCCAAAGCTTAATTTCAAGTCAAAGGTTTGCACTAATTGTGAAAGGAAAGTGAATTTACAGGATAATGGAGAGCATGGAGAAAGAGGGCCAAATAGATTAAAATTAGGGGGCTAACTAGAAGAATGATGAACTTGTGAAGTGGTGCACAAAAAGGAATTAGACAGTGATGGATAAGATACATGAAAGTGTAACTGGGAGACATATGGATGAGGAAGAAAGACCTCTAATTGGAGACATTCAAATACAGGTATGATAAGAAAATGACTTTGTACTGGGACAACAGAAACAAGGGAACCAAAAATGAAAAGTATAAAAGCAGGTGGAGGATGCAAAGAACTGGAAAGCACAAGACAGTCAAAATAGGAAAGAGGGAGATGGACAGAGGAAAATCAATTGTAATATTGAAAGGTAAGCAAAGAGGAAGTTGCAGCGCACATACAGTGTGCGTTCACACAGGCACACATTTTTCTTTCTTCATGTAGATGGGGGCTTCCTCTCGAGGCTATGTATAGCTACTAAAGCTAATACAAAGACTCAAAATACTGATGTTGAAGATATGGCTTTATTTAACCAAAGGATCGAATGGGAGAATGATATGAGGAAGCTCTCCACTCAAGGTATAGAATGCAGGCATTCGGATAAAAGTCTGAACAACAATGCCCCTTTGAAGGCAGTTATACATTTCTAAAATCATATTGCCCACTTTTCAGGTGGGCATTATCCAGTAAACATTAATATTAATCAGTCAATAGTCACCCCATCATTAACTCCACTCAATAACAATATACATCATGCCTTAATGGGATTTCACGGACGTTACTTCTCTTCTGCTGCCCAGCATTACGGGACACTAGACAGTGAAATGATTCCCACCAAATTGAACCCACGTGACTCTTGTCCGACCCTGAGAAATTCTTCATGTCTGCTCGCCACCTGCGTGATCTCTCGGAGTTGTATGACCCTATTCGTAAGGCTAACATTGGTAGCCATCTTATTCCTGACCACTGCAGGTAGCATTACTGCTTTCAGTGAGTCTACTGTTCCTTCCCTCTCCCTGTATTTTGTCACTGACTGAAGTTTCACAAAGTGTAACCAAAAGCAAAACACATCCATCTTGTAAATTCAAAATACATGTTTTAAATGAGAAATATTGGTTAATTATGCAGAGCTGTCTTCTATGGCAACAGCCCTGGCTGGCTTATGTTCCCATAATCCAAGATCATTCATTCTAAAGTTAATGTTGTGTTAGTGCTTCTAAATCTATCATTATGTGTTTGTTAGCCTAATTAGCCCCCCTACATCATTCTGCACTTTTGGCCGTTGGCCAAGGACCAACTAAGGCCACTAAATGGATGTATCTAAGTAACTAATCTTTGCCCTTACTAAGTATTTCAATTTTCATATTCCCTTCTTCTTTACCCCACCTGCCGCCACCAATGCTGTTCTTTCTGTGGACTTAGAAAGTTGTGCACTTCCATTTTTGATCGGGTATACAATTACTACTGACAATAGGATCACAATGCAAATAATATAATCCCTTACAGGGTTGATGTTCCCGGAGAGTCTATCCAGCCTGAGACCCAACCACCCAAGATAAATGGTTCAGGGTCTTTGAATTTCTCCACCTCCTTCTTGATGTGTACAACCAGATTAGTTATATTTACTGAACTGTCTGGTATGTAAGTGCAACACGCTGATCCAATTACTGCACATGTCCCTCCCCTTGCCGCCAAGACACTATCCAATGCCATTATAATCCCTCTGTATGCATGACAACCATCTCAACATTGATCATCGCAAGGGCAGTTTCTGTATTGGCAATTTGTACCCAATAGAGCTTACAATTATCTCTTGCATTGTTTTAACCACTCCATATTGGGTAAATATTATGCTGAAAACCATTCTCCTTCTGTCATAGCTCGCTGGCGTCTTGGCAGATGAGGGAGTTTATATATCTGCAGAAATTTCTTTTGGATAACAAGATCCCTTCCATTGAACAGGGAGCCAAGCCTAGGCTCTATTTCCATGAATCCAATGTACATTTTTTAAAGTTGGATATTATGTTTCACTGAAGCTACATGATGTATTACATGACTGGTCATACTGGGTGGGTTCAGGTATAGCATACTGCTTGGGTTTACTGTACAATCACTTTCGCTTACCCTAAGTTTTCCCAGGACCTCACAACTTCTTTGTACAATAGATTTTGCTGGGTGTAGGTGCTGCTTTAAGTCTAGACTAGGAACTGATCCTATTAAATTATAAACAAGTGTGTACCTCTACATACAGTTAGCCTTGCTGCACAGGCTTCAATGTTGTGAAACTACTCCCTTACCTTCTAACTTAAAAATCCTAATATGTAATGTCTTTGTGTGTGCCAAATATAAGTATTAACCCGTGTTTCCTGATAAAGATGCTGAATGATCTTAGATGCTGGTCCCGTTTGAGCCAATTTCTGTATACTCAGTACTAGAAAAAAAAGAAACAAAATACATTCATTATAAAAATTGACAAGATTCTCCCTTTACACAAGTTTCAACTGTTAGTCACTGTTAAACGAGCAAACTTTAATTATATCACGCATTACATCACGGTATACTTGATGTGGTCTTCTTGTCATCAATGTTGGGTGTAGTCCCATTGTCCTGCCGCTGGGATGTGGAGTTGGGCTTGGTTTATCCTCTTTTTTCAAGAGCTCGTGGTGTTAAGTTAGCTCCTTATCAATCCAATCATTCCTATCTAGCTAATATTTTGCGTTATTATCCGACTTAACCAAATTGTTAATCTACAAATTCAAATTACTCCAGTGAACTTCTCAAGCTATTACAAGAACCATTATTACCCCCTATTCAGTAAGGTTATAAATCCACTGGGGCAATTTACTGATAATTATCACTTCAGATTACTCATTGAGGTAAGATTTTAACTGAATCCAGTGTCACCACCGTGACCTGGGTTTCTCATCAATGAGGGCACATGTTTGTCCTGTAATGATTACGTCCCCACTTGATCCCTAGCCCTTTCCTGTCTATCATAAGTTTCACCATTACCTTATCCCCTGGCGTAAGTAATTTAGGAGTGTTCTCCTCTGCTAGTTTCGTCCAGTCTCTGTACTGCTGTAGGGTAACCACCTGTATTTTAAAAAAATGTAAACGATCAATTAATTTTCTCATATACTGAAACACTGCATTTCAGCTAATTTCAAGTTCTCCCCATTCAATATTGCATTTTCTGGGAGGCGCATTGCCCTTCCTATCATCAGTTCAAAAGGGATTAAACCTGTTCCTCGAGAAAGAGTAACTCTTTGTCGTAACCATATTGCAGGCAAAGCCTGCACCCAATTGTTTCCTTCCTGTAGAATAGCCTTAGCTAGACTGTTCTTTAATGTCCTGTTCATCCACTCTATCATTTCTGAATGCTGGGGGTGGTATGGTATATGAAATATTTGCTTTATTCCCAAGAAGCCCAACAGGCTTCTCATAAAACATTCCCTGCAAAGTGGGTGTTCTGATCTGAATCTAACTGAAGAGGCGTACTTCACTGGGTCTTATCTAATTTACTAATATCAAAACCACTGTTTTGACTGTAACATCTCTGCATGGGAATGCTTCTACCCGTCAGTAATCTGATCAATAATTACCAGGTAACAGGTCTTCTCTTGCACTCTGGGTAAGGACACTATAAAATCCATCTGTAGCTTTTCCCATGGTCCTTTAGGCTGTAGTTAATTACCCATCCTGGCCTTGCAGGGACAACCTGATTCCACTAGGGTGCACTGCAGGCATCTTGACAAGATTGTGCATGCAGTCCCTGCCTATGTGTGCTAATCAATGATGTGCCTCCAATAAGGTCTGTTGTATTACTTTTAGGGCTATTCTGTCTTCCCTTCTCCATATGCCATCTTGACTTCTCTGTCCTCCATGTTATTCCCATTCCCGTTTATCTTCCTCTGATGCCTGTTCCTGTATCTGTTTCACGTTAATGTCTATGTCTTCCCTGGCTTGTGCTGTTGCCACACTATACCAAAGGCGTACTGGCTGTCTGCGAACACATTTACTTGTTTTCTTTTACCCCATTCTAAAGCATTGATCAAAGTTAACAACTCTGCTACTTGTGCTGAATTGCTCCCTAGGACTTGTTCTCCTGCAATCACTGTTCCTTTGTCATTCACCATCGCCCATGCCATATGGGTTTGGTCATTGACAAACTCCTTGGTTCCATCTACTTACAGATTAATCACTCCTCCCCCCGGTGAGTGATTCTTTTGCTAACCCTCTTCACTCGCTCCTTCTGTCACTTCTGTTGTACATTCATGCTATGTTCATTGCACTGTTAACCCTCCTGCAGGATTTTCTCTCATATCTCTGCTGATTTCTACATGTTTGTCTCTGGCAAAAGATATTCTTCCCACTTTAAAAGTCTTCCATCAGAAACTCTTCTTTTTAACCTCCCTGCTTCTAAAAGCTGAATGATTGTGTGTGGACTGTAGAGAATTATTTTTCCCCTTATTTTTCCCTCTCACAGTCCAGGAGACTGCTAAAGTCGTTACTAATCAATGCATTTCCCTGGCCACTGAATCTATCTATCTATCCCCATGCCATTGGGTTACTACTCCAGCTTGCGCTCCATCACTCTCCTGACAAAAGAATTTGGAATAACTTGGTAAGATCCAGTAGACCCAGGGCTGGGGCTCTTGCCATGGCTTGTTTTAAATCTGAAAAGGCTTGTGCTTCATGTCCCCATATTACTTCCTCACTATGGCCTTTCCTCCCTTAACTAGGTTCTGTAAAGGTTTGGCAAGTACAGCATAATCCTCCACAAAATTCCTGCAATAGTTAAAAGACTCCAATATTTGTCTTACTCCTTCCTGATGAGAAGTCTTTGCACATAAAATAGAACCTTCCTGCGATCCTCTGGAATTCCCCTTCTCCTCCCGACTTCTACAACATAATAACATCTTTGAAACAGAAATCAACCTTTCAATTTGATTCTGGACAGTAACTTATTTTGATTGCTCATTCATTTTCTTAAATAACAACATCATTTGCGAAAAATAATCCCAAGCTCAGAAAACAGTTCATTAGTGTCTATTTTATCTTTTTTTTTTAAAAGCTTGTTCCTTTGTCCATAGCTATCACCTAGCTGTGTTTTACTTCTTAGAATCCCTCTTAATATCTCTTTTTATTACCATTATTGTTCTCTGTATTCACCAAATTAATCCCACCTTTAATCCTGTCCTACTCTGTCTACTATCATCTCTTCCATAAAATCTCTTTTATTACCCTATTCACTTCCCACATCTCATCTGTACCTGGCTTACCTGTTCCTTTTCTTTAAGTGTTCATTTATTCCATTGGATCATTTCTCTCATCTTGTTCTTATTGCCAATTTACCAATCATTAAACTCCCTATTCTACCTTATGTAATTCTTCACTAAATGCTTGAATGCTCTCTCTCCCCTCAGCTATGTTTTGATTTAAGCTAATCGTTTTACTATTTGAAAGCTACCATAAAATCTTAAAACACAAAGATCCATTCTGTGTGGGACAGAATGGGTTAATTCTCTACTTTGTTTCAAAATAGGGCATAGTACATTTTCTCAAATGACTGTCATCACATCAAAACCCCGTACTTCTCAATAAAAGATTAATCCCTATCTTTCCATTGATAAGATTAAACCAAAACAAGATTTATCATCACTTTTAAATATCCCGATTCTCAACCATGCCTGGTGAAGACTATCGCACTCTGTTCATCTAATTACAATTCTTCAGTTTCAACATTTTGCCATTTTTAGACCAATGCAGACACAAAGAGCCCAAATCTATGTCAAATTCTTACCCTTTTTTTTAAAGAATGACCTTGGCCATTGATCACCCCCACAATCCCTTGCAGCCATCCAGGTGAGTCAACTTATGATCCTTACAGCCTGACAGGGGCTCCTCTAATTAATTAGGGTGGTCAATGTGAAAGCAAACTCACCCCCACTTAGGAGTCCTGTCCTACCATCTGAACGCAGTAAGAAGTCTCACAACATCAGCTTAAAATCCAACAAGTTTATTTGATAGTAAACCCACTAGCTTTCGAGGTTTACCCATTCGTCAGGTGAGTGGAGAGTTCTGGTCACACACAGAGCATATAAAGGCACACACAGTTTACAGAATACTGATTAGAATGCAAGTCTTTACAGCTAATCAATTCTTAAAGGTGCAGACAATGTGAGTGGCAGTAGCATTAAGCATAGGTTAAAGAGATGTGTATTGTCTCCAGACAGGACAGTAAGTGAGATGTTGCAAGCCCAGGCAAGTCATGTCAGACAATGTGACATGAACCCAAGATCCCAGTTGAGGTCATCCTCATGTGTGCAGAACTTGGTTATCAGTTTCTGCTCAGTGACTCTGCGCTGTAGTATGTCGTGAAGGCTGCCTTGGAGAACATTCACCCGAAGATCAGAAGCCGAATGCCCATGACTGCTGAAGTGCTCGCCAACAGGAAGGGAACAGCCTTGCTGGTGATTGTCGAGTGGTGTTCATTCATCCATTGTCATAGTGTCTGCATGGCCTCCCCAGTGTACCATGCCTCGGGACATCCTTTCTAGCAGCGTATCAGGTAGACAATGTTGGCCGAGTTGCAAGAGTATGTGCCGTGGATGGTGCATCACCAGGTACCTAATCAGCCTGATTAGCCCCCCTACATCACCCTGTGAGCATTACCACAAGAGAAAAATGTCAGAGCCTACATGGACCATACTGAATTAATGGAATTTTCATTCTGTTATTCTGCTTTTCTAATTGAAAGTGTGAAAACTGATGAAGTAGAATACATGACTGAATAAACGTTTCACGTAGACCATTAAAGGAAAGGACGGGATGGGCTAAATGAATTTTTCTTGTTCTCTACTTCGTTCATTAGATTATATGGGATTTGCAAACAACAGTTGAAAGAATATTTCTGGACTCCCTCAGATGAAAGTAATTAAGAAATTGCTCTAATACTTATACATCTTTAAATAAAAACAGAAAGTGCTGGAAATACTTTGACCTTGAGCTGAAAGTTTCTAGAAGGATAAATGTCATACTAATGCAATGTCACATTTTCCCAACCAACCAGCCAGATACATAAATTTTATGGTTTATCACATTTCAAGACCTTGGAGTTTTGGCACTGGGGGGATTGTAGGTTGCCTTCTGTATGACACTGCAATAAATTAAACTTCACGCATAAGAGGTGAACACGTACAAAGCACCAGTTATCTGGAATTCAATCCAACACTCAAGACTAGAAAGTGATGAATCTGTGGAATTCTTTGTTGCAGAAGGATGTGGAGGCCAGGTCCATTGAGTGTCTTTAAGGCAGAGATAGATAGGTTTTTGATTAATAAGGGGATCAGGGATTATGGAGAAATGGCAGGAGAATAGGGATGAGAAAAATATAGCCATGATTGAATGGCAGAACAAACTCGATGACTGAGTGGCCTAATTCTGCTCCCATGTCTTATGATCTTATGGACTAGACAAAGTGATTGGTAGAGTTGTGATTCTTGCAGACCACATTAATTCACATGAGTCCCACGAGAGGTGGTATCACTGAGCAGATGATGAATGTTCCAGGAGATTCCTACCCTGAAGAACAATGGTAGTTTGGAGTGCAATTCCTGACCAAACTGGAGAAGGGACAGACATTAAATTTTTGGCGAGTTGTGGGGGGGGGGCAGGAAGAAAGGGAGTCTGCAAGAATTTGGAGTTTCCACCAATCAGGGAAGCAGAGAACTCCCCTTTTAAAATTGGAGCCAGTAAATTTGTTGAAGGTTGACTTGTAAAGGGAGGTTTGGTATTAAGGGTCTAGGTTTGAATGCTTTGTTTCTGGTGTTTCTAGAAGCAATAGAGAACAGATTGAATTTCCCTGAAAGCTGTATTCTCTTCATTGCATGTAAAATTATTCAACTGTTTAGTTTACAATGGGTCTCATTAAAAAGTTAGCAGATTACCATCTGGGAGACAGAAAAGCAATGCATTTGGGGGATATTGAATAAAATTTTATGGTTAGGAATTAAAATAGCTTCTCATAAAAGTATGGAAAGCGATACAGCACTCTCAGCATGTTTAATCCAGAATAAAATATATGTGAACATAATACATACACAAATACAATTGTTTTTCGCAATAAAGTTTGTTTTAATCAACATAAATGACTATCAAATGAAAGCAACCAATTATCCTCTGTAGAACCTTACAGAAGGAAGTCAGTTACCTCACCCTGCACCTCTAACTTAGCCACAGTCATGCTCTCCTGTTCTTTGTCCATAGCCCTTTTTTTCCTTTATCTGATCTTTGAAAATTTGCAAAAACACATGCAATTCGTGCAGATTGTTTGTTTAACACTTGAGGTTCAATTCCTTCTTTTGAAAATTACACCTTCCTGTTATTTCTACATAGTTCCTTTTCAATACGTAATGTTTTATTTTGCAGCCTACAATACCTCTAAACTGCACCTCATTCTAATCCATTTACAAAAGGGCAGAGTTTAATGCCCTCCCCCATGATAAGTTTGGTGCCAAGGGAGCACATCATCAGGCAGGAATGTTGCAGGTCTTTCCACAACTGACCCAATTAAGTCCGTGATGGCAAAACCCATGAACAGCGTTTCTGCTCAGCCGCAATTAAGGTCCTTAAGAGAGCAATAACTGTCCACTTAAAGGGTTCAGGCTGCACTAATAGTATTCACCCAACAGCGGGGAGAGGACCCGCAATACAGGAAGCCCGAAAAGGTTAACCCCAATGTGTTTGATTATGGGTGTTTGGGAACTTTCCTTGTTAAAAGACACTCAGTGCCTGATGAAGGGACCCAGCATTGCGCAGGCGTGGCTTACTGAGAGCCACCCCCTGCTTTTGTTATCCACCCAATTCCCCACACCTTCTCCATGACCCCAATGCATGACCCTCTTCCGCCATTACTCACACATAGCTGGATCGAAGGTGATCCTTGGCCTTAGGTGGATGCAGTACTGTCAACAGCCACTGCCTCCTTAGTGGTGCTGTTCATCAATGATGGGCTTTCAGCCTCTGATCAGTTGCTGACAGGTAGGATCTCTACTCCAGGGTTACTGTATCATAGGGAATCCTGTTGCTGCTCATTAAGTATCTGTCTGACATTTAATGTGGTGAACTTTCACCAAAGGAGGCAATGCGGGGCTCTTGCCAACTCTCCAACTGGTGGGCGCGATACCTGTAGCCTTCATTAAATACCACCCATAAATTAATTGATATTTTTGTAAATGATACTGTGAAGGAGGTTAATGGTATCTTTGTAAATGTCAAAGCATTAACCCTGGAATGAGCCTTGTTGCTGTCAGTAAGACAAGGAAGCAACTATTTTCAGCTTTAAATTAAGATGTCAGATACGAGAGGCTGCAATTTAATGTCATGTTGAGATTTTGGCAATAAACCATTTTCACTGTCATAGGTTACAATGTCTGAGCCTTTTTAATTAACTTGTGTAAGTCTCCTTAGCCCGTGGCATTGGGAGTAATCCTGAGATACTGCATTTGAGGTCCTGTTTTTAAATCCTTCACTTCTCAAACTCTAGCTGAAGAACCTCAACATGTTTTGTAGCTACGCCATTGGTTCCAACAGAGATCAGGACTTCTGGCTGTGCCCTTACAGAATACCCTGCAGCTCTTTGTTGATGTCCTTCACCCTAGTTGTTAGGAGACAATGTACTATCTGACTATAGAAACAACTGTTTATTAATCTCTTAATTAAGAATCCCATATAACAACTGCATTTCTATTGTCTTTTTCTTTGGTGTGCAGTGAAATCTCTCATGTTTCCATGGGTTTCATTCTTTCTGTATTCCTCTAAGGAGTCATTACCCTTCCTGGTTTTCAAAACTGATTAACAAGTGTTAACTTGGGGAGTTCCTGCACCTCAGAATTCTCCGTATATTGTTAAATGTTCCCAAATTTTGTATAAGGAAATATATCCTACTTTCAGATGAGCCACCTCAAAGAAAAGCAGGATTTCACACAAATTTTGATGTAAGTCTACAAATTACGGAGTACTAGATGAGAATTCCTGACTCTAACAAAGATATATCGCTCTTCAGTTTTTTTTTGTTATTGAGGGAATCTGTGCCAAGGATAAAAATGGGTTGGCTAATTCTTGATTTATTTAAATTTAGATTTCAGCTGTGTGAAAAATCCCTTTCCTGCTTTACTGATGATCCACACAGATATTGGATACTCAGAAACTCGGCATTTCTGTTTGTGATTGAAAATTTTGAGCTACTATACTGTCCGCCATCAACCTCTTTCCAACGATAACAATAGCTTTTCTCCTCAACCCCTTACCATCTTTCAGGAAATATCAAAGTTTCTTTCTTGACTTCCTCCTCTTCCACATCTACCCACTGACCCTTGGAAAAAAATCATCTACAGCATGAACTGGCTTCCACATGTGCACTAATGACCACTGGTTCTACCTCCCTCAAACTATATAAGGCTCTGTGGACACCATCCACTCTTCAATGGGCTGCCACTCCTTCCAGCAAAACATAAGGAAGACCAGAAGATTGAAACTGGGACCTTTAACCCCTTGTTACAAGTTCTGTACCCTTTCCACCAACTCCATTCTCTCTGGTTGATCCAGAGTGTTTGCATTCTTAGCATCCCACTTAACATTGAAGTGAGCTTCTGATTCCATATTCCTTTATCGCTAATGTAGTTGACTTCCATTACCATAACATCACCTGCCTGCATCCTTACCATAGCCTGAAATATTCATACTTCTTTGTTACATCTAGATACAATAACTTGAGTGCTCTCCTCGTCCAACCAACCCTCTACCATAAATATCACCTTACTCGAAACTCTACTGTTTGTATCGTCTCCTAAATCATTCCTTACTTGCAAAAGTCCCAACCCTTGAGAACCAATGTTGGCTTCAATTCCAGCCAAAAGCCTCAGTTTTTAAAATTTGCATTGTATTTAAATCCCTCCACAGCATCACTTCTCTCTTTAACTGTAGCTGCCTACAGTCCACCTCTCACCCCGGGGGGACATTTTACCACTTGCCACGGGAATTGTAGCAGGCAAGGGGCAGACCATGGAAAAGTCCATTAACCTAAGGTGGGATTTTCCAGTTTCAAGGTGAGCAAGGCTGGAAAACCCAGCCCCCGTGTCTGGATTTCCTTGAGATATTTTCCCAGTTAAAAGCACTTCTTAACTCAACACAAATACATTTTGTTGGAGATACTGTTAAACTTACCTAATTGTTAGGTTAACTAACATATTTTCAGTCATATAGTTTAATGACTGAAACACCAAACCATGCACTATCAATAAAACTAAGTTGTTTTGTTCTGTGGTAAATGAGTATTAACATTGTGCCTTATTTTGGCTACAGAAAGTAATGTAAAAGATGAAGTGAAACTTTAAACACATCTTATCAAGTAATTGCTTTATTTTTAAGCTCCGAACCAAAGACTATTCCCCATTAATTACATCCTACATAATTAAATGTTATTTGTTTATGCAATACCTCAATTTGTTACTTGCCCAAGCATTGAACATAAATTGGTGTACTTGCTGATTTATTTGTAAACCATGTATTGATATTTCTAAGTCCTATGGTGATGTACGCTTTGGTAGGGGGAACTTAGACAGTGACTAAAGGATAAACGTGTCTGAGATAAACAAGCAGTATTAAAGACAAATACTGGATTCATGATAATATTCATAACACAACTAATATCCTTGAATGTGGAAAATATTCCACATTGTCCTAAAGCTTGTTAAAACTTAGATATATTTGCTTGACAATAACTTTAAGATTTGAAGCCTCCAGGTCAATCTGCATCTTTCTTTCCTTACTCTTTCTCTTTCTCACTCTCTCTCGTATCCTCAGAAGGTGTGTGCGTTCCCTCTAATAAACAATTTGACCAGAAACAATGGAAGTTAAAAAAAAGTATTTTTCAGAATTCAATAAAACGGACTGAGTATATACAACAAGAAGCTTTGGGAACACAGAGCAGGACAATCAGCCTCTGTGAAGATAATATAAATGTTGCGTTGGTCCAAAATTGTCTATTTTTCTGTCAGCTTTCTCCATCTGCATTTTTGCTTTAGTCATTGACCTGAAATATTAACGCTGTTTCTTTCCACAGATGCTGCCTGACCTGCTGAGTATTTCCAGCACTGTCTGTTTTACTTTCACACTGCAGTATTTTATTTTTGTTTTGAATACTCAAATATATAAACAGTCAAATGGTAATAAAAGGTAGGGTGGGGCCAACAGGGAACCAAAGAGGAAATATTTCTGGAACAGAGGACCAAGGAGGAAATATTTCTGAACTTCTAAATGAATATTATGCACCAATCTCTATTAAAGAAGAGGATGTTGCCATTGAGCTGACATGGAGGGGTTAGTAGGATTATTGGACAGGCTAAAATTAAACAGGACGTACTTAAAAGTAAGGCAGTCCAGATAGGATGAATCTTCGATGACTGAAGGAAGGCAAGGCTCTGACCATCATCTTCTAATTCTTATTGGTGCCGAGGGGTTAGAGGATTAAACCTGGTTAAAAAATGGGGGAGGGATATAGTCAACTTAATGTCAGTGGTGGATAAAGATTTAGAGATAATAATGAATTGGCACTGGGAAAAGCATTGGTTAATAAATTAAAGTCAGCATGCTTTTAATAAAAACCAATAGTATTTAACTAACTTAACAGCTCTTTGAAGAAGCAACAGTGAGGGTTGACAAGGATAGTGTGATTGATAGAGTAAATGAATTAAACATGCATATCAAAATTGTTACAGTATTTAGGAAAGTATTAAATGCAATGGGTGATTTATGATTGCATAATTCTAAAGTAGAAAAATCTGCAAAGTCAAGAAATCACCGAAATTAAGAAAATTTGTCCAAATTAAATGGAACAATAGCAGGAACTGAATGGTGTCATCTTACATTTGCTCTGGACTCTTTTCCCCCACCACCTGCCTGCCCCCCTCCCCATTTCTGTAAAATAACTGTAAGTCAAATGTATCAAAAAATGTTTTGATCATTGCACTGCATTTGCCTACTGCTTTACGTCTCCCACCTGGAGACTATAACCTCACTCTAAAAAAATGGAAGTACACAGTGTTGGAAATTGGCGAGTGACACGAACCTGTAATTGGGTAGGAGATAGGAGGAGCCCCCCATCCATTGACTCTGTCTACACTTCCCTTGGAAAAACAGCCAGCATAATCAAGGACCACATGTACTCCGGACATTCTCTCTTCCACTTTCTGCTGTCAGGAAAAAGATACAAAAGTCTGAGGTCATGTATCAAATGATTCAAGTACAGCTTCTTCCCTGCTGCCATCAGACTTTTGAATGGACCTACCTCATATGAAGTTGTTCTTTCTCTATACCCTAGCTATGACTGTAACTCTACATTCTGCACCCTCTCCTTTCCTTCTCTAAGAATCATATGCTTTCTCTGTATAATGTGCGAGAAAGAATATTTTTCACTGTATACTAGTACATGTGACAATAATAAATCAAATCAAATCAAATCAAATCAGGAGAGCACAGGTAAAGATTAAGGAAACATTCCCTGATTGGTAGGATGTGATAAGTGGTGTTTCTCAGGTTTTATACTAGGATCTCAACCCTTTGCCTTATATATTAATGACTTAGATAAGGAATAGAAAACTTTATTTTTAAATTTGATGAAAACATCATGTTAGAATGCATAGTAGTTTTTCGGGTGACTTCTCATTTTTAGTCATTTCAATCTCCATCTCAATTTAGCATGCTTTCTCTCTCCTCTGAGTTCTATCCTCTCTTATTATTTCCTACATATGAACTCTCCAACTCATATTCATTGCTCATGGCCCTTTGGCCATGCTATTTCCCATGGCCTCACTCCTCCCATTGTTTCATTCACAGGGTGGATGACATCTGATCACTTTCTTATATCAACATTTCTTTGACAGTGATTCTTAGAAGCATCTTGAGACATTTTAAATGCCTTTCATGAATCAAATGGATGTTGTAGCTGGGAGTCAGAAGGTTATAAAGGAACATAGATTAAATGAGTGGACAAAACAATGGAAGATGGAATCTAACGTGTAGAAGTGTGCTGAGAAAAACAAATCAAAATATATTATTAATGGGGAGAGATTACGGTTGGGGCTTTCCAGATGTCCTCACCCCAAGCCCGGAAAATCCTGCCCAATGTCAATGGACCTTTGCGTAGTAGGTGGGATAGGAAAATTCCATCCTAGGAGTTGTAGAGGAGCAAAGGGATTGAGTGTCCAAAACACAGCTTGTGCACAGGTAGAAAAAGTAACCACAGAGGCTCATGGAATGTTGATCTTTATCTTAAGGAGATTGGAATGCAAAAGTGAAGAAATGATGCTTCAGTTGTATAACACACAGGACAGGCCCACTTGGGGTACTGTGTTCAAGTTTGTGTATATATGAGCCATGATCTAATAGCATGGCAAAACATGCTCAGACAGCTGAAATGCCTACACCTATTCCTATCTTTGGCCAAGATTGTATACTTGTTTCACTGCGACAAGTAGAGCTTTATGACAAGTCCCACCTTGCCTCTAGTGTTAGGGAAGAAGGAGGACAAGGTTTAACCAGCTGACCATGTATATCCTAATTGTTTCCCAATAATTCCAAGGTTCAGAAAAATTATAACTTGTGTTCTGGCTTTAGATGTGTGGTTTTTTTTTCACATGCACAGCAAGTCTGTAGCATAAGTTAGGTAAATCATCTAAGCTGAAAGCAATGGTTCAGGTGAGATGACAGCCATCTGTTCTGGTATTCATTTATCTGGCATCTTTAATGTGTGAATAAGACAAATCTGGCCAATGATGTAAGCAGTACTTGTTACATCCCAACAACATTCATTTATGTAAGACTTTTACCATAGTGAAATATCCCACAGGAGTCCTTAATAAAACAAAATTTGGCACCAAGTCTCATGGAATGATATTCAGGCAGGTTATGAATATTTGATTAAAAGTTGTAAAGCGAGACTTAAAGCAGAAAAGAGGGGTGGCAAAGTTGAGGGAGATTTTACAGGATAGTGGGCAGTAAAGTAATTCAGGGACATGTCATCAGCTAGAATTCGATGAGCGCAGAGATCTTGGAGGAGTATATAGCCAGAATAGATTACAGAGATAGGGAAAAGCAGGGCCATGGAAGAGTTTATAAACATGGATGAGAATTTTAAAATCAATGCATTGCTGGACCAGGAGCCAACATAGGGCAACAAGGACAGGAGTAATAAAAATTTAGCTAGAATGCAGGCAGCAGAGATTTGGACGAGCTCAAGTTTACACACACCTTTAATGCATATTAATGTTGTTTTAGTATGTTTTAGAACTTAGTTTTGAGGACTTATGAAGTAACATTTCTCATAAAAATGGTTTCACTTTTCTTCAAAAGTATGAACAGGAACGGCAAAAATTGGAAGAATGTGAGAGTGTGCCAGAGTTCATCAAAGTCAAGGAATCTTTGAGAAGAACAAAGGTAGCAGTTGCTGCCGAAGATGGTCTGGTATCTTAGCCAAGAATTATTGTGTTTATCAATTTGAACTGTGCCTCTTCAGAAATTGTACCTGCCAATGTAACAATTAAAAAGGTGGAATTTGTCAGTTTCAATAATGAGTTGATTGATTTCTATCAAAGATCAGCACTTTTTAAAATTGGAAACACTATATTGCTCCCTCAATTGTACAGTAATCTTTTTAACATATCTTCACTTCTGCCAATACTTTCACCATTTTGGCTATTTGTGACTTTCTAATAGATATGTTCAATCACAAAGAAAATACAATCCTGCAATTCCTTTAGTCAATTTAATTGGTTATTAACCAGGTCATAATTTAATATGGTCAGATATGACAGCCACTAAACCAACTGGTTAAGATTAAGTCTACATTTATTTCCAGTCCTAATATCCCAGTGATTTTATAGCTAATTTTAATGATAGTTTGCCAAATTTGGGTTTACTTAAAACAATACAGTGGATGAGACTTTCCAGCCCCGCTTCTGGGCTGTCAACAGGTTTCCCATTGTTCACAGTCTTCACGGCCGGGGAACCCACGTCGGTAGGGGAACGGTGGGGGGTGGTCAGGGGTTGCAGTCCACAAGAAAGGAAAATTCCGCCAATGGACACAGCTGGAAGATTACAGCCACTGTCTTTGGATTTAGATTAAACGCTACTTGAGTTTTTCAAAATTGTAAAATGCCTTTCACAAGTTAGAATAAAGTGTTTATTAGCTTGTTTCCAATATTATTTCCAATGTCTCATAGTTGTAATCATGTACAATAATAAATTATGGGAGTCTGTGGGTAAGAGCTGGATGAGCAACAGTGTAATTGAATTGGGATTTTAGAAATCTTCTTTGAAATGTGTTTGATTAGTTTTTAACTCCATTTGCAGTGGCACAATACAATGGTTCTAAATTGCCAATCTTGTTCATATAGGCGCGGTGGTACAGTGGTTAGCACTGCCTCACTGCGCAAGGGACCCATGTTTGATTCCTAGCCTCGGTCACTGTCTGTGCAAAGCCTGCATGTTCTCCCCGTGTCTGTGTGGGTTTTCTGCAGGTGCTCTCATTTCCTCCCACAGTCTGAAAGATGGACTGGTTAGGCACATTGGCCATGCTAAATTCTCCCTCGGTGTACCCGAACAGGTGCAGGCATGTGATGACTAGGCGATTTTCACAGTGACTTCATTGTGATCTTAATGTAACCCTACTTGCGACACTAATAAATAAATAGGCCACAACATAGCTAGTCATGAAGCTAGGTGTGCAGGTTAGGTGGATTGGCCATGCTAAATTACCCCTTAGTGTCAGGGGTACTATCTAGGGTAAATGCATGGGGTTTGTGGGTAGAATCGTGGTCGATACAGGCTCGATGGGCTAAGTGGTTTCTTTCTGCACTGTTGGACTCTATGATTCTAATAGAGAAATGCCACACTGGTGTAGAAGGTTCTAAGATTAGGGATGAAGCATGTTGTTGAGGCAGAGTAGTAGGAAATAAACTTTGCATCTAACCTTTCTGTACACCTGCCTAACTCTTGCGTATCTGATGTTGATTCTGAACCCAAAATAGAGAGTGGTTATTTCTGTCCGTAATTCACCTGCAATGCAATTTTTTTATTATAGATTTTCAAATGGCATGTCAGACAATTTGATTGATAAATTTTATCTGGAATGTGAATTGTGTCCTGTGTGCCTGCATTTCAATTGTGATTTACCAAGAGATAATAATGCATAGATTTGTGACCCACATTTGATTAAATGTATTAATGTATTTGGGCTCAGAGTCAACATCACAGGAGTTAGGCAGGTGTCCAAAAATGTTAGATGCAAAGTTTATTTCCTACTACTCTGCCTCAACAACGTACTTTATCCCTAATCTTAGAACCTTCTACATCAGTGTGGCATTTCTCTATTAGAATCATAGAATCACAGAGTCTGGCAGTGCAGAAAGAAGCCACTCAGCCCATCAAGTCTGCACTGACCACAACCCCACCCAAAAACCCCATGGATTTACCCTAGATGGTACCCCTGACACTAAGGGGCAATTTAGCATGGCCAATCCACCTAAACTGCACATTTAGCTGCGTTAGTAGCTATGTTGTGGCTATTTATTTATTAGTGTCACAAGTAGGCTGACATTAACATTGCAATGAAGTCACTGTGAAAATCCCCTAATTGCAACATGCTGGCACCTGTTTGGGTACATTGAGGGAGAAGTTAGCATGGCCAATGCACCTAACCAGCACGTCTTTCAGACTGTGGGAGGAATTCAGAGCACCTGGAGGAAACCCACACGGACACGGGGAGAACATGCAGACTCTGCACAGACAGTGACCCAAGCTAGGAATCAAACATGGGTCCCTTGCGCAGAGATGCAGTAGTGCTAACCACTGTGCCACCATGCCTTTATGAACAAGATTGGCAATTTAAAACCAATTAGTATTGTGCCACTGCAAACGGAGTTAAAACTAATCAAACACATTTCAGAGAAGATTTTTAAAATCCCAATTCTATTACACTGTTTCTCATTCAGCTCTTACCCACAAACTCCCATAACTTAATTTGTACATGATTACAATTATGAGACTTGGAAATAATTCCTGCATGCAGGAATTTTCTATATGCAAAATATCCTGATTTGGAATGTATTTAGATGTATTTTACTTATTTTGTCTTTTAATTTAACTACTTCTTATGTTAAAGAAATTAAACGTTCACATCTTCATTACACCATGGGACTTATTTGATTCTGGATTCCATGAGGGAAGCTGTGTCTTGAATTCAGGGCTCTGGGGGGCACAGACTGTGTGCTCAATGTCCAGGGTTTCTGTAGCTTTAGGGCTCAGCCATCCTGACAGCAGTGGGCCAGCATGGTGGTGTGGCATGAAAATGACAACCAGGGGACAGTGCGAAACGTGAGCCCACATGTCAGGATATCAGGATAGTCAGCCCCTTGAAACAGAGGTGCTGCTATAAGCTCCATGCTGCTAAGAGGACATGGGCTCAGAGAAGCTCTAGGAGCTGTTGGTAGCTCTGTTCTGTTAAGACTTAAGGGCTGAGGGAAACGCAAGAGCAGCATTGGCTCCACGCAGCTGTGGCTGAGGGAAGCACATGAGCTGGGCTCACTCCATACTGATGAGAAGCTTGGGAATTCCTCGAGCAGTCGTTGGTAGCAGCTCAGCTGGTTTGTTGTGGGCAACAAAAAAAAACCTGAGGACAAGGTCAACCTTGTAAAGCCAAAGCACAGTTGACTTACCTGTGAAGGACAGTTGTTGGCAGCACCATGACTTGAACTGTGTCTGTGTTTAGACACTGGCACGTAAAAGTAAAAAGTTTATTTATTAGTCACAAGTAAGCTTACATTAACTCTGCAATGAAGTTATAGTGAAAATCCCCTAGCTGCCACACTCCAATGCCTGTTTGGGTACACTGAGAGAGAATTTAGCGTGGCCAATGCACCTAACCAGCATGACTTTCAGATTGTGGGAGGAAACTGGAGCACCTGGAGGAAACCTACACATTCACGAGAAAACAACCAAACTCCCACAGGCAGTGACCTAAGCCAGCAGTTCAGCCTGGGTCCCTGATGCTGTGAGCAGCAGTGCTGACCACTGTGCCATTGTGCCACCCTGGCAACACATGAAGACACAATCTTGTAGTAGTTCTGCTCAGCTGGAAAGTTACCTGAAAGCAAATTTGAGAGAGATCTGGAGTAGTGTCCCATTGGTCAAGGATTTTACCATGGATCTATCGTGGAATAAAGCTGCTGTCAGCAAGCTAGACTCGCTCTTTCAAGGACAAGAGCTGAAACTCTTCAAGAGGAAGATGGTGTTTTAAAGAATTTTTGTGACTCAGCAGAGAGATGCAAGAATGTCAATGCCTGCATGCGAAACAAGGATCTACTCAGAAGAAAAATGTTCAATTTATAGAACCAACTTTCATGCTCAAAAAGTGGGTTAGATAATGAAAAACAGGAACTGGTGAAGACACTTGAGTGGTTACAGGAAGTAGGATATTTGAATGAAGACTTGAAACATCTAAATGATAAACTTAAAGAAGTACATTTAACAAAAATAGGTTTTCAATTAAAATTTGATGAACTTTAAATATCAAAAGTCTATACGGCAAATGTCTTGAACAGGGAAATAAATTACTTACGAGCAGAACATTTGGTTGAATATCAAATAAAAGATCAAGGCACATGAACTATTGGAACTGCATCGTGCTAAGAGCAATGATATTTTTGAATTTCGATGCAATCTGGAAAACAAAGTATGAGACATGTGGCATGGAAAAGCAGATTCAGAGTTGAAAAGTGGTTAAGGAAAATTCTGAGAAACATGAAAATCTAACAAGTAAATTGAAAGAGTCTAAGGAGCAATCAGCAATCATGAAAGAAAGAGTCTGAAGTTAGTTGAAGTTATCAAACTTGTACATTCCACAGATCACGAAGAAAGTAAGGCAACTGAACTCAGAAAGAGTTGTAGAGCTAAATGTAAACATTAATAAACTTGGAAAAGAATTGGAATGTAAGGGAGTAAACAAATATTTGAACGAAATGGTGAAAGAAGTGGAGAGATCGGGTCTTTCTTTGAAGGAGTAGCAAGAAGTTAATTGCTGGTGCTCTGCTCTTAGTTTAAAGAAAGGGAGTGGGATTTTCTGACTGTGTCACCCCAAAAACAGAAAATCCCGTCTGAGGTTAATGAATCTTTGCATGGTCCACAACCACCCTCCACCCTCCCACCTCCCCTCACCCTTCCCAGCCCTCCACTGCGATTCCTGTGATAGGTGGGATAGGAAAGGTGCAGGAGACAAAGCAAGTCCTGAGTTCTGAAAGTTCTATCATGTTTAAATACTGATAATTCTGCTTGCTACATGCACTTAATTTTGTTTTGGTTAAGCTCTTATAACTCTGTAAATACAATATGTCTTATTGTGAAAAAAATGATGATCTGTATAGTATTTAACAATAGTGTACGCTAGGTTTGTACAGATGAAACCTAAGTGCAGTAGAGCTGCCGTCAGCTGCAGATCAGACTAGTTCTTTGAAAGAGAGGAGGTGAAATTTCTCTTGAGGAAAACTGAGTTTTTAAGGTTTTTTTCTTTCTCATTTTGATCACTGACATCTGGGTAGCTTGCTGAGAAATTTGACGTATCTCTCTTGGTGGTGTCTGCTGTTAAGATGCAGTTTATCGTCCATTCAACATTAGTTTGCCTGTTAATTCATGCTTATCTCATGTTAATATTATATGTTAAAATATTAGGTGGATGATATTGCCTGTCTGCTTTGTTGACTCTTATATAGTAACAGTTCTTCTGTTTGTTTGAATCCATGAAATCTTCTGATTTGATTCTCTTAGTTATTAATTGGGATTGCAAATTTTGTTGACTTAAAGCAAAATGTTATTGATGCCCAACAAGATAGTGATAAAATTTAGGGGTCAACCCTGGGATTTTAACAGAATTTACAAAGTGACAATCCTTCAGAGGGAAAATTCCTGGATTTTGTTTGGTAGGAAATGAGGAATTTTTCTGGGGTCATGGAGAAATGCAAAGATGAGTCAAAGCTATCTAACTGAGCAAAGACAATAACAGAACTTGCTCTCTGTCACAATCTCATAACATCTCAAAACTCTTCATAAACAATTAATTGTCTTGAAATATTGTCACTACAGTAATGTAGAAAATGTTGGCATTCAATGTGTGCAAAAAGGCAATTAAATAAGGGATGTTTCAATTCACTTGAGAAGTCAAATGGGGGCCTTCATGTAGCACCTTCATTGAAGTGTGCAATTCTGACATTTAGCAGTTCTTCAGAATTGTGCTTAAGGTGTCTGAGTAGATTATGTGCTGAAGTCTGTGGTTAGTGCTTGAATTCATGACAGTCCGACTCTGAAGTGAAAGCTCTACCATGAACATTAGTTAGTGAAGACACTAATAAGACCATAAGAAATAAGAGCAGGGGTAGGCAGTTCAGCCCCTCAGTCCTGCTTCACCATTCAGTAGAATCATGGTTGATCTGATCTTCCTTGACCACTTTCTTGTTCTTTCTTTATAACCCTTACTGATCAAAATCTATCTATCTCAGCTTTAAATATACACAAGGACTCTTTCTCCACAGCTCTCTCTGGTAAGGAGTTCCAAAGATTCATAGCACTCTGACAGAAGAAATTCCTCCTCATCTTAGTCTTAAATTAGTGCCCTTTGGTCTGAGACTATGCCTTTTGGTCCTAGACTCTCCTATGAGGGGAAACATTCTTTCAGCATTTACCCTGTCAAACTCTTTAGAATCATCTGTGCTTCAATGAGGTCATCTTTCATTATTTTAAATTCCAATGAATAGAATCTCATCCTGTTTAACCTTTCCTCATAAGACAAGCCCTTCATCCTAGTGAAATTTCGCTGAAGTGCTTCCAATATAATATCTCTCCTTAAATAAGGGGACCAAAACTGCTCACTGTACTCCAGATGTGATCTCACCAGTACCTTGTATACTTACAGCAAGAGTTCCCTACACTTCCACTCCAACCTTCTTGAAATAAGGGCCAACATTCCATTAGCCTTCCCAGTTATTGCTGTGTGCTAGCTTTGTTTCTTGCACTAATTCCCCCAAGTCCCTTTGTGTTGTAGCTTTTTGCAGTTTTTCTCCATTTAAATAATACTCTGTTCTTTAGTTCTCCCTTCCAAAATGAACAACTTCACATTTTCCCACATTATACTCTGTTTGCCAACTTTTTGCCCATTTACTTAACCTATCAATATCTCTTAAACTGCAAATATTCCTTTCTCACTTTGCCTTTCTACCTATTTTTGTGTTGTCTGCAAATTTGGCTACAGTTTGCTTCCTTCTGTCAAGTCATTAACATGCATTGTAAACAGTTGTGGTCCCAGGACTCATTCTGTGGAATCACACTGAAATACATGTCACCAACCTGAAAAAGAATATCTTAACCCCACACACTGTTTCCTGCCTATTAGCTGTTCCCTATCCATATCAATATGCTACCTCCAACACCATGGACTCTTATGACTTAATTTTTTTGTGAGGTACCTTTTGGAAACCCATGCAATGTAAGGGAGTAGCTATGTATATTTATTGCTTCAAATCTGTATAATCTTCTGGTTTGATCTTAATACTCTACTCATTGTCACCCAACTAATTGCCCTTCATGAAACAATACATTGCACATCTGCTTCAGCGACTGAGCTGACATTGCCCTCAGGCTTTTTCCCATGCTCCTGCATCCCAGTTCAACTTCTATCAAAAATTTCTCAAGGTACCTTCTTGAATTCTAACTTCTAAACATTGTGGAGAAATCTCAGCCCTGGGGCTTCCCTAGTTAAAAGAGATAAGAACATTCCAGGGCTTCCCCGAGCCAGAACTCATAATAGAACAGACCCACCAATGGCACTTGGGGCTTCCCTGAGTCCCTGTCCTTTCAGCAACATGGTACCAACAGCAGCGTTTCAACTGCAGAGCCAATTTTACTCTATCTATTCCCAACTTCTCATCAGATGTTCAAAACGCCAAAGGCTTAGGTCATGTGACCTTCCTCCTCCACAATGACCTCAAAAGGGATGTTTATCTAGCATCTGGAATCAGCTTTTCATTTCAGACTGATGAATGCCGAGGGTCCATTATTTGGGAAGCCATTGTCTCGGTAGAATCACTGACTCCGCTAGCAACATTGGCTTATCAAATACAGATGACATTTTGGTAGCTCCCTTTGAAATTGGTCTGAACTGTCCCAGGTTAGTAGCTCTGTAAGCTTAAGGAGGTGTGACATTCCAGAAGTTAAGTGAATTATTTTGTCCTGGAGCAAAGGTCCAGTTTAAAAAATTTAAAAAAAGGATAAAGTTAGATGTCTTTTCCATGTTGGAGGAGCCCAACACTACGTGGAATCATATGTTAGTTAGTTTCTTGGTGAATTTTTTAAAATATCGACAGTTTTAAAAATGTGTCTATTAGTGTCCTTGTGCCCAAAAGATCTAGTGTAACTGTTGGAGCTTCAAATAAAAAGCCTGCGGATAATAACAATTAATGGTGATACTGACATGGCGAGTTTGGTGGACAGGGCCTGTTTCTAATATGGGGTGAGATTTTCCAGCTGCATTCACCCCAAAACCGGAAAATCCTACTTGAAGTCAATGGATCTTTGCATGGTCCACCCCCAGTTTGCCACGATTCCCGTGGCATCCGGGACGGGAAAGTTCCCCCTACGATATTTTTCAAACTAGTCTAAAAGGTCACAGAAAATCTATTTGCACAAAATACAATTTGTGCTTAAACTTCCACAATCATTTGCATCAGTTTTACAGATTTCACCTGAATTATGCTAAAGAAATCAATACAGTGAAGGAGAAATTCCAGATCAGTAGGTTTGGCCAATTATTTGCATTAGTTAGCAATGCCACAGGAGCTGATAGTTTCCCTAATGGATTCAGGTAGCTGAAGTTTCTATTTAGCACTTGTTTGTTTAGTACTATCTGAAATTACATGAGTGCAAAGTCTATTTTACCTTAAAGATATCGAATTTCTCCCTTTGGTTTGCCTAATCCAGACAACATCTGCAGCTTGGGATGCATGCTTCTTCCAGGCTCTGCTTAAACTGGCTGCAAAGTTGTGAGTATCCTTTCCTCTTTCAGGAGATATGCCCAGCCTTCATTAAGTGCCTGTGCACAGCTCACAGTGGGACACAGTTGCAAGTTCAAACCTGAAGCCTACCATTAGGTGGAAGATTGCATTTTCTCTCCACTGTTTGAGCACAGAATTTAACTTGAACGATCTCGATCTTTTAAAAAGAATAGTGTAGCGATTTTAGATTCATTTAATTATACTAAAGCTTAGAGGCAACTACAAATAGTTTCTTGCAAAACGATTGCAATCATGGATCTTTTTATTTTCAATGAATTTCCCGGGGAGGCAGTATTTCTAACACACTGTAATCAGTTTCTTTAAAAAAAGTGGGAAAATGGTGCCTCCTCCATTTATTGCAAACATCACTTTTTTGTTTACTTTTTCTTTCTCTATTTTTTGCCTACTTCCTATAAGTCTGTTGCTGAATGTCTTCTATGGAAAGTCTACATCTTCATTCCTAATTGTGACCTATTTGTCACAACTGGGGCGGCATGGAGGTATAAGGGTTAGCACTGCTGCCTCACAGTGCCAAGGACTCGATTTCTATTCCTGGCTTGGGTCACTATCTGTGTGGAGTCTGCACATTCTTCTTGGACTTCTTTCAGATGCTCTGTTTCCTCCCACAGTCAGAAAGATGTGCTGGTTAGGTGCATTAGCCATGCTAAATTCTCCGTCATAGCAGCGTTAATATAAACCTACTTGTGACACTAATAAATAAACTTAAATCTTTAGCAAACTCCAGTGTATTTTGAGCAGAGGAATTCCAAAAAATTTATGTGACAGAATGCAAAAGAAACGAGTAATGGCGTATTATTTGCTACTTTCACCATTTCAATATTTTTGTCTCCCCAAACTATTATACTCTAATATTTCTTTGTCTAAAACACACAGATCTTGTAACAGTTTGTTAAAAAAGTTTATTTATTGTTGTCACAAGTAGGCTTATATTAACATTGCAATGAAGTTACTGTGAAAATCCCCTAGTCGCCACACTCTGATGCCTGTTTGGGTACAATGAAGGAGAATTTAGTATGGCCAATGCATCTAACCAACACGTCTTTTGGACTATGGGAAGAAACTGGAGCACCCGGTGGAAACCCACACAGAATGGGGAGACTGTGAAGACTCTGCACAGATAGTGATCCAAGTCGGGAATCGAACTTAGGTCCCTGGCTCTGAGGCAGCAGTGCGAACCGCTGTGCCAACAGGAAGTGCAGAAACACATTCTAGATGCAATCTGCTGACCACAGACAGTAGCTACAAATGCAACGCTGACTTAAACTGCCATATCTTTTTTGTCAGCTTTTAAAACTTGCCAAGTTTAGCAAATCATTGTCTGGCATATGTGCGCTTCATTATCTTCATATCCTATTCATTGAACTTAAGAAATCACAGTTCCCTGAACATAAAAGGTAGGAGTAGAAGTAGGCCATCAGGCCCCTCGAGCCTGCTACGCCATTCAGTAAGACCAGGGCTGATCTTTCCGTGGACTCAGCTCCACTTACCCACTTGCTCACCATCACCCTTAATTCTGTTACTGTTAAAAATTTATCTATCGTTGCCTTAAAAACATTCAATGAGGTAGCCTCAACTGCTTCACTGGACAGGAAATTCCACAGATTCACAACCCTTTCTGTGAAGAAGTTCTTCCTCAACTCAGTCCTAAATCAGATTCCCCTTATTTTGAGGCTATACCCCCTAGTTCTAGTTCCATCCACCAGTGGAAACAGCTTCCCTGCTTCTATCTTATCTATTCCCTTCATAATCTTATATGTTTCTGTAAGATCTCCCCTCATTCTTCTGAATTCCATTGAGTATAGCCCCAGTCTACTCAGTCTCTCCTCATAAGCCTACCCACTCAACCCCCGAGTCAACCTAGTGAATCTCCTCTGCACCCCTTCCAGTGCTACTATATCCTTTCTCAAGTAAGGAGACCAAAACTGTACACAGTACTCCAAGTCTGGCCTCACCAGCACCTTATACAACTGTAACGTAATCTCGGTGTTTTTAAACTCCATTCCTCTAGCAATGAAGGGCAAAGCTCCATTTGCCTTCTTAATTACCTGCTGCACCTGCAAATCAACTCTTTGAGATTCCCGCACAAGGACACCCAGGTCCCTCTGCACCGACGTTGCAATTTTTTACCATTGTTATTCCTACCAAAATGGATGACCACATATTTACAGTAAAAATGTAGTAAAGTCATAATCAGCAAAATGTGGCATGTTTAATGCCAAATAGCTGATTTTAATCACTTCTTCTGGGAAAACTTATTTTGATCAACGTGAAGTTGAATTTAAGATGAAGTATGAGATCAGGCCCAGGGGTGCATGTAATGCCTCATCCTGTCAGCTTTGATCTTGTTTGTCTCTCATGTGGGGACTCTGATTGGCTTTTTTGATTAGGAATAAAGTACCAAAAAAGGAAGCACATCTGTAAATTATATACAAATGATATTAGTTGCTATGTATACCATTTTTACAGTAAACACTTTGCAACTGATGACTTAACCAATTGATTAATCAGTAAAGGGAGACTTAAGTATATATATAAATATTATACATGTAAGTTGGTATGGTGTATGGTGTTGTATTAGAAGGTTTATATTGTAAAGACTCATGAAGACATTAATGTATGTATTTAAAGTAAGGTTAGATAAACATGAGGGACAGAAGAACTGCTAGGTTATGCTGCTTGGGTGAGATGAGGCAGACATTTAATAAGCATGTAAGTTGTACCAATGCTGGCAAGGACTAGTTGGGCCAATTTGTTTTGATGCTGTGCTTTCCACGTAACCTATTCCTATCATTTGCTCTCTCCAATAACCTGACAGCAGAATTCCACTGAAGCAATCAGTCAGAGATATAAGAGTGCCAACGTGCATCCAGAATGTTATGCTTGTAACTTTTAAAAAGCGGTTTGACTTTGGGTGTGACCTGTGCTTTGTCAACCACTAATCACAAGCTATTTCTCAATTGCCGAGTTGAGTCGGCACTATTCCTTGCGTTGAATGTTCCTCAAGAAGAACATTTAATTTACTAGCCTTATTATGTACCAGCTCATAATTTATCTTTTAACTCTGCAAACATCGAGGGCATAAAGTGGATTTTTCTACGTGGTTTTCTATTGTTATGCTCAAAATAGACACTGCGACTTCATTAAAAGACAGCATAGCTTTTTAGAAGGTAAAAAATTATTTTTCTATGCAAATGCTTTGTGCAAAGTTAATAAGAGATTATTCAGTGTACCAAATGAACACTCCCTGTAATTTTTGTAAGTTAGGCTGTGGTAAGAAGGCCGTTTGCTTTTGATCTGTCCATTTGTGCCACGTTTGACTTCAAATGTTAATTGCAGTTGGACGTGTTGTTCATTCAAAAAGGAAGTAACATATTGTGCATATTAGCAAAGTGGTTTGTCTAACTGTGGAGCATGGGCTTGAATTCAGGAACTCAAAGATATTCAGTTGCTTTGATTATCCTCTTGGATTGTACAGTGCTGTGTTTGTGCTTATTTGTGGGCTGCACACCCAGTTTCATAGGATCATTGAATCCTTACAGTGCCATTTGGTTCAACAAGGCCATTTGGTTCAACGAGTCTGCACAAACTTTCTGACAGAGCATCTTACCCAGGATCTCTATAACCCCACACATTATCCATGGCTAAGCTGTCTAACCTATACATCTTGGGACACAAAGGGGCAATTTAACATGGCCAATATACCTAACCTGCTAATCTTTAAACTGTTTGTTGTCTTACCATCTGATTGATGAGCAATCCATTCAGAAACTGGTACTGACCAGACAGGACAAATGGCCCATCTAATCTGACTCCGCTGGAAGATTTTGTATCATCATCGTACAAAACAGACTCAATCTCATGACCACTCTTGGGAAACCAACACCAAAACTGAAAAGCAAACCCGACGACGCAGATCTCCAGCCAGCCAAACTCAAAGTTTTAAAGCTTAAAGTTTATTTACTAGTGTCACAAGTAGGCTTACATTCACATTGCAATGAAGTTACTGTAAAAATCCCCTTGGTACCACACTCCAGCACTGAGGGAGAATTTAGCATGGCTAATGCACCTAACCAGCACGTAAATGCCCACATGAAAGAATCCCTCATTGGCTTCTGACTTTGGAACGCTGGGACTCACATGAACCAATATTCAGTGTTTGTGTGGCCCTTGTATGATAAACCCCTGTTTTTCAACTCCCCCCTTGACTGTGTGAATGTGGAGTGGGGAGTTGCAGACACTCCTTTCTTGGCTTTTGAATGTGTGAAAAAAGACTAACTTTCTGAGTTAATCCCAACTGGGGATTGTGGCAGGATTATTAATAATCCAGCAATGTGGTCAATTCTCAAGTGCTCTGCAAGGGTAACCAGGGATAGGAAATAAATGCTAGTTTGTTGGCCAGCCAGTGATACCCATGTCCCAAGAATGAACAAAATAAATGAATAAATAAATTTGATATGCATAAAAATCCTTGGGAAAAATGCATCACCATTTATTCTTTCAAACAAACAAATTCGAAACACTGACTGTTTACGGACAGGTGGTAAAAAGAAAACAGTGCAGCTTGAACTGACTCCCTCCTGTCCATAAAATCGCTTTTAAAAGTTATCAGTCATTTCGAACTAGGTGACTTAAAGGTAGTGGACTAACACAATTGTTTAAAAATGTTTATTTTTTGTGATATTTTTGAAGCTTTTTCTTAATATTATGTTTTAAAACACTGCTTGATTGTACAGGTTCACGGCAAATTTTGCATTCAGTGATACCGAAATGAGTTTGAGGAGAAACTCAAAAATAAAGTTTCAAAATGGTCCAATTTTGGGCACAGTTTAAGAACATAAGAAAATAAGAGCAGGAGTAGCTATCTGGCCCCTCGCGCCTGCTCCGCCATTCAATAAGATCATGGCTGATCTTTTTGTGGATTCAGTTCCACTTATCTGCTCACCATGACCACTTTGTGGCCAAACAAGCCATCTAAAATGGTGATTTGCAAAGCACTCTGGGACAACTGGGCAAAACTAAAATGACAGGCTGTAACCTAAAGACAGAGGCAAATAGGCTGCAACCCCGACAAGTGAATAAACAACATGTGAGTCATCTCCAGGATGAAAGAGATTTTCTAGTCACACTAGGTTGTTTACCAGACATGAGGCTGCCATGGCCTCCTGTTTGAGGTGAAGGTGTGAACTCTATGTGCCTCCAGTACCTACAGGCATGCTGTGGTGGTGTGGCAGCACCCGATTGGGCTTTATCGATCAGGATGATCAAGCCCTGATCGATTGATTGGCAATGGTTAAAAGCGGCGCAAAACCCAACTGGGTATAAAGGGTACTGCGCAACCAGGAATCTCTCTCTCTCTCTGACCCCACAAACGGGCTACAACAACGGTGACCATCACCAGCAATGACCAGCATGAGGAGAGCCACCACACCCGAGAAGGAAGGAAGACCAGAGCCAGAATGCCAGACCAGACCAAAGGACCAGACTACGCAGAGAACGATCGAGACCAACGCATAGATAAAGGCCAATATCTGCTTGAGTACTTGCCAGTCATGCAAAGTTGAGTTAAGGTCTTATATTGGGACTTGAACTCTAGTATTCTTTGTAGGATAACTTACTGTTGGTTGCGTGGGTGACTATTGATTGTGTGTCTTAAATAAATATTGGTTGTACTAGCAAGATGTCGACTCGCAGTTATTTGTCCAGACTATGTGGCAGGTACAACAACTGGCATCCCTGGATGGTCTCGATAAGAAATAACTTTGTTGCTCTGATATTGAACCCCGCAGAATCTATATTGAGCGGTTACTTAAAACTCAGAGCCAACAGGTGTAAACTCCTTATTGGACAAATAACTGCTTTTGGGAAATTGTTTATTGCCCATGCATTGTTACTAACAAGGAGGATAGGGTAAACTCCATAGGTTTGCATTAGAATCCAGAGAGATTAAGACCGGAATATAGCCCAAAGCTGTAGCCGCAGTCCAATCAACTCCCTACCCCTTGTTGTTAAATATAGAATGGCAGGAAACAGTATAGAGACAGAGCCATATGGGAACCAAGAATCAGGGAATGTATTAAGAAGGAAGGGTGGCCCCTATGGCAGAATCTTGTGCCAATACTGAGATGGGACCAGGATCCCTAGGGCAGAAGTATTGGGATGATCTAAGGAAAGTTCAGGGAAAATGGGCAGACAAATGTGAGAAAGAAATTGCCATTGTGAGCTGTTTGGAACAGGAAAAGAATTAAGAGGAGATAGAGAATGCAGATTGGGGAGAGATAAAGAAAAATATTTGTTGAAATTGGGTAAAGTTATTGTAATAATTAGTTTAGAAGAGTTACAGAGTGAAAAGTCAGAGAAAATGAAGTTAAAAGATGTGTTATAAATTATGAGAGAGTTAGCTGAGATATTAAAAGAAGAAAATATGTAATTTTGTGGAAAAGTAGATAAGCAGGAACAAAACAGGATGGATTTCCCCGAGGATGAAAGACTGGCACTGCTGTTTCAGGCATGTTTAGAGTATACAATATATTAGGTAAATATATTGTCTATGAGTCAGTTTAAAGCATATCAAGTTAGTGAAAAGAATCAAAGTTCTGATTACTCCAAGTTCTAGCAGGAGATTAATCAATTAAAATCTCAGTTGCCAATGCAGATAGGGATCTTGTCTATATTTGGGACAGTTGAATCTGAGGGAGATGATGTGTATGGATTGGGTTGTGGATTGTATCTGGAAAAGAGTCCCCATTTTGCACGTGGCATTGACTGGGGACCCCTACCTCCTTTTTCAGAGGCACCTGATCCCACAATAAGTTTAGAATTTGTCCCTGGTCTAATGAATTCTGTGACAATTAGTTGCAAGGTGGGCATGGAATAACCAGAAGATGTTGTTGATTGAGAAGGAATGAATGTTTCAAAGAATCTCTGTTTTAAAGGAGCACTGTATATAGTTCTGAATGCAGATTTAACCGTCCCCATCAATGGATAGTCTTGTGTTATTAGAAAATATAATGCCCATGAATCCCATTAAAACAGACTATGTGGGGTAAGGAGCTTACACCCTCACTAACATCACAAAGAACCCCAAGTGGTCCTTTGTTTTGTTTAAAAGGGAGTGTGCAGTGTGTGTTACAGAATTTTGAGAGAAAGGAACTATGTTCTGTCAACTTACTAGGGAAATATTATAAATTAATTGGCAAGATGGAAAATTGATTAGAGAAAATCTAAGGTTGAGCTAATAATTTGAGTAGTTTCTGTATTTCAATGTGTTTGTGTGGTCTGGTTGCTTATTTAATGTACGTGATTGTTGTTGCATTAGATTAAAAGCAGTTAAAGCCTGTTTGTTCTTGTGGAGTATTTACTGTGGGCAATAAATGTAATGCTTTACACTTTGGTTTAACTACAAAGGGGCTGAGGAACTGTTAAAACTGTTAAAATTTAAGTATAAGATTTCTTGAATTTACTTCTGTTTTTGACTTTAATTACAGTTTGGAAGAAAGAAGAATTAGTCATTAGTCATTTTTCTGTATTTTCTTTAATTATTTTAGTTTCATCCCAGTTGAAAATGTTAAGCTTGAATGAATGTCGGAAGTTTCCATGTGTGTCTGTGGGTGTTTAATAAAGTGGTCGCGTGTTTGTTTTTGTTGTTGTTTGCTTTAATGTTTTAATGTTCTTCCCCTTCTAGTGACTTTACAACAGTGGGACTGATACAGAGTTTAAATAAAAATTGGAAATTGGATTGGATTAAATTGAAATAAATTTTTGGAATTCCTTAACCTTTTAAGTATAATCAATGGCCATGATTGTGCTAAAGAGGTATAGAATATAAATACATAAATAATATATATATGTGGGACATTACTCTGAACACAATTTTTGGAAAGTAAATTGAAATTTCAAAATCAACGTACATAAATTGAAGTTTGAAATAACCAATTTGAATTTTGAATAATCCTGGGTTCAAATTTTGTTAAGAAAGGATTTAAACCTTGGAGTGAACCATGTACTCTTTCCTTTGTCTTGAAGAAATCGTGACATCATCACATTGGAATGTGTTTTATTTCTTGTGTTTTTTTAAACTGGCCAAGATTTCACCACCTTCTGTTCCTAATTTGGCAATTAAAAAATTATATCCATTGAAGGTTGTAAATTTTATTTTTGTTTTTGTTTTTAATTTGGCAGATTTAGAGACCAAATTAATTCATTTGGCTCCAAGCCGAATATAGTTTTTGTGTTTTGTTTTAAATAGATGGCTCATGAATAACAAGTCTAGCAGCTTCAAGATTCCAAGATGGTTATCGCAACCTAGTGATAATTGAGACTTGAAGAGTTTGGCTCATTCAGATTTTCTCACTGTTAACTTCAAATTAAAGTGATTGGTTATGCTTAAGCGTTACAGTTTCTGACATTTAATTGATAGAATAAATTGAGTGTACATAATAACCAACTTATAAATGGGAAGTTGGTTACATTCTAAAGAGGTAAATAAGTTTAATTTTGACAAATAAAGGGTAATGGAAAGAGCGTCTGCATAGGTTTTGTGTTTCAAAGAGGAATGCATTGCAACATGTTCTCAGTTTATGAAGTAACCATTTGAATGTGAGATAATTTTACAAAGTAATATCTGTCTATTTTGTGACTTTCCTACACTCGTAAATGTTACCTGTGGCAATCCTCATGTTCACATGTATAGTTTGATCAGTTCAATGTATGCAAATACTAATAAATTGGGGATTAATTTTTCTAAAAGGCTCTGGAGAGTGCCAATAACTTTACAACAGATGACAGGATTTTTCCTAGTACTTAGTTATTTGGAGTTACAGGAGTTAAAAGGCATAAAAGAGGAACATTTGTGTAAATCATATTATCTGTAAATAAAATTGGTAAACTGGACAGAATTATGGAGGAGTTTCCTTTATAATTTGTTAAATTGGTAGAAAATCATTCGAATTACTTCTAACTTGTATTTTGGTTACATTGTGTTAATTGGGTCATAAAGAACACAGCATGTGTATGTTAGAAGGAGATAGATTTTGAGCTGTGACCGTGGAAGTTTAAATCTAAAATGGTAACTGTGGCAATAAGTGTTTAATATGCAAATTTGGGTCATTTTTAAATAGCCAATACTTCGGAGAGTTAAATATACCTCTTCAGCACTTTTGGTGCATGACCCTCCAAAATCCAAATTTAAATATTATTTCCCTTTTGCATCTGTATCAATGATTTATTATTGTCCTGTGCATAACTCTGAACCTAAAATGGTGTTTAGAATATGTGATTCTTTGTATTTGTGTAACTAGCTTATTGTAATAATGGGGCTTAGAATATGTGGTTGTTTGTATTTGTAGAGTGTTGTTATCTGTAGTTTCTGGAATATGTTGTAGGAATGTATTATCACTGTACATGCCAATGCCTGGACCTTACTTGACTGTTGAACATAGAACATAGAACATAGAACATTACAGCGCAGAACAGGCCCTTCGGCCCACGATGTTGCGCCGACCAGTTAAAAAACAATGACCCTCTAACCTAAACCACTCCCTTTCCATCCATAAACCTATCCACGGATCTCTTAAACGCCCCCAAACTAGGCGCATTTACAACTGCAGCAGGCAGGGCATTCCAATCCCTCACCACCCTCTGGGTAAAGAACCTACCCCTGACATCCGTCCCATAACTACCCCCCCTTAATTTAAAGCCATGCCCCCTCGTGATTGATTGATTGATTGATGGTAGCTATTTTCATCTTTGCAGGTATAATAAGTTTCAATCCCCCTTCCTTTGTTATAGAATGAGGCTATTATTATGCCATTTTTCAAAGTTTGGCTGAGTTTCAAAAGCTACAATTATCTCAGCATGAGTGACTGGGGAATTCCTGACAGATATTAGTCCTGAGTTTCTGATCCATCACACTTCCCATTCAGGATCAAAGGGGGGACTGTGGCCAAACAGGCCATCTAAAATGCCGATTTGCAAAGCACTCTGGGACAATTGGGCAAAACTAAAATGACAGGCTACAACCTAAAGACAGAAACAAACAGGCTGTAACCCTGACGAGTGAATAAACAGGATATGGGTCATTTCCAGGATGAAAGGGACTTTCTGGTCACACTGGATTGTTTCATCTCCAGGAAGTAAGAAGAGTTTCTGGTCACACTGAGTTGTTTACCAGACATGAGGGCACCGTGACCCCTTGTCTGGGGGGAAGGTGTGAACTCTATATGTCTCCAGCACCTTTAGGCTTGGTGTTGGGTACACACTCAGACATTGGTGTGGCAGTACCCGATTGGGGTTTATCAATCAGGGTGATCAAGTCCTGATCGATTGATTGGCAATGGCCAAAAGGGATGTGAAACCCAACGGGGTATAAAGGGTGCTGCGCAACCAGGAATTCCTCTATCTCTCTGACCCCATGAATGGGCTACAACAATGGTGACCATTGCCAGCAATGACCAGCACAAGAAGAGCCACCACACCCGAGAAGGAAGGAAGACCAGAGCCAGAGTGCCAGACCAGACCAAAGGACCAAACTACGCAGAGGATGACCAAGACCAATGCATAGATAAAGGCCAATATTTGCTTGGGTACTTGCCAGTCATGCAAAGTTAAATTAAGGTCTCATATTGGACTTGAATTCTAGTATCCTTTGTAGGATAACTTATTGTTTGTTGGGTGGGTGATTATTGTTTGTGTGTCTTAAATAAATATTGGTTGTACTAACAAGACATCTACTCGCAGTTATTTGTCCACCATCTAAGGATTAAACAGACTGTGCGGCAGGCACAACACCTTAATTCCTTTACTGTTCAAAAGTTTATCTATCCTTGCCTTAAAAACATTCAATGAGGTAGCCTCAACTGCCTCAACTTAGTGGGCAGGAAATTCCACAGATTCACAACCCTTTGTGTGAAGAACTTCTTCTTCAACTCAGTCCTAAATCTGTTTCCTCTTATTTTGAGGCTATGCCCCTTAGTTCTAGTTTCACCCACCAGTGGAAACAACTTCCCTGCTTCTATATTATCTATTCCCTTCATAATCTTATATGTTTCTATAAGATCTCCCCTCATTCTTCAGAATTCCAATAAGTCAAGCCCCAGTCTACTCAGTCGCTCCTTATAAATCAAATATCTCAACTCTGGAATCTCCTCTGCACTCCCTCCAGTGCCTGTATATCCTTTCTCAAATAAGGAAACCAAAACTGTATACAGTACTCCAGGTGTGGCCTCACCAGCACCTTACACAGCTGCAACATAACCTCGCAGTTTTTAAACTCCATCCCTCTAGCAATGAAGGACAAAGTTCCATTTGCCTTCTTAATTATCTGCTGCATCTGCAAACCAACTCCTTGAGATTCCTGCACAAGGACACCCAGGTCCCTCTGCACAGCAGCATGCTGCATTTTTTTTATCATTTGAAAAATAGTCCATTTTGCTGTTATTTCTACCAAAATGGTTGACCTCACATTTACCAACACTGTACTCCATCTGCCAGACTCTCGCTGACTCACTTAGATGAGCTATATCCCTTTGAAGATTTTCAACAACCTCTGCACACTTTACTCTGCCACCCATCTTAGTGTCTGTCAACTGCGAATTTTGACACACTACACTTTCTCCCCAGTTCCAAATCATCTATGTAAATCATAAACAATTGCAGTCCCAAAACTGATCCCTGTGGCACACCACTAGTCACTGATCACCAACCAGAGAAATACCCATTTACTCCCACTCTTTGCTTTCTGTTAGTTAACTAATCCTCTATCTATGCTAATACATTACCAGTAATATTGTACACCTTTATCTCATGCAGCAGTCTTTGGTGCGGCACCTTGTCAAATGCCTTTTGGAAATCCAGATACACCACATTCACAGGTTCCCCATTGTCCACTGTACATGTAATGTTCTCAAAGAAGTCCACCAAATTAGTCAAACATGACCTACTCTTTATGAACCCATGCTGCGTCTTACCAATGGGACAATTCATATCCAGATGTCTCACAATTTCTTTCTTGATGATAGATTCAAGCATTTGTGCTCATTTTGTCAATTGTCCCAAAGCGGAATCTCTACCCCTTTTTATTCAGTAAGGAGTATGATCATGGATTTTTATTTTGTGTTTATTCTCTTGTTCAGAAATCACCAACAGCAGCAATTTGCATTTATATAGCATTTCTTTATTCAATCGTGTGACATGGGCATCGCTGGCTGACCAGCGTTTATTGCCCATTCCTAGTTGCCCTTGAGAAAGTGGTGGTGAGCCGCCTTCTTGAAATGTCCACATGCTGTGGGTTGACCCACAATACCATCAGGGAGTGAATTTGAGGATTTTGACCCAATGACTGCAAAGGAACGGCGGTATATTTACAAGTCAGGATGGTGAGTGGTTTGGAGGGGAGCTTGCAAGTGGCGTTCCCCTGTATCTGTTGCTCTTGTCTTTCTAGATGGAGTTGGTTGTGGGTTTGGAAGGTGTTGTATATGGATCTTTGGTGAATTTCTGCAATGCATCTTGTGGATAGTCTACATACTGCATAGAATCATAGAATCCCTACAGTGAAAGAAGAGGCCATTGGCCCACCGAGCCTGTCCTGACTCTCTGAAAGAACATCCCACCCAGGCTCTTTGACCTATCACTATAATGCCACACATGGCTAATCCACCTATCCTGACATCTTTGAACGGAAACATTTTAAATTTGGTGTGTTAGGCCATCAAGAACTAGTTTAGAAACTAAGGAAGGAGTGATGATGAAAGAGACTTGGGCCTGAATTTCTGCCCTCACCTGTGTGTGCGGACTCAGAAGAGTTCCCAACATCCATAAAAATGTATGGCCACAACTTCCAATTTGGTGATGGGCCAAGCTTTAATAAGGATCATGACAGGTAACACCAGAAACAGTATGGAGGCAGGCCAGGGTTGGGATGGGCGACTCAGGCAGACAAGAGAAGTGGGCCTTCACAAGGCCCACTTGTGAGGTAGGAAGTCTGAGTGAAATCCCTGTGCTTCAGAGGAAATGTGTCACTATCAGCTAGCAGGTGAGTGGAAATTCTGTAAATTTTGTCCGACTGCTTGCTGACCCTGGAAGAGATGTCCCACCATGGGCTTTCCCTAGGCAAAAAATATAATCGTTGCTGCTTATTCACAGTGGGCTAAACTGAAGCACTTAAAGCAAGGAGTGGTTTCACAAGACACAGCCGTAGAGATGGCATCATATTGGTACCACTCCCCGGTAGAGACATTCTGCAGTAATGTAGACAATTATCGTGCCTCAGTAGATGTATGATGATGAACAATGTCAGGGTCCTTAAACTATCTACTTACTCATTTGCTAACAGGATGTACCCACCCAGTTGACCCCCCCCCTTATATCTGCACAGTGTCAGGGCGTATCAGTGAGAATAAGGTGGAGTAAGCCAACAGGACAGTTAGTGGTTAGGAGCAAACATGCTATCTGTGAGTGACTGCCACAACTGCTAATACAACATATATTTATTTAGGACCATTTCCTCCACTGTACCTCAACAGCACTCATTAGTGACATAGTGAAAATGGTTAGTATATGTCAGCACACAAATGTGGTCGAGAGCATTGTAAGCTGCATGGCTCACAATCCTTTCATGGGACATCGGTATTGATAGGATGTCACACAGACACTGAGGAAGGGACGGGTCTAACTGCCTCAAGATTCAGCGATCAGGATCTGCAATTATTAGTGGACAAGGTTGGAAGAGGAGAGAAGTTCTGTTTCCTGCTGTCACAACCCTCCAGTCACCATGAAGGAAGTTTGGCATGAAAGTTCTGCTGGACAGAAAGGCACCAAATATCCTGGATCTGATGCTGGTAGATATTTCATTACTTGTTGTGTTTCAAAATAACAGGGTTCTTTGACACAGAATAGCAAGTAAAAACTCATAGTTGCATGCTTTAACCCTGGCACCAGACCCAGCACATCTCTCTGTTATAGTGCTGAGGTTTGTGTGTCTAAACTGCTCATGTAGGTTTTTGTAGACACATTAAAGAGAATTCTCCCTGCATGCACCACACATCTGGCTAAAATAAATCCACATTGTCTTTGCCTCCAAAGAGTGTGCAGAATGCTAAGGAAATGGCCTGGACTGGAGATGGCTCAGCCACAGTACAAACCTTTGCAACTGTTGAACATGTGCCAATGGAAATAGCCAGGGCACCTTTGCAGCTGGCTGTCAATGATGGTGTCAAAAGGTGGTAGTAAATACACTTGGAACTTGGTGGTAAAAGTGGAGGTCACACAGTCAGTTCACTGAGCACAAAAGGAACATTGCCTTGAGAAGGAGTGTAAGGATGGGGTTACAACGTAAGGACAGCGTGAGCATGGTTAAAGATAAGGGCATCAGAGCATGCTTTCAAAATGTAAAGAGCAATAATGAAGTAATTTATTTTGTGTCTGACACAGGTCCCAGGTCTATTCCCTCATCGCCCCACAAGTCCCCACCCCTGCAGGGCCAAATCAATCATTGGCCATCAAGAAATATGAAGAGATATCTGAGGAGGCAGCATCATATCAGACTCTGCTGACTCAGATCCCAGCACTTTGGAGAGCAGGTGGTCAGGAAGGCGAATGGGATGCTGGCCTTCATAGCGAGGGGGATTGAATATAAAAGTAGGGAGGTCTTGCTGCAGCTGTATAGGGCATTGGTGAGGCCGCAGCTGGAGTACTGTGTGCAGTTTTGGGCGCCGCACCTGCGCAAGGATATTTTGGCCCTGGAGGGAGTGCAGAGGAGGTTTACTAGGCTGATACCGGAGTTGAGGGGGTTGAGCTATGAGGAGAGGCTGAATAAACTAGGCTTGTACTCGTTAGAGTTTAGAAGAATGAGGGGAGATCTCATTGAGACGTATAAGATGATGAATGGGATGGATAGGATAGAGGTGGAAAGACTCTTCCCGCTCAAAAAAGACAGTAGGACTAGGGGGCACAGCCTCAAGATAAAGGGGGGGCGGTTCAGAACGGAGTTGAGGAGGAACTTCTTCACTCAAAGGGTGGTGAATCTCTGGAATTCTCTGCCCGTTGAAGTGGTGGAGGCTGCCTCGCTAAATATTTTTAAGAAGCGGGTTGATGGGTTTTTGATAAGAGAGGGGATTAAGGGTTATGGGGAGAGGGCGGGAAAGTGGAACTGAGCCACGACAGATCAGCCATGATCTTATTGAATGGCGGGGCAGGCTCGAAGGGCCAGATGGCCTACTCCTGCTCCTATTTCTTATGTTCTTATGTTCTTATGTTCTTATGACATTGAGCACACGCAGAGTCAGTGGCACAGGCAACAGGTACCAGCACATAGAGTGCAAGAAACTTAAAAAGTCAGAGCCATCTGTGCAAGTCCTCCACAGAGGAGGGAAGAAAGCCACGGTGATGCTCCACTGAGAAGGAACATGGAGTCTTAGGAGTCAATTTGTGGGGAAAATTACTTTGATGCAGATGTGTAGACATCTGGCCTGAGACAGTGGTAGTGCTCAGGATCTGAATGAAGGAATTTGTTGCCGTCATGAGATCCACAATGTCCCAGGGCCCCAACTTGTGCGTTCTGACTGTGGGAAATTGGTTAATAACAGGGAGAGACACATGTAGCAACACTTGGAGTAGATGCAACTAGTGTCTCAGCCAGGAAAGGGTGGAAGCCGCCTCAGCAGTCTGGATTGATCAGTTCAGAGTATGGGTGTATGAGCTTTGTACCATCAAAAAGATGATTGCACTGTTGGAACAGCAGTTTTTGGACTAGATGGCTATTCTACACCAGCAGCCAGTTCCATCAAAATCACCTGAAGGCCAACCCAGGCCTGTGCCAGTCACTGAGAAGGGCAAAGTGACCGGGAGCTTCTCAGCTTTTCTCACCCTCATCTCCTTCCACCTTCCCATCCCCTCTGCCACAGGTTTCACCTCTGCTACATGTGGCAGTGACCACACTGCCCATGCAGAGACTGCTGCCTGAAAGAGGTCCTCATTGGTTCTGACACAAAGAGACTGCCCACCCTGCTCCTCAGGTTGAGAAGTGAATGACCTGCCCCCACCTCCTGTGAGGTGGCACTTCGTAGGAGAGTGCATAAACATGCAGCACTGATAATAAATCTGCTAAAATAAATCTCGCACAAGAAACACGTATAAATGCATTTCTTAAAGACACGGTATCATCATGAGACACACTTGAAGCATGTGCCACTACCTTGGAGGCTTTTGCCCTTCAGGTGGCAGAGGCTGAGGTCTGTGAGGAAGCTGAGATTTACCGGAGCTTTGCAAGTGGCATATGTTGCCCACTCCTGAAACTGGACCACAGGGATGAACGAATGTTGTGCAAACTGATTCAATGAGCTGTTGATGTATAGTCATGGTCTGAGCCTGTGCAATATGTATTATCTACATCTGCGCTAACACATGAATTCAAGGTGGACAACCTGTGGAAGAGAAGTACTGCCTTCTGCTGCCACAACCCTCCAGCTACCATGAAGGAAGCTTGGCATGAAAGTTCTGCTGTACAGAAAGGCACCAAATATCATGGACCCAGTGCTGGCAAATGTTTCATGACTTGTTGCATTCAGAATAACAGGGTTCTTTGACACAGAATATATGAAATCATATTTGTACATATTGTGCATAAAGGCATGATTCTGCTGGCATTTTAGCATTTTGGATATGGTTTGGATAGGCACAAGATGGCAGCTATGGTATCTCAGGTTCACCTGACGAAGGGGCAAACCCTGAAAACTTGTGAGTTTACTATCAAATACATTGGTTGGACTTTAACCTGGGGTTGTGAGGCTTCTTACTGTGTTTACCCCAGTCCAATTCCGACATCTCCACATCATCTCATTGATAGCCACTGGTGGTTATCTGAGGTGGTCAGGTTGTGCAGGACCTTTCACAGTGTGCGCTTACAATATTTGGGGACCAATGGTTAAGATGGTGATAGTGGCAGCCATATTTATGCGACTGAGTCAAATGCTTTGTTCTCACTTTTCTAACTTGTTGGGAATGGGCATTTTCCTCAATAAATGGAGTAAATGGTTCTGTAGGTGGAATTTGCTCACCAGGTATTGGCTAACCCTGTTTGATCTCAGGGTCCAATGTGAATCTATTTTGCACGAGGACTGGTGATGAGCCCCTCCTGCAGAGAAGCAGCATTGGCCCACAGCTGCCCTGGCCTTGCCCCCCTTCCCTGTGGCAGATTCCTGAGATTGTAAAGGGGCTTCCACCTCCTCACATTCCTCATCATCCTCCTCCTCAAAGATTTGAGCTCTGGCCATGGCACTATTATCTTTGAGTTGTGAGCCCTTAAGCTGCGTGATGATATGCAACATACCACACAATTCTAGGTACTGCAGAGCTCCACTGAGTGATCAAGAAGTGCATTCTGAGGATGCCACTGGCTTGCTCTTATCATACTGCTTGCAACCACATGGCTGCTGTTGTATCTGCTCTCAGGCTCAGTGTGTAGGTATGTAAAGGGGACAATTAGCCAAGCGCTTAAGGAACTCCGCCCCCCCCTGCTCCAGAGGCCAACCACATATCTTTGAATGTTGATGAAATGCTGATGCAGTTGGGAATTCTTCAGTATGAAAGAGTTGTGGCAGCCACCCAGAAACTTTCTACACACACACACACACACACACACACACACACACACACACACACACACACACACACACACACACACACACACACACACACACACTTGAAGGAAAATCTTCCAGCTGTCACAAACCTATTGTATACTGAGGGAATGGAAGGACATTTCTGATTTGGAGCCACTAAGCTGACGGGGGTGTAATGAATGACACCCAGCACCTGAGGAAAGCCTGCACGCAGCTCGCCTGGAATTCCAAATCAACAGGGAAATTATCCTTCTTCCCCAGTGAGCAAGTGGGGCATCAGTGACTGACTTGATGCAGCTGTCTGCTGCTGACTGATGGGTCTCCTACAGAGCCCTGGAAGGAGCCAGATGGATAAAAATTTAGAACCACAGTCACCTTCACTGGCCAGGCATGGGGGTCAATAGTGTGTGCTTCAAGATGTTGCTGCACCATCCATAAAGATATGACATATGTCACTGATCAGTTATCGATTTAAGCTCAGATACCTTTGACACTGGTTCTCTATCATGTTCAGCTCTGACCTCCAATGTTGGCACACTCTTCCCACAGAGTAAAACTGGTTAGTGAATTTCCCCTCCTCCTTCCTGGCACCAGTAATGTTACTTTTGCCTCCTGACTAGGTGCTATCCCTCAGGCCCCTGGTTGTTCACACTGATTTGCTTTCGTGGTGACTATGTGCAAGAATGCCATGCTCATTTTGTCACTCCCCTGGCACAAAGAACAATGTGCCCTTTTTATGCACACTGTCTTTCTTGCCACTAACGTGACAGCAACAGTTACTTTGAAAGAGTTAGAGGAAACAAAACTGCTTCTAATTTCAGCATAATTATTTCAGACTGAACCTAATTTGGGACATCCCACCTCCCCAACACTTGCAACCCCTCCTCCCACCCATACACTCACGCTCTGCCCACCTCAACTAACCACACCCCCGGGTGAAGTTATCTTTGAGGGAATCTAATGTAATTCCCGCTATCCAACTCCAGCTACCTGAACTCATCTAAAGACTTCCTTCTTCTCCACAACAGCTGTTTTCCTACAATGGGCTGGACACATGAACTATGAACTATTCTTTTGTTTACAACTTATAAAAAGTGAACCATTTTGTTTAACTGTACCTTTATCGTGTGTGTGGGAGTGATTGATATAGCATCTGGACTTTTGAGTTCATCATTGAAACTCAAACCCACAAATGCTTGCTGCTACCAAAAGAGAAAATGCTGGAAAATCTCAGCAGGTCTGGCAGCATCGGTAAGGAGAGAGAAGAGCTGACGTTTCAAGTCCAGATGACCTTTTGTCAAAGCTAAAATGCATAGAAAGTGGGCGATATTGATACTGCAGGATCAGGAAATGAAAGATGAGCCATAGCCACAGAAAAAAGGGGAAAGGTTGCTAATGGCAGTCCATAGAGAGAATAAAAGGTGTAAATGGTCAAATGGCCGAGAAGCAGAAATCGGAGGATAAGCTGTGACAGATGAAGATATGGGGGATGTGTGGGAGAGAGGTAAAATGGAGAAAAAGGGTGAAAGGGGAAACAAAGGGGGAGAAAAGATAAGGAAAGGGGGGAAATAGGGGGACAGAGTGGGGATGGGGCAAAAGAAAAAGAAAGACAATAAAGTAAAAGGTAGAGAACAGTTAAAAGTTAAATTAAATGAAAACAAAGGGGTCAAGATGGGTTAGAGCTTGCTACTAAAATAGAAACAAATAATTGTGGATGCTGGAACCTGAAATCAAAAGAGAAAATGCTGGAAAATCTCAGCAGGTCTGGCAGCATCTTTAAAGAGAGAAAAGAGCTGACATTGAGTCAGATGATCCTTTGTCAAAGTCTATGGAGATGACAAATGCATAGATGAGCTTAAGTCATAGGTGAGCCAAGGTAGAGGTGAAGACCGGAAGACAGAATTGAATGAATTGAACCAATGTACATGAGTTGAAGTGGGTATGCTTTATCCAAAACAGTCAGCTGCTTTGACAAAGGGTCATCTGGACTCAAAACATCAGCTCTTTTCTCTCCTTACAGCTGCTGCCAGACCTGCTGAGATTTTCCAACATCCGCATCCGCAGTAATTTGCTCAGGATTAAGTGAGATGCCCAGACAATGAAGACTCTTCTTCAACCTGAGAGGGAAATAGAATTGGTGACAAAGAAAAGCATTTGTGAGAGAGGACAAAGACATTAGTTTCCTCATTACCAAAATGCAATGTGGCTCATCAAGACTGATTTATTTTTCTTTATTCCTTTATGGGATGTGGGTGTTGTTAGCAATAACAGCATTTGCTAACAATCCCAAATTGCCCTTGAAATAGATGGCTTGTGATGCAGAGTCAACTGCATCGTTATTGGTCTGGAGTCAATAATAGACCAGACCAGGAAATGATGGCAGATTTCCTTCCCCAAAGAGAATCAGTGAATCAAATGGGTTTAGATGACAACCACTGATAGTTTCATGGTTACCATTACTGAGGTTAGATTTTAATTCCAGATTTATTAGTTGAATTCAAATTCAACCAGCTGCCACGGTGGGGTTTGAACTCATGCATCCAGAGCATTAGCCCGGGATGCTGGATTACTAGTCCAGTGACAGTATCATTATGCCACTGTTTTCTCAATAAGAAGTCTGAAAATAAAGCTCACAAGAGATGGTGAGGACATAGAGGTGATGTTGTCAGCGTGTGTCTGGAAGCTGTTTCCATTTCTATTAGTATGGAACAACGAGAAAGAAAGATAAATGAGGGAGAGAAGGAGGCCAAGGATAGATCCTTGAGGGACATCCGAGGTAAAAGGTGCAGTAGCAGGAGGCAAAATGGCTACAGTTTTTTGAGGATGGTATTGTCAACTATGTTGTGGGAGGCTAACAGATTAAGGAGAACTAGAAAGGATAATTATTATGATGATGTATTTTATGCATGGACACACACTCACACGTGCACAAGCACTCATGCACAGACATTCACACACTGAGATGGACGCAAGGAGCATGAAATTGTACGGGCAAGATTCCCTCTGAGTTCTCTCGTTGCAATTTTACACTGGGACAGGCAGAGCCTCAGACTGGAAACCCACGTAATGGCTATTTAAGTTACAGCAGCTACCAGGTTGCATTTGTAAAGGTCACAAGCAGTTTATGGAGATATGCTGGACCCAATTTTACTATTTTGATTCTAAGTGCTGAGCAGGCTTGAATCTGAGAGTGTTTCAGATCCAACTTTTAGACCTGTTCTCCAACACCCCCATATGTGAGAGACGACAAAGACATTAGTTTCCTCATTATCAAAATTCAATGTGGGTCATCAAGACTGAGGACATATCAGTGATTTCGAATTGGGCTGCACAAGCCTGGGGCTTATCACACCTGGAACCCTGCTGCTCCGATCGGCTCCTCCAACTGCGCTGGCTCACAAAAAAATGATAGAAAGCTCCTCCCCTGCCACATCGCACCCGGGCCTGGTGCCCGGTAATGCCTCCGCCTGGTCCCCACAGATATTGTCCCACCTCTGCAAAATTACTGAGCCCCTTATCTCCTCACCCGCCACCCAGACCGATCATGGCCCCCTCCTCCCCTTCCCCCCAACGATCTGAGGCAGATTGGCAGCGGACCCCCTTCCCCCTCACGCTTCTCAGGCAGAATGGCAGCAGACCTCTAACTCACTACAGTCAAAGAGATCCACCTTCCCCACCCCCACTCCCCTTCCATAAGGCACGGTGATCCCCCTCACTCCTACCCCCACACCCACCTGCACAGGACCCCATCTCCTCCGGACACCATCCCTCTCTCTCTCCCCTATCCCCAATCATTGAGGCACTCATCCACTACCCGCACCCCCCACACGGGCCTGTTCCTGTGATGTCATTTTGTTGGTGCTTTGTTCTATGTTCAGTGGAGAAATGTGAATCATGTGTTTGGCATCCCGGATTCCTCTCCCTTCCTTGCACTTAACCTTGTGTTGCAGGGACAGATCTGGAAGCTCCGGGGCTTCAGGACTACAGGACCTGGCTGCAGCTCCCACCCATCCTGGTCAAGACCGCTCAGAAGAATCCTCGGAGGATATGGGTGAAAGGACTTCTGAGGGTGGCACCATTTTGGCATCAGCTTCCACCTCACAACTCACCATCCCAGATACTGACACTTTAGTGAGTCCAGTTAGTGTTGAAGCTTCTGGGTCACTCTCTGGTGAGCACAGCACATCTAATAATGCACATCGGGTGGAGGAGGGAACGTTCGAGGCCTCTGGCAATGGGGGCCTGCTGGAGGTGATGACTCAGCTGGTCCCAGGCTACACGCTGGGCCTCTGTGATCATTTCTCCTTCAGCTGCTGGAGATGCAGCAACAGAGCCAGGGAATGCAGGAGGGGCTGACGGCCACACTGAACCAACTGCGAGGCTGTTGGGAGGAGTCCCAAAGCTTTCAGGTGCACCAGTTATTGCCTGTCTTGTGTGCTTCCCAGGCCAACATTGCAAGGATGGTGTCTGCAGTGAAAAATCTGGGGCAGGGGATCCTCACCATGAGTGGCAGGCTCCAAGTGATGGCCAAGTCACAGCAGGCCACAGCTGAGGGACTGAGCAGGCTTCTCGAGATTCCCTCGGCTGAGAGGCTTGACAGCGGGACAGCGCTGAGACAGCAGGCTATGGTAGCAGCTGTTGAGAATGTGGCCCAGTCTCAGAGGGCCACAGCTGAGGGGCCGCAGAGTGTGATCCAGTCTCAAAGGGTACTTGCTGTGACCATTGAGAGGCGGCCCCCGGCTCAAGTGGCCAGCACAGAGGGCTCGACCACCATGGGTCGGATACAGGTGGTCCTCCAGGACTGGCAGTGCCAGGTGACACCGGAGCTCACTGCAGAAGCAGCACTTCCCATGGAGTGACCCAGGGGCGCACAGGAACCCCAAGGGAGGAGGAAGAGCTTGAGCCCATGCTGGAGCCTTCCAACCAGGAGATTGTGGCTGTGGCTACACCTTCTGACACCTCCCTTCCTGACACCGGGGCATCTCAGGGGCAACAGAATGAAGAGGGTGTGTCTGGGAGCAGGCAGGGTCCTCAAGATCCAGGGCCTCCAGAGGATGCCTGCCACAATATCATAGGCCACAAGGCAAAGTAGGTAGCTTGTCCCCTCCACCTCCGATGTACATTCTAGGGAATCACTGAAACGTAACGGTAAACCATGTAAGGTTAGGAAGTTGTACTGAGCTGGCACTGGTGAAGGGCTGCACTAGTTAGAAAGATATTTAAGCACATTAGTGTTTTCTGTTCACAAGTTTTTATGCTAGAGTGTCTTATTTAAACATCTTCATTGCAATTAATTTTTTTTCACCACCCACCTATGACTAATTTGTCTCAATTATGAATTCTTTTCCATGATGATCGCCAGAGGGATGCTTCATGTTGATGTTAGCTGGGGAAGCCCCTCAATGCTGTGTCACTGAGGAAAGGAAGGCATTGGTTCCCCAGACCCCACGAGCGATCCCTCCCATCCCCCACCCCACATGCCTCAGGATCCTATATGGGGATTTCAGATCCTTTACCCACTACACTGATGTGGGCCCAGGTGCCAGCGTGCATGCGGAGCTCAGGTAGGAGTCAGACTAGTTTGCACCAGGGCATCATCATAATGGTGCTTAGCAAGTCGTCATCGCCCTCCTGCCTGACAAATACTTGCTAACACAGAGTACCCAGACCCACCATCCTTGTGTGACAATGTTGCAGGATATAGAAGGGGGGAAAGAGGGTTGGGACCACAACACAAACCCCTAGCGAGTGAACCACCTGGTGATCAGGCCTCCCTTGCTACCCTCGCATGCCTCATTTGAGCTGCCAGCCCTCCAGCGCCTGGGTGTGTTCCAAGGCATGCTCTTCCTCATCTTTCTCCTCCTCCTCCTCTTCCCCCTCCTTCTACTGGTTATCCTCCCCAGCAACACACGGCTTGTCAGCCTCCATGACTTCTTCCTCCTCCATTGGAGCACCTTTTTATAGAAGTAGATTGTGCAAGGCACAGCACACTATGTGGGCTGTATAGGAGGGCCCCGCCTCAGGCACCGGGATCACATTTTGAGGAGCCCAATGCACCTCTCCACTATCGCGCGGGTGGCTACATGGGCCTCATTTAGCGGATCTTTACCTCAGACACAGGCCTCCCCACAGGTGGCATTAGCCGTGTCTGAACCCATATTACCCAGGAACTGCCCCGCAGCCTGCTCTCCCTCAAATGCCTGCGGGATGTCCCAGCACCTGACAATGAAACTATCATGCATGCTCTCTGGATGTCTTGCACAAACATGCATAAGGTTCATGTTATGGCCACGCACTAGTTAAACGTTCAGGTAGCGGAATCCCTTTCTGTTGACGAATCTCCATGGATTCTGTAGTGGGGGCCTCGAGGGTGACGTGTGTGAGGTCGACGGCCCTCTGAACGTTAGGCATCCCTGCAATGGTTGTGAACCCTGCAGCCCAGGCTTCCTGACAGGCCTAGTCCAGGTTAAATTTGATGTACTGCCCATCCTGGGCATACAGGGCTTCTGTGGCCTGCTTGACACAGCTGTGCACGGTTGTTTGGGAAATGCCACAGACATCTCTGCTAGGGACCTGGAAGGAGCTCGTCACATAAAACTTCAGAGCGGCTGTCAATTTGACAACCACTGAGAATGAGCGTGCTCCCCCACCCCACTTTCTCTTGGTGCCAGGTCCTGTGACAAGTTGCATCGGTGTTGCAATGTCTCCTTTCAGAGGCGGAAGTATCGGTGGCACACGGTGTCCAACATCTGTTCAAATGACACTCGTGCATGGAACTGCTGGGGACTCTAATCCCTCCTTCTCCTGTGAGCGTCCCCTCCAGGTGAATGGTGGCCACCTCCTTCTTCTGATGGTCGTCTCTCTCTCTACTCTCGCAAGTGGAAAAGCCTGGGCCTCCCATGCCTGCAATTCTTCCTCCAGCCCCTCTTCCTCAACTCCAGCAGCAACCAAAAGAACAGCAAGATCTATTGGTTGCATTGCAAAAGCCATTTTGTCACTCTGAAGGGGGCGGGAGGAGGGAGATGGAGAGGAACACATGTAAAAGTTAAGGAACGCTGCGTGTCCCTCGCACATCAACAGTCACAGCCCCCGCCCGCTCCAATTCCCCCAGCCACATGCTCCCCACAATCACAGCTCCTTGCAACGCTGAGAGGCTGTAGCAGTGCTATTATGCACATTCTACAGCTGGAAGTGAGCTGAGTGCACTAAGACCCAGCAGCACGGCAAGACCCGAGGTCAATGCTGAGACCTGGGTCCATGCTGCAAATTGGACATTGAGACCCTGCTGAGCAACAGTTCCCCCACATCCACCTCCGCCCCCCCCCACACTCACAGAACCGCCACTGACCAGAGACAGAAAATGGCCACAACAACAGTACACCTGTGAGCAGCAGAGAACTGTCAGAAACCATGCACTTACCCCCTCACTAACCCTCACTGATGGAGCGCTCGAATCAGCCTTTTATTGACCATGTCCGATTCCCTCCGATTCCCAATTGGAGGTAAAGGGGGAAGTCTGGTTAAAGTTGGATGTCGACCATTAATTTAATTTAAATGTATTCGGGTGTGGTCCCGATCATGGCCAGTTTCAGCTATTGATAAAGGAGGCAATCGCGGATCGTGCTACTTGTCTCACGCCCAACTTTACCAAGTGCTCACACCCAAAAACGTGCACAACTTGATGATAAAATTCAACCCACTGTCTATAGTGGCCACATGATTTAGCACTTCAGTGTAAGATTTGGAGATGGACTGCCACGGGGGTAGAAGGTGTGATAGCCTCACACCCTCGCCTCTTGCTTTTTCTTCTGAAATGTCTATCATTAAAGCTGAACTATTTATGGTTTGAAATCTCATCAGAATACCTCACTGCTACAACTGAGCATTCTTAAAGGAGAATTCCACCACTATCTCCAAGAGAAAAGAGAATCAATCAGCCCATATTGCTCCAAAGTGAAATCCCAGTACCAGCGGTGGTCCTCCAGCTGTAAACAAGCATCTGGAAAATTGTGATTATTTTCCTTTTAACTTCACTTTTCACTAGGTCAAGCTTTAAGTTCTGGTACTCTGTCAAGTTACACCTACGGCTAAGTGTGTGTCTTTTTTTCATCAGTGGGAAGTCAGGTTTAGTTTTACATTTTAAAACTTCCTGTTCATATTTCTGCATATTTACCTGAGTGTGTTTTAGCAATAAAACTAATCCCTTACTTGCTACCTAAGGAACCTGGTTCCTTATTTCTTACATGTACATTGAATTGACAATATCACGTCCCTTTTTAATTTTAAACTCTGTTTTAACTAACTCAGGATTGGGACAAAGTCAGTTTACCTCTTCTAACTTGGTCACAAACATATTACACCGTGATCAGCTGCCAATTCACAAGGTCAAAAACAAATCCAATCTGGCGGCTACAGAAACTCAGGTGGAATGTTAAAATGTTATGTGAGACATGGTGGAACAGAAAATGCATTTTCTCAGATTATTCAACATATTTGCTACTGCTTTTTATATTTCCCAACCAATCTTATAAACTCTCCAAATGTTTCATTGCTGTGTTTTATGTTTGTCAACTGCAATAACTTTTGTGTTTTGAAATCTAAGTGCCCAAGTACCACCTTGACTGAAAACAATAGAACAAAAGGCAAGCCACGATCTTTGCTGACACCAGAGATGCTTGTTTACAGCTGGAGGGCCACTGCTGGTACTGGGATTTCCCACTGGAGCAGCACAGGCTGATTGATTCTCTTTTCTCTTGGAAAAGGGTGGAAGCCTCCTTTAAGAATGCTCAGCTGTAGCAGTGAGGTATTCTGATGAGTTTTCAAACCATAACTACTTCAGCTTTAATGAAAGCGGTTTCAGAAGAAAGGGCAAGAGGGGAAGGTGTGAGGCTATCACACCTTCTATCCCTGTGTGGCAGTCCATCTCTATATTTTACACTGACGAGCTAAATCATGTGGCCATGGACAGTGGGCCCGATTTTATCATCAAGTTGCACCCATTTTTGGGTGCGAAAATTTGGTAAAGTCAGGCGTGAGATGAGTAGCATGATCTGCGACTGCCTCCGTGCCAACTTCCCCTTTATCAATGGCTGAAAATTGCTGAATGTAGCTTAATGTAAAGAGAATATAAAGAGAACATGAATGCTTGGGACTAACATTTTGGTTGATCAATTATGCTCTTATGCTCCATTAAAGATAATTAAGGTTCATAAACCACATACACTGAAGTACATTCATTTTACTAAAACCCAACACGTTGACTGAATTATCCATTCAATTATCACCTTCTGTTGTCCAGAAGACAAACATAATTTTTTCCCCAAACTGAATTGAGGTCATTGCAAATATGAGGTGATCAATGGATCCCCATTTCAAATATATTCAAGTGAAAACTGCGCAGACACTGAGACCTTTCTGAGCCCAACTCCCTCCCTTGAGCCTGTCTGCTATCTGTGGTTGCTTCTGCTTTTTTAGACATCGCATTATTTTCTGCGTTCAGGTTATTAATAAGGGTGTTGTCCACAGCAAAATTGTTCTGAGGGCAGCACACTGTTATAATTTTACCCAACCTCCTGGGGCACATTGTAAAGCCAGTTCTGGTCCAAATATTCGAAATGTGGTTGCAAAATCTTAAATACCAATTAATTTTAAGGAATTGTTAGTTTTCACCAGCAGTTTCTCGATTAGAAACAAGATTTAGGGTTGCAATAAAAATGGAAAGAACTCATTAGTTCTATCTCACGGTCTGCTTGTGTATTTGTAGGCAAAAATAATTATGTGGTATCATCACGGTGGATGATTAAAGGCTATTTTCCCTATTAGAAGCTATACCTGACAACTCATTTTATGAATCATGGAATCTCTACAGTGCAGAAGGAGGCTTACTGGCCCATCAAGTCCACAACCAATCACAATCCCACCCAAGCCCAACTCCCACAAGCCCACACATTTACCCTGCTAATCTCTCGAACACTAAGAGGCAATTTAGCATGGCCAATCAACCTAATTCGCACACCTTTGGAGCTTGGGAGGAAACGGGAGCACCCAGAGGAAACCTCCGCAGACGTGGGAAGGCTGTGCAAACTCTACACAGACAGTGACCCGAGGCCAGAATTGAACCCAAGTCCGTGGTGCTGCGAGGCAGCAGTGCTAATCACTGTGTCACCCACCTTTCTTCACTCAGGACCTCACTGAAGAGCCAAACAAATGATTAACTGTAGAGCCATTTTGCTCATTGTTTTTGCCTGGAAGTTTGGCTTGTAGAGATAACACAATTTCATGAATGCCTGCCCAGTGAAGGCAGATCGCCTCAGAGGTGACCAGATGCAGGTAGCTGGTTAAGCATAGCTGTCAATTTAAGCATGTCATCTTTTCTTAAGTCACCTGCTTTTTCCCCTCAAAATAAGTAGAGAAAGAAGTGCACTGAGCAAGATGCCTATCTACAAAATTGTGGTTTACAAATTTCAACTGCTGCTGTCAACAGCACACGCAGAGAACATTGGGGCTGTAAATAAATCAAAAAACACACAAAATGTGAGAGACAGGAAGGCAGTGATAAAGTACTAATCAACAAGAGCACTGCAGGGGAATACAAGTTCCTCGGCTGAAATTGTTTACTGCAAAAGCCTATATTAAAGGGGAATTCAGCAATTATCCCTGTTTGTGTCTGTGGACATCAGCCTCAGCCAGAGTCATATTCTTGGAGAAGCAAAAGGAAGGTTGGGAACAACAAAGCACTGTGCTGATATCCAGCGCAGAGGTGAAATTGATACGCACTAACACCACCACTAAAGGTGAAACAGGTGAAAATGATAAAATCAATCTTGCCCGAGGTCAACAGACCTTTCCATTGTCCGCCTCTCACCCACTCCGATTCCCGTGGCAGGCAGGGCCAGCCACAGTTTCACTGTGTGTTTTGCTCATTTGTTTATTTACTGTATTATTGTCACGAGTAGGCTTATCTTAACACCGCAATAATGTTTCTGTGAAAATCTCCTAGTCGCCACACTTTGGCGCCTATTCACTGAGGGAGAATTTAGCATGGCCAATGCACCTAACCAACACATCTTTCAGATTGTGGGAGGAAACCAGAGCACCTGGAGGAAATCCATGCAGACACGGGGAGAACGTACAGACTCCGCACAGATAGTGACCCAAGCCAGGAATCGAAACCATGTCCCTGGCGCTGAGAAAGCAGTGCTAACCACTGTGCCACCATGCTGCCCATACTGTGCTATACTGTACTATATCCTAACATGAAATTAAATGTTCTATTGCCAAATATGCAGTGCTTTATTTATCTGCACACAGCAAGGATCAGTGACAGTAGTGGAACCTCTACACGCTCAGTCAACTCCCTCACTGCCTGCCAAACAAACATCCCACCCAAACGTCAAACCTCCAATGACAAGAGTTTAAAACCCCTACCACTGACTGGGTATCCCCATTCCTGCCAAGCACTCCATATTCAATGCAAACATAGCTCTCACACAGTAAAGAAACCATCCACCCTTTCTGCAAACAGATGATATACCCAATGCACACAGCACAACATGGGATAGCCACATTCAGATCCAGTCCCTTCCCCACATTGAACAAAGCCCACTCTGCCCTCCCACCCCCCCCCCTCCTTCCTCCCTGCCCCCCTTCCTCTCCCATGCAGGATAGCATACTTCACCTACACACCATTAAAATCAAGGCAACACTTCCATCCCCTCACCATCAAATTGTTCTCCTTGTGTCTGCATGGGTTCCTTCCACAGTTCAAAGATGTGCAAGCTAGATGGATTGGCCATGCTAAATTGTCTCTTAATGTCCCAACGTAGGTTAGGGAGATTGGTGGAGTAAATATGTGGGGCTACAGAGTAGGAATGGGAAGAGTCAGTGCAGACTCAATGGGCTGAATGGCCTCCTACTGCACTGTAGGGATTCTATGATAAATATTAGTCCAAATTTTTACTGCAGCTGGCTATTGAACAACATCTGTCATTAGCTTGATTTGTCTTTGCATGTTTAAGTTTATATTTCCTTCGCATAGAAAGTTGCTCAAAGTGCTGCTAACATCACAGTAAGAGATTCTGGAATCTTAGGAAACAGGACAAACAAGTATTGCAACCATAATCATAGGATCATAAAATTAATAGCACAATGTGACAAAAAAGTATAAGTCAGAGTCAATTAATTCAATGTAAAATCAAAGCAGAAAGAGAAAGAGAAAGAAAGATTTGATTGAGAGAGAGAAAAGAATCAGAAAGGAATAGAAGATTTGTATCTTAAATCTAACATTTTTGAAATCTCCAATAACAATTAAAACCGAAAGAAATGAGATTAATTCCAAACACCAAGTTTATAAGATAGTTTTTTTAGGATTATTTCTAATTTAAGGTAAAATGGTAGAACGAAGGGTGTTAGGTGACCTACTTTGAATCCTTCTTGACAACAAACTTCGGTGGTTTGGTTGTTGATGATTAAACGGGGGCCAACTTGTTTTACTGGGAAGCAGGTGCAAGACGTTCATATCTGTAAACAATAGAAGAAACATCTGTGCTTAATATGAGCATACTGTTATGCCCAGGTTTTCACGACAGAGACCCTCTTTGTCACGGCAAAAAATAGCATAATGGCTAGAAATGATACATTCTACATTTCCTATTTTTGCAGGGGTAGGACCAGAATCAGGGCTTCCACATTTTCTGTCTTTGCAGGGGTAGGACTAGAATCAGGGTGGATTTCCTACTTGCACAGTCTACAGAGGCAGCTTGTCATTTAATCACCAGCTGCCTCCACTGAAGTGGCGTTTTGGAAGGTTGGGAATGTAAAACCAAAACTGTGCACATTAGACCAGGTAAAAGATCTAAATTTAGTGGATTAATTTGGATAGACAGAAAAGGTAAGGTATCCCATTGGGTATATTTCTGGGACATCTTTTGGGAGTGGTAAGGCATCCTTTATGATTGTTACAAATAAATATGGTCATGCACCAAAAACATAAGAAGTCGTTGGAACTGTCAATGGTGTCAAGGAACTGTCAAACTTATCATGGAATTGTCAGAGCTGTCAAAGGATATGGCATGGAGAAGATAAGGGAAAAGGGGGCGTGGGTCAACATAAGTTGGTACCAAGTTGGCACAGAGGCAATAAAGGCTATAGAGGTCTGGGGACATGAAGTAGTATAGTGGTAGGTGGAGAAGCAAGAATTGGCATGCGGTATGAGGGATCACAGGCATAGGTAGAGGGCATGAGGTACATATGCATACAGGTAGTATGAGGGACCTTAGGTATGCCTGGAGGAGCATGGCTTGGTATAGAAGATATGAGAGGCTATGCAGGTGGGTGGAGGTGCATAGGTTGGTAATAGGGGGATGAGGTGCTATGGGGTGGGTAGAGGAGCATGAGGTAGCAAAAGATGCATGAGGGGGTGGGTGTTGGCAAATGAGGTGGAATAGGTTGACATGGATGGGATATGGTGGGTTAAAGGTGTGGGTGATGAGGGCCTGAGGGTTTTTTTTCATTTTAGTCTTGTAAAGGTACCAGAACACAAAGGTGGAAGCTTCTGCCTAGCCTGCCTCCACATCTGGCAGACTCTACACTAGTTCCAGAGGCACAACTTGTAATCCAGCCTGATGCCCCCCAAAAAAACCCCAACCTGTAGCTGACCATTTTTGAAGGTTGGATTTGCAAAGCCATTAACTCTCTTGATTCTGTGCACTTGACCTGGCAGCAAAATCTGGGCCTTTATCTCCATGTCTCACAGGAATTTGTAAAGAATATCAGTTTTTATAAACAGATATGCTTGAAACTGTCTATTTAATTTCAAGATAGAATGCAATTAAGAACCTAATGTATAGATAATTGAAATTTCTACTGGCATAAAAGGATCATGTGATTTACGTTACTGTGGAGATTAGCTTTGAGAGGGGGAAGGACTGTAGGAAGCCTGAAACCTGATTGCTTCTTAATGTCTCCCTGAACCTCGCAAGCACAATGGGTGCAATCTTACAGGCTGTTCACACCATGCTCCCATTGCAATGAGGCTGGAGAATTTGGGACTCAGCCAAACCTCCTTTCACTGCAGCGAGATGGAAAAATCCCACCATAACATTCCAATGAATTAGGCTGCAAGATTCTGAGAGAGTGTGAGAGAGACTGGGAGTGAGCTTACTAGAATTTGGCAAAGTGTCAGCATCTGATTGAAAAAGACATGGTTCTTCCCACAGAAACACACCAGTTTTCTCTCCCGATCTGCTGACATCTGTCAAAAAAAAAGGGGAGCATGTTTCACACCATCGTATAAAGGGACAGGGTCTAAACATACGGCCAATGCACAGAGATCAAGGCACCCTTAATGGAAGGAAAAAGTAACATCCTGCCATAGTAGTCTTAGGGCCTCCTGTCCCTGCCTCCCCAGTGAGCCGCCCATTCCCTCTCCCCTCCCCACAATCAGAGCTGCCATTTGCCCCCACCACCCCCCCCGTTCCTCCCAAACAGTCAATCCCAGGGCACCCGCCTCCCTCCATCACACAACGAAATGAATCCTTCTCCATGAAGTTTCCACTGAGGTCAGCCCCAGGCACAGGCTGGCATTGCCAGATGGGCACTGTAAGGTTGGCATGAGCACAGTGCCAACCTGGCAGTGCCACCATGTGCCAGAGAGCAGTGTCTTGGGACATTGCCAGGCCTTTGCCTGGCCATGACTCTCTTCCCTGGAGAGCTATACTCAAGTTACATCCCTGGGGGATCCCCGTGACAGGTTCACGTTTGGGGGAACCTGTTGTAAACTTCGCCAACGTGACCAAGTCGGTGAGTTGTGAAAATACGCCTAGGGGGTCAATATTTGGCATGGGGGAGGTTAATAATATGCAACTATATTAAAATATCCTGAAATCAAGTTCATGCCCATTATGGCCATGTACCTGATTACAATGCTGGTGCGGGGTGATGAAAGTTGGAAATCACCACCTCACCAGCAAGATTCGTGATTTCCAGCTTTCCCCGGATCCTGGGTCCTCACCGTCAATACCCTGGATGCCAAAAGAGGACTCAAGATCCCACCCACAGAGAGGGACCGAGAGAGAGAGAGCAGAGAGATAAAGTAGCCTATCCTCCACTATAAGCTTTATGAGATGTTGAAGGTGAGTAGGAACTTGTATTTAGATCAAAGTTCTTGGGGATTTAAACAAGGCCTTGTTTTAGCTTGAAGAATGAATCTGCAGGGTAATTAATCCTCACTGGGAAAGTTAGTTTAGGGTTTAGAAGTTACCTGGCTGAAAAAGGTAAAAAGAAATAAGCCATCAGGAGCTGAGAATAGCTTTAGATGAGTTACTGAAGAATTAAGTATCCACTTTGAGATAAATTATACCATGGTGTGGGATTTTCAATCATTTTAAAACTCAAATGGGGCAATCTTTTCTGCAATTTAGGGTATAAGTTGCCAACTGAATATTGTCTAAACAAAGTTGCTTTGAGTTAGTTTGGTGCAGTAGGAGTCTTAAAACTTGAAACCTTGTGTGATCATCCCAGTCAGTCACTGGAAATTCAAATATCTTTTCACAAATGATCGTTCTCTATGGGGATCGTAATAAACTTCACATATGTAATGGTTAATATTTAGCACCAAAAGGGCAGTAATTTCTAATAATTATTATAATAGTTATTAAAAGGGTATGTATACTTGAAATGACAAAACTTAACTTCCCAAAGAGCAATGTAGCAACTTCATGATATTCAATGTGCTTTAATGGTGGGACAGATGGTGAGATGTTGTTTTTGAGATGATCGCAGAGTAACTCAAACAGTGACATTTGGATTTGCCATTTAACCTTGTATCTTTTCCTGTCTGAACTTGCTGTACATTTATACTTACATTGCAGCAAGTCCCATTAGTCTTTGACAGCAAAACCTAGCCCTTTTTTTTTCCAATTCTCACCACTTCCAATTACGCAAACCAGTGATAAAATCCACATAACCACAAAGTGATAGAAACAGATCCACCCATGGTTCCCCATTCACATATTAGAATAAAACAGATTCAATCATAAAGACATATTGTGCAGTATTGCAAAGGGCTTCCAACATGAGGACATATTCTCTTCTTTGAGGGGGTCATGGCATCCTTGTTATTTCTGGATTCTGTCTACAGTCAATTTATTGTGGACTATTTATCTTATCCTATCAAAATGACCTTTCTCTGTTAGGTTATCGATATCATACCCTGACTAACATGTTAGAAAGATCTAGATGTCTTCTAATTTTGCTTATCTCCGAGGTTGGACATTCCCTGTATAACCTGCAGTTGAAGCAAAAATCTGATGCGTTTCTTCCCATCCTTTTGAGGCGAAATAAAATCACACGCACCATCCTAATGAAGAAAATATGGCTGTATCTCGTAAGCCAAATCCTCACACGCCCCCTTCTCCCCTCCCTCTCTTCCCATATCTCGTCTCCCTCTTTCTGTCTCCTTCACACAGTTCTTATCCATCTCTTTCTCTCCCCTTTACTATTCCCCTGTATGATTGCTAGCCTTTCATAATTAGAAGCTTTCACTGGGAGTATGAGCCCTACCCCCCGCTCATATCATGTGGGAAACAGATTGCATTTACAATATGATGATCTTCTCTACTTCGGCACAAATGTGGGTGTGCGTACGTGCCGGTTCTTCCCGTAGAGAATTGCCATTGCCTACCAGGTTCCAGAGGAAGGTGCTGCTTGGTAGCATTACCCCAGAATGTATGAGGGAAACAGTGAGGGAATAGCCAATCTCTATCTCATCGTCACATGCCCCAAGAGATAACTTGTGAGCAAATTTATTCATAGAATCCCTACAGTACAGAAGGGGACCATCTGGCCCATCGAGACCGCAGTGACAATAATCCCACCCTATCCCCATAACCCCACATATCTGGTCTGCTAATCCCCCCGAAACTAGGGTCAATTTAGCATGGCCAATCAACCTAACCCACACATCTTTTCACGGTGGGAAGAAACTGGAGCACCTGGAGGAAACCCACGCAGACACAGGGAGAATGTGCAAACTCCACACAGACAGTGACCCACACTGGGAATTGAACCCAGATCCCTGATGCTGCGAGGCAGCAGTGCTCACCATTGTGCCTCCGTGCCATAAAATTGGAAGATACCTAGATCTTTTTAACTTGTTAGTTGGGGCATAATATAGATGACCTCACAGGGAAAGATTATTTTGAAGGGATAACATAAACAGAGGTTACACACTGGAGTCCTCAGTAAATTTTCAGTAGACAAGAATCCAGAATAACAAGGATGTCATGTCACTTCAAAGAAGAAAATACATGCTCAGGTTAGTAGCCCTTTGCAATACCTCACAATATGTCTTTATGATTTCATCTATTTCACTCTAATATGTGGAGAACGATGAGAACTCTATTTTTTCACTCAACCATATATTTTCAATTGTTTCCATTTTCTTATTTTTTTCTATTTTAGATGCATGATATTTTTTTCCTCCTGATGAGAAATGTCCTATTCATAACTTTACCCTCCTAATAGCAGTGGCTACAGAAACATTTTATCATGACGTTGGTTCACATTCACAGTCACCTTTTCCTCTTTACTATTTTTATATGCTCCTCTTCTCTCCTCTGCTAATGGTGTCATCTTTGTACTCAGATTCCAGATTATCCCTCTTCTAGTTTGAGCTTTGATTTTGAGTGTTAGCCAGTTATTTGAACAGCTCCATCAAGAACTAGAACCCAGGATACTGTTCGCTTTCTTGCCTAATCAGCCTGAGGATATTCACATAACATTGTGATGTATCTTCGGTTTTGTTCTATTTGGTATAAAGGCTCATGGGGAGCAGGATGGCATAGTGGCAATGTTACTGGACAAGTAACCCAGAGACCCTGGGTAATGCTCTGGAGATCTGGGTTCAAATCCCACTATGGCAGATAGTGAAATTTGAATCCATTAAAAGTCTGGAATTAAAAAAAAATCTGATGTTGATCACAAATTTTTGTACATACCCATCTGCTTCATGAATGCCCTTTAGGGAAGGAAATCTTTCATCCTTAACTAGTCAGGCCTATGTATGGCTCCAGATCCAGAGCAATGTGGTTGATTCTTCAATTAGGAACAGGAAGTAAATATTGGCCGCATCCCATGAATCAATAGAAAAAAAGTCATATTTTGGATTTCTTTTCGGTATAAACAAACTGCAACTTCTCCTTAGTGTGGTTTGGCTAACTTCTGTAATTTATTTACTTTATGTTTCTTTCTGTGTTTGATTGTTATTTTGTTGAGCTTTTTTTGGCACCATCTTTCATCTAAAGCACCTTTCAGATCTTAATATGACAGGTTTTCAGTTTATGTCAAAAATTATACAACCCAATTTTATGTTTAGGTTTGTGCAATCTCAACAAGGCTGTTGAACATTTGTGTTCTTTTCATTGGTGCTCACATTTTAGTTGTGCCATCCACCAGTAGGAACCATTTTGTTATTAATGCAAGTTTTCTGTTGTTGATGCCAGCTTGCAAAATAAGACTGAGAGTGAAGCAAGGAGAATGAAGCTGCTGTACGCAAAGTGAAATTAAAGCATTAATAATCAGATCGGAGGAAGGACTGCAGTAACAATCGTGAGATTTAAGCAGAGACCCAGAAAAGAATGAAAACTGACAGAGGCTCATGCAGACTGATGGGCAGCATGACTGGAGTAGTGACAATGAGATTGAAAGCTCAATGTGGGGTTGAAATGGAAGAGCAAAAATGGCAGGAACAGAGTAAGATCGTAGCAAATGTAATGAATTCAAAGAAGGAAGCTCGAGATTGTAATAGAGCAGAAGTCTCAAACAGGAAGTCTAGAATTGTAAGAGCACAGTGCATTCCATGAAAGAGTTATACCTATAAGCTCAATTCCAATACCAAGAATTTAAAACTATACATATTTTAAAATTTTAATGGGTTTCTAATCTTCTGAAACCTTTCACAGACATTTCACTTCTAAATATGTTAAATGTGTTACATTGGTTTAAGTTCAAATATTTTTCCTTGTTTGGATCCATTGAAGGTGACACTTTTTGTCCACAAATAAATCATGAAAATAATGTTGCTATTATATATATATATATTTATGTATCCTGCATGGATAGTATTGTTCTTTCCTGCGCATACTCTAAATTTGCTTATCACTAGAATTTTATAATATGAGTAGTTATATAAGTAATATTTATGACTGTAAATTGAAATCTGCTTGGGATAGGTTTATTTTAGGTGCAATAAATCAAAAATTGAACTAAATAAATCCACTTTAATAAAATGCATAATACTTAAAATACTTGACTTAAAATCAATTGGTAACATTGAACTACAATGGAAATCAAATGAGATGTATTGTTACAGGAACTCAGGGCATTATCAACAAACTCATGAAACAAAAGGAACAGGAGTAGGCATTAGCCCCTAAAATCTATCCTGCTTCTGAATTAGTCCCTGGATAACATGCATCTCCAATCCATTTATCTAAGTTTGTTTAATATCTCAATACCCTTGCCTACCTTTTCTTTGATTTTTTTGCATTTCATTGGCTATAATGCACTTTAGGACAATTTAATGCTCCTTGTTCTATGAAATTTGTTACATAAATCCAAATCTTACTTTAAAATTTCAATTGGCCAAGGAGTCACAGCCTTTTGAAACCTCACCTGAGGAAATCATTTCTCTGCATTTACTCTACAGAATACTGTTATCATTGCAAAAGCCTCAATTTGTTCACCCATCAACGATCATGAAAGTACAAGCCATGTTTGTGCCAAGTGTCTTCATATAATCCTTTAAGACCCGGATTCATTCTGAAGAAACTGTACCCTACACCTTTTGTGCTCAAAATTGAATAAAATACTTCAGATGGTGTCTGGCTGAAGCATTGTCCAACCAAAGCATCATCTCCTTACTTTTGCATTGCAACCCTCTTGAGATAAAAAGGCTAATGTTCATTTGACACCCTAATTTAGTGTATTTCCACTAGCTTTTAATGTTTTAGTGGAGCACTGAAACCTCTTTGTTCTTCCACAGTTCCTGGTCTTCCCCAATTAGGAAAATGTGCTGAGTCATTGTTCTCAGATATATAATGGAATAACCTTGCAATGTTCCGTGCTGAATGCTGATACGTTGAGGTTATATAAAAACTTAGAACAAGGGGCATTCAACCTGAGCCCCTTCCACAGGTTGGCAATCATAATTTGGTTCCCAGTTCATTTGTTTTTTGTTGGCAAAAACATTCAAATAAGAAATAATTTGATTTTATACAATATATGAATTGATTGAGGAAAATTATATGTATTTGTTAATATCCTGCATATTGTAAAACAGCAATGCTAAGCAGTTCCACGTTATGAATAAAAGATAACCTTGCCTATAATATGTAGGCAGAATGTGATGTTGTATAGAGTTTGTGCTTATGCCCAACTGAGGTTGCACTCAGAAACCACAAATGATTGTAGCTTAGTCTCTGATGTTTTGTTGAATGTGCTGTTAAAAACTGTGGACATGTAGTTTCATTTTAGAACTTTTTTGCATAGTAAAAAACTCAACATAGCTGCAGAGTTTTTAGAATTACATATCTCTTACGTGATTTGCAGAAGTAGAGACTGATACATTAGCTCATAAATTGCAGATTATACCAGATTATACAGGGCAGCACGTTTGTGCTTGCTCTTTGAAAGGGCTATCCAATTAGTCCTGCAACTTGCCCGTGATTTTGCAATTTTTAACTTTTCAATTATATAACTAATCCCCTTTTAGAAAATGCAGTGGAACCTGCTTTTACTACCCTTACAGGCAGTATACTTCAGATCATAGTAACTCACCATATAAACAAAACTCTCCTTATCTACTCCCTAGTACTCATGCCAGAAATTTTATAGAATCATGTAATCCCTACATTGCAGAAGGCCATTTATCCCATCAAGTCTGTACCAAACACAATCCCACTCAGACCCTATTCCCATATTTATCCGGCTAGTCCCCTTGATACTAGGATTAATTTTAACATGGCTGAACAACCTAACCCGCACGTCTTTGGACTGTGGGAGGAAACCAATGCACCCGGAGGAAACCCATGTAGACACAGGAAGAATGTACAAATTCAACAACTCGACACAGACAGTGACCTGGAATTGAACCTGGGTCCCTGGCACTGTGAGGCAACAGTGCTAACCACTGTGCCATCATGCTGCCCTATGTTACATCTGTGTTTTCTGCATACTGAAACTCCTGCCATTGGAAATAGCTTCCGCTTGTTTACTCTGACAAAATTCTTTCTAATTTTGAATTTCTCTATTAAATCTCTCCCTTAGCCTTATTAGCTCTAATAGCTAATAATAGCTCAGCTCCTCTGGCCAATCCATATACTGATGTTTCTCATTTATCAAGATAAATAAACATTAGTCCAACTCAACAATAAATTTATAATGTTGGTTTATGAAGCTATGTAATCTAACTTCAGTGACTATTCAAATCTGGTATGTAAAATTTCCTATTTAGGCTTCTTGAATTAGTTACCCTTAACAAATATATTGGATTTATCAATGTCAACCCTGAAAAATTTGCAAAGATCAAAATTCAATTTTGCAGCAAGTTTGATTACAATGTTTCATAAAATATACAAAGAAATAAAAAGTGTTAGCATATAGTTTTGATCAACTTTGTTAGGAAAAGACTAAAACAACATGGTGGTCAACAACTTGTTGCAATGGGACAACTACTGGCATGCACCATTAGTTAGACATGATCTGTACCCTTCAGCTCAAAGCATTTTTGCAGCATAATTCACTGGAAGGGCAAGCTAATAGTGATGTTGCCAGGGCAAAGAGGAACCTAGGACCTTAGTGAATGATAAATTCAACACTGTGTCTTCTTAACCAATTCTATTTAAGGATTGAGAAAAGCATAATTACAGAGAAAAAGAGTGAATTAGAATGAATAAATTAGAGCCAAACCTTGTACATAAAGAAAACTAAATTATGGAAAAGAGGAAACATAAGAAAAAATAAAATTAAAGTGTAACAGATATGCAAAAATGGAACAGAATAGTTTAACTTGTTCCATTTCTGAGACAGAGAGGTTTATTAGCACACTGCTTATGTTCCTGTCCTAACTTTCTGCACCAAGGTTAATGTCAACTGACATGAAAATTCAGAAAGCTCTTAAAAATAGTAGGGAGGCTAAGACCAAGATACTACTTGTGCAAATAAAACAGCAAAGTGGCATAAATAACCCAACAAGATTGGAAGGCTGTATCTCTCAATGTGCTGACCTTGCTGGCTGATTTATGTATTAATAATGGTATGCACTGTTAATATGATTGCTGCCTGTTTTTTGGGGGGTTTGGTAGGCCAGATAACACCCAAAAGCATGGGGACACTGTGTGACTCATTTATAAGTCAAATCATGCAAGGTAGGATATACTGTGTGTGGGATTTTACAGTATCGCTCATCCCGAAACCATAAAATCCCGCCCGAGGTCATTGTCTGCCCCTCACCCACTCCGATTGCCATGGCAAGCGGACGGTAAAATTTCAGCCACTGAGATCATGTTGGTTTCCTCCGGGTGCTCCAGTTTCTTCCCACAATGCTAAAGACATGCTGGCTAGGTGTACTGACCATGCTAAATTCTCCCTCAGTATACCCAAACAGGGGCCGGAGTGCAGCAACTAGGGGACTTTCACAGTAACTTCATTGCAGTGTTAACATAAGCCTACTTGTGACACTGATAAACACACTTTTAACTTTAAAATGTTTTATTTTAGCTCCTCTGCTTTTCATTGAGCAATTGGTTTCGCATATCAAGCCGTGTGTAGAATTGTATTCTATTAACTTTTTAATTTTATGTTTTTCAAAAGTAATGCTTCAGCTTTTAGTAAAACATCTATAAAAGGGCGAGGAACGTGGGGATTTTTATGCATTTCCTTTGCAGCCCAGTCTTAGTTTTTTCCCTCCCCTTACTTACTGTTACATCCTGTGCCACCAAAGCCAATGACAGTCTGACTGGTATGCTGACATCAGAAACAGCTTCAGAGAGTTAGGTTGAAACCACTGTATAAAAAAAGGAGACCTTGGTGCTTTCAGCTCTTTATTTATTCGCTGTCTTGGTCCATCTTTATTTCTGTGAACAGTTTGTACCAATTGAACGACAACCCGTGCGGACGGTTGTTTTAAACAGTCGCTTCAGGTGAGAGTGAATTTGCAACAACCTGAACAGAAATGACCACTGAAGTTGGATTCACTATGAACTATACATACCACAATTATTCTTCATATTCGGAGGATTACTATTGGGATTACATGCCTGAAGAAATCTGCCAATATGAGAATCTGCCTTATGTAAACATTGCTATCTCAGTTCTCTACTACCTGATCTTCATTGTTGGGTCAACGGGTAACATGTTTGTCATCTTGGTAATGATGTTCAAGGAGAGGAGGCGGAGGAGACTGGTGGACACTTTTGTGATCAACTTAGCCTTAGCAGACCTGGCCTTTGTCTTCACCCTGCCTTTCTGGGCAGTCTCTGCCAGCAACAACCACCTGTGGACCTTTGGCAGTGCCTTCTGCAAACTCAGCAGCTACATCGTGGCTGTCAACAAGTACTCCAGCATCTTCTTCCTGACCAGTATGAGCATTGACCGATATTTGGCCATTGTCAAGCTGGTGAACTTCAGGCACGTCCGAACCCAGAAGTATGCCTTGACCATCAGCTTAGTGATCTGGCTCTCCTCTCTGCTGCTGGCCATCCCCTCTGGCTACTTCCGAAAATCGGACCAAATGAACATGACCTATTGCTCAGAGGACACGAATTCTCTCTTTCTACGAACCTTCAACCTGACTGTCATCAACCTGACTTTTGTCCTGCCTGTTTTCATCATCCTCTTCTGCTACTGCTCCATCCTGGCCTCGCTGGCCCAACATTACAGCCACAGCAAAAAGCTCACCCAGAGGAGGGAAAACTCCGTAAAAATCGTCTTCGCCATCGTCTCGGCTTTCGTCTTATCCTGGCTGCCCTTTAACGTCTTCAAAACGATGGCCCTGTACCTGCAGTTCCGCAATGCTGACCTCTCTTGCTGGCCTGTGGTCAGCCGAGGCTTGGCCATCGCTTCCTGCATCGCTTTCCTGAATAGCTGCGTGAATCCCATCATCTACGCCTTCCTGGACCGGAATTTCAGGCAGAGAACCAGCTGGATGGGCGCCCACGTCTATGCGAATCTGGGAAGGAGAAGGAGCTACTTCAGCTCTGGCTCAGTGGTAACGGAGAGTAGCACAGCGACCAGGGTGTAGAGCTAAATTGCAGACTTCACGCAGCTTCAGACACTTGGACCTCAGGCAGACTGTCCAGTGTTGCACTTCATCTTGACAGTAAGTGGCATACAAACCGTGTTTGGACACTGTTGCACAATGTGGACTGCATCAACATGTACAATTATTGCCAAAAGAGCTTGTTACCAAAAGCTTTGACAAAGGGTCATCTGGACTCCAAAAGTCAGCTCTTTTCTCTCCTTACAGGTGATGCCAGATGTGCTGAGATTTTCCAGCACTTTGGTTTCCCCTTTGGTTTCAGATTCCAGTACCTGCCGTAATTTGCTTTTATTTGTGTACAATTGTTACCAAGCAGCAGATCTCTGTTAGACTGGTTTCAAAAAGAGAAAATGCTGGAAAATCTCAACAGGTCTGGCAATCTGCTGCCAGACCTGCTAAGATTTTAAAGCGTTTTCTCTTTTGGTTTCAGATTCCAGCATCCGCAGTAATTTGCTTTTATCCAATGTTAGATTGGCTTGTTCTGTAAACAGTAAAACAAAAGCATTTTTCTTCCAATGTTACCAGTGTGTCTGCGCCGCTTTTACCATTACAAATTGAATTGAATAAAAGTACCTTTCTTTCATTAAAGCAACTACTTCTCTCGGTCCTTTCTTTTTTGGTTGCATGTTTGAAACTGAAAGTTTTTTTTAGAAAAAGTGAACTAACAGATTGCGGAAGCTTGCAAGAAACACAAAACTTTAAGCACTGGTTTGACACAAACATGTCTAAGCAACAAATTCATTCACACTAGTTCCCTTTACAATAATAAGATAACTAGTCTAAAGAGTTAATGGAAGAAATCATTTATAATATAGATTAATATGACACGAAAGCCAATCACAAATCTCTGAACATGATACTAAACAAGCCGAGTACATTGCAAGTGGATTCATGTGTAATTGGACTTATAGTTGGCAAATGAATTATAATCCAGATAACCCATAAAATGATTAGTAAAGCAACAGTGAACCAAACAAGAAGCAAGCATGAGATGGAACAGTTGTACACCATTGTCAGGAAAGAGAGTGGCACAATAAGAAGTCTCACAACATCAGGTTAAAGTCCAACAGGTTTATTGGGGATCATGAGCTTTTGGAGCATTGCTCCTTCATCAGGGTACTCACCTGATGAAGGAGCAGCACTTCTTACTCTGCTACCCGAATCCAATGCCGGCATCCACATCAGAAAAGAGATTGGAGACAATTATAAATAAATCTATGAACAAGGTGACTAGCTACACTTTAAAAAAAAGTACTTATTTATTTATGATTTAAATGCAAGGAACTTGTCTAATTTTGGTGTGAAAAATGTCAGGATATGACCATCTACTATTATTTTCAGATGCAGAACAAAGGTGCAGAGTGTCAAAGACAACCTGAAGAATGTGGCAGTTGGCTCTGATGGGATTGGAGAGGTCCGGGTGGGGGGGGGAGGAGAGCTGGGGGGGCAGAAGGAACAAGATGGAAAGCGAGATTTTAGAAGTTGAAAAATAAAATATGTCTCGAGTAATAAAAACGGTTGACTGAGATGAAAAGAAGAAATGAAATAAAATAAATGGGAATGGTGAAGGTGGAGGGGAGAATTCAAGTTCTGAAGTTGTTGAACTCGATGTTCATTCCAGAAGGCTATAAAGTGTCTGATCGGAAGGTGAGGCCCTGTTCCTCCAGTTTGCATTGGGCTGCATTTGAACATTGCAAAAGGCCAAGGACAGACCTTTTGACTCCTGCTTGTGAAAGGACTGAAGGTGTTCTGAAAAGCAATCACCCAGTCTGTGTTTGCCCTCTCTGATGGAGAGTAGACCGCATTGGGAGCAGCAAATGCAATGGACCAGATTAAAAGAGCTGCATGTGAAGCATTGCTTCACCTGAAAAGAGTGTTTGGGCCCTGGGATGGTGAGCAGGGAGGAGGTAAAGGGACAGGAGTTGCATCTTCTACGATTGCGCAGGAAGATGCCATTGGCGGCGGGTAAGATGTTGGGTGTGATGGCCACGTGGACCAGGATGTCCCGGAGAGAATGGAGCCTGTGGAATGTTGACATGGGGAGTGAGGGGACAATGTTTTGAGTGGTGGCATCATGCTGCAGTTTACAGAAATGATGAATGATGATCCTTCGAATCCGGAGGCTGGTGGGGTGAAAAATGAAGACCAAGTGGACCCTATCCTGGGTTTTGGGAGGGAGGGGTGGAGGTGAGGCCGCAACTGGAGTACTGTGTGCAGTTTTGGTCACCTCATTTGTGGAAGGATATATTGGCCTTGGAGGGAGTGCAGAGAAGGTTCACTAGGCTGATACCGGAGATGAGGGGGTTAGCCTATGAGGAGAGATTGAATAGACTGGGTCTGTACTCATTGGAGTTTAGAAGGCTGAGGGGGGATCTTTTAGAGACATATAAGATAATGAAGGGGATAGATAGGGTAGAGATAGAGAGATTCTTCCCGCTTAGAAAGGATAGCAGAACTAGAGGGCACAGCCTCAAAATAAGGTGGTGGGGGGGGTGCAGTTTAGATCGGAGTTGAGTAGGAACTTCTTCGCTCAAAGGGTGGTGAATCTCTGGGATTCTCTGCCCGTTGAAGTGGTGGAGGCTACCTCGCTGAATATGTTTAAGTCACAGGTAGATAGGTTTCTGATAAACAAGGGAATTAAGGGTTATGGGGAGAAAGCAGGAAAGTGGAACTGATCCACTTCAGATCGGCCATGATCTTGTTGAATGGCGGGGCAGGCTCGAAGGGCTAGATGGCCTACTCCTGCTCCTATTTCTTATGTTCTAATATGGTTGAGAGCCCTGTCAACCACAGTGGATGGTTTAGAAAGAAGGAAGACCTATCAGCAGTGCCATTTTGGAAAGAGGCATCATCAAAACTGATGAGGCAGAGGCAAAGGAACTGAGAAAATGGGATGGAGTGCTTACAAGATGTAGGGTGTGAACAGCTGTCATCAAGGTAGCTGTGAGAATCAGTTAGCTTGTACTGGATACTGATGGACTGTCCATCACCGGAAATCGAGACAGAGAGGGCAAAGAAGGGAAGAGGAGTGTCACAGGTTCCTTCCTAAATCTTCCTAAGGCTGCATGGTGGCACAGTGGTCAGCACTGCTGCCTCACAGCATCAGGGATTTGAGATCAATTCCTGGCTTGGGTCACTATCCATGCAGAGTCTGCACATTCTCCCCATGTTTGTGTGGGTTTCCTCCGGGTGCTCTGGTGTCCTCCCACAGTCTGAAAGACGTGCTGGTTAGTTCCACTGGCCATGCTAAATTCTCCGTCAGTGTACCCGAAAATCCCCTAGAGTGGCGAGTAGGGGATTTTCGCAGCATTTTCATTGCAGTGTTAATGTAAGCCTACTTGTGACATTAATAAATAAACTTTAAATAAAACAGTGAAATTATAATGTGGGATTAGGAGGCGAAGCAAGGGGAAAATAAAGTTGAGCTTAACTGACTGTTTTTTACTCCTATAACAAAAATTGCTTGTAATATTGTCGGTTGCGTAAATGTTTATTTAACCCATTATAAACTTGCAAGTGTTTTGATTTGCTGCATTGAAAACCTTTATTTCTGGACTGGACTGCACAAGGACAAAGACAAGGACTGCAGCTTTTGTCTATTATTACAAAAACACAGTGATACAACTGCAATTGTAGGCAGTGAGATGCGCTGGTAAGGAGTGAGCACTATTTGGTTCAGTCCCTTGACTCAACCATCCTTCCTGCATGTCTGATCAATGTTTTGCTGATACTTTTCAAAAAAGATCCACTGCAGGAGCAGCTGGCAGGTAGAAAAGCAAAGATAAGACAAAATACAATGGATGCTGGAAATCCAAAAACAAAACACTCAGCAAGTCAGGCATCATCTATGGAGGGAGAAATAGCATCGACATTTAGGTCAATGACTCTTCATCAGATAACCAGGGCAACCAGACACCTGTCATATTTCAGCCGCTATCTCTACTGAAAGAAATTGACACCCAGAAATGTTGGAATTCTGTGGCAGCAAACTTGCCACTCAAGCCATCTGGGGGGAGGCGGTACTGGAGTGTTCACTCTCTCATTTCCAGGGCTGGAGACTGGTGCTACAAAATGGCTACCGATCTCTCCAAACAGCAAATACTTACTTTTGGACTCAATTCTCATTTCTAACCTATATGAGTGTGTATGTATGTGCTTCATCACTTTTCTTGCATTAATTAGCTGATAAATTCATTCTTTCTTCAACTCAAGAAAGTCTGATTAAATTGGCTCCATTTACAACCTGAACACTGGACTAGGAAAAGGAATCCCAGAAGGAAATGGATCATTTTTAAATTAATCTTTTTGTAACCATGTGAGGAGGGGGTGGTTTAACTAAAGAAAGGGAGCTGGTTCATTATTCCACACCTTCGAGAACAAATTAGGGGAACCTCGCCTGGGACTGGGTGTAACAGATAAAGAAAGAACTTGGGTGAGGTAAGTGGGTGGACAGGATGAGGTATGGGCAAAGAAGAAGGGCAGATTAAGAGGTAGGGTGGGTTAGATAAATGGGTAAGGGGATAGGGTGGATAAAGGCATGGGTAAGAGGTGAGCATGGCAGGTAGGGGGTGGCAGGTGGTGGGGGTGGCAGGTGGGGGGGAAATGGCAGGTGGGCTGTGGTGGGTGATTGAGCACATGGCCTGAGGGTTAGGATTAAGTTTTACCCTGTTTAACAATTCCTGGGTAACATTTCCAGGTAACTTCAGAACTATCTTAAGTTTCTTACTCTATCTCAGAGATAGGGACTTTTCTGAAGGGTCCTGGCAAGTAGGGGAATTATCCAGCAGAAGTTCAAATTTCCTGGGCAAGTCACATGGAGTTCTTGTGCTGGGACTTCCGAGGTGTTCCATGACACATCTTCTGGGTTATTCCGGTGACCAGAAGTGCCAATTAAACTGCATCCAATGTTGGACGGTTGAAATGATTATAAAAACTAGAGTATTATGAACAAAATAAAAAATCAAATTGACTCATTCTGTAAGTTCAGAAGTTCGCTGTGGTCTGAGTGCAGCTTTGGAAAACCACCAAAACTAAAATGACTCATCCATACCTTGAGATTGGAAGACTCCAGGTCTGAGATTTGAAAGAAAAGGTCTCCAAGTTACTGTTACACAAAGCATTTTCAAAAAAAACCTTGTAAAATATAATTGGCAAGGCAGATGAGAAATATAATCCAAACTACATCATGTCAAGGATTCATTCATCTGTGCTCTGCCCAAAGGCAGGTCCTTGGCTTGATGTTTGCTGATGTGTCATTCTGTGCCAGTTCTTTGGCAGTTTGGTCAGTGGCAGTTTGCTATTGCCTTGCCACTCTCGAGGGTAGGGCAAGGGGGCAGGCTGCAAATCTACATCAAAGAGAGCAGAAATGGAATCCATGCCTTCAAGCATTAATCTGAACCACACCCAGCCTGTCTTGCCAACTCAGCTAACCAGCCCCTCTGTTGAGAATATTGAAATCCAAAGCAACTGCCAAAAAAAATCATATAATTGGAGAAATAAAATCTATTTTGAAGTCAGACAGTAGATTTTTTTTCAGTTGTGGGAGAAATTAGATGCGTATATTTCCATCTCCACAGTTCTTTGTTTCAGAAACTCTCCAATAATTCCAACCAAGTATTTTAGTGCTATTTGCTAATCACTTTTCTGTAATGTGGAGGTGCTTGCGTTGGACGGGGTGGGCACAATAAAAAGCCTCACAACACCAGGTTAAAGTCCAACAGGTTTATTTGGTAGCACGAGATTTTGGAGTGTTGCTTCTTTATCACTCACCCGATGAAGGAGCAGTGCTCCGAAAGTTCGAGATACCAAATAAACCTGTTGGACTTTAACCTGGTGTTGAGAGAGTTCTTACTGTTCCCACTTTTCTATAAGTAATGTCATTCATGTGCTTTCTGAGCACAAACAGAGTTACTAAGAAAAAAAGGGGGTGACATTAGTCTGCATCAGCAATGCGAAATGGATTTTGTGGTAAAGTGGCAGATGATTTTCAGATGAACACAAGAACACAGACACACAAGCAGGAATGCAAAGGTGAGGATTCTCCTGCCTAATACAAAGAGGCCAGATATCACCTCCACTGCTCTTCTGGCTGATTTCAGTTATCTCAACACAGATTGAGGTTGCAAACAAAGAAGCCTCCTGATTACAATTACCCACTGCTATCATATTGCATTTCACGATTGAGATATCAAGATTGAATCACAGTGATTTAGTTTTGAAAATTTCAAAGATTATATTTTTGTACATATTTGTTAAGATCTTCTTCACTAGCCCCCTCCCCCCACCCCACCCAACTCCCCATCCCCCATTCCTATTTGGGTGCCATATATTGCCCATTCCCATCTCATCACCGTGCTGCTATTCAATCAAAGGAGCACCCAAGCAATCTAATCTCATGGAGAACCGTCTGACTCTCAGTGCCAACTGTTAAGAGGTGTCTATGAATGTTACACACTGACTTGCTCTTTGATGCTCTGTTCTTGTCCATCAAACCTCAAGGTCTCTGCTCCCTTTGCCTTGATCTCCCTAATTAATTGGAAAAACCCTCGGAATTAGTTCAGGAAGGAAATGTGGATTATCTTCTCACTCCCTGGAACAGAACATCCATACAGCATTGCACTGTATCATAATTCCACCTGTTGTTAAGGGACTTAAATTAAAAAAAAAACAACTTCAGGGATAAACTTTAAAGCCAAATATGAGTTCAAGAATATAACTCCTGGATCTCTATCCTTCAGAGTTCCAATGAATTGCAATGGGAAGATGTTACCAAAAGTGAAAGGAAAATATTTAATATGAACATGTTTGCAAAGCTATGATAGATTTGTCCCATTTTGTATCATTGTGTCAACTTAGGTCCAAAACAGAATTTATAAATCACTTTTTTTGTGACAATAGTGATCCTGCCTGTGCTGAAGCAGCAAATGTTTAACATTCATTAATGTCAATTTCATAGTCCTTCCTAACAAAAGTGAAAATAATACTATCTACATATTTGAAGCTTTAACTCTACTACTCCCAAGCACTTTTCTCCCGCTCTGTTGGCAACACAATAAGCAACAATAACAGAACAGTTTTGGAAGAATTTACACTGCAAATCCTAAATAGTACAAGCAAAATTCATATTTCTAAACCTCTTTGCACCCAATTTAATTGCAGGCATGTAGAATGTATAATACATTGAATATCACATTTAACTGTTATTCTTAAGTCACCCTCACATATATTTTAAACAAATTTAAATGCACCCTTAACATTTTGCTTCACTTATGCCTGTCAGAATGGTTTGTATTCTAGTACTTGTTTCAGTGCTGGTACAATGCTAATCTTGTATTTTGTTACATGTTGCGTTTGTAATAAGCATAGATGTGCACAGCATTCACAATGTGTGCTGTGCTTTTGTTTTAAACGTATACTTCGGCATTTGCCATGTACACTACGAAGTCTCACAACACCAGATTAAAATCCAACAGGTTTATTTGGTAGCAAAAGCCATTGGCTTTCCGAGCGCTGCTCTTTCAAAAGACTTCTTACTGTGTTTACCCCAGTCCAACGCCGGCATCTCCACATCGTTTGCCATGTACACCAGATATTGCAAATAATGTCCTTCTATTTTATTTGAATGATGTGTTGAAAGAGATCAGTAAGACAAAACAGCAGTCACCACAACCGCGGTGACGTGAATATTTCGCAGGTGGATTTCTACCACTAAATAATCTTTTGTAAATGTTATTTCAGCTGGTGAAAAGTTAGGACTGTAATCGCGACTCATCAGGTCAAAATGATTCTTTTTGTAAATTCTGATGTATCATGACACAGTTCTTTTTTATATTTATTAACGATAGTGAAAATAGGTTTCAGTCAGATTCTGTGAGGGAAGAGAAATGGTATACCCCGGACTAACGACTGTGCAGAAGATAGCCACACCGTAGTTGAACTTTTCTTTTAAGGATGAGATTTCTTTTAAAAAATGTATTTGATAATAAAGATTTGCTTGTGAACCACTGCCATCACACTGTGTTAATCAAATTATTGTAAAGATCAAGGCAGAATCAATTTAATCTTATAAATTAATTAGAGCATTTCCTTGACCATAAAAGTATTCAATGCAATGGCGATGTTGCTTGAAATGCAACCATCCTTAAAGGGCATTTTTAAAATTATCAGCAGGATATTTCTGCAAGGGACTCGATAAGTAACGAAAAAAAGATTTAATTGTCTTCCGGTAGAAGATTTGCTTACAGCTTTACTATTGAAGTTTAGTTTGTGGTGTTAGATCTTCCAGTCTGTCAGTCAGTTCTTTTGCCGATGTTTTTCCTTTGATCTTCAACAATCGAACATCACCTCCAACATTAATCTCTCACAATCATCACTGGGGCAAAACTGCTTTATACTGAACCTTGCCTGCATTTAACACATCAGCAAGCTTACACTGGACTTGGCACTACCTGTGTAATTCAGTCATTCCAGGAACTCAACCACCAACACCAATATAAAAGCACCAGTCACGAGCAAATGAAGCAGCAGTGTACTTTGATTTACAATATTATCTTGCCTTTATGAAGAAATGGAAAAAGTGTCATCGCTTTTTCACGAAGGCGTCAGTTTTAACGTTGGCTAATGCAAATCAATTTTAAATCTGTCACCAACATCTCACGGAAAGCTTTTTTGTATATGAATCTCGTAAGCAATCTACTTTCTCAATTTTAGGTAAAAGATTCCATGACAATTTTGTGTCCTAACCAATATTTGTCTCTCAAAAAAATCCCTAAAGCTGATATTTCTTTATTTCCTCGCTGTGTGCAAATTGGCTGCCTCGTTTCACACACTATAACAGTGATTATCTTTCATCTTGGTTTGCAGAGCATTTTGTGACATCCTGAGATTGTGAAAAAGTGCAATATCTTCTTGCTTTTAAAGCCTGAAGCAATTGGAAAATTTAAGTAAAAATAGGAACACAGAAAATAACGTCTGGAATTCTGCGACCTCGCCCACATCTGGGATTCCCCAGTCCCGCTGCAGAGAATGGAGATTTGGCTGAGCGCCTAATTCTTCATTCTTGCTGGCAGGGGTGTCCGGCTGGAGGGGACCGGAGAATTCCAGCCATCACTTTGTGTTTTGCCAGCGCAATTTTCAACAGTGCCTTCAGGTACATTAAAATTTCAACTTTAAAATTCAATTAATATATATTTTTTAAAAATTAATGAGCTGAAATGTGGGTTTAGTTTGAATTCGGTGCTTGATGCCCTCCTGCAGCTGGAAACCAGGAGTTGAAGCCAGAGAAAGGAACTACTTAAAATCTCTACAAGTGCTCATTAAAAAAGTTGTGCAGTATTTTGGTGGCCAACACTTTGACTCATGCACTCTCCTAACAATAACTTGTGAGTAACTGTTTGCAAGAAAATGCAGCATTGATGTTGACACCAAGCACCACTTTATCACTTTATGTCCATTGCTGCTGAAGCTGTGTAGAGGACTTCTGAAGTGCACCAGAAGTTTTTTTTTTGGGACACTTCTGTCCAAACTTCATCAGCATTTAAGCAAGACAGCCTGGAAATTATCAGAGAATTCAACTGAAAGGAAATAATGATGTGCTGCTCCATTTTATTGGACACATATGAAAAGAGTCAACAGAAGAAGTGTTTGGGCATCTTGCTATGCACCCCCCCCCCCCCCCCCCCCCCCCGCCACCACCACCTCCCCTCCCCCCACCCTGTCCTGAAACGAGGAATAAGAGATCAGGCAGAGCAAAATGACAGGAAGGTGAGAAGGTTCTTTCCACTCCACAAATACAGGCAACTCCTCCTCCATTAATACCTCGAGTGCCACATCTGAGAACCTGCGCCAGCGTGCTACTTGGGTGGCAACCAGAGCAATTCATAATCTTCAGCAGAATTGGGTGCAAGGACTCTACAAAACTGCTCCACCAAAATTGTGACTAATCAGCATTCGAATTCTGAACCTAGTGGTTTCTTGTTTAGTACCTCGGTTAAATTCTAATGATGTGTATCAGCAATGAAGACCAAAACAATGTGGTAAACTCGGTCTTTCAAACAGGCGTTGTCTTCTTTTCACTCAACCCATTTAATGCCAGTTTCCACCCTTTAGCAAATTAACCCCAAACTGTTCACAGATTAAGTCTTGTGATGCAATGGGTAACATCCCTGCCACTGAGCCGGAAGCTCCGAGTCCCACCTTGACAGTCCTGTGCGTTCATGCAGTGGCCTCATAACAGGTTGAACATGTCAACCTGCAAACCTTTCCAAAACACTGGCGGTATCATAGAATCATAGAATTAATTTAGCATGGCCAGTCAACCTAACCTGCACAACTTTGGACTGTGGGAATAAACCGGAACATTGGAGGAAACTCACACATACAAGGGGAGAATGTACAAACTCCACACAAACAGTGACCGAAGCCAGGAATCGAACACGTGTCCCTGGCGCTGTAAGGCAGGAGTGCTAACCACAATGCCACCGTGTCGTCCTGTAAGAGTGGCAGAGATTCTTGGTCAGCCATGTGGCCTCACGCTACAAATCTCTGGCAACTGTTGACTTGTTCTAGTGCACCACTGGGTGCGGGAAGAGAACTGGAATAATTCATAGCATCAAACAGAAATTGATTGGAATAAATTGAATTTTAAAACTATCACAATGTAATGTCGCTATCATATGATGAAAGCATAACAGGGACAGAATTAAGAGTCCTCAGTCACTTGTCTTTCTTGCAGATGCAATGCTTGATAATCCTGCTTTGCTTTATTATAGTGTGAATACTACCCTCTAAAGTTAACAAGTGACACTGCATCCCTTTACACCACTTGTAAATAGATATTGCTAATTAAATACCTGTGCTTGCTGGAGTTTAAAAGACTGAGGGGTGATCTTATAGAGACACATAAGATAACGAAGGGGCTAGATAGGGTAGAGGCAGAGAGATTCTTTCCACTTAGAAAGGAAACAAGAACTAGAGGACGCAGCCTCAAAATAAGGGGGTGCGGGGGGGTCAGTTTAGAATAGAGTTGAAGAGGAGCTTCTTCCCTCAATTCTCTGCCCATTGAAGCGGTGGAGACTACCTCATTGAATATGTTTAAGTCACAGGTAGATAGATTTCTGATCGATAAGGGAATTAAGGGTTATGGGGAGCAGGTGGGTAAGTGGAACTGAATCACTTTCAGATCAGCCATGATCTTATTGAATGGCGGGGCAGGCTCGAAGGGCTAGATGGCCTACTCCTGCTCCTATTTCTAATGTTCTTATGTTCTTAAATGTCTTCATTTGTATAAAATTATATTGAGGCTGGAATTAAATGCTCCTTGCTGGCATTATCCTTTATTTCATCAGTGCCTGAACTGTTTTCTTTGTTCAGTCAGGACTATTTGAGTACAATGTATCATAAAATTTGCTTCACCAGAATCATTCACACAGAAAAACATAATACTTAAGCAAAATATTGCTCATACTTTCAGCCAGGCCTAAAAAGTTTGTGTCTAATATCCACAACTGAATTTTGAAAGGATTCACATTATTAATGGTTTTTTTTCTCTGCTTCCCAGTGGTGTGTGAATAATTTGCTTCATCTGCAAAGACCAATTTACATTTTTTTGTAAAATGTTGGTGATTTTCTCCCTTTTCTGGAGTCTTCCCATGCCTGGAGTTTTCCCTGACCAAATATTAAATGCGGCAAAGCCACAGGAAACACCAATGTATGCAAGAGATTGGGCGACGAGTAAATTGTGAGTCTCTCTGGAACTCCCTCATCCCTTGAATGAATTTTTGAAGACTACGCTGTTTAAAAGTTACTGCGTTCATGTTGACCTGTTGCCTACTCATGCCACCTAGTGGCTAATTACACAAAAAATAGTCTTAATGAGTTTAAATAAAAAAGATTGCAATTAATCTCAAAGTATCACATATCAAATTGAGCGTTTGCCACATTTTACAATCACATAAGGTCAGCCGAGGTAATTTTTTTTAGGAAATTTTCTGAGGTTGACTGAAGGTATTCACAGAACGGAGGAACATTATGTTTTCATCGCAAAGAATGCCAGTGTGCGGAGAAATGGAAATTAAATTTAATGCAAACAATTGTATCATACAGTAAAGAAAAATAGATGATATATATATATAACTATGGATGAAAGGTTATCAGGGCAAGTGGAAGATGGAGTTCAGGCCGCAATCTGATCAGCCAAGGTCTCACTGATTGAGGAATGGCTGGAGGGGCCGAATGGTCTACCCCTGCTCCTAATTCATATTCCCCTTATGTTATTTAATATGCTGAACATGTCGAACCAATGCAGAACAACAAGTATTTAAATAAATACAACGCTAAATTATATAGGGGGGATTTTTCCTGTTACGCCCGCCACGGGAATTGAAGCAGGCAGGGGGAGAGTGGACCATGACCGAGGTCAGTTGACCTCGGGTGGGATATTCCGGTTTTGGGGCGAAAGCGGCTGGAACAGTAGAATGCAAATCAAAGGATGCCGTCAAACTGTGTTGTGCTCTGGGTCAGACCACACCTTAATTATTGTGCTCAGTCTGATCACTGAGACTAAAGGGGTGCATTCAAACACTAGAGGGAGCACGAAATACAGGTGACTGACCCATAGCGGGTAATTGTAACTGTCAGAAACAGTTGCATTAGGATCAGGTGGGAAATTAAAAAGATGTTAGACCCTAATCCAGCCAGCTTTAAGGAGAGTTGAACCTGTGGTGAGGGATGGCTGGTAACCTGGCAGATTTCACCATGCTGAAAGCAGAGTCCCCAGTGCCCATCAGAGACATAATCCTCCCAAAACTGAACCCCACCTTAACTCTTCCACTTGACTGCTCAAACCTGACCCCTCAGGGCCAGCCCATCCCAAACTCCCAACTCCACATCTGGTGACTGGGGTGGAGGGTTGACTGACCTGGTCTCAGGAGTTGGTTCCTCAGTTAAATAAGACTGCGTGCTCTGCCCAGCCTTCTCTCCCACCACACTAATCCTCCCTGCATGATCCCGAACCATCTCATCACCACACTCACATCCTCTTGAGATGGTCTCTTTGGGTGCTCCCTTTGCCCTCTTCTGACCCAGGATCTCATTCGTGACTTTGAACTAACAAAGTGATCAACTTCTGGAATACACTTCCGGACAGCCTCATGTAAGAATAGAACCTGAGATCATTTAATGGTATAGTTCTCAAGGAATCAACAGAGATGGAGTGAATGGCCTTCTTCATTCATATAATCTTGTTAAACTGATAGGACTACATGTTTAATTTCCACAAAGCTTCTCCTGAATCCTAGCAGTTGATTAGAAGACCCTGGGGAAATGATAGTCGTTAACATTGTTTCTCTAGAGGTTATGCTGAGTTCAGAGATCCCAGGAACACACTGGATAATTCTAACGGCTAATTTTTTTTGACTTTGAGGCAGTATCGATTTTGCCTCTCTGACATGTCTGACAGTTTTGAAGTTTTACGCGAGTGACTTTGACCTTACTTCATGCGAAAGTCAGTCACAGAGAAAATAGGCGTCAGCTTGTAAAAGCTTAATTCAATCGAATACAACTATTAATTATGTTTACAGTTTTAAAATTAAAGTTTGTTATTTTCCAGTGAGGGTGATATTGTAATAGTACCATAGGCTGGATTTTATGCCCCACCCCGCCATACACACAGTGGCGCATTTGAAGGCGGGAGGGGGACAGGCTCATAAAATAAAGTGGCCTTTCCACTACACCCACACTGCCTCTGGTGTTACATTGAGTGGAAAATAATTCAGGCAGCATATTTGACCTTAGGCCTTAGGCAATTAATAGTCACTTAAGGGCCTTATTTCACCTCTGTTCCTCTTTTACCTGTGGCAGCTTTCACCATGCTGGCACTGCAGCTTTCTGGGCAAACTTGCCGTCAAAGGGTCCAGACAGCTGGCGACCGAGGAGGTTATTTGATCTGACTGTCTGCTCCTCTATTGCGGCTGGATGTTCCTGGAGAAGGAGCTTGCAGTGTCCATGGGCACCACTAGGATCTTCCGTGCTCACTGGGAACTGTAGGGACTGGAGTGTGTCATTAACCCCTTTCGTCACCTTTTGATTTGATGCTTTAAGTTTAATTCACAGATTGTTTTTGTTTTGGATGCCCCCTCACTCCGCACCTTAAAGGGGCCACCCTCCTTGCTTTGTCCCTCAGTTTATTTAAATTAGTTTAATTTGTTTCACCGGAAGAATGACACTGCATTTTCCACTTCTGCTAACCTGACTGGTCCAAACTCCCAGGGTGGGATTTTCTGATTGCCCTTGCCCCAAGCCCGGAAATTCAACCCGAGGTCAACAGACCTTTGCACGGTCCTGCCTGCTATGTGGCAGGCGGGATAGGAAATTCCCTAGACTCAGCTTTAAGTCTAACCTCTATCATTTCTTCCTCCTGAGGGACTGCCTTTAGTCTCAGCAGTGACCACTGTTCAAAGCTGGCTCTGTTGGAACACAGTAAGAAGTCTTACAACACCAGGTTAAAGTCCAACAGGTTTATTTGGTAGCAAACGCCACTAACTTTCGGAGCACTTGCTGTTCCTTCGTCAACCTGACCTGTTGGACTTTAACCTGTCGGAGATTGCCTCCAGATACAACTGTGGGGGAGCTTAGGGAAACTAATTTTAATTGCTGATCAGTGCCCCAATCTCTGTGGGATCCAGACTTCTTACTGTGTTTACCCCAGTCCAGTGCTGGTGCCTCTACATCATGGCTGTTGGAACTATATATAGACAGCAAATAATTGCTGCCTCACAGCATCAGGGACACAGGTTCAATTCTGGCCTCGCACATTTTCCCCATGTCTGCATGGGTTCCCTCCTGGCACTCCGGTTTCCTCCCACAGTTTAAAGATGTGTCGTTTGGACGGATTGAACATGTTAAATTGCCCTTTAGTGTCAGGGGATTAGCAGGGTATATGTTTGGGGATAGGGCCTGAGTGAGATTGTTGTTGGTTCAGCATTGATGGGCCAAATGGCCTCCTTCTAGGGATTCTATGATTCCACACACAGACTATATAAGAGAGCTGCTGACCAATCAAATTGGCTGGCTGCCCTTTAGGGTGGGACTTCCTCCTGGATGGAGGCGGAAGTCCCCACTCTGAAAGCATTCGAACGTTATTGCAGAGCAGCTGGGTTGGGGAACGGGGGTGGTGCAGGTTCAGGAAGAGAGGACTGGTAAAATCCAGCCCCATTTTTGGGCCAATCTGGATTCTTAATTTCATGCTTCTGGTCTTGGTATTTTGAACTATGCTTAAAACGTTTCATCTGAGTGGCTTCTTCTGAGTTCTTTTCAGCTTTCTAAAGCAGTAAGTTGTTGAGCCATGTTACCATGCTTATTACTACAACAACAACCTTCTACAGCCGAGACCAGGGGCGAGATCTAGCAGCCCAGTTCGCCATGGGCACAAATCCCGCTACGGTTGCTAAATCTCACAAAAGGGTCAAAACGGGATGTGCACCGGAGAGATCTCGATTTGAGATCTTCCCTGTCGCCTACAGGTGGTGTGGTCAGGTTCATGCCTTTGCAGACTTGTATCACTTTTAATAAGTATTAATATTATTGAATGGTTTTACGCCACAGCAACCAGTCACATTGAATCCTCCACCACCTATCTCCCGAATCCCACCACCACCACCAACAGCACCCCCCTCCCCCCCACCCATCATCACCCACTCAACCCAACCCCCCAGCCTGGTGGCATAGTGTTACACTGGCGCAAATCACAACTGTTTTTTTTTTGAAAATGAGTCGTGATGGCCACCTGGGTCGTGAAGGCGCCTGGGGCATCTGAAGGAGGGGTTTTGAAGGGGGAAATGCCAGCAGGGATCTGGCAGTGGGTAACCTTTTTCTAATGTGGGGGTGGGAGGGGAAAGGATTCGATCACAGCAAGGGAGGAGGCAACCGGGAGAGCCCCGATTACAACAAGTGGGGGAGGGGGGTAGGGAATGCCATCAATGGCAGGGGAAGGGGAGGACGATGGCTGAGAAGGGGGATACTGCCTCCAGATACTGCTCTGGGGGAGCTTGGGGAAACTAATTTTAATCGCTCATCAGAGCACCCGTTGAAGACAGAGCCCCAATCTCTGTGGGATCCAGCCTTGCCAGCTTTATCCTGCCAGAGCGATGGCATCAACCATGCCCCCCAAGTGCCAGAGAATCAGGGTCTGAAAATATTGACTGTATCCCTTGAGAGAAACACATTGGTTTGCAGTCAGACCCTGACACTGTAGCAGTGTTTGGAAAAATAACTTCTGTCCCAGATCATTTCACCCAACTGGTCTATTCCACACAAGGCTATTGAAACTTTAACATGGAAAAGTGTTTCAAGGTTCTTCACAGAGGTGTAACTTGTATAAAGACAAATACGGCTCTGGGCTCAATCTCAGGCCTATACTTGCCCAAGACTCTCTTCCCAGGAAAGGACTTTACATTCCGTGTCAACAACACTGCATTAGGAAGATTAAAAGCCCTGCTTTACCAGGGAACCCTGTTGGAAATGCATATTCTTGGGGTGTGACGCCAAATCTGGATTCAGCCATGATTCCCTCTCTACGCACCCTCCCCCAGACACACATAGGAACAAGCCTGTTGACATTCACTATAACAGTGTAGGCAGGAAGAATAACCACTGGGGCAACATCCAGGGAAGCAGCCAGTACCTAAGGAATATTCCCCATTCAGGAATCAAAACATAGAGGTGAGACAAGGGCAGGGAGAAATATCAGCGAATCACAAAGGTTTAGAAAAATGCCATCCTTCACCTGAAATTCAATCAGTCATTTGAAGCAGTTTACAGTGTAGATTGCTGGATCTAGATATGGACACCATCAGTTATGACATGAGATGAATTGTTGGTATATTGTATTGAAGCTTATTTAACCTTTTACTCTTTCAGCTCACCTTGTGCAATAGTGCAACCCATCTGGCGGGGATTGTAGAAATGGCAATACCGGTGGGGTGTGTACTCCATCATTCAGACCTGAAACACCCTGTGCTTTATCTCTGAGCCTTATTACGTTAACTGATCTCTACTCAGTGTTACAGGAATTTTAATTGACTTCAATTTTACCAGGCTGAAGGGAGGAAGATCACCCATTGCTCCCATACTGATTGTTAGATTAATCAGTGCTGAACATTGTACAGTTACATTAGATAATCATAGAATAGAATCCCTACAGTGTTGAAGGAGGCCATTCAGTCAACTGAGTTTGCACCGACTCCAACAGAGCATCCTACCCAGGCCCTATCCCCGTAACCCCACGTATTTACCCCACTAATTCCCCCTAAGCCACACATCCTGGGACTATGGGAGGAAATCGGAGCACCTGGAAGAAACCAACACACAAATGGGGAGAATGTGCAAATTCCACACAGTCACCCAAGGCTGGAATCGAACCCGGGTCCTTATTGCTGTGGGGCAGCAGTGCTTAACCACTGTGCAACTGTGTCACCTGTCTAACAGCTGGATCAAGTAGCCCGCCAGTGCTTGACGTTTAGGATGACTTTGAATAGATTGGCTTTTTGAGCGAGTTGCCACACCCATAAAAGACAGGAATGTGTCCAATGGCAAATCTCTAGCAACTCACTCGAGTGGACAATGAATTCTGTGTTGACCCTAGACGGTGAGATTGGCTGTTAGATGTGTCAAAGCTGCCTTTGGAGGTTGAATTGGGCAAAACAAGGATTTTCTTTGCAAATCCTCACACTAAAAATTGTTTTCAGACTTTAAGATTACAAATGTCAGTTTGTAGCTTTATTTAGATTTACTGAGAAATGACCTAGGATTGACTGCCAAGGTCTGTTTTAGTTCTTACTCAACTGATCTGGCAATGGTAACTCTTCAAAGTGAAAATAAAGGACCTAACAGTTGTGTTATTTCTCAGCTCAATGTGGTACTATCAAAAGGGGCATCTAAACTTCCTTTCCTTTCCATGTTACGAACCTATATTTGTAGGTGATGATATTCACTCTCTAGCAAAGTGGCGCTGATCATAGTGAACATGAGAATTACAAGCACTACCAACTCATTTCATGACATCTTGTAGTAATGTCAATGAAATGAAAATTTTGATCTTATTCAACCTGGAAATCTCAGCTTGGAATTAATATTTTTTGAGAATGGTCAGATTTCTAGCCAACTTTAGGAATTATTCTTAGACCGGTTGCATTTATTTGGAATCGGGAGAGATAACCTCTGAAGCACAATCAAAACTGGTCAGAAATTGGAAAAGTGGCATAAACCTAAATGAATGAGAATTGGACCGATTCAGAACAATCTGTTTGAACTAAACACTGTGATTAGGGAGGTTGTCAATCTTGTGCTGGGCAGTAAGATAAACATGGGGGCGGCACCCCATGACACCCCCCTGCTGCCACCCCCCACACCCCCCCACCCCCCACACACCCCCACCACCGCCCACCCCCCACCCCCACCCCATCCCCCACCCCCACCATCCCATTATAAAAGACATCCAATTTTCATTCCATTACTTTCATGCAGTGGCGCGGCACAGTGGCACAGTGGTTAATACTGTTGCCCCACAGCCCAGGGACCTGGGTTCGACTCCCGGCTTGGGTCATTGTTTGGAGTTTGTACGTTTTCCCGTGTCTTCGTGGGTTTCCTCCGGGTGCTCGGGTTTCCTCCCACATTCTGAAAATCGTGCTGGTTAGGTGCATAGACTCGAACAGGCGCCAGGCTGTGGCGACTGGAGGAATTTCACAGTAACTTCATTACAGTATTAATGTAAGCCTTACTTGTGAATAATAAATAAATAAACTTCATAAACTTTAAAATTTATCACATGGTTTCCTGAACACAACGTCTAGAATGAGATAGAAATCAGAATCAGAATCACTGGTGCTAATTCCCAATGGAACACTGAAGCTAATTGTACTGTACCTGCTCCTTGTTGGCCATGATGATACCTGGCTTTGCTGACAGAAAGGTTTTGGGTGTTTATTAAATTGCGACTGGAGCTTATTAGGTCAAAGAATCCCTACAGTGCATTAGAAGGCCATCAAGCCTTTACCAACAACAATCCTACCCACACCCTACTCCTTTAACCCCACAGATTAACCCTGCTAATCCCCTGACACGAAGAGTCAATTTAGCATGGTCAATCAACCAAACCCGCACATTTTTGGAGTGTGGGAGGAAACCAGAGCATCCAGAGGAAATCCATGCAGACACGGGGAGCATGTGTAAAGTCCACACAAGCAGTGACCCAAGACCGGAGTTGATCCTGGAACCCTGGCCCTGTGAGGCAGCAGTGTTAACCATTGTGCCACAACTGATCATAATTGTCTTACGGTACATCAATATACAGAAAGAAAATTAACATGTTTCCTGTTATTAAAAAAATTGGAAGCTCTTTTCACAGTTTTGGAGAGTAAGTGCAATATCTGATTGAGTAATGGTATGTACGTTTATGATAGCCCCCACAATCAGTGTGCTTCACTTGTTCTGTAAGGCTGATCTGAAAATGAACAGCAACAGTGACACTTCAATATCGGTAAGTCAGGAATGGATCAAAGGTATATTGAGCCATAGTTCCTGTTCCTGTCGGCTATCTAATAAGCCCGGTTGAAAAGTGTATGCCTGTGCAGACATTGGTTGAAGACTAGATTTGAATTAGTCTGTGATGTCCTCTCCGACCTCTTTGCTTAGAGCTTGTGTTTGAAGGGTGACCCAACTGGTCTCGAAACTAAAGAAATTGTAGCCTGCCCACAGGACACTGCCTTCACAGGCGAAGGCAACAAATGAAGAGACACAAAGGATATCTGAAATATCAACATCCCTTTTAGACAGTGGACCGATGAAAAGAGTTTGGAAGAAGAATTTTTTCAAAAATGAATAAATGTATTAAATTACCAAGAAATAAAAAGATGACGGTCTTACCTTACAGGAGGATTTGTGTCCAATTTCCCACTGAAGCAAACGCTGTATGTGTTTATCACTAATTAATATGAATCACTATCTGAAGCATTACAAATGCCAGCCAGTGCTATGGGTAAAGGTAGAACTGAAGGCAACTAAGTTATGAGGTTCCCTACGGCAGTGCCTCCCTTTTTTAACTTGCAAAGCTCTGTTTCGATGGTAACAAAAATGCTCATGGTCCAATCAAGACCCCTACAGACAAGTTTCTCCTTTTCTGTACAGATTCAACTGGAAATATTTGATTGACGGTGAACTCTTGAACCTTTTAATATCTGTCTGCATCAGTGAAACAAACTGATTGGCAAATACTCATTTCAGCTCTAACCTGTGCTGCTCACTGCAGGGTTCCCACACAGTAAAACGACCATCCGAGGACAGCTATTAATCAGCACAGGAAGTGGTGAAAACCAATGAGCCCTCCACAAACTATTCTCATCCGTGGTTAGACAGGTTCCCACACTATAGAGTGAAACATGAGAATTGCGTGTCACTATCTGTTAACTGCAATCGGCACAAAACACAAATTTCTAAAACTGCAAGCATCAATATACATTTACACAGAATTTCACAAAATCATCGATCTCAAAACTTGTTTTCTCTGTTTTTATTTCCTATACTTCATTACCTTTGGTTAAAAGAATGTGGATTTGCTTGAAATTTCTGATGACAAGTAAATCAAACTGAGACCAAATTGGGATCAGGGTCAATAAGATTCTTGGAGAAACCACGAAATTTCTGTGAAATTTCCACCCACCTGGCATCATCACCCCAGTCCCTGCTGTGATTCATCTGATGAAGTAAATGCAAAATATATGCATACAGACTAGGCATACATGCAATGTCTGCAAGTATCCAGTCTCTGCAGTTGCTGTTACTTAAAGCCTCTCAAAGCACAATGTTAAAAATCGAGTTCATTTTTCAATCTTTGCCCTTCAATTTAATTTGCTGCGGTCAGAAGTTCCAGAAGAGGCAGTTGGATGGGCAAGAGCAAAAGGCATGGGGCAGAAAGCAAACAGATGGCATGAGGGGTAATATTAATGGGAGCCTGTGAAGTCATTCAGTTCCATTTTATGAATAGGAGAAAGGGCCAAAAATCCATCACGGAATCCTGATTACACATTTAGGTTCATCGGCAAAAAAAGCTAGAGAATCTTGCCCAGTTGTTATCACATCTTACCATATCTCTCTATTCCCAGCCTATTCATGTACTTTTAAGGGACATCTTAATAAATACATGAATAGGGTGGGAATAGAAGGATATGTTCCCCGGAAAGGTAAGGGGTTTTAATTAAGTGGGGCAGCATGATTGGTGCAGGCTTGGAGGGCTGAAGAGCCTGTTCCTGTGTTGTAATTTTCTTTGTTCTTTGTTTTCCAGAAATCTGAATGTATTGTCAGGATGTTAATGACATTGACAAGTCCAGATATATTGACCTGAGGTTGTGATAGTAAACCTGATTCCAACAACTATTAGAGCACGGTGAGAGAGCATGATTAATCAACCACATAGTCACATCTAGGACAGACTAAACAGGAGTGCTATTTGTTACTAATCTCATAACTGGCCATGATGGAATTTGAAAGCAAAACCTTTGAATTGCTGGGCTACTTCCATAAACAGTACAATTTCCCCACCCAGTAATGCTTCAAACAATAGGCCATACTGGGTAAACAGAGAGTCAGGTATCTCCCATGAAAACTCCTAAATGTTACTAATTCTATCAGGCAGAGGCTCTGGAGAGGAGGCTAGTTGGCTTCTTCAAAGGGAACAAAGGTTAAAAAAAGAGTCAACCTGAGCCAAAGCTGGATATCAACAGGGACAAAATAGCTTGAAAACCTGGGGGAAGGCCACCTTGGTCAGAGAACTGTGTTAGGCGGCGTGGGGAAATGGGAAGTCCTTTAAGGTTATTTCATCCAAAGGAATGCAGCACTCCTTCTGTGTGACACTATGGTCAGAATCCTCCCCACCCATTGCACTGCACAAGTAGCGCAACAGGCTGGGAGACGTCAGCAAGGGGGCCTTCAACTCAATTTGTGATGGGCATCCAGCCGATCACAAGTCTCCGAGGCCCATTTTTTTAAAGTCCAATCAGCTCTGCATCAGAAATCGGCACAGATCTGATTATCATATGAAAATTGATATTTCCCTATCATTCATGGGCCCGGGACGGTATTTTCTGGGCCTACAAATGTCTCCCCCTCCACTGGAAGAGATTCCTACCAGCAGAATTTACAACTGCTCCTCATTAACAGGAAACATAAGTCCTGGCCCTGCAGCTGGGGACATTGAGCCCCCCCCACCTCACCCCCCCCACACCCACCTCAGGGATGTCAGGGGCAAGAAGGGGTGCATCTTGGCCAGTGCCAGCCTGGCAGATCGGAGGTGGGGGGAGGGGAGATCAGGACTGATCCGCTGGGGGAGATCATATTAGCCCAGGGGACGGGGGTCCAGTAGGCCAATGATTGTGGGGGAAGTGGCCAGGTAGGCCAGCAATTGAAGGGGTGTCAGGAGGCCAGTGATTAGGAGGCAGGATGGGCCAACGTGCATGCGCCAGTCTCCCCACTGACAGATTGACGTATGTGCAGTGACCCACTGAGCACTATGCTGCCAGCCTCTCTGGCAGAATAAGGTTCCCCCCCTCACTTTTGGGAGATGCATTGAGAGTCAGAGATTCGTTCTGGTAAGCAGACCCAAAAAACAAATGGGAAATTCTCCAGTTCTCTGGCCCATTGGACGTTTAGTTTTGTTTTGGGAGAATCCCAGCCTACGTGTTTACAGTGGGAAGAAACTCACTTGTGTATCTCTACTATTCAAACCGGACCCGATACCCCATGGGCAGACAAGGCTGTGGGCTCGTATCAGGGAGACATTCTTTGATGATTTTGCACTACACAAATGAATTATTCCGCCAACATCGCCTGATGTGGAGGCAGGAGTGTCACCAATGGAGGTCAGCAGACACAAGGAAAAAGATCCCAACAATGCAGCATTGACTCAGTACTGCGCTCAATTGCCAACCGAGGGTGTAAGCTTCAGATTTCTAGCATGGTGATTGCGGGCGGCACGGTAGCACAGTGGTTAGCACAGCTGCTTCACAGCTCCAGGGCCCTGGGTTCAATTCCTGGCTTGGGTCACTGTCTGTGTGGAGTTTGCACATTCTCCTCGTGTCTGCATGGGTTTCCTCCAGGTGCTCCAGTTTTCTCCCACAACCCAAAGATGTAGGTTGATTGGCCATGCTAAATTGACCATAGAGGCATAGGTTAGAGGATTAGCGGGTTAAAAAATATGTACAGATATGGGAGTAGGGCCTGGGTGGGATTGTGATCTCGATGGACAGAATGGCCTCGTTCTGTACTGTAGGGTTTCTATGATTTCTATGCTGCAACTGGGCATCCATTTCTAAACCAAAGCTGATACCATCAGAAAATGACATTAGGCTAAGGATACACAAGTTCAAATGAGCACAAAGGTAAATTTAGGATGTATGACAGGATTAACATGTATGGTGGGAATTCTCTCTTCATACAATGAGTGATTAATATAGGAATCAACTTCTAGATGGGATAGTAAAGATTAAAAAAAATCTATTATTTACAATACCATGTTGGAAATGACTGGGAGGGAGTGGTGATGTCAGTAGACTGCTACTCCAAAATCCAGGTTCGCACTCTGGGAACATCAGTCCAGATCTCACCACAGCAGCTGATGGAATTTAAATGCAATTAATAATTCTGGAATTGAAAAATGAGTCCCAGTAATTGTGAACAGTAATTTATTTTTCCTGCTCCTATTTTCTATAGTTGAGGTGGAGGATCAGCCATGATCACGTTGAATGGTGGAGCAGGCTTGAAGGGCTGAATGGCCCACTTCAGCTTTGATTTTTATTTCTATGCTAGCCCTCAATTGGGCCCATCTGATCTTCCTTCCACCCATTTTAACTGAATTGCGTAAAGCTCGCGGGAATGAAGACTTGTTTTGACTGATGGAAACTGGCTGGTGCTGGTGGGGAGGGGGAGCGAGACTGTACTTCACTCGTCTGCGGGACTCCCAGGCTCCATCCTGTCAGTGGCAGCCAATCGTTAAGGATAATCGCCCGCCTGCAGGAGCCTCAGAAGACCAGCAGCCTCAGCAATCTCAGGTATAATGGTCACTGTTGGGACTGCGCCTGGACAAAGAGGGTGCAATGAAATGACCAGGTAAGTGAGGTCGGGGTCACTGAGACTGTCAGGCAGGCCCAAGGATTAGGGGTGTGTTGCTGAGGGCAGGTGGCACTGTTGTTGTGGGGGTGACCATTGCCATCAGGGGGAGGGGGCTACATTGGCCAAAGAGTGCCAGATTAGGAGGGCCCCCCACCATGTCCACTGGGTTTACCTGCTGAACACCCCACATGGTGGAATGCCAGTGGTAATGAAAAGGGGCTATTAACTAACCACTTAGGTGGCTCAATTAGCCTCTATGTGGAAAGGCTGTCTACCACCACCCCCGTCATTGGCAAGAAGGCAGATCTTTCCTTGCCATTTTATATCGTCCCTGTCCCACCTCCTAACTTGTTCCCAGATGGGTGGTAAAATCCGGACTATCATTTCAGGTTTTTAAACCTGGATTGCCAATGTTACTGAATGCTGTGCAAACCTCTCTGCTAAATCAGACTGGGATCTGATTCAAGGGTCACACTGCGTCATTTATTCTTCACAGCAACACAAAATCTAGCAGCATGTTTGCAAGCTTGGCTGCATTATGCCAACACAGGCATTAGACAGGAACTTACTGGAGCTCACCACTGGTTCTCACACTGATTCTGGTGATATATTCACTGATTAATTTGCAGCTTGAAAGAGACAACTTCCTTTTAATTGTCAGTACAATATCACAAAGGACTGTGCAGGTTTTTCCAAGCAGTTGATTTGCAGTGGTGCCTTTTTAACTGACAATTTTACTCTTCAGTGATGCATCATATTATTAGCAATAATATGCAGTGTAATACTACAGGTCTGTCTCATTAGAATTTTTGAATCAAATTCTGAATAATTCAGATTCACTGTTGGAAACAGAAATGTCATTATTGACCAGAGTGTGTCCAATTAGGCATATCTCAGTAACAATGCTGCAAAAGCACTTTGTTGCAATTTTCCAGGCAATAAAAGATAAGAGCGTTGCTGATACTAAAGTTTATTTATTAGTCACAAGTAGCCGTACATTAACACGCAATGTGGTGTTGGTGATGCTTTTAGTGGTAGTGAGGTGGAGCTAAATCTACAGTTTTTCAGGGCTGATCGATGGCTGTACCAGTGCTGGGAGATAGAGGCCGAGGACAGCCTGTCTAATCACAAAATAAGTTCAAATGAAGCAGCCACATCAATCGATTTGACTTCATCCTTTTGGACTATCAACAATACTAGCTTCCTATCTCAGCCTTTATAGAATCATAGAAACCCTACAGTGCAGAAAGAGGCCATCCAGTCTATCGAGTCAGCACCGACTCTCCAAAAGAGCATTCAACCCAGGCTTTCCCCTCCATCCTATTCTTGTAACCCTGTGCATTTACCATGGCCAATCCATCCAACCTGCATATCTTTGGACTGTGGAAAAAAATCCAGAGAAAACCCATGCAGGCATGGGGAGAACGTGAAAACTCCATACAAACTCATTATTGACTTGAGTGAGTCCAGTTAGGCACACCTCAGTAACAGTGCTGCAAAAGCACTTTGCTGCAATTTTCCAGGCAATAAAAGATAGGAGCATTGCTGATGTTAAAGTTAATTTATTAATCACAGACAATGACCCAAGGCCAGAACTGAACCCGGCTCCTTGGTGCTGTGAGGCAGCAGTGCTAACAGGGAAATCAATGGCTGGAATTTATCTGCAAAGCCAATGGCCTGAATTTTAATTGTCTAGTTAGGGTGAGTTTGGAGGAGGGAAAGGGTCATGAATAATATGGGAGGCTTTTAAGGGCAAACTGAAAATGTTGCAGGAGAGGCATGTTCTGGTTAAGCGGAAGGATGGGAAAGGTAGGATTAGAGAGCCATGGATTACAGGGGGTATCGAAGACTTGGTCAGGAAGAAGAGGGAGGCGTATGTTAGGTCGAAACAACTGGGTACGGAGAGTGCGCTGGAGGAATATAGAGAGAGTAGGAGGGAGCTAAAAAGGGGAGTTAGAAGGGCGAAGAGAGGGCATGAAATGGCTTTGGCTGATAGGATTAAGGAAAATCCAAAGGCATTTTATTCCTGTATTAGGAGCAAGAGAGTAGTTAGAGGGAAAATTGGTCCTCTTAGGGACAAAAGTGGGGAGTTATGTATTGAGTCGGAGGGAATGGGGGAGATCCTGAATGAATACTTTGCGTCGGTATTCACGAAGGAGAGGGGTTCGGTGTCGTGCAGTGTCTTGGAGGGAGCTGTGGATCAGTGGCAGGAAATATCTATTACAAGGGGGGAAGTGCTAGGGCTTTTAGGTAGCATAAGGACGGATAAAGCTCCGGGGCCTGATGGTATTTATCCCAGGCTGCTTAGGGAGGTGAAAGATGAAATCGCTGGGCCTCTGGCGCAAATCTTTGTCTCTTCTTTGGACACAGGTGAGGTCCCAGAAGACTGGAGGGTAGCAAATGTGGTACCTCTGTTTAAAAAAGGTAGTAGGGATAACCCTGGAAATTATAGACCGGTGAGTTTGACATCGGTGGTAGGGAAATTAATGGAAAAAATACTTAGGGGTAGGATGTATGAGCATTTGGAGCGTTGCGATCTGATTAGGGATATGCAACATAGCTTTGTTAGAGGGAGGTCTTGCCTTACGAATCTGGTAGAATTCTTTGAGGAGGTGACAAAAACGGTTGACGATGGGAGAGCCGTTGATGTCATCTATACGGATTTCAGTAAGGCGTTTGACAAAGTCCCTCATGGTAGGCTGGTAGAAAAGGTTAAGGTGCATGGGATACAAGGACAGGTAGCTAGGTGGATTGAGAACTGGCTGGGCAATAGGAGACAGAGGGTAGTTGTTGAGGGGACCTTTTCGGGCTGGAGGCCAGTGACCAGTGGTGTGCCGCAGGGCTCAGTACTGGGACCTCTCCTCTTTGTAGTATACATAAATGACTTGGAAGAGAGCGTACGTGGTGTGATCAGCAAGTTTGCGGATGACACCAAGATGACAGGGTTGGCGGATACTGAGGTGGAATGTCAGGTGACACAGCAGGATATAGATAGGTTGGTACATTGGGCAGATAGGTGGCAGATGGAATTTAATCCTGACAAATGTGAGGTGATGCATTTTGGAAGGAATAATGCAGAGAGGAGCTACGTGATAAAAGGTAGACCAATTAGGAGTATAGAAATACAGAGGGACCTGGGAGTGCAGGTTCACAAGTCTATGAAGGTTGCGACACAAGTGGAGAAGGTTGTGAGGAAAGCTTATGGAATGCTCGCCTTTATAGGAAGGGGTATAGAGTATAGGAGCTGCCGTCTAATGCTTCAGTTGTACAGAACGTTGGTTAGACCGCATTTGGAGTACTGCGTCCAGTTCTGGTCGCGTTACTACCGGAAGGACGTGGAGACTCTGGAGAGGGTGCAGAGGAGGTTTACCAGGATGTTGCCTGGCATGGAAGGACTGAGTTACGAGGAAAGGTTGGAGAAACTGGGACTTTTTTCTCCTTGGAAAGACGGAGATTGAGGGGAGACATGAGAGAGGTATATAAGATACTGAAGGGAATAGATAGAGTCAATAGTGAGAGGCTGCTCCCTAGACTGGGTACAATTACGAGAGGTCATGATCTAAGGGTGAGGGGGGAGAAGTATAATTTGGGTGTGAGAGGAAGGTTCTTCACGCAGAGGGTCGTGGGAGTATGGAACGCGCTACCGAGTAGGGTGGTGGAGGCAGGAACGTTGGACTTGTTTAAGGTTTACTTAGATAGACACATGAGCGAAACAAGGATGGAGGGTTATAGTAGGGGGTGTTAAATAGGGTCAGAGCCTCGGGAGACACCGGAAATGCAGACTTATATGTTAACGTTTTTGTCTTTTTATTCCGCAGGTGGAGGTCCACCTTGTTGTCAAACAAGGGGCATGCACACGGTGGGTCGTGCGTGGGCTGCTCTTGGAGGTTCCGGGAGTGGCCTAGTACTTCGTGCCGGTGTGTGTGCTTGATCCTGGACCGGTAGACGGGCACCGCAACAGCTCAGTGACTATCACTGCTAGCTGTGCAGATACATGGATTTGGGCCTGTGTCTGTGGGAGTTTGCGCATTCTCCCTGTGGTTGCGTGGGTTTCCTCCGGGCGCTCCGGTTTCCTCCCACACCCCAAAGATGTGCTCTTAGGCTGATTGGTTTACCAAATTGACACTATTCTCCCCTGAATCTGGCTAAGTTAGGAGTTCCACTCGCAGACACGCAGGGCAGGGTAGGTGTAGGAGGATGCGGCGGCGCGGGCTCGTTGGGCCGAAGGGCCTGTTTCCCGTGCTGGGTTGTTCTTTGTTCTTTGTTCTTTAATATGGGAAGGCAAGGAGTGATGTGCCTGTTATCTTCCTGCCCACAGCAAGTACATGGCCAAATAGGGGACTCTTCCCACCTATTCTGCACTTTAACCAGTCTTCGGCTCCTTCATATTTGGGGAGACCACCAAGTAAACAATCCACTTTTTTTTAACATTTTGTATGTGGCTATGTTACAAAATAGTTATCCTGAAGATCTGCAGCCATAAGTTCAAATCCTACCATGCCAACTCCAGAGTTTGAAATCAATTCATTAAATAACTTTGGAATGGAAAAAAAATGAATAATAATAATGGTGACATTGGAGGTCATTAAAAAAATCCATCTGGCTCACAAAGGCCCTTTAGGAACAGAAATTCTAACACAGCCTGGTCTATTTGTGAGAACAACCTTGTGTTTATTAAAAGGGGGTTTGAGTTAAGAGCCTTAGGGTTATGCTACAACTGAGCAGGACCTTGGTGAGACCGCATTTGGAATACTGTGTGCAGTTCTGGTCACCTCACTATAAGGAGGATGTGGAAGCATTGGAGAGAGTGCAGAGGGGATTTGCCAGGATGATGCCTGGTTTGGAGGCTAGGTCTTATGAGGAAAGGTTGAGGGAGCTGGGGCTTTTCTCTTTAGAGCAGAGGACAATGAGAGGCAACTTAATAGAGGTTTATAAGATGATGAGGGGGATAGATAGAGTGGACATTCAGAGACTCTTTCCTGAGGTGGACGTTGCTGTTACTAGAGGGACATAACTATAAGTTCATGGTGGGAGATATAAGAGGGATGTCCGAGGTAGGTTCTTTACTCAGAGAGTGGTAGGGGTGTGGAATGGACTGCCTGCTGTGATAGTGGAGTCGGACACTTTAGGAACTTTCAAGCAGTTATGGATAAGCACATGGAGCACAGCAGAATGATAGGGAGTGGGATAGCTTGACCTTGGTTTCGGACAACGCTCGGCACAACATTGAGGGCCGAAGGGCCTGTACTGTGTTGTACTGTTCTATGTAGCCTTTGCCTCACACCTTTGTCCATCAAAAATCAAAGTAACCCAGCTTTGAATAAAATTGATGATCCAGACTTCTGATCCACAATAATGTGATTGGTTCTCAAATACCCTCTGAAGTAGTCTTTGAAGACATTCATTTGTTCACCTCCATCTTCTCAATGGTAGTTGACAAATTCAAAATTGGTAGCAGGGTGGCATAGCGGTTAGCACTGCTTCCTCACAGTGCCAAGGACCCGGGTTCAATTCCAACCTTGGGTGATTGTCAGTGCGGAGTTTGCGCATTTTCCCCATGTCTGCATGTGTTTCCTCTGGGTGCTCCAGTTTCCTCTCACACTCCAAAGGTGTGCAGGTTAGGTGGCTTGACCATGCTAAACTGCTGCTTGACGTCTGAAGATGTGTAGGTTAGGGAGATTAGTGGGGTAAATACGTGGGGTTAAGGGGATAGGGCAGATGAGTGGGCCTCGGTAAGGTGCTCTATCGGAGAGTTGGTGCAGATACGGGGAGAACGTGCAAACTCCTCACAGTCACCCAAGGCTGGAATTAAACCTGGGTACTTGGCACTGTGAGGCTGCATTATTGAATGGCCTCTTCCTGCACTGTAGGGATTCTATGATTCTATGAAATGCACTCTTTAGCCCGTAGGGTGCTGCCTTCCTTGCCAATGCTATTTTCCCTCTCTCTAGAGCCTACCTGGTTGTTTTCAACACCTCCAGGCACCTAATTGTGAGGGTGCATGACCAGCAATATATGCTCCTCTTCCACATGCAGTCCCAGAAGTGGCCATCACTCCTGGTGGCTCTGTTGACTTGGCAGCCTCCTGATTGATCAGCAACTCTTGGTGGCAGGGCACAGCAGCCCTGATGACAGCCAATTAATTGACAAGATATAGGTTTCGGACTCATCAGTGCCTTGTAAAAGATGGTGACGACAGCAAACTTGATTATAAAGGCAGTGATGTGACATTGGGGTCATGGCATGGTTTTGTGTGATGATGAAGGTGGTGCCTTTGGGTTCAGAAAGAAAGCCAGTCTTAGCAGCATAGCCAAAGGAGGGTTGTACAAAGGCTTCCCTGACGTCTCTGCTTCCCTACAGGTTGGTTACTCATGGCTGGCTCCAATTCCTCAGTACATGCTACATAGACTCCCTGTCAGACTCGTTATTGGATTCTCCCTCTGCGGTGAGTATGCCTGCCTCAGTATCCTCCTGGTACAGAGGCTCCCTCCTAGAAAGAGCAAATTATACAGAGCAGAGCACACTATGATTTAATGACATGTGCTTGGATGAAAATTGCAGGGCACCCTTTCACCCAGCCCTCACAGGCATCCAAGCATCAGAATATCACTCTATTGCAGACCTATTGTCCTCTCCACCACCGCCCTTGTGGAGACATGACAATTGTGTCTTTTCTCAGCACTGTCCTCATGTGCCCAAGTGGCATCATGAACCACCTTTTCACCCTTGTCACCAGCAATCATCTATCAAGACAAGCTGGAGCTGCAAACAGCCATTGCATTTGAGCAGGCATTCTGGGAGGTGAAAGTATAGCATGTACAAACTTGTTGAATCTGTGTCCTGTGTTTGCACACAATTTGAATATTCAGTACTATCAAGGTAGTTGGATCGCTGTCTGTAGCAGCTGGATAGTGGCACCTTCTGCAGGCCCATTCTTCTTGCCTCATTGCCAGCCTTGAACTCCCTGTGCCAGTGCCTCTCCTCTGAGGTGATGCCTGTGTCCATTTGGCTTCCTCTCCCTTTGGCCCCTGTCTTCCTCCTCAGAGATGGTGTTCCCTGCTAAAAAGGCAAGTCCCATCTGTGGAGATGCGAATGGGGATGACCCATCCATTAAGGGTGCCAACAGATTGAGATTCTCAGAGAAATGTTACAAGGCTAAGTTGTCCTGAAAATATGCAAAAAGTGCAGAAGAAAGCAGTGAAAATATTCAGAAAAACTTAGTTTGACCCCACCCACATCACGCTCTCACTAACTCCTGCCTCCTTTTATCTTGCCCTTGGATGGCAAATTGGCAAAAACAGACTGGCTATGTTGCCAGTTGTCTGTGTTACCCATGCGCTGACTTAAGAATGGCATAGACAACACAAACTTCAAGTCAATTGCTCTTTAAATCCTTTTAATGTGCTTCTTAATTGTCCATGGGCACACATCTGACTCGTGCAGGTGCCCAGTGACCCAAATGTCGTGCAAATGCACAATGAAGCGTATATGCACGTTTGATATCTCCTTGCACCATTTTGCATGCTTCCAGGTCTGGCGTGCACCCTGAACTTTATTATAAAATTCTGGCCAGGGTGACATGATAGGAGTAGTCACTTTGGAATGCTAAAAAGGCAGTGGAGGGAACAATGCAATTGACGGTGGAATTGTGGTAAAGGTAGCAGAAATGGCTGAGAATAATCCATCAAATACAGAGACTTGTGGGATGGAAGGTGGTAATAAGTAAATCGCCTGTAATAATTCTGGGAGGGAATTTTCAATACTTCTTGCCTAGCCATGGAGCCATCACTTACCTTGGAGGCATCTCAGGAAACAAATCCTTTTGAGGCAAGTTTCTGCTCAAATCGCGTTATTAGAAAACTATTGGAATCATTATTTTCTTGGAAAAAACAATCCCAAACTATGGCATTGAGTTTGAAGAGCTCTCTTTGAGGGAGTGAATCTGAGGGGATCTCAGAGAGAGCAGCCCAGAGGGATCTCATTCAGGACTGTGCTGAGGGACGTTGTGAGTGATCTGAGGGAAAGATCTCATTTAGAAAGTGGCAGTTATTCCTACAGACGTTGTTTTTACACATCAACGTGCCGTCAGCTTCTGGTGGTGTGGGGGTGAGCAAAAATAAAGCTAAGCAAAGAGCCCCAGTAACCATAAACCTGCCACCCTCTGGCTGGTTTTTATGATGCAGGATGACTGGCACTATTGCTGTAAAATAGCTATATTGCGAACATATTTTCAAAACACAAGCATACAACTGCAAGGCATCTGCAGGCTTGCTACAATCTTCCCTTACATGGGCTATCTGACCTCTGATCCCTAGGTCAGGTGACCCCATGTTGTACAGAGTGTACTGTGTTATTTATAACCAATATTGGAGTCCACTATGATAATTATTTTATTATCATGACAATTGCCCTCCATACCTGACCAACCCCAAAGTCCAACGACTTTCCCACCTCAAACACCATTTACCCCCACCAATGACCCACCGCTCCACCTCCTCCACTGAAGTCTCACACCCCTGAGGCCTGACTCCAACCCCTCACTTCCAATTCCCCTCTCCCCACTGGAACTCTGATTCCCCTGTGCCTCCCAAAATCCTATCCACTTCTTAGACTTACTTACTCCTGGCTGTCAAGGACATATAGGGTTTAATGGGACCCTTAACTTGTCTGGTTTACAGCAGCTAGTGCTGAAAAAAGGGGGCATCCATTACTCACAATAATTAGTTGTGGTGGAAGAATCACTTTGCACTGGTCTTTAGTTCAAACTGTTTTATTGTAAGCCTCTCTTTCAGAGCTGCCAGCCTACAAGTTCAATCCCAAAGTGTTGATGCTGATTCTATTTATAACACAATCAATGTTACAGGTTTTACTGGCAATCCTCTTAATAAGGTGATTGCCACACTCTGGTTAAAATTTATTTGTTGTTGTCATAAGTAGGCTTACATTAACACTGCAATGAAGTTACTGTGAAAATCCCCTCATTGTCAGACTCCAGCGCTGGTTCACGTACACTGAGGGAGAACTTAGCATGCACCTAACCAGCATTTCTTTTGGACTTTGGGAGGAAACCAGAGCATCTAGAGGAAATCCATGCAGACACAGGGAGCACGTGCAATCTCTCCACAAATAGATGTGGGCATTCACGTGAAAATGTCTGGAATACAACAGCAGGGATATAATCTGAGGCTGTATAAAGCTCTGGTCAGACCCCATTTGGAGTATTGTGAGCAGTTTTGGGCCCCATACCTAAGGAAGGATGTGCTGGCCCTGGAAAGGATTCAGAAGATGTTCACAAGAATGATCCTTGGAATGAAGAGCTTATAGTATGAGGAATGGCTGAGGGCTCTGGGTTTGTAGTCATTGGAATTTAAAAGGATGAGGGGAGATCTTATTGAAACTTACAGGATACTGCGAGGCCTGGGTAGAGTGAACGTGGAGAGGATATTTCTACTAGTAAGAAAATCTCGAACCGGGGGCACAACCTCAGACTAAAGGGACAATCCTTTAAAACAGAGAGGGGAATGAATTTCTTCAGCTACAGAGTGGTGAATGTGTGGAACTGTTTGCCGCAGAAGGCTGTGGAGACCAGGCCATTGAATGTCTTTGAGACAGAGCTAGATAACTTCTTGATTAATAAGGGGACCAGGGGTTATGAGGAAAAGGCAGGAGAATAGGGATGAGAAAAATATCAGCCATGATTGAATGATGGATCAGATGGGCCTAGTGGCCTAATTCTGCTCCTATGTCTTATGACACTGACCCAAACCAGAAATCGAACCGTGTCTCTGGCACTGTGAGGCAGCAGTGCTAACCACTGTGCCACCTGTACACTGACAGTGTTCCCCTCCACTTCACCAAAGCTGAACTTCAACACTGGGCCTCAGGGATGAACTGCATTGCCTGGATCTCGCCCAGCCTGAGTCGGAAGGTGGGGAAAGACAGGATTGATGGAAAAATCATACAAGCCATTGGGCATGTATGGCAACCTGTCGCTGATTTGCCCTTCCTCCTCTAGCCCTATAACTCATCCGAATGATCTTCTTTCATATTTGAGTTAAAACAGCAAATCATGTTCAACTAAAGGGGTCATCATAAAGGAGCCTGCATCAAATTTTATTTAATACAAAAGGACGTTACTTAAAGGATCTGTAAAACTAAAGTAACTGTACTGAAAACTATATACTTTGAATTGTTTTTTGTTTCTCTGTCACGAAACATTCTGTGAAGCAGATACTAACCAGAGCACGATTGACGATTTTAACAAAGAAACATAGAAAATAGAAGCAGGAGTAGGCCATTTGGTCCTTAAACCCTGCTCCACCATTTATTTTGATCATGGCTAATCATCAAATTCAATATCCTGATCCCCCCTTTCCCCTCCCCCCATATCCCTTGATCCCTTTCACCCCAAGAGCTATATCTACTTTCTTCTTGAAATCATACATTGTTTGTGGCCTCAGCTACATTCTGTGGTAGTGAGTTCCACACATTCACCACACGTTGGGTGAAGGAATTTCTCCTCATCCCAGTCCTGAAAAATTTACTCCTTATCCTCAAACTATGGCCCCTAGTTCTGGACTCCCCCACCATCAGAAACATTCTTTCTACCCTATCTAATGCTGTTAGAATTTTATAAGTTTTTTTGCGATCTCCTCTCACTTTTCAAAACTCAGATGAATACTATCCTAACCAATTTAATTTACCCTCATATGATAGACCTGCCATCCCAGGAATCAGCTTGGTAAATCTTCATTATACTCCCTTTATAGCAAGGGCATCTTTCCTCAGATAAGGACAACCACACACAATACTCTTGAGGTGGAGATGCTGGTGTTGGACTGGAGTGGGCACAGTAAGAAGTCTCACAACACCAGATTAAGGTTCAACAGGTTTATTTGGAATCATGAGCTTTCTGGGTGCTGCTTCTTCAAGAAGGAGCAGTGCTCCAAAAGCTTGTGATTCCAAATAAACCTGTCAAACTGGTGTTGTGAGACTTCTTACAGTGCCCACAATATGCCAGGCGTGACTTCACCAATCCCCTGTACAATTGCATTCCTATTCCTAACCTCAAATCCCATGAAGGTCAACATACTTTTTGCCTTCTTTACTGCCTGCTGTACCAGCACGCTTACTTTCAGTAACTAATGCACAAGGTCTTGCTGAGTATCCACCTCTCTAAATTTACATCCATTCAATTAATAATCTGCCTTCTTATTTTTGCTACTGAAGTGAATAACCTCACATTTATCCACATTGTACTGCATCTGCCATGCAAATGCTCACTCATTCAGCCTGTAACAAAATCATGCCGAAGCTTCTCTACATCCATCTCACAGCTCACCCTCCCACCCAACGCTTTATCATCTGCAAATTTGGAGATAATACTTTTAGTCTCCTCTTCTAAATCATTAATAGAGAATGTGAACTGTTAGGGTTTGAGCATAAATCACTTTGATACCCCACTCATCACTGCCTGTCAATTGAAAAAAGACCCATTAATGCCAAATCTTTGCTTCCTATCAGCTAACCAGCTTTCTATCCATCTCAAGACACTACCTGCAATCCCATGTGCTTTAATTTTACATAGCAGTCTACTATGAGCAGCCTTGTTGAAAGCCTTCTGAATGTCTAAATAAACCACATCTATTTTGGTCAACTCTACTAGTTATATCCTCAAAGAATTCCAATAGATTTGTCAAGCATGGTTTCCCGTTTGTAAGTCCATGCTGACTTTGCCTGATTATACCGCTGTCTTCCAAATGATGAGTTATGAAATCCTTAATAATGGACTCAGCAATTTCCAAATACTGATGTTAGGCTCACTGGTCTATATTTGATTTGATTTATAATTGTCGCATGTATTAGTACACAGTGAAAAGTATTGTTTCTTGTGCACTATACAGACAAAGGATAGAGCAGGAAAGGAGAGAGTGCAGTCATCATTAGGATGTAGAGAAAGATCAACTTAATACGAGGCAGGTCCATTCAAAAGTCTGATGGCAGCAGGGAACAAGCTGTTCTTGAGTCGGTCAGTGCATGTTCTCAGACTTTTATATCTTTTTTCTGACTGAATATTGTGGAAGAAATTATGTCCAGGATGCATTGGGTCCATGTTTATGCTGGCTGCATTTCTGAGGCAGGAGGAAATATAGACAGAATCAATGAATGTAAGGCTAATTTGCGCAATTGTTCACGACTCTTTATAGTTTCTTGTGGTCTTGGACAGAGCAGGAGCCATACCAAGTTGTGAAGGATTGCTCCCTATGGTGCATTTGTAAACATTAATGAGAGTTGTAGTGGATGTGCCAAATTTCCTTAGCCTCCTGAGAAAATAGACATGTTGGTGGGCTTTCTTAACTATAGCATTGGTATGAAAGGGCCAGGACAGGTTGTTGGTGGTCTGGATACCTAGAAACTTGAAGGTCTTGATCATTTCCACTTATTCCCCATTGATGTAGACTACGCTTCCAGAAGTCGATGACTATCTCCTTTGTTTTGTTGACTTTGAGAGAGATATTATTGCCGTCACACCAGTTCACCAGATTCTTTATCTCTTTCCTGTACTCCGTCTCATCACTGTTTCAGATCTGACCCGCTACGGTAGTGTCATCAGCAAACCTGGAAATCAAGTTGTTTTCTCTCTACCTCCCTTTCTGAATAGCCTCCAATCTGTAGGAATCAGTCCAGAGTCCAAAAAATTTGGAAAATGGCCACTCCCTTAAGTAATCTGGGATGCAGAAATGGATGCAAAGTAGCTTCAGCATGATTTAGACAGGCTGAGTGAGTGAGTATTTTCATGGTAGATGCAGTACAATGTGGAGAAATATGAGACCGTGGAGATTTATCCACCTTCAATCCCATCAATTTCCCCAAAACCATTTCTCTACTAATACAGATCTCCTTCAGCTCCTCACTAAAACTTGTTTCTGTCAGAACTTCTGGCACATTGCTTCTTTCTTCACAAAGGAAGACATGAATAAAGTACAAATTTAGTTCCTTAGCCATTTCTTTGTTCCCCATTATGAATTCTCCTGTTTCTGACTTTAAGGGGCCTGCACTAGTTTTTGTCATCTTTTTTCTCTTTACATACCTGTAGAAACTATTAGTCAGTTTTTATGCTCCCTGCCAGCTTACTTTCATACTCTATTTTTCCCTTAATCAATCCCTTGGGCCCTCTTTTGCTGAATTTTAAACTACTCCTAATCCTCAGGTCTATTGCTTTTCCTTGTAAAATTTGTAAGCTTCTTCTCTGAATCTAATACTATCTTTAATTTCCCTTGTAACCTATCGTTTGGCCACTGTTCCCTTTTCACTCTTTCTTCTAACAGGAATAAATGACTTCTGGAGTTCACCTATTTGTTCCCTAAATTCCTGCCATTGCCTGTCTATTGTCCTTCCTTTCAGTAATGTTTTCCAATCCATCATAGCCACATTAAAAGAGTTAAATCAGGCCTCACATGATCAGATGCATCAGCCTGCAATAACCTCAATGGCAGATCGATGAGTGACCTGAGTTCCATTGATTTTTACAAGAATGGCAGCTGCCACAGTAAAGCAAACACTGCTGGAAGACAGATGCCAGTTTGTTGTAAATCTCTGAGAACAGAACGGGAATGTTAAAGCTCTGGGGGTTCATTCTTGTGTCACAGTTCCATTCTGTTTCAAAGCACAGGTCTAGTTACATTTCTTATTCCTCATTCTTCTCAGTGCATTTAGTTCAGGGACTGAGCAAAGAACGAGGAGTGTTAGCATTCTCTGCTAATAAACAACTTCCTTGAAATTCTAATTCTCACAGGCCATCAGTTGCAGGCTTACCAACGAGAAAACGTCCTTTTAAGCCTTTGCAAACCTGCACAAAGGAGAGGAAACAGAGCCATCTGTTCTCAGAGTTTAAAAGCAGTCAGCAAATGAGGCATGGTGCATTTTCAGTTGCTTGGAAATCCACTGACCAGAATACCAACCTGCTGTAAGAAACACAGCGCAGCATCAGAATAGCCACCAGATACACAAACCTGCCGAAAAACAAAATCCAATGCTGATGTTGTTTCAAGTTACAGTATTTCTTTAATTAATGGGAAAAATGTAGTGTATTGATAAACTTAATGTGGATTACGGTCACATGTGAATGATCCCTTTCTTTTAATTCCTCATCATAAACTATACCTTTGTAATTTCAGCAAATGATACAACATTATAAAAGCATGTTTATTCTGGTAGTTGCATTTTCTCATAAAGAAAAACACCCTCTAAGAATACCTGTTTCACACTGAACTCACGTTGTTCCTTTCCCTGCCCACAGAAAACTAATTTAAATTTATTTCCAGAATGATAACCTCCTATCGAGCATTCTCTGTTGTCTTAGGTCGGAAATTAATTAATGCACAGGATGAATGTAGTGACTGTAATTCTGAGAATAAAGGATGCAGCATATGTGAAAACTGGAGTTATCGTTCATATTTAAATGAAAGGTGGAAAATATGGATAGCTATAGAACCAAATCCATCGTCACAATCTCAAACTTTTCACATGACCTGCTGGGGGTTGTGAATTTATACAATCCTCTTTACAGGCAGCATGGTAGACAGTTGTTAGCACTGTTGCCTCACAACATCAGGCGTCTGGGTTCGATTTCTGGCTTGGGTCACTGTCTGTGCGGAGTCTCTTATGTTCTTATGTTCTTATGTCTGTATGTTTTCCCCCGTGTCTGCGTGGATTTCCTCCAGGTGCTCCAGTTTCCTCCCACTGTCCGAAAGACATGCTGGGTAGGTGCATTGACCATGCTAAATTCTCCGTCAGTGTACCAGAACAGGCGGAGTGTGGCGAAGAGGGGATTCTTACAGTAACTTCATTGCAGTGTTAATGCAAGCCTACTTATGACACAAATAAATAAACTTATTTAAATTAATCTGCACAGAATCATACTCACAACAGCTTTAGGTGTTAACAGGGTAATACTCTGGGGACCTGGGTTCAAATCCCGCCACGGCAGATGGTGGAATTTGAATTCAATGGTCTGGAATTAAGAATCTACTAGTGATGATGAAAACCATAATCAATTGTCAGAAAAACCCCTCTGGTTCACTAATGTCCTTTAGGGAAGGAAAGCTACCGTCCTTACCTGGTCTGGCCTACATGTGACTGGCAACGTGATTGACTCTTAAATGCCCTCAGAGATGGACAATAAATGCTGGGCAGCCAGCGATGCCCAAATGCCATGAGCAAATAAAAAATAAAAAGAGGCTGACTAGGGTGAACGTTGGACCCTTAGAGGGTGAGAGGGGGTACTTAGTGGTAGGGGATGGGGAAATGGCTGAGGCCTTGAATAACTTTTTTGTTTCGGTCTTCACGGAGGGGGACATGAATAATTTGCCGGGTGTTAGCGATGGAAAGATGGTAGGAGTGGAGGGCCTGAATGACATTATTGTTACTAGAGAGGCAGTGCTCGAAAGACTGGAGGGACTGATTGTGGACAAGTCCCCAGGACCGGATGGAATGCATCCAAGGGTTCTGAAAGAAACGGCAAAGGTGATAGTGGATGCCTTGGTGATTATCTTCCAGACGTCGCTGGATTCCGGGGAAGAGCCAGAAGATTGGAAAACTGCTAATGTTACGCCGTTGTTTAAGAAGGGTGCCAGGCAAAAGGCGGGGAATTATAGGCCGGTTAGTTTAACGTCTGTTGTAGGTAAAATGTTAGAATCCGTGATCAAAGAGAAAATAGCGAGGCATCTTGAGGAGAATTGTTTGATAGAGCAGACGCAGCACGGTTTCGTTAAGGGGAAGTCGTGTCTGACGAATTTATTGGAGTTCTATGAGAATGTGTCTAGGGCGGTGGATAGAGGAGAGCCGGTGGATGTGGTGTTTCTTGATTTTCAGAAGGCGTTTGATAAGGTGCCTCACAAGAGGTTATTACAGAAGGTCAGGGGGCATGGAGTTGGGGGTAGGGTGTTAGCGTGGATAGGGGATTGGCTGTCAATTAGGAGGCAGAGAGTGGGGGTTAATGGGTGCTATTCAGATTGATGGTTGGTGACTAGTGGAGTGCCCCAGGGGTCGGTGCTGGGGCCTCAGCTATTTACCATTTATATAGATGATTTGGAGGAGGGAACCGAGTGTATGGTGTCGAAATTTGCTGATGACACCAAGATTGGTGGAACGGCAAATTGTGCGGAGGGTGTGGAAAGTCTGCAGAAGGATCTAGATAGGCTGGGCGAATGGGCCAGGAACTGGCAAATGGAATTTAATGTTGGCAAGTGTGAAGTTGTCCACTTTGGTAGGAATAATGGTAGGAAGGACTATTACTTACATGGCGAAAAACTGCAGCATGCAACGGTGCAGAGGGACCTCGGAAAGGACAGTAGGACTAGGGGGCACAGCCTCAAGATAAAGGGGGGGCGGTTTAGAACGGAGTTGAGGAGGAGCTTCTTCACTCAAAGGGTGGTGAATCTCTGGAATTCTCTGCCCATTGAAGTGGTGGAGGCTGCCTCGCTAAATATATTCAAGACGCAGGTTGATTGGTTTTTGATAGGCAAGGGGATTAAGGGTTATGGGGAGAGGGCAGGAATGTGGAACTGAGCCATGACAGATCGGCCATGATCTTATTGAATGGTGGGGCAGGCTTGAGGGGCTAGATGGCCTACTCCTGCTCCTATTTCTTATCTTCTTATGTTTTTATTTTCTTATAAGAAGGTGCACACAGAAAATATTGTTTTTGAATGTGCAGAACTTCAGAAAATTAAAAAAAACATTAATATAGCACTTATGACCCCATGGCAACTCAAACTCTTCACAGCCAATGAAATGTTTTCTCTTAAATGCAGGCACTGTTGTAAAGTTGGGAAATACAGCAACTAAACTACACACAGTGAAGTCTCACAGTCGGGATCATTGATGATTCGCTTTCCGCTGTCGGATGAAGGATAAATCCTGACCAAATCATCAGGAGAAAGTCACTGCTCTTCAGGTTGTATGGTAAGATATATTGCAACCACTCAATAGGGCAGATGAATATTTCATCTGAAAGATGACCATTCCCCACCTCCTCTTGCCCCCCCCCAAATCACTGTCACTGTTCTGTGTTGAATCGTAGCCCCCGATTATATCCTCACTGGTGTGGGGTTTGAACCTGACAAATCCATATCCCAGTGGCAATAGTGCCATCAAATCAAGGTTAACACAGCAACACCAGCCCTAATCCCATGTGTGCAGCCTGTTCCTGTATCCTTTCATTCTATTTTCCTTCAGTCGCTATATGACCCATTCTTAAAACTTATCCTGATTTCTTCTTATGTCACTAACGCAGGTCGTGAATTCTAACCCTTTCTGCATCTTAAATCTTTTACATTCAGTCTTATATCTATATTCTCTCATTCTCGATCCCTCCACCAATGGAATCAATCAGTTTCTACCTATCCTGTTCCATCCCTTCATGATTTTAAACCTATCAAATCTGAAAGTCCCTATCCTGTAGTTTTGTGCCCAACACTGTAACATAGGTTTTATATCGGTCTACTGTTGTATCCTTATTTTTATTGCAGAATTAGGGAGGGTCAAGGACAAGGAGGGATTGAAAGCAAAAATGACAACCTTAAAATTAAGACTTTTCTTGACTGAGAGTCAGTGTAGGTCAGTAGGAACAGGAGCTTAACCACTTGATTTGTGGTCTGTTAGAAGCTTTGAACACAAACATTCAAATCCCTTTGTTAACATAAGAATTAGGAGTAGGAGTAGGCAACTCTGTCCTTCAAGCCTACCAGACCATTTAATCAGATCATGACTGATCTCTTCCTGGTCTCAAATCCACCCCCTACCTGTTCCACATAATCCTTTAACCCATTTTTAAAGTCAGAAATAAATCTCCTTCTTGAAACCGTTTAGTGATTCAGACTTCACTAAGGGGCAGCGAGTTCCATAAATTCACCACCCTCTGCAAGAAGTAGTTCCTCCTCATCATAGTTTTAAATCTCTCAGCCTATACCTGTGATCTCTTGTTCTAGATTGCCAAACAAGGGGAAACACTTTGTCTACGTTTACTTTATCAATCCCTATTAGTACTTTACATACCTCGATCAGATCCCCTCTCATCCTTCTAAACTCCAGCAAGTGTTAGATCAAACTGTTTGATTTCTCCTCACACGTCACCCTTTCACCCCTGGAATCAATTTAGTGAACCTCCTCTGAATGGCCTCCAATGCCACCACATCCTTCCTCAAATAATGAGACCAAAGCTGGACACAATACTCTAGATGTGGTCTCACCAAAACTTACACAATTGCAATAAAACTTCTCTACTTTTATATTCCAGTCCTTTTGCAATAAATGCTTACATTCCATTTGCCTTTATTATTATATTCTGTACCTGCATACTGACTGTTCGCGATTCATGAACAAAGACACCCAGATCTCTCTGCCCAGCCACATTTTGAATCTGCTTTCCATTTAGATAATAATTTGCCTTTCTATTTTTTCTGCCAAATGGATAACCTCTCACTTATCCACATTAAACTCCACCTGCTAAATGTTGGCCCATTCTTTGAGCCTATCTGTATCTATCTGTAAAATCTTTATCTCCTCGTCACTGCCTGCATTTCCACTCATTTTAGTATCATCCGCAAATTTTGCTATGCTACATTTTGCCTTTGCTTGCAGATCATTTAAATAGATTGTAAACAGTTAAGGGCCTGCAGCACCCCACTAGTTACAGTTCACCAGCCAGACAAAGATCCATTTATCCCAAACCTCTGCTTTCTGTCAGTCAGTCTATCCTCAGTCCAACCTAGTACTCTACTTCCAGCCCCGCAATCTCACCTTTTGGAACAGTCTTTTATGTGGAACCTCACCAAATGCCTTCTGGAAGTCCAGATATACCACATCCACATTTTAGGTTCCCCACTATTCATCTTTCTGGTTATTTCCTCAAAGAACTCAAGCAAGTTTGTCAAGTATGTTCTCCCACACCATCCAGCCTTCTCCCATCCAAGGTAGATTCATTACCTTTATCTTTTATAAAGAAATATATTAGCAGCTACTTAATGACATTGATTTTCACCAGTCCACTGTGTTATCAATTTTCATTTGCAGTGTAACAACTCAGGAAGCCTGACTGGAAAGAATCATCGTTTATTACAGAATGCAAGTAAAACATGCCATGGTACACTCCCTAGTCCCTGCCTGGAGCTGCCATTCAGCAGGCTCAGTGAAGAAGGAAATTGGTTAATGAACGTTGTAATACTTAAAGATCTGTGCAAAGCATTGCAAGACTTGTTTTTGCACCCTTGTAACCTTGTATGCCAGTTAACTTGTTTGCGCAAGTTTGTAGCCTTGTATGTTGGCTAAACAAATCACAGGTATGGAGATGCAATAATCGCTAATCACACTAGAGGAACAGAATGGAGACAGTCGTGGCCTTGAGACAGCTACGATTACAACAGATTATGCAAAGTACGAATACGCTGAGGGAGCAAGAACCACATAATGGATGGCAAACAATGACAGACATCCTGGAGAACTGTGGATGTGACTAGGGGTAGGAACCTGGATGTATAAAAATCTACTCTTACATGTGTTTGGGGAGAAGTCTGGCAAACTGCTTTCGGAACCAGGCTTCTCCCAAAAGCTTTTGTAATAAACCTACTGTACTTTGACTCACGACTAGTCTCAGAGATATTATTTGCCTACAACACTCAGTCCTGAGCCTGCCTTATAAAAGGTTCAGGTAATGAGTTCCAGCTGGATAGGCCATTGCCCGTTACCAGAAAAACTCATATTCAACAAATCCCATAAGAAAATCAATCAGTGATTCTTCACGGACTTCACGGGGGAGGTCATCACATACAGCTTCTGTTGGTTCTCAGATTCATATGCTATGCCACTTTATTGCTATTATTTTCAAATTATGGGCATCACTCAATTTAGCCCCATGCACACTGGTATATAAAATAAAGAGAAGTAGGCTCACCTCGGAACTCTATAGATCACCACTTCCAAATACACTGGGAAACAACTTTTAATTTCCATTCTGCTTCCTTACTTCTAAGTAATTTTTAATCCAATTTGCTATGTGTAGTTTTATTCCACATCCCTTACCTCGACCAAGATATCTCTTGTGTCATAGCTTGTCAAAGGCTTTCTGAAAGTCCATGATTATCCCACTAACTGCATTTTCCCTCTCTGTGTCTGATAAATCCTCAAAAGAACTATCAGGTTTTAAAATCTTTTTTAAAATCTATGTCAGCTGCATCTAATCATTTTCTCTTTGTCTAAATATTCAGTCCTTTACACTTTTGGCACGTCTCTCTAAACTGCACATCTTTCCAGAGCAAGTAAGCAGTTATACGTAGGCCTCTGTTTTAATACTACATAACTAGTGGCTTGGGAGTAGTCGGAGAAAAGTTTTCGTTTTCTCATCCCCTGGGAAACAGCTTCACGTTGGTTTTGCATACATGTCTGAGCAAACCCCTCACAAAGCAGCCATAAAGCTCATTCTTCCAACACCCGTATATTTGAATGCACCCTACTGTTTTTCAGTAAACTGCATTAGGATATAGAGCAGAAAGAAAATCTAAAAATAAAAAAGGCAATGCGAATGGAAATGTTACAGAGGGTTATTTTCTTTGTTTATTTTGTTTTTCCTTTACAAAACTCTGGTGCCTCCCCCTAAAAGTAAAAATGAGATGAGTTGCTCAGTTTTTATTTTATTGTTTTAGAAGTATATAAACTAAAATGAAAAAAAAACACAATAAGCAGGGATAATTGTCAGCAACACAAAAGGAGGCAACCGTGAATGGGCAAACACCCAACACCCGATCCAAATTTAATTCTCATTGACATCAACTTTCTCAAATTATAATTACATTGAAAAAATTATTATTCCATGGAGTTCAAGGAACTAAATGAAACATGTCTCCAGGGATGTGTTCAACAGCTCAAGCTGAATCCAGCATGTTAGAGAAAGGACACAGAATTGAAGGATAGGATTGAAAGTTACTGGAGTCTCCAGGTGGGATTGAAGAGGCATCTTAGAAATAGACAGGGATGGGAAGCCAGGAGTCCACACAGGCCTTGAGGACTTTCCCACCTAGCTGATTACAGCCACGGATACAGCATCCCTCCACAATGATGGCCTGCCTGCTGAGTCTAGTTTTTACTTAAAAGTTTAAAAAGTCAGAGAGAGGGTGTCTCAAGAAGGAAGTTCCCACTGTCTCTCTCTCTCTCACATTAAGCATGCTGCAAGGATCTCCTTTTGGCCTTTCAGCTTTGAAAGCCTATCCACTGTCCTTTATTGGAAGGCAAGCAATGCCCCTGTGCACCAGTTGGTCAACTGGGGAAGGTTAATGCAAGAAATTCCTTCCATAACATTGGACAATTGAAGAGCAAGCACCTCCATTTTGAGCTGCCCACTACCTCACTCATCTGCATGAAAATCCTTCTACTGCTGTCAACTTAGAGTGCTTTTTATTGGCCCTCAAGCTTCCAAAGCCCGCCCATCATCCTTAATTTGGCAGTGAGTCCATCCTCTGACCATTAATTGGCCAATTCAGAGGATATCACAGGTGAACTATTGTGGCCTTCTGGTCCCACCTCCACCCCCACTTCAGACTCACAGTGCTTCCTGAAGCCCACAAGGAAGTTCCTGCCCATGGTGTGAGTTCAACCATCTCCTAAGATCCACTGATTCATACAAATTTCTGCTCCTGCTGCTGATTTTTATATTCCAGTAAGTTTGGCAGGAAATGTTGGTGTAATGTGACATCAGCAAAACTGGTGATTTCAGGTGAAATTTCCCAATTGTCATAGGGTCATAGAGGTTTACAGCATGGAAATAGGTCCTTCGGCCCAACTTGTTCAGGCTGTCCCTTTTTTTAAGTCCCTAAGCTAGTCTCAATTGCCTGCATTTAGTTCTTATCCCTCCATATACATCTTACCCATGTAACTGTCTAAAATAGAGATTGTGACACAAGTAATTCCAAGCCTAAGTATTTAGCTCCCCCCACCACCTTGCAGACTGTAATGTTAAGCACCAACTAAAGCGGGTGGGATTATGGCACGTGCCAATTATTTCAGAAGTGCAGTTCGGAAAAGTCTTGTGATCAAATAAATCATGAGTTACCAAATCTGTCTGGATGCAGAAGGGCAAACATGCCACCACATGCACCAATACTAATTTAGCATAATTTGAGGTTCAATGTGCCAGAGGCACATCTGGTCTACTTTTCATCAGCTTTCATTCCTACAGCCTGCCAACACTCTTCTGCCCCACTTTAACCATTGTGAAAAAATGCTATCTGTGCGCCTCCTGGAATTTTTCTACTTCCTCCCCATTCTGTCCCTCAGTAAGACTGATATGGCTATGGATATACTAGGCTGCCAGGGAAAATGGATAGGCTTTATGTAGGCCCAAACTGAGCCCCCTTCCTAGGCTCTAATAATTGGATTGCCACTCCTACTTGTGAAAGGCTAAAAAATAAGTACACATTTGCAAAACAAATGTAAAATAAGTACACCTATCTTTATAGCTGTGATTCTAGATATAAATAAGCCATAATTCTTTATGATTCGAAAACATGGTGCACTTGTGGAAGGATTATTTTACCTTTTCTAAGGTGCAAAACTATGTCACAAAAAGACTGAACAATCTCCACCACTGAACATCAAGTTTGGTATTTGCAAAGAAACCATGGCCCCGATTCTCCCATCCAGACCCACAACTTTTCTGGCAGGTGCATGTTGCCGGCTTTGTTCTGGGATTTGCACATGCGTATCTGATAGATCCGGCGAACAGTCACCGATCAGATCTCTCTGGAAACTGACGGGAAGGCAGGTTAGTAATTTGAATCTTTTTTTAAATGTGTTTTAAATGTCATTTAAATCTAATTATCGGGAACTTACCAGCCCCGATTGAATCTCCCACCCCGCCAAGAGTACTTCATTCCGGTGGGGTTCAGGCTAGTTCTCCAGATTTGGGTAACTAGTGGGAGACCCCGCTGGAATGAAGGGGGGCCATTTGGGGCCCCCAGGCAGTTGGGCAGAGTGAGGGTGTTGCCCCCTGGGCATGGGCATTCTGGCAGTGCCAGCCAGTACCCCTGCCACTGCCGAAGAGGCAAAGTGCCCATGCCCAGGGGGCACCTTGACACTGCCCACCAGGCATGGGGCAGCACCAAGGGGGTGCGACCTACTGTGTGCGGCCTAGAAGCAATCAATGGGGGTGAGGGATCCCGCTGCCACTTTGCAGAAAGAATCGGTCTGGGATGGAGGGAGGGCAATGATTGGGGTGGGATGAGGGGGGTGGATCACCGCTGCTAGGGGGAGGCGGTGTGGATCGCTGGACATCGGAGCACTCCGGGGTAGGGCGGTGCGGGGGGCGGGTGGGGGGGAGGTCAGGGCTGGCCCGGGAATTGTTGTGGGGGACGTGGTTGGCCATGGGGGTGTGGGGGCTGGAGAGGCAGCACTGCGGTGGTCCTGGGTGGCCAGCCATTGAGCTGGCCGGAAAGTGGGGAATCTGACAGATCTCTGCATGAGCAGAATTCCAGAACTGTCGGACTCCAGCGCAAGTAGGCTCTGCCCCCTGGGCTTTTAATGATATTCACGACCGGGACCTCTGCAGCGCACAAAGTAGATTCAAGTGAGAAACTGAACCGACAAAACAGTTGGGATCTAGAACAGTTCTCCCACCAATTCAGCGCTTTTGGGAGAATCATGGCCCATATTTCCTCAGGTAGTCCACATCACATTTTCTGTTGAGCCCAGATTATCTCATCACGGTGAATATGGTTTATTTTTTTAATTCAATTACAGGATGTGGGCATCAATGGCTAGGCCAACATTCATTGTCCATCCTTGACTGCCCTTGAGAAGATGGTGACGAGCTGCCTTCTTGAGCTGCTGCAGTCCCTCAGGTGTAGGTACACCCAAAGTGCAGTTAGGAAGGGAATTCCAGGACTTTGACCCAGTGATGAGTGGTTTGGAGGGAAACATCTCGGTGATGGTGTTCTGCTCCTCTGTGCTTTGTATTATGCATCTGGCTAGAATTTGCATTAGGCTTCAAAAATAATAATCTTTGCAGAGCAATGACTGCTTTTTCGCTTGATCATAGAGTACAAAATAAGGTAGAAGGTTTGACTTTAGGTGCTGTATTGAAGTATTTTATCTGATTTGCTTTGAAGGAAGCACTAAGGATAGCAAAGGCGCAAAAACGTACTCCGGGGGGCTTCAATGTCCATGAGCCAGGGGGGCTCTGTAGCACCATGGCAAACAAAGTTGGCAGAACCCTTGAGGACGTAGCTGCTAGACTGGATCTGCGGCAGGTGGTGAGGGAACCAACAAGAAGGAAAAATATACTTGACCTCATCCTTACCAGTCTTCCTGCCACATATGCATCTGTCCATGACAATATCTTTGCAGGTGACCACCATACAACCCTTGTGGAGACAAAGTCCCATCATCACACTGAAAATTCCCTCCAGAGTGTTGTGTGGCCCTACCACTAAATGGGATAGATTTTGAACAAATCTAGCAACTTAAGACTGGGCATCCATGAAGTGCTGTGGGCCATCAGCAGCAGAATTACACTCAACTGCCATCTGTAACCTCATGGCCTGGCATATCCCCCTATCATTACTCACCAAGCCAGGGAGTCAACACTGGTTCAATGAAGAGTGCAGGAAGACATGCCAGGAGCAACACCAGGCACACCTAAAACTGAGGTGTCAACCTGGTGAAGCTACAAAAGAACTTGCCTGCCAAGCAGTAATAGACAGAGCTAAGCAATTTCACAACTAATGGATCAGATCTAAGCCCTGGAGTCCTGCCACATCTAACCATGAATAGTGGTGGGCTATTAAGAAATTCACTGGAGTTGGAGACGCCACAAATATCCCATCCTCAATGATGAAGGAGACCAGCACATCAGTGTGAAAGGTAAAGTTGAAGCAATAGTAACAATCTTCAGCCAGAAGTGCCAAGTAGGTGATTCATCTCTGCCTGCTATGGAAGTCCCCAGCATCGCAGATGTCAGTCTTTAGCCAATTCTATTCACTCCATGTGATTTCAAAAAACAGCTGAAGGCGTTGGATACTGCAAATGCTATGGGCTCTGACAACTTCCCAGCAATATTATTGAAGACTCGTGCTCCAGAACTTGCCGCTCCCCTAGCCCAGCTGTTCCAGTACAGCTGCAACAACTGGAGTCAACCCAGCAATGTGGAAAATTACTCAGGTATGTCTTGTACACAAGAAATAGGACAACTCCAACCCAACTAATTACTGCCCCATCAGTACACTCTTGATCATTAATAAAATGATGGAAGGGGCAGAGGACATGGTCCATTTCAGGCAGGATACTGCTACAATTTGCAATTTGGTGTCCTGAGGTAGTGTAATTTTGCAAATGAGTGGACCATGCACCACATGTGCTCCACGCTTTCGCGCCAGAGACTGCATAGTTTCCTTCAAAGGGACTTCACGTGAGAGCACTAAACCTCTCTTTCTTTTTATATATGTGGGCCAGGGGATGCAGGCCACAGTGAGTAAGTTGAAGGCTCTAGTTCAATGTTCACTGCTCACCAGCCACTTTCAACTGAGCCCAAGCCTGAGAATGATGTGGGCCTCCAGTGGCAGGATTTGAGCGGCAATGCTGCCATTTCCCGCCCAACTTCTGGAAAAAAAAAACTGAAAGTTCCTCCCTGCCTACACTTTCTTTTATCAAAAAGTAATTAAGCCGAGCTTGCCATACTGAGGCTCATAATTATTATTTTTTACACGGCAACCCATAGCTTCAAACATGAGGAATATTAAATGAGGGTGATGATTAATTAAATACTGAAGGTGGATCCAGCCAAATTAGGCAGGAATTTGGGAGCTGCCTTAAGTCATCAGTTGTTACAAACCCTTCATTTATTTTGTTTGATCCAAAATAAACATGTGACAACAAACAAAATAATAATCTAAGTGTTTGTGTGTATTAAGAATTGGAGATGGTTGACACCCTTGCAATGAAACTGAAACGAGATTTGCCCAATTGAAGAAAGTGTAATGAACAAAGCATTCAAGTATAAAGAAGTGCGGTGTTATTAATCAACTCCTGTGGTCTGTTCAAAAAGAAAGCTTGTTTACATCACAAACTACAAATGCATCTGTTGCTTAGGATGTCCAGTTCAGCTCTGTGGTGTTAATGGGTGCAATCATTATTGGGAATTAAGGAATTATTGGGAATTTATTGGGAATCAAGGGTTATGGGGAGAGAGCAGGAAAGTGGAACTGATCCACTTCAGATCAGCCATGGTCTTATTGAATGGCGGGGCAGGCTCGAAGGGCTACTCCTGCTCCTATTTCTTATGTTCTTATGTTATCATTCCGGCTGTTCACACCCCACCGCCACTGCAAGCGAGGACAAGGAATTTGGCGCTCAGCCTAATCACCTGCTATTCAAGTCCAAAGTCCCCACATTGCAAGTTTTTATTGAACGTGTTTCTGGATATCCTGCAGCCAGCTGAGTTTGTTGGGTCCAACCTTTACCCACAGAATAGACCACCCAAAAGCCAAAACCTAATCCGCAGGAAGCATAATTTTTAATTTAAAGGCAAGGTTCTGTTTAGTTACCCTGTTACTAATAACTATAAGTCAAACTGTATTTTTAAAGCACTTTAGACATTTTTAAATGTCTCCACAACTTCAAAAAAAGCGATCTTTATTAGTGACTACTTTGCTTAAAATACATCAATTTACTCAACATTTAAATATATTTTTCGAATATTCTGTATTCATTTCAAATCAATTTGTCATTTTCTTTCTATTTTAATGCCTCGATGCAGTGAATCTTTTGAATGTAATTTCATAACAGGCAATTGTGTTCAGAACAATGGAAGCTTCATAATTTTTTTCCGTTGGACCAAGGAATTGAGAATTGATTAAGGCATCAAGTGCAGCCAAGCTTCTTAGTTAGCTTCAGTTCCCTTTTGCAATGTGAAGAAGAAACGTACTGGAAAGTTAATTTTAACAACAAGCCAAATATTTTCCCCACACTAAAACTATTAGTACCCAGATATCCTCCACTAAAACAAATGAACAATTGTGATAAAACTATAACTTTCAGAGGATTCAGGACTTTTTAAATAAAGCTTTTAATTACTGCACAAGCTCATTTGAATGCTTGCTGTTGGGACAGTTATCTGTGTCACAGTGAATGCAGAGCTGTGGTTTTTAGTTGGTTCAGCTCTTGGAAGGCCTTCCCCTGCAATCCTCCCCCCTCAGACCCTCCCCCACCCCACTCCTCCCACTGCCTCCCTCCCCAACACCCTACTCCACTCTTTCAAGCAATTGGATCATTATTTTATCAGTGAAACTTCAGCACACCAGACTCTGTTCAAAGTGTCAGTGCCAGTTTTCTATAGGACTGCTGCATTGCTCTTTGCAAATTGGCACCCCCACGATTTCTGCAGTGGGAGTACACATGGCGACAGTTTGTGAAGGGTCTACAGAGAAAGTATTATACCAGGGACAGACATTTTTCAGATCTGGACGATGATTCCCTGATCAGTACAATTACTTGTGCGCCCACCTCCCCTGCCCCACAGTACACACAGAATCTACTTACGCATAGAAAACTTTCACTAATCACACCAGATGCCATTCCTATTTTTTATTGTACTTCGTACTTTAAAGGAGGAGAGAATGCCTCCCAGGGGGACTTAAGCACTGCTTGAAGGATCTCATTCAATCACAAAACTCCTGATCCTTTGGAACAGCAGATTTTCAGCCGGGAAGAAGAACACTTTTGAAGGTAATGTTTCATGCAACAATACAGCTCTGGCTCATGTCGTAGAGGTCTAATTACATTATTCACAATGTTTTACCATAGATTTGTTGTTCTTCTAAAAATATGAATGCAATATTTTGAATGCAGAGGAGGACACAATGAGAACCCCTTCTCCCTCTTCACAGACATACAGTACATTCTAGAGACAGATACCCTTAGTAGCACAGACAAGTTAAGATGCAGCACATGAACAACTGTGTGTGTTACATATGTCTTTGTTTGGTGATGTGGCTGCTCTTTGCTCCAGTTAAAAAACTTATATAAGTTGACCACAAACTTCAACTGATTTCAGAGGCGTCGCAGATAAGTGCTGCCAAACGTGTCTGTAGAAATCTTTTCACAATAAGGTCTGCTTTCTTGTAAACAGCAGTGTCTCTTGCTGAGAAAAAAACTGAACCCACAATGACAGTATAAGATCGAAGACCTGATTTTTGGTTTTTAGAGTTAGAGATAAACATTGCACATGTATTTGAAAGTGGCAAATGCTCCAAGTTTACATTTCTGCAGAAACGTTACAGCAATACTGCAGTATCTTAAATTAGATGTGAAATTCTTGCTAATGGTCAGATATTGACTAGCTGTTTGAAGTTTCACTGCAAGTACAATAGCCTTTTGTCTTTTTCAGCGACTGCTTATTATGGATGATGGGCTGGGTGAAATTTGGTTTCACAGAGCTCTAATGGAACTAGAAAAATGTCAGCAAACCTGACCTGAGAAAGGCCCTGCAGATATGTCACATCATGCATGACTTATGTATCAACTATGATATCAGTTAATGGTGATCATCATAAAGCAGTTACTCAAGCAGCAGAGAGGCACTACCTCAGGCGCTGGTCTCTGATCACTTGATAAGATCAATGCACACAGTGGGGAAAGGTGAACAGTGTCAGTTTTTCCGTAGTGCTGGGTAAGATGCTCAGTACCAATGAGGTGCAATACAATGCTTCCCATCATTGCTCCATCTACTGATAAAGGAATTATTTAATACTGATATTATGGGAGTTTGGTTGTTGAATCTGCGACTAGGTAGTGAAGTAAGGTCAGGACATTGACGATAAGATTGCTAGTTTGTCATGTTCCTTACTGTTGGATTAAGCTCCTCCATTTCCAGGCTGTTAATCTACAGGATCCAATACCTGTTTCTCATATGTATGAACATGTATATTTATGGTGGTTTCCTTTTCTGAATTCCTTCCGGCTTTCTCCTTTCTTCCTCATTTCTTCCCTTGCACTTCCATAGGAACCATCTCTTTTTTTGCCAAAGTTTATCTAGCAGTGCCTTGCCCATATGCCCATTCTTCATGTGAGCCTAGAGGGTCAGTATTAGCAGACTGTTTAAATGCATCCTGACATGATGTCCAAGTACATGCTGTTCCCAGTGGGAGTCACTGGACAGTAACTAAATGTGAGAACACTGAGCTGATGGTTTTCCCACTAGCTTGTAAATTCTGAAGAAAATTGTTTCCAATTCAGCTGAGGAAAGGTAATGTAGCTAACTTTTGTTTTTAGTAGACAAGTGAGTGTAACTGTGGCTTGCCAATATGTACGGTTCAGTTCCATCAGAACAATGTGTGTCCCAGCTGAGCCATTTAGGGGAGTGAATTTCTACATTTCCTTTATATTCTGGTTGCGCTGTTACAGAATTTCAAATGGTGAGTCAGAGAAACTGGCTTTCTATGTCTCGACATCTTCTATCTCTCTTCTTCCTCTGAGGCAGTCCCTGCGGAGGAGGGTGACTTCATTCCACACTAACAATGAGATTGCACTCTGAGGAATCCAACATGCGGTCAACAGCCTCTGTCACAGGTGGGGCAGATGGCGGTTGGGTGGGTGAGGAGCTTCTGTTGTCGACACTTGGCTCCTTCCTACTTCAGGCAGTCTTGGTTCAGGGATTCCCAAGTGTCGATAAGGATGTTGCACTTTTTCAATGAGGCTTTGATGGCATCCTTCAAGTGTTCCCTCTGCCCTGGTGGGGCTCATTTGTCATTTCAAGATCCTAGTAATGCACTTGTTTCGAGAGTCTCGTGTCAGGCACGCGGATGATGTGGCTTGCCCAGCGTGGCTGACCGAGCATGGTCAATGGTTTGATGTTGGGGATGTTTATCTTTCGTGTTTATGTCTCTGCTTTTCTGCTTACCTTTGGCCAAATCTTTTATTTTTCTCTCAGTTCTCTTCACTTCTTTCTATTTTATCCTCTTTGTATCTGGTATGAGACGATGCGCTAAAAGAAAGTAGGCACCAATGGTTGCAAGTTGCATTTGGACTGTAAATTGCATAGAAATTGCAGCACAGTGGCACGGTGGTTAGCACTGCTGCCTCACAGCATCAGGGTCCTGGGTTCAATTCCAGCCTCAGGTCACTGTCTGTGTGGATTTTTCCCCGTCCCTGCATGGGTTTCCTCTGGGAGATCGGGTTTCCCCCTACAGTCCAAAGATGTGAAGGTTGGGTTAATTGGCCATGCTGAGATTGCCCCTTAATATCAGGGAATACACAGGGTAACAGGGACAGGGCCTGGGTGAGACTGTTGTTGGTGCAGGCTTAATCATAGAATCCCTACAGTACAAAAGGAGGCCATTCGGCCCATCAAGTCTGCATCAACAACAATCCCACCCTATTGCCTAACCCCACATATTTACTATGCTATTCCCCTTGAAATTAGGGTCAATTTAGCATGACCAATCAACCTAACCCACAGATCTTTGGATTGTAGGAGGAAACCAGACCACCCGAAGGAAACCCGCACAGACATGGGGAGAATGTGCAAACTCCACATACACAGTGACCCAAGCCAGGAATCGAACCTGGGTCCCTGGCACTATGAGGCAGAAGTGCCAACCATTGTGTCACCATGCTGCCCCAAAAACACCTTGTCGGCATGCAGTCAGGACATTTCACAGCTCCCCGTCACAGAATTGAACACCAGTCTCTTGTGTGACAGGTGGGGATACTAACCCTAACTATACTAATGAGGAAATGGGCCAAATGGCCTCCTCCTGCACTATAAGTTCTTCCTTCAGTTACTCCTGATTTCTCCTATCCTTCACACTTAATGCTATTCATATTTTGTCTTCTTTGAACAATTCACTCAACTCCTATATTGTCGTCTCTTTTGTACTTCTGTCACTCACTTTACCTTAAATCTCCATCCATTTCTGCAGAAATCATTTGGTAACCACTCCCTACCCCCCAAGGTTGGGTGGCAAGAGATCAGATTGCCAGAGGATCCCTCACTTTCATTCTGTTTTCCTCCTCTACTCTATTTCTTCTCGCCTGCTATTTTGCTCAAGATTCTGTCAGCTTCAAAATTCAAATTAATTATTTTTCTAAAAAAGATCAATTTAGGACGAGGAAAGACAATCTGTGTAATTTTGTGACATGCTGGCCGATCCATAGTATTGGCTTTACAATCGGGTGACGGCACAAAAATCTTCCCCTTTGTCTTTATCTGCGCATCACAAATGTTAGAAATGAGAAAATTTGTCTCGTGCGAAGACCACTAGAACATTTAATGTTTTATTTGGATGAGAATTTAGAGGCATTGTTAGTAAGTTTGCAGATGGCACCAAGATTGGTGGTATAGTGGACAGTGAAGATTATCTAGGACTGCAATGGGATCTTGATCAAATGGGCCAGTGGGCTGATGAATGGCAGGCAGAGATTAATTTAGAGAAGTGTCAGGTGATACATTTTGGTAGACTGAATTGGGGCAGGACCTACGCAGTTAGTGGTAGGGCGTTGGGAAGAGTTATAGAACAAAGAGATCTCGGGTATAGCTCCTTGAAAGTGGCGAAGAAGGCCATTGGTCAGAACATTCAATACAAGAGTTGGACCATCTTGTTGAAGTTGTACAAGACATTAGTAAGGCCACACTTGGAATACAAGCTCTCTACCTAGGCTCACTCCCCTGCCCTATCCCCTTAACCTCGTGCATTGATTATAGTCAATCCACCCAACCTACACATCTTTGGATACTAAGGGAGGGATTTTCCATCTGCCTTCACTATCAATGGGATGACACCCTTTGAGTGGCCATTAATTGTCCATATTACGACCTCAATTGACATATGGACCAGATAACAAGCCTTCCTATCCTATACTTAATTGGGGTAGGGGTGTGGTGAGTGGGGGTAGTCAGTGAGATCCCTCCACTCCCCGCATCCTCCCAATCAAATGCCCACTCTATATCATGGAACTAGCCTCTGAGGCAGGGAGGGAGGTGGGGGGTGCTGGGATTATATTTTGCTCATGCGAACACTAAGGTAGCCAAGGCCAGGTTGTCTGAAAGAGAAGATTGATCTCCAAGGCACAGCTGTTAGTGACCAAGGAGAAACATCTGTGGTTTGTGCCTGTGTGCCTCCATGTATCACATGCAGGAGTAAAGGTTCCCATTTCCTGCCACGCTCTCATACCTGGGGTCTTCCACCCTGACTCTCCTGCTCCGTAAACTGATTCTGCCCACAACCCTGACTTCATTGGAAGTCTGGTAATTTTAACTGTGAGAGAAAATGATCAGAAATGTGCAGAACATTGATTTTTCAGGCAATATTTTGGCTAAATTTTGGGAAAAAGAACACAACGCCACTTAGTGTTTGCCATGTGGAATTACATGTATTTTTGTGGGAAATTATATAAATGTAAGCAAAGAGTGGGATTTTCCATCCCTTCCCACCAGCACTGGTTCCCCGTCATCGGGATGGGTGAGGCATGCAAAATGCTTTAGACACTGGCGGGACTGGACAGCCGGAAAACCCACCGGGGATAGAGAATCCCACCCAAAAGGAATTTGCAACCAAAATATTGAAACAAAACTGCGATGCAAAAATAATACAGGAAGTAAATCACTGTAGACAGGAAATGCCCACAGACATGAGACTTTTTTGATCAGGTGAAATAGGAAGTTGTGCCAACAAGAATTATAATATTTCAGGGGCAGGAGTTTCTGCTTTGTTGAAGTAGATTTTCAGTGCAACTTGTCCAATATCAACCAAACTAGAAAGATTGCAGAGTTTCAAGTACAATTGAAATCCAATGGCAAATCAAGTTTCTGCAATGCTGGTTTAAAAGAATGTCCACCAACCTCAATTGACATATGGACCAGATGGCCATCCACAAGCCTTCCTGCCCTGGACTTAATCGGGCCAGAGGTGTGTGATCTGTCCCCCAGATCTAATTAATCATCATTATGATTTTCCACTAATTTTACAACTTGCAGATGTTTGAGAAGGTTCATTAGATCCCATGGTTATGTCTGTACCCTGGCGTACTTTGAGAGAGAGCACACAGTAGCCTCAGTATTCTTGCAGTCAGCATAGAAGCTTGAGTGTATTACCTCCCCACGAATGTTATTCTAATTTTATAAATTTTCGTTATAGTTGTGTTTTTATTATAGCGCCCCTTCAAGGGGCTGGTCATTGGTTAATTTGTTTATTTGATTTTGGTTTATTCACAAGAGTATAAAGAAAGATTTTGTCCAGTGATCACGTTGAAGCAATATGCAGTGTCCACCAGTACACTTGAGGCCTTCCATGACTGGTGCACACCACAAGGGCCAGAATGTATCATTCTGAGCAGAATTTTAACTGAATTTGATAAGTTTCCTTTAGCGTTTTATTTTTAGTTACTGTGTCTCTTTAAGGAGTAATTTCTGCGTAAATTAGTTTATTTGTTCAATAGGGGTACTCAGAAAAAGTATAAAGAGATACTTTTACCCCTCTCCAAGTTATTGATGATTAGTTTATGTCATTTGCCTTTTTGGGGGGCAATGGTTTCAAAGGAGTATGAAGGGAGACTGCTGGGACATTGGACATTGGTTAGGAAGGAGGCAGACATTTTCAATGTTGCATCCTATAAACAAATCGAGCGTTAAGTAAAAGATTAGCATCTGGTTTTCCTGCATCACCAACTGACTTTTGAATGAACTGACAATGGAGGGACACAAATCGGCAATTTTTAAAAGCTATTAATTTTTTAAAACTTAAATATTATTCAAACTGTACACCAATGTAACTAGTAAATAGTTATGCATAATCTTTAAAAGTCATTTTCAATTAGTTAAAATCAATGACTCAGACTAATTAAAATGTGGGCAGCACGGTGGCACAGTGGTCAGCACTGCCGCATTACAGCGCAAGTGACCTGCAATGCTACCACGAAGGTGGGAGTCATGAATGCAATGTGTAACACAATATCTTGGCTCAGTGCTTATTTGATTTCCAGGCTTCATTTATTTTGAGGAGGGAGGAATAGGAAACCCAACTGTTATTTTTCTAAAACGATGGAAATTCTTTCGTGATAGTTTTGCCCAAACTCCTCGCTGTCATCTGAAGAATTTGGTCTCGTGCATCCGAACGTACAGGCCAATTGTTAATGCTGTTCAGCTCATTAGCAACTTGTTCAGCATCAATGAAAAGCAAGTGTACCTTTTACTCCGGGTTGCCTTCAAGCTCACATTGCATTCGTGATTCCCGCCTTAATGATGGCATTGCAAGTAGGGAGGGAGCTGGCAGAGGTCCAGGGCAAAGTAGAGCGGAGATATTATGAAGACTGGTTCAATTGGTTCAGTACAGCCAGCAACAAAGGCATCTCAGATAGTCTCACTTTTTTGATATGTTGGAGGAGAAGGAGGGGATGCAAAAGCAGCTGAGAGGCCCAAAGAGCTTAGCAAGGCTGATCCATCACTGGCAACAGAGACCCCAGATATTATGTTTGAGGTCTACTTATAAAGAGACCCTGAGGTAGGTAGATGTAAATCAAGCAGGAACTGTTTATTCAATGTTTATTAACGTCGCAATGGTAGCAAAACTGACTCTAGGTGGAGCTTGTGCCCTGGGCATACATGCATACCACCAGATTTTCTGTTTCAAAATTCAGTCTGACTGAATATACAATATTCAATATAGAAGCAACAGATACCCTGGAATCTTTTGAAAGATGTTGTACTCCTAGATCATCAATCTGCTGCCATTTGACTACTTGGATACAACCTCCCTTGGCTTTGATGGGAAAATGAGAGCTACCACCCCCCAAAGGACATATGACCATTACCTATGTCATTGCATGACGCCTTTTGCAGCAACTGTCCATGGATTTTCGTATCTTTGGGGAATCCAAGGTGACAATTCTTGCAATGGGATTTATGTTTGTACCTTCCAGTTCTGATGTAAGGTTGCTGGCCTGAAACGTACACTCTGTTTCTCTCACCAGTGCTGACTCAGCTCTACAGTGTTTGCTGCTGCTGAACTCTTTCTCCACCCCTGGCCCTCTCCTCACGCTAATCCAGGATTTACGTTCAGGTGGATGCTGGTGAGGCAAACAACCCAACATTTGTTCCGGCAGAGTGGGCGAGCTGCATTGTGTCGATATGTCTGGTGCTGCAGCTAGTCCAGGTTAGACAAAAGGGGAATAAGATTGAATTTTATGTGAGCCTCAAACATTTACACCATTGGTTAATCACACAAAAATAAATCATAACCAATTTCTACCTTGAGATCTAGTCATTTATCTCATTGCTGTTTGCAGCACCTTACTATATCTCTATATCTGCAGAAAGACTTCCCTACATTAAAGCAGCGATAAATACAAAGTGGCTCTAAATTATTTTGGGACATCCTGAGTTGTGAAAGGGACGATATGCATACTAATTAATTATTATTTAATACTAATTAGAAATGTTCTTGGAAGATTTGATATAATTTTCCAGTTTTTCTAATGTAACAATCCTGTACGCCATGACATTATTGTGCTGCTGATTTATATTCTTTTCAATAAAACAATCAATAAATTAATCAAAAACGAGAGGGGGTAGGGTTACAGCCCCTGGTGAGGAACTCTAACCAAAGCAAAACATCAAGGGAAGGAAATCTGCCACTTTTAGTTGGTCTGACCTACATGTGACTTCAGATCCACAATGTGGTTGACTGTTAAGCCACTGCCTTCTCTCAAGGGCAATTAGGAATGGGCAGCCAGCGATGCCCAGGTCCCATAAGAACATAAGAAATAGGAGCAGGAGTAGGCCATCTAGCCCTTCGAGCCTGCCCCGCCATTCAATAAGATCATGGCTGATCTGAAGTGGATCAGTTCCACTTTCCCGCTTTCTCCCCATAACCTTAATTCCCTTATCTATCAAAAACCTATCTACCCATGACTTAAATATATTCAGCGAGGTAGCCTCCACCACTTCAACGGGCAGAGAATTCCAGAGATTCACCACACTTTGAGTGAAGAAGTTCCTCCTCAACTCTGATCTAAACTGCACCCCCCCTCCTCTTATCTTGAGGCTGTGTCCTCTAGTCCTGCTACCCTTTCTAAGCGGGAAGAATCTCTCTACCTCTAACCTATCCATCCCCTTCATTATCTTATATGTCTCTATAAGGTCACCCCTCATCCTTCTGAACTCCAACGAGTACAGACCCAGTCTATTTAGTCTCTCTTCATAGTCCAACCCCCTCATCTCCGGTATCAGCCTAGTGAACCTTCTCTGCACTCTCTCCAAGGCCAATATATCCTTCCGCAAGTACGGCGACCAAAACTGCACACAGTACTCCAGCTGCGGCCTCACCAGTACTCTGTACAGTTGCAGCAAGACCTCCCTACTTTTATATTCAATCCCCCTCACTATAATGTCCCATAAAAGAATAAAAGAAAACTTAACTAACTAAACGTGCGGCACAGTGGCACAATGGCTAACACTGCTGCCTCAGTGCCAGGGACACGGGTTCAATTCCAGCCTCAGGTCACTGCCTGTGTGGACTTTGCACATTCTCCCCATGTCTGCATGGGCTTGTTCCGGGTGCTCTGGTTTTCTCCCACAATCCAAAGATGTGTGGGTTAGGTTGATTAGCCATGGTAAATTACCCCTTAATGTCATAGGATTAGCAGGGTAAATATGTGCATTTATAGGCATAGGGCCTGGGTGGGATTGTGGTGCAGGCTCGATGGGCCAAATGGCCTCCTTCTGCACTGTAGGGATTCTATGATTCTATGATAAACCAAAATGTCATTTCTGGAAGTGATAATGCACTCCAGGCTCCATGGCACCCATTAGTTGCGAAAGGCCTGAAAGGTACCGGGGAAGCTATACAATAAATGGCAGAACTATCAAGAGTATAGACACACAGAGGGACCTGGGTGTGCAAGTCCACAGATCCTTGAAGGTGGCATCACAGGTGGAGAAGGTGGTGAAGAAGGCATATGGCATGCTTGCCTTTATAGGACGGGGCATAGAGTATAAAAATTGGCTTCTGATGTTACAGCTGTATAGAACATTGGTCAGGCCACATTTGGAGTACTGTGCCCAGTTCTGGTCGCCACACTACCAGAAGGACGTGGAGGCTTTGGAGAGAGTACAGAAAAGGTTTACCAAGATGTTGCCTGCTTTGGAGGGTCTTAGCTATGAGGAGAGTTTGGGTAAACTGGGGTTGTTCTCCCTGGAAAGACGGAGAATGACGGGAGACCTAGTAGAGGTGTATAAGATTATAAAGGACATAGATAGAGTGAACAGTGGGAAGGTTTTTCCCAGGTCGGAGGTGACGATCATGAGGGGTCACAGGTTCAAGGTGAAGGGGGCAAGGTTTAACTCAGATATCAGAGGGACGTATTTTATACAGAGGGTGGTGGGGGCTTGGAATGCACTGCCAAGCAGGGTGGTGGAGGTGGACACGCTGGGATCGTTTAACACTTACCTGGATAGCCACATGAACAGACTGGGAATGGAGGGATACAAAAGAATGGTCTAGTTGGACCAATGATCAGCACAGGCTTGGAGGGCCGAAGGGCCTGTTTTCTGTGCTGTACTGTCCTTTGTTCTTTGACATCAGCTAGCCACAAACATAGAGGGGCAGAGATATGGGACGGACAACATACCTCATCTGACCACTGCTTGGACATGTTGGTGGCCACCTTGGCCAGGCTCAGGAGCAGACCTATGAGGTGGCCCCTTCTTCCTCCATGCCAAGTGACTAAAGATCAGGATTTTGGGGCTGAGATGCAATCAAATCACTGACTATGGCAAGGTCTGCGAGACAAAACATGCTACAAGATGAAGGCATGTAAAATCACCAGTTCCAAAGCACTCCTCCCTGATGAGCTCAATGCATTCTACACCCGTTTTGAGCATGAGGTCAGCGAGAGTATGTCCATCATCCTGGAAACTCTGGATGAACCGATATCTGGGGTCACCACTGCAGATGTCAGAGCAGCTTTCTTGAAGGTCAACCCATGGAAAGCAACTGGCCCAGATGGGGTACCTGGGCGGGCATTCAGATCCTGCGCAGATCAGCTGGCAGGGGTATTCGCAGACATCTTCAACCTCTCTTACAACAATCTGAGGTCCCTATCTGCTTCAAGAAGACAAATACCATCCAATATCTAAGAAAAACCAAGCAGCGTGCCTTAATGACTATCAGCCGGTGGCTCTGACATCCATCATTATGAAGTGCTTCGAAAGGTTAGTCATGACATGAATCAATTCCAGCCTCCCGGACTACCTGGATCCATAACAGTTTGCCTGCTGCTGCAACAGGTCCGTAGCAGACGTCATACCCGTGGTCCTGCACTCAACCCACATTCTAGATAACAAGGACACTGATGTCAGACTCCTATTTATTGATTACAGCTCAGCCTTCAATACTATTATTCCCACGAAACTCATCTCCAAACTCCATGGCCTTTGCACCTCCTTTTGTGACTGGATCCTGAACTTCCTAACTCACAGACCACAGTCAGTAAGAATAGGCAACAACACCTCCTCCACAATCATCCTCAACATCAGTACTCCCTACTATATTTCTTATACACCTGTGACTGTGTGGCCAAATTCCCCTTCAATTCGATTTTCAAGTTTGCTGATGACACCACCTATGGGTTGGATCTCAAACAACGATGAGACAGAGTACAGGAATGAGATAGTGAATCTAGTGAACTGGTGTGATGACAATAATCTCTTCCGCAATGTCAACAAAATGAAGGAGATTTTCATTCACTTTTGGAAGCATGAAGGAGAATATGCCCCTGTCTACATCAATGGGGACAAAGTAGAAATGGTCGAGAGCTTCAAGAATTTAGCTGTCCAGATCACCAACAACCTGTCGTGGTCCCCCCCATGCCGACACTATAGCTAAGAAAGCCCACTTTCTCAAAAGACCAAGGAAATTTGGCATATCACCAACTTTTACAGATGTACCATAGAAAGCATTCTTTCTGGTTGTATCACAGCTTGATATGGCTCCTGCTCTGCCCAAGACTGCAAGAAACTACAAAAGGTTGTGAATGTATGATAAGAACAGGATAAGGTGCTTGACTCATCGATTGACAGTTCCGATGCACCATAGCGAAAAACGGCACTGACATCCTCACAAGATAAACATGGGACACAGCGGAAAGAGTACCCGCTAACGTCCAGTACTTAACCAGAGCGGAGAAACTGTGACATCTTCTCCGGAGCCTTCAACATGTCATCGACGAAGACAAATATCTCTCCGAGGCCATCCCCACAATCTCACTTCTTGCCTTTAAACAACTGGACAACCGCAAACAGACCATTGACCCAGCAAACTACCCAGCCTTCAGGAGAACAGTGACCACAACACCACAAAATCCTGACACAGCAACCTCTGCAAGATAGATCATTGACACAGATACCATCATCTTACGTCAGAATACTATCCACCAGGTACTCCGTACATATACTTGCAACTCGGCCAACGTTATCCATTTGATACGCTGTAAGAAAGGATGTCCCGAGGCATGGAACATTGGGGAGACCATGCAGACGCTACGACAATGGATGAATGAACACCGCTCGACAATCACCAGCAAGAATGTTTTCTTCCTGTTGGGGAACACTTCAGTGGTCACTCGCATTCGGACTCTGATCTTTGGGTAAGCACTCTCCAAGGCCTTCATGACACACGACAACACAAAGTAGCTGATAGCTGGTTCCGCACATATGAGGCCTCAACCAGGATCTTGGGTTCATGTCACACTATCTGTAACCCCCACGAATTGCCTGGGCTTTCAAAATCTCACTAACTGTCCTGGCTGAAGACAATACACATCTCTTTAACCTGTGCTTAACCCTCTCTCCACTTACTTTGTCTGTACCTTTGAGACTTGATTACCTGTAAAGACTCACATTCCAACCATTATTTTGCAAATTGAGTTTGTGTTCAGTAGAACTCCCACTCGCCTGATGAAGGGGCAGTGCTCTGAAAGCTAGTGCCTTGTGCTACTAAATAAACCTGTTGGACTTTAACCTGGTGTTGTGAGACTTCTTATTGGATGTATATGGTGTAGTAGCACTGCCGCCACACAGCTCCAGGGACCTGGGTTCAATTCCAGCCTTAGGTAACAGTCTGGGTGGATTTTGCACATTCTCCCCGTGTCTGCATGGCTTTCCTCTGGTGCTCCTGTTTCCTTCCATAATCCAAAGATGTGCAGGTTAGCCATGCTATATTGCCCCTTAGTGTTCCAAGGTGTGTAGATTAGATGGATTAGCCTTGGGAGATGTGTGGGGTTATGGGGCTAGGGCAGGGAAGAGAACCTGGGTAATGTGCCCTGTTGCTGCAAATGTGATGCGCCAAATACACTCTTCTGCACTGCAGGGATTCTATGACTGACCTATAACTAAGAAATACAATTCAAAAGTGCACACAAGATTTATTGCTTCCTCATCAGCGAACCTGCCTCAGTTTGAACAATTAATCTTGCAAACACCCACACACATCACAAAAGATTTGTTTGAAAGTATCAGGCGTGTGCAGGCTTTGCACTGTTGTAATTTATTGAATGGTTGATCATTAATAGAGGGACCAACTTTATCGGCAAAATATTCAAATCAACATCTTAGACTTCAATCTTTTGATTGGCGACATTCACTTTGGATAGCACTGGTGCTCGGGCCCAAGGGCCGGAAGCAGGAATCTGGAGGCGGGACTCATCCTGCCCCCTCCTCCAGCCTGCTAGAGAATGGGTTTTTTTCAGGGTTGGGGTCTTAGTAACCCTAAAGAGGTGTCTGCCTTCCAATTAATGGCCAGGGAGAATGGGGATAGTGGCAGGACATCAGTGACATGGGCCACTTTTGGTCTTAAAATTATGAAAGGATCTTCATCTTCAAAGTGTCAGGGCAAATGGAGAGTCAGGCCTCAGGACTGAGTAGAGAAAGATTGGTTATGAAAATTCTGTTGCTCTTCGGTAGCTTCTTAAATTCAATTTTGTGCTATTTTCCATCAAGTGAAATTGTCTCAGGACTGCTGCCTCTATTTGCATCAGGTTGAAGCTGGTCAGCCTCACAGAGCTTCTAACTGTGGCCTGTCCCCATATGAATCTCAGGAAGTCAGAAGCTCTTAATATGCCCAATTAACAAGGTGGGGAACTTCACTTTCCTGCCCGCCACCCACTCATCCTGTGTCCTCAGGAAAGTCAGTAGAGTTGGAGGCAGCGGATCCCCAGTGCAATTTGTTTTGCAATCTCACCTCCATTCCATCCCCATTTGGGATGGCAATGTCAGGCCCTGATCTGAAAACTAAAGTATTGTTAATATCATATTTAGTTGCATTGTAAAATCCCTCAGTGATGCTCTGGAGAATGGCCCTTATTATAGGACTATCATTAACTATTCAGTTCATAGGGCTATCATGAACAACGTACTGCAGTTTTTGAAACATTGAGTTGTTAAGGCACAGAAATCCTTAAACTGTGGGTGGTGGTGTTAGACTGTCAATAAGAATAAATTGGAATCAAATTAATTCTTTTCTTTTGGCGGTTGGAGAATTAATTTTTGCTGGTGTTTTGAAACTTTGCTATTAACTGAATGGAGGTTAGCACAATATCTATACTCATGAAATATAGGAAGAGGCTATTACATAAGATTACTGATGTAAAATGTTAGCATGTGGCTTAGAAAAATAAAATGTAACTGAACATCTCAATTACTGAACAAAGGGATCTTGTGCTCAGGGAACACAGAAACACAGATTGTGTGGCTTATCTTGGATGATACATTGTCCATCTGACCTTCAACTGAGATAAATGTGAATTTGGTACAAAGTTGCCCTTGTGTCATACTGCTATATAAGGATTCCAGTCAGAACCGCTTATAGGAACCAAAAGACAAAATATATTGGTCAGGATTTTGCTGTAATATTAAAGGCGATGCTTTCAGCTCTTGCTGTTACCTTTACATGGTAAGTCGCATAACAGCTTCGGGTATGTGTAAGAGCAGAGTTAAATGTAGAATTCTGAAGGTTGTTGATGGTGATAAGCTGCTTCTCCACAGGCAAAGCTATTGCAGTTTCAATAATGAAATTTGTTCATATATCAATGTAATGGTGTGAACTTGGTTAAATGCCTATTGAGCCACATTGCCGAAAAAAAGTTAAAACCGTTATAGAGGGCACCTCATTCAAACAGTAGAAGTAAAAGTAAAGTCACGATTGTCCCAGATTACCATTGGCTCCTCAACGGGCAGGGATGATTGGTGGTGATTTAACCTGACGATCGCCATACCTCAGGCAAGGGGCAAGGTTGAGAAAATGAGCCTTCGTGATAACCTCAGCCAGTACGGGAATTCAACCTGCACTGTTAGCATCACTCTGCACCATGAACAAGCTATCCAGCCAACTGAGCTAACTGTCCCCCCCATTGGAACAGTACCAGGTTAATAGAAAGCTCCAAAGACATAAAAGGCCAATGGGCATCTGGATGCAGAGTGAATGTGAAAGCTGTTCCTTCATTGTTGAAAGGAAAATTCTAGCTAATATTATCCATTAAATCAATAGGGATGTAACTTGCTAAATAACAATTATTCAAACTACATCTGATTCAATTTAAATAAACACCAAACAATGTTTTTTCACTCTGTCAAGTAAGCAGATGATTAAAGAACCAAATCACTTTCTGCTTATTGTTCTTTGACGTGAGAAACTAAAGGTTAACAATTGACTTTAGTCAATTATTTAAAATACATACATGCCATGCAAGTGCTTACATTCTAGTATGTTCCAAGTGATCTTCCAATAATAATTAGGGTGCTTTTTTAAAAATTTTTGTGGCTAAAGCCACTAAATGGTTACTCATCTTTTTCACAAGGTTGAGTTAGCGAATGAAGATAGGATCAAATCATTGATGCCAAGGCAAATTATTTGACTGTGGTTCTTTGAAGAGTAGAATCTAAAGGTAATAATGTACTATCACAAACCACAATAATGCATTAAGCAATGAATCTCAATCACGTTTGTCGCTCTTCATTACTTGGATTGCTTTTCTTTCAGCCAAGCATTTTGCTATTCTGGTGGAATTGAAAACTGTAAGAGTGAGTGTGTTAATTTTCACAATAATCAAATATACTTTACTAAGTACAGTAAGTCGGTCTGTGATCATAGATGTCAGCATAGCCTGGGGAAGTCACTTGTTGATGTTGAATGGTGTTAGTTTGAGTTAGATTGATGTTTCAGTCAATTCCTATTCAGAGTCAGGTAGCAATATCATTCAGCTTTGACTTCCTACAGGGTTTATTTTTACCTCCTTAAGCAGATTGAATGGATGAAGACCGTAAGAAGGAAACTTTTAAATGGAGAGTTGATGGAATGGACTGCGAGCTGAATTGTTTTTATTGTTCCTCGTGTGTTTTACAAAGTAACATTGTTAAGTGCAGAACTTAGTGTACCTTATTCATTGGATCGATATATGTGTGTTAAATGAAACAATCATACATTTTGAAACCAATGCACATTTTGGATTGAAATGAAGTCAATAAAATCTATTCTAGAATAGATTCTAAGGGACAGTGCAGTGGCACAGTGGTTAGCACTGCTGCTTCACAGTGCCAGGGGCCCAGGTTCCATTCCCTGTTGGGACTTTTGTCTATACAGAGTCTGCACTTTGTCTCCATGTCCACATTGGTTTCCACCAGATACTCCAGTTTCCTCCCACAGTCCAAAAGATGTGCTGGTTAGGTGCATTGACCATACTAAATTCTCCCTTGGTGTACCCGAACAGTTGCCGGAGTGTGGTGACTAGAGGATTTTCACAGTAACCTCATTGCAGCGTTAATGTAAGCCTGTTTGTGACATTAATAAATAAACTTAAACTTAGAATCACTATTAAAAATTATGGTAACACATTCATCCTTTGACTTTCTGAAGCTCGTAACAGAGTCACAAGTATCTGTCAATTGATTATCTTGTAAGTGCAGTATCGGTTGATTACATCATTTGTATTCTTATCAGAAAATGCAGCTAAATTTGGATTTTGGGCAGACTTTGACCTCTATCCATACACAAAAAAGTTCAGAGCTCGTTATGGTGAGGGAATACAAACACACCACCCCCAGTAGACTGGAGGGTATAGAATAAAGCATTGTACACTTTGTCCACTTAAGGTGACCAGCAAACCTATTTATCAGTAGACGGAGTCTAGAAGGAGAATAAATGGTTGCATTCTTTAATGGCATTTGCTACAATTTTGATTCAGAGTGCTCCTTACTGAATCTTACTATTTCTTCCCAAGAACTTCACAATGGAGGGAAAGAGAGTATAAAATAGGAAACATCGCTCTCTGTATAAAACTTTTGGAAGATACTTGTCTACCTTCTGCGGTCAGCATTTTAAATTGGAGATTTAGAGAACACAGAGGCTGCAGCCAGTTGTTTGACACACATTGAGGCACTGTAGCCCTGGATTAACAAGAGGAAAGCATGCACAGCATACAAACACACTGATCTTGCTTAAATGAAACTCCAATCAAGAAAAATCTTGGATTATCACAGAGAAATTTTTCCTTTGGCAGGAATGCGATCTCAGATCCTCGACTGTGCACTATTACTGCCCTGCTGATCAAACTGGCATTGTCTACGCTGTAATCTACCACATTTTAATGTGCGTTCAGAGCCATCATCTGTATTCCCACAGTGACAGAAATGACTGCGACATTTAAAAGTTGCAATGATAGGCTTTGAAATCACTGGTGGTAGAAGGAAAAGGACCTTACTTTTCCACTAATGAAAAGAATATTCAGACATTTGCAACTGAGCTAAATGAATATGACTCAACCAAAAATGCAGCGATGAACCCAAGAAGAAAAATAAAATATTTATCTTCAAAATGGAGATTGGGCCCTCACTAATCCTAGCTAATTCTGTACATATGTTGATCGTGGAATGGCCATACATGTGCAATTTGTGGTATTTTTCTATTTTCATGTTTTCTATGCATGAACTGGCCTTGGAATGGCCACACATGCGCATTTGGTCCATTTTCTTGTTGTCAGCCTGTGTAAATGCACAGATTCTTTTTTTTCAGCTAAAATGGTTCCTGTGCACTTGCGCAGTAGAGAAAGAAAAATCAAAAGTTAGACAGCACGAGAGGAACTAGAAGGGAATGCCGTTCCACAGAAAGTGGCAGAAGAGACAGGATGGGTGTTGTAGGGAGCAAGTCCCAAAGGAAGGAAGAAAGTCCCATAAAATCAGGGCGTGGGATAGAAAGGGGTCCCAGGAAGACAATCTTGTCAAGGAACAAGGGCAGGAGTTAGAAACAGCTTCAGTTTAGTGAAATTGAAAGTAAGGAGTAAAGGGAAAAGCTCTGAATTAAAGAGACAAAGCTGCAGGAGTTAGACTTGGAACAAAGAATGCTTGCCAGAAGCCAGAGTAGGTAGCTGAAGGTCAGTGACTCCTTTCTATAGATCTTCGAAGCAGTGGTGTTCTGCTTGTCACAGCTGAATATCCAGAGTGTACATGGAAGGAGTAGCTTGAATGCATGGAGAGATCTATGAGGATAGAATCTTGGAAAGAGAGGTTGAACCCTTGAGGTGAATCCTTGTTAGAGACAAACAAATGAAAGCGTCATTTGGGAGAGAATTCCAAGGTGAGTTCTTCAAATGTCAAAATTGGCAGCCCTTTTGAGAAAGAATTGTGAAATTCTCCCTTCCAACAGCTAAGTTCCGTGGCAGAGCGGAAATTTGAAGTGTTCTCCATTGTGGAGACCAGTGGGAAAATACACCAAATCTTCCAGTCCCAACCTCATTAATTAAGCTATGTTTTCCCAAGTGGGGCAGGCCTGATGGCATCCAGTTTGCCATCTTATTCAGCAAACATTGAAAAGGCGTTCAATTGAAAAGGCACCCAACATCACTGACCCGTTATTGAAGAAAGAAGATGGATCTTCAGGAACATCCTGAGGCTGGAAAATGAAGCCCGTCCAGAACACTAAATCCAGAACCTGCAGATGTTTCCCCACACATGACTCTGCTCAATAACCATCCTCTTAATTTCTAAAGAAAAAAAATACAAGCTAGGGTTTATGAAGGTAGATTCCACCCTGGGATCTAACTTGTCCAGTAGTACCACCTGCTGGGGTCATAACAGTACTAATAACCCATTTCACAATTGAGGAAAATACAACATACAAAACAATCATCTTCCGATAAACTAAATAATAAGCAAATAGAATCCTTACTGTACAGAAGGAGGCCATTCTGCCCATCGAATCTGCGCTGATCACAATCCCACTCAGGCCCTAGTCCCATAACCCCACACATATACCCTGCTAATCGCCCTGACACTATGGTCTATTTAGCATAGCCAATCAACACAACTGCACAACTTTGGACTGTGGGGGGAAACCAGAGCACCTGGACGAAACCCATGTCAACAAAGGCAGAACGTGCAAACTCCATGCAGACAGTGACCCAAGGCTAGAAGTAAACCTGGGACCCTGGCACTGTGAAGTAGCAGTGATAATTACTGTGACACCGTGCGGTCTATTGACCAACTGAAGATTGAAGCAGCTCACAATCTACTGCAACTTTGATGTTGAACACCTCAAAGAGGAAATCAAAATTAAATAATCAAAGGTTCGCTAATCAACCATGCCAAAAAGCACTTGAGAGTGACAGAAATCTGTTAGAGCTGCTGGAGGTAGCAAGAGGACTATCATTTCCAGAGAGTCCAGTGCTGCTGAAGCTGAGGCTGCCAACAGTAACTATCACACTTTAAATTCAACTCATGTGAACATTGTCCATTGCTCAAGCACCAGGAAACTACCCGCAAATCAACAACAGTGGTCTCACCAACAGAAATTTGCGACTTGACCAAAAATAAGGTTCAGATCTTCTGATCTCCGGATCACCTGATCCCGTGGGAATCGTGGTTATGTTTATTTACCTGGAAAGTTACCAAGAAAACGTTAGACAGAAAAATTGTAGTCTAAGTCCCAGGTAAGTGTACAACTAACCTGCTAATGACTCACATTGTCCCGTTGACTCACCCCCTTCTCTCTCCCCCCGCCCGCTCCCCAAACTGGAAGTCTAGTCTTTTGAAACATATCCAGCTAAGTGGATCTTTTACCAAAGGAGAAAATGCTGGAAAATCTCAGCAGGCTTGGCAGCATCTGTGAACAGAGAAAGGAGCTGACATTTCGAGTCCAGATGACCCTTTGTGATAGCTAAGTGGATCTTTTCCCAGCATTAGGTGCAATGGTTCCAATTATGATCAGAGAATTTGGATGAAAGTCTCCACTTTGGTGCTGCTTATCTGCTCCAGACTAAGTGTCCTCATACTGGCAAAACAGTGCAAAACTTGTGGAAAATCTAACGATTTTGTTGGTGTTTGTCACTCATCAGCAAAATGAACTACCAAGATCAATACCACCAGAAGGGTGCCACAGCATGCCCCAATGAAAAGGTAAAGAAAGTCACCAACATGGAAGTGGATAACCCTGAATACACGCTCTCTCTTGGACACAGCAGCCAAGCATGTGTAACAATGATCATTCACTGCTCAGATGTAGATGCTGTCATAGATACAGGATCATCTGTATCATGCTAGCCAAACCATTCAAAAAACTTTAGGATGGCCCCTTCTCTGAAAAGCAAGGAACACAAGAGTTTCCCTTTACAACAGTGACAAACTACTGAAAGTTCTCAGGACTTCTGAAATGCCAGTCTCATTCAAAGGCACGAGAATGAATGTTGTATTCTGTGTCATATCTGGAGAATGTGACACACTTAGCAGTTTCCACACAGCAACAGGTCTGAACAAGACTGTGGTCACAGACAAGATTTCCACACATACCAACCACATTCTCAAATTGACACTCAAGTGGTCAGCATGCATCGGCAAACTGCACATAGAACATAATCTGTCGCCAGTTGTTCATCAATGGCAACAAATACAATTTCATTTGAGAAAGCAGAGAGAGAAGGAACTTTGGAATTGACTTGACATCATTGATGAAGTCTAACCTTTGGGTCTCACTCTCACAAGTCATCAGTAAACCCAGATTAGAATTTTCATCGCTATGCATTCACCTTACCAAACCATATAACAAGGAAGACATTTGATGTCAACAATCAATGCTATCATAGAGAAAGTGAATGGTGTTAAACACTTCGCTAAACTTGACCTCAATGCAGGCCACTGTCAAATCGAGCTTGTTGAAGAACCAATATATCTCACAGTATTCTCCACTCTTCCAACCTTTTCAATACAAGGGGCTGAACTTTGAAATCAGTTCAGCAGCTGAGGCGTTTGAGCCCATGATTCAGTCTGCAGTCTAAAGATCAGATGGCATGCTAAACATCAGTAATGACACTCTTATGTATGTTTGCACTGAAACTGAAATTGAGACATGTCCACAATGTCTTAAAGAGTGATCTGAATTTGAGCAAAGACAATTGCTTGCTCAATGATAGCAGAATCGAATTCTTCAGTCAGATGTTCAGCGGCGAAAAGTGTCACCTGATCCAGGGAAAGATGAAGCCATTGCTGTGGATTCTACAAATGTGCAGGAAGTCTAGAGTCTGCTAGGATTCATCGTGTACTGTAATCACTTCATTTCTGACTTTGCCGCTTATCTGCCCCCGTGTGTTCTGACAAAAGAAACCATCAAGTAGGAGTGGACTACATTACACAAGTAGGCTGTACACCAGATCAATTGACAGTTACCAGCCAACTGCAGAATTGCCTGTTTTGACCCTGAGAGAACCATCGACAAACTCATAATTGCGAGCCTGATTGACTTTGGAGTTCTTGTGAAAGACAAGACAGGTTACCATCAATTGATGCAATAGCAAGCAGATTGCTAATGCCTGTAGAGCAATGTTGTTCACCACTAGAGAAAGAAGTGCTCTCAGTCACATGAGGTATCTCATGCACCCATCTGTACTTGTATGGAAGCAAATTTGAAGTAATAACTGACCATAGACCACTGATAAGCTTATTCAACAATCCACATGGCAAAGCACCTACTCAAATAGAGAACTGGATACTCAATAGAATATGAGTTCTATGTTGAGTATCAGACAGGCAAGCTCAACCCAGCGGATTATCTTTCACAACATCCTTTGCCAGAATTCAGTTATACCAGTTCTGAAGAAAAAGTTGCCAAACACCATCTTAATGACGTAAACCTAAATGTGGTGCTCAAGTCAATAAAACTAGCTGGCAACGAAACAAAATGAGGTGTTGCAACTACGTACAATGACTATGAAATCACAAAACTGAAATGGTATGATCAAGAGTGTCTATAGATTAAATCATGCATAAGCTATAATATTTTCACATTGTTCGAGATGAGCTTACCATTCCCAGGGATTCCCATATGGCAGAAAAACGCCATGTCAAGCAACCACAATGTTAGATCTTTGTGATCCCCTCAAAATGTCTGAACTACCTCTAGGACCATGGATTGAGGTTAGTGTTGGTTTCGTAGACTTGCATACTGGTGAACACCTGCTTGGTTGGTGTCTCCAAAACCTGACAAGTCTTCAACCTCCTGCACATGTGCTAGCTGGGAAAGAGTTGTACATGCACAGTTTAGATTTTTATGTTGGTCAGGCCCATGTGCATGATCATCAGGTCTTGGAGCTGATGGCCTGCACAAAAAGCAAAATTTCAAAAAGGGTGCAAAAACCCTGGGAGAAATGAGAGGGATAGGGAGTGTCTTTTTTAAAAAAAGATGAGAAGACAAGGAGAAGTTAAAAACAAAAGAAGATAGAGAAAATAGGAGCTGTGCCTCAGTTTTTTTTACGTAGAGAGGTGTGCCATGACATATAAAGGCTAGGAAGCACTGCTCTATACTGATGACCACAGCAGATTCCCAGTCATCAAAGTAGTCACGTTTACTTCAATCATCCCAAAGTTTTGTGATAGGAGTTGAGAATGAATCCCTTGATAAAATTAAAATTACTGCAGATGCTGGAGTTTGAAACAAAAAGAGAAAATGCTGGAAAATCTCAGCAGGTCTGGCAACATCTGTAAAGAGAGAAAAGAGCTGACGTTTCAAGTCCAGATGCCCCATTGTCAAACCCAAGAATGAACCCCAGTTCAACAGTGATGAGTTTGGTAAATTCATAAACTATTCACTGTTCGTGAATTCATTCATTGAAAAAAATCACAGGCTAACTGGTAATGGAGAGGTCTGGGGAGGTACCTTGAGAAAAGTGATACATACAGCTGCAGCTGAAAGCAACTCATGGAAGTCAGACCTGTATCGTTTTCTTCACAATTACAGAGCGACTACTCACTGGAAAGCATTCAGCTACATTCATCTTTGTACATCTTGGCCAGAATCTTCTGTCACATTCACGGCTGGGATTTTCCGGTATCACTGAAAGTGAATGGAGTTCTGGCTGGAATGCCAAATTTCCGTTCTTCACTCTCAACGGATCCCGCCATAGACAAAACTACAGTATCCCACCCACAATGTGCTCTCCCGAGCTCCTCTGTGGAGGAAATGATCAACATGTACGTGAATATGATCACGAGCAGAAGCATTGAATGAGAATAAATGCAGAGCAAATCACGAAACTTCGCGCTACATCACTCAAGCCAGGAGATAAAGTGCTCGTGAAACCTGGAGCCTGAGGAGTGGCACTCAGACTGGATGGCCACCACAGTCTTACTTTCTTACCTAAAATGTTTTCAATTCTGTCTCATCCACCTTTCTGACTCAGGCCAGACAGGATTTGGGTCATGCCATGTGTCCCCTGGGGTGCAGTGCAAATGGCTGCACAGCCAGATGTAAGGAAGACATGCCCCATTTTTAACAGCACGAGCTTCTGCAAACCAGTTTAGTTAGAGGTTCAGTCAAACTTAAAGGTCCTTGATGGGGTAGGGAGAAGGTAAGTGCATAACGATTCATGAGTGAGGTGGTGGTCAGGTTTGGCCTCATCTGGTGAGGGGAACAGAAGGTTAGGTCGGTCCACAGGGTAGAAGTGGATGGCCTCAGATGGAGGGATGCAGGTTGAACCTCGGTGGGGGTGTTGGGGGGCAGGGGGTCGGGCTTGGGAAGTAGTTGCTGGTTCAGGCTTGAGGAGCACCAGGAGAGTTGTGTTTTGAGGGTGGAGGATGGGTGTGTAGTGGGGTGAATCCAGCTAGGTGGGGAGGGGGTTGAGAGTCTCGCCAGGTGTGGGGAGGACAGGTGAGAGTCAGAACTCCGAGGTGGGGGGACAGATCCTGTGCGTATAGAAGGAGTACTAAATGGGGGAGACCCTGTCAGGACTACGGTGGTGGTGGGAGTCATTGGCAGAGGGCTTGGTAGACCTGGGGTGAGTTCACTGAGGGACTGCAGAGGTGGTCAACAAGGTGGGTTGCGTGTCAGGTGGGGAGGGGGGTGGCTTATAAGTGTGGTAGTCCTGATTAGGGGGAATTCATGGAGATTATGGGATGTGAGGCAAATTCAAATGTCGGGGGGGGGGGAGCCCCAGTGTCGGTCTTTGCAACAATTATGCAAACGTTAGAAGAGATTATCATTGAATCCTTCAGTGCAGAAAGAGGCCCTTTGAGTCTGCACCGAATATAATCCCACCAGGCCCTACCCCCATATCCCCACATATTATACCCACTAATCCCTCTAATTTACGTATCCCTGGACACTAAGGGGCAATTTCTTAGCATGACCAATCAACCTAACCTGCACATCTTTGGACTGTGGGAGGAAACCAGAGCACCCAGAGGAAACTCATGCAGACACAAGGAGAATGTGCAAACTCCAAACAGACAGTGACCCAAGCCAGGAATCGAACCTAGGGCCCTGGAGCTGTGAAGCAGCAGTGCTAACCACTGTGCTACCATGCTGCTGTATTATAGCACAGACACAGGCCATTCTGTCCATCCAAAGTATGCCAGTATTTAATACTCATTCGAGAAAGTAATGCAGTCTAATAGGATTTCCAGCATACTGGTTAGTTTATTAGACTAGTCATCCCAAGATCTGACTGATAACTCCAGAAATATGAGTTCCCAGTATGGCCACTGGGAAATTGAATTCAGTTAGGTTAAATAAACCTGGGGGCTTTATTAAATCTGGCCTCAGCAATTGCAACCATGAAAATAACTGAAGTGTTAATTGGAAACACATCTGGACATATGCATCATGGTATATAACTGTGTGCATTGTTAAATTAATACAAATTTAGAATATGTAATGGTGTTACTCGTGAAGTTGTTATGCCTACGTTTAGTGTTTACATTTTGTTAAATTGTTATATGCTATCCCTCTCATTTACTAAGGAGAGCAGGGGTACAGTGTATGAAAGATTGCATTGTGACTTTGTCCATTTAGGGACATACCCAAATAGCAGTTAATGGAGTCTAAACAAATCCATGTTTTATCAGCATGTGCTGTAGTTCTGATTCTGAATGCTCTTTTTTAAGTCTTACTGCTTTTTTTCATGCTGGATGTGTGCAACAGTGGTACATAGGTTAGCACTGCTGCCTCACAGTGCCAGGGACCCGGGTTCAATTCCCAGCTTGGGTCACTGGCTGTGTGGGGTCTGCATGTTCTCCCCATGTCTGCATGGGTTCCCTCTGAGTGATCCGGTTTCCTCCCACAGTTCAAAGATGCGTGGGTCAGGTTGATTAGCAATGCTAAATTGCCACTTACTGTCAGTGGGACTACCAGGGTAAATAGGTGGAGCTGTGGGGATAAGGGCTGGGTGGGATCGTGATTGGTGCAGACTTGATGGGCCAAATGGCATCCTTCTGCACTGTAGGGATTCTACAATTTATTAATATCTGTAAAGAAAAGATAGGATCATCATTTTAGGTATAATCCTTTCCGAGATGAATGAATGACTGCTTGACTTTAACAAGGGTGTTAAGGGATAGATGGGAACAGAGTGCCAAGGCCACACTCAGATCAGCCATGATCTTATTAAATGGTGGAGCAGGCTCAAAGAGCGAATGGCTTACTCCTACTCTGAAGTCATATATTTGTATGTTGTTTTAAGGAACATTAACCCACCACAGACCCACCAATTACACAGAATAGAAGAGACACACTCCACCAAATCAGTTCCATAAATGAAGAGGGAAAAGTACATACCATTATAATTGTTCATCCAAATACTTACATTTTTCTTCCATTTGGAGAAATTTTCACTGAGAGCTTGCTTTAATGTCCATCAATTTTAATAATATCCAGTTTTCTACCCTCTGCAAACAATTTGTTAATTGCAACCCATATTTTGGCATTCAAATATATGGTTTCCATTCTGCACAAGTGCAATCAATTAAATTTTCTTCTTCATCCCTACAGCATGTCATTATCATTCAGTCAACAGCAGCAGAATCAAACAATGAATTCCCCGACCTAACATCACATCGTCCCAGCAAGAAACATTCATTTTTGTAATCACATAAAAATACATATAAACTATAGCACAGGCCATTCAGTCCATCCAATCTGTGCCAGCACTTACTATACATTCTAGAAAGCAGTGTAATTTCACAGGCTTGCCAGCATACTCATTAGTTCACTAGACTGAACATCCCAAGGTCTGACTGATGACTCCAGGGAAGAGTTCAAATCCCAGTGTGGCCATTGGGAAATTTAAACTCAGTGACATGGAGGCTTTATTAAATGCTGGTCTCAGTGATTGTAATCATGAAAATAACTGAGTGTCAGTAAAAACCCATCTGCTTCGCAAATGTCCTTGAGTAAATTTGCCAACTTTTCCTGGACCAGCCTATATGTGTCTGCAAAATCACAGCAATGTAGTTACACTTAACTGCCCTCTGAAATGGGCTAGCAAATCATTCGGTTATATCACAAGGGATATCACAGGATATGGAAAAGAAAATGGACTTGCTAGTAATGTTTACATCTCGTAAACACATTTTTTAACAACCTAGCCATTCCTGAATTATTTCATTGCATTCCATCAGCCACCTATCCAATCTATTCCTGATTGTTGATTTAAGCCTGCAATATTCTTGGAGTTGCCTCTGACATTCAAGATCTTCTTTGAGTTTGTGACATTATGGTAATGAGTACAATTGCAATCAGAATTTAGCTAATATGCTGTGCATTTTCAGAGGAGGGAAGTTCCAGCCCATCTATGTTAAAATAATACTCAGTACCACTACAATTAAAATTGTTCTAGTTACTTAGGCACTTTGTCCTTCTTCCTGATAATGTAACAATGAGCAATAAACATAACGGCCCTGATTTCCATCCCTACAGGCAGTAACACATAACAGTAACACATAACAGTGATAGACCTGTACCATTGCCACGTAATTAGTATTTCTTATTTATTGAGTTCACTTCCAAACAAGATTGTTTGAATGGCCAGCCATTACTGATCAGACAAAAAACACATATCATTAGGGGGATAACAAGCTTTGAACTGTTTGCTTGGGGCTGGACCTTTGCCAAGAATCTCTACTCCAAAAGCACAGTTAAAGTCCAAGTTTGGACTCTGCTGATTTTTGGAATATTTTCAAGCATAGCCAATATGGAATAAAGCTAGTGATTTTATTTCTATTAATGCCAAAAATTGGAAAACTTTGTCACTTTGAAGCTCAGACTATTTCCTATGCTTTTACTGTTAAAACATTCATGCAAGTGTGAAAATCGTAGTGCACATGCTGACAAAGAGGTGATGCAAAGCAATTAATGTAAGTAATAGTGAAACATTGCTGAAAAGCTTAGTCCCAAGAACATTGCATATTAATAATTTCACTTAGATGATGCTCTGTTGGTCATGAAGGTACACTAATGATGCATAGTGAAGCTAACTTGTTTCCATTTAAAATAATATTAATTTCAAAGATCCTTGTGACTGATTCCCTCTTCTCAACACTAGATCCATCGTTATGCATGCTACCAAATAGTCGGTTGTACTGTTTTGTGTATTTCCTTCTTTCCCTCATTGGATTTAGTTAGCACTTTAACTGAAGCATTTTCATTCAATCTACCACTGTAACTCGCATTTCTCTGAGTCCATCTACGCACTTTGACAAATCCACGATCTCAAATCCTGTAAAACTGACAATCTGAGCTTCAGCATTTAAAGTATCGATTACAAAAAAAGAGTCAGCTCCACATGACGGACTGAGATGACCCAATCACAGCACTCCAGTTAATTACCATTCTAGCTCCTTAATTCTCAGGGCAAACAAAAGATTTCAATCCACATCCTGACTCAGACCAGGAGTATTTCTGATGGTCTTTTGAATGCTTTGCATTGTGCAACCCAATGTTGTAAAGAACAATTTTCAGGGAAAAAACAATTAGAGGCCACATTCCCTCCACAAGCATGCATTATTTAGCAGCCCTGGCCCTAAAGGTCCTCAGGACAACACTCTATGTAATATTGCTACATATAATTGAAAAAACGGATATTGCCAACCCACTTTAAAACTTCAGGCGGGCCATGCTTTTGGGAATTTTTGAGGGGATATGGTCTACATAAGATTTTGATGCACCCCACTCTAAATTAGGCCGGGATATCAGACAGAGTGACGAGCTATTGTGAGGTGAGGCAACAAGGACTCATTACATCAGGAGTTTTTGCTGTGGGGTGGACATGGCATTGTGGTTTGGGCCCCAATGAGGAATAATTTTTAAAACAAGCTTTTATCCGCAAACTCTGCACTACCACACCACACTCAATCCCCATCCCCCCACCTCATCCTTTCTAATCTGGCCAGTCACTCGGCAGTGTTACATGACTGGCTGGCATGTTCAGCAAGCCATTTAGAAAACAAGGGTCCACTAGCATGATCGTTGGCTACAAAATGGTGCAGAACGCTAAAATCAGGAGGTCATCTGAATCAGAAGGTTCAAGTTCAACTCCCAGTCCAAGACTTGACATCCAAGAAGCATTCATAACACGACTAAGCAGGCTGAGCATTAACATGTTAATTCTTCTAATATACACCAAAGGCAGGCGGTAAGAGCGGGAGAGATTCTCAGCCATGTGATGGAAAGAAAATTGGACTTTAGAGCTCTGGACTGCAACACACATGTAAAAGTATATGTTGGCTCAGTCACTCAGACTTTTTGGGAGGCTGGTTGGCTCAGTTGATTGACAGGCTGGTGTGGGTCAGATTGCTACCAACAGCGTTTGATCCCCATTGTGGCTGAGGTGGATTCAGGACCTGCCTCCTTACCTTATCTTTGGTGGAGGTCAAGGTGCTGTCTTCAAACCTGTCTTCAGGCAGAGAAATGAAGAAGAAGAATGCTGAAGTATCTTAAAAAAAGAAGGGGAGAGACAGGAAATGTTACTCACGTGATCACAAAAGAGGGATTTTTTTTACCAAGAAAGTCTTGTTTATTGTTTATACATATTTTAAGAGTCACACAGAAGTATAATTTACTTTAACCCCTGTCTTTTTAAGATCCAAAGATGGGTAGCTTAAGTGGATTAGTGTTAGAGGGATTAGTAGGGAAAATACATGGGGTTACAGTGATAGGGTTTGGGTGGGATCGTCGTTGGTGCAGGCTTGATGGGCTGAATGGCCTCCTTCTGCGCTGTAGAGATTCTACGGAGAAAATGATTTTTGAGATTTGAGATCTCACTTTTGAGATTTTTTGGAGGAAGGATTTCATTGTAACAATGTCCTTAGATGATTTTTTTATACCGAAGTGTGGTTTGGACATTGTAACATATTTAGCTCCATTGCAAAAGGAGATTGAGATAGCCCTGCCCTTAACTGTATACCACTTACATGGGGGAAAATTGACTGTTTACTGTAGCCTCTCTGAACCGAACAATATCTAAAGTAGGATTGTCATGTCTTGTCCTGGAATGTCTTATCCAGAAATTCAAATTAATTTTTACATGACAAAACTGGACACAAAAGACTGAAAAGGTGGTCAGCCATGGGTCATCTGATTTCTTTTTTGGACTGAAACAACTCCCCTGTCACAGGAGGGAAGGAAAGGAACATTCCAGACTGATGTGAATCAATGCCCTTTCCTGGAACCAATGCAAAAGAATATTATTAAATTGAATGGGTCAGTCACTGATGGTCTCAAAATCTAAAGGTGTTAAAACATAACACAGGATATTAGAATCAACCTGAACAACACCCCTTACTGGGAAAAGACGTTATATTTGGGAAAAAATAGCCACATGAAGATGGAACCATGTGTTCCATCAACCAGTTGATGTGAAACTCAGCTAGAAGTTGCTTGCAGGCAGTTCCACCAAACCATCAAGCTAGCAGCAAGCAATTCCAGCAGCCAAGGTAATTAACAGTGATACCTTGTAAGCAAGGAAGACCCCCTTGACCTATTCCAGCTGAGTTCACTTGAGATCAACCATCTGGAGGTCAGTTTAGCTTAGTTGGCTGGATAGCTGCTTAGTGATGTGGAGTGATGCCAACTGCGTGGGTTCAATTCCTGTGCTGGCTGAAGTTATTCATTCCTTATCAACCTTGCTCCTCGTTTGGGGTGTGGTGATCCTCAAGTTAAATCACCATCAGTCAGTCCTCCCCTTCAAAGGGGAGAGCAGCCTATGGTCATCTGGGACTATGAGAACTTTACCTTTCTTTTAATCATTGTATGTGAGACGTCGGGGGATTTTCCACCCCCGTTTTCAGTAGGTGGTAAAGAGCTGGAAAATCAAGGTCCCAGAGTGGCTTTCACACCAGCTTGATTTCCCTGCTTGATTGTTTCGACTTCCCACCAATAGCATAACAGGGTTCCCGTCATGCAATATTCATTAATATTCACTTAGTGAGCCTCCTTGCTGTATCATCACCCATGTAGGGAATTCCTACCCCACCAGCTTGATGTCACATTGACAGGGTTTACAATAGGTTTTGACACAAGGGGTGCTGGCAACAGACCCCACTGGGGGTACATGCCCTCTCAGTAGAGGGTCATGCCTGGGCCAATGCCAGGGACATTGTGAGGGGCATTTCTGAGAGCTTCCGTTAGGGAGGTTTGGAGTGGGGGAATTCACTGTGGGGCGGGAGGGGTGGGGAGGAGGGGGCAGTTCCCCTGGGCCATCCACGTCCATAGGGTAGATTTGTAATTTCATGAGGTGTTTGTGTTTTTGTTTTGTTTTTCAATTCAGGGTGCCCAAACAGGCTCAATCAGACCCGCCCCTCCCCCTCCCCCACCCAGCATGCTATTGTGGACCATTTCTGTTTCTTTTTCAAATAATTTTAAAATATTCAGGTAAAACTGCCAAGGCAACTGGTAGGCTGCCCTTTGCTTTTCCCGCCCAAGATGACATAAAAACATAAGAAGATAAGAAATAGGAGCAGGAGTAGGCCATCTAGCCCTTCGAGCCTGCCCCGCCATTCAATAAGATCATGGCTGATCTGTCGTGGCTCAGTTCCACATTCCCGCCCTCTCCCCATAACCCTTAATCCCCTCTCTTATCAAAAACCCATCAACCCGCGTCTTAAAAATACTTAGCGAGGCAGCCTCCATCACCTCAACGGGCAGAGAATTCCAGAGATTCACCACACTTTGAGTGAAGAAGTTCCTCCTCAACTCCGTTCTAAACCGCCCCCCCTTTATCTTGAGGCTGTGCCCCCTAGTCCTACTGTCCTTTCTGAGCAGGAAGAATCTCTCCACCTCTATCCTATCCATCCCATTCATCATCTTATACGTCTCAATGAGATCTCCCCTCATTCTTCTAAACTCTAACGAGTACAAGCCTAGTTTATTCAGCCTCTCCTCATAGCTCAACCCCCACAACTCCGGTATCAATCTAGTAAACCTCCTCTGCACTCCCTCCAAGGCCAAAATATCCTTGCGTAAGTGCGGCGACCAGAACTGCACACAGTACTCCAGCTGCGGCCTCACCAATGCCCTATACAGCCGCAGCAAGACCTCCCTACTTTTATATTCAATCCCCCTCGCTATGAAGGCCAGCATTTTTAAAAAAATCAGAAAATTCCGCCCAATTTTTATTTCAGGGTAAATATGTGAAAGTACGTAACCTTCCTTATTTTGAAACTCACAAAAGCTTGCTGTTGGAATTATTTAATTGGCAGACACACTTTGAGGGTAATTGAACACACTTATCTTTCATTACAAAATCATAAGCAGTAAAGGAACCCAACCAGACTCTGTGACAGGATAAGACACTAAAAATAATAATCAGCTCTGTGGTCATGTAAAATAAGCCAGAATTAGATGACTGCAAATATCTCTGAGGTTGTTGAGTGTACAGGAGATTTCTGAGGTAGGGAGGGATGTAGACCATGGAAGATTTGAAAACAAGGATGAGAATGTTGAACTCAAGGAGTAGGATTTTCTGGCCGCACTCACCCCAAGGCCAAAATATCCTGCCCGAGGCCAACAGACCTTTGCATGATCCGTGTCCTACCCACTACGATTCCTGTGGCATGCGGGAGGGAAAATTCCGCCCTAGATGTTGCTTGACTGAGAGTCAATATATGTTAGCGACCACGGGGCAAAAGAGGATGGAGTTAACTGTGAATGAAGACATGGGCAACAGAGTTTTGGATAACCTCAAGTTTCTGGAGGGTAGAATGTCGGAAACCAGCCAGCACTGCATTGGGAACATGCATTATTATCATGCCTTTCACATTTTTGGGATGCTCTAAAACATTTGACAATCAATAAATCAGTTTTGAAATGCATTCACATGCATACACATGCAAATTTGGCAGCCAGTTTGTGCTCAGAGTCCAGCACTCAGCAGTGAAACAAACTACTGATTCATTTATTTTGGTGATGTCAGTCAAGGGATAAATATTGGCCGGGACTCTGGGAAACCCCAGTCTTCTTTGAAAAAGTACCACAAGATTTTCTATATCCTGAGAGGGCAGGCAGGTCTCAGCCAGAAGTCTCAATACCAGGCTAAAGGTTTATTTGGAATCAAAGACTCACTTGAGAAAGGAGCAGCACTCTGAAAGCTTGTGATTCCAAATAAACCTGTTGAACTTTAACCTGGGTGTTGTGAGAATTCTTACTGTGCCCACCCTAGTCCAACATCGGCAACTCCACATTAGGTCTTAGTTAGAAAGATGCAGAAAATAGTGAGAAATTTGATAGAAAAATATTCAATGATCGTGTGAAATCATTGCCAATCGTAATGACAAAAGTTAATTTACAAAACAGAAGTTCATTTTGTGGTTTTGCTTCTGTCTTATATATTTCGAGACATCTCTGACCTATATTAGAATTTACAAAAATTTTTGTCAAAATTACATAGAAAAGTAAAGGATAGCAAAACTTGAACCTGTCTCAACCTGCCCGCCATCACCTTCATTGCAACACTCACTGACACAGTCACACAACCTTCAGGGAATGACATAGAAAAAGATAAAATTTAAGGCCAATTGAAGAAAGGACTCTGGAAAATTATTTTCAAATGCCCAATGATATCTATAGTTACGAGAGGCCACCAACGCCTCTACTTTCTCAGGAGGTTAAGGAAATTTTGAATACCTGCTTTGACTCTCGCCAACCTTTACAGGTGCACCATAGAAAGCATTCTTTCTAGTTATATCACAGCTTGGTATGGTTCCTGTTCTGTCCAAGACTGCAAGAAACTACATAGAGTCATGAATGAAGTCCAGTCCCTAACGCAAACCAGCCTACCATCCATTGACCCTGTCTACACTTCCCGCTGCCTTGGAAATCAGCCAGCATAATCAACGACCCCACAGACCATGGACATACTCTCTTCCAACTTCTTCTGTCGGGTAAAAGATACAAATGTCTGAGGACACCAATTCAAGAACAGCTTCTTTCCTGCAGTCATCAGTCTTTTCAATGGACCTACTTCGTATTAAATTGATCTTTCTGTGGACCCTAGCTATCACTATAACACTACGTTCTCCACTCTCTCCTTCCCTTCTGTATAAACGGTATGCTTTATTGGCATAGCATGCAAGAAACAATACTTTTCACTGTGTACATGTGACAATAGTAAATCAAATCAAATCAATTGCAATCATGAGGGCTTCAGGACCCTGTCAGTCATTGTGAGTGATGCAACTCATGATAACCCACATACTTACCATGTATAGATTATGGATGCCATTCTCAAGAACTCAGCCAGCTTGCTTATGAATGCTTGCAGTGATTCCATTGTTACTGCCTGTGCCAGCAACAAATTGTGAAATCAAAGACTGTGAAAGTAAATCAAATCCAAGCACATAGCTCAGCTCAATGCTTACACACTTACTTACATCCGTGCCCCTTCCTAATCTATCAAACTTGAATCCATACACATTGAGTATAATTCTCTTATTAAACCTAGGAGCTGAATTCATCTTCTGAATGTTTTCCAGTGTCTCAACATCCTCTAACATGTGAGGAGATCAAACTGGACATAGTATTTGGGGAGTAAACTGACCGAGGTCTTATTTCTGGTTTAGTATTTAATTGTCCTGATATTATATCCTACCTGCTTAAGCACTAATCTCTTAGCAGTGGTCAGGGACCCCCAGTGACTCATACACCTTCTTAGATTCATTGTTAGAATTCAAACCATAATCCTAACCTTTGTCCTTCTCTTTTCATCTCAGCTGGACTTTGGGTTTGGGAAAGTATATTTTTTCTAAAAAATGCTTTATTCGTAAAATTTTGAAACACGTGACATAGTTCACCTGTGACATAAAGAGCAATGTCATTCATTTTCTTCCCTTACGATATGTGGCATTCTTACTATACTTATAGTCCATACAGGTCATATTTATATTATACATTTCCTGTAAAACTTGCAGGCTCAAGAGTTTTATATGTTCCCAATGGTGGGGAGCCTAGAACTAAGGCTCATAGTTTGAGGATAATGGGTAAACCTTACAGGACTGAAGTGAGGAAAAATTTCTTCACCCAGATGGTGGTGAATGTATGGAATTCACTAGCACAGAATGTAACTGAGGCCAAAACCTTGTGTGCTTTCAAGAAGAAATTAGATATAGGTCTTAGGGCTCAAGGGATATGGGGAAAAGGGGGATCAGGATATTGAATTTGATGAGCAGCCATGATTATAATGAATGACGAAGCAGGCTCAAAAAGCCAAATGGCTTATTTCTGCTTCTAGTTTCTATGTGTCTATATGGGTCTCTTATGAGTGAGATTTTCCAGCTGTTCCCGTTAGTGGGATCTTCCAGTTCTGGCAACAGTGAGCCTCCAGCACGGGTTCCCTGGTGGCAGAGAGTGTGAACAATGAAAAACTCTGTTGCCAATGGCGGGCTGCATCCACTGCCACAAAATACTACATGGGGGTGGAAATTCCCACCCTTTTAGCATTGTATGGTGGGAAGGCTTTAGTAGCCTTTCCTCATTGAGCCCTTACAGCAGCTGCCCCAGCTTTTAGTGCGAGCCTCAACACGTAGAGCCGGACCTTGAAATGTGGCATCTGAAACACATGGACAGCTCTTTGCACTAGAAGACCAATAAGCTTCAGGCAGTTCAAAGAGACCCTTTCACCAAGTTGGTGGTCCTCCAGTAGCAGTTGATGTGTTTTTTAGGAAAAAGGTACAACCCACAGTGTAATTTTTTGATGGCAAGACGTTTCTGTTTGTCCAGATACAAAGTTGAAAACAGCACCCATTAATTACACTCTATTGGGCCTGTAGCTGGTGAAAGAATGAGAAAATACAAGTTCGTGTCTCCAGCCTTGCTGACAGCAGTCACTTTGTGAAATTGTGTAAAGACTGCTTTGTGCCGGTTTGAGTGGGAGAGAATTAATTTAGTGCCTGGAATGTATGACACACTACATCACACAGAACCAATTAAAGTGCATTGCTTTACACCTTAAAGTTACATATGTGAAGTGATCTAGATTACACAACAAATAGTGTGACAAAGGACTTGTTGGTTTGAGTTTCACTCATCAATACAGCTAATGAAAGAAGGAGGTTCTTTCGCTAAACCTCCACTGTTGGTGCTTGCTTAATCCTGCAGTTTCAGTTGGACGATTTAGTGCTGATAAGGTTTTACATTTTGCTCCTCCCTCACACTCAAGTTGCAACAGGTTAGTGATTTTCAGGAGTGTATACACACTGGAGACAGTGAATTGGGAAGACTCAGCTGTTTATTTTGCCGGGATTGAGCAGAAGTTTTTTGTCATAACTTTCTGGATTTCTCCTGCTGGAAAGCTCTTTCACGGTGATTTAGAATTGTTTTGCAGGCACGTTTGGCATAAGTGGGTAAGGATATTTAAGTTCCAGGCGCATATTCACTCTGGCTTCTTGAAGACTGTTTGCTTCACAGATCGGGCACACCTTTAGGGTGTAGTTTTACCATGTCTCTACCAGTTCATATCACTGCTTCAAAGTGAAGCTGATAAAATAACTTTAGACATTTTAAAGTGCAGGCAGTTTGCAAGGATGTGGTGGTCTCAGTGTATACTGCAGCTGTGTAAAAACGTTCCCAAAATTGTTCTGGAGTTATAGTAAGTCTTCTTATGGCGAATCAGTGACAACATTTGAGGATAAGTGTGTGGTTTTGTGTGAACTGAGGAACATTTGAATGTTCAAATTGTTTTTGTGTTCTGAAGATTGGCACAAGTTAGAATCATAGAATTCTATGTGAAGGAGAAGGTGAAGGAAAAACAAAAAAATGGGCGGGGAATCACCCCTCAAAAATAATAAGCGTTGTCAGAACAACACGAGAGTTTTCGGTAGGTCTGTTTTCATGACTCTAATTTAAGAGATCAGGACAAATCCTAAAAATTGATACTTCTTCATTGGAACTTTGATACAGTTATGCTGTTAGGTTTGTCCCTGTATTTTAATTTCTTCATTATTTGCACTTGCTGAAATGCTATTTCATTTGTTACCTGAATGAGAAAGCTCCAAGACAGTTTTGCCTGACAGCACATAACATCTAGGCACTCTCACAAGGCAATGCTCTTTTGGCCTTGCTGCTTGATTGCTTGATGCTCCCTATTGCCCATCGAGCTGTAGTCCAATTACCTAGAGGGAAAGAGAGGATAAAAGCCAGAAAAGAAATATCCTTAAGTAATAACAACATTAATATCTCTCTGAATTGGAGACTGTATAAAAATAGATAAATTGCAGACTTTCTTTCTCCAGAATAATTCCATTCATTTTAAGTTGTGTTTTGTACTATTTTCTGCGATAGTGGAAAATTTGACACCATTATTATGACGTGGGGATGACCAGCTTAATAAGTTGTTCTAAATTGTGAAATCAGGCCTAGACATCTGACTAAACAATGATTCAAGTGAATGAGTAAATAGTGATACAATCAAACTTAAGACTACTTTGCGATTGGTCCATGTTGCAATCACTGATAACCACATAGCTAGGAGTTGACATAGAACTATTTGAAAGGTAATAGTCCACTATTGTATCCTGTTACTAATGCTAATTGAATTTTTTAAAAGCCAGGCAAGAGACAGAGCTCAACAGTGAAAATTGAAAGCCACAAGAACAGGACTCACAGCCTTCCAAATGACACTGTTAATTAATGTGGTTAATGTCTGGTGATTACTATTTTTAACAAAGACTGCTTAACAAAATAAACAGCAGGAATCAATAGGTGACATTGATATATTTTACGACTGATTATTTGTAAGTGCTTACCACTGGCATAATGGAATGAGTATATGTGTCTGTCACATAATAAAAGTCCAATTGTCGGCAGGAATTTGTTACAGGCACAGCAAGGGTCAGCTTCCCAAATTCATGAGATGGCAGGGAGCAAACTTTTTTTTGTGGGAAAGGACTTTCTTGCTGTTGAGATTGCCTGCTTCCTACAGCAGCACAGTACAACCATGGAATCATTATTTCCTGCCACTATTATTCTTTGTGACCACTTACTTCTTGCTGTTTCTGTAGCAGCACTTGAAAGCAGAAAACTTGCAGGGGACAATCTTGTGTCAGTTATATGTCAAACAGAGGCCTCAATGCAAAATAGACAGTTTAAATCATCACATCTGTTTGCTCTAGTTGGTGGTCGCTGGGGGAGAGGGAGTCTCCATGACAGAAGGTTGCTATATGATATCTTAGGATAGCTTTGGGAATTAATAGGGAGGGTTGTAAATGTATGGGTCCCACCCATGATATCTGAGTCCTGATGGAGCATCTGTGGAACAGCATCCATTGTGCTTCGATACTGTGATATTGTTGAAATGATATCCAATGTACAATTTGTGTTAAAACTTCACAACAGCAACTTTATATTTATGTAAATGTCCCATCAATCCGCACATAGTCAGAGAATGGGACACTCAAGCCAAAGAAGGAACAATTAGGATGGGTTACCAAAATCTAGATCAAGGTTTCAGGGGAAACTCTGAAATGGAGATGGAATAGCTTAAAGAGCATGGAAGTTCAAGAATTCAGTGTTAAATTCCTTAGTACCAATGGGTCCCCTCAAGAACTAGTCCACAGCCAGCCGTCAGGGCACATGGATTTTTATTCAGTCTACTCGCTCTACATTCCAAATGACAACTGCCCCCTCAGGGAGGTTCCCAGTCAGCTCACCCCACACCTCGGGTCACATTGACCCATTCCTTTAAAAAGGCTATGCCCCATCACATATAACATTCAGAATTATACAAACACAAAAGTTGGGGGTTGAGGAATGTAAGGCTGGAAGCGGTTGGATGGAGAAGAGTTAAGACCAGAAAAGTATTCAAGTTTGAGGTGGCAACTTGTCATAAGTCAGTGAGGATAATGGTGGTGAGTGAGTGCCACATGATGTAGTTAGTACATCAGGCGTTTGGGTGAATGGAAGGTTATGGCGGGTGGATGATCCCCACATCAAAGTCTAATTAAGAGAGCTTTAAAATAGCTGAATCTGGGGATGAGAATGACATTGGTGGAGATTATTGTTTTGAATGGGCTCTGGTAGGCTTGGGACATTTCAATACGTTAAAGATGCGATATGGTTGATTTTGCAGCATACAGCTGGTGCCCAATCTTTGTGATGAAGACTGCAGGAGATTGTGATCAAGTAAAGGACACTGAGGTTGCAACCATTCTGATTGAGCTTGAGACTATGCCAGGATAATACATAATCAAGGGCACAGAAATTGTTGTCAAGGTTTAAACAAAAGAGCTTTTCTCTTTTCCGAATGTTTAACTGGAAAAAAATGGAAACACACCCAAGAATGGATGCTAGTTAAGCAGTCTGCCAGCATAGAGGCAATGAGTTGTCAACAGGAGCAATACAGAGGTAGGGTGGTTCACAGGGTGTCATTAACATAGCAGGAAGCTGACACTAATCTGACGATGAGGGGTAGCATGTAAATGAGAAAGAGGAAGATACTGAGAATAAATTCTTCAGAGAACTCGTTGGTGTAGAACAGGAAGAGAAGCCATTGCTGGAGATAGTATGGCTGGATAAATAAGAATGAAGTCAAGTCAGGACAGTTCCAGTGAGCTGAGGGTTGGAGGTGAGGCATTAAAGGTAAACAGCATGGTCAACCATTTCAAAAGCTGCAGAGAGGTTGCAAAATGCAAGGAGAAATAATGTACCACAGTCCAAATCCAATGGGATATTTTAAATGTGAATGTAGTTTTCAAGGGTAATGTCATGATGGTTTTTTTTTTAATGGAAGGGCAAGTATTTAAGAAGAAGAAGCTATTTATTATATTTGCTAGCATGGAGATCAGGAATGGAAATTAGGTGGTCAGCAATTTAATAAGAATAGGATCAAGGTGATTAAAATGGATGAGGAGAGGGTATGGAGATGGAAGAGAAGGTTGAGAAAGATAGGGGCTCAGAGTGAGGACAGGGTGGGGAGAGCAGAGCCAAGTGAATGACAAGGGAATTCATGGGCACTCTGTATTTGGTTGTTGGTATTGTGGTTAAAAAGAACAGAGGAGAAGGTTTTATGAAAAATGTTATTAGTGGAGAAGTTTTATCTTGTTCTCCAGACTGATTCTGGATTAGTGAATGGTTTCAAGAGAGCAGAGTTCCAGTCGTGTTTGTGATGGCCCAGCGAGGTCTTCTGATAGAATGCTTAGCCATATTTGTATCTCTTGAACTCAAAAGTTTGAAGATTGGAACAATTCTAAAGGGAATTACCAGCACTGGAGAGAACCATGTTTTTGTTGGGGACAAGTGAACATAGGTGAAGATATGAGAGTTGTTTACCAACTTGATGGCTGCAGGATTATCATGATGAATAGAGGACCAAAAATTCAGGATATAATTCTGAAAGTTTAGTTTTAAGCAATTTAGGAGACTTTTTTTTAGATGGATTCAGGAACAAGGAAGAATGTAAGAGGTGATGAATATAAGAACATAGGAGCATAAAAACTAGGAGAAAGAGTAGGCCATCTGACCCCTCGTGCCTACCCCACCATTCAATGAGATCACAGCTGATCTTTTTATGGACTCAGCTCCACTGACCCACCCGCTCACCATAACCCTTAATTCCTTTACTGTTCAAAAATTTATCTATCCTTGCCTTAAAAAAATTCAATGAGGTAGCCTCAACTGCTTCACTGGGCAGGGAATTCCACAGATTCACAACCTTTTTTGTGAAGAAGTTCCTCCTCAACTCCTCCTAAATCTGCTCCCCCTTAGTTTGAGGCTATGCCCCTTAGTTCTAGTTTCATCTGCCAGTGGAAACAACTTCCCTGCTTCTATCTCATCTATTCCCTTCATAATCTTATATGTTTCTAAAAGATCTCCCTCATTCTTCTGACTTCCAATGAATATAGCCCCAGTCTACTCAGTCTCTCCTCATAAGCCAACACTCTCAACTCCGGAGACCAAAACTGTACCCAGTACTCCAGGTGTGGCCTCACCAGCATTTTACACAGCTGCAACTTAACCTCACTGTTTTTAAACTCCATCCCTCTCGCAATGAAGGACAAAATTCCACTAGCCTTCTTAATTACCTACTGCATCTGCAAACCAACTCCTTGTTATTCTTGTACAAGGACACCCAGGTCCCTTTGCACAGCAGCATGGTGCAATTTTTTACCATTTAAGGAATAGTCCATTTTGCTGTTATTCCTACCAAAATGGATGATCTCATGTTTACTAGCACTGTATTCCATCTGCTGGACCCTCGCCCACTCACTTAGACTATCTACATCCCTTTGCAGACTTTCAGCGTCGTCTGTACACTTTGCTCTGCCACTCATCTTAGCGTCATCTGCGAATTTTGACACACTGCACTCAGTCACCAATTTCAAATCTTTTATGTAAATCGTAAACAATTGCGGTCCCAACACTGATCCCTGAGGCACACCACTAGTCACTGATCGCCAACCAGAAAAACACCCATTTACCCCCATTCTTTGCTTTGTGTGGGGTGATGTCAAGGATAAGGAATTGATTGGCACAGACGCTAAAGGAAAAAAAGGATGGAGACTAGTTCAGGTAGGAACCTGAGGTGGGGCTAATTCTGAGGAAATGGGGACTTTCAATGAGAAGTTAGAATGTTGGAATAGGTTTTCAAAAGAGAAGGTTCCAGAAGAGGAAGGAGGAAGACCAAGATTTAACTTATTGATAAAGGTCTCCACTCTTCGGGAATTTTTAAATAATGTTGTCTGAGAGCTTTTTACAATCTACACGCTGTTGTAATTACTTATTCCTTTGGGTTTTTCTTTGCACTTATGTTTCTGGATTGGGAGAGTGAATAACTCAACTTAGCTCTGCAGTTCCTGTAAATGCCACCCCTTGATCATCGTGCCAGGAAAATGCTCACAGATGAATTCCAGGTCTTTGTTGTTTGCTGTCAGTATCGTTTTACAGGAATTCAGACTGGGATTTCCATACTGAGAGTCTTCATTTTCAGGAAGCTTGAAACATATAAGCAAAAAAAAAGCCCATTACCAGTTAATGTGGAAAATCCAATCCTACAGTTTTCGTGTGGAAAAAATATAAGAATTGTGCTTTTTAAACCCTTAGAAATCACATAATTATTGTAGAAGTCGTAATAGATGTGCAGTTCCACAATCTTATTTATTCTTGATTTGCTGAATCCATGGTTACATTTGGACATTGAACATTGTCACCATAACTGTGTTGCTCATTTGTACTTTGAAATTACTTAACACCTGGCTCTTATGCTGCAATTAGACTCAGAACTTGGAAATAAATTTAGTTTGATTTTAACTTACAGTATCCCTATAGTGCAGAAGGAGGCCATTCGGCCCATCAAGTCTGCACTAACCCTCTGACAGAGAATTGCACCCATGCCCTATCCCCGTAACTCTACATATTTATCCTGCTAATCCCCCTAGACAGTTTGAGATACTAAGAGACAATTTAGCATGGCCACTAAACCTGAACATCTTTAGACTGTGGGCGGAAACTGGAGGACCCAGAGGAAACCCTCTCAGATACAGGGTGCATTTGAAAATACCACACAGGACAGAACCTAGATCCCTGGCACTATAAGCAGCAGTGCTAACCAGAGTTACTTACTATTTATTAGTGACAAGTAAGGCTAATGTTAACACGCAATGAAGTTACTGTGAAATTCCCCTAGTTGCCACACTCTGTTGCCTTTTTGGGTTAAGGCACCTAACCAGCATGTCTTTCAGACTGTGGGAGGAAACCGGAGCACCCGGAGGCAACCCACGCAAACACGGGGAGAACGTGCAAACTCCACACAGTCAGTGACCCAAACTGGGAATTGTATCTGGGTCCCTGGCACTGTGAGGCAGCAGTGCTAACCATTGTGCCACTGTGCCGCCCAGTAGAGGAATACAGCATCAAATTGTGAACAATGGGTGTATTGATTCCACTAGTATCAATATTTGGGTGTGCATTACCAAATCTAGTAAAATAACTGGAGCAGACACAGCCTGAATGGAATCTGGTCAGATTTATTATGGACACTGACATTTATCAATCAGAACATTGAGTATAGGGGTTGGCACATTATGTTGCAGTTGTATAAGTCATTGGTGCAGCTGCACTTGGAGTATTGCGCACAGCTTTGGTTACCCTGTTATAGAAAAGACATTGATAAACTGGAAAAAGTGCAAAGAAAATTTACAAGGATATTGCCAGGACTAGTGGGCCTGGATGAGTGGGGAGATGTTGGCCAGGCTAGCACTTTATTCTTAGTAACATAGTAGAATGAGGTGCATAGATAGGATAAGTGCACATAGTCTTTTTCTCAGGAAAGAGGAATTGAAAAGTATGTAGTCTTTTTCCCAGGAAAGGGGAATTGAAAAGGGAATGGGAATCAAATTGAAGTGACTTGGAGAGAGGAGGTTAGCTCACGAATAGAGAGAGCTTGTCGACAGTGTGAGAGGAAGGATAGGCAGGTGATAGAGAGGAGGAGCGCTCAGACCGAAGGTTTGAGATGTGTCTATTTTAACGCAGGGAGTGTTGTGAACAAAGTGGATGAGCTTACTCATCCAAGTAGTGGATCACTACTTGGAAATGTGATGTGGTGGCCAATACAGAGACTTGGGTGACTCAGGGACAGGACTGGTTACTTCAAGTGCCGGGTTTCAGATGTATCAGAAGGGGAAGGGAAGGAGGCAAAAGAGGTGGGGGAGTGCCACTGTTGATCAGAGCTAGTGTCATGGCTGTGGAAAAGATGGACGTCATGGAGCGTTTGGCTACGGAGTTTCTTTAGGTGGAGGTTAGGAACAGGAAGGGGTCAATAACTTTACTGGGTGTTTTCTATAGGCCACCCAATAGTAACAGGAATGCTGAGGAGCAGATTGGGAAGCAGATCCTGGAAAGATGTAATAATAACAGAGTTGTCATGATGGGAGATTTTAATTTCCCAAATATTGATTGGAATCTCCCTAGGGTAAGAGGTTTAGATGGGAGGAGTTTGTTAGGTGTGTTCAGGAGGGTTTCTTGACACAGTATGTGGATAAGCCTACAAGAGGAGAGGCTGTACTTGATTTGGTATTGGGAAATTAACATGGTCAGGTGTCAGATCTCTCAGTGGGAGAGCATTTTGGAGATAGTGATCATAATTCTATCTCCTTTATCTCCTTAAGCATTGGAGGCTTAAATTGGAAAGAGGTTTTCTCTGGGAAATGTACAGAAAAAATGTGGCAAATTTTCAGGGAATATTTGTCTGGAGTTCTGCATAGCAATATTCCAATGAAACAGGGAAGTTATGGGAGGTTACAGGAACCGTGGTGTACAAAGGCTACAATAAATCTAGTCAAGAAGAAAAGAGAAACTTACAAAAGGTTCAAAGAGCTAGGTAATGTTAGAGATCTAGAAGAGTATGTGGCTAATAGGAAGGATCTTAAGGAGGAAATTAGGAGAGCCAGAAGGGGTCATGAGAAGGCCTTGGCAGGCAGGATTAAGGAAAACCCCAAGGCATTCTACAAGTATGTGAAAAGCAAGAGGATAAGACTTGAAAGAATAGGACCTATCAAGTGTGACGGTGGGAAAGTTTGTATGGAACCGGAAGAAATAGCAGAGGTACTTAATGAATACTTTACTTCAGTATTCACTTTGGAAAAGTATCTTGGTGGTTGTAGTGCAGACTTGCAGTGGACTAAAAAGCTTGAGCATGTAGATATTAAGAAAGAGGATGTGTTGGAGCTTTTGAAAAGCATGAAGTTAGATAAGTTGCCGGGACCAGAGGGGATGTACCCCAGGTTACTGTGGGAGGCGAGAGAAGAGATTGCTAAGCCTCTGGCGATGATCTTTGCATCATCAATGGAGACGGAAGAGGTTCCGGGGGATTGGAGGATTGCAGATGTTGTTCCTTTATTCAAAAAAGGGAGTAGAGATAGCCCTGAAAATTATAAACCAGTGAGTCTAACCTCAGATGGGCAGTGCCATGGTGCCCCCTAGGTCTGGGCACTCTGCCACTTGGGCAATGCTTGGGTGCTTATGCCCTGGCGACACCACCCCCTCCCCCCACCGCCAGACCTCCTGGGGCCCCCAATTACCCCTGTTCACTCCAGCAGAGTCAGGCCACTAGTTTCCCAAAAGTGGGAGCTAGTGCATCCTCACTGGAGTGAAACACTCTGGCGGGGCGGGAGAAGTTAGCGGGTCCAGGAAAATTCAGTCCCAGATCCAATAATCTCATTTAAATAGCAGGAAATGATTATTTAAGTAATGTGTGTCTGCTCACCGATTTCCGGTGTGGTGAAGCAAGCGCGAATGCTTGTGGGAACTCCGCAAATCGGCCAATACGCAATTCTCTATCCATTGTGCTAAAAAGTCAATGCAGTGGGATGGGAGAATCGCAGCCACAGACTCATTCACTTTTTTTTAACATGACAGTTTGGGGGTGCTGTGCATGCACAGAGGCCTGCTGGTTTCAGCAGGCCTCCTGAAATCTAATGATATTCATGCTGGTAGCTCTGAGGTGCACGGAGTTTGGGAGATTCGAGTGCGAACTTCCACTGAAAAAAAACAGAGTGAATTACTCCAGTTTTCCCGCAAATTCAACACTTCGAGTTTTTTTGGGAGAATTCCGCCCTGTATTTTAATCTTTAAGTTCAAAGGTTCTCACAAGTTCCTCTAACTTCAAACTCCTGGTTTATGAACATCATCCAAACCTTCAAGCGAACTGTAATTTTACGATTCATTACAAGAATTTACTTTCTGTGTGGAGCAATGGGTTTCTTCATGAGTAACTGGCTAATGTGTCTAATCGTCTGGTGGTTTTCAGTGATTTCAGTTGTACAGGGGGATCTACACACAGCTGAAAGCAGGAGTCATGAATGAGACATCTGTTTTACCGGCAGTGTCATGAATTCTGTATGTCTGAGGTTACTTTTTGTCAGTCTTGATTCATCCAGTCTCACAACACCAGGTTAAAATCCAACATGTTTATTTGGTATTACGAGCTTTCGGAGCACTGCTTCTTCATCGGGTGAGCCTGATCACTCACCTGATGAAGGACCAGCCCTCTGAAAGCTTGTAGTACCAAATAAACCTGTTGGGCTTTGGTGTCGTGAGACTTCTTCCTGTGCCCACCCCAGTCCAATGCCGGCATCTCCACAACTTGATTTCTCCAACTAGCAATGTATTTTTCAGACTCTGGTTTTAAATCCACATTCATAAGACTTGCATAATGGGGGCTTTGCTCAATGGCAGCGCACCCACCACTGGATCTCTCTCTCAGAATAAACATTTCCACTTTGCTGAATTTTGAAAGGAACACGAATTAGTGAGAAAACATATTAAGAGAAGAGTAACAGTCAGAAGTACATTGTAGAAGTAAATCAGATATGACTGCACAGTGCATCTGTAATTAGTTAACAACAGGATGAGATGAAGCTAATTAAAACAAAGATTGGCATTTTATTAAATTTATAATTGGCTAATTCTGTATATGAATGTAAAACACAGCCTGTAAATGTGTTGACTGCTTTATTGCAAACAGGATATGGCACCTGCCTGTTATAAAAGGAAAACACTGATGCCAAGTTCAGTGTTTTTTTCTACCAAGCACTGCCAAGCACAGTCAAAGATAACAACTGTGTCCATGCCCTCAATTGTGCAGGTGCACATTTGGGATCAGTTCCATATCTCATAATGTACATAATTTGGACTTTGCTTATTTTCACAGCCATTTTTTTCTGGTATTGAGATAATCCCTCATGTAGGCATAGGATGAAAGACATCCGGGATAAGTAAGATACTGGCCTCTGATTTTATATTTGAACAAGATTAATTTGCAGTCACTGAGGTTGGCGATAGGGTCAACATGGGGCAGAATCCAAATAGTTAAAAACGTGAACCTGGGTTCGATTCCTTGCTTGGGTCACTGTCTGTGTGGAGTTTGTACGTTCTTCTCATGTCTGCGTGGGCTTCCTCCAGGTGCTCCAGTTTCCTCCCACTGTCCAATGTTGCGCGGCCACGAGTGGCCATGCTAAAATTGCCTCTTAGTGTCCTGAGATGCGTAGGTTAGAGGGACTAGCGGGTAAATATATAGGGATATGGGGTAGGGCCTGGGTGGGATTGTGGTCGGTGCAGACTCGATGGGCCGAACAGCCTCTTTCTGCACTGCAGGGTTTCTATGATTCTATGAAAAAAATCTTGAAAGACATTTTTTCAACTCCCAATCTTTGTGTGTTTAATATCAAAACAATTGAATGTGCCTTCAACTTGTTTTATTGTGTACTTTTTAGGTGAATACTTACTTGGGATAAATTATTTCTGGGCCAAAGGAAGAGTAGACAATATATTCTTCCGCAAGATGGAAAGCAAAGATGAAGCCAGTGATTCCGACAGTGGAGTCATTCTCCAGTCAGGTAACTTCTTTATTTCTGTTTCTGTTTATATTATTTATTCTTGAACAAATCAATCCATTTCCTTATTGTTGCTGACACTAACTTGAGCCTATAAGTTCAATTTCTAGTTAAGTTCCCCTACATTTATGTTTCCAGAGTCATCTCATTTGAAGAATGGTCTGTATGTCAGGACTGAATGTTATTCCAAAATAATGTCCTTCATCAATCCTAAGGTTTTTTATTTATCTATCTTAGTTTCTCTTTTTTTTTGCATAACTACCAGGTTGAGTTGATTCTCCTTGAGTGATCAAGCAGGCGAATGGAATGCTGGCCTTTATAGCGAGGGGGATAGAATATAAAAGCAGGGAGGTCTTGCTGCAACTGTATAGGGCACTGGTGAGGCTGCAGCTGGAGTACTGTGTGCAGTTTTGGTCGCTGCACTTGCGCATGGATATTTTGGCCTTGGAGGGATTGCAGAGAAGGTTCACTAAGCTGATACCGGAGATGAGGGGGTTAGACTATGAAGAGAGACTGAATAGACTGGGTCTGTACTCGTTGGAGTTTAGAAGGATGAGGGGGGATCTTATAGAGACGTATAAGATAATGAAAGGGATGAATAGGGTAGAGGTAGAGAGATTCTTCCCGCTCAGAAAGGACAGCAGGTAGGAGGGCACAGCCTCAAGATAAGGGGGGGGGGGGGGGTGCAGCTTAGAACGGAGTTGAGGAGGAACTTCTTCACTCAAAGGGTGGTGAATCTCTGGAATTCTCTCCCCGTTGACGTGGTGGAGGCTACGTTGCTAAATATATTTAAGTCACAGGTAGATAAGTTTTTGACAGACAAGGGAATTAAGGGTTATGGGGAGAGGGCGGGAAAGTGGAACTGATCCACTTCAGATCAGCCATGATCTTATTGAATGGCGGGGCAGGCTCGAAGAGCTAGATGGCCTACTCCTGCTCCTATTTCTTATGTTCTTATGTTCCTCCATGAGTTTCAGTTTTGGATTTTTATAATCAACTTTTAGCAATTTTGAAAGCAGCGTTCAAGTCGATATTCACCACTCGCAAGCTTTAGCCTCCCTGGTTCTGCTTGCTTTTTATCCCTGATGGGAAGGTAACAGAATTGAAAGACCAATGGTTGGAATCTCACCACCATTCCCGCTGCAGTGAAAGGGGATTTGACTGGCCTTCAAATTCTCCAACTTTGCTGCAGTGGGACCATGGCATGAACGGCAGGTGAAACCACGCCCTGTGTTTCGTTATGCCTTTAACAGTAGCAATCAAAAGCCATAAAGATGTTGGTTTTGTAAGATGTGTGAAGTTCATCTTTCTTCGCTACTATTGCTCAGCAGCTACCATCAACAAACAAGGACAAAATGGTGATATTCCAAAATTGTTTAAGATCAGGTCAACTTTGATATTCTTCCATTTCAGCTAGTGCATTGGATGGATACTTTAACCTGTGAGTACAAATCTAACATACATAAGGTCCCACATCATTTGCAAAGTAGGAACCATTTGTGTTGATACATTAAGTCACATGAATATAGACAATGCTGCAGGTTCTAAGTTTAGGATAATTTCAGATCTAATGTATATTTTATGTCTAACACATGCTTTACTATAGATTGACTGGGATTATGTGAATTATAAATTGTTAATGACAGCAGCTTCTGTGCTAACTGCATGCATATCAAATCAATGTAGTATTGTAATAATTGTTTTCAATAGTGAGCATATAATTATACAACTTGTTCTATTATACAACTTGTCCTTTATCTATGGAGTTGCTGAATATTCCTTATGTATCTCTGATTAGTAAAGTTTTAGTTGCATGCTTTGGCATTTCTCACACAAATATAAAAATGGGAATCATTGGATTCTATGATAATTTGCAAATGTCAATTAAAATACTATGACAGCAGGAAAGAATTGTTGAACAGTCAAAACTAAGACTTTATGACTTCTGGTTCTTTGAAGTTAAAATGTCATTGTGCTCATAGATTCTTTAGCCTTCGTGCAGTGATATTGTAGACACATTAAGAAATGGTTCTCTTGTTCTCTGAGTACAGTGAAGGGCCTTAGCTTTCAAAACAACTGATGAAGGCAAGTTTTAACTTCAACCAATCATTCTTTTCAAGCAAGCATTACAGAATTGAATACAAAAACTAGAATTTGCACTAGTAAACAGTCTCATTGATGTAGGAAAAGAATTGGAAACAGACTCATTAAGCAAATGTTCCTCAATGAGAAAGGGTTCACAAACAGTTTTGCCATTATATGTATGGACATGCTCTATATCCAGTTTAACATCATCATTGTTAAAGCTGAGGTAACAACTGTTTAACACAGTCGCCTTAATTTCCCCCCTCCACTATTTCTGTGGATCCCAACCTCCTTAAAAGAAGAATGATAATCCTCTGCCAAACAGTAGAGAAAGGAATTTCAGACAAAGGGCTGTTCATTCATACATTAGGAGGCCACAGAATAATTTCAATGCCCTTATCAATGACAGTTTGCAGTGGAACATGTTATTCTAGGTTAGCACTGCATCCAAACTGGATGCATTGATGTTAATTCTTCAAAGCGTTTCTTCTGTTGAAAAAAACGAAACAAAGAATATTTTAAAATACTTTGGAGCAAATGAAACCTCAATTATTCGCTATCAAGGACAGTTGCAACAGTGTTTTGATTGAGTCTCTATCACATATGTCATGATAATAGTGTAAGTTGGAGAGTACTAAGAATATGTAGCTGCAGTCACTCAGATTAGTGTGGACTGAAGATGACATATTTAGTAATACTCTGAATCGCTCCTCCAGCTCTTTTTAAAAAAGATATTTTGCTGCAATTGTTAGGGGCCAGTTCAGAAACTCCAAGTTACACTATGAAGTTAGCTGAGACTAAGGGGCAATTTAGCATGGCCAATCAACCTAACCCGCACATCTTTGGAGTGTGGGAGGAAACCGGAGCACAATGTGGAAACCCACGCAGACACAGGGAGAACTTGCAACCTCTACACAGACAATCACCCAAGCCAAGAATTGAACCCAGGTTGTGGCACTGTGAGGCATCAATGCTAATCACTGTGCCACCGTGCTGCCCCTTATTCTTGGGAATAAGGTAGGAGTGTGTTTCTGTGGGTGAATGTTTTGGTAATAGTTACCATCTTATGATAACCATATGCTGATGACATTATATCAGCACCATATCAAACATATGACAGGGGCTGGAAAGGATTTTGGTTATACTTTGATTTCATACTATAGTTAATTAGAAAAACATATGACAAATTGGAAGTTGAAGCTGCAGTGGAGTTCCTCTGAAAATTGAGCCAAAACTGCACTGCCACTTGTGGGAGGTAGTAAGTGCAAGGAAGGATGTTTGCATAGACATTCCCTTAAAATTTCTATTGCAACTGTGGATATAGGAAACTATCAGGGAGGTCTTGTGGCGCAGTGGGTAACATCACTGTCCCTGAGTCAGAAGCTCTTGAGTTCAAGGCCCATATCAGGGCTTGCTCCCCAAACAGCGTGCATGGCTAAATGGGTTGAGTTGAGCATTAACCTTGCAAGTCCTTCTAACTATGCCAATGGCAGGGAGTCAAGAGGGAGAGATTCCTGGTAAGCCACGTGATGGAAAAGAAATTGGAGCCTGTACTATCACTATTCATGGCTCTGGACAATATCATGCTTGGAAAAATGCATGTTGCCACAGCAAATAGGATTCCTTGAGGCCAGGTGTGGGGGTGGGGGGAGGGAGTTAGATTAGTTCGTTGTCAACAGTACAGGATTCGATCCCTATTCCGCTGAGGAGGAATTGAGATCTGCCTCCCTGCTCTGTGTGTGGTGGAGGTTGTGGGTCAGACCTATGTTGGGCCCGAGAACTGAAACTAGAATGGAAGAGGTTGCAGATTTTTGGTGTACCTTAGCATGGTGGCGCAGAGGTTAGCACTGCTGCCACACAGCACCAGGGACCCCGATTCGACCCCCTGCTTGGGTCACTGTCTGCATGGAGTTTGCATGTTCTCCCCCTGCCTGCGTGGGTTTCCCCCCAGTTTCCTCCCACAGTCCACAAGACGTGCTGGTTTTGTGCATTGGCCATGCTCCCTCAGTGTACCCAAACAGGTGCCAGTAACCTTTCGCAATAACCTTAATGCAGTGTTATTGTAAGCCAAGCTGTCACTAATAAATAAACTTAAAGATATTCTCGTGCCGCAGTAGATGTCGAATCTTTTAAGGCATTTTGTTACAATAACATTGCGCAAGATGAATAGAATAATAAGAACTACACACTGCTTGTAAAAACAGGTATATCTGATTTCTGACATTTAAGGCTCTATATTATCATGAGGTTCTACATAGTCAATGTATTCTCGTGTACATCTGAAATTTGGACCACAGTAACATATTAATTTCCAGAGCTCAGATGTCACACAATCTTTCATTAATCAAGCCTTTTGTCATTCAGCAAACCTCTAGTCAATTTAACATCTTTGTCAAAACAAGTCACAACCTGTCTTTAGCTGTAACAATCATGTGTAATTTGAAAAGTCGCGTAAACTCTCACTTCCTCGGCTGACAGAGGTTTGATTACTTCAACACCGTGCTATGCTGTGACTTGTAGATGAAGCTGGGGAAATATGTGATGATTTGCACCAACTGGATTTCAGGTTGTGCAATAATCACTTTCTTACTGTGAGCCACAGACCTTAATTTGAAATCATACTTAACTTGTTTGCGTCTTATTTAACAGTAGCAGCTTAATGTAAGAATGCTTTACTGCCCGTCATCTTAACAGAGGTGTTGATCCAATTCAAATCATAACATCAGTCAAAATGGGAATAAAGAGAATTTCATCTGAAAAATATTAATCGCTTGTGAACAAACATTTTTGCAGCATAACTAATGGCCTTGGGCTTTGCAGGGCTTTTAACCCTGGGATTGTGCCAGTTGCCTGATGTGCTTGGCATGGAAGCTGATCCTTTGAGAGGACCACGCCTCATTAACGTTTGATCACAAATTCTGGGCGGAACTTCCCCAAAAATAACAGCTAAAAAACCAGAGCGACCTGTACCGGTCTGTCAGGCGCAGTTCCACACTGCAATCTTTCAACACTCAGTCATTTTTTGGGAGAGCAGTGAGTTGTGCACTGGCTGTGGGCAGTGGGGAGGGGGTTGGGCATGGGGGGAGGGGAATGTTGGATGTAGGGGAGGGGTTGGGCGTGGGGAGGGGGAGATTGGGCCTATACACGCTGGTGGGCCTGGCTGGAAAGCGCTCGAATGCTGTTAAGGCACTGAGAGATTCCCTCCTTCCCCCCCATTCACATCAGAACCCCCTCTCTGATTAGTGGCATGTTTCCCTACCCTTTCCCCAACAATGATCACCAGCATAGGGGCTTCGGGGTCCTCCCAATGGGTGCCTCTTGTTGACCCCTGCCATGTTCCTCAATCATATTCCATACCTGCACAATGCCCTCCACATGACCCTCTCCTGTGCAGACTCCAATCTGTATAGCCACCCCTACATAGCCCCTCCATCATAGGTCCCACCCACACTCAGACCCCACCCCCTTGGCACTGCCACAGGTGCAGTGCCCCACTGGCTTTGCCAGGATGCCCAACCAGCACTGCCAGTGTGCCAGGTGGACACTGCCTGATTGGTACTGCCAGCCATGTCCCCAATCACCCAGGAGGTGATCTCTGAGCACTGCCTCCCACCCCAGAGTGGCCATCGCACCTGGCAGTGGAGGCCAGTAGTGATTCTCGCTGGTTTCACACTACCCCTGAAGGTTGGAAGGTCCTGGGAGCTGAGAGAATCCAGCGTCGAATGGGCTATATGTATTTAAATGCTACTTAGCAATGCTAATCAGCCTCGTGCCCTTTCTGGGCACAATCCGGTTCACGCTAATCGAAAGGAACTGGGATGATTGCAAACTGTTTGGCGCCAAGCACAAAACCGATTTTTAGGCCAACATGCTATTTTTTGGGATGCACCCCAGACGTGATGAGGTCAAAAAAATCGTTCCCTCTAACTCAACGCCCATAGCTTAATCTAGCATCTTCCCAAGAGTTAGAAAAAAGGTTACATAAGAAATAGGAGCATGAGCAGGACATATAGCTCCTTGAGCCTGTTCTGCCGTTCAGTATGATCATGGATGATCTTCTGCCTGAACTTTACTCTCTCACCTGCTTCTCTTATCATTTAACTACCTGAGAAATAAAGAAAATATAGATGTCAACTATCACTGCATTCAGTAATGGAGCAGCACCCTCCCCTCCCCCACCCCCCAGCCCCCTGCCCTCCCCCCCATCACCCCACCCCACCCCTTTTGGAGAATTCCAAAGATTCATGGTCCTTTGAGTGAAGAGATTTCTCCTAATGTTCATCCTTAATGATAGGCCCCTTATCCTCATATGGTGACCCTGTGTTCTAGAAGCTCTGTGTGTCCTGTGAAGCCCTTTCAGAATGTCATATGTTTCAATAAGGTCACCTCTCATTCTTCTAAACTCCAGCATATGGATGTAGTCAAATGAAAAGAATTTTATGAAGCAATGAGGAGCATTTATGTCCCATAAAAATCCATTTAATAAAACAACTTTTACCTACCATCTTCCGAATGGTCTATATTAAGCAGTGTTTGGATTTTTTTTAAGCTAATATAGTTAGGTTGCTGTACACCTGGTATCAACGGTCAATGCAGGTGTGGTGCACGCCCCACCTACCTTTGATATCTCAAGCACCCATCAAGTTCTTACCTATTTCATCGGACCTTAAATAGTACTTTGAGTGTAGGATCCTAATTGGGGCACCTGTGCAAAGGCCGCACTGGAAGAAATCACACTGGCAATGGAAAGAGTGAAGCATTTCCATTGTTGATCCACTGCCACCATGGTCTCACAGGGCAGAGGTCATAAAACATGACCCTGTTGACACTGGAAGAAATATCTTTTTGGGAGGACGGTCAGTAGGTGAGGGGTCAAGGTTGGGGGGATGAGTGTTAAGGAAGCATTAAAATTAGAAGGGGAAGAAACACTTTATTTTTACATTGTTAGTGAACGCTCTTCCATAAAATATTACACTTATGGGTGGCATGATGGCACAGTGGTTAGCACTGCTGACTCACAGCATCAGGGATCGAGTTGGATTCCTGGCTTCGATCACTATCATTGTGGAGTCTGCACATTCTCCCCATGTCTGTGTGGGTTTCCTTCAGGTGCTCCAGTTTCCTCCCACAGTCCAAACACATGCTGGTTAGGTGAATTGGCTGTGCTAAATTCTCCCCCAGTGTACCCGAACAGGCACTGGAGTGTGGCAACTAGGAGGTTTTCACAGTAACATCATTGCAGTGTGAATGTAAGCCTACTTGTAACAATAAATAAATAAACTTTAAACTATTATCAGAACTTGTCTGCTTCAGCATATGTACCCTTACATAGGATGAAGCAGACAAGTTTTAATAATAGTTAGGCAATAGCATTTGTTTGGTTATTTTACATTGACCCTTGTCATTTTGATTTCGCCAGATCAAAAGTTTTTGCGAACTCATATCTCTGAAGATACTGTGCATGAAGTATGTTAATTATCAGTAGTAGATCGTAACTAATGATAAGCAGGATATGTTGAATGGTTGCCAATGAGTCAGATTAATCTAAATAAAGAAATGAGACAAAGAGATAAACAGTGTTTGGTGAAGGTACCCTTTCATCTTGGCCATCAAAGTAGACTCTGCCAGACCAGAGGTAACACTTGCTACAATGAAATGGTTAAAAACAAAATTAGACACGTGCTTGAATGATCTCTGACTATGTCACCCTTATTAAATGCATAGAAATACTATTGAGAACATTTTCCTATTTGATGGGGTCTTTCACAGAGTGATCACAGACCACAATAAAAAGGGAAATTGTTTAAAAGCTCAGCAGGTGTGATAGCATCTGTACAGATCAAAACAGACTGAGGCCATTCATGCCAGTGGGATTTTCTGGTCCCGCTCCAGTGAATAGAGATTTTGCTGAGCACCAAATTCACCGTCCTCGCTTGCAGTGGCACCAGAGCATGACCGGCTGGAAAATTCCAGCTTAAATGTTTCAAGTACATTATTGCCCTTTTTGGGAACTCCCCTTCTCGAAGTTCTGAGGTAGGGTCACATTAGTCTCAAAATGTGTTTCTCCCCACAGATGCTACAAGACCTGCTGAGTTTTTCCAGCACTTTCTCTTTTTATTTCAGGTCGCTAGCATAGAATCCCAATAGTGGAGAAGTAGGTCATTCGGCCCATCGAGTCTACACCGACAGCAATCCCACCCATCCCCATTACCCCATGTATTTACCCTGCTAATCCTCCTAACCTACACATCGTGGGACACCAAGGGGCAATTTAGCGTGACCAATCAACTTAACCCGCACATCTTTGGACTGTGGGAGAAACCAGAGCACCTGGAGGAAACCCATGCAGACACGGGGAGAATGTGCAAACTCCAGACAGCTATCCAAGGCCGGAATTGAACCCAGGACCCTGGCGCTGTGAGGCAGCAGTGCTAATCAGTGTCACCATGCTGCAGTATTTTGTTTTTTATTATAACTTTAGTAACCTAGCTTTTGCACCTTATAATTTAATCAATTGTTTTCAGTAAAGAATTACTAAATTCTTCACTATCCCCTGACTGCAGGTGGTGTTCTGTAAGGAACAATTGCTTAACAGCAATTTCATCATTACCTTTATTTATTTAGCAGTTCCAAAGAGCACTTACAGTAGTGAATTCACTTTTTTTAACATTCTGCTGCATTTTTGAAATCTTTGACAAAATGTAAGTGAACTTCATTCAACAAGTCAGAGGAACTTTAGTATGAGATGTTAAACTAATTTAATCATAGACAATACCCAAATTGCTCCAAATGATAGACGAACTGGCATCAGTCTATATAAAGAGAACCACTTCCTGATCCTGCTATTGTTTGGCCAACCAAGCTCTTGGATGTTAAGTCTGTCCTTGAATCACTTGGTAACAGCAACAAACAAACAGATGAATATTGTGGCATTAAAAGCCTTCAGTTTTCCAGCTGCAGTGTTAATTATTAACTGCAGACAATGAAAGGGAGCTGTCAAAGTGTTGCTCAGACATGATATCTCGAAATGTACAGACAGATGGGATAGGCAACTTGACAATGAATCACGCAAGAACTCATTACAGCTCAACGGATGTTACTAATGCCCCGCCTCTCTTGAAGACAGTGTATTATGCTAAGATATGGTTTACTGAAAGCTTGTAGCCTCCCAATATCTTACTTGCATTGCTTTCCTCACCTATAAAATTTGATTATGAAAGCACTTTACAGATATGTCACTATGTGCTTCAAAATGGAGCGGCATTAATCACGGGGAATTTTTGAATGAAGGCTTTGAAGGGGTAGGCTTAGGGCTGAATTCTCCTTCCATTCCCACCAGCGGGATTGTCTGATGATCCACCCCTGCTGTGGGTTCCTTGGTAGCGCAACTGACAAACAATGCAAAATGCCATTGATACCAGCAGGACTGGAAAATCGTGCCGCTAGTCAACGGCTAGCTGTCTCCACCACCAAAAGCATAACGCAAGATTAGAGGGAGGGGTTGGGGGGAGGGGGGGGTTTGTGGATGGTTAGTATATGCTTCTAAAGTCAAAAGCAGATCAGTGTTTTCGGAGGAAAGTTCCAAGATGCAGACTAGTGGTGACTGAAAGCAAGAGGTTGGCTGGAGCAAGGGAGATGGTTGGAGCTGAGACATGGAGATTGGTGAAATAGGGTAAGAGTAATATGGTGGACAGATTTTTAAGTGGGGATAGGATTTTAAAATCAATATGGATGATATACAGGAAACTGGATGACTGGGCAAACAGGGCGGTAAATTTCTAAATTTTGTAAGTGCAAGCTCAAGAGAAAGTAAACAATACAGGGTGTCAGCAGGACATCTAATTGTGGGAGGCATTATAGACAAGCCAGACCTTGTCCTCATTCAATGGGTGTTTCCTTAAAGAGCCATTAGACAGCAATAGTGCGCCCTGACAAATTGGAAACCTCCCTATCTGTGGGCACCAAAGATTGGAACTAAACTTGAACCCAAGTTTGCAATGGCTGGGGAGTCAATTTCAAACTTCAAAAAAATACACACATTTTCAACAGAAGTGGACTATTGGGACGGCAAAGTGGCACAGTGGTTAGCACTGCTGCCTCAGAGCACCAGGGAGCGGGGTTCAATTCTAGCCTAGGATGACTGTCTGTGTGGAGTTTACATGTTCACCCTGTGTCTTTGATGGTTGCCTCCAGGTGCTCCGGTTTCCTCCCACAGCCCAAAAATGGACAGGTTAGGTGGATAGGCCATGGTTAATGTGCAGGGTTGTGGTGATAGGGCTGAGTTGGAGGGGGTGGGCCTGAGAAATCTGCTCTTTCAAAGAGTTGGTGCAGAATCAGTGGGCTGAATGGCCTCTTTCTACACAGTAGGGATTATATAATTTAAGCAGATATGCAGATATTTGAAATGTGGACTTTTTTGATCAAAAGGAATTATTTAGGCCAATTCAATGGCAGACGTTCTTGCTTCCATTAAGTACGGATGGCTATTTCTTCCAACAATCCATATTTAACACAAACAACTTGACACTATTAATGTGGAAAAAAATCCCTATGTACGTCACAGAGGCCTTGTTAAAGAGAATCAATATATGCCAAGAGAGGAGTCACCAGAGGAGCAGTAAAGAGAGAAAATCGTGATTAGATAATGAAGACCACACCACCACTATGGCTGGAGAGTCATAGATAAGCACTGAATCTTTGATAAGATGCAAGTTTTAAAAGCCATCAATGAAATCCTCCACAATGAGGTGATAGGTGCCAAGCGTCTTGTTCTGGAACATTCTCGAGGGAAGTACTGATTATGATTATAGATGTATATGGCATTTTTCCTGGTGGTGGTGGGTGGGGTGAGAGAGACATTAAATGAGTTTGATGTTAACCCCGGCTGCCTATATTAAATGGGAATGTCACTGAGAGAGAAGGATTGGGTAGCAGAGGAGAAAAGTGTTGATTAATGCTTTGATGAGCCCTTCTGAATTAGTCAAGATGTACAAAGAGAAGGTGTGGACTTAGTCAAGGGAGTTTCAAGCTTGACACTATGGCAGAAAGGTTTTAAGTTTACTTATTAGCATCACAAGTAGGCTTACATTAACACTGCGACAAAGTTACTGTGAAAATCACCTAGTCACCACACTCCATTGCTTGCTCGGGTACACCAAGGGAGAATTTATCATGGCCAATGTGCATAACCAGCACATCTTTCTGACTTTGGGAGGAAATTGGAGGACCTGGAGTGAACTCACACAGACACAGGGAGAATGTGCAGACATCTGCATAGACAGTGACCCGAGCTGGGAATCGCACCCGGGCCCCTGGCACTGAGACAACAGTGCTAACCATTGTGCCACCCTCTAGATAGGCAGAGGAATAATGATAAGTGGAGGATGGGATTGAAAGGATAAAGTGCCTAAGATGGGAAAGCTAAGGAGTGGCTTAATTTAGATTAGGAAGAGAGGGAGAAAGCAGAGATGCGTCCATGAGAAAAATGTCTCATGTTCCAGAACTGACAAAAATAACTTGGTGCATAAAGAAGCTATCAAGATTGCATCATCTTTACTTCATAACTGATGTTCCGTTCACAGGATCAGACAGTCCTCAGTCACCAACGAAAGATCGGTATCGCTCTGTCATGTCACGTAAGCAAATGCTGGAAGAAACACTTGAGATGTATTTGGATGAGCTGAGAAAACTGTGCTTACGTGAATCAGTGAGTACGAGCATATGATGGGTTCTCCTGAGTTTAGTGTTTTGAAGCTATAGTTTTGCTTACCATGAAAGAATACTCCTCCACGGAACCTGGGATGTCACTGCCAGGGCCAAAATGTTTAGTCCACCCCTATTTGCCTTGAGGAGGCAGTGGTGAGCCACCATCCTGTACCCTTACAATCTACATGATAGAGGTACACCCACAGTTCAATTTGGGAGTGACTTCTAGGATTGTAATACAGCAATATTTCAAAATCAGGACGGTCCGTGATTTGGGGAGCAACTTGCGAATGGGAATATTCCCATGCATTTGTTAGCTTTGCCGTTGTTGGGAGTAGAGATTGTGCTCTTGGTAGATGCTGCACTGCATATGGTAGGTGGCTCATACAGCCGGAACGGTGCGACAGTGGTGGAAGAAGTGAATGTTCAACGTGGTGGATGGGGTGCCGATCAAGCTGACTACTTTGTCCAGCATCATGTTGAGCTTCCTGAGCTTTCCCTAGAGTTGCACTCCTTCTTGCAAGTTAGTGATTGTCCCTTTAAGGGCAACACAGCAGAAGAGGGTCACTTGACTTGAGGGACCAACTGGGATACAGAGTGGCTAATCACCCGACGGGAGGATCCCTCACTCAATCAGAAGACAGTCTGTAGACATGTAGGGACTGGGGCAACGTAGGGAGGGAGGTGGGGGGAGTGGTGGTTGATTGCCGACCTCTGTACAGATTTTCTTTTTCAATAAATAACATTGCGTTCCTGATGACGTTTGTGAGTGTGAATCATTAAAGGAGAATTCCAACAGCTTCCTGCCTTTCCCTTGTAGATAATAGACAAGCTCTGGAGAGTCAGGAACTAAGTTACTTGCTGGAGAGTTTCCAGCCCTTGAGCTGCTTTTCTAGTCATGGCATTTATAGGGCTGATCCAGTTAACTTTCCAGTCAATGGTAATGGCCCCAGACGTTGATAGTGGGGGACACAGCATGGTAATGTTGTTGAATGTCAAAGTGACATTGCTGGATTCTCTCTTGTTGCAGATGCTCACTGTTTGGCATGTGTGTGGCAGGAATGTTATTTTTGATTAACAGTAAAGATTTGTAGTGATCAATTACATTACGCATTGGGCGTCAAACAAAAATGAGTGAAAACAGCAGATGGGATTCTCCAATCCCACTCGCTCTGCCACCGCTGCCAGCAGGGATGGAGAATTTGGCACTCAATCAAAATTCCATTCACTACAGTGGGACTGGAGAATCCAAGCCACAGGCAAGGTCAGAGAATTCTGGCCATCATTTTGGGTCAGGAATGCATTTTATTAAATGTTTTGCTTGAGGGAGTTCTATGTTCTTGGTTTATTCCCTAATGAATAAAAAAGAGATCTTTATTATCTATGTGAATTCAACTATTTATATTTCAATATGTTTCACCTTTAGGAGTTGACAGGGAATTTGCCAAAAGAGTACCCGTTAGCAGAAGGGGAAGAGCCACCCACTGTCCGTCGCCGAATCAGAACGACCTTTCAGCTGGATGAGGAGACAATCACAGCTAAAGGAGAGGTAGTTCTACAATGTTTGATTGTAGCTGACTTTAGATTAACATTTTAATCCCAGCAAGGTTCTACATCGCCAAAGAGTTGTTCTTTCAAGAAAAACATAGCAACATAAGTAACAGGAGCAGGAGTTGACCATTCGGCCCATCAAGCCTGCTCCACCATTCAAACAGATCATCGCTTCAATGTCATTTTTCCTCACTATCCCCATATACTTTGATATCACGGGTCTCCAGAAATCTATCTATTTCTACCTTGAACATGTTCAATGACTAAGCTTCCACAGCCCTCTGGGGTAAGACTTCAAAAGATTTGCCACAGTCTGAGTGAAGAAATTCTTTCTCATCTCAGTCCTAAATTTTTAAATTTTATTTTTATTTATTTATTTGTCACAAGTAAGGCTTACATTAACACTGCGATGAAGTTACTGTGAAATCCCCCTCGTCACCACAGTCCGGCGCCTGTTCAGGTCAATGCACCTAACCAGCACATCTTTCAGAATGTAGGAGGAAACCGGAGCACGCAAAGGAATTCCATGCAAACATGGGGACAAGGTGCAGACTCCACACGGATGGTGACTGTAGCCCGGGAATTGAACCTGGGTTGCCGGCGCTGTGAAGCAGTAGTGTGAACCATTGTGCTACCGTGCAGCCCTAAATGGCCTGCCCCTGATTCCGAGACTGTGTCCTCTGATTGTACACTCACCAGAATGACAAAGTTACAAACAATTGGTTATACTCTTCAGTGCTTTAGCATTGATGCTAATGATAATTATGAACTACTTCTGATCACAATAAAAATATTTGGTTTGTTTGAGCAGAGGTTCTAATTTCATGGTCAGTTGTCATTCTGTTATAGAACAAGAGAATAAACATGACAAAAGCCGTACAAATTCAAAGGCCAAATTTGGAGTATAGCTGATCACTTTAAAAGGAAGTTTTGGATTAAGAAAGTCCTGAACTATTTTTAAAATATGATGGGACACATGGAGAGTGCACGTGTTAAATTCCTATTTGGGTCAGATATTTTTCAGGCTTCTTTGAGGTGCAGGATGTTGGTCCGTAAAACTGGACCTTGTTGGAGTTCAATTTCTACCCCAAAAATTCATTTACAGTCAAAATCCCTTATCAGCCAGTTAAACAACAATCTGTAAAACAAATTGCTTAGATTTGTCAATATGTCATTTTATGACACAATTTTGAGTTGTCACTGGGGTGGCATGGCGGCACAGTGGTTTGTACTGCTACCTCATAGCGCCAGGGGCCTGGGTTCAATTCCTCGATTGGATCACTGTCTGTGCGGAGTCTGAAATTTCTCCCCATGTCTGCGTGTGTTTCCTCTGGACGCTTCAGTTCCCTTCCGCAGTCCAAAAGATGTGCTGGCTATGTGCATTGGCCATGCCGAATTCTCCCTCAGTGTACCCGAACAGGTAAGGGAATGTGGAGACTAGGAGATTTCACATTAACTTCATGTAAACCAACTTGTGACACTAATAAATAAACTTTAAACAAATAGCCTCTTCTGCACTGTAGAGATTTTATGATTCTAAAGTGATTTAAGTAGTTTAAGAACAATGTTAGAAGACCCCAGTTGGGGCACATTTATGTTAGACCTAATCATAGAATCCCTACAGTGTGGAAGGAGGCCATTCGACCCATCGAATCTGCACTGACAACAATCTCACTCAGGCCCTATTCCACAACCCCACATATTTACCTCGCTAACCCCCCTAACTTACACATCGCTGGACACTAAGGGGTAATTTAGCCTGGCCAATTCACCTAACCCGCACATCCTGTAACACTGCATTGTTTCTTCATTCTTCTAAAGGTAGGATCTCACATAAACCTAATTTTTTTACAGTTGACTTGGGCACAAAATTCAGACGATTTGAAAACCAGAATTTTCAGTTGACTTGAAGGAAAGACTGTGCAGTTCCCCAGATTTTCACTATTTAATCCCATGATCATAGAAGTCAGAAAGACTAGCATGTAGTTTGTTTCTGATCTGTCGTTGTTTTTTAGGATTCTGAACTGGCCTGTTTGGAGAGGGATTTTGCCTTGCAGTTAAAGTTTGTGGAAGCAGCCAAACGCCTGTCGCAAGAAGGAAATCTAAGCAGGCACATCAGAAAACAGAGAAAACACACATATATAAAAGAACAAAAGAAACTCGACGAGATGGAAAAAGCTCTGAATGAGCACAGAGACATGGCTGGTGGAAGAACACTGCAGTCAAGTAACGTAAGCGAAGGTATGTTACAATTAAACTTGTCTCCTGTATAGTATGTACTATTACTTGTCACCACAAGAATATTGTAACGAGGTTTTCTTTATTGGAGTGGAACAGTTTTTTTCCTCAGGCATTGGTAACAGGAGCTAGTTTGTGGTAAAAGGCAGGGCATGGCCAAAAAAACATGCAACGACCAGTCAATCCTGGAATTCTGCCAGTAAAGACAATGCTGAAATCCATATTATCCATTTAACATGGGACTGCCCAAATTCAATGATCAGAGGTTGGAATGTCTGGGATCTGTTGATAATTTATTTAGTATTTTCTTTTACCGTAGTGAAGTAACATCTGTTGGAAGTTGAGTTTTTACCCACATGGAACTCAATTTGGTTTCAGCCTCTCCCTCTGAGATATTGAGCTTCGGTGGGGGGCCGGATATAGCTCAGTGAGAATCAGAATCCCTCTGGTACCTCATCCAAACAAGGAATCAAACTCAGTGGCAGTGCAACTATGCAGGGACAAAAGCAATTATGCCAGAATTACCAGAACTAACATTACAAATAGCTAATTAATATCATATCAATAATTTATTGCCTAAGTATATAAATAGGTTCACCAAAGTGGGCGGCATGGTGGCACAGTGGTTAGCAATGCTTCCTCACAGCGTCAGAGACCTGGGTTTGATTCCCGACTTGGGTCACTGTCTGTGTGCAAGTTCTCCCCGTGTCTGCGTGAGTTTCCTCCAGGTGCTCCAGTTTCCTCCTACTGTACGAAAAATGTGCTGGTTAGCATTAACTGTCCTGGCTGGAGACAATACACACCTCTTTAACCTGTGCTTGGCCCTCTCTCCACTCACATTGTCTGTACCTTGAAGACTTGATTACCTGTAAAGACTTACATTCCAACCATTACCTTGTAAATTGAGTTTGTGTTTGTATATGACCTGTTTGAAAACACAAGTCCTCACTAACCTGATGAAAGAGCCTGAGACACTGAAAGCTAGTGCTGCCAAATGAACCTGTTGGACTTTAACGTGGTGTTGTGAGACTTCTTACTGTGTTTACCCCTGTCCAACACCAGCATCTCCACATCATGGTTAGGGATTGGTCAGGCTAAATTCTCCCTCAGTGTACCCGAACAGGTGCCAGAGTATGGTGACTGGGGGATTTTCGCAGTAACTTCATTGTAGTATTAATATAAACCTACTGTGACTAATAAATAACTAAACTTCTAAACTAAGTAGCAGAATGATGCATTTTTGTTTTAAAAGAACATTTAGATAGATTTCTTCAACCACATAATCTATCTTACAGATAAAACTCAAAGCCAGTATCTATGATCAAAGTTATTGCCTCACAACTGAGTATCCTATATGCTTTCAAAACACATCTTTACTTTGCCATTTGTATCACCTTGTAGTGTATGTTTTGATGTTTTAGATGTATTTAGTTATTTTATATTTACTGTACAAAAATAATAATCATTTATTAATACTTACAAGACACATGGCATTAATGATATTATTTAATCTCTTAAAACATACTTAAGTACATAATTATTGGAGGCACAGTGTCTGATCAGGCATCCAATAAATGTACGAGGACATCACGAGCAGCAATTCACACAAGCTACCTAATGCTAGAGGAGAGTATAAAGGGAGGTTGCCACACCTGAAGTATTCTTTTGATGGTTGAGATCACTGAGAGTTATTAAGCCCCATCCTTCAAGCAATGAACAGCTGCAAAAGCAATCAAGCTTGTTGTGCTGAAGGAATATACTGAAAAGTATTACAAAGTATTTACAACACAGACACAGGACATTTGACCTGACAGGCCCCTGCTGGTGTTTATGCTCCACAAAAACTTCATCCCACCCTTCACTTAACTCCATAAACGTATCTTTTTTTGTAATTTTCTCCCTCATAAGTTTGTCTACTTTCTTTTTAAATGCACCTAAATCTTTTGCATCAACAACTCACATCGATATCACTCACTGGACAAGGAATGTTCTGCTGTACTCCCTATTAGATTTATTAGTGAATATCTTACATTAATGGGCTTATTTGTGGTCTCCCTCATAAGTGGAAACATTTTCTCTACGCCCACCTTATCAAATCCTTACATAATGCTTCACAAGTTCAATTCCGGCCTCGGGTGGAGTTTGTATGTTCTCCCTTTGTTTGCGTGGGTTCCCTCTGGGTGCTCCGATTTCCTCCCACAGTCCAAAGATACGCAGGTTAGGTGGATTGGCTATGGTAAATTGCTCCTTAGTGTCCCAAGATTAGATGGTTTAGCCTTGGAAATGTGTAGGGTTATGGGAATCGGGTGGGGGAAAGAGCCTGGGTAAGCTACTCTGTCAAAAAGAGTCGGTGCAGATTTGATTAGGCCAAATGGTGGCCTCCTACATTGTAGGGACTCTTTGATAATCTGAAAGACTTCCATTAGGTCACCTCTCAGTACAGAGACTTGTTCACAGTACTCCAAATGTATTTGAGTAAAGGTTCCATACATGCTTTGTATCATTTCTCTTCTTTTCAATTCTATCCCTCTCAAAATAAGCACGAGTCCTTTGTTTTATCTTTCAAGGCCTCATTAACCAACGTCACCACTTGAAATGATTTGTGTATCTGCTCTCCTGCTCCAAGGAGTGGCCTCCTTATACTTCCTGCTAAAATGTACCACCTCACATTTAACTTTATTGGAGTTTGTTTCATCATTAGCCACCCCTTCTGCAAGTTTATCAATGCTTTCCTGTCACAGCCCTCCTCTGAATTACCTATATCTCCATATTTGGTGCCATCTTAAAATTTTGAAATTGTACCTCCAATTCCTCTGCCCAAATGGTGAATAGCAACAGTCAAGCACGAATCCTTGTGAAGCACCACTCCCCCACCTTTTACCAGAAACTGAGTACAGTGAAACCCCAATTTTATGCGCCCCAAATTAGCGCAAATTTGGATATAACGTGATGAATCATTGGACCCTTCTTTTTTGCTCTTTCCAGGAACTGAAAAGTCTTTGGTTATTGCAATCTATTTCTAAAGTGAAAATAATCTGCCTTAGAAAGAAATTGTGGACAGAAAGCACATGCTTTCCCCCTTGCCCAGTTCAGATAAAACAGGTTCACACTTAGAAAAAAACTACATTAGACAGTTGTTCAAAAGAGGAAGTACTTCACAGTTAATGGACCATGAAAGTGTTTGTGTAAATAAACAACCCCACTTTAAACTAGCCTGGATCTGCCAATCAAAAGGTTTGTAAAAATTAATGAAACATGTAGTGATTGTGTAAACAAACAGAGCTCCGACGGACACCAAAATCGTCCACAACATAACTATAGCACCCCGATTTAGCGCAACCCTGCTTTTTTGCGCTAACATTTTATGGACCCCAACCATCGTGTTATAATGGCGCCGCACTGTAGCGACCTAAGAATTCTTAAGGAATAGAAAAAGATCTGCTTAAATTACCAGCATTATTCCATTAAGACAAACTACGTTGGGCAAATTTCATAAGGCCATAAAGAAATTTATTCAAAGGCGAATCACAAACACAATCTTCTAGCAGAGGCCAGTGTTTTATAAAGGTTTAATATAACACTCTTGTTTTTGCAGTGCAATTCTTGACTAATAAAGCTCAGCTAGGCCACAGCTATTTTGTGAAAATATCCTATGTGCCACTCCTCAAATATCTCCTCACTTTCAAGGGATATTGATATCTGGAGACACATGCTTTCCCTAGCAAACATTTCCTCAGAGCAAGTTAATCTTTCCTCCTGCAGTGTTGTGGGCACTGATCCTTTAAGAAAATGGATCTATCTTTTTTCAAATATTTTGTATTAATATTAAAAGTAACACATTATTTAGATAGATTATGCTCAAACACCCCGGAGCACATTAATTAAAATGAAGCATGATATGGTATGTGATATTGGTGTCAATTTTATTGTTGGAATGGGTATCTTACAAATCAAAGACACAAGATACAATGCCAATTAACGTTAGCCTCAATCACCAATCCTAAGTGTGGACTTTACCTTGTTAAAAATAATCTATCTTACCTATGTCATTTACGAAGACAAAAAATGGACAGAATTTAATGCCCTCTGTCATGGTGGGGAGGGCTATTTAATTGGTATGGAGGATGTCAAGTGGGAACTGTTCCCCTGCCTCTGCCCTGATTGCGTCTATAGTGGGAGGTCTCTTGGATGCCCCTTAAGAGCCTCCTCCCACTGCTGCTGGTATTCGTCCAGCAATGTGGACGGGGGCTTACCATATGGCAAGCCCAAAAAGCAAACACTGTCAGGATTGTTTACCAGCTTCCAGGGGGGTTCCATTGTTACAAGACATTTGCTGCTTTATCAAAGGGCCCAGCATCAGGAAGGGAGGGGCCTATTGACAGCCACCCCCCTGCCCTTGCATCAACATTCCACAAACAGCCCCATTAGTAGCCTGTACACTATGATCAAGTCGGTAGTTCGCCCAGGACGAGGCTAGCCCATTGCACTTCGGGTGTGCCGACGCCTGCGATGACCTAAATGCAGGATACCGGACTGCAAAATTTGTGGGAGGCTAGATTTCATTGAGCCAAATGAAGCCTTTATCTATTTGATCTCTCGGCCCATTGATAGTCTACATTTGGGCCTCCAAGATTGCGTCTGAGTTTCCTCTCTGAAACTCTTCCAGCCATCTTAAACTGTGGTGACAGTTAGCTATTGTCTGCATCCAAAGTGCGGGTCTCCTTTAAGAGGTGCTGGTTGCCTTTAAGTGGCGTTGGTGAAGTCTGATAGCTCCCCTTACACCCATACAATAATGTAGCCAATAATGGATTGAATGCCACTGCTGCATGTCTGACTCATTTGAAAGAGCTGGCAGCACCAATTTAACATGGTTCCCACAACCAAGTGAACAACAGGCAGCTGCATTGCGTACCATAGGCCTGACTTGGGGCATGATCAAACTTCTGGGATATCATTTCTACCTTATCACTTTGGACTTTATCACTGTGGACCTAATAAACAGTAGAAAAAAAATCAGTTGACAATGAAATAGTACTTGGTGGTTTCCAAAATTATAATTTGCTTCAATAGAAACATAAAGTGTAAACAGTTGACTTGGCTGCATTAAAACCTCATTTTTCCAAACCCTTTTTGTTTTCAGAATTGACTGCTTCTGACGAAAGTTCTCAAGAAGATGGTAAGTTCTCAACATGTGGAGCGCAAAGGGGTTGCAATTGGCCTGGGGTTGAGCAAGTGACGATGGTAAATGGGAAATTAGATGAGGTGTCAGACAGTCTATAGGCAAACACTCATTTTATAAACTGTCCAAGCTAAGTTTTTTACCCAAAATGTTCATTCTCACTTTGAGAGTCAATGAGATGGATTTTCTATGGACAGAATTAAGTTTGTGAAGATCAACTTTTGTCTATACATTTAGCTCATTTTGACTTTCTCCACATGCTGCATGACTCAACAAGCCATCACCTGCGCCTCTATACTTCTGAGAACCTTCATTTGTTTGGACTCAAAATTGGACATGATTTTGATGATGGCAGTGATGACACATCACATCTCCTCCTCCCCATCCTCCTGCCCCCAATACCCCACAACCACCATCATGTTGTAGGATAAGAGCACCAGATACATGGGAGCACCACCACCATAAGGTTTCCCCTAAGTCATTCACCATGCTGACTTGTAAATATATCGGCCACTTCTTCACTGTCCCTGGGTCAAAATCCTGGAACTCTCTTCCTAACAGCAATGTGGATGTATATACAACTCAGGAACTGCAGTGGCTTAAGAAGCAGCTCACCATTGTCTTACTCAGGGGCAACTAGGCATGGGCAATAAATGCTCGTCTGGCCCCACGACATCTACATCCTGTAAAACAATTTTTTTTAAATCGTAATGTTAAATTTGGTAAAACTATTAATATGTAAAGTTTATTTATTAGTCACAAGTGGGCTTACATTAACACTACAAAATGAAGTTACTGAGAAAATCCCCTGGTCGCCACACACTCCTGCACCTGTTCAGATATGCTGAGGGAGAATTTAGCAGGACCAATACGCCGAACCCTCATGTCTTTTGGACTGTGGGGGGAAACCAGAGCACCCAGAAGAAACCCATGCAGACACAGGGAGAACATGCAGACTCTGCATAAATAGCCACCCAAGCCGGAAATTGATAAAAAATAATTACTGCTGATGCTGGAATCTGAAACCTAGAGAGAAAATGCTGGAAGATGCTGCCAGACCTGCTGAGATTTTCCAGCATTTTCTCTTTTGAGAGCCGGGAATTGAACCTGGGTCCCTGGTGCTGTGAGGCAGCAATGCTAACCACTGTGTTACCATGCTGCCCAATTTATTCATAACTAATAACTTAATAGTTATGTTTGTTTTCTATTGGACTTTTTAACATGATTCTCACGGATGGTTTTTAAAGCAGTGAGCTTGCTGGGCCAAAAGACTTCACAATTTCTTATGTCACAAATGATAATTATTTTATGTTGGCCAAAATCAAAAAATCCGGTTACGTATCAAACTGAATCTTTTTGCATAATCTTGATCCATGTTTTTGTTTGCTTTCCCCTGACTTACAGAGAATGGACACCATCACAGCCAAAATTCATCAACAGAATTCTTAATAACTGGGCATGTGATTCAAAGGAATCATTCACCGCTGCCTCCTCTGCAGCCCAGGAGGCCCACCCCACCCCAGACCCTGGAAGGGCTGACTCCAGTCTGTTATCAATTCCGTGATTATGAAAAATCTCCTGTCACGGACACAGCATGGATGGAGTCCAATCTTGACGAACCATACGAGAAAGTGAAGAGAAGCTCCTCTCTGAGCAGCAAGTCAAGGTATGGTATGGATTTTGTTTAAACGGAGAGGCAACGAGAAGCTCAGGGTCATGTTTGCAGAATGAACGAACCCGGGTTCAATTCCAACCTCAGGTGTCTTGTCTGTGTGGAGTTTGCACGTTTTCTCGGTGTGCAGTTTCGGTTTCCTCCCACAGTCCAAAGATATGTAGGTTATATAACCTGCACGTCTGTGAAGTGTGACAGCAAACCGGAGCACCTAGAGTAAACCCACGCAGACATGGGGAGAATGTGCAAATTCCACACAGCCAGTCACCCAAGGCTGTAATTGAACCCAGGTCCCAGGCGCTGTGAGGCAGCAGTACTAACCACTGTGCCATCATGCTGCCCTACATGATGGTGGGATTGTTGTTGGCGCAGGCTTGCTGGACCAAATGGCCTCATTCTGCACTATAGGGATTCTATGATGTCTTCTGTGATTTTCCTCTCAGAATTAAACTTATTTTTTCCTAAACCTTGGTCTGTGGTAGTGATGCTTTCTTGTCTCTGGAAACCCACAGCCCAGTGTTATGGACAGGTGGTGGTGTTACTGCCTGGATCCTTTATTGTTTCTATTGCCCCTTCAATGCGAGAGGTCCACCTGTAACAATCCATAACAGAACCATAAGTTCCCCCTGCATTCATGCCTTTATTCCACTCTACTGTGATGTTTTGGACCATCCTGCAAAGTTAAAAACAGTGACAGGGAACTCAGCTGCTGGCAACGCAGGAGGGGTCTTTACATTAATTTGTGCTGAATAGGGACCCAGCCAGAAGGGGTTTGAGGCTATGTGAAGTTGATCACTGAGGTGAATGACAGATTTTATGAAAGGATTAAACAATTCTTCGTACTACAAATCCATTTCCTAAAATTAGCAGAAATCATCATCAACTGTCTTTCGCCTCCTTTCCTGAGCATCCATGCCTTGTCCACCCCCGATTCCCAAATGCTTCCACAGCATTTCACAATATTGCTAAGCCACCCCAAATACCATTGCTACCAACCTACATAAACCACCAGCCTCCTGTTACGAATTGATTACAGTACCTACAACCTAACTCATGCCCATTTGCAACTTGGGATGATTTGTTTATTATCATTTGTTTTATTGTTCTTTTTAGAAAAAACAAACTTTTCATTAGTAATCAAGGTTACTGATCAATAGTTTCAACACAAATATGCGCATAATCTTACAATTCAAACCCAAAAGGGCATCACTACTACTTTTGCACTATTTAGAATTAAAAATGCAATGGAATCAATGGCATCGTACATTGTGTAGCACAGAACGACTCGTGATAAGTAGCACTACAAAAGTCCATCAAGTTTAATCATCCCATTTAACTTTGATAGCTTAAGTTTGTTTCAAATTCAAAAATGAATTCTTAAAATTTGCAAAATAGTAAAGTACTATGCTTTCTGCTATTGCATATAATGTCAGATTGCACAAGTTTGTACAAATGGGTGCCTTGAATCTACTGATGCTCTGTGAATGATATAATTTGATGTTTTCTACTGCAGTACACATGTTCTCCCATTCCTTAATGGGACATAAGCATTGCTGGCAATGCCAACACTTTATTGCCTATCTCTATCTGTCCCTGAGAAAGTGCTGGTAAGCAGCATTCTTGAATTGCTGCAGTCCATGTGGTGTTGGTACATCAACAGTGCTGTTTGAGAGGGATTTTGACCCAATGCCAGTGAAGGAACGGTGATATATTTCCAAGTCAGGATGGTGTGTGGCTTGGAGAGAACTTGCAGGTGGTAGTGTTCCCTTGTTCTTCTAGGTGGTAGAGGTCACAAGTTTGGAAAGTGCTGTCAAAAGAACCTTGCTGCAGTGCATTTTGTAAATGGTACATAGTGCTGTCACTTTGTGTCGCTGGATGAGAGGGTGGATGTTGTAGGTGGTAACAGGATGCCAATCAAGTGGGCTGCTTTGTCATGGATGGTGTCAATCTTCCTCAGTGTTGTTGGAACTGCACTCATCCAGGCGAGTGGAGAGTATTCCATCACACTTCTGACTTGTGCTGTGTGGATGGTGGACAAGCTTTGGGGAGTCAGGTGACTTACTCGCCACAATGTTGAGACCCTAATTATGTTAGGGTCCTCTGATACTCCAGTTAAACTCCAATTATGTCCTCTGATACTCCAGTTAAACCTCACACGGGTGATCAGAAATCAAGTTGTGGATGCTAACCATATCAAATGCGTCTGACACCAGGTAAAGCCAAAATAAAAACCTACGCAGGTCGTTAGTTTCTGTCTGAATTGCCAATATCTGATTGTTCTATTGTTGTAAACCAGTTTTACATGCTTGACTGCATTATCATGTAATCAAGTATCCTGATAGAATCTGAGTCAGCAATAATACATGTGGCATTCTTGTGCATAATAAACTGGAAAGTGGATTGAGTATGGCATTCAACTCTCATGTCAGTTTAACTGGTGTAGAAATGAAATTTATCTAACCAACACGGAGGAAAGGATATCCCGAAGCAGCTGTAGCTGAATGGGCCAAGGATACAGCTGTAGGAACTTGTGTAGTGATGTCCTGGAGCTGAGATAATTGATCTCAAACAGCCACAGTGCTAGGTATGTCTGCAGTCAGTAGAAAGTTTCCCTGTCAATATCCGTTGACTTCATTATAGTGGGTTTCTTGATGTCAAGGACATGCACTTCACCTCTTCAGTCCAACTCTTTTGTCTATATGGGAACAAAGGCTGAATAGAAGTCTGTATTTGGGTGGTCCTGGCAGAATCCAAACTGAGTGTCAGGTGAGCCAGTTATGAGTAACTGTTACGTGATAGCACTATCAACAACGCCTTCCGTCACTTGTCTGATGATAAGTCTAATGAAGCAATAATTAGTTGGATTGGGTTTGCCCTGCTTTTCATGGACAGGATGCATCTGGACAATTTTGAACTTTGTGCTGTACTGAAATCGGGTGGCTGGGACACGGCCATTTCTGGAGCACAGGTCTTTAGCACGACAGCAGGAATATTGTCATGTCTCACAGCCTTTGCCTTATCCAAGGCAATCAGCCATTTTTTGATATCACATAGAGTGAACTGCACTGACTCACCCCAAGCTTCTATGGTAATGGGGATTTCAGAAAGAGGGCAAGATGTATCATTCACTCGACATGTTTGGAAACACTTCAGCCTTGTCTTTTGCAATTACATGCTGCCCTTCACCCTTCTGGGACCTCTCCCTTCTGTTAGTTGTTTAATTTTTGACCACAATTCATGACTGGTTGTGACAAGTTGCAGAGACTCCTGTAGTATTGATTATGGATTTACTTACATCAGTATGTTGCACACTACTTCTGCTGTTTAACATGGATGTAGTCCTGTGTTAAAACGTTATCAAGCTGGCACCTAATTTTCAATGATGCCTGCTGCTCTTCCTAATATGGCCTTCTACATTAGTCCTTTGGCTTGATAACGATGGTTATATGAGATTACGACATGTGGGAGAATATACTTCTGTTGATGCTAATGGCCCTCAGCACCTCATAAATGTAGAGTTTAGCATTGTAGTAGTGCCTCACAACATGATTGAAGGTGTGTTCGGTAGGAAGACATGACTTCCTTCGTAGAAAGTCTATGCTATTGACACTCCTACCAATGCCGTCAAGACAGATGCCTCTATGACAGGGACACTGGTGAGGACAAGGTCAAATGCATACACACATACAAAATGAGAGTAGAGGTATGTTATTCGGCCCGTTGTCTTTTTTCATCACCTTGTACAGGCCCAGTTTGACAAAAATGTTCCTGAGGACTCAGCTGCTTGGTCAGTAGTAACAAATGCTGTTGCGCCACTCTAGGTAATGGATACTGAAGGTCCCCACCCATCATGTGTTCTGTGCCCTTACTAGTTTCATTGCTTCTTCCAAGCGATGTTCAGTCTGGAGAAGTACTAATTCATTAGCTGAGGGATTCATGGTAATTCATGGTAAGAAGCAAGTGGCTCCACTCCCATGTTGAACCTGATGTATGAGACCTTATGGGCTCCTTGGTAAATGTTGAAGACTCCCAAGATCACTTCTTCCAACTGTACACCCGTGCCAACACATCTAGTGGGTTTATCTGCCAGTGAGATAAGATATACCAGTAGTGATAGAGGAGTCTGAGACATTGGCTGAAAGCTATGACTCTGAGTATGACAGTGCCAGACATTTGTTCGACTGGTCTGTGGACAGGACAGCTCTCGCAGTTTTGGCACAGATCCCCATATGTTTGTGAGGAACTCTTTACAAGGACAATGAGGCAGGGTGTGCCTGAACCTGGTCTGGTGTTATTCTGATTATAGATTTTTAAAAGTGAATTGCTGGGCCATTTCAGGGGCATCTGAGAAGTTAGCCATTTTGCTGTAGGTCTGGAATCTATGAAGATTAGATGTGTGATGTTTACTTGGTTTAGTAATAACCTCAAATGATATTAGTGCCATAAGCTCCAGTTTGTTTTATTGGTGAAGCACAGCACTGTGATATCTAGCATTACTTTAAAGAAAGCTGAGTGTCTTACTAAACGCGTGGACATTTTGATGATTCAGATAGGTAGATAGAATCCCCACAGTGTAAGGAGATCATTGAACCTGCACCAACAACAATCCCACCCAGGCGCTATTCCTGTAACCCCACGTATTTACCCTGCTTGCCCCCGGACACAATTTAGCCAATCAACTTAACCTCCACATCTTTGGACTGTGGGAGGAAACCCGAATACCCAGAGGAAACCCACACAGACATGGGGAGAATGTGCAAATTCCACACAGGCAGTCACCCATGGCTGCCCAGGTCCCTGGCGTTGTGTAGCAGCAGTGCTAACCACTGTGCCAACATTGGTGAATATTTTCCCCCTTGTTTCCATGATAGCCCATTGCTAGAAAATTCTCTAAAACTTGAGGAACAATTTACATAATTATACTGCTAAACATTACCTGTGAATCGCATTGTTAACTTTATTCTTTTAAACCTTTCAGCAGTCCAGCAGTGACTCCAACGGATTCTGTACTGGGTGATCTTGTAAGTGTTCAACATTTTGAAATGAGGAACCAGCCGTATCAGCATCAATGCTCAATAAGTGCACCAGCAACCCCAGAAATGCGAGAACGTATCCACCATCAGACAGCTAGGTAAGAAGGAATCGGAGAAATAATTGATTGAGTGACAGGAATCCATTCTAACCAACTAAAATCTACACCAATGTGTATTTTTAAACTCTGAGGAAAAGCCACCACAATTTATACGTAGGGTAGATATTAGACAATTTGCCAGAAGGTCCCTCCACATATTGCCAATTATGTGTGCATTGAGTCCTGTTACGTTGAATGTTTATATGTGAAATTTGTTACCACACCCTGAGTCTCTACACATTACCTTAGATCTGCAATATCAAACTAACCAGAGTCAGGCTTCCAGGTTACACCACAACAAAAGATTCCCTTATCTTCAAACAAACCATAAAATGGATCAATCAGCAGCATCTTTAACTTAGGGGATTAATTTAAAACATTTTTTATCAAGTGTTGACAAATACTCAAATAGAACCAGCTGTGGCTCCGTTGGTAGAACTCTGGTCCCGGAGTCAGAAAGTTGTGGGTTTAAGTTCCACTCTTGAGGCCTGAGCACAGAAGTCTAGACTGACATTCCAGTGCAATGCTGAGGAAATGCTGCAGTATCAGAGGGCGGCACGGTGGCACAGTTGTTAGCACGGCTGTCTCACAGTGCCAGGGATCCAGGTTTGATTCCCGGCTTGGGTGACTGTCTGTGTGGAGTCTGCACATTCTCCCTGTGTTTGCGTGGGTTTCCTCTGGGTGCTTTGGCTCCTGCCCACAGTCCAGTGCTGGTTAGATGCATTGGCCATGCTATATTCTCCTTCAGCATATCTGAACAGGCGCCGGAGTGTGGTGACTTGGGGATTTTCACAGTAACTTCATTGCAGTGTCAATGTAAGCCTACTTGTGACACTAAAACATAAACTTTAAACAATGGAGGCAGAATAGAGTCTTGTCATCAAATACTTCCAGGTCAGATATGCAGTGAACATAAGAACATAAGAAATAGGAGCAGGAGTAGGCCATCCAGCCCTTCGAGCCTGCCCCGCCATTCAATAAGATCATGGCTGTTCTGTCACTGCTCAGTTCCACATTCCTGCCCTCACCCCATAACCCTTAATCCCCTCTCTTATCAAAAACCCATCAACCCGCGTCTTAAAAATATTTAGCGAGGCAGCCTCCACCACTTCAACAGGCAGAGAATTCCAGAGATTCACCACCCTTTGAGTGAAGAAGTTCCTCCTCAACTCCGTTCTAAACCACTCCCCTTTTATCTTGAGGCTGTGCCCCCTAGTCCTACTGTCTTTTTTGAGCGGGAAGAGTCTCTCCACCTCTATCCTATCCATCCCATTCATCATCTTATAAGTCTCAATGAGATCTCCCCTCATTCTTCTAAACTCTAACGAGTACAAGCCCAGTGAGATGCAATATCATGCACACTCTATTGTATCCTACTCCTGGTCTCATTAGTTCCATCCTAGCTCATTGCTATGATTTATTTTTTTCCAATCTCCTGTGTTTTGCCCTCTCTGAACAGAAGTGCCAACCCCAGCAAGTTATAACCTCTTCATAACATGTTATAACCTCTACTGGTCTGCATTCAATAGGAATTGTGTGGGTAAATGGACATCACAGCCCACAAGGAAGTCTAAAAAATGGATGATGGATTCTTTTAAATAAATTTGGGAAAACACTTGACTTTTAGTCGGTGGGATTTACAGGACAGGTTGATGTAGCTCGTACACACAGTAGTGAAACTCTGATAATGTTATTGGTGGTTAGATGGTCTTGCAAGGATAAGAGCAATGAACTATACATTGCGTACTGATAATAATGCACCTTTGTGCCTTTTAAAGCAGCCAGGTCTGACAACTATTCCTTTCTAAAATCAAATCGAGATAAATCCTTTTTAAAGTTGCTTGTCTGTCACGGTTCTTCCCCAAGGCAGCACGATGGACACGACACTTTAATATACATTTATCCTTGCAGAGGGATAAAAACGTCGCACTATTAAACTCAGCCACATCTAGGGCAGCAGCTAAGCAAGAAAAAAAGCACCTAGGCCACAATGTTATGACTGTTCACACCGGTGGGATTTTCCCAATCTGTTGCAGAAAACAGAGATTTGGCTGAGAGCCAAATTCTCTGCCCTGGCTGCAGTGGGAGAGTGGTGTGAATGGCTGATAAGATTATACACAAAGACTATTTCAGAGGAGTCCAGCGTACTGGTCCTACAGCTTTTGAACCATTAAATCACATTTTTTTAAAATTCTTTTATTTTTAAAGTATGGCATAGAAATTTCACAAGATCACAGAAGTGTTATTCTGCAGAAAACCATTCAACCCATCAAGTTTGCATAAGCTCTCCAAATGAGCATTATGACTCACTGCCATTCTTCTGCCTTTTCCCTGTAACTCTGCAAATTTGTTTCTATTTAAATAATCATCTAATGCCCTTATGAATGCTTCTACTGAAGCTCTCTCCACTACACTTACAGACAATGCATTCCAGACCCAAACGACTCTGCCTGAAAAGGCTTTTTCTGAGATCACATTTGCTGCTTTTACAAATCACTTCAAATCTGTGCCTTCTCATTTCCAATCCTTTTACAAGCAATAAACAGTGTCTCTCTGCTTAGTCTATCCAGCCCTGCTTATGATTTTGAAAATCTCTATCAAAATAATATGCATGCTCAACCTCTTATCACACAATATCACGCACTCCGGGTCAGATGCACACCTGCCTGAGCAATGTAAATTTCTGGCCCATGTCTTTTTGAAGTTCTGCACTGTTCTCCTTACAATTTGATAAAAGAGACCATCACTACTGTAATGAGGGAGGATGTCTTAGGAGGCCCTTCAAATGAGGCCATTTGAGCTTAGAAATAAAGAAAGGGCAATCACTTTGTGGGGTCATATTACAGGCCCCCAAACAGTTAGAAGGAGATATGGTGGCACTATGGTTAGCACAGCTTCCACACAGCGCCAGGGACCCAGGTTTGATTCCTGGCTTGGGTCACTGTCTATGTGGAGTTTGCACATTCTCCCCATGTTTGCGTGGGTTTCCACTGGGTGCTCTGGTTTCCTCCCACAGTCTGAAAGATATGCTAGTTAGGTTCATTGATCCAAACAGGGACCAGAATGTGGCAACTAGGGGAATTTCACAGTAACTTCATGTAAGCCTCACTTGTGACTAATAGATAAAATTTAATTTTTTTAAAAAAAGGAGCAGATATGTAGAGATCACAGAAAGGTGTGAGAGGAATAGGGTTGTAATAGTAGTGGATTTCAGCTTTGTCAATATAACCAGAATCACCTCAGTGTGAAAGGATTAGATAGGGTAGAAGTTTTAAAGTGCATCCTGGAGAGCTTTTTGTGCCAGTATGTAGATAATTCTGCAAGGGATGCTGCAGTGCTAGAATTAATCCTAGGGAATGAAGCCAGGCCTATGGTTGAAGTGTCAGTGAGTGAGCATTTTGAGGATAGTGAACATAACTGTATATTTCAAAGTCATTATGGAAAGGAATAAGGATAGGCTAGAAATTGAGTGTCTGAATTGAGGGAAGGCCAATTTCAATATCATTAGGTACCTCTCCCCACCAGTCCCCCATCCCACAATCAGAGCCGGCACTTCTCTCTTCCCCCCACCCCACATTGGAAACAGCACTTACCCCGTCCCACCCTGATCAAAGCCAGCTCCTCTGCTCCCTTCCCGCACAATCAGTGCCCAAAACCTCCCCTGCTCGCCCTCCCCAAACATCGGATCTGTCCCCCGCCACCGCTCCCAGCTACCATATCCACTTCCAACCACCGCCACATATAAATGAATCACCCACCCTTCAGCATGAGGCTCCCATTAGGGTCTGGCCCTGGTACTGCACCTGGCACATGTTGACACTGCCAGGTTGGTATGGGAATTTTGCCAACCTGGCAGTGCCATACTGTGCAAGGTGGCATTGCTAGGGCACATTGCCAGGCTACTACTTAGCCATGTCCCTCTCCCCTGACAGCTATACTCACTGTAATGCCCTCAGGGATCTCCACAATAGGTTCATGTCTGGGTAAACCTGCTGTAAACCCCCCCAACACAACATCACGTCAGTGCAGTATGAATACACAGCAATGGGGGTTTATTGTATTCAAATCCATTAAAATATATTTAAATCAGGTTCACATCCTCTGTAAATATAAACCTGAGCCATGGGGGAGCAAAGATCACTTTTGGGTTTCGCCTCATCTTGAGTCCCACTAGCAATCTCTCAGACAGCAAGTGTGGGCTCAAGATCCCGCCTATGACTCTCTTTGCAATGTATCATTGCCAACTTTGAAATTGTCCCCTGAACACCACAATCTAGACTATTAATATATATCAGGAAAAGCAAGGTTCACAGTAGGGAACTCCACTACAAACATTCCTCCAGACTGAAAAATATCTATTACTCTCTGTTTCCTATTACTCTGCCAATTCTGCATCCATCCTCCTACTGACCCTTTTATTCCATAAGCTGTAGCTTTTCTCACAAGTCTGTGGTGCACACTGAATCAAATGCCTTTTGAAAGTCCGTGTTAACCACATCAACAGCGTTACCCTCATCAACCCTGCCTGTTCCTCTTCGAAAATCTCCAGCAAGTTAATTAAACACAATTTTCCTGTAAGATATCCATGCTGACTCTTCCTAATCAACCCACATTTTTCATTCTCTCCTGAATAATTGTTATTAGAAGCTTCCCACTACTGAGGTTAAACTGATTGGCCTGTAGCTGCTGGGCTTATCTTTTCTGAACAGTCCTCTGGCACCTCCCCTGACTCCAGGCAATACTTAAAGATTATGACCTGGGTCACTGCAATTTCCACTCTCACTTCCTTCAACAGCAATCTCATCCAGTCTCAGTTACTTTTCAATTTTAACTACAGTCAGTTTATCCAATATTTCCTCCTTACCAATTTTGAACCCTTTGATTAATAGAGTTTCCTCCTCTGTCACTATAGTCTGAGTATCATCTGTTTCCTTGGTAAAGACAGATGCAAAGTATCCACTTAGAACTTCAGTCAGGATCTTGCCTCCTTTTCTTGTCCCTATTTTGGGGGGTGTGATTGCTGAAAAGTAGCAGACAGATCCTAAAATATATCAAGTATTTGAAGGCATTAAGACAATATTGTTCTCATTAATAATGATGCTGAAGAACAAACACCTAGCCAGATAAAGGAGTTAGAATTCCTGGAGAATGGAATTGGAGGAGGATCACTCCCTGAGGAAGGGGAATCACAGGATTTTTGACTCTTTATACCCTGACCCAGACCATATTCTGGACAGGCAGACATGTCTTCTACCCGCTCCCCAATTCTGTTGCCTGTCTTAGGGATGTGCTGCATTATTGCTGGGTTACATAACATAAGAACATAAGAAATAGGAGCAGGAGTAGGCCATCTAGCCCTTCGAGCCTGCCCCGCCATTCAATAAGATCATGGCTGATCTGTCGTGGCTCAGTTCCACATTCCCGCCCTCTCCCCATAACCCTTAATCCCCTCGCTTATCAAAAACCCATCAACCCGCATCTTAAAAATATTTAGCGAGGCAGCCTCCACCACTTCAACGGGCAGAGAATTCCAGAGATTCACCACCCTTTGAGTGAAGAAGTTCCTCCTCAACTCCGTTCTAAACCGCCCCCCCTTTATCTTGAGGCTGTGCCCCCTAGTCCTACTGTCCTTCCTGAGCGGGAAGAGTCTCTCTACCTCTATCCTATCCATCCCATTCATCATCTTATATGTCTCAATGAGATCTCCCCTCATTCTTCTAAACTCTAACAAGTACAAGCCTAGCTTATTCTTACCAGACACATTCTGTCAATTATGCCAATTTTAATCTCAACATCAATCATATCTATTCAGAGCACTGGAAACTGAAGGAGTGCTTCAGAGATTTCAGCGAGAAAATATCATCAGTTCATTTACCTGAAAATGCCAGCATTGATTTATTTTTCCACAAGGATGAATCCATGAATAATCTCTATCATTTTAAATCCTTTGGCTCTTTTCACTCTAATTCTTCAATTTAAGCGATTGATTGGGCGGCACGGTGGCACAGTGGTTAGCACTGCTTCTTCATAGTGCCAGGGACCTGGGTTCAATTCTTGGCTTAGTTCACTGTGTGCAGAATCTGCACGTTCTCCCCATGTCTGCGTGGGTTTGTTCCTGGTGCTCCGGTTTCCTCCCACAATCCAAAATGTGCGGGTTAGGTAGATTGGCCATGCTAAATTGCACCTTAGTGTCAGGGGGACCAGCTAGGTTAAATACATGGGGTTATGGAGATAAGGTCTGGGTGGGATTGTGGTCGGTACAGACTCAATGGGCTGAATGGCCTCCTTCTGCACTGGAGGGATTCTATGATTTTGTGCCTCCCTCTGTCCATATGCTACCTGTCTCAATTATTAAAAATCTTCATTTTCAGGATTTCAGACTGGGGCGCTTCCTTCTTTGGCAATTTTTGGATTAAGCCATTGAGCCTGATTAATTATAGATGTCATGTTGAAAAGCAATTTCAGAAATGAATATGGAGAGAGAAAATCAAATACTTCATGAAATGCAAAACAAGAATGAGCTGTATGAAAGCACCAACTGGAATTGAATAATGGGGCCAGAAAGATATTCTGAGGTTTTGCTGATTAAATTTGAGTCACAGAAAAATTATGCAATATACTTTCACTCAGAAAATTGAACAGGGCGGCACAGTGGCTAGCATTGCTGCCTCACAGCTCCAGGAACCCAGATTTGATCCCAACCTTGGGTGACTGCCTGTGTGGAGTTTACACGTCCTCCATCAGTGTGCATGGGTTTCTTCCCACAATCTAAAGAACTTAGGTGGATTTTCCAGGGTAAATTGCCTCTTAGTGTCCCAAGATGTGTAAGTTAGATGAATTAGCCATGGTAAATGTGTGGGGTTACAGGAATTGGGCAGGGGAGAGGACCTGGCTAAGAAGCTCTGTTGGAGACTCGGTGCAGACTCAATGGGTGAAATGGCCTCTTCTGCACTGTAGGGATTCTATGATTCAATGATAAATGCACAGACTGCATTCACTGTCATTTAATTCTAAGCTTGCTTATATTTAAATGTAAAAATGATCTTGTGTTTTGAATAAAAAGGGAATTTTATCATGAGTTGTACATATTACCTTAAATATACAGTCAGCCTGGTGTAGCCCTGGGATACAGCATTATAAAGTAAAAAGTCTGACAACACCAGGTTTTAGTCCAACCTATTTATTTGATAATATACTCACTAGCTTTCAGGGTTACCCCCTTCGTCAGGTGAAGGTCACCTGACGAAGGGGGTAACCCTGAAAGCTAGTGAGTATATTATCAAATAAATAGGTTGGACTAAAACCTGGTGTTGTCAGACTTTTTACTGTGTTTACGCCAGTCCAACGCCGGCATACCCACATCATACAGCACTATTACAGCATTATTCACATCATTACAGCATTAGACACAGGCACTTCAATAAGGTATGAGCTAACTATTTAACCCAACAGAGGGATGGCATGGTGGCAAAGTGGTTAGCACTGCTGTCTCATAGTGCCAGAGACCCAGGTTCAATTCCTGGCTTGGGTCACTGCCTATATGGAGTCTGCATGTTCTCCCTGTGTCTGTGTGAGTTTCCTTTGGTTTTCTCCCACAGTCTGAAGAACGTGCTGGTTAGGTGCATTGGCCATGCTAAATTCTCCCTCAGTATTCTTGAACACTTCTGGACTGTGGCGACTAGGGGATTTTCAGTTACTTTATTGCAGTGTTAATGTGAGCCTACTTGTGACGAATAAATAAATTTAAACTAGAGTCAGTTGTTTTGTATTTTATGTTTATAGGCAACTAGGTGAAAGAATAGAGTATTTAATTAAGGTCAAGGTGAAGTAATTGATTTTAACTTATTTTACCTTTCTTGGTGCCACGCAGGTATTTGGATGTGGGTCCTTTCCCAGCACCTCCTGATCAAAGAGGCCGTAGCCTTTCTCACCAGAGAAGACCAACAAATTATACCGTTATTGTGCCAGATTACCGTACCATGGGGAATAAGAACAATGATCATTTACATATGATGCCATATTCTTTGAGTGGATATGCCAGCTCAGAGTCTAACAGCTCTGGAACCTCAACTCCAACATATATGCCAACACCTCATGAACATAGTACAGCAGCAGCCAGGCACTGGCAAATATACAACTCACCTGTAAGCATGGAGCCAACTATGTTACACAGCAATGGGTTTTATCACTGCAATCCAAGCCAATCTTTCTCCCATTATAGAGCAGTTGAGCGCACAGAGGGAAATGGAGCGGGCCGTATGTGGGAAAAGGATCCAAATCGACAGTATACCACTGTGCAATACTTAAACCCTTCGTTCTACAGAGAGTGTCCATTCACCGATGAGAAGAATTCACTGACCGTGCAGCGAATTACACCATCCCATTGCAGGATTGTAAGGACTCCTTCTCTAAAAGAATACCCGAACAGGGGCTTGCTCAGGGAAGTTGTATCAGAGGAGCTACAGTCATGGCATGAGCGAACCAGACAGAGGAACGGGCGACCTCACTCACTGGACAGACGGGGCGCCATTCGTGGTCCCCCTACACAGAGCAGAGGTCGAGAGCAGTATATGCGTCGGCCAGCTTTCCCTATTCAGGTGAGATTAATGTAGAAGGTAAACAAATAGATTTCTAGAAGACAGAGTGGATCAGGTAAATGAACTAAAAGAAATAGGTAGAACTGGATATAATTGTAAGTAAAATGAAATAATAAGCTCCTACAAATTAGAATTTCAGGTTTACATGGCTCCTGATAGCATGTGAAAACAGTTTAATATTTTGTGCATGCTAATTTGGATGAGGTGCTGTACACGTGGATAAAATCCTAGTAGCAACTTATAAAGGGAAATTGGTCAAACTTGGCCTTGTATTCTCTAGAGTTTCAAAGAATGAGAGGTGATTTTATTGAAACCTGCAAAGTACTTGAAGGAATACACAGGCTAGATGTGGGTAAGATGTTTCTTTTGGCTGGGAGTTCAGAATGGGTGGGCACAATTTCAAAATAAGGGGGATGCTCCTTAGGACCAAGATGAGGAGCAAAGTTCTTACACAGAGGGTTGTGAATCTTTGGAATTCTCTACCCCAGGGGGCTAATGGAAGATCAGTCAATGTGTATGTTTAAAATAGAGATTGATAGATTACTGATTATCAATAATGTAAAAGGTTATGGGGACAGTGGGCGTTAAAGATATTGAAGTGTCCAATCAGCCACTGTTGTATTAAATGGCGGAGCAGGCTTGACAAGCTGAATGGTCTATTTCCGTTCCTATGTTAAACAAATATTTCATACCTGTAATGAACTGCACAGAACTACAGATCCAAAGATCTGGTCTGGAGATTTTCATAGGCTTTGACAGTTCTTGGCCATAGTATGATGTTCTATAAAATATGCTCCTTTTCTGTACATATTTTAATGACTGTGAATCTAAAAAGATTTTGAGATAGCCTGTAGCCAACAGGTGGACAAAATGAAACATCCTACCATTTGAATTACTTTAGTCATGAATGATTCTTTTCTGAATATACAAGCTGCGTTAACATGAAAGATGGCAAAGAACAAAAATGAACTATGAGGCCGAGGAGCTGAAAATAAAAAGGCCGCATTGGGACATCTCATAATATTTAACAATCCAATGACTTTATTGTTACAGGTTTAGAATTTTCTATGTTAAATTATGAATTCTTATTATATCTCACAGATTATATACTATCAGAAAAGCTCCTTAGGGCTGATTAATATTTATATCTTACCTTTTTCTCCTAATCTTTTCCTCCTTTTCTGAAATTATAGGTAGACTTTAGAATGTAGTACTCCCTGGACAAAGCTTCATATTACAAAGAAACAAAACTGCTTTAGAACCTTTCAAATGCCCCAAAGTAATGCACAGAGAATAAGGCACCCTTGAATGCGGGCACTGTAGTATTGCAGGGAAATGTGGGCATCAATTTGGACACAGCAAGATTAAAACCTAGATAATCCATTTTGGTGTTGTTGGTTGAAAGATAAATATTGGCCAGGAGACTGGGAGAATGCACCTGCTGTTCTTCGCATAGGGCCATGGGATCTTCGTTGTGCATCTGAGAAGGCATATGCAACACCCCACCAAAAAGAAAATGGCACCTGAAACTGTTCAGCATTGATTCAGTATTATTTGAGATTATGGGTAAATTTGACACCACCACTGCACCACCACCCCCTGCCCCACTCACCCACAAACTAATATTGGGGAAATTAAAATTCCCTCCTATTATTATCACTTCTGAGATTTATTCACATATCTTCTTATCTATCTCTCCTTGACTGTTTGGAGGCCTGTAGTACACTCCCAGCAATGTAATTGCCCCACTTTTGTTTTTAAGGTTCCATCCATATATCTCAATTGAAGAATATCCCTCCTCGTGGCAGTAATTGACTCTTTGATCAACATTGTGACACCACTCCTTCTTTTACACCCATCCCTGCTTCACCTAAAGATTCAATTGAGCTGCCAGTCCTGACCCTTCCTCAACCATGTCTATGTAAAAGCAATAATATCATATTTCCAAGTGCTAATCAACACCCTCAGTTCAACAGTCTTACCCTTAAGACTCCTTGCATTGAAATAAATGCCATCCAGTCTTGCCATATTCCCTTGTGCCTTGACATTTTTCTCTTTGCACTGCCTTCCAAACTGACTTGGTTTTTCTTCTACATTGGGCTGTGCATCATCCCCTACTGTATGTTTACACGGTGACCCTGCCAGATTAGTTTAAACCCCTTCCTCTCCACCCAACAGCACTAGAAAACTTCCTTGGGAGGATGTTGGCCCCATTCCAGACTAAATGCAACTTGTCCAATTTGTACAGATCCCATCTCTCCCAGAAATGGATCCAGTGATCCAGCAAACTAAAGCCCTCACTCCTATACCATCTCTTCAACCACACATTCACTTGCTCTATCCTTCTATTCCGATACTCATTAGCACGTGATACCGGGAGTATTCTCAATATTACAATCTTTGAGGTCCTGCTTTACAATCTGGTCCCTAAATTCTTGCTGCAGGGCCTCATCCTTCTTTCCACCTATGTCATTGGCACCAATATGAACCATGACCTTGTGATTGTTCACCCTCCCCCATCAGAATGCCCTATAGCCATTCAGTGATATCTTTGACCCTGCACTAGGAAGACAACACACCTTCCTGGAGTCACATACATGGCCACAGAAATGCTTGTCTGCACCCCTCCCTGTTGAGTCTCCTATCACTATTGCTCTTCCACTCTTATTCTTTCCTCCCTTTTCAGCTGAGCTACCCACAGTGCTGTGAATCTAGCTCTGGCTGCATTCCGCAGAACAGCCAACACTCTGTTTTTCAAAAACGGTTCTTGAGTGAGATGCACTCTGGTGCTTTCCTGACTAACTGCCTGCCTGCCCGCTCCCCCCCTCCTTCTTTGACTGGTTGTCACCCATTCCCTTTCCGACTTCCTTAAGCTCTGAGGTAACCCTGTTTAAAAACGTGCTACCTATGAACGTTTCCGCCTTGCAGATGCACCTCTGTGCCTCAGCCTACCCTCAAGCCCCGAAATCGGGTTCTGTTTGATTGTAATTACTGGGCAGATTGATCAAACAGGGTCCGTCTTGTTGGGTGGGGCATGAGAACCTCACCCCAGCATGAAATCCAGTCCACAGTGGGATCGTGGGTGGTGGGAACAGAAACAGAAGTGTCCATTTATTCTAGCTCTTCCTTTCTCTGCACATTCAATCAAATATCTGATGGCCAATTAGTGATGCAAATGGGGGCTTCGTGCCCCACAGATATACTGCCATTCCTTCACTGTCACTGGGTGAAAATCTTGCAGTTTCCTCCCTAATGGCATTGTGGTTGTACCTGCACCTTGAGGACTTCAATGATTCAAGAAGACAGCTCAGCTCCACCTTCTCAAGGGCAACTAGGGATGGGTAATAAATATTGGCCTATCCAATGACATCCATATCTCATAAATGAATAAACAAAAAAATCAGCACTGTCGGCCAGGAAATTATGTGGCAGAGGATAAAGATATGAATTGTGTTAGGTTCCTGGACCAGAACTCTGAAGTATTTGTTGAAGCCAGACTAGACACCAACAATTTTTTTTATTTTGGCATAAATGTGAGGAAAGGCTACTTCGATCCAGGAATGATTCCACTGGCAAATTAGGGTGAAACAAACTTTATTTAATAACACAGTTCATATATGACTCTAACAAATGAAGCAGATTAACCATTAACAGTTGAACAATATTTAAAAATGAAAGGAAGCAACTTTATTTTCAAGCTTATGATTGTTCCAAATAAGTCCCACTCATGCATAAATCAAATCCACTTTTAATCAAATAAAGTTAGCAAACCCAGGCATACTTGCTATAAATTGTGTTAACAGTCTTGAAGCATTCAGAGAGAGATTTTGTGGAGAGAGAATGAATTCTCAGGTACAGCCTGCACATGCCTCTGACTTCAATAGACCTGTAATTAAAATTGACTGCTTTCTGCTACAGACCTAGCCATTCCCATTACCACATCAACACCTGATTGATAATTCATGATCCTTTCAATTAACCTAATCGAAAGCCTCAGGGGGAATCTCCAGCTATCAACAAAAATCTATCAGTTCTATCCTAAGTAAATACTGTGTGGCTAAAATGAGTAATTATCCTGCCCTTTCAGCAGCTGAGCTCATTCCTCCTAGACATACCAACTACCCATGAAATAAAGCTGAAATTTTAAACATTCTCCTTAAACGTAAGGGCAGCATTTTGGCACAGTGGTTAGCACTGCTGCCTCACAGCGCCAGGGATCTAGATTTGATTTTCAGCTTGGGTCACTGTTTGTGTGGAATTTGCACTTTCACACCATGTCTGTGTGAGTTTCCTCCAGGTGCTCCGGTTTCCTCCCACAATCCAAAGATGTGTGAGTTAGGTGGATTGGCCATGATAAATTGCCCCTTAATGTCAACGGGACTAGCTAGGTTAAATGCATGGGGTTACGGTGATAGAAGCCGTGTGGGATTGTGGTTGATACAGATTTGATGGGCCGAATGGCCTCCCTTTGCACTGTAGGATTCTATGATTAAAAAAATCTATATATCTGTTTCTATATCCATGTGCTACTAGCTTCACAAGAGGAGGTCAGTCATAGTTGGATCAGTAAAGGCCTCCTGCTCTCAGAATCACGTTTCTTTCAAGCACAAACGGACTTTTTAAAAATGTAATTAAAACAAACATACCGATGCTGCCATTTCCCCAGAAGAATCAGTTGGTACATTTAGCTGTGCTCCTAGTGACAGGCCTTTTCTTTTGCCCGTGTACTGCCTCGTCATAGCTGCTGTAAATCAGTCCCGAATCTTTTTTCTCGTCCAAAGGAGAACTAGAGAAACACAGCATGCAGTGAAAAATTGGGGATGATTGGATTGTTAGCAAGCTGATTATCTTGTTAAATAGTGGTTTCAAATTGGCAGGAAAGATTCTGAGTTCCAGGCCTACTAGAATGGCATGATGATGTTGTGTTATCAACACAGTGCCATCACACTCTATTTTTTGCTTCTGTGCACAGTGCGGGGAGGGGGGATTCAAATTTGCAGACGTAAAATTATGGGGAGGCGATGGCAGGCATTATCGCTAGACTATTAACCCAGAAACTTTGTTAATATTCTGGGGACCTGGGTTCAAATCTCGCCATAGCAAGTGGTGGAATTTCAATTCAATTAAACGTGTCTTGAATTAAGAACCTATTGATGAACATGAAACCATTGTCAATTGTTGGAAAACCTGTCTTGTTTACTCACGTTCTTTAGGAAAAGAAATCTGCCATGTCTGGCCCACCTGTGACTCCAGAGCCACAACAATGTGGCTGACTTTCAATTACCTTCCAAGGGCAACAAGGGATGGGCAACAAGGGATGGGCTAGCCAGCAATGTCTATGTCACACAAATGAATAACAAAAAATCTAGTCCATGTCTTCAAGTCTCTAGTGTAGAACTTAAGCTTAAAACATAAGTCAAAGCTGTGGTCCCATTAACGAACCAGGGCTGGGCCTATTACTGAACCACAGCAAGAAAGTATCCACAGCTATGAATAAGCAGTATGAGTCTTTCTGGAGGAGATGTATATGCCCCTGAGAAAGACTCATGCTATCTCTAAATTAGCTGAATTCGATTATGATCAATTTCCTACATTCTTTAGCATCATTGAAAATAAATTGTGGGACAATGGTCAGTAGAATGTTGATTGACAACTTTAAACCAAGAGTTGATTATTTTAAGAGTATTAAGATCTAATGGAAATAAAGAACAAATCCCACTATTTTTTGAGTTTGTGTCCTTCCTATCCAAAACATATGAACAAGGAGCAGGAGTAGATCATTCAGCCCCTTGGACCCTGCTCTACCATTTAATGAGATCTTGGCTGATCTGGTAGTGACCACAAATCTGCATTCCACCTACTCCTGATAACCTTTCACCCTGTGGCTTACCAAGAATCCACTTCTGCCTTGACAATTTTCCAAGTCCCTGCTTCCACCACCTTATCAGGAAGAGAGTTCCAAAGACTTACAAGCCTCTGAGAGGAAAAAAGTTCTTCTCACCTCCATTTTAAAAGGTGCCCCCTTATTTTTAAACTGCTGGAGCCACTTCATTGGTTAATAGATTGAATACTGCTAAATTGTCCATCCCATGTATAAAACTAATTCTCCTGAGCAGATGTTGTTTCAGGAGCTTTTTCAGGGTGAGGTTCTTTTAAAATTATACCTCAGCAGATTGCTAGTTATAATTTAAGCAATCTGGTGCATACATTTGCCTTGTATCAAGGATTTGTTTTGTTTCATTTGTTATGAATTTTGAGGTTGTCCTAGTAATGATATTATTAGGCAACAGAAAAAAATATATAGGTTCTAAAAGCTGGAACAGAGGCAGGTTAAAGGAATTTTCTATCCTGCTGTATATTAAAATTAGTAAGGATTGCTATATAAATCAATGACCATCCACAAAAACATAGGAGTGAGTAGCTAATATTGATTACCTTTCCCACTACTTGTATACTTACATTCTGCAAGTTCTAAAGACATTCAAGGGATTTGTATTCTTTAAACAAGTGTCATCACATTATCCTGACTTGCTGTTTACTGAAGCACGCATCATATAGTGTTTTTTTGTACCTTTTGGTACTTGATTCTGGATCAAAAAAGCCAATTAAGTCCAATCAGAGTCCCCACATGAGGAACAAACCAAATCCAAGCTGACAAGACAAGGATATACATCCCATCTTGGACTTGATTAAAAGAGATCCAAGCTGACAGGATGAGGCATTACATCCTCTCCTGGGCTCTGTCTGAGCTTCATCTTAGCAAAAAGGCTGAAATGGCTCTAAGAAAATTGCATCAGGTAGAATCTTAGTTTATCCTCATTAGCTACCTTGAGCTCTTACACTTGATCTTAGCCAAAAGGCCCAGAAGCGATTATAGTTGAGGCCAACAAATTCAAGATGTTACAATATTGCATTAAACCACATAGTCTCTCTCGGCAATGGCTAGGCACCACCATTTTAAAAACTCCCACCAAATACCACTGGTTGCACCAATGAATAAAAAATAAATAAAAAGTTCTATTTATTTATTTTCCAAAATGAAAATCAAAAATAAAATCTTCTCAACCCCCCCACCATTCCCAACAAATCCATTAAAGAGTTAATAAAACATACTCCTCTTCAGTGAATAACTGAATGTTCCAGAGCACTCACTGTAAAAAACATTATGCAGCACATAAAATATATTTGTTATACTTTATATTTTATCTTGAAGAACAATTCTATGTTTTATGTTATTGATACCCAGTTACAAAAGTCATTTGAAGGAATATTTTGCAGTACGGTGCAGACGGAGATGAGAGTAATTTTTTTCCTCTCAGAGGCTTGTGTGAGTATTTTGAACTCTCTTGCTGATAAGGTGGTGAAAGCAGGGTCTTGGAATATTTTTAAGGCAGAAGTGGACAGATCCTTGGTAAGCAATGGGGTGAGAAGTTATCACAAGTAGGTGGAATGCAGATTTAAGAACATAAGAACATAAGAAATAGGAGCAGGAGTAGGCCATCTAGCCCTTCGAGCCTGCCCCGCCATTCAATAAGATCATGGCTGATCTGTCGTGGCTCAGTTCCACATTCCCGCCCTCTCCCCATAACCCTTAATCCCCTCACTTATCAAAAACCCATCAACCCGCGTCTTAAAAATATTTAGCGAGGCAGCCTCCACCACCTCAACGGGCAGAGAATTCCAGAGATTCACCACCCTTTGAGTGAAGAAGTTCCTCCTCAACTCCGTTCTAAACCGCCCCCCCCTTTATCTTGAGGCTGTGCCCCCTAGTCCTACTGTCCTTTCTGAGCGGGAAGAGTCTCTCCACCTCTATCCTATCCATCCCATTCATCATCTTATATGTCTCAATGAGATCTCCCCTCATTCTTCTAAACTCTAACGAGTACAAGCCTAGTTTATTCAGCCTCTCCTCATAGCTCAACCCCCTCAACTCTGGTATCAGCCTAGTAAACCTCCTCTGCACTCCCTCCAAGGCCAAAACATCCTTGCGTAAGTACGGCGACCAAAACTGCACACAGTACTCCAGCTGCGGCCTCACCAATGACCTTTACAGCCGCAGCAAGACCTCCCTACTTTTATATTTAATCCCCCTCGCTATGAAGGCCAGGATCCCATTAGCCTTCCTGACCACCTGCTGCACCTGCAGGCTGGGTTTTTGCGACTCATGCACAAGGACCCCGAGGTCCCTCTGCACCGTCGCCTGCTGCAGTTTTTCGCCACGTAAGTAATAGTCCTTCCTACCATTATTCCTACCAAAGTGGACCACCTCGCACTTGCCAACATTAAATTCCATTTGCCATTTCCTGGCCCATTCGCCCAGCCTATCTAGATCCATCTGCAGACTCTCCACACCCTCCGCGCAATTTGCCGTTCCACCAATCTTGGTGTCAGCAGCAAATTTCGACACCATACACTCGGTTCCCTCCTCCTGATCATCTATATAAATGGTAAATAGCTGAGGCCCCAGCACCGACCCCTGGGGCACTCCACCAGTCACCAACCGCCAATCCGAATAGCACCCATTAACCCCCTCTCTCTGCCTCCTATTTGACAACCAATCCTCTATCCACGCTAACACCCTACCTCCAACTCCATGCCCCCTTACCTTCTGCAATAACCTCTTGTGAGGCACCTCGTCAAACGCCTTCTGAAAATCAAGAAAGACCACATCCACCGGCTCTCCTCTATCCACCACCCTAGACACATCCTCATAGAACTCCAATAAGTTTGTCAGACACGACTTCCCCTTAACGAAACCGTGCTGCGTCTGCTCTATCAAGCAATTCCCCTCAAGATGCCTCGCTATTTCCTCCTTGATGACGGATTCTAACATTTTACCTACAACAGACGTTAAACTAACCGGCCTATAATTCCCTGCCTTTTGCCTGGCACCCTTCTTAAACAACGGCGTAACATTAGCCGCTTTCCAATCTTCCGGCACTTCCCCGGAATCCAGCGACGTTTGGAAAATAACCACCAAGGCATCCACTATCACCTCCGCCATTTCTTTCAGAACCCTCGGATGCATTCCATCCGGTCCTGGGGACTTGTCCACAATCAGTCCCTCCAGTCTGTCGAGCACCGCCTCTCTAGTAACAATAATGGTTACTATGATCAGCCAAGATCTTATTAAATGGAAATGGATATCTTAAATGGATATCTTAAAATGGCACAGAGCTGAACAGGAATCCTTAATGATGAAAAGATAGATTTTTGGTGGATGGGCAGATGAAGAAAATATAAAAATTCATATGATGAGAGAGAACACCAGTTCAAAGCGCAGAGTTGCCTACTCTTTATTGGTAGTGAATGTTTCTTGTTTTTGTCCAGACTGCATTAATTCTTACTATTTGTTTAATTTTTATTTTTTCATGGGATGTGGACATGGCTGGCTCGGCCAGTATTTTTATTGCCCTTCCCTAATTGTCCTCAAAAGATGGTGGTAAACTGTCTTCTTACATTACTTTAATCCATGTCAGGTAGGTCACCTATAGTGCTGTTAGGGAGGGAATTCAAGAATTTTAACCTAGAGGCAGTGATGGAACAACACTATATTTCCAAGTCAGGATGGTGTGTAGCTTGGAGGGGAACTTGCAGGTGGTGGTGTTCTCAGGCATCTGTTGCCCTTGTCTTTCTAGAGACTAGTGATTGTGGATTTGGGAGATGCTGCCTAAGGGGCCTTGGTGAGTTCCTGCACTGCATCTTCTAAATGGTGCACACTGCTATTATTGTGCATCAGTGGTGGAGGGAGTGAACATTGAAGGTGGTGAATTGGGTGCTAATCAAGCAGGCTACTTGTCCTGAATGCTGTCAAATTTCTTAAGTGCTTTTGGATCTGCACTCCAAACATATAAGACAGGATTTTTCAGCCACACACACTCCGAGGGCAGAAATTCATGTCCGAGGTTAACAAACCTTTAAATGGTCCACCAATTTTCTGTCCCGCTTGCAACGATTCCTGTGGTGGGTGGGACTGGAAAATTCCCCTGAAATGTGCATGGCTCTTCTGTGGGACATGTGCAATTTACCAAAGCAAGAGTCTGAAGCACAGATTGATAATAGATCTCATCGTGCATATTATTATTTGGGCTATTATTATTAGTTCAATCAAATAAACTGTGCAGATTGTCATCACAAAGAATGAATACATTTCCTGTTACATGTCTAGATGATGACCACCCTACCCATTCGGGCATTGAACTGCAGTATAATTTGGGACATAGTGGGCACAGCCCTGGTTACAGATTGATCTCTTCAGATGTCATCCAGGTGGTCAATTTTGGCTGGTCAACAAGAGTCCTGTCAATTTTGGCATGGTACCCTGTATATAGAAGTATAGGTTCATATTCCTAGCCTTCAGGCAGCACTTTCTGGCAGCATCACTTATATGGTAAATCCATGATTAATTCATCATGGGGAAAGGACCTAAAGTAGATGGTTTGATTTTGATGATGTTCAGGTCCAATGCTATGTATGTGGTTTACTCATCCTGACCAGCTTAATTAGTGTAAGTGAGATAATGAAGAAACATATCCTCTTGCCTAAGGCAGGGTGACAAGTGATACATTGTTAGTGGTGACAATGCAAGCAGCTACTGAGTTCCTGTTTTGCCACAGAATTCATCCTAAAGTTCATACTTGAAGTTGTACATGAACTGAAGGAAGTATTTGTGGTATTCTAAACCACAAAGAAGAAATGTTTGAGCACATGTTCTTTATGCCATACTGGAACTTCACTCTCACTGAAAGGGAACAAGGAGAGGCAGACATTGATTCCTCTCTTCCAACTACAGCATTGAAGAACTGCAATCAAGCTGTATGGCGATAAATTAACAATCAGGGCAGCAATACTTACACCTTCCGATTTTGGGGAGGCAGTGGCATAATGGTAATTGTCACTAGACTAGCAATCCAGAGATCCATGGCAATGTTCTGGGGACTTGGGATCAAATCCCATTATGGAAGATGATGAAATTTGAATTCAATAAAAATCTAGAATTAAAAGTCTTATGGTGACCATGAAACTATTGACAATTGTCGTAAAAACCCATCCAGTTCACTAATGTCCTTCAGAGAAGGAAATCTGCTGTACTTACTTGCTCTGGCCTATTTGTGATCCACAGCAATGTGGTCAACTCTTAGCTGCCCCCTGAAATGGCACAGCAAGCTGATCAGTTCTAGGGCAATTAGGGAAGGGCACATTCACATCCCATGAAAGAGCTTGGATAAAACCATCATTACATTCCAAAGGTTGATCCCTTGTCTTTTTAGTAAGAATCTGAAAGGCGAGATAGCTGCAGACACTGTACATCTTCACTGTCAGCAGTGTTATAGCAGTGGAATCCCAACAGAAGCTTGTTCAAAGAACCCCAAACTCTCTCTAATGAGATAATAATGTGCTCAAACCTCAAAAACAAGCTATGCCACAGCAAGGAATAAAAGTTGTATTTTATGCAAATTATAACATGCATGCTAAAAGAATAAATATAAAGAGGCTAATAATAAGGACGAAATGAATGTTTATTAAAGCACACCAACCAGCAGAGATAACCTGAACTCCTTAACAAAAAAGCAATAGTTACATACTTTGAAAACAATAGTTCACCTTTAATGCAGCCTGTTTTTCTTTTATTACTTCTGAGCATTCTGCTTTTCTTCACTAAGTCCCTGTTCAGTCTTAACTCTTTGCCTGTCTTTTTGGTCCGTGAACTTAAATTACTGCAACCTGGATAAATCATTACCGTTGATCTTGTCAGTAAATCAGAAAACAGTTTTGTTTAAGGAGAAGAAAGATAAACCACTCAGCTTGATGAGTTGATCCAGAAAACCTGAGATGAATGTAAATGGGATCAAGAACTGTGATTACTTGCAATCAAAATCACAAGCAAAGTCATGTAGCATATCAAAGTTTATAGAACTACTTACTACACATTTTTACAGTTTATTTTCAGAATTGTTCTCATTGCTACAGTTTCCAGCTTGAAGCCTTTTAATTGAGCAATTCAAACTTAGTTCAAAGTAGAAGATCCACTTGTGTTCGGGCAAGTTGATATCAGATAAGACTGTCATCCCTTCTCAATTGATGTGGATTTTATTGCATGCTTGAACATTGCAGTGTTACTTAGCAACCCTATATGGTGGCATACAAAGCAAGTTAGAACAGAGAGTAGTCCCACTGAAATTAAAAACTATCTTGCCGGGTGCTGGAATTTTACTTCCCATCATTTTGAGCATTATGATGTGAGAAGATCATTCACAAACATATAAAAAGACATCCAAATATAAAAATATCCAAATAATTGCTTAGCATGTCAGACACTAATTGTATAAATTCACGGGCAGTTGTCAAAAAAGGGCAGCATGGTGGCACAGTGGTTAGTACTGCTGCTTCACAGCAGCAGGGATCCAGGTTAAATTCAGTGTTGGGTCATTGTCTGTGCAGAGTTTGCACGTTCTCCCCGTGTCGGTGTGGGCTTCCTCTGGGTGCTCCAGTTTCCTCCCACAGTTCAAAGATGTGTGGGTTAGGTGGATTGGCCATGCTAAATTGTCCTTTGGTGTTAGGGGAATTAGCAGGGTAAATACATGTGGTTATGAGGATAGGGCGTGGGTGGAATTGTTGTTGATGCAAGTTTGATGGGCCAAATGGCCTTCTTTTGCACTGTAGGGATTGCATGATTCTACCTTCCAGACATTCCGAGGGAAAAAAGTAGTTGTCAAATGAATAATAACAACAAACAAGTTTTGACTTGAATCGTAAGAAACACTGCTGGGATGGAGGTCTTGAGATGCAATGGATAACACCCAAGCCACTGAGCCATTAGCCGCGGGTTCAAATATTACTGGCCAAAGAAGACATGTTCATTATGCAACCAAACAGGTTGAGTGTCATCCAACACATGCCAAAGGCAGGCAGCAAAAGCGGGAGAGATTCCTGGTCAGCCAAGTGATAGAAAGAAAATTGGATCCTCTTCCATCACTGTTTGTAGCTCCAGGTGACAACATGCATGTAAAACTGCACATGGCAACAGCAACCTGGACTCCATGGGGAGCCATGTGGCTCTCGGCTGGACAGCCAATGTGAATCAGACAACAGCACAAGATTCGATCCCTGTTCCAGTTGAGGTAGATACAGGACCTGCCTCCTTGCCTGACTCATGGTGAACGCTTTGGCACTGTGAGTCAGACCTGCCTTTGGGCAAAGAACTGATGACTGCTGAGACAGAAAGTAGGCAGTTACAGTTGGGAGTGGGAATCAGCTAGAGACAAGCATGAGGAACCAGTTGTTGGCATGATCTGACAACACACAATGGCCATACATGAGAAGTGGACATACTTGTGAAGCACTGGGTCAGGGGTGGGTGCTGCTGGATTGACGTGTAGCCACAGTCAAACCTTCAGAAGGAGGGAGGAAACATAAGTTTCAAAGTTTAAAGAATTAAATCTTTGATAAATAACAGTGCACCCTGCTAATGTACAACATAGTGTGTAATTTGCTCCAGATAAAGAGAACCATGTAGGATAAAGGGTTAAATGTGCATACAAATTTCTACAGCTATGCCAGTCCAAAGGTCACATTCCAATTCAAGGGTCGTCTGAGTTCATCTTTGGTTTGTAACTCCATATTGTTCAGGCACGCAGCTAATAAGACTGAACACTGAAAACTGAACAACATGTTTTATTTTCATTTCAATTTTTTTTTGCTTTAAAATCCTTCTACAACTTGCCTTGCTGATCTGCTCCAGGTATGTCTCTGGATGCATCTTCAGCTTCTTTGATAGCAGTTTGCTCTTTATTTTTCAACTTTGATGATTGTTCTTTCAGAAGCTGTTTTCAAAAGTTTCCGAAAATATTCTTTCCTTGGAACTATGCCTATTTTCCTATTGAAAATGTTTTTAACCTTGTTTTAACGATGTTGTTTCATGTCCTATACCTACATATACACAAAACTTAATATTATAAAGCAGCTTCACAAATGTTCACATGACTGCAGTGTGAAAGTCTCTTGCTTTTCAAACCTTTGATCTTATTGCATTTGGTGCCACTGTGCTTTTTCTGAGATGATCATTACCCGATCAAAACAAGGTCCTCCAGTGTAGAATTGGTGTGAAAATGGTGATAAACCCTTCCATTTCAATGTTCCTCACTTGGCCTTCTCCATCTTGATAAATGGCCCCTGCCATATGGGAGGGTTCAAGGTTCAGCTGGAGATGGTCATGCATTTATCATTCTGTATTCTTGGTTCAACAGAGGCGCATGCAGCACTGGATCAAAGAATGTCCTCAAAACCAATGGTACGTGTCAGAAGAGGCGGAAGTTGCAAGCCAGTTTTAAGGACTAACCTCCATAAGTCGAAGTTCCTGATTATTGAATGAGCCGACTTATCTATACCAATTACCAGAGCAATCACGCTCCTTGGTGAAGAAAAGGCACATGGCAAAATTTGTCCAAACTTGTATTGCTTACGGATTGCCACTCCCAGTGATAAAACTTTTGCTTTGGGTTTCTGGAATAAATCTGAGGATCACAACTGGGATATGCTGTAATTATTAATATTCATTTTTTTTCTGAATGGACTCTTTTCCCCTATCTGTTGGACTATTTATGTTAATCCTTTTGTACTCATGGTGCTAACTGTACTGTACAGAGCTCTGATATAATCAGCAGGTGAAGAGTGGCACCTATTGGCCATCCACACACATTTTGTAATTCTACTCAGTACTTATTGATGCTTCTTGACAATTATTCGTATTTATATTTGCTTTTTAATCTTATTTACAAAAGTCCAAGAGCTAATTCGTGTCACAGTATTGTAATAACATTACGACTCCTGTTAAGGATTAAAAAGCCAAGTATATTAAAAAGTGATATGCTTTACTGAGAGTGTAAAAATAGTAAGTTGACCACTCAAATATTATCAACAGAGCTACAATGCTGGACCTGCATAACATTATTGTAAATGGATATATTCGTTCAGAAATAACATTCCGTCCAAGAGCTTGGGTCTTGTATTAAAATATCACCAGAGAATAGGTTTTCTGTTGAGAGTTGTATGAAAACCCTTGATGAAATTGTTCTTGTTGTGAAGTTAAGGGTCAAATCGATCATCCCATTATGTTGACGGTAATAAAAAGTAAAACCAAGCGTATGATGCCGAGTTGGTCATGATGAGTCAGTGATGGTGGGTGAGTAGAGGTGACACTGGAAAGATACAGAGGAGTAAAGAGTTTGTGGATCGTTATAGATACGGATGGAAGAGGTCACAGAGGTAGGGAAGGATGATGCCATTGAGGGATTTAAACAAGAAGATGGGAATTCTGAAATTGGTGACCGGGGAAATGACATGTACCAGCCACCATAGTTTCACAATGTTTTCTACAATTACGAAGAAGTGGACTAGATATCAGATAAAAGAAAAACATTGGCCTCGATTTTGCTTTGGTGGTGGCAGTAAGTGACATTTGGTAAGTTGCTCCTTTGGAGAACCAGCACAAACACGATGGGTGAATGGCCACCTTTGGAGGTGTAACTATTCTGTAAATTTGTGATTCTTTCCTCTCTTGTGTATTTCATGTGTTCCCATTACTGTTTTCAGCTAATAAAGTAGATTATATTGTTTGCAGGGTGACATTTCTGGCTATTATTGCCCATAGTGAAAGATGAGTAGAAAGTTTATTGTAGGGGTAAATGAGGCCCAACTAGTAACAGTTGGACTGACTTTTTGTACCGCCTGCTCAGAACACAGGACTAGCCTCTTCATTTAAAACAGAACTCCAGCCAAGAAGATTTTTATTGTGCACTTGATTTTTTTCTCATCTTGCACCTTCCCTCCTGAAGTGAAAACTCTGACTGGAGTTTTGGCACCAGAGGTCCACTGCAGTCTCTTTCAGAGCTGCATCAAAATGGCTGTTCTTCTCGTGTTGATGAGGTATTTACTATCATAGAGTCATAGAGATATACAGCACGAAAACAGGCCCTTCAGACCAACTCATCCATGCCAACTAAGTTTCCTAATCAGAACTAGTCTCATTTGCCTGCATTTGGCCCATACCCCTCTAGACATTCCCTATCCATGTACATGCCCAAATGATTTTAAATGTTGTAATTGTATCCACCTCTACCATCTCCTCTGGCAACTCATTCCATATCCGCACCACCTTCTGTATGAAAAAGTTGCCCCACAGGTCCCTCTTAAATCTTTCCCCTCTCACCTTAAACTTATGCCCTCTAGTTTTGGATTCCCCTATCCTGTGGAAAAGATTGTGGTTAATCACCTTATCTATGTCCCTCATGATCTTATAAACCTCTATAAGATCACCTCGCATCCTCCTATACTCTAGAGAAAAGAGTCCAAGTCTATCCATCCTCTCCTTATAATTCAAACCTTCCAACATTCTTGTTACATTCTTGTAAATCTTTTTTGCACCCTGATGACTGCTGATCCTATCCCATCTTCAAATAATGTCCACTTTCCAGTGGACCTCACCAGTGTTCAGGAGCCAGAACACTGTCAATTTCTTTCCCCCAGCTTGAGGATACCAAGACCAGTTGTGGTATGTCAGTTCAGAGCAATTAAATTGAACCTGATACTTTCTTGTGTAGCTCTGTTCGATTCTACGTAACCCAGTAAGCAATTGCAAGATCCTTTTCTTAAAAAGGGAAAATTAATGATTGGCCTTCTTTTCACAACTGCTTAAAGGGTGAAAATCAGAGGAGAGACCAGTAGCCCCACTCCCCTTCCCCATTCTGTTTCCAGTTTTATCCATTGATGCTAACACCCATGTTCAACTTTAGAGATAAAGAGGAAATGTTTTATATTTTGGTATGGCAGGAAAAATAAATTGCTCAAGCCCAGGAACTGCTTGACTATCCAAAGCAAAATCGAGCGAGAATAATGAAGTTGTCACCATTTTGAGTAATATCACAAAGCAAGTTAACCTGATCCTTTAAACCCTGGGTTGTCTTAATAGTAATCAAACCAATTTTCCTGAAAGAACTAACAGGAAACTAACAGGGTTAGGGTTAGGGTCAAGGGGCAGCTAGTTGGCACAGTGGTTAGCACTGCTGCCTCACTGCACCAGGGACCTGGGTTCAATTCCGGCCTCAGGTGACTGTATACAGTTTGCACATTCTCCCTGTGTCTGCGTGGGTTTCCTCCGGTTGCTCTGGTTTCCTCTAAAGATGTGCAGATTAGGTAGATTGGCCATGCTAAATTGCCCCTTAGTATCAACCTTAGGCACTAATAAACTATGCAAATGCTGCTGAGAGTCAGGCTCAGACACAAAAACTGCACTTGACACCAGTGCATAAATGACTTTTTAATTACCTTTTGTGAACTAATTTTTAACAATATATTGTATTTGCAAAATTAATTATTTCACATTTTTCCTCAATGTTAACAAAGCAAGAGTTGTAATGTTTATGTACAAAAATGTTTTAAAAGATGGAAATTATTTCTTATACAATGTGGTTCAGCTGGCAACACTGAACATGTTGCTGTTAATGTACAAGTAAACTTATCTACTGGTCATTGCAACACTCTGATGAATTATTATACATCATTATACCTCATCTTTTTCAATAGGGGAATACTAATCATTTACATTAAATAATTACAGGTCCAGTTTTCAATGTCGTTTCTAGATTTGGTGTTATCACATAGTGCTTTTTAATAAATGACAGTTCAGCAAAGTTTATCACTGGATTTCATATTATAATGGTTGTACACGGTTAAGTCTGTCTTGCACACTGAAGTGTTACTTGTAGGTAACTGCAGGCAGCACAGTGGCACAGAGGTTAGCACTGCTGCCTCACAGCTCCAGAGATCTGGGTTTCCCAGCTTGGGTCACTGTCTGTGTGGAGTTTGCACATCCCTGGATGCGTACATTAGAGAGATTAGTAGGGTAGATATGTGGGGTTACAGGGATAGAACATAGAACATAACAGCACAGTATAGGCCCTTCGGCCCTCGATGTTGCGCCGACCAGTGGAACCAATCTAATGACCCTCTAACCTAAACTATTCCAATGTTATCCATATGCCTATCCACTGACCATTTGAACGCCCTTAAAGTTGGCGAGTCCACAACTGCTGCAGGCAGGGCATTCCACGCCCTTACTACCCTCTGAGTAAAGAACTGATCTCTGACATCCGTCCTATAACTACCACCCCTTAATTTAAAGCCATGTCCCCTCGTGTTAGCCATCACCATCCAAGGAAAAAGGCTCTCACTGTCCACCCTATCCAATCCTTTTATCATCTTGTATGCCTCAATTAGGTCACCTCGTAACCTTCTCTCTAAGAAAAATAACCTCAAAATAACCTCAGACCTCAACAGGGTCTGGGTGGGATTGTTGTCAGTGCAGGCTCAGTAGGTCAAATGGACTTTTTCTGCACTGTAAGTATTCTACAATTCTAAGTCTAAGAAGCAAAGTCCCAAAATATTTAGGCTAGAGGCCAGGAAATATCTCTCTATGAAATTCCACAGAACGTCAAAATTGGGAATATGTAAATTGGAGGAAACCTTTTGACATTAGTTGTTAATTGGTTTGGAACATAGAAGACAGAGAGCGGGGGTGGAAGGGAACAGTCTTTGATCAGTGGAATGTGACAAGTGGCATCCAAGGATCTGTTCTGGAACCTCAGGTTTTCATCAGACACAGTAATGACTTGGATGATGTAATACCCAGTTGTTTACAGCTGATGATAAATTAGAAAGGTTGTGTCAAAGGCAGCAAGAAATTACAAAAGGATGTAGGCAAACTATACAACCAAAACTTTACTAGATGGTATTCAGCATTAGGAAGGATGAGATCATGCATTTTGGATTGGAGAAAGACAAAACAAAATTACTTCTTAATAATGAGACTAGAAGTTGTCGAGGAGCAAAGGGATTTAAGGTGTCTATGCACACAGATCATTATGAGCTAGTAATGTTAAAAAAAGTAATGAAAAAGGCTAATAGAATTTGGCATTGTCTCAATAATACAAACACGAGAATGTAATGTACAGAGTCTTGGTTAGATCCCAACTGGAGTACTACATTCAATTTTGGAAACTGAACCTGAAGGCAAAATTTTGTCTGATGGCAGAGTTTCCCCTCCCACTATGGGGGAAGTTGGTGGGGGGACACATTCCTGCTGTGCTGGGCTGCTCCACAGCCAATTAAAGCTCCATGGATTCCGATTGCTTGGATTCTGACATGTTGGAGACAGAATGCAGGTAAGTGCTGGTAAGGTGGGGATAGGAGGAGAGGAAAAGGGGACGCAGACTCATGATCTGGAGCGCAGAGAGTCTGGGTGCAACCTGAAGACCCAGACCTTGGGATGGCTGCACCTTATTCATAGAATCATAGAATCCATGCAGTACAGAAGAAGGCCATTCGATCTACTGAGGCTGCATCGCACTCAAGCCCACTTGCCTCCCATTTGTTTAATACTGTTCATTTACTATGAGTAATCCACCTAAACTACGCATCTGTTAAATAGCTGAAAGCATCTTTTTAGCATAGCCAATTCACTTAACATGCTCATCTTTGGACTGTTGGAAGAAATCCATGTGGACACAGGGAGAACATGTAAACTCCACAAAGTCACCTGAGGCTGGATTGAACCCAGATGCTTGGTGCCATGAGGTGGCAGTGCTAACCATTGTGACACCATGCCATCTGAAACCCAAGGGAAACTGAAAGGGGGGGCCAGTATACCACCTGTCCTGCCTGAAATCCAAGCAAGCTAACCTGATGGAATGACTGCCTCATCCATGAACCCATCCCAGCAGCAAAAACTTAATTAACCATCCATTAATTGGCCACTTAAGAGATTCAATTGTGGGAAGGCAGGTGGGCTGCCAGAAGCCTCACCTGTTCTCCTATAAAACTGTGGACAGGTCAGGGTCAGGCAGGAAGGCAATGAAATCTGGAGAATTTTACAGACCTCTGAATATAAGAGCTGTAAAATTCTGCCCTAAGGAAAGATATATCAGCCTTCAAGGATCTGTAACATGGATCCTCCAGTGTTTAAAGGATGAAACTATGAGAAAAGTTTGCCCAAATCTGGTTTATTTCTGTTGCGGTTTTGAATGGTGATCTAGTCAAAGCTTTGACTGTCACCTGAGAGACAGAGGGCAGTGGTTTTGTGCCCATGTTATCTGTGAGCGCAAACAGTAATGGGGGAAAATTTTGCAAGACTCGGAAAAGGTCAAGTTCTATTTATTTATAAATTATAGTTAATAGTCTTCCTCAGTATATTCCCCCCACGTTAGAAAGTATCCCCTCACCAGTGTGGCGTCATGATAAAAATTTATTTATTAGTCACAAGTAAGGCTTATATTAACACTGCAACGAAATTACTATGAAATTCCCCTTGTTGCCACAATCCGGCACCTGTTCAGATAAATGCACCTAACCCGCACATCTTTGGACATCATGGGATGAAACCAGAGCACCCAGAGGAAACCTACACAGACACGGGGAGAATGTGCAAACTCCACACAGTGATCCAAGCCAGGAATCAAACCCAGGTCCCTGGAGCTATGAGGCAGCAATGCTAACCACTGTGTCTTTGTACCACCCATGTTGGCGAGGTATAGCCCCGGGGCAGAAAGGGACATGCCTGGGCAGTATCCTGGCACTTCCCCCTGGCATTGCCATGCAGCACTGCCCCTGACACCTCCTAATTCTGCCATGTCACTGCAATGTCAAGGGGCAATTGAAATGGGGCCCCTCTGGGGATAGGGTTCTCCTTATGGCCTTGTGCATGTGGTGTGGTTCTCCATATCTGTTGCTGGGAGGGGTGTCCCTGTATCCATAAGAGGGGAGCGTTGCCATTGTGAGTGTGTGGGTGGTCCCCTTATTCATTGTGGGGTGGGGGAGGGTGGTGTAAATGCATTTGCTTTAGAGCAGATAGTGTTGGCCAAGCCTCCAGATATTTCCTGCACAGTGTACTGGATTATGTGATAAGAAAACCCGGCTCTGTGCAGCTGGAGAGCTGCACGCCAGTTTATTCACCTCAGCCAAAAATCTGTGCACAGAGTGGAAAATTCCAGCCAGTGGGAAAGTCTAAATAGCAGCTGGTCCTCCAGCTCCTCCTGGCTGAGTGTAGATTCTGGACTGCACATGCACAGACACCAAAGATGCTCAGGCAGCAACCAGAGGATGCTCCAGCAATCCCTCCATCCACTGCCCAGAGAAATACTGGAGAAATAGCATACCCAGAAACCATCATATGGAACACAGGACAGCAAGGAAAACAATGGGATGATCCCATAAAGTACAGGACTGTTTGGATTTGATTGGGTGGATATGGATATGATCCTTCTGGTCAGAATTTTTCTTTCTACATTCATGGGACACGCATGTTGCTGGCTGGCCAGCCTTTATTGCCCATCCCTAATTACCCTTGAGCTGAGTGGTTTGCGAGGCCATTTCAGAAAGCAGCTGAGAGTCAACCACATTGCCGTGGCTCTGGAGTCACATGTAAGGCAGACTAGGTAAGGACGGCAGATTTCCTTTCCTAAAGGACATTAGTGAGCTACATGGGTTTTTCTGACAATCGGCAATGGTTTCATGGTTATCAGTAGATTCTTATTTCCAGATTTTTTTCATTGAATTCAAATTCCACATCTATCTTGGTGGAATTTGAACACTGGTTCCCACATTATCAGCTGAATTTTTGGATTAAACCTGAGTCCCTGGTGCTCTATTTTACTATCATGAAAACGTTCTTAAATGCTTAAAGTCTTAAAAGTTTTGCCAAGGATAATAGATATATTTGTGATTTTTTTCCATTTATCTGTAATATATTTTTATTGCTATATTTGCATTTTTTGTCATTACGAGGTAATTATGAAAATGACAAAAAGTCTTGTGAGGGGCTGAAATTCAATTTGCCCAAGGTGATAACAAGCCTCAAGCTGGCCTTGTGGATCCAGCTTCACTCCAAGATAAGTCGGACAGGAGTCATGCCATACAAGGTTGACACAGCAGCAGTGCCAACCATTGTGGCACCATGCTACACTTAAAGTTGCCTTAACCCATCAAGTGACTTGGTATGGGTGAGTGCGGGAAAGCATCTGCATTCCTTGTACTTGTGAACAATCATCTACAATATTTGTATAAGGTAAAAGATATTCTTATACCTTACACCATGCTAAAACTAGTTGTGTTAGTGGTGATGCAGGCCACATATTGAGCAAGGTTAGATGGTAGATATTTTAATAATCTATATTTTCTGCTAAACTGACATTTTATTCTTTACTGCATCAAGGTTTCATCCTTGCAAATAGTGAATGCCTCTCTTTTGTTGCCTGGTAAAATTAGCTGAAAAAACAGCTCTGCTGTAACCTAAAAACTTGCCAGGCAAAAATGAATTGACAGATACATGTCAAAGGTTGGAGGTATCAAGGTATTAAGAAAGCAGCGATTTTTAAACATTTGATGCAATTTATTATTGTCACATTTATTCGTATATAGTGAAAAGTATTGTCTCTTGCTCGCTTTGCAAACAAAGCATACTATTCATAGAGAAGGAAAGGAGAGGGTGCAGAATGTCATGTTACAGTATTACAGGTTGCACCTTACTTAATGAATTAGAAATTCCACATGCAACATTTCCCGAAAGTGTGAAGTCCCCAGTACCAGTAGTTAGATTTATCAACACTAATACGTTGTATAGGATGCCAAATCCACAGATTGTATTAAGGATAACGCTTCAAATTCCAATAACTGCGACCACGGCAATTGATAACAATTTAAGAACTTCCATGACACAAGGAAACTAAATTATCTAGCATTCCTCATAATAGAAAATGAAATATAAATGTGGAAAGTGCTATGTAAAATTGGCAGACCAAAGGTCAAGGAAATAAAACTAGTTCGGAAAATGTAAGGAATTGCACGCCATTTGTTGCACTTGTCCTTTACTTTTTCATTTCATTAATTTATTTGCACAAGTTATTTTCTTAAGTTCTTTTCCTACTTTCTACTATTTTACTATCATGAAAACATTCTTAAAGGTTTAAAGTCTTAATGTTTTGCGTAGGATAACAGACATATTTGTGATTCTTTTCCATTTATCTGGAATATATTTTTATTGCTATATTTGCATTTTTGTCATTATGAAGTAATTATGAAAATGACAAAAAGTCTTGTGAGGGGCTGAAATTCAATTTGCCCAGGATGATAACAAGCCTCAAGCTGGCCCTGTGGATCCAACTTTACTCCAAGATAAGTTAGACAGGGGCCATGCTGTACAAGGTTGCCACAGAAGCTCACATTTAGTGTTCATTTAGCATTCCTGTTACCAAGATTTGGTTTGATTTATTGTCACATGTATTGGGATACAGTGAAAAGTATTGTTTCTTGCACGCTTCACAGACAAAGCATACTGTACATTGAGTACACAGAGGAGAAGGAAAGAAGTGCAGAATATAATGTTGCAATTACAGATACCATCTGAGGTCCCGATTTTTCAGCCTTGCCCCTCACCTCAGGTATGGTGATCACCACTAGTCAGCCCTCCCCCTCAAAGGGAAAGATCATCTTAATATATCGTAGATTCATTCAAAAATCCGATGAGGGAAAAAATTGTCCTTGAGTCGATTGGTAAGAGTTCTCAGACTTTTCTATCTCTTTCCCAAGATGGAAGAGAGTATGTCCGAGTGTATGGAGTCTTTGATTATGCTGGCTGTTTTTCCATGGCAGCGAAGTGTAGACTTCCCCAGCCTTCTCAACATTGCCCCTCACCTGAGGTGTGGTGATCCTCAAGTTAAAATCACCACCAGTCAGCTCTCCCCCTCAAACAGGAGAGCAGTCCATGGTCACCTAGGACTATGGCGACTTTTACCTTTACATTTAAACATAGTCTACAACAAGATGAAAAATGGTGGCTATTATTTTGTGGGGATTTGGTTTGAACCTCCATTTCTGGAAGTACACAGATATGATGATCAAAGTGTTGAAGTTAAAGTTTATTTATCAGCCACAAGCTTACTTTCACATCACAATGAAGTTATTGTGAAAATCCCCTAGTCGCCACACTCCGGCGCCTGTTCAGGTATATTAACAGAGAATTTAGCATGGCCAATTCACCTAACCTGCACATCTTTGGGTTGTGGGAGGAAACCAGAGTACCCAGACGAAACCCACGCAGTCACAGGGAGAACGTGTAGACTCCACACAGCCAGTGACCCAAGCTAGGAATTGAACCTGGGTCCCTGGCACTGTGAAGCAGCAGTGCTAACAACTGTGCTACTGTGTTACCCTCAGTGGACTCAATGAAGTCAAAGGTGGCTGCTTGGGTTAGATCGTTCTCCAAATGCAAATTTGATGACTTTGTTGGCAGCATGTCGCTCATGTAGATACTGAAAAGCTTCGATGCCAGTACTCAACCTTATAGCTTTCCATTGTTGAGGAATGGAGGGTGAGCTGACTTTGTTGCCAAGTTGGGCACGTAGCTGTTTATTACTCAGTATCGCACAAAGCAGGCATAGTATTTTGTGGCAGGGGACGCTCTTCGTGAGTTTCAGCTCAGACCCTATCATTGGCCAATAACAAAGATTCTTGACAAGAATGATCAATACTGTTAATACACTGGCTTTCAAAATGCCCGGGTCAAATGAAGCAAAACTAAATCCTTAAAGCTTCCAAATTGACAAGGGATACTGACAACCAAATGGCTCAATGATCGTAAAATGATTGTACATTTAAAGTAAATTTACCATAGTGCCAGATGACCATAGGCTGCTCTTCCCTTTGATGGGCCTTCATGGAGTCAGTTAGCTCAATTGGCGGTATGACTGGTTTGTGATGCAGAGCAATGCCAACAGTGTGGGTTGAATTCCCGTACTGGCCCCACTTTCTCAAATTGTCCCTCACCTGAGGTGTGGTGATCCTCAGGTTAAAATCACCACCAGTTGGTTCTCCCCCATGGACTTTACTGAACCTAACAAACCTTGAAGCTTTCCCAATATATAAAAAAAAATTGCTTGTCTCTTTGCACCTTTCTGTTTCTGTATTTGGCAACTTTACCTTTGCATTTAAATGTGGCCTGTAATAAGTTAAAGATCTCCACAAATCTAGGCCACACTCCTCTTTCCTACCTTCTGGAGTCTGGGTAATAAGGATGAAGATTAGGAGAAATCAGCTTCTGTATTTTTTGGCACATTACAGAGCGTTTAGAGAGCGAATTCGTGTTTCATTGAGTCTCTAAAATATCAACCAGTGTTATGGGTACTTTCTCACTCATTTACTTGAGGATTTTACCTTGCATTTAAATATTTCAATAATTTCTAACTACCCATCTACATTCTTCTTCTGAACATATACAAAGTTTACCTTCACATTTTTCAGCTAAAAACGTGAGTGATTTCATGACTTTACTGAACCTAATAAATCTTGAAGCTTTTCCAATATAAAAATATAATTTGCTTGTCTCTTTGCACCTTTCTGTTTCTGTATTAGGCTCTGTTCATGGCCAGAGAGAAGCAGTGGGTGTGAGGTATTTCTCAATTGATGACAAAATGCTTGTTATTGGCAGTGAGTGGGGAAAACAGCATCAAGACTTAGCTCATGAACGAGCATGTCAAATACTTACAGTTTCAATCATTCTTCTCAAATGTGTGAATGTATTTCCCTATAAAATTCCAACATTTAGAAGTAATCCATTCTTTCAAATCCTTTCTGTGGAAACATGGTCCAAAAACTCTAGAAACATGACAATCATTTGCTGTAGAAAATATGAAATTACATTAGTGATAAGCAATAAGGTTTAAAGACAAAACACTTAAGTCATTAAATGCCCATGAATTGGAAAAAGTGATCTAAGTGTCTAATGGATGGCTAGATTTCAACACAATAGGTATAAATGTAAAAACAAGGAACTGATACCACAATTACACATAATGATAGGGTGATCTCATTTGAAATATTTCTTTGAATTTCACAGTGATAATTGATGCAGCTGGAATGATTCTCAGCGATACAAAAAGTACATTTTTATTTGTGTATATATATTATATGTGTATAAATGTGTATTATATACAATAAATATATGAAAATTAAGTTAACTTGCTTTATTGTTAGCACAGCATGAAAAGCAAACTGGGACAACTGTAGGCTGAGGAATAATTCCATTTAAACTGTGAAACTTTGAAGTACTTCACTGCACAGAGAGTTTCTTGAGATCAATTAAAGTAGCTTCAGAAGGAATCTTGGTGAAAAAATAATGCGCATGCTTGGTTACTTTAAATGCTGTACAATAATTGCCCCTTTGATGTGGAACATTTCATGTAAGAACAAAAACGAGAGAGTTATGTTGAGTATATTGGGTGGAATTCCTGGTCTTATATGCCCCGCTACTGCTGCCATAGGACACAGACAATTTGGCGCTCAGCTAAATCTCCATTCACAGCAGTGGGACCGGATAATTCCAGCCACAGGCGAGCTCGGAGAATTCAGAACCTTGTGTTTGGTTCTTGATGCCGCACTTTAGGAGGGATAGAAACATAGAAACTAGAAGCAAGAGTAGGCCATTTGGCCCTTCGAGCCTGCTCCATCATTCATTTTGATCATGGCTGATCATCGAATTCAAATCCTAATACTCGCCTTCCCCCATATCTCTTGATCCCTTTAACCCCAAGAGCTATATCAAATTTCTTCTTGAAATCAGACAACATTTGGTCTCAAAGGATGTGAGGGCACTGGAGAGAGTTCAGAAAAGATTCACAGAAATGGCTCCAGGAATGAGAAACTTCAGTTTTGAAGATTGATTGGTGAAGTTGGGGCTGTTTCTTTCGCAGAAGAACAAGGCTGAGATAAATTTGATAGAAGTATTTGAAATCATGAGGGATGTAAAAAGGGTTTAAGCTTTTAAAGTTTATTTATGAGTGTCATGAGTAGGCTTACATTTACATTGCAATGAAGTTACTGTGAAAATCCCCTAGTCACAACGCTCCGGCATCTGTTCGGGTACACTGAGGGAGAATTTAGCACGGCCAGTGTACCTAACCAGCATGTCCTTCAGACTATGGGAGGAAACCGGAGCATCCAGAGGATACCCACACAGACATGGGGAGAACATGCAGACTCTGCACAGACAGTGACCCAGGCCGGAATCAAACCGGGGTTCCTAGCACTGTGAGGCAGCAGTGATGACCGGTGCACCACCGTGCTGTCCGGAGTAGAGAGAGAGAAACTGTTCTGACTTATTCTGAGAATGAGAGGGCACACATTTAAAATGATTGGCAAAAGAAGCAAAAGTAGTATGAGAAGAAACTTGTTCATGCTGTGAATGATTAGGGTCTGGAATGCACCACCTGAGAATGTGGTGGAGGCAAGTTCAATTGAAGCATCTAAAAGGGAATGAGACTGTTATCCAGGAAGGAAGAATGTGCAGGGTTACGGTAAAAAGGCAGGAGAATGGCACTAACTGAATTGTTCATTTGGAGAGCCAGTGCAGACACAATGAGCCAAATGGTCTCCTTCGGCCCTGTAACTATCCTGTTATTCTAATTCTGTGAACAATGGGACAAAGCTACGATGAGAAAATAAAGCTATGTTAAATTCCTTGCCAAAGAAAGGTGAAAGAATGAAAGGTTTGAGGTGCTTTAGGTAATGACATTAAATTATAAATGACCTTTTCACTTAGTAGGAAATCTAGAACAAGGGAAACACAATCTTAAGTATTGAATACAAGATAGTTAAAAAAGTGAATTCAGAAAATCAAATGAAAATGTTGAACACATTAACAGAGATGAAAGACACATAGTAAATTGAAATAATGAAAGGAAAAACCATTAAGAAACAAAGAGGAAAGGTCAGGAATTTACATTAAAAAGATAGTGTTCATAAGACATAGGAACAGAATTAGGTCATTCAGCCCATCGAGTTTGCTCCACCATTCAATTACGACCAATAAGTTTCTCATTCTCCTGCCCTTTCCTTGTAACTTTTGACCCCTTACCAGTCAAGAACCTATCTATCTCTGTCTTAAATAAACTCAATGACCTGGCCTCCACAGCCTCTGTGGCAATGAATTCCACAGATTCACCACCCTCTGGCTGAAGAAATTCTTCCTCATCTCGGTTCTAAAGGGTTGTTCCTTTCCTCTGAGGCTGTGCCCTCAGATCCTAGTCTCTGCTACTAATGGAACCATCTTCCTCACAACACTCTATCAAGGCCTTTCAATATTCTGTAAGTGTCAATGAGACTACCCCCCGCTCATCCTTTGAAACTCAGAGTTGTCTTGGCCAACAAAATGAACAGCTGAATCTTGCTCCTTTTATCCTAAGTCTGCAGGAAGAGTCAGTTGTTGTGGCCTGGAAATACTTGATTTGTTCATTGGTTTGAATCTGAGGTAAATCTATTTCTCAGATGACAAATTAGCTCATTCATGCAAGTCAACGCCCTTGTATTGAGACAGGACTAATCTTGTTAGAAATATGTACAAAGTTAAAAGTATTTTTGAGCTGTGTAGTCACTGCATTTCCCATCAGTGTGAAGTAATTTAGTTAAGCTTTTCCATATATTCCACATATAGTGTTCAACAGCTCCACCTAGTGCCAGGTTTACGAGGATATGAGGGAACCGGGGCACCGGCAGTGTGAGTTGTTAGGAATTTAGATGAAGTTTGCTGATACTTCATTGTTTCATACATTCTCTTATGATTTCTTTTGAAGTACTTGCTTTGTTAGCTTTGTTTTGAGGACTCTTTTGTTTTTGTCAACTCTCTTTAGTTGACTACGGCCTTCAACGCACAGCTGTATTTCAGCAGACTGGGGTCTGTACTCTGCTTGGGGTACCCATCTGAAGAGGAAGAGAGGGGCAGAAGGGACAGGAGGCTAGATGTCCATAGGTGATGTTGGAAAGAGGGACCTACAATGGAAGGAGAGGCGCAGGCACAAGTTGTGTGAGTAGGACCAGCAAGGAGAGCAAGGCAGAACGGACCACAGAAGGCACCCACTATTCTGTTGCCAGAATATACAAGCAATGGTCCAGCCACTTCAACACGTCTGAAGTCCAGCTACTTTTGAAGAGTCAGTAGCTGCCCCTTAGCCATTTAACGCTCTGGGAGATACTAATTGTTTGGAGGAGAGGCTACATTCCCTCATGCCGCCTCAGAGAGCTGATGACAAATCTTATTGGCCAGCAGTTCTATAGCCCCAATTGTGCCATCAGAAGCAGTGTGCCTGCTGGAACTATCAGCAGTTTCCAGGTTCTACGTAACAGCACTAGGATGGAGGTGGGAGGGGAGGCCCTGGTTGCCAGGGAGAGGGTGGGGTGGGGGGGGGGCGGCGGTTGGAAATCATGAGATGGGGAAGTCGAAGGAGAGGCCGAGGAGTGGGGGGCATCTACGGGGGTGGAGGAGTTGATTTTCGGGGTGGTCAGTGAAAGGGAACCACCCTCATCATGTCCCACCTAGTTCAGGGACGGGAGCGCAGTGGGAAGGCCATCGCAAAAAATTCCTGGCCCACATCCCATCTATAAACCTGCTTCTGGGAGCTTGTAAAATTCTGCTCTATGTTGAAATATCTATGGAGCTAACTGACCAGTGGTTTTGTTCATTTTTTTGAGTAGATATGATGACCTAGGATGTGTGTCTATGGATTTAGATTTATATGCCAGTCTATGAAGTGATACATTAAATCTGGTTGTAGCAGAGAAGAACTGTTTAAAGTTTATTTATTAGTCACAAGGAGGCTTACATTAACACTACGATAAAGTTATTGTGAAAATCCCCTTGTCTCCACACTCTGGCGCCTCTTCAGGTACACTGAGGAAGAACTTAGCATGGGCAATGCACCTAACCAGCATGTCTTTCAGGAGGAAACCGGAGCTTCAGGAGGAAAGCCATGCAGACACAGGGAGAACATGCAAACTCCGCACAGATAGTGACCCAAGTCAGGAATCGAACCTGGGTTCCTGGCGCTGTGAGGCAGCAGTGCTGACCACTGTGCCACCATGCTGCCCCTGAGCCTGGCACGTGGGAAATAGCTGGTCACAGTCTGTAAAATTAATCTTTGATCCATTGCTGCCTGTTGTGATTGATTTCCTTCCATTACCCTTTTTGTTTCCTGTTTAGCTCAAATAAATAACTTAAATATACAGAAATGGAAATCAGCATCACCTCTTACAATGCTGAATTATTTGTTTCAAAGCAGCTTTAGGTACCATTTTTATTCCAGGCTCAGACAACATTTGCAGGATAATAATAGTTATAATTCCCCCAAAAATAATTTAATTATGGCACGGTGGCACAGTGGTTAGCACTGCTGCCTCACAGCTCCAGATATCTCCAATTTCCAGCTTGGGTCACTGTCTGTGTGGAGTTTGCACATTCTCCCCATGTCTGCAAGGGCTTCCTCTGGGTGCTCTGGTTTCCTCCCACAGATCAAAAATGTGCGGGTTAGTTTGATTGGCCATGCTGAATTGCCCTTTAATATCCTGGGATGCGTAGGTTAGAGGGATTAGTGGGGTAAATACGTGGGGTTATGGGGATGGGGCCTGGGTGGGATTGTTGTCGGTGCAAACTCAATAGGTCAAATGGCTTCCTTCTGTACTTTAGGGATTCTATGATTCTATGATACTTATCTATTCCCCCCACAATATTCCATTCTCCTATATTAAGGTTAATTGTATAGTGCCTTGTTGGTCCATTCCCACCTCAAGTTACCTACTTCTTTCCTCTCCCTTCCATGAAAAACCTATAACCTAAACCCTTGCAAATCCTGCATGTGATATAAATAAATGCCAGAACCAGTGACTTGTGGTGAACATTAATAGACTGGCAACATTATATGTGTGATCTAGAGCAACACGCAGATACTGATTGTAATCCACTGACTTTTTTTTATTTCTACACCATAGGAAACAATGCCTGCATTTTTCATCCCAATATCCCTGCCTGTCCCTACATACAAACATTGAAAATAGAAACAAGAGTAGGTCATTCAGCCCTTCAAGCCTGCTCTGCCATTCATTATGATCATCGTTGATCATCAAATTCATTATCCTGATCTCCCCTTACTGTATATCCCTTGATTGCTTTTGCCCCAAGAGCTATATCTAATTTCTTCTTGAAATCACTCGTTTTGGCCTCAGCTATTTTCTGTGGTAGTGAATTCCAGATTCACCACTCTACGAAATTTCTCCTCGCCTCAATTCTAAAAGGTTTACCCCTTATTCTCTAACTATGATCCTTATTTCTGGACTCTGCCACCACTGGGAACATTCTTTCTGAATCTACCCCGTCTAACCCTGTTAGAATTTTATAAACTTCCATGAAATCCCCTCTCACTCTTCTAAACTCTAATGAATACAGTTCTAACTGATTTGGTCACTCCTCATATGACAGATTCCAGGAATCAGTCTGGTAAACCTTTATTGTATTCCCTCTATAGCAAAGACATCCTTCCTCAGGTAACGATACCAAAACTGCACACCATACTCCTGGTTTGGCTTCGCCAATGCCTGTACAATTGCAGGAAGACATCCCTCTTCTGATACTCAAATCCTCATGCTATGAAGGTCAACATATTATTTGCCGTCTTTACTGCCTGCTGGAGCCTATGGGCTCCCTGATTCATCCAAGGAACCAGGATTATGAGAAAGTCGTATGATTTCACTGGCAGCTGCATCAGTCTTCAAACTCACCCTGTTACTGTGAAGCGGTATGAGATAGAAATGCCTGAATGGGGGTCTGTAATGTGTACAGTTGATAATTCTGAGCCCAATTCTACTTTGTTTTAGGTTTTTCCAATAGGATATGAGGCTTTGTTTACTTTGACCTCGAGGGGGATGAAGAGCAAGTGATATATTGCTTCACACCACTAGTTAGGTCATACAGCTATATGACATAGGAACAGAATTAGGCCACTCGGCCCATTGAGTCTGCTCCACCATTCGATCATGGCTGTTTTTTTTATGCCCCATTCTCCTGCCTTTTCCCCATAATCCCTGATCCCCTTATTAATCAAGAACGTATCTATCTCTGTCTTAAAGACACTCAATGACCTAGCCTCCACAGTCTTCTGTGGCAAAGAGTTCCACAATTTCATCACTCTCTGGCTGAAGAAATTCCTCCTCATCTCTGTTTTAAAGGAACGTCCCTTTAACCTGAGATTGTGCCCTGTGGTCCTAGTTTTCCCTACTAGTGGAAACATCCACTCCACATCCATTTCTATCCAAGCCTCGCAGTGTCCTGTAAGTTTCAATAAGATCCCCCCTCATCCTTCTAAACTCCAATGAGTACAGACCCAGAGTCCTCAGCCGTTCTTCATACAACAAGCTCTTCATTCCAGGGATCATTCTTGTGAACCTCCTCTGGACTCTTTCCAAGGCCAGCACATCCTTCTTTAGATATGGTGCCCAAACCTGTTCACAATACTCCAAATGGGATCTGACCAGAGCTTTATACAGCCTCAGTACATCCCTGCTCCTATATTCTAGCCCTTTCAACATAAATGCTAACATTGCATTTGCCTTCCTAACTGCCAACTGAACCTGCACATTAACCTTAAGAGAATCTTAAACAATGACTTCTTTTGTGTTTCTGATTTCCTAAGCATTTTCCCATTTAGAAAATAATCTATGCCTCCATTCCTTCTTCCAAAGTGCATAACCTTATACTTTTCCACATTGTATTCCATCTGCCACTTCTTTGCCCACTCTCCTAACCTGTCCAAGTCCTACTGCAGCTGCAGAATACTACCTGTCTGTCTACATATCTTTGTATCATCTGAAAACTTAGCAACAGTGTCTTCAGTTCCTTCCTCCATATCGTTAATGTATATTGTGAAAAGTTGTGGTCTCAGCACTGATCCTGAGGTACATCACTAGTCACTGGCTGCTACCCTGAGAAAGATCCATTTATCCCCACTCTCTGCCTTCTGCCAGTTTATCCACCCTCTACTCATGCCAGGATCTTACTCTCAACACCATGGGCACTTAACTTATTTAACAGTCTCCTGTGCGGCACTTCATCAAAAGCCTTCTGGAAATCTAAATAAATCACATCCACTTGCTCTCCTTTATCTAACTTCCTTGTTACCTCCTCAAAGAACTCAATCAGATTTGTCAGACATGACCTCCCCTTGACAAAGCCGAGCTGACTCAGCCCTACTTAATCATGCACTTCCAAGTATTCTGTGATTTCATAAGAACATAAGAAATAGGAGCAGGAGTAGGCCAACTAGCCCTTCGAGCCTGCCCCGCCATTCAATAAGATCATGGCTGATCTGTCGTGGCTCAGTTCCACATTCCCGCCCTCTCCCCATAACCCTTAATCCTCTCTCTTATCAAAAACCCATCAGCCCGCGTCTTAAAAATATTTAGCGAGGTAGCCTCCACCACTTCAATGGGCAGAGAAGTCCAGAGATTCACCACCCTTTGAGTGAAGAAGTTCCTCCTCAACTCTGTTCTAAACCGCCCCCCCCCCCTTTTATCTTGAGGCTGTGTCCCCTAGTCCTGCTATCCTTTCTGAGCGGGAAGAGTCTCTCCACCTCTATCCTATCCATCCCATTCATCATCTTATACGTCTCAATGAGATCTCCCCTCATTCTTCTAAACTCTAACGAGTACAAACCTAATTTATTCAGCCTCTCCTCATAGCTCAACCCCCTCAACTCCGGCATCAGCCTAGTAAACCTCCTCTGCACTCCCTCCAAGGCCAAAATATCCTTGCATAAGTACGGCGCCCAAAACTGCACACAGTACTCCAGCTGCGGCCTCACCAATGCCCTATACAGCCGCAGCAAGACCTCCCTACTTTTATATTCAATCCCCCTCGCGATGAAGGCCTTTTCATCTTTAATAATGGACTCTAAAATCTTGCCAATGTTCCTGAACAAGAATAAAATATTTATAAACAGTACAATAAGTCCAAAAGTAACTGAGTTTGAAGAGTTACTCCTTTTCCCCAGGACTAATTGAGGACTGGAACAATCTTCCATAAACTTTAATTGCTGTGTCTCTATTGAAGGAAATTCTGTTGAACTTTTGAAATTAATGTGATGATTGACTGCATTCATTGTGACCTCTTGTGAAAATGCCCTAGTGGAAAGCTACAGTGGGAAACCTGACTAAGAAGTTTCTTCCATTTCATCCCAGCAGGTGGTGCCCAGTCCGCATGAGTTGAAACAGAAAGAGGAGCTGGTGAAACTCCAACCCAGGAACAAGAAGTTGAAGGACTATTTCTAAACTAACTCAACAAGTTGCAACTTTATATGACTTCAGAAACATCGCTACATTATTAAAAGAACAGAACATGCAATTCAATTCTTAGGAAATTGGAAAACATTAATTGCAACAAAATTGCAATAGGGAAAAGAGAAATTGCTAGGCCTTATTTCTTATAGGTCCAAGTTTAAGCTCTAATTGTTACAAGGATAATATTCTAAGGATATCCATCAAATATTAAAGTAAAGTTACCTTAATTCCCGAGTGAGTGAAATTCACTCAGTACACAAAACAAATCTAAACGTTTGAATTGTCCTCAGGTACTTACAATAAATTTTGAGGCTATATAATTAGTTTCTTATTTAGAGAGGTATTTCTTATTCGTAATGAGGCCATCCCTATTAATTTCCCATATAAGGGGAAATGACCACCTATTTTAATTGATGGAATTGTCCAATTCCATGAGTTTATATTGACCTGTCTTTGGAAAGTGTAGCCTAGCTGACAGTTATGATGGTCAACACGTTCCCTTAGTCGTATGACAGTTTCAAGCACAACAATGTGTCTCAGGCACCAAAGTTCTATCTGATTGTGGTTTTAATTGTCAATGTCTACATTGTATTTTTATTTTCCAAAACTACTCCTTATTCATACAATATCTAAAAGTTCACTTCAAAACATTTCAAACTGAACAACACGGGAAGTGCAACTTTTCTCCATAGATAATTTTACACTCTGAGGTGCCTCAATACAATTGTATTTACTATATACATGCAATGACAAGCATTCAGTCTGAGGGGATCTAAAGTTGCCGGTCCCCTGGTGCATTATGGCTATTGGGCATTAGTTTCCCCCACACCTTTGTGGTGGCTGCCCCCAAGATTTAATGTGTCCTGTAGCCCTGGACCTTGGAATGTGCCAATCTGCAACACTTGGTCATGAATACCTTTTTACACTGGAAGACCAGCAAGCTTTGGACAGACTGATGGGCATCTTTCCATAGTTGATGTTTATCTTGGTGTGTGCAACCCTGGGAACAGTCAAATGTCATGAAGCTCACAAAAAAACCTCAATGAAAACCATTTGCAGACCTTCATTGCAAAGGAGGTGTGCAACAGGTCTCTTCTCCACCACAGAAGCCTTGAGGGCAGCATTCAGTGACACTGAGGGGGTGCCTTTCTCACCGCCCACCAAGTTAGGTTGTGGTGCTTGTTTAAAAGTTCTGCCAATGAGGCATTCTGCCAGATGACATTGACAGTCTGCTGAGGAAACCATCTGACAGGATCCATCCTCAGGGCCTTGAAGACATTACATGTGGACCCTGATGGACTCATGGTTAAATGTAGTTTTCTGTTGTGTTGACAATGGATTATAGTCCCGAATTACTTACAGACATATTGATCTTTTAAGAGGTATAATTTTTATAAAGGACACAAGCAAAAGATTGTTAGTTTCGTTACCGGCCGTATCCGCCAGATACCCGCTAGCGTGGCAGCCACCAGACAACTCTTGGTTTCGTTGACACCGTTAGGTTTCCACCAGTCGAGTTCGGAGCGCCAGGGGCAAATTCCCCAGCCAGTAGCCCTCCCGATATATTCCCCTTTTCTCCCGATTGTAGACTTAGACGACCACGGGCTGTCTCGTTCGATCACAGTTTATTATACAATCTTGCAAGATCGGGTGGGCTGGTGCGCACACCTTACATAGATTTGCAGCACATTTTATACTGTTTTTTTTTAACATTGTGATGGCTTGTATTGTGTTATTCCCCCTTATTTGGCAGTTAACCTTGTTAACTTTAAACACTGTAATGGCTTGTATTGTGTTATTCCCCCTTATTTGGCTGTTAACCTTGTTAACTTTAAACACTGTAATGGCTTGTATTGTGTTATTCCCCCTTATCTGGCTTTAAACACTGTAAATGGCTTGTACTGTGTCATTCCTTCAATTAACACTCTCTCAACTCCCATTCTGCGCTTAATCTCATCACTGCGGTTATCTGTCCCGTGCAGCCCAGTCAACTGTCTGTCATGTGCCTCCCCCTTTCTGTATGCTGCTGAACTCGTTACTGTTAGCTCTTGCAGCCTTAACAATTACATTACTTCTCACAATCCCCCCTTTTCTTTTTACTGTCTGTAATTTTTTATTTTTTTTAGCATCCCTTTTTCCAGATCTAGTTCAGATATGCACGAGTAGGTTGTTCCAGTTTGGCTAACATACTATCCACTTGCTCGTCCCAATCTTCATCATCGGGTGACCTATCTAGGAGGGTCTCTCTTTCCTCCCTTTCCAAGTGGATTCCCACCACCCTTCCATCAGTGACATCCTGTTTCATAAGAGCCGTTTCTATCAGTCTCTGCGTTAATCCCCGAATGCAGGGAATAACACAGCATCCTAAGGCCGCCAGGATCCCTGATACCACCACGAAGGATACTAACATTGATACTACCACCCCTTTCCATCTCCCGAACCATTCGTCCAGCCACCCGGTCCAGTCGGTGTTCGCCCCCGAATGCTCTGCCAACTCGTCGGCTAGAGTTGTCAAGCCCCTCAGAGCCCGGGTGATTGATCCGTCGGGAGCGGTATTGTTGGGGATGAAAGTACAGCATTGAGTCCCGATCATAACACAGACTCCCCCTTTCTCGGCCAGAATCATATCCAGAGCTAATCGGTTCTCCCAAGCCATTCGGGACGTAGCATCTAACTGTTCCGTTATCCCTTTTATAGCATCCCGGGTATAGTTTATGAACCTCTGTTGGTTATAATATATGTAGTTTATCCAATCTACATTTTTGTTGATAGTGACCCACCAGAACAGAGATTCGAACCCTGCCGCTATTTGATTCCTGGCTTTATATTCATCCGGGACCCCTCTGGGTACCCCGATGGAATCCAGGTAAATCCTGTCATCAAACGAAGTGGGGATACTGCGGCGCTTCCGGGTTGTCCGGGGAGTAACCTTTGTTCCCTTTCGTTCAAAGGCTAGGGTGAATGGTATGGCTAGTTGTACTATGGCACACGTCCCAGTCCATTTCCGGGGTAATGTGGCTCGTAGTTCTGCACCCCCGCAGTACCACCAAAGGTCGGCCCGGGGGACCTGTATCTGGGAATAATTTCCACCATCCTTAGTAGTGTTTACTTGGATGACCTGCTGACACAGAGTCAGGCTCCCAACGTTCTGATCCCACTCTTTCCCCGTCCTCTGTATGCAGGTTTGATGGACACCCGATGCCCCGGAAAAGGAGGGCGCCTGGGAATATCGGTTGTGCTGGACCGGTGGGAACGTTAAGCCCAGAGACTGACATGTGGGATCTTCCCAGGCGGTTCGGTGTTGGTACAGTTTCACCAAACACTCAATTCCACCTTCTTTTAGTTTAGGGAGTGGAACCACCTGCGGACTCGGTCTACTACCCGCACACGCATAACAGTTGTCTTTTCCAAGACTCTGGACAGTATACCGAACCCACTCCAACCATGCGTTAATTTCCCTGAACCCTGTCTCTATCTCTACGGTCTCCCTTAAATCTTTTATCTGTATCACTTTAACCTTTTCGGAGTTTCCAGGAGTCAGGGCAGTTACACGGAGTATGGACGAGTTTGTGGCTGTTGCCTCCTGGAGGGTAATTCTTACACAGCACAGCCGCTCCTCCTGAACCCGTACTCCAAGTACCTGACCCTCTAGCCCAGTGTGCAGATTTTTCTTGACCACCCAGTTGGTTTGTTTTATGGTCAGATAAAGGGGGTTGCACTGATCTATTCCACAGTCTCTCGGGTAGATCGCTTTCGGCACCAATGTTATTCTTTCCCGTACCCCAAGAGCTTGATCCTCTCCCAATCCCGTCCCCAGAAATAGTAGCTCCATCGATTTTCCCTGATATTTCTTTTGTCTCGCCAGGCTGTTTTTAGGGTCATTTAGTTCCACCGCTGTCCCACATGGTACCATCCGGCATAAATGTATCTCTAATACCTGTGTCTGGGTTGCTTTTTGTACAGTAAGACTGTATTGCTGACCAGCATTTTTTCCTTCCTCAGCGTACCACCTATCTACCGCGTCCCCTTTCCATCCCCCTCCCACCAAAGTTACAGTGTACACCAGCAAGAGTACAAGCCACATTTTTGAGTTCTCGTGCCCTGGCCAAAGTGTCCGTTCAGTTGTCTTCTGCTGGATTGCTTCTGTCCGGGGTTGAGAGGATGTCCTCGTCCGGTGCCGGTACGGGCCCCTTTGCTCGGGTGTAGTGAGTCCAGCCTCGTTCTGCTGTTCGGACAGCTGTTTCAGTTGTTAGTAACACCAGGAAAGGGCCGTCCCAGACCGGGTCTAGGGTCTTCGGTTTCCAGGTCTTGATGAGAACCCAGTGTCCGGGCTTGATCGAGTGAACCGCGAAAGCCAAGGGCGGTGTCTGGGCTATGAGTCCCTGTTGGCGCAAATGAGAAAGAGCAGATACCAATGCTTCAACATATTTTTTTACAAAGACATCCCTGGTTTCAAAAATAGGCAGCTCACCTCGAGGTCCCACAAAGGGAAGACCGAACATCATCTCATATGGGGAAATCCCTAAATCTCTACGTGGTTGCGTTCATATTCGGAGTAGGGCAAGGAGCAAGCATTTTGTCCAGGGTAAGCCGGTTTCCACTGTCAATTTTGTGAGTTGTGTTTTGAGGGTCTGGTTCATTCTCTCTACTTTCCCTGAGGAAGGGGGATGCCAAGGAGTGTGGAAGTCCCAGTCTATCCCCACCGCACGCATTACACCCTGCAGCACTGTCGAAGTAAAGTGGCTTCCCTGGTCGGAATCTACCGCTCGGGGGACCCCAAACCTCGGAACAATCTGTTCTAGTAGAATCTTGGATACCTGACTCGCGACCGCAGTGGCGGTGGGGAAGGCTTCTACCCATCCCGTTAAGTGATCCACCATTACCAGGAGATATTTCAGTCGTCCGATCGGGGGAAGTTCAGTATAGTCAATCTGGATATACTCGAAGGGCCGGTATGCAGGGGCCCGGCCCCCTCCCCTAGTCTGTCGTAACCCCCTTTTGTTCACCTTCCGGCATATCAGGCAGTCCTGCGTGACCTGTTGGGCCACCGTATGGACCCCTGGGTGGGCATATTGCCGCAGGAAGGCATCGCACAACGCTTGGGTTCCCCAATGACTTCCCTGGTGTAGCTGGGTCAGAACTTCCCTGGTTAGGGATCGGTTAAATAACTGACGTCCATCTGGTAGCAGCCACCTCCCTTCCTCTCCCTTTTCCCCTCTGATCATCCTGAGCTCTTCCTCCTCTTTTTCTGTGAACACTGGCACTTCTTGTATCTCCGATACCTGTGGTATCCACGCCAAACAGTCGACCAGGTCCCCCTCCATCCCTGCTATTCTAGCCTGTTCATCTGCTAAGCGATTCCCCGTGGCTTCTGGGCCAACCCCTTTTTGATGCCCTCTAATGTGGACTACTGCTATCTCCCGTGGTTTTAACAGATCTTCCAAAATCTTAACAACTAGTTCCTCATGTACCAACTCCTTGCCGCGGCTGTTAATCATGCCTCGCTCTTTCCAGATCTTTCCAAAGGTATGTACCACCCCATAAGCGTATTTTGAATCTGTGTATATAGTCCCTACTGATCCTTCCAGGCTGGTCAGGGCGCGGTGGAGGGCATACAACTCGCAAGTCTGTGCCCACCACGAAGGGGGCAACCGCCCCCGTTCCTCTACCTTCCATCCCTCTTCGTTAATTATGGCATACCCGTTATGCCTCTTGCCCTCCACCATCCTAGAGGACCCATCAATGTACCACCTCTGTCCCGTGTGCAAGGGTTGATCTCGTAGATCCTCCCGCACCTTACTTTGTAATTCTACTATGTCCACACACAGATGTTCAAGGGTCCCCTCCGCCTCCCCTCCCAGGAATTCCGCTGGATTCTGACACGTGCTAAGTTCTAGTTTCAGGTCATCTCGATCTAGTAATATCGCTTCATATTTCAAGATCCTCGAGTCTGTTAACCAGCGGCCCGCTTTTTGGTTTAAAATTGTCCTCACCTGGTGTGGGGTAACTACCGTGAGTGGCGCCCCAAAGGTCAGCTTTCTGCTCTCCTCTACCAATTTTGCCGTGGCTGCTACCGCTTGGACACATTCGGGCCACCCTCGGGATATGGGATCCAGAATCTTTGACAGGAAGGCCACCGGTTTCCTGTGTCCTCCCCATTCCTGGGTCAGTACCCCGAAGGCTGTGCCCTGTTTTGCATTGGTGAACAATAAAAAGGTCTTATCATAATCCGGTAAACTCAGGACTGGGGCAGTCACTAGTTTTTGTTTCAGGCTGGTAATCAAATCTTCCCCCTCCCTATCCCACCAGATTTTATCCGGGGCCCCTTCAACCAGGCGTAAATACAGTTCCTTCGTCAGGGGGGCATAATTATCTATCCAGAGTCTGCAATATCCGAGTAAACCCAGAAATTTCCTGAGTTCTCGTTTCGTTCTAGGGAGTCCTAATCCTACAATTCCCCTGATTCTTTCAGGACTTATTTTACGCTGGCCACAGCTAATTAGATGCCCCAGATATCGAACTTCCCGTTCTGCATACTGTAACTTTTTCTGACTCACTCTTAGCCCCTGTTCCGCGAGAAAGTTAAGCAGGGCATTGGTCCCAGTTTGAACTTGCCGGTCGGAGGGCCCCGAAAGTAAAAGATCATCTACATACTGTATCAATTTTAAGTCTGGGGGTAAAACTAGGCTCTCTAAGACCTGTTCCAAAATCTGCCCGAATAGGTTCGGAGATTCCGTAAAGCCTTGTGGAAGAACCGTCCACCGGTATTGTTGTTTTCTTCCCGTGTCCGGGTCTTCCCATTCAAAGGCGAACAGGTCTCGGCTATCTGGGTCAAGGGGACATGCCCAGAAGGCGTCCTTTAAGTCCACCACACTGAACCAGCTGTGGTCTGGCGGAATCCGCCCTAGGATGGTGTAGGGGTTAGGGACTACCGGGTGACGGATTTGTACAATTTTATTTATTTCTCTTAAGTCCTGGACCATCCTGTAGTTACCATCAGGTTTCCGGACAGGCAGAATGGGGGAATTATACTGGGACATACAGGGCTCTATCAACCCATCTGAAATTAACTCCCGTACCACCCCGCTGAGTCCCCGGCGCCCCTCCCAGGAGATCGGGTACTGTCGGACTCGTACCTCCGGGCTTCCTGCCTTTAGGGTAACTTTTATGGGGGTCACCGATAGTCTTCCACGATTACCCTTGGCCGTCCACACTTTGGGGTTTATTTGTTCCATTTGCTGTTCATCTAGGTAAGCCATAGAGATCAGCAATTCTTCATTCTCTCCCACACTAATTTGAATCCCAAATTTTACTATTAAGTCTCGGCCCATCAGTCCGTAAGATAGATGGGGCAGGTGAAGGAGTTCTGCCGTGACCCTCTCGCCCTCCCATTCAATTTCTAAAGGAGTGAAAAGCCGGGCCTGGAAAACCCCCCCTTTTACCCCTGAAATGTTAAGCGAACGAGTTTGGTAATTACTCCCTTCGGGATGAATGGGAATTGCAGACCTCCCGGCGCCTGTATCTACTAAAAACGTTACCTCCTCCCTTTTCTGGCCCACCCTCAAGTTTACCAGGGGTTCTTGGTAGGCCCTTATTTCGAGTGCCCCCCGGTCTCCCTAGTCTACCGAGTACTCCATCTCATAGATCCCCTCTCGCTCCTCCCTTAAGTCTGGGCATTCCCTTTTAAAATGTCCCAATCGGCCGCAATGGTAACACCCGGCCGGTCGCAGTCGTCCGTTTCCATAGGGTCGTCCACGGCCCCGGCCGCGGTTTTCCCTCCCTCCGTTATGCCAACCCCCTCTAGACCGTCCTCTACCTTCCGTTCGTCCTTCTTCTACCATTCCTGTGGATTTGCAAACTTCCCTTACAGCGGCTACCATCATCTTGGCTTTTTGTTTCTCTCTTACCACGTCCCTCTGAACAAACACTCTCTGCGCTTCATGCAACAGATCCCCAATATCTTTCCCACTCCAGTCCTCAATTTTCTGCAGTTTCTTTTGTATGTCTGGCCAGGATTTGGTGACAAAGTGGACTTTCAACATTCCTCGCCCTATTTCCCCATCTGGATCGAGGCTGGAGTATTTCCGGACCGATTCCCTAAGTCTATCCAGGAACGCACTGGGTGACTCATCTTTACCTTGGGAAACCTCGAAAGCTTTACTTAGATTCTGTTGTTTGGGGACACAGGTCTGTATTCCCCTAATTATCAAATTCCGGAGATCGGACATATGAGTTCTCCCAATCTGGGTATTATGGTCCCAATCTGGGTCTTGGAGGGGATATTCCTCCTCGCCCTGGACCCCCTGTTGGTGTTCGCGGTCCCAAATTTCCATAGCCTTCTTCCTGATCATACCCCTCTCATCATAATTAAATAATACTCTCATCATGGCCTCCAACTCCTGCCATGAATACAAGTTAGGACCCAGGAATTGGTCAAGTTGAGCTGCCACCGCCTCGGGGTCCTCTAATAAAGGTGGCAGCTCTTTCCTGAATTGCCTGATATCCCCGGTATTTAAAGGGACTATCACATATCCCGTATCTCCCCCCCCAAAGGGGACCTCTCGAAGGGGTTTCATTTTAACCACTTCTTGGGGTTTTTTGTTCTCAACCTGCTGCCTGGCCTCTTTTTGTTCCCTAGTTTTACTTCTAGTACTAGGTCCCGAGGGCTCTGACTCCGACAGTGAGGAAGTCTTAGATGCTGATGGCCCGGGGTCTTCCCTGGAAGGGCCGGGGGTGTCTCTTTGTCCATCTGTGGTGTCTCCCTTGGGTTTGTCGCGGGACCCGTCGTAGGGTGGGGGCGAGTGGGGTCTAGGGGCCGGCGGGGGTGGCAAAACGTCCAATACTTCCCACGGACGGGACTGACTACGACGGGACTGACTACCCTGATGGGGGGACATGGCAAACACGTTTAACGGCGGAGAGGTATTCAGGGGACCGGATCCCTCCCAACAAGCTGCATATTTTATCTCTTCAGGGTTTGGCTTTGACCTTCCATTTACACACAAGTTTAACAGTTGACATACCCAATCTTCGTCCGAACCGTATTTTGGCCAGAACACGGTCGGTGGTCGGATTGGTTCCTTAGTCCAAATAAAACAACAATACTTAATCATTACTTTCCGATTGAGGCCCCGGGTTTTCTCAGAATCTTCCCAATTACTTAATTTTATTCCCAACGGACTATCCGGCGGTATGCCGTTTGACCCCTTTGCCTTACTTCTCCTTCCGTCTCTCGTCTTAGACGGTTTTCCTCCCATAATAGGTCACCTCGTCCTCTTGGGTTGCTTCCAAACCCTCAAACAGAACTGTCCTATTATGTGGTCAAACAAGGAAGAAACCACTCTCAACTTCTAACCGTAATTTTGTCCTTGGAGAGTAATTCTCTTACCTTGCCCCGTGCACGGAGTTGTCTGACCTTTATTCCTGTACGTCCCTTCGTCCGTTAAACCTAAACACAATTTGAGCTGAAAAACCCGGGGCAGTGAATCAGACCCCGAGAGCAGCCAGTGGTTCTTACTTTATCTTTAGTTTGAGCCCAATTAGAAGTTTTTTTTTCTTTGTCTCGCTCGTGGTCGGGTTCTGAACTCAGTAATTCTGTGTAAATATACACGGTGACGCGTCTGGTTATTACTGAGATCAATTCCCTAGTCCAAGCGAGAGGGCCGGGTATATAAGCTATCCCGGACGAGCCCCCAAATTGTTAGTTTCGTTACCGGCCGTATCCGCCAGATACCCGCTAGCGTGGCAGCCACCAGACAACTCTTGGTTTCGTTGACACCGTTAGGTTTCCACCAGTCGAGTTCGGAGCGCCAGGGGCAAATTCCCCAGCCAGTAGCCCTCCCGATATATTCCCCTTTTCTCCCGATTGTAGACTTAGACGACCACGGGCTGTCTCGTTCGATCACAGTTTATTATACAATCTTGCAAGATCGGGTGGGCTGGTGCGCACACCTTACATAGATTTGCAGCACATTTTATACTGTTTTTTTTTAACATTGTGATGGCTTGTATTGTGTTATTCCCCCTTATTTGGCAGTTAACCTTGTTAACTTTAAACACTGTAATGGCTTGTATTGTGTTATTCCCCCTTATTTGGCTGTTAACCTTGTTAACTTTAAACACTGTAATGGCTTGTATTGTGTTATTCCCCCTTATCTGGCTTTAAACACTGTAAATGGCTTGTACTGTGTCATTCCTTCAATTAACACTCTCTCAACTCCCATTCTGCGCTTAATCTCATCACTGCGGTTATCTGTCCCGTGCAACCCAGTCAACTGTCTGTCATGTGCCTCCCCCTTTCTGTATGCTGCTGAACTCGTTACTGTTAGCTCTTGCAGCCTTAAAAATTACATTACTTCTCACAAGATGGCTGCGGATGTGAATTCTGAGAATGTAATTCAATGAGTTGCTGTGTGGACTAAACTCAGTCCCAAAAAAGACCATGAAATGCTACACCTGGAGGCTTTCAAGGAACTTCAGACAGAGAAGAGGAAGAGATGCAATGCAAAAACTGAACTATTATCTCCTGTGGTTGGAGGTAATGAAAGCTGATTACCACCTCAGCAGAAATCATGGAGGGGGAGGGGAGGGTGGTGATTCTCCCAAAGGTGTTGAATTGGTGGGAAAACTGTTCTAGGTTACAGCTGTTTTCTCAGTTCAACTTCATACTCAAATCTCCCCACTCTGGACACTGCAGAGGTCCCAATCGTGAATCTTATTAAAAACCCAGGGGGAGCAGGGCTTATTCACGCCAGAGTCGGATTGTTCTGGAACTCTGCACGTGTGCAGTGGTCCCGATCTGTCAGTCTCCCCATTTGCTGGACAGCACAATCGCTGGCCAGCCCAGGACCACCGCAGTACTGCCCCTCCAGTCTCTACCCCCCACCACCCTCCCCATGGCCTGATCATTGCTCCCACAACAATTCCTAGGCCAGCCCTGACTCCCCCCCGCAGCCCCAGAACTCCCCGATGTCCAACAGCCATCCCCTCCCCCCACCCCCCACCCGCACCCAGTAGTGGCAATCTCCCTGTCCCCCCCCCACCCGGCAGAACCCCCACCCAGGGTCATACCCACACCCTCCTTGCTGCCAGGAGGGCCCCTGCCCACCAATCATTGCCCTCCTTCCATTTCAGGCCGATTGCGATGCAGAGTGGCAGCGGGACCCTCCACTCCCACCAATCACCCTGAGGCCCCACCCACTGTGAGCCACACTCCTTGGCACTACCTGATGCCTGGTGGGCGGTGCCAAGATGCCCCCTGCCCATGGGCACTTTGCCTCTTGTACTGTTATGCAATCATGCCATCACATCTTCCTAAAGTGCAGCACCCAGAACTGGACATAGTACTCCAGTTGAGGCCGAACTAGCAACTTTGACAAGTTAAAAATGACCTCCTTGTTCTTATACTCTATGTCCCTATTATTAAAACTCAGGATACTACAGGCAGTCCCTGACTTTATTATGTTCAGCACTTACAGCATTTATAAACTGACACCCTTTCATCTTTACAACATCAATGTTGACTTTATGGTACCACACCAGTGAACTGTTGGCCTTTGCCGATTGATATGTTCCTTTATGTTCTACCTTTCACAACTTCTGGAAGAGCAAATTGCTTCTCAGGTACAGTAAATAAGTGTATTTGAAGGTGTAAGCATTATTATATCATGGGAAATACATGAATGTAAAGCAATTATATAGATGCAAGATCCCATAAACATAATACTACTCAGTGAATACAGTATTGCTCCTTGGTTTATGATCCAATCCCCAAATTTTAACATTGTTCTCATGGGAAAACCGGTTCCAACTTACATAGGCTTTACGAACAAATTTTGTTGCAAGTCTGAGGACTGCCTTATTGTTAATCACTCTCTTAACCTGTCATCTTTTATTGACTAATGCACATAAACACCCATATCCCTCGACTCCCGTGCCCATTTGAGAGTTGTATCTCCTATTTTGTACTGTCTCTCCATATTCTTTCTCCCAAAACGAATTGCCTCACGTTTCTCTGCATTGAACTTCAGTTGCCACACAACACTTATTCCACCAACTTGTCTATGTCCTTTTGAAGTTGTACTCTGCTGCTCTCCCAGTTCACCATGCTTTTGAATTTTGTGTCATCTGCAAACTTTGAAACTGTGCCCTCAATACCAAAATCAAGGTCATTAATGTGTATCAGAAAAAGCAAGGTTCCCAGCATTGAACCCTGGGGAACTCCACTACAAGCCTTCCTCCAGACCAAAAAAAATCCATTAATTACTACTCTGTTCCATGCCACAATTATTTTACTTCACAGCATAATTTCCTACCTATCTTTGTGACATCCACAAATTTAGCAATTTGATCCCTTTACTGAGACATTCATATAAATGGCCAAAAGCTGAGGCTCCAGTGCTGATCCCTGTGGCGCTCCATTCATTGCATGCTGCCAACCCATTTATGCCTGCCCTGTCTCCTGTTAGTTAAACAACCCTTGATCCATGCTGATATGTTATCCCTATATCATGAAATCCTATTCTGTGTAGCAACTGATATGGCACCTTGCCAAATGACATCTGGAAAGGTAAGTCCACCACATTTGCAGGTCTCCTTTTATCCATGTCGCTTGTTATTTCCTCAAAGACTATAATAAATGAAGCATGATTTCTCTTTCACAAAACCATGTTAACTCTGCTTGATCAAATTGAGATTCTCTAATTGCCCTATTGAAACCTCTTTAATAATAGATTCCAGCACCTTCCCTATGACACATGTTGAATTTGAGTTTTTTTGAGTAACAGAAAAGGTTGTTGAGGGTCATGCCATTGTTTTAGCACACATGGACATCCAAATGGTATTTAACAAAATACCATATTCCTGGCTTTTCAACACAGTTGACACTTATGAAATAAATGGGATAGTGGCAGCATGAATATGAAGTTGACTGAGTGACAAGAAACAGAGAGTAGGTGAAAAATCGTTTTTCAAACAGGATTTACAGTGGAGTTCCCCAGGAGTCGGTGTTAGGACCACTGTTTATCTTAATCCATATTAATGAATTACCTTGGTGTACTTGACACAATTTCAAAATTTGCCAGCTAGCATAAAACCTGGAGGTATTTTGAACTATGAGGAAGACAGTCTTAGATTTCAGAGGAAGAACAGGCTGGTGGAATGGATGGACAAGTGGCAGCTGAAATTTATTGTAAAGAGTGAAATGATTCAATTTGATGGGAGGAAAGATGAGAGGCAATATAAACTAAAAAGTGTAATTGTAAAGTGGATGCAAAAGCAGTGAGATCTGAGTGTACATGTGCAAAAATCATTGATTGTGACAGGGTTTCCTGGTTAGTTTAAAGCTTATTTATTAGTGTCACAAGTAGGTTTACATTAACACTGCAATGAAGTGACTGTGAAAGGAAATAGTAAAGCATTAAATATCCTGGGATATTTAAATAAGATCTTATCGTACAAAAGCAAGAACGTTATGATGAACCTGTATAAAAATCCGGTTCAACGTCAACTGGTGTACTCTGTCCAATTCTGGACACCAGACTTTAGGAAGGATGTGTAAGTGTTATAGACGGTGCATAAAAGATTCGGGAGAATGGTATCTGGGATGTGGCATTTTAGCTGCAAGTGGATTGGAAAAGCTAAGGGCTGTTCTCCTTGGAGAAAAGAATATTAAGTCTTTATAAGAGATTTCCAAAATCATGAGGGATGTAACGGAGCAGACAGAGGGAGAAAAAGAGAAATCAGGAATTTCCAGTTCAGAATGGCTAATTCAATCCATTAACTGTGAACTATGTACACAGATGCTGCTATACCTACTGAGCATTTTCATCAGTTCCAATTTCCAAGTGCCAGCTTTCCAGAATTATCGAGAATTTATTCTGAAACTTTAACTGCTTTCCAGGAGTGTCCATTGGCATTTGAATTAATAAAGCTTTTCATCCTGATAGCACTGAAGCAGCAACATGGAGACACAAGAGACTGAGGGAACAAACAAGAATTCGCACAGAGGCCACACGCTGCTGCGATCTGGGTGGAGTGGGCGGAGCCTTGCTCAGTGGGCGGGGCGGGGCTAGGGTTAGATGGGCGGGGCCAAAGAGTGGGCGGTGCCTCTCGTGAGAGTGGGCGGGATCTTCTCCCTAGAGTGGGTGGGGTCTTTTCGTGACAAATGGGCGGGGTCTTCTGAGAGCGGGCCGGGTCTTCTCAGGGGAGTGGGCGGAGTCTATATCGATGGGCGAGGCCGGGATGAGATGGGCGGAGCGGTGGGAGTGGGCGGAGTGTCTCTCGAAGGGCGAGGACGGGGTGAGATGGGCGATGTCGACCTCGATGAGCGGGGGGGCGGGGCTACTCGTGGGAGTAGGCGGGTCTGGCTCGATGGGCGTGGCCTGCCTCAGTCAGTGTGATGATGATGGCGGCGGAATTAGTGCGGGACACGGCCACTTCCTCTAGTTTCCAACATTACCGGCTCCGTCACCTCCACCTGGAGCTGCGGGTGGATTTCGAGCGGAGGCAGCTGCAGGGTCGGGCGGTTTTGGAGCTGTGCTGCCTGGGGACCGGGGAGCGGGAGCTCCGCCTGGACACTCACTCCAGCCTGAGTGTGCAGGCGGTGACTGTGCGCTGTGCCGGGGGAGATGCCCAGCCGGTGCCCTTCCAAACCCAGCCCTTCAGCAGCTATGGAGACACCCTGGTGTTGAGCTTAGCCAGCCCGAGCGGCGATGGGCAGCAGCTGAAGCTGGACATCCAGTACACGGCTACCGATGGACCCGGGGTGAGTTGTTCCTGTTTTAAATTGGGATTTCCCCAGAGTTAAACTATCATTAAACGCAGATTAATGTTGTTTGTTCAACCTGGGTACTCATTAGTGGGGTGAGAGGGTGATTTTGGGTAGATGGATTGAAGATACAAATCAGACTTGAACAATCTAGAGGAGCTGAATGGCCTCTTCCTGTGAATCAGCAACTTTGATTTATTAGGGCAGCCTTTGAACTGAGCAAACTAAATCCCTTCATTAGAGATCTCTGAAAGGCCAGAGTTTAAGTTTATTAATTAGTGTCACAAGTAGACTTACATTAACATTGTAATGAAGTTATTGTGAAAACCCCCTAGTTGCCACACTCCAGTGCCTATTCGGGTACCCTGAGGGGGAATTTAGCATGGCTAATGCATCTAACCAGCATGTCGTTTGGGCTTTGGGAGAAAACTGGAGTACCTGGAGGAAACCCACTGAGACATGGGGAGAATGTGTAGACTCTGCAAAGACTTTGACCCAATCAGGGAATCGAACCTGGGTCCCTGGTGCTATTAGGCAGCAGTGCTAACCTTTGTGCCACTGAGAGTTAAGGAGAGAATTTGGTACAGGCAAGGTCCTTCGGAGATTTGAGTTTTGATGAGAGTTGCAAAAATAAATGTTTTAAGAGGTGGATGGATTTAAGGAGATCGGAGCTGATGTCCATTTAAAAATAAGTTTCTCAAAACTAATTAAACTGGATACATCGCTTACATTAGAATATTTAAGCACTTAAAATTGTGATCTAATTTGCTTTATCTAGTCTAAATATTCTACAGAGATATCTTACTATATGTTTGAATTTTAATGGTTTGGAGGAGACATAAAGGAAGATAATTGCAGGGCTTTGGGGAAAGGACCAGTGATGCGAATGAAACATATTGCTGTGATGTTGTGGCTTAGGCACATCCCAGTTACAGGTGCTTTTCCAATGGCAATGCTACACACCAGGTGACATGTTGATGGTATTTCAATTCAGTTCGACTTATAAATAGAACAGGTTGGTGAAATTGAAACTCTGAAATACTTAGCTGTGTAGGGTGTGTCATGAAAGATTACACCTGAAGCCATGCAGATGCCACTGAGGCTAGCCGTACCCAAGTAATAATGAAGCATTCAACCGCTGAACCTCAGTCTTTCGGCTGAATGTTTTCACATCTCTACATCGATACTTATTAAATCATGGCCCTATAATGTCCCTTTAACAAGTCATTAGTGAATTTTACATTTAGAAATGTCAATGTAAGGAGCTGGATGGAAGGGAGATTTAAAGATATTATGTGGAAAATAAAACTATTGAATACCATTGGTCTGCAAATGACAGTGGTGCAATAACTGAGTTTCCATTATATCTTTGTCTCTGCACGTATTTGAATTAAATTATCTACTGTGGAGCAGAGAATGTTGAGGTAATTTAGTTGAGATCCTTTATATCAGTCTGTAGTTTGATTGGGAATCAGTGATGAGTTATCCACTTAAAATTGTCACTAAGATTAAATTGAGAGTAATTTTTTGTGTTGTCATGATGTCTGGTCAAAGGGACTGGTCAAGGCAGAAACTATTTTAAGGCACAATTGGATAAATATTTGAAATAAGAAGATATACTGGGAAAGGGCTGGGCAATGGTTTTTAATTGCTCCAGCAAAGAGCTGGCACAGATTCAAAGGGCCAAACAGCTTCATTTTGTGCTGTAAATCTTCTAATGGTGTATGCAATAAATAATTTAGAACCATGTTTCATAATTATTTTCTGTTATGCTATTCAAACAGATTTTAAACACTGCTTTGGTCTGGAGTAACCTATTCATTGTGGCTTGAATGATTTGTCAGCATTTTATTTAACTTTCATTGTCATGTGTCTTGCACAAGATGCTGATATGTTTCTTTTTAAAAACCCTTGGGTTTGGGTGCAGAAGCCACTTAAGTGTAAGGCATCGCTAATAAATATTATATCTTTGTAATTCTTCCTAGTGCTAAATATATTGATCCTATGCTAGAAATATATATTCTCAAACCTAACTCTCAACTTCTGATCAGTTTATATTGAATGCAGATGCAAAGTTCGCCATGGTGTTTTAGGTCTTGTCTTTTTTTAAAAAAAACTGTCATGTTAAATTTGGTTCAAGATTCATGCATCAAGTAATATGTTACTTTTTTTTTGATACCTTGTAAAAGTGTAGTAATCACTTTCCCCAAGTTCAAACATGTTGCATGTCGTAGCAATCCATAGCTTCATATAGCTGTATTCAATCTAAATGATTCAGAAAACACTGGCGCTTTGAAAATTGACATTAGAAAATATCAATGCAAATGAATAGCTTTTTAAACATGGAATGAGAAGAGGAACACTCAATTCAACAACTCTGCTCCTTCCCCAAACCACGTACAGTTTATCCTGTCATGGTCTCCACTTCATCTATTTAATCACTTCAGAGGAAAAGTTGTATGTAAGTCTCAAAAGTTGTAAGTGAAAAGCGTAGACTGATTACTGAAGTCCAAGTATCAGGTATGTTGGTATGAATTTCCATCCATTTAGTGACGTCATTAATCAATTTATTTAATGGCATCATAGAGAAATCTCAAAAATCATTGAATATTTACATGTAAGTACTGTAATGGCACACCAATGGAGCCTTTTTATTGAGCTTTTATGCAAGTTTGAAACTGGACCAAATTTGGAAATTTTATGGTGTTGAAATGTTTTTGACTTTTAATGGTTAGCCAAATTAATGTGAACATACAGCTTCTGGTGCTATTACACTTGTAATAGCTGCTTAGAAGGACAGACAGTACAAGAGAAATTCCCCTGATTAATGGCATGGGAACTATGTGCAGATCACAGATGATATCAAATGGAATGTATTTTACATTGCTTCAGAAGCACTGTATTCTAAATGTAAAGAATCTACACCCTTTTGAAACAAACTGTTTTGTGGGTCGTTATGCAAACCCAAGAGGAAGTGAACTGTTTTTGAATATCATTTCATTAATCAGGAGCAGTGTGTTGAGCTGAAGACTTTTTAAAAAAATGTCCAGATTGAGTAGATTTACAGTAGTGGTTCAGGCCTTGAAGTTAACATTGATCCATCAACTGGATTTTATTGGTGACTGACTGTTAGGCAGACGTTAGGCAACTTGGCAGTCTTTGATTGGGGAAGGAAAGGAAATCTCCAGGATACAATGGATCCAAAATGTAATCATTTGGAAAAACCATAGTGGAAATTGAAAAGGAAAAGATTTGGAATTTTGAAACTTAGAATCCCTACAGTACAAAAAGAGGCCATTTGGCCCATCGAGTCTGCACCGACCACAATCCCACCCAGGCCCTACCCCCTATCTCTACATATTTACCCACTAATCCCTCTAACCTATACATCTCAGGACTCTAAGGGCAATTTTAGTATGGCCAATCAACCTAACCCGCACATTTTTGGACTTTGGGAGGAAACCGGAGCACCCGAAGGAAACCCACGCAGAAACGAGGAGAATGTGCAAACTCCACACAGACAGTGACCTAAGCCGGGAATCGAACCCAGGTACCTGGAGCTGTGAAGCAGAAGTGCTGACCACTGTGCTACCGTGCCGCCCAGCACCTTTTGCAATATCGAGATGTCCCAAAGCACTTTCTAGCTAATTAAGTACTTTTGAAATGGGGCTATTATGTGGTTATTTTAATTGTTGCTATACAGAAATAGCCAGAAACAATGTTGCTAAACTATCTTTAAAATCATTACATGATCAGTCTACATGAAAAACTATGAGTTCCCTAATTTTGTATCTTAAACCTGTATACCTCACAATTGAGAGCTGTTTTGATGCGATGCATTTGGGTCATTTTCTAGAGCTCCATAGCGTCAGTCAAGTGTGATAAGGATCAGCCTGAATGAATATGGGTAACAGAATAAAATGATGTTTCCCCATTTGGTCTTCATTCTCTGCCAGTTCTACTCCTGCCCCGCACAAAAACTGAACTGTATGCATCTTGCCATTTTGCTAAATTTTTTTTCAATGTAAAGTTTAATTTATTGTTTTACCTTTTGCTACTCCAGATTTCCTGGCTTCATCCAGTACAGACAGCCAACAAAGAGAAACCTTTTCTGTATACATCTGGCTTTCCGGTACTCAATAGGTCTCTCTTTCCCTCCTTCCACACTCCGAGCAGCAAGAGCACGTACTCTGCTGCCATACAGGTAAAATGCTACAACCCTGCATGAATACCGCCTGTCATTGTGCTCTTTTTGGTAGGTTGTTTGGTTGGACCCTGAACAGACAGCAGGAAAAGTAAAGCCGTACCTCTTCACCCAAGGCCAGGCTGTCCTAAACAGGTCCTTCTTCCCTTGTTTCGATACTCCTGCAGTTAAGAGTACTTACTCTGCCTCTATTAAGGTAAGGCCAATGATGTTCTTTCCTGTAAACTTAACATAACTAAGGTAATGAGCGTTGAAAACTGCAGACACTATGAAGTATGCTCATACAAAATTATCATAGATCATTTTGAAATTATTCTGAAGCCATGTGCATGATCTTCAAATGAAGAATATTGAATGACTGTACTTTAAAGGACTGGAATTTGACATAGGGTGGCATGGAGGCACAATGGTTAGTGCTGCTGCCTGTCAGCACCAGGGACCCTGGTTCATTTCTGGCCTTGGGTGACTGTCTGAATTGTGTTTGCACATTCTCCACATGTCTGTGTGGGTTTCCTCCGGTTTCCTCCCAAAGTCCCAATATGTGCAAGTTAGATGGATTGGCCATGGTAAATGCACAGGTTATGGGGATAGGGTGGGGTGGGGGGAACTGGGTAAGATAGAGTCAGTGCAGACTTAATGGGCTGAATGGCCTCCTCCTTCATTGTAAGGATTTTGTGACTGCTTAAGAGATGTGATTGATGATTATTTTAATCCTTGTACCTTTTCAATATTTGAAGATGACTTTATCTGAAAACTACATGTTTCTAAATGTTTTAAATTGGATTTATTTGCTCAAGTCACTTTTTAAATTCACAGTTTTGATGCTGATGTCTGAGGCATACAATGCAATATTTTCTCTAAGTGGTGTCACAGATGTGGTGCCATGATTTGGAATACTGTTCCGTTGTCTTCCATTGCTACCTTCATTTCTATTAGAGCAGGTACCATGATATTGAAGGGGGAGAGTCTAGATACAGTGCCTGCCTACACACCACCTCTGCAAAGCAATTTTTAAGATGGCAATGGGGAAATGATAAAGCAACTCCAAATATTTAAATTGGTCAATTGTTGTGGCAGATGTGAATTTGGTAATATGATGCAAAAATATGTTGGAATAAAAATGTTTCACAGATTCCATTAAATCAAGAGCACATGAATTAAGAAACGTCCAAGTAATCTAGGCAGAACAAGGATATATTTAGCTGTGTCTGGAATTTAAAATCCAGCAATTTTAAGACTGAACCAGATTTCAGCTGTATTTGCAGACTGATGCATAATTAACACAGGCCATTTCAAAGCACACAAGACAATTGGACAGTGGTTTCCTAGTTCCATATAGAGGGAAATCCAAGTATTCCCTCCCCAGCCAATAGGTAATCAACATTAATTTGTCTTGGCAGGACGTTCCTTTGGATTGATGCCTGCTATACAAAATATTAAAAATAACAAATACAACATCAACATAAAAGGTCAGACACTGCTCACCAATGCCAGATCTGGTCATTCTTTAGCTCGGTTGCTCCAAAACAACAATGACACTGTCATCTGCCTGACATTAAAGTTTAAAGTTTATTTATTAGTGTCACAAGTAGGCTTACATTAACACTGCAATGAAGTTACTGTGAAAATCCCCTGGTCGTCATACTCCAGCGCCTGTTTGGGTACACTGAGGGAAAATTTAGCATGACCAATGCACCAAATCGACACCGTCATCTGTCTGACATTATGACCGATTATTAAGTATATGCTCTCTCCACACAAAAAAAGACAACCTAATCTGACCAGTTAATGTTAAATCAGTCCTTGATTTTTGTTTCAATAAGTGTATGAGCTGAGAATGTTTCTCCAAATGTGAAACTTCTGGTGCTACTGTTTACTTGTTTTAGGTTCCTGAAGGATTCACAGCAGTTATGAGTGCAACCAAAAGGGAACATGATCAAAAGCAAAACATGTTCCACTTCAAAATGCATCACCCAATTCCTTCATATCTTGTTGCCTTAGCTGTTGGTGACATTGTCTCTGCAGAGATTGGACCAAGGTGAGTTCTTTCCCTTTACCCAGCTACTTCAAAGTGGCTTGAGATTAAAAGAATTGACCAATCATTTTTGTCTTGTTTTTGCCAGTTTACCACTTTAACATTGCTCAATTAGCTAGGCTAAATGTATGGGTTATGGGGATAGGGCCTGGGTCAGACTGTTTGGTACAGACTTGATGGGCTGAATGTCTTCCTTCTGCACTGTGTGATTCAATGACCTCTAAATTCCCATTGATTTTAAAAAATGTAAGAATTCTTTATGGTTTCAGCAAGTCCCTTGAGTGGTTATTTTATTAAAAGGCTTAAAACATTTCTGCATTTTAAATGAGTAAATTGTCAGATTACAATTTGGCATTTACTTGAAGAATAAAGTGAATTCTGAATATATTCCTTCCAGGTTGCTTTTATTTATGCGGGGTGATGCACAATATATTTCTGTAGGATGTTTTTTAAGGTACGACGAGGTAACTACCTGAGTGATTCTCCAGTTGGGGAATGTCCAGTTGTGGCAGACTGAGATATTGTCAAAAAAGCAATGTCATCTAATTTAGCTGTGCTGCCTCCGCACTTTCCCATACTGGTCACCAGCCTATAGTCATACTAGTCTGAAAATGTCTGACTTCAGAAACTAAACCAACTCAGCCTGTTTAGTACTTGGATGGGAGACCTCTTGAGAATAACAGATGCATTCGGCTGAGTTCCTTCTGTGCCCAAGTGGTTTAAATTGTAGAAACCCTACAGTGCAGAAGGAGACCACTTGGCCCATCGAGCCCACATCAACAACAGAGCATCCAGGCCATATCCCTGTAATCCCATGTATTTACCCTGCCAATCTCCCTAATCCACACATCCTGGACCTTATCCGTTTACAATCTATATAAATGATCTGCAAGCAGGGACAGAGTGCAACATAGCAAAATGTGCGGATGGTAGTAAATAAGCAGGAAATATTCAGGCAATGAAGGGGAGATAAAGATTTTACAGGCACATATAGATCGGAGGCTAGAAGAATGGGACAAAATTTGGCAGATGGAGTTTAATGTGGATAAGTGTGAGATGATCTATTTTGGCAGAAAAAATAAAAAGGCAAATTATTACCTCAATGGAAAGCAGATTCAAAATGCATCCAGGCAGAGGGATCTGGGTGTCTGTCCGTGAACCTCAAAGTCGGTGTGCAGGTATAGCACATAATAAAAAAGGCGACTGAGATAATGGTATTTGTTGCAAAAGGACTGAAGTACAACAGTAGAGAACTGTTGTTACAGTTATATAGGGTGTTGGTGAGGCCACATCAGGAGTATTATGTCCAGTTTTGGCCTCCTTATTTGAGGAAGGATGTGGTGGCTTTGGAAGCAGCTCAGAGGAGGTTCACCAGATTGATTCCAGTGATGAAGGGGTTGGCGAATGAGGAAAGATTAAACAGTTTGGGCTTGTACTCACTGGAGTTTCAAAGAATAAGAGGGGATCTGATCGAAGTGTATAAAATTTTAAAAGGGATTGATAAAGTAAACGTAGACCAAATGTTTCCTCTTATTGGGGAAATCTAGAACAAGAGGTCACAGGTATAGGTTACAAGGCGGCAGGTTTAAAACTGAGAGGAGGACCTACTCGCAGAGGGCGATGAATTTGTAGAATTCACTGCTCCAGAGCACTGGAGTCTGAATCATTGAATGGTTTGAGAAGAGCGATAGACATATTTCTAATAAAAAAGGGAAACAGAGATGGGAACAAGTGGGGAAGTGGATTTGAGACCAGGAAAACATCAGCCATAATCTGACTGGCTGAGCAGGCTCGAAGGGCTAAACTTGCCTAATTCTTCTCCGAATTCCGATGTCCCTATCCAGGGATACTAAGGGGCAATTTAGTATGGCCAATCCATCTAATCTATTCATTTTTGGACTGAAGATAGGTCACTGATGCGGTAACCTACAAACCTCTAGTGCAATGCTTTGAGATCCCTGATTTGAATTTCACCCTGGTAGTTGTTAAAATTGTCCTATGGCAGGCATGGGTGAGCTGAAACATTTTTTCCTTCGGCAGCATGGTAGTTCAGTGGTAACATCACTGCACTAGTAATCCAGAGAGGCTCTGGCTAACGTTCTGGCGACATGGATTCAAATCTCACCTTGGCAGCTGGTGGAATTCAATTGATTTGCCACTGTTCCTCCAGTGGCCTAGTGGTATACATCAGTGAACTTGTAATCCGCAAACCTAGGACAATGCTCTAGGGTTCCTGCCTTGAATTCCACCACAGTAGAAGGTAAAACTATCTTGTGGCAGGCATGGGTGAACTGGAACTTATGGCAGGGGATGTTATGGCAGCAGGTGGATGGGGAATGAGGAATGCAGGAACTCTTAAATGACTGCTATTCATTTTTTCTGGCATGCTGAGTGTGGGCTAAAGGCTGGAGAAAGTACTGAAGTGATTTCTGCCTGGGCTGAGGGAACATCAAGCTGCTAGGGATAACAAAATTCAGGGGAATATCACCACCTGCAAGTTCCCCTCCAAGTCCCACACATCCTCTATTAGAAGAGGTCATTGCCTGAGTAAGTAGTGTCCCATGATTGTAGGTCTTTGGAAGTGCTCACTAGATTGAGGACAAGTATTAGGGTAAGGTTGGCTAAAGTGTATCCACTCAGGAAGAGAAAGTTATTACTATATTTGAAGCAAGCACTGAACTCACCACATGGAGAAATATCATAGTATAATTTCAAAGCACTCAATTTGCAGATATCACAAAGCTGGCAGTTACAAAGAAAATGAGACCAGATATTCACCAACATGTACATGTACAGTCTGATCAAAGTCCAAGATGTGGATGTGCCGGTGTTGGACTGGGGTAAACACAGTAAAAAGTCTGACAACACCAGGTTTTAGTCCAACCGATTTATTTGATAGTAAACTCACAAGCTTTCGAGGGGACTCCCTCTTCGTCAGGTGAATGGAGAGTTCTGGCCTCGGACAGAGCATGTAAAGCACAGACAGTTTAGAGATTACTGATTTAGAATGTGAATCTTTACACCTAACCTGCTGTTCAAGTCCTAAAGTGGCTGACAATGTGTGTGGAAGGAGCACTGATCACAGGTTAAAGAGATGTGTATTTCTCCAGACAGCACAGAGAGTGAGGTTTTGCAAACCCAGGCAAGTCACGGGGGTTACAGATAGTGCGACATGAACCCAAGATCCCTGTTGAGACCATCCTCATGTGTGTGGAACTTGGCTATCAGTCTCTGCTCAGCGACTCTGCGCTGTTGTGTATCGTGAAGGCCGCCTTGGAGAACGCTTACCTGAAGGTCAGAGGCTGAATGCCCGTGACCACTGAAGTGTTCGCCAACCAGAAGGGAACAGTCCAAGAAGCAGTGGGAAAGGGACATTGAGCAGATCAGTAAACTGACTGCACCCTCTGTGGAACTTGTGGTTTGCATTAGATTTATTCCCAGAAGGAATGCACAAACGTTACAGGTGACAGGAATTCAAAAGCATTGACAGTAAAGTTCGTGCTGAATAGAGGTTGTTGTTGACGGGTTTGAGTAGTGAAAGGAGGACTATTCTGGAAGAAAAGAGGGCTATTACTGTACAGAAATCATAGTTTCTGCATCAGGTTCTGTTTGAGATTGTGCAACTTGTGCTTTGGTTCAGCAAATCCTCTCTTCATATCTGCTGCAGGATTATTTATACAACCACTAATAGTCAAGTATTTGCCATCAAGGTTCTGCACTTTGTGGAAACCTGTTGAGCAGCTCTCTTGTTAGTCATGGAGAAAGTAGCAAACTTTTATGTTTTGACATGGGGATTCTTTGACCGAATGGTGCACCAGAATTCTGGCTAATATTCTGGCTAAAGGTTCCAGTAAAGTCTTAATTCCAAAGTTTTTTTTTAAAGACTGTTCGTGTTCACAAGATCTAGCACATCAAGCTGCTAGGGATGACAAACTTTAGCGGAATACCACCATCTGCAAGTTCCCCTCCAAGTCACACACCATCCTAATTTAGAACTGTTAACTCACTTGTCAATGTAAAGTAACATTTATTTATTAGTCACAAGTAGGCTTACATTAACACTGCAATGAAGATACTGTGCAAATCCCCTAGTTGCCACACTCCAGAGCCTGTTTGGGTACACTGAAGGAAAATTTACCATGGCCAATCCACCTAATGTGCACATTTTGGACTGTGGGAGGAAACCCACGCAGGTATGGGAGAACATGCAGACTCCACATGCAGACACCAAGCCAGAAATTGAATCCGGCTTCTTGGCGTTGAGGCAACAGTGCTCGCCACAGTGGGTCAAAAGCTTGCCACACACACCCAAAGCCTATACCAAATGGATTGCAGCAGTTCACCACCGTCTTCTCTGGGACGATTAGGGATAGACAACAAATGCTTGCCATCATAGAGTCAGTGAAGACTGGTTTCCCTAATGCGATCAAGGTGTGTTCTGTGTCTAAATGCAAAGCTCTAGGGCTAATTAAGAGTAGGCAATTGTGGTCAGAGATAGACATGCTTTTTTTCCTCTGCATGACTACCTTCTCTGCCAATCCATTCTTGCCTTCTTAAATCTACACTGCACGCACATTGCTTCCTGTGTGCAACAGTAGGAATTCAGTTTCTGTGGAAACCTGAGTTTGTTTGATTCTATCTTTCTCCTGTGCTTCTTTTGCTTTCACCTTTCCCTTTCCCCTTGCCTTTCATACACCCATTTTTGTTCATGTTCTCTGTTTCACTTTTGCTCTTACCTTTTTACTTTTTCTCTTTCTGAAGGTGCTTTATAGCATTAGTACAGCTCTGAGTTGGCCGGATAGTCCCGTCTGGTTATTATCTGAATCATTTCCACAATGGGCCTCAATTGCTGACTTGATAATGTGACAGACAAAGTTCAAGTAAACAACAATTACTTCAGTTTAACCTGCATATTTAAATTTCAATGCATGCTCTCAACTCTTTGTCACAGTATGTAGTCAAAGATGGGTAAAATGGGATCTGGTTATCTTTAGTTCTGCCTTCTGGAGGATTGTTAATATTAAGCTCGGTATACTAAATAAAGTTTGCTTTCTTATGAATTATAATGTCTGTTATTGAGTAAGGGAGTGAAATAAAGTGCCTGGTTTTCATTGTCCCATTCTTAGTATTTGAGCATTAAGAGAATAATCTTATTTCTGGTGCAGGAGTTGTGTCTGGACTGAACCCAGTCTGTTAGAAGCTGCTAAAGAGGAATATGACGGTGTGGTTGAAGAGTTCTTGAAAGTTGGTGAGAAGCTCTTTGGTCCGTATGTGTGGGGAAGGTAAATCTGTCGTTCCACGATCTGTTTTGATAAAATAATCTTGTTCTGCCAATACACCTTGCTTCACATTCCTTTACATCGACGTTTAATGTTGGGAATTGCCTACACAAACATTGTATAATGGCAATTCCCATCTAAACAAATTGTTTGGTGCAGACTGTTAATAAAGCAACTGAAATACATTTAAAAATTTAACTGAAATTTCTAATGTGTAAAATAAGCTGTTTTTCTACTCTCTTGTGTGAGCATACCTTCTTCCTCCAAATCCACGCCTATTTGCCAACTCCAAGCTGCATGTACATTGACTAATGTGTGCATTAGCCCTTCTACATATGTAAGTTTGTTAATTTCACCATTTTCTCTGCATGTTTGTCTTTCTCTTGTACTTTCTCTCTCTCTCTCTCTCTCTCTCCTGTGCCCTCTCCTTAATAGGTTTTCTCTTATCTCTCAAAATCCTTCAATAATGAACCTTTGCTGCCTTGTCTTTCATTTTCTGTTAGAAGATAAGAACATAAGAAATAGGAGCAGGAGTAGGCCATCTAGCCCTTCAAGCCTGCCCCGCCATTCAATAAGATCATGGCTGATCTGAAGTGGCTCAGTTCCACCTTCCCGCTTTCTCCCCATAACCCTTAATCCCCTTGCCTACGAAAAACCTATCTACCTGCGTCTTAAATATATTTAGCGAGGTAGCCTCCATCACTTCAACGGGCAGAGAATTCGAGAGATTCACCACCCTTTGAGTGAAGAAGTTCCTCCTCAACTCCGTTCTAAACTGCCCCCCCCTTATCTTGAGGCTGTGCCCTCTAGTCCTGCTGTCCTTTCTGAGCAGGAAGAACCTCTCCACCTCTACCCTATCCATCCCTTTCATCATCTAATACGTCTCAATAAGATCCCCCCCTCATCCTTCTAAACTCTAACGAGTATAAGCCCAGTCTATTCAGCCTCTCTTCATAGCTCAACCCCCTCAACTCTGGTATCAGCCTAGTGAACCTCCTCTGCACTCCCTCCAAGGCCAAAATATCCTTGCGCAAGTGCAGCGACCAAAACTGCACACAGTACTCCAGCTGCAGCCTCACCAGTGCCCTGTACAGTTGCAGCAAGACTTCCTACTTTTATATTCAATCCCCCTCGCTATGAAGGCCAGCATCCCATTTGCCTTCCTGACCACCTGCTGCACCTGTAGGCTGGGTTTTTGCAACTCATGCACAAGGACCCCCAGGTCCCTCTGCACTGTAGCATGCTGCAGCTTTTCGCCCTGTAAGTAGTAGTCCTTCCTACTATTATTCCTACCAAAGTGGATAACCTCACACTTGCCAACATTGTATTCCATCTGCCAGGTCCTCGCCCACTCGCTCAGCCTGTCTAGATCCCTCTGCAGACTTTCTACACCCTCCGCACAATTTGCTGTTCCACTTATCTTTGTGTCATCAGCAAATTTCGACACCTGTTCCTCTTTTGTGCCTTTTTATAAAGGTGCTCTGTACATTAATCATACAACTATAATCTGAATGGCCCCCTGACTGACAAACAAATAAATGCATGTTTCACAATGATGCTGTGGATTTACCCATTGAATTTGTCTTGTTTTTACATACCTTTCACAATGTTATTTTTGAAGTCTCCGGTCTGTCTCAACAGCCTGGACTTTGGAAGTATTTAGTTTGCCTCACACCTGTACATTCTAAGCAAGTTTTGCAGCAAAAGATCCGTAAATGATTGTCAATTGTCATCAATGTTTGGCATAATGCCCTGATATTATGAAATTTTCAATTAATTGTAACTAATGGTAGTATCTAAAATAATTGGTATCCAGGAAAGATTATGAATTTAATCAAAGGGGACTATGGATGTCATAAACCCTGAAGATTAGATTGTGGGTTTAAACTCATTCCATGATCTGCTATTTTATTATGACATTGTTCAATGATTTATGATTTAACATCCTATTGCTCTGAAGAGCAATTAGTTTGTCTTAAATTTACTGTAAGAAGCCCCACAACACCAGGTTAAAGTGCAGCAGGTTTATTTGGTAGCAAAAGCCACCAGCTTTCAGAGCATTGCTCCTGATGAATAAACCTGCTGGACTTTAACCTGGTGTTGTGAGACTTCTTACTGTGTTTACCCCAGTCACCCACTGGCATCTCCACATCTTAAATTTACTGTGACAGAGGAGCAGGGTATATACTGTATACAAAGTCAGTTAATACATTAATTACGCTGTCTATTCATTTTACACATACACTTTGTAAAAGGCACAAATGGACTTAACTTTAAAATGCATGTTTAAACAATTTTATTTTTTAATGCTGGTTCTATTTGTTCATTACACTTCAGCTGGTACTGGTAAAAGTATTAGACAGTGTCTTTCTCTGCTACTTGCTTGATTCTTACTGTACGGGGCATTCAATCTGATTGCTGTTGGACTGTTTAAAGACCAGCAGTCAGTCAAATTAAAAGGGCATTTAGTGGAAGACAACTTTCAGCCAGGGTGCACACAAATTCTTTCAAATGTGCACTCAAAAGATTGTATGTCTTAGCAGTAACGCATGAATTGTTCTGAAGCAAATTTGTTACTTTTGCTACTGTGCTGAGCTAACTTGGGAGAACTGTTCCTGTCAGTGCTGACTGAGTTTTGAAAAAAAACAAATTTTTGGAAGTGGATAAATCATGTTAGCAATGAAGGATGGAACTAACCTGTCAGTTAGGTTCGAAAGGGCAAAGCTGAAGTTACACAACTCAGCACAGAAAGTAAAACAAAATTCTGGAGACGCTGGACTTCTGTGCTGAAAACACTTTGGCAAGTTGACCAGCATCTGTGGTGAGAGAGAAACTGAGATAATGAGTCCTGATGAAAGACAAACAATCGAAATGTCAACTGTGTTTTTCTCTCCACGGTGCTGCCCGATTTGCTAAGTGCCTGCAGCATTTTCTGTTTCTTTCTGTTTGCAGAGAAAGTAAGCTGGGAGTGACCCAGAAGAACTATCCCACCAATACGACCATTAACTCGATTTTAGTAAGAGATTACATTGTTTTTATCTTGCACACCCTGTTGAATAAACTGAGATTAGAAGATGAAAATGAAAGAGGCTGTGCCTCCATCATGAGTGTTAGGTTGCAGCTTACAATATATGGTTCTGCCTTTGATTAATCGCATCAGTTCTTACACGTTTTGAGATGCGATCCATTCCTACAACCAAATACAATGATTGACTCAAATCTCTACCTGTAGAACTAATAGTTGGTGATTGGTAGCGTATGCCATGAGTGAGGAAGAAACAAGTACCCCTGTATTGAGAGATAATAGAATGAAAAGACTGCAAGTGTTCAGGTGGGATGGTGTTTTTTTTTAAAGGAAAACTTTGATAACCCCAAGTTTCTTGTAATGTTCCAAGGTATGACCTCCTCTTCATGCCTCCGTCTTTTCCGTTTGGTGGGATGGAGAATCCCTGCCTTACATTTGTTACTCCCTGTCTGCTGGCAGGAGATCGGTCACTGGCTGATGTCATCATCCATGAGATTTCACACAGCTGGTTTGGGAATCTGGTCACAAATGCCAACTGGGGAGACTTCTGGCTTAATGAAGGTTTTACAATGTATGCACAACGGAGAATTACAACAGAACTTTACGGTATGCCTTCTGTAGAACGTACATTGTGATTTTGAATTCTAGTCTCCTAATTCTCATAGCTGAAAATATGATGAGATGCTCAATAATTAAGATGTTCTTTAGTTCATACCATTCAGGTATGTTGCTCAGTGAGGTATTAAACATAGTACAGTTTAAGCTGGTTAAATCTTGTGTCTCTTGAATAATGCATTTCATGTGGTTTAAAACATAAGTCTTTAAGTGTCGTGTTATTTTGAGTGTCATGTATGATTTTTGTTGAGCACCAGTTTTTTCACCAAAGCCAGTAAAGGGCATTGATTGTCTCCCAACCCATTAAGGAGATTTCCTTGTGTAAAATGTTGTTAATCGATAACAGACTCTCAAAAAAAGAATTGACCAGAAATTACTCATATCTCTACTTTGCAGAGCAGTTGAGAGGAGTTGGAACTCTGTCTCACAGCAGGTCATAGGACAGAGGAGTGTGTGAATAGATTTGTCTGCTTACCTAGTACTTTTAAAGGGCAGAAAACAAGGTTACTGATAGCTATAATTTTTTTTTGAATTAATTTTCAAGGGACATGGATGTCACTGGCTGGCCAGCATTATTGTCCATCCCGCATTGCCCTTATTCAGAGGGTAGTTGAGAGTCAACTACATTGCTGTGGCTCTGTGGTCACATGTAGGCCAGACCAAGTAAGGATGGAAGATTTACTTCCCTAAAGGACATTAGGGAACCTGGTGGGTTTTTCCGTCAATTGGCAATGGTTTTGTGGTTATCAGTAGATGCTTCATTCTAGATATTTTTTAATTGAATTCAAATTCCACCACTTGCCATGGTGGGATTTGAAAAGCAGGTCTCAAGAACATTATCTGAGTTTCTGGATTAATAGTCTAGCAATAATACCACTAGGTCATTGCTTCTCCTAATAATGTCACACTATATAGCCTAATGAAGGTAGGGTAGGACTAATGAACATGCTGTTATTACCTGTGGCACTCCAGGAGTGCCTTGTTGGAAGGCAACCTCATCGCTAAACAAAAGGATTGTTGTCTATTCCTATGTTTCTCTTGCCCCCTAAATCTATACCCCTGCCAAACTGGCAAATTGTCTGCTTTTAAAAATCCCAGTTTACTGTCTCAACACGGATGAGTTTTATTCATAGACAAGCTTTGTCTGTGCCTGTGGCTCGGATATTGTTACCAGAGTGCTATTTGATCTGTACGTTTTGCTTGTCATTTTATTTTTCAGGTGCAGCATATACTTCTCTCGAGGCTGCTACTGGGAGAGCCCTGCTTCGTCAACACATGGATAACACAGGGGAGGATCATCCGCTCAACAAATTGAAAGTCAAAATTGAACCAGGTGAGACCTTCAACGCTAGGGCTGGAATTTTACTGCCTTGCAAGGCTTGTAGAACAGAAATCTCCATTGGTTCGGGTGGGATTTTACGAACGCGCCCGAGCAAGGTCGCAAAATCCTGCCCTAGATCTGTACAGGCTGCTTTGGATTCACTTTTTGCTACCAGGTTAGTTTCAAAAGCCTATCTCGTTAGTAGATCCCAATCTTCTATAACTGTTACAAGTACATCTGACTCCACTTAAATGAATATTTCTACTAAGGGAACAGAAATTAAGATTGCATTTACTGTTGTTTTATTCCTATCTGCTAAAAAGTTCTGTTTTACTTAAATACGTGTTTTGTATAATCATTACATAGACTGAGCAGAATTGTTTATTTCTCACTGACATAGCCTGTTTCTCTTCCTCAAAAAGTTTTTAGTTTATTTCAGCTAGACATGCTGTTTCACTTTCAACTGCTTTATTAACCCCATTTTTTCCACCCCACCCCCTCCACGACCCCAGTGTGTTAACGTCTTCCCTCCTGCTTTATTTACATTCTGCACAAGAACGTGGATGCAATTTTGATTCCAGGAAAGGCTTTCCTATCAACTAGTCATCCCTTGTTGCACTGAAGTTCTCAACAAGAGTGTGAAGTCTTTGTGCCAACCCTGCATGTTAACCCTTTCAATATATCATTCCTTACGCCTGATACACTTGCAGCGTCCTTCACTCTCAGACTAGGGAAACAACACTCTATTCAGGCTTACATTATCACCTACAAAAATACACTATCTGTACCCTTGATTACAAAATTTTCCCCTAATGTAGCATCTATATTCTTGTAATTTGTCTGCCTGTCATTCCCCTGGCTAGTCTCTTGTTTTTTTTGGCTGCCATAATGTTCCTCAGGACCACCTACCTCTGAGTCAGTATTACTGTTCACCTTGTTCTCAACGCATCGTGGAATTTTTTGGCTGCTTTTCTGCAAAAGGATTGGTAAAATTGCTATTCGATACTTAATGTTAAAAGTAAATGTGTATTCTTAAGTTTTGTTTTGATTAAAAGCATCTAGGTAAAAGATGATTAATGTGTTATCATAGAATCGCTATATTGCAGAAGGAGGCCATTTGGCCCATTGAGTCTGCACTAATTCACCAGCAGAGCATCTTACCAAAGCCCATCCCCATCCTATCCCCATAACCCCATGCATTTACCCCGCTAATCCCCCTAATTTACACATTTTGGACACAAAGTGACAATTCAACATGGCTAATCCACCTAACCTACACTTATTTGGACAGTGGGAGAAAACCAGGGCATCTGAAGAAAACCCACGCAGCACGTGCAGACTCCATCCACAGGTAGTTACCCAAGATTGGAATTGAACCCAGATCCTTAGCACTGAGGCAGCAGTGCTAACCACTGTACCACCGTGCTGCTCCCTTATATGGAAGCTTTATTATTTAGCACAAGCTAAATAATTAGCCACTTGGTGACCTGTCTGGGTAATCAAAAAAATACTTAACGTCCATTGTGTTGGGAAAGAGATATAAGATGGGGATTGGAAACAAGCTGAGAGATGCTTTTGAAAATGGAAAAGTGCAGGTGGCTTTCAAGCAGCAAGGGGCTGCAAGAGGGAAGTTAGAAAATTAAAAAGCAAAATCACTATTTGAAATGAGGTGGCATAACCTGCTCATTATTAGGTTGTTAGGGAAATGTGTTTTCCTTTAATTTGAAATTAGTTTAGTTAAAATGTTTTAATTCATTGTATTTGTTCTTTTTAGGTATTGATCCTGATGACACATATAACGAAACTCCCTATGAGAAGGGCTACTGCTTCGTATCATATCTAGCTCACCTTGTGGGTGATCAGAACAAATTTGATGCTTTCCTTCGGGTAAGAACTCTTTATCAATAAAGATTTTCTTTTGCTTTTATGATGAATTGATTAATAGTCGCATGCTGGCCTCGTCTAGTTTAGACTATTTTGTATTTATTTATTAGTGTCACAAGTAAACTTGCATTAACACGGCAATGAAGTTACTGTGAAAATCCCCTGGTCACCAGATTCCGCTGCCTGTTCGGGTAAACTGAGGGAAAATTTAGCATGGCCAATGCACCTAACCAGCACATCTTTCAGACTAGGAAGAAAGTGGGGCACCAGGAGGAAACCCACACAAACACAGAACGTGCAAACTCCACAGTGACCCAGAACGGCAGTCGCGCCTGGGTCCCTGGTGCTGTGAGGCAGTAGTGTTAGAGTCAGACATGAAGCTGTGGCAGTGCTCCAAAAACTGCTCAGTCTTTCTCGAGCTTATTTCCGGTTGCTTTCCCCCTTTGAGCCCAGCTACAAAATCTTAAAAAATAATACTTTCTGCACTTCGTCGCTGAGCAAATATGCTGACATTAATGAAGGTGTTGAAAATCACCATTTAAAATTTAAGTATAAACCATTTAACTTAAGGTTCTGACTTCCTCTTAAATGATTGAATGTCTTCCTTTCATTTTCTTCCGGCAATCTCCTGTTGCTTGCTGATCGCAATTTGAGCTTTGAGGTATTATGCTGTGTCTCAAATTTGAAGTTGCAGCAAGAATTTTCTGAAGGATTTTCATTTGGTGAAATATGTATCGGGAGGACAGTTTTCCAGCTAATTCAGCTTTACTCAGATCTGACCTTTGTGTCAGGAGATTATGCATTGTTGTGGCAGTGTAGTAATTGAGCACGTAATGTAGCAAAGTACAAGGGAACTGTTGCATTGTTACAGGTGCTGCCATAGAATCCTACAGTGCAGAAGGAGGCCATTCAGCCCATCGAGTCTACACCAACCACAATTCCACCCAGGCCCCATGCATTTACCCTAGCTAGTCCTCCTGACACAAAGGAGCAATTTAACATGACCAAGTCATGTTAATTCGAATGCTCACATCTTTGGAATGTGGGGAGAAACTGGAGCACTCAGAGGAAATCCACACAGACACAGAATGTGCAAATTGCACATAGTGAGCCAAGCCAGGAATCGAACCCAGTCTTTGGCGCTGTGAAGCAGTAGTGCTAACCACTGTGCCACCATGCTGCCCTTCTGGAGAAATATAAATCAAGTTTTCCAGCTAGTTTCATGCTTCAGATGGGCATTAAAAATCATACAGTACTATTCAGAGAAGAGCACAGAATTTTTCCAGTGTTCTGGCTGACACTTGTCCCTCAAGCAGCACAATTGAAAATAAATTAACCAGCCATTCACTTCAATCTGCTCAGAGTTGCTTTTCTCTCTCTGTGGATTCCTATGGTTAATGTAGAAACATATCGAAATCTGGAAGGACATCCATCGATGAGCATACTTATTCAGATGTTTCCCAAGTCAAATGGACCTTGACAAACTTAAGGGTATTCTAACGCAGATTAAATTCTGTGGCAAGCAGATCACAAATATACGAGAGGAACTATGCCAAAATCTTTGTGGGTGTGGATTCTGCAAAATGAAGGAAGTGCATGTGTAAACTGTAACATGCACACAAACACTTCACTTGTGGAGTTCACGTATTTGTCCCATGTTTGAGTGCATTGCTACTTTCTCACTGAAAACGAGTCATAAGTATTTTAAAAAATTACTTCGAGACAGAGACATTTATTGCCCAGCCTCAGTGGCCCTTGAGAAGATGGTGGTGGGCAGCTTTTACCTGGTGCAGAATCGGGATGAGGAGGAATTTCTTCAGTCAGAGGGTGATGAATCTGTGGAATTCATTGCCACAGAAGGCTATGGAGGCCAAGTCATTAAGTGTATTTAAGACAGAAATAGGTTCAATGTTGATAAAGGGATCAAAGGTTTCGGGGAAAAGATGGGAGAATGGAGTTGAAAAACGTCAGCTATGATGTAATGGGGAAGACTTGATGAGCCAAATGTCCTAATTCTGCTCTGATTATCTTATAGTCATCCACAATGCTGTTAATTAGGGAGTTACATAACTTTGGCCAGCAACAGTAAAGGAAAGGTTCTACAGTTCCATGTCAAAATGGAGTGTAGCTTGGAGGGGATCTTGTAGGTGATGTTCCTACCTGCTCAGTTTTCCACTTGTGGCATTTGTTTTCATTCAAATAAACTCTTGTGATCTTAATACACTCTTGTTTGAATGCAGGCCTATCTGGACAAATTCATGTTTCAAAGTATTGTAGCAGAAGATACCTTGAATTTTTATTTAAACTATTTCCCAGAACTCAAGGAAAAGAATGTCGAAAATATACCAGGTAATGTCATTTCGTTGAATGTTTATTGAATGCATTAAATAGAGGAAAGAAAACTCTTGCTACTAAAGTGCTCTTATTAGAATTAATCTTTTTATTGTTACTAATGGATCAATGACTTATGGTGGCTAGTTATGGTTTACAAAGGTATTGCTGCGTGGTCTTTTTTTAAATTTGAGAGATCAGCCTGACTGTCATACAGATTTCCTTACAAATATGTAATGGACGGGTGACAGGGTTATGGTGTATGTAAGGGATTCTGATAACCAACATCAGATCTGAGGTTAATTCTAAGCACCAATTGAGATTTTGTCACTTCATAATTGATATCTCCTTGGCACATTAATCATCTACTCATATGGAGATTATTTAAAACATGTAAATATCTATTTGTTCATAGAATTTCTACAGTGCAGAAGGAGGCCATTCATCCCATTGAGCCTGCACTGACAACAATTGCACCCAGGCTCCATTCCTATAAACCCATGTATTTAGCCTGTTAAATTTTCTGATTTTGGAGTGAGTGCAGATGGAAAATTCTGGCCTAAGGGACAATTTAACATCGCTAATCAACCTAACCTGCACATCTTTGTAGTATGGAAGGAAACCGGAGCATCTGGAGAAAACCCACACAGACATAGGGAGAACGTGCAAACTCCACACAGACAGTGACCTGAGGCTGGAATTGAAGCCAGGTTCCTAATGCTATGAGGCCTTTTAGAAATAAATAATCTGGAGTCTTAATAGCTATTAAATATTAATTCTGAACAACATTCTGTTTAAATCTGCATTGAAGACTTTTGCCTTAGGCTCTGTTAGTTGCAGTGAGCATCAAGATTTACCCGCAGTACCTGATATTCCTCCAGAGGGTGCAGTGATCTGTATAGATAATATTCTGGATTTGGAGATGCTGTTGTTGGAATGGGATAAGCACAGTAAGAAGTCTCACAACACCAGGTTAAAGTCCAACAGGTTTATTTGGTAGCACAAGCCACAAGCTTTCGGAGCACCGTGCTCCGAGAGCTTGTGGCTTGTGCTACCAAATAAACCTGTTGGACTTTAACCTGGTGTGATAATATTCTAATAGTGCGTCTCAAATATTTCAGTCTACAGACCTTTAGACAGGACAAACAACCCTGCAGACCATCTGCCAGTCCTATGCCACCCTTTTTAGCTCAAAGGCTTCAGAATGAACAGGCATTTATGGGAACTATAAATATCGCTTTTTTTGCAATTAATCTGTATTTTAGTTTAACATGTACATTTTTAATTCATGCCAGAAATTAAAATATATACGCTTTTATAACACACAAATTAATGCTATAATAGAACAGATTTGTTTAAAATATTCTGATGTTAGAAAATCATCACAATCCTTTTCTGAGAAACTAATTCTTGCCTTGCATCTATATTAATCAAACAATATCAACATTTTGCCTTTAAAACTACATTTTGATCGAGTTTTTTGAAGAGGTGACAAAGATAATTGAGGGATTGTGGATGTAGTTTATTATAAACTTTAGTAAGACATTTAACAAGGTCCCACATGACACAATGGTACAAAAACTAAAATTGCATGCACTTTGTGTTGGGCTGGCTAGATGGATACAGAAGTGGTTTGGTCATAAAGACAGACAGTAGTGGTGGAAGGGTGTTTTTCAGAATGGAGATCTGTAGCAAGTAGTTAGTAATGTGTCTAGGGAAGGGCACTTCAAGGAAAAGATTAAGTGAAAAATATGGTGGATATATTGACCACTTATGATTTGAAGAAGCAAAAAGAGAAATTACTTAAATCTTATATTGACCATGTGATGTGCCGGAAATAATGGATAATAGGAAAACGCTCCCACCAGTCGAAGCCTATCCATGTAGGCAAAGTATTGCTAGAACAGATGAGGCCCCATTAGAGCAGAAGAATCCATTGGATTGCTTCAATATCGTGGCCCAAGCGAGTGTTCAATGAACAGGTCTAACAACACCATGTGAATGCTCATCAGGGTAGTGTAACTGACATTTTTTTAAAACACCATGGTGTGTATCTACTCAAAATACATGGTAAAAAAGCTACAGCTGATTATGAAGCTGCAGAGACATACTTGGATAAAGTTTCCATGATAATATTAGAAAGTCTTAACAGCAAAGCAAGTGCTCTGCGGATGTACCAATGACCGCTATGACAGTTCAGCACATGCGCAGTGATCTGCTCAGCACTATGCTGCTGCCCCTATAGTGGGAATAGGCCCGACTGCCGATTTTCAGAATAAATCGCGCAGGGGCACTCTGCAGTGCTCTGAGTGTAGGAGATACATTTTGAAAATAGCTAAAAAAGCCAGCGGAAGTTACTCGCATTTTGATGCGAATTGGGCACTTGGAATTTCTTTGGGAGATTTAACCCCAAGGTTTTTGGAGTTTATTTGCTGTATCATCCTGAACTCGCCCAAGAATCAAATCATTCTGCAGGCATTCAAAATCAGGGACAATACTGAATTGATGCATAAAATGCTCACTGCATTCAGAGGTTTGGGATTTGCTGAATTCTTTGTCAAATTCAATGTAAAAGATGCACTCTGGAATGCTGCAAATGTGTGAGCCAATATACCCCAAGATATTTTGATAAATGTATGGTACATTTTTTATTCCAGATAGGGGGTCCAGTACGTACGTTACAATAAACTGTGAATATCAAAAACTTTCTAGTGATTGAATGCAGCAGAATCAAACAGCAGTCAAGGTTGAGACAAAGACTAGAACTGTTTTGTATGAGTTAAACATTCTAGTACACTCGCTGCTGAACTATCTATTTTTCTTTTTGTTAAGGATTTGAATTTGATTCTTGGTTGAACACCCCTGGGTGGCCTCCTTACCTACCAGACCTTTCATCTGGTGATACTCTCATGAAACCTGCAGAAGACTTGGCAGCTCTGTGGCTGGCTGCAGATCTGAACATGGACGCTATCAAAGCTATTGATATGTCCTCATGGAAAACCTACCAGATTGTGCACTTCCTTGATAAACTCCTGGAAAAATCGCCCTTGCCTCCAGGTAACAGCCATGATAATTATATCAATCACATAATAAAAGTTAGCTTTTCTTAGTTACTTAGAGCAACACATGAAACGCATTTCACATGGACAACATTTAGTCTGATGCTCATTATCATTAAAATTATTTCCTATCAAGAATGTAATCTTTTAAGATTGTACATTAATAGCTCTGTTTCAGTAAGTCTAAACACTGCATCTAAAGTGAAGGTTATTTAGGTACATTTTAAACCTGTGGAACTTGAGTTCAAAATGATTCAGGTTCGCAGGAACAGGAGTCACCTATTCAGTCTCTCGATTCTGTTTTGCCAGTCAGAGATCATGGCCTATCCTAATCCCATCCACCCAACTCCAGCCCCACATTCCTTTATACTCCCGGTTAGCAAAACTCTATCAATCTCAATAAAATTGAGTTAGAATTTGCTAATTTCTATGGGAGAACTCGACATATTTAATGCCAAGGATGGAAGTAGTGTAGCACTTAGTGTACAGATACAAAAGCTAAGGATCAGTTCATAGTAAAGATTAAAAACAATCTGTGGTCATACAATTTATGTTTAGCCTTGGCTCAGTGATAGCACTTCTACCTGAGTCATAGGTTTTGCATTCAAGACTCATTCCAAATACATAAAAGTTGATTGATAACTAGAATAAAATTTGAAATTTGGTTTGCTGCAGGTAATATTGCAAAGCTGGCTGAAATGTAACCAGAGATAGCAAAAGCTAGGAATGTCAAACTATTTATTCACAGGGTGCAGATTGTTATAGAAAATAAATAAGGATCACCTTTCAGCATAACACCGAGGAAACATTGCAGTGTTTCTTTTGGACAGCATATTAATCCAAAGCCCCACTTTCCTTAGGTACACACACAATATCTGTTGGTACCCTCATAAGAGCAGTGGAGGTCTTTCTGATGTGTGGCCCAACATTGATCCTTTAACCACTGATCTTTGGTGGGACCTTGTGTGCAAATTGGCTGGCAAGTTTTCCTACATTACAAAATTTAATGCACTGCATCAGTATTACTTTGATTTTTTTCTCTCTCCTGTCCTTTGCTGCAGGTGTACAGTTCCATGCTACTGGCACCCTCAAACCATGTGGCCATTCTTTATGCATGAGCCAGATGGTGAGTGTTGGCAGGTAATTTGGCTATGATAGTTTAAACCACTCCTACGTGTGCAGTTGCTGATTAGGGCCTTGGTTACCATTTCTGGAATAGAAAATGTTTATCTTTATTTTCCATCCCTTAACCAAAGGGGTACTTGAGCTTTTTTAAAATTATTTCCACAGTTCAGGTTTGTTAACTCAGTGGAACAAGGATTGAATCTGCTTTTTATGGCTTATAACTACACTGAATCTACAAGATTGTGTTCAAGAGTGGGACCACCTTGCCACTCCTTTTCCACCCTAACCAGTTCTATCTTCCAAATCTCAGGCCAGGCCAGTTATGACAATCCTGTTGTTAGCCTGTTAGGATTGGACTTGAGATTTTTGCTTATCTGGATGGTTGATATAAACATGAAAGAAGTTTCGTTTCAGTAATTTCCCATGTATATACACATATTAGTGGTAAGTGGTATTATTTGCAACCCAATATGAAAAAATTGTGATCAGAAAAAACACTAGATAAAGTGCAGAGTCATAGAGGCTTACAGCATGGAAACAGGCCCTTCAGCCCAGTTTTTAAGCACTAAGCTAGTCCCAATTGCCCACATTTGGCCCATATTCCTCTATACTCTTGCCCATGTTTAGCCTTGGCTCAGTGATAGCACTTCTACCTGAGTCATAGGTTTTGCATTCAAGACCCATTCCAAATACATAAAAGTTGATTCTGATAACTGGAATAAAATTTGAAATTTGGTTTGCTGCAGGTAATATTGCAAAGCTGGCTGAAATGTAACCAGAGATAGCAAAAGCTAGGAATGTCAAACTATTTATTCACTGGTGCAGATTGTTATAGAAAATTTGCATTAAACCTATAATGTCTTGAATAAAGTTTAAAACCTGGTTTTCTGTAGGCAATATTGTAAAGTTGGCTGAAATGTACCCAAAGCTATCGAAGGCAAAGAATGCTGAACTGCGTTTTCGCTGGGTGCAGATTGTTGTGAAAAATAACTATGAGGACGCGTTTGATGAACTCAGGAATTTCCTCTATAGTCAGGTATGTAAATGAGTATACTACACTCAAATTACTCTTTCTACAAAATGCAAGATGAAAAATGTAATAATTACAGAAACACATTTGCTGTTGAGTAGATTATTTATATCCTATACATTAAAATTGAGTCATTTCAAAATGCATTGAAAACTCAAATAGGGGTAAAGGTGATGACTTGACTAAGTGGAAGATGCTGAGAAAGGGCAGAGAAAAAAAACTCTGGGGAATACAACCAAACATTGAAGGACAGAGCCATACAGATTTGAGAGATTAGGACCACCACCAAGAAAGACATGTCTGCAGAGAGGCATTGAGATATGAAAGACAATGTGAGCTGGGGAACAAAGACATTGAAAAACAGACAACTTAGTTGGAGACACAAATGGCATAGAGAAAAAGAAATGCTCATGATATAAAAACTGGTGAAAGTTCAAAAGATTGACAGACTAAGATAAGAAGGTTAACATTTCTGCTTATTACAATGCCTGTCCTGGTACTACTACTACAATGTAATCCAAAAATGTTCAGCATCACAAAGTTGTTATACCACTTGAATTCTTTTTTGGTGAAATGGTGGCCAAGATGGCCAGGAAGTGATGAAAAATCAATAAACCTAAAATTAATTTAATATCGTAATACTTCCCTTCAGGGGCAGCATGGTGGCACAGTGGTTAGCACTGCTGCCTCAGTGCCAGGAACTCAGGTCCAATTCCCAGCTTGGGCTTACTGTCTGTGAAGTCTGCACATTATCTCCACGTGATGTTCCTCTGGTTTCCTCCCACAGTCCAAAGACATGCTGGTTAGGTGCATTGGCTATGCTGACTTTTCCCTCAGTGTATCTGAACAGGTGCCAAAGTGTGGCAACTAAGGGATTTTCATAGTAACTTTATTGCAGTGTTAACATAAGCCTAATTGTAACTAATAAATAAACATTGCAGTGTTAATGTAAGTCTACTTGTGACTAATAAATAAACTTTAATATAAATTGTCACTCTTGCCCTCTTCACAGGGAAAGCAAAAGTACACTGTCCCTGTTTATCGAGCCATGTGGTCTGAAACTGAAGGAACACGTAAATTGGCACAGGAGATTTTTGCAGCTACAGAGAAACAGCTCCACAAAAATGTGCAAAATTATGTGAAGAAAATCCTTGTCTGAAACTATGATGATTCATCCTCTAATTACTAGGAAAATTACATATCTTTTTTCACAAGTTTTTTTTACTTCCCAGACTGTTTGGAATATTTGTACTTCAGAATGTACTTGATTACTGTCTTCCAATTTGTGTTCGTGAAATCAGGTGAATCATTAACTAATAATTTTTAAATCTGTCAACTCTATTTGTAAATGTACTACAAACATAACCATTGTACAACTCCTTGCTGTAACATGTTCATTTCTTGGGTATTTTCCAAAATAGGGCTGAAGTGTTAAATCTAATAAATTCAGCTGCTTGTGGCAAATGCACAGATCTCTCAATCATCTTTTAGAATACCATTTAACTTGGAAAAAATATCAAGGTACCACAGAAGTGAAATCTACATTGAATTCCTGGATTTCTGTTGTGGTGGTAGCATTCAACTGTTTCATAGCCACCTTAACAATGCATTTACTGAGATTCAAAGATAGAAATATTCTAACCACCTAGTTGCAATTGTTATCAGTACAAAGTGATGTAAAATTGTCTCTGATGGCTTTGTGGGAATGACAACTGAAGCTTGTTAAGAGAATCATGATAAAAGCTTAACTACTGTGGTGCATTTACTACACATTTTATCAACAGCAGTGAGATTTCTCCAGCATTTAAGGTGCAATGCAAGTTCAGGCACAATGGTTGTAAATTTACAGACATTTCTGAATTTTATCGTAATGCCATTACATTGAAAAATGCACAGCAAAGGGAAGCAAATTACTTGGGGACCTTTATCTTGAGGAAATAACATCATACCAAACATGTATGAAGCAAGTTTGTCTGTACTTGCTAGCATGAATTGTTTCGTCTCTCCTAGGATTTTAGTGATCACTGCTCATGGCACAGATGTGTATCTAATTTGCTGGCAAACAATCAAATATAGTTACCTTTACTATAAGTGTGGGCTGAGATACAGGATCTCATAATCAATGAATCTAGGTTTCAGATTAGCCTGATTTCACTGAATGACAAACGAGGTGCAAGGAACTAAAAAGCCTGTTCCTATATTGAAGGTAGATGACCTACAACTTGTGGAGCACATCTGGCCCTGTGTCATGTTTCTTCCTTCAACATGAAAAAGACCACAACTAAAAATTTGAATCAATTTTCATAAATGTGGAAAAATGTTTTTGATCATCCAAAGGATTTTCATGCCCTGCTTGAGTTTCAGCTCATAATAGGTGCAAAACTGCATTTGACACTGACACTCTTTATGGAATAAAAGTAATGTTTCTACACATTCAGTAGCAAGACAGGCTCATTTTTAAGTGTGCTCATTCCAATTACAGGGCCTTGAAAGAGTCCTGTATTAGTTTTCATCCAATTTGCACACCTGCTTTCTTCCTTGGATATGGTAGCTGTTTCTCAGGCTCCCTCTCTAGATTCAAGCCCTGATTCCCCATTAATCTCAATGTCCTCCCTCAGACCAATATCCACAAAATAGTGGCACTGATTACAGCTAATTGCCTATAGTGGGCAGGCCACATCTTCTGCATGTCTGACAAGAATCCCAAAACAAACTCTCCAACTGCAATAAGTGGTTACCAGCAGCGCAGAAGAAATGTTTAAGGGACATCCTCAAAACCTCCCTGAAAAATGCAACATCTCCAATATATGGGAGGCTCTTGCTAAAGACCACCTAAACTGGAAAAGCATCAATATAGATGCCAAACATTCCAAACCCCTCTAACAGGCCCAGGTGGAGGCTCAGTACAAAAGCAGAAGCATCCAAAAATCTGAGCATTTCACCCATCTCATCAAACACTACCTGCCCCACCTGTGGTATAATGTGCAGATTCAACATTGGACATTATTAATCACCTTAGGATCCACAACCAGAGTGGAAGAAGGTCAGCCTTGGTCCCATGGACTGCTTAAAATGTAATCAGATGATAACTAAAGCACATTAGGAACAGAGTCAGAATCAAAAGATACGCCAACCTGTGATACATCTCTCCCAATTTCTTGCCAGCAGGAACTAAATGTCTCCATCATTCAAATGTCCAAACACAAGAGCATTCCTGGAAAAGAACATGACCTGAAACCATAGACAGTTCCTTTGCATTTCAGGCTTGGGTATGAAATGAAACAGTAATCAGCTGTCAGGTTATTCTATCAAATAACCCAACTGGACTAATTTCAGTTTAGCAGAAAAGAGTACAAATATTGAAAGGCTACTAGAGAGATAGCATTGGAACACTTAAATTGCACCTCCTCACATGTCAGTCAAATCAGCTGCTAACTTGAATCCCAGCCACAATAAATTCTAGGAATTAGAAGGTAAGGGAAAAACAAACAAACAGTTCCATACTAAGACAATATTTTATTGAGGATATATAAACTCAGTCTGATGTGTGTGTGACAAAACACATTCTTATATACTGGTATTCTTCACTGCCACAATTGTAACTCCTCATGGAAACTTTACTATCAAGTGACAAGTTGCTTCATGCACAATTCATCAAGGTGTTGGAAGGACAGCAGTAACGTGACATTCATAAGGATATATTAGATTTGAAAACGCAATCACTCCAGGTCAATACACAGGTTTTTTTGTCAATACTGGTTGCTTCACTTCCCATCTTTCATATTATTATAAAGATATTGAGTAGTTTCTCCCCCATCAAGAGTTTTAACTTGAATTCAACTATAAATAGGTTAAATAATTATCACCTTTTTATGATCACTTCAATTTCAATTAGAATGCCTGGAGTCTTAGCAAAACACATTCAGCTCATAGCAAGCGTATTCATAAACCTAACAGCCAAAGTTATAAAATAAATCCTTAAAAATTCAAACTAAGTAGATGATTTGCCCTTCCACTTTTAATGTAATGAGATGAAACTCTTGCCCTTGCAATAGTGGTTTGTGACCTTGCTATTTAAAACCAATGTCTGAAAAGTGTATGCCCTTAGGAAGAGTTGGGATGTTATTTTGTTGGATTTGAAATAACAAAAGAGAACTGTCACTGGATATTTGACCATACAGTTTACAAATACATTTACTAGAGAACTCTATAAAACTCAGGCACAAAATAATTTTGGATTATATAACTATTCTGATACAACAGCCTTCATATCAAGGTAAGATATGGTATATACCATATATACATATATTCCACAGCCATTGGCAGAAAAATCACTTTTTAAAATTTTCTACAACAGCCTTTTCTAATCACACCAGCCCTGCAATAGCTCATATCAGCCATCTTCAAAAAATGGTTACGTATGACTATGTAGGATGGTGTGCTCTTCACAGGATGTCTGGAGTGCCTTATTTGTTCCCATAATAACACTATTAGTCCTTCAGCATCCACAAAGTTAGAGGTATTGCAACTGATTTGTCACTGATATTGTCTATATTCGCCAAACGTTGGAGTTTGTAGCTGAGTTGGATCATCTGCAAACTGTGGACCTATATGGAGGAAAAAGAACAGTTTAAAAAAATATACTTGTATATATTCTCCAACTTTCTCCTCAGTAATTGCACCAACTTCTCTTCAGTAATTGCACAATCAGATCACTGGTTTTGGTTCAACCATCCCAAATTAATTCTATACTCATTTAACGTGATCCAATACTATTGAAATTAGATAACTTTCTTGCAGTTGTTTTTAACTTTAAAACTTTGTGAACAAGTGCATTACCAATCAAACTTAATTGCACATGGGGAGAGGTTTAAATGTCAACAAAGATTGACAAAGAAGTTGATAAAGAAGGGTAGGAGAAACTATGAAGCTGGGCTAGTGCTTAATATAAAAAAGGATAGCAAGAGTTTTTATAAATATATAAAAAGGAAGAGGCTGGCTAAGGTGAATGTTGGTCCTTTAGAGGATGAGAAAGGGGACCTAGTGGTAGGGGATGGGGATATGGCTAAGGTATTGAATAACTTTTTTGTTTCTGTCTTCACGGAGGAGGACGTGAATAATTTGCCAGGTGTTAGCGATGGAAAGGTGGTAGGACTGGAGGGTCTTAATGACATTACTGTTACTAGAGAGGCGGTGCTCGACAGACTGGAGGGGCTGATTGTGGACAAGTCCCCAGGACCGGATGGAATGCACCCGAGGGTTCTGAAAGAAATGGCGGAGGTGATAGTGGATGCCTTGGTGGATATTTTCCAGATGTCGCTGGATTCCGGGGAAGTGCCGGATGATTGGAAAACGGCTAATGTTACGCCGTTGTTTAAGAAGGGTGCCAGGCAAAAGGTGGGGAATTATAGGCCGGTTAGTTTAACGTCTGTGGTAGGTAAAATGTTAGAATCTGTCATTAAGGAGGAAATTGCGAGGCATCTTGAAGGGAATTGCTTGATAGAGCAGACACAGCACGGTTTCATTAAAGGGAAGTCGTGTCTGACAAATTTACTGGAGTTCTATGAGGATGTGTCTAGGGCGGTGGATAGAGGAGAGCCGGTGGATGTGGTCTTTCTAGATTTTCAGAAGGCGTTTGACAAAGTACTTCACAAGAGGTTATTGCAGAAGGTCGAGGGACATTGAGTTGGGGGTAGGGTGTTAACGTGGATAGAGGATTGGTTGTCAAATAGGAGGCAGAGAGTGGGGGTCAACGGGTGCTATTCGGATTGGCGGATGGTGACTAGTGGAGTGCCCCAGGGGTCGGTGCTGGGGCCTCAGCTTTTTACCATTTATATAGATGGTCTGGAGGAGGGAACCGAGTGTAGGGTGTCGAAATTTGCTGATGACACCAAGATTGGGGGAACGGCAAATTGTGCGGAGGGTGTGGAGAGTCTACAGAAGGATCTAGATAGGCTGGGCGAATGGGCCAGGAAATGGCAAATGGAATTTAATGTTGGCAAGTGTGAGGTGGTCCACTTTGGTAGGAAGAATGGTAGGAAGGACTATTACTTACGTGGCGAAAAACTGCAGCAGGCGACGGTGCAGAGGGACCTCGGGGTACTTGTGCATGAGTCGCAAAAACCCAGCCTGCAGGTGCAGCAGGTGGTCAGGAAGGCAAATGGGATGCTGGCCTTCATAGCGAGGGGGATTGAATATAAAAGTAGGGAGGTCTTGCTGCAGCTGTATAGGGCATTGGTGAGGCCGCAGCTGGAGTACTGTGTGCAGTTTTGGGCGCCGCACCTGCGCAAAGATATTTTGGCCTTGGAGGGAGTGCAGAGGAGGTTTACTAGGCTGATACCGGAGTTAAGGGGGTTGAGCTATGAGGAGAGGCTGAATAAACTGGGCTTGTACTCGTTAGAGTTTAGAAGAATGAGGGGAGATCTCATTGAGACATATATGATGATGAATAGGATGGATAGGATAGAGGTGGAAAGACTCTTCCCGCTCAAAAAAGACAGTAGGACTAGGAGGCACAGCCTCAAGATAAAAGGGGGGTGGTTTAGAACGGAGTTGAGGAGGAACTTCTTCACTCAAAGGGTAGTGAATCTCTGGAATTCTCTGCCCGTTGAAGTGGTGGAGGCTGCCTCGCTAAATATTTTTAAGACGCGGGTTGATGGGTTTTTGATGAGAGGGGATTAAGGGTTATGGGGAGAGGGCGGGAAAGTGGAACTGAGCAGCGACAGATCAGCCATGATCTTATTGAATGGCGGGGCAGGCTCGAAGGGCTAGATGGCCTACTCCTGCTCCTATTTCTTATGTTCTTATTGTAGAGCTCCTATCTGTCTTTTCAAACCATTTTTCATACTGCGACTAGGTTTACAGTTTTAAAATCTAGTACGTTATAACTGTTAACATACAATAACTAGGATTGTTACTTTGTTCTCTAAAATTTAAATGGCTAATTTTTATATATCCAAAGATAAAGAAATCATCCATTAAGCTCTTTGTTGGCATTAACATGTTAATTCAAAACTGATTCTCATTTTGTTCAATTTAAATTCTAATCTTTCCTGGTCTGAATCAATCAAGAATTGTCCATTTTTACCTGGCTAGCACAATTTAAAGTCCCAGGACTGAAATTTCTAGCCAAGTGTTTCTGCTTTGGGTATAATCAGTGATCTGGATCAAGTTGCACTTGTTTTCAAGTTTTTTTTGCTCAAGTTTCTGATCAACTTCATTACATATCCTTGATTGGCAAATCTTTCATGAACCTGCACAACTGAATAATGCCTTAGAATTTAGTTATATTTTAAAATTTGCATTAATAGTCCTTGATAAATTTAGGAGTAATCTAGTGGAGTTTTATTTATATAGCTAAAATGGACTTAGCACAAAATCAGTGCCAAGATCATCACTTTTAAATAGTGGAAAAAGTCTTAAAACTTCAGAATCAATTGCAAATGACATTGGTGTGCAGCAGTCAGTTTCTTAGCAAGTATATTAAATGCTTTCAAAGCACATCTATTAATGTTCTTCCAACTAAACACTCAAGAGCCTCTGTGAAAGCCCATAATGGATGCAATTAACAAATTCACAATGCTGATTAATTTGATCTGAGAATAAGGCAGCTTTATGCGTGGGATTGGCTCTAACTTCGAACATTACATACTTTGAGCTAATGTGACAGATAGTGGAAATATTTACATTGGGCATATGTGGCACCTGAAATATCTTGATCTTTTGTTCTTGTTTATCCAATTTCAGGCTATTTGTGCAGTTAGAAACAGCACAATCAAACAGAAACTCAGTGCCCCATGTGGTTTTCTTGTAGGGAGAGTTTCTCAATTTTTGTTTATAGGTCTTAAATAGCGCAACTTGTCACATATTTCTGAACATCAGTTGTGAAAGTTTGGACATCCCTGAACCCTACAGCATTTTTGTTTTAATTTAATTCTTTTCTCAGTTAAAAATATAACAGACATATGAAAATTTGTTGAAGTCCAACCAGTGATTCAATAGAAATACTAATTACATAGTTATTTAGGTTTTCTAGATGATATAAAACTTACTGAAAATTTCAGCTGCTATTATTCTAACAAACTTCTACAGAAAATGTCTGTAAATTGATATGGACTAACATTAACAACTTTTAATGCATCAGTTTGTGCATTTGGTACAACAGGTTGTTTCCCAAGTTATTTTGTACTGTGGAAAGCAAACATCTGATATTACACTTGCAATAATATTGAAATTTATGCTGTACCAAGAAATGAAATGTTTTCAACCAATACACAACTCAAATGGGGAAGCTGCACAAACTTGCAAGTGGAAAGGAAAACTTCCTGAGGGAAGAACCTTCGTATCCTAGTGGACTCACTAGAGCACTTATCTGTGGAATTTAACCAACGTCCAGGCAAAGCAAAATGCTGTTACACTTAAATATATATTTATATACATCAATAATACTTTTTATATATTTGTTCTTAGTGAGCAATACCATATTTATTTTTGCAATTTACCTGTTGGGAATTGTGTTGAAGCAAACCGTGTCAGCATTATTCCAGCTCCTTCAATCAAGGCAAGAAGTATACCTCCCATAGCAGCTGATCCCACCATTGCCACTGGACCATCTAAATGAAAGTGGCGTAGTTTATATGTTGTAATAAATACTCTAGAACTAATTGAAAATATATCAAACCAAATTATACTAATGATTTGCAAACAGAATTTCTTTCTTAATAGCAAAGGAATAAAATTGGCATTCTTGTTTTGGCACTTGAGGGAAATGCTGTGGACGTGGTGCACGTGGACACGACAAAAGCCTTCGATGAAGTACCAGACAGAATATTATTGAAAAATGATTAAGGAATACAAAGTTGTGGAACAGTAAATTGGACTAAAAGCTAATTAGAAGGGAGGAATCAGAGTAAAGGTTAAGCAGTTTCACAATGGTTACAAGTAGATACTCGTCCTGCAAGATTTTGTTTTGGGACGGTCATGCACTATATACATCAGCGATTTTAAGAGCGAGCTAGGAAACAAGTGTTCAAATTTGCAGAAAATACTAAAATATGATGAACAAAATAAAATGAATCCTAGGACCAAATGAAGCTTCGTGGGACAGACTGAACAAATAATTCAATGGACCAAAAAGTAGGAAATAAAATTCAATGTCAGCAAGGGTGAGGAAGTACATTTTGATTTTAAAAAACTTAATTGTAGATCATTGGATGATGTGGAAAGAAAAGGAATTGGAGATTTGGATTCTCAATACATCAAAAGCAACAAGTGGAATACAGTTTTATGACAAGTGGTATGGAATATAAAAATCAAGATTCAATGGTTAACCTATATATAGGTGACTTGAGTTGAAATCCTAGATTCTGTTTTTGTCTCCAAACCATTTGAAAGTTGCCACAGTAATACATGATAAAAAACTTAGACCCATTGGGATGCTTCCTGTTATGAGGACACCAAAAATTAGATCTAATGGAAATAATAGAACAATTTAATAGGTGTTTAAAATGTTACGGGTCTAGGGAAGAAATATACTGTTTCCAGAGTTAAACGGTCAACTACAAGGAATAGAGCTGCAAGATAAAAAATTTAGGACAATAAGCAAAAATGTTATAAAACTAGGAATGCATTATTGATGTTAGTGATTGAAACAGTGACCATGTTGGTTTTGACAGAGTAGATAAAAGGCAAATGGGAATGAGGCATTATCATGTGATATTTCCATTATCGCAATATCTCACTGCTGTAAAACTGCTGGAACAAAATTAGAGGTGACAGCATTTTCACTGGTTTCCTGCTGTTTGTCCCCAGTAACAGTACATGAAATCAAGGTTCCAGGGGAATTAAAAATAAATGGATAATGTCATAATATCATCTTCAACAAATGCTTCACACCATGGCTAAGCCATAGAACAGTCACATAAGCTTATACATCTGACACATTTTGTTTTAAGACAAGAAAATAGAAACTTAAGTTCCACAGGTTTTTTTCTTTTTATTCCAATTCAATGAAATCAAGTCCAATTCAGAGTCTCAACAAGTTGAGACATTCCCAATCCAAGCTTACAAGACAGGGCTCTCACCTCCTGTCTTGGGATTGATCTACATGATCCAAGCTGATTGAGTAGGTGTAGCTCCTCCTCCAAGGTTTGATCTCATTTGCATCTTAGCCAAAAGGCTGAGACGCCGCTTCTAAAAATTGCTTAATGAAGCTAAAAGAAGTAACCTAATGACTTCAACCAAGCACAACATGTCGATACTACACTTGATTCGAGCCAAAAGGCCAGTTTTAGACAGTGTATTTTAAAAATTAGATGATTATTATTTAATCAAAACAATAGAAATTATCACTGTAACTTCCAAAACGGAGATCTATATTTCAAATTCCAACAAATACCCATAAAGTGCTATTGGGCAAATTCAGAATATAATCGCGCTCAACTGCACTTCACTAAAATACAATTAAAAGCAGTCTAGAAATCTGTGCGCCTTTTGGGGTCACAGGCACATGTAACTGAAATCCAAACTAGGATAACTGAAAATTGAAGAATGTTGAAAAGATGATTAGCAGCCAGATTGTACATTGTTAAACCATGAATGAGATTTGGTTTTGTCTGAGCAGGGGGCGGGTTGGTCACTTGCAAATTTCAAAGCATCAACTTATTATAACGGCTCAAAACCTATTCACAGTGGCAAACAGGCACACAGTTACCAGTTTCCAATTTCGACAATAGAAAGATAATAGGTGGTCATTCAGATTACAATGGACAGTGTAAAGACACCTTTGGTATGTAATCAGCAAGTTTGCACAGTTAGAATTAATTGGATTGTGTTACCTCTGTATCACCATGAACAAATATGACCTCAAGACATTTATTTTGAATAGTGACAATAGATCAATTTCAAATTCTGGATTATGTAAAGTGTTCTTTTAAAACAGGAGTGATATATTACATCTTCCACAACTTTCCGCAGCATATAAGTGACAAAATTTTTTGGATGCCAATACGTTTTGTCTTCTCGGACTTATTACAACTTTGAAATGCCTGTTTATATAAAAACGCAGCTAAATAAAATGATCCTAAAATAGATTCATGATTATTATAACCCTCATGATAGTGGTAGCTTTGACAGAACAAAGCAATATATGGAAAGAGTATTACAACAGTATCTTACAAAATTCAAGTTCCCCTATGAAATGTATCCCAAATGACAGGGCAGCAAAGTAAAAATAAGATTCAAAATGGCAAATGTCTTCTAAGTCAAGGTAATTATAAAATCAGCTATTAGTAAAATACATAGGAACACCTGTGAACCTAAAGCTTCTTAAGATTCCTATTCTTTACTAATATCTTGTTGCATACCAAGTTAAGACACGATTTATACTGACAAAAATAAAGTCTATTTCACTCACTTCGTGCAGCTAATATGGCTCCTGTTAAGGCTCCACTGGTTATAGAATTCCATGGATCTTCTTTACCTCTGACTTTCACTAAGCCACAGTCAATCATTGAAAACAGCCCACCCCATATAGCAAAGCTACCTAAAATCATAAAGAGAGAAGAAACCATTAGCTACATAAAACAAACTGGTCTAAATTATTAAACAAATGGTGCAGCAGAAATCTGAAACATTCCGAAGCATATTATTCGCTCCAAATGTATAGTGAGTACTTTAACCCACTGTTTGGAGTACCTTAATAGAAAAAGGAACATTATACAAAATAAAAACATCAATAACGATATAAAACAGTCGATTTACTGTGGTCTGACTTAAATGGAATAGAATATTGTTAAATTTTGTTATGAACTATTGCATATTCTATTCCATTTAGTTTGACAATTTTATTATATTATTACGCAGTGGAACACCTTAAAAGTAATTTTTTTCTATCAAATCGGGTGTTTTCAATCAGGAAATTCAAGCATTTTTCTGATGCTTGGCAGGTATTAGTATTACCTAATAAATAATACCTGAAATATTCCAATCAAATAACAGTAACTCATTATAAAAAGCTGTTTTATTCAGGTCAGCTTAAAAAAAAAGTTGCATTTGCTGGTTGTGATAAGGATTGTCAGCAATAATGCAGTATTCCTGGAGCACAGAATATTGACAGCTCTGAGTGGTGGCAACAAATACTTTGTCAAGAAATAGCCTTCTGGGTGTCCCATTCAAAATTTGCTTTCTATTGTTAAAAAGCGTGTGTATAATGGAGGCAATAGATTGGCCACTATGCAGGACCCCTGCAAAATTCTTCACAATCAATTAGTTCCTTTTGAAGTACAGTAAATTGACATGAAGGCAAAAACAGGTTCCCATTTTCACATTGATGTAAGGTACATTAAGTAAATGGGAAAAATTAATAGTCAATTTATTTAAGCAGTGTTGAGTGAGAGGAATGGTTAGCTGGAACACTGGGTGAACTCCCTTCTTTCCTTCAAGCTTTTCCTCTTTACGTTGACTTGAAAAGGTAGGTGATGCAAAGAGATCACTGTCTAACTTCTGACCTAAAATGTGACGTCTCTGACAATAGAGCATTCCCTCAGAAGCCATCACTCTAGATTGAATGCCCAAAACCCCAAGGAAGCCAGGCAAAAGTATTATGAATTAACCCATGCCAAAACAGGATAGCTCTGATGGTGTAGTTTATTAAGTGGTCAGTACTCCCAAAGTACAGTGAAATAATTTAACAAAATTATTTTCAGAAAGCCTGAGAGAATCCATTTTTTTTTAAAAACAAACTTCATCACGAGCCTCAAAAACCCAGCGCTTGCTAGAAAGACTGCTAAAATTAGACCACCACTGTTTGACTTAGATTTAGATGGTTTTGTTTCCCTGCCCTCAAGGTACCTCAGTACCAATGTTGCCACTCCAATTAAGCAAAAATGTTCTGCCTGGGATATTTCATGTCTGAACTGCTTATGTTGGCACTGTACAGTATTCAGCTATTATTAGCAATTTGTTTGCCATTTGCTCCTCATGGATCATATTCGTTCCTACAGGAACCAACATAATTCAAAACAAACCTTTAAAGCTGTCTCTATAATTTTAGTAATTATAAAATTATAATTTTAATTATAAATTATAGAATTTATTATAGAAGTTGCAACTTCTATAATAAATACAACAAACTTACCTCCTAACTGTGGAGCTCTGGTCTTAACTGCTGTCAGACTTCCGCGAAGTCTGTGACTCATTCCCTGTTTTTAACCAAGAGAAATGTAGGTTAATAGAACTTGAAAGTATGCTTAAAGATATACAAGCAAATACAAAATGAAGTACCTGAATTATTACAGAACCTGTATTAATATTCATAATGCAGGTACTTAAAAAACACTTCACAATAACAATGTGATTCACCCAAAACCAAAGTAAGCTAAAAAAGATATGTATGTGGGTCACTCCCCATTTTTGTGGTTGTGTGCATATTTGTGGATGCCTCAGAACAAACTGAAGACCATGTATGTAATTCAACCAAACTGTTGTGAATCAATTGTTTCAGATTCCTACACTGGCACCACATACCAAAAATACTTTTCTTATTATTTCTACACAAATAGTGGATGACAAAACTGATTTTTTAACATCTAAAAGCCAAAACTTTCCGAGGCATTGAAGATAAAACACATGTACAATAACAACTACAGTTCACATTTAAAAAAAAATTTCCCAAGGTTTTTCAGAGACACAAGAAAAATCAGGTGTTGAACCAAGAGATGAGGTAGGTCTCAAAGAAAGAAAATTCAATGGAAAAAGACAGAGAGAATCACAGAATTATGACAGTGCATAAGGAGGCTATTTGGTCCATCATGTTGACATTGGCTCTTTGAATGAATCATAAGACTTAATGCCATGCTCCTGCCTTTTCCCCACATCCTTGCACATTGTTTTTATTCAAATAATCTAATGCCCTCTTAAATGCTTCAATTGAACCTGCCTCCACCATTCTTCCAAGCAGTGCATTCCAGACCTGAAACACTCACTGTGTGAAAAATCTTTTTCCTCACATTACATTTGCTTCTTTTGCAAGTCACCTTAAATCTGTGCTCTCTTGTTCTCAATCCTTTTACAAGCAGAACAGTTTCTCCCTATCTACTCTGTCCAAACTCCTCATGATTTTGAATACCCCTTCAAATCTGCTCTTAATCTTCTCCTCTCCAAGAAGAACAGTCCCAATCTTTCCAATCTACCTTCATAACTGAAGTTTCTCATTCCTGGTACTATTTTTGTAATTCAAGAGCATCATAGGAAGGGAATTTAAGAATATAGGGGCTTCAGCACCTGAAGATATTGTTGTCAATGCTGCAAAGAGAAAGTGTATGCCAGAATCAAACAGGAACAACATGTTCAGGAATAGAGAAGTATATTGAGCTGGACAGGATTACAGAAATAGGGATAATCGCAATCACGGAGGGACTTATACCACAAGAATTTAAGGGAAAATGGACAGAAACCAAGTACCTACAGATCTGATATCTGCGCAAAAATTAGTTGCTGAAATGTTAGCAATTGAACAAATATCAGTAGTAGGCATGGATGCGAAGGTTTTATTTTGGAAGATGGGCAATCACATAGCGGATTGGGGGCGGGGGGGGGGGGGGGAGGTTTATGGATGTTGCATAACCAGATTTCCAGAAGACAGTTGATAAGGATCATGTTATAATAGGGGTTGGGAGTGAGGAGACAGATTAGGGGTAACGAGCAAGTTCACTGATTGGCAGAATACAATAATGGATGTTTCTAGACATTTGTACTGGTGCCTCAACTTTTTATCAAATATATTGACTTGATTAATACAGCTATATAGGAGGCACAATATGTTATTCAGATGGCAGCAGGGAGTTTTAAAGGGGGAACAGTCATATTAAGTAAGTGGAAAATATAATTGCAGATGGGAGTTTAATGTGAAAGCAAGCAGCCAACCACTCTGAACCCGAGAAAGAAACTGTTCCTACTGTCTTAAATGGCTAGGAGCTGGGGAGGAGAAAAGAAATATAGGAGTCTCTATACGGAAATCATTTTGCATTAGTGCACAGGTAGGATTTGCAATGGAATGTTGGTCTTTATCTCAAGGAAGTTGGCATTCAGAAGTGAGGAAGTAATGCTTCAGCTGTACATGAGTTTTAATCATAAAGGTGAAGTGCTAGGCAGGAGAGTCTTGGAATATTAAAGTTTAGAAGTTACAATGGCAAGGATTAGGGTTTCAGCAGCAGATAAGCTGCAAGGAGGATTGGATTGTGTTGAGGGATGTTACGGTGGTGAAAATAGATGATTTTGGTGATGGAATGTATATGTAGTCGGATGTTCATCTCTTTGTCAAATATGTTATAAGGTTGCAAACATTCTGGTTTAACCTCAGACTGTCATGGAAAGCGATGGAGTTGATGGCTTGGAAACTGGATTTGCATTAGGAATGGCTTCAATCTTCCCAATATTCAGCTGAAGGAAAATTGTGCACACCCATTCCTGAATGCTGGCCAATTAGCATGACATCATAGAAAGTGGAGAGTTTGACAGATTTGGTGGTGGTGACATAGAGGTGTCACCAGCATTCATGTTGAACCTAATATGTTTTTGGGCAGGCAACAAATAGGACTGGGAGGGGGGACAAAAACAGATCCTTGAGAGACTTTACAGATAATGGTACAAGAACCGAAAGAGGACACATTGTAGGTGGTTCTAGTAAGGAACTCCAGAAAGATCTTAGAGTCAAGATATTTGGGAACAAAATAAGGGAACATTTGTCACATAAAGAGTACAAATCTGGAACTTCTCCAGCAAAAGGCTGTGTAACTTGGGGTCAATTGTGTTCAATAGTGTCACAAGAACATGATTTATATCTCAGAATCTCTGTAGTGAGGGAAGTCATCAGCCCATTGAGCATGTACTAACTCTCGAAAAGAGCATCTTACCCAAGCCCACACCGTCACCCTATTCTCGTAACCCTACACATTTAGCGTGGCTAATCCACCTAACCTACACATCAATGGACTTTGGGAGGAAGCTGGAGCATCTGAAGAAACCCATGCAGGCATGATGGGAACAAGCAAACTCCACACAAACTGTCACACATGGCCAGAATCAAACCTGGTTCCCTGGTGCTGAGAGGCAGCAGGGCTAACCACTATGCCTCCATGTCATGATTCTTAAAACCACTAGCTGGAAAGGTAAATTGAGCCCAAATATAATGACCTTAGGGGAAATGAATGAACCACACATCCCGACTCCATCAAGACGCGACAGTACAGTGGCAAAGTGGTTCGTACTGCTGTCGCACAATACTAGGGACCCAGGTACGATTCCTGGCCTGGGTCACCGTCTGCGTGATTGTTTAAAGTTTACTTATTAGTATCACAAGTAGGCTTACGTTAACACTGCATCAAAGTTACTGGAAAAACCCCCTGGTTGCCACACACTCGCAACTGTTTGGGTAGACTGAGGGAGAATTTAGCATGGCCAATGCATCTAACCAGCATGACTTTCTGGCTGTGGAAGGAAACTGGGGCATTCAGAGGAAACCTATGGAAACATGGGGAGAACATGCAAACTCTACATAGTCACCCAAAGCCAGAATCAAGACCAGACACAGGGAGAATGTGTTACCCCAGCATGGTGGCACAGTAGGGCCTAACAGCACAGGGACCGAAGTTTGATTCTGGCCTTGGGTGACCATTTGTGTGGGATTTGCACATTCTCCTCGTGTCAGTGTGGTTTCCTCCAGGTGCTCCCATTTCCTCCCACAGTCTGAAAGACATGCTAGTTAGGTGCATTGGCCATGCTAAATTCTCCCTCAGTGTACCCGAACAGTCGCTGCAGTGTGGCAACTAGGTGACTTTCACAGTAACTTCACTGTATTGTTAATATAAACCTACTTGTGACACTAACATCATAACAATCATATGGTGTACTCAACTGGGTGGAGGTGCATCATTAAATCCAATTATCTGGATAATGGAAGCCTGGCAAAGAGGGATTCCCGGACATGAACCAATTAGCTTACAAAGAAATTACATGAGCCATAACCATTTTTGAATCACTGGGCGACAGTCATGTGTCAAGCCCACTGTGTATTTAAACATCTGCTTTCGCTGCAGTACAGGTTAAGTTGCCAGGATGCTGAAGGACACTCACGAATGGGGTGCACTCCTTTCTCTCTCTCACTCAACTTGCAAGGGCTAGATGGCCTACTCTTGCTCCTATTTCTTATGTTTTGGAACTCTTTTTCCTGATTGAAACTACCCAGGTGCCCCACACATAGCTTCTTAAAGGAACTCAATCCTGCTACTGCCTCTGAAAGCAGAGTCAAATTATCCATCTAAATCTTTAAAATGCAGAAACAAGGAAAGGAGCAGGACCAAACTGAGCCCGAAGCCAGCCAAATAATCAACCTCCAATGACTCTAACTTTCCCACTCTGTAATCTATTTGTGTGCGTGTGCTTGTGTGCGAAAGAGATGATGTTAATTACAATAAAAGCTATTCTCTTTGTTAATACTCAAGAAAACCTGCCCAAGTGTGTCTTCTATGATCAACATCATGCAAACAGTTAAACATCAATGAATTGACAAGTATATCCTTTGCAAAAAAGCTGTCGCTGTCAAACAAGGAGTGGAAAAAAGAGGGGAACCATTTGACTACTCTGCACCTGATTGTAACAATAGGTTTTGTCAGGTAAGGGGATCAGGCCTATGGAACAACTGAGATATAGATTGGCCATCTAAGCGTATGAAAGAATGGGCTCAAGAAGCTGAACTGCTTATTACTGTTCTGCAACAGATAAGCTGGATTTGGCACAGGGTCAGATGTGAGTATTAAAATATTTGGAAAAGCTGAAAGTTAAAGAAGCTTAATGATGAAAAGCCTATGTTGGGATAATATATCTGGTGGCAAAGGCAGCAATACAAGAGTAAGAAGCAAACAGATTTATGGAAACTGTTCCCTTCCTTAGCTCAAGATACATTTCACATTGAAGTGAACAACCTGGCATTATAAGTCTTCATGACGTGGAGATGCTGGTGTTGGGCTGGGGTAGGCACAGTAACACCAGGTTAAAGTCCAACAGGTTTATTTGGTAGCACAAGCCACAAGTTTTCGGAGCACTGCCCCTTCATCAGGTGAGTGGGAGTTGTGTTCACAAACAGGGCATATATAGACACAAACTCAATTTACAAGATAATGGTTGAAATGCGAGTCTTTACGGGTAATCAAGTCTTAAAGGTACAATGAGAGTGAAGAGAGGGTTAAGCCCAGGTTAAAGAGATGTGTATTGTCTCAAGCCATGACAGTGAGATTTTGCAAGCCCAGGCAAGTCATGGGGGTTACAGATAGTGTGACATGAACCCAAGATCCCCGTTGAGCGTGTCCTCGTGTGCGGACATCCTGCCACAGCAACCTCTGTAAGATGTGCCAGATCATTGACACGGATGTCATCACCTCACGTGAGAACACCATCCACCAGGTACACGGTACATACACTTGAAATTCGGCCAATGTTGTCTACCTGATAAGCTGCAGGAAAGGGTGTCCCGAGACATGGTACATTGGGGAGACCATGCAGACACTATGACAATGGATGAATGAACACTGCTCGACAATCATCAGACAGGAGCTCTTCCTGTAAGGAAACACTTCGTGATGTGGAGATGCCGGCGTTAGACTGGGATAAACACAGTCAGAAGTCTGACAACACCAGGTTTAAGTCCAACCGATTTATTTGATAGTAAACTCACAAGCTTTCGAGGTTTCCCTCTTTGTCAGGTGAACGGAGAGTACTGGCCTCAGACAGAGAATGTAACAGCACAGACAGTTTACAGATTACTGATTAGAATGCGAATCTTTACACCTAACCTGCTACTCAAGTCTTAAAGTGGCCAACAATGTGAGTGGAAAGAGCATTGAGCACACGTTAAAGAGATGTGTACTGTCTCCAGACAGTACAGTAAGTGAGGTTTTGCATGACTTGCTTGGGTTTGCAAAACCTCACTTACTGTACTGTCTGAAGACAATACACATCTCTTTAACCTGTGCTCAATGCTCCTTCCAGTCACATTGTTGGCCACTTTAAGACTTGAATAGCAGGTTAGGTGTAAAGATTCACATTCTAATCAGTATTCTGTAAAATGTCTGTGCTGTTATATGTTCTGTCTGAGGCCAGTACTCTCCATTCACCTGACGAAGAGGGAAACCTCAAAAGCTTGTGAGTTTACTATCAAATAAATCAGTTGGACTTAAACCTGGTATTGTCAGACTTCTTACTGAGGGAACCACTTCAGCAGTCATAGGCATTCAGCCTCTGACCTTTTGGGTAAGCGTTCCCCAAGTCAGCCTTTGAGACACACAACAATGCAGAATCGCTGAGCAGAAACTGATAGCCAAGTTCCGCACACGTGAGGATGGCCTCAACTGGGATCTTGGGTTCATGCCACACTATCTGTAACCCCCACGGCTTGCAAAATCTCATTAACTGTCCTGGCTGGAGACAATACACATCTCTTTAACCTGTTCTTAACCCTCTCTGCACTCATGTTGTCTGTACCTTTAAGACTTGATTATCTGTAAAGACTCACATGCCAACCATTACCTGGTAAATTGAGTTTGTGTCTATATGTGCTCTGTGAACACAACTCCCACTCACCTGATGAAGGTGCAGTGCTCCGAAAGCTTGTGCTGCCAAATAAACCTGCTGGATTATAAGTCTTCCACAGAAGCAAAACAAATGATGGCCAAAGAAATAATTGAACATTTTTAACTCACAAAAATCAATATACCCAAATTTTACCAGGGTTTTGAAATCACTTACCACTGGAGCATTCCTGAAGCCTTTAATAGACTGAAATATTCCACCACCAATGGCACCCATTGTAAAGGCACCACCACAGTCATCGACAATCCTCCATGGGCTAATAAAAAAGAACAAACACATTACTCAAATACTACAATTTAACCGTTTTAGTTGTCCAACCAAAGAGGAAAGGCACAAGCACAAAACGGCAATTCACGAATTCCTCCTAATGGCTGTCCAACCATAGTCATAGTCAGGTTCCCTCTGTTAAGCTTAGAATAACCATAATGGATTGTACTTTTATAAAAAGGCTCTACACAAATTTTAATCAATGTTACAGCAAATTATCGGTGACATCAATTTTCCTGGAAACATATTCCACAGGAATGGCAAAGTAATTCCAATGTCTGTTTCTTCATATTCTCAGTCCATTAAACAACTTGATTTCACTCAATTTTTCTCATGTAATGCAAGATCACAAGTAACACAGGCAATAACAACATCCTGTGATTACAAGTCACAAGAAACCAAACTGGGGCTAGCCATAAAAACACTGTGGCTACAAGAACAGGTCAGAGGCTGAGAGTTCTGTGGCAATTAGCTCACCTCCTGATTCCCCAAAGGCTGTCTACAAGGCACAAGTCAGGATTTTGATAGAATACCATTGCCTGGATGACTGCAGCTCCAATAACACTCAAGAAGCTTGACATCATCCAGAACAAAGCAGCCCACTTGATTAGCATCCCTGTTACAAAAAAACCTTCACTCACTCCACCACTGGCACACAGCAGCAATGTATATCATCTGGAAGATGCACTGCAGGAGCTCACCAAGGCTCATCAGACAGCACTTTCCAGCCCACGACCACTACTGTCTAGAAGGGGACAAGAGAAACAGATACAGATATACAGAAACAGATACCATGCACATGGTAGAGGGATTGAATTTCGGAGCCGTGAGGTCATGTTACAACTGTACAAAACTCTGGTGCAGCCGCACTTGGAGTATTGTGTACAGTTCTGGTCGCCGCATTATAAAAAAGATGTGGAGGCATTGGAAAGGGTACAGAGGTGGTTTACCAGGATGTTGCCTGGTATGGTGGGAAGGTCTCATGAGGAAAGGCTGAAGGACTTGAGGTTATTTTCATTGGAGAGAAGAAGGTTACGAGGTGACCTAATTCAGGCATACAAGATGATCAAAGGATTGGATAGAGAGGACAGTGAGAGCCTTTTTCTTCGGATGGTGATGGCTAACACGAGGGGACATAGCTTTAAATTAAGGGCTGGCAGTTATTGGATGGATGTCAGAGGTAGGTTCTTTACTCAGAGAGTAGTAAGGGCGTGGAATGCCCTGCCTGCAGCAGTTGTGGACTCGCCGACTTTAAGGGCATTCAAATGGTCAGTGGATAGCCATATGGATAACATTGGAATAGTTTAAGTTAGCGGGTCATTAGATTGTTGCACTGACTGGTGGAACCATCGAGGGCTGAAGGGCCTGTACTGCGCTGTAATGTTCTATGTTCTACATGAGAACACCAGCACCTGAGCTGCTCATCATCCTAACTTGGAAATATGTTGTCATTCCTTCACTGTCAGTGGGTCAAAATCCTGGAACTCCCTCTAACAGGACTATCGGTGTACCTACACTACAGACTACAGCAGTTCAAGGAGGTGGCACACCACCACTTTTTCAAGGGCAATTAGGGACAATGAATGTTGTCCTAACCGGTGAAGCCCATATCAAAAAACAAAGAAAATTACAGTCCAAGAACAGGCCCTTCAGCCCTCCAAGCCTGCACCGGCTATGCTAATTCACTGAACTAAAACCCCCTCTATTCCCATCCAATTCATGTATTTGTCCAGATGCCCCTTAAAACTCACTATCATATCCCACGAACAAATAAAACAAATGACAAAAACAACTGCAATGTTTAACATAACATGTTTCAATAAATTTGCTCAATTACCGAAGTACTTCTGAAAACTAAGGAGTAGAGACCAAAAGAGAAAATGCTGGAAAATCTCAGCAGGTCCGGTAGAAGCTTTGACAAAGAGTCAGCTGAACTCGAAACGTCAGCTCTTTTCTCCCCTTACAGATCTGCCAGACCTGCTGAGATTTTCCAGCATTTTTTCTTTTGGTTTCATCGCAGTAATTTGCTTTTATTTAAGGATTAGAGATGTTATTTTCAAAGCTTACATGGATTCTGTATGATCAACAGAGCCCAATAAAATTAAACCCACAGAATAAAATATTTAAAACAAGAATCAAACATCAGCAGCTTCAACAGTTGCCCTATTACATCAGTCACTTTACTTGCAAAGAATAAAACTGCTTCTTAGAAACATTGCAAAGCATTTTACATATAAATTACTTACAAAATGCAATGAGCAAATGGCACCGCCATTTTGCATATTGAAAGACCCCACAAGCAACAATAATGGTCAGCTGATTTTGGTGCAATAGGTTGAAAGAGGAATGAATATTGGCCTTACTTTTCCAACAAAAATCAACCAGTACTCTTAAAATAGCCACTTGGATCAGTTTGACATCACATACGAAGAATAGAAAAAAATGCAGCACTCCCTCAACTTGGCACTGAAGTGTCAAGCAAGAGTATATGCTCAAATTTTGAAACGGGCTCAAACACAATCTTCCAAAATGTTGCCAATAACACAAACTGACATTTCCCAATTCAGAATTCTCAAAAACCCAGGTTGGTTTGGTGTGTGCAAAAAACACTCTTCTGTAGGCAGCTAAAGATCATACAACATGAAATCATGCAACTTCAGTTGCAGAAGTCAGTCCAACATTAACATGCCAAAAACGTAAAGCCTGAACAGTCAGTACGTCATGAATTAGCTTGACAGCACATGCATTTCCATAGGCCAGTGGTGAGCAACCCACCAAGGTTCTGAGTGCGGCCTGAGAGATTTTTGTTGATTGTCTCCACATGCAGGGTTGCAGATTCTGCTGGTTTCCATCTGCGTAGTTTTGTTCCCCACTGGTATTACTATAGTGATTTGCAAGGGAATGTGAAGTGAGGTGTACATTGATCATGTACAATATTAACTGCAAAATCTGTGCAATCCCTCTGTGTCCGAAGCGCAATATGATGCAAATAAGGCAAGCATAAATATTTACTTTGTTTTAGCCATTTGAAGTTGAGGACAATTCTATTAATATATGAATGATTAAGCATCTTCTATAATTCATTATGAAATATTTGGCACGTATTTAATCTTACTCATGGGGACATGGTTCGTGCACATGCCCGATTTCAACCTTGTGACACAGAGATGAAGAAGGGCACTCATGCAGTCCACTCACCAGCCTCACTTTTCATTCCACCTGCCTCTGCATTCAAAGGATCACCCTCCACCAGCTCCAGCAAGATGCTAGTACAAAATATATCTTCCCTCAAGCTCCAATCCTAGTCAGTATATCACAGGAACCCTACCCCTAGTCCATTCCTCCAAACTCCTCATCCCCTTCCCACAGCACCTTCTTTGCAATTACAGAAGTATAACACCTACCCTTTTATCTCCTCCCTCCTCATCACTGAAGGCTCTAAACACTCCTTTCTGGTGAAGCAACATTTCCCTCGCACCTCCCCAGGGGGGCGGGGGGTCAGGGAGCAGGCACCCCGCCCCCCTGGGGGGGGGGGGGGGGAATCAGGGGGCAGGCGCACCCCTCCCAGGGGTCGGGGGGGGGGGAATCAGGGGGCAGGTCGGGGGGGGGGGGGGAACAGGGGGCAGGTCGGGGGGGGGGAACAGGGGCAGGTCGGGGGGGGGGAACAGGGGCAGGTCGGGGGGGGGAACAGGGGCAGGTCGGGGGGGGGAACAGGGGCAGGTCGGGGGGGGGGAACAGGGGCAGGTCGGGGGGGGGGGAACAGGGGCAGGTCGGGGGGGGAAACAGGGGCAGGTCGGGGGGGGGAAACAGGGGCAGGTCGGGGGGGGGAAACAGGGGCAGGTCGGGGGGGGGAAACAGGGGCAGGTCGGGGGGGGGAAACAGGGGCAGGTCGGGGGGGGGGAAACAGGGGCAGGTCGGGGGGGGGGAAACAGGGGCAGGTCGGGGGGGGGAAACAGGGGCAGGTCGGGGGGGGGGAAACAGGGGCAGGTCGGGGGGGGGGGAAACAGGGGCAGGTCGGGGGGGGGGAAACAGGGGCAGGTCGGGGGGGGGGAAACAGGGGCAGGTCGGGGGGGGGGGGGAAACAGGGGCAGGTCGGGGGGGGGGGAAAACAGGGGCAGGTCAGGGGCAGGTCGGGGGGGCACCCTGGGGGTCGGGGCAATGTTTCCCTCTGCCCCCCGGGAAAGCAGAAAGGTATGATGCGGAGATGCCGGCGTTAGACTGGGGTAAACATTGTAAGAAGTCTCACTGTCTAAAAGGTCTGAAACAATCATGCCCGCACCTCCGCTGCTTCATTCACCCCATGATGTGGATGTGCCGGCGTCGGACTGGGGTAAACACAGTGAAAAGTCTCACAACACCAAGTTTTAGTCCAACCGATTTATTTGATAGTAAACTCACAAGCCTCATTCACCCCACCCAGGCGCAGGCCCTGGCTGCCGGTCACACACACTCCATCAGGAAGGTCACAGCCCACGGCCGGTCCCTCTAATGGAAGTTTCTAGATTGTCCCCATCGCTCCTCTCCTCCCGGTACACAGCACACCCCCGCCCCCCGCCGTCGCCGCCGGTCTCCCCCTAACCCACCCCTGAGCACTGACCGGCACTCTTTCCCCTACCGAGACCGGCTCACCATGGCTCGCGTGCATACTCCTCCATCTTCCTCTGTGACGTCTCTCTCTATCCCCGGCATGCACTACGCCCATGCTCATCAGGGCGCATGTGCAGAAGTGTAGCACTCTCTCAGGCGTGTGGAACCGCACTCTGACTTGCCAAGCCCAGGGCGTAGGTATTTTTGTATCAGTTCGTTGCTCTTAGTGAATGCAAGATTTTGAAAAAAGACAGAAAAGGACAACCATTATATCTCTGGTGCAAAAATAAATTTGAAGTCAAAAGGAGCAGGAAAATCTGAAACAACTCTTTCCTCCCCATAGTATAAAGGCAAAATACTGCGGATACGTGACTGAAACAAAAACACAGAAAATGCTGGGGAAACTCAGCAGCACCTCTAGAGAGAGAATAGTGCCAACGGGGGCGATTCTCCCAAAAGCGTTGAATTGGCAGGAAAACTGTTCTAAATCCTGACTGTTTTGTCAGTTCAACTGCTCACCTGAATCTCCGCGCTCTGTGCACTAAAGAGGTCCCAGTTGTTAATGTCACTAAAAACCCAGGGGAGGCAGGGCCTATTCATGCCAGTGTTTTTCAGTTCTGGAGCTCTGTGCACGTGCAGTGGCCCCAAACTGTGAACTTCCTGTTTGGTGGCCAGCTCAATGGCTGGTCAGCCCGGGACCCCCGCAGTGCTGACCTTCCTCACGATCCAATCACGGCACCCACAGCAATTCCCGGGCCAGCCCTACCCACCCCGGCAATGAGCCCAGACCCCACCACCCAGCAGTGGTGATCACCCCCACCCCCCTCACGCTGGCAGACCATCCCCTGCCCCCCCCCCCCCAGAGACAGCCCCTCCTCCCCCGGCAGATCAACCCACTCCCCTAATTGCCACCTTCCATCCCAAACTGATCCTGTCTGCAGAGTGGCAGCAGGACCCTCCAACCCCACCAATCACCCCTAGGCCATGTCCACAATAGGCCCCAGCCCCTTGGCATTCCCTTGGACATGGGCACTTTGCCCCTTGGGCAGTGCTGGGGGCACAGGCTGGCATTGCCAGGGTGCCCATGCTCAGGGGGCACCACCACCCCATCACCCAACCCCGAGGGTGGGCCCCGATTGCCCCCCCTTCATTCCAGTGGGATCTCCCGTTAGTTCCCTGAATTTGGGGAGGTGGTCTGAACCCTGCCGGAATTAAGCACTCCTGGCGGAGTGGAAGATTCAATCGGGGCCTGAAAGATTAAAAACAGATTTAAATGACTTTCCTATCTTCCTGCCAGTTTCCAGCGTGGTCTAATCTGTGACTGTTCACAGTTCTGGGAGATGGGCACGCGTTCCCGCACATGCACAAATCCCTGTTCAAGACCACAGACGCATCTCCCACCATGACCCAACAGAAAAGTTGTGGGTCGCAATGGGAGAATCCTGGTGAACGTTTTGAGTCTGGATCAGATCTGCTGACCATTGGCTCTATTCTCTCACCACAGGATGCTGTCAGACTTGCTGAGATTCTCCAGCATTTTCTGTTTCCTACTCACATTAGTCCAATTACTATCTCCCTCTTCTATACAAATTTTGCTCCTTAATGGTTTATCTGGAAGGTTAGCTCCCATAGGCAACAACCAGCTTAGTTCATCTCTTAACTCCCTATTACTGCAAGGCTTCCAACACCCTAACTTGGATCAAATAATAGACAAACAACTTCCTCCAGAAACATGAATGCTGCCTTAAAACATTCTTGCCTAAATCTCTGCAAGCCAGTTCTTTGCTCTAAAGCTCCAGATTGCTTCGAATAAGTTTTGTCGCAAAGCTGCACCTCAAGATCCACATCTAGCTCATGGTCAAGGCTGCCCGTTTCAATTAAAATGTGTATTTGTATTTATATATAACAAAAATGTCCAAAGAACCTGACAGGAGTGTGATCAACGCAGAACTCAACACTGGCTAAAGGAAGAGATGTTAGGAGATTTAATTAAAAGATTTGACAAAATGGATTCTATGGATTACAGGAAGAATGCCTCAAAGGAATAGGAGGTCTGAGTGAGAGGAGTTTAAGAGAATTCCAGTGCTAGTAGCCTGGGATTTTGGGAAGAGACTAACATTGGTGGAAGCACAGTGTTGATAGGCCTGAAGAAGCCAAAACAGAGAGGCAAAGAATGAAGTGATTGGAAGACAATAGTGAAAATTTTAAGATTGAGGCATTGGAGGATCTGCAGCCAATGTAAGTCAGTATGCACAGCAATGCTGGGTGAAAAAAGATGGCATATGGACTGCAGAGTTTTGGGTGAGCTAAAGTTTATGGAGTGGGGAGGGTGGGAGGCCAGATAGGAGAGCTTTGGAAAAGTTGATTCTAGAGGAGCCAAAGGAATGCATGAGATGTTTCAACAGTATATAGGCTGAGGCAGGTTGGAGATGGTCAGTGTGATGAAAAGGATTTGGAACTGAGCCCTTGATGAGATAGGGTATGTAAGGTTGCAGTCAGGATCACTTTAGGCAGTGATTGGGCAACAAGATGGAATCAGTGGTAATGTCACAGGTTTTATGGTGTTTGGTCAGAAAATGATTGCTCAGTCTTCCCAATGTTTAGCTGGAGGAGATTGTGACTTATCTACATCTCATTTTAGGACAAGCAGCCTGACAGCACAAAGGTAATGGACATGTCAAGAAGGTATTGGAGAGAAAAGAGTAAGTAAACCCAAGCCTTTGGATGCTGATGACCCTTGGCAGTATCCAAGATTCTATATCACATCTTTGATATTTTACTCAGTGGATTTCTAAGGCTCTCTCTCAAAACTGCAACATATGCAGCAATTCTCCTCCAGTTCCGCCCACCCTATACAAAGTTCCATTCACCTCCTAGTCCTTGTTTAACTTGTTTTCAGTTATTGTCACTTTTAATTCCAGATTAATTTCCAAATTTCCTTTTTCTTCCTTCACATAAAGTGGCTTGAGATATTTTACTAACTTATAGATGCTATTTAATTGTAAATTGGTGTTTCCAGACTCTATAACATATGGGTGAAAAAAAAAGAGTTATATCTAGTACCTTTCATAATCCCAAAGCTTCAATTAGATCACCCTGAAGTTTCTTCTTAAGGAAGAAAGCACAGCTTCCTTTATCTTTCCTCATAACTTGAATTCTTAATGCTTGGCGTCATATTTGTTGCTTTATTCAATAGTGTTCAATATCCTTTCTAAAATTAACTGACCACAAAAAACTCCAGATGAGGTCTGATTCAATGCCTTGTATAGCAGCAGTACAGCTGCTTTGGATTTGTTCTCTATTCCTTTGTCAAAACAACAGCTGATAGGAATTCACTTTACTCTGCCAGCATTATGGGAGCAACTCTGCATTTGAAAGCCTGATTTCAACTTTAACTCCAACCACTGATTTGATATTGGAGCAGCTCATCACGATAAAAAACGGGACTAAAAATTGGCATGTAAAATCTTAACTGAAACTAGGAGGTAAAGTCGCAGTTTATGTATCCCAGTTGCTAGGGCAATGAAACAGGAATTGTTTGTTCGAGTATGAAAGGTCTGTTTCTCTGTCCACAGACAGTGCCAGACCTGCTGAGTATTTCCAGCATTTTCTGTTCTTTTAAACAAATGTTTGCTGGGGCGGGGTTGTTGTTTCTTTAACCATTGAGTCTTCTGAAGACCTAAAATGCTATTGAAATAAATTGAAATCGTTAGAAGTTTCTTCTGACTCAAACAGAGGTTTGAAAAAATATGAAAAATAAATGAAATATCAATCGTTACACAATTTCTTTATGCTACAGAGATTTTCATTACATTTATTTTATTGACGAATATTAAGTCGGCTTTGTAAATGAAGAGTGACTATAAAAACTAAATCAGCTGTGGGTCTGTGATCTTGAAACATATAGAACAATTTTAATGGCCTTCTTGTACAAAATGTATGAAAGACTGTTATTTAAAGAGATTATTACTATAAAGTTCCGACCATTTGTTTCACCTGTACATAAATCCTGACTTGAAATAAAATAACCTTTTGGCTCCATTCATTGCAAAAAGAAGAGGCAGTGCTGAGGTAGTTATTACTTTGTCGACACTTCCTGTTCATTAATACTCACTTACTCCCTTCCTAACAGCACTGCAGGTGTACTTTCACTACAAGGAATGCAGCCGTTCAAGAACATGGCTCACCCCTACCTTCCAAATGGCAATTAGGGATTGCCTTGCCAGCAATGTCCACACCCTATTAAATAATAAATAATAAAAAAACTTCAGATTGCAATTCTTGAAAATGTGTAAGAATCATTAGCAAACCACCTTGGCTCAGTTAATTGCCTCTGACTAAACATTTTTTGGTTCAAGCCACATTCCAAAACTTGGACAGGTAATTCAGAGTGGCTCTTTGATGAAGCACTGGGGTACTGCTGCCCTGCGGAGGGTATTGACTTTTGGGCAGTAAACTAAGTCAGCTATCTTCCTGTAAATTAAATGGACATTAGAGATCCCATGGCATTAGTTGCGTAAGACTGCTCCCTTTGTGCCCACAAAAAGTCATCTGGGCCACTGCCAGCAGGGCACCCAAATCCAACCCCTGCCCACTTAGAACTGATGCTCTGCGCACCCAGCTCAAGCAGACTTTGAAAGTATGAAGTGGGCTCTGAAGGTGTGACCCAGCTGCCAGAGGGAATGATTGTGAGGCAGGCACATTCTACCTGCTGCCTGTCTGTGCTAATTGCTCTTCGTCTTATGTGATGGTAGCTTTATTCAGCCAAGAGTTAATCCACTCAGAATGAAGATAAAAGCTGGACATGAAATATAAATTGCCACTTAATTAAGTTTATTTATTATTGTCACAAGTAGACTTATATTAACACTGCAATGAAGTTACTGTGAAAATCCCCTCGTCGCCACACTCTGGTGCCTGTTTGGGTACACTGAGGGAGAACTTACTTGGCCAATGCACCTAACCAGCACGTCTTTTGGGCCGTGGAAGGAAACCAAAGTACCCGGAGGAAACTCACACAGATAAGAGGAGAAATTGCAGATTCCACACAAACAGTAAACCAAGGCCAGAATTGAACCTGGGTCCCTGGCACTGTGAGGCAGCAGTGTTAATCACTGTGCCACCATGTCACTGTATAACACGTATATATACTTTTCATTCTTACATTCCTCTCATACTTAATTATTTTCATGTAGACACAAAAGAAAAACCTTCACAGTTGTGTTGAACCACTCTATAAACAAAAAAAAATCATCAGATACTCATTCCAACTCTGGCAAGTTGACTACCTCAGCTGTTGCAAGCCATTTATATTCAATGTAAACCTGAAGGCATGTATTGCTTACTCACTGATAACTTAATTGGAAAGGGGAAAACTTAATCCTGGTGAGCTAGTCTTTTAATGAGCATCCATGACATGCAAATTCATGCAAATATACCTGCGGATATTTGTCATCAGGAAGCTCGACACACTTTTAAACTTCCCTGAACTTAAGTGCAAAAGTTCACCTTGCTGCTGAGAAGCTGAATTTTGGCCGCCCACTCAATTAGGCTCCCCCACCCACCTTGCTTCCTTCTCTTGTGACCATAGAAAAAAACATAGAACAGTACAGCACAGTACAGGCCCTTCGGCCCTCAATGTTGTGCCGAGCTATGTCCAAACCCAAGATCAAGCTACCCCACTCCAATTCCACTCAACCCATGTGGCATGCCCTATCGACTGTCTCCAGTTATTGGCCAGTAACTAGACTGTAACAGTAATCCAAAGAATGTTAGTTCAAATCCCATGATAGGAATTTGAGTTCAGTTTTTTAAAATAAGAAAATTAATATTAGTGTTAGAGGACCATGTGATTGGTGGATTGTTGTAAGAATCCAGCTGGTTTATTAATGTCAATTACATTGAAATGAAATGGATTGAGAATCCTGCTATCATCATTGGCTGGGTGGAATGGCACCACCCAATCTAAGCACCAAATCAGAAATAACCCTAGAATAGGGTGGCACGGTGGCATAGTGCTTGGCACTGCTGCCTCACAGCTCCAGAGACTTGGGTTCAATTTCAGTCTTGGGTGACTATGTGGAGTTTGCACATTCTTCCCTTGTCTGCATGGTTTCCTCCAGGTGCCATGGTTTCCTCCCACAATCCAAAGTTGTGTGGGTTAGGTTGTTTGGCCATGATAAATTGTCCCTTAGTGTCAGGGAAATTAGTTGGGTGGGAGGGTGAGCTATGAGGAGGATGCAGAGATGCAGCAGTGTGATTTGATCAGGGTGTGTGTATGTGTGGCCATATGCATGGCAGAATCAGCATAATGTGTATAAATGTAAGGTAGCTATAATAGGAAGACAGATTATTATTGAACGGGTGAAAAGTAAGGTAGCAATAATAGGAAGACATTATTATTGAATGTGTGTAAATTGAGAGGGGTGCTTACTCAGCAAGACCTTGGTGTCCTCGTGCATTAGTGGCTGAAAGTAAGTGTGCAGGTAAGCAGGTGATAAAGAAGGCAAATGGTATATTGGCCTTCCTAGCAAAAGGATTTGAGCATAGTGAAAGGGATGTTTTGCTGCAATTGTATAGAGCGTTGTTGAACCATACCTGGAGTATTATGTGCAGTTTTCTTGTCCTTATCTGAGGAAGGATGTCCTTGCTACAGAGAGAATACAGCGAAGGTTTATCAGGCTGCGTCCTGAGATGGCAGGCCTGTCATATGAGGAGGGATGAAGTTGGCTAGGATTATACTCACTGGAGTTTAGAACAGTGAGAGGGGATCTCATAGAAACTTATAAAATTCTATTAAGAACATAAGAATATAAGAAAAAGGAGCAGAAGTAGGCCATCTAGCCCTTCGAGCTCGCTCCGCCATTCAATAAGATCATGGCTGATCTGAAGTGAATCAGTTCCACTTTCCTGCTTTCTCCCCATAACCCTTAATTCCCTTGTCTATCAGAAATCTATCCACCTATGACTTAAATATATTCAATGAGGTAGCCTCCACCACTTCAATGGGCAGAGAATTCCAGAGATTCACCACCCTTTGAGTGAAGAAGTTCCTCCTCAACTCTGTTCTAAACTGCACCCCCCCCCCCTTATTTTGAGGCTGTGCCCTCTAGTTCTGCTATCCTTTCTAAGTGGGAAGAATCTCTCTACCTCTACCCTATCTAGCCCCTTCGTTATCTTGTAAGTCTCCACAAGATCCCCCCCTCAGCCTTCTAAACTCTAATGAGTACAGACCCAGTCTATTCAATCTCTCTTCATAAGCTAACCCCCTCATCTCCAGTATCAGCCTGGTGAACCTTCTCTGTACTCCCTCCAAGGCTAATATATCTTTTCGCAAATACAGGGACCAAAACTGCACACAGTACTCCAGTTGTGGCCTCACCAGTGCCCTGTACAGTTGCAGCAAGACGTTCCTGCTTTTATATTCTATCCCCCTCACTATAAAGGCCAACATTCCAGGGTTAGACAGGATGAATTCAGAAAAAATATTCCTAATGGTGGGGGAATCCAGAACTAGAGTCATATTTGAGGAACTTTTAGAATTGAGATGAGGAGAAATTTCTTCACCCAGAGGGTGGTGAATGTGTGGCATTCATTATCAGAAAATGTAGTTGAGGCCAAAACATTGTCTGATTTCAAGAAGAAATTAGACATAGCTGTTGGAGCTAAAGGGATCAAGGGATGTGGGGAGGAATGGGGGACCAGGATTTTGAATTCAATGATCAGCCATGACCAAAATGAGTGGCAGGACAGACTCGAAGGGCCAAATGGCCTACTCCTGCTTCTAGTTTCTACGTTTCTATCTTTCTAAATATGTGGGGTTATGGGGATACAACCTTGGTGAGATTGTTGTTGGTGCAGGCTTGATGAACCAAATGGGACCTTCTGCACTGTAGGGATTCTATTATTCTAATACATGACAAGAGAGTGCAGTAGTAGCAAGCGTAAGCAATGGATACGAATATAGTGTATTTACATTTCTGACTTCATGAATAAATAAATCAATACGCACTTTACGCTGATGGGATACCCAAAGTAGGTAACAGCACAGAGCAGGGCTTCAGCCTGAGCCTCCTTGTTCGCTATATGGCTCAACTCATTGTGGCAATGAAGTTACCCATTGAAGATAACAGTTTTGGCAACAGAGGGAGGAGAAAGAAAAATGAGTGATAATTTGTTCGTGATTTTTTACTTGTGGAACTTTTCCCTCAGTCTGGGACCAAGATAGTCTGTTGTACAAACACACATTGAATTAGGACCTGCAAACAATGAGTTAACTTACTTTCTGTTGAATATGAGATTATAAAACACGACTTTCAGAAGGGATGATTGGGAAAGGCATCTGCACAGATAAAGTGGATGATGTAATATGTGTATCAGAAACATGCCTATCTGATCCCTGATGTTTATAGTAAATGATATTGAGGTAGTTGAAGCAATGTAACCATGATAATGGAATAATAGGCAGGATTGAGAAGGACAAAATATGTTTCAGCTGTATGCATCCTGGTTTAAACAAAATTAGTTTGTTATACACACACTGAAACCTGCATGTGTTTATGCTTCATTGTGATTTATTGGTAGTTTGCACAAGATGTTATGGTCAAATGAAATTATATTGATGTGTGAACAAATCACTGCATGGGGACAATATATCAGGAATCACGAAATATGATGAGTCAATAGAAATGTAACTCTGCATTGTTACAATGGTATTGATGTGTACTCTGGTGTTTAAAGTAATGAGACACAATTGAACAAGAAAGCAGCCCAACATTTAGTATTTGCTTTCAGTGTGTTGAGCATAATAATGGACCTGTCTGCATAGTTGCCAGAGTAACTAACATTTGTTTAAAGATGATGCTATAGTTGTACTTGGCAGCATTTTAATTTATTCAAATTCATGATCTTTTACCAGGTGGGTCCAAAATGTCAACGAAGTGTGATTCTTGGAATTGTTAACTTTATCTTAAATTTTCTTAGCAGAACAGATCACTAATGCAATGACCCTTCACTTTCTGTCCTTAATTGGAAGCCTTAGCTTGTCTCCAGACTAATTGAAAATCACATTGAGTGACTGTTTTCCCCACCTCATCGGGGTGCATTCGAGACTAGGAAATAGTCCTAACCTCTATTTCCCACCCTTGGAGGGAAAATCCTGCTCCAGGAGGACTGTGTACAATATTTATTTTCCATACTGTAGAACTGTTGGGTTCCCCAACACTGACAACAAGGACTTGTAACAAACAGTACTTTATTTACCAGCTGAGCAGCTCCTCCATACTCATGCTCTGCCTGTGCTTCAAGGAGAACCCCTGTGCTTCCATCAGGTGTCCCTTTTTGTAGCCATATAATCACACGACCACTCAGTCTACATCTTCCCCATTTAAGTGGGACAATCGGTGGTATTGAGATGTAACAATGTGTGTGAATAGTAACTGTCCATGAACCACTACATAACATCCAGATTGAACAGACTAACAATACGTCAGAGATAATTTTGTTGTTGCAGTTGGTGCATAGCCTATCATGTCTCTTTCCTCCCTGCCCACCTCCTTTTGTTGCTATACAAAGGTGAGACATGACAGCCAGTTACAAACTAGGTCATAACATAGTCCTGGGAACTTTGTGTATGGTTTGATCACATACACTAAGCATGTATTCATGCCAGTTGTCTGTGATGCAGTTTTTCTTAGGCTGGTGTCTTTAGTGTGGACAATGTGAGGTACTCTGTCAGTGTACTCGCTGGGTGCAGGGCTTGCTGCATAGGCCTCTGGAGAAGTCTGCATGTCCACCTGAGTAGGGGACCTGTGTTATAGGTTGGATGACTGGAGTGCTGTGGCATCTGTTGGTGCTGCTTCTGATACCCGTAGGAGGTGATAGCATTGCATATGTAGTGGACACTATCTGAGGGTACCATGTTGCAGAGTATAACTGTGCACCATCACCAAATTGTCACAGCTGAATGCTGTCAGAATCCTGATCATTTGATCGGGTATTAGAGGGCCAAGTCTGTTGGCATTTTGATCATAGCGCATTTTGCTTCTCAATTGGCATTGCTTGAGGGTATAATTCCCACTCGTTTCAGGTTTAAGCTGAAAGCAGAGACTTGGCAGTGGGAATCGTGGCCTTGGTGCACCTGGAAAAGTGTCATTGTGCTGGCCCTGCAGTGAAAGATTTCACAGGCTGAGGAGTGCAGCGTAATAATCTGAGTGATCCCAGGCACATTTCTCTAGAAGATGCTTAGCTGATTGAACCACCAGTTCCACCAGACCATTGGGTATAGGGGGCTGCTCGTGATATGCTCCAAGCCAATGCATGTGCAAAGTTTCTAAATTCAGTGGAGACAAATTGGCGAGTGTTGGCTGACGTGAGTCTCTGAGGGGTGCTGGTGTGATGAAGTGTCTCTTGAGCTTGATGATGACTGTGTTACTCATCATGTTTGACAGGCAGTCAAGTTCAAAACACCCTATAAAGTGAGTTGACTAAGAGATGTTATGGCCTCGCTTGTCCGGAAACCGTAAAATCCCTCCCAAGTCCAATGGATCTTCCCGCGGTCTGCCCCTTGCCCACTCCGGTTCCTGTGGCGGGCAGGGTGGTGAAATTCCAGCCCAAATGTTGTTTACTATTTCATTCAAACATGTCAGCTGTTGTTAATGACCATGGAAGAAGAGGAAGTGGGAGGGGTGGTGGCAATGGGGGCCATGAATGGCCTACTTCTGCTGCCTTTTTTTTATCAATACCAGCTATCTTTTTCACTTCAAAAATTTGGTAATTTTTCAATGGAATTTATTCGGAGAGGCAAAATAATGATGACTATTGTCTGTCCTGTTAATGTTGGGAATAAAAGTGTCAGGCAGGCAATCAAAAGAATAGTCTGCCAGGGCCCGCCAACTTAATTTTTGGGAAGGCTTTCAAAGTCTGTGTTTCAATTATGGGCGCCTGAAACTATTTTCAAGTCCAATTTGGTGGGTCGTATGCAACATGCGCTCTGTCTTTTGGTGCCAGATAGGGAGCAATCTAAGCCGTGGTCACTAAACACAAGTTGCTCCAGAGCACAATGGTTAAGATTTTTAAGTGACTTTTGAGGGGTCAGGTGAAGATTGAGTACACTTACTAGTTCCACAAGGATCCTCCGATCAGTTACTAAGTCGTTCCAGTACTGCAGTTCTTGAGAAACATTAAGGTAGACACGTCCCCAGGGCCTGATGGGATATACCCCAAAATGCTGAGAGAGGCAAGGGAGGAAATTGCTGGGGTCTTGAGAGACATCTTTGTATCCTTACTGGCTACAGGAGAGGTCCCAGAGGATTGGAGAACAGCCAATGTTGTTCCTTTGTTTAAGAAGGGTAGCAAAAATAATCCAGGTAATTTTTGACCGGTGAGCTGATGTCAGTGGTAGGGAAATTATAGGAGAGGATTCTTTGAGATAGGATTTGCTCCCACTTGGAAATAAGTGGACATTTAGCAAGAGGCAACATGGTTTTGTAAAGGGGAGGCCATGTCTCACTAACTTGATTGAGTCTTTTGAGGAAGTGACAAAAATGAGGGCAGGGCATTGCATGTTGTCTACATGGATTTCAGTAAGGCCTTTGATAAGGTCTCTCATAGCAGACTGGTGCAGAAGGTGAAGTCATATGTGATCAGCGGTGAGCTGGTAAGGTGGATACAGAACTGGCGCAGTCATAGAAGTCATGATGTGGAGATGCCAGCGTTGGACTGTGTTAAACACAGTAAGAAGTTTCACAATACCACATTAAAGTCCAACAGGTTTATTTGGTAGCAGACGCCACTAGTTTTTCTAGCGCTTGCTGCCTCTTCGTCAGGTGAGAGTGGGAGTTCTATTCACAAACAGAGCATATAAAGGCACAAACTCAATTTACAAAATAATGATTGGGATGAGAATCTTTACAGGTAATCAAGTCTTAAAGGTACAGACAATGTGAGTGGAGACAGCATTAAGCACAGGTTAAAGAGATCTGTATTATCTCCAAACAGGACAGTTAGTAAGGTTTTGCAAGTCCAGGCAAGTTGTGGGGGTTACAAATAGTGTGACATGAACCCAAGATCACAGTTGAGGCCATTTTCATGTGTGCAGAACAATACACGTCTCTTTAACCTGTGCTTAATGCTCTCTCCACTATATTGTCTGTACGTTTAAGACTTGATTATCTGTAAAGACTCGCATTCCAATCATTATCTTGTAGATTGAGTTTGTACCTTTATATGCCCTGCTTGAGAATAGAACTCCCACTCACCTGACGAAGGAGCAGCAAGCACTCCGAAAGCTAATGGCTTTTACTACCAAATCAACCTGTTAGACTTTAACATGGTGGTATGAGACTTCTTACTTGGTCATAGAAGACAGAGGGTAACAGTGGAAGTGTGTCTTTCTGAGTGGAGGGCTGTGACAAGTGGAATTCCTCAGGGATCAGTGCTGGGACTTTATATGTATTCGTAATACATATAAATGATTTGGAAGAAAATGTAACTGGTTTGATTAGTAAGTTCAAGAATGACACAAACGTTGGTGGATTTGCAGATAGCAATGAGGACCATCAGAGGATACAGCAGGATATAGATCAGTTGGAGACTTCGGCGGAGAGATGGCAGGTGGAGTTTGAACTGGACAAATGTAAGGTAATGCATTTTGGAAGGTCTAATAAAGATGGGAAATATACAGTAAATGGCAGAACCCTAAACAGTATTGATAGGCAGAGGGATCTGGGTGGACAGGTACACAGGTCACTGAAAGTGGCAACACAGGTGGAGAATGTAGTCAAGAAGGCATACGGTATGGTTGCTTTCATCGGCCAGGGCATTAAGTTTAAAAATTGGCAAGTCATGTTACAACTTTATAGAACCTTGGTTAGGCTGCACTTGGAATATAGTGTTCAATTCTGGTCACCAAATTACCAGAAGGATGTGGAGGCTTTGGAGAGGGTACAGAAAACATTTACCAGGATGTTGTCTGGCATGAAGGGCATTAGCAATGAGAAAAGGTTGGAGAAACTTGATTTGTTCTCACTGGACTGACGGAGTTTGAGGGGGCGACCTGAAAGAAGTCTACAAGATTATGAGGGGCATGGACAGAGTGGATAGTCAGAAGTTTTTTCCTGGCTGAAAGAGTCAATCACTAGGGGGCAAAGGTTTAAGGTGGAAGGGGCAATGTTTAAAGGAGATGTACGAGGCAAGTTTTTTACACAGAGAGTGGTGGGTGCCTGGAACTCACTGCCAGGGAAGGTAGTGGAAGCAGATACGATAGTGAGCTTTAAGGGGCGTCTGAATAGGGTGGGAATAGAGGGATATGGTCCCTGGAAGGGTAGGGGTTTTAGTTCAGTCAGTCAGCATGTTTGGTGCAAGCTTCGAGGGCTGAAGGGCTGTTCCGATGCTGTAATTTTCTTTATTCTTTGTTTGTTCTTTGATTGAAAGCCAGATTGCCACGCTCTGAACTACCTTACATGCCCAACCAAAGTAATCGAATTAATGTAATCAAAGTAATCAAGAAAAAAAAGATGGCACCGGAGCAAGGCAACTTCTTGCAAGCTGTCTCCAGCATTCCCTCTAATTCCATCCTTTCCTCCATTCTACATTCTTGACAATGAACTCCAATTCTTCGAAACCTTCTAATCGTGCTCTTTTTAAGTCTCTTACAGGTTTGTTGCAACACTATATTCTGCACCCTATCCTTTCCTTCTGTCTGTTTACGCTATGAGTGGTATGTTTTATCTGTATAGCGCAGAAGAAACAATACATTTCACTGGATCCCAATAGATGTGACAATAATAAATCAAATCAAAGAATATTTACACCCAGGAAATTAGCTGAGGAATACTGTACAATGTGAGTGAAATATGAACTAATCCCGCTTGTTTGAGTTATCAAAGATAAATGGAAACACTAATAATCAACTTAATTTATTGTACACCAGCGTAACATGGCACAGTGGAGGTGGCACAGTGGTTTGCACTGCTGCCTCATAGCGCCGGCCTTGGGTGACTGTATGGAGTTTGCACATCCTCCCTGTGGCTGCGTGGGTTTTTTTTGGGTGCTCTGGTTTCCTCCCACAGTCCAAAGTTGTGCAGGTTGGATAAGTTGTCTGTTACTGTCCCAAGATGTGTAGGTTAGGGTGATTAGCAGGGTAAATACATGGGATTATGGGGATAGGCCCTGAGTGGAATTGTTGTCCGTGCAGGCTCGATGAGCTAAATGAGCTCTTTCTGCACTGTAGGGTTTCCAAGATTAAGAACATAAGAACATAAGAAATAGGAGCAGGAGTAGGCCATCTAGCCCTTCGAGCCTGCCCCGCCATTCAATAAGATCATGGCTGATCTGAAGTGGATCAGTTCCACTTTCCCACTTTCTCCCCATAACCCTTAATTCCCTTGTCTATCAAAAACCTATCTACCCGTGACTTAAATATATTTAGCGGGGTAGCCTCCACCACTTCAACGGGCAGAGAATTCCAGAGATTCACCACCCTTTGAGTGAAGAAGTTCCTCCTCAACTCCGTTCTGAACCGCCCCCCCTTTATCTTGAGGCTGTGTCCTCTGGTCCTGCTATCCTTTCTAAGCAGGAAGAATCTCTCTACCTCTACCCTATCCATCCCCTTCATTATCTTATACGTCTCTATAAGATCCACCCTCATCCTTCTAAACTTCAACGAGTACAGACCCAGTCTGTTTAGTCTCTCTTCATAGTCCAACCCCCTCATCTCCGGTATCAGCCTAGTGAACCTCCTCTGCACTTCCTCCAAGGCCAATATATCCTTGCCCAAGTGCGGCAGCCAAAACTGCACACAGTACTCCAGCTGCGGCCTCACCAGTACCCTGTACAATTGCAGTAAGACCTCCCTACTTTTATATTCTATCCCCCTCGCTATAAAGGCCAACATTCCATTCGCCTGCTGCACCTGCAGACTGGGTTTTTGCGACTTGTGCACAAGGACCCCCAGGTCCCTCTGCACCATAGCATGCTGCAGCTTTTTGCCTTTTAAATAATAATCCCTCCTACTATTATTTCTGCCAAAGTGGATAACCTCACACTTGCTAACATTATACTCCATCTGCCAGGTCCTCGCCCGCTCGCTTAGCCTATGCAGATCCTTCTGCAGACTTTCCACACCCTCCACGCAATTTGTTTTCCACTCATCTTCGTGTCATCAGCAAATTTTGTCACCCTACACACAGCCCCCTCCTCCAGATCATCTATATAAATGGTAAATAGCTGAGGCCCCAGCACCGATCCCTGCGGCACTCCACTAGTCACCAACCACCAACCAGAATAGCACCCATTGATACCAACTCTCTGCTTCCTATTAGACAGCCAATCCTCTATCCATGCTAACACCTTACCCCCAACTCCGTGCACCCTAACCTTCTGTAGCAACCTTTTATGCGGTACCTTAACAAACGCCTTTTGGAAATCTAAAAACACCACATCCACTGGTTCCCCTCTGTCTACCGCACTAGTCACATCCTCATAGAAATCTAATAAATTCGTCAAACACAACTTCCCCTTAACGAATCCGTGCTGCGTCTGCTCTATCAAACCATTCTTTTCTAGGTGCCTCGCCATTTCTTTGATGATGGATTCAAGCATTTTTCCAACTACAGACGTTAAACTAACCGGCCTATAATTCCCTGCCTTTTGTCTGCTACCTTTTTTAAACAGCGGCGTAACATTAGCCGTTTTCCAATCTACCGGCAGTTCCCCGGAATCCAGCGAAACTTGGTAAATAATTACTAAGGCATCCACTATCATCTCTGCCATTTCTTTCAGAACCCTGGGATGCATTCCATCCGGTCCTGGGGACCAGTCCACCTTCAGTCCCATTAATCCATCGAGCAGTACCTATCTAGTGACAGTAATCGCATTCAGGCCCTCAACTCCTACCATCCTTCTATCTTTAAGATCTGGCAAACTATTTGTGTCCTCCCCCGTGAAGACCGAGGCAAAAAACTTATTTAAAGCCTCAGCCATTTCCTCATCTCCCACTGCTAAATCCCCCCTCTCCTCCTCTAAGGGTCCAACATTCACTCTAGCCAGCCTTCTCTTTATATATTTGTAAAAACTTTTACTGTCCTTTTTTATATTTAGTGCTAGTTTAGCGTCATAGTCTATCTTTCCTTTCTTTATCACCTTCTTAGTCATTCTTCATTGATTTTTAAATTTTTCCCAATCTTCTAATCGCCCACTACTTTTAGCCACTAACGCATCAGCTTTTAATTTAATAGTCTCCTTTATTTCCTTAGATAACCACGGCTGGTTATCCCTTCTCCTACATTCCTTCTTTACTATCGGAATAAATTTCTGCTGAGTACCAAAAAAGATCTCCTTAAAGATCCTCTACTGTTCCTCAGCCGTCTTACCAACCAATCTGCACCCCCAGTCTACATTTGCCAATTCCACTCTCATCCAATTGTACTCCCCTCTGTTCAAACAGAGGACACAGGTTCGGGACCCTACTTTCTCATCCTCCATCTGCATCAAAAATTCAATGATCACTCATCCCAAGAGGATCCCTCACAAGAAGATCCCTAATTCTACCTGCCTCGTTACACAACACCAGATCTAAGATAGCTCTCTCCCTCGTAGGTTCCGTCACATTCTGTTCAAGGAAACTATTCCGACAGCATTCCAAGAACTCTTCCTTAAGCCCACTGCATTCGACTTGGGTCATCCAATCAATATGCAGATTAAAATCCCCCATAATTATCGCTGTTCCATTTCTGCACGCATCATTTATTTGCTTGTTTATAGCCCGCCCCACCTCTAAGTTATTATTTGGGAGCCTATAGACCACACTCACCAGCGTCTTCCTCCCCTTACTATTCCTTATCTCCACCCACCACGATTCCACGTTTTGCTCTTTGGAGCCTATATCTTCCCTTACTACCGCCCTGATATTATCCTTAATTAACAGAGCTACCCCACCCCCTCTTTCCTCCCGTCCATCCTTCCTAAACACTTGATACCCCTGGACATTCAGCTCCCAGTCCCTGTCACCTTGCAACCACGTTTCCGTAATGGCCACTAGATCATATCCATTTGTGCTGATCTGTGCCATCAGCTCATTCACTTTGTTCCGAATGCTTCGTGCATTCAGGTAAAGTGTCTTTATACCAGCCTTTATCTGGACCTTATTTGAAGGAACGCTACTAACCTCAAGTAACTAACCTCAAGATTCTTCTCTGAACTACAACATTCAGTATCAGACAAAATATTGCTATAAAAGCTGGCCTTTGTTCAATGCACGTGGTTTAGTTCAGGGCAGGTAGTGAGTTAACTAATTACAGCTGGCTGTTGAATAATAATGAGTTTACAAATCACCAAATAGGAATTGAAGCAATGGTAATTAAACTGTCAGAGTTTTTCATTTAGATTTGCATCAATGGTCTTCAACTATGTTTCCGCCAAAGTCAAAAATGGTTCAGGAAAATTAATGATTAAAGATTAATAACTGTGCTTGCCACCAGGTAGGTTTAGTGCTGGTTTTATTCTGGAAGCTTGTCATCATCTGAAATCTGCTCCTCAGGTTTATTCTTCTGTCCACCTGAATTATGCCTCTTCACCATCAGCAAGAACAGCCCCAGAGAATCCATAGTTTAGACTATCCCAGTCTCCTGGCTAATAAACGATGTGAACTTATACAAGTTATAAAGGGGAAAAAATCTGAAGCAAAAGTATTCTTTTGATGAATTGCCGATAAGTTTCATTCTTAAATCAATATTACTACAGTTTAAATGGTCAATCATATTTTTCTATTTATATAAATGTTAACAATTCAGATTTAAATGTGATGGCATGATTGGAAAATATGTAAATGACACAAAAATTGGTGGGGTAGCCGATAGTGAAGAGGATAACTGTCGTTTCCAGAATGATGTCAATGGTTTGGCTGAGTGGGCAGAGAAGGGGCAAATGGAATTCAATCCAGAAAAGTGTAAGGTAATGCATTTGGGAAGGGCAAACAATGCAAGGGAATATGCAATAAGTGGGAAGATATTGAGAGGAGTTGAGGAAGTGAGAGACTTTGGAGTGCATACCCACAGATCCTTGAAAGTGGGTAGGCAGGGCGATCAAGAAAGCATATGGAATGGGTTTTTTTTTATTGGACGAGGGATTGAATACAAAAGCAGGGATAACAACGGAATTATATAAAATGTTGATTATGCCTCAGCTGGAATTTAATGTACAGTTCTGGTCACCCACCAAATTACAAGAAGGACATAATTGTTGTGGAGGGAATGAAGCACCAATTTACAAGAATATTGCCAGGGCTTGGAAATTGCAGTTAAGAGGAGATATTGGATAGGCTAAGGGGTGACTTAATTCAGGCGCACAAAATTATGAGGGGCCTGGAGAAGACAGACTGTAAGAACTTGTTTCCCCTAATGGAGAGGCCAATTACCAGGGGTCATCGATTTAGGGTGATTGGTAGAAGGATTAGAGAGGACATGAGGAAAGGATTTTCACTTAGAGGGTGGTGGGCATCTGGAATTCACTGCCTAAGTTGGTGGTTAAGGCTGAAATATTCAACTCATTATAAAGGTACCTAGAACTGTATTGGAAATTTGGGGTGGCACGGTGGCGCAGTGGTTTAGCATTGCTGCCTCACAGCACCAGGGACCCAAGTTCAATTCTGGCCTCAGGTCACTGACTGTGTGGAGTTTGTACCTTCTTCCCATGTCTGCATGTTTCCTCTGGATGCTCCAGTTTCCTCCCACACTCCAAAGATTTGTGGGTTAGGTGGATTGGCCAAGCTAAATTAACCCTAATGTCAGGGGGATTAGCAGGGTAAATAAGTGGGGTTATGGGAATAGGCGTCGGTGGGATTGTGGCCAGTGCAGACTCAATGGGCTAATTGGCCTCATTCTGCACTGTAGAGATTCTATGATTCTATGAAATATTGTAACAGGGAAAGGTTACGGACCAAGTGGTGGAGAATGAGATTAAAATTAGTTGTTTTTTTTCTCTCTTTTTGGCTGGTTCTGACCTGATGGGGCAAATGGCCTCTTTTTGCACCATTACTTGCCCATGGTTCTGAAATTAACTTTAAAATTTGTGAAATGATTATTACCAAGGATTCTCAGTTGCTTTATAATTTCTCGTGTTATCTCTGTTCACCAGTTCTTTTAATTGTCCTTAACAATCCCCTTGAAAACCAGTTGCCTATTTAAAGTGCATCTGTTATCTGAAATGTTTACAACTGGGTATGTGAAGTGTAAGCTAGACATATTTTATCGTAATACACCCTCAGTATTTTCTTGTTCCAATAGCTGCAACTGGAAAGAATGTTATTTCTTAATATATTAATCTGTACTCACATCAAACTTCAGCGTATTAGGATATAAACCAGATACAAATGCTTTTGCAGTGAGACTTACTCTTTAAGCAAGATTTCTCTGCCAGCAAGCAGCCACAGCCATAGACACTTGTATGGAGCTATTAAGATAAGCTTGATACATGTTTGTACTAGGCACAATTAACTAGTTCAATGTACAAATCACTAATAATTTTAACTTTGAAAATATTAGTAACTTGATCCTCTTGCTGCTAAGCCATCCCTCTCGCCCACTTTATGGGAATAATTTAACTTAGTTGTGAAGCAAACATCTTGCAGCTGAATGTGATTTATATTTATAATTCAATATGTTTGTTATCTTTGTGTCAATTTGCAAGTATACCAAGATGCACATTTTTATTCAGTAAACGAATAACTGTGTGATAATAGATTTTTAAAGCACTGAAGGGATAAACATTAAAAAAAAGCTAAATTACCCTATGATACCAGAACCAGTGAAAAACTGTTCAATGCCACTAGAATGATGAAGAGTGAATCTCACCATTTTGATGAATGTGGGGAAAGGAAGGCAAGGGATGGCGCAGGATTCTCTGTCCTTCCTGCCAGCGGGATCTTCCTGTCTCGCCAAAGGCGGGTTCACACAAAACATCGCAGACCAGAAGATCTCACCAGCAGCCAATGACAAGCTACCTCCACTATCAGAAAACACACGTAAGCAAAAGTGGGGGTGTGGGGTGGGGCAAGGTTATGACAATTAGCAGTGGTTTCATTCCAGAATTTATTTTTATTGAATTCAAATTTCACCATCCGCTGTGGTGAGATTCAAACCCAGGTCCCCAGACCATTAACATGGGTTGCTGGATTACTACTCCAGTGACAATAACAGCCATGTCACTGCCTCCAACGACTATATAATCAATACTCATCATGGATAAAACATCCAAGTCACCTTCACCTCAAGACATTAAATTGAACCTGAACAAGAAGACATTTACTTGTGGTTAATGCACACATGAAATGTGACTTAATTTCTACAGCACTTGACAAATTTGTAACAAAATCAATCCTTTGGAAGCTGCACTTCATTAAACACTTCTTTCTAATTTTAGCTATGTGAATAGCATCTTAACTAAAATTTGGAAATATATCCGAACAGCAGAAGGAAAAGTACAATTCATGAAAACTGCAACTTTGAATTGAAATATGAATCATTCACGTAGGGATTCCTCCATTGCACAAATATATATCTGAAGACAGAATGAGAAAAAAAGCAGCTTCACTGCCAGACCAGCTTGGTTTTGGGTTTCCATTCCCTTTCCAGGAACTAAAATAACAGCACATGCTTTATGCAGAGCTTAAATATCAGTCATATATTTTCATTACCTAACTAAATGACATAGTAATTTAATCAACTTTCCAAATGCCTGTCATTTCAGGCTAGAATAAGTTAACTCATCCTTTTTGGTTTAGTTAATTGCTTATGTTTACTCGTAGAAAAACAATTCCTAACTCTGTAAAATGCCCTTATCAATTTGTGTGCTAAATGTTTTGACTCCATCCATTCTCTTTATTTTGTTTCCGTTTGTAAACCACCTAATCAAATGAATAATACATGTCTATTCCCCTTTGGTTACTTTTTTAACAATTCTGTTTATTCCTTTTTTAATGACCATCAATATTTTCCTTAGTCCACTTTATTAGTGCATTAATAGTCCACATTTCCCTGCAATTATGCTGAAAATTTTAAAATCTAGCATGCTGGTGTTACTTTTGCTAACTTCCTCCACCTCTTCCTGCATTTCTATTTAGAACACAGCTTAGAGACAATGGCCAAATTTTACCACCTCGCTCATCCCGGAATCGGGGCGGTCGAGGCTTGCAGAACGGAATTCTCCATTGACCTTGGCGGGATTTTATGAGCCTCACCTGAGCGAGGCCGTAAAATCCCACCCAACAGCACTGAAACAGAAAAGCTAATTGCTAATGTGTCCTATGTACACATATGGATCAAAGACATTGTCAGCCTACCCCTTCAGAAAATGGATAATTTGCCAGGAATAGGTCACTCTACTCGCAATCCTATCTAAAAGAAAACAGATTTAGATTTCTAAAAGATTCATATCAGCGAATGTAATCAGGAAATCCTAAAATAAAATGGTCCTCTTCTAACTGGGTTATCCCAAGAGTTGTAAAACTAATGAGAGTCATTAATGAAAATGTGGACCTAATTTTTTTTTACTGTTTTTAAATTTTTTCCTTCAAAATATCACTTCCTAAAATATTTACCTCAAGGTTTTAGGACAAATTGCTAATTCATACAATGAAAAGTTTTAGGGAGAGATGAAAATTTATAGTTACTGCTATGATGTAATAAAATGATATTTAACAACAGTAATAAAATTGAAGGAAAGTAATTGGGAAAATCTTGTAGCTTTACAAATAACAGAACAAATGTATAGCACCGACATTGATGATGGACAGAAAGGACCACATGATCCTTTACTCACAAACAATGTTATTACTGCAAGATCATATATAATTTATCCTGTATTTATTCTGTAGTGGAATCATAGCAGGTGGAGAGTGGCAGGATTTTCTAGTTTTGGGATGAGTGCGGCTGAAAAATCTCATCCATGCATTGTTAGAGTGCAAAATGGAAAGTGCAAAGTGCAACATTCGGTACAGAGGGTGATTTAAAACAAAACCCAAGTCTCACCAACTTCAATTTTATAAGTCCTAAAATTAATCTGAGAGGGGATAATCAGAGTGTAAAAGGACATGGGCATCATCTGGGACGAGTTCACAGTCTTCTGCATAAACTCCATTCAATCATATTACCTTTTGGAAACCTCACCCTGCCCATTGCATCTTCCAATACCTTTCCACTTCTGTTATGAATAAAGGTGGGAAAGTTTGGAATGCTCTCCTTGGAACAGATACATTTAAAAGGCAGCCTAATAAAGGCTTTCAATTTGAGAGGTTTGATTAGAGAAAATAAAGAGAAGTGATTCCCTCTGGTGAGTGGGTTGGTAACTAGAGGTCATATGAGGAGGAACGTTTTTGTTTGAAGATGTTAGGGATCTAGAACATGATTTTATGATCCATAAATCATTATTAAAAAGTTGTTGGAAAAGGTATTTGAGGATGAGGACTGCAGCAGGTTATAAACATTAGCAGAGATGTGTGACTAAAGATGACTGCCCTTTCAAAGAACCAGTACAGGCCAATAGACTGAATAGTGTCTTTCTATGCTGAAAGTTCTAATGCCCACTGCATATAGAAACAGGAGAAAGAGTAAACCAGTTGGTCCTTCAAGCCTGCTCTGCCATTTATTATGTTCATGGCTGATCATCCAACTTAGTAACATGTTTTCACTTTTCCCTCCATATCATTTGATTCCTTTAGCCCAAAGAGCTATTATGAACTCCTTCTTGAAAACATACAGCTGAATGGGGTATAGGTTAAATTTCGCAATTCCCAACGGGCTGTTGGGATTAACTCACCCTGTTGACCATGATCAGGTTCCAAACCAGAGTGGGCGTCAACCCAATAATTCTGCAAAACCCCTCATTTCAATCCAATTCGTGGGATTGAACCAAGATGCAGTGATATTCACCTACCCTCTCCGCTGGAAGTCACACGGGCGTTATTTGGTGTCACTCTTGTAAAGCAGGGACTTGGTGACAAGGCATCCGAGGGGGGAGCTAGGAGGTAAGTGATCATTTTTAAAAGTTTTTGTCTTGTTTGGGGAGCATGTCTGACTCAATAGGGGCAACTGGAGTTTGAATTGGAGAGAGGAGGGACCTCAGGGGACCCCAACTCCCCAGGATAGGGAAGACTTGTCTGACCACTGCCATTGACTCTTTGAAGTATTGCAGCTAACCCAATCCATGTCAGTTTCAGGTACCTGAGTATTAAGTGTGCCTTATCTCACTCTGATCTTCTGGCTTCATGGGAACCACACAGTAAGGACATCTGGACCCCTGCATACCTGGACCTGTTAACCACTCATAGTCTGGCACAGTCCTGTCCTCATGCAGAAACTCCCAACTCAGGCCAGTCATTTCTTAACTGCCCTCACACACAACAAGCAACACTGGCCCAGGACCTGTCTCCCTTCAAACCCTACCTGAGCACCGGACATTGGCACACCTCATGGAACTCCTTTCATTCATAGATCCACACCAGATGAGGGAAAGGAATCGGAAAGGTGAACGCACACAAGGATCAGGAGCTCCAGTAGCCAGGTAGCCCCTATCACAGGAGCAGCCACAGAACTGAGACATATAGGAGACGCTCCACAAAGGATGATGTTCGCTGATATTGCATGCCAACTGCTCCCGCATGTCTCATCATTATCCCATTGGATGACATTAACATTTGCGGAACCTTGCTGGCTCCTGCAAAAGATCCCACTGGAAACTTTGTGTCACTCAGTGCAGCGCAGCTTCCCCAAGAGGTTCACATCTCCTACTGAAGAAAACCTTCAGTCTTCACCACTTTCACAACATCCAAAAATATTCCATAGGGGCTGTGAGGAGACAGTTTATAGGCACAAGAGGCGATGAGGCAAGAAGAGACGATAATGGGCCTCACTACACAAGCTGCATGATGTGGACAGCAGCTGCTGTAATGTTTCACTGCGTGGGGAGAATGCTGAGAGCTAGTTATCCTCTAGCCGCTGCATTAGGGAAAACATTAGAGTGCAACATTGCTGACTTTCTCGCTGTTTCTGAAGATGGATTTTGGACTGGAACCAATCCAGATAGCAACGGTTCTGATTGATGGCACTGAGGCACTCCATGCAAGAGGTAGAGAGAGTGCCTGGGTGAACGCAGGCTGGCTCTGCACCGCAGGAACCTGAACCGGAAGATCAGGGGGCTGTTGTGGCGGCTCAGGTGCCTGCTGCCCATCAGGATGCCCAGGCTGTGGGATTCAATGCCATCACTGGGATGCCCCAGGTCCAAGAGGCCATCGGTGGCACACGTGTCACCTTAAAAGCACTGTCTTGACAGGGAAGTTTTTCATTTTAACTAGCTCATTAGTTAATGAAGAATGGTTATTACTGTTGCTGAATGTAAAGAGTAAACCTACCCATTCCTGAATATTCACCTTCATTACAAACATCAAAACAAAATGGCAGTTGCAATAATCATAGATTCCTTAAGTGCAGAAAGAGGCTTTTCAGCCCATTTTGAGTCTGCACCAACCATAATCCCATCTAGGCCCTATCCCTGTAGCTCCATGTAATCACCCTGTTAATCCCTTGACACTAAAGGGCAATTTAGCATGGCCAATCAACCTAACCTGCACATCTTTGGATTGTGGGAAGAAACCAGAGCCCCCGGAGGAAACCATGCAGACACAGGGAGAACTCCATACACACAGTGACCCAAGTCAGGAATCGAACCTGGGTCCCTGGTGCTGTGAGGCAGTGGTGCTAACCACTGTGCCACCATGCCATCCTGCAGGCAAAAATCTTTCTGATTCACTTTCAAGCTTACTTAGACCAAAGGTGGCAAGCAATGTTGATTAGAGTGCATCGTAACAAGATATCTGGTTTAACACTTGCTCCTGAATGAAACAAGCTCAGTAATGTAATGAACATCCTTTTCATTCTATGAACGTCAATATACGTGTTAAAGACAGAAAATAAATATTTACAAAACTATGAACTATAAATGTGCTTCTGCTGATCAGCTGCCCAAACTAGGCAACTCTTGCAAGATTTTGATCATTTATCAATGGTATAGTGTTTAGTTTAATTTGCTTATGAGATATACTTTTGCTGATGTAAAAGTAGGATTGATGGTGAAAAATATGTATTACTATTGCAACACTGAAGTTTAAATAATGGAAGTATAGCTATTTTAGTACACATGGGCACTGGGGAGTGTCATTCACTGCCAGAATATATATTGGAAAGATGACCATTGCCCAATCTCAGCTGGTAGCTGTTGAGACTCTCTGCTGCCTGTGCATACTGAAAAATGATCCCCATTATGTTCTTCGTCTTCAGTGTTGTGTTCAGGAACGCATTTGTCAGCAGCAAGACTGGATCTGCAAAGTGTTTGTGAAGTGCTTTCTTGTAAACATACTGAGCTGGAACAGCAACACATATCCCGCTGGGAGTGTGCCTAAAGACCAGAGAGAATGATTTGCATTTGTTTCAAGAGTTGAGTATGTCTTGAAATATGGATTTTCCAAATTATTAATCTTCCAAGAATTGTATATATTTTTTGTTTAATGCTCACCAGTCATTACTTCATGCATTCCCAGCTTACAGATCATGTCATAAGTGCATATATGAGTCTGCTGTTTTGATGTGATTTCCCTATTTGCTACATGATGTTACCTTACTGAGGATCCTTTTACTCTCAGGGGCTTCTGCTCAAGTGCTCAACCAATGCCGTGTGTTGACGAATGTGCTGTGTCTCTTGCCAGCTCTGTGCTTCCGAAGCTCAGGACCCAGGCTATTTATAATGACCTTTAACAACCCTTTCAACTCTGACAGAGCTTTGCTCTGGGAGTTAACTTTTCTGCATGCTTCCCCCTCCCAGCTTAACATTGTCTATGAAAATGGCCGGTTTGCATTGCACTTCAGAATTCATGTTGTTCATTCTGGGCCATTCCATTCATTTCTTTCATTTAACAAGTACACATTGCTTTATTTCTTTGGGTCAATTTCTTGGCCATTGAAAGGTTTTATTTGAATTCCTATCTCTTTCAGCTTTCCTGGCAGCATTTTGTGAGGACATTTATGAAAGGATGTTTAGAAATCTGAATCATATGGTTTTCTCGTGTCCAGCCAGGATGTTATCTCTTGAAAAAAAATGCAATGTGGTTTATCTGAGAGGTTGTCCCAAGAACAAATATTTTGTTTCCCCTTTGTGGCCAACAGCGAGCTTTTCCAAATGACTCTCAAAATTCCAGGAGAATTTACATGACAATTCTTTCAATCATGTGGCACCAAACTATGTGGGCCAGAAAATCCCAAGTCAAATCTATACTTTGTTTTACGATATCCAGTTCTTGGGAAATAAGGACGGTAACAGGGACTTTTACGGTTGGCCTGGCACTTGGATGAAGGTGCATGTGTATTGAAATTAAATTTGATCCGGTGGGAAAACAAATTGTGAAAGGGATACAATTTACGAAGGGCATCGACAGATTAAGTGCATGAATGGGCAGAAGTTTGGCAGAAGGGCAATAATTTCACCACTTTGTTGGGAAGAATGGAAAAGCAAAGTATTTCAATGGATGGACTGCAGAATGCTAGGCTGCAGGAGGATCTGTGTGTCCTCATGCATGCACACAAAAACAGCATTAAGGCTCAGCAAGCTATTGCAAAGGTAAATAGAACGTTGGCTTTTATTGTGTAAAAGTAGGGAGTTCTTGCTACAGTTGTACAAGATGCGGTGAGACCACATCTAGAGTGCTGCATACAGTTTTGGTCTCTTTTCGGTACTATAGGGCAGTCAAGCATTACGGGGGACAGGCAGGAAAGCGGATTTGAGGCCGAAATCGGATCATCAATGATCTTACTGAATGGCAGAACAGTGTTGAGAGGACATATGCCCTACTCCTGCTCTTATTTCTTGTGTCCTCGTGATCATAAAGAATGTTTTGGAGTCAAGATGCAATGGAAAAAAATAACATGACTGCATCTTTCCAAACTTGCAATTTGATACCCATTAAACAGATGGCAGTGTTGGAACGTTTTGACAAATCCCTCGGTTTCTGAGTGTACTTTGTAGCACATGTACCAGTCACGGAACCTGCTGTAGACAGGTTTCAGTAGAATGAAATGAAAGTAATTAAAGCAAAGGAAACCAAAAAGTTGAATGGGAGAATGTAATTGAAAAACAAGCAGAAAGAAGTAAAATAAAGACTGTGAATTACAAGAAAACCAGAAGTTAAAATGACATTTTTATACTAGATTTGTGGTTTCCATATTTCATCTTGCAGAGTTCCAACTTGTGACTTTCTACCATTGAGCTCAAGCGTGAAATCTAAGAAAGGTCTGGGGTTACAGGAACAGTTTATTTTTATTTATTATTGTCCCAGGCAAGCTTACATAAACACTGCAATGAAGATACTGTGAAAATCCCCTAATCAACACACTCCGGCACCTGTCCAAATATACTGAGGGAGAATTTAGCACGGCCAATTCATCTAAACAGAACGTCTTTCAGGCTGTGGGAGGAAACTGGAGCTCCCGGAGGAAACTGGTGCATACACAGGGGGAAGGTGTAGACTCCGCACAGGCAGTGACCCAAGCCAGAAATCAAACACGGATCCTGGTGCTGTGAGGCAGCAGTGATAACCACCATGTAACCATATTCTTCAAAGGGAAGATTTTGGGTGTGCGTAAACATTTCTCAGTTAATTAAGAACATAAGAACATAAGAAATAGGAGCAGGAGTAGGCCATCTAGCCCCTTGAGCCTGCCCCGCCATTCAATAAGATCATGGCTGATCTGAAGTGAATCAGTTCCACTTTCCCGCTTTCTTCCCACAACCCTTAATTCCCTTGTCTGTCAAAAACCTATCTACCCGTGACTTAAATATGTTTAGCGAGGTAGCCTCCACCACTTCAACGGGCAGAAAATTCCAGAGATTCACCACCCTTTGAGTGAAGAAGTTCCTCCTCAACTCCGATCTAAACTGCTCCCCCCCCCCCCCCCCCTTATCTTGAGGCTGTGTCCTCTTGTCCTGCTATCCTTTCTAAGCGGGAAGAATCTCTCTACCTCTACCCTATCCATAAGAACATAAGAAATAGGAGCAGGAGTAGGCCATCTAGCCCCTCGAGCCTGCCCCGCCATTCAATAAGATCATGGCTGATCTGTCGTGGCTCAGTTCCACATTCCCGCCCTCTCCCCATAACCCTTAATTCCCTTGCCTATCAAAAACCTATCAACCCGCGTCTTAAAAATATTGAGCGAGGCAGCCTCCACCACTTCAACGGGCAGAGAATTCCAGAGATTCAGCACCCTTTGAGTGAAGAAGTTCCTCCTCAACTCCGTTCTAAACTGCCCCCCTTTATCCTGAGGCTGTGCCCTCTAGTCCTACTGTCCTTTCTGAGCGGGAAGAGCCTCTCCACCTCTATCCTATCCATCCCATTCAACATCTTATACATCTCAATGAGATCTCCCCTCATTCTTCTAAACTCTAACGAGTACAAGCCTAGTTTATTCAGCCTCTCCTCATAGTTCAACCCCCTCAACTCCGGAATCAGCCTAGTAAACCTCCTCTGCACTCCCTCCAAGGCCAAAATATCCTTGCGTAAGTGCGGCGACCAAAACTTCACACAGTACTACGGCTGCGGCCTCACCAGTGCCCTGTACAGCTGCAGCAAGACCTCCCTACTTTTATATTCAATCCCCCTCGCTATGAAGGCCAGCATCCCATTCGCCTTCCTGACCACCTGCTGCACCTGCAGGCTGGGTTTTTGCGACTCATGCACAAGGACTCCGAGGTCCCTCTGCACTGTCGCATGCTGCAGTTTTTCACCACGTAAGTAATAGTCCTTCCTACCATTATTCCTACCAAAGTGGACAACCTCACATTTTCCAACATTAAATTCCATTTGCCAGTTCCTGGCCCATTTGCCCAGCCTATCTAGATCCTTCTGCAGACCCTCCACACCCTCCGCACAATTTGCCGTTCCACCAATTTTGGTGTCATCAGCAAATTTCGACACCCTACACTCGGTTCCCTCCTCCAGATCATCTATATAAATGGTGAATAGCTGAGGCCCCAGCACCGACCCCTGGGGCACTCCACTAGTCACCAACCGCCAATCCAAATAGCGCCCATTGACCCCCACTCTCTGCCTCCTATTTGACAGCCAATCCTCTATCCACGCTAACACCCTACCCCCAATTCCATGCCCCCTGACCTTCTGCAATAACCTCTTGTGAGGCACCTTGTCAAACGCCTTCTGAAAATCAAGAAACACCACATCCACCGGCTCTCCTCTATCCACTGCCCTAGACACATCCTCATAGAACTCCAATAAATTCGTCAGACACGACTTCCCCTTAACGAAACCGTGCTGCGTCTGCTCTACCAAACAATTTTCCTCAAGATGCCTCGCTATTTTCTCCTTGATCACGGATTCTAACATTTTTCCTACAACAGACATTAAACTAACCGGCCTATAATTCCCCGCCTTTTGCCTGCCACCCTTCTTAAACAACGGCGTAACATTAGCCGTTTTCCAATCTTCCGGCACTTCCCTGGAATCCAGCGACGTTTGGAAAATAATCACCAAGGCATCCACTATCACCTCCGCCATTTCCTTCAGAACCCTTGGATGCATTCCATCCAGTCCTGGGGACTTGTCCACAATCAGTCCCTCCAGTCTGTCGAGCACCGCCTCTCTAGTAACAATAATGTCATTCAGGCCCTCCACTCCTACCATCTTTGCATCGCTAACACCCGGCAAATTATTCACATCCTCCTCCTCCTCCATCCCCTTCATTATCTTATACATCTCTATAAGATCCCCCCCTCATCCTTCTAAACTTCATTGAGTACAGACCCAGTCTATTCAATCTATCTTCATAGGCTAACTCCCTCATCTCCAGTATCAGCCTAGTGAACCTCCTCTACACTCCCTCCAAGGCCAATATATCCTTGCGCATGTGCGGCGACCAAAACTGCACACTGTACACCAGCTGCGGCCTCACCAGTGCCCTGTACAGTTGCAGCAAGACCTCCCTACTTTTATATTCTATCCCCCCTCGCTATAAAGGCCAACATTCCATTCGCCTCCTTGATCGCCTGCTGCACCCGCAGACAGAGTTTTTGTGACTTGTGCACAAGGAGAATTCAGTTCTCTATTTACATGCATATTCACAATGATTATTTGATTTTCTGAAAAGTTATCAAAGCAAAAGTTTCCATTTCCATCTGCAAAAGAACTGACAACAGCTTGCAGGAGGTGCAGTCCAACATTCTTGACCCACATGGAGCAAACAAAAACACATCCCAGAACCTGTGGGCTGATTTGAGGCAAAGGTAATCTATTTTTTCCTTTCTGCAGTTGGTGTTTTCTTGTAAGTGTTTGATATCCTAGCTGCCACACATTGAAGCACATTCCCACAGGATGCACTCTTAAATGTAGTGTCAGATGAAGTTTAATTCAGATTTGGCAAGAGAATCTTGAAATATGGGGTCTAAAAACTGCAGGCGTATTACATTACCGGAATGATGTCTAATAATACTCTTTCGAAGCTTCAGTTTGCTGCACTGCTCAAACTAGGATAGGATTTGATTATAGTGACCAAAGTAAAATTCTGCTGGAAATCGAAAATACGAAAGTGGGGGGAATTAATGAACCAGCAAGTTTTGATAGGGAGTAATGTCAAATGTTAAATAGCTAAGTCCTCATCCCAACCCGTCTCCAACCCACCCCTGTTTTTTATGGACTGTGGGCAACCAATCCACCCCCAAAAAGGAGCTTAGTAATTTAGATATAAAAGCAAAATACTGCGGATGTTGGAAATCTGAAACAAAAATAGAAAACAACTGGAAACATTCAGCAGGTCTGCCAGCACCTATGGAGAGACAAACAGTTTTAATGTTTCGAGTCTGTATGACTTTTCTTCAGAATTAAAAGAAACCCCAAATATTATAGAGACTGTGGGCCTGATTTTACCATTTTGTTTCTAAGTTTTGGGTACAATCTGGGTATAATTCAGATCCAACTTGGAACACTGTTCTCAGCCGCTCCCATACACACTTCGCCTGAAAAAAAATTTCATGTCTGAATCGCGTTGTGGGTAGGGCTTACTGTGCCTGAAATGCTTCAGCTCCGACAAGAGCTTTGAACTATGCATGCACAGTGAAAAAAAATTGAAAAAATCTTCCCCTGTCACACTGCTCCCGGGCCACAAAAAGCAGATAAAGTGGCCCAGGAGCAAAAAGCAGGAGTGAAGGCCCTCACAGATATCGCCCCACCCCCACAACATAACTGTCCCCCTTATTCACCCACCCCCCCCCCCCCCGCTGCGCAGACCGATTGCGACCCCCCTGCCCCAATTCCCCCCCACTGATGGCCTGCAGAGTGACAATGGACCCCTCCTCCTCCCCCACCAGAGAACTATCTAGCCTCCCCCGCAGACAGCCATCTGGCCTCCCTCCATCCTCCTCCCCCACAGAGAGCAACTGGCCCTCCCCTCACCAAAGAACCATTTGGCCTCCTTCCCACACCCCCCCCCCTCCCTCCCACCACCCTCCTCCTGCCACCTCCCCCCCTGCCCCCCCCCACCAGAGAATGACGTACCCTCCACCAGAGAACCAATTGGCCTCCCTTCGCGCCCCCCCCCCCACCCCCCGCCACCAGAGAATGATCGGGCCTCCCCCTCCCCCCGCCAACCAGAAATACATTTGGCCCTCCTCCTCACCCCCCCCCCCCCCCCCAACCAGAGAACAGCCTGCTCTCCCTCCCTCCCTTTTCCTCACCAGAATACCACCTGGCCTCCCTTCCCCCCCCACCACCCCACCTCATCAGAGAACAATCGGGCCTCCCTCTGTCTTTCCCCCCACGGCCCAACCAGAGATGCATTTGACCCACCTCCACCCTCCCCAGCAACGATCTGAGTTGGAGAGCCATTGGAAGCTTTGAACTGACCTCTTCAGAAGCTGGAGCACCCGAAACAGACCTTTGTTGAGCATGTCTGTTTCACGTCGAATCCGGATGGATGAATGCCACAGTAAAAGGGGAAATGCCGGTGAGATTGGGCGTCCAGATTATTAAGTCAATTTAAATGCATGCAAATGCATTTAAATTGACGTTGCGCCCGTTTCGGGTGCGGTTCAGATTGCGGCCACTTTTGGGCCTTGTAAAGTGGGCATCTACGCAGGCATGGGCACGGATCGCCTCACACCCGACTTTACCAAGTTTTCATGCTCAAAAACGGGTCCTGTGTGGCTGATTTTAAATTTAACCCTGAGTTTTCTGGCCAATGGGAAACCAGTGACATACAAGGAGCAGGAGCAGGAATAGACCACTTGGCCTTTTGAGTCTGCTCCTCCAATCGAAAAGATGATAACTGATTTGCCTGTAACGTGCAGTGTGTAGATGAATACTAGAAGAAGGGCAAGGATAGACTCTTGGGGGACGGAATAATGGTGTAGAAGCAGGAAGAGAAGCCATTTCAGGTGATTTTGTGGTTACAATTGGATGGAATACAAATGGAACCAAGTGTGTGTAGTCTCACATAACTGGATGAAAATGCAATCTAACCAAAATAATAAATTATATTTCTGTGGCTGTGACCACAATGCTTTTTTCATTCTCGTCTTCTTGTATTAGTTTGCGGATTTACACACGATCAATCACATCATCTTCCTCTGCTGTCTTTCTTCGGTTAGAAGTCTCACAACACCAGGTTAAAGTCCAACAGGTTTATTTGGTAGCTTATTTGGCTTACCTGATGAAGGAGCAGCACTCTGAAAGCTAGTGGCTTGTGCTACCAAATAAACCTGTTGGACTTTAACCTGGCGTTGTGAGACTTACCCAGTCCAACGCCAGCATTTCCACATCATTTCTTCAGTTACCCAGACCTGCTTCTGGCTTTACTCTCATCAACTCATAGCCAGAGCACTGTCTTACCCGGTACAGAATGAAGATATTACAAACTTTAAAGCTTTATTTTTAAAAGTGGACATCAAAAACTGTTTAAGATGGCTGCAGATTATCATGGCTGTACCCAGCTTCAGACAATCCTGAAACTCAAGCAAACACTTATTTAAAAAATGGACAATCACAGCCACTTGTGAAATCCACACATCCCTTTTGTTAAGAATGGACTGTCAACAAAAAAACCATGGAGATTTGAGGCATTGAAACTCAGTGGTTGCTAGATGCATATGAAATGGATCTCATTGACAATTTATTGTATTGTGATGGCTGCTCATCCCAATAAAGAAGTAAGCAAGGCAAGTGGCATGTTGGCCTTAAAGCAAGAGGATTTCAGTATAGGGGTATGGATGTTTTTCTGGAATTGTATAGGGCGTTGGTGAGGCCACACCCAGAATACTGTGTGCAGTTTTGGCGTCCTTATCTGAGGAGGGATATCCTTTCTCTGGAGGAAGTGCAGCAAAGGTTTACCAGGCTGATTCCTAGGATGGCAGGTCTGTCATATGAGGAGAGACTAGTTCAGTTGGGATAGTATTCATTGGAGTTTTGAAGTTGAGAGGAGATCTCACAAGACTTATAATATTCTAACAGAATTAAACAGGGTAGACTCAAAAGAATGTTTCTGGTGGTGAGGGAGTCCAGAATTAGGGGTCATACTTTGAGGATTAGGGGTAAACCTATTAGTGCTGAGGTGAGAAGAAATTTCTTCACTTGGAAGTGGTGAATGTGTGGAATTGACTACCACAGAATGTAGCTGAGGCAAAAACGTTGTGTGATTTTCAGGAAGAAATTAGATACAGCTCCAGGGGCTAAAGGGATCAGGGGATATGGGGGAAGGTGGGATCAGAATATTGATTTTGATGTTCAGTCATTATCAAACTGAATGGTGGAGCAGGCTGAAAGGGCCAAATGGCCTACTCCTTCTTCTATTTTCTAAGTTTATGTTTCAAAGATAAAAAACTTAACTGTCTAAAACTCGCAAGGTGCGAAAAGCCTCAACACAGGATGTGTATCACCTTAAGAGCTTTGGACTTGTAACATGTTACATGGGTACGGCACATGTTTGTTACCTGCATTTAAAATATAAGAGCAGAAATTTTTCTAAGACAGCTGCCATCAGAAATACCGCTGAACCAGCTGCAATGCAACTATTCAATTATATAGTTATGCCCTGAAAGTGGGAGAAGGATTCTGTCCCCAACCTGTTCCAAACTCAGATCGCATGATAGCCACCCTCCTAACAACTAAAATACAAGAAGCCTTGAAGCTTATTGAGAATCCTTCGCTTTTACAAGACCTTTGTTCCAGCTAAAGCATCAATTCATCCAAGAAACTACAAGTCTGCTATGAAAGAAAATGAAATAATTCCAGTTTGTATTTGTGTTTTTCTTCTTAATCTATATCTAATCTTAGTGTGTTATGGTGTGTGTGCGAGAGACATCCCATTTTATACCTCTGGGGCAAGTAGGTGATAATAAGTTGTCTTCTTTATTTTTAAATTCACAAAAATCTTGCCACTGGAAATCAGTAAATTGGGACAAATTCTTTGAGGGTAGGAAAACACACACAGCTCACACATTAGAACATTTCGATCACTGACAACATTAAAACATTATGTTATTAAAATATAATAGCATCTTCAACAATAGTTTCTATTTCTAAACCAGCAACATTGGCGGGGAACTTTCCAACCTTGGTGTGCCAGGTCCGCCACAGTGGATACAACGAACTAGACGAAAGTCCCAATAATCTATGCTGGGATCCAAACTCTTCCTCAGTCCTGACCTATTCTTGACAACAATATCTGACAACCTGGGATTAGTTTCCATTGAACACTGATGATACACAGTTTTGCCTCTCACCATCCCCTCTTTATCCATCCATTGTCTTGATGCTTTTTTTTGAAGTATATTTATTAGTCACCAGTTGGCTTACATTAACACTGTAATGAAGTTGCTGTGAAAATCCTCCAGTCGCCACACTTTGGCGCCTGTTCGGGTATACTGAGGGAGAATTTAGCATGGGCAAGGCACCTAACCAGCACTTCTTTGGACTGTGGGAGGAAATTGGAGCACCTGGAGGAAACCCGCACAGACACAGTGAGGATGCACAAACTCCACACAGACAGTGATCCAAGCCAGGAATCGAACCCAGGTTTCTGGCTCTGTGAGGCAGCAGTGCCAACTACTGTGCCACCATGCCACATGTTGTGAGGCTATTTAACTTTTACTATGCTGAAAGATCCTCAATCAAGCAAACGTGATTTTTGTTTTTAGGTATGCTGGGATTTCCTGTGGCCAAGCTGGCCTCGAACTTATCAAAGGATACATGGGGCAGAATTTTCCCATCCCACCCGTCGCAGGAATTGTAGCAGACGGGTGGGGGGGAGGTGACCGTGCAATAATCTGTTGCCCTCAGGTGGGATTTTCCAGCCTTGGGGTGAGTGCGGCTGGAAAATCCCATCTATGGCGTTATATGTAACATTTATGGTTAATGCTTCTTTTGAAAATGGCAATGACTAAATAAAACGTATTTACTCTTCTGACTGAAACAATAAATTACTACTATAAGCTTTGTTGCAATTCCCATGTTATCTTTGCACTGCGAAGTGTAAATTGTGGTTGTGTTTCATCAATAATTTCAATGTAATAAGTTATGAAAATAAACATTTGCATTGCTTTCTGTTCTGTTTCCTTGAGCCTTCTCTTGGCTTATAATAGGCACATAATTTTCTTTTTTTTTGTTTTTTATTGTACCAGTGTGGATTGGCCTCAGTCCAGTAACTTGAAATAGCAAAGGAATGAACATTTGGGTTGCAGAAACGATTGCCCAAATATAGGCATTTCTGAGATGCTTTTCTTTCTCTTTTAAGCTCGGTGTGGTATTTAGGAATTAAATGACCAAAATGAGCGTTGTGATGAAAAGACTGGGAAAAAAAATCTGATGTCTGTTTATTTCGGGAGAATTAAATGTTTATCTTGTAAATAAATCTTTTGTGTCACAACTGTGAAAGCAACCCCAAAGTATTGTCATAAACATGTCTTTTTAATAGTCTTTTAACCAGTCTGAGTTTTCATCAGTTACACTGTTCAGAAGCCATGTAATTCCCTTTAGGCAGATGAATTGGACAGCGGCCACCATGTATGTTACTCCATATTAGGCAAGTGGCAAGCAGAATTCAAGATAAGTTGTCCTTAAGTTTTCTCTTTGCAGGGATAGTGTATACCACATGAAGATAGATTGACATTGGTCTGTACATATTCAATTAAGGACAACAAATTGCAGTTATCAGTGGTTCAATGAATCAACTATCTACTTGATGCTCAGGCAGATGTTAGACTACCGATTCTAGTCTGCCTCCATGTCATATTTTAAAGAAGCAAATAGTGTCACCATTTCCTTAGCTGATACAGTTGAACTAATAGGGTTATGTTAAGTCTTGAAAGTGTATGGATGGTCATAGAATCTCTAAGTGCGGAAGGAGGCCATTTGGCCCATAGAGTCTGCACTGCCCACAATCCCACTCAGGTCTTATCCCCGTAACCTAATTTATCCGGCTAGTCCTCCTGACACTAAGGGTAATTTAGTATGGTCAATCAACCTAAGCAGCATACCTTTCGGTCTGTGAGGAAACCAGAGCACGCAGACACAGAGAGAACGTGCAAACTTCACACTGATGGTGACCCGAGCCGGGAATTGAACCTGAGTCCCTGGTACTGCGAGGCAGCAGTACTACCCGCTGTGCCACCTTGCTGCCAATGAAGCATATGTGTAATGCTTGACAAAATGTTGGTTTCATAAAACCGGTCTCCTTTGTATGAGATGATTTTGTAGAATTACTGCATGCAGCATTCATGTCTATTTACAATCATCTTTATTAATATTATGGGCGAGACTTTACGGCCTCACTCGTCCCACAACCATAAAATCCTGCCAAATGTGAATGGACCTTCCCATTATCTGTCCCTCGCCCGTTCTGATTCCCATGGCAAGCGGGGCGGTAAATTTCCGGTCTATATATTTTTCATTGCACTGAGAGAAATACTGAGCGATGGTGAAAAATATTCTTCCAGCTCTTATATAACTGGTTGTCACATGTGTCAATGCCAAAAATTGCTTTAGGAGATCTATTATCAACAATCAAACAAGGGATAAATTGATATAATCAATATATTAGCAACTTTTAAACAGTTTTGTATCAGTAGTTGCTATTTTATAGAACAAAATAACTTTCAGCACAGAGAATGGCCATTGAGCCCTTCATCCTGGTGCTGACTTTTTAGAAAGAGACTTTTAGTCCAAGTTCCCTGACCCTTCCCCAGATTCTTACATTGTATTTTTCAAATAATTATCCATTTTCTTTTAAAAGCTTTTCCCAATTCTCCTTGGTGTACTCCTTATCCTAACGCACCTCTATTCAAAATCCTTCTCTTTGCTTTTCTTTTATTTTCAATCATTCTTAGAGTCCAGCCATCGCTAGCAAAGCCAGTATTTATTTCCTATCCCAATCCCAATCCTTGGGATTGCCCTTGAGAAAGTGGTGGGCCCTCTTCTTGAATCACTGCAGTTCACGTGGCGAAGGTCACATTGTTAACTATAGATTTCCAGAATTCTGACCCAGCAACAATGAAGGAATGTTGATATATGTCAAAACCAGGATGGTTTGTGACTTGGAGCGATCTTGGAGATGATGGTATTTTGATGCACCTGTTGCCCTTGTCCTTCTAAGCGGTAGAAGTTGTAAATTTTAGGAGGGGCTACTGAAAAACCTTGATGGGCTGCTGCAGTGCATCGTGTCAGGAGTATGTAGCGTCATGGTATGCCAATGATTATGGCTACAGATGTTTAAGCCAACGTTTGAGGTGCCAAATAAAAGTACTACTTTATCTTAGATGGTTGTTGACATTCTTGATTGTTGTTAGATCCGCATAGCAGCAAGTTAAGTATATTTCATTACACTGCAATGCCTTTTTCAAGATAGAGAGACTTGAGATAGTCAGGAGGTGATCCATTCACTGCAGAATAGCTATTTTTTGACCTGCTCTAACAGTCATGACATTTATGGTTCAGATCAGTTTTGGGTCTTGGCGGTGGTATGCCATTGAATGCCATGGGCATGTCCTTTAGGGAAGGAAATGTTCGTGACGCCCACATCACATGAAAATATAAAGAAATGTGGTTGTACTGTCATTGTAGATCACCATTTTCTGACACTTATGAGGCAAAATGTTTCTCGATATTTTCCAATTCCAGGCATGGACTGCTTTCTTATCAGAGGAATTGTGAATTGAGCTGAGCATTGTGGAATCATTATTGAACACCTCAAATTGATGCGGGGGAAGATGTTGATGATACAGCTAAAGATATTTATGGCTAGGGACTTCCATAGCAATACCCTTGTGCTGAGAAGATTGGCTTCCAATTGCTACAACAATCATCTATTGTATAGGTATGGATCTAGTCATAGAATCATAGAGGTTTACAGCATGGAAACAGGTCCTTCGGCCCAACTTGTCCATACCACCTTTTTTTTAAACCCTAAGCCTGCATTTGGCCCATAACAACTATGCCCATCTTATCCATTTAATAATCCAAATGCTCTTTAAAAGATAAAATTATACCCGCCGCTACAACTAACTCTGGCAGCTTGTTCCAGACACTCACCACTCTGTGTGTGAAAAAATTTCCCCTCTGGACACTTTGTATCCCTCCCCGTCACAAACATATGTCCTCTAGTTTTAGACTCCCCTACTTTTGGGAAAAGATATTGACTATCTCGCTGATCTGTGCTTCCCATTATTTTATAGACCTCTGTAAGATCACCCCTCAGCCTCCTATGCTCCAGAGAAAAAAGTCCCGGTCAGAAGAGAGTATCCCCACCACCACCTACCCACCCCCCCCACCCCCAGCCATCTCCATTGACTTGAAATTTACTAGAACCTCTTGTCACACATACTTAAATGCTGGCTTGATGCCAAGGGCAGTCAATCTCATCTTGGCTCTGGAATTCAACTTGTCTCCACATTTGAACCAAGGATATCAGGAGCTGACTCCATATATCGCCTAACACAAACAGAGCACAGATGAACAAATAATTGTTCATAATGGTAATTTTATGCATTTTGGATACCAATTCACCATTAGTGGAAATAGTTTTCCCAGTTAACTTAGCAAACTCCTAAATTTTGAACACTTATCAGATCTGCTCAAACTATCCTGTCCTTATGAACAAATGAGTGACATGTTTAAAGATCCTCATTACTGGTTTCGTCATTCTGAGCCCCGTCCATTGAAGTATTCGTTTTACATCACAGGCCACAAGATGAAGGCATGTAAAATTGCCAGCACCAATACATCCCTCCCCGATGGGCTCAACACATTCTATGCCAATTTTGAACAAGAGGTCAGCACTCCCTCCACCCCAGAAGCCTTGGACAAACCTGTATCCGAGGTCACCATTGCAGATGTCAGAGCAGCCTTCTTGAAAGTCAACCCATGGAAAGCGACTGGCCCGGATGGGATACACAGGTGAGCGCTCGGATCCCGTGCAGGGCTATTTGCAGACATCTTTAACCTCTCTTTACACCAATCTGAGGTCCGCATCTGCTTCAAGAAGATGACCATCATCCCGGTACCAAAGATAAGCTGGGCAACGTGCCTTAATTATCGTCTGGTGACTCTGACATCCATCATTATGAAGTGCTTTGAAAGGTTAATCATGGCACAAGTCCATTCTGGCCTCCCAGATTGCCTGGATCCACTGCAGTTCACCTACTGCCGCAACAGGTCCACAGCAGGTGCCACCTCCCTAGCCCTATAGTCAACCCTGGAATACCTGGACAACAAAGAGACCTATGTCAGACTCCTATTTGTTTACTACATCTCAGCCTTCAACACCATTATTCCTACAAAACTCATCTCCAAACTCCATGGCCTGGGGCTCGGCTCCTCCATCTGTGACTGGATCCTAGACTTCCTAACCCACAGACCACAATCAGTAAGGTTAGGCAGCAACACCTCCTCCATGATCATTCTCAACACCAGTGCCCCATAAGACTATGTCCTCAGCCCATTGCTATACTCCTTATACACCTACGATTGTTTGGCCAAATTCCCCTCCAACTCAATTTTCAAGTTTGTTGATGACATCGGCATAGTGGGTCGGATCTCAAACAACAGTGAGACAGAGAAACAGGGAAGAGATATAGCATCTGGTGAACTGGTGCAACGGCAATAATCTCTCCCTCAATGTCAACAAAATAAAATAGATTGTCATTGACTTCAGGAAGCATAGTGGAGGACATGCCCTTGTTTACATCAACGGGACGAAGTAGGAATGGTCGAGAGCTTCAAGTTTCTAGATGCCCAGATCACCAACAACCTGTCCTGGTCCCTCCATGCTGATGCTATGGTTAAGAAAGACCACCAATGCCTCTATTTTCTCAGGAGGCTAAGAAAAGTAGGCATGCCCGTTACAACTCTCATCAGATGCACCATAGAAAACATTCTTACTGGTTGTATCACAGCTTGGTACGGCTCCTGCTCTGTGCAAGACTGCAAAAAAACTACAAAGCATTGTGAACAAAGCCCCGTCTATCATGCAAACCCGCCACCCATCCACTGGCTCTGTCTATACTTTCTGCTGCTTTGGGAAAGCTGCTAGCATAATCAAGGACCCCAAACACCGCAGACATACTCTCTTCCACCTTCTTCCATTAAGAAAGAGATATAAAAGTCTGAGGACATGTACCAATCGCCACAAGAGCAGGTTCTTCCCTGCCGTCATCAAACTTTTAAATGGACCTATTTCATATTAAGTTGACCATTCTCTACACTCTAGCTATGACTCTAACACTACATTCTGCATTCTCTCCTCTTCTTCTCTATGTATGGTATACTTTGTATAGTGTGCAAAAAACAATACTTTTTACTGTATACTAATATATATGACAATAATAAATCAAATAAAATCAAATCTAAGGTTCCTGAAACTGAACACAATATTCTAACTGCAGCCTAACCAATGAGTAGGGAGGACAATTATTTTGTTACTTTTAGCACCGTGCCTGATTAGAAAATTTAGGTTCCTAGAAGTTTTTTTAAAAGCTTCATGTTGTGTGGTCCCTACCTGGGACAAAAAGGATAACTATTTAACTAACTAATGCTTTGTGATAACTTGCAGGATCTTGCCCGTTTGGGTGCAGAATTTAATCAGGATACCTTCATTGCCAGAACTGCATGAGCAAGTAGTTTTCAAACAAAGATGAAGCCCATTAAAAATGAATAAGTTGTGAAAATGAGTAAATTGTGATAATTATCAATCAGCAAAATAGACTTGGAACTTATTTTCTATTGCAGGTCTATAGTGCTGCACAAATTGCACCACTTAAACAACAATTTAACTCTCACATTAATTCATTGTATCTAAGTTACTAAACCCAGAGATTGGGGCCCTGGTGTATCAGTCTTTAGTTTCTGCAAACATGGGCTTTGATATTATAGTGGCGGAATATTTTTGTTTACCATTGTCTCTGTGATTATACTTCAACAGATGCAGCAAACGCTATCTAAATTTCCCAGAAAATAGCATCACACGTGAGAAAGATTACTAGGATTATAGTTATAGTTATTTACAAGATAACCTTATCCAACAGATAATATAAAAGTGCCTTGTGATGGAGGACTTTGTTCACTAGGGACCTGGAACAGCCAAAACCTGTTCAACTACTGAGTCATATCACTTTTGGGAAAGATAAATATTTTTCTGCCCTTTGCAGGGAAGCATTGCTATGATACATGGTGAAACATTTCCAGGAATCAAAGTAAATTGAGAAGCATGGGTCATCATTCTGTTTATTGAAATAAGCTCCCTGACCTATTAAATATCATTTGTATGAGATAGTGCATGCATAACACGGTGTATCACAGCAGTCAGGTTCACTTCACTTTTGCAAAAGTAACGCAAGAAAAATCATGCTTTCACATTCCTAAGTGGCTCATAGCCAACTGATTATTGATGAAGTGCAATAGTTGTTATTATGCAAACAAAAGAAAAATAAATTGCATTTAGATAGAACCTTGCATGTCCTCAGACCATCTCAAAGCACTTTACAACCAAGTCACTCTATGGCCAAATAGGTAAATGTGGCAGTAATTATAATTATTTGCTGTGTTGAGTGCATTCCCTGCGTATTCTCCTTAACTCACACTTAAATAGTTTTATTGCTTCTAAACCTTCAACTCCTCTGTGTTACCCATTCAGCATAGGATAGCAACTTACTTGATGGAGCTTTGCTTAGGGGAAACATTATGATGTTTTTTTAAGTTGTCCAGTGTCAATGATAGCATGCATATTGTTATTGTATATGAAGACTTAAGGAATGGAAATTTCTGTTTAAAATGTTGCCAGTGCAACAGGGTGGAATGGGAGATTGTCCAGCTTAATGGTAAATTGGAACCTGGTAAGAACGCTTGCATGCTCACTATGACAGGTATTTACAATAATTCATAAACACATTAAAAGGGAAAATAGCAACTAAATATGTCTAAAATGTGACAAGCAAAGCTAGGACTTTTTACACTTTACATTTGATAATGTTAATACCTGTAATATTAATGCTACAAACAACACTTGACATTGAAGCAATATTTATTTCATGTGTACTTTGGATGTTGCACTAACTCCAGGTTTTGGCATTACTTTCTCATCATAGAATTTTTAAAAAATTTGTCATAATTCACCAGAAGATGATCAATATTTGTATTCCTATCTGTTTGACTGTTTCATTCACTCTTTCCAAGCTTTAAGGGGACATTGTCACGTTCGTATGATTCCAAACTTAAGTTAAGAAGCTTGCCTTGTAAATTAAAATATTCTACATGTGAAATTAAATATGGCTCTATACCAAAAATGAACAAAACATGAATGAATATTCCATCTTTCATATTAGCACAAGATATTACTTCTAGTAATTTTTGTGCTTTGAATGGACATAGCATTGAGTGAGACAGAAAACCAGATACATATTTAGCATACAAGAAAAAAAGGTGCTTTTAATCAGAATAACTGGCAACTTATGACTGTGCTGTTTATTGTACTCTCAGTGATATTTTTAATATATGATACATCAGGCATGGAATGGAAGTTACATGATTGCCACTGTGTATCTCTTATTAGCATGTGTGCAAGAAGCATACATTTACAGATGTTCACATATTAAAATATTACATAGAAAACCAAACTAGACAAATATTTACAATTCCTTAAGACATTGCTCTTATTTTTTTTTCACTAAAAATAGTCATTGCAAACAAAACAATGTAAGGCTCAAGAGAAATAGGTAGTAGGAGTTTTATCTTATAATACCCATTTCTATGAAGACTGATAAATCTTTTTAACCATCATTAAAAGTCCTTACCTCTGATTGTGGAAGGCCAGCTTGAGGAATACACAGTGTGTGTAGAATTAGAAGTTAACAAGGCAAACTACTGTCCCAGAGGGGAAAGAGGGTGGACAGATACTTGTAAAAAGTTAGCAGAGTTAACCAAGTGGCAATTTGGTTTGGCAGCATTATTGTTGCATAGAAGGAAGGAGATTAAAAGTGCTGACATCTTGTGATTGTTATTGTAGCAAAAGAGTGACATGAGGAAAATCTGTATTTTAAAAAATTGGCACTGTTAAGATAAAAGATGTGTGAAAGTAGTGGTAAAATGCAAACAGAGGACGGAGGCGGGTATTTCAGAAAATAACTAATTAGGACAGGAAAGCTATTGTAACAAAGAAATAAATCAGAGCCATCTGCAAGAATTATCAAAACACACAGTGGAAAAGTAGCGAGAAGTTGAAAATAAGAGATTAAGCAATATGGGCTTAAGGAAGCTCTTGGAAATGCTGTCATCTTTTCACAGAGCCTTAAACAATGATGCAACAAGAAGTCCTTCAAATGATCAGAATGAGAATAACAATGAAGCTTTGGCTACAATAGTGAGTTTGATTTATATAAGGATTAATGGGGCATCTCCAATAGTACGCAATGGCACATCTTCTTACTGTAGTAACTTCGGAACTTCAACCTAAAACCAGTAAAAAAAAACGCTTGTATTAGAAAACACTTTCCATATAATTGTGTTAAATCCATTTGAACATCACAGGTCGTAAAGCTTTGTTTTTAAAAAAGCATGTACTGCTGGATTTACAAGCCATGATTGCAGGGATAAAGGTACCAAAGTGGAAACTGGGCAGATGTATGTTTTTGTAATATGTTTTGAAAGTAAAAAAAGGATGAGAGCTTACTGGCAGGATGGTGGGTAGGAGATAGAGCGGGCACTGATAGGATGCAGAGAAGCTTTATCAGGAAGGTTCCCTGATGCAGTACAGTCACTGGGCCATTTTGTTAGAAGTAGTAATGGCAATGACAATAACATTTAGGCAAATAAATGCCCAAAAGCAATTTACTGGTTACGGTCATTGCATTAAGAACCTCCATGGTCTAAGCACAGTGTTCCTCATACCAAAGACTGCCCCTGCACCCCCTGCTTGCCTGCCCCAACAGAGAATTTATTTTCTAAATCCCCTGAGAGAGTGCCTCAGAGTGATGATGCCCTCTTGTTCTTGCAACCTCAGCAGTGACCACCTCTCTCAGTAGTGTTGCTCAGGCTGAAGAGCTGTTGCCCCATTGATTGGGCCAGCAATGCAGAGAACCAAACTGTTGTCCAGAATAGAGGCCACTACTGGAAATACTGTCATAGTGGACCCTCTGCTACCCACATGGGCTGAGGACCTACATTTTGTCCCAGTGACATCCTCGCCAGTAAAATTCCAGCCAATAATTATACAAATGTGGGCAGTAATGCATATTGGGAGTGGGTACAAGTCAGCAATCTTACTGAGGATGTTAAGGTTGTGTAATAAATCATAAATGTAAAACTTTAAATATCTTATTTCATTATCTAAACCCCAAAATGAGATCAATTTCTTGTAATCACTCTTGTATTTTTATAATAAATATACTGAAATTGCTTGGGCAACTTAACTCTGTTTCTACTACTTTGCCATAAGTTAATACATTGATGGTAGTCCACAGCCAGTTATTTGAAGCATTTGTTACAACGTTATGCGCTCACTGAAGAATTTACCATTATGGCATTTAGCCTGTTTAGCCTTCATTGTCTGGCTGTGTGGTCCTCTCAGATCTTCTACCTCAGTGTCGTCCATACAAGTCCAAATGCTGTTTTCTTGAGGTAACCGAGTGCTCCGGAATACAAGCAAATTGAGGCTGGACAATCATAATGCCCCCTCCCACTTTTTTTTCGCAATACTTCTTTATTCTATGCTACCATTTATAAAACTGTTCATTTTTATGGCCGTATGTTCAATGATTCTTTGAGACAATGCTCTTTATTTTTGAAAATATGGAGTGAGATTCACTAATCTTGTTCATTTGTGCCCCGCTGCCAGTGAGAATGGAGAATTTGACACCCAGCCAAACTGGAGAATTCCAGTTGCGGATGAGTTCAGAGGTTTCCGACAATGATTTTTCAACTTTCATTTGATGGAAATTTTGCAATTTGAACTGAGACAGAGCAAACTGTTTAAACATGCAAGGCCACATTCCAAGGTGAAAAGGCAATACTGAGAAATCACCCTCAAGAAAGTGTGAAGATAGAGGCATTTCCTGTAATCCAGAAACCCATCAAAACTCACAACTAAGGAAGAAACTTTGAAAAGGCAAAGGACTGGATATTGAAATGTGGCTGTCACGGACAGACCAAACCCAGAGCTCTTGGAAACACACAATGGGTGAAGTATTCCAAGGCAAAGTTGCCCAGCCACTAGAGAGAGGTTGCAAATGATTCCAATGGTGTCAAGGAAGTCTTCAGCAGAGGAAACAGACTTAAGACTATTCTATCTCCCCTTCTCTCTTTTGGAATAATAGTGTTGCTCTATTTGAAAAGTCAACACTACCACAAACCTACCAGTAAATCAAGATTATATATTAATTATATCATCTCTTACATTTGCCAGCATCCAAGGTACCTGTTAAACTAAATTGACCATAGCAGCTAAAATCTACGTCTCAAGGACAATCAAAGGACATTTAACTGTAGATTATTTTCCTTATTTTTTATTGGATTCTGGTGTGTTTTGGGCATTGGGGAGAATGACTGCATGAGGGACAAGTGCTCAACACCATTTTTTTTTAATGGTTAATGAATTTGACTCAAGAAAACTTTGTTTGATTGGCTACTTGTTGCTCACAACTTAAATCATTAAATACATTCTGATTAGGATAAGGCATATCCTTAAGAAAAAGAAACTTAAATCTCTGTTGTGACCAACCAAGGAGATTGTCACCCTGTTGTAACAATGGTAGCATATCAGTTTCTTTGTGACAGAACACAATATAATAATCAACTAGAAAGTCATAAAATGGCTATATAATTAGGAGAAAATACCATTCATTCTATTGTAGTTTGTAGTAGACTCTTTTGCCAGTTAATCTCACATTTATAGTTAATACTGTGCATTATGATCACTAGGATGGCCAAATGAAATCTGTTACCAAAAAAATCTGTTAAGTTATTGTGCAGTTCAGTCAATGAGGATGGGGCTTTCTATGAAATGTGCATAAGAAATCCTGTTTTGGATTACTTGACTATTGCTGCTTTGTCAGTCATAGGATTCTAAAACAAATTCTTAATTTTGCTGCTGTTTACAGTATTTAATTTCAAAGTTATTTATTGTGTTGTTGATTGGATGTTATTGTGATCAGAAGTAAACATCTTCTGGTAGGCTATTCTTCAAGGTGTGTTAAAATTACTGCACCTGCCCACCCTAGGAAACATTTCAAATTGCAGAAATGCCTTGATTTTCCCTCCAAGGACACTTCCAGCTCTATGTCTTCACTATCTCACTTAACCTCTTCATTGCTTTTGAGTTGTCACACTACTTCTCCAGAATCTAATCTTGGATGCACCAGAATTTCTTCCAGTTAAACATTGAAAAGACCAAAAACTTTCTCTCTTGACACTGAGTAAAAATGTGCCGGGAGGATGAAGTTAGCGGTTGCATTTTTATACTTTCTCCACTGATTTCCCCCACCTGCCATTTTTGCTGGTTAGTAAAAGTGGCAGGTCACCACCTGATGTTCGCTTAAAGTGACATTAGGTTTGCTATTGAAATCCCTGCTTTAATATTAATTTTCCTTGCTATTTTCATGGAAGCGGGGTGGGGGGGAGAGGTTCCTGAAGGCCATGAGAACCATACCAGCTAAGTCAGTCCATGAACCTTGGGGAAAACCTGCTGTGGTGCCATGATCTTTTTGACAAGTAAATTTAAATGCTCTTGCCAACTTTAACTGTGATTATGTAATGGTGTACAACGATTAAAGTATGTTTTCAATGCAGTTATTGATCATAGGGTTCTCTCCTTAAGAGAGACCATTAAATTGATGCAAGTGTTCAGATGCATTGATGTCATTTATCATCGAATTGTTATATCATAGAATCCCTACAGATGGAGGCCATTCAGCTCATCGAGCTTGTACCAACAATAATCTCATCCAGGCCCTATCCCTGTAATCCCCCATAATTACTCTGCTAATCCCCCTGACACAAAGGACAATTTAGCATGCCCAATCAACCTAACCCACATATCTTTGGACTGTGGGAGGACACTGCAGCACTTGGAAGAAACCCAAACAAACACAGGGAGAATTTGCAAACTCCACACAGTCACTCGAGGCCGGAATTGAACCTGGGTCCCTGGAGCTGTGAGGCAGCAACACTAATGACTGTGCCACCGTGCCACCAAATCCTTTGTGAGGATTTTATCCAATGCATAAGGTCCTCTTCTGCATTCTATAATATGGAGAATCTGTTATGACTGTATAGAAGGGTTTGATTTTCATATTTATTTAATGTCCTAACATCTGTTGAACCTTTGAATGTTCTTCAAGGTACAGAACCAATAAGCCACCTAATAACACTGGCAAGACTTCGACATGCCCATGGGGAAAAAAACAACAATCAGGCATTCAACATTCCTTTTGAAAACATTACCCCTCTTACATTCTCATAAAAATTGTAAATCAAATGCAGCAAGTCAAAATCTCATTGGAGAAACATTTAATCAACTTTATATCTCTCAATTTTGACCAAATAAACACTTTAGGCATTGAAAAACTACTTCAAAGAACGATAAGCTCATAAAGTGTAAATCAAAGTAGCTGGCCCATTCAAGCTGTGTAAACAATATCCTATCGACTGAAATATACCGAGAATGCTGTTAAAAACTCAGCTGGTCTGGCAGCATCTGAGAGAGAAAACAGAGTTAATGTTTCGAGCCTATCAATTGAGTTCATTAGTGAATCTTAGAGCTCAGCCAAGTTTACATAATGAGGCCATCTGGCAGAACAGATTTGTCTTGCCGTTTGTTCTGCTGATACAGTTCACTCCCAAATCCTTTGTGTTCCCATCAAGTTAATATAGGCCATAAAACTCCATCCTAGTCTGCTCCATTCTCATTTGTGGCTGGAATTCTCTGGTGCCACTGACATTGAATGGAGTTTTGGCCGGAACACCAAATTCTCCATTTTCACTTGCAGTGACGTGATCAGTGAATCCTGCCCATATACACTATCATCAGATTTGTGCTTTTATGAGCACTGTCACAGTAATGTTTGATTTTCCACATTTCTAAATCTTGTAAGAGTAATATGATCTTACCATATGATATTCACAATGGATCAAAGGTGGTGGCAGATGAAATTTGTCACGTTCTGTGATGTGACGATGATAAAACAATGAATTTCACATCCATGGAGGGGAATTGAGATAATAAAACCATGCTATTGGGTGAATCCCAAACTTCTTCCTCTCTGTCAAAACATTTTGATCTTTCTGGTGTTAAACAAGCAATTCTTGATCTTAGAATGTTGTACTTCTAACTTTGATCTGCTCTCCTTTTATAAGTGGCTTATCACTGGGAGAACAAGATCTTCTTTATCTAACTTTATCCTACATCAGACCACACTAAAAGGTAGTATTGTCAGCAAACCTGATATTGCAAATTAAATTTTGACTGACCCTGATAGAAGACTGGAACTGACTCAGGCTTGTGACATATAAAAATACGTGTGTGGCATCATCCATTATTTGCTGCAAAATTGAGCTCAAAAAGGCATGCTCTGCCTGACCCCACTGCAGATACTAAGTGGTTCTGAAAGGGCATCATGTATACACATTTTTCCAGTATATCATCATGTAGTTGCGAAGCAACCAAATATATTTTTCCAGACATCTCATATTACGATGACAGTTTTCACAATCTGGGTCAGCTATCTATGTTCATTGCTTTTGGCACATCAAAAAAGACAGAGATCATGCTCCATTCACACATTTTTCTTGCAGTTAGTTGACCCGTAACTAATACGTTAACTGCACTTCTCTTCCCCATTTTCTGTTTAGTTGCAATAATTGATGGACTACACATTATTTTCAAGTTAAAGAAAGTAGAAGTGTGAGTCCATTGAAAGAATTAAATCTGGAGCAATGAAAGAAATTTTAACAGAAGTTGTTCCACCATTGACCTGTTAAGGCATTTTCTGACATAATTCTTCTCCAAATCACAGTTTTATCTTTCTCTTTTCAGTTCTCCAAAACAACTTCCTATTTCTCAGTTGCTTTAGAAATAACCTTCTTTACTTATGATTTTTTTGCTTCTATCTTCCTTTCTAACACATCTTTCGACATCCCATTCCCTCTCAGCGTTTGGCCAATCCAATTCATTTGCCTTATTTTCATAACATCAATAAAATTATGTCCTTTGTGTAGCATCAGACACCTCTTCATTTTTTTTGTCTATCCACTATACTTTCTCCATGCAGCTCCAGGCTGGGGGTTATTGACTGCAGCTAACTCAAGAACTAAGAAAAAATCTTTATAATTAATTCATGCAAAGTTATTCATCTTTAAAATGTGTTTTAACCATGTCAGAAAAAAATGCATTTGATTTGATACCCAGATATGCAAATGGAAATCATTTTCCTTGTAATTTATTTTCTAATTCAAGTGGCTTAAAATCTAAATAAATCATCAATTTATTTGCAGCATGGGAGGAGGCCAATCAGCCCATCAATTCCAAGTGAGCCCTCTGTGGAGCAATCTAGTCAGTACCATTTCCTTGGATCATTCCCTTCAAGTACCCATCCAATTCCCTTTTGAAATCATTACTCACCTCTGCTTCCACAAAACTTGTGAACAACAAGTTCCAAGTCATTACCACTCACTGCGTAAAAAATTCTTCCTCATGTTTCCTCATATTTCTTTCCAAGTAGCTTAAATTAATTTGTGTCTCCTACTCCTTTTACAATCAATTAATAGGAACAGTTTTTCCTTGTCTACCTTATTCCAACCTTTCATAATCGCTATCAAATCTTCCCTCAATCTCCTTTGCTCTAAGGAGAACAACCCTAGCTTCTCCAATCTAGCGTTGTTGCTAAAATCCCCTAATCCTGGAACGATTCTGGTGAATCTCCTTTGTATCCTCTCACGTCCCTTCTAAAGTTTGGGTGGTCATATTCTAAATGATAGTCTACAATTTTGAGAGTAATTCCTTTGGGGACATCAGCATTAAGACCCCGCTCTTCCACACTGCTATTGTAGATAGTTGTGCTTTGTGCAGGAATTTTTGGCTGTGGCCAGAAAGGGGAGAACTAAGTCAGGTTCCAAATGCTGCTTTTGCTAACCATTTTCAGAGAACCATAGAATACCTCCAGTGCAGAAGGAGGCTATTCGGCCCATTGAGCAACAACAATTAGCCTCTAATTTACCTCAGGCATTCTGTTCATTTACAAGTTGCTGTGTATTGTTGGACAAACTCTTAGTCACAAATAGTTGGTGATTACCTAAGTAGGTAATCATGATTACCTACTTAGAGCACATTCCCAAAGTAAAATATTTTGTGGCCTTAAGTGCAAGGTCATTTCTGCAGCTCTATTTTAACAACAAACAATGAATCTTTAGGCAACTTGTTTCATCCAATTGGAAAATGCCATCAAGTCACAAATGTTTCCTTTACTTTTAAATAATAGCCTGTGTGTTTTGCAGGATAATGATTTTGTTATCATGAAACAGTACATCTTTGAATTTAACTGTGAGCACTTTGAAATTAATGGAATTTACCTGACCCCATAACATTTCTAGGAAAGATTTTGGAATCTGGACTCCAAATAACTGGACTCTTCAAGCATGTAGTTGGTGATTAACTGAAGTAATAACTCTCCCCTGTTACTCCGTTAAGTAGTGCTGCTCTCACTTCTATTCTTAGCTATCAAATTATTACCAGAGTATCTATAGCAATGGCCATTCTTCCTGCCCTCACAGTGTTATCTCTGTAGTTCACCACAAATCTATTCTTTGTGCTCACCTCCTCCTTATCTACATCCTGCTATGTGGCAACATTGTTCAAAGACATGGCATCAGCTGCCATGTGTACAACGATGATACTCAGCTCAACCTCTCCAACACCTCCCTGTTACTCATGTAGCTCACGTGGAGCAAAAACACCGGTTTGGGCCAGTTGTCTGTTCCTGTGCTGTACATCCTATGGAATTCCACAGAAAACCACTTTCGTCCATTTGTAGTTGCCTGTTTCTCCCCCTGACTCTTCCCCTTCTGCTATTAAACTCTGTCTAGTCAATGCCTTTGTCAGAGTGTATGTCCAACAACCAGTCTTAAAGTCATAATTTTCTCTAGTTAATCATTGGGAAGGTCAAGGCCATCAATTTTGGCCCCTGCCACAAACGCCATGCTCTGCCATTGTCTGAGATTGAACCAGATTCTTTGCATTCTCAACATTCTCTTTGAGATGAACTGCTGATTCCATATTTCCTCCAGCACAAAAATCCTTTACTTCTGCCTCCATAATATTGCCCTCTGTCACCTCAACCTGTGCTTTCCTTCTGCTACAATTGTGTTCCATGCCTCTGTCACCTTCGATTTAACTATAAATATTGCGATACTGACTCACCTACCTCAGCCATACTGACTCACCATTCATTTTCCTAGTGCCTCCAATTGTACTTTCTCTAGGTTTATAACTCCATAGAACCCCTGTGAATTCCAGACCTTTCACTCCCACATCATCTGGACACTATCCCTCAGAATTTTATTCTGCAAACTCTGAATGCTGACTTCCCTTTGATCACTTAGTCCAAGCTTTTGATCATCCCACTTAATATATCACCCTCATTGACTTGTGGCCATTATTTTATGATTACACTTTTGTGAAGCCTTTGAATGTTTTCTACATTAAGGGTGCCATTTAAATACAGATCATTGTTATTATTTTATATCAGGATTGAAAAAATTATAGTTGCAAAAGTTTGAAATGTTCCTTAGTTTAGAAATGTATTAAGTACCATTTAGGGTACAAATGCTTTTAAAACAGTTCAGAAATATCAAAAACAGATATTACTCTAGAGCTGATAGAAATCTAAGTTTTTTTGTAAAAGCTGGATTGGAACTGCTTAAATTTAAGAAAAATGCAAATGGATTAATACAATCTTATTATACCATAAGCCAGCATAGCAGGTTATCCCTATGCAGCAGATAAATCTGTGTTTTTCAAGCATGCAGTCAGAAATGCTAAACTTCAGGCTATTGATTTACTGTTAAATTTAATCAAAAGAACTGCAGGAATGTGGGCCGGAATATTCCAGCCATCCACGTCCCGCCCCCACTGCAAGCGAGGACAGAAAATCCGTCGTCAGCCAGAAAAGCCCACCGGTGTGAACAGTCAGAAAATTCTGCCCGTTGCGTTGGGAGATCCTCAAGGTTTGGATGAACAATGCCAAATGTCAGTTAAACTGCAGTTATCCTTTTTTTTGTTCCTGTCAACACCTCCAAGCCTCTGTCCTTGAATCTATCAGTCTTCCTTACTGCTATCTAAAGTAATGTAGGTGATTAGTATCGAGCTTGATCTCAAGTTCTACTTCCTCCTCCATATCTACTCATTTAATACAACTTCTACCTATGTGACTCATGGACCAATTGTCTGACCCTGTGCTGTACATCCAGTGTAATCTCATGGAAAACCAATTCCTCCCAGCTGTTGTTGCCTGTTTCTGCCGCCAGCTCATCTCATTTGCCCTTAAATCCCTGTCCAGTCAACACCTTAATTTCTTCAAGGTTTGATTGATTTCTAGCTGGCTGCATTGTAATAGAGGTTCAGAAGCTTGGGTGTTGTAGGTCCTTCGTTAAGTCCACATCCTCATCATGCCTACTCTCCAAGCTCCTCACCCTTTTTTCCAAATCTCTTTATGGATTTGTCTCAAACTACTGTAATGATTTTCTCTGCCTGACGTCTGCATGTAAATATTCCAAGTTTCACTGTGTTTCCTTTCCTCCTACTACCCATAAAATGGCTTCTCATTCAGCTATTACACCCCTTGCATTTTGTCTCATAGTGCCAGGGATCCGGGTTCAATTCTGGTCCTGTGTGACTTTATGTGGAGTTTGCACATTCTCTCCTGCTGTCTCATAATGAGAGGGACCATATTCAATTCTAGCCTGGGGTGACTCTGTGTGGTGTTTGGACATTCTCCCTAGGAGTGATCTTATGAAAACAATTGTTAGTCCAGAACAAGCATGAAAATTGGAACACTTCTTGATCTGTTTTTGGGCTAGTCCAATCTGCTATTTTCTGCACTTAGAGCAGAAAAAAATCTCAACATCCATTTCTCACCTATAGGGAGAGAGGGCAGGGTTTAAATCGTTAGATGGTAGGATCGCACTCCCTGTGTCAGCATGGGTTTCCTCTGGGTGCTCCAGTTTTCTCCCACAGTCTAAAGACGTGTAGGTTAGATGGATTGGCCATTCTAAATTGCCCCTTAGTCACCTAGATGTGTAGGTTAGGGGAATTAGTAGTGTTAGGGGGATAGGATCTGGGTAAGATGTTCTCTCAGAAAGATTCAGTGCAGACACAATGGGCTAAATGGGCTGTTTCGGCACTGTGGGGCTTCTATAATTTCTCTCTAATTCTCTAACCGCTTGCCTGTTTCTTGCCTCCTCCTTCACTGTTTTGAAAACCATCCTTTAAACCCTCCTATAGAATTCGCTACTCCAAAGTGCAGTGGATGCTGGGACAGTGAGTAAATTTAAGGAGGAATTAGACAGATTTTTCATTGGTAATGGGTTGAAGGGTTATGGAGAGAAGGAAGGAAAATGGGGATGAGGAGAATATCAGCCATGATTAAACGGCGGAGCAGTCTCAATGGGCCGAATGGCCTAATTCTGCTCCTATATCTTACGAACTCCTCTCTGTCCCCTCCTCTTTCAATTCCTCTCCCTGGCCTGCACATTTATCACCTTTTGTATCTCATTCCTCTGACACTTCTTGCACTTATGGAGATTGAAAAAACTGCCATTGCTATTCTCATAGCAGAATAATTAATGACACAAATACAGTGAAAGTGTTTCCACAAATATTATGAGTTCCAGAAAAAAAGACTTTAAATTTGATCTGCAGCCTTGCTATTCCACATGGATGCAAAATATTTTACATTTGCTAAATTCTAATTTGAACTCACAAACGGGAAGTACTGTCCACAGATGTTGAAAATTAATCTGGGCGTAATGGTAATATAATGGTACTGTCACTGGGCTAGTAATTCAGAGGCTAAAGCTCTGGCAGGACTGATTCAGATCCCACCATGGCAGCTAGTGAAATTCAAATCCAGTTATTAAATCTGGAGTTGAATACTAGTCTCAATAACGGTGGCCATGCAACTATCCTTAGTTAGTGTAAATACTCAGTTGGTTCACTAATGTCCTTCAGGGAAGGAAATCTGCCGTGTTTACCTAGTCTGGCTTACACTGTGTGCCGCCAGATTCACAGTAATGTGGTTGACTGCTCTTTTGGGCAATTACAGATGAGCAATAATTGCTGGCCAATGTCACACCCTATGGAGGAATGGAAAATGTGACTGGAGTTCTACCAGCACACCTGCCCCGGAATCGGAGCAGGCAAACTTGCAGAACAGCATTCTCCGGGCGGGATCTTATGAGCTTCAGGCAGGCGAGACGGTAAAAATTCAGCATAGATCTCCGTTTATAAATTAATCATTGAACTTTCTGCATTATATTTGCTCACAGCAACCTCTGAGAATTAGCTTAAGGCATAAAACATTGCTTTATAAAACTTCAGTTTACATGCTTTGATGGATGAAACATTCACCTTTTCGGCTTCCATATTTATATATGTTGTCCGGGCATTTATAATTCTACACAGCTTCCTAGAAATCCAAATGTAAAATCTACCAGTGAACAACATAGGAAACTAATTATGTACCTTCCTTAAATTTTTTATTGTGCTCCCTCGAATGGCAGCCAGGAGCTGATCTCGTGAATTTTGCTCTTGAACTGGTGGTCTATCTTCCAACTTTCTTTCAGATACAGGTGTCAAGGAATTTCTTAGCTTCATGGTCTCTTCATGTTCTTCTCCAGTCCTCTTACTTTGTAATTTATGGTTGTGTGGTACAGAGTTAGCTTTCTCGGGCAGGGCTGGGGGAGGAGGAGGAGGGGGAGCGGGTGGTGATGCATGAGTTGCCGCCTTCTTTGGGGTTGGCTTGGGGGATGACCATGGTGAACCTCTTGGAGAGGACTGCGGAGAAGGTTTGGGCGATTTTTGCATGCCAGGCGTCTTTGGGACTTCAAGCCCCTGCTTTTTGTCTCCAGCTTGACCCTGCCTTTGCTCTTGCAAACGCTTCTGTCTTTGTTTGTCCATGTTTCTACTTAGTAGGTTGGTCACAGTCATGCGTGGCCCTGCCAACTCAAAATGGTAGCCCAGCTTGAGAAGAGTGGTGTTTTCCTTTAGAAGTTTGGCAATATCCATCTCAACTTGTCCTCCAAATATGTGACGCTGATTGTGGAATCGGAACTCTGTCAGGACGTTATTCTGTTGCAAAGCTCTCATGATGGCAATGACGCCTTTGCCAGAGATGTAGTTGGATTCCAGGTTGAGGTTCGTTATGCTCTTGTTTATCCTCAGCACACCAGCAACAGCGAAAGCAACGTGGTCATCAGCATGAGTATTGGCAAAGCTAAAAGTCTTCACCACAGTGTTTTCCTTCAGCGCATCAGCAAAACGTATTAAGATATCATTGGTCATTCTCTCCGCATTATTTAAGTTCACCTCAGTTAATTCAGGATCATTATTCCTTACTTTTTCTATTGGCTCATCGTAAATGGTCGATGTTGGTTGTGTTTCTGAAGCTTTTGGTGGTTTCTTCTCCTCCTGGTTTTCTGTGCTGGGTGAATCTTTACATTTTGTTGTACAGCATTTGCTAGAATTTGTTGCAGAAGTGTCAGTGCAGTTTTCACTGCTCTTAATGTCTTTTGTCTCACTCTTTGTTTTGGAGCATTTCTCCTCTTTGATGATTTCCCTTGGTGTTTCTTCTTTAGGTTGAATCAACTTCTCTTCTTTTCCCTTTCCCTTCATCTCCCTGCTCTTCTCTTTCTCCTCTTTATCTTTCCCTTTCACCTCTTTGCTCTTCGGCCTTTCCTCTACCTCTTTGCCCTTGATGTCTTTGATCTTTGCACTATCCTCATTTTTCTCCTTTCTTTCATTTTTTCCCTTTGGTTTAGCAGTTTCTTCACATTTTTTCGTGTTTTCACTACCCAGCTCCTTAACTGCTTTATTTTCCAATTCATTGGATGTGGATTGCTTACATAATTCGTCTGGGGTTTGTCCTTCCTAAAGGAAAGGAAATGGATAGGCGAAAGATTAAGGAATTAATAAATATTGCTATTAAACTTTTGCTGTATACGCAAACTTACTTTAAAATGGTAAAAGAAAATAACTGATGAAACTTAGAAGGTTTCTATGATAATAACGATGAGATTCTGGCCTCAAATTTGACCTTGGATCAGTATCGGACAGGTGGGTTTTCAGTTCAGTTTGCAGCCAAAAACAGACCCAGATTATTTTAATTGATTATAATCTCAATTGTGAATTTGCAGCTTGGTTGTCCAATAGCAATTAATGGCAGGTTGGCCAGATACCTAATTGCAACAGGACTTTACCTCTTGAATAGACATTTCCATTTTGTTACTGCGGTATTGGAAGAAGAATCATCTATGAGATGATTGATAGGTAAGTTTTATAGTTCTCTCAAGCCTTCCTGGAGTTGCTACTGAAGAGGTGAAGATGGTGAGGAGGAGTGTCGAGAAGGGTTGCCATATACCCTTCCTGCTCCAGAGATGGAAGGGAAGTTCCAGGGATTGCCAGTTTCAATTGTGTAGGATCAGTTTTAATGATCTCATTAGAGTAGCAAAGGTAAGCATCACTCTTTATTCATTCCTATCTCCAGTGAACACATAGCAAAAAACTTTCAATCGTTCTCAGCTCTCTCAGCAATTCCCTTCCCTCCATCACCTTTTTTCACCACCAACACCTCTCATTCTCATCACAAACACGCACTCACCTCTTCCAAAGCAAAATACTGTGGATGCTCTGACTGGAAACATTGGCTCCATTCTCTCTCCACAGATGCTGTCAGACCTGCTGAGATTTTCTATCATTTTCTGTCACCTCTTCCTTGTTCCCTTCACAGCGACTACTAACACCATTCTTCTCACTGACTAGGCTCTACACCATCATTATATACTTTCAGGATTTTTTTCTTCACTTCATACTCCATACAATTGCTCTCCATTCAACAGCTCTCATCCTGCTTGTGTCATCTATTTCTGAGGATATATCTTATTAGCGCATTGCCCCAACATACCCACATTGTCCTCAGCATCCAGTCACGAACGTTTGCCCACTCTTTCTGCAGGACAAAACAGTGCACACTAATCATGACTGATCTAACATTGTATTTACTGTAGCTGTGCACGACTGACTGGAATTTCTCCTGTTGAAGTGGTTTTGAGGTACTAATTATGTAGTTGTTACATAGTTGGGTACCAATTGAAATATATTTATCAGGTTAAAATCAGGACAAAATGGAAAGAGAACAGTAAGTAAATTCATCCAATTTTAATTGTTTATGCAGCTCCTTGTTCCTGTTGGGCAATATGGTTAAAATCAGACTCTACCAGAGTCACACCACTCTTTTTACAACCAGTGAGTTAATGGACTTATAACATCAACAACTTCCATTTATATAGCTTCTTTAACATGGCAAAAGGTTGCAGCTTTAGGTGATAGGATCTTATTATTCTGCGGTCAGTGGAAATCCGATTTTAATCAGTACTCATTCACGTATTCGCTTGGCACAGTTGGTGCACCCTTGTGTAGAATTTCCCAACATAGTCCCTGGCCAAATGGCAGGACTACGTGCAGGTTAGGAACCTGAATGATGAAGCAGTGGGCTTTGCCAAGGTTTTTTGACTGAGCCACGATATTTGCATTCCTACCTTTGCATTCCCCAACTAATCAGGGAATGTGGGAAGGATGGCATGTTGGAGCTGTTAAAGGAAAGATTTCTAATCAAAGGGACCATAGCATGGGTTACAATGACTCACCTGCACTTGGAATACTGGGACTGCAACAACCACAGGAATGGTGGGAGACCTGGGAAGACTCCCTAGGTCTTTCACCCTTACTTGAAGATTTCACTGTGGGATCACCGTGAGGTGAATATTATCAAGGACATGAGGAGGTTGTCAATGTCACCAATCAAGCAGGCATGGAGGGAAGTGGTTGAGGAAGTCAGCAGCAGAAAGTTGGTCACTCAAAGCTGGAGGATCTCCAGGACGTCAGGAGGGTAAGAAAGGTGAGTGACAGAACAATTCCATGTGCCCGCTGTGCCTTGCCCAGCATTCACTTGCATTGCACTCCTCAGAACAACCCACCTTGCAGCTCCACTCATTCCTCTCTCTTCAGGCATTCTCGCAACCTCGTCTGAGGAGCCAATGCTCATTTTCACCCGCAGTCTAGTGCCCCTTTGCACCTGTGCGACACGGCTTCCACATCCACAAATGTTGCCCTTTCCTCATCTCCACAGAAGATGTGACAATCACTCAGACCTCTCTCCTTGTCGAACTTGAACCCACCCATCTCTAGCCTCAGAGGGAAATGTGCTAACATTAAAGCAAAGTTGACAAACATACACAATACCTGAATGCTCCTAGCCGCAGATTAAAAATAAGCCCCAAATAAATGACGAAGTAGGATTAGTGACATCTGATTAAAATGAACCCGCATCAGTGGTTAGCACTGCTGCCTCTCAGCGTCAGAGACCTGGGTTCAATTCTGGCCTTGGGTGACTGCCTGCTTGGAGTTTATACATTCTCTCGTAAGAAGTATGTTTGGTTGATTAGCCATGCTTAATGTGTGGCGATACGGGGATAGTGTGTGTGTGGTGATGGTGGGGAGGGAGAGTGGGGGTAATGGCATGGGGTGGTTATGGGTACAGGCATGGGCCTGGCTAAGATACTCTTTCGAGAGTCACTGCAGATTTAATGGGCCAAAATGGCCTCCTTCTGCACTGTCAGTATTCCTGTCCCAAGGAATTCTTCAGCTACACCAGGGTTTTTAAAAGATGCTGCAGGTTTATTGAAGCTGAAAAGATGGCGTTAGGTTTTGGCACATTATTATATGAGTACTTAAAAAGTTCAGTAATCTTCCAAGCTGAAAAATAAGTTAAAACATTTTAATGGTGTTACTTTTTAGCTCTATGTATCAATTAAACAGCATGGTTGAAAATTTCCATCTACCTTTTGATGTCTTTGAGTAAGATTGCCAATTTGAACATTTCTGCATTGGGTATACAAATCTAGATTGACTAAAAACTTAGACACCACTGACTAGATTGACCACTTGACTTCCAATTGCCCTGAGTTGCCAACATTACATTTCCATACCAAACACTTCACTCAGTGTTCCCCAATGTATCTATCCTTGAATCCGGAAATCCCCTTCCCAATGCTCCTACACTAGCTATCCCATTCCTAGTCTCTACACTGCAGCTTCTCCTTGCCACCTTGCAAACACATTCCAAACACACCGGCCTTAATCCTCCCAAACCCAAGCCCACCTTTATTATTTCAACCTTCCCAAGGATCTTTCTCAATATCTTATCATTGCCTTTCATTCCTCCCACAAACAAGATCATGCCTTGTGTTGATCTCAGACAGCTGAAGCACTCTCCTAACACTAACATCTTACATAACCCATCCCTTCCCTAGTACTGTTCACTTCTTTTAACTATCTACAACTTTCCTCTACCATCTTCGTTTGTATCCGGCACTTAAAAAAAACTTGAGACACAAAATTGAGTGCATAAAGAGACATCTTACATTAATCAAAGCCACAATTACCAAAATAGTGGATTTCAATCTCTGAGAACATAAGAACATATCAACATAAGAAATAGGAGCATGAGTAGGCCATCTAGCCCTTCAAGCCTGCCCCGCCGTTCAATAAGATCATGGTTGATCTGAAGTGGATCAGTTCCACTTTCCCGCTTTCTCCCCATAACCCCTAATTCCCTTGTCTGTCAAAAACCTATCTACCCGTGTCTTAAATATATTTAGTGAGGTAGCTTCCACCACTTCAACGGGCAGAGAATTCCAGAGATTCACCACCCTTTGAGTGAAGAAGTTCCTCCTCAGCTCTGTTCTAAACTGTCCCCCCATTATCTTGAGACTGCGCCCTCTAGTCCTGCTGTCCTTTCTGAGCGGGAAGAATCTCTCTACCTCTACCCTATCCATCCCTTTCATTATCTTATACGTCTCTATAAGATCCCCCCTCATCCTTCTAAACTCCGAGTACAGACCCAGTCTATTTAGTCTCTCTTCATAGTCTAACCCCCTCATCTCCGGTATCAGCCTAGTGAACCTCCTCTGCACTCCCTCCAAGGCCAAAATATCCTTGCGCAAGTGCGGCGGATATTATAATCCCTAAGTATGACTAACATTCCCATAATAATTTGTAATAAAAAATGTAATTTAATGAATTTAACGAGAATTAATCAATGGCTTAAATAATAGAATGATCCAGAATGTGCTGCCAAAATAACAGTGGATATCATCATATTAATGTTCATTAATCTGTAAATCATCCAGCAACTTACTGCAAGGAAAAGATACTTTATAAATTATGAATTGCCACATGTGGCTGGACAACTGAACAACTTGCATCACTTCACTGTTACCACTGCAAAAATAATGGAGGCGATTCTCCCAGCCTGCTGTGCTGCTCCAGTAGTAGTGGTGGCCAGGGGGTGGGGGGTGCAGGGGAGTGCCATGGCCTCTGCACGTCGCTGACTCCATATTTTCTGGAATCATCAGCTTCATGCCGGAAATTGATGTGGAGCTGCTTTAAATATTAAATTTGATAAAACCACCCCGGTTAGGAGTGGTTCACTTCAGCAGGTTTACAACCGCTCCCCATTAATGGAGAATGGAGATCCGACCACGCTGGAGTGAACAGAGGCCTTGGAGGCCACCACAGGAGGTCGAGGATAAGGGGTTGGTGCCCGTTGGACATAGCCAGCCTCGCCCCTCCGGCTGTACCCTTGGTACTACTCACCAGATGTCGGGCAGTGCCAAGACGGTGGGGCCAGAGGGGAAAGGACCTATTGGGGCAGAGCTTTTGGGGGAAGAATTCGGTGGGGGTGGGGATCCGGCTGCCATTCTGCGCAGAGATTGGTGGCAGAGAGAGGGAAGGGGGTGAACGGGGCGGGGTGGGCAGAGGGGAGACTCAGAGCTAACTGGAGATCCAGACTGCTGGGGAGGAGGTGGGGGAGTCAGGGAGATCAGGAATGGCTGAGAATGGGAACATTGATGCTCGACCGGAGAGGTCAGGGAGGCCAGCAATCGGGCCATGAGGGGTCGGCAAGGGCAGTGATGCTGGGTTGCAGGGTTGGCCAGCAATCTGGAAGTGTGGGGCCACTGTGCGTGTGCCAATCTCCGCTCTGACAGGTCTGCGCATGCGCAGTGGCCCACTCAGCACTATGCTGCCGGCCCCACCAGTAGGAATAGAACCCGCCCATTGATTTTCAATGTGAATCTTCTGAGGGCACTCTGCTGTGTACAGAGTGTGGGAGATTCATTTTGAAAATCCCACCAAAAAAAAACAACAGGAATTACTCCAGCTTTTACGCGAATTCAACACTTAGAATTTTTTTGGGAGAATCGCCCTCAAAAGCTCACCCTCAAGCTTCCCATGAGGTGTTGCTGTTTTTATGCATTAATCATCAATTAAACTCACTGTGGAATATTGGCCGGAATTATCCGGCCATTCACGCTGGCAGGATTCTCCAGTGCCATGAGCAGCACACTCCCGCCAGGGATTTCCCACCGGCATGGGGTGACATCAGTGGGAATTCCCATTGACAGCGGCAGGACCACGGAATCCCACCGCTAGCAAACAGTGTGCCGATGGGAAATGCATGGCTAGGAGAGCAGATAATTCAACCAATTAGATCAGATACTTGATGGCATCACAGTCTTTTTCACATTAGAAATCTTAAATTCCTGCAATGCTAATAAACATCTTCAGAAAGGGAACAGTTTAAATTGAGCAGCCTCATTCCTTCAGGTAGTAAACTGTTGTTAGAAATTTAAAGACCAATTTCTTCTTACTTTTCCTTTTAGTCTCTGTTCTCTCTCAGTCCAAACTCTCTCCCTCTCATTCTCTCCCTCTCTATTTCTCCTTCTCTAATTAATCGTAGTCTCATTCACTCTCCTTCTCCATTGTTCTGCAGCTTCATTCTTAATCCTTACATCTCATTGGTTAAGGTTAAATAAGTTCAATCATTCTCTCAGGAACTGGATGCCCCCATTGCACTTGCTGTGTCATTATCACAACATTACACTCCCAAGTGTAATGTGCCTCTAATAAATTAAAGAGACATTTATTTGAGCTGAAAGATAAGAGAAACAGTCCAATTACTCCAACAAATTCTGAGACTTCAAATTTTACATAATCTATGTAGCATCATAGAACCCTACAGTGCAGAAGGAGGTTATTCAGCCAATCAAGTCTGCACCGACCACAATCCCACCCAAACCATATCCCCATAACCCGATGCATTTACCCTAGCTATTCCCCCTGACATTAAATGGCAATTTAGCATGGCCCGTCCACTTAACCCTCACATCTTTGGGCTGTGGGAGCAAACCAGAGCACCCGGAGGAAACCCACCCAGACACAGGCAGATTGTGCAAACTCCACGCAGACAGTGACCCAAGCAAGGAATTGGACCCGAGTCCCTTGCACTGTGAGGCAGCAGTGCTAACCACTGTGCCACCTATACTGTAGCTCCTATTTCCCATACCACTGGATGATCCCTAAGATTTAGAAAATAAAATAAAAACTGAATTACTCAAACTGCCATGCTCAATCCAAACCTCATCACAGTGTGACTTTAAATTGAAGATGAATTAACTTATTAACAACAATCCATATTCATTCTCTGTAGCTGAGTTATCTTGAATATCTTTCTTTCTTCCCTGTTTGTTTATTTTCCATTTGTTATTAAACAGGCTAACAATTGTAGATGAATACCACTGAAGTATTAAAGGATAACTTTTGTAAAAATAATTGTAAATCCATCCAGAAATGTTCTGGTGGATTTGGCTGGGAGACATTAGGTGGAATTTTCCTATCAGTGTCAGGCTCTGACTGAAAACCACTGTGTATCGTACCAGATGCCGTGGCATTTTCAGACCAGATCTTGAGCCAATCTGACAAAAGAAAATTGCGGGGCATGGTTTACGCTGTCAGCATTCCCCCCATGATTTCAAAGTCCTTGGTGCTCCCCCCTCCCTCATACCACACATAATAGAAACACCCCATCCCCCCCAATTGGGCTCCCCTGTGATCCTGTCCCTAACAGCGCCCCATCACAGATCAGCACTGCCATGTTGCCACAGATTGGCAGTGCCAATCTGGCAAGGCCAAGCTGTGCCAGGGGCAGTGTCCACGCCCGTCCCTCTATACTTACCTTGGTACCCTGCTAGATTCCCCTTGACTGCCTGATGCTCTTAAATAGCAGTTATGAATCTCGCCGATGTAACATCACCAGCAAGGTATGAATATTTAGTGAGGGAGGGAGCATTTGGCTAGGATGCCCTTTAATCATGTTTAAATTTAGTGAGATTTATGAAAATGAGATACCTGCCCACATCTCCAGCGAGGGGCAGGGAATATCCTAACTCTCGTGATATTTTTCATCCAGGTCGCCGTTCTCACTGGCAGCCAACATGGGCACCAAATTGCTCCCATTGTCTTCTTTGCCTTGCTAGGCCACAGCTCAAAACTACAATAAATTAATCCTTATTATGCTCATGTGAAGCACATTGTCTGTCTTACAGTTAGATTTAATCCTTGAATTTAAACGCACTCACAGCAAACAAATTTGTTTCAGAGTAAGGGTCAGGACACAGCTAATTGTGCAACTGTGTTGACTAAAGGACCACACACAGAACAGTTTACTAGGGAATAACATCCCATTTCATTTTTCCTTCTTTTGGCAACCACCATCAGTATCAGATACTTATTGTTCAGATGTAGATAAGCTAGATGTAGGATAAAACTCTTCTGTTCTGTCTCACTAATATACCCCATCCCCTGTCTCAGAATATTTCCAATTGCAACTGTGCAAAATATCTATTTCCAAAATATGGTAACCACCTGATATGGCTGAGTAAATATGTTAATTAGTTAATATTACCTTCACAGATAGATGGAGGCAGATTTGTGAGAGTGTCACTATCACAAACTGATTGGTCAGAAGAGTGGATACAAATCTAAACAGGGAAGTGCTGGCAGGGGATCAGATTAAAAAATGGATTCACTTTGAAAATTAGGTCCGAGTTGCAAAGGAAATGGAGGGAGGACTTGCACCCAAAATGGGCACCAAATCGGTTGCTTTGCACACTTGCCTGTGGTAATCTGAGCCAAATCTAACACCGATAGCTGAAGGCACAAATCAGGTAGTTTGCTGGGCTGGTCTGATAAATTCTGTAAGAAGTCTCACAACACCAGGTTAAAGTCCAACATGTTTATTTAGTAGCAAAAGCCACTAGCTTTCGGGGCTCTTGCTGCCTCAGCACCTAAAGACCACCTGCTTCCGATATGGTAACAGCTCACTTACAGGGCAAATTTGATGTAGAGAGTTTGTGACCAGACTCAGAGACCATTTTCTACCTGAAAGATAGGAAAAGGAAAGTCGAACCTCTCCCACAGGCAGTCAAGAAACAATAATGGGATACTGATTTTCACAGAACTACAGAATCGCAGAATAGTTACAGCACATAAGGAAGCAATTAAGTGCGTTATGTCTGTTCCAGCTCTCTGCAAAAGCAATTTGTCTACTGCCCCTCCTCCACTTTCCCCCCATAGCTTTGTGTTTTCTTCCTTTTCAGATAAAGGGAAGAATGTGCATTACAAAAAACATAAAATTTAAGGCAAGGAAATAATTGTAGTTAATCAGAACTGGAGTTGAATTTTCATTTGGAGTACTACATTCATTTCTGGGTACCCCTCTCGGAAAGGAGTTCAGGCATTGTCTGTGTCCAGCAACAAGTATTTGGGTTAATAGGACGTAACTATGACAAGAGATTGAGTAAACTTGGTTATATTGCTTTGGGTGAAAAGGCTTTGGGGCAGTCCAGTCTCAGAGTAAGGGGTCGCTCATTTAAGACCAGAGATGAGGATGAATTTTTGCTCTCAAAGAGTAATGAATCTGTGAAATTCTTCACCACGGGTGTTTGTAGAGGCTGGGTCATCAGGTATGTTCAAGGCTGACATAGACAGCTTTTTAAAATCAGTAAGGGAATCACAGGTGATAGGGATAAGGCAGCATCAGGGCAGCATGGTTATACAGTGGTTAGCACGGTTGCCTCACAGCACCAGGGACCCAGGTTCAATTCAGACCTCGGGTGACTATGTGGAGTTTACACATTCTCCCCATGTTTGCGCAGGGTTTCTCCAGATGCCCCGATTTCCTCCCACACTTTAAAAATGTGCAGGTTAGTTGATTGGCCATGCTAAATTGCCCCATAGTGCCCCAATAGGGAGTTTTATGAAGTAAATATGTGGGGTTACACGGATAGGGTCTAGGTAAGAGAGTTGATGCAGACTCAATGAGCCGACTGGCCTCCTTTTGCACTGTGGAATTCTATGAATCTATGAATCTATTAAGCAGGAAAGTGGAGTTGAGGATTATCATGTCAGACCAGTCATGATCTCAGTGAGTATCGGAGCAGACTCGATGGGCAAAATGGCCTAATGCTGCTCCTACTTCTTATGGCCTTATGATCGAAATATTTAGTACAATTAAGAGAAGTAACAAACTGGAAAAGTGTTCCTCTTGGCGGGGAAACTCTAGAGCAAGGGGTTATCATCGTAATAATGGAACTAAACCAGGAAAAAAATTATTACAAAATTCTGAAAATGCAGAATGCACTGCACCAAAATGTTAAAGATGGTGAATCACCTGAGCATTAAAAGAAAAAAGATACTTACTTGGGAAATATTAAGGGAAATGAAGATAGGACAAGGGTTTAGAACTAAAAAGATAAACAGCAGCCATGATAATAAGATGATTGAACAGTTGAATGGTCAACTGCTGTTCCTAAGCCAATTCATTTAAGAAATAATTTGATGGTGGAATGAAAAGAAGGTAAAATTGTGTCCTCAAATGATCATGTTAAATAATCTTAGGTTCCATATGACATGAAGAGAAATCCAGAACTTTGTTCTTTTGCCATTTTAAAAAATTGAACCAAATAAGATGGATCCTATAAGTCACATGACCACAGGGTTGGCTCTTTCCCTGTGAGCTACTGCCAGGAGTTACAAGAGCAATGTAATCATTTTCTCAACCAGTGGTACTCACACCTCATTGAACAGACTCCTTGTAATCACAAAAACCAGGAGATTCACACATCAAAACTCAGTAGCTTGCAGAGTTGTTCATAGATTTACATCACACCTGGGACTGTCCAGGCTCATTTCAAAAGGGACCCAAAGGAATGACTTATACCGAGTTTACCTAATCTGTATTATTTCCCATTTATATGTAGATTCTAGAAGTCATACAGTGCAGAAGGCCCACCAAGTCTGCACCGACTCTCTGACAGAACATCCTACCCCGGCCCTACCACATATTTACCTTGAACTTTGATAAGTTCTCTCTAAATATCTTCCTTTCCAGATCTACAGCTTGAACTTCTCTAAATGTTTTACATCTTGAATTCTCTCTAAACTTTGCTCACATTTCACCTCTTTTTCACTTGGACCTTATTATTGCTGAAAATACAACTAAATAGAATAGTTACATTTGGCATCTGCATATATGAAATATTCAGTTCGTTTTTGCACCATTCTCACTAAGCATTTGGTGAAAGGCTTTCCATAGTTCCATCTGTTGTAGATGTATGAAGGTTCACCCAGAGTGGAACAGGCAAGGAAAGTAGCGGCATAAAAATAGGTTATTGACATCTGGGAAGTATTTTTGTCAAACCTAAACATAGATCGGCAGTCATCCACAAAGAAATTAACTATCAATAGTAAGCTGCTTAGCAACGCCAATCCAGGCTTCAGATCCAGCAGCCCATCCTTTGCACTGACAGGCAAGTTGACTCATACGTTTAGGAGTGGTGGAGACAACAGGGTACAGAGATTTAAGTAGGCTTACATTAACACTGCAATGAATTGACTGCGAAAATCACCTGGTTGCCACAGTCCGGTGCTTGTTAGGGTAGACTGAGGGAGAATTTAGCATGGCCAAAGCACCCAACCAACACGTCTTTCAGGAAACCGGAGTATTTGGAGGAAACCCACGCGGACACACGAAGAACATGCAAACACTGCACAGACAGTGATCCAAGCCAGGAATCAAACCTGGGTCCCTGGCACTGTGAGGCAGCTATGCTAACCACTGTGCCACCATGCCACCCTAATATGTTCTTCAATCTTGTTTCTGGTTGCAGCTCCTGATTATCTAAAAGTTTTCCGTGTTGAACAGCACCATAATGCTCTGGCCAAGCAACAGATCCCATAACAGAGAAATAAGGCAAAACCTCAGATCCCTGATCCCAGACTTTGATCTGAAAAGTTACGCAAAATCAAAGGGTGAATCAAACTAGAGACACTCTATAATGCAAATATGTGATTGGCCGACATCAGATCTGCTTCGAAGCATGAACAGCTAGGCCTGAAGAATTCAAAATTCTATACATGTATCTTCAAGTAGAGCAGAGTAGTGCACAGAAGCTCACTCTCCACAAATCAGTTTTTGAGATGATATAAGCTTGGAATTGGAACGCTTGCATGGACATTGATAGGATATTTTGGCCCTGGAGGGAGTGCAGAGGAGGTTTACTAGGCTGATGCCGGAGTTGAGGGGATTGAGCTATGAGGAGAGGCTGAATAAACTAGGCTTGTACTCGTTAGAGTTTAGAAGAATGAGGGGAGATCTCATTGAGACGTATAAGATGATGAATGGGATGGATAGGATAGAGGTGGAGAGACTCTTCCCGCTCAAAAAAGACAGTAGGACTAGGGGGCACAGCCTCAAGATAAAGGGGAGGCGGTTTAGAACGGAGTTGAGGAGGAACTTCTTCACTCAAAGGGTGGTGAATCTCTGGAATTCTCTGCCCGTTGAAGTGGTGGAGGCTGCCTCGCTAAATATTTTCAAGAAGCGGGTTGATGGGTTCTTGATAAGAGAGGGGATTAAGGGTTATGGGGAGAGGGCGGGAATGTGGAACTGAGCCACAACAGATCAGCCATGATCTTATTGAATGGCGGGGCAGGCTTGAAGGGCTAGATGGCCTACTCCTGCTCCTATTTCTTATGTTTCTTATTAGAAGTAGAAGCATCATAAAGAACAGCTTCTTTCCTGCTGCCATCAGACTTTTGAATGGACCTACTTTATGTTAAACTGAACTTTCTCTACACTCTAGCTATGATTAATACCATATTTCTTTCTTTCCTATGTACTCTATGAACGGTATGTTTTGTCTGTATATCACACAATAAACAATACTTTTCACTGTATCCCAATACATGTGACAATAATAAATCAAATCAAATCAAATCATATGCTTTCCATCTTTCCCTGGATTTTATTTGGTGTTTAGAGACCTAGACAGGAACAAGACATTAATATCCAAAGTGATGACTGGACTGGGGCAGTTGCCCCCCACCCCCATCATGTCTAAATTTAGTAACTCAGTGAAACAGACCTGTGCAACTTCAATCGGGCGGAAGCAGGTCTAAACTTGTGGAGTCCTTTGGAGAAATAGGGGACCTCTTTGGATGTGGTCCCAGGTCTCTTTTCCCTTTGAAGAAGGTTAGGTATTTTTTAAAAACTTCAACAATTGTATTATTTTTAGTCTTCATGATGGTGCTGGAGAATCTGAGCAGGCCTTCCGCCCAGGCTGCCTCCACATCTGGCTGCCTCCATATTTGTCCCATGATTGCTTGGCCCAAATCCCAGAAAACCCCAGCACCCTGCAGTGAATATCCCTATTTTCCAGGCCTCTTTCTCCTGGGTTGGGTTTGCAGAACCTGGAATTGTCCCGACTCTTACACTGCCAGGCCTGGTTTTCCATTTCTGTAATAAAATACAGAAAACCAATGCCGGGAACAGAAAGCCATCTCCCTTCCCACAAGCTTTTCCAGAACACTCAATATTGCCACCACTTCAAACATGAAAGAGTCCAGACAGTCACAAAGACTGGAAGGTTTTAGCAATGTTTACGGGGTGCTTTTCAGCAGAACTAGTAGAGTTTCTAGTGGAGGATTCAGACAAGCAGGTAGTGGACACAGTTGTAACACTATCCCCATTATAATTCTCAACCTTCGATCTGGGAACAATCAGCTCTCAATGAATTTGGAGCAAGGTTCTGAAGAACCATGATGAAAATTATTTGTTCTTTAAGGGAGAGAAAAGACCACTGAAATGTAAAGCCAGACTATAAGAAATGAACGGTTCAAGCAGCACTGGATTGAGTAACTTTCATTATCCTTAACCTCCTTGGATCTTAATGCCCTGGAACACAATGTGGACAAGCAGGTGGAGCCATAGATCATTTATTAACATTAACTGAACATTTAATTGCCACTAGAAACATTGGTGAATTCGTTTTGTGTTTACAACAAAATGTAATGCTGGAGCATAACTTCTCTTCAATTCTGTCTCCTAGCCAGGATTATGGTCAAGCTCTTGATCGACCCCCTTCCCAGAAAGTATAACAATGAATACATGACAGCAAGTTCCTTGCAGAAATCACTGCAATGAGAGAGTAGAATCAACTAATAGTGCAATGTTTATTCATGAGGATAAATTTTGGCTGGCAAATATTGTTTGTTAGAAATCCTGTGAGATACCCTCAGTGTTGTATATATGGGGATGCACATTGCTATGTTATGTGACACAACAGCCCAGTGCACAATTACATCGGCGGCATGGCAGCACAGTGGTTAGCATTGCTGCCTCACAGCGCCAGGTACCCGGGTTTGATTCATTTGTCTTGGGTCACTGTGTAGAGTTTGCACATTCTCCCTGTGTCTACATGGGTTTCCTCCGGGTGCTCCAGTTTCCTCCCACAAAGATGTGCGGGTTAGGTGCATTGGCCATGTTAAATTCTCCATCAGTGTACCTGAACAGGCGCCAGAGTGTGGGATTTTCACAGTAACTTCACTGCAGTGTTAATGTAGAACATAGAACATTACAGCACAGTACAAGCCCTTCGGCCCTCGATGTTGCGCTAACCAGTGGAACCAATCTAATGACCCTCTAACCTAAACTATTCCAATATTATCCATATGCCTATCCAATGACCATTTGAATGCCCTTAAAGTTGATGAGTTGCTGCAGGCAGGGCATTCCACGCCCTTACTACCCTCTGAGTAAAGAACCTACCTCTGACATCCGTCCTATATTTATCACACCTCAATTTAAAGCCATGTCCTCTCATGTTAGCCATCACCACCCGAGGAAAAAGGCTCTCACTGTCCACCCTATCTAATCCCCTGATCATCTTGTATGCCTCAATTAAGTCACCTCAATTGAGTCACCAGCTTACCATAAGTAAGCCTACTTGTGACACTAATAAATAAACTTAAACTTATCCGCTTTTCTCTTTTTAAAGATTTCAGCAACACTATTTGGCTGATCTATCTCCAGCATGTCCTTCTCATTTTGGGGTTTATTATTAGTAGTGACATTAGGCATCAAATCCTTTTGCAGCCTCTGATGACAGAAGGATACAAGACTATGCTTGTGGTGGGCCATAACAGTGCCACAGCAACAACAGACAGTATGTCATTGTTGCTTGTCATTATATTGATGCTTTCCCTTAAATGGACCTAGTTGATATCATTGAAAAGAGCTTGCGGACTTATGTTTTGTCATCATTAATGTAAAAAGATTTATTCTGGTTTTTGTACCCAGCTGCTGGCCATGATCGGGAATATTCTCAGCACACATAACTCATGGTGTTTTTCATTGCATACTTTACCAAAGCCAACATGGAAAGCAGCTGATGAAAATTTATGGAGCTGAACATTATCTTTTCTCGACATAAAAAGAAAAACAATTCTTCAGCATCTAAATTCCAGTTTTGTGGTCAATTGGATTGTCTTCCATTTTATGGGTCAGATTGAAGGAATAATGCTTGCTTTATTTTCAATAGGATTTAAACAACACATCTGTCTACAAATTCCCCAATTATCTTCACAATCTTTATTCACCCCCCACCACCAATCTCTATTGTTGTGTTTTAACACACACTTAAATGGAATCAGGACTGAGCTCTTTGCAAAGTCGAGTCAATAGCCGAGACAGATAAAGCAGGACGGTCAGGAGTTCAATTTGGGGTCTGTATTGGATTTTTTGGTAGGAATTTTACACGTAGACTCATTGCTCTGGCTTAGGAAGGAAAAAAAAACAAGCTCACTTGCCTGGTCTTCATCACTGCCCAGCAGTACCTCCTGCAAGTTTACTTGTCTGCACATTAGTTGAGACTGATTTGGTCATAGTAATGCAACCAGCTCCTGTCAACCCTTGGCATTAAGGCTTCCATATGGATAGATAATGCCCAGCTGAACAACATCACCATGATTCCATCGTCCATAAATTCATTGTTTAAAGTCAACACTTTCAGGAAAGAATGGGAAATAATTCATCAGGAAAGCTAATGGATCCTAAGCATATTAATATATGTGATGAAATCGTACTGCATAAACATCATTTAATGGAGCCACAATGCATTTTCTTTTTATCAAGAACACAACATTAATTTATCACTAGATTTCTAATGATATAATAATGCAACATTTATCAATGAGGGTAAATTTTGCCTTTTTCAATGATTTTAGTGTGAGCGCTGTCACTTTCTTCTCCAAAACATGGAGAAGCACACCAATTGAAAAAGTTTATTTATTGTTTGTCACAAGTAGGCTTACATTAACACTCCATTGAAGTTACTATGAAAATCCCCTCGTCGCCACGCTCTGGTGCCTGTTTGGGTATACTGAGGGAGAATTTAGCATGGCCAATGAACCTAATCAGCCTTTTGGGCTGTGGGAGGAAACTGGAGCACCCGGAGGAAACCCACGCGGACAAGGGGAGAAAGTGCAGGCTCCGCACAGACAGTGACCCAAGCCGAGAATTGACCTCAGGTCCCTGGCAGCTGTGCTAACCACTGTGCCAGCGTGCCACAAATATATGTTCTCAACCGCGTCTCTTAATCCTCCTGACTGAACAGGTTCAGGTCTAGGCTTAATCACCTCTCAACCTACTTCAACAAACTGTAAACCTGCACCTTTTTTACTCTGGTTTACCGGTTTTTATCCTGTCAAGTAACTAGATTCATTTATTGCACCAGTCTTGTTCCTTACTCCACCCCTTCCATCAAGTATTGTTCCTCTATCATCCTAGTTTTTCTGACCCCTTTGTCCTGAATCAAGTAAAAGTAAAGTTGCTATTGTCCCAGATGACCACAGGCTGCTCTCCTCTTTGAGGGAGAGCTGACTGGTGGTGACTTAATCTGAGGCTCACCACACCTCAGGCAAGGGGACAAGGTTGAGATGGCGGGACCTTCATGAATAACTTCAGCCAGGACGAGTAACACATTTGGTGTTACTCTGCCTCATGAACTACCTGCCCAACCAGCTGAGCTAGCCGACTCCCCCAAGTACAAATTCTCTAACAACACCAACCTAACCTATCATAACTTCACAGGGCAATGCCAATATGCCCTGGCACGAATTAAAAACTGCACTTTAACCACACAAAAGTCTGGACATGAATGATTGTCTTTGACCTATTCTAATAATATATTTCATAGAAATATCAGCCTGTGACTAACATGGGAATGTTAGAATGAATGGGAAAAGTTTAAAAATAGAACCAGAGGGGTGATTCTCCCAGCCTGTTGCACTGCTCTGAAATTATCGGTGTTGTCACTCTGTATCAGAAATCAATATGGAGCTGATCTAAATGTTAAATTTACCATTTTAATATCATTAGTGGACCTGGGACTGAAGTCTCCAGGACAACTACCCTCTCCCTCCTTGCCAGGAGTGGTTCACTCCAGCATGATTTACACTAACTCCCCACTAATAGGGAGCTGGAGGCCCGACCCCGCTGGAGTGAAGGGAGGCCATGGAGGCCCCCCAGGAAGTTGGGGAGGGTGCCCCCAGGCATTGCTAGTCTGGCCCCCTGGCACTGCCCACCAGGCGTCAGGTAGTGCCAAGGGGGTAGGGCCAGAGTGGGCAGTGGCTGTAGTGGGTGGGGCCTATTGGGGAAGAGATCATTGGGAATGGCGGGGAGGGGTCCTGCTGCCACTCTGCAGTCAGGGTCGCAGGCAGAGGGAGGGAAGCGACTGATCAGGGCTAGCCAGTGGGATGGGGAGTGCTGCTGAGGGTCGAGGCTGCCGGAGGCAGAGGTTGTCAAGGCATGCCAAGGGATGGAGAGGTGGGATCAGGACTGCTATGCGGGGAGGGGGGGAGAGACGGGACTGCCAGGATGGGGAGGGGCGGAGAGTTGGGGGGTTGGGGAACCACGTCGGGAGATGTCCGGGAGGCCCACGATTTGGGTGGGGGGGAAGGAGGGTGAAGAGGAGGGCGTCTGTGGCAGCACTAGGGGGGAGGAGGGTTTTGATCTGGCCAACAATTGGGAGTTAACTGCACATGTGCTGATCTCAGCGCTGACAGATCGCCGCATGCGCAGTGGCCCACTCAGCGCTATGCTGCCAGCCTCTCCAGTGGGAATAGGCCCTGCCCACTGATTTTCAGCGTGAATCTCCCTGAGACACTCTGCAGCGCTCAGAATGTGGGAGATTAGTTTTGAAAATCTGGCTTAAAAAAAAACAACGGGAGTTACTCCAGATTTTACGTGAATTCGGGACTTAGAATTTTTTTTGGGAGAATCCCAGCCCTGATATTTGTGGAGTGAGGAAGTACGACAAAATAGATCTTATTTTGAAAGGATTTTAAGACTACCCCTCTGATAAAATGAATATAATTACAATGGGTCCTAGATAAGCAGAAGCCAACTATAATTGACCCATTATAGCCACTTATAACAGCAATCATTGTTGTTTGTCATCCAGAGCAGTTACATTGTGTACAGCACATTGTAATAAAAAACAAACGAAAGAATTGCTAGATAATCTGATGTTGATTGTGCTGGTTCAACTCATTTGTAAGAACACCAGGGAGACTTCCTGTTCTTGCTCTAATAGTACCACAGAGCCTTTTATGTTTACTTGATCTGATCTGGCTTGACATCTCACATCTCATTCACAGAGTGGCACCTTCTGTGGGGGATGTGCTGGGGGCGCAGTGCGGGTAGAGTTTCCACGCTCATTTTTCTGGGTGGAGGGAATGGAGAATCAAGTGGGAGACCCAAAATGGCACTGGAGGAGGTAGTGGGGGGTTCCATAGATGAGGGGTTGGGGGCTCCATGTAGGAAGGAAGTTGGAGTGGAGGGTTCTGCAGGAGAGGTGCTGGTGGGTTCCAGAATAGGGAGCGTGGGGAGCTCCATGGTGGGGGCAGGGAGGCGGAGGCTCGGTTGTGAGGGGGTTGGGTGTCACGTTGGCCCAGTGCTTAACACTGCTGTCTCATGGCGCCAGGGACTCAGGTTCAATTCCTGGCTTGGGTCACTGTTTGTGTGGAGTTTGCACATACACCTTGTGTCTGCATGGGTTTCCTCCAGGTGCTCTGGTTTCCTCCCACAGTCCGAAAGACGTGCTGGTTAGGTACATTGGCCAGACTAAATTCTCCCTCAGTGCATCTGAACAAGCACTGGACTAGGAGATTTTCATAGTAACTTCACTGCAGTGTAAATGTAAGCCTATTTGTGACACTAATAAATAACCTTATATTTTTTATATCAGGCCTGATCTTTTAGAAGCTGAAGTTATTGCTGGGGTGGGTGTGTGATGTCATATAAATCACCCTTTGAATTTTTTTTGACCAAGTGTCTAAACATCCAGCTGGAAAAGCCCATGGTGCAGCTGGTTTTCCCAACCAAGATGATACTTTGACAAAAAGTGGCAAAATTCTGCCCATAGTCATAGATTGAAATACACACCAAAATCTTGCTGCCTTTCAAACCAGTGGGATCTTCCAGTCCTGCCCATGGCACACCTCTGCTGCATGTTCCCCAGCAGTGAAGGGTGCATTCAACGGGAAACCCCATTAATAAAAGTGGGACCATAAGATCCCGCCACCAACAAGCACCACGCTGCCTCCAGCCAACGCGAAATCCACTGCGGAAAGGAAGGAAACTCCCGCCCTATGTCCCAGATTATGCGTTCACCAGATTTAGTGCTCTATTCGCTCTCCCACTAACATCCAACACACTTTAAAAATGGGATAAGTCACAGGCTGTTTGCATGTAGAGAGATTTTGATTTGCAGTCAAGATATCTATACTGGGCATTATAAGCTATTTCCCATCCAGCAAAATTTGGCTGCATTCCCTTAGAGGATTTGTTTAAATCTGTGCCCTGAAGTTTTTCCTAATTAGGATGGTTCCCCATGAACTGTGTGAGTTAATGAACTCGACAATTTACTTCATCCAGCTGCACTACAGCTTACAACTTTCCACCTCCCTCGAGTATGTAAACTTTATCTTTGCTTTCTTCGTTGGATCTTAGGATTACAGAGTTTACTTTAAAGATATTTATGATCCCAAAAGCACGCGCTTCCCTCTTCAAAAGGTCTCATAAATTTCTTTATTGTTCATCATTGCAGATAGTTAAGCCTCACCAATGATTATTTTCACAAGTGGCCACAAAAATCTCTGTACTAACAAAGGGTGGCATTTTCCATTCTGGAGATAAAGCTCAATGCAACTGTAGCATTCAGAGCAACTGGATGGAGAATTCCTCATGGAGAAGTTGGCAAAGATGAACTATCACATCTCCAGACAAGTGAAGGCACTGCCTTTGGTCATCTCCATCTGTACGCTGTCTTGTGTAGACCTGTGTTCACACCAAGGGTGGGATTTTACAGTCTTGCTTGGGTGAGACCAGAAATTCCCGCCCGAGGTTAGTGGAGGTTTTTGTTGTCGGACTCTTGCTCACTCTGATTCTGGATGGGCAAGATGGTAGAATTTTGGCCCAAATGTCTTCGTGGATTTGTCCAATTCTCATTGGCATCTGGGTCTTCCTGGGAACCCGTAGGCTCTAATTCCTCAGGGCAAGGTCTTCCCTGAACTGTGCCAATCAACGATGGGCCCTTCTTATTCTAATCAAAGCTATCTAAAAGGCAATGTTGCCTGCAGCCTGCATTCTTCAATCCTCCTTATATCTGTGAACGGATACAATTGAGCAATCAATGGAGTTCCCATGGAATGGTCTCCCTTCATTTATAAGGCAAATGCAGTCTCCAGTCCTAGACTTTCCCTTAGTCTGTACATTACATACCAAGGCCACTCTTGCTGAATGCTATTACCCTGGAGGACAACAAGAGGCTGTGGTTTCCCTTAGATATGACTGCACATTCGCAACAAGGGTTATAATTCAGGTCAAAAGATCCATGTCCTAGAAGTTACAATCAACTGCGTGTTGGTTGTCCTCCAGTGGCCTGGATAATAACTATGGATACCTTGCAGTCCTTGCATTTTAGTGCTGACTGTAATCACGGTGCCTTGAATACCATAACCAGTGCACTGGAAACGTGCAGGCTTGTTGGGTCCATGCTGCCTCTGTGCAGCAGATGTGGCCATTGATCCTCCGACCCCGCATACATTCTGATATGCCTCTGTAAAGATCAGATGTCAATTCAGATCATACACACTGCAGCACCTAAATTTAATGGATTCTCGCTGAAATGTGCATTGTTAGTGAAGGTGCCAGATTCATTCATTATGAATTAGATCCTCGGGTCCAGCACTCAGCTCAGCTGTGCTGGTCATGCTTTGAGCAGAACAGTCATATGGTGGCCCTTCATTAGGCCATGAGTTGCTGTTTTGAACTCCGTGCCTCTCACCAATTTATTTTTCTTGCTTATTGTTCAAATTGTGTCACTGCCAGGTTAACTCAAAACTGATGCTGTTGACATTTCTCTGGGAGACCAGCTTCTTATTCCCAGTTATCACCCATTAAATCTCTCCGATCCTCCTCCATCCGCATTTCTAATTCCTCTTCCTCCTATCTCTACCGAGTCGCCCTCATTAGCTTTGAACCCTTCATTAACCACGTGGCTGTTCATTCCTTCTTCTCCCCAAACTCATTAATGTTGATGCTTTCATGCCCTTTCTCAGCCTGACTTTTCCCCTTCTTGAGGCCAAACACACCCTGGCTTACCAGAACAATCCAAGACTCCACCATTGCTTCTTAGCTGCTAGCATCCAGGATACAAATGTTGCTCCAGACCTTGACTCGCACCTACTGCTACCATAACTCTGAACCCCAGGACCAAATTCCTCAGCTGATTAACCATGCCCTGAACACTATACTGTGCACAACTATCATTGCAAAGAAATGTCTTCCCCTGCCCAAGACCAGAACCAAGACATGCACATCATGCAAAGCCCTCTAACATGGCTACAAAGACCCTGGCAGTCTCTTCAATATGCCCCAGTGGTGTGAATTAAACCCCAGGGTGGCCTTTGCCCTGACATCATAGTCTCAGCCCCAGGACAGTCTCTGTGCTGCCAATTGGTGTGGCCTCTGTCCTAGGACAGTCTGTTCAATATGCCCCCAGCAGCATAGCTTCAGCCCAAGGGCAGTCTCAGACTCTTCCTTGGACAGTTTTATAACTCTTGTTCCAGGACAGACTTTCACCATTCCACTCTGACCTTTGACCACTCACTGTTCCTGCCTCTGTCTTTTCATTCCTCCTGTGTTCCACAACCCACCAATTTCTGCCTCTAACTTCCCCCTTCCATCCCATATTCCACAACCCACCTCCTTGTGTTCCACAACCAGTAGCTTGCCTCTGTCTTTCTCCTCCCCTCCCACTTTTGCCCCCCAATCCTACCTGTCTTTCCCATTCCTCCCTGTATTTCATAACCCCACTCTTTAGTCCTGCTGCCACCTACCCACTTCCTGCTGGCATTACCTCCCATGCACAGCCTTGGTAGAGTTGAGATACTGATGCACAAAATCTCAAAGCAATGCTCTTTTTCTCAGTAACTTCATCAGTGTTAATATAAGCCTACTTGAGACACTAAAAAATAAACTTTAAACTTTAAAAGGTAAGTGAAAGCAATTTCTATATACTTCAAAAATTATTGATGAACTGAAGCTAGCCAGGTACACACCACACACATAATTGAGAAAGAATCCAATACAGTTGTCCACTGACAGGGAATTTAACTTGGAGAAGGAAGGTAATTTTTGTGAGTTAGCCTTTTAATGAGCATTCAAAATATGCAAATGAAAGCATTCAGCAGCAGGAAGCTTGACCTGTTTTATGTACCAAAGTGGTCAGATCACTTCAACAGCAGAAGACAAGGGAATGAAAAAGTTGCCTCATGGTGGGTTATTTGACCAGTTCCTCAAGCTTTATTAGATAGGTGCCACTTGCTTATAGTCCAGGATGAAAGAGAGGGAAACTCCACTCGTATAACAACTAACAGTAACTTTAACTCACTTTGAACGATAATTTCACCAACTTTCATTATATACAATCAGTATGAGTCTTTTAGATGGAAATCAGTTCTGCTTAGGCAGAATCCATCATTCAGGAGTCTTTCATGCTCTGAATAGTCTGTTCGTCACTTGGCTCAGGTACATCATCTGATAAAGTTGAAGTTCTTCAGCTTCTACAGATGCCATTGGCTCAACTGGTGCCAAATCTGAATTCTACTTCGTAGTGATCACAGTTTCAGTGATCATAGATTCATGGGTGGCATGGTGGCATAGTGGTTAGCACTGCTGCCTCAAAGCACCAGGGATCTGGGTTTGATTCCCAGCTTGGGTCACTGTCTGTGTGGAGTTTTCACAGTCTCCACGTGTCTGTGTGGGTTTCCTCTGGGTGCTCTGGCTTCCTCCCACATGAAGATGTGCAGGTTAGATGGACTGGCCATGCGTAAGTGCCCCTTTGTATCAGGGGGCCTAGCTAACGTGTGTGGGACTGTGGTCAGTGTAGACTCGATGGGCCAAATGGCCTCCTTCTGCACTGTAGGATTCTATAATTTTCAAACCTTGAATGGCCTTTCAGATACCAACTCTGCAAATTCTCTTTTCAAAGTGAGGAGCTAATGTGTGTCTCTACCACACTCTCTTATCATCTGTTGGCACCATATAAGAAATAGGTCCCATCCTTCCAAGTATTGAAGGTATCCACATCTCACTTGAAGAGTAGTTTCTCCTTGATTGAAACTTCTTGGTTTTGAATTTGCTCATGGCGAGTAACTTGGTTTTGTTGTCACTCTGCTATGGTTGAACTGTCACATAGTAAGAACAAATTAAATGTGCTTCTGAACTTCCTTTGATTTCTGGCATGTTTTAGGTTGTTGCATGGGCTGTGTGTCTGCAGGATATGAGAAAGCTGATTCCTCTCTTAGCTGACAGTCCATCATCCTATGATGCATTAATGGCATTCTTCAATAACTGTATCAACCTCTCCATCAATCTGTTAGTGGAAAGATGTTAAGGTGCAGTTTTGATATGCTTCTTGCTGTGGCTTTTAAAGTAGTCCACAAATTCCTTTGACTAAGCTGAGTTCCGATATCACTAACTAAATGCCCTGGGTTTCCAAATTATGCAAATACTGTGTCAAGTCGCTCGATTGTCTTTTCAGTAGCCGGCAACATCACCGACATGATTTTGGGCCATTTGGAACATGCGTCCACTAGGCTGAGAAACATGTATTCCTCAATTAGTCTGCAAAATGAATATGAATTCTTTGTCAAAGTTGTCTTGGTCAATCCCATGGGTGAAGTAGTTGGAAGATGGAGTATTTTGTATCCTAGTCGAAGACTGGCACTGTCCTACTCCATCTTCAATCTGTGAGTCTCGTCCCAGCCACCAGAAATAACTCCTTGTGAGTTCCTATATACTGAAGACACCTGAATGTCCTTCATGAGGTTGATCCGCTATACAACTCTACAAGCATGGAGGTATGATTATTCTGATACCCCGTAACAGTACTCTGTTTTGTACCATTAATTCAAACTCCCTTGTTCATTACAGCTTGCGTTCTGGATTCATCTTCACTTTATCCAATGGTACTTCTTTCAAAATCATGACCACGACCATCTACATCACCAGATCTGACCTAGTACACCTTTGCACTTGGGAGGATGTAATAGGTACATTATCAACCTGGGAAAAATACAAGATGTTCACATAGTTCTCCTGTGGTTTGACTTTATCCCAAATTGGTAGACACAATAGATCATTGGTGTTAGCATGTTGCTAAGTGTTTAATCCTGTAATTATGCGCTGATAAGATGAGGGACCATCACTGCAAATGATACTTGGCTAGAGACCATATTCTTTTATATGGACCAAAGATCGCTGTTTAATACCTGTGGTCAGTTAACAAGGTAACAAGGCCACTGAGATAGTGATTAAACCTTTTCATTCAGAAAACTATACTCAGGGCTTCGTGTTTCAATTGAGTATAATTTTGTTCATCACTTGTCAACGTTCTCGAAGCAAAAGCTTTTGGTCTTCATCTCCATTTAGTATTAAGTTGAGAGACGAATGGGCCCACCCCATAGAGTGATGCATGGCATGCGAGTTAGGTTTTTAGATTAGGGTTGAAGTGAACTAAGACTTCTGATTTTACTAGCACATTGTTGACTTCATTACATGCTTTTTGCAGGCTTTTGTCCAAGTCCATTGTTAGTAACACTGTATGAAGTGGTTTTAATATGGTAGCGAGATTTGGAATAAATTTTCCGTAGTAATTGATAAGTTTTAAAAATGATCTCAGCTGCAATATATTCTGCGACTGAGGATCAAGGTCATTTTCTTAGGTTCCTTGTGGAGTCCATCTTTATCAATGACATGGCATGGATAGCTTCTTCATGACTTGAAAAGACTTGATGACTCACATTTTCCTTTCTTCACATGAAGATTGTGCTTCTTTGGACGCCTTTCTACATTCCATAAATGTTCCTGTTCAGCTTTGCCCATGATTAAAATGTCATCAAATAACATATGACCACTTAGGACTGATCCATTGATTTTTTGGAGTAAGGCCAATGTCAATGTTATTCTGAATGGTAGGCGTTTAGACCCAGACAGTGCTTTGTGAATAATAATCATTAGGATTGGTTGTGACCCAGTTGCCACACTCATTTGGAGGTATGTTTGGGACATGATTATCTTACTGAAAGATTTACCACCAGATAATCCAACGAATAGATTCTCAACAAAGAACAACACAGCACGGGAAATAGGCCCTTCGGCCCAACGAGCCCGGGCTGCCATTTTAACATTGTGAGTCCCCTCTTCCACCCATGAACCTTGTCTACGCTCATGGCATTCCACATTGGAAACCAGATTGAGGGGAGACTAATTTAGGGACAATTTGTTACACCAATCAGCCTAAGAGCACATCTTTGGGGTGTGGGAGGAAACTGGAGCACCCAGAGAAAACCCAGGCAAGCACGGGGACAATGCGCAAACTCCCACAGACACTGGCCCAAATCCATGTATCTGCACAGCAAACAGTGATAGTCACTGAGCTGTCGTGTTGCCCATCAGCTGGTCCAGTTTAAGCGTACACTAACGATAAGGAAATCTGGCTGACACACTATTGGATTTACTGGCATTTTAAAATCACCACAAACTTTTATAGAGCCACCTAGTTCAACAAAAGGAACTGTTGGAGTTGCCCAATTGCTTGTAGTTAAGGACTCAATCACTCCAACTTTGATTACATTTTCAAATTCCATTTCAACTTTTGGTTTGATAGTACATGGTATAGTTCTTTAAGCAATAGACTTTTTGTGTAGATTTGTGTTCATTCTCGTATTCACTCTTCTTTGAAGTTTAAGAATTCTGTCTAATCCAACATCCCTTGGTTATATGAACTTTCTTGTGGGTTAGGTACAGTGGCCAACCCAGTACTGGAGCCTCCTGATGTCCAGAACCACCCCCCCAACCCCCCCACCCCCCTCCACCCCCACCCCCACCCCCACCCCCACTCCCACCCCCACTTTGCTAAGTGAGTGATATTGCAATTGCATTTTGACAAATTAAGTTTTAAATGTTAGAGCTATTGCGCATAATTTGAGTAAGAAAGGGACTGAAAGGCTTCTTTTATTTTGCTGGTGAATATTGCATGTGTCAGATGTCAACGATAGGGAGTGGAACACTTTTCCTGTTTTGATACCCAGATCTGATAGCCCGGAGTGGACAGAGCTCAAATGGAGCATAAACAGACCAGTTGGACCTCATGCCAATTTGTGACATTCATTCTGCATTGTCATTGTGATCAGATGTAACACCACCAGTATGATTCATGTTTGTTGGAATCTGTTTCAAAGCATGTACAGGTGATAAATTCCTCTAGTTTTAGACCAAAAGAGGTCTTCAGAGATGGGTATGCTTTACTGTTCTTTCAATCGTACTGTTTATTATTGTGATTCATTGCAGCTGCATTACTTGCTGTGCCCATGAGTTGCAGACTTTGCACATCAGTTAAAGCATTGCACCATTTAACTGCCTCAACTGAGAAAGGGCTGTGTTCAAGCTCTTAATATTTATAACTGTTCGTCAGAAAAATTAAACTCGTGCCAATATGCCCAGCTGTTGAACACATAAGCGTATCAAAATCCTGCAAAGCATCTCACCACTAATGAGAATATGAAAAGTCTACTTTATTGTTTTATTGAGTCAATGATTTGGTTTTGTTGTTTCTGCTTTGGGATCAATGTTCAGCTGCAGCTGGGGATGACTCTGAGCTAATCCTATTGATGCTGTTGTCAGGTATCTTACATTCGACAACAACATCCTTTCACCTCATGGCTTGTCCCAAACATTCTTATCGCCTTCATCTGAGTGATGTTAAAATAAGAAAGACCAATTTTCATCATATAACATTTTTCACCATTTCGGGATGTTTTCAAAGGATTTTACATTCCATTATGCATGTTTTTGAAGACTAGCCACTGTTGTAATGTGGGAAGTAAGATGCCAGTTTGATGCCATAGCAACAATGCTGCTGTGATAATGATCAGGTAATCTGCATTAGTAATGTTGCTCATGGGACAAATGTTAACAACTCTCCTGATCTTTTTTCAGAAGAGTCTCATGGAAACTTATATGTGCATCTGGTAGGACAGTTGGGGCTTGGGGTTTGAAGTCACATCTGAAAGACAGCACTTCTGACAGTCCAACACCCCATTAGTACTGCACTGGAGTATCAACCTGATCGGGGGGTGGGATTCTCTGATCTTGTTCGTCCCGCCCCCACTGATAGTGAAGTTGGCGCTCAGCCAAAGCTCCATTCACAGCAGCGACACCAGAGAACCTGAGCCGTGGGCGAGGTTGGAGGTTTCCAGCGCAAGTCTCTGGACCACGACTTTAACCCACAACCATCTGATTGAATGGAGAGACTGATATCGATGGACAGGGTTGACACAGCATGTGATATGACATTTCCTCTTCCTATATTAAACGGCATTTAGTTGTGGCATGATACGTGCAATGACATAATGTTTGATGTTGAATTTTGTTTCGTCTCTGATGCTGCTTTTAAAAATTTCACAAATGGCATTTCTTCATTTTTATTACAGAAATCTGATGAAAAGAATTAGAGTGAAATTCGAAATACAGTAAAGCAGTGGAAATGAAGAGCATAAAGAGTGGCTTTTTCAAAATAATATTTGTTGAACAAACTGAGAACAATTATGTTCCTGAATAGATCATTAAAAATGTGAAAAACTACAATTGCAGCACTCAAACTGTTAACAAATTCTGGGCAGAAAATAATAATACATGAACTCACGTCAACTGATAGTTCTCTCTCTATCAGCTTCCTAGTTGTTTGCTCACAGTAGGTAAGCATTGCCTCTCGATCGTATGTTCCTGTGGGCTGCTTCTCTGTCTGATTTCTCTGTCTCAATCCAACAGCGACATTGGAATTTGGATCCATGACATCCAACTCAATCTGTAGTTCTTGCATCTCCTCCGGAGAGAGATTTGCCAACAAATTATCAATATCTGGATCCTCGCTCACCTGCCTTTTGTATTCTTGCTTCCTGAATCGTGACATTTTGGTAAGTTGTTATCCACACAATAATAAAATCAGTGAGACTTGTATGCACCAGTATTAAAAACTTTTCCTGAAGTAAGACTTTGCAGTTACAATGAGATTCGGATATATCCAAAAGAAGATCAATTTGGCAACTTCTGACAGCTTAACTATAAGGTCTTTAGACTGTCTGTAACAGCAGGTGATGAAGTGACAAGCCAGAGTGTAGTGAATCCTTATATGATTTAGCAACCAAACATGAAATGAGAAAATTAATTGACGTGAGACTGCACCATTCAGAATGCGCTTTGGGAATACTAATAATCTGAACAGCCAGTCATCAGTGAGAGGGGGGACTCACAGAGCCTAACAGTTTAGGTTGCATGCTGAGGACATTCCATGGAATCCTAAGCAGTTGCAATACCAAATTTAGTACAGCAGATTTAGCCTTGAAAGGAAATAGGAAGAAGTACAGCAAAACTGAGACATACAAAAAAATGCAGGAGTTGGCAGTACCAAATGTTTAATTAATACTGTAAAAACTTTTAAAGGCAGTAGATCGAGTGGGAAATATCATTGTGTGATCAAAAAGACTAAATTTGGTCACTGCACTCAAATGCAGCATAGCTCTTAGGTGTTTAACCAAAGCTTGTTTTCATTTTGGTTCAAAAGAGTAACAAATTTAAAGGACAAATGTAACATGCTGGTATTGGCGCTCCCCAGGAACCTGGATTAGATTGTCATTGGTTCCAATGTGTATACAACTGTCTATAGAATGCCTTGCTGATGGTATAATCAGACATGTATTTTAGTGAATAACTAACAATTTTATTAGCAATGCTTTGGAACACTGTTTACTGTAATAAGCAAGAGCCAGGCTATAATTAGATAAAGAAAAGGCTGAAAAAACAGGGAAAAAAATTATTATTGCATTTCTAAATCTATTGACCAATAAATTTTGTGCTATTGGTGTTTATGTGGATTAATTAAGAGGCAAAAGAATGACTGCCTAGCTTCACATTTCTTATCTTCAGCACCCACCTCTACCTGAGGCCTAGCTTGCACCTATAATGGTTTCCTACCTCTGATATTTAAATAGCTTCCCTAATATTTACATAACTCCCGCTGCCTCGGAAAAGCAGCCAGCATAATCAAGGACCCCATGCACCCTGGACATACTCTCTAGCATCTAATTCTGTCCGGAAAATGATACAATATTCTGAAAACACATGCCAATTGACTCAAGAACAGCTTCTTCCCTGCTGCCATCAACTTTTGAATGGACTTACCATATATTAAGTTGAACTTTCTCTACGCCCTAGCTGTGACTGACACCATATTCTGCACCCTCTCCTTTTCTTCTCCCTTATGGGGTGGCATGATGGCACAACGGTTATCACTGTTGCCTCACAGCGCCTGGGACCCGGATTTGATTCCTGACTTGAATCACAGTCTGTGTGAAGCCTGCATGTTCTCTTCGTGTCTGCACGGGTCTCCTCTAGGTGCTCTGGTTTCCTCCAAAAAACGTGCTGGTTAGATGCATTGGCCATGCTAAATTTTCCCTCAGTGTACCCAAACAGGCACAAGAATGTGGCGATTTTCACAGTAACTTCATTGCAGTGTTAATGTCAGCCTACTTGTAACATAAATAAATAAACTTACTCTACGAATGGTATGTTTTGTCTATATAGCGCGCAAGAAACAATACTTTTCACCTTATCCCAATACATGTTACAATAATAAATCAAATCAAATCAAATCTTCTTCCCTTCATTCCAGGTGTCCTAGCGGGGAAATGAGGTTACTGGCTCTTCACACTCAAATGTTGCCTTGCCTTTTGCACCTATGTTGCTTCATTCCAACTAAAATATCGTATCATGTAATTTCATAGCTTAGAATCAGACTCTAAATAGATTAATGATGCTGCTAAAATAATGCTGATGGAAAGATTGAAGTGATAATACATTGTTATATATATATATATATAGATCACTTTTGTGGCACTGCTTATGATGAATCAGAGGTCTTGAGAGAACAGGATGTTATGCCAAGTAATTTTACCAGAGCTAGTGAGCTGTTCATACTGTGACATGCCTGAGATGTGCAAATTCAACTCCACATTCACTCCTTTCCGTTATGGCAGAATTTTCCATTCTGCAGACTAGTGCAATGGCGGGTGGGAAAATCAGCATGAATCCTGCCAGGCGAACATGCGAGATCATCTGCTTTTCAGCTCATTAATTATGCATGCATGAGTTGCTCAGCGAAAGGAAATCACTTATCCTGTCCTGTCCTCATGGGTTTGAAGATCCCAATGCCATATTTAAAGGGCACCCAAATAAACATTCACTCAGTGCAGGCCCAGGAGCTCTGTATTACTTGTCCAGAATCCTTGTGATTCTGGACAAGATGTGATTCTGGACAAGATGTGAGCAATCAAGGGTGTTTCCAACATTGCCTTTTGCTCATCTCTAAATAAGAGCATGGCTGACAATACACCCATGGCTGGCCAATGCTCACTATCGCAGTGGTCCATGTTCACCAGCATCTTCTTCTTAAAGAGGCCCTGCTGCTATTTGCTGTTTGGGCCCCTGCTCCTTAAGACCCTGTGCCAACTGACAATGGGCCCTCCATCTCCTCATCTGAATGAGAACCATTACCAAGGCAAGCTTGCCTACAACCTGCATCATTGATGCATCAGTGGATATGTGAACAAATTAGCGATGTGAATGTATCATTGTAAGTGATATATTAAGTGAGCCCGTTCTTTGCATGTTCCCTTTCATTGCAAAGCCAGTAGGCTAGTGTTATTCCTTTGGCTGACCTCCAACTAGACCTGACATCATAACCCCACCCCATCCAGGTGGAGGATATCCTGAAGGGCCAGATCTGAGCATTCCTCCTGTTCACACATGAATGTGAATGGAGACAATGCTGTTTCATAATAAGAGCCATGTGCAAAAGCTTCACTTTTCTGCTTGTCTTCCCTATCCTCAAGACTCTATTGAGAGACCATTGCCTTGGCAGCACAGAAAGCTGGAAACTTGCCTTCAATCCGCCATCAAAGTCAGGAGAACAAAATTCAAAACTAATTTCCCACCAGTGGGAAACTGAGGCCAGAATTTTCTAGCTGTTCATGCCCCACCGTTAAATCTCCACTCACTGCAGCAACACCAGAGAATCCCGCTGGCACGGGCAGCTGGAAAATTCCCCCCTGAATTTCCTCCTCAAAGCTCACTGCACTCTCTGGGATTCATTACTCGTCTCTGGGGGTGGTCAATTCCGCAGGTATCATGATTCACCTGAAAGAATGAGAACACTGCAGTGAGCTTTCAGGAGTTCTACTACAGCCCTGACCTTCATCCCTCCATGCCGCTCTGCCTATCCAAATGCTTCCAATTCATGGAGTGAATATCAGCTCTCCCTCACAATATTCCCTCTGATACAACAGCCACATCCCCACCAGGGGAGAAGAATGTTGATTGTCCATTTCCTCATGGTATCTGACCCAACCATTTCACCACCCCTCCACCTGCCCCATGTACAGCATGAGTATCCCCATCCCCAGCCCCGAAGTGCTCTTATCTGTGTCCTCAGATTCTCCATGGTGCCCCTTTAGTGTCAGATAGGCTGAGGAGAAATGGCTGCCTGAGCGCTCACCTCCGATATCCCCCAAGATCGATAATGAGATGCTGATGTATTAAAATGAGATTCCTGATGTTCTGCCATAGATGCTCCACATCACTTCACCTGCTGCAAATTTGCAAAAAGCCATCTCTCTGGTGAGTTTTGGTCTCCCCCAATGAGTTGAAAATATTTCTTTACATTTACCCTATCAAATATATTCATCATTTTAAAGAGCTCCATTAGAAAACTTTCCTGTCTTCTTTTTTAGAGACCTGAATCTTTGCTTGTTCAGTTTTTCTGATAAGTATTCCTCCCAGTTCTATTATCATGTGAAACATTTTTGCATCTTCTTCACTGCCTTCATATCCTTTTTCATAATTTTTATAAAGACCAGGGCTGTGTGCAGTTTTGTCTGTGTGGTCTAATCAAATTTGGTACATGTATAATTTCTCTGCTTTTCCATTATATCCCTCAAGTAATGAACCCCAGGGCTTTACCTGCTTTTTAAAAATACCTTATTAACCTGTGTTGCTACTTATAGTGATATGCACCGTTTCTATCTCACTTACTATTCAAATAATATGTGACCTTCTTATTCCTCCTACCCAAATAAACACCTCCCATGTATTTCCAAAGCACAAACCCATTTTGCAGGTCTATTTGTATCTTCTATTTTGTCGCAATCATCTTCATCATTAGCTATAAACCCCCCCCACATTGGTGTCAATTTTGAAATTGAAACCAAAACCACTAATGCAGATTGCCAACCTGCACTTCCAGTGAATGCTGACGGCATGATTTCCCCATGCTTTCGGAAGATGCCCAGACAACCCTGGTCTCCATACCTAGGTCCTCATTGGTTACGTTCTGCAGCTGACAAAGAACATTCCAGGCAGCCCGGCACAGAGCTCCCAGCTACTTTATGCGGACAAAGCTCACTGAGAAACAACTCACTGATCGTTGTGGAGTGACTCTTTCATTAGGCTTGGGAACTATCTTTCAGAAGCACCCTGTTCCTGATCAAGTGGTTCAACATCAGAAGGAGAGTGACCACTGAACGCTATCCCCCTGTCCTTGCCTAAGACGCCACTACTTGTCATTCATGTGGCTCCCCTCCATTCCACCATCACTCACCTGTGTTTGGGAGTCCCATGATAATGCCTGATGAAGATCTTGGTGCACTCCCAGTGGTGCTGCAGGCAATGGAGTGTTGACAGCCTCTTAATTGGCTGGTAGCTTTCAACCAGTGAGATTGCCACCCATAGGATCCTCCTCCATCCGGGAGAAGTCCTGATGCAGGCCATTTAGCTGCATAACAGGCACGTAATCCAGTTGGGTCTCCCCCCACAGAAGTGACAGGTTTTCTGCTGGCTTCCCAACAGGTGGGCTAGGCCCATGCCAATTCTGCCTATGGTTTCTGCTTCTACCATCCACAGAGATAGCAAATTCCAGGTCACTATCACTCACATCTCTTGGGCATCTCTTGCCCAAAGCCTTCAGTTTGTGTCTCCCTCATTGTACAATAAAGGTCAAACATGAGGGCCATCCAATAACTCAGCTCAATTTTTCTTGAGCCAAGTAAAACAATGAATATTTGCACATGAACAGAAAATGCTGGAAAATCTCAGCAGGTCTGGCAGCAACTAAGGGAAGCACTAAGAATATTAGCTTGCTTTTGTTTTAAATGTCAAGTAGTAACACTTGTTTCTTAGCTAACCCTCATAAGCAACGTTGCAGTTTATTTTCTCTTTTAATAATCGTCAGGCACAGAGGTTATCACTGCTGCCTTACAGTGCCAGGGACTTGAGTTCAATTCTGGCCTTGGGAAAATGTGTGTGGTTAGAGGGAGAGAATGGGGAACAGTGGGTAAGAAACTCTGTCGGGGTCAGTGCAGACTCAATGGGCTGAATGGCCCTTTCTATACTTCAACATTCTGAGTCTGTCCGACTCTTCATATTGGTAGTGGATAACATTACAGCCAAGGTTCTCCAGTCCAGGAGAGTTGAGGGCAACTGTAGTCCTCTAATTGTTTGCCATCACAGCAGAGATTGTAGATCAAGTTTGGACATTTCTGATCTGATTGCAACCTAAATCTTCAGTTTCATAAAGAAATTTAAAATTTTACATTGTGAAAAGAGAAGGGAACCTGGTAACTTGATTACTGAACATCACTGGAGAAAAATATTATTTTAAGTATGAATCAGAGAAGATCGAACTATCAATTATCTATCCATTTAAATCTGAATATAGCACAATTGTGATTTCAAACTACAATTAAAAGGTGAAGCACACTTTTTAATAGCGGCTAATTGGGTACAGTTGAAGGTTAAACAGCACCGTTGATTCAAGAATAAAGGATAAAACTGCTGCCTCAGAAATAGATCAGGTTGCGATTCTGACTGCAGAAGTTAGTGTGTGGTGTGGAACATTGAGCCTCAAGAACAGGCTTTCCAAAACAGTGCCCGCTATATTGAGTCTGGCTAAGTAGAGTCCCTAGCACCTGTTAAAAAGTGGATCAGTTCATCTCCTCCTCCTGGGCAAAGTTTAAAATGAGACGTGTGATGTTAAAGGATAGCCGCATCTTGCAGCCAGCTCACAGTGCCGAAAATCCTGCAAAGCCCTCGTCCTGATGGTTATTTAAAGAGAAGATAAACTGCAACGTTGCCTATGAGGGTTAGCTAAGAAACAAGTGTTACAATGTGGCATTTAAAACAAAAGCAAGCTAATATTCTCCAAAGGTTAATGTGCCTGTTTATATAAGAAATGCCAGTGTTATGATGTTGCCTTGGACATGTTAGTCAGATTCCTTTTTGCCTGAACAAGGAAAGTTTTGATAAAGGAGTCAAAGTTTAATGTGCCTGTGACAAGCTATAATTTTATTGAATTAAAAGAAAAGTTTATAAAGGCTGTAGGAAGGAACAGACTATATCGTGTAAGTTCTGAAATGTTATAGGACCATCTTGCGCTGTTTAACATTGTTTCCCAGAAACAGCTGGCAAAGATGTCTGTTCCACCGCCTGACTGCACCATATATGGAAAATGTAAACACAAGTGGACTTAAAATTGCTCTCATTCTCGGAGAATCCGGGGTGGGGGGGGTAGTGTAGGTTACAATTCTATCACGCTATGTCTTTCCGATGAAGCAATAACAGTAAACAGTGGTGTGTGCTTATAAATTCATGATACCGGGTATTCAAATACTGACAAATATCTTTGGATAAGTTTTAACTATTGGACTGCCAAGGAGTGATGTCCACTGTCAAATGAGGCCAGGACCGGTTTGATAACCAGCCCATTTCCGCATCAGACCAGTGGCCTCCAGATGGAATACTCTGGGACTACAACTGGGGCCCAAAGAGTTTGGGAGTTTGAGTGGGTTGGTGGAGGGGGGGGTTCCTATCTTGGGTGTGGTGGCAATCCGGCTGGTTTTCTGGAGCCTGGGGGAACACCTCTACCTTTTCTGAAACCACAAAAACAAAAAACTGGCATTTGGGATCCTGTTTGGCTGGACGCTGGCTGACACTGTATGGAGCTTGAGCTGCACCCATTAATTTTCCAAAATTGGCACCCTGGTCCTTTGTACTTCATGTATCATAGAATCATAGAGTCCCTACAGGCCCAACAGGCCTGCACCGATTCTCTGACAGAGTACCTTAACCTGGTCCTCTTCCCCACCCTATCCCTGTAATCCCATACATTTACCATGGCTAATCCATCTAACCTACACATGTTTGGACACTAGGGGCAATGTTATGCAGCTGGAAGTAGGTGTTCTTAGTAATCGGAGGAAACATTGTCAACAGCTCATCCTGGGATCAAATACAACACCAAATTTACAAACAGCCTGTTTCAAGCTCAGACCATTTGCCAGGGAGAGGGACGGAGTCGATCACTAATGAACGGAGCTTGTCCAAAGACAGTAGCTTCAGTCATCCCAGTGTTTAGTTGGAGAAATAGCTGCTCATCGAATACTAAGTAGAAAAATAAACAAACTGTTAATTTTTGCAACAGTGGAGAAGTCGAGAAGAGTAGTGGAGAGGTACAACTGAATATCAAATGTGTACATGTAAAAGCTAATGATATCGTCCAGAGACACAGAGAAGAAATAGGAAATAAACACATTAAATACTAATATGAATTGTAAGAAATGATAATTCATGTCATGTGTGGTGAATAAATCAGTTGGAGAAATGTTCTTATCTATATTCATTAAATGTGGAATTTATTTCTCTGTACATTAGAGCATAATGATTAAGACCATTTAAAGAATGTATCTGAATATGCACTTACCAAGTCTTTTACATTTTATTTATCAATGTCAATTCTTGAAAGTACTTTTGTTGAATGTTACTGTTGGGACTCTTGCTGCAAGATTTTCCTGAACCCAGCAACATGAATTAAGATCAGCAATGATGCAATCAGTCTCAATCTGTTCCCAAGCGATACCATCATCATGTTATGTCCAAACTGATTCTTTTTAAAAAAGAGACAATCAGGCATCCAAACAAGAAGACATTTGTGTTAATCTTAATTCTTCCATTTGTAAAGAGGCGAATCTCCTGATGGTGAATCTCCCTTTGTACGATTCAGTGACCCAGAACATCTCTCTGAATTGATACTAATGCTTTACCAATCAAAATAACAAGTAAATTCCCAAGCTCAGACCATTTTTACAACGTTACTACACAAGGAAAACATGCAGTACACAGAATATAATATGATTCCTTAGATAGAGTTCAAAAGTCGAAATGTAACTTTAAAGTGAAATAAAACCTCACAAAGCATTTCATGAGTAAATAAAAGATAGCTGTGAGATATCAGAATGTGCATTAGGTCTATCCATGCCTAATATGTAAAGAATGATGGAAAGAAGTAGTAGATCATAGATCTGAGACTGATAAAGAGGAGATACATTTGCTGAAGCTACTGTACATTTCTGATTCAGTGATAGGCAATAGTGAACTGATCCACTTCAGATCAGCCATGATCTTATTGAATGGTGGGGCAGGCTCAGGCTAGATGGCCTACGCCTGCTCCTATTTCTTATGTCCTTATGTTCAACCTTGGCTTTCATCTCAGTGGGGCTGCAAGATTGAAATTGGGCCTGTTGACTAACCATGGGCCAATGAATAAGATTGAATAAATGCTGAAGATTTCATCATGAGTTAGAGAAAGTGTTTAATAATTCCTATATTAGTAGAATTATTATTAAATGATAAAATCTAAATAAATATTTACACTTTGAAGGTAGAGAGAGAGCATGGCTCCCACAGGCAATGTTGTGTGCAATTAGCATGCACCTCACTTCATTTGCCCTTGCTTTACCTGTGGCACAGTGGTTAACACTGCTGCCTCACAGCGCTGGGGACCTGGGTTCAATTCCCTGCTTGGGTTACTGTCTGTGTGAAATTCGCACATTCTCCCTGCGTCTGCATGGTTTATTTCCGGGTGCTCTGATTTCCTCCCACAGTCCAAAGATGTGTGAGTTAGGTGGATTGGCCATGATAAATTGTCCATTGGTGTCAGGGGGATTAGCAGGGTAAATATATGGGATTACATGGATAGGATCTGGGTGGGATTGCTGTTGATGCAGGCTAAATGGGCTGATTGGCCTCCTTCTGCAGTGTAGGAATTCTATGATTCTCTGTGTCACTTCAGTCATACTGGTAAGGAAAAAGACTATGAGGGTGGAAATCAGAATAATGTGACAACCCTACCTGTGGACAATGGTCACAAATGTTTTGTACGCTGCACTCAGAATCCAGCTGTGGCCCCCAGGCCACAGGTTGCCCACCACTGTTTCAATTGCACTGGTTGAGGAGATATATGTAGGTTTCATGGCATGTCTATGCAGGATGTGAAGGTACTAGCATTGGACTGGGGTAAGCACAATAAGAAGTCTCACAACACCACATTAAGTTCCAACAGGTTTATTTGGCAGCACAAGCTTTCAGAGTCTTACTCCTTCATCAGGTGGGTGAGGAGTTGTGTTCACAAACAGGGCATATACAGACACAAACTCAATTTACAAGATTATGCTTGGAATGCTAGTCTTGTCTGTCCACTCACTCCATTCGCTCTCTCCACTCACATTGTCTGTACCTTTAAAACTTGATTACCTGTAAAGACTTGCAAAATTGAGTTTGTGTCTGTATATGCCCTGTTTGTGAACACAACTCCTCATTCACCCGATGAAGGAGTGAGACTCTGAAAGCTTGTGCTGCCAAATAAACCTTGGACTTTAACCTGGTGTTGTGAGACTTCCTACTATGTCTATGCAGTTCAGAGGCTTGAAAGAGTGTCCCTTGGCGTAGGGCCTGGGGGCTAATTAGTCCTGGAATGGTGGCGAGGGCAGTTGCTTTGGTTGATGGTTTTCATTGTTAATGTGCCGCAAGGTGCTAGACAGTTGGCTATTTTGCCACATCCAGCTGAAACCAGAAATATTTGCTTTAATTGCAACTTGTGTGTTTGGTACTGTTGGGTTGCCTTGGAAGATGTTAACTGTCTTATTCTTGACAAGAAATCTGGTTTAAGGCAAAGATCCTTTTTTAAAGTAAGTTTTATTTACATTTATTACTGTTATAAGTAGGCTTACATTAACGCTGCAATGAAGTTATTGTGAAAATCCCCTCATCGCCACACTTCAGCGCCTGTTTGGGTACACTGAGTAAGAATTTAGCATAGCCAATGCATCTAACCAGCACATCTAATGGCTGTGGGAAGAAACTGGAGCACCCGGAGAATGGGCAGACTCTGCACAGACAGTGACCCAAGCTGGGAACCAAACCCGGATCCCTGGTGCTGTGAGGCAGCAGTGCTAACCACTGTGCCACCAAGTAACCTTTGTTTACGTAAATATATGCAGATTTACCAAGCATCAGGACAGACGAACTGCTCACCTCTCAGATTCTCCTCATTCTCTTCTGCATGTGTGAGACATCATTATTACATAGTTCTTGTGCATATGCTCAGTAGCTATTGTTACAGTGTTAGAGTTAACCCTTTACCCTACTCCAGTAATCCCATTTCCCACTAAGTTTTTATCTTTACATGTTACATATACATCCTCCTATAGACCTGCCCTCCATGTCTCTCTGTTTACAAGGACAATCTTTGTGGTGGTTTCACCAAGCTCAAGTCTAGAAGCAACAAAGGCATGGATGATGGTTTCAGTAGAAGAGAAGTTAATGTCAAGTAATAATGGAGAGGTAGAAGTAAACAGTCTTGATGATAGCACTGTGGGTGATTGGAAACTCATCTCAGGGTTAAATATGGCACCAAGGCTGCATTTAATCTGGTTCAGCTTCAGGCAGGGAGAGGAATGCATTCAGTCCCTATGGAACAGAGTTTGTGCTGAGAACTTCCCAATATTTAGTTGTGAAAATTTATGCTCCAATATTGGATGTTGAGCAGGCAATATTGTCCCAAAAGAAGAACGGCTTGTTGCTGTTTTTTGTCAGAGATCCCAGTACAACAAGGCATCAATTTTAAAATTCTCTTTTTGTTTTCAAATTCCCACATGGCTTCACTCCTTCCTATCTCTGCAACATCCTCCAGCCATCTAACCCTCCAAGGTCTTTGGGTTCCTTCAGTTCTGGTCCCTGGCACATCCTCAATTTTAATTCCTCCACCAATGACAGCCATGCCTTCAATTGTCTAGGCAATAAGTACTGAAATTCTGGTTTCCTGACTGGGAGATGTAACAAGTGGCATCCATCAGCGGTCCATACTGAGGCCTCAACATTTTACAATTCATATAAATAACTCAGACTGAGCCTCAATTTGCAGACGACACTAAGAAACGTAGGAAAATATGTCATGAAGAGGATATTATGAGATTGCAGATGGATATAGATAGGCTGAGTCAGTGGACAAAATTCTGGCTGATGGGGTCTAATGTGGGAGTAGGTGAAGTTGTTCACTTTGGCAGGAACAATAACAAAGCAGAGCAATATTTAAACAGAGAACAACTACAGAGTTCTGAGGCGTGTCATTGCATGAGTCACAAAATGTTAGTATATAGGTACAACAAGTAAATAAGAAGACTAATGGAATGCGATTCTTTATTACAAGAGGAATTGAAAATGAAAGTGCGGATGTATGCTTTAGTTATACAAGACGTTGGTGAAACCACATCTCAAATACTGTGTGCAGTTTTGGTCTCCTGGATGTAAATTCATTGGAAGCAGCTGAGAGGAGGTTAACTTGATTAATAACAGTAATCAGCAGGTTAGAATATAAAGAACATAAGAACAAGGAGTAGGAGTAGGCCATCTGGTCCCTCGAGCCTGCTCCATAAGATCATGGCTGATCTTCTCGTGGACTCAGCTCCACTTACCTGCCTGCTCACCATAACCCTTAATTCCTTTACTGTTCAAAAATTTATCTATCTTTGCCTTAGGTAGCCTCAACTGCTTTATTGGGCAGGGAATTCCACAGATTCACAACCTTTTGTGTGAAGAATTTCTTCCTCAACTCAGTCCTAAATCTGCTCCCCCTTATTTTGAGGCCATGCCCCCTAGTTATAGTTTCACCCGCCAGTGGAAACAATTTCCCTGCTTCCATCTTACCTATTCTCTTCATAATCTTATATGTTTCTATAAGATCTCCCCTCATTCTTCTGAATTCCAATGAATATAGCCCCAGTCAACTCAGTCTCTCCTCATAAGCCAACCCTCTTATGAGGAGAGACAACCCTCTTATGAGGGTTCTCTTATGAGGATAGGTTGGACAGACTGGGCTTATTTCCACTGGAATTTAAAAGAGTGAGAGATGATTTGGTTGAAGTATATAAAACCCTGAATGGTCTGGATAAGTTGGATGGGGAAAGATTCATTCCTCTGTCCAGAATGAAGGGGTACTGTTTTAAAATCAGGGGTCGCCCTTTTAGAACAGAGACGAGGGGAATGTTTTTCTCTCAGAGGGTTGTGCAACTTTGGAACTTGCTGCCTCAGAAGGCTGTAGAGGGGTTACTGAATATTTTTAAGGCAGAAGTAGATAGATTCTTGTTAGACAAGGGAAGGAAAGATTATAGGAGTAGATGGGAATTAGGTTTAGAAACACAAACAGATCAACTATGAAGTTAATGAATGGCAGAGTGGGCTCAAGGGGCTGAATGGGCCTACTTCTGTTCCTATTTCGTATGTTCATATGAAATCCGCTCCCTTAACCTCACTGCATCTCTTCCTTTCGGACACTCCTCAAATTTTATCTCTATGACTAAGTTGTTGATCACTTGTCCTAATATCTCCTTATGGGGTTCAGTATTAAGCCTTGTCTGAGAATGTTCTAATGAGTTGCTTTGGAATGTTTGGTGAGGTTAAAGATGCTACATAATTCTGTAGCTGTTGAATCATCCCCTTGAATGAGAGGGTAGATGATTCTGTCAAACATGAAAAACTGTAAGTTGTGTTTATCCTGTATTATATATTGCATTGCTGTGTCCATACTTGCGTACATACCGAAATACTGCAGTGAGTCGGATCTTAAAAAATGATGAGACAAAATACAGGAATGAGATAGAGAATCTGGTGAACTGGTGCAGCAACAATAATCTCTCCCTCAATATCAACAAAAAGAAGGAGATTGTCATCGACTTCAAGAAGGACAAAGGAGAACATGCCTCTATCTGTATCAACGAAGGCTAAGTAGAAAGGGTCAAGATCTTCAAGTTTTTAGGTGTCCAGATCACCAACAAACTATCCTGGTCCCTCCATGCTGACGCTATAGTTAAGAAAGCCCACCAATATCTCTACTTTCTTAGAAGGTGAAGGAAATTTGGCATCTCACCAACTTTTACAGATGTACCATAGAAAGCATTCTTTCTGGTTGTATCACAGCTTGGTATGGCGCAGCTTGGTATACCAAGACACAAGACCACAAGGAACTACAAAAGGCATGAATGTAGCCCAATCCATCATGCAAACCAGCCTCCCATCCATTGACTCTGTCTACACTTCCCGCTGCCTCGGCAAAGCAGCCAGCATAATCAAGGACCCCAAGCACCCCGGGCATTCTCTCTTCCACGTTCTTCCTTCAGGAAAATGATACAGAAGTCTGAGGTCATATTCCAACAGACCTAAGAACAGCTTCTTCCCTGTTGCTGTCAGACTTTTGAATGGACTTACCTTGTATTAAGTTGATCTTTCTCTACACCCTAGCTATGACTGTAACACTACATTCTGAACCCTCTCATTTCCATCTCTATGAACGCTATGCTTTCTCTGTTTAGTGCACAAGAAACAACTCCAACCCACCTGACGAAGGAACAGTGTGTTCCGAAAGCTTGTGGCGTTTGCTACAAATAAACCTGTTGGACTTTAAGCTGGGGTTGTGAGACTTCTTTCTGTTAAGACAGGTGACAGTAATAAATCAAATCAAATCAAATTGTGGAATTGCAAAACTATGTTGTAAAGTATTCAAGGAAATCAACATACAGAGGCCATTGTTTTAGATGTTAGAAAGTCCTGAAAATGTTGCAATATGCCCTTTAAGGTTTAGCATCATGCCAAACTTTTAAGACTTATTACAACATCCCCCTTTCTTTTGAACTAGTTCCTCTTTCTTGAATGTTATGAAATAGAATCTGTGCCACTGATTTGCTTTGTTATTCATGAGAACTTCTCCTGATTCAACCACTCCCGAAGCTCCAAAAGCTTTAAAACAATGGCATGCTTCTATCCCTTAAAAGCATATTACAACGTTAAACCCTTCATGTTATTACGAAGGAATGATCTCTGTTCACCAAGGGTAAGCATTCAATAACACGGGGAATCAATTCCAAAGGCAACAAGAGACCCTGGTAGCTGTGTTCTTAACTATTTTTGTTGTTCACTCTTAGGGCTGTTGATTCAGGAAGAGCTTGTGAACATGAAGCCAGCAGGAAAGATGGAATATGGCAAGATTTCAGGTTCTAAAAGTGTTGCAGTTTCCTTTATTTTCTTCCTGCATTGAATCTTTGGGGATCTGTATGTAACCTAGCAGTTGCCGCTGCAGACTGACTCTGCAAATGCTTTCACTAATATGTGCCCTCTATTAAAATGTTAATGGAGCTGATTTAATTATTTGGCACTAATAAAACTATAGCTTCCAGTACATTCATTCCCAATGGTTGGTTGATCTATATTTATAACTGCTTTGGGCTTCACTGCATACAAAGCGTGCTTGGTGAAACAGCACTCTTGAAAGATATGTAAACTGTAATCTATATATAATAAACAGCTGTTCAACCGTGAATAAGCATACAATTTGATTGAACTTCAGAAAAAAAGTGTATTTGTGGGATAATGGATTTCTGAAGAAGACATGCATTTGTTTTCTTTTATATACAGTAAGACTAACCATTGGCAGGCTGGAGATAAATTAATATATGAGTCTTCATCCTATGTAGGATGTCAGGGAATATGCTTATCCAAAGGCAAGACCTTCTGTTTTAATGTGTTTGCACTCCATGTTACATTGTTAATAAAAATTAAGGTAATGGCCCGTAAGTTGCTGTAGCAGATCTGATGGCATCTGTTCCTATTTAGAGTTGTCTTCGCACATTTACATTTTTACATTTTTTGCATGGCAATTGCTAGTGGGCAGCATGGTGGCACAGTGGTTAGCACTGTTACATCACAGTGCCAGGGACCCGGATTTGATTGCTGGTTTGGGTCACTGTGTAGAGTCTGCACATTATCCCCGTTCATTGAAGTGTTAATGTGACACTCATAAATAAACTTAAACTTGAAAGTGTGAACTGATAATATTGCAGCAAAGGAAACTGGGCATCTGGGATCTGAATAATCAGGGCAAGCTGTATATCATATTAATTAATAAGTGTTACAGGTTGTGAAATTATCAGTGCAAGGACTGAGAACGAAGTGTAAGTTAGAGTGGGTGAATTCAGTGTTGAATCAAGGACAGAGAGACAAATAAAGAGGAAAGGTAGACTGGATTAATAGAGAACTAAAAACAGGAATCAATAATTAAAACCTGAAGGAACATGGCTTTCTACTTGAAATAGTAGATTTTCAGTCCCAGAAAGGTTGACTGATGGTAAATAATACTTTTCACTTTGTTAAAATGATATTTAACCTTGGAATTAATTGATTTAAATTTCAGTGGTGAGTTAATTAATATCCACTATGGAAATAAAGCACACAGCATTCGGTAGTCAGTGCTAGGCTATTTTCAGAAAGCTAATGGCAAATGAGTCAGCAACCTTTGAATTTCTGCATTTAATCCCACATTTTTCCTGTCAAAAAATTATTATAGCGTTTGGACATATATAGTGCAAGTATTGCTGCACCATTATTTTAATGGAAAATTATTCTGTATCATTTTTCTGGGAACAAAAACATGTGAATTGTGTAGTGCTTCTTCATCCAAAAGGGTCAGTGGATTAAGGTTCCATTGCTTCTTAGTCCCTCCCCTTCCTTTGAACTTTTACCTGGCCTCTGGCTAGCTCAGTTACAATAACACTTTGACATATTCTTCTTTATGGAAAATGGAGCCCACAAAAGCTGCTCTAAATTAGCCATTGAGGTTGGTTTACTACCTTTAGCTTATCAGGATTCTGTAAACCCTAAAGCAGACAACTGCATTCTGGGTGTGATTAAGGAACTTGACATTAGGAAGAGGTAATTAAAGTGGAAACTTTAATCACATATGGCTTCCTTCAGTCTCAGGTGACACCAAGAGCTTTGTCCAGGAGGTTGGGCTGAGCTGAACTGTCACTGGCTCTGAACACCTCCGCACCCACAGCACATTCCCCTCACAGTGCTGTCCCTCTGTCAGCCAGCTGCTCACTGTGCAGGTGTTCCATCTCTGTGGCCTATGTGTCCTCATTTCAAGGAACCCATGATTGGGAAGGGTGGTGTTGAAAGCCATGCCCTTGTCCTGGGCTTAGACCTTCCTCCCCCCCACTCCCCCTTCCTTTCTCAAAGATGATAAGACAGAATATAGGAAAGAGAGAGAATCTGTTGAAACGGCGCAACAACAATAATTTCTCCCTCAGTATCAGTAAAACGGAAGACATAGTCATCGACTTCAGGAAGTGTAGCGGAGGACATGCCCCTGTCACATCAATGAAGATGAAGTGGAAATGGTCAAGAGCTTCAAGTTTCTAGGTTCCCAGAACACCAACATGTCCCTCCATGCTGATGCTATAGTTAAGCCCGCCAATGCCTTTACTTTCTCAGGAGGTTAAGAAAACTTGGTCCAGCAGCAACAGTATACCTGGACCCTGCCACCACAGGGGTTTCACAGTAGTCCTATGGTACTTCACATGGCCTTACAAAGCCACTTGTGAGGCCTACCCAATAATTTTTTGTGTTGTTAAAAGTTAATTGGCAGTCTTGTGACACTGTTCATCCTCATTTTCTTAACAAAAGTGTAAGTTGTGATTTTTTTGAGCCAGGATTTCATTCAACATTAACATCAAATGGGATGGAATAAAAGTGGGGGCTGTTGCAGGATTCAAAATATAGAGAAAGGGTTTTTGGATGCTGATTAGTAATAATTCATTGGGATGTTTTGAAACGTGGGAAGTTACTGGATGCTGAATAGTAAAACTTGATTTGAGATTTATTGTAATAAGGTGGAATCTGTTAAAAGTGAGTGGAGGTATTGAGGTATTAGGCATATGAATTGGTGGCCTGTTTAACGGTTTAGAATCTAAAATGGTGTTGGAAATTGCTAGGACTTTCCTAAAGATGGAAGATGTAATTCTGATTGGTTTACAGAAAGTAACCAAAAGCCAGTTAACTGAATTGGCAGATAAATTGCAATTTGAATAAACTAATTTTAATTGGGATCGCAATTGGTTTAATTTATATCAAAACCACTGACCCTTTGCAGTTAAGGAACCATTGAACTTCCTTCAAATTGGAAAAATGCATCCTGTTTCGTCTGAACAATTACTAACCTTATTTAATTTTTTTTGCAAGTTTCTATACATAAGACCTATAACACTGTAATAAGAACATAAGAAATAGGAGTAGGAGTAGGCCATCTAGCCCTTCGAGCCTGCCCCGCCATTCAATAAGATCATGGCTGATCTGTCGTGGCTCAGTTCCACTTTCCTGCCCTCTCCCCATAACCCTTAATCCCCTTGCCTATCAAAAACCTATCAACCCGCGTCTTAAATATATTTAGCGAGGCAGCCTCCACCACTTCAACGGGCAGAGAATTCCAGAGATTCACCACCCTTTGAGTGAAGAAGTTCCTCCTCAACTCCGTTCTAAACTGCCCCCCCTTTATCTTGAGGCTGTGCCCTCTAGTCCTACTGTTCTTTCTGAGCGGGAAGAGCCTCTCCATCTCTATCCTATCCATCCCATTCATCATCTTATATGTCTCAATGAGATCTCTCCTCATTCTTCTAAACTCTAACGAGTACAAGCCTAGTTTATTCAGCCTCTCCTCATTGTTCAACCCCCTCAACTCTGGTATCAGCCTAGTAAACCTCCTCTGCACTCCCTTCAAGGCCAAAATATCCTTGCATAAGTGCGGCGACCAAAACTGCACACGGTACTCCAGCTGCGGCCTCACCACTGCCCTGTAAAGTTGCAGCAAGGCCTCCCTACATTTATATTCAATCCCCCTTGCTATGAAGGCCAGCATCCCATTCGCCTTCCTGACCACCTGCTGCACCTGCAGGCTGGGTTTTTGCGACTCATGCACAAGGACCCCGAGGTCCCTCTGCACCGTTGCGTGCTGCAGTTTTTCGCCATGTAAGTTGTAGTCCTTCCTATCATTATTCCTACCAAAGTGGACAACTTCACACTTGCCAACATTAAATTCCATTTGCCAGTTCCTGGCCCATTCGCCCAGCCTATCTCGATCCTTCTGCAGACTTTCCACACCCTCCGCACAATTTGCCGTTCCACCAATCTTGGTGTCATCAGCAAAGGTCTATGTGCAGACGCAACAGTCAATTATGAAGGCATGTGGCATGTTGGGCTTTATTGAAAGAAGATTGGAGTATAAGAAAAAAGAAGTCTTGCTGCAATTGTATGGGATTTTGGTGAGACCATATCTAGAGTGCTGTGTATAGTTTTGGTCTCCACGTTGAAAAAGAGACCTACTCCCCCTAGAGGCTGTACAGCAAAGTTTCACCAAACTGGTGCCTGGGATAAGGGGGATGTCCTATTGATGATATACTAAGCAAACATGAGTAGGTAACCTCTGCAGTTTAGCAGAATGAAAGGCAATTGGATTGAAATGTACAAAATTCTGAAGGGGCTTGATAAAGTGGACATTGAGGGACTGCTTCCTTTGTTTGGTGAATCTAAAACCTGGGGACACAGAGCAGGATTTTCCAAATGCGCTCGCCCTGAAACCAGCAAATCCCACCTCAGGTCAATGAATCTTGCATGATCCGTGTCCCGCCCACTATGATTCCCGTGTCAGGCGAGATAGGAAATTCAGCTTAAGTCTCAGGATAAGGAACTGAGATGCTCATAGGGTTGTGAATCTTTAGAATTCTCTACCCAGAGGGTTATGGATGTTCCATTGTTGAATACACTTAAGACTTAAGCTGGAAATGAAAGGATGTGGAGAATGAGTGGGAAAATTGGCATTGAAACGCATAATCAGCCATGTTCATACTGAATGCCGGAGCAGGCACAATGAGCCATATGGTCTGCTCTTTCTCCTATTTTTTATGTTCTTATTTGTGTGTAAAAGGAAGTTAACTGTAATTCAGTATTACTACACTCCAATAATCTGTCTGGAGGAGCTATAATATTTCACACAGCTCAAGGACAGCCTCTAATGGTGACAATCTAATACTACAGAACGTGCAATACATGTTAAATAGCTGAGGCCAATACATATTTCAATTATACATTTTGCAATGGTAACTATATTGTGTATGTAGGTTGGGTGAACCACTCATATCCTTCATTGCATAATCTTACCTGATTAACATTGAATGAGATTATGACGAGGGGGCATGGCTTTAAATTAAGGGGGGGGTAGTTATAGGACGGATGTCAGGGGTAGGTTCTTTACCCAGAGGGTGGTGAGGGACTGGAATGCCCTGCCTGCTGAGGTTGTAAATGCGCCTAGTTTGGGGGCGTTTAAGAGATCTGTGGATAGGTTTATGGACGAAAAGGGATTGGTTTAGGTTAGTGGGTCATTGTTTTTTAACTGGTCGGCGCAACATCGTGGGCCGAAGGGCCTGTTCTGCGCTGTAATGTTCTATGTTCTATGTTCTATGTTGACTATGCATATAAGTTGTATACTGTTGTACGTTGTATGTTATATAAGTTGCACACAAGTTGTATAAGAATATATGTTAAGAAATTTGACCCAAACTTATTTTATAAATCCAGAATTTAGAAATGAATAGATGCTTTACAATGAACTGGTGAGGCGGCAAACCTCTCCTTCTCACTGGTTACTATCTCAGGTCTAACTACTGTGTGACCCTGAGGTGAGTTTCTAATTCCATGTCCTCACCATTACAAAAACCACCTTCTTCCAACTCTATAATGTTACCCCTTCAGTCCATCTACAGCTGTCCTGATTACTTCAATTCTCTCTGCTCAGGCCCCGAACCTCCCATCTTCCTTCACAAAGCTACGTTCGCCCAAATCAAAGCTGCCTGTATCCTCTCCTGCATCAAGTCCTGCTCATCCATCACTTCCAACGTTCCTACATTAACTTCCTGTCCCCCAGTGTGTCAAATTTGAATTTCCCCAGGCCACACCCTTCCTTATATCATGAGCCATCTTTAACCACCACCCCCGTCCCCAGCCCCATCCATTGCCCCCACAAACTCTTGCTCTAGTGCATTTCCTTCTACTTTTGCCCCATCACTGATGGATGCTCCTTTAGCTACCGAGGCCCCAAACTCCTGGATTCCCTTCCTAAACCCAACCAAATCGCCAGCTAACTCTCCTCCTATAAGACCCTTTGTAAAATCCACTGCATTGATCAAGCTTTTGGTCATTCTTCCTAGTCTGTCCTTCTTTAGCTCAGTGTCCATATTTCATTTTGCCTCTTGTCAAGAACATTGTTAAAGATATCATAAATTAGATATTGGATTGAATTCACTTTGCAACCATTAATTTTGGCTACAAATGGATTTTACTGCAAACATTTCACTAGAAATTTTAAAACTCTTATGTTCTTAAAGACTGCAAGAAGGAGATAGCTCCAGGTTGTAACTCATTTGAAAATAAACTCAATGTCTGTACTGTCAATAGTAACTGTTGCATATTGTGTTGAATTGTATGCCAGTGGGAAGCACTAGACTCCCTACAGTGCAGAAGACCATTCGGCCCATTAAACCTGCACCAATAACAATCCCACCCAGCCCCTATCCCCGTAACCTCCTAACCTACACATTTTGGGACACTAAGGGGCAATTTAGCACGGCCAATCAACCTAACCCATACATCTTTGAGCTTTGGAAGGAAACCGGAGCACCTGGAGGAAACCCACACAGGCACAGGGAGAATGTGCAAACTCCACATAGACAGTCACCCAAAGCTGGAACTGAATCTGGGTCTCTGGTGTTGTGAGACAGCAGTGCTAACCACTGTGCCTCTACATAAAGGAATAGTGGCAAGTGGCTAAGGTTTGTTGCTCTCAATGCTATTTCCTGGTCAGGAAATGAAGCTTTGTTACCTTTGTGCAAACAATCAATATTATTACTGTATACTGAGCCAGCTCAGTCACTAGAGCATGAGACCCTTAACCCCATATTGGGCACCATTGTTCATTTCTATATTTCCCACTGGTTCTCAGAAGTGTATAAAAAAAAACCAAAATTGTGGTTGTCATGCAAGGACATACATGTTTGTAATGTTTATCTCTTGTAAATAAATGTTTATAAAAGTGTGTAAAGATGGCTGTCTTTCTACCCTTTACCTCCTGTCTTTCAACATAACAGTAAAATTATAGAATGAGTTCTGCCATGCAATATTACACATTTCACAATAATAGATTAGCATAAATGAATATACAATTTACTTTGTTCCAGAGATCACAAAGAATCCATCCTCTTTATTTAGACACTCCTATTTCTTTACCCTGATTCACTTAACAAGTTCTATTCATATGAAATATATTTGTTAATTATAATTTTAAAAACTTGGAGTCACAATTATTCATACAACATTGTGTCCCCAATCACAAATATCAAAACATAGCAGTACAATATTTTACAATACAAGCCATAAATAGCATAGTTATCCAGTAATTAAACTACATCTTTCTATTCAAACAGTAGAGTACTATTAAAACGGAATACCTTCCTTCTTTCTCCACATTGTCTACCACGGTGAGCATTATTCTATGCTCCAATATGCTATGATCGCTTGGACAGTGACAGCCTTTTACCTCGGATGGTGATGGCTAACACAAGGGGACATAGCTTTAAATTAAGGGGTGGTAATTATGGGACGGATGTCAGAGGAAGGTTCTTTACTCAGAGGGTAGTAAGATCGTGGAATGCCCTGCCTGCAGCAGTTGTGGACTTGTCAACTTTAAGGGCATTCAAATGGTCAGTGGATAGGCATATGGATAACATTGGAATAGTTTAGGTTAGAAGGTCATTAGATTGGTTCCACTGGTCGGTGCAACATCGAGGGCTGAAGGGCCTGTACTGTGCTGTAATGTTCTATGTTCTATGATTGTGAGAAGTTTGGGCTCCCTCTGTGCATGACTGGACTGGTTCTTGTTGGTACCATAGCATTTAGTCAGATGATCATAATACCTTCAAACATTATCAAGCTATGAAAATGCATCATGAGGCTACTAATGGTTCACACCCTACCCCTAGTGGATTTCTTGCTCAATATGCTTTTGGATCTCCATTCAGCATTTATCTAACTGACGAAAGCTCAATATGCTTTTGGACCTCCATTCAGCATTTATCTAACTGACAAAAGCTGATAAAACTGCTTACAGAAATATTGAGAAAACCCAAATGGAATTTCAGATCACCTTTAAGAGATGTTGGGTTTATGATCTAGTAAATGCTCTGTAAAAGCTCTGGAATCTGCATTCTACTGTTCTAATTATATGTACGAGTCTTTTACTAACTCTTCACATTTTATATTATTTTCAACATCCAAATAAAGTGAAGCATGCTTTTAGAATTAATATAATGCTCCTATATCATAGTCAGAACAGTAGAATGCAAGGATCCAGATATTACAATATTTAGTTCCTTAGAAGATTGAGTTCAGGTTACGTCTCCTCAAAATAGTTAAAGAATATATGTGTTGGACAGACTATGGGGAGACAACAGGAGAAATAACAATGGACAGAACATTAACCACGAATAAATCTCAGAGATGATTACATTTTACAGTTTAGAAAAGACAGTGGTTAAGGGGAACTTTGTTAAATTATATGAAATATTAAATATATTAACCAGGCTTAGAGACATGTGCATTTGCCTGTATATTCAACTTATTAAGCATACAGCTTTATTGTTAATGATGTGAATTCTATGTTTAGGCTCACTAAGATGTTGCAGAGTTTGTCACAAAGTGTTCGCAGAATGGTAATGGCCCCTTCCAATTCTGATTTGTTTAGTGAAGACAGGGATGCACTCTGACTTGCTGTTTTAGTCCTGGCTTTGGGCTTTTGCTGCAAAATGTTGGGTTGGTGAAAAGGTCTAAGGGCATTGGGCTGAGAGATTCACAGCACTGCTGCTGCAGAGTGCCAGGGACCTGGGTTTGATTCCCAGCTTAGGTCACTGTCTGTGCAGAATCTGCATGTTCTCCCCGTGTCTGTGTGGGTTTCCTCCAGGTCCTCCCACAATCCGAAAGACTTGCTAGTTAGATGCATTGGCCATGCTAAATTCTCCCTTAGTGTATCTGAACAAGAGTGTGGTGACTAGGGGATTTTCACAGTAATTTACTGCAGTATCAATGGAAGGCCACTTGTGACACTGACAATAGCTAAGCTAATGTTCCCATGTGCGCACATTAGTTTCCTTTTGTAGTTTATTTGGTGAATTCAAAAGACTTTCTGAATGTAAAACTAAATAGGACAAATTTGAAATTATAGGAATCACAATCACTAAAAGAATTAGTTTCTGTCCAAATGGTGGATAAAAGAAATCAACAGAAATCTGGATCACTTTTTACTTCTTCAGGTGGTTAGATATGAACTCCCTAAAGAAAAATAAATAATCCTTAAATCCCTATTGTCCCTTGCTTTCAATGTATTGAGTCGCTGGTCCCCTGTACATATAGTATGCTGAGATTTTTTTTACAGTGTGAATATACCTTGATAATCACACTATCCTCCCTATTCTTTAATCTTTAGGAAATATTGCGATGTAAGATTTATATCTTTAGGTTTGTGTTCAACATTCCTTCAACCTATGAAGTGCAGAATATCATATATTATAAATATAATTATAAAGCGAATTATACAAGAAAAAGTGACAAAATACTGTGTGTAAATTTCTTTAGTTTGGTCATGGATTTTCTTCCCATGCTTTTACAGTCTTATATTTGCCTCCTGTGTCTCTAGTTCCAAGGAACAGATGGTTGCTGGTACCTCACGGACTATCCCAGCAAAGCTCAGTGTTCTGGATTTCTCAGCAAATGTTGATGCTAACAATGTTCAGTGTTATTGAGGAATAAGCCAGAAAGCAATTTGTGGCAAATAGTTCAATGTACAGATCAAGAAGATGGAAAACACTGTGATGAAATGGATTTCCAATCACAACAACACAAAATTCTGCTGACAAATATAAATGTAATAAATAGCTGGTGCCATTCCTTCAGCACAGACTACAAAATCTGGGTCAATGTTGTTCAGAAGAGAAGGAAAAATACTGGAAGAATGCAGACTCTCCAACCAATAACGCAACTAGTTTGAAAGGCAACATTCTTTTAGTTTTTTTTAAACACACTGTTTAAAACTTGAGACTAATTTTGATCAGCGTGTCTATTCTCACTGATCAGAGAGTATCCAGCTAAATGTTTCCAAGAAAAGACTTTCATCAGGAAATCTGAACAAAATCATATTGAGCGTATATTATTTGTAACATATACTGCTCTTCAACTTTATACAGAATATGAAACTGCTAACATCACAAGTGTCAGAGCAACATTATAACACAATGCTGCATTCTCATTAGGCTTGGTGTTCTCTGTTCCGTGAGTACCTGTTGGATAACAAAATGGAGGCAGTAAGTTCCTCACATTTCACCCATTCTTAATTCTAAAACAACACATTACAACAAAAAAATTGTAGAATTTGATGGTCATGCTTGATTTTTTTTCCACACAACTGTTCAATATTTTATGGAAATCATAAGGACTTGCAAGGACTTTGACCAAATGTTCCTCATTCACAATCAACAAGAGGATATTTTCTGTGCTCGATGACTAGAGAATTTAGACTTTAATCATTTTGACAGTTTTAAAATGGTGGAAGTTTCTTTCCTTCTTCCCGGAGGTGATTTCCCTGAGGCGAGGAGGTGGTGTAGTGGTATTGTCCCTGAACTAGTAATCCAGCGATCCAGGGTAATGCTCTGGGGACCCAGGTTCAAATTCCACCTCGGCAGATGGTGACATTTGGAGTCAATAAAAAAATTCTGACGTTAAAAAGTCTAATGATGACTATGAAATCATTGTTAACTGTCATTTAAAAAAACGCATCTACTTCACTAATGTACTTTAGGGAAGGAGATCTGCCATCCTTACCTGCTCTGGCCTATATGTGACTCCAGATGCACAGCAATGTGGTTGATGCTTAAATGCCCTCTGAAATGGCCTAGGAAGTCACTCAGTTCAACAATGGACAACAAATGCTGGCCCAGCCAGTGGCACCCAAATCCCTTGAATGATGAAAAAGGATTGATTCATGCCAGATTATTCTGTAGGAATTGACAGCTCTCCACCGCCTCACCATGATCATCCTGTACACGCTCAGTGGCAGGTTATTCAAAGGGGTAGATGACTTTTTAGCATGAGGTAGTTGATTTCCACCCTATTACTAGCCCAGAGAAAGGAAAGTTAAACCTAGTTCCCTATTTATAACCTGCCCAACCTTCTAATCTGAATGGTTTAGTGCTGGACAAGGCAGTGACTGTTGTTTTGATTTAACTCACAGACAGTCCACAGTTCAAAATCACAGAATCATAGAATTGTTATTGTGCAAGAAAGCAATTATTTTAAGTTTCTCTTAGTTCAGACAGAATACAAACACCGATAACGGTAACAGCAGGTTGAGGAATGATGACTTACCCACATATTAATGCAATAAGAAATTTAAAGTAAGTAATGATGATTTTTAAGACATTTAAGTTGATATTTTTAAAGTGCATTTTAAGTATTTTACTGTGATTGAACATTTTTCAGTCAATGCAAGGTACCCAAGAACATAATGGGAAAATTGAATAATTTGACCATAGTCCTGGGAACCCCAGCTAGAATGGCTACATCTTGGAGGTTACTGAAAGAGAACACATTTCAAAACTTTAATGAATAGTTGGTTCACAGCCCAGACACAGATTAAACATAACCTCGGATGCAAGGACAAATGTCTAATCAATCTTGGCAATGAGTTGAAGGGTCATTATAGCAATGGCTGCCATATCCAGGGCGACAGGGAATGAATCAATCCACAGTGGGAATAACTTCCGGTTAGTGAAAGACAAATAAGAAACTATTATGCTGGAAAGTACCGAGCAATTGGCACAGAGATTTATATTGATGTATTAACATTAAATACTAACTTATACTAATATAAGGCAGAGAATTTGATTTAAAAAATATAACTTTTTTATACTGGTAACATTAGAATTTATTCGAGGGCGTCCTGATATTCTGTATCAGAGACTATCACCAATAATTTCTCCTATTGATCATTCGTTTTTAATAAAGTTTTACTATTATACTGTGACATTGGTTTCCTGAGTATATTTGCCACCTCATTGGAAAGCCCCTCTAACAGTGTAGAAGGAGGTTGTTTGGCCCATGATATCTATACTGGCTCTCTGAATGAGCAACTCACCCAGTCCCATTCTCCTGTCTTCTCCCTATAATCCTGCAAATTCTCTCTTTTCAAACAGGAGTCTAATTCCCTTTGAATGCTTTAATTGAACCTACCTTCACCATACCCTAAGACAGTCTTTTAAATTTACTAATTACTTTAAATTTCTGCCATCTCACTCTTAATCCTTTCATGAGTGAACACAGTTTCTTTTGATCTACTCTATCCAAACCCTCCATTATTTTCAATACCTCCATCAAAGCTCTTCTCAGCCTTCTTTTCTCTAACAGTCCTAACCTCTCCAATCTAGCTTCATAACTGAAGTTCTTATCAAAGGAAAAAGTAAAAAGTTTCTTTATTACTCACAAGTTGGCTTACGTTCAGACTGCTGTGAAGTTACTGTGAAAATCCTCCAGTCGCCACACTCCAGTGCCTGTTTGGATACACTGAGGGAAGGCTAAGCATGGCCAATGCACCTAACTTGCACATCTTTGGACTGTGGGAGGAAACCAGAGCATCCGGAGGAAAGCCATGTAGACCCAGGGAGAATGTGAAAACTCCACACAGACAGTGGTGGTCCAAGCCAGGAATTGAACCCAGTTCCCTGGCTCGGTGAGGCAGCAGTGCCTTGTACTGTGTCGCCCCAAATCATTTTTGTTAATCTTTTCTGCACTCTCTCCCATGCCTTCAAACCCTCCCTGAAGTGTGATGCCCAAATTGGATGCAATACTCCAGCTGAGGCCAAACTAGTGACTTCAACAACATTACCTCCTTGCCCTCATATTATAGGCCGCTATTAATAAAACCCAGGATATTATATGCTTTTTTAATTGCTCTCGCAACCTGTCCTGCCACTACCTTTAATGATTTATGCTCATATACTCCCAGGTCCTGCTACTTCTACATTTCCTTCAAATGTTCTCCCAATGTTCTTCCTACCAAAATGAATCATTTCACATTTCCCCATATTGAACTTATCTGCCACCTGTCCACCCATTCCACAAATTTATCAAAAGGACATAGACACTATCCTCCTCACAGTTCACAATACTTCTCATTTTAGATCATCTATAAACTTTGAAATTTTGCCCTGTGCACCGAGGTCTAAGTCATTAATATAGATCAGGAAAAGCAGGAGTCCCACCCAGCACTAACCCCTGGGAAACTCCACTACGAACCTTCCTCTAACCCAAAGAACATCCATTAACTACCACTCTCTGTTTCCTGCCACTCAGCGAATTCCATACCCGTATTGCTAACATCCCTTTTATTCCATGGGCTATAACTTTGCTCACAAACTTGTAGAATAAGGAGGAACATTCTCCTAATTTTCCTTCAACCGTGTGTTTAATTTCTCCAATCTGTGAAGATCTTCTATAGCAGCTAAATGACGTTGCCATTTCACAAACCAGCTATGGGAAAAGTGCATTCCTTCTCAGTTGAACAGGCCTTTTAGATTCCAAGCTGTTGTCATTAACAGTTTGTGTAACTGTTATTGTTCACCTATGTCAGAAGACATTTCATCTCCTGGGGTTACCTTACATTACAAAGAATAGCACAGCACAGGAACAGGCCCTTTGGCCCATTAAGCCTGCGCCGATCACGTTTACCCATCTAGACAAATTGCTTATATCCTTCTATATAACATGGGAACCATAGTTGACAGTTTCAGAGTATTTTGTACTGTACAAAGATAATTAGAAGGCTACTTGGCTTGGAGAAACATTGAAATCTATTGACGTATAGGAACAATAGTAGGTTGAGATTCCTAGAACGTAATGTGATTTAACAAATGTGATGAGGCAGATTATAAAGATGGAATATCAGAATATTCTTGATGCAAGACTGGACATTCTCACATTAACCACAAGACCATTTGAGGTCAATCAACTCAAAACTTTGTAGATACTAACAGATTGTATCCCTTTTACTTTACACTGCGATAAATATATCCTTTGCATTTTAACTCTTCAGTATTACAGCTTATTTTATAGTTGTGATAAAACACATTTATAAAAATGTGTCCCAAAGATTGAATCTAATACCAGCTATTACCATTGTAGTGTTCAGTGCTAATTTAAAAATAGACCTCTGAAAAAAAACCTCAGGAAATGGAACTAGAAATGATTCATATGGTGATGTTGTCTGGGAGATAGGTGCCAATAACAGAGACATTTCAATATATTTTTCCATTAAACCTTTTCAACAGCAGTGAATTAATCATCAAACATTGACATCCTGTCCATGACTGAGAAAATCAGATTTGTTCCAAATATCTGTTTTCACCAGGAAGTAGGGTGGGTCCTTGGAGCTCACACAATTAACACAGGTTAAGTAAGAGAGCAAATTTTGTGTATTAACTCATGGCAGCGCCCATTTCCCTTAAAAATAAATCTCTTACGCTTGAATGCAGTTGGCCGATCGCCACCATTCCTTAAAAATAGCAAAACATGTTAGGTGCATATTTCTCGCAGACAAATCCCGACTGCTGCCTCACAGTGCCAAGGTTCAATTCCAGCCTTGGGTGATTGTCTGTGTGGAGTTTGCACATTCTCCTCGTGTCTGTATGGGCTTCCTCTAGGTGTTCCGGTTTCCTCCCACACTTCTACGCTGTGCAATTTAGGATGACTGGCCATAGTAAATTACCCCTTAGGGGAATTAGTAAATACGTGGGGGTTATGGGGATATGGCTTGGGTGGGATTGTTGTTGGTGCAGGCTTGGATGGCCTCCTTCTGCACTTTGGGATTCTATGTGAATCATTTCTGTTTCCAGGCAGAGAATTTTCATCAAACTGCTGCTCAAATCTCACAGTAATTGACCTTCAACCTGGCAACCTGAAGTAGCAATCACAGGCGCATGTGAAAATTTGACAATGTATGAAGACTGCTTGCAATTCTCCAATCTTCACCCAAGGGGTGTGTAGTGCGTGCAGCTCAGTCAGCCACTTTCTACGTTGTAACAGACATCAAAAGAAACCACAGCTGAACAAGCGAACTTAACACTGTGCACTGATTTCATTCAGGGATTCATAGTGGTAACCTTCTGTTGTCCCGTGTAAAGTAAGAAATGCTAGTTGTATCTGGAATGAATGAACATTCACAAAGATTTTGTTTCAGTGGCAGTCCAAGAAGGAATATCTGCCTACAGAAGCCAAAGACAGTAGACAGAAATGTAAAAGTGAACAAGTGACTCTTCAGTTGCAGAGAGCTTGGCCAGACCTCACATAGAATATTGCATTCAGGAATCCCATTATGTTGCCGGCAAGATCTTGTTTTCAGATTTTCCCGTTTCCAGTGACAGAATGAGGCTCCCACCATTCTTATTTAAATAAACTTTAACCTAGTTACAGGCCTCCTCCTCCATATGTCTCCCTCAGGTAATGAATTACCCCCTTGAAAGTGAAGTTTACAACAAATATTGAAATGTGGGAAGCAGTTGATTGGAACCCACTAGGGGTGCAAAGATAAGCCCCCCGACCCACCCCCTCCCTTCCCCAGGGGGTGGTGGGGGAGAGGGACATGCCTGGTTTCCCTGGCAGCACCAACCTGGTAGTGGCAATTGGCAGTTCCAGGATAGGGTCCTCTGGCAAGCTCCATTTGAGGGGGGAGTCTTATATGTGTAGGCAAGGGTTGGCGAGTTACCCCAGTGCTGAGGGTTGGGGCGGTGGGGGGGAGGAGGTGTTGTCAAAGAAAACAAAGAAACAAAGAACAACACAGTACAGGAAACAGGCCCTTTGGCCCAACAAGCCCACACCGCCATTTTAACATTGTGAGTGCCCTCTTCTACCTATGACCTTTGTCTACGCCTATTGGACTCCACAATAAAGGAACCATAACCAGATTGAGGGACAACTAATGCATGTCCTGGTGCATGTATGTGCGTATGCCGTGAATGTGTGGTGATTGCCCTCCCACTTCTGTGTGTGTGGGGGGGGGGGGGTTTGCTTAGTGCTTGTGAGGTGGGGGGTGGGAGAGGGGCAGAGTTGCCTCAATGCTTATGTATTGGGGGATGTTGCCCCATGCTTGAGAGAGGGGATTTCCCATGTTCATGGGGCTGTTACAAGGGAGTTTTGTTTTAATGCAGATGGCACCCTGATCTCAGTGGAGCTCGTGTTGCTCACTCTATCAGGCCCTGTCCTGCCAGTGTGATGGTGGGACCTGACAGAGTGCCAGAGAATCTGGCAGAAATCTCGGTTATGCAGCTGGACTGCTGGATGCTGGTATTCTCACCGCAGCCTGCACTCTGCACAGAGTGGAAAATTCTGCCCTATGTTTCTGACTCAAATTCAGGAAGTATTTCTGTTGTCAGTTGCAAATTTTAATCTGAAATCATGTTGAAGCGATGTTAAAAAAAAAATTAAGAGCTTCACACTCTTTATTGGTCTATTGGCAAGAAAAAAAATGTCAGCCTTTACTAAAATTCAGATCCAAGATAGAGATACAAGCAGGTGAAGGAAGGAAACATTTATAGATTATTGAAATTGATGAAAATTTTTCTCAGGTTTAATTAAGCGCTAACATATGGAAAATGTAAGTATTTTACCACACGAGGATTAAAATCAGCAGAATGCAGAGGGAAGATGGTTTCCCAACAGTTGCTCAGCCTTAGCGCTGTATAGTGAGTGGGCAACATTCACGCCAACAGTGTGTCCTGAGGGTTTGACCAAACACTCTTCCCAACCCTCTTCAAAACACTTGTGCTGTAACAGCTCCCAGGCCACGTGTCTACATCTAGACCAGTATCCGATTTCCATCCAGGGCTTCACTGAAGAGAAAGCTAACAAACTGATACAAGTGAATGGATATCTCTGAGAGAATTTAGGACAGATAGAGAGTGAAGAGTAGACTTATAAAGAGAATGTTATAGCAGACAAATAGCCAAACAATTATGCTATGGATTCTCCTTAAAAAGGAATTTCATTTCTATGTTCTTAATGCCAGTTCCAGATGGGTTTTTAGGACAAGTGACAATGGTTTCATGGTCATTATTAGACTTTCAATTCAAAATTTCCTTTTCACTGAATTCAAATTTCACCATCTTCTTAGGTGGGATTCAAACTTAGATCCCCAGAGCATCACCCTGGGTCTCTGCATTACTAGTCCAGCAAAAAATACCACTGGCTGGGATCAGGTATCAAATCAAGTCCAAGTGGTGGGGTGGGGGTTGGAACGAGGTCGGCTTGGATGTTGTTTGTCGCACTTGTGGGGACCATGAACTGGATTCAATTTGATTTTGGGTTTGCTGTTTGGAGCGGGTGGGGAGTGGATTTTGGTCTGCCCGGTCCATTCTGGCTTTATGGGCTTTAAGGATGGAGTAAAGATTTAAAAAAAACTCTAGTTCTGGAAAGCCACTCCCCACTCTACTTTTTCCATTTCCTGTAATTGTATCTTCCAAATGAGTCAATCCATTTAGGCTGAGGAAACACTCACTCATAACCTGATTGAAACTCATTTCTGTCAGTTTCTTGGAGCTGGGAGAAAGCGGGGACTTATATTCAAGTGCAAGTTACAAACTAGAAAGGAAATGAAAGTCATCTCTTAGAGCACATTGTTGGTGCTAATGTTGTCCACCCACCACGTCAACAACTTTGTTAAGTTTGAGTTTATTCATTAGTTTCACAAGTAGGCTTACATTAACGCTGCAATGCAATTACTGAGAAAGTCCCACAGTTGCTACACTCTGGCACCTATTCGGGTACACTGAGGAGAATTTAGTGCCACCAACCTATCTTTCAGACTGTGGGAGGAAACCCACACAGACAAGGGGAGGACATGCAGATTCTGTTCAGATGGTGACCCAAGCTGGGAATCAAATCCAGATCCCTGTGGTTAGCACTGTGAGGCAGCAGTGCTAACCACTGTGCCACCTTGATGCTCATTTGAAGTCTCCATTCATTGAAAATAAACATTACTTTTTTAAAAAAAACTCCATGCACAATTCAGCACCAAGGGCTAAAATGGAAAATGATTAGTTGAGTGATATACTATTTGGAGAAGCAGTGAAATATGTTTGTTAAGAAACCTCAAGCAATGATGCACAAATAAAACTGATGTGGTGAACACATCTGGGAGTTGAACTCTCTTTCCATTTCTCACCCTGTTGCATTATAAGGGTTTGAGTTTCTTTTTATGATGGTTTATTGCTCAATCATAGAGGTGTTCAAAATCATGACAGGATTGGAGAGGGAAAAACTATTCCCACTTGTAAAAGGGTCAAGAACGAGAGGGCACAGATTTAAAGTGACTTGCAAAAGAAGCAAATGCGATTTCTTCGCACAGCAAGTGGTTTGGGTCTGGAATGCCCTGCCTGGAAGTGTGGTGGAGACAGGTTCAATCAAAGCATTCAAGAGGGTATCAGATGATTGTTCAAATAGAAACAAAGTGCAGTGGTACAGGGGAAAGTCAGGGGAATGGCACAAATCATAATACTCATTTAGAGAGCTGGCGCGGACACGTGGGGCTGAATGGCTTCCTTCTGCACCCTAACAATTCTATAATTCTGTGATAAGTTTGGCTCAAGCATAAACGTCCGAGAAATTAAAATAACTAAAAAAAATCATATCAATCACACATTAATTTCTGATACAAAGCAGTGTGCCTCCTACTTTATACGCAATGCAAAACTGTTGACCTTACAGGTATCAGAATAAAAGATAACACAGTACTGGGTTCTCACCCGCAACAATGGTGACTTGAGGTGTTACGGCACCTGTTGAAAAATAGGACAAAGTTCACTTTGATGCAAAAGCTATGAAGGATTAATCATCTGTTTCCCAGCAAAATCATTGATCTGCCCCCACAACATATGTCCAGCAAAACATTTGTTTCTAGCGTTCAGGTTTTGTGTTTTTTTTTCTTCTTAAAGGGAAATGGTAAAGCATGAAAAATTCTTCCATATCAATCAGCAGCAGGAAAGATTACACGGTAGGAGGGGAGAGAAATCTGTGCAACGTTCAAGCAACTATTAGGGCTAGCTGTCTGTAACATAGAACCACAGAATCATATGGAACAAGAAGCAATTCCGCACATCTTGTCCATACCAGCTCGTTGAAAGAGTTATTCAACATTTGCTCAATTCATTATTGAAGCATCTTGAGGCATTTTTCTCCATTAAATGCGCTCTATAAAGGCAATCTGTTATCAATTGGACCCAGAAGGTTAGAACATTCAACCTTTCATTGTCAATCTGAACAAAAATTGAAAATCTATGAGAGAATTTGACTTTAAATCGTTTTCTGTTACGCGCATAGCTCCTCTGTTGAAACGACAGTATTAACACGGGGTCAGATTGGAAAGTGATTTACAAAAACGTGAAAATAATACCACACCTTTTCCTATTCGGAAATAAATATCTCAGGATTTCTGAACAATCCATGCGCACATTAACAGGGAAATGAAGATGCGCAGAGCTCCTTCACTGTCACATTGTCCTCGTGGCACAGTTCCAAATTAAGAATGGACACTAAAGGAAATGCAAGTTTTTTTTGCTGCGTCCGTAAGATTATATACAGGATAGGGTAGAACTGCAGTGTGCACTGTCTCAGAAAACAACATGGACAGACTGAGTCATTCAGTGAGTTAACAAGCTCAGTTTTCTGAAGAACAGGATGATGGAATGAAAACAGGTAGTTTTACCCTTAAGAATGTGAAGATGCCTTTATCAAAAGTGGAATTCTTTCCACCTTTTATAATTAGATTCATGATAAGGTATTCCCAGGTCAGCTGTCAAATGGACAAATACAGGAAAATTACCCAACAGTCCTCTCCAACATTCCAGTGTGGCATAGGGAAATGACAAACAGTTCAAAAATCTAGTTCTCCACCTCACAGGTGAGAAGGAACTATCCTCTGGATATAGCTGTAGAAGAGATATGAATATTAAAGAGGGTTAAATAGGGTGGATAGTGAGAGCCTTTTTCCTCAGCTGGTGATGGCTAACACGAGGGGACATAGCTTTAAATTAAGGGGTGGTAATTATAGGACGGGTGTCAGAGGTAGGTTCTTTACTCAGAGGGTAGTAAGGGCGTGGAATGCCCTGCCTGCAGCAGTTGTGGACTCGCCAACTTTTAGGGCGTTCAAATGGTCAGTGGATAGGCATATGGATAACACTGGAATAGTTTCAGTTAGAGGGTCATTAGATTGGTTCCACTGGTGGGTGCAACATCGAGGGCCGAAGGGCCTGTACTGCGCTGTAATGTTCTATGTTCTAAACATGCCTCATTCTCCAGATCTCAATTCTCAATATAATTTTTCCTGTAACCATTCTACATAAATCAAATTTTCATTTACTCCTAATGTTGCAGTGATAATTATTCTACATTTGTCACAAAGAGCTAGAATTTTGAACTGCTTGTCCTTTCCTTATGCCCACATGAGACATTTTCTTGGACATTAAAGCTACTAATTATATTAATGCAAGTTATTGTGGTCAATGGATTGAAGGCCATTTTACCTCCACGGCACTGAAGTCATAAATGAAGAAAAATGATACTTCTGTTATACTGACCCTTGGTCATATCCCGTTTGAAGTGCATTCAGTTCTGGGCACTGAGTCTGAGGAAGGATGCGTACATTTTGGAAGGGGTTCAGCACAGATTCACCACTGTTATATACCAATGCTTAAGTAATGAGGACAGGATAGATGGATCTGCACTCCCTTGAGTTCAGAATTTTGAGGGGCGCTTTACTCCAGAATAAGAAGGCTTAACTGTGAAATTAGAGCTAAGCCATTTAACATAAAAGGTAGTTAAAATCTGGAACACTCTCCCTAAAAGACAAAGCATCCTTTCTGGTTGTATCACAGCTTGGTACGGCTCCTGCTCTGCCCAAGACTGCAAGAAAAGGTCCTGAATGTAGCCCAATCCATCATGCAAACCAGCCTCCTATCCATTGGCTCTGTCTACACTTCCCGCTGCCTCGGCAAAGCAGCCAGCATAATAAGAACCCCACACACTCCGGACATACTCTCTTCCACCATCTTCCGTCGGGAAAAAGATTCATAAGTCTGAGGTTACATACCAACTGACTCAAGAACAGCTTTTCCCCTGCTGCCATCAGACTTTTGAATAGACCTACCTTGCATAAAGTTGATCTTTCTCTACACTCTAGCTATGACTGTAACACTACATTCTGCACTCTCTCCTTTCCTTCTCTATGAACGGTATGCTTTGTCTGTATAGTGTGCAAGAAATAATACTTTTCATTGTATGCCAATAAATATGACAATAATAAATCAAATCAAATCTGCTCCATGAATTGAAATATCGAGATTGATGTACTTCGTAGATGAGGAACAAAGGTGGGTAAATGGAATTGTGCCCCAGATCAGCATTGATTTCAATGAATATTGGAAAAGACTCAAGGGTGGAATTGTCTCCTTCATGTTCCTTTGATTCAATGTTTCCAAGAGATTGTCAAATTTAGAAACAGTTTCCTCTGTGGTCTGCACAACCTCAATGTGGAGTCATGCTGATAAGGGATATTACAATAAAAACATGAAGAGTTCCACACCCTCCATTATGCCAATAAATACAGCAAATCTTTCTTAAAATCTCCATACAAGAGATAAACGTACATGAAGGTCAGGGAAAGGAAACATTCACATGTCATATTGCGGGGGGATAGTGTGGTGGCATAGTGGCTCAGTGGTTATCCTTGCTGCCTCACAGCTCCAAGGACCTGGTTTAATTCTGCCCTTGGGTCAGTGTCTGTGTGGAGGCTGCACATTCTTCCCATATCTGCATGGGTTTCCTCCCATAATCCAAAGATGTGCGAGTTAGGGGGATTGGCCATGCTCTAAATTACCCCTTAGTAACAGGGGGGACTAACTAGGGTAAATGCATGGGGTTGTGGGGATAGGGCCTGGGTAGGATTGTGGTCAGTGCAATCCGATGGGCTAAATTGCCTCTTTCTGCACTGTAGCGAATTTATGATGAGATTGGTGCTGCAGTGCAGCTTGTGGTTGGCAATCATTGGGCAATAATGATAAGGGGAATGAATATTTAATATAGTGAATAGGGTCCTAATCAGGCCAACTGCTTTGTCCAGAATAGTATTGAGCTTCTTGAGTGTTCTTGCAGCAACACTCAGCCTGCAAATTAAAGCAAATCAAACAGGGAATTCCTCAACATTGAATCCACCATTGGCAGAATAATGAAAATTGGGAATATTCATGGTCAGAACTTGTGGAACACAGAAATCTCTGAAGGTTGTGAGACTGGAGGAAATGAGTAGGATGGAGAGGGGGTCAGGCCATCGAGGCACTTACAAACAGGGATGGCGATTTTAATATCAATGTATCACTTAACCAGCAGCCAATGTAGGTCAGCAAGCACAGGAACAAGATCATCCGGGTTAAGACATGTCAGCAGAGTTTTCGATATAACTTAGGTTTACATTTTAAGTTGTCAACAATACATTGGAATAGTCATGTTTAAAGAGAACAAAGGCATGATTGAGGATTTCAGCAGCAAATAAGCTGAGGAGCCGTAAAGTCAAGCAATGTAGCAGAGGTGGAAGTAGGCAGCTTTGGTGACAGCATGATGGATTTGTGGCCAGAATCCCATCTCGTGGTCAAATATGCTGAAGTGGGGTAATTGAAATAATTCAACACAAGACATTAATAGCTTTGAACGCAGGCAAACATAGTTATAAGCATTAGCAGCTTTCAAAGAATAATTTTAGAGCCTTTTCTCAGCAAGATTATGTAGGAAATTAACAGTCACACACTTAATGACCTTCAGAGAATGGGTCAAACAAAGTGTGGTCAGAAGCAGACTTCAGCTGGATAAAGGGGACAGCTGCAGCCTATATAATACTGCTTATTAGGATTCTATAGTGTATGAGTGATAACCAATATTTCTAAATATGTTTGCAGCCATTCTATCAGGCAAGCATGCTGTAGGAGGTGGTTGCATCTCCCAAGCATGTTGGTGAATAAAAATCTGTTACTTACAGATTTGAGTGGTTTCAATCTTTCACCACAACAATACCACCAAGGTTACAGTCTAGGTCAATCCTGGTGTATTGCCTTCCAATGGCAACTTGGTGCCACACAGTCTCAGGCTGCTGCCATCATGGCTGTGGTCACCAGTGGGTTTTCAAGCTTTCATGGCAGCCCAGCAAACTACTAGGAGTGCAGAGGCCCAGCCTCAAGGGAGGGGCAGTGGCTCCATGGAGCATAAACGTGCCACCCTCTCAGAATAACACTATTTGTGCTCCCACCACTGCCACTCTTGTCAGTGCCTCAGCTTCCTCAGCCAGCTCAGGCTGCTACCACCCATGCCAAGGTGGTGCAGTCCATACTTGGACCCTCTTATCCCAATGCCCCTCAAAGGCATCCTGCAGGATGTTCTGGAGTATCCCCATAAAATCAGCAGCTATCTACCAACCATGCTGCAGCCATTGGGGTAGTACTGCACAGGAAAACTAGACTGACCAAGGCACCCATAAGATGGGCACGAGGGGAATGCACAAGTGTGATTATTAAATTTTGTGTAGAATATTGGGTTTGTTGGACGAAGTTGGTTTGGAGTACTTGTTCCATGGGGGCTTTTATTAAAGAACTATGGCAAGAGGATGGTGAATGATAGAGTGATGTAATGTGTGAGGCTGATGTACAACGGGGATTTTAGTTTGTGTTACTGGGAAAAGCCATTGGAATGAGGGTGTTTGGTTACCTCCTCCTTTACCCATGTTCCTCCTCCTCCTCCTAATATTCACTTCCTCCAGAGCTGCTTGATGCCCTCTTGATGACCAGATTGTGGATAATATGCCTGGCCACCATGAATTGGGACACACATTCTGGCTAGCTTCAGAGCTGGCCATCCAGGCAATGAAATTATTGCTTAGTGCCCAAGTGGTCCGCTTTATAATGATTCCTGTGACAGCACAGGTATTATTGGGTGTATGTTGGCCACAGTTGGATGGATGCAGATTGGAGCCATTGGCCATGTGTTAAATTTGGTAATCTTCCTGCCACAACTTAAATTGTTGCATGGCAGCCTTTCTCTAGTTTGATGTGGTGGCTCAAATATTTAGCGAACTGTGGACAGGCTGAGGATGAATGCATTAGGAATGCTGCCAGGAGGTTAGTATTCACCTACATGATATGTTGAGCATGATGGCACATCAATTTCACATCCAGTGGGTAATAACATTTGCAGCTGTCATACACTTCAACGTATAAATCTGGCACCAGAAAAAAGAAAGACTTACATTGATATAGTGCTTTTCACATCCACCAGACATTTCAGCTTAATTAGCACCAAGGAAGCTTAGTCACTGTTGTCATGTAGGGAGCCACTATGGGCAGTGGATAGGGGTATGTAACACATGTCAGCTGTTCCAGGGAAAGATCCCAACACAAAGGCATTCAGGGGCACAGTTATTTTTACAGGCACTGATCGTACCATTCTTATTCAAACAGCACGTTCCCTGGCACTAGGACTCATTCCGAACATTCCAGTACGCCATCCTACCCTCACACACCAACCAACACTGCTAACCTGACAGTTTCTCTCCTCTTTGGTAATCTTCCTGCCACAGCTACAATGTAACACAACCACTGGCATTCTGCTCTGTCCTATGCAGTATAAGGTGGCACAGTACAGCTCTGACAAAGAATCATTCTGACTTGAAACGTTGGCTCTATTCTCTCTCCATTGATGCTGTCAGACGTGCTGAGATTTTCCAGCATTTTCTGTTTTTATATGAGAAGGAAGAAGAACATCTCCTGATCCCCGGAGAGGAGATGGCTCTCAGCATCATGAGGCTAGCAGTGGCAGAGCCCATGTTACCTGGCATTGCTGAGAACATTGAGGATGATGGAAGGTTCTTGCCTTATACTCCTCAACTCCCAGTACACACTCTTATCTGGCATGATGAGCAAGTTATTGATGGTGTGACCATGGAACTCTTGCTTCTCACCCAATTACTCTTCATCCATTCCAGCCTCCCCTTTCTAATTTCCTGCCGAGGACTGCTGCATGCGCAAACAAAAACCCGAGAATGAAGAGACAGAGCAACAGTTCAGTAAAAGCAAAGATGACCTTTGATTTCATTGGACACAGGCACCAGCTGAGATGTTGAATCTGCATGTACTTTGTAGAGTTGGGATCCACACATTATGAGTCAGGCAGGCACAGAAGTAAAGGATGGTTCATTTTGTCAGCCCCCCCGCCTCCCCTGCCCTGGAGAATGAGATCTCAGATGTGTTCTGCTGCAGAGGGCTTAGTTGGGGACTTCAATGGGATGGCACCCAGCAGAGTGCTGGTGGGAAGGCACACTGAGATGGTGGGTGCATTTGCAAGAAGCATGGAGGAGTCAGGTTCCAAGTTGATAGAGAGCATGGTACAGAACTCCCCAATTCTTCGCAACCTTGGCTCCATCTCCTCCGCTGTGCTGTAGTCCCAGAGACACTACCACTGCTGCCCATATTCCCACTGCAGCCTTTGTGTTACTAGCTCACCAAATCCTCTGCCCTCCCTTTCAGGATTGAACAACAGTTTCTGGCAAATCCATGAACAGGACAGAGTACCTTAGAAAGACACTGCTTCGTGCATCTTGGTAATAGCAGACGTTCAGAACAATAAGGGTTTTTTAAGGAAAAGTAGAACAGGCTTATCTTGCATCTTCATGCTTGACACTTGTGCAGTAATACGCACATTGTGAGAACCAGTAACAGTTCTAATTAGGAATCCTGGGGTCACATCAGCCAGTTGGATTATGTGATTTCAGGATCATGCTATTTTATGAGGCAATGCCTACTCAATCTATCCATCTTACTTTCAGGTTGTTTTCAAATCAATTACATTATCAGGCAAACATCTGCAACAAAGCATTATTTCTTACCTTTTGCTTCTGATTTTGGTGCTGTGAAGAAAACAATAAAAAAAACTCAGAGACTTTTTGAAAAACATTTAAAGGCCAACAGCCTTCAAACCTGAAAGAGGTCAGTGATAGTGCCAGGTACAAAACTTCCGAATACAACCACAGTACGACCTCACAATCAACTAGTAAATGGAATACATTTACTCCAGTGCAGTCTTTCTTTTCTACTTTGCTTTCTGCTCCTTTTACAGCTTTTGTTAGCTGCTGCAGATTTAGATTTTTAGGGGCCAATTTTAAAGTAACCAGGTTAGGTGCCTGTTTCAGACCATACTCATTTTTAATCTCAATCCACTCCAATGGAGAATAAAACCTGGTAGGGCAGAAAAACATTAACTCTATGCCATCAGGTACTTATTAGGTTAGTCAAGTTAAAATCACTCACCTGATGAAGGAGCAGCACTCTGAAAGCACGTGATTCCAAATAAAGCTGTTGGACTTTAATCTGGTGTTGTGAGACCTCTTATTGTGCCCACTCCAGTCCAAGCCAGCATCTCCACATCAAGTTAAAATCACTCCAGTGTCTCTGCCCCCTTGTTGCTGTTTGATACGTTTTGTATTATTTCTTGTATATATTTTCTATATTTGATTTTATTTTTCTAGATATAAAACAAATATGATATAGAAACCACTTCTAAAATGTTCTGCTTTCCCCCCCAATTTCTTTTACCATGCATGTGTATCTGCTGTATTGTAGAGTCATGGGTGGACATTATAAATGAAAAGGGTATTTCTAGAATCAAAACTATAAATGTGTTAATTTTTGCCTCATTTTCAACATCTGAAGATTGGTTTTGCACTCAGATTTGATTTTGTTTTTCTTGTGTTTAAAGTTTAGTCTAACAGTTGATGTTTTAACATAATGTTTGGTGCCTGGATTTCAATGCTCTAAGGAGAAGGATAACTTTTGTTTAGATTTTTCCTTGCACTTCAAGTGTCTGTGCTATGAAAATGGTGGCTGACGAACACTGAGTGAATTATGTTGGATTTGGTATTGCCGGGCAGATTCTACACGTGTTTCTGGTGTCATTTTGTCTTCATGTTACTGTTTCCCTACTATGATTGCCAACCCTCTCAGTTTATCCAAGAGTCTCCTGCAATTATGGTTTGTTCTCCCACACTGTGCTGCTAGTTTACGTTGTGTGCTGCAACATTGTGCCCGCTCACCTCAGCAACCACTGCCCTTGCTGTGACACTCGACCACCCCCGACTTCTGGAGTGCAAAAGGACCAGCCACCACGGCATTCTTTGTCTGCTTTGAACTCTGAGAATTAATTTCAACTCTGATCTGTTCAACTGTGTTTTGGGCGGCATGGTAGCACAGTGGTTAGCACTGCTGTTTCACAGCTCCAGGGACCTGGGTTTGATTCCCGGCTTGGGTCACTGTCTGTGTGGAGTTTGCACATTCTTCTCGTGTCTGTGTGGGTTTCCTCCGGGTACTCTGGTTCCCTCCCACAGTCCAAAGATGTGTGGGTTAGGTTGATTGGCCATGCTAAAATTGCCCCTTAGTGTCCGGGGATGTGTAGGTTAGTGGGTAAATGTGTAGGGATATGGGGATAGGGCCTGGATGGGATTGTGGTCAGTACAGACTCGATGGGCCAAAGGGCCTGTTTCTGCACTGTAGGGCTTGATTCTATTCTATTCTAATTAACTGGACTACCAGATCTGTGATCATGATCAGTGCTGATATTTGTATCAATAAGAGCAAGGTGAGGGAAAGTAAACAATATGGGGTAAATTTTCCAAACCGCTCGCCATGGGAATCATCATGGGAACAACAAAAAATTTAGCAGATTATTTAAAGGTCCCGTTGACTTTGGTCAGGAATTTTCTGTCTCTGGGTAGGCATGACCAGAAAATTCCCCACTATATGTCCTGGTCTTCAGTGAATGAAGGAGGGAGGGGAACCACAGGCCACACCCCAGAAGGCACATCATTAGAATTGTACCAAAGGGCAACTATAGAAACTTTTAAATAAAAAAAACTTAGCAGATAATAATAAAATCAAATCAGAAACAATGAAAATATCCTATGAGAGGTGATTATCAGTCACAGAATAGAACTTGTGATTCAGTATGCAGTGCATGTTAGTTAGTATTCAAGCCTTACTTAGATTCAAGACAAGCAGTAAAAGGAAACTTGTATCCTGAACTGATAAACTTGATAAGACTGATTGTGAACAAAATTCTTCAGACCCTCTCCACCATCACAAGAAGGTCAGCTGTGAATTCCAATGCACCAATGACATCTGCTTATCACTGTGCTGGTCTACTGGGGTTGGGGGGGTGGGGGGGGCAGCGTACGACTGTCACATGATCAAATGTCACATGATTGAACCTCCAGTTCTACATCCAGTCAGAGTTGGCACCCTATTCACAACTTGCTTTCTGTGAAGGCCACAGAAAGCTAATGATCAGATGTGCTAAATAACAGAAGAAACGTCTTCGTAGAAGCAATACTTTCAATTATTGGATAAAGCAATACTTACTGCAAAGTTTATCAATGCATTGAAATCGAGTTGGACACGCACTGCAGGGAGTTCCTTTTTTATATGGCGGAAATCCATCTATGTTACCCCTGGAAATAGAAGGATAGGCAAAGCTTTGATTGGATTGGCAAGTGTTCTGTCAGAGACAAATCCTGCTCTTGTCTTTCACTGCTTTATAACCTTTGAATTTAATGCCATAAAGCACCAGTAACAATCCAAAAGTATTTGCCGTTACAGGGTTAGTGAAACATTGAGCAGGATATTCCGGCCTCGCTTGCCCCGAAGCCGGGAAATCCTGCCCCAGGTCAACGGACCTCTCCATGGTCCGCCCCTCACCTGCTCCGATTCCCGTGACAGGTGGGGTGGTAAAATTCCAACCATTGTGGTGGTACATTATCTTATCTTGTGGAATTTCACAAAACTAATAGTGTAAATCAAAAATATAAAAAATATGACATCAGATTTCAACGTAGAAAGGTGCCTGTCTGCGGAGGTTTCAGTAATATTTATACTTACGGAGGTGCATAGTTGCATACCAGAATAGAGAGGTTTTTATTATCCAGACCTTGTAGTTTATCACAAAAGTGAGAAGCGCAGCCCACCTTGTCAGTATCTGCCCATACAACCTGTAAAATGAATAATCTTAAATGTAGATTTGAAAGCTTTTCTTGGTAAAATTGCAAGTATTAATTCAGAAAGAAGGCTGTGACTATGCTTCAAAATTAATTAAAGACAAAGTTCAGACTATTTTATTTTTCTCAAGACCAATTCTGATGCATATGTATCTTCAGCAAAGATAGGATACAACAGTATGTTGCTGGCCACCTTTGGCACAACTCCTTCATTAATGTCAACCCAGATACAAAGAAAAATAGTCACTTGGGCATTTGATTTCCCTTTCCTTCCCTAATCAGCAACATCAAGGTATGATAATACAACTATCAGCTGCCCTGTCATGCCTCTCCCTTTGGCTGTTCTTTCGTGTCAGAAGATGAAAGGAAATTATGGATCAGGGATGCCAATTTAGTTGATCTGTTTGTAAAACTCCTGCAGTCCTCCCATTGCAGCATTTGAAATGCAAAATGCTACAAAAATTAACTCCAAACTCTAGCCTGGGGCTCAGCTCCTCCCTCTGTGACTGGATCCTAGACTTCCTAACCCACAGATCACATGCAATCACTAAGGATAAGCAACAGCGCCTCCTCCAAGATCATCCTCAACACCGATGCCCCACTAGGTTGTGTCCTCAGCCCCTCACTACACTCTTCACGCACCTATGACTGTGTGGCCAAATTCCTCTCCAACTCGATTTTCAAGTTTGCTGATGATACCACCGTAGTGGGTTGAATCTCAAACAATGATGAGATGGAGCACAGGAAAGAGATAGAAAATCTGGTGAACTGGTGTGACAACAATAATCTCTCTTCAACGTCAACAAAACGAAGGAGATAATCATCAAGAAGCATAGAGGAGGACATGTCCTTGTCTACATCAATGGGGATGAAGTGGAAAAGGTCTAGAGCTGCAAGTTTTTGGGTGTCCAGATCACCAACAACCTATCCGGGTCCCCACGGGCCGTCACTATAGTTAGGAAAGCCCACCAACACCTCTAACATCTCAGGAGGCTAAGGAAATTCGGCATGTCTGCTATGACTCACAAATTTTACAGATGTACCACAGAAAGCACTCGTTCTGGTTGTATCACAGCTTGGTATGTCTCCTGCTCTGTCCAAGACCACAAAAAACTACAAAAGGTTGTGAACAAAGCCCAGTCCACCACGCAAACCAGCCTCACATCCATTGACTCAGTCTACATTTCCCACTGCCTCAAAAAGGCAGCCAGTATATCAAGGACCCCATGCACCCCAGACATACTCTCTCCACCTTCTTCTGTCAGGATAAAGATACAGAAGTCTGAGGATACGTACCAGCCAACTTAAGAACAACTTCTTCTCTGTTGCCATCAGACTTTTGAAAGGACCTACCTTATATTAATTTTATCTTTCTCTAGCTATGACTGCAACACTATATTCTGCACTCTCTCCTTTCCTTCTCTATGTATGGTATACTTTATCTGTATAGCACACAAGAAACAATTTTCACTTGGTACTATTACATGTGACAATAATAAATAAATCAAAAATGGTTCTTAAATTTATGATGTGGGTATGCCGGCGTTGGACTGGCGTAAACACAGTAAAACGTCTGACAACACCAGGTTTTAATCCAACCTATTTATTTGATAATATACTCACAAGCTTTCGGGGTTAGCCCCTTCGTCAGGTGAATGGAGAGTTCTGGCCTCAGACAGAGCATATAAAGCACAGACCTGTGCTTTATATGCTCTGTCTGAGGCCAGAACTCTCCATTCACCTGACGAAGGGGCTAACCCCGAAAGCTTGTGAGTATATTATCAAATAAATAGGTTGGACTAAAACCTGGTGTTCTCAGACGTTTTACTGTCTTAAATTTATTCCAGGGTTTCACTACTGTATCCAGGAGTCCATTCCTTGGGTTCAATACTCTTTCAGAATTTTCTGATATCACTCCAACAATTTACTTTTATTAGTTTGAATTTGCATCCCCTATCCCACTAGATCATATTATAGTTAATTATCTCATATACTTCTATATGATCCCTTTATATGCCTCCATTCAAGGCTGAAAAGCACAGGTTCTCCTCAAAACTCGGTGAGCACGTGCCTCTTTTCTGCATTATATACTATTCCTGAATGCCTTGCTTTATCTTGGTGATCAATGCAGGACATTGTATTCAAGGTGTGACATATCGAGTGCTAATCAATTTGATCACAGCTTCATCTAACTTGTATTCTTTGGCTATAGAGTTCAACAATCTACTGACATTGTTGTCTGTTGATTTTCAATGATCCAATATGTATCATACCAACTCAATCATGATTCCATGGCAGGGCAGCCCAATGGCACAGTGGTTAGTACTGCTGCGCCACAGCGCCAGAACCTCAGTTCAATTCCGGCCTCAGGTCACTGTCTGTCTGGAGTTTGCATTTTCTCCCCATGTCTACATGGGTTTCCTCCCACGGTCCAAAGATGTGTGGGTTAAGTTGATTGGCCATGCTAAATTGACCCTTATATCAGGAGATTAGCAGCGAAAATATGTGGGGTTACAGGAATAGAGCCTGGGTGGGATTGTGGTCAGTGCAGACTCAATGGGCCGAATGGCCTCTTTCTGTACTATAAAAATTCTATGAATTCCTCAAAACAGTAGCCTAGGTCCAACATTTTTCAGCTGCTTCATCAATGGTTTTACTTCCATCATAAGGTCAGAAGTGGGGATGTTCAGCACCATTTGTGACTCCTCAGATATTGAGGCAGTCCATGTCCAATTGCAGCAAGACTTGGACAATATCCAAGCTTCAGCTGACAAGTGGCAACTAACATTCACACCACTCAAAGGTCAGACAATGACCATCTCCAACAATAGAGAATCTAACCATCATCCCTTGACATTCAATGGAATACCATCACTGATTATCATGAGAACTAACATTGCCCTGAAACTAAACTGAATTATGTAAATACTGTGGCTATGAGAGCAGTTCAGGGGCTAGGAATCCTATGGCAAGTAAGTCACCTCCTGACTCACCAAAGTCTGTCCATTATCTACAAGGCATAAGTCAGAAGTGTGTTGGAATACCCTCCATTTGCCTGGATGGGTGCAGCTCCAACAACACTCGAGAAGCTCAACAACAACCAGGGCAAAGCAGACCACTTGATCAGCACCACATCCACAAGTATTCATTTCTCCACCACTGATGCACAGTGGCAGCTGTGTATGCCATCTACAAGATGCACTGCAAGAACCCTCCTTAGACAGCACCTTCAAAAACCATCTACCATCTAGAAGGAGAAGGGCAACAAACACATGGGAACATCAACATCTGAAAATTCCCCTTCAAGTCACTCACCAGCCTAACTTTGAAATAAGTCACCACTCCTTCACTATCAAAATCCTAGAACATCCTCCCTAACAGCATATAGGAATATCTACACAACATGGCCTGCAGCAGTTCAAGAAGGCAACTTACCGCTGCCACCTTCTCAAAGGAAAATGAGATGGGCCTAGCCAGCAATCCACATCCCATGAAAGAATAAGAAAAAAGGTCTCACCATCAGTTAGTTAACCAGTATTCATGCAGAATGTATGTCGCAATTTGTCCTTCTTTTCGGTAGATCTTCATAGCTGTCCGTACTAAATGTAAGTCAACAGTGGCACAGTGGTGAGCACTGCTGCCTCACAGTGCCAGGGACTTGCGTTCGATTCCCAACTTGGGTCACCATCTGTACTGAGTCTGCACATTCTCCCTGTGTTTACGTGGGTTTTCTCTAGGTGCTTCAGTTTCCTCCCACAGTCCAAAAGATGTGCTGGTTAGATGCATTGGCCATGCTAAATTTTCCCTCAGTGTATCCGAACAGGTGCTGGAATGTGGTGACTAGGGGATTTCGCACTAACTTCATTGCAATGTTAATGTAAGCCTACTTGTGACATTAATTTTTTTTTTCTGCCACTTACAGTTTTTGCCCAATTCAGTGTGTAATTGCTAAGCAGTTTCCTCTGATTCCATTGCCCTTCTAGTGTGGTATAAACTGCAAATGGGAACAGTGTGCACTGAATTCCAAATCTAAGCAAGTAATACACACCAGAAACTGTAAGACTTGTTTTGCAGATTGAGGCAGTGATATCAATAAATTGGATTTGTTAACTCAGCAGAACACTTGTTAGAAAAATTCAAAAGTAATTGGATTAGTGTTCAGCACTGCTGTCTCATAGCGCCAGTGACCCGGGTTCCATTCCCGGCTTGGGTCTCTGTCTATGTGGAGTTTGCACATTCTCCCCATGTCTGCATGGGTTTCCTCCGGGTGCTCTGGTTTTCTCCCACACTCTGAAAGTTGTGCTGGCTAGGTACATTGGCCATGGTATTTTCTCCCCCAGTGTACCTGAACAGGTGCTGGACTGTAGTGATTCGGGGATTTTCACAGTAGCTTCATTAACGTAAGCCTACTTGTAACACTAATAAATAAACTTTAAAACTTTACGTAAACAGAAGTGTATACATGAGTGGATCAAACAAGTATCAGAGTGAGACAATTAATTGTTGGCAGATTCAGACTGCATGTTTTTCTTAGGTTTTTCCAGGGCCCCTCCCGTTTTTAATGTGCCTAGGGCTATAGATAAGAATGTTACTTAGGAAGTGAAGGGCCATTTAAAGGGGAGGTGAGGAATTGTCATTATATTACTTTTGGAAAATTGATATAATAGGCAAGATGTCGGGAGTCCTAAAAAAGCAATACCTGATTATGGTGCATCTATCTAAGGCATAAGGGACAAGGATAGTTAGTTCAAGACTGTCACAGTCATCAACAAGTCCTCTGAAATAAATAGTTCAATTAATGGTTTTAATGATTGATACAGAAATGGGCAAAAATAAAAATTTTTACTAGCAATAAGGCAAAGAAATTTGTATTTTAAAGAAAATTAATTATGATGAACGGCTTGGATTTAATGGATTAAGGGCTAAGAAATTGGCTCAGTAAATTGACTGGTTGAAAAATATTTAAACTCGTCAGGATAGCTCATTGTAGCATATGTATGTAGCATAATTCATTTATAGAGAAATGAGATAGCTGATGGTAAAAAGTCAGCCAGTTAGAATCATACATGAAGACATAATTTAGAATGCAGTGCTGGCTTTGCAAATGGCCTGAATAAACCATTAATGTGTTTTTTGGCTTTAGATAACAATCCAAAAGGTTCAGTGTCCTTTAAAGAGCTTCTAGTAATTGTGAGAATGGGCAAAGCAATTGTGTCTTGTTGAAGACCATATGATGGCACAATAGAAGGCACTGCTGCTTGTATGTATTAGGTTGGCACAGCAACATCACACTTCTTCATGTACTTTAGTGATAATTTCCTCATGTATCAACTATACTGCAACTTCCTGATTTACACATTTATCTATGCTTGTGCAGTTACCACAGGCTGTTATCCAATTAGTACATAAATACTGAATTGAACCTGGGTACAATTCCTGATTTGGGCCACTGTCTGTGCGGCGTGTGCACATTCTCCCTGTGTCTGTGTGGGTTTCCTCCGGGTGCTTCGATTTCCTCCCATAGTCCAAAAGATGTGCTGGTTAGATGCACTGGTCATGCTAAATTTCCCCTCAGTGTACCCGAACAGGTGCCAGAATGTGTCGTCTAGGGGATTTTCACAGAAATTTCATTGCAGTATTAATGTAAGCCTATGTGTGACACTAATAAGTAAACCTTGAAACTTTAAAGAAAGAACCATTCATGGTCAGCATGGCGTCTGATCCAGAAATGATCAGTTAGAATGTTGAATACAATGTCAAATGTAATTAAAATAAAAAGAGGGAAACAGCATTAGAGGTATACAAAAGAAACTGAAAGCAAAAAATAAAGTTAACTATTCTTACTTATTAAACAATATCTGAAGTTCATTTTCAGTGCCAGGAAGGCTGTTTAACAATAAGTTTTTTAAAAAATCATCCAATTAATAGTATATTTACACTAGGATAGACAAGCACTATTTGTGGGCAATTTAGTTTGTATGTCGGCAGAGCAACATCATACTTCTTCACGTACTTTAGTGATGATTTCTTCATGTATCAACTGTACTTCAACTTTTGGACAGCAGCTACCTCAGTTACACATTTAACTGTGTTTGTGCAGTTGCCACAGGCTGTTATCCAATTGGTACATAAATATTGGTGGGCACAGCCATCTGCACTGTTATTTCAAACACAAAATCCAGCGCATTATACTTTTGAGATGCATTGGAATATTTTAATTGCAGTGTACAGCACAAATAAAATCGAGTTCCACTGTCAGGAAGCTCAACTGTAACAAAAATACCTGAGACATTCTCCGTAATCAAACAAAGACAGAAATCTGCCAGCTCTCAAGTTCATACCTGCGTATAGTGTCCACACATTTTCCCTGGAGCACAGCTCATATTCGCATATGTGTAATCAAAGACTTCTAAGTACCAATCCTCAACTCCAGTTGCGGGGTCCAATGGACCGTTTGTCGCAAACAAATTTTCACCCACTTTCCCTCTGTTTGGATTGTGACTCCACAGGCACTTACTGGAGTATTTCTTAGCAATTTTTTCCAAGTGTGTGTCCCATTTCTAAAAGCAAACGGATTCCTAGTTAATATACAGAAAAGTAGTATGGAATTGATCAGTGTACAGAATACTTAAAATGAGGACAGAACCCACTTGAATCGAAATATCAGTGAAAGCTCAGTTATGTTGCAAGGAAGGAAGTGCAATGATATGAAATGTTGTCCATGACCAAAAATTTCAATGGTCAATTAATATTATTGTGCAAAATAGCTGTTCATTGGCATTGCGATGCAATCAATCCAATATTACAGCAATCAAAATTTATGATCCAACCCTTAATTGAGGACCCACTGGAATTAGAGAATTTCAAGTATACTCTCGTTTCTCTTGATCCTATAAATATTTTAGTGTCACAAGTAGGCTTGCAATGAAGTAAATGAAAAAGAAGATTTGCTCAATTCAGTGAGTTCATAATTGCTGTATGATACAAATTAAGTCAATATTTAGCCAAATTCAACCCAGTACTGAGTTTATCACTCAGATATTCTTTAGTTCAGGAATTATGAACCCCAATACTCATCCTGTATTGAGACAGACCTTTGCCAGAGCCTAAAAGAGCAAATATGTGCCCCTTCTCAGAATCCCTTGGGGAAAAAGAAAGTAATCAGTTTTTCCCTGTACCACAAGAAATCAGACACAGACAGACAATTGTGTCATTGTTACATGGTCAGCTTGTGTTTACGAAACAGTGAAAAGAAAAAAAATCTATGAACACCCAAATTCATGTACAGAATATAATATTCCAGTTCCTGAATAACACATTTCTTTGGATTGAGAAGTATTTGTATAGTGCGTGAAACTTTCCAAAGTACCAAAACTAACAGAATATTGTTCTTTCACAGTCAAATGCAACACAAACAGAAAATGAAATAAATGGCCAGATCATCTGTTTTAGTAGTCTTGGCTGAAGAATGAAAATTGACTAGGATACTGAGAGAATGTCCTTTTTTTTCAAATAGCATCGTAGAATTTCTCATAAAGTCCAGGCAGCCTGCATCCCTGTTTAATTTCTCAACGAAAAGATCATTTTGTAAGAATCCCCCATTACTACACAGGAGCAACAATTCAGATTATGAGCTAGATTGGGTCTTGTATTTATTCATTTGTGGGACGTGGGTGTCACCGGCTGGCCAGTGCTTATTGTCCATCCCCCGCTGCCCTGGAGAAGGTGGTGGTGAGCTGCCTTCTTGAATCGCTGCAGTCCATGTTCTGTGGGTTGATCCACAATGCCATTAGGGAGGGAATTTCAGGATTTTGATCCAGCAACTGTGAAGGAACGGTGATATAATCTGCAATGTGCTGACATGGAGGTAACAGCCGGAAACTGAGCTAAGTGAGTGCATCAGATCTTCAATCAAAACTGAAAAGTGGTTAAGTACTCTGTTAATTGTATTAAACTTTGTAAGAAATGTGATTTAACTTGGGCTTCCCATTGACAGTGAAAATGTAAGAGGAAATAAAACAAAACTAGCTCCTGCAGTTACCTTCTAAATATTAATCCAATTAACCAATAAAGTATTATCAAGAAAACTAGATACATACTCCTCCATTAATCTCAAGCTTAGTAAGCCTTCAGGGGAAATTTGAGTGACAAGGATTTGACAGATTCTAGCTAAGTAGCTACAAAACCTGGTGACACAGCGATTAGCACTGCTGCCTCATAACTCTAGGACCCAGGTTCAATTCCAACCTTGAGTGATAGTCTCTGTGGAGCTTGCACATTCTCCCATGTCTGTGTGGGTTTCCTCTGGGTGCTCTAGTTTCCTCCCACACTTCAAAGATGTGCAGGTTAGGTGGATTGGCTGTGCTCAGTTGTCCCTTAGTGTCTCAAGATGTGTTGGTTAGATGGATTAGCTATGGTGAATGTGTGGGGTTATAAGGATAGGGTGGGGGAGAGGGCCTGGGTAAAATACTGTCAGAGAGTCAGTGCAGACTTGATGGGCTGAATGGCCTCTTCTGCACAGTGATTCTATGATCACTTAATTTACTGTATCCACCTGCCGATTGCACCTTTTTACATGCACTGAACTCAATTCCACGTGCTTTTTATCTTTTCCTATGTCAGCTAGCTACGTGCCTTTTGATGAAGGGTCATCCAGGCTCAAAACACGTAGCTCTGTTCTCTCTCCACAGAGACTGTCAGAACTGCTGAAAATTTCAGCATTTTCTGTCTTTGTTTCAGATTCCAGCATCCGTGGTACTGTGCTTTTATTTTATTATAGACCTGCCTTTTGGTTTTTATAAACTCAATGCCCATTCACTCCATCCAAAGGAGTCTTGAGGGTAGCATAACTAAATTTACTTTCTTCCGATGCTTTTGCTTCACTTAGAATGATTTCCCTCAGTTAACATTAATCTAACCCAACTCTGTGGATGAGTTTATTATTTCAGGGGTGTTGTTCAGTTCAGGAATTACGATCCCAGGAATTATTGATTGGATATTGAGTGATCTGTGCCCTATTCTAAAAGCCTCATCAGGTCAATGGGCAAGTGGGACTGGTGTACTTGTGTGTTTCAAATCAAACCTACCCAAACATGCTTTTGCTCCCCAGAACAGATTAAATGGATCAGTGAGATACAATCAACAGCTCTGGCGTGAAGAGTGGAATGTGGCACAGTGGTTAGCACTGCTGCCTCATAGTACTAGGGACCTGGGTTCAATTCCTGGCTGAGGTCACTATTTAATGTTGAGTTTGCACATTCTCCCGATGTTTGCATGGACTTCCTTCCAAAGATGTGCAGGCTAGGTGAATTAGCCATGCCAAGTTTCTCCTTGAAGTAGCCAAACAGAGTATGGGGACTAGAGGATTTTCACAGTAACTTCATTGCAGTATTAATGTAAGACTAATAAATAAACTTTACTTCTTTTTTCGTTCAGATTTCTTCCACTGTTCCTTGGAATTACCACTCATTCACACGGTTCCCTGGAGTTACCACTCACTCAAACTGTTCCCCTGGAGTTACCACTTACCATACGCAGCATGTTGGATGCATCGAAGATCGAAGTGCGGAACTTATTGTGTGCATTGACCACATCATTCTTCTGGGATCCGGTTAGAGAGTGGCTGAGCTGGGGGAAGGTGAGAGACATGAGGAGCAGGCTGAGGAATCCGGCTGCCATCCCTTTTCCTGGCGGATGCAGTGAGCAGCTCGGTCTGGCCTTTCTGGACACGGAGTCCCCGCTCAGGAGTGCAAAGCCCCATGATTGTGACCGCGAAGCAGTGACGCGACCACTTTATGACACCGAGCCAGTGATTTAGCCCTTTCATATTAACGCTCAGGAGAAGTAACTGTTGAAGGGTGAAGATAGATCCTTGCAGAGAAAGCAAGCTGGCTGCAGGAACCTCATTTCATTTCCTGGGGGCTGGGGGAATACCCTAAAGATGCTGCGAAATTCCCCTCGGAAATTCCCAGTTGAGCGTTTGCGCCGCAATTGCCCAGAGACGCCAACTGCGCTGGGAAATAGCCCACAAAGCTAATTGTAAATGGTTCTGCCAGTTTTACAATCATAGTTACTCAGAAGAAGATGAGGGGGGGGGGGGGGGTGGTTACATTTTTAGAGTAACTATTTTAGACATCCAGACCAAACCCTGCATGGTTCTCCCCCCAAATCCCAGGGACTCCATTCCCCCAGACTCCCCACTGCCCAGAGGACCCCTTCCAACTAAACAGCCCAATCCCTACAGTATTCCCCATTCCTCACCCCCCTTCCCCCAACCTGAGCCCCCTATCACCAACCGGATTCAAATAACCCTCGTAATGTCCTGACCCCCAGCACCTCCCCAATGTCCAGAACCGCCTCCCCCCCACCACACCTCTATCTCTGGATCCCCAGCACCTCCCTGATGTCAAGACTAAACCCCCTCCCCCCAAGTCTGGATCTCCACCAGCCCGCTAAAGTCCAGACAACCCCCCCCCCAATGTTTGGACCCCCATCCTAATGTCCAGATCCCACCACCCCCCTGATGTCCAGACCCCACTACCCATGTCTAGATTACCCACCATGTTCAGGTACCTCCCCATTAATATCCAACCCTACCGACACCCGCTCCCCCCCAGTCCTATTCACTAATCTTAGAAACTTAGTTTCTCCCTTTCAATTCTACCTTTAAACCCACCTGTTTAATGGCAGCTATTGCCGTGTAAAAGGGTCGTGACCTTCTTCAGTCCATTCTTTTTACACTTTGGAGCTGGAGCTGCAGTCCACTGCCTGAGTCTCACCCAACATGAGTCAAGAAGGTTGGGCAAGACAGGCAGTTTATAATTTAAACACAGTAAGTCGACAGAGTGGCAATCTGTTGCTGCTGATTGCCATTCTGAGGAAGTTATGGGTCATAAACCTCAGATGGTTCCGCCAAGGTTACACTAACAGTTAGCTGTTCAGAAAAGTTAAGAAGAAATAAAATCTCTTCTAATTTCTGCGTAACTATCTTAAACGCCCAGACTGATCCCTGTATGGGATTCCACCCTTATTCCTTGGATCCCAGGAATCAATACTCCTAATCACTTCCCTCTCCTTCCCTCCCCCTAGTTATGCTGCACCCATCCCCCACCCCTGTGGGAATCTCCCATGGGCCACCCACAGACATGGGTCTGCCCCTCCTAATCTACAGGCCTGACTCTCATTCCTGATGTAACCCACCAATCTAGCTGGAATCTCTGCTCTCTGCCTTCCTCACCCCCCCCACCCCCCGCCCAACTGTTCCCACCCTACCCAATCTGACTCACCTGTCATTGCTAAACCTTTGGATGTCCACCCTCCCAACCCCATCACCTGAATCTGACTCTAACCCACAGACCCTTCTATCTCCATCCAGATGTCTGACCCCCCCCCCCCCCCCCCCCCGATGTCCGACCCCGCCGGATGTCTAATAAACCCCTCCAGACTCTGGTTAGAATACAGCATTGGGCCTTGGTGAGCATTGAGCTGCCTGGACTTCACCCAGCCGGCGTCAGGAAGGTCGAGTGAGACAGGCATGGAAGACATTGGCTCAGGAAAGTGGTACAGAGTGGCACTTGGTAATCCGAGGAAGCTAGGGCTCTGAATTGAACATTTGGAGCACTATTTGTAGGTGCAGTTCTTAGATCTGATGTTTTCCTGGTGGTATAGCCAATTGGTAGCAAGTTAGAAACTTCTATTTGCAAATTTATACAAACAAAAATTTTATTTGATGGATTTCCCACATTTTCAGAATAATGCACAAAGTATAAGGATTTTATCATAAAAGTTTACAATAATTTCATAATATAGCAAAAGTCAATTTAAAATACATGATAAAATTACATGAGTAACACTAAACCCATTGAAGACACATACAAATGTCTGGAATTTTGCAATCTTCTTGGATGCCTTTGAAATGTAAATGTATCATTCTTGTCAGTTTAAGATACCTGTTGGGAAACATATATACATGCACACACATACATACATACACACGTGTGCACACACACACAGGTTGCATGGTTCAGTTATCAAACTAATAGGCTGGCTGGCCCAAGTGTATGGTGGTTAAAAAGAAATACCAATTTCTGTTTGTTCCCTATGTTAGAATTGCTAATAGTCATTTGGTAGTACAGAACTTAACTATTGTCCATTGAGTATTGGTGTTTCCTCCTTACACTGGTATTTTTGTGATGAGTGCAAGACAAAAAGCTTTAACAAAATGTCACTTTTCTCAGCAATGATAAAGTTCCTATTTTTCTGCCTGTAGTTATCACTGGAAAATGTATTTGTTTTTCACTTGTGACATTCTGGGATGCTTTACACTTTTACAAAAGGGGGCATTAACCTTGCCATTCTGTTTAGTTGAAGAGTTGGTTGTATGACATGACCATAAGATATAGGAGCAGAATTAGGCCACACAGCCTATTGAGTCTGCTCCAGCATTCAATCATGGCTGATATGTTTCTCAACCCCATTTTCCCACCTTTTCCCCGTAACTTTTGATCCCCTTATCAATCAAGAATCTATCTGTCTCTGACTTAGAGAGACAAAAGATGATGTATTGTGTTTTCAGGGCATGGGAATCACAAAATTGGAAAAGGAAGCTGTCCATTCATTTCCTACGGGCTTGCAATCCTATGTATTCTATGTGCTGGGCAGGTTGAGCTGCTTTCGTATCTTTGTCTCACTCCGAGTTCACATTTGTTGCAACAATATTTAAATAATTATTTCTGGCATTTGTTCCAGGTATACTACCTTTTCACTGCAAGGAAAACTTGAACTCTTGAATAAGAATAGTCTCTTAATGTTTTATTGTGGCGATATCTATGGTATTTTGCAATATTCTTCTTATTGGGCATTTTTCCAGCCTGGTAAATTGTGTTTTTTTTAATCTTGAAAACAAAATGTAAGACGAATCCATTTTACGCTATTAATATGAATTCAGTTTTCTAAAGTACAGTATTTTATTGCTGAAGTAGTCCAAGATGAAATGAGGAATGAATGCAAGCCCAGAGCAAATCTGCAGACCTTTGCATAGCCACCTGTCAATGACTAAGATTGGCTTTGACAGGGTTATTAGGCAGTCAGTGGCACAGCTTTTCCACATGCAGCAAGGATACCTACACCATACCACAATTTCAGATGTCTCTGCCCTCAGTGTTATATATAGAGTACATTGTCGGCTAGAACAACATAGTACAGTATGTTCATAAGTGAAATCTTGGAGAATGTGGGTGTGGCAAGTCCTTCTTTTGTAAGTTGCAGTTTGAATGTGCGCCCAGCAATAAGTATTCAAGCATGTATGCAACACACTGAAAGTGATGCAAGACTGTGAGAGGACTTGGTATGAGGGAGCAAAATGGTAGAAAAAATGAAAAGCAAGATTTCATGGCATGGATGCTTGGCCTATTGGGTAGAGGTACCTTGCCACCTCTTTGTAAAATGCACCATATTTGGCCAATTTGTTCCTGGGTCCTTCAGATCCTGTAAACAGCATTTAAGCTGGCTCAATGTCCTGCCAAACATGGTACTACTGCTACCTTGTAGGAAAGGTGATTACATACTAAACAAAGCCGTCTCCCCTTATACCCACCACCTTTTGAAGCAGCACATCCACTTCAGCAGTTTTCAGATAGGGCCAGGATTCTATATTATTGCACCAATTCTCCATATACTCTGTTTCATGCCTCAACATTGCATTTTGCTTCTCTTTCTAAAGGCTTTACTGGAGAAGGAAATTAAAGAAATTGGCAGGTCAGAAGCAAGAGAAGCGAAATGCAATGTTGAGGCATGAAACAGAGTATATGGAGAATTGGTATAATAATATAGAATCCTGGCCCTATCTGAAAACTGCTGAAGTTTTCAAAACTATTATCAGTCTTCGCATAGACCTATTGTTTGCCCTCCTATGTACTGACTTCCCTTAATTGGCCACTCATTCAAATTATTGTAGAAGCGTTTCAATATCTCTGGCCCTGTACACCCATCTCTCTGACCTACTGAGGTTGCTGATCAAGCAACCTCAATTTTAAAATTCTCCTCCATGTTTTCAACTACCTCAATGGCCTCATCCTCTGTATCGCTGTAATCTCCTCCATTCCTCTGACATATCTGTGTTCATCTAACTCTAGCCTCTTGAGTAAAGGTAAAGTCATCATAGTCCCAGATGACCACAGGCTGCTGTCCCCTTTGAGGGAGAGCTGACTGGTGGTAATTAAACCTGAGGATCACCGCACCTCAGGTGAAGATAAGGTTGAGTAGGCAGAGCTTTCATGAATAACTTCAGCTGGTGCAGGAATTGAACCGGCACTGTTGTGTCGCTGTGCATCACAAACCAACCACCTGAGCTAACCAACTCCTTAAACCTTGATTTTAGTCATTGGTGCAGTGGGTAGCATCCCTGCCTCTGAGCCAGAAACTTCAGATTTGAGTCCCACCCTAGGACTTGATGACCAGGGAACATGCATTGATAATACAGCCAATAGTTAGTGTATCGACCAATGGCAGCTGGTAAGAATGGGAGATAATCCTGGTCAGACATGTTTGATGTAGAATGGCAGCACTCAAGCTTTAAACCTCTGGCAACAGTCTAGCAACCTTTTCCAGGAACAAAAGTTCACTATGGGAACAGATCAAAGTCTGCCTTGTGCGCCATGAGGCATCGGAAGAGAAACAACAGCCTGGGCCCCAAGTTCTGGAATTCCTTCTCTAAAACTCTCTGCCTTGCAACATCTCTTTCCCCAGTTAAAACACTTCAACAAAGATGTCTCTTTGACTAAGTTTTTGGCCATTGGTCTCATATTGCCTTTTGTGTCTTGGTGTCAAAATTTGTTCCATAATGCTTCTGTGAGGCACCTTGGGACATGTCAGTATGTTAAAGGCACCAGATAAATACCAATTGCTGTTGTTTTGCAGTAATAATTTATTTAAGCAACCAGTTTTGCCTAAGAAAGAATGAAATATACAGCAAAGTAGCACATGGATATCTTCAGTCATTTGCTGCCCAGCTGGTTAAAGTCTTCAGGGGCTGAGCATTGCTCAGCTGACCAAAGTGTCGGTCCTCTTAAGCACAACAGGAAATTATCCAATGTTAAATGATGGAATGGATGCTTCATCACTAATGTTGCCTGTAACACTGAACCAATTCATCTAATAATAATAGCAACTTTCACGTTGAAGATGTAATCCACCAAAGAGTTTAGCTGCTCTATCATTAGGTTCACCCTTCAATGGATTAGCTATTTGCTACCTGGTCATTAAGCATCCGTTTATAACATACTGTTTGATCCTTCTCTGTAAGTAAATTAATAAGACCTTCAGAGGTTTTAATGAGAAATAAATCTATTTTTAAAAAGTTCACTCCCTTTGGATGGCACAGTGGTTAGCACTGTTACCTCCCAGCGCCAAGGACCTGGGTTCAGTTCCTGGCTTGGGTTACTGTCTGTGTCTCCAGAGGTTTCCTCCCCGTGCTCCAGTTTCCTCCCACATTCCAAAGATGTGCGGGTTAGGTTGATTGGCCATGCTAAAAAATTGTCTGTTAGTATCCTGAGATGTATAGGTTAGAGGGATTAGTGGGTAAATATCGGGGTAGGGCCTGGGTGGGATTGTGGTCGGGGCAGACTCGATGGGCCAAATGGCTTCTTTCTGCACTGTAGGGTTTCTATGATCAGATTTGATGCTCACCTCAGCTGTTGCAATTAAACAAATGAGAGGAAGACAAATTTCCTTCACTTTCTTATCACAAATCAACACAATTGTTTTCTGAGCAGTAATGATAGCATGAACATTAAATTATAATCTGAGAATTTTCAGGCAAATTTTTAACGATCCAACAATAATCAAGGTAAATAAAACGTTCTGGAAATCAGCTGCTTTCCTTTCTTTTTCCAAAATTCGATTTGGAAGTTTTTATAACTGGTCCATTTACAATCAATGTGCTTACGTTAATAGGTTGAAAATATTACATCGTGGAGGCCGAAGGGAATCTTATTGAGAGAATCATCATGATCTCTAACTTGATGCAGAATACAAAACCAATAACATGATGAATGTCAGAACAGTACTGGAGGGGAGTCCTAAACTTCCATTAGCCTTAGTTGCTTCATCACCTGTTGAAAAATAAAATGAAACTTGTAAGTTCCTGAAGTTTTAAGCTTAGAAATAATAAAACGATTTCTTACAATCCAAGCTGAACTAGTATAGTTTTCTTTTAGCCACAAATGTACAGCATTGTGTTGAATAAACTGTCACTCCCTAATTCATCAGTGGGCAGGAAACTCTCTGGCTGATAATCACAAAGCGCCGGCCTGTATTATCTTGTGTTAAGCTGGTTTATTTTGGTCTCCCTTTGCAACTTTCATTTATTTTGGCATTTTAAGTAAGTTTTCCTGGACTTTGTAAAGCTCATTGCAGGCATGTCTTTTCACACCAAAGTCCAGAGTGCACGGTTCATAAAACCATCAAAGAATTGCACGTTTGGTGTTTAAAAAATAATCACTAAATTGTGGGGTTGCCAAGTAACAAGGCCCATGTAGTGACCAACTCAATATAGGTTTGACCGGCAAACATCTTCTGCACTGTTTCTTTTTACAGGATGTTCCATTATTTTTGCTGGTGCTTAAAAGCAGAGTGTTAGGGGTAGAAAAGCCAACCAGAAACAGATTTGCAGACACACAAAGAGACTCCAGTGATCAAAAGTGAAATTTTAAAATGGGAAGTATGATGGGTGGCTGATCTGCTATTGCCCTTTCTACTGACCACAAGAGTTGCAAGTTCCGCTCATTGTCACTTACTTTACACAAAATACCGAACTGTGAATATAATTAACATCTGCAACACAGTATCTAGCAATCACAGAACCATAGAATCCCTACAGCACAGAAGGAGACCATTTGACTCATTGAGTCTGCACCAACCACAATCCCATCCAGGCCCTATCCCCACAACCAAATGCATTTCCCCTAGCTAGTCCCCCGACACTTAGTGGCAATTTAGTACCGTCAATCCACCTAACCTGCACACCTTTGGACTGTGGGAGGAAACAGGAGCACCTGGAGGAAACCCATGCAGACACAGGGAGAACAGGTACAGAGACAGTGACCCAAGCTGGGAATCGAATCTGGGTCCCTGGCGCTGTGAGGCAGCAGTACTAACCACTGTGCCACCGTGCCGCCCCTGTGCTGAATTCCCACCATAGACATGCTTCTTTGAGTAACTGGTGAACATTAGGGTGAGAATGGTAAGTTCCTTATTTTGTAAAGGCTGAGATAAGATTACATGATTGTGGTCAGTGTGGCTTAGTGCAATTAGATAATTGATTGATATTTCCACAAATGTTTAAGAACTTGTGGGAATTCGAGAGTGAGAAGCTAAGGCAGTGTGTGTGTGAGGGAGAAGGGAAAGAGAGGAGAAAGAAGAACTTTGTAGGCAGAAGAGGAATAAAAAAAGAAACAAAAAAATGCTTAAACAAATAAGCTTAGAATAATCATAAAATACAGTCAAGGAAATGAATGTCTTAAGAAATTTCTTGCTGTGTCAAGAAACTCTCATTTTTGAACATATCGATGGCAACACAGGTATTTGAGTTCTGATACTGATTACTCAGTCTGTGTTCCTTTCTCTGTCCAAATAAAATTGAAATTTGCTTTAAAAACTATTTACCATTTTATTTTTGTTTGAAATTTCCAAAGATGGGGTATTGCTGGGGCCAAGGAATTTGAAGATGAAAAAGTGAAGTATTAAACTATTAATTTTGGTTTGCTTATTTTGAGCAGCTGGCAAGTGAGAGGGAGACTCAACATTTATTCAGGTGAATAAAAGCAAGCAATTGGCAGGAGGGAAGACACTCCACATGGACAGCACACACTAGCAAGCTGGGAGAAGTCAAATGAGTAAGGAGGGGCTTGGTACAATTAAAGAAATTGGCATTTTCATTAGACAAGGGACAATTTCTTACATTCTATCTTTGATTCCAGCTTGTGGTCTGTTCCCTGAGTCAGTTTTCTCTTTATCTCAGGATCCAATTTTGGCGTTGGTTTTGACATTGTCTCTGGTTCCATTTTTGGTTCCGGTTTTGTTTTCAGCTCTATGTCTGTCTCTTCTATTTCCAGCTCTGTGGTTGGCTGCAGTTTTGTCTCCGGCTCTACTGGTTCCAGTTTTGTCTCTGGCTCCATGGTTGGCTCCAGTTTTGTCTCTGACTCTGTCATTGGTTCCAGTTTTGTCTCTGGCTCCATGGTTGGCTCCAGTTTTGTCTCTGACTCTGTCATTGGTTCCAGTTTAGTCTCTGGCTCTATTGGTTCCAGTTTTGTCTCTGGCTCTGTGATTGGTTCCTGTTTGGTCTCTGGCCCTACAGTTGGTTCTAGTTTTGGCTCTGCCTCAAGCTTGAGCTCAGAAGCTATCAAATAAAAGAGCTATGTATAAGTTGATGTAAAACCACTTTTTTCCCGGTAACTTTAATTTCTAATGTTCAAATTGAAGAGTTTTAAATAATTTTTTGAAAAATTTACATTTCACACAACATGAACAGTTGGAGGCAATGTATTATCTTGTGTGTCTTTTCATGCACTTATTAGAGCTTTTACTTGTAAAGTTTTTGTCCCTGCAAAGAACTGAATGTCAGGGCAGGTGTGAGTTCCTGCAATTCTGATCAAGACAATATTTGACTGCGCATTATATAGAGGATTGCTCGCAAACTTGAAATCAGTGGTGGTCAATGAACAATTAATCCAGTGACTGACAGCCATGCTTGCCAAAAAGGAAGTTGGTTTTGATTTTCAGTGGCAAGTAACCATTGTTCCACATCATTAGTGAAAGAGTTCCTCAGAAAAACTACCTCAGCCAGATTTCATATGCTTCATCAACGACCTTGTCAAATAGAATCAGGACTGGAGTTGCTCCCTGATGATCCAGAATGTTCCACTTCATATACAATTCCTCCAATCATGAAACAATGTATGCCAACCTACTCAGAACTTGAGTGACATTTACGTTTTGATGAACAAGTAATCACCATTTTGAACAATAGAAAGATAAAGCCATTGTCTCTGGAATTTCAACTAAATCACCTTCACCTAGTCCCCCTTCTTCAGGATCTTGGGGTCACCATCATTAAGACTGAGCAGTGGTTAGCAGTAGATAACCTCACAGTGCTGCCTCACAGTGCCAGGGACCCGGGTTCGGTTCCCGGCTTGGGTCACTGTCTGTGTGGAGTTTGCACGTTCTCCCCATGTCTGTGTGGGTTTCCTCTGGGTGCTCTGGTTTCCTCCCACAGTCCAAAGATGTGCGGATTAGGTGTATTGGCCATGCTAAATTTCCTCTTAGTGTCCTGGGAAGCGTAGGTTAGAGGGATCAGTAGGGTAAATATGTGGGATTAAGGGGATAGGGCCTGGGTGGGATTGTTGTCAGTGCAGACTAGATGGGTCAAATGGCCTCCTCCTGCACATTAGGGATTCTATAAAATTAACCAAATATAACTACATCAGTTATATTTAACAATGTGGCAACAACCACAGAACACTGGGTATCCGATCATCTCCGGACTGTTCAAATCCTATCTTGCATCTACGAGGTTTAGGCAAGGAGTGAAAAGATGCTATGGTATCTAGAAACAGGACATCATCCAAAAATCTAGCAGCTCATTTGATTGTTATCTCTGCCATTGCACTCCACATCCACCTGTTCTACCACTGTACGGTAAGTGCAGTATGTTTTATCTACAGGAAACACTGCACTCTCTCTCCCCTACAGACACGAAGAATGACAAGGGCAATAATGACATGGAAACAACATCATCTCCAGGAGTTCAAGGAGACGCCGTCTTTCTTCTTCTCAGTAAATATGGATTTGCCATCATCATCCAATCATCTACAAATAAAGAAACTTATTGAATTTTGAAGCTGGCAGAAAGTCTTTAATATTTCTTTTAATCCCATACCTGATTGCCCTTGAGGAGATAGTGAGGTGTTACCTTCTTAAACCACTGCAGCCTATGTGATGAAGGTATGTGTGGTGATGGTACTCTCAGTCCTAATCAGTATGGAGCTCCAGAATTTTGACCCAGTAATGACGAATAATGATAATATATTTCCAAGTCTGGATGGCGCGTGACTTGGAGGGAAACCTAGAGTTAATGGTGTTTTCATGTGCCTGTTGTCCTGGTCACTCTTAGGAAGTTACTATAGAGCATTGATTTGATGATTCAGCAGCCATGGTATGTTAGTGGTGGAAAGAGTGAAGGTTTAAGATGGTGAATGTGGCATCAATCAAGTGAGTTGCTTTGACCTGAATGGTGTTGAGGTTGAATGTTTTTGTATCTTCCCTCATCCAGGAAACTGGAAACAATATTCCATCACACCCCTGACTTCTGTTTATTAATGCTGGAAAGGCTTTGGGGAATCAGGAGGTAAGTCATTTGCCATAGAGAGTCAAACCATTGACCTGCTTTTGCTGTTATGGTGTCTAATTGACTTGTTCAGTGAAGTTACTGGTCAATAGTGATCCTCAGGATGGTGGGGATTCAGCAATGGTAATACCATTAAATATCAGAGGGAGATGGTTGGAATCTCTTTTTTTTGGGGTGAACATTGTCAGGAATTTGAGTACAAAGGTTACTTGGCATATCCAAGGTCAAGCTTGAACATCATCCAGACTTTGCTACATGCTGACACAGACGGCTTCATTATCTGAGAAATTGCAAATGGAACATGTGGTGGCATGGCCCCTTTAAGAGGTGATCCTTTGCAGACCATGTGACTAAGCAAAGCCAATGAAGCACAAGTGCATGAACCTGGGCCTATCAGGAGTCGGACCTAGCAGTTCTGAGGCTGGAGAGGTTCACTTAGAGTTTGGACATTGTTAAGAGTAGGCCTATATTGGTTGTGCTGTTGACTTCTTGGTGTGTATGGTTCTTCTTATCAATAAATGTGGAGTTGCCATCATTTTAGTTATTTGCCACATTGAGTCAGCTCCAGTTATTACAGAATACTACAATGATCAGTGAAAATCCCAACTTCTGACCTTACAGTGGAGGTAAGGTCTTTATGCAGTCAGGTTGATGAATTCACCTCATGTATTTATTGTTGATTGTTGAGGAAATTGGATTATAAGTGGGAACAGAGGAATCAGTTTTAACCCATGGCAGGATCAATATGTGGGGACCTCAGGAATGTGACATGTCTGGAAGCCATCATGAAGGAACCAATGTCTGGCCAATTTCAATAGACAGATCTCATTTTTATATCTGCCTCCTGCCCAGTGCCAACAGGAATGACACCAGGGTCGTAGGCAGGGCCAAAACGTGGAATATGAGCCAGACACTGACAGGACCCATGTTCCAGCATGAAATAGATATAAATAGAGGGGTTGCTAAACTGATGCTAACTGTACTGGGGGGGATAGAGGCAGGGCTAAAGTTACAGAAGCTCAAGTATCCAGGGGAACACAGCTGCACCACTTTCAAGTAAAATATTGAAACTTATCTTGGTCTCATCTGACCACTCCATAGAGCTCTAACATGGGACAGATGTTAGACTTGGCCCCTTACAGGGCTCCTGAATACCAAAGTTAAAAATGCTGTTGCAGCGCCGATGATGTTAAGTCCCTGTCAATCAGTAGAGGAAAACCCAGCTGAGGTTAAAGTCAGTGAATGTAAAATTTCCAGGAACACTGCCTTAACTGCTCCTGAAGTTACAGGATGAATAGGGGATATAATTCATAAAATTCTTCAATGGGGCAATAGAGAATCAAACCCAGGAGCTGTGGTAACAGGACTTCCTCTCTCAGAAACAAGGCCAGACTATAGGAAATAACTTAGCTTTTGGCTTTAGCGCAAGTTCAAACTGTAAATGGGTGGATCTTCATTCTTGTTGTATCTTCAGTGCTGGTCCAAGATTCTGATAAAGTCCCAGAAATAATTCCAATAAAACTGAAATAGATGGAAAATTGAGGAACGTATGTATCCCTGTTTTCCTGAAACATGATCATGGTGGGTAAGGTTTTCTGTCAGACAAGTGGTTTTGTAGAATTTAGCCTTGTATCTAATTAACTTAAACCCCGAATTAAACATGTGCATACTCACTACAAAGATTAGCAATGCACTTGGTTCCATCTGGGCATTCACTGCAGGGAGTTCCTTTCTGATATGGATGGTGTCCAACTATGTTACCTCTAGAAATAGAAAAAATGTTTGAGTGGGCTCATAAATTCCTGGATAAACATGATACACAGAAAGAAACTTTTACCACTTCAGGGCTGTGAGACTTTTTAACATGGCATCACAAGACACCAGATACAGTCGCTTTACAGAAGTACTGAAATAGAATGAAATACTGAAGGAGAGGGCAGCTTGATGGCAGAGTCGTTAGCACTCCTGTCCCACAGCTCCAGGCACCCGAGTTCAGTTCCAGCCTTGGGTGACCATGTGAGTTTGAACATTCTCCTTGTGTTTGCGTGGGTTTCCTCCAGGTGCTCTGGTTTCCTCCCACAGTCCAAAGATGGGCAGGTTAAGTGGATTGGGTGTGCTAAATTGCCCTTTAGTGTCCCAAGATGTGTAGGTTAGATGCTTTAGCCATGGTAAATGTGAGGGGTTACGGGGATAGGGCCAAAGAGAGGGGGCCTGGGTAAGAATTCTGTCAGAGAGTTGGTGCAGACCCCAGTGGGTTGAATGGTCACTTCTGCACCATAGTAATTCTATGGATTCTACTTCCAGTTACAGTGTTAACACAATACGTAAAAAAGTACTGCAGTATCATAGAATTAGTTTACCTTGCAGAATATAACTGTAACCATGTGAAAATAACATTCATATATCAGATTTTAACTTGGAAGGACTAGGAACAGTTATCTATAGAGATTTCAATAAAATTTGTACTTACGGAGGTGAATAGTTGCAGACCAAAAGATAGACGTTTTTATGGTCCAGGCCCTTCACTTCTTCACAAAAGTGAGTACCACAGCCCACTTTGTCAGTGTTTGCCCAGACGAGCTGCAAGCATCATAAAATCACAGATTTAAAATAAATGTGAGTTTGAAAAGTTATAAGGCATCAAATGTCAAATGCAATTATTAACAATAGACTTTAAATTATAAAATTAAGTGATCAAAATTAAGATGTTTTCCTTCCCCAATGTGGGTATAGCTACAATAATTTGCTGATCACTCGTGGTATATCACCCCACATTTGATAACAGTTCCTCTCATTGCCAAGTCGTACTATGACATACCTTGTCATAATGAACTCATGATCATCTTTGGGGGGCACAGTCAAGAGATGTTTTGTAAGTTGGTCAAAGGATTTTTTTTTTGCCTTTCCCGGAGGATTTTCTGACTACTGGTTACGAAAGGGCAATTGATTAAGGTTTGTAATGACGGAAATCAAGCCATCAAACCATGATAGCTGGTCTTTACCAAGCCTTCATTCTCATATGCTGGGAAATATTTAGTCAGACATTTGGCTATATCGTTATTAGATTTTCTTTACACTTTTCTACCGGATTCCTCTCCTCTCTTAAGGATGCTGAGTTATATGGGGTATGTTCCATGGACACCTGCAGTATAGAATCATAGAATTCCTACAGGGCAGAAGGAGACTTATTCGACTCATTGAGTCTCCACTGACCCTTGGAACGAGCAACTCACCACACCACCCCATCCTATCCATGTAAGCCTGCGCGTTTACCATGGCTAATGCTTTTAACCTACACATCATGGGTTAGGTAATGTGTAAGGGGCAATTTAGCATGGCCAATCCACCCAATCTGCACATCTTTGGATGTTGGAAGACAACCAGAACACCTGGAGGAAACCCACGCAGACACGGGGGAAGAAATGCAAACTCACACTGACAACAGCCCAAAGTCAAAATTGAATATGGGTTCCTGGTGCTGTGAGACAGCAGTGCCAATCACTGTGCCACCCAAAGTAAAATGATACTGTTCCAGTGTGGCCATTCCTCATATGTACTCCATGCACAGGGTATCAGCAGATTACCCGCCATGCACGGGGATCACATTCAACAATCATAGACTGATATTCAAATTGGAATTGTTGGATATCAATCAGAGATAGACCTTTCCTCAGCCAGGTTGATAATAGCAGGTACAACATCACAAAATATAATTTAGCACAATCCCACCGATTGGCTCAGTGGCTGTCCAGGCAGTGTCTTTACTCGTTATACATTGAGTTGGTGATTAGTAAATGAGAGGTTTTTCTGGTACTGAGCTCTCACTCAATTTACTTGGATTCCATGTGTGAATTTATATTTACCCATTTTGATCAGTGACCAACCAACTAGTCAATTTATCCTGTATATTGTCAGGGGCCTATGGAGATTACATTAAGGAGTAAAATAGACAGAGAGAAACTAGAAATAAAATAGTGAGAAGTAACTTTATAAACTAATGGGAATACAAAAAGATTAATTTTGAAGTGATTCATTTTTGAGACTTATGACATTTTGAAAGGTTTAAAATTCCATGTTCCTAATTTTGCAGTTTCATATTACTCATATGAATAATACTCATACTCACCTAAATTTGGTTCGAGCAATCTTAACAAGCACCTTTGTTACAATGGAAAGCATTAAATATGCCCTGTAACCAAATCAGTAAAGGAGGTATATTAATACAGATAATTGAATTAAAATTCTTACCTGCGTGTAGTGACCACACATCTTTTTTGGTGTACAATCCATATTCTCATATGTATAATCTGCAAATTCTAAGTACCATTTCTCCACTGCTTTTTTCAGATCGATTGGACCAGTAATCATGAATAGATTTTCTCCAGTATTTCCTCTTTTGTTATTGTGTTCCCAGACACATTCCTGTACAAATGCAGCAGCTATTTCTGCCAGGTCTTCGTCCCAATTCTAAAAATGAATGAATTCATTGATGAACAAGCATGTATCAATGAGTTCCCACAAAATATTGACTCAATTGGTTGTAAATTGTTCACTCAAGTTCAGAGTTAAATAAAATTCAGATTTTCCCCATCAGAATGGAAAAGTCCCAGTGGTGGTTCCCTCATTGGGAGCAGATAAATGCATTGGCACAAATTTGTTATCAAAACTTGCTAAATCAGGACAGACCAGATAATGCAAGACCCATGTGGAACAATGTTCATTCAGTAGATACCCAACATAATCTGTTGTAAATTATAATGTTGGATCATGTGGTCATCCATGTATTTTTGGCAATACCTGGTGTCAACTAAGACATTTCTAATTTGTTATTGAGTCAAGGGTAGAAAGTGCACCTTGTGGTCCCTGTATGGTACATGAAATAGCACTCCAGAGAACCAAACATTTTGTATATTTTGTGAAACAAAAACCTCCTTCTGCTTACTGAGAATTCAATTGAGCAGACACATGAGGCAGCAACATGCTTAGAATTCAACAAAGGAGAGCCAAGAAACTGATAAAGAGAAAATAGAATATGAAAGCAAACCAGCAAGAAACATAAAAATGGACTGTAAAAGTCTCTATTGTTGACTACAAAGGAAACGATTAGCAAAGACAAAGTATAGAGACAAAAAGAGTTTATAATGGGGAGAATAAGGAATTGGCAAAGCAACTGAACAAGATTGTGTCTGCCTTCACCAAAGAACAAAAAACCCTCCAAGAATGGCAGAAAATTATGGACTGGTAATGAAATTTAAATTCAGCTCATAAAACTGGGAAGGCAATGGCATAGTGATATTGTAATGGACTAGTAATCCAGCCACCCAGAGTAATGCTCTGGGGACCTGGGTTCGAATCCCAATATGACAGATGTTGAAATTTGAACTCAATAAAAAAAAGTGTTGAAAATCCATTTGGTTCACTAATGTCCTTTAGAAAAGGAAGATCTGTCATTCTTTCTTGGTTTGGTCTACATGTGACTTTTAACCACCCTCTGAAATGACCAAGAAAACACCTCAACAATTGGGGAGGGGCAAGAAATTATGATGCCCACATATGATGAACAAATTTAAAAAAAAGGAACATAGTGGTTAGCAACACTGCTTCATAGCGCCAGGGACCCGGGTTCAATTCTGGCCTGAGTGGAGTTTACACATTCTCCCCGTAGATTTGCCCCCCGTGCTTTGGTATCCTCCCACACTTCAAAGGCATGTGGGTTTGGTTGATTGGCCATGCTAAATTGACCCTTAATTTGGGGGAATTAGCAGGGTAAATATGTGGGGTTGCGGGGAAAGGGCCTGGGTGGGATTGTTGTGGTGCAGGCTCGATGGGCTACATGGTCTCCTTCTGCATTGTAGGGATTCTAGTCTCAGTAATGGTGACCACAGAATTATCATTGATTATCATAAAACCCATATGGTTCACTGATGTCCCTTTGGGAAGGAAATCTTCCATCCTTGCCTGGTCTGGCCTACATGTAACTCTAGAATCTCAGCAATGGGGTTGACTCTTAAATGCCCTCTGAAATGACATTGGAAGTCACAAGGGCAACAAGGATGAGCAATAAATGCTAGTCTTGCCAATGACACCCAAATCCCATAATAGAATAAAGAAAAAAATGTAGCCCGCAGTGTTGTGCACCATTTTAGTTTCTTAAGCTGAAGTGGGATACACTTGCCATAGAGGGGTCGCAACAACAGTTCATCAGACAGATCCCTGGGATGGCAGGATTGTCCTCCAAGCAGGGATTGAGGAGACTGGGCTTGTATTCTCTATAGTTTAGAAGAATTAGAGGCAATCTAATTAAAGCAAACAAAATTCTTACAAAGCCTGAGTGTGTAGATGCAGGAAAGATGTTCTCCTGACTGGGGTGGCTGACTGACTCACCTGACAAAGGGGCAGCAAGCACCCCGAAAGCTACTGGCTTTTGCTACCAAATAAACCTGTTGGACTTTAACCCGGTGTTGTGAGACTTCTTACTGGGGTAGCTGGGACAGGGGAGTTGATCCAGAACCAGAGTACGATACAAAGTTTTGCCATTAGAAGTAGTACTAAGATGAGGAAAGATTTCTTTACTCACAGGGCGGTCAATCTTTGAAATTCTTTATCGCAGAGGGCTATGAAGGCTCATTATTGAGCATATTCAAGACAGAGATTATTTCTAGATATTAAAGATATCAAGGGATAGTGTGTGAAGGTGGCATTGGGGTAGAAGATCAGCCATAATATAGTCGAATGTTGGAGCATGTTTGAGGGATTGATTGGTCTACTCCTGCTCCTATTTCCTTTGATCTGAAGTAAAAGGTGGATATAATTCCCACTTGCGCTGTTGTCTGGGACTCCAGTACACAAATAAGAGTTCTAAAATAAAGTTACAAGCTCATAAAATGACTCATGGATGAGAGTGACATAGAAAAACAGAACCAACAGCCAAGGAAGTACTTTTGAAGTGTAGAAAGCTGGCTTGCAAACAATAATGATCAGATAATTTTTTTTGTGTATGAGGCAGAAGTTCTGGCAGAACACCAGGGAAACCACACTGTTTGTTTTCAGATGGTACCCTCCCTATGTTTTAACATCTTCCCAAGAGGGCAGAAAGGGTCTTCATTTCATATCTCATCAGAAAGACAATGCCTCAGACAGCCCAGTACCGAAAGCAGTCTACATTATGCAGCCAAGTCGCTGGAATGATCTTCTTAACCTCTTCTGACAAAATGGAAAGAGTATTGGCACTAACCTTGGGCTGACACATGATGCACAATGTCAGATATCATACCATCACAAAGAAAAGTTAGTTTTGGCAGAAACCTTTTTTTACAATTTTTCTAATTATTTTTCTGACCATATCCAAGAAATGTGGAGTTGGACAGATTATTGCAGACACATGGGGGGGGGGGGGGGGGGGGGTTGATTTTTCCAGTCCCATCTACCAGGGGAATCCTAGCAGGTTGTGGCGGGGGGTGGGGGGGGGGGGGGGCTCATTGGTGGACCATCAAAGGTCTGTTAACCCTGAGTAGAATTTTCTGGTTTTGAGATGAGCGTGGCTGGACAATCCCACCCATGGTTTAGCAATACACTGCTAGATCTGACTCAACCATGTAAAACAATATAAAACCTTGCCCTGGTCTGTCACAACTACTCATTATTCTACGATTATTCTGTGATGCGTACATAACCATTGGATTATTTTCTCCGCTACAAACTGTCTTCTAAAGTTCCTTCCCGCTATCCTTTCCACTCTCACGTACAATAACAAACCCGAGGAGCTCAAGGACTCCACTGTCACAAAGATCAAGACAATCCGAACATCAGCCTCTGCCACTTCCCTTACTTGCCCTAGCCCACCAACTTCCTCTAAAAATTCCCCCAATCCTAGTTCTGATCTCCCACTGAAGACTAGTTTCTCTCCGCTTTCTCCTCATGCTCCTTTTGATTCTGTGTAAGATTTTGAGCATTTTATTCATTTCTGAATCTGTAATATCTATGGATTTTATTCTGTCACCGCAGTTTAAAATTAAATGGTTCAGTTTTGACTTTTGTTGGGAAATTAACAGTCAAGATAATTGGGGAAACAGGAAAAGCGGTTGTTTGTGTAGAAGGAAAATTGTTTTATGACAGAGCTCATTTGAATCTTAAGCTGAAGTTGTCTTAATGGCCAAAATATGACTAGATGGTTTTAAATCAGTTTAAAGGAATATCTAAGGCATTGTGAACATTGAATAACACCTTGGGTGGAATTTTCCAAACGTATTTTCCCAAAACCGGAAAATCCCACTCGAGGTCAACGGACCTTTGCATGGTCCCCCAGCTAACTATGATTCTCGTGGCGGGTGGGACAGGAACATCCACCACCTCCTCCTCCCCCGCCACCCTTCAACATTAAACAAACCATGGATTACTTTAATTAATCTGTACCAGAGAGAAAACCTTTATTATTCAATTATTATAAGAAGTAATCTTAACTGTTGATTTTAATAGTATTAGTGTGGAACTTGGGCTCAGATATGTGGACAAGAAAATGTGATTTTAATTATTGCTTCTCTCTACATGGAAGGAAATATACTTTTTCTTGTGATGGAAGGCAAACTTCTGGTGTTTATGACCTATGAGGCAGCGCCTGTTGCAAAGGTGCGGTGATTGGCGTCCTGTAGCCAATAGGAGGAGTGAATTTGGACTATCTCCAGAAAAGGAAGGAGGAGTGGGAGACAGGGAGGTGAAAGTTGAGAAATCGGAATTCTCCTTGGCACAGTGGTAGCAGGTCTTCTGGAGTATGACCCTTTTGAACACCATTCAACATTACTTCAAAGAGAAAGAAGAGGAACATTGTGTTGACAACACCAAGAGTTTCTGGAGTCTTGAGGCATGAGAAACTTCTGTTGCCTTCAATGCTTGGTATTAAGTATATATAAAACCTTGCTTAATAAATTGTATTTAGTCCCTAAATTAGTCTTCCCTCAATCTTCCCCAATAGGCGTAGGCAAAGGTCATAGGTAGAGGAGGACACTCAAAGTTATAATGGCGGCGCAGGCTCGTTGGGCCAAAGGGCCTGTTTCCCATGCTGTGTTGTTCTCCCTTCATGAATACTAATTATTTGTAGCTTGTTGTTCAAACAAAATTGAGCACCTTGGTGTTAGAAATTAAAAATTCTGACCTTAGAGTTTGTTTTAATTAATTAATCTCTCTGGTGACTGTCTGAGGCAGAACCATACTGTGCAAACTTGGTGTTATTTTTGATGCTGAGATGAGCTTTCAACCACAAATCCATGTTAGCAGTAAGATCACCTATTTCCACCTCTACAACACTTCCTGACTCAGCCCCCTCCCACAGCTTATCTGCTGCTGAAATCTTTATCCATAACTTTATTAGTTCTAAACTTGACTGTTCAACACATTCTTATGCAGCCTCCCACATCATACCCACAATAATCTTGAAGTCTTCAAAACACTGAGGCCCATGTCCTCAACTGCATCAAATGTAGTTCGCTCATTACCTCTATGCTTGCTGACCTACATTGGCTTCCAGATAAGCAATGCATCAGCTTTATTTATCTTTATTTTTAAACCCCTCCAAGGTCTTGTCCTTCCTACCTTTCTGATCTGAGGAGGATACTCCATAAGCTGACAAGAGTCAAAAGCTTTTGTGAGATCTCAAACAGCCATGTACAGTAGTTGGTGGTGCTCCTTGCACTTTTTTTGAACGTCATACAGTGAAGATTGTGTCTGTGATATTTCTCAATGGGTGAAAAGTATACTGTGACAATTTGACCACTGGGAGGGGGTGACCTTCAAATAAATACAGTTAGCATATCTAGGCATATTTGTTATAAGTTGTGTTAAGAGTCTGAAAGCCTTTATGGAGATTCTATGTTTCAGAATAACTCGTGGAAGCCTCTGTCTTCAAACAGCTTCCAGCTAAAACTCCAACTCTAAACTGCGAAAACTTCTTCCTCTCTGCTGCAGACCAGGCGCTGCTCATTAACCACATTATCACATGACCCTGTCAATCAACTTCCCAAGAAATCTTTTGTGCAAATAAAAGTCCATTAGCTCTATCAAAGTTACAAACTCATAGCATTTTAGCTATGAGTTTGTAACTAACTTTGTTACTAACTTACTGTCTAGTTTATTAGTGTTCCAGGTGCAAATATATGGATCATGTGTGATGTTATGAGGTTTATTGAAGAACAGGGTGTTGGTTATAACAAGGTTATGTTCTAGACAATTTGTCAGGAGATGGACTCTTTTGGAATTTCAATTCCCTACTCCTTCCCTGTCTATCACACCCTTTCAAAGATTCTGCCTGACTCTGGTGTTGAAATCTCCAAGAAGGACCAGTTTGTCCCTTGCTGGGACTTGGGCTAGGAATTTCATTATCTCTCCTTAGCCTTGTTTATTGCTTCATATGTAGGAGTATACATGCTGACGGCAGATGGCATGCAGATTCCTCAGCAAGAACTAACTGCCACAGTACTGGATAGGACATGCTGTTTGAATGCCTGACATAAGACTCCTAAAGCAACTATTCTGCTCAGAGTAGCAGCAGCAGACTCAGAGGAAAATGAAAATGGTTTAAAGATGCCCACAAAGCATCTCTGAAGACAGCAAGCATTCCCCGTTGACTCATGACAGTCTTAGCTTGTGACCACCCAAAACGGAGGAGGTTTCTTTGGGAAGGCACAAACATGTTGAGAGACTTTGTCAGGCACCAAAGGTCAAATTGAGGCATTGGAGGGAATTCACAATCATCTGAAGTCCTCGGCTGCTCAACCCTTCCACTGCCACCTGCCTATATGTGGCAGAGTGTGCAAATCACACGTTGGATTTATCATCCATCTTAGTACAGAACCAGAATAGAGGGGAAATCAACCTATTTGAACTGAGGGAAAAGGGCCTCGTTTTGCCAGACTTGGGATTGGTCTCAGCAATTGGTCACATTTTAAGTGGGATCTCAGAGCTCTGGGAACACTGAAATTCTCAGTGCACTGAGGCAGATATTAGAATCCTGAATCAGTCAGAAAAGAGTCCGGTGATAATGGGGGTTGATGGTAAGGTTAATCTCAGGACCTGAGATCTGGAGTCACTGGTAAAAAGTCTAACAAATTGGAGTGCTGAAGGGTGGTTCCGAGAATGGAGCGATGTCTGGAGAGGGGTGTTTTGTGGCGCAGAAAGACTAACAAGCATATTTGGCGCGCTGGACAGGAACAGTATAGCAGCTTCAGTAGCTGGTGAATGTCAGACAGCATAGAAAACTGGGATCTAATGGGAAAAAGAGGCAGAGTCGAGTGGGAGCCAAAACACCAATGTCCTCTTTTGATAGACCAAGCGCTTGCAATGCTCAGAATACACATCGCACATCGGGAAATCCCTCAGGTTGCAATGGCCGGAATACACAATACTGTTTGAAAGGTCTAGAGAGTAAAAATGTGCAGTTGAAGTGAAAGTTTATGATATAAGCAGATATCAAAACACTCAAAAGCTAACAAAGTAAAATTTATTTTTGCTCAAAATTATTTTGTGCATTAATTACTTCAGTTGCTGAAGACACTTTTTGTTTAGAAGGCATTTTGAGTAAATTGATTAACTCACAGACAAATGATGATGACACAGGAAAATTGAATGCAAAAATATGAGAGGAGTTTACATTCGGAACAGTTGTCAAACAGGATAACACAAGTTCCGTTTATATAAATATATACAGATTCATATATTAAAACAATTATTCAAATTGTCAGATCAATAAATATTCTCTGAACCCTTTCATAATCATAGAAACCCGACAGTGCAGAAGGAGGCCATTTGGCTCATTGAGTCTACACCGACCACAATCCCACCCAAGTCCTACCCCCATAACCCTACATATTTACCCGCTAATCCCTCTAACCTACGTATTTCAGGACACTAAGGGGTAATGTTGGCATGGCCAATCAACCTAACGCGGACATTTTTGGACTGTGGGAGGAAACCGGAGCACCCGGAGATAGTCCTCGCAGACACGAGGAGAAAACTCCACACAGAATCGAACCCCGGTCCCTGGAGCTGTGAAGCAGCAGTGCTAACCACTGTGCTACCGTGCCGCCCCATGGTAGAAGTTGAAGTTATTAAAATAATTTTAATTCCATTTATTCCTTGGCACCCTGACAATGTTGGATATTCACTTCACATCAGAAACGAAGAAAGCAAAATACTGCGGATGCTGGAATCTGAAACAAAAACAGAAAATGCTGGAAAATCTCAGCAGGTCTGACAGCACTTGTGGAGAGAGAAAAGAACCAATGTCATCCTCAAAACGTTGGCTCTGCTCTCTCTCCACAAATGCTGTCAGACCCGCTGAGATTTTTCCAGCATTGTCCGTTTCCGTTACATCAGATCGAGTTTATAGAATCCCTGTAGTGCAGAAGCAGGTCATTCAGCATCTCTGAATGGATGAGCCAGGCAGCATGGATGACAAAGTATCTTCTTGGTGTCCCTTCTACACAATTACCCACTTCAGGCTGGATCTCATCTGGATTAAGACCGAAAGTCGGGGCACTGACACAATGTGGGTGACAGTTCCCAATCCTATTTCCTGCCCCCACCCACCAGAGGGGATGTCCCGACCCAAGTGGACAAAAAAAAGAGTCCAGACTCCAGTCTATATGTGATTTACACCCATATCTGTTTGCATAAGTAACAGGTCAGATGGTTCAACTCTAACAAAGACGAGGATTTCCCCTCTCTCCACTGCAACGGGGAGAAGCCGAGGTTAACACATTGCGACCAGCCAAGTTTCTACAAGTAGCCTGCTCCCTGCCCACCACTCAACCAAAATCAAACAATGAGATGGGCCAATGTTAAAAACGGTCGAAACATTATATATTTCAATATCCATATTGTTCAATTTCAATATCTGATTTGAATTATTGTCTCCAAGAAACCAAACGATGTCGTTTTATGTCTGATGGAGGGCAACTCTCTGAGAATGAGCCCAATTAAAAATAAATGTAGTACTCCGAGGATAAAGGTTTAGTTAACTAGATAATTAAATATTGAAGATCAGCTAGAAAAAAATCCTCTCCCTTTAAAAAAGTGCAATTGTATATCACCTGCAAAAATGTAAATTTATATCGACTCAATTCAAAGTCAATATTACCAGTTTGAGGAATAATATTCAGGTGAACGTGAAACCTCAAAGACCACCGTGCAATAATAAAACGGACAGATCCCTCAGCTCGCAAAGAGTGAAGCCTCTTACCATTTTCAGCATGCTGGATGCGTCAGGTACCGAAGAGCGATACTTATTGTGTGCACTGACCAGATCCTCCTTATCTGCTTCGGATAGAGAGCGGCTGGGCTCGGGGAGTGTCAGAGAGACGAGCAGCAATACTGTCAGTGACCAAATTGCCATTCTTGCTCAGATCCTGTGTCAGCTCGGGAGCAGACCAGCTTGACTTTATAGGTGGGGGGCTCCGCATCCGAGGAAAGCAAGTGCAGCACTTATAAATCGCGGAAACGATGACGCGAGCACTTTGTGGCGCTGTACCGTTTTAATATTAAAACGGCTCCAAGTTTACGTTGATTCTTGGTTCCAAAACAATTGGCAAGCAAGAGGATATAAGCACTGAAACATAAAACGCCCGAGGGAGTGGGAGGGGGTGAAGAACCAAGTAATTCCCAAGAAAGCTCATCAATCTAAAATACATCTATTCTACATCGCAATCCCACAACGTTCAGACAGTTCAGACAAGGTCCACCCAACGCACTGGCAAGTCTTATTAGACCACCAGTGGGCTTAGTGTACAGTGAAAAGTATTGTTTCTTGCATGCTATACAGAGAAAGCATACCATACATAGAGAAGGAAAGGAGAGAGTGCACAATGTAGTGTTAGAGCCAAAGCAAGGGTGTAGATAAACTTAATACGAGGTAAGTTCAATCAAGTCTGAAGGCAGCAGGATAGAAGCAAAGTAGGATAGTGGGACGGGGGAATAGAGATCCTGTCTCACCAATCTTGATTTCTTGCAGAAATTAAAATACCAATTTGGTGTTGAAATCCCCCACAGCATGGCTGGGCCAAACAACCAGGGTGTAGAAACGCAGCTTTATCAGCCTCCACTATAAGCAGGCAGTCCACACTTACACATTCCCAGGTCACCTGCTTTATTGGAGTACTGTACTGACGTCGGAGTGATGGTTTATTTAAATTCAGACTCAGCTTTTCCCCATTTTGGATCACAACATTTCCATCAGCACCTACTCAACTCGCAGTACAGGGTGCCAAGGCTCTCTTGCTTATTAGAATGTTATGTTAGAGGATCAATCCACTTTAGAAAACTCCATTACCACCCACCAATCCTGTTCCCCTCCCCAGAGATTCCCATCTAGACTTTTAAATGAATCTAAGGTGGAAGTTCTCAATGTCCTTTTAAATACTGAGGTTACAAACGTGCGACATGATGGATTCAGGAGCACAACAGAACGAACTGGTCAAATTTATTAGTCACAAGTAGGCTTACATTAACACTGCAAAAAAGTTATTGTGAAAATCCCCAAGTTGCCAGACTTCAGCATCTATTCAGGTACACTGAGGAAGAGTTTAGCATGGTCAATACACATAACCTGCACGTCTTTCAGACTGCGGGAGGAAACCTGAGCACCCGGAGGAAACCTGAGCACCCGGAGGAAACCCACACAGACACAGGGAGAACTTGTAGGTTCCACGCAGACAGTGACCCAAGCTGGAAATCGAACCTGGTTCCCTGGCACCATGAGGCAGCAGTGTTAACCACTGGTATGAATGGAGTACACATCAAAGGCTGCACCTCATTTTTTTTAAATGACGCCTCTGCAGATGTGAGGTCTTGTAAGGAAACAGTGAAATAACCTACCAGTGAAACCAAGAAGCTGTGATTGGTTAGTTAATCGTGACGTCAGCAAAGATATTGGGTCACACTCAAACTCGATGCCAATATGACCTACATGGATTAAGTGGCCTAAGCAGAATTGTAGGAGGACAGTGGCACATTCAACTACATCCTGCTGAATATATTGACACCATCCAGGTCAAAGAAGCCTGCTTGATTGACAACCCATCCAACACCTTCAACATTCAAGTCTTCCTCAACAGGCACATAGTGGCAACAATGTGCACCATCTACAAGAAGCACTGCAGCAAGTCACCAAGGTTCCTTGGATTACAACTTTGACCATCTTGAAGACACAGTTCTCCTCCAAGTCACACATCATCCTGACTAGGGACAATATTGCTCGCTGTTCCTTCAGTGTTACTGGGTCAAAATCCTGGAATTGCTTAACAGCATGTGGAGGTCTTCTACCAACATATGAGTGACAGCAGTTCACGAGGATGGCTTACCACTACCTTCTCATGGGTAATTAAGGATGGCCTAGCCAGTGACACCCACATCCCATGAATGAATAAAAAAAATTACACAAACAACTCACTCTGCTTTCTCAAGCTTACTCCTACACATCATTTGTCACAGCAACATACTTGCAGTTACACTCATCCCTTTCCCTCTATGTACCTCCTCACATTCCCATCTGTTCCATACACAGAAATCCTCATTTACATACTTGTCATACTTTTGCCTCAGTCAACCACAACTGCTTTCATCCATTTGGCACATGCCAATACTATAAATCAAGAGTATCTTCTAAGCTTCATTGCAGGAGAAAAAAATGCAGAATGTGTGGGGGGTGGGGGGGGACAGGCAGTGAGCCAGAGATGGTTTTCCTGCCTACTTACAATTGACAGTTGCTGAAGGGATGGTGCTGGATCTCAGTGGAGACTTGTTGTGCTTGGCTTTTGGGAGATGGTCTCCCAAAGTTAATTGGTGACAAAATTAAGTACAACACTCATGCCAATTTGATATCAGCACCAAGAAAAATGTTTTATCTGAGATTCAAAGTAAAACAACATAAATGGCACTTCTGTCAATCTGATTGTATCAGAGCTCCAAGGTGGAAATCAGGTGGAAATCTCTAAAGCTGTCACAGCAACCAATATTAACTCCTGTGACATTAACTCCTCAGCATAATATTGTGATTTACTTGCTCAGCTGTGAGGTATAACTACTTTCTGAAAAATTTCTTCATTATGTTTTCAACATCATAAATTGCTCTTGCTTTTATTTGCAAGTTCCTTGAACCAAGAAAACCTATGGACTCTCAAATTGCAAACATCTTACTAACATAACTGTAACACTTAACCCATGTGAAACTGCAGTCTCCTTGGGAAAGGGCGGCTTGTATTGCACACAGCCCACTGCACTGGAATGAAATGCAGAATTCAACAGGTTGAAGTTGGTTGTTCAATCTGGTCAATTTCCCCACCTTTTCAGAACTCCAACTACTCTCAAATCCATACACAATGCCACTAAATTCCAGCCCTTATACTTAACAGCAGAGGTCTCCAAATAGTCAATCCGATTGATAGGTCAATCCCAGAGTCTCAGAGTTGATTGTCAATGGCTGCCAAAAATACAGGGAGCCTGGGATGACAAGCAAATTAGCTCATTGATTCCGGAACCATGCCAGAAATGTGCAGAACTCGAGCTTATCGCGATGACGACTGAATCAGCTCATTAACTGTTGAATCACATATACCAACACATGGATTAAGCTGGACAAAAGCAAAAGATTAACAAGGAGCCAGGGACCTCCAAAAGGACAAAACCCTACCATTCCCTCCAGTAATGGAAAAGTTAATTTCTTTTTAGGAATGTCAAGGCAACATTTGTCAACAGAGTAGAAGAGTTAATTTGGAACAGCATCACAAGCCAATGCATGCTAAATTTAATGAAAATTTCCCTTTTAACAATGCCATTCGAACAAAGAAAGTTGGTGGGGGTGGGTAAGAGGGGAAGTGGGGTGGTTTAAAGGGAATATTGCAAGCTCAGCAGTCACTCTTCTCAAAACTTGTGGCGGAAGGCAAGACTAGCAAAGAGGCATATTTTCACATTAGTCACCTGCTGGCAAAACATAAGGCACTGTTCAACAATGGCAAAGTTATCAAGGGGGCTGCCGAAACCTTGTTCAAAGATTTTAAAAACAAAGATGAAATGACAGCCATCAAGAGCATGCTGCTTTGGTCAGTAGGCTGTTGTTGTCCAAGGATGTCTCGAGACAAATGGTTGTCCAAGGATGTCTCGAGACAAATGGTTGTCCAGGACTTATCAGACTATGTTTCCCACTGCAGTTTGATGGCTCAGTAGCTATGACAGATACAGCACAGCTGATTGACCATGCAAATGAAAACAAAGATGCAACGAAAAGGACTTCCTCATTCTTTTGGTACTCAAAGAAAGGACAAGAGGCAAGGATGTCTACAACAAATTTAAAAAGGTATGTGACTGAGAAAAACATACCAATCAAGAAACTGGTTTCAAACACAACTGATGGTGCACCATCAATACAGGCTTTGTTGCACTTCACAGAAATGTCCCTCCTTTGTCAATTCCCACTGTGTTATCCACCAACAAGTGTTAGTGAACTAGGTTATTGACTTCTCATGTAATGGTAGTTATCAAGACTAACAATTCATGCCACAGTTCTGTAACATCGCTTGTTCACATCGTTACTTGATAAGCTTGATGCCACCTACAGTGAACTAATCCTTCATGCAGATAGAAGGTGGTTGAGAAAAAGTCCTCCAGAGATTTTTAGATTTGTTCCTTGAATTGTCACCTTTGTTAAATCAAAAAGTGAAGTGTACAGTGAACTGTCAGATGATTGCTGGACTTGGCATTTCTTACAGACACAAGTGCAACATTGAATCAGCTGAATTATGAATTGCAGGGGAGGAACAGAAACTTGTCACACATGATCAGTGCAATGAACATGTTCAAACTGAAACTGGGCCACTGGTCCTCCCAGTTAAAGAATAAACTTACTCCAACACATCCAAAACCCAGTAGGTCAAACAGAAAGGGTTCCATCCAAACAAATTCTGTGACCACCTGAACAAATTATAAAATGAATCCAACACATGATTTCAGAAATCAGATGGAACAAATTCTTATGTTTGTAATAAATCCTTTTCTTCAAATGGATATTGGCAAACTGACTGCAACATTTCAGCAGTGTTTGAACAAAGCAAACTGGTCATGGAAATAATCACCATGCAAAATGACAGAGATTAAAGCTAGATCAAGAGACAAAGACTTTTGGGGACTTGTCAACAGAGAGAAGTATGTTGACATTGTGCACGCTCAAGGGAAGACCTTCTTTGGTTCCACATACCTCTGCAAGGTGGCATTTTTGCCCCAGATGAAAATCATCAAGTTGCACTTATCTCACAGGTGCCCATCTGATCGACTGTATGAGACTAGCCATCACAAACAATGACCCAGACTTCACAGTGTGCAAGCAACGGTGTCACAATTTTGGGGGTTTTTTAGTAAAGCCAAATTTTTAAGAATAGATCTCATGCTGCATATTGATGTTGAAAGTGCCTTGCGCTTAAAAAGATTGGACACCACTGCTCCACAGCCTGTCCACTTTGTGGGAGTAATGCCTGGAGTCCAATACTGGGAAGTATCTCAGGCATCATTTCATTGCAAGGACCATGCCCTATGCTCCTTTGCATTCCCATCCAAATTTTTAGGTTGATGCACCTACACTTCCAAAAGGCATTTCCAGTTAGTTGTTGAGGCAGAAATATCAACACGCAAAATAAGATTGCATTTGTGAATGAAGGAAAACACTGACGTGGATTAGTTGGACTGAAAGACGTTTCAATACTGTAATTTATATGAATCTGCTGAGGGAATATCTATCCAAAATCTCATAGCTTTTTTTTTACAGAAGCTGACTGCCCTGCTGTATATGTTCAGCATTTTCTGTTTTCCTAGTCACAATGGTTACTAAGATAGAAAACAAAGAATTTGTTAATGCCATAGATGGAGCTCCACCCTAAATACTAACCACTTCAAAGTAAATTAATTGTCACTGTTCCCAAGTTTATGCAATGTTCCAGAGTAACCCAGAGAGTGAATATTTTCTTGGACTGCTATTGTTTCTTATTAAGTATTCTCAGCTGTTTGTTTTTGAGAGTTACAGTCCAAAATCTATGCAAAGTTTGAGTTGTTGAATTATGGCATAATAAGCATTATCATTCACCAAGAGGTGATCCAAATTATGATTCACAGATAAATGAGAGTTACAAGCAAAATAACCAGCTGTTTCCATCTCCACCCTTGTGGACATGAATCCAAAGCACAGCTGCTTCTTGTACAATGAACAGAATGAGTGAAAAACATTCTTAGAGAAAAAAATTATATTGCAACTTTTCCTAAGTATGGCTCAAAGCATTTCACATCCAATGAGAAGTGCAGTCAATGTAATCTCAACAAAAAAAGCCATCTAAGCAGTGCACAGAAAGATCCCACACTCATTGCTCTTCCTTGTCTAGCACTATGTGCTTTTTTGTGCATTTAATAAGACTAATACCAAAACGTAAAGTGTAGAGATTCCTATTCATTATCCAATACAAAATTGTACCCCTCAGGCATCTCGAAAATCACTTAACATAATCACAATAAACACTGCACTACTTACAAGCTAGTCTATTCTTCATGCTATAAAATCTAAGGGAATCCGTGGCAATAAAATTTCACTAATACTCAATGTCAGTCTCATGCATGCAGTGTAGCCTTGGCTTACGAGCAGTTTGCAGGTCACCTATCATACCCAACAATCCATAAAATTACTTTATTTCAGGTACCACCCTTAGCAGCAAAGAGAGAGAATTTCAGGAGTCCTTGGATGGTTAATTCTGGAAAATAAATTTTCAGCTAACAAAGATTATCACAATGTGCATTACTATTGAAGTTTTTAAAAAAACTTATTTAATCGTGCATTACAAAAATAGATTAGTTTTAGATAGAATTACATTTGAATAATCTTCCCCTGTGTCCACTTTATGTTCATTTATATTTTTTCACAGGTTGTGGGGCATTGCTGCTTACCCTTAATTGCACTTCAAAGTAATATACTCCATTCTGAATTTAATTAATTTTTCAAAGTTTAAAATATTTTTGCTTCTGGTCTCCTCAGTCACTATAAAGGCAAATGACATCCAGCTCAAGGGCAATTTCTTTAGCTCATTTACATGCACAAAATTTGCGTTGGTTCTTGTACAAAATACGCAACCAGGTCAATTTTTAATACACTTTGATCAAACAGGAAGCACTATAACTGAACGGATCACATTTCAACAAGGCACCTGGAACGCAAATGCAAATATTACTCAGTAATCTGTTGAATTATTAAATGAAAAAGTTGTATGATTGTTTTCTTTCAACTTGTTCTATTCCAAATAGCACTGCTCAAGTAAACAGTGCAACAGTCAGACAAACACACTGATACAAAGCTCACCACAAGTGATCCTACCCCAAAACAAGTACTAAGATAAATATCAAAAGAGTGTAGATGTGATTAACTAAATACCTGTCAAAAATGTGATAGCAGACATCACTATCTTGTCTACTTTTCCCTTTCCAATCTATTTCTCCAATGTACCTGTTACAATCATTTTTATTATCCCAAATTTCACACATTTTGGCTCTAACCTATAAACAGGCAGAATCTGAACTTTGACAAAATCTGCATTTCAATGGCACCCATGGGAATGAGTAAAGAACATTCATAATACCTGCACAAGATTTCACGTTAAAAACTCTAGGATTTATAAGAACATAAGAAATAGGAGCAGGAGTAGGCCATCCAGCCCTTCGAGCCTGCCCCGCCATTCAATAAGATCATGGCTGATCTGTCGTGGCTCAGTTCCACTTTCCCGCCCTCTCCCCATAACCCTTAATCCCCTCTCTTATCAAAAACCCATCAACCCGCTTCTTAAAAATATTTAGCGAGGCAGCCTCCACCACTTCAACGGGCAGAGAATTCCAGAGATTCACCACCCTTTGAGTGAAGAAGTTCCTCCTCAACTCCGTTCTAAACCGCTCCCCCTTTATCTTGAGGCTGTGCCCCCTAGTCCTACTGTCTTTTTTGAGCGGGAAGAGTCTCTCCACCTCTATCCTATCCATCCCATTCATCATCTTATACGTCTCAACGAGATCTCCCCTCATTCTTCTAAACTCTAACGAGTACAAGCCTAGTTTATTCAGCCTCTCCTCATAGCTCAACCCCCTCAACTCCGGTATCAGCCTAGTAAACCTCCTCTGCACTCCCTCCAAGGCCAAAATATCTTTGCGCAGGCGCGGCGCCCAAAACTGCACAGTACTCCAGCTGCGGCCTCACCAATGCCCTATACAGCTGCAGCAAGACCTCCCTACTTTTATATTCAATCCCCCTCGCTATGAAGGCCAGCATCCCATTCGCCTTCCTGACAACCCGCTGCACCTGCAAGCTGGGTTTTTGCGACTCATGCACAAGGACCCCGAGGTCCCTCTGCACCGTTGCCTGCTGCAGTTTTTCGCCACGTAAGTAATAGTCCTTCCTACCATTATTTCTACCAAAGTGGACCACCTCACACTTGCCAACATTAAATTCCATTTGCCATTTCCTGGCCCATTCGCCCAGCCTATCTAGATCCTTCTGCAGACTCTCCACACCCTCCGCACAATTTGCCGTTCCCCCAATCTTGGTGTCATCAGCAAATTTCGACACCCTACACTCGGTTCCCTCCTCCAGATCGTCTATATAAATGGTAAATAGCTGAGGCCCCAGCACCGACCCCTGGGGCACTCCACTAGTCACCAACCGCCAATCCGAATAGCAACCATTGACCCCCACTCTCTGCCTCCTATTTGACAACCAATCCTCTATCCATGCTAACACCCTACCCCCAACTCCATGTCCCCTGACCTTCTGCAATAACCTCTTGTGAGGTACCTTGTCAAACGCCTTCTGAAAATCCAGAAAGACCACATCCACCGGCTCTCCTCTATCCACTGCCCTAGACACATCCTCATAGAACTCCAGTAAATTCGTCAGACACGACTTCCCTTTAATGAAACTGTGTTGCGTCTGCTCTATCAAGCAATTCCCTTCAAGATGCCTCGCAATTTCCTCCTTAATGACAGATTCTAACATTTTACCTACCACAGACGTTAAACTAACCGGCCTATAATTCCCCGCCTTTTGCCTGGCACCCTTCTTAAACAACGGCGTAACATTAGCCGTTTTCCAATCTTCCGGCACTTTCCCGGAATCCAGCGACGTCTGGAAAATAACCACCAAGCTATAACCTCCGCCATTTCTTTCAGAACCCTCAGATGCATTCCATCTGGTCCTGGGGACTTGTCCACAATCAGCCCCTCCAGTCTGTCGAGCACCGCCTCTCTAGTAACAGTAATGCCATTAAGACCTTCCAGTCCTACCACCTTTCCATCGCTAACACCCGGCAAATTATTCACGTCCTCCTCCGTGAAGAAAGAAACAAAAAAGTTATTCAAGAGCTTAGCCATATCCCCATCCCCTACCACTAGGTCCCCTTTCTCATCCTCTAAAGGACCAACGTTCACCCTAGCCAGCCTCTTCCTTTTTATATATTTATAAAAACTCTTGCTATCCTTTTTTATATTAAGTGCTAGCCCAGCTTCATAGTTTCTCCTACCCTCCTTTATCAACTTCTTTGTCAATCTTTGTTGACATTTAAACCTTTCCCAATCCTCTTCTCGCCCACTACTCTTAGCTACTCTAAATTCCTCCGCTTTTAATTTAACACTTTCCTTCACCTCCTTCGTTATCCACGGCTTATTACCTCTCCTCCTACGGTCCTTTTTGACCATCGGAATAAATTTCTGCTGAGCACCAAGAAAGATCTCCTTAAAGATCCTCCACTGCTCCTCAGCAGACCTACCTTCCAACGCGCTCCCCAGTCCACATTCGCCAATTCTTCTCTCATCCCACCATACTCCCCTCTATTCAAACAAAGGACGCGTGTCCAGGAACCCACTTTCTCCTCCTCCATCTGCAACAGAAACTCCACCATACAATGATCACTCTCTCCAAGAGGATCCTTCACTGCAAGGTCCCTAATTCTACCCGCCTCATTACATAGCACCAGATCCAAGATAGCTCGCTCCCTCGTCGGCTCCAACACACACTGTTCAAGGAAATTATCCCGGCAGCATTCCAAGAACTCCTCCTCGAGCCCACCGCGTCCAACACGGGTCGACCAATCAATATGCAGATTGAAATCCCCCATAACTACTGCCGTCCCATTCCTGCATGCCGCACTTACTTGCGCGTTAACAGCCCAGTTCTGTTTACTTTAAAATATTATCTATAAGGTCTATATTTTTAAACTTATGAGTTAGCTAATGATTTTCACTAATGCCATAATGAACATAAACAAGTTTTGAGCTAACTGAGAGACTTTAAATGGTAAATATTCAAAGATCCAAGAGGAGAAAAGACCTGCAAATCCTGCTAACCTGACAGAAAAAAAACAAAGTTGCAGAAATAGTCAACAGACCCATCAGCATTCGGGATGTTTACTTTCTACAACACCCTTCACCAGAATTCAGATCCAAAGCTCTTGCGGCATTACTCATATTCATTCCAGAAAGTGACAAGACTGCCTTGTATTTCCAGTGCTGTATGCTTTTAATTTTGAAAAAAATGCTTAAAATTTAATTTAACCCAACGTTTGTTGTATTCATATTCCCAGCACCTTTGTGCTGATTGAAGTTGGACTCTTACCAAAATTCAGTTTAGCCATGATAATCATGACTTAAAAAGTGAGGACATAGGAGGTATGCAGAGCAGTATGTTTGCAGCTTAGGAAAAATAAAAAAAGCCTGAGTAGCATTGTTATGATGAAGGTTGTAATTGAGGGAAATGTTGAAAGTTAGAGAGGCATCACCACCATTACCTTTTTTTGCATCACCATGTTCGAGAGTATTCACAAGATGCGAGCAGTATTCAATTAATGGATAAAAATTTAAGGTTTATAGTCTACAGGTGTAGATCAGAAAAAAATTGACAATAAAGACAAAACATTTAGAATGCATTAGAAGAGTTATGATGTTATATTTGAGGTTAGATGACATGATGAGGCCAAACTATTCAGTAAAACTCAAGTTGAGTTGGTTGTCGTTGATTAGTCCTGAAAGAGATCTAAAGAAATTATGTTCTTGATAAATTGAAACATCCAAGGTGTTCATGTTTAGACAAGGATCAAACAATAGAGATTCAGTCATTGCATTGTAAATAATAGAGATTCTGTGCTCCAAGCAGGCAACTTACAAAAGTAATTGAATGCAAAACTCAGTGTGGCAAAAGACTGGGTGCAGATAATGGGGGTAATATTAATTTCTGGTGATACTAAATGATACTTTCCTAATCTCCTATTTTATTGACCTCATTGGAGTGGAAAATTGGGAAAGATGTTCAATGTGGCTGATCCAATATCAAAAATTGAGATCTCTCTCTATGATTAGAAGAGGTTACTGATCATGAAGAAGGAACTATGTAGAAAAGTTAGAACCCAAAGAACACCCAGAGAAAGAAGTTATGAACCACCAACATAACACAGATGCAGTGGTTTAAGAGTACCGCAAAAATCCATAACACACAATGGTAACTTAAAGTACACCATGCCAGAGTTTGAAATGTATATCACAATAAGTGATTTCAAGAACTCAAAAGTTCTAAAGGCCCATTATTTAAACCAGATCAGCAAGGAAAATCCATCCTAAAGGCCATACTGGAAATCCAAAAGGCCATATTGGAAGCTTTTTGGGCACTTTCAAGTTGATAGTTAATTTTGTCACCATGTGAATCTCCTGCTCATCAAGCTGGGAAATGAAATGCTTTAAATTTCAGTCACCCATTGTTATCCTCAAATACTTGTAAGGTCAGCTGTTGCATTGTACAGCTTCCATTCACCATGACCAACAATGAGATTCCAGCCTCAGAAAACTTGACCAGTATGACAGCATGCCTTGATGAGATTGCATTATATTGCCAAATAAGGGGGAGTAAGTTTATCCCCAATAACGAATTGATTGAATTTGTTCAAATTAATTTTATGTAAAATTTGAGTTGGACCTAAACTCAGAGTCACAGTTGAGTCACCAAAAGGATGGATATTTGGAAAATTAACTGTAACAGCTACAGATGCGAACCCTGACTCACTCCATTATGGCTTTTTCTTTATACTGATATCACAGTTGACAAACACTCCTTGGATTTCACAAATCCCCGATGCCTATAACTGGTACATGCCAAATATTCTGAAATCACACTATGTATTATCTGGTTATCCTGAAAACCCATTTAGCTGCAACACAACTATAGGTTTATATAGGATTAGGTTCAAGAATTCACTGGCATCTCGTGGTAAATCATAAGTGTCTATTAGGAGTTCATTCAAAATGTACACCAACTTTTCAGTTTTGTTCACCCTCTTTCTCCCTCAGACTTATAGTCAAGATGTTGCCAATCTTCTTTCCACAAGATGTCCCTCTTCCAGTCTCTCTGCCTGTCTATTGTTCTTGCACAGTATTATTATTCATTACTCCAGAGAACTCCCAGTTACATTCATTGGTTAAGCACATCACATAAGGTGGTCAACACTGATTAGTCCGGACTGCTGATTGTGCATTGTGCATGATTTAGTGTGATTGTTGCCAAGGTTAGCTGAGAGCTGGGAAGTGAGTAGGCTGATGAGACAAGCCAACCCCACCCGTGGAGAGAGAAGCTGTGTCTTTGGCACAGTGCTATGAACTCTCAAGGGTTCAACGGTAAACAAAGATCAGTGTGAATCAATCTCTATCTGCCAAATGTCTACTATTGTTCCATCTTGATCCAGCTGAGAAGTGCAGCATCTGATCCAATGAAAACCAATTTAAAACAAACCAGACATTAGGTCACATCGCATCCATGGAGAGAACAGAAAAGCTAACAATTCAGGTACAACCATTCATCAAATAAAACAGTTAATCTAATATTTTAACAACTTCAAAGCTGAAAATAAAATCCATTTTGAAGTTGTTTTACTTTTAAATGTATAGCACCATCTATTTACATAATTAAAATGGTGGCAATTGGTCCAGAGAATTTTGCACCTCAGAAGCCTTTGTAGTGGTGAGAAAATGCCCATTGTGTAAAAATATCACGATTTATCGAACACCAAAACCATATGTCCTATTGACTAACCACCAACTTAATCAATAACAGTTACAAAACTTTCTATTCCAGAAGCATTTATGAAAGGCCAATAACACAAGTATTAGCCGCCACAAACTGAATTAATGCACTTTTTGAATATCCATTTAATTCCCTCACTCACCTGCTTGAAAAAAGGTTGTGAAATAAACAACAAAAAAAGTTAAAGTTCATTCACATCATCTTAAAAATGCTATCATGAATCAGAACAAAGAACACTACTGCACAGAAACAGGCCCTCAGGCCCACCAAGACTTTCTAATGACCTTTTGTCTCCACATGGTCTGTATCCCTCTATTCCCTGCCTATTCACGTATCTGTCATGATGCCTCTTATTGATATTGTATCCACTCCTAAAGAACATGCTGATTTCTGCTCCTTTACTGGATCAGGCTTCTCATGATCCTTCACAACTTAAAACACAGTGACCTGCTGCCTGTTCTATGCGTACATACGTGAATAATTTCTCTGCTTGCTATTTTGATGTTATGTAATATCAATTGGAAATATGTGCAGACCGCTGCATGTATGATTGTATCATATACATCTTTAACAGGAGTTCTCAGCTGGTGCAGTGTTTTCATCACATTCAGATTATTTGTACATAGCTATTAAGGAAATTTCAAACATTTCCTCTGCAATGCAGAAAAAGAGAGGCTAGAATCACACTTGGATTTTTTTTAATTTGAACAAAACACTAAGCTACTTAAACATTAAATATAACATTTACTTTTTGATTCAATTTTTATCAAAAAAATCAAAGGCAACATATTTCAAGGATTCCTTATCTTTACACATATACAAATATATTTTTATATATATATATATATATATATATATATATGTATGTTTATATGTATATATACAAAGCAAAATTTTACAAAGTTTGAAACTATGTACATGGTGAGGCCATATTAAAATTATTGCCAGTTTTCCAAGCCACCATATTTCATACACAAGTACGAACATTTAAGTCACATAACTTAATTAAAAAAACAAATAGATAAACCATGCTTTAAACAATACATTTAGTACTCTACCATTATTTTATTTTGAGAATAGTTTTCACCTATTCCCCAGAATTCTTATACTCTTCAGCTCATTCTTTTCAATGATTATCTTTTGTCCATAGACTAAATGAAATTGGTAATTAGTAGTCATTTCTCCCTGAAAACATCAATGATAATTTATCTTGCATCATTAGTTTACAGAGACAGTAAACAATCAAAAGGTCAAATTTATATAGCTTTCATTTGCAAAACATTTAACATTTTCTGAACTAACATATGCATTAGATGCAGACAAAGAATGATCAAAAGAAAGTGAAGATTACCTGGAATTCAGAAAAGCCACATCAAACTTATTCAGAAGGCAATGTTTTGCAAATTACACTGAATTGTTGTGCAGTACTGCCAACATATGTTAGTCAATGTGTAGTCTAATGGTACAATTTAAACCACATTTTGGAATGTAAATATGTCCACAGACATGCAATCAAATAACAAGTTTTAATATGGATAAATAATGAATATTTGCACATAACCGATACATTCATCTGGCAACACTGAGCATCCTCAGTTAGATGGATCCAACACAAGTAATGACTGTTTGCTCTCCAGCTGGTAAAATGGTCATCCGCCAATAATGTGAATTCGCATAAACTGTATTTTATGAAAATCAAATAGTTGCAATTAATTATAACATTTATTACAAACAACTCTACTCAGCGTTATAAATGCAAAATACTGTGGATGTTAGAAATTTGAATGTGCTGGAAGTGCGCAGAGGTCTGGCAACAATCATGGACAAAGAAAGATAATATTTCAAACTATGACTCTTCTTCAGAGCTTTATTCAGGTGATAGGATGTGGAATATGGTCTAATTGATGCAAATAACTTAGATGCATTCAAGGAGGAATACATGCGAGAAGAAAAAGAAATGCTCATTGGGTGCAAATGAATCAAAAGAAAGGTGGAGGCTTACACGGAGCTAAAAACATATTAACTGACTATTTCTGCATTGGAAATTATACCCAAGTATACAATCATTTCAGTAATTTGCACACAAGTTAAGGCAAACCTACTGTGGTGGTTTGAACCAAAGTGTATATATCCAACAGCAGCAAGAAAGAAAATTACTTAATGGAAGAAAAATTATATTTACATGGCAATGCCTTCTGTTTGGATTGGTGTGCTTAGGAGTGCCAGCAGCCAACATCATATAGGACAATGAAGACTGGCATAACTGCAAATAATTCAAATACATCTCAAGATGTATCTGTACACCTTCCTGGGATACTTGCTATTGTATACAGCTTCCATTTTTCTTGAGTGTAAACAACAAAGATGGTACAATCTGTTATTTGAAATGAAATGATTCTCTGTCAAAGAAAAAGCCATTTCACATCTCAATGCTGTCATTGCTTTAAAACCACACTGAAGGCAAAAAAAAAATCTGTCTTTAACATAAAAACAATTCACACGGTATTTGGTGTGAAGATGTAATGTTGCTGATTTAATGAAACAGGTCAAAGGCCATTTATTGTGGAAGAATTGAGACAGAGGGTAATATGCACAAGATTGTAACATTAAAAATATAGCTGAAAAGAATTTTGCTTGACAATTTTGTGTTTCTTTCTAGCTCTTATAACAATAAATGGTAAGTATGACAAAAGCAGAATCAGCTCACTAAGACTCACCCATCTATTTTATATTAATGGTTTTTAATTTTTCGCCTCAACAGTAAATGCTTATGAATAGACCAGTGAAGCAGACTGGGAGTTAATCATTTCTTTCAATGATCTGGTCATTTCAGCTACTCATAGTGTAGGATTCTGTGGTCTTGGCATTCTACTGCCCCCTGCTGATTTTTTGGTAGATTTCTGCTATTTGATCTCATCTGTAACAGCTACACCCACAGATCTCATTAGATCCATGCTCAGTGGGTGCCACAAGACGGAAACCCCACCTTTGCCGCATCTGCCACTTGCACGTTTTGAATGTTGGATATATGGCTAACTGCAAAGCCCAGATACCCAGTATTTAGACATCGGTGTGGAGAGGTCCGAGACAAAAACTGGCTAGGCCTTTTGCAACTCACTCCAAGTGCAGCTGTGCTTGGGCCCATTGGTGAAATATAAAATATTTAGGCAGGAAAATAGTTTTCATACAGGCAATTCTCAGCCATCTGTTTCTCCAACTGTGCTAAGCCCCTGAGATCTGCCACAGTAGCACTCCATACCCCCTCTGGTGCAATCTGGATCAGTACAGTCTATAGACCAGGGAAGGCAGAAATCACTGCATACAAGCTGCACCTCTACTGAGTTCTGAGGTGCAAAGGTACATGAGAGCATATTGTTATCTCTGTTAGCATTACTTACAGCTAAAGAATCATAAACAGACTAGAACAGAATGATTTAAAATAAAATGGTGTCTTACACATGTTACCCTATTTTCTGCCTGTAGCTTGTGAACTGGAAGAATTTAAGATAATTTGTCCTGTGATACAGAATATGAACAATAAAAGAGCACAAAAAGTAAAGCTGATTACCTACCAATATCTCCTTCTCCAAGGAGGACTAAAAAGGAGCTACATTGTCCTGCACATTTCTCAGAAGCGTTAATATGAAGTTTCAGATTACCTCCACCTACAAACAGCCAGCTATACCCGACCTGGAGCTGATGAGACTAGAACAGAATAGAGGAGGGATGTTAAGATCAGATGGTATAACATAACATTGATGCAAGTCATGTGCATCTTTCTTAAAGGAGTCACCTTTAGACGAGTTATTTTACTTCCCCAAAGCAGGAATTCCCTTAAACATACTACCAAATCTCTAAACCCACTTTGTTCACTCTGCTAAATTACTGAAACTTGGAAGCTACAAAGTTCAGTCCTGTTCGGCCTATATCCCAACAAATCTAAATACAATCAAGTCTTTAGTTCTAACTGGCCTGGAATTTCCTCAAATGTTGTAAATGATATAAATGGTAAGCAAAAATTTACACCAACCTTGCTCCAGGCAACTTATGTTATTTACTGGAAATCTAGTAGCATATGCTATAACCTAAAAACCAACATAAAACGGGTGGAAATCAGGGCCCGAGGAAAAGTTTGAACTTGCAGGATATTCATTGTTATAAGTATGAAAACCAAATTGAAGGTTTGAAGCCACCAAATCATCTCTTACATATATTAACCATATTTGTTTAAAGAAAATGCAAGCATGGAAGTTTTTCAATTTTTAATTAAACTTATTCGGAGGCTGTAAAAATGTAATGCAAGATCATGAAAAAAGTGTACATCTCACTGAAGAAAATAAAACAAAAATGCCTGAAATACAAGCTGTATTTAGAACTGGCATAAATGCAGGAAACTCCTGTTCCCCATTTTTTGTTGCACAGTGGTGGAGCTACGTTAATGAGAATTGCAGGATTTAAGTGCAAGTTTCACTTGGTGGTAACAAAAGATTAAGAAAATTCTAATATTTGCATTAAAAATGCTGTTGTTTTGGTGCATGCATTCAGAAAATTCCAGGCCATTCTTTTTTCAAGTATGATCAAAGGGCAAACATTGCTGGAAACAGTTCAAAATTTTATTTATTTCAAGTTATTTTCTTGTTGAAGGTAAAAGCTATAAAGGCAAGATGAATCCTACTGAACATATTAAGGGAAAGTAGCCTTCAGAGGAATACTTTGAGTGCTGTCTCATTCTCCAGATCCACCCCATCCCTGTTTAACAATGCAGACTTATAAACTTTTATGGAACACCTGCTTCCACAGTGCTTTGTACTTCCATTTCAGTAGTTTTTAAATTGTCTGTATTTGATATACAAGCACAGTTCGACAGTTTATCTAACCATGACTTCAGGCTTAAAATATTTCAACCTTAAATCTGCTGGGGTTACAACAGGCAAATGAGGGTTAAACATGGGACTTGTTAATCACTTCTTGCTAACCCCACCCCGAGTGCAAGATCAGTACCTTTTAATATTGTTTTTGTCTTTGATACAGTAAAAGTAATAGCAGACTTTACAAAGTTTTCTGGAACCAATACCTTATCTCTCTCTGTGTTGCATGGTCCTAACTGACTCTGTCTCTCAGTTCTTCCTCTCTCGTTTTTCCTCCCTTGAGCTGCATAACTAATTGAGATGCTTTTACTGAAGGGCCAGAGTAATATTTGTTTTTTTATTGAATAAACGGATTTCCATTTGAAGGAAATCTGACACATTGGTGCAGGACCAGTTGGGTGCAGCAGAGTGACATCTATGTGGACCATTGTACATGCGCAAAGTCATATTGAGCTGGCAGCAGACAAATGTTTTAAGTTAACCCTTGTATATAATGCTGATTAGTTTCACTGATTCTCTTGCATTGAATTTAATGAAATGCAAAAAAAGTAATCAACAATTCCTTTAAAATTAACTTAACTATCACATATAAACCAAAACTGCAAGCACATTCCTTACATTTAAAATTGAATGGTCTAATTGCAAATCTAGCTAGACAAATAGAATCACAGAATTATTACAGTGCAGTAGGAAGCCAGTCAGCTGACTCTTTGCTCTCTGGCTCATCGAGTGCAATTCCCCAGCCTTATCCTGCATAATCTTCCTTTCAGATAAAAAAAAACTAATTCCCCTTGGAATGCATCTATCGGATCTGCCTCCACCACACATACAGGCAATGCATTCCAGCACTTAACCACCAACTGTGTGAAAAAGGTTTTCCCTGGGTCAACTTTGTTGCTTTTGCCAATTTCTTTAAAATCTATTCGCTCTCATTTGCAATCTTTTCAAGAGTGGGGACAGTTTCTCCCCATCCACTTTGTCCAGAGCCTTGACGATTTTGAATACCTCTATCAAAACTCCTCTCAGCCTTCTCTTCTCCAAACAAAACACTTCTGATTTCACAATCTATCTTCACAACTGGATTTCCTCTCCCTGGAAACATTTTTGTGACTTTTTTCTGCATTTTTTCCAATGCCTTCATACCTTTCCTCAACTACACCATCCAACTGGAACACTGCATCCAGTTCTGAGGCTGAACTAATGCCTTACACAAATTCAACATACCCAACTCCCCGACGCCCCTTGTTCTTTTACACTGTGCCCCTAATAATGAAGCGTAGGATAATGTATGCTTTATTAAACACACTCTCAACCTGTCCTGCACCTTCAATGGCTTTTGTACATAAATACCTAGGTCCCGCTGCTCTTGCAGCTCCTTTATGTTCTTCCTTCCAAAAATTAATAACTTCACATTTCTCCACAATGAACTAAATCTGCCACCTGTCTGGGCACTTCACCAATTTGTCCATATCCTTTCGAAGTTGTACACTATTCTCCCCAAAGTTCACGATGCTTTCATTTCATCTGCAAATTCTAAATTTGTATATTTTAAGAAAATATGATTGCATCTACTCATTTAAAAAACTCATCCATGATTACGGATTTGGAAGAGACTAAAACATAGGAATAGGAGTATATCATTCAGTCTCTTGAGCCCATTCTGCCATTCAGTTATATTATGGTGAATCTGTACCTCAATTCCATTTGCCTGCTTTTGCTCCATATCTTGACACTCTTACCTCACAATTATTCTCAATCTTAAACACTGTCAAGCCATATTCCCTCCAACATGCAAAAAAAAGCTACCCAATTTCATTCCTAAATGGATAAGCATTAACTTTGAGTTCATGTTTCCTTGTTCTGTATTCCCTCAGCAGAAGTGAAAAAAATTCTGTTTCTGCCAGATCAAATCTCTTAAACACCTTGATCAGATCACTTGTCATCTTTCTAATCTCAAGGAAATGCAAGTGGAAACTGTGTTCACAGCTTAGCCCTTTTGTGTCCCAGAATCATAAACCGGTCCAAAGTCAATATGTACTTCCTCAGTTTAGCCAAAACTGAACGCAGTACTGAATCTGACCAACACACTGTTCAACTGAAGTATCACTTTTTCTCTCTGCATTCCAGCCGATTTGTGTTAAAAGCCAATATTCCAATACTTCCTGGGTACATTTTGTCCCTCCATTGTTGCTAGTGTTTCATTATTTAGAAAATAGACTGATTTAACATCTTGAGTGAAAAATGAATGATCTCATGCTAAACTTTATTTCCCGGTTTTGCCCACTCAGTCTGCGTATGTTCCTATGCAACCTCTTGCTCTTGTCTATATAATTAACTGTTCCTCCTAACATGCTGTCCTCTTCAAGCTTGACTGTAGAACACTATTTATTCAAAGTCATGGTAAAAAAAATGTTGAAGATCCCTGGTAAAACATCACTATTCATATCCAACCAGAATATATTCTCTGTTCCCTAATACATTTCTAAACTACTTCACTGTTAACTTTGATATCCCTTGAAATATTATTTACACACTCTTTTTTCATCTCAATATTTTATAGTCCTGCCAGTCCATTGAATTTCTACTTCATGTAAGTCTTTTCAGATACCATCTCTTATTTCATTCGTTGGTCTAATTGCACAATGGGAGGGTTTGCCATTTGGAGGTGTGTATTGGTTTAGTACTGTACCAAATACTTGTCACTTTCCATCTTTTGTTTGGAGGTTTACCCATTAGAAGTTCAGCCTGAGCTACTGCAGTCAAGTTACTTCGAAGTTTGACCTCCTTAGATTTAAAACCTTTGTTTGTGACTCTTCGTTCACCTTTAGTTTATTATGCTTGTTGTTTACAAGACTGATGAAAACATTAATTAATCATTATAGAAGTAAATGTAACAGAAGAGTTTCTTCTTAGGTGGCGATGAGCAAAGCAAAAATGTGATTGAATATTATAAATTAAGAATGCTTCAAGTAGCTGTTTTACAAAAAGAATTGATAATTGAGGTTTTTGTTTATTATACAGCCATGATACACAAATCTTATTTTAATTTTCCTTACCAGGAGTTGGAATGGAGAACCATGAATAGGTGCTATTAAACATTTCTTCAGGGATACTTTATTCTCAAAAGGCAGCATACTTGAATTGGGAAAAAGTGTTCGAAGAATATGCATTCCATTTATACGTTGCTTTCTCCTAATTATTATAGAGAGAAAAGATTACATTTGGTTATTGTTCATATATAGAGGATAAGATGTCATTTATACTTGTGCATAATAAAAAATAGTTAGAGTGTCTGACAAAAAGCAACAGTAGTAACAAACATTTCAATAATGACCAGTTATAATTTAGGATTAGCCAATATGCAGAAGCCTGAGAAAGATCTTTTACACCATGAAATCATAGTTTCAAACAGTCTAAGCTTCCACTGAGGTTTGAAAACTCATTCTTTCACAACACTCAAATCTAATTCATACTTCTCCCTCCCCTACCAGTGTGTTACCAGAGGTGACTGCCATACAACAAATAAGAATTTAACAAAATCAACAATTAAAAAAATTGAATCATTTGACTTCTGTATATTACTTCCGAGCTGAAGACAGCAATATGGTGCTAAAATTTAATGCCTCGATTAGCATGACTTGTGCGCAAATAGCCTTACTAGTATCACATGATGAGGAATGAGGAATTTGCATGTCAATAAAATGCTACGTGGATTGACCAGGGATTTCAGTTGCTTTTCTATTCACCTAATTTTATAGCAAATATTTCTTTACATGGGACTTATTTTAATTAGCTACCTGAGAGTGCATAATAGCTCCAATGTCTATTCTTATGCTATTATGAACTTTACTACCTACTTGCTACAGAGCCTCTCACATTAAATTCAGGTGCATGGTACACAAATTCCCACTCTAAATTATGCATTTGTCACATGGCCTTAAACATGCTGATCTTGATGCCACATCTGTAGAAATAGCAGTCAAAATGTTAAGTAGAATTAGAAAAGATGATGCAATTTAGATCCCAGTAAAATTTAAAACTAGGGCCAAATAAGAAATTTAGGCATGTGAAAATGCAGTCTCATTTTTAAGTCGTTGCTCAGTTCTTATTTATTACTGAATGAACCTGTGGCACAGACATTACTGATTTCATTTGTTTTGTTCTAATCACGCAACTTTAAAAGGTCAATATTGCAAACTGTAAACATGGTAGTTTTGTGATCACTTATTGGAAATGTACTGCGCCTGTCCAATAAATATCAGCAATTTTATTCAAGTCCTTTTTACTTATAATGAAACATAAATGATGCAAACTGTTTGCTTTCAACATTATTTTTTAACGAAGATAAGGATGAGGAAAGACAGATTTTTTTTAAACACTTTGGAATTATAAATATAAGTTTAACAATAACTGAGGTTTTAACAGGTGTGTAATTAGTTTGTAGCACATTTACTCTGCCGCTTGCACAGAAACATGGCTTGCTATTTCAAAGAAAATCACTATAAATGCTATTCAACTAATGCTTTATATATGCCCTCTAGCTTTTTCCATTTTTTTAAAGCAGAGCGAAGCATTCTATAATTTATCTAGGCGTTGCTGATGCATGATGTTGATAATTCTGCAACTGTCACCCACCCAATTCAAATTAGTACATTTAAATCACACTATTGTCACTGTTTGATGTTGCTTAAAACTTCAGTTTTGGAAAATAATAGCAAGCAAAAAAATTCAATGAGCCATTTGGGTGCTTTGACCGCTTAATGAATAAACCTGGACAGATTAATTGCAAAACAATTTCAAAATGAAAATTCACAGGAACAGGTAACAACGTTTACAGCATGATTACACAAGGTTTTGTAAATAAATACTGTACTGCTAAATTTTAAAACTTTTTTCTTCAGGATGTTCTTTTGCTAATTATATCTCTTAATTTCAATAGACTCCTTGCAATGTTTAGTGACCACACGTAACTAAATATTTGCAACAATAACCATTGAGCCTCCCTCAACTAATTGCTGGTTTTTGAGAACAATCAAATAAAATTAAATACTTCTAATTTGATTAATTTCAGTCAAGGATATAACTCGACTCAATTACAGCCATGCCTTAATGGCAGGTTAAAGAATATGATTTGTTGGTTTGGGGGCATGGAAGAGAACTAGCAAACAGAATGATAAAAGCAACAAAATGAATAGAATTCTTCGACTAGCGAGATTTAGTTAGAAAAATTATAATAAGTGGAATTATTATATTCAATCTCACCAGTGAACAATTACGTTGGATTCTTCCTCTGGAAAGAGATAAGAGTTTTTATTGACTTCATTTTCAGTATCACCTTCAACCTCAGTATATACATCCATGGCCTCCTTATATTCTGAATATAAGCGTTTCAAATCCTCATATGACAGTGACACAGTTGATCCACTCTGCAGGAGGAGATTGAACAAATCAATGGAATGTTGTTATTTGCATCACATTTACAAATATTATGCAGTTATTAATAGAATGCACACTGCATATCCAAGTGTACTCGACTGGACTTAGGTAATGGCACAAGGAATCCTAAACTTACCGTACAGTTTTGTGTTGGTGCAATTTGTAGTTTATAGCATTAAAATCACAGGAACATAAAATAACACTGTACAGCAATCAAAGTATGTGCATGCCCAATAATTATGTTCAACATAGTATCTTACCAAGTTTTCTATGTAAACAAATTGCTCAAATTTCTGTTACCTGTATCATCTGATATAAAGAATCAATGTTTTTAAGTGATACCCTAATAAATATATTTTATTCCACTTTTACTTGCCAATTCTCTTTCCTGCGGACATTAAAGTTTATGGTGCTAGGGTTGTAATATACCTTTTATCAAAAGGCTATTTGACCACAGAGACCAAGGCATCAATGCCCAATTTAGTCCTTGTCTACTACAGAATGTACACTTCTAGGAGGAGCCATAATAATAATCGGAAACAGAATCCTTACTGATATTCCCCTACCTAACTTACTGGTGCTAAGGCTAACTGTAGTGCTACAGATACTGTGGAAACATGACTCTGATATTCCCTGGATAAGCCTGCTGAGTTACTTGGAAAAGCCACCAATACAATGTCCTCAAAATCATAACGATAGACTTTTCACACACTACAAAACCAATATGCAATCTAGCAGTGTAAACTATATATCCCGTGCAACACCCTTACAATGACCACAGTGTCGGCATGAGGTACCCATTCTCTACCCTACCCACATTGTACAATTTCACAAAAGACATCCCTGCATTTGCTTTCATCACTATCACTTTCTCCTTGTCCAAACAGTTGAACATTTTCCATAAGCTGACCAAATCTCATGAGCCAAAACCTGCACTTGTACATGCTTTCACTGTGTAAAGGAAAATAATTTTACACAGTCAGATTATTTCACAGGTTACTCTATTTTCCAATAACCATTTTACAGTAAGACCTCTCTTACAGAAATTTGAGCATCACAAAATAACTACAATTTTACCCTTTTCTGTGATTTTTCAATAAACATTTCTCCAGAAACAGATCTAGCAAAACACAATGGGTAATAAAGAAGATGGTGCAGAACTGAGACTGAAAAATAAAACCAACACTTCAGCCTAACATAATTGCTCACCTTGATTACAACCGGTTGCACTATTCGATGATTATATTTGGAAACATGTTTCATGTCACTCACTGTTCCAACAGCGGTTAAGGCAGCACATTCTGTGCAGTTGGGTATTAGCTGCTCACACCCAGAACATTCCCACTCATGAAAAGCTGCAAGAAACAACAACTTTAGTTGTAAAAATACAATGTATGTCATGAGTGTTAAATATGTAGAATCAAGATGTGACTGTGCACAAATAATTGCACTTTACTATTCATCTATAGCTTCGGCTGCTTTACCATCAAGCTACAGCATCCTGAGTGATCTTTGTTTTTTCAATCTCAAGAATTGCAATACCTACGGTATACTTCCTTTCACTGTTCCATTTCCCTCAACTGAGCTAGAAGTACCATAATATGCTCTGCTAACCTGTGCTCCTGTGATCTTTTGTATTGTTCCTTTCCCTAATTCCTTTCGCACCTCTATCATTTATTAAAAGTGAACAAAAGTCATCAGCCCAGATCCTTGGAGCACACCATTAAGCTACATCTAGCCAAGCTGAAAACCACCCCTCCACCTTGTGCCCCCCACTCCCCCCATTCTGTTCATCTCCCAGCCAAGAATTCTTGTGACTATATTCTCTTTAATGCTATGACCCAATTTTATAACAAATCTCTAGAGTGGCACCTTATCTCCACTTTGCAAAATTCAATTTCTATAATATCCATCCATCACTGCCTTTACTAAAATATGATTGTCAAAAAGATTTCACTTCATCAATCAAGTATGACTAAACACGAATGAACAACAAACCTGTAAAAATGTTTGACAAATCTGTGGCTTTTCCAAATTTTCACACATTTCATCCTACTTCATAGACTTCAGCCATCTGCCCACAATAAAGGCAAAATTAACCAGCTTATAATTACCTGGCTTGTCTTTGCCCTTTTCTGAATAGGCACTTGACCTACCACCCTCTGGATCATCAAGAACAACTACCATCTTGCTTTTTTTTTGGGGGGGGGTATTGAGGCTGGTAGTGTATAGTTAGTGTCTATTTTATCATTTGCCCATTCTCCTTTAGTGCTCTGGAATGCATGGCATTTGGACCTAATGACTGTTCTCTTTTTAATTTTACTAAATATCAGGTAAGATTGAATACTCATAACAGTAGAGTCTCTTCCAAATCTTCACCAGGTATCATAATATTTGTATTTTTAACTGCCTTTATAAAATCTGATATGAAATATTTAAACAAAACCATCCCTTTGCCCCCAAAACAAGACAGTCTTCCTCATGAATACTTATGGCTGAATGCTGATATAGTGGTAACGTTATTGGCTGGCATTGCAGAGACTGAGGCAAATGTCCGAAGGACATGGATTCAAATCCCACCACTGCAATTAGTGGAATTTAAATTCAATAAATAAATTTAATTGTTTAATAAAAAAGTTTGTGAAACTTTCACTGTAAGGAACCATCTGGTTCATTAAAATTGTAAAGGGAAGGAAATCTGCCATTCTTACCAGATTCACAGCAATGTGATTGACTCTTCACTACCTTCTGAAATGGCCTAACAAGCCACTCAGTTGCATCAAACTGCTACAGCCAAATCAAAATGGAATACAACAAGATAGACCACCTGTCAGAGATTAGGCACCAGAAATGATACTGACACCCCCTGTCAAACAAGCAAAAATCCCCCTTAGTAACATATTGCACCAACATTGGGAGAGCTGTCCCACAGACTAGTCAAGCAACATCTTTAGGTAAGCATAGTCACCAACTTACATTTTACAGCCAATGCTCCAGACACCACTATCACAATACACAGAAGAGACAGTGGCACAGTGATGTCTAGTCAGGAGGAAGCTCCCCTGCAGGACCTCAACACTGATTTCGGACCTAATGAAGTCTCATGGCAACAGGTCAAATTTGGGGCAAGGAGATCTTATATTGATCACTATGTCGTACTCTCTTTCAGCTATGCATTAGCATTCCTCCATAGAGTATTGAAAACCACTTGAAAGAAGCATTGATTGTGGCAAAGTGATGAGGGAACCAACAAGGAGGCAAAACTGTACCGGACCTGGTCCTCACCAATTGAATGGCCACAGATGTATTTGTCCACGACAACATAGGTAGGAATGATCACCACACAATGAATATAAAGTGCTGTCTCTGCAAGCATACTTCACTGAACACACCTTCTATGTTAACTGGGATAAACTTAAAACAGTTCCAAAATCTCAATATTGTGAACCATGAGGCTATGTGGGCCATCAGCAGCAGAGGTATATTCAATCACAATCTGTAGGAATAACAGATGTGTTGAGTATAGGGCTAACGGGAAGACTTTGAATAGTGTGGAGGAGCAGAGGGATCTAGGTGTATGTGTACATAGATCCCTGAAAGTTGGGAATCAAGTAGATAAGGTTGTTAAGAAGGCATACAGTGTCTTGGCGTTTATTGGTAGGGGGATTGAATTTAGGAGTCGTAGCGTTATGTTGCAACTGTACACAACTCTGGTGCGGCCGCACTTGGAGTACTGTGTGCAGTTCTGGTCCCCACATTACAGGAAGGATGTGGAGGCTTTGGAGAGGGTGCAGAAGAGGTTTACCAGGATGTTGCCTGGTGTGGAGGGGAGATCCTATGAGGAGAGGCTGAGGGATTTGGGGTTGTTTTCGCTGGAAAGAAGGCGGCTAAGAGGGGATCTTATTGAAACATATAAGATGATTAGAGGTTTAGATAGGGTGGATAGTGATAGCCTTTTTCCTCTGATGGAAAAATCTAGCACGAGGGGGCATGGCTTTAAACTAAGGGGGGGTAGTTATAGGACAGATGTCAGGGGTAGGTTCTTTACCCAGAGGGTGGTGAGGGATTGGAATGCCCTGCCTGCTGCAGTTGTAAATGCGCCTAGTTTGGGGGCGTTTAAGAGGTCTGTGGACAGGTTTATGGACGAAAAGGGATTGGTTTAGGTTAGTGGGTCATTGTTGTTGTTTTTTTTTAAACTGGTCGGCGCAACATCGTGGGCCGAAGGGCCTGTTCTGCGCTGTAATGTTCTATGTTCTATGTAACCTCATCCCCTTTAACATTCCTCGTTGTTATTACCGTCAAGGGATCAATCCTGGTTGAAAGAAAAGTGCAGGAGCGCACTGGGCATAGCTAAAACTGAAGACCGGAAATCTCCGATCTTGTAAGAAAATGGAGAAATTTAACATTCAGCCAAAACACCATTAACTGCTGGGGCCACAGGATCCCAGCTACATGCGGGTTTTGAGAATTGCAGCCAAAGTGCCAACCTAGTGAAGCTATAACACAGGATTATACATGTGAGACAGCAGAACTTGCATCCAATAGACAAGTCAAAGCAATTTTCCAACCAATGAGTCAGATCAAAGCTATGCTGTCTTGCCATATTGAATCATGAGGGCAATGGACAAAAAAAAATTATCAACTGGAGGATGCTCCACCAATATCCCCATCCTCAATGACAGGGGAGTCCAGCACATCACATCTGTAGCGGGTAAATTGTTGGAAGGTATTTTGAGAGACAGGATCTACAGGCATTTAGAGATGAAAATACTGATTAGGGACAGTTAGCATGGCTTTGTGAGTGGAAAATCATGTTTCACAAATTTGAGTTTTCTGAAGGAGTAACCAAGAAGGTAGATGAGGGCAGTGCAGTTGATGTTGTCTATATGGACTTTAGCAAGGCTTTTGACAAGGTACCGCATGGTAGGTTGTTGCATAACGTTAAATCTCATGGGATCCAGGGTGAGGTATCTAAATGGATACAAAATTGGTTTCTTGACAAAAGCCAGAGGGTAGGTGTAAATGGTTGTTTTCAAACTGGAGGCCTGTGACCAGCAGTGTGCCTCAGGGATCAAAAGTGGGTCCACTATTATTTGTCATTTAAATTAATGATTTGGGTGCAAATATAGGAGGCATAGTTAGTAAATTTGCAGATGACACTAAGATTGGCGGTATAGTGGACAGTGAAGAAAGTTATCTCTAATTGCAATGGGATCTTGATCAATTGGGCCAGTGGGCTGATGAATGGCAGATGGAGTTTAATTTAGACAAATGTGAGGTGATGCATTTTGAGAGATTGAACCAGGACAGGACTTACTCAGATAATGATAGGCCACTGGGGAGAGTTACAGAACAAAGAAATCTAGGGGTACATGTTCATAGCTCCTTGAAAGCAGAGTCACAAGTGGACAGGGTAATGAAGAAGGCGTTCAGCATGCTTGATTTCATCGGTCAGAATACTGCATACGTGAGTTGGAATGTTTTGTTGAAATTGTACAAGACATTGGTAAGGCCACACTTGGAATACTATATGCAATTCTGGTCACCCTATTATAGAAAAGATATTATTAAGCTAGAGAGAGTGCAGAAAAGATTTACTAGGTTGCCACCAGGACTTGATGGATTGAGTTATAAGGAGAGGCTGGATAGACTGGGACTTTTTTCTTTGGAGCACTGGAGGCTGAGAGGTGACCTTATTGAGGTCTATAAAATAATGAGGGGCACAGGTCAACTAGATAGGCAATATCTTTTCCAAAAGATAGGGGAGTCTAAAACTGAAGGGCATAGGTTTAAGGTGCGAGAGGAGAGACACAGAAGTATCCAGAGGAGCAATTCTTTCACACAGAGGGTGGTCAGTGTCAGGAACAAGCTGCCAGAGGTAGTATTAGAGGCAAGCACAATTTTGTCTTTTTTAAAAAGCATTCATATAGTCACATGGGTATGATGTGTATAGAGGGATATGGGCCAAAGGTGGGCAACTGGGATTAGTTTAGGGGTTTAAATAAAAGGGCTGCGTGGACAAGTTGGGCCGAAGGGCCTGTTTCCATGCTGTAAACCTCTATGACTCTATGACATCAGTACAAAAGATAAGGCTGCAGCATTTGCAATAATCTTCAACCAGAAGTGCCGAACAAAATGATTCATTTTGGCCTCCCCGAGGTTCCCAGCATCATGAACACCGATCTTCAGCCAATCAATTTACTTCACATGAAATCAAGAAATGACTGAGGACATTGGATGTTGCAAAGAATATGAGCCTTGACATATCCAACAATAGTACTGAAGACTTCTGCTCCAGAAATAGCCACACCTCTAGCCAGGCTGTTCCAACACATATACAACCCTGGCATCTACCAACAATATGGAATGTGGAAAATTGGCCAGATTATGCCCCGTCACCAAAAAAAAGGGACAAATCCAATCCAGTCAATTACCTCTTCTTCAGCCTCCTCTCAATCATCAAAATGATGGAAGCTAGCATCGACAGTCTATCAAGGGGCACTTACTCAGTAACACCTGTTCCATGATGCTCATCTTTGGTTGTACCAAGGCCACTCAGTTCTGACTTCATTATTTGGTCCAAATAAAGACAAAAAAGCTGATTTCCAGAGAGGAAATTAGCACAGCTGCTAATAAGGCAACATTTGACAGAGTGTGGCATCAAAGAACTCTGGCAAAATTGAAGTCAATGGCTATCAGGAGAGGACTCTCCAATGGCTAGACTTGTAATGAGCAGAAAGGACGATGGTTGTAGTTGTTAGAATCAATCATCTCAGTCCAAGGTCATGGCTGCAGGAATTCCTAGGTCCAACCATTTCAACTTCTTCATCAGTCAACTCCCGAGATATTGAGGCAGCCCCTGTCCCTATGTAGCATAGACTACACTCAAGCTTGGGGCTGAAAAATGACAAGTAACATTTGTGCCACAAGTTCTAGGTAACAACCATCTTCAACAAGAGCAAATCTAATCATCTTCCCTTCCCAACCGGTGGCATTATCATCACCACATGCCTGGGAGGATTACCATTGACCAGAAACTGAACTGAACTGGACAGGTGATATAAATACTGCGGCTATAAGAGCAGGTCAGAGACTGGGAATTTTGAGGCAAGTAACCCATTTTTCAACTCCAAAACTTTGAGGATCTACAAGTCAGGAAAGTCTCCAAATATTAGCCTTTCCAGCGACACCCACACCCCACAAAATAAACCAATCCTTTATTTGCTGATTTTGCTTAATACTTACTCATAAAAGCTTGTGATGTTTCACTTGACCTTTTGTTTTATTTAATATTCTCTGCTTACTTTCTGTACCTTATAAAATTTACATTTTCTCCATACAGTTATGTCCACTTTCAACATGAAAGGGCAGTAATTAGATTCTCTCTTGCTGGAGATGGTTGTTGCCTAGCACTTGTGGCGCAACTGTTAATTGCCACTTTTCAGCCCTAGCTTGAATGTAGACTATGTTGCATAGAGACACAGACTGCCTCAATGTCTCGAGAGTTGACTGGTGCTGAACAGCATGCAATCATTAACTTCCAACATCTATATTTACTCCATTCTCTTTATTGATCCATAAAACTGCCTTTGATGCACGCTTTTCACTAATAGTGAGAATGTATCGGATTTACTCTTAAATATCCCTCACCACTGGTACAGTGTGATCTGCTGAGAGTGAGTGCATATGAGAAATAATGAATGCAACAAAGTGAAAGAACATGCATGAAACATAAAGGTGAGAGACACAAAGAGAGATTGCGAGTTTGTGTAAATATACTGTAAATAAATTAGGTGAGAAGCAAACAAGCATTTTTTTCTATCCATGCAGACAAATTAACATTCAAAAACAAAATAGATAAAATGTGTTGCAGTCCACTGTACTAGGATTTTTTAGAAGACGAATGTTAAATGTTAGCAATGAAAACAGGCAACACCCATTCACTTGCCACATATGTAGCAATAAAAAAGTTTTCCTGTGGGACATCAATTTTGCTAGTATAACAAGAACTGGCTCCACTTTAAATTCTTGTTTGCTGACACGATCTTTGACCAATGTTTCAGTTCAGCCAGATAACCGTTCTGCTAAAAAGATCAAATGTAATTTTGAAATATACTTTGGCTCTACAACTCAAAATCACTATTTATACAGAGGATAATACTGGAGAAAATGGTAAAATTATACTAAGGCACAGAAAAAAAATGAATTCTGAAAGAAAATGTTGAGCCTTCTAAAAATTTAAAACAAAATTTAATAATCTTTTCAACTGTTTTCTTTGGCAAAAGGTTGCTGATTTTCATTTTGGGAAGGAGGTTGCAATGGGAAAAGAGAGGAAGGAAACAGCGAATAAGTCTGGGAACGCCACTAGGTTACAATGGCAAGAGTGCAATAAATAGAACGAGGGTCAGTTCAGCAAGTAACCTACAAAGTAGCTGTGTCAGTGGGTGACAAAGGGAAATGATCTCAGCTGGGAAGAGAGGCCTCAAAGCACAAAGTTAGGATAGCAATGGCATTACTGTGCCTTACGTGTCAGAACATCAACCATCCCAGGATTGGGCAAGTGCCAGAAGATTGGAAAACGGCTAATGTTACGCCGCTGTTTAAAAAGGGTAGCAGGCAAAAGGCAGGGAATTATAGGCCAGTTAGTTTAACATCTGTTGTAGGAAAAATGCTTGAATCCGTCATCAAAGAAGAAATAGCAAGGCACCTTGAGAAGAATTGTTTGATAGAGCAGACGCAGCACGGATCCGTTAAGGAGAAGTCGTGTCTGACGAATTTATTGGAATTCTATGAGGACGTGTCCAGTGCGGTGGACGGAGGGGAACCGGTGGATGTGGTGTTTCTTGATTTTCAGAAGGCGTTTGATAAGGTGCCGCACAAAAGGTTGTTGCAGAAGGTTAGGGGGCATGGAGTTGGGGGTAAGATGTTAGCGTGGATAGAGGATTGGCTGTCAAATAGGAGGCAGAGAGCAGGTGTCAATGGGTGCTATTCGGATTGGCGGTTGGTGACTAGTGGAGTGCCCCAGGGATCGGTGCTGGGGCCTCAGTTGTTTACCATTTATATAGATGATCTGGAGGAGGGAGCTGAGTGTAGGGTGTCGAAATTTGCTGATGCCACAAAGATAAGTGGAAAAGCAAATTGTGCGGAGGGTGTAGAAAGTCTGCAGAGGGATCTAGATAGGCTGAGTGAGTGGGTGAGGACCTGGCAGATGGAATACAATGTTGGCAAGTGTGAGGTTATCCATTTTGGCAGGAATAATAGTAGGAGGGACTACTATTTAAAGGACAAAAAGCTGCAGCATGCTTCGGTGCAGAGGGACCTGGGGGTCCTCGTGCATGAGTCGCAAAAACCCAGCCTACAGGTGCAGCAGGTGATCAGGAAGGCAAATGGGTTGCTAGCCTTCATAGCGAGGGGGATTGAATATAAAAGTAGGGAGGTCTTGCTACAACTGTACAGGGCACCGGTGAGGCCGCAGCTGGAGTACTGTGTGCAGTTTTGGTCGCCGCACTTGCGCAAGGATATTTTGGCCTTGGAGGGACTGCAGAGGAGGTTCACTAGGCTGATACCGGAGTTGAGGGGGTTGAACTATGAAGAGAGGCTGAATAGACTGGGCTTGTACTCGGAGTTTAGAAGGATGAGGGGGGATCTTATTGAGACGTATAAGATGATGAAGGGGATGGATAGGGTAGAGGTTGAGAGGTTCTTCCTGCTCAGAAAGGACAGCAGGACTGGAGCGCACAGGCTCAAGATAAGGGGGGGGGCAGTTTAGAACGGAGTTGAGGAGGAACTTCTTCACTCAAAGGGTGGTGAATCTCTGGAATTCTCTGCCCGTTGAAGTGGTGGAGGCTACCTCGCTAAATATATTTAAGACGCGGGTAGATAGGTTTTTGGTAGGCAAGGGGATTAAGGGTTATGGGGAGAAAGTGGGAAAGTGGAACTGAGCCACTTCAAATCAGCCATGATCTTATTGAATGGCGGGGCAGGCTCAAGGGGCTAGATGGCCTACTCCTGCTCCTATTTCTTATGTTCTTATGGTCCACTAAAAGAGTAGCAACAGAATTCCAATTCACAGCCTTTAAAAAATAGTGTAAATAAACAATGTATTGGACATGAGGGTCATCGAGGCCACTGGGAGAAGGCACTGAGGCAGTAACAAGTTTAATCAAAACTAAGTGATCAAAATATTTACATTATAGTATATGAAATTCAATTAGTCCTCGTGTCTAGTCAGTTCCATTACAGCTAAATTAATGCTGCAAAATCAACCATGAAAGTTGGCATGGCAGTGAATGCTTATCCAGCTATTGTTTTGGGAGCTGTTACATGACATTGAATATTGGTAAGTGACATTGCCACCTGCAGGTTTAACATGTATCGCACAGGATTCAGAGACCCACTCAATTTTGTAACAATAGATCCTGCTTCCACCACAGTTTTTTTTAATTCATTCATGGGACATGAACGTTGCTGGCTAATCAGCATTTATTGCCCATTCCTAGTTACCCATGAAAAAGTAGTCGACGAGCTGCCGTCTTCAATCGCTGCAGTACACGTATTGTGGGTTGATCCACAATGGCATTAGGGAGAGAATTTCAGGATTTTGACCCAACCCACTGTGAAAGAATGGCGATATATTTGCAAGTCAGGACGGTGAATGACTAAGAGGGGAACTTGTAAGTGGGCATGTTTCCATGTATCTGCTGCCCTTGTCCTTCTAAATGGAAGTAGTCGGTTTGAAAGGTGGAGCCCAAGAATCTTTGGTGAATTTCTGAGTGCAACTTACAGGTACTGCATTTCATCTCTTAACACTAGAAAAACAAAAAGCCTACCACTGTATAACGACTGCCTTAAATTTACATCCTTCAACTGCGGACTCATTGACCAATCCTAATAGTCACAACTGCTTTACTTTATCTTTCAAATTTGGAAATCTCAATGATAATCGCCTCTCAACCTTTTTATTTCCAGGAAAAGAGCCCCAGTTTCTTTAATGTTTTCTCATTATCAATGCTACTCAACCTATCATCCCGAATCTCTTCCAAATCCTCTCCAGCACTCTATTATCCTTAGGAATATGAGGCACCTAACACCCAACACAATATTGTAACAATGACATAGCCAATGATCTGAATAGCTTAGCTTTACGTTTCATTGCTTTTGTACTCCATGATCCTATTTATAAAATCTGGCATCCAACTTTCTGAGGCATCATTATTTTTAAAATATAATTTCATTGTTTTCATTTAATAGGGACCAACAGGTTCCATCCTCCACATCAAAAAGCAATAAAAATGACAAAAAGACTAATCTCCTCCAGCAAGGAAATAAAATATAGTCAATTCAGAGAATTCAAGCTGCAAACGGGAAAAATATGTTGTCAAAACCTTTACACTCAAAGGCCTATATATTTGCTTGTGTTCACTTACTACTTTGTCCTGCAAAAAATGATCAAATCAAAATCTCTACAGATCATTTCTAAGGAACTTGTTAACTACTCAATGTGGCTCAACAATTGTTTCAGGCTTAGTACTCTTGCACACTCAAGAGCGTAAATCACATGGAAGACAACATATAAAGGGCAGTTGGTTGGAAGCAGTCAAATGTTAAATTTTAAAAGTTGTTAATACCATCAAAAGATGCTAACGAACTATAGAAGTAATTTAAGTAATTACCAAAACTATGACCCAATACACCTCCTTATTGTTCTGGGTTTCCAAACCAAAAACTTGCCCAGGTTTCAATTTCCACTTCAACAAGAAGATCACAAATACTTTGCTCTCAGTCATCATGCAGAATAGGATCAAAGGGCTAAATGGACAACTCCTGCTCCTATGTTACAATTGAATAGGATTATATAAAAGTCTACACTTTAATACAAGGACATGTCATTCATTACAGATTAAAGTTCCAAATTCCAAGGTTGAAGACCACCTGCAGCTGCACTGAAGATGGAAAGTAATGAGAAGCTCATTGCTGTCTCACTCATGTGTGACTCACTGCTTCAACTGGGGTACATCACATTTTAATTTCCAGATGTCATGTTCAAACCCTAGGGACCCAAAGTGGATTGTTATATTAATCAAGGGTGGAAACAATAACTCAGTTTGAGAGCAAGGCTCAATCCAAACCAAGCAGACATTTGACAATGTGTTATGAATTTATTTACAGACTTGTGCCCACAGTTCACCACTAAAATGCAATGCAACTTTAAAAATGAGATTCCTCTGTTTCCTGTACTAAATGTTATTGATGCATTGACATTAAAAGCAAACTTGCATGATCTCTGCCAAGAACTTACTATAAGTGTGCTTTTTGTTATTGTTTGGTAAGACAAATGTAATAGTCACATGTACACAAGAAAGCCTGAATGTTAGCCAGGAGATTGAGAGACACATGCTCTTCAAATAAAGGATTTGTTAAATCCACAAAAGGAAGTGAGGGAGGCCTTGGGTTAATGTTAAATTTGAATGACAGAATCTCCACTAATGCAACTGCTTCAGCATTATACTCTAGTCTCAGCTAAAGTTAATTTGGAGGGACGCTGAAGCTAACAAATCCCTTGTGAAGTTGTACATAGTTAAGTCAAAGGTTCTGATGAAAGGTCACTGACCTGAAATGTTAACTTTGCACAGTTCTTTTCCAAATAACGTAATATTTACAAACACAAGGCTTGAAACTTGTGTCTGTGGCATGGCGGCATAGTGGTTAGCACTGCTGCCTCACAACGCCACGGACCTGGGTTCAATTCTGGCCTTGGGTGACTGTGTGGAGTTTACACATTCTTCCCATGTCAACTTGGGTTTCTTCCGAGTGCACTGGTTTTCTCCCACAGTTCAAAGATATGCAGATTAGGTTGATTGGCTATGCTGAATCATCCCTTAGCGTCAGGGGGATTAGGACTTTAAATATGTGGAGTTATGGGGATGGGACCTGGGTGGGATTGTTTGCACACTTGACGTGCCAAATGGCCTTCTTCTGTACTGATTATATCATTCTACGAAACTTGAAAGCCAACATATGGCACTGGAAAGGGAGGAAATTATACCAGACTGGCTGAGTTTTTGGCAGAAATGAACATTTGCCTATAGGCCTTTTAAGAGTACACTCTGTCTGTATAGCGTGCAAGAAACAATACTTTATTTATTAAATCAAATAAAAAAACTTGTATTTCCAATCTTCTCAATTTGGCTCCAAGGGGTTAAGTTAGTTAAGAAATAAAATCATAAAGAGCCTCTGATTCACCATTAGAATTCCTTCAAAAGCAAGCACATTTAAGGCTTACACAGTTGTGATTTGAAGGGTTGCTGAGTTAAACATGTTTCATTGATGCTGTTTAAGTGAGTTGCAGGAGTAGTGAACAACAAAACACTCCCTGCTTCACGAAGGGTCATGAAGTTGGAATAGTCACATTCACCTTGGACTTGTGATAAATTTATTCAATGCTGAAAGTTCAATTAAACTGAAAACGATATATTGCCTGCTCACAGTTGTAAGGATGGGACCAAACTCGAGCCTTTTGACTGGTAGATCAAACAGTAGGAACCTAAACTGACAGCCCCAAGTAGGAAACGCTCTAAGACAGGGATCAGAATCTCTCTCAGTCATAAAGCTGTCTGCAATTTCAGCAGTTTTTAAAAATGGGCTGTTTGTATTTTGAAGCTCGAACCAGCTTTGGAGTAGGATGTGGCTGAGGAGCAAACTGCTGCTGCCCTTGCATCAAGGTAGGCCTGCATAAGCAACTCCAAGACTGTTGAGAAGGCAGGCAGATAGAAACTGTTGAGCAAGGCAAAGATTCCAGGGAGCAGGAATGATCTTCAAAGTCTTTGAAATTCCCTTCAAAGCAGTACAAGAACACTCTGAGAAGTCCAGAGAGCAAAACCCTTTCACTTAGATGAAGTAGCAGCTGTCAAGTGTCAATATTTAAAAGACGTTCCAGTCTGTCAAGTAATTAGTACTTGACTATCCTTTTTGCCCAGTTTTACTAGGCAAGTTCCACGGAACCTGGAAAACCTGTGTGCTGACAGTTAAAGACAGAATCCAGAGTTAAAAATGCACCTAATTGTCTTTACCACATTGTAATAGCCAACCCACTTACCAAGCAGATGTCCCCCGTATTACCAAAAAGCACTCAAGTCAAATGCAGGGGTCAAAGAATTCCAACAGCTGGCTACCATGGTTTTTGTTCTTCCGACTTATCACATCTCTGATACCCACCCACCCTGGTAAAAGTTAAAATTCCTAACCAGATGTGCGAAATTTGTACCCACCAAGGTCTATGACTTGCATGGCTTGCCCATCCCATCACCATAGAACGCGCTGCAGAGTGTCAACTTTGATTGGATAATCTCACCATGAACTATGGTGATCTTCAGTAAAGTTTCAATTATCATCTTACCTTCAAGATTGTATTTTTTGGCAATTGGTAGGCAAAAAAGACGAATGTGATTAATTATTGGACTCCTCCAGCTCTGGTCTTCTGTGACTGCACTCTGGCAATGAGATCTGCCATAGGGAATGATGAAGGAATAGGCTGCCGTTATAAGGAGTCCCAGGGTAACCAAAACCTGTCAGGGGAAAATAAACAAGATGGATAATTAAATTGCAACAAAATCTAAAAGACAACAAACTTGTTAACCTGAGCAATTTAACAAGATGATATTTCTTGCTTGTGAACAGGTTTTGAATTTGCAACCCAAAATAAATCATAAGACATAATTAGACACTGTACTACAATCATGGGTGCTTATAAATTGTAACCACACATCTAGCATATTAGTAAACATTGTAAATCGTGCTGCATGCTAATGCCTGGAATTGCAACCTTTTAACTAAGGTTGTTCAAATTATCCATTCACTTAATTTTTAACTCGAAAAATGATCTACCGTTATTAACTAGAAAATACATTCAGTTTTTGATAAGCAGCAGATTACTTAAATAAAAAGGTCTTGTTTTCATCGTAATCCAGTCTTAAGCATCATTGCATGGAGACAGTAACTACAAAGTGACAGGCTGTCCACTTATAACACAACGTCCTTAAAGCTCCTAATTTTACACAGCATCAATACAAAGCACCACATGGCAGTAGATAAATTAGTGGAGGTGAGGTGAGGTGAGAGTGACTGTCCTTGATATCTGACTGAGTGTTGCTACAGCCCTAGCAAAACTGGTCACTTGGAATCGGGGGGAAAAATCAAGATGGTTGTGGCTGTTGGAAGTCAATCATCTCAATTCCAGGAAATTGCTGCACGAGTGCTACAGGGTAGTGTCTTAAGCGTAACCATCTTCATCTGCTTCGTCAATGGCTTTCCTTCTATCATAACGTCAGAAATGGGGATGTTTGTGGATGACTGCATAACGTTCAACATAATTTGTAACTCTTCAGATACTGAGGCAGTTCAAGTCCTGGCAAGGCCAGGGTCAGACTCGAGCTGATAAGGGGCAATATACATTTATGCTACACAAAGTATCAGATAATGGTCATCTCCAACAAGACAATACAAGCATCTCCCCATGACATTCAACAGCACCACTATCACAGAATCCCCCACTATCAATATCTTTGGGGTCACCACTGACCAGAAACTGAATTGGACCAGCCACATAAATACTGTGACTTCAAGAGCATGTCAAAAACTGGGAATTCAGAGGTGACTCCGTCAAGCCTATCCGCAAAACACAAGTTGGGAGTTTACTTGCCCAGAAGAATGCAGCCCCAACAATATTCAAATAGCTCAAAACCATCCAGGCCAAAGCACCTCTCAGAAACGGCACCCCACCCACCAGCTTAAACGTTCACTCTCTTCACTGACACAGCAGCAATAGTAAGTGTCATCTACAAAATGCACCACAGCAACTCACCAAAGCTTCTTCAATAGCATCTCCCAAACCGATGACCTATACCACCAAGAAAGACAAGATAGCAAATGCTTGGGAAAACTACCACCTCCAATTTCCCCTTCAAGCCACACATCATCCAGACTTGGAAATATATCACCATTCCTTCACTGTTGCTGGGTTAAAAACATGGAACTCCCTGCCTAACAGCACTGTGGGTGTAGCTATGCCACACGGACAATGGCGGTTCAAAGCAGTGGATTACCACTACCTTCGAGCATACATTGTGATAGGCAATAAATGCTGACCTAGGCAGGTAATGTTCACTACCTGCGAAAGAATAAGAAAAGTGGAGGAGTGAAATAGATTACAAATTATTTCTTTTAAAAAAGAATAATTGACAGGCTTGAAAGCTCTCAAAATTCAGAGCATCCATTATGGAGCCAAAATGAGGGGTGAGGGTTTTTTTTTCTGACTCAAAAAAGAAAGATGAAAACAATCTCAAGGTAAAAAAACTAAAAATCTGTATCATCTGACTCATTTAAAAAATGCCAAATAATCTGTTAATCAAACATACTTTCAATCCAATTCTCACCCATTAACTTTCCAAAAATGGAACTGGGCAGTTTTTTAAAAAAATAAAATTGCCACTATTTTCAAAAAAGAAACTGTTTTCTCATACACTGGAATTCTTTTATAAGTGTCCTTGGCTTTTTTTTAATTCATTCATGCGATGCGGGCATCACTGGCTAGACCAGCATTTGTTGCCCATCACTAATTGCCCTGGATTCCAGTCAACCATTTTGCTCTGGATCTGGAGTCACATGTAGGCCAGGCCAGATAAGAACGGCAAATTTCCTTTCCTAAAGGACGTTAGTGAAATAGATTCTTTTGCAGAACAATTGACAATGCATCACCCCATTTTCAACTATATTTAATTAGTAAGTACAGCATCGTCACACCACTCGTGATTTTAGCATTGACTGTGCTGGCAATGACAGTTACAGCATAGCCTAAGGAACAGCAGGATACCTCTGACATGGAGGACTTTGCTCGGTCGAATGGCAAGGTGTACCTTTGTTATTTCCAATGTCAAGACCAATGGCAGATGATGCATTCAGTTTTATTCCTTTTCAACTGTGGCATCCAGACAACTTATAGGGCTGACACAAACATTTGCGATCAAATTAGAATAAATAATCAATTCCACGTTTGCAACCAACACTCCCATTCCATCCATCCCATGACACTATCAGATGCTATCGCCTTCCTTCCACAGGAACAAAGGAGGAGTAGGCCATTTGTCTCCTTGAGCCTGTTCCACTATTCAACTAGATCATGGCTGAACTATTCAACACTATCTTCTGGCAGTATCCCTTGATGTTATTGCTATCTAGAAATCTATCAACCTATGTTCTGAACATATTTAATGGCTGAGCCTCCGTTGCTGTATCCTCCTTCCAAAGACACTCATGCCCCATGCCATCCCCTTTCCCAAGATATTTCTGCCATTTACACTAAATATCAATACCTAGAAATTTGGTTTCATATTAACAGAAAATATTGGATATCTATAAACATTTCCAAGTATTAATTTTATTGAAAATCAAAATAGACGTGCCAGAGAAAATCTCAAAGCTTTTATAACCAACACCTAAATGTTAACAAGGATTATCATGCTGCATTCACGTATTAAAAAAGTGGGAAACGCACAAGTTCCAACAAGCTGATGACGGATGGCATCCAGACTGAAGGCTGATACAATGGAAACATTTATCATCTCATGATCAGGAAACATTTATCAAGTAATTGTATTCATTCCATTTCGGAGCGAAGGAAATGAAGTACACATCACGTGGAACTTGAAGGCTTGGTGCTTCTTTCACATCAATGCAAATAGGAGCTATGTTTTTGCTGCTTTTATGTCTTTTTTATTAATAGGGTATCTAAAACTACACATGATATTTTAATTGTAACATAACCATTATTATTTTACTCTTGTTCTTGATGTCAGAGTTTCACAGAATAGAAAGCGGCCCTTCAGCCCATCATGTCTGCACCAATTGATCATTGAATGCTGGCCTTTTTCAAACAGCTTTATATACTCATACACATTTGTCAATTAGTTTCACAAACATACACTGCACCCTCCTGATGTCTGTTACAATTATTCCTGCTGGTGACCAAAACTCCTATTTTTGTGCTGTCAGCAAGTCAAATATATTATACACACATCGCGTACACATTCACACACAAGACAAAGAATGGCCGTTATAGGAACGCTTCATCCAACCTTTCTCCAATTCAACACTCACATTGCACACAAACTTGTTGGAACTTTATCCAGTCAATTCTTCCACTCATGTTTCCTATGTGACTTGTCTCTAACAAATTGGTGATGACCACAGCGATTTCAAAATATTCACTGTGGAAACAGAATAGAGCCAATGGTTTGAGACTGGATGACCCTTCACCCAGATGCAAAACATTGGCTCTATTCTCTCTCCCCAGATGCTGCCAGACCTGCTGAGTTTTTCCAGCACTTTTTATTTTTGTTCAGATTCCAGCATCCGCAGTATTTTGCCAAAATATATAGTAGCTGCCCTAGAGTTGTCCAGTTTAGTGTACCACTTAGTGCTACATCAGCAACCTTTCAGTCCTGCAGCACAATTTGGAAATCTATGAAAGATTGCAGTCAGATTGTGGAAAAATTGTGGTCTATTACATCGTTTTCTAACCTACTGTAAACCTATCCATTCAGAAATCACTAGGTGCGAGGTAAAACATTCTTGGTTTTGGTAGTAATTTGGGGACAGTTGTCCTTGGATCAACCAAGCCTTCGGAAAGACCAGTTGCTCATGGCTGTAGTCAGGAAACAGCAAGTCGAGGAAAGACAGCGGCTCCTGAAACCAGTGATCAAATACTTTGTACCAACTTTCTGTTTGAACGAAACTCTGGGCAGTTCCTGGAATAGACTGAGTCACCATGGGAGGTGAGAAACAAAACTAGAAATCCCATGCCAGGGTGAAATCTAGGAAACTTCGCCATGTGTCTGTGGACAGCTCTCTGGCCTCTGACTGAGCCCCCCCCCCCTTCCCAGCCCCCAATTCCCTAGCTCCCATCCAAAGACCCCCAGTCACCCATCCGGGAATCCAAGGGGCCCCTGTCACCCATCCGAGGCACCCAGTCACCCACCCGGTGCCCCCAGCTGGCCATCCAGCCCCTCATGTCTCCGGCCGTCTACCTCCTCCTCTCTCTCTCCCCCCTCACCACCCGCCCCGCCCCCCTCCCCTCCTTCCTCACCTTGGCCGCTGTCAGGAGCCGCGGGTGTCTGACTGCTTCCCTCTGCGGCTCGTTGGTCTCCAGGATTTGGGCGATAAACCTCTCGATGTCGCGCTCGGACATGCCATAGCGCTCTCCGGATTGCCGCAGCACCTCCACACTATCGGCCAGTTTCTCATAGATAGACGGCTCACTCGGGGCGGCCCCCATCATCCGCCATCACTGGTGCCCATGGAAGAAACCGCGCCTGCGCGGTGCAAGCAACGGAATCATTACTCAACGCGTGCGCGATACAGTCCAGCGGGACCAATTGACGCATGCGGAGTGTGGTTTGCACGTAATCATTTAGCGCGTGCGCACTGTCGTCCGCATGCGTGGTGATGTTGCATGGAGCCAGAGTCAGGAGAGTGGCCTTCTAATGGGTGACGTTCATCTACTTTTGCCCTACTGCCCAAGGCAGCTGATACCTGTGGCTTGGAAAGTCACTGCAGCTCTGAAGTGCTAGTTCATTAGTTTATTAGGGGTCAACAGGTGATATTTAGTTGGCACTCCCCATGCAGCTACTCTACTGCAGAAAGAAGATCATGGATGAACTGCTCAAGAAGGCTGGAGGAGATTCAGAATGGACGAGGACGACCCCAGGCTGGCAGAACATTGGGGTTTGAAGCCATGGCCAGGGTTCAGGGTGTTATCGAATGCACTCATGACACCATCAAGGAACCATCGGTGTAGCAGATGGCATTCATCAACAGAAAGAGTCTTCTGTTTGCTCAATGTGCAGATGGTCTTTGACCTGTTTGGCAGGAAGAATAAAAAGCAGAGTATCATCAAAACAGAGAATGACTACAGAACTCAAGGTGCAGTGCTCTTAGAGCTGTGACTTCTGCATGAGTCTCAAAGAGTTAGTATGCTGGTACAGCATGAATTAAGATGGCTAATGGAATGCTTTCCTTTTTTATGAAAGGAATTGAACATCAAAGTAAGGAATTTATGCTTCAGTTGTACAGGACATCAAAGAAACAGCATCTTGAGTACTGTGTGCTGTTTTGGTCTCTTCATTTAAGGATCTGAATGCATTGGAGGCAGTTCAGAGGAGGATTGTTAAATTGAGATCATGAATGATTGGGTTGTTTTATGAGGATAAATTAGACAGACCTGGCGTGTTTCCATTGAGTTTAGAAGAGTGAGGGGGGACATTGACTGAAATATATCACTTGAAAGGTCTCGATGAAGTAAATGTGAAAAGGATGTTTCCTCGTGGGTGAATCCAGAACTGGGGGGGTTGGGCACGGGGGGCGGGGGGGTGGGGGGTGGCACTGTTTTAAAATTAGGACCTGCTTTTTAGGACAGAGATGAGGAGAACTTTTTTGTCTTTAAGTGTTGGCAACTTTGGAACCCACTGTCTGACAATGATGGAAGCGGGATCATTGAACATTTTTAAGGTAGAGATAGATAGGTAGTCAGATTCCTGTTAGGCAAGGGAATCGAAGGCTATCGGGAGTAGATTGCATTGTAGAAGTTGAAACACAAATAGATCAGCCATCTTGTCGAATGGCAGGGTAGGCTCGCTGGGCTTAATAGCCTGCTCCTATTTCACATGTTTATCAGTTATCTGGGCTGGAGAACTAGAGATTACCTTGCAAAGATTTCAATTGCAAATCTTGCATTAAAAGTACGCAAGACAAATTTAGCTTCAAAGACTGGGCTGGCTGCCCTTGAAATTTGGTGCCTGCTCCCAGATGGCCATAAGATGATGTGGACTTCCCAACATCAGACAGAATTTTCTCCCAGTCTTTGACTCCCTAATCTCCTACTCTTCTTACCTTAGTCATACAGACAGGAGCAAAATGGGCAGAAAGGAGGGGGAGGCACTGATTGACATGTGGTGAGTCCAAGGAATGGGAGGGGTGGGAGTGGAAATGGAGGAAGGGAGTCGGGGGGGGGGGAAATGGAATAGGGGGGAATGGAGAAGGAGAGGGAAAGAATGAGGGGAGTGGGGTGGAGAGAAAGGGAGTAGGGAATAGTTGAGCAGGGGAGAAGAATCAAGCCAGGAAAGAGGGAAGGAGGGCTGATTGTGTTTTTGGACTGACTTTTAGAATACTGTACATACATGCGTGCCATGTGAAATTTGTCATTGCAGAGTTTATATGCTTTTTTGTATACAGTTGAACAGCACCATCTTTATTAGAGGCAGCTGTCTGAGATATTGCTGACTATGACATTTGTATATGTGTGGGTAATTCTCCATCTAGTGGTCATGTTGTCTATTTTAATTTAGCGTATCTTCACACCCACATTGTTTAATACCCCTTTGGGTTAAGTAGTAGAAGGATTTCCGAGCTGGTTACCAGCGTGTTGAACTGCATTGAATGCGCCTTCTGTGGCTAACAGGTTCTGGCATTGGACTCGAACACAGAGATTCTGGTCCAGTGGTCAGGATACTACCACTGCACCATACGGCCTCCTATGTTGTCAATAAATACTGCCTTAGTTAGCACTACAGAGAAACAGCGCCAAATAATATACACACTGGGACTGTACAAAAATAACACCAAATAACATACACACTGGGACTATTGAAAAATAACACCAAATAGTGTATTTACATGGATTACAGAAATACATTACCAAATAATATACACACAGGGATTGCAAAGAAATAATATCAAATATTATACACAGAAGGAAAATAACATCACCAAATAATACTGCATATACGCTGGGACTGCAGAGAAACATCACTAAATAATTTATACACCATGAATGCCTTTAAATAACACAGCTAAATTGTACCAACACAGAGACTACAGCAAATGGACATCACTAAATACAACAAGAACTTCACCTACCGGGCAGCATGGTAGCACAGTGGTTAGCACCACTGCTTCACAGCTCCAGGGTCCTGGGTTCGATTCTTGGCTTGGAGTTTGCACGTTTTCCTCATGTCTGCGTGGGTTTCCTCCAGGTGCTCCGGTTTCCTCCCACAGTCCAAAGATGTGCGGGTTAGGTTGATTGGCTATGCTAAGAAATTGCCCATTAGTGTCCAGGGATGCGTAGCTAAGAGGGATTAGTGGGTATAATATGTAGGGATATGGGGACAGGGCCTGGGTGGGATTCTGTTTGGTGCAGACACGATGAGCTGAAGGGCCTCTTCCTGCACTGTAGGATTCTATACACTTCTATAGCGAGGCGGCGCATGTGTGCGGTGGGATCCCGTCAGACCATTCCCCTGTTCGGATGGAATTCCACATTGGCCCAAAGCCTCAACCCCCCTCCTCTGGTCAGGTGCCCCACAGCATGAGCAGTCTCGCGGAAATGTCCTCTGTGCCTTTTTCCAGCGCGTGGAGGCGTTTCCTGTACGGGCTGCTGCTGCATGCCCTCCACTACCGCATCCTCGTCTGTCGCTCGGATACACCTTGGTGGGCCTTGTTGCCACCAGGCGATGGAGGTCCCCAGTGGAGGTCCCTATACGGAGGGATCTCCCCCAGGTCCATCGGGGACCTGGGGTGGAGGGTGATGCATGCAGCAGTTCTGCACAATCGTAGGATTCGCTGGTTCACAGGCTCTGAAGCTTGCCCTTTCTGTGGCCTTGTGGAGTCTGTGGACCATGTCTATGTTTCGTGTCTTAGGTTGCACTCCCTTTTTGTTTTGATGTTTTGTTTGCACGTCAGTTCCACGCTCCTGATCTACGGACACCTGGTGCGGAGAGGGGAAGGTCGGGAGGGCGACCTTCTCATGAGCCTGCTCCTGGGCCTGGCAAAACACGCCATTTACAGGTCCAGGCAGCGGGCAATCGATGGGGCCATCCATCCTGATTGTCTGCCCCTCTACCGCAGCTATGTTCACGGCCAGGTGTCCCTGGAGAGGGGGCATGTGGTGTCTGCGGGCGCAGTTGACGCCTTTCATGCTCGTTGGGCACCGCAGGGGATGGCATGTACTATTGACTGGAATAATCACATTTTAATAGATGTTTCTTAAGTTTCCTTTGTACTTTGTTTTTGTTCGGGCTGTTCCCCTTCCTTTTGGGGAGCTGCCCTTTTACTTCATCCTAATTTAGTTTGAGTGTGTTTATTTGGTTTGACCTTAAAAGAAGGCTAACGCTTTCTAATGTGAGAGTTAAATTTTGGCACTCAGTGCAGCACCAACTGGTACAATAAGCAGAGAGAATGTATTTTCCAAATTTCCTGACAGCTGCTAACCTTAGAAGGGTTTGAATCATGTCCAGCTGCGCTTGCCCCAAAACTGAAGAATTCTGCCAAAGGTCAATGGACCGAAGCACCCCTCCACACCCCCCACCCCCACCCTGCCTGCCTGCCTGCTACAATTCCTGTGACAGGCACAACAGGAGAATTCCGGCCATTGGGTCTGTGATTCTCTTTTTCAAGGTGGTAGCAAGATTGACTGGATAGATACAAAAGCAAAATACTATGGATGCTGGAAATCTGAACCAAGAACAACAAGTGCTTGAAAAACTCAGCAGGTCAGGCAGCATTTATGGAGAAAGGCAGAGTTAACATTTCAGGTCAATGGCCTTTCATGAAAATGGAAGAAAGGTGGAAATGTATGTGTTTTTAAGCCAGAGGAAGGGGAGAATGGAGGGCCTTGGCCTTGGAGGGAGTGCAGAGAAGGTTCACTAGGCTGATACCGGAGATGAAGGGCTTAGCCTATGAAGAGAGATTGAATAGACTGGGTCTGTACTCGTTGGAGTTTAGAAGGCTGAGGGGGGATCTTATAGAGACGTATAAGGTAATGAAGGGATAGATAGGGAAGAGGTAGAGAGATTCTTCCCGCTTAGAAAGGATAGCAGAACTAGAGGACATAGCCTCAAAATAAGCGGCGGGGGGGGGGGGGGGGGGGGGGGGGGGGGGCAGTTTAGATTGGAGTTGAGGAGGAACTTCTTCACTCAAAGGGTGATGAATCTCTGGAATTCTCTGCCCGTTGAAGTGGTGGAGGCTATCTCGCTGAATATATTTAAGTCACGGGTAGATAGGTTTCTGATAGACAGGGGAATTAAGGGTTATGGGGAGAAAGCGGAGAAGTGGAACTGATCCACTTCAGATCAGCCATGATCTTATTGAATGGAGGGGCAGGTTCGAAGGGCTAGATGGCCTACTCCTATTTCTTATGTTCTTATGAGAAGAGATAGCAACGACAAAGGAGAAGATCTGTGATAGGGAGGAGGCCAGGGAAGATTAAAGAATAGAAGATTTAATGAAGCCACAGCCAAAGAGAGTGGGAATGGATATAATAAATAAATAATAGTTGTGTACAAATGAAGCATGAATTACTACATAGAACTATCTAAATGCAACATGAGTGCAAACAAATCAAGTTAGGTCAATCCAGTAAAACAAAAGAAAAACACATAGAACAAGATTGAGACAAAGCCAACTCAAGAGAGAGGATGCAGATGGTGCCAAACACAGACTGGGGCTAGCAGGGGTCCAGGTTCCATGTTTCAAACAGGGATTCTTATCATCTTTCATCCACAACCTCAGACCTGATGGACAGGCTGAAAAAAATCAGAATTATTAGGCTGAGAGTTGCATTCTTTTTAAAGCTGGTCTGTCAGTATCAATTTCACTGAGTTGCTGTACTGTAGGTTCCAACCGTTGAGCAGCTTTTTGGTCCTTTTTTTAAAAGTCTGCCACAATACCACAAAGCTGCCTGAAGGTCAACGCAGCACAACAACTGTCAGAAGAGTGTTTTTGCTTGAAAAATCGTAAGTGCTGGGCCCTCAGCTATTTACCATTTATATAGATGATCTGGAGGAGGGAACCGAGTGTATGGTGTCAAAATTTGCTGATGACACCAAGATTGGTGGAACAGCAAATTGTACGGAGGGTGTGGAAAGTCTGCAGAAGGATCTAGATAGGCTGGGCGAATGGGCCAGGAACTGGCAAATGGAATTTAATGTTGGCAAGTGTGAAGTTGTCCACTTTGGTAGGAATAATGGTAGGAAGGACTATTACTTATATGGCAAAAAACTGCAGCATGCGACGGTGCAGAGGGACCTCAGGGTCCTTGTGCATGAGTCGCAAAAACCCAGCTGGCAGGTGCAGCAGGTGGTCAGGAAGGAGAATGGGATGCTGGCCTTCATAGCGAGGGGGATTCAATATTAAAGTAGGGAGGTCTTGCTGCAACTGTACAGGGCACTGGTGAGGCCGCAGCTGGAGTACTGTGTGCAGTTTTGGTCGCCGCACTTATGCAAGGATATTTTGGCCTTGGAGGCAGTGCAGAGGAGGTTCACTAGGCTGATGCCGGAGTTGAGCTGGTTGAACTATGAGGAGAGGCTGAATAACATAACATAAGAACATAAGAAATAGGAGCAGGAGTAGGCCATCTAGCCCTTCGAGCCTGCCCCGCCATTCAATAAGATCATGGCTGATCTGTCGTGGCTCAGTTCCACTTTCCCGCCCTCTCCCCATTACCCTTAATCCCCTCTCTTATCAAAAACCCATCAACCCGCGTCTTAAAAATATTTAGCGAGGCAACCTCCACCACTTCAACGGGCAGAGACTTCCAGAGATTCACCACCCTTTGAGTGAAGAAGTTCCTCCTCAACTCCGTTCTAAACCGCCCCCCCTTTATCTTGAGGCTGTGCCCCCCAGTCCTACTGTCTTTTTTGAGCTGGAAGAGTCTCTCCACCTCTATCCTATCCATCCCATTCATCATCTTATACGTCTCAATGAGATCTCCCCTCATTCTTCTAAACTCTAACGAGTACAAGCCTAGTTTATTCAGCCTCTCCTCATAGCTCAACCCCCTCAACTCCGGTATCAGCCTAGTAAACCTCCTCTGCACTCCCTCCAAGGCCAAAATATCTTTGCGCAGGTGCGGTGCCCAAAACTGCACACAGTACTCCAGCTGCGGCCTCACCAGTGCCCTATACAGCTGCAGCAAGACCTCCCTACTTTTATATTCAATCCCCCTTGCTATGAAGGCCAGCATCCCATTAGCCTTCCTGACCACATGCTGCACCTGCAAGCTGGGTTTTTGCGACTCATGCACAAGGACCCCAAGGTCCCTCTGCACCGTCGCCTGCTGCAGTTTTTCGCCACGTAAGTAATAGTCCTTCCTACCATTATTCCTACCAAAGTGGACCACCTCGCACTTGCCAACATTAAATTCCATTTGCCATTTCCTGGCCCATTCGCCCAGCCTATCTAGATCCTTCTGCAGACTCTCCACACCCTCCGCACAATTTGCCGTTCCCCCAATCTTGGTGTCATCAGCAAATTTCGACACCCTACACTCGGCTCCCTCCTCCAGATCATCTATATAAATGGTAAAAAGCTGAGGCCCCAGCACCGACCCCTGGGGCACTCCACTAGTCACCACCCGCCAATCCGAATAGCACCCGTTGACCCCCACTCTCTGCCTCCTATTTGACAACCAATCCTCTATCCACGCTAACACCCTACCCCCAACTCCATGTCCCTCGACCTTCTGCAATAACCTCTTGTGAGGTACTTTGTCAAACGCCTTCTGAAAATCCAGAAAGACCACATCCACCAGCTCTCCTCTATCCATCGCCCTAGACACATCCTCATAGAACTCCAGTAAATTTGTCAGACACAACTTCCCTTTAATGAAACCGTGCTGCGTCTGCTCTATCAAGCAATTCCCTTCAAGATGCCTTGCAATTTTCTCCTTAATGACGGATTCTAACATTTTACCTACCACAGACGTTAAACTAACCGGCCTATAATTCCCCGCCTTTTGCCTGGCACCCTTCTTAAACAACGGCGTAACATTAGCCGTTTTCCAATCCTCCGGCACTTCCCCGGAATCCAGCGACGTCTGGAAAATAACCACCAAGGCATCTACTATCACCTCCGCCATTTCTTTCAGAACCCTCGGATGCATTCCATCCGGTCCTGGGGACTTGTCCACAATCAGCCCCTCCAGTCTGTCGAGCACCGCCTCTCTAGTAACAGTAATGTCATTAAGACCCTCCAGTCCTACCACCTTTCCATCACTAACACCCGGCAAATTATTCACGTCCTCCTCCGTGAAGACAGAAACAGAAAAGTTATTCAAGACCTTAGCCATATCCCCATCCCCTACCACTAGGTCCCCTTTCTCATCCTCTAAAGGACCAACGTCCACCCTAGCCAGCCTCTTCCTTTTTATATATTTATAAAAACTCTTGCTATCCTTTTTTATATTAAGCGCTAGCCCAGCTTCATAGTTTCTCCTACCCTTTATCAACTTCTTTGTCAATCTTTGTTGACATTTAACCCTCTCCCAATCCTCTTCTCGCCCATTACTCTCAGCTACTCTAAATTCCTCCGCTTTTAATTTAACACTTTCCTTCACCTCCTTCGTTATCCACGGCTTATTACCTCTCCTCCTACTGTCCTTTTTGACCATCGGAATAAATTTCCGCTGAGCACCAAGAAAGATCTCCTGAAAGATCCTCCACTGCTCCTCAGCAGACCCTCCTTCCAACGCGCTCCCCCAGTCAACATTCACCAATTCTTCTCTCATCCTACCATACTCCCCGCTATTCAAACAAAGTACGCGTGTCTGGGAACCCACTTTCTCCTCCTCCATCTGCACCAGAAACTCCACCATACAATGATCACTCTCCCCAAGAGGATCCTTCACCGCAACCAAGAGGATCCTTCTAGGCTTGTACTCGTTAGAGTTTCGAAGAATGAGGGGAGATCTCATTGAGACATATAAGATGATGAATGGGATGGATAGGATAGAGGTGGAGAGGCTATTCCCGCTCAGAAAGGACAGTAGGATTAGAGGGCACAACCTCAAGATAAAGGGGGGGTGGTTTAGAATGGAGTTGAGGAGGAACTTCTTCACTCAAAGGGTGGTGAATCTCTGGAATTCTCTGCCTGTTGAAGTGGTGGAGGCTGCCTCGCTAAATATTTTTAAGACGTGGGTTGATAGGTTTTTGATAGGCGAAGGGATTAAGGGTTATGCGGAGAGGGCGGGAAGGTAGAACTGAGACACGACAGATCAGCCATGATCATATTGAATGGCGGGGCAGGCTTGAAGGGCTAGATGGCCTACTCCTGCTCCTATTTCTTATGTTCTTATGTAAATGAAATCCCAGCAATTTTAGAACCAATTAAATGCTTTGAGTGTGGAAGATGGATGGGTAAGGAGGTTGCGGTGGGAGGCTGGGTGAGGGGGAGGGAAACTACCATGATACATCCACAACTACGATCAAGTAATCACCCAGTTGTGGAAGGTATTTTCTGCTTTGTTGGTACTTGGTCTAACATGGCACAGAAATATAGAGTAAAGTTTATTTATTAGTCACAAGTAGGCTTACATTGACACTGCAATGAAGTTACTGTGAAAATTCCCTAGTTGCCACACTTCAGGTGCACTGAGGGGTAATTTAGCATGACCAATGCACTAACCAACCTGTCTTTCAGATTGTGGGAGGAAACCCATGCAGACAAAGAATAAGAAAATTACAGCAAGGAACAGGCCTTTCAGCCCTCCAAACCTGCACTGACCATGCTGCCCGACTTAACTAAAACCCGCTACCCTTCCAGGACCATATCCCTCTATTCCCATCTCATTCATGTACTTGCCAAAACGTCCCTTAAAAGTCACTACTGTATCTGCTTCCACTACCTCCCCAGGCAATGACTTCCAGGCATCCACCACTCTCTGTAAAAAATCTGCCTTGTACATCTCTTTTAAATCTTGCCCCTCACACCTTAAACCTATGTCCTCTAGTAATTGACTCTTCCACCCTGGGAAAAAGCTTCTGACTATCCCTTCTGTCCATACCTCTCAATCGGGTTTTTCTATCGGGTCTCCCCTCAACCTCCATCTCTCCAGTGAGAACAAACCAAGTTTCTCCAACCTCTCCTCATAGCTATTGCCCTCCACACCAGGCGACATCCTGGCAAATCTTTTCTGTGCCTCCTCCAAAGTCTCTACATCCTTTCGGTAATGTGGCAACCAGAATTGAACACTATGTTCCAAGTGCAGCCTAACTATGGTTCTATAAAGCTGCAACATGACTTGCCAATTTTTAATCTCAATACCCTGGCTGATGAAGGCAAGCATGGCGCGTGCCTTCTTGACTGCCTTCTCCACCTGCATTGCCACTTTCAGTGACCTGCGTACCTGTCCACCCAGATGCCTTTGCCTGTCAATACTCTTAAGGGTTCTGCCATTTACTGTATATTTCCTATCTGTATGAGACCTCCCAAAATGCATTACCTCACATTTGTCTGGATTAAACTCCATCCGCCATCTTTCCGCTCAAGTGTCCAACTAATCTAATGATGGTCCTCATCGCTATCCGCAAATCCACCAACCTTTGTGTCATCCGCAAACTTACTAATCAAACTAGTTACGTTTTCCTCCAAATCATTTATATATATTACAAACAGCAAAGGTCGCAGCACTGATCCCTGAGGAACTCCACTTGTCACAGTCCTCCATTCAGAAACGCACCCTTCCACTGCTACCCTCTGTTTTCTTTGACCGAAGTACTTTTGTATCCAACTTGCCAGCTCACCTCTGATCCCATGCGACTTTACCTTCTGCACCAGTCTGCCATGAGGGACCTTGTCAAAGGCCTTACTGAAGTCCATGTAGACAACTTCCACTGCCCTACCCTCATCAATCGTCTTTGTCACTTACTCGAAAAACTCAATCAAGTTTGTGAGACACAACCTCCACTTCTCAAAACCATGTTGCCTTTCACTAATACATCCAGTTATTTCCAAGTGGGAATAAATCCTGTCTCAAAGAATCCTCTCCACTAATTTCCCTACCACTGATGTAAGCTCACCGGCCTGTAATTACCTGGATTATTCTTGTTACCCTTCTTAAACAAAGGAACAGCATTGGCTATTCTCCAATCCTCTGGGACCTCCCCTGTAGCCAGTGAGGACACAAAAATTTCTCTCAAGGCCCCAGCAATTTTTTCCCTTGCCTCTCTCAGTATTCTGGGGTATATCCCATCAGGCCCTGGAGACTTGTCTACCTTAATGTTTCTCAAGAACCCCAATACCTCCTTTTTGATCTCAACATGACTCAAACTATCTACACATCTTTTCCCAGGCTCATCATCCACCAACTCTTTCTCTTTGGTGAACACAGATGCAAAGTACTCATTTAATACCTCACCCATTTTCTCTGGCTCCACACATAGATTCCCTCCCTTGTCCCTGAGTGGGCCAACCCGCTCCCTGGCTACCCTCTTGTTCTTTATATATGTAGAAAAAGCCTTGGGATTTTCCTTAATCCTACTGGCCAATGCTTTTTCATGACCCCTTTTAGCCCTTCTTACTCCTTGCTTAAGTTTCTTTCTACTTTCCTTGTATTCCACACTTGCTTCATGTGTTCCCAGCTTTCTAGCTTTGACAAATGCTTCCTTTCTCTCTTTGACTAGGCTCACAATATCTCTCATTCTCCAAGGTTCCTAAAACTTGCCATACTTATACTTCATCCTTATAGGAATGTGTCGGTTCTGATTCCCTATCAACTTGCATTTGAAAGCTTCCCACATGCCAGATGTTGATGTGCCCTCAAACATCTGACCACAATCTACATTCTTCAGTTCCTGCCTAATACTGTTGCAATTAGCCTTCCCCCAGTTTAGCACCTTAACTTGAGGACTACACTTATCTTTATCCATCAGTACCTTAAAGCTTACTGAATTGTAATCACTGTTTAAATGCAACCCGTCCTTCTTGTTCAGGTCCCATCTGCCCCAGAAGAGACCCCAATGGTCCAGATATCTGAAACCTCCCTCCTACACCAGCTGTTTGGCCAAGTGTTGAGCTGCACTATCTTTCTATTCCTAACCTCAATAGCACATGGCACAGGGAGTAATCCTCAGATTACAACCCTAGAAGTCCTGCTTTTTAACTTTCTACATGGGGAGAACGTGCAGACTGCGTACAGACAGTGACTCAAACCGGAAATCGAACCCAGGTCCCTGGCGCTGTGAGGCAGCATTGCTAACCACTGTGCCACCATACCGCCCCGTATACAACACAGGCTAGTACGCTCAACAATTTACTTCCTCTTCCTCACTTATTGCCACACTTACAGCTTTGAGCCCTATTACAGTGTCTACCTAAGTCTTTTGCTGGCCTGTCAAGAGGTTAATGACAATAATCTGATCAATTTTTCAAGGACAGCAGTTTTTTGTCTTGCTGTTCACAGCTGCTATATCCCTGCTTTGACAGCTCCAACATTGGTGATTTGCCTGTTGATAGCTTTGGCTTTACTAAACCTTTTGATCTCAGATAGAACGCTAACATCTCCCTCGCTAACTGAGCTCAATGAATATAATTCAGAATAGTGCACAGATCCCATAAATATGACTCCTGATGTGGTCATTGAACCCACCTGCTTCACATGAACACAAGGTTTTAGGAGAGTTCTGCCGGGTCTGAGCTTTAAGCTCAGTTTCATCTGAAATGTAGCCCCCTTTCCCTGGCTAGCTGCCAAACTTGCCTAAGACTTGAATACTGTTCCCACATCTGGAGAGGGTTTTCTGGCTTTCAACATTCTTGATCAAATGTGAGAAAATGTTAGCTGACAGATGGACGATTCCTTTCTCCATTATTCTCTAATGCTTGCAATTGTGGCATTTCTGAGTCTATGAATTGGAGTCAGAAACTGTTGTCAGCCTATATTGACTAAGCTAATGGAAAGTACTCGGCAAAAAAAAGTCCATTAATCATGTTACAAAAATGTCTATTTTTTAAAAACTTTCTTGGTTGTTAATTGGATGTTATGAGCTAAATATTTCCCTTTTTGGGGTGAAGTGAGGCTCCAGGAGAAATAACCAAATAAAGCAATTGATCATAATTGATTATTTTCTGACTTATTTTGTTTCCTTTTGGTCCTTCAATGATTTCAGGTGGGATTAATTTCTTCAGTGGTTCATTATTAATTTCTACACACCAGCTCGGTAATCAGAGTGGCAAATTGAGGTAGAATGACATTCTAATCATTCAATAAGGAATCTTTACAGCAAAATGACTGGAGGGTACAGTGGCACACTGGTTAGCACTGATGCCTCACAGCACTAGGGACCTTGGTTCAATTCCTAGCTTGGATCATTGTCTGACCCGCATTGTCTGAGTGGAGTCCACAAGTTTTTCCTGTGTCTGTGTGGGTTTCCTGCGGTTTCCTTCCACAATTGGAAAGACATGCTGGTTAGGTGCGTTGGTCATGCTAAATTCTCCCTCAGTGTACCCGAACAGGCACCAGAATGTGGCGACTAAGGGATTTTCGCAGTGAATTCATTGCAGTGTTAACGTAAGCCTACTTGTGACACTAATAAATAAACTTTAATTAATATAGGTGGTCAGCACCTGCGACTGATGGGTGCTGTAAGGGCTGGAGGCATCATCAACCACCAAAATGGAATTTTAATTTAGTTTTGATAAGTTTCTGTTGAAGTTTTTGCCTTTAGTTCCAGTGCTCTTTAAGGAGCTGTCAATTTGTTTGCTCAGAAGTGGTCTTTTTTGAGATAGCAGTGGTCAGACTGGATGAGATAGTCTCTTGGGAGTACCCAAAAGATTAAATGAAGGAGAAAGTAAAGGAATCAAAGGAATAGAATGGGCAAGAGGCTTTGAAGTGGAAAAGCAGCCATGATCTTACTGAATAATGGAGCAAGCTCAATAGACTATATGGCTTACTCCTGTTCCTAGTTTTATGAGCGTAGAAGCTCATTGAAGAACCTACTAAACACAAAATGTACATATCCTCCAATTTCAATTTTACTGTCGGTTCAAACAGTTCACCACTTATGGAAATGGTTGAAATAATATGTGGGCTACGTACTGCCACTTTGTTATATGGGGCAGGGGAGGGTTGGGGGGAGGCAAGGAAATCAGTCAAGGGTTGACATCGATCACTTTCTCCAAATGGAAATGCCGCCAACAACGCATCTGGGCCGTCATGCTTTGTATTTTGAGTTTGCCCAATGTGGTTTTATGAAATTAGATTCTGCCAAATGGAGGGAACATTAAAAACATATTGTAGTTTGAACTTAATTCTTTAGTTACAGCATGATGATGCTTACCTTATATTGCTAGGATTGCAAGTTTGAGATCAAGTGTCAGCTGGCACCAGACACACAAATAGAGCGATGAGATGTTTTGTCAGCTGTTGGCCTAGTTGAATAAGCCTTGTAATCATCTTCTATCCTCCCACATGAGACGGCGTTCATATGAGAAAATGCTGTCTGAATGCTGACTACCAATCCCTCAACATTTGCAGGAATATGAAAGAGATGTATGCAATGTTAAAAGAAAAAAAACTATATTTGTCCTTTATGAAGCTAAAGAGACGGTTCAAAGCTTCAAAATTATGTATATATAAATATAGAGAATTATGGAGCATGTAAATATGTGATACTTATATTTATTTCTGATGCTACTTCACCATACAATTCTTTTTCACATTTCATATGCTGCATCATATTTAAAAAATACAGTGATCATGCCATGAACATGTAAGGCATGTTTAAAATCAATAGCATTTTTGCATAAATATTGAAAAAATGAAAACATGGACTTGTAACTTTTGAATTGGAAATATTCTATAGTTATATGGTAGTAAGAGGTATATACAATGAAAATACCAACAGACGGTTGACACTTTCACATTGAGTAGATTGTTCAGTTGTTTCAGGTTCTTGTTCTTATATATACAATGTGTATTTGCATTCCAATATGGATTGTCCTCTGGACAATATTGGACAAAGTTGGGTATTGTTCCCTTTTTATTACTGTAGAAATAATAAAGGCTAAAATCATTGGACTGAATTTGTTTTATTGAATATGGAATGATTTACTATCATTAGGATTTTTGTGAGTTTTTAAAATCTCAGAAGCTCCTATCGATGGAAGATAAATTTCCAGTACAAAATGCTGGGTGAATGACAAGAAGTAAGATTAATTCAAATTCAGTAATATTTTACTTGTTCTTGGACCATGAATGACAATGTCACAGGTACAATTATTAGTAGTGGGCTTTCTTGATGGGAATTGTTCTTTTAAAAAAATGATTGAATGCCTTCTATGATAACTTTAGAGTACATTCATTTAGGAACAGACTTTAACCCGTTCAAAACCCATTCACTTAGACAGAGTTAAATTCTGGCTAGAGTCAACCACATAGCTTAAAACTCAAGGCAGATAGGCCAGACCAGTAAAGGTAGCTGGTTTCCTTTCCCCAGAGATGTCAATAAACTAGTTGGGATTTAATCAATAATCATCAGTTTCCATGGTCATCTTTCTTCTGAAGCTTGCAAGTTATTAGATTTATTGAAATCAATTTTGCATCTTGTCAAAGTTGGATTTTAAACTTGGCCTTTGAGTGCAGATCCAGTAACATAGTGAAGTTCATCTTCTGCTTCAGATCATTTAAATGGTTAAAAAATACCAAAGCCTAAAATGTTTTTAAGTACGAATAATGGCAGTTGTCCATATATGAAAAGTTGTCATTTTGACATGACTCATTCTGTCTCTATGCTGGGGAAACCTGATTAGATGATACTGAAGAAACCTCTGTCTTGCTTTGTGATACTAAAGAAGAGTCTTCATCTCCAAGTGGATTCTTCCCGCAGCACAAAGTGGTAAGCATACAATTCCGGAACTAGAAACAAAATAAATTGGTTTGTTTATCTGGATATCTAAATTTCTGTAATAAATTAATTTTAATTGAATAAACTTTAAATGTAAATTAACTACATTTATGAAGCAAATTAACAGTGAAAAGGACAAGCTCAAGAGCAATACAACAGGGAACCTGTGACAAAGCTGAATTTTTCTGATCTTGTGCAGTGCAGTAGGAGGCCAGAGGAGGGGCAAAATTGGATGCATTTCCCAATCCAAGTACTCAGGACTGATATGGGATGAATGCGGCAGAAACTAATGGCCAGCAGTGTCAGGTAACCAGTTATGAAATTTAAATATTGAGTCAATTGACTGTGGTTTATACCCAGTAGTGGCTGGGCATCCTTCTACAGCTGAAACCCAGAACCCTGAACCTGGGACTGAACTAGAAATGGCCTACTGGCACCAGTCTGGATAGGTATGGGCCACTGTACCTCTTCTCCATTATCCCAGCATGGACTCTCAGGGATTTGATGGCCACAGTCATGGCTGTACGTCATTCTTTTGAGGGTTCCTCAGGTGTAGTCATGAGGAATTTTTAACGTTTTACCATCAGAGAGAGCCTTCGTTTTGAAGTCTCCTGCCTCCTTCAGCGACACCTGTCTCTCCTGGTGGAACTTCCAGCCAGACATCATAGTGAGCCGTCTGATTGGGCTTCACACTTCATTGGTCTGCCCTTAATTGGACAGAGGTCCCAGAGACAGCCACCTCTGGGAAGATCATGAACGATGTCCTGCTATGGTCACTTTTGGGTTCCTGACCTGGAGTTAAGCTTAACATCTGGGTCCCAATGATCTCAACAAAATCCAGCCCAGTGAGTCAGCAAATGGCATGGGAGAAAATAGTTCACACAGTACAGGAGAGGCAGCAGGGGCAAGTTTAAAAGCAAGCATTTAATTTAACCTTCTTGTAACTTAAAGAAGATTAATTCAAAAGCTAAAAGAAAATTAACTTAATTAAATAAAAGTACTGATGGCATTGCAGATGGTGTGGAGAGAGTGTAACGTGAGAGTTCGTGGAGAACTTGGTGATCCCAGATATCCAGATTTGTAGTAACTGTGCACCTTGAGAAATGTCAACTCAACACCCCTGCCCCCAACTCTCCCCTACCCACCTCTCCAACCTTCAGACTAGATTAGGTACAAGTCTGGGAGGTAGTCTAAAACAAAAGGGTGTGACTGTGATTAGGTAGGTAAGGGACCCCTTTACAAGATTAAAGAAGCCATGATCTTTGCCCTCAATCAAACAGTGACAAGGTTCTTGCTGCTTGTTTAGATGAGAGCAAATTGAGCAGGTTGGATGAGCGATCTGTCCATGGCACTATGACAGGAGGTTTGAATGGAAAATTGGGCAAAAATTTCAATTTAGAAAACTAACACAATTTTGAGTATTACTTGCATCTGAATTGCCACGAGCACCCAAAGCATCAACTCTCCTCTGAAAAGTATTATTATTTCTAGATTTGTTTCTTCAAGTTTTGTTTTTGCACGTGGTACCCATCTAAGTTATATTGCACTCCAGTTGCTTGCCTTAGATTGAGCTATCTGTAAAATGCAGATTATATGCACATATGCATGTATATATGTACATATTAACATGCACATTTATCTGTGTAATATGCAAATGCCTGATGACAATTCTGTCAAACACAAAACAATGTTTAGATTTCCAATGTATTGTGTTGGCAACTAAAATGTTTCACTGTTTGCCAAAGCTCCTGTCTATAGTCAAGGCAAATATGTTTTAAACCATCTCCTGTAAGGTCTAATGGATAATGCCAACGGAATGCTAAGACAACCATTAAGAAAGAGGATCATATAATACTTGAGTTATTTTTCCTCCCATTAAATAATGCTGATGCTCCATTCTTGTATGTAAACAGGTTAAAAATTCTACCTGCTTGTTCATTAACACATAGATTATTGGATTATATATTGTTGAACTTTTGGCGAAGAATGCAGGAATTGTCATGAGCGTAGCGGAAAAATCTGCTCCTTGATTTGTGAAGATCCAAAATGCAGCAATGGCATATGGTAACCAAGCAGTCATAAAACCAATGACCATTAAAACTACCATGCGGGTGACTTCCTTTTCAGCCTTCTGTGTACTGGCAGACTCCTGTTGCTGAGCTGCAGCCTACAAGAAAACATAGATTTAGAAGGGAACTTAGGGGAAACTGGTCTTGGCAGGGTTAAATAACTAAGCTTTGGTTGGAACAGTCATTTAAACTATTGAACTGCTCACATTTTTAGACTAATATCTGCAAAAGAATGAATAGTCATGAGTATCTGTTGTTGCAAACCAAAGAAGGAACTTCGAGATATGAAACTAGCTACCTTGTTATTCGTTCCCTAGCTGTGGTATTGTGTACTAAAAACAAAACTTATTTGTCAAATTATAATTCCTTTTAATAATTTTCAATATTAAGCTTTACCAAAATGCATTTTACTATCAAGCTCTCTTGAACCACAGTTACATTTAAACCTTTATTATAATTAATAATGTAAATGATATTTATTTTAGAATTTAGCTGGAATTGTTATTTTCAAGGTCTAAAGAATGAGCGATTCTAAATGGAGGGAGACAGCAGTTGAGTGAAATGCAGAGGGATCTAGATGTTCTAGTGCATGAATCACAAAAAGCTAGCAGGCAGATGCAACAAGTGGTTAAGAAGGCAAATGGCATTTTGGCCTTTATTGCAGAGGGGTTGGAGTTTAAAAATTGGAAGGTTTTTTGGTAATTGTACTGGGTGTTGGTGAGGCCTCACCTGGAATACTGCATAGAGTTTTCATCCCCTAACCTAAAAAAGAATTGGAAGCAGTCGAAAGAAGATTCACCAGGCTAATCCCTGAGATGAGAGAATTGTTCCATCAAAAGAGGTGAAATAGTCTGGGTCTATAGTTGGAGTTTAGAAGAGTAAGGGGTGACCTTATTCAAATAAAGAAGATTCTGAGGGGGCTTGACAGGATCGGCGATGAGATGTTTTTACTAGTGGGAGTTTTGAACAAGGAGATATAGCTACAAAATGAAGAGTCGTTCATTTAAAACTGAGATGTGTAGAAATTACTTCTTGCAGAGAGTGGTGAATCTCTGGAATTCTCTGCTCCAAAGGGTAATGGAGGCTGGACCATTAGAAATATTTAAAGTGGAGGTGGATAAATATTCGATAGATCGAGGAATGGAGGCTTATGGGGAAATGGTACAGAAAACGAGTTGAGGCCAATATAGATCAGCCATGATCATATTGAATGGTGGGGCAGGCTTGAAGGGCCTGGTAGCCGACTCCTGATTCTATTTTTTGTGTTCAATTAACCACAGAAACAAAGGAAGTTTATACCAAGTCTTAAAACAGAGACAAGGGGTCATGAGAAATTATCTGGGTCTGGACATGTATGTTTTGGTAAAATGATAATGTATTGAAGAAAACATGGTTGGATTAATTTTCTACAGTTTTCTATATTTTGAAGAATAATTCAGGAGACTTAAGCCTTTGATAAATGGTTTAACCGGTAAATCGATGTGAAATCAGACACAAGTCGGAATTCTCCCATCCAGCCCACCATTCAAATTTTAGTGGGCAGGTTGCGGAGAATGTAAAACTGCATTGACATTCGGGCGGGAAATACTGGCTTTTAGACCAGTGTGGCTGGAGAATTCCGCCCACAATTTCCAGCTCAGGATAAATGGGCTCATATGTTTCTAGACTGAGCCCATGTAAGCTGTTGCTTAAATATTATACTGTGTCGATTCTTGCTTCCACCTGAATTACCATCATTATATGTTGTCTATGTTGAACAATTGGATTGACAGCCCAAAAGGAACTGCAAACCAGAACAAATCTATGTTCCAGATTATTGAATTTTGCAATACATTATATTGAAATATGCAGCATGAAGCTATATATGGAGAGAACATGGAGAGATGGTATAAAATGAAGGATAAAATTCCAAAGATAATTTTGAAGCAGAGGGTCCAAGGTGCAAATATGAATAAGTTATTGAAGGTGGTAGGACAGGTTGAGAGCATATGTCTTAAAATATACAGTATCCTAGGCTTAACAGTGCAGCAGCTTCAATAGACTAATGGATATTTATTCTCTCTGTTAATGATGTAAAATAAAGCTTGGCTGAGAGCCCGTACATCTATTAGTCTATTGAAACAGCTGCAGCAAGGGAAAATATTGCTTCATTGACAGCTTTGTGTCATGGATCTAGTTTGCTAAATGTACAATGTTCATTTGCATAACATAATGGTGTCAAGGGCATGCAACTTTGCTCTTGATACTTTAAAAATCTGGATGATTCACACTTATAGGGCTATAGTTTAAGCAGATTTTAAAAGTATAGTTACGAATGAATGACTTTTTGAATGCTTTTTCATACATTCCATTGTTACTGTAGAGTTCATTGGTTCTGTACAGAGTGTACGGACATGATTGTCACTCCATAGATTGGCATGGGAAAGTATGAGGGATCATTAAGGGAATGGAGGCATAATCTATATGAGGGGCCATTGGGATGAGTGAAAGGATATAGAGTGGCGTGGGTATGACCTTTTGAACTTACCTTCCAACATGTTCATCCATACTGCAGTTTGTGACAACTCAGATGGGCCACGAACCACGAGACCTTGAAAAACTGTCCTGACTCCATGAAATTTGTAGTAATCAGGAAGATGCTTATCACAATGGAACCAGCTAGGTCAAGAATGCAATGTGCAAGCTCATGATCTGCACAAGTCTGCAGCCTTAATCTGCACTGACAAGAATTGGGGGCACCGGGAATGGGTCTTGTCACCATTTTTAAAGGTCCTTACCTTCCGAACTCCATGAAAATCCAGCTCATAAAGTTCAAAAGCAAGGAGGTTATGTTAACCTTTTAGAAGACACTGATTTGGCCTCAACTGAAGTATTGCTTCCTGTTCTGTTCTGGGCATCACACTTTAAGAATGACATGAAGGCGTGAGAGAATGTGAAGAACAGATCAATGCGAATTGTTCCAGGGTGAGGAACATGAGTTACATAGACAGAGTAGAGATATTGGGACTGCATTCCTTGGTGAAGGTTGACCAGAGATTTGATAGAGGTATTCAAAATAATGGGAGGTCTGAACAGAGTAGATAAGGAAACATTTTTCCCACTGATGGAAGGATCAAGAACAAGTAGGCACAGGTGGAAGGTAATTGCCAAAAGAAGGAATAGAGAAACTTGTTCACGTAGCAAGTGGTTAAGAAACGGAATGCACTGCCTGATGATTGTACTGGAGGCACGTTCACTTGAAACATTCAAAAGGAAATTAATTATCTTAAAAGGAAGAATGTGTAGTCAATGAGGAAAAGGCCTGAGGAGGCACTGAACTGCTCACTCAGAGAACCGATGCTGAATGGCCTCCTTCGGTGCTGTAACAATTCTGTGATTCTGTGACCAATGCTCTCAAATACTTAAATACTTGTCACTGGTATTTTGTTTCTTTACCTAGATTCACTTCAAATATTCACTTTTTACATTTATTCTTGAGCATCCCTGGTTAGGGCAGCAATTTTTGCCCTTCAGTACTTGCCCTTGAGAGAAAGAGTGGTGATACACTGCCTTCTTGAATTGCTGCTGCCTATATTGTGTGGGTATACCTACAGTGCTGTTGGGAAGAATGTTTGGATATGCCCTGCACAGAAATGTATTGACCATTTTACTGATTTCAATAGATATGCCTGAGATTTTACTAATTTACATACATTATTAGGGAACTCAATAAATAAACTCAAGTAAATTTTGTAGTACATAAAAATGTTACACTTGCCTCTTTTACTTTACATATCAACCTTCCATACGAAAAGAATATGATGGCCACTGGAACCAGAAAATGACCAACAAACAGATAAATTACATAAGACTTATTGTTGTATTTTGGATTCATGGTGTAGTAATCTGGACCACATGAGCACTGATATCCTTCTGGTAAGTACCTGAAATAAAAAAGAATTAACAAGTATTCTTTAAAATCTATACCTCATTGAAGATACAGCAAATCTCTCACTACTTTCTAACTAAATACTTCCTAAGATCTATTGTAAGTTAGTATGGGGTCCATTTTCCTCTGCTTAAGATAATTGGGAAAAATGCAATGGGCAATATTTTCATCTAATATTACATTAGTTCCCTAGCTCTACACAAACAATGCAGAGTTTCAGGTACTCCAGCCAGCAACTGGCCCTAGTATTTTGTGGCAAGTTCATAAGACCTGTCACATTAATGTCCCTTCCTCCCTGATTGGAGATGAAAGTTCTGCAGGAAGCCAGCTAATATCCAACTTATTGTGATCCCTGAAAATTGTCCAAAGTGAAGGCAAATTATGGTGGAGTTTGAAACTCTAAAACATCGATTAGCACTGGAATTACAATAAATTGGAAAATTCTGGTCCTGATCAATATTCACAACTCGTCAATAAAATTACAAGTTTAGAAGTATCAGGGCCAGAGTTCTTCTAAAAAATTTGTCAAATTTGTGTGAAAACTGGATAATTCTCACTGACATTTTCAGTGGGAGTTCAGAGAAGAATCTCCCAAACTCTGTGCATACACTGCAAAAAACACTAGAATCATAGAAATCCTACAGTGCAGAAAGAGGCCATCTGGCCCATCAAGTCTGCATCAAGCACACCCCACCCAGGCTCTATCCCATATCCCTACACATTTACCCACTAATCCCTTTAACCTACACACCTCAGGACACTGAGGGGCAATTTTAGCATGGCCAATCAACCTAGCCCACACATCTTTGGACTGTGGGAGGAAACCGGAGCATCTGGAAGAAACCCATGTAGACACGAGGAGAATGTGCAAACTCCAGACAGACAGTGACCCAAGCCAGGAATCAAACCCCCAGGTCCCTGGAACTGTAAAGCAGCAATGCTAAATACTGTGCTACTGTGGGCAGTGCTGAGAGAATTCAGGCCCTGGCCTGCTAATTGTAGTTAAAAGATATTTGAATTGTCATTCAAATAATTTTGTACTCGCGTGTATATCATTATGAACTATGGGGTGGGGCCTATTCCCACTGGAGAGGCCGACTGCATAGCTCTGAGGGGGCCACAGTGCATGCATCAATCTGCCAGCACTGAGATTGAAGTATGCACAGTGGCCCTGGTCTGCCGGCCTCATGATCGCTGACCAGTTAAATCGCTGGCCAGCTCTGCTACCCCTGCAATGCCGGCCAACCCCCCACCCCCACAACAGCTTGATGACTGGCCCCCAACCATTCTCAGGCCCAGCCCCAACCCCAGGGCAGCACAGTACACAATGGTTAGCACTGCTGCTTCACAGCTCCAGGGACCTGGGTTTGATTCCCGGCTCGGGTCGCTGTCTGTGTGGAGTTTGCATATTTTCCTCGTGTCTGCGTGGGTTTCCTCCCACAGTCCAAAGATGTGCGGGTTAGGTTGATTGGCCATGCTGAAATTGCTCCTTAGTGTCCTGGAATGTTTAGGTTAGAGGGATTAGCGGGTTAGGATATTGGGGTACAGCCTGGGTGGGATTGTGGTTGGTGCAGACTTGATGGGCTGAAGGGCCTCTTTCTGCACTGTAGGGTTCTATGTGCCTGACCTCCAGCACCCTAACCCTCCCCCACCACTTCCCCAACCCCTCCCCACCCCCACAGTCCCAAAATCTCCAGCAGGCTGATTACCCTCCACCTCCCCAGCTGCCCCCAATTGGTGGCCTCCCTCCTTCCCCACTGATCTTCCACCTCCACCAATTGCCCATCAGGCCTGCCCCCCATTAAGCCCCACCCCTATAGGCAGCATCCCCTTGGCACTGCCCATGCCTGATGGGCTGTCAAGGTGCCCTTTGGGCAGTGGTACTTTGTCACTTGGGCAGTGCCAGGGCATTGCTGAGGTGCCAATGCCCAGTGAGCACTGGGGGTCCCCAATTGCCCCCCCTTCACTCCAACACAGTCAGGCTGCTAGTTCCCCACAAGTGGGGGGGCTACTGTGATTCCTGCTGGAGTGAACCCCTTGGCAGAGGTGGGGAGATGCTAGTGGGCCAAGAGAATTCAGTCCCTGACCCGCTAATTGTAGCTAAAAGATATTTGAATTGTCATTCAAATAATTTTGGTACCTCCATGCCAATTCCTGGCATGGAGTTGATGCCGCCAGAAATCCAGCGCTGGGAGACGTTATCACAGCAAGAACGCATGTGCAAAACCCACGCATCACCTGCCATGAGATTCTCTCAGCCCTCTGCTAAAAAGTTACGTAGCAGGATGGAAGAATCCACCCCACGCTTCCCCCCCACTCCCCCAGATTTCTTGTCGTCAGCTTGTGAGAACCTAACCAAAAGGAATTGCAGCACAGCTTCTAATAAAAAGTTTATTTTGTTGCTGTCACAAACAGGCTTACATTAACACTGCAATTAAGTTACTGTGAAAATTCACGAATCACCACACTCTGGCACCTGTTTGGGTGAGGGAGAATTTAGCATGGTCAATCCACCTAACCAGCATGTCTTTCATACTGTGGGAGGAAACTGGAGCACCCAGAGGAAACCCACTCAGACACAGCGAGAACATGCAGACTTTGCATCAGTTATAGGATCAGCATTGGGCCTCTAGCAAGGTGTTAAAAATCTTTGACCCAGAAGCAGTACTGTAAGGAAAATTTATAATTTCTTTAAAATGCTGGTGGAATCAGTAATAATTTTAAGAATATCTGGAAAGAAATTTCAATAATTTGCATCAGTTGTCACGGGATCAACTCTATCTTACTTGGATAATACGAAATACTGATTCAAGGTGAATCTTGACCCAGTACTATGATAACCCCCAAACTTGCATGGGGAATCATTGATTGACCTCCCTGTAGGACTCATTGAATACAAGCTCCCTGGGGATTGGTAATTAACTCACTAGGTGAAGCTCCTGTCCCAGGGCACTGTGTAAAGTAGGTCCCTGATTGGGACCATTATTGTATTGTCCCAGTTGGGACCTGTATGTTCACCACAAGCCTGTGGTTTTGCTTTATTTTGTGCAATAAAACATAGTTCCTTTACAACTGATTCCTGAAATTATTGTAAGTATCAATAAGAAGGAAGTTAAGATACAGATGTTATGTGGCCAGAAACAAGAGAGACTTGCAGACACGAGGGAGAGCTATAAGCAGAGGAGCTGGAGAGTGAAGGCCATCAGCACACAGATGCAGACACAATGAGAAAACAGAAAGAGAAGCAAGAAAAATGCAGAGAATTTTTGTGAGGAAGAATGGTCAGCTTTATGTTTCACGAGGAAAGGAGACAGGAGCTCCTGGGAACAGTGTGTCAATTAGCTAAGAAGGTCCAAAGCCAGGAAAGCTTTATGAATACCTCAGAGATGCTAAAGAGCTGGGTATTTTCTCAGAAACATAAAACCATGAACAAGGTTTTAACTCGTAGGTTGGTTGAAAAGGTACTCTAGCAGTCTTTACCATGACTATAGTTGTGATCCAAGGGAGAGAGGTTTCATAGAAGTGTGCCTTGCTGATGATAATTGTGCCTGCGAAACTCAAAGAAAAAAGCTGTTGTCAGATAAGACTCCTGGCCTACACTGTGTGAATAAAGAACAGCATATTTGAAACTATGTAGTGCCACATTTTTGTGGGGCATGAAGAAGGCATTTGTGGCTGCATAAGACTTTGTTGTATGAACTATTTAAAATAAAATTTACCTCTTCATCTGAAGTAGAGTTTGCCTGTTAATTCATGTTGATTCAGATTTGTGTTAAAAGTTGCAAAAAGTGAAATCTTGTGGTAATTTCTCCTTTGGGGTCTCATTTAGGAAATTTAGTTATTTTCGTTTATAATTCCCTGATGGGGATTGTGACACAGGACATCAAACAACATGTGGTGTTAGTTAAACTTGTCCTTACACATTGGCTTGTTAAAATTTTTGCAAAATAATGAGATTATTACAGGGTGGCACAGTGGTTAGCGCTGCTGCCTCAAAGTGCCAGGGACCCGGGTTCAATTCCAACCTCGGGTGACTGTCTGTGCAGTGTTTGCATATTCTCCCTCCTCCGTTTCTGCGTGAGTTTCCTCCGGGTGCTCTGATTTCCTCCCACCATCTAGAGATGTGCATGTTAGATTGATTGGCCATGCTAAATTGCCCCTTAATGTCAGGGTAAATATGTGGGGTGGGCCTTTTAGATGTGCAGTTCAGTGGTTAGCACTGCTGCCTCACAGTGCCAGGGACCCAGGATCGATTCCTAGCCGGCTCACAGTCCGTGTGGAGTTTGCATGTTCTCTTTGTGTCTGCGTGAATTTCTTCCAGGTGCTCCGGTTTCCTCCCATGGTCCATGCTAAATTGATCCTTTGTGTCATGGGAACTAGCAGGGCAAATATGTGGGGTTATGGGGATAGATACTGGATGGGACTGTGGTTGGTGCAGACTCGATGGGCTGAATGCACTGTAGTATTCATTTGTTTCTATGTTTCTAAAGTGCGAGCTCATAATACCATATCAAAAGAAAGTGGGTATTTGGGACCTGAATGAATAGAGCAAGTAACTGTGTACCTCTGTAACTAATTAGATTCAGTGATTTTGAAAGTAACAGTACAATGATAGAGAAAGAAGTGTAAATTGGTGTATGAATTCAACCTCAAACGAGGTACAGAAAGAAAAATAAAGAGAGAGAAAAAACTTAAGCAATTAAAATCCAAAGGAACTAGACTCTGCAAGTTTAACAGTTGATTTTCAGTGCTAGAACAATTATTTGGTAATAATTAATACATAGGCTATGTTGTAATTATTAAAAGGAAGTAAATATTAACGGGATTCTTACACCAGAATGAGTGACCTAATTTTCTGTGGTGTTTAGTTTGTACTGTTGCACTGTTATTTTCAAAATCTCTGAATCTAATTAGATACACACAGTTACTTGCTCTATTCACTCAGGTCCCAGATGTCCACTTTCCTTTGATATGATGTTATCAGTTTGCACTTTCAGCAACTTGCTTTGCAAAACCTTTTAAAATCAAATGTGCAAAGAAAAGTTTGACAAATACCAGATGCTTTTCGATGTTCTGATACAATCCCCGAACTTGTGATTCAGTGTGTTTTTATGATGAACTAGCCTTTGACGTCGCATTCCCACTAAGCTAACATAATGCTAGTGCACCTCAATGTCACTTTGAGGTGCATCTGTCCCACACCTGAAGTTGCTATACTATTGGGCGTCACGGTGGCACAATGGTAAGCTTGTTGCCTCACAGCGCCAGGGACCTGGTTCGATTCCCTGTGTGAGTGACTGTGTAGCGTTTGCATGTTTTCCCCGTGTCGGTGTGGGTTCCCTCTGAGTGTTCCAGTTTCCTCCCACAGTCCGAAAGACGTGCTGGTTAGGTGCATAGACCAGGCTAGTTTCTCCTTCAATGTACACGCACAGGCGCCGGAGAGTAATGACTAGGGGATTTTCACTGTACTTTCAATGCTGTGTTAATGTAAGCCTACTTATGACAGTAATAAATAAAATTTAAACTTTAAAACTTGTGCGTGAGCATCATTAGCTTCACCCTATTGCAGTGAATCTTAATATACAACTTCCTAACTTAATATAGGTGCATCCGCACCACGAGTATAGGACTTCAACTTCATGATGGCTTCTTACTTCCGTTTGTACATTTACAGTGAATTTTCAGAATCAGGGCCTGGACCTCAAGTAAAACAGAATGAGGTTCCTTGAAGGAGTTAATTTTATTCTGCTTGGGGTTGACTTCCCACGGAGTGTAGTGTCAATCCAAGATTGGAAAGTGGGCTCAACTCTCTCCTAATATAGAATAATTGAAATCTACTTGCAACAATCAGAAAGGCAAGCAATGTAAACCTGTCCTTAGAACACAATATATCCTTAACATTGGAGGTGAACTTGTGAATGGATGTTAATTCCTAAACCTTGGTTACATGTGAAAATCTAAAAGAGTAGAACATTTGTTAGCTTGTTTTTAGATCACCTTCTTACCTGGACCAACCAAACAAAGGAGGACTGGCACAGGCAAACGCCAGGATCCAAGTGCTACCAATTCCAATAAAGGCATGAGTGGCTCCGAACCTGAAGTTCCCCATAGGTTTGCAGACCACAATGTACCGTTCTATAGCTAAGACCACCAGGGACCAAAGAGCGACTTCGCCTGTAGAAAGACAGAAGTGTAAAATGGATGGGAGAACAGCTGGGGCAAAGATACTAGGAATTCCTCAGGGAGTTTCTCAAATTGAAAATAATTCCGCCAAGCACGATACCGTTAACTGTAAGAAAATCTAGGTTCAGTTCTCGTCTTGTATGGAAGTTGCATGTTCTCCCTGTATCTGTGTGGGTTTCCTTTGGGTCTCTGGTTTTCTCCCACATTGCAAAGATGTACAGGTTAGGTGGATTGGCTGTACTAAATTACCCCTTGGTGTCAGCAGGACTAGCAGGACAAATATGTGGGGTCACAGGGACATGGCCTGGGTGGGATTGCTGTCGGTGCAGACCTGATGGGCTGAATGGTCTCCTTCTGCACTGTAGGGATTCTATGATTTGTTAATAATTCATATTTTAAGGATATTGAGTAACTGAAGCACCGAAACCAGCTGAACCAGGCACTGGCTGCCCTGCTTGTGGGGGGTGGGGGGGAGGGGGGAGGATCTGCATGCAACACTGACCCCAGAAGGTGATACAGCCCAGCCAGTTTTGTCAACCATGCAGTTGGCAAGAGGAAATGGTCTCTCCGACCTATTGCTAGTCATGCTTGATTCCATATTAATTGTCATAACTATACCATTACAAGGGCAATAGACGGATGAAAACACCAGCATCTGGAGGTTCCCCTCCAAGCCACTCACCTTCCTGACTTCCAAATGTATTGGTTCCTTCACTGTCACTGGGGTCAAAATCCTAGAGGTCTCTCCCTAACAGTGCTGTGGGCATACCTACACAGTAAAAAGTCTGACAACACCAGGTTTTAGTCCAACCTATTTATTTGATAATATACTCGCAAGCTTTCGGGTTAGCCCCTTCGTCAGGTGGATGGAGAGTTCTGGCCTCAGACAGAGCATATAAAGCACAGACAGTTTAGAGATTACTGATTAGAATGCGAATCCTTACACCTAACCTGCTGTTCAAGACCTGAAGTGGCTGATAATGTGAGTGGAAGGAGCACGCTCTCAAGACAAACCGCAACATTGTCATCAAACCAGCAGACAAAGGAGGGGCCATCGTCATACTGAACAGAACGGATTACTGTAAAGAAGTGTACCGACAACTAAACAATGAGGAACACTACAGACAATTACCCACAGATCCGACCAAAGAACACACTCGTCAACTCAACAATCTGATCAAGACCTTTGATCCGGACCTTCAGAGCACCCTCCGTGCTCTCATTCCACGTACTCCCCGCATTGGAGATCTCTACTGCCTCCCAAAGATACACAAGGCAAACACACCTGGCCGTCCCATCGTATCGGGCAATGGAACTCTGTGTGAGAACCTCTCCGGCTACGTCGAGGGCATCCTGAAACCCATTGTACAAAGAACCCCCAGCTTTTGTCGCGACACTACGGACTTTCTACTGAAACTCAGCACACACGGAGCAGTTGAACCAGGGACACTCCTCGTCACAATGGATGTCTCAGCGCTCTACATCAACATCCCCCACAACGATGGCATTGCTGCGACTGCCTCAGTACTCAATGCTGACAACTGCCAGTTTCCAAATGCAATTTTACAACTCATCCGCTTTATCCTGGACCACAATGTCTTCACCTTCAACAACCAGTTTTTCATCCAGACACATGGAACAGCCATGGGGACCAAATTTGCACCTCAATATGCCAACATCTTTATGCACAGGTTCGAACAAGACTTCTTCACTGCACAGAATCTTCAACCGATGCTGTACACTAGATACATCGATGACATTTTCTTCCTTTGGCCTCATGGTGAACAATCACTGAAACAACTATATGATGATATCAACAAATTCCACCCCACCATCAGACTCACCATGGACTATTCCCCAGAATCAGTTGCATTCTTGGACACACGCATCTCCATTAAGGACGGTCACCTCAGCACCTCACTGTACCGCAAGCCCACAGACAATCTCACAATGCTCCACTTCTCCAGTTTCCACCCTAAACATGTTAAAGAAGCCATTCCCTATGGACAAGCCCTCCGTATACACAGGATTTGCTCAGATGAGGAGGATCGTGACAGACACCTCCAGACCCTGAAAGATGCCCTCATAAGAACAGGATATGGTGCTCGACTCATAGATCGGCAGTTCCGATGCGCCACAGCGAAAAACCGCACCGATCTCCTCAGAAGGCAAACACAGGACACAGCGGACAGAGTACCCTTCGTCGTCCAGTACTTCCCCGGAGCGGAGAAGCTACGACATCTTCTCCGGAGTCTTCAACATATCATTGATGAAGACGAACATCTCGCCAGGGCTATCCCCACACCCCCACTTCTTGCTTTCAGACAACCACACAACCTCAAACAGACCATTGTTCGCAGCAAACTACCCAGCCTTCAGGAGAACAGTGACCACAATACCACACAACCCTGCCACAGCAACCTCTGCAAGACATGCCGGATCATCGACATGGATACCATCATCACACGTGAGAATACCATCCACCAGGTACATGGTAAATACTCTTGCAACTCGGCCAACATTGTCTACCTGATACGTTGCAAGAAAGGATGTCCCGAAGCATGGTACATTGGGGAGACCATGCAGACGCTACGACAACGGATGAATGAACATCGCTCGACAGTCACCAGGCAAGACTGTTCCCTTCCTGTTGGCGAACACTTCAGTGGTCACGGGCATTCAGCCTCTGACCTTCGGGTAAGCATTCTCCAAGGCGGCCTTCACAACACACGACAGCGCAGAGTCGCTGAACAGAGACTGATAGCCAAGTTCTGCACACATGAGGACGGTCTCAACAGGGATCTTGGGTTCATGTCGCACTATCTGTAACCCCCGTGACTTGCCTGGGTTTGCTAAACCTCACTTACTGTACTGTCTGGAGACAATACACATCTCTTTAAACTGTGATCAGTGCTCCTTCCACTCACATTATCAGCCACTTCAGGTCTTGAACAGCAGGTTAGGTGTAAGGATTCGCATTCTAATCAGTAATCTCTAAACTGTCTGTGCTTTATATGCTCTGTCTGAGGCCAGAACTCTCCATTCACCTGACGAAGGGGCTAACCCGAAAGCATGCGAGTATATTATCAAATAAATAGGTTGGACTAAAACCTGGTGTTGTCAGACTTTTTACTGTGTTTACGCCAGTCCAACGCCGGCATACCCACATCAGGCATACCTACACCCCAGGGACTGCAGCAGTTCAAGAAGGCAGCTCACAACCACTTTCGCAAGGGCAATTAGGGATGGGCAATAAATGCTGGCACAGCTAGCGGCACCTGCATCTAACTGAATTTTTAAAGAATCTCATCCCAATTTTAGCCGCGTTGCACTCACCGCCTAGAGTGGCGAAGAAGCCCTCTACCGCACAGCCAGTGGGTCCAAATATGAAGTAGCCGTTCACGGCCGTGGTAAACGCGACCACAAATCCAAAGAGCATCATAAATAGACCGGCCACCGCCAGGTTCACTAGAATATAGTTGAGAGGCTGCCTTAGTTTCTTGTGCTTGTAAGTGACCACCAGAGTCAAAAGATTGATGGGCAACCCGACGAGCATCAGCAGAAATACATAAGCCGCAATGATGGAGAACTGCCAGGGTTCAGCCAAGTAATACTGAGGGTACTCAAAAGGACTGCGAACGACCCCAGTCTTGTTGGAAAACGGGATGTAAAAGTTTTCCCCTTCTGTGCCGTTCATCTTAAACAGAAATTACTAACAGAAAATGTATTCAACTGTAGAAATTCTCAGCCAGTGAGAAAGTTGACAGAGAAAAGCAACATTCACAACTGTTTCCACTAATTCACCACTTTATACGCTTGTTAAGTCGTGCCAAGGATTGGGGGCAAAGGCACAACGATTTAACGGAATTGACAATCTTAAGTACGATTAAAGAAGATAGTGGTTTGCCAAAACCTGTTGTAAAGCTCTTTAAGGCGTTTCGTCACTGTGGATTTCGATTGACGTGCATAAGGAGTGTTTTAATTAACACATTGAGATAAATTTTGTATTTTTTTTCAGCAGTAGATGTTTGGTATTGTTAATGGAAACTTATTAGCCGATAGGGTGACGGGTCAAGATTTCAAGTTTTTAAAAACGCTTATTGCGTCAATACCAAAGACAACACAAATTAAATAAATTGCATTTTCTTTTCATGGTAAGTTTATACTTTCTCCAATGATCCAGAGTCCGAAAGATCTGAGCCTATCGCTTCACTTCTCTCTGAGCTCCTGCGTGGGTTTGCAAATAATGGTTTGCTGTCACTTAGGTGTTTGTGGATTAATTGTAATTATTAGCTAAAACAACTACTTCACTTTTAGTAAAAACTTAGCTTTCTTCTATATGGGACTTGATTCCTAAACAAACTGTTTTAAAATCCCTCTGTTCACAAAACCTCTGACATATTCCGTTCAAATTACATTGAACTATACCATCTAACACAAATAATTTTATTTTTCTTTAGCAAGTTCCACAAAAGTCTGATATTGTCTCTCCTACAATTTTTAAAATTCTTGGCACGGTGGTTAGTGTTGCTGCCTCACATTGCCAGGGAGCCAGGTTTGATTCCTGGCTTGAATCACTGTCTGTATTGAGTCTGCACATTTCTCCCCATGTCTGCGTGGGTTTCCTCCAGGTGCTCTGGTTTGTTCCGACAGTCCAAAGATATGTGGGTTAGGTGGATTGGCTATGCTAAATTGGCCCTTAATGTCAGGGGGAATTACAGTGCCAACGCCACACAACCATTCATCTAAGGCTGGAATTGAGTCTGAGTCCCTAGCGCTGTGAGGCAGCATGCTAACCACTGTGCCATTGTGACTATAACTATAAATATGAATTGAGATTCGCCCTAATTAAACAGCTATAATAGATCCTTATTACTCAGTACAACTGATTTATAATCAACCAACACTTTGTTTACTAGTGCTTCTTACAGTTTGAGCAAGAGAGACTAGTCAACTAAAACAAGTATTTCCCCAATGGTCAAGTTCTATCCAAGCTAGAGTGTGCACATATTTCCTATTTTTAGTTCCAATATGCATAATATCTTTCGTTTGACTATATTGAACTTCATTAGCCACATGTCACCAGGTACAAATTTTGTCAAACTTTTCATAAAATGGTGGCTTCTCTTTGTAAAGTCTTGGCTGCTTAATGTGACCACCTGACTTCTGAATCACTTGGAAATTTAACTACATTAGACTGAAGTGTGACTCTTGTCAATTATGTCTACCAGGAGCAGGAGGGATAGCAGTGGAACTTGTTACCGTTGTTCATTATGACTGAAGTCCCTTTGCAACAAATTGCTTTTTAATTTTACATAACCTAGTAGATTCAAATATTGATGGCAAACTTTATGCATGCAACTAATTTAATCTGAGAATCTACAGAAAGGTTTTGAAGCATACAGTTTTTAAATTTTAAGCAAGCATTTGCTTGCTAATAAGTAATGGTGACGTGTTATTTCATTGGATATTTTCAAAATATTATCGTTATTGCATTTTTTCTACTTTTGTTAAAATAACTTGTACAGACTGTGGTGTAGAATGGGAAGGTTTGGGGTTAGTTTTTAACCAATAATTTGCAGAATTCAATACAAAAATACGTTGCTACCACGATTTCAAGAGGCATAACGTTGCATGGATGGAATTTTCAGCCACTATTTGAATCTTTCAGAATTAGATTAAAGGAAACAGCAAACAATTGCAAAGAGACTGAAACCACAGTGAAAGAAGAACAATCCTGGAGCATTCCATTTATTATGCTGGGATCCCTCCTTTTCCTGATATACATAATTGATGTCGTGTTGTACTTCAATCCAAGGTGTGTAAATTGTATAGAAAAAGGCTAGTCTGATTAAGCTGTCCAGATTTTACAGAGTTTGGCTACGTTTGCACTTGGGTGGATTAGTGGCAAAGCTCAATTAAAAATAAATGAAAAATCGATTGGAACTAAAAATAAGAGATGTGCATTTTATAGCTTGGATAGAACCTACTAAGAGGGAAGTTGAAAGTGTTTGACTGGTTATTAGTTGAGTTGCCATCTTCAAATAATGTGAGGCACCTATACACAGTGAATGAGATGTTGGCTTATTTTACTGAATTGATTGTATTCTGAAATTGTGGTGGAATTCTCCCAAGGTCTCGCCAGTTGGTTTAATGGTGGGCGTGGGAGAGAAATTGGTGGGATTCCTAGGAAATGGATTCACGCCAGTGTGAATTTACAATAGGATTTTCCGCTGGTGCTTGTCATGGCACGTCAACCTGCCAAATCCCATTGTAAATTCACAGCGGCATGAACCTCTAACATCTAAGTAATACCGTGAAACACCACAGCGGTAGGGTGAGGTTCCCTGCAAATGCATCTTTCGGATAAGGGTCCTGGAGAGGCTCTATCTTCCAGTCTCAGTTTCCCAGAGATCCATCTTCATTTTCAGGAGGTCTAACTTCGATGGTGGCTCAGTGATGTTGGACATCTTTTCAAGTAGGCAACCAGACATCAAGGTGGACCATGTGCCTTCCAGCCCAGCCTCATCACTGAATATGGCATGAAACATCCAGGTGTATAATTAATTAGGTTAGGATCAAAAGATTTGGCACATTGTCCCACTGGCCGCTGCAGTAGAAAATACACCACGTTTCTGCCCGTGTCATGGCACTTAGCATCAAAATGGGGAGAATTTTTCCCAATGTTTCTAAATCACTGTGTGCTTTGATTCATGGTTACAATTCCAGATACCATCAAAAAGTGCGTTCATTTCAGTAACAGCATTTATGTTCTATAAACTTGTACTGAGAAGCAGGCCTGTTTTCTTTGTCTTTTGATCATCAAAACTCACTGAGGAGAAATAATTCTCAATACTTAGCAATAATATGCAAGCCAATGGCATCACAGTTGCATGTCTCAAACTAAGTCAAATTAACATATCACCCCATCAAGTTGAGTGACGAGGCTTTATCCTCTAATGTGATTCACATTCTCTCTTCTAAGCAGGATTGGATTTAAAGACAATGAGGAAATTCAATCAATAGTAAGTGGTGTAAGTCACCAACCACAATAGCAAGGATAAGCTAGAGTAATGTTAAAATAAAAAAAGCAAACTTTGAGATCAACAACAAGAATCAATTATTTGTGAATAGACTTTCACACAGTAGAATGCTGAAGAATGATTTCCAAGAGATTCTCCAGCAGGAAGCTGGACAGATTAGCATCATTGTGTTGACTCCACTGCACTTTGAATAGTGCCATGGGATCTTTTACATGCATCTGAGAGAACGTGCAATCTGTTCATGCAAAATAGGGCAACCCAACAATTCAGCAGTGCCTCAGTATTGCAATGAAGTGTCAGCCTAGAATATTTACCCAAGTCTCTGGTGAAGCATGAAACTACAATTGTCTGATTCATAGGTGAGAATAGTACCATTATATCATGGTACTATTATAACAAGGAAAATCACAATATATAGAGAGATGATTTAATAAATATATTCAACCATAGCTCATTGAGTTCTGTCACTTAAGGGCCTTTGTCTGCCCCAACCTCAACTTTTAGGCAGGTGAGAGTGGGTGTGAGGGTGAGAAAGAAAACATCTTTCCATCTTGGGCAGGAATTGGGGGATGCAACCTCAATGTGAAGTCCCCTTCAAATTTGGGGCACCCAACCCTCTTGGACTTTGAAGTTCTGGTTTTCCCTTCATCCCACACCCTCCCTCCATCCATCCCTCCCTCCCTCTCCCTCCCCCAATGTTGCAATTGCCCCCACCCCTCCACAATCCCAATTCCTTCAGGGCAGGGCTGGCAGATCATCTTTGATTCTACTTCCCCAGGACCCCTGGCGCTCACCTTGAGAATGGTCCCGTGACTTTGTTCCTGACAGAGCACTGCAGTGCCTCCTCTGGCCACTACAATGTTGTGCCTGGATGGATTGAAGAGCTGTTGCCCAATCAGATTGGGACATCCTTCCAAGGGTGGACAGATATCCTGTTCACTGCCGATCAATGCTCAATACGTGTTAAGCGGCAAGGAGCTTCTGAGAATCTGTGGGAGCAAGTTACCCGTCAACTCTCAGAATGCTTGCTATCCTTAAAATTCTACTCTTTGACACTGTGTAATTGTTTCAGTTACAGTGCACAGGCCAAGTCAGTGTTAATTCAAAGAAGTATATTATTCTCACATTCTGCATATACTTTGAATTTGTTACTAAATATTTGGCATTCCTAATTTATCCCATTAGTAGGTCCTAGGGGGAAAAAGACTTCTAAAATGGAGATTGTAACAATACTTCTAATAACTCCTGAAATAAGCATTTCCATTAGCCCAGTAAAGTAAATATTTCTGCTTTAAAATGTATTGCTTTGGTCTGGTTGGTAAATGCAATAACCAAATGAGACACTAATACAATTGTTAACACCTTAATTTGATTTAAGAAATTAGTTCCTGAAATAAATGCATTTTAGCAGGCTTTTCTTAAGCATCTTGGAAAGACTTGCATGAATCTTTTCTAATCCCTTTGATACCCTGTACTTTCTGGATTTGCACACATCATGAATGAAGGATAATCAAATGTTACTATGACCTCCTGCTGCAAGCTTAAATTAAATAAAAATTACAGGCAATTTGCTTATCTTTCCTTCTTTAGGTTTTGGAAGTAACTTTTTCTTTCTCGAAGTTCAATTTTTGTCTATTTAACTTTAATTCAGACATTTGTCTTTTTTTTGATGCATATTTGATTTCAAGTTTCTGTCTAGTGTGCTCATATAGTCTTGGAAGAGAGTTCATTCAACATTTTTTAATTAAAAGATTAACCATTAAACAGCCTATATCATAGTTTTGTGGGCCTTCTGACATGGATTCTAAATGTGAAGAAGTTACATAGGAATGTAATGCCCATGAACTATTGGGCTCCAATCAGTGGCACTCACATGCATTGCAATGCTGACTAAATTGGCACAATTGACTCGTCAAGGAAGGGAGGAAGGGTCAGAGAGCTAATTAAGCAACTGAATTCCCCTTGTGGCAGGCGAGGCATACCTGATGCATGTGAAGGCTACAACTTGCAGTCAGCTTCATCCTTACAGAGCACCCTCATTCTCCCAGCTGTCATGGGCTGAAGATTAAATAAGCCTTCCAACTTGAACAGCCAGCCTTGACAGTCTGGCTTCCATAACCAGTGACCTTGAAACTCCAGGCAGCTCATGGGCTTCAAGATATAGCTTGAGTTGTGGGGGTTCTTACTGTACTTATCCTCCCTCACTTTTGAGGATCTGGCATCTCAAGGCACCTCACAGTTGCCCCCTGTGTTGACCCTGTGAATTCACATGCTCCCATCCACTTTCCGGCTGTCACTCGAGACGGCAATCCCACAGTGGTTGCCACAAGCTGGCAAGGAGCAAATTGGAAGCCCTACCTGCAAACTAGCTACCAGATCCTTTTAAATTTAGAGGCTCACAGTCAAGAAGAGCACTAAGGTCTGCAAGTGACTCTACCCCCTGAAAGTGAGACTGACCCCCCTGCCCCACCCCCACCACCACCACCACCAGCTTCGAGTTCATTTATCTGGGTCCCGTTCATGCTCCCTGGTGCCTCCTGTGCAATTAGCACCCTGAAGAGTGATATTGATCTGAGCATTCATCTCCAGTATCTTCTTTGGACTGAGGGTCCAAGGCTACACGAGCAGGCAGAGGCTAAGAATACTGTGTTGAGTAACTCACCTCCTGACTCCCCAAATCCTATCCACACAAGGCACAAATCAGGAGTTTGATGGAATACTCCCCACTTGCCTGGATGGGTGCAGCTCCAACAAGTCTCAAGGAGCTTGACACCATCCAGAACAAAGCAGCCTGCTTGATTGGCACCACATCTACAAACATCCACTTCCTCCACCACCAACACTCGGTAGCAGCAATATGTACTATCTATAAGATCCTTAGGCAGCACCTGCCAAACCCACGACCACTTTCATCCAGAAGGACGAGGACAGCAGATACATGGGAACACCACCACCTGCAAGTTCCTCTCCAAGCCACTCACTGTCCTGACTTGCAAATATATAGCTCCTCCACAGTCGCTGGGTCAAAATCCTGGAATTCCCTCCCTAACAGCATTGTGGGTCAACCCACAGCACATGGACTGCAGTGATTCAAGAAGGCAGCTCACCACCACCTTCTCAAGAGCAACTAGGGCTGGGCAGTAAATGCTATAAAAAGTCTGACAACACCAGGTTTTAGTCCAACCTATTTATTTGATAATATACTCGCAAGCTTTCGAGGGTACCCCTCGAAAGCTTGCGAGTATATTATCAAATAAATAGGTTGGACTAAAACCTGGTGTTGTCAGACTTTTTACTGTGTTTACGCCAGTCCAACGCCGGCATACCCACATCAGTAAATGCTAGCCAGCCAGTGACGCCCATGTCCCACAAATGAATAATCTCATTTTTGTAGAGCTGTTGTTTGTCATTTTTCTCATACTTAAGAAAATATTAAGAACCAGATGAAGGTTTGTAATAGAAGTTGGTTTATTAATTTTATGCAATATTATTTCAATTAAATATCAGAATAGAAATATGAATTTGTTTATATTGTGAAGTGTCTTAGACCCTTTAAACAGGCTGTCTTCATGAAAAACATGTACAGCAAATCCATCTTTTTAGTTTTCAAGGAATCAATACCAAAAGCACCACGTATCATTGTGCTTGTGCATTTTAGCATCAAATTATCAGTCAAGGATTTATTTTTGCAGGGTGGTGTCTTTTACAAATGTACGTTAAAACCAAAATGAATGTCAGTAAAATCCCAATATCTTATTATTTTTCTCATAGACTAGCTTAAATCTGTTTATTTCCTCACAAAATTCTTTTAATTTAGCTGGAGGAGGAGGAGAAAAGGGTAGGTTCTCACAACTTCAATGTTTCAGGAAGCCCTCTTTATCCACTAATGAGATTTGCACACTCTGCTTCCTGAGAAGGATAAAGTCTTCAGACGGTGACAGGGTCTGATCCAAAGTAAAGGTTATCAGTCACTTCCGTTCTGGTTCATTAGTTTGAAGCAAGATATCTGCACAAATACAGCAAAGAGAAAATATTAGGGGACTGCTGGGCTAATTGGATTATTGGAAGATTTTGGCCTTTTGATGTTCTAAATTTTTTGGTCACATTTGTGAAGTGTTAATTTATGGGCACATAAACAAACATCTAAGTTTTAAAAAATTATTACATTATTCTTATTCTATTTCTATTCTATATTTTCTTATTTCTTGTCACAACCTTCTTGGCTATCCATAAAAAAATGATTGCTTGGGTAAGCTTTCCAACACAAGTTGAGAAAGTGACTATCCCAATCTACATTTGATTAATATTTGCATTGCTTTTTACATCTACACTTTGGAAAGATATTGAAAACTGGTTTCAGTCAGGTTTCAATATTATTTTAGTTTATTATATCAGCCACTAGCCAAAAATAAGAATTTTTAGATCCTTGTTCAAAAAGCTGTGTGATTTTTAAAAGTTCATTCACAGGATGTGGACACTGCTGGCTGGGCCAGCATTTATTGTCTAGCCCTAACTGCTGTTGAACAGAGGCTGTTCCAGAGTCAACCACAATACTGCTGTGGATCTAGAGTCACATCTGAGCTAAACCAAGTAAGGATGACAGTTTTCACATCAGTAAACCAGATAGGTCTCTACAACAACAGACAATGGTTTCATGGTAATCATCAGACTTCTAATTCCAGATTTCTATTGAATTGAAACTTCACCATCTATCATGGTGGGATTCAACCCCAGATCCCCAGAGTGTAATCCTGGGTTTTGGATTACTGGTCCAGTGACAATAGCACCACGCACTGCCTGCCACTTAGTTTGCCCACTAGTATATCACTAGTTTTTTTTAAAAACATCAATCATATCTTGTAAAGAAAAAGGTTTGCATTCGGAATAAATTTTCATTTGTAGATTTATTAAAATGACTGTCCCCCAAGAGGATTGATACATTTAAGAAAATCTCCATTGTTTTATTTTAATTCTTCAATTTGGACTTTGACCTTTATTGCCTGGACATTGAACATCACATACCCTGGAACTTTTATTCTGCACAATTCTTTGGAAAAAACAAGTTGCAGAAGTTGTATTGCAATTTTCCACACTTGACTCTTGTGTTTGCCCAATGCTCTAGTTATTACCAAATGTAAAAATTTTTTTTAATAATCTGGAAGGTCTTTGATCTTTTATCAGAGCTCAAACCTGTAAATATTGATTATACTAATCAGATGCCTATTAATTCAATTAATTATAAATGTAAGATTCAGCATCATTGGGGGAATTTTAATATGGGCTTGTGTGTGGGTCTGGATGTGGATGGGTAGGGATAAGAGGGCAGATGGGGTTTAACAGGCAAAATTTCATAACGGAAGAAGAATAAAATTGATTTTTTTAAAATCAATTCCATATCAAAAAAATTAAAACCCTGGACAAAACCATGTTGACCTCACTCAATTATTGACAAAGAATGTTCAAGACCTTGGTCAGAGCTTAATGACTCTCCATTAAAATCTGGGAGTGTGATTATATGGCTATTTTCATATTACTTTGGATTTTTAAGTGCAAAATTCCATTCTGAATTTAGACAACAATAGTATGACAGCACATGAAAAGCAATTTAAATTGCTTGGATGTGATGATTCAGTGTGAAAATTGCATTCAAAGCTTCGAGAACTTTATAAGCTTATCCTGACCATTTATAACATGTCAAAAATGGAAAATCATGCTAACACTCTTACAAAAACAGCTGGAATTGAAACTCAAGTGTATGTATTTGAATAAACATTGGAGTTTTTCACTTGCTCAGTGAGTGCAATTTGCAGCCAGGAGGTACAATACAGACTGAAATAGAACCTGTAGCTACTGATCTAAAATTTGTATTAAAACCTTCTGAGCAAGGACTAAGAAATAGGTTGTGAAATAGGAACGTTGTAACATTACAGTTTATTGGAAGAAGTTTAATTGGATTAATAGTTAACACAATTAAAAAATAGTTAAATCAATATTTAATGCAGAATTTTTGGCAGACCATAATAAGAACAGCATTATCATTGATATAATACAACTACTCTAGGTTACAAAATACAGACATTTACGATAGAACATAGTTCCCTTTTTTTCTGCTGAGTAACATTATGAACAATGAAATACCAGAAAATAAAAATTTGAATTTCACTATGTATGTTCTCCCATTATGTACCCTATCTTCTTTTGTCGAAGAGCTGCTTCAGACCAATTTCAGTAAAATTGTTTTTTTTTTAATTCACGCATGGGACATGGGCGTCATTGCTTGGTTAGTATTTATTGTCCATCCCTAGTTGCCAGAGGACAGTTGACAGTCAACAACATTGCTGCGGCTCCAGAGTCACTTGTAGACCAGACCAGGTAAGGACAGCAGATTTTCTTCTCTAAAGGATATTAGTGAACCAGTCGGGGTTTTCCTGACAATTGGCAATGGTTTCAAGGTCATCTGCAGATTCTTAATTCCAGATAAATTTACTGAATTCAAATTCCACCAACTGCTGTAGCAGGATTCAAACCCTGGTCCTGAGAACATCGGCTGAGTTTCTGGATTGATAGTCTAACAGTAATACCATTAGGCCATTGCCTCCCTCTATTGCCCCCTCCTTGTTGGAGGCTGCAGTTACATGTGCATCCCTGAACCTGTTATGAACCTCGCCCACATGAGAGAGAAATCCCAATGTGGGGGGATGATACAGCAGTGAAGCCCCTTTTATAGGAGTTCAATGTATTTAAATTAGGTTCCTGACCTTTCTGAACAAGAACATCAATATGTTAACAGCAGGGGATGAGGATGATGGCATTGTGAGACCTTGCTGGCAAAATTCTCATTTTTGACTCGTGCGGGATTTTGTACCCTTGTAGCCATTTGTGTTGCGGCAAGCACGTGCACAAGATCCCAGCCAAAACAGTCTTGAATCATTCTCAGATTATTTTAGAAAATAAAAAAATAAAAACTTCATTTTCCTTTTTAAAACATTTTTCTGTGCAACAGCAATAAAGGCAATTCTGAAATAAACTCTGTGTAAAAGTGATCCTAGCAAAAGATGAGATACAATGTACTAATTTAAAACAATAGACTAAAAGATTGAAAAACATTACCTTGAAACAGAGATCATTAAATTGTTCTAATTTTGCTTTTGAAATTAGCAATCATTTAAGTCTTGTACAACTGCAAATCTCTTAACGTCACCTCACTTATCAAGCATGATTCACTTAGTTGGAAAGATCAGGTGTCTTCTATACAAGTCAAGAACATAATACAGCTTAGGTATCCATCTATATTGCTTAAATTACACTAATAAAAGCTATGGCAGCCAAGTCCTTACCAAGTGCTTCCTGTTTTTATTGCCATTATTTGTGAGATGATTATTTTGTGTATTTTTGCAAATGCGTTAAACTACTTGGTGACATTCACAGTTTCCTTCAGTGCAGTACTTTTTAGTGCTGCAATAAAATCGAATGCCACATTCCCCAGTGAGGCAAGTATTTTTACATCAGTTCTCAACAATACAAGTGGATATAATTGACGGCATTTCTGTGGAACTTACAATAAGTCACAGGAGTGCACTACAATATACAGTAGCTAGGATAGACTGCAAAGATAACAATATTTCTTCATGGATACTAATGCAACACTGATTACAAAAACTATTAAAACTCTAAAAAAAGCACATAATTTCTTCAAATAAAATGTTCTCAAACATTACACAGTAGTGTAATTAGTGAGTGATTAGTGAGAATTTGCAACCATTCAAATATTCAATATTACCCACCAGACTATTTAATATCTAATTTCAGGGTTATGGATGCAATTGAAGTTAGTTCCATTGATTTCTTAAACTGTTTATTGCTTTCTATCCTGTTGTCCAGGTGCATTACTATTTGTTTGGTTGATTGAAACTGATTTTAATGTAGTTGAATGTAATTTGCAGGTTGGAAGCTCAATTCAATGGCATCCCACCACAACACCCCCGCCCCCGATGGATGTCAGTGGGCACTAGACAATACTGATCTTGACAAGTAAGGATGTGGCACCATGGACTCCAAGGTGGGTGAGTGGGGGGGGGGGGTAGTGGCAAGGAGGTAACTCTAGCCTCCAATTGTGGCTATGGACCCTTTGCCACTGCCAGGCTGCAGAGGTGGAGGGGTCCCTCGAGAGACCTGCGCGTTGAGAGGTGCTTGGGCTGGGGGGAAGAGTTTGACTTTAGGGGTGCATCCCATGATAGGGCTCTCCCCAGTTAAGGGCTGTTGTGGCTGGGCTTCTCCTTGTTGCCTTGGAAAACGTGATAATCACTTCCATGATTTCAGATACCATTCTGATTAAGATCTTCATTATTGTCTGTGTTCCCCAAAACCATGAAAGGACCTGTCAGTTTCATAATCACCCTACAGTGCAGAATGAGGCCATTCGGCCCATCAAGCCTGCACCAACCACAATCCCACACAGGCCCTATCCGCATAACCCTACTTATTTATCCTTCTAACCCCCTAAGGGGTTAGCATGGCCAATCAACCTAAACCGCACAACTTTGGACTGCGGGAGGAAACTGGAGCACCTGGAAGAAGCCCATGCAGACACAGGGAGAATATGCAAACTTCACACAGATAGTGACCCAAGCCTGGAATTGAACTGTGTGCCAGCAGTGCTAACCACTGTGTCACCATGCAGCAGGGAGATCCCCTTGCTTTCTCTCATAAGCCCCAGCTGATCTGAAACCTCTTTAGACTGCTTTGATTCACAGGAGGCTGTCAGTTTCACTTGCTCTATAAAGTGTTTGTTTATACAATCACCTGATTGTAAGGCTGCCTGATTGATAGCCCAAACCATATCAAAGAAGAGGTTGGCTTTGTTGACATAAGGAGCAGATGGTGCATTAGCAGCTAAAAGCTTTTTGAGTGACAGCTCCAGGAGAGAGCAAAGCCTGCATTGTTGATACAATCATTTCATGCTTCAGTAATCCTTAAGTACTTCCTCTTTTCACCACAGCTGTTCTGTCTGGCCCAGTTTTTTAACACTGCACCTTTTTCTTAAAAGTATCTCATCCTTTCCAGAAAGTAGAAACGATTCCCAGTACCCTTATTTTTAACCATTGGCTTTTTTGTCTTGCCTGCAACCCATGAACTTCATTTATCCTCTTTTTTCACTTATTGTAGTTCTTTTTAAAAAACTTTGCCAATCTTCAAGGTTGGATAGTTTGGGGTTTCTATCTTTGAGATAGAGGTTAAGAGAAGATTTAGTTTGACTGCATAAAGTAATGAGGGGACCTTGACAGAGTGGATATGTAAAGACCTATTTCTAATAGCAAAGGAGTCACCAGGGAACATGAATTAAAAGAGATGGGCTGAAGGAATAAAGGGGGGTTGAGGGGGAGATATTTTAAGCTGGGGGGTGGTGGTTAGAGGCAGAAAGCTTAGGAAATATGCAAAATGTGCTTATGCATTAAAGTTTGAAGATCTACAGGATATACAGCCAAGAGTTGAAAAATGATTTCTCTTTCTGAAGGCAGACATTTGATGGGCTGACTGGCCTTCTCCTCTGCTCGTATTCTCGACAAGTCTCACAAGTCTGCCCTTGTTGTGGCTACCTTGGATTTGAAATTGACCTCAGAGTAATGACAATATCACATTTAACAAACATGCCAGATCCTTCATGGGAGAACTGCTAATTAAAGCACCAGACTCTTTCTACATGATTTTACTTTCTCCTGATCAATGTTCACTTTCTTAGACCATGTTAATATTATGTCAATGTCATTCATTGTCACTCTGACTCGCCATGAGGTCATGATAAGGTGCTATGCAAGAATGCAAATTTGGTTATGATGGTTCTCTCATCATTTTCAGCATCTGCAATTGAGATGGTGGCAACTGGTCACTAGGAGGCATGCATGGGCTGGTACTGGAGTAACCCTCCCTCCCTGTGTGGTTAACGTTTGCATTCCAATGATTAGATGGGATCGAAAACTTGTAAGGCACAATCTGTGCCGATCTATATCTCTGCTTTATTGTCTACAAGCTGAAAATCCTAGTGCCATGTGCCTCTTGGATGCTCCTACAGCAGGTTCAATTTCAGAATTACACCTCATTCTGTTATCATGCGTTTGTGTGAAGGATAGAACTATGCAGTTGTCATGGGGAAAACTACAGATTTGCTTCTGTTAAATCACATTTTTTTTTACAGGGATATTGCATTTAATATCGATTAAGTTTTATAGTAGAATGTTTTCTTTTGGGTCTTGCTACAATACAAATTTTAAGAGGTTAATCCTTAGTTCCAAATAAAAAATATTGGTCTGATGAAAGATGTAACATAAAATGCTTCCTGCAGTAATGAATTATTGTTCCTTCAGTTCTTGTGACAGAAGGAAAAGCAGGAAGTGGGCTTGACTGTTGGGTGAAAATCTGATTGCCAGTTACAACAGGGCATGTGCCTGGGCCGTTCAGCACAGTGTGATTCCTGTGAGGGAGAATAGTTCATTTAAATGAGTTGAATTAGATCTGTTAAGCACTGCCAGCACCAGTGAGAATCTCTCCAACTTTCCCACTGACGGCAGCATTTAGTGTGCAATTGAGAGAATCGCGCACTTCAGGTGTAATTTGCTCAGAAATATTCTAAGTGTTGAATGGACGAGAAAATGGAAGGTTTTCTCACCTGTTTTTTCAGCGAGGTAATTAATGGAAATTTATGGCACTCTGTGAAATACAGAGACCGTAATGTGATTCTGACCAGTTCAGTTGTAGTCAGAGAGGTTTGCAGCATGGAAACAGACCTTTGGCCCAACTTGTCCATGCTGCCCATTTTTTAACCATTAAACTCATCCCAATTGGCCCGAATTTGACCCATATTGCTCTATGCCAATCTTACCCATGTAACTCTCTAAATGCCTTTTAAAATACTATGGCTGTCCCACTCAATGTTGGGAAAGTTAAAGTCTCCTACTAATGCCCACCCTATTTATCTTGGAGCTATCTGTAATCTCCTTACATTTTTGCTCCTCAATTTCCCACTCACAGTAGGGGGAAGAGTGAAGTCTCAGCTTACCTGTGAGGCTGGCTGCTGTACTCTAATGGCACCATTACACAGGCACCCGATCTCCCAATATACATTCCCCCTGATTGCCACCCCAGCTGATTGCCTCCCCCCTGCCACCCCCACCGCCACCACCACCACCAATCAGCCCCACACTGCAATGCAGAGTTCCTTGCCTCCAATGAACCTGCCCCATCTCAACCTCCTCCCTCAGCCTCTGTCCTGTCAGACCTTGCCCTCTCAGGCCCCACCCACTTGGCACTACCAGTGGGCACTGTCTGGGCACCGGGTTACCAGTGCTACATGGATACTAACCGGTTGTGACCCGATCACCTGGGGCGCTTCAATGGCCTCCAATCCCACTGGTGAGGACCGTCTGTGATCCTCACCGGTGAGCACCTTGATTGGAGAGGGAACTAAGATAGGTGAGCCTGGATGATTGTGTCCTGCTCATTAATGACATGTTAAACATGTCACTAATATTTTAATCAGCCTCGTGCCCTACCCAAGCATAAAGCTCATTTTGCTGGCAGAATAGGGCTAGCAAGATCGCGAGAGGTGAGAATCAGGCAGTAACCCGATTTTTTTTTGCCATTTGTCATACCTTACCAGTTCGCCATGCCGATCTATCAGTATGGCAAGCTGGTAAGATTCCATCCTTCATCTTTTTTACATCTTAGTGAAATTGCAGTATTGAACTGTGCATCAGAGTAGGTCAGAATGAAGACTGAGAGTGCTAGATCTCAACACATTAAAAACATCAAGGGATACTGGGATAATGCAAGAAAATAATGTTGGAGTAGATTAGCCATGATCTCATGCCTACATAAGATGAGCCATTTTTAAAAGACAAATAAAACATTGTTGGATTTGCATCATAAGTTGAAGTCAGTCACTTTTTATTAATCTACTTATGAACAAATGTCACTTTTTATGAATTTTTTTATGAATGATGTTGCTCTTCGTTAGACAAAAAGTATTTTGTGGTCTTCTTTTTATTCTGAAAACTGATCTGAATATGTGATTTGGCCTTCAAAATGATGCTTAAACGGCAATGAATAAAGATATACTAAAAATCGATCCTGACATTTGGACAGTGACATTATTGCTAGTATCAAAAAAATGACAGACCATAAAAATAATACTGCACAAACGGGGACAGCTGAATAATCTATCAATATGAATTAACTGTAAGCACATTGTAATATGATTCTGGAAACAATTTTACAAGTAATAGTCTACATTTTTATTGCATTTCAAGGATCTTCCGAGTAATTACAAAAAATAGGAAACATACTTGTTTCTATGAAAACAAAATATTTTAATGGGTTTTTTTGTTTAAGAAGGTGATGCTTTATATTGCTATGGTACGAGGAAGATTCATTAAATAAAACAAATGGCACTCATCGGTATAAAAGCCCAGCAAGCAAGTATATATCTTAAAAGGAGAACTGCAAAACAGAGAACTCAGCTAAGAAGAAATCACAACAGTAAATATTACAATTGGATGTCAGTATTTTTATAAGAATTTTAAACTGTATATATTAATTGATGAATACATTTATGGGAAGTTATATTCAAGTCATAAACTTATACTGATTTTAACCTCTTACGTATTTTTTCCCCCTTTACAGTGCATCTATTTATCAGCGACAAGTCCTGAAGTATTGGTTCTTGCTAAGTTGTTATCATTTATACTGCCAAGAAGGGAGCTTTGCATATGCATGATGACAGGCTTCTGCGCAGCACCATTTCTGATCATTTATTTAAATTGTCCTAAAAGCTGGAAAGAGAATGTATTATTTTTCTTTTGGAAATCCAAGATCGTCTGATCAATTTTATCCAGAAAAAAGGTAGACAGATCATACTGGAAGCGGAAGGTGGAGAAGGGATGTAAATGCAGAAAAAAGTAAATCCTTTCAAAATAAAACCAATGTATAAGGGTCTTTTTTAAAGGGTAGGATGAACACCAATCTCATTGCTCACTGGTGGAATGAAGATTGATCTGTTATTTTCAAGTCAGAACTACTGGTTCCTTCACTTGAAAGTAAAACATGGTGATGTTTGGGCTGTAAACTAAGTATTATCAGGTGTATAGAAATCCAGTTATTTCTTGAATGAATGTTTATTGAAATCTTTAATATAAATGAATTATGTTTCTTAAATTTTTTGCCCCAAAAAAATCTTGCTTGAGGACGACATTTATAATTAGTTACCGCAAAGGTAACTAATGTTAATAGTTTCAAATTAGTATCTGATATCTCCTGTTAATGATAATTGTGGCAAATCTGGATAAATAAATGAATGGATATATGGATAAATTATTTCCCACAGTGTTGAATATTTAATTCCAACTGTCTGATCTGGGTTAAAAAATTCATTCACTCTTTAAAAAACATGTTTCTTTTTCAGGGCAAAGATGATTTCTAAGAATGTAATGATAAGCCTGATGGTCATTTGCATTGTGGCAATGCTAGCTGAAGAGACTGAGGGGTTTCTGAGTTTTCTGAGCCCAAGTGACTTCCAAAAGAAGATTGTACGTAAAACACTGATATCATTTAAATACTTGACTGATTGTGTTGTAAGCAGTTGCTGATTGTCCCATTTGCTTTTTAAAAGTTTGTAATATTAAAGTACCGAATAAATAGGGGCACGTTTTAAGAGCTAGCGAGCAGTCCAGAATTGGTCCAATCTTGCCCCATGAAAGATACATCTGGTTTTGTTTTTATTCATTTACTGTTATTGGAGTGCCATTTGACAATACCTTTTTGTTTCAAAGCAAAATGACAGAATCAGGAAGGGGAAAGAAGTGCCAGTGCACCTCCAACAGAGATCTGAGGAACATAGCTTATCAGAAGTGTTGAGTATGGAAGACATGAAAGAAGTATTAAAGGTACGTGAATGCAAAAATAATAGTATAGTTCTTTGTACAAACTGTTTTTTAGATCAGATATTTATACTGATGAAAGGTCTCTGAGTCAGAAGTCCTGATTCCACTTGGAGACTTGATGGTCAAGGAAGGCGTGTTCATTCCATAGCCAAACTGGTTGAGTATCAAGTTGGAAATCTTTGCAACGTAAGCCCAACATAAGTGGGAGAGTTTCTGGTCATCGGTCCTGACATCTCAGTTTTGTCTGATTAGTCGTCTGTGAAGCAAATAGAGTGTTTTTTTTACATTGAAGAGATCAGACAAATTGAAGCTATTGAAGAGGCCACATATTGTTCACAGAAACTACTTGTATCTGATTTTGCTGTTTTCTACTTTACAAATTTTGTACAGATTTGTGTTCCTCTGGAAATTGGAATCAAGATGAATACCAAACAATCTCAGAAGTACGGAGAACTCTTGAGTGAGTTCCTGAAGAACATATTATCAGAAGGCACAAATGGTAAGGTTCTACTCAGTCCTTGAAGCGTCATCTCCTAGGCTTTAGAGAAAACTAAAACATAAAACATTGAATGAACATGTTGCAATAAACTAAATCAGGAATGAAATTTCTCTAGTAATTCTTAGTTGTTGCATTTTCGAACCAATTAGTCTTCACCTCACCATTTACACAGTAGATCCAATAGTGTTTTGATAAAATAAGAAATTACCTAGCCTATTGTCTTTATATCTCAAATTTATTTAAATAGCTGCAAATTTCAAAACATTTATGGTAATTTCCAACTAAATTTATTGGAAAAAACACATTTGGTCTCAAAGCAATAGTGTCAAATCTTCATCAGACATTTATGACATTTCTATCCCTGTTAACAGTCGTCATAATGCTCTTTAACTATACAAAAAACAATATCAGTAATATTCATGAAAATGTGATACAATCGAGTAAACATGGGAAATAAGACCTGTCACCCTGCCAGTTTTTCAGAGAGTATATACATCATTTAGAATTTTCCCATTTGCTAATGAAATGCTGTCAAGCAAATCGGTACAAGAAAAATGAAAACAAAAGTGTGAAAAGTTATGAGCAATATGTTATGGGATACAAATTCAATCCATTCATATGAAGTTGCTTTTTTTTATTTAGTGGAAGTATTAATCCATTTATTCTTAACAGGTAAGATCTGAGCTGCTCCAAAATAGTTTTAGATAGCAGTATGAAGTAAAAATGCAAATCTAAATTTCAGGTTTATCCTATGATGTTCTTCAGGGTCTGTACAAGTAATTTGAAAAGTTTTTTGATACTATTATAGTCTATTAAGGTAACTGTCACTTTTTCTTTTATTCATTTGTGGGATGTGGGCATCTCTGGCTAGCCAGCATTTATTGCCCATCCCTAGTTGCCCTTCAAGGGCAATTAAAAATCAACCAAATCGCTGTGGCTCTGGAATCACACGTAGGCCAGACCAGGTAAGGACAGCAGATTTCCTTCCCTGAAGCACATTACTAAACCAGATGGGTTTTCCGACTATTAACAATGGTTTCATGGTCATCAATAGATTCTTAATTGCAGATATTTTTTATTGAATTCAAATTTCGCCATCTGCCATGGCAGGATTTGAATCCAGGTCTCCAGTGCATTAGCTGAATTGCTGGATTAATAGTCTAGCAATAATACTACAAGGCCATCGCCTCGTCTTTTCACATTAAAATGATCTTGAAATCAAATGTTACTTTTAAGGCTTTGATATTATTTGAGGACTAGGTGGTGTTGAAAGATATACAAAAACTGAAGGCAATTTCAATTCTTTTAACAGGTCAATAACATCAACAATCGGACCGGTTAAATATCGATGTGTAATTCATACAGTCTATACCTGAATACAAAAAGATTGTGAGAAACTGTTACGTATAGCGATGTTTAGTAATTAATAAAGTTAGCATGTAACTATGATTTTTGTCTAGTGTTTCATTACTCTGCTTATATGCACTTCATACAGCATTAATTATAACAATTCTGGAGCAGTCTCGGGATTAATTTTTCCTTCACTCTGTGGATTATTTTAAAACTTCTCCACCTGTTTCTTGCTATCTCTCAAGGGAACAGTGACTTATGCTGAGATACGGGGCTGGATTTAATGCAACCCGTCATAGTGGGAAACGTGGTGCCTGGGCCCACTTAACGCAAGAGAGCCTCGTGCCAGATCTTTGGCAGTGGAAAAACCTCCTCTGACTAAGTCAAAGGGCAGAAGGGGCTGGCACAGAATTCCCAGCCAACACTAGTACGATGTCAATTAGGTCCATTAGTGAGCCAATTGACATCCATTATTCCTGATCCCATCACAATTCAGTGCTGGCTGAGGAAATAAATTTTCCAGCTGCGTTCGCCCCTAGGCCAGAAAATTCCGCCCGAGGTCAGTAGACCTTTGCGTGGTCCGTGTCCCACTCGCTACAATTCCCATGGTGGGTGAGATGGGAAAATTCTCTCCATAGCATTCCAAAGTCACACAACCCTCAGAGAAAGCCATTCTCCTCATCTTTGCCCTATAAGGGGCAACCTCTAATTTTAAAACAGTACATATGTCACACCCACAATCTCTCCTCTGCCTAGCCCACTGAGTGTTCTGAGGACAGGGCATTACAACTGAGCATAGTCCTTTGCTCTCCCTCATATCCAAACACCCTAATTTCTAAGGATCATTCTGCAACAATTAGAAATCAGAATCAAGTTTGATTTTCAAATTGCTAGCCGAGATTGCTACTTCACCTGCAAACTCAGCAGAGACATGTATTACATCGGAAATGAGACAAAGAAATCTTCATTGAAAGGAAGACAGTGGCACATCCATAACACTTTATAATGAATGAAGTACTTTTGAAGTGCTGTCAATATTGTAACATTCTACCACATTGTTGCACAATTCTTTTTCAGTTTGGCTAAATTTCCACAATTTTTTTTAATCCATAGCAATGTATGAAGCAGGTGTATTTAAATAAAGTTAGACAGTGGTTGTTTTCCAGTTTGTCTCACATTATTGGGAGTAATGATCTTCAGCTTTATTGAACCCTTTTAATTTTTATTTTTGTGCTTCATAAGCAAAAATTTGCTTTGGTAGTCAACACAGCGGTGCTAGAAACAAAAAATAAATCATAAGTTGTTTCAGGAATACAAATACTCATTAATTTTATAGGAGGAAAAAGACCTTTTTCTCTTCAATATCCCTTCCCCTTTCAAACCAAATTTGGGTACAGTTTTGTCTTTTAAAAAGTATTTAGACAGTTATATGGGTATAATGAGTTTAGAAGATATGGGCCAAATGCAGGCAATTGTAACTAGCTTGGGGTTTTTAAAAAAAAGGGCAGGTTGGCCAAAGGGCCTGATTCCATGCTGTAAACCTCTATGACTTTAGGTGACTTGTAAACACTGGTCATTAGGGTAGTTCCTTCGATGATCCAACAAGTAAACAAACTCAAATTAACTTAAGGACAAATTAAAAGGGGCAGCTCCCCAAAAAGGGGAACGGACCAAACAAAAAACAAAGTCGAAAGGAAACTTAAGTAAACAAAAATATCAGCAAAATACTTATTTTAATTAGCAACTTATCACACCTTTCAGAAACGTCTCAAAGTAGTTCACATTCAATTAATTATATTTTGAGTGTACTTGTATAAGCAGAATTGGCAAATATTGTCCAAGATCTCACAAAAAGCAATTAAGATAAAGAATCATAGAAAGGTTACAGTACATGAGGCTATTCGGTCCTTTATGTCCATGCCAGCTCCCCACAATAACTCAGTTTGTCCCAAATCCCTGCCCTTTCCTTTGTAGCCCAGCAATTTTTTTCCTTTAAATAATTATCCAATTCTCTTTTGAAAGCTACAACTGATTCTGCCTCCACCACACTTTTAAGTACATCATTGCTTGCCTTTGGTTCTTTCAACATTAACCTTAAATTAGTGTCCTCTGGTTCTAGACCTGTCATTGGGAGGTTTCCCTCTTTCTACTCGTGACTTTGAACACCTCTATCAAATAACCTCTCAGCCTTTTTATCTCAAAAGGAGGACAGCTCCAGCTTTTCCAATGTATCCATATAACTGAAGATCTTCACCCCGGAATCCTACTCACAAATCTTTTCTGCACCTTCACCTGTACCTTTATAAGACCAAAAGAAATAGGAACAGGAGTAGGCATTTAGACCTTTGAACCTTCAATAGGATCATGACTGATCTGACATTCTTCACATCCACTTTCCTTGTAATGCTTGATTCCCTCACTGAACACATTTATTTATCTCAGCCTTAAATATATATAAGGATTAAGCTCCCACAGCTTCTATGGCAAGGAGTTCCAAAGACTCCCAATCTTCTGAGAGAATAAATTCCTCTTTATTTCAGTCTTAAATTTGCACCCCTTTATTCTGAGGTTATGCCCTCTTATCTTAGACTCTCCCATGAGGGAAATCATCTCTCAGCATTTACCCTGTCAAGCCTCTTGAGAATGCTTGTTTCAATGAGATCACCCCTCATTCATCTAAATTCCAGTCAGTGGAGTCCCAACCAGCTTAGCCTTTCCTTAAAAAAAACGTTGGGTACTGAGAAATTGGATCCAATACTCCAGCTGAGGCCAAACTGGTGTTTTGCAATGAATCATCAAGACTTTCTCAGCTCTATTTCCAAAACCCAAGATCCGAGCCCCTTTTCAATCCTTTCTCAAACTATCATATGTCACCTTCAATTATTTCTGCAATTTACCATCAGTCACTTCTTGGCCAGACATTCAGTGGACAATAGTCACACTTCAGCCGTGTCTAGTGCGCATGCTCAGGTCTGAGGACAGGGCCGCGCATGCTCGAGGCTTGGGGCAGGTTCGCTCATGCTCGGGATTTGGGGCAGGGCCGCGCAGGCGAATTGGAAACAGGGAGACACAAAATGGCGTCGGCAATTAACGACAAAGATTTGCGGCGCAAACTGAAGGCCTTGGGTTTCACGGCCGGACCTATTACTGACAGCACCCGGTCGCTATACCTCAAGAAACTAGACCAGCTGCAGTTCGAGAAGAGTCAGAATGAACAGAGCGGTCGAGTGCTGCGGAGTCGCCAGAGCCTCAGGCCGCCGGAGGTGGAGAGCCCAGCCCCGGAACAGCCCAGAAGGAGGAGGCCCGACTTCACCTCCAGCGCCAAGGCCGACTTAGACGGCGGGCAGGCTGAGCCTGAGCCTGAGCCTGACCCTGACCCGCCCATTAGACAGTATACAGGGACATCGGGCAGATACTTCACGGATCGACTTCATGCTGTGGACGGCGGATATGAGGGGAAATCTGACCGCTTGAGTTCGCGTCGACACACCGGGATTTCTAGCAGCTTCAATTCAGATCCATTTACCAGGAAATCTGACAGCGCATATTCAGATCGATATACAAGGGCATCTGACAGCCTGAATTCAGATTCATATACCAGGAATTCTGACAGCGCATATTCAGATCGATATGCAACGGCATCTGACAGCCTGAATTCAGATCCATATACCAGGAAATCTGACAGCGCATATTCAGATCGATATGCAACAGCATCTGACAGCCTGAATTCAGATCCATATACCAGGAAATCTGACAGCGCATATTCAGATCGATATGCAACATCATCTGACACCCTGAATTCAGATCCATATACCAGGAAATCTGACAGCACGTATTCAGATCGGTATGCAAGGGCATCTGACAGCCTGAATTCAGATCCATATACCAGAAAATCTGACAGTGCACGTTCAGATCGATACACAGGGAGATATACGAGTCTCAGTTCAAATCGATATTCAAAAAAATCCGACAACTTATATCCAGATTCATATACAAAGAAATCTGGCAGCTTATATTCAGACCCCTATACCAGTATATCTGGCAGTTTACATTCGGATACCTACACAGGAAAAACTAACAGATTGTATTCAGATCCATTTGCAAGGAAGTCTGACAGCTCATATTCAGATCCGTATGCAAAAACATCTGACATCCTGAGTTCAGATCGATATACAAGCCTGAGTTCAAATCCAGACACAAGGAAATCTGATAGCTTGTATTCAGATCGATATGTAGGGAAATCTGACAGCTTGAGTTCAGATGTACGTCCAGGAAGATTGAGCAGCTTGTATTCAGATCGATATTTGAGGAATTCAGGCAGCCTCTATTCTGATGGCCGTTACAGAGGAAAGTCCGATAGTTTGTCTGAAAATGAACGCTACACAAGACAAACCCCTGGTGGACTACCCAAGAAGGAAGTGCAGAAACCTAAGAATCGTCTAGATAAATTTGAGTTTTACCTATCATGGTTTCTCCAGGTGGCAACAATTGTCCTTTGCCTCATTCTAGTGGGGTTAATCTGTGTCAAAACCTTAGGGTTGTTTGAAGGATCTGCAGAAGACGTAGGAGAAAATAGTAAGTACACACATTGCTTTTTGAAGTAACTAACCTTGATGTTTTGTTTACAGCTTTTGGTGGTAGTACAAAGTAAAATATTGTGAGAAGTACTGAGAGATTAAACAGACGCATACAAAAATATGATTTGATTCAGTTAAGGTGTAAATATTAGAAATTTGAGAGCTTTCAGAAATTGATTGGACAAAATCTAGCTGTTCTGTTAATCCTGTCCCATGCCTTGAGGACTGGAGTTTTATGTCTAAATACAAATTCCTTAATCCCTCTCCCTTGGGACAAAAATAAAAACACAGGCCTATGAGGAAAAAATATTTTTCAATATTGAGGGATATAGATAGTGCTGAAAGGTGAAGATGAGCCACAATTTTAATGGCTTGAAGGACTGAGTGGCCTACTTCTATTTAGAACATAAGAAATAGGAGCAGGAGTAGGCCATCTAGCCCTTCGAGCCTGCCCCGCCATTCAGTAAGATCATGGCTGATCTGTCGTGGCTCAGTTCCACATTCCCGCCCTCTCCCCATAACCCTTGATCCCCTCTCTTATCAAAAACCCATCAACCCGCATCTTAAAAATATTTAGCGAGGTAGCCTCCACCACTTCAACGGGCAGAGAATTCCAGAGATTCACCACCCTTTGAGTGAAGAAGTTCCTCCTCAACTCCGTTCTAAACCGCCCCCCCTCTATCTTGAGGCTGTGCCCCCTAGTCCTATTATCCTTTCTGAGAGGGAAGAGTCTCTCCACCTGTATCCTATCCATTCCATTCATCATCTTATACGTCTCAATGAGATCTCCCCTCATTCTTCTAAACTCTAACGAGTACAAGCCTAGTTTATTCAGCCTCCCCTCGTAGCTCAACCTCCTCAACTCCGGTATCAGCCCAGTAAACCTCCTCTGCACTCCCTCCAAGGCCAAAATATCCTTGCGTAAGTACGGCGCCCAAAACTGCACACAGTACTCCAGCTGCGGCCTCACCAATGCCCTATACAGCCGCAGCAAGACCTCCCTACTTTTATATTCAATCCCCCTCGCTATGAAGGCCAGCATCCCATTCGCCTTCCTGACCACCTGCTGCACCTGCAAGCTGGGTTTTTGCGACTCATGCACAAGGACCCCAAGGTCCCTCTGCACCGCCGCCTGCTGCAGTTTTTCGCCACATAAGTGATAATCCTTCCTACCATTATTCCTACCAAAGTGGACCACCTCGCACTTGCCAACATTAAATTCCATTTGCCATTTCTTGGCCCATTGGCCCAGCCTATCTAGATCCTTCTGTAGACTCTCCACACCCTCTGCACAATTTGCCTTTCCTCCAATCTTGGTGTCATCAGCAAATTTCGACACCCTACACTCGGTTCCCTCCTCCAGATCATCTATATAAATGGTAAATAGCTGAGGCCCCAGCACCGACCCCTGGGGCACTCCACTAGTCACCATCCGCCAATCCGAATAGCACCCACTGACCCCCACTCTCTGCCTCCTATTTGACAACCAATCCTCTATCCACGCTAACACCCTACCCCCAACTCCCTGTCCCCTGACCTTCTGCAATAACCTCCTGTGAGGTACCTTGTCAAACGCCTTCTGAAAATCCAGAAAGACCACATCCACCGGCTGTCCTCTATCCACTGCCCTAGACACATCCTCATAGAACTCCAGTAAATTTGTCAGACATGACTTCCCTTTAATTAAACCGTGCTGCGTCTGCTCTATCAAGCAGTTCCTCTCAAGATGCCTCGCTATTTCCTCCTTGATGACGGATTCTAACATTTTACCTACAACAGACGTTAAACTAACCGGCCTATAATTCCCTGCCTTTTGCCTGGCACCCTTCTTAAACAACGGCGTAACATTAGCCGCTTTCCAATCTTCCGGCACTTCCCCGGAATCCAGCGACGTCTGGAAAATAACCACCAAGGCATCCACTATCACCTCCGCCATTTCTTTCAGAACCCTCGGATGCATTCCATCCGGTCCTGGGGACTTGTCCACAATCAGTCCCTCCAGTCTGTCGAGCACCTCCTCTCTAGTAACAGTAATGTCATTAAGACCCTCCAGTCCTACCACCTTTCCATCTCTAACACCCGGCAAATTATTCACGTCCTCCTCCGTGAAGACAGAAACAAAAAAGTTATTCAGGACCTCAGCCATATCCCCATCCCCTACCACTAAGTCCCCCTGCTCATCCTCTAAGGGACCAACGTTCACCCTAGCCAGCCTCTTCCTTTTTATATATTTATAAAAACTCTTGCTATCCTTTTTTATATTAAGCGCAAGCCCAGCTTCATAGTTTCTCCTACCCTTCTTTATCATCATCTTTGTCAATCTTTGTTGACATTTAAACCTCTCCCAATCCTCTTCTCACCCACTACTCTTTGCTACTCTAAACACCTCCGCTTTTAATTTAACACTTTCCTTCACCTCCTTCGTTATCCACGGCTTATTACCTCTCCTCCTACTGTCCTTTTTGACCATCGGAATAAATTTCCGCTGAGCACCAAGAGAGATCTCCTTAAAGATCCCCCACTGCTCCTCAGCAGACCTACCTTCCAACACGCTCCCCCAGTCTACATTCGCCAATTCTTCTCTCATCCTACCGTACTCCCTGGGGCAATCTCTGCCTCAGTCACGTTCTTCTTGAAGGTATACTGAGAGCTAGGATCCACCACCAGCCACTTCAGTATTCCAGAAGCTCATTGCATTCTGGGAAAAGAAGAACTGTCTAACATCCAGTATGTTTCTACTGATGGATCAATTCAACTCATGTCTCTGGTCTTGTGAAATCTGTTAAACTAAACTATATCAATGAGGACACTATCCAGGCCACTAATTATTTTATAAATCTGTGAACCTACACTGATCTAAAGTAAATGGACCAAAGACCTTGGTCTTTCAGAGTAGTTGAAGTTTTTTGAGTGAGGAATTTTTCTTGTAGCTCTTCTTTCCAGTTCACTACATCATTCACCATATAGGAAGATCAAAATTTGGTGCACTACTCTAGATGCAATCTGATCAGCAACCTGTATACTGACAAAAGGATATGCTTCGGTTTACACAATGGTTCTATTAATGCAACGATATTCTACTAGTTCATGTGACTGTTTCTCTGGTGATGTTTTGGTGATGGACTTTGTGATCTGTGCATAACATATAGGACTGCTTCTCGGGCATCCCAGTATTCTTTTGTTCTATATTTGCACCAACATTTTAAATATAGTAGCTGAGTTTCAAACCTCATATCCTATATATGTCCAAGGCAGCCTACTTTTACTCTTCAAACTTTGGCCATTTTCACTTGTTTATCTGTAATCTTTTTCCATGCTATCAGTATATCAGCCCTTGTACAATATCCTTGATGGCCTTTTAAACTAACTCCAAAAGAGAAAATGCTGGAAAATCTGAGCAAGTCTGGCAGCATGTATAAGGAGAGAAAAGAGCTGACGTTTTGCGTCTAGCTGACCCTTTGTCGAAGTTAATTTTTTCAAACAAACTTCTCTATCATGTTGAAACTTAACCCGACTGAGGTCTCCCCACCCTGTCTGCACTGACTTCCACTGAGTCTCCCAGTGCAACAAATTCAAATTTTGAGTAATACTGAAAAAGAGACATGAAATCTAAGCTTTTTGTCTTGCATTTAACAGGATAGTTCACAAGAAATTACCAAATATTAACAGGGGAACAACAGGTTATACTTTACAGAAGAGAGTGCTGCTTGTTTGGCAAGTGAAGTCTTATTGGTGAAGGTGTTGTAATGGGAAATGCAGTATGTGGCCATTAGCTGTCCAGTTTTACTCAATTTAAACTAAGCAGATTGACTCTGGTCAACCATTATCCTGAGGCATGAACAGGCAAATGACCATTCCATAAGCCTTTGTTTAGGTGAAATAAGTGTAAAATGTGGACATGTTCCTTCTGTCCGTAAAGGACAGGACCTTGTGTGCAAATATATGTAGTTTTCAGCATGCATCAATGAGCCACACTCTGAGCCTGACTGATCTTAAATTGGTTTCAGTGTAATTCTTAGCACAATCAGTATTGTTTAGCAGGTATCAGCCAATCACAGAGTTGCATCAGATACAAAATTCAAATTTCTTGGGCTCATTGATGAAGCCTTTCATGGAATTGCTCTGTTTCATCTCTGTAATGATGCACAAAACTCTTTAGTCCTCTCACTTTCAGCATTTCCATTGCATCACCTCTTTTCCAGGTATTCCTAATTTCGTGGCAAAGCTTTCAGTCATCTTGGTCCTGATCTCTGAAACTTAATCCATGAATCCCATGCCATGTGAATTTCCTCTCTATTTCTCATGACACGGAAACAGAATAATCTACTATTTTATATAGTGATTTGTGAACTCTGTGTTACTAGGTTGTTACATATATACATTAGAACTGCGGGCCCCAGCTGCATGCAGTTCCTGAGTCCTGGTAGTCAAGTCCTATTTATTTTTTCATTTTTTTTTTGTCCTGTTTGAAATTTGGGTTCCTGGGGATTTGGAAAGATCTGTCCTTAATACTATTGCCTAATTGGTGAGTAAATCAGGAGACTAAAATCTGTAGTATTAACAGCTTACTGAGAATATGTATTTAAACTTTATATATAACCCTAATGCTCCTTATGCATCCTGTGGTCCAAAAAAGCAAATACTTGAGTATTCTTTTTCTGTATAATTCTGTATCTCTTTTAGTATGGACAAAAGTAGCAGGTTTGTCGCAACAAACAGACTTTCTGAAGCTTAAGATTAACCATGAAATGTGGGTGTTTATTTTCCATTAGGTTGATAAAGTGTTCATTTTGCACAAGAATATCTCCCTCTTTCTTTGTGGGTGGTCCACATTGTATCGTGAACACTTTAGATAAGGAATGAGAGACCTTTTGACTGCTTTTAATCTGTCAGGATGATGTGATTGAGGTATTTGAAATGTTAGAAGGATCCTGTGGTAGTGGAAATGAAGAAAAGAACACTAAATTAGAGCTGGGCCATTCAGGAACAAATTTAGGAACAAATCACTTTCTTATAATGGGTGAAGAAATCTGAAAGGCTTTTTTTCCTCCCCGATCCAAAAGGCTGGAATGATAGAACAATTGGTGTTTTTAAGATAGATTTTTACTGGGTAAGAGAAAAGATGGATAGAGTTATAGATCAGCCATGAATTAGTTAAATAGCAGAGCAGCTGCTGGGGGATTAACAGCCTACTCCTATTCCTAAAGTTCCTCTGTTAATAGTTATTATAACCCTTGAAGAAAAGCTAATATCCACAACAGCTGCTGCCTACTGTGAATAGTCACGTAGCTTCTAGATATTTCACTACATGTAACGCGTGTGATTTTTATTCTTAAGCTAAGGAATGATGAAAATTGGCTTTATGAGCAGTTAAAAACATGCTGTGCAGCTTTGGTACTGTTTTATGAAAATATAGAGCTTCCACAGTACAGCAAGCACTTTTTAGTCATATATACTATCAGGTAGATAGCTACCTGGTGTTAAAAAATCAACAACTTTTTTATGTTTTCAAATACCATGAAGTTACTGCTTGGCCCATTTGAGTCCACTTCCACCTGTCCTTGAGTAAGGTGATGAATTGTGCCATGTGTTTGAGAAAAACAGTGTACACATCTTTTCTAATTTCGGGATAGAATTACCAGGCTTTTTGCCAGTGATACTAAATACAGTTTCTTGTGTAACAAATTGATTTAGTTTGTGTCATTGGACATTTATAGCTTCTTAGAAATAAGACTAAATTCAGCTCAGGAGAAATAATGAAAAGATTTTATTTAAGTTGAAATTTAATGCAAGCAGTTAACATTTTGTAAATGTAAAAGTTGTATGTATAGCTTCAATAAAGATGACATTTTCAAGTAATTTTAAAATAATTTTCACATAGATCAAAATAAGTTTGAAACATAAGAATATAAAATGTAGAAAACATTTAACTGCAGCAAAAATGTATCACGATTACATTAGCAGTCACTTTAAAAATGTCCTTTATGCCTAAAGTAAAACTTCATGAGGAATTGTAGCCATCTGCATTGCAATATACCAAACGTACTGAAGGCAGGTATCAGTATGTGTCCAAACCTTTCTCTAATAGTTGGACACACACACACACACACACACACACACACACACACACACACACACACACACACGCAATAGCAGTATTGCTAAGGCTTGGATCACCTAGTTCTGTATAGAATGGGGATTAAATCTGGACTGTTCGTCTATTTATTTTTAAAGCGATCTTACGTGTAAGGCTGGGTTTTTTAATCCACACCAGCTATATTTCTGGGCTTTCAGCATGTTTTCAACCCTCAAACTGAATGCTTGTTTAACAGGGATAGTGGCACATAATTAATGCTGCCTCACAGCACCTGGGACCTATGTTTGATTTTGGTCTTAAGTGACTATCTGTCTGGAGTTTATACATTCTCCCCACGTTTGTGCAGGTTTCCTCTGGGTGCTCCACTTTCTTCCCACAGTCCAAAGATGTGTAGGTTAAGTGGATTAGCCATGGTAAATGTGAGGGGGTTAAAGGATAGGGCATGGATGCTCTTTTGAAGAGTTGGTGCAAACTCAATGGGCTAGATGGTCTCTTTCTGCACTGTTGGGATTCTATGATTATTTGTGCTACCAAAATTGCTGATCCTGAATATTCCTTTGCAACTTCATATAGTCTTGTTAAATGATATTAACATGAATTGCGATATTAAGACTACCTGCTTTTTACCTATTTTTCTATGCACCAAACTGAAAAGTATTGTTGGAATTTTCTGCATAGCAGACCAGATACTTGTATTTAACTATTTTGTGTGCTGTGTAGAATTATATCATCTATGGTTTTCTTTCATTATAGTTAAGATGTTGCCGGTGGATTGCAGCGGTAAAACAGATGCAGTGAGTAACCATTTTGTTTGCAATTACAGTTGACCCTTAGATGATGGTAGATTTTAGTCTGGATCTTGTATAAAACTCAATACACAAATCCAAATTTGATAAATACTCCACCATCCATGATAACAGCAGGGTTTGGCAATATTGAGGAGGTACAATATAAGTGCATGGATATTTTTGTGTATCTGAGCAAAGTTATATTTCCAATTAATTCACTTCAACTTGTGTCACAGCTTCAAAATAAGGACTAAAATCGTACTTATAACTTAGGTTTGAATTTAAGGATGATTAATTCTCTAGCTCTAACTCACCAAAATAATTACAAAATGCCTATTGGCAACCCATAACAGATCAGTTGTGGAACTGCATATTCTTCTCACCAGTTACTCCTATGGAGCTCTGTCTTCCTCAGCACAGGAACAATTTGACTTAAATTCAGACCATCGTTAGTCTAAACCTAAAACATATTTTACCCTTTTCAAAGCTGATTTGGACTCCTGATGCTGATACATATTTATACACATATTATGTATGTACATAAGTAGTTCAAAAATGTTGAGCGTTCACATGCTGATATTTGGCTGTGGCATTAATAGCTCACTGGAGATCACTGTTCTGTACTAGATGTGCAGTTTTTTTAAGCTTAAGTTTATTTATTCATGTCACAAGTAGACTAACATTAATACTGCAATGAAGTTACTGTGAAAATCCCTTAGTTGCCACACTCCGGTGCCTGTTTGAGTACACTGAGGGAGAATTTTGCATGGCCAATGTACCTAACCAGCATGTCTCGTGCAGAATGCCAAATGGAATAATTAGCAAAATGGTGTTTTCAGTGAAAAGCAAAATTGAACATCGCTTTATTTGCATGATATAAATGCGTGACTCTTATTCATAATATACTTAATACAGTACAGAACATTTCACAGTATTTAGTTTACACTTTTTCATTTTTGGGTATACATTCAATTGCATAGAAACAAAATTAGAAAATGCTGCAAAATCTCAGCGAGTCTGTGGAGAGAGAATAGGGCCAACATTTCCAGTCTGGATGACCCTTTGTCAGAACTCTGAGATTTTCTAGCATTTTCTGTTTTTATTTCAGATTCCAGCATTGGCAATATTTTGCTTATATCTTAAATTTCATGCGTTATTTGCATTACTATTTCAATTTCATTTAGTGAGTTTTATTTTTTTCTAGTTTTGCCAAGCTAAAGAACACAAAATCGTAATGGGCTTATTGTCTGAAATGTTTGAGCATTTGGCAGAAGTGGCAGGTAAGTTGGAGGATAATCTCAAAATAAGGAAGTATTCTTGCTGTAAGTTACAATATCTAACTACAAAAATGTAAGTTGTGAGCTGCAAAGTATGAAATTTACAAAACTAAGTTTAACACCTACCATAACATGGCTTTTTAAGAAGAGTTTAAATTGCTTAAATTAATCAAAATTGTAGTTAAGATGTCATGCAGCTAACTGAAAAATTAATTGTGTCCAACAACAAGGCTGAAGGATTTTATCTAGCCATTGTCATTAAACAGACTCTAAATTCAAGCCTGAGAGAACAGTCTGTTGCAAAGACAGTGACTTAAATCCAGCTCAACTTTCAGAAAAAAGTGCCTTGAAAAAGACTAAATTGCTAACATCCGTCAGCCACCTGTGTTTATTTTCATTTCCCTTTGCAGTTGAATACACCTCAAATACCCCAATGATCCTGACTGCAATGTAGACAGAATCTGATTGACAGCCCGTGATTCAGTCTTCTCTTTCCTTTCTTGCATAGCACAGTTGTTTTGAAAAAAATCATGAGGGGGGAGTGGAACTGAGGGGGGAGCAGAGGAGGGAGGGGGTTTCAGGCCAGGTGACTCCCATGCCTGCGTGCTATGGTGATTTGGAGGGGGGGGCAGGGCAGGGTTCCCTTCCCCTCTTTGGTGAGGACTTGGTGGTGCTCCCCTGGTCAGTCTGGGAAGGACCCAATTCATTTTTTAGGGAGGGTGGCCTGTCTCCGAGCATGATGTTTGGGGAGCCATTTAAAAATGATGGCCTGGTCTTGTTCCAGCAGGGCTGGCTTGTGAGTTGTCTGTGATGCATAAATTAGCATCCATTAAATGGGAGAATCACATCTGATTGATGCTGCTAATGCCAGCTGGAATGGGCACTTGTGTCCCAATTCGGGAGAATCACTGCTCATGTATTCTCAGGCAAAAGAGTGCATTTCATTTTTTAAATTCAGTGAAGAGGGAGTTGAGAGCGTTGCTCTTCAAAATCAGTGAGAAGAGAGTCAGGAGCTTCACTGATTAAAATTTGTGAGGAGGGAGCCGGGAGCTTCACTTTTCATAATTAGCGAGGAGGGAAATGGCAGCTTCATTATTTAAACATAGCGAGGAAAGCACATGAAGCTTTATTGTTCAAAATTAATAAAGAGTGAGACGGGAGCTCCACTATTTAAAATCAGTAAGGGAAGAAGATGAAAAATAAGGAGATGCAGATGAATTTAACAGCATTTTGCATCAGTCTTCACTATAGAGGATGCAACAAACAGGAATTAGAAGGAAAGAACCCCAGAAAATTTGCAATCATCACTGTAGTGGTACATTATTGGAACTGCAGTTGACATTTCCCTGGATCCTGATGGCTTTTTTTCTGTGTTCTCATTTGGCTAGTAAGTTGCATTGGGTTTTGACTTTCCAAAATTCCTGAGCTTCAAGCACGTTCCGTTAGATTGTAAAATAGCTAATATACCTCCTTTATTCAAAAAGGAAGGGAGACAGAAAGCAGGAAACTGTAGTCCAGCTAGCTTAACATCTGTCATAGTGACAATGTTAAAACTATTATCAAAGACATTATATAACAAGGCACTTAGATCAATTTAGTGTAATCTGGCAGAGTTAACATGGTCTTCTGAAAGGGAAATCACATTTGGCCAATTTATTGGAGTTCTTTGAAAAAGTCATGTGGATAAAGAAGAACTGGTGGATGTACTGCAGTTAGATTTCCAGAAAACATTTAAGGTGCCCCATCAAAGAAAGTGCTAATAAATTTAGACCTAAATAAATTTATAAGTGTCAGTTAATTTGGGATATTTGATTCTCCCTTAGAAATATACATTTTTAGTTATTAAGTAGATGATTGAATTTGAAGCAAATTGATTAACTCTAGAACTTTTTAGGTGAATTTGAATGTGGATCTGAATATCCATTGAAGAGCAAATGTGTACCAGTCACTGAAGTAAAGAGACACTTGGTGGTAAGTACTGGATCTAACCTGAAAGTACTTTTCAAGCCAAGTACAATCAGCTTTAGGTTAATTGCAGTTTATAGGATCAGGTGTTTTGGGCAATAAAACATGCTGTAGAAATGATTAACAAAGATCTGGGTGAAATAATATTGCTAATGCACTCATTAGACATTTGTTTGCCTACCCTGTTAATGTTGATATTCACCCATTTTATTTTGAATGAATTTTTAATCTTTTAAAATAGTGGACAAAGAAGTTTCATATAAATACAATTGTTTTGTACTGTATACTCATTTCTCTTTCCTCTAAACTAGTATTCATGTAATAAGAAACTATTGTTGGAATATGCAATGAAAATGATTATAATTGGTCATTTAGGCTAATTGCTATAAAAAATCATTGTGTTTTTTATGTCAGTTCATATGTAACACCAATGTATTTAGAAGTCATAAAAATCTGCAAGTGTACATCAGAATCAGTCTTTGGCCACATGGGAAAAACGTGAAACTCCTACACTGTGATCTGTCACCACTGGATTGCCTCCATTGGAATTGTACATCGGCCAAAATCTGAGGAGTACACACTTAAAACAAATTGATATATACTACTGTGTGTTGCCATCCAGTGAAATGTGACAAGCCTGTTTACCTTCAGTTTGAAGCTAGAAAAATCTGACTATGATATTTGGTTTTACATTTTCTCCCTTTCATTTGTCTAATATTCCTGGTATTGAGGGGATAAACATTTAGATTTTCAATTCCTTGTCATGTACTAGGATTGTGATAGAAACATAGAAGATAGGAACAGGAGGAGGCCTTTTGACCCTCGAGCTTGCTCCGCCATTCACTAAGATCATGGCTGATCATTCAACTCAATAGCCTAATCTTGCTTTTCCCCCATAACCGTTGATTCCATTTGCCCCAAGTGCTTTATCCAACCGCCTTTTGAATGCTTTCAATGTTCTGGCATCAACTACTCCTGTGGCAATGAATTCCATAGGCTCATCATTCTTTGGGTGAAGAAATGTCTCCTCACCTCCATCCAAAATCATCTACCTGAATCTTCAGACTGTGACCCCTGGTTCTGGACTCCCCTCACCATCGGGAACATCCTCCCTGCACCTATCCTGCCTAGACCTGTTTGAATTTTATAAGTCTCTTTGAGATCTCCCATCGTTTCTCTGAACTCCAGCGAAAACAATCCAAAGCTAGTCAATCTCTCCTCGTACATCAGTCTCGCCATTCCCAGAATCAGCCTGGTAAACCTTTGTTCCCTCAACAGCAGAACATCCTTCCTCAGAAACTGCACACAATACTTTGGTGTTGGCCTCACCAAGGCCCCTGTATAAATGCAACAACACATCCCTGTTCCTGTTCTCTAAACCGCTTGCAGTGAAGGCCAACATGCCATTTGCCTTCTTTACCGTTTGCTGCACCTGCATGCTTCTCTTTAGTGACTGGTGCACAGGGACACCCAGGTTGCGCTGCACTCCCTTCTCACAATTTACAGCTATTCAGGTAGTAATCTGCCTTCTTGTTTTTGCTTCCAAAGTGAATAACCTCACACTTATCCAAATTATACTGTATCTGCTATTGATTAGCCCACTCACCCAACCTGTCCAGATCATTTTGAAGAATTTATGCATCCTTATCACAGCTCAATCTCCCAACTTGGTAAACTTTCAGATATTACATTTTGTTCCCTCATCCAAATCATTAATATATATTGTGAATAGCTGGGGTCTCAGCACTGATCTCTATGGCACCCTGCTAGCTACTGTCTGTCAATTTGAAAAGCATCCATTAATTCCTACTCTTTGTTCCCTCTCTGCCAACCAGGTTTCTATCCGTGTCAATAGATTTCCTCCAATCCCACGAGCTTTAATCTTGCACGATAATCTCTTGTGCGGGACTTTGTCAAATGTTTTCTTCACAAAGAAGTACACCCAATGCAGTGATTTTCCATCTGTTCGCTGTAGTAGGTGAAAAATTGTGATCTGCGAATGCACAACTTCGCAATTGGTGCTCTTGGCACACTTGAAGGAAAGAAACATTTTTATTCCTAGATTATAAGAACATAAGAACATAAGAAATAGGAGCAGGAGTAGGCCATCTAGCCCTTCGAGCCTGCCCCGCCATTCAGTAAGATCATGGCTGATCTGTCGTGGCTCAGTTCCACATTCCCGCCCTCTCCCCATAACCCTTAATCCCCTCGCTTATCAAAAACCCATCAACCCGCGTCTTAAAAATATTTAGCGAGGCAGCCTCCACCATTTCAACGGGCAGAGAATTCCAGAGATTCACCACCCTTTGAGTGAAGAAGTTCCTCCTCAATTCCGTTCTAAACCGCCCCCCCTTTATCTCGAGGCTGTGCCCCCTAGTCCTACTGTCCTTTCTGAGTGGGAAGAGTCTCTCCACCTCTATCCTATCCATCCCATTCATCATCTTATACGTCTCAATGAGATCTCCCCTCATTCTTCTAAATTCTAACGAGTACAAGCCTAGTTTATTCAGCCTCTCCTCATAACTCAACCCCCTCAACACCGGTATCAGCCTAGTAAACCTCCTCTGCACTCCCTCCAAGGCCAAAATATCCTTGTGTAAGTGCGGCGACCAAAACTGCACACAGTACTCCAGCTGCGGCCTCACCAATGCCCTATACAGCTGCAGCAAGACCTCCCTACTTTTATATTCAATCCCCCTCGCTATGAAGGCCAGCATCCCATTAGCCTTCCTGACCACCTGCTGCACCTGCAGGCTGGTTTTTTGCGACTCATGCACAAGGACCCCGAGGTCCCTCTGCACCGTCGCCTGCTGCAGTTTTTCGCCACGTAAGTAATAGCCCTTCCTACCATTATTCCTACCAAAGTGGACCACCTCGCACTTGCCAGCATTAAATTCCATTTGCCAGTTCCTGGCCCATTCGCCCAGCCTATCTAGATCCTTCTGCAGACTCTCCACACCCTCCGCGCACTTTGCCGTTCCACCAATCTTGGTGTCATCAGCAAATTTCGACACCATACACTCGGTTCCCTCCTGTTGGCCTGAACTTTCTAGGTATTAAATCCTTTCAATAGCTGATTTTCTATTGTCCTTTGATGTGCTAGCCAGACTTCTTCCTGATACATGGATTGTGTGCAAGCACTGGCAATCCCCATGTAAATTTACTAGACTTCCCAAATTCTGCGATTGGACCGATCTAATAATAAATCTTCCCAGGAGCTTTACTTAATCAATCAAGCACATTGACTTGGGGTTACAGGTAATTGTGAATGACCTGCTCATTGAGGGTAGCACTGATATTACTGTATAGTATGTATAAAAGCTGATGTATACAATATTTGATTGGTGACTTTTGAATCTAGTTTGTTATCAAGCAACACTTTTGTCTCCCCAAGCACCAGCACATTTTATAAAAGACCACTTTTGACTGCTTTTCTTCAATCTTATTGTTGAATTTTGTCACTGAAGTTCCAAGGCTCATTGATTAGGGTAGCAGAAAAATTTTATTCTCAAACTATCTGTAGTTCAATGTTAAATTTAGGTCTGGATTCAAAACCAAATGCACCCTGAAATTTCCTCTTGAAAATGATCTGCACCATCTTAAATGTGGCAAAATAGAATGTTTACGAGACCATCTAGCAAAGTGGCTTGAAGGTATGTTTTTAAAATCCTCATTTGCTTCCCCAGGTTTCTGAAGTTCCTAATTCAGAAAAATTTGATGAGGCACTAGAGTGGATCATTCAGAGTACCCGGGATCTTGGGATTAGGTGAGTTATGTTTTCTTCTGAATTCTAGTTGGAACTAATGAATAGTATTTGGAAAAAAACACAGTCTCTTGTCGTTGTACATAGGCATGGATTCTACCACTTTATTTTTACCCTATCTTTTAAAAAAAATCTTTGAACATATAAAGTAATGGTCAATTGGAGAAGCAGTTCAAGTTTGAATCACTTTTTAGCCAGATTTGAAATAATATTTTTATCTCGTTCTTAATTTATTTTGAAATAAACATTTTGAAAACTGCAATTATTTCATTAGGAAATTTCACCAAGGCAAACAAGCAAACTTCTGTAATCACCATATATCTGTGTTTTGAAAAGACTTGTTAGAATGTTGATACAAATTAAGAGAAGAGATTGGATTAAAATGTCTTTTCTGCATGTCCAAATTTAAATCTGCTTTGGCAATCACAATGGCCAATGTTCAACTGTCTCAGCATTTTAAGTGGCATATTAATGGAGTTCAAGCATTATCCTTTATTTTTACAAAAGAAAATCATTTATACAAATAACATTAATGCAGCACTCTTCTCGATAAACTGCGACCCATGTTGTAAATTTAAGTGGATTGAGAAGATTAGTAGAATCCCTATAATGCAGAAGGAAGCCATTTGGCCATTGAGTCTGCACCGACCACAATCCCACTCCCTAACCTCACGTATTTACCCTGCCAGTCCCCCTGACACAAGGGGGAAATTTACTATAGTCAATCAACGTTTGGACTGTGGGAGGAAACTGGAGCATCTGAAGGAAACTCACGCAGACATGGGAAGAACGAGTAAACCCCACACAGACGGGGACCAGACCCTGGAATTGAATCTGGGTGCCTGGCACTATTAGGCGGCAATACTGTGCCACCATTGTAAAAAACATAGAACAGTACAGGCCCTTTGGCCCTCATGTTGTGCTGAGCTATGTCTGAACCCAAGATCAAGCTATCCCACTTCGTATCATTCTGGTGCGTTCCATGTGCCTATCCAATAACCGCTTGAAAGTTCCTAAAGTGTCCAACTCCATTATCACAGCAGGCAGCGCATTCCACACCCCAACCACTCTGAGTAAAGAATCTATCTCGGACATCCCTCCTATATCTCCCACCACGAACCTGATAGTTATGCCCCGTAGTAACAGCTACATCCACCAAGGAAATAGTCTCTGCACATCCACTCTATCTATCCACCTCATCATTTATTAACCTCTATTAAGTCACCTCTCATCCTCCTCCACTGTAAAGAGAAAAGCCCCAGCTCCCTCAACCTTTCCTCATGAGACCTACCCTCCAAATCAGGCAGCATCCTGGTAAATCTCCTCTGCACTCTCTCCAATGCTTTCACATCCTTCTTATAGTGAGTTGACCAGGACTGCACACAGTATTCCAAAGGTGGCCTTACCAAGATCCTGTATAGTTGCAGCATAACCCCACGACTCTTAAACTCAAACCCTCTGTTAATAAACGCTAATACACAGTAAGCCTTCTTCACGGCTCTATCCACTTGAGTGGCAACCTTCAGAGATCTCTGGATATGAACCCCAAGATCTCTCTGTTCCTCCACATTCCTCAGAACCCTGCCATTGACCCTGTATCCCGTATTCAAGTTTGTCCTACCAAAATGAATCACCTCACATTTATAGTTGGCACATTTCCTTCTTATTAGCCATTCGGTTTTTTTTAAATGAAGCAGCTTTAGATTTAGCAGTATTAAGGAGTGAAGTGGTAAAATGTGGCTTTGAACTGGAAATATGGCACATAAGAAATTATTGGTTTGAGGCCCTGCCTTCATGGAAGGCACTGCTTCCAACTGAAATGTTTTCTCATAGAAAGGCACAAAAATCAGTGAACCATCCCCTTCTACTGTTGGGAGCATTGGTTGATGAGGTAGCAAGAAAACAAAAATTAGGTGTTACAAATTTTCCCTTTTTGATTTTTTTGTACAAAACAGATTGGATTTTTTTTTCAATCATGAGACTTTATTCCCTTAATTGGAAACAGTGTACTGAAAAATTACAGTTTCGCCAAAGAAGTCAAGCCATGTAGCAAAGCATAGATAAACTTCGAAAGTATTTTTCAATATTAATTTTCTGCTGGGACTGTATGGTTCGTTATTTTGATCAAGTATTCTCATAATTATTTGAACTTAGAACAGGCAAAAATATGGGGGCAGCACAGTGACACAGTTAGCACTGCTGCCTCACAGTACCAGGGATCCAGGTTCAATTCCTGGCTTGGATCACTGTCTGTGTGGAGTTTGCACATTCTCCCCATGTCTGCGTGGGTTTTCTCTAGGTGCTCCAGTTTCCCCCCTCAGTCCAAAGATGTGCAAAATTGGCCATGCTCAATTCTCCCTCAATGTATTTGAACAGGTGCCAGAGTGTGACGACTAGGATATATTCACAATAACTTCCTTGCAGTGAGAATGTAAGCATACTTGTGACTAATAAATAAACTTTATTTATTAGCAACTTTAGGAAATTATTTCTTTTGTATATGTTCTCTAAATGGCCAAAAGTCTCTGGTTAAAATTTTGTCTGAGTTACCTGATGTTTGGCAGAAACAATCAGTTGATTTGAGATGGCATAATAATTAACAGTTTTGGTCCTCAGGCAAAGTTATTTGATAATTATCCTTAATAAAGATTGCCGCTGTCAAATTTGAATTATTTACCTGAGTCACTCTATATTGTGTGCGAGTGATTTAAAAACTTAATGACTATTGCAGCCATGCTCTTGAAGAAAGTTCATGCAGTTGTCAGTTTATATCTTTTTGCATATCTTGTTACAGGCTAGTTGGTAAAGATTCAGAAACAGCAGTAACTGCAGTGGATCAAGTGGTTTGTCTTGAATCTACTCGTCCACAAATGAATTTATATTGTCGCCTCCGCCAGTCTGTTCTCCTAATTCTCCACAGAATGTTAATCTTTATCTTGGGTAAGCCATTGAAAATGTTAGATGTAATACACTGGTTTAGATTTTAAAATGGTCAGTCCCACAGTAATTATAGTTGTCTCAAATCAAGATCTGTGACAAATTTGGCGATAATCATTGAAGAAAGCCCACAATATAAGAGAAGAGGAGCACTCGTGATTATGTTTAATGAGGAATAGCAGGAAAAGTTCTGAATCCAAATCATATGTTGCAGTATAGATATATGGGAAAATGTGATATATTTTAATGCATTTGTTATTTTCAGGTTACCTTAAATTTGTTAGTTCTTACTCGAATTGTTTAACAAAAACAGCACCTTTCCAACTATTTTAATGCATGGAATAATAAACAGTGATCATATTCTGTTTATTGCAAGCAGCCTATAATTTGACAAGTCCCCTCACCCTCTATAATTTGTTTATTGTAGCAAAACAGTCCTATATCATATCTCTGTGAAGTCACTGTGTTGTAGCAATAAATCTGCTTTGAGTTTGTTATATAAAGTAATAGGTATGCTAAATAATTAGTAAGGGTAAGTTACCAAACTGGTAGTATCTAGGTTCAATAAAGTTTCGCTAAAAGCACTTTGCCCTTGTATTTAAGTTGTCTGCCACAATCTTCTTGTTCTTTTTTTGATTTTTCCTCTTCCTTTTGCCTATGCCTTTCCCTTGGTGTACTTCTACATAACTTTCACCCAGAAGTGTCAGCTTGCTGTAGTGATATTTTGCTTGTAGGCTTTGGCCACTGTAGTCGTCTACAAATCAACAGTTTAATTACAATTTCAAACAATTTATTAACTGTGAAGCAATTTGGGAAACATCTTGAAGTTTTGAAAGCCACTAAACAAATGCAGGTTGGTTCTTTTAATTCTCATAACATTCCCTAGTGTTTTAAATTAATTAAGTAAGCTTTTTTTGTATTCTAAACAAACAACTGTAGTCCACTCGCTGGCTGAACATAAAAGTAAACTAGTACTCTACAATTGCGAGTGAACATGCATATTAATATGTAACACCAACCCCAACCATATACATCAGATAAGAATGGCAGGTTGTTCTGCTAGAAGGACATACTAAACCCATCCAACCTTAACTTTGAGAGCTTGTTTAAGTTGACTTCAGATTCTCTAACTGCTGGGATTGGGACTCATGTTCTCATTTTCTCAATTATCAAGCCAGTAACTTAGCCACTACACCACAGTACTCTGCTGTCACTATTTGTATCGCAGCCTTCACTTTTCCTGGCTCTATGAATCCTTCCCAGATCCCTCCTCCATTAAAAGCTTCCTCAAAACTACTTTCAGGTGAATGTTCTGTAAGCATGCCAGTCTTTATTGCTTTTGACCACTGTTCTTCATAGTAACCATAGATTAACTGTTGCATGTAAAGTTCAATGTGAAACTCTGAAACCTTACATTTTATTGTAAGGACCATTGCAACAATATTGATATAAACAGCACCTGTAATCCCAGGTAGTAGAAGATTTAGGTGTGATGAACAAAACAATGGTTAAAGATTTCAATTTTTAAGATTTTTTATGGGGGAAGAGATGAGATAAGGTGGAGGGATTTAGGGAAAGAGTTCTGGAGAGTAGAGACAGGCTAGCTGGAGGCTGCAATTTGGACATTGGAGCTGAGAGAGGAAGTAGACAAAATAAGCCAGATTTGGATCTTTAAAATTCATTCCCATTATAGTTTAATCAATTGTTTAATCAATTTATTATAAAAGAGCCAGAAAAAAATTTATGTGCTTATGAGGTTTTCTGTGCTTTTATAAAGCTTTAAGCCTTTTGTGGATTATATTGCTACTTCTGAAGTACCAAATGAAGAAAATGAAAGAACAAAAACAAGCTGTGTATGAAATGGTGAACAAAATCATAGGTACTGTATGATTTTTAAAAATAAAATTGTATGACGCTGCTAAAGTTGCAAATGTTTGAGTCATTGTGTGTGTGTGTGTGTGTGTGTGTCTGTGTGTGTGCATGCATGCAGGCAGTGTGTTTGTTTTGTGGCTGGCACATGTTCTTTTTCTCATGCTCTCTGTTTTTCAATTAAAATGTGTACTTTTACAATAGTAAAGTCACAGTTCTGGGTTATGACATAGCGTTAAAGTAGCTTGAAAATGGTTCAATTCTGTTCAGTTGATGGCAAATTAAGCTAGTTCCAATACAGTTGTGAAATTGAGCATTCAGATCAAATGATATTTCTAAATTTCTTTAAAAGCAGTTTTGAAAATGCTTTGATAACTCAATGAGTTTATCCAGTCAACCATACATGTCTGAAAAATCCGAGATATTTGATCTCGTTAGGCCACCATTAGAATCACCACATTTGTAATCAATAGCCAGATCTACCAGTCTCTGAAGAGTTAGAGACTGGAAGTACCCTGAAAGCTACAAGAGGAAGCCATCGGAAACCCCAGTGTAATCACATCTTTGATACATGGCTAGTTTAAATTCAGATTTCTGGTTTTACCCTGCTTGATTGGCCAGAGCTGTACAGACTTGAACTGTTTTCTGTAGACTTTCCCTGGTTTTTACATTGATTTACGTATTGCCTTAACTTCTGGTGGAGTGACAATTGAGTCAGATTTTTACTCTCCTTGAACCTTGAAATCCAAACAACCTAACTCACCGACTCAGACCTTGCTAAATTTGGACAAAAGTGTGTACCCTGAACCGAGCATTGAGGGCAGCTCAGTCACAGCTGGGGAAGCTGCTAGTTGTCACAAACCAGGTAAGTTTAAAGGTCCAGCTAGGTCCTTGAAAAGCCAGTGAGCAGATGCGTAAAAGGCCAGTGGGTAGGATTGGGAAGGTGACAGCGGATTGGGCTTGGGGGAATGAAAGGCTGACTTCGGATCATACCTTGATAAGCGTGGAGTGACAGATCGGGTCTTTGGAAGGGCGGTGGTGGATTAGACCTTGGGTTTGGGGGTATCTGGTCAGGCCTTGGATGGAGGGGATGGTTGTTGGGTCAGGCCTTAAAGTGGTGTGGGGTTGTAGGGTCAGGCCTTGAGAAGTGGAGCGTGGTTTGGGTAAGAGTCAAGCCTGGCGGCAGCTTTGTGGGAGAAGGTGGATAAAGTCGGGTCTGGTTGCGGGGGAGGCTTTGGGGCTGGCAGGGGGGAGCCCCATAGGTTGGTGTTCCCTTTGGGAGACAAAGGTCCTTAGGTGTAGGGGGAGTCCTGTGTGGTTTGGGGGGTGGGGGAGTGGTCACAGGTGGGATGTCTATTGGGGTTGGGCAGGGCAGTTATCCAGAAGATACAATTGGTTTTAAATCTTCAATTTTTCAATATCACCACCATTCCTGTCCTCTGACTGGCCATCCAACACCCCCCACCCCCGCCCTGCCCCACCCCACCCTGCATCATCACCATCTGCACATTTCTCAGCAACTTGGATTGGAAGTCCAGCCAAATGTGCAGCTCCAGACTAAGGTAAATAAAAAGAAGCAGAGTGGTAGTCCACTCCATAGAAGTTCTGCATCAATGGTTCTAAGTTAGGATGGGGAAGAATTGGCTTGGGTTTCCACTTCTTATCTTCCAAAGTTGTCATCCTCAAAGTGGGCTATTTTGAACATAGGGTATGATTTGGCTTGGAGTTGATTGCAAAAGTGTGGAATACTCTGATCCGTACTTGAGAGCTTCACCTGCAAACTCACAATTTTGTGAATATTCAAGATTAACTGACAATCAGGACCATATTTCATCAAATAGTCAGTGCCAAAGGTATAAATTGTGTCTTTCAGTTAATGAAACAGAATAGACTTAATTGAATTCTTTGTCTTACAATTACGTATGCCAGATTTTTGGTTCACAGACTTAATTTGATTTTAATTAGGTGTCATTCGTGCTCACAATCAAGACTGGGAAAAGGATTTAGAACTCGTACCTTATGTACCTGTTCCCCATGTCCGTGACACACTGATCCAACCTGAGGACAGGTGAGTTTACTAAGTTACAAGAAATAAATCTGTATGGCTTTTCATGTATCTTTGTTTCTAAACTCACACATAAAAATAAATGTCTGCACTCCTGCAGATATTTCTTTCAATCCTTCCTGCTGATTAATCTCATCAGCAGTGTAACAATATTTGTGCACCAAAATCAAAATATTGTTGCAGCTACTCATGCCCCATTATGCAAAACTTAAATATCCTTTTTGGTCGTGATAATTTAATTTATGCTAATTGTGCAAACAGACTTTGTGCTTCAAATGTTTTTTTTAAATATCACTCAAAAATAGTAGAATATTAATTACTGTACAGCTCACTTTATTTGCAGCAGATAAAAGGCTGACTTTACTGTGAGTTTATCACTGTCAGCAGTGCTATTAACCTAGAAAAAACAAACCTGCTGGTATATGCAAGCAAACATCACAGCCCCTTTCTTCTACTATCAGCTGAAAAATCATGTTCCAAGTCCTTTGTTTTGTGTATAAAAATTTCTATCTTGTTTGGAGATAAGTTGACCATTGACTCTGCAGTTCCATCATGTGGTTAGCCATAAAAATACCAAAGCAGTAATGTGACACTGCCCAAAAGGGGGAAAAAACCTGTATACAATACATGCAGTACTCCACGTTATGGCATTTGTGTTACAACAAATGACACTTAGAATGTTTATAGATTGACACCTTCTTTCAACTTTATAAAGTTGGTATTGACTTTATGACGTCACACCAGCACGTTAATATATGTACATCGACATTCTGCACCACCCATCTCCATGACTAGACAATGTCACTCTAGTCGTTATGCCATCTTTATCAGTCAAACCATTTGTTTATTAGGTTGGAAAGTAGTACTTTATTCTGTGAATCCATCTGTGAGCCAGTGTCAATTTTTTTTGGCACAGCCATCTCAATTTTAATGCATTTATATACTTACATTGTATTTAATATGCACTCAGACCTGCAGACATTCAAGGTTAGATAGGCAACTGAAAGTGATCAATGGCTTCCTTGTATCCCCCTATCCAAAGAACTTGTGCTAAGGTGTGTTGACATCAATAGCCACCTCAGCAACTTGACAGGGCAAGAGTTGAGAGCATTCAACACCACCGGGCACCCCGTAACAGATCTCTGGTCTTGGTTCAGGAACCATTTCCCTATTTATGGTATTATTATTGTGGGGAAGTCAGTCCCAATTTGCAATGTTTCACCTTACAGCACAGTTTCCAGGAACTAATTGTGTGTTAACTTTGTGGACTACCTGTAGATAGTATGCTAAGACTACAATTTCATGTCTATTATGCCTCATCAAAATTTATCTAAAACACGCATCTCTTTGTTTTTAGAATGTTTGTTTTGAAATAGAAAGTAAATTTTAATACTAACTTCATAAAACTTTTATTTTTTTAATCTTTTTTGCTTCAGGAAAAAGCTGAAGAAGATCTGGCAGAAGGCTGTTCAGTTCCTTGAAGCAAATGAGTCCCGAATTCGTACGGAGACACAGAGAATAAATGGAGAAGATTTCTTGGTCTGGAGGTGGACACAGCCTTCATCTCTTTGTGACTCAATGTGATAAATAACTCAATGTATGACACAGAGAGAAGTTAGGAGCTAACCTGCTGATGCGGTGTGTTGGCAGAGCAGCAGCCTTTACCATGTAGTGAACAAATATGTGGGTCTAAAGTTCTCCACACAGCAGTTAATATTGACTGGTCATTTGAAGGCAAGTGGTAAACACTACTCCATGAGAAGGGAGAGGAAATCACTGAATACCGTGGGTCATCTTACAATACATATTGACAGATTTTAAAATTATTATTGTTATTCATTGTAGGGATTGGCAAATCATTAGCAAGGCCAGCATTGCTTATCCCTAATATAACTGAATGGCTCTCCAGACTACAGTAAAGGGCAGTTAAGAGTCAACCATGGATTGAGGAGCTGGAGATGCTTATAGTCCAAACAGGGTAGATGGCAGATTTTCTCATGACAGGAGTGACAAATTCCAAAACTTCATAATTTCCAATTTAAGCTAAATTCAATTCTAATGGTGAGATTTGAACTATGTCTTCTGAATTATTAGCTCAAGCCTTTGGATTACTTGTTTAGTAACAAATAGTACAGTATAACTGTATTTATTAAAATCGATAGAGATACAGAAGCAGATTATTTGCTTCTTCTAACTGCTAGAGGATGCGCATAGTGTGTGGATATCCAAAAATACTAGGGAAAGAGAGATTTCCAGTCTGACAGCAATAAAATGATGTAAAACCCTGAACTAATCCTTCTATGTAAGGGGACTTTAGTTAGGTCACCCTGGGTTTTAAACACTTGATGTAGAGATGCTGACGTTGGACTGGGGTAAACACAGTAAGAAGTCTCAACATCAGGTTAAAGTCCAACAGTCAGGTGACGGAGGAGCAGCGCTCCGAAAGCTAGTGGCTTTTGCTACTAAATAAATCTGTTGGACATTAATCTGGTGCTGTGAGACTGCTTATTGTTTTAAACGCTTGTTTAGATTCTGATTTTGTGCTGTATTTAATTTTGCTGTACCAACCAACTTTCTGTCAGTTATGTCAGAAATTTTATCTATTTTGTGTAAGTAAGACACTTGTGTAAGACACTAAGTATATTACGTAAACCATATTACACATTTTGGAGTAGATTTTCTTTCGTACTGTACGTAACAAATATATTCTTTATAAACATGTTCAGTACACACTAGTTTTTCTCCCACAACTGTGTACAACTGACCTACCCTTTACCCACATCTGGTCTGTTTTTGAACTTCAGCAAAAGGATAAAGCAAATCTCCAAAGTTAGGTAGCTTAGATTATTTGTAGATGGTAATTTCTTCCAAAAGGTAAATTTTGTTTAACTTTATTTCTTAAAATGCAAGCTTATCCTTTCTTATTTTAAAAGGTGAAAACAGTTTCATGTAGTTATGTGATACCTCATGAAAAGTGATGGCTGAGTTGCAGCTTTTTTAAAAAAAAAACCTATTCACTTATTTTATATGGACGACTTAACTGTTTTACATATTAGAGGAAGACTATTTGGGAATGAAAAATGCAACAGGCAATGAATTTGAGTTTTATAGTGCTTTAATATTTAGTGGGTTTTCTATTTATTCATTCACATTTTTTGAATATGATGGAATCACTACAATACAGAAGGAGGCCATTCGGCCCATTGAGTCAGTACCATCCACAATCCCACCCAGGCCCTATTCCCGTAACCCCACACATTTATCCTGCTAATCCCCCGACAACATAATATGGCCCATCAACATAACCTGCACATCTTTGGACTGAGAGAAAACCAGAGCACCTGGAAGTAACCCACGCAGACACGGAGAGAAATGCAAACTCCACACAGTGACCCCAGGCCAGAATTGAACCTGGGTCCCTGGCACTGAGAGGCAACAGTGCTAGCTACTGTGCCACCATGCCGCACCAGCACTTGCTGCAAATCCCTGATTCTTATTTTACAATTTTTTTTGCATGAAGAAATAAGTGATTAAATTAGAATATGCATATCTTAAAACATAATAGCGCATGAACTAAAAAAACACTGCATTAGTAAAATATTTTTTTGTACACAGTTTCTTATTGGATCAGTATATAAATGAACCTTTTCATGGTTTATATTTTGTGTATAATTTAGTGAATTATGCTCACAATGTGCCAAACTGCTCTCTTTAAGGAAGTTAAACTTCTTGTAATTGAAAACACTAATTGAAGTCTCTGTGGTATGTTTTTACTAATTTCAGAGGCCAACTTAGCTGTATCTCTTTGCAGTTATCAGGATGGATGTTTGCTTGGAAAAAAGAAAAATTGCTTTCTACAAATTAATTGTCCATTTATATTAGTGATTGGTATAGTTTTTATGTGGGCATCTTTTTGTATTGAGTTTCACAATTTTTCAGAACCAAAATTATCTGAAGCGTTTAATAAAATATTAAAACAATGCTTGTGGATTTATGAAACATCTGAATATAATTAAAATCTCAGTTAAATTAATTGTGAAAGGCAAGGTGAATGATATGCCATATTTTAAATTAAAATTATAATTTTAAAGTCATTATCAACAACTCTGGTTACCCTAAGGTGTTGAATCAGTACTGACTTAAAATACTTAAGTTTAGTAATAGATCTACTGTCAGCTGCATACCTGGTTACTGTTCTTACATATATCAAGGGATATATTTTTAAAGCAAAATTTGTTTTAAAAATAAATTGCAATTTACAATGCTGCCTGACTGCACGTGGTCGAGGCAGATTTTACATTTGGTGATAAGCAAATGAATTTGAGTGGAAACCTCGGGAGAGTAAGGGGAGGCCAGCTTTTCAAAAAGGGCACAATTTGCACTTATTTGACAGAGTCATCCAGATTGAAATGTTAGCTGTGTTCTCTCTTCATAGAGGCTGTCAGATCTGCTGAGATTTTCCAGCATTTTCTGTTTTTGTTTCAGATTTCAGACATCAGCAATAATTTGCTTTTATTTTAACAATTTGCACTGGAATCACTTAGTGTACCTAAAGTGGAAACTCTAGTAATCAAGGATACTAATTTACAATTTTCACTGACAAATTGACAGGATTGTATAATTAAACCTTGGAGATGCTGGTGAATATCAAGCAATAAGAAGGAAATTTGGGTTCTCTAGTCAAAGTAAATCATTGTTCCTTACATCTGTAAATTATGCATTACATTATTTAATAACAATTATAAAATAATGTACTGTTTAATTCAACCATGAACAGCATGCCTAGGCGATATTCTATTTGATATGTTAAAAGTGACTCATCTAACTAGGTGTTTTGTTGTACTTGCAAAATGACCTTCAAATGGTGGGCACTTCTGAGCATTCTGTTCTGTAAATTAGTTACCTGAGGTGTTGTCAACAGGACAATGACTTAACTTTGTGACAATGGAATAATATGTTACAACATTTAAGCACAACTAACTTCCTCTTTTCTGTCCCAACAAGGTGCCTCAACCAAAGTTTGGAAGAGTATTTTTTTTTACTATCAGTGTTATGTTTCATTGCTCTTGCATTCTCTCAAACTGTCTTGATCCACCCTTCTCCAGAACCACATTTCACCTCTTTCTAATTCAGTGGAAGTCCACTTTTGTTGAAAATCCACACCTCAGCCTTGTACAACAACTCTTCAAATCAATGTTGATGATTATTTTCTTAAAATCTTTTCTTATTCTTATGCACCAATTCTTTAGCCTTGAAAGATGTATTCATTACCAACTGTTATTTTAGTTATGATTTATTTATGGCAATAGTCATTGTTTGACAATATGCTTCCCAGATAGAGAAAAATAGAGAGGGAAATATTTTGTTGAGAGAGAAAGAAGTGAGACAGAAAGCAAAAGTGAAAATGCTTGCCTAGCCTGTGATAATCAGTGCAAGATCCAGTTGAAACTGGAACGGTGAGGGCAATGATATGGTCAGTGGACACATTGCAACTGCATGAAATTAGTTATTTGAAGAACCGTGGTTTGGGTCAAAAGTTCCATTGGTGTAAAATTTAACATTCTCCTCGTTCTTTCCCCTTCATTCCAATGGCATAGAAATAACCAGAATAGGGCTGCACCTTCTTTTCCTTGACTGTTTACATTTAGTTGGTCAAATTATTGAGATAATATTCTTTTAATCGAATGGCAAGAATTGCTCTATAGCAGCACCCAGTGGTCAAACTGTGTGGGGAGTGAATAAAGGTTATGTACATCTGCAGTGGCTTCATTGCAAACACCTAAGATAGTGTACAAGTATAAGATATTTTGCAGGTAAGCACTTTTATAATGAAATTTGTTACAGAGCAAAGTTCACACAGGATTAGAATACTGTTCTGCAATGACAACAATCGTATATAAAAGATAATACATATATTTGTATGTCAAGTGGGCACAATGCCACACCTTGTTCGCTAAAAGAATTGGAACGTCCCTGATTAGTTAGAAATTCTCTTTCCTGAATATTGCGCAATAAATAAATAGAACATGGATTTCTGTCTACGTGATATGTTTTGCAAGACAATGAGGTGGAATATGGAAGCAAATTTGTGCAATATTCAATAGATAATATTTAATTTAAAGTTAACACTAAAATGTCTTGCTTTGTGGCAATTTGTGCAAAATTCCATGCAGTGATGTTGCATCATGATATTATTCCAGACCGTGTTTGACTATTAGCAATATATTTTTAATGTAACCAAAGTGAGATTGTGGCAAATATTGTCCATTAAAAATTTTGAGGCTGGCAGCTCACTGTTTCAGACCCAACATTGGAATCTCTAGTGTCACAGTTCATATTTCAGAGTTTGAAGAGAGAAGTATATACAGAACCCTTTTGCAACACTAGCATATTATAGTACAAAGTGTGTATGTGCTGAATGGAAATTAAACAGATTTTAAAAATCTAATTTTGCTATGTAAAGTACACATAAAACTTGCCTAAATTTTAAAAAATACTAAAATCTCATGAAGTTGATATTTGTACATTAAAATTAACATGACAATGCAGAGGTTTTGGGGATAGCACAATTTCCTTGTACTGTTATTTCCTTGTACATTATTCTCATCGATTACACAAACTCATATAATTGTAACGTTGAATGAATCTATCTATTTGAGTACAATCTTTTTATGAATTTTTAACAACAATTGGAAATCTGAAGTTAAAATAATATTGGAGCTACATTGCACTTTCTTCTGCATTTGAAATGCGATGCTGACCCTGCATCAGAATTGGAAAGGCTTAAAACAAGATGCTGTATTGTATATTATCAATGTAATACATTAACAGATTTCACTTTCTGCCTTGGAAACTGAAATCAAAATTTGCATTTTTTTTCTTGCTTGGTATCTGACATGCATCATTGCCACTCTAGTGCTGTTTCAATTATCCACTTTGCACAGTAACTAGCCATTGTATCAATCTGTGCCGATGGCTCAGAATGCATATGCCAAAACCATGCAATGATGGTCACGATCTCATTTCTAATCATTGTTCCTAAGTAGGCTTTTGTCCTACAGATCATTTCATAATCTCAATGGTTCCCCCTTAAATCTAAAGCATCACACAATTCATAGAATCCCTACAGTGCAGGAGAGGCCGTTCGACCTATCAAGTCTGTGCCGTCCACAATCCCGCCTAGGCCCTTTCCTCATAACCCCACGTATTTACCCTGTTAGTCCTCCTGGCATTAAGGGCAATAAACATAGCGAATCAATCTAATCAGCACACCTTTGGACTGTGGGGGGGGCGGAAACTGGAGCAACTGAAGGAAACCCACATAGAGAGAGAGAATGTGCCAACTCTACACAGTCACCCAAGGCACTGTGAAGCATTAGTACTAACCACTGAGCCACCATGTTGCCTGTTTTAACAAAGAATGATTACTTTCATCAATATGTTTTACCTGCATCATGTCTGATGATAATCCTGTGAGAGAAGGTGACAGCAGCTGAATGATTCATTCAATTTGCAAATTATTTAAGCTTGACAGAAATTGGTTGTCACGCTCTGAATTTTGAAAATATATTTATAGTATAATGATATAATTGATCAAAAATAAAGTATGAAGTCATGCCATATGAATTTTTGCATTGTTTATTTAAACTATATTACCAGTGGATTATTTAATAAATGTGTTTAATTTTCACAAACATCCAATAAATATGAGCATCAGCCTGGTAAAATAAATACTTTAGCTCCCTAAATCAATCATTACTGAGATCCTGATGACTTTCGTTTATTTCTGAACTCCTGTTTAGCTAATAACCTAGTCTCACAAAACATTTTTCATGTTGAAGTCGAAATCTCCATCTTCGACTAGGAACCCATGGATTCTACTTAACCTGGGGAATCCCTGTTATCACTTGAAGAAATACCAGGGAAAACTTTGGCATTAAAACTAAATGTGAACAAAAGCATTTAAGTTTCATCACATCTTATCCATAAAGTTAAAAATATAGAGATCAAATGTGCTAGTGAAATGTGAGGAAAGTTATCGTACAAAATCAAACATCCCAGCTTGCCCCATACTTTATACTAGCTGTTGGTATTTTGCAGTACCATTATGTTACCACTTGAAGGCATTGTTTTGAACACTGCACTTCACTGATATATTGCATTGCTAACTTCATTAGCTTGTATCTATAATGTTTTAATGTAAGTCCCTTCATAGGAGTGTTATAAAGAAAGAAATGATTGAGTAATTTATTGAATATAAGGACAGATGGCCAAAGAGGTTGTTTTGAGGAGTGTTTTAGGGAGGAAATTCCTGAGTCCAGGATCTTGGCCGTTGAAATAGTAGAGTGATTTAAAAATCAAGGATATTGAAAGGACAGAATTAGATGTGTGCAGATACTTCTGAGGATTGTGGGGCTGGAGGAAATTACATGATTACAGCAGACGTCTATGGACTTTGTAAATAAAAGATCTTCAGAGGAACTGATTATTTCTGAGGGTACATTACTACAGGACTCATGCTTACCGAGCACCAACGCAGATACTCAAGACGGTCCAGCTACACAGATAGTTGGGTTTTCACCCAGGTGGTTCACATTTCACAAGTAAACAAAAGAAAATGGTGGTGACTGGAACATCAGTAGAAAGTCTGCATCAAAGGATGCAGCCAATTCCAAGCTCTGTTCAGGTGGAGAGTGATGTTATGCAGTTGGAGTCATTAATGAGCAGCAGCAGAGAATGTGCGATGTACTGACAGTCCTTCTAAATACACCAACAACAATTGTAGAGGGAATGGAACAGTCCATCTCAGGCATGTGTGTGCTAGTGTCACAGGACATTGAAATTATGTCTTTTTGCATGGATATAATGGCCAACTGCATGCAACATCAATTGGAGAAATGAGTCCACCCATATCTTGACCTTGGTCATTTAAGACTTTGATTGACTGGTTTGTTGAGTAGAATCATAGAATGATCAGCATGAATTAAGGCTATTTGCCCTATCATGCCTGTACCACTTCTTGGAGAGCTATACAATTAGTCCATTCCCCTGTTCTTTTCATATCTTATCAATTTTTTTTCCTTCAACTATTTACCCAGTTCTCTTTTGAAAGTTGAATCTGCTTCCTGCACACTTCCATAAGATGACAGGTTGCTTAGACTTGGCCTTAGAGTGCAAAACTGATCTGCACTAATCTGCTCACTACCACACTGATGGTAGTAAAGTATGGCTGGTCTACCAGAGCGATGATAATGTAAGAGGACATGGAAGTAGAGACTCCACTGAAAGTGCTCCTACTGCTCATCTGTTGGCTACTCTCTCCCAGCATGCTATCTCTCCTGAAGGTCGAGTTCTCCCTCTGCACAGGTGAAGGCATAGTGATCTATAGTGGAGTCCCACAAGTCCTGAAAGGTGGGGGGCTGGCCATCAGCCAAAACGATCCAGCATAAAGCAGAGATTCCAATTGCCTACCTCTACTTTAGCTGAAGCCGGAGAGATTGCACCACATCAGAATGTTTGGAAAGGGAAGAGTAAAACTTCAAACAAAAGCATGCCCGTGCTGTTTGGATATGCACCTCAAGTGCCATAATCTGTCAGGCTATGGACCAAATGTGGAAAATAGGATTAGGCAGAACATAAGAACATAAGAAATAGGAGCAGGAGTAGGCCATCTAGCCCTTCGAGCCTGCCCCGCCATTCAATAAGATCATGGCTGATCTGTTGTGGCTCAGTTCCACTTTCCCGCCCTCTCCCCATAACCCTTAATCCCCTCTCTTATCAAGAACCCATCAACCCGCTTCTTAAAAATATTTAGCGAGGCAGCCTCCACCACTTCAACGGGCAGAGAATTCCAGAGATTCACCACCCTTTGAGTGAAGAAGTTCCTCCTCAACTCCGTTCTAAACCGCCTCCCCTTTATCTTGAGGCTGTGGCCCCTAGTCCTACTGTCTTTTTTGAGCGGGAAGAGTTTCTCCACCTCTATCTTATCCATCCCATTCATCATCTTATACGTCTCAATGAGATCTCCCCTCATTCTTCTAAACTCTAACGAGTACAAGCCTAGTTTATTCAGCCTCTCCTCATAGCTCAATCCCCTCAACTCCGGTATCAGCCTAGTAAACCTCCTCTGCACTCCCTCCAGGGCCAAAATATCCTTGCGCAGGTGCGGCGCCCAAAATTGCACACAGTACTCCAGCTGCGGCCTCACCAATGCCCTATACAGCTGCAGCAAGACCTCCCTACTTTTATATTCAATCCCCCTCGCTATGAATTGCCCTTAGGCAATTAGGCACCCCTAGGCAGGGTGGCTCATTTTTCAGCCAACATAGACACAATGGACCAAGTGCCTCTTTCTGTGCTGTAACCATTCTGTGATTCTATGGGTGTACAAGAAAATGTTACTTTGTGAAGTTTCTGTTCTTCAAGAGAATCCGATGAATTTCTTACATGGCAAGTCATCTTTGCAGTTGCTTGATGATCAATGGTGAATGATCAAGATGTGAATGGATGGGGACCAATGAGAGAATATGTATTGGGAGTTGATTGTTTGCTGGATAAACTTTGACGGTGGTAGGGGGGACAGCGTGGGGAAAGGAACCTAGCACGCATTATTTTTCCTCGAACTCCTTTTCTAAACAATGTTTGTATATAGTGCACTTTTAAGAACTTTATTCAGGTTTCTCACTGCCATTCCATTTTGGAAGTGGTAATAACTAGCCAAACCTTTCATCGATAAGGGAATCTTTGATAATCTGAACAGCAATGTGAGTGGCTGATGCTGTACCAGCAGCGTCAACTTTCTCCCCCTTTTCTTCCTCATTTCATTCTTTCTCGTTTTATTAGTCTGGATACAATGTGTGCTCTTTGCCTTGTTCGCCCTGCAGCTTCCGTTCTCATGGAAGTGTAATGTTCACATCATAACCATTCTAGAAACCCTGGGTCCTGTGTACGAAAGGGTATCTCCAGATCTGTCCAGGAAACTAACATGAAGCGCATCCTGAGCATGCCAATCCATTCCTCTCCTTAACAAGAGATCAATCTAGTGAACCTACTCTGGACTACCTCCAATGCTAGTATATATTTCCTTAGCTAAGCGGACCAAAACTGTTTACAGTATTCCTGATATGGTCTAACTAGTGCCTTGTATAGTTTTAGCAAGACTTCTCTATTTTTATACTCCATTCCTTTTTGCTATATTCCATTTGCCTTCCCAGTTACATGTTGACCTTACATGCTGGCTTTTTGTGATTTATGCTCAAGGAACCAACCCCCCCATCCTCCCCACAACTCCCACAGATACATCTACGCCAGAGCTTTCTGCAGTCTTTCCCCATTTACATAATATTTAGCTCTTTTATTCTTCCTACCAAAGTGCACAATTCACATTTTTGTGCATTATATTCTTTCCATCTGCCAAGTTTTTGCCTAGTCACTTAACCTGTCTATATCCGTCTGTAGACTGTTTGGGGGGAATTTTCCTGCCCCACCCGTTACAGGAATCATAGCATGAGGGGGGAGGCGTACCATGCAAAAGTCCGCTGACCTCAAGTGGGATTTTCTGGTTTTGTGCCACGCGCAGCTGGAATGTCCTGCCCTTTATGTCATATTCACCACTTGCCTTCCCACCAGCAAATACTGACATTAGACGTATGATGCCATGATCTCATTCAAGTCTACAAAAAAGCTACTTATAGCTCCATAGGTTATTCAGATCAGGAAGGTTCTTCACACCAAAATATATGCAATATTATAGGAAAATGACACACAAGTAGTTGCAAAAGCAATCAAAAAATTATTGCCAAATGAAACTGAATTTTAAATATTGTGCTGAAAGCAAGGATGCACTTTGAATAAAGTTTATTAATGTTACAAGTAAGCTTACATCAACAATGCAATTAGGTTACTGTGAAAATTCCCGAGTTGCCACACTCTGGCACCTGTTTGGGTACATTGCTGGAGAGTTTAGCCTGGCCAACGCACCAAAACAGCACATCTTTCAGACTGTGGGAGAAAACTGGAGCACCCAGAGGAAAGCCATGCAGACACGGGGAGAACATGCAGACTCCGCACAGTCACTGATCTAAGCCAGGAATTGAACCCGGGTCTCTGACGCTGTGAGGCAGCACTGCTAACCACTGTGCAACCCTGTGAATAAAACCATTGAAGCTAAAACTTTGAATATTTGGAGCCTAACATGGTTATTTGCTTTATCATCCAGTGTTCTTTTTCAAACATTCATTTCACCTGGAAGAAGTGCTTTGATTTTGCCAGAGAAGGAATTTGCACAGTGGAACTCTAAGTGATTGTTTATTGTAACAAACAATTGATAGAAATTCTATCTTCCGAATGCTGAACCTATTGTGACTTGAGTCCATATAGTTTTGGACTCTGCAAGTTAACTACAATGAGAATGTGCAAAGAGTAATTAATCCCAAAAAAAGTGTAAAACGAGGGAAAGTAGACATTACTGCAAGAGAAATAAAAATGGAATGGAAAAATATAAAAGAAAATGCTGGAAAACACTCATTGAGGAATGAAAATCATTTTGAATTTGCTTTTTTTTCATTGTGGTATTGGCTGCCTGATTAGATGTCCATTCTATTGCTGTATAAATGGTTTAAATTGGGTTTTGTTCATTTTTAATCTGGTCCTAACGCACTTTCTGGGATTGTTGTAGGAAGAATGATTGACAGGTCAGATGGGACAGTTTTTTTTCTCTCTCCCAAGTGTTATTACTTTCAGTTACTGCAAGAGAAATAAATATGGAATGGGAAAATATAAAAGAAAAAGCTGGAAACTTTGAGGAACAAAAATCATTTTGAATGTATGGAAGTTACAACAACCTATTGCGATGATCAGCTGGAGAAAGGATAGTTTTAGAAATAAAGAGAGATGATGTAGGAAAAAAGGAACATTAAGCTAGAAAAACAAAAGTCTTATCACACCACCCACAGAGGAGTCCCTCAGTGGTTTGAACTTGGCCCCCCTCTGTTTCCCATATCATCTTCATCTTGGTTAATGTCGTTGCAGACGTATCAGTGCAATCACCCTCAATGGAATAATCCACTGCTTATCATAAAGGAGGTTGGGAGGGATGGTGTCATGAGAAAACCACGTCACTGGCTGCAAAAGTCAATGAGTGCACCAAGAAACACTGCGCCAGTCACAGTCACTGTGAATTTTACTCGTGACTTTGGTCAAGGCCACATCAGTGCTGTGGGACACAGCGATTTGCAAGAACACAGAAAATCAGGGTTCATTTTTTGAGCAGAGGTTTGATGATAGTTTTGGAATGGAAGAGGGACAGTATCTGAGTAGGGGAAACCACTTTAAATCTCAGCTGCCATAGGGTAGTTGAGCATTCCACGTTTTTTTTGAGGCTGGATTAAAGGGTAGGAGATAGATCTAATGTAAAGGAATAAAATGAGAAAGGGTTTAAAGCTATGGCAGAGAATGGCCTTGAAGTGGATCATCTTAGTGGGCAATGGAAATCAGGGGAACTGGGGGAAGCAAAAGAACAAATTCACTTTACCTTGGTGATTAAGTTCGTAAGCTCTTATATCTGTTGTTAGACAATCAATGGTAGAGATTTTTTTTCACTAGATTTCACGAGTGAGTGATTTTGACAGAAGAGAAGAAGGGCTGCATGGTACAGCATCATGCAATCCAACCAGATCTGATATTGGATGTCTGAACCAGTTGTACACCAGATACACTCAAGTCTGTAAACCCAGGATTTGAGGGAAGAAAGCTAGGAGTCTTCACCTGGCTTGTTTTGTTGAGTAAATTGACAGCCATAGAAGTAGCTAGTGAACAAAGCTTAAAGACTAGGCAGCTAGATATTTAATAGGGCATTTTTAAATTGGACGAGGAATTTTTTTAGTTTTGGACGCAGTGGGGCTGAAGCGATACCAGGAAATATTTGGAGATGAAGTTAGTAATGATGTGGAGTTGCTGGCGTTAGCCAGCTCACCTGATGAAGGAACAGTGCTCCAAAAACTCGTGCTACCAAATGAATCTGTTGGACTTTAACCTGGTGTTGTGAGACTATTTACAGAAGTTATTCATGAGTGAGATTATGGGGCTCAGTGGTTAGCACCGCTGCCTCAAAGAGCTAGGGACCCGGGTTCAATTCCCGCCTTGGGTGAGCGTCTGTGTGGAGTTTGCACATTCTCTCCCTGTATGCGTTGGTTTCCACTGGACACTCTGGTTTTCTCCCACAGTCTAAAGATGCGCAGGTTAGGTTGATTGGCTGTGCTAAATTGTCCCTTAGATCTATAGGTTAGAGGAATTAGCAGGGTAAATGTATGGGGTTATGGGTAAGATGCTCTGTCAGAAAGCTGGTGTAGACTTGATGAGCCAAATGGTCTCCTTCTGCACTGTAGGGATTCTATGAGCCAATAATCCCAGAGGATGGCATGGTGGAGAGCATCAACATGAATGCATTTGGGAGAATTTATTTGGAGGAAGAGATATAGATGTGGCAGAACAGGAGAAGTGAGGCCACAGGGGGATTTCAAAACAAGGATCGGTGCTGAAGACTTGAGCTCCAGAATTTGCCAAACCCCTGACCAAACTGCTCCAGTACAGCTACAACTCTGACATCTACTCAGCAATGTGGAAACCAAAAATGTCCTATCCAAAAAAAAGGACAAAGCAGACCCAACCCCAATTACCAAACTGTCAATGTGCTCTCACTCATCAGCAAAATGATGGAAGGTATTACTGACTGTGTTATCAAGTGATACTTACACAGCACAACCTGCTTCCTGACACACAGTTTGGGTTTCACCATGGCCACTTGATGTCTGACTTCATTGCTGCCTTGTCCCAAACATGGAAAAAAAGAGCTGAATCCAAGAGGTAAGATGAGAGTGACTGCTCTTGACACCAAGACCGCATTTGACTGAGTGCGTCATCAGTGAGCCCTAGCAAAACTAAAATCAGGGGGGAAACTTTCCACTGGCTGCAGTCATACCTAGCACAAAAGAAGATGGTTGTGGTAGTTGGAGATCAATCATCTCAGCCCCCAGGCCATCACTGCAGGAATTCCACAGGATAGTGTCCTGGGACCAGCCATGTTCACCTGCCCCATCAATGACCTCCCCCTCCATAATAAAGTCAGAAGTAGGGATGTTCACTGATGATAGCACAAAATTCAGTATCATTTGCAACTCCTCAGGTACTGAAGCAGTCTGTGTCCATATGCAGTAAGATCAGAGCGTTTTGGGTCAAAGTGCTTGGGCTGATAAGTAAATGCTCCACTATTAACATCCTATGGGTTGCTATTGGCCCCAGTACTAAATTGGATCAGCCATACAAATACTGTTAGAGCTGTAACAGGTACATGCTCCCATTTACTCTTATTCTCAGTTCTTGACTTTAGGATTTTATAAAGAACAAACTTACATGGATACAGGCTTTTAGGCACAACTGCTGTGACGTTAACTATGACTTAAAAAAAATTAATCATTTTCTCTGTCATTATAAATAGCTTTTTTCTCATTGTAGCAACATCTGCCTGATTAGACGTCCTTTTTATTGCTGTTTAAATGGTTTAAATTGAGTTTTGTTTGTTCTTAAGCTGGGCCTAAAGCACTTTCTGGGAGTTTACATCCTTTAGAATTGCTGTGGGAAGAATGATCGACAGGTCAGGTTGGATAGTTTTTTTTTCTCTCCTGAGAGTTATTACTTTCAGTTTTGATTGCTGATTAATTAGAAGGTGTTTGGGCTTCAGGCTGGTGCAGTGTTCTGTCTGTCTCTCTCTCTCTCCCTGGTGTTTTGAGAAGCTGCTCTGACTTTAAGTTTGTCTGGGTGTGTGTCAAGAAAGTTGCAGAATCTAAAAACAACTCGTGAGCACAAAAGCTTCCTTTGTTAATCCCAAAAGGCTTGTTTATAGGGCTTGTTTGGTTGGAACAATGGATTTGGTTGTTAAGTATACACAATACCATGTTTTTTTCTTGTTTGTAATTCGTAAAAGTTCTTGCCAGTTTTCTTTCTATTCATGTTAACTGTATTCTTAAATAAAATTTGTTAATGCTAATGGGTTATAACCTAGTGGGTTATTTGACTTATACCTTAAGTGAAACATCTCCTGTTTACCCTAGCCAAATTCAAATTGCAAAATTTATGGTCTAGGCCGACTTCACAAAATACCTTGGAGTTTCTGACCTGGATTATAACACTGCAAAACATGATTATTAACAAAAAAAATTCTTCGTGCCCTAACACTAAAGATTTAAACTAGTGTAATGATGTTGTACAACGTTCAAAACCACCGCTTATTAATAAAAGTGTCCACTATAACATTATAAGCAAAGTCTTCATATTTTTGCCCAAACCATAACTGAAATCTCAGCCCCAATATCCCTTGGATCTGGCTGATATTTACAGTTCCCCTCACGGTTGGTCTTTGCAGTTCCAACTATATGTCTATGAATCAGACTTTCCTCAGTGACTGCAGAGGCAGATCCTATGGCCTTTATCCTTTAATTACAACTTTATTGAAAATATCAAAGCATATTTCCCAGAGACATTCTGTTTGGATGGTTAGTGCTTAGCACCTTTGTAAACTCCTTTAGCCTGGTTCTTGCCTTGGTCCAAACAAACCCATTCACCATGATGTTGTTTCCAAAATAATGGACGCCACTCAGACGTGATATCTTTGGCTCCCAGGTTGTATCCATTTGATAAAGTCCATTTCTCCTTACTGTTGTCAATGTTGTTTGTGTAGCAGCTGTTCTCTGGAACCATCTTCTCTGATGGTCCCCCAGTTTCTTGCATTGGATTGTCTAATGGCTACTGTTTTGTACTTTTGAGTTGATGATGTCCCAGTTTATTTATATTGTATCAATTTGGTTTTGGAATTTGCTTTGAAGATTAACCTTTTACAATGCAGACTGCTTCTGCGTGTTTGGCCTGTTTGTTTGCTGTACTTATGTCCATGAAGCTTTTGCGATTAAAGTCCAATTGGAGGTATTCCTGGATTGACTCAGGAAGCCTTGGAAAGGAATATAGTTTATTACAGAATGCAAAGAAAAACTACGAACAAGGTGTACACACACTGGTCCCTGTCTGCGACTGAAGTTCAGCAGGCCCTGTTCTGGGCCTGCCTTACAAAAGCCACTGTCTGTTACCAGGGGAAGTCATACTCAGTGAGACCAATAGGGAAATCAATCAGTGATTCCCCATGGATTTCATGGGGGTTAACACTATTCTGATCCTATAAGTCTGAGAATTCTATGGTGAGTAACTCACCTCCTCATTCTCCAAAACCTGTCTACAATGCATGTCAGGCATGTGATAGAATACTTTCTGCTTATCTGGGTGAGTGCAGCTCAACAACACTCAAGAAGTTCAACATCATCCAAAACAAGGTAGCCCACTCGGTTGGCACCGCATCCACCACCTTCAACATTCACTGTCTATCATCATTGCACAATAGCAGCAGTGTGTGCTACAAAATACAATGCAGTAACTTGCCAAGGCTCCTTTGACAGTACCTTTCAAACCTACAATCTCTACCACTTAGAAGTACACTGGCAGCAGATGCATGGGAAACACCATCACCTGGAAATTCCCTTCCTAGTCACACACCATCCTAACTTGAAATTATATTGCTATCCCTTCACTGTCGCTGCTTCATAATCCAGGAACTCCCTCCCTAATATCACTATGTGTGTTACAACATGGACTGCAGGGGTTCAAGAATGCAAGTCAAGAATCACCTTCTCAAGAACAATTAGATTTGATTCTGATTTGATTTGATTTATTATTGTCACATGTATTAACATACAGTGAAAAGTATTGTTTCTTGCACGCTATACAGATAAAACATACTGTTCATAGAGAAGGAAATGAGAGAGTGGAATATGTGTTACAGTCATAGCTAGGGTGTAGAGAAAGATCAACTTAATGCAAGGTAAATCCATTCAGAAGTCTGACAGCAGCAGGAGAGAAGCTGTTCTTGAGTCGGTTGGTACGTGATCTCAGACTTTTGTAATTTTTTCATAAGAACATAAGAAATAGGAGCAGGAGTAGGCCATCTAGCCCTTTGAGCCTGCCTCGCCATTCAGTAAGATCATGGCTGATCTGTCGTGGCTCAGTTCCACATTCCCGCCCTCTCCCCATAACCCTTAATCCCCTCTCTTATCAAAAACCCATCAACCCGTGTCTTAAAAATATTTAGCGAGGCAACCTCCACCACTTCAACGGGCAGAGAATTCCAGAGATTCACCACACTTTGAGTGAAGAAGTTCCTCCTCAACTCCGTTCTAAACCGCCCCCCCTTTATCTCGAGGCTGTGCCTTCTAGTCCTACTGTCCTTTCTGAGCGGGAAGAGTCTCTCCACCTCTATCCTATCCATCCCATTCATCATCTTATACGTCTCAATGAGATCTCCCCTCATTCTTCTAAACTCTAACGAGTACAAGCCTAGTTTATTCAGCCTCTCCTCATAGCTCAACCCCCTCAACTCCGGTATCAGCCTAGTAAACCTCCTCTGCACTCCCTCCAAGGCCAAAATATCCTTGTGTAAGTACGGCGACCAAAACTGCACACAGTACTCCAGCTGCGGCCTCACCAGTGCCCTATACAGCTGCAGCAAGACCTCCCTACTTTTATATTCAATCCCCCTCGCTATGAAGGCCAGCATCCCATTCGCCTTCCTGACCACCTGCTGCACCTGCAGGCTGGGTTTTTGCAACTCATGCACAAGGACCCTGAGGTCCCTCTGCACCGTCGCCTGCTGCAGTTTTTCGCCATGTAAGTAATAGTCCTTCCTACCATTATTCCTACCAAAGTGGACCACCTCGCACTTGCCAGCATTAAATTCCATTTGCCAGTTCCTGGCCCATTCGCCCAGCCTATCTAGATCCTTCTGCAGACTCTCCACACCCTCCGCGCAATTTGCCGTTCCACCAATCTTGGTGTCATCAGCAAATTTCGACACCCTGCACTCGGTTCCCTCCTCCAGATCATCTATATAAATGGTAAATAGCTGAGGCCCCAGCACCGACCCCTGGGGCACTCCACTAGTCACCAACCGCCAATCCGAAAAGCACCCATTAACCCCCACTCTCTGCCTCCTATTTGACAACCAATCCTCTATCCACGCTAACACCCTACCCCCAACTCCATGCCCCCTGACCTTCTGCAATAACCTCTTGTGAGGTACTTTGTCAAACGCCTTCTGAAAATCAAGAAAGACCACATCCACCGGCTCTCCTCTATCCACCACCCTAGACACATCCTCATAGAACTCCAATAAATTTGTCAGACACGACTTCCCCTTAACGAAACCGTGCTGTGTCTGCTCTATCAAGCAATTCCCCTCAAGATGCCTCGCTATTTCCTCCTTGATGACGGATTCTAACATTTTACCTGCAACAGACTTTAAACTAACCGGCCTATAATTCCCTGCCTTTTGCCTGGCACCCTTCTTAAACAACGGCGTAACATTGGCCGTTTTCCAATCTTCCGGCACTTCCCCGGAATCTAGCGACGTTTGGAAAATAACCACCAAGGCATCCACTATCACCTCCGCCATTTCTTTCAGAACCCTCGGATGCATTCCATCCGGTCCTGGGGACTTGTCCACAATCAGTCCCTCCAGTCTGCCGAGCACCGCCTCTCTAGTAACAATAATGTCATTGAGACCCTCCAGTCCTACCATCTTTCCATCGCTAACACCCGGCAAATTATTCACGTCCTCCTCCGTGAAGACCCAAACAAAAAAGTTATTCAAGACCTCAGCCATTTCCCCATCCCCTACCACTAAGACCCCCCTCTCATCCTCTAAGGGTCCAACGTTCACCCTAGCCAGCCTCTTCCTTTTTATATATTTATAAAAACTCTTGCTATCCTTTTTCATATTAAGCGCTAGCCCAGCTTCATAGTTTCTCCTACCCTTCTTTATCAACTTCTTTGTCAATCTTTGTTGACATTTAAACCTCTCCCAATCCTCTTCTCGCCCACTACTCTTAGCTATTCTAAACGCCTCCGCTTTTAACACTTTCCTTCACCTCCTTCGTTATCCACAGCTTATTACCTCTCCTCCTATGGTCCTTTTTAACCATCGGAATAAATTTCTGCTGAGCACCAAGAAAGATCTCCTTAAAGATCCTCTACTGCTCCTCAGCAGACCTACCTTCCAACGCGCTCCCCCAGTCCACATTTGCCAATTCTTCTCTCATCCTACCGTAATCCCCTCTGTTCAAACAAAGGACGCGTGTCCGGGAACCCACTTTCTCCTCCTCCATCTGCACCAGAAACTCCACCATACAATGATCACTCTCCCCAAGAGGATCCTTCACCACAAGACCTGAAGGAACAAGGTGGAACAGAGTGATGGATAATAAATGCTGGTCTAGCCCGTGATGCCCGCACCCTGTGAACAGATATATAAAAATATTAAAAAATGAAGTTTAGAATCGTGCATTAATTTAACCAGGACGCAACACAGTGACTGTGTTATGTCTTGGTTGAGTTAATGCTCGATTCCAGCTCTATTTCCCTAATCCCTCATTTTAATGCCACTGGTTTCAGCATGGGATCGGGGTCTACTAGATTTGCATGAGATTAATGAATGGAAATGATTGAGACCTCAACTGCATCTTAACCTACTCCAGAGCAGGGTCCATGGTCTTCTGCCTTTGTACAGCACTGTCCAAACCTACTCCAGAGCAGGATGCCCAGTACACCGGGCCCAGTACACCTGTTGGAATAATCACTGAAGGAGCATGATTTGTATTTGATTTGATTTGATTTATTATTGTCACATGTATTAACATACAGTGAAAAGTATTGTTTCTTGTGCGCTATACAGATGAAACATACTGTTCATAGAGAAGAAAATGAGAGTGCAGAATGGACCGTTACAATAATAACTAGGGTGTAGAGAAAGATCAATTTAATGCAAGGTACGCCTATTCAAAAGTCTGACAGCAGCAGGGAAGAGGCTGTTCTTGAGTTGGTTGGCACGTGACCTCAGACTTTTGTATCTTTTTTTTGAAGGAAGGAGATGGAGGAGAGAATGCCTGGGATGCATGTGGTCCTTGCAGACATGCCAAATTTTCTTAGTCCTCTGAGAAAGTAGAGGCGTTGGTGGGCTTTTTTCACTATAGTATCAGCATGGGGGGACTAGGACAGGTCGTTGGTGATCTGGACACCTAAAAACTTGAAGCTCTCGACCCTTTCTACTTTGTTCCCATTGATGTAGACAGGGGCATGTTCTCCTTTATGCTTCCTGAAGTCGATGACAATCTCCTTTGTTTTGTTGACATTGATGAAACCAACCATGTCAAAGTCTGAAGCTGGGTTGAGAAGAGACGGAGGACAGTGGTCACAGTCACACAGGATGGTAAGGGTTGTTTCCAGGTTGTGGCAGAGCAGAAACCTGGTTGAAGAGGTTCATAGATAGAGTTGCAGAAAAGATAGACACGGACGTAAGAGGTGACAAAGGTAGGAAAGGAAAGGGAGGGAGATGTTTGGACAGTGCTTTACAAATGCAGGAAGATCATGGCTTGTACCTTTTTAAGGAGGAGAATGACGACAACAATTTTGAAATGTAGACGGACAGTCTATGACAAGAAAGAACCATTAACTATATCAGTTAACACGGGAGACAGGAAGGGAAATTGACTCATCAGCTGTTTAATAAAAATAAGTTTGAAAAGTACATTAAAGCCCCCTGATCCATGCCATTGGGCCTCTATGACAGACAAAGCTTGCTTTTTATAGCTACATTTATAATTTTGGCACAAGTCAAAGCTTGGAGATGGGAGTTGTAAAGGAATAGGCCAGGTAAGTAATTAAACATTGCAACTTTCTCCAGCCTCATGACTAGCTGTGAGCAATACCACAAGAAATCCGCTAGTTTGAAACAAAAACTTCCCTGAGTGTGAGCAGTGGGTCCCACTTTTATTTTCCTTTTTATTTTAGGAATGACTGCGTTCATCAAAACATCATCAGCAGCATCATGAAAACCTGGGAGTGACCTCATTCCGAGGTTGTACTTTACTCCACGCCCTTGAATAGTGGATTCATTAATTCTGGCACTGATGATCTCCAAGTCAGTTCTTCATTGGGAAGTAGGAAGTGTGTAATGTTGTTGTAAATGTCTCAAGCTCAATTTAATATTACTGTAATTCTAGATCATGAAGGAAGTGGTAGGTTTGGAAAAAGTGCCATAATCTTTTTGATAGAATCCTGACAGTACAGAAGGAGACTATTCAGCCCATTGAGCCTGCACTGACAACAATCCCACCCAGGCCCTATCACTGTAGCCCCATGTATTTACCCTGCTAATCTCCCTGATACTAAGGGGCAATCTATCATGACCAATCAGCCCGACCTGTACATCTTTGGACTGTGGGAGGAAACCGGAGTACCCGGAGGAAATCCACTCAGACATGGGTAGAACATACAAACTCCACACAGACAGTCACCCAAGGTCAGAATAGAACACAGGTCCCTAGAGCTGTGAGGCAGCAGTGCTAACCACTGTGCCAAATTGATAAATTAGTTTGATGAAATAAGAGCCCTTTAGTCTTTGGTAAGCACTGATGCAATTTCATGCAGTTGTAAAGCATATTTTCAAATTTTGCTCCCACATGCAGCCAGCAAAATATGAGAAATTGATGTACGGATTCGCTCATTCTGGGTTTAATTGGATCTGACTATGATGTTACGTACTTATTTTCATGTTGATCTTGAAACTTCAATCAATGAACATTAAAGATGAAGAGTCATATGGATTCAAAACAAGTTTTTCTCTCCACAAATGCTGAGTTTATCCAACATTTCCTGTTTTTATTTTAATGTTAAAAGGAAAATCAGTTTCATTGTAAATGCTTCTGGCATATCTGGCATCATAGAATCATAGAAACCCTACAGTGCAGAAGCAGGCCATTTGGCCCATCCAGTCTATACTGACTTTCCTGGTTTAATTCTGGCCTTGGGTCATTGTCAGTTTACACATTCTCCCCGTGTTTGTGTGTGTTTCTTCTGGGTGCTTGAGGGGATTTCCTCCCACACTCGAAAGATACGGGTGAGGTTGATTGACCATGCTAAATTGTCCTTTAGTGTTAAAGGGATTAGCAGGGTAAATATGTGAGGTTACAGGGATGGGGCCTGGCTGGGATTGTTGTTGGTGCAAACTTGGCGGGCTGAATGGCCTCTTTCTGCATTCTAGGGATTCTATTCTATTTCATTCTATTTTATCATCAAGGCCCTAACACAAATAACCCTACCAAAACAGATTTACATGTCACCCGTCAGATTGCTGAAGACATTTGAATTGTGATTTAAGTTCTAACTTACTTTAACTGACTGACTTTAAGTCCTAACTGACTTTAACAAGGCCCACAGTGTGGACCTGTTAAAATACGAACTCCCAGATTAAGGCAGTAATGGCTTGTCAAATCAGCGAGGCCTGAATGTATATACAATATGGAGCATCAAGGTTATGGACACTCGGGGTTTATACTCTGTATGAGGAGGTACTTCTCTGAACATTCCTTACTATGTAAATAAATCTAAAGCTGGTGAAGGGAGAAGATATTTCATAAAGAATGTGTTCTTTGTTCATAGGAGGTGGACTCTGAACTCTATTTTGCGCTGTTACAGCACACGGGACAACGTAATATTCTACTTGCTTTCTTTTGAATAGTCACAGAGGAAATTTGAAATGTTCTGCGGTAGGTGATAAGGCACAGTTTGAAAATAGCTTCATCTCCATTTTGTAGTGAACCTTAAACCTTGGGCAGGATCCGGATCCAGAGACCTGGCTCAATACAGCAGCTGGGTTTTGAATTGAGACATTGCACAAGCAATGAAAAGAGCTGAAAATGTCTAATTTCACCATCAGTGTCTCACATATCCAGTGCTGGTGAAGGAGTAAAGGGGCTGCTCAGAACATACTGGGAGGGCTGCTAGATTTCAAATTGCTTTTGTATTTATTCAAAGGAAAGTGGTAGAGTGTTCCATAGAATCTGTAGAATCCTTCCAGTGCAGAAGGAGCCATTTAGTCCTTTGAGCCTGCACTGATCCCACCCATGTCCTATTCCTGTAACCCACATATTTACCTTGCTAACGTCCTGTTACATTGTTCAGTTTACTGTGTCAATACAAAGTAAAGTTCAGACTATAGAGTACTGCGCCTTCCTATGGTTAATACAATCATGCAACATATCTATATTGGCATGAGGAGCAGTACAGCAGCTACTGAGGGCGGTGACAATCTCAATGCCCCTTTCACTTTCGGATGAATAAACTGGAATTCGCTTCATAATTTAACAATGTTTAAGAATTTTTAAACCCTTTTTCCCATTAATTAACATTTTCTTTTCAGACGTTGGGCTTGATAAGAATTCATTTTCTCCAGAATTTAAATCTTGCTTCGTCCAACACATCTCCAGAGATAGCCTCACATTGTACCTGTGACAACAACATGGACAGTTGGGCAGAATGTTCATGTCCCGCCTGTCACTGGAATTGTAGCAGGTGGGGGAGGACCATTTAAACTTGCAAAGTTGATCTCTGACAAGAATTTCTGGCCTTGGAGCAAACATGGCTGGAAAATCCCACATGTGGCGAGGTTGTTCTCTGCGCCACACTGACATGGGGCTGGGTTTTACATGGGTGCTGCAGTCCTAATTACTCCCCTGCACTCCCCCACCCCTCGCCCCCATCCCCACCCTCCACCCTCCCCATCCCTTGTGGTTAAAACGTCAGAAAATCAGCAATTTAACACTGGGGGCAGAGTTAATTGCTTTAAGGCAAGTTGTCCGCCCCTACCTGAGGAGTAATCTCACTTTAGAAAGTAGCCAGCCAATGGGATGACAAGGAGTTGTGTAGTCCCAGCAACACCAGTGGACTGAGACCACAGACTGTCCCACCATGTCAAAGAGCCTGGTTAAGTCTGGGGTTGGAGTTCTCAGTGAGAAAGGTTGTTGACTGGGTTCAAGTGGTTGGAAGAGGGGATGGGGAGGGAGTTTCTAAGGGGGGGGTGACTTTGAGGTGGGGGAGATTCCTCCAATGGGCCCAGGGACACTCAAAGCAAGCTCCTTCCTTGTGTGAACCCAGTTCGCACAGATAAAACTGGCAGACTTCCCGCATGGTGTGGGCCTCACCCCAGTCAGGGTAAAATACTGGCAGTGGTGGAATGAAGCCAGTATTTAGCTACTTGAGGGCCTCTATGGACCCAAGGGTGGTTGGGCTGCCTGATGCCTTGGTCACCCTTTGTAAAATTTTAGGCAGATCAGGGACAGTGGGAAGGGGCAGAAAGGCCACCCACTAGATTTCACTTTCCCCCTTACAGTCTTCAGACCCACTGGTAATGGAATGTAAAAAGCAGCCCCATGTGAATCTTATCTGTAAAGCAATGGGGATATGTAATCCTGATGTGGAGATGCCGGCATCGAACTGGGATAAGCACAGTAAGAAATCTCACAACACCAGGTTAAAGTCCAACAGGTTTATTTGGCACTAGCTTTCGGAGTCTCAGGCTTCATTAGGTGAGTGAGGATTTGTGATCACAAACAGGTCATATACAGATACAAACTCAATTTACAAGATAATGGTTGAAATGCGCGTCTTTACAGGTAATCAAGTCTTAAAGGTACAGACATTGTGAGTGGAGAGAGGGCCAAGCAAAAGTTAAAGAGGTGTGTATTGTCTCCAGCCAGGACAGTCCCACAGTGAAAAACCACACTCGACTTATCGATCGACCGTTCCGACGTGCAACAGCGAAAAACTGCACCAACCTCCTCAGAAGACAAACACGGGACAAGGTGGGCAGAATACCCTTCATGGGCCAGTACTTCCCCAGAGCAGAGAAGCTACGACATCTCCTGCGGAGCCTTCAACATGTCAACGAAGACTAATATCTTGCCAAGGCCATCCCCACACCCCCACTTCTTGCCTTCAAACAATAGTACAACCTCAAACAGACCATTGTCCACAGCAAACTACCCAGCCTTCAGGAAAACAGCAGCCACGATACCCCACAACCCTGCCACAGCAACCTCTGCAAGACGTGCCGGATCATCGACACAGATGCCATCACCTCACGTGAGAACACCACCCACCAGGTATATAATACATACTCTTGCGACTCGGCCAATATTGTCTTCCTGATATGCTGTAGGAAAGGATGTCCCGAAGCATGGTACATTGGGGAGACCACGCAGACGCTACAACAATGGATGAATGAACATCACTCGACAATCACCAGGCAAGACTGTTGCCTTCCTGTTGGGGAACACTTCAGCAGTCAAGGGCATTCGGCTTCTGATCTTCGGGTAAGCGTTCTCACAACACACGACAACGCAGAATTGCTGAACAGAAACTGATAGCCAAGTTCCGCACACCTGAGGACAACCTCAACTGGGATCTTGGGTTCATGTCGCACTATCTGTAATCTCCATGACTTGCTTCAGCCTGCAAAATCTCACTAACTGTCCTGACTGGAGATAATACACATCTCTTTAATCTGTGCTTGGCTCTCTCTCCACTCACATTGTTTGTACCTTTAAGACTTGATTACCTGTAAAGACTCGTATTCCAACCATTATCTTGTAAATTGAGTTTGTGTCTATATATGATCTGTTTGTGAATAGAACTCCTCACTCACCTGATGAAAGAGGCTGACACTCCGAAAGCTAGTGCCAACTAAGTCTATTGGACTTTAACCTGGTGTTGTGAGACTTCTTATGATGTGTAATTCCTGTTACTCTTTTCGGAGGGACTGCAAGTTATGACATGGACCTGGACTATGGATCATTTTACTGTTTCAATTGAAAGCCTTTCCTTCGTCGTTAATGTGCTGCTCTATCTTTTCTAACTCGGTCATAGTGACCTCGCTAACAACTTAGGTCAGTGATCAAAGGATGACTCAGGTTATATACCAATGCACGGCTAACTAAAAGCATAACTGCAACTGGTGTCCTGAGTATAATCTCCTAAAATCATCACAGTGGAAGGCAGGTGGTTGGGCCCAAAACCATAGGTTATTCAATGTTACTTTAATTTAAAATAAATCTACAGGCTCAGTAAGTTCAATGATACCTATTAAAAGTGGTGTCTAGAGAAATGTATAAATAATTGTGGATTATAATTTGACTTGACTATGACTTTTTCCAGCGTACTTAATGAGCTGTAATGCACTTTGAGTAGGTCTGAGGTATAATAGGCTATATACAAATGCATATTTTTCTCAATCTTTAACTTCATCTTGTTTTACCCTCTGAGCTTTTGCTATCCTCCAAATAAATATCCTAATCTTTACCAATTTTCTTGAATTTTCGTGGTGTTTGATTTTGGGGTTTTTTTATGCTCAGTGGGAACCTTAATAGATTGCAAGAAGAAAGTAGATCGGTTTGTGTTAACAAATTGGATTCAGGGTTATTAGAGATTCACCAAAATCGATCGACAGTGGAGAAGTGCCAGTCTTCTCCTGTCTAAAGCAGTTACTATCTCAATCCTTCAACTAAGATGGCACCAGAGTGAGGTGACTTCTTGTGAGCTGTCCCCAGCATACCCTCTAATTCTATCTTTTACTCTCATTCTATGCTTTTAAAACTATACTCTAACTCTTTCAAACTCTCTAACAATGCTACCTTATGTTAAGTTTCTGTACACCCCAGCTATGACTGTAACACTACATTTTGCACCCTCTCTTTTCCTTCTCTATGAATGGTATGCTTTGTATAGTGCACAAGAAACAATACTTTTCACTGTATACGAATACACGTGACAATAATAACAAATCAAATATTTTATTAAATTAGAAGTTTATAAAACCCTCAGGTTTTTAAATCAATAATAAGAAACAATTTGAATGGTTCTCACTCTCTTTGGTAGCCTGAACAAAAACAACTTATTGCCATTTAAAGATTGTGGCATTAAGTTCATTTTACAACTGAATGATTCATAGAAATCATAGAAACCCTACAGTACAGAAAAAAGGCCATTTGGCCCATCGAGTCTGCACTGACCACAATCCCACCCAGGCCCTACCCCCATATTTGCACATATTTTACCCACTAATCCTCTAACCTATGTATCTACTGTCAATTTTAGCATGGTCAATCAGCCTAACCGCACATCTTTGGACTGTGGGAGGAAACTGGAGCACCCAGAGGAAACCCACGAAGACACGAGGAGAATGTGCAAACTCCACACAGACAGTGACCCAAGCCGGGAATCGAACACAGGTCCCTGGAGCTGTGAACAGCAGTGCTAACCACTGTGCTACCGCGCCGCCGATTCAAAACAATTTTACCACTCTGATTGACGTGTGTTTGCAGTTTTGAATTCTTGCAACTTTTGTAGTTACAACTGTTATGATAGATCACTTTTCCACAGACAGAACTGATCAAAATGAAAATGAGACAAATGGCAAATCAACAATTGACTGTAAGGATAGACTTCGGCATGCTAAACAGGAAAACAACCCTGAGGACATGAAATTTCTGACTTGTGAAACAAGAAAATCCTCCACCACAACACAGAAAAGGTAGACAGCAAAAATAGAAAATGCTGGAAAGTCTCAGCAGGTCTGACAGCATCTGTGGAGAGAAAATAGAGTTAACATTTCCAGTCAGGACAACGCTTTGTCAGAGCTGAAGTCAAGGAAAATAGAACAAAATTTATACTGTGAGGATGAGGGCTGTAAATGTTAGGGATGATGTGGAGATGCCAGTGTTGGACTGGGGTAAACACAGCAAGAAGTCTGACAATACCTGATTAAAGTCCAACAGGTTTATTTGGTAGCAAAAGCCATTAGCTTTCAGAGCGCTGATCCTCTTACCTGACAAAGGAGTAGCACTCTGAAAGCTAGTGGCTTTTGCTACCAAATAAACCTGTTGCACTTTAACCTGGTGTTGTCAGACTTCTTACAATGATAGGGATACCATAGACAAATACACAAAGGGATTGTAAATGGTGATGGTGAAGGCTAGGAATGGTGATAAGAGATTGGAATGTGTAAATGGCAAAACAAAGGTGCAGAGTGTAGAAATGTGGCAGATGTCCCTAGTGGGATGGGGGGAAGGGGGGAACAAGATGGAAAGTAAGATTTTATAAATAAAAGTAAAAGTAAAAATAAGAATATAAAATAATAAAAGTGGATCAATAAGATGAAAAGAAGAAAGGAAATAAAATAAATAGAAATGGAGTGGATGTGGAGTAGAGAGTTCATGCTGTGAAGTGCTTGAACTCAATGTTCAGTCCAGAAGGCTATTAAGTGCCAAATCGGAAGATGAGGTGTTGTTCCTTTGGTTTATGTTGGGCTTCACTGGAACATTGCAAAGGGCCAAGGATGGACATGTGAACGGTAGAGCAGAGTGGCGTGTTGATATGGGCAAGCGACAGGAAGGTGTGAGTCCTGCTTGCGGATAGACCAAAGCTGTTCTGCAAAACGGTCATCCAGTCTGCGTCTGTTCTCTCTGATGTAGAGTAGATCAAATGCAATAGTCAGGTTAAAGGAGGTGCACATGAAACACTGCTTCACTTGAAAACAGTGTTTGGGCCCTGGGACGGTGAGCAGGGAGGAGGTAAAGAGGCAGGTGTTGCACCTTCTGCGATTGCATGGGAAGATGCCATTGATGGTGGGTGAGGTGTTGGGTGTGATGGAGGAGTGGACCAGAGTGACCCAGATGGAACAATCCCTGAAGAATGCTGATAAGGGGAGTGAAGGGAAGATATATTGATCAGTGGCATCTTGCTGGAGTTGGTGGAAATGGTGGAGGATGTGCGAAGGCTGTTGGGATGAGAAGTGAAGACAAGGAAAAGCCTATCCTGGTTCTGGGAGGGAGGAGAGGGAATGAGAGCAGTGGCCAGGGAGATAGGTTAGACATGGCAGAGAGCCCTGTCAACCACAATGGGTGGAAAACCACGATTAAGAAGAAATTATTTTTCACCTTTGTTCTGCCATTTACACATTCTGATCATTTAATGGACACTCTTAGAACCATTCCTAACCTTCATCATCATCAATCACATTGCCTTTGTCTTAATGTCTATGCCATTCCTATCAATTACAGCAGGCTACCCCCCCTTCCCCTCACAGTATAACTTATGTACAATTTTCTTTGTCTTCAGCTCTGACAGTGTCATCCTGATTGAAACATTAGCTCTACTCTCTCCACAGATGCTGTCAGACCTGCTGAGATTTTTCACCATTTTCTGTTTTTGTTTCAGATTCCGCATCCACCATAATTTGCTTTTGTATTATCAGAAAATATAGATCTAGTCTGAAACTAGATACACTCGAATTTCAGAAGAGAAATATTGAACTTCTTGCCTCAGCAATTATTTTTATCTGGCGAATAACAATAATTATCAAATGCTTTTCTATGACAGACAAAAACAGATGTAAAATGTCTATATAAAATGACATCAATACTCAGTCATAATATCGTTTCATTTCATGGGGGAACTACAATAAATGTGCAATATTCTAAAGGAGCAGCAGTAATCAGGAAATAAAGTTATGCAGTTCTGTTTAAAAGCAAATTTCTGATAATGTTGGAATCTGAAACCAAAAGAGAAAATGCTAGAAAATCTCAGCAGGTCTGGCAGCATCTGTAAGGAAAGAAAAGAGTTTTGAGTCCATATGATCATTTATCGGGACTTGAAACGTCAGCTCTTTTCTCCCCTTACAGATGCTGCCAGACCTGCTGAAATTTTCCAGCATTTTCTCTTTTGGATACAGCTCTATTTGTTTATTTCTTTAAGGCATAAGATCAGGGCATGTCAAATTTATTTTACGTTATTAGAGTGTGAAGTTATTGTTAAACAAAATATGTATGGGTCTTCGAGTTCAGCTTCCCGAACAAAAATTTGTTGTCAAGCACTTCGGCATAATATTCAATGGGCAAATACATCTCCCAGACTGGCAATGACGATTCCAGATAAGGATTTCAACAATAATTTAATTCCAGCTCTGCTTTTGAGTTAGCTGGTAGAAGCAAGACTGCAGTGGGAGTGGCACTGGAAAGGGAGAGGCAAATTACCCCTGTTAAACAGTTGTAAAGTGGATCTGTGGCTGTTGCATGAGGATAGATTAATGCCGTCCATCAATGAAACACATGCGGTGACACTCACACTCTTGGCTCACAGATGAAGCTTGACTCCCTGAGGCAAAGTACCTGAGGAATCTAAAACTCGATCCCATTATGATTTAGTGCCAACATGAAAGAAGGAGGGAACAGGTGAGGATATTGCGTGGAGTGGGGGTAGGGGAAGAGGAGCAATGAGGAAAAAACTGTTCTAATGCTAGATGTCAACACAAAATGGATTGTGTATCTGCCCAAAGGCTTTCACTGAGGATTGCTCTAAGTGATCTTTGCAGCTATGTAAAACTGGCAAGCTATGGACACCTATGCAGCTTGTAGTTGAAACCTGAGATATTTAGACTGCCTGGAGATCAGTCCTGGGTGGGACCTAAGGGAAAACTGGAAGGGGGCAATCCAGGGTCAGGAGTGGTTCCTTCTCTCCGTATAACTGCAAGTTTAAACTTAACACACGCTCAATTGTTCTTCTGTCGATAGTCTCCATTAATCTCTGTAAGGACTGCTGGTTAGCCTGCTGTAGCGCTGGTAAAAGTACACAGAGCCTGCATGGTGCAGACTTTGTCCAGCTTATGCTGAATTTAGTAGCCTAGTCCGACCACTGGTTTTGGGCTCCTGATTACCAGGATACTGTTTTGTACCCACTCACCCACTCAAGATGGGTACGACAGCATTTAACTACCTCCCCGTTTCTGTCACTCCACCCTTAATGATTATTGCAACACAATTAGAAACCTGACACACAATAGCACATACAAATGATTCTTGGTTTTTGTTGCATTACAAATTCTTGCTTCAAAATTGATAGATTTATTTTGGGAAGAAGTTACTCATGTTAAAATAGATAAAGAAAGATCCTTACATAGATCAAAGACAAAGAAAGAAATCGCATTTGAGTTGCAGCTTTTCTGACCTTGGCACACCCCAAAAGAGTTTAGAAGCAATTGGGTACTTTTGAAGTGTAGTCACTGCGGTAATGCAGGAGGGGTGACAACCGAAATGTGCACAGAAAAGGGCTCTCAAACAGCAAGGGATCCTCAAACAGCGAGGGATCCGCAAACAGCAAGGGACTGCAAACAGCAAGGGATCCGCAAACAGCAAGGGACCTGCAAACAGAGAGGGATCCGCAAACATCAAGGAACTGCAAACAGCAAGGGACTGCAAACAGCAAGGGATCCACAAACAGCAAGGGATCCACAAACAGCAAGGGACTGCAAACAGCAAGGGATCCGCAAAGAGCAAGGGATCCGCAAACAGCAAGGGACTGCAAACAGCAAGGGACCCGCAAACAGCAAGGGACTGCAAACAGCAAGGGACCCGCAAACAGCAAGGGATCCACAAACAGCAAGGGACCCGCAAACAGCAAGGGATCCACAAACAGCAAGGGACTGCAAACAGCAAGGGACCTGCAAACAGCAAGGGATCCGCAAACAGCAAGGGACCTGCAAACAGCAAGGGACTGCAAACAGCAAGGGATCCACAAACAGCAAGGGACCTGCAAACAGCAAGGGATCCGCAAACAGCAAGGGACTGCAAACAGCAAGGGATCCACAAACAGCAAGGGACTGCAAACAGCAAGGGATCCACAAACAGCAAGGGACCTGCAAACAGCAAGGGATCCGCAAACAGCAAGGGACTGCAAACAGCAAGGGATCCACAAACAGCAAGGGACCTGCAAACAGCAAGGGATCCGCAAACAGCAAGGGACTGCAAACAGCAAGGGATCCACAAACAGCAAGGGACCTGCAAACAGCAAGGGATCCGCAAACAGCAAGGGACTGCAAACAGCAAGGGACTGCAAACAGCAAGGGATCCACAAACAGCAAGGGATCCACAAACAGCAAGGGACTGCAAACAGCAAGGGACTGCAAACAGCAAGGGATCCACAAACAGCAAGGGATCCACAAACAGCAAGGGACTGCAAACAGCATGGGATCCGCAAACAGCAAGGGACTGCAAACAGCAAGGGATCCGCAAACAGCAAGGGATCCGCAAACAGCAAGGGATCCGCAAACAGCAAGGGACTGCAAACAGCAAGGGATCCGCAAACAGCAAGGGATCCGCAAACAGCAAGGGATCTGCAAACAGCAAGGGACCCGCAAACAGCAAGGGATCTGCAAACAGCAAGGGATCCGCAAACAGCAAGGGACCTGCAAACAGCAAGGGATCCACAAACAGCAAGGGACCCGCAAACAGCAAGGGATCCGCAAACAGCAAGGGATCCACAAACAGCAAGAGACTGCAAACAGCAAGGGACTGCAAACAGCAAGGGATCCGCAAACAGCAAGGGACCTGCAAACAGCAAGGGATCCGCAAACAGCAAGGGATCCGCAAACAGCGAGGGATCCGCAAACAGCAAGGGATCCGCAAACAGCAGGGGATCCGCAAACAGCAAGCGATCCGCAAACTGCAAGGGACCTGCAAACAGCAAGGGATCCGCAAACAGCAAGGGATCTGCAAAGAGCAAGGGATCCGCAAACAGCAAGGGACCCGCAAACAGCAAGGGACCTGCAAACAGCAAAGGATCCACAAACAGCAAGGGACCCGCAAACAGCAAGGGATCCGCAAACAGCAAGGGATCCGCAAACAGCAAGGGACCCGCAAACAGCAAAGGACCTGCAAACAGCAAGGGATCCACAAACAGCAAGGGACCTGCAAACAGCAAGGGATCCGCAAACAGCAAGGGATCCGCAAACAGCAAGGGACTGCAAACAGCAAGGGTCCCGCAAACAGCAAGGGATCCGCAAACAGCAAGGGATCCGCAAACAGCAAGGGACTGCAAACAGCAAGGGTCCCGCAAACAGCAAGGGATCCGCAAACAGCAAGGGATCCGCAAACAGCAAGGGACTGCAAACAGCAAGGGATCCGCAAACAGCAAGGGATCCGCAAACAGCAAGGTATCCGCAAACAGCAAGGGACTGCAAACAGCAAGGGACCCGCAAACAGCAAGGGATCCGCAAACAGCAAGGTATCCGCAAACAGCAAGGGACTGCAAACAGCAAGGGATCCGCAAACAGCAAGGGATCCGCAAACAGCAAGGGACCCGCAAACAGCAAGGGATCCGCAAACAGCAAGGTATCCGCAAACAGCAAGGGACTGCAAACAGCAAGGGATCCGCAAACAGCAAGGGTCCCGCAAACAGCAAGGGATCCGCAAACAGCAAGGGACTGCAAACAGCAAGGGATCCGCAAACAGCAAGGGATCCGCAAACAGCAAGGGATCCGCAAACAGCAAGGGACTGCAAACAGCAAGGGACTGCAAACAGCAAGGGATCCGCAAACAGCAAGGGACCCGCAAACAGCAAGGGATCCGCAAACAGCAAGGGATCCGCAAACAGCAAGGGACCCGCAAACAGCAAGGGACCCGCAAACAGCAAGGGATCCGCAAACAGCAAGGGACCCGCAAACAGCAAGGGATCTGCAAACAGCAAGGGATCCGCAAACAGCAAGGGACCCGCAAACAGCAAGGGATCCGCAAACAGCAAGGGATCCGCAAACAGCAAGGGACCCACAAACAGCAAGTGATCCGCAAACAGCAAGGGATCCGCAAACAGCAAGCGATCCGCAAACAGCAAGGGATCCGCAAACAGCAAGGGATCCACAAACAGCAAGGGATCCACAAACAGCAAGGGATCTGCAAACAGCAAGGGATCCGCAAAGAGCAAGGGATCCGCAAACAGCAAGGGACCTGCAAACTGCAAAGGATTCACAAACAGCAAGGGATCCGCAAACAGCAAGGGACTGCAAACAGCAAGGGTCCCGCAAAAAGCGAGGGATCCGCAAACAGCAAGGGATCCGCAAACAGCAAGGGACCTGCAAACATCAAGGGATCCTCAAATAGCAAGGGATCTGCATATAGCAAGGGACCCGCAAACAGCAAGGGATCCGCAAACAGCAAGCAATCCGCAAACAGCAAGGGACCTGCAAACTGCAAGGGATCCGCAAACAGCAAGGGATCTGCAAACAGCAAGGGATCTGCAAAGAGCAAGGGATCCGCAAACAGCAAGGGATCCACAAACAGCAAGGGATCCACAAACAGCAAGGGATCTGCAAACAGCAAGGGATCCGCAAAGAGCAAGGGATCCGCAAACAGCAAGGGACCTGCAAACAGCAAAGGATCCACAAACAGCAAGGGATCCGCAAACAGCAAGGGATCCGCAAACAGCAAGGGACTGCAAACAGCAAGGGTCCCGCAAAAAGCAAGGGATCCGCAAACAGCAAGGGATCCGCAAACAGCAAGGGACCTGCAAACATCAAGGGATCCTCAAATAGCAAGGGATCTGCATATAGCAAGGGACCCGCAAACAGCAAGGGATCCGCAAACAGCAAGTGATCCGCAAACAGCAAGGGACCCACAAACAGCAAGGGACCCGCAAACAGCAAGGGATCCGCAAACAGCAAGGGACCTGCAAACAGCAAGGGATCCGCAAACAGCAAGGGACTGCAAACAGCAAGGGATCCGCAAACAGCAAGGGATCCGGAAACAGCAAGGGACCCGCAAACAGCAAGGGACTGCAAACAGCAAGGGATCTGCAAACAGCAAGGGACCCGCAAACAGCAAGGGACTGCAAACAGCAAGGGATCCGCAAACAGCAAGGGACTGCAAACAGCAAGGGATCCACAAACAGCAAGGGACCTGCAAACAGCAAGGGATCCGCAAACAGCAAGGGATCCGCAAACAGCAAGGGACTGCAAACAGCAAGGGATCCACAAACAGCAAGGGACTGCAAACAGCAAGGGATCCACAAACAGCAAGGGACCTGCAAACAGCAAGGGATCCGCAAACAGCAAGGGACTGCAAATAGCAAGGGATCCACAAACAGCAAGGGACCTGCAAACAGCAAGGGATCCGCAAACAGCAAGGGATCCACAAACAGCAAGGGATCCACAAACAGCAAGGGACCTGCAAACAGCAAGGGATCCGCAAACAGCAAGGGACTGCAAACAGCAAGGGACTGCAAACAGCAAGGGATCCACAAACAGCAAGGGATCCACAAACAGCAAGGGACTGCAAACAGCAAGGGACTGCAAACAGCAAGGGATCCACAAACAGCAAGGGACTGCAAACAGCAAGGGACTGCAAACAGCAAGGGATCCACAAACAGCAAGGGATCCACAAACAGCAAGGGACTGCAAACAGCATGGGATCCGCAAACAGCAAGGGATGCTCAAACAGCAAGGGATCCGCAAACAGCAAGGGATCCGCAAACAGCAAGGGACTGCAAACAGCAAGGGATCCGCAAACAGCAAGGGATCCGCAAACAGCAAGGGATCCGCAAACAGCAAGGGATCCGCAAACAGCAAGGGATCCGCAAACAGCAAGGGATCCGCAAACAGCAAGCGATCCGCAAACTGCAAGGGACCTGCAAACAGCAAGGGATCCGCAAACAGCAAGGGATCTGCAAAGAGCAAGGGATCCGCAAACAGCAAGGGACCCGCAAACAGCAAGGGACCTGCAAACAGCAAAGGATCCACAAACAGCAAGGGACCCGCAAACAGCAAGGGATCCGCAAACAGCAAGGGATCCGCAAACAGCAAGGGATCCGCAAACAGCAAGGGATCCACAAACAGCAAGGGACTGCAAACAGCAAGGGATCCGCAAACAGCAAGGGACCTGCAAACAGCAAGGGATCCGCAAACAGCAAGGGATCCGCAAACAGAAGGGATCCGCAAACAGCAAGGGATCCGCAAACAGCAAGGGATCCGCAAACAGCAAGCGATCCGCAAACTGCAAGGGACCTGCAAACAGCAAGGGATCCGCAAACAGCAAGGGATCTGCAAAGAGCAAGGGATCCGCAAACAGCAAGGGACCCGCAAACAGCAAGGGACCTGCAAACAGCAAAGGATCCACAAACAGCAAGGGACCCGCAAACAGCAAGGGATCCGCAAACAGCAAGGGATCCGCAAACAGCAAGGGATCCGCAAACAGCAAGGGACCCGCAAACAGCAAAGGACCTGCAAACAGCAAGGGATCCACAAACAGCAAGGGATCCGCAAACAGCAAGGGATCCGCAAACAGCAAGGGACTGCAAACAGCAAGGGTCCCGCAAACAGCAAGGGATCCGCAAACAGCAAGGGATCCGCAAACAGCAAGGGACCCGCAAACAGCAAGGGATCCGCAAACAGCAAGGTATCCGCAAACAGCAAGGGACTGCAAACAGCAAGGGATCCGTAAACAGCAAGGGATCCGCAAACAGCAAGGGACCCGCAAACAGCAAGGGATCCGCAAACAGCAAGGTATCCGCAAACAGCAAGGGACTGCAAACAGCAAGGGATCCGCAAACAGCAAGGGTCCCGCAAACAGCAAGGGATCCGCAAACAGCAAGGGACTGCAAACAGCAAGGGATCCGCAAACAGCAAGGGATCCGCAAACAGCAAGGGATCCGCAAACAGCAAGGGACTGCAAACAGCAAGGGACTGCAAACAGCAAGGGATCCGCAAACAGCAAGGGACCCGCAAACAGCAAGGGATCCGCAAACAGCAAGGGATCCGCAAACAGCAAGGGACCCGCAAACAGCAAGGGACCCGCAAACAGCAAGGGATCCGCAAACAGCAAGGGACCCGCAAACAGCAAGGGATCTGCAAACAGCAAGGGATCCGCAAACAGCAAGGGACCCGCAAACAGCAAGGGATCCGCAAACAGCAAGGGATCCGCAAACAGCAAGGGACCCACAAACAGCAAGGGATCCGCAAACAGCAAGGGATCCGCAAACAGCAAGCGATCCGCAAACAGCAAGGGATCCGCAAACAGCAAGGGATCCACAAACAGCAAGGGATCCACAAACAGCAAGGGATCTGCAAACAGCAAGGGATCCGCAAAGAGCAAGGGATCCGCAAACAGCAAGGGACCTGCAAACTGCAAAGGATCCACAAACAGCAAGGGATCCGCAAACAGCAAGGGACTGCAAACAGCAAGGGTCCCGCAAAAAGCGAGGGATCCGCAAACAGCAAGGGATCCGCAAACAGCAAGGGACCTGCAAACATCAAGGGATCCTCAAATAGCAAGGGATCTGCATATAGCAAGGGACCCGCAAACAGCAAGGGATCCGCAAACAGCAAGCAATCCGCAAACAGCAAGGGACCTGCAAACTGCAAGGGATCCGCAAACAGCAAGGGATCTGCAAACAGCAAGGGATCCGCAAAGAGCAAGGGATCCGCAAACAGCAAGGGATCCACAAACAGCAAGGGATCCACAAACAGCAAGGGATCTGCAAACAGCAAGGGATCCGCAAAGAGCAAGGGATCCGCAAACAGCAAGGGACCTGCAAACAGCAAAGGATCCACAAACAGCAAGGGATCCGCAAACAGCAAGGGATCCGCAAACAGCAAGGGACTGCAAACAGCAAGGGTCCCGCAAAAAGCAAGGGATCCGCAAACAGCAAGGGATCCGCAAACAGCAAGGGACCTGCAAACATCAAGGGATCCTCAAATAGCAAGGGATCTGCATATAGCAAGGGACCCGCAAACAGCAAGGGATCCGCAAACAGCAAGTGATCCGCAAACAGCAAGGGACCCACAAACAGCAAGGGACCCGCAAACAGCAAGGGATCCGCAAACAGCAAGGGACCTGCAAACAGCAAGGGATCCGCAAACAGCAAGGGACTGCAAACAGCAAGGGACCTGCAAACAGCAAGGGATCCGCAAACAGCAAGGGACTGCAAACAGCAAGGGATCCGCAAACAGCAAGGGATCCGCAAACAGCAAGGGACCCGCAAACAGCAAGGGACTGCAAACAGCAAGGGATCCGCAAACAGCAAGGGACCCGCAAACAGCAAGGGACTGCAAACAGCAAGGGATCCGCAAACAGCAAGGGACTGCAAACAGCAAGGGATCCACAAACAGCAAGGGACCTGCAAACAGCAAGGGATCCGCAAACAGCAAGGGACCTGCAAACAGCAAGCGACTGCAAACAGCAAGGGATCCACAAACAGCAAGGGACCTGCAAACAGCAAGGGATCCGCAAACAGCAAGGGACTGCAAACAGCAAGGGATCCACAAACAGCAAGGGATCTGCAAACAGCAAGGGATCCACAAACAGCAAGGGACCTGCAAACAGCAAGGGATCCGCAAACAGCAAGGGACTGCAAACAGCAAGGGATCCACAAACAGCAAGGGACCTGCAAACAGCAAGGGATCCGCAAACAGCAAGGGACTGCAAACAGCAAGGGATCCACAAACAGCAAGGGACCTGCAAACAGCAAGGGATCCGCAAACAGCAAGGGACTGCAAACTGCAAGGGACTGCAAACAGCAAGGGATCCACAAACAGCAAGGGATCCACAAACAGCAAGGGACTGCAAACAGCAAGGGACTGCAAACAGCAAGGGATCCACAAACAGCAAGGGATCCACAAACAGCAAGGGACTGCAAACAGCATGGGATCCGCAAACAGCAAGGGATGCTCAAACGGCAAGGGATCCGCAAACAGCAAGGGACTGCAAACAGCAAGGGATCCACAAACAGCAAGGGATCCGCAAACAGCAAGGGATCCGCAAACAGCAAGGGACTGCAAACAGCATGGGATCCGCAAACAGCAAGGGATGCTCAAACGGCAAGGGATCCGCAAACAGCAAGGGATCCGCAAACAGCAAGGGATCCGCAAACAGCAAGGGATCCGCAAACAGCAAGGGATCCGCAAACAGCAAGGGATCCGCAAACAGCAAGGGACTGCAAACAGCAAGGGACTGCAAACAGCAAGGGATCCACAAACAGCAAGGGATCCACAAACAGCAAGGGACTGCAAACAGCATGGGATCCGCAAACAGCAAGGGATGCTCAAACGGCAAGGGATCCGCAAACAGCAAGGGATCCGCAAACAGCAAGGGATCCGCAAACAGCAAGGGATCCGCAAACAGCAAGGGATCCGCAAACAGCAAGGGATCCACAAAGAGCAAGGGATCTGCAAACAGCAAGGGACCCGCAAACAGCAAGGGACTGCAAACAGCAAGGGATCCGCAAACAGCAAGGGACCCGCAAACAGCAAGGGACTGCAAACAGCAAGGGATCCGCAAACAGCAAGGGACTGCAAACAGCAAGGGATCCACAAACAGCAAGGGATCCGCAAACAGCAAGGGACCTGCAAACAGCAAGGGACTGCAAACAGCAAGGGATCCGCAAACAGCAAGGGACCTGCAAACAGCAAGGGACTGCAAACAGCAAGGGATCCACAAACAGCAAGGGACTGCAAACAGCAAGGGATCCACAAACAGCAAGGGACCTGCAAACAGCAAGGGATCCGCAAACAGCAAGGGACTGCAAACAGCAAGGGATCCACAAACAGCAAGGGATCTGCAAACAGCAAGGGATCCACAAACAGCAAGGGACCTGCAAACAGCAAGGGATCCGCAAACAGCAAGGGACTGCAAACAGCAAGGGATCCACAAACAGCAAGGGACCTGCAAACAGCAAGGGATCCGCAAACAGCAAGGGACTGCAAACAGCAAGGGATCCACAAACAGCAAGGGACCTGCAAACAGCAAGGGATCCGCAAACAGCAAGGGACTGCAAACTGCAAGGGACTGCAAACAGCAAGGGATCCACAAACAGCAAGGGATCCACAAACAGCAAGGGACTGCAAACAGCAAGGGACTGCAAACAGCAAGGGATCCACAAACAGCAAGGGATCCACAAACAGCAAGGGATCCACAAACAGCAAGGGACTGCAAACAGCATGGGATCCGCAAACAGCAAGGGATGCTCAAACGGCAAGGGATCCGCAAACAGCAAGGGACTGCAAACAGCAAGGGATCCACAAACAGCAAGGGATCCGCAAACAGCAAGGGATCCGCAAACAGCAAGGGATCCACAAACAGCAAGGGACTGCAAACAGCATGGGATCCGCAAACAGCAAGGGATGCTCAAACGGCAAGGGATCCGCAAACAGCAAGGGATCCGCAAACAGCAAGGGATCCGCAAACAGCAAGGGATCCGCAAACAGCAAGGGATCCGCAAACAGCAAGGGACTGCAAACAGCAAGGGACTGCAAACAGCAAGGGACTGCAAACAGCAAGGGATCCACAAACAGCAAGGGACTGCAAACAGCATGGGATCCGCAAACAGCAAGGGATGCTCAAACGGCAAGGGATCCGCAAACAGCAAGGGATCCGCAAACAGCAAGGGATCCGCAAACAGCAAGGGATCCGCAAACAGCAAGGGATCTGCAAACAGCAAGGGACCCGCAAACAGCAAGGGATCTGCAAACAGCAAGGGACCCGCAAACAGCAAGGGATCCGCAAACAGCAAGGGATCCGCAAACAGCAAAGGACCCGCAAACAGCAAGGGACCCGCAAACAGCAAGGGACCCGCAAACAGCAAGGGACCTGCAAACAGCAAGGGACCTGCAAACAGCAAAGGATCCGCAAACAGCAAGGGATCCGTAAACAGCAAGGGATCCGCAAACAGCAAGGGACCTGCAAACAGCAAAGGATCCGCAAACAGCAAGGGATCCGTAAACAGCAAGGGATCCGCAAACAGCAAAGGACCCGCAAACAGCAAGGGACCCGCAAACAGCAAGGGACCCGCAAACAGCAAGGGATCCACAAACAGAAAGGGACCTGCAAACAGCAAAGGATCCACAAACAGCAAGGGTCCCACAAATAGCAAGGGATCCGCAAACAGCAAGGGATCGGCAAACAGCAAGGGACCTGCAAACAGCAAAGGACCTGCAAACAGCAAGGGACCCGCAAACAGCAAGGGACCTGCAAACAGCAAAGGATCCACAAACAGCAAGAGATCCGCAAACAGCAAGGGACCCGCAAACAGCAAGGGACTGCAAACTGCAAGGGACCCGCAAACAGCAAGGGACCCGCAAACAGCAAGGGATCCGCAAACAGCAAGGGACCCGCAAATAGCAAGGGATCCGCAAACAGCAAGGGACTGCAAACAGCAAGGGACCCGCAAGCAGCAAGGGATCCACAAACAGCAAGGGACTCGCAAACAGCAAGGGATCCACAAACAGCAAGGGACCCGCAAACAGCAAGGGATCCGCAACAGCAAGGAATCCGCAAACAGCAAGGGACTGCAAACAGCAAGGGACCCGCAAACAACAAAGTGATTATGACAGATAATTTAAGCGAACTTTGTGGAGGAATAAATTTGCCAGGATGCTCAGAAGAATTCCCCTGTTCTTTGCCTAATTAGTGCTGTGGAATCGTTTACATCCACCTGAGAGGGCTTCTGGGACCTTGGATTAACATCAGAAACAGTATAAAGTCTCACTACACCAGGTTGAAGTCTAACAGGTTTATTTGGAATCACAAGCTTTCAGGGATGACTCACCTGCTGTAAGAGCAGCGCTCCGAAATCTCCTGATTCCAAATAAACCTCTTGGACTTTAACCTGGTGTTGTGAGTCTTCTTACTGTGCCTACCCCAGTCCAACGCTGGCATCTCCACCTCATAACATCAGAAAGACTGCACTTTCGACCATCACAGTGCTCCTTCAGTATTGCATTGAGGTTCTTAAACTGTGTGTTCAAATCGCTGGAAGGAGATAAACCTTTTGACTCAGAGACTGCCATCGAGCTACAGTTAACAACCCGCCTTTATCAGTATTGCTGCAGTATAGCACCCTAATTATTAATCTTGAACTATAAACAACCTCTACATACCAAAGGCAAATGCTTCAAATAAAAGAAAACATTAGCCACACTGTTTCATAAATCATCTCTGACATTCGCACAGAGGCAAAGCACCCTGGTATTACCATGTGTTTTCCATTGTTTGAATTGTTGCTAAGGAAGGAAAAATAACTTTTTAAAATAGTCTCACAATTTAACAGTGTCAGAATTCAGTCAAAAAATGCCTGACAACCCTGTTTTTATGAAAATCTCCCTAGACAATGTTTGCCCTGTTTATGTTTGTATTTCCATAATCCATAAAGTTTCTTTTTTGGTGCTTGACTGAGTCATGCACTGCTCATGATTTCTGATTCAGCGCAGACAGCTGCCCCTCACATTCCAGGCTTTCGAAAGTTTCCTGTTAGAGGATGTGGACTACAAAAAGCTAATCATAACCTGTCAGTGAAATATACAGGAGGGACTACTGAGTCAGTACTTCGGAAACATAACATGCAGATTGACATACTCTGTTAGCTTAATATGTGCAGGAGGATCCATTTTTATAGTCATCTGAACAGTATTATTGCTGGAAAACATTCTAGAAATATGGAGGAGGCTGAATGAGAGCATTAAAAGCCAAGACCCCAGCCTTCGATCATAATCTGTGAAACAAAACTGTTCAATTTTTGGAGTGAATCACCCCAAGAAAAATTCCCCTGTCAGAATGATTTTATTCAGCAAAGAAACTGCAGAAAAGACATTTTTCGTGGACCTTGTGCCCGTGCATTAAATAAAAAAAAGTTCCTTTAATCTTGTATAATCTCATGCAAGGTGTCGGCTTCACCAAACTGGTTACAAAAAAACGATCATGTTTATAGACAAAAAATTTGCTTATCACACAAAAAGAAGTCGCGTTTCACCTTGTGAATGTGGTGTCAGGAAGATCCCAGGTTCATTTACAGGTCTGTGCTGAGTTTATTGACTTCAGCTTGGGTGGTATTAGAGGTGTTAACATTGGTCCTCCTATCTCTCAACTAGGAGGAAGCATCAACTGGTGCTCCTTGGAAACGCCAACCATCTGGATTTCTGATCTTTGCACTTTACAGAGATCAAACCCATTGCATTCAAGCAAGCCTGACAGTGACTGTGTACATCTCAATCGATATTTGTGCATAAAAAGTTCTGCACATATTAAGCTAACACATTGTCAACATTAAATATTAATTCACGTTGGATAGTTGTGGTGGAGTTGGCATGTTCTGGGACCTTGGAAGTCTGTCAGTGTCTCCTGATAGAAATCAGCACAACTGTGCTGACCATTTGCCCACTCACCCAACCCTCTACTCCCGCTCCCTTCATCACCACTCATCGCAAGTCCACCACCTAATGCGTGGGACGGATCCTGCTTTTTTCTGTTCACCGCTCCCAGTGTTAGTGACCTAGAACACAGATAGGGATTCTTCCTCTGTAATCTGGCAGCAGCCAAATGGCCACTGAACATACCTCCTTGAGCCACTCAGCGCCCAAAGCACCAGGCCAGGATGTCAGGAGACAGCATCTGTTGTTGGCGTGTGGCCTGAAGGGAGGCTGGGTGGGGATTCGGGGGTGGAAGGAGGCTGAGTGGGGGTGTCTGAAAGGGGAGAGTCCGGTCAGATCACCCTTATGCCTGCATGGTATGGGGGGGCTACCCATTATTTGTAGGTTGGTCAGAGGATGCCTCTATTTGGTGAGGGGTTGGTAGCGCTCCGGTGGTCAGTGTGGGAAAACGGGGGGCACCATTTCATTGTTTGGGAGGGGGCAATGAGCTTGGAGATCAGGCCATCCTTTAAAAATGGCAGCCTAGTCTCAGGCAGCTAGTCTGGTTGACAGGTTGCTTGAAGTGAGCTCATCTGCATCTTTCAGCTGACAGGCACTCCCATCACAAGCAGGAAACACTCCTGTTTTCCCGCTGGTGTGGGCACTTGGCCTCAAAATTGCAGCTTTAGTCACTTTTAGGGAAAATTTGGCCCCTAGTTTTGCTGTGACGCAGATCTGGAGCATAAAGATTGCTTTTATGAACTGAAATGGGTGATAAGGACAGGGGGGTTGCTGCTGTAGGTGTTGAATATAGGACGGGTGTTGTTGAGGCAAAAATTAAAAATGTAATACTTACGAAGTAAAAAAGCACTTAAAATAAACAAAATGTAAATCTTTAATGTTCAAATTCCATATTTTTATGGATGGAGGTGGGAGGGCATGTACCCTAACCCTAAACCCAACACGTCCATCCAGGGTGGCATGATGGCAGTGGTTAGCACTGTTGCCTCACAGTGCCAGGGATTTAGGTTCAATTCTGGTGACTGTCTGTGTGGAGATTGCACATTCTCCTCGTGTCTGTGTGGGTTTTCTCCAGGTGCTCTGGTTTCCTCCCACAGTCCAATGATGTATGGGTTAGGTTGATTGGCCATGGTAAATTGCCCCTTAGTGTTAGGGGGGTTAGCAGGGTAAATATGCTGGATTACAGGGTTAGGGCTGAATGGAATTGTTCTTGGTACAGGCACTGAATGATCTCCTTCTGCACTGTAGGATTCTATGTCTTCAACATTTAGATAGTACCAACATGTGCCGTTTTTATTTTATTTCCTACAGTGGAAGTCATGGAATGTTGGGTCTATCTACAGACCAAATGGCAAAGTGCATGCAACTCTTGTCTTAACATGTCAGAACCATTTTTGTGTTGGCAGATTGGGAATGAGTCAACTTTCTTTAAAGCTGTAGATGAGTTTTTGTTAATTTCTAGTTTGATGTGTTTGCTGATGTTAGTCATTGTTTAGTACTGTCACAAGATGATGGAAGGAGCCATTACTTGTGAAATCATAATGATACCTCCTCATCAGTGACTTTTAAGGGGCATCTTGACAAGTACATGAATAGGATGGGAATAGAGGAATGTGGTCCCTGGAAGGGTAAGTAGTTTTAGTTAAGTTGGGCATCATGGTCAGTGCAGGCTTGGAGGGCCGAAAGGCCTGTTCCTGTGCTATAATTTTCTTAGTTCTTTATCACTAAGGTGCACTTTGACACTGAGCTCAAGCTATACCAGAATCACAAGTGTGCCAATCTATGTTAGGAAAACCATACTATTCCCAAAGCACGATTAAAATCCTGGACCAAATCTTCCGTTTTCCAGATGACCAGACCTATGACTGAGAGTTTTGTCTGGAATATGTTCGCCAGGGATCAGTGCTGGGACCTTGCTGTTTGTAATATATATAAATGTAACTAGTTTGATTAGTAAGTTTGCAGACGACACAAAGGTTAATTGATTTGTGGATAGCGATGAGGACCATCACAGGATATAAGTGGATATAGATCAGTTGGAGACTTGGGCGGAGAGATGGCAGATGGAGTTTAATCCTGACAAATGTGAGGTAATGCATTCTGGAATGTCTAATACAGATAGGAAATATACAGTAAATGGCAGAACCCTTAAGAGTATTGATAGGCAAAGAGATCTGGGTATACAGATACACAAGTCACTGAAAGTGGCAATGCAGGTGGAAAAGGTAGTCAAGAAGGTATATGGCACGCTTGTCTTTAGCGGCCGGGGTATTGAGTTTAAAAATTGGCAAGTCATGTTGCAGTTTTATAGAACCTTAGTTAGGCCGCATTGGAGTATAGTGTTTAATTCTAGTCGCCACACTTGGTGGAGACTTTGAAGAGGGTACAGAAAAGATTTACCAGGATGTTGCCTGGTATGGAGGGCTTAGCTACGAGGAGAAATTGGAGAAACTTGGTTCGTTCTCACTAGAACAACAGAGTTGAGGGGAGACCTGATAGAAGTCTACAAGATTATGAGAGGCATGGATAGAATGGATAGTCAGGAGCTTTTTCCCAGGATGGAGGGGTCAATTACTAGGGGACATAGATTTAAGATACGAGAGACAAGGTTTAAAGGAGATGTACAAGGCAGATTTTTAATACAGAGAGTGGTGGGTGCCTGGAACTCGTTGCCGGGGGAAGTAGTGGAAGCGGATATGGTAGTGACTTTTAAGGGGCGTATTGACAAGTACATGAATAGGATGGGAATAGAGGGATATGGTCCCTGGAAGGGTAGGGGGTTTTAGCTCAGTCAGGCAGCATGGTCATTGCTGAAGGGCTTGTTCCTGTACTGTAATTTTCTTTGCTCTTTGTTCTTGTCTGGGATGTTTTCACTTCTGATGGGCAATTTCCCTCTCCCTGGGACTCTCCGCAAATGTTTCCAACTCTGAGTTCTAGTCAGTAACTTGGGACAGTTCTGTTACCCAGGAAATGTCAGGCAGACTAAAACCTTGCATAATTGTGGGGAAACTATATAACTGGCTTCCCAGTTACCCAATCCTCATCCTGACTACAGCTCCGATGCCTCGAATGCCCTATCAAATCATCTACCACAATGTCCCTAAATATCCTCCTCAACCACTCACTACACACCCAACACTCTGAATACCCGCCTGACCCCCATTACTATCCTAAACCATCTATCAGTCCCCTAAACCCCCCAAACATCCTTCTGACATCCCAACACACCACCAAACTCCCCGACTACTCTCCCCACCTCCCGACTACCCCCAACACCTCCGACAACTCTCCCTATCTGTCAGTGATGACTTCAATCCCAAACTACCCTCCAATTAGCTGAATACCTTCGAATAACTTGACCTGACTAATCCCAAGATTGACCACCCACTTTCCCTTATTCACTCACCTACCTACCTCTTCCCCATTTACTCCTTACCCAGCCACTGATGTTCATTCACCAACATTTAGATTGGACGTTTAAACTGACCATACAGTTGCTAGTGCTGTAAAAAGAGTGTGGTGGGTGGGGGTGAGAGGTGCTATCTCATCTTCCTGTGATTGTACCATGATTCAATGAAGCTTTCCGAGGGATTCTGCAGTCCACATTTTTGGGACAGACAGGTTTGGAAGAGTCCTGAAGAAATGCGGAGCGGTGTCGAGCCAGGGAGATGTTCTGAAGTGGTGGCCATCCATTGCTGCTCCGCAAAAGATATAGGCCGCACGCCTTTGCTGAAATTTTGAGATGCAAATTTCCATAGACCTGTTTGATTTTCAGAGATGAAAGATCAATCCCTTTGAAGCTGCTTTGCCATTCGGTTAGATGTTGGCTGATTAGTGCTTCAACTTTGTTTGCTTTTGAAGAAATACTACCCGGGAAGGCAGCTGGTATTTTGGACTAAAAGATCGGGAGTACTGAAGTCCAGTACCCAACAAAAGCAGCTTGCAATTATATCACACCTTTAATGTAGCAAAACAGCCTAAGGTACTTTGATTTCAAAAAATTGACCCCAGACTCATAAGGAGATATCACACAAGTGACCAAAGTATGGAAAAAGGAGACTTAAAAGAGGGGAGTTGGAGGGAGAGGCACAGTGACGTTGTTTAGAGAGGGAATTTCAAATCTTTGGCCTTAGTCAGCTGAAGTAATGGCCACTAATGGTGCAAACATTAAAATCAGTTCTGCACAAGGGACCAAAATTGGAGTTTTTTAAAATTTATTTCCAGGATGCAGACTTCATTGGAAAGGCCAGCATTTGTTGCCCATCCCTAATCGCCCTTGAGAAGGTGGTGCTGAGATACTTTATTTGTTTGCTAGGTCACGTCAGAGGGCATTTAAGATTCAACCACATTGTTGTGGGCTTGTAGTCACCTGTGGGTCAGACCATGTAAGGGTGGCAGATTTCTTACCCTAATGACCATGGCCGGACCTTCCGGCTGTTCACGCCAGCGGGATTTTCAGGTCCCGCTGATGGTGCATCCTCGCCACAGCTTTCATGACAGCAAAGAATGCATTCAATGGGAAACTCCATTGACAATGGCGAGACTAATGGCGGTCTGCCTTCCACTGCTGCGAAACACATAGAACATGTGGTAAATCCCACCATGTAAGTGAGCAACAATCCAACTGTTCATAAATAACCATTACTGATCATAAAATCATAGAAACTACAGTGCAGAAGGGGGCCATTCAGCCCATCGAGTCTGCACCACAACAAACCCACCCAGGCCCTACCCCCACAACCCCCTGATCACCCCCCTGACACTAAGGGGCATTTTAGCATGACCAAATCAACCTAACTCGCACATCTTTGGACTGTGGGAGGATATCGGAGGAAACAGATGCAGACATGGGGAGAACGTGCAAACTCCCCACAGACATTGATCCGAGGCCAGAATCAAACCCAAGTCCCTGGCATTGTGAGGCAGCAGTGCTAACCACAGTGCTGCCCTGTGACTAATTGTTTTATTCTAGCTTATATTAATTAACTGCATTTAAATTTCTCAGCTCATGGCGTGTTTAGAGCTCACATCATTCGTCCAATCCTCTGGGTGATGAGACCAGCAGCACAATCACTTTACTACTTATTTTTCCAGATGTTTATAGGGCTGAAGGAAGCTAGGGGGTGGAATTCTCCCATGCTCCCGCTAGCCAGATCAAATGGTGTTGGAGGAGAGGGAGAAATTGGCTGGAGTGTGAAATTACAGTGGAATCCTCCAGTGCTGCGCGCCATGGGGGATCAGAAATCCGACTGGAGACCGGTGTGAAACCGATTTGGATCCAGCTAACATGTGTCTTTTAAATAAAACATCCAGATATGATGGTGGGGTGCACACCGTCAAACCTGCCCACCATGGAAGACTGCAGAACCTCCCGGGATGCAAAATTAATTACACCAGGGATGGGAAATATGGCATGGTTTCCCTTGGCCTCCACAGCGGGAAACATTCCCTGATTTAGCCCCTGCCATGGGATTTAGAACCAGATGGGAGAATTCCACCCAGAGAGCAGGGTGAGGGCTTTGAAAGACAGCATGAAAATTTTAAAATCGCAACGTTAGTGGAACAAGAGCCAATGTAGGTCGACAAGCATTGGTGTGAACAGGATTGGATGAGAGTTAGGAAATAGGCAGAGGGGTTCTTTATGAGTTCAACTTACAAAGGGTGTAAATTGTGAGGTTGAGCAGGAGAGTATTGGATTAGTCAAGTCCATAACTAACTAAAGTATGGATGGGCTTCTTGCCAGTAGATAAGCTAAGACCAAACACGAGACAGCCAGAGATGGATTCCTCAGCACTCACAGTAGTGTTCTCATTCTTTTGGTGCATGATTCATCAGAATCATGGGGCCTGTTGAGTTGGTCTTTCTACTGGTCAGGACTGACCAGTAGCAGAGACAATGACGTGCTGGACCACAGGTGGAGAAGCAATGTCAGAGACAATGCTGGGCAAGAATCTTCAGATATCGATGTTCTGTAAATGAATCTTCCTCACCCTCCCACTATATCTAGATTCTTCCCCAGGATCTGCAGCTGAGGTTGAAAAAGCCTTCTGACTTCCATGCCCTGTTGCCCGAGGTGACCTTGGTGTGTGTTCCCTGGGGAGTCTTGACCTTGGGGCCTTGGCTTGCTTTTGAACATCATGGATATTGCAGTGCCGTCCTCATAGATGTATAGGACTGGAGAGGTATCACTCACAGGAAGGAGAAACTCAGATAGGCTGGATATCCCCAGAGTGTCCTGGGTGGAAGTCCCCAGTCTGTTGTGCACCAGATGATCCTCACCCTTTCAGGTTCCCGGCGCTTTTCCATGGTACAAAGGGGCAGCATGGAAGACCGCAGAAAACCCCAGGATACAAAATTAATTACACCAGGGAGGTATAATTCCTCTGGTGAGGTCCAGAAGTCTCACCGTCCTCTGGTGCAGACACTCATGGATTCCCATCAGTGCCTGCACCATGGAGTTCATGCCCTTCAGTATGGAGGTTGTGAGGTAAACCATGGTGCGGACATCTCCTGCCATGGCGTGCATGTCCTGTGCCAAGATCTCCACTGTGGACTCCCCCCTCACAGTGTTGGCCTCATTGTGCTGGAGTGACGGCACTATATTTTTGGACATAAGGCAATGGGACTCCTCCAGATGGCCTTGTAGTCCAAGAAGGGATGCTGTTATCCCCTTCTGATGCTCATGGCTCTGCTTTTACAGTTCCATCAGCTCTGGCTTGACCTGGCACAGGGGTACATCCTCAGCAGGTGTCCTGCAGAGTCCTGGCCTCCAGCATCGCCCCTCCCCCCACCCCCTGCCAAATGCTGGTTCCCAGGAATGCCCCTTCCTCCACTTAGTGCTGATCATCAGCAGTGAGATGCTCACCAGTGAGTGGCCCACAAGCATGCCTACTTAGTGAACCCACTGAGGTCTGAGCATCTGCGCTGGTGCCGAGTATGGGTGACAGCTATGATGCCTCTTCAATGGAGGGGTCTGAAAATTCTCCCTCCAGCTGTTCGAGTCTCTTGGGTCTAGGGGGCATGAGAATGGTCCAGCCTATTTGGATGTGTTTCCTGCAAGAGAAAGGAAATGGCATTAGTGCAGCACAATGGCACAGTGATTAGCACTGTTGCATCACAGTGCCAGGGAACCGAGTTCGATTCTGCCTGTCCATGTGGAGTTTGCACATTCTCCCCATGACTGTGGGTTTCCTCTGGAGACTCCAGTTTCCTCTCATCGTCCAAAGAGCACATTGATAATGGGTACGAATTTTAATACAACAGGTTTCAGGCAGTTTGGAGCTGGAGATATTTGCAACACTTTTACATTAGGGAGATCTATTGAAAGAGGACAGACCACGTCTAGAGTCTGTTGGGTATCAGCAGGCAGGGTGAGTACACTGCTTCATGAACATTGTAGGCTTCTTCAGGATGCAGGACATCAATGAGTGTACACACATCTGTTTGCTTGTGAAATCAGAGGATGTACTGAAATGGAAAGGGATTCCACTTCCTCAACATCCAGCTGGTGGGTGCTTTAAGCAGAGAATCAAGCAGGTCGATGCCCGGTATCCTGGCTGCAGTCATGGTGCTTTCATCCTGCAGCAAAACAAACACTACTGTTACTGGGTGATAAGGGCTATCCTCATGGCTGATGACGCTGACATGCAACCTATACGTGCCTGGGCAGCAGGTAAACACAAATGCCATGCTGCCACATGAAACATAACAGAGCAGCCCATTGGTGTGCTGAATCAATGGTTCCGCTGCCTCCACTGCTCTGGACGTAATACTTGACAAAGCAGATGTGAAGATTCACAGTGGTCCACTGCAATGCTGGATCATCTTGCCAACGTGAGGGGTCTTTACCATCAGCTACACTGTGAGCACCTGGGAAGCAAGAGCGTGAGGAAGAGAAAGAGGAATGAAGGAGGCAATTCAGATGGTTTGCCCAATCTGTTTGTGAACAACTCATCTGGCTGCATTATCAGCAAATGTAACTGTAAATATCCATTTATTAAGGAGTCAATTAATGAACCAGAGAGTCTTTTCCTTGTATTTAACTGGGAATGTCAGTTCCTCAGGGACTCCTGCAGGTAGACTGTTGACTGATAGAACTCTGTCTACTGATATTGGAATTGTAAATAAAGGGATTTTGAGGAAGGGACTTCCACCTCCAAAGACTTACTACACATTGGCAGACCTGTCAGAAATCCAGTATACAGCATGTCAATCCAGCAAAAACATTGCATAGGGCTTTGGGCAGAAGCAGCAAGGAAATGATAGTCAGTTCCATTAGCACACTCATGGAACCAACCCTGGGCACAGTGGCTGATGGCTAATGTTCCATTACAGCACAGACAGAAATCCCCCCAATGTCTGAGTGCGCTCAGACCTCCAGTCAGGCAGGCTCAAAATGCTGCCAGCATGGCTGGAGATACCAGTCCTCAAGGGAGCTCTGCACAGGGGGCTCACAGCATTGAAGTAATCTGTGCTCCAATAGAGGGGGTCACCTCAGGGGAATGGCACAGAGCACAGACCTGTACAAGTCATCATCCAAAACCATCTGGAGCCTGACTGAAAGCAAAATCCATCAGTGTGTGTGTATGTGTGTGTGTGTTTCTGTGTTATGCATGTCTGTGTCTGAGTCAGTGTGTGAGAGTGAGAGCATGAGTGTGTGTGTGATTGTGTGTGCAACTGTGCGAGGGTGTGCATTTGTGTGAGTGAGCGTGACCATGTGTATGAGAGTGAGAGAATGAGAGTGTGCGTGAGTGTCAGCGTGTCAGTGTGTGCATTTTGTCTATGTGAGTGAGTGTGTGTATGTATGAGAGTAAGTGCATATTTGTGAGTGTGCACTTATGAGTGAGAGTATGTCTGAATGTGGGTCGTGTGTGAGTGTGTGAGAGAAATGTTTGTGTGTGTGTGTGTATGTGTGTGTGTGTGTGTGTGTGAGAATCTGTGATAGAGTGGTTGAGGGTCAGTGTTTCTGTGTGTGAGTGTGTGAGGGTATGTGTGAGTGTCTGAGTAAGGGTGATATACATGTGAGTGAGAAAATGTTTCAGTATGTTTGTTTTATCTGCTTGTGACTGTGTGTGTATGTGAGGGAAGGATGCATGTTGTGAGTGTGAATACACATGAGTGTGAGTGAACATGAGTGTAAGTGAGCATGAATGTTTGTGAGCATGTGTGTGAATATAAGTGAGTATGACAGTGTATGAGTGAGTACAAGTGTGTGAGTGTCTGAGTGAGAGAATGAGTGTGTGAGTATGAGAATGTGTGAATGAATACGAGACCGTGTGAGTGAATATGTGTGTGTTTGAACGAGTACATGTGTGTGAGAATATGAACGTGTTGGAGCATCAGTGAGAGTGTGGGAATATGATGCGAGTGAGTATGAGTGTGTGTGAGTCAGAGTGTATTAGTTAGTATAAATGTCTCTAGTCCAACTTTGTAATAGACCTTGGGGTTTCTGAACTGGTCCCTAGCAGAGTGCTGTTGAGTGTGATGTGTGAGACTTGGACATAGTGAATTAAGCACTATCTGAAACAGGTGATATAGTTGTAGGGAAAAGACATTTGAAGATTAATTCAGTACACTATCTTTCCTGGGAGGTCACTAAACTTTACTGGGTCTTGGTTGGGCATGATGCCTGGTGTTGACTGCTCCTTAGATCTGCCCTACTGTTTTCTGAGCTTTCGTCTGCAGAGCCTCCTGATTTCCAGTGGATCATGCATATCTGTCCTACTGTGCTCCTTCTCATCCATGGGTCTGAGATCCTTGGATATGCTCTTTTCAAGCTGCTCCATGATTCAATGAGGCTGGCATTTTACCGCCCCACCCATCACGGGAATCGGAGTGGGTGAGGAGCTGACCATGGAACGGTCCATTGCCTTTGGGCTGTATTTTATGGTTTCGGTATGAGTGAGGCCTTAAAATCCCACCCTAGTCTTTCTCCACATCAGTGCAAGTATGCCTGCCACAATACATCTCGTTTTGAAAAGATACAGGGCAGGCTTTGAGCTATGCTGGTTAGTTTTAACTCGTCTCTGATGATTTTCTTCTGAAGCTTGCAACTCGTCAACAGAAGAGTTAGCACCAGTTTTAATAATAGTAAAGGGCAAACACCGGAGTTGGTATGCTGTGTATATCACATTTAATGTCTGTGTGGTCTGTGAGTTCATGGTGAGCCCTGCATTCATTCTCAGGGCCTTTCCAATTTAATCCCATCCTATTTTCGTTTCCTTTAGTAAGTGAGCTAAATATTAGACATTGTGGTGAAAAATTCCACTCGATTTCACATCTGGTGGAAGTTATCAACTGGTGGAAAATAAACTAAAAGTGAAATTTCTGTCTTAAACCCGATGTTCTGCCTGGAGAATTTACTGGCAATAGTAGCCAGAGGAAGGGAGCTTTTGGATACCTCAACAAAGGGTTAACATCTTCAGTAAAGTATAGGATGGGACCAGCTACCACAAGAGTGGTTGAGCTGAATAGTACAGATGTCTTAAGAAAAAGTTACATAAACATGTGAGAGACAAAGGAAAGGAAGGTTAGGGAGGCAGCATCAGATGAAGAGGACCCTCAGATGTAGGAGCAGAAGTAGGCCATTCAGCCGATCAAATCTACTCCACCATTCTATGAGATCGTGATTGATCAGATATAATATTCAACTCCACTTTCCCCCTTTATCTCCAAAACCCTTGGATCCCTTTACTGATTAAAAATCCGTATATCTCAATCTTGAGCAGTCTTAACAAACCAACCTCTTCAGCTCTCTGCAGTAAAGAATTCCACAGATTCACTACCCTCAGAGAAAAAAATCCTCCTCATCTCTGCCTTAAATGGTTGACCCTTTACACTGAGATCTTTTGGTCCTGGACTCTCCAAGGGTGGGAGGCAACTGGTGTGGTGCATACGCACTGCCATGGGCCAATTGGGCTGGTCTCTATGGTGCAAATTCTAATTAATTCTGTGTAAAATGCATCATAATCCAAAGCATGATAGACCCAGGAATTCTCTCTTACCGACAGTGTCGTATACTGAGCGAGTAATTCATGTGGTTTCCCCATTCACAATATAGTCAGAACTTCGAGTGCGTGAGGGCATTATAGGGTTACACTAGTGTTTTAGCATTTTTCAAATAACTCAATGCAAAATGCAAGTTTGGTATTTCTCTCCCTGTGCATGTATCTGCAAGTTTCCTTTTAAGTGGTTACACCGACTTTCTCTGAAATACCACAAGTTAAAACCTACTTGGAATTAAGTCAGGAATCCTGCACCAGCTGGCCTGCATTTTCAAAACAGTACTCATAGAGGAACATTTGGCTCAATTTCAAAAACAGAGTATGGAACCAACACAAGAAAAAAACACTAGCCTAAAGTAATGTATATTTGGAGAGCTCATGCCAAGATTAACATACAGTGCAGAAAAATGGAATTTGTGAACCGGATTCCGAAAAAAATACAAAAGTGGTTTTAATTCAGTACAAGCTGATATGAGTATAGTAGTCTCTTTTATTTCCTGTTTTGTTCTGATGTGCCTATATTAGTGGGATTTGCAGGTAGTAAATTTAAGGAGAGAGTACTATTGTTCTTGAGTGAGAAGGTCAGCATTTTAAAATCATTGTGAATAAAACCTAGCAGCACTCACTTACCCCAACTTTGGCTTTCTGATAAATTTGCAAAAGAAATGTTGTAATCCTGAGTTTTCAAATTCATTTTAAAATAAGAACAATCAGAAATATTTACCTTTTATTCATTCTAATCACTTCTTGCACAGTAGAAACCTCTCAATGGCAACAACCCGATGGCGAATAAAGCATTCCCTTTACCCAAATGTTCCGACTTAACAAAGAGTATTGAATGAAATGGGAAATGAGTCAGTTCCTGAGTAAATGTTCCAATAGCAGGGAGCCCATTAACCAGTATGTATTGTATCATGGAATGTCATTATCACAAACGTTAGGTAATGAAAAATAGAACTGTGACCTGCAAAGTGATGGCTTTAATATATTTTAGATCCAAAAAATGATTAAATGCACTTTATAGATTTGTGCTGATGGATATTGTGCTGAACTATTTATGTCTTATTTAGTTCGACTTGCACATACCAATGGACAGCTCATTGCCACATTTTAATCAGATTTATTGGCATAAGTCCTTACTTGTCGTTTTTCACATATGATCATTGGACTACGTTCACAGTCATTTGCAATCACTCATGGCTTGTGCAAATGTATGTCTCTTCTATGATTTCCCTTTCACCAGTCTGAACTGACTTCTTGACAAATAAGGTAAATGTTATCTGTTTCACTCTCCACAGATGCTGCCTGACCTGCTGAGTGTTTCCAGCACTTTCCATTTTTAATTTCAGATTTCCAGCATCTGCAGTATTTTGCTTTTGTATTTATTTACATAATCTCGCTTCGTAATTTAACCCTAAAGGACCTGGTAATATTCAGGCAAATCTGCACTTCACTCAATCCAAGGATAATATATTCTTTGAGGTATGGTGCCCACAACGATATGTAGTCTAATCAGGGCTTTGTAAACCTCTAGCAAGACCTTGGTCCCTTATCATTCTCTAGTTATAAAATCTAACCTCTTTGAATAGTTTTTGTATCAAATACATTTTAATGATCTGTGTAGATGGACCTCTATATCACTTTGGCCTTTCAATGCTCCTAGCCTTTCACTATTTCAATTGTGTCAGTGTCCAAAATAATTGATCTCACATGACAGTATTGATAGCCATCTGGCACAGTTTAGACCAATCACAAAATCGACCAGTCTCTTTGTAATTTTACACTACAACAAATCCCTGTTTTAAGTCACCCAGCTAAACTTTGCTTCATTTTAAAGCTGTTCTTTCCCCTTCATGGCCTGTTTTCCCATTCGCATTGGCACTTACATTTTTACATCGTCAGCAATATATATATATTTTGGCTTTCTCTGCTGTTCTTTGTATCTATCCAGTCCCCTGGATACATTGTATTTTCATATGCTCTTTCTTCAAGCTTTATGTTACCTTTTACTTTGTGTGGACCATAACTGTTTTGTTCAACAAGGGCAGCGCTTGATCATTCAGGGTATATACAGCTCCTGTATTCAAGTAATTTCTTCTATGAACATCTCCCATTGTTTATTTGTAGTCTTACCTAATGACAGTTTTGAGCAGTTTGCTGTTATCAGTTTCTGTCTCAATCTGTGAAAATTAGTCTTGCCAAGATTTTAGGCTAAGATTTCTGGCCCTTCCGCCATGGCAGACACAACAAGTCAACCAAATGTCCATTGACTTCAGCAGGACTGGAAGATCCTGCTGATGGGTGGGACCAGAAAATTCCACCTTTAGCAACTGCATCTTAGTAATTCTTTCTCCTTTCCACCCTAACATTGAATTTGATCACTGTTAGATAACCATCCCATTGCTGTTTTATTACGTTGTTATATTACATTTTTATATTGTGTTCAGAGACCAGAGATCTGGGCCATTAACTTTCAGGTATCAAAGATATATTACTTGTTGGATATGGTCAACAAGACCTAGAGTCATAGAATCCCTAAAGTACAAAACGAGGCCATTTGGCCCATCAAGTCTGCACTGACTCTTTGACTGAGCAGAGCATCCCACACAGGCCCTATCCCCATACCCACACGTATTTACTCCGCTAATTTCCTGTAACCAACACATTTTGGGACAAACGGGCAATTTAGGCATTTGGGACTAACAGGCAATTTAGCATGGCCAATGCAGGATCTTCTCCTGTATCTCCTTTTGGTTTGTCCTCACCATGCTGACCATCAGCATGAGGACATTCCCATAGGCATACCTATGATCTGGAGAAGATTATCTCCTCATGTTTTGGGAGAATCTCTAAAGCATACTACAGCAGCTGTTGGAGACCTAGGCAGACTGCCTGGACCTCTGAACGCAAGAGGCCATGAGGAGAGGATGTTCCCATTTGTGACTGGGACGCAAGCTAATCTGGTCAGGTGGTCATGGGACCACCACGGGCTCCATGGACTGAATCTGCTACCTCGCTGATTAGAGATCAGGCTGCACTCTTGATAGCATCCTGGTGAATGCCTATAGTAAATAGCTGATTTCTTAGAACTAAGTTCTTCCTTTTATAAGAACATAAGAACATAAGAAATAGGAGCAGGAGTAGGCCATCTGGCCCTTCAAGCCTGCCCCGCCATTCAGTAAGATCATGGCTGATCTGTCGTGGCTCAGTTCCACATTCCCGCCCTCACCCTTAATCCCCTCTCTTATCAAAAACTTATGCTTATAAAGACCTGATGCCAATAAAGAATTCCTGTTTTGTTGTCGTCTGGCAGTCCATATCTCACATTACAATAGTTTTGTGAAAGGGAAATTGTGTTTGACAAATTTATTAGAGTTCTTTGAGGATGGATAAAGGGATACCAGTAGATGTAATGTATTTGGATTTCCAAAAGGCATTCGATGAGGTGCCGCATAAGAGGTAAAGGTTCATTGCAGGAGGGTATTGGGGATGATACCTTTTTGAATAGAGCCTTGGATAACTAACAAGAAACAGAGGGGCTGGGTAAATTGAGTGCCACAGGCACTTGGCTGAAGGAACCGACTATATTGTAGCCAAACTTGCTCATGATACAAAGATAGGTAGGAAAGCAAGGTGTGAGGAGGATACAAATAGTCTGCAAAGGGATATAGATAGGTTAAATGAAGGGGAAAATATTTGACTGATGGCATATAATGTGGGAAAATGTGAGGTTGTCCACTTTGGAAGGAAGAACAGAACAGCAGAATGCTGCAGGAAGGAGGACCCGAGTGTCCTTCTACATAAATCACTGGACATTAGCATGCTGGTACGGCAAGTATCTAGGAAGGCACAAACATGCATATCTAGGAAGCCAAACTGAATGCTATCTTTATTGTAAGAGGGATAGAGTGGAAAAGTAGAGAAGTTTTACCACAGTTGTACAGGGCATTGGTGAGACCACATCTCATGTATTGTACAGGAGGGATATACTTGCATTTGGAGCAGTTCAGAGTGAGTTCACTAGACTGAGTCCTGCAATGAAGTGGGTTTCTTATGGGGAACAGTTGAACAGGTTAGGCCAATGCTCACTGGAGTTTAGAAGAATGAGAGGTGATCTTATTGAAACACATGAAACTCTGAGGGGGTTTGACAAGGCAAATCAGCATTTTTCAACATATGGCCTGAAGGCTACAGTCTGGCCCACCAAAGGACTGTAACCAGTGGCCAATCATCATAATGGTTAACGTGTAAGGTGTTATGCTGAAAATTACCATAAACGTCTAACTTCTCCAAGGATTTTCTCACTAGCTTTTCTGGATGTCGATATTTAGATCAGGGTCGCGTCTGTGCTGCAAGGTCCGGGTTAGTGAATGGGGCCAAGAACTTGAACCAGAGTTGGTACAAACCCATAAAATGGCTGCCATCATGAAGAAAGAGAGGGCGCAAGGAAGAGAATCAGAGAATCAGAAAATCCTTACAGTGCAGAAGGAAGCCATTCGGCCCATCAAGCCTGCACTAATAACAACTCCACCCAGGCCCCATCCCAATAACCGCACAAATTTACACTGCTAATCCTCCTGACACTAAGGGTCAATTTAGCATGGCCAATTAACCTAACACACACTTCTTTGGATTGTGGGAAAAAACTGGAGCATCCAGAGGAAACCCACACAGACATGATGAGAATGTGCAAACTCCATATAACCTAAGGCTGGTATTGAACCCAATTCCTGGTGCTGTGAGGCAGCAGTGCTAACAAAAGTGCTCCTCCATTTTCCACTCATACTAAAATACTTTTGAATCCCTAGAGTGCAGAAAGAGCCCATTCGGCCCATCAAGCCTGCACCAACTTTCTGACAGGGTATCTTACCAACACTCTCTCCTGCCCTAACCCCATAACCCATTTACCATGGTGAATCCATCTAACCTGTACATCTTTGGACACTAAGGGGCAATTTAGCATGGCCAATACACCTAACCTGCACATCTTTGGACTGTGGGAGGAAATTGGAGCACCTGGAGGAAGCCCACGCAGACAGAGGAGAATATCCGAGGCCAGAATTGAATTGGGTCCATGGAGATATGAAGCAGCAGTGCCGCGCTGCTGGCCTTTATGGATAGGTGAAGGAATGCAGGTGGAATTTTAGTTGTATCGATGTAAAAGTGATGTCATCAGCAAAGAACAAATCTCAAAAAATCCACTTTCCTTTGCTCCCGAGGAAATGGTGGTTTTATGTTTAGTCCAAACCAACTTAAATTTATTCTCAAGTAAAATTACTGGGGAGACTTTCTTGTAAAAAAAATTATAAAATTGTATCACAGAAATACTCAGCTTACAGAATGGCCGCCAAAACAAAATACTACGGATTGTGGTCAGGCAGCATCCGAGGAGAGAGAAACAGTGAGCATTTCACAATTGTCACAATTGCAGAATTTCCACCTTTTTTATATTCAAACAATTAAGGTTGCTTGTCGTATAAAAGAGGGAGTGAACGCTGCCTTCTTAAAGTGGTGCCATTAACAAACTCACTTAAACACAACATTTAAAAGAAACTCCATTTGAGGCAGTATTGTTGAGATGAACAAATTTCTAAATCTTTACTCAATCAATAACAGTAAAAATTGCAAAGAACGAAGTAAAGTACAGCACAGGAACAGGACCTTTGGCCCTCCAAGCCAACACCGATCATGATGTTTGTCGAAACTAAAACCGTATGCACTTATGGAGTCTGTACCCTTCCATTCCCATCCTATTCACGTGTTTGTCTAATTGCTTCATAAATGCTGCTATCGTATCTGCTCCCACAACCTCCCCGGGCAGTGTGTTTCAGATCTTCATCACCCTCTGTGTAAAAAAAGTGTCTCGCCCGTCTCCTCTAAACTTTTCCCCATGCGCATTAAATCTATGTCCCCGAGTACTTAACTTTTCTACACTAGGAAAAAGCATCTGACTACCCACTCTGTCCATGCCACTCAAAGAACAAAGAACAACACAGCACAAGAAGCAGGCCCTTCGGCCCAATGAGCCTGCGCCGCCATTTTAACATTGTGAGTGCCCTCTTCTACCTGTGACCTTTGTCTACGACTATTGGACTCCACAATAAAGGAACCATAACCAGGTTGAGGGACGACTAATTTAGGGACAATTTGTTAACACCAATCAGCCTAAGAGCACGTTTTTGGGGTGTGGGAGGAAACCGGAGCACCCGGAGAAAACCCAGGCAAGCACGGGGAGGATGTGCAAACTCTTACAGACACTGGCCCAAAGCCATGTATCTGCACAGCAAACAGTGATAGTCACTGAGCTGTCATGTTGCCTGTCAGCTGGTCCAGTTTAAGCGTACACCAACGACGTGAAGCACTAGGCAGCCCTCGAAGCAACAGCCAAGAGCAGCCCTCGCACGACCCACCGCGTGCATGCCCCTTGTTGGACAACAAGGCGGACCGAATCATCAGGTCACCCATCAATTTCTGCCGTTCCAAACCGAGTTTATCCAACCTCCCCTCATAGCTAATACCCTCCAGACTGGGCACCATCCTTGTAAACCTCTTCTGTACCCTCCCCAAAGTATCCACATCATTCTGGTGGCGACCAGAGCTGTGCACAATATTTTAAATGAGGCCGAACTAAGGTTCTGTACAGCTGTAGCATGACCTGCCGATTTTTATACTCAATGTCCTGGCCAATGAAGGCACACATGCCATATGCCTAATGTAATGAGGGTAGTAAGTGCCCCCTTCATAAAAGGGGCAAGTATAGATGGGGCATGGGTGCTGAATTTTTTTTCAATGGTTTAATACTTAAAAAAATTATTTAATAGCATTATCTCTAAGAACTTGTGTTTAATGGGTTTGTGCTGACTTCTTATCACACCATTACAAACTTGGAGGAAATGTTAAGTACACGTTTATATATTTTTAGTATATTATGCTATGAGTAATATTTTAACAAGAGATTTCTACTGTTTTTCAGTGTTTAAGCCAAAGAGTGTATATCTTTTCCATTTTATTGATAACAAGAAATTATCACAAAAAATAACACGTGGAACATGGGAAAAAGTCATTTATATAAATAAGAACAAAGATTAGTCTCGGAGATAAGACTGGAGGGAAAATAAAAAGTAAAGATGAAAAATTCACTGCATGAGGACAGAAAGTATCCATGCAATTTCTGTAGTGAGGAACAAAAATTAAATAATATAGAATCATAGAACCCCTACAGTGCAGAAGGAGGCCATTTGGCCCATCAAGCCTGCACCGACAACACCCAGTCCCTATCCCTACAACCCCATGGATAAACCCCACTAATTACCCTAACTTACATACCTTGGGATACTAAAGAATAACTTAGTATGGCCAATCTACCTAACCTGCACATCGTTGGCAATTTGAGTAAGTTCATTGGAAAGAAACTATTCAGGCAGTATCAGAGCAGCTACTGTGTCCGTTCTGGCTCAGTGGTAACACTCTCACCAGTACCTCCAAAGGTTGTGGGTTTGGGTTCAATGCAGGTGATTATAAAATCTCCAGCTGACATTTCAGTGCAGTACTAAGAGAGTGCTACACTAATCAAAGTATTGTCTTTGATGAGACACTAGACTGAGCAGATATAAAATATTCCATTGTATCATTTCAAGAAGAAAGGAAATAAGCCCGTGTCTTGACCAATGGTAACCCTTCAAACACTATATCAAAAAAATCTGACCATTATCATGGGTAGAAGTTTCAGGATGGCGTGCGCTGAACTGAACATGTACCCGTCAACTTTCAGAAGAACACTGCCATTTTACAGTTCTCTACCCTTGAAAGGAAGCCCCACCTTGGAGATATGTCAGTCAATCTCATTGTCTGACAGTTCTCTCACCTGTCTGGGCACAACCACGCAGTGACCAGAAGATTTACTGCAGCATATTGCAGTGCTCTGTCCGGAACTAAGTCCCAGAGGTTAGGGGATGCCCTGGGAATCAGGAGAGGGGTAATCATAGCATTGGGAAGTTGACTGGGGTTGGGGGAGATAAAGGAGGGCCAGAGATCCAAGGTCCTGGAGGGGTGTGTCCCCAGACCAGAAGGGGCCTTCAGATTAGGCATATCCCACCCCACCCCCTCCTCCCCCCCAACTCCTTCCTCCCTCCCCACCACCACCCCGCCCAACAACGCCCCCCCCCCCCCCCCCCCCCCCGCCACCGCTCCCCCTCACCTGAAATGAAGAATTGTTTCTTTTTTCGGTTTCTCACCCTGCTCTGACCCATGCCCACCTGCCTAAAAATTGAGGCTGGGTGGGAAAAGGCCCCCAAGTGGCCATAAAGTGGGTCTTAATTGGGAAAAGAGTTAATTTCCTACCTGAGACCCTGCCTGCCCAAGAATGGTATTACATCTGGATCAGGATGGTGGGATCCTGGAGAGAATCCTGTCCATACAATTTTACGCCCCTACCCTGCCTCAGAACCTGCAGGGGAGAGTATGAAATTGTGCCCCATATTGCCATTTGTGGGATCTTGCTCTTAATAAATTACAACACTGACTGAAGCTGGCTGTATATTGCTGTGGCACATCTGGAGGTTGTAAACAATGCTGTATAATTTCCTTTTTTTCCTGTAAGCAATGATTCCTCACAACGACTTGTTTCTATTGTGAAAATTGCATTTGAGGTTCTCCCTTTCTTCTCTGTTGAATACATTGAGCTAGTATTAAGCAATGTCAGCTTAGGTTCAATGGCAGTTAACTCGTCTCTCCGTTGGCAAGTTGTGGGTTCAAGTCCCATTCCAGAGACTGAGCATAAAACCCAGGCTGTCATTCCCTGTGGAGTACTGCAGGAATGCTGCACAGTTCAAGGCATTTCCTTTTTGGTGAGACATTCAACTGAGGCCCTGTCTACCCTTTCCAGCTGGTATACAAGATCCTGTGGCACCATTTTGAAGAATAAGTGCGCAGTTCTCTCTAGGGTACTGCTCAATGTTTATCCCTCGATCAACATTATTAAAACAGATTACCTGGTCATTATCACATTTCTGTTTGTGGGGATTTGCTTGGTGCAAGGGTTTGCAAACTACAACAGTATTTACACTTAAAATGCTTCATTGGTTATAAAGTGTTTTGGGCTGTCCTGCAGTCCTGAAAGACACTATATCATTGCAAGGCCTTCTCTCTTTACCATTTCCCAGAAGTTGTCTGGATTATGTTGCCAGCATGCTCATTCTTCACATCTGAATCTCAATTTGGTCAATCTGAAATAAAAACAGAAAATGTTGGAAAACCCTAGCAGATCTGGCAGCATCTGTGGAGAGAGAAACAGAGTTAACATTTTGAGTTTGTTCAAGAGAAAGTTAAAGAGGGAGGGAAACACATCATGGATTTTATACTGTATGAGATGGGTGGAGAAAATCAAGTCAGGGCAGTACAGTGGCATAGTGGTTAGCACTACTGCCTCATAGTGCCAGGGACCTGAGTTCAATTCCAGCCTCGGGTCACTGTCTGTGTGAAGTTTGCATATTCTCCCTGTGTCTGCGTGGGTTTCTTTCGGGTGCTCCAGTTTCCTTACAAAGTCCAAAAATGTGTGGGTTAGGTGGATTGGCCATGCCAAATGCCCCTTAGTGTCAAGGGGGATTAACTGGGTTAATATGTGGGGTTACAGGGATGGGGCCTCGATGAGTTTGTTGTTGGTGCAGACTTGATGGGCCGAATGGCCTCCTTCTGCACTGTAAGGTTTCTATGAATTCTATGATGAGATATGAAAAGGGGAGATTGGGCAAAGAACAAAGGAAGTGTTAATGATAGATTCAAGGACTGAAGAAGATAATTTAGGGACACAAAGGTAAGATGGCAGAATGTGTTAATGGAAAAACAAAGGTCAGTGCTGTGTGAAAGCAAAATAAAATGGCAGAATGTGTTAATAGCAGGACAAAGGTCAGCGCTGTGGGAAAGCAAAATTTCAGAACAAGTGACAGATGGCCCGGCAGTCAATGCTCCTTAGGGGTCTTCACAGCTGAATTTAATCTTATCCTCATTAATATACGCACACATGTTCTTCCAGCAAGAGTATAGGATTTTTCTCTTTCTAATGTGAAGCTGATGGGATGAATCATAGCAGTCCAACCACTTTCTCAGCTGAGATCAGCTAATTTTACATTTCATGATTGGTATGCTTAAGTTCCTAATATCTTAAAAGTTTGAGCCTTTGGGAAAAATGTATCTCTTACATTTCTCACTAAACAACTGACCATTGGTAACATTAACAAAATATTTTATGGATGCCAAGCCTGGACACAGCTGAAGGCAACCTCTGTACTCCACACTGATACATTATTAAAAAGGAAAAATGCGCAAGTGATTTACAATAGAATGGTACAAAAGTAAAACACTGCAGATGCTGGAAATCTGAAATGAAAACAGCAAGTGCTGCTGATATTCAGCAGGTCAGGCAGCAATGATGGGCAAAGAAAAACAGTTAACTTTTCAAGTTATTGATCTTTCAATGATCATGGGCTTGGAATGATAACTTTGTTCCACCCTCCTCATATACTGCTTGCTTGTTGAATATTTCCAGCGTTTCCTGTTTTCATACAATGCATTGATGCTCTTTTCAACTTAGATCGTTGAATCGCTATTAGAATTGGACACAGCAACACAGAACCAGACAGAGAGGAACAAGAGTTATTTTAGACTGAGAAAAGTTCTTAGCTAATGGTTTGTGTAAGATGGTCGATTGCACAATTTTCACTTAATTCAACTGGAAAGATCATATAAAGGATCATATAAAGAAAGAAAATAAAATCTTATTGGCCTCCTTATTTGAACATGGAAATTAATCTGTTTTGACACAAGCCTTAAGAAACCAATTATTTGACTGGAAATATCACATAAAGAGAAAAAGTCTTAGTGACCTTTGTATTTTTTTGAACATGGAAATTCATCTGCTTTGATATAAGCTTTAAGAAACCAATCATCCATTACTGATAAGGAATCTTTCTTTAAAATGCAAGATTGCAACCAACATTCACTATGCATGTTGCAACACACCTGAAGCTGTATTAAGCTGTGTACTGAAATTGAGTAAGAAGTCTTACAATACCAGATTTAAGTCCAACAGGTATATTTGGAATCACAAGCTGCTCCTCCATCAGTGAGTGGAGTCTACCCACCTGGTCTCACAACCTGGTGTTGTGAGATTTCTTACTTTGCCCACCCCAGTCCAATGCCAGCATCTCCACAGAAGAATTAAACTCAGAACAATAATGCTTTTATGTTACGCGATTTGTCTTTTTTTTGTAGGTGACTCAATAAGTGGCACTTTTGCCAGCGAAGATTCTGGGTTCTCTCCAGGTCTTGAGCACACAAATCAAGATTGGCTCTGCAGTGTAACACTGAGAGAGAACTACCCCTGTTGGAGATGCCATCTTTTGGAAGAGACATTAAACTGAGACTTCATCTGCCTGCTCGAGTGGATGCAAAAGACACCATGGCACTATATTGCTGAGGAGCAGGGGAGTTTAAAGTGACTACACTTCAAAAGCATCTCATCAGTTGTAAAGTGCCTTGAGACAGCCAGTGGTTGTGAAAACTGCTATACAAATGCAAGTCACATTGTTTTAGCTCCCATAACTGTCAGTATGCAGCAATTAAGAGTGTAAATCTGTTTTGAATAAATTCATTATATTACCATGAGTGAAACAAAAAGAAAATGTATCCCATCTCGCATATGTGTGAACTAATCATAAACATTCAGGGCAAAAAGACATTCTCACAAAACTGGAAACTATTAGTCGATATTTGAGGATGTTGTTTTTAAAGATAAATTTGCTTTTTGGTTGATCCCAGGACACAACGTACATCTCAAATTCCCAACGATGTTAACGCTTAATGGCTGTTTTGTAGCAATGCTACTCAGTGACAGTGTTGATGTGGTACATGAAACAGAAGGCGATTCCTTGAGAATTTAAAACACCCTAATCAGATGTATATTCAACATCATTGTACCCATTTCATTAGCCTAAAGCTGGCACAATGGTAACCATTTTGCAGCACAGTGACCTACACACAGCCAACTGCTTAATTACGGCCTTGGTTGCATATTTCAGGTGGGAGAATGGGGTTGAGAAACGTATCAGCCATGATTGAATGGGCAGACTTGATGGGCTGAATGGCTTAATTCTGCTTCTATATCTTATCGTATTTCAAAATTGTAACATTGCTATGTACCTTTAACTTATTGTGATAATGGTCGTTTGTCACAGTGTTGTTTACCAGACTTTAGCGATTTTAATTGAAGGAACTGTAATAAATAAACTTATTCTTCCAAGATGTACTAGACAACTTGACTAAATAAACTACACAAAGCTGATGAGTTATTGAATGCCTGGCCAGCTGTCCCAGGTATGCTTCTCTGACTTGTCCTTGATCCCAGAAGGAATAATTCCTAAAGGAGATAAGCTGGACCTCGCATCCTTCAATAAGGCTGCTTGGGTTTACAATTTTGAAACACAGGAGAAATGTTTGACTACAGTGCTACAGACCTCCATTAAAGAACCACACAAACTGATGCCTATGGCATATTAAAATGTTAGTAATCCTGTTGTCAGAGCCAGAGCCTATTTGAACATAAATTAATGTAATTGGTTTTATTCTATGTGAATAAGTAGGAAGACCCAAGAGGCTGTTCTGAAGCCTTTGTGGTTTATTTCTTTCTCAGATTGAATATTATCAGTACATTTTCCGAGGCCTGCATTCTTAAGGTGGTTACGGTTTGCATTCATGCTTAAAGATTAAAATGTTGCGGAAGTTCTTTTTTTGAGTGAATTTTAAAAAATGTTTGTTGATTTAAATTAATCATTGAGAATCAGGTTCACCAGTTTGTTGATCCCTCCACTGAATATAAATATTGCTGCAAAGCCGAGAGGGGAAGTCTCTTAAAGTAACAATCCCCTTTGGAAAGAACTACAAAAGGATTGCTAAGAGGTTTTGAAAGTTGAGCGGAACAACACAGTTTGGAAACTGACTATTTCTTTTCCTCAGCAGAAGCCATTAGAGGATCCAAGTTAACTTGGAAAATTGTAAGTGTACCTACTCAAATATTTTATGAATGAGCCAGCATTTATTTAGATCATCTGTGTTTAACTCAATTGGTAGTATTCCTACACCTGGACTAGATGAAGGAGTTTGAGCTCACCATCTAGTACTGAGCTCAATAACTGGTACTGAGCAAGTGCCACATGTTCCAGGCACCATTCTTTGAATCGTAGTTAGTGTCCAACTTTATGTTTCTGCCAGAAAGCATTATCTGCTTGTAGCACATATCAAAACTTTGGGGCCATGTGGCATATGATTTAGGAAACAAATAATGTAGTGTTTGGAAACTCGTGTACAATGTATGTTCAAATTTCCAGTACCCACTGTTCACTGTAAGGCTCCCTACAGGAAGCAAGAAAATACTCACATTTAAACTAAAATCATGGACGCCTTTGCTTGTGGTTTCAGGTTTTGAAGAAGGTTAGGTTTATTTTAGATTTCAAATATCAGTTCAATTAAATTCAAATTTATTGTCATTGTTTAATGCATAAATACTAATACAACAAAAAGGCTCTCAAGATACAAAAAAAAACAAATGCAGTAGTCATCATAAAATGGTGCCAATAGTCATTAAGTGTATACATGCATATTGCACAATGCCCACCACTTGGGAATATGCTAAAGGATGGTGTTCAGCTGGGTAACAGCTTTGGGGAAGAGGCTATACCTGAGCCTGGTCTTAGGGGCTCGAATGCATCTGTAGCACTTCCCAGCTAGCAGGAGGGCAAAACCCATCTGCCATGGTGGGATTTGAAGCTAAGTTTGTGGTTTATCAGTTCAGTGACCAAGAAAGCAAGTCTTAATTGATGATTAACCTCATTAATCCTCATGGGACTACTGCGACATTTTTGCCTTGTTTGGACTTCAAAACATACTCTGTTACATACAGTGTCTTGGGATAATGTGTTAGTTAAATTTTATTACGAAACTATCTTCATAGTTTAGAAACCAGGGCAGATTTTGTTTTGCTCCATAGAAGGATAGTTTCGAAAATACAAAATAATTGTGAAATAAAATGTTTTAAATGTTGTGGTTTGAAGTATATTTAGGTTGTTGGTATGTAATTTGTGTACACTAGCTCAAAGGATCATTGAGCCTATAACTATTGCATTTATACCTACCTTTAATGAAATAGAACATCACAAGGTGCTTTGCAGAGGCAATGTAAAACCAAGTCTGACACCAGGTCACATAAGGAGATTTTAGAGCAGATAAGAAAAGCTTGGTGAGAGGAGTAGGTTTGACTGTTTAGATACAGTAGAGGGGACAAAACAGGTGATGTTGAGACAAAACTGGGTGTCATTGGTGTACTTGTGGAAACCGATGCTGTCACCAGCCTGTTGATGTGAAATAGAAGGCGGCCAAGGATAGATGCTCAAGAGGAAGCTGTGCAGGAGTAGAAAGAGAGGCTATTGGTGATTCTCTGGCTATAATTAGATATATAAGAATGGAGCCAGGTGATAGCAGTCTCACCGAGCTGGATAACAGTGGGGGCTATTAGTCAACTAAATTGAAAGTTGCGGACAGGTTGAGGAGAACAAGAGGGACAGTTTGCTGTTCTATAGCATAGGGTGTCACTGTGACATTGATAAATGGTAAGGTGGATTTTGAGTTCCAGAAAAGATGGGCACAAATGTGGGAGACAACAACACAATTGTGATGTCTCAAGGAGCTCGGGATTATAATAGGTAGGGTGGAGTTCACTCTGTTCAATAATTCACACTGTGGTCCAAATACAAAAAAAATGTTTATTTATAGGTCTTCCAATAGTTAGCAAAAGCAGAAAATAAAGGAAATAAACATCTAGCTCTTCTTTGAGTGTAATTTTACACACTATATATTCTTACTTGAGCATGGACAGCTAATCAATTTTGCAGGGAAAACGCAACACAGTACATAACAGCAACAGTCCTTGAGGAGGGCAAGGCAGAGCAAGATCAAAACACAAACAAAGAAGGTCAGATCACCAAAGTGGGTTCTCCTATCGACTCAAATTTAATCCACATCAAGGTTTTCATGCAGTCCAAACACACAACGAAGCTTTCACTCTCCGAGGTCTGATAAGGATTTGCCACCAATCTGCCATGTGACTTCTGGATTGACTGCTGTGGCCAACTTGGTTGGGAGAAGCTCTGTCAAGAACCTGGAGAATATTATGGGAAAAGTACCACCTTTCCAGCTTCACAGCCCCTGGTGATATTGCAACATTTGAAAAGGAAATAGAGTTTAGAAATGAAGCAGTAAGACTGGTGGAGTCAAGGGTTGGTTTTGGAGGAGGGGGGCTGAAATAGCATAGAAGGATAGAGTGAAATAGAACCTGAGGAGGGGAAACCATTAGCAATGGGTGGAATTCTCCCAAAAAATGAGTATCATAATGGTGAGAAAACCAGAGCGATCCAGACCAATCTCCTGGGCACTCTCTGTGCTGCAATTATCCCACACTCAATCCCTTTTTTGGAGAACAGCAAGGTGTGCATCATTAGTGGAAGGCTGACACTATGCATGCCAGTGATCCTAGCTTCAGAGAGCTTAATGTTGCCTGATCTCGCTGGGAGAAAGCCATTCCCCTCATCATGATCCCCGACATGCTCCACGCCAGCATGACACCCCCCCTCCATAGTTCTACTGTCATATCCCACACTCAGGCCCCACCCCTTTTGCATGGCCCGGCACACTGCTAGGATTCCCAATGTATGCGGCTGTGGTGCCTGTTGGGCACTGTCGGTGTGCCAGGTGGGCATTGCCAGGCAGACATTGCTGATGCCCCTGGCCAGCTGGAGGCTTCCATGACCTCCGAGCCCTCCTATGTAGCCATTTGCCAGGTCTCCGCTGGCGGAGACCGGTAGTGATTTTCCCCAGAGTGTCGTCCCGACAGACATATTGGAGCATTCCGAGAGTGAGGATGAATGCGTGCTGGACTCACTAATGAGATTAAAATCCAGCCAATGTCATGCAAATTGGCCAAGCGCCCTTTCTGGCTTTGTCCATGACAAAGGGGCCAAGCCAATTGCAAGCTGTTTGGTATTGGGTGCAAAAGTGATCTTTTAGGCCCACACATTTTCTCTGGGATCAGCACGATCTGCCCCAAGTGCAGCAAGATCGGAGAATCACCTCCAATCTTCCACCCTGGAACTGATGGTAGCCAGTAAGGAAAGTTGAGTGGTCAGTAGTTTGTAGGAATTGGGTGAAGGGAACAGAAGATGGGTCTCAATGAGAAAATGAGCTTTCAGTTGGCATGAGTTGAAATAGGAGAGAAGCTGGGGAAAGTTACAAACTCAGGGCAAATGCAACAGGAACGTCTGAGAGGAAGTTGGGACCAGGTGGCTAAGGGGATGGAGGGAAGTTGGGACCAGGGGGATGGAGGGAAGTTGCAGAGGCAGCTGTTCAGTGGGCTTCGATCTTGATGAGAAAGAAATCCATGAGCTTGTTCTACTTCTTATTAGAGCTGAGTGTGGAAGAGACAAGGGAGTGGGGCTTTAGGAAGCAATGGAGAAAAGAAGCTTGGGGGTTATCTTTGCATTCCAGGATGATCCTGAAATTGTAAGCAGTTTTTACACATGAAAGCATGCAGGATCCAATAGTACTTTACGTTGTCCAACCAGGTCTGGCAGTGAATGGCTAAACCAGTTATCTGCCATATCCATTCAAGTGTGTGTCCCTTGGATATGAGAAGCAGAGGTGAAGACCAAATCAGGGGGAGTGATTCAGGTGAAGAAATAAATTGTTCTAAAGGGAACTAGAGCATTGATGAGGGAGATAAGGATGTGGTGGAGCACATCAGTATCTGCAGAAATCTCAAAGACAATTTACAAGTAACATGAAGTTGACTGGAAACAAGCTCAGTCAAGAGAAAACAATGAGCAAGACTTCACAGCCTTTACCCAAGATCAACGGAGATTTCCGTTGTTGGACCCTTGCCCACGCTGATCTCATGGCAAGTAGGTAGAGTACTCATGGTAGAGTTCCAGTGAATATGTTTGTGAAAGCCCATGTCAGTTTTTTTTGTAAGCAGAAATCATCCATTTACGAAATACTAAATCTTTCTGGGGCATTTAATCATTGACATTTACCAGCTGCCTTCTGACACAGTCAAAGCAAACTCATTGCGATACACACTTTTCTTAGCATGGTTATCTAGTTTGACTAATGCAGTATTTTTGCGAGGGGTGAAGAGTAGCTACCCTGATGACTTCTTTTATTCACTCGTGGGACATGAGCGCCGCTGGCTGGCTAGCATCTATTGTCCATCCCTAATTGCCCTTGTTCAGAGAGCAGTTGAGAGTAACCACATTGCTGTGGCTCTGGAGTCACATGTAGGCCAGACCAGGTAAGGATGGCAGATTTCCTTCCCTAAAAGACATTAGTGAACCTGTTTGGTTTTTCTGACAATTGACAATAGGTTCATGGTCATCAACAGATTCTTAATTCCAGATATTTTCATTAAATTCAAATTCCACCATCTGCCATAGCAGGATTTGAACCCAGGTCCCTAGAACATTAGCTGAGTTTCTAGATTAATAGCCTAGCTATAATACCGTTAGGCCATCACCTCCCCCTGACTAACAGTCCCAAGAGTAATGTCTGTGAGATAGTTAACCAAAATCTTTTATTTTCACAGAATCACAGAATTGGTACTGCACAGAAGGAGGCCATTCAGCCCATCATGTCTACTGGCTCTTCAACTGAGCATTATGACTTAGTACCATTCCCCTGCCTTTTCCCTATTGCATTTGTTTCTATTCAAATAATCATCTAATGTCCTCTTGAATGCCTCAGTTGAACCTACCTCCATGGCCTCCAAGTGCTCTGATGGTGCACTTTTATCCAGGTAAATCTTACCTATCTGACTTTGATGGATGTAATCTACTTTATATGGCAGATGCTAATACTTTGGGTTGGATTCTACAAGCCTTGCAATCTTGGTGAGCTTTTAATTGACATGTATCTTATTTATGTCCAAATCAATAATTAAGTATTACATCTGAGTGTAGCATTTCGTTCCTATGGGCTGTTGAATCCTATTGATTTTTCACCTTCCTGATAAAGCACAGGCCTTAAACCTCCACAGATTTCATAATACTTCATTTACTTTTCAATTGAATGGGAAACTTCCTTGCTGATAGCTTAGATTTAAATCATTCAATTCTGACTCGGAAAATCAATTTGAAAAGATTACAATTGCTGTCGTAATGTTGGGAAATGCAGCAGCAAATTTTCACACAAGGGCTCAGAAATTGAAAAAAAACAGAGTGACAATATAATCTATTTTCAATTGTGTTTGTTGGGTGATAAATATTGCCAAAGGCAGACAGAACTTCAGTTTAACATCACATCCAAAAAATAGGAGACAAGATTTTAACACATTCAAAATTAATCCAATTGCACAGATTCAGTTGGGGAGGGGGGGGTGCAATTTCCCTGTCCTACCCACCGCAGGAATTGTAGTGAGCGGGGAGTAGGGTGGGGGTGTTTCATTCAAAGGTCTGTTGACTTTGAATTGGATTTTCCAGTTTTGGGGCGAGCATGATCAGAAAATCCCACCCCTTGAATCTCTGACAGTGCAGCACCCCATTAGAACTTCAACCTGGATTATACGCTCAAGTGCTAGAGCGGGGCTCAGACAGCGAGAATGCTGCCATTAAATATATCACAGCATTTTGAAAGCAGAAAAATCATGTGAGAAGGGTGGAATTCTTTACACATCCCAACTAATTCTGGATGAACTCTGAATTGATGCCAGAATGTATTTTCTTTGAAGAAAAATGAACAAAACCTGAGTGAATCGCAAGATATATCCAACTCTGGCAACATGCATGATGCAAGTTCATGCCAGGTGAAAGCATGATATTTATGTGCTAATGAACTATTATTTACAATTGGATACTTATTGTTATTTTAAAATTAGATCCTATTCATCAAGCTAACTTATTATTTTAAAGTTGTAAAGTTCTAATAATTCACGTGGCCATCACTGTGTAGATATATATATAGTCTACACATCAATCTAACTTAAAATAGAAATTCAATCTAAAAACTTTTGACAGATGTACATGTTACTAGATCAAGGTGATTAATATCTGTATCTAATTTATTTGTGAAACAAACAGCAAAGTTTCAATTTAATCTACAAAAATTAGTAATAAATCAGGTCACGGTTCCATAAATTCATAGAATGTTTACAGCACAGGAGGAAGCCAGATTGTCACGACTCTGCCAATTCTTAGTAACAGGAACTTGGCTATTACTATTCTCCCACATTACAAATTGTTTTTTCTTCAGGTGTTCTTTCCAATTCCCTGTTGAAATCCATGGTTGAAACGACCTCCATCGCACCCTTAGGCAATGCATTCTAGATTCTAACGACTTGCTGTGTAAAAATGTTTTTCCTCGTTTTGCCGTTGTTTCTTTTGCAAAACACTTTAAATCAATGTACTCTGTTTCTTAGCACTTCCACAAATGAGAACAATTTCTCTCTACCCTACAATTCAACCAGGTCCTTCATTACTTTAAGAACATAAGAACATAAGAAATAGGAGCAGGAGTAGGCCAACTAGCTCTTCGAGCCTGCCCCGCCATTCAATAAGATCATGGCTGATCTGTCGTGGCTCAGTTCCACATTCCCGCCCTCTCCCCATAACCCTTAATCCCCTCTCTCATCAAAAACTCATCAACCCGCGTCTTAAAAATATTTAGCGAGGCAGCCTCCACCACTTCAACGGGCAGAGAATTCCAGAGATTCACCACCCTTTGAGAGAAGAAGTTCCTCCTCAACTCTGTTCTAAACCGCACCCCCCTTTATCTTGAGGCTATGCCCCCTAGTCCTACTATCCTTTCTGAGCAGGAAGAGTCTCTCCACCTCTATCCTATCCATCCCATTCATCATCTTATACGTCTCAATGAGATCTCCCCTCATTCTTCTAAACTCTAACGAGTACGAGCCTAATCTATTCAGCCTCTCCTCATAGCTCAACCCCCTCAACTCCGGCATCAGCCTAGTAAACCTCCTCTGCACCCCCTCCAAGGCTAAAATATCCTTGCGTAAGTACGGCGCCCAAAACTGCACACAGTACTCCAGCTGTGGCCTCACCAATGCCCTATACAGCCGCAGCAAGACCTCCCTACTTTTATATTCAATCCCCCTCGCGGTGAAGGCCAGCATCCCATTCGCCTTCCTGACCACCTGCTGCACCTGCAAGCTGGGTTTTTGCATTTCCACCCAACCTTCTCTTGTCTAACAACAATAGCAGCTTCTCCAATTTATATATGTAACTGAAGTTCCTCACCCGTGAAACCATTCTGGTAAATCTTTTGTGCACCTCCTTTAGTGCTTTCACATCCTTGCTAAAGTGAGGTGCCCAGAATTGGAGCCTTTAATTTATTTTGCTCAACTTCACTATTCCTACCAAAATGTTTGCTCAACCTCACTATTCCTACTTCATAAACCTCTGCATTAAATTTCACATGACTGTCCATTCTACCAGCCTGCGTTCTTCTGAAATCCCCACAATTCACAATGCTCGCCAAGTTTTATGATGTTTGCAAATTTTGACATGTCCTCTGTACATCCAAGGGAGGTAGTGGTGCAATGGTATTGTTGCTGGACCAATATCCAGTGACCCAGGATAATAATCTAGGGAGCCAAGTTTGAATCCCACCATGGCAGATGGTGAAATTTGATTTTAGCAATATCTGGAACTAAAACTGTAATGATGACCACAAAACCATTGTTGATTTTCATAAAAACCTCTCTGGACACTAATGTCCTTTAGGAAGGAATTCTGCCATTCTTATCTGGTCTGACCTACATGTGACTCCAGATCCACAGCAATGTGGTTGACTCTTAACTATGCGGATGGACAATAAATGCTGGTCCAGCCAGTGACACCCATACCTCATGAATGAATAAAAAATAATTGATCAGCCTATATCAAGAAATGCAGTAGTTCTAGCACTGAATTCTGGGGAAGCCCACTTTATGCCTTTCTCCAGTCTGAAAAATAAACATTCACCATTACATACTTTTCCTGTTGCTCAGTCAACTTTGTAACCAGGCTGCCATTTTTCCTTTTGTTGCATGGGCTTCAACTTTTCTGGAAAGGTGGCATTTCAATTAGTTTTAATTAAAGTTTGCATAACTTGATATACCACGTGGAATAACAGGACGTAAATTCAAAATTGTATATTCTCCCAAGTAGAATTACTTTCTTAAACATGTTGCCTATGTGAAATCAATATAATAGACTTCATCACAGTGAGAGAAACATCAGGGGCAAATCAACAAGCATATAATTTAGTTGCCAGTTTTGGAAGTGCATCACCAAAATCTAGGAATTTATGGGCATGATGCGTGTGAGGGGGAACCTAAGAAAGGAAAGAAAGAATCATGCACAATCAACTGTAATTAATTGTACTCTTTGCAATATAACATAGCATACAGTTTTAAATCATGAATTCCCAACACAGGAAGTCCTTATCTTACCTGCCATGACAAATGTGAGTGAAAAGATGGAAATGAGCCATTTTGCCATTGGGAGGGATTTAGAAAGAGAGAGAGTCAATATCAACTATTGTGTTAGGGTTAACCTTAACCCTATTACACTCTGAGTGCACAGATCAAGAGTACCATTGGCAGAGATTGATAACTGATTGCCTTGACTACTTATTTTTGTCTCGGTTCATCTTGAAGATGAATGTCATGGGGAGTGAAAAGTACTATGCATTGTCAATTGTACAAAAAAAAAGCAAACGTGACCTATCAAAGTAGAGACATACTGATCTATTCATAAATTAAATGAAGTCCGTTTCGTCTGTTTGTGACCTGTCATTTTTTTTATTTCTAAACATCACAAATATTAAAATGCTAACCATTTATAGAATTAGCTTATTTATTTTAAAATAACTTAAAAAGTAAAACAAAAGGAATATTTCACTGAATGTCTGGTATTAAATTGTAGCTTTCATCTTCTCAATCTAAATAATATAGAAAGCATATGATCTCCACTCAGTTGCACATAAAGATCGATAAAGATTCCAGCCTGACAACCACTTCACTTGTAATTGTTTACATATGCTCAGCTGTCTGCTGTGGTTTGCAAGCCTTTTTTCCTAGTTACTTGTTTACATAACCATTTAGTGCTGTGAACCAGCTTCCTGTTCTATTAATGTGCCTATAACATTGTCCTATACGTTATTGCAAGTTTCAAAAAAAAATTCATAGTATTATTAGAAAAATGAAGAAATTTGAAGTCATAGTTTTGCCACAGCGCGTTATAGATTATTTTTAAAGAATGAAAATTTTTAATTATTTCAAATGTTCAAATTCTTATGTTTTCAATTTAGCATGGAGTCTTTACTAAGTACAGGCATGACTCATTTATTTGACCGCATTTCCTGTATAAACAAGGGTTTAGGATTAGGAAGTCAAATTTAAACAGAAAATGACAAAACAGTTTGCATGTATTATATAACCCATTTGAAAAAAGAAATGAATTAAGTCACTTCTTTTTAACCATAGCAATATTTCACACAAATCATTTGCAAGCGAATCTGGCTAACTGAAACACTGCCAAAGTGTGTATATTACCAGGGGAAATTGCTTTTTTATTCTTTCTTTGTAACTTGAACATTCCTGTTGGAAAAGGTTGCATTAATACCAAAAAAATACCATGGACAGCAGCATTCCTGCAACAGTGAATTTTTCTGAAACCTTTAACCAGTTAAAGCTGTTCAGGCTTTTTTCAACTGGAGGGTATCTTAACATGAGGACCCTAGCACCAAGAAAATATATTAAAAATAAAAACATAAACAATAAATTGTAGTACTTTTCTATGCAGGAAAACATTGTTTATGCATGCATAACTAGTCTATTTTTTCCCTAGACTCTGGAATGCTATGTGTCCCACAAAAGTAGACCATACAAAGGAATTAAAAACACATTTATAATTGTCATTAGTGAATCACTAGTGAAATTGTCCTTGTAATGCTGCTCTACAAGTAGCATCATGAAAATGGTATTTCGCTGTTTGCCTCACCATGAGAATGCACTGAGTGCCGTGATGTTGTATTTGTGCAGTAGGTATGGACTAAACTACGGTCATTTGCATGACAGGTTTAAGTACCCATTTAACAATGTGATTAACCACACTCTCAACCACACTGACAGTGAACATTAACTACTGAAAACATGGAGTCGCACTCCTTCATTTTAATAAAGTTAAATTTAACTTTCTTTTCCTTTTCTATTCTGTTTTTCTCTCTATCAATCCAAACTTTCTTTCCGTCTCTTTATTTATCTTTCTGCAACTGATCTGACATTGAGTATGCCCACTAGCGATGCTTCCTACTACATTGTTTGTCTGCTGATATCACAATCATTCAGTTGATTGTTTAAGGAGATTCATTGCTTCTTTAGCAGTTCACTTAGAACCCAGTTTTTGATTTGATTTATTATTGTCACGGATAACAGTATACTGTGAAAAGTATTGTTTCTTGTGTGCTATACAGATAAAGCATACCATACATAGAGAAGGAAAGGGGAGAATGTAGTGTTACAGTCATAGCTAGGGTGTAGAGAAAGATCAACTTAAAAGCCTGATGGCAGCAGGGGCAGCATGGCGGCACAGTGGTTAGCACTGCTGCCTCACAGGTTTGATTTCCAGCTTGGGTCACGGTACGGTGTTTGCTTGTTCTCCCAGTGTCTGACTGGTTTTCCGACCACAGTCCAAAGTGCAGGTTAGGTGAAATAGCTGTGCTAAATGCCCCTCATTGTGCCTGAACGGTGCCAGAGTGTGGTGACTAGGAAATTTTCAGAGTAACTCCATTGCAGTGTGAATGTTTGCATATTTGTGCCTAATAAATTAACTTTAGGAGCTGTTCTTGAGTAGGTAGGTAAGTGACATCATACTTTTCACTGCATGCTAATACAAGTGATAATAATAAATCAAATCAAAATCAATAAAGAAGGTGCAAGAGAATGTGTCCGGGCTGCGTGGGGTCAGTGATTATGATGGCTGCTTTTCCCAGACAGAGTTATTGGATGGGAGGCTAGTTTGCGTGATGGACTGGGCTTTGTTCAAGACCCATTGTAGTTTAAGAACATAAGAACATAAGAAATAGGAGCAGGAGTAGGCCATCTAGCCCTTCGAGCCTGCCCCGCCATTCAATAAGATCATGGCTGATCTGTCGTGGCTCAGTTCCACATTCCCGCCCTCTCCCCATAACCCTTAATCCCCTCGCTTATCAAAAACCCATCAACCCGCGTCCTAAAAATATTTAGCGAGGCAGCCTCCACCACCTCAACGGGCAGAGAATTCCAGAGATTCACCACCCTTTGAGTGAAGAAGTTCCTCCTCAACTCTGTTCTAAACCGCCCCTCCTTTATCTTGAGGCTGTGCCCCCTAGTCCTACTGTCCTTTCTGAGCGGGAAGAGTCTCTCCACCTCTATCCTATCCATCCCATTCATCATCTTATACGTCTCAATGAGATCTCCCCTCATTCTTCTAAACTCTAACGAGTACAAGCCTAGTTTATTCAGCCTCTCCTCATAGTTCAAGCCCCTCAACTCCGGTATCAGCCTAGTAAACCTCCTCTGCACTCCCTCCAAGGCCAAAATATCCTTGCGTAAGTACGGCGACCAAAACTGCACACAGTACTCCAGCTGCGGCCTCACCAATGCCCTATACAGCCACAGCAAGACCTTGGACAGAGCCGGAGCCACTCCCTCGCTGTAATGTCATCAACATGCGCTTTTTGCAACTTGTCGCACAAAATTAGAAAAAAAAGATGCAGAGGAAACAGCAATACCTTGCCACAGAAAAATATTGGCTCACTATAAGTTAAGCTGGTTACCAAGTGAGAAGACAGTGTTTAATTATAATCACTTCTCAACTTTGGCTTCCCCAACACATTCAACTGCTCTAAGTTCAAACTAGTTTAATTTTTACCAAACCAAGCACAGCAAGACACAACATGAACATGTAGAACTGCATTTTCAGTTGAATTTAGTACCTAACTTTAAAAACTAGAGGTTACCATTCAAAAATGAAACTTCAAATTAATACTTAGATGAAATAGGTGGTCAAAATCTAATACTGAGACAAATAAAAACTGCCAAATTAAAGAAAATTGAAATATACAAATCTCTAGTATCTGAATGGAAATATTTCAAACGTACCTCTAAATAGAAGTCAAAGTAAGACTTTTTAAAATTTAAATCTCCATATTGAGTTTATAAATGTAACCAAAAGAGAAAATGCTGAAAATCTCAGCAGGTATGCAACATCTGTAAGGAGAGAAAAGAGCTGATGTTTTGAGTCCAGATCATCCTTTGTCAAAACTCCGTCAAGGGGCTTTGACAAAGGGTCATCTGGACTTGAAGCAACAGGTCTTTTCTCCACTTAAAAATGCTGCCAGGCCTGCTGAAATTTTCCAGCATTTTCTCTTTTGGGTTCAAATTTAAGCATCTGCAGTACTTCGCTTTTACCCAGAGTTTATAAATGTATTTATGATATGCAAAGAGATAATTATTGCCAAGAATATCTGGATTGCAAGGAAAAATCTCTGCCACAAAGCCTTTTGCTTGAAACAGTGACTTCAAATGTTATTCAATCCCCAAAGTATTCTTATCAATAGTAGTATCAACACATTGAAGAAACTCAATCCTCATTCACTGCCTGCATTTAAAAATTATATTTTCAGGTTATCCAAAAAATTGTAGTGGATTCAACCTCTGTTACATTGACACCTTCAGAGCAGAAAGAAAACCTTAAATAATAGTTTCTAGGTGCACATCAGTGACCTCCCACAGATAAGATCCCACTCTCCGTGAAGACATTTACAAGTCTCTGCAGGAGTGACACAGTGGTTAGCACTGCTGCCTCACAATGCCAGAGACCTGAGTTCAATTCTGACCTTGGGGGACTATTTTGTGTGGAGTTGGCACATTCACCCTGTGTCTGTGTGGGTTTCCTTCAAGTGTTCCGGTTTGCTCCCACACTTGAAAGAGAGTGTAGGTTAGGGGAATTAGCCACGGAAAGCGTGTAGGATTACAGGGATAGTGCATGGGACAGGGACTGGGTAAAATACTTTGTCAGAAAGTCGGTGCAGATTAGGTGGGCTGAATGGCCTCCTTCCTCACTGCAGGAATTGTTGAGTGTAGAAAACCGAGGAGCGATGAAGCTCGACCCTCTTGTCCAAAGCCTAACTGCCAGCCTCAAAGCGAGAGGCTGGTGACCAGGGTAAACACCACCTATTCAGTTGGGAGTAGTGTGTGAAATATAATTAAAATACAAAGGGAAGAAACAAATGATTTAAAAACAAGTGATATGAAAGTCACCAAAGCCTGATTGATGATGCATTTCATAGATTTAATGTACTCTGCTTAAGTACACAAAAATATTCCTGAGCACGACCAAAGAAGGTGAAAATAAAGATTTCTCGTCACCTGTTCTGAGGGTGAAGGTGCTCTGATTTTCTAGGTGCAGCTCTCACACAAGTCTCAAAGGAGAGAGCGTGTGGACCAAAGTGCTGCTTAAAATTGCAGCCTAGCGTTCAGCTGCTTGTTGAATGGGAAGTGGACAGCAAGCACAAGGAGCGGGCTATGGTGTAGTGTACCGCTGCTGCTGCTCGGATCAAAGGCTCGCCGGCTGGTGGGAGGTGACAATCCCAGTCCAGTCCCAGAGCATGTGATGCTGCAAAATATAAACCTATGAACGGCGACATGCGTAACAGAAGCATTGCAACATATTTTAAATAGTGACAATTTGCCTAAAAAAGAATCCCTGTTGAAAATATTAATAGTAAGCGTGCATATTTGAGTGGGTAGATCATCTCTTAGGAGGATTCTGTATAATAACCTGCTGGATGAGATCCAATCAGAACTTGCTTTGCTGCTATGTAACTCGATCCAGGCTGTGGCAGCTGCTTTGATATTGTTTAGGATTTTTATTTTCAATATATATATTTTTATATATAAAATATACCATTACTGTTGATCGTATCGCCCGCCTTTGGATCAGAGCCAAGTGTGTGGTGTATGTGTGTGTGTGTATCTGTGTGCTTCATTCTCCGTTTCCTTCCAGCCGCCGTTATTAGAGCCAGTGTGATCATCATTCAGGGTAGGAATCGAGCACAGGAACAGGCCTAGTGTGTGTGTGTTGTATATGCAGACTCTGCATTTGCACCAGCTTTTAGTTTCATTTTGATCCAGTAGCGAAAAGGGCTTTTCTATTCCACACTGACGTTGCATTTCTTGTGAGTGTTTTTTTTTCTTTTTGCAATTTAAGTATAATCGTGCAGTGCAACCGATTGCATGCTGATATGACTGTGTTGGAAGTTTCAGTTTTTTTTGTATATTTGGCTGTTGAATCTTCCATCTGTCCGGGCTTTTTCTTCTAATGAATGGGTCACTCTATTATTATTTCCCCCTTTCCCCATCTATTTTGTTTTTTTCTCTCTTTCTTTTTGCAGAGGAATTAAGGATGAGTGACACAGGTGCAAAGCCCAGCCAGCCTTTAGCAGCAAAGCAGGAGAAGGATGTCACGCCAAAGAGAGGACGCGGCAGACCCAGGAAGCAACCCCAAGTATGAGATGTATCATTTACATTTTACTGAAATCGCATACTTTCTCTCCCCCCGCCCCCCCACCAACAGTTCGGCCAGACAAGTCTGCCCCAGGAGTAACTTTACCGTTTTTTAAAAAAAAGTTAACTATCGATATGCATTTTTTTAAAACCGCATTTTTCTCTCTTACCGACCCACGTTTTTGGATTTTAAATGCAAGTTTTTTTTTCCTCGTCTGTTTTCGCATACGCAGTCGTCCTGTTGGTTCCCCGCATCTATTTTGGTGTCACAAGATTACAAAAATGCATGAGGCCGCCTTTTGAATAATGGATCAATTTTACAACTGCTCCGGGTTGCGGAGCACCATCTGGCTGGGGCTGTGAATAAGCCGCTGGAACATTTTTCTCTCTCCTTGTTGTGTTTTTGTGTTGTTGTAAATTTCCCAGAGAGGTGTGTGTGTTTTGTTGAGGGTTTTTTTTTGTTTTTAAAAAAGGGGACAGCCAGGTCGTGTTGCCCTCGGGGTAGTTTCACAGCGGCCGGAGTCCCGAGCCTTCCCTGGGAATCTCCTTCTTTGTTACAATGTTGCTTTCAGCACCAGCCGCAACATGAGACCTTTAAACCATTGTGTGAACCGGTAGTCACAACCCCAGCCCCTGCTCCCATTGGCCGGCCCGCATGTCAATCAGCTGGCAAGCCTATCCAATGAGAGGCGACGTTCGACCTCCCCGGTGACGTCAGCGTGTTGCCAATGACTGCAACCCAAACAGGTCCTCAGCTGCCTTGAACTTTACTTATTGGTGTGACAAGCAGGATCACCGTCATGTGAAAATGCCCCCAGTCGCCACACTCCGGCGCCTGTTCGGGTACACTGAGGGAAAGTCTTAGCCTGGCCAGTGCGTCTTTCGAACTGTGGGAGCATCTGGAGAAAACCCATCCAGACACAGGGAGAATGTGCAGATTCGGCGCAGTCTGACCCGAGCTGGGAGGTACTGTAAGGCAACAGTGCTAACCACTATGCCACTATACTATCTATGTTGGTTGTCATTGTGGCCACAAGCATGGCAAGGGGGTCTTAGTTGGCCTCTTGGCTAAGATCATGGTGGTTAGTACTGCTGCCTCACAGCGCCAGGGATCCAGATCCAATTCCACCCTTGGGTGACTGTGTAGAATTTTCACATTCTCCCCATGTCTGCATGGGTTTCCTCCGCATGTTCCGGTTTTCTCCCACACTCTGAAGATGTGCGGGTTAGGTTGATTGACCACGCTAAATTACCTGAGTGTTAGGCGATTAGCAGGGTAAATATGTGGGGTTACAGGAATAGGACTTGGGTGGGATTGTTGTTGGTGCAGTCTCGCTGGGCTGAATGGCCTTCTGCATTGTAGGGATTTTACGATCCTATGATCAAGCATCAGATCAAGCCCAAGATGAGGTGCAATGCTGCATCTTGTTAGCTTGGATCTTATTTACCTCTCTTATGGGGACCTTGAACTGGAATCAGTTGGATTTTGAATTTGGTTTTTGGAGCAAGCAAGGAATAGATTTGGGTTTACCCAGTGCACTCTGAGCACTCTGGCTTTATAACTTTAAGAATGGAGTAGAAAATTCAAAAAAAAATTCTTAATTGACCTCTTGACTCCCCATCCCACCAACTGATTAAGAACTCACCTCTAAATTTTGACCTCATGAAATAATCTCCCCTTTTTCAGTTCATAAGAATCCCAGAACATTTACAGCTCAAAAAAGGCCATCATGTCTACACTGGCTGAATTAAAAAAAATAAATTTATCCTTTCTCTAAGTTACAAAGCGAGTGCTCAGAGTGGACAGGGGCAGGCCCCTAATCTGTCTCTTTGCTTGTTTCAAAAACTAATTCAAATTCAAAGTGAATCCAATTAATGGTCCCTACAAATGACACATATTAGATTCAAGGTGACAAGAGCAGGCATTATACCTGATCTCAGGATTTGTCCTACAATTGATCTTAGACAAAAGGCTGAAAACCATCTTAAAAACAATGAGCCACCCAGCCCATTTCAGCCCAGCCCATTTTGGTTCATTGCCCTTGCAGGTTACAGTATTTTGGTGATTTTTTTTTGTCTTACCAACTATCTTTTCAAACCGTGGGTTTCATAACTCTTATCACCATCTATGCCCATCAGTCACTGACCTCTCCAATAAGGTAAATAGACCCTTCCATTGCACTTTATCCAGATCCCGAACAATTTTGTACATCTCATTCAAATCTCCCCTCAGCTTCATCTGTTCCAAGAAGAATAACCCTAGCCTACCCAAATTTTTCCTCATAGCTGCAATTTTCCAGACCTGGCAACATCCTCATAAATCTCCTCTGTACCCTCTCCACTGCAATTTACATCTCTTCTAATTTTAACAGGAAAGTGGGGTTTTAAATTAATCTTCTATTAATAGGTATGAAGCGTGGCTTTCATGCACAGATTTTCAATTAGCACTGTATCTTGGTGCATTGATTGTTTCAAAATGGGGGTAGGTGGCAATTAAAATAAAAAAGCCACAACATGGTGAAGTCCCTGCTTGCTGAATTTTGCGAATTCTTAGATCAACCTATTGAGAAGGTGGTCCGTCTAAGTATTAGCTGTCAGTGTATTCACATAGTAATCTGGTTATTTGTCTGCTGTTGTGAAAACCTTTGTAATATATTGCACCTGCGTGCTTTTGTTAAATAGTGCATTCAGCTGTATTAGAGGAAATTTTATAAATAGGTCCTGTACCTTTTCACAGAAATGCTTGTATATTGGGTGGCACAGCGCCAGGGACCTGGGTTCGATTCCTGGCTTGGGTGGCTGTCTGTGCAGAGTTTGCATGTTCGTCTTGTGTCTGCGTGAGTTTTCTACGAGTGCTCCGGTTTACTCCACAGTCCAGAGACGCGTTGGTTAGGTGCATTAGCCATGCTAAAATTCTCCCTCAGTGTAACCGAATTGATGCCAGAGTGTAGCGACTAGAGGTTTTTTACAGTAACTTCATTGCAGTATTAATGTAAACTTCCTTGTGATGCTAATAAATAAGCTTGTATTGGGATAGTTTCAGGCAGATTAAATTTCTACACTAGCCAGTTTTGAAATGTGTGTTTCTGGAGTGGGATTATTTATGGTGTGGTAAACAGAGTTACCTAGAGCATTAAATTTTGGTGTGTTTTTTCTCATTTTATTTATAGAAAGAGAGAGTTTGTTAGAGAATACAATCTGTAGAAGTATGTAATATTATAATATTGTAAGTCCTTTTGTGGGGGGAAAGAACTATCTTGGGTTAATGGTCTCTTTTAAGAACGAGATTGCTTTAGGATCTGATTACAGGTTTTAAAAAAAAGAGCAATTGGCTTTCAGTAAATGTGACCAAGTTGTCTGGGAGATTAAAAAAAAGGCAAAAAGGTTCACCATGCTTGTAATACATTTAACACTATTGACTTTTAAAACAGAATGTAGGTGTTGGGATTCATGCTCTTTGGTTTTGGTGTCATAAAATTCTTTTTGATTTAAAGCATGAATTTTGCAGCTTCATTCTTTCTGGGGTGTCGGATTCTTAAAAATAAAACACGTTATTGATCTTTAGTGAGGTGACAATAATATCACCAACAATATGCACATTTTCAGATCAAGTAGAATGCTTTATCATATGCCCATTAATCTTCCATGTTTCAGTACTACCAACATGTTAGCAGATTTATGATTCTGCTCATATATATTCAGAAAGCCTTCTTGTTTGATTGAAATGTTTATCGGGCAACAGCAGAAATAGAAGGGACTTTTATCATTCAAAAATGTAAATATTAAGAGGCTTGTTTTGTGATTCATTTTGATGCAAATATCGCAACTGGTTGAAGCTGTCACTGCTGCCTCACAGTGTCAGGGACCCAGGTTAATTGTGTGACTGTGTGGAATTTGCACATTCCCCCTGTGTCAGCATGGGTTTCCTCTGGGTGCTCCAGGTTCTTCCCATAGTCGAAAAATGTATGGGTTAGGTTGATTGACCATGCTAAATTGACCCCTAGTGCCAGGGGAACAGGTAAATACTTGTGGTTATGGGGATAGACCTGGGTGAGATTGTTGTTGGTACCAGCCTCCTTCTGCACTGTAGGGATTCTGTGACTGTCATTTGCTGAAAGCAGAGCAATCCTGCAACAAAGCATAATCATGGATGAAGCAGATAAACCCATTCTATTTCCCTGTGCTAGTATGGTCCAATGAGCAAATGTTATAGGTATCTGCATGTAGCTAGAGGTTTGTATTGCAGAGCTGTGCCATTAATCTTTTTATTCTCTTCCATTTTAATAGGAACCAACTGGAGCTCCTACTCCAAAACGACCACGGGGAAGACCAAAAGGAAGCAAAAACAAAGTTTCTGCTAAATCTGGAAGAGTAAGTACATGTAATCCATATCATTTTTTAAACTTGTATACCCTATCAAAGCATCATTAAAAATGATCATGTGTGACATTTTATCTCGTCTATCTTTCCTTGACTGTTAAATGATCAAATCATTCGCCATTGGCAAGTGGAAACCATTTCAGCCAAGATATTTTTAAAATGGAGAGTGGGAAAATATGGGTTGTTTCTGGGATGACAATGTGTAACTGTTAGAGAGCATTTGGGACTCAGCTATATCAATTATTGATGGAGGAACCAAATGTATTGCATCAAAATTTATAAAAATACAAAGCCAGAACGAAAAGTAAGATGTGAATGTTACAATGTAACCAATGGCAACATGCTGTGATAGTCAGTTGACCAGTTGACCTGGTAGAAAAAGGAAGCAGGTGAGGATGGAGAAGCACTTGTGGCTGAAGTGGTGTGTAAAGAAGAATCTGAATTAAACTTTTACTGTGGATTTACTTTGAAGTTGTTTTTTGTTTATTATTACTTGCTTTTGGAGGATTCTTACTGCTGAATGAACAGTGGGGAGGGCATAAAGAGAATGAGAAGAGATTATAAGCTCATTAAATAAAAGCAAACTATCGAGGATGATAGAAGTCTATATACAGCAGGCCTGGCAATATTTATGGAGAGAGAAACAGAATTGACATTTCTATTCGAATATAACTCTTCTTCACAACTGGAGATGTGACCATATACACTGAGTATTCCTGTTTTTAGACTTGTTAAACGATTGGGAAAGTATTTGGCAGCTGGAATATAAACGTGTGAATATGCAGAGTTATCCATTTTGGTAGAAAGATTGGAAATGCAGACTTTCTTTTAATGATGAAACTAGAAAATGTTGGTGCACCGAGGATTTGGGTGTCCATGAACACAAATTACAGAAAGTTGACATGCAAGTACAGCAAGCAATTAGGAAGGCAAATGAAATGTCAGCCTTTATTGCGAGAAGTTAGAACATGAGTAAGAAATTTTTACTGAGGTTATATAGGTGTTTAGCAAGATCATATTTAGAGTACTGTAATGATGCACTTTCAGAAACTTCATTAGTTATCGAAAAGGGATTTATCTGGTGATCTTCAAAAGCAGCAGCATGTTTGCAAATAGCTCTAAATTGCTCTGCCTGGGAGAACTCCTCCTCCTGGGGTGATTCCTCACCCTGAGTCCGTATTGGTCACGCAGGCCAGGTGACCCTGAATCTGCTGTGTTGCCCTTAAAGGGACAATTACCATATGTATGGTGTACAGTTGTGGTCTTCGTATCTAGTGAAGATTGTATTTGCTTTAAAAAGGATCACAGTATTGATTTCTGGAATGAGAGGGCTGTTCTACGGGTAGAGATTCAGTAAGATGTATCTATATTCTCTGCGGAAGCAGTTTTCCCCTAGCTGTAGAGACTACAACTGGTCTCAGAGTAAGGGTCAACTATTTAGGACTGAGATGAGCAAAGATTTCCCCATTCTGAAAATTGTGAATTATTGGAGCAAAGTGAATTCTCAGTCATTGAGTATATTCAGGATTGAAATTAACTAAGCTTTCAGGCAGTATGAGAACTGAGGAATATGGGGATAAGATGAGATAGTGAAATGGACACAGAAGTTGAACAGGGCAGTTTGGCCGATTCTAGCCCCTTTTTTTTAATTTGTTTTAATGACAGGCTAGTTATGATTTGAAGTTGCAGAGATCTGCAGATATGTTATTTGGTGTATGTACCTAATAGCAGATGTGTGTTTATTGAAACAAGTCAGATTACTCAATTTTGGACAGAAATGTCACTTTGTGCCTTAAAAGCATTTATGAACATTCTGTGGCTCATACGGTGTGTATATAAATTATCGTCGGAAATAGCTAGATCTAATGTATAGATGTGCAGAAGCTGTAGTCTCAATGTAAACCAATCTCACTTGTGCCCCTACTGCCCCAGTGTGACATTTGAGTTTCTTTTTCGTGACTGAGTATATTTTCTCCAGAATCTGGGCTGAAATTGTGCTCACTTCAGACCAGTTGTAGGCTTAGTTAATATATTGGTACCAATATCCTTCAGAAACAAAAGTAGAGGTCAGCCTGCTTTAGTAATGCACTGGATCATAGAATTCCTATAATGCAAAAGGAGGTCCATCGAGACTGCACCAACTCTCCAACAGAGCATCCTACCCAGGCCCTATCCTCATAACCCCACATATTTACCCCGCTAATCCCCCTAACCTACACATCTTGGAACACTAAGGGACAATTTAGCATGGCCAATCCACCCAACTTGCACGGTCTTTGGAGCATGAGAGGAAATCGGAGAACCCAGAGGAAATCCAAGCAGACGCAGGGAGAACGGGCAAACTCCACACACAAAATCATCCAAGGCCAGAATTAAATCCAGGTTCCTGGCACTGTGAGGCAGCAGTGCTTACCACTGTGCCATCCTGCTGTGCACCAGGATGCTTTAATATCATGATTTTCTTTTATTTTAATATCATGATTTTCTTTTATTTTAATATCATTTTCTTTTAATCTATCACCACACATGATCAGCCTGAAATCACCAGTAGTCCACCTTAATGCTATTTAGGTCAGATTACTCTCAACAAATACAAGTATGAAGAGAAAAGTTCTGCTGCTAAGTGTCTGTTTATCAGGTTTAGCGGACTCATCACGATAAGTGCACATATGTCATTTTCCTTTGCTGAAATCCTAATGATAACCCTGATATCAAGAGTAACTCAAATGAAATAAGTTATGTACAAATAGTTGCTTGATAGTACCAAACTTGAATATTGTTGAAAAAAGAGACACACTGTCGAAGCTTCTGATCTCATCAGAACAGAAGCAAGAATGTCAAATTTCAACAGCAGCAACAATTTATGCTACATGACAAAAGGATGCTGATTAGTTGGCAAGTCTACTCTCGTTAAGATGTTTTCATGGAGAATGAGCCAAAGAATTCCATGGAGAATTGTGGAATCACAGCTAACATTGTATTTACCAAAGCTTTCATTTTTTGGAACATTGAAGACTGGATGTATGTCAGAACATGGCGCAAGTCCTCATTGTCCAGGAACTTTCAACTTCTGATAGTCAATTCCTCTGCTACTTGGGACCTTAGTGAATATCACTGACTCTTAGCTAGAGTTGGAGATCATAGGCAGTTCTGTCATACTTACCCGAATAGTTACCTAACTCTTACTCTGGAAATGACCAGATCATTTATGCAGGCTCCCTGGCCAACTATTCCACCTGGCTCCCATATCTGATTGTTACCTCACCCGCACTGCCCCACTTACCTCACCCACCCCTATCCATCCTACCATTCAACTGCTCACCCATTTACCAACATTCAAACTGCACCTTTAAATTTACCATACGACAGTGTGTCACATCTTCCTTTCTACTCTGTTCTGAAGTGATGGAGCTCTCCAAGGGAACGTCGTGTTCCACATTTCTGGGAAAGTTGATCTTGGCATCGCAATCAGGGGAAAGTTTAAGCAGAGTGGCAATACAACAGTAATCCACTTCCTGAAAGATCTGCGCCATAATGCTCTTGAATTTTGCAAGCATGGGCTGGTTGAGTATTGTCAGTACCTTGCCTATTGCAAATAGCCAAAGATTATAAATAGAACTTTTAGTAATTAAATCATATGAATAGTAATGGTTGTGGTGCATTGTTAGGCTCTGTAATGGACTTATTCCTAGTGTTGGACATGATGAGGGATCATGTAGAAATGGATAGAATATGCATTTATTGTTCTGAGATGGTACTACACATTGAAAAGCAATGTGTTTGACTCTTAAAATGCGCTCTGAAATGACCTAGCAAGCCACGCAGTTCAAGGGCAATTAGGGATGGGAAACAAATGCTGGCCCATGTCCCATGAATTAGTATTTTAAAAAATGTTCTGATTGTATCAGAATAATTATGCTTCATAAACTTCATAATCATACTGTTAGCTGACCAATGCTTCAATGTCTCGGATAAAACTCTGTATTTTAATATACTGTACTGCAAAAACACAATTATGTTTATTAATGTAGAGTTTGAAGCAGAGGTTTCTTTGCCATGATGGAGAGTAGTTCGGTCACTTGGAACATTTGTCTCGATATCGAGAACAACCAGTTGCTGTAGAAAATGTTTTTTCTCCAACTCCCAGTTTTACATTTGTTATCTGTTACTGAAAACGGCTGATAACAAAAGGTAAAAATCAGTGTCCTCATTAAGATTTATAAAATGCTTTATTCTGTAAAGGTATAAATGTATAAGATATGGAAATGTAGAGAAGGACCGGGGAAACAATATGATACTATAACTCGAATAGCAGCTTCTTGCACAGTAAGTGTAAATGGACATTTGTTCAGCAACTATTGTCTGAAATGAGGAGGACAAGGAGGTTAAAAATTGTTTTGAACCTTGGTAACCATTCATTTTTGAAATGTCTTTACAGATAATTCAAAGTGTTCATACTGATATTCCATTTTATTTCTAACAGTTATTATCTTACCATCTTGAGCTTACGTCTAGAATCATAGAATCGCTACAGTGCAGAAGGAGGCCATTTGGTCCATCAAGGCTGCACCGACAACAATCCCACCTCGGCCCTATCCTGTAGCCCCACATATTTAACCTGCTAGTCTCACTGACACTAAGGGGTAATTTAGCATGGCCAATCAACCTAACCTATACATCTTTGGATTATGGGAGGAAACCGGAGTACCTGGAGGAAACCCACACAGGCACAAAAAGAGAATGTGCAAACTCCACGCAGACAGTTATCCGAGGCCGGAATCAAACCCGGGTTCCTGGGGCTGTGATGCAGCAGTGCTAACCACTCTACCACCGTGCCACCAAACCTACTTTATAGATATGAAAGTTTCCATTCAAAATTGGGAAAAATTACTTCTTTGCTTCAGCGTATGTAGGGAAAATTTGATAAAGGAGTGATTTTAGGGTAGTGATCAAATGAAGAGATTTGACCCAAGATGTAAATTTTTATCTTTTCAGACCCTGTTGTATTTGTTGTGTATTTTCAGTATTTTTCGTTCGAAATCTCTGTTAAAGGTAAAAACTGGATATGATGGCCCATTCTGGCAGTGAGTGATGAAGGAATGCTCCGTGCTATCCATTTCGCTGACAGTCATCTTCAAAGACTTTGTAGGCTTTGCAGTGTAGAGTTCTACTCAATGTGGCATCTTTTTCAGAGCAGCACCCTCTACAGGGGATCTGTAGTAACTGTGAGTGGTTAAGAAACATATTTAATCAAGATTGAAGAATCTTCACTGAGACAGGCCAAACCAGGAAGCATAAGACAGGAAATATGAATTAGATTTAAGTGAAATAAATATTGGGAAACATAGAGATAGGAGAGGCGGAAAAAAGTGAAAAGTAAATTAGGCTGTATCTAATTATTTTTTTCCTGAAGGAATGAGATTCAAAATGTGTAATTAAAAATAGAATTTCAGGGCCAGACAGGTTGTTCAGCAGTAATTATCACTTATCATGCTCTTTGAAAACTTCTCCCAAATGTACAAGTACTAATGTTAACAGCTACTTTTTTGTAAATACCTATTGGGCAATATAAGAAGTTGTTTTCATTTCACTGCTGAGCTTTTCAGTGTGGAGTGCAACATTTCATTCTATGGAGGAATGCGGGTATCTATTGGCAGCATCTTGTGTGTTTAGCTGCAGGTGAGAGGTTTACAATTTACCCCTGTTATGATGGTGATTGTAATCAGCCTACCATAACTTTTCTCACAAAATATGCCCCATTAGTAATAGATTGTGGGTGGGATCTTGAGCCTGCACCAAGATCATCGGCGGGTTGGCACTACCAACTCATCAGGCTAGCCTGTTCCGGGATGCAGTGCCAGGGGGTGGGCTCTACACGGAGCCTCATATGCGGCGATGATCAGGGGCGTGGACAGGTCGCGGGTGGAATTCATATGACTGGGTTGCCCTTTTTAAAGGACTATGCCACTGAAGCCAATTCCTGACTCTGAGAGTCCTCGCCTCGCCAGATTGCAAATCATGCCCGCTCTTTTGTTTTTGCAGTTAAAGTGACAAGATCTAGCGAGACAACTGGCCAGTTGAGCTGGAGAGTTCCACGCCTGTTTTCTCACCAGGACTGACATTCTCGTAAGATTCTGCCCTGTATTTCAATTCATTGAACTGAAATTTGAGGCAACATTTTCTGATTATCTTTCTATGTTTTTCTGTGAAGAAGCCTGATATCTTTCATGACAGCATGGCAAAGATTTGGAAGTTTACTTGTGTGTGCAAATCCATGCCCTGTCTTGCCCGGCATCAGGCATAAAAACACTGGCACGTTGCACCACGTATGCAAACACATACTTAAGGCAGCATTAGATGGATGGTAAAATTTAATGTTAATATATTTGACACATTTATTGTAATGTGAGGAATTGTGGGAGAGAAAACAAAAAATGTCAAATTGGGAAATGCTAAATTGCCCCTTAGTGTCGAAAGATGTGTAGGTTAGGTGGATTAGCCATGGTAAGGTGGCAGAGGGGAAGTGAGGAAGAATGAAGTTTTTCCTGTTCTTCTCCCTGGTGCTAAACTGCCACCTCACATTTAAAAAAAGGGTTCTGGAGAAATGACTACACACAAGCTTGGGCACAGCAAACAGAAAATGCTGGAAAAACACAGCAACCCAGGGAACAGGACAGAGAGGAAATGGGGACAACAGTGGGATTTACCCAACAACTTGTGTGATTTGCTGTGACAGAAGGCAGCTCGCCATTGGCTGGTGGTGGTTCTTCTGGCCTTCTGGTTACAGGGAAAGGGCAAAGGGGAGGGCCTGGGTGGCAAGACCTGGCCTGTGGAGTTGGAGAATTCCACGCCAGTTTCCTCACCAGAATTGACTCTTTGCCAAATTCTCGTAAGATTCCGCCTTGCTCTTTTGGAGAGTCAATGCAGACTCGATGGACCAATGGCTTCTTTCTGCACTGTAGGGAGTCTATGGCTCTATATCTTGCATTTGTAGATGATAACAAATGAGAACCATGAAAACTGCAGCTGTCATAAAAGCTGCACAGAGTGCAGTTTGATAAGCAGCACTAAGTTCCCTTCAAAGGTCACATTCTAACTGCAGACATTTCCTGAATGCAGTGTAAAAACTGATCTTGGTTTAAATAATGTGCACAGTACCTTTGGTTTGTCACTCTATTCTTGACTTGTAAACCAAAAACATGTCATAAGAAACTTTAGAATTTCTTTCATGGCTAAGCATTGCCTGGGGTCCTCACTGAAAAAAAACAACTCTGCTGTAAAACCACAATACAGCAGAATAATTCTTCCCTAGACATTTGAACTTTAGATAATTACATGCATCTGTGTAATATGTACAAGGAGGTGAAATTCTTTATGCACATGTGCAAGCACACGGGAAACCACAGAAGGATTCTACCCATTCCAGACTGAAGGAATTGCTATATGTTGATTTATCATTCTTGGTATCTTTGCATAAGATTGCCTGAGTACAATCAATGGGCAAATATTAAACTCGAGACTGGATGCTGCAGTGGGTTATTTTATGATTCCTGTTGTTTATATAACCTTATTTGCATCTTGCTCTAACTGCTGGGATGCAAGTCTTCTCTCTCTGCCAGCTGTAAGGGGGTTGTGAAAGAAGTTTGGAAATTTCAACTCAGAAACTGGAGCATTGAGATCCATTACACAGAATGGATTCATTGCCAAAGCTACTTCAAGGTGGCATGTCTAGTGTGGGCAAAGGCAGGAGAGAATTCCATTGATACTGGAAGATTTGCTAATCTAAAATTGGGATTTAAACAATTTTTATTGAGCCAACATGGGGAACCAACCATAATTGAATTCAGTGTTGAATTTCATTGAATCATAGAACCCTACAGTGCAGAAAGAGGTCGTTCGGCCCATCGAGTCTGCACTGACCACAATCCTACCCAGGCCCTAACCCCCATATTCAAAAGCAGAATTTCTGTTGTTCCGTCTTGTCTTGCATGGGGTTCTGTGGATATGGCTTGAGTGGGATTGTGGTCAGTGCAGATTCAATGGGTCAAATGGCCTCCTTCTGCATTGCAGGATTCTATGATTGTCAACACAATCCCTCACTTCAAAAGGCATAAACAAATTGTCAAAGTAGAATGAACTTGGCAATTACTTTAAGTTTTATTTTCCTTTTTCGTTTTATTAGTCCCATTGGTCAACAAAGTTGTATTAAGACTTACAATTTGAGAAATAGCGAATTTAATCTGCCAGTAGTAATTCTAGCACCTCGGCATTTTCAGCTATTGGGTTGACAGAGAATGGGGAAAATACAACAAAACAACTGTAAAATAGTAATTGCGAAATACTGCGGATGCTGGAAATCTGAAATAAAAGCAGGAAATGCTGGAAATACTCAACAGGTCCGGCAGCCTTTGTGGAGAGAGAAAGACGGGAGGGGGTGGGGCGCAATTTTGATCCCACACTCTGTGTGTGCGGGAATGTTGGCGTGTGCTTAAAATCTGGAGAGTGCGATTTGCACCAGCAAGTTCCTGAGTTCAGATCTTTTTGGCCCTTGCCCTTGGGGTTGTGTGAAACTCATCGCAGGACCTCAGAAACTTCATTTTAATTCATTAACATGTCATAATGAGTCCTCTCTTAGTGACCTGCCCCCACACTGGATGTTCGGCAGGCAACGGCACGCTCTCATGCTGGTGCCATTTACATAAGATTCACCCAGACGTGAACCTGCCATTGGGGCCTCCCTGGGGTCATAAAGATAAACATAGCCCCTGGGGAAATCGTTGAATCATACAGCGTAGAAGAGGTCCTTTGGACCATTGGGTCCACACTGATACATCAGAAACACCTGAATTCCCATCTAAATCCATCTGCTGGCACTTGGCCCATTGCCCAGAATGCTTATCCAGATATCTTTGAAGAATGTGAGGCAACCTGCCTCCACCACCCTCCCTGGTAGCGCTTTCCAGACCATCACCAGTCACTTTCCTCATATCCTCCCTGAAGGAGAATGACATGCCTGGACAATGGCCTTGCAATGCCCCCCTTGCACTTCTCCTTTGGCACTGCCAGATTAGCACCATGCCAACCTGGTAGTGCCAACCCATGTCAAATGGCAGGCCCCAGTGAGACGCTCAAGGAGGGGGGTGGGGAGGATTCATTTAGGTGTAACGGTGGTCGGGACCGGATGGAGGAGCAGAGAATGCTGGTGATGGCTGTTGAAGAAGGGAGTTAGTGCTGGCTCACACTGTAGGCAGAAGAAGGAGGGAATGTGCTGATGATTGAGGAAGGGGCAAGGTGCTGATGATTGGGGGTATGAGGGGGAGAAAAGGCCAATGATTGGGGGGAGGAGGGTAGCAAAATACCAACTCCAATTGGGTGTGATGAAGTGGGCCCTAAGACCTCCCTGCTGGGCTGGGGCAGATTTACTCATGTTCCGATTAGATCATGACGGCACCCTGATCTCAGAGCAGTGGGCCCAACCCCGGGTTTGATGGCGTGAAACTCATCCCCTTGAGATTTTTTGGCAGCGTGCCTTAAGTTCTGGAAAGAAATCCAACCAGTTTCTCTGGAGATAAACACATGGGTTTTTCCCGCTGGAAGCAACACTGCAATTTTTTAGTAAAATTTTGAAAAAGCATCAGACAAACTCGAAATTTTAACTCTTGTTTCTCTCTCTGCAAATGCTGCCAGATGCACTGAGAGTTTCGAGCCTATCCTGTTTTTCTTTACATTAGAAAGAAGTAGTTGCTAATCTGCCTTTTAGGAGATGGGCAAAGTGCATTAGTAGCATGTGCTTATATAAGAAACCGATGATTCTAAATCCCTGGATGTTATCTAGAACAGGCTTGGAATTTGTAACAGTGCTATCTTAAGATGCATATCCAAAAGTGACTGCAAAAATGTAGCCTCAGTGTACAGTGCTGAGCTTTTAGTTGTATCTGTTTAACACAGGCCATAATACTTGCTGATTTTTCAATCTCATTAATTGTGCAAAATGAACGTGTTTATTTTGATCAACCAATTTAATTCATTGCAGCTAAAAGTTTTAACTTTATTTTGTTTAAAGTATTTACAACAGAGTGTAGGCAGTATCAGGAAATGTGGAGTAAAATTTTGTGTTGACTGGGCGGATGGGCGCGTGCCCGACCCGGAAAACTGCTTCACGTGTGGTAATATCGGGTGTGCGCCCTGACGGCATCGCACATTCGATATCTCGGTCAGCGGGTGCAGGCACAGATCAGCAGCGTGCCTGCCAATAATAATGGAGACAGTTAAGAGAACTAGAAATCATAGAATCTCTATAGAGCAGAAGGAGGACATTTAGCCCATCGAGTCTGCACGGACAACAATCCCACTCCAGGCCCTATCCCCGCAACCCCACCTATTTACCCCTATTTATCCCTCTAATCTACACATCTCGGGATACTATGGGCAATTTAGCGTGGTCAATCAACCTAACCCTCACATTTTTGAATTAAAATCCCGACTGCTGAGAATCTAATGTTGCCCATCTGATTCTCAATTTCCAATTTTGTGAGTGGACACTCAGTGCTAGTGAGTCTGAAGGCCAGTCACTGGCCCTAAATCTTCCTGCCTTTAGGTTGTTCCAGGGTAGTATGAGTGATATTTATGAAGCCTGTCAGTCAGTTGCACTCAGCTGTGTGAAGCTGGTCATTGATACCATTTGATTTGATTTGATTTATTATTATTAGCATACAGTGAAAAGTATTGTTTCTTTCTTGCTATACAGACAAAGCATACTATTCATAGAGAAGGAAAGGGGAGTGCAGAGTGTAGTGTTACAGTCATAGCGAGGATGTAGAGAAAGATCAGCTTAATGCGAGATAGGTCCATTCAAATGTCTGATGGCAGCAGAGAAGAAGGTGTTCTTGATCAGACCCTAATACTCTGACCAGGCATGTGAGAATTGTCATTCATTTCAGGACGGACCAGGTCAGCTAGGTTGCAAGAGGATTGGTTCCCCTGCATTCAGTATGCCGTTGATTGCACCCACGTGACCATCAAGGTGCCAGTTAGCCAGCCGGTTGCCTTTGCGAACAGGAAACGGTTTTCACTCAATGAACGTACGGATTGTGTGTGTGACCAGAAGACCCCGATTCAGCCGGTCTGTGAAAGGTATCCGGGCAGCTCGCATGATGCATACATTCTTTGCCACTCGCAGGTGCCCAGGCTTTTTGCTGCTTCAGCTCACTTCGATGACTGGTTGATTGGCGGCAAGGATTATCCACTGAAAAGGTAGCTGATGATGCCTGTCAGTCATCTGAGGACAGATGCTGAGGATGCTCAGATGCACATGTAGCCACAGGGCAGTGCTGGAGAGGACCAATGGGTTGCTGAAGATAAACTTCAGATGCTTCAAACAATCTGGGGATGCCCTGCGGTATCTGCCTAAGTGAGTGTCACTCACAGTAGTTGTCTGTTGTGCTGTTCACAGTCTCTCCGGGAGGAAATTCTTGAAGAGCAAGATGGTCATGCTGCGAAATCTGCCTCATACATGGTGCCAATGAAGCCTCAGATTCTGATGCCGGGCAGCCAGAGGGTGAGGATGATGAGAATGCCATCAGGAATCTACAGTAGGCAGGGATACCAGGGACACCTTGATTCAGGGGATTTTCAGATAGGCTGGCATGCCCTGCCTTCCTGCATCACCAGTTGGCACCACCTCAATCCGAAACACATAACTCTCATCCATTTTAGCAACCTGTTCCAATCCAAATAAAGTTTTTCACCCCGGACATCTCTCAAAAGGCAGCTTTGAGGCTGATACCAATGTAGCTCACAGGACATTTCTGGCTTGAGTGCAGGAAGTTACTTAAGGTGAGAAAATTAACTGAAACAAATCAAAGTAAATCCATCCAGATCATGAGCATAATTCTTCAAATGAAAAGAAAACAATAGCACTCAGTGTGGAAAAATGTTTGTGGATAGTATGTCTTGAGTTTTTGTTTGTGGGTGCTTTGTCTAGGTACCTCCCACCCTCCCCTCGCTGACAGTAGCATTTGAGGCAGGTTGATGATCTCCTTGCCCTATATGTACAAGTGACCTTGGTTGTCGTTCGCCGGTCAGTACGGCCTGAGCAGGTACTACCTAGGGAGTTTGCTCAGCAACATTGCATGGCAATTCTCAGTCACTGTGGACTCGGTGGATGGAGCAGTGACTGGCAGAAGACGGAGGAGCTGGTGCCCTCGTCTGGGGCTCCGTAAGAAGATTCCACAGAGGGGACAGCCACCTCGACCATCATTCTGAGGTGAGTCCTCACCTTCTTCTCACCAATAAAGGATGGGCAAGCATCGGTGACAAGGGTTGGTGACTCTTTCTTCTGCACAGGCATTGACCTCTTGAGCTCAGTGCCTATGAGAGGGCTTGCAGGTGTGAGCACAACCCCAGTGTTGGGACATTGTGCTTATGGAGCTGCCTCTCCATGAGAGCCGCTACTCTTTCAATGGACGAGGCTGTGTGCTCGGAGCTCAGGGTCATCCCAGCGCTCATGTCCCCCATGGAATGCAAAGCCTCCGCAATCTCTGTGAGATCCCCCATACATTCTGCTGGACATCCAATATTTGCTGCCTTTATGGGCAACTCCGAATACTTATCGTCTTCCCCGGACTCAGCATGGTGGTTATCTCCAGCAGTCCTCTGACTGCTGGCACACTGAGCACTCCCTGCCTCCACCATCTACCCCACTGAGCATGATGTGCCCTCACTGCTGTGTCCTAACAATCCATCCAACACAGTCATAACCACGAACATGCCAATATCTGTGCTGATCCTTGGTACTGAGGGATGGTATGTTGTCTATGCATTCCCCGATGTCTTGGGTCGGTCTCCTGGCTGGCATCTGAGTGATGAAAACAAAGGGTGAGATACGTGCCTTGTATCACAAATTAACTGCATAACTGAGGTCATTCTGATAGACAAATCACTCAGTCATCACTTCCAGCCTTATTCTGTCAGGCTTCACCCATTGGTCTCTCTGCTTCCTCTCCATGACCTGATCATCTGCTCATGGCTGGTGAGAATCGCCCAGGTTTGGCACCAGTGGCGGATCCCTCATAATTGTTGTGACTTCACTTCTCCTGCAAGTAAGTGCAGAGTTCCATTACCCTCACCACTAATGGCCATAATATGCTGCATTCCCCAATTCAAAACACCCCCCTCTCTGAGAGGGTTGAGAATGTTGCCACTGCTTTGGACACCTAACCTTTTGATAGACGAGAGGCTGTTGAATCATCTCTCCAGCCTTGGGGCGCACTGGCACATGTGTGCTCCGAGACATCCTGAAATCCACATACTGGAGCGGCACAGTGGTGAGCACTGCTGCCTCACAGCAGCAGGAATCCGTGTTCGAATCCCGAGTTGGGTCACTGTCTCTGTGGAGTTTGCACATTCTTCCCATGTCTGCATGGGTTTCCTCTGCGTGCTCTGACTTCGTCCCACAACCAGAAAGATGTGCGGGTTAGGTGCATTGGCCATGTTAAATTCACCCTCCGTGTATCCAAACAGGTGCCAGAGTGTGACAACTAGGAGATTTTCACAGTAACTTCATTGCAGCGTTAATGTAAGCCTACTTGTGACCAATAAATAAATAAACTTTAAATTGTTCATAACTATGGATGGGCAGCCTCCTCAGTGCCCCATACAGCACGGTGCCCACTCAGTGCCCACCCATGCTGAGTACAGAAGGTCATTGAGCCTTTTCATTGGAATTCAGAAGAATGAGGGGAGGTCTTATAGAAACATATAAGATTATGAAGAGAATAGATAAGATAGAAACAGGGAAGATGTTTCCACTGGCAGGTGAAACTTGAACCAGGGAGCAGATTTAAGACTGAGTTGAGGAGAAACTTCTTCACACAAAGGGTTGTGACTCTGTGGAATTCCCTGCCCAGTAAAGCGGTTGAAGCTACTTGATTGAATGTTTTTAAGGCAAGGATAGAAGAGTTATGATGAGGGGCAGGTGAGTGGAGCTGACCCCACAAAAAGATCAGCCATGATCTTATTGAACAGCGGAGCAGGCTCGAGGGGCCGTGTGACCTACTTCTGCACCTAGTTTTTTTTCCAGCACTGGATCCAGGTTTGTCAGACAAGGTCATGGCCAATGACCTGTGCAGCCACCTTGTTTCAGGCCTTCTTGATGAGATGTGGTGGCCTCCTCCTTCTATCCGTTGGCATTTGGATACCCCTCCTCTCTGTTATAGTCCGCACCAGGGCTTTGAGGCAGTCATCAGGGAAATGGGGCACTTGTTGGACACCGGGGCACCTCTGCCTCCTGCTGTGGCTTCCTGCAGTAGCCATGGATTCATCAGCAGCCTGTGGATGCCGCTATTAAAGTTCGCGGGGGGACCTCACTGGACATGAGGTGAACCCGCTCACTTATAGTAGAGTGGCAGCTGTGTAATTGTGGGTTTTATGACAGTAAGGTGGACCGGGGTTCGTAGTTGCTTCTGGTTCTGCATGCTTAGCGTGAAGTTCTGCCCATCCATTTCACGTTGGACTCGAGCCTACGACACAAAACTAAAAGCTGCTCGTTGTACAAAATTGCAGTGATAGCCGAGAGATGAAGGGTGGGGGATGGAAGCTTGCAATGCTGTTGAAATTAAGGTAACATTTTAGGGTTGAGCCACATTTGACCTGAGTGCCCAGGGCTGTAACTTTGTGGAAGGAAGCCTTGTCTTCTGAGATTCAGAAAGAACTCATTCTCTGTTTACGTTTAAATTAACAGGAAGTTGTAAACTGATCATGGTTGCTGAAGATTCTTTTAAAGAGCAGTTTCTGCCAATCTAAAGGAGTAATGTTAATCAATAATATGTGGGTGTGTTTTTATAGTCCAGTTAAATACATTTAAAACACCACGCACACTCACAACTGGAACAGTGAGTCATTGAATGTTTCCCAGGAAATGATACAATACCTTAAACAGCTTCCTTTTGTTTGCAATGAATTCATTGTAGCTCCCATACCTGATAATGTGAGTGCATTAAGATCCATCTTGCATAGTGGAGTTTGCAGACGTATCAGTTTAATGACCAGCTTTTTAACCGCAATCACTGCTGTAACATACTTTATATGATTTCTTTTCACCATTTACCTCAATGTTTTGTGCAATTGATCTTTCCTTTACTGATTTAGAAGTCCCTTTTGTTATGAGAAAAATACACTCTGCATCCATCATTCCTAATTACTACCTTGCAATGTTTAACAAACAAGAACAAAACTGATCCTAATGCTATAATTGATACTTTATTTTTCACAGTAACTTCATTGCAGTGTTAATGTAAGCCTACTTAAAACACTAGTAAGTAGACTTAAAACTTAATTGTGACTTCAGTAAGGAATTGTTCAATAGAAAGCATTCCATATCTTGGGCCAGATGTTATGTTCCCTCCTGCCAGTGGGATGTTACAGTTCCAGTGAAGGGTTATTTAAATGCCTCTGCTACATCCACCAGACATACTTTGGTGGGGCCACAAAATCCTGGCTGTAGCTTTTTTGTAGGAATTGCATGAATTTTTTCTACATTTGAAAGGAGCTTTTAAGTGATATTTTTAATTTAATTGATCTTTCCAATCTAATGGTAAGCCTATGGACAATGATATTATAACTTCCATCTGTTAGAGCCACAGAAAAGTTACAGCACAGAAGGAGGCCATTCAGGACATCTTGTCCATGTCAGCCTGCGGACAACCAGGTGCCCTTTCTAATCCCATCTATCTGCAACTGGCTCATACCCTTGTAGCTTAGGGCACTTAAGGTGCCGACTCGGATAGAATTTAGGATCTCTGCCTCCACCACCAACTCGGGCTGCAAATTTCAGACACCCACCACCCTTTGCGTAAAAAAATGTTCTTCTTCATGTCCCCTTTACATCTACTGCCACTTATGAGCTGTTGTATAAACTTATAATCTGTAATGGTCGATTATGATGTACATAGTATAGGAATCGACTTTTCCTTTTCACTTCTTGTGCCATCCTATGGAAATATAAGAAACAACTTTGGTGTTTTTTACAGTTAATTGGAAAGGACCCAATAGATTGGATCTATGAATGGAAATGTTGGATAAGCAGTTACTGTTGTTTTGTATCAGATCATCTGTAATGCTTCGGCTGTGTGTAATATCTGCAAACGTTTTGAATTTAACTGATTCTATTTACAACATAAAATCATGGATACATAACCCACAGAATGGGCAGAATTTAGTGTGGTGATGTGGTTTTTTTTGTCAACTGGCTGGACAGCTAGTGAGAACCCACGTTGTCCTTCCTTGGCAAGGCCCGTTGCATTAAGTGCCAATCAGGCCCTGAAATGGCAGTGGCCAGTCTTCCCCCTGGATCAAGGACCCTGAGGGTCCTACCTATCTGGCCAATTACAAGGTCTTTCCAACTTGGCCTCTGGTATATCGTATTTCTCACTTCCCACTCTCACTACGCTTTACCCTCAAGTTACTTTCACTGGCAACCATATATATATTCCTTCTGAAATTATTAGATAGATTCAACACCCAAACCTCTGTGGATCCTCCATATCTAGGCTCACAAAAGTCTCGATGGCACAGAACCCCCAAAGGGTTACTTGTTGCAAACCTTTAAAAATCCTGGTTGGCTCTGCCAGAACTGAACCAGCTTGTCCAATCCACAGTCCCTGCTTTCCCAGTCCTCAGTTGTCTTTTTTTAACCTGGTAACACAGTCTCTGCTCTATTCTTGGTGTCATCTGGCTGCTTCTTCATCAGGAATAGTTATGAACTTGAAGCTCTGAGGTCAGCTGTAATTCAATCTCCCAGTTAGCTTTCTGTTTATACTTTTGTTTTAACTTTCATCCTCATAGCACCATCAGGTCAAATGGGCATTTCTTGCAATGAAAAACATTTGCTAAGAAGTCCAAATACATTCCTTTCAGAATACTCCCAGTTTCCATTTGGATTAAAGGGTCACTCCCAAAAGAAACCACAGGTTTTTCCCCAAAGCGCAAGAGTCAGTACACAGGGATTATATGAATGCATGCAGCAATTGTATTTGTATTGTTTGGGATTAACTGGGAACCTGTGAGGTGACCTTAATTCAGTTTGGTGGAATTGTATGGAACTTGCCTGTAATTAATGCCCCTGCACAAATCCAGTGTAGAATACATGCACTTCAGGCTCCTTTTCATCTCTTTTTTTCCCCTACCTATCCTGCACAAATATATTCAAAACTAAATGCGTATTCTCTGGTAACATCACATAACACTTGTGACAGAATTGCTTCAGGATTATTATGTCTCCAATTTTGATGTCAATGTACAGATTAGCGAGGGTAAGGTTGCCCAGCCTTAATGCCATTATCCAAGAGTAAGGACTAACTACTATCATTAAACTAATCATTCAAATCACTCCATATAATTCTCTAATTCTGCTTTTGACTGTCATTGATATTTTGGTGTAGACTTCTTAAAATACAATTAACAGCATAATAATCCAATTAAGATTGAACTGTTATGAGGGAATTTTCTGAAAGGCAATATTTTAATTTTCAAAAAAATACTTGAAGAGGTTTGCTTTGCTTTGAACTTGCCTGCCTCTTCGCCCTGTGCCTAGGGATCTAACTTCAGTATCAGTCTTCAAGCTTGTCTCTCAGAATGGAACATTTCCAGCTCCAGCAGCACATTCCATAATGGGACTAGTGGAAGAATCATGGAATTCTTACAGATGCAGCAAGTCTTGATGTATTACACTGATAGACAAACTGTTCTCACATTAATCTGCAGTGGGGCCTCAGTAAATACCAGAAACAGAGGCCGCAATACTGGCTCACACCGCTCCATGGGCTGAGTGAGCCGGTAAAGTCGCACAAGAGCTGAGAAATTGGGATCGTGCCCGATTTCTCAGCTCTTGCGATCTTACTGGCACCGGATTTCCAGCGCAGCCAGCCTCTCGCCTATTTCCAGTGAGAGGTTGAATATATTATTTAAATTTATTATGAAAGTGTTTTCCAGATGATTGGCAAACCCGGCACTCAATCACCTGGGCTCACTTGGCTTTATGGCCTCGCCGGGAGACGTTCTCTCTGGCAAGGAAAAGACCTTCTCCCCATGAACAGGATACAGTCGTGTTTGCCCTTGCTGATAGAATCAGAGGCCGTTAAGGCTCGTTGGGAAGGCTGAGGGCAAGGTGGGGGGGGGGCTTCTCCTTTGCTTGGCAGTGCCAACCTGGCACCATGGCCCTGGCACATTGGCAATACCCACCAAACAGTACCAAGAGGGCGGAACCTGAATGAGACAGGGACTGGAGGGGTCGGGCCAGGTCAGGTGGTCCGATTTGGTGGGGGGGGCTGGTGGGCTCTGTATTCTGCCTGCGATTATCTGTCTGTGCGGCATGATCTGTCTGTGTGGCAGGGGCTATATTTTTGGGCAGTGAGGGGCTTGCTATCAGCCATAGGCCCCCGTGATTGCAGGAGGTGGGGACCGGGTTGAGGCTGCCTGCAAAAGCAGAGGCCTGATATCTCTCTCTTTCTGTGTCAGGCCTCTGTTGTTGAAGTGTGCAGACACAGGGGCCTGTACCTCTGCTGGTTGATCAGACTAGCTGGTGAATTAAGCCCTGTCCACTGCCTGTAATAGGTAGAAACAGTCTAACCCATTTTGTTAAGCACTATGTGCATAAGATTGGGAGTAAACACTTGCCTAAAAAATGGATCTGCAGTCTCCCATTTTTGCACTATATGAACCTTAGAATTTTTCTCGTAAAATTCCATCCAGAGACCTAATCTGGACTACACACAAAATCAATTAGTTTTTTTAAAAAAATTGAGTAAGATACGTCAAGTTATGTTACTTCGAGAATGGACAAGACTACCTATGTGAAAAATGCCACATTCAGCATCGGGGATCAAGCACCATAATTTGCCATCATGAATCCTAGAAACCTAAAAAAAATTTTTTGATCTGACCTGCATGGTAAGATGTTTGCGTTATTATGAATTTTCCTAACTCGGCTATGATGCTGGATACTTTCACATTACTTTACTTTAAACCTCAAAAGTAACTCAAAAGTGAGCATCCATGAGGTGCGAAGGGCCATTGGCAGAATTGTACTTGACCACAATCTGTAACCTCATGGCGTGGCATATCCCCCACTCTACCATTACCACCAAGCCAGAGAATCAACCCTGGTTCAATGAGGACTGCAGGAAAGCACTAGGCAAACCTTCAAGTGTAATGTCTATCTGGTGAAGCTATCAGCAGGACTACTTGTGTGCCGAACACTGGAAGCAGTACGTGATAGACAGAGCTAAATGATCCCACAACCAACTGGTCAGATCTAAGCTCTGCAGTCCTGACATAAGGGCAGCATGATGGTACAGTAGTTAGCACTGCTGCCTCACAGTGTCAGGAACCCGAGTTCGATTCCCGACTTTGGTCACTGTCTGTGAGGAGTCTGCATGTTCTCCTCATGTCTGCATGGGTTTCCTCTGGGTGCTTCAGTTTCCTTCCACAGTCCGAAAGACATGCTGGTTAGGTGCATTGGCTGTGCTAAATTCTCCCTCAGTGTACACTGAACAGTCGCCGGAGTGGGGCAACTAGGAGATTTTCACAGTAACTTCATTGCAGTGTTAATATGAGCCTACTTGTGACACTAATAAATAAAACTTTAAAAAAATCCAGTAGTTAATGGCGGTGAACAATTAAGCAATTAACTGGGGAAGGAGGCTTGACAAATATCTTCATCCTTAATGATGGAGAAGCCCAGCAAAAGATAAGGCTGAAGCATTCGCAACAATCTTCAGCCAGAAGTGGCGAGTGGATGATTCACCTCCTGCGGAGGTTCCCAGCATCACAGATGTCAGTTTCAGCTGATTCGATTCATTCTACATGATACCAAGAAATGCCTGAAGGCACTGGAAGCTGCAAAGACTAAGGGCACTGATAATATTCTGGCAATAATACTAAAGACTTGTGCCCCAGAACATGTTGTGCCCCTAGCCAAGCTGTTCCAGACCAGCTACAACACTGTCATCTGCCTGACAATGTGGAAAACTGCCCACATATGTCCTAACCACAAAAAGTAGGACAAATCCAACCCAGCCATTTGGTGGTCATGGGGTGGCACAGTGGCACAGGGCTAGCAAGCTACTCAAAGCTTCAGCGACCTGGGTTCGATTCCTGGCCTGGGTCACCATCTGTGTGCAGTTTGCATGCCCTCCTCGTGTCTGCGTGGGTTTCCTCTGGGTGCTTCAGTTTCCTTCTATAGTCCAAAGTTGTGCAGGATAGGTTGATTGACTATGCTAAATTACTCCTTAGTGTCCTGGGATGTGTAGGTTAAAGGGATTAGCAAGTAAATGTATGGGGTTACTGGGGTAGGGCCTAGGTGGGATTGTTGTTGGTGCAGACTCGATGGGCTGAATGGCCTCCTTCTGCACTGTAGGGTTTTTAATGATTCTATTCTATGATTCAGTCTACTATTGATCATTAGTAAAGTGATGGAAGGTGTTGTTGACAATGCAGTCTTGCGGTACTACACAGAAATAACCTGCTCACTGCTGTTGCTTTTGGATTTCATGATATAGAGATGCCGGCATTGGACTGGGGTGAACACAGTAAGAAGTCTCAACACCAGGTTAAAGTCCAACCAGTTTATTTGATAGTAATCTCACAAGCTTTCGGAAACGCTATTCCTTCGTCAGGTGTGTGGAAGGTTCTGATCAGAGAAGGGCATATAAAGACACACACAGTTTACAGAATACTGCTTAGAATGCAAGTCTTTACAGCTAACCTGCTATTCAAGTCTTAAAGATGCAGACAATGTGAGTGGAGATAGCATTAGACATAGGTTAAAGAGATGTGTATTGTCTCCAGACAGAACAATAAGAGAGATGTTGCAAGCCCAGGCAAGTCATTGGGGTTACAGATAGTGCGACATGAACCCAAGATCCTGGTTGAGGCCGTCCACATGTGTGTGGAACTTGGTTATCAGTCTCTGCTCAGCGACTCTGCGCTGTTGTGTGTCGTGAAGGCCGCCTTGGAGAATGCTTACCCGAAGATCAGAGGCCAAATGCCTATGACCACTGACGTGTTCACCGACAGGAAGGGAACAGTCTTGCCAACAGGGGAAACCCACGCAGACACGAGGAGAATGTGCAAATTCCACACAGACCTCTACCACACAACAGGATAGGGGCAGCAGATGCATGGGAACACCATTACCAGCAAGTTCCCCTTCAAGCCACACACCACCCTAACTTGGAAATATATCTCTGTTCCTTTGCTGTTGCCAGGTCAAACTTTTGGAACTCCTAATCCAACAGCAGTGTAGGTGTACATATAGCACATGGACTGCAGCAAGTCAAGTACAGTAAAAAGTCTGACAACACCAGGTTTTAGTCCAACCGATTTATTTGATAATACTCACAAGCTTTCGAGGTTTCCCTCTCCGTCAGGTGAATGGAGAGTTCTGGCCTCAGACAGAGCATATAAAGCACAGACATTTTAGAGATTACTGATTAGAATGCGAATCCTTACGCCTAACCTGCTGTTCAAGACCTGAAGTGGCTGACAATGTGAGTGGAAGGAGCACTGATCACAGGTTACAGAGATGTGTATTGTCTCCAGACAGTACAGTAAGTGAGGTTTTGCAAACCCAGGCAAGTCACGGGGGTTACAGATAGTGCGACATGAACCCAAGATCCCTGTTGAGACCGTCCTCATGTGTGCGGAACTTGGCTATCAGTCTCTGTTCAGCGACTCTGCGCTGTCGTGTGTCGTGAAGGCTGCCTTGGAGAATGCTTACCTGAAGGTCAGAGGCTGAATGCTTGTGACCACTGAAGTGTTCGCCAACAGGAAGGGAACAGTCTTGCCTGGTGATTGTCGAGCGATGTTCATTCATCCGTTGTCGTAGCGTTTGCATGGTCTCCCCAATGTACCATGCTTTGGGACATCCTTTCTTGCAACGTATCAGGTAGACAATGTTGGCCGAGTTGCAAGAGTATTTACCATGTACCTGGTGGATGGTATTCTCACGTGTGATGATGGTATCCATGTCGATGATCCGGCATGTCTTGCAGAGGTTGCTGATATGTTGCAAGAAAGGATGTCCCAAAGCATGGTACATTGGGGAGACCATGCAGACGCTACGACAATGGATGAATGAACATCGCTCGACAATCACCAGGCAAGACTGTTCCCTTCCTGTTGGCGAACACTTCAGTGGTCACAAGCATTCAGCCTCTGACCTTCGGGTAAGCATTCTCCAAGGCGGCCTTCACGACACACGACAGCGCAGAGTCGCTGAACAGAGACTGATAGCCAAGTTCCGCACACATGAGGACGGTCTCAACAGGGATCTTGGGTTCATGTCGCACTATCTGTAACCCCCGTGACTTGCCTGGGTTTGCAAAACCTCACTTACTGTACTGTCTGGAGACAATACACATCTCTGTAACCTGTGATCAGTGCTCCTTCCACTCACATTGTCAGCCACTTCAGGTCTTGAACAGCAGGTTAGGTGTAAGGATTCGCATTCTAATCAGTAATCTCTAAACTGTCTGTGCTTTATATGCTCTGTCTGAGGCCAGAACTCTCCATTCACCTGACAAAGAGGGAAACCTCAAAAGCTTGTGAGTATTATCAAATAAATCGGTTGGACTAAAACCTGGTGTTGTCAGACTTTTTACTGTGTTTACGCCAGTCCAACGCCGGCATACCCACAGCAAGTCAAGTAGTCAGCTCACCATCGCCTTCTCAAGGGAAATTAGGGGTGGTCAATAAATGCAGGCCCAGCCAGCAATATTCACATCACATGAGCAAATAAAAAAAACTCCATTTTAAACTGACTACAGATTTTGACATCTTGAAGTATAAATCATTTGATCTAGAACAACCTTGCAATATTGTAGATGAATAAATATGGACCATTGTGTTACAGGCACAAATTTAGAATGAAGTTGGGGAATCGGTTCCATGTATTTGGTTAAAAGTGGGATCCAGCAGCAGGAGAGGGCCTGACAGTCTCAGTCATTAACTCCAGGACTCAGCAGTCAGATCGCACCTTTTCTCCAGGAAATATTGACCGAGTCCTTGAAGCTCTGAAAGCATGTTTACATTTTTGTGACTCGATAATGCAAGATAGTTTGGGTCTTAATTATACTAAAGAGCGTAATCAGTAGGGAGAGGGTGAGGGGGTGGGTGTGTGGGGTTGGTGGATGTGTGGGGAGTGGGGAACAGAAATTTGTCTCGCACCTATAACAGCGGCACATCAGCGGAGCAGCTGTTCTTGACTCCCAATCCATGCCAGCCTAAGACAAACTCATTTGAATAGACAGGTAAGCTGTGGATGCCAAATAATGATCTTGATACAGCTTGCTCATTAGGGCTTGAAAAATTCCAACTGGTTCCAATGCCCAGGTGGCCACAGGCAGGTCCTGGGTGGGATTCGGGAGTGGGATGTGAGCCTGGGCCAACCTCAATCCACAATGTTTTTGTGGAGCCAGCTCATTTATATTGTAGGCATGATACCTGATCTGGAACCCGTAATATTAATTCTGCATTACATTTTACACTGGAAAATTCTTATCTCAAGAGTGGTGACTAATGAGAAAAATCCTGCTTCAGAATTCTGTGTCATTTCTGCTTCGGTCAATTGCGATTTTCTTTTTTCCGTTTGATTTTTGTCTCACTGTCACGTACATTATTGATGAACCTATCCTTCCAAATCTGATTGTTAACCAGAATGAACAAATTCAACTGTGCAGTGATAGGTTTGATTGTGAAAGACTATGAACGAAAAACAACTGTGTTAACATTCTTTAAGTTTCTGCTTCATTTTATGCATCAAACCCTGAGCTGTTTAGGTTGCATGAATACGTTTCTGAGATTGCTTTCTGTATGTAGCATCTGTGTCATGCATCCTTTGAAACCCTCTGCATGAGAATTAATTTTCATAGCCAGTTTAGATTTTAAAAAAATCACATTTCTGAATGGAGGTTGCTCATCTAGGTCATAAACCTTTTGAAACTCTCTGCTGAGAATTAATTTTTACAGCCAGTTTATATTTTAAAAGATCACATTTATGAATGGAGGTTGCTAAATGTGAGCTATTTGCATTGGAACTTTATTTTCTTAAAGTGCTTGGTTTGTTTTTGTTTTGTTAAAGATTGTGCCAACTGATGCATATCACATGGAATTTCGTGGCCATTTGCCTGACACCTCTGGTTTCAGATTTGGCAGTGCGTAACATTCCAACTCTCTGACCAATGTGTGTGGTTAAGATCTTTGTCCATTTTTTATCAAGGCAGTTAGTAAAGGAACTCTCCTCCCTTCACAAACCACAAGCCACAGTGGAATCTGTGACCTTGGTGACTAATGTCCAAGCCCAGAGAAGAGATAGATTTGAATTTATTTCAACATGAAGAGTTTGAAAAGTGAAGTTGCTGGTTGCAAGCTCCTTGTTCATGAATATAGTTGTTCCATTTGCATTGTATTTTTTTGCCTTTACTCTTGAGCACAGTGTTTTTATCTGTTATGTATTGTAATTATGCATTTAATATAGTAGAAACTGAAAGCAATGCCCAGAATCATAGAATCCTACAGTGCAGAAGGAAGCAATTCAGCCCATCGAGTCTGCATCAACCACATTGCCACTCAGGCACTATCCCCATAATCCCATGTATTTACCCTGCTAGTCCCCCTAACACTAAGGGGCTATTTAACATTGCCACTCCACCTAATGCACACATTTTTGGACTGGGAGGAAACCGGAGCACCCAGAGGAAACCCACGCAAACACAGGGAGAACATACAAACTCCCCACACACAGTGACTCAAGCCGGAAATCGAACCCGGGCCCCTAGCACTGTGAGGCAGTAGTGCTAACCACTGTGTCACTGCATAGCCCGCAATGCCCAGAAGAACAGTCACTCTTTTATTTTCTATCTGTCGTCTCCATGTAATATAATCAAAACTTTCTGTAAAGTGTGTTTTGGAGGCCAGGGTTTTCTTGGTATAAAATTTTATGTATCTCACAACTTTCCGAGAATTTAATTGTTGAATGGCTATTCTGCAGATCTGATGTTCATGAGATGGATTAATTTGCTTGTTCTAATCCAAAAGCTTAGTGTGGACTTCTGGTGGTCTTAAAATTCACTACAATAGTAAATATCTTCTGAAAACTCTCCACTTTTGATTGCGTACATCGGCTGCTATGACATGTTTGCTGTGCCAAGCTCTACAATGCAGTCTATCGGAATATATGATGTGGTGATGCCAGCGTTGGATTGGGGTAGGTACAGTAAGAATTCTCCCAACACCAGGTCCAACACATTTATTTGGAATCATGAGCTTTTGGAGTAGTGAAGGAGCAGTGCTTCGAAAGCTCGTGATTCCAAATAAACCTGTTAGACTTTAACCTGGTGTTGTGAGACTTCTTATTGTGGAATATAGGAAAAGAACTAGGCTATTTGACCCATTGAACTGATTCTACTTTCTTTATTCTTGAGATAAGAGAAGCCAAGAAGTATTGTTTATCACAGGGAAGTACGTAATGATTTACAACAATCTGTAATAGGACCATTGGTTTATTCGATAAACATTAGATGGTACAGTGGGAGAGTGGTTGGCACTGCATTGACCCAGGTTCAATTCCGACCTAAGGTGATTGTCGCTGTGGAGTTTGTACGTTCTCCTTGCATCTATGTGGGTTTCCTCTGGGTGCTACAGTTTCTTCCCACATTTCAAAGTTAGGTTGATTGGCCATGCTAAATTGCCTCTTAGTGTCAGAGGGATTAGCAGCATAAGTACATGGAGTTACAGGTTAGGGAATTGTTGTTGGTGCAGGCTCGATGGGCCAAATGGCTGCCTTCTGCACTGTAGGGATTCTGTGGTCAATTACAAAGTGGTGTTTTGGAAGGAAAAATGGGGAGAGGCAATATAAATTGAATGGTTCAATTTGGGGAGAGGGGGGTTACAAGAATAGAAAGACAAGGTGGCTGAACAAATAGAAAACATTTTTAAAAAGCTTATATATATGATGGCATATAAAGTAAAAACAAATAAGTTATGACAAGCATGTATGAATCACAGGTTAAGTCTCAACTGGTATATAGTATTGCTGCTGTACTTTAGGAAGAATGTCAAAGTTTGGAGAGGGTGCAGGAATGACCTACTAGACTGGGAGCAGGGATAAGGCACTTCAGTTTTGTAGAGAGCCTAGAGAAAATGGCAATGTTCTCCTCGGAACAGAGATGGCAGAGGAGTGACTAATTAGAGATATGAACAATTCCAAGTGATTTTGATGCACTCGGGTTTCCTTGGTGGCACAGTGATTAGTACTGCTGCCTCACAGTTCAATTCCTGCCTTGGGTAACTGTCTGTTAATGTGATGTTTGCATCTTCTCTTTGTGTCTGTGTGGGTTTCCTCTGGCTGCTCCGGTTTCCTCCCACACTCCAAAGATGTGCAGGTTAAGTCGATTGTCCATGCTAAATTGTCCCTTAGTGCCTCAAGATGTGTAGGCTGGAGGGATTAGCAAGGTAAATGCAAGGTTATGGGGATAGGGCCTAGGTAAAATGTTCTTTCAGAGAGTCGATGTAAACCCAGTGGGACGAATGGCCTTCTGCTTTGTAGGGATTCTATGATTCTATGTAGAGAAGCTGTTTCCACTGAATGGAGAATCAGTAGCCTGTGGAAACAGATTTAAGATAATTTAGGAGACTAAAAACCTTGAAGAGGAGATGAAAAGAAATAATTTTATGAGGAGACTTGTTATCATCTGGAATGCACTACCTAAAGGACTGTTGGAAGCAGATTCAATATCAACTTTCAAAAGGGGATTGGATAAATACTAGGAAATTTGTTAGGCAGTAGTGAAAAGAACAGGGGAGTGGGACATGATGACTGAATGGCATTTTATGTTGAATGTGCTGTAGGATACTGTGCATGGGCAACACTGGCAAGGCAAGATTACTGGCTCATTCCTATTAATCTTGATGAGATAAAGGCCAGAAATCAGGCAGTAGGCCAGTTAAAATGAGGCCCATCACTATGCTGCGGCCCATCTCACCTTGCTGCATTCTCTGGGTGTCCTGATCTTGAGCAGGAGAATTGGACCCCCACTAAATGGCAGTAGGTGGGAAAGCAGTGACAGGACATAAGCTTCCCTGTCAGATCAGGCTTGTAGGAAGTGGGGTTGTGCCATATAAGAAGTCTATTAAATAAGGTCTGGCCGGTTTGAGTTCTCTTAGAAAAGTCATTCACATGATGCCTCACTGTTGCGTTTGACATTCACATTCCTGGATTCCCAGGGTTTGTCCCTTTGGGGCTCCAGTGCACTGCTCCTCCCAACCCTTTAAAATCCATCAGTTTGGGATAGAGTTCCTGAATAATCTATGGTATGGTAAGGATGATGGGTTCCATTCCCTGAGGGCGGTTTTCATTATCCTTGCAAGGTTTGTTAAAAAATGAGAAGAAAGTAAGAATGCAGGAGGTGATAAATATGTTTGCATATTACCTAAATCCCCTCTAACAGTATTTCCCCCATTAGCCTAATCACTTAATATGGCCCTTTGAATAATGTGCACAACAGCATTTGTAGAATGTTTGTGTAAAGAAATTTGAACTCTCAATTTTTTTTTCCTCACCTACCTTGTTTCTTTTCTAGAAATCTGGTGCTGCAGGAGGAGCAAAGCCAAGAGGTAGACCCAAGAAACAGGTAGGCTACATGTTTGTTTCTGCTAATATACATAGTGCTGGGTTGAACAATCACTATATATTGGATATCCAAAATGTTAATGTTGATGATTGTGACTTCATGAAAATTAGCAGCATGCCAATCAGCAAATTTGTGCAATCATGGGCAGAGTGACTTCAAGTTATGCCTGTCTCTCTTGGTGACGTGATGCATCCTTATAATACAATAGTGAAACCCATGAATTTTAGTGGGGATTAACCCAACGCTAATTGTATAGAAATGTTAATTTGTGATGCTTAATATGCCAAACTTGTCTACAGTTTTGGTGCGAGGATGTTCAGATACATTATTTGTAGGATAAGTTGACCTGATTTTGAGATCTGTGAAACACTTGCTGTATCTTGCGACCTTTCGTGATATGCATTTACATATGGGAAGTAAGGAAGGGTGAGAATTATATTAAACTTTTGAATTTGACTACAGGTTTAGGCCTATCTATTTGGACATCAGGGTTAGCTTTTATTGTAATGATATTGATTGTATGGATTTAATTATAATTTTAACTAAACTTTTTTTTAGTTCTAATTCTGCTTAATCAGTCGCCCAATTTTTACCTTAAATTTTACTTTTCTTAATCTATTCTCTCTTCTGTAGTGTTTTTCTCCCTTTTAAGAAATAAAGTTAAATTATTTCAGTTTTCTTCAGTTTTTCTTCACTAGGCTTCTATTTTCCATTTTGATAGTGTGAGTTAGGGGGTTTTCCCCATGTCTAAGTACAAACTTAAAGACTAGATTCCGATCAGTCAAAAATCCTGGTTGTGGGGGTTAACATTGGTGCATCAGACGTAAAGCTAGATCTATCTTTCTCTTCTGTTTTCTTGACAATGCTCTTCCCTTCCCTTTCTCCACATTGTCCAAGGGGTCATTATCTACATGAGCTTTGACTTCTTGTCCACATCTGCACTCCAGCAAAGTTCACTGGATAATGACGAAGTGTGGCAATCCGTCCTACTTCAGGAACATTGCCTCGCCACCGCCATAAACCGACTGGGACTCAGCTAATTCATCACATGCTGTGGATCTAATATAACTTCACCGACGAGAGAAGCCCACTGAGCCATTGTCTAGCCCCAGGTCAATTTTTGCCGCTTCTACTTTCAAAGTGTGGAAAGGGGTGTTGAAATAGGATGTTTGTGGTGGATTCTGCAGTCAACCAGCACCTGAATGAGGAAACTCGGGTGCAGTGCTGAAGAATTAGAATTTGAGTTCATTTTTGTACATCTGCGTAGACTGTGTTCCCATGAAACTGCACAAGTTGAATAGCTTTCATCAACATACCAAGAAGAGCATAAATATTATTTGGACACAGTTTCTTCTGTTGTATTTAAAAAAAGAAGAAAAAAATGATTGTACTGGCGGCAGTAATTTCCAAGCTTTTATTTGAATTGTTTGCCATGTTTCACTACTTGTAAAAAGGAAAAAAAAAGCTGTTCCCTGTCACACTTACCTCTCTCTACCAATGCTACAATTTGGACAATTTCTGAGTTCCATATTGTGCACGCTGCCATGAAGATTCCAGAAAAGTGATGTATAATTTATGAGCAGATTATCACAGTTTTACCACTTCCTTCCTGACTTTGCAGGTTAGTTGTTTCATTTTATTTTGCTGTTGTACACTGGTTTGCTACCTTCCGTCAATAAAACCATCCGTTCCCTCAGCTAAACTAACTCCATAGAAGAAGATGGATTCTTCTGAACCACAGCAACAAAACAACCAGAATTCAACTACTTTCACAAATCCTGGGCTTAGCACAGCAGAAAATGGCTAAAATGGAATCTGAAAAGGAGCAAATCCTAAAAGCAAGAAGCCCCCTGCATGTTCTGTGCTCGCTGATCTGTACCTGTTGACCTTTGAATGGCCTTTGAAGAATAGATCCTCTTCATTAATATTTTTCAAAGCACGTACTCCATACTGTAATCTAATCCATTCATTTGCTTGAAATTTGACAGGAAAGTGGTACAAGGAGGACTCCTTTTTTTGTTTTGAAGTTGTCCTGTCTCCCCATTTTTGATTGCCCAAATTAAACATTTTTGCTCTTAAGAATACCCAGAGACAACTTGCTTCCCAGTTTTTCCTGGCCCCCTCCTGTATAATCCATACATAATTAGATGGGGAAAACACATGAAAGTGATGAGTTGACTTGCATTTTCCTCATATCAATGCAATAAGAAGCAGCCTGCCATCGCTCAGAGTCTCGGCAGGAACCCACAGCTTGAGGAGGTGTCAGCGCTCTTTTAATCTCTCTTGGATTGATCATTCTCAGACTCGGTGTGATTAGAGTGACTGTGCCATATTGGTGCTTGATGGTCATAATATTGTTCAGAGGATAAGACTAATAACATTAACAGACACTCTGAGGAAACTCAGCTTTAAAACCAGAGCGTGTGCTAACTGTCAAATCAGCAATAAAAGAAGGTAGGGTCGGAACAGAGCGTTTGAGTCTTCATGTGTCCCACATGCTGAGATGGACTGGATGATGCAGCATTGACACAGTGAGCTACATTTTTACTAATATGAACCTTTTTTTTCCCTTCCTTTTCTCACCTGCCATATTTAAGCCGTGGATGCACACTGAGGTTACAGTTCATTGAACAGAAATTCTCTTGAACCTTGTCTAATTGGACATTCTTCATGTCGCTATCCGTACTGTGAATGTTGGCTTCGGGAGACATCACAACTAAGTCTGATCATGTCTTTAACTAACATTCACCCATGTTGATGTTCCATCAGCATGTCTGGATAGCGATCAAGAGGGGAACTCTGATAGATATTTTCCCCTCCCTGGAGCAAGGCCATTGAGACTAGTTGTAGTTGTCCCCTCGCTATCCTAACTGAGCTGAAGAACTTGAGGATTAAACCTGGAAACTTTTAGTCTTGTATGTCTCAAGAACAAACCAGGGCATTACATTTATCCATCAAAGTCATTAGGAGCAACTGAATATGGACAAGTTAAAGTGACTCTTTTAAAAAGTCTTGGGACATGGAAGATGCAAACATTCTTAAAGTACTAAGCGTTAGTTTCATTTACATTTTCTGGGTATCTGATAATTAGCTTCACAGTATGAATCAGACTGGATTTTGTTGTACCTTCATGGTTTCTGGTTGGAGAATTCAGCCTTACTGCAGTTACAGCATGCAAGAAGAAACTGAACAAGTGTGCAGCTTACAGAAAGATTTTGTTGGCCAGAAATATACAAGAGCCTGATAACGCTTGAACTTAATTCTTGAGTTCCACCAGACATTTTCAGAAATTGAAACTTGACAGGGTTTTCTGAAGTCAATTTGTGCACTACTGTGTCAAAACATTTCAGTCATGGAGTTTATCTAATATGCTCCCTCAATAAAATATTTTGAATATTACAATTCTTAGTCCGAGAGACAAAAAAAACTCTCCTTTGGCTAATGGGTTCATTTAATTACCATTGAAGGAGTTTTATATTTGATTATAGCTTCATAGTAGCATTTATGAACCTAATGACTAAAGTCTTCAAACTCATTGTAGGTACCTGTTTTAAATCTTGCCACAATGGAATTCATCCAATCTGGAGGCTCTTCTGACCACTCCACCATCCCTTGGAGCTTTCTTTCAAGCTTCCCTTTAAGTTCTGTTGGTACTTTACATGTTGGGTGGACCAAAGATTCCATTGTTGAGTGAATGCAAATGTGATACTCAAAATCTTCAAAGTATCTAACAGTCTTATTGAAACACTTGTGTGCATCATATCTTGTTTGCACCTAGTAGGAAGGCAAGTTCAAATGGATGCATTCTCTTCAAACCTTAGTGACACCTTCTTCATCTCATAGTTTACTGAGATAATCTATAGCCCTTCACAACTGCTCAAACCCAGGATAGCAGGGCCATTTACTTCAGTGGTGTAACCGTACAGTTAACATCTTTGAGTCTGTGTGTTCCCCTGTTTCGTTGTTCTGAGCTGTCGAATCACAGTTTCCCCATATGCTATTAGTATGAACACCTTTCTTTGGATAACTCATTTTCTTCCAAATTTTCAGGAGAGATCTTCTGGTATAATCTGAGCGAGATGATGTTACTCTGTGCTCTGTTATCAATCATCACCTTCAGATTTATTGTTACGGGCTTTTCTCTTGCTGATCTAATAGTTGTATGAATTTATTTTCTCCGGGAACTGTTGCCTCCAGCCATTTCATGCTGTTGTATGGTTCCTTTGTCTATCGTATTTTTCAAATTCACCTTCATGGGTGGCACGGTGGTTAGCACTATTGCCTCACCACACCTAGGTTCAATTCTGGCCTTGGGTGACTGTGTGGAGTTTGCACATTCTCTCCGTCTCTGTGTGGATTTCCTCTGGGTGCTCCAGTTTCCGCCCACAGTCCAAAGATGTGCAGGTTAGGGGGATTAGTGGGTTAAAAACATGGGGTTTCAGGGTTAGGGTGGGGGAGAGGGGAAGTGGGCCTGGGTAAGATACTCTGTCCAAGAGTTGGTGCAGACTTGATGGTCCATATGGCCTCCTTCTGCATTGTTGTGGTTCTTTGATCGTCTTCCAAGGTATGGATGTTTTTGTTTCTGTCCATTCGCCCTGATGCTCTCACTGGTGCATTGCCTACCTCCTTTTATCTTTGTTCTACCCATATGATTGGCCTCTCCACAAGCTTTGAAGATTAGTCCTTATGGTGGACGTTTCCTTCTGCCTGTGAATTCATGCGATCGATCATGTCTCCTGCACAACTTTCTCTCAGTTTGTTGTATACTCTTTTGTTTCTGCATCAATCCAGCAGCCTTTCCCTTGGTTTAACTTTTGGATAGTTACTGTCTTCGTCTGTCTGCTCGTAGCTTTGTGTGCTCTGGTGGTGTCTGCAGCCTTCGATATTGTGAGCTTGTCCTTCCCTATCAGCACTTTCTGTACTTCAGAGCATGTAGAATCCCAAATTGGTTGATCCATCAGCTTTCCATCTCTATTCGTAAACTTACGTTTTCTCGCTGCACTTTTTAATCTTGCGACAAAGTTATCAACAGGCTAATTGCTGCCTGAGGCTTTGAAATTCAGACTGGCGGATCTGATGATTCAATTTTGGCTCGGGATGGGTGTTGAATTTTGTCTGGGTCTTTGCCATCTTCTTCAGTAAGCTCCCAGCTGTTGAATAAATTTTATTCTATATCTCATGCCCACAGAAGGATACAACCAGCCCTCTCTTCATTTCCAGTACCTTTTGGGAAATAACTGAATATCAGTCTGCACTTTTGCTTTGACTTTGCAAATGTCCCTCAGGCATTATCAGCTTCCCAATTCATTATGGACCATAGCTGTGTGTTCACTGCTGCACCAGACAATGTTTTATTTTTAGTCTTCGCATGATTCACTAAGTTTCTTTCGTGGGCCAATGTGGGTCAAAATTCCAAATCAGCACTAAATTAATTCAAAATGCTTTAAGTTTACTCAACGACACTTGCTGCCACCATGCTATGCATCTTTGTTGTATTTTACTTCCTGGATGTTGTTAATAATCACACTTAAAGCTTGGAAAGATCAGAAACCCTTTGGGCGGGATTTTCCAGCTGAGGGTGCCCCAAGACCAAAGTTCCTGCCTGAGCTCAATGGACCTTTAAATGGTCCGCCAAATTTTCTGCCTCACTGCCTGCGATTCCCACAGTGGGCGGGGCTGGGACATTTTCAGCCTTTTGTGTTTAATTTTGCTATGCTGTTTGATACAAAGGAGGCTGGATTGAACTGGTTCTGTTCCACTTCATGTGAGTCTCAGTACAGCCGTGAAATGTGACCCCACCTCTGGAACACTAACACACAATATATTAGCTCCTAGCTAAATAGTCTGTAGCTATTTACAATCATACAACAACATATAAGGCTATTCAATATGCCTGCTAATTCCTTACTGTTTGAAAATATTTTCAGTAAAACAAGTAGAAATTTTTAAGCACCTTTGGTGTTGTATGTATTTTCAAATTTGGTACAATTTTGTGGCTTTGGAAAATATTTGCAATTAGGACTATTTTGTTGTTTTGCAAATGAAACACTGGTTCTTCAAGAGTAAGGCTATCAAACATTCTTTTCAAGTGTACGGTTTGGTTTTTCCTGTGGCAGGGAGATCTTATTTTGCAGAACCAGGAGTAGAGAGTTTCTTTGCTGGGGAAAACTCTGTCTTTCAGGTCTAGGAAAGAAATAAAAATCTGAACTGAGGAAAGCTCTTCCCTCACCACAATTCTTTCAGTGATGTCAATGCAGTTTCCAATGACAAAGTACAATCCTGGGTGGTAATAATCAAAGATATTACTGTAATTCAGAGGACAGAGCAACACCTCATATGAGACAGGTGTGAGACTCTTTCCCATGTCCCTTCCCACCCCAAATATTGAAAAATAGCTTGCAGAACTGGAATAACTGATTGGTCATACCTTTGGCTGGAAGCTTTCAAATGGTGGGTCGTAGCATTCCTTTTGGGTCAGACCAGCAACAACAGCCTGAGACCCAGCAGGACACATGACACCCATCTCCCAGGGACAACACCAGCCCCTTGGCAAGCTTCAATTTGTCATTTACACACACTCTTGACAACCTGTTAACACAGTTAGCAAATGGATTGCTTGTATTCATATGATTGCAGATGCTGTCCAAATGTTTGGCAAAACAAACCTTAAAACTGTGTCCGCTATGACAGTGGTTCTGTTAAAGATCAGTTCTGTTTGTCTGTGATATATTGGGTTAATTTTCTTTCTTTGAATAGATGACCCCTAAGAATTTGCAGTTCTTTACCTTGAGGCCATTGGGGAACAAACTGAGTGATTGTATCGACCCCTGTAGCACCCTCCGCTCTAATTCCTGTGATCTGGAGACGCTTCCTAGACGAAGAAGGAGACAAACAGGAAATTGTGCTGCTGAAGATGTCCCTATGGCAATCCAAAAGAGAGACAGTGTTCTCCCAATGCGTGGCATCAGTAAGATAGAGAGGCAGCTTCAAGATTTCCAGGGAGATGTGATCAGGGAATTGGAAGGTATACAAAGGGCCATTAAAGCCCTAGAGGATACTGTTAACACTGCCTTGTTGGATATCCGTCAGGTTATCCAAGGAACCTGAATCAGGCATTGGGAAGGAAGGCTGGGAGGTATTGGTGCAAGCTGGCATTATGGACAGACCGTATCTTTCTGAAATTGCTTAACGGCACATGGCCTGTAACTGCCACCACTAACTTTTTTTTTTAACTAGCAGGCCAAGTTGTTTTAATTTTCGCAGGTTACTTGTTTGATATTTGTATTATTCCCCCACTTTCTCCGTTGTTAGAATTTGTTGTAATCGTAGATTGTACAAAAGTCCTCGTACTCTTGATTCATGGAAAATTTATTTAATTAGTTCTGAGACAAGAAAATAAAAACTTTATAAACTTAATCTGTGTCTTTGATTCTTGTCCTGCCCTCATCTTTCTCCTTCTGCAACACACTGATATTTCTGAATTTATCCTGTAATCAGAGTTGCTCAGAATAACTCTGGAAAGAACATATCTAATCTCAGAAAAACTCTGTTTAGAAACTATCTAGTCTTGGAGAAATTCTCCTTAGAACTGATCTAATTCCCAGAAAAACTCTATATAGAATCTATCTAATCTCTGAGTAGCTCTGCATAGGACATATTTAATCCCAGAATAACTCTGTATAGAATCTACCTAACTTCAGAGTAGCTCTCCATAGAACCTATCTAATCTCGGAGTAACTCTGTATAGAACTTATCTAATCATTCTATCAATCAGAAGTGACAGTGTCACAGTGAATTGCTTCTTTTGGAAAGGAGCATTGTGAATTGGTAGAAATGATAGCTTGGAACCTATTAAAGTCCGAGGCTGTTTTCACTGTTCCCTGCTGTCGGGTGTAGTGCTGTAATTTAGAGTGGAGTGAGTCCTCTTGTGTGCTCCAGGCAAATGTTCAGAACGTCCCCCCTGTTGATATGGAGGAGGGAGATGAATGAAGTGAAGGCAGAATAGGCATTATCACAAGGCTTTGCCAGTCAGGAAAAGTACAGTTGGCTCCCATAACAAGGATCACATACTTCAGAACTGACCTATCTCCAGTGAGTAATGCAGCCAATGGTGCCTCCTCACCAAGGATGGGCTCAGCACTATGTCAAGCTGAATATTATACTGCTTCCCACAAAAGCAGCCTACAATTTACCTGATTAGTATGTAGATCTTGTCTATATAACTCTAGAATTGTTTCAAAGATTACCATTTGGATGCTATTTTTGGTCTGTTTAATCAAAGCTGAAGTTTGGCAGAACTTCCCAGTGTCCAAAGCCTGAATATCCCCAAGGGTGCCAGATGCCCTCATGTCTGTCCTTATTCTCCCCTTTTAAATCAATTGTAGTTTTGCTACTGTTGCTGCTTTCTGTGTTTTGGTTGCAACTCAATCAGCTCTTGGCTCTTACGTATCCGTTGTGAATGGTTTGAAAAAGGGTGTATTTATTGTACTCCTATAACATCTGAGGCTCTGGTGGGAACAGTTTGAAAATGACATACGAGTAACATGACGGAATTGCAACTGAACATTTTTGTGATCAATTATAAATATGCATATTATTTCTAAAATGTGATTTCTATTGTGATCCTTGTGTCCCTTGACATGAAGAGTGAGCCATGTTAAATAGAATATTAGATTATGAATGAAAACAAGTAGCAGTAATAAATACAGATACTCCAGTTAACCTGTACAAAGCATATAATGCCACTGTAGTCCGAGCACATTACTATATTCCTAGCCCTTTATTATCGTTAATACTATTGAGTTATAATTCTAATCAACCATTATCCCTACTTTACTCTAACCTGACTGTTTACATATACCAATTTCAACATAAGAACTAGGAGTAGGCCATCTGGCCCCTTGAGCCTGCTCCGCCATTCAATAAGATCATGGCTGATCTTTTCGTGGACTCAGCTTCACTTAGCTGCCTGTTCACCATAGTCCTTAATTCCTTTATTGTTCAAGTATTTATCAAAAAAACTGCCTTAAAATCATTCAATGAGGTAGCCTCAACTGTTTCACTGGGCAGGGAATTCCACAGATTCACAACCCTGTGTGAAGAAGTTCCTCCTGAACTCGGTCCTAAATCTGCTCCCCGTTTTGAGACCCTGCCCCTACTTCTAGTTTCACCTGCCAGTGGAAACAACTTCCCTGTTTCTATCTTATCTATTCCCTTTATAATCTTATATGTTTTTATAAATCTCCCCTCATCCTTCTGAATTCCAATGAATATAGCCCCAGTCTACTCAGTCTCTCCTCATAAGTCAACCCTCTCAACTCTGGAATCAACCTAGTGAATCTCCTCTGCACCCATCCAGTGCCATTATATGCTTTCTCAAGTAAGGAGGCCAAAACTATACACAGTACTCCAGGTGTGGCCTCACCAGCACCTTATACAACTGTAACATAACCTTGCTGTTTTTAAACTCTGTCCCTCCAGCAATGAAAGACAAAATTCCATTTGTCTTCTTAATTACCTGCTGCACTTGCAAACCAGCTTTTCGTGATTCATGCACAAGGACACCCAGGTTCCTCTGCAAAGCAGCATGCTGCAATTTTTTACCATTTATACAATGGTCCATTTTGCTGTTACTGCTATCAAAATGGATGACCTCACATTTACCAACATTGTACTCCATGCTAGTGTCATCTGTTATATTTCCAATATAAGGTTGTAAAGTGCTTTTTGGGTGCCTGAGCGTATGCTAACAACAGCTTCATTTGTCTAGCATCTTTAACCTAATTGGGCATTCCCAAGGTGCATCACAGGAGTCTATTAGCCAACACTTGATGTTCAGTCACAAGAGCTATTAGGAAAGGTTACCTAAAGCCTGATCAAAGAGCTGGATTTTAAAGAGCATCTTAAAGCAGTGAAGAGAGAGACAGAGAGATTTAGGGAAGGAATTCCAAAGTATAAGGCCTAGGCAGCTGAGAGCTATGTTGCTAATGGCACGACAATTAAAAGCATAGATGCACAGAACTGGAGAAACACTCAGGGCGGGATTTTCCGGCTGTGCGCACCCCAAAATTGGAAAATCCTGCTCAACGTCAACGGACCTTTGCTTGCCTCCCCCCCCCCACCACCGAGTCCAACTATGATTCCCTTGGCGGGTGGGATGGGAAAATCTCCCCCAGAGTTTCTTGGAGAGTTGTACGTTACAGAGGGTCAGGTAGCCACAGAGATTGGAAAACAAGGGACTGGATATTATGGATACCAATCAGGCAGGCTGCCCCTCTCTCATGCAAGTCAAATAGACCATGATGACGTTGGGTTGACAGTAGGATGTCATCATCCCTGGAATAATGAAGGCGAGCGGGTGTGGAAATCGAAAACCCACTCGTCATTTTGAAATTACTACTTAACAAGCTTGCTAACAGCCCAATTGTCTGCAATTCTTCGCCCGCTGCATTTTTTGGGTGTTGGACATGTTTTACAGCAGCTACGACGAGGCTGCACAAGATCTGAAGGAAAGACCTGCCACAGGGACTACGTCTGAATATAGCAGCAGCTTCTGCTGGCGAAAGTGGCAACATTGGTATGTTTTAAAAATTTTTTGTTTTGCTTTCTGGAACCTTTAATAAAGAATAAAGACGGATTCAGCGAACAGGAAACTTTAAATCTGTAGCCCTGATAACTTCCAGTTCATGACATAACCCCTCAGCTGCATGACTAGACTCGAGATAAAACATGACGCCCCACCCCTGACCTTGCACTGACATTAACTGCCTCCTTGCTGGACGGCCACTAATTGGACATTGAATGCTTGATTCAGGAAGCTGAGATGGCAGTGCGGGAGAGAGTGGAACACTTGGGGCTAGATTTTCACCACCAAGTTCCAGCTTCCTTGAGAGGAAGTGTCTGTAAAGGTGAGATAATCATTGTCAGGCTGCAAGTGTGGGCTACAGTCAGGCCAGTTGACCTGGGAAAGATGTTGGAGGCAACCACTGGGACTGCTATGTGCAGAATCGGACTGTTTAAGAAGCTCACCTTGGTGCTGTGGGACATTTTTATTTTAACTGGGTCAAATGCCCTCTAGCCCCTACGCTCGTGACTCCTCATCCTGCACACATGGTGCTATGGCTCCCTTCTCAGTCTCCCCCCATTGCCTTTCATGTCCCCATGCCAAGCTATGGCACTTCTACATCCATTGACACACTAAAGTTATTTTTCTTTATTAACTCATGGGATATGATTGTCGCTGGCTGGTCAGCATTTATTGCTCATCCCTAGTTGCCCTTGAGAAGGTGGTGGCGATAGAACAGAGTGGCTTGGTAGGCCATTTCAGAGGGCAGTTGAAAGTCAACCACTTTGATGTGGCCCTGGAGTCACATGTAGGTCAGACAGGGTAAGGATGGCAGATTTCCTTCCCTAAAGGACATAGTGTAACAGATGGGGTTTTTTTCAACAGTTGACAATGGTTTCATGGTCATCAGTAGATTCTTAATTAACAGATATTGAATTCAAATTCCACCATCTGCCATGGTGGGATTTGAACCCAGGTCCCCAGAACATTAACTGAGTTTCTGGATAAATATTTTAGTGATAATACCACTAGGTATTTTAGTGATAATACCTGCCCTGCTGTAGACAGTATAGAAACAATAAGTCCTATAGTTACAGTGGGAATAACTCTTCAAAAAAACGTTATTCATTTGTTATTTTCCATTATGTTTTTTTTAAAAAAGGCATTTAACTACAGGGCAATAAAGACAGCAGTCATCCAGATTTGATTTAAAGTATCAATAACATAAACTGCAAGCCTTTAAACCACTTAACCTTGTGTAATTAATGATTGTGCTGTTGACATCAGAGATGCTGATCTGTCAATCAATGTATTTCCTTGGGTTCAGGTGTTTCATCAAGAATGTTGGAATTCTTTGTTGTTAGTCAAGCTCCATTACGACATGATGGACAATGGGGAAGAGATGAGTGGAGTGACACAGTTGGGGGAAATGAGAGATCATGAGGTGTGAGTGAGGTCTTTGTCTTGTCATGAGGGTGGCATGTGAAGGATCTTTCGAACTCAGCTCTTAAAACATCTTGTCATGCAACTTAGGACTCCTCTTGAGGGGCTGGGAACAATAACTCTTTACTTAAAAACTGCGGAGGACAAAGACTAGCCTATCCCCATAAGGGAGCCGGCCAAGTTGGGGGTGTTGGCTGTGGGCTTTCGATCAGAACCAATTTGCAAACTTTAAAGTCTTCCCGAAAATCTGACAGCCCAAGAATGGGTCAAGGCAACTCAGTGAAAAATCCAACCTTCAGTTTCTGATCCGCTTCCGTCACCAAAAGAAATGTCAAATCCAACCCAAAGATATGAAACTTAAAAATAAGGCATTGACAGACCAGAGACGATGGGCATGGGTAATGGGTGAGTGTGACTGGGGACCAGTCAGGATATGTGCAGCAGATAATTGGATCAGCTCACCTTTAGGACAAGCAAAATGGGTGAGTGGGAAGGACAACACTGGAATATTCCAATCCAGAGGGAGCATGAGGGTTTCAGCAGCTGATGAGCTGAGGCAGTGGTAGAGGTGGTTGGTCAATGTTACAGAGACAGAAGTACGCTGTCTTAGTGATGCTGTGGGTATGGAGTTGCCAGCTCATTTTGGAGTCATGCAGGACACATTGGCAAGAGGGATGGAGTTGGTTGCAGGGACCGATGGCAATGTCTGTAGGCTTAGCACTATTTAGTTAGAGGAAATTTCTACTCATCCAGCACTAGATATCGAGCAAGTAGCGTGAAAAATCAGTAAGAGCGGAGGATTCAAGAGAGGTGGTGGTGAGATAGAACTGGGTGTCATTGGTGGAACTTGACTTATTTTTAGATGCAGTCATTGAGGGAGCTGCATTAAGATGAGAAATAGGAGTGGGCTGCTTCTCCAGCAGTGAAAGTGCAACATAAATGTAAGTTCTTTTTGCTTACCCTTGTGCCTAGTCTCCAAGCTTATTGCTTTGCCATGCCTAGTGCAAACATACTGGTTAAAGAGCAAGTTCTAGAAAAGGAATGGTGCAGTGGCTCCAACATGGTGTGCTTGTCGTGACACAAGCTGCACACTGTCACCCTGAGACTTGACCTTCTCACTTGTGGTTTCTAATATCCTCTAGTTCAGTGATAGGTCTGATGAGTCAGACTGCTCTTTGTGTCCCCCCTTTGTATGTTGCAAGGAAATGGAGTCTGATGCATGGATCCCTCCGAGTATCAAAGGTCTTCAATTTTACTAGAATCAGATATCCACAAGCCGTTTTATAAACTATTCAATTCCCCATTATCCCTCAATCTACCTTATTGAAATATCAGAGTAATTTGCTTTTAACTTTGAATTTGGAATCCCGTAGCTGGCTCTGAATCAGTTGAGAAGGAGGAAAAGGTAATGTTACCTCACACCAGAGTGTTTGGTATTGTCTCACTCAGTGCCCTTTTGGCACGTGCTCAGTACAGAAAGAGCATCTAAGAATGACAATGGCAAATGTTGTTTAGAACATAATGAACATTTTGAAAATCAGGTCTAAGCTCTGAATGCTGTCTTCTTTTCTGTAGTCTTATTTCTGTTCAGTGATGCATGCTTTTTATTAATGTGATATTTACATGTTTAAGTGAAATCTCTGTATATTTTTATAGTTAGTGGATTCTTGCTATTTATTATCTACCCTTTATCGGTCATCAAAATAACTTGCTGTGTGTTATTAGTAAGTAGAATTACATCTGGTTTAAAGTTTATTAATTAGTGTCACAAGTAAGCTTACATTAACATTGCAAGGAAGTTACTGTGAAAATCCTCCAGTTGCCATTCTCCGGCACCTGTTCAGGTACACTGAGGGAGAATTTGACATGGCCAGTGCACCTGACCAGCGTGTCGTTCTGTGGGAGGAAACTGGAGCACCCGGAAGAAAGCCATGCAATGCAAACACGGGGAGAACATGGAGACGCTGCACAGACAGTGACCCAAGCCAAGAACTGAACCTGGGTCTCTGGCATTGTGAGACAAGTGCTAACCTCTGTGCCATTGTGCCTCCTCTTTTGGATCTATTCCTGCTGTTTCTATTTTCTAAATCAACATATTACTGGTTCTTTGGACAATAAATCAAGCTTTTGGTTTTTCCAGGCTCCACAAACCTTTTTATTACGCATAGGACTGTTGATTTGTTGCAAGCTTTCTGTTAAGGAAACGCATCTGGGCTGCAGAGGAACCTGGAGTGGGAGGGTGAGAATCCGGTCGTTGTGGTACATGTGGGTGCCAACGACGTAGGCAAAATGCGAACTGAGGATCTGGGGAGGGAGTATGTGAAGCTGGGAATGGAATTAAAAGGTAGAACCGACAAGGTGGTTATCTCTGGGCTACTGCCTGAACCGAGTGCAGATGGGCGTAGGGTTGATAGGATTAAGGAAGTGAATGGGTGGCTCAGGGATTGGTGTGGGAGGAATGGGTTTGAATTTATGGGGCATTGGCACCAGTATTGGGCTAGGTGGGACCTGTTCGGGCGGGATGGGGTTGGTCTGAACCATGCTGGGACCAGAGTGCTGGCGAATAGAGTAAAGAGGACTGTAGACAGGGCTTTAAACTAATTAGTGGGGGGGAGGGTGCGAGGGTAGGTGACATTACGAGGCCTAAAGTTAAGGAGAGGGTACAGGTAAGGGAAGAGGCCGAGGATGTCCCAATAATAGAGGGAGTAGGGGGCGTGAGTATGGTTGGTGGCGTTATGGCAAATAGGATCCAGGTGAAGGCTGGGATGAAGGCACTTTATCTGAATGCACGAAGCATTCGGAATAAAGTGGATGAGCTGGTGGCGCAGATCAGCACAAATGGATATGATCTGGTGGCCATTACAGAGACGTGGCTGCAAGGTGACAGGGACTGGGAGCTGAATGTCCAGGGGTATCAAGTGTTTAGGAAGGATAGGCGGGAGGAAAAATGGGGGGGCGTAGCTCTGCTGATTAAGGATAGCATCAGGGTGGTAGCAAGGGATGATATTGGAGCCAAGGAGCAGAAAGTGGAATCGTTGTGGGTAGAGATTAGGAACAGCAAAGGGAGGAAGACGCTGGTGGGTGTCGTCTATAGGCCCCCGAATAATGATCTGGAGGTGGGGCGAGCTGTTAACGCTCAAATAAGTGCGGCGTGCAGGAATGGGACGGCCGTAGTTATGGGGGATTTCAATCTACATATAAATTGGTCAACCCATGTTGGACGTGGTGGGCTCGAGGAGGAGTTCTTGGAATGCTGCCGGGATAGTTTCCTGGAACTGTGTGTGTTGGAGCCGACGAGGGAGCGAGCTATCTTGGATCTGGTGTTATGTAATGAGGCGGGTAGAATTAGGGACCTTGCGGTGAAGGATCCTCTTGGGGAGAGTGATCATTATATGGTGGAGTTTCTGGTGCAGATGGAGGAGGAGAAAGTGGGTTCCCGGACGCGCGTCCTTTGTTTGAACAGAGGGGAGTACGGTAGGATGAGAGAAGAATTGGCGAATGTGGACTGGGGGAGCGCGTTGGAAGGTAGGTCTGCTGAGGAGCAGTGGAGGATCTTTAAGGAGATCTTTCTTGGTGCTCAGCAGAAATTTATTCTGATGGTCAAAAAGGACAGTAGGAGGAGAGGTAATAAGCCGTGGATAACGAAGGAAGTGAAGGAAAGTGTTAAATTAAAAGCGGAGGCATTTAGAGTAGCTAAGAGTAGTGGGTGAGAAGAGGATTGGGAGAGGTTTAAATGTCAACAAAAATTGACAAAGAAGTTGATAAAGGAGGGTAGGAGAAGCTATGAGGCTGGGCTAGCGCTTGATATAAAAAAGGATAGCAAGAGTTTTTATAAATATATAAAAAGGAAGAGACTGGCTAGGGTGAACGTTGGTCCCTTAGAGGATGAGAAGGGGGACTTAGTGGTAGGGGATGGGGATATGGCTAAGGTCTTGAATAACTTTTTTGTTTCTGTCTTCACGGAGGAGGACGTGAATAATTTGCTGGGTGTTAGAGATGGAAAGGTGGTAGGACTGGAGGGTCTTAATGACATTACTGTTACTAGAAAGGCGGTGCTCGACAGACTGGAGGGGCTGATTGTGGACAAGTCCCCAGGACCGGATGGAATGCATCCGAGGGTTCTGAAAGAAATGGCGGAGGTGATAGTGGATGCCTTGGTGGTTATTTTCCAGACGTCGCTGGATTCCGAGGAAGTGCCGGAAGATTGGAAAACGGCTAATGTTACGCCGTTGTTTAAGAAGGGTGCCAGGCAAAAGGCAGGGAATTATAGGCCGGTTAGTTTAACGTCTGTGGTAGGTAAAATGTTAGAATCCGTCATCAAGGAGGAAATAGCGAGGCATCTTGAGAGGAATTGCTTGATAGAGCAGACGCAGCACGGTTTCGTTAAAGGGAAGTCATGTCTGACAAATTTACTGGAGTTCTATGAGGATGTGTCTAGGGCGGTGGATAGAGGAGAGCCGGTGGATGTGGTCGTTCTTGATTTTCAGAAGGCGTTTGACAAGGTACCTCACAAGAGGTTATTGCAGAAGGTAAGGGGGCATGGAGTTGGGGGTAGGGTGTTAGCGTGGATAGAGGATTGGTTGTCAAATAGGAGGCAGAGAGTGGGGGTCAATGGGTGCTATTCGGATTGGCGGATGGTGACTAGTGGAGTGCCCCAGGGGTCGGTGCTGGGGCCTCAGCTATTTACCAATTATATAGATGATCTGGAGGAGGGAACCGAGTGTAGAGTGTCGAAATTTGCTGATGACACCAAGATTGGGGGAACGGCAAATTGTGCGGAGGGTGTGGAGAGTCTACAGAAGGATCTAGATAGGCTGGGCGAATGGGCCAGGAAATGGCAAATGGAATTTAATGTTGGCAAGTGCGAGGTGGTCCACTTTGGTAGGAATAATGGTAGGAAGGATTATTACTTACGTGGCGAAAAACTGCAGCAGGCGACGGTGCAGAGGGACCTCGGGCTCCTTGTGCATGAATCGCAAAAACCCAGCTTGCAGGTGGCCAGGAAGGCAAATGGGATGCTGGCCTTCATAGCAAGGGGGATTGAATATAAAAGTACGGAGGTCTTGCTGCGGCTGTATAGGGCATTGGTGAGGCCGCAGCTGGAGTACTGTGTGCAGTTTTGGGCGCCGCACTTACGCAAGGATATTTTGGCCTTGGAGGGAGTGCAGAGGAGGTTTACTAGGCTGATACCGGAGTTGAGGGGCTTGAGCTATGAGGAGAGGCTGAATAAACTAGGCTTGTACTCGTTAGAGTTTAGAAGAATGAGGGGAGATCTCATTGAGACGTATAAGATGATGAATGGGATGGATAGGATAGAGGTGGAGAGACTCTTCCCGCTCAGAAAGGATAGTAGGACTAGGGGGCACAGCCTCAAGTTAAAGGGGGGGCAGTTTAGAACGGAGTTGAGGAGGAACTTCTTCACTCACAGGGTGGTGAATCTCTGGAATTCTCTGCCCGTTGAAGTGGTGGAGGCTGCCTCGCTAAATATTTTTAAGAAGCGGGTTGATGGGTTTTTGATAAGCGAGGGGATTAAGGGTTATGGGGAGAGGGCGGGAATGTGGAACTGAGCCACGACAGATCAGCCATGATCTTATTGAATGGCGGGGCAGGCTCGAAGGGCTAGATGGCCTACTCCTGCTCCTATTTCTTATGTTCTTATGTTCTTGTGACTCATCACTGAATGAATGTGACCCTGAAAATGGTCTAGGCATTTTGAATCAATTAACTAAGACATGTGAGGATTCTGCTACTAATGATCCTGGCATGGAAACTATTTTTTTAGGAAGTATGAAGGCCTATTTACTAGATTAGAATTCCAATTTATGAAAGGAAATGGTGGGGAAGCTATATTATCTGACACCAATTTGATGGGTGAGCAACATTTGAAATATGTTGAAAACTGGGTGACATCAAAGGTTAAACGGATATCTTGTGAAGGATTTTGAAAAGTAAAGATGGGTAGCAGTAGATGTTAATTTTCCTTATTAATTTTTAATGGCTACAATGAAAATATAAAGAAATAGTGTAATAACTAATAAGATGAGAGATAAACATTAAAGACGATGGACTGAATTCTATCAAAGTAATCAGCTTTTCGAGGTCACATCCCATTGTAAGATAAGTGTTGTGGTTTGAGATGTCTGATAATATATTTCTTTGACACAGGCTATATCGTTGTAATGGGTCTTTTGCTATCTTAATACCACTAGTATACCACTACAAACCGATAACCCACAAAAAGCTGCTTTGTGGGTGGGTTTTCATGCTTGTGGTTTTCAATTAGACAAATATTGTTAACCATTTCATGTTGTTTCTCATACCACACACAAGGCAAATTAAAGAAAATTTGTCTTTGGACAAATTTAGTGATTGCATCACAAAGCTTTGTTTGTCAAACTGGTTCAAAGTTGGAATAGTCAAACTGACTTTAGTCCAAAATTTCTTTTGCCTGGAACTTAAGTTGATATCAATTCACACAGGTTTCATACAGTTAAATGGCATGGATACCAAACAGCACATTAAGCGCATAGCCCTATCAAAAACCAGATACGGGTCTATTAGGCCAAATGAATTTCTTCAGTGTGGTAAAATTCACTGATTCTTATATCTTTAAAGTAAAATTTGTTTATTAGTCACAAATAAGGCTTATATTAACACTGCAATGAAGTTATTGTGAAATTCCACTAGTTGCCACACTCCAGCACCTGTAAGGGTCAGTGCACCTAACCAACATGACTTTCAGACTGTGGGAGGAAACTGGAGCACCAGGAGGAAACCCACACAGACATGGGGAGAATGTGCAAACTCCACACAGACAATGACCCAAGACAGGAATCGAACCTGGCTGGGTCTCTGGTGCTTTGAGGCAGCACTGCTAACCACTGTGTCGCTGTGCCACCCTTTTAAAAGATACTGGCTTGATTTTGCAAACATAATGGGATGAATTTTCCCATTCAGCCCGCCAGTGGAATCGCAGCAAGCAAGGGGTGGAAAGATCCATTGACTATAGGCGGGATTTTCCAGTTTCCGGGTGAGCGTGGCCAGAAAGTCCAATTTGTTTTTACCTTCTATCTCTTTTCACAACTTTTAATGCCATGGTTCATTTTATTTAATTTGAACTTCTTATCAAATGCAGACTCCATTTTTATCCACGTTCTTGTATGCTTTCGCATAAGCCAACTATCACGAGGTTAATTCCGTTTTCTGTGCTTTGCTATTGAGACATAACAGATTATATTAAATCTGAAGAAATATAATGTAAACTTGTTAAAATCCGCTTAGTAAAAGCACTACCTGTAAGTGTATCCAAGGTGCGGCAGCTATTTTGCTCTTGTCTCTGAACAGTTGCACTGTGTTATATATGTCTGCCTGGGAATCGTGCATTCTGCTGAATTAATGAGATTATACGTTAGTACAAAACTTGTTGAAGCACTTTCCTTATCGGTTATAACACTGATCTTGTGTTGAGCAAAGCCAACCCAAGAGTTTGATCTCAAATTCAGAGAAGTAATCCTTCTTGTGATTTTTAAAAATTATTTATCTCAGTTGGAGGTATTTGCTTTTTTTCAGTTGATATTGAATTAGGAGTTCCTATACAAACATGATTGACTTACCTAAACTGTTAATTCAGGATCCTTGTAGGTGGCGGCAAGAGGAGACTTTTATTTCATCAGTCTGGGCTGGATTCCAGCTCCCTGGGATATTAGTGTGAAAGGCATCAGCTTTTTGAGTGTGTTAGCAACTTTCTCTGTACGACATCATGTGTGGGCCTGGACAGTGAGTGTTAGCAGACAATTTAACTGTGGACAAGCATCAAAATGGAGTCTAACCCTGATATCCGCAAACCAACATTTCCCAACCAAAGTCAGTTGATATTGGGAATGAGTATGTTTCTGACAGGGTCACGGGCTCGACGATCGAAACAGATCAGACCAAAAATTTTGTACTGCAGGAAAGTCCAAATGGCACAAACAGATCAGAATGGTTTTAGTGCCATAACTATTATTGTTGAACTTCTAATAGGCTGCAAATCAACAGCAACAACTTATGTAATGTCTTTAGCGTAATGAAACATAAGATGCGTCATGGGAACTTTATCAAAGTATGACATCAAGCCACATATGGAGAAATTAGGTCAGATGACCAAAAACTTAGCCAAAAAGGTAGGCTTTGAGGAATATCGAAAAGGAACAAAGTGACGTAGAGAGGAGGAGAGGAGTAAGGAGGGGGGAACCAGCCCTATTGATTCTATAAATAAGGGAAGTCTTGCTCGTGATGCATTGTAAATGTTCCACGTGGCCTCAGAATTGCTTAACTTCATGGCTCAATATCTTGCCAGTGTGGACAATAAGTTGAACAATTGATTCCAGGTGAGCCAAATTGCCATAAGCCTGACCTTGAAAAATGGAGCTGTCTGCAATCTGTAAAATATAAATGTAGCTCCAGGGCAAGGGACCCCAAATGTTGGACAGTTTATCTTTCCCTGGTAGTCGTGGTTTTTGTGTACGTTCACTGATTTCCAGCCAAAGGATAAAAACCCGATCATGATGTCTTCTTGCATTAAGTTGGCCCAAAGTAATCTCCCTTCCCTCCAAAGAAATTTATTGCTTTGACAAGACTTCGAGACCCAATAGTCTGACCATTGAAATGCAGCATTTCTTTATTCTTTCACATGGTGTAGGTGTTGCTAGCTAGGCCAACATTTCTTGCCCATCGATAACTAACCTTGGAAAGGTGGTGGCGAGCTGCCTCTTGAACAGGTGCACTCCATATTTTCTAGGTACACCCACAGTGTTATTGGTGAGGGACTTCAGGATATTGACTCAGTGAAAACATAGTTCCAAATCAGAATGGTGTGTTGCTTGGAGGGGAGCTTGCAGGTGGTAGCGTTTCTGTTAAAATTCATTTATGGGTTGTGGGCGTCACTGGCTGGACCAGCATTTATTGCCCATTCCTTGTTGCCCTTGAAAAGGTGATGGTGAGCTGCCTTCGCAAATCTCTGCAGTCCCTGAGGTGTAGGTACAGTACATCTATTGCTTCAGGCCTTCTAGGTGGTGGAGGTTGCAGATTTGGAAGGTGCTGTTGAATGAGTCTTGGGGATTTGTTGCAGTGCATCTTGTGGATGGTACACACTGTAGTCATTGTGACCTCAGTGGTGGAGTAAATGTTTAAATTTAAGTTATTAACTAAAGCCAATTATCCAGTGCAGTAAACATCATAAGAAGTGTTCTTTGGATTGTGCTTCTAGTTTTAAATGAAAGATATTTCAGTTATTTTAGTAAACAGATAGACCAGACTCTGTCTTGTGAGTTCTTGATAATTTTTGAGTATGTTGATGATTTTTTTAACTTTAATTGCAATTGGATCAGTAGACATTTTGGAATTTAGAGAAATATATTCTGCATCTAAATTGCAAAGGGATGTTACAGATCTCTGCTTTCACTCCAATTCCTGATGGAATTTGAAAGTGAGATTTAATAAATCGTTGTATTTTGGTGAGTTTTTTTTCCTGGTTGGCTCACCTAAGTCAAGTATGGCCGGTCACCCACTGCCATCAGTGCCAGATTTAGGCATAAGTTAAACAAGCTACAGCTTAGGACCTCACAATCTGCAAGGGCCTCACAAAATTTCAAAAGGGTATACTATATTATAATCTATGAGAGTGATCAAGCCAGCCAAATGATAAATATGTAATCAGTAAATGCATTCATTTGAAAATAATTTGTATTTTTCACTTTAAATACCTTGCTATTAAATAATTAAAAGGCATAATTATGTTTTCAATCTTTTTTGTGGTGACCCAAGGTCCTGTTTTGGTACGCACCTTTGTGAGACCTTTCGGTGTAACTTTTTAACAAGGGGCCTCCATGGTTCATATAGCTGAGGACCTCACTAAGTCTAAACCTGGTGCTTACTGCCATTCACTTGACTAAAGGACATCTGCCAAGGTGTTGGGTTCTGCTCCTCTTTATATGAACAGTTGCTTAAAATCTCTGATTGTATTATCTCTCTTGGATTACTTGGTCCCAATAGGTCAAATGATTTTCAACATGCTTCCAATGGGATTAGAAAGGGCACCTGGGTGTCCTCGGGGTGCATGGACAAGATGGGCACAATGGCCTCCTTCTGTGCTGTAACCTTTCAGTGGTTCACTGGAATTGTGAAATGACTTTGGTACTGTTATAGCCCAATTTTGCTAATGCTCAGATGTATTGTATTCATATTTTTTTCCTGTTGTTAAAAAACATTCAACCGTTCCTTTGACTCAATCAGACACATTGCTGAAGAATTTTGCCAGAAGGGTGGAGGCCTGTAGATCACTAGAACATATTTTAGTGAATGGGAGACGACGTTGAATTCTTTGATTTTGGTTGAATTACAATTTCTTTCCATCACTGACTCAGAATTTTCATAATATCTGTAAAATTTTGGGATGATCTCCACCTAAAACCAAGTGATAAAACGTAGCTTAAAATTGAGTTTGCAAAGTGTAAGAATGCACTAAAATTGAGGGAAGCTGTCTTTAAAAGTGGAAGAGATGAAGATCGTGAACACTAGTGGTTAACAATTTTATTTTCAAAGAACAGATTATGAATCGTATATCACCATGTTGGAAATATGATTATTTTAAAGCACATTTACATTGTTGCAAATTAGTCTTAAACCATCTTCTTAAAATGCTTGATTTCATCAAAATATATTTATATTAAAACCTGTTTTCATTGTCGTAAATTAATCTTAAACTTTTTTTTACGACTTGAAATTTGCCTCTTTGCATGCTTGTGTTCATTAAATATTTGGAAGGGAAATATATTTCGTGATTCTTCTTGGTGTTATTGTGGTCAGTTATATACGCCAAAATTTCTGTTCCCGGACTTTTGTCATGGTTGGTCAGTTTCCCCACAGACTTGGAGACTCCTGGCTCTTCCGTGTGACTTGGTATTTATCAGTGAATGAAAAGAAAGTGATGTTTTACTATTAATCTACAAACATACATAATTTAGGAGAGAGAATGGAGAGGTAGATGCAAAATTACATAGGATATGACAATCTGAAAATTATATTTTGCATTTTGGACTTATTTTCTGTTGTTAAGAACCAGATTAGACTTGAGATTGATATTTATAGCAGTCTCTGACTGTAAATCTGTCATTATTTTTGACCTTTCGCAAGTCTGTTGTAGTTCCGATGCTACCAGAATAACTCAAAAGATTGGCGTGTTACTTTTATCTGTTAATTGCTAAAGATCTCCACCAAATTGCAGCATTTAATTCACAGAATGTTGCATAGTTGTGAAGTGCTATTGTCCTCATTGTTTGTTTCAAACAGAAATATTTAGGAGGTGTTTAGTGTAAGTTGTACAAACACACATTTGGTTTCATTCTATTCCTGTTAATTCAAAACTTTTTTGTTGAATTGAAATATCCAGGAATTTGAATTAAACCATGTAAGTAAAACAGGAACAGAGTTTAAAGTTTGTTTGTTACTGTCACAAGTAGGTTTACATTAACACTGCAATAAAGTTATCGTGAAAATGCCTGAGTCGTCACACTCTGGCGCCTGTTCTGGTACACTGAGGGAGAATTTAGCATGACCAATGCACCTATCCAGCACATCTTTTGGACTGTGGGAGGAAACCGGAGCATCCGGAGAAAACCCACACAGACACAGGGAGAATGAGATAGTGACTCAAATCGGGAATTGAACCCAGGTCCCTGGCACTGTGAGGCAGCAGTGCTAACCACTGTGCCACCATGCTGCCTCACTTGGGATGCAAACTTGCAAAATAACCCTTGAGATTTGAGAATGTTGTTCTTCCATTGGGGGAAATCCATGGTCAAGACATCTTAAGATGAGGGTGGGCTGGGCTGCATATATGTGTGCACGCATGCACATGTTTCAACCAGAGGAGCTGAATTCAATCAGCAGTGGGAACCCTGGCTGATTTCCCTCTCGCGCCTCCCAGTAAAAATCCATGGCACTCAGTTCATTACTCTATTTAGATGCCCACTCAGTGTGAAGGGATCGAGCATGACCTTGCCCTTTGCTTAACAAGAATCACAGAATTGTTACAAACAGGCCATTCAGCCCATCATGTCTATACAGGCTCTTCAGATGGACAATTCCCTTAGAGTCATCCTCCAGCCTTTATCCCAGGGCCCTGCATGTTCTTCCTTTTCAGTTAACCGTTTATTTCCCTTTTGAAAGCTGCCTCTGCCATGCTCTCAAGCAATGCATTCCAGACCATAACCACTCACTATGTGAAGAAGTTCATCATCACATCGATTTTACTTACTTTGTCAATTACTTTAAATGTATTCCCTCTTGTTCTTGTTCCTTTCGCAAGTGGGAACAGTTTTTCCTACCTATGCTGTCCAGAGTTTCAAAGCCCACATCCATTCCAAACCCAAGAACACATTTTCTCATCTCTGAAACATTGTCTCCTTGGTCTGTACTATACCCCCACTGACACTGATATTCTCAGTCACCTCTTTGTCACTCATGAATTGATTTTTCTGACATCCTCCTCATTGACTTCACAGCTCCACAGCCATTCTAAATTCCAGTTGATCCAAACACCAACATTTGCAAGCTATCCCAAATGAGGAGAATTTTTTTTCTCTGCGGGCCATTAGTCTTTGGAAGCAGAGTTTTCAAACACTTTAAGGCAGAGGTAGATTTAAGGTTATCCCTTAGGGGAGCGAAAGAAACTTTGACTGACAGGTTTCGGCCTGTCCTGGGGATAGTTGGTGATATGCATTTGGCCAAATGCAATCATGCCTATCAAGGTACAGAAGACCCACCAAGACCTCAAGCCCAGGCGATCGGCTAGGAGGTGAGACAAATTAACCGTACCTGGTGCAAGTCTTCTAATGGTCTTAGCAAACCCTGCTAAGCAAGGGTGAAAGGTTATCAGGAGTAGGTGGGAATGTGGAGTTGAGGTTACAGTCAAATCAGCCATGGTCTTATTGAGTGGCAGAGCAGGCTTGAAGGGCTGAGTGGCCATCTCCTGCTCCTAATTCATATGTTTGTGTTTTTCTAAATCATGCTAATATATCATTTCTGCACTCAGAAACCTATACTGCCTCCCATTTGTATTGGATTCATTTAAAAATGCTCATCCATATTTAACAAATTTCCTTGTGGTCTCTCTATACTCTAAAATTCTCCAACAACCCTATTTCTTAACTCACATCCTGCATTTCTCTAACTATGATCCATCTACTTCTAAGTATGATCCATCTACCTCTCCCCACTGGAGATTCCTCTTCCTGCTACCAGGAAATCTGCTGTCCTGGCTTGTCAAACTTATTTATCTTGCACCATCGTCATACATCCATCGTAGCTTATAAGCAACTGCTTTATGACCTCCATCTTCCAAGTACACCTAAACCGATCCCTCTTTCTGCTACCTTCCCACTTTACTCTCGAGAAGAGATCTCTGTAACTTTTCAGCTCTGATCAAATGGTGAAATGCTGACATTTTCTTAGCTCAATGTCAATTTTTCAAATTCATTTTGCTCTTGTATCTTCATTTGTCTTATGGTCTATATATGGAAGTTTTAGCATTTGTCTTAGCATCCACATTTCAAAGGCCTCCATTTTCTCCCACAGATTTTTGTTTATTGTCCAGCCTTCTGAGGCATTTAGCAAAGTGGATAGAATGTAACTGCTTTTAATTTCTTTTCTCTTTTCACAAACTGGATTTTTCTTGTTATTGACACATCCTCCATTTTCACAAAATTCCTTCTGGTCATCTCTCTCCTTCTATTTCAGTATCGCACCTGCCATCTTCCGTTATCATGTGTCCAAAGTAGACAACCTATCTACTTCTCGTATCAGTGTGTCTCCATCCATTTCAGTCTTCATTCTTGTTCCTTCTAATGGCTGTCATGTTTGTCTGTACGGATTTTATCTTATTCATGATATTTTGTTGGGCCTCCTCTGATTCTGTGTGCAATTTGTGGTCCAATTTCACCTCAGAGCCTTCAGATATCATGGACCATGCATTGGAATTATGCTCCTAAACCTATCCTCTATGCTTTCCATTTTCTCCCCCCGTTTTTAAAACTTCCCTCCAAACCTACCTCTTTGATTTCCATCTTTGGTCACCCATCCTACATGAGTTGTGAAGAACCTAGGGTTTTTTTTTGTTGCTACATTTTATGTCATGCAAGTACAAGTTATTGTGTAATGACCTTGTGAGAAATGAACGCATTCGTAAACCGGAGTCATACCATCATTGTTTGCCATGCTAACTCTCTTTTCCATGGAATTCCAGAAAGGTGAAACGTCAGGAACAAAAAAACCCAGAGGTAGACCAAGAAAAAGGGTAAGCAATTTGTTTCCTCGTGCAAACTCATTGCTTCACTAACGGTGTTTGCTACCTTTTTGCTCCTTTTCTACATTTTAAGTCTTGCTCTAATGATGTGGTTTTTCCAAAGCCTTGTAAATCACTATTATGCCTTCAAAAGGTTTATTTTTCCGTTCATTCCGGTATTGCTGCGTTAGCCTCACTTTATACAATGCTACCTATCATACAAAGCCAGATTTCTTTAGATGTGAACTTTTGCATGTTGTGTCATGTTTGCTTTGCTTAACTCGGAGAAAATGTAGAAGCAGCTGTTAGGTTATCACCACAGTTACAATTGACATAACCAGTAACTGGTAATGCATTTAAGGCAATTAGTTCAATTTGCCCAATCTTCCTTCTGACTTACATTGCTTTATATCTAGCTACTAACCTGCTGCCATTATGTTCAGTGTAACTATTTGCTTTTTTGAGTGTACTGATTTTTGTATGAGGGCATTACATTACAAGTGCCATTCATGAGTCTGCGGTGCATGCTTACACTTCTGGAGTGAGCTGACACTTTGGTGATGGCGATACTCACTATTACTGGCAGTTGACACTCTTTCACACCGTCTCATCCATCTCCAAGACTTTTGCATTCCAAATTCATGAAACAATACACTGAAATTTATGAGAAAGAGTGCCAACTATCACTGAGTATCGGGGTGGTGCTCATTGGAAAACAGGAAGTTAGAGTCATTGGTCAACTTCGTTCCACTCGAGAGGAGTTGGAGAAATTTTTTGACCATTAGATGATTAAGATGGAACAGTTAGATATGAATGAATGTTTCAATTACAGAAGGAGAGATGAGAAAAGGAGAACTAAGGTTTGATTAATAAAAGAAATTATGGAGTGACTCAGAGAAGATCTCATTCAGATACAACTACTTTGGGGGCTATTTAACACAAGGGCGAAAATAGGTGCTAAGTGGATGCAGTGCTGGTAAATTAACCATTTTCATCTCTGGATTTAGCAAATGATTTTCTTTCTATTTCCTTTTTTATTATTGCTAAAGTTTGAACTTGCCAAAAAAGTGCTAAACCAGAAAATTACAGGTTTAACACTCAAGTGCTGATTAGGGTACATGGAGTTGGGGGTAAAGTGTTAGGGTGGATTGAGGATTGGCTATCTAACAGGAAGCAGAGAGTTGGAATAAATGGGTGCTTTTCTGGTTGGCAGTTGGTGACTAATGGCGTGCCGCAAGGATCGGTGCTGGGGCCTCAACTGTTTACCATATATATAGACGATCTGGAAGAGGGGACCGAGTGTAGGGTAACAAAGTTTGCTGATGATACGAAGATGAGTGGGAAAGCAAATTGCATGGAGGACTCGGAAAGTCTGCAGAGAGATTTGGATATGCTGAGTGAGTGGGCGAGGATCTGGCAGATGGAGTATAACATTGGCAAATGTGAGTTTATCCACTTTGGAAGAAATAATAGTAAAATGGACTATTATTTAAACGGTGAAAAATTACAACATGCTACTGTGTAGAGGGACCTGGGGGTCCTTGTGCATGAATCGCAAAAACTCAGTCTGCAGATGCAGCAGGTGATCAAGAAGGCAAATGGAATTGGCCTTTATCGTGAGGGGGGATAGAATATAAAAGCAGGGAGGTCTTGCTGCAACTGTACAAGGCACTGGTGAGACCGCAACTAGAGTACTGTGTGCAATTTGGGTCCCCTTATTTGCGAAAGGATATATTGGTCTTGGAGGGAGTACAGAGAAGGTTCACCAGGTTGATACCAGAAATGAGGGGTTAGCTTATGAGGAGAGATCGAGTAGATTGGGCCTGTACTTGTTGGAATTTAGAAGGCTGAGGGGTGATCTTATAGAGACATATAAGATAATGAAGGGGCTAGACAGGATAGAGGCAGAGAGATTCTTTCCACTTAGAAAGGAAACCAGAACTAGAGAGCACAGCCTCAAAATAAGGGGGGGAGGGTGCGGTGGACAGTTTAGAACAGAGTTCAGGAGGAACTTCTTCTCTCAGAGGGTAGTGAATCTCTGGAATTCTCTGCCCATTGAAGTGGTGGAGGCTACCTCATTGAATATGTTTAAGTCATGGGTAGATAGATTTCTGATCGATAAGGGAATTAAGGGTTGTGGGGAGCAAGCGGGTAAGTGGAATTGATCCACTTCAGATCAGCCATGATCTTATTGAATGGCAGAGCAGGCTCGAGGGGCTAGATGGCCTACTCCTGCTCCTATTTCTTATGTTCTTATGTTGGTGCAATGTTTGTGGAGGAGTCTATGTAGGCTCCTCACACTAGCATTTACTGATGGTGTGAACTGCTCTAGCTGGCACACAGCAACACAATGTAGGACAGGTTCTGATACATTTTCATCTTCGTCCTTCTTGATTTTGTTAATGAGGTGGGCCATACCATCCCCCTTCAAGAATCTCCCTTCTGTTGTTCAGTTCAGTCAGTCATACACATTTGATTACACAGAGAATCTCTTGCAATTGTTTCTCTTCCCACCCCACAATCTGCTGTCATGTGATGACATTGGGCAGGATTTTCCAATCTTCTCCTTGCCCGACTCGCTGTCAGTAGGAATGGAGAATTTGGCATTCAAGCCAAAACTCTATTCGCTTTCAGCGACATCAGAGAATCCCAGCCGCAAGTGATGACGGAGCTTTTTGGGTGATATCTACTGACATGTCGCCATTTTCTGCATGTACTTCCAGACACCCGTTTCGACCTTTCCACCACATCTCTCAAATCCGCTCCTGCACCTGTGCTGTCTCCAGACTTTTGACGTCCGGTGTTGGATAATTTACAATTTACACCAGCTAAACATTGGGTTGATCAATGGCATTAACTTCGGCTGCCACCACAAACTCTGTAACCTTGTAATCAATGCCATGCACCCTTCCTGACCACTTCAGTGTGAACCACACAGTTTGCAACCTCAACATCCTGTTTTATCACCAATTCCGCTACTTCATCTGCTGAATGTTTGCATAACTTGACCCTTACCTCAGCCCATCCATTGTTGAGAATCCTCATCCATTCTTTTTCCATCTCTCATTTTAATTACTCCAATGCTATCCTGTCTGGTCTTTCGTCTTCCACCTTCAATAGTTCCAGTTCATCCAAAACTCTGTCAACGTATACTATCCTGTGCCAAGTTCTGCTCACCCATCACCATTTCCTTTTACCCTACTGTTGGCAATTGTCCATTCAGTAGCCTACCTTCTGTCCATCTACATCCCAATCCTGGTTAAAATTACCCATTTGATTAATTTTATGACTCAAAATATCTTTTTCCCTTTATGAACCTGTGAGTCACCCTTTAGACATTTTTGTACATTGAAGGGACATTGTGAATATAAGCTATTATTACTTTCTTTTACATGGTTGCAGTTGCCAATTAGCTGCTTTTCAAGAGGACAGTCAAATTTTCCAATCCACAGTTGTGCTGTTTTCCAGATCCCTAGGTGGACACTGCCGCCAGGGTCTGGAAAAGCTGACATCCACGCAAATTAATAGTCAGAACTTGGTAACCATGTATTTTCATCCCTCGATGTTTGCTGCCTGACCAGAACTTATCTATCAGCTTTAACTTACCATCAGATTGGATGTGGAAGATTTTGCTGAAACTGACTAATGGTGGGAACTAAAATGACTCAGTAGTTAAGATGCAGGAAAACCATTGCCTCTGATGGGGGAATCAAGAGCGAGGTGACATAATTCAAAATTAGAGATAAGCTATTCAAGGGTGAAATCATAAAAATCCGCAAGGGTCTTTGAAAAAAAAATTAGGCAAAATCCCCCTCTGACCTCAAAGTTGTAACTGCCAGGAAATCTGAGGCTGAAAGATTGAAATTGGTAGTGATATAAAGCGGAGATTGATCCCCTCTCTGAGAACTAATACCTAACCACCCAAAGAGGAGTACCTCGCCTCAATCTGTTAAAAGTGTGTGAGAAGTAGTACGATCCGCTCTTCAGCAACTTTTAGTGATTAAATCAAAATAATTCCCTGACACTCTCTCTAAACAAAATCAACAAATAATAATTTATTTATCTAACTACAGGTGAATAGATGAACAGGTTAACTGAACTATCAACAAACCAAATGAAACACTATTCTAATGGAATGCTGTTTAGTTAAATACAATTCTCACTTATGAACAGAAAAATAGAACTTTTTTATCACTGTCTAAATTACAGTCAGGTTTGTCGTCTTCTGGAATATTCTGTCTTCTTTCTTTGCTATCTTCACTTTTGAGATGAGGCTTTCTTTAAAGATATAAATGCAGCTATGAGAGCCAGCAATCACAGTTGGCAGGTGCTCTCCCCATTTGTGCCACTGCCCCCATCTTTTATACCCCTGCTGATATATCAATATTACCCACAATATGATTGGTTCTCAGGTCACCAAAACATCGATTTCAACCAAAAGATGTGTGGATTAGGTTGCTAAAGTTACCCTTTGGTGTCAGGGGGATTAGCAGCATAAATATGTGGGGTTATGGGAATAGGGCCTGGGTGGGATTGTGGTTGGTGCAGATTTGATGGACCAAATGGCCTCCTCCTGCACTGTAGGTATTCTTTGATTCTGTGAAATCTAATAGCTTGCTGATAGCCAAGTGCCTAATTTAAACTGATTGGCTAAAATTCAGAAGGAGCATGTTGTCTTGGCAACACTACTGTTTGGCTTTTGATACAATATTTCAGTCTGTGTACTGGCACCATATGCATCTTTTTCAACTTTCTAAACACAGTAAAAACACTACTTTTTTGAAGGGACCATGCAATATGTTCACTTCTTAATATTTTTACAATTTGTTTATAATTTTACAAACTCCAATTTCGCAACAGTAAATATTGGTAGATTTTTCTTGATTTAGATTGTCAAGAGATGAAAGTGAGTAAATGGAGTTCAGGTTAGATTAGCAATGATCAAATTGAATGGCATAGCAATCTCAGGAGGGCTGAGTGGCCTACTTTCTTACAAATTTACCTCTGTTTCTAGCTCTACCTGCAAAGGATTGTTCATCCATGCACCAATCTGCAATTTTTGTTGCAGTGACGTTGCTTAGGTGGGCATGATGATCAGGAAATTCCTCCGACCTACTTCCAGGAGACCTCCCACCTCTCTGACAAAGTAATGTCCATAAAATGGAAGCAATTTCCTGGCTGATGAATGGTAACGATATGATTGGACCTAATAAAACCCGCAAAAGCGGAGCAAAGTGTTAGGAAGCAGAAATAAAGTAGCTAAAGTGATGAAACTTTTGAGGTGTTTTTGGTTACCAGCTATATCTACATTAATGGATACCTGAAAAATTGGTAGGCCAGAAGATTGGGAGAAAAATGAACCCAGCGAAGGAGGACCAAGAAATTGAAGGCAAACTAGCAAGGAACGTAAAAATTCCTTTAGGTAAGTGAAAAGGGAAAAGTGGATAATCGGACGAATGTGGGTCCATTACAGGTGAGCACAAGAGCATTTATAATGGAGATAAGGGAAATGACAGAGAAGCTAAACAGTTACTTTGCATCTGTCTCCACTGAAGAAGTTAAATCAATTGTACAAGGTCCATCAATTGTGCAAATATAGTGTATGAGAAGAGTGGGGTCTGGCAGGGAGGGTGCACACAGGCCATCCATTTTTGAAGGGCTAGCAGAAAGATTTGTGTTAACTTTGAATTAGAACAAGGGTGCAGCATAGTTTCCTCATTCATAAATGTTCTTTCCAAACTACTTGTACTTCAAAAAATACCAAATTCTTGTTCTGCTAGTGCTTATAAACCCAAATAGTCTTGGTTCCTAATGTGAAGCTTTCATGTACTTTTAAGTTAATCAATGACCACAAAATTGCTAGGAATTGTTTTTTTAGGAAGCAACTAAATTGTAAATCCCTTGTTAAACCTTCGTCTGTCGTCATTGTGGTGTATTGGTGTGAGGTTTTCATAGTTTCAAGATGAGTATACCTGCAGAGTATAATGAGCCATAATTCAGAAGACATGTTCAGACTGTGAAACAACCAGGTGTCCTCTGAACACAATGGTACCAATTTAGCTGCATGTCCTATTGTGTAAATGTGAAATTGTTCTCACCAATCGTTTAATGTTGCAACTGTAATTTACGTGATGGTGCTATACCCAAGATTATGAGGATTTTCATCAAGAAATGGGGGGAGGCAAAGGCCCAGTGGTATTATCACTAGGCTATTAATTCAGAAACTCAGCTAATGTTCTGGTGACCCCGGTTCAAATCCCACCACAGCAGATGGTGGAATCGGAATTCAATTAAAAATATCTGGAATTAAGAATCTACTGATGACCGTGAAACCACTGTCAACTGTCGGAAAAACCCATCTGGTTCACTAATTGCCTTTTGGGAAGGAAATCTGCTGTCCTTACCTGGTCTGGCCTACATGTGACCTCAGAGACACAGCAATGTGGTTGACTCTCAACTGGCCTCAGGCAACTAGGCATGGCTAATGAATACTGGCCAGCCAGCAATGTTCATGTCCCACGAATGAATAAGGAATTAAAATTCCCTGTGTTGGAGATAGGAATCAATGCAGGTCTGCAAGTAATCATGGAATTATAGAATTTTACAGCACATTTTGCTCCCATTTCACGCACTGCTCCTACTGACATTTTCTTTCATTTTTATGAATATTTATTCCCTTCTCTTTAAAAATTATTATAGATTCTGCTTCTGCGAATGTACTCTGAACCTGTCCCTGCATTGTTTTACTGCTTGGTGACCTGATGGTCATACACTTGTCTTCTTGACATCGATACACCAAGCAGTAGAAATAGGGGCTGTGATTCACTCAAAAGTGCTGAATTGGTGGGAAAACTGTTCTAAATCCTGACTGTTCTGTCAATTCAGTTTCTCACCTGAATCTCCACACCCTGTGCACTGAAGAGGTCCCAGTCATGAATCTCATTAAAAACCCAGGGTCAGGGGTGGGGGGGTGGTGGTCTATTCATGCCTGAGTTTGACAGTTCAGGAGTTCTGTACATGTGCAGTGGCCCAAAATGTCAACTGCCCATTTGCTGGCCAGCCTGATTGCTGGCCAGCCCGGGACCCCCTCAGTGCTGCCCCGCTCCCCCCACCCCCCGCCCCACCCAACCCACCCACAGCCTGATTGCTGCCCCACAGCAATTCTCGGGCCAGCCCTAACCCCATCCATCCTGGAGCACCCCGATGTCCAGGCCCCACCACCCCAGCAGTGGTGATACCCCCACTCCCTTCACCCCAGCAGACCCCCCCCGCTCTGATGACCCCCCTCGGGGTTAGACCCCCCCAAGGCAGGTCCTCCCTGGCAGACCCTCCCCTCCCCACCCCCCGCCTGCCCCAATCATGCCCTCCCTCCAGTCCAGATCGATCCTGTCTGCAGTGTGGCTTCGGGACCTTCACTCCCATCAGTTGTCCTAGGCCCTTCCCACAGTACAGCCTGTTCCCTTGGCACTGCCTGATGCCCAGTTGGCAGTGCCAAGGTGCCCCCAGGCATGGGCACTTTGCCCCTTAGGCAGTGGCAGGGCACACAAGCTGGCACTGCCAGGGTGCCCATGCCCAGGGGGCACCACCCCTCTGCCACCCAACCCCTCCGTGGGCTCCGATTGCCCCCCCCCTTCATTCTGATGGGGTTTCCCGCTAGTTCCCTGAATATGGGGAGTAGTCTGTACCCCACCAAAATGAAGTACTCCTGGCGGAGTGGGAGATTCAATCAGGACCTGAAAGGTCCCGATAATGAACAAATATACATATTTAAAATATGTTGAGAAAACCTGCCTTCCAGTCAGTTTCTAGCATGGTTTGACTGGTGACTGTTCTAGGTCATGCACAAATCCCTATTCAATGCTTCTCCCATCCTGACCTAACAGAAAAGTTGCGAGTCTCAGTGGGAGAATTGCAGCCAGATCTTCCTTATTTACTGTATCATCTTTGACATCACTTTCAGATCTCACTTGTCTCTATTCCAACTTAAAAAGCTTCAGTCTCTGTCCATAAATGAAAGCACACCAATAAATCCAAACCCTAATGGTATGCTGTTCCAATGAATACAATTCCCACTCATTAACAAAAAAATAGAATTTAGTCACTCTCTAAATTGCAACCTGGTTTTGTGTCCTCTGGAATATTCTGGGCCTCCTCTGTTGTTTCTTCTGCCTGGAACTTCTTTCGTCTTTGGTACCTTTGCTATCTAGAAGTTACGTTGAGCTGTGAGATGTGGCAGGTGACAGTTGCGCTCTGCTTTTGTCCCACTGTCCTCTTCTTTTATGTGTGTGATGACATATCAATATTTCTCACAATAGGATTGGTCCTAGGTTGTCAAAACCACTAGATTTAAATTTAATAGGTTCTTAGTATCTAAGTGCCAAATTCATATTGATTGGCTGAATTCAAAAATTTCAGAGTTTGTTGCTTTGGTAAAACTGCTGCTTGACTTTTTGATACAAATGTTTCAGTTAGGGCTCTATTTGTACTTGTGTTTTTTTAACACAGAAAAAGTACCACCTTTTAAAGGGACCATGCAATGCTTTCTCGCTAGCATTTTACAAACATGAATCTACAATTACTCTACACAACTTTGCAACAGTATATCTATTGTAGATTGTGTAGTATTTCATTAATTACTCACCATTGCCTGTCTACTATCTACAGATCTTTTAGTGTATTTTCCCAATCCACCATAGCCAACTTACCCCTCATCTTATTTATTTCCCTTCTTCAAATTTAAGATCCTGCCTTTCAATGAAAACTATACAGTATTCAATTTGAATTTCACATTCCCATTTTATGATCACTATTTCCCAAAGGCTCCTTTACAGCAAAGATATTAAATTGTCCTTTCTCATCACACAATACAAAATAGCTTTGACCCTAGTTGATACCTCCAATCTACAGCTCCAGAAACCCATTTCATGCACATTTGAGGAATTTCTCCTCCAGAGCATTAGTAATGATTCAGTTAACCCTGTCTCTGTGTAAGTTGAAGTTGCCCATTACTGCTATATTAGCCATGCTACATGCTCCTCAAATGTCCTGATTTATGCTATGCCCAATATTGCTGTTACGGTTTGGAGTCTGCAAACAGCTCCCACCAATTTTCGCTGCCCTGCTGTTTCGTAGTTGCACCGAAACAGATTCTACAAGCACGATCTAGTGGCCCATTAGCTGTGGACACATGTTCTGTAATGGCTGCTAAATTTCGCAGTCAGTCAAAGATGGAATTTGTGCTGGTGTGATCTCAGTTTGGGATCGTTCCTGCCAGTGATGTCATGCCAGTTTGGGTGTGAATCAGATTTTTTTGGATTTAAATAAGTTTTAACATCATTAATGTGCTTGGTGCCACAGTGTCCACCTACAATGTGTCCTTCCCCAGCGTCCCCACCCCTGCCTCCCCGCATCCCCACTGGTGGCATGATGTCATTCTAGTGTGAACCATTACTGGTTTACAAAAGTGAAAACCAGTTGTGGTGACCACCCCACGGGTCCCAGGGATTGAAGAATAAGGCTGGGCATTGCCCTCTGGCAACCTGGTTAATCCCCCTTGCAGTGCCCTCTGACACTGTGAAGGAGCAGTGCCAAGTGGGCTGTGTCAGAGTAACTCTCCTCCATTGGGTTAAGCCCTGGTGATTGCGAGGTGGGGGCACTTGCCCCGATGCTTCAAAGGGAGGTATGGGGAGGGGCACAGTGCAGAATGGAAATGTCCTGATCTCTGTGGGGGTTGGGGATAAGTCCATGGGATCTTCATGGGTGGGGGGGGATTTTCTAAGGGGGAGAGGGGCGGGGCGGTCCTGAACTGCAACTTTGAGATCAGGATGCACTTTAGAAAGGGCACCCTAATCTCAGAATCCTGGTGTTGACGGTGTGTTTAGGCCCCGCCTCTCCAGCTGGCTGTGTGATCCTCGGCAATGCTTTGAAATTGCACAGTGCTGTTAAATCAGGTGAGAAAAGGTGTCTGTGAATCTGGCGAGTTTTACACAGCTTTTCTTGTCTTATCCAACTCTCGATGCAATTTTGGGAAAATTACACCTTACATCTTGATTCTTTGACCATGGATCCTCTCCTACTAATGTAATCACATCCCTCATTAAAAGTGTTCCCCAACTTCCTTTTCCATTTTTTCTATCCCTCCTAAATATTGGCTATTTTAGTTCCCAATCTTGGTCACCCTGTAGCCACATCTCTGTTGTTGCAATTAAATCATGCACACTTTTACCTCAATTTATGCAATCAGATCAACAGCTTTGTTTGCAAATGTTATGTGGATTCAGATAGACTGCCTTTAATTCTGCTTTTTTAACTTTAGTCTCCATTCTGATCCTATTGATGCTTGCCTATGCTTTGTCTGGCTTTAATTTTTGCTTTCTACTTTTCTAATTCCTTTTATCAGTTTTTGCGTCCTCCAAATCTGAGCTCCCTCTCAGGTTCCCATACCCCTGCCAATCAAGTTTAAACCCTCTCAAACAGCACTAACAAATCTCCCTCCAAGGATGTGCTCCTCTAAATTACAGTGAAACTGTAATTAATGCTGAGTTTACTGCTTTAGAGGTCCTGCTTTTCAATCTCCTTCCTTGCTCCCTGAAATCTGCTTTTAGGATTTCATCTTGCTTCCTACCTTCCTAGTTTTTAGCACTAACGTGGACCGCAATTTCTCCCTCCCCCAGAAGAATGTCCTGCAGCTGCATTGTGACATCTTTCACCCTGGCACCAGCAAGGCAAAACACCATTCTGGAGACCTGTTTATGCCCACAGAAATAGCTGTCTATTCCTCTAACTCATGAATCCTCAATCACTGCTGCCCTTCCCCTTGTCTTCCTCCCCATTATAGCTGAGCCACCCATGGTGCCACAAACGTGGCTCTGACTGCAGTCCTCGGAGGTGCCAAGCCCTCACCAGCATCCAAAATGGGAAACTGATGAGCGAGTGGAACCTTGGGGACTTGTGCACTACCTGTCTGATTTTCTTAGACTGTCACGCAGTCAGCCACTGCCTTTCTGCCTCCATGCTCTAAGCCTCTGAATGTGACCTCTCTGAATGTGCTTTCCATGTAGCTGTCAGCCTTGTGGATGCCTCATAGTGATTGCTGCCACCATTTAAGATCCGAAACCCTGAGATGCCCTGCCAAGTCTTAACTTTGTTTCACCTACATTCACTTCATTGTATTTTGCTTATATTAACTTTATTCTACTTGGTTTTGAATTAATAAATTTTACAATTATCGATAAACCTTACTGGTACTGTTAAATCTGACTGATATTTAACACACTTCCCAAGTTGCAATAAAACTTACATAAACAACCTCTTTCCTTCGTGCACCAAATTCCCACATGAACTTAATTCGCTACTGACTGTCAACGTCCTTGGGTTACCATTGATCAGCAACTCAATTGGATTCGTTACATAAACGCAGTGACTACATGAGCAGGTCAGAGGCCAGGAATACTGTGGCAAGTGACTCACTGCCTGACTCATCAAAGTCTGTCCACCATTTACAAGGCACAAGTCAGGAGTGTGATGGAATATTCCCCACATGCTTGGAGGGGTGCAGCTCCAACAGCACTCAAGAGGCTTGACACCATCCACAACAAAGCAGCCCACTTGACTGGCATCACATTCACTTTCTCCACCACCAATGTTCACTAGCATCAGTGTGTACCATCTACAAGATACGTTGCAGAAATTCCCCAAAGCTCCTTAGACAGCACCTTCCAAACCTATGACCCTTTCGATCTCGAAGGACAAGGGCAGCAGATAAATGGGAACACCACCACCTGGAAGTTTCCCTCCAATCCATTCACTATCCTGACTTGCAAATACATCACCATTCCTTCACAGTCACTGGGTCAACATCCTGGAATTCCCTCCCTTACAGCATTGTGTGCAAACCCACAGAAAGGGGATTGCGGTGTTTAAAGAAGGCAGCTCACTACCACCTTCTCAAGGGTACCTAGGGAGAGGCAATAAATACTGGCCAACCAGCGATGCCCATGTCCCATGAATGAATAAAAAAAAGCTCAGTCTCGATCCCACTCAGGTATAATCTACTGCCTCCTTGTGTGTCCCTTACGCTGTGTGCACCCCCTTCCATTGGTTGTACCATCTTTGGCCATCTCAACTCTAACCCTCCTGAACCTCTTTGCATTGCTGTTTTACTCCCAAGTTTTTAAGCCTCCTTAAAATTAACTTTCCAGTTGCCAGTCATTCCTTCTCACTGTACAATTACTGTTCAGTTGTCATGCTATTCTGTATAAAACATTTTGGGCCATTTTATGATATTAAAAACATGCTAAAAATGTTCAAGGTGTTATAAACATGTAGATATATTGTTTGACTGGAATTGAGAGATTAGACCAGAATAAAAATAATAAACATGAACTAGTTTGTCTTTCTATCTGCCTGACTGGTCTCTGTGGAATTGAATATCTGTTCCGGTGTTCAACAGCTCCTCTGTACAAATTTTGAAGTCTTAAACTTTGTTGATGAGGAAAACTGTGCTTCAATTAGTGCAAACGAAATTGGCTAAGTTTAATGCAATAGCTGACATTAACTCTGCATTCGAGGTGCGATCTTCCGAAAGAGATTTGCCGAATGAACGAGAAGATGGGAAAGGATTGCAAGTTGCAATGTTATGCACTTAATGCAAAATAAAAGCCAGAATGTGATTCCCACCAGTAGGCGGGGTGAGGTGGATGCAGAACCTAAGCTCGCTGGTGAGGTCAGCTGCTGAGCTCTTGGGGACTCTTTGCACAGATGCCCTGATCTCCCAATATACTGGGAGACCTTCTACCACGCACCCTCCCCACCCCCTTGACATCAGGGATCTGCCTCCCCTTCACCTGATCACTCTCTGGGCCAATCCTTTCCGATGCACCCATCCCATCAAAGTACAAAAACGTGGTGGGACTTTTCCTTAATGGGCTGCAGATGGTTGTGCTTATTGTGCGTGTGTATATACACACAACACAATACAGCCCCTGTAGTGTGGAAGGAGGCCATTTGGCCCATCGAATCTGCACTGACAACAGTCTCACCCAACCCACATCCACATCCCTGACACTAAGAGGCTATTTTGATGCCCACTCAGCCTAACCTGCTTATCTTTGGACTGTGGGTTGATACAGGAGAACCCAAAGGAAAGCCATGCAGACACGGGAAGAACTTTACACAGACTTAGATTTATTGCACCAGCCTGGACATTTACTACAACTTGAAAGTTTAATTTCTCTTCACTGGTTAGAAGGTATAAATTGTTTTTCTTCACTTAGAAGGATTATCATTGATAATAGCACTGCATAATTGCAAGGCAAGCATGAATTAGTTGCATTCTTAGGCATTTTCATAAAATACTCCGTGCTGGAAAAGTAAAAGGACATTTTATTCTGCAGTATATCTGGAATATTTTTCTTGTCTGGAAGCTTGCATTCGTGGTTCATGATCTACGATTCACTCTTGCTCATCAGGGTTATCGGATTTTTAAGCTGGTAGTCAACGTTGTGGTGTGAGTCTGATCTCAATCAGCATTTCTTCCTGTTTCCTGTGAGAGTCAGCCATTAGTCATAAGGGTTCCCATTTCCTCCAACTCACCACAAAATAAACAGGGTGTCTTACTCACAGTGATTGGGCAGCGGTCCAGAGTTTCTCTTGCCTGCTCTGTATCGGTAGCACTGCTTCCCACATTTGGCAAAGAATGTATCTTTTCCTCTGCTGGTTTAATCAACAGAATTATTTAAGAATGTCCTTATAAAATGAAACAGTACGATCTAAGAAATTGACTTTCTGTTTGCAGAAGAGAAGTTGGGATTATTTTAATCAAAATGTAGCTGTTTTCTCATTTTAAAAATAAGTTGGAAGATACTGGGGGGACGATTCTCCTGGTCCCTTGAGCTACTAGAGCAATGCAGCAGGCCAGGAGGTATCAGCAGAGATTGCGTAGAGGGCATCCTGCTGGGCACCACGGTCCCCGTGCATCTCCAGTTGCCGGATTTTCAGAAATCGGCGCAGAGCTGAACAAATTATTTAAATATCGATTTATATTTTATTAGCGGGCTCGAGACTGAAGCCTCCAGCAGGGTTTGCAATAGCTCCCCACTAGCAGGGAGCTGGCAGCCCAACTCTGCTGAAGTGAAGGGGAGGCAAGAGGTCGGGGGTAAGGGGGTGGGAGGGTGCCCCATGGGCATTGCCATTTGGCAGTGTCAGCCTGGTCTCCTGGCACTGCCCAAGGGACAAAGTGGCAATGCCCAGGTGGTACTTTGGCAGTATCTACTGGGCCTCGGGCAGTGCCAAGGAGTGGGGCCTAATGGGGCGATGCCTCTTGGAGGGAGGGTTGGGATTGGCCCGATCATGTCTGGAAGGCCAGCAATTGGGATTGAAAGGCTGGCCAGTGATTTTGCCATCCAGCGATCAGGAGGCCGGCAGCACAGGCCACTGCACATGTGCCAATCTCGACGCTGACAGATCAGTGCAACAGCCCTGGCCTATTCAGCACTATGCTACTGCCTTTGTCCTTCTAGGTGGTGAGGTCAAGGGCTTGGAAGGTATTGTCAAAGACCCTTGGTGAGTTCCTGTAGTGCATCTAATAGATGGTACTCACTGTTGCTACTGCGTGTTGGTGGAGGAAATTAGTTTTCAAGTTGGTGCTGATCAAGTGTGCTGCAAGTAAATTGTGTCGGATTGTAACTCATCCAGGCAAGTGGAGAGCATTCCATCACCCTCCTGATTTGTGTCTTGCAGATGGTAGAATTTGGTGAGTCAAGTGGTGAGCTTCTTGTTATTACTGTGAAGCCCACAGATTAATATTGTTTTAAGATATTGAATTCCCAGTGACCAATTTAAATACAAGATTTCAAGACAAAATTTCAAATTTTAAGACTTTTATTGTAACAAGCAAAATAAAATCAACATTAGCAAAACACCACTTAGTAGACAAGTAATACTCTAAACTTCAGGGCAGGTATTTCTTATTAGTTCCTTAACATATCTTATAACATCACACTGCATATATACATAAGCCATACTCTCAGCAGAATTGTCATCTTTACAGAGCTAGTATTAGTTACTCCCAACTACCAATGGGTTTTAATCTCCCAATTTCTCTGAATTGTAACATTCAATGTCCATCAAAAGTAATTTCTCTCAACCTGAGAATTCCACACTGACATTTCAGCAGCAAGACCCACTCTGTTGAATCTTTCTCTTGGATTCGCCAGGTCAAAACTTTAAATCTTTGCAGGTTCTCTCCTTGATGAGAAGCCTAGCTCCCACAGGCATTCTTCTGGTAGCTGTCGGAGAAAAGCCTTTTTCCCCTCGTGTGTCCAACGTTTCTGAGTCCGTAAATCTACACAAAGCTTAGCCAGCTACATACTTTGTGTGTTCAGGTGTTATAATTTGGCTGTTGGGTTTCAATAGGATTTGATTGGGCCCCTGATTCCGATGGCAACCAGGTCACATCAGCTTGTCACCAGGCAGAACTAGTATGAGGTCACATGTTTCATTTTACCTTTATTTGAAAGCGACAGCTTAAAACATATCTTGTTTAATAAACGTCTAGCCATCATAACACAACATAATACCTGGCTTGTGGATGGAGAAGATTTCACAGCTAGGGAGAGGTGAAATTGTGAAGGGATTTGAAAACAAGAAGAAGAATATTAAAATTTGCACATTGCTTGAGCAGTAGCTAATGTAGGAGTATAGGTGATTGGGATTTGGTCAATTTAAGGACAAGAACATGTTTGGAAGGGGTCGTATGTGGAATAGTCAAGTCTAGAGGTAGCAAAGGCATGAATGAGGGTTTCAGCAGCAGATGAACTGAAGCTGGGGCAATGTTGCAGAGATGGAAATAGATGGTTTTAGTAATGGTACAAATGAATCATTTGTCTTTCCAGGGTCAAATTTGACGCCAAGGCATGTTAACAGTCTGGGTTAATCTCAGATAGTTGCTCTGAAGCCAAAAATTAAATGGGAGGACATTTCTGCTCATCTAGAAACAGAGAAAATAAGAGCAGGAGTAATCCATCTGCTCTTCGAGCCTGCTCTACCATGAGTTTTGATCATGGCCAATCATCCAGCTCAGTAACCTGTTCCCACTTTTCCCCATATCCTTTAGCTCCAAGAACTATATCTAGATCTTTCTTGAAAACAGACAATATTTTGGCCTCAACTGATTTCTGTGATAAAGAATTCCACAGGCTCACCACTCTGAGTGAAAATTTTTTCCCTTGGCCCTAAATGGTTTTCCCCATTTCCTCTGACTGTTCTGGACCTTCCGCCATTAGGGACATCCTTCCTGCATCTACCCTCTCTAGGCCATAGAATTTTATAGGTTTCGAGGAGATACCATCCCCCCATCATCCTCCTAGTTTTTCTAAACTCCAGCAAGTATCATCCTAACTGACTCTCTCCCCTTTCATCAGTCCTGCCATCTCAGGAATCAGCCTGGTAAACCTTTGCTGCTTCTATAGCAAGTATATCCTTTTTCAGATAAAGAGAACAAAAATGCATAAAAAAGCTCCAGCTCCTCTAGCTGTTCACACCCCACCAGCGCTGCCAGTGAGAATTGAGAACTTAGCATCACCCAAATCTCTGTTCATTGCAGCAGAACTGGAGAATCTCAGCCACGGGCGAAGTTGGAGAATCTGGCTCAGTATTCCAGGTGTGGTCTCACTCTGTGTAACAACAGCAATACATTTCTACTCCTGTACTTGAATCCTCGCTATGAAAGCTAACATACCATTTGCCTTCTTCACTGTCTGCTGCACTTGCATATTAATTTCAGTGACTGGTGTACAAGAGCATCCAGCTTTTGATGCACTAGATGTTGCATAAGCAATCTGACAACTTCAAATACGATGGTTGAAAGTGAATAATCTAGCTTTGTTCTTTCATTAAGAGAGGTAGTTTCACTGAATTCCTAACAAACCTTACATGAATTTTGGAAGTGGAATACATGTCCAGATAAGGTCCAAGATTTGACCATGTTCTACACAGGTTTTGCATGAGCGTAAATACAGTGGACTAAAAACCTTGCAAAAATCAATGAACACAACTGAAGTGAGTTTCCTTTATGACGTATGACCCACCTGGTTACAACAATGCAACTATCAAAGTCACTGATCTTGGCATGATTCCAGATAGTTGCCAGCTTTTCCAGATTCCCCTCTGTAGATAGAAAGAGCAACTGCTCTCTGGAATACTTGTGGGTATGTACATCTCAAAGATTCATCAGCCTCAGGAGATGCAGCTCCTTTACCTTTGCCCCATTTCATATTTGTTGGTTGGCATGTATGGACCTGTGTATTTTACATCTATATCTCTGTGGCACATCTTCCCTTGACATATTTGAACTCCTCTACTGCTACAATCTACCAGAGAGAAGAAAGTCTGTCCTGTTGAGGGGCCGTGCCTGTTTGGGTTACAACCATACAGTGTTCTGTAGTTGTTGAAAGACAGAATAATTCATCATCACTCTAGTCAGGATAATGTTGGTGGCTGTTGTTGATCTCTTGCACACTCATGCCCGTGCAGTTTGTGTAGAAGCATTTGAGTCCCATAGGGCATTTTGGAAGCCTTGCAGGTTTAGATGCTGGAAGGCTTTGATTTTTGCAGGTAAATGCTGCCACCTAGACAGAATACATTAAAGCATGACATTTGTGTTCCTAACTGGAAGTGTTTTCATTGTGGAGTTTCCCTTCTGATTTTTCACCCAGTACAGGCCCATATGAAGTTGCAGGGGTGACTTGTATGTATCATAGTATCATAGAATCCCTACAGTATAGAAGGAAGCCATTCAGCCCATCAAGTCTGCAACAATTTATCCCCATCCATTTACCCCGCGAATCCCCCAACCTGCACATCTTTGGACATTAAGGGGCAATTTAGTATGGCCAATCCACCTAACCTGCACAGCTTTGGACTGTGGAAGGAAACCGGAGCGCCCAGAGGAAAACAAGCAGACACAGGGAGAACATGCAAACTCCACACAGACAGTCATCCAAGGCTGGAATTGAACCCTGGTCCCTAGCACTATGAGGCAGCAGTGCTAACCACTGTGCCACCGTGTATGTCAGGTATCTGGACTTCAGTCCCAATGCTGCTATGAAACCTAATTTGACCAACTAAAGCATATCTGCACTGATTCCAATTTTAACCTACTGAAGCTTTTCTTTAAAAACACACATGATCTAAAAAGGCAGACCTCCTTAGGAGAGGAAATTACCCAGAATATAAACGTCAAAATGGGTTATTTGGTCTAACTAGTCAAATGAAAATCCATCCTGAAGGAGTGAAGAAATGAATTAGTATCAGCAATGTAGCAATACTGCTACTCAGCAAAATAATTCTTTTTCATAACTTGTTGATGAAATTAAATGACTAAGTCTTGTATGCATATAGGTATTTAATTCTGTTACCCAACAACTATGAAATCCTGGTCCATCTGGTGACGGAGGTAGAGATGCCACAGAGTACCACTGCCTCTTTCTCTTCTGTTATCAGTTGCACAACCTGTGGCAGGCCAGTTCCCAGTCCTCTCCCCTCTGTCTTGTGTTCCATGCAAGGGGGGGAGGAGGAACAGAGCTATGAGTAACTGGAAGAGCATGTGTTCCCCTGACGGGTGCAGTGTATTCATGAAGGTGACTGTCAGACAGATGCATCATATTTGCAGAAGGATTATGTTGAGCAGGAGTGGCAGATGGATAAATGGGGATGTGAGGAAGTGCATAGAAGATGAACGATGGAAAACGTTTTAAACTGAAGTGATTGTGAGGAATGATCATACACTTGACAAGACAGAGTGTGTGGAGGGGTGGTGCACATAACAAGATCTAAGTGAATCTACAATTCTACTCATTAATCCTGCCCTGGTTACATTATTAGATCACAATCTGTAGAGGATCTAGGAATTGGCTGCAATGTTTCTGCTTTTTTACCTCCTCAACCACCTCCAAACACACCATATGGTATCAGCAGAAGGTTTCTTCCTCAATATTGAGGACTATGATCTCCTTCCAGCTACTCACTACACCCAGGAATATGTCAAGAAATGCAACATTAAATGAATCCTTTACTGCCCTCAGTCCACCTTTAAAATTCACTGTCTCTTTGCATAAGCTTCTAACTACATCTTTGTATTGATCCATTAAAAAGTCAAACTGAGGTCAATGTTTTCCATTAAAGATGCAGGATTGAAAGTAACATCGTAATTAGGTAAAAGCAAAATTCTTTCTCACTAAATTAGGAATCATTTCCTTGCTTACTGCATTTGCAACATTGTTTGGCCAATTTGATTAGGCTTTTGTGGCCACAAACAAATTATTTATGAATCCTGCAGAAAATACAAGGGCTTCACGCCTCTTGAGAGATGGATCCTTTATTAGTTATGTTTATAAATTGTCTTCCAAAGGAGCAACGCTTGTCACTGATTCCATGATGTGTTTTACATAGAACAAAGAACACTACAGCACAAACAGGCCCTTCGGCCCACAAGTTGCACCAATCATATCCATACCTACCAGGCCATAGAACTATCTATAACTCCCAACCCCATTAAATCCCATGTACTCATCCAGAAGTCTTTTAAAAGACCCCAGCAAGTTCGCCTCTACCACCACTGACGGCAGCCGATTTTTGTGTTAGAATTTTGCTCGAGTCCTCATAGGCATTAGGCATCAGTGGCACAGCAGTTAGTACTGCTGTCTCAAAGTGCCAGGGAGCCAAGTTCAATTCCATCCTCGGGTCACTATCTGCGAGAAGTTTGCATGTTGTCCCTGTGTCTGCGTGGGTTTCCTCCGGGTGCTCCGGTTTCCTCCCACAGTCCAAAGATATGCGGGTTAGGTTGATTTGCCATGTTAAATTGACCCTAGGGTCAGGGGATTATCAGGGTAAATATGTGGGGTTACGGGAATAGAGCCTGGGTGGGATTGTGATTGGTGCAAACACGATGGGCCGAATGACTTCCTTCTGCACAGTATGGATTCTTTGACAACTCGATGTGCGATCCAATCTGAATGATGTATATGAGCCTGAAGCCAGGAGGATTGTGGGCATGTGGGCATTGCTGGCTGAACCAGCACTTATTGTCCTTGACAAGACATTTAAGAGTTAACCACATTGCTGTGGGTCTGGTGTCACATGTAGGCCAGACCAAGTAAGCATGGCAGATGACATTTCCTAGTGGACATTGGTGAACCAGATGGGTTTTTATGACAATCGACATTGGTTTCATGATCATCACTTTATAAGATAAAAGCAGTCAGGACGCCTTCAGTATTTAAAATGGTGGTGTTATAATTTTTTAAATCATTCATAGGATATGGATGTTGCTAATTTGTAATTGCCTTTGTGTGGGAGGTAATATTCAAATCTTTTTGTAATAACTGAATGGCTTGTGAAGCTGTTTCAGAAGACATTTAGGAGTCAGTCACATTGTTGTGGGTCTGGAATCATGTACAAGTCAGACCAAGTAGGGAAGCACAGCAGATTTCTCTTCTTAATAGACATTTGTGAACCAAATGGAATTTTAATGACAGTCAGGTAGTTTTGTTCTCACATTACTGATGCTGGCTTTTTATTCCAGATTTATTTAATTCACTGAAGTTAAACTTTTAGCTGTCGTGATGAGATTTGAAATTGCATTTCCAGACCATCATTTGAAGCCTCTGGTAACTAGTCCAAGAATATAACTAAACTTAAAGTAAGGAAAATGTTAAGTAATAATTTTGTGTCGCTGTTTAGAGTAGAGGTTCAATTTTTAATTTTAAAGCTTGAGGTTGATGGCTGTTGATGGGAGTATGAAGGAAGTAGGATTTATGGAGATTGGTCACAGATCACTCATGATCTTTACTGAATAAGAGGACAGGCTGGAGGGGCTAAATGGCCTACTCCAGTTCCTGCATTCGTAAGATTTAAAATTATGAATAAAATGCCTTAATAATTTTTATACCTTGCCATTTGTGTGTTGCTTTTTTTTTAAAATTTCCCACACAAAGTGCCATTCTTGATACCCCTTCTGGGATGTGCTAAAGCAGTCCTTTACCAGGGAGGAAACCTGTTGTAGTCATCTCACTTCTAGTGACTAACACAGTAGGGTCTTTGACAGATGCCCTGCAGTTGTCCTTTCTGTGGACAGGGGAAGAGAAAGCAACTAAGAGGTGAGTACCAATGAAGTTTAAAAGTTGAAGCAGGTGGTTTTAACTTAATATTTTGTCAGGAGAAATTCTGTTATTTCTGTAGAAGTTCTGTTACTCTGTGGTCACAGTCTTTCATCCTTTACCTTGCGACGTGTGGTGGTATCGTTTGAAGCCATTCTTACAGATGTTATGTGATTAATAACACACTCACTTTGAAACCACGAAAGAAATTTGATAGGCACAATGTTTAATGTTCAAGGCCCCTTTGCATAACTTCCTGCTATATAACAACGATAAACTGTTGGGAGAAAATGTTCCTACAGATTTAGAACTTTACTGGTGAACAGATGTATTTGAGGCCCCTTAGGCATTCTTCCAGTGCGCTCTGGTGCTGATGATGTTGTGCCGATAGACTGAACATTTTTTGGAGACTTAGTGTTCAGTGCATTTCACTGGCATTGTGACAGTTTCTGTTCATGTTCATGGATATTTTGCATCTGCTGAAATGATTGTGTAAATAATTTCAAAAATAAGCTATTGCCTAAAAGATAGCATGGATTGATAGAATGTTTTTGATTTTACACAGATGGAGAGGGGAGAAAATACAAATTTATGATAGCGTGTTTCTGGAATAGAATTTCAGCCATAAGATGAATCGCTGAAAAATGGTGGCAACTAGTACCTAGATTCACTGCCACACTTTCTCACTTAGTGGAAACAGTTTTATAGCAGCATCCTGGTGAAATTATTGCACTGGTGTGTGGGTGCACGAGAAGTACTGCTGCATTTTTGTTAACTATGCATTAGGATGCCTGATACCATTGCATTACTGCAATGATGAACTGGAGAAGTAGGAGACTTTTAACATTGTCACAGGAGCTGACTGGGAGATTTTAAGATTATAATACAGCGTACTCAGTTGGTTCGAGGTACAGAACTATGAGAGCTAACAGTTGGTTCTAATTGAATGAGATGAAGGATACATGTAAGAAAAACTGTAGCAGAAGCAGCAAATTTTGTAATTGCAATCATGAAATAAAGTGTAATTAGATTCTTGTAGCAAAGCACAGATGAAGCACAGGGAGGGGAAGATGAGATATGCGTGAGTGATTTTTAAATGTATCTCTGAGGAAAAGTTAGGGGAAGTAAAATGGATTGGCTGAAAAATTATATTTTAATCATTTGGGTTTTACTTTAATTTTCTTGTGGTTTGACACTTTTGAATTGCTGTGTTTTAGTGGCAAGGATTGTGATTGTGGTCTTGTTTTGTACCTAGAGCATTTTACAAATTAAATATAGTGCCAAGTAAGCAGCATGGTTCTTTCTCAGAGATTGGCTGTGGCATTGAGTTTAATTCCTGCATTGTTCCTGTGCTATTTTGAAAGTAGGTTCACATTTGTTATCAAATATTTCTTACAGTTGTATTACCACTTGATGCAGTATATTGTTCTCTTCTGTATTTTGACCTGTTAAACACCTGCAGTGCTTCTGAATAAAGATTTCCTGTTTTCAGTGGTTTTGCTTTGTGTTTTGTCTTATGTTTTGAGCGCTCTTTAACTTTCCAAGTTACATTTGTCAACATGCTTTAGCTTACTTGGGCCCTAGCTCACTGGCTGGGAGTTTGTGTTGAACAGTTAGAATATATTAACCAAAAGCATCAGGAATTCATAAACTAATTCTTCCAGTTTGCAGAATACAGCCTAGTAATTTCTCTCTTCTTTTCTGCTGGGGCCAATGCAGTCCATACCAGCTGGTATCTGTCACATTTCTCTTTGCCTGCCTTTTGATCTCTTACCCACCAATTCCCCAGACAGCAGAGTCTCAACAACTTACTTCTGAGTCTATAATAATATGTCCATCACTCATCTCTCCTCATGGTAGTTCAAGGGCCTTTTCAAGAGTAATTCATTTTGTTCAACTAATTTTCCACACAGATTGGAACACCACAATTCAACTGCTCCCAGTCTTTTTAGTTTAGTGTTCAAGGTCTAGTTTTCACATGCACACAATGCTGTCAACCACATTTAAGCATTCTACTTCTTAGTCAAACTGTAATACATATTTCTCCTTTAGCAAACCAATCTTCAGAGAAATCTATGTGGTCCAGATGAGACTTGCATTAAAGGGGGTCATTGTACGGATTTATTCACTTGCAAGTCACAAATTCCAACTGAATTATTGTAGGGCTTTGAAGTAATTGCACTGATCAACCTTTTAGACAGTGCAAAAGCAGAATAGGTACTTACAAAAAAGAGGGACTAATCACACTTATGTCAGTACCAACTGGGTTTGTTTCATATTTGCACAGAACATCAGTGTCTTATTTTACACGTAGACAATGGGCCCCATTTTGTGGTTTACATTTAAAATCTAGCATGGAGAAAACTGGGCATTTTCTAAGCACTTTATAAATATGTCAAGTACAGTGCAGCTACTTTCCAAAACTAGACATAGGGTTAGAAATAGATACATGTTGAAAGCATTTTAAGGGTTCAAAACATACAGAAGATTTACAAATTTAGCAGCATTCTGTGCAAGCATTGGGCTCACTTCCAAATTGTCTAGCCCATTATTTCATTCACTTCAGGAAACCATCTAAAATAGGCATTAGGCCCCTTGTATATTCAATTTAATTAGGGGCCTAATCTGTTAAATGATCCCTCTACAAAACATTTTATTGACAAATGGGGATGGTGGCTGCTGCTGCCCTGCTCATCAGATTCAGAAGTAAATTATTCTTAATTTCTGTGAAGCCAGAAGGAATAAGCTTCCCCAACTCTACAATTCACAATTGCCCCTTAGTCCTCATACAATCATCTTTTATATTTACAATTGGAATTGCAAAGCAGAGCACTGACTCCACAGTAATTGTCATAATTAAAAATGACAGTAAAATTCTTAGCATACCCACCTATTGCATGAGATAAAATATTGGCTCTCGTCCTGGGGAGGAAAGAATGAGCAAGATGTTCCCACCCCTCATTATTATTCACTGCCAAAAAGTGTGTTGATAAATTTTGGGAGAGGATTAGGCTTGGCTGTGTCAAAACTCTCACGTGGAGAATGCTTCCCTCTCCCTATCTAGTTGTTCCCCAATATGAACCAACCGATGAGAAAGAGGGCAGATTATTTGGGAATAGGACAGGAGGATGAAATGGCTAAAGTGCTATAGCACGAGAGTTTGATGCCAAGATTACTGCCACAAACCCATTGAATGCACTAGCACTGTACACTTTGTAACAGTGCCATTGAATGCCATCAGATGTGTTGTTAGATGAAAGCTGCACTCATTATTATGCTGTTTCAAGGTTCCATTGGCACGGTGTTATCCAACTTTAATCTTCTTTATTGAATTTTGTATTCATTCTACTCAGAGCTTTTGTGACACACCTTTCAGTTTCTTATGCACAGCAATTTACTTTCCTTGGAGTTGACATATGTCACAACAGATCTACATCTTATCCAGTGTTAGAAGGAAACATGAACTAATGCTAACTTGAATAGAGACTTTTTAATGCAGGAATTTCTACAGAATGCCAAGTATGTTTTCATTTGTCCAGAACTTTATACCACCCATAGTCACAGTTTCACTAGTGCTAAGCAAACAAAACAATAGCATTTAACAGACATCCCATTGATCCCATTCTGAAAGAATTTAGGATCTTTTGAATGTTAGTATTTTCACATAAGATTGTTATATTGTGAAGTCCCTTTCCTTTTCCCTTCAGAGGAAATGACAGTCAGGCTTTCAAAATCTTCTGCCTAATTTGCTTACCACCCTTGCTAAATGCTCACTTCACCCTAGTGGCCCCTCTTTGAACCCTGGCCCCCTCTCCAACCACCACCATCATCATTGTTCCCAATCTACATAGGAGAAGGAATACATTGCACAGAGCTAATCAATAAAATGCCTTGATTCCACCTCACTCAGCCTCCAACACTGGACAAACAACAATACTGTTTCTGTCCTTCTATAAAGCTACTTCCAATTGTGCCGAACTGTCTATATATGTCCATGTGTAACTGGAGCACTGTACTAATAAACATGTCTCATCTTTTTATTTGTTCACCCTATAGAAGAGCTCTTCTTTTAGAAATACATAAAACGAAATAGATTTCAAACTTGTCTCATTGCTGGTAAAGTAAATCACTTTGAAAATAGTCATCAGTCACTCAGTTATTTAATTGTGATGGTTTAACCAACGTAACCAAGCTTGTTATTAGAGAATGAATGACTAATGTGGACTTAACCAAATTCCCATGAAATAGTACATGAACAATCTGTTTTTAATGGTTTTAATGTTACAGATGCTTTGCATCAAGTCTAGTCTCATTCACCAAACATCTCACTGTGGGCCTGAATTTTAGTGTCTTTGCGGTTGAACGTAACATGCAAGTAACATCTTGGGGTAAGCACTATCAGAGACAGAAAACCCATGAATTTCTTGCTGGTTTCTTCTGACTTAAAATTTAGAAAATTCCTATAGCAAAAGCAGTGTCTGTTTGAGGGTGAGGATGTGTCATTCAGATTATTTGTTTATTCCCCAGAGACATGCATATTTTTGGACATTGACCTCATTTTCGAAGATTCCAGGACTGGGGTCTTATTTTGCCACCATAGGAATTTTTTTACTGAAAAGCAGCTAGAGCCAAGTGCGAGAAGAATAGTTTGATTTTAGATGGGAATATAATCAGTGAAGCTGCATTTCAAAATCAGTAAATCTTCAGTGAAGACAGATGGTGTAAGACAGAAGTGCAAAGCAGAGAGGCTGAAGTGGTACGTAGATTGGCCACTGTTATACATGTTTAGCAGTTTTATAACAGGGACTCAGTTGTGTTTTGTTTCAGGTTAAAACTCAGTTCGCACTGGGTTACTTTTAATGTCCACTGTTTTTTCACTCCACAAGGCCTTTCCTTTAGGGAAAATGTTAGGGTTGAAGTTTGTCTTAGATTAACTGCCCATTATGTGCCCCACTCACTATTCAGTTTCATTGATGTCAATCAATTGAATATAGGATGGAGGGTAAAACAGGCAGCTTTGTCAAGCATTCCATCACTCCTCACAGTCGCTTAAATTTAATGTATCTTCCATTGTTCATTTTCTATGTGTTCTCTCACACCCCATTTAATCACCCACCACTGTCACTCAACTTAATCCTTATGCAATGTGATGCATCTGCCTGACAGCCCCTTCACTAATGCATGGCATCCCTCAGTAGAGCACATACTCTTAGAGTCACGGGTCTTCTTTCCCCTGTGGAATACAGGGGAGTAGGTGAGGACTAAAGAGCTGGCCTGCTACAGACTGTGCAACTGAAGAGAAAGAGGTCAATGGAGATCAGTGTCATCTCTGTCTTTGACCTTGGGGATTTCATAGCTGTTTGGTAATAGAATTAAATAACTCCTAACTCACATCACATGCAAGACTCAGTGGTTAACTTTTTCAGTGAGTGACAAAAAATGATTATTTTGTTGAGTAGCAGTTTTGCTACATTGCCAATACTAACTCATATCTATTTCTTCACTCTTTCAAGATGGATTTTAATTTTAGAGGAACAGTCTGTGCTATCGCCCACATTGAATTTCTATCTTTCAGTGTCCCCAGTCTTGTGCCTTTGTGGATTATTTTATCTGCCCTAATGTATCTCTATCCTCCCCCTGTCCCCCGTTAGGAGCCAGTGCCAGATGAGCAGAAATTACCTCCAAAGAAATATTGGGGAAGTCAAAACCATTGTTTTCAATCCTCACATCAAATTCCGTTCCCTAGCAATCTGTCCCCCCCTTAGCAACTATCTATGGCTGAACCTGACTGTTCTATTAATTTAATTCCACATTTGAACCTGAGATGAGCTTCTGACTGCATAATCTGTGCCATCACTAAAACTGCCTGTTTTCACCTTTGTCACCGTGTTGACTTTGCCATGTCTCGATCAGTTCATCCACTGTTGAAGTCCTAATCCATGTGTTTGTTACCTCTAGACCTGACTATTCCAATGACTCCTGGCTACCCTCCCACTTTCTGCCCTACACAAACTTGTCCAAGATGCTTTGCTTGTGCTCTAATTCGCACTATGTTTCGTTCACCTATCACCCCACACTTGCTCATCTACACTGGCTCCCAATTAAGCAATACCTTGGTTTTAAAATTCACATTCATATTTCAAATCCCTGCACATTCTTGCTCCTCCCTCCTCCCAATCCTGTAATCTCTTGTAACCCCCCAAGATATCTGCACTCCTCCAATTCTAGCCTGTTAGCAAGGTCCAAAACCCTGAAATGAGATCACATCCTGCCCTGATAATGTCATGCCCTTCCTCCAATGACATCACACCCACCCCAGACATCATACACACCCCTATGACATCAGCCCAATCCAATGACATCACCCACACCCACAGTGACATCAACACACCCCCAATGACATTGTAACACCCCCCAATGATATCACAACATACCCTCAATGATGTCACGCCCTGCCCCCCAAAAGACATCACATCCATCCCCAATGACATCATCCCTAAACCTCTTCTCTTCTCTCCCTATCTCTTTATCCCCACTTCTTTTAAGCACTCCATAAAATCTACTTCTTTGAAGTCTTTGGTCACCTGTTCTAATATTTCCTTTTGCAAGTTGATTTCAAATGTTGTTTGATAACATTTCTGTGAAATGTGATGGGACGTTTTACCAAGTTTAAAGGCAGTACATAAATACAAGTTGTTGTTGTTATTGGGTGATTCTGTCACCTTTGGGAGGCTCAAATTCAAATAGGAAGCAGGACTATTATCAAAAGGACCATTTAATAGCAGCATTTTAACCTTTACTCAAGGAGTGACTGACATTTTATTCAAACTCTTTATCAGTTCCAGTCCATAGTAGATGAGGCAGCCATTGTGCTTCAGACTTATAATTAGCACAATGCCTTGCAGATGCCTCATTTATCTGCAGAAGTCTATACCGGATCAATTAAAAATTTTTCTGGCACTGTGGGGGTAAATCGTATAGGCTGCATGTAGATTAATTACCTTGGGTGAAACATAGAGCACCAGTCTGTAAAATAAGCACCAACATTTACTGCTTTCTGACTGATTGCCAAGTTCTACTGAGTGGACTGACTTTTAGAACCATCCTCTCTGACTCTGTTTTTAATATTTTGCCATCTTAAAGGTCTTTTTTGATTTCCACGTAGTTTACAGAAGCTTGTAGGAATGCAAATTGCGCATCATTGTAAATCTCAGGTGGTCCTTGTGATTGAGATCTTCTCACATTACCCAATCTAGTTGAAGGAGGTTGATAAATGGCAGCTAGCTTTGACTCTGGGCTTCTGCAACCACAACGATAGGCGCTGGTGCCGGAGTTGTCTTGTTCCAGGGCCCAAGTGTCTTGTCTCCTTCTCCATACTAGATATTCTCCACCATCATCACCCTGATCTTCTTTAATTCTTCTTATCATCTTGTTCCTCTCTTTCATGGTGGTCAGGAAGGCGAATGGGATGCTGGCCTTCATAGCGAGGGGGATTGAATATAAAAGTAGGGAGGTCTTGCTGCAGCTGTATAGGGCATTGGTGAGGCCGCAGCTGGAGTACTGTGTGCAGTTTTGGGCGCCGCACCTGCGCAAGGATATTTTGGCCTTGGAGGGAGTGCAGAGGAGGTTTACTAGGCTGATACCGGAGTTGAGGGGGTTGAGCTATGAGGAGAGGCTGAATAAACTAGGCTTGTACTCGTTAGAGTTTAGAAGAATGAGGGGAGATCTCATTGAGACGTATAAGATGATGAATGGGATGGATAGGATAGAGGTGGAAAGACTCTTCCCGCTCAAAAAAGACAGTAGGACTAGGGGGCACAGCCTCAAGATAAAGGGGGGGCGGTTCAGAACGGAGTTGAGGAGGAACTTCTTCACTCAAAGGGTGGTGAATCTCTGGAATTCTCTGCCCGTTGAAGTGGTGGAGGCTGCCTCGCTAAATATTTTTAAGAAGCGGGTTGATGGGTTTTTGATAAGAGAGGGGATTAAGGGTTATGGGGAGAGGGCGGGAATGTGGAACTGAGCCACGACAGATCAGCCATGATCTTATTGAATGGCGGGGCAGGCTCGAAGGGCCAGATGGCCTACTCCTGCTCCTATTTCTTATGTTCTTATGTTCTTATGTTCATCACTGGTTTCTAAAGCATGGATTCTCAAGCCACTGTAATCAATTTCTGGACAGCTCTGACCAGCTCCCAGTCCCTCATGCGCCACCCTGTCCTCTTGAATCATGGGATGGTTATGAATGCTCGCCTTCTGCCCAGCCTAACTCCCTGTTCGATGATCCGCTCCATGTCAACTTCCTTTTGCTCAAGTCAAAAACCTTCCATTCTTCATCCTCCCTGACCCGCTTCTGTTGGGGATCCTGACACTTGCTCTCCACCACCCACTCTTTCTCCTTCTTCACTTTCTTGGCCACTCTGAGAACTGATACTGGCCCAGCTTCAGCAGGCGCTGCCACTATTGGCGTGAAAGTGGTGGCAGGCCAGGTTGGATCTGGAGCAGGAGAGGGCCAGGATGGGGACAGGGGCATCAGTCGACACTGTAGCTTTGGCCAGCCCAGTAGGATTGCTTGGCCACTTTGGTTTCGTCTTTCTTCTTTTTCTTGTCTCTTTTGGTGAAGGAGTTGTCAAGGCTCTTGTCATCCTGCTTGGCCATGCTGGGCTGGGAGTTGGGGCTGGGCTGAAGCTGGACACACATAGTCATTTCAGCTCAGTGACTCAGGGAGACAAATGTGGCACAGGAGGGACCGGAGCCTGCCAGAGCTACTGGAGCAGGTTGAACGGGGCATGGACACCAGGGCAGCATTGGCGATGGATGGTCCACATCTTCATGCCAAGCTGGTTGCTGAAATTGCCCTTCTGAAATCTCGCTGGGAGATTGCAACATTTGTTGCCAGTGATCACAACCCCAGGGTCAGTGCACGCTGCGCTCACAGCCCCAGGGTCAGTGCACGCTGCGCTCACAGCCCCAGGGCCGGTGCACGCTGCGCTCACAGCCCCAGGGCCGGTGCACGCTGCGCTCACAGCCCCAGGGCCGGTGCACGCTGCGCTCACAGCCCCAGGGCCGGTGCACGCTGCGCTCACAACCCCAGGGTCAGTGCACGCTGCGCTCACAGCCCCAGGGCCGGTGCACGCTGCGCTCACAACCCCAGGGTCAGTGCACGCTGCGCTCACAGCCCCAGGGCCGGTGCACGCTGCGCTCACAGCCCCAGGGCCGGTGCACGCTGCGCTCACAACCCCAGGGCCGGTGCACGCTGCGCTCACAACCCCAGGGCCGGTGCACGCTGCGCTCACAGCCCCAGGGCCGGTGCACGCTGCGCTCACAACCCCAGGGTCAGTGCACGCTGCGCTCACAGCCCCAGGGCCGGTGCACGCTGCGATCACAGCCCCAGGGCCGGTGCACGCTGCGCTCACAACCCCAGGGTCAGTGCACGCTGCGCTCACAGCCCCAGGGCCGGTGCACGCTGCGCTCACAGCCCCAGGGCCGGTGCACGCTGCGATCACAGCCCCAGGGCCGGTGCACGCTGCGATCACAGCCCCAGGGCCGGTGCACGCTGCGATCACAGCCCCAGGGCCGGTGCACGCTGCGCTCACAACCCCAGGGTCAGTGCACGCTGCGCTCACAGCCCCAGGGCCGGTGCACGCTGCGATCACAGCCCCAGGGCCGGTGCACGCTGCGCTCACAACCCCAGGGTCAGTGCACGCTGCGCTCACAGCCCCAGGGCCGGTGCACGCTGCGCTCACAGCCCCAGGGCCGGTGCACGCTGCGATCACAGCCCCAGGGCCGGTGCACGCTGCGATCACAGCCCCAGGGCCGGTGCACGCTGCGATCACAGCCCCAGGGCCGGTGCACGCTGCGATCCAAATCCCAGGGTCAGTGTATATTGCGATCACAGCCCCAGGGTCAGTGCACGCTGCGATCCAAACCCCAGGGCCAGTGCGCACTTGGATCCAAGCTTGTTAGCAGGTCAGTTTTATCCAATAATGTGCTGACCACGCGATAGAATGTTTGGAGTGGGCAATCGGATGGTAATGGGCAGCACAATCTTTAAATAATCTTTTCAAAGGGTGGAAAGGCAGAGGAAGCACTGTCTCCAGGGGCTAACCTTTGCTGTTCGGGGGCATCTCCCTCCCCAAAATAGAAACACCCCCCACCCCCCAACCTTTGTAACTGGCCGTAGTCTTAGATCCACACACCCACCCAACTTACACCACACCCTGACCTGCCAATACCTTCCCTGCCCAAGACTTGGGACCAGGATCCTTGCAGTCCTGGCAGTGCCCACTAACCCTTTCTTGCTACTGCCGGGGGTGATTGTCCAGCCTCTCCCAAGATAGGGCCCTCCTCCCCAGTGAGGGACAGCAGTCCCACTCAGCCTTTGTTTAGCTCACGTACAGTGCATCATAGACTGCAGGGTCAGCCAGCGTGGAATGAGTTGGCTCCCTGCTGACTTTGTTGCCTCTCCTCTGCCCTCCCCACCCTGGTGATATTCAGCCTCAGATATAAGGCAACAGTAGCCACAAGATTAACAAATTCAAAGTAAAATTTGGGTGCTTGTCTGAATTTCAGGTGGACTTGTACTGGGTGGATTGGAAAGCCAATACGAGGAGGAAATATTACCAATATTGAATGAAAATTGGGACACTTTTAAAATCATCCTAATCCGAAAGAATGCTTGTGCCCACAGTCAAGACAAGGGCATGGTAAGACGATGGTTAACTGGCCATCTACAGGGGAAAATTGGACTTTGGCAAAAATACTTCCATAGAGTAAAAGAAAATAGTTCTCGTGAGAACAGACATAGATATCGAGTTCAGCTAAAGGCAACAAAAAGTTTCTATCAGAGCTGCCAAGAAGGTCTTTGGAGAAGAAAACAGAGGGTGGCTGAGCTGGCAATCAGAAAGACTTTTTAAAGCTATATTTAGAGTCACAGGGTTTATGAAGGCCTGCACAGGGCTGTTGAGCGATTCATTGGGGCAGATTCCAGTGAAACTCCAGGATTTGGCAGAAGTTTTAACCGGCGCCTTTGCATCAGTCCTCAGTCCAATTCCCAGCTATCAGTAACGCAGCTCGGAGTTGCCTTGAAAGAATGGATCAGGCTGCTGGTCTGGATAGTGTTCTCCTGAGAGTGCCCAAAGCAATGGAATCTGTTTTCCGTGAGCACACAATGTTTCTAGTTTACCAGGGCTTTAGGGTATGGGATTGTTCAAATGCAAGCAGACTCATGTGGTGTCAATACTTAAAAACAGCAACCAGTGAGAATGAGGAATTTGTATGATTTCTTGGGGAATGCTGGGCATTGGGAAGCCATAGAGATATACAGCATGGAAACAAGCCAACTTGTCCATGCCAACCAGGTTTCCTAAATTGAACTAGTGTCATTTGCCTGCATTTGGCCCATATCTCTCTAAACACTCCCTATCCATGTACCTGTCCGAATGTCTTTTAAATATTGTAATTGAACCCGCCTCTACCATCTTCTCTGGCAACTCATTCCATATTCGCATCACCCTCTGAGTGAAAGAGTTGTCCCTCAGGTCCCTTTTAAATCTCACCCCCACCCCCCCAGCCCTCCCCGCTCACCTTAAACCTATACCCTCTAGTTTTGGACTTCCCCACCCGGGCGGAATATCATCATGGATGTGTACATCTTTCCACCCTGAGCTGACTGGCTGTACTACTAAAACAGGTGAGGTCCTATTGAAATATGCGTACCGGGCTCCGATGATGTCCATCTGCATACAGTATTTGAATTGGTTAGGTTACGGGTATGTGGGGGACATACATATAAATTACATATTCTTACACCTAAGTTAGATGTTGTGAAGGTTTTCTTTTTGAAGGACCTTTGGAACCAGTTCTCACCATGTCTCTCTAGGTTTCCTGCCACAGTCTGAAAGACGTACTGGTTAGGTGGATTAGCCATGCTAAATTCTCCCTCAGTGTGCCCGAGCAGGCGCTGGTGTGTGGCAACTACAGGATTTTCACAGCAACTTCATTGTAATGTAAATTTATTTGTGACATTAATAAATAAACTTTAAAACAATTGTGAGCTTGCAGAATAAGTGCCCAGTCACACAGTTCCAAAAGAAGTAGGATGGTTTCTAACAGTGGCTGATAGATCATTGAAAATATAGGTAGAGCTAGAGTCTTGTGGTCATTATGACCTCCTGGAATATATTTTTCCTATCTTCAGGCATTGGAGAGCGATCTCTCAGATTTTGTTCCCTGAATCAGCCTTGGCTTTTCCATCCTTTTTTCTTGTTTTGGCTCACTCAGGAAGGATGGATGATAGGGGATCATCATGCTCCATTGCATGATAACGGTATGGGTCCAGCTCTCATGCTGCCATTTTGAAATGTAAATGGGCTGATTGGGCAGGAGGTGAACCTGGGGCTCCAAGCACTGTGTCTCTGGAAGGTGGGAACTGCCTGCCTGACGCCAGTGGTAAAGGCAGCCAGCAGCTATGTTGGGAGGTGCCCCTGCATTGCTAAGGGGAACAGGCAGTTCACGAAAGGACCAGGAAAGACAAAAGTGGTGCACAATATGATATACAGCCTTCAACCTGGCCTGAAATTTCACATAGAAACACAGATGGGAAAAAGCTTTTTTGCCTTATGGGCAAAAACCCAGCCAACGGAGACTAATCCACATCGGAATGGGCAGCTTTATCTGGGAAAAGGATAAAAAATCTCATTCTGTTCCGGGCAGACCCTTTAACCGGCTTCTCAAAGAGCTTAAGGGGCCACTAATTTGGTGACCAGCGGGTTTCCTGTTCCCCCCTTCCTGCGGGTGCTTTGATTGCAATATTGATTCCAATATTGTCCCTGAGGCAAAGCAATCCAGTGCCACCCTCCAGCAATGCAATTTTCCAGTCGCATCGTTCCCATCTCCAAAGGCAATTAAAAATCTGATCCATGGCGCTTAGATACATTTTAGATGGGTATTGTGTTGGTGCCTGCCAAAACTGTGTGATGTTTTCTCAAATTTCCATCCATGCCTGATTATTTCTGACTGTAACAGAACCCCGGTCAAAAGTAAAATATGTGAGGGTGGGGCAAATGTAAAATATCTTAAGTGTTTCTAAACATACGGTTAAATTGCAGTGACATGTCATGCACAGCTTGAAGCCAGTGGTAAGCTCTGACTAATACCAAGTTCAGTTTGGGCCTTTGTGGTGGTTGGTGTCTTAGTTTTAACAAATAATAGTATTGGATTTCATAAACTATATCCTCGCACCGAAATGGTTTAGCAGGCAGGGTCATACAGGTGAAAAGTAGAGAGGATGAAACACTTTTTAATGAAACACTAATAGGAAACTTATGATAGTGGAAAAACTATATCAGAAGGCAGAAAGGTAAGGGACGGAAGTGAGAAATTCGCATTCTTTCTGGCATGAACTAAGAAGGATTTAATAGCTGGCACCCAGCTGACGTTCCCTGTTAGGCTTGTGTATATCAATGAAGACTAAGGAGTTGGCCTACTATCGGTCCTGTTTTCACTCAGTGAATTTTCTGAATCTGATTCTCGGGACTATTGTGCCAAGGAGGAAGTGGCTACGCTGACTCAGAGTCACATCAGAAACTGACTCATCTGTTTTCCACATAGCTGTAGTTTGGAACAAGCAGCCTTGTCAAGCGCTGCAATGTTTTACTATAGAAATCCACTTAATAAATCTTTCTGGCAAGGGAAATGTTACGAGGAGCCAATGATCACATGTAGGCTTCCCTTCAGTTTAAGTGCCATGAACTGAAAAGTGCTTAGATTGCTGGAGTAGAATTTTTTTCCTGCTACTGCAATGAATGATTAAATCCCACTATATATCCACACCTCTGTGCGGACAGTGTGTATTTGTAAATCTGGATAAGACTAGTATCACCAATTGATTGATATGGGTGGGAAAATCCCTGACTATGAGCAACCCGTTGTTCAAGAGTAATTTCCTGTCCCACTGAGGGCCTGAAATCAATCATAGCAGTTAACGGGACATGAGGGAATGCTGGAAATAGTATCTCTGCTGCAGTAGGATCACAGAGCAAGTTTAAAAAAATCCACAGTTCAAATGTACTGTCGCATTTCCAGTGTTGTATGTGTGTTGCGTCAGCTGTGTTGGCAATCCCGCACACATAACTCTTTAACCACGTTGGGGGTGTAGTAATAAAGTGTGGACACTCGGGGGTTGCAAATCACACTGATAAGCACATTTATAGACCACATCCAATTCACCTCAGATGCAAGTACTGTCCCAGCATCTTTACCTGCCTTTCTTTAGTTGCCAGTTTTTTTAAACATTGAGCATTAGAGATTTTTCTTTTAGGTATGTGGTATATCGTTGAACCTATAAAAAGGCAGAATTGATGCAAATTGAAGTAAACTACCTACAGTGTTTTGGGAAGTTTCGCTGTGATCCGGAATAGGATGTACCTATAGAAATCAAAGGTGCCAGTGAGAGGAAAACAGTGAGATACAAAGGAAGGAAAGTGTGGAGAATGGTAGACTTATAGAGAAGGACACAGACAGCATTATATAAAGTAGAAGAGAAGCAGAATTATTATGGGACTTTCACACATTAAAATAAAATGCCTTTCCATAACCACTTGCACAAGATCACCCAGTCTTTACGTACGTTTACCAGCTTTCTGATACTCATATTCAAGTTCACTGTTAATTGGCAACTGAATAGGAGAACAGTGGCATGGTGGCACAGTGGTTAACGCTGCTGCTTTACAGCACCGGGGACCCAATTCAATTCCAGTCTTGGGTTACTGTTTATGTGGAGTTTGCATGCTGTCCCTATGTCTGTGTGGATTTCCGCTGGGTGCTCTGGTTTCCTTCCACAGTCCAAAGGTGTGTGGGTTAGGTACTCTGCATTCGATGGGCCAAATGGCTTTCTTCTGCATTGTGGGGTTCTGTGGATTCTATGTATAGCTTTACATTTGCTGATCTGTTCATTTGAGCCTATTTACAAATGCAGAGCAACACTGGACTCTGGTTGAGTCGTCTTAAGAGCGCAGGACTCAATTAGAGTTACATTTTATTCCACAACATTCATGACTCCTCAGACACTGAAACAGCCCATGCCCAAATACTGCAAGACCTAGACAATATCTAAGCTTGGGCTGACAAGTGTCAAAGTAACTTTTGCCCCAGACAAGTGCCAAGCAATGACTATCTCTAACAAGAGAGGTTCTAACTTTTGCCCCTTGACATTCAGTGGCATTACCAGTACTGAATCCCCCGCTGTCAACATCCAGGAGGTTACCATTAACCAGAAACTGAACTGGACTAGCTATATAAATATTGTGGCTACAAGAACAAGTCAAAGGCTAGGAATCCTGCAGTGAGTAACACACCTCCTGACTCCCCAGAGTCTGTCTATCATCTCACAAGCTGCAAGTCGTGTGTGTGATGGAATACTCTCCACTTGCCTGGATGAGTGCAGCTCCAACAACACTCGAGAAGCTTGACACCATCCAGGCTGTTTGATTGCTACTTCTTCCACAAACATACAATCCTTCCACCAACAATGAACAGTGCCAGGATTGTGTACCGTTTACAAGATGAACTTCAGGAACTCACCCAAGGTTCTTTAGGCCGTGCTTTCTAAATCCACAACAACTATCATCTTTTTAGTCATTCGTGGGACATGAGTGTCACTGACTGGCCAGCACTTACTGCCCATCCCTGGTTGCTCCTGAGAAGGATTTAGAAAGACAAAGGCAGCAGGTCATAGAATCATAGATGATGAGCAGACTACTTGGCCCATCGAGTCTATACCAACTTTCTGGTGGAGTATCTTACCCAGAACCACTATCCCATCCTATCCCCGTAACCCTACATATTTACTCCATCTAACCTACACATCTTGAGAAGCTAAGGGGCAATTTAGCATGGCCAGTTCACCAAACTTGCATATCCCAGATACCTGGGAAAACCACCACCTATGAGTACTGCTGCCTTACAGTGCCAGGGACCTGGGTTCGATTCCCACTTGGATCTGTGTGGAATCTACATGTTCTCCCCATGTCGGGGTGGGTTTCCTCCAGATGCTCCAATTTCCTTCCACAGTCCAAAGATGTGCAGGTTAGGTGCATTGGATATGTTAAATTCTCCCTCAGTTTACCCAAACAGGCACCAGAATGTGGCGACTAGGGGATTTTCACAGTAATTTCATTACAGTGTGAATCTAAGCCTGCTTGTGACTAATAAATAAACTTTACTTTTACTTTTTTTTCACCTGGAGGTTCCTCTCCGAGTCCTCACCATCCTGACTTGATAATATATTTGCAATCCTTCACTGCCGCTGGGTGAAAATCCTAGAATTCCGTCCTGATGTCACTGTGAGTTCACTACACCTCAGGGATTGCAGTAATTCGAGAAGGCAACTCACTATCAACTTCTCGAGGGCAACTAGAGATGGGCAATAAATGCTGGCCTGGCCAGCGACATCCACAAATAAAGAAATCTCTTCTATTTCACAGACACTAATGATAAACAATTGAAATATTTTAGCACAGCATGAAGATAAGATTAATGTAAGTGTCTTAATAGAACGTAATTTAGTCAGACGTAGCTGAACCTAATGATGTTGTAAGATCATCATCTTGTTTTGATGATCTTGTTTTGGCATTGCGTGCCCATGAATGGGTGATTGAGCGTGTGCTCCCTAAAGCTGCCATCTTCTTCTACTGTCCCCGAGCAACTCTCATTTTTAACTCTTCTGCAAAGAGCTACCTTTCCTGTGATAATTTCCACTTATACCCATCTGTAGTTGCAATTGAATAAACTAGGCTTGTACTCGTTAGAATTTAGAAGAACGAGGGGAGATCTCATTGAGACATATAAGATGATGAATGGGATGGATAGGATAGAGGTGGAGAGGCTCTTCCCGCTCAGAAGGGACAGTAGGACTAGAGGGCATAGCCTCAAGATAAAGGGGGGGCGGTTTAGAACGGAGTTGAGGAGGAGCTTCTTCACTCAAAGGGTGGTGAATCTCTGGAATTCTCTGCCCGTTGATGTGGTGGAGGCTGCCTCGCTAAATATATTTAAGACGCGGGTTGACAGGTTTTTGATAGGCAAGGGGATTAAGGGTTATGGGGAGAGGGTGGGAATGTGGAACTGAGACACGACAGATCAGCCATGATCTTATTGAATGGCGGGGCAGGCTCGAGGGGCTAGATGGCCTACTCCTGCTCCTATTTCTTATGTTCTTGTGTATCCTGTACTCTACAACAGATGGCATCGATACTTGAATTTTACCAAATTGGTGGGGGGTACACACACCAAAACAATACAGGAAGCAGTTGTTGAGTCCTGCATGACCACACTATTTCCTGTTCCCCAGTGGGCCAGCTCCCAACAAGAGGCATTTTCACCATCAGCAGGCCCTAATTATCCAAATGGACTGTGACTCACTGAAGCTTTGCAAACTGATCCGTGACGATATGCAAACAGCAGCCCCAGAGTCAAAGGGGGGAGGTTAGAGAGAAAAAAACCGTCTGAACTCAGCGGGTGGTTAGGATGTGGAATTCTCTGCCACAAACTATTAGTGATTCAGAGTCCATAAGTACTCTTGAAAGGGGAATTAGTTTCATGGAAAAGGGAAATATTAAGGGCTAAATAAGAGCGTGAGATTAAATGTTGTAGCTAACATGAAGAGGAGTGCAGACTTGACTGATCACATGGCTTTTATGCTCTGACATTCTATAATTCTCAAATTGTTGTACCTGTACTGCCACCCTAGTTGAAATCAGTTAGCTCAACACAAGTTTGGGAACAGGTCAATATTTTCATTCCAAGTAGATTTTCATTTTGTTTGAATATAGAAAGTTGAGCAGTCTAAAGTGACAAAAGCATTTGATGGAGAAACTAATTCCTCTGGTGGGGAAATCTAGAACAAGGGGGGAAAATTAGAGGTAGGTTTTTCAGGAATGAAATCAGGACGCATTTTTGCTCACAAAGGTAGTGGAAATCTAGTCCTTGTTCTCTCAAAGGTTGCATGCTGAGTCTGTTAGGGTGGCACGGTGGCATAGTGGTTAACACTGCTGCCCCACAGCTCCAGGGACCCAGGTTTGATTCCCAGCTTGGGGCACTGTCTGTGCGGAGTTTGCGTGTTCTCCCTGTGTCTGTGTGGGTTTCCTCTGGGTGTTCAGGTTTCCTCCCACAGTCTGAAAGATGTGCTGGTTAGGTGCATTGGCTGTACTAAATTCTCCCTCAGTGTACTTGAACAGGTGCCTGAGTGGGCGCCTAGAGGATTTTCAGAATAACTTCATTGCAGTTTTAATGTAAGCTGACTTGTGACACTAATAAATAATCTTGAAATATTCAAAACTTGAGATGAATAGATTTTTGTTAACGATAGGGATTAAAGGCGTAGTTTTCAGTCCCAATCTTATGGAAAATAGAACACTATTGGGTGTTGCTTGGTTAAGTCCTGTTTCCATGTTTCTATGTTCTAATATTCCTGTTAAAGAATATGGGAACATTCTATATCAGAAAAGGAGATGGTTCTGTTTCCATTGCTTTGCATATTTAAGCAGAATGTAATAGTTGGGAATGTGGGGGTGAAGAAGAAGACTTTAGACTTATTACAAATTTGCAAACCAAAAAACCTACTTCAAAATTGATCCTAATACCCACCAGCACCACACAGTGAGGACATTACTCACAAGATTGATCTTTTTCCTGGTGTTGCAGCTTGATGTTTAAATCTGCTTATAATAACCATATGTCTGCATCTCAAGAGCTTACCATTCGCCCACATCATGGCAGCTTTCTTGTAAGATCACATTTCAGGACAGATTGAGGGATATGTTCCTCATTCTCTCTCTGCACTCGACACAAGAATTTCTGGCGCTGGAAATGGGAATCATGTTCCTATTGGGCTGAGGCAATTTCCAGCCGTTCACATTGATGGGAGTTGCTTGTCCCGCTGCAGTGAACGGAGCAGCACGTTATCCGTCCTTTCTCACACGACAGTGGGGCATGAATAGCCAGAAAATTCCAGCCCATATCTTTTGATATTTAGGCTGGAATTCTCCGATCTCACCCATGGCTGTGATTTTCTGGTCCCACTGCAGTGAATGAGCGCCAAATTTTCCATTCTCGCAGGCAGCAGTAGTGGGGTGTACGAGACTGGAGAATTCGGCCTTAGAATTAACATATTTTATGTTACTCAACAGTTTCAGGATTAAACCTAGCTCAGTGCTATGGGGCCAAAGGCAGTAGCCATCTTTTCTTATTCATGGCAGATTTGTCATGATGACTCTTCACTTGATACAATGGGCACTTCAATTCATCAAAATGTTGGGTAACATTCTTTCAAGCCCCCACTGGGAGGTTCGTTGGCAGACATGGGGAAAGAATATGGCAGGAGGACCATGAATTTGTTTCACACCGGCATGAATTTCCCACCAGATTTCCTGTTGGTGCCTACCATGACTGGTTGGAAAACCTACTGGAGACCAGTGTGAAACTAATTTGCATCCCGCTAATGCAGATGAAGGCCTGACCAGAATCCTCCTACCACAGCTGATTCTCTACCACGTCCTCACTGCCACGAAATATGTTTGGAATAACTTGGCATGTAGACTTCAGAAGCAATGTTTGGGCTGCCTCTGGAGTTCAGGGTGGGCACTGCCCTCAACTGTCAACCCCGGAACACCACAGCAGTAGGCGGAGGTAACATCTGCAGTGATTCAGTGTCCTGGAGGGGGCCCATCTTCCAATCTCTGAAGGTGTCTGGAGATCCATCTTCGTTTTCAGGAATCCACCTTCTTTCTTCAACAGTGGGTCAGTGATATTGGGCATATTTGCAATATGGCACCCAGATATGATGGCAGACTCTGTGCTGTTACACCTGCTTTGTCATGGAATATGGCGCGAAACATCCAGTTGTGAAATTTGGTCGGGGGCTGGAGAATATGGCATGTTTTCCCACCAGCCAAGAGGGAAAGTGGAACTGATCCGTTTCAGATCAGCCATGATCTTATTGAATGGCAGGGCAGGCTCAAAGGGCTAGATGGCCATTCCTGCTCCTATTTCTTATGTTCTTATGTTCAGGAAGCATTCGTGTTCCTGTTCTGCCATGGGACTTAGTCCCAGAATGGGAGCATTCTGCCCAGACATCAATAAAATCAATGAAGAACTTTTGGGTAAATGTATGGTGGCAGTGCTCAGATTGGTTCCTTTTGTCTCCTTGATGCCCCACCCAAAATGCCTAATCCTTCAAGTGAAATTGTATAATTGATTGTGTCTTCATGAAGCTTTTGGTGTTTAGTAAGAATGCTCACTAAGCTTTTGTTTTAAGTTTGGAAGTTTGTAATTCATGAGGACAAAGAGAATACCATGAAAAAGATGCACTAGGGATAATTTTTTTTAAGTGAATGTGCACAACATATTCCCAACTGTCTTGGATATTTTCTGGCTTTACCTTTAATAGCGCTTAACTCTAGGGTAACGTCTCAGCTGTTCCCGATTCAGATATCACCATTCAATTTTTTTTTGTGTACTTCACAGTTCTCTATTTTTCTTCCTTTCTACTGTTCAGTCTTACTCTCTTTCACTTTCATTTTATAATTACACCACAGTCCTGCAAATTGACCTGGATTCTGACATGGAAAAATGCACTTGTAAGCGAAAATTAAATGGATTTATAGGGTTTTTTTTGTTTATGAACTGTCTATCCAAATTCTTTGATTGTAACTCTCATTTTTGTTTTTGCAGGAAAAGGTGGAGCAGGAAGAAGAGGAACACGCTTCACCAGAATCTTCAGAAGACGATCAGTAAATCTGCAAGACTGGCACTACCTCATTCAACAGATGGCTCCTGTCAATAGCTGGACTAGAATCCCTATCACACTGTTTTCATCATAGTCTTAACAGGAGACTACAGCAGCACTGGAACACTACAGGACTTTTTTTCTTTTAGTACAGTTCAAGGTATTTCAAAGAAATTGACATTTAATAAAGGGTGAAGTCTAAACTTTCAGGCTCACATCACATGTTTTTCATTCAAGCTTCCAAGCATTAGTCTTCGAGTCAAACCAGCTAATAGGACCATTCCAATCAACAGCTTCATTCTACAAAATAGTGTACATTTGTTCTGTTGCTGGTGGTTCACACAGAAATATACATTATGTGTCGGAGGTGATGACTTTGGCTAACATGACAATAATTGTAGTGGCTATTATAATGGTACCCCCAAAAGCAACTCTTCAAACTTGCTGCATTGCAATAATGTCAGCCCAAGCTTTGCATTGAAATTCCATACTTAGCTTGTAGAATGATTTTTGCCCACCAAATCAAAATGGCTGCCACACTCACAGCCACAAAACTATCCACTTTGTATTTGCTTTTCTTTCACGAATCTTATTTTTGTTTTAACACATGGCTTAGAATGCCATGTATTTTTGGCTTGGCTTAGGATAGCGTAAACCTATGTAGTCTTTGAAATAGATTATGATCTCTTTTTTTAGTAGTCTTGTCTTTCTGAATTTAAGAGGACTAGGCTTTTCTCTAGGCTCTATATAATAGGTAACTGTTAGCCTGGAGCTAGTAATTTTTATACTACATTATCAATTATCTTCTACGTTAATATATACCATTCTTTGTGATGTACAAATACATTTTAAGTGACATGTGAAACTTAAAAGAGCGACATTTTATTAGCAAGTACTTTTTCCCTGTTCCTTTGTTTTCTTATTTGAGTGCATGTTTAATTTTCCATAATATGAAGCAGCATGATCTCTTCTAATTTTGGCATTTGACTAGAACTGTAAGCAGGCGGATTCGAATTTGGTTCGTTGGTGGACACACTTGTAGTGCATTAACTTATCCTCACCAGTGGCCAGGCAAAGGTTATTTGCCCTCCTGTGTAGTGATCTTTAGTCCAAAACAACTTGAACATTGTATGAGGAAAAATGTCAATAAAGAAGTTGTTTCCTTCCAAACTATAATAGTTTAGGAGCACAAGCAACACCTGCAAAACTTGATGCTAATGGAGACTGTAAAAGTTCTATTTCTCCATTATCTTAAACTCCTACATCGAAAGTGGGTTTTCTCCAGGTGCTCCTGTTTCTCTCACTGTCCAAAGATGTGCAGTTTAGGTTGATTGGCCACACTAAATTGCCACTTAGTGTCAGGGGGATTTGCGGGGTAAATATGTGGTGCTACAGGGATGGGGCCTGGGTGGGATTGTTATCAGTGCAGGCTCAATGGGCCAAATGGTCTCCTTCTGCACTGTAAAGATTTTATGATTCTGATTTTGTAAGTAAATCATGATGCTAATTACACACTTTTGCCTGGCCCAAAAAGGTTAGACCAACAGTAAAGTACCCTACTATTGTCTTGTGATTTAACGGACTTTCTTCAGCTTGATTAACTAATACGTATTCAAATACACAAAGTTAAGATAAATTTATTGGCCCTGTTCAGTGGAAGACTACAATTGCTGCATTATTTCTAGCCCATATGATATTTACAATAATATAAAGATTTATATTCCAACACCATTTAATGTTTTTTTTTATTATTCAGTTAAGATAAAGTATCCCTTTTGCTGGATCATATAGGCTGCCTTTAACAAATTGGGCACACTGGACAAGATTCAAAATCCTTGAAATTTATCAGATACTCAAGTAGAAAGATTGGAAGATGCTGAAAATTTAGCCATGCTGGAGCAGATATTGGATTCAGCCTTAATAAAGGGGTAAAAGTGCATTAAAAGTTCTACTTTGACTTTTACTTTTCATGCATGTCTGGGTCCGAGGGTCCTAACACATGACATGCTGAACAATATTGGGACTGATGGCAAAACGGCATTAATAACTTCATCTTGAATACACTGCTTGAAGTATTAATTGAAAATAAATAGCTTTATAAAGTACCTTCTGATATGGATTTGTAATATCTCTCACCAGCTACAATCAATTTATATTCGTAAATATTGCTTTACTATAACCAACACCAAAGACTAGAGATAAGCTGTGATGTTACTTCATCTGTGGTTAGACATGGCAAATTGTACTTGTTTAATCAATTTGTTCAAATGTTACACAGACAGAACTCACAGTTAAACCTAAAGAGGACCAAGTTATCTGTTGGTGTAATCTGTTTTTCCACATCAAGTATACTGAAAGCAAAGCTTTGGTCATCACTGAACATTTGGTCATCATTTAAATATTTGAGAACATCAAAACATTCATCACAAATTGCTGAGGGACTGATTCACAACTGATATGGATTTGAAGCATTATAATTGATCAAAACCAAAGAAATGAATGTTTGTTTTCTTTTAAGTCCCTTCAAAAAATATATAATATTATGCTTAGGTAGTGATAACTTCATTATTACATACATTTGTCAAGATTTCATAAGCAGTTTATTTCATGACCCATGATTGTGTATTTAATTGACAATTAATTACTATTATTACAATAATTTACAATATTGTGCAATTATAAATGTTGTTTAACGTACAAGCTAATTTGGACCAACAACTATTTGTTCTATAACTAAAATATTTTTTTCACAATTTACTGTGACTTCCAATGATCAGAATTTTCAATCCATGAAACTCTCTTCTAAAGAATATTCAGGCTGTTGAATCGAACAGTTCGAGCCCTTTCGTAAAATTTGAACAAATACTGATAACGTTTTGCAATGAACAAAAACAATTACCAGGTTGCAGTAGTTCCAGCTACCATTGATTGCTCTGTTTTCTTCCTTGATTCTTAATGAAAAATCACAGTTATTAAATAGGAGCTTGGCAAGGGGACATATTGGTACTATTTGGTAGTGATTAAATATCAGTCTAAGGACAAGCAAATGGGATATTTCTTCTTAAGTGATAATAGATGTAAAGAGGCAAATGAAATGGCAACTAACATACCATGTGACTGATTATAAAAGCGTTGGTAAAGTACAACTTTCTTAACTACTTAGAGTCAAAGCTGCCTAAATAGGTTGTTCAGCAGGAGTCAGCTCATAACTCAGTTTTCATATTTTGCAGTATTAGTACTGTACTGAACAGTTGGAACTTCTATGGTTTCCTTAATCACAACTACCTCTTTTGGTTTCATAGTCTCTCGGTTGGTTGCTGCTGTACACAAAATACAATTCATTTGTGCATCTCCTTGACTATAGTGAATAATGTTGTTTCTGAACTGTTGTCTCCAGGCTATATGCAAAATTCCTGATTGAGAGAAAAAGGTAATTGTTAGAACAGTTCCTGAATTTGCCTCTTACTATATTGCAAAACAAATCAGTAAGTTGGTAAAAGGAGGGAGAGGAACAAAGGGGATTTGTGATGTATATGTTCCAGACGTCCATCTGTAATTTACATGAAAGACACTGGAGTCATGTTAAGAACTGGCACCACCTTTTGGCTGAGATCAAGCATTGTCGGACTAAGCCCAAAATAGGATGCAGTGCCTTAGCTTGTTGGCTTGGATCTTGTTTGTCTCTGTTGTGGGAGACATAAATTGGATTCAATTTTAATTTGAATTTGGTTTTTGGAGCAAGCAAGGAGATGGATTTGGGTTTGCCTGGCCCACACCAAGCATTAGCATTGTAACTTTAAGAATGGAGTATAACTTTTTTTTTAAAAAGAACTGGCACCAAGAGAGGTTCTTTAATGCTCAAATTTCAAATGTATATAAATTCAAACTAGTAATTAAACCAAAAGATACAATATCTTATTACTAACTAATGGTGGTAATGAGTTATGGCATTCTCAGAACAGTACATGATTGGTGGATGCTCACGTATGTTCGTAACTGGGAGCAAATTTCCCCATGCTATTGTCCATTTCCTTCATTCTGGGGGTTTGGGACACTGTGGGTGGGAATTTAATTAATCTGACAAATTCCCAAATAAATATTTTCAAGATACTTTCTGAGAAACAAAATATGTCTAAATTATTGCCTCTGAGTTCCTTCCTAAACCTGAATGTTCTCCCCTCCAGTCTGGAAGACTTGTCTTCTGTTCACTGTGCAGCTGCCAGTAGGTCTCTACTAGCTCCTCTGAGTGACAATCAAAGCCTAGTTAGTTATTTGTTGGCAAGCTTTTTGACTATAGCAGGTTTCACGTTACTGGTGTCATGTTACAAATGTAATTTTAATCAGGGATCACTGGATTGTTAAGGATTGCAAGCTCTGGCTGATTTTGTTGTCTCAATTCTCCTCCTCATGCAGACCAGCATGATCAAATGGGAACATTGTTAGACTAGGCAGCTCACTACCAAATTGGGTGATGCATTTGAATGATCAGGAGAGCGGTGCATTCCTTTTAACAAAGGAAAATAACAACCTTTGTTACAGTAGAGGCGAGACCATGAGAATTGATTAAAAAGAGGACATTGTTTGGGGTGTAAGATTATTGTTACCGATGGCACATTTTTGTAAACCTTACATCCACCTTAGCATTCTGGCACTCAGAGAACAGTTGAATTCTGCTGACAGTCGCCACAAGGGAGCTTGGGGCAGTAATTATAGCCCTGACCCCTATCAATGCGGTAGTGGGTAATTACTGGATATTACACTGCTTCACAACCACTGAAACTACCATGATACAAAATGCATGTGAAACATGCTGGATGAAAGGAACTTCAATATAAAACCTGTAACCCTGGAGGAAGACTTTTTTGTGTGCAACCCCGCAGAATTAAAATGCAAACTCATTTATAAAGGCCTGTAAATTTGTTGCACATAACATTCAGAAAATATCTTTCTTTCGTGCCAGAATTAGTAGGTTCAATATCAGGATGTATAGTATCTGTTCTGGCAGACACTTGGAATTTGTGCTTGCGTGTAACCCATCTCAGGGAGTTCTCTGTCAAAAGTGACGTGAATATACACAGGAGCGAATGAGATGAGATGCATGTTGTATGACTTTACCAACTTACTGTTTGAATTTGTGGTATTCGGCAATGATATGCATCTTATAAGGTGATGCATGTTTGAATGTCAGTGAGGTGCTAATTGTTACATCAAAATAAAGCAAAATTCCTGTAGAGTATCGCAGTTTAAAAAAAAATCACTTGTTATCCAAAGGAGATATGGCACAGATTTGAATTGTACCTCAGTTAAATAAAAATCCTGGTTACGTTTAAGGCAAATCACACATTTAAGAAAGCCTACCTCAGGAAAAATGTTGGTGATCCTGCTGACTTAACACAAAGTTTAGAAAGTTTTACTGAAAACTCATTTTTACTGATTAAAGCAAAGAGCAATTGTCATAGAAACATTTAATGTTCATTCAAACTTGAAGCATTGCTTATGAAAAATTGAGCTTCGAGATAAGTGTGTGCAATTAAAGACACAACAATTACACAATGTTATAGGTTAAATGTTTTCCCATCAGAAATATGCATTCCAGTCTCTCTTGGCACTCTGTGGGAATTTGGTACTTTAACATATATATCGATCAATAAAATGTGGCAGATGATTTGTACATGAATCCCCTAATTGTGTTTAATTGCTAAAACTTTTGGTCCAGTAAGATTTTTATTTGGATGGTGTTTGGTGCAACAATAAAGTCAAACTTTAGATAAACTGATGGAGTTTTGTGCACATTTAAACCAAATTCACACCTCTGTACCACCATCTGCTGGATTATTCATGATATTACAAGCTGTTGCCAAAGTGAGTGCTTGAAAATTTAACTTTGAGCTTCATAAATTGCACAGAACTTTGTAAAACTGAGTGGCCTACAATTTTAATAAGGAAAGCAAACTGACATATTTTGGGGTGAATTTTCCCATTTTGCCTGCTACGGGAATCGTGGCAGGTGAGGGGCAGACCATGGAAAGGTCTGGTGTCCTTGGGTGTTTACTTTGATTTTCTGATCAATCAAACACATGAAAGCACTTTAAATAGCACCTTAAGTATTAAAATGCCTCACAGCACTTTAGACAATGGATTACTGGGATGCAGTGAATGTTGTTATGTAGACAAAGGTTACAGTAATCATGTTCTGATTGTCGTCTTTGGTGACACAAGTCACTAATTACACTGTTACTCATTGTTAACAGAATAGCTAACAAAATTAATTAAATCCCCTTTTCCTCACAGTCCAAAGATGTGCAGGTTAGTTGGATTAGCCATGGTGGATGCGTGAGGTTATGGGGATAGGGTGGAGGGGAAGATTTGGGTGGGATAGTCTTTTGGAGAGTCGGTGTAGACTCTTTCTGCACTGCAGGGATTCTATGGTTCTATGGAAATTGCGTCCATTTAATAAATACCAAATAGTTACCTCAATGAAACGAGCTATCGTCAAGCTTAGACCACCATATGAATTACTCAAACTTAATTGTTAGTGTTACGACATCCTTAGAACTACAAAAATTAGAATTTTTTTTCCCTCAATATGGTCTGATGTTGGCCATTTACTTTGCGCAGTGTATTCTAGAATCATGTAGCCCATTGTGTCTGTACCAGCATGTTAAGAAGTTATACAATATAGTCCCACACTCCAGTTTCCTTCCATAACTTCACAAATTAGTTATTTTCAAATAAGTGTTCAGTTGACTTTTGAAAGTTCCTATGCAATCTGATTCGATCTATCTTTCAGGAAGTTCAAATTCTAGATTATAACAACTTTCTGCATGGAAATAAAATCTCCTTCTTTTCCGTTTAGTCCTCTTGTCAATTATTTCAAATCTGTTATCAGAGTTATCAGAGAAAATATTCTCTCTCTGCTTGTTCTATCAAAACCCTTCCCAATTATAAATTCTTCTATCATTTCTCCCCTTAGCATTCTCTTTTCTAAGGAACAACAATTCCAGCTTCTCCAATCGCTACCATTACACAAATTCCTCATTCCTAATCTCATCATAATAAATCTTTTTTCCCAGGCCTTGACATCCTTTCAATAGTGCCCAGAATTGTACTTGGTACTCCTGCCTAATGATTTGTAAAGGTTTAGCACTGTTCTTGCAATCAGTGTCCCTTATTACAAGATTCACGTATATTTTCTTAATTACCCTTTCAATCCATATCCCTTTCCATATCCCTCTGCTCTGATATCCCCCTCAGTATCCCCCTCTTTTGTCTCTGTGTTGTTTCCCCAAAGTAGACCACGTCACATTCGAATTGCATTTTCCATGCATCTGCTCATTCCACCAGTCTATCTCCAACCAAAGTCTGTCGCTATCCTGCTTACTATTTACTGTGTTGTTAACTTTTGTATCATCTACAATTTTGAAATTGTACACCTTACACGAATGCTCAGATTATTTATATATAAACCAGAAAACAAAAACCTTTGAAGAACACACTGCATGCTACTGTCTACTCAGAAAACCATCCACTCACCACTAATCTTGGCCTCCTATTTCTTAGCCATTTACGTAATCAAGTTCCCACTGCTTTATTTATATAATGTTGGTTTTTGTGGAACCTTACCAAATTCCTTTTTAAATCAAGGGGCGGAAATTTACGCACATCCGCCTGAGGTTTGTATGATCCCGCATGAGGCCAATGGAGAATGCAGTTCTCTGAGTCTCGCCCGCCCCTGGAATTGGGGCGGGCATACCGGGAAAATTCTGGCCTATATATCCAACTTTCACTGCACTAATTTCAACAAGCATTTATGATTCTACGATTTAATTTTTGTCTTTGACAATGATCTCGTAATTGTTCCATCACAGGTGCTAGACTGATTGAGCTATAGTTATCAGGTTTGTCCCTCTCTTTTTAAACAGAGGTATAACATTTGCAATCCCCCATTGTATATCTAAGGAGGATTGAAAGATTGTGGTCAGAGTTTCTGCTACCTGCATAGTAGACCCCCTCAGTAACCTGGAGTGCATCACATCTACATCGGGAGATGTTTCATTTATTTATGAAATGTGAAAGTTGCTGGCAAGGCCAGAATTTAAGAATATAAGAACTAGGATCAGGAGTGGGCCATCTGGCTCCTCCAGTCTGCTCCGCCATTCAGTAAGATCATGACTGATATTTTTGTGGACTCAGCTCCACTTACCTGCCCGCTCACCATAACCCTTAATTCCTTTACTGTTTAAAAAATGTATCTACCCTTGCCTTAAAAACGTTCAACAAGGTAGCCTCAACTGCTTCACTGAACAGGGAATTCCATAGATTCACAACCCTTTGAGTGAAGAAATTCCTCCTTGACTCAGTCTTAAATCTGTTCCCTCTTATTTTGAGGCTATGTCCCCTAGCTCTAGTTTCACCCACTAGTGGAAACAATCTCTTTGTTTCTATTTTATCTATTCCCTTCATAATTTTATATGTTTCTATAAGATCCCCCCTCATTCTTCTAAATTCCAATGAGTATAATCCCAGTTTACTCAGTCTCTCCTCATAAGCCAACACTCTCAACTCAGGAACCAACTCAGTGAATCTCCTCTGCACCCCCTCCAGTGCCAGTATATCCTTTCTCAAATAAGGAGACCAAAACTGTACACATACTCCAGGTGTGGCCTCACCAGCACCTAATACAGCTGCAACATAACCTTGCTGTTTTTAAACTTCATTCCTCTAGCAATGAAGGACAAAATTCTATTTATCTTCTTAACTACCTGCTACACCTGCAAACCAACCTTTTGCAATTTATGCACAAGGACAGCCATTTAAATAATAGTCAATTCTGGTGTTACTACCGCCAAAATGGATGACTTCACATTTACCAACATTGTACTCCCTCTGCCAGACCCTTGTCCATTCAAGTTAGCTTACTATATCCCTCTGCTGATTTTCAGTGTCTTCTGCACACTTTGTTCTACCACTCATCTTAGTGTCATCTGTGAACTTGAACACACAACACTTGGTTCCCACCTCCAAATCATCTATGTAAATTGTAAACAATTGTGGTCCTAACACTAATCCCTGAGGCACACCACAAGTCACTGATTGCCAACCAGAAAAGCACCCATTTATCCCCAGCCTTCTCTTTCTGTTAGTTAAACAATCCTCTATTTATTCCCTTAATTACCTTTGAGAAGGTTGTGGTGAGTCAGTTCCTCGAACTGCAGAAGTCAATGTGATGAAAGTACATCCAAGGTGCCTTTAAAGGGGGAGTTCCAGGTTTTTGACCCAGTGACAGTGAAAGAACAGTGATATTCCAAGTTTGGATGGTCTGTCACCTGGAGGGGAACTTGCAGTTGGTGGTTCTCCCTGGTTAACTTTCAGTGATGCCTACCTGCTTAGCCTTTCCTTTCTTTGATCTTATGTAATATCTCATAGTTCATTCTCCTTTGCTTCATTTTAACCTCATCCTCATCTGCCTCCAAAAGAGGATTTTTTTTGTCTTTACTCAACCCTACTATTTCTGTGACAATCATTTAACTGTTTATACTTAGATTTTGGGGTTGCTTTTTACGCCACCTTCTAATCTATTCCCATACTCTCTCTTTGCTCCTCTTCAATCCTTTTTCAATTCCTCACTGTGAATTTTATATTCTGTTTGCTTTTTCTACTATATTCTTTACCTAATGTTTGACGTAAAACTTTTTTCTAATTTATTTCGACTTCTATTTCCTTGTGAAGCATAAAACTCTGGCTTTAAATTCCCAACTTTCCTCCTTTTGCAAATACACTGGGCTGGATTTTACAGCCTCGTTCGGGTAAGACCACAAATTCCTGTCCAAGGTCAACAGAGATTTCCATTGTCAGACCCTCGCCCGCTCCGATTTCATGGCGGGTGAAGTGGTAGAGTTCTGCGACTTAGTCTGAACCTGAAGTGTATTCCCTTTGAAGTCCTATCACTGCTAATATATATACTTCAACTACTTCCAACTTCACTTGTTCGGCAGGATTTTACCACCTCGCTCGAACCAAGACTGGAAAACCCTGCCCGAGGTCAACAGACATTTCTATTGTCCACCCCTTGCCTGCTCTGATTCTGTGGCGGGCATGATGGTGTCTGTTATCAAAATCACATTGAGACTCATTTCTCAGTATTGGGTTCTGAAATATATTTAGTACTAAATTAAAAATTTACATAAATCATCTTAAAAAATTATTTGCCAATCTTCTTAAATATCTCATTGTGTTCCTCTTATTGTACACCAGTTCCCTACTTGGACTGTTTCCAAGGCTATGGAAATACCATCTTGAACTAGCTTCAGGGAGACCCAAACAAGATGCCAAGTGTTAACTTCCCTTCAGGTTTTCAACACCTTCCAACAGTGAAATTCTTCCCAGCCACAATAAGATACTTGGAATCGGGAACTCAAACCTAGAGAACTCCACACATGAATTTTGTGCGTCAGTGTGTGCTAATGCACTGAAATAATACAAAATAAGATCCAAAGTGAATGTTGCATTTCATGGCTTAAAAAGTAATCATTTAACTCGCCTTTTTGTAGAATTATGGAATGGTTACAGTGGGGGGTGGAGGCCATTCAGCCCATTGTGTCTGTGCTGGTCCATCACAAGACTAACTCACCTAGTCCCACGTGCCTAACTTTTTCCTGTGGCCCTCCAAATTTTGCCTCATCAGATAATTTTCAGCATTAAATCAGATTCCAAGTTAATCCTGCCCAAAATTTATTCCCAGGAGCGTGATGACCTAAATATAATCTATATACTTTTCTCCTCCTGATCCTGCCCTATAGATGCTAACTCTTTTCTGGGCTAAAGTTATGCAGGCACCAGCTCCTCAGCACTAATGGAAAACCTGAATGAAATATGTTTAAGTTTTATTTCTTAAATAATAAATTTATCAACTTGGGGTAACCCTGACTGTAAATGATATACACCATGCTGAACCAAACCTTGAGAAGGTTAAAAATTTCTGTCAATGTACCCTCCATTTTCTGCTTTGTTTGACATATAAAATCCTAGCCAAAGGCAACGGAGAATTCTGTTCTGCGAGCATTACCGGCCCTGATTCTGGGGTGGGCACAGTGTTAAAATTCCGGCCATGCTGTCACATTGAAATGTGTTTCCTAGTTTTCCTCTCTGGATGTCCTTAAAACAAAAACATTCCACATTTTGTGATCCCAATGAGAGTAGCATGTTCTTCACCATCAATACTTGAAACTTGCACAGATTTCAAAAAGTCATATGTTATTTAAACCTTTAAGTGTTTTCCAAATACATGTAATGGTGAAGTTATGATTCCAATACCAAAACATGAAGAAATGTATCCTTAATAAAGCACATCCAGACATTGAATAAATGACTTTAGATTAAGGATCCCTAGAAAAGTGGAACTAAAAATCTAATGCTCCACTTGTCTTTTCCAAATCTAAACAATAGCTCCGTTCAGGCATTGCAGCAAGTATATATTTGGATACATCAGTGTAAACTGGGAACAGTATTTTGTTCTTGAGTGAAAAAGTACTCAAAATTACACCTTAGAAAGATCGGTGTACTCAGAATGAATCTGTTCCTTTGGCCACTATATCAATGAATTTTTTATCTGACAGGTTATTATCTCCTGGGCAAAGGAATATATTTACATGCTAATCTCTGCACTGCAGCTGTAGTTTCAACTAGAGTGGAAGTATTATTCCTGCCTCTATAAAGTGCACTTTGAGCCTGTTTGCATCTTCATAACATTTACTGCCTCTGCCCCTGCCTTAACTGTTCTACAATTGAAACCCTCATCCATGCCATTGGCCAGAATTCTCTGACCTTGCCTGCAGCTGGGATTCTCCAGTCCCGCTACAGTGCACAGAGCACCAAATTTTCCATTCCTGATGGCAGCAGTAGCAGAGTGTGTGAGACTGGAGAATTCTAGCCTTTGTTATCTCCAGATCTGACTAACTTAATGCAATTGAGGCTGGCTTTTCATCTCTTACTCTCCATAAACATAAGATCATCCAAACACTGCTGCCCATGTTAAACTCATACCAAATCCTGATCACCCATCACCCCTGTGCTCGCTGACCTACACTGAGCTCTTGGTTAACTCTGCTTTCTCTCCTTACAAATGCTACCAGGCCTGCTGGGTTTTTCCTCCATCCTCTCTTCTTGCCTCAATTTTAAAGTTCTCCATCTTATTTTCAAATTTCTTCCTGTCCTGGTCCCTCCTTTTCTCTGTAATGTTCTCCAACCTTTCAACTCTCTGAGGTTTATGTACTTCTCTAATTCCAGTTTTTAAGAACATCCTCAATGTTAACCACTGCATCATTGATGGCTGTGCCTTTAGCTGCCTAACCCCAACCTCTCGAATTCCCTCCTTTGACTTTTCTTTTTGCTTTCTTCCTTTAAGATGCTCATTACAGCCTCTATCTTTGACCCAAGCTTTTTGCCAGCTGTCTTAATACCTGTTTATGTGGCTAGGTGTCATATTTGTTTTACAATACTTCTGAAGCACCTTCAGATTTTTATTACATTAAAAGGTGCCGTATGAACACAAGCTGTTATTGTTCACTTTTTCAATTCATTCTTAAAAGAATAAAAAACATACTGGAAGTACATGGCTACCAGTGTTATGCAAAACTTTATTATTATTTTACCAATAATGCATTAGGTATATTTGAGTAATAACTTTGAGCCTTGAGAATTATTCAACACTTGATAGTTATGAGGTGTGATTTTACACTAATGCACACTCCTTCGGTGCCTTTTTGGTTCATTTTATTAGTTAAAATACTCCATCAGGGTGCTGAAACAAAAATGTTTTCTTCACCGCTCCATTCTCTGTAGCGAACATGTTTGTGTATTTGGTTCAGCAGCTGCGTTGAATCTGATGTCCTCATTGCAATTATGTGCTTTCCACCTCATTTGCACAGTTTCTTTTGCCATAATGTTTACATCAGTTGAAACAGCTGCTTCTCTAGAAGTTCTGTTACAGCCACAACCACTGGTCACAGCACAACTGATGACCAGAAGTTGTTGATCAAAGCAGATTAACATATGTCTAAGTCTCTGCCGCAATGCTTGGCTAATTTTTTTTATACTGTAAATGAATTGTCTCTCAACTGTTATTAGTAACAACTGCTATCAAAGTGTGTGTAATAGGCTTATTTGCATATATAACTGTTGAGACTCTGGTATTTCATCTTCATTTTGTTACAAATATTATTCAAAATCACAAACTGAAAATGCCACAGATTGTCCTGAAAATAGAAATTACATTAACACAGCAACAAGAGCAGGTCAATAAAGTACAAGCTAAATAAATTGAAAGTAATTTATTAAGGAACAGTGTTATTGTTAACCAGAAATCCTTTTACTTTAACATGCAGAGGACAAGCTTTAACATATGTACTTTTAAAATTATTATCGCAAGCTTGTACTGTCAGAAAATGTGACCGCATCAAAATAGCCTGAAATGTATAGAAAATTCTTGTTATACCAATAACAGAGAGAAAGAAACATTTGTTTCATATGGTGCAATACCTAATTTTAAGTCAACAAACTCAGCTTGAAAGACCATTTCATAATACAACTCTATTGTGGTTATAAAGTATTAAAACAGTAAAATCTCACCATAGTTTCAAGGGTGTTTGTATTTCATTCATGTGATGTGGGCATCATTGGCAAGGCTGGCATTTGTTTCTCATTCCTAATTGCGCTTGCTCTGAGTGAACAAAGAATAGTACAGCACAGGAACAGGCCCTTCAACCCATCAAGTCTGTACCAACACAGATGCCTCCCTAATCTAATATTTCCTTGCCTCTATGTGGTCCATATCCCTCAATTTCCTGCTATTCATGTTATCTATCCAGATGCCGCTTGAACGTGGTTTCGCTAGGTCACTTAACAGGACAGTTAAGAGTTAGCCATTTGTTGTAGGTCTCAAATCACATGTAGGGTGGGTCAGGTGTTGGTAGCAAAAGGACATTAGTGAACCAGATGGGTTTTTAATGACAATAGTTCCTTGCTTACAAATGTTGAGACTAGTTTTCAATTCCAGATTGAATTTGAATTCCAGCAGCTGCCGTGATAGGATTTGAGCCCACGTCCTCTGAGCTTCTGCCTGGGCCTCTGGATTAGTAGTCCAATGAAATTACCTTGGCATCAGCATCTCCCCGTAATGCTGCTGCTAATACTATATGAGCATGTTCTTACTTGGGATTTTAAAGTGGCAGTTTAAAATTAATTTCATTCCAGTAGCTGTTCCCTGCTCATGTTATCAGTGTAATCACTTACGGGGCAAAAAACTGCAGCAGGCGACGGTGCAGAGGGACCTCGGGGTCCTTGTGCATGAGTCGCAAAAACCCAGCTTGCAGGTGCAGCAGGTGGTCAGGAAGGCGAATGGGATGCTGGCCTTCATAGCGAGGGGGATTGAATATAAAAGTAGGGAGGTCTTGCTGCAGCTGTATAGGGCATTGGTGAGGCCGCAGCTGGAGTACTGTGTGCAGTTTTGGGCGCCGCACCTGCGCAAAGGTATTTTGGCCTTGGAGGGAGTGCAGAGGAGGTTTACTAGGCTGATACCGGAGTTGAGGGGGTTGAGCTATGAGGAGAGGCTGAATAAACTGGGCTTGTACTCGTTAGAGTTTAGAAGAATGAGGGGAGATCTCATTGAGACGTATAAGATGATGAATGGGATGGATAGGATAGAGGTGGAGAGACTCCTCCAGCTCAAAAAAGACAGTAGGACTAGGGGGCACAGCCTCAAGATAAAGTGGGGGGGAGCGGTTTAGAACGGAGTTGAGGAGGAACTTCTTCACTCAAAGGGTGGTGAATCTCTGGAATTCTCTGCCCGTTGAAGTGGTGGAGGCTGCCTCGCTAAATATTTTTAAGACGCGGGTTGATGGGTTTTTGATAAGAGAGGGGATTAAGGGTTATGGGGAGAGGGCGGGAAAGTGGAACTGAGCAGCAACAGATCAGCCATGATCTTATTGAATGGCGGGGCAGGCTCAAAGGGCTAGATGGCCTACTCCTGCTCCTATTTCTTATGTTCTTATGTTCTTATGTAATGTCTGTTCTCAGGATTTTTGCCGCATTGTATTCCTGATAAAATTCTATTCTTCTCTACTAGATTTGGTGAAAATCTGTACTGAGCCACTTTAAATTAAATAGCCCTGTTCATAAAGTAAGTGCCCTTTCATAGTTTTCCTTCTTCTTACCTTTTTCTCACGGAGATGCAGGCATTTGCAAAACATTTTGTGACAATTTGACGTTTGATACAACCTTTTTGATGCAGGATTCAGTGTAACTTCATTAAAAACCTTTAAATGACAATTCTGATAAGATTAATGGACACAGAGGTCAAATAAAACAGCGTTTTCACAGTCAAGTTCTAAAACTTATAATTGATAAAATAGTAATATGGCAACAATTATCTTGCCATAGTTATCTTATTTTGATAAGCATATGAACAAATGGTGAAAGGAAGGGTATAAGCAGTTGGGTTAGATAGGACAATGTGATCAGCGCAGGCTTGGAGGGCCGAAGGGCCTGTTGTTGTGCTGTACAGTTCTTTATTTTTTGTAGTTGAGTGACGATAGTGATGCTCTCTTTGGGTGGGATTTTGACTCATGTATTAGCTGAGGTTAGGGAAAATGATCTGCTCAAACTTGTCGCTTATTTTGAGGGGTGTTTATAAGTATGCTATAAATATTTAGTTTTACATTTTTCCTCATTATATGATTGCACATTTTTGAATTATCAAAAGCTAATGTGGTCAGTCTTTTAAACAAGCTAGCCTGCCACATTATCATTGCTGTGACAAATTCAAATGGCTCATGTAACGTACACCCTTACACATTACTATTTAGTACCACACAGGCTGGTTTCTCCTGTGTTTGAAGGAAAAGAGAAAGTATTTTAAACAATTCAATTCATGAAGGTGACTCTCGGCATAAATCCTTTCCCTTATATTTGGTTGCAATCTTTCTTTCTGAAAGCTTTTAGTGAGCTTTGAAAATATATCTGCACAGTCTGTGACAATCTCTTTGTTTGACTCCAAAATGCTTGATTTATGTGCTGTGAATGGAAGGTTACAAATAAATACATTTTTGTTCTCCATCTTGTCAGTTTTATTTCTCAAAACTTCTCAAATTTCCGAGCTCCTTGGTTGGGTATTAGCAACCTAATTGAAGGAGGGGGACTTATTTCTGTGTGGGTGAATTTTGTGTTCGAGGGGAGGAGAGGAATGTCAATGCTGTGGAATGCAACATGTGCGACTTCGGGTGCTTAGGGCTGAATTTTGGGTAGCAACATGAGCCATGCTCCTTTTCAGTTCAAGAACCCACGCCTGGTGAGAAAATTATAGTTAAAGATTTAACGTGGATGAAATCTTAATTGGCATGGAGATGGAGGTTCCCTGTTCAATTAAGGATGACAGGCTCTTGGAAGCTGGAGGGCATCAAGCTTTGGAAGGGCACCCAGCTGCAATATGAGGTAAGTAACCAGAGGGTTGCCTCAACAGGACTGGGCTCTCTCCAGCACTTATAAAAAATTTTGATTAAGAAAACAGAAAAGGCAGGCTGATCGCCATTGTGATGGGGGAGGTGGGTCTGGTGGTGGGCACTGCTCCACTGGGCAGCCTTTGACTGCACCCCTATCTAAGAAGGCAGAGATTGCCCATAGGCTTACCTACAATGCTGATGCCCTGGTTTGTTGCGAGGTGCCTGACTCCAGGCTGTTGTGATGTGCTATCCTCCACAGAAACTGGGAAATCCTACTCGGGCCCCCCCCTAAACTTAATCTTTAGCAGGGTTATTATTTAATGAGCCTAGTCGCATGACGCCTCATGGGGGGACAGGTGGCTTTTCTTAGGCCCCGAATCCACCTCCCGAAAAAAAGCCAGTGTCAATGTCAGTTTCCTGAAACTAAGATGGTGGCCAGGGCTGTAGTTTTCAGCTGCCCCTGCCCACGCCCCCCCAAACCCGGTTTTGAACCTTGGGTTGCTCCCAAAATTCAGTTGAGAATTTCCAGGTCAGGTCTGAAGTGATTAGATACAAAGTACAAATCTTTCTGCAATGCCTCAGCAGAAGAGCACATCCCCTACTGTACCCCTCTGGAGGTATGGAGGGGGGGAGGTTATTTCATGAAGGCACTGGGATTTGTCACTGAATCATGAGCCAGTCAGGTCATTGAGAGTCCGCAATGGGTCATTTGTGTGATCAGGTCCTAGGGGTGGGGCCTAGAGGTTCTGTCCATTGGGAACTGCTAACTCGTTTGCTCAGCAGCTTCATCGGGAAGGTGGTGGCTGCTGCCGAGTGACATTCATTGTGGGTCCAACTTTGAGGAATGATCCAGGCCAGAGTAAATAATGCAAGGAGGGTTTTGGTGGCAGTGGGGTTGTGAGAGCAGGGGAGGGGGTGCTGGAACTGGGTTGGCTACCAAGGGCTGAGCCATAACGCTGTGTCCCACTCTCCTTCCTACTGTGCTGGGTCCCTCAATCAGGCAGTGGATGAGTTTGAATCAGGACACTCCCCCAGTGCCCCAGAAATTACAAGCAACCCTGACCAGATTTTCTTTTCATGGTGCTTGCACAGCAACAGGCCCACTCTCTGCTGGCTTAATATTAACAGTGGCAGACGGAAGCCCTTAATTACCCATCTAAGGGCCTCAGTTGGCAGAGGGAACAGGAATGCCACCTTTGGGCCGTCCTATCTTAGATTTAATTGGGATTGCAAATGGGAAGGCGATGGGGTTCCCAGCCTCCCACCTGATTAAATGCTCTCCCTAGCATCAAGGTCATGACGAGAAGACATACAATTCCAACTATTCTGTGATACTTGCCTCAGAGTGAGATTCAGATTCTAGACTGAAGCTATGAGACTAGGCTCCACTTGGAACTCAATTGCATGAACTTATTTCAGGTAAGATGCTTACAGCCATCTGAATTTCATCCCAGTGATCTGGAATGCATGTGAATGTCGATTTTGGAGGTGGTTGTCTCATTGTAGGGAGAATTTTTCATGCCTTGTTGTCCAATAGTAACTGCACAGCATTCTTCCACAAAGATATGTGCACAGTAACTGAAAAACCCACCTAGCTGTGGTTGCAGAGTTGGATTCTCTCAGTTTAACACTAAGTAGGTGTGACGTTAGCAATTGAATGGCCTTATTTTTAATAAAACAAAATGAATAAGCTTTTACTTCACTAAAATTGACAATAGCTACCATCCTACTCTCTTTCAAGATTTTCAAATGTCAGGTGACATATTAAATAAAAATCCCCAGCAGAAATCTATTTTGTTTATCATACTTACAGAACATTAGCAGTTTTGCAATTTTATATCAAATCTGATCTAAAATATCCCGTGCACTATTTTGTCAGTGCCAACTAAGTGATAATAAAGTTAATGTTTTTTTCAGTGCATTGTTATTTAGGACATGCACCATCCCACCTCACCAGTAAGGTTGTAACCCTATTAATTACTTATCTCCTGAAGGTCAGATCCAGAGGACATATACATAGAAAATAACCTTGCGAGCCTGCTCAGCCATTCATTATGATCATGGCTGATCATCAAATTCAACATCCTGATCCTCCCCTTTCCCCCATATCCCTTCATCCCTTGAGCCCCAAGAGCTATATCTTATCTCTTCTTGAAATCAGACAAAGTTTTGTCCTCAACTACTTTCTGTGGTGGTGAATTCCACAGATTTACCACTCTCTGGGTGAAGAAGTTTCTCTTCATCTCAGCCCTAAAAGATTTATCTGTTATCCTCAATCTATGAATTCTAGTTCTGGAGTCCCCCACCATCAGGAACATTGTTTCTGAATCTAACCCTGTTAGAATTTTATAAGTTTTTATGAGATTTCCTTACTCTTGTGAACTTCATTGAATATAATCCTAACTGACAGCCTTTCCCCATGTGATAGACCTGCCATCCTAGGAATCAGCTTGGTAAATATCATATCATTAACCAGTCATACATACTTTTCAATATTTATACTAATAATCCAATCATTAGTTCATGTTGCAATGGGGAAAAAATGATCTAACTATATAAATATATCTTTAACACATCAGCACAGTTAGTTTTTTTTAAAAGAATCCTGCAAGTTTGTGAGCAATTTAAGTGAGAGAATTCTGCCATTGTGGGACATCTTTTTTTGCTAAGATAAGGGCTAATCAGATGGGCCTGAAGTATATGTGTTCTGTACTATCATTGACTCACATTCATATTACAGTGAAATTAATATTTAATAAAATCATAGAATCCCTACAGTGCAGAAGCAGCTATTTGGCCCATTGAGTTACACTGAATCTCTGACAGAGTACCTTACCCTAGCCCTCTCCTCAAAAGCCCACACATTTTGCATTGCTAATCCATCTAACCTATACATCTTGGGACACCAAGGGGCAATTGAACATGGCTAGTCCACCTAAACTGCACATCTTTGGACTGTGACAGAAAACTGGAGCACCCTAAGGAAATGCCGGAGCACCCCAAGGAAATAATGGAGCACCCTGAAGTCATGGGGAGAATGTGCAAACTCCACACAGACAGTCAGCCAAGGCTGGAATTGAACTTGGGTCTCTGGAGCTCTGGGGCAGCAGTGCTAATTACTGTGCCACTGTGCTGTTCCATGTTTAAAGTGTGTCCGTTAAGCTGGGGAGTGTAAATCAATTTTGATGCAGTGACCAGCGCAGTGTTGAATGAAGGCTGACTTTAAAGCAATGCTCAATTTAGACAAGGTCAATAAATTCAATAAAATGATATGCTATTACACAATGATTCAAATATTCAATCAGTTGTAATTCAGGGCTTTCTGCAGAAGGAGGATTGTCAGGTACAAAATGACATCAAATCAGAGGATGAGTTATTATTAGACTTGACTTAATGAAATCACAATTATATCCAACAAAAGTCAAGGATTGAATGACTTACCATACAGGCAAGGATTGAATGACTTCTTCTGCACCATGACGGTAAAATAGTTAAGGAAGGAAGTTGTACTTTGGGGAGGTCCACAGAAAAAGAGCTTTTTAAGACAGCAGAAGTAAAAAGCTATTGAGGGATGAGTAAATTTAATTCTCCTCTTGTGAAGTTGCATTTTAACTTTTTCTAATCATGTAACAGAATTGTGGGGATAATCACTAGAAGGGAATGAGAGAAGTGTTCAACAATTATCCATTCCTAATCAAAAGTCTGATGGCAGCAGGGAAGAAGCTGTTCTTGAGTCAGTTGGTACATGACCTCAGATTTTTGTGAATTTTTCCCAACAGAGAAAGGTGGAAGATATAATGTCAAGGGTGCATGAGATTCTTAATTATGCTGGTTGCTTTTCCAAGGCAGTAGGAAGCGTAGACAGAGTCAATGGATAGGAGGCTGGTTTGCGTGATGCACTGGGCTTCACAGACACTATAGTTAAGAAAGCCCACCAGTGCCTCTACTTTCTCAGAAGACTAAGGAAATTTGGTATGTCAGCTACAACTCTCACCAACTTTTACAGATGCACCATGGAAGCATTCTTTTTGGCTGTATCACAGCATGTTTTGACTCCTGCTCTGCCCAAGACTGCAAGAAATTACAAAAGGTCATGAATGTAACCCAATTCATCATGCAAACCAGTCTCCCATCCACTGACTCTGTCTACACTTCCCACTGCCTTGGCAAAGCAGCCAGCATAATTAAGGACAGTCCCACTGCCTCGGCAAAGCAGCCAGCATATTAAGGACATTCTCTCTTCCACTTTCTTCCAATGGGAAAAAGAAATAAAAGTCTGAGGTCATGTACCAACTGACTCAAGAACAGCTTCTTCCCTGCTGCCATCAGATTTTTGAATGGACCTACCTTGCATTAACATAGAACATAGAACAGTACAGCACAGTACAGGCCTTTTGGCCCTCAGTAAGTTGATCTTTCTCTACACCCAAGCTATGACTGTAACACTACATTCTGCACTCTCTTCCTTCCTTCTCTATGAATGGTATGCTCTGTCTGTATAGCACGCAAGAAACAATACTTTTCACTGTATACGAATACATGTGGCAATAATAAATCAAATCAAGTTAAAAAAACCCTTTTCTAGTTTCTTGTGGTCTTAGGTAGAGCAGAATCCATACCAAGCTGTGATACTACCAGAAAAGAATGCTTCCTAGAGTGTATCTGTTAAAGTTGGTGAGACTGGTAGCTGACATGGCAAATTTCCTTAGTCTTCTGAGAAAGTAAAGGCATTGGTGAACCTTCTTAACTATAGTGTTGGCGTCAGGGGGAATGGGGGGAACCAGGATAGATTGTTGGTGATCTGGACACCTAAAAATTTGAAGCTCTCAACACTTTCTACTTTATCCCCATTGATGGAGATAGGGACATATTCTCCCCTACATTTCCTGGTGTTGATGACAATCTCCTTGGTTTTGTTGACATTGAGGGAGAGATTATTGTCACCGCACCAGTTCACCAGATTCTCTATCTCATTCTTGTATTCTAACTTCTCATTGTTTGAGATCAGACCCACTACCACTACAGTGGTGTCTTCAGCAAACTTGAAAATCGAGTTGGAGGGAAATTTGGCCACACAGCCACATTTGGACTGGTCTAAGCTATGACCAACAAATTAAAAGTGATTTTGCAAAAAGATGCAAAAAGACTAGGGAAAAAGTCTTTTTCACACAACTGGTGTTTCCGGTTTGGAATACGCAACCTGGAAATGTTGGGGAGTCAGGTCCAATTGAGGCATGCAAGAGAGCATTAGGTGATAATTTGAATAGAAACAATGTGCTAGGATAGGGAATAGGCACTCAGCCATAGTGCTCATTTGGAGAACTAGACCGGACACAAAGGGCCGTGTATAATAAAAGATTGGTTAGGGCAAGATTAGGGTCAGTCAGAGACAGCAGTGGGAAGTTGTACGTGGAGCCTGAAGAGATAGGAGAGGCACTGAATGAGTATTTTTCGTCAGTATTCACGCAGGAAAAAGTCAGTGTAGTCGAGGAGAATACTGCGATACCAGGTAGTAGACTAGACGGGATTGAGGTACATAAGGAGGAGGTGTTGGCAATTCTTAAGAGTGTGAAAATAGACAAGTCCCCTGGGCTGGATGGGATTTACCCTAGGATTCTCTGGGAGGCTAGGGAGGAGATTGCAGAGCCTTTGGCTTTGATCTTCATGTCGTCATTGGCTTAGGGTACAGTGCCGGAAGACTGGAGGATAGCAAATGTTGTCCCCTTGTTCAAGAAGGGCAGTAGCGACCATCCTGGGAATTATAGACCAGTGAGCCTTACTTCTGTTGTGGGCAAAGTTTTGGAAAGAATTTTAAGGGATAGGATTTATAATCATCTAGAGGGAAATAAATTGATTAGGGATAGTCAACACGGTTTTGTGAAGGGTAGGTTGTGCCTCACAAACCTTATCGAGTTTTTTGAAAAGGTGACCAAAAAGGTGGATAAGGGTAAGGCAGTTGGCGTGGTGTATATGGATTTTAGCAAAGCATTTGATAAGGTTCCCCATGGTAGGCTATTGCAGAAAATGCAGATGCATGGGATTGAGGGTGATTTAGCAGTTTGGATCAGGAATTGGCTAGCTGATAGAAGACAGAGGATGGTGGTTGATGGGAAATATTCAACCTGGAGTTCAGTTACAAGTGGTGTACCTCAAGGATCTGTTTTGGGGCCACTGCTTTTGTCATTTTTATAAATGGCCTAGATGAGGGTGTAGAAGGATGGATTAGTAAATTTGCTGACGACACCGAAGTCGGAGGAGTTGTAGACAGTGAGGATGGATGTTACAGTTTACAGAGGGACATAGATAAGCTGCAGAGCTGGGCCGAGAGGTGGCAGATGGAGTTTAATACAGAAAAGTGTGAGGTGATTCACTTTGGTAAGAATAACAGGAGTACAGAATATAGGGCTAATGGAAGGACTCTTAGTAGTGTTGACGAGCAGAGAGCTCTCGGTGTACATGTGCATAGCTCCCTGAAAGTTGGCACCCAAGTTGATAAGGTTGTTAAGAAGGCATACGGTGTGTTAGCTTTTATTGGTAGAGGGATTGAATTTCGGAGCCATGAGGTCATGTTACAACTGTACAAAACTCTGGTGCTGCCGCACTTGGAGTATTGCGTATAGTTCTGGTCGCCGCATTATAAGATGTGGAGGCATTGGAAAGGGTGCAGAGGAGGTTTACCAGGATGTTGCCTGGTATGGTGGGAAGGTCTTTTGAGGAAAGTCTGAGGGACTTGAGGTTATTTTCATTGGAGAGAAGGTTATGAGGTGACCTGATTGAGGCATACAAGATGATTGGATAGGGTAGACAGTGAGAGCCTTTTATCTCAGGACATAGCTTTAAATTAAGGGGTGGTAATTATAGGACAGATGTCAGAGGTAGGTTTTTTACTCAGAGGGTAGTAAGGTCATGGAATGCCCTGCCTGCAGCAGTTGTGGACTCGCCAACTTTAAGGGCGTTCAAATGGTCAGTGGATAGGCATATGGATAACATTGGAATAGTTTGTTAGAGGGTCATTAGATTGGTTCCACTGGTCAGCGCACCATCGAGGGCCGAAGGGCCTGTACTGCGCTGTAATGTTCTATGTTCTATGTGTAGCTTCCTTCTGTACCATAACAATTCCGGGAAAGGAGCTCGAAAATGTGATTAGTTTGAGACCCTCCGCCCTGCCAAGAAGTCAGCCCCGTCGCTAATGTTTAAGTGAGATTACATGTACAACACAGTCAGCAAATCTATAATATATTCAGTGTTTTCGAATCTTATTAATTTTGAGTAATTTAAAGATAAGAACGCGTTTTAACTCTGAGGCTTTAGTATTAGTTTATTTTGAATCTTGTTACCGGCTCCCACATTCCCTAATTTCCATCTTGCTCCCTTGCCGGTGCGGAACCATACTGGGATCCTGGACCATCGGCACGCATCTTGGAAGGGCAGTTCTTTTTACAGGGATACGGCTAGCAGAACAGTAAGTGTCAGCTGATTACTCAAGCCGACAAAATCACTTCAGTACCCCATTCTCTTTCCAAACTGCTTGCGAGCCCGTCCCTTCCTCGTCTGTTGACAGATGTTGTGAACATTAACAATGTAATAAAGTGTCAAATAAAATACTGTGTCAGGACATCCGGGTACGTTTACAATCCAGCTATTTACTTTACTGAAAAGTTCAAACTTCGTTCTTAGGGAACAGTTTCAATATTGACATGGTGGTATTTTTATTTTGTTGCGTTTTGCTGCGGTCTCCGTGAGTGAGTTGTTCCCAAGGTGCAGACCCATCGCTAATTCATTTTTTAAAATTACAATTGCGACTTCGTGAAATATTTTGTGATTGTTCGATTTTCGAATGTGATACATTGATCCTGACCTTGCCGTATTCGTATTAACAGTTAATCTCTCATTATGATGAGCTGAAATGAGCTCGATTACAGCCAGCGCAAACCAGATTTTTCTGTATACAAAATACTCTGGAATTTGAAACAAAAACAGAAAGTGATGGAAAATCTCAGCAGGTCTGACAGTATCTGTGGAGAGAGAATAGAGCTACCGTTTCAAGTCTGGATAACCCTTTGTCAAACAAAGCTTCAGGTTTTTCTCTGTCGGATAACTGGACAAGGTACCTCACCGCGGGTCAGCAATGCCTCCTGCCTTAGGCTTCAATTCTATTGATGCCAGGAGCCCTCCAGTAATTGATCCAAGTGGCCATTTACTGGGGTGTGAACAATCCGCATTGTTTTCGGTTGGAAAGGTCAGAACTGTAAATCAGACAGCAAATTCTCACCAACCAGGGTTTCTCCTCCCCAAAAACGAGCAGTCGATAGAAAGACCAAACGTGCCGGATTATCTGGAAGACTCCGGGAATGATCCTGCACTACATTTATCTGAAAGCTCAATTCCTAAATAGTCCAGAGAGCACCATTCATTCAGCAGACAGAACCAGGTTTCCATTTCCCAGTCCTACACTAGCTGATAACTGAAACCCTGTCTCCCAGTCACTGTAAAAAAGTACTTTGCTACGGCAAAGTGAAAGTTGTGTCTGTAAGCTTTCACTACTAGGTCGTCCGAGACAGGCTTGCACTGCTATTTTATCAAGTGCAGACGAAATAAAAAAGATAATATTTCAATTTAAAAACCCTCTGGAGTTTACCAAAGTGATGGTTAAACCTGGGTTTCCGGTGTCTAAAGCAGTCAGGCTCCTGTTGATATTTTTATGTAGGGATCTATTCTGCCTTTCCTGCCTCAGTTTAAATTGGGAAGCTCTATTATTCAAATGGCTAATGGAGGCTGCGCTACCCAGAATGCAAATCGCATCAGAAAACGGCCTAGTCATTTGAGAGGCAACCGGTGCGCAGCCGCAGAAGGATCAGATCATGTTGACAAATCACACAGTCACTGGGGATGGACAATAAATGCCACTTGGTAAACATCTCATCTTCCAGAGCAAAAACAAATCCGCTTTGCTCTTCTGATGAAATGGCTGGTTCCTAGTTCTTAGTGGCATTAAAATTAATTGCCTTTTCTCAGTCGAAGGCAAAATGTTCTCTCAATCTAGCTTTAGGCTATCATCTGATGATGGTTGCCCCTGAAGCACTCCAGCTGCTGAAGTCCTGTTGTCGTACAATTATCCTATTTCTATGCATTCATTCTTGGGTTGTTGACATTACAGAGCCCTCCAAACACCGCCTGACTGCACGGTCTTCAGATCACTCATTGGACTTAACAGCTATCTTACAACCTATTAAATTGCAGTGGAAAAAAGTCAGCCTCAGGGACTGCCTAGAAGATGAAGCTTATTATTGTTTTGTTTCTCGTCCAGGTCCCACAACTATTTCTCAAGGGCTTCATTTATCAGTTGGAATAGGACTGGGATCTGGAAGCACTGGTTCTGTCTGCAGAATGAATAGTGCTCTGTAGCCTATTTAGGAATTAAATCCTCTGTTTTTGGATAAATGTATCACAGGATCAAATCAAGAGATTCATGCATTCCTCACAGACAGCAGGCAGGATTTTCTAGCCGTGTGTGCCCTAAGACCAGAAATTCCCGCTCAAGTTCAAGTGGCCTTTAAATGATCCACCAGATTTTCTGTCTTGCCTGCTACGATTCCTGCAGCAGGCGGGACAGGAAAATTCCACCCATTATCTCTTTGTACTACCATTCCTGGGTCTGAGAATGTGCATTTCAGGAAGGCAGAGTTTATACTTTTACGCTAAACCTTCAATTTCCTTACCTATATAACTCTTGCTTTAATCAAGTCCAGAGAAGCAAATACATTTCTTTCCTGCTCCTGATGTTGGCTCAAATCTAATTTGAATTTTTCAGTTCAGTATGTACTTAACTATGAAAAAAAAAGCCAACCATATATCTTGAGTTAACAAGTTAAGGGGTCATTTTATTGTTAAAACTCACTCAGATATATGACTTATTAAAGACATGTCCCAAATCCCACAGCATATACACACAAGCATGTGAAACAAAACAGGTTTGAGGATTGAGGAGGTGAATTGATAAGAGTCAACATCTGTAAGAGAAAAAATATAATCTGACATCCCTTTGGTGGTCTTGAAATTCCAATAGTGTTCCAGCCAATGTAAGCTGGTTGCTTTTCTAGACAGAGTCTTAATCTTTTTTCAAAGGGGCACCACCTCTGAGATGTATTTCAAAAGGTAACAAGAGGTCAGAATTTTCTGGCTGTTCTTTCATAAGAACATAAGAAATAGGAGCAGGAGTAGGCCATCTAGCCCTTCGAGCCTGCCCCGCCATTCAATAAGATCATGGCTGATCGTGGCTCAGTTCCACATTCCTGCCCTCTCCCCACAACCCTTAATCCCCTCTCTTATCAAAAACCCATCAACCCGCGTCTTAAAAATATTTAGCGAGGTAGCCTCCACCACTTCAACGGGCAGAGAATTCCAGAGATTCACCACCCTTTGAGTGAAGAAGTTCCTCCTCAACTCCGTTCTAAACCGCCCCCCCTTTATCTTGAGGCTGTGCCCCCTAGTCCTACTATCCTTTCTGAGCGGGAAGAGTCTCTCCACCTCTATCCTACCCATCCCATTCATCATCTTATACGTCTCAATGAGATCTCCCCTCATTCTTCTAAACTCTAACAAGTACAAGCCTAGTTTCCAGCAGAACCCCCTAGTCCTGTCAACAACAAACCTCCAGCATGGGTTTCCCAGGAGAGGGAAGTGCATATAATGGAAATATAATGACAGCGTCAGGGCCAGAAAATCCCATCACTGGCCAATGGTGGGCTGCTCCCACCATCCTGAGACATGCGATAGGGTGTGTGGAAAATCCTACTCAGAGAACAGATCTGAAATTTGAAAATAGCAGGGAGACAGATGATATTACATTCTGTAGTCTTCTTCTGGATATTATTGGTACCTTCTGTAAACTCCACCTTTTGCTGGAACAAACAGACAAGCTTATATTTGTAGCTTTACACAAGTGGGGCTCTGGTTTTGTGACTATTGGCGCACAATAGAGGCAATCCACATTATCGAAGAGGCTTTGATCTTCCATTGTCAAAGCTATCAATGTGCAATCAAGGCAGATATGGGGTCCTTAACGGCCTCTTTGCATAATGAATTTCATCATTCCTATTTTGTTCCTGGTGATTTCTGGAGTCAAGACATCCGATGCCCTATTGTCCTTAGCTTTTGCAGAGAGTTCAAAAATAGCAGGTATGAAGCTCATCAAGCATTCCATCTAGCCATGTCCCCTAGCAACACGAGTTCAAGGCTTCCAGAAACTTGTCAAATTTGTCAGTGAGGTGACTTTTGCAGCCATTTTAAAACACAGGAGCTGGGACTTCTAGCTCCCATTTTTCGTGGGTGGGTTTGGCTGCAGCACTGAAAAATCGTGAGATGTTCAAATCGCCTTTCACATTGATGTAAGCATATGAAGCAATTGTCCCCCCTCCCCTGCCAGGCACAGTGTAAATATTATGTCTATACATAATCACCACCACCACCATCCCCCGCCCCCCCCAATGCCATAAGAACATAAGAACATAAGAAATAGGAGTAGGAGTAGGCCATCTAGCCCTTTGAGCCTGCCCCGCCATTCAATAAGATCATGGCTGATCTGAAGTGGATCAGTTCCACTTACCCGCCTGCTCCCCATAACCCTTAATTCCCTTATCGATCAGAAATCTATCTACCCGTTTCTTAAACATATTCAACGAACATGTTACATATGCCCCGTAAGAAAGTAAAACCTGACTGGTCTCCTAAGGCGTGCACCTGATGAGCAGACTTTCCAGAAGAGCTCAGGTGAATGCATTGCTCATGGAGGAAGAGGATGAAGCTTGGGCTCTGCCCTGTGGAATGGGGGGGCGGCGGAGGTTGGAATTTTCTGGTGAAGACTTGTACACTGAGGCGGCCTTTAAAATTGGACCTCTGACCTATGAGAACCTTGCCCTCTCATCTTGCCAGCATTATGTCGTGGGAACAGCCCTTTGAGATTTTGGATTCTATGTCCCTAACGATAAGGCAGAGAAAGTCGCCCTTGCTGCCAAAGTCGCTTTTCCCACCCACTATCGGCCTTTGCCAATATCCAGGAAAATTTTGTCCTGTATCTTTGCAAGACCAGCTGTTTCCTTCCTTTTTATAAACAATTCAAGGCATTACATCAGCCGTGAATGGAACAATTAATATTCTGCATTACACGCGACACATTGTTGTGACTTCAGCAAATTCTTATCGAATATGTGTAGAATGATGTGCTCCGATTCAAAAACCTGTTTGATTACTAAAGTTGTATTTTTACTTACACCCATAATTACTCAAATGCATAGACCAAAACGTACACGAATGCCAAAAATCATCTGCTATCTCTTATTTTTTATTTACTGCTCTTGTCCCACCATCAGTAGTTTCAATATTGGATATTACAGGCAATATTATAGATTGTGTGACAGTCCTGTAATATAATTAATATAGCTAAGTATCTGAATGAAGGCCACTCTGGGATTTGGCTTCGTTGTGACTTGGATCGATCAGATGATGATGTTTACTTGTTGTGCAGCAGAATGAAAGGGCTCACTCCCTCAATAAAAAGCAAATGAGAATTGGTGTTCATGGTCCAAGTCCACACCAAAATAACTTTGAGGAAAATGATTTACTAGAAATGTATGGGCCAATAAGCTGGAAGACCCAGGGTGACACAGTAGTTGCTTCACAGTGCCAGGGACCCAGGTTCAATTTCGGCCTTGGATGACTGTGTGCGGAGTTTGCCCGTTCTCTGTGTCTGTGTGGGTTTCGTCTGGGTGCTTTGGTTTCCTCCCACAGGCCAAAGATGTGCAGGTTAGGTGGACTGCCCATGCTAAATGCACAGGCTTACGAGGATAGGATGACAAACATGGGTAAGATGCTGTTTGAGAGCCAAATGGCTTCCTTCTGCATTATAGGGGTTCGATGGAGGCCAGGCATACAATTATCAGCTACAGACGCAAAATTTGCTGACAACCTCAAGAAATAACTATTGGCAATGTTAAAAATAAGCTACCTTTTGTATGGTGATGAGCAGATCTCAGTAAAGCACTAAAACATCCAAGCGAAGGATTCAGATCTCACCAGGGACAAGTACGCACTCTTCTGTGTGGATCTGGGCTGCTGCCTCACGGAGTATTCTTCAGCACAACAGATCATAAAGAATACTAAAAAGTTGTGCTCCCAGGCTGCCTGAGGGCTGTCTGATGTGCATTTCATTCTAAATCTAAAGCAGTCATTGCTCAAGCAAAAATGTGGTTTATTAGTTAAAATATGCATCAGTATAAACCTCATCAAATTTGCCCTTAAGCTAACAATTTATTTTCGCGCACTGCTCTGACCATCCAATAATTTATGCATTAACCAAAAACAAATTTATCACCTTCAGCGTACAGAATCAGCTTCTCAAAAAGAAACACTATCCAACGTACCAAATAGCCTACAAATCCTGTAGCCAGCATTAGGAGTTAAAACACCCAATTCTTTCATAATTATACACTGAAATTAAAGTTTAAAACAAAAACCTTAAATGAAAAATAAATCTCTTTTAATGGTGTTGTACATTGATACATAGCTATTGCAAACTTGCCAGAGATTGATGCTGCTTCTTCTATGCATATGCAGCATGATCATACATAGCTGCCCCCTACTGTAAGGCAAATAAAATATACACTGTGGCCCCCATGTTTGTACCAAACATGCGACCCAATTATGCATTTTACTTGTATGCAACAGGCCATCTAGCAATAAGCAAGTTTCACTTGTGCACACCATCTTTAGAAACAGTGCTTTGTAGCCATTCTTCCATGAAAACATATGGAGCAGCACTTGCCAGGTGCCTTTGAATATGTCAAGTCAAAAAGGTAACTGAAATATCAAGCTTTCATGTCCTTTGTAAAAAATGCTCTTCTATACTGTTGTGATGTCCCCCAGCCTTGCATTACCTGTCAAAACAAGAAGCATACAAACACCATTTGCAATTTTCCACATGGAATTAGAACTTGTGGGTTAGGACAGAAACACAATGCCTTTGAACTGACTGCTTTAGCAACTGGTGGTCTGTTTGTAGGAAGATTTGATTTGGTGGCCAAAGCATTTACCTCACAATATGGCAAACAAAAGCACCTTTTCCCAACTCATCCTACATCCTGCCAGTAACACTCACACCCATCTATTCAACTCATTCAATTCTACAATTACACAAATCAAATGTCCAAAAGAACCCAAGCCTTGAATTTTGGGACATTCCCGACTTCAGAAACCCTACATGAGGTGAAGTGCTGCAGCAGTGAGGTGGGGTTCTCTGGGAGTGAGAGCCCACTGTCCCCAGAACAAGCGTGAAGGCAAATGGGTACAGAGGGAGGGCCTGCCTTGGTGCTCTGGCACTGTTTCCAAGATTTTAAAAGAAGTAATAAAACTAAATGCTGCCCCTCAGACTTCACACCAAACCAAAATCCGCCCCCATCCAATAAATGCTACCTCAAACCCTCACCCACCCCCATAGCCCTTGTTTTTTGAATTCAATAAAAAACAAACTAGAATTAAGACTTGATTTTTGGCCTCTTCTGCCATTTTAGCAATCTTCTGCAAAAATCAAGGCCCAGGATCAATTTAATCTGACCATGCTCCGAGTTATTGATGGCAGAGGGAATGAGGAGGAAAATAGAGGGGGGCAGGGGTGCGGGAAGAAGGAATGATAAAGGAAGAAAGAGGGAGGAGAAATGTGTGAGAAAGAGAAAAAGGTGGCATTTTCCATATAATATAATTTATCAGCTATTTTTCACTTCTATCCCTTATCCAAGACTAACCTCTGCTTAAACACCAGCCCCAGTCAAAAGGGCAAACAGCCAAACACACTGGGTGCTTCCAAATTTTCAGTAACTGTGCTTTGTAAACTGCACATCAGTAAAACGCTTTGCAAATTTGCTCAACAATGTGGTGCATGATGAATGTGAGGCTTTATAAGATAGTTACGTTTTGAACTATCTCAGTGAAAAACAGACTGATCCCAAGACACTGAATGTGCCTTCCATTAAACATTTCCCGTGCAATTATAATATCTCCCATATTTGTGATCCGGCATATACTTGTGTGAAAGAGTGATTGAAATAGATTCAATTGTATCTTTCCAAATAGAAAACGGAGAAAATTAGATAGCTCTTGGACATATACATGTTGGACAGAATGGCCTCCTCTCCTGTCTGATTCTATTCTATGAGTAGCCAAATTGAATTTAATTGGCTAGGGATCAAGACCATGACCCTCCTGTCAGTGTGGTGCAGCTACCTACTGGACCTGTGAAGGTACGTTTTCATGGTTTCATCCACACTACATTGGTACTGATTCAATGGTTCTTAAAAATATAAAGCTAGAACACAGGTGAAATGGCCACTTTCTCTCACGCACAATTCTGTATTCACCTTTGGTTCATCACTGTCCAGGAGAAGTTCTTCCTCAGCTTCGTTCATCTCCTCTGTGGGGTCATAGGTATAAACAGGTAGTAGCTGATGTCGCAGCTTGTCCAACCTTAGAAAAACGCAAGGAGAATTCATTACCAAATCCAGGACGATATTTGTGTTGCTGTTCTTGATTACGTATTCTTAAGAAAACATAATAACAACCAGATGTATTTAAAATTATCTACTGTGCCTTTAAGAAGTGTTTTTTTTTGTGTAGGATCTGTTTTAGCAGTTTGTTCTAACTGGTGCTGTTTGGATTGTAACTGGCATCCTCGATTGTTAGTGCAGCATCACAATTGCTCCAAATTGCTGGTATGTTTGTTTTAGTCTGAACTAATGCTGTTCTGCTTATTTTAGTGATTTGCCCTGTGGTTTTGCAGAGTAGTCTTGATTGGATTGATTGACAATTGTAGGTGATTGGGTGGAGCTAGGCTTACTCAGAACTCAAGCTTAGTTGCTGTTTGGATCTGAAAAAAGCAGAAATAGTTTTGTGTCTCTCTGAAGTCTGGAAAATGGTATCTGCCAGAGACTAGGTTTATTTCTCTAAAGTTCTGCTGTTTGAGAATATATCCTTCTCTGAGATTCTTCTGTATGAGAGTCAGAAGACAGGTGTCTGTCTAGATCTCTGCCAGAGGTGTTAAAAGGCTGGAAATCTAGCATCCACATGAGCATATTAATTTTTGATGCTAACAGTTTCTGAAGAAGGGATTTATGACTATGGGTACTGCTCAAATTGGAAGTATAGAGATTGATAACTATTAAGACTATAACTTGTCTTATTTAAGTATTTAAATTGGTGAAAGTGATGCTAATTCTTCTTGTTATATTTGAACTGTGTTCCTAAATAAAGTTTGTTTTGATAAAAACTTCCTAGTGGGTCACTTGAACCATGCCTGGAGTGAAACACTATGTTAACTAATGCCAAAATCAAAAGGAAAAGTTAGGTTCTATGCTAAGTTCACAACATACCTTGGAATTTCTGATCTTGTCCCTACCACCAGTCCAATACAAGAAATGTCAATTCTATTGACTGATTAATAACAAAGTTAAAGAACCTTTTTTAAAAAAAGGTGTAGACTCACTTGGTGGCTTAGCTGCTAAATACATTTTTAGTATGTGTGCCTCATTCCCACACTGAACAAAGTGCCAGGTTTGAGCTCCAGTTTGTGTGGAGTTAGCTGGTTACAATGGTAGGCTGTTACAATTGGGACCCTCATCCATCAAAGGATGACAAAGAAAAATTCTAGCTAGACAGTCCCTGGTGACAGCTGCTGGATGAATATTTGTGCAGCAGGGACCATAATCAGCTGTGGTGCTTAGTGAAAATTTATTTTATGTTTCCCCATCGCAAAAATTGTGAGCGCCATTTTACTATTAAATGTTCTGTGTAATTGCAACATTTGTTCCATCCCTCTCTGGCTCAACTCGCTCTGCTCATAGAATCCATCCTACAGTGCAGAAGAAAGCCATTTGGCCTATTGAGTCTGCACTGACCCTCCAGCAGAGCATTTTACTCGGGCCCTATCTTCGAAACCCCACATGTTTATGGTAACAACACCCCCCAAATCTACACATCTTTGGAAACTAAAGGGCAATTTAGCATGGCCAATGCACTTAACCTGCACATCTTTGGATGCAGGAGGAAACTGGAGCACCGGAGGAAACTTATGCAGACATGGGGAGAATGTGCAAACTCCACATAGACGTCACCCAAGGCTGGGATCAAACCTACAACCTTGGTGCTGTGAAGCAGCAGTGCTAACCATTGTGTCACCATTCCACCCTCAATATCACTTGGATATATTGGCAGAGACAGGCCAGCATGATGTCTTCCAACCTAATGCAATGCCCTCAGAAGAGATAGGGGGAAGATATTGGAGAGAAGGAAAATATTACACTGGAGTGATTAAAGATTACATTGGGTTTACACTTATTTTGTCTAAATGAAAATGCAACCAATGTTCCCTGACATCTTCCCACTCCACTTGCTAAAGAATACAATGTTATGCAATACGAATGTTGCAATATAATTAGAAGAATAGAATACCTACAGTGCAGAAGACGGCCACTTGGCCTACTGAGCCTGCACCAACAAAAATCCCACCTAGGCCTTATCCCCGTAATTCCTCATATTTACCCTCTGACGCTAAGGAGCGTTTTAACATGGCCAATCAACCTAACCCGCACATATTTTTGGACTGTGGGAAGAAACCCAAGCAGACATGGGGAAAAACGTGCAACCTCCACACTGGCAGTCACCCAAGCCGGGAATCAAACTTGAGTCCCTGGCACTGAGGCAGTAATGCTAACAACAGTGCTACCCTTGGGATAATCTATAATATATGGTGCAGCTACATGTAGGCTTTTCCCTCTCTCCTTCATCACTTAGTTTCCGATCAGAATACTTTTGAAAACTAAAAATGAGTTCCATATGACTCAACAGCTGCTTTATTTAATTTTCTCAGTGAACAGTTAAGCTTGGTCATGTTTTTTCCTCCCTGGGAGCAACATGGTACAAATGGATGTGATTGTCTGTAGCCGAATCACAAGGTCAATCAATTTAATTAGTTTAAGTCACTTGATCTGCAACATCTCAACTGCAGTTCTCTCAACAGCAAGAAAGTATTTCTGTCGATTGGGGAGTCCAGGCCTAAAGCTTAGAGCCTGATCATTCGGAAGTGACATTTCCGATCAATGTGTGGGAGAAATTTGAAACATCTTTGTAAAAGGCAATCAATGCTAATTTTGTTCATTTTAAATCTGAGATTGATGGAATTTTGATAACCAAAAGGTATTAAGGAATGTGGGGAAAAGGTGGGTTTATGGAGTTACGTTGCAATTGATGGGTTAAATGGCCTACTCCTGATTCTATCTTAAAACCCTGGTCATTGCCATTTTTCACTTTGTATTTCTTTCCCCACACTTCCTCCAGCCCCTTCACAATATTTTTCCCTTGCTCTCGAAGGTGCTGATCCTATTGAGTAGAATTCCACATGTCACAGAGTCATAGAGTGATACAGCACGGAAATAGGCCCTTCAGCTCAACCAGTCCATGCCGACCACGATGTCCTCCCAGCTAGTCCCAATTGCCCACGCTTGACCCACATCCCTCTAATCCTTTCCCATCCATGTACTTACTCAAATGCTTTTTAAAATATTGCTATTGTACCTGCCTCAACCACTTTCTCTGGCACCTTATTCCATATGCGCACCACCGTCTGTACGAAGCTGTCGTCCCTCAGGTCCCTTTTTAAATCTTCCCCTTCTCACCTTAAGCCAATGGCCTCTAATTTTCAATTTCCCTTCCCTGGAAAAAAGACTATATGCTTTCATCCTAAGTATGCTTCTCATGATTTCAAATTCCTCAATAAGGTCACCCCTCATTTTCTTATGTTTTAAGGAATGAAGTCCTAGCTTGGCCGACCTCTCCCTGTCACTCAGGCCCGCCAGTCCTGGCAACATCCTTATAAATCTTATTTGCACTCTTTCCAGTTTATCAATGTCTTCCCTATAAAAGGGTGACCCTGTACACAACACTCCGAGTGTGGTCTCACCAACTATTTATACTGCAACACAATGTCCCAATTCATATACTCAATGCCCTACTGATGAAGTCCAATGTACTAAAAGCCTTCCTCACCACCCTGTTTACCTGTGATGCTGCTTTCAATGAATGATGTACTTGTACTGCTAAGTCCCTCTGTTCCTCAACACTCCCAGGGCCCTACCATTCACTGTATATGTCCTACCCTGGTTTGAATTTCCAAAATGCAACACTTCACACTTATCTGTATTGAATCCATTCGCCAATCTTCAGCCCACTTCCCTAACTAATTAAGATCCCTCTGTAATTTTTGATAACCTTCTTCGCTGTCAACAATACCCCCTAATTTAGTATCATCCACAAACTTGTACTGTACATGCGCATGCAAATCATTTATATTATACACGCCAACCCTTCAGCCTTAGAATAACATTGATTATGGATTCTGATTAAAAATATATCTTAAAGATAAATAATATCTTAAAGTTTGCCAATTCCAAAACGATACAGTTTACAAGAGATACAATATTACTGTGCTTAGCAGAGTGTTCACAATGGACTTTGGTCTCAGACAGACAGCAATTCTATCTTCCTAGAAACATTCTATTTATAAAGTACTTATAAACTGCTGCACCCCTTTGAATTATATCAAGATATAAAGCAATCATGTACTTTATATATTCGATGCAGAGGTAGCCCAAATCATAAGCCAAACTATATTTAGATACAGAACAGAAAAGATGCTCTGTTAAATTACAGAAGATTGGTAATAATTACCTGCGTCTCTTCCGAATATACATGACCTGGTTAAACAAAAAAAGTGATTCAGTAAAGACCAAGTTTGATATCTTTTTAAATTTTCTATTAAATTTACGCAAGTACACAAAAGATAATGTATAAACAATTACAGACAGAAGGAAGTCTATTATATAAGTCTATTATTTATGAGCAGAATTAGGCCAAATCAGCCCATTGAGATGGTATATGCACAGTTTGAGTATAAATACTGCTGCTTCACTTTTGTTAATCATATTCCTGTGTACTGAACAAAAAGGCTGAGATAAGAAAGGAGAATGGGAGGAGACTCGGGTAGAGTATAAACATCAGGACAGATTAATTAGGCCAAAGAACCTGGTTCACTTCCTAATTTTTCATATTTATGACTCTTCTATATTCTTATGCAAAGTTTAGTAACTGCAACATTCAATCCTCAAATAGCAATTATATTAGAATATACAAACAATCTGTTACGGCCAAGAGAGAAAAGCAAAAGTGATTCTATAAATCCTTCAAAATCCAAGGACATTTGAGCTCAGGATATTACATTTGCCAATACTGACTTCGCTATTCAACATTCAATACAACAGTTTTACATTTTCCGTCATTCTTTCAAGACATTTCACACATTGTGGTACATACTCAGAAATGTCAAAGTCAAAACTATTGTGTAATTGTGCAGCTAGGAAATGTGGTTTACCATGGCAACAGTGAGTCCGATTAACGTCAGAAGGAAGAAGGGCACTAGAACAGATCCTGCAACTGTATTACTTTCGACAACAGGAGGCACAGTCGTTGAAGAGTTATTCATCGCCAAATGCGTCTTACACTAGAATAATGTTCATCTGTGGTAGAACCATGTGCTTTCATTCACAAGATTTTTGAGAATGGAGAACTCAGTCTTACAGGAACGGTAGGACCTTTTGTTTTCACTAAGATGCTGCACCAAAACCCGCAGCTATGTCATTCTAGTTTGTCTTTGTTTTTGCGTTTATGGCCATACTTGGAAGTTTCACACCCGCATATCTAAAACAAAAGACAGAAAAGGTTTAAAGAATGGACAAATTAGAGTTTCCAGGTAACATGCAGAAAGAAGTGACACTATTTGTAACAAAACAGTTTAGAATCTAGAATAACAGGATCCAACACATTGCTGCAAAGGTGATTCCAATTGAAACATTAATAAATTCTAGTTACAAATTCCTTCCTTGTTACACAGATGAATATTTAGATCCAGTATTTGCAACATCAAACAATGTAGATGCATGAGAAAAAAAACTAGGAGATATAAGGAAAACAATTATGTATAAAAATACTTTTGGTCACTAACTCTTAGCCAGCTGGTTGATGGTGTAAACAACAATGTAAGTTTATATCATGTATTTGATAGTAAATTATCCTGTGGTGTTTTGCACATGGGTATATGGAAAAAGTGCACTGTTAAGGAGGGATGATCAGCTTGTAGAGGACCAGGAACGAAAGCCTGCTGTTAGGGAGAGGGGAGATTTGTAAAGGCCTGGGATTCAGGGCTAAAATGCGTGAGAAATTAGGGGTAGGATTTTCCACACCACCCTCCTCCCTCCCCTGCATGTGTTTCTGGCAGTGAAGGTGACCCTGGTCCTGCTGACATCCATAGCATTTTGCATGGTTCACACTCTGACACCAGGGAAGCTGTCATGGGGGGATGTTTGCCATTGATAGAACTGGAAAATTCCTGCAGAAAGGGCCAGAAATGTAAGATCTATGATGCTGGGATTTAAATAGATGGGAAAGATTGGGGTGGGGGAGTGGGGAACCAGGCAAGGCAATTGCCTGCCTTGATTTTGGAGGAATTCAGAAACTCCTTCAAGTGTGTGTGTGTATGTGTGTGCGTGCGCGCACACAGAGGAGTGAAATTAACAAGGTGGATGAATAGCCTGAGGGTTACCGTCGCCATCCAGGCTGACACTGGAAATGCATGTAGTTTTGACTGAGGAAACTTGGCAACAAGATGCACTCAGCAGCGTAACAATTACCAGATTTTTGTGACGTTGGAGTGAGGGATGAATATTGGCCAGAACACCGAGGAGAACGCCCCTACTTTTCTTCAGGATGGTGTCACTGGATCTTTTACATCAGCTTGAGTGGGCCGATAGGGCCCTGGTTAAACATCTCATCTGAAAACCAATATCGCAGACAGTGCGACGCCCTCTCATTACTGCCTTGGAGTGTCAGTCTTGGTTTGGTGCCCAAGTCCTGGAGTGAGACTTGAGTCCAGTGAGGAGGCAGTGCTCGACATGTTCAAGCCAAACCTTTATGACTTGGCCAATTGCGGACCAGATTTGCTTGAGTTTATATCCATGAGACATAAAGAAGCATAGGTGGGAGCTACTTTAGTGGAATAACAGTGGTGGAAAACAGTGACATATTTGCTGGGAGCAAATATAGAAATAGGAGGTGACAACACAGATAGTTAAATCAACTTGGCTCAAAAAGTCTAGGGCTAGAGACAAATAAATAGGTTGAGGTTTTAAGATGAGGTTCTTTTTCATGACAAACTGGAAGCCAAAATTCTTCAATATTTTTCCAATGCCTCAAGTGCAGTAGAACAGAATCCTAATACACCTCCTCTCCTATCCCAAAGTATCAGATCAGTGTTAGTTAATTCTAATAATTCTCCTAGGCAGGAGTAACAAGGAAGATAAAACATGGGAAGAAATGTATGCAGAGGAAATCAGCACTACCATTTGAAAACAGTGCCAACATTAGTCCCTTTATTTGTGTCAGCGGTGGCTTGATTGGTAGCACTCACACTGGACTCAAGTCTCACTCTAGGACTTGGGCACCAAACCAAGACTGACACTCCAAGGCAGTAATGAGAGGGTGCCACACTGTCTGCGATGTTGGTTTTCAGATGAGATGTTTAACCAGAGCCCTATCCACCCGCTCAGGCTGATGTAAAAGATCCAATGACACCCTTCTGAAGAAAAGTAGGGCGTTCTCCTTGGTGGTCTGGCCAATATTTATCCCTCACTCCAACGTCACAAGAATCTGGTAATTGTTATGCTGCTGAGTGCATCTTGTTTGCCAGGTTTCCTACAGTGACAGCATTTTAAAAAGTACTGTACTGGTAAAAACTAGGCAGCATTGGGCCGTAGGGCCTGTTTCCATGCTATAAATCTCTTTGTTGTGAATCATTTTAAGAGGCCCAGTCATTGAGGAAAGCACTATACAAATACCAGGTCTTATTGTTTTCTTTAAAAGACAATCAATTTTATACCACTTGAAGCATTTGAGGCACAGACCTAGATTCCCATATGGAAGCCACCACCTGGATGCCCAGTAACTTTCTGATATCCAGGCCACGGGGGCGGGGGGGGGGTGCGGTGGTCAGGAGATAGCAAATAGTGCATATGATGGCACATTGGTGCTGTTACTGAGATCTACGTAATAATTCAATGAATGCAAGACCAAATTCCATCATGTCAATTGGAAGGCTTTTTAAAAATACCAGAAACAAAAAGTTGTTATCCTTTTGCCTCTTCAGAATATATCAAATGAACTACAAACTCAAAACACAGGCCATATGGATTTTGGCCAACACCAAGGCCCTGAAATAAATCAGCATATTGAGGGGATGACAATCAGAAGGATATGAATGTGCAACTCTACAAAATGATATTTTCCAAATTTGAGCCTTTTTGAGCAACATCCACTGGCTCCTTTAGCTACTCTGATTAGGCTGTTCAACACACTGGAAGTGCCCGCTGGAGCTTTTGGACATAATCAGACATAAGTCTCTGTGTAGTTTTAAGTAGAAAAATTATTTTCCTATAAGGACACTCCTTCACTTCCTTGCAAATGAAGATCTTCATCTGCAAAACTTCAACAAATGGGGAAGTGGGGTGGGGTGGGATGGGGGATCTGGGGTAGAATCAGAGATAGAAAAGAAGTATTATAGAAGAGAATAAAAGATGTGGTAACAGGGCACTTAGAAAATCACAATAGAATTAAACAGACTCAGATTTATGAAAATAAAACTATTGACAAATTTGTTAGTGTTTTTTAGATATAACCAACAGTGCACATAATGAAAATCAGCAGGTGTGCATCTCGATTTTCAGAAAACGTTTGATACACAAGGGCTCATTGCACACAATTAGTAATATATGAACATGAAGTAAGGATTAGTTAATAGACAGAGAAAAGAGTTGGAATAAGTAGGGCATTTTCAAATTGGCAGGCTGCAAGCCATCATATGTTTAAGTACTTGGGCCTCAGCTATTTACAATCTTAATTAATGATGAATAAGGGATAAGGGACTGAGTGTAATGTATCCAAGTTTGCTGATGATACAAAGTTAGTAAGCGATAAAGAGAAAGTTTATATCAGGTTGTGTTAGAGGGCAAAGTGTGAGATACAACTTGACAATATGGGAATTTATCCACCTTACTGGGCAAAATAAAAAAGCTGGATTTTTTTTGAATAGAGAGGTGGGAAATGTTTTCCATTCAGAGGGACCTGCATATCCTTGTACACAAAATCACAAAGTTAGCATGCAAATACAACAAGCAAGTAGGAAACCATATGGAATATTTGCTTTTGTTATAGTTTCCTAGTTGTTTGTTGTATCTGCATGCTAATGATTTTGTGTACAAGGACACAAGAATAAAATATATCTTACTACAATGGTGAGGCCACACATGGAGTACTTTGTACAATTTTAGTCTCCTTATCTAAAGAAAGGCATACTTCCCTTAGACAGAGTGTGCTGTTCACTGAATTAGTTCCTGGGAAGAGGGAATTGTCCTATGAGGAGGTATTGAGTAAACCGGCCTATAATCCATGGACTTTAGTAGAAAAATGATCCAATTGAAACATACAGAAGTGGCTGGACAGGATAGTTGCTGTGAAAATGTTTCCCCTGACAGGAGAATTAAACATAGGGTCATATGCCAGGATTTTTCAACCCTGCCACCAGCAGGCAAGACTGAAACATTTGGAGAGCCATTGACGTTTTAACAGCTCTCCAAATTTCCCTATCTGGCCCACAACGATGCCGACCAGTGTCAGGGCTAGAAAATGTCAGCCATGGTCTCAGAATAAGCACTCAGCAATTAGGCCAGAGATGAGGAGACATGTTTTCACTCAGAGTTGAGAATCTTTGCTATTCCCTACCAAAGAACTGTGGATGGTCAATCATTGATTATATTCAAGACAGGGGTCAACAGATTTTGGATATTAAGGGAATTAAGGAATACAAGTCTGAGGCAGGACAATGAAGTTGAGGCAGAAGATCAGCCATGATCTTAATGAAGAGAAGAACAGGCTCCAAGAGCCAAATGACTTACTCATGCTTCTCTTTATGTTTTGACAATAAACACACTGGCTACTTAAAATATTTTCAATCCAGCATTATTTTGATATTTAGGTGCTAACATGATATTCTGCGTACATGGTTTGAACGTAATTGGAGTTCTTTTTTCTCCTGCTTTATTTCTATAAAGATTGTTTTCATGGTTCCCTTACAGTGTCATATAAAAGCATTCAGATGGGGGTTTCTCATGCCAATATTGTCTGAGATCACCTTCAATTTTAACTCACATATGGGAACAATTCACGTGAAGATGTATGGCTCCCATTTTTTGCAGTAGGAAGTCACTGTACTGAGAACATATCACTTTGATTGGGGGTGTTTGAAAAGAGACAGCATCAAGGCCCTGATGCTGAATTGCAACACTGAAAGCACAAATACATTCAACATGACACCACACAAAATGGTTACTTGCTAAATGTTCAGTGCTTTCTATATTTAAGAGTGTGTGAAAACAGCCAACTGATGCATTAATTAAAAACCAGAGTTAAGAGCTTAGATTTCATTGAAAAAAAGAAGATTCCACAATTTAGCTGATCCTGCCAATAGAATGCATAAACATTATCTTGATTAGCACACAGCCAGCCACCGAATCTTCACTTAGCTTTTGGAATTCGATAAACATTTCAACCTAAGGAGCAAGCAAGATCTTAACAACTTCAAAAACTGACACAGCCCTCAAGAACCTAACAACCACAGCAGAGCTGTAAAATATGAAAAAGGTTTTTGGAAGCTAGCCAGAAAAAAAGACTTGCATTTACGTGGCATCTTTAATTTCCTCATGGCAGTGCTTTGGAACTGTAGTCACCATTGCAATGCAGGTAAACATGGCAGCCAATTTGCCCACAATGAAATCCCATAAAGAGCAGAGAGATAAATGACAAACACATTGTCATGCTACACAAATAGTTTCTTAAAAATACATCTGTTTTAATGACAAAGCAAAGAATCATACAGACTCAAAACATTAACCTTTTCTCTCTCCACAGACACTGCCAGATCTGTAATGTCTTTCTAGCATTTTCTGTTTTTACTTCTGTTTTAGTGGTATTGGTTGAGGTGTACATGTTGGTCAAGATAACAGGACAATTTCCCTGATCTTCTTCATATATCATACAAATTGTTTGAAAGGATAGTTTGGTATTAGTTTCATGCCTCACCTGAAAGACAATATCTCCTATATTGCAGTATACCCTCCATACTGCATTACAGTAACAGCCCAAACATATCTCAAGGCTCTTGAGGGGGATTTAACCTGCAACTTTCTGATCAGGAGGCGGGTGCTACCACTAACTAAATAAGTGTGATGCCCAAACCTTAATCTATAAAAGTATTGCTCACCTCTCGTTGTTGACCTGCATTGGCTCCCTGTCCACACACTTCTATTTTCAAATTGTCTTGTTTAAATCCGTTTGTGGGTTCATCCGTCACAATGTTGTAACTTCCTCCAGTCCTGCAACCCTACTCTCTGAATTCTCTGTTCCCTCGACTTTTGCCTTTGCACCATCACCAGTAACTGTGCCTTCAGCTGCGTACTCCCTATGCATAAAACCCATCTCTGACTAAGCTTCTGTTGATCCCTGGTAATGTCTCCTTCGTTGGTTCATGATCCAATTTTACTTGAATGGCCTTCTTCTCACTGCAGATTCAACAATTGCGATGTTACTCCATGCTTTTGTGAAATGCTTTGGAATGTTATTCTATGCAAAGGTGTAACATAAGAAACATAAGAAATAGGAGCAGGAGTAGGCATAAAGGCAAGTTAACGTAATTGGCAAGACTTCAATTATCACATTGTTCTGCATAGTCATTACTGCCTGCGTCATCTTTTGGTGTTTACTGGAACAGGCTACACAACTTCCTGAAATCCTGTCGAACAACATTGCTCAAATGTCACCAAACTGTGGGGAGATTTCCTAAGGCATAGCTTTCCCTTAAGTAGGAATTAAAGAACAGGGTGGCCTCACAGCGCCAGGGACCCAGGTTCAATTATGGTCTCGGGTGACTGTGCGGAATCTGCACGTTCACCTGTGAGTGTGTGGGGTTCCTCCGGGTGCTCCAGTTTCCTCCCACAGTCCAAAGATGGGCAGGTTAGGTTGATTGGCCATGCTAAACTGCCCCTTAATGTCAGGGGGATAAAGATGTGGGGATGGGACCTGGTTGGGATTGTTGTCAGTGCAGGCTCGATGGCCTCCTTGTCACTGTAGATTCCATGATTCTATAAGCAGAAATGAAAAAAGGAATTTATGTCAAGGGAGCAGCTTGCTATTGATAGTGACCTTCAATACATGGTCACTCAAAATCTGTTATGATCACCAGCACCATTTTGCATAATGAACAGCCTTTACAATAGTGAACAAAAAGACCTTAAGTGGTCAATGGGGAAAACTGACCATTTTCTGGCTGTTCATATACACCTGGAATTGCCCATAGGCTTTGGCATTGGAATTCGGGAAGATCAGAAATCTATTTCAGTGTGGCAACTTCTACAGGAAATCTGGAACCGCAGTGAAAAGGACAAGCAACTGTGCACCTCCTTAAATAATCGGATTGACATGTAGCATCCGAACTCAGAAGTGTAAGTTAGACAAGTTAATTAAATGCTTCTTTTGTGTAGAAAGCAAAATATAAGGGGGGTGGAAATAGAATAGAATCCATACAGTGCAGAAGGAGGCCAATCGGCCCTTCGAATCTACACTAACCACAATCTCACCCAGGCCCTATCCCCATAGCCTCACGCATTTACCCTAGCTAGTCCCCCTGACACTAAAGGGCAATTTAGCATGGCCAATCCACCTAACCCACACATTTTTGGACTCTGGGAGGAAACCGAAGCATTCGGAGGAAATCCACACAGACATGGGGAAAATGTGCAAACTCCACAGAGACAGATTAAAAAAAAGAACCAAAAATAAACATTTTTATAAAAATTACTCACAGTTGAATTTTTTCTAAATCGCCAACATTAAAATTGAATGAATGAGACTCCACAATTGTAAAAGTGAATTTTCAGTACCAGGGAAGTATTTTTTTAAGGCAATTATCATGCCATTAAAAAAAACACACACAAAAATGGATAAGACAAAACTGTTTTGATATTTAGTAGTAATCCATCACATGTGTACAACAACTTTGCATTCTTTAAGCACTTGAATGCAAAGGGCTGGATTTTCAGGTTGGGCACTGAAAATGCAAATTGAGTTATTTCACAGCTTTGGAATCCCAAGCCCTTTACCTCTGTCCTTGCTGGCCATATTGTTATCTACTGGAGACATAGACAGGCAAGGTTTAGGTTGTCTTCGACTCCCTAGGTAGGGTTGAAAGAGTATGGATGCCAAAGTGGGCTGGTTCTGCCCACCACTGGGGCATTGATTGAGCTTTCCACACTATTTTTGTACCCCAAAGCCCTCAACTCTCTCCCATACACAATTCCTCCTTATTATTCTCCACTGATCCTCCCATGTCCCCTCATATCCCCATGCCCTCTAATATTGTGCACAGCCATTCACCCAGAATCCACAGCGTACAGTCCTCAGGAGCTATGGAATGGGAATCCTTTGAAATGGTATTTAAAAAAGTACAGTTCTCACAATCGAAGGTGCTGTGCATTTACTGGCATCAGTTTTATATTTCTGGCATTTTAAAATGATTTCTCTCTGCAGAATGCCCTACAGCTGTAGACATGTACATGGTGCTGTCACTAAGATGGCAAGTACATATGATGTTAAGTGGAAGGAACAGGTCAGGACAATAAGAGAACTGCAGTGCTGTACTTAATGACAAAAATCAAATTAATCTCCACCTTGAATAAGCATAACAAGTGAACATCCAAAATCACTCTGAAGTAGAGAATTCCAAAGGTTCAAAACCATTTTACTGAAGACATTTCTTTTCAACTCAGTCCAAAATGGCCAACACCTTGTCCCGGGACTATGGTTCCTGGTCCTAGGTGTTCTAGCTACCATATCCCAGCATCTATTCTGTCAGGCATCCAAGATATAAATTCCAGCAAGATAATCTCATTCTTCTAAACCCATAGATAGAAAGGAGGATATGGTCCCAAGTCATAATTTAGAGTAGAAAATTAGACAACAAGATCTCAAGTATAGTAATCTCCAAATTACTCCCTGTGCAAGTGAGTATAGAAACAGGGGGACAAGACAGATACGCATAGCTGGAATTATGGTGCAAGACAAAGAAATACCTTCACCAAAATCCCTTTATTTATAATTCCAACAGCAGTATTCAGAGTTCCATTGGTCAGCAGTCTACCTTCAGGAGCACCAGACAAACTGGCATTCCTGGTTAAATACAAGGAAAAGACTCTCTGACTGGCCCATCAATTGACTCCTTAATCAGGGAATTCATATTCCAATAGGCCAACCTCAATGGCCTGATTGAAGTCATTACAGAGTTTTAGATTCTTGGGACATTGACACTGGTTCTGGGGGAATTGGTAGCTATAGAAGCCAGTCAGGTTTCACCTGAACAGAGCTGGGTCTGAGCTCCTCATGGGGCATTTTCTAATGCCTTAGGGGAGGGTTTAAACTAACTCAGCAGGGGTGTAGGAGCCAGGAGAAAATATCAGAGCAGAATACCAAGGTGCACAAGGGAGAAACAGGTAGTGCTAGAATGGAGAAAAGTAAGCTAATAGGTGGAGTCAGAGTAAGCAAGAACGTAAGAAAGTCTAAATCAGGGTTACTGTGCATGTATGTGAATGCACTGAATGTGGTAAACAAGATTAGTGAGTTACAAGTTCAGTTTGCCACGTAGAATTGTGGTGTTGATGACGGAACAGAAACCTGGTTTACAAAAGGGCAGGACTGGATGTTAAATATTCCTGGATATAAGGGGTGGGTTTTTCTCCCAATCCGCAGCATGTTTTGCAGTGACGTCTTATAGTTCTGCTGTTATCAACAGGATTTCCGTTGAATGCAACCCTCACTGCCGGGGAAACCCGTGTTGGGGGTGTGCCAGTGGCAGGACTGTAAGATCCTGCTGGTGTGAATGGAAGCAAGATTTTGGTGAAGGTGTTTAGGAAAGAAAGAAAGAGAGGTGGGTTGGCAAAATTGATTAAGGACAACATTGCAGGGTGAGAGAATGAGGCTGTCTTAAGATGGGGCGGGTGATGGGTGTCCACGAACAGAATTGATTTTGTTAGAACAAAGGAACAAAAAAAAAGGTGCAATTATATGGCTTTGTGTCGTCTATAGGCAAACACCTAGTGGGAAGGACATAGGGGAACAAGTCTGCAGGGAATCTGCACACTGTCTGTGTGGAGTTTGCATGTTCTCATTGTGTCTGAATGGGTTTCCTCTGGGTGCTTTGGTTTCTTCCCACACTACGAAGATGTGTGGATTAGGTTGACTGGCTAGGGTAAATGTCTGTCAGTGTCATGGATTTGAGGGGTAAATATGTGGGATTGCGGGGATAGGGCCTGGGTGGGATTGTGGTCAGTGCAGTCTCGATTGGCCAAATGGCCTTCTTCTGCACTGTGGGGAATCTATGATTCTATGAAATTATAGAGAGGTGCAAGAAGTATGGAGTACCTATAATGGGGTACTTTATTTATCTGAATATAGACTGGGATAATGATATTGCGAAAGGCAGGGAAGAGCATGAGTTCCCAGACTGTGTTCGGGATAGTTTTCTAAGCAATATGTGTCCTATCCAATGAAAAGGAGGCACTGCAAGACTTGGGAATGAAGTGGGACAAGTAGATCAAGTGTCAGTGGGGGGAACATTTAGGGAACAGTGATTATTGTATTAGAAGATTCAGGATGACGATGGAAAAGGACAATGGAAAATCCAAAGAAAAACTGGGGAAAAACCAACTTCAATTGGATAATAATGGGTCTGGGTCCAAAAACTGAGAGCCAAAGATTAGCAGGAAAAATGGTAGCTGAACGATGGGCTACCTTCAAAGAATAGATGGTTCAGTCATGTATGTCCTCTCAAAAGGGAAAGATACAACAAACAAATCCAGAGCTCCCTGGATGACAAAGGAGGTATAAATTAAAGATAAGGAAGCAAAACTGCTTATGACAGGTGTCAAATAGAAAATACAAAGGAGAACCAGGCTGAATATAAAAGGTTTAGAGGGGAGGCAAAAAAGCAAGCAAGAGAAGCAAAGAGGGAATATGAAAAGAGACTGCCAGCTAACATAAAAGGAATCCCAAAGTCTTCTATAGGCATATAAATAGTAAAAGGTATTAAGGCGAGTAGGGCAGAATCAGGACTAAAAAGGGAAGTAGGGGGCATGGCTGAGATACTAAATGAATATATTGCATCTGATTTTATCAAAGAAGAAGATGCTACGCAGGCTATGGTGAAACAGGAGGAAATGTAGTCATGAGAAAGGTTCAAAATTGATATGGAGGTGGTATTGGATAGGTTACCTGTACTTTGAAGTTGACGAGGCACTAGGACTGGATGAGATACATCCAAGGATACTGAAGGAAGCAAGAGTGAAAACAACAAAGGCACTGGCCATATTTTTTCGGTCTTCCTTAGACTCGGGGTGGTGCCAGAGGACTGAAGAACTGAAAACATTATGTCCTAGTTCACAAAAGGGTGAAAGCTGAGTGCACAAACTACAGTCTGTTTAACTTCAGCGGTGGGAAAACTCTTCGAAACCATAATATGAGATAGAATTATTATCACATGGACAAATGTGGACTAATTAAAGAAAGCCAGCATCGATTCCATAAGGGAAAGTTGTGGTTAACAAGTTGCTGGAGTTATTTGATGAGGTAACAGAGAGGATTGATGAGGGAAATGATGTTGATATGATATATGTGGACTTCAAAAAGGCATTTGATACAGTGCTGTACAACAGACTTGTGTGCAAAGTTACAGTTCATGGAATAGAAGGGACAGTACAACATAGGTACAAAATTGGGTGACAGGAAACATAGAGTACTGGTTAAAGAATGTTTTTCATGTTGGAGAAAGATTTGTAGTGGAGTTCCCAAAAGGTCAATATTGAGACCCTTGCTTTTCCTGATCTATATTAATGGCCATCCCTTTGGGTACAGAGAACAATTTAAAAAAATTTACACACAATACAAAATGGGGAAGCATCATAAACTGTGAGGAAGACCATATAACTTCTAGAAGCTGATAGATAAGTTAATAGAGTGGGCAAATAGGCGCCAGATGAAGTTTAATGTGGAGAAATGTGAGGTGATACATTTTGGTAGGAAGAATTTGGAGAAGTAAACTCTAAAGGGGTGCAGGAACAGAGGGACCTGAGCGTATATGTGCATAAGCCATTAAAGGTGGCAGGACAGGTTGAGACAGCAATTAATAAAGTATACAGTCCACTAAGTTTTATTAAAGGGACGTAGAGTACAAGAACAAGAGGATGTTGAACTTGTGTAAAACACTAGTTAGACCTCAACTGAAATATTGCACACAGTTCTAGGCACTACATTTTAGGAAGGATGTGAAGACATTAGAGAGAGCATAAAGGAGGATTTATGAGAATGGTTCCAGGGAAGAGAAACCTCAGTTATGAGGCCAGATTGGAGAAGTTAGGACTCTTTTCCTTGGAGAAAAGAAGGCTGCGGGGGAGATCTGACAGAGGCATAGATAGTACTCAAATATCCCCATGGAATCTTCTCATTCTAAAAATCTTTGTTTTTGCTCTACAAGTCTAATTACAACTATAGGAACCAATTCAGTACCAAAAAGATTGTATGATGTTATTATAAACTACAAAGGGTAGTGAATATAGTCCAGTGCATCACACAAACCAGTCTCTTATCCATTGACACTATCTACACTTCCTGATGCCTCAAAAAACATCAGCCAGTATAATCAAGGACCCCATGCAGCCTGGACATTCTCCCTTCCACCTTCTTCTATTGGGAAAAGATACAAAAGTCAGAGATCACGTACCAATCGACTCAAAAACAGCTTCTTCCCTGCTGTCATCAGACTTTTGAAAGGACCTACCTCACATTAAGTTGACCTTTCTGTACATCCTAGCTATGACTATAACACCACATTCTGTATTCTCTCCTTTCCTTCCCTATGTATGGTATGCATTGTCTGTATAGCACTCAAGAAACAATACTTTTCACTGTATACTAATACATGACAATAATAAATCAAATTAAAATTTACATGCTTGAAAAAATCCAGGAAACTTTTCCTCGTTCTGTACAGAACTCCAGGGACCTCAGGAGAAAGGGACTCTGTCACTAACAAGAAGTGGCTTTCCCCCAGAAACTTCAAGGAGGGTCCTACAAGCGTTACTGATAATCCAACTTACATCAAAGTCCAGGAAACCGACATCTCCTTCCAGGTACCATTATCTGCCTTAGGTTTCCTGCTAGGAGACCCAACACACATCAGGATGTCCTTGATCCATTAAAATTATTTGTGTTTCTGATCAAATGAACCCTTTAAATAATGAACTAAGAAACACCAGTTGACGAGAGAGTTGTTCCTGGTAAACAGGTTTGTCGGGGCTCCAATTAGACCTGTCAAGTTGTTTTAACGCAACAGGTTAGAGCTGTTGCAGCGATAGCTTTTACGGGAGACAGCCGTCTCACAAGACCAGGAAGTCAGCGCAGTCTCAGCTGCATGATACACCAACAACCAGGGACACTGCGCTGCACAGAGCCCTGCAAACAGTCCATCCACCTCCACCCAGTCCACCCCGGCAGCGTGCAGCACAGACCCATTACAACCTTCTCTTACCTCCACTCAGATCTTCCCTGCTTCATAAGCGGAAACAAAAAACCCACACCCTCCACAGCTTCTCCATTGACTGACAGTCAGCCCAACCACTTGAGACACCGGGACCAATAGTGTACCAATGGCAAAAAACCAAAGGCGGTGCTCCTGAGAGCCCGGAAGAGTTGCAGCGATTGTGTTAGAGGAGAGGCAGCAGTGAAAGATAGAAAGGGCATCAGCATCAGAGCATCACACCAGATAACATGAGGCATTAGAAGCGAAATTTATTTGTACAAGTAGGAAGGTATCCCTTCTTTAAATATCTATGGCTCGGTTTATTTTTAAAAGTAAAACAAGGGCACTGCAGATTGGGTCAGCCCCTGAGAAGAAAAGGAAAAATGATGATTTATTATTTGATTTCGTGAACATCAGGCCGCTGGTGTGGAGCCTTCCTCGCTGGCCACTCGTGGGCGATGTGCCTGCTTTTTACCCGTATGTATGACTGTCATAAAGGAAGTAAGAAGTCTTACAGCACCAGGTTAGGGTCCAACCAGTTTATTTGATAGTAACCTCACAAGCTTTCGGAAACGGTGTTCCTTCGTCAGGCTTGTGGAAGGTTCTGATCAGAGAAGGGCATATAAAGGCACACACAGTTTACAGAATACTGATTAGAATGCAAGTCTTTACAGCTAACCTGCTATTCAAGTCTTAAAGATGCAGACAATGTGAGTGGAGATAGCGTTAGACATAGGTTAAAGAGATGTGTATTGTCTCCAGACAGGACAGTAAGTGAGATTTTACAAGCCCAGGCAAGTCAAGGGGGTTACGCACTTCGGGTAAGCTTTCTGCAAGGCTGCCTTCATGACACATGACAGCGCAGAGTCGCTGAGCAGAGACTGATAGCCAAGTTCCGCACACATGAGCATGGCCTCAACCGGGACCTTGGGTTCATGTCACACTATCTGTAACCCCCATGACTTGCCTGGGCTTGTAAAATCTCACTTACTGTCCTGTCTGGAGACAATACACATCTCTTTAACCTATGCTAATGCTATCTCCGCTCACATTGTCTGCATCTTTAAGACTTGAATAGCAGGTTAGCTGTAAAGACTTGCATTCTAATCAGTATTCTGTAAACTGTGTGTGTCTTTATATGCCCTTCTCTGATCAGAACCTTCCACAAGCCTGATGAAAGTACACCATTTCTGAAAGCTTGTAAGATTACTATCAAATAAACTGGTTGGACCCTAACCTGGTGTTGTGAGACTTCTTACTGTGTTTACCCCAGTCCAATGCCAGCATCTCTACGTCATAAAGGAACCCACAGCTGTAAAGTGAACCGGAGCCACTTCTGATACAGGGAATCTGGCTTGATGCTTTGAAGATAAGAATATCACAGTGAATTAGACGGAGGTGAGAAGACATTTCTTCACCCAAAAGTGGTGAGCCTGTGGACTTCATTGCCACAGGAAGTAGTTGATGCCAAAACAACAAACGTATTCAAGAGGTGGCTGGATATAGCACTTGGGGTGAATGCGATCAAAGGTTATGGGGAGAAAGCAGGATCAGCCATGATTGTAATAAATGGTGGAGCAGGCTCAAAGGGCCAAATGGCCTCCTCCTATTCCTATCTTCTATGTTTCTATGAATACTGGCAATCAGAAACAAAAACAGAAAGTGCTGCTAACTAACTTTGCCTATTGGATTCTGACTGCTTTGCTGTATATTTCCAGGATTATCTGCTTAATTTATGATTGGCAATGTTTATATATTACACATTTATTTCCTATTGTAAGTGATGGATACCAAAGAGACAATATACTGCTAAACCCAAATGAATGACTGTAAATCCTTACAATAAGATACTTGACTGGTCTGACCCATTGTCAAACAATAATTTTTTGGGGAAATGAGTTAGCCAAACCAACTAATGATGGCAAAGTAGTTGACACTGCTGCCTCACAGCACCGGGAACCCGGTTTGATTCCCAATTTGGGTCAATGTCTTTTTGGAATCTGCATATTCTCCCGTGTCTATGTGGGTTTTCTCTGGATGCTCGGTTTCCTCCCACAATGTAAAAGATGTGCTGATTACGGGTATTGGCCATGCTAAGTTCTCCCTCTGTGTACCCGAACAGGCATTGGAGTGTGGCGATTTGGAGATTTTCACAGTAACTTCATTGCAGTGTTAATGTAAGCCTACCTTGTGACACTAATAAATAAATAAACTTAAACTTCATGAACTTTCTCACTCATTGTCCTTCTGGATAAGTGTTTCAGTGAAAAGTGTTTTCTCAATATTACTTTCCCAGTGATTTGTTCAATCACTCAGGTTGAAGGTGAAGCTGCTTCATTTCCATACAGCTCTGCTATTCTTGCCTCCAGCTGTCATGTAACAAGCTAGAACAAGAACACAACGTTTTAACTCTCAGATTTTACTCACTGCACACACAAGAAACACTGTACCTTTCTTGACTTGCAGATTATGAAGGCATAACCTTAATTCAAATTTGGAAGCAGTGGGGGCAATCATGTCAAATTTGGAAGCAGTGGGGGCAATCATGTCAGTGCCTGTCTTGTCAACTGTGCACTCCTCGCTAAAAGAAAATGAGAAGAGACACATAGGCATTAAAAATGTCAAATGACTCATACACTGAGAAAAGACTCATCCCACCACAACACTTAAATCCATACCTGCTTCACAGTACAATATTATGACATGTTCTATCCATTAGTGGCTTTGAAATTATCCTATGCCAAGTTGTTGGGTGGGATGACTACTTAATTGTCACTCTACAGGTGTGTATCCAACAGCAGAGTTTGCAGAAATCAATTCCTACAGTGCAGAAGCAAGCCTTTTGGTCCATGGAGTCGGCAGCGACTCTCTGAAAGAGCATTTTACCCAGACCCTATCTCCGTTAACCATATATATTAACCCCACTAATTTCCCTAATCTATACATCCCGGGCACGAAGGGATAATTTAGCATAGCCAATCAACCTAACCTATGCATCTTTGGACTGTGGGAGGAAACCGGAGCATTTGAAAGAAACCCACACAGACACAGGGAGAACATGCAAACTCCTCACAGGCAATGACCCAAGCTGGGAATCAAACCCGGGTCCCTGGCACTGTGAGGCAGCAGTGCTAGCCACCCCAAAACGTTCCAATTAACACCAGTTGTCCTTCTGCATATCGGGTCGGCTGTCGTGCGTTCTTTCTCAGCAGCTCTGGTCACTTTTCAGCAGTTTTTGTTAAAAAACCTGCTGATGTTACTTGTGAGAATGTGTCAAAACTCCAAAGGATAACTTGAAACACTGGTTCTTACTGATGTATTTTTGTTTGGAATAATATGAGGAACAATGTACAGTTGCCACACAATATAGCTTAGATAATCAAGTCTGGGAAAGCATCTTATTCTGGTTCAGTGAAGGCAGAAACCTCTGTCTTTTAGAGGAGAATATCTGCAAATGGCAGCTCTAAATGTTGGATGGAATAGGCCTCTGTAGCTCTGATCATGAACAGAACTGGCTTCTCTGAAGATTAGATGGTGAAGGCTTTTCTGACTGTTGAATGGAAAACTAGCCTCCTTCCCCAATGAGGGTGCTAGCAATTATATTTAGTTTTATTGATATTCTACCCTCTGGATTCGGCTGTCTACATCTTTTAAATTCCTTGCCTTCAGAAGTTATCACTTGTATAGCCCCACTAATCTCTGGTAAACAGTTTTTCTGATATGGCAATTCAACCTCAATTTCTGTTCATGCCTCCTAATCTTGTTACTGGGCAAACTGCATCTCTTTATTCCTCTATACTCCTGCTAATCTTGTTAATTGTCTGTTTTTCTGTTCTTACTCTCAAGTTCAACTGTTGACCACATTCCCAAATTCTGAACACCTTACATGGGGAGAGTGTGGTGGGAATAAGGAGATTGGAAGGGCAGTACCAGCCTGATCTGGATTGGAGCAGGAGACGAATATCAGGTTGACCTCAAGGGTAAAGGGAAAAGTGAACTCAATGAGATGGAGGGAACATGGCTTGTCGAAAGGGAAATAGTATTTGACAAATTTATGATTTTTTTTCAGGAGTTAACTAGTAGAGTGCATAAAGTAGTGGTGAGGAGGAGGGGTAGTGGGTTGGGGGTGGTGCAGTAGATGTTATATACTTTGATTTCCAAGAAGTATTTCATAAAGTGCCACTTAAACTGCAAATCATGGAGTTTGGGTAATATTTTAGCATGGATAAAGGTTTGATTAATGGACAGAAAGCAGAGAATAGGATTAAGCAGAATGTTTTCAAGTTGGTGGGTTTCAGCAAGTTGTGTACTGCAAGGATCAGTTCTGGGTCCTGAGCTATTTACAATCTATACCAATCACTTAGACGAAAGAACCAAGAGTAAGGTATCCAAGTTCTCGGATGATGCAGAGTTGGGAGGCAAGCTGTGAGAGGAAAAGAAAGAGGCTGCAAAGGGATATAGACAGGTTAAGCAAATGGACAACAAAGTGGCAGATGGAGTCTAATATAGAGAATTGTAAGGTTATTCATTTTGATAATGTGAATAGAAGAGCAGAATATTTTTAAAGATGCGAAACTTTTAAGTATTAATGTTCCAGAGCAATCTGGGGGTATCCGTAGAAGGAACACAAAGTTAACATACCAGTTCAGCAATTAGAAAAACAAACAGCACATTTACCTTTACTACATGAGGGTTGGAGTTCAAGAATAAAATCTTGCTACAGTTGTACAAAGCTTTGGTGAGATGACAAAGGAAAGGAAGGACATAGTTACCCTGGAGGCATGACAGCAAAGGTTCCCTAGACTATTACTTGAGGGGAGAGGTTGTCCTTTGAAGATAAGCTGATTAAATTGTGTTTATACTCTCTCGAGGTTGGACCTCATTGAAACATACAGGATTATGTAAGGGATTTGCAGGGCAGACAGAGGTTATTTCCTCTGACTGAAGAATCTAAAACCCCAGGGCACAGCCTCAGCGTAAGGGAATTAAGGGAATGATTATTTAGGACTGAGATGACAAAAAACTGAGAGGGTTGTATATCTTTGGAATTCTCTACTCACAATATGGTGGATATTCCACCATTGAGCATATTCAAGATTGGGATAGATAGATTGTTGATTTTTTAAAATATATGCATTCATGGGATATGGACACTGATGGCTAGACCAATCCTTTCTTGAACCGCTGCAATCCATGTATTGTAGGAACACCTGCAGTTCTGTTTGGAAAGGAGGATTTCAGAATTCCAGGATTTTAACCCAGTGACAGTGAAGGAACGGCGATATATTTTCAAGTCAGAATGATGGGTGGCTTGGAGGGGAACTTTCAGGTGGTTGTGTTCCTACTATCTTTGTTCTCCTATATGGTAAAAGTTGCAAGTTTGGAAGGTGCTCCTATATGGTAAAAGTTGTGAGTTTGGAAGGTGCTGTTGAAGGAGTGCAGGCGAGTTGCTGCAGTGCATCTTGTAGATTGTACGCACCACTGCCATTACGCATCAGTACTGGAGGGAGTGAATTTTAAGGTGGTGATAGGGTGTCAGTCGTGGGGCTGCTTTGTCCTGAATGGTGTGGAGCTACTTGAGTGTTGTTGGAGCTGCACTCATCCAGGCAAGTGGAGAATATTTCACCACAGTCTTTAATTGTGTCTTGCAGATGGCATATAGGCTTTGGGGAATCAAAAGGTGAATTACTCACTGCATAATTCCCAGTCTCTGACCGGCTCTTGTAGCCACCATGTTTATATGGCTAATCCAGTTATGTTTCTGATCAGTGACAATGCCCAGGATGGTGAGAGTGCTGGAATCTATGATGGTATTGCCATTAAATGTGAAGGCGAGATGTTTAGATTCTCTCTTGTTGGAGATGGAAATTTCTTAGTGTTTGTGTGTGATGTGAATGTTACTTGTCACCTATGAACCCAAGCCTGAGCATTGTCCTGGTCTTGCTGAGTACAGACATAAACAGCGTCCATATCAGAGAGTCACCAATGTTGCAATCATCAGTAATCATCCCCATTTATGAACCTATGCTGGAGGAAATGTGACAGATGAAGCAGTTGAAAATGGCTGAGCCTGGGACATGATCCTGAGGAATTTCTGCAGTGGTGACCTGGAGATCTGGTAATTGACATCTAACAATCACAACCGTCTTTTTTTGTGTCAGTTATGACTCCAATCCGTGGAAAGATATCCCCCCAATAACCATTGACTACAGTTTTGCTGGGGCCCTTTGATGCTACACTATGTCAAATGCAGGCTTGATGTCAAGGGTAGTCACTCTCACCTCACAAGCTCAGTTACTTTATTCATATTTGTAGCAAGGCTGTAATGAGGTCACGAGCCGTATGACCTGGTGGAACCCAATCTGAGAATTAATGAACAGGTTATTGCTGTGAAAGTGTTGACAATGCCTTCCATCATTTTGCTGATGATCAAGAATAGACTGATAGGGTAGGTTGGATTTCTCTTGCGTTTTATAGTCAGCACATACCTCAGCAATTTTCCGTATTGTCAGGTAAATGCTAATGTTGTGGCTGTACCGCAACAGTTTGGCTAGGTGTGCAGCTATTCCTGGAACAGAAGTGTTCAGTACTATTGCCGGAATGTTGTCAGGGCCTATAATATTTGCAGTATCCCAGTGTCTTCAGCCATTTCTTGATATCACGTAAAGCAAATTGAATTGGCTAGACACTGGCATTTATGATGTTGGGGACCTGAGGAGGAGACCAAGTTGGATCAGCCACACAGCACTCCTAGCTGAAGATGGTTGCAAATGCTTCAGCTTTACCTTTTGCACTGGTTTCTGAGCTCCCCCATCATTGAGGATATTTGGGGAGCCAACTCTTCCAGTGAGTTGTTTAATTGTCCAACACAATTCATGACTGCATGTGGCAGGACTGCAGAGCATTGACCTGATCTATTGGTTGTGGAACAATTATGCTCTGTCTGTTTCATGCTGTTTTCACTTTTGGCACATAAGTTATCTGGTGCTGTAGCTTCACCAGGTTGACATCCACCCTGTCTTTGCCTCATAATTTTGTAGACCTCTATCAGGTTTCCCGTCAGCTTCCGTCTTTCCAGACAAACCTAGTTTATTCAACCTCTCTTCATTCTCAACATCCTTAAGACCAGGCAACATCCTGGTGAACCTTCTTTGCACTGCCTCCAAAGCTTCCATGTCCTTCTGGTAATGTGGTGACCAGAACTGCATGCAATAGTCCAAATGCGGTCAAACCAAGGTTTTATATAGCTGTAATGTTATTTTCTAATTCTTGTACTCAGTGTCATTGCTGATGACAGCAAGCATGCCAAATGCCTTCTTAATCATCTTGGCCACCGGTGTTGCCACTTTTAGGGAACTAATAGAGATCCCAGTGGAACACCACTAGCTACAGATCTCCATTCTGAAAAATACCCTTCCACCGCTACTCTCTATCTTTTATAATCAAGCCATTTCTGTATCCATTTAGTCAGCCCACCCTGAATCCCATGTGATTTTAATTTTTGTACCAGTCTGCCATGTGGGATCTTGTCAAATGCCTTAATAATGTCCATATAAACTACATCCACAGCTGTCCCCTCAACAATTTTCTTTATTATCTCTTCAAAAAATTCAAAAAAGTTGGTAAGACATAACCTTACTCATACAGAGTCATGCTGCCTGTCATTAACTATCCTTTTTCTTCCAAATGTGCATATATTCCTGTCCCCCAGTATCTTCTCCAAAGCTTCCCCATGACTGACCAGCTCACCGGCCAATAATTTCCTGGATTATCCTTGCGTCCTTTCTTAAACAAAAGGATGGGAAGATATCTGTTTAGGCCCCAAATATTTCTCCCGTTTCCATCTGACCCTGGGATTTATTGACCTAAATGCAATTTAGGATACTCAACACTTCCTCCTTCAATATATTGACATTCTGCAGGGCATTCACATACCTGTCCCAAACCTTAACATGCATCATGTCTTCTTTGGTGAATATCGATACAAAGTACTCATTGAGGATCTCACCCATTTCCTATTGCTCCATGCATAATTTCCCTCCATTGTCCTTGAGTGGGCCTGCTCTTTCTCTCGCTACACTCTTGCTCCTAGTATATGCATAAAAAGCCTTGGGATTCTCCTTGACCCTGTTTGCTAAAGACATTTCATGGTCCCTTTTAGCCCTCTTAATTCCATGTTTAAGTTCCTTCCTACTTTCACTATACTCTGCAAGGGCTTCATCAGTTTTTAGATGCCTAGGCCTATCGTACACTCCCTTTTTCCCTTTGACTAAGCTTACAATTTCCCTAATCCTGCCATTTCTATCCTTTATTTTTGCGGGACATGCCTATCCTGCACTTCAATCAACTGGCCTTAAAAGCCTCCCAGTTGCCAGATGTGGATTTACCCTCAGATAACCGCTTCTTCCAATCCACATTCCCCAGATCCTGTCTAATTTGAATATAATTGGCTCTCACCGAATTCAGCACCCTCACCTGAAGGCCACTCTTGTTCTTATCCATGGCCACATTAAATCTTCTGGAATTATGGTCAGGGGTTGCTCTACAATATAGTCCCCAGACAGTCTGCTGTATTATTGTGGTATGCTGCACCCTTCACAACTTAGCACTGCAGAGGTGAAACCAACTGGAACAGGAGGAGATGGACGAGCACCACATCTCTTTGGATGTTGAGGAGGGAAGTAGGCGTAATGAAGCAGAGGAGTGGAGGAGGAAGAAGACAGGGCAATGGACAGCGCCAGAATGAGCCACCGAACAAAGTAGGCTCTTATCTCATTTTGGGGATGAGCGGCAATAGCCCATGTTAAGCCTCCCTACCATGGGTCTCAGGTAAAACCAAAAATGTAATGCCAACATCATTCAACCAATATTGCAGATCTTCTGGGGCAGTTTGCCAAAGCGATTTGCTGGACCCTGCTGCGAGGACAGAGCGATGCTCTTCTCATTCTCTGTGATATGTCTGACCTCTGCCTAACAGAGAGCTGAATGTTCCCTGTCAATGAGCGGGCACATGGTGGGCTTCAGAAACAGCTTAAGATGAGCATCAATACTGCAGGCTCCTTTGGGGTAAGTGCTCAGCTTCCGAGTTTCAGCTTTCACTTGAAGTGGGCAGACTCTCAGCATATCGATGGCCCTTTGACCTTTAGTTGTACTCTTGAAATGCTCGAACGATGATGGGGGTGCGGCTGCTGGTGGAATGCAGGGTGGTGCCGAGTGATGCGAGGCTGATTACGTCCCCAGAACAGCAAAACTGCGCAGTAATATTTGCAAGAGGCGAGAAACTGGGTATGAACCTGATTTTTTTTGTCTCTCACGCGATCTTACCGGCTCACCACACCGATCGACTGGCGTGACGAGCCGGTAAAATCGCCCCCTTTATGTATTAGCACTCAAGTCGCAATGTCTCATCAATGAGTCATCACCACTGCAACATAAAAAAACCCATATTAATTACATAATATGACATGGTATCACAATATGAAACTTCGGCAGTGGATCAAGTTGATCCCTGGAATTATTGTCTCTAAGACCGGACCCCTGACGTACCAAGTAGACATGGAGGGACAGATCATTCCTAAACACATTTACCACCTGAGGAGTAGAGAGATGCCCCAGCAGTCAGTGTTGCCATCAAGAAATGTTTTTGAACACGTAAGCACCGAACTGAATGCCTAAATCGATGTGTTCGAGACGTAAGTGGAAGCAAGTTGTAATGACTAGCCTGTGCCAGAAGAGGGAGACATTATTGCAGTTTCTGTTAACGTTGATCCTTTGGAAGCATCTCAGACTGCAGAATTACATCATACTGCAAAATACTAAAAAGCCCTTCAAAGACATAATTTCCAATTGTCCAACTCATGTATATAATGTTTAATTAGAATATAGGACTGAGTAACTTAGTTATTGAAGATTGTGTAAAGGAGTTAAAGGGGGAGAGATGCAGTGATTTGTATTGATTGTCCCTTTAAGGGCAACATAGCAGAGCAAGGGTCACTTGGCTTGGGCAGATCAATTAGGACTGAGAGTGGGTAATCATTTTGGGGGTGGGGTCCTCTCTTAAGACATGTAGGAGCCCAGCAGCTGCTGTATAATTCTTCTTATTTATAAATCCTTCTGTATTCCTAATGAACTCTTTGAAAATGCGTCTTTACACCGGCCTAAGTATTGGGAATGATAAATGTGCACTGTACTTCACATAACATAGCACAGAGGTAAAGAGTGGAGCTGTGGGAGGATGGAAGCGATGGACACAGTGAAGGAAGAGGAATATGAGGGCACAATTGTGGCGCACTCAGCTGTCCAACATTCGAGCAAATAGTTCACATCTGGCAGCGGTATTCCGAACACATTTAGACTGGCCTGTCCACATTTGCCCTTTCCTCCTAAGCAAAACAGACCAACAATCAGTCAAGCATTCCCATCACACACACCTATCAATTGTCTTTAATCCCTGCCACTCACAGATTAAAAGGCCACTTGCCAGGTTTAAGGTAAAAATTAGGAAAATGGGCGGAAACGAATAATTTTAATCTCACAGAAAAATTGAACAGAAAGTAACAATTCAACATTGTCTTAAACATCCATGTGCAGCCCCAAGTGAAACAGCAAGAGGGCAATTCTCCCAGCCCGTAGCTCTGCCCTAAGAGCGCAATGGGCCAGGAGACATCAGTAGAGGCCGTTGAGTGGGCTTCCCACATCTCCGGGACCATGATTTCTGGTGTCTACGCCAGAAATCGGCGCATTAACATGGAATCATAGAACCCCTACAGTTCAGAAGGAGGCCACTTAGCCCATTAAATTTGCACCACAGCTCCGACAGAACATCTTATCCAAGCCTGATGCCCATAACCCCACGTATTTACCCCAGTAATCCACACATCTTGGGATACTAAGAGGCATGGCCAATCCACCTAACTGGCACTTCTTTGGACTGTGGAAGGAAACTGGAGCACCCAGCGAAAACCCATGCAGACACAAGGAGAACATGCAAGCTCCACACCAATGATCATCCAAGGCCGAAATTGAGCCCTGGTCCCTGGCACTGTTAGGTAGCAGTGCTAACCAGTCATGTGAAAGACAAGCTGTCCCAATCTCTCTCTAGGCATACATAGTGCAACTGAGGAGGTGACAGCAACCCCCAGCACTGTTCCAGAATTATCGTCTTGATCCTGTTGATGGGTCATGAGGCCAGCATTAGCATCCAGCTAAGCAGAGCTTGGAACATCCTGCACCCTCAGATGGGGACTTTCCACAGTTAATTCTGCTTCTGTTTCCCATTCTAGCTCACTATTGATGTGAGAGACACCATACGAAACGCCCCTACCGATCCTGACTGCCACCAATGGTGTGTGTATCTGAGTTGGCGTATGGTATGCATGAGTCCTGTGATGGCACATTCTCAGTGAGTGATCTGTTGAGATGTCTTCATCCTTCTCTTGCACCACCTTCAGTGGGACACATCATGAGTCTCTGCGAAGTGAATGACATGGTTTAGAACTGTCAGGGTCAAAAGACACAAACGTGGCCATATTTAACTGACTGCTGACATCAAGTCAGCATGAGTGAGGGTTCTGTGTCATGTGGCTGTTTGATATTTAATTCAGTCACCCACAAGCTGGGAAGTTCCTATCTCTCCACCTCCAATGACCAGGCTTTTAGTGCTGAGACTCAGTTTACCTCAGCACCTTCTCCTCTGGAATGATAACTCCAGTTCACTGCCTCTCTGTGGTGTTCTGTGTTCTCCTCTTCTGCCAGGAAGGAAAAAAGAGACCCATGAGTGGGAGGATTGCATTGAGTGGATAGCTGAACAGAGTTTGTTGAGGGTCACTGTGAGGGATGTGACATTAGACAGAATTTTGTGGGGGTCACAACCACCAGCTGGAAACCCAGTGAGAACTCCGCATTGCCTCTTTTCGGAAAAGCCCACCTCATTTTGTGCCACTCAGGCACTTAAAGCACAGCAAGCGAGCTTTGCCTCTCTGTGGGGCTGTCAGCTCTTCAGTACTCAACAATGCCACTAAGGAGACAGTGTTTGCCACTGAAACCTGGTATAACACTAACCCAATGGATCCAGGCACTGGTGAGGGATGGTTGGAAGGAGGGTGTGGAAAGGGGTTGTGGGGGAGGGAGAAAGAGGAGGTGGGCAATAAGGGTAGGGCTGTGGCTCTCAGCAGCCTCCCCATTCCCAAGGCACAGAGTGCCTTTGAACAAGGGATATCTTCCAGGAGTGCACAAGCAACATTAAGGTTTGCTTATCATGTGTCCCACATGGCGAGCTTTGCGCGCACTAGTGTGTTAATACCAACAGCGGCAGGTTGAAGCCTTTAAGTGGGCATTAATTGCCCACGTCAGAGCCTCAGTTGGCAGCAGGGCAGACTGGCAGTGCACAGACCTTCCCACCCATGACTTAAACGGGGTCGAGGAAGAAAGGTACAGGGTTCCCACCTGGCATCATTTATGATTAAATGTGTCCGCCATGGGACCCACCATCAGGGAAGGGACAGGAATCCCTCCATTGTATTAATGTGAAGGTGAGGGTCAGTGGTGGATTGTTACTTGATGTGAGTTGGTATGTGGATAAACAGTGATGGGTACACCTGCAAGTTAAATTGGTATGAAGAGTGATGTGTGTTGGAATGCTTTCCCACTCTATGTCATTTCATTATTTCACACAGAGATCAGTTGTAACAATTGCAGAAAGAGACCTATAACAAGTTCATGTTACGCAGTCTAATGTGAATCTTCGGTTAAGTTATATTATGTTATTCCAGTATGATCCAATAGTTCTTTATTACTGAGTTCATGCTGCACTAGAGGAACTCAGGTGTAACACACCCTGCACATCACAATCCAGTGTAACTACAACATACAGAGGTTTACTCACAACATTTATACCAATTCTACCTTTGAAATCTATATTCCACAAATACCAACACAAACAATAGACACACAAAAGTGGCATCTAATTAACATGGAGCAGGAAAATACATGTAACTAATTTCAACCTCTCCCAGTCTTCCAGTTACCATGGTTATATGGTCCTTTATGCTTTTATTATTGTACGAAGTGACCAAACAATATGCCAGGCCCTCAGGATATCAATGAGTGAGCTCCACACATTCCTTGAACTCCTCAACCCTTGCCTTCATTGTGCTTCATAAAACATTCTTGTTCAACAAAGCTGAAAATTATTTTAACTCATGATGTGCTAGTCCCACAAACAGCCTAAAACATTGAGATATGCGGATAGTGTGAACAATGTGCAGGAGTAGGCTTGGGAAGGCAAAATTAAAGGTTTGAGGTTTGATGCCCATCAGAATGTATCACTGCAGTTACCTTTCCTGACCTGATTAAATGTCTTCCAGCATTGTATCCAGGAATATGTCAGCACATTCCTGCAGCTATCCTCCTCTGTAATCTCCAGCCATGCCTTCTTGTTTTCTGAGGTAGGTTTTGCAACACCATCTTCACAACAATTCATCATTGTAGCCTCTTGCTGATTGGTCAGGAATCTCAGAAGTCTGATCCCCATGTAGTGGCTGGGTTAAAAAGCACTGTAAGAAGTCTGACAACACTAGGTTTAAGTCCAATCGATTTATTTGATAGTAAACCCGCAAGCTTTCGGGGCTTGCCCCTTCGTCAGGCGGAGGGGCAAGCCCCGAAAGCTTGCGGGTTTACTGTCAAATAAATCGGTTGGACTTAAAGCTAGTGTTGTCAGACTTCTTACTGTGTTTACCCCAGTCCAACGCCAGCATCTCCACATCTTAAAAAAGCACTGCCAAGTGCTTCACTGAAACCTTTGGGTTCCCCACAAATTATTGGCCTCACCCAATAGCACCTCAATGATCCCTTTCAAAGCTGAAGCTATTTGTGAGTTCTTTTCAGCCTGGAAGGACCTTTCATGTGCTTTTGGGCGGAACAGCTATCAGGCACTCAACTGTGGAAAATGCAAATTAAGGCAGCCACAGTTGAAATGCACTTGAAGGCAGCTATGTGCTATGTCGGTAGTAATGATTTTATTTCCTCAATCTGGTGCCAGCAGAACCAGACCTTTGTTACTTGTGGCTCAAGAGTTCCCATGAGAGTTGCTATTGGAAGAGGTGCTTTATCATTTGTTTCAAGTATGCTGGAGTCCTGTCAATGCCTGTATTCTGGGGACTTGGCAAACAATCACGGAATACTTCATTTTGGATAGAAAAGTAGATGGTCAATAATGAATGGAAATAAAAACTATTGAAATAAATTGCTTTCAGAAAATACCTTTTCTCATTCTCCTGAAAAAAAAAATCCAACTCATGGGTGGCACAATGGCACAGTGGTTAGCACTGTTGCCTCACAGCCCCAGGGACCTGGGTTCAGTTCCTGGCTTGGGTCACTGAATGTGTGGATATTTGCACACTTTCCCCATTGTCTGCGTGGGTTTTCTCTGGGTGCTCCTGTTGCCTCCCACAGTCCAAAGATGGCCATGCTAAATTGCCCCTTAGTGTCCCGGGATGCGTAGGTTAGGGGATGGATTTGTCGGGTAAATATGTGGGATTACGGAGAAAGGGCCTAGGTGGAATTGTTGTCAGTGCAGATTTGATGGGCTGATTGACCTCCTTCTGCATTATAGGATTCCTATGATTCTATAACATTAATAAGCTCAGGAAGGAAATGGGAAGAAACTGGAAGCAGGAGCGGTCAGAATTCTGTTAAGTCTGCCATGCACCAGTGACAATTTGCAGTTCACATAAAAACACATGTACAAAAATAACAACTTGCATAATGAAAGGTCCCAAAATGTGTCAAAATTAGTGTAATGAAAATGGGTATTGAATAAGGAGGGAAGAGCTATGAAGGAGCACTGAAGGTCAGGTCAAAGAAGTAAGTTCCAGGTATGTTTTGAAAATTGGAGAAAGGAGCAAAGAGTGAGAGACTAAGAAAGGAGGACCATAATTGCCAGAGGCTTTTCCATCAGAAGTGGATCAAAGGTAGTGAAGGATCAACACTCGGCATGTAGTTTTCAGAATAATTCATAAATCATAGAATCCCTACAGTGCAGAAGAAGGCCATTTAGCCCATCGAGCCTGCACCGACAACAATCCCACCCAGGCTCTATCCCCTTAACCCCAAACATTTACCATTCTAATCCCCCTGACACTAAGGGCCAATTTACCATGGGCAATCAACCTAACCAACATATCTTTGGACTGTGGGAGGAAACTGGAGCGCCCAGAGGAAGCCCACGTAGACACAGGCCAAAACTGAACCTGGGTCCGTGGTGCTGTGAGGCAGCGGTGCCAACCTCAGTGCCGAGTGAGGATGGGCTAAGGTCTTGATGGGCTTTATAGTTGATGTTAAGGTTTTTGAATTGGATGCACTGGGGAATAGAGAACCTGTTTAAGGGTGATGGGCGACTGGAAATATATTAGGAGACAGAATACGTGCAAAGATTTAGATGACCCTCCTTTCTTAGCCTCTCACCCTTTGCTCCTCTTTCCAGTTTTCAAAACATACCTGGAACTTACTTCTTTGACTTGACCCAGATGTCAGATGGGTTGAAGGTGGGGGCAGAGGTGAAACTAATGCTGATGGATAGGGTGTGAGACCTAAACATAAACCAAAGCTCACACAAATGGCCAAGGTGGCAAATGATCTAGAACAATGACCAGGGAGAGAAGTGGAATCAGAAGCAAGAGAACAGATTTTGCAGCTAGGGTCAACAGTATTGGTTGTTTTTTCGCTGAGACTGAGGGAAAATTAGTGATTTATCTGGCACTTCATGTTGAACAAGCAATTTGACAGTCAAGGAATTGAGAAAAACTATTGTGGAGAATGGAGTAGGTTAATGGCTGCACAACATCTGAGTGGGATGCTTTAGATAGGTCAGCTAGTCTTTCTCTATCCTTTATCTTAAATCCCTATAGTGGCACAGCTTAGCAGAATTCTGAGAACAGCTGTATATCTAGAATAGATTGACAAAAGAGGTTAAAGAAGACTGTTGAATTATTTGGTTGAACAATTAGTGACAGTTTATTAAGTACATTTTGCAAAAGAACTAGTTTAAATTCTGCTCAAAGTATATCTGCAGTTGTAGAAGCAGCTTACAATTCTGAAACTATAATACTAATACTGCACCAGCAGGTGGTGATGTTATCATTCATTAAACTCTGCTCAAAACTCTGAATTGTCAGGTTAGGAAAATTGAGGCTATGTTGTGACAGCGACCAGAGGCATAGCACTTTGTTGTAATGCATTGATGAGAAGCCTAGTTGTGCTGTTACCTCCAGCAATACTAAAATACAGATAAAGTAAATTCTATTTATTTAAACATATATTTAAAGTTCATTCAGAAACCAGAGATGTATATTGTAATGACCGCTTGCCCAGAGTTGCTATTTTTCACAGTTGACAAGAGTTGCCACTAATGGGACTCTTACATGGTGAAAAAGTCAATATAAATTAGGATATCCTCAATTATTACATACTATCAGGCACAAAATCATAACAGGCTGAACAATGTTAATTACACAACATGTACTGCCCAAATTGTCATTGCAATGCGATGGTTACACCCAAAATTTATTGAATAACAAAATCACAAGATAAGAAAAAAGCCTTGATCAATACATTTTAGTTCATCTCTCAAAATCACCACTTTTCTAAAAGTTATGATGTGATTTTTGTTTTTGCAGACACACATTGGGCGGGATTTTCCGACTGCGCACACCCGAGGCTGGAACGTCCTGGAACGTCCCCTGCACACGTCCCGTAGGGTGGCGTGGTGGAAACAGTGGTTAGCACTGCTGCCTCGCAGCACCAGGGACCCGGGTTCAATTCCCAGCTTGGGTCACTGTCTGTATAGAGTTGGAAATTCTTCCCGTGTCTGCATGGGTTTCCTCTGGATGTTCCAGTTTCCTCCCATAGTCTGAAAAGTGTGTGCTAGTTTGGTGCATTGACTCGAACAGGTGCCGGAGTGTGGCAACTAGGGGAATTTCACAGTAACTTCATTGTTAATGTAAGCCTTACTTGTGACTAATAAATAAAAACTTTGAACTTTAAAGTTTATTAAAAATATGTATCCCTGGTTACTTAATTACTGTTATGTAATGGAGAAGTGTTAAATACAAGTTAAATGCGTTAAGTTCCACACAGCTCGAAAGATTATTTATATGGCATCAGGGCAGAGTACTTACAGCAATGAGGTCTTGTGGTACAATGATCGTGTCTCAAATCCCAAAGGTGTATTTATGATACTGTTCAAAGGGCTGCTAATCAGCCTGGGCTTCCTTGCAGTATTTCCCTGCTATTACCTGAGGGGAGAAATGTGTGTTTGTAGGAAAATGAACAACACCTTGCAATGGCTTTAATGAAGTGAAGGATCCTAAGGCACTTCACAAGAGTATTATCAAACAAAATTTGATACCAAGCTACATAAAGAGCTATGAAGAGAGGTAAGAAAAACTTGGTCAATGAGGTAGACTTTAAGGAACATCTTAATTTGGAAAGACAGGTGGAGATGTAGAGAGGACATTTGTTAATTTTCATTGCTTTGGGGGTTTGTGTGTAGTTCAGCATTCCATCAGGAAAATGAGGCATTGGGGCAAGAATACCTCCTTTTTTCCAAAAGGCAAGAAAATCTGCTCTATAGTTATCATTGGTAAGTGCCTTACCAATCCCATAAAAGGCTATATTTCACTATGGTGTGTTGCAGCCCTGAGTCCCAGATGGATATCAGAATTGCCCATAGATTTCCACGCCATGCAACATTGTAGGTAAGTGAATGACTCAAGCCTTCATTGCATGAAATTATAGAACAAAAACAGCACATGTTGGAAAATGCAGTCGGTTGTTTCAGGTGTATGCCTTTTGTCGGAATTAAGATCCAAGTTATGGACATTTGTACTATTTATAAGGTGCACTGCAGGAACTCACTAAGGTTCCTTGAATAGCAACTTCCAAACCTACAATTGCCACCTTCTGGAAGCACAAAGGCATTAGACACATGGGAACTCCACCACCTGGAATTTCCCCTCAAGCCACTTACTATCCCGACTTGGAAATATATCACCATTCCTTCACTGTCGCTGGGCCAAAATCCTACAACTTCTGTCCTAACCAGCACTGTGGGTGAACCTGCACCATATGATCTACAGCAGTTCAAGAAGGCACCTAATCTGAGCCCTCTCACAATCACAGTTAAGGGTGGGCAAAAACTGTTGGCCTAGCCAGTGACACCCAAATCCCATGCGCAAATAATAAAAAAAAGTTGCTGATGAGATTTCAGTTGCATTTATGATTCCACAATTCATACCATTTCCCCAAAGACTATAAATTCTGAGAGCAAAGGGATATTTTCTTCATGAGAAAATACTTGACACTCTGATTTCTTTTTGTTTTGTGAAGCAGTAGAGTAAAACATTTCTATCACATTGGCGTTACATGCAAGTGATACAACTGGGGGAATTTTCCCATCCCGTCCACCACGGGAATCGTAGTGGGCACAGGCGGACCATGCTAAAGTCCATTGACCTCAGGCAGGAATTCCTGGCCTGGGGCCTGCACAGGCGGAAAATCCCATCCAATGTGTGTCTGCAAAAACAAAAATCACATCGCTTGCTAGTATCTTTTACAAAAGTGGTGATTTCAAGAGACAAACTAAAATGTACAGACCAAAGACTCTTTTTTATCTTGTGATTTTTGCAACTTATAATTTTGTCATCCAATAAGTTTAGGGTGAAGCCATCTCATTGCAATGAATATTTGGGCAGTAAATGTGGCATAATTAACAATGTTCAGCATGTTGATGATCTTGTGCCTGATAGTATTTATATTCAAAGCTCTAAATTATTGCAGCCATTGGAAGATTAGCTAGTACTATACAAATCAAACATTTAACAAGTAGGAATAGACATTTGACTGTTTTTACCCAGTAAGCATCATTTTGCACTCTCAGAACCGAAACAAAAGTTCTGAACAAAAACTCTGGAAAAAAAACTTTTGGGTTTTATTGAAAATCAAGAAATAAACTCAAAAATATGCAGTTATCAACATCCTCTACACAAGTCCTTATTTGTACAAAGAGTGTGATGTTGGGCACCAATGATGAATACATTCATGTAAGTTTGTCAAAAGAATGTGTTACAGCACAGTGCAGATCAAGAACAACTTGCTTCATCAGGAGAATGGATGTGGCTCAGTCATTTTCACATCAAGTCTTTTGGTAATTTCACAAATAGTTATCTCTGCTCAAGGATACCCTACTGCCAATTCTGCATTCCTCTGTTATCTGAAGTTGGCTGTAGATAAGTTACCATTTTCTTCAACAAGAAGCATCTGTTTACAGTTATTTCCTTGTTATCTAGACTAGGTTCCAACTTTCCCACGAGGAACACCTGTTTCACATTCCAAATTTGAGCAATTGGTTTACATAAGCATAATCCAATTCTGAATGTGGGTGTCTACACCATTAAAATAAACCCTGAATTAGGTGATCAGCTCATATAAGCAGAAGGTAACCACAAAAAGTGGTGCCTGCAGCAGTGAGACTCATTTCTAGGTCAGAAGTTCAGTGGCCACTACCTTGGGAAGATGTGTTTCCAGCTCCACAGTATAATTGTCCAATTACTAAAAGCTCGTGGGCTGGACCCTATTGAATAACAGTAAGTTTGACTTGAGTAAGTTTGACATTGTGTCATTAGCAAAAGTATCAAGTGGAAACACAAGGACATGGACACCCAGTCTTCAAATTCCACTTGGTCTCTTTTAAATATTATTCAATGATTTGCCAAAGCATTTAATGCACATATGTGGTAATCATATAAAATGTTGACCAGGGTTTTAACCTATGTAGGAAAATATAATATGAGTTGCCAATAGTATTAGATGGCACAATCTACAGTACATTTCATTAAGGATGATAGGTGTAGTGAGTACATTATGCTTGAAATTTGATTGCTCAGTATCTAAGATTCAAACGCGAATTACACAGTTAGGGGGTCAAGTATGGCACGCATGCACTCGCTCTGGAATGGTCTTAACGTGTTGTTCAGGGTGCCCAGGGGAAATATGCATTGTACTCACCGTAAAATGGAAATAAGGAGCTGATATTGATTGTGGGACCCTTTCATATAATTATTACTGATTGACATTTCATTGATCCATTCAACAAATTATGATGCTCAGAGTGAGGAAGAAGCTTGCAGGGCTACAATTAAAGTGATCATTTATTCAATTCCGGTATGTCTCTGTTTTGCTGCTGTTAGGCTGCTCAGGTTTTTGTTGATGATTTTGTATGGAGGAAAACTGAGTGGTGGGAACAGCTTTGAGGCACAGAAATGGTTGTTTTCCTTGTAAAATTTACCTCATGTGTCTGTTGAACCTGCCTTTGAGGATAGAACAGGATGGGGAACAGCAGCAATAAAGGGGAATGCAGGAGTAGAGAGAGGGGGAGAACTGTGAAGGATACTCTATCCAGCCCACTGCCTTCAGATAACCATTCTGTTGTCTGAACCTGATAATGACGTAATAGGAAGAATCATCTGCCCTTCAATTAAATGCTTTAATGAGGACCAGTTCCACCTCTTGACTCTGCTCTGGTTTCAGAACAACTACCTAGATGCAGTCTATGTTTTTTAAAAGGCACAAAACTTGTAATGTTGATGTTTAGGGAGGTTTGGGCATACTTGTACAAGGAACACAATAGGCAAATTTTCTATCCAGCCTGCCATAGGAATCGTAGTGGGTGAGACAGGGTCGTGCAAAGATCTGTTGACCTTTTCCAGCCTTAGGGCCAGAAAATCCTGCCCAACAAGTTAGTATGCAGTTACAACAAGCAGTTAAGAAAGCAAATTGGCCTCTGTTACAAGGGGATTGGAGTACAAGAATAAGTAAGCCTTGTTACAACTGTATGAGGCTTTGGTGAGACCATTCCTGGAATACTGTGTGGTCGATTTAGCTCAATTGGTGGGACGGCTGGATAGTGATGCAGAGTGATGTCAACAGCATGGATTCAATTCCTGTACCAGCTGAGATTCTTCATGAATGCCTGCCTTCTCAACCTTCTTAGCCTGAGGTGTGGTGATCCTCAGGTTAAATCACCACCAGTCAGCTCTCCCCCTCAAAGGGCAGAGCAGCTGTGGTCATCTGGGACTAAGGCAACTTTACCTAGAATATACCCTTGGAACACTTAAAGATTCTGCTGCTGGGCTGCTTGGAGCATTTCAGCCATGGTCAAACCTCTATTGCTTGTTTTGTGTGCTTGTTTATCTATCTTAGTGCTCATTGGAAGTGCATCTGCAGTAACTACAGTTTAGGAGGTGGAAGGTTGTTGAGCTTCCTTTGAGCACACTGCAGGTTGTAGTGATTGGTAATCTTCTGCAACTCTGGCCCTTGAGGGTCCAGCTGCAGAATAGAACGTTTTGGCATAGGCGGGGCAGGCTGTCGCAGTTGGTTGTGTGACACTAATGAGGGCACTAGGAGAGAAGTGGCGAGGAAGAAACATACTAGTAGGTGCTTCTCCAGTTGGAGCCAACATCACTCCCATGGAACAGTGCCAAAAGAATGCAGGAGTGGGGTGATGCTGCTATCATGCCAAAATAGTATCAGTGTGAACTATAGCAGTGAGCAATTGTCACCAAGAGGCTTCAGCATGATGGGTCCAATTGTAATGTACGTGGATCTGATCACTTTTATTGAAATCATAGGATCCCTACAGTGCAGAAAGAGGCCATTCAGCCCATTGAGTTGGCACTGACAACAATTCCACCTAGGTCCTATCTCCATAACCCCATGCATTTACCCCATTAATCCCTCTGATTTATGCATCCCAGGACACTAAGGGGCAACTGCCCAGTGGCTAGCACTTCTGTGGTTTGCTGAATGGTATTGTTGGTTCCCTGTGAAGCTCCAGCAGGAGTTGAGATGCATATCTCCATACTGTGTATCTTTGGGCAATAGATCAATGTCATTGCAGTGCATGTTAGAGTTCCTGGAATACAGCCATCAGCTCTCTTTTGTAATCTGGGCACTTGAAGTTTAAAAAAAACATTCTAAGTGCTCTGCAAGTGGAGTTGGAATGCAAGGGGCACTTTCTGAAAAATTACTCTGTGTCATCCTCGTCCCCCTTCCCAAGCTCATGCGCTTGTGATTGGTGATCGTGTGCAAGTGGAACGAAAATTGGCGGTATGGTAAATAGTGAGGAGAAAAGCCTTAGATTACAGAGCAATATAGACGGACTGGTCAGATGGATAGAACAGTGACAAATTGAATTTAACCCTGAAACGTATGAGATGATGCATCTTGGGAGGATTACCAAGGCAACGGAATACACAAAGGGCAGCAGGATGCTAGGACGTACAGCTGATCAGAGGCATATTGGGGTGCATGTCCATTGATCCCAGAAGGCAGTAGGACAAGTAGTTAAGGTGGCCAAAAAGGCATATGGGATACTTGCCTTTGTTAGCCGATGTATAGAATAATAGAGCAGGGAGGTTATGGTGGAACTGTATAAAACACACATTAGGCCACAGCTAGAGGACTGTGTGCCGCTCTGGTTGCCACACTATAGCAAGGGTGAGATTGCGCTAGAGAGAGTGCAGAAGAGATTCATCAGGATGTACCTGGGCTGGAGCATTTCAGCTTTTGAAGAGAAGCTGGCTATGCTGGAGTTGTTTTCCTTAGAGTGGAGAAGGGGGAACTGGTTGAGGTGTACAAAATCATTAGAGGGATCAATAACCAGGGGCATAGATTTACAGTAAGGACAGGAGGGGATTTGAGAAAAACCTTTTCACCCAGAGGGTGGTGGGTATCTGGAACTCCCTGCCTGAAAGGGGTGATAGAGGTGGGAACCCTCATAACATTTAAGAACATAAGAACATAAGAAATAGGAGCAGGAGTAGGCCATCTAGCCCTTCGAGCCTGCCTCGCCATTCAATAAGATCATGGTTGATCTGTCATGTCTCAGTCCCACATTCCCATCCTCTCCCCATAACCTTTAATCTCCTCGCTTATCAAAAACCCATCAACCCGCGTCTTAAAAATATTTAGCGAGGCAGCCTCCACCACTTCAACGGGCAGAGAATTCCAGAGATTCACCACCCTTTGAGTGAAGAAGTTCTTCCTCAACTCCGTTCTAAACCGCGCCCCCCTTTTATCTTGAGGCTGTGCCCCCTAGTCCTACAGTCCTTTCTGAGCGGGAAGAGTCTCTCCACCTCTATCCTATCCGTCCCATTCATCATCTTATACGTCTCAATGAGATCTCCCCTCATTCTTCTAAACTCTAACGAGTACAAGCCTAGTTTATTCAGCCTCTCCTCATAGCTCAACCCCCTCAACTCTGGCATCAGCCTAGTAAACCTCCTCTGCACTCCCTCCAAGGCTAAAATATCCTTGCGTAAGTGCGGCGACCAAAACTGCACACAGTACTCCAGCTGCAGCCTCACCAATGCCCTATACAGCTGCAGCAAGACCTCCCTACTTTTATATTCAATCCCCCTTGCTGTGAAGGCCAGCATCCCATTAGCCTTCCTGACCACCTGCTGCACCTGCAGGCTGGGTTTTTGCGACTCATGCACAAGGACCCCGAGGTCCCTCTGCACCGTCGCCTGCTGCAGTTTTTCTCCATGTAAGTAATAGTCCTTCCTACCATTATTCCTACCAAAGTGGACCACCTCGCACTTGCCAACATTAAATTCCATTTGCCAGTTCCTGGCCCATTCGCCCAGCCTATCTAGATCCTTCTGCAGGCTCTCCACACCCTCCGCGCAGTTTGCCGTTCCACCAATCTTGGTGTCATCAGGAGGTTCCCTCCTCCAGATCATCTATATAAATGGTATGAGCACTTGAAACACCATAATATATAAGGCTACAGACAAAGTGCTGAAAAATGGCATTAGAATAGATAAGGGCTTGATGGCTGGTGTTGACACAATGGGCTGAAGGGGCTTTTTTTGTGCTGTAAAGCTCTATGACTCAAAGGGGGGAGTTTTCTTGTCCCGCCTGCCATGGGAATTGTAGCAGGCAGGGGAAGGATCATACAAAGGTCGTTGACCTCGGGTGAGACTTTCCAGTGTTTGGGTGGCCACAGTCGGTAAATCCCGCCCAATTACTCCAATTATCATGTGGAAGGGCCCTCTAGTGTAAGGTCGAATGTTGCTGCACCTTTATAAGTGATATGCCCCCCCCCTCTCCCTGTATCAGAGTGCTCTACATTTTCTACACTTTCATTGGAAGGGAGGATATGAGGAATATTTTTGTCTTAAATTCTGTTTTCTAGCATAAGCGCAAAGCCCAGCAGGAAGGTGGTCTGCTCGTGCTTGGTTTCCAGGTCCCATTGTTGGCTGGCTACTGAGGAGCAATTGAAGGAGTTTGTTTAGTAGTCAGAAAACAAAACAGTTGCAGTTAAACAAGTGGATGGTGCCCTTTCTGCAATGTGGGATGTACTTAATGCAAGTAGTAAATTTCTTCACTAACAATGACCTGAGGGGGGGGCGGGTACACAGCAGCCAGTGCTCCTGCATGATTCTGTGGCACAAGACGCAGATCCTGTTGGGGCTTGAAAAAAATCGGTCCACATTTCAAGTTTAGCCTAGAGATACAAAGACGGCGTACGTTGTTAACTCTTTGCAGTCAGGGATCAGGGAAGCCCCGTGAGGAGCTGGAGCTCAGAAGCTCGGGATTGGTTAAAGCTGCCATGGGGAGAGTGAAGATCAGTGAAGCTGACAAAGTGCCAGCTCAAGGAAGCTGATACAGTTATTGGGAGAAGCACTGATCTGGGTCTATGCCTGTGTTAGACATTGGTGTCTAGAGTGATAAACCAGTTAATCTAAAAACAATATGCAAGGGAAAAAACAACTGCAGTGAGATCAACAGTAGCTTGGCTAACAGTGAGATGCGGTCTCAGAAGTGGATCAGCTCAGCTGGACAAGAAGATCAGGAAGGCTGGATCTGGGAGCAGATTTGAGAGAAGTTGGGAATAGCACACCTTTGGTGAGGATTTATTCATGCAACTTGGGTGCAGTGGAATTGTTGTCACCTGGGGATCAGACGAGCCATTTGAAGGGGAAAAGCTGAAATTCCTTGTGAGGAAGATATAGTCACAAAAAGTTCTGCAAAACTAAGTGCTGACTGATGTCTGGCCAGGTTACTGGAAAATCCACGGAATCTGTCTTGCTAGTGCCTGCCATCCAGCATTCAATCAGCAGGAGCGTGTTCAATCATGGTTTTCCTGCAAATTCATATTTACTTCATGTAAATTTTTGTTGACCGCATGTTAATTTGGATGTTAGGGTATAAGGTCGATGGTATTAACTGTTTGATTTGTCGACTCTTGTAATGTATTTTTTTCCTATTTGGTTAAAGCCATAAACCTTGTGGCTTTATTCTCTTAGGCAAAATTTGAATGCCCCAGTATTTACTATCTTAAATCAGGGTTATTGACCCCGACTACATAAAAACATTGGGGGTTTGTCCTGGATGCTAACAGGAGGCAATGGTTAGCTTTGGGGAGGGAGGGATCTCTGGCTGCTGTCATCAGCAGCAATTATATCATGCTGAGTGTGGGAGATGAGATTGGATTGAGAAGGGCAAAAGAGGGCGAGATTTAAAGAATCCTATGAGATGCCCCATCCAGATTACACTTCCAAGTTTTAAAAAGCCGCACAGTTCCTGTTTTTTAAAAAAAATGAATCCCTAAAAGCTCTCATTTTGTTTAAGCATTTCTTGGGGATTAAAAGGCATAATAAACATAGTGATAATGTGGCTTGTTATTACTTGCTGCATCCAAAGGTAGCCATGGCAATGAAAAGCTTCATGAATCATGCATTTGTCCTCTCTGTGCTGGTTATTATTAATGCTCATTAGTGTGTATATCATATTACCAGTGTAATAATAATTAAATAATGCAATGATGTAAAACATAATGGAAAAGCAAACAATGCAGAAATTGCTTTAAGAAAGAAACGAGATAAGAAAATAAATATTAACTCATGTTTGCAAAAGATTTGGATAGAATTAGTAAATCAATGTTTCGAAGAATTCACTGACTTTCCATTTCAATTTTCAGAAGACTGTGTTTTTTTGTTTTATTTCTCTAGTTGGATATAAAAATGTTGCAATGCCCATACATTTTCATGATTCCGTTTTTCATATTGACTGTTGGTGTTTTGCAAACTGACTTTCAGCTGGTGGGACACAGATTTTCTGAAAAGTGCATATTTTGACCAGTCCAGGAAACATTCATCATGCAGAAGGATAAATAATTTATTGTGCATTAAAATTCAACACTGGAGAGGTTCTGTGAAATGAGCAGCCTGAATGATTTCCCAGAGGAACTGTGCAGCTTTCTAGGAAAACCAGCTTTGATATGCAAAACACACATTGAACTGTAGCTCTGGCAATTAAAGCTTCAGATGGAACAGATGGTGTGTTGTTAGAACTTCAGAGCACTTCTGAGAAAATGTTATTATAACAGTAGCTTGAAAATTGGTTGCAAGCTGTTTCTCTTTCACATCATGCATTGTAAATTGTATTGAGACATGAATTCTGTGACAAAATTTTGGTACCAAGAAATATTATTTTCATTTTTTATAGGCTGCACACATTTGCCAGAACACAATATTATTACTTTTCAAAAGTTGGAGCTGGGAATGGCAGAGTTTATACGATGAACTCCCTGAACAATGAACTTGAGAATGCCCGTATGTCTTCTTAATTATTGACTCAGTAATAAAATCACATTCTTGGAAGCCAGTCATTTCTATGCCAAGATTCCTATAATACTGTTACCACGTCATTTATTATGACAAAGAACAGGCATTCTTAGATTTATCATTAAAATAGTAATTGCACCCCCTACTTCTGCTGTAAATATATAATTATTCATTTAAAACAAGCTATCTAATCTAACAAAGATGTCTTTTCTCCCTGTGCCAAGTCAGAGGTATCCAGCATTGCAACCATCAATTATTGATTCTACTGTGATGTTTATAGTAGTGGCATTGTGTAAATAAAATAGGAAGTAGAATCACAGAATCCCTACAGTGCAGAAGGAGGGACATTTGGCCCATCTAGTCTGTGCCGACTCAGGCCCTATCCCTGTATCCTCTCTATTTACCCCGCTAATCTCCCTAACCTACACATCTTGAGATACTAAGGGGCAATTTAGCATGGCCAATCCACCTAACTTGAACATCTTTTGACTGTGAGAGGAAACTGGAACACCTGGAGGAACCCCACACAGACACGGGGAGAATGTGCAGACTCCACACAGACAGTGAACATAACATAAGAACATAAGAACATAAGAACATAAGAACATAAGAACATAAGAACATAAGAAATAGGAGCAGGAGTAGGCCATCCAGCCCTTCGAGCCTGCCCCGCCATTCAATAAGATCATGGCTGGTCTGTCGCTGCTCAGTTCCACTTTCCCGCCCTCTCCCCATAACCCTTAATCCCCTCTCCTATCAAAAACCCATCAACCCGCGTCTTAAAAATATTTAGCGAGGCAGCCTCCACCACTTCAACGGGCAGAGAATTCCAGAGATTCACCACCCTTTGAGTGAAGAAGTTCCTCCTCAACTCCGTTCTAAACCGCCCCCCTTTTATCTTGAGGCTGTGCCCCCTAGTCCTACTGTCTTTTTTGAGCAGGAAGAGTCTTTCCACCTCTATCCTATCCATCCCATTCATCATCTTTACGTCTCAATGAGATCTCCTCTCATTCTTCTAAACTCTAACGAGTACAAGCCCAGTTTATTCAGCCTCTCCTCATAGCTCAACCCCCTCAACTCCGGTATCAGCCTAGTAAACCTCCTCTGCACTCCCTCCAAGGCCAAAATATCTTTGCGCAGGTGCGGCGCCCAAAAATGCACACAGTACTCCAGTTGCGGCCTCACCAATGCCCTGTACAGCTGCAGCAAGACCTCCCTACTTTTATATTCAATCCCCTTCGCTATGAAGGCCAGCATCCCATTCGCCTTCCTGACCACCTGCTGCACCTGCAAGCTGGGTTTTTGCGACTCATGCACAAGGACCCCGAGGTCCCTCTGCACCGTCGCCTGCTGCAGTTTTTCGCCTCGTAAGTAATAGTCCTTCCTACCATTTTTCCTACCAAAGTGGACCACCTCACACTTGCCAACATTAAATTCCATTTGCCATTTCCTGGCCCATTCGCCCAGCCTATCTAGATCCTTCTGCAGACTCTCCACACCCTCCGCACAATTTGCCGTTCCCCCAATCTTGGTGTCATCAGCAAATTTCGACACTCTACACTCAGTTCCCTCCTCCAGATCATCTATATAAATGGTAAAAAGCTGAGGCCCCAGCACCGACCCCTGGGGCACTCCACTAGTCACCATCCGCCAATCTGAATAGCACCCGTTGACCCCCACTCTCTGCCTCCTATTTGACAACCAATCCTCTATCCACGCTAACACCCTACCCCCAACTCCATGTCCCTCGACCTTCTGCAATAACCTCTTGTGAGGCACTTTGTCAAACGCTTTCTGAAAATCTAGAAAGACCACATCCACCGGCTCTCCTCTATCCACTGCCCTAGACACATCCTCATAGAACTCCAGTAAATTTGTCAGACACGACTTCCCTTTAATGAAACCGTGCTGCGTCTGCTCTATCAAGCAATTCCCTTCAAGATGCCTCGCAATTTCCTCCTTAATGACAGATTCTAACATTTTACCTACCACAGATGTTAAACTAACCGGCCTATAATTCCCCGCCTTTTGCCTGGCACCCTTCTTAAACAACGGCGTAACATTAGCCGTTTTCCAATCATCAGGCACTTCCCCGGAATCCAGCGACGTTTGGAAAATAACCACCAAGGCATCCACTATCACCTCCGCCATTTCTTTCAGAACCCTCGGATGCATTCCATCCGGTCCTGGGGACTTGTCCACAATCAGCCCCTCCAGTCTGTCGAGCACCGCCTTTCTAGTAACAGTAATGTCATTAAGACCCTCCAGTCCTACCACCTTTCTATCGCTAACACCCGGCAAATTATTCACGTCCTCCTCCGTGAAGACAGAAACAAAAAAGTTATTCAATACCTTAGCCATATCCCCATCCCCTACCACTAGGTCCCCTTTCTCATCCTCTAAAGGACCAACATTCACCCGAGCCAGCCTCTTCCTTTTTATATATTTATAAAAACTCTTGCTATCCTTTTTTATATTAAGCGCTAGCCCAGCTTCATAGTTTCTCCTACCCTTCCTTATCAACTTCTTTGTCAATCTTTGTTGACATTTAAACCTCTCCCAATCCTCTTCTCGCCCACTACTCTTAGCTACTCTAAATTCCTCCGCTTTTAGTTTAACACTTTCCTTCACCTCCTTTGTTATCCACGGCTTATTACCTCTCCTCCTACTATCCTTTTTGACCATCGGAATAAATTTCCGTTGAGCACCAAGAAAGATCTCCTTAAAGATCCTCCACTGCTCCTCAACAGACCCTCCCTCCCACGCGCTCTCCCAGTCCACATTCGCCAATTCTTCTCTCATCCTACCGTATTTCCCTCTATTCAAACAAAGGACGCGTGTCCGGGAACCCACTTTCTCCTCCTCCATCTGCACCAGAAACTCCACCATACAATGATCACTCTCCCCAAGAGGATCCTTCACCACAAGGTCCCTAATTCTACCTGCTTCATTACATAGCACCAGATCCAAGATAGCTTGCTCCCTCGTCGGCTCCAACACACACTGTTCGAGGAAACTATCCCGGCAGCATTCCAAGAACTCTTCCTCGAGCCCCCCACGTCCAACATGGGTCGACCAATCAATATGCAGATTGAAATCCCCCATAACTACGGCCGTCTCATTCCTGCACGCCGCACTTATTTGCGCGTTAACAGCCCGCCCCATCTCCAGATCATTATTCGGGGGCTATAGACGACACCCACCAGCGTCTTCCTCCCTTTGCTGTTCCTAATCTCCACCCACAATGATTCCACCCTCTGCTCCTTGGCTCCAATATCATCCCTTGCTACCACCCTGATGCTATCCTTAATCAGCAGAGCTACGCCCCCCCCCCCCTTTTCCCTCCTGTCTATCCTTCCTAAACACTTGATAGCCCTGTACATTCAGCTCCCAGTCCCTGTCACCTTGCAGCCACGTCTCTGTAATGGCCACCAGATCGTATCCATTTGTGTCGATCTGCGCCATCAGCTCATCCACTTTATTCCGAATGCTTCGTGCATTCAGATAAAGTGCTTTCATCCCAGCCTTCACCTGGACCCTATTTGCCGCAACGCCACCAACTATACTCACGCCCCCTACTCCCTCTATTATTGGGACATCCTCGGCCTCTTCCCTTACATGTACACTCTCCTTAACTTTAGACCTTGTAAGGTCACCTACCCTCACACCCTCCCCCCCCCCCATAATTAGTTTAAAGCCCTGTCTACAGTCCTCTTTACTCGATTCGCCAGCACTCTGGTCCCAGCATGGTTCAGACCAACCCCATCCCGCCCGAACAGGTCCCACCTACCCCAATACTGGTGCCAATGCCCCATAAATTCAAACCCATTCCTCCCACACCAATCCCTGAGCCACCCATTCACTTCCTTAATCCTGTCAACCCTACGCCCATCTGCACACGGTTCAGGCAGTAGCCCAGAGATAACCACCTTGTCGGTTCTACTTTTTAATTCCATTCCCAGCTTTTCATACTCCCTCCCCAGATCCTCAGTCTGCATTTTGCTTATGTCGCCGGCACCCACATGTACCACAACGACCGGATTCTCACCCTCCCACTCCAGGTTCCTCTGCAGTCCAGCTGCGACATCCCGTACCCGAGCACCAGGCAGACAACACACCCTTCTGTGCACTTTGTCATTGTGACAAAGGACAGTGTCAATACCCTTCACCCCACTATCCCCAATAACTACTACGTTCCTTTTCTCTTTGCCTATGTCCTGCTGCAGCACTGTACCGTGTGCAGCTTGCTCACCAACCTCACCTGCCTCGTTCTCGTCCAACTTGGAAGCAAGAACCTCAAACCTGTTATGCAGATTAAGAGGCTGAGGCCTCCGCTCCTCACCCCCCTTCCTCTTCCCAGTAGCCCCCTCTTGTCCCTGACCCTTAGAGTTAGCCAGTCTAGGGGGGGTGGATGTCACTTGCAACCCATTGACCCTCTCTCCCCTTGATGAGCCTCAGTGTCTGTAGCTCAGAGGCCAGCTCATTTACCCTGAGCTGGAGCTCCTCCAGCAACCTGCACTTACTGCAGACATGGTCACTGGGATGAACCCTAGGGTCTGGGGTTGGAATTGAACCCAGGTTCCTGGTGCTGTGAGGCAGCAGTGTTAACCACTATGCCACCGGGTCAGGTCAAAAGAGGTCAGGAGAGGAAAAATCAGAGGTCGGGAGGAGGGATAAGAGGTCAGAGATGGGATTGGCAGTCAGAGGTTGGGTGGGAATCGAAGGCCGGGAGGGGAATCAGAGGTCAGGAGGGGTAGGGGTCAGAGGTCAGGAAGGGGTTTGGAGGTCAGGGATGAGATCTGAGATCATGGAGCCAGAGGTTGGGAAGATTGGAGGTCAGGAGGAATCGGAGATCAGGAGGGGGGATTGTTTGTTGGAGATGGGATCAGAGGTTGTGGGGATTGGTGGTGGGGGTGTTGGAGATTGGGCGGGGGGTTCAGAAGATGGGATTAAATGTTGGGGGATCAGAGGTTGGGGAGGATTGGTGGTCAAGTGGGATCAGAGGGCAGGAGGGGGAAGAGGAAGATGGAGGGGTGGGGCAACGACGGTCAAATGAGGTCAGAAAGCAAGACAGGGGACCGGAGGTTTGAGAGTGAGGGTTAAGCCTTAGATGAGGAGGGAGGAGGGAGTCAATCCATGGATCAGGTCAGCTTGAACCTGGAAGAGGGGGAGGAGTCCCATGCTGGTACAGTGAATCCACTGGGGTAGGTGGAAAATGGTGTTGTGGGCTGGGGGTGTCTAGTAAAGGCGGGGGAGTAGTTGGGCAGTGGGGTAAGTGGGGGTGTTCCCTTGGGCATGAGGGTGTGGGAAAGGGGCTGTCTCCCTTTGAGTGTGCAGGGGTCGGGGGGGGGGGGGGGGGCAGGGGGGTATGTCTGGATATTTACAATAGTTCTTCAGAACTTACAAGAAATTTTAGTTCTGTTAACATTTTCTAGACCACTATTGATATAACCTTGCCAAAATCATCAGACGTTTGCTAATTAAATTACATTTCAGGATGGTTTTAAGCACGGTGCAATTGACCAAAGGAAGTTTGCACTGTGAAACTCAGAGGGAGATCTCCAGCACATTTCTGGGGTCATTTCACCCCCTCCACCCTACTGCCCCACCTCCAGTCTGATGCTGTGGAGTTATGGCCCAATGTCTCAGCTTTGGCTCTCAGTGCCAGAGGTGTTGCTTCAAGGCCTACATCAGAGACTAGAGCAGAAAATCTCAGCTGACACTCCAGTACAGTACTGGAAAAGTGCTGGACTACTGGAGGTGCAGTCTGTTGGATAGGACTTTAAACAAAAATCCTGTCTGCTCTCTTGAATTGATGTGAGATACCCCGCAGCATTATTTAAAGATCAGAGAAATTTGATTTGATTTATTATTGTCACATGTATTGGGATACAGTGAAAAGTATGTTATACAGACAAAACACACCATTCATAGAGTACATAGGGGAGTAGGAAAGGAGAGGGTGCAGAATGTAGTATTACAGTCATAGCTAGGGTGCAGAGAAAGATCAGCTTAATATAAGGTAAGTCCATTCAGAAGTCTAATGACAGCAGGGGAGAAGTTGTTCTTAAGTTGGTTGGTGCTTTTGATTCAGACTTTTTCCTAATGGAAGAAGGTGGAAGAGAGTATGCACAGAATGCGTGGGGTCTTTGAATATGCTGGCTGCTTTTCTGAAGCAGCGGAACGTGTAGATGGAGTCAATGGATGGGAGGAAGTTAACATCCCCCGTGTGCCGGCCAGTGGTTTATTCCTCAACTAAAAAATAACAAACTATTTTGTCATAATTACCTTGAATCCTTTTAGTCTGCTTTCCACATTGTCCACAGCACTAGCGCTGCTAGTTAAAATCACCCCCATCATGTTTTAAAGTAAAGTTTATTTATTAGTCAGAAGTGTTTTATGAGTACTATCCGGAAGCAAAACCCATAAACAGGCCTACCTGTGTCCCCCCCTGCAGATCTAATGGCCAAAGGCACCCCATCTGGTATCTAAATTCCAGTCAACATCTAGCTTTCTCGCTCTCCCTCTCTGCAACTCTCTCTTACTATGTATGCAGCCCTTTTGGACCAAACCAATAAGCTCCTTCATGTTACCCTGTGCTCTTCCTCTGTAACATCTTCACTCTTGCTCTGCTTTATTTCAAATTTCCTCTTTGCTCCACATTTTGTTACTGAACCTTGAGTCATATTGACTCCACACTTTGGGTAAACTCTGTCTCTCTACTGAGTGTCTTTTCTCTCTTTCAAATCCTTCAGGCACAAGGCACACACACCACACTCAGCATATTGTGTTTATCTAGTAGATTCATGTGCCACATAAATATGGAGTGATAGATCCAGTTTGTCATCTGTGATTTCTGACTTTGCAAGCATATTTCATCATTAGAAGGAGCACTGAACAGGAGCAAATATATTTGTACAGGGTGAAAAGGTAGCTCAGGCACATATACAGAAAATAGAAGCAGGAGTAGGCCATTTGGCCCTTCAAACCTACTCTGCCATTCATTATGATCATGTCTACTCATCAATCTCAATATTTGATCCTGCCTTTCACCCATATCCATTGATCCCTTTAGCCCTAAGAGCTATATCTAATTCTTTCTTGAAATCTTTTTAAAGTAGGCTTGTATTAACACTGCAATGAAGAAACTCCTCTAGTTGTCACACCCCAGCACCTGTTCGGGGACACTGGGGGAGAATTTAGCATGACCAAAGCACCTAACCAGCATATCTTTCAGACTGTGGGAGGAAGCCAGAGCACATGGAGAAAACCCATGGTGACATGGGGAGAACATGCAGACTCTGCACAGAGGATGACCCAAGCCGGGAAACGAACCCAAGTCCCTATAGCTGTGAGGCAGCAGTGCTAACCGCTGTGCCACTGTACTGCCTGAACTACTTTCTGCGGTGGTGAATTCCACAGATTCTCCACTCTCTGAAGAAATTTCTCCTCACCTCAATCCTAAAAGATTGACCCCTTATTCTCAAACAATAATCCCTAATTACTGTCTCCCCCACCATCAGGAACATTCTTTCTGAATCTACACTTCTAATCCTGTTAGAATTTTATAAGTTTCTATAAGATTTTTGATTTAATTTGATTTATTATTGTCGCATGTATTAGTATACAGTGAAATATGTTGTCTCTTGAGCGCTATGAAGACAAAGCAAACAGTGCATAGAGAAGGAAATGAGAGAGTGCAGAATGTGATATTACAGTCATAGCTAGGGTGTAGAGAAAGGTCAACTTAATGCAAGGTAGCAGGGAAGAAGCTGTTCTTTAGTCGGTTGATACATGGCCTCAAACTTTTGTATCATTTTCCTGAAGGAAGAAGGTGGAAGAGAGAATGTCCAGGGCACATGGGGTCCTTAATTATGCTGGCTGCTTTGCTGAGGCAGTGGGAAGTGTAGACCGAGTCAATGGATGGGACGCTGGTTTCCATGATGGTTTGGACTACATTTGCAACCTTTTGTAGTTTCTTGTGGTCTTGGGGCAGAGCAGGAGCCATACCAAGCTGTGATACAACCAGAAAGAATGCTTTCTATGTTGCATATGTAAAAGTTGGTGAGAGTCGCAGCTGACGTACCAAATTTCCTTAATCTTCTGAGAAAGTAGAGGCGCTGGTGGGCTTTCTTAACTATAGTGTCAGCATGGATAGACCAGGACAGGTTTTTGGTGATCTGGACACCTAAAAACTTGAAGCTCTCGATCCTTTCTACTTTGTCTCCATTCATGTGGACAGGGGCATATTCTCCTTTACACTTCCTGAAGTTGATCCCCTCTCACTCTTCTAAACTCCCAATGAATATAATCCTAACTGACTTAATGCTTCCTCATATGACAGTCTTGCCATTCCAGGAATCAGCCTTCACTGCACTCCATCTATAGCAAGGACGTCCTTCCTTAGAAAAGGACATGAAAACTGTGTACAATGCTCCAAGTATGGCTCACAAACGCCCTATACAACTGTAGTAAAATGTTCCAATTTCTATATTCAAATCAAAGCACTCTCAACTGCTGGATGTAGAGCAACATTGACAAAGACCTATTTTGATTGAATTTTTAGCTCCCAATATGATTGGACATGAGGTGGGTGAATGTATAATTTCTCATTGCTGGTTGGCATGCTAATTTCCTGCCTGCCTCCCATTCCTGGGTCAATTTTGGAAAGATTGGGGGGATTGGGCAGGGCTGTCCGCTTGCAGGAGGCAGGTAGCAAATTAGGGCACTTAAAGGCCTTATTGTTGATTGGGATTTGCCAGTTATTCGCCAGGTCCTCACAGGCACTGGGGACCATGCAGCTGCCTGTGAGTGGCCACCCAGCATAGAATCCCTACAGTGCAGAATCAAGCCTGCACTGACAACCATCCCACCCAGGCCCTATCCCCATAACCCCATGTATTTTTCCTGATAATCCCCTTACACTAAGAGGCAACTTAGCATGGCCAATCCACCTAACACACATGTCTTTGGACTGCTGGAGGAAACACACGCAGACACAGGGAGAACGTGCAAACTCCACACCGAGGTGGAATCGAACACTGGGTTCCTGGAGCTGTGAGGCCGCAGTGCTAACCATGCCGCCACCCAGCAGCAGACTGAAAGGCCAGTGCTGCAGGAATGCGTAGAAGCTCCCGCTGCCTGTCTGGGTTCAAGGTGTGGCTCAGCTGCAGCCACAGGCCACCTATTGAGGGGCTGGCCCTCTCTACAATGGAGGCTCACCTACTGCTTTCAACTTACAATTTAAGTATATAAAAAAAGAAACAGAGAGAGGGAGTCTCCATCTTGAGGTTCTCTCTCTCTCTCTCTCTCTCTCTCTCATTTAGCTGCCAGGCCATGCAGCTTCTGGTCCGAGCTGGAGGATTTCCTATTGTTCTCCAGCTTGAAGAGCATTCCTTTTGCCCTTGATTGGCCTGCCGTCTGGCCATTATTTGGCTCCTTGGGAGAAAACAAATGAGTGACTTCCATTAACCTCGATGGCAGGGTCCTGAAGCCTGCAGGACAGATCCTGCCCCAGCATTTGTGTACAATTACAGCTGCGGGAATGTATGCATTGCAAAATTCAGTAAAAGATGGGCAAACAACTAATTAATAGGAGGTGGTGGGGCGATTACATTGAAAATCACATTTTAAAAATGCTTGAATCAAATCATTATTGGTATATTGAAGTTGGTTGGGAATGAAACATGTTTGATCCAGTGGAGATTCTTGCGTGCTTTCTAGTATATTCAGTCTGCTGTGTGTTACACTGCATCAGTTATAGCCAAGATGGATAAAGATGGAATTTGTTTATGTTTGCACACTGTTCTAAAGTCCAGGGCTGCCAAGAACACTGTGGCCTTTCACACATAAAGGTACCTTTAGTACCTTACACTGGGCATAATTCCACCTTAGAACTTCCGTGGGAAACAAAAGCATTGCAGATTCCTAGCACTGACATTCAAATTCACTAACTTATGTAAAACAATGACGTCAATACAGATTTTGTTATTGAGCTTCTACCAATCACTAACTGACCTCGACTTTTGCAGAACACAGAACAAAGATTTTCCTGGAGTTCATTGGAGGTGTTATGTATAAACTAAATGTTCAACTGTTCAATTCTCTGAAATCATGTTATTTTCCTTCAGTGCTTGAATCCTACAGAACTTAACCTTGTTTTCCTTTAAAGGAACATAACAGTCATCTGACAAATTCAGAATTGTTGGTTTTGGACTTGCTGCATAATGGATATCAGAATGGGTGAATTAGCAAAGGCCCTGGAAAATTTCTTCTTTTGCAAGCTCTGGTCAAACTTCCATTCTGTACTTTCAGGCAAATCTGGATCCTCTATTATTGCAGTTTAATTTTGATTTATTTAGAGGCAAAGATATACATCTTTTAATGTACTATAGCCTCTGCTTCTGGTTCAGCACCTCAATTATTAATGCGGCTCAGATGCTTCCTAGAATCCGATCAAGTATCTGTAGATTTGTTACCTGTGTCCTTCAAACTCCTGGGGTAGAATTTTACGTCTGTCGGTCAGGTTTGCATCTGAGCAGAAGAGCGTTAAATAGCACGTGATGAGGCCAGCCGTGTATGCCAGCATCATTGTGCACTCATTCCATTGGTCAATGGGCAAAGATACAGATCAGCAGTGCACATGCTGACAATTATACTTGTTTTTTCATTCACAGGACATGGGCATCGCTGGCTGATCAGCATTTATTGCCCATCCCTAGTTGTCCTTGAATTGAGTGGCCCACCAAACCATTTCAGAGACCAGTTGAGAGTCAACCACATTGCTGTGGTTCTGGGGTCACATGTAGGCCAGGTAAGAATAGCACATTTCCTTCCCTAAAGGAATTAATGAACCAGATGGGTTTTTCCAACAGTTGACAATGGTTTCATGATCATCAGCAGATTCTTAATTCCAGATATTTTTATTGAATTCAAATTCCACTATTTGCCATGGCAGGATTTGACCCTAAATTCATTAGCTGAATTACTGGATTAATAGTCTATTGATAATACCATTAAGCCATCACCATCTTTTTACTCCATCTTTAAAGTTACAAAGCCAATGCTCGGAGTGGACTAGGAAAACCCAAATCCATTCCTTGCTTGCTCCAAAAACCAAATTCAAAATCTAATTGAATCCAATTCAAGGTCCCCACGAGGAGACAAAAGGATCCAAGGTGACGAGATGAGGCATTGTACCCAATCTAGGGCTTGATCAGAGGCTTGATCTTAGCCAAAACGACTGTGGAGGACTTTAAAGCCCCAATTGTACCACATTTTCCATGCCCTATGCAACTTTAAGCTTGTCTCATGTGAGACATGAGCAGGTGGACCAACCTTTTTTAACTTTTTGGACTCGAAAGCGGGATATAAAGGGGAATAGAGCAAACACTGGAGGAGGGGTTGGGAGTTTCAGGGAGTGAGTTGAGGTGGTGATTGAGGGTTTTGAGAGGATGATTCCTGTGTGGGGCTCAGCACAGTGTGGACTTATCAGGACATTTCTATTCTCTTGCTGGCCACTGGAACTCCCCCTCCTTCTTGTGTCTACCAGCGCTGGACATTCGACAGACAGTGATGTCTCTGACCTCTGCATGCTGCATATCTGTAACTAAAAATCTACTGATGGCCATGAAACCATTGTCAATTGTTAGAACCTGGTTCAATAATGTCCTTTAGGGAAGGAAATCTGCCATCCTTACCTAGTCTGGCCTACATGTGACTCCAAAGCTATGCAATGTGGTTGACTCTCATCTGCCCTTTGAACAAGGGCAATTAGGGATGTGCGAAAAGTACTGTCCAGCCAGCAATGCCCATGTCCCACGAATGAAAAAAAGAACCCTTGCTAGCTGTACCTTCAGCTATCTAGTCCAATTGCTTTGGAAATTTCTTCCCAAACCCCTCTGTCTCCCCACTCCCTCTTCTCCTATAGGGCATTCCTTAATGTGCATCTCCTTAACCAAGCTTTTGGTCATAGAATCATAGAATCCATAGAATGCAGAAGGTCTGCACCAACTCTCTGACAGAGGACCCCACCCATGCCCAATACCCATAACTCCATGTATTTACCCCGCTAATCCCCCCCCCAAATCCACACATTTTTGGACACTAAGTGGCAGTTTAGCATAGCCAATCCACCTAATCTGTACATCTTTGGAATGTGGGAGGAAACCGGAGCACCCAGGGGAAACTCACGCAGCCATGGGATGTGCAAACTCCACACAAAGTCACCCAAATCCCGAATCGAACCCAGATCCCTGGCGCTGTGAGGCAACAGTCACCTCCTTCTTCTTTGATTCTCTCCTGATTGCATCTCTGCAAAGCACATTGGGATATGGTTCTACGACTGAAGGCACTTTATAAATGCAAGTTGTTGTTGTTTTATCCCTGACTGCTGCGTCTGGATCGCAGCATCAAAGCTTGGGGTAAAGGCTGATAACCCTGGAAAGGTTTCCTCTCCATGAAATGAAATCTTAAGCATGGTTGTAAAGGCCAAACAGTGATTTTTGCAACACAGACGACCGGAGGTAATCCCCACCCTTTCCAATGTTATTGATGGTAGAAATAAAAACATTGTTATCTTTAGGCATTGAGGATGAAGGGCAGTTGTCACAGTAAATCACAACCACACACATGATATATTTGTACCTTGCTTGATGGCCAGTTCCCAATTCTATGAATGTTCATGTCTTGTGACAGTCAGTTTTGTGATGATGTGATGCTTGTATTTATGCATTGTAAACAAGTGCCTGTAATGCTCTGGAACACTATGCACTTGTAACCATATTTTCCTCCCCAGACAGCAGTTGCATATGTCATCCCACTGACTCCCAATTGCATATTTAATTATAAAATGTCTGAAGCAGGGTAAACAGGGCTGATGCACTAATATGAAGTGAGTCACTCCGCACTCAAATATAAAAATAGTGTTAAGCCTGGGAAAAATCTCCTCATAAAAATGGATTAGTACAGCTAATCCTGGTATAAAATAAATAAGGATATTTGGGCCTGAATACTCATGAGTGATCAAATTTATTTAATGGATGGATGGTACCCAGTAGGGTGGTGTGACAGGATACTTGATAACTGTGTGAGATGTGAGTGCTTATTTAAAAACACGAAATGTAGGATCACCAATTGTGGGCTTTTTTTTTTCAGGATAGGATCCTGGCCTGGAGATTCTGCTGGTTTTCTCTTCCCACACCTGCAAAGGCAGCTTCAACATAACTTGCTTTCCAGTATCCAGTTTATGGGCAGATACCATGACCATTCTCATAGAATCCTACAGTGTGAAGAAGGCTGTTCGGCCCATTGAGTCTGCACCAACTATTAATCAGGCTTAACCCCGAACACTGCTAACCAAAGGGACAATTGAGCATGGCCAATCAACCTAACCAGCACATCTTTGGATTGTGGGAGGAAACTGGAGCACCCGGAGGAAACCTACACAGGCACGGAGAGAATGTGCAAATTTCACACAATCAACCAAGGCCAGAATTGAACTCAGGTCCCTAGTGCTGTGAGGCAGCTAACCACTGTAGCACTGTGCTGAACACCGATTTCTACTTGGAGCAGTGACGTGATACATGCTGCCTCCCTTCTGACTGATTAATACCTGGAGTACATCCCAGAATGTGTGGGAATTGAGATCATTGTTATTAAATAAGGTCCATTAATTATTCTGTCATTTAATTTATGTAGATAGACTTAGCACACATTTACTCCTGTCCCTTGCTGTTATGTCTTAATTAGTTCCCTTGGTGCACTTAGCAAAACAAAACAGACAAGCATAGAAGTGAAATTTCGCAAAGTTTGTCAAAGTTGAGCCAATGAATGGAATTTTCCAACTGTTGGATCTCCCAGTCCCACCATAGGCAAACTCCATGGCATGATCCCAGCAACAGGAAGGGCAAACCACACAAAACACAATAGACATCAACAGGACCAGAAGATCCTGCGGGTAGCCAATGGTGAGCTGCCTCCGCCAGCGGAAACACGCTGCAGGGGGTCTGGAAGATATGGCCGATGTGTTTTTCTTAACTTCAAACAAATTTGGCCCGATATCCATAGTGAAATTAAAAATCATGTTAGAGCAGACAAAAGCTTCTTGTATGGATGGTCAGTTTTTTTTCATTTGCAACAAGGTCCAATTTCCCCCCCCTAGGAATTTGGAAACTATTGTTGTGGCATTAGATTATTCATTTCTAATGTTAATATGATATTCCACTATCTGCTATTATATTATTTCGATGACACGGTGGCACAGTGGTTAGCACTGTTGCCTCACAGTTCCAGGGACTCGGGTTCAATTCTGGCCTTGGGTCATTGTCTGTGCAGAGACTTCCTGTTCTCCCTGTGTCTGCGTGGCTTTCCTCCTTCAGTCCAAAGATGTGCAGGTAAGGCTGATAGGCCATGCAAAGTTAACCCTAATGTTAGGGGGACTAGTAAGATATGAGGGGTTATGGGGATAGGGCCCCGGTGGGGTTATTGTTGATGCAGACTCAATTGGCCAAATGGCCTCCTTCTGCACTGTAGGGATTCTATAATTCTATAACATAGGTACTGATTATTATCACCAACTTCCACAGTTACATCAACTTTGTTTAAAAATGTGAGCTGAGTACTTTTAAGTTAAAATGATTGTATAACTTTGTGCACTGTATTACTTTATAATAGAATGTCTTGTGTTAGGTTTATTAACCCAATCGATTAAACATGTAATTAAGTCTAATAGGTATATCCTGGCTAATTTATTTAAATGAATAAACATTGTGCACCCAGGTTCAGATGCAAACCATAATTACTTCAATATATTATTTGTTTCGGTGTTTTCTCTATCTCATCCGTTCCTTTAATCCTCACAATGGATCAAGAAGATAATTGGGAAATATAGTGGCACGGTGGTTAGCATTGCTGCTTCACAGTGCCAAGGACCCGGGTTCGATTCCCAGATTAGGTCACTTTCTGTGTGGCATCCGCATGTTTTTCCCATGTCTGCATGGGCTTCTCCGGGTGCTCCTAGTTCTTCCCACATTCAAAAGATATGTGGGTTAGGTTGATTGGCCATGCAAAATTGCCCCTTCATGTCAGTGGGGGCTGACATAGGGTGACAGGGATTGTTGTCCGTGCAGGCTCAATGGGCCAAATTACCTCCTTCTGCACTGTTGGGATTCTATGAATATAATAGTAAGCTTTATGGAAATTGCTTGAATCTTGTTTTTCTTTAGTAGAGTATATGGTGGGAGCAGGGCTGTAAAAACCAGTACCATGGGAGTAAAAGGAGAATAACATAGGCAACGTGGGAGTTGGGTATAGGATTGGGTGATTCAGCCTTTCAAGCCTGATTTGCCATTCATTAAGATTGTGGCTGAGCCAACTCCACTTTCCCATTTGTTACAATGCAATGCTCATTCACTGAGCAGAGGAGGAATCTGTAGAAAGATTTTGCGTTATTTACGCAGTGCCTTTCATGATTTCAGAATTACTATAGCCAATTAAGTATAGGCATTATTGCAACATCGCAAAAGGCAGTCAACAATTTGTGCACGGCAATATTCTACAAACTGCAATGTGATAATGAACAGACACCCCATTTCCTTCTTACGAAGTTAGTTGAGGGCTAAATATTCATACAATCATAGAACCCTACAGTGTACAAAGAGGCCCTTTGGCCCATCGAGCCTGCACCGACCATAATCCCACCTCAGGCTTTACCCCCATATCCCTCCACACTTACCCGCTAATCCCTCTAACCTATGCATCCCAGGACACTAAGGGGCAATTTATCATGGCCAATCAATCTAACCCGCACATCTTTGGACTGTGGGAGGAAACCGGAGCACCCGGAGGAAACCCACGCAGACATGAGGAGAATGTGTGCAAACTCCACACAGACAGTGACCCGAGAATTGAACCCAGGTCTCTGGAGCTGTGAAGCAGCAGTGTTAACCACTGTGCTACCGTGCCGCCCCATATTGGCCAGAATGCTGAAAGAACTCCCCTGCTCTTCCTCTAAATAGTGCTAAAGGATCTTTTACGTCAAGTTGTGAGGACAGATGGGGCTTTGGTTCAAATTTTCTGAAATAACTCCTTAGAGGCTCTTGTCCCATAACCAGATTCCCTTTATTATGAACTCAGTTCTGCTCCTTGAGTATTTCAGGTACAAAGGCAGAATCAGGAGTGCCAGCGGATCTAACATTCCTATATTTATAGGAAGGCAAGGCTCCCTGATTGGGCTGGCAATTTTGACCTCAATCAGGGAGCTCATACTCTAAGAGGCCAACCTCATGGATCTCGTTGAAGTCATTACAGTTTCATACAAAATAATCATAAAAATTTTGGTGGTTTTATTATTTTCTGCCAGCGTGCTTGTCTTTGCTGGAGATGTGCTCAAAGTGAATGCCCGAATCTTGATCAATATAAGTTGGGCCTGATTTTGAATCCAGTTGCATGGCAGTTGAGGAAAGCTCATGCAACTAACTTCACTCATCCATCTTAGAGAATGAAAGAAAGCATTCCCTGCTAATCTCGCTAATCATATTTTTTCCAAACTTTGGATTTGAACTTTCACATTTCTGACATTCCAAATGCAAATTTCAATTCAAAGTGTGAACTTGTTGTAATGATCCAGGGAGCCTCTGGAGCCTTTATTGTAGCTTAAAGAAATTAGCGTTCAGGATTGTCCAATGCGAGACCGAGCTGTCAGTTTATTTTCACATTAGGAAGCAACGTTTGGGAGTTTACTTCCGAACTAATAAAATTCATCGCACGTACAGGGAAATAAATAGATTCCATTATACGAGTGTGATTGTGTTTGCCACGAATGGAGTAGATAAACATCTAGAGTTACTCTTGTCCATAAAAACTGGGTTGTAGAAAGATAGATTACGTACTTATCTTTCAGTGATCAGCAATGTGCGTTGGTTACAATAGTAACAGCTCATCCAGAAAATCAGGGGATTATAGCCCTGAAATAACAAACCAGCTGTCCAGCCAACTGAGATAGCTGACTCCTGAGAACCGTATCCAGTCACATTCTTACATGAGTTTTAACATGTTTCATTGTCCTTATATTTCCACATCTGGTTGCTCTAATAAGTTAGTCCAGGCTAAACACTGATGTTAAATAATGATAGGCCAGGAGAGAATTAAGTTGCCTTATTTCATTGTGGTCCATGTTGGTTTGTCTCAGGGCTCAATTCCCCCCCATACTGACAATAAGTCCCATGGTGGGGCATAAGAATGCAGAGTGTTTCCTGTGGCAGAGACCAGCGGAAAATCACACAAAATCATCCAGCCCTAATCTCATTAATTATGCAACTGGGTGTTTTATGCCATATCCCTTGGTGGGGCAGGCCTGAAGGTGTGCTATCCTATCTGAATGCTACGTTGAAAACATCACTGACTCACCATTGAAGAAAGGCAGACCTCCTGGAAAAAGATGGATCTCCAGAAGCATTCTGAGGCCAGAAGATGGATCTACTGAGAAAGAACAGAACATAGGCCCCAACAGTGCAAAAACAGGCCCTTCGGCCCATCGAGTCTGCACCGACCACCATCCCACCCAGGCCATACCCCCATATCCCTACACATTTACCCACTAATCCCTCTAACCTACACATCTCAGGACACTAAGGGGCAATTTCTTAGCATGGCCAATCAACCTAACCCGCACATCTTTGGACTGTGGGAGGAAACTGGAGCACCTGGAGGAAACCCATGCAGACACGAGGAAAATGTGCAAACTCCACACAGACAGTGACCTGAACCGGGAATCGAACCCAGGTCCCTGGAGCTGCGAAGCAGCAGTGCTAACCACTGTGCTACTGTGCCTCCCTGTTAATGAAGAAGATGGATCTCTAGGAACATTCTGAGGCTGGAAGATGGAGTTCCCTCCAGGTCACTGAATCTAGAAAATCCACCTGTGGATGCTTCCACCACTCATTACTGTGGTCTTCCAGGATCCAGGATTGACAGTGGCCTCCACCCTGAACTCCAGGGGCAATACCAGGCATTGTTCAGATGACCACCAACATCTGCATGCCGCATTGTTCCAAATGTATTTCCCACTGGCACCATGGAGAACTGGGCATGGGTTGTCAGACCTTCATCTGTATTGCATTAGTGAGCTGCAAATGAGTTTCATTTTGGCCTCCAGCGGTTTTCAGATCTGCCATGATGAGTACCAATGGTACCAGATCCAGTTGGAAATTCACACTGCGTATCTCCTGCTGAATTCTTATCCCGCCAGCTATTGCACCTGTCCTCAGGGGCTTGGGTGAATTCTGCCCTTACTTTTAAGAATTTTAAACTATATCTTGTGCTACTGCCGCACCATGTCTGAATACAGGGCAACTTCTCTTGGAAGATAAATATTTTTAAGAAACATCAAGCTCAAGAAAAAATTTGAGGCTTGATTTGGGTCAACATCTATTTTGAAATATTACTGAGAAGGGAAACATGTTGCTGAAACTTCACTTTGCACTCATCTGGACAAGTGCAAGAATGCCAAATTTCAAATGATCACCACAATTTATCGTACAGGAGGCATGTTAATTTTGACCAAGACATTGTCATGGAGAAAGCAACAAAGAACTATAGGCTACCCGAACTTCCAGGTAATTTAAAAAAGATACAAGGCTACTTTTGTTTGTGGATAATGGTCCTCTGCATATGGATATATGCCATTTCTAGGAAGTGGAAATGAACCATATCATGAGTTTGACTGACTACCTTAAATTGTTTGTTAACATAACTATTAACACATTGGGTACAGTCTGTAATAAACAATCGAAGGAATATGTTATTTGGTTCAGTTAGGCAATAACTGGGACATAAGGCCTATGTGCCGGGCATCACATCGGGCACTTAAATTTATGCACGACATTGCTCAATTGAGTGGTAAAGCTTAGTGCAATTATGGCAGCATCCTGTTTGTGGAAAATAACACTTGCATGGCTTTTGCATAGTCGCAGCATGAAACGGCTTGCCTGAACTGTTGTGCAAATTTTTGCCTTTCCGATATAAAATAATTATATAAAGTATTATAAATATATAATATAAGATGGGGCAATTTTCAGGTCTGTAAGTGAGGCCCAATAGCCCTTTACAAGTTTCTGTGATACATAGCTAACAACGATCTGATTAGGGTGGCCATGGTCCAGCAAAACAATTCTCAGAAAAATGATGCAACTGATAAAAGAAAATCCTTTGAAACTTGAATCTAAATCCAGAACTGTTTCTTTTTAATTAAAACTCCAATGGGTTTAGTTTATTAAGTCTATATTTAGTGCACTGTTTCATGGCAAATTCTTGTTTTTTCATCATTGAATGAAGCCTCAGCCCCATTTTAAAATGATTGGGTTAGAGATGAGGTAATTAAACTTCATAAAGGGCACATTTGAACTTGTGCTAAATCTTAATTGTATTCTTTCTGTTCACTTCATGGCCTACGAATGGTATGCTTTGTATATTATCTCCATGACAATGTCTTGGTCAAAATTAACAATACTTTTCACTGTATAGTAATACATGTGACAATAATAAATCAAATCAAATCTCTACCTGTCCAATCATTGCCACACCTTCTGTACATATTTTATTACCCATATATCTTCTTTCATCTCCTCAATGTTACCTTTGCCATTGAAACATTTCCTATTCTCCACAGCATTTCATAGGTCATTTTATTTTTGTGTGACTGTGTTCTCCTGATCGACCATTCTGTTCTTTGTAAAATGCTGTTTATTTTCCAATCTTGAGGAAAGACTTGACTTAAAACATTGACTTGTGCTTACTTACGGATGCTGCCCAACCCGCAAAGGATTTCCCGCTTTTCCATTTTATAACAGTAACCTTCTTCCTTTGAAATGATTGAAGAGAATTTCTGGCTGTTTGCTGAATAATTGATTGCACAGTCAGCGAGTGTTTCACTAGCTGGACAATTTGATCTGAATTTTAATTTTAAACAGTATTGGTTAGTTGAGTAAATGTCGACCACATGGTCATCTATTTCATAACCTTTCTTCACTCTTAAGCAGGTCAAAAGGGTCAGGGCAAAGACAGTTTACAGGTTTAAGATAAAAACGTTTGAGCGACAAGGTGACCTAGGGCAGAATTTTCCAGCCCTTCCTGCTAATGAGATCCTCCAGTCCCGCTGAAAATGACACCCCTATGGCAGGTTGCCCATTGGCGGGATGGAATATCTTGCTGGTAACCAATGGCGAGTCACCTCCACCACTGGAAAACACATTGTGGGCAGGAGGGCAGAAGTCTACAACAAAAGAGTCTTCCAAAATTGTTGTAGTAGGTGGGGGGGCCCTCAGGGCAGGGTGTTACTGAAATCCAGACCTAATGCTATTGTTGCAAGCCTGTATAATCCCATAATATTCTTTTTAAAATTATGCATTATGAAATGGCCCCTAATTAGCAGAACTGCAAAAAAAGGACCTAGATATAAAAAAAACTCAGATAAAAATAAATTATCCTGTAACTTTAACATAGTTAAAAAGACAAAAGATCAGCTCACCAGTTAATTTCAGCATAATATATTTTTAATGGAATTACTTTAAATCGGAGTAGCTGCGTAATGAAATAAGCCAGAAATATTCAGAGGCACTGCTAAAGGTCAGCCCAGATTCAAGTGGAATATGAATCACAGTGACTACTTTCAGTTCTGCTTCATGAGAGATTGAATAAACTGGGATTGTTCTCCCTGGAAAGATGGAGGCTGAGGGGCGACCTGATAGAAGTATTATAAAATGATGAGGGGATAGATAAAGTGAACAGTTGGAAGTTGTTTCCCGGAATAGAAATGACAGTTACAAGTTCAAGATAAGAGGGGAAAGGTTCAGTGGAGATGCGTGGGAGAAGTTTTTGACACAGAGGGTGATGAGGGCCTGGAATGCATTGTCAAGTGAGGTGGGTTGAAACAGTTACATTAGTCACATTTAAGACTTATCTTGATAGGTGTACAAACAAATGGGGAATAGAGGGATACAAGCGGTTATATGATCGGCACAAGCTTGGAGGGCTGAAGGGCCTGTTCCTGTGTGGTGTACTGTTCTTTGTTCTCTGATAACTGAATGAGGACTGCCAACATCTTTCAGCTGCATGGGTGACGATACTGGTAATAAAACTTAACACCAACCATGGAGTTAACCCGTTCCGCTAACTGCTCCTGATATTTTCTTTTGTGGAAAGCATCAAAAAGATTTTATTGTTCAGCAAGGCATTTTGTACATATCAAGCTTCCAGGACCACTCCAGAAAGTGGGTTGAGCGTGTTTGATAGCTGAACTTGTGACAATCAGAGATGATGAGCTCACGTAGAAACATAGAAACCCTACAGTGCAGAAAGAGGCCATTTGGCCCATTGAGTCTGCACTGACAACAATACCAACCAGGCCCTATCCCTGTATCCCTACATTTTTACCCACTAATCCCTCTAAGCTATGCATACCAGGGCACTAAGGGGCAATTTAGCTTGGCCAATCCACCTAACCTGCATATCTTTGGACTGTGGGAGGAAACCAGAGCACCTGGAGGAAACCCACGCGGACACGGGGAGAATGTGCAAACTCTGCACAGACAGCGACCCGAGCCGGGAATTGAACCCAGGTCCCTGGAGCTGTGAAGCAACAGTGCTAACCACTGTGCTAGTGAGCCTCCCAAATATTTTGATAGTTGTTCTAATGACCTCTTTCTTCTGTCAGGCCATCTCAAGGAGGATTCTGGGCTAGGGGTATCTGATAATCTGTTCGTGGTGTTCCCTTTGAATGTCAGTTCTCTGGCCTCAACAGATTCAGTCCCTTGTCTTCCTTATAAAGCTATTTCTTATTTTCTTTCTCTCTGCGTAACAATTTTTCACTTGAAGTTAATTATCAGTGGAAGACATGCAAATAAAAATTATGAATTTGTGAGTTTGTACTGAGTATTAGCTGAGTCTTTGTTTCATGTACCATTACCATACACCTCAATCCCATTTAGGTTTGCAGAATGCAAGAGGAGAGTGGCCAATATAGGTATGCTAAAGGATACTATATAATTTAATACTGATATCTTTGTCTAATTATTCTGTATTTCATGGGTTCAATATCTGTGCAGTAATACCAGGCAGTTTTTCCCTTTACAGATCAAGGGTATCTCCAACTCAGTCCATCTCAATGACTTAGCTAGAGACAATTAGAAAACAAATATCTTCTGCATGTGTGTTCACTTGTTACAATCTCACCACCCAAAAAGCACCGCATACCTCCAGACACACAAACTGCACTTCCATGTCTTAGTCTGAATTATTTATATCTGTGCTTTGTTTTTGTTGTAAATATTGTGACAGCCACAAAGGACATGGGGGATTACTGATAGGTGTGCCTGTGTTATTTGTGGAGTAGAAACTCCCTTAATGAACAAGCAGAGGCTCGTTCATTGGGAAGTGAAGTTAAGACCTGTTGGACTAATCTGGATACAAATTTGTTTGCTGTAAGCTGTGGGTACGACTCTTCCTTTGCTTTCCAATAAAGCGTTTTTGGTGACAGGAAACTGGCCATGGCTGAATTATTACAGTAGTTATTTTCTTAAACACAGTCTTACACTAAGCACTAAAATATTGGACAACAATTTAAAATACTAATAGGAATCACTACAAGCATGAAGAGGCAACAAGCAGCACTACCTTCTTTCTCTCTATCAAATTTAATTTCTCACCAAATTCCCAAATTTTACTGGTTTTCTTCATGGTGCATTCCATATAGAGTTGTGCAACTATTCTCCCCCATTATGCCGGGAACACCAAGAATCATAAATCTGAGACAATGGAAAGAACAGGCAGTGAACTCTTCAGACAACAGGATAGAATTACAAATATAGACTGATTATTTAGAGATTAGATATATTCACACAAGTAATACTTAAAGCTCCAAAGATCAATAAGTTTATATAGCATTAAAAATGCATGATTAAGATGAAGGTTGAGATTCTCTGACCTTGTCCACGACTGGGATTTTCCAGTCCCGCTGCTGTGAATAAAGGATGGGATTCTCCTGTCCCACTGCAGTGAACGGAGATTTGGCTGAGCGCCAATTTTTCTGTCCTCTCTGACAGTGGTAACAGGATATGACGGCCAGAGGATCCTGCCCAAAGCTTTGGCTGAGTGTCAAATTCTCCATTCTCTTGGGCAGCAGTGGTGCGGTATCCAATATCAGAGAATTCTGGCTGAAATCTTGGAGTCAAGGTTATAATCAAGACAAGTTGACTTGCAGCATTGCTTGTAGCCTTCTTCAAAATGAAAAGCAAAGGATTAATAAAATAGACAGTGAAATTATTTAAGAATTGAGTGAGCCTGGCAACGGTTTCCCTCTCCACTGATGCTACCGTATCTACTGATAATTTTTAGTATTCTCTGTTTCGCTCTCAGGTTTCCAGTGTCCACAATATGCTGCTCTTGTACATCTTTCCTGGTGGTCCACCAGCCTTTGCCTCCATTAGCTGCTGAATGGTACATGCTGAAATACCTTTTAAAAGGTTGCTGCCCAATTTTGATGCAGTCCAATTATTTGCCATAATTTTATACAGGGTTTTCATCAATCGCAGCACTAATGGGATCTAATTGTGTTTACCCAGGAAATCCTCAGAATTATTCTGGAGTCTCCAAGAATTTTAGCTTAATCTCCAGGACACTGCTGTGAGCAGCATGGGAAAAATTTATTTGTGGTATTAAGAAAGTTTTCTTCATTTTAATTGATGTGACCATACTGTGCCTTTAAGAAATATATGTATATCATGTTTCGTGTTGAGAATGCATGTTTTGTATGTTTAGAATTCAGATCTGTTTTGCAATGTAACAATTTGTCTAGCAAAATCTTTAACTTTGTAGCTGGGTGCACGGGATGTGTCCTCATTTATGTTTGAATCATTGACAGCCACAAGTGAGGAGACTAAAGAATAGAGGGTGGCAAATGCTGTGCCTTTGTTTAAGAAGAGCTGCAGGGAAAAGCCTGGGAACTAGAAGCCGGTGAGCCTAATGTTTATTGTGGGTAATTTGTTAGAAGGTACTTTGGCAGACAGTATGTACAGGCATTTAGAGAGGCAAGGCCTGATTAAAGATCAGTCAGCTTTGTGAGTGGCAAATCATATGTCATGGATTTGATTGAATTTTTTGAAGGGATAATCAAGAAGGTAGATGAGTGCAGTGCAATCGACATTGTCTACATGGACTTTAGCAAGGCCTTTGACAAGGTACTCTTATCAAGGTGACAAGGGGCAACATGGTGGCACAGAGGTTAGCACTGCTGCCTCACAGCATCAGGGACCTGGGTTCAGTTCCTGGCTTGGGTCACTGTCCATGTGGAGCTTGCACGTTCTCCCCGTGCCTGCATGGGTTTCCTCCAGGTACTCCAGTGTCCTCCCACATTCCAAAGATGTGCGGGTTAGGTGAATTGGCCATGCTATATTATCTCTTAGTGTCGGGGGGGACTAGCTAGGGAAATGCGTGGAGTTATGGGGATCGGGTCTGGGTGGGATTGTGGTCAGTGCAGATTCGATGGGCTGAATGGTCTCCTTCTGCACTGTAGGGTTCTATGATTTTATACCTCATGGTAGGTTGTTACATAAGGTTAAGTCTCATGAGATCCAGGACTTGTTTCCATGCTGTAAACCTTTAGGACTCTATGACTCTGTTTGTTTTAAGCTAAGCTAATGCTTACTTGGGTCTCCCCACGGTGTTTCAGCGCAGAAGTTCAATTAAGTTGACTGGGTGGGGCAGAGTCATGTGCTTAATGGAGGAACTAAGCTTGCAGGGAAGAAGCACTGTTTCAGTTTCAGGCAAGTGAGCCTGTGTTTTACAAACTAATTTTAAAGGGGGGTTTAAGTCTATAAACGGAATATTGCTTGAATTGGAATTCATAGTGAGAGGTTGGCTGTTGAGAATTGTATCTTGTCTAATTTAAGTATCGTTCAATTGTTAAATGTTAAGCTAATTCATTTGTTTTAGCTAAACTATGTTGTTAAATAAAAGTTTGTTTTGATAAAAGCTTCCTAGCATGTCAGTAGAATCATACTTAGAGTGAAATAACACATCCTCACATTAATACCAAAATAGGAAATTGTTGGGGTCTAGTCTGACTTCATAACATACCCTGGGGTTTCTGGTCTGGTGCCCTAACATTAAAAACATCTAATTATTAATTATGAAAATATTGGAGGTTGGGTGAAATGGATGTTTGACAGGCTGGACCATTGCCAGTCATGTAATAAAACCTCCAGAACAATGAGCAAGCTTACTTTAGGTGACTGTCAGTCTTTACGTTGGTGTAATGCACCTGCAACCCACCATATTGAAATTTACCCTCTTTATGTTTGAAACATTTGCCAGAAATGGAATGAATATTCAATCCTTTGGAATCTTGCCCAAGTAACCTTGTGAAGATTTGTTATTACAGCAAGTCCCATCTGTAGACTCCTTTGAGACCAGTTGATTTGTTTTTCCTGAAGTCAGTTGAGTCAGAAAAAAGGAGCTTCCAATTAGGTGAGTATTTGAGTCTGATCTTGTTATGAGTTGTCGGGTTAAAACCAGCCAGATTCCTGTGAAATTTGCAGTTAGGTAGCCTGGTCGATTGTAATGGGAGAAGTTATTTGCCTGAGCACAGAGCTGGATATGTTTTTTTTCAGGTTCAGATATGTCCAATTATTTTGTGTCAATGCTTCAGCACGTCTAGGTTTACTGAGACCAGGACAAATACCTCAAGGCACTGGAGTGATGGATGGAATTTATATGTTTTATGTTGCAGGAGCTGATCCTGACTTAGTATTATTAAGAAAGCCAGTGAAAGATCACATACTTATTCATCCATAACTGGCCAGCTGGAATTTAAATTTTCTGCATTCAGAATCTAATATATTAACGATTTAATGCCGGTGTTAAACTTTTACTGCAACTAATTCATGATTTGAAGTTTAAGTTACATGGATTGACAGAATGTTTATCCTCCTGCTACACAAAGTCTAGGAGAATAGAGAAATGTTGTCAAACATAGCATTTGTAAGAGAACCCCTCCCCCACCCACCCCAAACACACATAGAATCATACAGTGCAGAGGAAGCCATTCAGCCTATCAAGTCTGCACCTATCACAATCCCACCCAGGCCCTATCCCCATCATCTTATGCATTTACCCTAACGAGTCTCCCTGACACTAAGGGGCAATTTAGCATGGCCAATCCACCTAATCTACACATCTTTGGACTGTGGAAAGAAACCAAAGCATCCGGAGGAAACCCGCACAGACATGGGAAAAACGTGCAGACGCCACAGAGACAGTGACCCAAGATGTGAATTGAACCCGGGTCTCTGGTACTGTGAGACAGCAGTGCTAACCACTGTGCTGCCCCAGGAAAGTGCAAGATTACCAAAGACTTTGTGCATATTATGTTCAACTCCACAGGATTACAACTTTAGGATGGAACCGTGGCACAGTGAAAGACATTCTGATTAGGTGCATTGGCCATGCTAATTTTTTCCTCAGTGTACCCAAACAGATGCTGGAGTGTGGAGACATTGGGATTTTCACAGTAACTTCACTGCACTGTTGATGTAAGACTGCTTGTGACAATAATAAATAAACTTTAAACCTTATGTTATGATATCTTGGACTATAGACGGGATTTTCCATCCTTTCCTGATGGTGGGATCTTCCAGTCCTGCCAAAGTTAACCATCCATGGTAGATTCCTTGGTGGTGGGACGGGCAGCCCACACAAAACGGTGTAGTCATTGATGAGATGGGAAGATCACATGAATGACTGATGGTGAACCACCTCCGCTGCCCAAAAACATGCCATGGGGTGGATTTGGAAAATCCCAGCCAGTGACTATCAATTTAGGTTAAAATCGAGGGGATCATGTGTCTTTCACATTTCAAAAAATTCTTAGCTCAATATAGCATTTACAAAAATGCATTTCACATGTTTGGCTCTTTTTAAGAGAAGAACTTTTCAATAGTCGAGAATGTTTTACCACATTTCAAAATGAATTATTGCGAATAAGAGCATTTATTACAACAGAACATTGAACCAATTGCACAGAGCGATTCACAATAAGTCCTGGGGAAAACAATATTTTTATTACACAAAGCAGATTGAACTGGATCAGTTCATTAATAATGACAGAATTCCTCTGTTAACTAAAAAAATTAAACAACAGTGACCTTTTTAGCTTACCAGCAGCAATAAATTAATAGTTATCTTCTTTTCAAGTGACTTTTATTACTGTTGAGTTGAACATTCATTTTCAATTTTTTTAATACTTAGTTACAAAAATATTAAGTTGCTTTTTATTAGTCTTAGTTAAAGTAAATGCTCTGTCAATACATGACTAAACAAATCAAGTATAAATACAGTAATCTGTAATGTATTACTATAATCAGATACAAATGTGCTTTATTTGACTATAAATCATCCTGACATTTTTTCATTATTTCTGGTGGAAGTACGTGGAAAGTCTGATACTCTTTGGGCAGTGAGTCTGGTTGATCCTGAACAGATTGTATCCATTCCAACTCCTACACTTTAGCTCTCACCCTTCCTCTCCCTCTCAAAGGCAAAATAGGGTTCCCCTTATCCTCACTCCCATCCCATCAGCCTCTCCATACAATAGATCATCCTCAGCCATGTCCACCACCTCCAGCATGATAACACCATCAAACTTCATCTGTGTTGAGTTTGCACATTATCCCCATGTCTATATGGGTTTCCTTCAGGTGCTTCGGTATCTTCCCACAGTCCAAAGATGTGTAGATTGGGTGGTTTGGCCATGCTAAATTGCCCCTTAGCTTCCAAAGATGTGTGGGTTAGGTGGATTAGCTGTGCTACATGTGCAGGGTTATGGAGATAGGGTGGGAGGCTGGGCCTGAGTAAGATGCTCTTCAGAGAGTCGGTGCAGACTTGATGGGTCAAATGGCCCATTAAATGGATTTTATGGCTGTATGGGTTCTAAGTCTTCCCCTCCTCACCTCCATTCAGCATTCTGAAGGGATCATTCCCCCTACGTCCTGCCCCCTTCTCGCAACACTATTTCATATGAGCATAAGATTTGCAACGTCTGTCCTTTTACCTCTTCTCTCCTCATCACGTGGGCCACAAACACTCCCTCCTGGTGAAACAGTGATTTACTCCTTTTAACTTAATTGTATTTTGTTGTTCAAAATGTGATCTGCTCTGCAGTGAGGAGAGTGAGTGTAGATTGGGTGGCCATTTTGAGGAATAGCCTGTTCAACAATCACCCAGGGGGGTAGCAGCATTTGAGTAGAACCTGCCTGAACCCATGGGAATTCCAGTCCATTTTCTGCCCCAAACTGTATTTGGTGGAGGTTAGGCAAATGTTCTGCCAGTTCCCCTTCCATCCACGCAAGACTTGGTGGGTGTGTTTGAATGAGGGGGGTTAGCAGAGTGGGATGGGGAGTATTTCTGGGCTGCCCTACATATTCCTCTAAGTCTACCCACCCATATCAGCTCAGACCAGGCTCTTATTGGGCCTGAAGAGATTCCTCTGACCAAGCAAGGGAAAATTTGACTGTCTTGTCAAATTGACTGTCTTCAAGTAGATGCCTATTTATCTTCTTCAGCATTATAAAAACTAGTTAGTGACTTTCCTTGCTTCTTTCTGGTCTTCAGTATCCTCATAAGTGCTACAAGTGCAGCAGACAAATGGCAATGCCATACCTCTCTAGGCTGTTCACCTCAACTTTCAAAATAACTCTCTTCCCCTGCAATTTGGGATGAAGTTCCCATTCTGCCCAATACACACCCAGGAGTTTTTCTACACTTTTGTTATTAGAGCATGGAACCAGGAGTTTTAGACTCCTCAGGTGCTTTGCAAAAAGGCCATTCAGTCCATCAGACACACTTAATTCAGAGTCCATGGGTAGGATTTTCCCTGAGGGTTTGGAATCCTGGACATAGCTAGATAATTGTGTGCAGTTTTGGTCTCCTTATCTGGGGAAGGATGTTCTTGCCTGAGAGGGAGTGCAGAAAGGTTTACCGGACTCATTCCTGGGATGGCAGGACTGACGGTTGAGGATAAATTGGGTGGAATGTTATGGTCTCGCTCATCCTGAAACAATAAAATCCTGCCTGAGGTCAATGGATCTTTCCATTCTAACCCCCTTTTTGATTCGTGGGATGGGTGGGCCATTGAGTCCGTTAGAATTTCTTGGTTTCTATGAACTCCAATGAATACAATCCTAACAGGACTAAACAGGGTAGATACAAAAAGGATGCTCCCGTTGGTGGGGTGTTCAGAACCAGGAGGCACAGTCTGGGGATACGGGGTAGATGGTTTAGGACAGAGATGAGGAGAAATTTCTTCATCCAGAAAGTGGTAAGCCTGTGGAATTCACTACCACAAAGTAGTTGAGGCAACAATTTTGCATGTTTTGAAGAAGCAGCATCATCTCCTTCAAGGGGCTGAGGAGATGTAATTGTGATGCCTCCTGCTGGATCACTGCTGGCATGTCATGTTATCTGCAACCTTAGGCAGGATGTTATGGATGGCAGAGCTTGGAAAGCAGTTTATTTGTCCACATTCCAACACTCTGTTGACCCTGTCTCAATAGCTGTCACAAGGGCCTGTTGATCTCTATTGATTTGGTCGGAACATGCCTACCTGGTTAACTATACCAAGGAATCTTTAAAGCTCAGTTATGTTCCGGGGGTTGTGGAAACTCTCTGATCATTGCCTTTTTTTGTGATTCCAGTGGCTTGTACAATGTGACCTAGAAATTAGATCATAGGTTTGGCAGACTCACATTTTTCATTCAGTGTTACGTCTGCATCCTGTTAGACTCTCAGGGCTGCTCTGACTCTCTCATGTGCAGCCATGTGTAAGTATATCATTCATTTGGGATATTACTCATGCCATGTCTTCTGGACTGTGAAATATTGTTTTCTGGAAAATCTCTGGAGCAGATGCTATGTCAAAGGGCAATCTATTGAAACATTAACATGCAAAAGACGTTATCAATGTGGTCAGCAATCTGGATTCTTTATCCTGAGGCACCTGCCAACATCCACCTTTCACATCTAATTTTGTAAATAAAGTATTCATGGTTAGTTTGACGAGGCTGTCACCCATTGAAGTCATCGAGTGTATCTCACATTCGACTTGTTCAGTTGAATTAAATCCATGCAGATTCTTATCAAACCATTTGGTTTTGGGACTGTAACCATTCCTGAACATTATTTTGGTGGCATGGCAACCAGTGAAATAACCCTTGCTAGTGCATCTTTTCAATTTCACTTCGTGCAAGGGTGCGTAAGGAACTTTCCTGAGTGTATAGAGCCAAATATCATCAGCTCGTAGGACTATATGATATTCAATCTTTAAATTCTTTGGGCCTATAAACAATTTTGCAAATTGATTCTGAAATGTACTATTGGAGTTCTCATCAGCAACTTCATCCACTTTATATATTAATTTCAGTTTTGGATATGACTTTCTGCTTATGAGGGAGCACCCTTGATTTTGAATGGCACAGAGAGGTTTGAGGATTTTTCAGTCTTCATATTTCAGCTTTGCCACGAATTGGTCTTACACTTTTAAAGTAGTCGCGTCCAGGCCTTGTAACTTGATAGACATGGTTTGAAATGTAATCTGCTCGAGCCATTTTACTTCACCTGATGAAACAGAAATCTCTGCTCCTGTGCCCAGTCTAATCTCTATGGGGTATCCATCAGTTTGAGTTTTATACTACAGTACTTGTTTTCAGCATCAATTGGGAACGTCACCACCTGGAAGCCACATGCCAACCTGAGTTAGAAATATATCACTATTCCTTCACTGTCACTGAGCCAAGATCCTGGAATCCCCTCCTTAACAGCACTGTGGGTGTACCTACACCACATGGGCTGCAGTGGTTCAAGGAAGCAGCTCACCATCACTTTCTCAGGGGCATTTAGGGCAATAAACGCTGACCTAGCCAGCAATGTCCACTTTCCATGAACGAATTGCAAAAATACTTGTCTCAGGAAGGTAAGTTCCTTCGTTTGTGGCTCTTCTACTTCTTGTATGTGACACTTTTTGTTTTGAAATTTTTTTATGGGTTGCCAGAATTTTCGCGTGACCAATTTGAAGTCCTAGGGCAGCACGGTAGCACAGTGGTTAGCACTGCTGCTTCATAGCTCCAGGGTCCTGGGTTCAATTCCTGGCTCGGGTCACTGTCTGTGTGGAGTTTGCACATTCTCCTCGTGTCTGCGTGGGTTTCCTCCGGGTGCTCTGGTTTCCCCCCACAGTCCAAAGATGTGTGGGTTAGGTTGATTGGCCATGCTGAGAAATTGCCCCTTAGTGTCCAGGGATGCATAGGTTAGAGAGATTAGTGGGTATAATATGTAGGGATATGGGGGTAGGGCCTGGATGGGATTGTGTTTGGTGCAGACTTGATGGGCCATAGGGCCTCTTTCTGCACTGTAGGGTTCTAAGTGGTCTATTTTCTGCCGTTTTGTAACTGTGCTCCTTACTGCTGAACATTCTTTTCGCTTGTGCGTTTTGTACTCATCACACAAAAAAATTTCAAAAATGCCTGTTGCTGTATTCCCCTATATTGGCAGGTCTAGGCTTTAAAGTGCTTCCTTCTTGTGAACTACAAATTGAATAGTGTCACCAGACCTTCACCATGGGACCTTTCCTTCCAAGTGAACAATTGTCTGATTCTGTTTCCAGATGTCTGTTTACCTCATAATCTGCACTGTTTACACTGGTGATAAATCCTCTCTTGTCTATAAGACATCGGATAGTACTTGATCCATAACCCCAACTATGATTCAAATCATAGAATCCCTACAGTCCAGGAGGAGGCCATTTGGCCCATCGAGACTGTGTACCGACCACATTCCACCTGGGACCTACTCTGGTGACCCCATACATTTACCCTCCTAATCCCTCTGACACTAGGGTCAATTTAGCATGGTTAGTCTGCACATTTGGTTGTAAATCAGTTCATCCTTTAAGATTCCATAATCACACTTCCCTGCCAGTATGCAGAGATGATTGATGAACAAATCCATGCTTTCATCTGCTCTTTGCTTTCTTTCATTAGATTTAGCCCTCCTCATTACTCCATTCTGATGGATACTGAAATGCTTGCAGGACTTCTTCATAAAATGTTAACATCTCATCAGTCCCCAATCATATTGTCTGCAATAGATCCTATTGCATGAAGTAGTGCACTGACACGGGCTTATGTTTTTTTTGTGTAATTCTAAATCTTTTTCTCCATTTGATTCAGTTCTGGATTTGTTGCAATCTGAAATGTGTCTGGAAGTGGTAGTGTGAATTCGGTTTTACTGCTGAGCCCTGGAATTGTTCCTGCTTCTGTACTGCATCAGGTCTGGTCACTGCTAGCTGGTCTCTGGGTTTGTGTCTCAGCTTATGTGCGTTCCTCCTGCAATGTTCTCGGTGAGTCATTTTTTGTCCTTTCTTCAAGGATCTCTTTTCTTCCCAACCCTTCATCTTCTTTTTAAAGTTTTCTGGGTTATTTTTCCCACTGCCACCTTGTTTCGTGTGTGGTCTAAGACAGCAGTTTGGGGGATTACCTATAATCCCAATGTGTAGTGCTGGAGCCTTTTTGTCAAGACAATTACTCTTTATTTACAGCAAATATTTACATATTTGAACCTCTATATTAGGTTGTAGCATCTTCTCCTTCAAGATCTCTCTTTCTTCTCAGTCACAAGATCTTGCATCATTATTACATCAACATCATGTATCCTTCTGATGTTAACTATTTACTCTGTAAAAAGACATTTAAAAAGGTTACCAATTGCTCACTTAAGAGCCTCAATTTTGGCAAGGCTAGGCGGGCCTACCAGTAAATCTTTCCCATTCGCTGGAAAATTGCAGACAGGTTGGGTGAGCAAGAGGGTAGTGGGAATTTCTGTGAACAGGTAGAGTATCGGTGAATGTGCTGAAATGTGTGTGAGCGATGGGCCTAACATAGCTGAATAGTTGCAGTATGTGGACGCTGTGAAATGTGGTTGTGAGGCTGGCAACAAATATAAATATATACTGTATGCAGTTTTGGTCACCACATTTGCGGGAGGATATATTGGCCTTGGAGGGAGTGCAGAGAAGGTTCACTAGGCTGATACCGGAGATAAGGGTGTTAGCCTATGAGGAGAGATTAAATAGACTGGGCCTGTGCGCGTTGGAGTTTAGAAGGCTGAGGGGGGATCTTATAGAGACATATAAGATAATGAAGGGGATAGATAGGGTAGACGTAGAGAGATTCTTCCCACTTAGAAAGGACTAGAGGACACAGCCTCAAAATAAGGGGGGCGCAGTTTAGATCGGAGTTGAGGAGGAACTTCTTCACTCAAAGGGTGGTGAGTCTCTGGAATTCTCTGCCCATTGAAGTGGTGGAGGCTACCTCGCTGAATACATTTAAGTCACAGGTAGATAGGTTTCTGATAGACAAGGGAATTAAGGGTTATGGGGAGAAAGTGGGAAAATGGAACTGATCCACTTCAGATCAGCCATGGTCTTGAATGGCGGGGCAGGCTCGAAGGGCTAGATGGCCTACTCCTGCTCCTATTTCTTATGTTCTTACAAATGTGAAGGTGAGGTCCATTATCTGAATGTTAGATATGAGTCCTCATTGCTGGAGCATGCTGATGGATAATTGATGGCGTTGTGGTCTAATGAGCAGTGTTTGAGTTTGAAGATTGAAAATGATATTTGGAAATAAATTAATTGATCTTGAATACTCTAGAGAGGTCACTAAACATTTTGAAGGTATTTTTCTTGGAGCCATATTCCTTGTGGAACAGGTTGCAAATTGACGAGAGAGGATGGGTTCGTTTCTGAGTGAGATCACCCTCCTCTAATAAGCCAGTGAGGATCCATCCATACAACATCTGGATCTGCTCACCATTGTGCATACACTGTTACCATGTGTGTATACCAGCAGTGGTTGAGTGAGAGGGATATGGGGCATCTCAACCTCCCTCGAGGTGCCCCTTGTTGGGACCATTGGGTACCCACAGGGGGAAAGAAAGCTAATCAGGCACCTCAGAGATAAGAACATAAGAACATAAGAACATAAGAAATAGGAGCAGGAGTAGGCCATCCAGCCCTTCGAGCCTGCCCCGCCATTCAACAAGATCATGGCTGATCTGTTGTGGCTCAGTTCCACTTTCCCGCCCTCTCCCCATAACCCTTAATCCCCTCTCTTATCAAGAACCCATCAACCCGCTTCTTAAAAATATTTAGCGAGGCAGCCTCCACCACTTCAACGGGCAGAGAATTCCAGAGATTCACCACCCTTTGAGTGAAGAAGTTCCTCCTCAACTCCGTTCTAAACCGCCTCCCCTTTATCTTGAGGCTGTGCCCCCTAGTCCTACTGTCTTTTTTGAGCGGGAAGAGTCTCTCCACCTCTATCCTATCCATCCCATTCATCATCTTATACGTCTCAATGAGATCTCCCCTCATTCTTCTAAACTCTAACGAGTACAAGCCTAGTTTATTCAGCCTCTCCTCATAGCTCAATCCCCTCAACTCCGGTATCAGCCTAGTAAACCTCCTCTGCACTCCCTCCAGGGCCAAAATATCCTTGCGCAGGTGCGGCGCCCAAAACTGCACACAGTACTCCAGCTGCGGCCTCACCAATGCCCTATACAGCTGCAGCAAGACCTCCCTACTTTTATATTCAATCCCCCTCGCTATGAAGGCCAGCATCCCATTCGCCTTCCTGACCACCTGCTGCACCTGCAAGCTGGGTTTTTGCGACTCATGCACAAGGACCCCGAGGTCCCTCTGCACCGTCGCCTGCTGCAGTTTTTCGCCACGTAAGTAATAGTCCTTCCTACCATTCTTCCTACCAAAGTGGACCACCTCACACTTGCCAACATTAAATTCCATTTGCCATTTCCTGGCCCATTCGCCCAGCCTATCTAGATCCTTCTGCAGACTCTCCACACCCTCCGCACAATTTGCCTTTCCCCCAATCTTGGTGTCATCAGCAAATTTCGACACCCTGCACTCGGTTCCCTCCTCCAGATCATCTATATAAATGGTAAATAGCTGAGGCCCCAGCACCGACCCCTGGGGCACCCCACTAGTCACCAACCGCCAATCCGAATAGCACCCATTGACTCCCACTCTCTGCCTCCTATTTGACAACCAATCCTCTATCCACGCTAACACCCTACCCCCAACTCCATGTCCCCTGACCTTCTGCAATAACCTCTTGTGAGGTACCTTGTCAAACGCCTTCTGAAAATCCAGAAAGACCACATCCACCGGCTCTCCTCTATCCACTGCCCTAGACACATCCTCATAGAACTCCAGTAAATTTGTCAGACACGACTTCCCTTTAATGAAACCGTGTTGCGTCTGCTCTATCAAGCAATTCCCTTCAAGATGCCTGCAATTTCCTCCTTAATGACGGATTCTAACATTTTACCTACCACAGACGTTAAACTAACCGGCCTATAATGCCAACAAAGACACTCCAAGGATGCTCTGTAGTTCCAACTCCCCTCTACCAGTGATCCCATCAATTCCAACTGGTTTGGCCAAGGAGAATACACTTGCCCCAGTGCAGGAGACCCTTACTATACTGAGGACCTAAAGGCATGTGTTCATCTTGACGAAGCTGTCTCCTTATCTGTGAGGATATTACTTTATTCCTGACCAGCTGCTTAGTGAATCTCTATGTGATGCTTGTATAAAGACATTGCACTCAACTCAATATGGAGCTCATTGCATGACAACGCACTTTTTGACTGAGGATATATAAAAAGGATTGACATTTGCGAGCTGGATAATATTGAGAACTGCAATGCTATGAAAACGATGCTTTTGCACATCTCTTAAGTCCTCAGCAGAATCTATGAAGAGAAAGAATTTGTCTTGATTTGTCTGTCAATATTGACCGGGCCATATTTCTCCCTAATGCAAAAGTCACCCCGGACAGAGGTTTGGCAGGCTTGCAATGATTGCAAGATCCTGAATGTTTGTAATTAATCAAAGCATTTTTTCTGGTGAGGCACTGTCTGTGAGGACAATTCCAACAAACCTCGTGGCTTGATTTGATTTGATTTGATTTGATTTATTATTGTTACATGTATTAACATACAGTGAAAAATATTGTTTCTTGCGCGCTATGCAGACAAAGCATACCGTTCATAGAGAAGGAAATGACAGAGCGAAAAATGTAGTGTTATAGTCATAGCTAGGGTGTAGAGAAAGATCAACTTAATGCAAACTAAATCCGTTCAAAAGTCTGACAGCAGCAGGGAAGAAGCTGTTCTTGAGTCGGTTGGTACATGACCTCAGACTTTTTCCTGATGGAAGAAAGTGGAAGAGAGTATGGGGTGTGTGGGGTCCTTAATTAGGCTGGCTGCTTTGCCAAGGCAATGGGAAATGCAGACAGAGTGAACTGTAACTCGACATCACATAACAAAGCCTCCCATCCACTTACTATGCCCTGATGTATGATTAGAGGCAGTAATAAGATGATGCTTGTGCATTACTCTTAATGAGAGATGATTGGTGTGTCAGAGTTTTCCAGATGTTGTTCCCTCTTGAGATGGTCAAATACAAACTATTAAAGAATGGTTTTCTTTGTATTTTTGTTTGGCCCATCTTACAAAACTGATGTCATATGTGTTATCCTCTCAAATCCTGTCCCCATTTCACCCCTTCTCTACTGTGTTACCCTCCCAAGTCATAGAATCATCACAGAGTTCCTACAGTGCAAAAGAGGCCATTCAGCCCATCGAGTCTGCGCTGACACTCTGACAGAGCATTTTACCTAGACCCTCTCCCCCATCCTATCCCCCTAACACACCTTATCTATGGCCACTCCATCTAACCTAAGGAGCAATTCGCCATGGCCAATCCACCTAACCTGCATACCCTTGGACTCTGGGAAGAAACCAGAACATCTGGAGGAAATCCACACAGACATATGGAGAATGTGCAAACTCCACATAGTCACCCAAGGCCGGAATTGAACCTGAAGCACCTGGAGGAAACCCACACAGACATGGGGAGAACATGCAAACTCCACACAGCCAGCCACCCAAGGCCGGAATTGAATGCTGATCCCTGGAGCTGTGAGGCAGCAGTGCTAACCACTGTGCCACCGTGCCGCCCTGTCTCCATCTCGCCCTTCCTTTGTTATGTTACCCTCCCAAATTCTGTCTCCATCTCATTTTCCCCTTTTGTGTATTCCCACGCCCAGTACTGCCTCTGTTCCATTGCTTCCCACTGGGTGTGCCAGCTGCGCCCATTCTTGGCGCAGCTCGTACTACAAAAGAAAGACAAAAGGAGCATCTACTGGCTTCCAAGTTGGGAATGAACAGAAGCTTTCACAGTGCAGGCCACTTAGAATCCCTACAGTATAGAAGGAGGCCATTCGGCCCATCAAGTCTGCACTGACCAAATGCCACCCAGGCCCTATTCCGTAACCTCACATATTTACCCTGTTACTCTCCTGACACGAGGGTCAACTTAACATGGCCAATCAACTGAACCGGCACATCTTTGGACTGTGGGAGAAAACTGGAGTACGCGGATGAAACCCATGCTTATATACAATCATAAAATTGACCATTCTAATTAATTGCTGCTGGGACACTTAACTTGGAGGGGGATCCTAATTCTGTCAAGTTTGGCTTTTAATGAGCACTTGTGGGATGCAAATATATGCAAATGTGGTAACAAACTATCTCAGTGGGAAACTTGACTCATCCTGAAACAGCCATCAAGGTCAGCAGAACAAAATTCCTGACTTATGTTCTGCCAGTGGGAAACTGGCCATTTCATTCACACTAGTTGAATGCCTCCCCACATCTCCCCTATGCCACCCACCACGATTCCCACCACTTTGGAGGGAGTGGAAGATTCTGCCTCAAACCGCACACCATGCTGACTTGGAACTATGTCACTGTTCCTTCACTGTTGCAGGATCAAAATCCTTACCTAACAGCATTGTGGGTGTACCTAGACCAACTGTACTTCAGGGGCGTAAGAAAATAGGAGGAGATGTTGGTGTAGTGGTAATGTTACTAAGTTTTACGTTTATTTATTAGTGTTACAAGTAGGCTTAAATTAACACAGCAATGAAGGTCCTGTGAAAATACCCCAGTCGCCACACTTCAACATCTGTTTGCATGCACTGTGGGAGAATTTAGCATGGCCGTGCACCTAACCAGCATGTCTTTGGACTGTGGGAGGGAATGGGGCCACCCAGAGGAAGCTCACATAGAGCTGGGGAGAAAAATGTAGACTCCACACAGACAGTGACCCAAGCCAGGAATCAAACCCAGGTTGCTGGTACTGTGAGGCAGCAGTGCTAACCACTGTGTCACTGTGCTGCCCAGTAGATCAGAGGCCAGACTGATATTCTGGGGTTGTGGGTTTATACCCATCCAATTGTTAAACAAAAATATTGGGTATTGAAAGGTAGTTTCAATTTTTGATTTGATTTGATTCACTATTGTCACATGTATTAACATTCAATGAAAAGTATTGTTTTTGAGCACTATACAGACAAAACATACCGTTCACAGAGAAGGTAACAAGACAGTGCAGAATGTAGTGTTACAGTCATAGCTAGGGTGTAGAGAAAGATCAACTTGATGCAAGCTAAGTCCATTCAAATGTCTGACAGTAGCAAGGAAGAAGCTGTTCTTCTGTCTGTTGATACGTGACCTCAGACTTTTGTATCCTTTTTCTGAAGGAAGATGGTGGAAAAGAGAATGTCCAGTGCCTTGGCTGCTTTGCCAAGGCAGTGGGAAGTGTAGACAGAATCAATGGAAGTGTAGACAGAATCTATTTTCTTGAAGCAGATAAGGACCTCAGATTGTTGTAACGAGAGATTGAGGATGTCTGTGAATACCCCCGCCAGCTGATCGTGCAGGATCTGAATGCACATCCAGGTACCCCATCTGGGCCAGTTGCTTGCCATAAGTTGACCATCAAGAAGGCTGCTCTGACATCTGCAGTGGTGACCCCAGATACAGACTCATCCAGGGCTTCCAGGGTGGAGGGCATGCTCTTGCTGACCTCTTGCTCAAAACAGGCATAGAATGCATTGAGTTCATCAGGGAGGGGTGCATTGGAGCTGGCGATTTTAAATGCCTTCATCTTGTAGCCTGTTATGTCTTGCAGACCTTGCCATAGTTGGCGGTGATTGGTGTGGCTAGCCTGGGACTGTAGCTTGATCCGGTATTGTCTTTTAGCATCTTTGATGGATCTCCTTAGGTCGTACCTAGCTTTCTTGTATAGGTCAGTGTTGCCTGACTTGAACGCCTCAAACCTGGACTTCAGCAAGCAGTGGATATTTCTGTTCATCCATGGTTTCCAGTTGGGGAATACAGGGATTTGCTTCTTTGGCACAGTCTTCTGCCTACTTACTAATGAAGTCAGTTACTGTTATGGTGCACTTGTTCAGGCTGGTCATAGAGTTTTTAAATACTGACCAGTTCACTGAGTCCTAGCAACCTTATAGGAGATCATCCGATTCCTCAGATTACATGACTTTCTTTGATGGATTCTCCTGCTTCAGTTTTTTGCTTGTAAACCGGGAGCAGGAGCACAGCCTTGAGGTCCGATTTGCCAAAGTGTGGGCAGGCGATAGAGTGGTAGGCATGTTTGATATTTGTGTAGCAGTCATCTAGGATGTTTGGGCCTCTGGTGGAGCAGGAGACTTGTAGGTGGTAATTTGGTATTACGCTCTTGAGTTTGGTCTGATTGAAGTCCCACAATGAACAAAGCCTCGGGAGGTTTCATCTCAAGTCTCTTTGTAGTGGTATATTTCGTCTAGCGTGATCTTCACATCTGCATGGGGTGGGATGTAAACTACCATCAGGATAACAGAGGTTTAGGAGGGGCAGCATTTTAGCATCAGATATTCTAGGTCTGGGGAGCAGAAAGTTCAGTAAGAAGTCCCACAACACCAGGTTAAAGTCCAACAGGTTTATTTGATAGTAAACACCACTAGCTTTCGGAACGCTGTTCCTTCATCATCTGACGTTTAGTGGCGTTTACTTTCAAATAAACCTGTTGGACTTTAACCTGGTGTTGTGAGACTTCTTACTGTGTTTACTCCAGTCCAACGCCGGCATCTCCACATCATGAGCAGTAAGTTGCTAGTGTTGCTATGTCTAGGCACCATGACGTGACTAGGAAGCAGACCCCACTTCCCCTAACCTTTTGGTGACCATGAAGCTATCATTGATTCATAAAATCCCATCTACTTCACTAATGTCCTTTAGGGAAGGAAATCTGCCATCCTTGCCTGGCCTGGCCTACGTATGACTCCAGTTCCACAGCAATCTGGTTGACTCTTAATTGCCTCCGAATTACCTGTGCAAGCTCCTCAACTCAAGGTCAGTTAGGGATGCGAAACAAGCGCTGGTGTTTCCAGCAATGTCTGCATCCCATCATAAAATGATTTTTTAAAGAATGTACATAACCATCACCTTCTTAATAGCAGCTAGGAATGGTCAACAAATGCTTTGCTCAGATTCCTTGGAAGTAATAAATCAAAGGATCATCAACTGGTATTTAGTTAATTTAGGCATTGATAACAGTTATTTTGGCCACAATTGCGAATAGAGTCAAAATCTGGTTTATAACAACAGATTAATCTCTACCATTTATTGCTAAATTCATACTGTGTTTTGGCCTGTGTTAAACAGTTGTACAAGAATAGGAACACCCAGGGGATTGTAACACATGAGTGTAAGAGATCAGACCATTAAATTTGAACAAATTTACTTTGTCAATTCTTTAAAATTTAAATAAGCGTTAAGATCATTAGACAAATGTAGTTTTCCTGTACTGTACCAAAACTGGTGAACATATCAATGTTTTCAGTGGACAGGAATTAAAAGTGTAACTTTCATCTCTATTTTCCCTATTCAGAAAATAGTATCTCAATATAATCTGGATGTGGTTAACATTCTGTGCAATTTAGTAACAATTTGGAAAAACAATCCCTGATCGAATGCACTCTACTGAAATATGTTTGCAATTAAAGACGGGACGTTTATTTACATGTTAACTCTTATTATACATCTCAGCAAGTAACAAGGGCTTGAAGATCAACCCTCAAGGCTTGATCATTCAACACTAGGTGTATGCCATAATCACATGGAAGAGTTGGGATCGTTATCTGATCAGAGGAAAGTGTGACAATTGGAAACAGAACAGCTGATTTTCACCAATAAAATTCAATACAGTGGTATTAAAAATAAATGATGTTGTTATGACGTCTTACTGCATCCCTTTGGATAGCTCAAAGCATTTCACGTCCATTGAATGAAAATGCAGGGCACGATCTTACTGACTGCTACAGCAAGCATGGAGAACTTAGCACTCAGCCAAATCTCTGTTCACTCACTGCCACTTCCAGAAACTCCCACCAGCATGAACAGCCGGAAAGTTCCACTCCTTGTCATTGTTGTTATGTGGTAAATACCGCTGTCAATTTTCATGCTGCAAGACCCCACATACAACTTCTATTTTTCTGGCGTTGCTAATGGCTATGGAAGGAATTTTAAGTGGAATATCAGGAGAATTCCTGCTCTGCTTCGTATGGAACCAAAATGCTTTTTTTGCGGCATTGCACTGAACTGTTAGCCTAGATTACATGTTCAAGGCTGGGGTGTGGCTTCAACCCACATCCTTCTGACTCATAAGCAGTGGTTCTATCAACTAAGGCAATTTGACAATAATCCTATTCATTCATTCCATTCCTGGCCTTGTTCCTTTCCTCCTTACTTGGCTGGGAACATCTCCCTTCCAATATAGCAAGATCCAACATTTCCACTTACACTGGCTCTCCGCCCTAACCAGATGGCTCCCCATGTTCCTCATCCTATTGAGCAAATGCTGTTCTTTTTTGCAGATCAGAACTGTGGGATAAGAGATAGAGTAACACTGGAATAAAAGGTTTTGCATTCACAATGTAAATGCTCTGTCTGTCAGTGTAATTTCCACCAAATTTATCAAACATTACTGCTCATGAATTAGAAGGATTTGGGTTGAAGTTACATCTCAAGCCTTGAACATCGAATCTTGGCCAACGGTTCAGCGCAATATTGAAAAAGTAAGTCTCTTTTGTTCTATACAAAGCAGAGCAGGAATTCTCCTGGCATTCCACCTAAAATTCTTTCCACAGCAATTATCATAAATGAGAACATCAATGGAGATTCACCACCCTTTCCCTGCCTCCCCATCCGTTCAAATTTGCTCCCCTACATATAGTACTGCAATTTGTTCCAAGCATTCTGTCCATGTACTTGGCATAATTTGGCTTATCCATTCAGGGGAGCTCCAGAAAGATTCTTTGAACTAGATTTGCCACTGTTTTGTAACCATTTTGTGACTATAGGTAGGTCTTAATAAACAGTGTTGTGTTGGGATTAAAATAGCAAGAGTACCTTTGTCAGTTGAGAAACTGCAGGAATATACCTCCTCTTCATTCTGTATTGAACACAAAAGCAATATTAGCTGTCGACTTTAAGTAACTTTGAGCTCATTGTAATAAGAAAGATGTCACAAAAAATTCTATGAAAAGATTCATTTAAATGGAATGGCTATGCAAGGCAATCTGTTTACTATTGATTCACATCAATCCAAATTGCTTTTGCAACCTTATTGTGGTTTTAAGCCACCTTCTATATAGTAGCAGGCAGATACAGATTGTAACTGAATTGTTGATAATAAAGTGCTTATCAAAACAGGATTCATTCCTGGGGGAGTAAAATTTCAAAGCTCATGCATTCAAATCCTGAAGTCATAATAGAGCATGTGCGCTGCATGGACTCCTCCATTGCCTGCCCTTTGCTCCACAATGCCTCAGGGATCTCCGACAATTGGGAACTTATCAACTTCTGTTGCTCCAAAATGACCTTTCTGCGCATGACACTCAAGGCCCAGCATCTTCACCCTGTGGCTGTGTCTGTCCTCCATCCCCTGAAGGGAACTGGGCACAGATGACCCTGCCTCACTCTTCTCGTCCTGTTCACTGATGAGATGGTGCTAATCTAGATTGTGGCCATACTGAGACAAGCGTGTCTGCATTGGTGGACAGTACGGGGGTTTGACATGATGTTACTGGCTCAGTGGATCCTCCCCATGACTGAGGAGGCTGGTGACATTTGTGCTGCCACTCTTAATACAGTCCAAGCTCCAGTCCCAGTAAGACAGACAAGAAGAAGGTGAGAACTGGGACAGTTCATTTTGTGCACTGGCCCAAACAACCTCAGAAATGATGATGATCGATGAGTACAGTGCTCATTACACAGGAATCTCCTCCATGCTTTTTATCTAAGGACAGAGCCATCAAATGTCTCTGCATTTCTTGGCTTCCAGCCTTGCCATCAGTAAGGAGTCTCATAACACCAGATTAAAGTCCAACAGGTTTATTTGGTATCATGAGCTTTCGGAGCACTTCTCCTGCATCAGTTGAGAAGGAGCAGCATTCCAAAAACTCGTGATACCAAATAAGCCTGTTGGACTTTAACGTGGTGTTGTGAGACTTCTTACTGTACCTACCCCAGTCCAATGTTGGCATCTCCACATCAAGTCTTGCCATCATTGATGGCCTGCTGCAAATGCACCCACATGATGTCCATGTCTCTTCCATGGCTGTGAGCTGGTGCAGTACTGGCACTCTGTCTCGTGTCCATGTTATTTCCCTCTATTGTGCGCACGCTTCTCTGACAGAATGAGAGGAGAATGATGATTTAGTAAGCTGCCCTGCCTCAACCCCGCAGTATGACACAGACGTGAGCTGTTGTGCTCCCCAGTGGTGCCCTGCTTTCATTTTCAGCTCATGATGGTGGCTGACACCTCAGTGGTGTGACTGAGCACTGGCTTTGATACTGTTAGGGAGCATTGTGGGCACTCAGTCCGCTGAGCTCGTGTACATGCTGCTGTGTATCAACTTCTAGGCCTCTCACCTTCCCATATCTCATGAGGTCATTGAAATGCTTGTGACACTGGACCTATGGCCTCTTGCCCCAACTGCTGACTTCCCCCACCACCCCTGTCATGCATCTTTGGCCTTCTGCAGGGGTTAGAATTTTTGGTCAGATGCTGGGAAGATAAGATGTAGCCACACTGAGGACCTCCAGGGCAGCACCAGAAACTGAGGGCTGCCCATACCTGCCTGCCCTTTGCAATGCCATCCTGATCCTGTCATTCTCAATGGGCAGTGATCTGCACAGCAAGTGGCAGGCTTACCACATTGTATTATTCTAATGGCTGAATTCAAGAATGCATTTTAATTGCAAAACAGAACGAACTCACAAGTGCTGAACATCCAGCCAAGACACAAGGCTGTTTCACATAACCAAAGAACATTGGTAACATGCAATCAGTGATGGAACATTCTATCTATTTAATGGCCACACAGAAGTTAAACAAAATTAATATGAAAGATTTCCTTGCAGAATGCTCTTATAAGCAAAGTAATAGGCAACAAACTTCTCTGCAATTTAAGTTAGATTAAAGTGCTGAAAAAGGGTAATTAAGGGAAATGTAAAGTTATATGCCTGTCAAATTCGGTGTACATTTCTGATTTGCATCTGCACTCAGTAGGGACTGAGTCGAGATGGTTTCAAACGTACTTCACAAGGAACTGGGTTGGAACTGCTGCGCCTTATTTCATGCACTTTTAGCAGAGAGAGCAAATTTCAGTCCGACAATCCAACATCATGGAGTTGAAAGGACAAGTGTGCGAATCTATTGCATTACTCATCCCATCATGCAATGTTTTGACACATTTCTTGTTATATCGTTCTGATCATAAGTTCCTTAACTTGACCTTTAATAAACAAAACTCAAACGAGAGTAAACTTTTAAATAAATACAAACACATTATCCTATAGTCTACTGAACTATTAAATCCTAAGATGCCTCTTGGTGAATGTAAGCCATAATTGCAAATTTTGGTTCTTGTTGCTTTCCTTTTCTCATCAAAACTTTGGTAGGTCCTAACGTATCTGTCTCTGACTTTTTAAAACAATGGAGGAAAGATTTAACTTGAGCTACGGTACAAGATAAGGGGCAGTGGACTGGAGGCCTGTTAAGCATCATGTCCTTTAAACTCCATTGTAGTCAACAAGTCCTGAAGAAGCTTGTCTCCCTCCAGGACAAAGCATCCTGCTTGATTGATATCCCATCCATCACAATAACCATTCACTCCCTGCATCATTGATGCACAGCGGCAGCAGTGTGTTCCATCTACAAGATGCACTGTGGCAACTCACCAAGTTTCCTTCAACAGTACCTTTCAAACCTGTGATCTTTACCACCTAGAAGAATAAGGGCACTGGATGCACAGGAACACCACCACCAGCAAGCTCCCCTCCAAGCCACACACCATTCTGACTGGAATTATATCGTCTTTCCTTCATTGTCGCTGAGTCAAAATCCTGGAACTCCCTTCCTAACAGCACTTGAGATGTGTCTAAAACATATGCACTGCAGTAGCTCAAGGAGGCAGCACACCATTACCTTCTCGAGGGCAATTTTGGGATGGGTAATGAGTGGTGACCTAGCAAGCGATTCCCACATCCCATGAACAAATAAAAAAAGTGGAAAATCAGGCAGGCTGTCCCTCAAATCAAGGATCACATTTACTCAGGATTGTGAGTTTCAGCCATGGCTCTCTGGACAGACTGATTCTCGCTACACAGATCTTTGGAAACATGGGTCACAATGTCCCATGAGGTAGTAGGATCCAGACTGCAGGATTGTCTCTCTTTTCTTCCCATCTCTACAGCCTCTCTGCCTCATCATTAAGATGTTGTGACTCAGGGCATGATGCAGTTTCATGAACCATTTGTTGCCATTTTTAATAATTGGTAGCAAGCTCCTCCCAGTCATCAGTGTCAATGCAGCCATGTTCAGAGCTTCAAAGTATCTTTGAAGTGTTTTCTTTGTCTTGCCCTGGAATGTTGGCCATTTGAGAGTTGAGAAAGAATATGGCTGGGGAGACACTTCTTGGCAATCTGAAGTCCAGTCCAGAGAAGTTGATTTTGTGGGAGTTTTGCCTGAATGCTTGTGGAGCTGACTTCAATAAACACACTACATTTGTTCAATTGTCCTCCCATTGAATCTGAAGGATTCATCAGAGGCATTGCTGGTTTACCAAAGAGTTTACCGAACACCCTTAAGCGCCCGGAAAAACAGTCCACATCTCAGCACCGTACAGGATTGTGATGATGGTGACTGTTCTTTACACTAGGGCCTCTGTTGACTTTCAGAGGTCATATTTGTCAAACATACTGCAGTTTGTAGGAGGCCAAGCTGGTTGAGTTGATTAGTGATTTCCTTGTTAATGGCAGCCTTTTGAGAGAGGTGGCTTCCAAGTTATGGGAAATATTCCAGGGTCTCTTCTTTAACAGATAAGAGAGGTGGAATGTTTGGCTGACAGGATAAGGGTTGGTATACGAACATTCAAGGACAAGCCAAGTTTCTTAAGTTCAAAATTGAAGAGAGTGAGAGTCAGTTTGCTAATCTGGTGCAGGGTGGACAATAACACTGCAATCATCTGCAAACTAGATTTATATCCATGGTGGTCAGTTTAATTTTGACATGGAGGCAGCTGAGATTAAAGAGTTTTCCATCGAGGCAGCATTTAGTACTTACATCAGAGGGCAGTTGATCTTTGATGAGGTGAATAGTAACTGTCAGGCAGATTGTCATCACAAAGCTTGGTTTGATTGAGAAGGTATCTGTTTCAGTTCTCCCATTCAGTACAGCTACAGTCTTTGCAGGATTGTGATGAAGATCCTTGGACGTCCAAACCTTTGGAGACATTCCGCAGAGTTCCCAATTTACTGAGGCTTTTGTTAAGTCGATGAACAGTAGGCCTTACAGGAAAATGTATGTTAAGAATTTGTCTGGTCTGGACAAGAAAGAAATATCTGGGTCATTTTTGCAGCATGATTTATCTTCCTTCTTTAAGTTAAAACTCTCTCATTCTTGAATTTGGGGGGAGTTTTCTTTTCCCCTTAAACCCATAGGAGGATGAGTGGAGTCTTGATATGAGCAAAAGCCCGCCAGTTGCAATATCACCAGTTGTAATACCACCATTTGCAATACCACCAGGGTCATAGTTTTTGTCAATTACTTGTTGCAGTTCTCCCTTTGATGATGGCTCACCCATGGATTCTCCACTGGGTACAGCAGTAGCCTGGAGAATATCAGCTGCCACTCTGAATTCACAGCAGGGGAGTTGTTGAACATTGGTTCCTGCCCAAGCTGAACTTTAACATCAGTTTTTTTCAACCAGTGTCTTTTTAAATTCTCCCAGGAGAATGGCAAGGCCACCCATTTGTTGCCCAACTCCAATTGTCAAGAGAAGGTGGTGATTGGGGCATCAATCAATGGGCTGTTTTGTCCTGAACTTCTTGAGTGTTGTTGGAGCTGCACTCGTCCAGGCAAATGGAGAATATTCCACCACACTCCTGACTTGTGTCTCATTGATTGTGGAGCGGCTTTGTGGAGCCAGAAGATGAATTACTCACCACAGAATTCTCCAGCCTCTAACCTGCTTTGGTAGCCACAGTTTATTTATATGGCTGCTCCAGTTTCAATTTCTGCCCAATGTTAACCACCAGGATGTTGATGGTAGGGATTTAACAATGGTAGCACCATTGAATATCATGGACAGATGTTTAGATTTTCTCTTGTTGGAGATGGCCAATGTATGCCAGTTACAATGAATGTTTTCAATTGAAAGTTAAATCTATATTTCCCTGGGGCCTGAAAGTGAGTAGTGTTGAAATATGGTTTGAAGTATGAATATTGTTTTGGTATTTCTGTGGTTAAGAAACCATACTTCTCCTGCTACAAATAGCTCTGAGATTATTTGTTCTCTTTGTGAAGGTCACTTTGTACCAGATAAAACTATGTGGTTGGTTGAAATCTGGTTTACTTCCTATTGAAAATAGCTTCCCTAATGTTTGTCCATGTTAGCAAAATATTGTGGCGCTCCTCAGATTGCTAAACAAACCTAGGCAGTTTTTGTCACAGTATTTCCAGTGAAAGCTAAGAAGTGTGCATGAATTCCGGTGAAATGAACCTCCCTCTCGGAGAGTAATGGCTTTGAGAAGAAAGGAAGAAATGGGAAAATAACATCTGGAACAAAGATAGGAAGGAGAAAGCAGGAAGTAACACAATAAATTGTTTTGTAAATATATCATCGACTGCCTGGTTACAGTATCTTGTTTTTCTGTTCTATCCAATTCTTGTTTACGGTTCGTTGAGGTCCCAGTGGTTCAATATGGTTACTTTGTGCTTGACATTTAAACAGGAAGATAGAATGGTCTCTGAGGAACAAAGCTGCACATGCTGAGCATAGGAAATACCTGTCTCTGTTAATAACTCTCACAATATCCTTAAATCCCTGCCCCTCAGTAATCACTTTGTTACGATGTGACCAACAGAGAATATTCACAGCTGCCTGAAGCCTTGCTGCATGTTTTTTTTTATATATTCCTGGGTGTCGCTGGCTGGCCAGTATTTATCGTAACTGATCGGTTGGACTTAAACCTGATGTTGTCAGACTTCTTACTGTGTTTACCCCAGTCCAATGCCGGCATCTCCACATCAGTATTTATTGCCCATCCCTAGTTTGCCCGAGGGCAGTTGAGAGTCAACCACATTGCAGTAGCTCTGGAGTCATGTGTAGGCCAGACCAGTTTTGGATGGCAGATTTCCTTCCCTAAAGAACATTAGTGAACCAACTGGGTTTTTCTGACAATCAACAGTGGTTTCATGGTCATCAGTAGATTCTTAATTCCAGATTTGTTTTTCATTGAATTCAAATTCCACCATCTGCCACGGCGGGATTTGAACCTGGGTTGACAGAACATAAGCTTTTCTTTTTGGATTAATGGTTTAGCGATAATACCATGGGCCATTGCCTCCCTGTACTGATTTTTATATAGGTGTAAAGATGTCAGTAAATGCTTCATTTGCCTGTTTGACTGGATGAAAATTTTCCCTGGTAATAAGAATAGAAATTCCAATTGGTGAAGGTCACTTGAAAATGCCAATTAATTTCAACTACAATGGTGAGAGCACAATGGTCAGAAACCTCATTTGCTCCTGCACTACTACCCTACCCCTGCCTCGTCACATAGATGGAGCAATGAAAAGCTCCATTTATTAGAGGAAACAGGATTTCCACCAAAGTTCCAGTGACATTACAACAACTGAGTGAGAGCACGTCCAAGGAAATTCCAATCTGTCTTTTATTTGTTCTGTAAATGAGTTGTGAAAACCTTGCCCCTGTTGTCAAATTCATTGCATTTTCAACACCAATGATGGTTCAAACACAATAGGGTGCTTCTACTGGTTTCTTTTTAATGTGTTATCTCAAGGGATAAAACTGTGTTCAAACATTAAAATTATTTGGGTGAATTGCCATGTTACTTCAGAACAGTGGCCACCTTCAAGGTGCCAAAGTTCTTAATCCCGACTCAGTTTGAACAAAGAAAGAAAAAATGAAAATTTGCATTTGAGACATTTCAAAGCAGTTCACAGCTAATGGCTGTTACACATGAACATTTTCATCAGGTTTCCATTCCAGTGGGCAGGGATCCAGCCTCTTTTACATTTATCAGGCTCTGTTGCCTTGTAGGTAAACCTGACTGCCCATTTGTGCACAGCAAGATCTCACAAGCAGGAACAAGTTAAAGGACCAAATATTCTGATACTGGTCAAGGGACAGATGTTGGCCAGAACACTTGGAAAACACAACTTTTCTTCAAACAATGGAATGGGATCTTTTCTGTCTATCTAAAAGATTTGGGGGTGGGGAGGAAATTTTCCTGTGCTGCCCACCACAGGAATTGGAGCGGGTGGGTGGCAGACCACACAAAGTTCATTGACCTCAGGCAGGATTCTCCAGTTTTTGGGGTGAGTGTGGCCAGAAAATCCTGCCCAGAAAATTCACATCTGAAAAGGTAAATCTTCTGACAGTATACAAATTCTTGAGGACTGTGTTGAAGTGTCAGCCTCGACTATGGGCACTATTTTCCAGCCCCACTGGATTCAACATCCACAGCGGATTCCCTGAGCCACGCACATTGTCATTGATTTCAGCTGGCCTGGAAGATCGTACCACTAGCCAATTGCTCGCTGCCTCTATCATGCAAAAAGCCACCAAGGGCCACGGAGGGGAAACTGGAAAATCCTGGCCTATGGGCTCGAGTCTCTGGAATGAGGCTTAAACTCAGCACCTTCCCATTCAGAGATGCCAACGCTACTACCGAGCCAAGGCTGACTCCTAATTCATTGCTCATCCAAAACAAGTTAGGAAAAGTTAACCTGATCCCAAGTACGTAAATGAGAAGGGTCTAAGAGGGAGGGAGAAGGCAGGAATAAAGGAAAGAGAATGAGGGCAGAAGCAAGAAAAACGATAGGAAATGGAGGCAAGAAAGTTGAGGGAAGGGAGGAGGGACAGTTTATAATGGACAGAGACTGGGAGAGGAATGGAGGAAAGAGGGAAGGTTTAGGAGGGGTATGAATCGAAGGGGCAAAGGTCAATACAGTCAAATTAGAAGGTCATAAGAAAAACAACAACCAGTTTCCATTTTAAAAATCTCGAAGTCCTGACCTTGCTACAGTTTAAATGAAAGAACAATACGAAGAATGTTGTTACTTGAAATACGAGATGTCTCCACTTTTTGTCCTAATTCCTACATATACTTTGATTTACAGGGCATTGGGTTCCCACTGATACATATGCAAATAAATCTACATGCAACAGATAATTGAAAGTATTATAAGATGAATATATTTTGGGGTTGTGTCTTTAACTTAGGGTAAAATGAAGAGGGTCATTTAACATGTGCTGATATCTGTCAGAATGGTGTTGGTTGTTCCTTTGAGGATCCATCTACAGCATAAGGGTCACAGGACCAAGGAACCAAATGGGGAGCAGGGTGGGAGAGCATCCTGGCGAGCTTGAATTTCTGTTCCAGAACCACCTCAGAATCTGACTGGGAGCCATGAGGTTATAAGGCTCTGAATTCTAGTTATATGTAAATAAACATTGCAGATGTTATTTACCTAACTAGTAAAAAGGAATTATTACATTGGCAGTGAGGATTAAAAAAATTACCCCAAGTTCATGAATATAAAGTCACATTGAAGTTCAGTTCAAGTTGAGAAACAAAAGAATGTTTACACATATGTCCCCATTTGAATGAATGGATTATTTTGTTGCCTCTGTGGAGGATTGGACACAATATATTGAATGTTTGAGCTATTGTTTTCAGGTGAATAGAATAGAGGACGTTGAGAAGAGAAAGGTAATCCTTTTGAGTGCTTGTGGAGCCCAGGACTAGAATTTAATACACAGCCTAACATCTCCAGAGTGTGCAAAATAGCACAATTCACCAGTTCAGGCAGGAAACTGCAGTCAGCTTCCTGGCTTTGGTCATTGTCTGTGCACATTCTTCTTGTGTCTATATGGGTTTCCTTCAATTGCTCCGGTTTCCTCCAGGTGCTCCGATTTTCCCCCCAAAGCCTGAAAAACATGCTGGTCATATGCATTGACCTGAACAGGTGCCAGAATGTGGTGACTAGGAGAATTTCACAGTAACTTCATTGCAGTCTTAATATAAGCTTACTTGTGACTATTAAATAAAAACTTTAAACTTTACCCTCAGCAAGAATTCTGCATTGGGCTTCAATTCTGTCTGCCTACAAATGCACATTTATACACCAGCCTGGAACACATATCGAAATACAGATGCACTTAGTCGCCTGTCTTTACCAGAGAGTAGTATAGGAAGTTGTTATGGTATTCAGTTCCTTGGACACATTGCCAGTTTCAGCGCAGTTTACCAAGTATTGGACCAGTAGGAATCTACTGTTGTCCAAAGTGAGGCACAGGATGTTAATAGGTTCAGCCAGTGAGCCAATTTCTACAGAGATGAAACCATGATAAATGAATTAATTTGCAAAGATGGCATCATACTTTGGGAAGCCAGAGTAGTCATCCCTGTACCAGGAAGGGAGTTTCTCCTATCGAAATTGCACGGTGCCCATCCAGGTATATCCAAGATGAAGATACTCGCCAGGATTTATGTCTAGTGGCCTGGCAATGACGCCAACATCAACAGCCTAGTTAAGCACTGTGAACAGTGTCAATTGCAATAAAGATTGCCTGCTGCAGCCGCACTGCACCCTTGGGAGTGGCCTGGTTGGCTATGGGTATGAGTCTATATTGATTATGTTGGTCCATTCATTGGCAAAGTGTTTTTGCTCCATTCAAAGTGGATGGAAGTGTTTGAGGAGAAGTCTCTGACATGACACGCTACAGTTGAGAAATTATGCCAATGTTTTTCCACCCATGAAATCTACCTATTGTATAGTTCAGAGAAATTCTCTGTGGGTAAATTACTCTCCTACCCATAGACTCACCCTTACTCATCTTCACTAACCCATCACATACCATCACTCAATTACTCACCCTCACTACTCACTCACTAAATTGGCAGGGAAGGGGATGTAATCAGAGGTGAAGAATCTTGGAGCAAGGCCTGAGGCCTAGCCACATCTGAACATGGTTGCAATCCAAGGGTCACCCAAAAGCAACAGAATCCAGGAGAAACACAGCATGACCCAGGAAGTAATTTTCTTGAGTTTCCCCTTTTCTTCCATTTACTGATTTTTAACTAGTTCTGAGATGTTACTTGTATCCTATATTGTGAAGAATGATGCAAAATATCTGCTCCAGTTAATCTGCCATTTTCTTCTTTTCCTTTATCAATTCCCCACTTTCTGCAAGACAAACACGTACTTTGTACTTTTATAATATTTCTAGAAACTCTTACTGTCTTCATATTTCAGGCCAGCTTTTTCTCTCCTACTCTAATTTTTCTCTTCTTATTGATCTTTTAATCATCTATTGCTGTTCCTTATATTCTGTCTAATCTTCTGACCTTCCACCTTCCTTTGCATAACTATATGCCTTTAAATTTGTTACTCTTCTTAGTAAACCACAGATGGTATGTTCATCCCTTGGACTTTTTCTTACTTGTTGGAATATATCTATTCTGTGTGTTCTGAAACATCCCCTTAATGTCTGTCAATATACCTCTATTGGTTTAACCTGCAACCTAATTTGCGAATTCACTTCAGCCAGCTCTGTTTTCATGCCCTCATAGTTACTCTTATTTAAGTTTAAAATCATTGTGAAGGACCCACTCCTCCCTCCCTCGACCTGAATATAAAATTCAATCATATTATGGTCACTACTACCTAGGGGCACCTTCACTATGAGATCATGAATTAATCCCATCTTGTTATATAATACCAGATCTAATATAGCCTGTTCTCTGGTTAGCTCCAGAACATGCTGTTCTAAGAAATTATCCTGGAAATATTCTATGAACGTTTCATCCGGGCAGCTTTGCCCATCTGACTTTTCCAGTCTGCATGTCAATTAAAATCTCCCACGATTATCTTTCTTGCCTTTCTGACAAACTCCCATTATTTCTTCCTTTATGCTCCACCTTACCATGTGGTTATTATTAGGGGGCCTCTACATAGTTCCCTATATTAAGTTTTTGGAGGCAGAAGTCCCTTCACCAAAATCCCTTTATTTACAAACTCTAACAACAGTACACAGAATGTGAGTAGTTAGCAGTCTACCTCCAGGTCAGAGGAACTGACACTGCCGGTTAAGTACAAGACAAAGACTCCCTGATTGGCCCACCAAGTGGATCCCTAATCAGGGACATTTTTGTTCGGAGGTCCCTAATCAGGGAGTTCATACTTCAATAGGCCAACCTCAATGGCCTGATTGAAGTCATTACACTCCCACAACTGACTTATTTCTTTTAACATTTCTCATCTCTACCCAAACTATTTCCATATCCTGGTTTCCTGAACTTAGGTCATCCCCCTCTATTGCGCTAATACCATCACTGACTAACAGGGCCTCTTCACCTTTTCCTCACTTCTTGTCCTTCCTAAATGTCCTGTACCTTTCAATATTTAGGTCCAAATCCATGTCGTCCTGCAGCAATATCTCTGTAATGGCTATCAAATTGTACTTATTTATTTCTATGTCTGCTCTCAGTTCATCTGTTTTGTTTCGTATGCTTCACATCTTCCAATCTTGCCTGATACAAGCATTGGCCTCAAACCCATTTGAAAGTGAGTGGCGTGCACAAGTCAGACCTCACTGCCCGTGACTTTGAGGTGAGTAAAACATACATAGCCTACATGCCATAGTTGCCCACTCTTGTTGAGATGAGCACTGTTGGGGCTGTATGACTGTGAATGAATGCACATCTTCAATAAACAGCTCCCAGTATTGAAGTATTCCAGCCTACCTCGTGATTCTTTTTGCCCCTTAATCCACAGGGGCTTACATAATATGTGACCACCACTAATAGATGGGGAGTTCTGTGAAGAGAGTAGCTGTTTGAGTATATGGTGCCATGAGGAGAGTTTGATACTGGAGGGAGATGCAGGATGACTTACCCTGATGGATTGGGTGAGATCATTCACCTTTTTCCTGCAATGGATAGTGCTTTGAGTGTGGTTGCTAGCTGTACTGACTTGCACTGCAGACATCCTAGCATTCTCCCAGGCTGTAGACATGAAGTAGGCATCCCTGCGCTACAGGATATGCATCACGGAGATCAGTCCCTGAATGAAAAGTTTGCAGGCTGGGAAAGGAAAGATTGGAAGTAAACCCTCAGGAACTAAGAATCAGTTTGATCTGATCCAGGCATAACAAAACGTCTACTTAATGGGCATACCTGATAATGGTTTTTTTCTTTGCTAACAAAAAATGTTCTGCAGTTTAAAATGTATATTGCTTCCAAAAATACTGGTTGTGCATTTGGTCTGTTAAAGTAAACATCGTAAAATGTGAAATCTCGTCATGTCATGGGTGGCATGGTGGTACAGTGGTTGGCACTGCTGCGCACTGCGCCAGGGACCCAGGTTCAATTCCAGCCTTAAGGTCAATGTCTGTGTAGTGTTTGCACATTCTCTCCATGTCTGCGTGGATTTCTTCCGGGTGCTCTGGTTTCCTCCCAAAGTCCAAAGATGTGCAAGTTAGGTTGATTGGCCATGCTAAATTGACCCTAACGTCAGGAGGGTTAGCAGGGTAAATATGTGGGGCTGTGGGAATAGGGCGTGGGTGGAGACTCGATGGACCAAATGGCCTCTTTCTGCACTGCAGGGATTCTATCATACTATGATCCTTCAGCTATTAACCAGAGTACGATCTGTTTAAAAGTTATCGGCCTCCATGGGGGCTGTAGCAATATTTATGGAAACGTCTCTCATAAAGAATTTGAAACAGATTTCTAAAATATACATAGTTTCAAGAATTTAATTAGATACAGGATGCGTTCTGGAAAAATGGCTTGCACTGATTGAAGCATGTGTCAATCCATTGGGTGATGCAAACAAGGACAAACTAGAAGGCCTGGGGAAATTGTTGTTATTCAATGAAATGAGAATAGAACACACACAGCAGCTTATTGCTGGCAATCAACAGCTGTGTTGTGATCCTCTGGGTTACTATAGAAATGAGGTGGAAGTAGGTCTAAAGATCAGATATGCCTAAACAAAGAGGCTGTAATGATATCACCTCATCATTTCTATGATCTGCATTTCTCTCTGCTATTATAACTGATGAATACATTTAATTTTTAAAATAATTTTACTTTTTTGTTTTGCTTAAAATTCCGACCTCATTGCTTCCAAGTCTTAATCAAAAAAAAAGCAAGTGACCATAACTAGTGGAAAATACATAGACTGGGATTTTTCCCATCCCATCGCAGTGAATGGAGGTTTGGCTGGCCACTAGATTCTCCGACCTCACTGCAGTAGGAGGGTGGTGTGAACGGCAGGTAAAATCACACCCCCCGACTGGTCTCGCCACTACTGCCAGTGAGGATGGAGAATGTGGCGTTCAGCCAAGTCCCTGTTCACAACAGCGGGACCAAATAATCCCAACCATGAGCACGCACGGAGAATTCTGGCCATTATAACTTAAAACTCTAAATCCCCAAATTCTGAGCATTCTTGCTTCAAAATTCCAGTATAAGCAATAGTGACCCATCTTTGGCAGTGGTGAAAACTTAACTTCAATCAGGTCCACACTCTGCAGCCTCCATATGGTCTTTGACAGCAGGAAATTGAGTAATGGATCAGCAGGCTGACTGAGCCAACACAAAGCCATTATTAGTTCCCATCCATTGCTGCTCACAGGCAGGAGGAAATCAGAAACATTTTGGCAAAATTAACGACTGAATAGAACTTAATGTTAATCCCAGGGATCAGCATGGGTAGGAAAATGTGTGAAGTGGAGCAACACAATTTCTACTGCTGCATAAATAGAGTGCTTCCATGAATGTTTCCACGCGCTATTAATAAAGGCAAATTATTTATACATTTTATCTGTTCACAGGAACACTTGTGGGCTAACTATATGGTTGATTTTGTTTTGATGCAAAATTGTTCTAGATGCAGATGGTCTCAAAACCAATAAAAATGATAGGGCCAAGAAAAAGTACTGAAATAGAATCCCTCTAATGTAGAAGAAGGCCATTCAGCCCATCAAACCTGCACCAACAGCAATTCCACCCAGGTCCTATCCCCATAACCCCATCTAATTATACTAAGGGGCAATTTAGCATGGCCAATCTACCCAACCTGACATCTTTGGACTGTGGGAAGAAACCAGAGCACTCAGAGGAAACTCACGCAGACACAGGGAGAATATACAAACACCACACAGACAGTCACCAAGGCTGGAATTGGACCTAGGTCCCTAGCGCTATGAGGCTAAACGCTATGCCACCATACTGCTCCAGAATAGTTCCACTGAAAAAGGGTAGAGAGCATAAAAGCAAAGACGCAGTCCTGAAAGGTTAAGCTGTCGTTCTTTGTCTCAGTCTGGGCACCTTAATTTTGGAATGAAGTAAAGGTCATGAAAAAGGTCCACTCAAATGATGGCTGGAAGAGAAAAAAAGTTGTTACAAACAGAGATGAGAGAAACTGATGCTGTTTATTTTGGCACAAAAGCAGTCAGGAGAAGGTTTACTGAGGTGCTCCAAAATATGTGGGGCTTTGATAATATAAATAGGAAAAAAAACTATTCCACCAATCCAGACAGTTAGTAACTAAAGGTGATATATTAAGACCATTATCAAATGAGGTCGGTTAGAAGGACTTTTTACTGTTGACACAGAGTTGTTTGGGCGCAGCCTGCCACAAATCATAGCTGTGGAAGAACCTTTCCTGGTTTTAAAAGGAAATGGCAAATATTTGAAAAAGAATTGGTTAAAAAGTGTAATAAAGATGACAGACTCAGCAGGTCAGGCAGCATTTGTGGACATAAAAACATAGCTGATATTTCAAGTCTGGGATAGAAAAAACACATGGAAAGGGCAGAGAATGGGACTAAATGAATAGTCAATAAGAACCTAAGAAATGGGAGCAGGAGGAGGCCATTCAGCTCCTCAATACCTGCTCCGCCATTCAATAGAATCATGGCTGATCCAATTGTGGTCATAACTCCTTCGCAGATCAAAAATCTATCTAGCTCAGAATTGAATATATATAATGACCTACTTCCATTGCTCTCTGCAGGAGAGAATCCAGAGATTTGAAATTGAACTATCACAGCCATGATGGGCTAATTAGCCTCATTCTACGCTATGAATATAATTCTACAATTTGGGTGAGCAGGCATGCCAGTTTAGCCAGGACAGTCCCAATTTTTCCCTTCAGTGTTTCAATATCTTGGCAGCAAATTGCTCAAATGTCCTGATTTCAGCTTCCATGAGACCCCCACCTCTTTAATCCACCCCTTTCGTTTCATTTACACTGGGCAAACTCAAAAAAGAAACCTCTTGCGCTGCACTAGACCCTTGGAATCAGAATTCCATCTACTCACTGATTGCTAAGTGGCTACACTGGGGACACTCCGATATGCACAGAAATCCTTCCCACCAGCATCCATTGCCAGGAGGGAATCACACTCTGGTTGACAACATCAAGCTACGTCCACCAACCCCCAGCCTCACTTGATGATGTGATCAGATGCCGCCCATTGGTGAACTACCAATCAACCCCGAGGAAAGTGACAGACAGTGGGATTAAGTGAATGGCTCATAAGACCCTAAGAAACAGGAGCAGGAAAAGGCCATTCAGCCTCTCAGTACCTACTCCACCATTCATTAGGATCATGGCTGATCCAACTGTGGTCATAACTCCACATTCCTGCCTTTCCGCATAACCCTTAAAACCTTTTGTAGCTCAAAAAATCTATCTGGCTCAGCTTTGAATATATATAATGACCTTCCTCCACTGCTCCCTGTGGTAAAATCTGTTGAGCCGTGACACATTCAACCAAATATTGGGTACATTTGCTAGTTTACAATCCAGCGTTCTGCCGAAAACACGTATTGTTAGAATCCCAGTATGCAGATGGAAATAAACCAAATGTTCAGATGGAGACTGATTTTACCATTATGCATTGCAGGGTAAAGCCTGAGTGGAATAGAGGACTCTGGAATCTCATGACAAATGCAGCCTTGGTTCTTTTTTTTTGAACAGAATGCGGCAGAAATATCCTTGAAAGAAAAAAATCCATAGTTTATAATTGCTGATTTCACTAAATGACGCCTTAATTGTTTTCCCAACTCTGGCTGCACACATTCTGGGGGATTGAATCATATGACCTCTGACAAATCTCCCTCCTCCAGACGACTGCCATTGGTTGCCCAAAATGTCCATAATCATGGAGCCCCACCTTCCTAATGCATTTCAATGTGTCCCCGGTTTTGATTTTTGAAAAATCTGGTCTATGAAGCTGTTTCATCAGAATAGCACCACATGTTATTTTGTTCTCAGACCAATACAGCTCTGAACTGACCACCAGGAGTTGCATGATGGCAGCCTGGAGATAGTTCAAGTCTCCCTGTGAAGGAGCACCTGGGTTGTGAAGCATTTGAAATCTATTTCAGGGAGCCATTGACAAAACATTTCATCCATTTTACCAAACATGGCTAATTCTAAACATTTTTTTTTATGTATTTATCGCAGCTTGCAGAAGGAGACCATTCGGCCCATCAAGCCCACATCAACTCTTTGAAAGAGCATCCTACCCTACCTCGGATAGAATTTTGCAGCCCCTCCCTCTGATGGGATCTTCCGTTCTGCCAAAGTCCACGCAGTTTTGATTGGCTCATTGCATTTTAGGACCCCGTCCCACTGGTATGAGGCCTCATGAGGGCAGCATGGTAGCACAGTGGTTAGCACTGCTGCTTCACAGCTCCAGAGATCTGGGTTCGATTCCCAGATTGGGTCACTGTCTGTGTGGAGTTTGCACATTCTCCTCGTGTCTGCGTGGGTTTCCTCTGGGTGCTTCGGTTTCCTCCCACAGTCCAAAGATGTGCGGTTAGGTAGATTGGCTATGCTAAATTGTCCCTTAGTGTCCTGAGATGCGTAGGTTAGAGGGATTAGCGGGTAAATTATGTAGGGATATATGGATGGGGCCTGGGTGGGTTGTGGCCGGTGCAGACTCGATGGGCTGAAAGGCCTCTTTCCGTACTGTAGGATTTCTATGATTAATTTCCATCCCAGTTTGAACAGTGGTAAAATGCTTCCAGAATTTATTGTTTGTTTTAACTTAGCTTTTGAACCCTCTTGATGGGCCAAACAAATTTTTTTATAATCATCTGCAATACAGGATAAGATATTAAAAGAAATGACATAGTGGCAACAATTCAAAGTGCAACATTTCATTTGTTATACGTGCACCATGCTGTCTTTCTCCATGGTCAGAGAATCCAGGACAGGGGGGACATAACCTTAAATTTAGAACTGCAACAGTGATATAGAGAAGCACCTCTTCAAAAACGTTAATAATGTAATGGATTACTCCATTTTATATACAACTAACCCAAATTGTGGTTACCTCCATTACATCCAAAATGGCTTCCCTGCTGTTAACTCTGTCAGCACATTTCTGTTGTTGAGGAGGGGAGGCAGTTGCATTAGCAATCCAGAGACCCAGGGTAATGCTCTGGGGTCCTGGGTTCAAATGCCAGCATGGCAGATGGTGAAACTTGAATTCAATAAAAAAAATCTCTAATTTAAAGTTAATGATGAAAAATGAAACCATTGTTGGCTGTCATTAAAGCCTATCTGGTTGACTAATGTCCTATAGGAAAGGAAATCTGCTACCTTTGCCTGGTCTGACCTGTGACTCCAGACCCGCAACAATGCAATTGACTCTCAAATGCCTTCTGAAATGAAAGGGAGTTAGGGTTTGGCAATAAATGCCGACCCAGCCAGCGATGTCTACATCCCATAAAAATGAATTTGAAAAAAATGAAGAAGGAGTTTCGCAAATTCTCCCACTTTCTGGGGCCAGCCAGTCTTTGTGCAATGAGTCTAAGAGTCATAGTAACGGATGCACCATAATCGCTGCAGTTAGTTACGTTGTTGAGTTTCTTTAGCTGGGAAAGATAATTTTGGGATATCAAATGACTTCAAGGCACCAGCTAGAGAAGCCCAGGTCTCTGATGAAAAATATAATTGAAAACATCCCAAACACACAGATGCCGCAATATAGGTAAGCTTATGATTTTCCTCCAGATATTGTGATTTCTATGTCTTTAATAAGTTACTAAACTTATTTCCAATCCTAAACTTATCACCTTAAGACAAATAATAGATGACAGCAGAGAAGATTACAGAAATATTTTACTTGAACACCTTTCTTCAACCAATTTTATTGACCATCAATGCTACATTCATTGGTTTCATTTGCCTTTGCTAGTCAGTTGTTAGGTTTTGCATGTTTTCCAAACATTTCTTAAATCACCAGTTGTGGCTTGCTGCTGCTTTATTTTATTATTAATTTGTGTCTCAATGGTTTTATTGTCAGCATTAACTTTTAATTCCAGATTTTTTATTGAATTCAAATGTCACCAACTGCCATGGGATTCAAACTCAGGTCCCCAGAGCATTAACCCTAAGTCTTTGGATTACTAGTGCAGTGACAATACAGTTGTGCAACTGCCTCTCCCCTCCTCAACAATAGAAATGTACTGACAGAGTTAGCAGCAGGAAAGCCATTTTGGGTGTGGTGGAAGCCATGAATGAAGTTACCGTGTAAATCCCCTAGTTGCTACACTCCGGTGCCTGTTCAGGTACACTGATGGAGCATTTGACATAGCCAATGCACACAAACAGCACATCTTTTGGACTGTGGTAGTAAACCATTCACCTGGAGGAAACCCACGCAGACACCGAGAGAACATGCAGAATCAGAACAGGCAGTGACCCAAGTCAGGAATTGAACCCGGGTTCCTGGCGCCGTGAGGCAGCAATGCTAACTCCTGTGCCACCAAATGCAAACTGGAACCAATTAGGTGCAAATGTGACAAAAAAAATTCTGCTATGTACATTGGCAGTGACCCAAGTGTAACATTAAAATGTGAGGATATATTATTCCAACGTTTTTATACTACAGCATAATTTCTTTAAACCAGGATTCCACTGGAATCTTGATCATAACTCAGTGCTGCATTTTCTGCAGATCTACATAAGCCATTTAATGGAATCCTTTAAGTGGAGGTATGCAATTTTCAAAGATCAAATTACCTTTGAATATTTTTATTTGGATCTATCACCCATTAAGTATTGCTTTTATCGTGATAGATCCAAGAGAGCAGTCCAGCTGACTACCATTATTCATTTTATTGCTTTTGAAGCACAAGTCATTTTCAATTAATGCTATAAAAAGCAAAAATGAGAAATAATAGGAGCTCTGTTGAGCAGTAGCTCCATGAAGGTTTCAGATGGCATCTGAACTATTAACATGAAGCTTTAAAAAGTTTATAGATGTCGTCTGAGATTGGAGATAGAACGAATGCCTTCCAGTTCAATTCCTGGAATGTTTTGGAGAACAATGTTTTGGAGAACAATACTATATGTTCTGAAATAATGAATTGATAATGCCGATGACTACCTAGAGTTGAGATTAGTGTGGCAGCTTGACAAACATATTACAGCAATTATAAATGAAGATTGTTTTATTCCGAGTGAAGAAATCTTGGGATAACGTGAATGAAACTAATTGCTTTGAAGGTTACGATCATTCCTTTGTTAAGAAATGTGGTTATTATTACATATAGCAATTAGTGAATATGACCAGTAAAATTTCAATATCATTGGGATATGCCTAAAAGTCAAAGTTAAAGTTTACTTATTAGTCACGAGTAGACTTACATTAACACAGCAATGAAGTTACTCTGAAAATCCCCTAGTCGCCACACTCTGGCGCCTGATCAGGTACACTGAGGGAGAATTTAGCATGGCCAATGCACCTAACCAGCACATCTTTCAGACTGTGAGAGGAAACTACGGCACCCAAAGGAAACCCACTCAGAGAATGCGCAAGCTCCACACAGTGACTCAAGCTGGGAATCAAACCTGGGTCCGTGGTGTTGTGAAGCAGCAGTGCTAACCGTTGTGCCACCATGTCGCCCTATGAAGTAATTGTTGATGCACACATTGTCAATTTTGTGCTGAAACAAAGCAGTTGATGATGGTGATTTTGCTTTATTGCTTCCCTGTCACCTTACTTAGTTGAGAAAGGCAGAAGGAAAGTAGGGTTTCCCGAAAGCAAATTATTATACAATAGCATTGAGCAACCCACTTTTTAAAAAAATATTTATTCGTAGGATGTGGGCGTCACTGGCTAGAACAGCATTTGTTGTCTATCCCAAATTGTCCTTCAGAAGGTGGTGGTGAGCTGCCTCCTTGAACCACTGCAGTCCATGTGGTACAGGTGGACCCACAGTGTTGTCTTTTAAAATTTTTTTTACTCTATTCTTAAAGTTACAAAGCCAATGCTCAAAATAGACCAGGCAAACCCACGTCCATTTCTTGCTTGCTCCAAAAAACAAATTCAAATTCCAGCTGAATCCAATTTATGATTCCCCACAAGAGAGACAAATAAGACCCAAGCTGACAAAAGGCATTGCACCCCATCTTGAGCTTGATCTGACACTTGATCTCAGCCAGATTTTAGAGAGGGAATTTCAAGAACTTGACCCAGCCACAGTGAAGGAACGGCGATATATTTCTAAGTCAGGTTTAGAGAGGAACCTCCAGATAGTGATGTTCCCAAGAATCTGCTATCCTTGTCCTTATAGGCAGTAGTGATTGTGGGTTTGAAAGATGCTTCCAATGGAGCATTGGTGCATTCCTGCAGTGCATCTTGCGGATGGTACACATTTCTCCCATTGTGTGTTGTTGGTGGAGGGAATGAATGTTTCTTGTACTCAAGTGGGTTGCTTTGTCCTGGATAGTCAAGCTTCTTGAGTGCCTTTGGAGCTTCACTCATCCAGGGAAGTGAAGGGTATTCTACCATACTTCTGGCAAAATTGTATTTGTAGCTCGCTAGAAATGATTACGAAGCATTAATTCTGGAGAATTTGGTTCAGCAGAGGAATAGTACAGAGAAGAGGCTTCACATCTGCAGATAACCTCAAACATAGGGACTGCACATCAAGGAAACAATGGTCTTTATGCTTGAGCTCCCTTTCTGGATAGCATAGTGAATGTATTCACTGTCACTAAAGAATAAGCTTTATTCAGCGGAGCTAACATTTATTTCACTTTAACAGCAGCATGTCACAGCTCCAGTATAATGTTCAATTTCTAAAAGTACAGAAGTGGTTGAGAACTTGATCATGATACAAATATTTCCAGGAAAGGAAAAAGGTTCTACTTCATCAAAGAGCTCCCAGCCAGAGATTTCCAGCACCATATCACACTATCCAATACCCTCATTAATTACAGACTACTATTCTTGTCAACCTGAGTTCCACTCACTGGGGCTCATTTCCACTCATCTGGAAGTTGGTTCACCTCAATGCACTTGCTGCATTTCATTCCATCCATCCCAGTTGAATTAGGGAAGTGGAAACCCTCAGCGTAGAGGATTTGTTCAGGCCTTGCCAAGTAAGACTGACCAGAAAATCCTGGAAATGGCAAGGACACAGTGCAACCAGATTCCTGTTGTTTTCTGATGGGTTCTATTGGATTTCAGCCACAGTAACAGCAAGTGCTCAGCAGATCATCCCCAAACCCCAAGGAGATTTGGAGCCTATACACTGAATTCCATTGGTAACTGGTTTAAGTCACTGCACTAGGAATAACATGGTCTGGGGTAGAAATGGGTAGAAATGGTGGAGAAAAAAAAGCAGTACCAAATTGTTTGTCCATTATACACTGCAACTAAAATTTAAATATTAAGCATTATGTATAATGCATGGCTGATCTGATGTGACCATTTTTGCCACTACCTGAAATGAATTTCTACCACTCTCGGTGTAATTTTAGAGAAGTATTACTACTCATAATGACCAGAATTTTACCAGCACACCTGCCCTGAAATTGGGATAGGCGAGTCTCGCAGTATGGCATTCTCCATTGGCCTCAGGCAGGATCTTATGAGCCTCAGGCAGGAGCGGTGGTAAACTACCAGTATATATATTCATATATATTCATAAATATTATTATTTTCACAATAACTTCATTGCAGTGTTAATGTAAGCCAACATGTGAGACTAATAAATAAACTTAAACATGTAAGGAGAGAAAAGTACTGACATTTCAAATCCAGATAACCGTTCGACAAAGCCCTTTGACAAAGGGTCATCTGGATTCAAAACAACAGTTCTTTTCTCTCCTTACAGATGCTGCCAGACCTGCTGAGGTTTTCCAGCATTTTTTCTTTTGGTTTCAGATTCCAGCATCTGCAGTAATTTGCTTTTAAACTTAAACCTATTCTTAATGACAAATTGTTAAATTCATATTTCTGTGACAACTGACACACATTGTCAAATATTTTATCATTGTGCTCTGGCCATGAGTTGCAATTTTCTGCCGGAAACAAAGGGTTAATGTGTACAGTTAGAGCCAAAGAATAATAGCGCACATGGCAGAATGAAAATATTTCTGTTAGCCATGCATTTGCTTATCAGCTCGACAGAGAACAAAGAGTGCCTATTTCAAGAGAACATGACAAAAACTCAAGCCAGCTGAGATTGCAAAACATGACTTCTTGATTCCCATAAAAAAAGGCTCATATTGGTGAACATTGGAAAACTGCAGTTGGAAATTTTCCAGAAACTCTCTTTTGTAGTTTCCTTCAGAGCTGGTTTAAGATTGGTACTTGCTGATGGAGACAAAGGGCCAGGAGACACAAACGATACTGCTGGCTCCACATTGCTTTCTCACTCAAGGAGCCAAGTGACTACTTTTTAAAGCTCATTTCACACTGACTGCAACTATACTGCAGCTGATATGGAAATGTTAGGCCAGCTCCTGCGGTTGGTTTTACAAAGCTTGTCCAGTGCAATTTGAATATTAAAAAAGATTTAAACTTTGCCACCATTGCAATCTATTTAAAATACATTTTGCTCCCTTCACTACCCCTCCACTCCCCCACTCCCAGCAACGTTACACAACGGGCAGCAGTGTGCAGTTCAACCCACTTCACACAAATTTAAACTATGCCATTTAATATGCACATTTCTCAACAAAACAATTTGATTTCACTGTAATAATCTCATTAAAAGTTTAACACAAAATTAATGATGGAAATGACCTCGGGTAGTAGGATTCCACTGAGAAATCATTGGAAGTTTCCAGGCAGTTCAATTCATTTTGAGTTACTAGGAATCCTAGTTTATGTTATCTGCCATATAAAGAGAGGTCCTTTTGTTCATTATTGTGAAAGCAGCTCTTTTATAATGATTGAAGAATCACCCGATGATGACTACAGCACACTGTCAGCAGAAAGTTCAAGTGAACTAAACTGCCTCATTTCCTCCCGGGAAATTGGTTTAATTTTTCATGTTGGAATCAGATAAGCAGTAATGAGCTTGTATGTGTACAAATGTTGATGAATAATTTAGGCTGGAATGCGCATGAGTGGCTTGGAGGATGCAAGATCAGTTTGTTGGAATTCACAACAGGGGTAATATACTACAGCAGAATGAAGAATGGCATTTTGTCCTAAACTCGTACCTGTAAAGTGCTGGGACTGGACTGTCACAACTCAAGTGACCTCTGGTGTGTTGTCAGACAATGAGGAGCCTTTCACTGGCAAAGACAAGAGGTTGAGAAAGGGAGGTCTCTACTACTGGTGCAGGGATGAGCACAAAAGTACACAAAGAATGGATATCATCTTGGTCAGGTTAATATTTGTTCATAGGTGACTACAGTACATATACTTTTTTAATATTCATTCACGAAACATGGGCATTACCGGTTAGCCAATATTAATTGCCCTTCCTTAGTTGCCCTTGAGAAGGTGGTGGTAAGCTACCTCCTTGAAAGCCACAATGCCATTAGGGAGGGGATTCCAGGATTGTATTCCAGCAACTGCGTAGGAGCAGCAATATCTCTCACTAGGTCAGGATGGTGAGTGGCTTGGAGAGGAACTTGCAAGTAATGGTATTCCCATGTATTTGATTCTCTTGTCCTTCTAGATGGAAGTGGTTGTGGGTTTGTGGCTGTCTAAGGACTTTTGGTGAATTTCTGCAGTGCGTCTTGTAGATTGTACACATTGCTGCTACCGAACATCGGTGGTGGAGAGAGTGACTGCAAACCGTACAGATGAAAACCATCACTGTTGATGAAAAGGATCAACTAAGGCACAACTAAATTAAGTCAACCTATAAATGAAGTGACAGGACGTGCTGATAAAAAAATTCTTCAATAAACAGTTTTAGGACTTTGGAAGTAAACATGAGCTGCAGTGCTAGCTCCACTACCAGAGACCAGGCGTGATTGTCATGGCGGGGGACTCGGAGGCTACTGAAGCCACTGGGTGGTCAGGAGCATGGCCGATGGCCAGTGCCCACTTGGCTGGGCCCACATGACATACTGATGGTGCCTGTCGATGGTTACTGGAAAGCCCGGCAGTGCCAGTCGGGCACCACTAATGTACCAGCGGCAGTGCTGAGGGGGCAGGGTCTGAATGGGTTGGGGCCTGAGCGGTGGCTACAGTGGGGGGGCTTTATGGGTGAGAACTGATGGGGATTGGATCATGAAGCTGGTCCGAATGGGGGCCATGTCAGTTATCCTGATGGGGGGCATGATGGGCTTCCTGATGGGGGAGAATGTCAGGAGTCATGATGAGGGGATATGTTGGCGACTGGGCAGGAGGCCAGTGTCAGGGAGGAGGGTGGGGAGAACATGATGCTGATGAGGCCAGGGGGACATACAGTTTCTGGTTTAAGGGAGCAGTAGCATCTCGCAGTACACTGTGAGATCAGAGCACCCTCATGGAATGATGCCTGAATGCTCTGAAGCCGGACTTACCAGCATGTTAAGGGCCCCCATGTAGGAGGATTACGGTATGGAGTGTGCCTGATAGACTGGCATGGATCACTCCATTATTCAAATTTTTGGGGAGAATTGTCCCCTAAATATATGTCTTATATACAAAACTGACTTAAACACCATAATCAATGGTAGTATGCATCCTATCAAATGCCATTTGGAAATCCAAATCCACTACAACTACACATTCCCCTTTATCCACCCCATTTGTTGCATCCACAAAAGAATTCTAAAAAAATATACTAAACACAATTTCCCTTTCATAAAGTATGTTGACTTGGCTGGATATATTGCTGATTTCCTAAATGGCCTATAACTGCTACCTTTAAAATAGGCTCTAGTATTTTCCCAGTGATAGCTGGGCTATAGTTAGCCTATTGTTTCCTGTTTTCCGTCTCCTTTCTTGTTTTAATAGAGACGTTACATTTGCAGTTTGCTGGAACTCTTCTAGAATATTGGCAATTTTAAAAAATAATATTCTTTCATAGGAAATGGGCACTGCTGCCAAGGTCAGCATTTTGTGATCAATCCCTGGCTGCCCTTGAATCAAGTGGCCTGCTCGGCCAATTTAGAGACAACCAGACTGCTGTGTATTCCACACAAGATAGAGAGGACATATCTTCATCCCTAAATGGCATTAGTGACCCAGATGAGTTTTTACAATTGATGCTAGTTTTATGGTTACGATTATTGAAACTAGCTTTCAATTCCAAATCTTATGAATTGAAGATAAAATCCATCAGATGCCATGGGATATAGGATGGGACCTATGTCGTCAGGGAATGAGCTGAGGCCGAGTGATTTCTAGTATCCTGACAATCTTCCCCAATAGGTGTAAATTGCCGGATGTTAGAGATGGAAAGGTGGTAGGACTGGAGGGTCTCGATGACATTACTGTTACTAGAGAGGTGGTGCTCAACAGACTGGAGGGGCTGATTGTGGACAAGTCCCCAGGACCGGATAGAATGCATCCGAGGGTCCTGAAAGAAATGGCGGAGGTGATAGTGGATGCCTTGGTGGTTATTTTCCAGACGTCGCTGGATTCCGGGGAAGTGCCGGAAGATTGGAAAACGGCTAATGTTACGCCGTTGTTTAAGAAGGGTGCCAGGCAAAAGGCAGGGAATTATAGGCCTGTTAGTTTAACGTCTGTTGTAGGTAAAATGTTAGAATCCGTCATCAAGGAGGAAATAGCGAGGCATCTTGAGGGGAACTGCTTGATAGAGCAGACGCAGCACGGTTTCCTTAAAGGGAAGTCGTGTCTGACAAATTTACTGGAGTTCTATGAGGATGTGTCTAGGGTGGTGGATAGAGGAGAGCCGGTGGATGTGGTCTTTCTGGATTTTCAGAAGGCGTTTGACAAGGTACCTCACAAGAGGTTATTACAGAAGGTCAGGGGGCATGGAGTTGGGGGTAGGGTGTTAGCGTGGATAGAGGACTGGTTGTCAAATAGGAGGCAGAGAGTGGGGGTCAATGGGTGCTATTCGGATTGGCGGATGGTGACTAGTGGAGTGCCCCAGGGGTCGGTGCTGGGGCCTCAGCTATTTACCATTTATATAGATGATCTGGAGGAGGGAACCGAGTGTAGGGTGTCGAAATTTGCTGTACGACACAAAATTTGGTGGAAAGGCAAATTGTGCGGAGGGTGGGGAAAGTCTACAGAAGGATCTAGATAGGCTGGGCGAATGGGCCAGGAAATGGCAAATGGAATTTAATGTTGGCAAGTGCGAGGTGGTCCACTTTGGTAGGAATAATGGTAGGAAGGATTATTACTTACGTGGAGAAAAACTGCAGCAGGCGATGGTGCAGAGGGACCTCGGGGTCCTTGTGCATGAGTCGCAAAAACCCAGCTTGCAGGTGCAGCAGGTGGTCAGGAAGGCGAATGGGATGCTGGCCTTCATCGCGAGGGGGATTGAATATAAAAGTAGGGAGGTCTTGCTGTGGCATTGGTGAGGCCGCAGCTGGAGTACTGTGTGCAGTTTTGGGCGCCGTACTTACGCAAGGATATTTTAGCCTTGGAGGGAGTGCAGAGGAGGTTTACTAGGCTGATGCCGGAGTTGAGGGGATTGAGGTATGAGGAGAGGCTGAATAGATTAGGCTTGTACTCATTAGAGTTTAGAAGAATGAGGGGAGATCTCATTGAGATGTATAAGATGATGAATGGGATGGATAGGATAGAGGTGGAGAGACTCTTCCCGCTCAGAAAGGATAGTAGGACTAGGGGGCACAGCCTCAAGATAAAGGGGGGGCGGTTTAGAACAGAGTTGAGGAGGAACTTCTTCACTCAAAGGGTGGTGAATCTCTGGAATTCTCTGCCCGTTGAAGTGGCGGAGGCTGCCTCGCTAAATATTTTTAAGACGCGGGTTGATGTGTTTTTGATAAGAGAGGGGATTAAGGGTTATGGGGAGAGGGCGGGAATGTGGAACTGAGCCACGACAGATCAGCCATGATCTTATTGAATGGTGGGGCAGGCTCGAAGGGCTAGTTGGCCTACTCCTGCTCCTATTTCTTATGTTCTTATGTTCTAACAAAGGTCATGGGTAGAGGAGGGCATTCATAATATTAAAATGGCAGCGCGGGCTCTTTGGGCCGAAGGGCCTGTTTCCCGTGCTGTGTTGTTCTTTATTCTTTGTTTTTTGTAATACCACGACACCACAGTCTCCCATCCTGATGATGGAGGGTTACAACCAATTAATCAATTACCTTTGCACTCACTTGCTTTAAGATCCAGCACATCAAGTCCGGAGGAACTGATTAGCTTTTAGTCCCATTAGTTTTCCTAATACTTTTTCTCCCGTCACAGTGATTGTTTTAAGTTCCTTCCTCTCTTTTGCCATGGGTTTCTGCTATTTTTGGGATGGTTTTGCTATCTTATTACATGAAGATAGGTCCAAATACTTGATCAAGATCTCTGCTATTTCCTTGTTTCCCAATATTAATTCACCAGTCTCTAACTCTAGTGGACCTATGTTTATTTCAGCCACTCTCCTCCTTTTTATTTACTTGAAGCTCTTACTGTTTGCTTCTTTTATATTTCCTGCTCATTGCTGTTCTATTCTAATTTCTCCCTCTATTATTAATTAGGCATCCCTTGCTGGTTTCCAAAATGTTCATTATCACCAGGATTACAAATGCTCCTCACAGCATTTCACACCTGTTCAATTTAATACCATCCTTATCTTACTTAGTTAGCCATGAATGGTTCATCCTTCTTGTAAACTCGTTCTTTCTCAATGGAACACATTTTTGTTGACTGTTATTAAAGATCTCCTTAAATTTCAACTGCAGTCTATCTACCATCTTATCTCCATCTTTACCTTTATTCCCCAGTGTACACTCCACCACCCTGTCTTCTTGTCTTTTTAATAGCCTTTCAGTTTATTGCACTAGTTTTAGACTTAAGTTTCTCACCCTCTAACTATCTAATTAACTACATGTGAAATTCTGTCGCAAGTTACGATCATTCTTCCCTAGTGGTTCCTTCACTGTGAAGTCATTAATTAATCCAATCCCATTACACTTTTCTAGTTCTAAAATCCCCTACTCTCAATTGCCAAGTTGATTTGTCTAATCTATATGAAGATTAAAATGATCCATGATTGTTGCAGTACCTTTCTCACAAGTTCCCATCATTTCTTGATTTACACTTTCTTCCACTGTGCAGCTACTATTCGGAGGCCTCTGAACTATTCCTCGCAGTGACTTCTTACTTTTGCTAGTTCTTAATTCCACCCAAACGGATTCTATATCTTACAAGATTTGTAGCCTATTTATACTACTATAGACAAACATAGCAAAATCAACGTGTGATTGTTAGTTCAAATGTAATAAATGATCATTTCATCCTGTACTGAAAGTCTCCGTCCCTATTTGTGGTTGGGATTCTCCAGTACCACTGAAAATGAATGGAATTTCAGTTGGAATGCCAAGTTCCATCTTCACTTGTAGTGGGGTGGTCACAGACAAGACTGGAGAATCCCATCCCTGATTTTGCCTTCTCCTTCATTGAAGCTTTTAACTTCATTATCAGTTAATTTCCAAAGGTTGGAGCTTACAGGATAATTGCTGCATTAAACTCCCATTTTTACCTTCATTCCTATTTAACACAAGCTATCACAGATCAATGGCACACACCAGGTTTCACACTTCAAAAGGTTGTATTTATTCTGGATACAAAGCAATCTTAAATTTACATTAGAAACTATTGCTCTGAAGGCAAACCATTCTGTGCACAGTATGTGCAAAATTTTATCGAGGTGGCGGGACTGTCAGCCATGGGCGGGAGATATGCTTTGCCTCCTCTTGGAAAGGTCCACCAGTATTATGTGCCAATGGTCAGTTAGAGGTCATCAGCAGGTCTTCCATGAGGTCAGAACACTGGGAGCAGAAAGTCCCACCCAACTAGTTAGAGGGCAGCAGCTCTTTTGCTGAGTAGCACCACCAAGAACGCAATGGTTCCTTGTGGAAAAGATGCCCACTTGAGGACCAGACCTTTATTGGTTCCCTGGAATCAGGTGAGGGGTGGAAGCTGAAGATTTGGGGGTTACAAGAGGGGTGTGGGGATTTGGCAACAAGGCAGTGGGGTGGCTTCTCAGTGGCGCATTGACACTGCCAGATTGACAATACTCTACTTGCCATTTTTGCCTTGTCACAACTTCATCCCAAATTGTAGGCACTGGATCATAGTCATACTGGGAAAAGACGCCACCTGCCCTCTAAGGTGCACATGAGTGGGTGAACATGAAGAAATCAGCAATATTCCATGCAGGAGACTAACAGACTGTGTGCAAGTAGTGTCCCTTTAAGATGCATATATTTGTGGCCAGAGATCAATTTTAAAGGAATTCCATAGTCCAACAAACAGGTCATAGACAACAACAGAGAATTAGAAGGAACATTGCCCACATCAACAGAAATGCAACATGGCATTCAAATCCACTTGCCATATTTGAAATTATGAAATGACATCTATCACATTGAGAGGAAAGTTACAGCTTAGCCAGACTGAAGGTAGGAATTTAGATTTGTTATTGCACATGGTGGTAGGTTCATTATCCAATGGTAATCCAGATTTATTGAAAATAATTTCACACCCTACCACACTGGGATCTGAAGCCACAGCATGTAGACTGTTGATCTAGTAGCATCATCTCAATTGTAGAATGTTGTGTTTTACAAAGTACTGTTTGGAAGAAGTGTGTTCACATGCCAAAATAGTTTGCCCGCACCAGCCATGAATAACAATGATGTTGAGATGCCAGTGTTGGACTGGAGTGGGCACAATAAGAAGTCTTACAATGCCAGGTTAAAGTCCAACAGGTTTATTTGGAATCATGGGCTTTTGGAGCACTGCTTCTTCATCAGGTGAATGGAGAGGTAGGTTCACGAGCATGGCATATACAGGTTTGTTTGTCTTGGTAATTGCACAAATATTTAGTCAAATATGTACAAATACATAGTCAGGAGCTCATGTCAAGTATGACACCAAAATTCCTAACAATTTCTGCAGCTACTGGCAACATACTGACAACGGGTCTGAAAAGAGCCAGATGCAGAATTGAGTGTCAACTGCTGCTCAGCACTGATCTATATTGTCCTCCAGTTAAGCAATCGCTCAACCTCAAAATTGTCAAATTGTATAATTTTCAAATCTTTCCATGGATTTGTCTCTATCTTTGTAATCTACTCCAGCCCTGAAACCTCTGAAATGCAGCATTGGGTTAGAGCTGCCAGTGACAGCAATGGCCTGCTGCAGACTCAATTTTTAGCTCCTTCTTGCAATGTCAACCAATGTGATCTTGTGTGAAACAGCAAGCATAGCCGCTGTGCTCACAATTTACTCAAACACCAGAACAAAGAACAACACAGCGCAGGAAACAGGCCCTTTGGCCCTACAAGCCCACGCTGCCCATTTTAACACTCAGTGAGTGCCTTGTTCCAATCCTTCTACCTATGACTTTTGTCTACATCTAGTGGACTCCACAATAAAGGGGTGCAAATTTAGGGAATTATATGTGCACCAGATAAAGGGAGATCCAATTTAGGGACAATTTATTAACACCAATCAGCCTAAAAGCACGTCTTTGGGGTGTGGGAGGAAACCGGAGCATCCGGAGAAAACCCACACAAGCACAGGGAGAATGTGCAAACTCCCTTAGACACCGACCCAAGTTGGAAATCCAACTCGGGTCCCTGTAACTGCACAGCAAACAGTGATAATCACTGAGCTGTCGTGTTGCCCATCAATTGGTCCAGTTTAAGCGTACACTAACGACGTGAAGCACTAGGCAACTCTCAAAGCAACATCCAAGAGCAGCCCTCGCACGTCCCACCGCATGTATGCCCCTTGTTGGCCAACAAGGCGGACCGAATCGCCTGTGGATGTAAAAAAGAGACATCAATAAACATACAACAGCCTTTGCTTGAGCAGCTATCAAACAGTGAGTAGGGTATTGGCTGATCCTTTACTTGCCTGCAGTTGCAATTTTAAGCCTCTGCTTCATTTTTGTCTGTCAGTTCTTACTTTTTTGAAGTTTATTTATTAATGTCACAAGAAGGCTTACATTAACACTGCAATGCAGCTACTGTGAAAATCCCCTAGTTGCCACACTGTGGCACCTGTTCAGTTACATTGAGGGAGAATTTAGCTTGGCCAATGCACCTAACCAGTACGTCTTTCAGAGTGTGGGAGGAAACCAGAGCACCCAGAGGAAACTCATGCAGACACGGAGAGAACATGCAGACTCCACACAGACAATGACCCAAGCTGGGAATCGAACCTGGGTCCGTGACACTGTGACGCAGCAATGCTAACCACTGTACCGCCCATTGATTTTCCCCATAGCCTTCAAAAAGACCATGAATGAGCAGAATTATCAATCACCTTTTAGATGAGAAGTTAAATTGAAGCCTCACCTGCCCTCTCAGCTGGACATAAAAGATCCCATGGCACTATTCAAAAAAGTACATGGAAAGGCTTTGAATATCCTGGGCAATATTTGTCCATTGGCAAATTAAAACAGATTATCTAGTCATTTGTCTTATTGCTGCACGCAGTGTAACACACTGTCTGCATTGCGTACAATACAATAGTGACTGCACTTCAAAGGTAATTCTTTGGATATAAAACACTTTGAGATGTCCTGAAATCATAAAAGTTGCCATAGAGATGCGAGTTCTTCCTCTTCTTTCTTGAGGAGGAAAAAATCCACAGATGACACATAAACTCGAAGTTCTTGCAAGAGCAAAATGCCTAACTTGTCTCGCTATCACTTCCTTTTCCTCACACAGTCAATACTTTCATAATTTAATTGCTTCTGCCTTTCACCATATAATAGACCTTCTATTTTGTTCTTGATCCTTCCCTCTCTGCCTCACTGTCTTCTTAAATCCCAATGTATCTCCAATTTTCCCCAGTTCTGCTGAAAGGTCATCAATGTGGAATGTTAACTGTGTGTGGGATTTTCCAGCCCCCTCTGCTGATGACATCTTCCAGTCCCGCCAAAGTCAATGGGGATTTCAATAGATCGCCGTATCCGCTGTGGGAAAATCTGCCGCGATGTGGCCAGAACATTGCAGAGTCTATTTCTCTCTTCACTTATGCTACGAGACTTGTCAAACATTTTCTGCTTTTAACTCAATTCCTTACAGATTGTACATCCTGCGTTAGCAAACAAAAAAGACACACATCCACAATATGTCAACTAAGACATCCAAAAATCTGCTGGAAAGCATTATTGTTAAGATGACACCGATGCCACAGTGACACAGTGGTTAGCATTGCTGTCTCACAGCACCAGGATCCCAGGTTCAGTTCTGGTCTTGGGTCACTGCCTGTGTGGGGTTTGCACATTCTACCCGTGTCTGTGTGGGTTTCCTCCAGATGCTCCGGTTTCCTCCCACAGTCCAAAAATGTGCAGGTTAAGTTGATTGGCCATGCTAAGTGGACCCTAGTGTCAGGGGAATTAGCAGGGTAAACATTTGGAGTTATGGGAATAGGGTCTGGGTGGGACTGTGTTCATTGCAGACTCAATGGGCTGAATGGCCTTCTTTTGCACTGTAGGGATTCTATGACTCTATGTAGATGACAGATTGGTTGATAGACAAATAATCAGATCAGCCACACTTCCACTTTGGGATGGTCCACTCACAATGTGAGCATGTGGAAGGTGCACTTGACCTTTAAATGGTTAATTGGTGACCCAGTTCTGTTACTAAATTCACACAGGATGCAGAATCCTAGCCACCATTTCAACAGAAACATGGCAATCAACTCAGGGATGGATGCCCATGTCTTTCCACAAGGGTTTGAATGAATTATATTGTACAGGGAATATTTAAAGCATAAATCATTGCTTATTTTCACTGCATGGGCAGATTTGTAGCTTCCTGATGTTTCCTGAAGGTTTATGTTCAGTTGACCAATAAAGATGCAATACAAGAACAGGGTCTGTATTTTGATTCCTTAAATAATGTGGTAGTTACAGCCAAAAGAACCAGGAAATCAAAAAATACTTGAAATAGAATTTTTATTTCCTGCTTGTATTTTCTTATAGCTGCAGACCAACATGAAACGTGAATTTTATTGTACATTATTGACTCTTATTCAGAGTATATTGTTTAAGTGATTAATTAAAACTAAAATTAATATAATTTGCAACTTTCATTATTCAGTGATGCAGAGGTGTTGATTTGGGATGTCCATTTCTTCCAGTGTAAACTCTGACTTGCAATGACATAGGTGACCAGCAAACCTTTATTTCTGTACGTTCAGTATGAGGGTGCATGTTCTCTATGTTACAAAAGTGACAACACTCCCATTGGCTGCAAGGCATTTTGGGACACCCAACAATTGTAAAAGGAACAATATAAATGCAATTCCTTTTTTTCTCTTTCTGAACAAGGAACCGTCTGCAGTAACTCACTATCACAGCTTATCAAATTGTTAAGTTAAGTAATGTAGGGATGCCATTTACCTTCTGTTCTCTCCTCTGCTTTAGTTTAATGATCATTATTTAACCACAGGTGTTTGACAAGTAGACTCGGCACTGGTGGGAAGCAAATTTCAGGTTTGCTTCTGGAAAAGAAGGTTCTGACTTCTTATGCTCATATGTGACTGACAATGAAATCGAGGAATGCTTAAGCAGCTTCTTTGTTTCCTTGCTCCCCATTTGATGATGTAATGTAGCAGGAGGAGAATGTATAACAAAAGTTTCTGGTATCTGGGTGGCACGGTGGTTAGCACCTCACAGCACCAGGGACCTGGGTTCAATTCCAACCTTGGGTGACTGTTTGTGTAGAGTTTGCACATTCTGCGTGAGTTTCCCCGGATGCTTTATTTCCTCCCACAGTCCAAAGATTTGCAGGTTAACTGGGTTAGCTATGGTAAATTGCCCTTTAGTGTCCAAAGATGTGTGGGTTAGGTGGATTAGTCATGGTAAATTTGTGGGAGTGCGGGGAAAGAGGGCCTGTATAAGATACTCAAGAAAAGAATCGGTGCAGATTCGATGAGCTGACTGGCCTCTTCCACACTGCAAATATTTTATGATACCTCCTAGCCACAAAAAGGCCTGCAATAATGGGAAAATCTGATCTTATTGGCTTCTATCCCTCTGCTACTTGTAACAGCATGACTTTAATATGACATCTTGCAGGCATTTTCCAAAGTACCAAATTGGTACACAATGTGATGTTCAGTTTTTTCTTATTTGGTATTTGGTATGTTCAGCTGAAGAAGCAGAGAGAACAGGATAATTGTAACAATGCACTTTCACAGACTCTATTAGTGAACAAAAAATGATTCATTTAACAATCTTCATGAACACCAGCATGTTTGTATCCAATTTTCAAATACATACTGCCTAGGAGAATTTCTCCTCTGGGGTGTTTCCCCACTCTGAGTCTCAATTGGTCACCCAGGCCAGGTGACCCAAACTCTGCTGGCCAACCCTTTAATGGCTAATCACCGCAATAACCCTCTCATTCTACACCAACCTGGTTCATACCTTTCTCAGTGGTGACATTGGAAGCGGGGTAGATCATTCAGCATCTCAAGTCTATTCTCACATTCAGTTAGATCGTGGTTAATCTGCATCTTAACTCCCATCAACCTTCTCTGCTGTTGGTTCCATAAGCCTTCAGCCCAAGAAAAATCCATTAATCTCAGTTTTGGTTTTTTGGAGGAGAGGTCCCAGGTTTCCATTATTCTTTGTGTGAAGAAGTGACTGCAGTGCAATCTCTTTCTTATAATTTCCCTTCTAGGGATTAACTTCGGGGTCATCTTGGCCGTAGGTACCATTTCCTCCATTAGTTGGTGACAGAACTGGGATATTTATATCCTCATTCCAACAGATAATTTGACGTTGACAAGTATTAGGTCAGCTGTTGCACAGAAGGAAAGCTGCCCTTATCATTTTGCTTGCATAATGTCCAAACAGTATGAGTAAATAAAGCAGGTCAATGCTCGAATCGTATGACGATAAGTGATAGACAGAAGCTCATTTTACAGGTTATGAATGAATTTACAGAGATTTACAGCTTTGTCAAATGAATTTTGTGCTCAAATTCAGGTGGCAGAATTTTCCTGTCCTGCCTACCATGGGAATCGTAGTGGGTGGGGGCAGACCGTGCAAAGGTCCGTTGACCTCAGGTGGGATTTTCTAGTCTTGGGATGAGTGTGGCCGGAAAATCCCACCCAGAGGCACTAGCTGAGAAATGCAATAGGACATCCAATTCAGCATCAACACAGTTAACTTTAGGCTGAAGCTTGCTCTACTCTTCTGCAACAGTTGATATTAGCCTCTGCCTGACAGAAGTCATCGTTTTGTGCCTGTGCCCTGTAACCTTCTGCTACTTCCCACTGCTGCGGTCTCTCTGAGTGAGACTGGCAATGAATAGCACTTTGGAAACAGTTTGGGTGTTGTAGGCCCCTGTTCAATAGGACCTGCAACCAGACTACTGAAACTTAAATAAGAGCAAGATATTGCTGGAAATCTGAAATAAAAGAAGAAAATGCTGGATAAACTCAGCAGGTCTGCCAGGATTCGTGGAGAAAGAAACTGAGTGAACTTTTTGAGTCAATATGACCCATCTAAAATCTGTTTTATTTATTAGTCACAAAAAAGCTTACATTAACACTGCAATGAAATTACTGTGAAAATCTCCTAGTCACCACACTCTGGCACCTGTTCGGATCTCTGAGGGAGAATTTAGCATGGCCGATGCGTCTAACCAGCACGTCTTTCAGAGTATGGGAGGAAACCAGAGCACCCAGAGGAAACCCACGCAGACACGAGGAGGACATGTGCAGAAGAATCTGTAGAAGAGTCATATAGACTTGAAACATTAACTCTGTTCTTTTCTCCGCAGATGCTGCCAGACTTGCTGAGTTCATCCAGTAATTTTTGTTTTATTATTCTAAAACGTAATTTCTTTTTGCAGTTAAGCTCATTTACAGAATGCAAGAAAAATAATTCAATTTCAAACTAATACATTGATTGGAGGCAAATCCATCAATCTCTTCTGCCAGCTAGGTGTGCAGACTTGTTCTATTGAATCAAACTGAAATGGAAGCAGATTCCATGGATTTGGCGATGAGAGAAGTAGTGATAATTTTATGTGCAATAAATCCGATAATGAAGATTTGTTACACTGTAAATACTAGGAGATCTTTTTACACATGCATATTCCCATTATTTCATGCTGATATTGGTATGTGATTTCTAAGACAACGGCCAAGTGTTACTCAGTCATTTCGGTTGGACTTTAGAAGTAAAAATATTCAGTTTTTTGCTCTCCAGTTCAAAAGTTATAAGAATGCTGCTGTCAGTCTGGGTCTTTCTGATGGTAAAATTATAAACATAGAGATCCAGATTTGTACCATGACAAATTGATGGTGAAATAAACTAAGGCTCAACTAGTTTTACAGAATTCAAATTTAGCATCAATGCGAACAACAAATCCACTTTCACAGAAATCTAGAGACCCTTTTAGAAATTTTCCTTTGCCAATTATGATATTCCAAGAATCAACTAGAGTTGCTGGCAGCTTCAACTTCTGTCCAATTGGCAGCCTGTCAACTATATACACTGCATTTTCCTCTTATCCACATCTTTTGGCTTTTTGTTGATAAGGAGGATATGAGTTTTCTGTGCTCATGTAGTGAGCACTGAAGGTGTACTTTAGGGAACTTACCCATTGGATGACCAGTCTTTGAGATTCACCATCTGGTATCAGTGGGCAAAGTGTGCGTGCTATACCCTTCATACTTCAGATTTGCTTTGGAATCCTATGTCATAACATAATGATAGGCAGTTTATATGTATGCTCATAACTGAAACAGGTGGGAGTCTGAAACTGTTTTGGGAACATCCAATAACAATACAATATCAAATTTGTTCCACTGTATGGATCAGAATGCTGGCAAGGCATAAGATAGGTTTTATGGCCTCGCTCATCCTGAAACCATAAAATCCCACATCAGATCAACAGATCTTCCCATCATCCATCCCTTGCCCGCTCCGATTCCTGTGGCTGGCAGGGCATAAAGTCAGATATGAGCAAAGTAGAGGCCTTCCACAAAGGATGTCTAAGGAAAATCTATTGCATCTCCTGGCCAAACAAAGGCCGGAAGGTTCTGGCCATTCACTCCATCGGGATTCTTCATTCTTGCTTGCAGCAGTGGTGGGGCATGAATGGCTGGAAAATTCTGGCCAAAATCCGGCTACTCAGATAGTTCTCTCATGAGGCGGAGCACAGAAAGTGGCTAAAGATAGATGGCTGGAATTTTACTGGACCATCCGCCACAGGAATTGAGAGAGGGGTGGACCATGGGAAGGTCCTTTGACCTCAAGCAGGATTTTACAGTTTTGGGATGAGCGAGGTCATATAATCCCATACCATGCATTTACATACTTTCCTTGCAGAATAGTGTATAGTGATAAGAGTCACAGAGTAATCAACAGTCTAACAACCCACAGCATGACACTCCTTCCATGGCTAGTTCTGATAAACTTGAAAGGGATACCTCTGTTTTTCTTTTCACAGATGCTGCCTGTGTTTGTTTTTGCACGTTTGATAGTTGTGTCCTGATCGTGGCCAGGACACACCCAGGGACAGTGATGTGAAATTCCAGGCTATTGGTTGAGCGTTACGTTCTTAAATAGTGACTCTATATGGTTATTGCTTAACCAGTCTCTGGAACAGCACTCCCAGTTTTGGCACAAGTCCTCAGATGTTAGCGAGTAGGACTTGGCAGCGTTGATTGAGCAGAGTTTGTCTTTGTCACTCCAAGGAGCTTTTTTTAGAATAGTGATTTGATACATTGCGTTTCATTTATGTGGTGCCAGCTACATAGTTCGTACAGCCCAGTGATCGGCCGATCAGACCAAATAGCGTGTTCTTTTGATTGTTTCGTAATAGGCAGTGTACACACCAGAGTCAAGCAATCCACACTTTCAAAGGACATCATAAGGTGGGGTTGGTGGCGGGGGTATGGCGGTGTGGCAGGATGGCAGGCAGAGGGACAAGGAGGTGGATGAAGGAGATGAAGAGTGGGAAGCAGAGGGAAGACCGAGGTGAGGGAAGCTGGGCCCTGACACGGCTGCATGAAAAGCTCACAAACAAAGAGAGTCAAAAGGGTTCCAATTTGTTTACTGGAAGGAGATGGATGAAGACTCCAGATGCAGTGGGTAAGGGCCCATGTGGGGCATGGGTGCCTCCGGGGAGGGAGGGGGCGGTGAGGCGAGTTGAATTGAGGAATTGATTTCTTGAGGCTGCTGGACTTTTCCCTCTGGGTTGCTGACATCCTGCGTGGTCGGGTGAAGGCAGGAGGGCTGGAGGGAGTGATATGGATATGTTCATCTGTGGGGCGGCGGGGGGGGGGGTGGTGGGACCTTCCAACTGGCAGCTGATGGGGTTTGGGGGGAGAGGGATGAATCAGCTGCTGGCTCACCGAATGCTTTTGAGAGGAATTCCCCAATGCATAATTAATGAGGTTCTAAGCACCAAATTTGGTGCAGAATCTCGACATTCTGACTTGCGGGCAAGGTGTTGTCGGTTCTGCCTGTCACTGCACTTCGTCTCAAAAATGGAGAATTCCTCCCTATATATGTAATGCTTAAATGCTTATGTGCTTGGTTAAAAAATGCCTGAAGCGTTCCACTTCAAGTAAAATTTGATTCCATTGTGCATTTGTAATGATGCTTTAAAATATGTGCAGCTCCACTCAACAAACTAGAGCAATTTGTAAACACATAATTCACAGACATCAAAGATAACTCACTGTCCACTGTTAGCATGCAAGATAATAGCCAGCCAGTAAAATTAGCCATCAATCTAAACAATCAACAACTGAATAATTGTTGTGGCATGCTGGCATAGTGGTTAGCACTCCTGCCTCGCAGCACCAGCGGACCCTGGTTCGATTCCAACCTTAGGTCACTGTCTGTCTGTGTAGAGTTTGCACGTTCTGCCTGGGTTCCCTCTGGGCGCTCTGGTTTCCTCCCACCTTCCAAAGATGTGCAGGTTAGATGAATTGGCCATGGTAAAGTGTCCTAAGGTGTATAGATTAACTGGGTAAATATGTGGGGTTACAGGGAAAGGGTGAGGGAGAGGGTCTGGGTAAAGTAGTCTGTCAGAGAGTTGGTGCAGACTCAATGGACTAAATGGCCTCCTTCTGCACTGCAGGGATTCTATGAATTGTAGAATCTCATGACTTCTACACCTAATGTCTTGAATTTTGTTCTTTGGATCACTAAGCCCCTTATCATTTGATCCATATAATTTCAGAGTTACACTGTTTATCAAGATTTTATGTCTAAACTTTACAGACTATTGTTGGGCCCAGAATTTTCTGTTGTCTGCCTGTTAGTTAATTTTTTTTGCCATCCTTCAGTTTGAAAATCTTGCTGGATGTCACTGTTGACAACAGTGGGCTGGGGTCAATGGGGTACCTGAAATCACGGTATATGAGAACGCCAACTGGTTATTTCCTTAATCAATGAGATTTAAGCATAGAGGAAGAAGCAGAAGATTGTTGAAAACGGAAAAAGAGTTAAACGAGGCGCTGAAAGAGAAATAAAGAGAAGGAAAGAAAGAATGGATTAAGAAGAAGAGAGAAAAAAGGAGACGGAAAGGAAAATGAAAGAACAAATTTTCAAAATATAGATATTACATTTTTTTAAACCTCTAAGGATGATTCATTACATTTAGGAATGAGAATTCATAGCTTCTGTGTTTCTTTTCTGCGCTGGAGAAACATTGCAAGCTACACAAATATTTCATTAAGAGCCCTTGTGCTATTAAGTACCAGCCTGAACTTTATGCAATAAATTTAATTCGTATTCACTGCGCAAATGTAGCAATTTCCTGAAGTACACATTGCAGTGAATGGCAAGCTGAAGTTTTGACAAGACTAATGGTAGAGTGACACAAATTATCCAGCAATTTATAATGAGTTGCACTCAGTAGATATTTCTTCCCAACCACCAGCTGCACAATTTGCACACTATTAATGGCAAACGGCGTCAAAGTCACTTATTATCTCATCAAATTCTGGCCCATTAGCCTGAGTCTCTATTGGTAATACTAAGAAAGTCAGCTTTTCTTCTTGATTTTTTTTGTGTGTAGTTCCCTTTCCGAGGGATGGTAAATGAGTAATACTTCTTTGTATTATACATTCAAACAGACCTGCAATCTTTCTGATAATATTTCTGTGTTACACAGACATATATTGATTTTTCACCCAGAATTTGGAACACAGAGAGCTACAGAATATATGGAGAATTCTCAATGCACATGGAAATGATTTTAACATGAGATAATGGGGGCAATTTTGAGCCTGCACTCTCCATCTGTAAGAATGGCAACATGTGCTCAAAATCCAGAAAATGTGATTCATGTTGAAGACTTTCTGAGTTCCGGTCTTCCCAGTGCCTCACCAGTGGATTAATACAAAATATGCCACGGGACTGCAGAAAGCTCATTTTAATGTATGAACATGTCATTGGCGAGCAATCTCTCTGGCATGCACCCCCCCCCCCGACCCGCCCCTCACCAGATATTCGGAGGGGGGGGGTGAGTTTTGGGGGTGGTCACAATTTCACGATGGTGTCATTCACAACAGCTCCACATAAGAGAGTTTGAGGGGTTGCACTACAATATGGCCCCCAGAGGCTGTGCACTCCACACTTGGTGCTGCGGACAGGAGACTACCTGTACTTGGAGGAAATGGAGAAGCGTCACATTTTGTCAGATGAGGAGGATGTCAAGGAGAGCAGTGAGGATGACCATGCAGAGGAGAAGGCGAAGGAAGCCCAGACAGTGGTGAGGGCCCGACTGAACTGACGTGCTAGGGATGGCCTCATAGCATCTCGCTTCAGGGATGAGCAGGACTGGCTCTCCCACCATGGGGACTAACATCTAATCAGTTATGCAGTAGTATGTTCCCATGTTGTTGCCAGGTGTTGTGGGTAGGGCATGGAAGCCATTGGCCGGACTCTGCTGAAGAATGATGAAGACTTGCATTGAGAACAGAGTTGCGAATATTAGGAAGGGACATCAGCAGCCCTCCTTGGAGTGCAGGGCCAATTGGAGGAGTCCCATTGCCTTCTGCAACGCACCAAGGTCAACACTGTGAGGGTAGCATCCACAGTGGAGACCTTGGTGCAGGAGATGTCCGCACCATGGTGGGAATCTACAAGCATCAGAAATGCTTCTCTCATCCTCAGCGATATGTCTGCCTGACACAGAGCTTAATGTGTCCCACCATCAAATGGTTTTATCACAGGGCTCAGAAACACGGGATGCACAGCATCAGGTACCACAGGGCTCACCCATGTCAGGGGTCCTGTTGTTCAAGTGCATTTTACAACCAAGGTGGGGAGCCTGGCAGCATTGCTACAGTCCTTGGCCTCGTGATCACTAGACAATACTGTTAGACATGGTTGATTATAATGAAAGGGGAAGCAAGGGGGTTGGGGGATGGGCTCGGGGGTGGGGGGGTGGTGATGCTGGCATGCCAGTAACAGTGCCTCCTACTGCATCGCCGTTGTGGGAAGGACATAGCACTGCCATTCTCATATTCCATGGTGATGAAGTGCTGGGTGAGTGTGGTGGTTCCCCCAGGCTTGGGAGCATGAGCAAACAGGCTGAAGACAGTTAGTGAATGAAGTTAAATTTGATGCCAAACATTCAAATCAAAATGATGACCTATCTTTATTCATGCCTATATTCACCAGTGCCCACAAAGTGCCAACAATTTCCTATATTCCTGACCCTCCCTATATGCCTAGGTGCATCCCCATGATCCACAGCTGAGCTTGAGGCAGCCTGCTGGCTTTGACGTCCTTTTACCTGAAATGATCTAGAAAGGCATCCCTGGGGATGGGTGGGGAGGGAGGGGTGGTTGGCACCTTGAGGGTCCAGGCCTACTGTTGGACAGTAAGGATGATTGACAGCTGCACTCCTCTATGCCAGGGACCAGTAGGTGTGCAGTCACAGGGAGGTTGGGTGTCAGATGGGCTTCAGACACCCAGGGTGGCCTGCCTGGAAGGCCCCTGGCTGTACTCCTGCCAATCTTCTTCCTTTGCGTCCCTGGGGGCCCCTGTGGGCTCCACCATGGGATGAAGGGGCAGCGGGAGTGAGATTCAGAAGCCCCTCCGTCATCTGGCGCTGACGCTTGTAGATTCCCACCAGTGCCTGCACCATGGTGCGGACATCTCCTGCACCAAGGTCTCCACTGTGGATGCTACCCTCACAGTGTTGACCTTGGTGCGTTGCAGAAGGCAATGGGACTCCTCCAATTGGCCCTGCACTCCAAGGAGGGCTGCTGATGTCCCTTCCTAATATTCGCAACTCTGTCCAGTTTCAGTTCCAGCAGCTGTGGGCCCAGGGGTACAGTATCAGGCAGGGGCTCAGCAGAGTCCTGGGCTCCAGCATCTCTCCAAGTGCTGGTTCCTTGGACCATCTCTGCCTCCACCTGCTGTGAATCTTAAGGTGCTCTCCAGAGATTGACCCAGAAGCCCGCCTACTTATTGAACCCACCGAGGTGTGAGTATCCGTGGTGGTGCCAGGTGTGGTGACAGTTGTGACATCTCTTCAATGGTGGGGGTTGGAGAATTCTCCCTCAGAGCTGCTGGAGATCCAAGGATGGTCAGACATGTTCCTCTGGTTAGCCTGCAAGAGAGGGAGCATGGCATCGGTGCATTACAGGGGATACGGAGGGAACATTGATTACTCACTTGAGACCTGAGCAATGACAGCGTATGTGTTGAGGATTCTCACATTACTCTGCTGCCCACACTTCTCCAGCAGTGCAGGCACGCCCTTCTCCCTCCCCAGTCAGCTCGAGTGCTCGGTCCTCAAAACATGTGAGGGCTCTCAGCTCGGGCATGATTCCAGTTGGTTGCGCCCGCTCACGCTTGTTGTAATTGAGTTTGTCCTGTAATGACAAAGATGGGGAGAGTGAAGATGGAGGTGTTGACATTTAAGATGGTGATGAGGCATGGCAGGCGTGGGGCTTGGGTGGGAGCTGGAATGTGAGGAGCATGGCAGCAACTAGGGGAATGGTGATTAAGGGAAGGAGGGAGTTAACTGGTGCCTGGTGTTGGTAAAGGCCAAGGTGGCTGAGTGAGAGAAAGGATTGGGTGTGTGAGGGATGTGAGAGCGGGCACAGGGGGTGGTTCACTTACCCTGGCTCTCTCAGTTAGTTAATTCATCTTCCTACACTGTTGTCCCGTCCTCTTCTGGAGAGCGCTTGCACTGACCAGGACTGCTACTGCATCCCAGGCGAGGGGTGGTGACTCAGCTGAAAGGTCACCTCCTGGAGAGGGAGGTAGTGTGTGTCCCACCTCTGCTCCATTCCATCCAGAATCCTGGTGAGGGCTCCCTCTGAAAAGTGCAGTGCTGCCTTCTTGCCTGCCAAACCCTGCAGCCATCAGGCAGAGCCCATCGTGCTGGGACCAACACTGCCATATCTGAGATTTTGCCTGATGTTTTATATCTGTGCAACCTAAGAATTAAGATAGGTTAATTATCTATGGGGGATTCCAGCATATGAGTCATATCATAGAGTCTCAATTAAATCCCTGCTAAATTCTAATCATGCATGTGCATGCACAAGGAGTATTTTATCTCTGAAAGTTTTAAACATTTGTTTTGACCGATGTCCAAGGACAATCCAAACAGGTGACATAATGTAAAAAGTAACACAATAAAATGTGTTATATCATGTCCATAGACTGACAGAGTGAGAGCTTGTTCAATGTGTTGAATGTTCTGGGTTCAGTGATCGGGTGTTTGTAAATTGTGGCATATTGGACTATGCGAAACATAGAACTGTCACGATGTGCTGAAGGGATGAAATTTTGTGACTAGAGTGACTGGAGTAGCGAGCCCCTTTAAGGAGTGAGGTTTTGATGGGCGTGTGACCAATTGGGTGCGAATCTTGGGCTCTCCCAGGCAGTCTAGAGACAGGAGTCAAAGTAATCAGGATCATCTTTCTCCCTCTCTGTCAGTAGCCTTTTTGGTGAATAAAATGTTCTTTAGTTCCTTCATTTGGTGGTCGCCACTCTTTTCAAGATCCTACAGCGACAACATAGATTGTGCGTTTGATTCCAGATTGGGGACAAAATGGAGATTAAGACAATAATCATAGAACCTGACAGTGCAGAAGAAGGCCATTTGGCCTATCGAGCCTACACCAATAACACTCCCACTCAGGTCCTAATCCCCTAATGCCATGTATTTAACCAATCCCCCTGACATTGAAGGTCAAATTAGCATAACCAATCAATCTAAGCCACACATCTTTAGAGTAGGGGAGGAAACTGGAGCACCCTGAGGAAGCCACATGGACACAGGGAGAATGTGGAGATTCCTCACAGGCAGTCAGATGCCAGAATTGAACCCGGGTCCCTGCTGCTGTGAGGCTTTGAGTCACTTTGCTGCCTCAGGATAAGGAGGGATAGGTGCTGCCTGTGATGCCTTCAGCCAGACTAATGAGGTTGGCTTGCTAAAGTATGAACTATCCGATGAGTTCCTAATTGATGATTAAATCAGGGAGCCTCATGCTCCCTATTTAAAGCAGGTGTGTCACCCTCCCAGCCTGCAATCAGCAGGGAGTAAATGGAGAGCTGATTGTGTACAGATGTATGGTGTAAATAAAGTAACTTGGTGACAGGACATTCACCTCTGTGGGGTAATTATACTGCCCCAGAACTGATATGTGACAATTGTGCAACAGAATAAAGTTTCAACTACTGGGGATGGTAATGACAGATTATAATGAGGTCAACTATTGGGCAGAAAAGGAGCTTGGCAAATTTCTATCCTGTTGCTTGCTGGGAAAGCAGATATGTTCAGGGAGATTACACTGCAATACCAATCCACAAGGCACAGATTTCCCAGCATTAATCACTATACATCACAAATGTACTTAAACTGTACCAGAGAAAAATTAAATAGCATCTGGATTTAAATCACAAGAGACCTGCAGATTACAAGCCTGTCATCAGCTGTAAGTTAGGAATTTTCACAAAAGCAGCTGCTCACTTCTATAAGACCATCAGATCACAAGGCGTAAGATAGTAAACAGTCCACAAGTCTGCCCTAATCCATAAAATCTGTACAGGATGCCAATGCAAAAATCTTCACATCCTGTTCTTTTTAAATTTTGAATTCTTTCAGGTGCTGTAATTTCACAGAAAATAACATTTCCCAGGGCACAGAAAAAGTTAGCCAAAAATAAATTCAGGATGTGAAGCCAGAGGGCATGGGTTCATTCCAGTAGACAGTTAATTTGAGGTTTGTCAAAGAAGAAAATTATTTTCCAAGGACAGGGTGAAATGAACTTGGAAGGCACAGGGCAGTGCAATCGTTCAAAAAACAATTGGTTGAGACAAGGGAGAGGGGTATTAGATCCTCTCTGAATGGATGGCCAAGTGACCTTTTAATTATTTTATGATCACGTGATCCTGAACACTATCCCTTAAGTACAGTTGTTCAAATGTTATCAACCAAGGTTGTCAGATAATAGCATACATGCAAGCCTGGCACCACTGTATGTTCTGCAGGATTTAGCCTATGACCATTACCAAGACACCTGAAAGAACTGTTCTTATTCAGTTGGCTCTGGTTGAACCTGGTTGCAGCATTGTCAACATTCACTCGCAAATAGCAGAAGGCTGTTTTTAAATGCACGTGATTCATGGAGTAAACTAGCTTTTAATTTCCTATGAGATTAGCAAATTTGTAGCACAGATGTTACGCTGCTTAATACACACAAAACAACTGGCTGTAATTTGACTGTACATTTTACAAATTAGATAATTAGATGGTAAAGTTGATCCCTCCTCCCCCACTTTGTGAAGTGCTTTTGGATGATTCCTCACTTATCATCACCTTCTATTTGGCTTTGATTATACCTTCAGAAAGAAGAAGCAATTCAGGTGTTTTCCCCTATTTTAGAAGTTTATTTTGGGATATTATGTGTAGAAGTCAATCCCCATGGTGTTTAAATCAATTTCCTACCCTATACCAGAAGGTCGAAAGATAAATCATAATGACGGGTTAAAAAAATGGGTCTGAATAGTAAATGCTGAGGGCATTTTGAACCCTCGCCAGAATGGGGAACAGAGACAGAGGCAGGTATTATAAATAGTGCCAGTTTCCAGGCAGAATCCTGTAATAGGATCATAGCATCATAGAATCCCTAAAGTGCAGAAAGAGACCATTTGGCCCATCGAACCTGCACTGACAACAATCCCACCCAAGGCCTTATCCCCATGTATTTACTTGCTAATTACCCTGATGCTAACAGGGGCAATTTAGCATGATCGATCAACCTATTCTGCACATGTTTGAATTGTGGGAGGAAACCAGAGCACCCGGAGGAAACCCATGCAGATATGGGGAGAATGTGCAAGCTCCACACAGACGGTGATCCAAAGCTGCAATTGTCCCTAGTGCTGTGAGGCACCAGTGCTAACCACTGTCCCTGGCCTGTTTCCTGGAAATGGGATGGGGATAAGGTAGCCAGTTAAACCAATTGAGAGCCACTTAACGCAGGTTTAAGGTTCTGGGGAGCAAGTACAGAGGAGATGTCAGGGGTAAGTTTTTCACTCAGAGGGTGGTGAGTGAGTGGAATTGGCTGTCATCGGTGGTGGTAGAGGTGAACTCGCTGGGGTCTTTTAAAAGACTTCTGGATGAGTACATGGGATTTAATGGGATTGGGATTTACGGATAGTTCTATGGCCTGGTAGGTATGGATATGATCGGCGCAACTTGTGGGCCGAAGGACCTGTTTGTGCTGTAGTGCTCGGTGTTCTATGTTCTATGACCAACTGAAGAAGGCTGAATGTAAGTTTGCAATTGGTCTCCAAGTTTCCAGAGCAGCGGGTGTCAGCGTAGCAGCCTCTGGGTGTCAAACTGGAAGGTGGGCTGCAACCCAACCTGCCCTGTGGAAGGCTGAGTTGGCTACAAAGGCCATTTTAATTTTTTATTTGAAAAGGTTGGAGAGACGACATTTCCATTATGAAGATCCCTCTCCCACACTTCACTGCCATGACATCCTGCTGAGCTGGAAGGTCTCTGATCTTCCCTCCAGCTTTGAGATGCCATCGCCTTAAATGGATGGCAAGCCCACCCCCTGTCCATCAATTGGCCATTTTGGGGAAAATTGGGGTGCTAGTGAGCCAAGATCTTAAACTGTTACAATGCCAGTAGTAAGGTACCCCTATGATGTCATTAGGCTGGGGGTTCTGGGATATTGACTCAATATCGATGAGCATGGTCAGGATGGGAGTGAATGTTTAAGGTAGTGGATGACATGCCAATTAAGTGAGTTGTTTTGTCCAGACAGTTTTGAGCTTCTTGGATGTTGTTGGAGCTGCATTTATCCAGGCAAGTGGAGAATATTCCCTTGAGTTGTGCCTTCCCGATGTTGAAAATGCTTTGAGCCACTGACCTGTTTTAGTTGTCATGGTATTTATGCCACTAGTTCTGACCAATGATAACCCCGAAGATGGTGGGAAATTCAATAATGGTAATGTTGTTGTATGCCTCGAGGCAGTAGATGAGCTCTCTCTGTTGTTACAATGGTCAATTCTCAGTAATTGTTTGGCAAGGATGTTCCTTATCACTTTTCAATACAAGCCTGGATGTTGCGGACACAGTCTGCAATATTATCTGAAGAATCGCAAATGAATCTGGACACTAAGCATCGGAAAATAGCTGGGCCTAGACCCTGCCCTAAAGAACTCTTGCAAAGATGTCCTGCTCTGAAGACAATCAGTGCCCAGCAACCACATTAATCTTCCTTTGTGTTAGGATTAACTCCAGCCGGTGAAAAATTTTCTCCCAATCACTATTGACTGCAATCTTACTGTTGCTGCCAGCCTGATTTCCCATTCACTATTACGATGAGGAATCGTAGAAGCCTACAGTGCAGGGAGAGGCCCTTCAGCCCATTGAGTCTGCACCGACCACAATCCCACCCAGGCCCTACCCCCATATCCCTACATATTTTACTCACTAATCCCTCTAACCTACGCATCCTGGGACACTAACAGGCAAATTTAGCATGGCCAATCAACCTAACTGCACATCTTTGGACTGTGGGAGGAAACTGGAGCACCCAGAGGGAACCCACGCAGACACGAGGAGAATGTGCAAACTCCACACAGACAGTGACCCGAGTCAGGAATCGAACCTAGGCCCCTAGAGCTTTGAAGCAGCGGTGCTAACCACTGTGCAACCGTGCTGCCCAGGAAACAGGGATAGAGTGGCCGGCATTTATTTCATCAACTCACATTACATTTAATACCATAGCATGACAAAAAATAATTATGGAAGAAGGTCACAATTGTGCTGGCATACAAGAGAACCTATGTCTCCAACGATTGTGAGTTGAAAACAGAGCTAGGCGCAGAGTGACATCTTCACATGGGAGCCTTTATTTAAGTCAGAAATACAATCTAAGTGTCACTTAGAGCTATTCTATTTGCAAAGGTGAAAAGGTTGCCCACAAGTTAAAATGGTATTTTAAAGATCCGATTTCGATTCTCAGTCAAAAGAGTTGCATTTTGCTGAATCTGTCAATGTGGAGTTCAGTCATCACTCCTGTTGTCAGCACAGCCGATGTGGAAGTGAAGCTTAATTGTTACTGTCATTGCTAATTATTGTCCCAGTTTAGTAAGGTTTCATGTGCATTTACATAACTGCATTTACACAACACTTTCGTAACAAATACAGTTCCACTTTATCAAAGCACAGCAACGTACTTGTAAACAAATCTATTTCATCTGATAGGTGAGATTTTATGGCCTCGCTCGACCCGAGACCGGAAAATCCCTCCGAGATCAATGGATATTTCCATTGTCCACCTCTCGCCCATTCCGATTCCGTGGTAGCGGGGCGGTAGGATTGCAGCTGATATTTCTTTCTATAACACACAACGTTTTATGGATGAGGTAGAAATAATTATGTGGATTTAACTGGGCATCTCATAGTCCCCGCTCCCAACTCAAATGATTCCCTCTACTCCCACCAGTCCCACCGCTCCACCTACAGCTATTAAATTGATTGAGTTGAGGCTGGATATCTGCTGCAAAGATGCACTTTCAAAGACGCGAAACAGAATTATTAACAAGCAGCCACATGGCTATATATCTAGCTCCCCAAAATGTCTTTTGGCCTAAGAGGGCTCCATGTCCTGGGGTGATTCCCTATGCTGAATGCCCATTGCTCCCCCAGACCAGGTGACCCTTAATCTGCTGCGTTGCCCTTAAAGGGACAATCACCATACTTGCCCCTCAGAAACAGGAGGTTCTGTGTAAGGCTGCTGGCCAATCAGAAGTCAGCAGCTCTCCACTATTAGCAGTGCTACTGGGATCAGTGGTCAGTGACAGTATTGCAGCAAGATCAAAACAAAAATGTGGCTGAAATAATTGCATTGATTCGCGCTAACCATTTTACACTGACTTTGCCAAGTTTTCGCTCCCAAAAATGGGTGCGACGCAATGATAAAATCAGGCCCAGAAGATAGCCTTAGTTTAATGCCTGCTTCAAAAGACAGAGCAATGCACCCTCAGTATTTCACTACAATGTTAATTTGGATTTCTGTGCACTGCCCTGCAGAGGGACTTGAGCCCCCGGAACCTCATAATTCGGGACGGCAAGTGTGTTCCCAGCTAAGACACTGCTGACACATAATTCATGAATCTTTCAGATTATCTGCTATTTGATGCTTTATAATTTTTTAAATAAAAAAGACAAGCGTGTGGTATGGATATAAACAGACAGGAAGGTTCTGGGTCTGAAAGTTCTTTTGTGTTGCTAGTTGATCTCAGGCAGGATTTGCATACCTCAAACTATCATGGAAACAAACTTGGCTGGGACTCTGTTTCTGATCGCCACTCCGACTGGAAAGTATATGTGTGCTTACATCAAATAAGAACTGGATTGAGTTCATTTGTAACACGTCCCTGGATTAAAGAGATTGCCTTGGCTGGTAAACAATGAATCACTGCCTGGCAAGGTCCCAGAGATCTGTCGACACCTGTGGAACAGCACCTTCATAAGAGAAGTAAGAAGAAAGTTTAGAGGAACATAATTGTCTCCGTGACAGAGGTCAGCAAGAAGTTTTAGAATCTGAGGAAGACCACAAAAGTAAATGGAGCTATTATCATGCCAGGATTTTAAGTTAATTTATTAGTTACAAGTGAGGCTTACGTTAACACTGCAATGAAGTTACCGTGGAATTCCCCTAGCCACCACATCACAGCATCTGTTTGGGACAATGCACCTAACCAGCAAGTCTTTCAGACTGTAGGAGGAAACTGGAGCATCCGGAGGAAACCCACACTGTCATAGACAGAACGTGCAAACTCCACACAGACAGTGACCCAAGCCAGGAATCGAACCTGGGTCCCTGGTGCAGTGAGGCAGCAGGGCTAACCACTGTGCCACAGTGCCGTCCCAGGCCATAAGGGTATATAAATGCATTGAAGCGCGAAGTGATACATTTTGGTCGGAATAACGAGAAAATAGTGTAAAGTAAAGGATATAATTCTGAAGGCGGTGCAGGAACGGCTAAGGGTTTATGTGCATAAATGGTTGAATGTTGCAGGGCAGATTGGGAAAGTGGTTCATAAGGCACACTGGATCCCTGGCTTTATAAACAGATGCGTTGGGTGCAAAATCAAGGAAGATGTGGTGAACTTTTACAAACCCTGATTCAGCCCCAACTGATGTATAAGCCAGAATTTTACTGGCCTGCCCGCCCAAGGCTTGTAAGATTGCCAATGGAGAACGCTGTTCTGTGAGCTTCACCCACCCTGAAATTGGGACGGGTGAGCCAGTAATATCAGGGCCATTGTGTCCAATTCTGGCCCCGATCTTAATGGAGGCACTCAGAAAATATTTACAATATCGGTTCCAGTGATGAGTGACTTTGGTTACGAGCATAGATTGGAGGCTGCTCTTCTTTGAGGACAAAGATTTATAGCAGACTTGACAGAGGTGTTCAGAATGAAGTGGGATCTGGACAGAGAGGGAGGAACTGTTTCCATTAGTCAAAGGATTGAAAACCACTGTTCACTAAATTCAGGGGAAAGGCAAAATAACCAAAGGCAGCATTCTTACATAGTGAGTGGTTAGGATGGAAGGCACTGCCTGAACGTGCTGTTTCAGCCACAGCCTCCCTACAATGCAGAAAGAGGCCCATCAAGTCTTCTCTCTGAAACAGCGTCTCACCCAACTCACCACCTTGCCCAATCCCCATAATCTTGCACATTTACCATGGCTAGTCCACTAATCCACACATCCTGGGACACTAGGGGACAATTTAGAATGGCTAATCCACCTAACCTGCATCTACCTGTGGGAGGAAACCCAGGGCACCCGGAGGAAACCCAGGGCACCCAGAGGAAACCCATGCAGACAGGGGTAGAATGTGCAAAGTCTGCACAACAGTAGCTGGCCACAGAGCACGAACCACAGCAATGACATCTCCTGGATCTTCTCTCAAGGTAGCTGCCATTGAAGGAATGACTGCAAAGGAGTTTCACATCCAATCAGGAACTCAAGCCTAACCTCATTTGGCAAGTTTGATTTAGATGGAGGAAATGTAAACCCATACCTCTGGCAGGAAACTGATGGAATCATAGAATCTGGTTTTGCAACTCACCTGATTTTATTGCCCATTGAATTCAATGAGGAGTAATGCTGGCTGAGTGTAAAATGGCATTGTATCTAATTCTGCCAGGTTTTTATCCAGTGATTTAGATTGAAATGAACTCCCCAAGGAAGGAAAGGCATTTCTATAGTGAACACTATTGAAAGCTCACAGAACAATGACAGCTTTGAACAGTGAGCCAGCCCAGTGACATTGTTGGTGTTCCTCCAGTTGCTCACAGGTTTGAACACACCCTATGTCGTGAGTGAATAACAGAAGGTAGCACTCAGGAAATAATCTGATATATACTGGGCACAATCTAGTGCTGGTAAATCACGGATGACTTGTTAACTGTAGCAGTGTATGTCCACCATGCACTGAATCTGACTTTTGCTGTGTCATAGCACCCGTGCTCCCCTCATGTAAGGAGCACATATAACAGAAGAAGGCAGACGTTATACAATCCTTTGGGATTTCTACACTCATTGAATTCTGACTTCTTCGATCTGCATCGCTCTACCATAAGTGGCCATTGTCTGCTTTTGTCCAAAGGTTCTGGAATTCTGTAAACTTCTTCGCCTCTCTGTCACTCACCTCCTTTAGGACACATTGTTAAGACTGCCTCTTTGGGCACAATTTTTGGTCACCTGTTCACTCCTTATGTAGCTTGGTGGCACAGTGGTTAGCACTGCTGCCTCACAATGCCAGAGACCCGGGTTTGATTCCCGGCTTGGGTCACTGCCTGTGCAGAGTTTGCATGTGCCCCCCTGTGTCTGTGTGAGTTTCCTCCATGTCCTGTGTGAGCTCCAGTTTCCTCCCACGGACCAAAAGACGTGCTGGTTAGGTGCATTGGCCACGCTAAATTCTCCCTCAGTGTACACTAACAGGTGCCGGAGTGTAGTGACTGGGGGATTTTCACAGTAACTTCACTGCAGTGTTAATGTAAGCCTACTCATGACACTAATAAATAAAAAGAAACTTTAAACTTGGTGTCTTTGTTTTGTTGGATAACTCTCTTGTAATTGGTAAGTGGGACGTTTTATAGCATTGAAAGTGCTATATAAATGCGAGTTGTTTCTGCTGTTTTCATTAAATCACTGTGAATAAAGCAAGGAGTGCTGAGTACATATGGTACAGGAAATAATGAAATAAAAATTAGTTGGCGTAGATTATCTGGGCTCGGATAGTCAGTGTGTGGTAAACCTAGCCCAATGATTTATCTAAGTTCATGAAGCTTTATGTTTCTAAACACTTCTATCCCATTTTTAATAACATTTCAGTGGCTCATGATCTTGTTTTGCCCATCTAAAGCACAGAGCCCAGAAACTGTAAACAACCGTGTTCTGTTTATTTAGTACTGCGCTGAGGGATTTCCGGGTGCGGCACACTCCCTGCTTACTAAAGTTAGCACCAACAGGAAATCACCCCGCCTTCCACCCCCGTTCCAGTGTATAAATGTTAAATAATGTTAAACACTGAAGCCGACGAATCCATGACATTCGGTGTGCCCAGAAAAGCAGCCAGGCCAATAATTCAGTATGACAAGCCACAAATCTGCCAGCTGCATGCAAGAGCAATTCCAGGAAAAGAGTCATTCAGTCAACCTCTATTATTCCTGGAAATATACAACAGGTCATCTTCTATGAAATGTAGCAACCACCAAAACAAACCCGAAAAGGAAGGTTTCATTAAAATTGACAGTGCATCCTGACAGCTTTCTGCACAACCACTTAGCTGGATTTCAAACATTGCCTTGTTTATTGTGTATTTTGAAGTAAACACTCACTGCTGAGGTCATTTATTTGCTGGTGTAATGCGGTTCCCACTATATTTCTATCACCACTTTTCAAATTAACCATTTGAATCCTGAATCTTCCTGCTGAGCTTTCATATGTTTCCCATGGTTGACATGTGCAAAATCCAGTCCTATTGACTGTTATCACATTATATTTTTCTTGTACAGTGCCGCAAACGTGCTGCTTCATACGGCCACACACGTTGGGCGAGAGATTGGGATTGTTTGCACCAGTTTATTAGGTGCTGCGTATGCTCTTAGAGCTCCAAGGTCTGTGGCACATGTGTGAACAGTTGTGGTATGAATTACATTGGTGAGGATGTTAGCATGTGCACTGTGAAAATTCACTGAAAGTATTTGGAGCATTGTGATAACAAGAGTGCATATTGATTTGATGCCATTTTGGAGCTCAACATTCCAGTTCAAACATACTCTTAACCTCCTGCAGTCAAGCACATACAGCACCAGGGAACATCGACTACTTGCAGGTTAGTTCCTCGCTGATTTTTCTTCTGGCTGTTCTGTCAATTCTGTAGATGTTTGGCATTTTCTACAGTTCTTTGAAGTTGCAAAAATCCAGAGGGAGTATTGTGACAGCCACCTAAAACTACGAAAGCTTCTTCAGACAACTGAGCTATGACCAACACCCTACCACATCATGGCAGCTTGTGGAAAAAACCCAAAACCTTCTAAAAAAAAATGCAGAGAAAAATTAAAATACTGGAAGGCTGACAAAAAAAAACACAGCAACCTGACCTGAAACCAAAACATCATGCGCAGACGTAAAATCAACAGGAAGAAAAATCTCCAAGGAAAAGCTCGGAAGCTGAAGGCAGAGATATAATATTCTTTATTGCAGCAGAAGACTATACTGCATCTCCTATGGAACACCAACTTCAAATCCCAGGGAATAGAATCAGTAGATCTGGTAAGGCTGAGCTAAATCTTTTAAGGTTCCAGGTGACTGCAACGCCTGAGAAATCTTTATAAATTTCAGAGATGGCAGTGCAGTTTGTTGCTAAAATCCTGATCCCCCCACCTCCAGCTGGCACCGAGCTCACTCTGAATAAAATTATAAATAATTAATTGAATACATTGGGAAAATTCTGACTCCTTAAAGCTAAAGGCAAACAAAAACTAGGGTTTGGTAAATTAGTGACTTTGAACATAAACACCATGCAAGAGAACTCTGCAGGCAGCCATTCCAGACAAAAATTGTTGAAAAAATTTTCCTTCAAATTGAGCACGATCACCTTTGTAGTGGAGCCTGCCAAAACCGGCAAGCGTGGAAAGCCCCCTTTTTTCTATTCATTCACGGGATGTGGGCATCGCTGGCTGGGCCAGCATTCATTGTCCATTCCTGAGGGCACTTAAGGGTCAACCACACTGCTGTGAGTCTGGAATCACATGTAGGTTGGACCAGGTAAGGGCGCCAGATTTTCTTCCCTAAAGAACATTAGTGAACCAGGTGAGTTTTTACAACAACTGATAACGGTTTCATGGTCATCATTAGACTTTTAATTCCAGATTTTTATTGAATTCAAATTTCACCATCTGCTGTGATGGGATTCGAACCCATGCACTCAGAGCATTCCCCTGGGTCTCTGGATTACAAGTCCAGTGATAATATCACATCAGCTCCCCTTTTTCTCCAAATGAACAGTGATGCCAATCTGGAGGTCCAGAAAGCTCTTAAAGCAGAACCTACACTTTCAAAAATGTAAGCATGGATCAGATCCCACACTCCCAAAATCTTCAGACCAATCCCAAGTCCAGATCAGTCACATCATTGGAGACTTCAGAAGAGAGGATTCTTCTACAGCAGGTTGAGACAAAGGGCGCGATTTAACCATTTTGATCCTAAGTGCTGAATCTGGGCGTGATTCAGATCTGACTTGTAAATCCTGTTCTCAGGCGCCCCCTATGCACTCAACCTGGAAAAAAAGCCGCGAATCTGAATCGTACTGTGGGCGGGGCTTATCGCGCCTGAAACGCCGCAGCTCCAATCAGAGCCTTCAACTGCGCATGAGCATTAAAACAAGTGTGAAAAACGCTCCCAGGCCGCAAAAGGCGGATAAAGTGGCCTGGGAACGATGCCTCACAAATAGACATCACCCCACCTCCACAACATAACTGCCCCCCCCTCATCTACTCATCCCCCCACTATTCAGACTGATCGCAACCCCCTGTCCCACTTCCCTCCCACCGATTTGCAAGGTAGTGGCAGCGGACCCCCTCCTCTGACTCCTCCTACCCCCACCAGAGAATGATGTGGCTTCCCTCCTCTCCCCACCCACCCTCCTCCACCAGCGAATGATCTGGCCTACCCCACCGCTCCCCACCTCCCCCTCTCCACTCCCCAACCCCGCCACCACCGATCTGAGTTAGAAACCCATTGGAAGCTCTGAACTTACCTCTTCAGAAGCTGGACTGCCTGAAATAGCCATTTGCCGAACATGTCTGTTTCACGCCGAATCTGGATGGGCGAACGCGATGGTAAAGAGGGAAATGCAGGTATGTTTGGGCGTCCAGCCCGTTAAGTCAATTTAAATACATGCAAATGCATTTAAATTGATGACACGCCCACTTCAGGCACAGTCCCGATCACGTCCATTTTTGGGCCTTGGTAAAGGGGGAATCAGCGCGGATGCGGGTTGTGCTATTCACCTCATGCCTAAATTTATCAAGTTTTCGCGCCCGAAAACAGGCACAACGCAATGGTAAAATCAGCCCATAATGTCAGAATCAGGTCAGGTTAATGCAATACTTTATTCAATAGGCCCAATTATGTTCAACACTACTGCAAGTCAAGGTGTGAATGTATCATCTGCTAAATTTCAAGAAGTACTATAATCTTTTGATGTTTATTTCAATCTAAGAAGAGTGAAGTAGTAAAAGGAATGAAATTCAACAAGCAAGTCCAGCAGCTAGGAGAAAATGTCAATTCATTTATCAATGATTTGTGCAGGATGGCAGAGGTTGTGGATACACAGACTTTACATCAGAACTCGTAAGAGACTGAATAGCGGTAAGAACAGCAAATGGCACACTCTCTAACCTCATACAAGCAAAGGAAGGTTTAACCCAGGAAAAGGCAATCCAGATAGTTAGCCAGTCAGAAATTTGTAAGCAGCACACAACTATTTTCAGGGGTGAAAATAAGCTGGTGCAGAGTCCAACCCGCAGTTCAGTTAGTTAAGTAACAAAGTCATAGGGACACACCAGGCCAAGGAAAGCAATATCTGAACCAGTCAGCAGAGTGACCATGCCAATGCTGTGGAGCAAACTGCCTCCACAAATGAGATCAATGTCTTGCCATGTCAGCCCAATTCTTTCAGTGCAATAGGATTGGGCACTGTAGCAAACTGTGATGGGCAAGGTCTCTGAAATGACCAAAAGGCCCAAAGATTAGAAAAGGATGAAGACATGTCCAGACGAGAGAGCAACCTCCAAACCTACAGAAAGGACTAGCAGTGGCAGAGCCAACCACTCCTCAGACAGTAGTGCAAACAAGATAAGGGAGAATGTAATAATGACAATATAAATGTATAATAGTAATATCAATGTAAGATATAAGGTAAACTAGAATCACTTAAAATACATTGGATAAAGACTGGGGAGATGGTTGTAGTATAATGATCTGGTACATATAAGGTTCGGTAAAAAGTCTCACAACACCAGGTTAAATTCCAAAAGGTTTATTTGGTAACACAAGCTTTCGGAGTGTCACTCCTTCTTCAGGTGAGTGAGGAGTTGTGTTCACAAATAGGGCATAGATAGACAAACTCAATTTACAAGATAATGGTTGGAATGCATGTTTATACAGGTAATCAATTCTTAAAGGTACAGACAATGTGAGTGGACAGAGGGTTAAGCACAGATTAAAAAGATGTGTATTGAACATAAGAACATAAGAAATAGGAGCAGGAGTAGGCCATCTGGCCCTTCGAGCCTGCCCCGCCATTCAATAAGATCATGGCTGATCTGTCGTGGCTCAGTTCCACATTCCCGCCCTCTCCCCATAACCCTTAATCCCCTCTCTTATCAAAAACCCATCAACCCGCGTCTTAAAAATATTTAGCGAGGTAGCCTCCACCACTTCAACGGGCAGAGAATTCCAGAGATTCACCACCCTTTGAGTGAAGAAGTTCTTCCTCAACTCCGTTCTAAACCGCCCCCCCCTTTATCTTGAAGCTATGCCCCCTAGTCCTACTGTCCTTTCTGAGCGGGAAGAGTCTCTCCACCTCTATCCTATCCATCCCATTCATCATCTTATATGTCTCAATGAGATCTCCCCTCATTTTTCTAAACTCTAACAAGTACAAGCCTAGTTTATTCAGCCTCTCCTCATAGCTCAACCCCCTCAACTCCGGCATCAGCCTAGTAAACCTCCTCTGTACAGTTAGTGAGATTTTGCAAGCCCAGACAAATTGTGGGGGTTACAGATAGTGTGACATGAACCCAAGATCCCAATTGAGGCTGTCCTCATTTGTGCAGAACTTGGCTATCAGTTTCTGCTCAGTGATTCTGCGTTGTCATGTGCCTTGGAGAATGCTTACCTGAAGATCAGAGGCCGAATGCCCATGACTGCTAAAGTGTTCCCCAACAGGAAGAGAACACTCCTGCCTGGTGATTGTCAAGTGGTGTTCATTCATTCGTTGTCGTAGCGTCTGCAATGTCTCCCTACTGTACCATGCCTCAGGACATCCTTTCCTGCAGCTTATCAGGTAGACAATGTTGGCCGAGTCACAAGTGTATGTACTGTATACCTGGTGGATTGCATTCTCACGTGAGATGATGGCATCTGTGTCGATGATCCGGCATGTCTTGCTGAGATTGCTGTGGCAGGGTTGTGTGGTGTCGTAGTCACTGTTCTCCTGAAGGCTGGGCAATTTGCTGCGAACAATGGTCTGTTTGAGGTTGTGCGGTTGTTTGAAGGCAAGAAATGGGATTGTGGGGATGGCCTTGGCGAGATGTTCATCTTCATTGATGACATGTTGAAGGCCCTGAGGAAGATGTTGTAACTTCTCCAGCAAAGTACTGAATGATGAAGGGTACTCTGTCCGCCATGTCCTGTGTTTGTCTTCTGAGGAGGTCGATGCGGTTTTTCGCTGTGGCGTGTTGGAACTGTCCATCGATGAGTCGAGCGCCATATCCTGTTCTTATGAAGGCGTCTTACAGTGTTTGTAAGCGTCTGTTGTGATCTTCTTCACCTGAGCAGACCCTGTGAATACGGAGGGCTTGTCAATAGGAGATGGCTTTTTTAACGTGTTTAGGGTGGAAGCTGGAGAAGTGGAGCATCATGAGGTTATCCGTGGGCTTGAGGTACAGTGAAGTTCAGAGGTGACCGTCCATGATGGAGATGCGAGTGTCCAAGAATGCAACTGATTCCGGAGAGTAGTCCGCGGTGACTCTGATGATGGGATGGGGAACTTACTAATATCATCATGTAGTTGTTTCAGTGATTGTTCGCCATGAATCCAAAGGAAGAAAATGTCATCGATTTATCTAATGTATAGTGTCTGTTGAACATACTGTTTTTGCATCTTGTTTGAATCTGTGCATAAAAGGTTAACATACAGTACAGTACAGTACTGCGTACATGGTGATCTAAAAGAACATATGACCTCTACCTAGGGTCAACTGAACATTGGGCAAAGCTATGCATATCAGTAAACATGGAGCCAGCTTCTGGTTAATACCCTTGCTGTATATTTGTAAATAGTTCCAAGAATCAATAAAGACTGTGGGTGCAATCTTACCCATCGCATCACACTACTGCTAGCGACATCGGAGAATTTGGCACCCAGCCAAATCTCTGTTCACTGTAGCAGGATGGAAAAATCCCACCACTGTACTGTTAACCTATGTATGACTACAAAGATTTTGTCAGATCTACCGAACTGCACTGAACACCCTACAACATGAGCGACCACAGCAATTCAAAGCACTACTACTTGGTGACAAAGACTACCCACCGACCATATTGCTGATAACTCCAGTTTATGATTCATGCAAATGTGGGCAGCATGCATTCAATGAAAGCCTTGCTACCATACAAAATGTGACAGAATGGGTCTTTGACTTGCTTAAACAATGTGTCTGCTGTGCAGACAGCTCTGCTAGTCTACACTAGGAGCCCTGCAGTATTTGGCTGAGTCAGTTTCAGGATTTTGCTGCATGTTGCACAACCTCACTATCACGAGGACGATAGGCCTTACCCCCAGCTATATGACATGTAGCTGAGAAACAGGAGCATGACAAGGAGGAGAGCAAATGAAGCAGAGAGGCAACTCAGACTACCCCTTTCTGGCTATCCATAAATAACTCAACCAAATGCCATACCAGCAACCACAAAAACAAATTTCTATTCACCCACAATCCCATAACAGCTGTCACTGAATATCATGGCATCCATTTGACCACAATGCAAAAATAAAAGCTATCATAGGATAAATGTTCCAAACCAAATTTATAACTGAAATATGGCATAAAAGTTCCTGTTTTCTATGACTGCATGTCCTTTAGTGCTCCTTTGCAGTGTTATCCCACTGGGTTCAGCATAGCTAATGAAGGCATCTGAATTCCAGTGGGAGAGACTGAAAGGCAGCTGTAGGCTGTACAATCTCGACAAGTTGACAGTAGAAGTTATTTTTATTCATTCATGGGAATTGGGTTTCGCTGGCTGGCCAGCATTTATCATGATGTGGAGATGCCGGCATTGGACAGGGGTAAACACAGTGAGGAGTCTCACAACACCAGGTTAAACCTTAGACTTTAACCTGGTGTTGTGAGACTTCTTACAGCATTTATTACCCATTCCTATATGCCTGAGGACCATATTGCTGTGGTTCTGGAGTCATGTGTAAGCCAGACCAGGTAAGGACAGCAGATTTCCTTCCCTGCAGGACATTAATGAACCAGATGGGTTTTCCTCACGATCGATGATGGTTTCATGGTCATCAGTCGATTCTTAATTCCAGATTTTTCTTATCGAATACAAATTCTGCCATCTGCCATGGTGGGATTCAAACCTAGGTCCCCAGAACATCAGCTGAGCTTCTTAATGATTGAGCGATAATACCACTAAGCCACAGTCTCCCCAGTCTGGGATGGCTGGCTTGCAGGCAACAACAAAACAGCACCAGCAGAGTGTCAGAGATGAGGGGATAAATACTGTCTTTCTAAGAGTGGACCCATGCTCCACAAAGTCACCCCAAGCTCAGAAATCCTGAGAATCTGTTGGAGGATAGGTTGATGGTTTACTGTGATACCCTTTGCAGATATCAATCCACGATAGCACCATGGCAACAAGCTGACCGTGTGTTATATCAGTGTGAGCTTCCAGTGCAGCACTCAAATATTGATTTACTTTATTCTCTCACCTGCACATGGCTAGAATTCCTTTGTGTAGTTATTCAGGCATTTTGATAAGAACATTCTGATTTGACATGTTGGTTTAAATGGCAGGCAAACTGGGAGAATGGCAAAGTGCTCAGTTTCCACACATTTGCTAATGAAAGGGTGGGTTGATCTTTCTGAAGCCAAGGCCTCATTGTTTTGCCCGCTGGCTGTGAGAATTTTTGCTCATGCACACGAGTCTGAAAGCACTATTAGCACAATGTCAGCAAAACAGGTTAGGTTGATTGACCATGCTCAGTTGTCTCTTAGGGAGATTAGCAGAGTAAGTATGTGGGGTTGCGGGGACAGGGCCTGGGTGGGATCGTTGTAGATGGAGGCTCGATGGCCTCTTTCTACACTGTAGGGATTCTATGCCTCCATGGAAACAGTCTGATTGTGGAAGCTTGCTGTGTCCAACTTAGCCGCGATGTTTCCTACATTACAACATTGGCCAATGACTACACTTCAAAAGAGCTTCATTGGCTGGAAAGTGCGTTAGGACATGCTGAGGTTGTGAATGAATGTATATTAATGCAAATTATTTATTTTTACAAATGAGAAGTCCTAATGTGCATGTTGATAATATTACTTCATACACCACTGCCAATAAACACTCTTTTACTGGTGAAACAATGGTCCCAATTTTATTTTGAGATGATTAACTTTAATCCCAAATTTATGTCCATCTTTCCTGTAACGCCATGGGTTTGATCCTCTCCAAATAGGTTTCTACCTCGGTTACAGTCCCGAAATGCCACTATTCAAAGTCCTCTGTGATTGTAATAAAATATTTCTCCTCATCTTCTTGACCTTTTCCAAACCATTGAGACAGTTAGTGATACCATCCTCCTCCAACAATTCTCATCTATTGCCAAGTTGAGTGGGACGCTTTCAGCCGGTTGCACTTTTACCTGTCCTTATCTTACCTGTCAAGTCATAGCCAGAACTATTATTGTGCCCAAGCTGCTCAGGTGTGATGGATTTGCAAAGGATTATCATCAGCCAGGTATAGAAAGATAATCCTTGTTCTACAAGTATTCAATGGTGATACATCCATTTTGTCCAGGCAGGATTCAAGGCACCGAGCATAATTACTGATATTCCCATTGTCATCCTTGGCCCAGAGGCAGTCGCACTTTCGTCCGAGTCTGCACCACGGAATAGGAGCAGGCGACGGTCAGACAGTGGAAATGTCCACTGACCTCAGATGGGATTTTATGGTTTTGAGATGAGTGAGGCCATTAAATCCCATCCTATGCGTCTTTTCATTCACTCAGCAAACACTCTGGTAAGTTGAATTGTCTTTGTCTTAGAATTATCTGTGGAACTCTTAGGTCAGTTTGACAACTTCACCTGGACATTCTGTTCTGTTCAGAATCTTTCTTCCATGGTCACTGGATGCTTTTTGGATTCTTTCAATTTACACCCTTGGATTCTCAATCCGTTTCATAGAATTTCTCTTGTCTGCTTTCAAAGTCTGTATTTGCTCCTCCATATTGTGTATATTAACCTTCATGTTATTGAGAACCTCGTCAGTTTTAGTTGTTAATTCTGCTTACAAGTAACTGTTCCAATTCATCAGCAACTCTTTCTCTGGCTAGAGATATTTTTCACAATATTTAGTAGGAGCTTCTGATGCTTGAAGTTCATCAAGTTTTAAGTGAAGATCTATCTTTGTTGAAAGTGCTTCTACAAGGGTGTATTGTAAGCATTTCAAGTCCTCTTTCAAGTTCTCCTTTGTGTGAGCTACATTCCAGTGTTCTTTTCCATTACGAATTCACATTTCATGCATAAAAGTTGGTTCTCTACGTTGATCAGTTTCTCTTTAGTGATGATATCCTTCAAGCTCAAGTTCTGTATTTCCACTTCTGCCCATTGTTTCTGAGACTTTCAAATGCTTTGGTAGAAGTTCTATTTCATTTTGCCATTCTAAGTTCTCAATGTCCATGCTCATATGATTCCTGTGGCAGGCAATACGGGAAAGTTTGCCCTGAAATGTTTTACCAACTTCTCTTCCAAATATCCAACAACTTTCGTTAGTTCTGTAGAATCTTTGGTTTCCTCATAGAATAGAGAACATTACTGAATTTTTCCTGGTTCTTCAGTTCTTTTAAGGCCACAATTTCTTTAAGTGCATTTTTACCTGCTATATTTCTGGCTGTGTTTCTCCACCTCATGCTTTGATTTGACAACAATGGAGTTTAGAGTTGTCATTTCCTCTTGGTATCTTTGTGACACTTCAAAAAGTTGTTCAATCTTGAACAACTTGATTCATTGAAGACCTTGGTTTATTGTACATTTTCAAAGGTACATACTCAGCTTGAATTTGTGTTTCAAATCTTCCAATTCAGTTTTGATGCAAGCATTTTACAACTCAATTTTATATTCCGTCTTTATTCCTTTCGCAGGAGTTGTATATTTTTGACTTCCTGAGATATCCCTCTCTCATTCACAGTCAGCTGTTCACATTGCACTGGCGCCCCCCATTGCAGTTTGAATAATGTGTCAGGGTTTCCAAAAATATTTATTTTGGGAGTCCTAGAAAGTTATTTGCCTCTCCGACATCATTGTGTGGTTTGCTTGTGTAATATAATTTTTCTCTTTTGTAGCTTTACTGCGGCAGGGGCGGGTGGGGGGATTGATCCCTGTTTTTAAGCTCTGTGCTTCACAACTTGAAGACGAAAAGATTTGTCAAAGGGTTTTTGTCTTTCATCAAAGCTATTTGAGGATTCATCAGTGCACTGCATTAAGATTACTTAACCTGCAAAGTCATCAAAGCAGTAGAAATAGATTTGGCCCTTGGACAAGGCCAAATTGTTTTGGATGAGTGGAATTCTGATCCATGTTTTTTTTTAAAGTGTAGGTTCTGCTTATAGCTGGTGATTTTTCCTATGCACCTCTGTTTCTAAAGCTTCTTTTCAGGTCACACTGTTTTCTCTGTCTTCCAGCATTTTAGTTTTTCTCTGCATTTTTTGCAAAGTTATTGGGTTCTTACAGAAGCTGCCTTCTTGTGTGGAATTTATAAGAGTTTGATAAATCCAAAGTCTGCATAATCATAAGTAGGTTAACTATATGTTTTTATTGACTCTGAGAAGTACTTATAAATATATAATAAAGGTGGATACAGTCTAGGAACAGACTCCCTGTGTACTGATGAACACAGCTCTATCCAACGCTGGACTGACACCGGATGTGGGACATGTGATTTATTATATCACACTGTGGGTATAAATGTTCCAGAACCTTATATGACTTATGACAGTCAGATAATCAATCCAGCAATATCTTTGTAGAATCTTTTGATCACTGGAATTATTCCTCACAGAAACTCTTGTGGAAAGCTGACTTGATGCTTGATCAATGCATATATTGTTCAGTATTTCATGAATAAGTTTGAGAAAGGCAATTGCAATTGAAGTTTCACAAAAGATAGAATAAATACACCACTAGCTTGTTGCCAGGTATTACTTCTGTGATTGAAGAATTGTAGTCCAAACTCAATCATGTTATAGGAGCAGCAACAAGTATGATCAATAATGTACCAAAGTTGCAAGAAAATTATGAGCATTTAATTTTGATTAACTAAACTTTTTTTTGAAAGCAAATTGGAGAATGTGGGAGCTGCAGCATTTACATCCTTCAGAAGCTAATCAGAGCTAATGATGGAATCCCACATTGAAAATCTATTCCACCTTGAGCAGATCTGTTGCTGCACCTCAATAATGAGAGTACTAAAGTCATAGCGAACTAAAGATTGGTACTAAATTTGCTTGTCCAGTAATGCTGTCAGAAAGCACGTAGAAGCTGTTCCAACAGAAATACTTGAGCAATAGATACAATTATATTAGCAAACACTTGACCAGCTGGAACATTTTTCCACATAACCAACTACATTTCCTTCTTCAGCAACAAACAAACTTAGGGAGAAAATTCAGTTACATGTAGACATTTGCACATATGTAATGCATCAGCGCACTCTACACTGTTCAGATTTGTGAAAATCAGATGCAGTGTCAGAATGGAAACAGTCATGGCAACTCTACATGTGATATTAGCTAATCTAAGGAAGGGGTTGTTTGTGTGCTGTCTGAAAAGTATTGTGCTTAAAGTAAAATAAAGCTGATGTTAAATTTGGTCAAGTGGACGAAAGCATCACTATAGGAAATAGAACATAGACATAGAAAAACTACAGCACAAACAGGCCCTTTGGCCCACAAGGTGCGCCGAACATGTCCCTACCTACTAGGCTTACCTATAACCCTCTATCTTATTAAGTCCCATGTACTTATCCAAAAGTCTCTTAAAAGACCCTATTGAATCGGCCTCCACCACCACTGCTGGCAGCTGATTCCATGCACCCACCACCCTCTGAGTGAAAAACTTACCCCTAACATCTCCTCTGTACCTACTCCCCAGCACCCTAAACCTGTGTCATCTTGTGGCAGCCATTTCAGCCCTGGGGTAAAGCCTCTGAGAATCCACTTGAGCAATACATAAGAACATAAGAGATAGGAGCAGAAGTAGGCCATCTAGCCCTTCAAGCTCGCCCCGCCATTCAACAAGATCATGGCTGACCTGAAGTGGATCAGTTCCACTTTCCCGCTTTCTCCCCATAACCCTTAATTCCCTTGTCTATCAGAAACCTGTCTACCCGTGACTTAAATGTATACAACGAGGTAGCCTCCACCACTTCAATGGGCAGAGTATTCCAGACACTCACCACCCTTTGAGTGAAGAAGTTCCTCCTCAACTCCAATCTAAACTGCACCCCCCTTATTTTGAGGCTGCGCCCTCTAGTTCTGCTATCCTTTCTGAGCGGGAAGAATCTCTCTACCTCTACCCTATCTAGCCCCTTCATTATCTTATATGTCTCTATAAGATCCCCCCTCAGCCTTCTAAACTCCAACAAGTGCAGACCCAGTCTATTCAATCTCTCCTCATAGGCTAACCCCCTCATCTCCGGTATCAGCCTAGCGAACCTTCTCTGCACTCCCTCCAAGGCCAATATATGATTTTGCAAATGCAACAACCAAAACTGCACACAATACTCCAGTACTCTCAACATCTTACACACCTCTATCAGGTCACCTCTCATCCTTTGTCTCTCTAACGAGAAAAGACCGAGCTCTCTCTACCTACCATGACCTGGATTCTTCTACAGGCAACATGAATGTCACAAATGGTAAGCTGCGTGTCTTTTACCCTCTTGCACATGGTGGGGAGTGGGGGGGTGGTTGGAGAGGGGGGCAGGTGTCATACATGTTGCCCTTGCGTTCAACTGTCGTGCAAGATTGTGGGTAGTCTTGGGTTGTTTTCTCTGGAGCACAGAAGACTGAGGGACCACCTGATTGAGGTGTTCAAGATTATGAGCAGCATGGACAGGGTGAATAGGGAGCAGCGGTTCCCCAGAGTTGAAGGGTCAGTTATGAGGGTACACAACTTGTAAGTGAGGGGTGAGAGGTTTAGGGGGGATTTGAGGAAAATGTTTTTACCCAGAGAGTGGTAACAGTCTGGAATGCAATGCCTGGAAGGGTGGTGGAGACGGGATGCCTCACATCTTTTAAAATGTACCCGGATGAGTACCTGGCACGCCAAAACATTCAAGGCTATGGGCCAAGTGCTGGCACGTGAGATTAGGTGAGCAGGTCAGGGTCTTTTATGTGTCGGTGCAGACTGAATGAGCCAAATGGCCTCTTCTGCGCTGTAATATTCTGTGATTTTACAAAGATTGGCTGCCGGTTGTGCTATGAAAGGATATGTGGGTAAATTACTCCTAAGTATTAGACAATACAGCGGCTCATCCTTTGATTTTACATCCCTGTGGTGCAACATCCACCACTTGTTTAACCCACTTCCTTCCCACAACACCAAATGGATGTTAAGGACTTGGAGTGGGGCACTGTGGATACAAACCTCACTTCGATGCCATTTGTAGAACCGTCAATATACAATGCCACTTATATCAGTGAATCATTTTATTCTCTTCACTTTGTTTGGAACTGGCCACAAAAATCTATTCCTACTTCAAAATGAGAGAGCATGTGTAGGATGTGAGTGGGTTGTGGGCTTGCATTTTCATCAACATATGTTTGCATGTTTTTTGCGTATGATTTATACTCCATGGGTATCCAAAACAGACGCACTAGATTCCTTACAAGATGTTTGTCTTTAATCAGATTCTACACATTAAGTGAATGTTTTAGCAAAATACTTATGTGCAATTCTGACTATCTATATAATACATCTTGCTGCTTGTAGTGTGTCAAATTCGCTGTCATGTTTCCCTACCTTGTGCTTCAGTCTTTATCACAGTCTGATCTAGACATGGGTGACAAGTTGAATGCCAGAGGAAAGATGAGATGAATTGCATTTAACATCAAGGCAGCATTGAGCCAGGTATGATGCTAAGCAACCCTAACAAATTTGAGCTCCCGGAAAACTCCAGTAGTTGGAATCACCAGGATGGTTGTGAGTGACAGGCTAATCATTGCAGTCCCAGCTTACCGCTGTAGAAGACAAACCAACTTCAACAACTTTATCAAGAAACTTCTGTCTAATATAAGATCAGAAGTGGGCCTTGATTATTTGATGATTCTACAGTTTCTAGCTCCATTTATAATTTTTCCAGCAATATTGCAGTCCATGATAGCCGAAGCAGGGTAATGTCCTATTTTCAGCTAACAAATAATAGCTAAGATTTGTGCTGCATAGTGCAAGAAGATGAGTATCTCCAATAAGGAAAGGGCAAGTCACCCTCATCCTGATTTTTTTCTTGGGATGGTGCAGGTGATGTAATGGTGTATCTTAAAGAAATCTTTGCAGTCTTCTGTAGTCTAACTGTTCATTTTTATCAACAAGTAGAACTGTTTATGCATGAACAGCAAAGGATACAGGCTAGCAGCTAGCTACATGCTTAAGTTTTAACTCATCTCTGCTGGGTCTGGGGTATGTGTCTCTTGCATCATTGTGTGGGCAATATTGTACTGAGTCCCACATTAACCATGCGTGTGCTAGACCCTTATATTATAGGCACCACCATCAGCAAGTCACCAATAACAAGAAGCCGAACTCCACCAGTCATATCAATGCCATGGCTCCAAAAGCAAAGCAGACGCTAGGCACCCAGAGAGAGTAACTCATCACCTGACTTTCTAATCAATCCCCACTATTCATAAGACTCAAGTCATTGTGAAAGTATGTTCAAGGATCATCTGGATGGATGCACTTGTAACAACACCTTGAGCTTTCAGGGCCACATGGTGGCACAGTGGTTACACTGCTGCCTCACAGCACCAAGGACCCAGGTTTGATTCCCTACTTGGGTGACTGTGCAGTGCCCTGCATCTTCTCCCCGTGCTTGCGTGGGTTTCCTCTGGTTTCCTCCCAGGGTATGAAAGATGCGCCGATTAGGGTTCATTGGCCATGTTAAACTCTCCCTCAGTTTACCCGAACAGGTGCCAGAGTGTGGTGACTAAGGGATTTTCATAGTAACTTCACTTCAGTGTTAATATAAGCCTACTTGTGATTAATAAATAAATAAGCTTTAATATTATCCAAGAGAGAACAGCCCAACTGATCAGCATCAGTGATCGGACTCAGAGCCCACTCACTCTAATGTTCACACACTGTGGTTTCAGAATGTACTGTCACAGCAGAACCTAATTTCTCCTGGGCAGCTAACTGGAGTACAAAACACATAGGGAAATCAAAACTTCCCAAAGCCAGCAGAAATTGGCCAAGTGGATAGTTAAAATGGAGAAGAGAAGACTTATCCACAGGCCATCTGCCTTCATCCTGCTGACTATAATTTTAAATTGCAACGCCAAGGACACCCACTTGAAGCTGGTGGGGTCAATTAAATATGCAGATCGCACTCCAATTACATCAATAACATCCAGTTACAATCTCAAAAGCAAGTCAAAGGTTAACCCTGTCAGTAAGTGATCCAGGACCTGAGAGGATCATCAAGGTAAATTACATTATATTGTTTCCTTGTGCACCACAAGGAGCAGGAGTTCTTTTCTGTATCTCACAACACTTAACCATAGTGACTTGCGCCATTCAATCAGGTTCCCAGCCCTGATCTGCTACAACACAAAATCCCTCTCTAACTTGCCGGTACTGTAGCTGGAAGCAGACCGCCTCTGATCATGTAGGTAAGGATCAGGAGTTACAACAACCCATGCCACATGCTACAAAAGATCAGACAAAACCTCTTGTCCACAATGGGCAGGAAAAGAGTTGCCAGGTTACATAGAACATAGAACTTTACAGCGCAGAACAGGCCCTTCGGCCCACGATGTTGCGCCGACCAGTTTTTTTTTAAAAAAACGCTGACCCACTAATCTAAACCAATCCCTTTTCGTCCATAAACCTATCCACAGATCTCTTAAACGCCCCCAAACTAGGCGCATTTACAACCGCAGCAGGCAGGGCATTCCAATCCCTCACCACCCTCTGGGTAAAGAACCTACCCCTGACATCCGTCCTATAACTACCCCCCCTTAATTTAAAGCCATGCCCCCTCGTGCTAGCTTTCTCCATCCGAGGAAAAAGGCTATCACTATCCACCCTATCTAAACCTCTAATCATCTTATATGTTTCAATAAGATCCCCTCTTAGCCTCCTTCTTTCCAGCGAAAACAACCCCAAATCCCTCAGTCTCTCCTCATAGGACCTCCCCTCCATACCAGGCAACATCCTGGTAAACCTCCTCTGCACCCTCTCCAAAGCCTCCACGTCCTTCCTGTAGTGTGGGGACCAGAACTGCACACAGTACTCCAAGTGCGGCCGCACCAGAGTTGTGTACAGTTGCAACATGACGCTGCGACTCCTAAATTCAATCCCCCTACCAATAAACGCCAAGACACTGTAGTCAGAAGGGAGGCCAGAAGAGATGAGAGTGAGCTGTTTGGAGTATCATGTCTCTGTGAATTGTGTCAGAAGGAGGAAAGATCACTCTATGCACAAAAAATGCTGGAAAACCTCAGCAGGTCTGACAGCATCTGTGGCAAGAGAATAGAGCCAACGTCTTGAGCTTGGGTTACCCTTCATCAGAGCTAAGAACAAAGGAAATCAGAAGAGAGTTATACTATGATGGTGGGGGTGGGGTCTTGGACTAAAGGAATGTAAATGAGCCTTCTTCATCCTTATTTACATTCCCTTTGTCCAATTACAGCACCCCCCCCCACCCTCATAGTATAATTCTCTAATGATTTCTTTTGTTTTTAGTTCTAACAAATGGTCATCCAAGCTTGAGACGTTGGCTCTATTCTCTCTCCACAGATGCTATCAGGCCTGCTGAGATTTTCCAGCATTTTTTGTTTTTGTTTCAGATTCCAGCATCCGCAGTATTTTGATTTTATCCCTCTATGAACATTTGTGCAAACTGGACACAGGAGAGTAATGCTTGCTGTGAAATCAAACTAGCACATTGTTTTTCTTTTTAGGTTAGTTGTGTATCATGAGCTGTAAACATTGGAAAAATTCTGGACCATTATATTAGAAATATTAAATTCTGATTAATTTTATAGGTTTATAATCTAAACAAAGAAAATATTGTGGCAGTTGAATTATTCAGCAGATTATCTTTTGCCCCCTGGATTTTTTAACAATGCGACGTGAGGGCGGAATTCTTCCAACCAACCCCCCCCAGCAGCGAGTTTTGTGACGGGTGAATGGGGTAAATATGTCAGGAGCCAAAACTTTGGAAGTCCATCAGTGTAACATACTGTTGTAATTCTCCCAATAGCAGATTAATGGCTGTTTGTTCATCCCATTGGCAAATGGCACAAATGCCATTTGTATTAATTTGCATTTCATCACTGTTCATTAAATCAGCTATTTGCCAAGCATCCTATCAGGTCTTTCAATCTTGGTCACACCAATGGGAAATCATGTCAGCAACAAACCCAATTAATAAAGGCTGGTGTGCACAGTGTGATCCTCAGTTCGAGGTTAGTACAACATGCAAGGTTTTTCTGCCATAGTCTGCTGGTCTGCTCCAGAGGCAATGTTATCCACTCTGCCAGGGCAGATCTGTTCCTGCCCTCCATCTATCTTCATGGACAGTATGGTGCTACTGGACCCATGGACCCTGTAGTGTCACCAACACGAATCAGTACTGCGCCTGGGGTTGGGGATGACAGGGGTTTCTTTCCACCTGGTGCCACACAGCAGCGTTGATCTGGACTGCACTGTGCCATAGGACTCATGTAGCCACCACAACAAAGGTCCAAAGCTTCGACTGGAGGCGGAGTGTGAGGTGAGGGCTGGGAAGAGCTAGACAAAAGAAGGAGTAATGAGGATGGAGGTCTGTGCTGGGAGGGGGATGGATAAAGGCAAGGTCACACAATGAGGCAGAGGTACAAGGAGGTAAATGAAGAGGACAAACAATTAAGGTAGAGGGAAGACCAAGGGAAGGGAAACTGGACCCTGAAAAGGTTGCAAGACATGTAGACAAACAAGGGGGTCTAAGGGATGGCATATGCATTACTGGAAGGAGATGCAACCAGATTGCAGATTATGGAGTGGGTGCATGTTAGTGTGTCACGTTAGGGATGATTCACATGAATACCAAACAGGTCAGAGCTGTAGTGTGTTGTGAAGGTCACTTTTGTCAGTAGCCCTCTTTGGAATGCTATATTAATGTTCCTGTTCAGGAGCTGGCAAACAGGAGTCAGAGAGTGCAGACATTCCTGCTGTGAAATGGAAACTCACAGAGGCTATTTGGACCTTGAGCTGAAATCAGGGATAGGAGACAATGCAGAAGAACAGCAAACAGGCAGCAAAAGTAATCATTGGAAGCGCGGAATACTCCAGCTCCCGGGAGTGACAAGAGCTATGTGCTTCAAAAATGCACAGCTTGGTGTTCAGGGCTGTCCCGCAGTCAATGTCCCTGGGTTTGGGGGGCTCTTTATAGAGCTACAGGGGGTATGATAATGGGGGCATCTGCAGCCTATAAATAAGCAACACATGAAAAGATTGTGTGGGCAGGGAGGAGATGGGGTTGGGAATGGGTGTGGTATGTGAAGCTTTCATGGAGAGGGGAGTCCCTGTCTTCCAAAATCGAAAGTGCGATCGATTATGTGTTAGATGAAGTATGAGAGGACTGCAAAACCGGCCTCTGGGGCTTGCTCCCCTTGCAACACGTACTAACTTCTTTATGCTGTTACAGTAGAAAGCTCAGGTCAATTACACAGGACTCAGAGTTCACTGCCCAGGATGCAAGAGCCAGCCAGATTTCTAAATTTCCACTTTGTAAGGAGTTTGCACAACTCAATAGGCTCATGTTAAATTCTGAAAAGCTACATAGTGGAAGATGAGTTGAAGATGATTCGGAGTTCAGGGCACTCTGTGTGTGAATTGCAGGATTGAAGTGATAGAGTTGAGATCTGTACAAGGTTGTTGCAAGAGGCAGAGCATCACCACAGGAATAATCCAGTGAGTTCTACAGCAGATTCCCTGAACTCGCCAAGGGTGATGATCTCTGCCATCTTTCCCCTGGTCTGGGCTCATTCTCACATCTTTTGGGCACATTTGGCCAAATGGAGACAAAAGAAAGAGATGTGACCAAAGGGGATGGAGCAGAGTTTGGGTGAAATGCATTTCCCTGTGTGTGATGCACCTTATCCAATAGGGATAGAGATTGAAGTGTGAATAACAAGACAGGTGGCGTTGAGAGAGTGAACATTAATGTGTGTCCCTGCCACTGAATGTGTGAGATCTGTGAAGAGAGTATCTGTTTGAATACATGATGCCATGCTGAGAGTTTGATAGTGGAGGAAACTAAGAGGAAACCTACCTTGGCAGAGCAGATACAATCATTAATTCAATTCCTTATCGATGGCACTTAGTGGGTGGATGGCAGCCACACTGACCTCCTGGGTAAAGTCCTCCCAGGCCGGGGAGGTAAGATTGGTGTTCTTCTTTGAGCCGTCCCTGTGGTGGAGGACATGTTAGTGGGACTGCACTTCCTGAATAAGGACCTCAAGCACTCTGACACTGAAAGCTGGTGCTCTGTGTTCTGGACACCCTGCACGGTCTGGTGAAGAAAGGTGAGAGTGATATGAATGGGCTGGACTGGTAGTTAAATCTGGCGACAGAATGGTCCAACCCATCAGCTGAGGGTGGGCCAATGAATCAGCTGTTGGCCCACCAGAGGAGTAGGAGGAGAACTAACCTGTGCATAACTAATGAAGTTGCAAGTGCTGAATCTGGGGCGGGGTCCCACCATTCTGGCCAGCGGGATAGGTGCCACCAGAGCCACCTACCGTGACACTTAGTCTTGAAAACAAAGAATTCTGCCCTCAGTGTTATCATCGATGGAAGAAGGCTTTTTGAAAGTGTAGGATCCACCGGTACTAAGGCTCCTACTCCACTTACATCCATGGTCATTTTAAAATTACACTGTTGCAGTAGCAGTGCTAAGCTTGGTGCTTTACCAGTTTGAGCAGTACATTGTGGCACAGCCAGGATGTATGGTTCATTGTGTGTTTCAATCTTTCTGAAAGGGAGTTGAAAATCTCAGAATTTTCATGTTGAAACATTAAAGGATACCAAATCTTACCGAGAAACTAGTTGAAATAACATTTGTGGCACAAGGAGAGATTGTTCACAACGTGCTGAACTTGAACTGTATTTGCTCCTTGTTTCTCATTACAAAACTCAGAAGCTAATTACACACATGAAAGCAAATACTTTGATTTTAGTTCCTTTAGATCTATAAAACAGTCACTCTAAATGCGGAAATGACCATGTAAGTGAATTGTGTTGTATGAGTTCGTTGCACTACATAATTTACTGCAGTCCCCTGCTTTCCGGAGCTGGACTCGTGCCTTTGATTGTCTTGTTAAGTGGCTCTAAAGCCCCTTGAAAGGCACCAAATGAGCATTCTTGCAGGCTGGCCTTTATAGCCAAGTTTCCACCCATTAAGCTGATGAAAACCTATAGCACAAACTCATGTAGCTAGCAGAAAACAGGAGAAGTTAGCAATCTATCCATTGCCATTAAAATGAACAAAATTAAACACCCTGGTTTCTAAAAGCAAAAACATTCCCTAAGTTTCTCATGTCAATGAGCACAAATAAAAATCACAAAGTAAAAATGAAGTCGATGATAAGGATGGTTTCAATATGTCCTCCATGACTTTTCTGTCAATATAATTAGAATTAACATTGCCTCCCACTTCAGGAGGACATTCTTGTGCATTACTCATGTACTTTTATCTGTTTGAGCACTAGAATCCATTTTTATTAAGTTCCACAGAGAGTAGCAGACGCCTTCATTCCAACGGTAGGATTCCAAGCCAAACTTTTAGAAATTCCAAGAAGCCGTAGATTCCTGGAACTAGGGTTTGTTTATATTATTGAGTACAGTGTTGGATATGGAGCGATATCCACACATTTGGATCGGCAATGTTCCTATAAAAGGACCTTCTGTTACTTTGTGGTTCTCAGTGTCTTATCGTTTGGACATACTCATCCCTGTAAGTTCTTCTTGAACTAACCTCCTTGCCAATTGTCACTTTGTAGTCTGCCTCTTTTCTATTAACTCTGTTTCTCCAATTTTTTTCCAATTCCTTTGCTGTTTTCTGTTTTATTCTAAGCACTTTCCAGTCTTCCTTTCTTTAATCTGTGCTAACTTTCACTTCATAAAGAGATTATGATCCCCTGGCTGAGTGCTTGTTTGCAGTAGGACCGTGAACAAATGAACATTCTAATTAGGTGAAAATATATGGGAGTAAAACTTCCAGATGGTTACACCTCGCCAGATGTACTACTAAACAAAACAATGGCTAGCAGGGGCTTTTTTCTGAAATGGGTGAGGTTTCTTCTTTGTAGTATTTATATTCTCTCCAGGTGTACCCTTCTACTTTTTCGTCTTGATTCATTCCCTGTCTTGAAAGCAAACTTTTGAATGGTTCCAGGTCTCAATGATTGCTTGTCAAAAATTAACTGTAAGAAGATGTGGAGCAACAGTGTTAATGAGCCTCACAAGGTTTTCCTCCTTTCAGGAAGCACGCACTGCTGTGTGGATTGTTCAATAACTCAAACAATGTGAAATCATGGGACAAAAAGCATTGTGGTATTCTTTGTCAGCATTCTAGCAGCTTGAAGTACAGCAGTATCTCTAGAAGAACAAGAACTATTTAAACACCAAGGTATTCGCCGACCCTCAATGTATCATAGACAAGTTGTCGCATCCAGGGACAAAGTTTGGGTGCCATTGATTCACCATGTTTTTTACATGTCACTAACTGGCCTGAGGAGGTCTTGTGGCACAATGAGTAGTGTCTCTGCCTCTGAACCAGAAGTTTTAACTTTGAGCACTGCATCCAGTTCTGGTCGCCGCACTACCAGAAGGACATGGAGGCTTTGGAGAGAGTGCAGAGAAGGTTTACCAGGATGTTGCCTGGTATGGTGGGTCTTATCTATGAGCAGAGATTGGGTAAACTGGGGTTCTTCTCCCTGGAAAGACGGAGATTAAGGGGAGATCTAATAGAGGAGTAAAAAATTATGAGAGGTATAGATAGAGTGAACAGTGGGAAGACTTTTCCCAGGTCGGAGGTGATAAACACAAGGGGTCACAGGTTCAAGGTGAAGGGGGTGAGGTTTAACTCAGATATCAGGGGGAGGTATTTTACACAGAGGGTGAGGGGGGCCTGGAATGCACTGCGAAGCAGGGTGGTGGAGGCGGACATGCTGGGATCATTTAAGACTTATCTGGATAGCCACATGAGCAGACTGGGAATGGAGAGATACAGAAGAAGGGTCTAGTTAGACCAATGAGCAGCACAGGCTTGGAGGGCCGAAGGGCCTGTTTCCTGTGCTGTATTGTTCTTTGTTCGTTGAGTTCCATTCCAGGACTTGATGGCTGCTGTAATATGCCTTTAAGGGATATCAGCATGACAGCATGAGCAGAGCACACACAAATATCTTTAATGCCCTCAATCTGCAAACCGATGTATAAATGTTCGAATGTGCCCAGTCTTAATAAATGAACCCACAACATGTTTGCCCAATCCCTCATGAGGGCTTGTTGGCCCGAACGGAGCATTCAATGCAGTCCAATGAGTTGATATTCAGCTTGGAAATTCTTCCCCCACTTCCCCCACTATTCCCAAAGTATAAGAAGACAGCATGGAAGATCTAGATAGGCTGGGCGAATGGGCCAGGAACTGGCAAATGGAATTTAATGTTGGCAAGTGCGAGGCGGTCCACTTTGGTAGGAATAATGGTAGGAAGGACTATTACTTACGGGGCGAAAAACTGCAGCAGGCGACGGTGCAGAGGGACCTCGGGGTCCTTGTGCATGAGTCGCAAAAACCCAGCTTGCAGGTGCAGCAGGTGGTCAGGAAGGCGAATGGGATGCTGGCCTTCATAGCGAGGGGGATTGAATATAAAAGTAGGGAGGTCTTGCTGCGGCTGTATAGGGCATTGGTGAAGCTGCAGCTGGAGTACTGTGTGCAGTTTTGGTCGCCGCACTTACGCAAGGATATTTTGGCCTTGGAGGGAGTGCAGAGGAGGTTTACTAGGCTGATACCAGAGTTGAGGGGGTTGAGCTATGAGGAGAGGCTGAATAAACTAGGCTTGTACTCGTTAGAGTTTAGAAGAATGAGGGGAGATCTCATTGAGACGTATAAGATGATGAATGGGATGGATAGGATAGAGGTGGAGAGACTCTTCCTGCTCAGAAAGGACAGTAGGACTAGGGGGCACAGCCTCAAGATAAAGGGGGGCGCGGTTTAGAACGGAGTTGAGGAGGAACTTCTTCACTCAAAGGGTGGTGAATCTCTGGAATTCTCTGCCCGTTGAAGTGGTGGAGGCTGCCTCGCTAAATATTTTTAAGACGCGGGTTGATGGGTTTTTGATAAGCGAGGGGATTAAGGGTTATGGGGAGAGGGCGGGAATGTGGAACTGAGCCACGACAGATCAGCCATGATCTTATTGAATGGCGGGGCAGGCTCGAAGGGCTAGATGGCCTACTCCTGCTCCTATTTCTTATGTTCTTATGTTATGTGAAAATACACTAACAAAAACAACTCCCTGAAGCCTGTCCATCAGCTACAAAGTACAAATCAGGATGGGATTGTTGTCTGCCTCTTTTCTACTAATTCTGTTTCCCCAATTGTTTTCCAACCCTTTTGCTGTTTTCTGTTTTATTCTAAGCAACTTTCCGGTCTTCCTCCCTTTAATCTGTACTAATTTTCCCTTCGTAAAGAGATAATGATTCCCTGGCTGAGTCTGCTTGTTTGCAGCAAGACTGTGAGCAAACTAATATCCTAATTAAATGAGAATGAAATACTCTCCTCTCACCTGGATGACTGCAGCTCCAATGACACTAAAGAAGCTTGATATCATCCAGGACAAAGCAACCCACTGACTGGAAACACTTCTGCAAACATTTGCTCTTTCCACCATCAGTGAATAATGGCAGCAGTGTGTACCACCTGCACTGCACACTGCAGAAATTTCCCAAGACTCCTTAGGCAGCATCTTCCAAGCCTGTGACCTCCACTAACTTGAACAACACCATAGGTGTCCCTACAACATGTGGACCACAGCGGTTCAAGAAGGTAGCTTACCACCATCTCCTCAAGCCAGTAGGGTGCCAAGCCAGTGATGCCTACATCCAGTAGCTATTGGGGATCTTCCGTTACCGTCTGTCTAGCCTGTTGTATGTCAATTTATGTTTATTGATGTCTCCTTTTACATCCACAGGGGATTCAGTCCACCTTGTTGGCCAACAAGGTGCATACATGCAGTGGGTCATGCGAGGGTTGCTCTTGGATGTTGCTTCGAGAGTTGCCTAGTGCTTCACGTCCGTTAGTGTACACTTAATCTGGACCAATTGACGGGCAACACGTCAGCTCAGTGACTATCACTGTCTGCTGTACAGTTACAGGGATCCGGGTCGGATCTCCGGCTTGGATCAATGTCTGTTGGAGTTTGTACATTCTCCCTGTGCTTGCGTGGGTTTTCTCCGGGTGCTCTGGTTTCCTCCCACATCCCAAAAGCGTGCTTTTTAGGCTGATTGGTGTCAATAAATTGTCCCTGAATTGGATCTCCCTTAATCTGGCATACATATAATTCCCTAAATTTGTTTACTGGAGTTCTATGAGGATGTGTCTAGGACAGTGGATAGAGGAGAGCCGGTGGATGTGGTCTTTCTGGATTTTCAGAAGGCGTTTGACAAGGTACCTCACAAGAGGTTATTGCAGAAGGTCAGGGGACATGGAGTTGGGGGTAGGGTGTTAGCGTGGATAGAGGATTGGTTGTCAAATAGGAGGCAGAGAGTGGGGGTCAATGGGTGCTATTCGGATTGGCGGTTGGTGACTAGTGGGGTGCCCCAGGGGTCGGTGCTGGGGCCTCAGCTATTTACCATTTACATAGATGATCTGGAGGAGGGAACCGAGTGCAGGGTGTCGAAATTTGCTGATGACACCAAGATTGGGGGAAAGGCAAATTGTGCGGAGGGTGTGGAGAGTCTGCAGAAGGATCTAGATAGGCTGGGCGAATGGGCCAGGAAATGGCAAATGGAATTTAATGTTGGCAAGTGTGAGGTGGTCCACTTTGGTAGGAAGAATGGTAGGAAGGATTATTACTTACGTGGCGAAAAACTGCAGCAGGTGACGGTGCAGAGGGACCTCGGGGTCCTTGTGCATGAGTCGCAAAAACCCAGCTTGCAGGTGCAGCAGGTGGTCAGGAAGGCAAATGGGATGCTGGCCTTCATAGCGAGGGGGATTGAATATAAAAGTAGGGAGGTCTTGCTGCAGCTGTATAGGGCATTGGTGAGGCCACAGCTGGAGTACTGTGTGCAGTTTTGGGCGCCGCACCTGCGCAAGGATATTTTGGCCCTGGAGGGAGTGCAGAGGAGGTTTACTAGGCTGATACCGGAGTTGAGGGGATTGAGCTATGAGGAGAGGCTGAATAAACTAGGCTTGTACTCGTTAGAGTTTAGAAGAATGAGGGGAGATCTCATTGAGACGTATAAGATGATGAATGGGATGGATAGGATAGAGGTGGAGAGACTCTTCCTGCTCAAAAAAGACAGTAGGACTAGGGGGCACAGCCTCAAGATAAAGGGGAGGCGGTTTAGAACGGAGTTGAGGAGGAACTTCTTCACTCAAAGGGTGGTGAATCTCTGGAATTCTCTGCCCGTTGAAGTGGTGGAGGCTGCCTCGCTAAATATTTTTAAGAAGCGGGTTGATGGGTTCTTGATAAGAGAGGGGATTAAGGGTTATGGGGAGAGGGCGGGAAAGTGGAACTGAGCCACGACAGATCAGCCATGATCTTATTGAATGGCGGGGCAGGCTCGAAGGGCTAGATGGCCTACTCCTGCTCCTATTTCTTATGTTCTTATGTTCTTATGTTTATGGTGGAGTTCCACTAGAGATAGACAAAAACGTCAATGATCGACGAAAGACTTGAATAAGGAACTCACTGAGTGTTAAAATGGACGTTGCAGGCTTGTAGGGCCGAAGGGCCTGTTTCCTGTGCTGTCTTCTTCTTCTTCTTCTTCTTCTTCTTCTTCTTCTTCTTCTTCTTCTTCTTATCATTTTTTTAAACATTGGGTAAAAATTGGAATGAAGATCCACACCACTGAATACATTGAATTAATAGAAGAAGTAAAGAATCCCCAAAAGATGTGGACTACATTGTAAAACTGGTTCATAATCAGCTTTAATTCCCATATTAATTGACTAGTGTTAATGTAATTTCAACAAAAGCCTACAGAATCCATCTCATTAGCAGATGCAGAGAAAGTCCATGCTGTGCTTATTAAAATGCAGAGCTAACAGATAGACTTATTGGGTTGGTGATCACATCCACTTTCATGGAAGCATTACAATCTGCGAGACAAGAACAAAAGCTATAGCAGTGAAGAGCAACTCAAGAGTGAATGTAAAGGCAAAGTGCTCCTCGCAAGTTGACAAAACTTACAGGTCCTAAATGCAATCCCAATTGGTGGCGTATTTACTAGAACACCCAAACCTAGAAGGACATGTGAAAGGTGTAGCCTTCTGTATGCACAAAGGAAATGTCCAACTTAGCTATAACTGATACTACATTCTGCACTCCCTCGTTTCCTTCTCTATGAACAGTATGTTTTGTCTGTATAGCGAGCAAGAAACAATATTTTTCACTGTATGTTAATACATGTGACAATAATAAATCAAATCAAATTAAAGACTGATACAACTACAAACAGCCATGCACTGATGCAAACAGAGCACGCACAATGGGTACCTTCAAGCAATATAAAGAATCATCCACTATCCCATTAGTAGCATATACAAGAGATGATTGACAAATCAGAAAATAATAGTAATGTGCACAACAAGGTGAAGAGCGACAAACAAAATACCATGGAAAACGTAGATACCATCTCACCATCCAAAGTCTTTGCCAAGATTGAAATGATCTGTCCTAAGAAGATTGATAACTGTTCTCTATTGGCTAAGACTAACACACGGACAAGAGCCAACATACTACTCCAACAAATCCTAAAATACATCTATCCACAGGCATGGAAGGCCATGGCAAAATCTATTGCAGTGAAATTTTCTGCATGCATAGGTTCACTAATTCCATGGGCAGAATCGATAGCCCTGGAATAAACGTACAGCAAATCTTCCTGATATCACATCTAGTTTACTGGTATGTCATGACCTCACTAGGAACAATCCATGGAATCTGTCAGCCTTGATAAAGTATATCAACATCTGAAACTACTCCCATCACCTCAGTTCATAGCCTAACATCAAAATATCCAGAACATTCGGCTCTGACAAAGTTGGTAGTTTCAAGGGATTGTAATACTATACTTGCAAGAGAATGCAAGTCCATCAATTGATCTGCCATGTAATTGTACTATCCATATATCAGACAAATTGAAGTTTGAACTAGGCAAAATGGAGAAAGATAGGATTGTGATAAGTGTACAAGAGCACACAGAGAGATAAAGCTCAATCACATGTAATAAACAAGGGCAGATCATTGAGAAAATGCCTCCAACCACAACATTTAAGTGCAGTTTTGAAACGTTGTCCTTATTGGAAGAGTGAAATCCAAGATTTGCAGGTTCAAAATGCTTATCGAAGCCTGTTGTCAAGCATGGTTCCTGGTCAGTATACTTCGCGGACAAGTCTCAAGAGCCTACTTTATTTCGTATCCCATTTAGATAATACTGTTTTCAATGACTTTCAGGCATACTGTTAGCTGGGATCTCTTTCAAGCTCACTTGGAGCACCTTATATACATTGTACCAGGATACATCTGTATCACAGGTGACATAGCTATTGTGAGAAGACCACAGCAAGAATATTATCATAATCAGCACTTATTGATGCAAGTGGCACATAATGGAGAAGTTGTGTTCAAAATTCTGAAATATGACATCAATGTGCAGCAGATCAATTTCTTCGGTTCTAATTTTTCCACTGCTGGCAAATGTCCTGACACATATGAAACCAAAGGATAGTAAGGCAATGCCAACTCCTCAAGTTAAGGAAGATCTTAAATGATGTCTAGGCCTCTTTATTTTCTTGTCTTAATACATTCCCAATTTCAAAAAAAATCTTCATCAATAAGAGAATTGTTGAAAAAAAATGCTTTTCCCATGGCACAAGGCCAACTCTTCGAAGCACTGAAACCATCTTTATCAGAAGCACTGACAGTGCAATGTTGCAATGTTACACAGACAGCTACCACAGAGATAGATACCTCCCAGAAAGGTCTGGGAGCATACAGACTACATAAAGACTACATAAACCTATTGCATGTGTTTCAAAATCTCTGTTCTGTAATACAATCCAAAAACTCCAACATGGAGTGGGAAATATTAGCTTTAGTGCTTGCAATCATGTGTTTTTATACTTATCTGCTTGGCAAAAGATTTGCAGTAGATCACAAGCTACTGGAGATGATTTGGCAAAAGCCATTGACCAGTGCACTGCCAAGGTTGCAGTGACTCTTGATAAAGACTCAATGTTACAATTATGAGATTAGGTTTGAGCCAGATAACTTGATGACCGTATAGGATACAGTTAGCAGATTACTTAACCCAATGAAAACAGAAGATATATCTTTAGATCTGCAAGTTGATTTAATTGACATCGAACTTGACGATCTTCTCCAAATTCATACAATGATAGAATTTGTACAGTGCAGTAGGAATTTTATGGCTCCACTCATGCAAGACCAGAAAATCCTCCCCGAGCTCAACAGACATTTCCATTGTTCCCTCCTCACCTACCCCAATTCTGTTGCAGGTGGGGCAGTAGAATTCCAGCAACCGTTTTTGCAGCAACCATACTTCCATCCAGGCCTTATTCTGGTAACCCCACATATTTACCCTGCTAGCCCCCCGACACTAATAGCCAATTAACCTAACCTGCACATATTTGAACTGCGGGAGGAAACTGGAGTACTCAGAGGAAACGCATGTTGATATGGGGAGAAAGTGCAAACTCCACACAGACAATGATATGGGGCATGAATTGAACATGGATCCCTGGAGCTGTGAGGCAGAAATGCAAGCCACTGTACCACCGTGCCAGTACATTCGACTTATACAGTTTGCTGAATGCAAATGCCAGAAACTACAAGAAGGAAAGGCAAAAGGGTCTACACTACAGGAACCATGGAAAACCATCACTGAAGGATGGCCTGATCAAGTCAACAGGTCCATGAATCCTTGAGTCTATTTTGCTCTTATCGGGATAAGCTCAGCATTCCCCATTGAGTCAATTCTAAAAGCAGGGAGGTTACCATACAGCTATCTTTGCAACCTGAGGTTCTCCAACAATATCATCACACACACATTGTCATGGATCAGATGAGAAGACTCACAAGAGAGGCAGCCTATTGGTCAGATACGAACAATGATACTGAAGTCATTGTCAAGAAGTGTGAGACGTGTCAAGAGCATATACCAAGTCAACACAAAGAACCATTGATTCTAAATGAAGTTCTGCTTTTATGGTCCTTCTGCACAGCATTTCACATTTGGCATCAGAAATACAAACATAAAGTTCAGGAAATATTCAGCAGGTAAGGAGCATCAGTGGATAGATAAACAGAGATAACAGCCAAGAGTTTTCCACAGGCTTCAAGACACAGACACAGGATCAAATGGGAATCCCAAGCCCAGACTTGCCAGTAACAAAGACTGAAAACAAGAAAGAAATGTGCCACACATCTTTTGTGTAGATGTGTAGGGCAATATCGCCCTATTATCCCAACTCCAAGCCCTATTACCCTTATTTTCTCTCACTGAGACTAGGAAAAACCAACCCAATGGTTCATCAGAATTGGAAAATGTTATCGATGTAACTGGTTTTAAGCTACTGCAGAGGCATGAAAAGAGGAAGGGAGAGAAACCAAAAGGGATAATTGTGATGGTGGAGAAGGCAGGAATTATAAATGAACAGCAGAATCATTTCCATCACCTGCTCTTCGGAACAACAGGTGCAGATGTTATGATATAAAATTGATGCTGAGCTAAGCAGGTTGTAATGTGTCTAACCAAAAGATTGGGTGGCATGGTGACACAATGGTTAGCACTGCTACCTCACCCGGATTCAATTGTGGCCTTGGATCACTGCAGAATTCACAAATTCTTCACGTGTATGCTGGTGTTCCCTCCCATAGTCCAGAGAAGTGCATGTCAGGTTGATTGGCCATGCTAACTTGACCCTTGTGTTAGTGGGATTAGCAGGGTAAATATGTAGGGTTGTGGGAATAGGGCCCAGGCGGGATTGTGGTTGGTGTAGCCTTGATGGGCTGAATGGCCTGCTTCTGCACTGTGGAAATCCTATGAAAAAATGAAGTGTTTTTCATTGAGTTGACTTTGGCAGAGGCCACTGCCAGAGAAATCAGTGGGACAGGTAATATGGCAAATGATTGGAAGTTCAGGTTCAAGCCTATGTAATGAATAGAAATGTTCAGCAAAGCAATCATTCTACATTTGATCTCACTGGTTATGGAAGCCCACATCATGAGAAATGAATACAGTATACAGCAAAATTGAATGGAGTAAAAATAAATCACGGTTTCACTTGGAAGAGTGTTTGACTCCCCTTCAGGGAAGGGAGGAGTTGAAAAGGTGAGTGTAGCATCTCTCGTACTTGTTTAGGAAAGTGCCATGGGAAGGGAAGTGGACATTGGGGAGAAAGCGGACCAGAGTAACAAAAAAGAGACATTTCAGAATTCTGAAGGAGCGAGAAAGGGAAGACATCATAGTGCAGAGACAGACACTATGTGGCTGGTGGAAAGTAAGAACGAAAGGAACATTATTGTGGTTCTGGGTGAGACGGGAAGGGGTGAAAACACAAGCGTGAGAAATGGGACAGATATGGTTCAGAGCCCTGTCAGTTCTGATGGAGGAGACCAAATTGCTTGAGGGAAAAGGAAAATATATCAGAAGTATTGGTGTGAAAGGCATCATCATTGAAACAGACGCAACGGAACACAAGAAACTGAGAAAATGAAATAGAGTCCTCACTGTAAATGGGGTGAAAGAAACGTATTCAAGGCTGCCTTAGGAGGCAATGGCCTTATAGTGGATATTTGTCAATAATTTATACAGGATTTCAACTCGATCAAGAAAGTGAAGGTACTTGCAGAAATGGACCATGTGGAGACAAGGGAGGGATGGAAATTTGAAATAGGACCATAAGACATTGGAGCAAAATTAGGCCAATCGGCCCATGGAGTCTGCTCCGCCATTCAATCATGGCTGATATTTTCTCATCCCCGTTCTCCTGCCTTTTCCCCATAACGCCTGATCCCCTTATTAATCAAGAACTTATCTATCTCTGTCGTAAAAACACTCAATGACCTGGCCTCCACAGCCTTCTGCGGCAAAGAATTCCACAGATTCACCACTCTCTGGACGATGAAATTCCTCCCCATCTTTGTTTTAAAGGATCGTCCCTTTAGCCGGAGGTTGAGCCCTCTGGTTCTAGTTTTTCCTTCTAGTGGAAATATCCTCTCCATGTCCATTCTATCCGGGCTCGCAGTATCAGTTTCATTAAGATCCCCCCTCATCTTTCTAAACTCCAACAGACCCAGAGCCCTCCACCACTCCTCATACGACAAGCTCTTCATTCCAGGGATCGTTCTTGTGAACCTCCTCTGGACTCTTTCCAAGGCCAGCACATCCTTCCTTAGACGTGGAGCCCAAAACTGCTCACAATACTCCACATGGGGTCTGACCAGAGCCTTATACAGCCTGAGAAGTACATCTCTACTCTTGTATTCTAGCCCTCTCAACATGAACTACTGACCTGCACCTTAATTTTAAGAGAATCTTGAACAATGACTCCCAAGTCCCTTCATGTTTCTATTTTCCTAAGCATTTTCCCATTTAGAAAATTGTCTACGCCTCCATTCCTCCTTCCAAAGTGCGTAACTTCACACTTTTCCACATTGTACTCCGTCTACCACTTTTTTGCCCATTCTCCTAACTTGTCCAAGTTCTTCTCCAGCCCCCTTGCTTTCTCAACACTACCTGTCCCTCTATATGTCTTTGTACCATCTACAAATGTAGCAACAGTGCCTTCAGTTCCTTCCTCCAAATCGTTAATGTATATTGTGAAAAGCTGTGATCCCAACACTGACCCCTAAGGCACACCACTAGTCACCAGCTGCCATCCTGAAAAAGACCCATTTATTCCCACTTTCTGCCTTCTGCCAGTTAGCCAATCCTCTATCCATGCCAGGATCTCACCCTTAATACCATGGTAATTAACTTATTTAACAGTCTCCTAAATGGGACCTTGTCAAAAGCCTTCAGGAAATCTAAATAAATCACGTCAATGGGTTCTCCTTTATCTAACTTCCTTGATACCTCCTCAAAGAACTCTAACAGATTTGTCAGACATGACCTCCCCTTGACAAAGCCATGCTGACTCAGTCTTACATTATCATGCACTTCCAAGTACTCTGCGATCTCATCTTTAATAATGGACTCTAAAATCTTGCCAATGACTGAAGTCAGGCTAACTGGCCTATAATTTCCCATCTGCTGCCTCCCTCCCTTCTTAAACAGCGGTGTTACATTAACTACTTTCCAGTCCTCTGGTACCCTCCCTGCTTCCAGTGATTCTGAAAGATCACACCGATGCCTCCATAATTTCCTCAGCTATTTTAGAACCCTGGAGTGTAGTCCACCTGGTCCAAGTGATTTATCCACCTTTGGACCTTTCAGTTTCTCCAGAATCTTCTCCTTAGTGATGGCCACTACACTCACCTGTGCCCCCTGAGTCTCCTGGATCTCTGGCATATCACTGATGTCTTCCACCATGAAGACTGATGCAAGGTAACTATTCAGTTCCTCTGCCGTTGCTTTGTTTCCTATTATTACTTCTCCAGCCTCATTTTCCAATGGTCCAATGGCTATTTTTGCCTCTGTCTTACCTTTTATATATTGAAAAAAAATTCTTCTTATCTTCTTTTATATTACCAACGAGCTTACACTCATTTTTCATCTTCTCCCCCCTTATTGCTTTCTCAGCTGTTCTCTCGCTTTTAAAGGCTTCCACTTCTTCATCTTAATTTCTAAAGTAAAGTGGACAAAATGTCCCAATTTTATGTGACATCAGGAAGAAGTATTTATACAGTGATCAATGTATTGGGAAAATCTCCTTTCATTGTCAAATAAAACATCTTGACTGTTGAGCCTCTTGTGAATGAATACAGAATGCCATTTACAGGGACTATTTGTTCAGGCTCACACATTAAAACAAGACCGTGTGGTGGGTTGGGGAAATTTAATCTTAACTTGCACATAAATGCTGTTTGGAATTCTATTATTGAATCCTGAACATGTTCAGAACTACTTCTCCCAAGACCAGAAGAGGAAATGAGAATCGTGCACCATGAATGAACAGAACGGACAGTACGTTCTGTTCTTTCACACACAATTGCTGACTATGTTTAATTGCATGCTCGCTAAATGCTGATTAATGTTTGAACGTGTCTCCATGAAACGTTAACAGCTCATGACATTTTAAATAAATATGAACTGTAGCAGCAAGAGGAGAGACATTACGTATTATGATATTTTTAATATAGATTTCATGAACATACAATAAAACACTGATATATTTCTAAAGCATTCTCACCCTCTTGTGTCCTAGTTGTGTAGAAGCCTTGCAGACCAGCAAAATGTGAGAAATAATCCCTCGACTGATGCCAGCAATCATAACTCATGAGTTGGAAGAGGGAGTTTTTTTTAATCTGGAATCAGGAGTGAGTTAGTCTGTTATCCATTGTTTGAAGGTAATTTATTAAAGTTACACCATGTGCAGCTATAGGAACAAAAATTAGTGTTTAAAACGAATGTCTTACAATTTAATAAATTTGTGGGAACTGTTACAGATGGGAGCAGGATTAATATAAATAGCCCTGATTTTTCCTCTCTCTACCCATCCATAAACAGAAAGATGTCTTTGATTTTTGATCTCCGCCTTATAAATGATGACATATTTTCCCCGAACATTCAATTTTGGAGTGAGCCAATCATTTCTTAACAGCCCCACAGCAAACTCAAAGATAAGATAAAATAAGAGGGTTGTTTTATTTTACAGACAAAACGTAGAAAGGTGTTTCACAACTTCTGATCCTTTCTTACTCCTACAATAAAGGAGGGATAATCATAGATCATAGAATCTACAGTGCAGAAGGAGGCCATTTGGCCCATTGGGCCTGCACTGACAACAATCCCACCCAGGTCCTATCCCCAAAACCACACATATTTACCCTGCTAATTCCCTCTGACACTAAGGGACAATCTCTATCATGGCCTATCAACCTAACCCGAACTTGCAGCGTGGATCAGTACCTGGGACTTTGATGTTGTGGCCATTTCTGAGACATGGATAGAGCAGGGTCAGGAATGGATGTTGCAGGTTCCGGGGTACAAATGCTTTAGTCGGAGTAGAGAAGAAGGTAGAAGGGGGGGTGGGGTAGCATTGCTAGTCAAGGACTGTATCACAGTGTCGGAGAGAAAGTTTGATGAGGACTTGTCAGTTGAGGTAGTATGGGCGGAGATTAGAAATAGGAGAGGAGAGGTCACCCTGTTGGGAGTCTTTTATAGACCTCCTAAAAGTTCTAGAGAGGTTGAGGAAAGGATTGCGGAGACAATCCTGGTTAGGAGTGAAAGTAATAGGGTAATTGTTATGGGGGACTTTAACTTTACGAATATTGATTGGAGTTGCTATAGTTCTAGCTCGCTAGAGGGGTCAGTGTTTGTACAAAGCGTGCAGGAAGGTTTTTTGTCTCAGTATGTAGACAGGCCAACTAGAGGTGAGGCTATATTGGATTTGGTGCTGGGAAATGAGCCAGACCAGGTGCTAGACTTGGAAGTTGGTGTGCATTTTGGTGATAGTGACCACAATTCGGTTACGTTCACCTTAGTGATGGGAAGAGATAGGCGTGAACCTCGGGTCAGCAATTTTAGCTGGGGTAAGGGCGATTATGAGGCTATCAGGAGTGAATTAGGAAGCATGGATTGGATTAGGGGATTACAGGGACTGGGAACATCTGAAATGTGGAATTTTTTCAAGGAGCAGCTACTGCGAGTCCTTGATAGGTATGTCCCTGTCAGGCATGGTGGATTTGGTAGATCTAGGGAACCGTGGTGCACTAAAAGAGTTGAGTCGATGGTTAAAAAGAAAAAGGAGGCTTATGTTCGGATGAGATTGGAGGGCTCAGATAGTGCACTAGAAAGCTTTAGATTGGCTAGGAGGGAGTTGAAGAGTGAGTTGAGAAGGGCTAAAAGAGGACATGAGAAGACTTTGGCTGATAGGATTAAGGAGAATCCTAAGGCGTTCTATAAGTATGTCAAGAACAGAAGGTTGGTCAGGGCAAGATTAGGGCCAGTTACAGACAGCAGGGGGAAGTTGTGTGTGGAACCGGAGGAGATTGGAGAAGTATTGAACCAATATTTCTCTTCGGTGTTCACGCAGGGGGACATGAATATAGCTGAGGAGGACATTGGGTTGCAGGGGTGTAAAATAGACAGTATTACGGTTGATAAAGAGGATGTGCTGGAAATTCTTGAGGGGCTGAAAATAGATAAGTCCCCTGGTCCGGATGGGATCTACCCTAGGATTCTCTGGGAGGCTAGAGAGGTGATTGCAGAGCCTCTGGCTCAGATCTTCAGGTCGTCATTGGTCTCTGGTGTAGTCCCGGAGGATTGGAGGATAGCGAATGTTGTCCCATTGTTTAAGAAGGGGAACAGAGACTTTGCCGGGAATTATAGACCGGTGAGTCTTACTTCTGTTGTGGGCAAGGTTTTAGAAAAAATTATTAGGGATAGGATTTATAGTTATTTGGAGTGTAATGAATTGATTAGAAATAGTCAGCATGGTTTTGTAGCAGGTAGGTCGTGCCTTACTAACCTTATTGAGTTTTTTGAGAAGGTGACCAAAGAGGTGGATGGGGGTAAGGCAGTTGACGTGGTATACATGGATTTTAGTAAGGCGTTCGATAAGGTTCACCATGGTAGGCTTCTGCAGAAAATGCAGATGTATGGGATTGTGGGTAATCTAGGAAGTTGGATCAGGAATTGGCTATCAGATAGGAGACAGAGGGTGGTGGTGGATGGTAAATATTCATCATGGAGTGCAGTTACGAGTGGTGTGCCTCAGGGATCTGTTTTGGGGCCACTGTTGTTTGTAATTTTTATTAATGATCTGGATGAGGGTATAGTTGGGTGGATTAGTAAATTTGCTGATGACACCAAAGTTGGAGGTGTGGTAGATTGTGAGGAAGGGTGTCATAGTCTGCAGGGAGACTTAGATAGGTTGCAGAGCTGGGCCGAGAGGTGGCGGATGGAATTTAATGCGGAGAAGTGTGAGGTAATTCACTTTGGTAGGAGCAACAGATGTGTCGAGTATAGGGCTAACGGGAGGACTTTGAATAGTGTGGATGAACAGAGGGATCTAGGTGTGTGTGTACATAGATCCCTGAAAGTTGGGAATCAAGTAGATAAGGTTGTCAAGAAGGCGTACGGTGTCTTGGCGTTTATTGGTAGGGGGATTGAATTTAGGAGTCGCAGTGTAATGTTGCAACTGTACACTACTCTAGTGCGGCCGCACTTGGAGTACTGTGTGCAGTTCTGGTCCCCGCATTACAAGAAGGATGTGGAGGCGTTGGAGAGGGTGCAGAGGAGGTTTACTAGGATGTTGCCTGGTATGGTGGGGAGGTCCTATGAGGAGAGACTGAGGGATCTAGGGTTGTTTTCGTTGGGAAGAAGGCGGCTAAGAGGGGATCTTATTGAAACATATAAGATGATTAGAGGTTTAGATAGGGTGGATAGTGATAGCCTTTTTCCTCGGATGGAGAAAGCTAGCACGAGGGGGCATGACTTTAAATTAAGGGGGGGTAGCTACAGGACGGATGTCAGGGGTAGGTTCTTTACCCAGCGGGTGGTGAGGGATTGGAATGCCCTGCCTGCTGCAGTTGTAGATGCGTCTAGTTTGGGGGCGTTTAAGAGATCTCTGGATAGGTTTATGGACGAAAAGGGATTGGTATAGGCTAGTGGGTCATTGTTTTTGTAACTGGTCGGCGCAACATCGTGGGCCGAAGGGCCTGTTCTGCGCTGTAATGTTCTATGTTCTATGTTCTATGTTCTATGTTCTAACCCACATATCTTTGGACTGTGGGAGGAAACCGGAGCACCCGGAGGAAACCCTCGATGACACAGGGAGAATGTGCAAACTCCACACAGTGACCCGAGGCCGGAATTGATCCTTGATGCTATGAGGCAGCAGTGCTAACTGTGTCTCAGGGGAAGCAGGGGGTACAGGGCACTGAAAGAAGTAAGAGTTATAGTTTCATGTGTGTCCAGAGTCCAGAATCAAAAGCCCAATGCTATATTTCTTCAAAGGATGGCAGGTTGACTATTGACATTGATCCATCTTTCCTGAAGTGAGAACTTCCATGCTGGGAGAAGGGTGCAGACACAGGCTGGAATTCTTCAGTTGTTCATGTCAGCACGATCTTTTGGTCCCGCCAATGGCGCATCCCCACTGTGAGGTTTCCAGGTGGTATGGGGTGTAGTCAATATGAAAACCCATTTACGGTGGTGGCACTGGTGAATAGTGTGCCACTTCCTGTTGTGAGAAACACGCCAGAGCAAGGCCAGAGACTTCTCCTGCCACAGCCTAATAGGTACATACTGAGTCTCAATGTTCCAATAGTACATGGTGTAGATGAGGGTCAGGCAATTTACCTGACAGAGCTCTTTCTGATGCTACCTGTTGGATGCCTGGCTTGCACACAAACCCAACTGGAGAGGTCCAGCTTCTGGTGCTAGTTATTTTTAGTTGGCATGGCAGCTGGCAGGCAGTTGGCCCCTGAACTTGAGCCAACCTTTCTAGGCCAGGATGACAGGATGATGGCTGCCAGGCAGGGGCCTTTCGTGCATCCATACTGGATATGGTTGCAGTATTGTAGCCTGTTGCAGGAAGGTATAGATTATTTTAAGGGGGTGGTTAACCCAGTTTAGCCCTCTTGCAAATCTGCATGAAGATGGAGTGAGCATGGGATCTCAGCTGACTAGTTAACTATGGGATAGGTTCAGTGTCTTTTGGGACACTACTTCTCTCTGCGGAGGGGGATGGGGTGGTCAGCTCCTGTTGCATCTCTAAGTGGCTTAACAACTGTGAGGAATCACCCTCATTCTTTGTGGGAAAATTTGTGGACATTTCTGCTCTATACTTGCCACAAAGGGATCTGTGAAATCAATCACAGGCTTCCTGGTTGGACCTTTGGCTTGGACGAGGCACTCTTCCTCCAAAGTCTCTGGAACATCACTGGTGGAGGTGGACCTCCAACTACCCTCCTTGGTGGCATTTTAAATGGAGAAGGCATACCTGTCTATCTGCTTATTGGCTTGGGAACTCCCTTTGTCCCTATTTAATGCCAGGTACACCTCAGACAAGTCCAAAGATGTGCGAGTTAGGTTGATTGGCCATGCTAAAATTGCCCCTTAGTGTTCTGAGATGTGTAGGTTAGAGGGATTAGCAGGTAAAATATATGTGGGGATATGGGGTGGGGCCTGGGTGGGCCCACAACAGCTACATCCTTGAGTGCTCGCAGATACTGGAAGTATTCAATGAAGAGAAGGACTTGGTGGATGATGCGTCTGGGAAAGGATGTGTAGATAGTTTGAATCATGTTGCGATCAAAAAGGAGGAGGTATTGGGGTTCTTCAGAAATATTATGGTAGACAAGACCCCAAGGCCAGATGGGATATACCCCAGAATACTGAAAGATGCAAGGGAGGAAACTGCTGGGGCCTTGAGAGAAACCATTGTATCCTGACTAGATACAGAGGAGGTCCCAGAGGATTGGAGAATAGCCAATGTTGTCCCTTTGTTTAAAAAAGGTAGCAAGAATAATCCAGGTAATCGCAGGCCAGTGAGCCTTACATCAATGGTAGGGAAATTATTAGAGAGGATTCTTTGAGACAGGATTTATTCCCACTTGGGAATAAGTGGATGTATTAGTGAGAGGCAACATGGTTTTGTGAAGGGGAGGTCATGTCTCACGAGCTTGATTGAGTTTTTCAAGGAAGAGACAAAGATGATTGATGAGGGTAGGGCAGTGGATGTTATCTACATGGACTTCAGTAAGGCCTTTGACAAGGTCCCTCATGGCAGACTGGTGCAGAAGGTGATGTCACATGGGATCAGAGGTGAGCTGGCAAGGAGAATACAAAACTGGCTTAGTCAAAGAAGACAGAGGGAAGCAGTGGAAGGGTGCCTTTCTGACTGGAGGGCTGTGAGAAGTGACATTCCTCAGGGATCAGTGCTGGGACCTTTGCTGTTTGTAATATATATAAATGATTTGGAGGAAAATGTAACTGGTTTGGTTAGTAAGTTTGCGGACAACACAAAGGTTGGTGGATTTGCAGACAGCAATGAGGACCATCAGAGGATACAGCAGGACATAGATCAGTTGGAGACTTCGGCAGAGAGATGGCGGATGGAGTTTAATTTGGACAAATGTGAGATAATGCATTTTGGAAGGTCTAATACAGATAAGAAATATACAGTAAATGGCAGAACCCTTAAGAGTATTAATAGGCAAAGGGATCTGGGTGAACAGGTACACAGGTCACTGAAAGTGGCAATGCAGGTGGAGAAGGTAGACAGGAAGACATACGGTATGCTTGCCTTCATTGGTTGGGACACTGAGTTTGAAAATTGGCAACTCATGTTGCAGCTTTATCGAACCTTAGTTGGCCGCACTTGGAATGTGGTGTTCAATTGTGGTCGCCACACAACCAGAAAGATGTGGAGGCTTTAGAGAGGGTACAGAAAAGATTTACCAGGATGTTGTCTGGTGTGGAGGGCATTAACAATGAGGAGAGGTTGGAGAAACTTGGTTTGTTCTCATTGGAACGACAGAGATTGAGGGTTAACCTGACAGAAGTCTACAAGATTATGAGAGGCATGGATAGAGTGGAAGTCTGAAGCTTTTTCCCAGGGTGGAAGAGTCAAATACTAGGGGACCAGGTTTAAAGGAGATGTACAAGGCAGATTTTTTATCCAGGGAGTGGTGGGTGCCTGGAGCTCGTTGTTGAGGAAGTTAGTGGAAGTAGATACGGTAGTGACTTTTAAGAGGTGTCTTGACAAATACTTGAATAGGATGGGAATAGAGGGATATAGTCCCCGGAAGGATAGGGAGTTTTAGTTAAGTCAGGCAGCTGACTGGTTGGTGCAAGATTGGAGGGCTGAAGGGTCTGTTCCTGTGCTGTAATTTCCTTTGTTCTTTGTACTTGAGGGAGCTCAGCTGCTGCAGGGTTGGCTCCTCAGGAACAAGAGATACCCACTCAGAATATGGCTGGTGATGCCTGCGTGGGGGCCACAGATTATAGCGAATACACATTATAATGGCAAGCAGGAGAGGAGATACGAAGTGTGGCAGATCGAATGGTGGTGTCCTGTGAGGTGGCAGTGAATGAGGTCTCAGTGAAAGTGAAGATGGGTGACAAATGAGAAGAGAGACTCACCCTGGCTGCACAAGGGAGTTCATTTCTCTTCTTCCTGCCCTGCATAGCTGTCCTTCTGTCCAGTGAGCTTCTGCTTACCAGTGTTTCCATCACTTCCCATCTGCTTGCTGGTTGGTCTTCTGCTCATTTGAGGGTAGGGTATGTCCCAACCTCTGCTCCACTCCATCCGGCAATCCGGTGATAGCTCCCTTCAAAATCCTTGGGGCCATCTTCCTAGCTGCTATTTCCCGAGTTGGACTTAGAACAAGTGCTGGAGACATGTTTAATTGGAGTGTATTGCCTGATTGGTGAGCTCAGGTGACACCAGGGTTGGCGAATCAGAGCCAGCTTGTTACTGGCACAGCGTGAAACTTGTAAAAAATGTTTTAAAAATTGCCTGAAAATATGGTGCGATATCTCGCCACTGACCACCAGCCTAATTTCTGATTTTCTTACCAAAATGGAAAATTCCACCCTAAATGCCCAACCCGATACATTCCAAACCACCCGACCAAGAAACCAGCAAGCTCTGAAATCCAGCTTGGTCTTGGTCTCTGAGGTTGCTGGTTTTGAGACACTGTACCTATATCCAATATTCTTTGGGCAACTTCATAACATGAACAATAATAGAGAAGAGTAAGCCTCTTAAATAAGATGAAAAAGATAGGGATGATGGATCTTTTCAATTAATTTGTGCTGTTGAAGGCTACAGTGTTCTTTAGCCGGTGACTGAAGTGAGAAAATGCACCTAGGCTGCAGAGAAAATAATGGTTTAAGGTATCATTTAGAATTGAAAGGTTCACAAGATACCAAATGCAGTTGGAAGGTCTCCAACAGTCACTAGCAAAAGCAAGAGTAGAAACAGGGACTGAGGAAATGGAAATTTTCCAAAACTAACTCACAGAGTATTAGAATTGAAATAAAAGGTCTGATACAAGATCCTGGAAAAACCGAGCCTTTTAACTAATATTTATTGTGTGAAAAATATGAACATCCACATCTCTGAAACAACTGAATGGACAGCAGCCAAATGAAAGGCAATAAATCAAGGCAATAAAGGCTTCTTAAAGGTAAATTGTGGTCAGCAAATTGAAATTCTTGGAGCATGTAACAGATGTAATGAATGGGAAGAAGATAATACTCAGTTAAATAAAAAGAAAAACAAACTGTAAATATTGAGAATCTTGTCATGAATTTCTAGAGAGAGTTCCAGATAAATAGTTCTCTCTCTCCTTCGATCATTCCATTGTTTTTGACCAAGCCTATTCATAGATCATAGAACCCTACAGTGCAGAAAGAGGCCCTTCAAGTCTGTACCAAACACAATCCCACCCAGGCCCTACCCCCATATCCCTATATATTATACCCACTAATCCCTTTAACCTACACATCCCAGGACACTAAGGGGCAATTTCTTTGCGTGACCAATCAACCTAACCTGCACATCTTTGGACTGTGGGAGAAAACTGGAGTACCCAGAGGAAACCCACGCAGACATGAGGAGAATGTGCATACTTCACACAGACAGTGACCCAAGCCAGGAATCCAACCCAGGTCCCTGGAGCTGTGAAGCAGCAGTGCTAACCACTGTGCTACCGTGCCGCCCAAAGCTCTATTCTCTAGAACTCTCTCTCCACTTTTCCCTTCTTCTTTAAGGGACTTCTCAAATTCCACCTTGTCAACTGGCCTTTCCGTCATCTCTACTATTCTTTGCTGCCTTGATACAGATCTCTCTCTCAATTTCCTTTAGCTAAGCACTGCGGAGTACATTATTACATTAATGCTGCTCTGTAAATGCAAGTTGTTGTGATAGCAGCTGAGTGGTGCTCAAACTATTAAAATAATTACTCAGTGAGGACCATCCTATTAAAGAAAACGCAGCAGGAATAATATTTGGGGTGTATAAAATGCCCAACTTAAAAATATATCACTCAGGAGAATATGACACAGAGGGCCAGCACAGATTTAAGGTGATTGGCAAAAGAACCAGAGTTGATATGAGGAAAATGTCTTTACATAGTGAGTGTTTAGGATGTGGACTACACAACCTGATAGGATGGTGCATATAGGAGATTGGTGCTGTTGCTGTTTAGTCCTGAGCAGGGCCTGAGCTAATTCATTTGAGCCAAACACAGTTTATCTAGATATTCTGGATATGCCTAGGTCGGAAGGCAGCAACTGCAATCACTCAGTACATGCCTCAGATTGTTGGAGGAGTGCAGTAGCACATATAGACAATATGAAAACTATAGTGTTAGAGTGATCAGGGTTAAAAGGGTTAATGTGTGGGACTAGAGAAACAGTATTGCTTACATGATGATGTAAGAGACACATGACCAAAAGTCAAGAGGGAGAATGTTCATGGCTTAGAAACATCCAGTCATCTATATCTGTATCTGATTAAGTTAATCCAATAAAACAGTTATGGTTCAGATCTAGCTAAGTCTCAGCTATCATTCCTCAGCTGGGCACAACCAACATACAACATGATGGCAGCTGCAAAGCACGCTGAAGCCTCCAAAAATCAACTTTAAATAAGTTTGCAAGTCTGACAAGAAGAAAGGTTGTGGAAACTTCAGTAACACCATTGAAGCTCCCCAAAAGAGCTCTGTAGAAGACATGGAGGTAGTGAGTAGCAGAAAACCAACTGTTTAATTCATTAAGGACTGCATCAGTACCATCCACATGGCAATATAAGAGACGCAGAGCCAAGAGGGAGAATGCTCATGGCTTGGACTGAGTAACATCCAGAAAACCCATTATAATTCAGATATACCTATGTCTTAGCTATCATTCCAATCACAACCAACATATAACAAAAACAAGCAGCATTCCTTAACCGCTACATGTGTTCCTCTCTATTTCCCCCCCACTGCCACAACCCCCCCCCCACACCCCGTGGCCCCCCCAAACCCACTCCTTCTGAGTGACAAGATGGCTTTTGCGATGCAACCGATCGATCTTGCTGTTCTTTTGGTTGCTCCTGGAGCTGAGGAAGAGGAGCTGGAGGAAGAATTGCGGGCACAGGAGGCCCACTTGCAGCAGTAGAGAGAGGCAACCACCAGAGGAAGGAGGTGGCCATCATTCACTAGGGTGGTGGTGGGTTTGGAGGGTGGGGGTGGTGGTGGTGGTGGTGGCCCGGGGGTGGGGGGGTGGGGGGGTGCTGTGCAGGAGAAGGAGGGAGCAGAGGCTCCAGCAATTCCATGCATGAATGTCATTTGAACACCGTGTGCCAACAACTTCTCTACCTCCGAAAGGAGACAGTGCAACACCTGTGCAACCTATGACAGGACCTGGCACCTAGAGGCAGGGGGTGGGGTGGCAGGGGTGGCACCCACTCTCAATGGCTGTCAAATTGGCAGCCACCCTGCGACTGGCTCTTTCCAGACCCCTTGCAGAGATGTTGGTGGTCACAGACAGCTGTGCACACCTGTGTCAAGCAGGTCACAGAAGCCCTGTATGCTTGGGCTGGGCAGTATATCAAATTTAAACTGGACCAGGTCCATCAGGAAGCCTGGGCTGCAGAGTTCACAGCCAGTGTGGAGATGTCTAACATACAGGGGGCCATCGACTGCACATGTGTCACCCTGAAGGCCCCCCCTACAGAATCCATCAACTGAAAGGGATTCCACTCCCTGAATGATCAACTAGCATGTGACTATAATATGAACATTATGCATGTTCGCAAAAGCCACCCAGGCAGTGTGCACGGCAGCTTAATTGTCAGGAGCTTGGATATCCCGGAGGCATTTGAGGAGAAGCCCAGGCTGCGGGGTGGCTCGTGGGTGACATGGGTTACCGGCTTAGGACACGGCTGATGACACCAGCGTGGAGGCCCATGACTGAGGCGGATACCCATTATAATGTAGCCACCCACGGGATAGGGGTGAGGTACACTGGGCTCTTTAAAAAACGATTCCGGTGCCTGGACCATTCTGGCGGGGCCCTCCAGTACAACCCAGTCATTTCTTCCCACATTGTGGTCATGTGCTGTGCCTTGTACAACCCGGCTCTATGGTGGGGTGACCTATTGGAGGAGGAGAAGGCAGCGCCTTGCCTCCCAGGCCGCATTTCCTTCAGCCCCCCTGGGTCTGCAACCTCCTGGGGGGAAAGGGGTGTCCTGCCTCACTTCTGCTGCATCCAATAGCCTCCCCAGGTCACCCTCAGAAAATTGGGGGACTGGTCATGCGCACATTTTGTGCAAGAATATCTACTTGCCCGTCCATTCTTAAGTTTTTAATGGAGTTGCCTATTGTTAGGGCAGATCAGCTGCTGACAGTTTGACAGAGCATTCCAGCAAGTTACATGTAGTTTGCTTGTTAGCATTGAAGGGAAGGCAAATCAGCACTTGCTGTGTTGATGGCGAGGTGGTGGTGGATGTGTGCCTCAATGATTGGGGGTATAGGAGAGAAAGGTAGACTTTGGAGTCCGGAGGAGATGGAGGCCTTGTGCAAGAAGGTCCAGGGTGGGATGAGGGGGATCACTCTGCCTGATATCTATAGAGTGAAGGCGGGACAGTGGATCTCTCTATCTGAGATCAGTGAGAGGAAGGGGAATCTGCTGCCACTTTGTCTGAGATCAGAGGGAGTAAAGGGGGGTCTGCTGCTACTCTGCCAGAGATCTATGGGGGGGAAGGGGGAGGGGCCCATGGTCAGTCTGGGTGGCGAGGGGGTGGATAAAGGGGTCAGTTGTGGGGTTGGGGGCGGGGCGGGGAGAGGCATTATCCAGTCAGGAGGAATATAGTAGAGGAGTGCTATTTTATCTTTTTTTGCGCATGCGCATTTGAAGGAGCCAATTGGAGCTGCAGAGTTTTGGGCGCATTCAGGCACACTGCAATCTGGAATTGCTGATCTTTTAGGCAGTGTGCGTATGGGGGTGCCTGAGAACGGGTCTAAAAGTCGGATCTGAAACCCAGTTTCAAGTCCGCCCAGCACACAGAATCAAATGGTAAAATAGGGCCCCAGGTGTAAAGCACCAAACATCTCAGCATAATACAATTTAAAGTTTTTGAATGATAGGTTTTGCAATCTTAAATGAAATCAGTAGTATAGTAAATCATTAAAGATTATCCTTTAACAGTTAGAGAGATTTTATTGAATACTATTTGTTTTGTTTAATTTGATGTTGGGAATCATTTTCAAGACTTGACACCTGAATGTAACAATTCAGATAAGGAACAATATACGATAGAATCTGGATTCAAATTCTACGTAACTGTAGATTACGATGTGTGGTATTAGGTGGGCTTATGAAAGGACATGTGGAACTTATGCCAATATTATGATTATAGATATTGATGAGCCAGGATTTTAAAAGAGATGATATTTGCATTCCTGTGTTACATTTTAAAGTGAAGTAAAAGTAAAAATAAAGTTTATTTATTAGTCACAAATAAGGCTTACATTAACATTACGATGAAGTTACTGTGAAAATGGGTGGCACAGTAGCACAGTGGTTAGTGCTGCTATTTCACGGGACCTGGGTTCAATTCCCAGCTTGGGTCACTGTCTGTGTGGGGTTTGCACATTTTTCTTGTGTCTGCGTGGGTTTCCTCCAGGTGCTCCGGTTTCCTCCCACAGTCCAAAGATGTACGGGTTAGGTTGATTGGCCATGCTAGAAAATTACCCCTAGTGTCCTGAGATGTGTAGGTTAGAGGGATTAGTGGGTAAAACATCTAGGGATATGGGGGTATAGCTTAGGTGGGATTGTGTTCAGTGCAGACTCGATGGGCCGAAGGGCAGGGTTCTATGGTTCTATGATTCTATGATTCCCCTGGTCACCACATTCTGGCACTTGTTACACCTAACCAACATATCTTTCAGATTGTGGGAGGAAACTGGAGCACCCGAAGGAAACCCACACTGGCACAGGGAGAACGTGTAAACTCCACACATGCAGTGACTGGGAATTGAACCCAGGTCCCTGGCACTGTGAGGCAACAGTGCTCACTACTGTGCCACTGAGCCGCCCATTTTGAATTATAGATGGTGAATAATAACATTGTCATTCAGCCTTGACATTCAGGTGTGTCATAAAATCACAGAATAGTATCGTACAGAATGAGGCCCTTTGGTCCATCAAGTCTGGACCAATTCGTTCAAAGAACAATTTCTTTAGTCCCATCACCCATTCTTCCCCATGTTTTGGCAATATTTTGCACCTTCAAGTCTTTATCCAATTTCTTATCGAAGAATGCTGTTGAACCTGTCTGGCAAATCCGAACCATTGCCAGGAAAAGAAATTAATCCTCATGGATCTTTTGCCAAGTATCTTAAAAAGTGTCATAAGAGAAAAGCTGAGATTGCCATTGCCAGCATGTCATCTGAATCCTGAGATTTAATACAGTCCTTTACTCATTATGTTAGTATATATATTGTCTCAACAAAAGGAAGCTGAGGACTGTCAAAATTATTTTGTTGAACTCACATTGGAAGATTGTATCGCAGAGAAACAATATTGTCAGTAAGCAATGTGGAAATTATTCTGTAGTCAGGAAGTATAATTCACTGCCAGGAAACAGAGCTATTCAGACAAGAAGATTTATTTCATGTCACTAATGTGAAGCAACATCTTCTACAAGCATAATATTCCATATTTCTCCAATAATAGAATAAGCTTTAAATGATTCAGAATCATACAAACAACAGAGGGCAAAGTAATAGACTTTTCTGAGCTTCCCTGATGGTTTAGTCAGCAAACGTCTTGTGTGCCATTTGTTTCCTTTATTGCCCAAGATGCTCTGCAGAAACACTCCAAGGCCCCTTAGACTGCATCTTCCAAACCCACGACCACAACCATCTAGAAGCACAAGGGCATCAAACACATGGGAGTTCCACCACCTGGCAACACCCCTCCAAGGCGCAGATCATCCTGACTTGGAAATTTATCATCATTCCTTCACTGTTGCTGGGTCAAAATCCTGGAACTCCCTCTGCAGCATCACATGGACTGCAGCGGTTTAACACGGCAGCACCCCACCACCTTCCCAAGTTGAATTAGGGATGGGCAATGAATGCTGGTCTAGTCAGTGACACCACATCCTTCGAATGAATAAAACAATAATTTATAGTCGTCCTGTGAAGCTGGTAGTGGATTACTTGACTACTTTCTTCTGAAAATTATCATAGAATCCCTAAAGTGCAGAACAAGGCCATTCGGCCGATTAAGTTTGCACCAACCGCAATCCCACCAGGCCCTATTCCCGTAACCCCACACATTTACCCTGCTAATCCCCCTGACACTAGGGTCAACTTATCATGGCCAATCAACCTAACCCGCACATGTGTGGACTGCGGGAGGAAACCAGAGCACTCAGAGGGAACCCACGCTGACGCAGGGAGAATGTGAAAAATCCACGCAGATAGTGAGCCAAGGTCTGAACTGAACCCAGGTCCCTGGCACTGTGAGGCAGTGGTGCTAACTATTGCTGCCAATCATGTTCCCAGAATAGCACTAGGTAAAGAATTTCTGATTTTTGACCCAGTGACCCAAATCAGAATGATGTGTATCTTGTGATAACATTGCAAAGTGCACAGCACCTTGTCCATATAACATTGCTGCTGTTCTCTTCTTCAATGTAAAGATTGCAAGGGGCAGAGGTTGAAAAAACGCTGAAGTACAAGCAAAATAATGTGGATGATATAGATCTAAAACAAAATCTTGGAACCAAGGAAGAATCATATTGAACTCAAAACCTTAACTCTGCTTTTCTCTTCAAAGATGCTACCAGAGTGGCAGAGTGTTTCCAACATATTGTTTCTATTGTTGAAATAACTGTGAGCTGCTGTATTTCCATCCTGTAGATCCTGATGCAAATGCATATGCTGAGTCCAATGACATAGAAACACAGGACGTAGGAGCAGGAGGAGGACATTCAGTCCTTTGAGCCTGCTCCGCCATTCATTATGATCATGACTGATCAACCAACTCACTAGCCTAATCCAGACTTCTGCCCATATCATTTGACCCCTTAGCCTGAAGTACTATATCTAACTGCTCCTTGAAAACAAGAGATATTGATCCAGTATCCTGGATAATATCAAGATTTTTGAGTATTGCTCCCACTGCACTCATCCACACGGATGGTAACTAATCTATCACAATGCTGATGTTGTCATTTTTAATGGCGAATAGACCTTGAGGTGAGTGAGCACCCGGAGTACTCAGCCTCTATCCCACACAAGCAGTTATGATGTTCATACAGTTGGTCAACTTCAGCTTGCAGTCTGTGTGTGCGATCACAGCAGAGATGTTTATGGTGAGGGCTTTGACAATAATGGGTCGATTGGAAGTCAAGAAAGCGGCGACTAGGCTTTCAATTTTTCAAGATAGTCATTTTCTGAATAGTACTGATGTTGGTGTGATCATCATTGTCAGTTGTCAGTCTAAGTCTCTGTGTTTTACTAATCCTCCTTTGGGTTGATGCAGGCTCCTGCATTATGTCAGCAGTTGTTAATAGGGATGAACACTTTGGAACCGTCATTGAGCAGGTCAGGAGAAAGTCAGTGATTTAATGGCCAAAACTCTCTGAGGAACTCATTTCATATTGAACTGTGACGTAACATTGATGTCTGAAAATAATGCTAGTGTTTTGTAAGTGAGATTGTGGACTTATATTTAAACAGGCACTAACTGGGGCCTGTATCGTTGTGAAATGATGCTTGACTTATCCAAACAAATAATAAAAAAGTTGCTTCTCCCACCCAGATTATTTGCTGCAGGGTGGTATGATCCATGCATTTAATCAAGAATCTTGCCCATTGTCAGCCCATGTTGATTTAGGCTTGATGAAATTATTTTGAAATTTTGTCAGGCCATTGCTAGAGTTCTCCTAAAGTTGCAGGCAATAGTGAAGGAGGGAGGGAGGGAGTGGCATGAGTTTTTGTCTTTGTTCCACCAAATGTTTTGCAGGCTGCACCGAGCTTGTCTGTTTTGTGTCTTAATATAGCAAAAAAAGTGGGTGGTTACTGCCTGTGTCAAAATTTGTCGCTAAATGAATCACTCATAGCATCATTGAAGCCCTTGAAGCATCCAACAAGTCCTGGCATGCAGCTCCTGCCTTGCTACTGTTTAAAATGAATAGAGCAGGAAGTTCCCTGCTACCCTATCGTTAAGTTTTTTGGCAATAACAAAATGCGTGAACAGGCTGACTTCCCTGTTCCTCCATAACTGCATCGAATAAGAGTGGTGCACTCAAAGGATGTTGCTCCTGTCCAAGCCTAGGGATCACTGAGGTTTCCCATAACAGTACCTGGGCATCCCCTGGCACAGCCCACATCCAACAGCAGGCGGAAGAGAAGGAAAATTAATTTGCCCGCAGTCTTTTGGGACTTAAGAGTTGCCAACCCTCCAGAATTGTTCTTATATAAAGAAACATGTAAACTGACTCAAGGCATCAATATGTAATATCCATATAATTGATAGTGTTCTTTCAGCTCAAAGATATGCATCTTAAAAGTTGTTTTATTCTGTCTTATGTAACCAGCTGGTTTCTTTTTATCATCAAAAGATTGCTATTATTCATAGGTGGCTAGGTTTCCTGCATGATGATCGATATTTCTGAATCTTCCAGTTGTGTATCTATTGGGAATTAAAAACAGCAATGTTTTTTGCATTATATCCATCTGCTATTTGATGAAGTCTCAAGGCTTTTTAAAAAAACTCTTACAGGAAAAGCTTCAGCAAACCAATTAGATGCCTGACAACCCAAGTCTGTACGCTTACAAAAAAGATTCTCAACTCTCCTGAAAACTTTGTTATGTCAGGTTGACGAGTCCTGTTACATAAATTAGGGAGGGATAAGTAAACATAAAAATAAATTGTTGAACCTCCACCCAGACAAAAAAAACATAGCATTTCTATCGCACTTTTCATGACCCCACTAGATCCCAAATTGCTTCATGGAAAATTACAGCAGTTATTGTTGTGATGTAGAGAAAGCTGATAGTAAATTTGTACACAATAAAGTTTCACAAACAACAACAAGATAAAATGAGCAGATAATCAGTTTTTTGGCAATGTCGGCCAAGAAATCAGTGTTGGTTCTGATATACTTTGGAGATTTGGACAACCTACAGTAGGCACCTTAAAGCACTGGAGAACTATCATCAGCAGTTCCTCAGTAAGATCCTCTAAGGGCAGTCCTACAGCAGTGTCCTCTCTCAAGCCAACATGCCAAACATCAGGTACCAATCACTCAAAACAAGCTCCATTGGGCAGTATGTGCCATTCATTTGTCAGTTGCCAGGCTCCCAAAGCAACTGTTCTACTTAAGCTCAGTTATAGCCAGAGTTCTCCAGGAGGACAACGGAAACCCTTTAGAGACATTTTCAAAGCATTCCTGAAAAAGTCTCAACCAACTCATGAGAGACCCTGACCTATGGCTGACTAAAATGGAGAAGGTTCATTTGGAAAGGCATTGAACACAGTGAGAGACTTTGGTGGGAACATGCAAAGACAAAATCAAGGTGTCGGAGAGAGGGCACAAACCTCCTAACAGTTCATCTACCCAATCCTCCAAGCAACACCTGCCCTGCAGGTTATAATTGGTCAGATAACTCAGAATGCATCAAACAGGACTAGAAGCAAGTCATCCATGACTCTGAGAAACTCCTTAAGGGAAGGAGCGAAGAGAGAGAGTTGGACTGAGAGGACACAATTTTAGAAGGACGCAATTTTTTTTAACATCCAGACCTTGTTTAACATTTCTATGATTTTACGGTTCACCTAAAATGATGATGCAAGTGGAATATATAATTGGGTGGTAAGATTTTTAAACCAGTAGTCACTAAGGCACTGATAGAACTAGCAGCATTCAGTTAAATGAGCTAACAAGAAGCAATTTACATATATGAGTGCAGTAATTGATTCAGATGAGTGAATGTGATTGTAAACATATATGCTGATATTTTGAATGTATTATTATTGATTTTAAGGAATATTGTTCATTTTGGCCAAAAGAAATTTACCACTAGGCATCATGGTAAAAAGATATTAGGATGATGCTATGTTTTGAGAGAATAATTGAGCCTTGGAAACATGCAAGTTTTATCAGTTAAAATTTCGGTTGGAAAGAACATTTAGAACACTTAATCATATTTCATGAATAGGCTTATTCATTGTCCAGATGAGATGGACTGGTGCCCAGACATGGTGATCATGAGTTAGTCTGGTTAGACAATGACCTTTAACAGAACCTGTGAGAACGTTTATTTGAATTCTGGCCTGAGAGTCTTCGGCTACTAGGCAACCAGGGAATGAGGTCAGCCAAGGCGGGAGTCGGCTTCCGGATTTCATGGACTAAAAAATATCGTTATGCTGAGGAGTGGAATGCAATTGGCTAAAGTATTTGATAGATGTTATTGTTGATTTGTGTATATTGATGATGGTTGATTTACAGTTACTGAAAGGTGGGAATAATTGATAAGGAAAGCTATAATTGATCTGTTTTTGATTAAATACATTAGATTCATTGGAAAGGTTTTGCTGCTCTTTGCCAGAGCTCCATAAGCCTTTAAGGAACTCCTGGTAGCTGCTGGTTTAAATAAAGTTACATCTTTATACAGAGATATCTGCCTCATGAGTTTTGTACTGTCTAAACTTTAGGCAATACCCGTCACCTTGGAGACCTCACCAACACATCCAGACCTTGGTTTAAGATTCCTATGGTTCTGTGATTCACTTAAAAATGTTGATGTCAGAGGAGCTGTATATATAAGTATTCATAACAGTTAATAAAGAGTCAATCAACTGGACATATTAAAGAAAACTTTCTGCCATTTTCTAAATTCTAAACTGCCTTGTCAATGACCAAGAAGTAACCATAGCATGCAAATCTTAGGCATGTAGACCATTTCAATCAAACACCAGTGGCATGTTCAACATTACCTGAACTCTGCAAAGGCCTGTATTCACTGGATCATGAACATTATATTGTATACAGCCTCTGAGTTCAACTTTAACATTTTAAAGTTTATTAGTGTCACAGGTAGGCTTACATTAATACTGTAATGAAGTTACTGTGAAAATCCCCTAGTCGTCACACTCCAGCACCTGTACAGGTACACCTAGAGAGAATTTAACATGGCCAATGCACATAACCAGCATGTCTTTCAGACTGTGGGAGGAAAACAGAGAACCCACAGATACTAGAAGAATGGGCAGACTCCACACAGACAGTGATCCAAGCCAGGAATTGAACCCAGGTCCCATGTGTTGTGAGGCAGCAGTGCTAACCACTGTGCCACAATGAGATCCCACATGGTCCCACTACAGAAAAAGAAGTGGTTTATCACATTCCATGGGATTACTGGCTTGTTCAAAATGCAGGAACTGTCAATGGAACGCATATCCGAATTTGATTTGATTTGATTTATCATTATCACATGTAGTAGGAAACAGTGAAAATTACTATTTCTTGCACTATACAGACAAAACATACAGTTTGTAGAATACACAGGGGAGAAGGAAAAGATAGAATGCAGAATATTAAATGTGATTCTCCCAAAACAATTCTAAGTGTTGAATTCACATAAAAACGGAGTAAATCTTGTTTTTTTTCAGTGGGAGTTTAAAAAAGAATCTCCCACACTCTGTGCACTGCAGAGTGCCTTGGCATAACTTGCATTTAAATGGGTCACTGTGCATGCGCCGACCTGTTGGTTCCGAGATTGGCGCATGTGCAGTGGCTTCTGTCTACCAGCCTCCTGATTGCTGGCCACTCAATCGCTGGCCAGCCCCATGACCCCCGTATCGCTGGCCTCCATCTCAGCCCCCACAGCCCGATCGCTGGCCCCCCCAAAACATGCCTGGGCGCAGCCACAACCCCCCCCCCCCCTCCTCCCAACCCAAATTGATCTTCCACCACCATCCCTCACCAGCAGTGCCAACCACCTGCCCCCCCCAGTGCCAAGTCCCCCCTCAGCAGCCTGTTCCCTCCCCCCCCCCCCCCCCCCCCCCCCCTCAGTGGTCAGCCCTGATCACTGGCCTCGTTCCCTCCCCCACTGATCCCAACTGCAGTGGCAGCGGGAGCTCCCAATCTAACTGATTGTCCTCCTCAGGCCCTGCCCCTTGGCACTGCCCAATGCCCAGTGGGCAGTCCCAAGGTGCTCCTTGGGCATTGCCACTTTGCCACTTGGGCAGTGCTAAGGGGCTCAGGCTGTTATTGCCAAGGTTGCAATGCCAAGGTTGGCATCCCACCCCAGCACCTGACCCTCTGGGGGCCTTGATTGCCTCTTTTCACTCCAGTGGAGTCGGGCTGCCAGCTCCCTGCAAGTGGGGAGCTACTGTAAATCTCACTGGGCTGAACCACTCCTGGCAGAGGGGAGACGCAGTTGGGCCTGGAGATTTCAGTCCCGGGCCCACTAATGGCATGGAGTTGATACGTAAATTAGCAGCCATATACATTATGCAGTTCTGCATGAATTTCCGGTGTGAAGCTGACAGCGCCTCACATCCGGTGCTGGGAGATGTGCTCAGGCCCAGATGCCCAGTGCGATTCGCGCAAGTCGGGCACCCCTTGAATCTCCGGGCCCACTTCACTAAAAAATCAGTGCAGCGAGACGGGAGAATTGCCTCCATAGTGTTGAAAAGAGTTAGAGTTCAGTTTTAGGAGAACAGAATGAGAGTAAAAGATTAAATTTGTGGGTAGCTTGGGGACAGCTCGCAAGAAGTTGCCTCCCCAGGAATTCATTAAATGGAATGATTCTTGTTGTACCAAACTATGTATCATGAATGTCAATGCAGATCACTGGGCACTCATAACATCTTCATCATTCAGCATTCAGAACTATCAATGCTCTCAACAGATGGTGTCAAGGATCTGGATGGATAATTGTGTCAAGGCTTACCCACTCAAGCAACAGCAATAATGAAACACAGGAAAGATATAATTGTGCACTCATATACATAAACCAAATAGGACAATCACTGTGCTGAAATCATGGTGCTTGGATAGAGAGCAGGCCAGTTTGCAGTATTCATCTGTCAAAGTGACGAGGATTGTGATCTTTTGTTGCACATTGCACAACTTTGTCCTGCTGGAGAGAATTACCCTTAAGATGCCAAGATGATACTAGTGGACAACATGGATTTTCCCATCCCTGGTATCGCTGGGGCCATGGTTCGTGGCCCCCCCAAGGGAACCACGGCTGCACTGGGCAGGGCAGCTGGAGAATAGCCAATATATTTGGATAATGATAAGTCTGGCAAGATGTCTTTGCTTCCCAGAGAAGCCTACAAAAATAAACAAAATTGACAGTGAGGCACAAGCAATTATTGAACTGCAAATATTTAGTGCAAAACTTTTAAAGAAATGTTGAAATAGTCATTGCAAACATAAACACTGAGGTGTTTAATGAAAAACTTTACATAAAAATTGTGTTCACTGTCTATTTTCTACTTTGGAAACAGTCGTAGCATTAACGTTTTAATGTTAATAAAATATTGCACAAACAGTTACAAAATATTTCAAATGATTTCTTACATAGTTCGCCCATCTTGAGCCCAATTGAGGCTTTTAAGTGGGGAATTAATGGCCAATTATGGGTCCAATCATGGCAGGAGAGGAGAGTAACCCAGCAGGTTTAACACTGTGGGCTGATGGTCAGTGAAATACGGGGGGATGGGGGGTGTTCCTTCTTCTGAGGACCTCTGTCTCAATTAGAGACACCCTTCCCTCAGTTTTGCCTCCCATGTCCTCTTTACCCCTCCCACCTCACCCCGCCCCATCCTGTCCAATGTGCTTCCCCATCCCCTCTCGCTGGGGGCCAGCTGCCCAGCACCAGTGAGATCTCAGACTTGCCTGAAAGTTCGGATTAATCACTGAATGCCACCTCCTGGACCAAGCTGCAGCACCAGGAGTGGCCACCGCTCCAGCTTGGCGCTGTCAGTGAGCAGAGCTGCCAGCCTTCGAGACAAGGGCTGGCCAGCGTTTATTGCCCTGTCCTAGTTGTCCTTGAACTGAATGGCTTGCGAGGCCACTTTAGATGGCAGTTGAGAGTCAACCACATTGCTGTGGCTCTGGAATCACATGTAGGCCAGACCAGGTAAGGATGGCAGATTTCATTCCCTAAAGAGCATTAGTGAACCCAATGGGTTTTTCCAACAATCAACAACAATCGTTTCATAGTCATTAGTAGTTTCTTAATTCCAGCTATTTTTTATTGAATTCAAATTCCATCCTCTGCCTTAGCAGGATTCAAACCCAGGTCCCCAGAATATTAGTTGAATTTCTAGATTAATAGTCTCATGATAATCCCACCAGGCCATTACTTGCTCTATCTTTGGCAGGGAGCTCTATGAAATGAGACATCCTCCTGGAAATGGACAGAATTCCCTCCTCAAACTAAGTAAAATGCATTCTATAAAACATTCAAGAGGAGTGAGCTGGCTAATTGAAGGATGGCTTACCCCACCCTCCCACACAAAAAAATGATTGCAATGACTTCAGTCAGGGCGTTGATGTTGACCTATTAGAGGATGAACTTCCTGATTAAGAATCCAATTGATGGGCCAATCAGGGAGTCTTTGCCTTGTACCTTACTGGGAGTGTCAGTTCTCTGAAGTTCCCAGAGATAGATTGTTAACTGCTACTACTCTGTGTACTGCTGTTAGAGCTTGTAAATAAAGGGATTTTGGTGAAGGGATTTCTACCTCTAAAGACTTATTACAATTACGTTGGCGTGTGAGGAGCCTTCCTCAGTGTAAAATCCAATCCCTGATCTACATGAGGCATTTAAATTGAATTGATAATGACATAGGAGGAATACAGTTTGCAAGCAGCGACTTTTCAATTATCTTTTTGTACCATCAATTATGAATATTAAATAACTGCTAAGGTAAAGCCTCAATTTTCTTTCTTGACAGGATTTTATCCTACGTCCCTGAGGTAGAAGTAAAGCCATGCAATGTTCTCAAAAATCCATTTCTGTCCCTGTTTCAGCAAAATAGAACATAGAACTTAGAACACTACAACACAAACAGGCCCTTTGGCCCATAAGTTGCACCAATCATATCCATACCTACCAGGCCATAGAACTATCTGTAACTCCCAATCCCATTAAATCCCATGTACTCATCCAGAAGTCTTTTAAAATACCCCAGCGAGTTCGCCTCTGCCACCGATGGCAGCCAATTCCACTCACTCACCACCCTCTGAGTGAAAAACTTATTCCTAACATCTCCTCTGTACTTGCTTCCCAGCACCTTAAACCTGTGTCCTCTCGTAGTGACCATTTCAGCCCTGGGAAATAGCCTCCGAGGATCCACCCTATTTATTCCTCTCAACATTTTATAAACCTCTATCAGGTCGCCTCTCAACCTTCATCTCTCCAGGGAGAAGAGATCTAGCTCCCTCAACCTATCTTCATAAAGCATGCCTCCCCAATCCAGGCAATATCCTTGTAATTCTCCTCTGCACCCTCTCAATAGCTTCCACATCCTTCCTGTAGTGAGGCGACCAGAACTGCGCACAGTACTCCAAGTGGGGTCTGACAAGGGTCTTATAAAGTTGCAGCATTACCTCCTGACTCCAAAACTCAATCCTTCGATTAATGAAGACCAGTACACCATATGCCTTCTTGACCACATCCTCCACCTGCGAGGCCAATTTAAGAGTCCTATGGACCCGGACCCCAAGGTTCTTCTGCTCCTCAACACTCCTCAACTCCGCAACTCCTACCCTTGATATTGTACTCCTTCATCCCATTGGTCCTACCAAAATGGACCACTACACATTTATCCGTGTTGAAGTCCATCTGCCACTTCTCCGTCCAGTCTTGCATCCTATCTATGTCATGCTGCAACTTCTGACATCCCTCCAGACTAGCCACAACACCACCAACCTTCGTATCGTCGGCGAACTTACTAACCCATCCCTCCACTTCCTCATCCAGGTCATTTATGAAAATAACAAACAGCAAGGGTCCTAGAACAGATCCCTGAGGCACTCCACTGGCGACCGACCTCCATGCAGAAAAAGACCCATCCACAACCACTCTCTGCCTTCTGCAGGCAAGCCAGTTCTGGATCCACAATGCCAAAGCCCCTTGGATCCCATGCCCTCTCACCTTCTCAAGAAGTCTTGCATGATGTGGTTTTAAAAGAATACTAGGATCAATAGTTGTGAAGATTATTGGACTGAATTCCCTCAGGGTTTTCCCCACTGTGCCATTTTGGTTTTGATGGAAGTTTGGTGAACATGCCATTTCTGCAGAGAAACAGGGGCCGAGACTGTCCGAGCCCCCATTGTGCAATTTTCCGGTGGGGAGGGCAAGCAAAATAGGGCAGTTGCCCATCGCACCTCCTTTCCAGCTACCCCCAAATTCACCCCCATAACACTGGTGATCGGATGCCGAGATCAACAGCTTGTCTACCATATGTAAATAAATAATTAAGAGTCAACTGAGCAAATCACCAGGCAATTGAATCTGATTTTATGTTACCCACACCATAATCCTGTTTCCATGGGCAGACAGGTGGGAGTGGATAGACTGTTTTTAAAAAAATGGTTTTTCAAAGGATGAGAAGGAAGACAAGTACTTTCTTTGGAGGTGTGCCCTGCGCACATCTGGGGCACTTCCTACCCACCTACTCTCCAAACCCAGCAAGCCCACCTTCCCTCAGCTGACCCAACTCTCCCTTCCCAAAATCCTGCCCTCCCCTCACTAGGGGATCCATTGGGTCTCCTTCTTGCGACTGGTTGCAATCCCAGAAGTGGGCAATGCCCCCTACTGAGTTCTTGTCATGGCCGGGTCTGCTGATGCTGCCAGGCAATTGGATTGGTCAGCAGCTCCTGAGGGCACTACTTTAATTCCTCCCCAGTGAGGGGCGGTCCAACAGTCGACCAATTTAGCACTCTCACGGAGCACTATGGCTTTGGGGTGAGGCAAGCATAAGTCAACATCCAGCCAACTCCCCTTCTGTGGTTGGGTATGGAGGTGATGATCTAGTGATATTATCATTCAAATATTAATCCAGAAACTCAACTAATGTTCTGGGGACCCAGATTCGAATCCCACTATGGCAGATGGTGGAATTTGAATTCAATACAAAAAAATGGAATTACGAATCTGGTGAAGACCATGAAACCATTGCCGATTGTTGGAAAAACCTACCTAGTTCACTTACGTCCTTTAGGGGAGGAAATCTGCTGTCCTTACCTGGTCTGGCTTCCATATTACTCCAGAGCCATAGCAATGTGGTTGTCTCTCAACTGTACTTTGAAATGGTCAAGGAAGCCACCCAGTTCAAGGGTAACTAGGGGTTGGCAATAAATGCTGGCCCAGCCAGCAATGCCCATGTCCCATGAATGAATAACAGCACCCACCCACCCCCAAACCCCTCACTGTAAAATGTAACCTGGGCTTTGTATTTCACCACATTCACACTTAAACAAATTTGTCAGATACAAATCGTGCCTCAAACTCTGGGCTATATTGAAAATTTTCCCTTCAAATAAACGTATACTGAGTCATTCAGCTTAGAAAAGAGTATAACAGTAACTCAGCCACATGATATTTTGAACAATATAGTGCTACTTTCAATGCAGTATTCTCCTCCAGATTTGAATGGTGTGTGAAGCACAGTTAGAGTAACAATTTATTTAACAAAAGCACAGGTAGATGTTGAATAAGTATCTTGCATCAGTTCTTATTCAGGTTATCATTTAAGTAGAGGTACAGCAGTGAGCCAATCGTTAATGGTAACCATAAAAAAAGTAATTGGTTCTGAAAAAAAGATGAGGATAATTGTGAATAAACCATTTACCCTTGAAAGGTTTCACCGAAGACTTGAAAAATGTTCGAATGGAGAAAGTTGAGGCTCCACCTGTAACTTTTTAATCAATCCTGCTGAATTATTCAAGCTCTACTATTCGGCTGCAGAGTAGCAAATGTGACAGTTCTATTCAAGAAGGATGAATTAGGCAACTATAGATAAGTTAGTCTAGCAAACTCAAGGTCATGTAATTCAAGATAAAATTAATGAGCATTTAGAAATGCGCAGGTTTATCAAGGAAAGAAAGCAGGGATTGATTTAAGGCAACTTGTATTTGATACATTCGTTTTTTGAATAAGTGATCAATTAAATGAAGGGAAAGCAGTTGATTATGACACATTTCGGCATGTTCTTAGTAGGATATCACAAGAATGGCTTTTTAGAAAATTCAATGCATACAATATATGAATAAATATAGCAGCATTGTTGGAAAGCTGGTTGATTGACAGGATGTGGAGATGCCAGCATTGGACTGGGGTAAACACAGTAAGAAGTCTCACAACATCAGGTTAAAGTCCAACAGGTTTATTTGATAGTAAACCCACAAGTTTTCAGGGTTTGCCCCATCGCCAGGTGATTGACAGGAACCAAGGACTAAATGATGTGGAGGTGATAGCCTAGTTGTATTATTGCTAGGCTATTAATTCCGAAAATCTGCTAATGCGCTGAGAACCTGGGTTTGAATCCCACCGTGACAGATGGTCAAATCTGAATTCAATAAAAACACCTGGAATTAAGGGTCTATTATGACCATGAAACCATTTTTGATTGTCGGAAAAACCCATCTGCTTCATTTATGTCCTCTAGGGAAGGAAATCCGCTGTCCTTATCTGGCCTGGCTTGCATGTGAAGCCAGAGCCACAGCAAAGTGGTTGATTCTCAACTGCCTTCTGAAACGCCTAGCAAGCCATTCAGTTCAGTTCAAGGGCAACTAGGGATGGGCAATAAATGCTGGCCAGTCAGCGACGCCCATGTCCCACGAATGAATAAAAAAGCACGGATGGGTGTTGGTTGGATTGGGGAAGGTTGAATATTGTGTGCTTCAGAAGTCAGTACTGGCTCTACCTTTGCTTTTGATATATGTATATGTTATATGAATATTTATTCATAATTGATTTTGACTCAGTATGGAGAACACAATTTCATGGTATATTGATAATACAAAAGAAGAAAGTTTGGCTTTGATGAGGAAGACTGAAAAGGGTTTCAGGAAAACATAGATTGGTTAGCAGAATGCCAGAAACAATTTAATGTGTTTCATTGTAAAGTAGTAATCTTGGAGGCTCAAACAAGGGAAGTATACACTAAATGCTTAAGGGAGTTGGTGAACGGAGACTTTAGAAGTCATACTAAAGCTCAACATTGTTTTCGGTCTTATAAATAGGATGCAATCGCTGTAGAAATAATTACATAGGACATAGATAGTTAATGTGTGCTGTTTTGGCACTAAAGCCACAGAGCGAATGCAGCACAGAATAAACAAGATGCTGCCAGGAATGGGAATCTGTAATAATAAAGAAATTTTTTGAATGCAGGACTCCTTCAATTGGAGCCAAAAGAATGGGTGTTTCTAAAATTAGATGGGGTTTTAATAAGGTGAACAAGGAAGGGTCCTCAATTGGGTGACAATGGTGAAGACACTTCAGTTTGTGGCAGAAAATGACTGAGGCGGAAGTGAGGCATCTTTGAAAGTAACAGGGGAAGATACAAGACCAAGAGGGGAGGAGGAGGGCATAGGACAGGGAGGGGGGCTGTGCGAGGTGGAGCAGGATGTTTAGTACTGCTTTGGAATAGACTTGCACGGACATGGAGGCCCAAGTAGAAAAGAAAGCACATTGCGAACAATCCAGTGTGGAAAATTTTCTGGCCATTCCCATCAAAGGGATCTTCCAGCCCTGCCACCAATGACAACTTGTTGCAGGGTTCCTGGCAGCAGAGGGGGTGTGGACAACAGGAAAACCTGTAGACAGCAGCGTGACCGAAGGATCCTGGGGATTTTCCACATTGTGTTCTGTGGTGGCAGTTGCAGCCCGCCATTGGTTGTCGACAGGACTTTCCAGTCACGCCGCTGTCTACAGGTTTTCCTGTTGCCCACACACTCTGCCTCCACAAAACCTGTGACAGATTGTTGCAGTTGACTCAAATATACTCATTTTCCACACTGGAAGTTCGCAGCTTGCTTTGGTTTTCACATGTGATTGCTGCTGTACACGTGTGGTACTGAAACATTTGTGCTGTGATTTAGCGGCTATGCTGGCCACAGATGTAAACCCTGTAAAACTCACGAGGGGCCAAAATCAAGTGGGAGCGATTCTCCCAGCCCGCTGTGATGTCAGCAGAGGCCATAGAACCCAGTGGGAAGCATGCTACACTGTCTCTGGGAGTTTCCAGCCACCAGATTTCCAACATTGTCAGCTCCGCACCAATATTTGGCAGGGAGCTGTATAAGTTATTTAATTGAGGATTAGCATAGCATTAGGGGGCCCAGGATTGAAGTTTTCAGGCCTACTAACCTACTCTCGCACTGCCAGGAGTGTTTCACTCCAGTGGGGTTTACAACAGTTGCCCGCTTTTGGGAAGCTAGCAGCGTGACACCCCTGGAATGAAGGGTTGGAGGTAAGAGGGGTGCCCCTGTGGCCATGCCAGATTGGCAGTGTCAGCCTGGGCCCCTGGCACTGCCCAAGGCACAAAGTGGCAATGCCCAGGGGGCACCTTGTCACTGCCCACCAGGCATCGGGTAGTGCTAAGGGGGCAGAGCCAGGAGACAGGGCCTATAAGGTTCTGAGGGGGAGATCAGTGGGGGTGGGTGTCCCACTGCCACTCTGAACTCAGCAGTGATAGAGGGAGGGAGGACAGTGTTTGGGGCTGGCCATCGGGGTGGGGGTGGGAGGTGTCGGCATTCTGGAGGGGTTTGTGAGGTGGGCGGGTGTTGGGACTTGGGTGTTGTTCTTTTTTGTACTGCGGAAACATCTTTGCCTGATTGTTACAGCAGGTGGGGCAAGAGTTTGGATGTTCAATTGTATAAAATCACAAGTTCCCTCTTTATTCTGGGGAATGTTTAAAGGCCAGTAATGTGAAAGCTCCATTGTTGGTCTGTGTCCGTGGACTGCATGCTAATACCCACCCCCGGATGAACACACTAATACCCTGTTTCAATATCAAATAGCATTTATGTACAGCACCAGTATGCTTCCACTTTCAAAACTTGCACAGAATTGGAAAATTGAAAATGTTGTCAGCTCTGACAAGAATAACACTGAACTTCACGGCATATTGGTGGATTGGGCAGACAAGTGGCAAATGACGTCCAACGCAGGACATTATGGGATGATTCATTTTGGCAGGAGGAATTTCTAATATTTTCTATTTTTCTCTAGTATTTGTGTCATTTACATTTTATTTTCTAGTGTTCTCACATCAATTTATTTCCAGTGTCATCCATACTGCACCTTTAGTCGATATGCTTTTCATCCAAGTTTCAGAATATAAGAAATTTGGTTTGGTATGGGCCATAAAGTCTGCTTTACCAATCAGTAAGGTCATGACGGATCTTATACCTCCATTCTAATTTCCTTCACGATCCCAATACCCCTGGATTCCCTGGTATCCAAAAGTCAATTGATCACTGCCTTGAATATTCTCATGGACGAAGCAAAAACAGCCCCCTGCTGTCGAGAATTCCACACAATCCTCTGAGTGAAGACATCTCTGTTCATCTCAGTCCTAAGGCCATTTTGTTTTCCAGTGCTGGGATCTTTGAGTCCTGACGGTGACACCTTCTGTCCACCACAACTTTGGGTTCCTGACGACAGAGGGTGAGAGTAACAGGGAACTTTGTTGACAACTGTAAGATATGATGATCACCACCGGCCAATGGTGGGTTGCCTCCACTACTGCAAAATGCCATGGTACTGAGGGGTGGGGGGCGTGAAAATCCCGCCCATAGTTTTAACTCTCCAGCTATGAGAAATAGCCTTGCAGAATGACTATATCAAACCCTCATTTGTTTGTATAGTTATAGTTCTTGGGGCTAAAGAGATATGGGGGTGAAGGCGGGATCAGGATATTGAATTTGATGATCGACCCTGAATGGGGAAGCAGGCTCAAAGAGCCGATTGGCCTACTCCTGCTTCTATTTCCTATGATTCTATTTCAAGATTAACAGAGATTACATCATGCCAGGAGAGTGGAAAGTGTGCGTATTATAATACTCATTACAGCAGCACATTGGCACAGTGGTTAGCACTGCTGCCTCACAGCACAAGGGACCCGGGTTTGATTCCCAGTTTACATCACTGTCTGTGTGGACTTTACACATTCTCCCCGTGTCTGTGTGGGTTTTCTCCAGGTGTTCCACTTCCTTCCCACAGTCCAAAGGTCGTGCAGGTTAAGTGCATTGGCCGTGCTAAATTCTTCCTCAGTGTCCCCAAATAGGCACCAGGATGTGATGACTAGGGGATTTTCACAGTAACTTCATTGTAGTGTTAATGTAAACCTACTTGTGGCAAATAAATAAACTTTAAACTCTACATAACATTACCTTAACATTTGTTAAGAGTCCTTTGATGAAGTGATCAGGAATGTTGATGAGGGCAGGATGGTAGATGTAGTCTATATAGACTTCAGTAAGGCCTTTGATAAAGTTCCACATGGTAGGCTGCTCTGGAAGATTAGATCACATGGAATACAGGGAAAGCTGGCAAACGGGATATACAATTGGCTTGATGGTCAGAAGCAGATGGTTATGGTGGAAGAATGCTTGTCGGACCGGAGACATGTGACCAGTGGTTTGCCTCTGAAGTCAATGCTGGGCCCATTGCTGTTTGTTATCAATATCAATGATTTGTAATGAAATGTATAAGGCATGTTCAGTAAATTTACAGGTGACGCTAAAATAGATGATATTCTACAGTAAGGGACGTTATCAAAAATTGCAGCAGATCTTGATCACCTGGGGAAGTGGGCTGAGAAATGGCAAATGGAACTCAGTACAAGTAAGTGTGAGATATTGCATTTTGGAAATTCAAATCAAGGCAGAACTTTCATGGTGAATGGTAGAACCTTAGGGAGTATCGTGGAACAGAGGGATTTTGGAGTCAGGTGCACGGTTCTCTAAAGGTGGCGGCACAGGTGCATAAGGCAGTGAAGAAGGTTTTTGGCCTGCTGGCCTTTATCAGGTAGGACATTGAGTATAGATGCTGGGAAGCTATGTTGCAGTTGTACAGGACTTTGGTGAGGCTGCATTTGGAGCATAGTGTTCAGTTTTGGTCTCCTTGCTATAGAAAATATGTTATTAAACTGTGGACAAGTTTTACAAGGATACTGCCAGGGCTCAAGGGACTGAATTTTAGGGAGCGATTGGACAGACTAGGACATTTTTCTTCAGAGCATAGGAGACTGAGGGGTGATCTTATAGGGGTGTATAAGATCATAAGAGGCATAGATAGGGTGAATGCACTCAGTCTTTTTCCCAGGGTTGGGGAATCGAGAGCTAGAGGGCATAGCTTTAAGTTAAGAGGGGAAAGAATTAATGGGAACCTGAGGAGCAACTTTTTTACACAAAAGGTGGTACACATGTTGAATGAGCTGCTGGATGAAATGCTTGAGGCAGGGACATTGACAACATTTGAAAGGTATTTGGACAGATACATGGATAGGAAAGCTTTAGAGGGATATGGGCCAAATGCAGGCAAATGGAGTTAGCTCAGATGGCTTTTTGGTCGGCATGGGCCAGTTTGGGCCAAAAGGCCTATCTTCATGCAATAGATTCTATGTTTCTATGATAAAGCACCACAACTGACAGGTTGAATGATAAAGTAGATTTTCCAAACCATCAATCTTAACTGTTCAAATATTTTTATTTTAAAAAATCAGAAACAATAAAACAAGTGACAATAAAACATTACTGGCGATAATTTGGGAATTCAAATTTATTTGTTAGACTGACTTCTTTTTAGAAATTACTATTTCGCTCCATAAACATGTAGTACATCATATGCATATATATGTGTGTTAAAAGTCTTGCGAAAGTTTTAAATGCTGAGGAAGAAACTTGTGAAAAAATAGACTGAAACCAAAATGAATTCATCATAGTTGATTCCTTAATAAATAATGTAAGGTATTCAATTAAGAGTGGAGGGTAATGCAATTCCAACTTCATTCCTAGCTAGTTATTTTTCTCTCTCTCCCTACATACATATGACCAACCCTCGGCTATTCTATTCCTGAAATGAATTTCTCAGAAACAGTATTGAGGAAAATAATTAAATGTCAGATACAGATGCAGAGAATTGGTGAGATTTGTGTTTGTCACGCACTCTGTGCCAAAATTGCATTGTTTGTTTGGAAAATTTAACACTTTATCTTCTTCTGTTTTTTATATTAGCTGGTCTAACTGAACCTATTTTCACCAACAATAAAAGCTCATCTTTTCTTCTAATGGCCTATTTTCCTGGGAGAGTTTGAAGGTCAGTCATTGAATAACGGAGAAGGGTATTCAGTAATTACTCCTTCCAGGAATACGACTTCCTGGAAAGTACTAACTGCAAGAACTGAATCCAGGCTGTCTCAAGGGTCCACTTCCTGCTCATGATGTTATTTTATCTGATTTGGTCCTTGTTAATGTACTGACCTTTCCCCACTTCTTATTTTCCTACCAATTAATCACCTTTATACTACTGTAGCAGGCTCACTTATTAAACTAATTGAAATCCAAGATCTACTGGGGTGGAGGAAAGGTGCTGAAATAATATTTAAACAGGATTAGTCATAAAAGACAGTGGTAAAAGCTGCAGCGCCTAAAATAACTTCAAAGCACAGGCATCAATGCTCTTTTATCTTACTCTTCAGAATCATAACCAATGCAATTAGGGAAAAGGATTTATAATCGGGTAACTGCATTGCTTATGCATGCAATATATTTATTTTGTTAAAGATGCTTTTAGTATTGTAATTTGCCTTTTTTTGTTGGCCTGTAAGCACTTCAGATTCAGCATGCATTGAAAATGAGAAAACCAATGACCTCAGACTGATCTGAATGCACAAGAATCAGTAGGGAGATATAACTCACAAAAATCATCTAAAAGAAAAAAATGGCCTGAGTGACATATTTACAAGATATTTCGTTTCAGATATTCTGTATGCCTTTCAGTGCTGCAGAGACTTCTGGATTTTACAGTGCGGCTCATGAAGGCAACAGTGAATGAAACCTGACAAGGGGCTGATAAGCATGACTGAGATTCATCCCTTTCTCTGCCTGATTCTGAGATGGTTGTTTTATTTATTTCCGGAATCTAAAATGGAGATGCACATTGCTTGTTTTATTCAGGTTGTGCCCCAGGCTGACATTCGGACTGTTTGGTGGAATATCAGAATGATTAGACTATTTCCACGCTTACCTTAGTACATTGAATGACTGCACAAAAGGTGAATTTCTGAACATTGAAAGAGGGAGAATAAAGCCAGCTGTACGGAGGAATCTGACATCTCAGAACCAAAAATTGTCCTTTATTTTCTATCAGATTTCAACACTGGCCTATGTAGGTATTGAGAAAACAAAAAAAATTCAAACTAAATACTTATTGCATGTCCTAGAATCAGTCAAAATATGTGCATCCAGAGTTTCCAGGAAGGAAAGATAATGCTTTCTTATACTAACCTTCTTGTCCTCCGAAAACAAATTACATTTGAGAAACAGACACCGTTGGCTTACATTTTGCACAAAACAAGATCTCACAGACAGGTCATGAATAAGTGTTCTGGGTGGCACTGTGATTAGCATTGCTGCCTCACAGCACCAGGGACCTGGGTTCAATTCTAGGTCACTGTCTATTTGGAATTTGTACGTTATCCCCATGTCCGTGTAGGTTTCCTCCAGGTGCTCTGGTTTCCCCCCACACTCCAAAGATATGTGGGTTAGGTTGATTGGCCATGCTAAATTGCTCCTAAGTGTAAGAGGAGTTAGCAGGATAAATTTGTGGTGTTGTGGGGATAGGGCCTTGGTGGGATTGTTATTGGTGCAGACTTGATGAGCCAAATGGCCTCCTTCTATGCTTTTTATTCTATGCTAATTTTTATTCATTCGTGGGACTTGGGCATTGCTAGCTGGCCAGCATTTATTGCCCATCTTTAGTTGCCCTTCGAGGGCATTTGATTGTCAAACACATTGCTGTGGCTCTGGAATCACATGTAAGTCAGACCAGATAAGGATGGCAAATTTCCTTCTCTCAAGGACATTAGTGAACCAGATGGGTTTTTCCAACAATTGACAATTGTTTCATGGTCATCAGCAGATTCTATAATATGGTTTGGAAAGTGCTGGTTGGGGGAGGAATATTGATCAGAACACTAAGAGAAGCTCCTTGCGCTTTTCCAAATAGCTTGACGGGATCTTTCCAGCAAGTATGCTGAAGATCATGGAAAATAATATAATAATAGACTTATTTTAACCACTTCTTAACCATATTTTCTTATTCTTTACCCTTTCATACTTGGGTGCTGAAGGTGTAACTGGTTTATAACTTCTCCTAGCACCATCACTGGCATCAATGGAATTCCAGATGTGAATCTTCCGGAAGATTCCATGTGATGTGTCCAAAGGGAAAGAAAACCCTATTGAAGAATGTTTGAGCAGGTGTGGGTTGCACATGTTTCCCCTTCTGCCTGAGGATGTGGATAACTGTGCTTGAAAATGACCATTTGCAGGTACGAGTAATCTTGATTTGACACATGGGGGAACAATTTTACCATCCCGCTCACCACGGGAATAATAGCAGGCAGAGGTGGGGAGGAGGGGGGTGCGAGCCATGCAAAGTTCCATGGTTCTCAGATGGGATTTTCTGGTCTTGGGGAGAGCGTGTCCGGAAAATCCTACCTTATGTGGGTTGGTAAAAGTTCTTCAACAGGAAGCAGTGATCATAGATTCTTGGTGCCAGCGTCACTGGGATTTGAGAATATCTGACTAAATGTAAGGATAGATGTTTCCTCAGGTGCTATCCAGTCACAGTACTACAAAAGCAAAATACTGCAAGTGCTTTTCCCCATCTTCACCATTCTTTAAATATCCCAAACATTTTTTTTGTTCATAAGTAAAAATCCTTCCCCCTCCTCCCCTACTTGTCGCTTTTTCTTAGGTTTTACTACATCTTTGTTGCAATCTCTCCCAACTGCCACTAATCACTGTTCCAGGGGTGGCATGGTGGCACAGTAATTAGCACTGCCGCACCATAGTGCCAGGTACCCTGGTTCGATTGCCAGCTTGGGTCACTGTCTGAGTGTTCTCACCATGTCTGCGTGGGTTTCCTCCAGGTGCCCCAGTTTCCTCCACAGTCCAGAGGACATACTGGTTAGGTGTATTGGCCGTGCTACATTCTTCCTCAATGTGCCAGAACAGGTGCCAGAGTGTGGCGACAAGGGGATTTTCATAGTAACTTAATTGCCTTGAGCCGACTTGTGATCAATACATAAACGTTTTAGCTGTTCAACACCCCCTCACCCCTCCAGCTCCCATCCCCCTCCCACCCCCGCCTCTTCCTCCCCCCCCACCCTCCGCACACCTTTCTACAGGCCCTGGGACTACTGCCCATCAAACCCAAGCAGAAATTGCTTTTGTCAGAGTCTAGATCAGCAGAGAGGTAGAAGACATGATTTGAGCTCAGTTGCAAGAACATCTGCAGCTGCTTTGAGAATATAGTGACCGTGCAGGCAGGAGGATAATCACAAAATAAACATGAGCAGGACTACTCTCATACAGTGCCTCCAGCTCGCTCTGACAGTCAATAAGGTCATAACAACCTTTGACCTCAACTCCGCTATCCTGCTTGATCCCTATTATCCCTTCATTCTCTCCAAGTCCAGAATCTATTCATTCCGGCCTAAAATAGACTCAATTACTGAGATAGAAATTCCCAAAGTTTGACAATCCTGTGGCTAAAAAAGTATCTCCTCGCTTCAATCCTAAATAGCTGGCCCTTATCCTGAGACAAAACCACCTATTTCTAGACTTTCCAGCCAAGGGAAACAACTTCTCAGTGTCTACCATGTGTCACCCTCTCAGAATTTTCTTTCAATTAGATCACCTCTCATTCTTCCAAACTCCAAGGAATGTAGGCCCATTCTGCTCAATTTGGCCTCATTCAGCAATCTTCTCATCCCAGAAATCAATCCACTGAATCTTTGTCGGGACTTTTGTTGAGGCAAATATCTTTCCTTAGATGCAGAGACTGAAGCTGTACACAGCTCCAAGTGTGGCCTCACCAAATCCTGTACAACTGTAGAAACATTTTCTTATTTTTGTATTACAAGCTATTTGCAGTGAAGGTTGACATATAATTTACCTTCCTAATCTAATCAGTCGGTGTACCTACATGTTAATTTTCTGCCTTTAAAGTATGAGGGCAACCAAATCCCTCTGAACGCCAATCTTTAATAGTTTCTCAGGTTCTAGAATCACAGAATCATAGAATTCTATAGTGCAGAAGGAGGCCATTCAGCCCATCGAGTCTGCACCGACCACAATCCCACTACCCAGACCCTATCCCCATAAACCCAAGCATTTACCCTAGCTAGTCCCCCTGACATTAAGGGCAATTTAACATGGCCAATCCACCTAACCCACACATCTTTGGACTGTGGGAAGAAACCGGAGCACCCAGAGGAAACTCAAGCAGACACGGAGAAAATGTGCAAACTCCACACAGACAGTGACCCAAACCAGAAACAGAACCCAGGTCCCTGGGCTGTGGGGCAACAAACTGTGACACTTTGGTAAACACTGAGAGGTTGTCCGATTTTCTATTCTTCTTACCAAAGTGATACCACATGGTAATGTTCCCATGTGTTAGTTGCTCTTATCCTTCTAGGTGGTAGCAGACATGGGTTTGGGAGGTGTTGTCTAAGGAGCTTTGGTGAGTTGCTGAAGTGCATCTTGTCAATTGTATGTACTGCTGTTAATGCGTTTCAGAGTGGTGGAGAGTAGGTGTTTATGTATGAGGTGCTAATTAAGCAGACTGCATTGTCCTGGATGGTGTCAAGCTTCTTGAATGCTGTTGGAGCTGCACTCATCATTACACTCCTGACTTGTGCCTTGTAGATGATGGACAGGCTTTGGGGAGTCAGGAGGTGAGTTACTCGCTGCAGTATTCATAGCCTTCGACCTGCACTTGTAGATGTAGTGTTCATATAAGTTTAAAGTTTATTTATTAGTGTCACAAGTAGGCTTACATTAACACTGCAATGAAGTCACTGTGAAAATCCCCAGGCCACCACACTTTGGTGCCTATTCTGGTACACTAAAGGAGAATTTAGCATGGCCAATGCACCTAGCCAGCCTGTCTTTCAGAGGGAAGGGATGTGGAGCACCCAGAGGAAACACATGCAGAGGAAAGCATGCAGACTCCATACAGACAATGATCAAAGCCGGGAATTAAACCTGGGTCCCTGGTGCTGTGAGGCAGTGCTAACCACTGTGTCACTATGCTGCCCATCTGTCCCTTGAATGAATGAAAAATGTGGTATAATGCAGTCAGAGGTAGTTAGACTTCATTACTTGAGTGCAGAAACATGTAACTCTCAGAGTACTTCTCCTGGAGCAGAAAATATTTAAAAAACATTATGAAGGCTTTGAAAGATTGAATAATTTAAACTATTCCCTCGGGTTCAGCAGTCACGATGAGGCATTAGCAATTTGAAAGCGCCACTAATGGAATGAGGATGGAGGGTCATTGGAATAAGGACTGCTTTACCACAGGGAGTGATTGAGACAAAGACCATTGCATCTTCTCAGAGGAACTTGATAAATATTAGAGAGAAAGAGAGAGAAAAAACAAGAGACAAGGCTCTGGAGAGAGCAGTACAACAGGAATAGTTTCAGATTACTCTGGAAAAGAGCAAGCAGGGGTACAATGGCCTCCTGCTGTAATGTGAACATTGGTGGTTCCATTGGAGTAAACCATCGAATGTATCTAAAGTGGGCACTCCAGTTCTAAGGTTCCATGGATAGAGAAGCTATTTTTGTCTTCAAGGTTAGCAGTTACTGTCCATCCCTGGTTGTCCTTGAGACAGTGGGTGGTGGGTCATCTTGAAGTGCTGCAGTTCCTGGGCAGAATGGTGCATGGCAGAAATTTCCATGATTTTTGACTCAACAACAATGAAGAAATGACGTATCTCAAAATCAGCACGGTATGTAGCTTGCTGAGGCCTTCAAGATTCCCTTGCACCTGCTGCCCTTACCCTTCCAGGTGGTGACTGTCAGGGGTTTGGGACATACGGTTGAAACCACCTTGGTGACTCACTGCAGCGCTGCCTGTAGAGAGTACACACTGTACCAATAGGATGGAGTTGATGGAAAAGGTGGGTGATTCAATGAACCTATATCTTTAAGCAGAAAAATGAGGTAAAGTTGTCCATTGTTACTCATTACGTCTGATGTTGTCAGCAGTGGCTTAAGCACTTCGGAAATGTGTTGTTTTTCATAGGTGACATTATTGTGCTTGCATTGAAATTGTAATTACATTCCATTTGCCATAGACAAGGCTATTAGGTTCCTGTTATCACTGAGAGAACTGATTTGTGACATATGCTTGCAAATTTATTTTTAAAAAGCTGTAATCCATGGAAATAGATCAGAATTTAATCTACCCCACTAATTTGCTTACATGTGCTCTAGTATCAGCAGCTGTGCCTTCAGCCACTGCATTTCAATGCTCTGGAATTCCTTCCTTCATCCACTACACTCTTTCTTTAAGATTTGCCTTAAACCCCACCAAGTTTTAGTGTCTTCTTTGACTCAGGTGTTTTTTTTGCCGGATTACCTCACTGTGCTGCACCTTTTTATATTTTTTTAATAAATTGAAGGTGTGGTGTAAATTCAAGTTGTTGCTTATTCAGTTCCCATGACGCATGAGCTGTTGTTGTTCTGAACTTTTTTTTTGACACCTGTCAAATTCCCAGTGGGAGCAGCTGTTTCTGTGAAACTGCTTTTCACCTTTCCAGTGTTCTGGAGGGTGTCATTTAAGAGTTTAGACCCAAGATTTTGATCTTTCCAGACTTATTTACTTTTGTTCCACTTATTTTTTCCATTCTGCCTGAATCAACTATAAGTCCTTTTGGTGTTACAGCCATGTCAACAGAGGAAGAGCTAAGCAAACACTGATATAATAAACTAAAACAGAAAAGTCTGGATAAACTGGCAGCATCTGTGGAGATAGAAACACAGTTAACATTTCGAGTCCATAAGATGACCCTTCTAAAGAGTTCTACGGTCATATGGGACTTGAAACTTTAATTATGTTTCTCTCTCCACAGATCTGTTGAGTTTATCCAGCATTTTCTGTTTTTAATTCAGATTTCCAGCATCCACAGAATTGTGATTTTTATTGACAAAATAAAGCTCCCTTAAAACAAATAGAACTAAAGAGTAAAAAACACTGACAGATTTTTAGTCTTTCAAGGAAGCGCTATCAATGTCAACACTGATAATTCTGTCCACACAAGGTGTACGCAGAGGACAATGACGTTCTATTAGTTGTAATAAAGTTCACTAGGCTATTGAAAGTAGCGATGCTTATTCATCATTAATGAAGGAAAATAAAGATAGCTGGGCTTGCAACTTCTGCGTTGCAACTGCAGAATGTGGGAGCTCTTGGATGTCAGTGTGATCCAGGGCAAGAACATCTGCAGTAAGTCTCTGTGGCTTGAGGAATTTCAGCTGAGCGTTGATGAACTGGAGGCTGAGCTGCAGAAACTGGGGGAAACTTTGACACTTCGTATCTGGAGGCAGTAATACCCCATGGCATGGGGTCTCTGATTTGATAAGTAGTTAAGGACAGTAAGCTGTGACTGCGAGTGAGGAAGAGACAAAGAGCCAAAAGGTACAAGTGGATGAGCCTCAGCTTTTGCAATTGTCCCACAGGGTCAAAGTTCCTGCAACCTGGATAAAAGCAGGAATCACTTTGATTTTGCACCAGAACCAACATTCTGCCATTCTTTGGTAAGATTTCACCCAAAGCCTTTGATTCTGTCAGTTCATCATTTTTATAATCTTTGGCCTAATCTGTTGATACACTCTGTCCTTTCCTGCCATGCTCTGTTTAACATTTCTGTTATTGCTACATTGCTCTCTTACCTTGTCCTGTCTTGTTAATTGATTACATCTTTCCACACTTGATCCCTTGCCCCAACTATTTAGCTTAAAGCTCTGTTGCCCACCCTTATTCTATGACTTGCCAGGAGATTGGTTCCAGCACAGGTCAACTGAGCACCAACCAAAGGGACAGCTCCCACTTTCCTCAGTACTGTTACCAATGCCCCATGAATCGAAACCCATTTCTACTAATGCCATCCTCACCCTGGCTGCAGGGTGGATAGAAAACTGACCATGGCACCATGGTACAAGAAGTGTTCAAGTGGGGGGGGGTGTTAACAGGAATGTAGGGTAGGAGGCAAGACTGTAGACAGGAGAGTTCTCTGCAGCTGAGAACAGAATCCAAAATGCTGTGTTATCTGCCAGATGCAAGGTTCAGGACATCTGCTCTGGGCAGGAGAGATAGTTGGAGTGGGACGGGAGGATCCAGTGGTCGTGGTCCATGTTTATCACGGAACCATAGAATCCCTATAGTGCAGAAGGAGACCATTCAGCCCATCGAGTCTGCACCAAAACAATCCCACCCAGGCCCTGTCCCCGTAACCCCACATATCTACTCTACTAATCCCCCTAAAACTAAGGGGCAATTTAGCATGGCAAATCAACATAACCCGCACATCATTAGAGTGTGGGAAGAAACCAGAGCACCTGGAGGGAACCCACATAGATACAGGGAGAAATGTGCAAACTCCACTCAGACCAGAATTGAATCTGGGTCCCTGGCGCTGTGATGCTGCAGTGTTAACCACTGTGCCACCCTGTCACTCTCACTCTTAACTAGGAGCTAAAGGGAAAAAGAAGAATCTCAAAGGTAATAAATAACCTCTGGATTATTACTTGCACAACAAGCAAATTGGCATAGGGTCAATAAGATTAGGATGTTGAATGCAAGGCTGAAAGATTGATGTAGGAGAAATGAGTTTCGATTCATGCGATATTGGTACCAGTACTGAGGAAAGTGGGAGCTGTCGCTTTGGTTGGTGCTCAGTTGACCTGTGCTGGAACCAGTCTTCTGCCAAGTCATAGAATGAGGGTGGGAGACAGAGCTTTCAGCTGAATAGTTGGGACAAGGGATCAAGTGTGGAAAGATGTAATCAGCTAATGAGACAGGACAAGGTAAGATAGCAATGTAGCAATAAGAGAAATGTTAAACAGAGCATGGCAGGAAAGGACAGAGTGTATCAACAGATTAGGCCAAAGATTATAAAGATGATGAACTGACAGAATCAAAGGCTTTGGGCAAAATCTTACCAAAGAATGGCAGAATGTTGGTTCTGGTGCAAAATCAAAATGATTCCCATCCATAGCGGTGGTGTGTTTTCAGGCCAGATTTTATGCCTCCTTGGTAATAATTTCCATGCCCACAAGTATCATGCTGCACTTGCGATGTGTTCCATTTGATTTATCCACCCTGCAACAAGCACTGGGGAGCTCCGTGCAAACCTTTCTCCAGCACTAATTGCACAATGACTGCAGGAGATGGAGGCAAGGAGGCAGTGGCTGAAGTGGAGCAGAGCCAGGATTGTACCCCAGCTCCAGAAGGCAGCTTTCCAGCAGGGTCACCACTCCTGCCTGAGATGCAGTGGCAGCCCCGGACAGTGCAGATACACTCCAGAAGAGGACGGGGCAGCAGTGTTGGAAGAAGATCAGCCAGGGTAAGTGAATCATCCCCAACCTCCCACTGGACCCCCCTCACATACCCCTCGCAACCCCACCCTTTCACTCACTCGGTCACCTTGGCCTTTGCTAACACTAGTTTCTCCCTCACTCCCATAGATGCCTCATCGCCCCAGTAGCTGCAATGGTCCTCATACTCCAGCTCCGACCCAAACCTCTTGCCTGCCACACCTCACCACCACCTTAAAATCAACACTCCCACCTATATGCTACCTCTCTGCGTGCGGCCAAAGTCAGCCACAACAGGCATGGGCTAGGAAAAGGTAAAAGATTTTGTTGATTGAAGATGACATTAGTAGAATAGAGAGAGAAACTTAGTTTGAAAGATCAAGACGCAGAATCTGTTTGGGTGGAGATAAGAAATAGTAAAAGGTAGCAATTCAGTTATGGAAGTGGTTTATAGGCTCCCTATCATTAGGACAAAATATACTGGAAGAAATAATGAGGGTTTGTGAGAAAGGTATAGTGATAATTATGGGGTGGCACAGTGACACAGTGATTAGCACTACTGCCTCACAGCGCCAGGGACCCAGGTTTGATTCTCGACTTGGGTCACTGTCTCTGCAGAGACTGCACGTTCTCCTTGTGTTTGCGAGGGTTCCTTCTGGTGCTCCAGTTTCCTCCCACAAGTCCAAAAGACATGCTGGTTATATGCATTGCCCATGCCAAATTCTGCTTCAGTGTACCCGAACAGGCACCGGAGTGAGGCGATTAGTGGATTTTCACAGCAACTTCATTGCAGCGTAAGCATACTTGTGATGAATAAATAAACTTTACTTTATTCTACATATAGATTGGGAAAAGCAAGTTGGCAAAGGTGACCTGGATGATGAATTTATTGTATTTCATGGACAATTTCTTAAAACAACATGTGCTAAAGGGCAAGATATTCTAGATCTGGTAATGTGCAATGAGACAGGATGAATGAATTAATTACCTCATAGTAAAGTGGCCCTTGGTAGCAGTGATCATAACACAACTGAATTATACGTTCAGTTGAAGGGAGAGAAGGGTGACGTCTAAGACTAGTGTTTTGAACTTGAGGGCAATTATGGTATGAAGACAGAGCTGGCTAAAGTGAACTGGGAAATTAGGTTAATTGGTAGAGATACAGTGACAACATTTAAGGAATATTTTACCAGAGAACCATACAGTGCAGAAAGAGGCCCTTTGGCCCATCGAGTCTGCACCGACCACAATCCCACCCAGGCCCTACCCCCATATATTTTACCCACTAACCTAAGCATCTCAGGACACTAAGAGGCAAATTTAGCATGGTCAATCGACCTAACCCGCACATCTTTGGACTGTGGAAGGAAACCGGAGCACCCGGAGGAAATCCATGCAGACATGGGGAGAATGTGCAAACTCCACACGGACAGTGACCCGAGCTGGGAATTGAACCCAGGTCTCTGGAGCTGTGAAGCAGCAGTGCTAACTACTGTGCCACCGTGCCGCCCACAACAAAGTTTTGTAACACTAAAGGATATTAGTGCACCAAAAGGATATCTATGGCAATTGACAATGGTTTCATTGTCACCATTAGTCTTTTAATTCTAGACTTATTGGTTAAATTCAAATTTCACCACCTGCCATGGTGCGATCCAAACTTGGGTTTCCAAAGGATTTCAAAGGAAATTAGGGAAAGGGCAGAAGAATTGAACAGATATTTTTTACAAGTTTAATTCTTAGTGTCATAAGCAGGCTTACATTAACACTATAATGAAGTTACTATCACCACACTCCAATGCTTGTTTGGGTACACTGTTGGAGAATTTAGATGTGCCAACCAGTACATCCAATGGGTTGTAGGAAGAAACCTGAGCATGCGGAGGAAACCCACACAGACACAGGGAGAACGTGAAGACTCTGCACAGACAGTGACCCAAGCTGGGTCCCTGATGCTGTGAAGCAGCAGTGCTAACCATCATGGTACCCTTGTCTTTTGCACTTGTCTTCATCGTAGAGGACACAAGTACCATCCCAGAAATAAATGTGGATCAAGGACTGAATCAAGGGCAGCACGGTAGCACAGTGGTTAGCACTGCTGCCTCACAATGCCAGGGATCTGGGTTCAATTCTGGCCTTAGATGATCATGTGGAGTTTCTATGTTCTCTCCATGAATGCATGTGTTTCCTCCAGGTGCTCTGGTTCCTCCCACAATCCACAGATGTGTGGTTTAGGTTGATTGGCCATGCTAAATTGCCCTGTGGGATCAGATGGATTAGCAGGGTGATGGGGCCTAGGTGAGATTTATGTTAGGGTAGGCTCGATGGGCCAAATGGCCTCCTTCTGTACTGTAGGGATTCTACGATATTATGACTCTATGACTAAAAAGGAGGGAGCGAGTGGTGGCAATAGCATTACTAAATATTTTTAAACGAAATCAGATATATTCTTGATTAAGAAAGGAGTGAAAGGAATAGAGGGTCGGAAAGAAAGTGGAAATGATGCCACAATCTAATCTGCCACATGATCTTAGTGAATGCTCGAGGGGCCAAATGGCCTACTCCTGCTTCTAAATCATATGCTCACGTAATTCAGTGATTAAAGATGACCTGTAGAAATCGATTTATACAGCCTGACCTCTGATGAATGTTGCAGCTAAAAACATATTTGTCGAAGCAGCCTTTCGAAAACGAAGTGGGGAGGACAGAGACACAATTCATAAATTACAACAAATTTTAAAACTAAGTGTAGTATCAGCCATTATTGTAACTGATTACTGAAGCATGGGTGCCCATCAGCTGCTGGAATCCTGCTTAACTTAGTAAATTAAGTAGTAAACATAGGATCACAGAAAATTGAAGCAAGAGCAGGCAGTTCGGCCCTTCGAACCTGCTTCGCCATTCATTTTGATTATGGCTGATCATTAAATTCAATACCCTGATCCTGCCTTCCCCCTACATCCCTTCATCCTTTTATCATCAAGAGCAATATCTAATTTCTTCTTGAAATCACACAGGTATATGCAAAACACAATTTAAAATTCTGTGGATGGATATTTTGCCATTAGTTTTGCCGTTAGTTTTCTTCTGTCCACTCTTGAGGATCCTGATATTTATGGTCCAATAGTTGCCACAAGTTTTGTCTTTCATTTGTTATCCTCATTCACGTATACATTGTTCATGTTTGAACCTCCATGAGAAGCAGTCTCAACTATTCTATGTGATGTCAGAGACTTCCTGTTTGCCAATGACTGCACCCAGTATACTGGCTCAGAGCTAGAGATGCAAGTCAGTAAGAACAAATTTTCCACGGTTTGTGACAACTTTGGACTCACCATCAACATTAAAAAGACCAAAGTCATGCACCAGCCTGCTCCTCATGTACCGTACACAGAACTCATTATCACAATCAAATGGCAGAAACTACAGGCAGTGGGCCAGTTCACTTATCTTGGCAGCACTTTCTCCCAAGCAGTGACTATTGATACAGAAGTTAACCGCAGAATAGCAAAGGCAAGTTCTGCTTTCCGTAGACTGCGCTCCACTGTATGGGAACATCGAGGAATCAGCCGAGCAGCAAAACTGAAGGTCTACAGTGCCGTAGTACTCAATATCCTCCTGTTGCCTGTGAAATGTGGACTGTGTATCGAAGGCATGCAAACAGCTCAATCATTTCCACATGGCTTGTCTTTGCAGAATATTATGCAACAGATGGCAAGACAAAGTCCCAGACACTGAAGTTATCTCTAGAGCAAATCTACCATCAGTCCACACACTGCTGATGAGAGCGCAGACCCGGTGGGCAGGTCATCCATATGCCAGATGAGCGCATACCCAAGCAGCTCCTTTTTGGGGAACACTCTGCAGGTAGATGCTTGCATGGAGGGCAGAGGAAACGTTACAAAGACACACTCAAGGCCCCCCTGAAATCACTTGACATAGACACGACCACCTGGGAAACGCTGGCACAAAACCGCCCTACCTGGCGCTGCCTCATCCACAAGGGCTGTCAAGCTTACGAAGCAAGGTGCATTGCTGAAGCACAACTTAAGCGCGAGCTGTGCAAGTCCAGAGCCACCAGTGCAACGACTGCAGCGCCTACACAAGTCTGTCCAATATGTGCCAGGACATTCCGTGCCTGAATTGGCCTGATCAGTCATCTTTGGCCACACAGCATCCAGCCTCAAAATGACTAATAGTGTCGAGGTCCTCATCGGTGACGATGGACGAACAACAACATGATGTCAGAGGAGCCATAACCAGAACAGAGAAACAACGGGATGCCATTTAGTTTGTCAAGCCTGTTCCATCATTCAATGTGATCAGTGCTGATCTACAGCCTAACTCCATGCACCTTTGCCCTACATTCCCTAACACTCTTTAATAAAAATCTCAGTTTGCAAATAAAAGCTCTGTATTTGCACCATTCTTTGTTTATGAAAATGTTTAACCTCACTTCTGAAAAGAGTAGTTTCAAGTTGATTGGTTAGGTTGATTGGTAAATTGCCCAATAATGTAAGGGTAATGACTAGCAGGGTAAATATGTGGTGTTAGGGGGATAGGGCCTGGGTGGATTGTGGCTGGTGCAGACTCAATGGGCCAAATGGTCTCCATCTGCACTGTAAAGATTCTATGATTCGATTGTAGGTCATGCCACTTAACCTTAAACTTCCCAACCAGTGGAAATAATTTTTATCTACCCTATCTGTTCCCCTTTCTTGAAACCTTGAAACAATTCACACCTTAACCTTCTAAATTCCAGGAAATATCACCCCAGATTGTCTAATCGCCTTTTGTCATTCAACCCTCGGAAACCAGTTATCATTCTAGTAAATCTCTGATGCACTCCCTCCAAGGCCAATATATCGTTCCTAAAGTCAACTTCTCAGAAGTACTCACCATACTCCAGGTGTGGTCTAACCATTGCTTTGAACAATCGAAGCATGACTTTTAACTCCTTGTATCCTATTCCACTAAAGATTACAGACAACATTCCATTCGCTGTTTTGATTTTCTTCTTTACCTGTTCGTGACATTTTAATGGTATATGTACTTGGAACTGAAATATCTTTGGACCTCCAATATTTCTAACTTTGCACTATTTAGAAAGTTCAGGTCTGATTCTACTGCATCTCATCACATTTATAAACTTATTGCTTATTAACAAAGGCCAGGAATTTCCTCACAGCTACTTAACATCATCACTGTAACTTTGGCAGTGTAAATGCTAACTGAGGGTGCAACTCTCCCATGGCCCTGTCAGTGGTTTCAATGGCAGAATGGGGGGAAGGGGGGTGGTTGAGATTTTCCACCAGCATGAATTCCTTGTGGAATCTTCCACTGGTGCATGTCTTGGTGGATCGGGAATCCTGCTGGAAGTTACTGTGAAACAAATTTGCATCCCACTGAGTGGGTCACTGACAGATGAAAGTCCGACTGGAATCTCTCTCCTCCAACACCCACTCCCAATTCTCCGCAGTGCCGGGAGGAATACATTTTGGTTCAAAACACATCCGGCATAGCGTGGTGTGCAGAAGTCAGGACTCACCTGATCAAGGCTTGGGGCTACCTCCAGAGTTCAGGATAAAGGCCACTAGCCATGCTGCGGGTCTTCCAGATTTAGTGTCATCAGGCAAGTCCATCTTCCAGCCTCAGAGAGTGCCTGGAAGTCCATCTTTTTTCTTCAATGGTGGGTCACTGATAGTGGGCGCTTTTCCACATGACACCTAAATATGATGGCAGGACCCATGTCATTATACGTGCCCTACTATGGAATATGGTGCAAAGCCCCTGGGTGTGTAATTAATGAGCTTGGGCTTATTGAGGTATTGTATGGTTTCCTGCTAGCCTTCGCAGTGGTACAGATTCCATGTTTCCGCCCCACCATTAAACCTAGTCCCAGATGTGAAAATTCCACCCTGTATTTCCACATGTAACAGAGTTCCATTGCAAAGTTACAGCAGCTGAGCAGAAGCAGCTCTGAGCACATTGAGCCATTTTGAGTTTAAAGGGGATGGCATAAACATAATAGAGTTTATGAACACCAAATAAAATATCCATTTGGAAAGATGTGATATTTTTGCTGCACTATAGGGCTGTATTGCTGTCCTTGAGGTGAATGGTGGGTCATACTTGGGCTGCTCTTGGATGTTCGAGAATAGTGCTTCATGTCATTAGTGTGCGCTTAAACTGGACCAGATGCTGGGCAACACGACAGCTCAGTGACTATCACTGTTTGCTGTGCAGACACATGGATTTGGGCCAGTGTCTGTGGGAGTTTGCGCATTCTCCCTGTGCTTGCGTGGGTTTTCTCCGGGTGCTCCAGTTTCCTCCCACACCCCAAAGAAGTGCTATTAGGCTGATTGGAGGTAATAAATTGTCCCTAAATTAGTTTCCCTCAATGTGGAATGCCATAAGCATAGAAAAAGGTCATGGGTGGAGGGGGGACTGGTAATGTTAAAATGGCGGCGCGGGCTCGTTGGGCCAAAGGGCCTGTTTCCCGGGCTGTTTTTGTTCTTTGTTCTTGGGAAAATTCCCAGCTTGGCTTGTCTGCTTTGGGAGAAAAGGCTCACAAGGACAGAATTTTCATTGTTGGGGTAGGTGAGAGGTGGTGGGGGGACAGTGCGGGCTGCAGCCAGGCCAGTGGACCTGGGAAAAAGTTCAGAGGCAGCCACAGAGACTGCCAGTGTGGAGATAAGTGTACTGAGGAACTTTGTCTAAGTTATAATAAAAACAAAAAAGCCCTCAAACCCACCTGCAGGAAAATCTGCTTGATTGATATTCTGGCTCACTGATCTATCAATGTCACTATGTTTATTCATACAAGGTAAAGAAGTTTCAAGTGCTTGCAGTTTCAACTTTTGATACTTTAAAGGTTTGGATTATTGGCACTTTTCATTGACTCTAATAATTTTTTTTTAGGAAATAAAGAGTTACCAATGAATCAATACCTTTTTAAAGCTTATTGTCACAATAGGGCTCATTGCATCTATGTAGTGTATAGTGGGTCAATAGTATGAAAGTGCATTACTTTGCACAAGGGGCATGAATAGCCATCAGCAATGGATGGGGAGTATATGTTGGCATTGGGACATGAGGAGCCATAGGGGGTTTGTGGGGGGCATATCCTGAGGAGGAGCACGTTCTTGGGGCATGACTAGCCATCAGCAATGGGTGGGGAGTATATATTGGCATTGGGACATCAGAGCCATAGAGGGTTTGTGGGGGGCATATCCTGAGGAGGAGCACATTCTTGGCTCACTGTTAAAGGGTTTCCTCATGGTGAGTATGTTTCATGCCATCTCTGAGGGGCCATGAGCCATGGCTCTTTGAAAATTGCAGAAAAGTGGGACATGCCTAAACCTATTACGAAGCCGGCCAGGCCAGGAATGCAAGGTTCCAGAGAATCAAAAATCCAAGGAATTAGGTCAGGAATCCCAGATTCAGGATCTGCTGGCCATCTCTAAAGATCTCCCAAGTCATCCTGACTCAGTGACAATCTAGCCCATAACCTCTGAAGTGCTGGACAATTAACAACACGTCAGACTTAACTCAGTGATAACATTCTCACTTCTGAGTCAGATGACTATAAACAGGAATGGAACGGTTGGTCCACACCAATACAGTTGGACCATCGTGGTTAAATACTACTTCACCTCCTGCACCTCCGCCAACCACTGGCCCTGAACCCTGAGGTCATGAATGGCAACACTGTGTAAATAAAAGGCCATTCTTTCTGTAGTAACTCCCAGCAAAATACAGCGAGTGCATCTGTTGAACTTAGCAGGACTTTGGCTTCCCCAGGATTTCTGCTTTTCTCCCAACCAACCATCATACTCACCCAGACCCTTCCCATCTCCTCATAAATTTCAGGGCCTGTGTTTGCAAAAAACAGGAATCCTATATTTGGGATCTGCTGGCCATTTCTAAAGATCTCCCAAGTCATCCTGACAATCCAGCCCATAATCTTTGCAGGATGCATCTAGGTCAGCCATTTTTAATATGATTTCTAACTGATAACATAATAGCTGTTCTTATCTTCACAACTCAAAGATCATGCATTGAGCTATTCTTTAGAACTAGAATGCGTAGGTAGAAAGGTTTACACTAAATGACCTGGTGTCATATTTTGCATTTATACTTGTTCTACCGATCTGTCTTTATGATTGACTTCAATCTCAATGGGCAGAATTTTACCAGCATGTCTGCCCAAGGTTTGTATGATCCCGCCCAAGGCCAACAGAGAATGCCGTTCCCCTAGACTCACCCACTCTGGAATTAGGGCGGGCATGCCGGTAAAATTCTGGCCAATGATTGGGATTTTCTGGCCTTCCTCATTGCAAAACCTGAAAAATCCCACCTGAGATCAATGGACCAATCCATTGTCCGCCTCCTTGCCCACTATAATTCCCATGGCGGGCGAGATAGGAAAGCTCCCTGCAATATCAGCAGTATTTTTTTCTTGCACCGTGTGTGAAACTAAAAAACCTTTCGGAAATTTCTGGCAGGAACAATTTGCTGCAGGTTTCAACCCAAAATTAAACAGAATTTCCATCCAAGGCACAACTCCAGTCTGTGCAAATTACCTTTATGTATCTGCAGGTGATTGCATTCACTTTGGTTCAGCACAAATGTAATGGCCCAGGCCTCAACGTGCAACTAGGCCAATTATGTAAACCTTGTTTTATTGAAGAAAAGATTTAGAAAACACTCTCAATCTCCTTTTGTCTTGACACAGAAAATTTCACATCATCTCTGCTGTCTCTTAGCACAGACATATGCCAGTGATCAAAGCAACACACTTAGCAAGGTGCCCATTGTGTTCTTATTGATAGACATCACTGGAAAGGCACCAGAGGATTTTCTTTCCTTTGTTGTTGTACCAGAAATCTATCTCTGCACAACCCAAGTTAGGAGGAAATCTCTTTCATGTTTACGATTCCAGGAATAAGGGCACGTTGCCTGAGCACATGATAAAATTCCTTACAGATCAAAGATTTCTACATCTGATTATTTAAAATTCGCTCTTCATCACTGAAGCGAGACGATGGTGCATTCAGAGTGTAGCAATAGTACTAATTAGAAGCTGGCTTGCAAGCAGAAAACACACTCAGAAAGACTAATGGGATGCTGGGTTGCATTACAATCTATATGTAGAATATAAAAGCAAAAAGTGGAATGTAGGACCCAGTGGTTACGTCTTCAAAGTAAGAGCACAGAGGATACAAATTCAAATCACACTTAGACAACTCCTGAAATAAATCTGGCAATTTATGATTTAGTGCCCAATTGATTCACCTCCGGGAAGAAAGACTACAATCCTTAACTTGTTGCAGTTTCCTACTGGCGACCAGTTGCTACCACCAATAATTCCCACCCTCAATCCCACTACCCCCCACAATAGCCAACATCCCTTGAGCAAAGCCATGAGAGAATTAATTCCAGATGGCTCAGCCGTGAAACATCAATTTCATGGATATAGTTGTCAAACTGACAACAAACTATTTGGTCTAGTCCTCATCGATCTTATCGTGCAAACATTCTCCTTATAAAAGAAAATAGCAGCGCTAGCACACGTGTATAAATCAATTAGTTAGCAAAAAGGATAGTGCCAGGGGACTGGTGAAGAGCTAATATGTTTAAAAAAGACAGAACAAGTCCATGAAACAAAAGGCAAATTAGATTAATGTTGGTGGTAGGAAACGGGCAGCATGGTGGCGCAGTAGTTAGCACTGCTGCCTCACGGCGCCAGGGACCCAGATTCAATTTTAGCCTCAAGTCACTGTCTGTGTGGAGTTTGCACATTTTCCCCATCTCTGCGCGGGTTTCCTCTGGGTTCTCCAATTTCCTCCCATAGCCCAAAGATGTGCAGATTAGGTTGATTGGCCATCTAAATTGACACTATTGTCAGGAGAATTAGTAGGATAAATATGTGGAGTTATGGGAAAAAGGCCTTGGTGAGATTGTGGTCGGTGCAGACTCAATGGGCCAAATGGCCTCCTTCTGTATTGTAGGGATTCTATGATTCTATGAAGATAATGGACGGGATTTTATGGCCTTTCCTGCTGGCAGGATCTTCTGGTCCTGCCAAATGCAATCCCCGCGGTGGTTTTCCTGGTGGTAGGATGGGTGAACTCCACAAAACACTGTAGACATTGATGGGACCAGAAGTTCCCACTGATGACCAATGGCGAGCCGACTCCCCCATCACAAAAATTCTACCCAATTACTTCTTTATTCAAAGATATAATTAAAAATCACAGAGGCTGAAAATGTAATAAAAATTCAACATTATGGATTCAAAAAGGGAAAATCACGCTTGATTAAATCTAATGAATTCTTTGAAAAAGTAACAAAAAGGGTGGAATGGGGTAACATGGTGGATGTAATGGTTGGGATTCTCCAAAAAATGTAAGTGCCAAATTTGCATAAAACTGAAGTAAATTCTGCTTTTTTTAAGCAGGGTTTTGCAGAATGAATCTCCCACACTCTGAGCACTGCAGAGTGCCCCAACGAGATTCACACTGAAAATCCAGGGGCAGGGCCTATTCCCATTGTAATAGCCAGCAGCATGACACTGACTGAGCCACTGCACATGCACTGATCTGTCAACGCCAAGATCTGCCCATACGCAATTGCCCCACACTGCCAGTCTGTGATCGTTGGCCAGCCCACAACCCTCCCCATCACTGACCGTATGACCCCCCCCCCCACACCCAATCGCTGGCCTCCTGGATGTCTCCCAATGTCCCCCCATTGCTGCCAGCAGATTCATGATTCATGTAGATTCATGACTAATGTCTGAACATATGTGGATGAATAGTAAATTGGCCACAAAACAGAAGTTAGGTATTAAAGCAAATTATTCTGAGCAGCATATGGTGTGAAAACTGTGTCCCAAAAGGATTGGTACTGCAATCATGGCTGTTCACAATCTATATGTAAAGTTTGGACTCAAAAATGGGAGGTACAATTTCAAAATTTACAGATGAACTAAATTGTGTGGGGGGGGGAGAGGGGAGTGGGGTGTTGTAGATAATACAGAGGATCACTGTGACAAAATAAACTTGCAGCATAATGTAATTGGCAAATAAAGGATGGGAAAAGACTTGTGTAGAGCATGAGCAGTGGTAGGGTAAATTGCCTGTTCTATGTCCTATAGACATTATACAGTACTATGTAATAGATCAGCCCGATATGGAGACTCGTAAGATCTTTCATAGTGCCGTGCATCATTACCACTCCAGCAACCCAAAACTGGGTATTCATGGGGCATTGTGTTCCATCTGCAGTCACAGAATTGCACTCCACTACAATCTGTAACTTCATGGCTTGACATATCCCTCACTCCATGATCACTATCAAGCCAGGAGATCAATTCTGGCTCAGTTTTGTGTGTGGAAGATGTCATGTGAGTGTAACTTCAAGGTTCTTTTAACATCATGCAGCTTATGGCTTCAGCAATGTCATTGCGGGGTGGAGTTGAGCTGTGGCAGTCCGATGATGAGGTTTTCTCCTTCGGGCTTTCAGTTTTGTTCTGGGGGGTGTGTTTGAAGCAGTTTTAGTAGCAAGAAGCAGTCTCTCTATCTCTCTGAGTCACACTGGATTACACTTTTCAGCAATGTCCCTGAGTCCTCCATCATCATCCCTCGGTATTTTCTATCAGACTGGCAAGACAAATCCACCAGAGATGGTGAGAGTCCTAACACTGGCTTCAGATCCCACTGAAGCGATTTTGTGCCCGCAATCACCACAGGTGCAGATGGCAACTGGGGTGGGTACAAAATATTGTGAGACTCAGAAAGCAAATTTCTCGCTGGTTTTCCAATTCCCCCCAAACCTCCCAAACTCAAATAATGATGTAATGAGGTTCCCAAAAAGGAAGGTCGGGAACCTCATTTCAATACATCAACATACCATTAGCGGGCTTTCCTGCCATATCTCAAAACCATATCAGTGGGGTTTATAACTGCATTTTAAAACTGAACTAGGCGAAGGGAAATCCACTGTGGGTGCATGGGTAAGTATAGCCCCCTAGTGCCAGGGCAGTTCTGGGAGTCAGTGCCAAGGGACTCTCTGGGGAGCTCCACTGAGGTGGGGTTTCCTCTTATCATTTAGGGGGTTCTCCTTGTGGGTGTGGGATGGGTTCTTGTGCTCCCTATCAGAGACTGGGGAGACCTTTAAAAATGGTGCCCAATCTCGGTATTCCCAACTGCCAGCCTTTTCTGACCCTGCCCTGCCTGCCAGCTTGATGGCATAGGCCACGCCTTGGATATTTTCAGCACATAGTGCTGGATTATCTGGAAAGAAAAGCTGCTGTGCAGTCTGCGAGTTACACGCTGGTTTTCTTGTGTTGGTCAGCACTCTGTGCATAGAATAGGTATTGCACCCCACATCTTGAATCAAGCATGGGCAAGGACATTGCTGCTCATTACCACTGATCATCCTCCCTCAGCCAATAGACCTGTGCTCTGTCACGTTAAACGTCACTTGGAGGGAGCACTGAGAGTAGCCCATGTCACAGACATGGGCAGCATGGTGGCACAGTGCTAAGGACTACTGCCTCAGAGCCAGAGACCTGGGTTCAATTCCCAGCTTGGGTCACTGTCCGTGCAGAGCCTGCATGTTCTCCCTGTGTCTCTTTATGTCCCTACAGGTATCGGGCGCTCCAGTTGCCTCCCACAGTCTGAAAGATGAGCTGGTTAGGTGCATTGGCCATGCTAAATTCTCCCTCAATGTACTCAAATAAGTGCTCGAGTGTGGCAACTAGCAGATTTTCATAGTAACTTCATTGCAGAGTTAATGTAAGCCTACTTGTGACACAAATAAGTAACCTTAAATTTTAAGAATACATTTTGGGTGGGGTGCAGTGGGTCAGGGTGGGGTAGGGGTGGTGGACCGAGGGCTTCATGTCCATAACCAAATAGCATCATTGATTGGTTTAGTTAAGTCTTGAAGGAAAAACCTACCAATTTTGCAGACACTGCTGAAACTCCCATCTTTAGGAATAACATTTGACCTTGTCCTCACCAGTTTACCTGCCACAGATGCACTTGTAGATGGCAATATCAGTCTGAGTGACCACCGCACAGTATTTATGCACACTGAAAGCACCCTCAGCAATGGTAATGCTGATCCACTTTTAATATTTCCAGTTCAGTATTTACTTCCTGAGTTTTGTGTCCATGCTTTTTCTCTCTCTCTGCATCAAACCCACCCCTCCCCCCCCCCCCCACCAAGTCAACACTTTGTTCTTTGCCGTGCTGTCTCTTCTCCCCAGCCAATTGAGCTTGAGTCAGAACTAACCAGGCATAGCTTCTGCATGACTCGCAGAGTCTACCTCCTGACCAGCCCATGTTTTGCTGTTGCGACCACTTGAAGAATTGCCTGGTGAATATCCTGAGATTTTGGAAAAGCATCAACCCTGCACTGGAGCTGAGGGAATAGGAAGAATTGAGAAATTGCAAGTTATTCCGGAAAATTTTATCACATGTTAACAACCCAAATTACAGGGTGTATCTTGTTTTCATAGGCCAGATCTTTCTGCAAACCTAATGTAGATTTTAACCTCTTCTGTGCCAATCTTGTTGTTTAATCATTCCATATTTGCCCATGTACTGTAATTAGCATACATTATTGCAGGCTTGAGTCAGCACAGCTAATGGACAATGTTCATCAGTTTTTAGAACCTCAAAGACTTGTTGATTCCATTTGAGCTGTATCTCAGATGATGATGATGGTATTGGATAAAATCCAATAGATTGACCGCTGAAGAAAAATCTCTTTTTTTTCAGGTATGTTAAATATATTTCAAGGATCTTCAGGTTTCTCACATTACCCCCATGGAGTGTGCCATCATGACCACTGGGAAAATTTTTAAACTAACCCATTGGGCATTAAACACCTGGGATCATGTGAAATGGTAAGAAGTCTCACAACACCAGGTTAAAGTCCAACAGGTTTATTTGGTAGCACAAACTTTTGGAGTATTGCTTCTTCTTCAGCTGAGTGAGGAGTTGTGTTCACAAACAGGGCATATGCAGACACAAACTCAATTTACAAGATAATGGTTGAAATGCGAGTCTTTACAGGTAATCAAGTCTTAAAGGTGCAGACAATGTGAGTGGAGAGAGGGTTAAGCACAGGTTAAAGAGGGGAGCATTGTCTCCAGCCTAAACAGTTAGTTAGATTCTGCAAGCTCAGGCAAGTCATGGGAGTTACAGATAGTGTGACATGAACTCAAGACCCCAGTTGAAGTCATCTTCATGTGTGTGGAACTTGGCTATCAGTTCCAGCTCAGCGATTCTGCATTGTGTGTCGTGAAGACCGCCTTGGAGAACGCAGGAAAGGATGCCCCGAGACATGGTACATTGGGGAGACCATGAAGATGCCACGACAATGGATGAATGAACACCACTCGACAATCAACAGTCATTGTTTGTAAAAACTCGCATTCCAACCATTATCTTGTAAATTGAGTTTGTCTCTATATGTGCCCTGTTTGTGGACACAACTCCTCACTCATCTGAAGGAGGAGCGATGCTCTGAAAGATTGTGCTACCAAATAAACCTGTTGGACTTTAACCTGATGTTGTGAGACTTCTTACTGTGCTTATCCCAGTCCAATGCCGGCATTTCCACATCATCATATGAAATGTCAGTTTAACTTCCTGGTCAACACTACTCTCTATTTAATTCAATGAAAAGTAATTTCAGACTTGGTGTGAAGCTAGTGTTGCACCCAATCCCATCAGCTTCCCAGTGGGTGGGTTAAGTTCAAATTGCTCCCATTTGAATTAAGAATGTTATGGATTATTCACTCCTCCCCCACCTCCAGCCTCCCCAGCACATATTCCTCACTTCATCCCCAAATTCCCTCTCTGATTTTTGAAGGAACGTTGAGGGAATGGTAATGAATTTCTAAAGCATATATATTGCTCATTGCTTTAGCTAAAATAAAATCCTTTGTGCCACATCGAATATAAGTCACCAGGAGCTATGAAAACAAACCCAGGCTAACTAGAATATTTATAGGATCAAGAGTTGAAGAATCCATAAATAAATATTTAGTGCAATAAACCACACCATCGCCAGGTCATCAGTGCTTTATTTTTAATTCCAGGTGGTAATGGCACAAAACTGCTTTGAAAGAAATCACTATTGTCATTGCCATTGATTTTGAATGAGGGCAGCACCATGGTTCTGAATGTTAATTTGAACTAATCTGATCAGCTGTAGGAGGTAACAGTGATGCTTCCCACTACTCATTCTCACTCGTGTTGTGGAGTTCCAAATGCTGTGGGGCACAAAAGGATCGTTCAATTTTTTAATCTTCACACCTACAGGGAAAAAAGTAAACCGCAGTCTAGTAGCCGTCCCTGGGGAAAGCAAACATCATTGCTGTCTTTGATAACCTAATTCCTAGAAAGGCTTCACAAAATCTACAGTATGTATCAAATCCCTGGCTAGCTTCCAACACCTAGAGAGTAATTACATTACGAAAGTCCTTTCTGAGAATCACTGCGGTAACTCTCCAATTTATTTTGATTCAATGTATTTTAGAATTTTCTTCTCCACCCCTGCCCTCCCATCCCCCACCCTTGCCTTTATATTATTTTCCCTCGTTGCCATTTTATTTAAATCTTTATGCCTATGGGGAAAAAAAACAGTTCAGACCAGTATTCTTATTTCCCGGTTTTTACTGCTGTTCCATTTTAAAACATACAGGACCATTTCAGACCAGTAGTATTATTTCCTAGGTTTTTTTTTACTGGTGTTCCATTTCAAGGTATACAATTCGGACCAATACTTGTGTTCCCAGTTTTATTAGTGTTCCATTTTAAGGTTTGCAAGACCAGTTCAGAAATGATGGAGTAGTGGTATTGTGGAAGTTAGGTTACAAACAATTGTGAAAATTAATGTTCCATAATTGTCAAAAAAACTCAGTCAAGTAATGGAAAATGGTTATTAGCCAAACAAGGCCTTCAGTGAGGCCTTCAGTAATGCTGTCAGTAAGGCTAATCCTGAAGTACTCAAGCTAAATGGCTAAGTCTAAAAACCTTGTTCCATAAACACCACATTCTAAGACTAGGACACAGGATAAAACAAAGTATAAGTTACCATGACAATTATCAAATAGCAAGGTATAGGGTCATATTATGCTAACGAAGGATTGGCAGGAGACAGATTTCTATTGGATGACAAAGGGCACAGGGCTGTGCTATGATTGGTGGATATGTATGAAAATGGTGGATGAGAAAATTGTTCGTTTCTCATTTGCTGTTAGTAACTACAACTGCTAAATTTTCTGTATGATTCAACAGAACACCTGGCAATACTTTTCTTGCCTCGTGTTCTCACTTGTGCACAAGATATTAAAGCTTGGAAATTAGGTTTAAGTATTGTTTGTACCCAAGTTGACTGCAGTTTAAATGTTGTTTGTGCTCAAATCCTCTAGAGTGTTATTGCTAGACGATTAAACCAGAAACTCAGCTAATATTCTGGGAATCTGAGTTCGAATCCTACCATGGCTAGAATGGAATTTGAATTCAATTTAAAAACTCTGGAATTAAGGATCTTCTGATGACCATGAAACCATTGTTGATTGTCGGAAAAACCCATCTGGTTCACTGATGTCCATTAAGGAAGGAGGTCTGCCATCCTAACCTGGTCTGGCCTACATGTGACTCCAGAGTCACAACAATATGATTGACTTTCAACTGCCCTCCAAGGGCAACTAGGGAAGGGCAATGAATACTGGCCAGCCAACAACACCAATGTTCTACAAATGAATAAAAATAATAATAATTCCCCAGTATTTCACTGGTGTTTTACTGTATAGAAGGCTGGTTTGTACCAGCACTTTGCCAGTTTTTACTGTTTCTTTGTTCAGGGACATTTGAAGCAACAGATTGCAATATTGGCAATATATATTTCTCATCATCATAGGCCATCAGTCGAATCTGTGAGTCATAAAATCTCTATTGCACTGCATTCAAATTTCCGGGTTAATCTTGAAATTGGTCCAGTTAATTTGTAGAAGAGTGTGTGAAAGCAGGGAACAAGACAAGATATTCTAAGTATTGAACCTATTCTTTGCACAGGTCACGTCCATACTAATAGATCATGGGTTCTAGCTAATGTAACCACTCTATCAGATGTTCATTAATTCAGCGAGTGCTTCCAACATTTCCTACTTTTTTATTTTGATTTCTAGAGATTGCTATTTTTAATTCCAGAATGTCTATATTGCCTTACATCCGTCATTGTACAGACCTGGATCTGTTGCCATAGTTCCAGCAGTTCAAAACATACTGTCGTGACACAGTTTTGTCCGTAAATTCCTTCCCTTGCAAAACTCCTAATGTTATTCCTAACAAGATATTCAATCTGTTCCTTTGCAATGTTGGACATCAATTCAACATTAATGGCTTCATTTGAGAATATAATCTATCTATGATTTGATTTGATGAGAGAAGCTTCTTTTCTTTGAAATGGGGACGGAGTAGAAAGGGTCAAGAGCTTCAGGTTTTTAGGTGTCTAGATCACTAACAATCTGTCCTGGTCACCCCCATGCCGACACTATAGTTAAGAAAGCCCACCAATGCCTCTACTTTCTCAGAAGACTAAGGAAATTTGGCATGTCAGCTGTGACTCTCACCAACTTTTACAGATGCACCATAGAAAGCATTCTTTCTGGTTGTATCCTTGTGGTCTTTTGGGGAGAGCAGGAGCCATACCAAGCTTGGTATGGCTCATGCTCTGCCCAGGACCACAAGGAACTACAAAAGGTCAAGAATGTAGCCCAAATCCATCACACAAACCACCCTTCCATCCATTGACTCTGTCTACACTTCCTGCTGCCACACCAAAGCACCCAGCATCATTAAGAACCCCACACACCCTGGACATTCTCTCTTCCACCTTCTTTCTTCGGGAAAAGGATAGAAAAGTCTGAGGTTGTGTACCAACCAATTCAAGAATAGCTTCTTGCCTGCTACTGTCAGACTTTTGAATGGACTTACCTTGCATTAAGTTGATCTTTCTCTACACTCTAGCTATAACTGTAACAGTACATTCTATATTCTCTTGTTTCCTTCTCTATGAACAGTATGTTTTGTCTGTATAGCGCGCAAGAAACAATACTTTTCACTATATGGTAATACATGTGACAATAATACATCAAATCAAATGCTTGCTTGAGCTTCGCTCATTTTATCCTGTGCTCACAGATCAAGTTGGAAAAATAATCAGCCTGGGGCTTGCCAATGCTTGTTTCACAAGGAAAGGATAGGCTTGCGTGTGAGTATGCAGAGGGATGGTGATGTCTCAACATTGACTGTAAGGTATGATTCTGTGAGGTATGTTGTATTTTTTATTATCATAGAATATCATAGAATTGCTACAGTGCAGAAGGAAGCCATTCAACCCATCAAGACTGCATCAACACACTGACAGTGTCTTACACAGGCGCTCTCCCCTGCCCTATCCCTGTAAGCACAGTAAGGAGTCTCACATCATCAGGGTAAATTCCAACAGGTTTATTTGGTAGCACAAGCTTTCAGAGTGTTGCTCCTTCTTCAGGTGAGTGAAGAAGAAGCAACACTCCGAAAGCTGTGCTACCAAATAAACCTGTTGGACTTTAACCTGGTGTTGTGAGACTTTTTACTGTGCTTACATCAATCCAACGCCAGCATCTCCACATCATGGCTATCTCCGTAACCCCAGACATTTGCTGTGGTTAATCCATCTAATCTATACATGTTAGGACAGTAAGGGGTGATTTAGCATGGTCAATCCACCTAATCTAGACATACTTGGACTATGGGAGGAAATTAGACCACCCAGAGGAAATCCATGCAGAAATGGGGAGAATGTGCAAACTCCTCACAAACAGTTGCCCGAGGCCAGAATTGAACCTGAGTCCCTGATGCTGTGAGGCAACAGTGCAACCACAGTGCTGCCCCATTCAACATTTTTGACATTATAGTGAAAAGCAAAACTACTCACTCGCTCCAAATTTATATGGTTCAGTAAATTATGCTAAACATTTACCAATCACTGGTCCAGGTCTTAGCTCATGGTATTAAACTTTAGGTGCATGTCAAGATCCTGGGGAAGATACAGAACCGATTTATCAGGATGACCCGAGGGTTGACTTCAATTATATACAGAGATTGTAGAAGCTGGAAATGTTTTCAATGGAGCCGGTTATGGAGTGACCAAAACTAAAAGGGATTTTGATAGAGCAAGTAGGGAGAAACTATTTCCTTTGGCAAGTGGATCATGACTACAGTTGAATAATTGACAACAGGAGTAAAGGGGAAAATGAAGAGAAATTTCTTCACATGACAGTTTTTAAGATCTGGAAGACGCAATGGCCTCAGATTCTATAGGAACATAAAGAATAGATGGCAGTGTACTTGAAGAGGACTAATTTACAAGGACTGCTGGGGGAAGCTGGTGTCTACCACCAAACTGGACAACTCTTTCTCAGAGCTAGTGCAGGCATGGTGAGCCAAATAGCGTCTTTCTGTGCTGTAAGATTTTATGATTAGAATTACATTGAAGGAACTTGAGTTCCCATGTCTATTCCACTCTCTAGTCTTCACGTTGCGGTTGGCTGGCCTGGACTGAGCTGGGGTATCCCAAGTAATCTTTGCCTTCCTTTCCTGTGAGCCAGTTGCTGAGTTGCACAAACTGAAATTTGTAGCTCATCCAGGATCAAAATGCTGAAGTGTATTTATGGCTTCTGTTTAAAAATAAACAATTGTTTCAGCCAAATTGGTCTGATGTTTATTTGGAATGCGCCAAGTTGGCCTGAAATGAACCCATTTTTGGTGCCAGTAGTAAAAAAAATGCATGGTAATTTGCAGTACTGATAGCTAGTCTCAAGAAACTGTTAATTTCAATCGCTGCAGTGAAAAGTCTGAGCATATTTGCAGATGCAAAGTAACAATGAAATGTGTCTGGAACCTTTGTTTTGACGCTAACTTTGGAACCCACCTGGATCCCCAAGACAAGAGTTGGAGACAATGCCTGTTATGGATGAATCATTAATGCCAACATAGATTGGATTTTAACCTCCATAAAGGGTCATTGTCAACTGTTGAGCGTAAATATTGTCTAGGGCAAACTTTGATATTTTTACAAAACCAACAATGATTTGCAAAGTTTTTTTTTAGAGTGTCGTAAAGAAATAGGCAGCATAGAACTGGATGGAAAACAGCCATTATTAACAAGACGTGGAGCGAAGTGCTCTCCAGCGCTCTCTTCATGCCAGCTCAGGGCCGAACTTGGGAAGAAAGAATTGGGCTAACATTCAAAGCAGCCAGCAATAGATTATGTGGCATAGTGGGTTTGAGTTCTAAACTTTCATGTTAGAGATCTAGATTTGAATTCAACATTAATAATGAGATGAAAGTCTTCTTTTCCTGCTGGGCATAAGAGTTTAAACGTGAAAAGGTTTGGCAGTCTCAACGCAATTCCTAAAGAGTTCAAATTCACATTTCAAAGCTGTATATAATTACATTGGCAACTTTGCTCAAGTGAAGCCAAAAGAATAGCTTTTTCAGTTCAAGTGAAGAGCTAGCATCAGCTCTTTGTCAGCAGCAGGAAGTGAATTGTAATTGAGGGAATAAATTACTAGATGTGCTTTTAGGCTGATTGATTGGGTACTAAAATTGTCCCTAAATTGGACCTCCCTGATCCTCGCACGTTAGGCGTAGACTAAAATCATGAATAGGTCACTGAGATAGTAGGACGGCGGCGCGGGCTCGTTGGGCCGAAGGGCCTGTTTCCCGTGCTGTGTTGTTCTTTGTTCTCTTTGTATAAAGTCAAGTGTCGCTTCCATCATAGTGAAAAGTCACCATGTTAAAATTTGTGTCTCATAATGATTGGGCAAGAAATAGCTTTAGACCAATGGTTTGTGGCAGATTATTCACTTAGCGAGGACCTTCTTAACCCTACCTGCACCCAAGCTATCTTTGAACAGAAAATGTTTAACATTAACACTGGCTGTGAAAACTAGAGAGAAAAGCAGTTTCTTGGTGCTGATGCTCATCATCTTAACATAAAATCCAATTAAACTTTAGACAGGTAGTAACAAGTATAATGTGTTCGAACAGTTTAGAACCAGTCTCTGAGGTGAAGTGCCTCATCTGAAACTGAAGAATATAATATCATACATTTTCTAATTTGATGTATTTAATTTTATAACTATTTGTATGCTACAAATTGTTATAAAATTAAACACATCAAATTGGAGGTTCGTTCCCCATAACTATATCTTAGGATCTAGGATGTGTTCACAAAGAAAAAGAATTAAAACTCTTGCTGTGAGTAGGTCACCTCCTGAATACCCAACGCCTGTCCACCATCTTCAAGGCACAATTCAGGAATGTGATAGAATACTCTTCACTTACCTGGATAGGTGCAGCTCCAACAACACTTAAGAAGCTTGACATCATCCAGCACAAAGCAGCTCACTTGATTGTACCCCATCCACAACGCTCGCTCCCTCCACCGTTGATGATCAGTGGCAGCCACGTGTACCATCTACATGGTGCATTGCAGGAACTCACCAAAGCTCCTTAGGCAGCACCTTCCAAACCCATTCTGAGTCTAGAACCAAAGGGCATAGGTTTAAGGTGAGAGGGGAGAGATACAAAAGGGTCCAGAGCGGCAATTTTTCACCTACAGGGTGTTCAGTGTCTGGAACAAGCTGCCAGAGGCAGTAGTAGAGGCAGGTACAATTTTGTCTTTTACAAAGCATTTAGGTAGTTACATGGGTAAGAATAGGTATAGAGGGATATGGGCCAATGTGGAGAAGCAGGACTTAGCTTAGTGGCAAAAACTGCACGGCATGGACGATTTGGGTCAAAGGACCTCATTCCATGCCGTAAATCTTTATGACTGTATGACTGCTAGCATCTAGAGGGATAAGGGCAGCAGCTGCCTGGAAATACCACCACCTTGAAGTTCCCCTCCAAGCCACTCATCATCCTGACTTGGAAATATGTCACTGTTCCTTCACTGTAACTAGATCAAAATTCTGGAACTCCCTAATAGCTCCATGAGAGTACCTACACTTCAGGAACTGCAGTGGTTCAAGAAGACAGCTCACTGCCATTGTCTCAAGGGCAACTCAGTTTGGGCAATAGATGCTGGTCAAGCCAGCGAAGCCCAAATCCTGTAAACGAATCTTTAAAAAGGTTGCTTTCCTCCATGATGCTTTGTTGAAAAAGATTAATCTACGATAAAGTGATCATGAGTGTTTTCATGTTGCGCAATAATCATAATGATACACGATGAGTCAGAAATGCCTGCAGTGTAACAAGAGATTCACATCGCTGAAGGATGATGCATGGAGCTGAACAGTCAGAGAAATGAAAAGCGTGGGTCCTGATTTCACCTTTTAGAATTAAGCTGAGTTTTCAGCACAGGTATACCCTGCTGTTGCCAGACATATGGTAGGTTAGGCAGTTTGTGGTATCAGCCTAATTCTGCTTTTATCTCTGACCTTCCATCTTGGACCTCAGTGCTCTTGTTAACATCCTCTTTTGAACACACGCAACCAATCAGTTGCATGCGAGGCCTCCCTATCCTTGTGGTTTGAAGGCATCACCATTCAACTGGTATGTGAGGAACTTCTGACTACCTACTTTCTGTTGCAGAGCTAATGGAAATACTTTGTGCTTGGAAGAGTTGTGAATAATTGTTTTAGTCAGAAGGGAGCATTTGGAAGGAGCTGTATGCTTCTGAATGCACACCAACTAGTTCTCAGTCATGAGAGCCATTCATTGCAGTTCCTCTTGGGGCCAATATCAGTGAGACAACAGCAGAGAAAACAAACTGCTCATTGAGTGAAAAAGAGGAAGTATAAAGCTTTATCCACTGAGGATTTTCAGGGAGCTTCTCCTACCTCCACCTAAGCCAAAAGCAGTGCACCTGGACATTACACTTCACTAAGAAGGTGATTAGAGAACACAGAGAACTTGGAAAGGCAGGCATATGACTTTGCCAAGCTACTGGTCATTCTACATAGTGCTGAGTGCCATGAACTTTACTCATGTGGCTTTGCAGGTACCACATCTCAATGGGGAGATGTTTCAAAACCGCAAAGGATACAACTCCGTCAACATGTAACTTGTGTGTGACCACACCCAGACTAGCATATTGGCATCCATCATGATGCTTTTATCATGCACCAGCCTTTAGTTCTTTAAACTATCATAGCAAACCAGAAGGTGCCTACTCTGCAACAAGAACTATCTGCTAGAAAGGTGGTAAATGATGCGCCCTGCACAACTTCATCACTCATGGCCAGTGATTGTACAATGAGATTAATTCTGGAATGAAGATGATCATAGAGGAGACCATCAGTATTCTGAAGGAACAGATATGCAGTCTGGGTTGCCAGGGAGGAGCATTCAGGAATGGCTGGCGCTTTCTCATGGCCTGCTGCAGCCTTCACAACCTGGTCATCATGAAGGTCCAACCCTCGCCACCAGGGCTTCAGCAACCACCTAACCACCTCAGAAGGACAGGGAAGAGAGGAAGCAGCCACATCATCTGACTCTGGTTCCCTCAAATGAATTCCCAGATCCCCCCACTACTCAACACTTCCCCACCATATCGTCAGGAGACTCTCCATCCTATCAACCTCCTGGCTGAAATAGAAGGCATCTAAAGAACAAAGAAAATTATAGCACAGGAACAGGCCCTTCAATCCTCCAAGCCTGCACCAATCATGCTGCCTGACTGAACTAAAACACCCGACCCTTCCAGGGATCATGTCCCTCTATTCTCATCCTCTTCATGTATTTATCGAAATGCCCCTTAAAAGCCACTATCATATCCGCTTCTACCACCTCTCCTGGCAGTGAGTTCCAGCACCCACCACCCTCTGTGTAAAAAACTTGCCTCGTACATCTCCTTTAAAGTTTGCCCCTCACACCTTAAATCTATGTCCTCTAGTAATTGACTCCTCCACTTTGGGAAGAAAAAACTTCTGACTATGCACTCTGTCCATGCCCCTCAGAACAAGTTTTGCATACCAACTTTACCCATCAACACACTCAATACAATATTCAATGAATCATCCTGGTGCATTCCTACAGTGCCTTTCTTCTGGATGCTTTTGCCTGGGATCATGCTCCTGCAGGTTGTACTGCAGTGGCTGCAGTGTGAAAGAATGCTGATTTTCAGTGGGGAAACTGCAGGTGGTTTTGGAGGATCCCCTCATTACGGTTTTGAGCCTTCAGGGCTTGGCTTCAGACTGCACCATCTCAGCATGGGGATGGGCAGCAGTCTTCTTTAGCTGGATGATGGACAACAATAATGGCATTGGAAGAATAGCAGTGGTGGGAGCATGAACACAGTCAGCCTGAGAGAGGGTTTGTGCATCATTGAAGTCACTGACATTCCAGCAGTCCTGGTAATTTTTTGGAGCATTGATTGCTGGGTTGCTGTGGGATCCTGTGCAACTCTTCCAGTACTGATGACCACAGTCATGCTGGTAGCAATCTGAGCCTGCATGACACCAAACAGAGATCTCGCGTCTGAGCTTCCACTGTAGCAATCAGATGCTGGGTAATTTCTGCTCGTGTTTCAGTGGATGCTGAGGTATGAGCCATTAAAAGCTGCATCATGGCTGATTCGTGTATTTGGCCAACCCTCCCATGCTGGAAAGGATGAGTTCTAAGCTCTGTGCAAAGCCCTGTGCCATGTTGGAGCCAGAATTTTCCATGTTCCTTGTCAGTGAGTTACCCTGTTACATGTGTTAGATGTGATTTGCCATTGACCACCCCATTGAAATCCTCGTGAGTTCTCTGCAGAAGAACTTGAGTTCAATGGATGAGTGGCACCATTTGTCATGGCTTCAATGACTGTCGCTCTGATTTTCCCCAGCACAGTTTTGTCCAGTTTGTTGCCATTTATTATGGGTCAATTTGTCCATCAGAAAAGAGAGAACTGTGTTAGTGAGTGTGTTGCAATGTGAAAGTGCTGACCATTTTGTGCACAGAGGTGAGTGTGTAGTGAAGAACTTGAATATGAGATTTGGAATCATGGTTGAATGGTTGAAGGGGCTATGGCGAGTGAAGGGGATATGGTAATTGGACTAGCGTATGAGACTAATAGTGCAGTTGATAGGACTTAGCGCATAAAAGCTGCATCCACTGACCTTGAGCACTCGTGAAGTCATTAAACTGCTTGAGGTCCTACAGCCAGACCCTCAGAACTAGGCTAACAGCCATGGTCACCAGCTCCCTCTCCAATTTCAGCACTTGTTTCGTTAACCTCTTAGCTCCCATGGGGAAGAGAATGCTCTCCTCTGGTCCATTTCCCATGGCAGTAACTTGTGTGCAGGATCAGAAAACCTGCAGGTTGCCCATGGAGCCATTTCTGCTGTAACCAGAATGTACCTCGCATTTAAGATGGCACGGTGGCACAATGGCTAGCACTGCTGCCTCACAGCACCAGGGACTCAAGTTCAATTCGGACCTTGGGTGATTGTCTGTGTGAAGTTAGCACGCTCTCCCTGTATCTGCATGGGTTTCCTCCGGGTGCTCTAGTTTCCTCCCACAGTCCAAAGATATGCGGGTTAGGTGCATTGTCCATGTTAAATTGCCCCTTAGTGTCAGAGGGATTAGCAGGGTAACTACCTGTGGTTACTGGGATAGGGCCTGGGTGGGATTGTTGTCAGTGCACACTCAATGGGCCAAATGGCCTCGTTCACCATAGGGATTCTTTGATTCTAAGACGTTTAGTTTTATAGGCTACCTTTAAATGGCGCTAATCTCTGCCTACACATCAAGACTTTCCTGAGACATGCACAACTATACATTTAGCGCTAAGCTGCAGGCCACATTCATGGGGATAAGCAGATAGCATGAAATTCAAATGCAGCCTATATCACTTTACTCAGGTGCAGGATAATCACGCCTTGCAATCTCTGTGCCTGATTTTTGTTTTTATTCAAATAAACCCCCTGAGCCTCTCAGCGTGCATTCTTCAATCCAATTGGTCGAAAAGTCATGCAAACACATGCCACAGGTCCCCTATACAGGGCGTCATGCTGGATTGGCTCGCTAAGTATCACAAATAACCTGTGGGCAACAGCAACGAAAATTGGTTGCCTTTCACTGTTGACCAAAACTCAGGGCCATTGCAAAAATTGAGAAACAAGTTCGTATGGAACAAAATTGTGAAGTCACAATGCCAATTCCTCCCTGAGTAATTGGGCTGGCTATTTAGCTACTAGTGAGGGCCAAATAATCATGGTTTTGATGTGTTCAAAACAACCTGTTTACAACATTAATGTGTTTTCTCCTCTACCTCCACCCCTTTAAAGTTTTCAGCAATTTGTTAGCTAAATCCAACTCGCCAAATAGTGAGTAACTTCAGAAATATTTTCCAGTACTTGGTTTGGGGTCAAATCAGCTCCCATCCAAAATAGTTTAACAACTTTTAGCCAAAAAAAAACATAATGAAGCATTTATAGAAGTTAGGGGAAAGAAATGATAGGCTGACGCCGCATTTTCTAGGAAGTATTAATGATTACACAGAACGCAATGAGAATGAATGTTATTTTTACTGGTTAAATATGGCCTGATACAAGATTACAAATGATGAGTTGACTTGCATCAAGATTATTTCAAATCTTGCGTCTCTGTACATCAACATTCCAATTGTTTTAATCTTTTGGTGAATTTACATATTATCTTATTCTTGTTCAGGTTTCCATTCATTATACACCTTGACTCCTCCAAGAAACTGATTACATGCAGTCCTTTCTGAAAAGGCTGCTGTGTGATTCAATAACAGAGAGGCAATTCAAAGCTTTTTTTCAGATTACAAGACAATTTGTTTTGGGTTTCCAATCTGAAAGCATTTTTGAGAGTTTATTCTTTGCTTGATAATGGTGTTATCCCAGTAGGTGGAGGAAAGTTCAAAAGCTTACTGGAACATCCTAAATAAAGGCTTTGTAAATGCTGCAATCTTTAGATTAGTTTCAAAGTTCATTATAACATTGGAATTTTCATCCCTGTATCCCGATTTTGCAAACATCTATCTATTCTATCTATAATGCAACATTAAAATGGAAACCTGCTCATGTTCAAGTCAAGAACAGTGTGTGTTGTTAAATTTCTCATGCTGGCAGTCTTCAGCACCAGACCACAGAGTACGCAATTTACCAAGTTTTGGACCCAGCCTAGACTAATGGAATGAAAATCTCTTTGTGGACAATTGTAAGACTAAATGATTGGCTAAACGCCATGTGAAGAAAGAATGCCTGCATGTAAACAACAAGTATACCACTTTGTTCCAAATTGTGATTACTCTGGTTGGTGTGAAAAATGGAAACAAACTGGTACAAGTGGAGGTGGCTTTTCTGACATTGGGTTCACTTGGAACTGCAGAGTAAGGTAAGCTTTTGCCTGCGTCTAAACTTATGCTATAATTGAACAGCCAACTAAAAGCAACCCTTTCCAAAATGATCAAACACAGAGACAAGAGTGCATCATTAATCTTTTCCATAGTTTTTTTTTTAACATTTGACCTGCCAACTTGGGTAGTAGATGTTGGAAGAAAACGTTTCTCCTATTTTGGCATCCATTCTTGACATCAAACACCCATGGTTCAGATGCAATTTGAAACAAGGTGGCAAAACTATTGCCAGAATTTTACTCTCCCCCCCCCCAAGGTGGGTTCTGAGGCAGGTGGGGGACTGTAAGAATGAATGGATGGGACTGTCCCCAGGAACCTGCCCCCCCAAACCCAGACACAATTTCATGCTTGGGCAGTCAGGACCTCAGACAGGAAACCCACCCATAAGAACCTTGGGTGGCCACTTAAGGGCCTTATCCGGCAAAGCCTCATTTTTTAGGCAGACGGGCAGATATGGTAGGAAAATGACATTTACACTTTTCTCTAACTCGGGTATGAAGGAGGGGGTTGCCTCATTCTGAAGGTCCCCTCAGAGTTGGTACATTGGAACTCTGGGACCCATTGCTCACTGTAGTGCTGTGCCTGGCCAGGTTGAAGAGCTGTCAGCCAATTGGATTGACTGACAATTCCCATGGGCGGGACCACCTGGCAAGGGTGGATGGAAATCCCGCCCACTCCAATCACTGCTCAAGTGAGCGTTAAACGGCAGTTGCTCGCTCGCCATTCTTAAAATTCTCCCCATTGTTTACACGCAGACATTCCTTTTTGTTACATGGAATCAAGCACATCAAACAAAAACAGTTATTTCATTTAGTCTTCTTACAGCTACCTACAAAGAGGTTTTATTCAATTAGTCTAGACTATGTCCAAAGCTTGACCCCAGAACCAAAAAAAATCAAATTCAATGGCCTAACAAATCCATCAGTTTCTAAAACCAAAGAAATTGCCAAATAAAAGCTTCTGTATTAATATTTCATTCTTTATTTTGAACTCTGCTATGACTGAAAAGCTAATTCTGGAAGAATAACCTATAATCATGTTGTCAAAGGGGTATTACAAATTTCTTGCTCAAAAGGTTCAAGGTGGCACGATGGCACAGCAGTTAGCACTGCTGCCTCACAGTGCCAGGGGCCCGGGTTCAATTCCCAGCTTGGGTCACTGTCTATGTGGAGTCTGCACATTCTCCCTGTCTCTGCATGGGATTCCTCTGGGTGCTCCAGTTTCCTCCCACAGTCCAAAAGATGTGCTGGCTAAGTGCATTGGCTATGCTAAATTCTCTCTCAATGTACCCAAATGGGCGCTGGAGTGTGACAACTAGGAGATTTTCATAGTAACTTCATTGCAGTGTTAATGTAAGCCTAAGTAAATAAACTTAAACTTATTATACTTGGCAGAGTACTGCAGTTGTTTGCTGTTGTCTTCTGCAGTATGACTGACCTGGAAACTCTTTACTACCAGGATTTATGGGCTGATAATTTATTTATTTGGCCATGCTACACCTTTCATAGCCATCAAGCCTAGGGGTGGAACTTGAAACCTGGAGCTCCTGCTCCAGAGTTAGAGACATTATCACTGTGCCACAAGACCTCCACTTACTTATTACAACCAGTGTAAAACATTCAAAGATTTATTTTGGCAGACCAGTAAAGTGCACCATGCCTACAAAGTGATTTTGTTGAGTTCTAAGTCTTTTTTTGCTGGAAAGTAAAATTGTCTGGTACCTATAACAGCTTGTTGTGTTAACTGAAACCTTAGTCACTGATAAGATCCAGCAGATGTTGGTGATGTACTTTTAAATCTAGATGTGATTAATTCCTTCATTATTTAATATGAACATAGAGGTATGAGAGGTATTGCTTACAAAGCTTACTTCCACAGGTTTTGAATGTATGGTGTTTGGGTATGAAAGAGGAAGAGGTGCAGCTTCTCATAGAATGCTCCAATTCCACAACTTTAATTGAGAATTCAGTATTGCAGATTTTGCATTGTTCAACCAAGCTGTTATTCCCTATTGGCAACCAAAAAGTATGCATTGTGATCAACATCAGCTTATCTTTCGTTCCATCGTTAGCCTTTTCCAGAACCTCTAATTTAAAACAAAAATATTTTAAGAAAAGAGGGTGTTCTGGCTAGGCCAGCATTTATTACCCATCCCTAACTACCTGTCAGAAGGTGGTGGTGAGCAGTTAAACTTTAAGCTTAACTAAATCTCCCGGACACTGTAATCTGTTATCACTGTTCAGCCAAGTGGTGGCTTTTAATGTTAGCTGATAAAGGGAAGTCTTTTTGAATACTGCTCAGTAAGTCTTGCAATCTCAGTTTTATCCCAAAAAAAAATGATTTCCATCATGGTAAGTGGAACCAATAGTCATTTTGGCTCACCAATCTAACACTGCAGTGGATGAAGAGATTGCATTAACTGTAGAAGTACCCAGAAGCAGAAGTGTCACAAAAACAGTCTGTTTCTAAACAACTGTTGAGAATGTAGCATAATTTGAGAGGAGATATGTAACATTTCAAATTTGCTGGTAAATTTCTAAAAATGAAAATCCAAATAAATAATTCTACAATTGATTAATATTAAATCAGGTTAAAGGGTTAAGTTATGAGGGTAGATTTCACATGCTTTGTATTTCCTTGAGTCTAAAATGTTAGAATCATAGAATCCTATCGCGCAGAACGAGGGCATTCAGCCCTTCAAGTCTGCACCAACCACAAGGTCCTATCCCCACAACCCCATGGCCATGCTAACATGCCCCCCTGACACTAAGAAGCAATTTAACAATGCCATTGCACCTAACCTGCACATCTTTGGACTGTGGGAGGAAACCTGAGCACCCAGAGGAAACCCATGCAGACATGAGTAAATGTGCAAACTCCACACAGACAGTGACCCAAGCCAAGAATGAAACCCGGGTCCCTAGCATTGTGAGGCAGCAGTGCTAACCACTGTGCCATTGTGCCATTCTATGCCAACCATGTTGAGGATGAGCTAATCAAGATGTTTAACACAATAATGGACTTGATATACTAAAGACAGCAAAGTTATTTCCTCGGATGGGGCAATCCAGAACAAAGGGGCAGAACATTAAAAATGGAATTAGGTCAGTTATAGGAGTGAAAGCAGGAGCAGGCTTTCACACAGTATAGTGGAAACTTAGAGCTGTTTTCCTCAAAAGGCTGTTGATGCTGGGTCAATTGAAATTTGCAAGATTGAGATCGATAGGTTTTTGATAAGTCAGCACATAAGGATATCGCTGCATCAGAGGAGCAAGAACAGCTCCAAAAAGTTTCCCAGACAAAATACCCAGCCAGCTGAAAACATGGCTTATAACAATGAGAAGGAACAAATGAGGAAAGTGACTGAAGTTGTAGGGAGGCAGGGTTTTTCAGAGGGTTGTAGGGCTGGTTACAGAGACTAGGTGGGGCAAGACCATGAACTGATATGAACATAAAAATACAAATTTTAAATTGGAAGCACTGGGGGACCAGGGACCAGTGGAGGTCAGTGAAGATTGGAGTATGGTTAATGATAGAGATTTGATTGGGAAATGGAGCAAAGGCAGGTAAAAAGATGTAAGGTACAGACAGCCAGAATGTAATAGAATAACAGAACATCTTGAGTAGCTGATTAGTCAAATCCTGTTCCTATGTTTCTCATGTTATACATACAGAATGTTTAATATTAAATTTAACGTTTCAGTTATGGAAATTTTTTCCAAGAAGAATTGATAAATTATCATACATTTGAATAAAATTGACAACCTAGTCAGCCCCAGTTTTTGCTTGCTCAACATTGAGTTTTGATGACCCACCATTGGCTTAATTTAAACGTTGTGAAGAGCAAAGCTATTGGGCACAACCTAACCCGCCATTCATGCTATGCTCCTGCTGCAGTGAGGTCAGAGAATTTGGCACCCAGCCAAATCTCTGTGCACTGCAGCGGGATACAAAAATTCCACAGGCCTGAACAACCATTACATTCTGGCCATCACAGACTGTGTCTCACCACTGATTCTTTTCCATTACACAAACATTATTTCAAGTTGAAGTTGACTGCTCAGAACCTCAGTGTCCTATTTGACGCCATACTTAACTTTCAACTTCATAACCACTACAATTATAAAGACCACTTACTTTCAGCTCTTCCCATCTCCTCCATGCCCTGTTCACCTGCTGCAAATATCATCCACATATTTCTTATCTGCACACTCAACTATTCCAATTATCAAAGGTCAGTACTCCATCCTCTGTCGTTCATTAATGTTAGCTCATTCAAAATTCTGCGGCCATAGCCCAACCTAATCAGTCATAACTCCAATCCTCACTGACTTTCATTTGCCCTTTGTCCCCCAGTGCTTCCAACTTAAAATTTGCATCTTTGTGTTCAAATCCCTTTGCGGTCTTGCGCCACCTAGTCTCTGTAGCCACCCCTATAACCGTCTGAAAAGTCTTGCATTCCTATAACTTCAGTCACTTCCTTCACTTTTCCTCACTATTACAAACCATATCTTCAGCTGGCTGGGCAATCTGATTGGGAAATTTCTCAGAGCCTCTCTTGCGCCTCTGATATCACTTCACCAGGAGAGTAGCAGAAACCCTACTTACATACAAATTTTTATTTGAAATTAACAATGATCTTTTGCTGAAGGTTTTTTTTTCTCATAGCGCTGTTCCTCTATTTTCTTCCTTCTCTTGTGTATGCATGCCTCTACACTCTTTAAAAAGGCTTCAATATGAAGTACGATTGATCTGACTAGAAGATTCGAGTGAACTCTTGGTCTACACTTATACAGAATGGGCACTATTTCTTTAGAATTCAATTTACTTACATCAGTCCAATTTTGTGGTTGGTTCAAAAAGAACCCACTGTTCAACTTGCTGCCTAAGGAGTTTTTCTGGGCTAACCTGGTGTCTGAAATGACAAGACTCTTCATACAATTGAAGACTTCTCACTGAAACGTGCAATGTCCAAACCAGGAAATGTAAAGTAGAAAATACAATTTGGATTTAAATCTTAGAATCCCTACAGTACAGAAGAGGGTCAATCAGTCCATCAGGTCTGCACTGACCACAATCCCACCCAGGTCCAATTCCTCTAACCCCACATATTTACCCTGCTAATCCTCCTGAAGCTAGGGTCAATTTAGCATGGCCAGTCAACCTAACCTGCACATCTTTTCACATCCTAATTTAAACATTGTAAAGACCAAAGCTATTTAGCAAAACTAAATGATGTATTATAGCCAAACAAAGTTTGTGGAGTACCGTTGAGATAAAAGGAAGCAATAAAAACAAGACAGGTAGAAAAAGTATAAAAATCTAACACTAATTTCCTTCTGAAGAAATGAGACCCCACACTTATAAAATTAGTGTTTTAGGGCTTGAGAGGTTGTTCAGCAGTAACGATCACTATTGCACAGTAAAATCCCACTTCGGAATGCCTCAGCCCCAGCTTTTGCAGTGATTTGTAATGGATGAACACAGAAGGCTTAACACCATCACAATCATTTTTATGTTGAAATCTATTGACAAGCACCACAACAGCACACCTTGTGGACCAGTAGGGTATATCTAACACCAACTCCTGGATTTCTGTTTAACTGTGTACATGTGGATATGAGAAACTGTCATTTGATTTATTCTGAAGTCGATGGTACTTTATCCTGTAGTAACAGTGAGGCAATCAGTGCCGGTAGCCTCATTTACTATGACTGTCATTTTTGGGCCATCATCTTCAATTTATTTTATTTAGCTGCAAAGCAATTTTCAATTGGTTCACCCATACCTACTGTAGAAATAAAAATCAATATTAGGCATCATGACATTTGATAACGTTCTGAAGTTCATGTGTGTTTTAGCTATTCAAATCTAACTACAATGCATTTGTAAATTAATTTACAAATGGAATTGCCGACATATGGCAATTAAACATAATAAAATGATTAAGACTAACTATTCCTCAGTAGAATACATTTTCTATCCTACAGATTGCTAGTGCAGTGAAATCGGTTGGGACAAGGGTAAAGAATGGTAGGTCAAACAGGGAAGCCAGGGAAATGGTAAAGACACTCAGTTGTTTGACTTATGGGCTCCATACCCAACACCTTTGGGAATTCATACTTGTTGACTGGATTCTTGCACAAATGGTTCAGAAGAAGCGTTAGTAAACTCAATATAATACTGATAAACTATTGCTGAATTTTACAATGCTAATTCTTGATTTGCATTGTTTTTGAATTGTTCATAGACAAAGCAAAACTATAAGAAATTATTGTAGGCTTCAGTGCTCTTTTAACTGTTGTTTATGTCAACTGCAGATGATGACATATGAAGATACGTCATGGAGATTCTTGTGAACTAGAGGCAGTGTACTCGCATTTAGTATTATCCATTGCTCTATGCTCAGAGATGTTAACGAAAGAATTGCCTTTGTAGATCGAGGTCCAAAAGTAAGAGATTGATAAAGTTCTCTTATCTGTTAAAGGTGACCTGCAAGCAAACCCAAGTGCCAACATTACACTGCCAATGATAATCAAGTTCACAACAATCCTCAACTCTATACATTTCCCATTTGCCACAATGTTGCTGCATCAAGCACAACACTAATACTTTGTTCACAGGGGGAAGACACTATTGTTTCTTTCAACAGGGAAAAACAAAGTCAGAATGAAATAGCACCTCTGTTTATCCACAACATATGGTTCTCTAAATCCAGAGCATTATTAATTGAATGCACAAGGCCCTCCAGGCCTTTAGAGACAATGCCACAGATTTCATGAATGCTAAGGGCTTGCACTGCCACTTTAGTAAATCATTATTGCCTGTGATATGCAAGTGAATCCTGCCTTTGACAATGTCCAACCCTTGGAGAAGGAAACACATTTGCACCCAAGGAGAGTAATGCAAATAAATCTGAAGGTAGCATTGAAATACCTTTGCAAGAATTGCAGCCGTCCCTCACTGAGGAACAAGTGAGATGACTGGAAGTGTCCTAGCAGCTTGTGGCAAATCATGGGATGGCTCCACAGCATCCACCGCTGAGGTAGCTGCCTTGCCTTGTTCATTTTTTTGGCACATGCACAATAATTTGAAATGAATTGACGTACTTTGCCCCTGAGAGACAGCAACTTTATCTGTGCTTGATCCAGTCAGACCTAAACTACTGAAATCTCTCACAGTATTTACTAGTAATTAGAGTGGAAGCAGATATTGGGAGATCAAAGGGGTTTCCTAAGACAGTCTGCTACATGTTAGAACATTCAAAACATTGTCAAAACATTCAAAAAATGTACTTCCCTCATAGCCATCCCTAATCACTTTATCAATCCCAAGATTGTCCAATGTTGTTTTCTCAAAGACGTTTAAGAGCTTACAGTTAATGGGACTTTCCACCATTCTAGTTCACTTCCAGAAAGTAAAGAATAATTGCTCAGATGTTTAAAGTGTCAGGAATACACCCAATGCCATCCATGCTACAGCCCATAGCAGTGTAAGTACACAAATATGCAAAGTACAGCTAGGTTTTGGCAGAGGGATTGTTGGAGTGAAGTCCCTTAGGATATCAGCACAACAAAGTCACTGATCAGTTACACCTGGATTTGTGCCATTCTGCAGTAGCGTCATGCATAGTGATTAAAAAGTACTCGGAGTACTTTACATTGGATGGCAATCAATCATGCAACAGAACTTGTGCCATGCATTCCTAACCATCTAACCCGCATATCAAATTACCTTGGCTATTTTCTTCTGTTTCAAAAATATTCAGCAAATTTGGTGCCAGTATTTCTCAGTGGCGCAGCCTGAATAGATACATTCCACCACCTTATGTTATTGGAAATAGGTACTCTCTTGATCTACATTCCATAGAGGTGCTAACAGCACAATCTTCCTTTCCACTACTTGTTGCAGCAGCTCTATTGATGCATCTTAATCTCAGCAGGCTATGCCTTACTGGCACTCAGTTACCTGTCTGCAGGCTTTATGCTGCCATTGCAGGATTCTTTTTACAAGTGGGCTCCAGCCAAAATGAACATTGCCTTTAAATGGCTCATGCAACCTGACAAATAGGTCATACAGTGTTAGCCATCATATCCATAGTCATGAGCCCCTTGTGATTGCTCAATTACATGCCATAACATTATTTGGATATGACCTATGTAAAAAAAATCTTGAATATTATTGCACTACGAAGGCCATTTTGAAATGTTTGTAATGCTCTTGCTGATACTTTCTGAATAAAGTATATATTTGCAAAAAAAAATAGAATTAGATCCAAACCCTGGAAGGCTTTTCAGATCACAGGTACATTATTTAAGTCAGCACAAAACTCATATGTCAATATTTCTCCACAATTTATGGAAAATCAACCCTGATGTTTAAACAGGAAGGAATCATCTTTCATCAGGTGTGATTTCACAATCCCACAATCCTTGAGAGCAGTTCACACTTGAAATAAGCAGATATTAGGTGGCAACTAGCCTCTATTTTCTGTTTAGTACAGCAGTCCACTTGGATCAAACCTGTAAACTTTATAACCTTTTTAAATTATGAATAAATATTGTCATTAATGTGAAAAAATGATCAATGTCCTTTTCTTAAAAAACTTGGGAATTTTATATGAAACAGAATAATTTAACTTAGTTATAATAATATGGGGGACGGTGGGGGGGGATGTGTGGAGGAGAGAGCATATTATCAAAATTGGCATGTGCTTTGGCACCTCATCAACAAACAGTTATTGCAAAGGAGTGAATGTCCTTGGCTTTCACATTATGTTTTTACAAATCTCCGGGACAAACAAAGGGCAGAACAACTACTGCCATGTCTGAGCCAAATCTTTGCCAATAATTAAAACAGACACTGCATGAACAGCTTGGTGGAATTGTAGTCAATGGACTTTATCTCACACTTTTGTATCTTTTACAATGTAGGCTAGCATCTCGAATCTTTCAGCCATGCAAAAGGTCATTTTCGTCAGTTATCAGCTAAACCAAACTTGGGAAAAAAGTCTTAGAATCATAGAACTCTACAGTGCAGAAAGAGTCCCTTTAGCCTGTCAAGTCTGCACCGACCACAATCCCACCCAAGCCCTACCCCCATATCCCTACATATTATTACCCACTACCCTAAGCATCTGAGGACACTAAGGGCAATTTTGGCATGGCCAATCAGCCTAACCCGCACATCTTTGGACTGTGGGAGGAAACCGGAGCACCTGGGGGAAACCACACAGACACGAAAAGAATATGCAAACTCCACACAGACAGTGACCCGAGCCGGGAATCGAACCCAAGTCCCTGGAGCTGTGAAGCAGCAGTGCTAATCACTGTGCTACCGTGCCGCCCATTCATGTCTTAGGACATGAGTGGCTATTTGGTGGGCAGGAATTTTTGAATTAATATAATAAAATCGATTTTCCACATGTCAACAAATGGACACGCAACAAAAAAGAAACAAATATGCACTGTCAAATAGAAAGGGAGAAAATAAACTAACAACTTCCAATATAGCCCGGAAGATGCCAGTGAAATGCCAGTGCCTCTGGCCAAGCTGTTCCAGTCCAGCTGCAACACTGGCCACCTAACCAATAATGTGGAAAGTTGCCCAGATATGTTCTATACACAAGAAACAGGACAATTCCAGCCTGGTCAAATACCACCCTATTCTGCTCTTGATCATCAACAATGGAAAGTGGCAACAATAGAACAAGTGGAAGGGGGCATCAATAGTGCTAACCAGCAGCACTTACTCAGCGGTAGCCTGCTCATCGATGCTCAGTTTGCGTTCAGCCAGGTTCACTCAGATCCTGACCTTACGACAGCTTTGGTTCAAATATGGACAAAACAGCTGAATGTCAGAGGTGAAGGGAGAGTGACTGTTCATGACACCAAGGTGGCATCTGGCTGAGTATGGCATCAAGGAACGCCAGCAAAACTGCAGTCAATGGCAATCATAGAATCTACCGTGCAGAAGGAGGCCATTTGGCCCATCAGGATATGTACCATCTACAAGATGCCCTACAGGAATTCACCAAGGTTCCTTAGGCAGCACCTCCCAAACCCACGACCATCTTCCGCTGGTTGAAGTTGTATCTGGCAAAAAGAAAGATAGTTGTGGTGGTTGGCGGTCTATCATCTCAACTCCAGGACATCACTGCAGGAGTGGTGAGTGCCTGGAACTCACTGCCAAGGCAAGTAGTGGAAGCAGATATGACAGAGACTTTTAAGGGACATCTTGACAAATACATGAATAGGATGGGAAAAGAGGGATATGGTCCCCATAAGGGTTGGAGGTTAGTCAGGCAGCATGGTTGGTGCAGGCTTGGAAGGCCAAAGGGCCTGTTCGCTGTAATTTTCTTTGTTCTTTGAGGTTCTCAGGATAGTGTCTTTGGCCTGAGCATCTTCAGTTGCTTCAATGACCACCCTTCCATCATAAGGTCTAAAGTGGGGATATTCACAGCTGGCTGTACAATCTCCAGCATCATTTATGACTCCTCAGATACTGATGCCAAGGCAAGAGCAGCATGGTGGCATATTGTTTACACTGTTGCCTCACAGCACCAGGGACCCAAGTTCAATTGTGGCCCTGGGTCACTCTGTGGAATCTGCACATTCTCCCAGTGTCTGTGTGGGTTTCCTCCGGGTGCTCTCCCACAGTCCAAAGATGTGCAGGTTAGGTGGATTGGCCATGCTAAATTGCCCCTTAGTGTCAGGGGGACTAGCTAGGGTAAATAGATGAGGTTAGGGTGGTTTTGTGGTCAGCGCAGACTCGATGGGCCAAGTGGCCTCTTTCTGCACTGTAGGATTCTATGAAGCAGTACATGTCCAAATGCATCAAGACCTGGACAATATAAAGGCTTGGGCTGACAAGTGGTAAGTAACAGTTGTGTTACACAAATGCCAGGCAATGACCATCTCCAACAAGACAGGATCTTATTCAGCTGCATTACTATCACTGAAGCCCCATTATTACACCCTGAAGGTTACCATGGATCAGGAAGTAAACTGTTCTAGCCACATAAATGTTGTGGCTACCAGGGCAATGGCTAAGAATCCTGTGGTGGAGTAATTCATCTCGTGACTCCACAAAGCCTGTCCACCATCTACAAATCACAAGTTGGAATGTAATGGAATGTGTTGCACTTGCCTGGATGAGTGCAGCTCCAAACACGTCAAAGAAACTCGACACCATCCAGGACAAAGCAGCCTGCTTGATTGCTACCCCTTCCACAAACATTCAATCCCTTCACTATTGACAAACAGTGGCAGCCGTAAGTACCATCTACAATTCGCCCTATAGGAACTCAGCAAGATTCCTTAGGCAGCATCTTCTAAACCCAATACCACAACCATCTAAAAGGACAAGAGCAGTAGATACCTGGGAACACCATCACCTGGAGCTTCCCCTCCAAATCACTCACTAGCATGACTTGGAAATATATTGCCATTCCTTCACTGGCACTGAGTCAAAACCTTAGAATTCCTTCCCTAACAGCACTGTGGGTGTACTTGCACCTCAAGGACTGCAGCAGCTCACCACCACCTTCTCAAGCGCAACTAGGAATGGGTAATGATTGCTGGCCTAGCCAGCGACGCCCTCGCTCTTTAAAATGAATTTTTTAAAATTAAAGATTCTGGAAAAGAAGACGGTGTCAATCATAATGCATACTTTTTGGTTGCCAATGAAGAATATCATAACCTGAGTGGATTGAAGAAAGCGAAATCTGCAGTATTGAATTCCCATTAAAGTTGTGGAGTTGGAGCATTCTATGAGAAGGTGCACTTCTTCCTAATTTATACCCAAACACCATACTTCCAAAACCTGTGGAAGTAAGCTTTGTAAGTAATACCTCTCATAACTCTAGGTTCATATTAAATGATGAAGGAAGTAATCACATCAAGATTTTAAAGTACATCATCTACATCTGCTGGATCTTATCAGTGACTAAGATTTCAGTTAACACGACAAGCTGTTATAGGTACCAGAAGTTTTACATTCCAGCAGAACAGGACTTAGAATTATGTAATATCATTCTTATTCTGCAGGCATGCTGCACTTTACTGATCTTCCAAAATAAATCTTTGAATGTTTTACACTGGTTGTAATAAGTAAGTGGAGGTCTTGTGACACAGTGATAATGTCCCTAACTCTGGTGCAGGAGCTCCAGGTTTCAAGTTCCACTCCTGGACTTGATGGCTATGGAAGGTGTGTGTAAAATATTACCAAACATATAGATTATCAGCCCATAAATCCTGGTGGTAAAGAGTTTCCACGAAAGCCATACTGCAGAAGGTAACAGCAAACAACTGCAGTACTCTGCCACGTTTAAGTTAAGTTGATTTATTAGTGTCACAAGTAGGCTTACATTAACACTGCAATGAAGTTACCGTGAAAATTCCCTAGTCGCACACTCCGACGCCTGTTTGCGTACATTGAGGGAGAATTTAGCATGGCCAATGCACCTAAACAGCACATCTTTCGGACTGTGGAGGAAACCAGAGCACCTGGAGGAAACCTAAGCTGACAGGGGGAGAATGTGCAGACTCCGTATTGCAGTGACCTAAACCAGGAATCGAAGCTGGGTCCCTGGCACTGTGAGGCAGCAGTGTTAACCATTGTACCACTGTGCCACCAAACAATTTAATGGAAGCCAGTGGTTACCAATGCCCTCTTCTGGCATGGTACCTGATGGAGGAGGAGAAATAATTAAGCTCATCACACAATTCACTATTTATGATCAGTGATGGGATATCTGCTCTCTGACCAGATTATATATTAAATTTATACAGCCTTTAATCTTAATTAGCACACAGGCATATGAAGAATGAATGATTAAATAACTTCCGATCATAGAAAAGATTCAGCAGTATTTTATTAGAGTGTAAATTACACAAGGTTCACAAAATGCAAACAGAAAGACATGAAGAGATAATATACTGTACAGAGCCTGCAGTTCCAGAAATGTAACAAACAATACTGTTAAATCTAACACAGTATATCAATGTTCACAGGCCACCCAGGCTTCATTTTCAGAAAGTCAACTGAAAAGGTATAGGCTTATTTTAATACAGAACTACAAATTAAATCAAGAACACCAACGCAATGAATGCATTTTCCCCAATTAGTTTGTATTTTTGTGTTTTTTATCCAATTGAAAGCAGGTTAAAAATTATCTGGTGCTAAATCCGGGTGTTAATACTGGACATAAGTTTGATTACATTCAAAGCATATCACAAAAATCAGATACTATCAAGAATAAAAATTATTTTTACAATTACATTTTATTCGCCATGGAGATTTATAAAGTGCTGCTTGCTATACTCGCTTGTTTCAAATCTTTTTTCTCATTACACATCCCTAGTAACAATAATTTGTCAGCCTTCAGCCTGAATTTGGAATCTGTCCAGCAATTAATTTCCTTATTACTTCCATACTAACAATACGTAAATGAATCATTAACTGGAGATGGTCTTTGACGTGCCCACTTTGTGAGATGGAAGTAAAAGGGGTAGTTTATTTTCCCCTACAGTACAAAAGATCTGTTTGGCCAGACCAGCTGACTCCTCGCAGTTAGCCAACCTCCTCAATCAACATTTGGCTTTACCAATTTCCTGATGCAGCTATGATTTGATATAAATTAAAAGCCGGGGTATCAGACACTCCGCTGAGAAATAATTTCAGGTTTATCAACTTAATTCGTATTTCAGGAACAATATAAAAATATACAAAATAAAGAACTACACATTTTGTTACACATCTCTTTGTAAACAGAATCCTTTTATATTTTAACTTGTGCTTTTATCGGACATACTACTAAAAAAAAGTGAGAAATCCTGCAAACGTTTGAAAACAAATACCTTACCCAGGTGTGTCATAAGAATGGCCATGCCAGTACTGACTTGAAAGTAGGAATAACATTTGTAAGTTGAAGGTGTAATTTCTAAGCTGCCTGGAACTTAAAGAGGCATCATCTTCTTAATAAAGTATTGGCTAAGCACTTCTTTATCAATTAAAAATCTGTCATACAGTGATACACATTATTAGGTCACTGATGTTATATCGACAAAAATGACACATAATTTGCCCACTCCTGAAAAATATTTTGCCAAACTCTTTAAATATAGGCGCAGTCATTCTCATAACAGGCCATTTAAACAAGAGTTTTGTGGTGAATTCTGGAATATTTTTTCAAATGTAGATTTTGTCAGAATATGACTAATGATTGAACAGCTATCATTATAGTTTTAGTGACCAATGACTACTGCTATAAGTTGAAGAGCAAGACTAGCAAGCATTAATAATGTTTTAATAGCCAAAAAATGTTGTAGCACCAACAGATTGATTTTATATTAACCCAAAAGACTGTTTCTCAATGTGCACCATGTTCGTAATTTGGCCACTTCCCAGCAGTTGATAAATCAGCCGCTTAAATCATCATGTTGGAGTGCCCAAATTCTTCCTGAGAGCAGGTTTGTTCAAATGAACAGGACCTATGATAATTGGAGGCCATTGGTCAATAAGATTTATCTGGGACAAATTCAGCTCAGAACATTCCACAGTTCACATTACTGGAAGCCTGTGAAATGGAAGAAAGGTGCACTGTGAACAGCTGCAACCAATTCTCATTGCATTATTCAACTCATTGTTCATTTGATGACATTTGTGCCAGTTTATTTTTCCAATATACAGGAATTACAAAATGATGTTCAATCCAAGTAATTATACACAATCCGGAGTATTTCATATATGTAAAATGAGGAACAGTATGCATCTCAGTCGCTAGGTCCTAGACCATTAGTTTTGCATACACAGGTTTTATGGAACAAACTCTCCATCTGCAAGTTCAAAAGTTTGTAAATTGGCAGATGACATCAAAGGTGGAAAACTATAGTCTCAGAGATCACTGCTGAGTATATGCTGACATAGAATATGCAAAATGCAAGGGATATCTCCTGCATAAAATGTGTGGATTCTAAACCCCTGTGCACTAAGTATATCAAGCAATCTACTATAACTCACTTCACCAGTAGTATCAATATTCTTTTCAAATCATTCCCTTCAAAGAGTGGAAAAATTACATACTTATAGAACTGACTCCCATGGAAATATCAAAATGGATTATTTATTCGCTGAAATCATGCAGTTTCTCTTCATTACTGCAAGCAAAAATAATAACGGGTTGTATACTTTCTACCGAGCTAAACATGATCAGATTTGGACATTTGATGCCACGTGGCACATCTCACACAAATGCCTTCTTATTTTATGTGGAATCAACAGTTTGTGAAAAAAAAATTAAAGAAATCAACTACGTTTAATGAATGTCTTATTCAAAATTTGTACTTTTCATTATTAGTGTAGAAGGCCGCAACAGTATCTATCTTTGGCAGGCAATAAATTGAAGGGTCTTAGTGATTTCAATATTAGTATCTCATATGTTGTCTTAATCTTTCTATGCCCTCGATAATCATTAAGATCAAGTTTGAGAATCATTTACCCTTGTCACAGCAGCCTCCATCTGCATCCATTACCATATCACCAAATAGAATAAAGGAGGAAAGTCTTTGCTATTTTCTTCTCCAAAGATTGTCCAAAGTAATCTCACTCTCAGTGACTGTAAGATCTTTATTGCATGGTAAAAGCACCCAGGCATGAGAACCACAATTATATAACTGCACATCAATCAACAGTAGCATCAGTTGTTTGGGTGAAAGACATTCAAATGGGCAACTAGCAAACCTAAAAAGAAATAAGGGGAAGTTTCAATGCAATTTTCTCCCTCCACCTAGTTTACCCAGAATTTTTAGTTTGTTTTTTGAAACTTTGCAAGCCGTCAGGAGAAATGAGTTTCAATCAGGTATCCCTGAGGAGTTTCAGCTGGTATCCTAAATACAAAGTGCTTAACAGTCCTTAAACAAAATCGAAGAACACCAATGCCACAGTCAGTAGTAGTAAGTAGGTAATCACTGACTGAGCCATGGTAAATAGCAGTTGAGCTAGGTCTGAATTGGCAAGCCACCTCAGAAATTGAACACTGGTACAATTAAAGAATATTCCTAATGTTTTAGAATGATTTTCTTAAGGGGAGCCATAGAGTTAAATTTTATTTATTAGACATAAGTAAGGCTTACGTTAACACTACAGTGAAGTTATTGTGAAATTCCCCTAGTAGCCACAGTCCTGCACCTGTTGGGTCAATGGACCTAACCAGCATGTCTTCCAGAATGTGGGAGGAAACCGGAGCACCTGGAGGAAATCCACGCAGATACGAGGATAACATGCAAACTCACACAAAGAGTGACGCAAGCCGGAAATTGAACCCGGGTCCCTGGTGCTGCGAGGCAGCAGTGCTAATCGCCGTGCTACCGTGCCACCCCCAAATGTTTTACAATGCAACATTTTTCCCTTTAACAGCCTGCCTTATTCATAATTACATAATAATTCTCAAAAGTTGCTACTTGGCCTGTAAGTTAGCTGGCTCTTAACTCAGCAGCACTAATTTCATTGCTTCTAGTTTTCATTCAACATGTTTCATCTTTCTTCCTTTAAGCATCATCCTCTAATTAAAAAGTCGTTAGTTGGGGCCTTAAGCTTCTTGGATTTGTAATTCAAATAGGATGGGCTGAATAATGTCGACTTGTCCACATCCATTTTCCTCACCAGTTGGATTACATTACCATTAGGGATTACTTGCTACTGGAGTAACAGTTCAGCCCCAAACTGAAAGCAAGGAGTGGCACTCAGAAAGTAGGTCAGAATAGGATTTGCTTACTGGGCACAGACTGCAGCCTTCAGATTTTCAATAACTCAAAAGATTTCAAATGTAAAATTTTGCTGGAGCTGAAAATTTGGAAATATTAGTACAGCAATATGCATTTTCACAACAACTTAATCCCTGATTGTGCATATGTTAAATACGTGACACTACAATTCCTTCTTCAGTCCCCTCTGCTCACTTAATATCCATTTTTTCCCCCTTAGGTTTTTGATCACATAGATCATACTACACCAGCACATAAATCATAATTGGTAGTCATGACTTCAAAGTATGAGTGCCCTGGATTCTACATAACCTGTCCCCTCATTGCTTTAATTCTTTCTTCTAGGAAAGCAGCTAGCCAGTCAGCATTAACCTGTGCCTAACTTTTATGTCCTGTCACAAACTCGGATTTCTTTTAATGGATATTACCTTCGATGAATAAGTGACTCAGGAAACTACCATCGGTTTATACTTAAAACAGAAAATGCTAGAAATACTAGAAGGTCTGGCAGCATCTGCGGAGAGAGAAACAGTTCATGTCTAAGGTAGACATTCAAAGTCCATCATCCTCAAATATAAATTGTTTCTCTCCATAGATGCTGCCAGACCAGCTGAGTATTTCTAGCACTTTCTATTTTTATTGCAGATTTTGGAACAGCACTGATTCACTTTATAACATTTTGTGAAATTATGTACTGGATAGATTTAAACAAGATTTTTCAGGGACCTAATGAGATTTGAAGTTTCCAGTACAAGTCATTTTCGGTGCTCTGAAGTTGCACAAGGACCACGGACAGCAGCATTTTGTTTTATATTAAATTGTGACATTTTAGTGTTGAGTCTGCCACCTCCCGAAAAATGATCCCTAGCAGCATAAACCATGCAATTCATTGAGCCTTGTTCATTATTTGTCAATACAAATTATAAATAAATATCTTCAGCAACAAAATTAAGAAAATTCATTGTTTTAGAATCTTATCTGCATTAATTAAAAATGTTCCGTTTCACACTTCAAAAGCCACATATATTTCAAATTCTACTTTCTCAGATCTTTAGATTAGTTTTGGCTAAGAGACTTTGATTGGTTAACTCCAGAAAACATTAGTTTCCATTAAAAGCACTGCACAATTACTAACATGTACAGTAGCCTAATCTGGGTGGGATCTGTTGCGTCACTGAATGTTCACTGTTCCGAGTATACTTAAGCACACGTTTCAATTTACATTAAGTGGCAGAGTTTCTAATGCCAAGTTTTATCTAGCATTCAACCCATTTTCAGAAATCCCATCTGGCTGCACTATAGATGAGCAACAAGGTTAACGTGTATAAAATATGGTAATTCAGATTGAAGGTTTTCCCCAACATTTTAGAGAACAATGTTACAAAGATCACAGCACTCCATATGCAACTGTGAGAAGAGATTATTTTCTAAGGAATATTAGTCACCATGTTAGAAAATAAATCCATATTCTGATATTGCTGATCCTTTCATCCCCACTGACATATCTGTCCCTTTTTTAAAAAAGGAACTTTTCAAATATTAAGAGTTGAAATGAAAAGAATTTACTGGAGGAATAGAGGGTTCAAAAAGAACTAAGGTTTTGAAAATACCCAAAGTAAGCAGCAATGGTTGATGACCATAGTGGCAGTCCTGCCAAAGCAAAATACTGCAGATGCTGGAAATCTGAAATCAAACCAGAAAATACTGGATAGACTCAGTTGTCCAGCAGCATCTGTGGAGCGAGAAACAGAGTTAACATCTCGAGTTTGTATGATTCTACTTCAGAGCTCTGTTACATGCTTTCTCCACAAATGCTGCCACACCTTCTGAGTTTATCCAGCATATCGGTTGTCAGTCATATCTGGAGAAAAGTTTGAAAAGTAGCATTTGCTGAGCCATTTTGACCTTTTTTTATCTACAACATCAAATATTCCTGCTAGTGATATTGCCTGTTCTCAGTCAACAAGGAAGGCTTGCTCATTTTTTAAAAAATTGCTTCATTTTCTGAATATATCAAAAATGCAGAAAGTACAGAACAAATCTTAAGGTTTAAAAATTATTAGCACCAATAGTTAAACAAATAGCGTTAGTTGGTTAAAAACGGTCAGAATAAATGTAAAGTTTTGTATTGCTTCCAAAAGGCTTCATTTAACGATGTGCGTATTTCTCTGGAAAAATGAATAAATGGGAAAAAATTATAATTGCAAAATCTGTTGTACAATGGTATTTGCTAAGCTCTTGGTCTATGAGGAATAAATAGATTTTCAAGCAAACAACCCATGCTACATTTTTAGACACATACAATCAGTGTCACTCATGTTGGACATTTGTTGTCATTTTTTTAGCGCATTTTCACACCCATATACTGTGTTTTACTCTTTAGGGAATAGTGGATGAAGGATGTGGTGGAAGGATTCTGAGCTTATCAGTCTATTGAACCATGTCATGAATGCTCTGTGAGCAATAGTCCTGGCATCAGCCTCAAACCTGGAGCTTCTGGTCCATGGATAGGAACACTACCATCGTGCCACAAGGCCTCAAACTAGTCCAGACATGGTAATGTGCCCAGCATGAAGAGTAAACTTCCAAATTGTTTGTGAAGAGCCAGATATACTGCTCAGAAAAATAAAACTAGAATAGTAGGTCGTGTTAAGAAAGTAAAAAAGGTTTTTGAGATGTCAGGTGCCATTCAAGGGCAACATATTCATTGGAATATATTTGATTAGATTTTAGAATTCTACTTTGTGAAACCTTCATCACAGCATTGCCAAGAATACAGCCTCACTTTGTTTTAAATTTCATGGGACAGGATTTCCCACCATGCTTAACCTAAAGTTGGAAAATCCAGCCCGAAGTAAATGGATCTTTGCATAGTCCATGTCCCACCTGCTATGATTTCCATGGTGGATGGTATGGGAAAATTCAGCCCCATGTCTTCCAAATTAATACAAAACCAAGCAATTTGGAAGCCAGGATTTATAATACACTCCAAGTGATTGCAAGCATAATGGAGAAACACAATGAAGAACTTCCAACATTTCACAGTTAAATATCGTCAATTTTGCTAATAATTTTCTCTACTCAGTTAGTATACTGTAGGAACCATGACCTTCACATTCTTGATTCAGTGCCAAACTCCACCGTAAACACATACCCTTTTCATTTTATACTCTGCAATTAGACCATCAATGGCACACAAAGGATTAGGTACAACTTCAAGCAGCCAGATATTGCTTTACTTATTTAAAAACCACACACTTTTATCTTTCCAAATGAGTTCAGGATGCAATTGGACATTATTTCACTGAGTGCCTTAAATAACTTGAAGTGGCCCTTGCAAAAAAAAGTTTCTTCAGAAAATTCCAATATTTGGTTTGATTTACTCAGTCAGCACCATTGGAACTGTATCACAACGTGAAAGGGGAGTCATAAATAATTTAAGGCTTGTGAAAGGAAATATTCCAGTTCCCAAATGGGCAGTTACATTTTTTTCCATTTTTTCTATTTAAAAATGCTTATATGATAAACATGTTCTACCACAATGCACTTGATTAAAGTTATTGAGATCACTACTTTGATTTTTTTGAAATTTGGTGCAGCATTTTTACTTTGGGGACATTCCAGGTGAATTGTGCTCACAATTGCACTCTTTTTCTAAAAAAAACAAGGTTTTTGCTTCGCACAAAGTCTTCATGCATTTGTGCATAACCCAACATTAAATCTGCCAAAATCAGACAATGTTGTGCAATGCATCTTTCTTTTGCATTAAAAATGATTCCTTGATCTATTTAAGAGCAGTGACTTGGTGCAGTTTACTGAATACTGAAAATGAGTTGATCACAAGACTGTCTCCCCCAACCATCTATGAATAGCCTGTAATAACTGAAACTGATGTTTAAAGCTGCAGAGAACCATTTATTTGTTTCATTGGTGCACAGCTTTGTTGTAAATTGAAAAACGATTTTAAAGCTATTAAAAGGTGCCCATTAGCACCCTTGTGCCTCCTTGAAGGTCTGCACAGGAGCACAATTCACAGTACTGATTAATTTGATCTGAGGCACCACCTTTTGCGAAGTCAGGGTCAGCTTCCAGTGTGATGTTTTTGTAAACTATTGCAAAATTTTCAGAAACTTAATTTGCGCAGGTTGTAAATTGCAATTGAAGTTCTTCGATCATTTCTGCTGTTTGGTCAATTTATAAGTTGTAAATGGAATAAGAAATAAATCAAGACGGGAACATGATTTTGAGGATGCTTTTCTTTTTAAATAAATGGTACTGATATTGAGCAGAGTTGAGGAGAATTTTTTTCAATGCAGCAAACTATAGTGATTTGGATTGCACTATCTGAAAGGGTCGTGCAGAAGCAGGTTCTATCGTAACTTCTCAAAACAGTATTTGAAAAGAAAAAGTATTGCAGCTTTATGGAGAAAGTCTCCTTTCCAGCTGTATGATTTTACATTATTGTGAGAGTGGTGTTGCTGTCGAGGGATGTAGTTGAGTTATACTGCCTCATTCATTTCACTCCCTGCGCAGGCAAAGAGAAACTCAACATATATGGAAACTGCTTCACTTACCAAGATCTGGAATTTTTTTATTTTAAAAAAGCTAACAAGACAGGGCATTCCCCTCTTCAACAATGCCAAGAAGTTTAAAGGTGTTTTTTTTAAAATGTTGCCTTTAGAAGAGCTGTAGTCACACTGCAATGGGCACAAAACCAAAACAGTGTCAGAATAACTGCCAGATGTGATCTCCATTAAACTAAATCCAGGCAAAATCTGGCAGTGTACAAGGAATTCTCAGATCTATTTGATATAAGAATGTGCAGGGCAACCGGGCCAAACAATGTAAGCAGTAAATGAAAGCAGTTTTAACAGAACGAGGAACGCAGGTAAAGAGGGCATTCCTTCAAAGTGAACTGAGGGCTTGCTAAATCAGAGTTCAACCTTGCAGTACCTGGGATAAACCAATACCTAGCATAGTTAATGCCTCTCTGCTAAATCCAGAGGTAGGAATAACAGATTTTTGTTGCAGAATGGAAGATTAAGATTTGAACAAGTCACAGATGGGACTAGAAGTGGATCATTGTATATTGTGGCTATTTATAACACATACAAGCAAAAGACAGAACAAGCTTTACTGGCTGAGTGACCTTTCCTTGTTCCATAGATTCTTAGGCATCCACAAGTCAATTAGACAGCTGTTTTTCTAATCCACAGATACCAGTACAACACTGGCATTATGCCAACTGAATAAGGCAATGTGATGGCCAAATGCTTCAGTCAACAGGAAAGAGATAGCGTTTGCCACTGGCATTGAAGGAAGCAGCCTACAAAGAATTACTGGGTTTCACACAGTGGGTTTCTCTCATTCAGATGCCAATCTTGTGCCATCCCGAGCATCCGGGGACTGTGAAGGCATCAGGTTGGCTAGGCAACTCATTGTGCAGGCCAATGCCAGGGCTGTCATTGCATTCTAATCATTTTACAAAGGGTAAAAGAAAGGCTGGGGCACAAAATAAAAGCTGAAAATTCATGTAAACTTCAAAAAGGAATAAAAATATATGGAACTTTTATTCATGAAAATTGAGGAGATACCATAAGTACAAAATCAAATTCTCAGGGCCAGAGATGTTGTTCAGCACTAATTATGACTAAGGAAGCTGTTTAAAAAATCAACCTTAACATTTTCAACGATTTATCTACAGTGAGAACAGTGCAAAGTTGAAGGTCAGGACAAAATTACTGACTGTGTTGACTACATTGGCGAAGTCTGCAACAGCGCACCCGGTGGCGGAGCAGCATATGACTGTCAGCAAGTTCCGCATTGAGTTCAGCATGTGTAGAAACCAAATGCTGTGGGCAGTGACAGTATCGAGGGCTGACAGCTTCACCATCGTTACATTGACAAACTCCAGGACAACCTGGAAAGATTTGGTTTTAGGAAAAACATTAACGCACAAGTACCTTTTTTTCCTAGCCCAATTATTTTGGTTCATTTGCTTAAAGAATTCAAACCACATTGAACAGAGTGTTATTCTCAGAGATCAAGAAACTTGGTCTTTAGCTGTCCGCTTTGCCCTACGAGTTCAAACACTAAACACAAAGAATGGAGGTGGGTGGGGGGAGGAGGGATGGGCTGGGGGTGCTGCTAGGATAAGTTATCTACAGTTCATAATAAAGCAGGATGTGCAATCAAACATCCCCCCGCCCCTCAAACAACAAATCATGGACAGATCCATAGTTTGCAATCTTACAAGAACTGACCCAGTTTGCCAAACATCATTCAGCCACAATACCAACCTGTGACAGGAAGAATGCCCAAGTGCTTGCCCATAATATTGGGATTTATTATGGGAGCGACTATGGGGAGCACCAGGGATCGGTGTTCTAAATCAATCTGAATAGCTGGCTAAGCAATCCTTTTATTCCCGGTAGCACATTTCAGCCTTTGGACTGATCGTTAGAGCACAACAATTTTTAGCAAGGCTGCCTTCCTGGACGAGGTCTCACGAACACATTCCTGGCAGTGCAGCTTTTCATCTTCTGACTCATTCCTCCCACTTAAGGAGCATGAGAGCCACCGGATGCCAAACTAATCCCCAGATAATGCACGTCAAGAATGCAAGTTGTGTGCAATGTGTAGTGTGCCATGACAAGTTGTAACTGTCAAAAGGAACGTTGATCAAAAATCAAAAAGTTACTATAAAAACGGTGTGAAAACTAAATCGATTGTATTTACTAAGAAACCATAAAGTTTGCTTACACATTAAATTAATCCAAATGTAAGAAATGGTGGATAGTTTAATTCAATATATGAAGGGTGCATTGTATAGAGCACCAATTCTGTTGTTAACATGAAACAGTTGAGCATTTCCTCAGTATGTCTCTCTGACACTTAATATCGTCATTTTCTCTCCAACACATCTTAGGAATGGTTATCTGTTGATTGCCTTACAAACGGAAAGGGTATTCTAATAAATATTCCTTCAATCTAGTGGGTAAGGGAAGATCTTGGATGGTTTTAGTACTTTTATTGATTATAATCCTACATAGATGTTGCAGTGACGGTGTTGCAACATACAGAGGCTTGGTCAGTTTCAGGTGAATAACTGTATCTTTAGTCACTGGTGCAATTGACTGATCATGTGTAGTTTGGGCACCTTTAGACAGTGAGACATAATGCTGGATTAGATCAACCACGTCTTCAAAATTCTTGAGCTTTGGTTTCGCCAAAACCACCGAGTCAAAGCCAAACTTCCCCTCGTTGTACTCAATGCGAAGGTGTGCAGGTCCTGAGCTTGTTTTGACGGAAAGAGTTAGAAGATATTCTGGGTTTGAGCTGTCCCGAACGAGAAACGTGCCTTCAGTGGTTTGATTCAGAATTTGCCGTGCTTCAATTGATGTGAGGGCTCCCCAATACCAGCCTGAATAGAGAAGAAACGAGGGCTAGAATAAATCATGTCTTTCATTTCAACACAGTCATCACTGGGGTACAATCCAATATAGGAATAACTTGTTCTTAATTTTCTCTCACTAAACTTTTATCAATAGCAAATAGCAAGTAGTGCAATAACAATTCTAAAATCACAAAGGACAGCACAGTGATTAGCATGTTGCCTCATAGCTCCAGGGACCTGGGTTCAATTCTGGCCTCGGGTCACCGTCTGTGAGAGTTTAGATGTTCTTCCCATGTCTGCGTGGGTTTCCTCCAGGTGCTCTGGTTTCCTCCCACAGTTCAAAAAATGTGCAGGTTACGTGGATCGGGCATGCTAAATTGCCCCTTCATGTCCCAAGGTTAGGGGGATTAGTGGGGTAAATACATGGAGTTACGAGGATTGGGCCTGAGTGCTTTCCTCTATCGGAAAGTTGGTGCAGACTCAATGGGCTGAATGGCCTCCTTCTGCGCTGTAGGGATTCTAAGTAAGTCAATTTTCTGAAAAGGAATTTATACATTTTAATTTTTTTTCCCATTCCCTTTACATTACTTAACTTCTCAGAACTTTCTGCAATTGATTTTGAATCAGTTGCTTCCTATAGGAAATTATACCCATTTTAATATGTCTTCACAGAACAAACCTTCTTCTAATCTAATTTCTGTAGCCAGTATTTACTTTGAGGTCATGTTTATTGTCTTCAATTTATCTCCAACAATGGAGATAACTATTTGTATGCACCTTGCTGATGTCTGTTACCATTTTAAACTCTTCAATCAACTGCACCCTTCTTAATTCTATGGTTAGGAAAAATACAGCTCTCATATTTCCTTGCAATTCAGACTGCTTGTGCCAGGTATAGTTCTGGCAAATATCCTTTTAAGTTTTTTTTAAGGCTCCTGTATCTCTCCAATGACGAGGAGTAGAAAACTATACACTGCAGTCCAGATCTGGCCTATGATTCTGTACAGAGTCATAATGACCTCTTTGTTCTAACCAACTTGATACAAACTGCAGGCTTTTTCTTTAACTTACCAACCCACCATTACGGAGTTCTTTATCTAGATTCCTTAGCGCCTCTCGTGCGCTGAAAACATATTATTTTCCCACTTGCGTTTTTAACTATATTCTCAAAAAGTATTGCCTCATCTTTGTTCTCCTAACTTTATCTTCTAACTATTGCTCATTGCTTTGCCCTCCCTCTGTAATTTCTGAACCCTCCCATTGCAAACTAAATGTTTGCAATTAACTATTGTTCACCATGTAGAATTTACACGACATAGACACTTTTTTATTATGTAATTAAAAAGAATCTACATAAAATCATAGAATGGTAATAGCACAGAAGGAGAACATTTGACTCATTGTGTCCCTGCCAGCTCTAGGCAACAGTAACCCAACTTGTCCCATCCCTCAGCCCCCCACAAATTGCTTTTCTCCAGGTACACATCCACTTCCCTTTTGAAAGCACTCTGATCTTTCCTGCATTATATATAATCGGAACATCTAGACTGCCATGGAATGAATGACTTCACACATCACACAAGGAGTTAAAAATGACAGCCCAAGCTTACTTAGCTAAAGAATGAATCAACTTGCTCCAAGTTAAATTTTGTAGCTATATATTTCCTGCACAAAGGGGGAGTCTTTTAATGCTGATGTCTGTCTAACTAACCATCCAGCAAAAGTGCCTGAAAAATGAGCTGATGCAGACCATTACGGCTTTTAAAAACATAGAAACATAGAACAGCACAGGCCCTTCGGCCCCCAATGTTGTGCCAAGCTTTGTCCGAAACCAAGGCCAAGCTATTCCACTCCCTATCATTCTGGTAAAAGCAGCAGAACTGCCAAGAAACATTGTCCTGCGTGGTTTGGGCTACAGGCATGTTTAGTAAATAACTAACTCAAATTAAAGTCAACTGTCTGAGGAATGTGGCAGTTGGCTTGAAGAAGGGAGAGATGGAAAGGAGGAGAGTGATAAAAATGGAGAAAGAGATGAAATGAAATGAAATAAATGGAAATGGGGTGGAGGCGAGAGCTCTTGCTCTGAACTGGTTGAGTTCAACATTCCATCTGGAATGCTGCTCATTCCCATTCCCTTTGTCCAATTCCACCACTGCTCCCTATCCTCATAGTATAAATCTCTGCTGTCTCCCTTTCCTCTCAGCCCTGGCGAGGTGTCACCTAGACTCAAAATGTTGGCTCTCTTCTCTCTCCATAGATGCTATCAGACGTGCAGAGAGTTTCCAGCACTTTTTCTGCCTTGTTTCAGATTCCAACATCTGCAGTATCTTGTGTTTAATTTAATGGATATTGCTTTCAATGGATTTCCGCAGTGGAAAGTGAACCTTTGATGGAAGATTCCTGGAAGGCCTTACGTGAAAACAGATGGCACACTACAAATTTACTGACATAGTACCAGGAAAAGTGAAACAAAAATCCCATAATTATTATGGTCAGGGGTGTTACGAAAGGCACACAGGCAGGTAATAAACATATCCATATAGTTTATCCTTTATAAATTTATATTCAATCACTGTTTCAACACACTTTAAAGACAAGGAAACAAAAACTGCAGACTTTCTATACTTTTTAAAACATGACAATATGTGGCCTCTTGTGTGAATCTGGGTTTCGCAAACTTGCAGGGACAGTCTCCGAAAGTAAACTTGAACAGATGCATAATTATGTTCCTAGACAGAAAAGTATACGTAATTACCAACATGAAGCAATGGCCTTTATTTGGCAAGGAAAGGAGACTGAACAGGGTGCAACGGTTAATGTGTCACCTATCTGCTAATCTGTGGGTGGAAGTGGAAGGTGGAGGAACAGAGAGGGGGGTGGGGTGGAATTAAGATAGGCCGCTATGCAAATACATTTAAGGTGAATGAGGACATTCCTGCAAGCCTTTGAAAGTACACCCAGTTATCTCCAGATGGCTGGGAACATTGGGGGTATTTGCTTTAACGGTTAAAAACAGCTCTGTCTTGACTGGATATATAGAATCATAGAAAAACTAGAGCACAAACAGGCCCTTCGGCCCACAAGTTGCTCTGATCATATCTCTACCTAGTAGGTTTACCTATAACCCTCAATCCTATTATGTCCCATGTACTCACCCAGAAGTCTCTTGAAAGACCTTATTGAATTTGCTTCCACCACCATTAACAGCAGCCAATTCCACTCACCCACCACCCTCTGAGTGAAAAACTTACCCCTGACATCTCCTCTGTACCCACTCCCCAGCAACTTAAACCTGTGTCCTCTTGTGGCAGCCATTTTAGCCCTGGGAAAATGCCTTTGAGAATCTACCCGAACTATACCTCTCAACACCTTATACACCTTTATCAGGTCACCTCTCATCCTTCGTCTCTCCAAGGAGAAAAGACCGAGCTCTCTCAACCTATCCTCATAAGGCATGCCAGCCAATCCAGGTAACATCCTTGTAAATCTCCTTGCACCCTTTCAGTGGATTCCACATCCTTCCTGTACTGAGGCGACCAGAACTGAGCACAGTACTCCAAGTGGGGTCTGACCAAGGTCTTATATAGCTGTAGCATTACCTCCCAACTCCTAAACTCAATTTCTCGATTGATGAAGGCCAGTACATCATATGCCTTCTTAACCACATCCTCTACCTGCGAAGCCGATTTGAGAGTCTTATGAACCCGGACCCCAAGATCATTCTGATCTTCCACACTGCTAAGAGTCTTACCCTTATTATATTCCTTCATCCCATTGGACCTGCCAAAATGTACCACTACACATTTATCCGGGTTGAAGCCCATCTGCCACTTCTCCGCCCAGTCTTGCATCCTATCTACGTCACACTGCAACTTCTGACATCCCTCCAAACTAGCCACAACACCTCCAGCCTTCCTGTCATCAGCAAACTTAGCAACCCTTCCCTTCACTTCCTCATCCAGATCATTTATAAAAATCACAAACAGCAAGGGTCCCAGAACAGATCCCTGGGGCACTCCACAGATGACCGACCTCCATGCAGAAAAAGACCCATCTACAACCACTCTCCGCCTTCTGCGGGCAAGCCAGTTCTGGATCCACAAAACAACGTCCCCTTGGATCCCATGCCCCCTCACTTTCTCAAAGTGACCCACATACCCAACTCATCACAGAAGCAGCCCAGTGTCTCCACAAGCCACACTCAGCAAAACCAAAATTCAAAACACAGGACAACTACTGCACAACAGAAATGACATCATGCTAAAACATCTATGCTTAGCTAGACAACAGCTCCATTCACACATTACAGCTGCAGCCTGAGATACTCACAGCTGTTTATATTTGAAAAAAATAAAAACACAGATTTGTCCACTAATTGAAGCCATCCATCTGGAATTGGGAACTTTATTGTAAACTATAATGTAATCCCTGCGACGTTCTCCTGCAGACAGGAATTGGGGTACACTTTGGTCGTTTCAATTTGATTTGACCAACAAAGGAAGTTGAACAATACACACAACTAGAGCAACTGCACTCATTATTTCGGTGCTGCTTCATGCTCTTATCCAGAACTCAAAAAATTCATCAACCGCTTCCAGTTTCCACCTCTCCAGTGCCTTCACCTGGTCCATCTCAGATACTTCCCTTCCCTTCTTTGACCTGTCTCCATTTCTGGCAATAGACCACCTACCAATATCCATAACAAACCCACTGACTCCCACAGCTATCTGGATGACAGCTCTTCACACCCCATATCTCGTAAGGACTCCACCCCTTACTCTCAGCTCCTTCGCCTCTGTTGCATTTGCTCCAATGATGCCACTTTCCGAAGTGGTGCTTCTATTATGTGCTCCTTTGTCCTCGACCATGGATTCCGATCTACAGTTGTTGACAGGGCCCTTAACAACATGCAGTCCATCTCCCGTGCCATGGCCCTCACCCCCTCCCCTCCCTCCCAGAACAACGATATTTCACCCCTCCACCTCTGCATGCAAAGCATAATCCTCTCCCATTTTCGCCAGCTCCAGCGTGACGCCACCACCAAACACATCTTCCTTTCACTCTGTCAGCATTCCGCAGATAACGTTCCCTCTGGGATAGCCTAGTCGACTCCTCCACTATACCAAACACCTCTCCTGTCACTCATGGCACTTTCCCATGTAATCGTACAAGGTGTGACACCTGTTCCTTCTATGCCCACCATCCAAGGTCCAAAACATTCATTCCAGGATCAGCAGTGCTTCACTTGCATCTCTTTCAATTTGGTATATTGTACTCACTGCTCCCAATGTGGTCTCCTCTACCACAGGACAGACCAAGCGTAGACTGGATAATCTTCAGACTGAGCATCTTCAGTCTGTGCGCAGTCAGGACCCTGACCTTCCGGTTGCTTGCCGTTTTAACACACAATCCTGCTCCTATGCCCACATGTCTGTCCTTGACTTGCTGCAATGTTCCAGTGAAACTCAGCGCAAACTGGAAGAACCACATCTCATCTTCTGGCTAGGCACTTCACAGCCTTCCAGTCTCAACATCAAATTCAACAACTTCAGATGATTTTGCTCTACCCCACCTCAGTCCCCTTTGTTTTCATTCTATTTTATTTACCTTTTTACTGTTCTGTACCTTTTTTTTGATAGTCTTTCTTCATTTTTCTTCCTCTTCACTCTTTCCTTCGGCTTACTTCATCCCCCTTCCCTTACTTTTTCTTCCCCCCTCACCCCCGCTTACCCTTTTCTACATTCTACCTCTGTCCCATTTCCCCGCCCCAAACATCTCCATCTGTCACAGTTTACAGCTTCTTTGCCATTTGGCCATTCACATTCTTTATTCTCTGTTTACAGCAATTTGCAGTCTTTTACCCTGGTTTCTATGCTATGACTCATCTTTCATTCCCTCCCCCGGCAGTATAAATATCTCCCACTTTATGCCTTTTAGCTTTGACAAAGAGTCATCTGGACTCGAAACATCAGCTCTTTTCTCTCCTTACAGGTGCTGCCAGGCCTGCTGAGATTTTCCAGCGTTTTTTCCTTTTGGTTTGAGATTCCAGCATCCACAGTAATTTGCTTTTATTAAGAGATAGGGCTCACTCTTCTTTATTAATTGGGATATAGATTGCAAAAGCAGAGAGGTCCTGATGGAGTTGGTTAAAACTTTGATGAGGACACGCCGGAGTACTGTCTGCAGTTCTGGTCACCACATTATAGGAAGGACGTGAACATACTGGAGGGGATGCAGAGGAGATTTACCAGAATGCTTAGGATAGAACATCTAAGTTCGGAAGAGAGGCTGGAGAGCCTTGGGTTGTTTTTGTTGGAGCAGAGAAGACTAAGGGGTGACCCGATTGAGGTGTTCAAGATTACGAGGGGCATGGACAGGGTGGATCGGGAGCAGCTGTTCCCCTTAGTTGAAGGGTCAGTTACGAGGGGACACAAATTAAAAGTGACGGGTATGAGGCTTGGGGGGGTGGGGTGTGGATTTGAGAAAAAGCTTCTTTACTCAGAGGGTGGCGATAGTCGGGAATGCACTGGCTGGGAGGGCGGTGGAGACTGGATGCCTCACATCCTTTAAAAAGTACCTGGATGAGTACTTGGCACACCATAACATTCAATGCTATGGGCCAAGTGCTGGCAAATCAGATTAGCTGTGCGAGTCAGGGCAGCACATGCATCAGTGCAGACTCAATGGGCTGAAGGGCCTCTTCTGCATTGTAGTATTCTGTGATTTGACTTGGAAAGCAAGTCCAAAATCTAGGGCAGCTATAGCCTCACACCACTGAACAGCTTGTCCCCATTGATAGCAATGAGTGATTGAACCTTCTGGCACAGAAACAGTAAAGTGGATGTGTTTTTTTCACCCCTAAAGCATATTTCAACTCCATATCACTAATGAAAACATTAACATTCACCACACCAGGCATTCCAGTGGCCAATGTGATGTCAAATTATAAGTAGCATTTGTTCAGTGGCCCATTTCCATAGAGAACAAGGTTAAGATTTCCCAAACCAATTACAAATATAAAAATGAACTGTCCTCGAAAACCATACCAAAATAATAAAGTAAGGAGTGCTACGATGCCCTAAAGAATTGCCATTGGATGGTGTTGCATCTAATATTGCTGCTTCAACCATAGCTACTGCAAAGCCATATAGCACTAAGATGATCAGCATCTTTGTGGCTTGTAATCCTTACGAAGAGTCAAATCACGGTACATTTTACACTATAGCAACATAGCATGAACTTAGTTATTTAATTATTAGTGTGTCAGCTGCCAGATGAGGTTATTTTATGTAGAGCCCAAGACAATACAAAGTGCTCTTTCTGTTGTGTAACCAGACTGATTGCATCCTAGAAAGAGAGACAGTTTCAGGATGTGATGCAATTTCTGTTGTATTATTAGTTTCCTATATTTTAAACATCAAGTTTAATTTTCAGGTGTATTTCGTTACCTTCTGTTTTACTCAAAAATGTTGATTCAGTCTGTGAAACAGCTCCACAGAGACTGACCACCTCCTAGTACCTCACCCACCTGGCCATTCTTTACACCTCAGCCTTGACTCTAGGTCTTGAAAGGCTATTCAGACACAGTGTGTTGCATTGTGCTTCCTAGAAAGAGTAGCAGAGCACAGGCTGGGACAGGGAACACTGATTTTCTCCTCTCTAACCTAATAGCAATGTCTAAATATAGCACGCAAGAAAGAGTGCAGTCACAAACCTATATCAATAAATACTGTTTCTGTATTTAAGTATATTTATTAGTGTCGCAAGCGGGCTTACATTAACACTGCAATGAATTTACTGTGAAAATTCCCTATCACCACGCTCCAGTGCCTGTTTGGGTACACTGAAGAAGAATGGCCAATGCACCTAACCCATTGACCTATTGTGATGCCAAATGGAACACAAATATTGACTGTCTTTAAGCAATATGCAGAACATTAACATATACTGCATACAAGAGATATTTGCATTTATTAGAAATTATTTGCAAACAAAGTTATCATGTAGCTTTGATTTTGAGTGACTGTAAAAGCAATTTACAAACCAGGAACACGCTTTTGCCTCTGCCTGTTTTTTTTGGGGGGAGGATGGGATATTTTTGTTTGCCTTTTTCACCTCATGAAGGGGAGGGGTAAGAGCTGGCTGATGCAACATAGGAAAGTTACATATACACAGTTACGGTATACATACATGTGACTGCCAAGTCATCTCAGATAAATAGCTGCCTTTGACAATTGTAACCACCTCTTATAAGATGATGAATGGGATGGATAAGATAGAGATGGAGAGACTCTTCCCGCTCAGAAAGGACAGTAGGACTAGGGGGCACTGCCTCAAGATAAAGGGGGGGCGGTTTAGAACGGAGTTGAGGAGGAACTTCTTCACTCAAAGGGTGGTGAATCTCTGGAATTCTCTGCCCGTTGAAGTGGTGGAGGCTGCCTCGCTAAATATTTTTAAGACGCGGGTTGATGGGTTTTTGATAAGCGAGGGGATTAGGGGTTATAGGGAGAGGGCGGGAATGTGGAACTGAGCCACGACAGATCAGCCATGATCTTATTGAATGGCGGGGCAGGCTCGAGGGGCTAGATGGCCTACTCCTGCTCCTATTTCTTATGTTCTTAGCAATTGTTAAAAACATCCACTTTCCAAAAGTGACAAATAATCCAATTAATGGAATTTAATACTGTAGAATGCCTCCAGGAATTATAATTGATTGCATGGTTAGGATGAGCCCATTCACTTACAGAATACTCAAACACCATAAGGGAACACACTAAACAATCTCTGCCTATGTTTCCCCATTATTGATTTTAAAACACAAATTTACATTTTCCAAAAGCCTTCTTCTTCAAAATGATTTTAATTTTCCCTTGCACACACAAAGTCCCAGCTTACTCAGCTTTTCCCCTTAGCTAAATATAACCCACTTATCCCACCCCACTTCCCCCACCCCTCCCCATTTTAAGCATAGCAAAAAAGAGATAGCTGTCATAAAACCCCGGCCGAGGCCAATTGAGAATGCCGTTCCAGGAGACTCGCCAGCCCTGATTCTGGAGCGGGCGAAGCGGTAAAATTTCAGCAAATGTGCACAATAATTATACCCACTCAAAAGAAAATGAAGAACACTTCAAGATACGCAAGGAAACAAGAAGCTGGTGGTAGCAATCACTGAAGACTGGGTCAGCTTATTGAAAAAACCCAAATTAAGCATTATCGCTCAGTAAGTTTTAAAAAAAACATTAAACAGGAACCTTGTGTAATGAGGATCTTGCATAAGCATTACAGTTTTTTTGGCTCCATATTGCTGATTACTTTCCCAGTAACATTTTTTTTAACTGTAGAAAAAACAGTTTTATTATTTCATTCCCTTGCTGTAACTGAGCTGTTCTGAACTTTGGACTGCTTTTCCTAGAAACAGCTTGAATTTGATGCAAAGGGAAAGTACTTTTTAATCAGGAATTAAAGCGTATTACAAACAGACCAACGATCCTTTAGCACTGGAAAGTTATATCAGAGTTTGATTAACTGAAACAGTAAGGGCCGACTAAAACCCTCACACACCAACAGAGTTTGTTTCTAAAGCAAAAAACTGATTATTTTTCTCTCTCTAGTACCACAACATATTTTGAAACACTGAAATTTTTTAGACAAAAATGGACTGTGTTCCATCCAATTTTGATATGGGGTTGCATTTCCTAATCACAGCAATTATTTTTTAATCAAATAGTCTACAATGGACACAAACATAAGATGCTTAAAAACCTGATTGCCAGTTAGTGGAGGAAACCAGAAGCCAATCTTTTCTCAGTTTTAGTTTCATTCACAGGCAGAAAGTATATGTCCCCTAATTCAACTGGCACTGCTGCCTCACAATGCCAGGGCCCCAGGTTTCATTCCCAGCTTGGATCACTGTCTGTGCAGAGTCTGCACGTTCTCCCTGTGTCTGTGTGGGTTTTCTCTGGCTGATCCGGTTTCCTCCCACAGTCTGAAAGGTGTGTTGGTTAGGTGCATTGGCCATGCTAAATTCTCCCTCAGTGCACCCGAACAGGTGCCAAAGTGTGGTGACGAGGAGATTTTCACAGTAACTTTATAGCATTGCTAATGTAAGCCTACTTCTGACACTAATAAATAAACTTAAAAAGCAACAATGTCAATAGGTGTCTCTTTATCTTATTCTGAAATTTATTTGAGTGACCCTCCAATCAATGTCCTCCATCTGTATATATTTAACATTAATTTATACAACAAGGAGATGACAAAAACCCTAGCGGTGAAAAGCTTTGGGAGCCATATTCAAAGGTTACCTAATTGTTGCATCATACATCAATACTGGAATTTTACTGCCCCGCCCGCTATGCATGAGAGAAAGGAAATGGAAAGGTTTGTTGGAAGGGATTTTACGGTTTAATGTATATAATACATTTATAGATATTTGAACAGCCATCACCCTTTTCTCTTCCACATACCAATGTAATTAACATTAACAATGCAATACTGTATCCAAAATGACAATTTTCTGAAAAATATCTCTGTTGCATTTGCTTTAATTGTCTCCCCGGGGTGTTGTTTTGTGGATTCACTGAAATAATGTGCCATAATTGGCTAGCAAAATAATTGTGAAGATAACAGTGCTCACTGTTTTTTAATGTGAATGTGCAACAAATTCTGGTGAAAGGCAAGGGTGGGCCTAAACTCTGGTATCCAAACGTTGTTGTCTGAATTGTGAATGCTGAATGGTGTAAAGCTGCTGTATTTTGCAGTAGGCAGAAACTAAACTCACCATAGAGAATCAAGTCTTGTCTACTTCAGGCTAAGTATACATTTAACAATGTGATAAGTATTAATATTATAAGTATTAATATTATAAGTATTAATATTATAAGTATTAATATTATAAGTATTAATATTATAAGTATACAGTGTCATTACTGCAGGCTGTAATTGTTGGAGGCTTTTAGAACATAAAATTTTAAAGAAAGTTTTCAACTTTTACTTTTAGGTCTTTTTCTCTCTTTTAATTCAATTTTTCTTTCCCCTTCTTTATTTTTCCTGTGCCATTGAATTCACATACTTTAATTCTTCTCAGTCCTTGTACTGTTAATTTTACAATCCTGAAACTGATTGGTTAAGGAGATAGTTACATGCCCTATGTGCTCAGATTCCAAGCTGTCAGTCTTTCTTGCTACGACGTTATCAGTTCTGACTTTCACAGTTTGTCATGCAAAAAAAACTTTAGAAACTGAAACATGCAAAGGCAAGTCTAGTGAACAGTAGGCACCATTATTTTCGCTCCTGCAGAAAATGATGTTCCAATTTTTGGATTTACACTCCTTTACACATAGACCATGTGCTCCAGCTCTATTCTCGAGAAAGGTGAAATGGCTTGTCATGGTTTACATTATAGTCCCTTTAAAATCCAAAACAAAGCTATCATCTTCTCTCTCAACCTTAATTTATCCATAGAGAACATGCCCAATTCACACAACAGCTGTTCATAATCCAGTCCATCTATTCCCTCAATTATTCTGGTTCTGCTCTTCTGTGTCCTTTTTAATTGCAGCAGTTTTTTTGTACTCAGAGCTGTAAACCAGTTGCATCAATGATTTAGAAAGTTGCAAGTTTACCTATTAATACATCCTAACATCTATCTTTGCTTTTCTCACAGATGCTGAGATTGTTGCGACAGCTTCCATTTATTGCTTTTCATTTTCTATGCACATTAGTTCCCTACCATTTAAGTAATTGTCTCTCCCTGGGTTATTTGCTGCCTTGTGAAGCACTTTGCATTTCTCTATTTGGAATTTCACCTGCCTGCCTAATTTCCAGTTATATGCAAAACGTCCTTTACCCTGTCCTGTTTATCTTTGGAATCAACCACCCAAAGCCACACAGATGAGGAACTTGCAAAGTTACTGACAAAAGATGGGGGTTTAGGACTAAGCATGACAGCTTTTTAATGAGTCAAATGATCCCAACGCAGGCTGTGTGTGCCTATGATTCTGATTTATTAGTTTTGAATCATGCACACATATGAACACTGTGCTTTTGACTCCAAGGTCCAAATTTTTTTTGGAGATATTAAATAAAGGGGACACAAAAAAAGGTCCTTTGGACTGCACTAGTAATATTCTCCCAGGCTGATGACAATCCCTGAATGGCCACTATTTGGGTTCTATTAGTCAGCTAGTTATGTAACAATTACAAAATATTTCCACTGATTTCTGCTTTGTTTTCAGTACCAGACTTTCCACAAAATCTGTATTAAAGGCCTTATTGAAATCAAAGTACACCACATTACCTCCTTTTGTCACAACAACAAAAACAGCCAGTAAGTTTGAGTGACAAGATCTCCTCTCCATTATCCCATACTGATGAGTTTTATTTCTATCCATATGCACTATCTTATTATCTTTAATAAGAGTTTCCATAACTTTATTTAGTGGATGTCAAACTCTCTGGTCTGTAGTTTCTTGGGTCACTTTTGTTACATTTTGCTTTTAAAAAGGAGTAGCATTTGCCTCTCTCTGGTCCCTCGGCATCTCTCCAGTGTTTAGAGATTTTTGGGTGATTCGTGCCAGAGTTCCTGCAATGTCCTCCTTATTTAGCACTTTTTGCAGCCTGCTTAGTATCAGTTGTCTTGTGCCACTCCATTTCTCGTTTTAACTTATCTCTCAACATAACTAACAGCATTTTCATTACTATCCTACATTTGACATATTCAATTCAAAGTGTTTCTTTGCCAATTTTCATTCTCTTTTCACACTACTGACCCTTTTTAAGTTTATTTATTATGTTATTTGGTATCAAATCTATTTAGATGAACAATCAATATGGGCATCATTGCCAGCTTTTTTTGGGTGGGGCACAGTTTAAAACTTAGCTGTGTGAAGGACTCAACTAAGATTTACATTTGTCAAAAGGAGGAGAAAGGACCAGACCTGATCACAGTATTTTTTATAAGTTGACCTACAAAATTGCACATTATTTTCATTTACATAGCAGTTGAAGATTATTTGCTTATAGAATTGTTACTATCAGGGTTAAAGGAGATGCTGTCGAACATGTTTATCATGAAACGTTCTCTATTTCCCATTTTCAAATCAAAATTTGCTTTTATACCCAGGTGTTTTTTTTTCCCCCCATACTTCCCACCAGAGAGCAGAAATTCTACAATATTTTGTTGGAGCTGGAAATCAAACAAAATACTCAAAAAAATGAGCAGCTTTTTTATCAAAACAATAGCGGTTGTTTCCTCAGCCTGATGTAGTCATGTTTATGCAGTTGCTTAAGTTGACACTTTACACGTGGTGTTTCCCGTCTCCACTCAAGATATGTGCACTACCTATTTAATATTTTTTCTAATTACAATAAAAAGAGTTTAATTGCTATTTAGGTTTCCGTCATTTTGCATGATGTGAGGTGCCTCAACTGACGGCCTCGTTCTTGCAGATTTTTTAAATCAGGTCATTTAAAAATACATCTAAACTCAGTAATGGTGAGCTGTTAAAAATGTGCACCCTCATCACATCTTCTTAAACAGTGACAAGCAAAGCGCTCTTTACTGATTGAATCATTTGAAATCTGAGTTTATTACGGTTTAAAATCAATTATGAGTACATAGTTTACAAAGCTAATGTGTTCTGAAATTAGATTTAAAAAATCCTTCCTCGATATTTCTCTTTCTTTCACTATTCTAATAGAATGGCACATGCATTAACCATATATTATGTATGTATATAAACTCACGTTTCCGATTTTTGTACATGAAAAGATGCGAAGCCCGACAGCTTTCAATTTCAAACACTACTCCTTTAAAAAAAGTTACACGAATTTGTCCCGAAATGGTATGTGCAAGAAGATATTAAATCGTCGGAATTAATTGGCTTTCCTACACACCAGATTTCTCGTGTCGGTGAGAGTTGGAATTGAACTATTAAGTACAAGACGAGACATATCTGGGATAATACATATTGCATTTATAAATTAATTCTGGGCATTTAAAAGGAGAACTGAGAATTTACTTAAATGCTAGGTGGTTATAGAAAGAAAAAAAAAATCACTGGACACTCGGTCACAGTGAAAGGGGTTATTTCACTACGGCACGAGTTCCATTCACAAACCGACCTGCATGTCAATGTATACTGAAGATTATAAATCTATACAGTCACGCACACTACCTGTCAGCTCCAAGTGACTCATGGTGCAGGAAATACGGAGCAAGTCAGAATGTCCTTCTCGGAGGTCAAGTGGGTCCTGGGGCGAATTGGACAGCACGGTTACTGCTTTCTCCTGACAGATCATAGAGGTGATGAATTGAAATGACGGCACTTCGATCTACATCGGCCAGAAAGGGTTCTTTTTTTGTGTGTGTGTCTCTTCAACCTCTGAATCTGGACAAAGGAGAAAGACGGTGAACTGGACGCAAACTCCTGACACAAGTTCTGATAACGATGCGTTTCCTTCAAAATCAAATCTCCCGACACGAACGGCAACATTTTCTTTGCCGGCCCTGAATGTGACTCTTAAACTCATTCACATGGTGTCTCTCTCCAGCATCATTTCGGATCATTTTCCAGCCGCGATCACAGCACGCAGAGGCGTTTTACTACAGCAGCCACATTCATTTGTGCAGGCGAGACCGAACAAAAAAAACACGCTTTCGAGTAAAAATCAATCGCCTGGATATCAAGATTCACAATTGCTCCTAAAGACAGGAACGATTTCATTAAGATCCAGTTCCTACAGTCGCTGCTCGCTCACAAATGCTATTCCCACTGCATTCGTTGTAGCGAATTCATAAACAAATCATTTACATGGAACTAATTGCTGTCTCTCCTCCACCCCTCCTACTGAACGAATGTATTCCCCCATGTACGACGGTTGTAAAACATTAACGCGCATACACACCTTTCGTTAAACGGAGCTTTCCCTGTTTTGTTTTTTCCGTCTGCCGTCCGAATCACCGGCTTCCAAACATCACGCCGAGCCTGGGAACAAGCTCCAGTAATTGTCCCGGTGTAAACTCAGCAGCCAGCCACTAATTAAACATCGGCCTCATTCAACCTTCTCTGACAAAGTGGAGGAACACGGGGCGCGTACAAAAGGAAACAAAAAATGGGGGGGTGGGTGGGGAGGAAGAATCTTTTGTTCGTTCCCGATTCTTGGAATTAATTTAACCCTTTGAACAAAGAGGACTCGTTCGTCTCTGACTGCCCCCAGTCAACACCTCCAGTGATACACGACACAGGATGAACTTGGAAACAACGACACACACACACACACACACACAGAGGCCGTTTAGCTTTAGCCTTCTCTCAATGAACATTTTCCACCCGGGGAAGGGGGTGTGTGCGTGGGGGTAAGATTTACGAGGCGTATCTTTCAGCCATGGCGAACTGAGATTTCTCTTTATCCATATATAAAAAATAACGAAGAGAAATGGGGAATTTAAAGCCAAACGGGGTCAGGTGGCGATAGCACCGAGAGGAAACACAATCTTTACTCGAAAAACAGACCGACTGGAAACATAACACATCCGAATGTCTCCCCTCGAAAACAGCTCAAATGAAACCTCAAGTCTCCCTTCCCAAAGCATCACCGAATATGTTAAAATCTCAGACACGCCTACGTGCTCCAACGCCTCCTGTTTTTTCAGTTTAACTTTTTTTCCCCTTCCCACCCCCTCCCTTAAGCATTTGCAAACAGTGTTCTTGGGGGTGTGTTGAAGGGAATGGTTGACTAAACAGGGAGGAGGGAGCATCATTGAATACAAAAGGCTGGGACTGGACAGATCAGAGTGTATGAATGTATGTATCTGCAGTGAGGGATGCTGCCCTTACTCAGTGCGTTCCCTCTGTTCCAGCAGCCAGGCTGATTTGAGACATGAATGAATGAATGAAGCAGGCAGTGCCGCTTTGCTAACTCGCCCCATGCTTCACACTATGTGCTGCTGCTCAAAGGGGCTCCCGCGCACGCGCTGCTTTCCAGGAACTTTCCAAGAACTCGCGTCACCTGTTCTTGTTGCCGTTTCACCGTCGGCCAATCAACGGCGGTCCTGCCATTGTGACGGCACAGACGGGGGCGGGTCCGGTGACGTGCTGGGTTCGGCGCCCTCTCAATGCGGGGGAGGGGGGCGGGGCTGGGAGTCGGGCTGGGATTTCAGGAACCAGCTTCTTCTCGTCGGGACTGAGACCGGGCGCCGCTGCCTGAGTCGCTCACTTTCAACAATACTTGACACTGCCCGTCGCTGGAATCGTCCATTCGTTCTTCATTCAACCCGAAAGATGAATCGCAGTTGTGTCGAAATAAAAAAAAACGGATGCAGGAATCTGAAAGAGAAAATGCTGCAAAAACTCAGCAGGTTCTGAAACAGAGAAAAACGTCTCAACCGGTCTGAATTACAATTGTTTGATGATGCATCAGCAGCCCACTCTGCCCTGCTGTCAGATTGTTTTTTTTTTGCTTTCTGAGTACCCAGGTAAATTTCTTTTTAAGTTTTCTCTTTTTTTACATTTTTTTATGCATCTCGCATTTGCATTTATCCCCCCCCCCGCCCCCCCAGAAACTGCTGGATTGCATCAGCTCCTCAGAGGAGATTTGTGCGCAAAGTCTGCCTCTTGGATGTGGACACAAAGCAGGCAGACTGGGGATGCTGCAGACACTTCTTAAGGGCGAGGACAACGAGAGAAGTGACTGTTGCCGGGGGTTCGGGGGGCGGTGGGGAGGAGGGGAAAGCAGAGATCCGGGGAATAACACTGCTATTCAGTGTTAATAACAGCTAGATAACACAGTTTTAGCATTGTTCCTCGAAAGCTCGCCTGCAATCTCAATGGGCCGAATGACCTTCTTTCTATGAATCAGTGATTAAGACAGAACGAGCTTCGAAAGTGAATTATTCGGGCGGCATCGGAGTGCAATTACTTGTGACATCAACCATACTTTCAAAGAATTACTATCGTCAATCCATGGTTGAATTTAATAAATCGTTGACTATTTCTATTCCTCGAATGTACAAGTCACTGTTTATTTTTTGTGAAGGTCGGCATTTGTAAAATTCAATTGTGTGACATCAGGAGGGGAGTATTCTCTAATCATCGCAATATAGTTGTGGGTGGGGAGATAATTTGTCTCCCAAATGTTAATGTCCAAGCAGAGAATAAATACGTGCACATTAAAAATGTCACAGTATGATACTGTAACCGGGGGGGAGGAGAACCCAGATTCCAGGACTGCCAAGTGTTACACCTTTTTTGATCGACGTAGCAAAGGGGAAAGGCAAAACTGGATCGGTGGGAGAGAGTGGGAGTTTGTAACCCTGAGAATTGGGGTGTGGATAAGCAGGGTCAGATCGCAAACTGCCAACAAGCCCCAGTATAGCCAAACTGGCAGAGTACGTGAGCCGACTTCACCATTGCAAAAAAAAACATAATCGGTGGCAAAGAGCTCGAATCTCAGCGGGACAGAAAAACAAAGACAATTGCAAACAAAACACACTGGAAAACACTTTTGAGAATATGTGACAATGGCAACGAGCACCAGCCAGTTGGTAAGGAAGTGGTGTAATCTGCCAATTCATACAGAAGGAATTATTCAGCTTTTGCGCAATTGATTCCAGTATAAAAATGCAGTTCTTGTGCAATACAACAAGCAGTCGAGTTCAAAGAAGGTTTAAGTATGACTGCTCTCCGTTGCCCCAGTCCCATTATGAGGCTACAGCGTCCTCTGGTGGAATTATGTTTAGGGTGAAATAAAATTTCTCATAGAAAAGTTACAGCACAGAGCCCGTTCAGCCCATTGTGTCCGCCAACCAAAAGGAAAAGAGAAACTAGCTGCTCATCTTAATCTCGCTTTCCAGCACCTGATCCGTAAATCTTTTTAATTACTGTCACAAGTGGGCTTACATTAACACTGCAATCATAGAATCTACAGTGCAGAAGGAGGCCATTTGGCCCATCCAGTCTGCGCTGACCACAATCCCACCCAGGCCCTATCTGTATTTACCCGAGCTAATCCCTGACACTAAGGGGCAATTTACCATGGTCAATCCACCAAATCTGCACATTTTTGGACTGTGGGAGGAAACTGGATCACCCAGAGGAAATACACATACACACACACACACACACACACACGGAGAATGCAAACTACACAAAGACAGTGACTGAAGCTGGGAATCGAACCTGGGTCCCTGGTGAATGTGAGGCAGCAGTGCTAACCACTGTGCCGCCTTGAAGTTACTGAGAAAATTCCCTAGTCGCCACATTCCGGCACCTGTTTGGGTATACTGAGGGAGAATTTAGCAAGGCAAGTGCACCTAACCAACACACCTTTCGGAATATGGGAGGAAACCAGAGCACCTGGAGGAAACCCACACAGACATGGGGAGAACATGCAAACACCATACAGACAGTGACCCAAGCCAGGAATCAAACGCAGGTCCCAGGTGCTGTGAGGCAACGGTGCTAACCACTGTTCCACTGTAGCACCCTTACAGGTTACCTGAGTTGAGCTTTTCAGCCTTATGTTTGCATTGTGCATACTGACATCATCACGGTTTCTCTAAGTATTTGGTGGCCTATGAAATTACTTTAAAAGTCATGACATTCAAGCATGGAAACAGGCCCTTCGGCCCAACTTGTCCATGCTGCCCCTTTGTTTTTAACCACTAAGCTAGTCCCAAGTTCTCGCGTTTGGCACATATCCCTCTGTACCATCTTATCCATGTAACTAAACGCTTTTTAAAAGACAAAATTGTACCCGTCTCTACTACTACTTCTGGCAATTTGTTTCAGACACTCACCACCCTGTGTGTGAAAAAATTGCCCCTCTGGACCCTTTTGTATCTCTTCCACTCACCTTAAACCTATGTCCCCTAGTTTTAGAATCCCCTACTTTTGGGAAAAAATATTGACCATATTGACAGGATCTACAGGCATTTAGAGATACAAGGACTAATTAGGGACAAAAGGGTAGTCACTGATTATGTAGACCCACAGGTAACTAATGAGACAAATACCAGTTGAGTTGTGTGTTACATGGGACATTTCCTCCAACTGCAGCAGGCGACGGTGCAGAGGGACCTCGGGGTCCTTGTGCATGAGTCGCAAAAATCCAGCCTGCAGGTGCAGCAGGTGGTCAGGAAGGCTAATGGGATGCTGGCCTTCATAGCGAGGGGGATTGAATATAAAAGTAGGGAGGTCTTGCTGCAGCTGTATAGGGCATTGGTGAGGCCGCAGCTGGAGTACTGTGTGCAGTTTTGGTCGTCGCACTTACGCAAGGATATTTTGGCCTTGGAGGGGGTACAGAGGAGGTTTACTAGGCTGATACCGGAGTTGAGGGGGTTGAGCTATGAGGAGAGGCTGAATAAACTAGGCTTGTACTCGTTAGAGTTTAGAAGAATGAGGGGAGATCTCATTGAGACATATAAAATGATAAATGGGATGGATAGGACAGAGGTGGAGAGACTCTTCCCGCTCAGAAAGGACAGTAGGACTAGGGGGCACAGCCTCAAGATAAAGGGGGGCCGGTTTAGAACGGAGTTGAGGAGGAACTTCTTCACTCAAAGGGTGGTGAATCTCTGGAATTCTCTGCCCGTTGAAGTGGTGGAGGCTGCCTCGCTAAATATTTTTAAGACGCGGGTTGATGGGTTTTTGAAAAGCGAGGGGATTAAGGGTTATGGGGAGAGGGCGGGAATGTGGAACTGAGCCATGACAGATCAGCCATGATCTTATTGAATGGCGGGGCAGGCTCGAGGGGCTAGGTGACCTACTCCTGCTTCTATTTCTTATGTTCTTATGTTCTTCAAGCAACGCACATGCTAGCTTCACATTTTGCCGAATGAGTGCTAAAAGCAAAATGCTGCCGATGCTGGAATCTGAAACAAAATCAGAAAATGCTGGAACATCTCAGCAGGTCAGACAGTATCTGTGCAGGGATTATAGAGCCAATGTTTCGAGTCTGGGTGACCCTTCGTCAGAGTAGGGCAGGATTGCAATTTTAATGTTTCCTTGGTGCCTCCTGCAATGAAAAAAGTCCCCCAGCACTGGAACATCAACCAAGATCAGCCAATTAAGTCATAAAAAATGGAAAAGCAAATACTGCAGATACTGGAAATCTAAAATGAACTCCCAACATGCTGGGAACACTCAGCAGCTCAGGCAGCAGCTGTGGAGTAATTATTTCACACCTTGATAAGAATGGCAAAGTTGTTACATATATTAGTACAAGCTTGTGACATTTGCTTGGGTAGAAATGACAGCACATAGTAAAATATTTTACTGAGCCCCAACTCATCCAAATAGGAGATACATTTCTAATTGGATATAGACATATTAAATAAAAGAAACACCAAGCTTACACACAAATCTCCAGGCTGTAAAATTGCTTCAGTTCCTCTCTCCTGACATTCCAGATAAGTTGGGAGTTGTGCTACATTCGTAGCCTAAGTGGGTTCCCTTATCATAAAAGTAGTAACGAATGAGGGAAGGTGAAAATGGCTCTGGTATCTTCCCAAATACTAAGCACAGAGTTAGAGGTAGTGATCCCTCTTTGATGTTGGCCTGAATCTATCAAGGTTTCTTCTGAAGTGGAAATACCTGTCCTACCACAGGCACACTTAAGGCAACTGCTTGAACGAGGAACAAAGGAGCTTGCTTTATTTCCCTCTTGTAGCACTCGTTTCAAAGGGTGTCCGCAATAACTGAGTCTCCAGTCCTGTTCTCAGAGTGGACAATCCCAGAGGGGAAGATGTAGTTTTTAAAGGGTTAGTCTGTCTTTGGCCAGGAATCGGTGCACTCACCTTTTTGACTGGTAGAGGCTGCCTTTTCTACTCACCTACTAGATACTGAATTCCCCCAGGGTTTACACCTTCGTGGTGGCTGGCTTAGACATACAAGTGTGTCTAACTCTAAACCATTGCAGGCAATCTGATTCAAGAGACACAGGGAATTGGAAAGTACCAAAATCGACCAATTTCAAATCCACTCATTGTCTGAAACTGACAATTGATTGGGCAAATAATGGTTCATTTTGGGATTGGGAGGAATTCTGATTATTGCATTGGGGCAGCACGGTGGCACAGTGATTAGCATCAGCGACCCAGGTTCAATTCCCGGCTTGGGTCCCTGTCTGTGTGGAATCTGCATGTTCTCCCTGTGTCTGCTGAGTTTTCCTGGGTGCTCTGGTTTCCTCCTAAGGTCCAAAATATGTGCTGGTTAGGTGTATTAGCCAAGCTAAAATTCTCCCTCAGTGTACCCAGACAGGCACCAAAGTGTGGCAACCAGGGGATTTTCACAGCAACTTCATTGCAATGTTAATGTAAGCCTACTTGTGAAACTAATAAATAAGCTTTAAACTTTAATAAAATGAGCATTTCCAATTTCATGGGTTCCTACATTCTGCCAAATGATTTGTGAAAAGCAATTTGTATTTCTCTATAAATGGGATACATGGAGAATTGAGCGTGGTTTCACTTGTATGAAAGTCTGCAACATTGATATTTTAACTTACTGGATTATCACAGTCTGCGCTGATGTTTCAGCCATTAATACCATTATTACCGGGCGGCACGGTAGCACAGTGGTTAGCACTGCTGCTTCACAGCTCCAGGATCCTGGGTTTGATTCCCGGCTTGGGGCGCTGTCTGTGTGGAGTTTGCATATTATCCTCGTGTCTGCGTGGGTTTCCTCCGGGTGCTCCGGTTTCCTCCAACAGTCCAAAGATATGCGGGTTAGGTTGATTGGCCGTGCTAAGAAATTGCCCCTTAGTGTCCAGGGATGCGTAGGTTAGAGGGATTAGTGGGTATAATATGTTGGGATATGGGGGTAGGGCGTGGGTGGGAGTGTGTTCGGTGCAGACTCGATGGGCCGAAGGTCCTCTTTCTGCACTCTTGGGGTCTATGATTCGATGATTATAGTTGCATATATGTATTATCAAAGACATGGAATTGTTAAGGCAGTATTGATATAGTAAAATGGGTAAATACCTAAAGTAGCCACAATGTGGAGATGTCAGCATCGGACTGGGGTAAACACAGTAAGAAGCCTCTCAACACTAGGTTGAAGTCCAACAGGTTTATTTTTTTCATGAACTCTCCACTCACCTGACAAAGGAACAGCGTTCCGAAAGCTCGTGGCATTTACTACCAAATAAACCTGTTGGACTTTAACCTGGTGTTGTGAGACTTTTTACTGTAAATACCTAAGGAACAGAAGGATCTATACAGAGAATATCACACATTACTTGATGTTTACGAATTGAAAGTACAAACATTTTTCAGAGCAATCCCTGATTGAAGGTGATATCTTTTAAATAGATGGTTTAAGACAGACTTTTCAACAGAAAATCTATATAATGATGTTTACTGTAACATTTTTGCTTTAATTTCCCCGATTTATATGAGAAATGATATAGGCTTGTTTTTATCCTTTTATGGCAGAAGAGCTAAATCAAATCACAGAATGCAAATTTATATCCACAGAATGCAGTCTATATCCTCAGAACCTGATGTGGAGATGCCGGTGTTGGACTGGGGTAAGCACAGTAAGAAGCCTCACAACACCAGGTTAAAGTTCAACAGGTTTATTTGGTAACATAAGCCATAAGCTTTCGGACCACTGCCCCTTCACTCACCTGATGAAGGGGCAATGCTCCAAAAGCCTGTGGCTTGTGCTATCAGATAAACCTGTTGGACTTTAACCTGGTGTTGTGAGACTACTTACATTCCTCAGAACCACCAGTAATAAAGATAAGTTCCAATTTCCTCCTCTTTTACGAGTAACATGGATCAATTTTTAAGTGGCATGCCACTTTACAATCTACTCTTGATGTTTCAAAACTTGGTGTATAGCTAGTGTTTCTGATATTCTGATACCAGTACTTGCTCATCCAGAAAAGTTATTGTTGTCCCTCTTTCCTGCAGATGTATGTTAACTATCTTAAGTCACAACTTGAGTGAAACAGAAAGAAGGTCCTCAATAGAGAGATGAATAGGGATGGGGCATACAAGACCTGTATGTAGTTATAAATATCACAAGGGATTGAGACTTGTATCTTAATAAAGGCAATCCCTAATACAGATCTGAAAGGAGTAACAAATCTGCATTTATGTAAGGCATTTTGAATTCAAATAATAGAAATCCTGTAATAATTCAGCTTCGGGCCAGTATCCTGTTACCAACACTGTTTATTGTGCACTAAAGGAAATGGCTGCTCCCACGTCTTACAGTCAGATAGTCTTCACCTTGGGACCTATAATGCCAGTCCAGGTAAAGTTACAGGCTTAAAAACCTCCGCTGGCTGTTTACCCTTGGGCAAACCTCCATTCCCTCAATAAGGCAGCTCGTACTCCACGAAGCCCTTGGGATAGCTATTGATGATCTACTGTGGCCCTTGTGTTCATCATAACGTTCCCCCCTTCCCCTCCACTTAGGTCCATGTCTCTCCCAGTATCCGCTGCGAGGATGTCCTTCTTGGTGATTGGAACTAAGGTGGAGGTCTATGGAAGGTACGGCTTGATCAGACAGTGTAAACCAAACAGGGGACCTTTTTCAGAGGGAGTGTCGTAAAGTTACTGAAGCAGCTTCCTTCTCATGTCAGAGGCCCATTTCTTCAGGCACTACGAGTCTGTACCTTCGCTATCAGAAGGGCCAAAGCAGAGTCAGCTGGTACAGGCAGCAGTTATCTCATGGCAGGGATAGCTTGGGCATGGACACCTTGGCACTGAGGTGACCTAAGTGCTTCTTCAGGGCATTATCCTGACCTTGGAATTTTAAGATACTGCCTGTTTTCTCCATTATGAAGATTGGACCCCATTTGTCAAGTTCCTTATGAGCCACATCACCAACTGCAAAAGTTCTTTATGTTCTTGTGGAATCAAAGTTTCTTATTTTTGGTTTTCCTGTTGGGACGCCACACTCCCTGCCAAGTTTGGGAGTAATAGGTTCCATCTGGTATGAAGCCGTCATCTCATCAACTATTCTGCTGGAGCAACAGTCCTTGTGGTGAGTAGTGTGGTCCTGTAATCAAACAAAAATCATGTCAACTTAGTCTCCATGGATGCTGTTGGTTGTCTCCTTATTCTATTTATGAAGGTTTGAACCGCCCATTCTGCCAGTCTGTTTGATGACAAGTGATAAGGTGGAGTACGGATGTGTCAGATACCATTGTTCATAGCTAGTGAAGACCATGCCATTATCTACTCAGAGTCCCTTACTTGTGGAGAAACCATCTTTTCAGTTTATTGGAAACCGCTTGGTACCACAGCAGGAAATCTCTCTCCACTTCCATCTTTGTGTGGGGCACCCAGTTGTGTTGATTGTCACACATTTCCAGGTAGACTCATTCAATTCAAACTGGAGATAGGCAACCTGGAGAATGTTTTGCCACCTGTTAACTTAGCAAACAGATCTTCGATCCAGGGAATAGGACACCTATCAAGTTTGGAGGCTTGATTGACCATCAGTTTGTAACTCTTGCAAGGACAAACTAATTTGTCAGGTTTAAGAACAGGGATTATGGATGCAGCCCATTCTGCAAACTGCACTGGCCTTATTATACCCAAGCTTCAAGGCATCCTAGTTCAGTTTTTCCAGCATGGAGTAAGTGACTGGCCTGGCTCTGAATACCTAGGTGTAACATCAGGGCCAATGTAAATCTTGCCCTTGGCTCCTATTTTCCCCACTTTTTCCAGAAAAATAACTGCATAGAGAACCCCACCCCCCCCCTCCCCCTCCCAAACCTAGCCTGAGGATCTTCAAGTTCAGTCAAATCTGATGAAGCCAATCTCTCCCCATTAGGCTTGGTTCGTGCCCTGTACAAGTTGGAGATGAGTTGATTGCTATTTGTAAATCAACTGGACCACTCACATAGGTAGCTTGGCTGGCCTTCGTATTTTCCAACTTCAGGAGAGGGATGCCCAATTGAAGTCTGTTCTCCGATATTGGAGATTGTGGCTCCTCTGTCCACATCCATCTTCAAGGAGTGGCCATTTACTAGTAATTCCACCATTATTGGAGTAACTTTTGAGAATACAATTCAGTTGTAGTGTCCGTTTCAGGAAGAGGGGATACCTGCTACACGGTACATTCAGGTACTGGCTTCGGTTTTCTCTCTCGGTAGCATTTTTTTTGCCTGTTCCTGAAACATTGCTGTGTCTTTGCAGTAATCTGTCCTCTGGCAACACCTTTCTGGAACATATGCGTCAACCTTGCCTTTCTTTGACTGCCTAATGGAGACAGAGTTCCTATATCAAATGGGAGCCTTTAATATCTGATTGAACAAGCACACTCCATTGGTGACTGGTTGCATGAGGTTGTTTCCCTCCCACCACCCCCACCCACCCCACCCAATTGAAGAACATCGCTGTCTGATGCTCCCTGAAGCTTTTCTGTGTATTCAAGTGACAAGGTTATCTCAATGGCTTTTTAAAGTCCAAATTGTGTTCTGCCAACAGCTTCCTTTGGGTGGTTAGGTCACTTAATGCCACATTCCAATCTGTCCCATAACATTTCATTAAGAGGTGGTCCAAATTCAGTGTTCAGCTAGTTTCAGCAACCTAGCCAAGAACTTAGTGACTTGTTCCCCAGGGATTCTCCCAACCACGTTGAAGTGATATTGCTGAAGAATAACCCAATCAGTGTTTTTTTTAAACCAGGCCTATCAGTTCTTTATAAAGTTTTGAGTTGGGGTACCCAGATAGGTCAGACTTCTTATTAAACTGAAAGTCAGGGCACTGCATGCTGTTGGCAATAACACTTTTTGCTTTTCATTTTTTCAATGTTGTTAGCATACAGGAAGTAACTCATGTGTTCAGTGTATTAGGCCCAGTCTTCCACGTTAGTATAATCGGTCCTGAATTGCCCCAAAAGTGTCAAAATAGCTTTTTCTTACCAGAGAAATTTTTGATGTTCAGAGGTTATCCGGAGGGAAAGGTTGGGGGGGGGGGGGGGGGGGGTGGTGCGGTGGTGGTGGGAAATAGATTTTCGCCTCATTGCCAATGTAGTAATTCAGCAACATCCAAGTTTCCCATTACCAACACCCTTTATTGTGCACCAAAGGCTGCTGTCACATCTTAGCCAGACAGTCTTCACCTCAGGACCTACAATACCAGTCAGGTAAAAAGTTACAAGCTTAAAACTGGCTGCTTTCCTTTGGGCAAGCCTTGCTAGCTCAATAAGGAAGCTCATGCTCCACAAAGTCCATGGGTAGATGTACTGATGATCCACTGTGGCCTTCATGGTTGTTATAGCAGTCCCTATTCATCCTTCCGAGTTATTTTTATTAGTGTACAAATAGTACATGAACCAGAATTAAATTATTTTGAAATAGACATTTGGACATCTATGAATGTCTATTGCTAACAACTATGTATTCTCCATTTGCTACAAAAAAATTATTTTTGGCTAAAAACAAATCACTTCACAATGAGATGATGGGAGGATTTGCAATCTGATTCACCATCCAGTGACCCTGACATTAATACCCCTTTCATGGCTGTAACCATATCAGCAAATAGTCTGGTTCGTCCAATACAGCAGTAGAGTTTTATATGTGTCCATTACCCATTTAACGACAAAGAGCAGTTCCACCAATTACAAACGATTTCTCGGGTGCTAACCTTGGATTCCAATCTCCCTTCCAGAGGACTGTCAAGAACTCGCAACTTCTGGTGCAAGAGAAAGAAATGCCCCACTAAACCCATTCTCACTGGGGAAAACAATCAGAACAAGGTTAACCTGGAATAAGATTGGAGCATTTACATAATTTGTAATTGTTAATCAAGTTAAAATGCAACATCAATAAACATCAAAAATAGAAGTAGGCCATTCAGCCCTTCGAGTCTGCTCTGCCATTCATTTTGATCACGACTGATCATCAAATTCAATATCCCGATTTCCCTTTCCTCCCATATCCCTGTGATCCCTTTAGCCCCAAGAGTAGTATCTAATTTTTCTTGAAATCAGACACTGCTTTGGCCTCAACTATATTGCGGTAATGAATTCCACACATTCAGTACTCTCTGGGTGAAGAAATTTCTCTTCACCTTCATTCTCCTCAAACTATCTTTGACTCCTAGTTCTGGACTCCCCCACCACTGGGAACATTCTTTCTGAATCTATCCCGTGTAACCCTGTTAGAAATTTCAAAGTTTCTATGAGATCCCCTCTCACTCTTCTAAACTCCAGTGAATATAATCTTAACTGACTTAGTGTCTCCTCATATGACAGACCTGCCAGGAATCAGCCTGGTAAACCTTTGCTGTACTCCTTCTTTAGCAAGGACATCCTTCCTCAGATGAGGACACCAAAACTGCACACAATACTCCAGATGTGGTCTCACCATGTTCTATACAATTTCAGCAAAACATCCCTATCCCTCAATTCCTCTCACTATGAAGGCCAACATACCACTTGCCTTCTTTACTGTCTGTTGTACTTGCACACTTACTTTCAGTGACTGATACAAGGACTCTCAAGGTCTCATTGAATAGCCACCTTTGTTTTCACCCATTCAAGTAATAATCAGTCTTTCTATTCTTGCTACCAAAGTGGATAACCTCACAATTATCGACATTATACTGCGTCTGCCATGCAGATGCCCATACACACAGCCTGTCCAAATCACATTGAAACATCTTGGCATTGTCCTCATAGCTCACCCTCTCACCCAAATTCATATTATCTGCAAATTGAGATAATACATTCAGTTCCCTCTTCCAAATCTTTATGTGAACAGATCCCTGCAGAACCACACTAGTCACTGACTGCCAACTAGAAAAAGACCCATTTATGCCAACTCTTCGCGTCCTATCTACTGACCAGATTTCTTATGTGAGACCATTTCGAAAGCCTTCTGAAAGTCTAAATAAACCACATCCACTGGTTCTCTTCAGTCAACTCTACTATTATATCCTCCAAAAATTCCAATAAATTCATCAAGCACGATTTCCCTTTTGTAAATTCATGCTTTGTCTGATTACACCACTGAGTTATGAAATCCTCGATAATGGACTCGAGCAAGTTCCCCAGTACCAACATTAGGCTCACTGGTCTATCATTCCCTGATTTCTCTCTACCTCCCTTTTTGAATAGTAGGCTTACATTAGCTACCTTCCAATCTGTGGGACATATTCCAGAGTCCAAGGAATTTTGGAAAATAACCACCAATGGACCCATTCCCAGGGCCACTTCGTTAAGTAGTTTGGGATGGAGATTATCCACCTTGAATCCCAATTTCCCCAAAATCATTTTTCTAATGCTAATTCCTGCAAAAGCTGGTAATTCTGATCCAGATTTTGCTGAAAAAGGAACCATTCATGCAGTTATTAATGCAAAAAACTGGTTAGCAATGTGAAATACAAGTTGCCACCAGTAGTGCTCAATTTATAACGCTCCCTTATTAGCTTCACAAAACATCTCACCCTTAATTTTCCAATGTTAAAATTGTATTTGCACATCACTAAAATTCACAGTTTAAGTATCGTCTGAACAGTTATAATTGTTAATGTCTGTCAACACCTCTTCCCAGAAAGTAAACAATTATTGTGAATTTAAGTTTTAAACTTAATGTTTTAACGTTTTACTTTTCACTTTTCTGTACCCAATTTGATATTGAATACAATCAATTTCACTCCAAGTTTTTTTTTTGAAGCTTAATGTCACAAATAACACTACACATTAACACTGCAATAAAGTTACTTTGAAAATCCCCTAGTTGCCACCTTCCGGCACCTGTTTGGCTACACTGAGGGAGAATTTAGTATAGCCAATGCATGTGGACTCGCCAACTTTAAAGGCATTCAAATCGTCAGTCGATAGGCATATGAATAACATTGGAATAGTTTAGGTTAGAGGGTCATTAGATTGGTTCCATTGGTTGGTGCAACATCGAGGGCCGAAGGGCCTATACTGTGCTGTAACGTTCCATGTTCTAACCAGCACGTCATGCGAACTGTGGATGAACCTGGACCACCCAGAGGAAACCCAAGTGGATACAGCGAGAACTTGCAGACTCCACAGACAGTGATCCAAGCCAGGAATCAAACCCAGGTCCTTGGGGGCTGTGAGACAGCAGTGTTAATCACTATGCCACTGTGCTGTTCATTCTTCAATCCTATATCATTGAATGCAATAGTGTTTGTGCTACTGTTCACTAAGGATTCTGTCGTTAATACACAGCTTGCATTTCCAGCAATTATAAGAGCAAAAATATTTAAAACTGAAACATGCAATTGTAATATCAACAAAAAGGCACACGAATAGCATGTTTTTTCAAAATCTGGCCCAAAATTTATATTTGGCTTCCTCGAACTACACACTGTTCATCTCTGCCTAGATTATACATACAAAAAAATCCACAAAGATTCAAATATATTAAAAATAATTTTTGGCAAAACCCAGAAGTGAAAGATGAAATTCATCAGTGAAGTGAGGTGTAATGTTATAGGAAGAATGAGAGACAATACAAATTAAACGGAGGGAAAACTGGATATGTACATTTAATCTTTGAAGGCAGCAGAACAAGTTGAGAAAACTGTTAAAACAGCTTTTGGTATCTTAGCTTTACGAGTAGAGGCATAAAATATGGAAGCAAGGTGGCTAAATGTTTATAAAATACTGATTAGGCCCCATAGACATTAAGACCGATTCTGGGCTCCGCACATTAGGAAGGATGTAAGGTGTTGGGAGACAATGGTGAGATGAACTCATATTACCGGGGCTGAGGTACTTCTGTTTTGTCAGGTACAGGCAAATCTGGGGTTGTTCTCCTTGGAACAGAGAAGAGCCAGGCATAATTGGATAGAGGTATTCAACAATTGAATGGTTTTGGGTAGAGTAAACAAGACTAAACTGTTTCTTATGACAGAGGGCAGTAACTGGAGGACCTGCATTTATGGTGACAGCTAAAAGAACCAGAAGTAACTCAAAAAGTGAAGTATATCTGGAATGTACTGCCTGATGGGGGAAGCAAATTCATTATCATTCAGAAAAAAAATATTTAAAGGGACAAATATGGGGTAAGAAGGAAATAGAAGAATGAGACCAACTGAATAGCTCTATCATACAACCACTCACTATCAGCTGAATGCCATCTTCTCATGCTCATCATTCTGGATTCTAGAGTGTGTATTGAAGGGAAAAAAAATGGTCACCCACACCACTTGGAAGCAGCTTCTCCCCTGGTACTTGATTGGGTGGGACTGGTGCTAGTTCTTTCAGTGGCAACTTCTCTTATCCTTTTACAATAAATGGTATGTTTGACGAACATGGTTAAGAGTAACAGGAATTTATTTGTCACATCATTGAGGTATGATTTTCAATTGTGGGAATTTGATACAATACCCTGAAAAGCAATGGGCCACGAAAGATCTTGTTTTCAATGAAATCTATTGAAACTTCAGACCTCCGATTTTAATGCTAACAGATCAGTGAAAATATAAATACATTTTCTTCACTGGCATAAATTATTTGAACAGCATAACATTCTCAACTTAAATCACATTAAATAAAATTGCACTTTATAAATGTAACAAAGTCAGCACCTGGTTTTTGAAATACTGTTGAGTTTTTATTTGTTGGCACAGGTTTATTACAATCTTCAATCTCTTGCCTCACATGTGCATCACACTCAAGTCAGGAAAAATAAGACACTTCCTCCAGTGACTGAATCTCTCCAACTGATGTATAACAGTTGCATTAAAATGTGAAGGGCAGGATAACATGCCTCATATTCTTACCAATACTGACCATCGTAAAAACTAGCACTTATCCCTTCCATCTAAGGCTTTACACAGGAAAGCACCAAAAATGACATGTATATACAGTGCATTAATTGCAGGTAAAAGCTGAAAGCATTAAGTGGTCATAATCAACTGATTCCATTTGTTTCACTTTTATATATCAACAAGATTTTAATGTCTGCTCTTCAAAAACACAAAGTAGTTGTATGATTCAGTACTCAATTTTACTTTAACTGAAACTTCATTTATCACATCAGCACATTTTCAGGGTATGTACTTAAGCATAAGTAACAACTAATAGTTGTCACTTTTTAAACATCACTAGAGAATAGGGCAATGCTTTAATGAAAACTCAGTTTTCTGATGCTGTTCCAGTCTGCTTTAAACCCTCACCACTGAGCCAGGGATTAGAATCATTTCTTCCTGTGTAAAGCAATAGTTTCTAGACTCCCAAGTCTTCCAACATCTTAAAAAATGCAATCGGAAAAAGTTGCAAAAAATAATTTGTACAGTGATGTTAGTATTCCACAGTTCTATAATTGTGAATATTTATTTACATTGCTTTTTAAACTGACTGAACTGGGTGAAGGGATAGCTGACTACGCATGATGAGTTAAAAATCAGCTCATCCCTACGTTGACAAAAAGGGTGTTTTCTCCAGCAATGATCATTTCTCTATTGAGGTGACGAGGTACAATCTGTTGTTAGTCAGCAGATTGTACAAGTATTGAGGCCAATACTCCATGACAATCTCCAATTCCTGGATTCCCATATTAAAACAAACTAAATCAATTAAATAGGTTGAAATTATTTTGGTGATCAATAACACATTTCAAAAGAAACAGTGCTATATTTTGTTTCTCAGTAAAAAAAAAGCAAACCAAGAATTTGTTTAAAAAAGGAAAATGTACTGTACAGGGTAATTTCTGTTCCACATTTTACTAATCCAGAGTTGGAATTTAAAAACCAGGTTACACAGTTTAAATGCTTAAGCAGTATACAGTGTTCTTTTTAAATTGCAAGAACAAAAACACAATCAGAAAACTCGAAACACCAAATTCTCAGCTCTGTTAAGACCTTGAATTGCCTGCAAACAACATCCTTTAACTCCAGTGTAGAACGAAACAGGGAGAGTAGCAGAGATTAGGAAAATGAAGCTGCGACACCGAAATGTGCACTGCTAAACTGAATATTATCCAAAGCTCCACAGAAGGTAACACCCAATATGCATGGCTTGAACTTGTCTTATATAAGGTAAAATGCTTTAAAGGCCTTATTCAGCAGTTTTGTGTACAAGCTAACAGAAGTACTGTGATGAAGTGTGTGTCATGAATGTTATCCCACATACTAGTACAGGTCAGTGATCAACAGTTCTGTAGCTTCCTTTGTTTTTACGTAAACAGCAATAGTGCAGGTGATAAAGCCAGCAAAAAATTTACAAAAGCTATATATAAAAAGTTGCAGAGAACTAAAATCGATACCCATTTGGCACCCAAACAATATCCTTAGGTTGAAATCCAAGTCACCATGACAATTAGGAATTCTATAGGATAATACCTGGGGGACAATTGGATGCAACACCGGTACCTTAATTTCACAATCCTATCAAAAATATACAATATCTAACAAAAAAACTTACTAGTTATGGCTTTGATCTTCAGCACTATATTTTACATCACAATATAAAGTATTGTTATCAACATTGCGCAGATCTCCATGCAAAATTTATTTATACATGTACAATGTATAGAAGCAATCAAACTAGGTCAAACATTCTTTCACTGAACACTTCAAGTCCATGCCTTTGGGACTCGATGTATGATGAGTCAATTACTGTGGAGCTCGTCTCAGTCATCTAATGCTTGATACTGAACTCTGATTGGTGTATGTTGAGGCCTTCTCTTCAGATAATGTTGCAACAACAGGAGTTCCATTATTTGCCAAATAGCCTTGTTTGAAGGTTTCAAAATACGAGGCTTGTACAGGTTTATGACACTGAAGAACTTTAATGGCATCTTCTATTTTAAACCATTCCCTTTTTCTCCCTAAATAAAAATAAGAGAGATTAAACATACATAACTGAGTAATATTTTACCCCCTCATTCATTAGGTGTGAACAAGGAAGATGGAGGAGGGGTATGTGAGCAGAAGCAGGGGGTGGCAGGGGAGGGGTGGGTAGGCAAGCGGAGGCAGGGAGAGATAGAAAACCTGTTAGAGTAGTTACAATTAATGCACCAATTCTACAGCCCTTGGCCATTTTTAAATCAGTACAATCCATATCTTGGGGGCAACTCTGAAGGATGAAAATGGTCAACCGATCAACAAACCCACTGTATAAATACTTAAGTTCTGACAACCTAGAAACAAAAATCACTGAGCTCCTCAGCTGTTAAATGTACATGTGCACAAAATATGATATCTAAGTATAATTAATTGAAAGGAAATAGAACACCAACTGAAAAACTTGTTAATGTAATTTAAAAAACCTAACCTTCATTCAAATGATGTTGCAATGACACTGAATTTGGGAAATAGGTGGTGCTGCAGTAGCTAAGCAACAACAAAAAGAAACAAAGATACAAGACTAATTTCCATATTGTTGAGTTTATTTTCTCTCCCTTTTAGGTTGCCACTCTAGGATATACTACTTGATAAAGAAGAATAGGGAAGACAAAGATGCTCACGGCAACATAGTAAACAAGACTGCCTCCAAAAGACTGACTAAAATTTTTTTTGTTGTTGCAAGAGATCAAAATGCCAGCTGTGATAATCTAAATACTAGAGCCTGAGGTGAACTGTCTGAATTATTCTGTTCAACCCTGGGTTCAGTTCATTCCATTTTCACAGATCCAAAAAGCCATTCTGACCATGGGGGAGACATCTATAAAACATCCACATATCCACATCCTCTTGTGTGCAGTTAGTTTCTGTATCTTTGGATAACAATCTCATAATATAAATGAAGTTAAATACCACTGAGCCCTTGGATAGACTTCCAGAAGGCGTTTAACAAGGTGCCACTGATCCAAAAGGTAACATCACAGGGAATTGGGGGTAGAGTACTAGATTGGATAGAGGATTGGCTGACTGACAGAAAGCAGAGGTCAGGATAAATAGGTTCTTCTCTGGTAATGTAACTAGTGGGGTGCCGCAGGGATCAGTTCTCAGACCTCAGTTGTTTACTACACATATAAAAATAACCTGCAAGTAGGGAGAGTGTAAAAGCAAAATTTGCAGATGATACTAAAATAGGTGGGAAAACAGGCAGTGAAGAGGTAAAGATTTTACAGACGGATATAGATAGGCTGGGCAAATCGGCCAAAATTTGGCAGATGGAGTTTAATGTGGATAAGTGTGATGTGATCCATTTTGGCAGAAAAAATAGAAAGGCAAATTATCTAAATGGAAAACATTCAAAATGCGACTGGGCAGGGGGATCTTTTTCATGAATTGCAAAAAGTCAGTACGCAGTTACAACATGTAATAAAAAAAAGCAAATGGAATGTTAGCACTTATTGCAAAAGGATTGGAGTATAAAAGTAGAGAAGTGTTGTTACAATTGTATAGGGTGCTGGTTAGACCACATCTGGAGTAGTACGTCCAGTTATGATCTCCTTATTTGAGGAAGGATTGTAGGCAGTTCAGAGAAGGTTCACCAGATTGATTCGAGGAATGAAAGGATTGGTGTATCAGGAAGGATTAAACAGTTTGGGCTCAAACTCGATGGAGTTTAGAAGGATGAGGGTGGAATCTGATCGAGGTATATAAAATACTAAAGGAGATTGACAAAGTAAACGTAGACCAAACGTTCCTCCTTGTGGAGCAATCTAGAATACAAGGTCACAGGTAGAGAATGAGAAGTGGTAGGTTTAAAACTGAGATGAGGAGGAACTACTTCTCGCAGAGGGTCGTGAATTTGTGGAACTCACTATCCCATAGCATGGTGCAGTCGGAATCATTAAATGGTTTTAAAAAAAAGAGATCTATTTCTTTAAAAAAAAGAGTTAAAGGGATTTGGGGGATAGGTAGGATTTGAGGCCAGGAAGCGATCAGCCACGATATAACTGACTGGCGGACGAGGATTGAAGGGCTGAATTGCCTACTTCTGCTCCTAATTCCTATGTAATGCATTAGGATCAGCACTGCAATATAAATGAGCCATGAAATTAATGCATCATTTTAATTCCAGACCTGAAACAGACAGAGGTTAACTCAGACTGTAAATAAAGTTTCATCTTACCAATATTAACTGAATCTTCCCAATCTTCTAACACCTCTGTTATTATGAGAACGTACACATATGTTCTATGTTTCCTGTCTTGATTCTGAAAAACAATACTATTATCTTGTAATGACTTCACAATACGCATTGATTCCAAGACATACAGAATATAAAAAAAAGGAAACACAAATTTTCACTTTTCGAAACTAATTGCAACTATTGTAAAATACATTTTGTGTTTTTTTTTACAAAGAAGTGATTCCCAAAGATGTAGGGAAGTTCTCATGTTCAAAAGGTTTGTTTGCCAACTGGCATGCTAAAGTACAGTTAAGCCACACCTAGGTCAGGTCAGATTTGTTATTTAGGGGATGCAGCTTTAAATCTGTTCCTCTCCCAACAATTTTGCTAATTATTTCTAGCTTTTCTCAAGATTCAAAATCAGGATATTGTTTTGAATTTGTTTCAACCACACTCAAAATCTTGGTCTCACTGGTTCAAAACATTTATTTTGTGTCCTCGATCTCCTAGTTTCCTTTTCACCAAGTAAATGGCTACTACTTATTAAGCTGTAATTCCATTCACCTTACTGTTCAATCCTCAAATATCTCTACTCCACACATTCTCAAATTTAGGGTGTCACAGTAGGAGTCCTAAATATGCCACCTTTGCTTACATAAGAACATAAGAAATTGGAGCAGGAGTAGGCCATCTGGCCCCTCAAGCCTGCCCCGCCATTCAACAAGATCATGGCTGATCTGTCGTGGCTCAGTTCCACATTCCCGCCCTCTCCCCATAATTGTGATGTCAAATGTTCTAAGTCCCATTTCCTAATCTCTGTGATTATATTGATGGTCATGTTAATGCTGCTTCCTATTATTGTGCAGAAGTTCATGATTGTAGCCTAGGTTTTGCTGGATGGAGGCACCTTGCAGCATGCCCCATTAGATTTCTGTGTTTCGTTTCTCAGTAATTTTGTTCAAAGTTGCTGGAAGTGCAAACTGAAAGGTGGAGTGACGTCAACAGGGAATCTAAATCTGGACTTTTAGTGAGCAATGAGAGGAACAGATTATTTTCTTCACCAGTGATATTTAAGGATAGAGAAATAAGACAATAGAAATGACTGAGGAAGGTGAATTACAGTGTGAGAATTTAGTGTTGAATCAGGTAGAGAAAAAGAAATAATGAGGATGAAAGAAGTAATGGATTAAGGGAAAGACAGAAAGGAAAAGAAAAACATTTTCAAAATCTTAAAAAATGTCTTAAAAAACATCTCCAAAGGTTTACAACCTGAAAGAATGAGTGTCCACATTATTAATTGCTCACATCATGAGCAAGACTATGGGTAGGATTTTCTGGCTGCACTCATCCCAAAACTGGAAAATCCTGCCCGAGGTCAATGGATCTTTGCTTGAGTCTAGAGCCAGAGGACACAGTCTCCGGATACGGGCTGACATTTGGAAAAATTTTTTCATTCAATGCGTAGCGAACCTGTGGAATACTCTACCACAGAGGGTTGTGGAGGCCAAGTCACTGAATATATTCAGAAAAGTGTTTTTTTTTATATATGTTAATGGAATCAAAGGGTAAGGGGAGAAAGCAGGGATATGGCATGAGGTAGTGAATCTGCTATAATCAAACTAAATGGCAGAGCAGATTTCAAGGGTTGAATGGCCTCCTCTCACTCCTAGTTTGTGTTTTCATTCTGATTTGTCACATACAGTATAATTGGTGGATATTAATTTCAATTAGAACTAATACAATATAATTAAAAACCTAAGAAGCACAACATTTGTAAATTGCCAGCAATAAGTAACAAAAACATCTATAAACATAATTGGATATAAATAAAATGTTGAGTTTAAACAAAGCCTTGTTTACTGGCCAGATAAATTAAATCAATTGAAGTTTTTTTAAATACAATTTTCAATATCAGCACATAATTATAACCCTGCTTAAAATAAATTGAGTCTTCAGTTTGATTCAATATCACAACAAGATTTTTAGTACTTTTACAACAACCTGCTTAAAAGCCTTTGGTGCTGATACTAAAGGTTTCAATAAACCAGTACTACTGAATGTTCCCAAGTGATACGAAAAATGACTTGCTTTCCAAAGACAGTCTGCATTGGCTCACACATATACGTAGTCAAAGCAAATGGGGCATACAAATTTGAACGTTCCCATCACAAAACATCCCTTTCATAGAGTCATACTGCATGGAAACAGGCTCTTTGGCCCAACTTGTCCATGCTGCCTTTTGTTTAAAAAAAAGCGAGTCCCAACTGCCCACATTTGGCCCACATCCCTCGATAACCATCTTTCAGTAACAAGTATGCCAGATATTCATAAAATACAAACCACTGGTCACGCATTTGACAAGGAATCCCTGAGATTTACACTGATGCATCTGTTCAAAATTTAAATTAGAAAAGTAACCCAAGTTAAAGAATTTATTTCTGATTTCTTTACCAGCAAAACTCTATAAAAATGAAAAGAATTTCTAGGGTTGAAAGACATCTTGCACTCTTCCGTCATGTACATCATTGGCTTTTTTTTTTAAGGACTTCATGGAAATCTACCACATGCAATGAATATTTACTTGCTTACTCACATACCAGAGCCTGGGTTTCCAAAAGCTGTCCCATGTGAGACATTAGTTTAACTGTGTTTGCTCCATTTTCAATGGGCTGTGTTCTCCTCTCATCGTACAATGTGCATATCCTATTCCAGACAAATCGGGTATGTGCTTTGCTGAAAATAACTTTTTCTATCTGCGATCATGGTCTTCAGCTCCTGTTCCATCTGCACTTGGACTCTGATTTTCATTCTCACTCAGATCTTTGCATCACGGTTGGTTGGAAGAGTGCTTGGTACCAAACTTCAGAATAATATTTTGCAACTTTGGTATTGCCACACATCAGCCTGCAAACTTAGCAACTTCAGACCTTAGCTGTTGCGTCAATTTTCCTGCCGGTCAGATTCTCCCAATCAAGTTCCACTACACATTTCAATTTTAGAAAGACTTTACTAAGCTATTTCTCCCTTATAACTATTTAAGCCAGATTTGCACAAGATTTGTTAATCATCCAATATTTTTCATCTCTTTTCAGAGATTTGTTCATAGATTATAAGGCTAAGCAAATTGAACTAATAAAATCTACATTAAACATCTGTCGCTTTCTCTCCCACATCTTGAGGTCATTGCTGATGAATGATCCCTCCTGAAATAATAACCTGCTTTTCTCTCTTCACAAGTTGAGGTGCCTGCTGCATTTTGACATCATCTATTTTAGTTTAAGATTTTTCAGTATTCCAGCCTCCATTTTCAATCAGTATTATGCTATAAAGAGTACACAAAAAAATTCTCACCCAAGTATCACACATTTATTTATTTGTCACAAGTAGGCTTATATTCACAAAGCAATGAAGTTACTGTGAAAATCCCGTGGTTGCCACATTCCACCGCCTGTTTTGGTACACTGAGGGAGAATTTAGCATGGCCAGTTCACCTAACCCACATATCTTTGGACTCTGGGAGGAAATTGGAGCTCCAGGTGGAAACTCACGCAGACACAGGGGAGAATGTGCAAACTCCAAACAGTGATCCAAGCCAGGAATTGAGCCTTGTCCCTGGCGCTAAGACACAGCAGTGCTAACCACTGTGCCACTCTAATCATATTCCCTATCATAATTTTAAATCTAAAATAAATTCAAGTTTGAAATGTTGAACTTTGTTTCTACTCATGCCTTCCCCTGCATTTGGGGATGGGAACATATTTCACAAAACTTTTAAAAATTACTTTCACTGCTGAATTTTGTGCTCATGGAGGTGAGACTGATTTTTGGCATTCACTACAAGAGGATACACTTCAGGCTAGGTATGGCAGTTCATTGGAGAGCTGCCTCTTTTCGTAGCTTCAAACTAGCAATTCCAACCAAATTAAGTAACTATGGGTGGGATTTTCCAGTTACGCTTGCCCCAAAACCCAAAAATCCCGCCTGAGGTCAACAGATTTTTCCACAATTTCCATGGCAGGTGGAATGGAAAAATTCACCCCCATACTTTTTTTTTAAAAAATTGAGCGTAACAATCAGCCTGCAATCTCTAAAAAGAGATTGCTAATTTAAGACTTTACTGATTTAGGAGTTAATGCAGTGGATAATCTCAAGTTCCTCAATTCATTTTACACAGTAGCCTGCCAGAGAAATTATTTATCTTAGAGATGAAATGCCAATGTTTAGCCCATTGAGCTCCATCCACCAAGACGGCAAAGATTTGGTTTTCACTGGCTGAAAGTGTTCTAAAGGTTGTTCTTCCATTCAAAAATACACACTTTAGAAATGACCTAATTAATCTTTGGTAAGTTTTGTAAAACATAGGGCTTCAGAAGAGTATGTCTGTCAGCTTTGCACATATTAATATTTCTGTATCATAAGGGCAAATAGAAATGGTAAATCGAGCTGTAATCACTGGGTATTGGGGGCAAACTCTTCGCTGGTTGGAACTGTACCTAACATATTGGAAGCTGGCTATGGTGGGTCAGTCATGTCAGCTCCAGGATACCTCTGTAGGAGTCCCTCAGGATGGTTTCCTAGACCCAACCATCTTCAACTGCTTCATCAATGACCTTCTCTCCGTCAGAAGTAGAGGTGTTAGCTAACGATTGCACAATGTTCAGCATCATTCGCGACGACTCACATTTAAGCAGTCCATGTTCAAATGCAATAAGATCTGGACAATATCCAGGCTTCGGCTGACAAGTGGCAAAACATTCACACACAAATGCCATACAATGATCATCATTAAAAAGAGACACTCTAACCACTGCCCCTTGACATCCAATGGTGTTACTATCACTGAATTCCCCCACTGCCAATATCCTTGGGGTTACCACTGACCAGAAAGTCAACAGGACTTGGCATAGGCACAATGGCTACAAGAGCATGTCAGAGGTTAGGAATACTGTGGCAAGTAACTCGCCTCCTAGCCCTCCAAAGTCTGTCCACCATCCATATGGCACAAGACAGGAATGTGATGGCACAAGTTAGGAATGTGATGGCATAATCCCCACTTACCTGGATGGATGCACCTCCAACACCACTCAAGAAGCTTGACATCATCCAGGATAAAACAACCCACTTGATTGATACATCAACTCCCTCCAAAGCTCAGTATTAGCAGTGTGTACTATCCACATGATGCACTGCAGAAATTCATTAAAGATCCTTAACCCCTTCCAAGCCCACAGCCACTTCCACCTAGAAGGACAATGGCTGCAGATACATGGGAACACCATCACCTGCAAGTTCCCCACCAAGCCACTCACCACCCTGACTTGAAAATATATCATCTTTCCTTTGTAGTCACTGAGTCAAAATCCTGGAATTCCCTCCTTAATGCACTGTGGGTCAACCCACTGCACATGGACTGCAGAGATTCAAGGCAGCAGCTCACCACCACCTTCTCAAGGGCAACTATTGATGGGCAATAAATGCTGGCCAGCCAGCAATGCCCATGTCCCATGAATGAATAAATAAAAAAAACCTTAAGCTTGGATTAGTATTTGTCTGAAATTCACTGCAAAATAAAATCAAATGTAAACATATTCTAAAACAAATGCAAGAGAACAGAACAAGGAAAAATAGAACTTACGGTTCTTCCCATGGACAAGGTGGGAGTGCTCGAATATGCCATTGTGCCTCACAATCCAAATCTATACTCATTTTTAACTTTATTTACCCATATCTCTTTAATGAGATTCTACCATATATGAGTGTTCAAGTCAAAGACAGTAGATGCCTCAAGACATAGCAAATGATTTTATATTCGCTTCTCTCAAAGTGTTCCAACTGGGCATTTTTAACTTGTAGTCACTCCTTCCACAGGATTCCACTGCGGATTGTGATTATGTCTCAATAACAAGATGAGAGGTGATATCATTTTCAGTTTACATATGTAATAGGCCATCATGTTAATGTTAGGCACAATTAGTGTAATTCAAAAATTGAGGGCTCAACCAGTTCACGAGTGGTGGACACCCTAGTGTAGTCAAAGGGTGCACTGCCTATTACTCATATCACTTGGTTATGAAATGACTACTTTTAATTCTGCACCAAACAGATCTGTCTGTATTGAGTCACTCCTATCTGTTTATATGGCCTTGATCATTTTTCAGTGACTATTGATCAGTTTTCCTGTTGACTACTGTGTCATTGGAATTAAACTTATCAATTTAGTAGAGACTAGCCATTAAATAATTTAATACAATTGTGAAGCAAAAACAATGGTTTACGTTAAAACAGGAACTTACCTCAAATATTCCTACTAATCTTCCTAACGTCCCTTTGACTCCAGCCTGCAAAGTAAATAAACGTATTACACATTTCTGAAGATGCACGACTACTTATTTTAGAATAGACTTCAAAACCAATTTTTCTCTACGCAGTCGTATAAAGGCATCCCTGCCACATTGTTGGAACTATAATTTGTACAGTATAAATTATAACTGGAACTTAAATTCTATTTTTGCCTCTACATAGTTAGCATTACATTTATCTAAATTCATTGATGTTGTTGACAAACAGCCAAAGCAATTGTGACCAGAAAACATCAGGTTCTTTTTCTTAACCACAGAGACTCAATGAGAGAGCATAACTCAAACTTATTCTGGGTTTGAGAGTTCTTACTTCTTGAAGTTGAAGATGAGAACTCAAGCAGTGTGGCAGGCAGTCAGTAGCTCAAGCTTCACTCGATTAAACTGGCATTACGTCTTATAGAATCAAAGAAACTGATGGCACAGTAAGAGCCCATTTAGCCCATCAAGTCCATGCTCGCCAAAGACAACCTATTTAGCCTGATCCCATTTTCCAGCTTCAGGTTTGCAGCCTTGTAGGTAACTGCACTTCATGTTTCTCAAGTACTTTTGTCATATTCATAACATATTTCATTGTATATTAAAGAAATAAATACCTAGTGCACAATTTTACAGCAGACTCCAAAAATCCACAATTCATCCATAATAAGCCTGATTATAATTCAATAGAAATAAAAAACACACCCTGAAAAGCAACCAAAAGCCAAATTTTCTTGCAATTCAGTCTCTCAATGTGAACATTATTTATACATCACTGAGCCAATATTCTAAAGTTTGCGCAGGAGTGTGGATATGGCATTAAGGGGACAGAAGTGGTGGGCAAAAGTCAGCCTGCAATTATTCCCACTTGAGGTTTTGATGAGTGCACACTCTATAGGCAAGCAAAAGTCAAGGTGACTCCATGCAAAATATGTTAGATGGCTCTATAGGGAATTGAGTTTGAGCAAGACTCAGCCTACAGCACAGTGGAATAAACTATTTCTGTGCTATGTAATCACACATATTATCCACAAAGTGGACACATCAGAACTTCTGGGATCTAGTCAGCTGAAATATATGCTAGTTAAAGGAGATCACAATTTGAACTGCTGGTGAAGTATTTTAATTTGCTTTGTATTTACAATTATATGTTCCTGTATGCATAATTAAGTCATCTTTAACTTTTTTCTTTTTTTGTCTAATATTCTCCTTATTGTAAGAAGTCTCAACTCCAGGTTAAAGTCCAACAGGTTTATTTGGAATCATGAGCTTTCGGAGCGCTGCTCCTTCATCAGGTGAGTGGAATGAAATCCATATAGACCACATCAACTGCATTACTCTCGTCTCCACACCTGGTCAACTCCTCAAAAATTCCAATCAAATTTATTAGGCATGATCTCCCTCTGAAAAAGCTATGCTGACTATCCCTGATCAAACCTTGCCTCGCCAAGCGGAGATGGATTCTCTCCTTCAGCATTTTCTCCAATAATTTCCCCGAGCACTGATGTGAGACTTACTGGTCCATCACTCCCTGCCTCATCTTTACAATTCTTCTTAGACAGCAGAACCACATCAGCTGTTTTCCAGTCCTCTGGCACCTCCTCCATGATGTAGAGATGCTAGTGTTAGACTAGGGTAAACGCAGTAAGAAGTCTCACAACACTAGGTTTATGTCCAACCAGTTTATTTGATAGTAATCCCACAAGCTTTCAGAAACAATCAAATAAACTGGTTGGACTTCAACCTGGTGTTGTGAGACTTCTTACTATGTTTACCTCCTCCATGGCCAGAGAGGAATTTAAAAATTTGGGCCAGAGCCCATACAAATTTCATCCCTTGCCTCCCATGGCAACCTGTGAAACAATTAATACAGACCTGGAGATCTGTCCACTTTTAAGGCTGCCAGCACCTCCAACATCTCGTCATTTCCCACATCAATTCCCTCAAGAATCTGAGTGTCTGAGTTCTGTATCTTCATCTTTGTTCTCTTGGATGAAGACTGATGTGAAGTATTTGTTTAACATTCTACCAATGTCCTCTGGCTCCACCTATAGATTGCCCCCTTAGTCCCTAATGGGCACCACTTTTTCCCTGGTTATCCTCTTCCATTATCTTGGGAATTATCTTACTTTTACCATTCAGAGCTTTCTCATAGCTCCTCTTTGTTCTCCTAATTGCCTTAAGCTCCACCCTGCGTGTTTTGTACTCCACTAATTTGCTCCCCCTGTACCTGCTAAAAGCCTCTTTTCCTCATCATTACCTGAATATCTCTGGCCATCCATGGTTCTGTAGGACTGTAAGTCCTTCCCGCCACTTTAGACGGAACATGTTAGGCTTGTACCCTTCCCATTTCCTTTTTGAACAACCCCATTGTTCTTCTGTAGATTTTTCTACAAATAGCTACTCCCTATTAATTTATAAAATTTTAAAAAACTGGATAAAGGCTTTAAAATGGCTGAAGTCATAACCTGCTGTGACTCACACGAAAGGAAGTTCCTAGCATTCAGAACAAGCATTCATCTCAAAAAATGTGTTAATGCCCCCATATCTGCAGGAATCAAACCCCAAGAAATTGTGCAAAGGCTATTTACATTTCTATGGCCAGGGACTGAACAACGGAGGCATCAGTCTCCAAGGGCAAGAGACTGAAAACCCTCTGTTCAACTTATTAATGGTTGAAACAGTAAGTATCTCATCAAGCCAGACAAGGAACATGCCTCCTTGGCTTAAGCCAAGGTGGGTTGCCTTGTGGAGCTGAAAATCTCACACTGCCATCTTTCACTAACCAAACTGCAGCAGAACCAGAGCTCTGTCCAGGTTTAAATTGCCTGGTCCCCATCTACACCATTTTCTGCTGCAACTTCTTTATCAGCACCTACCAGATGATTCATCATTACAGGTCCATCTCATTGTGGAAGTCATTTCTACTGGAAAAGTGAATTATCAAACAGACACCAAAAGAAAACACCACTGGACTTTGAATCGGAATGAGCTCATAACAATTTTCTCTGTAGACTTTGCCTCGTCATTCTTCTTTCTTCTATCCCTCCATTACTATATGAATGCAAAAGGGGGGGCTATTGCAAACCCTCTTTCCATATTTTGTGTGCAAAATAAACTAACCCACTGATTTTACCCTATCTCGAGTTTGCTGTGGGGTTATTAGAAATTAGATCAGACTAAATAGTCAGAATGGGGGAAATAAAAATCAAAACCTGTTTACAGACGGGTGGAGAGGGGGGAAATCAGAGCTGTTTAATTTAACGGCCCTCCCCAGCCGTTGTAACTAAATCCATAGCAGTGGGGAACTGGAAATCCAAGCTGACTGACTGCTTCTCCACCAAAGCTGTAAAGTGTACTGCTCTGACATACTACATAAATGTGAAAGGGCAATAATTGTGCAATACTTGTGTATAATGCTTGAAGTAGCCACAAATCCCACCTTAGGTTTGGGTCATACATGTTGGGTTCTGCACAAAATGTGCGCAAACAGAGGAACATAATCTAATCTTCCTGCAAATAGGAAACTTGTTTCTTAATTTTCAATCAAATACAAGAGGTCTTCCCCAGTGACTCAGCAAATTGTTTACAATTATGCTTGTACTGGCACCAACAGGGCCACCACCATCCTTGGTGAAACCCCCTGTAAAAAGGTCCAATTCAACATTAGACAGACTGTTCACAGGTTACAATTGTTACAAACAGGCACACTGTTTACAATTAGTCCATTTTCTGTCCCATAGCCTCTCCTTTACCAGCGAGTTGCAGAAGCTGCTGTTCCACTGGATTTTAAGCTTCCCAGCCAAGTCTGGTAAAGACCAAGTTATTCACATACTATCATCCTATTCAAACAAGAGAGCAGTGTCCTCCAGAACAAAATTAAGTTTGATCTCAAGTCACCTGTGCAAGCATGATTACAGGTGAGACCAACTCATCTCAAATTTTGCCATTCAACAAAATCATGCCAATTGTTCTGAAATAAAAGTGATCTTATAGGGTCCTTCATATGACTGCAAAGGAGACCACGTCATGCTAGGCAAAATGTATATTTTTTGCTTTTCTATCTATAATTTTTGCATACCAGTCACCTTGTTATTACAGCTCAAGAAAGACATTTTCCATTAAATTCTCCAATCTCCATTCTGGAGTTGACATTGACTTCTAACTTACTAGTCCAAACAGAAAGCAAATGTTCTCATTCCCATCTAAGCTGCTACTCTCATTTGCGAAAATGTTCTCTCCGTTTTCAATTTTCACCATCATCCTTTGATGTACAGTGGTTAGCATTGCTGCCTCACAGTGCCAAGGACCCTGGCTCATTTCCCGGACTAGGCAACTGTGCAGAGTTTGCACTAGCTTCCCATGTCTGCATGGGTTTCCTCCAGGTACTCTGGTTTCATCCCACAGTCCAAAAGACATACTGGTTAGATGCATTGGCTATGCTAAATTCTCCCTCAACATATCCAGACAAGTGCCAGACTGTGGCGATCAGAAGACTTTCACAATATCTTCATTACAGTCTTAACATAAGCTGACTTGTGACACCAATAAATAAAACTTTAAGCTTTTCCAATTTGATACTTTTGATGGGAGAAAGAATGGCCAAAAAGAATTAGCAATGTTAAAAATTCTACTATGAAAAAGTGAAAATATAAATACATTTATACAGGTATATTAGCTTAAGAGATTACAGCACTCCATTCTTTCCAGCAGTTCTGCCATTTGCGTATATCCTGTCCAGTTTTCTTGGCAACAGGTTTGCATCACTAGTGTGCGCTAAGATGAGGGGCGTAATTCAATACAGAAAATTTTAAAAACATTAAGATTTTAAGTGATACAAGGGCACATGAAGGTTTAGCTTCATTTTGCTTAGCAACTTGCAGGTGGTAAGATGTCATGTTCAGTGTTAAAAGTAAAATGCTTCATTGTAGTACCCGATTGCAGGCACTGGGTGGCATGCAATAACTGACTATAGGTTTTAACAGCTGAGCGATTTAAAAAATATTATTCTGAACCCAAGATGGAAATTCAACAGTCATTCTGCAGGCCAAAGTTGGTAAGAGAATACAGAAAACAATGATTAAATGATGCCAAGTTGGAGTTTTTAAAAGTCCTAATGGTTGTAGCAGGAAGGGAAGGAGGCTTGAATTCAAAGTCCTGCCCCCAAGCCCGGCACCCACCATTTTCTGTGGGGATGTTGTACTTTGCACATCCATGGTTCATTGAGGCAGACCAGATGTTTGCTAGTGGGTTCTCCAAAATGACTTGTGGGCTTCAGGTGAAGTTCAAAAGCTGTCAGAATGAAAGGATACTCTTTTCCTTAGGACCAGGCAAACCTTCAGGAGAAGTCAGATGCCCTTTGGGACTGTTAAGCTTAGGACACGTCATTTAGTAATTTAGTGGCATTTAATATGGAGTAAATGCATATGGGTGCTTAAAAAAATAAATGCTTTTGTTGGGGAAAATTAACAGATAATACCACAATTCAAGACCACATCAAACAGGAAATAACTGCTGCTTCATGCAGATCACTAAATAGCATGGTTCACATTCCACATATTATACTGCATTAGGTGCCGAGTGTGTAATCAGTAGTCACTTGAGACCATAACATAACAGTACATCCTGGACCCAGCACAAATAAAAATTTGGAATGTTATAAATCTGACTGAGGCTTATAAACCACCTCCCAAGAGTGCTGCTCTCCACCTCACCCAAGACCCAGCTCCCACAAGCTTAACATGAGGATTTTGTGTGACCATGCAGGCATCATTGATGTAAAAAGCAGCACTGCAATGTGAATGCAGGGCATTAATTGGAGATCTATGTTACTGCAAAATGACATTGTATGGAACAAGGTTAAATGAGGGCTTCCTATAAAATGATTATGTTGTGCAATGATGGGAATTCTCTGTTGTTTGCAAGGCTCCCATTTAAATTGAGTTGAGTTTTGGCAGTTGTCTTATAGACACAGAACTGCGACAAAAAGCTGACAAAGTGGTCTCCTGGGAGAGATCATAAGGATGGGTGATGTGGAAAGAAGAGAACGAAAAGCAGGGAAGTTAAGTTCAACTTGTTTCGAACCAGGGTTAGGCTACACTGGGAACACTGTCAATCATTTGTGATCTCCATTTGGAAAAAGGAAACAGAGGCACTGGAGAAGGAGCAAAGATTCACAAGAATAATCCCAGAACTGAGAGCATTTAACCCTCAGGAAAAGCTGGGGCTGCTTTTCTCTAGAAGGGTGACCTGTTGGAAGTCTTTAAGATTATGAAGAGGCTCAATAATCAAAGATGTGCTATTAGGCTGATTGGAAGTAATAAATTGTCCCTAAATTAGTTTCCCTCAACGTAGAATGTCATAAAACAATAGATAAGGGTCATGGGTGGAGGGAGGGACTGGTAATGTTAAAATGGCGGCGCGGGCTCGTTGGGCTGAAGGGCCTGTTTCCCGGGCTGTTGTTGTTTTTTTTGTTCTTCTTTTAAACTTACACAGTCCAGACAAGTTTGAGGGTGAACCAGAATATTGTTGGATGTTTCCTCTGCTTTTGTGCATACTGATTCCAGCTTGAAAATTCTCAATTTTGAGACAGAGTGCCAAAATAATAAAATTCGTAAAAAAAAATGAAGTATTTTGCATTTCCTAGGATTGCCAACAAGATTGTTTTGAGCTTTTTCGCCTCTTCCTCATCCAAACTGAGGTTAGTTGTCATGTGGGAGTTCAACCAGCATTTCACTAATGCTTTTTTTTCAAAAAAACCACCGCAATCATTTTTCATTCCAGTCTTCTTCCGGATTTGATCTCAAATATCTGGTTACTAACTCTTTAGAGCACAAATTACTAAATTTATCATGCTGAGAATCTCAAGATTCACAAAATGGAATGATTAATTTGATGCCCAGAACAGAGAAGGTTAAATTCAACTATTCTGGAGCTTTCAATACAAAATGGGATCTCTACCAAGCAGCTGGCCATGAGGCAAGCTTCAACGGCAGGATTTATAGAAATCGTAGAATCATAGAAACCATACAGTGTGGAGGAAGGCCATCTGGCCCAACAACAATCCTGCCTAGGCCCTATCTCTGTAGTCCCATATATTTACCCTATTAATCCCTCTAACCTATGCATCCTGGTACACTAAGGGGCAATTTAGCACGACCAACGCACCTAAACAACACATCTTTGATGGACAACTTTCTCAAAGGATACAAACACCACAATAAAACAGTAAAACACTCCTAAAATGTGCAGGTTAGGTTGATTGGCCATGCCAAATTGCTCCTTAGTGTTAAGGGGATGTCAGGGGGATTGGCAAGGTAAATATGTGGGATCACAGGGATAGCCTAGGGTGGAATTGTTGTCGGTGTAGGCTCAATGGGCCAAATAGTCGCCTTTTTCTGGAGATTCTACGATTCGGGAAATATTCCTTTTTGCTACACTTATTCAGAAACAAATCAAAGGAAACATGCGTAAGCACACTTTCACATCACTGATTTGAATAGTATCAGAAAAAATCATTTCAAATGTTGACAGAAAGAATTCCCAATGTTAACTCTCCATTTAAAGGTAAATCATCACCAAATCACTGGAAACAAAGATATTGAGCTTAGATGGCATCTTATTGCTCAGAAATATTGCAAAGCCTGCAACCTAAGTAACTTAACGTACAGCAAGTCACTTGTGTAGGCGACACTTTGGCCAAATTGCAGACAAATGGCAACTCGCTTATAACAAAAAAGTCAATTTTACAATCAAGAATGAATGCCAGATTGACACAACATTCCACCAATACCCATGCGTTCATCTCGTAACAACTCATCTCCAATCTTGCCTTAGCACACCTGCTGTTGAAAGCAATATCTATGCTTTTGATGATGTCAGACTTGATAAGTCCAGTGATCTCCTCACTGGCCTCTGATCTTTCATCCTCATCCACAACTGCCCCAAACATCCTAATTTGCACCAAATCCTGCTTGCTCATCACCCAATTGCTCACTGACCTTCATTTGGCTTTTGGTCTGGCAACACCTCAGTTTTAAAGTTACAATTCTTGTTTTCAAATCCTTTCATGGCCTCCCCGTCCCTGTAACTTCCTTCAGCCTTACAATTCTCCAAAATATATGCACTCATCCAATTCTGATCTCTTGGGTATCTTTGATTACATTCAATTCACAATTGGCTGCTATCTAAAAACAAATACATGTTGTAGCAGTCACCTTTCTCAACTAAATACAATCTAGAGTCATGTAGATCAGCTTATGTGATTCAAGCTCATTCCATGCCACAGATCACAGCAACGTGGCTGAGCAAAGACTGTGCTAACATGATTTTACCAAAAAAATTGGTTTTGAAGATCCAAGCCAACATTCTGCATCATTCTAAAAGGTTTACACAGAAAGTGAACAACATATCATTTTGCACTTTTTTTAAAAAAGGATCTCAAGTATTCAACTGATTCAACAGTTGAACTGCTGAAATATGCAACGATTTATGGAAAATGTGCATCTTGCCCACTGATTCCAATATAGTTCTTCAGTCATGTGCTACTAGTAACTATCCTTCAAATGTGGCACTCATCTGTTCTCAATTATCTCCAGCTGTACTTCATTATGCTTACTCCAGTCACAGTAACATGAAAAATGGTAGTTGAGAAAATGAAAATGTTCTTGCATAAACTTATGTTGCAATTAATTATGTAACAATCTAGATTAGCAACTGTAGAAGAACAGCCGAGAGAAAGAGAGAGAGAGATAGAGATAGTGTGTGTGTGTGTGTGTGTGTGTGTGTGTGTGTGTGTGTGTGTGTGTGTGTGTGTATATTGGGGGCGGGGGGGGGGGGGGGGGGGGGGATTTATGTTCATTTGGTTGCCCGTCAGCTGAAGATTTACAAATGCTTCATGACCCCAGATAGCAATGTGAATCTATTTTCTAGATGCGATAAAGGAAGATCTGCAACTGAAGCTGCACAGGAAACTGAAAATGGTACTTAGTACACGTAACATAAATTTGTGTTTATGAAGTTTGAAGGCAAATAAAACAGCAAACAAGAGAATATAATGACCTGAACTTTTGCAGAGTGGTAGAGCCAGACTGCCACCGCGCTACTGTTTTTTATCTTAAAAAAATTTCAGATCTTTTCATGTCCAATCTTCCAATCCAGGCTGGGGAATGACTGTGCAGGGCACCACACTGTTCTGTCCAGGACACCAGCGCCAGATGCAAGGAGGCTATGTCCCTTTTATTTACAACAGCGGCAGCCATAAATCAATGCGAACGCCAGCCACTTTCAAGCTAGGAAGAAAGTAATTCTTCTAATTTTTTTCTGGGTAACCACTGATATAGCACAATCAGAACCATCCAAAGTTTGATTTAGAAGTTGCAATTTCAGATGGTTCCAGTGCAGGATAACTTCCCATCAATTCCCTTGCCAACCTTCCAGTGCATCTTTGGGGCACACCCCCCAGTTACAATGCCCTGGAGCTCAGAAGTTACCTATCAATATCTGGAAGTGGAGATTCCATTCCAGTAAGTTACTTTGCACAAGTTCAAAATTAAAAATTTCAATTTACTCCAAAACTGTGGAACAACTTGGTGCTGCTGTCACTCTGTCCCAAGACAGGCAGAATTAGGGATTACAATTCTCACCATTTATAGCTGGCACATTCGTGTGATTTGCCCATTAGATGGTGGACAATATAAGGTAATAGTGATATACACATAAGCCAATGTTACAGATCAAGACAATGAGATGAAAGTTAACAAGAATCATAATTTGTCACTACTTGAAATAAACTGTAACTTGGAAATTCACAGGAGACTTCACAGGCAAGCCACTTAAATGTGGACATTTTAAGAATTATCAAGTACCTCAAGTATGGCTAACCTAAAGATAAAGTTCAAGCCAGTCTATGAAAACTGTTTCCAGTTCTCACTTCAACATCACGTATTTTATTCTCATGCATTTTTGATTTTAGAACATAGATCATAGAACATTACAGCGCAGAACAGGCCCTTCGGCCCACGATGTTGCGCCGACCAATTAAAAAAGCAATGACCCTCTAACCTAAACCAATCCCTTTCCATCCATAAACCTATCCACGGATCTCTTAAACGCCCCCAAACTAGGCGCATCTACAACTGCAGCAGGCAGGGCATTCCAATCCCTCACCACCCTCTGGGTAAAGAACCTACCTCTGACATCAGTCCTATAACTACCACCCCTTAATTTAAAGCTATGCATTTTGCTGATGAACTTCTCAATTTTTCTCTTGTGCAATATTTTGGAAATCGATAACACCTTGAATAACTAAAAACTCAGAGCACAAGTTCTGGGGCAGGGTGGAAATTCAACAGGGTTCTCCCATTTGTCTGAAAGAGGTATACCAACAGTATAAATGGAAAAATGCATGTAGGAATTTGTCTCCACTAACCTGGTTGGCACTTCAAGCATTCCTTAATCTTGTTTCAACTTAAAGCCAAGCTCAGGAACACAGAACATACGTGCAACGTTATAATTAAGCTGCCAATGACTTGGAAAGATTTCTCAGGTTGTTTAAATAGCAGGGAATACAGGGATGTAGACTGTGTAGAGGCAAAAGGTCTTTAGTTTAGAAAGGCGTCACTAAGCGCAGATTTAGTGGGCCAAAGGGCCTGTTCCTATGCTGTTCTGTTCTTATCATGGACTAACATTTTGGTGCAGTACAAAAACGTACTTAATTCTCTAATAGACATATCATGAAAAAGTTTCCTGAACATATAATAATTACATGAACCTGAGTTATATGATAGCATTTTGCTATTCAAATTCACAGCTCAAATCAATTCCTGGTTTGACAAACACTAAATACTTACGTAAACAAAATAAAGAAAGCAATCCTAAAATTCTAATGCTAAGCTTCCATTATCTGGGCGGAATCGAGGGTTGGCATGGCTGCATCAAATCTTCCAACTCTTTTTTGCACACACAATTTCCACTGTACCCCCCATGCAGATAGAAATCACAAGGCTGGGAGAATGGCATAACCTGCTGGAATTTTCATCAATCCTCTGTAAACCCTAACACGTAGCATGGCCATATACCATCATGTCAAGATTAGATCTCAACGCAAATGGGACACAGAGTATGCAAGAGGTTTGTTATCCAATATGTGCCTTTGGAAAAGCAGGCAGTTTCAACTGGGATAACTTAAGCTTGGGGACATCTTCAGTTGACCTACAGTGGCAGCTTCTGTAAAGTTGTGGCAAAACTCCACTACCATATTGCCCCACCCCCATAGCAGTAAATTCAAATGCTGCAAACACTGACTTAAGTTTGAATTGGGGTCCTCCAAACAGGTGGTCAAAACTCCTGCTTTATGAAGGATCCAGAATGTACTGTTGAAAAGAGACACGCTATATTAAGGTTTGACTTTCACTCATCAAGATAGCTCGTACACATTTTCCAACAGCAGCCGGGAACAATTTATACTGCAAGAAAAGAAAGTGCTGACTGGTTGGTAACTGGACTCTGATTGGTGAGTGCATTATCATGCAGCATTGAACAGTAAACTGCTCGTCTTGGTTCAAATTCAAATCAGGCAGGTTGACCGATTGGTGAGGAATGACTGTTTCCTATGCTTGTCACAATATTGTGGAATGGTGGGAATGTCCACTCCAGTTATGGCAATCTTTAAGACAGAAAAAATACTGAAACTGCTGCAACGTTTAATAAGGTTTAAACCATCAATTTTCTGCAACTAACATTAATTACATTAAGTTAGGACAATTTTGGTGAAAATGAGTTTCATGACCATGATCGAGAATTCAAGTTAAAATGTCAACCTTGTCTCAAAGGAGATATCATTACCTTGGAATACGTTCAGGATCTCAAGACCACTGCAGAGGTTGAAACGCATAATCTAGACTGATATTTCACTGCAGCGAGGAACTGCTGTATTGTTAAAGATGTTGCCTCTTATGCAGCACCAAACTATCCAAAACTCTGTATGATGAGCAGTGAGCTTTCACCTTGTCTTGGCCAACATTTCTCTTTTGACCAACAATCAAAAACAAATGATCTTGTCATTTAAATCATTAATCTTTGTGGGACATTGCTATGAACAAATTGGTGACTATATCCCTCTATGTTGCAACAGTGAACGCACTTCAAAATACTTCATTGGCTTTGCTGCACTTTAGAATGCTTCAAAGGCACCAAATACAATTTGATTGGATTTATTATTGTCATATTAACAGTGAAAAGTATTGTTTCTTGCAGGCTATACTGACAAAGCATACTGTTCATGGAGAAGGAAACGAGAGTGTGCAGAATGTAGTGTTATAGTCATAGCCGGAGGGTAGAGAAAGATCAACTTAATGCACGGTACATCCATTCAAAAGTCTGACAGCAGCAGGGAAGAAGCTGTTTGAGTACATGACTTCAGACTTTTATATCTTTTTCCCAACAGAAGAAGCTGGAAGAGAGAATGTCCGAGATGCGTGGGGCCCTTAGTTATGCTCGCTGATTTGCTGAGGCAGTTTGAAGTGTAGACAGAGTCAGAGTCAATGGAGGGGAGGCTGGTTTGTGAGATGGATTGGGCTACATTCATGACCTTTTGTAGTTTCTTGGGTCTTGGGCAGAGCAGGAGCCATACCCAGCTGTGATACAACCAGACAGAATGCTTTCTATGATGCATCTGTAAAAGTTGGTGGGGGTCCAAGCTGACATGCCAAATTTCCTTAGTCTTCTGAGAAAGTAGAGGCATTGGTGGGCATTCTTAACTATAGTGTCAGCATGTGGGGACCAGGACGTGTTGTTGGTGATCTGGACACCTAAAAAAAAACCTCGAAGCTCTCAACCCTTTCTACTTCGTCCCCATTGATGTAGATAGGGGCGTGTTCTCCTTTATGCTTCCTGAAGTCAATGACAATCTCCTTCATTTTGTTGACATTGAGGGAGAGACGATTGTTGCTGCACCAGTTCACCAGATTCTCTATCTCATGACCCCACTACGGTGGAGTCGTCAGCGACTTGAAAATCGAATTGGAGGGGAATTTGGCCACACAGGTGTATAAGGAATAGGGAGCTGAGAATACAGCCTTGTGGGTCACCAATGTTGAGGATGATAGTGGAGGTGGTGTTGTTGCCGATCTTTACTGACTGTGGTCTGAGAGTTAGGAAGTTCAGGATCCAGTCACAAAGGGAGGTGCCAAGGCCCAGGCCATGGAGATTACAGATTAGTTTTGTGGGAATAATGGTGTTGAACGCTGAGCTGTAGTCAATAAATAGGAGTCTGACGTAGGTGACCTTGTTATCTAGGTAATCCATGGTTGAATGCAGGACCAGAGAGATGGCATCAGCTGTGGACTTATTGCCATGATAGACAAACTGCAGTGGATTCAGGTAATTCAGGAGGCTGGAACTGATTCGTGCCATAACTATCCTTTCGAAGCACTTCATAATGATGAATGTCAGAGCCACCGGCTGATAGTCAGTAAGGCATGCTGCTTGATTTTTCTTTGGTACCAGGATGATGGTCGTCTTCCTGAAGCAGATAGGACCTCAGATTGTTGTAAAGAGAGGTTGAAGAAGTCTGCGAATACTCCCGCAGCTGATCTGCACAGGATCTAAGTGCTCGCCTGGGTACCCCATTTTGGCCAGTTGCTTTCCATGGGGTGACCTTCAAGAAGGCTGCTCTGACACTTCATACAGGTTCATCCAGGACTTCCAGCATGGAGGGCATGCTCTAGCTGACCACTTGCTCAAAATGGGCGTAAAGACAAATAGTCTTTATGCACACACTTAACATTTCTTTGCTTTTGACCATCGAACACCAAGTTCATGGAATGTCACAAAAAGATCAATTGATGGCCATCATATTATAAATTTGTGCATAATTTTGCAATGTGTTCATGTTTATTCAGTGCTTCTTTGCACCATAAGCATTATGTTCATGGCTAACCAGGGCCCTGTGGGATCAGTGAACAAGTGCGCAAACACAACACAAAGCTTGTTTAGCATTACATGGAATAGATGTGGCAGATATAATTCTTTTAGTTTGTAAAATGGCCAATTATATTATAGTTGGCTCCAGAAGCACGGGACCGGCGATACAGTCTCAGTTACTGGCATATCATCTATCCTCTGATAGTCTACTTTGGTTGCCATACAGCAAAAGATATCCATCAAAAAGCTTTGGGTAGCATAATCGTTGTTTTTCATATTTTTTCTTGTATCTACATTTTTTCCCATCCAATTACAATATTGCCATATCAGTAGCTGTACAGAGCTCTGTGAACCCATCAGCCTTCCCTGTTTATAAAGCAGCTCTCTCTGATCCAGTATACAAGGGCAGTACTTAGAGCTTCAATTCACAAACATCTGATAGGCAGCAGAGGGTGGCCAAGGTCAAAAACCTCTTCTTACAATAACTCATTCTGTACGTTCATTATTCCATTGGCTTTACATTTGCAAAACATGTGCACAATTTCAGGGATCTTAAAAGATAAGTCGTACCAGGTCACCCCAATTAGATTATTGGCAAATAATTTTCTAGTAGGTGCTTGTGAATAGGTTAAATAATTGTAGAAAAACACAAACCAAACCATGAGTGCAAATTTTAAAGATTTGGAATACAGTATCTTAATTTTCTACATTTGCTGCAAGCAACATTCTTTTACACCAATGAATCACATGCGTTGCACTGACAATCAAGCTGCACATAATCTGAACTGGCCTAAACCAGTTTATGTTCTGGTATCTGCTTGGCTGCAGAGGCAAACTGCTGAGATATTTAGCCTCTTAAACACTGCTGTGCTTTTCATCATTTTGTTAACAACCAAAATTGAACGTACCTCAGAATCTCTCTCATAAACAAGCCCAAAAACAAATCTATTCATCCACATGGCTAAATTTTATTTTCTTGGCAGTGATTATCCTCAACTTTAGTGCCCTAGATTCTGTCAATGCTGCAAAAGGCCAATATTTTCAGAGGGTCAACTGGTAGGTGTCTATTAAGCATCCATTTTACACAAGAATTGGTGCAACAGTGAAAATCCTGTTACTTTAAAAACCCCAACTGCAAACCAAAGCCATCACATTTAAAATTCTGCTGCTGTCATCACTTGTCCTGAATTTGCAGCTGTCTCCTGGTCTCAAAAGTTCCAAAGTCGCTGCCTTCTAAATACACCACGCCCCCCCCCCAACAAAATTTCCTTTTTCGTTAAAGCAATCAAACACTTTTCCCCATCAACAGTTTAACTGCAACAGTGAAGTTTATTGAAAATGATCCATTAACTGGAAAAATTTTAAAGCACCTATTGTTTAATTAGGAATCATTCTCACACTTATCTTCCCCCACCCCCATTATCTCTATTTTATCAAAATGCTATCAGGACTGCTGATTCTCTGATCTTATTAATGTTCCCTTCCCACTCTTAAGTATGGCAACCTCCAGTTGGTTTCCAACATGCATCTGGATTCACAACCATCTCCTGCTCCAATTCATTCTTGTTGAACCTCAAAAATGGAATTCCTTATTTTGCTCTCCTCTTTTAATAGACTTTTAAAAGCACAGGTTTGGTGGCAGCTAATCAACTCTTGTTGATTCATCTCATCAGCTTTATGCAATCCAAGATATGGATCTTGACCCTTCCTAAACAAGTAATTGCTTGTGAGCTATACCATAGTTGTATCATGATATACATTACAACTTTTCTGTAGTTAAAATGTTTGTGATATTCAGTCATCAAATTTAGGCTTTTTGACAAAAAGTTTACAGGTGTGAGATGGAAGAATATTTGAATACAAGTACAACTAAATATATGGTGCTTTTAACATCATAAAACACTTGACAAGAGTGATTAAACAAAATTGACATGAGCCAAAATGAGGATTTGAGAGGACAAGTTCTTTTGAAAGGCAAGTTTTAAAGAACATGTTGAAATGAGAGAAAGGAAGAGATGGACAGATTTAGAAGAGAAATTTCAGAGTTAAGGGCTTTGACAGCTGGTGGAGCAGTCATCAACTGTAGAGCAATCAGGATGCACAGGAGAACAAATTTCAAGGAGTGCAAAGATATTAGAGGGCAGTAGGAGCCTGCAGAGATGAAGAGTGGGGCCCTGAAGGGATTTGAAAGATGAGAACTTTTAAAATTGACATGCAGCTGGACCAGGAATCAATGAAAGGCAATGAGTAACTGTCTTACTGGAAGTTACCAATAGATCCTTAGGATATTCCAGAGAAAGTGACATGGGAGCAAGAAGAAAAAGAGATGATTTTTCAGCTCTGACTGGATAGATAGGAATGGAACCAAGCAAGATCAGCCCACCCAGCTGGACATTGGAAGAGGGGTGCTGGAGAAGAACGTCAAGGGCAGTCACTCTCACCTCTGGAATTCAGTCCTTTTGTCCATGTTTAGATCAAACTGTATTAAGGTCTGGAGTTGAGTGCCGCTACAGACGGAAAGAGATTATTTCCAGCAGTTCAAGGGTACAGAATGAGGTCGAAAATGAGGGCAATTACAAGAAATTTATGACAAAGGAGACAAACTTTTTTTTTATGCGATGGTTTTGAAGCTATGGAATGTATTGTTACAGTTAGTAACTGAAGCAGACCATATCAACACTTAAGACGCGGTCTGGTGATGGTGGCAGGAAGGGGATAAAGGAATATTAACAGAACAGACATTGGATTAGGACTGATGTTCATCTTTAGGGATGAACTCAGATGGCTTAGATGAAGAGTTCTTTACCAAGTCAGAATTCTTTGAACATTCTTCTGAGCAAATCAGGTAGAAAGAAGTTAACTGAACTATGGAATTCAGTTTCGAACCCAAAGTTTCAGCGTTGGTACTAATCTCATATTCGGCAGGGCTGTTTTGGCATTAAAACTTGCCCATTTAGTGCTTTATGCTCTACCCCTGTAATCCCACACATTTGCCATGGTTAATCAATCTAAACTAAACATTTGGGACACTATGGAGCAATTTAGCACGGCCAATCCACTTAATTTGCACATCTTTAGACTGAAGTGAGGTAGTCAAAGTGCTAATCAAGAGCAAGCCTGTGGAAATTGATGATCCCATCTCTGCTATACAAGAAGCATGGTATATTTAATGAAGTGGATGTCCTCAGGAATCAATTACTGTTGAATGCAGATCCTCACAGCACCTTGGTTAATGATTTTGATTTATTGTCACATGTATTAATATATAGTGAAAAGTATTGTTTGTTGTGTGCTATATAGACAAAACATACCATTCATAGCAAAGGAAACGAGACAGTGCAGAACGTAGTGTTACATAATGTTACAATTGCTAGGGTGTAGAGAAAGATCAACTTAATGCAAGGTAAGTCCATTCAAAAGTCTGACAGCAGCGTGGAAGAAGCTGTTCTCGAGTCGGTTGATACGTGACCTCAGACTTTTGTAAGTTTTTCCCAAAGGAAAAAGGTGGAAGAGAGATGCTGCCTTGGCGAAGCCAGCATAATTAAGGACCCCAGGATGCGCAGGGTCCTTAGTTATGCTGGCTGCTTCGCCCAGGCAGCAGGAAATGTAGACAGTCAATGGATGCAGGCCAGTTTACGTGATGGATTAGGCTACATTCATGATCTTGTCGTTTCTTGTGGTCTTGTGCAGAGCAGGAGCCATACCAAGCCACAATACAACGAGAAAGAATGCTTTCTATGATTCTATAAAAGTTGGTCAGAGTCACCAACCAGTTGGTGAGAAGATCCTGGTCCAGGATCCTGCTGATCCTGGTTACTGTCAAGAACCAGGATCACAGAAGCTAGGGCCTGTCATTAGCTTCACCGTGACTAACAAGATCCTTCAATCTTCATGGGAGTATTTTTGCAGAAGTGGCCAATTGCTTCCTTGGTAAAGTGCAGTCTTCACGAGCATGACTCCTCCAATAATGCCTTAAATTTCACTGGCTTCCTGTACACACAGCAGAAATGTTGATGCAATCTGCAGAGAGAGTCTTTAAGCACTGTATCTTCGGATTGTCTTTCAGGTCATCTATTATAATCAAGAACAGAGCAATCTCCAGTGAATTGGCATTTTTTAATGTTTTGCTCTTTTTGCTTCGAAAGAATTGCCAGGGAGTCCTGAAATTAATTGCCTCCAGATATTAACACGGTTCTATATGGAAAAAACTGTCAAGAAAATATGGCCATCTTAAAGTGAAAGAGAAATATCTCAAGATTCCACAACTTTAATGATACTATTGCTGCTTTTCTAAGTCTAGAATCATGCAAGGACCCAAAATTATATCAATACCAAAGAGCAAGCTATTATTTTTCAGTTGAAGTATTTGGGCCATAAATACTGGTGCTAATTTAGCAAATGTAAATCAACATTAATCGTAATGAAGAGATAAACAAAAAAAAGTTTATCTGTCATCATCTTGTTCAGCGCATAGTTGTGAAAGAATGATAGATTTTTCTCTACAAAGCATCCGCTCAGGATCTTTCCAGATAGTATGAAAATTCCAACTCTCTTAAACCTTGGGTAACATTTAAACATGTTTTGTCTTAAGGAGACAAGGATGTCTTGTGATGCAGGGAGTAGTGTCTCTATCTCTAGGTCAGAAGTGCCACTTCAGGGTTCGATGGCCATGAGAAGTGTGTGCAAGACATGGCTAAAAAGGTTGATGATCATTTTCTAAGTCCTTCCAACGTGCCCAATGGCAGGTGGTAAAGAATGGAAGAATTCCCTGGTAAGCCATATTGTAGAATGCAGTGAGGAACCACTGAAGCTCCTTCCCACATAATCATGGACAATCCAATGGAAGTCCACATCTCCAAATCCACTTACGGCCTAGTACTTAAGGAGGGGAAAGGCTTAATGAAGCAGCTATCACAGAAACACACTTGGTAAAATTTCTGAATGTGCTATTAGATTTTCTACCAAATGTGACACCTGAGAAAATATCTTTGCTACGAACAAACAGATATATAGAAATGGTTTACAGCAAGATCTAGAGGCGCTAAACAGATAACAGAATGCAGAGACCATTCACAATTTATACTTACAAAAAAATTTCCCATGTAGAACATGGGCCACAAGTCCCTCACAAAAATGCCAACTTTGCCCAAAGGATTCACCTCGTCACCTGATTTAAGCTCTTAAGATCACAAAAAATAACAGGAGTAGACAGAGCCCTTCAAGTCTGCTCTGCCATTTAATGCTTAATCAAACACTCACCAAGTCCACTTATATTCAAGGACTCAGCTGCCACAGCTTCCTGGGGTAAAAAATTCCAAAGATTCTTCCTCAAATCCATCTTAAATGAGCGCCCCTTTATTCTGCGACTATGCCCTCTGGTCCTACATTCTCCCACGAGTGGAAACATCATCCCAACACTTGCCTTGTCTAACCCCCTATGAATCTTATGTTTCAATCAGGTGTTTCAATCAGATGGGTATCGAGGGATATGGGCTAAATGCAGGTAATTGGGATTAGCTTAGAGGTTTTTAAAAAAGGGGCAGCATGGACAAGTTGGGCCAAAGAGCCTGGTTCCGTGCCATAAACCTCTATAACCTCTTATTCTTCTGAATTCCAAGGGGTACACACCCAATCCACTTAATCTTTCCTCATATGGCAGTCCCTCCATATCTGGTATCATCTGAGTAAACCTCCTCAGTACTGCCTCCAGTGATAATATATCTGTTCTTAAATAACGGTACCAATATTGTACACAGTATTCTAAATGTGGCCTCACTAGTATCTTGTATAGCTGCAGCAACAACTCTACTGTCATGCTCCAGCCCCTTTGAAACAAAAGCCAGCGTTCCATTTGCCTTCTCTATTATCTTCCGCACCTGAATACAACCTTTTGGATTTCATAAGCATTTACACAGAGCAGATTTTTACACACACTTGAGAAAATTCAACTAGAAACTTAACAGATAGTCCAACTAGATAGTTACTTCAAAGCAAGCAACAGTATTAGCATGCCTATATTGGTTTCTAGAAGTGGAGATGCCGGCTTTGGACTGGGCTAAACACAGTAAGAAGTTCTCACAGAACTCCCCACTCACCTGACGAAGGAGCAGCACTCCAAAAGCTAGTGGCGTTTGCTACAAAAGAAACCTGTTGGACTTTAACCTGGTATTGTGAGGCTTCTTACTTGGTTTCTAGAATGCATCTTTTGCTTCAAAATCCAACCATTGTAATTCCTCGCTTTCCAAACAATTATCCAAACTTGCCAGAAACTTAGTAAATGGAAGAATTAGCTAGTGAAGTTTAACACTCCTATACAGGCAGCCTGACAGGACATACCATACTCAAATAGCTATGGAAGGTTCATTCCACCAGAGTGTTTGTTGGTGAGTTGCACATGTACTGACACAAAGAGATACCTTGTACATTTGTTTCCATGGTTACCCAGCAAGCTCATCTTCAGCATAGGTACAGAAACATTCAAGAGTGTAACCTTAGCCCAAGCCAGACTGCACCTGAGGGAATCTAACTATGGAGAAAGGCTGAGAAAAATCTGTGACAACACCCACAACTGGAGTAGAATTGAACTTAAAACACTGATATAAACAATCAAGTTATTTTCATAAGACCTCTTGCTGCAATGACTTACTATTGGTCTCAGTACTTGGGATAAAAACTGTGGAGGAAGGTCTGGAGCAAATTCAATTTCTCGCCTGAAACCAATAACCCCACTAGGTTTGCGCTTAGTCTAACTCAGCTGATGTACAAGCTAGTCATACTAGCATGCATAGCACATACTTGAGCAGTAGAAATCCAACGAACCAGCAGGACTTTGACAAGATGATACTTTTCCAAATGACTGTTGTGACTTTTGGGTTACAATTTGAATGCCAACATTTGGAGCATTTGTTTAAGAATGCAGATGCCAATGTGAAAAACACAGATGAATAAACATGACAAATTGTTGATATACAAGAATTACTACAACAGTTGAGGCTTTAACAAAGCAAAATTAACCATCAGGACCACCCGTGATAAATGGAGGCAAGGGTATTACACAGGTTATAACTATTCTTGCAATTCTCCAGCCTGGGTACTTTATGAAGTTAACTTTGTGATTTACAAAAAAAAGTTGCAATTAAGAATTATATGTTTTTGACACTAGCTGCATCTAGAAATAAGTTTCATGCAACTATCAACCAAAGGTAGCAAGATTGGAAATGGTTACACTGCAGCAAGGTTTACACAAAGCCACATTAATTAAACAGATACACATTGAAGGAAGAAACCAGCTGAATGGTTCAAGTTAACTATCTCCAACAGAAGTCTGATTAATAATGAAGCAGTTTTTTTAAAAAACTTAGTTGACAGTGAAGATTAAGAACACAGAACAAATGAATGCTCTGTACATACTTCTTCACAGACTTCTCGGACAGCTGCCACACTCGGTTCCTCATCAGGCTCCATGCCACCGCCTGGCACAATCCATCTGTCTGGGTATCGACTGCTGCTGACCAACAGAACCTAGGATAAAAGAGTATTTAACTTAGGAAAAAGGGTACTGTGACTTTCTTCTTTCATCTTCAATCACATTTGAAATGAATCAATTAAGCACCCGTGAAGAACGCACATTTTCCAAAAAGGTACCACACTGTGAAAGGAGGACACCAGAAAACAGAACCAGCTTGTTACAGGCAGTACTCAAATAGAATACAAGTCCTCTAACTAGTTCGTCACGCGCACAAGTATGCGAACTGTTAACTACGTACTAGTCTTAACATTTAAATATTTTGCTCCAAAAGATATGCAAACATTCAAGAAATTAAAAAAATTAGACAGTTTAATACCAACTTGTTAACTTTTCTTACTAATTCTGGCTAATAGGTTGTGTTTTATGCCATGCAATTGTGCCCATATCAATATTTTCATTTTTGACATCAGTATGTTGAGTAACAGAGACTTTGTGGAGCAGAACAATATCATTAATCATAGAAGTTTCAACAAAAGAATCCATTTAGCCTACTGCGTCTATCAATATTACTTTCATACATTGAAATGTCTGCTCAAATCCCATCTTTCTGCTTTTCTCTGTAACCTTTAAATATTGTGATTGCCAAAGATGATTATTCAAGAAATCAGTGAATACAATATCCTAATGACTTTTTGTTGCGGGGAGGGGGGGGGGAATCAATCCCATTCTTCATTTGTTTCCAGCACATATCCTAAATCGATGTTCCCATATCATCATGCAGACTGATCCTCATGCCATACTATACTTCGCAACATTCTTTTGCAAAAGGGCCCTGCATCAATAGTTTCATGTTTTTAGTTCATAACCCATGTAAGTGACAACCAGTTTAAAGAATTAAAATGGCAGTACAAATACAAGTTTCTTTAGTTATTACAAATATTTCATGAATGTTTCATGATATACAGATTTTTCCAGAAATATCTTCAGTGTAAATACACCAAAGATTTTATACTTCTGCTGCTGGTGGCTCACCATCTGCCTTTTAATATTTTATTGTACAATCTCCTAATTCACACCTTGCAAGTAATCTATAATAAAACTCAGTTTTTCTCTCTGGACTGGCTTCAGGGGTGGGGAAAGACAGAATAGGATGATGGAATGGTTAAGTGTGGCAAAGCAGCAGGGGCAATTGTTTGATACAACTTATTGTTCAAAAGCCAATATTCATTGGTTTTGAATTAAAATAAATTTTTGAAAAGCTATCAGGAAGATTCAGAATATATTAGCATTGAATCTGTAGACAAAGTGGACAATAACCTCTATCTTTTCCAGTCCAACTCCAATGGCCACCCCACTTAAGACTCAAGGAAGGAGTAGTTACAACACTGCTACAAAACTTGCATCTTATACGAGGCTTGTGTAGCTAGAAAGCTATTTTCTTTGATGACAGATGCTAAAATTATAACTGGTAGATTTCAAGGAATGCTTATTTATTACTGGTATAATACTGAGCCCCTCAGATGCACATGTCTTTTCACTCGGGGGGAACAAGCTTCCAATTAGATTTTCATGTTCTATGACTTTAAACAAGTCATCAGAACAGATTCCTGATAAATCCTCTATTTACATCCCCAAGTCTGATTTTACACAGACAGCTTTATGTTTTCCCCTCACCCCCACCTGAGTGAGAAGTTTTGATTCTGTTCAAATCTTTGCTGAATAACTAGAAATCCTGAATACATAGAAGTACTGTTGCAATGTAAGTACTAATTTAATTGCAAATATTTGTCTACAATCTCCTTGAACTCTGTACAGTAATCCACCACAAATCAAATGGAGGGGGCATTGTTAACAGAAAAATCATAGAAACCCTACAGCACAGAAAGAGGCATTTGGCACATCAAGTCTGTACCAACCACAATCCCACCCAGGCACTACCCCCACATATTCACTCGCTAATCCCTCTAACCTATGCATCTCAGGACACCAAGGGGCAATTTTAGCATGGCCAATCAACCTAACCTGCACATCTTTGGACTGTGGGAGGAAAGCGGAGCACCCAGAGGAAACCCACGCAGACACGAGGAAAATGTGCAAACTCCACACAGACATTGACCCAAGCCAGGAATTGAACCCAGGTCCCTGGACCTGTGAATCAGCAGTGCTAACCACTGTGCTACTGTGCCACCCACGTCAGATACTAAATGGCAAATTCAACTATGTTGCCACAACTAAAGATTACATTATGGAAACTGAATTCAGGAGAACAGAATTGATCCCTTCTTTATTTGGGGTTTATAGTAGTTTTAATCACTTAAAGAACACAAACAGTTAACAATACAGTCTAAGAGACTACAGAATGTCATGAACAAACAGCAACATTTCCTACAGAAATTCTCCAACCAAGATGATCCATCCAATTCTGTGGCAATATCAAGAGAACAATAGAAGTGGTAAATGTGTTTTGCCCTGAAATCACACCATAGCTCTACATGGAACTTTTCTAGAAACCTCAAGACCTTTCACACTTACGTTAGATAGTTTTTTGAAATAGAACACTGAAAGGCCATTAGGGCACTAGTAAATATTGTTGCAGTTTAGAGTTTAATCGACATTAACCCTTGAAAACAGCTGTAAAAATAGTCAACAAAAAAAAAATGCCCTTTAGATACAACAATGGTTGGTCCAAACATTAAGCTCTACAGCAGTCTCCAGAACATTGTACCTGGGAATTTATGACAATACCTGCTTCCTATCTTTCTTTGTCTCACACCAGTATACCCTTCCATTCTTCTCTCCCTCCCTTGTACAAGATAATTTAAGGGGAAAGCTACACATGTTATTCATGTAATGAATGATTTAATTATTTCATGTGGTGGTGGGTTCTACATAGTTAATCATTCTCTGGTAGTTGTACCCAAATTTCTGATTGGTTTTACTCGTGACAATTTTGTATTTAAAACAAAATTTTCTTAGCTGCTCATGACCAACACAAGCTAAAGTCTTAAACCTCCTGAGGAAAGAGGACAATGTTATATCTGAGACAGGAACAACACTATTTCATGAGATTGTGCAACATGCCACTTGCATTCCCTGGTGAAACAAGATGGAGGATAAAATCTCAATTGATGGGTCAGCTTTGGGAAACCATTTCACTATTCAGCAGTGAATGTTTAACATTGGGATATCATACATTACAATACATGGGATATTACCATGTACAAAAAAGCAGCAAGCTGCATTTAAGCATGTGGTACACAGAGATCAATAAGTAAGAGCCAATTCGACAGGTCAAAATTTTCCATGGCAAAGAATCAAATACTGCCTGCATTAGTCAGATTTTCCTTTGCATGTTTTAGGTTGTAAAAAAATTTTTACGTGGCAAGTTGCTGAAAGTGCCAGCTTATAATATGGCAGCAAGGGATCCAAGTGAACAAGAAACTATGCATCATCTTAACTAATCACTTTGAAGGATTGCAAAATTAATAGTTTAATGACAGTGAAGAAAGTAGGTGAATTCAATGTAAAATCATGAAGAGACACAGTCAGGCAGACAGAGACAGAGAAAGCAAGGCAAACATGAAGTAGTTTTCCAATTATTTATGGTAAATTCATGAAACCTTTCCTTTGTGATCTGGAATCATCATTTTAAATGTTCTGGTACTCCAGTCTGTCAGCATTTTCTTTACTTGTTATTCAAAACTGTCATCTCACGTGAACGGTATGCAATAACACATCAGCATTTAAATATCTAATCCTCTCCCACGTGGCAACTTCTTAAAACATTTTCTGCAGTTCCCAGAACAGACAGAACGGTTTGCAGTAGAGGGTGGAAAAAAATGTTTGGAAATCTTGAATTTGGTACCATGCTTACCTCCAAAATAAATTGTCTTTGTGCAAACTGGAGAATACTCTATATGAGACTATGTACTCAAATAATATCTAAAATATAGCAGAACTGAATAGTGTCACTCTTCACAGTTTTAAAACATAATTTATTTTTTAAACAGGAGAAAATTAAATGCATAGAAAGGTTACTATTAACCATCCCTAAGTAAAGCATTATTCCAAATGCTAATCTTTGCACAGCAAAATGAACCATTTAAACTTTGCTATAAATCACTTCAATTTCATTTTTGTAATTGTTTATAAACCCATCAGCAGCGAGACTCCTACAGCGGTTCAGAGTTAAATATACTCTCCTATATCCCTCTGAACAATGCAAAAGAGAAATAAAATCATGTTCTTGTTTGTGTCAACTTAGCTAGCTTGGGCAAGGAAATAAAGAATCGACCTGGATTCCTGCTCCTGAACTTCCTATTCAAGAATACTAAACTTAAGTCAGGATCAGGCATGGCTTTGAACCACTGGAAATTGGTGATAAATCACAGTCCAGCCTCACATAAGATGTGGACATTGAGGAAGTAGCTGAGCCAGCTCATATGAAACCAGGCATTAGCTTTGAAAACAGAAGGGGTTAAAATAGCTGAGTTGGGAGGGCGTATAAATGAGAAGTACAGGAAGCTGTCAACAGCAATTAAATTCATTGAGAATGATTATACCAAACATTAGCTGTGTTTTTAATGCAAACTTCTGTATAACTACAGAACTGCCATTTGACATTTATAGCATTTTTAACAAGTTTTTTTTCATGATAGTCTCACAGGAAAGTTGATGGCCACATTTAGAAAGATATGGCAATGGTTATAATTCCGTTTAGTTCCTGTTAAAACGTAACTTGCAGTTACACCAGTTACACAATTTTAATTAGGCAATAAAACTCACTCATGGTATAGCATGTCTGCTTGAAGCGGTCACACTGAATTCTAAGAGGAAGAGTTGTGGCACAATGGTAGAGACCCTATCCCCAGGCCAAAAGCTTTGAAAGTTCAAGTTCCATGCCAGGACTTTTTGGTCACACAAAGTGTGCTCATGATACAGTTCAATGTGCTGGACAGCCAGCCGAGGAATCTTTCCAACGCTTTCCCAAAGGAAAAAGTGTGTACTAAGAAACAAGAAAGAAAACTGAATTCTGGGAAATGAAAACTTTAGCAAGAGTTTCCGGTCAACAAAATCAAATTTCTAACAGTACTTAATTTACAATATTTATAATCTTCAGGCTGAAGATCCTTGCAAATTCATTCTAGTTGTTCATTTGCAAGGAATTATGGTTTATTTTGCAATCTTTTCATCAAATCTACCTGGCTCCTAAAAATCCATTTTTCTCCTTTGGTTTCACCACTTTTAATAATAGTTACCAAGATCAAAGTCTCTTTTGCAGAAAAAAATCAACATGCCAAATAAAGTTTTCAATTTTGTTCTGTCCCTCTCTCACTCATGATTACTGTATGACAATTTCAGGACTTCTGTAAATTACTGTTTTTTGTTAAAAGGGAATTTTTTTTTATAGTCAGTTTAAAGTTACCTAATGGAAAGGGCTAAGATCAAGTGCAGTATCGATATGCTGTGCTTGAAGTCATTAGGTTACATTTTAGCTTCATTTGAAGCAATTTTTAAAAGCTGCATCTCGGCCTTTTGGCTAAGATGCAAATGGGATCAAGCCTTGGAGGAGCTACGCCTACTCCAGTCGGCTTGGATCATGTAGATCAAGCCCAAGACAGGAGCTGAGAGCCCTGTCTTGTCAGCTTGGATTTGGAATGTCTCAACATGAGACTCTGAATTGGACTTGATTTGATTGAATTGGAATATAAACAAAAACTAAAAATATTTTATCTACGCTGCATTTATTTTGGATATGGAACCAGCTGCATGGATTAGCTTGCCTTTTGATTACTGGAGGGAGTCGGTGCTCTTTCACAGTTAACTGAAACCCCATTGTAAAACAGCTAGATTCACTGAATCAGCACACAGGGTCTCTTAGCCAATGGATTTAATGAATCTAGCAAGCTTGCAGAGCTTGTCTATACGCATGAGCCTGGATCTCACACAAAAAGATACATTTTAATTGGTGTCAATGAGGATTTGCAAGGTGTAGGTCTTATGCAGCCAGTTGTAGCTGAAATGTAAACCTACTAGATTTGCAAAACCCAGCTGCCAGGAATACCAGATTTTTTTTAAACTGCATCTTTCACATGGCTGCATTTAGCAAGTACAGCAAATTTATTTTAGGCCTGCCACTGGCTACATGAGACCTGCACTTTTGGAACTATCATTCTTGAAATCTTACTGACAGTAATATTAAGTTACCCAGTTGATCCATAAAACAGATACTGTGAACAGAAAATATGTCCACCAATTTGTACACTACTTCATTGTCAACTAATTTCAATACCAACTAGAGCATTCACTTTTGGGAGGGGGAGCAAAATACCTATTATGCACACACACAGGCAATACACCAAGTTGACTGATTGCCAACAGTAAACTAACTATTCAAAGAGAATAGTTTGCAGAACTAATTACCATTTAAATCCAATATAAAGCACATGAGATGACATTGCCAGAGATATTCAGTTCAACATCAAAAAGAAAGCTCATTAATTCATTTCCCACATCAACTTGCTCGTTAATTTAGCGCTCTCATTCTGCCAGGTTAAATATCTGTTCAATACCAGTACGCCAATGTTACAAACATTAGGTATTATTTTTAAGTACATAAAGAATGCAAGCAAAGGGCAATTATTATGTGGTTATTAAAAGAAAGCTCAGACGGTGAGACCTTCTCTTCTAATAAAATTGTAACAAGCAAATTCAACTACATATACAACTGAACTGAAAACCTATGAATCAACCACATCTGTTCATCACTCCCCACATTGGTGATGGATCATTAACTTTACAACACACTTTACTGCCAACCATACTTCCAGCTACCTTTCCCTGGTATTTTCCTGTGCAACCACGGCAAACACCTGGCCATTCTCCTCTTCTCATACCAAAGACATCTTCTGGGAGACAATTATTGCAATCCCACAATCGAGTGTACTATGCTTGCTGCTTGCAATGCTGCATCTTTGAAGCTGGGAAAGTTAAATGATAATCAGATGTCCATTTCGCTGAACACCTTAATTTTATCTGCATGTAATACTCTGAGCTTTCTGTGGTTGGTCATTTTAATTCCCTTTCCCACACTGGCCTCTCAGTTTTTGACTTCCCACAATAGAACCATAGAATCCCTGAAGTGCAGACAGAGGCCATTTGGCCTATCGCGTCTACACCAACTCTCAAACAGAATCCCATTCAGGTCCACCCCTCTATCCTCATAACCTTGCGTATTTACCAAGGCTAATCCATCTAATTTAAACATCTTCTGTCACTAAGGGGCAATTTAGCATGGTTGATCCAGTAACCTTTGGATTGTGGAAAGAAACCAGAGCACCTGGAGAAAATTCATGTTTTGCCTTAATCCCATTTCAATTTCAAATTTAAATTGCATTTGTTTTCAATAACTCAATTTTATCAATTTGATGCATGCTTAACATTTTACAACTTTTGATATTTATTTCTACCTTTTAAATGTTTCTTCCATCATCTAATTATCATTGATTCTATGGGTGGCTTTAAAAGTTCTAATTCAATATTTGGCAAAATGTGCTGTCCGTCTCTAAACCTTGCAAAGGGACAAGAAAAGTTTGTGCAGCTCCATCAAATTCGCCAATGATCTACATCATTCGTTTATAGTTATTTAAATATAAATTAAAATTTTAAAATATCAGAAATTCAATTCTATTATTTTAGTGTCAACAGAGTAAACTAAAAATCTAAACTGGATGAGTTTCTATAGGTTATTTGGAGAAAATTCATTTTACACTGATTGGGACAACTTAATAAATGTAATGCACACAAAAGGCTGTGCATTACATGTGGGAATCTGTGGGACAGATTCGGGAATCAGCCTACACAAAGTAGAGGTTCAAATTACCAAATATCAGCTTAAAAGGCCATTACATATAAACTCCTGCAGTGATTTGTCAGGTTTCAAAGAATATTAAACGTAAAAGAAGTCAACCTCAACTGACCAATACTGAACATTTAATATTAGAGAAATACGCATAATACATGTCTGGTTGCAGAGCTTTTCAATATTATTGCAATAATGTAACCAAAATTAATCACATTACTGAATAGATAGATATTCCAGATCACCCAAGTTAGGCTTCTGGCAGAGTGGTTGACTTTTGCAGGGTTACGATAAAATGCTGTAAATTGAAAAACATGTTTATCATTCTGCAGTATATACCAAAACAGATTTTAAAACCCCTCACGTTACATTCCATCCTATAAGAATTTGTTACAAATATAGAAAAGTTCAGACGGAAGTGAGGGGAAACAGGTGGCCAATCCGAAAGGCTTCTATATGCATGAAAACGGCAACAAACAAAAGATAAAAGGGTGGGTAGAACTAATTTGTGATTAAGTGGACTTACATATGGAGGCATAGCTAAATGAACACTTATATTTGTCTTTATTGAGGAAGAAGTTGCTGCTGCCAAAGTGAAATAAGTTGAAATGAATGTGTTACCAGGGTCGGATGGGATGAAATTGAGGATAACGAGGGGCAGTGTGGAAAGGACCATAATATTCTTTTCCTTCTTAGATAGAGAGGTGTATCCAAAGGACTGAAGAATTGCAAATGGTTATTGATCATAGGCGTAAAGATAAGATTAGCAAATACAGACCAGTTTACTTAAGTGGGGAAACTTTCAGAAACAATAATTCAGGACAAAATTGTCGCTTAATCAAATTTTGATCCATTAAGCAAAGCCAGTACATATTGAAGGGCAAATCATATTTAACTAACCTGAAATTTTTTTGATGAGGTGACCGAGAGTGGCTCAGGATAAAGTAGTTGATGTGGTATAACTGGATCATAGTAATTAGAAGATGTTGGCAAATTCAGCCCTTCAAGCCTGCTCTACCAGATCATGGTTGATCTCTCCATGGTCTCAAATCCACCTCCCCACCTGTCCCTCTTTTCCCTTTTAAAAAGATTACAAGTATGTCTACCTCCCTCCTGAAACCATTCAATGATTCAGACCACCGTGCTATGGGGCAGAGAGTTCCACAAATTCACCACTCTCTGCGAGAAGTTCCTCAACTTCGTTTTAAATCTACCAACTCACAACCTATATCTATGAACTCTTGTGGGGCAATCTTGAACAAGAGGAAACAATTGGTCTACATTTACTTTATTAATCCCTTTAAGGTATTTTATATACCTCAATCAGATCCCCTCTCATCCTTTCTAAACTTCAGGGAGTAAAAGCACAAATCTGTTTAATCTCTCTTCATATGTCAACCTCATCTCCTGAATCAACCTGGTGAACCTCCTCTGAACTGCCTCCAATGCCAGTACATCCTACCTCAAATAAGGAGACCAAAACTGGATGTGTTCCCACCACCTTATACAATTGCAACAACACTTCTCTATTTTTATACGCCAATCCTTTTGCAATGAAAGCCAAAATCCCATGCTGCATCTCCATACTAACTTTCTGCAATTCCTGAAGATAGATACCCAGGTCCCTCTGCCCGGATACATTGTTAATCTGTTTTCCATTTTAGGTAATAATTTGTCTTTCTACTTTTTCTATCGAAATGGATAACCTCTCACTTATACACATTCATCTGCCAAATTTTGACCCATTCTCCTAACTTATCTATATCCATCTGTAGAATCTTTACATTGTCTTCCACGTCTGCTTTCCCACTTATTTTAGTATCATTCACAAATTTGGACTTACAAAAGGCATTTGATAAAGTTCCACATAACAGGGGCTCTGAAGAAGTTATACGGAGTCAAAACAATAATACTGCTACTCTCTCCACCAATGCTGCTGGAGTGCTGAATTTTTTTTCAGCATTATCTGTTCTATTTCAGATTTCCAGTGTCCACAGTATTTTGCTTTAATTCTAGAACAGGCATTTCAGTCAAGTTGAAACCTATGATATAAACTGGACAGTAGCAGCATGAATACAAAATTGGTTCAGTAACACAGAACAATAGTTTTTAGGGCTATATAGGAGTAGAGTTCCCCAGGGTCAGTATTTAGGACCACTGCTTTCCTTCATCTATATTAATTACCTTGGCTTTGATATATAGTGTACAATTTCAAAATTTGCAGAATACATAAAGCTTATAAGTATTGTGAACCACGAGGGGGAAAATTGATAGAATGGATGGACACATGATAGATGCAACTTAATGCAGAAAGTGTGAATTGTTGAGTTCCGTTTGTCTCCCTTTCAGAACATAATACAAGATATAATTCTAAATGGGGTGCAGGAGTAGAGGGATCTAGAGACAGATGTATAAAAATCATTCAAGATGCGAGGCCATGTTCAGAAAGTGATTGATAAAGGGATCAGGGTCCCAGTAGAATACAAAAACAAGGAAGTTACAATGAACCTTTATAAAGCACTGGTTCAATCTTAGCTGGAGTCTGTGTTCAGTTCAGGCCACTACTCTTTAGGATATGAAGACATTGGAGCGTGTAGAAAAGATTTACAGCAATGGTTCCTTGTACGAGATTGCATGATAGATTGGAAATCTTCTCCCTAGCAAAATAGAAAGTTGCAAAGAGATTTGATGGAATTATTACCATCAAGGGTATGGACACAGTAGATAGGGAGAAACTATTCACTTGGCAGAAGGATCAAAAACAGCTGCCAACCTATTTAAGGTGGTTAGCAGCAGAACCAGAGGCAGTGCAAGGATTTCTTTTCCCTGTTTTAAGCAGCAAGTGGCTAGAATCTGCAATGCATTGCCTGAGAGTGTGGTAATGGCAAATTCAATTGTGGCTTCAAGGGAATTTGATAATTATCTAAAAAAATTGCAGCACTATCGAGGAGGGCAGAGGAGTGGGACTCGGCAAGTTGCTCCTACAAAGAACCAGCACGTGTCAGATCAAAGAGCCTCCTTTGCTGCAACCATTTGTGATTCTAACTTTTTTTAGACTAACTTGCATCAATTGAGAGCTTTTAAACAGAGGAGCATTATTTCTGAAGATATAGATATGCTGTTTCAATGCTGGACATCACAGACATTATTTGTCCAGATTTCTGGAGAGGTTAAGCAAATTGTTCCAAAGAAAGAAATGGAGAGCTATGCAATTGGATCAGTGAAATTCAACATTTAAGACATGCAAGAGATCAATATATGGATAAATTTGATTGAGCCAACTGAAAGTATTTATTCTTTGTTTCTTTATTTATTGTAATTGTTTGAAACCGCTATTCTTCTTTTAATGAGCCTCTTGGATATTAAGTGGCGTCCAAAACAGGAAAAAAGTATAGCACAGATTCAGATAAGATGTTTGACGCATCAATTAGTCAAATCCTTAAACAGAAACTAAGAATGACTGATGCTGTCAACACATCATTATATTTCAGCCGTGGAACAGATGAACACAACATGAACTAGTTAAGCATTACAAGTGTACTGTGTTGCTGGATTATGTCCAGGAAGTCAGAAGGCAAAACAAGATTTTTTTTTACATCTCCCCAACACCTCGCCTGAAGTTTTTCCAACAAGTTCAGGAAAATGCTTATGCAAATTCTGTTTTTCTGTGACACAGCAAATCCTCCAAGAATACACTTGACTATATTGTAAAGCTGCAAGTAAATACAACAGCAGGAATGTACTTGCTGGAATCCTGACTATTTAAATAAAGCAACCATGAATGAGTGTGCCATGAAAACACAACCTTTCAATGAACAGTGGAGGCAAAATTCAGTGTGTGAAATGTTTTGACGGAAGGTGGATGAACAGAAAAAGGTTAAAGCTTTGGAAGAAAAATATGGAAATTTAAGTTTTATTCGAATTGCTGAGAACCATCAACCACGGGGAAAAATACCTTTCGTCCCTGGCTGGGCAATGCAAACCTAAGATACTGCTCTCACAGTGCTAAGATCTACTACTGACTCTCTTTAACCATTATCTACTTCAGAAGCAGAATTAATCATTTTCTTTTCCTTTCGATCAGGATTGTTATTTATATGTGTTTTCTTATTCAGAAGTTTCAACACTACCTGAAAGACATCTCAAAGATGTATTGAGATCAATTCACAGCCAGAGCTATTGTCACATCATTAATGCGTTTTGGATTTGTCTCAGAAAATGATGTAAAATCTCCCATAAATGTCACATTCCCAACTGAATAAATCAAGACCCATACTGATGTTTTATACAAAATTAGAGAATATATTGCCACATTCCTTAAGGGGCCAAGTTTTATGTTTTTGAGTTGACATTTCTCTTCAAGAGTATAGTCAAAGAATACTGTCATTTACTGGCCAGGAACCTGCAAATAGATGCATTTGGGTTCCTCAATCTTTTGTGATTTGTACAAGTCATTTTCATCAGCAGATTGAGAAAACTAGACAGTGCACCAGTAAGGCCATTCCCTTCATTAGGCATCAAACCAATCCAAGGCTAGCTTACCTCGTATGACACTAACATTAGTAAGCATAGCTTCCAGATAAGACGTCAAGCAATTGGTCAGGAAAACAGTGACAAGTGGTCCAGCAACATGGACAAGAATTTCTCCTTGAACAAGTCTTAAACCATCCTTACTTTTAACTGCCAATCAATTTGAAACATTGTCCTCAAGTTTAATACACTATCCCTCATCGCTGCTGACCTCTGCGGGAAAGTTTAACCACTCAAGTCCAGCGGTGTGTCTAATGATCACCTTGAACAAGGCAGACATTTTAAGCATCCAAGACAATACCAGCATTGGAGATTATAAAAATTAATCAGGAGCTAGAAGATCCTGACCAAACACCATTAGAAACAGCTCAAAGCACAAAAAGACAAATTGAAAGATATGTTATGTTTCAAGTGAGATAGGTCAAGTTGACCATGTGATATTTAAGCTGAAATCAGGAACATCTTTTTTAAAATTATAAATGCAATCAAAGAGAACTTTCTACAAATCTTACAAGCAAGAATGCAGAAAGTTGTAATTTGGCTGAAAGCATGAAGAATATGGAGTTCAAGAATATGCAATTTTCAAAATCTGATGCATTGATTTTGAGACGGTACTTAATTAACACTTGAAAAGTCACAAATTGCTACACAAAAAAACTTGATGGAACCAACAGCAAATGCTTTTAAGATGCCTCATTTTAAGTAGTTATCCTGGAGTTACTTTATGCATTGTACTGGTACTCCTGACGTATTATACCATTGTCAATTCCACATAGACTTCAACTAATTTAAAAGCATCGAAAGATCTCTTAAAAACCAGCTCAGGAACAACAACTGCAAATAATTTAGTTTAATTCACTGAGTGAAAAGTACATAAGATCTGCACTCATCCCAGAAAGGCTTCCTGCTTAAACAATGCCTCAAAGAGCTTTACTCAGAGAAAAAAAAGTGGCAAAACTAGTGTTTTATTGCCCTCAGCTGTCATAGTGTCAACACTGTATAAAAACCTAGGCTTACTCTAGCTGACTATAGCAGCTTCATACCCAAAGAAGAAAAATCAAGTCAGTCTATGAAAACTACACATTCATGTTTTAAGGGATGTCAAAACATGCTTATTGCTTATGGTTAAAGCATTAAACATAAGCATTTTAATTCCTAACGATTTTTGCAATGACAACGTTTTAGTCATAAAAGATGAGCGTTGAAAATAAAACTGATCAATATTCACAGAGATTATGGAGCACGATGGTGTCACAGTGGTTAGTACTGATGCCTCACTGCACCACGGGCCTGGGTTTGATTCCCGGCTTGGGGGTCACTGTCTGTGTGGAGTTTGCATGTTTGGTGTGCCTGCGTGGGTTTCCTCTGGGTGCTCTAGTTTCCTCCCACAGTCCAAAGATGTGTAGGTTGGTGAACAGGCGCCAGGCTGTGGCTAGTAGGGGATTTTCACAGTAACTTCATTGCAGTGTGAATGTAAGCCTACGTGTGACGAGTAACTTTTTAACTTTATTTTGAGATTGATATTAAATTGTTTTTAGGCCAAAAAGTAAGATCTTCAAATAGGCAATATCCTCCATGTTGAAAAATCAGATGTGGATATGCCAGCATTGGACTAGGGTAAACACAGTAAAAAGTCTGATAACACCAGGTTTCAGTCCAATTTATTTGATAGTAAACTTACTAGCTTTCGGGTTAGCCCCTTCGTCAGATGAATGGAGAGTTCTGGCCTCAGACAGAGCATATAAAGCACAGACAGTTTACAGATTACTGATTAGAATGCGAATCTTTACACCTAACCTGCTGTTCAAGTCTTAAAGTGGCTAACCACGTGAGTGGAAGGAGCACTGATCACAGGTTAAAGAGATGTGTATTGTCTCCAGACAGTACAGTAAGTGAGGTTTTGCAAACCCAGGCAAGTCACGGGGGTTACAGATAGTGCGACATGAACCCAAGATCCCTGTTGAGACTGTCCTCTTGTGTGCGGAACTTGGCTATCAGTCTCTGCTCAGCGACTCTGCGCTGTCGTGTGTCGTGAAGGCCGCCTTGGAGAATGCTTACCCGAAGGTCAGAGGCTGAATGCCCGTGACCACTGAAGTGTTCGCCAACAGGAAGGGAACAGTTTTGCCTGGTGATTGTCGAGTGATGTTCATTCATCCGTTGTCGTAGCGTCTGCATGGTCTCCCCAATGTACCATGCTTCGGGACATCCTTTCTTGCAATGTATCAGGTAGACAATGTTGGCCGAGTTGCAAGAGTATTTACCGTGTACCTGGTGGATGGTATTCTCACGTGTGATGATGGTATCCATGTCGATGATCCGGCATGTCTTGCAGAGGTTGCTGTGGCAGGGTTGTGTGGTATTGTGGTCACTGTTCTCCGGAAGGCTGGGTAGTTTGCTGCGAACAATGGTCTGTTTGAGGTTGCGGGGTTCATGTCGCACTATCTGTAACCCCCGTGACTTGCCTGGGTTTGCAAAATCTCACTTACTGTACTGTCTGGAGACAATACACATCTCTTTAACCTGCGATCAGTGCTCTTTCCACTCACATTGTTAGCCACTTTAAGACTTGAACAGCAGGTTAGGTGTAAAGATTCGCATTCTAATCAGTAATCTGTAAACTGTCTGTGCTTTATATGCTCTGTCTGAGGCCAGAACTCTCCATCCACCTGACGAAAGGGCTAACCCGAAAGCTTGTGAGTTTACTATCAAATAAATCGGTTGGACTGAAACCTGGTGTTGTCAGACTTTTTACGGAAAAATCAGAGAACATAAACATTGAGATTGGAAATAAAATCCAAATCAGAACCAAACTGAACCATGAGAAATGGACAAGCCATTTATTTAATCGTCTTCTACAAATAATGTTAAAGTTGTCGATTTTAAGAAAATTACAGTTACAATGCGAGAAAGGAGTAATTGTTTTGGTAACTTAAACATGCATTCTTGTGTACTTCCTTTTTCCTACTGATCACTCAGTAAGAGTCAAGAAAACTGAGCTATTAATTTCTCGGTCGTGCACCAGAGGACCTGAACATCAGAATTTGCACAACTTCTGAGAAGATCTTACATTTGTATTATATTGGAGGAAATTGCACATCAAGTTACTAGGATATTCATGTTACCCATACAATAAACACCATTTCTCAAATAACAAGGAGTGAATATTTCTTCATGGCGTGGAACATACAATTTAAACTGATACGAAATATTTTATTGGGTTAACATGCACTTTTTAAATGTTTAAAGAGAAAACTTATTTTTACAGTAAGTTTAAATTCTTCCTTGAGTACATCAGCACATTTTAAATCATTAACTATATTTTCTCTTAATACATATTTGAAAAGTAATGCTAATCATTTGACATTTACTGTACTCCAACTGCCAGACTAACTGAATATTTAAATCAGGAAATCAATAAGATGGAATGTTTCACCTGACAATGTTCTCATTGCAGCCTTATTTAACATTGAATTACAAAAATGTCTACAGCACAATAACAGGCCATACGGCTCCATTAGTCTGTGCTGCCATTTATGCTCTACATCAGCCTCCTTTCCTCAACCTACTCTACATCTAACCCCATGAGCTTATCGTTCCACTTTTTCTCCCTTGTGTTTATCTAGCTACTTCTTAAATGCATCTATGTTATTCATGTCAACTACTTCTGGTCGCAAGCTTCACATTCTTATTACTAATTTGGTAAAGCTGTTGCTTCTGAATTCTCTATTTATTAATGACTGTCGTACATTTATGGCCCACAGTCTGTCCTCCCCAACAAGTGGAAATATCTTCACATCTCTCAAACATCTTGATAATTTTAAAGCATTCTATCAGGTTGTTCGCCTTGTTTAGTGAACAGTCAAGTTAAATGGAGTCTATGTGACCTTAAATATGTTAAAATGTCTGACTGAAGGCTTCTTCATTATTAGCTTCTGCTAGGCCATCGGTATATAGATAAATATTTTAAGAAACCCTTTCTTCTGACTAACTGTTCAAATATATACCAAGTTGTCTACAATGACAACTTTGCAAGCAAGCACTGCTTACTAATTACTGGATAAATTGCAACATTCAAATGCAGGAACAATATGAATCTTTAGCCGAATGACATCAATGAAGTTATGATTTAAAGAACATGTTAATTTGATAGCACTTAAAATAATATGCACTTTTCATAGAACATAGAAAATGCTAGTTAAACTAGCATACACTAAGAACATACTACTTAGGAACAAAAGGGCTACATTTCATAGACACTATTAAGTAAAGGAAACAGAACATAAAAGGCTATTATTTTCAGACGTGACACAACAATCCCTAATGCACCTGCATCTTATAATATAATGCAGGTCAACAAGATCCACCAAAATTCATTGGTTCCCACTATTTTATAATTCCATTAAAATCTGCAAGCTTAACACTTACCAAAAAGAAGTCTGTAGGACAACCAAAGAGATTGTTTTAGAGCAATAATGGAAAGAAAGACTACATGCCATCAAATGAAATGAAAACTGAAAATGCTGGAAGTGATATAAAGGTATCCAAAAAGGGAAAGATTGGTTAATGTTCAAGAGATTTTAAAAAAATTCATTCTTGGTATGTGGACTTTGCTGGTTAAGCAAGCATTTATTGCTCATCCCCAATTACCCTCGAGGTGGTGGTGGTGAGCTGCTTCTTGAAGCACTGAAGGCTATGTGGAGTGGTCCACCCATAATGCTATTAGAGAGGGAGTTCCAGGATTTTGACCTAGCAACAATGAAGGAACAGCAATACATTTCCAAATCAGGATAGTGGGTGGCTTGGAGGGGAACTTTCAGGTTCTGTTGTTCCTACATGTCTGCTGTTCTCACCCTTGTAATAGTCATGGGTTTGGAAGGTTCCATCTAAGGAGGCTTGGTGAGTTGCTGCCGTGCATCTTGTAGATTGTGTATTTTGCTGCCATTGTGCTTCAAGTGATGGAGAGTGAATGTTATTGGATGATATGCCAGTCAAGGGAACTGCTTTGTCCTGGACGATGTTGAACTTTTTGAATGTTGCTGGAGCTGCACTCACCCATGCAAGTGGATGGTGAACAGACTTCTGGGGAGGCAAGAAGTGAGTTACTTGCTGCAGGATTCCTAGCTTCTGACCTGCTTTTGCGGCCACAGTAATAATATGGCTAATCCAGTTCAGTTTCTGGTCAACAGTAACACCCGGGACATTGATAATAGGGATTCAGCAATAGTAACAATAGTAATAGCGTACCAACGGTTAGACTCTCTCTTGTTGGAGATGGCTATTGCCTGATACTTGTGTGGCACAAATGTTGCTTGCCACTTGTCAGCCCAAGTCTGGATATTGGATAAGGACTTCTTCAGTATCTGAGGAGTCCCAAGTGGTGCTGATCATGCCATCATCAGCAAACATCATCACTTCTGATCTGATGATGGAAGGATAGTCACTGATGAAGAAACTAAAGATAGTTGGGCCTGGAACACTATCCTGAGGTGCTCCTGTAGTGATGTCCTAGAACTGAGATGACTGACCTCCAACAATAACAATCTTCCTTTGTGCTAAATATGAATCCAACCAATGAAGTATTTGCCATGATTTCCACTGACTTCAGTTTTGTTAGGGCTCCTTAACTCCATACTTAAAGGTTAGGAGCTGAGATGCTCTGACAGAACCCAAAGTGATAATTAGTGAGCAGATTATTGCTAAATTTCACTTGATAGTGCTGTTGCTAACCCCTTCCATCACTTCAGTGATGATGGAGAGAAGACTGATGAAGTTGCAATTGGTTGGGTTGGATTGGATTTGCCTTGCTTTTTGCGCACAGGACATATTTTAGCTATTTTCCACATTGCCTGGTAGATGCCAGTGTTGTAGCTATACCGGAACAACTTGGCTAGGAGTGCAGCAAGTTCTGGAGCACAGGTCTCCAATATTATTGCCAAGATATTGTCAGGACCCATAGCCTTTGCAGTATCCAGTATCTTCAGTTGTTTCCTGATACCAGAGGGAATCAAATTCACTGATGACTGGCATCTGTGATGCTGGGGGGTTCACAAGGATGCAGAGATGGATTATCCACTTTGCAACTATCTTCAGCCAGAAGTGCTAAGGCTTCAAACTTATCTTTTGCATTGATGTATTGGGCTCCCTATCATGGAGGGTGGGGATATTGCTGCAGTCTCCCCCTACAATTACCTAATTGTCCACTAAATTCATGGCTGGATGTGGCAGGACAGCAGAGTTCAGATTTAATCCATTGGTTGTGGAATTGCTTAGCTCTTTCATTTACAGCTTAAGCTGTTTGGTACACATGTAGTTCTGTGTTATAGCTTCACCAGCACAAGATAAGGGGTCAATGGGTTGGGGTAATATGTTGGCATGGATAAAAGATTAGATAATGGACAAAAGTTAGAATAAAATTAAAGGGACCATTTTCAGAACGGCAGACTGTTAATAGTGTGGTGACACAAAAATCAGTACCGGGATCTCAGCTATTTACAAACTATATTAACTAGGTAAATGAATGGATTAAGTGGAATGAATCCAAGCTTAGTGGGAATGCAAAGCTAGATAGGAAAATAATTCTGGAGGAGAACCGAGAGTCTGTAGTGATATAGATAGTAAGTATAACGTGGAGAAATGAGAGGCTATTCACTTTCATGGAAAAATTTGAGAAACTATTAATTATTGGTGTTCAGAGGGATGTGCGCATCCTTGTACAAGCGACAAAATTAACATGCAAATACAGAAAACAAGGCAGATTATACTTTTTTTTGCAAGGAGGTTGTCTTACTATACGCAATGAGACTACACCTGGGATTACTGCGTGCACAATTCAAGAAAGAAGATTCTTTAAAGAGATTGTGATAAAGTTAATTTTAATTAATTCTTATGAGGTGATTAGGGAAATGAATTAGAAAGTAATGGACTTTACTCGAATGCTTAGAAGAATGAGAAGTGATCCCATTGAAGGATATAAAATTCTGAGGGGACTGCAAGGGTAGATGCCAAGAGGTGGGTTTTCTGGTTTAAGAGTCTTGAATTAGGGGACATAGTCTCAGGACAATGTGACCATTTCAGAGTTATGAATCTAACCTAGAGAAACATAGAAAGCAAGGTGAGTAGGCCATTCAGTCCTTAAAGCCTGTTGTACCAATTTAATATGATCAGGGCTGACCTTATTTTGACAACATACTCCTGCAATCTTCCCATATCATCTGACACCTTGAGAACGTAGAAATCAATTTCCTTCTTGAAATATATTCAGTGACTTGACCTCCGCAGCTTTGTATTGGAGAGAATCCCACAGATTCACCACCACCCGAGTGAAGAAATTTCTCCTCATTTCAGTCCTAAATAGCATACCCATACCCTGAGTCTGTGACCCCTTGTTCTAGAATCCCCAGCCAGAGGAAACAACATCCCTGCATCCAGTTTGTTCAGCCCTGTTAAAATTTTACACATTTCAATTAGATCCCTCCCTCAATCCTCCAAATTCTAGCGAACACAAGGCCAGTCGACCCAATCTCTCCCTAGAGGACTGCAGATGGTCAGTCCTTGAATGTTTTAAGGCTGCGATCAACAGATTTTTGGAGTCGAAGAGAATCAAGGGGCATGGGGATCAGTAGCAGAAGTTGAGATTAATCAAAGGATCAACCATGGCCTTATTAAATGACTCGAAGGGTATTTGGCCTACTCCTATTTTTATGTTTTTGAGTATATTGAAAGTTGCCTGATTCTTGGGACAAGGGGACTGCCTTAATAAGAGATCACCAAGTCACACAAATGCTACTGACCTGCTGTGTTTTTCCTTCATATTTCCAGTATGGCAATATTTAGCTTTTGCACTATGTTCTATTCTGGTCATGAGAGAGAGAGGTAATCTTACAAACAAAAAGCTTTTAAGTGGATTTTACAAGAGATGTATGCTGAGAAGATACTTCCATTCATTCAGGAGTCAAGAACTAAGGACCAAAGTCTCGGAATAAGGGGTCAGCCATTTACGACTAAGAAGAAATTTATTTGGACTGACAGATTTCCAACCAAGAGAATCAATGGATTATGAAAATAGTGTGACAAGTTGAAATAGGTCATTATTGAATGGCAGATGGCCCAAACAGGTGTATGGTCTACTCCCACTTTGTTTTCATGTTATGTGCCAAAACACACAAACTACCTCTGAAACTTGCCAAAAGTGTACTTGGACTTTTGAAGTACTTTGTAGTTTTTGATGTAAAAATCTACCTGGTTCACTGACCTATTGGTTGAGATGTTACCATGGAGAAAGTTTTTCAGCCTTTTTTCCTATAGTGTGAATTATGAGCATTTGAAATTTGGTATTGTTGTATTTATCCTGATGGATGCAAGATAAAAAGCTTCAGCAGCATATCTCTTTCTTCAGCAACGTCCAAGTTCTGCACTACGAAGAGTTAGTTTGCATTTCTTAATTGTTGAAATTGGTTACACAAAACAAGGGTCAATGGGGCAGAGATATGGAACACATCATCAGTTGTAGGGCAGGGGAGACATGGCACAACTACAATAGAAACTGACCCATAATCCATCCTCAAAAGATGAAAAGCTACCCACAGTCATGTGTCAATGACATTCAGAAAGAAGCTAACAGGAAAGATTTAAAAGCAGTTCATCTGGCTTTGCCCCACATGCAAAAAAACGTTGCCTCTTTCCAAAACTTCACTCTGGAAGATTACAGACACCTGAATTTACAAATGCTCTGTAGCACAGCTACAGTTGCACTGTTCACCATTCTTTGCCTGAATACCGCCTCTTCAATTACTACGATGCTCCTTCTATTCCATCACTGAAAGGCTGGTCTAATAAATGTGCAGAAATGAACTATAGTCAGGAACTAATTAATTTACCCCAATTACATCATAACCAAAACAAATTTTTTAAGAAAAGCACATCAAGAGAAAAAAAACATCTCCCACTGATGTTTGTAAACTGTTCAAACTTAAGCGCTCGTGATTCAGGATAACACAATCATCATCCTGGAATCATCATTTATTTTGAATCTGACCATATTTAATGATATAAAAAAAGTACCCTGTTTAACTGAAACCACCTGTAACTTCTGCCACCTGTTTGGTGAACTCAGCTAGAAGAGCAGAGATGAATATAATGAACTACACAAAGGAAGTAATACACAGGCAACAAAATAATGATATTAACTTGATAAACACACCAACCATCTATGTGTATTTCATTCCAAAATAAAAATAAGGAAATACCGATAAAAATTCATTTTAAAAATCTCATGGCTGTTGAAATCTGTCTTTTTTTAATATCAATAAATTTAGTGATATGTGCATTTCAGCTGCTCAGTTTCAGGATCATAAACTACGCCTAGAGTACATCTACTTGAGTTATGTAACTCCAACATCAGTACTTTTGGAATGAAGACATGCTATACTTCAGCTCTAATTACTGCATCAGATGAAAAGCTTTGCCAAAACCAAAACTCAAGACAATGTCATTTCGCTGGTCACTGGTATATCATTATCTCTGACTTAATTCAAGGATCCTAAATCAATAATCCTTGCTCTTCAATGATAAAACATATGCAGCTTTCTAGCCAATATAGAAGCATCACAAAATTGCAATCAAAATGATTCCTTTTTCCCATGGTAGTAAAATACTTTACATTTCATATCCCTCAGTAAGACCACGTCCCTTTCTTCCCAAAAACAACTGGAATCAGGATTGATCAAAACCAATCTACTTACTAATGCAAAATCATTACTAAAAATAACTAAATTATCCAGTAACTAAGTTACAACTGTACAGGAAGTGATTTTGTTAACTCAAAACAGACATACCCACAGTTGATTTGAATTAAGTATTATGTGGAAAAAATAATTAGTGAAGCTTAACTCTTGTAATAAGCTGCACAAAAAATAATTTAGCTCATTCAAAATAGTATGAAAACCTACACTTAAATCTATTGCTACAACATGAGCTCCAATTGGGTTAGTATTACTAAGAAAGTTCTTTAAGATAACAATACCAAAGAGAATTGCAAGAACAGATGTCCAGCTGCACCAGAGACTTAAATATGAGGTTAAATGCCTCCACTTACTAATTCACATCAACTTACAATTGATGGTTTCCTGGAAGAAGAAATGACATCCATTACACATTGTGATTACTGAAGATCATCCCAGACTTCATCGTGTAACCCCATATGAGCTTTCCATATCATCAAGATTAACTTTGGAGAGCTGAGGCTGAAGAATTCATCCATATCTTCCTGCACAGCGTGTTCACCAGAGATACAAGTACCATTTATCCAAATTGGCCCGAGACCCAGGACCTGCAAAATAAATCAGTAAAGGCCGGACCATTGGAATGAATTGAAATCCTATACGAACTGCTTTTTACCGCAAGGGAAAAATTAGAAAATTAAAGTCGTAATTTATATTTCATTGGGATACCACAAAAAAAAACCACACTCATTGGTGATTGGTCGCTGAGGGTTGTGGAGTGATTGAAAGAAATTCAACAGGAATTACTCCACAAATTGACATACTGATAAAATTTGCTGATTTAAAAATACTTGCACAAATTTTCTAAAGTATGGCCTAAAGCGAATTAACGGTCATGATCCTTGGTATATAACTATACCATGAGCAACACGAACGGATCATCATGAACTGATCCCCCACACTGAACTGGTCACCATTCATAACTTAGCACGTCAGACTATTTGAGGCCCAAAGACACCACTTAACTCTGTCTCCAGTAACGTGAAACTCATTATGCCGCACTAATGCTGAACATCAATGGGTCTATGTAGCAGCACAATGTTGTTGTGTGCCAAAACTCCTACAAAATGAACTATCTACTCCATTGCAAGTTCAAAAAAGCCATATAGGAAACAGTGCTCTCGAGAGCATAAATACAACTACTGCCAGAGACTAATTCAAAAAAAGATTTGCTCGGTTTGCAGGGTTAGTTTGTTTAAAAGAAAAGGTTGAAATGTTGATGAATACTTAACACAGGTTTTAAGACAAGAATGATTTTGTTATTCTGGTTGAAAGCAGCAATCAAAATCTTGTTCAGATCAAACACGTTACTTTAATACAATTCATTGAAAGATGACAGGAATAGCACAGGATGCGTTTATAAATCTAGTCCATTATTACATTGGAACATTGGATTTACGAGAAAGCAATGACCATTTGGCCTTTAAAGCCTACTTTACCATTCACTAAAATCACGCCTGATCTGATTGTGGTCTCAGTACTTCCCAGCTGCTCCCAATAGCCCTCGACTCACTTGTCAATCAAAAATCCATCTCGATCAGCTTTGAATAAATATGAACATATAAATTCAATAACCCAGTCTTCACTGCTTTATACATACCAATGATCTTTTAAAAAAATAAATTCTCATTACTGCCTTAAAAGGGAGGTCACCTATTTTTAAATGTGTCCATTAGTTCTAAGTTTCCCCCACAAGGAGAAACAGCCTACTAATATCCACCCTATCAATTCTCTCAGGATTGTATGTTTCAGTAAGATCATCTCTCTTTCTTCTAAGCCCCGGTGGTTAAGGCCCAACCTGTTTAACCTTTGTTCATAAAAGGAGCTCTTCATCCCAGAATGAATTGAGTGAACCTTACTCTGAACTGCTTCTAACACAATTATATTCTTTTTCAAATGAGGCCACAATTGTATACTGTACTCCAGGTGTGCAAAACTGCAGTAAAATTTGCATTCCCCCTTCAATAAATGACAATATTTCATTTGCCTTCCTAATCACTTGTTGCACCTGCACATTAAGCTTTCATGTGCCAGGACACTCAGATCCCACCGTATCGGAGTTCTGCAGAGTCTCTTTGTTTAATGTTTAAATAATATGCTGTTTTTCTATTCTTCCTGCCAAAGTGGACAACTTCATATTACACTCCATCAGCCAATTCTTTGCTCACTCACTTAACCTGTCTACAGTCCTGCATAGACTCTTTACCTTCTCACAACAATTTACTTTCTTCCCATCTTGACATTATTACAATTAAACTACCATATATTCGGAGTTTTCAATTAAGTCACTGACATAGGTTGCAAATAGTTGAGGCCTAACACTGCTCCTTTGGGCACTCCAATGGTTAGTCTGCCAACCTGAAAACGTCTCATTTATCCCTACTCCCAGCTCTGTTATTTAACCAATCCTTTATCCATGCCAATATGTTACCCCTCACTACACCATGAGTCCTCATATTCTGTAGTAACCTTAGGTGCGACAGTTAAGTGCCTTTTGGAAATCCAAGCAGATTATGGGCGGCACAATGGTGAGCATTGCTGCCTCACAGCGCCAGGGACCCGGATTTGATTCCCTGCTTGGGTTACTGTCTGCATGTAGTTTGCATGTTCTCCCCATGTCTGCATTCCCTCCAGGCACTCCGGTTTCCTCCCACAATCTGTAGGACGTGCTGGTTAGGTGCATGGACCCAAACAGGCGAATAGGGGAATTTCACAGTAACTTCATTGCAGTGCTAGTGTAAGCCTTACTTGTGACTAACAAATAAACTTTAACTTTAAACAACATCTACAGGCTCCTCTGTTACTTCTTCACAGAACTAATAACTTTACGGAAATCATGGATGAACAGGGATATCCACTGCTTGCTGAAGTCCAAATCTGAGGTGTTCAAGTAAGACGTGACCTATACAAGAAAGCCAGATACGATCTAAGGAGATCCATTAAAGATGCCACGAGACAGTACCAGAGCAAGCTAGAATCCCAGGTTAGCCACACCAACCCCTGCCAACTATGGCAAGGTATGCAAGACATAACAGGCTACAAGATGGAGGCATGTAAAATTGCCACCTTCAATGCACCCCTCCCTGATGAGCTCAATGAATTCTATGCCTGTTTTAAGCAAGAGGTCAGCGAGAGCATGCCCTCCACCCTGGATGAGCCTGTATCTGGTGGCACCATTGCAGATGTCAGAGCAGCTTTCTCGAAGGCCATCCCATGGAAGGCGACTGGCCCGGATGTGGTATCCGAACGAGCACTCAGGTCCTGTGCAGATCAGCTGGCGGGAGTATTTGCAGACATCTTCAACCTCTCTTCACAACAATCTGAGGTCCCTATCTGCTTCAGTACAATGACCATCACCCAAGTGCCTAAGAAAAGCTACGTGGCACGTGTTAATTACTATCGGCCAGTGGCTCTAACATCCATCGTTATGAAGTACTTCGAAAGTCTACTCATGGCACGAATCAATTCCAGCCTCCTGGACTACCTGCATCCACTACAGTTTGTCTATCGCCGCAATAAGTCCACAGCAGACACCATCTGCCTGGCCCTGCACTCAACGCTGGAACGTCTAGATAACAAGGACATCTACGTCAGACTCCTATTTTTTGACTACAGCTCAGCCTTCAACACTATTATTCCCATGAAACTCACCTCCAAACTCCATGGCCTGGGTCTCGGCACCTCCCTCTGCAACTGGATCCTGAACTACTTAACTTTCAGACCACAATCAGTAAGGATAGACAACACCACCTCTACAATCATCCTCAACACCAATGCCCCACAAGGCTGTGTTCTCAGCCCCCTACTCTACTCTTTATACACCTATGACTGTATGGGCAAATGCTCCTCTAATTCGACTTTCAAGTGCGCTGACGACACTACCGTAGTGGGTCAGATCTCAAACAATGACGAGACAGAGTACAGGAATGAGATAGAGAATCTGGTGAGCTACTGCAGCAACAATAATCTTGTCCTCAATGTCAAAAAGCAAAGGAAATTGCCATCAACTTCAGAGAGCATAAAGGAGAACATGCCCCTGTCTATATCAACAGGGGTGAAATAGAAAGGATTGAGCGCTTCAGGTTTTTAGATGCCCAGATCACCAACAACCTGTCCTTGTCCCCCCCATGCCGACATTACATTGGCTCACCAAAGCCTCTACTTTCTCAGAAGACTAAGGGAACTTGGCAAGTCAGTATGACTCTCACCAAATTTTTACAGATGCACCACAGAAAGCATTCTTTCTGGTTGTATCATAGCTTGGTATGGTTCCTGCTCTGCCCAAAACCGCAAGAAACTACAAAAGGTCATGAATGTAGCCCAATCCATCACGCAAGCCAGCCTTCCATCCACTGACTCTGTCTATATTTCCCACTGCCTCGACAAAGCGGCCAGCATAATCAAGGACCCCATGCACACCGGACATTGTCTATTCCACCTCCTTCCGTCCTGAAAAAGATACAAAAATCTGAGGTGTCATACCAACCGACTCAAGAACAGCTTCCTCCCTGCTGCCATCAGACTTTTGAATGTAGTTACCTCACATTAAGTTGATCTTTCTCTACACCGTAGCTATGACTGTAACACTACATTCTGCGCTCTCGTTTCCTTCTCTAAGATGGTATGCTTTGTCTATGTAGCGCGAAATTAATACTTTTCACGGCATGTTAATATGTGACAATACATCAAATTAAAAAAACCATCTCCCTTTCACAAATCCAGAAAGGAAAATTTACAGGAAACCAGATTTAACTGCAAGCTCTCTAAAGATTAAGAACATAAGAAATAGGAGCAGGAGTAGGCCATCTAGCCCTTCGAGCCTGCCCCGCCATTCAATAAGATCATGGCTGATCTGTCATGGCTCAGTTCCACATTCCTGCCCTCTCCCCATAACCCTTAATCCCCTCGCTTATCAAAAACCCATCAACCCGCGTCTTAAAAATATTTAGCGAGGCAGCCTCCACCACCTCAACGGGCAGAGAATTCCAGAGACTCACCACCCTTTGAGTGAAGAAGTTCCTCCTCAACTCCGTTCTAAACTGCCCGCCTTTTATCTTGAGGCTGTGCCCCCTAGTCCTACGGTCCTTTCTGAATGGGAAGAGTCTCTCCACCTCTATCCTATCCATCCCATTCATCATCTTGTATGTCTCAATGAGATCTCCCCTCATTCTTCTAAACTCTAACGAGTACAAGCCCAGTTTATTCAGCCTCTCCTCATAGCTCAACCCCGGTATCAGCCTAGTAAACCTCCTCTGCACTCCCTCCAAGGCCAAAATATCCTTACGTAAGTACGGCGACCAAAACTGCACACACTACTCCAGCTGCGGCCTCACCAATGCCCTATACAGCCGCAGCAATACCTCCCTACTTTTATATTCAATCCCCCTCGCTATGAAGGCCAGCATCCCATTCGCCTTCCTGACCACCTGCTGCACCTGCAGGCTGGGTTTGTGCGACTCATGCACAAGGACCCCGAGGTCCCTCTGCACCGTCGCCTGCGGCAGTTTTTCGCCACTTAAGTAATAGCCCTTCCTACCATTATTCCTACCAAAGTGGACCACCTCGCACTTGCCAACATTAAATTCCATTTGCCATTTCCTGGCCCATTCGCCCAGCCTGTCTAGATCCTTCTGCAGACTCTCCACACCCTCCGCGCAATTTGCCATTCCACCAATCTTGGTGTCATCAGCAAATTTCGACACCATACACTCGGTTCCCTCTTCCAGATCATCTATATAAATGGTAAATAGCTGAGGCCCCAGCACTGACCCCTGGGGCACTCCACTAGTCACCAACCGCCAATCCGAATAGCACCCATTAACCCCCACTCTCTGCCTCCTATTTGACAATCGTCTATCCACGCTAACATCCTACCCCCAACTCCATGTCCCCTTACCTTCTGCAATAACCTCATGAGGTACCTCGTCAAACGCCTTCTGAAAATCAAGACCGACCACATCCACCGGCTCTTCTCTATCCACCGCCCTAGACACATCCTCATAGAACTCCAATAAATTTGTCAGACACAACTTCCCCTTAACGAAACCGTGCTGCGTCTGCTCTATCAAGCAATTCCCCTCAAGATGCCTCGCTATTTCCTCCTTGATGACGGATTCTAACATTTTACCTACAACAGACGTTAAACTAACCGGCCTATAATTCCCTGCCTTTTGCCTGGCACCCTTAAACAACGGTGTAACATTAGCCGCTTTCCAATCTTCCGACACTTCCCCGGAATCCAGCGACGTTTGGAAAATAACCACCAAGGCATTCACTATCACCTCCGCCATTTCTTTCAGAACCCTCGGATGCATTCCATCCGGTCCTGGGGACCTGTCCACAATCAGTCCCTCCAGTCTGTCGAGCACCGCCTCTCTAGTAACAATAATGTCATTGAGACCCTCCAGTCCTACCAGCTTTCCATCTCTAACACCCGGCAAATTATTCACGTCTTCCTCCGTGAAGACCGAAACAAAAAAGTTATTCAAGACCTCAGCCATTTCCCCATCCCCTACCACTAAGTCCCCCCTCTCATCCTCTAAGGGTCCAACGTTCACCCTAGCCAGCCTCTTCCTATTTATAAAAACTCTTACTAGATCTTACAATTCTCAACCTACCCAAAAAGAGTGAGAATTTTGACTGTTCACTGCACACTTATTTGAAAGATGATTAATTACAAAAGAATTAGGCCTCTATCCAAAATCTGGTCAATTCTTTTGACTAGTAAACAATTGCTGGTGTGCACACCACCTGAAGAATTGTTATGGATTTTTAGGATTCTCCTCAGTTCGGTACATACGATGCGACAATCAATGCAATTTTTCAAAATAATCTTTCAAGCTTTAAGCAGTCTAGTTTGGATACTTAACTAAAATCCTGATGCATAGAATTAGAAATGAAACCTCACGACATAGGGACAACATATTCATCAAAATAATATTAGGATGATGGAAACTTTCATTCAAGTATTCAAAAGACAAATTGTGATAAGACCTTTTAAACAGATTTTCATAATTCTACTCAAAGTTTTATTCACATGGTCCTTAAATAGCAATTCTCACCTACAAAACTCCTACAAGTGCACGAGGGAAAAGTATATTCAAAAAAGTATCTACATTTCCTACTTCAGGCTATGCAGCTCGACAGTCTCAAGCAAATATAAATCACCTGGATTATATGTATACGCAGAACCAGATTGTTAAAAACATTATGGAATCTGCATAAACTAAGTTCTAAGCTTTAAATATGTTGCCTGTAGTTCAGTTGGTAGCACTCATATCTGAGTCACAAAATTATGAAGTCAAGTTCCGGTGCAGGACTTCAGCACAAAAATCAAGGCTGACTAACGCTGTCTGCCTTCTCAGGTGGATGCAAAATATCCCAATCAATTCTTTCAAAGACCAGGAAGTTATCCCCCATGTCCTGGCCAATATTTATATCTCAATCAACATCACAAGAGCAATTATCTAGACATTATAATACTGCTGCTTGTGTAAACGCGTTGTATGCAAACTGGCTGCTGTATTTCCTACATAACAACACTGACTACAATTCATAAGTATGTCATTGGCTGCTTTGGGAGATCCTGTAGCCATGAAAACTGCTATATAAATACAATACTTAATTTCCTTTATAATGAAAATGTTTCTGAAAACAATTACTATTTTGCAACATGTTCATTTTCACACTATCCCTAATGGTTCATTTGCTGACTGGTTATTAGCATGTTATCATTTTCTGACATGATATTGAATCACAAGAATTATTTTACATTTTTATACACCTCCTGAATTGCGCTTCTTCCTTTTGCTTCGCACATACTAAACATTCTAAAGCCAAGTTCTAATCACTGAACAATACAGATAAATGGCACAGATTAGCCAAATTTACAACTTATTGACTGCTCATATAAAACTTAAGTTAAACTGTCGCTACAAAATTTAACAGATAGCCGGTTGCTACAATGGAAAAGTGCAAACAAAACTCGATCATTTTCAAGAAGTTTAGTTGCCTAGAGTTTGTTTTGAAACTTTCACAGGCATTAATCAGAACCAAACATGATAAAGCAAATGTTTATTACAGACTTATATTAGCCTTGAGATTTGCCCTCCAGACCTGTTTCTTCTAAACTGCAAGTAAACAAGTGCTCAGTGATTCTGACATCAGACAGTGAGCGGGTAGTTTAAAAAGCAGGCTTCTGTCATGTTGCCATGAGTTACAGCATTCAAAATGGTGCAAATTTCAGGATCACAACCACACAGGGTATTACAATTTAGCCTAAAACCTAATGTCAAATCGCTTCAGGCGATGCACTGTTCACACAATTCAAAACCAGGAGCTCTTTGTTAAGTTAAATCGTCAAACTCAGATATCTGGGGAAAAAAAATGACTTGGCAGATGCAAAATTGTGAGCCAATTCACATAACTGCAAATCCTCTCCAGATGCCAGGTGCCTATTTTTGCTGCGCACAGAAACTTGTAGTAGTTTTCTGGTCAATTTTAAATCACAACCTAAACTCAGTAAAAACCTGCACAAATCTAACTAGGGAGTGAAGAGGGCCTCTTAACAGTCAACAAGGTCATCTACGTGCAGACCCACAAGAGATGGGTGAGATCCTAGATGAATATTTTTCATCAGTATTTACTGTTGAGAAAGGAGTGGCAGTTAGGGAACTTGGGGAAATAAATAGTGATGTCTTGAGGAGTGTACATATTACAGAGATGATGCTGGAAGCTTTAAAGCTCATCAAGATAAATAAATCCTGGGACCTGATGAACGCCAGGACACTACGGGAGGCTAGAGAGGAAACTGCATGTCCCCTAGCAGAGATATTTGAATCATCGACAACCACAGGTGAGATGGCTGAAGATTGCAGGGTGGCAAATGCTGTGCTTTTGAAGGAGGGCTGCAGGGAAAAGCCTGGGAATTACAGGCCGGTGAGCCTAATGTCTATAGTGGATAAGTTGTTAGAAGGTATTCTGAGAGACAGGAGCTACAGGCACTTAAAGAAGCAAGGGCTGATTAAGGAATTCCACTCTCAAAGCCATGATTAGTCAGCATGGCTTTGTGAGTGGAAAATCATGCCTCATGAATTTGAGGTTTTTTGAAGGGGTAACGAAGAAGATAGATGAGGCAATGCAGTCGATGTTGTCTACATGGACTTTAGCAAGGCCTTTGACAAGTCACCGCATTGTAGACTGTTGCACAAGGTTAAATCTCTCAGAATCCAGGGTGAGGTATCCAATTAGATACAAATTTGGCTTGACGATAGAAGCCAAAGGGTAGTAGCTGAGGGTTGTTTTTCAAACTGGAGGTCTGCCTCAAGGATTGGTGCTGGGTCCACTGTTAGTAAGTTTGCAGACGATACCAAGATTGGTGGCATAGTGGATGTAAACGTTATCCAGGATTGCAACAAAATCTTCATCAATTGGGCCTGTGAGCTGATGAATAGCAGATGGAGTTTAATTTAGATAAATGCAAGGTGACGCATTTTGGTAGATCGAACTAGGACAGGGCTTACTCAGCTAATGGAAGTGTGTTGGAGAGAGTTATAGAACAGAGACCTAATGGTACAGGTTCATAACTCCTTGAAAGCAGACTCACAGATGGACAGAGTGGTGAAGCAGACATTCAGCATGCTTGGTTTCATTGGTCAGAACACTGAATACAGGAATTGGGACATCTTGAAGTTGTACGAGACACTGGTAAGGCCACACTTGGAATACTGTGTATAGTTCTGGTTACCGTATTGGAGAAAGGATATTAAATTAGAAAGAGTGCAATAGGGATTAAATTAGGATGCACCACGACTTGATGGTCTGAGTTAAAGGAGAGACTGGATAGAGTTTAAGGTGACAGGAGATACAAAAGGTCCAGAGGGGCAACTTTTTCGCACTGGTGGTAAATGCCTGGAACAAACTGCCAGAGGTAGTAGTAGAGGTGGGTACAATTTTGTTTTTTAAAAAGCATTTGGACAGTTACATGGGTATACAGGGATATACATGGGTACAGGCCAAACACAGGCAATAGGTATTATCTTGAAAGTAAAAACTGATTTTTGATTTATTTTGTCACATATTAGTATATAATGAAAAGTATTTTTTCTTGCGCACTATATAGACAAAGCATACTGTTCATAATGAAAAGAGAGCGCACAGAATGTAGTATTATAGGCATAGCGATGGTGTAGAGAAAGATCAACTTAATGTGAGGTAGGTCCATTCAGAAGTCTGACGGTAGCAGGGAAGAAACTGTTCAAGTTAGTTTGTCTGTGTCCAGACTTTTGCATCTTTTTCCCGACAGGTGGTGGTAGAAGAGAGTATGTCCGAGTGCATGGTGTCCTTAATTATGCTGGCTGCTTTTCCAAGGCAGCAGGAAGTGTAGACAGTGTCAATGGGTGGGAGTCTGGTTTGAGTGATGGGCTGGGCTTCATTCACAATACTTTGTAGTTTCTGGACTACTGGACAGCATGGACAAATTGGGCCGAAGGGCCTGTTTCCATGCTGTAAACCTCTACGACTCCAATAGCTCAGCTTCTGAGTTGCTCCCCCCACCCATAGAAATATATTTTTAATTGCATGTATAGTCAATGTCTACTTTCATTTGCTTAGATCCAGCCAGGTTAATTAATAAATTTATCATATGCCAATTCATTTACAAAATATTTTTGGTATGTATTGTATCAAATGACAGTAGTGTTGGCTAACTGGAGCTGAGGTAACTTTCAGACACAACCTAATTAAATGGTGGGACAGGTTTGAGGAACTGAATGCCCTAATCTAGCCTTGGACTGTAGGAAGACCTTGGCACTTGTGGCAGGTTATAGTTTTGGTCCATATAATCTTGTATTGGAAGTCATGAATCGAATTCAGGATGGGATATCAAACAAAGGCTGACAGCACAGAGTTATTTCAGGAGTCTCATACAGCAGCTTTGAAGTTTGGTGGGATATCAGAAACGTATGGAAATGGAGCTTGCCTGCAAACAACAATTCCAAAAATCAGCATCTACTTCAAGGGCAGATCCTGGGGGTCCCTTTCAAATCAATATTAATATATTGAAATATATGGTTCAAATATTGCATTGATCATGTATCACAGACTTCACGATATTCAGCATGTATAAAATTCATCACATTATAGTACATCTTGAACTTGCTAAACTTCTGACATAGACAAATAAAATGTCACAGTAATGTTTTTCCTGATCATCTGCAATTCCCAAATGATGCAATTTTCACCAGGAAGCCAATGGTCCTTTCACCAAGGATCCAGTGGTGTATGAAGCCAATGATCATTTATTAAATGGAAGTGAATTTGCATTTTCTTTCACATGTGGGTACTAATTGTTAATTGAATCAATCCTGAATTCAACCTTATTTGCACAAATCAGGAAGTTAATATCCTTGCTCCAAGGCCACAGATTTGAATATCTGGATTTTCAATAGCCTGTTATTCCAGCCTTGGGTCATTATCTGTGCACAGTACATATGTTCTCTCCATGTTTCCTCTGGATACTCCTGTTTCCTTCCACAGTCTAAAGATGTGTAGGTTAAATGGATTGGCCATGCTAAATTGCCCATTAGTGTCCAAAGATGTGTAGGTTAGGTGGATTAGCAGGGTAAACGTGTGGGGTTACAGGGATACAGCAGGGGGTGGTCCTGAGTAAGATGCTCTGACAGTCAGTGCAGACTCAATGGGCCGAATTGCCGCCTGCTATATTGTGGTGATTCTAATCCATGGAACAGCTACAACTAAACTATTTTGTTTATTCCTACAACCATGAATCATATTTTACAAAAGGGAAAACACTTGACTTACATCTTCCACCTGTATCAGCATTTGAGTATAACTACAATTTATATTAACTGTTAAATCAATACCAACTTCGTCATTTATGAGCATTCAGTTGGATAGTTATGCTTTACTTGGTGAAAAACATGCAGCCAAAATTTGTGAAATGTGAATGCATCTCCTACGGTGTTGCTCATGATTAGTCAGAACATTACATAAATTCAAAGCTCCTAACTCATTTTTCCCTCATCACAACTTGAAGGGCAAGGAGATAGATGTAAAACTAGAAAAAAATTACTCCATACAACTTATAACTTCCTCTAAAGTAAAATGGAGCAAGGCAGAACACTTATGAAATAATGTGCAGCTGACATAAGGCACTTTGCAGAAGCAAACTTATTGAATATTTGGTTAGAATCGTTGGCTATTACTGACAATGGATAGGCTAAAAGCAAAATCATGCAATGCCTTACAACTATTAGATACTCAACCACAAATGGACAACTGATTCTGCTAAATGATTAATACTTGCTAAAAAATATGCAGTTTAGAACAGTTTAACAAAGACACTAAGTACTCACAAGCTTCATTTCCAAAACTACATAAAATGGCAGCCAGTCAAACAAAAACAGAACTGCCCAAGACCATTATCTTATTTATTTACACAGCAACAAAACAAGCAATGATTCCAATCTCCAAATAAAGTGGATTTTGGACAAATGATGAATGGTCTGTTTAAATTCATTTCAATTTACTATTCAGTAATGTTTGCATTACATGCAGAAAACTGTATTGGAGTTTTGTGACATTTGATTTTGTAACTGGCTATAAAGATGGAGCTCCGCTATCACCATCTATTCTTTTATGCACCCATTTTAAAATACTTCTTGCTGTTTTAACATTAGAAATGCATAGACAGCATTCAATGTTACACAAGTGCTGGAACTCTTCTGATTTCCTTCAATTAGACAGTCAGCTGTGCACAAAGTATAAGCTTCTAAATTATATTTCTCCATATACTTTTGGAATCTTCTGTAATGCATCCAGGAATTTGATAAAGTATTGTAATTCTATGGCTGCTGTTGTTTAACAGCATTGTAATATATTAGTTTCAGGGTTGCCTGGGAAACAAGGTCAAGCTGGAGATGAGAATGAGAATGCTCTGTTGCAGAATACTCAATCCAAGAAAATAAAAATGGCATTAAAGGAGAGTATGGAAAGTGAATAGTTCATAGGTTTTGCATTTGTATAAGCAGTCAACAAGAATTTATGAACCTTAAACTTAATTGATAATTACTGTAATAACATGTTACCAGGTTGCACGGTCACAAATGTTTTCTGCACTGCAGATACAGAAGCATTGCTTTGTGACCTTCTGTTTCTCAATAGCTCTACTGTTATCACTGACATGTTATACTGTATTGTAAGTTTACTGCCAAAGGCTGAGACAGTTGAGCAAAATGGGTCACTCATTTAAACACAAAACTGCTATGTAAATTTAGCCAGCTCATTTTGATCATTACTGTCTCAGTTTAGGCTTTCATCCAACATTTAAATCAAACATTGCAGTAAAAAGGTAACTTCTATAAGTGAAATGAGTTGCAAATGAACTGAAACTTGCTGTTATCCACATTGTGAATGGGGTAGCTTGCTATGATACATATCCTGGTTTGCCCACCACACTTATGTGTGTGTGGTGGGCAGCATATTACACACATAATTTCTGCATTAATATACTATCAAGAGTTCAAGCTCAAACTAACATTCATTTACAAGTAAATTACAGGGTCATAGCAAGTAAATAGAAATACAGAACTTGATTTGCACATTACTTCAACAAGAATGACCAAAATCTAAGCAATCTTTTTCAGAGTTGTTGAATGAAAATTACATGGATAGATGGCTTTACAAAGCTCTCTTAACTTGCTGGAATAGATACCCTGAAGCTTGGAACAAGATTATAAAAGCAACACAGCGATACAATGATCAGGTATGAAATAGATTGCATCTGAAGATCAAATGAATGTGTGTTAGTTTAAAAAGTTTAAAAGGTGTGGAGAGTCTGCAGAAGGATCTAGATAGGCTGGGCGAATGGGCCAGGAAATGGCAAATGGAATTTAATGTTGGCAAGTGTGAAGTAATCCACTTTGGTAGGAAGGACTATTGCTTACGGGGCGAAAAACTGCAGCAGGCGATGGTGCAGAGGGACCTCGGGGTCCTTGTGCATGAGTCGCAGAAACCCAGCTTGCAGGTGCAGCAGGTGGTCAGGAAGGCAAATGGGATGCTGGCCTTCATAGCGAGGGGGATTGAATATAAAAGTAGGGAGGTCTTGCTGCAGCTGTATAGGGCATTGGTGAGGCCGCAGCTGGAGTAGTGTGTGCAGTTTTGGGCGCCGCACCTGCGCAAAGATATTTTGGCCTTGGAGGGAGTGCAGAGGAGGTTTACTAGGCTGATACCAGAGTTGAGGGGCTTGAGCTATGAGGAGAGGCTGAATAAACTGGGCTTGTACTCATTAGAGTTTAGAAGAATGAGGGGAGATCTCATTGAGACTTATAAGATGATGAATGGGATGGATAGGATAGAGGTGGAGAGACTCTTCCCGCTCAAAAAGGACAGTAGGACTAGGGGGCACAGCCTCAAGATAAAAGGGGGGCGGTTTAGAATGGAGTTGAGGAGGAACTTCTTCACTCAAAGGGTGGTGAATCTCTGGAATTCTCTGCCCGTTGAAGTGGTGGAGGCTGCCTCGCTAAATATTTTTAAGACACGGGTTGATGGGTTTTTGATAAGAGAGGGGATTAAGGGTTATGGGGAGAAAGCGGGAAAGTGGAACTGAGCAGCGACAGATCAGCCATGATCTTACTGAATGGCGGGGCAGGCTCGAAGGGCTGGATGGCCTACTCCTGCTCCTATTTCTTATGTTCTTAACACTAATACAGACATTAAACAAAGTTGTCCAATGGGCTACATCAGATATAATGAATTTTTCCAATTTCTAGTCCGTAAGTTGCCACATTGCCTGCCCAGGGATCAAGTAATTTTCTGACACAAGCACCTGCTGCATACAGGCATGATGGAAGCCAATTAGGAAGAAATGGCTTTCACAAATAGGTTTCACGTATTAGTTATCATTTAGGTCAGGTAAAAAGAACGCAGGCTTAGAAACAGCGTTATGCTGATTTTCATCTATTATTTTACTCTAAATTCAACAATCTTCACTACTTGATGCATGGCAAAGCTGTTTCTGAAACAGTTATAGCTTAAAAGTCTTCAGAGACCAGACAGCTTCATTGTGTTACTGTAACATATTTGATTTACTCTCAAAGTGAAACTCAAACAATTTGTCATTCAAATGCCAGCACATTCCCACGTCATCTTTTGCTCCTTGAACGAGAAGGGCATCAAACGACCATTTCCCTGCTCAACAGGAGTTGCAAACAAGAACTTTCTTGTTGTTCATAATATTGGATAAACAGGGAAGACTGTAGCAACCATAATGCTTCCACGCATATACATATCGCCAAAAGCCAGGACATGTTGAAACTGATTGGAAAATGTGACACTTCAAGAATATAGATCCAAAACAACCAAGCTTTGTTTTTGATTAACTCGCATTTTCACCAGTTAAAAAAAAATGCAGGCAGATGCTGACTTCAGATGTTTCCAGTTGCTTGTGTCAATTTAAATCTCACTACTTTTTAAATATGATAGCAGCTTAAAAGCAAGGAATTGCATACATGCTTTCAAAATGGTGAACTACGGCGTTTTTATAAAATATTTGTTGACATGGAGCAATGAACCTTTCCTTGTCTCCGTCCTTTTGCAAAGCTGCCAGCCCACCTGCCAGTTACAGAAGTCAACCTTGCCTGACATGACTAACTTGCAGCATGATTAACACCCCCCACAGCGCTCTCTTACATTGTGTGTAAGCAGCAAATTACTATTCAGCAAGCGAGCTTCGTTTCTTTTGTATATAAAAGAAATGCACAAGGCGCATTAAAACTAGTTAAGACTGCAGGGAAGACATTCCCCACCCAACAAGTCTGCAATACGTCCAGTGGAAAAGAATTTGGGGATACGCAGTGACAGTCTTATTCAATGAGAAAGACACTAATGCAATCCATGTTGGGGGGGGGAGGTGGGGGGGACGTGGGGGCGGTGGAAGAGAGGGGGGGACGTGGGGGCGGTGGAAGAGAGGGGGGGACGTGGGGGCGGTGGAAGAGAGGGGGGGACGTGGGGGCGGTGGAAGAGAGGGGGGGACGTGGGGGCGGTGGAAGAGAGGGGGGGACGTGGGGGCGGTGGAAGAGAGGGGGGGACGTGGGGGCGGTGGAAGAGAGGGGGGGACGTGGGGGCGGTGGAAGAGAGGGGGGGACGTGGGGGCGGTGGAAGAGAGGGGGGGACGTGGGGGCGGTGGAAGAGAGGGGGGGACGTGGGGGCGGTGGAAGAGAGGGGGGGACGTGGGGGCGGTGGAAGAGAGGGGGGGACGTGGGGGCGGTGGAAGAGAGGGGGGGACGTGGGGGCGGTGGAAGAGAGGGGGGGACGTGGGGGCGGTGGAAGAGAGGGGGGGACGTGGGGGCGGTGGAAGAGAGGGGGGGACGTGGGGGCGGTGGAAGAGAGGGGGGGACGTGGGGGCGGTGGAAGAGAGGGGGGGACGTGGGGGCGGTGGAAGAGAGGGGGGGACGTGGGGGCGGTGGAAGAGAGGGGGGGACGTGGGGGCGGTGGAAGAGAGGGGGGGACGTGGGGGCGGTGGAAGAGAGGGGGGGACGTGGGGGCGGTGGAAGAGAGGGGGGGACGTGGGGGCGGTGGAAGAGAGGGGGGGACGTGGGGGCGGTGGAAGAGAGGGGGGGACGTGGGGGCGGTGGAAGAGAGGGGGGGACGTGGGGGCGGTGGAAGAGAGGGGGGGACGTGGGGGCGGTGGAAGAGAGGGGGGGACGTGGGGGCGGTGGAAGAGAGGGGGGGACGTGGGGGCGGTGGAAGAGAGGGGGGGACGTGGGGGCGGTGGAAGAGAGGGGGGGACGTGGGGGCGGTGGAAGAGAGGGGGGGACGTGGGGGCGGTGGAAGAGAGGGGGGGACGTGGGGGCGGTGGAAGAGAGGGGGGGACGTGGGGGCGGTGGAAGAGAGGGGGGGACGTGGGGGCGGTGGAAGAGAGGGGGGGACGTGGGGGCGGTGGAAGAGAGGGGGGGACGTGGGGGCGGTGGAAGAGAGGGGGGGACGTGGGGGCGGTGGAAGAGAGGGGGGACGTGGGGGCGGTGGAAGAGAGGGGGGGACGTGGGGGCGGTGGAAGAGAGGGGGGGACGTGGGGGCGGTGGAAGAGAGGGGGGGACGTGGGGGCGGTGGAAGAGAGGGGGGGACGTGGGGGCGGTGGAAGAGAGGGGGGGACGTGGGGGCGGTGGAAGAGAGGGGGGGACGTGGGGGCGGTGGAAGAGAGGGGGGGACGTGGGGGCGGTGGAAGAGAGGAGGGGACGTGGGGGCGGTGGAAGAGAGGAGGGGACGTGGGGGCGGTGGAAGAGAGGAGGGGACGTGGGGGCGGTGGAAGAGAGGAGGGGACGTGGGGGCGGTGGAAGAGAGGAGGGGACGTGGGGGCGGTGGAAGAGAGGAGGGGACGTGGGGGCGGTGGAAGAGAGGAGGGGACGTGGGGGCGGTGGAAGAGAGGAGGGGACGTGGGGGCGGTGGAAGAGAGGAGGGGACGTGGGGGCGGTGGAAGAGAGGAGGGGACGTGGGGGCGGTGGAAGAGAGGAGGGGACGTGGGGGCGGTGGAAGAGAGGAGGGGACGTGGGGGCGGTGGAAGAGAGGAGGGGACGTGGGGGCGGTGGAAGAGAGGAGGGGACGTGGGGGCGGTGGAAGAGAGGAGGGGACGTGGGGGCGGTGGAAGAGAGGAGGGGACGTGGGGGCGGTGGAAGAGAGGAGGGGACGTGGGGGCGGTGGAAGAGAGGAGGGGACGTGGGGGCGGTGGAAGAGAGGAGGGGACGTGGGGGCGGTGGAAGAGAGGAGGGGACGTGGGGGCGGTGGAAGAGAGGAGGGGACGTGGGGGCGGTGGAAGAGAGGAGGGGACGTGGGGGCGGTGGGAGAGAGGAGGGGACGTGGGGGCGGTGGGAGAGAGGAGGGGACGTGGGGGCGGTGGGAGAGAGGAGGGGACGTGGGGGCGGTGGGAGAGAGGAGGGGACGTGGGGGCGGTGGGAGAGAGGAGGGGACGTGGGGGGGGGGTGGAGGAGAGGAGGGGACGTGGGGGGGGGTGGTGGAGGAGAGGAGGGGGGTGGTGGAGGAGAGGAGGGGACGTGGGGGGGGTGGTTGTGGAGAGGAGGGGACGTGGGGGGGGGGGTGGTGGAGAGGAGGGGACGTGGGGGGGGGGTGGTGGAGAGGAGGGGACGTGGGGGGGGTGGTGGTGGAGAGGAGGGGACGTGGGGGGGGTGGTGGTGGAGAGGAGGGGACGTGGGGGGGGGGTGGTGGAGAGGAGGGGACGTGGTGGAGGAGAGGAGGGGACGTGGGGGGGGGGGGGGTGGAGGAGAGGAGGGGACGTGGCAGGGGGGTGGTGGAAGAGAGGAGGGGACGTGGGGGGTGGGAGCTGGGCAGGGGACATCATCCAGTCTGTCTCAGGGAGTTAGGGGGAATACAGTCTGTGTGTCTCTGGGAGGGGTAAATAGTCTGCCTCGGGGGGTGGGATACTATCTGCCTGTCTCCCGGTGGGAGGGGTGGTGTGGAAGGCAAGAAATACTGTCCATCTCCCGGGAAGGCGGCGATAACAGTCCTCTGTCTCTCTCCACCTTGAGGGGGTGGTGGAGATTCTATCTGCCCTGGTGGGTGGAACTTTGCCTGGGGGTGTCGGGGAGGAGGAACTGTTTGTTTGCCTTGGTGGGGGAGAGGAACTGTCTGAAGCCGCCCCCCCGCCAGACCCAACCCCACCCAAAACACCTCAGCAAACCTGCAGAAACTGGGTCCAGGTCTCCACCCCCTCCCCCCAAAAAACCTCTTACCTCCTCTTCGCTCTCGCTTTTGAAGCACAAACAGGCCGCTCGCTTCTTATACCCGTCCCCATCATAAGTCCGAGTCTGGTTTTGCTTTAATTTCATCATTTATGTTGTGTATTGTTTTGTTTGGTTAAAAAAAAAGTCCCGTATCGATTATTGTTCTCTCTCAGTCAGATTTTTTTTTGGCTTTCCCCAAAAGGAAAACTTCGCGGTGGGGAGAGCAACACACAAAGGCCGAGATAATTCCTCGCTCCCTTGTCAATGTGGAGAACCGATGGGGCGGGGGGGGAGGGGGTGTTGGGGGGAGAGAGAGAGAGAAGGGGAATGAATATAACGGGACACTCAGCCAGCCAGCCAGCCGCCGGGACAGTTATCCTCCACCACCGCCGCCGCTGCCTTCTTGCTTCATATTGCCACAGCCATTCTCTGGGACACCAGTTCCTCCTCCGCCGCTGCCGCCGCCATCTTAGCCGCACCGCGCCACAACCGAACCTGCTGCACAAAGGGAGCGCGTGGTGGCAGAGGGGCGGGGCTTCTCCCAGGCACTAGCCACTCAGCGGCAGGGCCCCAAGCCCGCTTCGCCAATCGGCGACGCCGTCCGCTGCAGCCCCGCCCTCCCCTTCTCCCTCCTCCCACAACTAAGTTTGGTTGGACGCCGCCGCCTGGACTCTGATTCCAGCAATGAGCGCTGGCGGCCCCTAGGGGCGCGGCGGCTCCCACCTCCTCCACCTACCTAGACCCAATGTGTGAAGACAAAGAGCTGAAGCTCATGTGTAATTGAGCGTGTCTTTCTTTTTTAAATATATTTTTTCCAGATTTGTAACTGCTTTCCCGTTCCTTTGAAAGGGGAGGCCGTAAATTAATTCCACCAAAGATTTTGGCTCGTTTCCATTGATGAGCTGAAATTAAATGGGGCATTGTCTGAGTTGGGATCTCAAGGACAGCTCCTCCATGGTTTTGCGTTTATTATGGTGTGAATGCATCGTATATCGTGGGCAGCCTTCCACCTGGTGTCCTCGGGCTAGCATGGGTAGACAGAATGGCCTCCTGTGTGTAACTTTTCTATGGTTCCTCCTTACAGAAGCATGAGCTGGTATACTAATTCGCACAAAGTCCCATTCACCCAGCACTGATATTCCTCTGTCCGCCACCCGACCCCCCCCCCCTTACTGTGCACAATTGGTGCATTTGAATATGCCACCCCTTTATTGTGGAATGGTGCATTTGTGAGTTTTTTTAGGTTGCTGCCTCCAAGGATCAGGGCACATAACTTGTGTACTCCTGGGTCAGGTAACACCTCAATTTAAAATACTCATTCACAAAATCTCTCCATGGCCTCAACAGCCACACTACCCCCCCGCCCCCCTACCCTGCTCCCATCTCAATATGCTCCTCCAGTCATACCACCTTTTGGGATATTTGACCTCCTCTAATTCTGCCCTGTTTTGCATCCTCAATTTTCATTGCTCCACCATTGGAGACCCAACTTGCAGTTGTCAAAGGGCGGCACAGTGGTTCGCACTTCTGCCTCACAGCGAGGAGGATGCAAGTTCGATTCCAGCCTTGGGTGACTGTATGGACTTCGCACATCCTCCCCATGTATGTTTCTTCTGGGTGCTCTGGTTTCCACCCACAGTCCAAAGATGTGCAGGTTAGGTGGATTGACCATGATAATTTCCCTTTAGTGTCTATAGAATCATAGAAACCGTACAGCACAGAAGGAGGACATTCAGCCCATCGAGTTTATACCGACCACGATTCCACCCAGGCCCTACCCCCGTGTTCCCACGCATTTAAACGCACTAAGGACAATTTTAACATGGCCAAGCAACCTAACACACACATCTTTGGACTGAGGGAAGAAACTGGAGCACCCGGAGGAAACCCACGCAGACAGAAAGAGAATGTGCAAACTCCACACAGACAGTGACCCAAGCCGGGGATCGAACCCAGGTCCCTGGAGCTGTGAAGCAGCAGTGCTAACCATTGTGCTACCGTGCCGCCCGATATGTTAGGTTAGGTGGATTAGCGATGGTAAAATGAGCCGGGTACCCGGGATAGGTGAAAGATAACCAAAAGAGAAAATACTGGAAAATCTCAGCAGGTCTGGCAGCATCTGTAAGGAGAGGAAAGGGCTGACGTTTCGAATCCGGACGATCTTTTGTCAAAGCTAAAAGGCATAGAAAGATGAAAGGTGAAAAATCTGTCGTTTAGGTGAACGGGGGCGCGGGGTAGCTGCTTGAGATGCACTTTCGCAGATTCAATGCAGACTCGATGGGCCGAATGGCCTCCTTCTGCATTGTACGAATTCCCTGGATTCAATGCTTTATAAAGCCTGGAATTCCTTTCCTATACTCTTCCCCCTCATCCAACCTTTCTCCGGCTCTTCCTTTACAGACCCTCCTGAAAACCATCCTCCTTGTTCAAACTTGGGGTCATGTGTTCCAATATCTACCTCCTCATGTGGTTGAATGTTTATTTTTCTTTGAGAATACTCCTATCTGCAGTGCCTTGCCGTTATGTTATTGCCTTAAGTATAAAATATATATTAAAAAACTCGCGTTGTTTCTGTTGGCCGGCTGTTTTACTGCATGCCCGTGTGACAAAATTGACAAGACAAAGAGTTATCCATTTTACGAAAGGATTTATTCTTTTCTGTTGTAAAATGTGGCTCACCCGTTCTTCATTCCGACTTTATGGGTCTCTTTGTTCTTGCATTTGTGACCTTTAGTCGCTCGGCTTTGGCTGGTCGAAACGGAAGCAAACGCAATCACCAGAAAGGCCATCTATAAATGGCAATGTGGCCCAACAAAGGGATCGAACTGTTGGGTCATTTGGTTTTGAAGTTCGTCTGCAAGCACCGACATTCTCTCCGACCTTTAGGTTCTAGAATAGGAACTTGTTCATCCCCCCCACCCGTCCCCCCCCCCACCCACCCCACCATCGCAACTGTTTCCCCGAATTTTGCCAACTCCAGATGCCAACTGTCACCGAATACTATTTCAATTCAAAACGGTACCTGCCATTGATAAAATGTTTCAGATCTTCCCCATTGTCTTTCACAGCCTCAACAAACGGAAATACTTGCTGTCAAGCGAAGAAGGGAAATATTCGGAGATGCAGGACCTGGCCTTGGAAAACTGGCAAGAGCTGACCATGTCGAGGTCCGTGCCAGATTCATCACCCTCCGGCGTCAAGTCCCGGAGCCAGGGGGAAGTCTCGCTGTTGGAGGACTTGAAAGGTCTCCAGATGTTGCCCGAAGGGTCATATGTCGTGAGCGGGGCCGGCATACGGCCAGCAGCGCCGAAAATGTTCGAAAACCTGCCCCCTTCTCCCGAGGGAATGGTCAAGGGAGTTGATGAGTCTGAGAAAGAAGCGCCTCCGAAGCCAGCCAGTCCTTCCAAAGAATCACAGATCCAATTCCCTACAGACGCAGCCTCAAGATGGCACACATGTAGCCCAGAGAGGAAAAGCAAGTAAGTAAGGATTTAAACATAAAATACCGCCGGGTTGCCTCTCCCCGTTTAACAGAAACTAATTCCGTGACTTTGAGAGCTGGACACACTCCCCTGTGAGCATGGGTTCGAATTCAAACCAAGTTTAAAAAGAACCAAAGCCCCCCTCCAATCTACCCATCTCTGAGGCCCTTACACTTAAATCATTTTGGAGTTTCGAAAACCAATTCTTAACCGGAACAGACAATACAAAACTGCCAAAAAAAAAACAAATCTGTTTTGAAACAGGAAACAGGGTGAAGAAATGTAACCGTCAAATTTGTGTCGTAGAAGGGGTCAGGACTTTAGACAGCAAATTCAATTTCTGTCTCTCCAGACAGCAGCAAAGGCTCTTTTGAAAGAGAACCGGGGACATGTGCATTAAAAATGGGTCACCTACTTAAACCCAAACATATTTTCCCCCATAATTGCTGAGTTTTATTCTAAAACAGTGATAGGAAATTATAAAACCTTTCGGTTCAATCTACATCTAGCCAACCAACCCTTCATCATTGCTCTCCGCACACCCTGCCCCCTGCACAGAGACTCTTTAATCCCCGACCCCTTGCAGTTTACCTCTTCCCATTCGGATTCCATTTCAATTCACAAAAAGCGCTCTCCCTTCAAATTCTTCTTTCCTTTTGAGATATCTGTGCTAGATCAGAGACAGTGTTATATCCCTTTCTGTTCCAGGCCTGGGAATTAACAATACACTCCCCCTCCCCCACCCCAGCCATTCTTCCCTTTTTGATCACAATGGCCCTTCTTCCTCTCTCTGCTTCGTAATGATATTGCTGCTGCTTCGCCTCAGGGGCGGCTTTGATCTTGCCCGCATCTATTACGAGGCCCAGCTTGTAATTGTCGACACAGAACCCATTACTGGGGCCACGGAAGCGACCGCAGTCAGGGCCAGCAGCGGGAATCAAGGGGCCGAGTGACACTGATGTACTTGTCAAGATCTCGATGCAGAGAATCAACCATTGCATAGCAAATCCATCCACTCGCTGTTGCCTGAAGGATCAAAAAGACGTGCAGGTTTGAGCAACTTGTCTGACTAACCTTGAATGTTCTTCTGAGGAAACACTAGGAGCAATTTTTCTGAGCATAGCAAACCCAGGAAACTAGGGAAGGGAAGTGCAGTCTCCGATTTGTGCCTCCAACTTCTGAATGTCCTGACCTCATTTGAAAAGGTCCTCACAGTGTTCCATCTGAAGGAGGCACCAGCTACTCAAATCAAACCATTTTCACATTTATCCATTTAATCATATTTTTAACTTCAGGCCAACAATGCAGATTGATTTCTTGCCCAGCGCCCGTCCTGTTCTGTTGCAGCGAATACAATATCCGCCTACACTGAAGTCAAAGATGCTCTTGGACAACTCTGAAATGTGGAGGAATTTTAGTTACTGAATTTGCATCAGTGCCTTTCTTGCTTTTCTAGAGCTCACAGGAGTTGTGTCTCCCTAAAGTTTGGGTGCAGTGAGAACATCTGCCAAAGCTGCATATAGGGGTTCCCTTGGAATCCTTATATGTTTTGTGCCATGTGAAAGGGGGTCAGCTGTAAACGGTCCTTTAGCATTGCCAGTACGATATCCAAGGAGAAATGTCCTCTTGGAAGTTCACAGTGAGTGAGTGAGGTAGACATTCTGGTCGTTAGGGAGAGAGATAATGCTTTTAAAAGCTTTGGTTTCACAGGTAAAACATCAGAATTGTGCCGCCTGCTGAGACAGGACCTGAAACCAAAGTTATGAATCCTCCCAGCACTCTGTTCCAGTGTAGAGCACCAAAACAATTGAATGGTTTCAGGGTAAGAGAGATGTAGCTTGAATAAGCCACCTGCCAGTGTATCAGTGCATCCACATGTCATGGCTGCCTCCTTGGCTATGGATCAGTAAGAGTGTGCTTTTGGCTTGGACCAACTCACAGACTTGCCCAAGGTGTAATGATTGAGATCTCGGTGGATGCAGTAGCTTTAGTGGAGAGGTGCATTCATAACATAAATCTAAAAGGATATTACTATATTAATGTCCAGCTAATGGGCATTCAATTGGCACAAAACTATGTAAGTGAATCGTTACATGCACAATCCTTTCATATATAGAAGTTGACACTTATTTCAAGAATATGTGTGTATTTCCAATACCATGCATCAGCTTCTCACACATGCAAAATATAGATGCCTTCACACTTGTTTGTGTGGTGGAGATGATATACACACAGTGACTTCAACAAACTTGCATCCTGCAAAAGGATTCTTTTGAAAGCAGGATAATGGTGACCTGGAATCATTGTCTGCCTGAATGTTGCAGGAGGTTATGTCATTTCTTCATCCCTGTTCTTAGTTTTCAATTATTCACATTTAGTAGTGCTCCCCTCGTAATCTTTCTCGATAGTCCCCCACCCAGCTCCCAACCCCAAGTTGTCACTAGACTGCTGTATGCCAAGTCTTGGCATTGTGAATGCACAACACTCTCCTTCAATAGCTTGGCTTGTTTGTTTTCTCTTGCAGAGCCAAATCCAATTTTCACGCCTTATTGCAGCATCAAGGTTTCCTGCAGTATTTTTCCCCCTTTCTATTCAGCAGTTGCAATCATGGGAGGGTGATGCTGATTTGTTAGCTTTTTATGCATTATATCATTATAGATACTGGTTGGTAAGGTGTGACTTGTGATGGCTAAGTTGATCTTTATTGCACATGAGACTGTTTCATTTTTACTTGTAAGTATTTTAACTGGCTCACTACATTATGTGATAGGAATAGTTTGCCCAAGCCCCATGACATTTTTAAACATATGTAAAGGTTAATACTTACCACCTTCTGGGAAAGTCAATAATGTTAACTGTATAGTAATTGAATAATTGTATTTGGGTGGTGGGCATTAAATGGAGATTCTCATATATACTACAGACTGAAATCTTTGAAATTCAATGGCATTACCATCGCTGAACCCCCAGTATTCACATCCTTGGGGTTGCCATTGACCAGAACCTGAACTGGACTAGCCATATAATCCTGATTGTGCAAGAGCAGGTCAGGAGCAAGGAATCCTTCAGCAAGGAATTCACTTCTTGACTCCCAAAAGCCTGTCCACTATCTACAAGGCACAAGTCAGGAGTGTGTTGGAATATTCCCCACTTACCTGGATGAGTGCAGCTCCAACAACATTCAAGAAGTTCAACACCATCCAGGACAAAGCAGCCGACTTGATTGCCAAACCATCCACAAACATTCACTCTCTCCAACACTGATGGACAGTGGTAGCAGTCTGTACATCTACAGGTGCACTGCAGGAACTCACCAAGGCTTCTTAGGCAGCATTTTCCAAACCCACGACCACAGAAAGGCAAGGGCAGCAGATACTTGGGAACACCACCACCAGGAGGTTTCCCTCCAAGTCATTCACCATCCTGGCTTGGAAATTCCTTCACTGCCTTTCCTTCATTTGTTGCTGGATCAAAATCCTGGAACTTGGTTAGTGGGTTAGACCTAACATGTTTGTAACATGTATTGCTGTCAATAAAAGTTTGTAAGTATTTAAATATTAGGTTCCAGTTCTATCTTTTGCTGCCTGTCTATTTGAAAGTGAACAATTAAACTTATTTCTGAATTGTTGTCACATCCTTACAGCAATCCTGCTGCCTTTGATGACCTCAGCTAGCTCTTGCCTTGCCCTGCAAGCCATGGTTTTCATAGCAGCAATGCTTATCATCATTTCCCTTACTCTCTCGGTTTCCGTCCTCTGCAATAGTCATAAGTAGCTATCTGTCTAAGGGCAGATTTCTCCATGCTTTGTGATCTTGTAGTTCCTCTTCAGTTGCTTGTAGGAGCCTCCCATTTTCAATTTCAGTTGCCTTGGTCTACATCCATCTAATCTTCCTTCAATCATCTCCTTCAGCAAGTTCTCATGCCTTAGAATATGGCCAAAACAATCTTGTTGCCTTTTCTTGATGATATTCACTAAAGGCCTTTTCTCCTCTACGATGCTGTGAACTTCTTCATTTCACTTGTGCTCGCTCCAACTGACTCACTCCACCCTTCTCCCAAATCCCATTTGACAACTTTCTAATCTTTGGATATCTGCTTTTCTAAAGACCCATGTTTCAGCCTCATACAATGATACATCCAAATCCCAGTCCTGATTACATTGAATGTGATTTTGTGGATTATGAGAAAGCTTCCAACCTGATGAACTGACAAAAAACACTTAGAGTTGATTGGAGACATAAAGGAATAATTGTAGTTGTGTACATGCAAAAGACTGTTACAATCAGGCTAATGTTTGGTGAAACTGAACATAACGCAACTGGGTGTGGGGAAAGACAAGCTCTCTACTATCTCTTTGAGGACTGTGCAGAAGTCATGATAAAAGAAAGAACCAGAAGAAGTATAGAAAAGTGTGTCAAAGCAGGAAATCACATGATTAAGGTAGTGAGGTTTGCAGACATCCAGGTCTAGTGGCTAGCACAACAGAAGATCTGCAGATACTACTGGGTAGAATTAAGTGGTGAAAACTTGCAGAATGAAAATTAATGTAAAAAAAAGTCAAAAGCTGTGAAGATTGGAATAATATTGGGAAAGCAAAGGTCAAGAAAAGTGGTCAACTGCTGGAATGGGTATCACAATCTAAGTACCTCAGAAGCACTTATCAGAAGATGGTTGCGGCCATAAAGAAATCAGAGCAAGAATAGCAAAGACAAACAATGCATTATCCAAACATAAAGAATTGGTCAGTAAAAAAATGAGTCGAGATCTTTAAAAATCTTCTGTGCTGATACATAAAATTCAGGCACTATATTAGTCCACTGAAAAAATGTTAGTACTAATCTATAAAAAAATCAAAAACTTTTGTTTTTAATGAAACATGAAAGATAAAAAACACAACATTTTTGACTTCAAGGCAATAACACTTCCAAGCCTGCAGCAGTTACAAGTTACAGATTTGCTATCATTTGATATGTTTTTCATTCAACACCAATCCTTGTTGTCCATAATGCTATCTTCAAATATGACAACTTGACAATATAGTGATCAAAGCACAAGTTAAAATCATGAGTGGTGTGCCTTTAATTGCAATAACTCACTGCATTTTTAAGTCCTGTTTCATCAAATTCTCAGACAGATTTTTCACAAAAAGTTCTAAAGAAAACAACTCTTCTAAATAGGCAGAATCCAAACAATAATAAAACTTATGTTTTGTTAACAAGAAGAGCAGCATTCAGTTGCTAGCAGTACCTTGGGAAAATAGATATCACAATAAGCTGTGTATATACTACTTGGAAATTGGCATGGTTGGGATTTTCCAACTTTCTTTGGAATTCCAATGCAACTTTGACAAGACTTCTACCTTCATCAGTGGCTTGCCCCAGCACTGGCTGATTTTCAAGCACTAGGGTATTTAAAGCTCTTATTTTAAATAAATTCACAGTCCATTGTACTCCTTGATCTCCCTTCACTGGGGAGCCTACCAAGGTGGTGTGTACAAAATATTCTGCCTGGCATTGGAACCTTCAACAGTTGCAGTGTAGTTCACAGCCTACAGAATGCCTAAATTAGCTTTTTAATTTGGTGCTCAATCCTGGCTCATCCTATAACATGTTCAGCCTGTGATCCAATGCCTGTAATAATATCAAATTTAACCATTCCACCTCCAGAATAACCTTGGATGCCATTTCTCATTAGCGTGTAATTAGCATCGGCCCACCTATATTGAGACAAATCCCTGCAGTGTTGGAGATGGAAGGGTGTTGGAACAAGTGGAGAAGCAAGTTGAACAAGATTGGTGGAACGGCAAATTGTGCGGAGGGTGTGGAAAGTCTGCAGAAGGATCTAGATAGGCTGGGCGAATGGGCCAGGAACTGGCAAATGGAATTTAATGTTGGTAAGTGTGAAGTTGTCCACTTTGGTAGGAATAATGGTAGGAAGGACTATTACGTACATGGCGAAAAACTGCAGCATGCAACGGTGCAGAGGGACCTCGGGGTCCTTATGCATGAGTCGCAAAAACCCAGGCTGCAGGTGCAGCAGGTGGTCAGGAAGGCGAATGGGATGCTGGCCTTCATAGCGAGGGGGATTGAATATAAAAGTAGGGAGGTCTTGCTGCAACTGTACAGATCACTGGTGAGGCCGCAGCTGGAGTACTGTGTGCAGTTTTGGTCGCTGCACTTACGCAAGGATATTTTGGCCTTGGAGGGAGTGCAGAGGAGGTTTACTAGGCTGATACCGGAGTTGAGGGGGTTGAACTATGAGGAGAGGCTGAATAAACTAGGCTTGTACTCGTTAGAGTTTAGAAGAATGAGGGGAGATCTCATTGAGACATATAAGATGATAAATGGGATGGATAGGATAGAGGTGGAGAGGCTCTTCCCACTCAGAAAGGACAGTAGGACTAGAGGGCACAGCCTCAAGATAGGGGGGGGCAGTTTAGAACGGAGTTGAGGAGGAACTTCTTCACTCAAAGGGTGGTGAATCTCTGGAATTCTCTGCCCGTTGAAGTGGTGGAGGCTGCCTCGCTAAATATGTTTAAGACGTGGGTAGATAGGTTTTTGATAGGCAAGGGGACTAAGGGTTATGGGGAGAAGGCGGGAAAGTGGAACTGAGCCACTTCAGATCAGCCATGATCTTATTGAATGGTGGGGCAGGCTCGAAGGGCTAGCTGGCCTACTCCTGCTCCTATTTCTTATGTTCTTATAACAGTTTTTGGACTAACTTCCTGTCCATGCTTGCATGAGTGACAGCAGGGACCAATGGAAAATCATGCCTCCTAATAAAATGTTAGAGAAATTAATACTAGACAAACAATTTCCATCTCCTGTCCAACACCGCAAGAATATTAAACAGAAACTATTGCAATCATAACCATCTTATTACCCTGATGTATTACCAAAGTTCTTTGGTAATATTCTACAGTGACTGTTACTACAGAGAAAAATGTCAAGTATTCTGTATCAGCAACACTCAAAAAAAGGCAACAAACAAAATGACCGGTTAAGCTGTTATTATCAGTTAAAGAAGGGATGTAAGGTAGGACATAGGCAAACCATATCTCCAGTGGAAACATGAGATACTGTGATGGATTCCATGTTTTCAACTTGTATTTTTGAAAAGAGGTACAGTGAAGTTTATTTATTAGTCACAAATAAGCTTTACATTAACACTGCAATGAAGTTACAGTGAAAATCCCCTAGTTGCCGCACTCCAGCACCTGTTTGGATCAATGCACCTAACCAGCACATCTTTCAGATTGTGGGAGGAAACCGGAGCAGCTGGAGGAAACCCACGCAGATATAGTTAGTGACCCAAGCTGGGAATCAAGCCCAGGTCCCTGGTGCTGTGAGGTAGCAGTGCTAACCACTGTGCTGTCATGCCACCGTGCCGCCCCATAGAAGGGAAAAAAGTGAACCACACAACAACAGAAAGGGAGAATAGAAACTGACCTTCCCAGTTGCGATGGAAACTAAGGCTGAAACTGAGATTGGAAACTAAAACCTCTGAAGAGAATGAAACTTGGATGAAACTATACAAAAAGGACACAGAGCTATCAGAGCTCAGATGGTGCTGCTGCTGATAATTACAGTACTGCACTTCAGGCAGGCTGAAGACAATGGAAGTTATATCAGGAAGCTGAGCATAGGCAAATATACTATTGACCTTGCAGCTGTTTCTGTTACTTGAAGATGACATTGTGGATCTATACTATCCAGACCTTTGTAAGCAGAATTGAAGAGGTACTGCAATATGTGCCATTTTTGATGAAGACTAAACTCTTGGAACATGGGTTGGTTTTGCACTGCTGTTGTCTGGAAGTCAGACTGAATCCTAAAAGCTGAAATTCTTTGTGAAACTTGCACAACTTGTGATTAAGATTGATGACATATAGGCCCAGTGGATCACCAAACCCGTTTGTTAGGTCTGTTGTAGTTGTATCTGCTATTTAATGTTCAATTTATAGTTTGTAATCAACTACAATTTACCTGTTAATTCATATTTGGCCAATGTTGCTTCTGAGTTTTAGAATATGGGTGGTTACCCCAGACAATACTTAGTGTTTGCTTTGTTTGACACGTGTTTGATTAAAATTATTTTTGTTTAAACCCTGGAATCTTGTGGTTCCATTCTTTTAGTGTATCACTGCACTTTGGATTTCTTCTTGCTTAAAAAAAAGTTACTGGTCTCAACTGAGAATGTGTCAATATTCAATTCTAAATGACCAGAACAATAAAGTGAATCTTGGCTTAACATTTCATCTGGATGATGGTTTCTTCAATACTGCATTGAAGTGTAGCCTAGAATTGTGGTTTTCAAAGCGAGATGTGTGGACACTTTATAGAGCACCACAAAGTAGTCTGAAGATTAATGAATGAGGACGCAGGAAGTAGTCCAGGAATTTTAAATGTTTAGCTCACACCTGCTGGAACTGCTGACTCCGCACACTCTGGGCATCAAAATTGAATTGCCACGAGACCCAACTGAGTCTTCTGCTGCAATGAGAAACTCAATCTCTGCCTTCAACTTCCAAGTTTCTCATTGGAGCTTTTCCTTGGGGATTTCCTTCTATGCCTTCACTTCTTGAGCTGTTTTTCAGGCCAGAATGTTTCTTTTATTTTTCTTTAAGTTTTCCTGGATTTTAATTTTCTTTTGCAGTCTTGGCAAGGTTTTGAGTTGTTCCATTTGCTGTCACCATTTTGTAAGGTATTAGGTGTAGTTCAGTAAATCTTATTAAGGTTGTCCTAGGTAGCTCAATTGTAAGTATTATAAACAATTAGAAACTATACACATTGTTACAGTAAAAGTCCAAGCTTGATGTTGTTTCCATACTTGCTTCTACTCTTGGCTCTGTCCAACATTACACTGACCTCAGGTCATGTGCTCTCTATCATCATTGTATGGGGGACACTGTACTCAGTTGCATGTTAGCCCTTTATTTGTCAGAACCTTTACTATACAGAGTAGAGGCTGCACTGAAGGGCGAGACACATGCAAAAGTGCTGAGAGCTATTAGAATGAACATCATCATGGACTAGTCTTATTCCTCCTCACAGCTATTTCTGAATGATATTCTGCGGTGGTATGTCCCCAACCACTCTTTCTATATTCACCCCACTGTAGCTTACCTCCAGAATAGCCTTAGACATCACTAAATCTGAAATTGTGTATTGCCAACTGCTTATCTCCTGCTCTCTACTGCCTTTGTGTTGTATCAGACATTGGGACACAATTCATTGAACTTAATTGGAGGGGGCAGAGGGCGGACCATGGAAAGGTCTGTTGACCGCAAGTGGGATTTTCCGGTTTTGGGGCAAGCACGGCTGGAAAATCTCGCCCATAGTGTCAGTGAACAGAGTATAGGTCAGTTATTAAATTTCACAGTTACTGAGTCTACCAAATACTTTCATTGATTTGACAACAAATTTTGATGTTGTATCCCAATAGTATGTTAGTAAACACTTAGTCCAGGATTTTACCACCCAATATGGCGTGTCTCCCACTGGTGGATGCAGCAGGCCATTTCAGTTGCCATTTATTTCCATAGGACCCTAATATCCCACCTGCCCCTCTTTTATCAAAAGCTTTATTTAAACCATATTTTCAGTGCAGCATTTCCTTATGTTTTTTATTCTTATGTTCATGTTGCAGTCTAGGCGAACATTTAGTGCCTGTCCCTAATTCCCCTGAGAAGAAACTGGTTATTGTTGCATATTTTTAAAATTTACATGGGGATCCATGATTACTAATTCATTTGAAAAGGGGTCCTTCAACCAAACAAATTGGATACCCGCTAGCTTGTAATGTAAGCTCAAACTCCTCATTTTAAACTCTAACCCACAAACCTTGGATCCAGAGGCAAGAGTGTTACAAACGAAGCCACACTTGACAGAAATCAATATCATTGGCATTTGTATGTTGTCACTGAAACCTACACCTCACACACAGAGCTATAATTAAGTAAATGTGCTCTTACGCTAATCCATTTCTTGTGGTTACAAGCAGAGAGATAATATCAAAGGCTGTGTTTATGACAAGCTGGGCTTCACAAGGGAGGTGAGATAATTTGATCAAGATAGGGTAAAGGGATGGGACAAAAGGAGAAGGGAAAGGAGCCAGGGGACTGGAATGGAGGTGAGGGAGACAAGATGGAAATTTGAGTTCAAGTTTATTTATTAGTGTCACAAGTAGGCTTACATTATCAAACCCAGATCCCTGGCTCAGTGAGGGAGGAAGGGATAGAGAAAGTGAACATAGAACATTACAGCGCAGTACAGGCCCTTTGGCCCTCGATGTTGCGCTGACTAGTGGAACCAATCTAATGACCCTCTAACCTAAATAGAAAGAGAAGAAAAGGGCGTGGAGTATAGAGGAAAGGAGAGAGGCTAAAGAAAAAGCATCTAAATGGCAGGAAATAACATCGGATTTAAATAGGAAGTAAAGAGTTAAATTCTTAATGTGAGAGGTTATCTTTTTAGTAAGTCAGGGTTAGATGACAGACCATGCTGGTAGTATGGATGGTTCTTTGTTACTGCTTACCATTTTGCAAGTAGAGCATAATGCCCATTTCAGGTAACTGAATTAGGTAGGGTCTTCTAGATATATGTTTGGAACATGGTTGCTATTGCTATGATTGGCAACAAAATTACCCAGTTTTATGTTTATATGTGTTGCCTGGAGGCCATTTAAATATTTTTTGTCCTGACTGTTTTCCAAGATTCAATGCGCATCCACATTGTATTTCCAAAGAATCAGCAGATGATTTAACTTTCTGGGCACTTGTATTATTATTTTGTTTTTATTAATAGCCAGGATAGGAAAAATGCATATTTTCATATTACACATTATTTCTTGCTGGTGGATTAAGAATGTACATTGGAGCTGCAATGCAACATTAAGTACTATTCCAGTGCATTCAGTTTGAACATTTTATATTTGAATATTTTATTTCTATGGTGTAATTATTCTATGGTGTAACCCATAATAACTATACTTATAAAATGTTGATATTAGATATTACATTTACATACATGACTCAGTATATTGAGGCCCTGGTCAAGAAGAAGAAAGAGGCACATGACGTACATAGGCAACTGGGATCAAGTGAATTCCTTGAAGAGTATAGGGAGTGTAGGAGTAGAGTTAAGAGAGAAATCAGGAGGGCAAAAAGGGGACACAAGATTGTTTTGGCAGATAAGGCAAAGGAGAATCCAAAGAGCTTCTACAAATACATAAAGGCAAAAGAGTAACAAGGGAGAGAGTAGGGCCTCTTAGGGATCAACAAGGTCATCTATGTACGGATCCACAAGAGATGCGTGAGATTCTAAATGAATATTTCTCATCTGTATTTACTATTGAGAAAAGCATGGATATTAGGGAACATGGGGAAATAAATAGTGATGTCTTGAGGAGTGTACATATTACAGAGAAGGAGGTGCTGGAAGTCTTAAAGTGCATTAACATAAATAAATCCCTGGGACCTGATGAAGTGTATCCCAGGACATTGTGGGAATTTAAGGAGGAAATTTTAGGTCCCCTAGCCGAGATATTTGAATCATCGATTGTCAGGAGTGAGGTGCCTGAAGATTGGAGAGTGACAAATGTTGTGCTTTTGTTTAAAAAGGGCTTCAAGGAAAAGCCTGCAGGGAACTACAGGCCAGTGAGCCTCACATCTGTGGTAGTTAAGTTGTTGGAAGGTATTTTGAAAGACAGGATCTACAGGCATTTAGAGACACAAGGAGTGATTAGGGATAGTCAGTATGGCTTTGTGAGTGGAAAATCATGTCTCACAAATTTGATTGAGTTTTTTGAAGGGGCAACCAAGAAGGTAGATGAGGGCAGTGCTGTTGATGTTGTCTATATGGACTTTAGCAAGGCCTTTGACAAGGCACCGCATGGTAGGTTGTTGCATAAGGTTAAATCGTATGGGATCCAGAGTGAGGTATGTAAATGGGTACCAAATTGGCTTCTTGACAGAAGCTAGAGGGTTATTGTGGAGGGTTGTTTTTCAAACTGGAAGCCTGTGACCAGCGTGTGCCTCAGGGATCAGTGCTATGATCTGGATGAGAATATAGGAAGCATGGTTATTAAGATTGTCAATGACACCAAGATTGATGGCATAGTGGACAGTGAAGAAAGTTATCTCCAATTGCAAAGGGATCTTGACCAATTGGGCCAATGGGCTGATGAATGGCAGATGGAGTTTAATTTAGACAAATGTGAGGAGATGCATTTTGGTAGATTGAACCAGAACAGGACTTACTCAGTTAATGATTGGGCATTGGGGAGAGTTACAGAACAGAGATCTAGGGATACATGTTCGTAGATTCTTGAAGTCACAGGAGGACGAAGTGGTGAAGAAAGCATTTGGCATGCTTGGTTTCATCAGTCAGAACATTGAATACAGGAGTTGGGACGTCTTGTTGAAGTTGTACAAAACATTAGTAAGGCCACACTTGGAATACTGTGCACAGTTCTTGTCACCCTATGAGAGAAAGGATATTATTAAACTAGAAAAAGTGCAGAACAGAAAAGATTTACTAGGATGCTGCCGGGACTTGATGGTTTGATTATAAGGAGAGGCTAGATAGACTGGGACTTTCGTCCCTGGAGCATATGAGGCTGAGGGGTGAGGGGTGTATAAAATAATGAGGGGCAAAGATCAACTAGATAGTCAATATATTTTCGTAAAGGTAGCGGAGTCTAAAACTAGAGGACATAGGTTTAAGGGGAGAGGGGAAAGATACAGAAGGGTCCAGAGGGGCAATTTCTTTGCACAGAGGATGGTGAATGTCTGGAACAAGTTGTCAGCAGTCGTAGTAGAACTGGGTACAAATTTGTCTTTTAAAAAGCATTTAGACAGTTACGTGGATAAGATGTGTATCGAGGGATATGGGCTAAATGTGGGCAATTGGGATTAGCTTAGGGGTTTAAAAACGAAAGGGCAGCATGAACAAGTTGGACTGAAGAGCCTGATTCCATGCTGTAAACCTCTATGATTCTATATATATCTGATTCCAAATATATATACTGGGTGCAAGCTTACTGGCTCGCTGTGTTGGTAGATCAGAGTAGCGGTCAAGGAATATAGCACTGGGTGCGAATCAGATCGCTATCCTCCCGGCCCCTCTTTACAGGTGAAAACTCCTTTGCACCCAAAAATGGTACAAAGCCTATTAACATAAAAATGATAAGATTTAAAAGCATTTCCCTGGTTCAGCCCAGCTGCATTCACCCTCCTGGGTGCTTCCACTCTTCCCAGCGAGAATCACTGCTCCTCTGCAGTAGTGGGGATCAGGCATCATGGCCATGTTGGGGAGATCAGAGGCCACTGAAACTCCCGGATGGTAGGGAGTGTGGCTGGGCAGTGCCCATTGGGCAGTACCCGGCTGTTAGTGTCCACCTCACAACCTGGCAGTGCCTACCTGGCACCCTAACAGTGCTCATTTGGGCACCATTAGTGTACCAGGGCAGTAACAAGAAAGCGGGGCCTGAGCGCAGGTGAGGCCTGAGTGAGGGTGGGGCTATGATGAGGCAGTAATGCACAATAATAGGGGGCTTATGTAGGCTGGGAGCTCTGTCAGGGGAATGGTATGCAGGGGGGAGCTCTGCAAGCGGGGGGGAGTCATTGTGAGGGGGGGGCATGTGAGATGGGCGGTGGAGGGGTTATGTCGGGGTGGCATATTGGGGGTAGGCCAGTGGACTTATCAGAAGGGTCCTGATGCCCCAATGCCAGTGACCCAGGTTTGGGAGGTAGTAATGCCGCTGATGATGGAGTGAGGTGGGGTCCAATATCTGTTTCGGGGGGACAGGGTACTCAGAGATCGGGGCGTCCTGCACAATAGCACCTGAGTGCTGTAAAGCCGGCTTCCCCAACTTACTTAGGCTCCACCTCTCCTCTTGCTGAAGCAAAGCTCTCAGAAAACCTGACAGATTGCTGGAAGATTGCAGTGCCGAGTTCACCCAAAAGGCCAGTATTAAACATTCCCATATTTATACTGTGCAAATGATGTAATATCACCGATGGATGATGAGGATTTCCTTACTTATGAATAGTTATACTTTTTTCCATTGCAAATTTGGTAGAAATATATTAATTTAATTACTTGTTTCGTATGTTACGTTTCAGTCAGGTTAAGGAAAATGTCTTACCTTCAGAAAAAAAAGGTCACACACATTACTCTGTCCCTTTATAGGTCTAAGAAGGTAAAATCCTTCAGAGAAGCACTAAACGAACTGGTTCATTGTTGCTGTTTGAAATCCTTTTTTGAGTACAGATTACAACAATTTTTTTTACTATTACATTGGACAGATCGAGCATCAACACCAGTCTAAAGGTTATGCCTGGAGAAGAACAGAATACATCCGTGAATTCTAACGAGTCCTTGTTAGATTACAGCAGTACCAAAGATGAGAGTGAATCTCTTTTGAAGGGTATGGAAAATTCTGCATTGTATATCTTTGCTGTGTGAGAAGGCTGAAATTATATTCTTGCATGTTATTAATTCATAAATCGCAATTTCAAGCTAATTTTGAAATTTATCCATAATTATTTATATAAAAATCATTTATGTATTGGATAATGATTATTTATATATGTGATTTTGCTTTGTTGACAGTACTTTATTTTTGCCAGTATTTATCTGACATTTCACATTTAGATAAATTCACAAACACCACAGGCTGATTCTAAGAACCTCTGAGAGAGTGCAGGGAAGAAATTTTTAGAGGAAGTTCATTGTTGGGATAAGTGTGTCATTTGTATTATGACCATTTGCTGAGAGGTTAGAATTGATTCCCCTAATTTGGCACTCCAGGGCTGGCTGTAACAGAGTTTAGTTGTGAATTTATTGAGGATGTGCTTTTCCAATGCTGCAAGAGTGCCATTATGTATACTTTCAGATCATCAAGGATTAATCAGACAGGTTTTTTGAGTTTAAGTCGAAGAATTAGTTAAGTTATTGATCCTACATTCAGATTAAAACACATCACATAATCTGTAACTTCACTCATACATCTCACATATGCGTTGAACAGATAGCAGAACAGATACTTTTAAAATAATTTATCGTTCATGAAGAAAATAAACAAACAGAATATACGGTTAACTGTCCTTTGGCTACTCTCGATGTAGTGATTCCACGTTGTGGCTGTCTTGTTCAGTTGTCTCCCTGAGTGCAGCTACATGGAGCAGATTTCCACATTTTGTCCCCAAAGATCTTGTTTTGCAATAGATTTTGGGATGGTTACTATATAATATCCATACACAATGCTATAGAGAGCGAGAAAGAAAACTTTTTGCACCCATTCAGTATATCGTTCTGATATCTTACACTCTGACCTGGTAAACCATCCATAAAAGGTCTTGCTGGCTGTATCTTCTAGAAGAATTCAATTACTATGTCTGCTAGTTGTGGAACATGTTGTAAGTCTGATGTCTCAGAAGTTTTTGACAAATTTCAAAACATCGTGAAAGTCAACAGGAGTTGGGGGGTCAGAATTCACTGGCCATTTACACTGGCTGGATTCTCTGGTTCCACTGGTGGCACACCCTTTGCTGCAGGTTTCCCAGTGGCATGAGGAATGGGAATTCTCATTAACAACAGCAGGGTCCATCTCTCCTACCTACGTATGGTGCGCTGTCTGCCATCGCTGAGAAAACTGCTGAGGGGAAGCCAGCGAATCTCGCCTGGGATCTTTCACAATCTGCAGAAGGATTTGAATGTCTGTTCCCTTTACATTCCACCTGGATGGAATCCACATTGTATTTTATGGATGGCTAGCAGTCCCCCATTGCCTCAATAGGATTGCAGTATCTTAAAATCTAACCAGGAAAAAAAAGGCACGAGAAATGTTACCTTTTTTAAAAAAAATCCTCATAACAGCAATAAGATCAGCATCTATTGTTCAATCCTCATTTTCTTTGTGAAGGTACTGATGAACTATCTTGAACCACTGCATTTTATAAAGGAACTTCCACAGTGATGTTAGGGAGGGAAGCTTGGATTTTGACCCAGTGATGATGAAGGAATAGTGAGATTGACTCATAGAATTTACAGTACCAAAGGAGGCCATTTGGATTCTCGTGTCTATCTCAGAGTCTTGAAAGAGTTGACAAATTTAGTCCTTCACAATGCCACACATTAGTCCTCTTATCTTTTGAAAATTTAATGGCATCTACTTCCATCATCATTTAAGGTAATACATTGCTCATAATACGTCAAAAAGTAAAGTTCATGCAGGGAACAGTAAAATAAATTGAACTCACTTCATCTGAATGCACAGAGCATCCACAATAAGAGATGAACTAGTGGCACAAATAGAAATAAATGGCTTAGATTTAATTGTCATTGCAGAGGCATTACAAGGTGACCAAGCTTAGGAAATAAATATTCCAGTATGCACAACACTTTGAAAAGACAGGCAGAATGGAAAAGGAGGAGAGGTAGCCCTGTTAATAAAAAATGGCATAAGGGCATTTGTGAGAAAGGAGTTTGGTTCAGCAAATCAGTATGGGTAGAGATTAGGAATTACAAATGTAAGAAAACATTGGTGTGAATAGTTCTATTGTAGGACAGAGCATTATACAATAAATTATTGGACAGCCAGCTCCATTCTTCCAAGGATATTCATCCAAAGCATCATTCTCTGAGCCACATCTATCCTCCTTGAGGTGTCCAGAAAAAAAAACAATTACACACAATTCCCAGGAAGCTTTTTGAAAATATTCCCCCAAATTTGCATATTATGTTTTCAAATTCAGGTTAAATTAAACATTATAACACAGGAGCACAGGAAATAGGAACATGAATAGACCATTTGGCCCATTGAGCTGGCTCTGCCATTGCAACAGACCATTGAAAAAATAAGGTTTTCTTCACACTGTGTTGAGAAGATAAGTTTTGTGGCTGTTGAAAAGCTTTTCATTTGGTGAACTTAAATTATTATAGTTCCAAAGAACAATGGTTTAGAGTGGAGTGGTATAGATGCTGCATGTTTAGCAGACATTTATGGTGGAGGGACATTGTTTGGCATGAAGCCTGAATCCTTCCTTACAAGAAAGAACTGCAGGTTCTGGTAATCTGAGTGCAAAGCAGAAATAAAGTTGACCATGAAGAGAATAGTTTATATTACAGACTCATATCCCGAGAAACAATGATAGTAATAAAGCAATAAGACAGCAGAGTAAAACAGATAAGGAAGTTTACTGATCGGGTCAAGTTCAATTGATTCTCACCCAGGGTCTAAAATGATTCAGTAAGTCTTGGAGGGAAACCGTTAGACAATGATGGGAGACTGTGGGCCTTATTTTACCATTTTGATTCTAAATGTTGGGCGGCCTTGAAACTGGGACTTCTAGACCTATTCTCAGGTGCCCCCATAAGCACTCTGTTTGCAAAAATATCAGTGATTCTGAATCGCGCTGCACAAGGCTGTCGGAGCTTAACACACCCAAAACCCTGCAGCTTTGATCAGCGCCTCCAACTGCACATGCGCAAAAAAAAGATTGCAGCTCCCCTGCCACATTGCTCCCGGGCTGGATAATGCCTCCCCCTGGCCCTCACAGACATTGCCCCACCCCACAAGCATAACTGACCCCCTTATCCCCCCAGCCCCTCTGCCACCCAGACTAATTGCAGGCCGCTCCCCCCTTCCCCCTCATTGATCTCAGACAATGTGGCAGCAGACCCCGCTTCCCCCTCACTGATCTCATGCAGAGTGGCAGCAGACCTCCCTCTTTTCCCTCACTGATCTCAGGCAGAGTGGCAGCAGACCCTCCCTTAGAGTGAAGAGCTGTCAGACCCATCATACTCCCCCACCAATCTCAAGCAGAGAGCCGTCGGATGCTCAGCACTTAACTCCTCGTTAACTGAAGTACCTAAATCAGACATTGTAGAGCATGCCTGTTTCATGTTGATTCTGGATAGGTGAATATGGTGGGAAAGGGGGAAGTGCCAGTTGGGTATGCAGCCCATAAAGTCAATTTAAATGCATGCATTAAAATGGCCATCGCGCCGTAATCCCAATCGTGGCCATTTTCGAGTGTTGGTCAAGGGGAAATGGACACAGAGGTGAGCGTGGATCGTGTTACTCGCCTCACGCTCGACTTTACCAAGTTTTCACCCCCAAAAGTGGGTGCAACTTGATGGTTAAATTGGGCCTTATGTTTATTTTAGAAATGGTTTAAAATGCAAATAAACTTTGTTTTTGGACTTACAGATCAGCCGAAGGAGAACAACCTAAAAATGTCATTCTCCCCATGGAGCAAGTTGTTGAATATGTACAGCAAGATGAAAAAATCCCCAATTCCTAAAGTAGGTTTGTTTTACTTTTAGTGATAAATTTCAGACTTATTATCATGCTGCTTTCGCCTGGCACTGTTAGTACTGAAAGGTCCAAGATGAATTTCTTACACCGTCAATATGTAATGCATTGAATGGCGAGGAAAGGTGAGAGTGACAACCCTTGACATTTGACCAACCATGGCATTAAGGAGCCCTAGCAAATTTGAAGTCACTGGGAAACAGAGGAAAACTTCTCCACTGGTGCCATGCCTAGCACAAAGGAAGATGGTTGTGGTTATTGGAAGTCAGTCGTCTCAGTGCCTAGATATCGCTACAGGAATTTATCAGGATACTTGACCCAACTATCTGCAGCTGTTTCATAATCATTAAGTCATAGAGTTTTATAGCGCAAAAAGTGGCCGGCTGGCCTATTGTTTGTCCTAGCTATCAAGCACCTATCCATTCTAATCTCATTTTCCAGCACTCGGTCTGTAACCTTATATGCTATGATGTTTTAAGTGCTCACCTAAATACTTCTTAAATGTTGTGAAGGTCATTAGGTCGGAAATGGGGCTGTTCGCTGCTGATTGGATGGTGTTCAATGCCATTAGCAGTTTCTCAGATATTGAAGCAATCTTATACAGCAAGACCTGGATAATATTCAGGCTTGGATGATGAGTGGCAAGTAACTTTTTCTCTACACAAATGCTAGGCAATGACCATCTGCAACAAATAATAATCTATCCATCTCCCCTTGACATTCAACAGTGTTACCATTGTTGAATCGTCCAACATCAACATCCTGGATGTTACCATTGATCATAAATTGAACTGGACCAGCTATATAAATACAGTGGCTACAAGAACAAATTGGATTTATGATGGATACAGGAAATAAAGCCACTTGTATGATTTGTTGTTTTCTGCAACATTTGTATAACATCAAATTATAGGGCACAGGAGGAGCCCATTTAGCTCATTGTATCTGTTGGCATTTTGAAAGAGCTGTCCAGTTAATCCTATTCTCATGCTCCTTCCCAAAGTCATATGTTTCTCTTTTCTTTTAAGTATTTATCTAATTACTTTTGAAAGTTACTATTGAATCTGCTTCCACAATCCTCCTACACAGCGCATTCCAGAGCACAACAATAACATCCTCAGGTCACCTGCCAATCACCTTAAATTTGTGTCCTCTGCTTACTGACTTTTCTACCACTGCCAACAATTTCTTCTTCGGTACTCTATCAAAACCATTCATGATTTTCAACATCTCTTGCAAATCTCTCAACCTCCTCAGTTTGAAAAGAATAGCATTAATGTCTTGAGTACATAATCCAGTATTGTACTGAGGGAATGCTGCGCTGCTAGAGATATCACATTTTGCTAAGATGGCAAACTGAGGCCACATCTTTTTATTTAGATGGATATGAAAGATTCACGACAGTATTCAAAGAAGTGTGGGTTAGTGTGCTGTCAGTTTGCACCACCAAATAAAATAAGTGGTTACGGCTGTTTCCTCACTGCTGTTTGGAGGGCCTTGTTTTGTGCAAGTTGGTTTCCAAGTTTTGTAAATATAACAAAGAAGTAATGAGTTAGCCAGAGCAGCATAAGAGGCGTCTTGAGGATGTAATAGGTGCCATATAAATGCACATTTGTTATTTCTGTAAAGTGCTTTGAGACGATTTTTGATGGACATAGTGCAATTCCACTTAAACGCAAGCTTTTTTATAATGTGTGCTACACCTAACTCACGAGTGCTCCATATTCTGTCTTTGTGCTCCTTGTTTGTGATGGAAAGGTTACAATTTATTTCTTTTAGGCTAACGAAGTAACATTCCAATATAATTATCATTCCAGTTCCACAGTAAAGAGAACTCACAGGAACTTCTAAAAGAAGATGGCCAACGCATTCAACTGATAGTCTACAGATGTAATGAATCAAATCCTCTGGTTTTCAGTCATTTTAGAACTACTGATTCAGTGGGTAAGATGAATGTATATTTAAGTGTGGAAACAGTTTGATTGAAGTGTATTTCCAGGGCCACAGGGAGACAAGAAGCATTAGTGTGATGTGTTCTTACATAAATTACTTGATTCATGAACTGTACAACACAAATTTCTATTCTCTTGAGATTTACAATAGTTTTTCCTTGAAGGGAAAAGAAAAAGTGTTGTCACACATCAGTTGGGACAATCGAACCAATCAGTAAAATCCATCATTATAACAGCATTCGCAGTTATTCCTTCTGATGCTGCTGTATTTATTATCATGGACCGACACTGCTGTCTCAAAGGGACAGGGACCCAGGTTCGATTCCTAGCTTGGGTCACTATCTGTGCAGAGTCTGCACGTTCTCCCTGTGTCTGCGTGGATTTCCTCCATGTGCTCCAGCTTCCTCCCACAGATGTGCTGGTTAGGTGCACTGGCCATGCTAAATTCTGAAGTGCTGAAGTGCGATGACAGGACTTTTCACAATTCCTTCAGTGCAGTGTTAATGTAAGCCTACTTGTGACACTAATAAATAAACTTAACTTTAAACAATGTTAAAAATATGTTGTTTAAAATCTGAATTCTTAGTTTTCATCAGTCATTACCTATTACTGCTTATACTGTTGCCAGCAGTATAGAGGTAATTCCACACTCCCTGCTTGATAAAGATTCTCTGATTCATACTCTCATCATGGCATCCCTGCTAAATGTCAGAATCTCTCCTTGCTTGTCTTGCTAGCAATTTTTGGTTGTAGCCAGTGGGCTACTTAGGAACCTGAATCAAAATGACAAATGACAAACATTGAAATCTGTCATTTCTTGTTCAAGGCCAATTTTAAAACTATCTAAGGAGAAAATCTTTATGTGAAATTGTTTCTGTGTAGACAAACCTCTGAAACTGTCAAAAAAAAAGATTGTGTGGTTTTGAAAAGTCTGATTATACTGTGTTTACCCAAGTTCCAGGGAGGTGTTGCTGAACCTCATTGAGAATAAAAACAACTTGCACAAGGGAAGTATACTGGCTGTGGCAACATTGCTGTTTATTATTTATTGCTCTGAAGAAAGCAGCAAGTTCACTTTTAACCACTGTAAACAGTGATTCAATTTTAAGCAGCTCTTTTAGAATGAATGGCACTGAAACCATCCAAAGATGTGTGGGTTAGGTTGATTGGCAATGCTAAATTTACAATGGTGTCAGGGAATTAGCAGGGTAAATATGTGGTGTTATGGGGATAGGGCCTGGGTGGAATTGTGGTTAGTGCAGATTCAATGTGCCAAATGGCTTCCTTCTGCACTGTAGAGATTCTATGATTCTATCAGCTACCCATCGGAAGAACAAGAGAATGATAAAAAAACCCGACATCTGGACATTGGACCCCATCAGTCATCACTCTATGAAACAGCTGAGGAGTTTTAATATTTGATCATGGTGATTTGAACAACATGAGCAAAGGTACCTTTATTCCCATCCTAGTTGCTCTGAGAAAGTGGTGGGCCTCATAAGAACATAAGAACTAGGAGCAGGAGGTGGTTCAGTCCCTCGAGCTTGTTCTACCATTTAATACAATCACAGCTGATCTCATCCCGGCATCAACTCCACTTTTCTGCCCATTCTCCCTAACCCTTCAACCTATTACTAATTAAAAGTCTGTCGATCTCCTTCATAAATTTACTCAATGTCGGGCATCCATTGCAGAGAATTCCACAGAATCACAATCCTTTGAGGGGAGTAGTGTCTCCTCATCTCTGATATAATTCTGCGACCCCAATCCTAAAACTAAGGGTCCAATTTTACCATCAGGTTGTGCCCATTTTTGGGTATGAAAACTTGATAAAGTTGGGTGTGAGGCCAATAGCACGATCCATGACGCCTCTTCACCAATGGCAGGAAATGGCCATGATCGAGACCGCACCTGAAACCAGTGCGACGGCAATTTAAATACATTTGAATGCATTTATATTGAATTAATGGCTAGATGGCCAACTTTACTAGCATTTCCCCCTTTATCTCTGCATTTGCCAATCAGGAATCAGTGCAAATCAGACATGCTCAATTGTTTCGGGTGTTCCATTGGTGAGGGTTAATGAGAAGGTAAGTGCACAGTGTCCAATGGTTCTCTGCTACTCATGGGTGTCCTGTTGTGTAGCCATTTTCTGTCTCAGGTCGGTGGCGTCTCTGCGAGTCGGTGGGGGTTGGGGGGGCTATTGCTCTGCAGAGTCTCAGATGTCCAACTTGCAGCATGGACCTGGGTCTCAGCGCTGACTTCAGGTCTTGCTGCTGGGTCCTAGTGCACTCGACACTCTTCCAGCTGAAGGATGTGCAAATTGCACTGCTGCAGCCTCTCAACTGCCCAAGGAGCTATGGTTATGGGGAGCATGTGGCTGGGGGAATTGGGGGGTTGTGATTGTAGGGAGCAGGTGGCTGGGGGGTGGGGAGCGGCTGTGACTGTGGATGTGCTAGGGGCAAGCAGCGTTCCTTAGCCCCTACATGTGTTCCTCTTCAGCACCCCCCCCCCCCCACCCTTTCAGAGTGATGAGGCTTTTTCTATGTAACCAATAGATCTAGCTGTTCTTTTGGTTGCTGCTGGAGCTGAAGGGGATGAACAGGAGGAAGAATTGCAGGCACAGGGGGTGCGGACCTTACCACTTCCAGGACCAGAGGGAGACAACCACCAGAGGCAGGAAATGGTCACCACTCACCCAGGGGGTGGGGGTGGGGGGTTTGTCGGAGAAGGAGGGAACAGAGATCCCAACAGTTCGTTGCACGAGTATACTTCGAGCAGATATCGGACACTGTTTGCTGCTGATGTCTCTGTCTCCAAAAGGAGACTGTGCAACATTATAACCAATGGGTCTACTATCTCTGCTGCCATTTCTTTTAATATCCTAAGTGACTTGTCTGCCTTCAATCTCGATAGCTTGTTGAGCTCCCTATTGATGATGATTGATTGTTCTAAGTTCTTCCCTTTTTGCCTCCTCTGCATTACCTGTTACTATTGGTATGGTACTAGTGTCCCCCACTGTGAAAACTGAGGCACAATATTGACTTAGCATCTCTGCCATTTCTGTGTTCCACACTATTAACTCTCTGGTCTCATCCACCAAGGGACCAACATTCACTTTAACTATTCCCTTTTATATACTTATAGAAGCTTTTGCTATTATTTTTTATATTTTGTGCTAGATTTCTTTCATAATTTACCTTTGTTCTTTTTGTTACTTTCTTCCTTTGTTGGTTGGTCCACGTCTTGACTATTGAGTCCTGTTCTGGTCACTGAGGCATAAAGGACACTTAAGCACTTGAGAGTTGAGAGAAGAGCCAAAAGCCTGATCTCCATTTTCAGAGGTGCAACTTGTGAGAAAGACAGGTTAAACTTGGACTTTTCAGCCTTGAATGGAAATGTCTAAGGGGTGATCTTATAACAGCACAGTTTACAAGATAGAAAATCTGTTATCATCATTGTGGATCTTAGATGAGGTTGTCTGTGGTCTGGATTTGCAGATACTGCTGGATATAAGGCTTTTTGGTAAACTTCAGCATTTATTGAACATTCTACTAAATTACGTACAGCTTAGCATGAAGCTCTATATGGAACTATTTCCCCTCATACTCTGTTGTTATGTGATCTTATATCACTGATGATGTAGATTATGTCCATATTTAACATTAACTTTTTATACCACATCAACCTCCAAGTCTTTGACTCTATTAAATACATTATTTACATTATCCTACATCAGTCTTGAAGTCTCTGTCTTCATCCCTGGTTCACAGAGATAGGTTTCACCAATCTCCCTGATCATGGTCTCAGCTTTCTCAAAGGTTGTATAGGGTTCAAGTTCTTTTGAATTCTGTAGAGTAATATATGAATCATTAGAGACTATTAATTCTCTGTTCAGGTTGTCTTCCTGATCATATGGGTAGTTAATCAATTCCATGGATTGTCTTCTTCACATAGATATAAACATGCTTTGGTTTCTTCTCGCTATCCCATTTTTAAACTCTACAAAATAAGATTTAATATCTTTTTCAAAATTTGGCCTTTGTGATTCTAGTCACAAATTCAGACCTGGTTAGAGTTTTAGTAAATCATGTACCCTGGGGTGTTGATTATGGTTTCTGGCTTGATTTGCACAGTGCTCATCCTCCTCCTTATTATCTTTATTTCTGCCATTTTGAGACATGGTGGCACCGTGGCATAGTAGTTAGCACTGCTGCCTCACAGTGCCAGGGACCTGGGTTCAAATCCGGCCTCGGGTGACTGTATGGAGTTTGCACATTCTCCACGTGTCTGTGTGGGTTTCCTCCGGGTGCCTCGGCCTCCTCCCACGGTCCAAAGATGTGCGGGTTAAATTGATTGGTAATGCTAAATTGCCCCTAATTGTCAGGGGGATTATTTATTATTATTATGCAAGGTAAATACATTGTATTATAGGGATAGGGCTTGGATGGGATTGTTGTCGGTGCAGACCTGGTGAGTTGACCTGCATTGTAGGGATCCTATGTGTGGAAGAACACACAGAGAAGTTGGGTCCACAGTTGTTTTCACAGCAGACGTATTGATGGAGCCAAACCATTCTGAAATGGTGCGGAATGTTAGCTTAACAATGCTCAGTTGATATCATCAGTTTTCTTTAACAAAGCTTTTACCATGCCTACTGCTCTTTTGGCCTCTTCCTTAACTCAGGGGTATCTAGTTCTGTGATGAATCCATGGTGTCCTTTGAACCTCTTAAAAACTTCTTCTCAAACTGTGAGCCAGTGTCCGAAAGAACTAGCTCTGGAGTGCTATGCATAGCAAATATTTCTTTTAGTAATTTATTTGGACCATGAAAATATTTAACCTCAATCCATCTGAAATATTAGTCAACAACTATGCTAAATGTCTCCACCTTGCGCTTAAAAAGGTAATCCTGAGCTGCTTCCAAAGTCTGGATGGAAATGAGGGTACAATGTGTTTCTGTTTGCTTCTGTTCATGGTGATACAGCTTGAAATCATTTTCTCTATTGGTTTTGAGATCACAGGCCACCAGACAGGATTTGGGGCTCTGGCACAACATTTCATAATGTGTGAGTGCCTGTGGTTTGTTTTCTCTAAAGCATCTTGAGTCTGAGGGACTTTGGATGTTACAAATCTCTCATTGTAAATAAAAAGTTAACCATGTGTAACAACACTGCACCTTTAAGAAATGCATTTGCGTCATGTTTCTTGTGCAGGATTTGTTTTAGCAGTCAGCTCTAATAACTGGTGTTCCTTTGTCTGTACCCAGCAGTCCATGGTGTTACTGCAGCAGTATAATTGATCTTAATTGCTGGAATGTTTGCCTTAATCTGGGATAACATAGTGTTGTTATTTTAGTGTTTTCCCTGGGGTTTTTCAGAGTAAGACTTGATTAGGTTAATTTGACATAAAAATCATGTCACTCAGCAGGTCTAGGCCTGCAGAGAGAAGTCAGATCAGTTGCTGCTTGGGATCTTTAGAGAGAAGTAGCTCTGTCTGTGTCTCTGTCTCTCTCTGGATTTGGAAACTGGGAACTGCCAGGAAATAAATTATTTTTCCCTGGCGGCTGTTGTACGGGAGTTAGAATTCAGGTGTCTTTCTGTATCTGTCCAGAGGGTTAAAAGGCTGAAAACATAGCATCCACATGAGCATATTTGTTTTTGTGCTGATTCTGAAGAAGGATGTATGTTTGTGCGGACATTGCTTACACTGCTGTTAAGAATTATACCTTGTTATGTTTAAGTATTTCAATTGATAAAAGTTATGCTAATTCTTATTGTTATATTTTAACTGTGTTGTTAAAGTTTGTTTTAATAAATGCTTACTAGTGGATCAGTCGAATCATACCTGGAATGAAATCCTAATACCAAAATCAAAAAAATTGGGGTCTAGGCTAACTTCATCATATATCTTGGAGTTTTTGATCTGGTCCCTAACACATGACAGTGTCTTTGTTGCTTCAAGTATTGTTTCAGGATGAGATTATTTGGAACACATTCTGGCTATCAATTGATGCAGCATTTTCTAATTTTAACATATTCTTCAGCTGCTTTTTGTGCCTTCCATTTAGCCACTGTGTTGTTGTTGGCAGGAATTGTGTGGCCAATGAGTTATGGGAACGTACAGCAACAAAATTCATTTCCTCTTGTTCAAGCCTTACAACAGGAATGTGTGACAATGCACCCACTGTTGTTTTTTTTGTTTTCTTTGGCATGTTTGTCTATCAGTTCCTTGCTACATGCAAGCTGTTCTTCCCAGTAATGGACTCAGGGATCCTTCACTTGTTGTTTATGTGAAACCGTGTTTCTGGATTTCTCAAGATAGCCTAATGGTTCTGTCATATTCTTGTGCTCCCAGTCCATAGCACTTGTTTCAATCTTCTCAAAATCTCTGAATAATGCTGGAAATTCTTTCCTTGAACTCTGAAGGTTGTCCTGTCTTCCCAATTCATTCATCTACTTTGTAGAAGTATTATAGATCTGTGCAAGATTTTCAACTTAACAGTGAACACACTTGATTTTGGGTCACTTAATGGAGTTTCTGTGATTTTTCCTCCTTTGTCCTGAAGTATAACCATCAACAGTCCTTTGACGTTCAGCTGAATGCCTCCTGGACCATGGGGTTATACAGTCGATGGGTGGAAGATGTTTTGCTTTAGCCACTGTTTTGAAAGAATTGAAACTCCTGCTCCAGTGTCTAATCTGAGGTTTATTTTTATGTCCACAGACCATCATGCTGTAACTTTTTCCTTCTTTTGGATTAGGTGTGCTACCACTTCTGTGTTCTAGAACCTGCATAGAGTCAACAAATTTTCTCCACAAGATTTCTTTGTTGCCTCATATAAATAATTGATTTGTTTTCTCACGTCTGTCTGCCTTCTTAATGGCACAATCTTTGAGAGAATAAAATTTACCCTCCACTGCAGAACATCTGATAAATACTGCTTGGTGACTTCTGCAACAATGTTAGTCCAAATTAATTAATCTTGCAGGGCTCCACATTCATAATTCTCAACTAATCAATAGAAATTGTTAGCAAAGGAATCAACACTCTGTCCCAAACTTTGGGCACATCAGTTGAACTTCTGTCTGTCTCTTAATTTATGCCCTGTCTGCCCATTGTGTCATCTGCACGACTGCGTGTAGAGCAGAGAAAGGTACTGACATATTTCTTGCCAGTATGCTCTGCTACTCCCAAAGCTCAATACCTAGTAAGCCTATAACACCAGTTTTATCACTTCCTGGCTTGATCTGGGTCTTCCACATGATCAAAGCACGGTAAAAAAGGTAAATTTTTTGCATTGCCTTTCTTCACATTAACTTTTCTTTGAGTTGTGTTGGCAATTTTTCCAAAGTATCCTTGTTCTGTAAACATTTGTCTTGCTGCTTCCTCCAGGCAGTGGACCCTTGGTGCTTTTTCTATCATGGTATCCGCTGTCACTATCTTTTATCATCATTGTGCGTTTTAGATGGGGTTACCTGTGATCTGAATTTATGGATATTGCTGGAGAAAAGTAAACTTTGCTTTCCTTTGAATATTGCAGTAAAAATGTACAGATTAAGTCTTAGCACTGGGCTCGTCATAGAACTATCTCTCATCTCTGATGTCATGTGATCACATATCACTGATGATGTATACTGTCTATTTACATGTTTAACATTAATCTTTATACTACAGTAAATGGTAACAGAAGAGATACTTTGAGAAATTACTGTTAATTGCAAGAGTAGAATAACAAGACACAGGTTCAAACTAGCAACAGGAAAATTTAACACTATTATCCGAAAGTTTTCTATCCATAAAAAAAAATGATGAATATATGGGCTGGGATTTCCCAGCCGTTCATGCTCCACTGCCACTGCAAGCAAGGTTGGAGAATTTGGCAATTATCTATTTGTTGCAGTAGCACCAGATAATCCTGCTAGTCGGGAAATCCCAGCCATGGAATGGATTTTCAGGTAGACTAAGGGGTGCAGCCACCTCCCCCGTCCCGTGCCATTTCCAAAGCAATTGGGTGCTGCAGTGGGGTGAAGCTGCTGAAGTCAGATTTAGAGATTTTTTATGAGGGTGAACTAAGGTGTGCTGCATAATTTTCGTCACCTGTAATTATTTAGTGTTCTTATGAAATGGGCGACCAGATCTTCATCTTGACCACCCGATATCATAGTCTGGCTGGAGGTTTGCCAGCCTTTTATCAAACCTGCATGATTCTTATCCCAATAATTTTAAAGGAATTAAATGAGGATGATTCTCTGAAGGATGAACAATCCCTGTGCCAGGTTACTACTCAGACAGGGGAGATGAATGTGGTATGGGTTCTTTTCCTGCCCACTGGTCAGCACCAGGCATGGTGACTCCTCACTCTCTTCTCTCTACATTCCTGTTTCACCACCCACAATTATTTCGCTGCTCTGCTCTCTGGCGAATTGAATCGCTTCATCCTCTGCAAGTCTGAGTATCCTAATACAGGGAACTCCTCCAGTTGCTTTTGCCTGTTCTTTAACACAATGTGTCATTTTCTTCTACACATGATACGGGATTTCCGCTTCCTGCATGGCTTGTTTCACAGTGATGGAAGTGGGCCGCCATTAGCTGGCAGAGGGATCTTCTGATCCTTCTGCTGTCAGCAGGTTTTTCTGTTGTTCATACCCTCCACCACTGGGAAACCTGGGGGTCGCCATTGGAGAGAACAGCCAGAACATTTCAGCCTAGTCTTAGCTCATTGAATCACAGAAATATTATAGTGCAGAAGAAGGCCAATTGGCTCATCTTGTCTGCACCAGCAGTTTAAATGAGCATTATTCCTGATTGCCATTCCCCCGTCTTTTCCCTGCACCCCTGTGCATTTGTTTCTATTCAAATAATCATCTAATGCCATCTAAGAATGCCTCAATTGAACCTGTCTCCCCTACACTTCCAGACAGTGCATTCTGGACCTGAAACACTCAATGAAAAAGTTTTTTCTCACATCACATTTGCTTCTTTTACAAATAACCTTAAAACTGTCCTCTCTCCTTCTTGTTACCTTTACAATTGGAAACAGTTATTCCTCATCTACTCTGTTCAGCCCTCTCATGATTTTAAACATCTCTACTGACTATCGTCTGAGCCTTCTTCAGTTCGAGGAGAACTGTAAACTATTCGCATAACTGAAATGTCTCATTCTTCCTATAGAGTGGCACCCAGAACTGTACACAGTATTCCAGCTGAGGTCTAACAAGTGTCTTGTACAAGTTCAGCATAACTTCCTTGCTTTTGTACTCTATACCCCCATTGATAAAGCCCATGCTACATGCTTTATTAACTGCTCTCTTTAATTCATTGTCAACTTCAATGATTTATGCAGTTATATGCCTATGGTCTTCTGCTCCTGGAGCCCTTTAAGAATTTTACCCCTTGTTTTATATTGAGTCTCCATGTTCCTCCTATCAAAATGCATTACCTTACAATTCTCTGTATTGAACTTAACTGCTACCTATTTGCTCACTCCACCAATGTATTTATGTCCTTTTGAAGTTTGACAGTGTCCACTTCATAGTTTACTCCCAAGTTTTGCAACATCTGCAAATTTTAAAATTGGCCCCTGCACACCAAAATCTAGATCATTAATATATATCAGGAAAAGCAAGAGTCCTAACATTGACCCCTGGGGAATCCCACAACAAACCTTCCTCCAAACCATAAAATATTAATTGACTGTTACTCGCTGCTTCCTATTTTTCAGTTAATTTTGTAGCTGCTTTGCTATTGTCTCTTTTATTCCATGAACTATAATTTTTCTCACAAGTCTGTCATGTGGCACTGTATCAAATGCTTTTTGAAAGTCCTTGGACATGCATCAACAGCATTACCCTCAACAATCATTCCTACTAAATCTTCAAAAATCTCTAGTACATCCAGAGATGTGTGGGTTAGGTGCATTGGTCATGCAAAATTGTCACTTAGTGTCCCAAGATGTATAGGTTAAAGGGATTAGCGGGGTCGACATGTGGGATTGCGGAGATAGGGCCTGGTTGGGATTATTGTTGGTGCAGACTCAGTGGGCCAAATGGCTTTCTTCTGCACTGTAGGGTTTCTATGATTCTAAGGTAGGTAAACACAATTTTCTGTTTAGAAATCTGTGCATACTCTTCCTAATCAACCCACTTTGTTCTACATGACTCCATTTCTATCCCACATAATTATTTCTCAATGCTTGTCTGTCATTGATGACTAGTCTGCAATTGCTGGAGCCATCTATACAACTGTTTTTGAACCAAGACATAACATCTGCAATTCTCCAATCCTCTGACACCTTCCCTGAATCTGGACAAGACTCAAAGAATATACCCAGTGCTCCTCCAATTGCCTTTTTTGCTTCCTTCAATACTCTTGCATGCATCGCAACTGGTCCAATTGCTTTGTCAACTTTAAATACTGACAGTCTATTCAATACTTCTTCCTTACCAATTCTGAATCCTTCTAGGGACAGAGTTTCCTTGTCTGTCACCAAGTCCTGGGTAGTACCTACCTCCTGGAAGGATGGCTACAAAATATTCATTTAATATCTCAACAATGCTACCAGCCTCCATCAGTAAATTCCTTTTTGGGCCCCTCATCACCCCTGTTCCTTCTTTTACCGTCCTTTTACTACTTACATGCCTATAGAAGATTTTGGAATTTTCCTTTATTACGGCTGCCAATCTTTTCTTGTAATCCCTCTTTGCTTCTCCAATGTGCTTTTTGACCTCCCTCAGAATCTTCTATATTCTTCTTGGTTCACAACTGATAAGCACACGGTCTCTTCCTTATCTTAGTTTCCAAGTCAATTTTCATCCATAGAGCTCTTGACTTGTTTGGTCTACCTTTCCCTTTGAAGGGAATATATCTTGACTGTGACCATTTCTGTTTTGCAGGTAGCCTATTGTTCAGTTATGGTTTTTCCTGCCAACGCTTTGTTCCAGTTGAGTCAGCCCAGCTTTGTTCTTGCCCCATTGAAATTGGTTCTTGCCTAGTTAATTATTTTTAATCTGAATTACCTATTATTCTCATTGAACATTTAGCTCATTTACCAGTATCTTGGAAATATGAGCCTGCAAATTCTGGTCCACATACATCTAGGCATCATGATGTATCTGCTGTTCTACTCTTGCAATTAATAGTAATGCTTTCGACTGCTACTTGTTCTCTCCCCTCATCAGAATCTCCCTGATGGTGTGGAGTGGGTCATTAACCCTTTTCATGAGTTGTAGTCAGTTGCACCTGTGAACTGTACAAACGCTTACCTCAGCTGCAATCTCCATCCAGGCTTCCTTTGTCAGGCAGGAAGTGTTCCTGATGCTATCGATGGGGAATAGCTCCTCCTGCCATTCCTGAACAGCCTGGAAGGGAACCTGAGATATTTGACCTCTGAGTGTGGAGGTCAATGTGATGTGGCTGGAGTTCCTGCCAGCTTCTACCATATCAATGCTGTTGACTTTAAGCACTGAAGGCATATCTGGGTGCCACTTATGGCACCCTGACCTATGACCCCATCAACTTCCTGCCTGCCTCCTTTGAATAATTGACCAGATACTGTGCAGCTGCATTTTTTGTTATTGGCCAAGCCTTGTGTCTCTGCAGATTTTATTGGTCAGCCATCAGACAAAGTTCCACCCACTTCCACATCCATGATTGGCAACTGCATGAGGAAAACAAAATTTCACCCACAATTTCTGTTTTGTTAAAGTTTTATGTTGTTGAATGACTTAGAACAAGCATATAATTGTCTTTATTCCTCTCGGCAGTTTTCAAAATTACAACACTGAAAGATAGCCTGTGGTATAATTGGCAGGACAGAAATTACAGATAATTGCTATTCATTGCTATGAGCACCTGTTATTTAGTTCAGCACCATTAAAAATATAAAAGTCAGGGAAAGATGAGAAAACAAAGTATTTTCTTCAAACAATTGGTTTCCCATATAATGAAATCCTTTGTACTGTACTCTCATTTTTGTCTGGCATTCGTACAAAAGACTTTGTGTAGCGTTTATGTAATATCCCACACATAGGGAAATGTCCAAAGGTGCTTCATAGGAGTTTTAGTAGACAAAAATCTGACACTGAGCAAAAGAAGGAGACTGGGACCATTGACTGAATCCCTTGGTCAAAGAGCACAATTTCAGAGGATGTCCTAAAGAAAAGAAAGGTGGAGAGGCTTTGGGAATGGAATCTAGAGCTTAAGATCGAGATGGTTGAGATGATGGCTGCCAATGGTGGGGCGTGGATGCTGGGGATATATAGGGAGGCCAGTGTTGGAGGATCAGAGGATTGTAAAGGCTGTTGTAGGTTAGAGAGATAGGGAGGAGTGAATTCATGAATGCATTGGAACATAAAGATGAAAAATCTGAATTTTAAGCATTGATGGACCAGGAGCCAATGAATGTTAGTGAGGAATGATAGGTGAAAAGGACTTGCAGAAAACCAGTGGTAGATTTGTGAATGAGCTTGAGTTTATAGAGAGTGAAAGACAAGAGACTTAGAATAGAAAAGAATCCCTAAAGTCCAGAAGGAGGTCATTTAGCCCATTGAGCTTGCACCAACAATGATCCCATCCAGGAGCTATCCCTGTAACCCTACATATTTAACCTGCTAATCCCCCTGACATGAAGGAGCAATTTAGCTTTACCAATCAACCTGCACATCTTTGGAGTGTGGAAGGAGACCCACACAGACATGGGTAGAATGGGGGCAATTTAGTTTTACCAATCAACCTAATGTGCACATCTTTGGAGTGTGGAAGGAAACTCATGCAGACACAGATAGAACGTGCAAACTCCACACGGACAGTCACCCGAGGCCAGAATTGAATCCAGGTCCGTGGCACTGTGAGGCAGCAGTGCTAACCACTGCACCACTGTGTTGCCCCCGAGTTGTCAAGATGATGGTGGATTAGTTGAGTCTGCAGGTAACAAAAGCCTATGAAGCATTTCCGGTTTCCTCAGTCAATGATGGAATTCTCTGGGGCAACCTATATTTTGGAAACAAAAGGAGTAGGCCATCCAGCTCAAAGAGCTGAGTCTATTAGATGATGAATTATACGTACCACTACTTCATCTTCCCAGTTTTTTAAAATCTTGATCCACTTACCTTGCAACAATCTAACTTGGCTCTGGAGTCTCCTGCTAGTGGAAGGAGTTTCCTGTAGCTATTTTATCAAATTCCTTAATCACTTTAAATACTTTGATTTTAAATACCACTCAAGGTAATTTGTGTTTTGTATGCCCCTATGGACTAAGGCTGTATGAAGAATCAGGAGGTAGGCTTGGTAACTTTAACAGCGGGAGCTCTTTATTTGGGGTGTGCACTGATTCACAGTCAAGTCTAAGGCTGTTCAGCAGAGTCTCACACTGGGAGGAGCTAATTGCCCAGGGATCACCTGACCTGCATGCTCAAAGGGGCAGTTTGCATCCCAAACCCTAACATGAAACCTGTATAAATATATCATAGTTTGCACCAAGTCTTCATTCTGGTGAATTTGCATTGCATCCTGTCTAAGCTCAACATACCTTTCTTGAGGTTCTATGTTTAATGCAGTTCAATGCAGTACTGCAGATAGAACATAGAACATAGAACATTACAGCGCAGAACAGACCCTTCGGCCCACGATGTTGCGCCGACCAGTTTTTTTTAAAAAAAACACTGACCCACTAATCTAAACCAATCCCTTTTCGTCCATAAACCTATCCATAGATCTCTTAAACGCCCCCAAACTAGGCGCATTTACAACCGCAGCAGGCAGGGCATTCCAATCCCTCACCACCCTCTGGGTAAAGAACCTACCCCTGACATCCGTCCTATAACTACCACCCCTTAATTTAAAGCCATGCCCCCTCGTGCTAGCATTCTCCATCCGAGGAAAAAGGCTATCACTATCCACCCTATCTAAACCTCTAATCATCTTATATGTTTCAATAAGATCCCCTCTTAGCCTCCTTCTTTCCAGCGAAAACAACCCCAAATCCCTCAGTCCCTCAGATGAGGGTCTGATCAATGCTGAACCGAACTGAAGCATCATTCTCTCACTTTTGAAGTCCAGTTCTCTTGAGATAACATTTCATGAGCTTTTCTGATTACTTTTTTTCTACTTAGTTTTCAGTGATTTGTGTACATGGACACCTAAGTACTTTTGCTGCTCCACAGCTCCGAGTCTCTTACGTTTCAGTAACAATTTCAATTTGCCTTTGCCTGTTCCAAAGTGGGTGATCCTGCAGTGGCCCAACTCAAACATTTTGACATCATGTTTTGTTTTCAAATGCATTCAAAAAAGATCAGTGACGATTTGACATCATATGTTCTGATTTGGAATGAGCTTCATGCCTGCTTTTTCCCTCATTGTCCAGAATTTTCTGGTCTCACCTGCAGTGGGAATCGACATGGACAGGAATGGAAAGTTTGGAGAGTAGCCAAAAGTCCATTGAATTTCAATGAAGATTTCTGGTCCTGCCAATCCAGCCCATTTAATCTATTCACAGCCATTTGTATTGTTCTCCTCCCATCCATACAAATTACCTTCTAAATAAGTGGAAGAAACAAGTTATTACCTGTCTTGGTTGGCGCATGTAGGTTCAAATGCTGGTCTAGGCCTGGGCTTAGTCTCAAAATGTTTCCTTTAACTCCCTCACATTTTTTTCTTTTAGCTTTGATGCAGGCCACAAACTTTAACCCCAGAACGGTTTTCTAGTTTCACTCCTTCTTGCTTCTCAAAATGTGCTCATTGTGGAGGCAGGCTCCAGAAAAATGAAGATAAGGAACCTTCCTCTGGTCCCAGCATGTTTGGCCATAATCAAACAGCGCAGTGTTTTGGATAGTATGTCTTTTGATATTGAAACATAATGGAGGCATAAGGCAGAGGCTAATGCTGGAGGAAGGATAGAGGATGATCGCTAAGTCAAAGACCTGACCTGTTAGGAGATATGGGAATGTGAGCTTTACAGGCTTGGAAAGCAATAACCAAGAAGTTTGTAAGATAATTAGGAGACTGAAAAAGATAAAGTCATACCTTAAATTAAATCGAGTAGAGTAGGATAAGAAGCCAATCGTTCAAATTATTGACTTTGGGTGGCACAGTGGTCAGCACTGCTGCCTCACAGTGCCAGGGAACCGGTTTCGATTCCTGGCTTGGGTCATTGTCTCTATGGAGTTTTCACTTTCTCCCTGTGTTTGCATGGGTTTCCTTTGGGTGCTCCAGCTTCCTCTGAAAGACGTGCTGGTTAGGTGCATTGACCCAAACCAGGGTGCTGCAGTGTGGCAGCTAGAGGAATTTCACAGTACCTTCATTGCATTGTTACTTGTGACTAATGAACAGACTTTGCTTTTACTTACTTTATTAAAAAAAATCAGGAAAGAATTCTGCCGTCCTTACCAGGTCTGACCTTCATGTGACTCCAGATCCACAACAATGTAGTTGATTCTTAAGTGCCCCATGAAATTGTCTCAGAAGCCATTCAGTGCAAAGACAATTAGGGATGGGCAACAGATGCTGGTCCAGCCATGTAGCCCACATCCCACCAATGAATAAGAAAAAGAATCTCTTTTGTGCTATGAAGACTAATGAATAAATTGAATGGACTTCCAAAATGAAAGGTGGATATCACAATATTTTACCAAATTGTTGGATATTGAAATGGAGAGATCTTTAGAATGTAAAGATGTATTCATGTGGACTAAATGATCTTCCTTATCTATAACTATTCAAATATGGCAATATCAGTAAGTACAGAAAAAGTGAGAAATCTAATGCCTCAGGGATGTTTATCCAGCAGTAAAGATACTCCGAGAGCAAGCAATGAAAAATAAACTTTGCAAAGTGAATCAAAGTGAAGGTTTAATAAAGAAACTGTAGTAAGTCTTCAGAGCCAAAAGTCCCTTTGGCAAAATCTCTTTATTTACAATTCCAAAAGCACTACATAGAGTGCTGTCAGTCAGTAATCTGTCTTCAGGAGTCCATGAGGAACTGGCACTCCCAGTTAAATGATGTGGAGATGCTGGCGTTGGACTGGGGTAAACACGGTAAAGAGTCTCACAGCACCAGGTTAACATCAGAGCTCCCCACTCAACTAACGAAAGAGCAACGCTCCGAAAGCTAGTGGCGTTTGTTACCAAATAAACCTGTTTATTTGGTAATTTTTAAAATTTTTTTTTGGCAATTATTTTAAAACTTTAACCCAGTGTTGTGAGACTTCTTACTCCCAGTTAAATACGAGGAAAAGACTCCCTGATTGGCCCATCAATTGTTCATATTCCAATAAGTCAACCTCAACGGCCTGTTTGAAGTCATTACATAAACTTAATTACACCACCACTTGAGCCACATCCTGAGCCTCAAATGCTCCCCGTAATCCCCATCTGCTTCCTATTTATACTGGGTCAGCTGACCACCACATCATTTTGCCATTGGTTACATTGTTTACTGGGTCAGCTGCTCCTCACAGCATATTACCATTGCTACCATTAACAGGGGAGACTAGTGGGCTCACAAACACCGGTTTAACAAACTAATTTTTATTTTACACTTGTTATATTCCCTACTTTCAGAAGAAAGCTGCAGTGGCACCTTTTGATCAAGAATCTCAAATACTCGAATCACAATTTTAGAAGTATTTTAAACCACAATTATTTACTGACTCTCATGTATTTCCTTATAATAGGGATAATTTAAAATGTGCACAATTTATACGGAATACAGTGCCGACCACTGTCAAGTGGTAATGTTCACTGTAGCAAAAATATACCTTTCTGTTTGTATCAACAGTTATTCCCTGTTAAGTATTTTCTTTGTTGCATCTGCCAGTTGAATTATGCCTGGAAAATGTTGAAGACAGATATTCCATTAGGGGATTCTGATTGTACTGCATGTTTTTAATGACAGTAAGAAGTCTCACAGCACCCGGTTAAAGTCCAACAAGTTTATTTGATAGTAAACCCACAAGCTTTCGGAATGTTGTTCCTTTGTCAAATGAGTGGAGAACTTTCCAATCACCTGATGAAGGAACAGCGTTCCGAAAGCTTGTGGGTTTACTATCAAATAAACTTGTTGGACTTTAACCTGGTGTTGTGAGACTTCTTACTGTGTTTACCCCAGTCCAACGCCGGCATCTCCACTCCATGATTTTAGTGAGGCAGAGGAGTTGATGAGGGACAGCAAATGCAGGTGCATCAACATCTGCAGTGTTTTAGTTTGCCCCCTTACTTCCCCCCAGGAGTCATTTTTATAGACTCTTCTCGAGATGTAAGCAGAGAGAGCTGCTCGCAATGTGCTTCACAGGAGAAGAGTCCACTCAAGAACTGCACCATCTGTAATAGATTAGGTGATCAGCAGAAATTTGGAATGGGGAAAGCTCCTTGTTACACAGCTGTCTTTAGTGCCCACTATTTGAAGCAGATGAAACAAACGTGGTTGCAGATCAGCAGAAAAGGGCTATTTTCTGCAACATTTACTGCTGATCCTGCTGAGAATGCCTCCCTGCCCTCCACTTTACCAATTGCAGAGGAGTGCCTTGGGGCTTTTGCTATTCTTTGGTGGTCACCTCAGTCTGAAAGACAATTGTGCTACGCCGCTTTGTTGCAATAAAGGATGGTATTCAAAAGGGCAGTGGTTATTTGCAATATTTTATATTGCATAGCGCTTACCAACTTTTATTTCTGTCATGCTTGATGGGTTCTACAAATTTCTGTACTGAAGTAAGAATGAGTAATTCTGCCTTCTTGACACCATGAAAGTCTTCCTTATTTACAGCCAGATTTGAATTAATTGCACTAGTTTGGTGAGTTCAGGCCATGCAGCTTTCACTTGAATTTTTATTCCCACAACACATAGCACCTTGTGTAGTACACTTTCTGTAGTAGCCATTCAATTCTTCTGTATCAAAAGAAATAGCTTTTCCCCACATTTTGCCTTTGTTCTGTTGTGAGCAATTGCTCAACTTTTCTGCACTAATGCAACCTTAAACATGATCTTACTGGCCATTCACTGCAGCAAAGTTGAAGAATTTGGTGCTCATCCAAATCTCCGTTCAATACAGTAGGTCGGGAAAATCCAGCCAGCATGAATGGCTGTAACATTCTGGCTCTTATCTTTGAAGGCATGATGCACCCAATGTAAAAGCTACTGTCTTGTTGGAACTTGAAGCTCTCCAGTCAATTGTCCCAAGGGCCAAGCTTCATGGTCTTGTGGCCTATTCAAATTAGAGGCAGGAATTGACATTTGCGACATTAGCCGGAATTCTACCGCTTTGCCCGCAACAGAATTAGATTGGGTGAGAGGTGGGCAACAGAAATGTCCATTGACATTGGATGGGAATTTCCAGTCTTGCTCAAGAGAGACCATAAAATCCAGTCCACTGTTTCTGTGCACCACAAACATTGCACATCTTCCAAACATCCGAACAAGAAGCAGGCCATTCAGCCCCTCGAGCCTGCTCCACCATTTAATAAGATCATGGCTGATCTGATAGTAATCTCAAAGCTGCATTCTGCCTACCCCCAAAAACCTATCATCCCCATGTTTACCAAGAATCTATCTTCTTCTGCCTTAATAAGATTCAAAGATCTGCTTCCACTGCCTTTTCAGGGAGAGAGTTCCAAAGACTCAATACTATCTGAGTGAAAACATTTTGCCTCATCTTGGTTTTAAATGGGAGACTAGAATGATTTTAATCAGGCAATTGAGATTGGTCTGCTTGAATATTAATTCCCTGATTAAGGGACAAATTGATGGTCTAGTCAGGGAACCCCATGCTCTCTACTTAAACAAGAGTGTCAGTTCCTCTGGTGTTCTAGATATAGACTAAATATTGAGAGCACTCTGTATAGTGTTGTTGGATCTATATAGTGACTGCATACTAAGAGCACTCTGTATAGTGTTCTTGGATCTTATAACTAAAGGAATTTTGGTGAAGGGACTCCCATTTCCAAGGATTTATTTCAATGATTCCTTATTTTTAAACTGTGACGCCTAGTCCTAGATCTTAACCACAATTTTGCCATTTTCTCAAAATTAGTTATATTTTTTCCAAAACAAAGAAGATTGCAATACATATGGTGACTACCTTAGTAAAAAAAAATTCAAAATACCATAACTACAGATAAAATATTAACTCTATTTGAACAGGTTTTGTTGAGATGGAAATAAAGAAAATGCTTGATGTTCAGAATGAAGTTCGGCTGTGGAAGAAAGGTTTGAACGATGAGACCAGTCTGCTCCAAAGGTCAGACTCGACCCTCAAAGATGCTGGAATTCTTCGCGAGCAGGTATTGAAGTGCCAGTGTCTAATTGTTGGCACTGCCAACTCATAAAATATAATGCAACCAAAGCTTTGTGACCTAGATGGTGGTATGATGGCACCATGGCATCACCAATTACATTGATCGTAAATCTTTAAATCTTCTTGAAAACTAAAATCATATATATATATATGTTTGATATACATATTTTGTATATATGGTACATCTCCAACCCAGAGGGCTGTTCTCCCACTAAGAGCTAAGGACGCTCAGTCATTGAGCATGTTCAAGATTTACATTTATTTATTTATGAATATGAATGAAACCAAGGGATATCAGAATAGTAAGGAGAATTGGCATTGAGTTTGATCAGGCTTGTCTAATCATAGAGCTGGAACATGGCCTGTATATTTGGTCCATCAAGCATTGTCTGAGATACAAAGATGAACAGCAGACTTGGATTTCAGAAATGCTATGGAGCGGTTCATCCAATCACGGGCTAGTTTCTTCCCACATTTGCTGCTGATAGGCTCATCCATGGAGTGAGAGCCAGGATTGGGTGTCCCAGAGATCATACAGGAGGCGGAATGGCATGGGAATGTGGAGGAGAAGCAAGACCACGAGCAGGGCCAGGGCCTGCAACAAGACTAGGAGTGGGACCTGGATCAGGACCCACTGGGGATTGAGAAACATTGTGGGTGACAGGGGGACAAGATATATATATCAAAATATGTAGACATATATATAAAAAATATGTATATCGCTGGAGAGAGAGTGTATGTGAGAGAGAGAGTGCATGATTACATATGTGAAAGAGAATGAATAGTGCATGAGAGAAAGTGCGTGTGCATGTAAGAGAGAGAGCATGTGGATGAATGTTTGAGAGAGAATGAACAATGTGTGAAAGAAAATGTGTGTGTGAGAGAGAGTGTGTGTGAGAGAGAGAGCGAGTGAGTGAGTATTTGAGAGAAAGTAAGACAGTGTGTGAGTAAGAGTGAGACAATTGGGGCAAATCTCCATCCTTGCCACACCTGGCACAGCTCACTCCAATCCCAGAAAGTAACATGTTGTGTCTGACTCCGAACAGTTTGCACTTTTAATGGCATGAACCAGATCGCACCCATTAGGCCAAATAGCACTGAATATGCATATCTCACTTGGCACCAATTCTCCCAATTCCTGGGACCTTACGACATTTGGACATGGCGCAAGACTGGTGAGAATCATCCTGGTCTTCACTAGTGGAGATGAGGTGTAATGGCTATGCAGGGGGGCTCGGAAGCCATTGAAGCCTTCGGGTGGCCAGGACATGTTTGGGCGATGCCCACTGGGCAGTGACCACCTGGCAGTACCCACTGGGGACCTTGGCAGTGCCAGTTGGGCACTGTTGGTGTGCCAGGTGCAGTGCCATAAGGATGGGACCTGAGTGGAGGTGGGGCCTGTGTTGGGGTGGCGGCCATGACAGGCAAGGGCTATAACAGGGAGCAATGCAGGGGATCTATGCAGATGGCATCATGCAGGGGTGGGGGAGGGGGCTGAATGGGGTTGGGGTGGGTGAGGGTGAGAGGAGTGGGGGTTTGGGAGGTTGGTCATGCAGTAGGGGTCATGCAGGGGTGGAGTATGAATGAGGGCGTGTTGGAGGTTTTGAAGGGGGACCCACTGGGAAGGCCCAAACGTCTCGATGCCAACGATACCTGTTGGGGAGGGTGTGGGAAAATATTCTGCTGATGATGGGGGAAAGAGGTCTCCAGTGTACTGTGAAATCAGGGCACCCTTCCAAAACAGTGTGCAAGGGCTTTGCAGCTGGATTCATTGACATGTTTAGGCTCAACCCCTCTCAGAACAGGCACCGCTTTCCCAAAGTAATGACTGAGTGTGGGACAGTTGTCATTCAGACCGTGCCATTGCTCTGGTATTCTCACTGTTATGACATTTAGGCTGAAATTCTCTGGCCATTCATACCATGCTGCAGCCGCCAATGAGGGTGGAGAATTTGGCGCTCAGCCAAATCTTCATTTACTGCATTAGAACCAAAGAATCCTGCAGCTATTAACGGCTGGAGAATCCTACCCACAGGTTTTTTTTGGGGGAAATTCTGCCCCCTGTGTGGGAGTAAGTGTGTGTGTGCTCACGTGTGCATCCGGCTCACTCCCAGGATAGGATTCCTTGGCCTCCGTGTGGTACGTATATTGGCAGTGGAGTTTTCTGGTCCCGCCGCAGTCAATAGGATTTTCCATTGATGCTGCCCTTCTCTATATAATCTCTGCCAGTGTGAACAGCCTGAAAATATCACCCCCCAGTCTCAGGATTCTCATTCACCCATACACCCGACATCACACCTACTTATAGGCCAGCATTTTCTGGGTGAGAACCGTCACAGGCAAGACGAATAATTTGGAGAGGTCGTCTTCCATCCATTGACTTTCGGTGGGAATTTCCAGTACAGTCTGCGTAAGAGTGAATGAGTGAGCAGCCTGAGGCTGGGAGTCAGTTAGACAACACGCTTTCACCCTTTTACACTTTAATAATCATCTTTATTCATTACTCATTTTTTAAAACTATAAATTTATTACTTTGACATTGCTTTTTGCTATGAGGGAGGTATGAAGGAGCTTGAGACTCTGAAAGCTAGTGCTGCCAAATAAACCTGTTGGACTTTAACCTGATGTTGTGAGACTTCTTACTGTGCCTACCCCAGTCCAACACCAGCATCTCCACATCACTGGAAAAGCTGCCAGGGGAGGTGACCTTTGGCAATTCCAGGACATTCCTCCAGTGGGAAGGACCAGAAAATCCTGCCCTTTGAAATTTACGTTAATGTTGGTCTATATCTTATCTTTCTGAAACTTGCTCATTGGCTTCTAGAAAGAGAGAGAAAAAAATGAAATTTGCCACTTCCTCCCACATACAAAAGAAATTTGACAAATCTGAGGTAGATGATCAGCCATCATCTGTTGATTGGCAGAGAAGGCGCGACAGGATGAACGGCCTACTCCCACTCCGAATTCCTGTGATCCTATTATTACTGAAATCTGACCTTGTGCTGGGCCACCAAATTGGTGGTGGTGGACTAAAGTCCTTGGTAAGGAATGCAATGGCAAACTTGAGTTTTAGGGCCCAATTTTAAATTTCTGCAGAAAGAGAGGGCAGAATTTTACAGCCCCTCCCAGCAGCAGGATTTTCCAGAGCCGCCGCTGCCAGTGGAGTTTTGAATGGCCCACCGCATTTTCTGGTCCCGCCCCCGCTGCGACAGGGCTGTAAAATTCTGCCCAGAGGAACTCATCCTGCCAAGAATCTCCTGGGTGTCGTGTCAACTGACCTGCAGTAACTTGAAGTTTGAAGTGACTGTTTATTTTTAGAGTTCTCCATCAACCTTCTTGGCTGTGAATTGAGTTCCTGTCTTGACAGTGAGAACACCATTCTGGATAACCAGTGCTAAGGTTACTGCATTAATAGTCGTGGCTGAAACAGATTAGCACTTTTTGGCAAGTTGAATTGTGTGAGGAAGATATGATTCCCTCCAACTCTTCAGAGCTATTCTGAAATTTAGTTGAAAAGTTCGACCTTGATACAGCACTTTAGACTGAACTTTGTCCCAAAGTTAACAGAAACTTGTGAAAGTGCTCGATGTATAAAGAGATACATCTCTGTATCTTTAATCCTTTCAGAGAAAACAATGGATTGGATTTGTTGGCTTTCCCCCTGCATGTTTCTTGTGGTGGGGGTGGTGGCCCACTGTTAACCAGTGGCCGGATCTTCTGGTCTCACTGCTGTCAACGGGATTTCCTATTAAATCCACCCCAAACAGCTGGGAAACCCATCAGCAAGACTCGAAGATCCAGCTGGCAGGAAGGACAGGAAAATCCTGCCCAGTATCTCTTTGCAAACTGAAATTAAATGATAAAAGACAGCGTGAAATAGCAGCAAGTCCCCGTTGTTTAGTAGCTAACTTATGGGTGGAGGTATTTGTTTGGCCAGACACGTAGATTGTCATATATGATTAACCCTTGGCATGGGACAGTACGGTGGCATAGTGGTTAGTACTGTTGCCTCACAGTGCCAGGGGCCCAGGTTCAATTCTGGCCTTGGGTCACTGCCTGAGTCTGCATGTTCTCCCCCTGTTTGTTTCCTCTGGGTACTTTAGTTTCCTTCCACAGTCTGAAAGGCGTGTTGGTTAGGTGCATTGACCATGCTGAATTCTCCCTCAGTGTACCCAAACAGGCACCGGGGAGTGGCAACTGGGGATTTTCACAGTAACTTCATTGCAGTGTTAATGCAAGCCTACTTGTGACACTTATAAATAACCTATTTATTATTGCATTTTAATCAATACATTAAATTGGGCTGATAATGTGCAGCCAATGCTCTCTGGGCTTTATATAAAAAAAGTGTTGGTAAAACTCAACAGGTCTGGCAGTATCTGTGAAGAGTGAAACAGAGTTTAATAAAAATCTGTGCACAGTGTCTTTAACCTGGGGAGACTGTTACGCTGTAGCTGACTGAGAGACTCTCCTATTCTTTTGGAAGGATTTACAAGTCGATAATCAACCTGTTTGGCTTTGTCACGAAAGTAACTTCCATGGCTATCAAGTCTTGGAGTGGGTAATAAATTAGAGGAAGCAGTTTGTGGATAGTTACTAATTAAATGAATTGAATTTTATTGTATATTGCAATTTTAATGGCCTGTTATGAGAACAGAATGTGGGAGTGTTGAATTGTCTCATTCACAGATTAATAGTTAGTCACTGAACCTTAATAAATAATGATTTGCGCAAAGCTACATTTTTGTTAAGTGCACATTCTCATTTGATGCTACTTAAATTTGAAAGATTTGAAACATTGTTCTGGGCAAATATATGTACTGAAATATTAGTTTCCTCTTTCTTAGGTTCTGCTGCTTGAGGAGAAGGTTATGCGTGAAAGCAGATCTTGGCATTAGGATGGAAGTTCTCAAAAGGAAAATGTAAAGTGATTTTAAAAATCATCCCCAAGCTAAAAGTAGAGAGAGTAGATTGAAGATACTGAGTTAACTAAAATGGACGAGAGCCTTGATATTAACCTAATCTGTCTTGTGAAAATGGGAAGGTCTGCATCAAACACCAATTGTACATCTCTGTTTCAGTCAATTGAAAGTGAAATCAGGTAGTGTGTAATGTCTGCATCCAACATACACTCACCCTATTCTCACTGGGTTACAGTGGAAGTTAAAATCAAGGCTACATCTATGAATGTTTTTAACCTCAAACAAATGAATGGCCCATTATAGTCTCTCTCAAGTCTTGAGTTCCTGGTTAAAGTTCCATCTTAAATCAACAGTTTTTCATTTTTCAAATTTGACATAGCAAGATAGAATTATCCACAGATTTGTAAGATTAGAAAGAGCTTCCAAGCAAGAATGCCTTGATTTCGTGAAAGATGGATTGCAATGAAGAATATCGAGCTTGCAATAATGGACAGCAACAAGACATGTTAGTATATTCACAGTTTGAACAGAACGCTGCTTCCCTTCTGTGGGGTACAGAAATGTGTGGTCTGGCTCTCAGGTGGTCTTCTTATGGTTCTGCTGTTTGCTGTGTAATACTTGCTGTTTTATGCAGATAGTTACCTAATATTTTTGTGGACCTGATATTTTGAAAATATCTTGAGATGGAATTCTGCAGCACTGGACAATAGAATTAGAAAACACTGCAGCAAATATTTACAGTTGTTTTAAAACTCCAAACTAACACAATTTATATTGTGGGATTTCTTGGCATGCAAACTAGACATTCTTAACAGCTTTGCCCTTTAATATGGTCCACATGCGCATGTGGTTCTCATTTGAGTATCTTCTCGACCTGAGTGGCAATCGAGGCAAAGACAGAATCTGAGTTAGACCCCTGAGACTGTAACTGTTGTGACTTTTACTTTTCAGTTAGCCTTATCCTGAAAATCTGATTGTACCACAGTTTGCTCGTTTGTGTAAATCAAAACCCACTTGGTGTAAGTTTCTCCAATTATAATGTACGGAAAATAAATCAATGTGATAATCTCAGGACGTTCATGACTTAATAACTGATACCGTGGAGAGAATTACACAGCTGTAATTCAGCAGGAGCAGCTCTGTAAGATGTCTCAGTTCTCCAGGATTGGTACCAACAGCAGGGAGATCCCAAAATAGAACAACAGCATTTAATTTGAAGGGAATGTTAATGACAGCCGATGGCTGTGCTGTGATGGCACTTGTGAAAAGGGTATAGTAAATGATTATGCCAATTGCAAAGCTCCGTAACATCACAAGGTTTGTGAGAGAGTACTAAATATTGTTCCTAGCCGTTTAATGTACCTGATAGGTGTTGAAATTTGGCCTTATTTTATGTGGGATTCATAATTTCCTTGAACAGGTTTCTTAAAATTGTTGGAACAGCTCCATTATACTTTTTATGGTTTGCTCTCCTTAAGTAGTTCCCTAGCACTACACATCAGTCCCTTGCAAAATGTGGGAGTTGAGTGACTTGTTTCCAGGCCTACCCCAGTACTGCTCTTACTTTGCAATTCCGATATTCCAATTCAGGTCGGAATGTATTGGTGCAGGGAGAGGAGGACAGTATCCTCCCAGCCAGAGTGATTATTTGGAATTTCCATTGGAATGTGCACTCCTTGCACCTTGCTAGGTGGTTTTTAGTGAATATAATGGAACATGCAGAAGCGTTTAAACGGTCAATTGGAGCATCATTTAAGCACAACTTCAAATCATAATAACAGGATACAGACTAAATGCTTAGCGACACATTTAAATTTGGTTTAAAAATATTTTCACTTTTGGACACAGCTCATCATTAATGATTGCCAGCTATGAATTGCAATTCTTTTGCACAGCCCTTTCATTCTGCACTGAAGGCAGCCAATTCTTCCTGTAAAGCGCCTCTGAATAACTCTATACAGCACTTATGAAAAGCATTGGTGACGCCTTCTGGCCAAAAAGCCACATCGCATAGCAGTAGAGTCTCCTGATCTTTTACATTCACAAAGCAAATGACACCAGGTTCACTAAAATTGAATAAAACTTTCAATTCTAACTAAACTAAATTGTGAATATGAATTGAAATTTTGTGATTGCAATCAGATGTTTAATACTTTAAGCATATGAAAATTGCTTTGTTCAATTCAACAAAATCTTCGTGGACTGACATGTGTACACACCAGGACACATTTTACAGAATTGAAAGCCATTAAAAGAAAGGAAAAATAACTTGAGACATTTGAGATTGCAAGTATTACAAGGGAATAGTTTCAGAAGCAGTGTCATTTTTCTCTCTTGCTAATAATTGTCTTTGAAATAAGCATTAACTTTATTGAATTCTATCTCAATATGTTGTTGAGAAATGAGAGTGTTTGGAATCTGCTATTTCTGTAATAAATGCAACTTTCACAGTGTTGATTACATACCATTTTTTTGTACTAGTTCAAAACACCCTCCTCAGATCTGATATCCCACACAAATTCACAAGGTTATCTTTGTACAGAGTCATAGGCTCGGATTCTTAGAAAGATACGGTTTCTCTGTGCACCATCCAAAGACTCGGTGGGAACACATCCCCGCTGGTACTTCAGGGTTTCAACTGGGGCAAGAGCAGATGGGCTGAAGGAAGGGTTGCCCGCCCCCAGTGTAAAATTTCAGAGAGGACTGGATGAGTGGGAACCCAGCAAGGTACCCATGCAAGGAATTTTATGCTCACCTCCCCTCTACAAACCTACTGATGAGAGAGCATAAAATTCTGTCAATGCTAGTTAGAGGCAATTTAATGTTTTGCATGTCACCTCTTCAAATTTTCACATACAGTCAGTGCAAGAGCGCCACAGATTATAAGCCTATTGAAATATCAAGAGTCCGCAATCATCCCCCGAACAGCTAATACCATTTCTAATGCCAATATTACCTGTCTTTCACATATTAAGTATAATGTGAATCTCTAGCTACTGTATGTTCAAAAAGACTATTGTAATCCGCAACAAATGTTTCACATGGGTAAGATTATGTATTGTCAACACAAATGACATGTATATATTATTTGTATTGACTCCAATAGCTGAAGCCTGGTCAGGAAGATAATTACTTGTTACAGCATGTTGAAAAAAGAGACAAGGTTGTTGGCACCTTTTGTACGTACTCATGAGGAAAAACACAAGAATTCCAAATTTTAAACAATTGCAACAGTTTATACTCCAGGAGCAAAGAGTGCTGATTGGTTGGCAAGGCATCTCTGATAGGCTGAGGGATTGGCATGAGCAAGCCAACAAGTACCGTAGGTTCCCCCAAGCTCTCAGATAATTAAAAAAAACAAAAGGCTTGAACATATTCTTTTGTTTGCCAAAAACATTGATTTTTCTATGTATCAATAAATGTTGCTTCTAGCAAGCCATAAATGAGTTATGTTATGAGCTCAACTAAATATCATAAATTGTTTATTAGTAAAACTGTTGTCTCATTCAGGATTCATAGAAATCATAATTCCCTAGTGCAGAAGGAAGCCACTCAGCCCATCGAGTCTGCACCAACCACAATCCCACCCAGAACCTATTCACTGAACAGATTTACCCTACTAATTCCACCTAACACTAGGGCCAATTTGGCGCAGCCAATCCACCTATCCTGCACATCTTTGGACTGTGGGAGAAAACTGGAGAATCCAGAGGGAATCTGCGCAGTCACAGGGCGAATGTGCAAATTCCACACAGATAGTAACCCGAGGTCAGAATTGAATTTGGGTCCCAGCTCTGTGAGGCCATGGTGCTAACCCCTGTGCCACCGTGCCACCCCTAACTTGCCCCATTGGGATTTGAACCAGGATCTTGGGGCTCCCAGACCAGTACATTCCCCTCTGCACCACTGCCTCTGCAGATTGTTCAGCAATTTTGGCCCAATCATAGAACTACATCTCACAGTAGGCAGCTCACAGTAGAAGCGGGCTGGATAAATGCTGCCTGCACTTTGCCTATTACAGCCAACCAAAGTAGCATGCTGTTTGATTCAATCTGCCAATCTTTGTGGCATTGAGCCTTCATACCTGGCATCACACTGGCACTAAAATTCACTTTTTCCACACCCCCCCCATTTCTCTCCCCTTCCTGCTCACCATAACGTTGATATCAAATAAACCAATATGAAATCCAAGAGGTCTGTGTGACTTCTTGAAATACCGATACTTACCTAGACAGATAACTGCAGATTTTAATCAATTGCTGTCATGGTAACTAATTCCTTGATCCATTAAACATAAATAAATCTGTGAGTTTTGTGAGGAAAGGCAGAGAAGCTGACAAAAATGTAAACAGGGTTTGAAATAAGTTGACCTCTTTTATCTGAGACACAAAATTTCTCTAATTGAATCAAATTGGTGATGGCAAAATCTTAGCTGATAAACAATAATATTTTGCTTGAAAGCATATTAACATGATGTGGAGATGCTGGCATTGGACTGGAGTAAACACAGTAAGAAGTCTCACAACACCAGGTTGAAGTCCAACAGGTTTATTTGATAGCAAAAGCCACTAGCTTTTGGAGCACTGCTCCTTCATCAGGTGAGTGGGATTTCAGTTCACAAGCAGGGCATATAAAGACACAAATTCAATTTACAAAATAATGGTTGGAATGCGAGTCTTTACAGGTAATCAAGTCTTAAAGATATAAACAATGTGAGTGGAGAGAGGGTTAAGCACAGGTTAAAGAGATGTGTATTGTCTTCAGCCAGGGAAGTTAGTGAGATTTTGCAAGCCCAGACAAGTCATGGGAGTTACAGATAGTGTGACATGAACCCAAGATCCTGGTTAAGGCCATCGTCATGTGTGCAGAACCTGGCTATCAGTCTCTGCTCAGCGACTCTGCGTTGTCGTGTGTCATGAAGGCCACCTTGAAGAATGTTTACCCAAAGATCAGAGGCCAAATGTCCGTGCCCGCTGAAGCGTTCCCCAACAGGAAGATGCCTGGTGACTGTCAAGTGGTGTTCATTCATCTGTTGTTGTAGTGTCTACATGGTCTCCCCAATGTACCAGGTTGGAAATAATCATTATTTTGTAAATTGAGTTTGTGTCTTTATATGCCCTGTATGTGAACTGAAATCCCACTCACCTGATGAAGGAGCAACGCTCCAAAAGCAAGTAGCTTTTGCTACCAAATAAACCTGTTGGACTTCAACCTGGTGTTGTGAGATTTCTTATTGAACAGAATAACATACAGGGGAAAAAAAATGTTTTCATTAATCTGAGCACAGTCCTGTTTCTACACTATTTGATGGGGGCAGGACACTATTATTCCGAATGACAATAATTATAACGATATTTGAAAAATGTAACAATGAAAAAGATAAAACCTTATAATTACCTTATGATACAACCCAATTCTAAGTCTGGTCAATAGGGGGAGGCAGAGAACGGAGAATGAGAGTTAGGGAGGAGGAAAGAAAGCAAATAGAACATCAGAATTTGAGCAAGTTTTGTGCATCTATTATACACGCAAGAGATAACTGAGGAAATTGTGAATGCATTGATGGTGATCTTTCAGGAATCACTGGAGACAGGGATGGTAAAAAGTCTGACAACACCAGGTTTTAGTCCAACCGACTTATTTGATAGTAAACGCACAAGCTTTCGGGTTAGTCCCTTCGTCAGGTGAATGGAGAGTTCTGGCCTCAGACAAAGCATATAAAGCACAGACAATTTACAGATTACTGATTAGTGAACACTTCAGTGGTCACGGGCATTCAGCCTCTGACCTTCGGGTAAGCATTCTCCAAGGCGGCCTTCACGACACACGACAGCGCAGAGTCGCTGAGCAGAGACTGATAGCCAAGTTCCACACACATGAGGACAGTCTCTTGGGGTCATGTTGCACTATCTGTAACCCCCAACACTTGCCTGAGTTTGCAAAACCTCACTCACTGTACTGTCTGGAGACAATACACATCTCTTTAACCTGTGATCAGTGCTCCTTCCACTCACATTGTCGGCCACTTCAAGACTTGAACAGCAGGTTAGGTAACCTCACTCACTGTACTGTCTGGAGACAATACACATCTCTTTAACCTGTGATCAGTGCTCCTTCCACTCACATTGTCGGCCACTTCAAGACTTGAACAGCAGGTTAGGTGTAAAGATTCGCATTCTAATCAGTAATCTGTAAACTGTCTGTGCTTTGGTGAGGCCGCAGCTGGAGTACTGTGTGCAGTTTTGGGCGCCGCACCTGCGCAAGGATATTTTGGCCCTGGAGGGAGTGCAGAGGAGGTTTACTAGGCTGATACCGGAGTTGAGGGGGTTGAGCTATGAGGAGAGGCTGAATAAACTAGGCTTGTACTCGTTAGAGTTTAGAAGAATGAGGGGAGATCTCATTGAGACGTATAAGATGATGAATGGGATGGATAGGATAGAGGTGGAGAGACTCTTCCCGCTCAAAAAAGACAGTAGGACTAGGGGGCACAGCCTCAAGATAAAGGGGAGGCGGTTTAGAACGGAGTTGAGGAGGAACTTCTTCACTCAAAGGGTGGTGAATCTCTGGAATTCTCTGCCCGTTGAAGTGGTGGAGGCTGCCTCGCTAAATATTTTTAAGAAGGAGGTTGATGGGTTCTTGATAAGAGAGGGGATTAAGGGTTATGGGGAGAGGGCGGGAAAGTGGAACTGAGCCACGACAGATCAGCCATGATCTTATTGAATGGCGGGGCAGGCTCGAAGGGCTAGATGGCCTACTCCTGCTCCTATTTCTTATGTTCTTATGTTCTTATGTTCTTACCCCAGTCCAACACCGGCACATCCACATCATGACAGGGATGGCACCAAAGCGCTGGAAAGTAGCTAATGTAAACGCTGTTTAAAAGGAGAGGGAGGCAGCAGATGGGAAATTATAGGCCGATTAACCTAACTTCGGTCATTGGCAAGATTTTAGAGTCCATTATTAAAGATGAGATTGCAGAATACTTGGAAGTGCGTGATAAAATAGGACCGAGTCGGCTCGGCTTTGTCTAGGGGAGGTCATGTCTGACAAATCTGTCAAGAGTTCTTTGAGGAGGTAACAAGGAAGTTACATAAAGGAGAACCAGTGGACGTGATTTATTTAGATTTCCAGAAAGCCTTTGACTTAGGAGACTGTTAAATAAGTTAAATACCCATGTTTTTAGGGTAAGATCCTGGCATGGAAAGAAGATTGGCTGACTGGCAGATGGCAGAGAGTAGGGATAGAGGGGTCGTTTTCAGAATGGCAACTGGTGACTAGGGGTGTGCCTCAGGGGTCAGTGCAGACCACAACATTTTACAATAAATATTAATGATTTAGAGGAAGGAACTGAAGGCACTGTTACTAAGTTTGCAGATGATACAAAGATATGCAGAGGGACAGGTAGTATTGAGAAAGCAGAGGGACTACAAAAGGACTTGGACTGGTTAGGAGAATGGGCAAAGAAGTAGCAGATGGTATACAATGCAGAAAAATGCGAGGTTATACACTTTGGAAGGAGGTATGGAGATATAGACTATTTTCTAAATGGGGAAATGCTTAGGAAATCAGAAACACAAAGGGACTTGGAGGTCATTGCTCAAGATTCTCTTAAGGTTAACATACAGGTTCAGTCGGTAGTTAGGAAGGCAAATGCAGTGTTAGCATTCATGTCGAGAGGGCTAGAATACAAAAGCAGGGATGTACTTCTGAGGCTGTGGAAGGCTCTGGTCAGATTCCATTTGGTGTATTGTGAGCAGTTTTGGGACCCATATCGAAAGATGGATGCGCTGGCCTTGGAAAGGTCCAGAGGAAGTTCACAAGAATGATCCCTGAATGAAGAGCTTGTCATATGAGAAACGGATGAGGACTCTGTATCAGTACATGTTGGAGTTTCGAAGGATGAGGGGGGATCTTACTGAAACTTACAAGGTACTACGAGGCCTGGATAGAGTGGACGCGGAGAGGATGTTTCCACTAGTAAGATAAACTCGAGCCAGAGGGTACAACCTCAGGCTGAAGGAAAGATCCTTTAAAACAGAGACAAGGAGGAATTTCTTCAGCCAGAGAGTGGGGAATCTGTGGAATTCTTTGCTGCAGAAGGCTGTGGAAGCCAAGTCATTGAGTGCCTTTAAGACAGAGATGGATAGGTTCTTGATTAATAAGGGGATCTGGGGTTTTAGAGAAAAGGCAGGAGAATGGGGATGAGAAAAAAATCAGCCATGATTGAATGGCAGAGCAGACTTGATGGGCCGAGTGGCCTAATACTACTCCTATGTCTTATGATCTATGGTCTTACAACAAACATAGTAGAATTATGCAATAATTTAATGAACAACCTGTCAAATGGACAAAATTGTATGGTTCTGCATTACTTCAAGAAGGAAGAAGCAATCTGTGAATTGGGAAATACATCATTTTCTAGAAGTCAGATAAGCAATTATCAATATAGACAGATGACTATGTAGAATCAAGTGGTAATAATCAACAGGGCATACATATATATGGGTCTAATTGTACCAGGAAGTATTTTGCACATGGCAAAGTTGAGAGCTAAGGTAAATTTTAATATTATAAATCATCAATCTATGCACAGCTTATCATTATTAAACTATCTATGAGCAGCTACTGTGCAAAACTTCAGTGGTTATCACTTCTAGCGCACAGCCTCACTCTACAGGAGGGATTTTACGACCTTGGTCATCCTGAAACTGTAAAAACCCACCCGAGGCCAATGTTTTTTCCTGCTATTGCATGTGCTTTCATCCTGCACTGTCATCTTCTGTCCAGAAGTAGAAATAAAGCAATATAGACAAATTTTAAACGTGTAAAAGAGCATGATTTTCCTGCATCTAAGAATATTTTCACCGAGAGGTATAATTTGGTTTGATTATCACACAGATCTAGCTGGGTTCAATGTTTTCTTTTGCCTGTTGATTGTTTATATAAGCTGAGACCCATGTACAGTTATTTTGGCAAATGGAAATATAAAAGCCCAAACATTCTGTACCTTCCCATTATCTGCTTCTTGCCTGCTTCGATCCCTGTGGTGGGCAGGGTGATAAACTTCTGGTTATGATGAGGTCAAATTAGATATTTGGGTGCAATGTTCAACATGCTCACTCAAAGTTAATGCCTAAAATTGAGTGAGTCATAAAAGAGACACGTCAGTGTCTTCAACTGATTATCAAATCTACCCCCCAGTTAATCAAGGCTGCAATTAGACCTTAGCCTCCAGTAATGATGTGCTTTCAGAACACAAAGCCAGGTTAGTGATAGAACAATCACAGGAAAGGTCAAGAAAAGCATCCCAAAGCATATAGACCACTCCCCACCCCCACTGCTGAACAGAACAGGTCAACCACCATACATATGCAGGACAATATGTATTTGCAGCTGATAGAGGTAGCTGTAAGAGAGAGTTACAGAGGTCCACAGCACAGAAAAGGCCCTTTGGCCCATCCCATCTGTGCCAGTCAGAACCAACCTCTTTACTATTCTAATCTCATTTTCCAGCATTTGGCCCACAGCCTTGTATGCTTTGGCATTGCAAGTGCTCACCTAAATACTTCTCAAGTGTTATGAGGGTCTCTGCCTCCATCATCCTTTCATAGAATCATAGCATCACAGAATACTATAGAACAGAAGGAAGCCATTCGACCCATTGAGTCTGCACCGACCATAATCACACCCTGACCCTATCCCCATAACCCCATGCATTTACCCTAACTAGTCCCCCTGACACTAAAAGGAGATTTAGTGTGGCCAAGCCACCTAACCAGCACATCTTTGGACTTTGGGAGGAAACTGGAGCATCCGGAGGAAACCCACGCAGACACCGGGGAGAATGTGCAAACTTTAAAGCAGAGAGTTGCAGTCTCCCACCACCTTCTGAATGAAAACATTTTTCCTCACATCCGTTTGAAACCTTCTGCCCTTAGACATTGATCCTTCCAGTATGAGGAAAAGTTTCATCCTGTCCACTCCATCTATGCCCCTCATAATTTTATCCTTCTCAATTGTGTTCTTCTTCAGTCTCCTCTGCTCCAAGGAAAACAACCCCAGTCTATCCAATCTCTTATAACTAAAACTCTCCAATCCAAGTAACATCCTGGTAAGTCCCCTCTGCCCCTTTCCAGTGTTGTCATATCCCAAATAAGTTTTTAAAACATTTTTCTGCAACCCTACATATCCTTCCAGTGGGATATCAATTTGACAGAGTACAGAAGAAAAATCATGATGTGGAAATGCTGGCGTTGGACTTGGGTGGGTGCAGTCAGAAGTCTCACAACATAGGTTAAAGTTCAACAGGCTTATTTGGAAGCACAAGCTTTCAGAATGTTGCCCCTTCATCAGGTGAGTGGAGAGATAGGTTTCACAAACATGGATATATAGACAAAAGCACAATTGCAAGAAAATATATTTGTTTATACATGCCATGTTTATGAAACTTCCCTCTCCACTCACCTGATGAAGGAGAGGTGCTCCGAAAGCTTGTGATTTCAAAAAAACCTGTTGGATTTTAATCTGGTGCTGTAAGAAAAATCATGGCTTATTAGAACATAAAGCACAGAGAGATAATGCAACCACACATCACATCAAATATATTGTACATATCTGCTTGTACATTAATAAATGAATACTGTATAGATTGTTAATAAATGTTGATTGAAAATTAATACAAAGAATAATTTGTTTGGCCCACAACAATAGAAGAAATATTGATTGCAGTAACGTTTGCATCCCAAATGTTTGGCCTTTTATATTTCTATTTGCCGAAATAACTGTATATGGGTCTCAGGTTCTATAAACAATCATCAAGCAAAAGAAAACATTGAACCCAGCTAGATCTGTGTGATAATCAAACCAAATTATACCTCTCAGCGAAAGTATTCTTAGATGCAGGAAAATCATGCTCTTTTACACATTTAAAGATAATTAAAGTCGTGTCTATTTTGCGTTATTTCTATTTCTGGACAGAAGGTGACTGTGCAGGATGAAAATATCAGCATTAGCAGGAAAAAGCATTTTTCTGATCTGCAAAGTATAAAGTGCATGTCAATGTTATGAAAATGTATATTATCATATATTAATTACAAAGCTATGTGCACTTAGATTTCAGAGTTTCCTTTTGCTGGAGGAATGCATTGCTACCTCACACCTTCTTGACATGTGGGTGAAAGGGTGGCATAGTGGTTAGCGCTGCTGCCCGACTGTGCTAGGAACCTGGGTTCAATTCCAGCCTCGAGTGACAGTCTGTGTGAAGTTTGCACATTCTCTCCGTGTCTGCATGGGTTTCCTCCCACAAATGTGCAGGTTAGGTTGATTAGCCATGCTAACTTGCTCCTTCATGTCTGAGGGAGGTAAATACTTGGGGTTGCGGGATAGGGCCTGGGTGGAGCTGTTGTTGGTGCCGGCTTGATGAGCCAAATGACCTCCTTCGGTACTGTAGGGATTCTATGATATTAGGATTAATGCAGATTAGAGGCTATTTGATTGGTCTTGGTTTCTTGGGATTAGTTAGGCCCAGGGTTAAGGGAACTCCACAAACCATTGACCATCAGTTTTGAGGCCATTGCTCCTTGGTCAGGGAGTGGGTGGTAGTACTGGGGCAGTGAACCTCAACAGACAGACCCCAAAAGGTCCTGTTGGCAGGACATCAGGTATCATAGCAATCTGGTCCTCTTCTGATGACCATACGAAAGGGTGCTCAGGTTGATTCTTTATTCCTAACTCACCTGACTCAGCACAGACAGGGACAAATTTACTGACTCACCAGGAACTGTCAGAATCAAGATGAATTAGAGGTAACACCAGCATGATGTACCTCAGGAACATTGATAAGTATCTACAAAAAGGGCTTGCCTCCACTGCAAAACGAGGAAATAGTGGCAAATATTTGCATAAATCAAGATAAAATGTAAATATGCTCATGCTAGGCTATTGTGATAGCTAAATATTATTTTTAGAATTGCACAAATGACATGCAAAAGAATGTGTTTGCTCTTGTGAAATTCTGATGACGCAAAGTCGTGCCTAGTGACAATTTATTTCAGTGAGAGCGTATCGCTGTTTTATAGGGTAGTCTGGTTTCAAGTGCACACCTAGAAAAGGCAACTCTAATTACAAAGCCACAGAACTCAGCTCTGTAACGCTGGTAATTGCAGCAAGCAGGAGATGGTTGAGATACAGAATGGTAGGAGGCTGCTCCTGATGATTTCTGGTGCAGCTTATGCCAATCACAATATTGTGAAGGATCATAATGCAGGTGCCCCATGCATAAAATGTTCAGCATTGTTTAACATTTGACAAATATAAAATTTTGTTTTCTGGGCCAGAGATGCTGCTCAGTAGTAATTGTTTCTTAGCATGCTGTTAAAATCCTCATTAAGTATGGGTGTACATTGTTCAGAATTTCTTAGTTTATTGATTAGTGCCACAAGTAGGCTTACATGCACACTGCAATGAAAATACTGTGAAAATCCCTTAGTTGCCACATTCTGGCACCTGTTCAGGTGTACTGAGTGAATATTTAGTATGGCCAATGTATTTAACCAGCACATTTTTCAGACTGTGGGAGGAAACTGGAGCCTCCTGGAAGAAACCCACTCAGTCATGGGGAGAACATACAGTGACAGACAGTGACTGAATCAAACTGTATCCCTGGCACTGTGAGGCAGCAGTGCTAATCATTTGTGCCATTGGAGAATCAATGGTGGAAGTTTGCATCAATTCAATGATTTTGAAAGATTTTTATCTGTAATGTTTCTACAGGATACCCTGTGGAGGAGCAGGAAATCACTGACAATGAGTTCTGGCTTTCCATGCATAATTGAGCATGGTAAGAAGTCTCACAACACCAGGTTAAAGTCCAACAGGTTTATTTGGTAGCAAATGCCTCTAGCTTTCGGGGGTTTTCCCCTTCATCAGGTGAGTGCTCCGTTCATCTGATGAAGGGGGAAAGCCCCGATACCAAATGGCGTTTGCTACCAACTAAACCTGTTGGACTTTAACCTGGCGTTGTGAGCCTTCTTACTGTGTTTACCCCAGTCCAACATCGGCATCTCCACATCATAACTGTGCAAGTACAGGTAGCTATAAGGATGTACATATTTCAGGGTTTCTTTGTTTATATATTAGTGTCACAAGTAGGGTTACACTAACACTGCTATGAAATTACTGTGAAAATCCCCTGGTTGTCACACTTGGGTGCCTATTCAGACACACTGAGGGGGGAATTTAGCATGGCCAATGCACATAGCCAGCATGTTTTTCAGACTGTGGGAGAAAACTGGAGCCCCTGGAGGGAACACATACAGACATGGGGAGAACATACAGACTCCACACAGACAATGAACCAAGCCAAGAATTGAACCTGGGCCCCTGGCGCTGTGAGGTAGCACTGTGCCACTGTGCCGCCCAGTGGTGTGAATTCAGAGAAACATAATTGTAAAATAAGCAAAATGATTATTGGAAATCTTCAAAATTTCCCTTAATAAAAATTTTTCAAAGCACTTCCTTTTACCTTCAGAATACTCACTGAGAAATTCTCAGTGATAATTACTCAAGGCTTCAGTGGTCATGTAAACAAAGGAAGCACAAGTAAATTACTACCATCAAGTGGCCAAATAGCAACAAATTACTTCCTAGTTAATTCATTGATATCTTTCCAATTTACAGTGTTGTGATGTAATTTTATGATGTGATAGCAGAAAGAGGGTTCTAGTTTCAGAAAATGTGTTAACTGAAATCAATGCTGCTAAAATTTTAATCCATGGGCAAGCAAATGCTTTTAGCTCACACGCAAAGGGTGATCCTATACACAAAGAGTTGCCTGGTGATGAAATACTTTCCTCTAAATAATGCACTGTGCATCATAATCCAGTCACTTAAGTTCACACAACAATTGTATATATTATACAAGCAGCCTTTGATTTCAGTTGACTAAATCAGTCAAGCTCACTTTTGATTAGCAGATATGAGACTTATATCGATGCTTCAGGAATCACATTCCCTAATGATGTAGTCTTATTGTCCAGTGGCGGTGTCCCTTCTTCTGGACCTGAAACTCCAGGTTCAAGTCCGGCAGCAAGATTTGGTGAAGGAAGTAGGGTTCATGGTGTGGTTCAATGCACTGATAATCAGCTCAAGAAAACATCCCCAGTATTCCCCAAAGGGAAACAATGCTTAAAAAAAAAAGCATTGTTTACAATGACGGCTGTTGTATTTTGTTGTATTCTCTCTCACACACAGTTCAATGATTTTATGTGTTTTAGGGAAAAACCTTTGCATTTTTTCAGTTTTCTGAAAAAAAGGATAAATCAGTAGTGGTTATTTCATTTTGGTTGGTTGTCAGCCTTGGCGACAAGGTAGCATTTTTGCTTTTCAGTCAGAGGTTAATTCGTTCAAGTTCAGCTCCAGGGTTTTAAACAAATAAATTAGGTTGGCATTTTAACACAGTACTTGAGGAGTGCTGCACAGTTGATGTCTTTGGTTGAAATGCTGTACTGAGGCACTGTCTTCCCCCCTCAGGTGGATGTAAAAGATCCCATCACATTATTTGAAGTAGAGCAAGGGAGTTCTCCCAGTATCCTGATGAACATATGTTCCTCAGCCTACATCACCTAAACAGATTATCTGGTCACAAATCTCATTGATGTTTTTGGACAACTACGCTTACAAGCCGTGAAGATTGACACCCTACTTTTCATGGCATTTCCTGAAGGTTAAAACAAAAATGAAATATTGGAGGTGCTGAAAATGTGAAGTAAGAACGGGTAATGCTGGAAATGCTCAACAATTCTGTGGCGAAAGATACAAACTTAACATTTTAGTCCAATGAACTTTTGTAGCAAGTGAGAAGGTGACTTATTGTGGCTTTAACAATGAATGATTTATTTTATATATAAATATGTATATAAATAACATATAGTTCATAAATAATATATAAATAATACATAATAGGAGAAAAGTCTGACTAAACATTTTATTTTTTATTTGATTTATTATTATCATGTGTATTAGTATGCAGTGAAAAGTGTTGTTTCTTACGCTATACAGACAAAGCATACCGTACATAGAGAAGGAAAGGAGACCATGCAGAATATAATGCTACAGTCATAGTTAGGGTGTAGAGAAAGATCAACTCAATGCGAGGTAGGTCCATTCAAATTCTGATGGCAACAGGAAAGAAGCTGTTGTTAAGTTGGTTGATAGGTTACCTCAGACTCTAGTAGCTTTTTCCACAGAAGAAGGTGGAAAAGAATGTGTCCAGGCTGTGTAGACACATAACTACTCTCTTCTCCTCCCTTGCTCCGAATGAGGTTCCTCCCCATCCCAGGATGTGTACCCTTGCTCCCAGTTAGCTAGGCTTTGCATGCAGCCTTTCTATGGGGTCCAGCCTGATCTTGTGGCCCTTAAATGATCATCCCCTTAAAGGGGTCATATTGCCACACTCCTTCCCCCAACTAACTCCTGAACTCATCAATGAATGAAAACAAAAGGAACATCATTATATGTAGACATACCTGACACAATAAACATCAGCGACACCCAAGAGAGAAAAAGTTCATTCACAAAGTCAGACAGTATGGAGGAATGTCTCAACACAATGCTTGGTCCTGCAGAAAGTATAGAATTCGGGCAGGCAAATGCAAAAGTCAAACTCATCAAACCAGAGTCAACATCCTCTCCAGTAGTTTCTACTTTCTTGGTTTTGGAAACATCGGGTGGTAGAAATGAGAAATTTCTCTCACAAAAATATGTAAATTCTTGCTCAGTTAATAATATTTAGCCTGAGTTCCATAGAATATTGCTAACTATTTTTACTATTGAGAGATAGGGAGTCAAGATGAGTGAATGCATTAGGAAAGTCCTGCCAGAACCAGTCGTGAATGGTGGTGGACAATTAAACAATTTAATGGAGGGGGAGGCTCCAAAAATATCCCCATCCTCAATGATGGAGGAGCCCAGCACATCAGCGCAAAAGGTAAAGCTGAAGCATTTCCAAATTCTTCAGCCAGAAGTGTCAAGTGGATGATGCATCTCGCCCTTCTTGGGAGGACCCAATCTTCACAGACATCAGTCTTTGGCCAATTCGATTCACTCCATGTGATATCAAGAAATAACTAAAAGCACTAGCTATTGTGAAGGCAATGGGCCTTGACAATATTCCAGCAATAGTACTGAAGACTTGTGCTCCAGAACTTACTGCACCTCTGGCCAAGCTGTTCCAGTACAGCTACAACACTGACATCAACCTAGCAATCTGGAAAATTGCCCAAGTATGCCCTATACACAAAAAGCAGGACAAATCCAACACAGCCCAGACTGCCACATCAGTCTACTCTCAATCATCAGTAAAACAATGGAAGCTGTCATCAAACACTGCTATCAAGTGGCAATAACTGAGCACACTAATGCTCAGTGTGTGTTCCGCCAGGATCATTTAGCTCCTGACCTCCTTACAGCCTTGGATCAAACATGAACAAAGAGCTGAAAGCCAGAGGTGAGGTGAGATTGACTGCCCTTGATATCAAGACACTATATGACTGTGTGGCATCAAGGAGCCCTAGCAAAGCTAGATTCAATGGGAATCAGGGGAAAACTCTCCTCTGATTGGAATCATACTTAGTAAAAAGAAAATGGTTGTGGTGCTTGGAGGTCAATCCACCAGGGCATCACTGCAGCAGTTCCTCAGGACAGTGTCCTAGGCCCAATCAGTTTCATCAATACCTTCTTCCATCATAAGGCCAGAAGTGATAATGTTCGCCGATGATTGCACAATGTTCAGCAACATCTATAACTCCTCAAATATTGAAGCAGTCCATGTCCAAATGCAGCAAGACTTGGACAATATCCAGGCTTGAGCTGAAGTGGCAAGTAACATTCATGTCACAAAAGTGCCAGGCAATGATCATCTTCAACAAGAGAGAATCTAGCCACCATTCCTTGACATTCAATGGCATTGATATTGCTGAATCCCTCACAATCAACATCTTGGGGTTTACCATTGACCAGAAACTGAACTAGATTAGCTATATGAACATTGTAGCTAAAAGAACAGGTAAAGGCTCAGAATTCTGTGCGGCTAACCCTGTTTCCCCAAAGCCTGTCATCATCTACAAAGCACAAGTCAAGAGTGCGATGGAGCACTCCTCTTGTTTGGATGAGTACAGCTCCAACAACACGCAAGGAGCTTAACACCACCCAGGAAAAAGCAGCCCAGTTGATTGGCTTGAAGAGCTGAATGGCTTACTACTGTTCTTCTGTGCTGTGTTTCATGGTCCTCAAGCTAACCGTGTGCAAAAGAGATGAGCTAAATTGCACTTGACCTCAATGTGACGTGAGTAAACCTCTTCTTCATTTGCAGCCCTGTGCAAGGAATCTGGGGCAACGCCAAAGACTCAGTTAACAACCTTGCTTTATGTGGCTTGCACCTTTCTGAAAGATTAGTTATCAGTCCAAATGTAACCACTTGTGCACATCTTGCTTCATTCTTTAGTGTTATTTTCCATTACCTTAAAATGAAGACATATAAAACAACACAGGATAGAATTTAATGTTATCAATGGAGATCTTGCTTGCCAGCATGAAGAACCAGCAAGGTCTCCACATCACCTCTGTTGGTGAAGGCTTGCCAATATTAAGTGCCCATCAGACAATTAAATGACTAATGCTGGGCATTTTCCTGGATTAAGGACCCCAGTGGTGCAAATCCCATGCCCCCCCCCACCCCACTCTGGCAAGTAGCCAGAGTCCCCAGATCAACAAAGGATTCCGAGTCAAATGTAAGTAAGGGTGGGATGGGGGACAAGGGTGAGGGAGTCATGGGAGAAGGAAGAGTGGTCAGAGGTAAGAACCAGGGGCTGGAATGCAGAGGGTCTCTGCTTCCTGGTCTCTCAATTAGATACTGAGTGTCTTTGAATGAGGGAGCCTCTGGAAGCTTATCGGGGGTTTGCTTTTCATGTGTTCAGCATGGTGAGTTCCCTGCTCGCCACTGATATTTGACCAGTGGTGGCAGGATGAGGCCCTTAATAAGCACTAATTGCCCACTTAATTGCCCTCAGTTAGTGTAGAGATGGAAACCCACTCTCAAACACCCCACACCCTCATGCCCAATTCGACTCCCCCCTCCCCACCTTCAATTTCATCACTGCAGAGAGGGGTCATTAAATTCCACCTACAAACTTCTTATACAGTCTGTTAAAACAGAAGCACATTTTTACAAGTTACTAAAATGAATTAGCTGATGTGCGATGAATATAGGGCACTAAACAATGTTTTATATGTAATACATATAAGACTGTATGAAATCTAATATCCCTGCGATGTTAAGAATAAAAGTGTATAATATAATATAAAAGCATATTAATCTATCGTAAATGAATCATTTCTATGATTAATCATGGCTTTCAATATTTTGACAAAATAGTCTGCTAATGCAAGCACAGGCTTTGATGTGAAATGTGAAGTGTGCAGATGAAGCTATAAATAGAGGAAATACAGCTACCAGCTGTTGTGTGTGATGAATATCACAACTGAACTGTGACACATGGCTTACAAATAACAAACTAAAAGTTGCCCATCGTCATGACTGTTGCAAAATTCAAACACCACATTGATTTGCGTTTTTACTAGGGGCATTTCTTGTAAAATATGACAACCTCTTTACTTATGGGATATTTGTCCTGCTTCACTCATCAAGGTGATTTGGTTGGGTGGAGACCAGGGAATTCAGCAAGCATAATCCTATTTCTTAATCACAGGAATCCTTGCATTGCTCATGTTGAAATCCCTACTGAATCCCATCCATCTTCAGTGAATATAGTGCGTGCAAAGGAACTTTCTGAAGGCAGAGACATTTTTCTTTATCTGTTGAATTATTTCTTTCACCTTGTCATTTTTTACTGTAGTGTTCTTGTTAATTTTCTTCCATAGTATCATAGAATAGAATCATAGAATTCTAGCATCCCTACAGTGTAGATGGAGGCCATTCAGCCCATTGAGGCTGCACTGACAATAATCCCACCCAGGCCCTATCCCCGTAACTTCACGTATTTACTCAGCTTATCCTCCTGACACAAAGGGGTCATTTAATATGGCCAATTCACCTAACCCACACATCTTTAGACCATGGGAGGAAAGCGGAGCACCCAGAGGAAATCCCGCAGACACAGGGAGAACATACAAACTCCACACAAACAGTGACCCAAGGCTGGATTTGAACCCGGATCCCTGGCGCTGCGAGCAGTGCTAACCGCTGTGCCACCATGCTGCCCCATTCTCTCCGACTTGTTTTATATTTTGTTATGATTATTTTTGATATTAAAATGTTACCACAAGTGTTTTTGTTGAAATAAACAAAAACACACAAATATCGTTTGCAAATTGATGACAATTGAAGTATTTGAATGGGGTGGTGGGCAAGAGGAGGAGCTACGTAAAAGCTTGGAAAGGAAAACGAGACTAGACATGTAAAAAAGTTTCTTACAATGCCAGTTTAAGGAAGATGAAGCAATCTAATGCAGATTATTGAAGGAGGTCTTGTGGTCTAGTCAGTGGTGTTTAAAGTTTAAAGTTCATTTATTAGTTTATAAATAGGCTTACATTAACACTGCAGTGAAGTTATAATGAAAACCCTCTGTTTGCCACACTCCGGTGCCTGTTCAGTTACACTGAGAGAGAATTTTAGCATTGCCAATGTGCCTGACTCAGAAACTCAAGGTTTAAGTCCAACTCCAAGAGTTGTTGGCCACAGAAGGAAGGTTCATGACATAATTCAATAGCCCTATAATCAGCCCTCTTACCTTTTCAACACTTCCTCTCCATACATCAATATCTTTTCCCAAAGGTAGGGGAGTCTAAAACTAGAGGGCATAGGTTTAAGGTGAGAGAGGAGCGGTACAAAAGTGTCCAGAGGGGTAATTTTTTCACACAGAGGGTGGTGAGTGTCTGGAACAAGTTGCCAGAGTTAGTAGTAGAGGCAGGTACAATTTTGTCCTTTAAAAAGCATTTAGACAGTTAAATGGGTAAAATGGGTATAGAGGGATATGGGCCAAATGTGGGCAATTGGGACCAGCTTAGGGGTTTAAAAAAAAGGATGACATGGACAAGTTGGGCCGAAGGGGTTGTTTACATACTGTAAACCTCCATGATTCTATGACTCTATACTGAATCTCAAAGGGGAAAAAGTGTGTGAGGATATGAAACAAGCAGACTGGTAAGTCCTGTGACAGTTGGAAGATTAATGTAGGCACTCCAGTTGTGTTTATTTAAAGGTTGTAATTGTATAAGCTGAAAGTTGTTCACATTAGCTTTCCAACTATCTCTGAACATGGAATAAGCAAAGACTGACACTGATGATAAATGGCAAAGATGAGGACTAGACAGACTGCTATGAAATAAAATCAAAGGGAACACCAAATCAAGCAATGCAAAATCTTTAGAGTGAGGTGTAAAGTGGAAAAGATAAGAATACTACAGAGTATTGACATGAAACTAGAATCAGAACTAATATTGCAGGACCAATGTACATGTATCCATGTAAATAAACATGAGCATAGCTTTAACCTCCTGTTTAAAATACATTGCAATGTAAATCGATTGTGATGCTTGGGGCTAGTATAATATGGGCAATCATTCAGTGTGAGCAATTAGGGCGTTCACATTGATTTTAGAGATACGTGATCTATTTGAAAGCCATATAAAGAAATGCAGCCAGAATGTTAAAGATGGACACATGCTGATCGGCTACCACTGAGTGCTGTACAGGTAACCACATGAACTCAAAATAGCTGAGATGACTTAACGAATTACAGAGCTTGGAAAATGGAAAAAACATTATTCGAGGAAAGGAAACAGCTGAGGCTGCAAAGAGGACATTACTGGAAGTGAAGGATGTAAGAAGGCTGACAAAGCAGGAAGGAAATGGAGTTAGCAGTTCGCAAGCAAAAGTAACAGATTTGAGAGATAAGTGCAAATAGTGAAGGCAAGTCAGAAAATAGATTGCAGAAGAATAAATGAAATACATATAATATAAAAGGGGAAAAGTCCAAATTTCTTAAGAAAGAAGCACAAGAAGTAAATAGTCTGAAGGTATGAGATATCGTAACGTTACTAGTCCATGAGCATAGGCATCTCCCTTTATCAGAAGGAGACAACTGTGATATATCTTGATGGTTGTTACTTTGCCACAAACATGGGGCAAGCGAGGAGGCAGGTCCCAAGACTACCGTGACCAGCATTCAGTGTTTATAAAATTCAGCTACAGTTTATTCACAGGAAAGAATACTAACTCTTTATCATTTTAAGAATCTGTGAACAGCGAGAAAGCAAATTTATGTTTGGCACAAATATGAACTTTCTGTTGAAACTGGAACTATGTAGCCCTAGGCTACAGCTGCTGAAAATTCACCCATGCGTGGGATAACCATCACTACATAATATTGCCAAATCATCAGTCAATCATTATTAGACAAATATTAAAATGTCGTGGTGGTGAACAGAAAGATCAAAATAAGGCAAACAAGTCTGAACAAATCTATGGTACTTTGAAGTTCACCAAAGAAGTCATATCCAAGTTTATCTTCATGTCAACCATAAGTCCAGATTAAACTTTCAGCCAAAAATTGAATTAAGAATCCAGATAATGTTAAATGCTAGGGTATTCTAATTTCCAGGAGGGAATCTTGGAATGTCAGATCCACCTGTAATTCTTTTGCAAATTAGTACAATGTAGGGAAAGATGCGAAGACAAGTGAAGAATGTTCCAGTCTTGTAATAATTTAACACAATGAATGTTTATTTAACAGTAAGAGACACAACAAGAACGGCAACAAAAACATACACCACACTGCATTAATGGCACAATACATTTAAATTGACCCAGTTCCAAATCCTTCTATTTTCCCAACCTCAGAGCTAAACTCCCTAAACAACATCCTTAAACTATAAGCAAAATCCAGGAATAGTTAACACACATGGCACCTATATCTCTGATGGGGTTACTTCTGGTTTAGAATAGAGACAAAATGGCTGTTCAAACATAATGATTCCAGGCTCTTGCTGGTTTGGAGTAAGCATAGCTCCCTGCTGTGTGGAGCTGTGATCTTGTACCAGCTCTCTGCACAGGATGAACCTTGCCACTGATATATTGCTTTTTCTTTTGATTTATTATCTGACCTGGCTGTCTTCGAGGTCTCTCTTAATGAATTCAAGTTTTAAATTAAAGTTTTCAAGCTTAAAGTTTATTTTATTAGTGTCACAAATAGGCTTACATTAACACTACAATGAAGTTACTGTGGAAATCCCCAAATCGGCACACTCTTGTGCCTGTTCAGGTACACTGAGGGAGAATTTAGCATGGCCAATGGACTGAGAAAGGAAAGTGGAGCACCCGGAGGAGATTGATGCAGACATGAGGAGAACATGCAGACTCTGCGCAGACAGTGACTCAAGCTGGGAAGTGAAACCATGTCTCTGGCATTGTGAGGCAGCAGTGCTATCCACATGTCTCATGACATATCTTACTGAGCTCACACTTTCAGAATGTAAGTGTTAATTTCACCCTCAATTCTCTTTTGAACTTTTACCGTCTTTGCCTTAACTCTTGAACTTCTATGCCCTATTGCTATCCACTTCTCTTAGGTAGATATCTGTTTACAGCATTACTAGGCTAATTTGTTTATCAAAAGATTCAATCCTTTCACTGCAGCCAGCCTGAGCTCCTAACTGTTTTCCATTTAAAAATAGTTTACTCTTTTTATCAGAACATATTTCCAATTATTAGATTCCTTAATTTTCATAATCCCGACTGCTTGATACTTGTCAGGGCCTGTGCACTCTTTAACTAACTTAATCATACAATCATAGAATCCCTATAGTGCAGAAGGAGGCCATTTGGCCCTTCAAGTTTGCGCCAACCACAATCCCACCCAGGCCCTATTCCCATAACCCTATGTATTTACCCCACTAATCCCTCTGACACTAAGGGGCCATTTTTCATGGCCAATCCACCTAACCAACACGTCTTTAATAGTGGTAAAGCAGAATAAGTCCTAAAAGGTAAGTTTTACATTATTTCTATTGGGTCCCACAAATATAATCTGGGCTGTCACCGCTCAACAATGATTGTGACTTGTACACCAGGATTTACCTTGCAGTTGGCTGAGTAGCTCAACTCTGCACCAACTCCGAACAAACTGCATTGAGAGGCTTCATTAAGGTTGGCAGCTTGCCAATTCTATTCAAAATGAAATCCAGGCCTCCAAATGGTTTGGACCTTTTCACTGCAAAACCAATTGTTGTTTTCAGCTCAAACATTTAGCAAAAGCCCCAGTGACTTGCCAGAAGGACACCTGAGCTATGCTAATGCCTGAAAGGTATCATTGGCTCCTACTGTTCTTTTCTGCAGGACAAGCACACCTCTGGTACACTGAGGTAGGTTTATGGATGGTAAACTGGCAGCGCATGCATTCTGCTACTTGTTCAGGCAGTCACAATATCAGAGCCGTTTTGAAGATTGCCCAGTAGGTGTATGGAAGGAACTCACAGGGTTTAGGGCATCAAGATGCCCAATTGGCAGTGAGGGAAATCCTGGAGGTGGGGATGGGATGGGGCTGAGTTTGAAAGGAAACACGCTGTCAAGGAAGGTTTGGCAAAGATGACTTCTGTGAGATGTGATGAGTAATTTAAAACTTAGGTCTTCTGGGTCCTCTACGAACACCAGTAATAAAATTGGTCATGAAATGCGTCATGCTCTTTCTTACCTGTTTGACCCTAAAATAGCATTTGGAGGCCTCATAGAATCCTGATTAGGTTAAAAGGGAACTAAAAGCTGAGGCAGGTCATTGCTTTGCTTGTTCAGTCATAGGCTCCTGTAGAAATGGCATCTGCGAAAGCACTGGTGCTAACATAAACCTACCATTTCCATTCCGAGATTGTTTCCATCTTGTTGATGTTAATCTTGGTGGGTTAAATTGCCACACTGCGCTCAGCTGATTCCCTGATGGAGGAAAATGTATCCTGAGAATATTCTTGAAGATGTTACAGAGCAATACTGTCATTCCATAGACATATCAGCAAAAATCTTCTATTAAACGTAAATTTACTGGAAGTTCATGTTACTACCTTAACAAATAGAGGATGAATCTATTCAAATAAATTATTTTTATTTATTAATGTAACAAGCAGGCTTACATTGACACTACAATGAAGTTATTGTGAAAATTCCCCTGTTGCCACACTCTGGCGGTTGTTTGGGTACACTGGGCAAGAATTTAACATGGCCAATGTATCTAACCAGCACGTTTTTTGGACTGTGGGCGGAAGCTGGAGCATTTGGAGGAAACCCACGCAGACACAGGGAGGACATGCAACCTCTACACAGACAGTGACCCAAGCCGGGAATCAATTCCTGGTGCTGAGGGAGAAGTGCTTTCTCATCTTCAAAATAAGTAGTTTGAGGTTTCTGCCACTGGTATATTGTGTAGAAAGGAATAGAGAAAATTTTATGGAAATCACAACTTGAAAAAAGGCGCAAGATGTTTTGAAATACTATGAAGCCATATTTAGGCGTAGAGAATGTGTATTCACATCATGGCAGATGGATACAAACTATTAACATTATTAATAAAATACTACTATCAGGGAAAGTTGAGGAAAACTGCAGCACATCAAATGATAGATGGCAATAAGATACAGACCAAAATGGTAAAATTAGCTGATAGTCAGAATTTTATTTCACAATCTCTGGAACTTTGTTTATATTTTCAAAATACTTCCACTTCTTGAAATTCTATTTTCAGGCTGTGAGCTTTGTGACTGGTGTGTGGGACACTATTTACATCCCTTAGGGAAACTTACTGAAACTGCCTATTGAAACCAAGAAGGGCTAACTAAAAATCAGGCAAAGCACCAATAAATACTCAGTGCATTCTTTCCTTATACTGAGAGTAGGATTCCTGAGAGTATAGTTGACAAGGGACTAATTTTGGAGGAACTGGCACATAGTCAGGTTGGGCAGTGCAATTTCTGTATTAGATTGAACACATTGTGAAGCAAGTGAACCATCAGCAGCAACAGTACCAGCCTACTGTGGAATGACTTTCAGGTGGTCTGCACAGAGGGAAGCAGCAGAAGGGCCAAACGCACAGAATATACTACCCGTGTAACAGGGTATGCAAACAACGGCTCAGCTTCAAACAACAAAGAACAAAGAAAATTACAGCACAAGAACAGACCCTTCAGCTCTCCAAGCCTGCACCAACCAAGCTGCCCGACTTAACTAAAATCCCCCAACCTTCTGGGGAATGTATCCCTCTACTCCTATCCTATTCATGTACTTGTCAAGACACCCCTTAAAAGTCACTACCATATCTGTTTCTACTACCGCTCCCGGCAATGAGTTCTAGGCACCCACTACCCGCTATGTAAAAAATCTGCCTTGTACATCTCGTTTAAACCCTCAGGAAACTAGGGATGGGCAATAAATGCTGGCTAGTCAGTGACACTGATGTCCCACAAATGAATTAAAAAGAAGTTTCCTGGAGAGATCTGACCACAAGATAGCTGACAACATGGTTACTTTCATAGCCAATGTTATGTGTGATCATTAGATCCATCAATGGAGCAAGTCTTCTTCCAGGAGGCAGATGTTAACTGTCACCACTTGATTGTAACTTCTGGAAGCCTTGCTCTTTGTTAAGGTCAAGGTATTAAATAAGTACTTTGCATCAGTATTCATCAAAGAGAAGGACTTGGTGGATGATGAGTCTGGGAATGGATATGTAGATAGTTTGAATCATGTTGAGACCCAAAAGGAGGTGGTATTGGGGCTCTTGAGAAACACTAAGGTAGACAAGTCTGCAGGGCCTGATGGGATATACCTCAGAATATTGAGAGAGGCAAGGGAAGAAATTGCTGGGGCCTTGAGAGAAATGTTTGTATCCACACTGGCTACAGGGAGGTCCCAGAAGATTGGAGAATAGCCAATGTTGTTCCTTTGTTTAAGAAAGGTAGCAAGAATAATCCAAGTAATTAGGCCAGTGAGCCTTACATCAGTGGTAGGGAAATTATTGGCACATTAAACCTATGCCCCCTAGTAATTGACTCTTCCACCCTGGGACAAAGCTTCTGACTATCCACTCTGTCCATGCCTCTCATAATCTTGTAGACTTCTATCAGGTCTCCCTTCAACCTCCGTCGCTCCAGTGAGAACGAACCAAGTTTCTCCAACATGTCCTCATAGCTAATGTCCTCCACGCCACGCAACATCCTGGTAAATCTTTTCTGTACCCTCTCCAAAGCCTCCACATCCTTCTGTTAGTGTGGCAACCAAGTTGAACACTATATTCCAAGTGCGGCCTAACTAAGGATCTATAAAACTGCAACATGACTTGCCAATTTTTAAACTCAATAGCTCGGCCGATGAAGGCAAGCATGCCGCATGCCTTCTTGACTACCTTCTCCACCTGCATTGCCACTTTCAGTGACCTGTGTACCTCTACACCCAGACCCCTTTGCCTATCAATACTCCTAAGGATTCTGCCATTTACTGTATAATTCCTATCTGTATTAGGCCTTCTAAAATGCATTACCTCACATTTGTCCGGATTAAACTTCATCTACCATCTTTCCGCCCAAGTCGCGAACTGATCTGCAAATCCATCAGCCTTTGTGTCGTCTGCAAACTTATTAATCAATCCACCAAATCATTTATATATATTACAAACAACAAAGGTCCCAGCACTGATCCCTGAGGGACACCACTTGTCACAGCCCTCCATTCAGAAATGCACCTTTCCAAAACTACCCTGTCTTCTTTGACCGAGCCAGTTTTGTATTCACCTTGCCAGCTCACTTCTGATCCCATGGGACTTCACCTTCATGTGAATAACATCCACTGTCCTACCCTCATCAATCATCTTCATCACTTCCTCGAAAAACTCAATCAAGTTTGTGAGACACGACTTCCCCTTCACAAAACCATGTTGCCTCTCACTAATATGTCCACTTATTTCCAAGTAGGAATAAATCCTGTCTCAAAGAATCTGCTCCAATAATTTCCCTACCATTGATGTAAAGCTCACCGGTCTGTAATTACCTGGGTTATTCTTGCTACCCTTCTTAAACAAAGGAACAAAATTGGCTATTTCCCAATCCTCTGGGACCTCCCCTATAGCCAGCGAGGATACAAACATTTCTCTCAAGGCCCCAGCAATTTCCTCCCTTCCCTCTCTCAGTATTCTGGGGTATATCCCATCAGGCCCTGGGGACTTGTCTACCTTAATGTTTCTCAAGAACCCCAATACCGCCTCCTTTTTGATCTCAACATGACTCAAACTTTCGACACATCCTTTCCCAGACTCATCATCTACCAAGTCCTTCTCTTTGGTGAATCCTGACACAAAGTACTCATTTAATACCTTGACATTTCCAAAGAGCAGGGCTTCCAGAAGTTGACAATCAGATGGTGACAGTTAACATCAGCCTCAAGGAAGAAGACTTGCTCCCTTGCTGGACCCAGTGATCACATATAACATTGGCTATGAAAGTAATCACGTTCTCAGCTATTTTGTGGTCAGATTGCTCCAGGAAACTTCTTTTTAATTCATTTGTCAGACATCAGTTTCGTGGGCTGGCCAGCATTTATCGCCATCCTAGTTGCCTAGTCAACCACACTGTTGTGGACCTGGAGTCACATATAGGCCAGACCAGGTAAGGTTGGCAGATTTTCTTCCTTAAAGGACACTAGTAAACCAAATGGGTCTTTCTGATAATCAATAATGATTCCTGATCATCAATAGATTCTTAATTCCAGATTTTTAAAATTGAATTAAAATCTCACCATCTGCCATGGCGAGGTTCGAACCTGGGTCCCCAGCACATTAGTTGAGTTTCTGTATTATCTGGCAATGATACTACTCGGCCATGATACATTGACTGAATCTCCCAGTTGGAGGCCCACAAATGCCTAAGGAGATCACTAATTGCCAAGGATAGTAATTATCTTAACTCTGCTTGTGCTAATGTTAATCACAATGAGCAAGAACTCAGTTTGATAATTCTGGCTGGTTTTCCATAGGTGCAGAGTGTCATTTAGTGAACATGAGGTAGTTTGTGCACCCACAGATCAACCATGAATCCTCAGCATTTCCACAATCTACAGCTGGTGTGCAACCACAGGAAAACATTTTTATACTGGTGCACCAGATTTCCAGGGAGCTACCATGATACTTTTACATGGTGTCAGCCCAAACTCTCTGACATCCTTCAATCTGGAATTAGACTAAAGGGGTAACTCCTAGCATCCAAGGGATATCCACTTCCAACTTGGCTGTTGATCCCCATGAGAAATTCAACAAACGATGACCAAGAGTGGGCTACAACAAGAACCATATGACCATATGGTGTAATTGTGTAAGCGTCGGCAAGATCAGAAAATGTTGAAAAATGTCCGAAGATCTGAGATCATCTGTGGAGAGAGAACACAGCTAATGTTTCAAGTCTGGATGACCCTTCGTCAGAGCTGAAGGCAAAGAGAACAGGGTGAGATTTATACTGTAAGGATGAAGGGAAGGAGGTGTAATTGACAAGATGTCATAGACAAAAGGATAAAGGAACGTAAATGGTGGTGATCTTAGCTAAGAAGGGTCACCACTATTTACATTCCATTGTCCTTTGGTCTATGCCATCTTTGTCGATTATATCTCCTACCTCTCAGCTTGCAGTATATGTCTTGCCCTATTTTCTTTGTCTTCAGCTCAGACTTGAAACATTGGCCTATTTTCTCTCTCCATAGATGCCGTCAGACCTGCTGAAATTTTCCAGCATTTTCTATTTTTGTTTCAGATTCCAGCACCTGCAATAATTCTCTTTTATCGCAAGGCTCTTCAGGTGTCTGGACCGATCTGGAGGTGCTCTTGAGTTCTGAGGAATCAGTTTCTCCAAAAAGGTCATGGTGTTCTGCACCATATTACATGGCAATGAAAATTGGAACTGCAGAAGGGACAAGGTGCAGCGCGTCCATAGTCTATGGGCAAATCTGAGGAGGAGGAAGATTAAGAGAAGGACTTTTAGTTAGTCTTTAGTTAGCAGCACAGTGGTTAGCACTGCTGCCTCACAGTGCTAGGGACCCGGGTTCAATTTTGGCCTTAAGTCACTGGCTGTGTGGAGACACATTCTACCCATGTCTGAGTGGGTTTCCTCAGAGTGATCTGGTTTCCTCCCGGAGTCCAAAGATGTGCGGGCTAGGTTGATTGGACATACTAGATTGACCCTAATGTCAGAGGATTAGCAAAGTAATTATGTGGGGGTTACAGGAATAGGCCAGGGTGGGATTGTGGTCGGTGCAGACCCAATGAATAGAATGGCCTCCTTCTGCATTGTAGGGATTCTATGAAGGAAAATGTAGTACCATCTGCTCACATTGTGGACGGTTCACTTATAAATGCTAGGATCTGATGCCACCACTGTCACCATGTAGCAGTCACATCCAACGTCCAGTGCTCTCTGTCTCCTGTCCAGCTCCAAATCTCACTGACGCAAAGCATTCTGATAACTACCTGTTGCATGCCTCCCAATTCATGCCTTGCTATTCATCAACAAGTGACTGACATGTCACCGATTTATCACTGCAACCAAAACAAAAAGTGCTGCAAATTAATACATTTTGTGTAAACAATGGAAAAATAACAATATAAAATTTCCTCATACTTCCATGTGACTTTTGTCTAACTATTTATTCCTCTTTTTCCGACTGCCACTACTTTCTGCATTCCATATGGCTGCAGCAGAGGTACAGACAGGCAGATCAGATCCTGATTCTGGCTGCTGCGATGATCTCTGGGTTTTGGGGGCTCATGAGGACCTTGCCAAAGTGCCACTTCATCTGTACCCTCACAGGAGTAGCTACAACCATTGGGCTAGGAGGCAGCAGGTCAGGTACTCACAGAGGGTAGGGGAGCAATGGGCATGATTTCTCACTTCCATGCCCCCATTCACCATCATCCTTCTCATCAGCCAGCTGCAGTCAGTCCTATCATACTGTTAGAGAGCAGCATAGTGCTGATTATGGTCAAGATTAAGGTACCTATCATGTAGTTTCAGATACCCGATGTATTGGTGCCCAGAGACAGCATAGTGGTGGTCAAGACCTGAATGGACACACTTGCTTGATGCGAATAAATTGGCCACTTTATCCATGGAAGAAGACATTCTTGTAATATCCTACAACAGTAGCCCACTATTCTATTCTCTCTGCAGTCATGGGCAGAGTATGTGAAAGGCTGTCAACATGTTGCCAATTTCCTGCCACCGTTCATTGATTATTCTTTACATTGACAGCCCCTGGGTTAAAGCGTCTGTATCCAGCTGGGTAAAAGTTGAAGAAGCTGTGCTCTCTGTTGCAGCTTCCCCACAGATGTCCCTGAGAACATCATCTGCTCTTTCATACTTACGAAATGTAAGTCAGGAGGTGAAAACTAAGTATCGGTTTAACTGGGCTCGCTGAAGTACAAATATCTGTGCTGGTGCATGGTAAGGATGAATCCTGTAATGTGGCACTCTGAGAAGTAACATGATTCACTGAGGAATTGTCATTTTGGATTCCACTAACTGCTACTGTAATCAGATAAAAAAATGTGAACTAGCACTGACAAAGTTAGAATGTTGCGACTTAACATTATGCAGTCATATTTCACTTGCTGTCAAGGTCAAGTCAACGTGACAGTGCATATTGATCAATGATTTAATTGTGTTACCAGATAGCTAGGAGAGCTCCGTCTCCCCATTTCTAGTGGTCAGGGAAAGTCAAAACGCTACCCATCTCCAGTTCTTTCTCCTTTTTGGAGGACTGCTGCCAATATTCTCCCTTTCCCTTGTGGTGTCTCTCTTGCAATAGGAAAATGAACAGACCTTTGAATATAATGGAATTTGTTCACCCGATGAGTGGAGGCATCATATTGTGTAAGAATCAGGGTGAGTGACAATGGTGGATGGCGAAATGGGAGATGTCCAGACGTACGCAGATGGCAAAGGATATGTGAAGGAGGGCGAAGGGTAGATGGGTGCAGGCTTGACAAGACAAAATGAGGTGGGTGGAATGATGAGCAAAACAGGATGTAGTTAAGCGTGCAACTGCACGTATCTTTCCTGAGTTGGTCATGTCATTCTGCTTGGTGTCACTTAGCCAGGAAGTCTCTGTGACAGCTCCTTCTACTTCCCTCCATTTGCTGGAGAAGAGTATCTATTATTGGGCCAGCTCCTTTAAGAGAATAGGTCATGTGACTTGGGGTGTGGGGTCAGTTGGTTGAGAGCCACCAATGAGTGGTCAGTCAACGTTTGGGTTGTGGAACAAGTAGACTGAATAAAGATCTGTGTTCCCTTACACCTGGCTGTGGAGTAATTTTTTTAGAAGGCACCTTAGTACTAAGGGATTTAACAGTTTTTTTTTGACATTTCACTGCCACCAACAGTGTTAGTAAGCTAGGTATGGTTAGAGCTGAGTGCGGCATTTTGAAAATTGTGAATCCAGCTTCTTCAATCTTTGTGATAAACCTCTTAACTTCTCCAAATTCACTTTTAGATTGATTCTTTAAATATTTGAGTTGAGATCACATCTTGTAGGTTACACCGAGCACCCCAGCTGCTGTGCAATTGACATCAAAACCAGATGTTATAGTTAGGTGACTGTGTTAAAATTTCACAGGCTTAAGTGCAGAAAATACATCTGAATTTCCCAATTCTTACTGACCCACTCTCTCGGCTCTGAATTCACCTCTGAGTTGTTACCAGAACTTTACAGCCCCTCACTTCTCAATGTGTGTGGGACTGTCTTCCTCTTTAGCCTAACACGCACGAGGTTGGCAAGCCATTGGTTGCCAGGTTATCTTCTCTATTTTCTGTTTCCAAAATGTTAATATGTCGAATAAAGCCTGGTGTTTTCGGCTAAACAATCATAGAATTGCAGCACAGAAGGAGGCCATTCAGCCGATCGAGCTATGCCAGCCCATTGACGAGCCATGCAGTGCTGCTTTACAACAAAGAATCAGCAATTCATGCTGGTCTTTTAGATTGGCTCTTACCAGCCTTCTGGGTATTTGAGTCAGTATTATCTTCCTGCTGGTGTGCAGTCACTGCTATGGAAAAGCTTATGCCTGTACTGGCACGTTTCAATGTCGTACCACTGTAATGTTCAAATTCAAGCTGTAATAAAAACAGTGTTTAAAACTGAAACGATTGATTGCAAATTGCAACACTGTGATTTTCCTACAGTTTACCCCTTTGCTATCAGCTTAATCGATTCTTTGTGACTCTGGGTATAAAAATTACCACAGGTCATTAACACCTAGTAGAAAATTCAACATGAAGGAAAATGTGCCGTATGAGATTTTACTGCTCCATAAAAGTGAAAGAACTGGCACTCATTCTGCTCAGTACTAATATCAATTAAAATTCCTGACAGAAGTTTCAAGCTTCTTTACTGCAAAGTTGTTTTCAGTCCTCAGCCAGAAACATACTTTGTTCCCAAGAGTGAAGGGCTTGTAAATTGTTATTGAGAAGACGAGGAATTTTTTTGAATTAAACCTACATAGCAGTTCTGAGTTTAAACTATGCATAAGGGTTAACTAGGTTCTAATAAATTCCTGAAAAACACCCAAGCATTATAAAACTTGCTACTTCTGGTTGGTGACTAGATTCTTTAGTCAGTTGATCCAACAAACAAATTAAGGCAACTACAGTGCTTGAGAAGGAGCTATAAAAACAGAATAATATCCAGTTCCCTCCTTAAGTGAAGCAGTATGAACTGACATTCTCTACTATTTTGCCTGTTACTTATATTGGTCTTGGGCGGCACAGTGGCACAGTAGTTAGCACTGCTGCCTCACAGCACCAGAGACCTGGGATTGATTCCTGGCTTGGGTCACTGTCTGTGCGGAGTTTGCACATTCTCCTCGTGTCTGCATGGATTTCCTCTGGGTGCTCTGGTTTCCTCCCACAGTCCAAAACACATGTATTGGCCATGATAAGTTCCCCCTCAGTGTACCTGAACAGGTGCCAGAGTGTGTCGACTAGGGAACTTTCATAGTAACTTCATTGCATTGTTAATGTAAATCTACATGTGACACTAATAAATAAATTTAATCAACACAAACCCAACATTTGCAGCTGGAGTATCAGATTTTGCTAGAATAACAAAATAACAAGGTCAAGGAAGCTGAGGTTCATTTTTCCAAATTTCATTCATGGGATGTGGGCATCCCTGGCTGGGCCTACATTTACCGCTCATTCCTAATCACCGTGAAACGAGTGTCATTTCAGATGATATTTAATAGTCTACCACATTGTTATGAATTTGTAGGCCAGCTAGAAATGCATTTATGCCTTCGGAACTTTCCAAGGGTCAGTGGGTGATCTTTGTAGAGTCTCCCAGTTTGTTGCACATAGCTGTGTCAAGCTGGAGACTGACACTCTGGTCAGGTGAGTGAGAACATTCATCCATTTCAGGATGAATCAAGTCAGCCAGGCTGAGTGATCCAATGGCTTTGCAGCAATTGCAGGGATCTCTGGCATTCAGGGTGCCATTGATTGCACCCACGTGGCCATCAAGGGCACCAGCCATCCAACCGGGCACCTTTGTCACTAGAGAAGGGTAATCACTCCGTGCGTGTTCAAATTGTGTGCAACCACGGAACCAAAATTCTACAGGTTTGTGTTAGGTGCCCAGGCAGCTCTCACAATGCCTACTCACCGAGATACTCAAGTGCCAAGGCTATTCATGGCTCCAGCCTACTTCGGTGGGTGGTTGCTGGGTAACAAGGGACATCCCTTGAAAAGGTGGTTCGTGATGCCACTCAGGCACTGGAGGACAAAGGCTGAGGAAAGATGCAATTGCTGTCATAACTCCACAAGGGCAATGGTGGCGAGGACTGCAGGTCTACTCAACATGAGATTCTGATGCCTGGACCACTGCAAGGGCTGTGTGTGTGTGTGTGTGTGTGTGTGTGGAGGGAACAGGGGCGGAGAGGAATAGCAATATCTACTAGAACACATGTGCATGTCACTCATAATCAGTGTGTGCTACGCTCTGTCTAATCTTGCAGTTTCAAGTGAGGAGCCAGTAGATTAGGAGGACGTTAATGTAGGCACACTCACCTCAGAGGAAGAATCAAATAATGAGTCTAACAGGGAGTCTGGGCAGGCATGTGGTGAGGATGCCGAACCAGACACGAGGAACAAACCTCCAGTGAAGCAGAGACACCAGGAAGACCTTGATTCAAACCTTCTTCACCTAGGCTGCTAAGATTGGCCTTCTTTCTGAGTAAGAAGTCTCACAACACCAGGTTAAAGTCCAACAAGTTAAACTTGTTTACTGTGTTTACCCAAGTCCAACGCTGGCATCTCCACATCATGACTTCTTTCTGAGCCTAAGGGCATCTGCTTCTATCATGAACATCTTACACAAAACCATGCCATGACCCCAGTGCCACGTCATTTTCTCTGTAATAAAGTTTGCTGTCACCACCATCTTTCACAAGGCACTGATGAGGCCGTAGTCTATAGAAACAGAATGCTCAGGACTTCGGAGGAAAACAGGGTGAGGCTCGCAGAACGGAATTCCCCTTTGGCTTTGGGCAGAATTTTAAGAGCCTTGTCTGAGCGAGGTGGTAAAATCCTGCTCATTTGGCTCAGAGGGATGAGGTGATACTGCATTCCTTTCAATCTTTGCCTGCCCCACCTCTGCTCACTGGAGTCTAACATGCCTTTGAGATGCCTGCCTCTGCACAACCTGGGGACATTACCCCCTGCTCACTCTCAAGCTCCAGTGCTCCTATCTCATGGCTGGTCAGTAATGCTAGGTTTGCCACCCCACCACCAGCTGCAGATTGCTCCAAGTTGTTTCTCTTCCCTTGTGAAGTGTAAAGTTGCATTCAGTACTCAATCCTCCATCTCCAACACCATACCGTGCTGTTCCTTCCCACTCCCTTCATTCCCATGAAGCATATCGGTGTTCTGACATCTTCGCACATGTGACCCCCTTAGATAGACTCAGACCTCCCATTCTTTTTTCACAGTCTTAACATGCAGGGCAGGGGTATGTTCTGAGATTCTGATTCCTACACCCATGAGCACAATCAAGGATGCCCATCCTTCCACATTCCACATTGGACCATGCCAACTCAGTACTTACCTTCGCCACACACAGAAAATCATTTAATCTTTAGTACACTGAATCATGTGTCCAATGACCTCGGCTACCATGAGAGCGTGAAGGCAGTCCCCTGAAAAACAAGAGTTGATGCATCGCCCTCCTGGCTGGTGGGTCTCCCTAGTGCTGCTGCTATTTTGGACAGCTCCCATGCCTCCTCCAACATCTTCAGTGGCCTGATTCTTTGTAATGCCACAGACTCTCAAGAACTCCTTCAGATTTTCTCCCCTGCCTGGGATTCGGCATCTCCTGGAAGAGGTTAGGCACCTATAGTATCAAGGGCACTTATGTATCAATGACACATCAGCCATTTACTTTTGAGGGTGCATCCATATCATCAGTGTTGATTATGAGAGGTGCCTGTCTATGAGATCCTCTCTGTTGACTATAATGTCAGGTGATAGTCTCTCTAGATTACTAGTCCAGTGACATTAGCATTATGGCACCATCTCTCCGGTCAACCGGTCATTCATCTGTGCTGCCTATCAGATTTTGCTATGTGCAAAATAGCTATTATAACACTAATAAAAACTAATCAATCATATCTGAGATATTTCTGAGATGTGGTCAGCTGTAATATTTTCTTTTCCTTCATATCTAATGGTAATAAAAAAGATTGATGAGTGTGATTTGGAAAAGTTCCTAGCAATTAAACCAATACGAGATTATAAAATTGTTGCAAAGCATTTGAGACGTAATGGAGCATGGCGATCTTAAATGTGCTCTGGGGTACTCCTATCACATCCATAACACTGAAAATAAATTTTTAAACTTCTTTTAAACAAGCCTTTGATGATTGTTGCAGTTGCCAGCATTACCGAGTGTTTGCACTCTCCATAGACTATTTAAAGAAAGTATCATTCTGTTTTAAATTTTTGCAGGAAGATTTCCTTTGCACGCTTTATGTAATGGAATTCTAAACCCATTTGTAAAGATCTGGAGTCTGATTCTCTGACCTTGCCTGCAGCTGAGATTTTCCAGTCCCGCTGCAGTGAATGGAGATTTGGCTGAGCGCCACACTCTCTGGCATCGTTGGCAGCGGCAATGGGACGTAAATGGCTGGATGGTTCTGGCCCTGCTGTGGCTTTGGGCCAGGCACAGCGTAGCAGGCCATGCAAAGGTCCGTTGACCTTGGGTAGAATTTTCCAATCTTGGTGCGAGCATGGCCAAGAAATCCCACCCACTATCTCCATTACTTCATTGTTGCTGGATCAAAATTCTGGGACTCCCTTCCTAAAAGCATTGAGGGTGTACCTACACCACATGGATGTCAGTGGCTCAAGAAGGCAGCCCACCACCATCTTCTCAAGGGCAGTTAGGGATGGGCAATAAATGTTGGCCTAACCACATCCCTTGAACAGATAAAAAGCATTTGACACAATTCATTAGCTGCATGTTGGGTTTTAGTGGTGAGGGAAAGGGGATGGGATGGGGGGGAGTGTGTGGGCTGCACTCCAGCTGTTAACAATAAAGAAACCTCCCAGATTGAAAGGAAATGGCTGGAAAAAGGGTACACAAATTCTATAATGTCACAATAGAGGCTGTGGTGCAGGGAATTGGGAAAAATAGGGTGACCTTACTCTCCCTGATTGGTGCAAAGTCCTCCAGGCAACATCTTTACCACCAGTGGACAGAGGCTACTGAGGACATCAAAGTCAGGATGTGGTTTTCAGGACATGGCTGCAATGCTGAAAGAAGCTTACTGAGTTCACCAGAATTGTCAAGACAAACATGCTACTTCTTTATTGTCTACCCATACCTGCAGCACCTAACCTCAATATGTCATTATGTATAACAATATTTCATATTAATAATACACAATCTCTCTCCTACGCTTCCCTCACTCTCCTACACACAATCTCACACTGTTGTCATGTAAGCACAGATGGCTGCCATTTTGGCTCTGGGGGTTAGTGTTGGCAAGGACCATTGGACCATCCCATTGCTTCTGCAGAGTATTATGAATATTGAGGTACACAAAGAACAAAGAACAAAGAACAACCCAGCATGGGAAACAGGCCCTTCGGCCCAACGAGCCCGCGCCGCCGCATCACCCTACACCTATTCTACCCTACGTGTCTACGACTGGAACCCCTAACTTAGCCAGATTCAGGGGAGAATAGTGTCAATTTGGTTAGACCAATCAGCCTAAGAGCACATCTTTGGGGTGTGGGAGGAAACCGGAGCGCCCGGAGGAAACCCACGCAACCACAGGGAGAATGCACAAACTCCCACAGACACAGGCCCAAATCCATGTACCTGCACAGCTAGCAGTGCTGGTCACCGAGCTGTTGCGGCGCCCGTCTACCGGTCCAGGATCAAGAGAGTGGACTTGATTCCATTCATGAGGTATCTGCCTTATTGGGATGTGAACATTTATTCTCCAGTCCTAATTACTCTTCAGAAAGTAGTGGTGAGCTGGTTTCTTACATCATTGCAATCTATGTAGTGTAGGTACATCCATAGTACTGTTAGGGAGGCACTTCCAGGAAATTGACCCTGTTGAAGGTATGGTTCCAAATCAGGATGGTATGTAACTGAGTGGGAAATTTGCAGGTGGTGGTATTCTCTCGTGCCTACTACCCCTGTCCTTTCAGACGGCCAAGGCCATGGATTTGGAAGCTGCTATTAAAGGCGTGAGGTTGAAGGTGTACACCTCGTGGTGGAGAGATTGAATGTTTGTGGATGGGGTGCCAATCAAGAAAGCTGCTTTATCCTAGATGGTATCAAGTTTCTTGAGCATTGCTGGATATGCACCCATCTGGGCAAGGGAGAAGTGTTCCATCATTCCTGATTGTATCTCATAAATGGGGAAAGTCTGTGGGGAGTCAGGACGTGAGTTAATTGAGGCAGAATTTCCAGTCTCTGAGCTGCTCTTGAAGCCACAGTATTTATATGGCTAGTTATATTTCAAACTAGTAATCATCTCAATGATGGTAATACCATTGAATGTCATGGGGAGATGGCTAGATTCTCTCTTGTTGGAATATTCAATTGCCAGGTATATGTGTCACAAATGATACTGGGCACTTAGTTCAAGACTAATTTGTCTTGTTGCATGTAGGCAAGAACAGCTTTGTTATCTTTGGAGTTGAGAACCGAACTGAGCACCATAAGGAGCAAACATCCATTCTCATTTTTGATCTTCATGATGGAAGGAGGGTCATTGATCACGGGATCATAGGATCCCTGCAGTACAGAATGTGGCCAGTCAGCCCATCGAGCCTGTGCCAATAGCAATTCCACCCAGGCCCTATCCCTGTTATCCCACATATTTACCCCTCTAATCCCTCTAACATATGCATCCCGGGACACTAAGGGTCAATTTAGCATGGCCAATCAACCTAATCCGCACACCTTTGGACTGTGAGAAGAAACCGGAGCACTTGGAGGAAACACACACAGACAAGGGGAGAAAGTGCAAACTCCACACAGACAGTTACCCAAGCTGGGAATCGAACCCAAGTCCCTGGAGCTGTGAGGCAGCAGTGCTAACCACTGTGCCACTGTGTTGCTTTGATGCTGTAGGCTGTGGCTGTGCTCTCAAACCCAGAGCTATTCATGGTGGCTCACCACAGCCTCCTAAAGTGGCCTCAGCTTTCAGCTCTCAACATGTAGATATTGGGGATATATTTGAAGAAGCACTAGGATAAGGCACAAGAAGCATAAATAGATTGCATGAGTGAGGCTCAGAATTACTCCTGTAAACATAATACACATATGACATTGGGGTATCGAATGTTAACATTTTTAAAGAAGTGAGAGCAAGAATCATTAAGTCTGAACAGATGGAAGACAACTGAGTAGTAGTAGCCTTGGCCCGCTTTGTCCCAATTTTTTGAAAAGAGATGTACCTGTTCCTCTTGACGTGGAGAGCCTCAGATCACTTTCTAGTGAAATAGTGGACTGCAAGTGGGGAAATGTTGCTACTGCTATCTGCTGCATCCTGGAGATTAACTTGTTGTTTGAAAGATAAACAGCACAGTGCCATCGGCAATTACAAGCAGAGCTGTTCACAATAGGATAGCAATGTTGTCCCCTCGTTCAAGAAGGGGAGTAGAGACCATCCTGGGAATTATAGACCGGTGAGCCTTACTTCTGTTGTGGGCAAAGTTTTGGAAAGAATTATAAGGGATAGGATTTATAATCATCTTGAGGGAAATAAATTGATTAGGGATAGTCAACACGGTTTTGTGAAGGGTAGGTCGTGCCTCACAAACCTTATCGAGTTTTTTGAAAAGGTGACCAAAGAGGTAGATAAGGGTAAGGCAGTTGATGTGGTTTATATGGATTTTAGCAAAGCGTTTGATAAGGTTCCCCATGGTAGGCTACTGCAGAAAATGCAGATGCATGGGATTGAGGGTGATTTAGCAGTTTGGATCAGGAATTGGCTAGCTGATAGAAGACAGAGGGTGGCGGTTGAGGGAAATATTCAACCTGGAGTTCAGTTACAAGTGGTGTACCTCAAGGATCTGTTTTGGGGCCACTGCTGTTTGTCATTTTTATAAATGACCTAGATGAGGGTGTAGAAGGATGGATTAGTAAATTTGCTGATGACACCAAAGTTGGAGGAGTTGTAGGCAGTGAGGATGGATGTTACAGTTTGCAGAGGGACATAGATAAGCTGCAGAGCTGGGCTGAGAGGTGGCAAATGGAGTTTAATATGGAAAACTGTGAGGTGATTCACTTTGGTAAGAGTAACAGGAGTACAGAATATAGAGCTAATGGAAGGACTCTTAGTAGTGTTGACGAGCAGAGAGATCTCGGGGTACATGTGCATAGCTCCCTGAAAGTTGGCACCCAGGTTGATAAGGTTGTTAAGAAGGTATACGGTGTGTTAGCTTTTATTGGTAGAGGGATTGAATTTCGGAGCTGTGAGGTCATGTTACAACTGTACAAAACTCTGGTGCGGCCGCACTTGGAGTATTGCGTACAGTTCGGTCGCCGCATTATAAGAAAGATGTGGAGGCATTGGAAAGGGTGCAGAGGAGGTTTACCAGGATGTTGCCTGGTATGGTGGGAAGGTCTTATGAGGAAAGGCTGAGGGACTTAAGGTTATTTTCATTAGAGAGAAGGTTATGAGGTGACCTGATTGAGGCATACAAGATGATCAAAGGATTGGATAGGGTGGACAGTGAGAGCCTTTTTCCTCGCATGGTGATGGCTAACACAAGGGGACATAGTTTTAAATTAAGGGGTGGTAGTTATAGGACAGATGTCAGAGGTAGGTTCTTTACTCAGAGGGTAGTAAGGGTGTGGAATGCCCTGCCTGCAGCAGCTGTGGACTCACCAACTTTCAGGGCGTTCAGATGGTCAGTGGATAGGCATATGGATAACATTGGAATAGTTTAGGTTAGAGGGTCATTAGATTGGTTCCACTGGTCGACGCAACATCGAGGGCTGAAGGGCCTGTACTGCGCTGTAATATTCTATGTTCTATGTTCAATGTGATATGAGATTGACTTGTGAGTGCGGCAAGTGATGATGAGAACCTTCCTGTGACAGGCAAGCAACTGAGATATTGCTCTTCATATGTTAGTGCAACCTTGTGTCCTCTCTGTGTCATGTTTGGTGGCTATTTAATTGGTTGGGAGGATGGCTAGTGGGGATTTTGTTTATATTTATTTATTATTGTCATAAGTAGGCTTACATTAACACTGCAATGAAATTAGTGTGAAAATCCCCTAGTGGCCACACTCTAGCGTCTGTTCGAATACGCTGAGGGAGAATTTGGTATGGCCAATGTACCAAATCAGCACATCTTTCAGACTGTGGGAGGGAACTGGAGCACCCGGAAGAAACCCACGCAGACATGGGGAGAATGTGTAGATTCTGCCAAGCCGGGAATTGAACCCAGGTCCCTGGTGCTATGAGGCAGCAGTGCTAACCACCGTGCTACTACGGGTGTCTCTATGCGTTCAAGAATGACTGCAGCGGTTTAAGAACACGGCTTGCCACCGTTTTCTCAAGGGCAACTGTGGATGGACAACAAATCCTGGCCGTGTCCAAAGCCCCCAGCTGATCAAAAAGTCCGTCACCACAAGGCTGACCAGAAACCTGGCAGCCCCACAATATTAATACCCTGGGTGCCACCTTCATTGATTTAGGGTGGGAAGTCCTGCCCAAGAGAGTTGCCAGACTATCAGTTTAGCCGATAGCTCTATAGTCCTTGTTGTGCCAGGATCGAGCAGTGGTGACTGCTGGGACTACAAGCAGTGCCAGAAGAAACAGTGTCATAGATGCTGTCTGAAGGTGTGCATGGGGATTTTTGGAGGGGCCTGGCTGGCAGACCCCTGGGAGGAGGGGAGGTGGAGTGAGAATCATGCTTTAGATACTGGGGTGGGAGGCCGAAAAACAGAGGGGAAATTCTTGGTGTGAGGCATTTGTTGGTCCCTCTAGAGGGTACTAAGGATGTAACCCCATGTCTTGCCCCCATTATTAATGTTTAGTGGGTTAGTCCAAGATTATCTTTACATTCCATGCAGTGAAAGCTACCAGGCTGCACAGCTTGCTTCCTCCTTTTGCAAAGTCACAGAGCAGAAATTAGGTCCTTAAATGGCCATTATTTGTCCAATAACAACAAGGTCAGGCATGTTGCTGATCTGCCTGCCCACTGTAATATGCGAGACAGGTCAGAGTGGGTGGGAAGGTGACGGGCAGGCCATCTGTTTTATTTTACAAGCCCTCCACCTTCTCTTTAGGGGAGGCAGTGGTGCAGTGATGTTACCCCTGGACTATTAACCCACTGGCCCAGGATAATACTCTGGGGACCCAGGTTTGAAATCCACCACAGCAGGTGGTGAAATTTGAATTTAATCTAAACATTTGGAGTTAAAAGTCCAACAATGACCATGAAACCATTGCCAGAAAATGCAGGAAAACAGCAGGTCTGACAGCGTCTGTGGAGAGAGAATGGTGTCAACGTTTTGAGTCTGGATGACCCTTCATCAGAGCTTTGTCCAGCATCTGCAGTATTTTGCTTTTATATTTTTGCTTTTATATTGTATGAAACCATTGTTGATGTCGTAAAAACCCAATAGTTTGCTAATGTCCTTTAGGGAAGGAAATCTGCTGTCCTTTACCTGGTTTGGCCTACATGTAACTCCAGTCCCACAGCAATGTGATTGATTCTTAAGTGCCCTCAGGGGTAAGCAATAAATGTTGGTTTAGCCGGTGACAGCCAAAATTCATCTCTTTGTTTACAGACATAAAAAGAAAAAAGTACTGATTTATTTATTGATAAGAAAGATTGTCAGGACAGAAAATGATACAACTTTAACAGAATTCTGAATACTAACACAAATCTTTTCTTTTCACCTTAATTCTGACCATCTGCCAACCTCAAATAGGAGACCACCCAACAAGCTAGACATGTTTAATCATTTACCTTCCATATTACCTAGACATACAAGCCTGTACATGAATCATGAATCAATGAATTTACTCCGTGTAATGTTGGTCATTGTACAAATATACCCGTGCTGTCTGCAAAGATAACCTTGGACCAACGCTCCCAAATGTTAATCAATGGGTCAAAAGAATTACCTAGTTCAAGCATGAATAAGCAGAATTGTTTTTCAAATGTGAGACTCATTTGTGGATTAAAATGAGAAAGAATGGTCTGAGACATTGCTGTAATTCCTGAATGGAGCTTAATGCCCTTCCCCAAAGCCTATTTGGGGACAGAGACAAAATTAATCAGCTGGGAGGATGGCAAAAGGGGACTATTTGACACCTCTGTCTTGGGGGTGCAGTTCCTTGTTCAAAACCATTGAATGCCTGACCGAGAGGCCCAGCAGCGGGAAGGGAGGTATTGCTGAAAGTCACACTCATAGCCCTTACTGCCAAACCCCTAACCACACAGTGCCAATGGCTCTCTCCGACTCTACGGCTGCCACCCATCTAACTTCTAGCCTATTTCAGAAAACCTTAACACCTTGGGGAAAATTGATCTTGCCAACTACATTAACAGACATTAGCCAGAATGTTACGGCCGCTTATACCGGCAGAATTTTTGCAGCCCACTGCAGTGAACGGAGAACTGGCTGGGGCACCAAATTCTCTTTCCTTGCTGCAGTGGGACCATGACATGAATGGCTGGCAAGATCATGCCCATTAATTGCAATCATGGAAAACCCCTTCCTGGTATTTCAAGAGGAAACTAATGGCCATTGTCTCACCGGATGTTTTTGCTACATATTCTTCATTTGCTTACCATACTTTCAAAATTGTTTTTTTACATAGAAATGGAGGTACAGATGTAGACCATCCAGCCCCTTGAACCTGTTCCACTATTCAGTTAGAAAATGGTTGATATCTCAAGTCCACCTATCCTGCCCTGACAGTTGGATGTTATGCTAGATTATTCTAATAAGGCCACCAAATTAATAAGCACAAAGAATGTTAAGCAGAATGTTCTGAAAAGTGATAAGATGATTTTGACTCTCTAAATTCAAGCTTATAGACTCTTGGTTCCATTCCTGCCTGCCATCACATTGCCATGAGAATTTCACAATTATCAGCAGGAGCCTTTTCATTTGCACAAATCAGCATTCAGTATACTTTTGAAAGGAGCATTAATCAAAGCATGCACCAAGCATACTCCATTCAATGTAATTTTGAGGGATCTTTAAGTAGTGTGTGTGTGCTCTGCACACTCCATTCAGTTGTATCAGTCAGTGAAGAGGCCCCAAAGTGGGGCTAAGAGAAGCAGGATCCACTGCAATGAATTTACTCTGTGTAATGTTGGTCATTGTACAAATATACCCGCGCTGTCTGCAAAGGTAACCTTAGACCAATGCTCCCAAATGTTAATTAATTGGTCAAAAGAATTACATAGTTCAAGCAAGCTCCACCACCACAACTGGTTCCGTACCATCTCTACAGCGATCTACAGATATTGTGATGGGCCAGAGTAGATGAATTTCTATGCTTGGGGAACAGGCCTACAAGTTTCACCAGTCAACGACTTGGAAGTTAACAGTAACCTTTTAGTTCACCTGAAGCATATGGTGGCATGACTTGGCTTGATCCCCACATATATTTTCCTCTGGTCATTTTTCTAGCAAAACTGTAAGTTTTCCTCTTGAAATACCAGGGAAGGATTTTCTATGATTCCAATTGATGTCTTGTGTCCAAGATCAATTTCCCCCAAAATTTGAGCTTTTCTGAAATGGTCAGGATGGGTGGCCGCAGTCAAATCTGTGGTGGTGTACTCACTTTCCTAGGTCATATACTTTGATCCACTGTGTAACTTTAAGAATCCACGAGGAGTTAACAGGTAATCCCATCTGTGTCTTTTACAGTAAATTCAAGTAAGTGCTTTGGCATCTTTTAAGGTGCTCAAATTGGTCCCAATTTTTCTGGAAAATTTGAATAATAAAAGCATTGTTTGCTTCACAGATGCCATCATCATGATATGAAAATGTAATTCAAATTACAAACCTTTTGCTGAATCTTTATATCATTATAGCACAAATGAGCAATTCCAAATTGAACATGGGGTGTTAGTATTCTGGAAGCCATACAATTTCCTGTGTTAAGAGGTGATTAATGACTAATTGCACCTCTCAACTGATTTCAAATTTAAAGACTCAGTAAAGTAAACATATTTTTGCATTCTGGTTTGACGTTTGTTAACAAGAGACCCCTTATTAATCTATGCAAAAATAACCTATAACCTGCCTTTAAACTTGCACGTATAGATTTTGTTTGCCAACCTGCCAAATTCCCTCATGGTCTACTCTGGGATAGCCAAGCTTTTTTTTCACCAAGGTACAAATCATTTGGTTTCATTGATCAAGTGTAACATTTAAATAAATGTTCCTATTAATTTGTATATATTTCAAATTAGCAGTGCCAATTTATTTTAGCATTCAGATAACATTAGTAAAGTATAACGCTCATACAATGCTGTAATGTGAGTCTGAACCCTTTGGTTCTGTGTTGTCTTATAATGCACTCTGAGTGCATTATCCTATTTGTACATCTATCTACTACAAAATGATCATGACCAATGTTTAAGATTTACAAGGAAGCTAGACAAAAGAAGGGTGGGAGGAGGAAGCTATTGTAGAATACAAAACACTGGCAGGGACTTGTTGGGTCAACTAACTTGTTTCTATGTTGTAAATACTTTGTCTTCATTATGGGCTTCCACCTTGGGTGCAGTCAACAGTCCAAATCAAATTGGGCTCCAAACTGCACTAGATTTCGCAATTGTATTGTTTGCTTAAGTTTCCGCTCAAGCGCACTGTCAGATGTAGAATCTTCCATGAACTGGCCCAATCATGCAGCGTTCGAATAACTTTTTGTTAAGTTTATTCTAAATGATCTTTCGATATGTTTGAGTTGGAAATTGATACAGTTTTATCAATAAGGCAGAAAATTAATATTACAATAGTGGGATAATAGTAGGGCTGTGCAACCCATTCAAAATCATAGAATCCTCACAGTGTAGAAGGAGGTCATTTGGCCCATCAAGCCTGTGCCAACTCTCCCGAGTGACCATCTTAACCAGGCCCACTCCCCTGCCCTTTTCTGATAACACCACATATTTATCCAGCTAATCCCCATCACCTACATATCTCAGGACACCAAGGGACAATTTAGCATGGCCAATCAACATTACTTGCACATCTTTGGAGTGTGGGAGGAAACCAGAGGAAACTCACACAGACATGGGGAGAATGTGCAGGCTCCACTTAGACAGTCACCCAAGGTGGAATCGAACATGGGACCCTGGTGCTTTGAGGCAACAGAGCTAACCAGTGTGCCACCATGCTGCCTCAAATAGCTAGACACTTTGGTCTTGCTGGATAATCAGTAAGGAGCACGCATCTACCCTGGAAGGCATTGTGGGTATGGCAACCATTGATTGAAGTACAAAAATACACTTTACACCATCAAGTTAAGCCCAATAAATGTGGAGCTTCATAGAATTGTATTAATTATTCATAGAATGAGTTCAAGGTAAAATAACCGCAAAATCAGAGCTATTGTCCTCAGGAAACCACCTTCACCAGATGCCTGGAGTTGTATGTTTTTTCATTGATTTTTGATTGGAGCAGGGACATTTATAAAATGCTGTAGTGGCTTGAAAATTTTCAGGAACATCTAGAAACTTTTTGTCATTTTAATTTAACATTAACGTGAATATGTTTCAACAATTTGCTACTGAATGTTCTTATCCTTCACCAACAGGTTTGTTTTCAATAAAGGAGTGGATATATCTCCCACATGCGTGAGTACAACAGTGAGTCATTCGCTGAAGGAAGGTGCGGCAACACAAAATCTGTGGCTGTTGCCAAAATCCAAGAACTGCAGAAGATAAAGACTTTTATATTATAATGTATCATTGCACAATTATATAAATAATCTGTACTGGTCTGCACAAATGTAAGAATTAGAAGCTCAATTGGGCTGTTCAACCCTTTGAGCCTGCTCTGCCATTGTTAAGAGCAATTAGAATTTTCCATTTTCCTATCCTGGCGGTTGTGAAAAGATTTGTCAAAATGTACAACGCAAGGGTTCGTGGTTCAAAATGGGATTGAGATTTTGCAACTGTATTGAGGATAATTTGCTAGATATGTGAGACACCAGTGTAATGGGAACACCACCACCTGGAAGTTCCCCTTCACGTCACTCACCATCCTGACATGGAAACTTTTTTCTGCTGTCGCTGGGTCAAAATCCTGGTACTCCCTTCCTAACAGCACTGTGGGTGTACCTACACTACATGGATTGCAACAGTTCAAGAAGGCAGCTCACCTTCAACTTCGCAAGGGCGATTAGGGATGGGCAATAAATGTTGGCCTAGCCATCAGTGCCCAATTCCTATAAATTAATTTTTAAAAATTTTGAATAAATGAATAACATGGAGAAGATCCTCACCCAGACTTAACATAAAAGGTGACAAAACCTTTGTGGAGTTTGCACATTCTCCTCATGTCCATGTGGGTTTCCTTTGGGTGCTCTGGTTTCCTCCCATAGTCCAAAGATGTGCAGGTTAAGTGGATTGGCCATGATAAATTGCCCCTTAGTGCCAGAGGATTAACAGGATAAATAGGTGGGATTGCAGGGATAGGGCCTGGGTGGGATTGTTGTTGGTACAGACACAATGGGTTGAATGGTCTCCTTCTGCTCCGTGGGGTTTCCATGAAAACAACTGGGGATAAAATCCATGCGCAAAAATCAGATAAATTACAACTTTATGTGTGCAACATCTCATAAGAAATGTTATACCTAGCATCTCATTTTGAAAGGTTTTGAAAAGATAAAGTACAGGGATAAGGAAATTAATCTAATTATATTTACGTGTTTAGGAAAATGTTGCTTCCTGCACTTGTGACTTCCCCAATTTATGTGGAAAATCAATATTACGTGTTATGAACCAACTGTTTTTATGCTGCAAAGAAATATCTCATGTAACACTTGAGGTTTGCACTATTATGGGTATGGCAGTACAGTTTCATCCCCTAGGCATATTATGTTCCTTTTTTTAATTCCTTCATAACGGAGTCGGCTAGTATTATGGCCGGAATTGGTTGGCAGGCAGGGAGGGGGCATAATATCGGGCACCATGTACTAGGCGCCATTCCTACCATCACCACAATTTTACCAGTGGCAGGGGAAGTGTTGGGGGGGCCAGCCTGCCCAAGGCCCATTTGAGGCCCTTAAGTGGCCAATTAAGTGGCTAGCTGTTGGAGGCATGCAAGTTAATTGCATGGGGCAAGTCGGCTAGGTGGGGCAAGATCACCCTCAGCTTTTACCATGAGGTGGAGAGACAACCCTCTGTCCTTTGAGCTTAGCATATTCCATTATGTGTACATGTGTGCACATACACAATGGAACAACTGATATTTAGGTTAATGACTGGAGCATTTGTTAACATTGCTTTATTTCATCCCAGTGGGCAATGGACAGTCCTGAAATAATACAGTAGGGAAAGAAGCCTTTCGTCCCTGTACCTGTAATATTCTAGAAGGCGGACTGATGCCAAGGGCTACATTAATACCAAAAGTACTATCACTTAGTTTTATTCACCATGGGAATGGGGATAAAAAAATTAAAAACACTGGGCAATGAGGTAAAAGCCCGCAGGACAGAACGGAAATCCTGCTGGAAACCAGAGCAGGGGGAGATCTTTTCCTTGAGGCGGCTGTCAGAATCATGGTGAGTGCTTACTGTTTTTATAATGTATATTAAAGGCAACTCACATTATACTTTGTAAATAGAAAACAGTGTTTAACCTTTCACAACAAGTATATCTCTGAAATTTATATGTTTACAAACACTGAATTAAATAAAGATCATTGCAAGAAAATTAAAAAAAACGTGCAGGCCATGTTGCTAAGTATTGCCCTAGCAACAATTATTGATCACTTTATATTAATTCTATTTTCCTGAAAACGTGTGGGAAGCTGCTGATAATTCATGATGACTTAACACAATTACTTGTCAACAATAAAAAGGTATCCAGTTCATTTTGTTACTGCTATGAGAGGGGGCTGGGTGCTTGGTATTTGATTCAGAATAACACCAACAGCATGGATCCGATTCCCTCTCTGGCTGAGGGAGACTTGGGGTGTGTCACCTAGCCCTGCCCTTGTGAGTGGAAGGCAGTAGCAAATTTTCCCTGATCAAATAGATAAAAGAAAACTGCTGAGGGTGCAACTAAGGACCTGCCTTTTGGTAAAGCAGACATGAACAAGTGGACCCTATTCACACAACTAAAAAGGTAAATTTTAATGTTTAAAATGTCTTAATTCATTAATAATGTAACATAGATTGGCAAAACCAGTTAAAATATGTGGATGTTGCAATATTGGCAAGTGCTTGTATGGTGATACAGGTGCAATCAATATAAACATAATATATATGAGGATTTTACAGCTTCGCTCATCCCAAAACCATAAAATCCTGCCCAAGGTCAATGGACCTTCCCCTTGTCTGCCCCTTGCCCTCTCTGATTCCCGAGGCAGGCAGGTGGTAAAATTCTGGCCATTGTTATTTTCTGCTAAGAGAGAATATTTAAATTTCAACTTTTGCTGCAGGTAGTCAATGGTAAACATTTAGCTCAGATGTTGGGAGAGCAGGATAATTATTCATTTTAGCCATGTATTGTATACTTAGAATAAAGCTAATGGATTTTTGTTTGTAGAAGAAGATTTCGCCTGGGGGCTTTGATTAGGTGTGTAGGGTCATGTGATGATGTTGTTAATGGGAGGAACTAGGTTTGTAGCAGAGAAACAGCAGCCACGATTCTCCCAAAAGTGCTGAATTGGCGGGAGAACTGTTCTAAATCCCGACTGTTTTCTTAGTTCAGCTTCTCACCTGAGTCTCCGCACTCTGTGCAACGCAGATGTCCCAGTCATGAATCTCATTAAAAACCTTGGGGGGGGGGGTGGTGCGGGGCCTATTCGCACTGGAATCTGACAGCTCTGGAACTCTGCACATGCACAATGGTCCCGATCTGTCTGACTCCCTGTTTGCTGGCCAGCGATTGAGCTGGCCAGCCCAGGACCCTTGCAGTCTGCCCCTCCAGACTGCCCCGTCCCCCATGGCATAATCGTGCCTCCCACAGCATTTCCTGGGCCAGCCCTGATCCCCCCTAAGCTGGAGCACCCTGATGCACAGTCCTACTCCCCCCTACAGCTACGGCAATCCTCTCACCCCACTGCCCAATGCCCTGAGGATCTCTGATTGCCCCTTCTTCATTCTGGCGGGGTCTCCTGCTAGTTCCCCAAACATGGGGTGCTAGTCTGAACCCTGCCGGAATGAAGTACTCCTGGCCAAGTGGAGATTCAATGGTTTTGATAATGAACTAATATGCATATTTAAAACATATTTTAAAAGATTTAAATAATTACCTGCCTTCCCATCAGTTTCCAGCTTGGTCTGACCGGTGACTGTTTGCCGGCTCTGGGAGATACACATGCACTCCAAATCCTGCTCAAGGCCGGAGACATAGATCTTCCACCCTGACCTGAGAGAAAAGTTGGGTGGCGATGGGAGAATCGCGGCCAACTTTTCAATTCTGGTTGGGAATTGTAGGAGACAGAGGTTCTTTGCAAGCTGCTGAAACTTATTCTCTCTCTCTCCGAAAATTCAAGACTGTCTACACTCACAAGTATAGTTATGGGGGCTAACTGTACTCAAAGTGGCATTGTAAGTCTGTCAGAAGGATGTTGCTTATTTGGAACTGAAACAGTGATGTTTGAAATTAAAGTTGTTCCCTTTCATTTTTAAATATTGTTCAACTGTTAATAGTTAAGCTGTTCAAGTTTTAGTTAAATTGTGTTTTTTAATGAAGTTTGTTTTACAATCAAAGATCCCTAATTTGTCAATTGTATTCCTCCTGGAGTGAAGCATCCTACCCTCACATTTATGCCAATAAAGACAAATTGTTGGGGCCTGGTCTGGCTTTCTAATATAACTCAGGGTTCTGGTCCAGGACCCTAACTCTTGGGTAATAATTATCACAACATCTTGTTTGAATTGCCTGCCTGTGTGATCAAATAACTGCTTCATAAAATCAGTTTATATTTTGTGTTGAAAAATACAGCACATTTCATTGCTTACAGATGCTCTGGTTTTCGCTTGCACTTCTTTAAGACACATTGTGACTCAAATAACCTTATCATATCTCTGTGGTGAAGGTTACTTTCCAGGGCTGTGCAAACATAGATGTGGTAAGTGCTCTGTTCCGCAAGAATGTTCTAATCTAATAAAGAAAAACAAATTGCATAAAATATATCGAGTAACTTAATCAACTTCCCCCTTTAGTGAGAGATCTTGTGATGCCCAAAATGCAGTTGGGGAATTAATTTAATGGTTGGTAAGAATTAGCATCTGAAGATTATAGAATAAACATGATTCATCGCATTCAATAAGTGAATGGATGACAGAGCAAGAGAATAGGGAAGAATCATGAAAAATATTTTTGAAAATGAGAATAGTTCAGACTAAGATAGGAAAATTTAAATTTGCTTATAAGCTATTTTGCATTTGTGATTTAGAATAAAAGAATCATACCATAAAACCTTATAGCAAAGGGAGTATTTGGCCTGAGGTGTCTGTGTCTTTCCTTTGAAAAGGCTGTCCAATTTAGTCCCACATCGCAGCTTTCTTCCCTTTACACATCATATTAATTCTCTTTAGGTACCTACTTCATTTGCTTATGAAAATTCCAATGAAATCCGATTGCACCAAGCTTTCAAGTAATACATGCCACAGATCTCAATGGCTCTCAAAATATTCCTCCTCATTTCCATTCTAGTTCATTTTCCCAATTATATTAATCTTATGACCATTTGTTACTGGCCTACTTTCCAGATGGAACAGTTCCTCCCTACTTGCCTTATCAAAACGTAGAAAAATAGATAGAAAATTGAAGCAGGAGTAGGCCATCAGGCCCTTCCAGTTCTGCTTTGCCATTCATTTTGAGCATGGCTGATCATCAAATTCAATATCCTCATCTGGCCTTCTCCATATCCCTTCATCCCTTTTGCCCCAAGAACTATGTCTAATTGTAAATATTTCTTTGAGGTCTCCCCTTAATGTTCTCAGCTCTAAGGGGAACAATCACTGCTTCTTCTTTATTTGTTCATTCTTTCATGGGATGTGAATATCATGAGCAAGGTCAGCCTTTGTTGCATTTCTAAAATCTCTCCACATAGCTGAAGTTCCTCATCTCTGATATCATCCTTTTAAGTCTCCCCTGTACTCGCCACAAGGCCTTGGCATCCTTCCCAAACTATGATGCCAGGATCATTCACAATGACTCTGCAGAAGTCTAACCAGTGATTTTTACATGCACTATGTCTCTCCTTCCAGCTGCTATGAGCTGATGTCCTTCCCTGTTGCAAAATTAGCTTAAACCCTTTCTTCAATTTTTGTTTGTGTGAAACTTTTCAAAATATGCAGAGCTTGCAACAAGATGGTGTTATTTTGGCCATTATCAAAACATAACTTTGTGAAAGAATTAAATTGTCATGTATAAAAAGGCAGGATATTTTTCACTTTTGGAAATTCTCAACCAGAGAATAGAGTGGTTACACTGACAGTAAATAATTATTCCCTTAAAACTAAAATCATTGCAACCCAAATAATTGATCATTTATACAATGAGACATGTATGCAACTCTTTAATGCAGAGATATCCATACATTTCTCATTAGCCATTGTCCTTGCTGAGTTGCCCATTGCAGGATCCAGAATTGACCACGCCTTGGGTGAATCAGTTTTATATAGACAACTTCTCATTTTTCAGTATCATCTTCCAGGAGTGACCTGTGCACAATTCCTTAGCAAAAATAGGAAGGCATTAATAAACCCACAGAATGAGAATGTAATTGGCAAGAAACTTCAGGTTAGATAAGTCCGAGGATCAATAAGGAATAATATCCAAATGCTATAAAGGAACACAGGAATCTGGGTGTGTGCAAAGCGCTGGGGTTTATTTCCAGAGGGATAGAATTGAAAAGCAGAGAAATCAGTTTAAACTTATAGCAAACCTCATTAGATCATACTTGGAGTACTGTAACAGTTTGTCTTTCCAGATTATAAAAAAGATAAAGAGGCACTGGAGATGGTGCAACAAAAATCTATTAAAACTATACCAGAACTGAGGTTACACTTAACAGAAAAAAATTGAACAGGTCGGTAATTTTCTCCAGAAGCAGATGATTAAGAGGTGATTTGATAGAGATAAATCTAAGGGCAACAGTTCAGGAAGTTTAAACTGGGCATTGTAAAAACTTTTAGAAATAAAATTAACAGACACTTTAACAAGCGTGGCTCGATTAAGGAGAGTCGGCATGGATATGTGAAAGGCAAGTCTTGATTAACTAACTTCAAATCCATAAAATCCATAGAAGCCCTACAGTGCAGTAGGAGGTCATTTGGCTCATCAAGTCTACACTGACTCTCTGACAGAGTATTTCATCCAGGTCCTTTCCTCCATCCCATCCCTGTAACACCAGATATTTACCTTGGCTAAAACATTTAACCTACACTCTCAATTGAGTTTTTTTGGTGAAGTAACAGAGATGATTAATAAGAGTAACATGGTTGATGTGGTCTTCCAAAAAACGCCTCATAATAGACTTGTCAACAAAGTTGAAGCCCACAGAGTAAAAAGCACAGTGGCAAAATGGATACAAAGTTGGCTGATTGACAGGAAACAGAGAGTCACAGTGAACGGTTGTTTTTCACACTAGAGGAAGGTAATGTTCCCCAAGGTTTGGTACGAGGACCATAGGCTTGGGTATACAGAGTACAATTTAAATTTTCAGGTGACATAAAGCTTGGAAGAATGTTAAACTATGAGGATAGTGATAGAGTTCAAAGGACATGCACAATCTGTGGATGCTTGGCAGATGAAATTTAAAGCAGGGAAGTGTGAAGTGATACATTTTGATGCAAAGAAAAGCAATACATATGAATTAGATGCAATTCTAATAGAGTGCAGGAAATAGTACCCTGGGGTTATATATGCAGAAATAGTTTGCAAGTTGTGAAAGTGGTTAAAAAGGAAAGTGTGACCTTGAGCTACAGAGCATACGCCGGAATTCTACTGCCTTGTCTGCCATGGGATCAGAGTAGGTGAGAGGTGGGCAACAAAATGTCTGTTGACCTCAGCAGGAATTTCTGGCCTCGTTTGAGCAAGGCAGCAAAATCCCACCCATAGAGTCCAAAAACAAGTTTTGATGAGCCTTTATAAACCACTGGGTTAGCCTCAACTGGAAAATTCTGGGCCCTGCACTTTAGAAACTGGGTTTGTTCTCATTAAAGAAGAGTACATTACAAGGTGATTTGTTAGAGGTATCCAAAATCAGGAGAAATAAGGAGAAAGTGGATAGAGATAAGCTTTTCTCATTGGCAGAAGAATTGAGGCCAAAGGACACGGGTTTAAGCTGATTGGCAAAAGATCCAAAGGCGACATGTGGGAAAACATTTTTACATAGCGAGTGGTTGGAATCTGGAATGCAGTGCCTGAGAGTGTGGTGGAGGCAGATTCAATAGTGGCTTCAAAGGGGAATTTGGATAAGTACCTGAAAGGGAGAAAGTTTGCTGGGCTGCAGGGAGAAGTTCAGGGAGTGGAGCTAGCTAAATTGCTCTCACAGAGGGCCAGCATAGACTTGATGGGCGGCATGGCCTGCTTCTGAACTGTATCCATTCTATGATTTTATGATTCAACATTCTAGAGTACATCATAGTTATGGAAGATTTGATAGGATAGAGGGAGAGAAGATTTTCCAGGATTTTGTGCCATAGATATAAGATGGTCACTCATAAATCCAATTGGAAATTCAGACAAAACTTCTTTCACCAGAGAGTGATTAGAATGTGGAATTCACTACTACAAAGAATAGTTGAAGCAACAAGATGCCTTCAAGAGGAACCTAGACAGGTAAATGAGAGAAAGAAGTAAAGGAATATTTTGATGAAGTCAGACAGAGGAGGAGGGGTGAGAGGAGGCTTATGTGGGTCATGAACTCTGCATCAACGTGTTGGGCTAAGTGGTCTGTTTCTATGCTATATGTACTTTGTCATGTCATTCTTTGAAAATTATATTAGAAAGCTATAAGCATCGAACTCAACACAGAACAAAAACCTTTGGTTTCTGAGGGCAGCGTGTTTATTCATGAACACATCAAGACAGCGGGATCTTTTGTTGATCATATATAATTGTACAGTGTCACATATTACTCTTAAACCGGACTTATGATTTATCTCACAGAGTACATATCATTCATCTCTGTTATATGTGTTAAAAATTTGGCAGATGCTTTCCCCAAGGCAGTGAGGGTTCCTCTGCTCTGAGTCTGATGCTCAGCTGTTTCTTTGGCTCATTGGCTAATGACAAAACGTAACGGATTGCCGCTGAACACTGTTGTTCTCTCTTGTGAGATCATATCACAATAGTTCATTCTTTTCACTTAGCAGAGCTTGGAATTTTAAAAACTTGGATGGTGCCACCCATTTCAGAAAATACCCTTTATCTGCATTTCTCTGGCCTGTCATTTGGCCTTGGACCTGTGGACCTGAAACCAATCCAGCTGGAGGATTTAAGACAGAAAAGTTAAGTCCAATAAAGTCATTCGCTGAAACACAGGCCATTATTGAAGCATGTCTTGAGATTTATCAGTTGGATCGAGTTTGGGGAAAGGTGACTCAGCTTCCCCTTTTGTCTCTGATGCAGTGCCAAATCTTTCAGCTCCATTATGCTGACCACTTCAAATGAATGGATTGCATACCAGAAGGCGTGGTAATGTTTTGTACGAGTGCTTGTTCAGGTTCATTACTAAATTTCTTAAGTTTAAGCATTTGCTCATAATAAACATGTTTGCCTAAGGTGGCACAGTGGCACAGTGGTTAGCACTGCTGCCTCATAGTGCCAGGGACCTGGGTCCAATTACGGCCTCGGCTGACTGTGTGGAGTTTGCACACTCTCTCAATGTCTGTATGGGTTATCTCCGAGTGCACTGGTTTCCTCCCACATTCCGAAGATGTGTAGATTAGATTGATTGGCCATGCTCCTTTGCTCCTTAGTGTTAGGGGGACTAGCAGGATAAATGCAGGGTAGGGCCTGGGTAGGATTTGTTGTCAGTGCAGTTTCAATGGGGCAAATGAGCTCTTTCTGCACTGTAGGGATTTTATGAAACTGTCTGATTGTAAAAGAGATTTTCAACACAGATATAATTCTTCATAATAATAATAATAAAGATTGTATGTAAGCTCCTCTAGCTCATTGTATTAGTGTCAAGGATAGACTGCATAGTAACAAAACATCGTACGAGTGTAAATGAAGTGTGTAATCTTAAAGCAACTTCACATCTAAAACAAAATCAGTTAAATATTGTGGAATATCTTGTTTAAGAATATGTGACCCCCATATTATTACGTATGCTTAACAAAACATTCTTCTTCCTCAGTGTGCCCTTGGAAACCAAATGATTTTATTCTGTACTGAGAGGGATGATCCCAGCAGGAGCAGATTTTGGGATGCTCCGAATGGACTAAGTGTCGCTGGGTTGGGAACTGCTACTATCAGGTAGCTCCTGTTGGATAGTGCTGTCAGTTGATGTGTCTCTTAGATTGTCCAGGTGGACATGTCTCACATGTTTCAGCAACTATTTGACTGCGGAAGGCATAACTCACATCAAGAAAGATGATTTGGACATTGTACTGAGGAACAGCCAAGCGCATAGGAAGCAACTATTCTAAGAGTCAGCAGCTTCAGGAAAAAAAGGAGAAAATAATGGGATAATGAACACTGTGAGAAGCACCACTATGTGTATTCAAGTGCTTTGGCTATGCGATGCATGCAGTCCAGTTGCAATGACGCCAGGAGCATGGCTCTTCAGGTGCTGCAGGTGACTATAGCGCTATGTTCACATGCGAGGTCAATCACTTTGCATACTATCACATTCATGGATCAAAGAACATGAAGCAATGGGTTTAACAATCCTGCAACTGCAGATCTGAAATGGAACATTGAAGTTATATTACTACAGAGGGGTAACAACAGCTACATCAAGGGAAAGATACCTCCCAGGATGCAGTTTTGAAGATTTTGCAGATATTGGAGGGTGAAAGGGCTTTCACATAATGACCATTAGATCAACCTGGGTGGAGGTAACAGGAACGCTCTTTACCTGAAGCCAGAATCTGTAATCAGATGAGAAATATAAAATCTTGTAAGTGGCTCACCTTTTCCATACTTTTTCCAATGGTTTCTTTAATATATCTGAGCAGCAATTTAGTGTAGAGATCACAAAAGGAAAATGCACAGCATCCTGGCATCTGTATAATTGGGATTGAATCTAAGACCCCACCAGGTCTGGAGTGGACTGGGAAGCAGGAAGGGCCATATCATTGAGCAGGAAGGCATGGGATGGAGTGCCCCTTTGCTGTCGTGACTTTCTCCAGTAAAACTGAGGTAGGGGACATCAAGGTCAGTGTTCCAATCCTGAGGCCACTTGAGAAGCATAAGTAGCCATTCAAGGTTATTTAAGGGTTTTATCCCATTGCCACTGGTATTCTGAGTTGGGGGAAAGGGGGGTCCCATGCCATATGAACAGGCTACTAGGGGCAAACAGGCTCATGGGCCCCTCCTGATCTGGCTCCCTGTGCCCTATTGGGTACCAGGCTGGGAGGTTGGCACCAGTTCTACAGCCAGTGAATGGGACCACCAGCCTGGCCACTAAATTCAGCCCAAACTGCCTACACATACCATGTTTTAGCATGGTAATTTGTATTGTGACCATGTCGATGCATTTACCCTGTCATCTCTGCAATGCGACAAGGATAACATTGAGCACACTACCAGCGCAAAGTAACTAAAAGTATGCAGAAGTTCAGGTAGTATTGAGGAAGCAGGAAGTCTGCAGAAGGACTTGGACAGGTTGGAAAGTGGGCAAAGAAGTAACAGATGGAATACAATGTGGAAAAGTGTGAGGTTATGCTCTTTGGAAGGAGGAATAGAGGTATAGACTATTTTCTAATTGGAAAATGCTTAGGAAATCAGAAACACTAAGGGACTTGGGAGTCCTTGTTCAAGATTCTCTTACGGTTAATGTGTAGGTTCAGTCGGCAGTTAGGAATGTAATGTTAGCATTCATGTCGAGATGGCTAGAATACAAGAACAGGGATGTACTTCTGAGGCTGTATAAGGCTCTGGTCGAACTCCATTTGGAGTATTGTGAACAGTTTTGGGCCCCATATCTAAGGGAGGATGTGCTGGCCTTGGAAAGGGTATAGAGGAGAGTCACAAGAATGATCATTGGAATGAAGAGCTTAAGGAACGATTGAGGACCCTGGGTCTGCACTTGTTGGAGTTTAGAAAGATGAGTGGGGATCTTTTTGAAACTTACAGGATACTGGATTTTTCCCTGGGTAGGAACCAGAGGACACAACCTCAGGCTAAAGGAACGACCCTTTAAAACAGAGATGAGGAGTAATTTCTTCAGTCAGAGAGTGGTGAATCTGTGGAACTCTTAGCCACAAAAGACTGTGGAGGCCAGGTCATTGAATGCCTTTAAAACAGAGATAGATATGGTCTTGATTAATAAGAGGATCAGGGGTTATGGAGAAAAGGCAGGAGAATGGGAATGAGAAAGAAATCAGCCATGATTGAATGGCGGAGCAGACTTGATGGGCAGAGTGGCCTAATTCAGTTCCTATGTCTTATGGTCCTATGATCTATCTATATGCTGCGTCCACGGGCTCACAAAAAAGGTTGACAGCCAGAGTTCTTTCCTACCATTGGTTGGAACCTGTTCCTTGCTACCTGTTCTCCTGTTGCTCAACACCTGCACTGTCCTGTACTGCTGGTTTCTCCAACGTAAAGCAACAAAGTCAGGGGAATGGTCAGTCAGAGACAAGGACAACAAAAACAATTGTTTGCATAATGTAATGTGGTAAATGTAGATGCTTTACATGAATGATCATTACAAAAAAAAATCACACTCTGCATGTGCCTACCATTTTGTATTTAGGCAGATCTCAAAGTTAGCTAATGTCCATAGATAGCAGTTGGAATCGAAACTTTAAAGAGAGGTGCAGTAATACTGCCTGATAGCACCATTAAATAAACAATTGAGCAACTACTCAATGAGATACTAATGAGATTCCTCTTCAACAGCTAAATCAGCTGATCTGAAACATAGAGAACTTATTTTACGTAATGGCTGAGACTACAGGCTTCATTGATACTGTCCAGGCAGTTTAGTGACAGCTCATGTACATCTGACACTCAGGGCCTCAGTAGCACAGGTGCTTCTCCACTACATTACATTAGAAAACACAGGGGAAGACCCAGTGCTTAGTTTTATAGGTAGTCTATAGGTAGCACATAAGATGCAATGAGTACCTGATTATGAAAATCATAGGCAGAATTTTTACAGGTAAGTGGAGGAGTGTTTAGGTATATGTGGGGAGTTAAGTCCCCTAAACATGACTTGGGTTGGGATCTCGACATCACACTGCCCTGTTCTGGGGTTCACCCTGAAGGTTTGAAGGGGAGTGGGGACCTTCCATGCAGTTGTTGATTAAGGCATTTAAATATTCTAACAACCAGTTTGGTTCAGAGTTCTGGATTTAGTAGAACTTTGGACCTACACACTGAGCTGTATGGAACTTGCCAGGGCCATCAATATTAGTGTATAACAGGGAGAGCAGCTTCAGTGAAACTAGCAGGCTGAGAAGTTTTTGATCAGTGAAACTGAAGAGCTGCAGCCATGGCCAGGTAAGAGTTTACAGCCCTGGAGGTGTAAGTGCAATTTTAGGGGCTTTGAAAAAAAAATTACCCATCTGAAATATGCTAGGTTAAGTGCGAGATGTCCTGCCCAGTGAGAGAGGTCTACTACCAGTGGTGAAAGGAATGGGAGATGACTTTCTGTGAGTGCTTTACTTGCATCAGAACTAGGTACAAACTAAAGTAGCATTTACATTTGAGCATTAGAAAAGTTAGCCCCAGTGAAAAAGCCATAATTTCAGAATCACTCTGCAAACCTGTTGCATCTAGGATTTTTATCGAGTCAATGATGTTCAAATGCAAAGCTTGGCTAGAATGCTAGTCTTCCCATCAGTGGGAAATTCTAGTTGCTTTGTGCAAGAGAATGTGATAGAGAATAAAGCAGCGATAATACATTCCCAGTTAGCTGTCATGACATCAGAGGAAGGTTGACAGTCACCCGGATGGTCATACATAAACAAGATTTCCAGTACAATTGTGAAGGAGTTCCTGTTGATTATCTCCTAAGTAAGAGGAGAAGAAGAAAAGCCAGCCAGGCAAGTTTCACCCATGATGATTCCTACATAGGGCCTGCAATAGTGAAGGATCTCAAGTTATCACTAATATACACCTACACTCAGCATTTGGATACTGATGCTTGGAGAGTGACATATCACTCAAGATCTCCTCAGGAATTCTACCAATCGGAGGAAATCCTGGATACGCTATTTGAATGCAGTGTGGCAGTTTTTCTGATCTCCCCAGCATCAGATTAGGGCTGGAGGAGGGGGAGTGGTGGTGGGGGGGAGATTTGCAGAGGAGGCGGGATGGGAACTGGGGTGGGAAGGGTTGGAGATACTCAAAAGATGCAGTAGGAAATCCCTGTCAGAACAAGTAATGGTTGGCACTGCAATTGCCCAGGTCAACAGGAAAACATCCAAAAAGACAATCTAAATTTCTAAATTCAGACATTTCTGCCAGGGTTACGTTAATATTTACTCCAAAAAATTAGAAGAATTAGAACCACTTCTAACTTCTGAGTAGGTATTATGAACATCCAGCCCAATCCCCCAAACAGGACTCATCCCACATCTCTGACTACACCCCCAACCCTGAATTCACTCCCTGTAGGCCCAGACTCTCGACTCTGATCTGACACCCTGTTATATATTTATTTAAGTAGTTGCATGACTGCTTTAAGTGCCAATTTGATGGTGATGTAATTTTATAGAATCCTAAAATCCTACAGTGCAGAAGGAGGTTATTCAGCCCATCGAGTCTACATCAACTCTTCCACAGGCCATTTTACCCAGACCCTATCCCAGTAATCCCACGTGTTTACTAATCCCCCTAACCTACAAATCTTTGGATACTATGTTCATAGATTCATAGAATCCTACAGTGCAGAAGGAGACCACTTGGTCTATTGAGTCTGCACCGGCCATAATTCCACCCAGGCTCCATCACCATAACCCCATGTATTTACCCAAGTTAGTCCTCCTGATACCAAGGGACAATTTTAGCATGGCCAATCCACCTTACCCTGCATATCTTTGGACTGTGGGAGGAAACTGGAGCACCCGGAGGAAACCCATGCAGACACGGGGAGAATGTACAAATTCCACACAGATAGTGACCCAAGCCGGGAATCGAACCCAGGTCCCAGGCACTGTGAGGCAGCAGTGCTAACCACCGTGCTGCCTGTTCTATTATTTTTCTTTTTGTTTTAAAGAGTAAACACATTTTATTTTAGTGGAATTAGTATTGTACAAATTCTCAATGTAAACTACAAGTGTGTGTGTGTGTGTGTGTGTGTGTGTGTGTGTGTGTATACAATAAGCCACAACATTTAAAATAAAAAGGCACACATTAAAACTCGAGATAAAAACAGAAAGCATTTCAAATTCACAGAATCTGAAAGAGAAAACCACTTGGAAGGTAAATGTGTCAATTTCCTACTTCAAGTGTTCTTTTTTAGATTCAAGAGCTCAAAGTCTGATCCAGGTCAATGAAAGAAAATGAACCATCCCACCTCCAAATAAAGATTTGTCAAAATTGAGTTGACCTTCACAGATCAACAAGTCACTGGTTCCATCCTTGGTCTGGACTAACCTCAACTTGGGCACTGAGCAGTGGGTGTGTTGGAACTGGCATCAGTGCCCAGACCAAGGAGGAGGGCGAAATAAAGAAGCAAGGTCTCCTCCACCCACTTATATTTACTGGGCAAGGGCAGCATTAGCCCTGGCTCCGATCAAATAACCTGCCAACACTCACATGAGGAATGGTCAAGAGGCAATCAGTGCTGCAATCTGTACTAAGGGGACAAATTACCACAGCTGATCCACCTAACCCACACATCTTTGGATTGTGTGAGGAAATTGGAGCATCCGAAGGAAACCCATGAAGTCACAGGGAGAACATGCAACCTCCACACAGATAGTCACTCAAGGCTGGAATTGATCCCAGATCTCTGGCACTGTGAAGCAGCAGTGATAACCACTGTTTGAAGTGTTTCACAGGCTCTTGCTTTTAGTTTCAGTCTGTATGCTGTGTAGAGAACATTTATTTCAATAAACCTGTTGTATCTAACTTTGAATCTATGGGGGCATTCTCTGAAAGGTGCTGAATTGGTGGGAAAAGGGTTCTAAATCCCGACTGTTCTGACAGCTCAGCTTCTCACCTGAATCTCCGCACTCTGTGCATTCAAGAGGTCCCAGTCGTGATTCTCATTAAAAACCTAGGGGAGGCGGGGCCTATTTACCCCAGAGTTTGACAGTTCTGGAGCTCTGCGCATGCTCCCTTGGCACTGCCTGATGCCTGATGGGCAGTGCCAAGGTGCCCCCTGGGCATGGGCACTTTGCCCTTTGGGCAGTGCTGGGGGCACAGGCTAGCACTACCAGGGTGCTCATGCCCAGGGAGCACAATCCCCTGACCTTCCAGGGGGGCCCCGATTGCACCCCCCCCCCCTTCATTCTGGCAGGACCTCTGGCTATTTCTCCTAATGTGGGGAACAAGTCTGAACACCGCTGGAATGAAATACTCCTGGTAGGGTGGGAGTTTCGATCGGGACCCTAAAGGTCCCGATAATTTACAAAAATACATATTTAAAATCGATTAAAAACAGGTTTAAATTACTTACCTGCCTTCCCGCTGGTTTCCAGTGTGGTCTGGCTGGTGGCTGCTCACCTGGGGTTGTGAGACTTCTTACTGTGGTGACTGTTCGCCAGTTCTGGAGATGCGCATGCGTTCCTGGTGCATGCGCAAATCCCCGTTCAAGGCCACAGACGTGCGTCTCCTGGCCGGACCTGCCAGAAACGTGGTGGGCCACAATGGGAGAATCGCGGCCTAATGTGAGCAAACCACATCTTGCCTATTTGTTTAAAACCCACAACCTTTAACATAGCTAGTACATTGAAAAAAGGAAATTGGCAATGTCAGTCTTTTGTTTCATCAAGAACATGATTTGATTTGATTTATTGTCACGTGTATTTACATACAGTGAAAAGTATTGTTTCTTGTGTACTATACAGACAAAACATACCGCTCATAGAGAAAGAAACGAGAGCGTGCAGAATGTAGTCTTCATCAAGAAAAGGTCCTCATACTTCAAAGATTAGAAGGCTGGGGTAAATCAAAACATGATTAAAGATTGAAATGCTTGTGCAGGAAGACAAAGTAAATAAAAAAAACTAAGGGGGCAATTTTCCCATTTTGTCCGCCATGGGAATTGTAGTGGGCAGAGAGTAGACCATGCAAAGGTCCATTGACCAGGGGCGGGATTTTCTGGTTTTGGAGCGAGTGCAGCTGGAAAATCCCACCCAACGTGCAGTTTTAAAAGAGAAGATTTTCTGAGCAAGGAAGGATGAGATTCCAAACAATATCTGGCACATTGAAAAGAAGGGATGCTTTGCCATATGACTGGGCTGTTTGGAAACAAATACTTCAAGCCAATGGTAAAAAGGATAAAAAGGGGAGTACTAGGAAGGCAGTAAAAATACATATACTGAGCAATCTCGAGTTGGGAGAGCCTGCAAGAGAAATAGTGGCTCAAATAAGCTCCATAGGTCCTTTGAATTAAGAAAATGAATCATGGAGTTCGGTGCAGAATGTTCCCAGTACTTTCTACTGGATGATATTCTAATTACAGGGTCCAGTGGACAAAAGCACTTGAATCATTTGGAAGCAACATTGAAGCATTTTCGAGCACATGATCTGCATATCAAGAAAGGTGTGAAGTTTTCCAGATGTCAGTCAAATATTTTGGTCATATTATTCATAGTAAAGGCCTGCATAGAGCATCTAAAGTGATTAATATTATTTTAGAAGCACCATATCTGACAAGCATGGTGCAATTGAGGTTATTTTCCAGAGTTAGTAAATTATGTCAATTTTTTCCTACTTAGCTACATTATTGAAGTCATTGCTTAACGAACTACGTATGAAGCCATTGTTGTGGGAAATTTACAACTTCAGAATCAGACTTGGAGGTTAAACAAAACAGTTTTATTTTGGACAAAGATTTGGGAGAAAGCACTAGGTACTTCGCAGTAGTTGGCAGTTACCTTCTCAACTATACAATGGTAGTTGAACATCTTTATACTTTTTAGACAATAGATAGTACAGACATTAGCCATTAACTCATCGTTACAAGTTGAGTAGGCAGATACGGACATCGACAGTTAACACATCGTTACAAGCAGACAGGTATGGAGATGGACAGTTAACATATCATTGTTCACAGAATGGACACATTTATGCAGTTATGTCCTTTATCAATGACTGGTTTTGATATATACATTTATGCATGTATGTCCCCATCAGTGCCTGATCTCGTTACATTTATGCATTTATGTCCCCATCAGTGGCTGATCTTATTATCAGACTCATTGTTCTGAGTTTGCTCTTAGCTCAAGTCTTAAAGTGCCCCAGATCTGACCAGTTTCCTGCAGCAATTCAGATACTGCAGGTTTTAACTCTTTGTGTAACTGTCTGTGCCCAAAGCCAGTGCCTCTTAATGTCCCTTCCCAGAGTCCATTTTGTGTGCCAGGTAACCATTTTGTGTCCATCACTTTAATTTCACCATAACACCATCATGGGACTGGACAGCAGAATGTGAGAAAACTTGCAAGGAAGTCAAAAATTCTTTGCAGAAATCCGAAGTATTTGTTCATTTTGATCCGAATCTATCATCACTGCTTGCTTGCAATGCTTCATCTTCAAAATTCAAAGTTAATTTGTTTATTATCACAAGTGGCCTTACATTAACACTGCAATGAATTTATTGTGTAAACCCCCAAGTCACCACACTCCGGCGCCTGTTCAGGTACATTGGGCATGCTAAATTCTCCCTCAATGTATCTAACTAGCATGTCTTTCAGACTGTGGGAGGGAACCAGAGCACTTGGAGGAAACCTAAGGCAGACACAGGGAGAACATGCAGACTCCATACAGACAGTGACCCAAGCTGGGAATTGAACCCAGGATCCTGACACTGTGAGACAGCAGTGCGAACCACTGCGCCACTGTGTAGGGGGCAGTCGTTTCACATATTATGCCTTTGGGAGAAGCATGACCAATAGCTTTTGCTTCACGTACTCTGACTACTGCTGAACCTGAGTATTATCAATTCTGCATGCAACATCATAGTAACTTGTTGTCATGATCACAGAAATAAAGGGGGAAGGATGTTATATATTAATTTTCATGATTTCTGTAAGTGCTGGTCACATGTTTTGATGGCAATGTCATTTGAAGAGCTTCTCACGTTTCTGCTTTCAGTTTCAGTTTACTCTGTGCAGTGTGGAGAACATCTCTGTGAATAAAGTTATTGTGACTTACTTTGAATCTATGTGCGCAAACCATATCTTTGTTTTTGTTTAAAACCCCCAACCCCCAACATAGTTTGGATTTTATACCTCCCCCCCTCCTCCCCACAACCCAAAGACCGTCTGAGCTGCGGACTTTGACCTAATTCCTACCCTGGTTCGATCTGACGCCTCTCCAACAGTGATCCGACCTTAGCTCTCCCCCACCCCATCACCAAACTCTAATCCAACCTCCCCTGCCTGACTTGCAAATCTGACCTGGCCTTCCAAACCCCCAACCCCTGATCTTCCCTGACCTCTGAACAACTCTCCCGCCCTGATCCTGACCCAACTTCCAATTCTCTGACCATAACATCATCATTAACACAAGTCAGTATTGGGTTTTCCAAAGATTCTACCTTGTCTGAGATTTCTGCAGAATGAGAGTACCAATAAAGGAATGACAGGCATGCCCAATTGTATAAGAGGTTATGTTCACTGTCCTTTCAATTTATGCTTTCTGATTCTTCCCACAGTGCTTCTATGAAGGCCTGCCTTCTCACCCTTATCCATCGCCTGAGGTGTGATGATCCTCAGGTTAACTCACCACCATTCAGCTCTCTCCCTCAAACAGATAGCAGTCTATGGTCATCTGGGACAATGGCGACCTTACCTTTGCTTCCATTCCACGTTTTACTTCTGAAAATACACATACCATCTCCTGGCAGGACAAGCAGCTGGACTTTAGCAGCAGTTGTCCAAAAGAAATCCCAACCCCACTCCTTTCCCTAGCCAATCTGGTCCCATTCTAACTTCCAAAAATAGTGATCATCTTTGGTTCAATATTAGCACATAGGCCTAAGGCCTGTGTACAGAACATCAGAATAAAGAGGAAAAATTCTGGTGTGACTTTTATTAGGGACCAGATCGCAAACCCCAAAGTTTATTATGTAGCTCAATTAGAACCCAAGAGCTTTTTTTTTATTTTTGCATTAGTGGGAGGACAAAGTTCCTTACTCTAGATTGATGCTATTGACATACTAGGAAGCTTTTTATCAAACCAAACTTTTTTTAACAGTACAGTTCAACTATAATGAATGAATTAACTTAACTTTCACCAACTGGAACACATAAACATGAGAAGATACAGTTTTTAACTGCTAACCTACATCTAATAGTTCCAATTCAAGCAATATTCCTCTTATGGTCTCAAACCCCTCTTTAAAATCAGTTAGCAAACCCCACAGCTTATGTACTTGTAATTGTTAACGTTCCTAGAACCTTGAAATACCTTTGGAAAGAGAGATGGGGAAACAATTGTCTTCTGCCAGCCCCAAACAGAAGACCCCAGAGAGAGAGAGAGAGACGGAAAGACCCCTCTTGCTTCTTTCAGGCAGAAACTGACTGCCTTTTTCCTCTGCCAAATAGCACATGGCTGTCTCTGTCAATAAAACTAATCAAAATGCTCCTAATGTTCATGTTTTCTTTCAGTTAGCTGCAGGTTATCCCATGAGCACATTGTTATTATTGAAATTGTTATATTTAAACACTTCCAATAAGTGTGAATCCAATGGACAGTTTAGTTTTGGATTAAAAGGCTATTTAATAAAATGTGTAATTGTTTGGTTGTGTACCTTTTGCTCCAAGGGTAAACAACGTAAAGATGTTGCAATCAATTCTAACTGGGTGATTATTAACAGATCTGACTTAAACATCATAAAAGAAAAAATAAACATAATGATTGCTAAAAAGAAACCGTAACAACAGATTAGAGAAAAGTTACTTCTCTCAAGTTATATATGAGAATGTTTTACTCTCACTGGTTTCAAAGCTGTATATTGTGTATGCATATATTGTGTGCACAATAGAGTTTTTAAAAATTGGCAATATATTGATTAACTACTAACATTCAGTCAATTCTAGAACAATAAAGGTCAAATCACCATAGGCTTTGATGGGGAAAGCTGACTGGTGGTGATTTAACCTGAGGATTACCACACCTCAGATGAGGGGCAAGGCTGAGGACGTGGGCTTTCATGAATAACCTCACCCTATATGGGAATTTGAAGGAGGGCACAGCCTATTTTATTCTGTTATGTAATTGTGATAATCCACAGGATTTACATGGGGATCATTGATTGACCACCCTGCACGGCCTGTAGAAAATAAGCTCCGTGGTGACTGATGATTTTTTTTGACCAGGTGGCGCTTGTACAGAGCCCTTTATAAAGCAAGACCCTGAGTGCGTCCATTGTGCTTTGTCCCAGTTGGGACCTGTTTGTGTTCATTACAGGCTTGTGGTTCTACTTCACTTCATCTTGTGCAATAAAACACTGTTCCTTTACAGCTGACTTTTGAAGTTATTCTTGTGATCATATAGAATATCTCCAAAAATAGACTTTTGCTTCCATACGATTTCCATGCTTTGCAAACGGCTTAGTTATTTTGAGGAAGTAGTGTATAATATATTTATTTTAATTTTATGTTACATTCAGTTAAATTGATATCCTCAATTTTAGCTTTTCTGCTTACCTCAATGTAGTATTTGAACCTTATCTTTTCTATTCAATTACTATTTCATATGACTCAGTAACTCAGCCAGTAATTCCATTCTTTCCTCACACTTATAGCTTAACTAAATGTTTAAAAACAAGACTTGATGTAACCAATCATCACTGCTTGATTATGCTATCTCCCCTTTTGCTCTTTTTATGTTTGGCAGTGTCTCCTTCATGTAGGTCTTGTGATGATGGGTAGCATCCCTGCCCCTAAGACAGAAGCTCTAGGTTCAAGTCTCACTCCAAGACTTGCTAGCCATAGAAGGGATGTTCATAATGTAGCCAATCAAGTTAAGTATCAATCTGCAAATCCTTCCAACATATGACAATTGCAGGTGGTAAGAGAGAGAGAAAGATTCCAGATCAGTAATGGAAAGAAAATTGCCGCTTCAACTATCACAATTCATAGCTCCAGACAACAACATGTGTGGAATAGTACATGCTGCTATATCCATGTGGAGTCTTTGGGGAAAATGTTGGCTGAATGGCCAGTTTAAAGTCTATTTTGATAGTGTCACACGTGGGCTTATATTAATATTGCAATGAAGATAATGTGAAAATCCCCTAGTCGCCACATTCCAGCATCTGTTCAGGTACATTGAGGGAGAATTTAGCATGGCCAATGCACATAACCAGTGCGTCTTTCAGACTGTGGGAGGAAACTGGAGCACCCGGAGGAAACCCATGCACAGACATGGGGAAAATGTGCAGACTCGGTACAGATAGTGACCCAAGTCAGGAATCGAACTGAGACCCCTGGCGCTTTGAGGCAGCCATATTTACCACTGTGCCACCATGCAGCCCAGTGTGAATCAGATTGGTTCCAACAGCATGGGGTTTCAGACCCCGTTCCAGCTGGGGTGCATTTGGGACCTGCATCCTTGCCCTTCTCATGGTGAAGATTGCAGTACTGTGGGTCAAACCTGCCTTTCAGTGGAGATCTAAGGAATAAGTGTCTCGCAATATCACCACTTCAGGGATGTCTGAATGCATAATGATTGTGAGTCTCAGGATGCAAAGATTGTAATTCCAATATTGGGCAGCATTTTCTGACAATGCAGCATGCACTCAGTACTACCTATGATGTGTAGTCACTTCTGTAATGTAGGAAAATATAATCAATAAGTTGCACACAGTAAGATTCCACAACCAGCTTGAAATAAGTAACCTAGAAAATCAGAACCCAATGAATTATTGCGATTGAATAATCAAGAATATGGTTTGATTATAAATGATTATAGGAGTATTGGTGGTAACATAGTGGGAGGATTGCGAAACATAAAAATATAAGGAAATTACACCTGAACAGAATCTTTCACACCTTGTGGAAATTCCTAAAATGCCTCTTGGCCAACAAATTTATTTTCAAAATGTTACTGTTCTTTTTATAATAAAACACAATAGCCAGAAGCAAGGTTCAGAAACAATAACAAAATGAACAAGCAAATAACTTCTGTTGGAGGATGAATGCTGACCCCAACACCAAGATGACAATCTGCTCTTCTGCAACAAAAAGTTTCATAAAAACATTTTTGTCTATTTGAACATTGAAACAGGGCCTGAAATTATTATCTCATCTAATTGACGTAACTCTGACAATGCAGCACTCACTCAGTGGTACTTATGATGTGTAGTCACTTTTGTAATGTAGGAAAATGTTATCAGCAAGTTGCAGTCAACAAGGTTCCACAAACAGCATGAGATAGCTAAACTAGATGATCAGAACCCACTGAATTATTGTGATTGAATAACCAAGAATATGATTTTGTTATAAGTTATTGTGATAGTTTGGTGGTAACATTTGAATCACAGAAGGCACTTATCATCTCCAACAAGAAAGAATTTAACCATCGTCCCTTGACATTCAATGGCATTATCATCACTGAATTCTCCACTATCAACATCCTGAAGGTTACCATTGACCAGAAACTCAACTAAAGTAGCCACATAAATACATAAGAACATAAGAACATAAGAAATAGGAGCAGGAGTAGGCCATCTAGCCCTTCGAGTCTGCCCCGCCATTCAATAAGATCATGGCTGATCTGTCGTGGCTCAGTTCCACTTTCCCGCCCTCTCCCCATAACCCTTAATCCCCTCTCTTATCAAGAACCCATCAACCCGCTTCTTAAAAATATTTAGCGAGGCAGCCTCCACCACTTCAACGGGCAGAGAATTCCAGAGATTCACCACCCTTTGAGTGAAGAAGTTCCTCCTCAACTCCGTTCTAAACCGCCTCCCCTTTATCTTGAGGCTGTGCCCCCTAGTCCTACTGTCTTTTTTGAGCAGGAAGAGTCTCTCCACCTCTATCCTATCCATCCCATTCATCATCTTATACGTCTCAATGAGATCTCCCCTCATTCTTCTAAACTCTAACGAGTACAAGCCTAGTTTATTCAGCCTCTCCTCATAGCTCAACCCCCTCAACTCCGGTATCAGCCTAGTAAACCTCCTCTGCACTCCCTCCAAGGCCAAAATATTCTTGCGCAGGTGCGGCGCCCAAAACTGCACACAGTACTCCAGCTGCGGCCTCACCAATGCCCTATACAGCTGCAGCAAGACCTCCCTACTTTTATATTCAATCCCCCTCGCTATGAAGGCCAACATCCCATTCGCCTTCCTGACCATCTGCTGCACCTGCAAGCTGGGTTTTTGCGACTCATGCACAAGCTGTGATTATACGAGCAGGTCAGAGGCTAGAAATCCTGTGGTGAGTAACTCACTTCCTGACCTCCCAAAGCAGGGAGTGTAATGGAAAACTCTACATTTGCTTGGATGAATGCATCCCCAACAACATTCACAAAACTTGACGCCATCCACAACAAAGTAGCCCATTTGATTGGCACCTCTTCCACAGATATTCATTCCCTCCACCATTGACACACAATAGTAGCAGTGTGTACCATCTACAAGTTGCACCATAGGAACTCACCAAGGCTCCTTAAACAGCATCTTCTAAACCCCAAATAGTTAGTATCTGGCAAGAAAAGGCAGCAGATGCATGGGACCACCACCTGCTACTTCCCCTATATATATATTGCTGTTTCGTCACTGTCAGTGGGTCAAAATCCTGGAACTCTCTCCTTACTGTGGGTGTAACTACATTACTGGACCGCAGCAGTTCTAGAAGGCAGCGCAACACTACCTTCTCAAGGGCAACTAGGCAGGGGTATGAATGCTGGTTTAGCATACATCCCTTGAATGAATTATAAAAAGTTACATTTGAGGTTAAAATAATTTCATTCTGTCCATATTTTTGGGGAAAAGCATATGTCAGTGAATGTCTTTGATTAAATGACTTGTTTGTGTGGATCAGCATTTAAATTAAGCTTTACCTGCTTTTTAATGTTCTGGATCTAAATGATTATGATGTGGGAGCAGTGCAGAAAAAATATAAGGATGTGGAATAATGTGAATTGTAGTGTTGGCCAGAATTTTTAGAGAAAGGTTTCTCCAGCACTGAGATAGAGAAAGGATGTTTCTGAAGCCTGTATGCTGAGCCAAATCCAGACCATGGCACATGACCAGCTGTTCAGTGCTGGTCATTGGAGACTGAATGGTGGGAAAAAATGCTCTGAGCTCTGCAGTGTTGGCAAGAATTATGGATACATCATAGACAATAAGGGAGAAAAACATCCTTTATAATTCCACATTATGTTGTAAAAACATCTGTGGGAGGAAAGACGAAACAAATAAGCTAATCAAAAATACTTGCCACTCAAAAGTTATAATGAAAATAATTGGAGTCAGATTATTTTTCAGGGAATTACAGACTTTATGTCTTAAGCAAGCTCTTTTGGTCTCCTTACTTTAGAAAGGGTATATCGGCACTGGAGGGGATGCAGAGGAGATAAGCTAGGTTGATTCTGGAGTTGAGAGGGTTGGCTTATGAGGAGAGGATGAGTATACTGGGACTATACCCACTGGAATTCAGAAGAATGAGGGGAGATCTTATTGAAACATGTAAAATTATGAAGGGAATAGATAAAATAGAAGCAGGGAAGTTGTTTCCACTGGCAGATGAAAATAGAACTAGGGGGCATGGCCTCAAAATAAGGGGGAGCAGATTTAGGATTGAGTTAAGGAGGAACTTCTTCACACAAAAGGTTGTGAATCTGTGGCATTCCCTGCCCAGTGAAGCAGTTGAGGCTATCTCATTGAATATTTTTAAGGCAAGGATAGATAAATTTTTGTACAGTAAAGGAATTGAGTGTTATGGTGAGTGGGCAGGTAAGTGGAGCTGAGTCCACGAAAAGATCAGCCATGATCTCATTGAATGGCACAGCAGTCTCGAGGCCTACTCCTGCTCCTAGTTCTTAGGTTTTTATTTTCTTTAAGTAGAAGCTAAATTATATTCAAATCATAGATGTAATGGCTGTCTCTTGTAGTAACAGTAAAGCATTTTTACATTTTGAGTTAAAAGAATGGCACATTACACAAGTGAACTCGTTGCACTGGCAATGTGTTATCACTTTTAAGCTACAATAAATCTTTGGTATACATTTCTCATATTTACAATGACACTGTGAGGCCCACTAATAGTTTCATAAAATCAAGTTTGTTGTCTATGATTGAAACAAAAGCAAGAAGTGTGAGAAGTATAGATGTGTAGAGACAATTTAAGCTACAGAGCTACAAAAGGTAATGTTATCCTCTCTCTTGTTTAGAACTGCCAACATATAAAAAAATGCCCAAGTGTAATTCCTTGGTGATTATTTAATATATTTATTTTGCCTTGTGTCAAAGACATGTTAAATCTTTAAAGTTACTTTGGCTAGCATTTAAATAAAATGATTCAATGTTAGGTTCGTGCACTTTTTACAGGATATCAGAGCATTGCTGACAGCTGGCCACAGAATATACAAAGCTCTCACAAAAAGTTAAATGCCGGAACAGGACTTCTTTTGGAACAAGTGGGGAAAATGCCTGCAGATTGCCTTACATAATTTTCAGACAAGTTCCTCAAAGCCTTTTATATTTTTAGGGTTATCTCTGGTGACGTTACTTATTGTATGTTGACCAGAGGGCCTATTTGGGGAAGAGGTGGAAGCTGGGCCTGGATAATGTTAGGAAGGAGGGATGGAGTAGGCAAGCTGAGACAGTCCGGTGGAGCTCAAAGGGAAGGTTGAGATTCAAGCCCTGAGTACTCAAGCTGAAGCAGAGTGACATGAGTCAAAGTGGTTGGAGTACATGTGGCACAGTGGTTAACACTGCCACCTCACAACACCAGGGCCCCAGGTCCGATTCCTGGCTTGGGTCACTGCCTGTGCGGAGTTTGCATGTTCTCCCTGTGTCTATGTGAGTTTCCTCCAGGTTCCCCGGTTTCCTCCCACAGTCTGAAGGACATGCTGGTTATGTGCGTTAGCCATGCTAAATTCTCCCTCAGTGTACCTGAACAGGTGCCAGAGTGTGGTGGTGAGGGGATTTTCACAGTAACTTCATTGCAGTGTTAATGTAAGCCTTGTGACATTGATAAATAAACTTTAACTTTAAACTTTACTAGAAACACATAGAAACACATAAGCTAAGCACTCAGGACTAGTAAAGGGCATGCCTAGAAAAATATACATGTGTTAGGTAGGCCTACATTGATGACCAATTGGGAGCCAACGTTGCAAATGAATGAGACCTGGTAGAAGAATGTGTAAGCAAAAATTAAGCCTTTGGTTCCTGAGTTTTCCCAAGAAAAATGTGTGGAAGAATTTCAGCCAGGAGTTAGATAAACTTTGAGATAAGTTTAAAGATTTGGGTGGCACGGTGATTTAGCACTATTGCCTCATATCGTTTGTAAACCTCCACTCAATTCCAGCCTCAATGACTGTCTGTGTGGAGTCTGCACGTTCTCCCAGTGTCTGTGTGGGTTTCCTTTGGGTGCTCCGATTACCTTCCACAGTCCGAAGATGTTGAGTGGATTGGCCATCTATTTTGGCGGGGCAGTTGTTCAAGTTGTTAAGTATGTATTGGGGTAACTGTATAGACATGCAAATACTTTTCTTTTAGAACGATTTTTATGGGTGTCTCTGACATTCCCCAGTTCCTTATTGACAATCTCGGGTCACAGATCTGATTGCTTGGTTTCCTGTGGATTCCTGATTGATTCTTCATAAAGTGTTTCTTATCCCTCTGTTGGTTAAGAATTGGTAGCGTAGTTGGGGGTGGGGGGAGCAACATTTTCAGGTGGGCGGTTACTTTCGCTATTTCCAGGTTTGCCTCATTTATCGCCACAATGAAGTGAAGGTTAATGGTTGGATGCAGAAGTAGAAAACCACACGAAAGTTTCGTCCAGCTCGCCCTTCTCAACGTTTTTATAGCACCCAGAATCACCCAACACCGAATCTGCCTCGAAACCCGAATGAGGACGATAACCTTTTAGTGTTAAATGATGACTTTTATCCAGAAGGTCACCGTTCTGCCTGTTTTATTGCGACCAATGTTTGAACATGAAAGCGTCTGGCATTTCTTCACTTCCAGTGATCTCTGACTCTGACAGGCAGGATTTAATTCTGTTTTGGGTTAGAAAGGGGCGTTACTACTTGGTGATAAGAAGTTTACATCAGATACTGTAAAACTTCCTGTATTATTTTCTCTCCTTTGCTATTGGATGCAGGTGGCCACATAGCCGGAGGAGCGCTCATGCAAATATTTGCAGCTCCAGTGCTGATCTCTCGTCTTTTCACAGTGTGTTGACAGTGCGGGGTGGAGAGGCATCGAAGCAGGCGACAACTGATTTCTTCCTGCTTTTCTGCGAAAGTTTTTTAAAAAAACTTTTTCTGGTCTGCAGCAACTACATGAAGTTCCTCTGCGTGGGCTGATGTGAACCTTCCAACTCAAGAAGCAAGCGCGTCTGCTCCAGAGAGGCCAGAGCAATGTCTGAAATGTCAAGTTTTCTGCATGTTGGGGACATTGTCTCTCTGTACGCGGAAGGCACGGTGAATGGCTTCATTAGTACCTTAGGGTAAGACCTCTTCGACTCACATCTTTTGCACCCAGTTTTACTCCGGGAAACTTTCCAAATCTTCAGGCAAACTTTGGCAATCTAGTGCTAATTACATGTGTGCAATTAAATTCAACAGATAGTGGCTAAAAAAAACCCCTTCAGCTTAGTGACTGTACTGGGTCCTAAGTTCCGTCATGTTCCCCCATGAAAGTCAGTGCCAATTGTGAATTGAAAGTTAGTGATGATGACAGGTTGCTGTAGGGCGATTGTTTGGAGATTTCCAAATAGTATTACTTTCGATGCTGTGCACTTAAGGCCTAGGGTGTCACATTCCTGGACCTGATTTTCAGAATCGCTTTGAAACAGTGTAATCAAAAGTGTTTCTCTTGTGGCTGTTTGTTTTATAACTGCCTCGTGTAACTTTCTGAAGGTTCCTATCTTGTACAGCACTCTGGGTGTCCGAGGACACAGGAAGGCACAGTTAGAATTCCTGTTCTTTTATACCTGTTCTGTCCTGCATATTTTCTTGAGTTTTCCACGGTTTGCTCACCTGAGCTATGCATTGCTCCTCCCACGAAACACATGGCACATTTCGAATGGTGATGGTTTGTAGAGGGTGTACAGCAAACAAGTCCCAGCCTTTAGAATAATAAAAAAGTAAAAATTTATTCATTTGTCACAAGTAGGCTTACATTAACACTGCAATGAAGTTACTGTAGAGAGCCCTTAGTCGCCCCAGTGGTGGGCTGTGGGAGGAAACTGGAGCACTCGGATTGAAATGAGCACTTTCTGTCTCCAAGGAAAGGATTTTTTGTTGGTTTCTGGTGGGCAAGTGTCACATATTCATTTCACCACAATGACTCCCCACGCAAGAGGTTCGACATGATTCATGTTTTTAGTGGTTTGTAAATTTAAGTGCTGCTCCTTCAGATGCCATTTTCGCAACATTGGTGATCGTGGCTCTTCAGCTTTCACAGTCTTTGGTGTGGGCCGACATTTAAGTGTTCTCATATCATGTGCCTGTTCTGCTTCTTCGGCTGCCGGTGTATTTCCTCTGTCGTCTCCCTTTTGCTGTGCTACCTTCAATTTTGCCAGCCACTACCAGGGGTTCTGGTTTCACCCTCCTAAGTATGAACGGAAAGTTGTGACTTCAGTTGTGTTCATAGATAAAAGTGCTTGTCTACCCTCCTCCGTATGTCCTCATTAGTTGTGTGGGTGCTTTTTTACCGGCTTTATTAAAACAAAATCTTTCATCTGAATCCTATCTGACCAGCATTACAGTTTATTTATTGGTCAGCTGTAAGGCTTACATTAACACTGCAATCAAGTTATTGTGAAATTCCCCTAGTCGCCACAGTCCGGCGCCTGTTCCGGTCAATGCACCTAACCAGCGCGTCTTTCAGACTGTGGAAGGAAACCGGAGCACTTGGAGGAAACCTGTGCAGACACAGGGAGAATGTGCAAACTGCACACAGGCAGTGGCCCAAGCTGTGAATATGAACTTGGGGCCGTGAAGTAGCAGTGCTAACCAATGTGCTACTGTGCTGTCCTCCGCCTTTCCCCTCCTGTGCCCCTCCCCCTCCCCACCTGTCCCCCTCCACTTCTCCCCCTCCCCCTCTGCCTTCCCCCCTGCACCTCCGTCCTCCACTCCTTCCCCCTCTGTCCCTTCCCTTTCCCCCTCCATGTCTTCCCCTCTACCCCTTCCACTCCACCCCTCCCCTGCCCTTCCCCCCACCCTTCCCTTTTCCCCCCTCTCCCCTGCATTAGGTGCAGTGACAAGTCCAAGGAGCTTTCTTTTTCCAAAAAATGGTGGAAATTATAAGAAATTTGATCCACTATAATTCAAATATTTTGAGACTTTGGAGGTGTTCAGATGTCATAATTTTCTATTTATAGGCAAGCAATGGATAGTGGTGGGTTGATGCATACCGGAGATGAGGGGGTTGGACTATGAAGAGAGACTAATTGGACTGGGTCTGTATTCGTTGGCGTTTAGAAGGATGAGGGGGGATCTTACAGAGACATATAAGATAATGAAAGGGATGGATAGGGTAGAGGTAGAGGGATTTTTCCTGCTCAGAAAAGATAGCAGGACTAGAGGGCACAGCCTCAAGATAAGGGGGGGGGGCAGTTTAGATCGGAGTTGAGGAGGAACTTCTTCACTCAAAGGGTGGTGAATATCTGGAATTCTCTGCCCATTGAAGTGGTGGAGGCTACCTCGCTAAATATATTTAAGTCACGGGTAGATAGGTTTTTGACAGACAAGGGAATTAAGGGTTATGGGAAGAAAGCGGGAAAGTGGAACTGATCCACTTCAGATCAACCATGATCTTATTGAATGGCGGAGCAGGCTCGAAGGGCTAGATGGCCTAGTCCTGTCCTATTTCTTATGTTCTTATTGTGATTTGCTTGTAGCAATGCACAAAGGTTTTGATAGATACCAGGACTCTTAAAATAAATAAAGTCTTGCATGGATATAGTGTCCAATGATGTCCCACAGTGCTCTCAAAGTGTCTTCACTGAAGTAGGAATTGCTGGACCCCATTTGTGTACAGCAAGATCCCATGAAGTACACTGTGCTAATGACCAGATAATCCCTTTTCATATTTTAACAAGCTGTTTTAGTTTGAAATACAAGAATGATTACATATAAATTATATAATGGAGTCCTGGTCAAAAGAAGCTTGAGTCATATGACTCCACACAAGAAGTAATTAGCAAAAATGAGTGCACACTGAGTTAGAGGTAGTCTTTTATGCTGGAAATTGAGTAGAAGGCAGGAGACTAAGAATGAAGTTAAATGTGCACACTCTGATTGTCAGCATGTAACAAGTGTTTCCCGCAAGGAAATGTTTTGACACCTTAACTTTTCGCCATATTTATCGATGACTTGGATGAAAAAAACAGATTTGTTTATCCAAGTTTACTTGGAGAGTATGCTAAGTAAGGAGCATATGTGTACACTTTATTGTATTTGCTAGCTGATCTCCTGGGTTATTGTAAGCTAGAATGCTGGATGTTGTCTGATCTGCTGAGTACAGTTAACATTTTCTGTTTATTTTTCTGATTTCCAGCATATGCAGTATTTGTATTTGAGGCAGTCTAGAGCGTGGTTGACACATTAAGGCTTAGCTGTGTTTGACATGACCTGAATTTTGTAAAGCTGCAGGAGCCTCATGATGAAGTTATCTCAATCGACACATCCTGATGACCTTTCGGAGTATGTGCAGAAACAAGTAGCTGTAGCTTGACTGCCTGTCAACCCTGAACTCTACTCTTGACGAGAGGCTGGGTACCTGAGATTAGAAAATTAGCAGAAAATGACTATCATCTTAGTGAGTCACTGAAATATGGCACCTCACCAGCTACATTTAAAACAATAAATGTACCAGGAGTGCCTGTTGCTAAGCAGGGTGAACCAATGATTATTCTATAGTTTGTTGATTTGGTCATTGGCTTGATCTAAATGAACAAGCAGCTGGAAGTTTCAAACCAATAAATCATGTGAGTTTTAGTTGGTTATCTTTATAAGGACTCTGAGGCTTTTGAGCCTTGATTCTTGCAACCAAACCAGCCAGCATCCAATTTCTGTCCTTACATGAATGGTATCTTTGTAAGAATATAATGTGCATTTCATACCAGGCAAACAAAAAACATCTTCCATGAGTTACTGTGCCTGACAGTATAAGGGAGGAATTAATTGCAGTTAATATTGCAATTGGCCTCGAGTACCCTCTGTTCATTTATGTTAATTCAGCTTCCTGAACGTATAAAACCTTGGGCCGATTTGAATCTGTGCTTTTCAGAAAAGAGAAAAAAACACAGTTAAAAGGGAAATGAAAGCCCCACAATGTGGAATTAATGTTTCAATTGTCTACACTGACTCCATTTGTGTCATCATGTACCAAAAATGATCTGAGTCATTGGACATAAATACAGGGTTCAGTGAATTAGTTATAATTAAGTTCCAATGAAAAACAGAAACACATAAAGCATTTGTTGTAGAAAGTAAAAAACAAGTAAAGCTGCCTCATGTACATTTAAACAATTTTGAAGCAAAGGCAACTAAAGGAGCTTGATGTTCTGATGCAGTTTTTTTTTGGAATTACACTTGTATTTTTATAGCATGAAGTATTTCTAAGGCAGGTTCATCAGAATTATCTCTACTAGTAAAATCTGTAATCTTAACCAATAAACCTATCACTGTCAAATTCACTGATCTAGAATTAGACAAATCAATAGTTGCATTATTTCCCTGCTTCCTTGGAAAAGCAGCCAGCATAATCAGAGACTGCACACCCCCTGGATATACATTCTTCCACCTTGTTCTGCTGGGAAAAAGATGCAAAAGTCTGAGATCACATACCAACCGACTCAAGAATAGCTCTTCCCTACTGCCATCAGACTTTTGAATGGACCTACCTTATATTAAGTTGATCTTTCTCTATATCCTAGCTAGAATTGTAACATTGCATTGTGTTCTGCACCCTCTCCTTTCCTTCTCCTCTGTGAACGGTAGGCTTTGTCTGTGTAGATTGGAAGAAACAATACTTTTCATCGTATACCAATACATGTGACAATAATAAATCAAATCAAAAATTAAAAGTTCCAATTTTTTACCAGTTTAGCAAGTTGCAGGATGTGTAAGGTTGTCAGCAATTCTGGGCAATATTGAATTACAAGTGGATATTAAGGATTTGAATAAAATATCTCTCCATTTACAAATGTTATAGGCTTTCAATATTACAAATAGTGGAAAATGTAAAATAATGTTGTTTCTATTGATGGCATAGCTGTTAAATTTATGATACTGAGCCATACACATTAGATGCAGCTCTCTTTCACCTCTGCTCGGCACTAGACTGGTTGGTATCTGCAAGAGCAGCAACATTACTATAGTCACTATCAATGTCTTTGGACCAAGGAGCTAAGAGGCAAATGAATTGGAGGGCAGCAGAACTGGGAAAGGAGGGGAAGGCAAGGGGAGAGAAGGAAGTTGGGAGGGAGAAAGTAGGGAAGGAAAGAAGGGGAAGAAGAGAAAGGGCGGAGAAGAGAGAAAGGAGGGAGGGAGGAGAATGGAGTAGAGAAGGATGAAGGGAGGGAAATCTTAAGGTTTTCACTTTGAACAGTTTCTCATTGATTCAAGCTGGGAGGTGCACATCTTGACATTGGGTAAGGACTAAATTGGGCACATGAAGGGCTGAGTTTTTCCAGCTAATTGACAATGGGTTATGAGGCAGGAAAGGTGGCAGGAAGGCATGGGGTGGGCAAATCAGGCAGGTGCCTGATTGAGCCACTTAAGTGGTCAATTAAAACCCACTTCTGGTCTTGGGGGACATTTTACGTGCATCGGGAAGGTGCGGAGACTGCTAGCCAGGGCCAATGCAAGGGCATTAGGTGCCTGAGGTGAACCTTAAACTTTGGAAAAGGAGAATATTACAATACTTATTGTACATTGTCATTGTTCTACACTTTTCACGGGATAGGTACTGAAATAAATGCACATTATAATGTGTACTATGGTTCATAGAATGTAATTCTGCATGTGCCTGCAATATTTACTAAATACTTTTATGTATAATTTATCCAATCAATAATCATGAAAAAGTGAGGTGGATTAAATTATATTCTTTGATATTATTTACTGGTTCACAGTTTTAGGATAGTCACTTAGATGTGCAAATTCGTAATGCTGCCACAAAAACATAGCGAGGAATACATTATGCAATTTTGGGAAAGACTACAATGTAAATACATGGGAATCTATTAGCACATCAGTATATGTGGATGTATATCAGTCAAATCCTTTCATTCTCACTGCTAAAGCCCGTTTATTTACTTGTGTGGTTTCATGAATAGTTCATTCAGTGTCTTGCCATTGCTCCCAAATTCTACTGCTCTAGATGACCATCTAGTTTGCCCAGTTGTACCAGCCTCACAGCCATCTAAACTTTGTCGGTTGCTGGTGCCATTTCAAGTTGCAGACTTAGCCACCATTCACAAAATTTAGCGTAAGTAACCTGCTGATGCTCAGTGTTCGGGTTCGCACACGAGGGACTGTTCACTCTATGCCATGATGTGGCGTAGTCACTTCACACTATCTTCAAAATAAGCAAAGTGATGGAAAACAAGGATTTAGAAAAAAACATAAATATTTGAGTTTCAATTCCCTTGTTAATTGTATATAAATTCTGATATAAACTATTAATGGGTGGCACAGTGGCATAGTACTTAATGCTGCTGCCTCACAGCGCTAGGGACCCGGATTCAATTCCGGCCTTGGGTGACTGTGTGGCGTTTGCATGTTCTTCTTGTGTCTGCGTGGGTTTCCTCCCACAGTCCAAAGATGTGCAGGTTAGGTTGATTGACCATATACTGTCCCTTACTTTCATGGAGATTAGCAGGATAAATACGGGGAGTTAAGAGGCCAAGGCCTGGGTGGAACTGTTGTCAGTGTAAGCTTGATGGGCTGAATGGTCTCCGTCTACACTGTAGGAACTCTATGATTCTAAATGCACTCCTTCTGTTGCTGAAGTATTTATATAGGAGATGAAAATAGTTGATGGGTGGGATTTCCCGGCTGCGCTCGCCCCAAAACCGGAAAATTCCACCTGAGATCAGTGGATTTTTGCATGATCTGCCAACTGTGATTCCTGAGGCGGACGGGATGGGAAAACTCCCCCCGATGACTTTGTGTAATTTAGATGACAACAGAATATGAGGTAAATTTAGGCAATAGATTTTGCAGCATTCCTTGTGTGCTTTTAGCATTGTTAAACATTTTTTTAAGCTGTTCCAAACTGTGCAAGTTTAAATTACCTGTGACATCACAAACTACCTTGACCATTGCATGTGAAAGCTGTGCTTTTCCGAGCGCAACCTTTGGTAAAGCAAGATGAATGAATGAGCAAATTAGAATTTAGGAGGAATAACATGTAAAGCAAGAGATTACTGGAACTTTTCAAAAGGGACATGAGTAAAATTTTTAAAACATCTGAAATCCACAATTATTTCCCACCTACAATTGTGAGATTTTTTGGAATTGCTTCAGTTCATTCATTTTACCTGCGTTCTAAAATGCATAGAAATGTGGCCAATAGTCGTATAATTCATTTGCTATGTCAGACATATTTGTGGCTATGTAGAAAATGTTCATGTTATAATTTGATTTTGATCCCTCTGGCATGTTTCCTTTGCTTTGATGTGCTTTTAAAGAATTGCTATAAAATCCTGTAAATTATATACTTTGAACTGAATTGACACAAGTTCCCTTCACCACCTAGATTCAGCATGGAAAGTTTGGAGATTAGCTCGTGAAGCAACAATCATGACCAATTTTTCTTTTTTGATTTACTTTTAACAGAGATTGGTGCTTAAAGTTTATTCATTAGTGTAACAAGTAGGCTTACATTAACATTGCAATGAAGTTACTGTGAACAGAGGGTGACAGTAACCAATCAAGTAACTGGGAATATAGAATATGTCTGCATGAATATTAAAGAGCCAATGTTGGGCTGGAAGCTGGAGTGCTTACTTTCTTAGAGACTGAGGAACAGAACATAAACATTGAGAGGAAGTAACGTTATTTCAGACCATGAGCTCACAGCTAGACGGACAGAAACATAAAGTTAGCTTTGCCACAGGCAAGTCTTTTAAGAGGAGTAGTTCTGGTCAACCAAATAATGGATAAATATTGTAGATACGCATCAAGGTTTAGTGAAACTTCATTGAATCCCTACAGTGCAGAAGGAGGCCATTTGGCCCATTGAGTCTTCACTAACTCTCTGACAGAGCATCTCACCCAGACACTAGCCCTGTAACCCCTGTATTTACCCCACTAATCCCCCTAGCCCATACATCTTGGGCAATTTAGCATGGCCAATCAACCTAACCCGCACACCTTTGGATTGTGGGAGGAAACTGGAGCACTTGGAGGAAACCCACGCAGACATAGGGAGAACATGCAAACTCCACACAGACAGTCACCCGAGGCTGGAATTGAACCTGGGTCCCTGGCGCTGTGAGGCAGCAGCTAACCACTGCCACCGTGCTGCCCATAAACTAGTTAATGTTGTTTAAGAACAGGACTGATAGATACAAAGAGAATTACAGAAAAAAAGCTCCTGAGGTGCTGAGATAATTAACTTTCATTCCAGGGAAAGCAAAACTGAAACCAAAACAATTAATAACTCATTGGTAAATCCTTTTTAACCAACTCAAGTTTGTCCTATTAATATTCTGGTTACCCCAAGTAGAGACTTCCAATGGTGCCTTATGAAGTCTGCATGTTTTAGTTCTTTTGGCTGGTTACCTCAGAAATGTATTTCTTTTATTACCTGTTTTAAACTTAAATCTAATTAGGATGTAAGATTGGAGCCATTCTGGAGTTCTTACTCAATTTATCTTTTGGGGTGAAGGGGGACATGGGGGCAACAGTTTGTGGGGATGGGGACGGGGGAGTGGGAAGAAAATGCTTTAAATAACGTAAATAAAGCAAATAACTTTTCCTCAGGAGCTACCTGTTGGACTTTTCTCATGCTTCATTTTCAGAAATGAAGACTGATGTGTGGAATTCATTTGATTTGATTTGATTTATTATTGTCGCATACAGTGAAGAGTATTGGTTCTTGTGCACTATCCAGACAAAGCATACCGTTCATAGATAAGGAACGGAGAGAATGCAGAATGTAGTATTACAGTCATAGCTAGGGTGTAGAGAAAGATCAATTTACTGTGAGGTAGGTCCATTCAAAAGTCTGATGGCAGCTGGGAAGAAGCTGTTCTTGAGTCGGTTGGTACGTGATCTCAGACTTTTGTATCTTTTTCCCGATGAAACAAGTTGGAGAGGAGTATGTCCGAGGTGCATGGGATCCTTAATTATGCTGGCTGCTTTTCCGAGGCAGTGGGAAGTGTAGACAGTGTCAATGGATGGGAAGCTGGTTTGAGTGATGGACTGGGCTTTGTTCATGGCCCTTTTGTAGTTTCTTGTGGTCTTGGATAGAATAGAAACCATATCAAGCTGTGATACAACCAAAAGGAATGATTTCTATCGTGCATTCAGGTAAAACTTCTTTCATCTTCTAGCCATGAGCAATGTTTCTTTAGTATTAAAGTACCTACCCACTTTAAACTTCCATTAACCAGAAAAATGGCAGGCATTTCAAGCTCCTTTTCTTTTGACTTCATAACTATACTTGGTTTACTAATTATGACAAAGACTTTCTGTTCCTTTCCTGCATCTTTGTCTAATCTGTCCAGTTTATACCTCTATTCGTCACCTTGAACAAACAAAGACATTGCCTCATAAATTTGTTGCAGTTTCCTCTTTGGAGGAGCTTAAATTATTGGTTTGACATTAAAGCTTTAATGTCACTACTCTAGATCAGCAGGATGAGTAATGCAGTAGCTGAAAATAGTTTGGAGTGTGACTGAAATCACCAGTAACAAAAATATATCTTTATAAGGGAAAATCAATCTATTCCTCAGTGTTTCTGAAATGAATGTAATAACTTGGGCGCTGTTATATATATAGGATCTGTAAAGAGATGCATTGGAACCGGAAGAAAGTATTGTGGAAATGCATCTAAGCAATTCATTGGCATACTTCAACAACCTATCATCCTCTGAAATATATCTTTAATCCAGCTCTTTATTCAACTGATTGAAAAGCTCACAGTTCAAAGGATGTAGGACTTGGATTCATTGCAAAGAACCTTAGAAAAAACACCAGGGTTTGATTCAGAAGCAGATAATTTTGAAATGATAATTGAAAGGCTCAGGAGTGAGGTATGTTAAATTTAAGCAAATGTACAAATATCCAAATTGAAAATTACCTGAGGCTTAGTGTTTTCGAATTCATTCGGAATTGTTCATGAGATTCTATTTCAAGGTGATGGGCTATAAATAAATGGAAGAGCTCAGCAATGATAATGTATTCCAGGAAGTCTTTTGCAGTTAGAACAGAGCTCAATAATGTACCATTATGGATGGAGATGGAATCTTTGTGATTTTATACATATGCCTACATCAAATTAGATGAAAACCATGTTCCTGAAATAATGTGATGCACATTATACAAATATGTTCTTGGGAAATTAAGAATAAATGAGTGACTGCCTCTGGCAAAATAGTGGACCATTGAATTTTGCATGATTTGTTAAACATTTGTACAATAGCATGTACTGCCTGATTCCCCAGGATGATAATACTTAAGTTTGCTGACTTCAGAGTTCTTTAAAAATGTTTACTTGCTTGACTTCTGTTTAACTGAATAGTCCGCCAGCTAAGTGAAGATTTAGAAAGCATTTGTTAATTTGAATAGCTCCTTATATTTGGGTTTTGTAACCCTAATATCCCACTGCCTTGTTACCTACGAAAAATTAACAGTTACTCTTTTAATATTTGGCAGTAATGTTTGCTCACCAACACTTAACCTTAATTCATTTCTCATTGCCAGTTGATCCAAGTACAAACTCAACAATATTTTTGTGCAGTACTATGCTTCTCCAGACTTTGAAAGATTTTTGAGTGGAGTTGGGGGTCATATGTGACAAATCTTTCAGTAATAGTTAAGTCCTTTGTGCTCTACCACCATCACCTTTACCACCTCCCCCCCCACCCCCCAACATATAATGTAAAAGTAATAAGTATAGACATAGGATTACAACCATACTTAACTATAGTTCTGCAATGTCTGTTTTATATATCTTAAGTGTAAAATGACTCCCTTAATATACATTGCACTAATCATACATTCAAACTGCCGAGTTCATAAGACTTTGGAATATGAAGGCAGCTCTCTCATGAGGCGACTGTATTTTTCTGTTCATTTACTGTCATGTTACTTTTTGCAGTGCATTAATAAAAAATATTCATCGCAATGATAACATGGTTTTTCTATGGATAGTTGTCTTAGACTTTTTTGGAGGTTAGCACAGGGGGCCCTGGGGAGTGTGACAATGTTTGAAGGGCGTACCCAGGCTGACAAGTGTCCTAACTGTAGACACCATGCACTGTGTAAGTGCATGGGGCAGGATTTTCCTTAACAGCTGGGAACCCCAGTTCAAATGTGGGTCCTGACTTCACACTGTGCAGGGAGCAAGAACCAGGCTGTGGGTTTTGCCCTCTGGCTAATTCATGGCCAGAGGGGCACACGGCAAGTTCACAAAGCTGGGGAGCCAATAGGAGGCCTCCCAGCTCCGAAGCAGCTGCAGTGTGCCATTGCATGCAATGGAAAGAGGGGCACTTCCATCCTGAGGCCCTCCCTCAGCACTTTTACAAAAGATTTGAATGAACGCTATTAGCACAGTTGCTGGGCAACTGTTGTAGAGAGGAAATCCCACCCCACCCACCCAACATATCGACCTGTGCCTGCAGCTGTGACCAGAAGATGAGAGGCAGCTGGGGCTGAGGGGGGGCTTTGGAGTCACCCTGGAATATTGGCACTCTTCAGTCTGCCACCAGGAGGCCACTTCCAGGCAGCTGCTGTGCTGCCGATGCCACGTGGAGCCTACAGATTGAAAAATTTAAATTGACCTTTGATCGGTGACCTTAATTGGCCTTTTTACTGACCTTACCTAGTGGCCTGCCCCTTCCTAAAACTGGCTCAGGGACAGGATGACACGGGTAGAGCAGTCTGCTGGCTGACAGTGCAAAAGTATGCCTCCGCCTTCTCCATTATCAAAACTGGGTGAAAATCTTGCCTATTGTGCCAAGGCTGTCTGCTGAAGTTAATGGCTTTACATCACAAATAAAAGTTCTGAAAATCTGTGTGTTAGCACAACTATTCCTATAGCTGGGGAGGTAAAATCATTAATTATCTGAGTCAAGGCCCTGGGTGTGATCCTGAGCCTGGGCTGATGTTAGCTGACATCGCTTGGAGCAATCAGTGGGGAATGTTTTGGACTGGGAAATGACGTGTTGTGATTGCAATCCTCTGACTCTTCTATAAAAGCTTTCATGTAGTTGTTTGGGTGAGAACAGGATTAGGCTTTGCTGTGATGTGGTGCTCCACCCTATCTGAGTAGCCTCTGGACACTCGTAGTCTAGACTTACAGGAGAATTGTCGTCTCCCTTGTGAGATACTGGATATTGGCTGTACTTCAGTAGTAGTTTTGATCTGTAGCAAAGGAAGAAAAGAAAATATTTTAAAAAGTAGTTGCATAAAACCAGCCTTTTAAAATGTTCGATTTTCTTCACTTACACCCAGTTTTTGCTTTTTAAATTTGTAATATTAAAAAGTACAGTTATAACCAACCTGGAGCTGCCTGCATTTCACTTGATGTGGACATGCCGGCATTGGACTGGGGTAAACACAGTAAAAAGTCTGACAACACCAGGTTTAAGTCCAAACGGTTTATTTGATAGTAAACTCGCAAGCTTTCGGGGTTAGTCCCTTCATCAGGTGAATGGAGAGTTCTGGCCTCAGACAGAGCATATAAAGCACAGACAGTTTACAGATTACTGATTAGAATGCGAATCTTTACACCTAACCTGTCGCACTATCTGTAACCCCCGTGACTTGCTTGGGTTTGCAAAACCTCACTTACTGTACTGTCTGGAGACAATACACATCTCTTTAACCTGTGATCAGTGCTCCTTCCACTCACATTGTCGGCCACTTTAGGACTTGAACAGCAGGTTAGGTGTAAAGATTTGCATTGTAATCAGTAATCTGTAAACTGTCTGTGCTTTATATGCTCTGTCTGAGGCCAGAACTCTCCATTCACCTGACGAAGAGGGAAACCTCGAAAGCTAGTGAGTTTACTATCAAATAAATTGGTTGGACTTAAACCGGGTGTTGTCAGACTTTTTACTACATTTCACTTGCCCAGTCAAATACAACCCAGTATCTACTTGCTGCAGAAACTCCTTGATGTGTTGATGCGTATGTAGCTGCCCTGATGATTATGGACTGCAATTAATTTAACTCACCATAATGTATCTTCCCCAATACATTGTTTAACTGGGCCTCTGAAGCTGTGTACAGTTTGACAAGGGAAAGAGGTGGGAAACAATGTTTTTAGTCCTGATTGTTACGAAACGTATTGGAAAAGGCTGATTGTGAGTGTTAGAGGTCTGATTATGAGGAAAGAGTAGAGATGAATGAACAAATACTCTTACAAAAGTATAAAACATTGTTAAGAGTATAGAAAACATGACTCAGAATATTAACTTTAAATCAAGTGTAATGAATAGAACAAAGACAGTCAAGCACAGGGTTTAGATTGGAGAAGAAGGGTGGCATGATGGCACAGTGGTTGACACTGCTGCCTCAGAGTGTCAGGGACCCGGGTTCAATTCCAGCCTGCGGCAACTGTCTGTTTGGACGTTCTCCCTGCGTCTGCATGGGTTTCCTTTGGATGCTCTGGTTTTGTCCCATAGCTCAAAGATGTGCAGGTTAGGTGGATTGGCAATGCTCAATTGTCCCTTAGTGTCCCGAGATGTGTAGGTTAGATGGATTAGCCAAAATGCCTGGGTAAGGTACTTTAGTAAGAGTTGTTGCAGACTCAGTGGGCTGAATGGCCTCCTTCTACACTGTAGAGTTCCTATGAAGGTTGCTTTTACAAAAGTTAGCAGTTCGTTCTTCCTTGAATTTAGTGATCAACATGTGCCAGATAAAGTAGTGGAGGCAAAAACCCTGGAATCAACGAGACTAATGGATGTTCTAGTGGGGAATAATCTGCCTGAGTATGGCCTCCACCCTTGGTCTCCAGGTCCAAGACTTGAGTGATCTGGTACAGGTGTTTGGTACCCATCACTAATTATGGATGGACCACCTCAGATATCATTGGCCTTGCTCTCTTTTGCCCACACTGCACACCGCTCAGGATTATCCTGGAAGGCAAAGATGGCTCCCAACTGTTTTGCTTCACTGGTTCCTTAAACATCTCTCTCTTCTGCTTCCACCACCCTCATTTGTACCAAAAGGGTTGAAGAGCCTCTGGACCTCTTTGTCATGAAAATTGAAACAGCCTATTCAGCCTGACCACTGCCTTCCTGTTGCCTCCCCTCGTGCACCAAGTGAAAGAGCTGCCGACTCTCACACTGAACCTGTATCTTCCTCGAGTTTCTCACCAGTCTTTATGCCTTCCCACAGTTCATCTTACCCATCAAACCCACTGCCTATTCTACTGACCCCAGTTCCCACTAAAACTTTTGCCACCTGACTTCCCCATGCTAGCTGACAGTGGCCCGTTCCACAAACTCCAGTCCCATATAACAACTATATTCCTTTCACTTAGTAATCATTCATGTCAAAAAAGATTGTATGAAACCTTACATGATCTGATCTGAACCTCAAAGACCAATTCCAGCCGTCAGAAAGACCTCATATTTCTGCTTACCTAATGACCTTTGCCCTTTCTTTTGTCCTTCCATTGCTGCATTCCTTACTTGTACTTTTTTTGAAATCTGGAAGGATGGTACAGTGGCACATTGATTAGCACTTCTGCCTCGCAGCACCAGAGACTCGGGGTAAATTCTGGCCTTGAGTGACTGTCTGAGTGGAGTTTTCACATTCTCCCTATGTCTGTGTGGGTTTCCTCCAGGTGCTCTGGTTTCCTCCCACAGTCCAAAAATATGCAGGTTAGGTGGATATTAAATTGCCCCTTTGTGTAACAAGATGTGTAGATTAAATGAATTAGCTATGGGAAATGTGTGGGGTTACAGGGATAGGGCAGTGGGTGGACCTGGGTAAGGTACTGTCAGAGAATTGATGCAGACTTGTTGGGCTGAATGGCCTCCTTACACTGCAGGGATTCTATGAACTTGATAACCTGATGTTTTCCTCATCCATACTCCACGCTGAATAGAGAGCGCAAAATGTGACTCTTCACTCTTCCTGCCCCTCAATATTCAGATTACACTCTCCTGGTCTTTCTGATCCCTTCAGGGTCTTGCTGCAGCTTACTGCTGCAGAGAACTCCAGCTGTACATCCTGACCTCCACCCTTCAGTCATTCAATCTGTGGCTTAGTGTGTTGAATCACACTTTCAGAAAACTCCTTCCAGTATTACCTGTGTCTCTGAGTCACAGGGATCAGCTTCAAGTTCTGCCCCAGGGCTTGAGTACAATAATGAAGGCTGACACTCCCGTGCAGTACCGTGGGAATACTGCATTGTCAGTGGTGTTGACTTTTGGATGAGACATTGGGCGAGATTTTACAGCCTCGCTCATCCCAAAACAATAAAATCCCGCCTGAGGTCAACAGACCTTTCCCTGCTCTGCCACTCACCTGCTCTGATGCCTGTTTTGGGTGGGCCAGTAAAATTCCAGCCTATTATCTGAGTCTCTGTCTGCTTGCTTGGGTGAATGTAAATGATCCTGTGCCAGTAACAAGGGAGCTATCCTCAGTGATCTGGCCAATGTGCAATCCACACCACAGAGAACTCCTGTTGGAGGAATGTGCAGAGTGCATTTTGGCTGTCATGTTTCCTGCATTACAACACTGGCTATACTTCAAAACAAATACGTTACTGGTTGTAAAGTACTTTGAGATGCTCAGTAGTGGCAAAAAGCACTCGATAAATGCAAACCTTTCTTTTAAACCCCTCTGCCTCCAATTCTCTTTTAAGATTCCTCAAAACTTTTCCTTTTGACCAAACCTCCTCACCTTTCTCATGATCATCTTCTTTCCTTTAGAGTACCTCTTCTTCATTGATATTTATGAAGTGCTCTATTTTTTTTGCATGGAAGAACTTCACAAGTACAACTTTGATGCCAGGCTGCTTGTCACACAGATTTTTTAGTGGATTTAGCACTGATACTTCATAGACATAAACAATGGTAATTACTGCTTTACAATTAGGGGAGGCAGTGGCGTAGGGAGGTAGTGGCGTAGTGATATTGTTGCTGGATTAGTAATCCAGAGGCCCATGGTAATGCTCGGAGGACCTGGGTTCAAATCTCACCACGGCAGATGATGACATTTGAATTCAATAAAAATCTGGAATTAAAAGTCTAATGATGGCCACAAAACCATTGTTGACTGTCATGAAAACCCAACTGATTCCCTAGTGCCCTTTAGGGAAGGAAATCTGATGTGGTCTACATGTGACTCCAGATCCACAGCAGTGTGGTTGACTCTTAACTGTTCTCATGGTTGGACAATAAATGCTGACACAGCCAGCGATGCCCACATCCCATGAACAAATAAAAGAAAAGGTTGATATGACTGAAAATGAATCTTATTGAACCAAAATCCTAAATAGTTTGACCCCAGGATAGTTTTCCCCGAGTAGAGGGGGCTTGCCATTGGTTGCTGGTGGAATCTTCCAGCCCCACTGAAGTCAATGGTGATTTACATTCCTCATCTGCACCGCTGTTGGGAAAATGCAGCAGGGATCAGCTTTGGTCAGACTGGAAGAACTTGTCGGTGGGAAGGTGCTGGAGAATTTCACCCAGAGTTTGAGAGAAGGCAATTTCTCTTTGCTTATGACCAGCTTGGTTTTTTCTCGATTTGCAATTGGAATTCTTGATTCAAGAAAGGGATTAATTGAAAGCTAGATAAATCCATTATACCCTCCTAGGAGGCTGCATACAAATCCCATATAACACACTCTTTTACTATTCGGGACTTGTAAGTTAAGAATCCATTAACTACCGTGGAAAACTGTCAATGATCAAACATCAATGTATCTCACAGTCTTTTGTGAAGGAGAACGGTGAAGAATTTGAGACTACAGCGGATCGAGTATATCCACATTTTATGCCTAAAGGCCTTGTGGTCTTATCCTCTAATTAACATTTCTATGGTTTGTTGGTTATTGTCGTGATTGTTTGGTTATTGCTCTCTCGATTGTTAAATACACAATAAATAATTGTGACCTAACCCACACCAAGAACTGCAGACTCATACTGCAGTGCTCATTGCCCTACATTAGCTTGTGGTTCACCAACAGATTATAATGTTTTACATGACGAACGTACGAATTGGGAGGAGGAGTAGGTCACACGGCCCCTCGAGCCTGCTCCACCATTCAATAAGATCATGGCTGATCTGCTTGTAACCTGAACTCCATATTCCCACCTGATAACCTTTCATCCACATGTTAATCAAGGGTATATCTAGCTCTGCCTTAATAATATTAAAAGCCTCTGCTTCCACTGCCCTTTGAGGAAGAGAGTCCCAGAGACTCATAATCCTCTGAGAGAAAATAATTTTCCTCACCTTGGTCTTAAATGAGCAACCCCCTATTTTTAAACAGTGACCCATTGTGCTAGATTCTCTGACAAGAGAAATCATCCTCTCCATATCCATCCTGTCAAGATCCTTAGGGTGATCAAGTCACCTCTTGCTCTTCTAAATTCTAATGGGTATAAACCTAACCTTTCCAACTTTTCCCCACAAGACAACCCACCTATTCCTGGTAATAGTCAAATGAACCTTCAGTGAACTATTTTTAAAGCATTTATATCTTTCCTTAGATAAGGAGACCAGTACTGTACACAATACTCCAGATATGATCTCGCTAATATTCTAGACAAATGAAGCGCTACTTTGGCCATCAGTTCCCTTCAGGAAAAACAATAATATTCTATTAGCTTTCCTAATGATTTGCTGTACCTGCATACTGGCCAAAAGATCCATTTATGCCAACTCTGTTTCCTGTTAGTTAACTAATCTTCAATCCATGCTAATATGTTATTCTCCACATTACGAACCTTTATTTTCTGCAATATCCTTTCAATGTGGCACTTCATCAAATGCTTTCTGGAAATCTAAGCATAGTACATCCATTGCTTCCCCTTTATCCACAGCACAAATAACTCCAATAAATTGGTTGATGTCTGCAAAAGAACTTAAGTAGGTTCAGTTAATAGGCAAAAATTTGGCAGCTGGAGTACAATGTGAAAAATTGTGAACTTGTCCACTCTGGCAAGAAGAATAGAAAGTGATGTACTATTCAAATTGAGGGAGATTGCAGAGCTCTTGGGTACAGAGGGATCTGGGTGTGCTGGTACATGAATCATAAGAAGTTAGTATGCAGGTACAGCAAATTATGAGGATGACAAATGGAATGTTACCATTTATTGTAAGAGAATGGAAAATGAAAACAGAGAGGTTTGGCTTCAATTACACAGGGTATTAATGAGACTAAGGACTGAATTTTCCCAAAAAGATTCAAAGGCCTTGATTTTACCAGCATGACTGCCCTGAAATCGGGGTGGGTGAGACTTGTAGAATGGCATTCCCCATTGGCCTCAGGCGCGACCTTACTAGCCTTGGGCAGCTATGCTGGTAAAACCAGGGCCAAAGTAACATAGCAGCGAGAAACCAGGAGTCCTCCATGCCGGTCTTTTACATGCATTCTGGATCACAATCTTTCGACACGCAGTCACTTTTTTGGACAGCTGGGATCTTGGCGCAAATACAGAGGGCACAGAGCCTAACATGCTGATGGAACCGGCGTCAGAGTGCCACTTTGCTGGGACGCCCCAATCTTCTGCCGGTGAAATGGGAGACCTTCTCCCACCCTCTAGGGTCACCTGACTCCTCCCCAAACTCCTTCCCCCCCCACCCTCCCTCAACCTCTTCATGATGGGCATGTTCTCCCTCCGCAGTGACAGGAATCAACGGCATCAGGGTCCTCCTGATGGGTCCTCTGGTGGACTCCTGACATGCCCCCCCCCCTCCCCCCCCATCAAATGGACCCCACTATGCGGCATTGTCCCCATGACCCTCTTTGTGACTCACCCCTACACGACCCCCTCTTGCATAGACCCCCATGGATAGGAACCTATCATAGCCCTCCATGGATAGGCATCGTCATAGCCCCTTCATGGATAAGCACCATCAAAGCCTAACAATTTGCATAACAATTTGATAGAAAATTAGAGGTCACAATGAGGCCACTTCCTTAGCTTTGATCTAATTCAACAGTGGAGCAGGCTTGAAGGCTTGGTTGGTCTACTTCTGCTCCGAATTTAGATGTTTGCATGCTCGTATGTATAAAATTAGCATGTTTGCATTTTGTATGCATGACCTGTGGATAAAGCATTTATACCATAGAGTATAGGAAACGACTCAAAGCTAAATATAGTGTTGACAGTGTATATCTGCCCTCATCAACAACTTCCTCAGTGATTATGCTTACTTGCATAATAATTTCGATACGTGTCATGAGGTCTGGTGTAGATATTTAACTTGTATCTGTGGATCTTCTTTATTCACACAGACGGCTATTTTTTAAAAAATTATCGGAAAAGTCTCATGCTATTTTGCTGTCATGCTGAATGAGAAGGCAAGCGCTTGTAGAACACGAGCTAATTCTTAATGATTGTCAAGAATGACAACAATATTCAACATAAGATAGAGGTGGAGAGACTCTTCCCGCTCAGAAAGGATAGTAGGACTAGGGGGCACAGCCTCAAGATAAAGGGGGGGCGGTTTAGAACGGAGTTGAGGAGGAACTTCTTCACTCAAAGGGTGGTGAATCTCTGGAATTCTCTGCCCGTTGAAGTGGTGGAGGCTACCTCGCTAAATATTTTTAAGACGCGGGTTGATGGGTTTTTGATAAGAGAGGGGATTAAGGGTTATGGGGAGAGGGCGGGAAAGTGGAACTGAGCCACGACAGATCAGCCATGATCTTATTGAATGGCGGGGCAGGCTCGAAGGGCTAGATGGCCTACTCCTGCTCCTATTTCTTATGTTCAAATGTTCTTATAACTTGGGTAAACTGTGAGCTGCCTTGATGTGTTTATTTCTCAAGAATTCAACCAGTGTAATCTTCCTATGTCAGATCACAGTGGCACTGCTGCCTCACAGTGTCAGGGATTCAGATTCAGTTCCTGCCTTGGGTGACTGTCTGTGTGGATTTTGCACATTCTCCCTGTGTCTGCGTGGGATTCCTCTGGATGCTCCCGTTTCTTCCCAAAGTGCAAAGATATGGAAGTTAGGTGGATTGGTCACGCTAAATTGCCTCTTAATGCCTCAAGGAATGTAGGCTTACATTGGTTAGTGGGATAAATACGTGGACTTACGGAGATAGGGCGGGGGGGGGTGCAGCAGCAGGGTTGGCCCTGGGTAGGATGCTTTGTGGAGAGTCGGTGCTGACACGATGGGCCGAATGGCCTGCTTCCATAATGTAGGGATTCTATTATTCTATGTTGGATACTGCTAACACCCACAACTTGCATTCATATAATGCTTTCAACAAGTAAAACAACACAACAGGAATAGGCAGTTTGTTGAGAATGTTGTTGTTGTTTTATTTGGGTGTTTTTGGTTGGAACATTGCTGGAATGTTGAATTCAGTAGCTTCGGAGAATGTTCTATTCCAGAGTGAGCTACCTTTGTAAAAAATTTGACGTTTTAATTTAGCCATTAATTTAATTATGTGAATTTCAGCAATTTTAATGTAAGTTCTGATTTGGTGTAATTGTGTTGCTATTCCATTTTGCTTTGGGAACTTCTTAAATTATTTTTCGCTGATCGGATTTCAGTTCCATACTGTCAGGTTCGAGAAACTGCTCAACTTCTTGTTTGTGTAAGGCCCTTGGTAGTGACCTGTGGAATTGTTTGTTTTAGTGATTCCTTATCTAAAGGCACTTGGCTTCAGAATACTAAAGAACCCGAGCTTGTGAGCTCGATTAACTTCTCATATAGATCTTATCCAGAAGAAACAGCTTTTATAGCATGGTAAGAAATATCTACTTGTTTTTGCAGATTGGTTGACGACAGATGTGTGGTAGAGCCTGGAGCCGGAGATCTGGAAAATCCCCCCAAAAAATTCAGAGGTAAATTTGGTTCATCTTATCATACTACATAAAAGACAAAAGTGATGGATAATGCGGTATTCTTATGTGTTCAAACATAAAGAACATACATCTATGTTTTAAAAAGTGATCCTTTATTAGAATTGTATTTCTCAACTGCTTTTAACATTTTGAAAATTAATCTTCAATTTTACTGTTATTCAGCCTTTTAGAATTGGGTGATTCTAGACACATTTTTACCGTATTGCTCACCCGATTCTAGGGCGGATGAGGCTCACAGAACGGTATTCTCCATTGGCCTCGGGCGGTTCTTAAGAGCCTTGGGCGGGCGGGGTAGTAGAATTCCAGCAATTATCACGGTTAAATGTTACAAGTTTGAGTTTGAAATGTTCAGACATCATAGGATCCCTGCAGTGCAGGAGGAGGCTATTTGTCCCATCGAGTCTGCACTGACCCTCCAGCAGAGCATCTTAACCTGGCCCACTCATTGCCCTATTCCTGTTACCCCATGCATTTAGCCCATTAACCTACACATCTTGGGACACCAAGGGGGCAATTTAGCATGGCCCATCCACCTAACCTGCACATCTTTGGACTGTGGGAGGAAACCAGAGCACCTGGAAGAAACTCACATAGACATGGGGAGAACGTACAAACTCCACACCCACAGCCACCCAAGGTTGGAATTGAACCAGGGTCCCTGGCGCTGTTAGGCAGCAATGCTAACCACTGTGCCACCGTGCTGGCGTACTTCCACACTCTCATTATCAGCAGTCACTCAGTTTAAGGATCACTGGCCTCTCCCTCATGTCGTTGTGTGACTGAAAATAGGATCATTCTTGATACACGGATCTTTAGGAACCTGGTGTAGGAGGTGCTATGATGTTGCAGGCTCCAGAGTGCAGGATTTGATTCATTTTCTTTCCCCCTGTGCTGCTGTTTCCTGGCTAAGACATTGGACTCAAAGCGTAACGCAGCTGGGTGAACAAGTTGTAACCATTCTGTGCGAGTGATAGCAAGCTCTCCAAGTCATTAATGTCAATGCAAGAAGAGTTTAAGTGAACTTTAAGCATTTTCTTCACCTTCCTCCAGAATATGGGCTATTTGAGAGTTGAGAGTACAGGATCTGGTGGGGCTGATGGGCTTTTGACCATCTGGGCAGAGTTTCTAGCCCATCAAAGTTGATTTTGCAGGATATTTGCCTGAATGCTTGTGGAACTGGCTTCAAGAAGGACTCCAGAGTTTGTTCAACAGTCCTTTAAAATCCAGAATGCATGGCAGAGGCATCGCCCATTGAATTTCCCTAGCACTCGTATGTGTCACTGATACACAGTGCAGAATTCACCGCAATGTAAGTGTGGTGGCAAGAACTGCTCTGTACATGAATGATGCACTGGGGAATTCCTTTGAGATGCTCTGAAGTAAGGTTTACACAGCAATTTGGGAAGTACACACTTGCCTGAGAACCGTCTGAAAATGTGAATTAAATTGCAAATTTTGGTTTTGACTGGGTTACATCAATAATTACAAAAGGTCAAAAGAACAAAAACATTTTTGAATGTCTGGGTAGCTATTACTCAGATTTATACCAAAACCCCTCTACAGGAGTACTCTTATACCCTTGAACGCCAGGTGATTTCCCTAAGTCTCCCCATGAGTTTCCCTGACCATCACTATCTCTTCCGCCCCCCCCCGGCTCCTCGACACCACAGACCCCATTTGGAGTGTTGTGAGCAGTTTTGGGCCCTGTATCTAAGGAAGGGTGTGCTGACCTTGGAAAGGGTCCAGAAAAGGTTCACGAGAATGATCCCTGGAATGAAGAATTTGTCGTATGAGGAATGGTTGAAGACTCTGGGTCTGTACTCATTGGAGTTCACAAGGATGAGGGGGATTTATCGAAACTTACAGGATACTGTGAGGCTTGGATAGAGTGGACATGGAGAGGATGTTTCCGGTAGTAGGAAAAACTAGACCTAGAGGGCACAATCTCAGGCTGAAGGGATGATCCCATAAAACAGAGATGAGGAGGAATTTCTTCAGCCAGAGAGTGGTGAATCTTGGAACTCCCTGCCACAGAAGGCTGTGGAATCCAGGTCATTGAGTGTCTTTAAGACAGAGATAGATAGGTTCTTGATTAATAAGGGGATCAAGGGTTATGGGGAAAAGGCATGGGGAAAAGAATGGGGATGAGAAAAATATCAGCCATGATTAAATGGCAGAGCAGACATGATGGGCTGAGTGACCTAATTCTGGTACACTGTCTTATTGTCTTCTGGTCACCCTCCATTCCTCTAAACCACCCACCAACTGTGACTCCCCCTATCCCCAGACAAGAACTCCCCAACCCATGGGTTATCACCCACCCCACGGGGGCTCTACCTCCCCTCTCCTCCCAGGCTCAGAGCTCAGCTCCAAACCTCTTCCCCTGCTGATTTGAGGTTGGATTTTTATCCGTCAATTATGACTTTTTGAGAGAGGTGGCTGCCAAGAGATGGGAAGTGCTTAACATATTCCAGAGTCTCTCCTTTGACATACATGGAAGGTGGAGTATTGCCAGATTGACTGTGGATTAATATGAGTTTTGTTTTGGCAACATTCAAGGACAGGTTGAATTATTTGTGTACAGAATTGAAGAGACCGACAGTGCCTTGCGAATCAGGTGGAGAGCGAGCAACAAAATGGCAGTCATCGGCAAACTGTAGATTGTGTGTTGTTAAGGTGTTGCTGGGCACTGGGCGCTGACCTGGGCTTGCAAAATCCTACTAACAGTCCTGACTTGAGACAATTCACATCTCATTAGCCTGAGATTGTCCCTCCCTCCGCTGGTATTGTTTGTACCTGTAGAAACTTGATTACCTGCAATGGCTCGCATTCCAACCATTATCTTGCAATTGAGTTTCTATCTATATATGCCATGTTTGTGAATCCACCTCTCCACTCAGCTGATGAAGGAGCAGTGCTCTGAAAGCTTGTGACACCAAATAAACCTGTTGGACTTTAACCTGGTGTTGTGAGACTTCTTAATGTATTCTTATGGTGGTCTGTTTAGTTTTGGCACAGAGGCAACTGAGATTCAAGAGATTTCCATCAGGGCAGTGTTTGATGCTAACACCAAAGGGCAGTTGATCTTTGAAGGGGTGAATAGCCAATAGATTATAAAATATACGGGCGATCATACAGCTTTGCTTCATCCCAGCCTAGATTTGTTTCAGATTTCTCCTCACGGCAGTTTCAGTCATATCATCATGAAGCAATTGCAGGGTTGTGGCAAAGGATTTTATACATCCAAATCTTTTGAGTACAATCCACAGAGCCTTGCGATGTACTTAGTCAAATGCTTTGGTCAGGTCAATGAATGCAATGCAATGTGTCTGGTGCTGCTCTCGACATTATACGGGGATTTATCTGGCAGCATAGGTCATGTCAGAGGTTTCTCTGGAAGGGCCAAAGCCACACTGTGTCTCTGAGAGCATTCCCTCAGCCGCAGGAAGTAGGCAATTCAGGAAAACGTGTGTCTGGATTTTCACTGCTGTCAAGAAGAGCAAAATATCTTGGTAGTTTCCGCAGCATGATTTATCACCTTTCTTGCAGTTATAATTGTCGCATTCTGAAAATTGTGTGGGGGTGGAGAGGTTAGTGGTGGTGGTGTGGGGAAGGTGGTGGGGGAGTGGTGGCGGAGCTAATTTTGCTCATCAGTAGGATGAGTGTGTGGAGTCTTGATTTGAGCGAAAGTACTCTATCTCAGCTGGAAAGTCATGGGCTTTGTTGTTTTTCATCTGTTTGATTAGTGTTGAAGCCCTCCCATCAATGGTGGCTTCTACCAGAGGATACTGGGGGAATTACAGGGTGAGTATTAGCTGCCAGTGTGGATTCACGGTTGAGGAGTTGTCGAAATTGTTATTTTCAATATTGCCAGATGGCTTTGTCATCCTTAAGAAGAGAATACACACTCCTGTGAATGAAACAAACTTTGTCTATGTAGGACCTTGGTCTACAGATGATCCTGCTGGTTTCCAATAAGCTTAGCATGCCATGATGGTCAGCACGTTGTTTGATCTCTTGGGCTTTCTCTTCCCATTACCTTTTCCATTTCTTTGTGCAACAGCCTTAAGCTGTTCAAATGTTGTCTTCTTGACCTGCAACTTTAGGTTGTTCTGAAAGGAAAGTTTCTTGTTTTTGTTCCAGGATGTCACAGATTGGAGTATCGTTTTTGTCAAATTAGTCCTGGTAATGTCAATGCTCAAATCCAATGGCCTGGACACAGCTGACTTCATTTGATCCCACCCTTCTGGAAATAAATGAAATGCGTGAAGATTTTCCAGATTTGCCATGAGCTGCAGTTAGAATTCCTATCTGGTTGGGTAGCTTCAGGGCTGAGGCATTGATCTTCTTCCGTTGCATGTTTGGGCCTTGCGACGTCTTGGTGCTATGTGGATGTTCACCATTGACCAAACACGTCAGTGATCTGTCTGGCTGATATTAGTCCTCTGCATGGATCGAGTGATATTGATATCATTTAGATCTTTGATCCAAACAGTGACATATCCAGGAGGAGCCAATGTTTTGATCTAGGATGCCTCCCTGTGTATTAGCCCTTCAGTCAGAAGAGTGTGTTTGTTATAATGGGGCCATGCTGAGCACACTTTGTCAGCAGGCAGAAGCCATTTGTGTTGCCATTTTCCACCCCGTTTCTCCCAGTGGTTTCACTCCAGACATCGGAGTGATGGCTAAACCTGATAGTAAATACCACGGAAGGATGACCATTTCTTCTTTTGGGATGGCACTGAGGACTTCGTCAATGCCAAAAGTAACTTTCCTTTTACGTCTTTGGCAGAGTCTAAGCACTGATGGCAGCAGCAAATTGGTTATGACTGAACTGTAAATGAGATGTCATGAGTCTTTCATTTATACAGCTGGGAGTTTTTACATTACATCAAACATCCTATTCTGGATGGCAAAACCAACCCTGTGATATAAGCCTCACTGTCAGTCCTTGCTTCCCATTAGAAGGTGTATCTCTCTGCTTCTTCATTCAGCTGCCCCTCCCCAGGAAGCTGGATCTCACTGAGGGCAGCAAAATCAATTTGGAGTCTTGATATCTCACGTGATGTGACTGCATTTCTTTCTGGACTTTCACTCTTGAGAGTCTCCACACCCGTTCTAACATTCCAGTTGTAAAATTTAACCGCAAAGATGATGATTCCACAGGGTGTCATTCACCAATCTGGAGAAAGTGAGACTGCCTATATGTAGGCCCCCTTTACTAACTGCCATTGCATTTGAAGTGAACAGAGGCTATCCTGAAGCATATTGCTCAGTCACAGATGCTGCTGTCCAAAGACACCTCTGTCCCAACACAGGTAACCTTCATGTATCCGACAGTTTTGACTGGAGACTCCCAGTTTCACAGCCTATCCCTGTTGCCACCACAGAACTTTGCAAATGGATTCTGATAGCAGTCTGCACGTGATTCTGTATAACCTGGGGACTTGGGTACCATCATTGTCCACACAATTTGGATAGATTGGTGATCAGATTTCATTGATGTGTCAAATTATCATGTCCAGGACCACCTTGCTGCTTCAACCATCTTCTCTCTGCAGCGGCTCAGACTCATGGCCGGAGTTTTACCACCTCGCCCACCCCGGAATCGAGGCGGGTGAGGCTTGCAGAATAGAATTTTCTGTTCACCTTGGGCGGGATTTTATAAGCGAGGTCGTAAAATACCACCCATAATCTTCCTTCACTGAGTTTGCCTTTCAGGACTACACTTTGTTAGGCCCTTCCCATCCACCTTGCCAAAATGGGTGGTCCAACAGGAACAAGGGGCCCCCGTAGTATGACTGAAGGGATTATCAGAGCATAAAAGTCTCTCCACCATATTAAGGTGGCGGTCCACAGAGAAGCCATATATATATAAAATATACCCTTGCAACTTCTCTAATCTTCAGTTTAAATTCAGAAGGGACATCAAAGCAATCTGTATCTTTTTTTTCCATATACATTGATAAACCAGAAAGGATTTCTATTAAATACACTGAATGCTTTTGGGTGCTAACATTTAATCCACTTCTGACCCACTTCAAACTATCTATCTCGCCCATTTTAAACCAATTGCACTATTGAGTAAATTGAGTAATTCCTAATTGCTGGAAGAAAGTGAGTTTTCTTAACACATTTATGGTAACATATGTAACACAGTATGGGGGGGGATTAGTAATCAAAATCTCCATTGTACAGCTGTAGCTGCCGTCACTCAAAACGAACTGACATATTTGATACTCATATCATTGTGTAAATACTGAATTTCCTGTTCTGTTGCTCAGAGTGAGTCAGAGGATATGGAAACTCATAGTCGAGACCTTTCTTTAGTATGAAGGTAAGATGGAGTGGGGAGGGTGGAGAGGGAAGGTGGGGGAAAGGCATGAACGAACGATCAAGTCATGTTTATATTTTCCATCATGACTAACAAGTGCTGTAATTTTCTCCATGGGATTTACTGAGGAGGTTTTAGATAGCTGCCTACGATATCTGAGAACCCTCAAAAAGAAAGTCTCATCAGCCATTGGTAGGAGGTTGAAACAGTGGAATTCTGTTGCAAATAATTTAGAAGCTAGCGAGAATTAAGATGAATCACCTGAGTTTGGCTTTGCTACAGCAGTGGAGAGTATATTTAGACTGTACCTCTGGGGTTGGTGAAAAGTGCATTCAGCTTTGCGACAACAGTAAACCGACAGTATAAACCTATGAAGTCAAGGCCTGACACGACTGGAGTGAAGTTTTTTTAAAGTTTATTTACTAGTGTCACAAGTAGGCTTACATTAACATTGCAATGAAGTTACTGTGAAACTCTCTGAGTCACCACACTCTGGTGCCTGTTCAGGGAGAATTTCGCATGGCCAATGCACCTAACCAACACGTCTTTTGGATTGTGGGAGGAAACCAGAGCATCCAGAGGGAACCCATGCCGATATGGGGAGAACGTGCAGATTCTGCCCGTAACCCAAGCTGGAAATCAAACCCTGGCCTCTGGTGCTGTGAGGCAGCAGTGCTAACCACTGTGCCACTGTACTGTGAATAACATTCCCTGGAGGATGCGCACACCCACTGCTTCAGTGGAAATTACATGGAGCACAAATCCAGTTTGAGGTCATACCTGATTTGCATCTTTTTTCAAAGAGAGTAGACATTCTCAACGTCCTGCTGATTAAATATTTAAATGTTTAACTTTTGGCTGTCACACACAGATCACCCACCTAAACAGGCAGTTAAAATTCCAGTCAGGAGTCAAGGGATGTGACCACGTTCTGCCTGACTGGACTGCAGTTAATGCTGTCATGTTCTAAGCCTGTTTAGCTATGTAGCCTGAGGAGTGAGGAGTGAGAACTTGGGTGTGGTCCTAAATATTTGCAAGGTACTGGCATGCATGATTGATGTACGCAGAACACTTGGACCTGAATTTTACCCTCTCCCACTGTTGGGCTTCAGGCAAGAAGCTAACATAAAACTGAAGGAAGGGAATTGTTAAACACCGTTTCCCACCTAGCCTCAATTTTTAGCCTGGGGACAGGACTTACCTGGTTTGGGGCAGTCCCAAAAATGAATGGCCTTAGGACTTGGGAGGGATATTCACAACTGGGACCTTTGCAGTGCACAGAGTGCAGAGATTCAGGTGAGAAGCTGAACTGACAAAACAGTTGGGATTTAGAACAGTTCTCCCACCAATTCAGCACTTTTGGGAGAATTGTGGCCAATATTGCTGATAAAACCCAGGAGAATTGGGTGTTTTAATTTTCTGACAGGTCACTGGTAAATGAGACAGTCGTGTGTTCTCTGCCTGACGGTAGGCTCTTGGCACATCATCTGCTGATACTTCATCCTGGCAGTGCTGGTTTGTCTTTCACTTTCAAGGGAAAGGCTGAGGAAGATCCCAGGTGTATCACAGCTGGAACAGGAAACAAACCTGCACTATTAACGTCACTCATATGCTTGCTGAAAGAGCTAACCAGCCCTGTAAATATGAATGTACTCCAAATACTTCCACAGCCTAACATATTATCAAGCACCTCTAATGTCTATTAGATATAAGGAATATAGATGCAAAGCCAGTAGTTCTTGGAGATATTCAGGGGAAGAGATTTGTTCATGTGGCGCTACTTCTATCGATTCCCCGAGGGCCATGATCTATGTACTATTCCTTGATGATATCAATGAAGGAAGTTACATGGTACTGATCAGGGGTACAGCCTATTCCAAGGATATCAATGTAAGTCGCCATAATGCCATTAGAAGCAACACTATGTGAACATATTAAAAACCTCTTCAAATTAAAACCAGTGGCCAGAACTAGCCGCTGTTCATGCTTGTGGGGCTTTCCATCCCGCCGACGGAGCACCCCCACATTGAGTTTCCAGGCAGTGAGGGTGCATCCAACGGGAAACTCCATTGACAGCAGCAGAACTAGAAGATCCCGCTGCCGACCAATGCCAGGCCGCTTCTGCCACCGCGAAACGTAAGGCAGATTGCGTGGAAAATCCTACGCAAGCCGTATTCACGCAACTTAACAAAGAAGAACACAACACACGAACAGACCTTCAGCCCACCAGGCTTGTGCCAATATATGCTTTCTATCCCTCTGTTTGTTTCCCATTCATGTATCTATCAGGGTACCCCTTGAAAGTTGCTAATGTGCCTGCTTCCACCTCCTCTACTGGCAGTGCGTTCTAGGCATCCATCAGCCTCTGGTGTGAAAAGATTTCCCTGCATATCTCCCCTAAACTTATTACCTCTCACCTTAAACCAGTGCCCGTCTTGTAGTTGACCCTTCCACCCTGGAAAAAAAGCCTCTTTGGAATTTATTGTCCAGTAAATTATCTATAGCAACAACAGTTTGTTCTTGTGTAGTATTTTTTAGCACAGTGAATTATCCCAAGGTGCATTGCAGCAGTGTTAACAAACAAAACTGAGCCAAACATGACAATGTTAGGAAAGCTGACCAAAAACTTGGGCAAAATGGCAGATTTTAAGGAGCGGATGAAAAGAGGCAAGAGTGGCAATGAGGTAAAGAGGTTTTGGAGAAGGAATTCCAGATCTTAGGGTCTAGGCAGGAACTATGTATTTCTGAATCAGCAACTGTCAGCATTTCACATCTCTTAATACAATGGACCAAGAGCCTATTCAAATACGCCTCTATTTGAACCAGGACAAAGTTTTTGTTCAATCCAGGTCAAGTAACAATGGATTATTGGGTCAGTGAAAAGATGAATTAGAATTGAATGAGGAAAAAAAATCATTGTTAATTCATAATGATCTTTTGTTCTCTGATTTCAAAGGAAAGAAATAAGCAATGCTTTAGTCCAATTTTCTCTCATTTCTTGGAGGTGGCCACTTGCTTAATGTTTGTTACTGTCTGCTTACTATCTTCCCCAAGCGATGTGGGCAATGCTGCTAAGCCAGTATTTGTTGCCTATCCTTACTTGGCTTTAAGAAAGTGATGGCTAACCACTTCAGTGAGAATTCAGAGTGGACCAGTTAATGTGGCGGACCTGACCTCTCAAACTCGTGCAGGCAGAGACTGGCTCTGCGCTGACTTGTCAGATGGAGGTGGGACCAACACCTCCACATTGAATCCCAGCCGACATTTCCGTAACAGTATTCCTTTTCTTTTCTCAGTCAGCATCTTGATTGTAGCTGGGCAATGTCATCCTACTTCATTCAAACTCTCTGAATTCTTCAGATTTTCTGGCTTGCTGCCTCATCTTAATAAGTGAAACAGAAATGAATAAAACATGGGCCATCATTGCAGAGTGCTATTGCTGTGTAGATATCTTATCACATTAACCAAAATGCAATTTTAACATCTGAAAGACCCATTATTCTTGGGAGAGAATTGCAAACAAAAACACAATTGTGAAAGAATGCTTGAAATCAACATTTTAGTATATGAGACCTATGGACCTCTTTAAATCTCCTCCTTAAAACATTTTGCTCCATGTGTTTCATATGGGACCAAATAATGAATAATTGAATAAATATGCCGACTAGGCCACGTGGTATCCAATAAGAGTACAACATATTTCTGTGGAGATGCTGTCAGTTCTTTTCAGCCTATGCTTTTATCTTAACCAAATGCCTTCTTATTATCAATAATTTTGTATTACCAAGGGGTACACAAGCAACCCATATAAACATTTTGAGAAAGAGGCAGAGATTTGCTTATGGTAGATATGACAGAATAACAAGATTTGGAAATGAACAGAGATGTATGATCACGGAGCTCTCAAATATGATCACCGAACATCTGGTGGTCACTTGGTAGTGCAGAACCTGAATATTGCTGAAAACAATCACAGACTTGTTAGAGTGCAGAAGGAGGTCATTTGGCCCATCGCGTCTGCACCCAGAGAAACATGCTGCCAAAGCATTTCACCTTGTCTTCATGATGAGTACAAAACAACAAGCTTCAGCAGCATGTTTCTCTTTTCAGTAACATCTGGCAGTATTTGTGACGAGTACTGGATTATTGTCACATTGAATTTAAAAAGTAAATGGTAATATACAGCAAGGTTGAAAGGTAGACAACATTTGCTGATGGTTGGGCTAGCCTTGCATATCAGAAAGGCCTGATTGCTTAAATAGTGAGACCTCTGTTGTTCTCTAATCCGAACATCGATTTTTCATAGGAAAGGCCATTTTCTTGTCCATTTCTGTTATTTCGCATTGTACCCTGTCCAGCTGGAGCAGATTTTTTTGAATTGGATTAGTTTCCTCTTTCCTTTTAAGAGAATTTTTGATTATCTTCTGGAACTGAGGTACCGGGTATTTGCCCAGGCCTGATGTGCCCACCGGTTGATTTTTCTTGTGATTTAATACGTTTGGAAAATGTCGATGATTAGTTAGATTGCAAAAATGATAACGGAAAGAAAGAGAAAGACTTGCATTTATATAATGCTTTTCATGACCCCTGGACATCTCAAAGTGTTCCGCAACTAATGAAGTAATTGTGAAGTGTTGTCAGTGACGTAGTGTAGAAAATGCGGCAGCTAATTTGTACAGAACAAGCTTCGGCAAACAACATTGCGATAAGGTAATTTGTTTTTGTGATTCTGATCATGGGAGACAAATTGACCAAGACATGAGGTGGGACTTTGGTTTCACATCTCATCTAAAAGATTCTGATAGTGCAGCTCTCTCTAAGTACTGCTTTGGAATGTAGGCCTCGATTGTTGCACTCAAGCCCTGGTGTGCAACTTGAACCTGGAACCGTTGCACTCAGTGGGGATAGAGGGACTCCATTTTCTTTTTCCTGCAATGTAGAAAAATCCAATCGGTTCACAGATGTCCTTTAGAAAAGGAACACTGCTGCACTTACCTTGCAGGTTCCAAAGCGGGTAAATAGTCTATTATTTTGTGGAGGAGCAGGGAAATTTGGACTTTGGGCTTAAAAGCTAATGAAAAGCTGGGTTTTATGGCAAAGGTTAAGGAAGACAAATTTGAGGGTGCTTCACCTGCATGATTTTAACCATCTGTACTCAAGTGACGAAGTCCAAGCTTCCTGAATTTTGGCCCTTTGATTGCATTAAATTTTTTTTTGTTCATTTGAGAGATGTAAGCAACGCTGACTGAACTAGCCAGCATTTGTTGCCCATCCCTTTGAACTGGCTGATTTGCTAGGCCATTTCAGAAGGCCTTTAAGAGTCAAGCATATTGCTGTGGATCTGGAGTCACATGTGGGCCAAATTGGGTAAAGTGCAACAGAATTCCTTTCCTAAAGGACATTTGTGACCCAGTTAGGTTTTTACAACAATCAGTAATGATTTCATGGTCATCATAAGATTTCTAATTCAGGATTTTTATTGAATTCAAATTTTGCCTTCAAATTTCGCCATCTGTTGTGGTGAGATTCAAGCACTGCTCCCCAGAGCAAAAACCTGAGTCTCTGGATTACTAGCCCAGTGACAATACCACTACACCACTGCCTCCACAGTGGATGGTTTAGATGATGGAGGAATTTGATCAGAGGATGCTGGTGGAGGAATGAATGGGCCTCAGAGTCCATTATTGGCATTCAGTGAAGTGTCTGGTAAGGAGATTACATGATGTGGAGATGCTGCGTTGGACTGGGGTGGGCACAGTAAGAAGTCTCACAACAGCAGGTTAAAGTCTAACAAGTTTATTTGGAATCACGAGCTTTCGGAGCGCTGCTCCTTCATGAAGTGAGTGGCTGGGAGATGACAGGCCTCAGGAACACTGTTGCCAGTTTCGGCTTGGAGATTGCAAGCCTCGCAGGCAGTAGCTATGTGCAAATTGTCTAACATCTGCTTCAGACACGAGGAAAGCAGGCCTCTCATTTTCCTTTACCAAGAGTGTATCCGGCACATTTCCATTGGTATAGTCTGGTGGTGCAGAATGGAGTCAAATTTCTCCTCCACAGAATTTAAAGGTTGAGATATAATCATAGATTCTGGAAAAGTCCCATCAGATTGGAAAATAGAGAATGTGAAGGAGGGAGACAAAAAGCAAAAAACCTCAGGCCAGTTAACACATCTGTCATTGGGGAATGTTAGCATCTATTATTAAAGAGGTTATAGTGGGGCACTTAGGATATTCACTGCAACAGACAGAGTCATCATGGTGTTGTGAAAGGGAAATCATGTTTGACTAATTTATGAATATTCTTTAAGGAAGTAACAAGCACGATAGATAAAGGAGCAATCTGAAGATGTGGTGTACTTAGATCCTCAAAAGGTGTTTGCTGAGGCACCACATCTAAGATTAATACACAAAATTGGAGCTTATGGTGTAGGAGGTAACATTTAGAATAGATGAAGGATTAGTTAGCAAACAGGAATTAGAGAGTCGGAATAAGGAAGTCATTTTTGGGCTGGCAACCTGTAACTAGTGGATTGTCATAAGGATCAATGCTGTTGAGGCCTCAATTATTTACAATCTACATCAATGGTAACATTTGCTGATGGCACAAATAGGTAAGTAGATTGTGAAGAGTATATAAGGAATCTGCAAAGGGATACCCCTGAATATTGGCCCTTTGATTGCATTAGAATTTTTTTTATTCATTCAAGAGATGAGTGACGCTGGCCATGCCAGCCAGCACTTATCACCCGTCCCTTTGAACTGGGTGGCTCGCAAGGCCATTTCAGAAGGCCTGTAAGAGTTGTCACTGGATTAGTAATCCAGAAACTCAGGCTATTGTTCTGGGGATCTGTGTTTGAATCCCACCGCAGCAGATGGTGCAATTTGAATTCAATAAAAATTCTGAATGCAAATTCTTATAGTGAAATCATTATTGATTGTTGTAAAAATCCAATCGGTTCACAGATGTCCTTTAGAAAAGGAACACTGCTGCACTTACCTGGTCCAGCCCACGTGATTCTAGATTCACAGCAATTTGCTCAAGTGAATGGGCAAAACTTGGCAAATGGAGTATATTGTGGGAAAAAATGAACTTGTCCACTTTGGTAGGAAGAATAAAAAGACAGCACATTATTTAAATGGTGAGAGATTACAGAATTCTGCAGTATGGAGGGACCAGGCTGCTCTGGTACATGAATTATGAATAGGCCGTATGCATGCAAATGATTAGGAATGCAAATTGAATGTTATTGTTTATTGGAAGGGAAATGGAAAATAAAAGCAGGGAAGTTTTGCTTCTGTCATACCGCATGTTGGTGAGACCACACCATAGGGGGCTGTTCGGTCAATTGTCTCTGCACTGGTTCTCTGAAGGAGCAGTTTACTAACTGCCACCTCCCTGCCTTAGCCCCATAGCCTTGCAAAGTTTTTCTCCACTTGGGCATGGAACAGGGCAGGATATCACCCACCGCCACTCCCCTGGTTACATGTTACTTACATGAGTCACTTGGCCCATTGTGTAAAGTTTTGGTCTCATTACTTAACAAAGAATATACCTACAGTAGATTTGAATGGATTTATTATTGTCAAGTATATTAGTATACAGTGAAAAGTATTGTTTGTTGTGTGCTACACAGACAAAGCATAACATTCATAGAAAAGGAAACGAGAGAGTGCAGAATGTAGAGTTACAGTCTTAGCTAGGGTGTAGAGAAAGATCAACTGAATGTGAGGTAGGCCCATTCAAAAGTATGAAGGCAGCAGGGAAGAAGCTGTTCTTGAGTCAGTTGGGATGTGACCTCAGACTTTTGTATCTTCTTTCCGACAGAAGAAGGTGGAAGAGAGAATGTCTGGGGTGCGTGAGGTCCTTAATTATGCTGGCTGTTTTGCCGAGGCAGGGGAAGTGTAGTCAGAGTCAGTGGATGGGAGGCTGGTTTGCATGATGGATTGTGCTACATTCACAACCTTTTGTAGTTTTTTGCAGTCTTGGGCAGAGCAGGAACCATACCAAGCTGTGATACAACCAGAAAGAATGCTTTCTATGGTGCATCTGTGAAAGTTAGTGAGTGTTGTAGCTGACATGCCAAATTTCCTTTGTCCTCTGAGAGAGTAAAGGCGTGGGTGGAAGCAGTTCAGAGAAGGTTCACTCAACTGATTCATGGGATGGGGTGTCATGTTATGAGGAAAGGTAGGACAAGCTGAGCCACTACCTATTGGGGATTCAGAAGAGCAGGATGTGATCTTCTTGAAACATTTAAGATCCTGAGGGAATTGACAGGGTGAATGTCGAGATGTTGTTTTCTCTTTGGGAGAGCCTAGGGGGTTACAGGTTAAAAATAAGGTGCCTCCCATTTAAAATGGGGATGAAGAAAAGCTTCTTTTTCTCAGAGGATTGTTAGTCTGTGGAATTCTCGATCCAGGAAAGCAATGGAAGTAGTCACTAATATTTTTACAGCTAAGTTAAATAGATTGTTAATTGAAGAGGGAGTCAAAGAGCATAGAGTGTGGTAGGAAAGAAGAGTTGAGGCCACATCAGGTTAGCAATGATCTTATCAAATAGCCGAGAAAGCTTCAGGGGCTGATTAGCCTACTGCTGCTCCTAATTTGTATTTATGTCCGTATGAACAGATGTGACGGCAGATCTCTATAAAACCTTAAAATCACATTTGGGGTATTGTGTGTATTTTTGGAGTACGCACCATAAGCAGGTTGTTGCAGCAGTAGCAAGGATAATATGATTTACTACAATACTGCAGCACTTTACTACAAAGGTGCAGCACTGGCCAGTGGGCTGGTTTGCCAGCTCTGTTCTGGAGGCAGGACATTGGTGGGAGGAGGAGAGGAGAGGTTGGTGAGGCGGATGAGGGAATGGTTGCGGGGGCGTGAGGGGTGAGGGACAGGGTTACATGCCTGCAAGTGATAAACAGGGTGACCAGTTGACATAGGTTGATGCAGATGGGCCTTTTTTGCATTGTCGGATTCTATGATTCCAACTCATTCAAGGCCTATTGGTTGAGGTTGACTGGAATTTTCCAGTCAGCATGCGGGTTCCAGAGGGACAGGGAACAGCACAACTGCTCAGGTGGCCATGTGGTGACAAACTTGGGGGATGTGGAGGGTGGTGTGGGCTGCACCCCAGGCAACTAGGGTCAGAGGCCTTCCCTGAATGCTTGACTTAATTTGCAACCAGAGCCAACCTTTGAAGGCGTTCTCCTCCAAAGTGGTGATCTGGCTGCTAAGACCATTTTTCGATTTGAAATCAAGAAGTTGGAGAGAGGGCACCTCTTCTCTTTCACTTTGGCCTCCGCAGCTTCAGTGTTGGAGGCTCTCTTAATGACCCTTAAGTTTCGAGAGTCTGCCAAGATGGCGAGCCCAACCTCTGACATAGGTTGATCAATTCAGGGAAATCATATCTGTATGACTTGCTGTTTTTCTGAAGAAAGTCCACAAATGGATGCTTGGTTACTGTAATCTCAAACAATTCGAACATTCCTTGTTGGACAGAAAGGTTTAAATTTATTTTATTCTGTGAAAGGGAATTTTTGCCTACCAGAAATTGTTCTCAGAATGCTTCAGAAGGAGCTGCGAATAAAAGTCATCACCCAATGTTGGGTCCTAAACTCTGACATACGAGGGGTTGGGGGGAGATCTTACCAAAAAAATGGCAGAGCGTTGAGCTCTGGTAAGAAAAACGGCATGTTTCTCTGGTTTCTCTCCAAATCTTACCACACTCTGTCACAAAAAAAACCAGGTGGATGTGTTTCATATTGTCATGTACGGCAGTTATGGAGCCTCAACATGCCTGCAAAGCTCAAGCTGCACTGAAATCAGAGTGCCTTGTTTAAAGAGTGCCTTGAAGGCAACAAGTAACCTCTGTCCACCGCCCTCCCCACGCCAACACAGAGGTTTCAGGGGCTGTTGCCCCCAACTCCCCCCTGATCCACCCCCAACAATTAGTGCCAACAAACCCTTCCCCTTCTCCCCAAACCCCCACCCACACAGTCATTGCCGGCAGTCTCCCCAAATGGCCACTGGCAGCACCCCCATCTGTCACATGTGCTTTCCCCCCTCCTCACATCATTAAGGTCTCCAACGTGGTCCACCCGAGCATTGTCCCCGGGCATGATTGGCACTGCCAGGTTGGCAGGGGCATGGTGCCAATCTGGTAATGGCAACCTGTGCCAAGGGGCATTGCCAAGTTGCTGCCTGACAATGTCCTTGCCCCCCTCCCTCCCCCACCCCTCCGGGACTATGCCCACCTTTACCTCTCTTGGGGGATCCCCACAACAGGTTCATGTCTACGTGAACCTTTTGTCACATCAATGTGGTTTGAAAACATGATATAGGGGCTCAATATCGAGGGTGTTTAATCATATGGAAATATATTTAAATGTATGTAAATCAGGTTCACCTGTGAGATTTGCAACTTCCGGGTTTTCCCGGAAATTGAACTCTGTTGCCAGTCTTGCAGACGGTGAACATAGGCTCAAGATCCTGTCCACTGTTACGTATCCCATGACCAACACTGTATAGCCTGTAATAATGACAGTAAATAATGATACAATTCTTATTCAAATAAACATTCCTTGATATGGAATGAAAGCAAGATCTCACAATGATCTAAATTGTGTGCTTTTAGTTACGATAGTGCTGTCCATTTGACATTTATAGCCTTTTATTTCCTGTCTTATTAGTTACAATTGTTTGAGAATGCCACAGCCAGAGGTTACTGAACTGATAATTCCCCTTTGAGAAACACTCTTTAGGATCCTGTTCAATCCTTGTACATGCTGATACTAACAATACAAAAATACACTTGACAAATTCAACATGGGCAAAATTCACTTCATTCTTGCAGCATTAATCCTGCATTTGTGTTGCTGTGATCCATTAATTCTTCTGTGTCAAAAGACAATGCCACACCTTTTTCTTGAGCACACACCCTCTCTTCCAGTCCAGAATTTCTCCAACAAGTGGACTTGCCATTGAGTTGTGAAATAGATAAAGAAAAGTGAGGGAATCTAAACAATTGTGCTATTTTAGTAAAATCTTTGATTATCCTCCAGGCATTCTATATAATCCCAAAATATTTACACAAATATATTATTAGTATATCCTAAAGGATGGTTGTAAGCCATGTGGGCAAAATGCTTAACTAAAGTGAAGTGTTTAAACAAAAGCTCAAGGATCTAAACAGAAATCCAGTCTTGCACAGGGCATTTTTAACTGCACTCTACCATTCAACTCTCTTTCCTCAGAATTTCTATTTATGCTCATTGCAAAAATTAGCTTCCATAGAAAGGTAAGGTCCATACTAGGTATTGAAGCTTGACTATATGCAAAAAATGGGTTGTGTAAAGGGAGCTACAGGGTAAGCAATAAACTACCTACCTGCATGGAGAAGAAATGAACAACTTTCTGAATAATTAAATAAGTTTTATGTTGTTTTACGTCCTCAGGATATTCCAAATCACTTCACACCCAGTGAATTACTTTTGAAGTGTTGTAACCACTGCAGCATACTTATGCACAGGAAAATCCCACAGACATTCTTGAAATGAATAATAATTCAATCTCTGACAGCATCTGCGGGGAGAGAATGGAGCCAATGTTTCAAATCGAGATAACTCAAAATATTGGCCCTGTTCTCTCTCCTCAGTTGCTGAGATTTTCCAGCATTTTCTGTTTTTGTTTCAGATTCCAGCAAACGCAGTATTATAATAATTGAATCTGTTTTTTGCTGGGGCTGGTTCACGGATAAATATCATTCTGGGTGCTGGGAGAGTTTTTCCACTTTGCATGTAAAATAGGAAAAGAATCTTTTGCCTCTCCTTGAGAGGACAAACGAGGTCAGTTGAGTGTCAATTGAAAGACAACACCTTACAGTATTGCGGCACTTCTTCAGCACCGAACAGGACTCTCAGCTTAGATTATGTGCTCAATTTCTGGGCGAGGGTAGGGACCCATAATATCTGAATTAGAAACGCAAGATCTTCTACTGATATCATTACCCAGTTCTGACAAACGGTCATCCAGACGCGAAACATTGGCTCTACTCTCTCTCCACAGATGCTGTCAGACCTGCTGAGATTTTCCAGCATTTTCTATTTTTGTTTCAGATTACAGCATCCACAGTATTTTGGCCTTACCGTTGCCATTTGGTTACCTGCCGTAAATATCCAATGCCACAAAATATTTCTGATCTCTGAATGATGTAAAGTGGCACACCAACAGACTATTAGCTCAGCTAAAGATCACTAATTTGTGTCAAACAGGAGTGGAAAGTAATACACTAGAGTGATCAGTTCCAGAGTAAAGTTCTCTTCAATAACTTGGAAAATGCATCAGTGATGCCAAGTTTACAGTATTACTGAGGACTACAAGATGACCTAAAATCTTCAATCTCTTCTCGCCCACTACTCTTAGCTACTCTAAATTCCTCCGCTTTTAATTTAACACTTTCCTTCACCTCCTTCGTTATCCACGGCTTATTACCTCTCCTCCTACGGTCTTTTTTGACCATCGGAATAAATTTCCGCTGAGCAGCAAGAAAGGTCTCCTTAAAGATCCTCCACTGCTCCTCAGCAGACCCTCCCTCCAACGCGCTCCCCCAGTCCACATTCGCCAATTCTTCTCTCATCCTACCGTACTCCCCTCTATTCAAACAAAGGACGCGTGTCCGGGAACCCACTTTCTCCTCCTCCATCTGCACCAGAAACTCCACCATACAATGATCACTCAAATGTCAACAAAGATTGACAAAGAAGTTGATAAAGAAGGGTAGGAGAAACTATGAAGCTGGGCTAGCGCTTAATATAAAAAAGGATAGCAAGAGTTTTTATAAATATATAAAAAGGAAGAGGCTGGCTAGGGTGAACGTTGGTCCTTTAGACGATGAGAAAGGGGACCTAGTGGTAGGGGATGGGGATATGGCTAAGGTATTGAATAACTTTTTTGTGTCTGTTTTCACGGAGGAGGACGTGAATAATTTGCCGGGTGTTAGCGATGGAAAGGTGGTAGGACTGGAGGGTCTTAATGACATTACTGTTACTAGAGAGGCGGTGCTCGACAGACTGGAGGGGCTGATTGTGGACAAGTCCCCAGGACCGGATGGAATGCATCCGAGGGTTCTGAAAGAAATGGCGGAGGTGATAGTGGATGCCTTGGTGGTTATTTTCCAGACGTCGCTGGATTCCGGGGAAGTGCCGGAAGATTGGAAAATGGCTAATGTTACGCCGTTGTTTAAGAAGGGTGCCAGGCAAAAGGCGGGGAATTATAGGCCGGTTAGTTTAACGTCTGTGGTAGGTAAAATGTTAGAATCCGTCATTAAGGAGGAAATTGCGAGGCATCTTGAAGGGAATTGCTTGATAGAGCAGACGCAGCACGGTTTCATTAAAGGGAAGTCGTGTCTGACAAATTTACTGGAGTTCTATGAGGATGTGTCTAGGGCGGTGGATAGAGGAGAGCCAGTGGATGTGGTCTTTCTGGATTTTCAGAAGGCGTTTGACAAAGTACCTCACAAGAGGTTATTGCAGAAGGTCGAGGGACATGGAGTTGGGGGTAGGGTGTTAGCGTGGATAGAGGATTGGTTGTCAAATAGGAGGCAGAGAGTGGGGGTCAACGGGTGCTATTCTGATTGGCGGATGGTGACTAGTGGAGTGCCCTAGGGGTCGATGCTGGGGCCTCAGCTTTTTACCATTTATATAGATGATCTGGAGGAGGGAACCGAGTGTAGGGTGTCGAAATTTGCTGATGACACCAAGATTGGGGGAACGGCAATTGTGCGGAGGGTGTGGAGAGTCTGCAGAAGGATCTAGATAGGCTGGGCGAAGGGCCAGGAAATGGCAAATGGAATTTAATGTTGGCAAGTGTGAGGTGGTTCACTTTGGTAGGAATAATGGTAGGAAGGACTATTACTTACGTGGCGAAAAACTGCAGCAGGCGACGGTGCAGAGGGACCTCGGTGTCCTTGTGCATGAGTCGCAAAAACCCAGCTTGCAGGTGCAGCAGGTGGTCAGGAAGGTGAATGGGATGCTGGCCTTCATAGCGAGGGGGATTGAATATAAAAGTAGGGAGGTCATGCTGCGGCTGTATAGGGCATTGGTGAGGCCGCAGCTGGAGTACTGTGTGCAGTTTTGGGCGCCGCACCTGCGCAAAGATATTTTGGCCTTGGAGGGAGTGCAGAGGAGGTTTACTAGGCTGATACTGGAGTTGAGGGGGTTGAGCTATGAGGAGAGGCTGAATAAACTAGGCTTGTACTCGTTAGAGTTTAGAAGAATGAGGGGAGATCTCATTGAGACGTATAAGATGATGAATGGGATGGATAGGATAGAGGTGGAGAGACTCTTCCCGCTCAAAAAAGACAGTAGGACTAGAGGGCACAGCCTCAAGATAAAGGACGGAGTTGAGGAGGAACTTCTTCACTCAAAGGGTGGTGAATCTCTGGAATTCTCTGCCCGTTGAAGTGGTGGAGGCTGCCTCGCTAAATATTTTTAAGACGCGGGTTGATGGGTTTTTGATAAGAGAGGGGATTAAGGGTTATGGGGAGAGGGCGGGAAAGTGGAACTGAGCAGCGACAGATCAGCCATGATCTTATTGAATGGCGGGGCAGGCTCGAAGGGCTAGATGGCCTACTCCTGCTCCTATTTCTTATGTTCTTATGTTATGTTCTTATTAAGCCAATAGTAGTAACTGAAGGACAAAGGTTTTTGTCAGTGCTTATGGCACTTATTTCTCTTTTGAGGTCTAGGCTCATACTAAGGATGGCTATTTCAGAGGGCCCCCCAGCATCCAGAAACTGTGACAACATCAAGCAGGGTAAACAGCCAATCACGTTAAAGTATTCTCATGGACAGCAAATCAGGAAGTTAAAAACGATTCATGGAACTTCACTTTTTCAATATCATTTTGCAGAGTAAAATAAATGATTGGGGTACACACGTAGGACTAAGGTAGAATGTAAAATATCAAACTAACCCTTAAAAATTATTCTATTAAAATGGAGAAATTTGACATTCTACAAATACAGCTTTTCTTTAGGGCTTTTCCAATAGTACTTATGAACTTAGTATGCTGTTAGAAAACCCAGTTACACTTCATTCAACAAAGAGTACGTAACTTTTTCTAGTCTTTCTGGGGTCCAACTAATAGTATGAAAGAGAAAATTCAGTGGTTTCTAATAGTTTGTAATCCATGGGGATTTCAACAGCATATTCCATGGAATCATTGAGAGCAGCTTTTGTATTTCCATGTTTAACTGTGCATGTGCAGACTCCAGAATTTTTTGTCAGTTTCAGAGAATAAATGACAGCAACTACAAAATAGTTCCACTGCCATTACTACCCCAAAATTCAATCATTAGTTTTCCCATCATCCCCGAAAGTTGGAGGGTGTTGTATCAAGAATGTAATTGGAAGCTCTAACTGTCTCAAAACACCTTCTATAAATAACCCAGTGTCCAGAATTGTACATTTGGGATGTGAAAACAATGAACTGGAAAATCATACCTTTCATAGATGCATCCAACCTTCTTCATTGAAAACGTGGTTATCTCAACATTGATGCACTGTTGTGAAGTTTCGTAAAATTCCTACAGTGCAAAAAGAGGCCATTTGGCCCATCGAGTCTGCAACGACCACAATCCCATCCAGGCCCTATCCCGTAACTTCTGCTAATCCCCCTGACACTAAGGGACAATTTAGCACGGCCAATCAGCCTAACCCACACAACTTTGGATTGTGGGAGGTGTTATCGGACAACGAATTTAGTGAAATTGGGCACACAGAATGGAAGCAGACTAAAGTTACCCTCAGAGCTCTCCACTAAGAATCACAAAGTAACAGACACCGATCAGTAGGCAAGAGCATGCTTTTAGAATGCAAGTGAGGGCTAGCACATAAGGGAAGCTGGACAGGATGGCACCTACAGAAACTAAATCTCCACCCCATCAAAATCAGCACCTTTAAAACAGTCAAACAACCCATGGAGACACCGAAAATTAGCATAGTTAAGGAAACATTCCTGTCCCCTCAAAACCTCTTTTGAGATCAATGACACGCCTATGGTTCAAACCGCAGAGATTCTAGACTATTAAATAACCAAGCAGACAAAACAATTAACACACACCTAAAACAATTTCCTCAACACTTGGAAACATCGAGACAGGATGGCCAAGGTCGAATACTGTAAATAAAGTATTAGCATTTGAATCGCATACTGCAGTGAAGTTCAGGTATAATTATAGCCTGCTGCGAGGGACGGGCAGAGCGCTTTCGGGACAGTCCGATTGTTTGTCCTGACTGCGCTTCTCCAACGTAAAGAAAATAAAGCTGTGCCGTTATTGAACTTCACCCTGAGTCCATAGTGGTCGTTTCGCCCACTCGCGCTAACAGAGGAAACCGTAGCACCCAGAGAGAACTCATGCTGACACTGGGAGAATGTGCAAACTCTGCACAGTCACCCGAGGCTGGAATTGGACCCGGGTCCCTGGTGCTGTGAGACAGCAGTGCTAACCATTGTGCCATCATGCCACCTATAAGTTGTTGAATCTGTTCATCAATGTCCGTTTTCTTTGTAGGCAGTTACCTTGGCATGCAAATTTTTCCCCAGTAGAGTGAAACCAATAGTCAAAAACTTGTCTCAAATGTACCTGTAAAAGCTACTTTGAAGTTATTAGAATACTGGTCTAGCTACAAATTTCCATAAAAAATATAATGTAGAAATGTTTATGGCATGTTCAGGTGAGCATACAGCCAGTTACAGAGCTGGTCCACTTTCTGCAAGGATACTTTCTGTCAACCTGAATTATGGTTGTGGATACCAACACTTGTCCACTGCCCTCAGATTTTCTGCTTTTGCCTCCTTCCAGACTAGGGTAAGGGTAATCTGGATGCAACAACACACATGCTGACCATTTAACTGATGCACAAGTCAGCATGTTGAATGCTTTCATCTCCTTTCTCACTGAATAGGGAGGAGTTCAACCACAAAACCTGACCGTGTTTCCGCATTTTCCAACATTCCAAAATGGTCATTGGTTTCAGCCATCAGGCCACCTTGGTTGGTTCCCGCTCCACCTAAGGCATCATCAGGTGGCCAGATTCAGATATGTGTGATGTCTTATCACATGTTGCATTACTCACGCTCATTTGAAAGGAATGCAGGATGATGTGGGGTGTTGTCTTGTTCTGGTTATTGCTGACGTTGGTAGATTCTTTTTCTCCTTTGCGGTGATTCAGAAATAACTTAAGTCAAAGTTTCAGACTGCTGACTTTGAGATACACCTTCATACAGTTTTTGTATGTGTGTGATGTTTGTATCCCTTTGTAATTGCCTGCATGTAACTGCAGAACACTAAGCTTCGGGTGGACTCCCGGAGTTACTGTCCCCTGTCATTTGAATGTTCTTCATGACAAGTGTGGCCTTCCCATAGAGCATCTTGAGATTGTAATTCCTGGGCTGTCCTCCAGTTTAGGTCTAGACTTTCATATTATTCACCACCTTGAAACAGCAGAGGAATGGTTTTGAAACACAGAATTAGTATAAGATTAATCAGTGACAGACAAGTGTCTATCCTGCAGGCCATCATCTGAGGATGTAACTGTTCTTGCCACTAATTTGTATTAACAAAGACTTGCCGCAAGAGGCACTTACAAAGCTGCAGAATGCCAATGCTGTTAGCTGTGAATTGTGTCTGTTTCCAGGTTCTATGCACTCAATATTGGGTCCAACTCATTATTGAGCCTTGGTATCTTCTGTCAGGTATGCTGCACTTGTGTCATCTGGATAGTATACAGTATAAAGAAGGGTGGTTGGCTGTGAAATGCTACATCTCCTCATATCACAGCTCCTCCACTTCTTGAGGCATCACATGTGGTTCAGTGCTGTGTTGTTCCACTATTTGCTCTTAGGCTCCTTTATCTCACTTTCACATTTGTGTTTCTATCCACTTATTTTTGCCAGCTACAGTTTTTACTCCCACAGCTACTTGAAAGTTGTCCAAAAATTTTTGCTTCTTGATATAGTCATTTACCTTAAAGTAGCCCATTTATTTAAGGGCATGCTATAGCTCTATAAGAGCTACAGTTGCGCTGAATATTTCAGTTTTTGAACAATTTGAGCTGAGTTTGCTCTTCATAATTAATATGTACCTCCGGTGAAGTGACTATGTTGGATGTTTCTTTTAATTTGGGCAAGTGCAAAAAAATTGTCCAGCAAGTCCTGATTCATGAACAAGAAGTTATTGGTCATAACCTTATGAAAAAATGGTGCTCCTTTAAAATACGAGCGACTATATTATGCAAGAGGTTCACCGTATTGGAGACTTTGGCAAATCTCTGATAGTCATCTGCTGGTGTCAGCTGCCTAGGTTAATTTGGATATGAATTTGCATGTGTATGTGCATGTAATCTCCATACTCAATAAAATCCCCAGTTTAAGCTGTGAACAGCTAACAATTATGTAAAGATTTATGGGAGACCCAAAGGCGCTCCAAAGTTGTGCAAATACAAATTTGCATTTCGGATTACTGACAGAATAAACACATTGATCCAGTCAGAGCTGACGCATGTACAATTCTAGGAAGCCATGATTTTGAACGAAATTGCTTTCTTTTGGTCTCAGCCAGTTGAGTTGCATTCCAACGCTTTGCAGTGCCAAGAATTATGTTAATTCTTTACTTGAGTGTCATACTGCAATATTGTAAGGTTCGTTATACTGGTTTGCATGCCGTCCAAATTGCAGTAAAAATTGCACATTGGTGCCTGTATAAAGAGGAAAATACAGTTAACATAATTGCTATGCGTGTCTTGACATCTTTGCAGTACCTGATGTGGCTGACCAGCATCACTGTTAATGGATACAATTGTCAATAGGTTGCCCTCTTCATTCACGGGGAGGAAACTGCTCTTACTGAAAAGAGAATTCTTCACATTGCCCTGCTGACACTTACCTGTCATTTTTTTCCCTGCAATATTTACCCCTTCCTGTTTTTTTGTAGATGGTCATTCTTCTCGTGGAAGCCCAGGCTGGCTATTTGCAATGGGACTAATATCCATCAAATCAGGTTCCATATCATTTGCACATTTACCAACATGGGTTAATTGATGAGTCATAATTAGATCAAAAGCTCCCACAAAGGAAATATTCATTCTATACAAATTATAAAGATCATCAAGGGTCATGGGATAACTCTTATCAGATTCATCAGAGTCTGTTATCAAGAGCTTTACTAATCAATCAAAAAGTTAACCCAGAATATTTGTTTAAACTTAATCATGGGAGAAGAATTAAGTTCAAATATAGCGAGAAGTCATTTTCAGCCTCATTCCAGGATCTTCTTCATCACATAGAATGAACAGTGCATGGAATTAATTTTCTGCTTGGGCAAAAAGTGGAACAATTTGAAGAAAGAAATAATTGGTTTCTACATTGTCTGGAGATTAGGATCTCTGTAAACTCTCCTGTTGAACCCCTTTGGGTTGTTCTCTTAAATTTGTCATAAAAGCACAAATTATTGTTATACGCACTGTGTCATCATTTTCAGAAAGTTACCACTGATTAGTGATTAGTATTACCTGGCCAACATGAACGAGGCAACATGAGACAACTTAAGACAGCCTCAGGACATGGGCTTGATCTTTTAGAACTGCGATGAAGAAAAATGTCTTCACTCAGAGGGTGGTGAACCTGGGAATTCTCTACCATAGGAAGCTGTGGAGGCTATGTCACTGAATATATTCAAGAAAAAAATAGATCGTTTTTCAGATTTTAATGGCTTCAAAGGGTATAGGGAGAAAGTGGGAATATGGCATTGAGATAGAGTATCAGCCATGATCATACTGAATGGTGGAGCAGGCTCAAAGGGCAGAATCACCTTCTTTTGCTCCGAGTTTCTATGTTTAAGGTAGCACCATAGCATGGCAATGGTACTACATTCGGATGGCAGTTTTATTCTGAAAGACTATTGTAGAATCACTCCAGTATTTCTATGGCAGTTGACATTTCTCTCAGTTTTTGAGGCTTTGAGCTGAGAGAGTTAAATCAACCAGTTTGAGAGTATTCCATACAAGTTCAACTGGAGGCCTGAATGCGTTGTGTGGCTGACCCAACATGCCATTTTCAAATGAACCCCTACACCACGCACCCCTCCCCCCCCCCCCCCCGCCCCCCCGCCATTTATATCAGAAAATATAATAGTGTTGACTAACTTTGCTGCTTTGGCCTGGGCCATTGGTCTTTATTTAGGGATATTTTTCAGTTTGCCATTGTTTACTGGTTGATAACTTTTTGGGACAGTGCCACTTTTTGTAGGTTAACATGCATATTTGATTGGGTACACATTGTCTGTGGCTTGTTGATGAGCTTCCGCATGTACTTTGCCAAGTTTTTCTTGGACTGAATTCGTTGAAAATTCTGCAGCCAATACTGACCAAAACTACTCCTACAAAAACTCAACCAGTTGCTTGTGACTTTCATATAAAAACATCAATATTCTGGCACCGTGGATTAAGCCTAGGTGGACAATGAAGCAAATTGTCCACCTTCAAGCCAGAGCAGTTAGTGACATTGAACTGACACCCTTCTACATCTGTGAGGTTAGGTTTTGAGGTCCCAGATCTGCAAGAGTATTATCATCAAAGTCTACAAACCAGTAAGAATAAAAGCAAGTCACAGCAGTCTGGTAGACCAAAAATCGAGGCACTCAGCACTTGTCAGTCCTTTGTATTACTGTTCATAGGTATGTTCGGTAGGTGCATCAGTGAGTTCCAAAATGGCAGTGATTAAAAACAAAAAGTGCTGGAAAAACTGAATGGACCAGGTGGCATCAGTGGAGAGAGAAAGAGAGTTAATGGTTTGAGTCCAAAAGGACTCATAGAGACCATAAGACATTGGAGCAGAATTAGGCCACTCGGCCCATTGAATCTGATCTGCTGTTCAATCATGGCTGATATTTTTCTCATTCCCATTCTCCTGCCTTTTTCCCATAACACCCGTTCCCCTTACTAATCAAGACCTGTCTATCTTAAAGACACTCAATGGCCTGTCCTCCACAGCCTTTGCGGCAAAGAATTCCACAGATTCACCACTCTCTGGCTGAAGCAATTCCTCTTCATCTCTTTTGGGCCCTCTGGTTCTAGTTTTTCCCATGAGTGGAAACATCCTCTTCACCTCCGCTCTTGTTCGGAACTGAAGAGAGGCCGAAATGTGGTGTGCTTTTACAGTGTTGAAAAAGGCGGGGAAGTTCAGGAGGGACAAAAAGGGATGGTCAGGGAAAGCTGAGAGAGCGGAGGAGATTAAAGATGCCATGGAACAAAAGGCAAAGAGAGTGGGCGATCTCCAGCATCCATGGCATTTTGCTTTTATTCTAAAAAGTAGAGCTGGCATCAAATCAACAGTAGATTCTGACTGACATTCTGCCCACTCTGCACACTTCCAGCACATGCACACAGTTTGCTGTAGTAAATTGAGGCAGTTCATCAAAACCCTCACTCCTGATTGGCCCGACTTCCCACGCGGCAGATCTGTGGTGTCTGGCTCGATCACGTAGCCCACAAGGGATCACTTGCAATAACACTCTGACAAAGATGGTGTTCAGAGTGGACCATGCCCAAGGTGGGCGGAACTGGTGGGTTGGTATTTTACGGTTCAGTGGGACCCTTGGCACCAAAATTAAATCATTCTGACATCCATAGACTCTGTGCTGTGCAGTTTCTGGTTGATGCATCAAAGCGCCTAATTTATCCCACATTACCTCTAAAATTTGCTTTCTTAAGAAGAAAATTTTGAGCTGAGTGTTATTTCTTGAAGGGCATAGACAAGTGGATCAGACTGATCTAGTATATTTAGAGAATTGGATGCCACAGGGCTAAGTTATTCATTGTATGCATCAAGAGAGCTCTTGCAACACCCATAGTTAATTCATCAATTTTCTCCTTTGGTTCTCTAGTGTGATTCATCATTTTCAGTTGAAATAAAGATGCTTTCCAAGTGTCCAATATGATAGAATGTGACTTTCCTACTTGTAAGCGTTGGATTCTGGCTTCAAACTGATAAGATTTTAGCTTCAAGCCCTGGTTCTGTGGAGAGTCAGCGATGAGGCGCACACTTTTGGTTACAAACTGTTTTTTCAAAGGCTCATAGTGTTCAGTCCAGCCATACAGTGTCACAACAAAGAAGGTCCTTGTGTCCTCCTTTTTATACTCTCTCTGTTGCTGAACAGATTTTGCAACTTAAGCAACCTCTCAGTAAGTACCTTTCCATTGTTCTGTAGGCTGCAGCTTGAATCGGTTCTAACCAGTTCCACAGGCTGTATGCAAGTAACCTTTTGTCTTGCCACAGGTTGCAACAGTTCGATACATGATGCCTCAAATCCCACACAAATTATAAGAGTCACTGAGGCTGCTATGCTGAGGTAGCATTTGCCATGGCTGTATTTGTTGGAAAATGTGGCAGGTTGCGAGCCAGGTGATTAGGCTGCATGCCCAGTGTGTGTGACCCGCACATTTTTAGTGAGGCTGCATGCTACTAGCAAAGCCTTGCAAAATTGGACCCTAAATCTACAGAGGTTATGACGAGATTTTGTACTTTACTGCACAGATACTTGTTGCAAAGTACTACATTCAATTTTGAGAGTATATCTCAAATGGGACTGTTTAAAAATTCGTTTTACCAGATGTGGGCATTCCTGGCTGGACCAGCATTTATTGCCCATCTCTAGATGCCCTTGTAGGGGGTGACCTGCCTTCTCGAACTGCTGCAGCCCCTAAGGTGTAGGTACACCTACAGTGCTGTTAGGGAGGGTGTTTCAGGATTTTGATTCAGTGACAGTGAAGGAATGGTGGTATATTTCTAAGTCAGGATGGTGAGCGACTTGGAGAGGAATTTCCAGATTCTCATGTGTTTGCTCTTGTCCTTCTAGGTGGTAATGGTTATGGGTCTGGAAGGTGTTATTCAAGGAACTTTGGTGAGTTCCTGCAAGACATCTTGTATATGGTACACACAGCTGCTACTGTTTGTCAGTGATGGAGTGATTGAATGTTTATGGAAGGGTAGCAATCAAGTGGGCTGCTTTGTCTTGGATCAAGCTCCTTGAGTGTTGGAGTTGCACACATCCAGGCAAGTGGAGAGTATTTCATTACACTCTTGACTTAAAAACCCTACAGTGGAAAATGAGGCCATTTGGTCCATCGAGTCTGCACCAACAACAATCCCAACTAGGCCTTATCCCCTCAACCGCACATTTTTACTCCGCTAATCCCTCTAGCCTACACATCCTGGGACACTAAGGCGCAACATCGCATTGGCCAATGCATTTAATCCGCACATCTTTGGACTGTGGGAGGAAACTGGAACACCCAGAGGAATCCCACGCAGACACGGGGAGAACATGCAAACTCCACACAGACCCAAGACGAGAATTGAACATAGGTCTCTGGAGGTGTGAGGCAGCAGTGCTAACCACTGTGCTACCATGCCATCCTGAGATTGCCTTGTAAATGGTGGACAGGCTTTGGGGAGTCAGGTGGTGAGTTACTTACTGCAAGATTCCTACCTTTTGATCTGCTCTGGAGCCACAATATTTATATGGCTAGTCCAGTAGAATTTCTGGTCAATGATAACCCCCAATTATAACCGACTTTGGCATCAAGGAGCCCTAGCAAAACAGGCATCAAATGGGAATCAGGGGAAAACCCTCTGCTGGATGGAGTCATACTTAGCACAAAGGAAGATGGTTGTGGTGATTTGAAAATCAGTCATTTCAGCTCCAGGACATCACTGCAGGAGTTCCTCAGGGTAGTCTCCTTGGTTTTTATTGCAAGGGTTGCCAAAGTCCAAGAGTAAGGAGGTATTGCTACAATTGCACAGGGCTTTGTGAGATCGCATTTGGAGTACTGTGCATAGTTTTAATTTCCTTATCTAATGCAGGATAGATAGACATGGCTTAACGAAGGCTTTGCGAAGGTTTACCAGATTGCAACTTTGGGTCATAGTTTAAACAGAGTGTGGGAAACAAAAAAAGACTGAAGCACTGTCAACAATGTGTATGGCAAAAGAATTTTTTTTTATGTATCTGAACAACATTTTGTCAGATTCTTGTTGGGAGATGTCAGATCAACTCTGAACTATTATTTAGACTTAATCCCAATTATGTGGTAATTGTCATTTGCATCAACATTCAATCTCATTTTACTGCTCTCCTTCTGTCCCCTCCTCTTTATTCCAATTTCAATTCTTTTATCACACCTAGTGGAGCACCAAGCAGACTTTTGTCTGTTTCTGTAGCTAGTAATTCCTGGAATGGGTCACTAGTCTATCACCAGGGGCTTATAGCTTGAGGAGCGCCACTCCACATCAAGCATGGATGACCAAGAGTCTCTCCTGCTCTTTACCACCAGCCATTGGTGTGTTGGAAGGACTTGCCCATTGACGACCAACCTGTTTGGCCACGCTGTGAATGCGCCTTCCTTGGCCATCAAGTCCTGAAGTGGGACCTGAACACAGAACTTCTGGCTCAGGTTCAGGGACATTATCCCCTGCACAACAAGACCTCCCCCTCCCCTTTATAGACACATAAACATAAAGACTTGAGTTTATAGTGTGCGCAAACTTTTTATAAAGCTTACTGGACACAGACAAAATGTTGAGCCGATTGACAATTCTATTCCTTGAGTGAGATTTTCCAGCCGCGCTCACTCCAAGTCTGGAAAATCCCACTCGTGGTCAACGGACCGTTGCATGGTCCGCTCCTGCCCACTGCGATTCCCACGGTAGGCAGGATGGGGAAATTCCACCCTTTAAGTTTTGAGCAGCTTACACTGATGACAAAAAACACTTGCTCTTTATCTTTTTTTCCCCCCCCGCATTCTTTCCCCTTATTTTGTCCCCCCTTTCCTTACCTTTTCTCCTCCTTTGCTTTCCCTTTCTCCATTTTTTCTAAATTCTACCTCTCTCCCACCCATTCCCCCCTCCCTCCACATCTTCATCTGTCACAGCTTGCCCTCTGATTTCAGCTTCTCTGCTGTTTGGCCATTCACATCCTTTATTCTCTCAATGGACTGCCATTAGCAGCCTTTTCCCCTGGTTTCTGTGGCTATGACTAATCTTTCATTCCCTCACACTTCAATATAAATATCTCCCACTTTCTATGCTTTTTAGCTTTGACAAAGGGTCTTCTGGACTCGAAACGTTAGCTGTTTTCTCTCCTTACAGATGCTGCCAGACCTGCTGAGATTTTCCAGCCTTTTCTCTTTTGGTTACACTGATAATAGTTTAGCTTTTTGCTTGCACTTCTAATCTATTACTTATATACTGAGTTGAGCAACGTAAACAAAATAACAAAATGAAAATTTGGTTCTCGAAAATTTGATAAGGCAACTTTGAATTAAAAGTAGGCCTTATAAAAGTATTTTTGGTGGAAACACAGACAGTTTATTTACTTTCCAGCAGACCTTGTTGTTGTTGCAACGTTGTGTTTTGCTTGGGTGATCTATAAAAGAAAAGGAGCATCTTGATGCAAACCTTAAAATAATACAGTCCTACTGTATGGGCGGCACGGTAGCACAGTGGTTAGCACTGCTGCTTCACAGCTCCAGGGTCCTGGGTTCGATTCCTGGCTCAGGTCACTGTCTGTGTGGAGTTTGCACATTGTCCTCGTGTCTGCGTGGGTTTCCTCCGGGTGCTCCGGTTTCCTCCCACAGTCCAACGATGTGTGGGTTAGGTTGATTGGCCATGCTAAAAAATTGCCCCTTAGTGTCCAGGGATGGGTAGGTTGGAGAGATTAGTGGGTATAATATGTAGGGATATGGGGGTAGGGCCTGGGTGGGATTGTGTTCGGTGCAGACTCGATGGGCCGAAGGGCCTCTTTCTGCACTGTAGGGTTTTATGGTAATATTCTATGGTTAAAAAAAATACAGTACAAGGGCATAGAAAGATTTGGAACCGTGGATAAGAAGTTGATTCCCTGGGGCACAGGTTATAATTGTATCAACTGAGGTTACGTATATACAAGTTGAGGGCATTTGTTAGATGATTAGTTGAGCATATAGAAAGAGGCACTTACTGACACAGTGTGAGTCATATACCTGTAATGGTTCACTCCATGAATAAATCTATACAAGTAAAGACTGGCTCGGGTTTCTTCCTTCATCATTTGGCGATCAGGAATGTATCACAAGCTACCAATGGAATTTGACAAGGGCCTGGGTAGTGGAGAGAGGTCTTTGCCCAAAATATTTTGGAGGAACTGAACTTTGTGGGAATGTGGAGGCTGAAAAGGAGCACAAGTTTGAGAAATCCACCCTCAAGGTGCCACTGAAACCTGCACCCTTGCTTCCATCAGAGGGAGGATATTGTGGAAGATGGAATAGGACAGTATTGGTGATAGTCCAGTTGTCAGGTTGAAGCCTCCTTGCAGGATTAGAGAGGCTTCTAAGCCTCATGGCTCAGCCTAAACAAGGAAGCCAAGTAAACTGATGAAGTCATTGCCAGTCTGTCTTAGAAAGTTTGACCGCTCATTGTTTGGTGTTAAAAGGGAAGTGAAATGACAACTGTAGCACTCTTGGAAACACTGACTGGAGAGCTAGAATTAGATGATTAGATGTTTTAAATGTGTGTGTGTGTTTGTGTGTGTGTGATGACTTCAGCCAGGCTAATGAGGTTGGCTTACTAGAGTGTGCACTACGTGATGAGTTTTAATTGATGGTTAAATCAGGGAGCCTCATGCTCCCTATTTAAAGCAAGCATTCAGCAGGAAGCAACTGGAGAGCTGGCTGTGTACAGATGTATGGTGCAAATAAAGTAACTTGGTGACAGGGCTTTTGCCTCCGTGGAGTTATTACAGTGTGTGTGCCACAGCATGTGGATGGCGAATAAAGTAACAAAGTTCTTGGACGCAAGCAGGTGAAAAACCTGTTTGTGGAGATCCAAGGAGGCTTCACGTTGCAATTGTCCAATTTGTGAGTGGAAATTGGATGGTTCTAATTGGAAAAAGTGGTCACAACTTCTATTACCCAGAATCTAGACCCAATTCGTCATGTGCTGTTACTATGGTGCCTGACTGAAATTGACAGGAACTTGATTAAAAAATTGGGTTTATGAATCTCCGTCATGCCATTTCCTGGTATTCACGTGTACATGAGTTCCTTTTGGAATCGTAACCATTTGAAATGAGCACTTAGGGCTGCTGGTTAATAACTAATTACACAGAAAGTCACAGCAATGCTGAAACATAATTCAATCATTTCTTAACCATATGTTTTTTTAATTGTTCCTGCTGGCACTGGCATTCTTGTGAGCCTTTGTTCCATCTTTCCATTTGGAAATATCTTTGGCTGAGTTAATTGGAAGCAGAGGATCAGTTGAGGGCCAGGCTATATAGATCATAGAATCCCTATAGCGCAGAAAGAGGCCATTTGGCCCATCACGTCTGCACCAACCCTCCAACAGAGCATTTTACCCTTGCCCAACCCCCTATCTATTCTTGTCATACACGAGAAGGCTTGTATCAACCCTCTAGAAGCCTTGCATACCCTATTGGCAGACAGAACTAAACGTATCTCATTTTAGAAATGATCAATGGCCGTAGAGGTTTCTTTTCCCAGAGGAAGCTGGCTAACTATTATTGGATGCTTCTCAGGATTACCCTCATTGTGGTATGTCATGCCGACACTGATACTACACTCCTGGTCTGATTAACATCCAGTGGATTCTGATTGGCCACATCAAGCTGCCCCCATGCACATCTGCAGGCCCTGGATAAGTTTTTCCCAGTAAAAAGTCTGACAACACCAGGTTTTAGTCCAACCTATTTATTTGATAATATACTCACAAGCTTTCGGGTTAGCCCCTTCGTCAGGTGAATGGAGAGTTCTGGCCTCAGACAGAGCATATAAAGCACAGACAGTTTAGAGATTACTGATTAGAATGCGAATCCTTACACCACATTCATTAACAGTGGTGGTAAGCTTTAGCCTAAACATGGGCTCAAACCTCTTTGCAAGCACGTTTCATTGTAAACCTTGTCAATGGGACAGTGGAGTTGAACAAAGAGCCACCATTTTGCTTCTACAACCATCAGTTGAGTCAAGCGCCGAGAGGCAGTGTGACTTTCCTGAAGATTCATGCAAATTCTCTTGGTTTCCTTATCTTCATCTGGTCCATTCCCAAAAAATGTGTCAGGATCTGCAGGAAAGAAGGAGAGAAAATCGGGAGTGGGAAGGAACTTGACAGGAAGTATGTTTTAGGTAATAGAATAAAAGTGATTTTGTAGAGCTGCTTGTGTGATTGTCTGCTGACAGCAACCAAATTCCTGGCTCAATACAGCTGTTTGCTTGATAATATCAATACTGCCCTGACATTGGTGTTAAAAGAGAAATGAAGTGACAACTGCAGCACTCTTGGAAACATTGGCCACGGAGGCAGAGTTAAATGTTTGAAGCTGATGAATGGTGTGTGTGCGTGTGTGTGTGTGTGTGTGTGTGTGTGTGTGTGTGTGCGCGCGCACGCCACAGCATATGGATACTGAACAAAATAACTAAGTTTCTGGATGCAGAGGCAGGCGAAAAACTTGTTTGAGACTTCTACATTGCATTGTTTTAAAGTGATGTGTGGAAGTGTGGCTTGGAACCTCTCCAGTTAATGCACACTGTAAAAACTGTTGGCATTGTTACAAAACATATAATCTCTGGGCCACAGTCATCTTTCTAATGATGTTTCCTTCAAGCTGCGTTGGATCACGTATTACACTAAACCTCAGGATTATCTGTAAAAAGGTGCACACATACCATGGCTAAGATGTATCTTAACTGCGGTAGATTGCAATGTGCTGAGAAAGCCAGAAATCACCACTTAACCATTTGGTTACTAATTTTCCAAATTCATTGCTCACTCAGTCCTTCACTTTTGTGAATTGTGATGGAAATTTGCAAGTTGAAGCATCCAGATGGCTCAGAAACAGTGCAGTAAACTAGATAAAATATATTTATGTAAAACCAAGCATTTATCACACATCTTGTTGTTCTATACAAGCATTACAGATTTTCTTATCTAACAATGATAGTGAATAGTGTTTGGAATCCTAGACGCCATGATCTCAACAGTTAATTTTTTTGATGTTTGGTTCCAAACCCTCCTGGCCTCCACAATGGCATTGACTGATTCTTGGCTCCCCAGCACTCCCCTACAGTGGGAAAATCGATGTTGTATTGGTTAATCAACAATAAGTTATTTGCTCTGGTCCTTAAAAGTATGCGGAACTAATGCCAAAGTGCAAACATTTTATGAAGTTAAAGTTTATTTATTAGTCACAAGTAAGACTTACATTAACACTGCAGTGAAGTTACTGTGAAATTCTCCTTATCGCCACACTCTGACGCCTGTTTGGGTCAATGCACCTAACCAGCATGTCTTTCAGACTGTGGGAGGAAACCAGAGCACCCAGACACAGGGAGAATGTGCAAACTCCACACAGACAGTGATCCAAGTTAGGAATTGAACCCGGGTCCCTGCCACTGTGAGGCAGCAGTGCTAACTACTGTGTCACCATGCTACCCCAACCCATCCCCTCGTTAGCACAGGGTAATGATCAGTCGCTGGAAATTAATTAGTAATTAACCTTAAGTAATCTCACACAAAGTGGTTCTCAAAATTAGGACTTGTTGGCAAGTAGAATCTATCTGTGAACAAAGGGAGTTTTTAAGCAAGCGTCTAGTATTGCACTAAACGTTAAAAGCAACATGTGAAGTTCATATAGAACTAAGGTGGACTTAAGGAGAATCTTTAAGATTATTATTACAGTTAAAGTTGAAGCTGTGAAATGATTATTTTCAGTTCAATGACAAACAAAACCTTAATGCTAATGCTAACCTTAACCTAAATTAGAACATTTTCACATGTACTTTCACTTTCAACACCAGTAGGATACAACGCATTTATTGCTAGATCTCGCTTTGGAAGTTGAATTGAGATAGTCCTGTCTCCTCTAATTTTAGCAGAAAGTGAGAGGTGAGTAATACAAGGCCAAAGTGCTAACAGACTACTTAACCCCAATATTAACAGCCACTGCCTGCAGGAACCAGGTGAGGAATAAATTTAGCAACAAGTTACAGCTACCTCTGAGATGTGCTTCCTCCCCATATTAACCTGTTCTTGGCAAGAAGGAGAATCATCGGAAAGAAGTGGGTTCCTGATATTAACCTGACTTGATCTATAAGGTGGCACGGTGGCACAGTGGTGAGCTCTGTTGCCTCTCGGCACCAGGAAACTGAGTTCGATTGCCAGCTTGGGTCACTGTCTTTGTGGAGTTTGTACATTCTCCCCGTGCCTGCATGTGTTTCCTCTGGGTGCTTTGGTTTCCTCCCACAGTCCAAAGATGTGCTGATTAGGTGGATTGGCGATGCTAAATTGCCCCTTAGTGTCAAGGGGACTAGCTAGAGTAAATGCACAGGATTAAAGAGATAGATGCTGGGTGGGGATTGTGGTTGGTGTGGACTCGATGGGCTAAATGGCCTCCTTCTGCACTGTATGATTCTATAATATCAGCTAGAGCTCTGAGCAGGAAGATAGGTGGGCAGGTTAAGGAGATAAGGGGTGGAGGTGGAAAGGGGGCAATATTGGCTCCATTCTAGCAGGCAAGCCCATCATGAACCTATTCCTTGTTCAGAGGGGCCCAGTGTGTCTGAAATTTATTCCTGTGGTGTACTGCGCAAGCATGTAATTCTACCCGAGTTGATAATCCGAGTTGCAGCCAGCCAGTGTAAACAAAGAAACATACGATTGTGGCGAAATTATAATTGTTTTTTAATGGCTGCATTGACCAGCCTTTATATTGTGGGTTTAGGCTTTCACCGCTGGATGTTTGAGGTGGGGTTGGGAACCCTTCAATTTGGATAATTTCTGAGTCCTACCCTGTGCCACATCTGCATGGCTCATGCGATGCTATTTAGAAATACAGATGCCCTGAATTGCACAGGAAGTGAGCTCGACATCCAACCAATGGTGTCACAAGTTCCCAGGAGGTGGAAACTGAATGAGTGACAAAGGCTGCTGTAACAGGGCCTGTTGCTGCCCTGCTGAATAGGACAGGCATAAACTTTAAGGGCCAGCAGCCATACTGCTGAATGAGAAGTACCTTGTGTGATCTGGTGCAAGATTCCCTAAGTCCCAAGGCTTTTCAGTGTTTGCAAAAATGCTTTCACTTCTCTCCACATTGAACTCGACAGCTGAACACTAGTCTGCCACCAGACTGTTCAGTTTTGTCCAATTCACCACTGAAAATTGCATCCTCGCTCTCCAGACCTGTTAACAAATTCCTCAAAAAGAGCTGAATGGGCTATTAATTGGACACTGGCATATTTCCCCTTCCCCTTCTCCTGCTCTCCCCCCACCCCGTTTGAAAATTGTATTCTATCCTCGAGATGTTGGGATCCAGAGATGCCCCTTTGAGACCGTGAATTTTAAATTTTACCCAGATCCAATCCCCACCCCACTGATCATTGAAAATCTGTGTAGGGGGGAGCAATTTCTCTTTCTCAAGGATGTGGATGAACACAGTTACAAATTACCTGAGATTTTAAAGTGGAGGATGATGGCTTTATTAACTTGGAAGTTAGAATTACATTATGATTGGATCTCAGCGAATTTGCTGGTTTGTACTGAAGTGTCCAACTAATTAAACTAAGGCTGAATTCTGGTAGCTGTAGAAAACACTCAGTACAATTATGCCACAGCTAACAATTAAGACTGTACTTTTTAATTGAAAGATTTGTTTTTTGTGGGCTTGCCAGTTACTGTGATGCCTTGAACTTAGTATTTTACACAACAATTGAGACTGAATCTGATCTGAAATTGCTTTAGATACCAATGAGGATAGGACAGGAAAGCATTGCTCATTAAATCTACTGAATACTTTATTGATACCCATTGCTGAATTAAACCTTTATTAATGGCAAATGAACAACAAAAAAAAATTTAATATTCACAGTCATACCCTTTAAATTGTGATAAACATTCCAGAAAGGCTGGTTTAAATGAAGGTAAGAACATAAGAACATAAGAAATAGGAGCAGGAATAGGCCATCTAGCCCTTCGAGCCTGCCCCGCCATTCAGTAAGATCATGGCTGATCTGTCGTGGCTCAGTTCCACATTCCCGCCCTCTCCCCATAACCGTTAATCCCCTTGCCTATCAAAAACCTATCAACCCACGTCTTAAAAATATTGAGCGAGGTAGCCTCCACCACTTCAACGGGCAGAGAATTCCAGAGATTCACCACCCTTTGAGTTCCTCCTCAACTCCGTTCTAAACCGCCCCCCCTTTATCCTGAGGCTGTGCCCTCTAGTCCTACTGTCCTTTCTGAGCGGGAAGAGCCTCTCCACCTCTATCCTACCCATCCCATTCAACATCTTATACGTCTCAATGAGATCTCCCCTCATTCTTCTAAACTCTAACGAGCACAAGCCTAGTTTATTCAGCCTCTCCTCATAGTTCAACCCCCTCAACTCCAGAATCAGCCTAGTAAACCTCCTCTGCACTCCCTCCAAGGCCAAAATATCCTTGCGTAAGTGCGACGACCAAAACTGCACACAGTACTCCAGCTGTGGCCTCACCAGTGCCCTATACAGCTGCAGCAAGACCTCCCTACTTTTATATTCAATCCCCCTCGCTATGAAGGCCAGCATCCCATTTGCCTTCCTGACCACCTGCTGCACCTGCAGGCTGGGTTTTTGCGACTCATGCACAAGGACCCCGAGGTCCCTCTGCACCGTTGCACGCTGCAGTTTTTTGCCACGTAAGTAATAGTCCTTCCTACCATTATTCCTACCAAAGTGGACAACCTCACATTTGCCAACATTAAATTCCATTTGCCAGTTCCTGGCCCATTCGCTCAGTCTGTCTAGATCCTTCTGCAGACTCTCCACACCCTCCGCACAATTTGCCGTTCCACCAATCTTGGTGTCATCAGCAAATTTCGACACCATACACTCGGTTCCCTCCTCCAGATCATCTATATAAATGGTGAATAGCTGAGGCCCCAGCACCGACCCCTGGGGCACTCCACTAGTCACTCAGATCATTCAGAGCATGGTACGGTTGCAAAGTGGTTAGCACTGTTGCCTCACAGCACCAGGGACTTGGGTTCAATTCCGACCTTGTAACCGTCTGTGTGGAGTTTGCAAGTTCTCTCCCACCTGCTTGGATTTCCTCTGGGTGCTCCAGTTTCCTTCCACGGTCCAAAGATTAGATTAGGTTAAGTGGATTGGCCATGCTAAATTTTCCCTTAGTATTCCAATTCATGGGGGAAATATGTGGGGTTATGGGAATACTTCCTGTGATACTCTGTCGGAGAGTCAGTGTAGACTCAATGGGCTGAATGGCCTCCTTCTGCACTGCAGGGATTCTATGAACTGAAGAAAAACATGACAAGTTAACACCCAGGGTCATTTCCTTTTACGTTTGCACATTTTTTTGGTCTGCTGGTATCTGTGCCTTATTGTTAAGCACTAAAATTTGTTGCTACGCAATTGTGGAACAGGATCCAGGAACAGTGCGCCTGCACAGCATGCTTGTGTGTGGTAGGGAAATAATGTTTTGGCATGTTTCCAAGGGAGTAGCCATTGAAGAATGTTTGCACATTGATCAAAAGGAAACCAACTGAAAGGAAATGAGAAATAAATTCCTTCAGCTGGACCATGGATACATATCTGAAAGAATTTGAAAATAAATTTGTGAGAGATTTCTTCAATTTTTGGTTGTTGGGCTGCTAGGATGTGAATATATAAATAACTTTCCTTATCTGCAATAGACAGATAAATACATTTCTTCTCTAATATATATTCATAGAATCCCTACAGTACAGAAGGAGGCTGTTCAGCCCATTGCGTCTTCACCGACTCACAGAATAAGACCCACGCCCCCTTCTCTATCCCCATAACCCCATGTTTTTAGCTCACTAATCCCGTCTAACCTACACTTCTTGGGTTACCAAGGGGCAGTTGTACCTAACGTAGAATCATAGACCCCTACATTGCAGAAGGAAGTGATTTCGCCCATCGAATTTGCACCAACCACAATCCCATCCACGCCCTATCCCCATAACCCGATGTAATTACCCTATCTAGTCCCCCTGTCACTATGGGGAAATTTAGCATGGCCAATCAACCTAACCTGCAAATCTTCCACCTAACCTACCCATCTTTGGACAGTGGAAGAAAACCGGAGCACCCACAGGAAACCCACGCAGACATTAGGAGAATTTGCTAACTCCACACAGGCAGTCATCCAAGGCTGGAATTGAACCTGGGTCCCTGGCGCTGTGAGACAACCATGCAAACCATTGTGCCATTATATGTAAGCTTACATACATAAATTTTCATCTAACATAGGCATTGATAGACAAAGAAAGAACAAGGCCCATCTAATTCTATTCTACTGTCTGGTATGCTACAACAATGCTGGAATTGTTGACTAATTATGACTGTCAACCTATACCAGTGGTGGCACAGTGGTTAGCACTGTTGCCTCATAACACTAGGGACCCAGGCTCAATTCCTGACTTGGGTTACTATCTGTACTCCACCACAACCCTCCCCAGGTGTCTGTGTGACTTTCCTTCGGGTGCTCCACTTTCCTCCCACAGTCTCAAAGACGTGCTGGTTAGGTGCAGCAGCCATGCTAAATTCTCCCTCAGTGTACCCAAACAGGTGCTGGAGTGTGACAAGTAGGGGATTTTCACAGTAACTTCATTACAGTGTTAACATAAGCCTACTTGTGACACTAATAATTAAACTTTAAACTTCAAATATCAACCAGACTTGAGGTGAGGAAAACCCATCAGTGGTGGGAGGCTTTGGGAAGCATAGTTGCAAAATCACATGGTACTTCCCTAAACATATTATAATTATCATATGCCATGGCTCACATTGTATCTTAAGTTATTTTCTGGAAGAATTGTTATCCAAAGCTTGGTGGATGGGAATTGGTCTTAAGAAGGGCATTGAAAGACATGAGGGAGGTAAAGAGGCTGCTCCAGATTCAAGCCATTTAAACACACAGCAATTCAGAGATCTCTGAATGCACAGGTCACCAGAGAGGGCGTGGGGTAAGAGAGGCCAGTATGAGAACATTGGAGAGTTCAGGAGGGTATTTTGAGTCTGGAGAAGGTTATAGAGACTGCAGGCAGTCAGACCATGAAGAGAAGAAATTTTAAAATTGCATGGAATGTACAACAGAGTCAAACCATTTGATCCATCTAGTCTATGCTGGTATTCATACTCTCGCAAATTTCCTCATATTCTCTCTTCATCATCTGAGCCCTTCAACGTATATTTTCTCCAAGACGCTCACACAGTTTTCTTTGAAAGCATTTGCCTCAATGTTTCCTGTGGAAGCATTTTCCACAGTTAATTCACTCTCTGAGTAAATAAATGTCTTCAATTTTCTTACCAGAGTTATTGGTAATTGGTTTGTATCTAAGGCCCGGAGCTTTAGCTATTTTCTTTCCCCCTTGGAAATGATGTTGGAGGCTGGATTTACCAGTAAAATAGAGAGGAAGCCATGTCTGAGCACACACACACACACACACACACACACACACACACACACACACACACACACACACACACACACACACCTGATGCATGTCCACTTACTTAGGACCAGGCCAGGAACAGGGTCGCTGTTTGCATCATCAGTGGTGGATAGTCATTCTGTCCAATTAAGGCCCCCCCACTTACAGCCATGCTGCATTGCTGAAAGACCACAGCCTCATTCTTTGTTCTGCAGATGGATTTTCCCACCACTCCAATGCTAGCTCCAGGTATCTTTATTTCATTAATCCTATGCAGTCGTCAATAGTGCTGCCAAGCTGAGGTGCCCTTGCGCTCGCTTGCCCGTCGCCCTTCTCCTCATTCAGCTGCCAAAGTAACATCAGCACGGCCTTCGCAAATCCTCTAGATCTAGCGGTAAGAAAGACAGCCTCACAATCAGTCAACTTGCCCAGAATCCAGGTGGTATTCAGGTAAAAGCTGTTCCACTTGGGGCAGGCCATTTGAATGCCTGGCACCAAATTCCTAAAGCAACTGTTTTACTCAAAACTCACTGACAGGAGGAGTCTCTCAAATGCTTTAAGGGTGTCCTGAATGCAAGTTCATCAGTTAATGCGGAAGACACAGAGGAAAAAAGCAAAAAGAACAGAAAAATGCTGGCAAAGCTCAGCAGGTCTGACAGCATCTGTGTAGAGAGAGTAGAGCCGACATTTCGAGCCTCTGACACTTTGTCAGAGCTGAGAGGAAAGAGAGTCAGCAGAGATTGATACTTTGAGGGTAGGAATGGGTGGTAGAATTGGACAGAGAGAATGTAAATGAGCATGGGAAGACACATGGGGGCCTTTATTTCAAAATAAGAAGTCTCACAACACCAGGTTAAAGCCCAACAGGTTTATTTGGAATCACGAGCTTTTGGAGCACTGCTCCTTCATCAGGACTCACCCTGATGAAGTGTTGTGAGACTTCTTACTATGCACACACTAGTTCAATGCCGGCATCTCAACAGCATGGCTTTATTTCAAAAGGAATGGAATGTCAAAATAGGGAAGCCTTACGAAAACTGTACAAGGCACTAGTTAAACCACATCTGGAATACTGTGAACGGTTTTGTTCCCTTACCAAAGGAAAGATATACAGGCATTGGAGGCAGTCAAGAGAAGGTTCACTTGGTTGATCCCAGGTTTGGAGGGATTTTCTTATGAGGAGAGGTTAAATAGGTTGGGCCTGTACTCATTGGAGTTTAGAAGAATGAGAGACATTCGTTACATTATTGATAATTAAGGGATTGTTAAGGGGTTTGACAGGGTAGAGCTGAGAGATCCTTTTCCCTTGTGGGAGAGTCTTGGACCATAGGGCATAATCTCAGAGCAAGGGTCACCCATTTAAAACAGAGGTGAGGAAGATTTTCTTCTCTCAGAGGGTAGTGAATCTGTGGAACTCTTTACTGCAGAGGGCTATAGAGGCTGAGTTGTTAGATGTGTTCACGGCTGAGATTTTTAATCAGTAAGGAAATTAAGAGTTATGGGGATATAGTGGGAAAGTGGAGTTGAGGATTATCATATCAGATCAGTCACGATTTCATTGAATGGCAGAGCAGACTCAATGGGCTGAATGGTTTACTTTGTTCCTATGCCTTATGGTTTTGTAGTATTCCAGAAGAGATCAAACATCACTGCCAACTCATATTAGTTTAGGACTGACTGAAATGGAGAAAGTTCCTTTGGGAAGGCACTGTACGTGTTGAGGGACTGCGTTAGGAATGTGCAGAGGTCCAGCCAAAACATTGGAGGAAGTTCACAAATCTCCAAAGAAACCACCTATGCAAATCTTCAAGCGCCATCAGCTCCTCATGTGGCTGAGTCTGCAGATCACTTATTGGACTTATCAGCCATTACAGAGCCCATCAAACTGGAGTGAAAGCAAATCATTCCCAAACCCGAGGAACTGCCTAAAATACTGACTTAAAAATGAACATCATAATTAGTCTGTTCATGGACCATTAACACATGTGGTCTGATTATTATCATTGTTCAGTGGACATTGGGCACATTATTTGAGCCTGACTACACACACACTAAGTGTATGAGTTCAGAGGACTGTAGAAGACCAGGGAAGTAAAAATATGTGTCAAAGTGATTGAATTTAGAGAAGTCAGTTTTATGAAGGGCTAAGTGTTTGGCTACTATTGCACTTACTCCTCTAATGATGTTAATTTACAGTGGAAAATTTCATTATCTCTTGGAGGATTGCAGACATTTGGATTTACCTGCCTAAACAGTAGCACTTAAGGATTTGGAATCAATCCAAGAACAATATGGGATGATAAGAAGAATAACAGTGATAAGACCACAGCTGATATTAGATGCTAGAATATTTAAAATTCCAGAATGGAAACTTGGAATACCCGCTCTTAACTGTAATTGTAATTTGATATAATCAGTGGAAAGATGGGAAGACCAGTGAAGAATGTCTCAGACATGTGTGTGACAATTTGAAACAATAAATCACAGATGAGAAAATCAATTAGTAATACACTTAACTATATTAATGGTGAGATACAGTATCTTCAAATTTTCCAGATTGAAAACGCCTCTATTTTCCTAACCTCAGAACTAAACTTCCCAAAACAACATCCCACAGGTTTTAAAACAAATGCAAAATCCATGCACCTATATCTTTTCGGTTTGCTTCCATCTTAGGATAGAGCCAACTGGCTTCTTGAAAACACTTTTTCCAGACACAGCTTGTTGGGAGTTGGCACAGCTTGTTGCTGTGCGATGCTATCTTAAAACCGCTTATTTGCATCGGATGAACTTGTCTGTAGACGTGCTCCCTTTCTTCTTACTTTTCTCTTATCTGAACTAACCTTCTCAAAACATACTCTTTTCCACCTTCAAAATATACTCTCTTCCATCTTCTTCTGTCGGGAAAAAGATACAAATGTCTGAGGACACGTACCAAATGACTCAAGAGCAGCTTCTTCCCTGCTGCAACAGACTCTTGAATGGAGTTACCTCAATTAAATTGATCTTTTTCTACCATTTAGCTTTAACTGTAACACGACATTCTGCACTCTGTCCTTTCCTTCTCTATGAATGGTAAGCTTTGTTTCTATAGCACACTAGAAATAATACTTTTGCACTGTATACTAATACATGTGACAATAATAAATCAAATTTAAAAAGTCACTCATAATTACTACCATTATGTATGTTCACTGTTATACAGCTTTAATTTAAACATTTTCCAAGCATTCCAGTTTAAGGAGACAAAAAAGGACAGTAATTCAATTATTTCTTTATTTAACATTTCTAGTACCAATTCAAACATCAACAGTTGCAGCTCATTAAGTCTTTACTGAATTTTAACGAGCTGAACATCAACTCTCAACTAAACTTTAACTCTTAAAGTGCACCTTAACACTAACTGAACATCAACTTTAACTATTTAACTGAAAATAGCCACTACAGAGTGTACGAAAACCTTTGTCCAAGAAATATCCTCGATGTAGAAGCTACCTTCTTCTCTCTGAAGCATTCTTCAGGGTACTTCATGCTTTGTTGTGATGGTTGGTCTCTTCCAAGTTATTGCTGCCAAACAAAGAACTCGCATGTCTTTTATTCACAATTCTCCACTTGCTTCTGGAAGACCCTCTGTCATTCAGCCAATTGTGTAACCAGAACATAGAACATAGAACACTACAGCACAAACAGGCCCTTCGGCCCACGAGTTGCGCCGATCACATCAACACCTATCTATAACCCCCAATCCCATAAAACCCCATATACTCATCCAGAAGTCTTTTAAAAGACCCCAGCGAGTTCGCCTCCACCGCCACTGACGGCAGCCGATTCCATTCACTCACCACCCTCTGAGTGAAAAACTTACCCCTAACATCACTTCTGTACTTTCCTCCCCACACCTTAAACCTGTGTCCTCTCGTAGCGACCATTTCAACCCGGGGAAATAGCCTCTGAGAATCCACCCTATCTATTCCTCTCAACATTTTATAAACCTCTATCAGGTCGCCTCTCAACCTACGTCTCTCCAGGGAAAAGAGACCCAGTTCCCTCAACCTAACTTCATAAGGCATGCCTCCCAGTCCAGGCAACATCCTTGTAAATCTCCTCTGTACCCTTTCAATAGCTTCTACGTCTTTCCTATAGTGAGGCGACCAGAACTGTGCACAGTACTCCAAATGAGGCCTGACAAGGGTCTTATAAAGTTGCAGCATTACCTCCCGACTCCTAAACTCAGTCCCTCAATTTATGAAGGCCAGTACACCATACGCCTTCTTGACCACCTCTTCCACCTGTGAGGCCGATTTAAGAGTCCTGTGGACCCGGACCCCAAGATCCTTCTGCTCCTCAACACTACCAAGACTCCTGCCCTTGATAGTGTACTCGTTCATCCCGTTGGTTCTGCCAAAATGGACGACTACGCATTTATCCGCGTTGAAGTCCATCTGCCACTTCTCCGCCCAGTCCTGCATCCTATTTATGTCCTGCTGCAACTTTTGCCATCCTTCCAGGCCATCCACAACACCACCGACCTTCGTGTCATCAGCGAACTTACTTACCCATCCTTCCACTTCCTCATCCAGGTCATTTATGAAAATGACAAACAGCAAGGGTCCTAGAACAGATCCCTGGGGCACTCCACTGGTGACTGACCTCCATTCAGAAAAAGACCCATCCACAACCACTCTCTGCCTTCTGCAGGCAAGCCAGTTCTTGATCCACAAGGCCAAAGGCCCTTGGATCCTATGCCCTCTCACCTTCTCAAGAAGTCTTGCATGGGGGACCTTATCAAACGCCTTGCTGAAGTCCATGTACACCACGTCCACGGCACTTCCTTCGTCAATGTGTTCAGTCACATTATCGAAGAACTCAACTAGGCTCGTAAGGCACGACCTGCCCTTGACAAATCCATGCTGACTATTCCTGATCATGTCAAACCTCTCCAAATGGTCGTAAATCTTGCCCCTCAGAAGCCTTTCCATCAGCTTACCAACCACTGAGGTCAGACTCACCGGTCGGTAATTTCCCGGGCTATCTCTGTTCCCTTTCTTGAAAATAGGGACTACATCCGCAATCCTCCAACCTTCCGGAACCTCTCCCGTCTCCATTGACGACGCAAAGATCTTCGCCAGGGGCTCTGCAATCACTTCCCTCGCCTCCCACAGTATCCTGGGGTATATCCCATCTGGTCCCGGCGACTTATCAATCTTGATAGAATTCAAAAGTTCTAACACATCCTCCACCTTAATATCCACAAACTCAATCTTTTCCATCTGCTGCAAATCTGTGGCAAAATCTCCCAGATCAGCTTCCACCGTGAATACTGAGGCAAAGTACTCATTAAGCACCTCTGCCATTTCTTCTGGTTCCACACAGACCTTACCCCCTTCACCTTTTATAGGTCCTATCCCTTCTCTTCTCATCCTTTTACCTTCCACATATTTATAAAAGGCCTTGGGATTCTCCTTAATCTTACCCGCCAAGGTCTTCTCATGACCCCTTCTGGCTCTCCTAATTTCCCTTTTAAGCTCCTTTCTACAGTCCTTATACTCCTCAAGATCCTTAACCTTAAATTGATCACATGGCTTGAACATCCAGTGAAATTACTTTTGAATGAAGCCATGATGCTTAGTTCATTTATGTGCCCATACATAGCAGCCATAAACTGGAGCCATGGTGTCTCAGTTCACGTGAACAACTTCCCTGATCTGGCCAACACAGGGATCTTCAGATCACAGCTCCCAGACCAGAGCCTCTTCACAACCTGCATCTGGTTTTAATCTACAAGTTGATCAAAATTCCCAGCATGCTTAGCTCTGAGTCAGAATAGCCATTTTAAAGCCACTATTGCCAAAATTGTTGTTAAATCATTGTTGTAGCCATCCTTTCTCCATCCACATCTCCATTTAGAACCTCAATGTGAAATTCACCCCGTCTCTTTTGAACTTTTACCATCTTTACTTTAACTTTTGACACCCTTATTCTCCATTATTATGGATAAACATTTATTTATAGTGGTGCTAGGCACTACTCCCTTGAGATTCTATATGTCTCAATAATGTTGTTTCATATTCTTCTAAATGCCCCATCCCCCTCAACCCCATGTACTTACCATGGATAATCCACCTAACCTGCACAGCATTGGAAAGTGGGAGGAAACCAGAGCACTTGGAGAAAATCCACGCAGACACAGGGAGAATTAATCACCTGAGGCCGAAATTGAATTTGGGTCCATGGTGCTGTGAGGCAGCGGTGCGAACCATTGTGCCAGTGTATTCCCCTGCATGCTTGTGGTCAAATCTTCTACTTTCAGTTTACTCCAAACTCTTGAGTGGTTTTTATCTATAACACAATGACACGATGCAAGCAAACTATCTGAGTTAAGAAATGAATTTAATTACAATGTTCTATATGTTGTTCCTTTCCTTCCTCTTAGCAGGAATGTGGTCACTTAAAGCTGGAAACATTTCAAACATAAATATGCTTGAGACTATGAAATTTGGGCTTTTCTCGTCTCTGATGCATCTTGTTTCTTCCATCGGGAAAAAGACACAAAAGTCTGAGGTTACATACCAACCAATTCAAGAACAGCTTGTTCCCCTCTGCCATCAGACTTTTGAATGGACCTACCTTATATTAAACTGATCTTTCTCTGCACCGGAGCTATGACTGTAACATTATATTTTGCACCTTCTCCTTTCCTTCTCCCCAATGTACTCTATGAATGGTATGTTTTGTCTCTATAGCACACAAGAAGCAACACTTTTCATTGTATCCCAAAAATGTAACAATAAATCAAATCAAATCAAAAGATGCAACTGTGGAATTTCAGACTGTTTAAACCATTCAACATGGACCTACCCTTCAAATATTGAAACGCTTTTGTGGTTCTCCTATCTTCAATTCTGAGTGAAAAGTACCAATTTCTCAAGGGATGACATTTTCATCTATATGCCAAAGTAAAAATAATGCGCTGGGATATCAACAAATACAGAATAATTTACACATTGATGACTATAAAAGATCCAAAGGACACTAATTTGAAAGCCTATGTACAAAGGACAAAGAAAATTACACCACAGGAACAGGCCTTCGGCCCTCCAAGCCTGCACCAATCATGCTGCCCGACTTAACTAAAACTCCCTATCCTTCCAGGACCATATCCCTCATTTCCCATCCTATTCATGCCAAGGCGCCCCTTACAAGTCACTACCGTATCTGCTTCCACTACCTACCCCGGTAACGAGTTCTAGGCATCCACTACTGTCTGTGTAAAAAATCTGCCTTGCACATCTCCTTTAAATCTTGCCCCTCGCATCTTAAACCTGTGCCCCCTAGTAATTGACTCTTCCACCCTAGGAAAAAGCTTCTGACTATCCACTCTGTCCATATCTCTCATAATCTTGTAGACTTCTATCAGGTCGGCCCTCAACCTCCGTCGTTCCAGTGAGAAAAAACCAAGTTTCTCCAACCTCTCCTTATAGCTAATGCCCTCCATACCAGGCAACATCCTGGTAAATCTTTTCTTCAAAGCTTCCACAACCTATGTGTCATCCGCAAACTTACTAATCAAGCCAGTTACATTTTCCTCCAAATCATTCATATATATTACAAACAGCAAAGATCCCAGCACTGATCCCTGAGGAACGTCGCTGGTCACAGCTCTCCATTCAGAAATGCACCCTTCCACTGCTACCCCCTGTCATTGATCGAGCCAGTTTTGTATCCACCTTGCCAGCTGACCTCTGATCATATGCGACTTCACTTTCTGCATCAGTCTGCCATGAGGGACCTTGTCAAACGCCTTAGTGAAATCCATGTAGACAACATCCACTGCCCTACCCTCATCAATCATCTCTGTCACTTCCTCGAAAAACTCGATCAAGCTCGTGAGACACAACCTCCCCTTTACAAAATGATGTTGCCTCTCACTAATATGCCTTCTTATTTCCAAGTGGGAATAAATCCTGTCTCAAAGAATCCTCTCCAATAATTTCCCTACCACTGATGTAAGGCTCACCGGCCTGTAATTACCTGGATTATTCTTGCTACCCCTCTTAAACAAAGGAACAACATTGGCTATTCTCCAATCCTCTGGGACCTCCCCTATAGCCAGTGAGGATACAAACATTTCTCTTAAGGCCCCAGCAATTTCCTCCCTTGCCTCTCTCAGTATTCTAGGGTATATCCCATCAGGTGCCGGGGTCTTGTCTACCTTAATATTTCTCAAGAACCCCAATACCTCCTCCTTTTTGATCTCAACATGACTCTGCTTTATCCGCTTGTTTTGTGACCTTTCCTTATCAACATGACTCAAACTATCTACATAGCCTTTCCCAGATGGAGTTGCACATTCAGTACATGTGGCCATTTGGAAGTCAATTTTACAACCACACTGGGCATTGAAACTATCATAAAATCCCTAGAGTACAGAAGGATTACATTTGGCCCATTGAGCCTGTACTGACAACAATCCCATCCTGGCCTGATCCTCATAATCTCATTTATTTACCCTGCTAATCCCCCTGACAATAATTGGTAATTTACCACGGTCAATCCACTTAGGTCGTCAAATCCTGCACATCTTTGGAGTCTGGGGAGAAACCAGAGCACCCCAAGGGAACCCATGCTGGAATTGAACCTGGTTCCCTGGCATTTCAGGCAGCAGTGCTACCACTATGCCGCTACTATCTAGGACATTTCTTTCTATGATCCGTGTCCTTCTATGAAAAACTGATGGTTAATGTCGCACTATTGTAGGTGTGTACCTTTCCTGTATACAAAATGTGGGAAAGTTGTTTAGACAGAACCGATAGGGCATCCTGTTTATAAGGAAAGGTCACAAAACAAGCGGATAAAGCAGGTTAGTTAGCTAAAAATAAGCGAGTCTTTTTCACAGACATAGGAAAAATACGTGTCAGCAATCCTGACTTGCGAATGGCAAAGATCAGATTCTTTCCTGTTACTGTGGAGTTATTGTCTGGAGACCAAAGTTACATTGAATCAGCTTTGTGAAAACTTAAATGATCATTTCCTTTTTCTGACTTTGGACTGGAGATCATTAAAGCTATCTGTCAAAAATCCTAAAATATTGGGTTATGAGGAATTAAACAAATGCTATTGGGTGCAACACTACCAGCCAGATTTTGAAATGGCATCGTGATGCCAGGGGTAAAAGGCAACAATTGAAGTTCACAAACTCAGTGCAAAAATTAAGATAAATTCTGTTTAAAACCATCCAACAAACATATTGCAACTAATTTGAGTTGTTGGAGACAAGGAAAGGATCTTCTTTCTAAATGGTGGATTTTTAAAATGATGTCTAAGCAGAAAGCATCCCATTGTCAGAAATCTCTGATATTGCAAGTGAAACATTCTTAACTTGTAAATGCTTGAATGAGAAATTGATTTGTTTCATGTTGGTATTTGGATGATCAAGTTGTTTTGGACCCCTTTCAAATCGTGTACCTTCTTTTAATTCTAATTGACCTGATTGAATCTGATCTTTGCCATTCGCAAGTCATGATGTGACTTCAGGAAGCAGAAAGCGGAGTGGGCTGGTGTCACCCAGTGGAGTGGGCGCACTGGGTGACTTCTCCTGAGCAGGTTTCCTGGGGCCACTTGAGGCAATATCCCCACCCCAACCCCATGCAAAGGTCATTCTCACCCCTTTAAACCTCCCTCTTGGCCTCTTGAACCCAGTTTGTCATCCCCTTAAAGCCCTTACCAAGATCCCCAGCTCTAGGATCTTGTGGACTCCTCAGCATTGGAGGATTTTCCCATACTTCCAGAAGTGGTTATCCTCCTGATAAGTGATCCCGCAGTTCTCGGAGGCAGGATTTCCTCCAGAGAAAGGAAAGGATGGAAGCTTTATCTTAAAGCAATTAACTCTGATCCCAGTTTTAAATTGTTGTGGGGCAGGCATTGGATTGTTGGATGGTGTGATGGTGGTGGGAGGGAGTGCTTAACCATTTAGCTTATATAAGATCACACCTCAGCCTTCAATGCTCCAGAGAAAAAATTCCAGTCTATACAACCTCTCCTCATAACTCAAATTATCAACTCCCGGTAGCACCCGAGTAAATCTTTTCTGCGCTCTTTCTAGTTTAATAATATCCATTCTATAAGAGGGTGACCAGCACTGTGTGGCCTTACCAATGTCTTGTCCAACTTTAACAAGATGTCCCAACACTTGTATTCAATATTCTGATCAATGAATCCAAGCATGCTGAATGCCATCTTCACCAGCCTGTCCACTTGTGACTCCAATTTCAAGGAGCTATGAATCTGTACTCCAAGATCTCTTTGTTCTGTAATTCTCCCCAATGCCCCACCATTAACTAAGTCCTGTCCTGGTTCAATCTACCAAAATGTAAACCTCACATTTATCTAAATTAGACTCCATCTGCCATTCGTCAGTCCACTGGTCCAATTGATCAAGATCCTGTTGCAATCCGAGATAACCTTCTTCACTGTCCGCTATGCCACCAATCTTGGTGTCATCTGCAAACTTACTAATCATGCCTCCTATATTCTCATCCAAATCATTAATATAAATGACAAATAACAGTGGGCTCAGCACTGAACCCTGAGGCACACCGTTGGTCACAGGCTTCCAGTTTGAAAAACAGCCCTCCACGACCACTTTCTATCTTCTGTCATCAAGCCAATTTTTTATCCATTTCGCTACTTTAACCGCAATCCCGTGAGATTTAACCTGATGCAACAACCTACCATACAGTATCTTGTCAAAGGCCTTGCTAAAGTCCATGTAGACAACATCAACTGCACTGTCCTCATCTGCCTTCTTGGGTACCTCTTTAAAAAAACTCAATCAAATTTGTGAGACATGGTTTTTTCTCTGATATTGCGAGTGAAATATTCTTAATTTGTGCATGCTTGGATGAGAAATTGATTTGTTTCATGTTTGTATTTGGATGATCAAGTTGTTTGAGATCACTTTCAGATCATGTATCTTATTTTAATTCTAATTACAAATCAAAACACTCCATAATTTTGATAACAGAGCTTTGAATTTATTCCGTTTTATTTCATTGTGTTGACGAACTCCTGTTTTGCCACATTTTATGTCACTTTAATTAAAATCTCTCCTCCAAGTGTTTTGATTGTTCAACTTTTCAACAGGTCCTTTATACTTATAATGAGCAGAGACTTGGAAGTGGTGGGAACAGATACAATAGCAACATTTAAGGGATATCTAGATGAATACATGAATAGGATGGGAAGTGGAAGAGTACGGACTTCATAAGTGCATATAGTTTTAGTTTAGGCAGGCATCATGTTTGGTGCAGGCTTGGAGGGCCAAAGGGCCTGTTCCTTTGCTGTACTGTTCTTTATTCTAAGACATTGGTCGTCAAATTGGTACGTTGTTTATAACAATACATTTTTAAATAGATGACTTCTAATTATTCTTTTGCTAAAGACTTCCTGGGCTCAATTTTATTCAAGTAATAAACAGCCTTGTTTCCTTGAAATCTGCCTGTTACAATTTTTTCAGTATCGATCATTGAAGAAAACAACTTCCTTCCTAGCAATCTTGCTCCATGACAATATTCTTATTTAGTACGAATGTTTCATAGCAACATTATAATTGCTTGTTCCTTGTGTTGAAGTTTGTGTGGATGTGGCCATTGGAGTTAGATTGTGTAGAATAGTGATGGGCAACTTAGACTAGCGAGTGGGTCGCACGAGTGACCCTCATTCATCTCAGTGGGTCGCAAGATTGAAATTGGGCTTGTTCGCTAACCATGATCCCACGATAAGATTAAATATATTTAATACATGCTGAATATTTTATAATGAGTCAGAGAAAATGCTTAATCATTTGAATATTAACAGAACTATAGTCGACTTTAACTGGTAAAGGCAAATAAATATTTACGTTTTAGTCACAGAGGGAGTGCACCGCTCTCACAGCCCATGTTGTGTGATATCAGCATGCACTTCATTTCACTTGCCCTTGCTTTATGTATCACTTCAGCCAGACTGGTAGGAAAAGAACTATGCAGACAGAAATCAGCAGAATGTATGGCCACACTGCGAGTGAGTAATGGTCAACAAGATGTCCCGTGGGCCACCCTTAGAACACAGATAGGCCGCATGTGATCAATTGCGCTACAGGTTTCCAAACCCTGATGTAAAAACTGGAAGATATAGACTATCATCTTTGTATCCTTCATCCAAATCTAATAAGGCTTCATCTTTAATGCGAAACATAGCTTTCGAATAATCAGTTACATCAAATAAGGGGAGGCAGTTATGCAGCGACATTGTCGTTTTACTAGTAATCCAGAAACCAAGTTAATGTTCTGGAGGTCTGACTTTGAATCCTGCCATGGCAAATGGTAAAATTTGAATTTGTTGAAAACCTGGAATTAAAAGCCAAATGATGACTATGAAACTATTGTCTTAAAAACGCATTGATTCAGTAATGCCCTTTGGGGAAGGAAATTCGCCATTCCTATCGGATCTGCCCTATATGTGACTCCAGATCCATAGCAATGTGGTTGTCTCTTAAATGCTGTCAGAATAGGCAATAAATGCTGGTCCAGCCAACATTGCTCATATCCCGTGAACAAATTAAGAAAAACATTGTCCCCGCCATTTTGCCATTCTTAACCAATTCCATTGTGTCATTTCCTACCGATTCCTCCTGTTATTCTTGAGCCACTACATCCCTCTCATCAGTCCTTCTCCCCCTGCCACAGAAACAATGGGTGGGATTTTCCATCCCTTCCCATCACCAGGATCTTCTGTTCCTGCCAAACGTGATCCCCATCCTGGCGGTGGGGTAAGCAAGCAGTGCAAATGGTCATTGAGTTTGGTGGGACTGGAAGATCCCTTCAGTGGCCAGTGGTGAGCCACCTTTGTTGCTGGAAGATCCATTGCAGGGGGTGCGGATTGTAAAATCCTGGCCAATCCCTTCAATCTGGATCATTTTCTTGTTTGGCTCCCTTTACTGTCTGTTGGTTTTATCCTAACATAAGAACATAAGAAATAGGAGCAGGAGTAGGCCATCTAGCCCCTCGAGCCTGCCCCGCCATTCAATAAGATCATGGCTGATCTGTCGTGGCTCAGTTCCACATTCCCGTCCTCTCCCCATAACCCTTAATCCCCTTGCCTATCAAAAACCTATCAACCCGCGTCTTAAAAATATTTAGCGAGGCAGCCTCCACCACTTCAACAGGCAGAGAATTCCAGAGATTCACCACCCTTTGAGTGAAGAAGTTCCTCCTCAACTCCATTTTAAACCGTCCCCCCTTTATCTTGAGGCTGTGCCCCCTAGTCCTACTGCCCTTTCTGAGTGGGAAGAGCCTCTCCACCTCTATCTTATCCATCCCATTCAACATCTTATATGTCTCCATGAGATCTCCCCTCATTCTTCTAAACTCTAATGAGTACAAGCCTAGTTTATTCAGCCTCTCCTCATAGTTCAACCCCCTCAACTCCAGAATCAGCCTAGTAAACCTCCTCTGCACTCCCTCCAAGGCCAAAATATCCTTGCGTAAGTGCGGCGACCAAAACTGCACACAGTACCCCAGCTGCGGCCTCACCAATGCCCTATACAGCTGCAGCAAGACCTCCCTACTTTTATATTCAATCCCCCTCGCTATGAAGGCCAGCATCCCATTTGCCTTCCTGACCACCTGCTGCACCTGCAAGCTGGGTTTTTGCGACTCATGCACAAGGACCCTGAGGTTCCTCTGCACCGTCGCATGCTGCAGTTTTTTGCCACGTAAGTAATAGTCCTTCCTACCATTATTCCTACCAAAGTGGACAACCTCACATTTGCCAACATTAAATTCCATTTGCCAGTTCCTGGCCCATTCAGCCTGTCTAGATCCTTCTGCAGACTCTGCACATCCTCCGCACAATTTGCCGTTCCACCAATCTTGGTGTCATCAGCAAATTTCGACACCATACACTCGGTTACCTCCTCCAGATCATCGATATAAATGGTAAATAGCTGAGGCCCCAGCACCGACCTCTGGGGCACTCCACTAGTCACCAACCGCCAATCCGAATACCACCCATTGACCCCCACTCTCTGCCTCCTATTTGACAGCCAATCCTCTGTTAGCGTGGATAGAGGACTGGTTGTCAAATAGGAGGCAGAGAGCGGGGGTCAATGGGTGCTATTCGGATTGACGGATGGTGACTAGTGGAGTGCCCCAGCGTTCGGTGCTGGGGCCTCAGCTATTTACCATTTATATAGATGATCTGGAGGAGGGAACCGAGTGTAGGGTGTCGAAATTTGCTGATGACACCAAAATTGGTGGAAAGGCAAATTGTGCGGAGGGTGGGGAGAGTCTGCAGAAGGATCTAGATAGGCTAGGCGAATGGGCCAGGAAATGGCAAATGGAATTTAATGTTGGCAAGTGCGAGGTGGTCCACTTTGGTAGGAATAATGGTAGGAAGGATTATTACTTACGTGGAGAAAAACTGCATCAGGCGACGGTGCAGAGGGACCTCGGGGTCCTTGTGCATGAGTCGCAAAAACCCAGCTTGCAGGTGCAGCAGGTGGTCAGGAAGGCGAATGGGATGCTGGCCTTCATCGCGAGGGGGATTGAATATAAAAGTAGGGAGGTCTTGCTGCGGCTGTATAGGGCATTGGTGAGGCCGCAGCTGGAGTACTGTGTGCAGTTTTGGGCACCGTACTTACGCAAGGATATTTTGGCCTTGGAGGGAGTGCAGAGGAGGTTTACTAGGCTGATGCCGGAGTTGAGGGGGTTGAGCTATGAGGAGAGGCTGAATAAATTAGGCTTGTACTCGTTAGAGTTTAGAAGAATGAGGGGAGATCTCATTGAGACATATAAGATGATGAATGGGATGGATAGGATAGAGGTGGAGAGACTCTTCCCGCTCAGAAAGGATAGTAGGACTAGGGGGCACAGCCTCAAGATAAAGGGGGGGCGGTTTAGAACGGAGTTGAGGAGGAACTTCTTCACTCAAAGGGTGGTGAATCTCTGGAATTCTCTGCCCGTTGAAGTGGTGGAGGCTACCTCGCTAAATATTTTTAAGACGCGGGTTGTTGGGTTTTTGATAAGCGAGGGGATTAATGGTTATGGGGAGAGGGCGGGAATGTGGAGCTGAGCCAAGACAGATCAGCCATGATCTTATTGAATGGCGGGGCAGGCTCGAAGGGCTAGTTGGCCTACTCCTGCTCCTATTTCTTATGTTCTTATGTTCTTATATCCACGCTAACACCCTACCCCCAACTCCATGCCCCCTGACCTTCTGTAATAACCTCTTGTGAGGTACCTTGTCAAACGCCTTCTGAAAATCAAGAAACACCACATCCACCGGCTCTCCTCTATCCACCGCCCTAGATACATCCTCATAGAACTCCAGTAAATTCATCAGATACGACTTCCCCTTAACGAAACCGTGCTGCGTCTGCTCTACCAAACAATTCTCCTCAAGATGCCTCGCTATTTTCTCCTTGATCACGGATTCTAACATTTTTCCTACAACAGACGTTAAACTAACCAGCCTATAATTCCCCGCCTTTTGCCTGCCACCCTTCTTAAACAACGGCGTAACATTAGCTGTTTTCCAATCTTCCGGCACTTCCCCGGAATCCAGCGACGTTTGGAAAATAATCACCAAGGCATCCACTATCACCTCCGCCATTTCTTTCAGAACCCTTAGATGCATTCCATCCGGTCCTGGGGACTTGTCCACAATCAGTCCCTCCAGTCTGTCGAGCACCGCCTCTCTAGTAACAATAATGTCATTCAGGCCCTCCACTCCTACCATCTTTCCATCGCTAACACCCGGCAAATTATTCACGTCCTCCTCCGTGAAGACCGAAACAAAAAAGTTATTCAAGGCCTCAGCCATTTCCCCATCCCCTACCACTAAGTCCCCCCTCTCATCCTCTAAGGGTCCAATGTTCACCCTAGCCAGCCTCTTCCTTTTTATGTATTTATGAAAACTCTTGCTATCCTTTTTTATATTAAGCACTAGCCCAGCTTCATAGTTTATCCTACCCTTCTTTATCAACTTCTTTGTCATTCTTTGTTGACATTTAAACCTCTCCCAATCCTCCTCTCGCCCACGACTCTTAGCTACTCTAATTTAACACTTTCCTTTACCTCCTTCGTTATCCACGGCTGATTATCTCTCCTCCTACGATCCTTCTTAACCATCGGAATAAATTTCTGCTGAGCACCAAGAAAGATGTCCTTAAAGATCCTCCACTGTTCCTCAGCAGACCTACCTTCCAACGCGCTCCCCCAATCAACATTCGCCAACTCCTCTCTCATCCTACCGTACTCCCCTCTGTTCAAACAAAGGACACATGTCCGGGAACTCACTTTCTCCTCCTCCATCTGCATCAGAAACTCCACCATACAATGATCACTCTTCCCAAGAGGATCCTTCACCACAAGGTCCCTAATTCTACCCGCCTCATTACAAACACCAGATCCAAGATAGCTCGCTCCCTCGTCGGCTCCAACACACACTGTTCGAGGAAACTATTCCGGCAGCATTCCAAGAACTCCTCCTCAAGCCCACCGCGTCCAACATGGGTCGACCAATCAGTATGTAGATTGAAATCCCCCATAATTATCGCCGTTCCACTCCTGCACGCCGCATTTGTTTGTGCGTTAACAGCCCGCCCCACCTCCAGATCATTATTTGGGGGCCTATAAACGACACCCACCAGCGTCTTCCTCCCTTTGCTGTTCCTAATCTCCACCCACAATGATATCCTCCATCAATATATCCTTCTGACAGGGTCAGTTGTTGGCAGTTGCACATAGTTCACGCCCTCCAGTCTGTTGCATGCCCTTAGTACTTTTGGCAGTTTTATGACATTAATGATTCTATGTAAATAAAAATAATTGTTGTTCATCCCACTGACAGCAGTGAAGGTGTTCATCAGTGGGCTGGCAAAGTCATACTGATGATGTGGGTATGCCGGCGTTGGACTGGCGTAAACACAGTAAAAAGTCTGACAACACCAGGTTTTAGTCCAACCTATTTATTTGATAATATACTCACTAGCTTTCGGGGTTACCCCCTTCGTCAGGTGAATGGAGAGTTCTGGCCTCAGACAGAGCATATAAAGCACAGACAGTTTAGAGATTACTGATTAAAATGCGAATCCTTACACCTAACCTGCTGTTCAAGACCTGAAGTGGCTGATAATGTGAGTGGAAGGAGCACTGATCACAGTTTAAAGAGATGTGTATTGTCTCCAGACAGTACAGTAAGTGAGGTTTTGCAAACCCAGGCAAGTCATGGGGGTTACAGATAGTGCGACATGAACCCAAGATCCCTGTTGAGACCGTCCTCATGTGTGCGGAACTTGGCTATCAGTCTCTGCTCAGCGACTCTGCGCTGTCGTGTGTCGTGAAGGCCGCCTTGGAGAATGCTTACCCGAAGGTCAGAGGCTGAATGCCCGTGACCACTGAAGTGTTCGCCAACAGGAAGGGAACAGTCTTGCCTGGTGACTGTCGAGCGATGTTCATTCATCCGTTGTCGTAGCGTCTGCATGGTCTCAAGAAAGGATGTCCCGAAGCATGGTACATTGGGGAGACCATGCAGACGCTACGACAACGGATGAATGAACATCGCTCGACAGTCACCAGGCAAGACTGTTCCCTTCCTGTTGGCGAACACTTCAGTGGTCACGGGCATTCAGCCTCTGACCTTCGGGTAAGCATTCTCCAAGGCGGCCTTCACGACACACGACAGCGCAGAGTCGCTGAGCAGAGACTGATAGCCAAGTTCCGCACACATGAGGACGGTCTCAACAGGGATCTTGGGTTCATGTCGCACTATCTGTAACCCCCATGACTTGCCTGGGTTTGCAAAACCTCACTTACTGTACTGTCTGGAGACAATACACATCTCTTTAAACTGTGATCAGTGCTCCTTCCACTCACATTATCAGCCACTTCAGGTCTTGAACAGCAGGTTAGGTGTAAGGATTCGAATTTTAATCAGTAATCTCTAAACTGTCTGTGCTTTATATGCTCTGTCTGAGGCCAGAACTCTCCATTCACCTGACGAAGGGGGTAACCCCGAAAGCTAGTGAGTATATTATCAAATAAATAGGTTGGACTAAAACCTGGTGTTGTCAGACTTTTTACTAAAGTCATACTGAACCAGAATCAAATATTAAATACTTAATTGGCTTCCACTCTTACTTCCTGTTTGAACTCTCATTTCAGTTAAAAAGTAACAATTAAAACATTTCCAAAGAAAATCCCAACTCCAGAGGTAGCTGGATGTGTACATTGAATAATTCTGGGAGAAAGTGCGCAATATTATTTCACTTTCGGGACTTCCACTGAGAACTGTGGAATCCCAACGGTGAATGTTGGCTTGGATTCAACGTGACACATTGTGTCACAAATATCATGTAAGAGCCTGAATGACCAATAGTATCCTTAATAATATATTATTATTTAATATCTAAAATCTTTGTATTGCAGATTGTCTTTTCAAAGTATGTCCTATGAGCCGTTATTCAGCGCAGAAACAATACTGGAAAGCAAAGCAAGCAAAACAGGATAAAGATAAAATAGCAGACGTTGCACTGCTACAGAAGCTGCAGGTAAGGCATCTATTGTTTGATTTTTGAGTACACTATTTCAGAATAGATTTGTTTGTTTTTGGCTTGGCTAGCGGATTATTGATAATTCATTCCACAAACCTTTGATTGAGTGTTTGTAGTTTATGTATAAAGGCTTGGCATATAATTCCAACCCTACTTCTTGTCCTCTAAACTGTTACATTGCTGACAAAATAGATCAGTTTTCAAAACCTTTTGGTTTACATTCGTCAGGACAATTCACAAGAGTACAAATGTAAGGAAAAACAACACATTTGTGTTGTATGTGAAGAAAGTGCTGATGGGTCAGCAAGTGGACTCTGATTGGTACAAGCATAGCCATGGAGAATGAACCAGTTGATGGTGACTGACAGTTAACTGCAAAATATTGCTTGAAATTCAAATAGGCAGATTGACTCTGATTGGTCAAGATATGACCCTGAGGAATGAACCAATGAATAGCTGTCATTATTTTGTTTAGCTGAAACAGGCCCAATTTGTGTGCTTATTTTCCTGTTTGCAAAGAATAGGTCCTTGTGTATTAATATATGTATCTCCCAATACATGCAAATGTGCCATACTGTGAGCCCAACCAACAATCAACCAACACTCCCTTTTCATTAAGTATAAATGTATTATTTTCCCTTACATTGATATTTTTGTGAATTGTTCTGATGAGTGCAAGATGAAAAACCTTGACAAAATGTCTATTTTTTCAGCAATGAAAGGTTCTGTGCTACCGAGCTGTTATCCTATTCCAGCTGAATTCATCACGGCAAGATCATTCCATTTTGAAATATTAACACATTTTGAAATAATGTAATAAAACTGATAATCCTGTAAAAGGACTTCTTTTACACATCTTGTAGTCCATAATTTTATCGCTAGAAGTCTAACGGATTTCTATGAGAAACTTCCTTTTCATTTCTTGCTGTACTGATATGCTATGGCATATAATCATTTTTCTATGTGGTTTTTATAAACCTGCCCTTTTTAGCTCCTTTAATAGCCCAATGGATAAATACAATCTTCAGAATGTCTCAATTGCTGGTGAATTAATTGATGTTAGTGAGAGTGATAGTTGGGGAAATATAATTTGCCTCAATATTGCTGGGCTATGGATGAGCCATAATGCTGGCTAACATGGAATATGTGGCAATCAGCAGGAGAGATCTGTGGTTACAGACGTCCAAGGAAAGTATCAAAAGAAGCCTATGGCCTCTGGAATGCAGCTACAACTGTGATTGCAGGCCCTTCAACAACATGACTCAGAGCTGGCAAGGCCTAATTGGATCTATTGGTTCTGCCTTCTGTCAAACCATTATCTCAGCAGAAACAACATCTAGCATCAACTATTCTTTACATATGATAACTCTAGAAGTTGCTGTTTTCTAGAATATTAACAAAGAATGAAGAACAAAGAAAATTATAGCACAGGAACAGGCCCTTCAGCCCTCCAAGCCTGCACCGATCATGCTACCCGACTTAACTAAAACTCTGTACCCTTCCAGGGAACATATACCTCTATTCCCATCTTATTCATGTACTTGTCACTACCGTATCTGCTTCCACTACATCCCCCAGCAGCGAGTTCCAGGCACCCACTACTCTCTGTGTAAAAATCTGCCTCGTATATCTCCTTTAACCTTCCTCCTCTCACCTTAAACCTATGCCGCCCTAGTAATCGCCTTTTCCACCCTGGGAAAAAGCTTCTGACTATCCACTTTGTCCATGCCTCTCATAATCTTGTAGAATTCTATCAGGTCTCCCCTCAACCTCTGTCACTCCAGTGAGAACAAACCAAGTTTCTCCAACCTCTTCTCATAGCTAATGCCCTCCATACCAGGAAACATCCTGGTAAATCTTTTCTGTACCCTCTCCAAAGCCTCCACATCCTTCTGGTTGTGTGGCAACCAGAATTGAACACTATGTTCCAAGTGCGGGCTAACAATGGTTCTATGAAGCTGCAACATGACTTGCCAATTTTTAAACTCAGTACCTTGGCCGATGAAAGCAAGCATGCTGTATGCCTTCTCGACTACCTTTTCCACCTCCATTGCCACTTTCAGTGACCTGTGTGCCTGTACACCCAGATCTCTTTGCCTATCAATACTCTTAAGGGTTCTGCCATTTACTATTTATTTCCTATCTGTATTAGACCTTCCAAAATGCATTACCTCACATTTGTCCTGATTAAATCCATCTGCCATCTCTCTGCCCAAGTCTCCAACTGATCGATATCCTACTGCATCCTCTGATGGTCCTCATCGCTTTCTGCCAATCCACCAACCATTGTGCCGTCCGCAAACTTACTAATCAATTCAGTTACATTTTCCTCCAAATCATTTATATACTACAAACAGCAAAGGTCGCAGCACTGATCCCTGAGGAACACCACTTGTCACAGCCCTTTATTCAGAAATGCACCCTTTCACTGTTACCCCCTGTCTTCTTTGACCAAGATGTGGGTATGCCGGCTTTGGACTGGCGTAAACACAGTAAAAAGCCTGACAACACCAGGTTTTAGTCCAACCTATTTATTTGATAATATACTCGCAAGCTTTCGGGTTAGCCCCTTCGTCAGGTGAATGGAGAGTTCTGGCCTCAGACAGAGCATATAAAGCACAGACAGTTTAGAGATTACTGATTAGAATGCGAATCCTTACACCTAACCTGCTGTTCAAGACCTGAAGTGGCTGATAATGTGAGTGGAAGGAGCACTGATCACAGTTTAAAGAGATGTGTATTGTCTCCAGACAGTACAGTAAGTGAGGTTTTGCAAACCCAGGCAAGTCATGGGGGTTACAGATAGTGCGACATGAACCCAAGATCCCTGTTGAGACCATCCTCATGTGTGGAACTTGGCTATCAGTCTCTGTTCAGCGACTCTGCGCTGTCGTGTGTCGTGAAGGCCGCCTTGGAGAATGCTTACCCGAAGGTCAGAGGCTGAATGCCCGTGACCACTGAAGTGTTCGCCAACAGGAAGGGAACAGTCTTGCTTCTTTGACCAAGCCAGTTTTGTATCCACCTTGCCAGCTCACCTCTGATCCCATTACCTCAGGGGTCTCTTACTTGTTGTGCCCTCTGATGCCATCTCAAGAGGGAGCCATGCCCACATGACGCTGAAAGTGCAGGTGAGATGCAGCTAGAAAGTGGTCATTCCAGTCTCACGAAGATGTGTATCAATCACTTCAGTCCTCAAAGGCTATGGTTGAAAAGACCATCTATACACCTCACAACATCCTGAGAGTTGAGGATGGCTGTGTTGGAGTAACACAGTAACGGATTGGATTAATGAGTAAACAAGTTTTACAGATGTTGCACTTCTGAATTATAGTTAGTTGTGGACATTTGCAAAAGGAATTTTCAGTGGATAATTGCAGAAGGCAATGGCTGGAACCAGTTGGTGATTTGGTGCTTAACCACTCAACATACTGGCAATGGCTTCTCATGCCATCTTGTTTCTTGCATGAGTGACCTTTGGAAATGGAGATATTCTGCTTTTTTTCATTGTCTTCTTTGCAGATGGAAGGATTGTATTTCTGTTTTGCGTAATTGTGCATCATGCAAACCATAGTTCTTAAAGTCCTTACAATTTATTACAGAGCTCGCTGGACCTATTGACATGGGTCTTTAGAATATTGACTGAGTGCTTCCAAAGGCCTTTGGTACTGAGTTTAGATGCAGCAGTAAATTATTGCTGAAATTTTACCGACATGCCTGCGCCGAAATTGGGACAGGCAAGGCTTGCAGAATGGCATTCTCCGTTGGCCTCGATCAGGATCTTATGAGCCTCGGGTGGGCGAGGCAGTAATATTCCGGCTAATATGTCAGTGTTGCGAGGTGTATGCCGGGTCTGCAAGAAACCAAACAGCAAAATTGCTTTGGTTAGAAATGCGAACATTGTGCTTTACTGCAATACAACAGAAACATGACAGCTTCCTGAGAGTCATGAGCATTCACATGTAAAATTAGCTGATTTGCATTACACACCAACTGCACGTTGCTTGGAATAAAATGAAAGCTCATGGTATGGGGTATCGTGTTATTATGGAGAAAAGATTGATTGGCCAACAGGAAACAGAGTGTTGGCCAAAACTGGCATTTTTCTGGTTGGCAGGATGTGACAAGTAGTTTACTACAGGAGTGCTGGGGGCTCAACTTTTTACCATTTGTATAAATGATTTCATAGAATCCCTAGAGTGCAGATTTCCTCTTGCTGCTGGAGATCTCACCAGAAAATTGCATTGACAGGGAGCATCCACGTGGAAGAATGAAATTCCTGCTCTTCCTGAGCAAAAGCAATGGTGTTCGTTCTGCTGCTCCCAATTCCTCCAAATGCTATTGTCTGATTCCCATAATTTTTACAGTTTTTTCCCTTTCCCTTACTATCACAATACGTGTCATTCATCACATCCATCATTGCTCTCTTCACACTCCTTCATTCCTATTGCAAATCACCACTTTCCTCTTTGCACTCCATAACTAGCAACAGCATAAATTCAAATCTATCCTTTGGGCCAGTTCTTACAGCTCTCAAAAGAATAGCCATTTGTCTCTGTAATAATACTTTGAGGCAGAAGTCTCTTCACCAAAATCCCTGTGTTTACAATTCCAACAGCAGTATACTGAACGCTATCAGTCAGCAGTCTACCTTTGGGAGTGCCAGAGGAACTGACACTCCTGCTTTAATAAAAGGAAAAGACTCCCTGATTGTCCCATCAATTGACTCCTTAATCAGGGAGTTCATATTTCAATAAGCCTAGCTCAATGGTCTGATTGAAGTCATTACAGCCTCCCTCCTTCAACACTCCATTTTTTCCAACCGTTCGTTCACAGTCAGACTTCCACTTTGTAGTGTCCAAAATGGATAACAGTAAATCAGTGTAACTTGGCGTTGAAAGTACAGTGAAGGTGCGGAGGGATGTCACTTTAAAGTTTGACTTGACTCACACTCGCTGTCCTCAGTCTCATTACTTCAGGAAGAAGTCTCATACCACCAGGTTAAAGTCCAACAGGTTTATTTGGAATCACAAGCTTTTGGAGTGCTGCTACTTCCTCACTCACCTGAGATGTGCCAAGACATTGCACAGAGAGTACCAGGAATACTCAGAATCAGAATTCACAGTGGCTTTAGTCTTCCCAGTCTGAACAAATTCTTGGTTACCTAGTCAAGCAGACAGTCTGGCCAATTCAGATGGAAGATAATTATAAATACTATGAATCCCACTATACATAGATTTCAACCCTATTCCAATTTTGCTTCTTAACTAGAAATATCCAAAAGCATAATCTTCAAAAATTCAGTATTTATTAATCCACACTGCAGTCACGTCTTCACTTTGCAGGATTTATAATGGAAAACAGTTTTGCGTAGTGCTCAACTGATTCAGGAATACAGGGAAATCTAGGTTAACAATCTTACACTCTCCCCATTCACCATTTCTGTCAGCAGTGTAGCTTCAATAGCATGTGGCCTAGCTTCAGGCTTGCCAGATGACTGCACTATATTGCTTTCTTCCTTGTTCTGGTGGGCGTGCAGCATTGAAGCTGATACCAACTTTATCCCAGCGTTCAAACTAAAAGAAAACTTCCAGTGTCATTAGCGGAGTCAAAAACTATTCTTCACTGCATCCATTAAGGGGGTTGAAATCAAAAATTGGATTTGATTGTTCTTCACTGTGCATGGTTATCCATGCCAGCATTCACAGACTTCTCTAGCTTAATTTTAAAAGAAGTGTAGTTAAGATTTGCTCAGAGAGAGAGCACTCCAGGATCACATCTAACCAGTAGATCCAATTTTTAATCCACCACTTATTTCTGGATTTTGTGAAAGGTTGCCTCCTCGTCTGCAGTTGGTGTTTGCTTAATTATTCCCTGGGATGGATTTATAATCCCTCACCAGCATCATTTGTTATCCTTCCCGGGAAAGTTGAATGGATGTTCTTCAAGTTGAGCATGTGTGCAATGAGAATGCCTGGATCTCTGTGCAATATTTTGGTCTTCCTCTTGGCTTGGGGTTAATGTTAATGCTGAAGCTACCTTGCTGCCAGTAACTGAATGTAAAACTTTCTGTAGGACTGCAGTTTTTACTCTATCCCTGTTTCTGAAGAAGTGAGACTGAGGAGAGTAGTCACAACAATGAAGGGAAGAGCAAGTGTGATTGGTGTCAAACTTTAAAGCAAGATCCCTCCGCACCTTCATTGTATTCTCAACGCTGAATTACAAAGTTGCTGTTATCCATTTTGAATCCTACAAGTGAAAATTCAACACAAAATGGATTATCATAGAATCCCTATTGTGCAGAAGGAGGCCATTTGGCCCATCGAGTCTGCACCGACCACAATCCCATCCAGGCCCTATTCCCGTAACCCTTCCTATTTACCTCACTAATCCCCCGACACTAGGGTTAATTTAGCATGGTCAATCAACCTAACCCACACATCTTTGGATTGTGGGAGGAAACCGGAGCACCTGGAGGAAACCCATGAAGGCACAGAGAGAAGGCACACAGAAGGTGACCCGAGGTCGGAATTGAACCCTAGTCACTGACACTGTGAGGCAGCAATGCTAACCACTGCACCACCGTGCCACCTATCCATTAATTCATCCCGAATTTACAGAGGCCTCATGATGCTTTTGGTATTTCTAATTAAGAAACTCATTAGAACGTATCAAGATCTGTGGGGTTAATAGATAGTCCTTGACTTTACAATGTTTGAGTTACAACGGACGTCACTTACAACATCTAGAAATTTGCACTCTGTTTTGGCTTTACAATGCCAGTTTCAGCTTTATGGTGATCTATGTTGCCCACCTTTTTGTGGGTTGTTGATCCTGAATGAGCTTGTGGAAGTAGAGAAACCTCCCTCCGATTTTCTGGCAAATGTGTGGTCATACAGTAACAAGGTAAGGCATTGTAGGGGAGGAGGTGGTGTAATGGTATTATCACTGGACTAGTAATGTAGAGACCCAGGGTAATTGTTTGGAGACCCTGGTTCAAATCCCACCCTGGCAGATGGTGAAATTTGAATTCAATAAAGATCTGGAATTAAAAGTATAATGATGGCCATTGTCGATTGTTGCTGAAACCCATCTGGTTCACCGATGTACTTTAGGGAAGGAAATCTGTTGTCCATACCTGATCTGGCCTACATGTGACTCCAGATCCACATCAGTGTGGTTGACTCTGAAATGTCCTCAGGGACAGGCAATAAATGCTGCTTAGCCAGCAACATCCATATCCCATGAATGGATAAAAAAAAAGTCGGAGATAGACAAGTTGATAGATGGACAGAGAGCACTGGTGTGGGAGAGGCTCTGTTATCCTGTCTTAGTTTTGTGTACTTAGTTTAATCAGACATGTAAACTGAGAGCACAATAAATATTCCAGCACTGTGATAGGGTCATCTAGCATATCAATGTGGTTTAATCTTCTACGGCGACTTGTCTGTTTAGAAATAGCTTCAGAGGAGTGGTTTACCACCACCTGGGCCCCCCAAGCAAACGCACAAAAAACCTTAAGAACTGGGCATTAACAAGTGTTCAAAAACCAATCACTCCTTGTTCAGAACAATGAACAAAGAAATGTACAGCCCTCCAAGCCTGTGCCGATCATGATGCCCTAACTAAACTAAAAATGAAACCTGCCCTTACTCGGGCTTTATCCTTCTATTCCCTCCCTATTCATGTACCATCCAGATGTTTCTTAAACATTGCTAACATGCCTGCTTCCACCATCTTCTCTGGCAGTGCATTTCAGGCACCTACCCTCTCTGCATGGACAAACTTTCCCCACACATCTCCCTTAAACTTTCACCCTCTCACCTTGAATCTGTGCCCTCTTGTAACTGACACTTCCACCATTGGAAAAGTCCTCTGACTATCCACTCTGTCTATGCCTCTCATAATTTTGTAGACCACTATCAGGTCTCCCCTCAGCTTCTGTCTGAAGAAGTTTCAACTTATGACATTTCAACTTACAACAAGGTTCTCCAAAACCAGCTGTGTTGTAAGTTCAATGACTGCCTGCATATTATTCGTAATTCTCTTGTCTACCATGAATGTTGTACATTTTGTGTTTTAAATTCTTGTTTTAAGTTTCAGTCCAGATTTTTTTTGGACCTATGTCAAATGATATCAATGTGATTTAAATGGACTCTTAATTACTGTTCCTTTATACAGTGGAACCTTAATTATCCACCACTCTAACAATTAGAATTTTCAGAAGCCTGATAAAGCTTTTGGATACTTTTAATTAAGAAACATAATTTGAACAGGCCAGTATCAATGCACAGTGCAATTTATATGATTTGTAATCCTATTATCTACTGTCCTCATTATCTGCCAGAATTTTCACAGGAGTAAAATCTTGTGCAGGACAACTTTTTTTTCACTGCATTTAATCTTATTTTGTTAGGAAATAAAAGAATATTTTTCTAGCAATGTTCTTGTATTCAGTCCTATGCTGTTCATATTTTTTCACCATTTCGGTAGAATGTGGGTGGTCTCGATCACCTGTCGCTGTCCATTGGTTTGCAGGGACCACCTTATGATCCATAATAGTTGCTCTACTTCAATAACTTATTTTTAGACATATGTGAAGAAATAATAGTTCATCTCCTATTGTATTGCATGCAGGAGTTGCGATCAAATATGATCTACAGATGATTGGGATTTTTTGATGGGAAAATTTGGGCAAAGGAACAATTTAATTCCCATCTTGAAGTCATAAACGCTGTCCTCACTTTTATATAAAGCTTTTATATTATTTATAGTGAAATTGCAACTTCATGAATTTCTCTGGAGAATGGGTTGAAGAACTTGAGTTGGTCCTTCAACACTTCCAGTGGCAGGATGGTGTAATAACAGTGTGACAAGTTATAAATGCAAACATTAGGATTTATAATGGGAAAGGAAACACAGGTATAAATGTTACAAAAGAATGTAAAGTTTGACATTCAGATAAGATTTTTTGGTGAGACAGTGGCATAGTAGTAATGTAAATAGACTAGTAATTCAGTGACCCAGGAGAATGCTCTGGGGACCCAGGCTCAAATCCCACCACAGCAGATGGTGAAATTTGAATCTATACAAAATCTGGAATTAAAAATTTAATGATGACCATGAAACCATTGTCAGTTATTGTAAAAACCCATCTGGCTCATTCATGTCGTTTAGGAAGGAAGGAAATCTGCTTTCCTTACCCAGTCTGACCTGTTGTAATGTAACCAATAATAATATTGGAATCTGTTATAAGGTAACCAATGGTAACATGCTATGAGAGTCAGCTGACCAGCTGAGGTATACAATGTAACCAATGGCAAAATGACGTGACAGTGAGTTGACCAGTTCAACTGGTATAAATAGAAAGCAGGTGGGGATTGTGGGGAACTTGTATGGTTCAGAGTGTGGCTTGAGTGTTGTGCAATGAAGTTTCTTTAGGAAACTTTTTCTGTGATTTATTTTATTGCTTGCAACTGAAGTATCCTTACTGCTGGATGAATGTAGCCTACCATGTGACTTCAGAACCACAGCATTGTGGTTGACTCTTAACTACCCTTTGAAATGGCCTAGCAAACCACTTAATTCAAGTGCAATTAGGGATGGGCAATAAATGCTGGCCCAGACAGTGACGCCTGTATCCTATGAAAGAATAAAGAAAAAAAATGTATTTTTATTGCCTGAGCTGTATTGACTAAAGCTTATGAGTGGCATCTTGTTCCATGGTGTGGCCATTTTGAAGTGTGACCAATTGCTGTCAGCCTACGTTATATCAGATAGAAACCACAGATTTCATCTTGAAAGGATGATAGTGAATGAGTTGGTTTTTTTAACAACAGTCTGGTAGATTCCTGACCATCATAAGCCGGGACTAGCTTTGTATTCCAGCTTTACTAATTAAGTAAATTTAAATGCTACTAATTGCCTGAAACTCCCTTCCTGGCAGCAATGCCGATGTACTTCTCCCACATGGATTGCAGCCATTCTAGGAAGCAGCTCGCCATCACTTTCTCACGGGTAATCGGGATGGGGGAAAATGTAGTCTTGATCATTTGCCAGTGTCCATGACATTGCAGGAGTAGCTTATGGCTCACAGTAGTCGTTCCACTGTAATAATTTAATTTTAAACATTCTTAACGTACAGTAGTCCGTCCCCTGAGGGAATGCACACAGGCCATCATGTTTGCAATAGGCTAAGTATAGTTTTTAATTGATCTGGGGCAGAAATACATTGGCTGTGATTTGGCATCCATAGGTAGGAAATCTGATGACTATGTGAAATGATATTTTATTGTGCAATAAAAATTTTTATTCAAAGAAAGCAGCTGATCTACAAATGCAGAAATTGGATACGTACGGTCTCCATTTTCTGCCATATCCCTGTGACTAATAGGGCTGAGGCAGGCGTATCAGTCACAATTTTCCTGTTTTTTGCAACAAACATCACGAGATCAGTGGTGAAGTGGTTTCAAGTAAATGAATGGAATTTGCTTGGTGGGACAGTGGTTGGCACTGTTGCCTCACAGCGCCAAGGAGTCGGGTTTAATTCTGGCCTTGGATGAATGTCTGTGTGGGTTTCCTCCGGGTAGTCTGATAGCCTCCCACACTTCAGAAATGTGTTGGTTAGATTGATTGGCCATGGTAAATTGTCCCTTAGTATCAGGGTGACAAGCAGAGTAAATAGCTGTGGTTATGGGGGAAGTACAGTAAATAGTCTCACAGCGCCAGGTTAAAGTTTGGTAGCACGAGCAGGTGACCTGATGAAGAGGCAACACTCCAAAAGCTCGTGCTACCAAATAAACCTGTTGGATTTTAACCTGATGCTGTGAGACTACTTACTGTACCCACCCCAATCCAATGCCGGCAACTCCACATTATGAGGAGAGGGCCCTGGGTGGTATTATTGTTAATGCAGGTGCAATGGGCTGAGTGGCCTCCTTCTGCACTGTAGGGATTCTATAATTCTATGAATGTGCCAGTTTCTGGTTATAATTTTGGAATAGTTTTGATATTAGTTTCCAAAAATATTATGAACTAATTGAGGTCTTCCACCTGAGCAGCAGGCTCAGTTTTGTTAAAGGAGGTTGTTGTTGCTTTTGTAATATTTATCAAGTAGAGTTTACTTCCCCTCATCTCTTTTGTTCTCCTGTCTTTGGAACCTTCCATCAAAATGGGGATGATCATTTCCACCAAGTTATTGCTGCTGGAGTTTTGGGTGATTTTTGCCATGAATATGGTACATAAGAGTTACTCGTGAATTCTTTACAGTACTGTAATGTTTTTGCGACACAAGTTACATTGCCATTTTCGAACATGGTTGTTAAGTGGGATCCGAGTTCAATTCCAGCCTTGGCTAACTATCTGAGTGGTGTTTGCACGTTCTTCCCGTGTCTGCGATGGTTTCCTCCCACATTCCAAAGATGTGCAGATTACGTTGACTGGCCATGCTAAATTGCCCCTTAGTGTCAAGAGGGGGACTAGCAGGCTAAATATATGGGTTGGGTTTCCTTCAGGAAAAAGATATAAAAATCTGAGGTCACGTACCAACCGACTCAAGAACACCCTGTTCCCTGCTGATGTCAGACTTTTGAATGGACTTACCTTGCATACCTGACCTTGATCTTTCTCTACACCCTAGCTATAACTGTAACACTATATTCTGCACTCTCTCATTTCTTTCTCTGTGAATGGTATGCTTTATATAGTGTGCAAGAAACAATATTTTTCATTGTATGCTAATACATGTGACAATAATAAATCAAATCTAAATTCTCTTCAGTATTAGCTTCAAATGAAACAATCTGCAGAAAGCTACTCACTGTTTAACCACACAGAATAAAGAATCTTTGCAAAGAATCATAGAATCCCTGCAGTGCAGAAGGAGGCCATTCGGCCCATTGAGTTTTCACTGACCACAATCTCACGCAGGCCCTATCCTCGTAACTCCATGCATTTACCCAGCTAGTCTCCCTGATACTAAGGGGCAATTTATCATAGCCAATTCACCTAACCTACGCATCTTTGGACTGTGGGAGGAAACTGGAGCACCCAGAGGAAATCCATGCAGACACGGGGAGAATTGACATTGATACATATCAATGTCCCGCACAGACATTGACCCGAGCCAAGATTTGATCCTGGTTCCCTGGGGCTGCAAGACAGTGGTGCTAACCATTGTGCCACTGTGCTTCTGAACAGATTCCCACAAAATAGATTGTTGGAACATGAATCATCCATCAGATTTATAATAAATTTGAGATCTTGGGTAAATTCGGCATTTCTAAAATTGAGCATCTCTTTCCTGAAGCTCAGAACATTGAATCCCTTCTCAAGATTGAAGCCTGCTTAGTGATTAACTGCAGTTGTGTTGAGGCCAGCAAAATAGCTGGATACAAACACAAAGTGGTGGGTTCACCAGATCCTTGTACATCAGAAGGAAGTCACTATTGATCTGTTTTGCACTATAGGTTTTGATGCCAGTATTATTTTTTGCGTAGCCTTGAATCTTCTTGGACAATGGAGCCATTTTCAGTAGAGAGAGTATACAATCTGCTCCTGGCCTTTGCCAGTGCAACACAGTGCTGGCTAAGGCAGATAAGTTTAAATTGCAGAGCTGGTTAATTTTTGCTGTCTTGTTGTATGTGCATGTCAGTGGTAATGGAAATGTAACAACTTCAAGCATATCACACACACTTCTAGCACAAACAGACTCTTGCCCTAATGACAATGTGTCTGAGCATTCTCATGTTGAAGGCCGTTGTTCTCTGAGTGTTTTGCAGTGCTGTTGAGTCTTTGTCTGTTGTCTGGTTGGAAAATTTACGAGGAGAAAATGACTTTGAATGCAGGTTGCTGGTAGAAGCTTCGCATTATTTATTTCACCGCAGATCATTATAAATTTCTGATGATTTTAATAATTGGTAAATAAAAGACGTTGCGTTAACTAAACTTTCACCATTTCCTTTCACAGCATGCAGCTGAGCTGGAACAGAAGCAGAATGAAACGGAAAATAGAAAAGTACATGGAGAGGTGATCAAATATGGCAGTGTAGTGCAGGTATGTATTCACTATACAACAATGTGCATTTGTAAAGTGCATGTAGCGTGAGAAAACATAGAATCATAGAATCTCTACATTGCAGATCACTAAGTTGATCTTTCTTTACACCCTAATTATGACTAATACTACATTCTGCAGCACAATGGTTAGCACTGCTGCCTCACAGCGCCAGGGACCTGGGTTTGATTCCTGGTTTGGGTCACTGCCTGTGTGAAGTTTGCGTGTTCTTCCTGTGTCTGCGTGGGTTTTTTCTGGGTGCGGCAGTTTCCTTCCAAAGTTTTTGAAAGATGTGTTGGTTAGGTGCGTTGACTCAAACAGGCCCCAGATTGTGGCGACTAGGGAAATTTCACAGTAACTTCATTACCGTGTTAATGTAGGCCTACTAATAAAAGAAGCTTTAAAACTTTAACTTTAAACTCTCCTTCCTTGTCTATGAATGGTATGCATTGGCTGTATAGCATTTCAAGAAACAATACATTTCACTGTATACTAATATTTGTGACAATAATAAATCAAATCAAGTCAGAAGGAGGCCATTTGGCCTACTTAGTCTGCATAGACCATCCCACTGACCCAGGCCCACCCAATCCCCATTTACCCTGCCAATCCCCTAATCTAGGTATTTTGGGACACTATGGGGCACTTTAGCATGGACAATCCATTAACCTACACATCTTTGGAGTGTGGGAGGAAATCAGAGCAGCCAGAGGAAACCCATGCAGACAGAGGGGGAATGTGCAGACTCTCCTTACAGACAGTGACCCAAGGCTAGAATTGAACCCGGGTTACTGGTTCTGTGAGGCAGCAGTGCTAACCACTGTGCCACCATGCCGCCCTCAAGCACGTGGAAAATAAATGAAGGCTGAGCAAATGAAAGAAATATTTGGAAAAATGACAAAGAGGTGGGTTTTAGAGGGATCAAAGGAAGAATATAAGGGGGTGAAGGAGAGGGTTTGGGCTGAGAATAACTGAGTGTGGGACATAAGTGTCTGTGGTCACAAGCAATAATGGTGAGGGGAGGGTGATGTATCAGTTAGAGTCCTAAAGCCAAAATTTTAGGAGCAGGATGGAGTTGAATACCTTGGAGGAGCTTCCAGAGAAAAATTAGTTCACAGACATGGAGGAGTTTAAACACCAATACAAACATTTAAAATTTGAGGTGTGTGGGCCTGAAAAGCAATACCAATATTCAAGGATAGAGTGATGGCCCAGCAGTGTTTTTAGGCGCGATTAATTTTATGAAGGACAAAGGATGGAAAACCAGTCGGAAGGAACTGGATTTGTTGAGTCTGCAATTAACAGAGGCAAGATTGAAGCCTGAATTTTCACACCTGTGTCGGAAACACAGAGCAGTGACAATTGTTGTGGAATTGTTCTGAGATCTTTGTTCTGAGGCAGATGGTGGGGTGAAATAGGGGTCGTGGTGGGAAACCCCGGAAACAGTGCAGAGACAGCATGAAGCTGCTGGGTGTGGAGGAGGACTGGGTGGACAAGCATTTAGTCCCTACTTTAAAAAACCAAATGAAATTGTTTTCAAGTGACACTCATCACTTGCACGGCCTAACCCCACCTGCCAACCACACATTTCACCTGCCCCATTAATGCCAACTCATGCCAATGGCCCCTCATACTCTCCACGTCAACCTATGTCCCTCTACCGATTCCATTGCACTTTATTCACTCCATGTCAAGCTCTTCACTGGCACTTACCATTCTCATGGCCCTCATGTCCACCATGACATTAGTGGGTCATTGTTTTTTTTTAACTGGTCGGCGCAACATCGTGGGCCGAAGGGCCTGTTCTGCGCTGTAATGTTCTATGTTCTATGTTCTATGACAGCTTATGCCTCTCCACCCAACCTCCATGGCCCGCCCATACCATCTATTGCAACCTATGTCCTTCATAAAACCCATGGCCCTTCCTAGCTCCTATGTCAACTTATTGCCAACTCATACCAACCCATTGTACCAAGCATACTCTTTTCCCTTGCAGTCTCCATACCAACTCACCAAGTATCTATAATTCCAGACCTCAGGACCCATGCTGAGATTAAATAAAGTTCTTAAGTGGCCATTGATGAATTCACTAATTTTAAAAAAATTGATAAAAACCAATCAAATACACCTAACTTCTTTAAATAATTAATCCGTTATAATAACATTATTTGTATTCATAATCTCATTTCAAAGGCTTTGTAAGCACTTGTACATATGAGTCAAGCTATGAACTGACAGGCACCCCACTTTGATAAAGGTTGTGAAATCAGTCATGCAATACTAATCCTATAATGATAACCCTTAATCTTGTGACAACAGGTGGAGTGAAATAACAAGGACTTTTTTTTAAACTGAGACAGATATTTCAAATACTTAATGAGCAGGAGACGTAAATCCATTCACAGTTCCCATTGACAGTCCCATTTGATAGTTCGAGTGAGTTTATTCACTTTTTACACACCTTCATGTCTACTTAATCCCAAAGGACATGTTACCTTTCCAAAAGAGCACATCCCATCTCTCAAAGGGCACCTTACATTTCCCAACATGTACGTCTGCAAAAGACCACCCTATTTCTCCAGGTAACTACAGATTTTCTCCTAATAGGTTTAAATGCACAAGTTGTCTTTTGAACATCCAACTAGCCATGAATTTCCTGAACCAGCAGCCATCTTTGTAAAGACAGAGAGCTTCTCTGCCTGTGTGAACAGTCAGGCCTGACTGATTCAGTAACTTGTTGGCTGAGGTAGAATCAGACATGTGTAGTAACCTTGCGCGCCAGAACCCTCCAAAAAGGCTGTTCTCCTCTAATTTTGACTTTTAGTTTCAGTTTTAATCATGGCACCATTGGAGCCATTCCTTAAGCTAACTGAGGCCTAACCCCTGGAATTTCCTTTATAAACCTCTCTACCTCTCTTTCTTTGTTTAAGATGCTCATCAAAACCTCCCTGTTTAATGAAACCTTTGGCCATCTGCCATTGTTTCGTCTTACTTGACTTTGTGCCAAATTTGCATGATTACCTTCCTGTTTAGTACTTTGTGATGTTTGATAGATTAAAGGTGCTGTATAAATGTGTGCGTATATATATATATGCTGCAATTATCTCCCTAAGTGTGCACTTTTGGCATGGGGATGTTACACTAAATCATTTAACAAATATTTTGACTTCATTAAGTATTTGTGAATGGTTTTTATGACAGAATTATGCCACAAAATAGCCTTGCAGGTCATGGATGTTTTGGGGGTTGTATATTAATCCAGAATACATTACCCGTTACCTGCCACATCTTCCAGATGACCATGTGTTGAGGAAGCTATCCTTTCTCAAAAGTATTCGAGTAATCAGCAGGTGATATGAAATTCAGCAAGCATTTTCAGGGTCTTTATTTCATGCAAAGAACTCGCAACATCACACCCGTGAGAAATGATTTTCTCAATGTAAAAAGTACTCGGCCGTATGGAATAATGCAAGCACTACTAATCGAAGAAAATTGCTTCAAGATAACCAATGAGTTAACAACTTTGTAAAACTCCTCTCACTGGAGCATTCTTAAAGGATAGTAGGACTAGGGGGCACAGCCTCAAGATGAAGGGGGGGCGGTTTAGAACGGAGTTGAGGAGGAACTTCTTCACTCAAAGGGTGGTGAATCTCTGGAATTCTCTGCCCGTTGAAGTGGTGGAGGCTACCTCGCTAAATATTTTTAAGACGCGGGTTGATGGGTTTTTGATAAGAGAGAGGATTAAGGGTTATGGGGAGAGGGCGGGAATGTGGAACTGAGTCATGACAGATCAGCCATGATCTTATTGAATGGCGGGGCAGGCTCGAAGGGCTAGATGGCCTACTCCTGCTCCTATTTCTTATGTTCTTATGTTCTTATAAGGTTTTGTGACAAATGTTTTGCCTGAACTTGGCTGGAAGACCTCCAAATTTAGCATGAAGCTATTGACAAAAGGAAGTACATTGTTGGCCCATGCAGTTGTGTAAATTTTGCAGTTTGTGGTTCCTTACATTAAAGTCATCGTACTCATTAAGATGATAACTATCTGAATCAATCTAGCCAAAGCTCAGGCTCCCGGACAATGTAGATGGAGAAGCAAATGGCTTGTGGTTCTCAAGTTCATTTTACAAGTAAGAATAACTTTGTACCTTTAACCAGACATTTCCTCAAAACATGTAAATAAAAGCAGCAGCTATGGGGGTGAAGCACAAGCAGACACTTTTGATTTACAAATGCTGGATGAAAACATTTGCATTGGCAAAATTTCAAAGTTAAACTGCTAGAGTCTATTTATAATTGCAGTTTGGTTGGTTGTGCTCAGTCAGTAGATGAGGTCATGTTACTTGTGTGAATGACTTGTGCTGAAACCATTGATCGGAAGTGACAGGGCAGAGCTACTGCAAAGTTATTCCTTTTTGTGAAGTTTTCATGTTCATTTAAGTGACTGAAAACAGGAAAGCTGCCTCAATAAGACTCATATGTGAAAGTGACGATGTTTAGTGACCAATTCGGATAAAGAGAACAGCACTTAGGGCTGTTATTTGCGTCTAATGTTCTTGAATTGATTGATGTTGCCTTTTAATCTCAGTGTACACTCTTCAAAAGCATAAGGTCCAAGTCTGCGTAAGACATAAGAGCAGAATTAGGCCACTCGGCCCACTGAGTCTGCTCCGTCATTCAATCATGTCTGATATTTTTCTCATCCCCATTCTCTTGCCTTTTCCCCATAACCCCCGATCCTCTTATTAATCAAGAACCTATCTATCTCTGTCTTAAAGACACTCAATGACCTGGCCTCCACGGTCTTCTGCAGCAAAGAGTTCCACTTTCTGGCTGAAGAAATTCCTCCTCTCTGTCTTAAAGGATCATTCCTTTAGCCTGAGGTTGTGCCCTCTGGTTCTAGATTTTACTACTAGTGGAAACATCCTCTCCACGTCCACTCTATCCAGGCTTCTCAGTATCCTGTAATTTTCAATAAGATTCCTCCCTCATAATTCTAAACTCCAATGAGTACAGACTCTGAGCCTCAACTGTTGTTCATACAATAAGCTCTTCATTCCAGGGATCATTCTTGTGAACCTCCTCTGGACCCTTTCCAAAACCAGCACATCCTTCCTTAGATGTGGGGCCCAAAACTGCTCACAATACTCCAAATGGGGTCTGACCAGAGCCTTATACAGTCTCAGAAGTACATCCTGACTCTTGTATTCTAGCCCTCTCGACATGAATGCTGACATTACACTTGCCTTCCTAACTGCCAACTGAACCTGCATGTTAACCTTAAGAGAATCTTGAACAAGGACTCCCAAGTCCCTTTGTGTTTCTGATTTCCTAGGCATTTCCCCATTTAGAAAATTGTATATGCCTCCATTTCTCCTTCCAAAGAGCATGATCTCATACTTTCTCATGCAGAACTCATGAAGAGGAAGTGTTTGGCTTAACAAGCTAATGTTAACAATTTTCTGCTCCCTTCCATCTATTTTAGTTTCTCTTCACGTATCTTGAGGATCTCGACTCTCAACAGGGTGGAAAGTACATTTACCAAGTGTACGTTCATTATCTGAGTCTAGACGAAGGACTGGATTTTTTGTGTGGACAGATACAGATGAGTGCTGAACATCTGGAGGAACATGCTAGGTGGAATCAATGTCGATTACCAAATTTTCAGGCAGCATTCCCTGAATTTTGTTTCTTCCACAAACACCTGTACTTGTCTTCCCATCAGAAGCCAGGAATCATTTTCCAAAAGGTTTCTGGCGCCATCCCCATTGTCCATCTGCACCTCAATCCCCATCCCAGGGAGGCAGTGGCATAGTGGTATTGTCATTGGGCTAGTAATCCAGAGATCCAGTGTAATGCTCTTGGAATCTTGATTTGAATCCCACCATGGCAGATGGTGAGATTTGAATCCAATAAAAATCTAAATGATTTTAAAAGTCTAATGATGACTGTAAAACCATTGTCCATTGTTGTAAAAACCCATCAGGTTTGCTAATGTCCTTTAAGGAAGAAAATCCACTAGCTTTACCTGGTCTGGCCTACATGTGACTCCAGATCCACATTGTCGGAAAGTGGAAGACCATTTGTTGTAGCTTTAACAATGAACAATTTAGTACGAATACAATATATTTACAAGATAGGGGTCTGGCGGAACTAATACACAAATCTACACTCTTTTCCTCACTGGCTCCAACTGAAGTTTCTCCCGATCACAGGACACATGCACTTGCTCCCAATTGGCTTGGCTTTCTGTAAAGCCTCTCCATAGGGTCCAGCCTGATCATGTGACCCTCAAAGAACAGCCCCTTTGAAGGGGCCACATTATCACATGCTCCAATGGGGTTGACTATTAAGTATCCTTTGAAATGGCCTAGCAAACCATTCAGTTCCAGCGCAGTTAGGAATGTGCAATGATGCCCACATTCCTTGAATGGATAAAAATAAGCTACCATTGATAGGTCCTCAGACAGTTGCTATGTGGTTGAATGCCCAGTTGTCAGTATCCTACAAATTTAATCTTCTCATTTGTAAAAGGAGCTTGAGAACTACATCCATTTGTTTTTCCACCCACCTCTCTGCGGACACTGCATTAGAAGTTTATAAAATTATGAGGACGAACAGTTGGAAGCTTTTTCCCAGAACAGAAATGACAATCAACAAGGGGGTAAAGGTTCAGTAGAGATGTACAGGGGAAGTTTTTTTACACAGAGGGTGGTGAGAGCCTGGAATGCACTGCCAAGTGAGGGGTGGCTGAGGCAGACATGTTGGTGACATTTAAGGCTCATCTACGTTGGCACATGAACAGGCGGGTATAGATGGATACAGGCTGTTGGTCTCGATAGGACAACATGATTGGCAGAGACTTGGTGGGCCAAAGGGACTGTTCCTGTGCTGTACTGTTCTTTCTTCTTCAATTTCATATCTACTCAGAATCTTTATGATTGTGAGGACTTTAATGAAGGCAACCACAGTCCAAATATAATTCCTTGGAAAACAAAGTAGTTCCTTATCTCAGTAATGAATTTGGAGAGGCTCCAACTAGGTTCATGCAGAACATTTGTCACAATGTCTGCATTCATGCAGAACACCCCTAGGTTGACACAAAGGTGGGAATGTTTTTTCTTATCCTGAAGTAATTTTCTTGGGTTAGTGGTGTTTGTAATATTTCCTATTCTGAAGCAAGCAAGTACTTTTTACTTTAAAAAGATGTTTTCTTTACACTGTGATGTTGGGTACTTTTTGCAGTTAAGCAAAGGTCCTGAAAGTGCTTTGCTGAACCTGATCTCACCTGCTGAATGCTCTGATAGTTTTTAGAAAAGTTAAGCTCCGAGAGCACGTGGTCAACTGGAAGAGCAAGTTCTGTGGGCAGGTAATGGGTAATTCATTCTGGATTAATACATTTCCTCAAACTGCCATGACCTACGGCGTGGCCTTCTGTGGCGTATTCATGAATTGCAATTCACAGAAGAACAATTCACAAATTCTAAGGAAGTCAAAATGCAGCCCACCAAAGTACTGCCCCAGTAGCCTGTTCTCAGTGACTTGTATATGATGGAAGGTGTTGTCGACTGCAGACTTTATAAACAGCTCATCGATGCTCAGTTCATATTCCGCTTGGCTCCAGACCTCGCTACAGCCTTTCAGTGTTCCAACAAAAGGGTTGAATTCCAGAATTGAGGCGAGTGACATAAAGTGTTTGACTGCGTGGAGCATCAAGGACGCTAGCAAAACCTGGGAAATGGAAAATTTCCCAACTGGCTAGTGTTGCGCCTAGCACAAAGGATGATAGTTACTGTTGTTGGATGTCAATCAATTCAGATGCAGGACATCGCTGCAGGTGTTCCACAAAGCAGTGTGCAAGGCTCACCCATCTTCAGCTGCTTCATCGATAACTTTTCTTCTGTCACCAGGTCAGAGACATTTGCTGATAATTGCACAGTTCTAATTAAATCTCCTTGGTGTACAAGACATGGACAACATTCAAGTGTTGGCTACTAAGTGGCAAATAACATTCATAGAACATAAAATAGGGTCCCTACAGTGCAGATAGAGGCCATTTGGCCCACCGAGTCTGCACTAACCTTTGGATAGAGCATCCCGCCCAGGCCCACCCTATCCCCATAAACTCACGCCTTTACCCCACAACTCCCCCTAATTGATACATCTTCGGACATTAAGGGGTAATTTAGCATGACCAATCCGTCTAACCTGCACATTTTTAGAGTGTGGGAGGAAACAGGAGCACCCAGAGGAAACCCACACAGAGATAGGGAGAACGTACAAACTCCACACAGACAGTCAAAATCGAATCTGGGTCCCTGGTGCTCTGAGGCAGCAGTGTTAACTACTATGCCACCGTACCACTCATTCAGGTCATATGAGTACCAGACACTGTCTATCTCAAAAAAAGAGGAAGTCTAACCATCTTCCCTTGACATTATGCAGAAGTACTGTCAACAAATTACCCACCAGCAACATTCTAGAGGGTCAACGTTGATCAGAAATTTACTCGGACCACCCACATAGCTGTCTACAAAAGTAGGGTCAAGACCAGATACTCGATGTCAAATGAATCACCTTTTTCCTGTTTAGAGGCTTTCCTCCATCTACGAGTCATGAATCAGGAATGCGATAGAATATTTTCTACACACTTGGACAAGTGCAAATCCAACAGCACTCAACATGTTTAACACTGTCCAAGCAAAGCAGCCATACGATTAGAACCTCATTCACCACCTTAATCAATTCATTCCTCGTTCCCAACTGACTGCACGAATTAGGCTCGGCCCCATGGGCAGCACCTTCCAACTCCATTATACCCACCTGCTAGAGGGGCAAGAGCAGCAGAACGCACGGCAAGTTCCCCTCCCAAGGCACACATCATTTTCACTTTGACACTGGGTTCACTTTATAAAATTACGATCCAAAACCATTGTGAGGTATGAGCAGCAATAGGACTGTAGCAGTTCAAAAGAGACGACCACCTTCTCAGGGATAGGAATTAAAAAGAATGGCTTTGTCAGTACTCTCTGCATCCTCAGAGCAGATAGCGTTACATGTGCCTCGACGGATTTTGATTGAGGTGGTGAGGGTAACAGCGTGCTTTGTGTGCTAAGCACAAATGAGCAGGAGGAGCAAGGGGAGGAAGCATCTTGTTAAAGGGAGGAGTGTTGATACCTTACAGTTGCATGTTTAGCCTATTTAAGATGTGGATGTGCCGGCGTTGGACTGGGGTAAACACAGTAAAAAGTCTGACAACACCAGGTTTAAGTCCAACCGATTTATTTGACAGTAAACTCACCAGCTTTCGAGGTTTCCTCTTCTTCAGGTGAATAGAGAGTTCCTCCATCCTCCATGGAGAGAACTCTCCATTCACCTGAAGAAGAGGGAAACCTCGAAAGCTGGTGAGTTTACTGTCAAATAAATCGGTTGGACTTAAACCTGGTGTTGTCAGAGTTTTTACCTAGCCTATTTAAATCAGAATTATTTGACTTATAACAACATTACCCACCACGATGACTTGTCTTGTTGCAAAATGTACACCTGGATTTGGCAGTTTGAACTTACTTAGTAATTTTAGTTTTATGGAGCCTGAATATCTGTTTAGTCTTTTGCCTCCTTTTATAATGTGGAAAATTCAATCTTACTTCAGGGACAAGATTCTATGAATAGAGTTTAAATTAAAACAAACAGATTTGCATTCGAAGGCTTCATTTGTGACCTCAGAATGTTCCAAAGAATTTTACAGTGAATTCTGTACCTTTGAAGCATAGCCAAGGATGCAATGAACAAGATTAAACATGTAAACAAAACTTGAAAATTTAATTAAATTATGAGATATTTTCCATCCAGATGTGAGAACGTTTCTTAAAGGAGAAGAACAAACTGGGGAGCAATCATAGAATCCTACAGTGCAGAAGGAGGCCATTTGGCCCATCTTGTCTGCACCAACTACAATCTCACCCAGGCTCTATCCCCATAACTCAAGGCATTTAGCCTAGCAGTCCCCCTGACACTAAGGGGCAATTTACATGGCTAACCCACCTAACCTGCACATCTTTGGACTGTGGAAGGAAACCGGAGCACCTGGAGGAAACCCATGCAGACATGGGGAGAACATGCAGACTCCACACAGACAGTGACCCAAGCCTAGAATTGAACCTGGGTCCCTGGTATTGTGAAGCAGCAGTACTAACCACTGTGCCACCATGCCACCCATAGAATTGTGTGAGAAATCATTTTTGACCAGTACCCTTACAATTTATAAAACAGTAAGATTAGAAGCTTCACATGATATATTTACGCTCAAGAATACATTTCCTGCCATCATTAATTGATTCACAGAAACAGCTCCTTGAACCTAGGAGGATCTGTTCAGTTAATGGAAAATAATGTGGAGTTGTCCAAACTTGAAAAGCATTCTAGCAAAATGGGTTGGATTTAGTGTTCCTGACATGGGTCCCACCCATCGGTTGGAGGATAGGTGGGAGATTTGCGTTGTTTTAGTAGGGGTGGCCAAACTAAGTTAAGTATCTGTTAGGCACTTAAGTGCCTAGCATCATGAGCATCATGTCTTCCCTGTGATTTATGATCCTGGCAGCAGAAATCCCACCCACAGAGAGCACCCAGCCAGTCAAAGGCTGGCAGCTGTCTAACCCCGGCAGCGCCACTGAGAATGGTGGCTGCTGCCGGTATTAGAGAGAGTCTTCATCAGAGATGATTATCTGGAGAATGTGTGGGTGGGTTGGGGATTTTGGGGTGGGAGACGCCGGCAAGAGGTAGGAGAAAGTGCAAGGCCAAGGAGGGTGGCAATCTGTGGCACCTCCCTTCCCTTTTTCCCTCCATAAATGCCTTGGGAAGAGTGATCTCCTGCCCTTCCCGAGAGGCCACTGGCAACATTGCCAGACACGGGAAATCCATGTGAGTGTGGGAGAATCCCCGAGGCACCACTAAATTCCAGGGGGCTTAGGGATAATAGCTTTTGAGTGGCACATTAATGAGTCTAAGTAGCCAGAGGACGGGTTCCATTTGTCAACCCCATTCGTGATGAAGCTGAGTTTTCCTATCGGTGGCAATGGGATGTGAGGCATCTCCCACTTGCTTGCTTGGCTCCATTAAATCCAGCTCAATACGTCATCCGAGCAATTGAAGATTGGAGTGGAAATCTAGAATTGGGACGAGAAGGCATTAATGCGTTATCAAGTACTTTCTGTCCCCCTTTGACATTAATGCCGTGACACAAGCTTGAAGTTGCCTTGGACAATCAGCTTCCATATAAAGCATTTGTTCTTTTTGAGTGCATTATGACTGTCAGGCATTCAATTTCATTTATGTTTCTCAGCGACTGTAGCTGCCAGTGAGAGGAGCTCATGTCATGCAATAGGAAAACTTAAGCTAAATTCTGATTTGGCCATTCATCTTAAAACCACTTTCTCTTGTGGGCAGATACCAAGAATATATTAGTTGCAATATGTTCTTGTTGAAACATTATTTTAGTGCTTTTTCACAAATCTTCCCGTAAGAACTGCCATTCTCTTCTGCATTTCCTGCGTTGATTCAAATTCCTCAACACAATCTATGACTGTATCTTTGATCACTAATGGGATGACACAATGGCATAGTTAGCACTGCTGCCTCCTAATGTCAGGGACCAGGGTTCAATTCCGGCCTTGGGTCACTGCCTGTGTGGAGGTTGCATATTCTCCGCGAGTCTGCGTGGGTTTCCTCTGGGTATTCTGGTTTCCTCCCACAATCCAAAGAGAGATAGGTTGATTGGCCATGCTAAATTGACCGCAGTGTTAGGGGGATTAGGAAGGTGACTGTGTGGGGTTACGGAAATAGGGCCTGTGTGGGATTGTGGTTGCTGTGTTTTGATGGGCCGAATGGCTTCCTTCTGCACTGTAGGGATTCTATGATTATGTCGCTTCTGGCAACCAATAATTTAATTTTTAACATGTCATGGGTAGCTTGTACCTGACAACCTTGGGTGGACAGTCAAAAAAATGGTTTGAATGGTAAAAGTTAAGATGAACAAGGGATTTAGGCAGGAACAACAAACTTGACTCTCTTAGCCCTACAGTTCCTGACATTTAAAGATGATTAAAACTCATTTGTATTGCACAACATTTTTGCTCTAGTTCTGTCTCATTTTTTTATTGCACCACACACCTGAGTGAAGAAGTTGTACTTGCTCCTAGGGACCTGTCTCAAATGTCTGTTTCAATTAATCAGAAGGAAAGTGGGAAACTTTGCCAGCTTTATGCTTTTAAAAATTGCTGTTTTGGAGCAACGCTTATAAAACCTGGCAAATTCTGCACTTTCCTGTATTCCAGTTGCACTAGAAGTGTCTGGGGACACTTGCAATAACCTGGACTAATGTCCCTGATCCTGAATGTTGGATAAGACTTCTTAGTGTGCTTACCCCAGTCCAATGCCGGCATCTCCACATCCTGGACGTTGGCACAGCATCAGGAGAACAGGCATTGACTGGATTGAAACTCTGCCCTGCCCCATTCCGGAAACATCGCCTGAGTGATTTATGGATGCCAAACCTTAGAAATAATTTTGACTTTTTTCATGCGCCAGCGCCAGCTGAAGCATTTGGCTGCATCTTAATTTGCACAATTAAAATGTGTAATAATTGTGCAGCTTCTCATTCGTTCGTGCTGAAAGATGATATCCTAAGCTTGTCAGACATTAGAAATGCAATACAACTTTGTGAAAATGTAAATTATTAAAAGCCTCTATTTGAGATTTATTTAAAAAAAAACAAGTTAACATTGTTCTAAAATGCTTACTTTCAAATCTCTTGTAAAGTGTTAGTGACACAGATTTATGGGTCACTTGTCTGTTCAGCCACAATATTTTTATCACATCCCTTACAATTGCAGTCTTTCTATTAAAGTGCGGATGAGTGGGAATGCTTTGTAGAAAGATGCCTGTTTGAATTGATTGCCTTAGAATAGCATGCCATCATGAGTAGGGATATAATGGGGCTGTGTTCTCTGTAGCTGTCCATTGAGATACTTTGGCAGTGATTATCCACTAACTAGCTCTAGCTTTTTTGTGTTGCTGTTCAAAGTCCTTTTAATGTAGGTTTACAATAATCATGCCATTATTGAGTGTAACTTAAAATGTCCGCTCTTTTATGTGAGCTGAGAGAGGTATCATGTTGCAGAGCTACCAATTACCTTTTTACTTGTTATTTCACATTGGAGATTATATAGATTTCTCACTTATCAAAACTGAAAGCTGTACACAGTCAGACTATAAAGGTAATGGCTAGATTTACCAACAGATAATTACACAAAAGCATAAGGTTATATCAGATAAACTATATTACGATAATTAATTTACATGACTTTCACAAAATTTAAACTGTCCAGGGATGTCTTCATTTCCAGTCTTAGCACTATTTGTCAGAATTATGAATGCTAATTTATATTCCAGAATTCTACTGAGCTCTACAAGTGTTCCTCTCTTTACATGGAAATGCTGGGAAAACCCCAATCATTAAACAATGCTGTTGGCCTTTCAAAGCCAAGCTTTGACACTCTCCTAAGTAGCAGATATTCATGTTGCAAATCAGTCCTACTGTTTGGATAGATAGAACCTTCACAGTAACTCCTTGGCTGCCTATTAATTGAATATTCCTGGCACTTGGCCAAGGATCTGAATAATGCACATTGGAATCCTGATTTTCTTGAAACTGTTTTGATAGTAAACAGTGGTGAAAAAACATTTTCTAATTTGTCACATTTGATGCTATTACTTTAAGATCATGCTGTCACGCATTATGTTTGATGTAAATGGGAATCAAGTAGATAAGGTAGTTAGGAAGGCATACGGTGTCTTGGCGTTTATTGGTAGGGGGATTGAATTTAGGAGCCGCAACGTCATGTTGCAACTGTACAAAACTCTGGTGCGTCCGCACTTGGAGTATTGTATGCAGTTCTGGTCCCCACATTATAGGAGGCATTGGAGAGGGTGCAGAGGAGGTTTACTAGGATGTTGCCTGGTATGGAGGGAAGGTCCTATGAGGAGAGACTGAGGGATTTGAGGTTGTTTTCGTTAGAAAGAAGGCGGCTAAGAGGGGACCTTATTGAAACATACAAGATGATTAGAGGTTTAGATAGGGTGGACAGTGATAGTCTTTTTCCTCGGATGGAGAAAGCTAGCACGAGGGAGCATAGCTTTAAATTAAGGGGTGGTAGTTATAGGACGGATGTCAGAGTTCTTTACCCAGAGGGTGGTGAGGGATTGGAATGCCCTGCCTGTTGCAGTTGTAGATGCACCTATCTGTGGATAGGTTTATGGATGGAAAGGGATTGGTTTAGGTTAGAGGGTCATTGCTTTTTTAATTGGTCGGCGCAACATCGTGGGCCGAAGGGCCTGTTCTGCGCTGTATTGTTCTATGTTCTATGTTCTAAATGTGTTTAAGTAATAAAGGGGCGGCACGGTGACACAGTGGTTAGCACTGCTGCCTTACAGTGCCATGGATTTAGGTTCGATTGTAGGCTTAGATCACTATGTAGAGTTTGCACTCTCCCCATATCTGCGTGGCTTTCCTCTGGGAGCTCTGGTTTCTTCCCCCAGTCCAAAGATGTGCAGGTTAGATGGATTGACCATGGTAAATTGCCCCTTAGTGTCAGGGGGATTAGCTAAGTAAATGCATGGGGTTATGGGAGTAGGGCCTGGGTGGGATTGTGGTCAGTGCAGACTCAATAGGCCAAATGGTCTCCTGCTGCACTGTAGAATTCTATGATTCTATTGTCTTTGTACAATGCATGCACAATTTACTTTTTTTTGGGATATGGGCATCTCTGACTGGGCCAGCATTTATTGCCCATCCCGAATTGCCCTTGAACCAAATGGTTCGCCGGGCCATTTCAGGAGGATAGTTGAGAGTCAACCGCACTACTGTGGCTCTGGAGTTACATGTAGGCCAGACCAGGTAAAGATGGCAGATTCCCATTCCCTAAAGGACATTAGTGAACTAGATGAGTCCTTACGACAATTGACAATGGTCATCATTAGATTTTCAATTCCAGATTTTTTATTGAATTCAAATTTCACCACCTGCAGTGGTGAGATTTGAACCCGTGTCCCCAGGGCTTCTGTCTCTGGATTACTAGTCCAGCAATAATGCTACGACCTCCTCTTTACAATGATAGTTTCCCTAGTTGTCTGCAGCTTGTAGCCTCACTGAAATAAATATGGTTTCAGTCCATTTTCAGAACTATTTTTTTGAAGGACTGCTCAACATCAGTACAAAATTCACTTGGAGAACGAGGTACATCACAGAACCTGACTTTCATATTAACAGTGGCTTCCCACCTGAAGCAAATAGGCACGTGGATACTCACCTACTGACCCCTATTAGGATGGTAATGACTGGAAAGTCATTGTACAAATGACCCAACACCTTTTCAGGTCACCGAACGCTGGCTAGATCGGGTATATTAACCACGTAGGAAAGTAACTTACGTTGTCGTAGACTGATTGTCGCTGACTGAAATCTTATGACAGAAATCAAGTGGATAAGCAAGCATTACCAACTGCAGAGATACAGAAAGTAACAGCATGTATCTCACCAACTTAATTCTGAAAGGCTTCCAGTCCCATTTTGAAAATTTAAATGTGGATATACTGTTGATCAAATATGTCCAAATACAAGTCAGGAGTTAGGATGGATCAGGATTTCTCCTGAATTTGGCACATGAAGCCAGTAATTTTGTAGCTCAGCCATATTGTAACCCAACTCAATATTACTTTTAAGTTATAGGAGAAACACTAACTCAATTTTAGAAGGTCCTGATAAGTTTACTGGATGAATCTCATCTCGAGAATGAGATTATTTTATCAAAAATGATCACTTCCTTTTCATCAATGTAGTATCCAAAGAAGTATCGATTAGGTGGGTTAGTGGAGTAAATATGTGAGGTTGTGGGGAGAGGGCAGGTCTGGGCCTTGATAAGATGCTCCTTTGGAGTCAGTGCAGTCTCGATGGGCTAAATGGCCTCCTTCTTTACTGTGGGGATTTTATGTTCTATGATCTTGAATGACTTTGACTTTCAAATGCACCTGTGACCTTGCACCGTGCATCAGAAAAGAAACAAACACAGCAATATTCAAAAGAATGTGACTATAAGGTTGCTAAGACATTGATTTGTTAGTTCAAGTCAATAATCAGGAAAGGTAAGTAGGGGTCAACAGTAGCACACAATGGATCATTATAAAGTGATGCATTGATTAATAGGAATATTACCTGTCGCTCCTTTCTGTGTTTTCTTGAAATAGATAACTTAAGCTTTTAATTTCAGATGATGATTGTTAGCACTGCTCATTGAATATCGATTAATATTGGAAACACTAACATTTTAAATAAATATTCCCCTGTTCTTTGAACTCCTGTTTGTTTTTCACTTTCAGCTGCTGCACATGAAAAGCAACAAATACTTGACTGTGAATAAGCGGTTACCAGCTCTCTTGGAGAAGAATGCCATGAGAGTCACTCTGGACGGCACAGGGAATGAAGGCTCCTGGTTATTCATTCAGCCATTTTGGAAGTTACGAAGTAATGGAGACAATGTAAGAATTTATCAGTAGTAGTCTAAAATTGCCTGCCGTTCTTGAAGACAATTGCAGTGGAAGATAAATAACTGGTATTCATTACATTTTAATGTGCCAAAACAATCTACTATTCCAGGACCTTCCTGGAATGTAAAAGTAGCCTCCAGCTTCTTTTTCCCAGTATAAAATGTCTCCAGTCCCTTCCCCCCTCACTGCCCACAACAAGTCTATAGAGTTCATGGACTATTTCATCAAAAGATTGAGACCTTCCATTCATCCAGTTCTTCTCTTTTCCTTCTTGCCCATCAAACCAAGCTTTCCTCCATAGAATCATAGAAAACCTACAGTGCAGAAGGAGGCCATTCAGCCCATCGAGTCTGCATGGACAACAATCCCACCCCAGACCCTATCCCCACAAGCCCACACATTACCTCACCAATCTGTCTAACCTACATATCCTGGGACAATATGGCCACTCAACCTAACCCCCACATCTCTGGAATGTGGGAAGAAACCAGAACACCTGGAGGAAACCCAAGCAGACACAGGGTGACTGTGCAAACTTCACACCGACAGTGACCTAAGCCCGGAATCGAACCCAGGTCCCTGGTGCTGTGAGGTAGCATTGTTAACGACTGTGCCACCATGCCACTCCAGGCTGTCCACTGCTATATTCATAATCTGTTTCTTCCTCAGTTGTTCCTCTCCTTTCTCTGCCATTTCCAAGCTTGATGTGCTCCTGAGCTCCATTGCCTTCTCTCTTGATCCTAAATCACTGTAATGCTGGCTATCTTACCTCCTTTCCTGGCCACCATGCTAGTTTCCTCCCTGAAGCCTATCTCCCTTTCATTACACCCTCCTCTGAAAGCTTTACTCTTGCAAACTATTACCTTGCTGCTGACCTCTCTTTCTTCTCAAGTCTGTGAACATAAGAACATAAGAAATAGGAGCAGGAGTAGGCCATCTGGCCCTTCGAGCCTGCCCCGCCATTCAATAAGATCATGGCTGATCTGTTGTGGCTCAGTTCCACATTCCCGCCCTCTCCCCATAACCCTTAATCCCCTCGCTTATCAAAAACCCATCAACCCGCGTCTTAAAAATATTTAGCGAGGTAGCCTCCACCACTTCAACGGGCAGAGAATTCCAGAGATTCACCACCCTTTGAGTGAAGAAGTTCTTCCTCAACTCCGTTCTAAACCGCCCCCCCTTTATCTTGAGGCTGTGCCCCCTAGTCCTACGGTCCTTTCTGAGCGGGAAGAGTCTCTCCACCTCTATCCTATCCATCCCATTCATCATCTTATATGTCTCAATGAGATCTCCCCTCATTCTTCAGAAACAGCTCCAGACAATGTCACAACGCTTTGTCTGACTGTAGCCATTGTGGCTTTTCCTTCGCCATCCTTCTCTATCTCCCTTTGTCATTGTTACCCCACTATCCTCCTTCAAATCCTCTCTTCCAATACCCTGGTTTATGGAATTAACCTGGCTTGGTTCTACTCCTACTTGTCCTATCTTATCCAGAGAATCTCAGGCAGTGACCCCCCACTACGTTATTTACTTCTGGAATCACCTTCAAAGGTTGATCCTTGGTCCTTTGTCACCTACGTACTGCCACTATGGTATCTGCACCAGGGTTTAGTCCTTCTCCACCACCTCACCTGGTTTCTCCATTGACTCTGTGCTCATGGATTATTTTGACAAACATCCAGAAACATAAGTTCCTCCAGTTAAACAAATCTAGACCAAAGCCATTGTTGTGGCCCTCCAGATTAAATTCCCTGCTCTCCTTACTAATTCTGTTCCCCTTTCTCAGCAACTATCTACAGTTACATCAGCCTGTTCACAACCTTGGCGTCCTGTTCAAAATCATGTTGAGCTTCCAATCCTATGCCTTCACCATAACAAAGCCAACTTACGTTCAACTCCATGAATTTGTTTGCCTCTGCCCCTGCTCGGTCTACTTGGTGCCAAAACCCTCAGTGAAGTGAAGTCTTTTCACTTCCCGACTTGAATATCCCAGCGCCCTCCTGGGCAGCCTTCTGTCCTCCATATCATAAGTTTCAGCTCATCTTCGGTTCTGCTACCTGTATTCCACCTTGCACAATGTCCTGCTTAGCTATTCCCCATGCTCTTCATTCCTGCCATGGCTTCAATGCCTCCAATTTAAAATTCTCATCCTTATGTTTAAATCCATTCATTGTCTTTACCCCCTCTCTGTGTAGCTTCTTCCATCTTTACAAGGGACTCTCCACTCTCCCAATGCTAGCCTCTTGTGCCTCCCCATTTTGTGTTTCCATTGGTGGTTATGCCTTTAACTATCGCACTCTGAAATACTCTTCTTAATCCTTTCTTTCTCTCCATCCTCTCCTCCTTTTAAACAAACTTCTGGCTTTCCTCACTTTGGTGCAGGATCCATTTTAAGCTGATCAGACATGGGGATTTTATTATACACTTAAGATCTCAGAATCAGTTGTGTCCTTACCTCCTTGAGATCTCAGATCACTGTTGTCAAAAGACAAAAACATCAAAAAGAAAGACTGTCAGAAAAGGTGAGAGGACGGAAAAGAAGGAGGAAGAGAGAGAAAGAAAATTAAAGAAGGAAGAAAATCGAAAAGAGAAGATCAGGGCAATAAACAATGGTACCCACCCAGTGCGGGAGGAGACGGAAAGTCACTCCCTTTACTGCAGCAACAGCAGCACATATTTTGTCAATTTCACAAATGAGTGCAAAGTAAATATTCATTTCATGCCAGGTTCACTATCAACAAAAGTAGACAATGCTATTCTACTTTGAAGTAGAACTTCTTTGAATTAATAAATAAGTTTATGTCAAGGATATGATGATTTCAAAATCTATTTTGTGTGTCTGAAATCAAGTTTGTTATGGCATAGTGGTTAGCACAGTTGCCTCACAATGCCGGGGACCCAGGTTCGATTCCCAGCTTGGGTCACTATCTATCTGGAGTCTGCACATTCTTCCTGTGTCTGCACGGGTTACCTTCACGTGCTCCAGTTTCCTCCCTTCCAAAAGACATGCCGGTTGGGTGCTTTGGCCATGTTAAGTTCTCCCTCAGTGTGCCCGAAGGCGCCAGAGTGTGGAGACTAAGGGATTTTCCCAATAACTTCACTGCAGTGTTAATGTGTGCCGACTTGTGACATGAATAAATAAACTTAAAAAAAACCTGTTTTGCTAATGGTGTTCAATGATCATATCATGATATCATGAATTTTGAAATTTTGTGATACCAAATGCGGTTTCAAAGCATAAAGCCTACACTGTGGCCAGCTGGTTTTAATATTACTGCAATGATATTTTGATTGTATTTCTCACAACATGCGAATGCTATGTTTTAGGTGGTGGTTGGAGACAAGGTCATATTAAATCCAGTCAACGCTGGACAGCCGTTACATGCAAGCAATTATGAGCTCCTTGACAACGCCGGCTGTCAGGAGGTAAGGATCCAATGAGAAGAAGGGAACAACAGCGAATGTGAGAGAAATAATGAAAGCAAGAGAACAAAAAAGATTCTTGGCGAACGATGGAGAGAAAAGAAAAGGTTCAGGGCGATGAGAAAAAACAAGGAAGGAGGATCTAAAAGGGATTTCAGGAAAGGAAAACAAAGAGCAGAGAGGGTCAAGGAAAGTGGGTCTTTTAAGGGTCTTTTAAGAGACTTTTGGATTAGTACATGGGACTTAGTAAGGTAGTCGGTTATAGGTAAGCCTAATAGGTAGGGACATGTTCGGCGCAACTTGCGGGCGGAAGGGTCTGTTTGTGCTGTAGTTTTTCTATGTTCTATCTTTTAAATGCAGATGAGTATCCATACAAATGGAGAGCTAGGCAGATTTAGCATCCTGTGGTTGCATTTCTTCGTGCTTTGCCAGCTTCATGTAAGATTGTATATCATATATCATTATTCCAAGAAAGAAAAAAAATAAAAGATCCTATCCATCCGATGAAATTATTGGAAGTATTTCTATATAAACATGACATGTATTTGAGAGCAGAGGTAACTTGGATTCGACTTCTGTTGACACACAATAACTAAAATTAATGCAAAATCACTTGTGGTAGTAGGCATTGAATAGGTTATCTGTAGCAAGCAGCTAATGGTTTTCATTCCAATGCTGTTCCATTAATTCTTTAATTTTCAATGCTAGGTAAACTCCGTGAACTGCAACACAAGCTGGAAGATTAATCTCTTCATGAAGTACAGTGACTATATGGAAGACGTTTTGAAAGGGGTATGAATTGTTTTAAAGTTGGAAAAACATATTGCTGAAGGATCATTTTTGACAGTGCACTGTTCATTTGGATAATGAGTGCTGAGGTTCAGGTGGAGACACAACACAGTTAACCTACAAGTCCACTTTTCTTTCACACATATTTATTTTAATCTTTATTTGAAGCAGGAGATACAGGGCTGTGGGGAAGGAGTTGTGGCATTAGTTTTAGTTTGACCTAGGGAAAAGGCAATGGAGCTTTCTACACTGCGAGGGCACTAAACGCAACGCAGGAATCAGAAACAGGTAACTTGGCTTCTTGAGTTTTCTCCACCATTCAATAAAATCATGGCTGATACGATTGTGGCCCCAACTCCACTTTCCTGCCTGTTCCCCATAACCTTGATTTCCATTTTGATCAAAAAATCTGCCCCATTCAGTCTTGAATAAATTCAATGAGCGAGCTTCCATTGCTGTTTGGCAGGATGAATTCCATAGATTAATGAATCGTAGTGGATGGGGCAGACCATGCAAAGGTCCTTTGATTTCAGGTGGATATTTCTGGCCCTGGGACGAGTGTGGCCAGAAAATCCTTCCCTCTGAGAGAAAAGAAGCTCTCTTCGTCTCAGTCTTAAATGGCTGAATCCTAATTTTTAAGTTGTGTCACTGGTTCTAGATTTCCCACAAAAGTGAACTTCTCAGCATTCACCTGGCAAGTCCCATCAGAATCTTATTCATTTCAATAAGATTATCTCTCATTCTTCTGAACTCCAATGAATAGAGGCTCAAACTTTCCTCGTACGACAACCCATAATACCAGGAAGCAGTAGAGTGCACCTTCTCTGAAATACTTCTAGTGAAGTTATATTCTTTCTTAAGTCAGGAGATCAAAACTCTACATTGGGGCTTATGAAATTTTAGATTGGAGTCCTGATTGATAGAAGTTGTTGTTAAGTTTATGATGAGTGTGTGATGCATTGAGCTGTGGCAAAGACCAGTGGTGCAGTTATTTAGGTTGTGGTGCATTCACTGACTTTGACTGCTTGCCTGAGATAATTGAACCTTTTGTGGTATTCAAGTGTTTGAGGTTTGCCTCTTGGAATTGTCCTCCATGGTTACCTCTGAATATGTGTCTGGCCCCCAGTCAACACAGGACATCTGTCCTGTCTGTTACCTTCTCCACCAAAGCCTCCAGTGCAGGATCCAAGAACCTTGGAGCCCCTTTGAACTCATGGTGTGCCGTTCTTCAGTATTTTTGAAGTCAGCGTTACTTCCTCCATGACCACCAGCACCTGCTCCAGCCACAATGCACCTCTCCTTTTAATATGTACAGGCTTGTTTCAAGTGGTGCAGGCTGTGGTTCTAGCCATTCCCATACTGACACCTTGCTGATTCAGATAAACATTCAAGAGGGAAGTTAGCACTATCTGGATGCTGAAATAATTGAAATGAGCAGATAACACAAAGCTGGTGTGTTGCCTTCATTGCAACCAGCAGGTGTAGGTAAATATTGCATCATAGGGGTGTTTGAATTTAGCTCTCAGGGAGTTTTCCAATAGAGCCTAAGTAGAAAAATGTGATTATTTCCAGGGTTATAATCCATTTATTTTATTCGTTAGCCTCTAAAGCGTTTAAGATTGAACAGGAATAGAAAGGCAGGAATTCTATATGAGAATAATGGGCGCTAAAAATAGCTTTCAATGGAATTTAAGCCAAACAGTTCTTTTGTATATTCAGTTCTTGTTCATACATTTCATGTTGTAAGCATCAAATTGGTTTTTGGGGAGGATGGAATGTGCTAAATTCCTTGTTGGACCGGTTTATCAATGTCATTAACATTTTATTTAGTAGTTAAGAATTTGGCCTTACATTTAACTTGATCATTTGATACACCTTCGATATTTCCTGTTTTTCTATGCAGTTTCATTTGGCACAGACTAGCATTATTGAACACATTTGTACCCTGTAGCTTGGCACATATAGGGTGCTGAAAATTTTGGCCAAAAACACAGAGAACAGCACAGCACAAGAACAGGCCCTTCAGCTCACAGTTTTATGCCAAACATGATGCCAACTTAAACTAATTCCTTTTGCCTGCCCTAGGTCCGTATCCCTCTATTCCTTGTAAATTCATGTGTTCATAGACTCCTACAGTGCAGAAGGAGGCCATTCAGTCCATAGAGTCTGCACTGATCCCAATTCCACCTTGGCTGTATCCCTTCAACACCATCCATTTACCCCAGCCAGTCCCCCTGACACTAAGGGACAATTTAGCATAGCTAATCAAGCTGACCTACACATCTTTGGACTGTGGGAGGAAACTGAAGAACCTGGAGGAAATCCTCGCAGACACAGGGAGAATGTGAAAACTCCACATAGACACTGACCAAAGCCAGGAATTGAACCCAGGTCCCTGAGCTATGAGGCAGCAGTGCTAACTGCTGTGAGGCAGCAGTGCTAACCACTGTGCACTGTACTTATCTAAAAGTATCTTAAATGCCCTGAATGTATCTGTCTGCACCACTATCTCTGGCAGCGCATTCCAGAGACCTATCATTCTCAATGCAAAAAACTTACCTCTCACATCTCCTTTGAGCTTTCCCTCTCTCACCTTAACTGCATGCCCCTAGTACAGGACATTTCAACTCTGGGGAAAGAATTCTGGCTGTCAACCCCATCTATTCCTCTTCCCTGCACACTTCTCCTACTTTTACGTTTGATGTCTGTCACCAGTCTCCTGGAAGTCCATAGTAAAGGTTATTCTGACAGTTAGCATGGCAAACCGTGAAGAAGTATGTTGCATTAACCACCAAAACAAAATACATGACCTGTTTGACAAGCACCACAAACTATACCATATATAATTATGTAAGAGTCATATTTTTGAGACTTTTTTTTAGACAAAAGGCTAGGGCTCAACTCTTACATGGGTTATTTTGAAGGGTTCTTGACTAAAAAGTAACAGGGAAAACCACTGCTGAAATGCAGAGAAGCACCTGATCAGTGCTCTCATCATTTCGGTATGAAATTTATATGAATAAATAAATAAATGCGGAACTTAAATTTGCTTCCAGACTTGGTGCCTTAGCTTAGTCAGTCATTTGTATCCCAGATACCTAACCCTTCATTGTGAAGATTTCTTTTTACAGCCCACTGATTTTGAATTGGACGTAGAGCTCCCCTTATGGGTGGGGTTTTTCTGAACAAGAGTTGGGACATGGTTTTAGATTTTTAAATCTTTTTATTCTTGTTCAAGTTATGTTCCTGCTTGCTTCACATTATGGTATGTTTTTTGAAGAAGTGCCAGATTCTTTGGCATTCCCTTCAAGAGCTGGTAGTTCAGCCATTGTAGAGCCAATGTTGAATTCCAGGGCATTGCAAAACCATGAAGGGGAACTTTGGAACTGTATTTTTGCAATCTGATGTAATATGAGGAAAGGTGAGAAAATCGGTGAATAGTTTGCTCGACTTTTTGTGATGATTTTAAACAAAATAAATGGTCGTTAAGACAGTAGAAAACAGTTAACTACACTAATGGTTATCCTCAAATTCTTTAAAAATACCCATTTCTAGACACCCTATTTTCCTAACTTCAGAACTAAACCTCCCCAAACAATATCCCAAAGGTTTTAAAACTTTTAGCAAAACCCAGAACTAGTTACCACACTAGGCACCTATAGCTTTCGGGGCTGCTTCTGAGTTGGAACGGAGGCATCTGGTTTCTCAAAATAGTCTTTTTCGAGACATAACTTGTTGGGAGCGAACACAAGTTTTTTCTGTGTGGGCTGCAATCTCAAAGCAGCTCACTGCAAAGGATGATCTTTGCCTCTGATCTACGGGGTGGGATTTTACAGCCTTGCTTGTCCCGAAATCGTAAAATCCCATTGTCCGCTCCTCACCCGCTCTGATTCTCGTGGTGGGCGGGCGATTAAATTCCAGCACAATCTTTGTTTTGATTTTCCCTTATCTGAACTAACCTTCTCAGAAGTTACTCTTAATTACCTTTATCACATGAGCTCACCTTTTAGAATGTAAATGTGAAACCCCCCTTCTTACCCCTGATCTTCCATTGTTACTAAACTTGACTTCAGTGGACACATTTTCCCAGATACGCTTCTCAGCATATCAGAGCCCTAGTTCTATCAACTCTGAAAATCTTTCCCATGTTACTTGTTTCCTTTTAAAACGATAGCCACCAGACCATATTCCCGATTATTGGATTTCATATTTTTTTCCATTTTATCACCATGTCTTAATGCTCTTGTGCCCAACATCTCTCTGTTGCAATGCACTGTATTCCCAGTTATTCTTTGTCGTTCTCAGTTTTATTGATACTAGCATGGTCAGTTTGTCTTCTGAACTTTTCTGTCTTGTTTCATTTAAGCTGCAGAGCTGCCATCCTACATGTTTTTCCACTTCCTTATTGTCAAGAAACCATGATTCATTATGATCTCACTCTTTCCCCTTCTGCAACTATCAAATTTTAACTAACTGAGCTTGCTGACATCGTTCCCTTATTTTTTACTTTAAAAAAAATGTCATGACATTTTGTGCAATGCCATTAATTGATACATCACCCAGGTTTCTTAGTTGATAAAATATAGCACAGTAGCAGAGGGGCCAGGTTTTGCTGAAACGAGCATCTTGCGATGTGCCCTGAGTTAAGCTTACAAAAATGCCTGTTGAGGATTTATAAACGTTAAGCTCGTAAAAGTTGCTGGAAGCATGAACTCATTAAGGCACAGACCGGAAACCAGGCAGTTTAGAATCATGGTGAATAACTGGGAATTCAGTGCGTCACCTCACGAATGAGAATAAAGGATTGAGAAATAAGCAGAGGAAGGAGTAAGAAGGAGGGTGAATTAGAATGAGCAAATTCAATATCCAATAAGGTATAGGAAAAATAAGCAGAGGGAATGAAAGATTGGGTCAAGAGGAAGAAATAAAGTGGCAGAAATGAAAATAAGTAAAGAATGGCAAAAACTTTAAGATTTGACATTTTTCAAATCTCCCAAAACAATTCACAACCTTAAGGAATGAGAGTTCACACATATAATTGCTTGCTTTCTGGGTCAGTGATTAAGAATCATCAACAGTTATACTTGGTTAAGAGAATACTTACTCTTTTAATTACCAGATTTAGCTTACTGCACCATGTTTAATGAGCGGTTAATATGTGAACGTAGCAACATCATTGAAATCATGCAGTGCTTCAACATAGGATACCATATTTGAAAAGTTAATGGTGCAAGTATCATAAACCAGCCAGCAACTCATGGTGATTCACAATCATGGGGTATTTCTAGCTCGCTACAAATTACTGACCACTTTGAACATTAATTATGACATGTGTCATTCAGATGGGGATGTCATTTTTTCAGAAAATAAACTGGTACAAGATGTTCCATGCCTTTTTTAACTTGATAAAAGAAACAGCATTGGCAGGAGGGAATCAGGAGAAAACCTCTGTCCTATCCAAATAAATTTGGAACTTTTTTTGAATGTGAATGTTTTGTTCTGCCTTGCAGGGTGATGTGGTAAGGTTGTTCCATGCAGAACAGGAGAAGTTTCTGACGTGCGACGAATACAAATCAAAGCTGCATGTATTTCTGCGCACGACACTCCGCCAATCTGCCACCTCAGCAACAAGCTCAAACGCACTCTGGGAAGTTGAGGTAATTTTGACTGTATATTCCACAAAGTCAAATATGCATTATTTTAGCTGCAGTAATTGTTTGCGATAAAAATGTGTGTCTAGGGTGGCATGGTAGCACAGTGATTAGCACTGCTGCTTCACAGCTCCAGGGACCTGGGTTCAATTCCCGGCTTGGGTCACTGTCTGTGTGGAGTTTTGCACATTCTCCTCGTGTGTGCGTGGGTTTCCTCCGGGTGCTCCGGTTTCCTCCCACAGTCCAAACATGTGCAGGTTAGGTTGGTTGGCCATGCTAAAAATTGCCCCTTAATGTCCTGAGATGTGTAGGTTGGAGGGATTAGTGCGTAAAATATGTAGGGATATGGGGGTAGGGCTTGGGTGGGATTGTGGTCGGTGCAGACTCGATGGGCCGAATGGTCTCTTTCTGTACTGTAGGGTTTCTATGATTTCTACGGCTCGCATTTGGAATACTTCTGAACATTTTTCCCAGGTTTAATTCTGCCTGGCAGATCTAGATGAAATATTGCACTGACCAATACATATATTGTGGAATCATTTCAGCCCTGAACCATCCCTGATTTATTATTGGCTGCAATTTCAATGATGTTGGTGCAGAGTGAGTGAAAGGGAGGATTTACCTCCAGCCATTCCACCCCTCCAGGGACATTTTTGAGTGTAGATGTATTTGTGAACCATTGACTTCAAATGAAGGAGAAAAATTCCTTCTGCACTTGCAACAACTCAACTCAGCTATTTTGTAATAATACACAAAATGCAGGGGTTTGGGCAATAAAAAACCCATCAGAAACAGAAACAAAATGCCTCATTATCAGTAAGTTCTGCTGGAGTTCACTGGTTGAGAATAGAGCACGTTACAACATTCAAGAGACGCCAGTTTCTTCAGCATTCACAGGTGAATTTAAGATCTTTACCCTTGCTAGATTGGAAAACTCCCCTGTCGGTCATTCTCTTCTGCCAGATGGTGAGGGAGTGCGAGGGAAAAGGGGCTGTGACTCCCTTATCCATTTTCTGTCCTTATCATGTATACCATGCAAAATGTACTCCAGCAAAAGTGACTTCAGAGATATATGGGGTTGAAATTCATCTTGGATGGAGATTCCAATGGGCTGTTGTTGGATTGACTGATGTACTACACATTTATCTCAATTGGCTGCATTGAAAGTGAATCTCGGGAGCTATGTATAACTGGTCTGTTTGACCCCACATCCCAAGATGAATTTCTGGCCCACAGGAACATCTGTTACACATCCTTGATCCAATAACTTGTCACTTGCTTCCCTACTGTAGACTTTCTTTATGCAATCTATGTACTAATCTCTGATTTCCTTTCGTTGATATTAAAGGCCTCTCTCCCTTTTCTCCTTTTAGGTTGTCCACCATGATCCCTGCAGAGGAGGCGCTGGCCATTGGAACAGCCTCTACAGGTTCAAACATTTAGCTACAGGCCATTACCTGGCTGCTGAGGTTTGCTTATTACTTTGTTTTAAGAAATAATGCTATTTTGAGAGAGAGATCACTGTGCTACAACTATTGCTTCTCGGCCTATTGGCTAAGATCAAGTGTAGTATTGACATGCTGTGTTTGGTTGAAGTCATTAGGTTATATTCGTTTGAAGTAATTTTTAAAAGTGGCATCTCAGTCTTTTGGCTAAGATGCAATGAGATTAAACCTTGGAGGGGGAGCTATGCCTATTCCAATCAGCTTGGATCATGTAGATCAAGCCCAGGCAGGCGGTGAGAGCCCTGTCTTGTTATCTTGGATTGGGAATGTCTCAACTTTTTGAGACTCTGAATTGGACTTGATTTAATTGAATTGGAATAAAAACAAAAAAAAGATACGAATAAAATCAATACTATCTGCGGACTGAGAATCCAAGAGCAATCTCACGCAGATTTTGATTACTTAACCAGAAAAGAACTGTTTGGATTACCTATCTGATGGTTATGTCTCCTGCTAGCTGGCATTATTGGGACTGAAAGTTGGCATGATTGCAATTTTAGTTATTGATTCAAGTATAATAGAAAAATTACAAACATCAGCAACATCTCGTAGATGTGAACACTTGGGCTGGAACTTTCCAGCCTCACCCACCAGCTGGATCTTCCAGTCCCACCAAAAGTCAATGCCCAGTACCTCCGCTGTAAATCTCACCATGGCAGGACTGGCAAATCCCAGCCTAGGTGTAAAGGTGTTTTTGATGGGCATCCAGAATGATAAAAGAGGTCAATATTTCTACGAAGTAAATTGTAAATTTACGTATCTAGTGTATTAACAGGTGGAAATCTCAACATAACTGAAGTTACTTTTAAGCTGGTAAAACCACACACTTGCCTGAAAGAGGCAGCATGACGTTTTTAAAATGACCTTTGTGGTTACGGCTAATGTTAAAAGCATTGCCCGTACTTCCAATTAAGTGATGATTTTGTTCCATGATGCCCTGATACTTTTCATAGGAACAAGATCACTTGAACAAAATCGGCACCCGGTACATAAAAAATCTTCCGAAGATCATTAACCTTCACTGATGCATAATCGGCAGGTCACAAAATCCTTCAAGAAGGTGCAACTTATGCAATGGATCCTAGAGGTTCTGCAAGTAGGTTGGGATGGCAGACCTGTGGCATAATGGTAATTCTGGAAGAGTGCTATTGTAAGGCCTTATCAAGCCATGGGGTCGCATTAAGAGAAAAACCACTTAAGCCATACAGGGGCCCCAGATTGGTCCATCATACATCTTTGATCTCTTTGAATTCATTACTTTTGATGACTTAAACTGCTGAGTTTTTTCAGTACCCACAGTGGAACCCAAACCTATTCTGGGTGGAAAGGAGAACTGTTGGGCAAAAGGCTGGTGCAGCAAATGGATCATAGGACCACAGAATCCCTGCAGTGCAGAAGGAAGCCATTCAGTCCATTAAACCTGCAATGACAACAATCCCACCCAGGCTCTATCCCCATAACCCCATTTAATCACCCTGCTAATACCCCTGACATTAAGGGACAAGTTAGCATGGCCAATCAACCTAACCTACAGATTTTTGGACTATGGGATGAAATGAGAGCACCTGGAGGAAACCCAAGCAGACATGGGGAGAACGTGCAAACTCCATAGAGACAGTCACCAGAATTGAACCCGGGTGCCTAGCGCTGTGAGGCAGCAACGCTAACCACTGTGCCACTGTGCAACCACAAAGAATTCCTATTGAAATCTAGCAACCAACTTGTACACACCCCTGTTCTTTGGGACAGGAGTGGACATTTGGTCACCAGATCAGTTACTATTCTCTGGATAACTTAAATGGAGTGGAAACCAAGCAATTCCATGTTTCATCCCAAATTCTAATCATCATATAGCTTTCCCTGAATTCCTAGGCATGGACTTCACCAGGTGCATTTTCATATCAGTACACCTGAAATCCAATTGACATGAATCAAGAACCTGTAGACATATTTGGCTGAGCTTTTACTTCACCCCATCACATGTTAAAGGAGCAAAGGTTTTTCCAGGACATTCAAACATTCCTTTAATGCTTAGATCATTTTGTAACGTTGATTGGATCTTTACCCTTGCAAATCGGGATTGCTGCATGTGCAAATCAGTGTGATGACATTGGGTTGGTGCCTGACATCACTATGCTGGGTTTCCCACAATATGGTCAGAAGGAACATCATTAACAACCAATTGAGCTTGTTAACGAGCCAATTATCACAAATATTATGCAGTCCATGCCGATGCCGTCTGAGATGGTACCTCAGGTCAAATGTTTGACCGCTTGAATCTCCAGTATGAAATGTGCCAGAGTCCCCTCACTCTGACATAATGGCACTGAAGAAAATGCTGTCCAATAGGTATCTGTGCAGCATTTCAAAAGAGTTTGCACATTCCACAAAGGAGTGGTACATCCTTTGGGTCGTGCCCTATACACATCGGAGGATCCTTTGCCACCTGACTGTGCTCAATCTCTTCCCATCTATAACCCTGCTGGCGGCATGACGGCATAGTGGTTAGCACCGCAGCCTCACGGTGCCAGGGACTTGGATTCACTTTCTGTGTGGAGTTTCTCCAAGTGCCCTGGTTTCTTCTCACAGTCCAAAGATGTGCAGGATAGGTGATGTGGCCATGTTAATTTGCTCCTTACTCTCCAAGGATGTGTTGGTTAGGGAGATTAGTGGGGTAGGTGCATGGTAAATACACGGGATTATGGAGATAGTGGTAAAATACTCTGTCTGGAGAGTCAGTGCAGACTTGATGAACTAATGGGCTCTATGCACAGTAGTAATTCTGTGATAACCCTTGGGCTTACCTGAGTCCCGAATTATTTATCGCAGGACTGTTTGCAATTCCAGCAGTGCCCCCTGCTACTGAGTTCTGGTATTGCTGGGCCTGCTGGAGTTACCAGCCAATCTGATAGGGCAGTACCTCTTGAGGATGGGATTTCTTCCCACTGAGGAGGAAAGCCTGTTTGTTTAGACAGCTGGCAACATGTTATCACTATGGGACGGCCTTCATTAAAAACCAACATTTGTAACGGGACAGCAATCGCTCCCCTCGCTGTAAGATCCAGTCCATTATATAGTCGCAATCCATTGCCTTTCTCTGTGCACTTCCTACTCAGTGCTTGAAGTCAAGTAGGCAATTTGTTTTATAAATGACAATAAATAAAATTTAAAGATGGAGGATCCAAGCAGAAACATACCATCAAATGTAAGAGATATATCGATTAATTGACCAAAGAGAACCATTGAAGAAAATGTCAAGGGTGTGTTTCTTGGAAATTGGGAATCGAGAAATAAGGTGACAAGCAACTGCCTGCCCAAAGGCACAGACTGGTTCTTACTTCCTGAAAACCATGTGGTCGGGTGAATTTTGTTGAATACTGCTGTAAATGTTACTATATCCGTCAGATTGTCTCCAACAGAAGTTTGAAAGAGAGAGAGAAATGGGCGGGATTCTCCATGCTCCCCGTGATGAATTTTATGGAAGTGAAGGTAGCCTATCACTGGGTAGGATCTTCCTGTCCTGCTGCTGTCAACAGGGTTTCCCGTAGTTCACATCCTATGACGCCGGGGAAGCCGAGGTGGGGGGATTGCCGTGAGCGGGAACGGCTGGGAAATCCCTCCCATCATGTGAATCATTGGATTTTGAGATTTTTGTATCTGCAATAGGGGTCTATATTAAGAAGTTATACAAATGGCAGAATGATTAAGGCAAGGCAGTATGGATTTAATTATCTGTAATCGGGAGCCGCACCCAGCCTGTACAAAACAAAAGGCAGGGAAATAATTCAACCGAAGCGAGCAGTTTGGAGAGGGAATAAACAGAGTGAGGAGGTGTGCACTGGAATGCAATCTCTGTTACTGATTTGTATATCATTGTGCTTAAAACCACAGCTGCTGAATTCAAATAAACTTGACTCATTTTAACTCATTTTAACTATTAAACTGTGGCCTATGGGTGGGATTTTACAGCCTCGCTTGGGCAAGACCAGAAATTCCCATCCCAAGTCAACAGAGATTTCATTGTCTGATTCTGTGGGCGAGATGGTGGAGTTCCGGCCTATGTGTCAAATGGACACAATTGGTTCAGAGACTGCTTCATCTTGTTACATGTATGAGTAGATATCTGCCTGTTGGACATTATTTCATTGTCACTTGGTGGATTGTGTAATTTTATTAAATCCCTTTATGGGTGCAATTTTTAAAAATAGTTTTTCCATAAGGTTCAAAGCATTCCTTCTTCTTCATGTCATTGATCTTAATCTCATTAATCCACTTGTCTGACTGATGTGCAGTTTTGTCAAGAAATGTAAACCTTGAATTTCTATATTGCTTATGATATGAATATTCAGTGTGATTGTTTCCTGGGTGATTAAGACAGTTTAATTGAAGTAACCTGAGTAAAGGTGATATTTGGAACCTGCAGTAAAACATTTCTGAATAACCGTACCAATTAAAGGATTTGAAAAGGATGGTGGTGGAAAATATGAATGCCTTAAACATTGCCCTCAAGGGATGATGGAAGTTGATTCATGCTGACTGCTTCTGAAGCAGCAAGTTGTGAATCACAAAGCCTGCTCCAGCTACAAATGTCCCAGGTTACGAAAGGAAAACTTGGAACTCTGTGACCGAGCAACATTTCGATTGATGAAATTGTTTACTTCCAAGAGGCACTGGCAGAAGACCATGCACGGTGAAGGGGGTATTGCAAAGGAAAGGTAAATGTGGAAAGAACTAAGAGAAAACAATATAGTTTTTGAGGGGCGACTATAGAAATGCAAATGAGGAGCTCACGGACACCAGGAACAAAACACTGCACATCGAGGTATCAATCATTGAGCATGAGAGGAGAGTAAGGGTGACACAAAGCACAAGTAGCCAAGAGCAGTTGAGGCTGGAAGGCGAAGAACCATTGGAAAGTGAGCTCCTGTCTATCTTCAGTTGCAGAAACTCAGAGCCCATATCATTTAGGAGGAGGATATCTGTGGAGGATTAAATATCCTGCTTAAATTTTAGGGCGGCACAGTGGTTAGCACTGCTGCCTCACAGTGTCTAGGATTTGGGTTCAGTTCTAGCCTCGGGTGACTGTTTGTCCATCCTCCCTGTGTCTGCGTGTGTTTCCTCCAAGTGCTCCGGTGTTTCCTCCCACAGTCCAAATAGGTGCAGGTTAGTTGGATTGACCATGCTAAATTGCCCCTTAGTGTCCCAAGATGTGTAAGTTAGGGCAATTAGTGGAGTAAGTATGTGGGGTTACAGGGATAGGGCTTGGGTAAAATGCTCTGTCAGTGAGTCAGTGCAGCTTGAGGGGCTGAATGGCCTCCTTCTGCATTGTAGGGTTTCAATGACTATTTCCAGGCACTTGAAATAGTAGGCTGGATTGTCTTATTTGCAGTTAATGAGGGTCTGACTTCCTTTGCAGGGGTGGATATGACACAGATTGAATGTGTTATTGGTCTCCAGTTGATGTGTTATTGGTCTCCAGTTGCCCAAAGGACCACATTAGTTACCTTCTCTGTTTTTACACCCTCCTAAAGCTGAGGCAGCACTGAAATGGGAGATCAGGATTGAAAGAGTACACAACTGCAGAACAGAAAGAGTGAAATGAATAGGTCCTTGTTAATTTAAAATTCAAATTAGATTTGTAGACAAATGCCATTGAGAATGTTACCACTGGCCATTGTTCTTACTATCAGCAAATTACTTTATGCAGATTAGGTTGTGCTATTCATCCATCACCTAATTTCTCTCTTCCAGCATCCCCTTTCTCCAAACAGTAATTAGACAGGAAGCCAGGAAAAGTAAACCATGGACGCAAGAACAACGTTTTAACGTGTGTTACAAATTTGATGGAAAATTAAGATTAGTTAGCAGCAGCAACCTTCCAGCTCAGTTTATCCAGCTCTCCATCCATTCAAATTGTTAATGTACAGACAGTTGCTGTAATTTTACTTCACTATCTTGAAGACGGTGTTGCAAATAAACCACAGAACTCTGCTGATTCCACTGAATTGCCGTGGAAATGTGGGGTGTTCCCCATGGAGAGATACAGACCTTGATTCTCCCATCCAAAAAAGGAAGTAGACAAAAGGCGGGTAACTACAGGCCGGTTAGCTTAACATCCGTAGTTGGGAAAATGCTGCAATCTATCATTAAAGAAGAAATAACAGGACACCTGAAAAAGAATGGTTCAATCAAGCAGACACAGCATGGATTCTTGAAGGGAAAGTCATGTTTGTTGAATTTACTGGATTTTCATGAAGATGCAACGAGTGTGGTGGACAGAGGGGAACCGGTGGATGTGGTGTTTTTAGATTTCCAGAAGGCGTTCGATACGGTGCCTCACAAAAGGTTGCTACATAGGATTAAGGTACATGGAGTTGGGGATAAAGTGTTAGCATGGATTGAGGATTGGCTATCTAACAGAAAGCAGCGAGTTGGAATAAATGGGTGCTTTTCCAGTTGGCAGTTGGTGACTAGTGGCGTGCCGCAGGGATCGGTGCTGGGGCCTCAACTGTTTACCATATACATAGACGATCTGGAGGAGGGGGCTGAGTGTAGGGTAACGAAGTTTGCTGGTGACACAAAGATGAGTGGGAAAGCAAATTGCGTGGAGGACACTGAAAGTCTGCAGAGAGATTTGGATAGGCTAATTGAGTGGGCAAGGATCTGGCAGATGGAGTATAATGTTGGCAAGTGTGACGTTATCCACTTTAGAAGGAATAATAGTAAAATGGACTATTATTTAAATGGTGAAAAATTACAATATGCTCCTGTGCAGAGGGGCCTGGGGTCTTTGTGCATGAATCACAAAAACTCAGTCTGCAGGTGCAGCAGGTGATCAAGAAGGCGAATGGAATGTTGGCCTTCATCGCGAGGGAGATAGAATATAAAAGCAGAGAGGTCTTGCTGCAGTTGTACAAGGTACTGGTGAGGCCGCACCACGTGCAATTTTGGTCCCCTTATTGAGAAAGGATATATTAGCTTTGGAGGGAGTGCAGAGAAGGTTCACCAGGTTGATTCTGGAGATGAGGAGGTTAGCTTATGAGGAGAGATTGAGTAGACTAGACCTGTACTCGTTGGAGTTTGGAAGGCTGAGGGGCAATCTTATAGAGACATATAAGATAATGAAGGGGCTAGACAGGGTAGTAGCAGAGAGATTATTTACACTTAGAATGGAAACAAGAACTAGAGGGCACAGCCTCAAAATAAGGGGGAGTCAATTTGGAACAGAGTTGAGGAGGAACTTCTTCTCCCAGAGGGTAGTGAATCTTTCGAATTCTCTGCCCATTGAAACAGTGGAGGCTACCTCGTTAAATGTGTTTAAATCACAGATAGATAGATTTTTGACCAAGAAGGGAATTAAGGGTTATGGGGAGCAGGTGGGTAAGTGGAACTGAACCACTATCAAATCAGCCATGATGTTATTGAATGGCGGGGCAGGCTTGAAGGGCTAGATGGCGTACTCCTGCTCCTATTTCTTATGTTCTTATCCTACTGCACTAATTTTTTAATGGGCTTGGCAATTCTTGTGTTGGTCGATTCACGGGGTTCACTCCCCGCTAGCATCTCCCAATGACTGATTTCCAGCAGTGTCAGATCTGCTTTGTAATCAGTGAGAAGGCACAAAAATAATTTAAATATTTATTTGCATAAAATTTAGATGTGATTAGCAGGCCCAGGTCTGACATCTTCAGGCCCGCTAGCATCTGCCACCACCCCCATCCCTGTCCCCCAGAATGGTTCACTCCAGCAGGGTTCAGAGTAGCTCCTCACTAACAGGGAACTGGTGGCCCGACTCCGCTGGAGTGATGGGAGGGGCAATTGGGACCCCTCAGAGAGTCAGGCCGTGAAGGGGGGGGGAGGGGGCGTCCCCTGAACATTGGCATCCTTGAAGTGCCAGCCTGTGCCCCCAGGGGCAAAGTGCCAATGACCATCGGGCACCTTGGCACTGCCCGTCAGGCATAGGGCAGTACCAAGGGGGCAGGGCCGGATGGGGCGGAGTCTAGGGAGGAGTCGGTGGGGGCGGGGGGGAGGTTCCTGCTGCCTCTCTGCATCTGGATCGGTAGAGAAAGGAGGGAGGGCAGTGAAAGTGGGGGTTTAGGGGGGAGTGGCGGTCAGCCTGCTTGAAGGGGGGGTCGGGACTGCGGGTTGAGTCGAGGATCAGCCCTTGGTGGGTGGGGAACCGGGGGGAGCTGGAGATTGGGGCGGGGTTAGAGGTGGGGTTCGTGGCTGGCCTGGGAATGGTCGGGCTGTGGGGCCCAGAGAGCCGGCATTGTGGGGCAGGGGATGTGGTCGTGAGGCTGGCCAGCAATCAGGGTGGCCATTAGTGCAGGGCAAGCACCGATCTCGACACTGACCATTAGCACATGTGCAGTGGTCCACTCAGCGCACTGATTTCAGTGCTTCCAGTGGGAATAGGCCCCGACCCCTAGATTTTAATGATACTCATGCTGGTGGCCTCTGCAGTGCACAAAGTGTGGGCGATTCTTCTCTGAACTCCCACTGAAAAGAACAGCGTGAATGACTCCAGTTTTCTCATGAATTTGACACACAATTTTTCTGGAGAATTCTGTCTATGGAATGTGAACTGACTAGCAATCAGATAGGTGAATGTGAAATTTTTTTTTTACTTAGAAATGCTGGTTGTGAAATGATAGTGTTTCATTAAAAGCGCATTGTTAAATAATCGGCAACATAAATTTATTTTGGGCGCGACAGTCAGAAGACATTCTTGGAATAAGTTGTTTGGTGCCAATTATCAATGCAAATCAAATGACAGGGCAGGTTGAACAGTATTTTTCCAATCTCTTTTCTGATCTGTGCAACACAATGCAGCAATATATTACATTCAGTCTTGTATTGTAATTCACATTATGCATTAATCACCATATATCATGTTACCATGATCATAATAGGTAATGCAGCTATGAAATGATTATTTGCACAACAGTGTACTTGATGTAATGATGAGGTTGACATCAACATCCATTTTGACAGAAATCAAGCAGCACGCTACCGCTCTAACTACCTGACTGTCTCAATGCCACTCTCAGAGAGGAGACAGACATTGGATGGGATTTTATGGCCTCACTCGCCCCAAAACTGGAAAATCCTGCCTGAGATCAATGGACCTTTCCATGGTCTGCCTCTCACCCGCTCTGATTCTTGTGGTGGGGGGGAATGTTAAAATTCGCTCCATTGTCTCTGGTTACTGTACTACTAAATGGTGTAATTATTTGAGATGTAAATGAGTAGACAAAATATAGAAATACTGAAAAGTGGGTGGAATTTTCACATTTTGATGGGAGGCATGGTGGCACAATAGTTAGCAGTGCTGTCTCACGGTGCCAGGGTTCCGGGTTCCATTCCTGGCTTGGGTCACTCTCTGTGTGCACTTTGTGTGCGTTTCCTCTGGATGCTCCACAGTCCGAAGGACGTGCTGGTTAGGTGCATTGGCCATGCTAAATTCTCCCACAGTGTACCCAAACAGGCACCAGAGTGTGGCGACTAGAGGATTTTCACAGTGACTTCATTGTCATGTTAATGTAAGCCTACTTGTGACTTCTAAATAAACTTGTTATTTCAAAAAAATAGAGTGGCACAGTGGTTAGCATTGCTGCCTCACAGTACCAGGGAGCTGGGTTCACTTCTGGCCTCGGGTCACTGTCTGTGTGCAGTTTGCACGTTCTCCCCGTGTCTGCATGGGTTTCCTCAGGGTGCTCCGGTTTCCTCCCACAGTCCAAAAGACGTGCTGGTTAGGTGCATTGGCCATGCTAAATTCTCCCTCAGCGTATCCGAAGAGGCAATTGGGGAATTTTCACAGTAACTTCATTGCAGCGTTAATGTAAGCCTACTTGTGACACTAATAAATAAACTTGAAACTTAAAAAGATGTGCATGTTCAGTGGATTGGCCATGTTAAATTGCCCCTTAAACTCAGGGGCCTAGCTGGGTAAATACGTGAGGTTACAGATATATGGCTTGGGTGGGATTGTGGTCAGAGCAGGCTCGATGGGCTGTAGGGCCATCTGCACTGTTGGGATTCAATGATTGTAAGTCTACTCCTGACTATTATCTTCATTGAGCTTATCATTGTTCTTTCACTGCAGTAGTTTTGTTCTGAAAGTTAAGCACGCTATCAATATTCAGTCTTTTTTCCTGGCTTTTAATGTCATATACATCAATTTTCTTTTAGGAAAATGTAACTTACAAGGGAGATGCCTCTGATTCAAAATTTGTGGTAAGTTTTAGTTTTAATGCTACAAATACTGAACTGAAGTTGGTCCATGACTATGATTGTGTACGTTGAGACAGAATTTGTACCGGCACAATTGGCTGCATTGGTCCTGGGTGAAGGAAGGGAAAAATAGCTAGGATTCACTCCAGCTTAACTAGCTAACTGACAGCTAATGTCAAATAAGGACAGGGCTAGACTTGGCTCTGTTGGGTATCAAAATGAAACACTGTTGTTTCCATGTGTAGGTCCACATATGAAGCACGGTCAAATAGATAAAATGTCAAAGGGCTGCTAAGACTTGTGGAACCTGTTACCATTCCTGGCCTGGCCCGGAAATTCAGCTAGGGACTAATAATATTTTGTTTAATGTAGATAAAGATAAAGACTCAAGATGCTTAGGAAGTGAATAAAATCACCAGATCCCCCAGGTTTTGAACAAACAAAAATTAGCTTCACAAAGTCAGAAAGATAAAGACAAAATTTTTGGGCAAAATTTTCCCGTTTTGGGGCAGAGTGTGGGAGCGGGCAAGAAGAGTGGATCTCCCACTTATTGTTAGCAACTTAGAAAAAAAAGCAAAGGAAAGGATCACACGATGTTATGCTGGTCGGCCTTGCCTGCAGCTTAGGCTGGGATTTTGTACCGGCATTGCCGATTGAATTCTTTGAGGAAGTAACTAAGTGTGGAGACGAAGGTACAGCAGCTCATGTGTTATACGTGGATTTTAGTAAGGCGTTTGATAACGTTCCTCATGGTAGGCTCATGAAGAAAGTAAGGAGGTGTGGGATCGAAGGAACTTTGGCCGATTGGATAAGTAACTGGCTGTCTCATAGAAGACAGAGGGTGGTGGGAAAGGGAAAATTTTCAGACTGGAGGCCAGTTACCAACGGTGTACCACAGGATCAGTGCTGGGTCCTCTGCTATTTGTGATTTTTATCAATGACTTGGAAGAGGGGGCTGAAGGGTGGGTTAGTAAATTTGCTGATGGTACCAAGATTGGTGGAGTCATGGATGAGGTGGAGGGCTCTTGTAGGCTGCAAAGAGACATTGATAGGATGCAGAACTCGGCAGGCAAGTGGCAGATGGAGTTTAACCCTGATAAGTGCGAGGTGATTCATTTTGGTAGGACAAACTTGAATGCAGATTACAGGGTCAACAGCAGGGTTCTGAGGAATGTGGAGGAGCAGAGAGATCTTGGGGTTCACATCCACAGATCTCTGAAGGTTGCCGCTCAAGTGGATAGAGCCGTGAAGAAGGCTCATAGTGTGTTAGCATTTATTAACAGGGGGTTTGAGTTTAAGAGCAGTGGGGTTATGCTGCAACTATACTGGACCTTGGTGAGACCACATCTGGAATATTGTGTGCAGTTCTGGTCACCTCACTATAAGAAGGATGTGGAAGCATTGGAGAGAGTGCAGAGGAGATTTACCAGGATGCTGCCTGGTTTGGAGGGTAGGTCTTATGAGGAAAGATTGAGGGAGCTGGGGCTTTTCTCTTTAGAGCTGAGTAGGATGAGAGGCAACTTAATAGAGGTTTATAAGATGATGAAGGGGATAGATAGAATGGACATGCAGAGACTATTTCCTCGGGTGGATGTAGCTGTTACTAGGGAGCATAACTATAAGGTTCACGTTGGGAGATATAGGAGGGATGTCTGAGGTAGACTCTTCACTCAGAGAGTGGTTGGGGTGTGGAATGCACTGCCTGCTGTGATAGTGGATTCGGACACTTTAGGATCTTTCAAGCAGTTATTGGATAGGCACATGGAGCACACCAGAATGATAGGGTGTGGGATAGCTTGATCATGGGTTTGGACATAGCTCGGCACAACATTGAGGGCCGAAGGGCCTGTACTGTGCTGTACTGTTTTATGTTTCTATGAGAAGCCAAAACTGAGAATCTTGCTGGCATGATCTTGGGATGTGGTTATCCCCAACATCCACCATAGACATATTGAGGACTCCATCTATGAAAGTCAGAAACCTCATTTCTCTAGTGAGCTTTCCCATGATGTCCTCCACATTGGAACATCACATTGATGAGGTTTGCAAGAGTTTTTAAAATAGGAGTCACATGAAGAGAAGCAGCCAGAGGGTGCACAATCTAGTACGGCCCTCAGAGGGCGAGGGGGGCATGTCTGGGCATTACCCTGGCAGTGCCCTCAGCACTGCCCCCCGGAACTGCCCCCGTACCTAGTACTGCCCCACGGCACATGGAGCAGAGTCGGGTTAGTGCCAGGGTCCCGGGAGCAGTGCGGGGGTATCCCCTTTGGGGAGCTTCATTGGGAAAATTCCCTGTATCAGTGGGGAGAAGGGTTCCCTGTGTGTGTTAATGAAGGCGGGAGGGGGGCGTTGCCTCTGTGTCTGTGTGTCTGTGTGTCTGCGTGTCTGTGTGGAGGATCTTTTTCTGTGTGGGTGGGGAGGGGGAGGGGGGGGGGGTTCCTTGAGAACTCCGGAAACCCGACATTGCTGGCTTCTTCAGCATGATGGCATGGGGCATGCCCCTTGAATTTTCTTCTTGTAAGTGCTGAACAATATGGCAAGAAAAGCTGGCTGTGCAGCTGGTGAGTGCAAAATCCTGGCCAATTTACAAACCTACATTATATTCTAACCTTCAGGTTAAGGTGAACAACCCCACCCAGACATCTGTCACATTATGAGCCAACTCAGTCTCACTGAAACTTCATCTTCCTCATTAGTGTTCCCAATCTCCAGATTCGAAGATGCTCGTCTAGAATTTTCCCCAAATGTCACTCCCACTCAGACAACGTAACAATGATTCACCTTGCAGGGTTTCAGTCTCTCCTTCTGAGATTCCTGCTCCCTGGATTCCCTAGTAAATTCAATCACTCGCTTACAAGCACACTTTCAGATCTATGGCCATGCCAAGCAAAACACCACTGCTCCAAAAGTGTACCTTTGCCCCAAAAGCTTTTTTATACTTAAAATCTGCTGCTGACAACCCTTTCTCTTAACGTTTTAAGATAACTTAAATGGCACGTATTCCAGTCCCTGTCTTGGTGACACCTGCAGGCTGACTTGCCAAAATTAACAAAGAATTGTTGGCTGATCCTTTAACTGGTGACTTATCAAGACACTCCCAGAAGGTCCCACCCTTGTTACTTGGCAGGAACCAATGCAACAAGCATTGGAACATCCTATACTGTAAACATTACAATCTCCACAGACAGTTAATTCAGCACCTGCAGACACAATGATCAATAATCTCATGACAAACTGTGCTCCAGCAAGAATCTCTACGTGAGAAAGGAAAAAACATTTATACTTCTGAGAGTGTCGAATGCTGGAATGTCTTTCAGGAATTTAATTTGTGAAGGTGCTGCGCTCCCTGTGGTGCAGAGTATTCATTCCCTCATACACTGTGCTGGAAATGTGAAAGGGAACCTGGATACCGTGATTCCACACAGAACATGACAAGTTTCTAATCTAGTCAATTGAGATCATCTAGGGAGTTGATAAAGGTGAATTGTGACTTTTATGGGCCTTGCTACCATGCAGAACTCTCAGCACTATATTATATAGATATGCTGGCAAAGCTTTGTCACTGACAGCACAAGTTAGCAGGACAGGAGGTAAATTGGAAGGAAAAAGTGCTGTGGGTTGAATTGCCCACTTTACCTGAAAAGGAGCAGAAGGGTTGAAAATGATGGTCAAAGTGAATCATGTGTCCGTGGATGCTAAATTAGCAGTCAGTGGAGATTGTAACTTTTACAATATGGGATGTTCCAATGCTTGCTGCATTAGTTCCTGCCAAGTAACAAGGTTTAAAGTTAATTTATTAGTGTCACAAGTAGGCTTACATTGACACTTCAATGAAGTCACTGAAAATCCCTTAGTCACCACACTCCAGCGCCTGTTCGGGTACACTGAGGGAGAATTTAGGATGGACAATACACCTAACCAGCACATCTTTTGGATGGTGGGAGCAAACCGGAGCACCCGGAGGAAACCAATGCAGACACGAGGGAGAATGTGCAGACTCCACACTGACAGTAACCCAACCCAGAAATTGAAGTTGGGACCCTGGTGCTGTGAGACAACAGTGCTAATCACTGTACCACCCTCTGGGGAGTGTAGAAAGAAAATTTTAGCTTTTCTAATTTATTACTTATCTAAAACACCACTTATTTTAATGGCATAATTATGCAAAAGTGCCTTTACAGTAGTGTAATGCCAACTTGACGGGAGCATGGAATAAGTCAAAGGCATTCTGTGACTACTTTGTATTCAGTGTTAAGAATGATCAGAGCTTTAAAATAGAAGTTGCACTCTCTCAGCAGGGAGAACACAGAACCCTAAATCGAAACAGCAAGAGAAAAGGAGGCGACAATGTCAGATATAAGCTCGTGGCTGTGCCCCATGGAAATGACATTGCATCTCTGTTTGAACAGGATCCAACTACTCTGCAAAAAACAGATTCATTCGTTCCCAGGTACTCAAACCCAAAGCGAAGTATAGGCTCAGTGATGCTTTATTTGGGTTGATGGTGGCACCCTCATTCATACAGATGTCACGTCTTACAAGAAATCTGGAAGTTTCAGGTCCAAATTATTTCTAAGTGAATGCTAAAATTTAAACGAGACTGGATTTGGTTTATGTAAAGGTTGTTGCGATATGAATGATACAGGCTTGTCCTTTTTAAGAAATAGAGAAAAGCTTTAGATCAGTTGATTGAGCACTACAGTTGGCTCCATGAAGCTACAATATCTTCTCGTTGGTCGAGAATATGAGGGGACTTCCAGAGGGAACTTTTTGACTCTGGGACACTAACCTTTTCTGGGAGATGACCTTTAAGACACATATTCTCTACATACATACTTCTCCTGCTTTATGATGTGAGTGCTTGCTATTGCTGGCTAAATTCCACACACAGCTAAGGGAACTTAAGAATTTTAAAAGTTTGAGCAGGATTTTCTGGCCAGTCCAAAGATCCCACTGATGGTGGCTCTACTCCCCCCCCCACCCCCGCCCCATCCCACCACATCTTCCTGGGTGACAGAGGGTGCAAACAATGGGAAACTGCATAAACAGCAGCAGCATTGGAAGATCCCATGGCAGAGGAGGGGGGCAGAAAATCCCACGCTTTAATTCTGTGAAACAATGTGATGGTTTTCTAAGATTGACTCCAAATTTTCTGTGTCCTGGGTGGGCATTCCTTGCTCTAAACATTCAATCGTTTATATCCTGAAGATGACTTTTTATGGAAACACCTTGGACAAGGTGAAACATTTGCCTGCCTTTTTGTGCCCCTGACTTCATCCCATTTCTGATAGCAGGGAATTTGCATGGATCAGGCACAGGTCCATGACATGAATGACGTACCAGGTTACCTGCATAGAAAAGCTCAGCGCTGAACCTGGCCCAGTGCAGAAGCAAAGAAATCCAAATTTATTTTAAAATAATCCATGTTTTGGAAAGGCCCAATCCATTCTGCGAGCAATAATCCTTTGCAATAAGGAAACTTTAGACTTTTATATATGAATGTTTCTTGACGTTCCTGCAGATTTTATCTGCCCTTTATGTGGACTTGACTCTCACACTGTGGGATAAGACTCTTAATATATTAAAAATGGAGGCTCATTGACCTTAGCACTGATGTCAAATTGCTCCACCGGCAAAAATTGGATCTGTTGGAAATGGGGACAGGACTTCTGCAGCCAGGCCCTCAAATACTGTTTCCTTACAAAACAAATGGATTTGTATTCATAACCCCGCATCAAAGACAGCTAAAATAAAAGCAAAGTTCTTCAAGTGCTGCAGATCTGAAATAAAAATAACAAGCACTGGCAAAACTCAGCAGATCAGGCAGTTTCTGTGGAGAGAAAAACAGAATGAACACTAAGAATCGAATGTGACTTCTTCAGAACTATTATTAACCTTTTCCGTCAGTTTCAGGAATGTGCGTTCAATTCTATTCGGTGTCACTGTCAGCTGTAGAATTCAGGTGGGAAAATTCACACTTGACCTAAAGTGGCAAGAGTGGATAGAAAAGTGATAGATAATGGATAGGTGCCTGGAGGAGTTTTCATAAGGTTGAGCTAGAAGTGCAAAGATTTGAGGCGATCTTAAACACCAACTAGCTATTGCCTTTAAAGTCAGCAAAGGAAACAAGTTCTTGCTTGGGAATTCTTGGTAACATCGTTGCACAGCGCTGAAGAAGGCCATTTGGCCCCACAGCACTTCTAACCACTCGTTATATTCCCCTTTTGCATATTCTGCTTTTCTCATACATTTTCTTGCACATTTTAATTATACATCAAAAGGAAATCTATTTTAAGTAGAAATTCTTTGGCGAAGTTGAAGCTGTATTGTTGGCAGTGTTTTCTCCATGGGACATACTGAGCAATTCATGGAATCATAGATCCCTACAGTGTAGAAGGAGGCCATTTGGCCCATCGAGTCTGTACCGACTCTTACCCATAACCCCAAGTATTTACCCTGTAAATTCCTCCTAACTATCTTGGGACACTTAAGAGGTAATTTAGCATGACCAATACACTTATCCTAGAACATAAGAACATAAGAAGTAGGAGCAGGAGTAGGCCATCTAGCCCTTTGAGCCTGCCCCGCCATTCAATAAGATCATGGCTGATCTGAAGTGGATCAGTTCCACTTTCCTGCTTTCTCCCCATAACCCTTAATTCCCTTGTCTATCAAAAACCTATCTACCCGTGACTTAAATATATTTAGCGAGGCAGCTTCCACCACTTCAACGGGCAGAGAATTCCAGAGATTCACCACCCTTTGAGTGAAGAAGTTCCTCCTCAACTCCGTTCTAAACTGCACCCCCCTTATCTTGAGGCTGTGCCCTCTAGTCCTGCTGTCCTTTCTGAGCAGGAAGAATCTCTCTACCTCTACCCTATCCATCCCTTTCATTATCTTATACGTCTCTATAAGATCCCCCCTCATCCTTCTAAACTCCAATGAGTACAGACCCAGTCCATTTAGTCTCTCTTCATAGTCTAACCCCCTCATCTCCGGTATCAGCCTAGTGAACCTCTTCTGCACTCCCTCCAAGGCCAAAATATCCTTGTGCAAGTGCGGCGACCAAAACTGCACACAGTACTCCAGCTGCGGCCTCACCAATGCCCTGTACATTGCAGCAAGACCTCCCTGCTTTTATATTCTATCCCCCTCACTATAAAGGCCAGCATCCCATTTACCTTCTTGATCACCTGCTGCACCTGCAGACTGGGTTTTTGTGACTCATGCACAAGGACCCCCAGGTCCCTCTGCACCGTAGCATGCTGCAGCTTTTCACCCTTTAAATAGTAATCCCTCCTACTATTATTCCTGCCAAAGTGGATAACCTCACACTTGCTAACATTGTACTCCATCTGCCAGGTCCTTGCCCACTCGCTCAGCCTATCTAGATCCCTCTGCAGACTTTCCACATCCTCCGCACAATTTGCTTTTCCACTCATCTTTGTGTCATCAGCAAATTTTGTCACCCCACACTCAGCTCCGTCCTCCAGATCATCTATATAAATGGTAAATAGCTGAGGCCCCAGCACTGATCCCTGCGGCACTCCACTAGTTACCAACCGCCAATCAGAATAGCACCCATTGATACCAACTCTCTTCCTCCTATTAGACAACCAATCCTCTATCCACGCTAACACCTTACACATCCTGCACATCTTTGGACTGTGGGAAAAAACCGGAGGACCCAGAGGAAACCTCATGTTAACACAGAGAGAGCATGCAAGCTCCACTGACAGTCACCCAGGCTGGAATTGAACCCAGGTCCCTGGCGCTGTGAGGCAGCAGTGCTAACCACTGTGCCACTATGCTGTAAGGGCACACTACCTCTGGTATTCCATTCAGATCAGCTGAAAATCACGGGCAAGTCATCTATGGTTCCTCTACCCATTTGTGGACAAGGCTGGTTGCTTGAACTTTACCACCCCTGGAAGTAAGATGATGGGACAGGAGAGCGATTGAATTCCCAAGTTAGAACTAGACATAGAGAACAGGACAATTGTGGAGACCCTGCTCACAAAACTTCTTCATACTTTGGTGGAAAACTGCAAGTGGCCGTCCACAATATCCTAAAGTCTGTGACATAGCATAAGAAATAGGAGCAGGAGTAGGCCATCTAGCCCTTCGTGACTAGTGGGAGCGACTTCTCAGTGGTAAAATGAATAGAGGAAAACCAGCCTTTCTTAAGTATGAGTACATTATTTCAAAAAGCATTGACAGCCCCATTTGTCTGTGTACATGCCAATCAATTCTACGAAATATTCTATTTAATATTTCAGGAATTCCTTTGTGAGATTGCGGCACCTCTGTACCAATACGTGGATTCAGAGCACGAATATTCCTATCGATACCGATGAAGAGAGGCCAATAAGACTAATGGTAGTTATTGAATTTAACTTCCTCTGTTTAACTTTAAGTTTCACAGTCGAGTTTACAATGATGTTTTCCAATATACTAAATGCCAGTAGTGGTTATCTCAGAGGGCAGTGGAATCACCTGCTCCTACAGGAGACCAGCAAGCTTGGACCCTGAAGATTTGGCGGGTTGGCGTCTAGACTGATACTCTGGGTAGGATGGGTCATTGCTCACCTTCCTGCCCTGCTTTCATTTGAGATACTTAAGTGATCCATTAACAACCACTGAAAGGTCTCCATTGCAATCTTCCCAGTTCCAGGCAGGCCTGCCAATATGAGGCCTGTGTGACTGATTAAGCTGTGTGGATTCTATGTATTGATCTACACTAATCACGATTGAGGGAATGGACATGGGAAGCCGCAGCCAGCCAACCACCCCACCCTTGCTGCTGACCCCCATTTCCCCATGGCCTCTACCCCATGAGACCCCAACCTTCAATAGTACTTACCTTTTCCCTGGGTTTCTCTGCAATTCTGGGACTCCAGGAGTGGGTGTTGTTCCAGTAGCAGCAGCGAAAACCTCCTCTTGGTGCTGCTGAACGCAAGAGCTGCTGGCTCTGATTGGCTGCCAGCTCCTGGCGGGCAGTATGTCATATTCTGGGGTCCTTAGTCAGGAGGATGCCTGCTGCTGTTCACTTAACTGCCTGATGGGCAGATGTTATGGCAGGCTTACCTCCTAGTAAATAGGGCGGGTGTCTCAGCATGGTTTCGGGCAGCACCCAGGACACCTGTTGAGAATAGAAAATGCTACTCATTGGTATCAATCTGTACTAACACAACATCCAAGCAGATTACTGAATTTGTTGAATTGCAATTGATTCTGACAAGATTTGGAAAATAAAACTGATTTGTCTCACTGAATGAGCTATGAAATAAGACAAATGTAACCCTGATTATCTACATATTGCTGTTGTATATTGGTTGTTTTCATTGCAATTGCTGATCGAGACCAAAGAAAATTAGCAAAACAGTCTTAGGCTGTGCACAGGAAGTAATTAAAACTAGAATCATAGAGTCCCTACAGTGCAGAATGGGACCGTTTGGCACATCGAGCCTGCACCTACAACAATTTCACCCAGGCCCACTCCCTGTAACCCCATGTATTTATCCTGCTAATCTCCCTGACACTAAGGGGCAATTTAACATGGCCAATCCACCTAACCCGCTGTGTGGGAGGAGAACGGAGCACCCGGAGGAAACCCACGCAGACACAGGGAGAATGTGCAAACTCCACACAGACAGTGACCCAAGGGCAGATTCTTGAATGATGAAGGAACATTTTAATTTTGGATGATATACATTTCAGTTTAGCAGGAATTCTGTGCAGTAGTTCAGGATTAAGGGGAACAAACTTGTTTCATTGCAGTTTAATCAATGGCGATGAACGAGTTGATCCAGCAGAGTGAAGGGGCAATTTGGGTCTTGAACAGCAATTGAGTGTAAGTGAATGGTAAATTTATGGTACCATTGGAATTGTTTGTCCTTTTCTTCTGAAAAGATTAACTTATTTTGGAGAGTGCCATTTGTCCCACTAATGATTGCAGCTCACGCTGCCTGAGGGGAATTGTTTGTTTGTATCAACTGTGTCTATAGGTGAAATTCATTGTAGGTCGATTGATTAATTGACAGGACATGTTTATTAAAGATCTCTAGATTTAGTCTGCATTCATAGCGTAAGTAATTATGGAAAACAACACTCTTTTTTATTTATTTTAGCTTGGAACGTGCCCAAGCAAAGAAGACAAAGAAGCCTTTGCAATTGTCTCTGTTCCAGTCTCCGAAATTCGGGATTTGGACTATGCAAATGATGCCAGTAAAATCCTAGGAACAATGGTTGAAAAATTGGAGCAAGGAGCCTTAAACCATAATGATCGAAGGTAACAAAGTGTCTCAAGTGCTATCTGCCAGCACTGTAGTTCATTTGTTTATTCCTATCATTTCCAATGATTGATTTTTCTTTTTTCAGCTGAGCTTATCTGGGAAAAGTGGCTGATTGGAGGTGAGCTAGAAGGGCTAGTGAAGTGTGGCTGGGTTTGTGCACCAGTGTCTAACAGCCAGCTTGATTGATGCAGTGGTCCGAGCGTTAGGTTGCCTGCAGGTAGTCAAGTCTCAGTTGTTTGGAGAGAGTTGCATTAAAGCCTCGGTTGCAAAATCCCGAGGTAGCGTAGATTAATTCTCTTGTCCACAGAAGTCCCAATGGGCGAGCGAAGCAAGATTAGATGAATGGGTCTTTTGTGAAGCCTTGCTACCTTATTCTGCGGCTGTTATTGTGACAATGTTTTGACAGGCAAAATTGATGCAGGGCAGAGTCACTAACTTGCTGAAGGCAGATTTAATTTTTGAACAGCAGTGAAATAATTAAGCTTGCCCATGTTAGGAAAAATAAAACTGAATACCTTACTCTGGAGTGAGAGAGGATGGTTGTCCATTGTTTTGATTTTAAGTGCAAACTATTTCACTATATATTTCAGCAGAAGGAAGTTGTAAAACAAGATATATATTTGGTAGTTGGGTAAGTATTTTTTCCCTCCAGCAGTTTAGAAAATATTTTTCAGACACTATTGCAAGTCTACTTTTTTTCTTAACTTCTTCATTTTTATTTTGCAGTGACTAATAAATAAGATGACTGAAATATGTTGGTATGAGCAATAGGGAAATTAAGTACTGCCATATGAGAATAGGTTTAGACCACACTTGTGGGCAGCACAGTAGTACAGTGGTTAACCCTGCTGCCTCACAGCACCAGGGGCCTGTGTTTGATCCTGGTCTCAATAACTGTGTGAAGCTTGCACATTCTCCCTGTTTCTGGGTGGGTTTCCTCTGGGTGCTCCAGTTTCCTCACATGCTCCAGAGATGTGCAAGTTGATTGGCCATGTTAAATTGCCCCTTAGTGTCAGGGAGACTAGCAAGGTAAATATGTGGGGTTGCAGATATGGGGACTGACTTTGATTGCAGGCTAGATGGGCTGGATGGACTTCTGTAGGGATTCTATGATTCAGTTCCCATTACTGGAAGGATAGTTTGGTTCTAGAAAGAATGCAATGTAGATTTACCAGAATGACACTTGAACTCCAAGAGTTGAACGACAAGGAGAGGTCACATAAACAAGGTTTGTGGTCCTTGGAATTCAGAAGATTAAGGGATGATTATTGAAGTTTTAAATATATCACAGGAACAACTAGTGCAGATTGGGAAAATCATTCCTGCTGGCAGGGAAGCTTAATGCTGGCAGAGAAGCATAATCTAAAAAATAGACTCAGCCCTTTTGAGAATGAACTTAGAAGCGACTTTTCTATACACAAAGGGTGGGAGAAATTTGGAACTCCCTTCTGCAAATAGCAATCCATGTTAGTCAAATTGTTAATTTTATAACAGACGTGTTAGTCAAATTTATTAAGAGATTTTAAGCAAATTTGGGTAAGTTAAGTTATTGATCAGTCATGATCTCATTGAATGATAGAATAGTTGTGAGGGGCTAACAGGCTTACTCCTAATACTGTTAATTATATATGGGGACAGGAAACATGAGAATAGCCATATATTTGATTGGAACCTCAGTTAGGCTATCCAGGTAACTTAAAAGCACCACATCCACAATAAGAATATGGAGCATTGTGTGAAATCTAGGTAATAATGTCATTGTTTGTTAGCTATTCTAAAACTTTGCATTAAACATCGAGGAATGTGTATTAATTTCAGTGTAGCCATATAGATCATGGCTTGGTTCCTGTGCAATCACTTTGAACCTTTTTTTCTCAGTTATAGCATCATCTCCTTGAAAGATTTTAAGTTTTCTTTTACTGTCCTGAAAATATCTCTTCTTCCCTTGTTTGTTTCTTATTTCGTTTTTCCTCAGTCTTTCCTTCTTCCCAGCTTTCTCAGTCACCCTTTGCTCTATCGGAGGAGTACTGGAGGCTTGACTGTCCAATTAAGAATCAGTTGAATTCTGAGATACAACAGGTATGGAATCACTGGGTGACTCACTGCAAAAGAATTCAATTTATTCATGCACCACCCATTGTAAGGACAAGGCAAAATAGCGAATCATTCAACCACCATTTCATTTATACCAGGGAGTGCTAAAACACACATAGCATTCTCCAACTGACAGCCGTGTTTTCCTAAGCTACCAAGTATTAGGTTTCCTCCTGACTTGTCGAGACTAGTGTTGGTTTCATTTCTAGATTTTCTGTACATCTTAATTATCCTATCTATTAAATAATATTTATTTAATACCATTTCCATTGTTCTTACTTCGCACGGACCGCTGATAGCGCTGGGCGACGTAGTGGGTAGCACTACTGCCTCACAGCGCCAGAAACCTGGGTTCGATTCCAGCCTTGGATGACTGTGTGTGGTGCTTGCACATTCTTTTTGAATCTGCAAGGGTTATTTCTGAAGCTCTGGTTTACTCCCAAAGTTCAAACATATGCAGGTTAGGTGGATTGGCCTTGCTAAATTTGCCTCGTAGTGGCCAAAGATATGTAGGTTAGGTGGATTAGTCATTGTAAGCGCATGGAGTTAAAGGGGAAGGCCTGGGTGGGATGCTCTTTTGGAGAGTCAGTGCAGACCAGATGGGCTGAACAGCCTCTTTCTGCACTGGAGAGATTCAATGTTTCAATTATTGTAGGTACAATTACAAAGGAGTTTGTTAAAATTTATTAAGTGCTGTGCGGTTCAAAATTGGCCAATTAGAAGAAATCTGCTTATTTGAAGCAAAATCAAGTCTTTAAGCAGTTTCAGTGAGCTGTTCACAGTGTTACCAAACACCTAATTGAACTGCCAGAAAGCTGCATGTTCCAACTCCCTCCCGTGATTGTTAGTGCGAACAGCTGACTGAAACTGTCAAGTGATTTGGAGTTAGTTTTCCAAACCCGCCTGATCTGTAGTTTCTTGTTTCACTTGCACAGCTGACATGGTTTCATGGGCTAAGCATGACAGTGCATTGGAATATGTACATCTCAAGGGCTTGTTGTGGAACTTTGCTACTCTGTCCACGTGCACCTCAGTCACATAGCCTAAATCTGTTCTGTTTTAATCATTCGTGGGACATGGGCGTCGGTAGCTAGCCAGTATTTATTGACCATCCCTAATTTCCTGAGGTAGCCATGATATGGAGATGCTGTATTTGAGTGGGGTGGGCACAATAAATCTCACAGCACCAGGTTAATGTCCAACAGGTTTGTTTAGTATCATGAGCTTCACTGGGGATTCACCTGATGAAGAAGCTCGTGGTAACAAATAAACCTGTTGGACTTTAACCTGGTGTTGTGAGACTTCTTACTAATTTCCTGAAGGCAGTTGAGAGTCAACCACTTTGCTGTGGCTCTGGGGTAACATGAAGGCCAGACCAGGTAAGAACTGCAGATTTCCTTCCCCAGAGAAAACTAATGAACCAGACAACAGTTTCATGATCATCAGTAGATTCTTAATTCCAGATTTTTTTTATTGAATTCAAATTCCACTATCTGCCGTGATGAGATTCGAACTCGGGTCCCAGAGCATTAGCTAAGTTTTTGGATTAATAGTCTAGCGATAATACCACTAGGTCATTACAGCCTCTCTTACAGCCTATATTCCATACTGAGTATAGTCTAAATTGACAGTGCGAACAGCTGCCAAAAGCTACTTGAGTTCTCCATCAGTTATTTGCACAGTTAACAATTGTAGGAGTTGGTCAGAAGGTGGAGGCTTCAGGCAGCATCACTCAGCTGTTTGCCCTGTTTTACAATTCGCCATACGTAGCAAGCCATTTACCTGAGCACAAATACACCATTTTAAAATTTTTTTAGTTAAATTGGATTGTATTCGATCATGGACATGTACCTTTGTCGGTTAACGTTATTCCTGATGGTTTTTGTGCTTTCTTACTGAGCTGACTGACAGGGATGTTTGCAAATTTGTTTCCCGTCCACTGCAGGTTTGCAATCAAGTTATTGGAAGATCTTGTTTTCTTTGTTGTGGAAGCTCCCAACAACGGTCAGAATGTTCTAGACATCGTCATGACAAAACCCAACAGGGAAAGGCAAAAATTGATGCGAGAACAAAATATCCTGAAGCAGGTACTTAAACAAATACCATTAATAACCATGTTAGAAATGAGTTTGGACAGACAATGCAGATGACACAGGCTATTACAGATTCCTGTGGCAGTGTCCAAGGTAAACACTTTAAGTAAAGTCAACAACCTGACTTTTTTATTTACCTTTAATTTATGTTAGTCTTCCATTAGGGTTATGAGGCTGGGTTTTCACAGAGATTTTACAGACTTTCAAAATGGCGGCCAGCACCTGATTCCAGCATTCAATCCATTGGGGGTGGGTGGATAGGCATAAGCCAGCATAGAGGGTTTAGAACATAGAAAATCTACAGCACGAGCAGGCCCTTCAGCTCACAAGTTGCACCGAACGTCTCTACCTACTAGGCTTACCTATAACCCTCAATCCTACTAAGTCCCATGTACTCATCCAGAAGTCTTTTAAAAGACCTTATCGAATCTGCCTCCACTACCACTGCCAGCAGCCGATTCCACTCACCCACCACCCTCTGAGTGAAAAACTTACCCCTGACATCTCCTCTGTACCGACTCCCCAGCACCCTAAACCTGTGTCCTCTTGTGCAGCCATTTCAGCCCTGGGAAAAAGCCTCTGAGAATCCACCCAATCAATAACTCTCAACATCTTATACACCTCTGTAAGGTCACCTCTTGTTCTTCTTCTCTCCAAGGAGAAAAGATTGAGCTCTCTCAGCCTATCCTCATAAGGCATGCCACCCAATCCAGGCAACATCCTTGTAAATCTCCTCTGCACCCTTTCAATGGCTTCCACATCCTTCCTGTAATGAGGCGACCAGAACTGAGCACAGTACTCCACGTGGGGTCTGACCAGGGTCTTTACAGCTGCAGCATTATCTCCCAACTCCTAAATTCAATTTCTTGATTGATGAAGGCCAGTAGACCATATGCCTTCTTAACCACATCCTCTACTTGCGAAGTCGATTTGAGAGTCCTGTGAACCCAAGATCCTTCTCATCTTCCACACTGCTAAGAGTCTTATCCTTAATATATTTTTTCATCCCATTTGACCTGCCAAAATGAACTATCACACACTTACCTGGGTTGAAGTCCATCTGCCACTTCTTCACCCAGTCTTGCATCCTCTCTCTGCAACTTCTGACATCCCTCCACACTATCCACAGCACCTCCAATCTTTGTGTCATTGGCAAACTTACCAACCCATCCCTCCACTTCCTCATCCAGGTCATTTATAACGATCACAAACAGCAAGGGTCCCAGAATAGATCCCTGGGGCACTCCACTGGTGACTGGCTTCCATACAGAAAAAAACCCATCTACAACAACTTTTTGCCTTCTGCGGGCAAGCCAGTTCTGATCCACAGAGCAATGTCCCTGTGGATCCCATGCCCCCTCACTTTTTCAATAAACCTTGCATGGGGAACCTTATCGAACGTATGAAGAGGCATATGTAGGCAAGGAGCGCACATAGGGAGTGAATGGGGGGGTTGTGGGGGTGAAAGAAGTAGAGCACAGTTTTAGTTGTTCATATTGTAACTCAGCACCTGGCAATCCTTGTGGCCACCTTCAAACATTACCCAAGGCAACAGGCCCAACATCAAATCCACTGTAATGACTTCAGTCAGGCCATTGATGTTGGTCTATTGGAGTATGAACTCCCCGATTAAGGACACAGTTGATGGGAGAGTCTTTGCCTTGTACTTAACCGGGAGTGTCAGTTCCTCTGACACCCCTGAGGTAGATTGCTAACAGCTAGCACTGTGTGTACTGCTGTTCGAGTTTGTAAGTAAAGGGATTTTGGTGAAGGGATTTCAGCCTCTGAAGATGTATTATATCCGTAGAACAAAATTCCCGTCTTTGCAGGGACCTCCTCCTGAGGGAGACAGGTCAAGCCAGGAAATTTCCCAACTCCTGCTATGTGTTTCTAGGGTGCAAATCCAGCCCATGGTGTTCAGATATCCTTATTGAGTATGAATGTAGAAATAAAGAAACTAGATGCGAACTACGTATTTGTTAAATTTCAAAGTTAACTCCCACTGCCTTACTAATGTTTATTCATTTTAATTTTATTTACTAATACTACCACGTAACCACGGAGTTTTATTTTCCGGCCTTTCTCGCCTTTCCCCTTCCAGTCCTGCTGACAGCAACTCCCTCATGATGCATTGCTCAGTGACGGAGGGTGTGAGCCATGCAAAAAGCCATAGACATCGGCGGGACTGGAAAATCCCACTGACGGCCAATGGCAAGCCGCCTGCACCACTGGAGGCAGCTCGCCGGGAGGGGTGGGGTGAAAAATCCCACCCACAGCCCTTTCTTGATGGAAATAAATCTCCAGCTTTAGTGATTCTCCCTCTAGTTCCTTAGCAAGTCTTTAGACGTAGTATTGTAAAATTACGTGAGCCTTTTTTTTTTCCTGAGAGTCTTCTTTGACAGCTCAATCGTTTATGCAGTGAGTTGCTGAGCCATGAAGGCAAGGAAGTTTGACCTTTGATCAGCGCTCAATTAGCTGCTATCAGCTGGGACTCTCAGTTCCTCTCATTAATTTGGGGTAAGTTTGTAATTAAGGCTTCTTTCCTGATGGTTATCCAATGACAGTATTGTGCTAGTACAGCAATCAGGTAATGTTGGTGGCAGCTCCCAGTTTGGCTAATCACTCAGGTTGTTCCTGCCTCTGAGAATCTCTTGCAGCAACATGTCAGTGCAGCGTATAGATGTTTGCTGTAAATATTGTGTTTATTATAGTGAAAGCCTGACAGAATCATCAAGCCTTTGCCTCCCGTGCACAGATATTTGGAATTTTGAAGGCTCCCTTTGTGGATAAAGGAGAAGGGCCGATGCTCAGGCTGGAGGAACTGGCTGATCAGAAGAATGCCCCGTACCAGTACATGTTCCGACTGTGTTACAGAGTACTTCGCCACTCACAGGACGATTACAGGAAAAACCAGGTGTGGTTCACTGACTCGTGTTCATTTAGTCCAAACCCAATTCTTAAGCATGACTTCAACTGCAAATTAGTTTCTTCAATGAGCATTTACGAAACAGGTGTGTGAAACAAATGCTGAAATCTTGCTGCCATTCACGCTGGCGGGGTCTTACAGTCCAATTGACGGTGCACCCCTGCCCCGGACTTCCCGACGGTAAGGGGTACATTCAACGGGAAACCCTGTTGACAACTTCCACTGTCAGCAAGTGCGCGCTGCTTCCTGCTACTGCGCAACACACTGTGGAGGGGGAGGCCAATTCTGCTCAATGTTTTTTCTACCATCTTTTATTGAGTCACTGGCGACCTACAAAGGACACAATGTGAGACATTTAGTTCTGAAAGTGGTATTTGCTCATGTACAAAAAATAAAAATACAGAATTTACAGAGTAAGTGAGGAGTGATTTCACCGCTTACAAGGTTGAAGACGAAAGCATTTGATTAATCATTCAGGATGTAACATTCAGTGATTGCTGAACTCATTGTAGCTACTGCCAGAAGCCACGGGCCTACAAGATAACAGATCTCCCTGCAGTGACTGAGCTGCACCTGTTCTTATTCATTCAAGAGAACATCATCGATCACTTTTTGCTTGTGTTGTGTGGGAATTCTAACACCGAATAATTGCCATTTGCACTATCAGCAATGACATATCCCTTATAATCTTTACAGTTAGTAATAATAGGAAAATATGTAGGTACCACTGCACACAAGTGTATTAAAGGAGGACCGTGTTTTTATTTTTTTCCTACATACTTCCAGCTCATGCTATTGTATGTTTTGGGTTACAAACAAACTAAAACGTGAACAAATTAATTAGTGGTGATAGAAATAGATTCCCTTTCATGAAGCAGCTTGATATTATCTGAGGCCTGCTGACCTGGAGGCCTGAATTCTGTTTTGTGCCTCCATCATGCTAGCAGGACATCCAAAAACAATACCTACTCACAAAGGACATTTATGAAACAATTACTATGTGAGGCACATGTCTCTTTTGGAACACTTATGAGCCTATGGAAGGGGAAGGACATTACTGTATTTGTACAAAATTATTTGTATTTGTAAGTTTCAGGAGCACAAAATCAGTGAATAGTGAGCTCATGCCATGCAGACTGGAATAGCGAGGAGACAATAGTCTGGAAACAAATGGTGCTATAAAAATAAGTGTTTTGTCAGTTGACATCTCCTTCTTGTCACTGTGCTAGGAACACATTGCAAAGCAATTTGGAGTGATGCAGTCTCAGATTGGCTATGACATTTTGGCTGAAGACACAATTACAGCTCTACTCCACAACAACAGGAAGTTGCTCGAGAAACATATCACCAAAACAGAGATTGAGACCTTTGTCAAACTGGTGAGGAAGAACCGAGAACCCAGGTAGGGAGATGTGGTTTTAAAATTGGTTTCTCTGTTCACTGTGCCTTAATCAGACGTGTTCAGTGCACTGGGTGGATTCTGTTCAGTGCAGTCAAAAGTCGTCTGAAAGCTTCCGAAGTAGTTTAGAAGGATTCAGCCTAGGGGGGAATTCCTTCAGCCATCCACGGATTATTGAGGTAATGTCACGTTCTCTCAGGTGCAGTATTAAGATGAGGCCGCATTTGACTATTGAGGTAGACACTACAGGCCTCAACTGATCTTTTTTTTTACAAATGTGCCAGATTCCGAATCATAGAACCCCTGCAGTTTAGGAGGAGGCCATTTCGCTATTCAAGCCTGCATCAACCACAATCTCCCCAGGCCCTATCCCTGTAACCCCACATATTTACCCTGCTAATACCTCGATACTAAGGGGCAATTTAGCATGGCCAATCAACCTAACCCATACGTCTTTGGACTGTGGGAGGAAACCGATGCACCCGGAGGAAACCCACGCAGACACAGGGAAAACATGCAGATTCCACACATACACAGTGACCGAGGCTGGGAATTGAACCCGGGTCCCTGGCGCTGTGAGGCAACAGTGCTAACCACTGTGCCACCACGACGCACATGTCTCACGGCACAACTCACAGGTGGGGAGTTGTCCTGATGTTTTGGTCAATATTTGTGCCTCAAATAACACCACAAAAAGAAATTAAACACTCATTCGTTTAATTCCACTTTTTGGAATGTTGCTGGCACACATCAGTTCCAATATCTCCCAGTAATTATTGCACTCCACATGCAATGAATTGTGCCAAATGCATTGCGCTGTAAAACATGATGGGTTATGTTTCAGTTTGCTGCCCAGACATAACTGGCAGTCTGCATAGGTCACCAGTTTGAGGAAGTACCTCATTTTCATTGCCTTTTTTATTGGTTTCAATAACGGCCAACCAATCCACAGCATCAGTTTTAGGCCCAAATGTAATTTGAAGATTTGCCCCCAAAAAATCATGACACACGTTACTTGAGCAAAACTAGAGCTGGTGCCTGCAGCTTTGAACAGCTGAACGACTTTTGGTTTACACAGTTGGATTGTAGCAACATGTGGTTTGTGTGGTATTTTAAGTGGGGCACACAAATGCGTCTTGGTTGAGCTCCCATTCATTTTAAAAGGAGCTGAAGTGACAGCAATGTTTTTTTCTTAAATTGAGGGATGTGATCAAATTTGTTTTTAAAATTAATGGCCAGGATTTTCCAGTGCCATTTGTGGCTGGAACTATCATGGGCAGGAACGAAAAATTTGGAGTGGCAGTCAAAAGTCTATTGATTTTTGGAAGAATCAGATCATCCTACCCAATATGTTTTTTCACAGTTCCTGGTTATAGTTCTAACTTGTTACTCATTTGAGCCAGGAATGTGATAGTGTGAAACAGAAATTTGCATTCAGATTGTATGAACATACAAATTAGGAGCTGGAGTTGGCCACTCAGCCCCTCAATCCTGCTCCACCATTCAGTAAGAGCATGGCTGATCTGATTGTAACTACAACCCCACATTTCTACCTATCCCCGATAAGCCTCTTGTTAATAAAGAATCTATTTAGCTCTGCATTAAAAATATTCAAAGCCTCTGCTTCCACTGCCTTTTGAGACTCATGACCCTCAGAGAAAAAGATTCTCCTCACCTCTGTCTTAAGTGAGTAACCTGTTATTTTAAACAATGACCTCCAGTCCTAGATTCTCTGACAAAAGCAAACATTTTCTCCACATCTACCCTATGAATAACACTTGGAGTCTTAAATGTTTCGATCAAGCCACCTTGTACTCTTCTAAACTTTATTAGATACAAACTTAACCTCTCCAACTTTTCCTCAAAAGACAATCTGCTCATTTCTGGTATACCTCTAGTAAACCTTCTCTGAATTGCTTCTAATGCATTTACATTTCCCTTAAATAAGGAGAACAGTACTGTACGCTATACTTCAGATGTGATCTTACCAATGCCCCATATAACTAAAGCGTAACTTCTCAAATTTGAAAACAATTCCCCTCACAATAAATGATAATTTAGCTTTCATAATTACTTTCTGTACCAGTAGGTACATTCCTTTTATGATTCATGAGCGATGACTCCCAGACCCCTCTGCATCCTTCACATTTGCCCACATTATACTTCATTTGCCAGACTTGTGCCCACTTACTTAACCTATTTCTATCGCTTCGTAGCCATCTTACTTCCTCTTCACATTTCATCCTCCTACTATCTTTGTATCATCAGCAAATTTAGCAACCACACTTTTGGCTCCTTCATCCATGTAATTTGTAAAAAGTTGAGGCTCCACCTTGATCCCTGTGGTATACCACTCACCAGATCCTGACAACCAGAAAAAGACCCATTTATGCCAACTCTCTGTTTCCTGTTAGCCAGCCAATCTTCATTCCATGCCAATATTAACCCTCCCCACACCATGAGCTTTTACCTTCTGCCGAGATACTAAAGTATTATGAGCACTGCAGTATTCTGGACAAAATCATGGTTAAAATAGATAGCCCCCGGAAGTGGGCATGGGGATCACCATGCACAATTAACCCACATTTGTCTATTGTAATGCAGGCATCATGGTATCTTAGTGCTGGCTGCTTATTATCGTGATTACTGCAGCCAGTGCTAACCATGCTGTTCAGTGGTCTTAGTGCCAACAGGGGGTTAAAAATCATTACTTGCTTAGCATTACTTAAGCACTATTGGCACAGTGGCACAGTAGTTAGTACTGCTGTCTCACAGTGCCAGGGACCCGGGTTCAATTCCAGCCATGGTTTACTGCTTGTGTGGAGTTTGCACATTCACCCTGTTCTGCGTGGGTTTCCTCCTGGTGCTCTGGTTTCCTTCCACAGTCCAAAGATGTGCAGATTGAATGGATTGGCCATGCTAAATACGTGAGGTTAGGGGGATAGGACAAGGGGTGGGCTTCAATAGAGTGCTTCGTCAGAGAGCCAGTGCAGACGCGATGGGTTGAATGGGCTACTTAGAATCATAAAATCCCTACAGTGCAGAAAGAGGCCACTTGGCCCATCAAGTCTGCACTGACAACAATCCCACCCAAGCCCTATTCCCATAACTCCTCATATTTACCCTGCCAGTCCCCCTAACACTAGGATCAGTTCAGCATGGCTAATCAACCTAACCCACACATTTTTGGACTGTGGGAGGAAACCAGGGCACCGAGAGGAAACCCATGCAGACATAGGGAGAATGTGCAAACTCCACACAGACAGTGACCTGAGGCTGGAATTGGACGCTGGTTCCTGGTGCTGTGAGTTAGCAGTGCTAACCATTGAGCCACCATGCTTCTGCACTGTAGGAATTCTATGCTAAAAGTAGTCTGCACCTCTTAAAATGGGAGGTGCGTGATGGCAGTCGGAGATGTTGACGTCTTTCAAATGGTGTCCATAAGTTGGAAGCCCTGTAGGGATAAAGGCTGAATGAAATAATCTGCATTTTTGTCAAACATCTGTCTCTAACTCTTGATGCTTTTCAACAGGTTTTTAGATTATTTATCAGATCTGTGTGTGTCCAACAACGTTGCTATTCCAGTAACGCAGGAGCTGATTTGTAAATGTGTGCTGGATCCTCAGAATCAAGATATTCTGATAAAAACTGAGTGAGTGATAGTTTTTTTTCTCAGCAGCGTGTCCTGTGTTTTTGCTTTTTTTGTTTTGTAACAGAATTATGCTGATTCACATCCTGAATGAAGCAAATAAGTTTGTGCATGAGGTTTGCGTTGCTTAACGAAAAGGACAAAAAACATTCTTTACACAGCGCATACAAATGTCATCATGTTTACCCAGTATTTCTGATTCCTCTAATCAATCATCTGTGTTAACTTTGGCATGCACCTTAAATAAACATTGCACTATGTTCACAAAGTGTTCCTGTAGCTGTCGGTTTGTAAATGTAGTGTGTTCCTTTTTAAAAAAAGCAAAGATGACTAACCTGAAATATGTTCGAATGTCCGCTGGTAACCAGCGTTTTAGTCTCAGAGCCTTTGTAATGTTTCTCTTTCGTGAGTTTTGGGGTCCAAATCTGATTGAGTTTGACTGTTCTCATGTTCCAGAATGCTCTAACAGCTTACGTTAGAGAACATGAGAGGTCAGACAATACCGGGTTATAATCCAACAGGTTTATTTGAAATCACACACTTTCACAGCGCTGCTCGCCTGACGAAGGAGCAATGCTGGAAAACTTGTGATTTCAAATATACTCGTTAGACTATAACCTGGTGTCGTGTGACCTCTCATCTTGTCCATCCCAGGCCAACACCGGCATCTTCACATCACAAGTTAGGGAATAGAATCATAGAACTCTACAGTGCAGAAAGAGGCCCTTCTGCCCATCGAATCTGCACCGATCACAATCCCACCCAGACCCTACCCCCATATCCCTACACATTTACCCACTAATCCCTCTAACCTACGCATCCCAGGATTCTAAGGGACAATTTTCGCATGGCCAATCAACCTAACCCGCACATCTTTGGACTGTGGGAGGAAACTGAAGCACCCGGAGGAAACCCACGCAGACACGAGGAGAATGTGCAAACTCCACACAGACAGTGACCCGAGAATCGAACCCAGGTCCCTGGAGCTGTGAAGCAGCAGTGCTAACCGCTGTGTTATCGTGCCACCCCACATAATCACCACTTCAGAGGCCACACAAGTGAAATGGCTGGAAGCAAAACTGCAACATAATGCACTTGTGTGCTTTCTTTACTTGGAGTTAAGACACATTATCAAAGATGCAGAAGGAGTTCTGTGTTGCCACTTATTGGAATACACCTTTAAGGGATGACAGCATGACATACATTCAGGGAAATATGTCTTCTGATCCAGCTACAGTTTCACTTTAGTTTGGAGCAGAACACACCACACACAGCCCTGCAGCTGATGGATGAGATCCTCTGGCCTTCCCTTGGTGTTTTGCTTGGTGGCTGGAGGCACGTGCATTCTCTGGTGGCAGGATCCTCTGGTTCTGCTGCTGTCAGTGGGATTTCCCATTGAAGCCACCCCATGCTGCCAGGAGACCTGTGGCAAGTGGTGCAATGCTGGTGGGACCAGAGAATCCCGCCAGCACGAATGGTTGGAGAATTCCAGCAGATGTCTTCAAGCTCCCTATCAATGTGTAACTGTTTTCTTGCATCTAATCTTAGTAAAAGAATCCACAAAGTATTTATACAATTTCTTGTGAGGGATTGGTGCATTTATCATTCTAATAACATGACAGTTGACCTGTTGAACCTAGTCTGGGAGTGTCTGCATACTTTTGTGCTCATGCCTTTGTTTTATTCTTAATTGTCTCCAAGCAAGCAGAGTTTTGTTTAAACCATTTTTCACTGCTTTCCAAAGCTCTTGCAAACAAACAGAAGAAACTCCAACAAAATTAACCCCCTTTTAGCTTTTGACATGGCAAGCAGTAGAAATGAAATAAGAATTGATTGGGAACGTAGGAACAACCTCTTCAATCTATTCTACCATTCAGTAAGACCATGGTTGATTTGTATTTTAACTCCATTTGTTCCATAATCCTTAGTACTCTTGAGCAATATCCCACCACAGCAGCCAGTTGGGGTGAGTGTGTTGGTGAGGGTGAGTAACCCTGAGCTTGAGAGTGAGTTAGATTCCTGCACACATACACACTCTCTCACACAGACACACACACACACATACACACACAATCTTGTTCACACGCACATACACACACAATCTTGTTCACACACACACACACATATACACACAATCTTGTTCACACACACACACACATATACACACAATCTTGTTCACACACACACACACATACACACACAATCTTGTTCACACACACACACACTGTCTTGTACACACACACACACACACTGTTGTTCACACACAAGCTCACACACACACTCTAAATCATACACATTCTCTTGTTCACACACGCACACACATTCTCACTCACACACACACACGCTCACTCATGTATGCATACACACACACCCCACTTTCATGCAGACACTCTCTGATTCAACACAAACACTTGATCCCTGCTTGGCAGCCACTTTCCCCCTGCCAGGTCACCACTTTGACTCTTGCTTCCACGCCGAGAACCTCCCCATTCTGCCCAGCAGACTGACTGGGGGCGTCACGCTGCTCCTCCACTCAGTGTCTGGTTCTCTCCCAGATTTGCTGCTGGTGACTCATTAGTGATCCTAGCAGCAGCAAACATGAGAGAGAAATGGCCTGTGATTGGAAGAACACTTCGTTGAAGAATCTTCGAGTTCACTTACCAACATTTTGAACATGGGCTTCGAGCAAAACAGAGAGGCCTGATGGTCCAGGTGCTGGCCCGTGGGCCCAGGTAAGCCTGCTTTGGATGGTACACACTGCTGCTGATGTGCGTTGGAGATGAGGGACATGAAGTGGAGACTGATGAAATTCAACAACATGTAGAGCTCCAATGCTCCACTGACAACAGAATCAACACAGCGTTTTAAAAAAAAACTGGAATTGAAAACTACAGGCTGAGAAGTTTTGTACAAAATTGATTTGTTTTCTGGACTCATTTTTGTGTTTCAAGTTCAATAGCTTAATGATGTTTCAGGCTAAACACCATCTGGACTATTGCTTCGTTTTGTGAAGCCTAGGTGTAACAAAGATGGATATAAATGCTTCATCAAGTGGCAGTGTTATTTTTCTCAGTCTTTTTCCCCTGTTTTTCTACTAAAAGGACTCATATTCATGTATACTACTCAGAGCATAATAGCTTGAGACTGACATAGCTACACAATGTTCTCTGGTTGACAAATATAAATTGTTCTGAAATGCTGGTTAGTCAATGTCTAGCAAAACTTGTTTCGCTTCCAGTTGGCATTTCCTCATCTTCATTATCCTGGCATGGCTGGCCAATCTTGTGCATTACTGGCATGTCCCATTGTGAGGTGTTGCTGACAATTAACAGAGCATCTCAAGCTCTGCATTAAAAGCCTGCAACATATCAGTTTCTGTGACTAGTCGTGAGGTGCATATTGCAACTTAATAAATTGAATGCGAGATTGTTGGTGAGCCTACATTATCCACAATTTGAAGGAGACACCAAGTGCAGTAGGGGCCTGCTCTTCATTAAAACAGTTCATAGAGTGAGCTTCATATGTTACAAGTGAAGGGAAGCCTGCATGCAAAATTGTAAATAGAATCATTGTGGATACAAAACGCCAGGTTGTGGTCTCATCTTCCTACTCAGGTGGATATGTCTCTATTCAAAGAAGAACAGTCACTTCTCTTGATGACTTGACCAAATTCCCATCTCAAGCAACACTTCCTCAATGGATTATCTGGTTGTTCATTTGATTACTTGTTTGTGGGACCTTGCTGTGTACAAACAGGACTATGCCTTTCTACAAAACAACCAGAACTCATATGCAGTGTAAAGCATTTTAACACTTCCTGAGGACATAAGGTACAACATAGATGCCATTGCAAGTTTTAACCTTTTTTTCCCTCTTTTTGCAAATGCAGTGTAAGGCACAGAGAAGTTAAATGTTCATTTTCATTTTGTTTACAGATTAAGGCCAGTGAAGGAGATGTCTCAGTCACCAGAGTACATGAGTATGGAGTACTTTGACGAGGAAGTCTGGTTAATTTGGACAGACAAAATGAATGAAGTCCAGGAGAAGAGCATCAGACAGTTAGCTCAAGAGGCCAGAGCTGGCAATGTTCATGATGAAAACGTCTTGGCTTATTATAGGTAATTAGCAAATCATTTATTAAAATCATTCACCTTTTTTTAATAAAGGTACATTCAGAAACAGCATCTTGTCGAAGAATAGTGCTTCAAATACTTGAGTAAATTTGTGAGGGTGATCTAATGATTGTTTGCAACAAAGCCTAAAGCTGCCTTCAGGTAAGCTGTGCTGGTGACTAGGGCAAGCCTCTTTTTATCTGCAAATTTTATTTAATGCTAGAATGGCCTTTGCTGGCAGTGCTCGCCCTCCTAATGGGCAAGTCTGCCTGGTCAACAGGAGTAGGTATCTTAATGGTAAATAATTTAATTCATTGTAGGATGTGGATGTTAGTGGCTAGGTCAGCATTTATTGCTCACTCTTGTTGCCCTTGAGAAGGTGGTGGTAAGCTTCTTTCTTGAGCTTTTGAGGTGTAGGTTCCGCCATTGTGCTGTAGGGAGGGAATTTCAGGATTTTGACCAAATGGTGATATATTTCCAAGTCAGGATGGTGAGTGGTTTGGAGGGGAGCCTCCAGGTGGTTGTATTCCCAGTCTGGTAGCATTGTCCTTCAAGATGGTAGCAGTGGTGGGATGGTAGGTGCTACCTAAGGGACTTTGGTGAAAATACTTTTTTTTTAATTGGTTGGATTAATTTTGTTGATATTGCTTTATCAACACCTTCATTATTACAATGTTTATTATTGTTGCCTATACTAGACCTTTTTTGTATCGAAGCACTCTTATTTCCAATCTCATTAGTATTTGTTCTCAGGATTTCAGCAACACTGGCAATATTACTTGTATTGTCCATCCCTAGTTCCCTGAACTGAATACTTTTAAGCATATTTGAAAGGGCCATAATTCTCAACCACATTATTTTGGCCCAAGTCATAGATACCCTTCCTTCGTAGAACCTTATGGTGCGGAAGGAGGCCATTTGGCCCATCAGGTCTGCACTGACCACAATCTGACCCAGACTGTATCTCCATAACCCCATGCATTTACCTTAGCTAGTCCTCCTGACACTAAGGGGCAAATTAGCATGGCCAATCAACCTAACTAGCACATCTTTGAACTGTGGGAGGAAACTGTGGGAGGCAGTAGTTATGGGGGATTTCAATCTGCATATTGATTGGTCGACCCATGTTGGACGAGGTGGGCTCGAGGAGGAGTTCTTGGAATGCTGCCGGGATAATTTCCTTGAACAGTGTGTGTTGGAGCCGACGAGGGAGCGAGCTATCTTGGATCTGGTGCTATGTAATGAGGCGGGTAGAATTAGGGACCTTGCGGTGAAGGATCCTCTTGGAGAGAGTGATCATTGTATGGTGGAGTTTCTGTTGCAGATGGAGGAGGAGAAAGTGGGTTCCCGGACACGCGTCCTTTGTTTGAATAGAGGGGAGTATGGTAGGATGAGAGAAGAATTGGCGAATGTGGACTGGGGGAGCGCGTTGGAAGGTAGGTCTGCTGAGGAGCAGTGGAGGATCTTTAAGGAGATCTTTCTTGGTGCTCAGCAGAAATTTATTCCGATGGTCAAAAAGGACCATAGGAGGAGAGGTAATAAGCCGTGGATAACGAAGGAGGTGAAGGAAAGTGTTAAATTAAAAGCGGAGGAATTTAGAGTAGCTAAGAGCAGTGGGCGAGAAGAGGATTGGGAAAGGTTTAAATGTCAACAAAGATTGACAAAGAAGTTGATAAAGGAGGGTAGGAGAAGCTATGAAGCTGGGCTAGCACTTAATATAAAAAAGGATAGCAAGAGTTTTTATAAATATATAAAAAGGAAGAGGCTGGCTAGGGTGAACGTTGGTCCTTTAGAGGATGAGAAAGGGGACCTAGTGGTAGGGGATGGGGATATGGCTAAGGTCTTGAATAACTTTTTTGTTTCTGTCTTCACGGAGGAGGACGTGAATAATTTGCCGGGTGTTAGCGATGGAAAGGTGGTAGGACTGGAGGGTCTTAATGACATTACTGTTACTAGAGAGGTGGTGCTCGGCAGACTGGAGGGGCTGATTGTGGACAAGTCCCCAGGACCGGATGGAATGCATCCGAGGGTTCTGAAAGAAATGGCGGAGGTTATAGCGGATGCCTTGGTGGTTATTTTCCAGACGTCGCTGGATTCCGGGGAAGTGCCAGAAGATTGGAAAACGGCTAATGTTACGCCGTTGTTTAAGAAGGGTGGCAGGCAAAAGGCGGGGAATTATAGGCCGGTTAGTTTAACGTCTGCGGTAGGTAAAATGTTAGAATCCGTCATTAAGGAGGAAATTGCGAGGCATCTTGAAGGGAATTGCTTGATAGGGCAGACGCAACACGGTTTCATTAAAGGGAAGTCGTGTCTGACAAATTTACTGGAGTTCTATGAGGATGTGTCTAGGGCAGTGGATAGAGGAGAGCCGGTAGATGTGGTCTTTCTGGATTTTCAGAAGGCGTTTGACAAGGTACCTCACAAGAGGTTATTGCAGAAGGTCAGGGGACATGGAATTGGGGGTAGGGTGTTAGCGTGGATAGAGGATTGGTTGTCAAATAGGAGGCAGAGAGTGGGGGTCAATGGGTGCTATTCGGATTGGCGGTTGGTGACTAGTGGGGTGCCCCAGGGGTCGGTGCTGGGGCCTCAGCTTTTTACCATTTATATAGATGATCTGGAGGAGGGAACCGAGTGCAGGGTGTCGAAATTTGCTGATGACACCAAGATTGGGGGAAAGGCAAATTGTGCGGAGGGTGTGGAGAGTCTGCAGAAGGATCTAGATAGGCTGGGCGAATGGGCCAGGAAATGGCAAATGGAATTTAATGTTGGCAAGTGTGAGGTGGTCCACTTTGGTAGGAAGAATGGTAGGAAGGACTATTACTTACGGGGCGAAAAACTGCAGCAGGCGACGGAGCAGAGGGACCTCGGGGTCCTTGTGCATGAGTCGCAAAAACCCAGCTTGCAGGTGCAGCAGGTGGTCAGGAAGGCGAATGGGATGCTGGCCTTCATAGCGAGGGGGATTGAATATAAAAGTAGGGACGTCTTGCTGCAGCTGTATAGGGCATTGGTGAGGCTGCAGCTGGAGTACTGTGTGCAGTTTTGGGCGCCGCACCTGCGCAAGGATATTTTGGCCTTGGAGGGAGTGCAGAGGAGGTTTACTAGGCTGATACCGGAGTTGAGGGGGTTGAGCTATGAGGAGAGGCTGAATAAACTAGGCTTGTACTCGTTAGAGTTTAGAAGAACATAAGAACATAAGAACATAAGAAATAGGAGCAGGAGTAGGCCATCTAGCCCTTCGAGCCTGCCCCGCCATTCAATAAGATCATGGCTGATCTGTCGTGGCTCAGTTCCACTTTCCCGCCCTCTCCCCATAACCCTTAATCCCTTCTCTTATCAAAAACCCATCAACCCGCTTCTTAAAAATATTTAGCGAGGCAGCCTCCACCACTTCAACGGGCAGAGAATTCCAGAGATTCACCACCCTTTGAGTGAAGAAGTTCCTCCTCAACTCCGCTCTAAACCGCCTCCCCTTTATCTTGAGGCTGTGCCCCCTAGTCCTACTGTCTTTTTTGAGCGGGAAGAGTCTCTCCACCTCTATCCTATCCATCCCATTCATCATCTTATACGTCTCAATGAGATCTCCCCTCATTCTTCTAAACTCTAACGAGTACAAGCCTAGTTTATTCAGCCTCTCCTCATAGCTCAATCCCCTCAACTCCGGTATCAGCCTAGTAAACCTCCTCTGCACTCCCTCCAGGGCCAAAATATCCTTGCGCAGGTGCGGCGCCCAAAACTGCACACAGTACTCCAGCTGCGGCCTCACCAATGCCCTATACAGCTGCAGCAAGACCTCCCTACTTTTATATTCAATCCCCCTCGCTATGAAGGCCAGCATCCCATTCGCCTTCCTGACCACCTGCTGCACCTGCAAGCTGGGTTTTTGCGATTCATGCACAAGGACCCCGAGGTCCCTCTGCACCGTCGCCTGCTGCAGTTTTTCGCCACGTAAGTAATAGTCCTTCCTACCATTCTTCCTACCAAAGTGGACCACCTCACACTTGCCAACATTAAATTCCATTTGCCATTTCCTGGCCCATTCGCCCAGCCTATCTAGATCCTTCTGCAGACTCTCCACACCCTCCGCACAATTTGCCGTTCCCCCAATCTTGGTGTCATCAGCAAATTTCGACACCCTGCACTCGGTTCCCTCCTCCAGATCATCTATATAAATGGTAAATATGAGGGGAGATCTCATTGAGACGTATAAGATGATGAATGGGATGGATAGGATAGAGGTGGAGAGACTCTTCCCGCTCAAAAAAGACAGTAGGACTAGGGGGCACAGCCTCAAGATAAAGGGGGGGGCGGTTTAGAACGGAGTTGAGGAGGAACTTCTTCACTCAAAGGGTGGTGAATCTCTGGAATTCTCTGCCCGTTGAAGTGGTGGAGGCTGCCTCGCTAAATATTTTTAAGAAGCGGGTTGATGGGTTCTTGATAAGAGAGGGGATTAAGGGTTATGGGGTGAGGGCGGGAAAGTGCTTCTCAAGTCCCAACCACATTGGGACCCTACTGTCACTGCCTGTTTCCTGGTCATCAGCCAACTCGCTGTCCTGCTGCACATCCTAGTTTATACCAGATGCAGAATATTACATTCTCTGGAAGTAGGTTTGCAAATGAAGAGGCCTGTAAAATTTCACAGGGGAGGCTCCACCACACTCTCATTGACCCCATCCGATCTGATTTTGCAGGGGTGAGGGCAAGGCTGAGGGCATCCCTCCCACCCTCACCCCATTGGGTAGCCAATTAACTGGCCCCTTCCCAACCCTTCTGTTTCCTGCCTTCCCCCTGCCTGTCTCCCCAACCCATCCCTCCCATTCTCTGATTCTATCTTGCACTCTGTCCCTCCCTCTCAGTGACCTCTCGCTTCCCCCAACCCTACTGCTTGCCACTTCCCTCATCTAACAATCTGCTTGCTGACTCTCCCCACCTGGCACCCCTGTCACCCCACACTTTCAGCTTCATTCTCTTGAATTTTCATTGTGAGCAAGGATTTGGGAATGGCTTGATGAGAGGGTAGGAGCTGGGAATTGGAACATTGAGGAGTAGGACAGAGGCAAGCAGAAGAAAGATGGTGAGAGGCAAAGAGGTGAGTGGCGGAGAAAGTGGGGGGTGAGGGGAGGAGAATCGGAGGGGAGAGAGGCGCCAAGTGGGAAAGCGGAGCTAATCCTTTAACTTATGCACCTTTGGAAACCAAGGAACAATGTTACCACAGCCAATCCACCTAACCTGCATATCTTTGGACTATGGGAGGTAACCCAAGCACCTAGAGGAAACCCAGACAGACACGGGGAGAATGCGCAGACCCTGCACAGACGGTAACCCGAGCTGGGAATGGAACCTGGATCCCTGACACTGGGAGACAGCAATGCTAACCACTGTGCCACCATCACATCATTCCCTTCTCCAAACTATTCCATTTTACCTTGAATTAAAGGAGACATCTTAAAACATAACTCTCATAAAGTCCATATTTGTAACAAAATCTTTATTCTACACATCACCAAATCAGCTACTGGCTGATTTTTTTGTCTGTTCTTATACTGTGGTGATATGTACAATTCCCCCAAATAGATATTTGAGCGACTATGTTGTTAACTAATGCAGTTTTATAAAGAATAAAGCTTCTGTTCGGATGGTCTCAATTGAATTCCAAATGGACATGACCCTTAATACAAAGCTACAAAGGTTGACAGTATTACACAGGCATTGCAAAACGGCTGGTGTTAAAAGTGAAAAAATGCAGTGGAAGAGGCTCCACTAAAGTTCAGGCTAAAAGGTGTTGTTGGCACAAAGGAATGTTTCTAAAGTATATTTTAATATGTCTCAATGTTTGTGTTTTAGGTATCAGCTGAAGCTCTTTGCAAGGATCTGTCTAGATCGTCAATATTTGGCAATTGATGAGATTTCCAAGCAGCTGAGTGTGGATTTGATATTTCTGTGCATGGCCGATGAAACATTGCCATTCGATATACGGGCTTCATTCTGCAATCTGATGTTGCATGTCCATGTAGACCGCGACCCCCAGGAGCTGGTAACACCAGTGAAGTTTGCTCGACTTTGGACTGAAATACCGACAACAATTACTATCAAAGAGTAAGACTACTTTTATTTGTCTCAGTTGACTTATGATGCAATGGGCAGGATTTTCCAGTCTCGCTTGCCCCAAAACTGGAAAATCCTGCCCAAGGTCCATAGACCTTTCCATGGTCCGCCCCTTGCCTGCTCCGATTCCCTTTGCCTGCCGGACAGTAAAATTTGCCTCTATGACTGTATAAGATCATAGACATAGAATCCCCATAGTGCAGGAGGCATTTGGCCCATCAAGTCTGCATCAGTTCTCTCTCTGACAGTATCTTATCTAGGCCCTCTAGCCGTCCTATACTCGTAACCCTGCATGTTTAGCAATCCACCTAAACTGCAAACACTGCTTCACAGTACCGGGGACTTGGGATGAATCAATTCCTGGCTGTGTGGAGTTTGCACATTCTCCCCGTGTCTGCTTCAGTTTTCTCCTACAGTCCAAACCGTAAAATCCCACCCGAGGTCAACAGACCTGCCCCTCACCTGCTCCGATTCCATGGGGAGAATGTGGAAACTCCAGTGGACTGAGGGACGAAATTGGAACGTATGAAGGAAACCCATTCAGAGACAGGAAGAATGTGCAAACTTCACACAGAAAATCAGGAATTGAACCCAGTACCTGGCACTGAGAGGCAGAAAGTGCTAACCATTGTGCTGCCCAATAACATTTAGATAGAACAATTTAGGAATATGAATTATGAATATGAATTGAGCAACCCAGAGAGGGTCATTGGGTATAACCCAACAAGGGTCACAATGTGTTATTGTGGGCTGGAGCTGGTTTGAGCAATGCATCTCAAGATGTAAATTGTTCATTTGACATTTTCCTGCTCCCTTCAGGTCAACCCATTTATCATTAACTTCCTGAAAGTGTGAACTGATAATTCTGTGGCAAGGGCAGCCGGACATCTGAGACTTTACTAAACGGTGGGATCTATAGAGTACCCCTTAAACAATGAGAGTGAAGGATTGGGAAAGAAACAGGAATGAAAGTGAAGGAAATTAGATTAATTAAATTTAAAGCCAGTACAGAAGAAGACATGAAGAGAGGGGGAAGCGACTGGGATAAGGATAGGAAGAAAAAATATAGGAGGGAAAAGATTTTTGCAAAGATAACTTTTTAGAATCTCCAAGAACAATTCACCACCTGAGAGAGTAAGACACCACCCTTTCAATCATTCCTCTTTAATTGACCTGAGAAATTGATTGGCATTGATCATCACATCATTGAAAGGGCACTGACACTATTAATTACCAGAATAATTCATTACACCAGTTTGAATGGGAAATTAATTTGCAAATGCAGCAAGTTTTTAAGAAGGTTAAAGACAAGCACTAATGAGGACCTCCATTCATCAAACGTTTGCACAGAGTGAATACCTGAGCAGCAACTTCGAGATTTTTAGTTCACATCATGGCCGAGATTTTCCAGCCGTTTGCATCCCCCGCCTCCCCCCTGTCGATCAAGGGGTGGGCGAGGGGCAAATAATGGAAGGTCCATTGACCTCGGGTCCCACCCCATACCTTAATCCCCGAACCTGTGATTCTATTTGCAAATTAACAGCGCCGTGCATCATTCACATTCACATTTCCAGTAAAGTCATTGAAATCATAGAAACCCTACAGTACAGAAAGAAGCCATTCAGCCCATCAAGTCTGCACTGACCACAATCCCAACCAGGCCCTATCCCCATATCCCTACATATTTATCCACTAATCCCTCTAACCTACGCATCTCAGGACACTAAGGGGCAATTTTAGCATGGCCAATCAACCTAACCCGCACATCTTTGGACAGTGGGAGGAAACCCACACAGACACAAGGAGAATGTGCAAACTCCACACAGACAGCGACCCAAGCCGGGAATTGAACCCAGGTCCCTGGAGCTGTGAAGCAGCAGTGCTATCCACTGTGTGCCATGCTGCCCTAGACTTTTACAAAACAGTCCCTGCTGACATAACCTTGTAAAAACCCTCTCTGGCTATAGCATAACATGTAATGAAACCCAATTATTGATGAGTGTAGGGAGAAAACTTGACAGCAATTTAATTTTCGTTTTCAGCTATGATTCCAATTTGAATGACTTACGGGATGACAAGAAAAACAAATTTGCTCACACAATGGAGTTTATGGAAGATTATCTCAATAATGTCGTGAATGATGCTCTTCCATTTTCTAATGAGGAGAAGAATAAGCTCACATACGAGGTATTTTTTTTGTGCGTGTGTCTGTATCCTTACAGTTATTTTGATTTCTCACTTAGTCTGAACAATGTTGACAAGCTGGTGAAAAGAGACAGATGATTTATCAGGTTTGGTATCTACAGGACCAAACCTTACCTACAATGAAGGCAGCTATTTTTCACTGATTTTTTTTTACAACAGGTACATCTCAGTGCGACTACAAGATCTACAAACCACGTTCTTTGAATTAATGCTTAACATGTTCTCTGCCATTTTGATGAATGAAGGTCCTCATTAGTGCTTGGCTGGAAACACTGGACAAAAGCTGTGCATTCCTCCCCCAATCTGCTCCAGCATTCATTCCATGAATCTTTTCGTCCTGCTCTGTCTTTCATTAACTTCAACAATCTCTTCACAATCTTGGGTTTTTTTTTAACCAGTCCCTTTGGTCATCTCCTTTATCTTTATTCTGGCTTTCTGCTTCAAGTTAATATCTCCTACCCACACATGTTACTACGTTAAAGATGCTGCATTGTCTGGGCTAATATTATCTGGAACTGTAAGCTTCATGTACATTTTGGTATCAGCGCCTGTGCAAATGTATTTATAAAATGGCCAAAGTGTATGGTCGCCCTAGTAGATAGGCCAGTGTTTAAACTGAATGATTAGTTGAGAGGCAGAGTTTGTTTTTCTGGCATTTCCAGTACATATGGATGTAAACTGGATATGTTTCCAGTGGGATATAGTTTGGTGGGAAAAATATGAGTGGAGTGTGCAGGGTGTGAACACCATAAGATATAGAGCAGAATTAGGCCATTTGGCTCATCGGGTCTGCTCTGCCATTCAACCATGGCTGATAAGTTTCTCAACCTCATTCTCCTGCCTTTTCCCTGTAATCTTTGACCCCCTTACCAATCAAGGACCTATCTATCTCTGTCTTAAGTACATTCAATGACCTGGCCTCCACAGCCTTTTGAGGCAATGAATTCCATACATTCACCACTCTCTGGCTGAAGAAATTCCTTCTCATCTCAGTTCTAAAGGGTCGCCCCTTTACGCTGAGGCTGTGCCCTTGGATCCAAGTCTCTCCTACTAATGGAAACATTTTCCCCATGTCCACTCTATCCAGGCCTTTCAGTATTCTGTATGTTTCAATGAGATCCCCCCACTCCCCCTCATCCTTCTAAACTCTATAGACCTACAGTCCTCAAATGCTCCTTACATATCAAGCTTTTCATTCCCAGGATCATTCCTATGAATCTCCTCTGGATCCTCTCCAAAGCCAGCACATCTTTTCCTTAGATGCAGGGCCCAAAATTGATCGCAACACTCCAAATGTGGTCTGACCAGAGCCTTACAAAGCAGTATGTCCCTCGAAATGAATGCTAAAATTGCATTTGTCTTCCTGACTACTAACTCAACCTGTGTTGTGGGGGAAGGAGGCAGTGTATAAATATGTGGATCTGGTAAGAGTGCAATAATGTCTTTATGTTGGGAGATTTTAATTTTCATCTGCACTAGGAGACACAGAACAGCTCAACTATTGAAGGCAATAATATTCCCGTATCTTGGTCAGCTTTATGGAGCAATATGCTTTAGAATTGACAAGGGAGCAGCACAAACTGAATTTTATGTTGAGTAACTAGCTGAAGGGATTATCTCACAAATAGTGATTATAAAATGACAGAATTTGGATTGGAAAATTGCAAATATCACTCCATTTTTTGAGTAGGAAAGGAGGAAGGAACTAGGAGGTAGGTTTTGCCAGTAATGGGGAAGTTCCACTGCTGGCCAGCAACAGCCAATTCAGAGGTTGCATCAGGGATTGCTGTTCGGTTAAAGTTTGTAGCAGCTCCTAGTAACTGCTGACCCAATCACATAGTTGGCAGCTTAAGCCTCAGTACTGGTTCTACCACTGGCCATTGGACAGGGCACCTCATTCATGCCATGCACTTGAAGAGAGATTGACTCGGTTGGAGGCACCAAATCCAGGCAGACAGGACCTGACCATTAGGAGATGTGAGTCGCTGAGAGCAGGTAGTGCTGTTGCTGTGGGATGGCCATTTGCCACCGGGGTCCTGCGTAATGGAGGAATCATTCCCAGCACCGACTAGGAGGCTGCCAAGTTTCACACAGCATTGTCCCAAATGGCAGTAGGTTCTTCTGATGTGGGAAAAATGCCCTCTAGCTTCAGTTGTTTAGAATAGGTAAAATATTGACCGTAAGCAACCAGCCCACACTTGCAAGTCTCAAAACAAGTTGTCTATTGTTAGATATGATTCTGCGATTGGGCAGCACTTGCTGAATAGTCCTTTGCTAAAAGCTACACTAGCAACCAGGTTAAGATAATAAATTGAACCCATAACATTACTCATTTATACTTGCTAGAAGTGACATACATTAACACACAGTGACCTCTCCAAGCAAATAGAACATATTCAAGGCTTGCGCTGTTTTTCAATTCCCTGGCAATTTGGAAACCCTATAGTGACTTTCTCCATGGCAACATCTCAGCCAATCTGAGTTGACTAGCTCACCAATCAGCACTCCTTTCTCCTGCAGTACATGTTGTTATGATTGTTTGAAATCTGGCGTTCTTGTGTTTGTCCTGATCGTGCAAGACAAAAAGCTTTGAGCAACTTTTCAACAATATTCACAGTACAGTTTAAATTCTATCAATTAATAAATCTGGAAACAAAAGCTATTCCCAGTAATAAAATTATCGTTAATTGCTGTAAAGGTTCATCTTGTTAACTTACATGGGTTGTGGGTGTCACTGGCAAGGCCAGCAATGTTGCCCATCCCCAATTGCCCTTTGAACCTATAAAGCGTCAACCACATCGCTGTGGGTCTGGAGTCACATGTAGGCCAGACCAGGTAAGGATGAAAGATTTCCTTGTCTAAAGGGCATTATTGTGGCAGAAGGATTTTCAAACAAATTGATGGTACGTTCATGGTTATTATTACTGAGACTGCTTTCAATTCCAGGTATTTGTTTAAATTGACTTTAAATTTCCAGTAGCTGCTGTGGAAGGATTTGAAACTTTGTCCCTAGGATATAAGTTTACACTGCTGGATTACGAGCACAGTGACAATACCAATGTGCCACAATTTCCCTTCAGTTCATTTTCACTTATAGAATCCATTCAGTGCAAAAGGAGGCCATTTGCCCTATTGAGTCTGCATGGCTGCAATTCTACCCAGGCCCTATCCGCTACGTATTTACCCTTGCTCGTTCCTCTGACACCAAGGGGCAATTTAGCACAGCTAAATTTAGCATGGCAATTAACCCAACTTGCACATCTTTGGACTGTGGGAGGAAACTGGAGCACCCAGAGGAAACCCATGCAGACACAGGAAGAATGTGCAAACTTCACGTAGCCACCTGAAGCTGGAATCGAACCCGGATCCCTGGTGCTGTGAGGCAGCAATGCTGTGCCACCATGTTGCCCGACTGGGTCACTGATATCCTTTAGGGAAGGAAATCTACCAGCTTTACTTAACCTGGCCTCTGAAATGACCAAACAAGTTGTTCAACTGTATCAAACCATGATAGAAAAGTTGAAAGAGAATAAAACTGTATAAATCATTTGGCATTGACCTAGGCACTGGAAATGACAAAGGCACACCTGCCCATTTGAGCTTGCAAAATCTTTCACAGTAACCTGTGGGGTGGCCTGTGTTAAAGTTGGGAGAGCTGTCCAACAGATCAGTCAAACAACAGCCTGGCATAGTCATACTCACCGAATCATACCTTACGGCCAATGTCCCAGACTCCTCTGTTAACATCCCTCAGGTGTGGCCTGTCCCACCAGTAGGGTAGACCCACCACAGTTCGTAGTACAGTGGTGGACAGTCAGAATGGAATGATCCTGGAGGTCTGAAGTGAATAGGTTATTGGAAGGTATTCTGAGAGACAGGATCCACAGACATTTAGAAAGGCAAGGACTGATTAGGGGCAGTCAGCATGGCTTTGTGAGTGGAAAATCATGTCTCTCAAATTTGATTGAGTTCTTTGTAGGAATAACCAAGAAAATAGATGAAGGCAGTGCAGTTGATGTTGTCTACATGGATTTTAGCAAGGCCTTTGACAAAGTACCGCATAGTGGTTTGTTGCATGAGGTAAATCTCATGGGATCCAGGGTGAGGTAGTCGATTCGATACAAAATTGGCTTGGTGACAGAAGTCAGTGGGTGGTTGGAAAGCATTGCTTTTCAAACTGAAGGCCTGTGCCTAGTGGTCTGCCTCAGGTGCTGTGTCCACTATTGTTTATTATTTATATTAATGATTTGGATGAGAATTTAGGAGACATGGTTAATAAATTTGCAGATGACACCAAGATTGGTGGCAAAGTGGACAGTGAAGATGGTTTTCTAGGATTGCAGAGGGATCTTGATCAATTGGGCCAGCAGACTGACAAATGGCAGATGGAGTTTAATTTAGATAAATGTGAGGTGATGCATTTTGGTAGATTGAACCAGGGCAGGACTTACTCAGTTAATGCTGGGGAGACAGGGAGAGTTATAGAACAAAGATATCTAAGGATACAGAGTCATAGCTCTCTGAAATTGAAGTTCCAGGTAGACAGGGTGGTGAAGCAGGCATTAAGCATGCTTGGTTTCATTGGTCAGAACGTTAAATACAAGAGTTGGCGCATTTTGTTGAAGTTGTACAAGACATTGGTAAGGTCACACTTGGAATACTGTGTACAGTTCTGGTCACCCTCTTCTAGAAAGAATATTGTTAAACTAGAAAGAGTGCAGAAAATATTTTACCAGGATGCTACTGGGACTTGATAGTTTGAGTTAAAAGGAGAAGCTGGATAGATTGGGATTTTTTTCCCTGGAGCGCAGGAGGCTAGGGGGTGTTCTAATAGAGGTCTATAAAATAATATGGGGCATAGATAAGGGAGATGTTTAACATCTTTTCCCAAAGGTAGGGGAGTCTAAAATGAGAGGGCATAGTTTAAGGTGAGAGGGGACATATACAGAAGGGTCCAGAGGGACAATATTTTCACACAGAGGTGATGAGTGTCTGGAACAAGCTGCTAGAGGTCATAGTAGTAGAGGCGGGTACAATTTTGTCTTTTAAAAAGCATTTAGACAGTTACACGGGTAAGATTGAAATAGAGGGATATGGGCAAATGTGGGCAACTGGAACTGGCTTAATGATAAAAACTGGGTGGCATGGACAAGTTGGGCAGAAGGACTTGTTTCCACACTGTAATCCTAGATGTCTCCTCAAATTGATTTTGGATACCATGAATTCTCCTGGCATCAAGTCAAACAGGGACAAGGAAATACCCTGTTGATTACCCCTACATCTTTCCTGAAATGATGATTCGGGTATGAGTGGAGACTTTATATGTCCGCCACCATGAGTGCCTTTGTAATACCACTACTAACAGAGCTGGGAGGCCATATCAGCCAAACTGGGTCTATGAAAGGTAATGTGGGAACCAACACAAGGGAAACATTACTTCACCATGTTTTTTTTAATTCATTCGTGGTGTGTGGGTGTGACCAGCTGGGCCAACTTTTATTACCCATCCCTGAGGGCATTAAGAGTCAACCACATTGCTGTGGATCTGGAGTCACATATAGGCCACACCAGGTAAGGATGGCAGATTACCTTCCCCAAAGGATGTTAGTGAACCAGACAGGTTTTCACAACAATCATTTCATGTTCATTATTAAACTTTTAATTCCAGATTTTCATTGAATTCAAGTTTTACCATCTGGTGGGATTTGAACCCGGGTAGATTCACTTATCCATAGCTGTCCTTTTCCAACAGACATTCTCAACAATGAAGTATAAAATAACAACATAAGAACATAAGAAATTGGAGCAGGAGTAGGCCATATAGCCCTTCGAGCCTGCCCCGCCATTCAATAAGATCATGGCTGATCTGTCGTGGCTCAGTTCCACATTCCCGCCCTCTCCCCATAACCCTTAATATAAGAACATAAGAAATAGGAGCAGGAGTAGGCCATATAGCCCTTTGAGCCGAAATAAGGATGGGAAAGATATTTTTTCTAACAGCCAAAATGGCAAGTCTACAGAAAGCTTTTCCAGGATTTGCTGACCAGGCTTTGGTTCACCTGGAATTGAAATTCCTCCCGGATTATCGACTTAGTTATCTTCAATCAATATTCATAATAATTGTTGCATGGGCCATAAAATGTTCATAATTACTCCACAGAGCAGGGATTCATGTTTTGTCCTCGGTGTAGAAATATTTATTGTGTGTACATCATGTGTTGTCTATTATGAATATTTGTTGTGTTGTGTGTTAAAAATTCACTGGTTTTCATATGTTGCATTCTATTCTAGGTGGTCAGCTTGGCCAGACATCTGATCTATTTCGGTTTCTACAGCTTCAGTGAGCTTCTGCGACTGACCAGGACACTCCTTGGTATTATTGATTGTAATCAAGATGTCAACATTATGGATACCATGGAGCATGATGAAGGGGGTGGTGAGTATTTTTGTGCAAGAGATCTGTGCTCTGGATTTTGTTTTTGGTAAGAGTGGGGCCAACTTTTGATGTGATTCTTTTTTTGATGTGGGTAGGAGGAGCAACTCTGATAATACCTGCTCATTGAAAATAGTCTGAACAGGTTGGACCATTGGGCTTCAGTGCCAAAGTAGTGAATTGTCCAAACATTTGGAGCAACTTGTTAATCAGTTTGCTGGGAGGCTTAGAGGGTTGGGAGAATACTTTGGGCAGGATTTTCCAGTTCCGCCCAAAGCAGAATCATCTGGTCTGGTTGCGGGGGAAGGAGGAGGAGGCGAATCAGAAGTATCTGTGGTGGGGGCAGGGGGGAGTGCCGATTGTTGTCTGGTGGGGAGGGAGGAAGTGGCGGATCAGATGTTAATCTTGGGGGGAATGGGGTTGGTGGGGGAGGGGGGAGGTTTAGTGACTGAAACCAGACAATTCTCTGGGGGATGAGTGAGGCCAGACCATTCTCTGGGTGTTGGGGTGTTGGGGGAGTGAGGCTAGATTGTTGTCTGGAGGAGGGACAAGGGGGGCGGGTAAGATGGATCTCTGGTGGGGGGGGGGGTCAGATGGATCTCTGGAGGGTGCAGGGGGGTCTGCTGCCACTCTGTGGGCGAATGGTGGGAGGCAGGGGTGGTGATCAGTCTGCGTAGAGGAGGGGGATAAGGGGGACAGTGATATGTCGGGGTAGTGGGGGGGTTGGATAAGGAGGTCAGCGATGTCTATGGGTAGTTGTGGGGGGAGTGGATTAGAGGGACAGTGATGTGTGTGGCTAGTGTGGGGGGTGTAGATAAGAGGGACAGCGATGTGTGTGGGTAGTGGGGTGGGTGGATAAGACGGATGGTGAGCCCGGGGTCAAAAAGCTTTCTTAGCTTTCTGTGGCCTAGGAACAATCTGACATGGGCGCGCTTTTTCAAATTTTTTTTTCTAACTGCGCATATGCGATTCAGAGCTCCGATCGTTCCAGGCGAGCTGAGCCCTGCTAACAGCGTGATTCAGACCCGCGATTTTTTTTTCAGGCTAAGTATGTACAGGGTGCTTGAAAGCAGATTTCTAAGTCGGAGCTGCATTACGCCCAGATTCAGCACTTAAAATGAAAATGGTAAAATCGGGTCCAACGTGTCCAACCCAGGACAATACAATAGTGGACCTATTCAGGAGCCTGCTTTCCACAGGGCTCAGTATATGAGATTCACTTGGTGAGTTAATTACTAATCCCAGGGAGCTTGTATTCAATAAGTCCTACAGTGAGGTCAATCGGTGATTCCCCGTGCAAGTCCTTCCTGGGGGTTATCGTAGGAACAAAGGCAAGGAAATCAGAATAATGGCAAGTAAGCGCGACTTCTTGTTGCTGACATTTCTTTGAATGGCTGTTGAGTCAACAATGGTTTTAAAAAATGTTTAGAGTCCTTCCCATGTTTATTTTACGCTTGTGCACATTTTATGTGTCCGATGATTTTTGCCCCTTCCTCCAATCATTTGCTGCATCAAATTATCTTGTGGGTGACACATGAGGAAAAAAAATTACAGAATTAAGTTGACAGTCGATGGGATTTTCTGGTAATTTCCACTGGCAGGATTCCTGCCACTCACCACCACCACCACCATCCCCCCATCACCCCCCCCCCCCCAACCCCCACCCCCCCTTCCCCCACACCCCCTTCCCCCACCCCGGATTCCCTGGAGATGGAGAGTGCAAGCAACAAGAAACCAGCTGGCAGTGGCAGGGCAGAATAGTCTTCCTGTCAGCCACCGTTGGTTCACTTTTGCCAGTGCAATACATGCTGCGGAGAGGGTGGAAAATCCCACCCATCATCTAAATAAAAAAAACTGGCCTGTACATTGAAGGATTGCCTGGCCAAATTAGTTTGTTCTTGAGGTATTTCCTTACATTGAGGCCAAAATGAGTGGGTGAAACTCACTCGAAATGGGCGGGTGAAACTAGGACTAGGGGGCATGGACTCAAAATAAGGGAAGCAGATTTAGGACTAAGTTGAGGAGGTATTCCTTCACTCAAAGGGTTGTGAATCTGTGGAATTCTCTGCCCAGTGAAGCAGTTGAGGCTACCTCATTGAATGTTTTTAAGGCAAGGATAGATACATTTTTGAACAATAAAGAACATAAGAACGTAAGAAATAGGAGCAGAGGTAGGCCATCTAGCCTCTCGAGCCTGCCCCGCCATTCAGTAAGATCGTGGCTGATCTGAAAGTGGAATTAAGGGTTATGGTGAGTGAGTGGTAAGTGGAGCTGAGTGCACAAAAAGATCAGCCATGACCTTGTTGAATGGCGGAGCAGGCTTGAGGGGCCAGTTAGCTTCCTCCTGCTCCTAGTTCTTATGTTTATTGTATGATTCTGGCCCTACTAATCCCAAAACTCCCGTCTTTCCTATATTTTAGTGAAAAGTATGAGGAAGTCAATCCATGGAGTTGGACAGATAGTATCCACTATGGTTCTAAGCAGAAAACAGTCTGTTTTTAATCCTGCTCCACGTCCCAGCGTAAGCATGGAGCCCCAGACAAAGCCAAAAGATATTCCTGACAGTAAAAACATCACCGTTATGGATACAAAGCTGAAAATCCTGGAGATTTTACAGGTATGAAATGTCATTGGATCTACAGTTATTTATTTATTTTTCATGCTCCTGATTTTAATGTGTTCTCTGCAGCATAGATCAGAGTTACATAGAAACTAGAAGCAGGACTAGGCCATTGGGCCCTTCGAGCCTGCTCCACCATTCATTATGATCATGGTTGATCGTCAAATTCGATATCCTGATCCCCTTCCCATATTCCTTGATCCCTCGAGGCCCAAGAGCTATATCTAATTTCTTCTTGAAATCAGACAACATTTTGGCCTCAGCTACATTCTGTGGTACTGAATTCCACACATTTACCAACCTCTTAATCTGTATTTGTAGTATGCTCTAATTAATTTTAATGCTATGTACTTAGATTCTGTTCCCTTTTCCTGGCTTGGTCCCTGATCATAACCTAATCGACTCTCAAATACCAGTCTATATCCACTTTTCCATTTGAAGAATGGAGTGGACTACAGTTTTGCAATTCTCCCAACATTGACTGTCGCCATAACCACAAAAAGCTGAACGTGAAGGAAGCTTCACTAACCTGTCTAAATACAGAACTACGAATATGCTTTTAGAACAAAGCTGGAATCAGTCCTCTTGTTCACAATGCTGTTCTACCCAGCGCTGTCGATTGGCAATCGATACAGAAATTAAAACAATGCCCAATGTTACCCTCCTGAAATGGAAGCAGAGTTTAAAACAAAAGTGCATCGAAGTATAACATTTCTGTGGAGATTCTCTGTGGAGCTGTCCCCTCACAGGATCATCAGCGTGAAGCGAATCGCTTCATGATGTGGGGGGGATACATGACCTAGGCCGTTGAGTTGTAAAGCATAATTGGAATGAGGATAAGGTGCATTTGTAAAGACGAGTCAGTGCTTTGATCTCGAAGCAGCCATCTCTTTGATGGGTTCTTTCTTTGGAACAAATTGGAATTTGATTAGTGAGTGTAAACACGTCAAAGATGCGCAGATTTCAATTGAACACTTTAAAAATCTTTTTTTACTCAAGGCCCAAATAGAAAGGGGCACTTTTGTCTTTCTGATAATGCATTTGAGTTCTCTGTGAGCTGTATGGAAATGGTTCAAAACAATAAAGGGATCAACTGTTGCCGCATAAGATATTGTGCTATCCTGCATGATATCGTGTTGTCTAGGCATTACAGTAACTTCCAAGTCATATTTGAGCCATTGACTCAACAACATTGAGCTGGTGTTGAGGGGTAATTTATGCAGCATTCAATTGGTGATTTCAGATTTCCCCTAGAAGAAACAAATTCTAAAGTGATGAAGCAGGAAAATGCCCCATCGCAGTCTCTTCTCCCCACATCTCCAAGCAGTAAAAATAAACTTCACTGGATTGATTTAAGCTCTTTACTTTTCAGTTCATCCTCAACGTCAGGTTAGACTTCAGAATTTCATACCTGCTGTCAGTCTTCAAAAAGGAATTTGTTGACAGCAACCCGATACCAGAGAGCACGGCTGAGGGCGCCATCGCTACATTTATGGAGTCGACAGGTATCAAATAATGGCTATCTCTCAGGAGTGTTTGACAAGAAATGCGTGTGGAAACAACTTATCTGCACAGCATGATTGAAATCTAAGTTCTCTGTAAGGTGTTCAGCTGTTTCCAGACACTCCGATCCCTGCTGAGACTTCCCTGTGTGTATTGTGCTCCTTCAATTCTATGGAAAAAAATGACTTCCTGTAAAAAGAAATTGCAGCAGGCTTGTTACTGATTTGTCAGGCAAGATTTCTGATCACTGCCCACTCAGTGATATTAGAAACAACTTGAAGATTTCCTCTGAGAAGTACGGGCATCGCTGGCAAAGCCAGCATTTGATGCCCATCGCTAATTGCCTTTGAGAAGGTGGACTGCAGTCTATTTGGGAGGGATGACAATCAAGCATTTCTACCATTATATAAAAGCAAAATACCACGGATGCTGGAATCTGAAACAAAAACAGAAAATGCTGGAAAATCTCAGCACATCAGAGAGAGAGAATAGAGCTGACACTTAGAGTCTGGATGACCCTTCCTCAGAGCTCATTTCATCAGCCCAGCCCAGCTCTGACGAGGGTCATCCAGACTCGAAACATTGGTTCTATTTTCTCTCAGCAGAATCTGTCACTGATTACCCTGCCCAGTACTGACTATCTGATTGTTTGGTTGAGAAATTGAATCAGCTTGGATGAAGAGCGCCACATCTCTTGATAGTGCAGAAAAGCGGTAATATAGGGAGTTGGCACCTGGGTTAGGTGAGGCTTTTTTGAGGAACGGTAAATCGGATGCTGGGATTGGAGACAGGAGGAATGGTGGGGAATATAATTAACTGACATTAATATTACTGTAATGGAGAGGGAATGGCCTCGTTGTAATGCATTTCTGTGCTGTATACATTTATGACTAGCTTTTAGAGTAGTATGCTGGAAGTCCAGATTAATTAATGCTTGGGGGATATGGGTTCAAATCCCACTGTGGCAGCTGGTGGAATTTAAATTCAATGAATAAATCTGAAATTAAAAGTTAGTCTCTTAATCAGGGTGACCATAAAACCTTTGACAATTGTTGTAAGAACCCATCTGGTTCCCTGATGTCTTTTAAGGAAGGAAATCTACTGTTCAAAGTTGGCTTACATAATATGACCCCAGACTCAGGGCAACATGGTTGATTTTTAACCGTCCTCTGAAGTGGCCCCACAGCTCACTCAGTTGAAAGGTGATTAGACATGGGCAACAAATGCTAGCTTTGCCAGTGATGACCACATCTCTTGAAATAATTATCATTGTTATAAGTTGCTTATTATTACTGGCGTGCAGCTTTGGCTTTAATGTGTATAATTGTGCTGTTTTATAATTATATATTACTATTGAAGAGTTGCAATTTTACCTCTATTTGTTATTGCTGCACATAGCTCTTTCATAATTGCTTCAACTATTATTATTGCTGCATATAAATAAAGTCCAGGACCAATTTGCCCAATATCCGGACAGGACGGGGCCTGGCCTCTCTGGATATTGGGCAAGAATAAAAAAGCCAGAAGATGGAGAGCAAAAGAAGTCAATGGCTGTAAGATAATGAGGCCAGTGAATACAGGCAGTTCATGCTTGAGACCAATAGGTCATAAGGCAAGATCTTTGGCTCAGAGACACACAGGTCAGGTTGAGGCCATGAGACGGTGTGACCATTGCTCAAGTAAATAAAATCAGGACTTCTTCCAACGGGCAAAACTCCTGCACATTGAAAATATCAGGGCTGACATAGGTTGCATGACAATAGAAGCATGTCACTTCACACACATTTTGAAGGCCCATGATGTGGTAGCTCTTATAAACTATCTTTTTTCAACATTTGGCCAACTTCGCTATATCCGCATATTATCTGTTACAAAGTGATTCAGTGTGGCTGTCATTATCCCTGATTCTACTGGGACTCTGAGAGCAACTAGCTGGCTATGGATCACAAAAGTATGTATCAGAGGTTCAACTTGGATGTGTTGTGCAGTTTGTGAAAAAGGGAATGAGATTCTGGTGCCAAACTCATGGGTGAAGGCTTATTCTTGTATTTATGTTTAATTTTAATCTTAGGGTTATGTAGCGCAGTGAGAGCCATGGGTGTAAATTTTTTCGGCGAAATGAATACTGCTTAATCAATGTTCCCTCTGACTTCATTGTTGTGCAGGTACATTTAAGATTGCTGTGTAGCCACACACGCTTGTACATCTTAGAGGGTTGATGTGGATGATGTTATCGGCTTGTGCTGCCAAATAACCTATTGGGCTTTAACCTGGTGTTGTGAGACTTCTTGCCATCTTAGAGGGAACATTGGTTGCCTATTTATTCCACAAGTGTAGTACATTCCAAATTGCTGTGTACATTTGTGCAGCTTATTACAAGTCTTGGATGGGAGACTATTGTAAAAACACAACCCAGATGATGCTCATGGATCCCTTGTTCCAAGGCTCCGGTATCTGATATCTAAGTCAGAGCGCATTTCTGGTTGAGATTTGTTGAAGGTACAGTGTGTATGATTTTGAGATCAAAGGGATTTTACAGTCATATTATATTTTCGATTATATGAACACACTCATAAAAATTCAATAATCAGAATGGATGGGCCAGAATAAGTGAGGGAGTGGGGAAGTTCCTCATGGTGAACTGTCGCCATGGTTTTCCCTCTGACACTGTTCACAGCTGAAGAATATTCTTAAGGAAATTTGACAGGCAGAGAATGATGCAGACACCCTGAAGTTAAACTGTCTCTTAGAACTCCAAAACAAATAGTGCTTTGGACCTTCCCACTATTACTGCCCCCAACCCAGAGCCAGCAATCACTGAATTGAGTTGAATTTCAACATAAAGTTAAAGTTTACTTATTATTTGTTTTAAAGTTTATTTATTAGTCACAAGCAAGGCTTACATTAACACTGCAATGAAGTTACTGTGAAATTGCTCTAGTCGTCACACTCCAGTGCCTGCTCAATGCACCTAACCAGCATGTCTTTCAGGAAGGAAAGACGTGCTGGGAGGAAACTGGAGGCACCTGGAGGAAACCCATGCAGACACAGGGAGAACGTGCATACTCCATACAGACAGTGAGCCAAGCCAGAAATCGAACCCAGGTCCCTGCCGCTATGAGGCAGCAATGCTGACCCCAGTAACCCACACACTACCCCACTCTCACCCACATGACCATTTGGAACACACTTAAAACATTACATCTTGTTCAACCAAGTGTAACTGGCTTTTTAATGGTGATGTTATCAGTAAAATTTGATGGGCAGGACAGACCCTGAAAAATAATTTTATAATTATGGAATGCTGTTGCATGGTTAGCAATTTTTTAAATTATTCATTGAAAAATTATTTTTTAAGAATTGTTTTTTCAGAATACTTCAGCTTCTAACTTTACCCAACCTGTGTAACCCTGCCTTTAATTTGATCACTGTTAACATTATTTTGGTGCTTTTGGTTTCCCATTTGGGGGCCTGTGAAGAATGCTTGAATGTGAGTGACTGTTTGACAGCTGATACTGTTGCTTCCAAACTGGGAATGTGTGGTAAAGAATACCACAATCAGTTACAGTAGCACAGCGAAAGAGGTGAAATTCTCAGCAGACAGATCACTAAATTGCTCCATGGTCAGTGGTGAGCACCCCTTGCAGACTGTAAAATTTGACCCCAAAATTGGTGTTTTTACCTCCTGGCAGTGTTTCTATTCAGTTATATTTGGCACAGTGATTAGCACTGCTGCCTCACAGCTCCAGGGTCCAGGCCCTATTCCCGGCTTGGGTCACTATCTGTGCGGAGTCTCCCTGTATCTGCGTGGGTTTCCTCTGGGTGCTCCGGTTTCCTCCTGTAGTTCAAAAGACGTGCTGGTTAGATGCATTGGCCATGCTGAATTCTCCTTCAGCATACCCGAACAGGTGCCGGAGTGTGGCCACTGCGGGATTTTCACAGTAACTTCATTGCGGTGTAAACATAAGCCTACTTGTACTAATAAGTAAACTTTAAATCATATAACTGTCAGAAATCAGAGTGGCATTGATTTAAGCTAAATCTCTGCATCTGCAACTCTAGTTAATTTGAATCTTACCATGTACAGTTTGGCAGTTAAGGGGAAGGTTTAACTCAAATGGTTGGGCATGTTACTTAAACTGCATGTTTATCTGTCTTAGTCACAACAGTAAACTTGGATCGTATTGGCGAGCAAGCAGAACTTATGTTCGTGATTGGGTAAGTGGCCTGATAATCAATTTGGTGAAATTTTAGAAATAATAGCATCAATCCGAGTTGTAAATGTGAAAGTAGAATTGAAAGTCCATGGAGAGGCACCATTTACGTCTTGTAACATTACTCCAGAGATTGGAATCTTCTGCTCTCATTGGTTGTGAGCTTGGAGACAGGAGGGTATGTAATTAGGTGGAGTGGTGACAAATTGACTTGTTGCCTTTACCTGAGTTAAGTTCTGGGTGGTAAGGCCATGGTCAACCTTCCCATCCTGATGTCAATTGAGGCCCTTAAGTAGCTAATTAATGACCACTTAAAGACCGCATCCAGCTACCGCTGGTATTAACCCAATCCTGTCACCATGTGTGCACAGCAGCCACAACTGTGTGAACAGTCTGACCATTTCTGGGATGTGGGGAGGGGGAGGGGGGTGGGGGATTGTCCCTCGATCAGAAGTACCCAGTGCTTGATTGAGGAGCTCATCATTGGGCGGGGAGAGGTGGGCGAAATCCCCTGAGCCACCCTATGCCCTTTCTATTCACTTGAGTGCCAGTCCTTCCCGAAGTAGCCTCCCCAATGGCCCAGCTGAGCACAAGAGCTGTCAGCCTCTGATTGGCCATCAGTCCTTGGTAGACATTACCTTTATCCCGGCGGTCTTAATTCCAAGGGAAGGCTCACCGCAGACCTCACCACTGTTGCAGTTCAACAGGCCTCCTGAAAAGACCTCCTGCTGTCCAGGCAGCAAGTGAAAGCAGCAAGATTCTGCTCAGTGATACCAATTATAGACAATACTCCTTGGTCCTCAGCAGTTTCTTATTAATTAGAGTTCCCAATCGCACTTTCCAATTGACATTAAAAATCTGCCCCAATAAAACTTTATGCATCGCTGTCCTTCCACGTGACGTGAAGAACATGTTTTGTACCACATCAATAGATCCATCGGGAAGTCTTTTTAATGTGCTGATGCTGCCAGTTTCCAAGAACGAGCCCTTGTATAGCCACCTACAAGCTGAATGTAAAGCTGCTCATTCATTCCCCCAGTTTGATATTTGGCTTGTGACCAGCTAGGCAAGAGCAGCACACTGGGAACTCAGTGGCACTTGTGTCGGTCTTGTTGTGGGAAATTACCACTTTGGAGTCAGACTGGCGGTGCAACAATACAATTTTATTTAACAAAGCTTTGTGGAGAAAAGGCACTGGCACTCCACAGTACTGGGCAGCTACCTTCTTTCATTGATACAATAGGAGCGGTCCATCTTTATACCTTTTACACAATAGACAGACTGGACATCATTAACACATCATTGTAATCAAGTAGGTGAACGATTGCCAATGCATCGTTATAGACAGATACAGACATGATCATTTCAATATCACATTGTTCCATGAATGGATACGTTTCCTCTTTATCAATGACTTAGTCTTGGTCTAGTTGTACAGTAATTGGTTTTTCTGCATTTACATATTCCCGTTCCCATTCGTGGCTGATCTCTCTATCAGACCCCATTGTCCCAGGACTGTCTTTGTCTTTAAGGTGCCTGGTTTCCTGCAGTTTTTGTTCCCTGTATGTTTAATTTTAAATAACTGTCTGTCCTGTATGTTTAAATTTCAAGTAGCTGTCTGCATTGAAAGTCAGTGCCTGCTTAATGTTGTTTAACCCTTCATGTGCCGGGCAGCTATTTTGTGCCAGGTATCCATCTTTATGATTTTTCTCCACCACAGTCTCACACTGCATAAACACTCTACCGATTCACTCAGATGAGTCGTCCTGGTATAGGACTCAAGACAATGGCCGCATGCGGCATTTCAACTCCAATACTTACACTGCAATATTATGCCAAGAATCATAGAATCCCTACAGTGCAGAAAGAGGCCATTCGGCCCACCAAGCCTGCACCAACAACAATCCCACCCAGGCCTTATCCCCGTAACCCTACATATTTGCCCAGCGAACCCCCCTGACAATAAGTGGTAATTTAGCATGGTTTATAAACCTAACCCGCACATCTTTGGACTGAGAGGAAACTCACGCAGACACAGGGAGAACATGCAAACTCGACGCAGACATTCACTCGAGGCAGGAATCGAACCTGGGTCCCTGGTGCTGTGAGACAGCAATGCTAACCACTATACCACTTAGCATGCTGTGCCAAAATCCTTGAAATTTTACTGTTTGTTTCGTGTACTGGGAAGAAGACTTGCATCGTAAGTGTGAGGACTTCATCCTCTACAACGGATACAGAGAATGGAGGCATCATTGCTTTGCACAACCACTTCCAAATATTGTTACAAACACAGCTGTATCAAGGCTGCCAACCCTCTCTGAGAAAACTTACAGTCCACGAGATTGCAAGAGCTTAGTATCCGACATCAAAGCTGCCCGACCTGAAGTGCATTTGAATAGTAATCAGAGTCCTGCTTAGTGGTCTCACAGAGTGCACATAATTCTAAATTGTAAGCTCTTTCAGCTTTCATTCTCAATGATGTCTTATGACAATATCATTGGGCCTTGATCTTCATTTTGTTCTGAATCCATTTGTGCTGTGGAGTCGGCCCTTTGCTTTGTTTTAGCTCTACCAGGGTTACACTTAAAAATGAAAGCTCAAGCCAGCTGTATAGCTGTGACAGGGTGCAAGATTGAGATTCTAAACACATTGACACAGCCATGCTAAGGACAACTAGTTACCCCTTGGGTAAGCATTCAATGTCACTCTTACAATTGCCAGCATGTCACTGAATTTAATACATGATCCCTCCATGATCTCTCCAACAGATCTGACCCTTATTGTATTCAATCTCAGTCTTTGGACTCTGCCTGTTTTTTCAGAGCCTTGTATTAATTTTGATTTTGAGACCTAAGCCGCCACTCAACCAAGCTTGTAAGTGCCTCCGATAATGACACATGACATTTTTGGATGTGGTAGTTCATCTCTTAGTGATGGGATAGTAGCAAATGTTGTAAACCAGCTGATTGTTTTCGTGCTTCTGATCCTGTCTAGTTCATGTTCTTCATTTCCCTTTATTCAGCAAAAACAGCAGTCCGCTGGAGGTGGATGATGAGGGGGGCACGATGTTTCTGCGTGTGCTCATTCACCTGACAATGCACGATTATCCACCACTTATTTCTGGATCTCTGCAGCTTCTATTCAAACATTTCAGCCAAAGACAGGAATTGCTCGCAACATTTAAACAGGTGAGAAAACGATTGTCCGAAACGTTGAGGGCCAAATCACAAACATATAACCTACACAGGCTGAGGGCGACAGGCAAGTACTCAGCAAGTCTGTCAGCATCTGTGGAGTGAGAAACCGAGGTAACATTTCAGATTGATTATCTATCACCTGATTTTGCTTTTGTATTGGGGCTACAGGCAATTTTAAGATTTGAGAAGAGGTGATGGCCTAGTGTTATTATTGCTAGACTACTAATCCAGGAATTCAGCTGATATTCCAGGGACCTGGGTTCAATTCCCGGCTTGGGTCACTGTGTGGAGTTTGCACATTCTCCTCATGTCTGTGTGGGCTTCCTCTGGGTGCTCCGGTTTCCTCCCACAGTCCAAAGATGTGCAGGTTAGGTGGATTGGCCATGTTAAAATTGCCCCTTAATGTCCTGAGATGCGTAGGTTAGAGGGGTTAGCGGGTAAAATAGTTAGGGATATGGGGGTAGAGCCTGGGTGGGATTGTGGTCAGTGCGGACTCGATGGGCCAAATGGCCTCTTTCTGCACTGTAGCGTTTCTATGATTTTATGAAATCCCGCCAAGGCAAATGGTGGAATTTGAATTCAATAAACAAAATATCTGGAATTAATAATCTACTGATAATCATGAAACCATTGTCGATTTTGGAAAAACCATCTGATTCACTAATGTCCTTTTGGGAAGGAAATCTGCTATCCTTATCTAGTCTGGTCTATATATGACTCCAGAGTCATAACAATGTGACTGACTCTCAACAGCCCTCTGAACAAGGACTGCTAGGGATGGCCCATAAATGCTGGCCAGACAGCGACACCCATATCCCACGAATACATAAAAAAAAATTAGGACATAGTTTCTTCAAAATGACCAAGTGGTCAATCATCAAGACGTATAAAGCTAAAAAGATCTGTTTTTGTTTAAGCAAAGGAAAATCAGAGGGATGCACAGTATCTCCCATGGATGTGAAGGCTCAGCCAGTTTCAACAACTGGGCCTCATTCCATGAATCCTGCAACCCCAGTGGGCATAGGAAATTCAGGTGGCAGGAGGGCAGAGCCAGGGAATTGTAGGATCAGTTCCTGGCAGCTGGGTAAGGCTAATCACGCCTGTGATCTCCCTCCTGTTCAGTGTGGCCTGACAGGGAGGCAGTCATTGCTGGCATGCCCTTCAACCAGGAACTGCAAATGGAGCTCCAGTCAGTACATTGGAGCCCAATCTGCAGACTTGAACACAACCCAGCTGAGGGGAGTTGGAATCAGGGCCAAAGTGTGGAAAACACATAGAAGGATGAAGGAAAATATTTTGAAATAATTTGAAAGAATTGGAGAGTGGGAAACAGCTGAAGTGGAAATATTTCTGTGATGAACAGCTGGGCGATCAGATAACCCTTTATTAAAAAGACACGTGGAAATGTTTAAGTTCATTTTTTTTAAATCCATCCATACATCAGTGGCTAAATCTGTCCATCATCTTTCATAAGGAAGGTTAAATATTAGATCATTCAAATTAGGATCCGAATCCTTTGTTTTTACATTCCATACATTGTACCACAACCAAGGCTGTTTATCTGTCAACATCGAATCAAATGCTTGTACAGTCCTGCGCTGAAGAATGTTAGTTTTCCAAAATTTGTTAACTGGAACAAATCCACTTAATTTGAACACTGACGTTGTATTAAAGAAAATTGGAAAGATATAGGCATATGTTTCGTAAAGTGACTGCAGTTTATTGATGAAGTTCAAGGGTGGAGAATGCCCTATGAAATATAAGCCTAGTTTTCCAGCTGGCCTTATTTTAACATCAGTATATTTTGTGTCCTTTTAAAACTAAATTTTTACTCAAGGTTATTCCAGCTCTAATATTTTCTAACCCTGCCATATTTGTGTTCCAATTTCCCATTCGGTAGCACAGTGGTTAGCACTGCTGCCTCACCGTGCCAGGGTCCCAGTTTCAATTCCTGGGTTGGGTCACTATCTGCATGTTCTCCTCATTTTTTTTTTCCAAAAATATACTTTATTCATAAAAATCTCAAATAAACCATTGCAAATCTACATGTTTTTGAATTGCAAACAGTGCAGAATTAAAACTTTTTACAGTTCTCTACAAATTACGGTCATAACATTTCAAAACTTAAAACTATATACATGCCTCAAAAATTACGTTCTCCTCATATTTGCGTGGGGGTTCCTCCAATTTATCTGCTTTCCTCCCACAGAAAGATGCGCTGGTTAGGTGAATTGGCCATGCTAAATACTCTTTTAGTGTACCTGAACAGGCACTGGAGTGTGGTGACTAGGGGATTTTCAAAGTAACTTCATTGCAGTGTTATTGCAGGCCTCCTTGTGACACTAATAAATAAACCTTATCTGTGTGAGTGTCTGCCTTCGTCTTTAGATCTACGCATGCAGTTGACAATGCGTCCAGTTTAAGAAAGGAAAATCTGATTTGATAATTGCAAGTAGCTGCTAGATAGTTTGAACCCTCCTTCCACTTTGGAAACAGGAAATTATCACAGATATTGCTTTTAAACTTAACTTATTCCAAGAATTCAAGTTATTTATTTCAACCATTATGAGCATGCAATGTGACTAATACAATGCGATTATATATTTACTGTAGAATTTCTTTAAGCTAACTTGCCAAGCAGGCACTATAATAGGCGTAGAATTGTTTATTTGTTTTCTTACAATGTTTCCAATCAGTTAATCTGAACAAATCCAGCTATTTAAAAATCCTTTCACCACTTAGTTTGTTTGATTTTTTAAAAGAATTGCTGCCATGCGTTTTAACTAAACAAATCATGTTGCCTATGTTTATCAAAAGGATTTTTGTTGCCTCCCTCCAATTTTACAGTTTGAAAACAAATCTCATACACAGCGATCTGAATTGTAATCCATTATTGACATGCTTGTATACAGTGACTGGCTTTAAAGAGATTGTCGCTAATGAATCTGGACAAATGTAGATATTTTGGCATAACAAACATGGTGTTGCATGGCTTCATTGGAAAAGTAGTTTCTATAGACCAATATCACAATTCTGCTGTTACTGATTTTCTCCCTTCCCCAACTCCACCAGCCCCCAGCCCCCTGCTCACCCCCCCCCCCCCCCCAACTAAAAGAGCCTTTTTTTATTCATGCTTTTATTTTGTGGAATTGAAAGCAATATTGTTATTTTTCTTCCTTGTTAGGTCCAGCTTCTTATAACACCCCAAGATGTTGATAACTACAAAGTGATTAAATCTGACTTGGATCGCCTGCGTACAATGGTGGAAAAGTCCGAGCTCTGGGTGGACAAGAAGAGCAGAAGAGGGACTGAAGGAAAAACAGCAAAATTGGAGGTAACTACTCCTTGTGCCACCTGTACGTCCATACCTGTACTCACTGACCGCTATTGGCTGGTCCCAATTTTAAATTCTCAGTCTTGTTTCCAGACTGCTTCACAGCATCAGCTGTCCCCACCTCTATGACGCCCTCCAGCCCTACAGCCCTCCAGATCTCTGCATGTTTCCACATTAGGCTTATTACACATCCTGCTTTTCATTGCAAAACCATGGTAGCTGAGGCTTTAAACCCTACAGCTTCCTTTTTAAACCTCTCCACCTCTCACTGTTAAGGTGCTCCTTAAAAACCTGTCTTTTTGACGATACTTTTGGCCATGTCTCGAAGAGACTAGGGGTGAGATTTTCAAGCTCCCGCGTGGTGTGTTTTCCAGTCCTGCTGATACCGACAGTATTTTGCGTGGCTTGCCAGCCTTGTCACAGTGGATCGTCTTCAGTGGGACTGGAAGATGCTGCCAGTGAGAAGGGCTGGAAAATCCTACCCCAGGTGCCAAATTTTGTTTCATAATGCTCCTGTGAAGGACCTTGGCGGGTGTAGGGGGTTACTGTGATGGAAATGTGATATAAATGCAAGTTGTTGTTACAGCATGGCTTGGTAATATCCATCCCGAGATTTAGCCAGCTTAAAAAAAAATCTTCAAATAACAACTTTCAGATCTCATTATTGATTAACAAGTCCAAAGATATGTAGTCTGGGAGGATTGGCCATGCTAAGTTGCCCTTTGGTATCCAAAGATGTATAGGTTAGATGGATTAATCATGGTAAGTATGTTGGGTTATGGGGGATAGCTAGGGGGATGAGCCTGGATAAGATGCTCTTTCAGAGAGTCAGTGCAGACTCGATGGGCCAAACTGCCTGCTAACCTATAGTTCTATAGTAAGTATTGTTCAGTTTTATTTAACTTTCTGGTCACATTGGCAATGTAGTAATTAAAGAAATTAACTATGAGTTCAATTTCCTATAGCTGTGCCATAGCTGCTTAATGACTTGGTATAAAACATATTTGTGCAATATTTTAAAGCAGCCATTGCATAGTTTGTTTCAAGGAAATTAATGATACAATTTTATACCAATGTGTCAGTTAACTTGTACATTGTTTTGTGATAAGTTATTTTGGTGTCACAATATCAGTATCCAGGCATTGATGAGACATGAAAAGTGCCATTTAACTTTGCTGATTAAACTTCAGCAGAATGCAATTTTATGATAACTAATTGTTCTAATCTCTCCAAAATCAAGCATATTGTCGTTTTTATGGGGAGAGTCAAAATTTACGTTTATGTCTAAATCAGTCATCTTATAAAATGTGAACAATAGATTGCAGCACTGTCTGTTTAATTATAACTCGAAATATTGGGGGCGATTCTCCCAGAAGGGCTGAATTGGTGGGGAAACTGTTAGAAATCACAACTATTTTCTCAGTGCAGATTCAGACCTGAATCTCCCCACTCTGTGCAATGCAAAGGTCACAACTGGGAATCTCATGAAAAACTTGGGGGATGGGACCTATGTGCACCCAGGAGCCTATAGCTCCAGAACTCTGCACATGCGCAGTGGTCCTGATCTGTCAGCCTCCCATTTGCTGGCCAGGTCGATCGCAGCCCCCAGGACAATTCCCGAGCCAGCCCTGACTCTTCTGCTCCAGAGTACCCTGATGTCCAGCCCAGCCCCCCAGCACCCAGTAGTGGCGATCCCCCACCCCCCTCACCCTGGCAGACTACCCCCCCCCCCCACTTCCCCCGGGGCTGACCACCCCCAGAATCAGACACCTCCCCCACCCGGCAAACCATGCACCTCGGACATACTCTCTCCCTCTGTCAGGAAAAATATACAAAAGTCTGAGGTTACGTACCAACCATCCCAAGGACAGCTTCTTCCCTGCTGCCATCAAACTTTTGAATGTACCTCCCTTGCACTAAGTTGGTCTTTCTCTACACCCTAGCTATGAATGTAACACTACATTCTGCATTCTCTCTTTTCCTACTCTATGAATGGTATGCTTTATCTGTATAGTGCACAAAAAGCAATAATTTTCACTTTATGCCAACATTTGCATCAATAATCAATCAAATCAAATCAAATTATTGAAGCCTGTTCCAAGAGTCCTGTAGCTCATAGATTGCAGTGTTTGGGAGGGATGTGAAAGAGGGTTAATTTTAATCCCCAAAACAGATGGGTTTGGACCAGGCAGGATATGAGAATGCAAATAATCAGAAACTTGAACCCACTCTCCCAATTCTGGTTTAACAAAGGTGGACTGAGGAGCAGGGGACCAAACTGTTTTCAGAAGATAAGTAAAACCTTTTAAGGAGAGTGCATGCCTTTATTGTGGCAATTTTTTGACATTCAACCCATATCAGCCAGGTTTTCCAGTCCTCTGAAAACCCCACAGATAAAAGGACGTGAGAAGGATTGGATTGATCAGATCTTTTCCAGCACTGCTTGTGGGCCAGGAGAGGCAGAATGGTTTCTTCCATTTACAACACTGACATCTATGCAGCAAAATTGTCCAGTTATGTTCTGTCCACAAGAAGCAGGACAACTCCAACCTGACCAATTACCTACCCGTCAGTCTTTCTCAATCAGCAGAGGCTGGTTAAGCTGGAGTTGTTTTCCTCAGAGGAGAGAAGGGTGCGGGGAGAGGGGTGGGGATGCGGGGGAGGTGTGTGTGGTGTGGGGGGAGGTTCTGATGTACAAAATTAAGGGAGATAGGAATAAACTTTTCCACTAAGCAGAGGCGTCAATAATCAGGAGACATAGATTTGAGGTAAGGGTAGGAGATTTAGGGGGGATTTGAGGAAAAGCTATTTCACCCAGTGGGTGGTGGTAATCTGGAATTCACTGCCAGAAAGGGTAGTAGAGGCAGGAACCCTCACAACATTTAAGAATCATATAGATGAGCGCTCAAATATCAGAACATACAAGGCTATGGACTAAGTGCTGGAAAATGGGATTAGAATAGATAGGTGCATGATGGCTTGCACAAATACAATGAGCTAAAAAGCCTCTTCCTGTGCTGTAAAAACTCCAAGGGCGGAATTTTGCCGCCTCGCTCACCATGGGAATCATAATGGGTGGGGGGGCCAGACCATGCAAAGTTCTGTTGACCTCACATGGGATTTGTTTGGTTTTGGGATGAGCAGATGGAGTGGGCCACAAAATCCTGTCCTATGATTTGATGATCAGCAAAGTAGTGGAAGGCATTGTTGACAATGCTACAAGTGGCACTGACTGAGCCTGCTCACTGATGTTTAGTTTAGATTCTGCTGGGGCCAATCAGCCTCTAACCACATTATAGCCTTGATCCAAAAATGGCCAAAAGAACTGAACTGGAGAGGTGATGAGAGAGTGGCCACCGCTGACATCAAGGCAGCATTTGACTGAGAGCAGCATCACGGAGCCCTAGTTAAAGTGAGGGGAAACACTCCCCATTGGTTAGAGTCATACCTAGTGCAAAGAAAGATATGGTTGTTGGCCCAGAACATCTCTGGAGGACATTGCCCTGGGTCCAAGCATCTCCAATTGCTTCATCAATGACCTACTTTCCATTTTAAGGTTTAACATGGAAAGACTTGCTGATGATGTTCAGCAACCTTTGCAATTCCTCAGTTACTAAAGTAGTCCATACCCATGTGCAGTAAGACTTGGGCAAAATTCAGGCAAGTAACGTTGACACTACACAAGTTCCAGGCAAAGATAGTCTTCAACGAGAGGGAAACTAACCATCTCCCTTTGATATTCAATGACATTGGCATCACTTCCTCCCCCATGATCAACACACTGGGAGTTGCCATTGATCAGAAGGTGAACTGGACCAGCTAGACAAACACTATGGCTACAAGAGCAAGCCAGAGGCAGTGAATTCTGCAGACATTAACTCATCCCTTGATTCCACAAAGCCTGTTGACCGTCTAGAAGGCACAGGTTAGGACTGTGATGGGATACTTTCCACTTGCCTTGATCTGTGCAGCTCCAATAACACTCAAGGGGCTCAATACAATCCAGGACAAAGCAAATTGCTTGATTGGTACCCATCACCACCTTCAATTTTCACCCCCATTACCACTGACACACAGTGGTAGTATTTGCCACCCAGAAGGTGCACTGAAGGAACTCACTAAGGTTCCTTCAATTGCACCTTCCAAATCCACAGCCTTTGCCACCTTGAAACACAAGGGCAGCAGATGCATATGAACACAATCACTTGTAAGTCCCCATCCAAACCATACACCATTCTGACTTGGAAATATTTTGCCGTTTGTTCATTGTTGTTGGGTTAAAATCCTGGAATTCCTTCCTGACAGCCCTGGGAGTGTGCCTACACCACCTGGATTGCAGTGGTTCAAGAAGGTGGCTGACCACCACCTCCTTGAGGGCAATTAGAGATGGGTAAGAAATGTTATTTTAGCCAACAACACCCACAACCCGTAAAAGAATAAAATATATCTCTACCTGCATGTCCTCTGCCTCTCATGGCTTGCTCCCATTTCCTACTTTTGGATCTCTGAGCCACCCCCACTGTCTCTTCCTGAATATCTCGCAACTTAAATCATCCTGCTCTTCTCAACCAAGCTGACTGGGGATTCGTTTTATTAAAGAGAGCACACAGCTCATAAAAATAGGATTCAACATAGTGAGGACACTGAGACTTTCTGGTTTCTTGATCATAACTCTTCCTTCTGTTCTTCCAAAACCACATCCCAATGAATATCACATCAATGTGTCTCTCTGGGCAAATCCTACTGTTATGATCTGACAGATGGCAACGAATTCCAAAGAGAAGCTTGGCAAGCTATTACCACACTTTTTATATTTTTACCCAGGAGGATAATATGTATTGATGTCAGAAGGTGCAAATTCCAGTAACACTTTTAGCAATTTAAATATCAAGCGAAAACATTTATTAATAAATGGTTATCCACTTTGGTAGCAAAAATAAGAAGACAGATTTATTGAATGAGTGTAAATTGAGAGAGGTGGGTACTTGGTGAGAACTTGGTGTCCTCGTGCAGGTACAGCAGACAGTAAAGAAAGCAAATAGTTTTACTAGGGTTCCGTGGTGCCGCTCTCAGTCAAATGCTGCCTCTTAGCAAGAGGCTTTGAATACAGGAATAGAGATGTTTTGCTGTGATTGTATAGGCCGTTGGTGAGACCTGGAGTATTGTGTGCAGTTTTGGCCTCCTTATGTGAGGCAGAATGTTCTTGCTATAGAGGGAGTACAGCGAAGAGTTGTTAGACTGATTCCTGGGATGGCAGGACTTCCATATGAGGAGAGACTAAGTCAGTTAGGATTATATTCATTGGAGTTTAGAAGAGTGAGGGAACATCTCATGGAAACTAACAAAATTCCAACAGATAGGGTATATTCAAAAAGAATGTTCTCGATGGTAGGGGAGTCCAGAACTCGGGACCATAGTTTGAGGGTAAGGGTTTAAATTTTTTAGGACTGAGATGAGAAGAAATTTCTTCACCCAGGGAGTGGTGAATCTGTGGAATTCGTGACCACAGAAAATAGTTGAGGCCTAATTTAGATATAGCTCTTCAGGCTAAAGAAATCAAGGGATATGAGGGAAGAAGGGATCAGGATATTGAATTTGATCATCAGCCACGATCATAATGAATGGTGGAGCATGCTTGAAGGGCTTAATCCTGCTTCTAGTTTCAATGTATCTTTCTGTTTAATATACGTGAATGAGAAAATTTGGGCATATTCTCATCATATAGAACACTTGCACCTAAATCATGTGAACTTTTTAAACCACATTGTTTGTTTATACTGAGGCTGTGTGCGCATTTGGTGAAAATGCAGAGAAAGCAGAAGTCAGGGATTCAATATTAATCAAACTAGCAGTTTTCTTTAACAATGCCTCCTGCTGAGGTTAAAAAAACTATAAGATCTTAAAGGAAAATATTTCGTTAACTGTTAATAACTGTAATTGCAATACCATTGTTGTACCAACAAGTGGTGGTGTTGTACCGTTCTTGATAATTCAGAAGTTCTACAGTAGAACAACGCTGCTAACTTTCCCGAGAGCAATCAACAGGAAACTCACAATTTTCTAAGAGCACTGAATGCCCTCATGTTTCAGTGAGTAAATGTACAACCGCAATTTACACTTTAATAACACCCATATGGACAATAATATTGGGTGAGGGCATGTGAAATCAAACAGCTGGCTAGACCAACTTAACCTCAAGTTTTAATAGAAAAAGGGTGGAATTTTCCAGCTGCGCTGGCCTCAAAATCTCAAACAATGATGAGACAGAGTGCAGGAATAAGATAGAGAATCTGGCGAACTGATGCGGCAACAATAATCTCTCCCTCAATGTCAACAAAAAGAAGGAGATTGTCATCGACTTCAGGAAGCGTAAAGGAGAACATGCCCCTGTCTATTTCAATGGGGATGAAGTATAAAGTGTTGAAAGCTTCAAATTTTTAGGTGTCCAGATCATCAACAACCTGTCCTGGTCCCTCCATGCCAACATTATATTTAGGAAAGCCTACCATGCCTCTACTTTCTCAGAAAATTAAGGAAATTTGGCATGTCCGCTATGACTTTCACCAACTTTTACAGATGCACCATAGAAAGCATTCTTTCTGGTTGTATCAGAGCTTTGTATGGCTCATGCTCTGCCCAAGAGTGCAAGGAATTACAAAGGTCATAAATGTAGCCCAGTTCATCATGCAAACCAGCCTCCCATCCATTGATTCTGTTTACACCTCCCGCTGCCTCAGCAAAGCAACCAGTATAATTAAGGACCCAACGCACCCCCCGACATTCTCTCTTCCAACATTTTCGGTCAGGAAAATGATACAAAAATCTGAGGTCAGGTACCAACCGACTCAAGAACAGTTTCTTCCGTGCTGCCATCAGACTTTTGAATGGACGTACCTTGCATTAAGTTGACCTTTCTCTAGTTATAACTGTAACGCTACATTCTGTACTCTCTCGTTTCTTCTCCATGAATGGTATGGTTTCTCTATATAAAGTGCAAGAAACAATACTTTTCACGGTATGCTAATTCAAGTGACAATAATACATCACATCAAATTGAGACCAGAAAATCCCATCCGAGGTCTGCACCCCCCACCCACTATATTCCTGCGGTGGGCAGAATGGAAAAATTCTATCCAAAAGATCCCAGAATGGGCTTCCATGGGTACCTGCAGACAGCAGATTTTAGGACATGACCCACATGATTTTTTGATCCATGCAGGTTAGTATGGCTCCATAGTGGAAATGCAGTCTTGGAAAATGATCCTAACCTGGTGCAGATTTATGAATGACTCGTCTTGATGTGTCAGCACAACGCAATTTCATTCATTTGCAAAATGAAAGCCACAAGTGTGACTTGGATGTAGGCCTATGTCTGGGGGACGTGTGGGTGTAATGATAATGTCACTGGACTCGTAATCTAGTACCCAGGCCCATACTCTGGGAACAAATCTGAAGCAGAAAAGACTGAGGGGGCGACCTAATTGAGGTGTTCAAGATTATGAGGGGCATGGACAGAATGGATAGGAAGCAGCTGTTCCCCTAGGTTGAAGGGTCTGTTACGAAGGGACACGAGTTATAAGTGAAGGGTGGGAAGTTTAGGAGGTGTTTGAGGAAAAACATTTTTACTCAGAGGGTGATGACAGTGTGGAATGCGCTGCCTGGGAGGGTGGTGAAGGCGGGATGCCTCACATCCTTTAAAAAGTACCTGGATGAGCACTTGGCGCGCCATAACATTCAGGGCCATGGGCCAAGTGCTGGCAACTGAGATTAAATGGACAGATCAATACTTTCCATGCATCAGTGCAGACTCGATGAGTGAAAGGCCTCTATTGCACTGTAGTATTCTGTGATTCAAATAAATAAATCTGGAATTGAATGTGCATAGTTGCAGTAATGGTGAATATGAAACTATCATTGATTGCTGTTATGATTGTGGTTCACTAATGTCCTTCAGGGAAAGGACATGGATGAAAGGGATGTGGAGGGATATGATCCAGGTGCGGGTCAGTGGGACTAGGCAGAAAAATGGTTCGGCACAGCCAAGAAGGGCCAAAAGGCCTGTTTCTGTGCTGTAGTCTTCTATGGTTCTATGGAAATCTGCCATGTTTACCTGGTCAGGCTTATATGTGACTCCAGACCCGCAGCGATGTCAGTGACTCTTAATTGCCCTGTGAAGTGGCCTAGCAAAGCATTCGGTTCAGGGGCAATCAGGGATAGGCAACAAATGGTGGCCTTGCTGGCGACACCCAGAACCCATGAAAGAATAAAGCAAAGCAAATAAACACTGTGGTCGCAGCAGTCAGATTTCTCTAGCTGACTCCACCATATTATTGTTTATGTTTCAGGAGCCTGCTGATGATGCAGCTTTGGACAAGACATTAGGAGGGAAAAGTAGTGGGAATTACCAGGATGTAAAAGAGGTGAGTCATTTTGTTTTGGCAGGAATGGGAACGATTAGTAGAATCTGCATGTCTCCTCCAGTACCTCACTCCCAGGCAGTACAGTTTGCCTGGCATTCCTGAAACTGTTCCCAGATCCCTCATTGTGCTTCTTCCAAGCATCACTTGGAGGAGGTGCAAAGAGATGACCAGCTGTTTGTGTTTTTCCCTACTCATCCGGCAATATGGCTGAGGTGTAAGGGGACAGGGCAAGGGGCCTTCATTCTCACTGTATCCTGGGGCATTACATATTCTAATAGACAACTGAGGGATGGTATTGCTGAGTTCATTGAAACAACTTGCCAACTTGGCTTCTCATCAGAGGAAAAGAAGCAACAAAAGTGCCGATGTGAAGAAGCTGGGGCAATTAAAGGAATGAGCAATAAAAAAAATCTGTATTAAAACGACTTGTTTGTCAGTTGCATCCACTGTGTAGCTGTGAACACATTGAAACAATTTTATTAATTCGTGCTTCATGCTGAGAGTACAAATTTATATCACTCCTGTTATAATCTAAGGATTGGAAAGCCCATAAGGTAGGGGATTGTCAAGTATAAGTGGTGTCAGTTCTGTGTGATCTTAAATGTACTGCAAATCTTTTCAGATATTAGAACGGCTGAATAAAATGTGTGGTGTTGGAGAACAAGTTAGAAAGAAACAACAGAGACTGCTGAAAAACATGGGAGCTCACAAAGTGATGTTGGATCTGCTGCAGGTGCCTTATGACAAGGTGAGAACATTATCATATCCAGTCTTGGTTTTACACATTCTGACAATGACTTAACAAGAAAAATTAACAAAGACTGACAACCACATTAACTATTAGGCATTGAGGGGCAACCTTCCACTAGAGATTTTTTTTGCTGTTATTTTCTTTTACTTAATTTTGTATTGATATTTTGCTTCTAAATTTTCTCAATATAAGCCTCTCCTCGCTGTACCAGGCACACTTCCTGGTGAGTGAGTTCCCTGCTCTGAGGCTATTTCCAGTGCTTAATTGAGTCAGCGAGTAGATGTGTGGGAGGAAGATCTTGGGTAGAAACTTGTGAGGGGACAGGAATTTCCACCATTAAGTGGAGAGCCAGCGAGGGCCACCCCCATCCCCCAAGGTCAGAGGTGAGTACTGGTGGAATAGGGGTTGAGGGGAAGGATTGGGGGAGCCTTGTTGGCAACAAGGCCAGAATGGTGGCTCTCAGTAGCTCAGTAACCAGTGCCTTCAGTAAATTATATCATTTGCTGACTGCATTCACGATATAACTATCTGCATCTATTCTGTAAACACTGTTTAAATGTCATGTTTTGTTGCAGAACGATGTAAAAATGTCCGGGATTTTGAAGTACACTCACCAATTTCTTCAGAAATTCTGTGCAGGGAGTCCTGAGAACCAGACTCTGCTTTACAAACACCTGAACCTGTTCTTGACTCCTGGGGTAAGTAATGGTGATTTAGAGTACGTGCGCAGTTCTGGTTGCCACATTACCAGAAAGACGTAAAAGCCTTGGAGAGAATGCAAAGAAGTTTCACCAAGGTATTACCTAGTCTCAAGGATGTTGACTATAAGAAGAGGGATTGTTTTCACTGGAAAGATGGAGGCTGAGGAGAGACCTGATAGATTAAATTATGACAGGCATGGACAGGGTGGATAGTCAGAGACTTTTTTCCAGGGTGAAAGTGTCAATTACAAGGGGCCAGAGGAGGAAAGTTTAAGGGAGACATGCAGGGTAGGTTTTCACGCAGAGATTGGTGGGTGCTTGGAATGAATTGATAGTGGAGGTGATGGAATTCGGCACATTAGCAACATTTCAGAGGCATCTGGATGGGTACATGAATAGGAAGGTAATAGAGAGATACAAATCGAGTAAAGACAGAAGGTTGTTTTTTAATTTACTTGGGCATCATAATTGGCATGGACTTGGAGGGCCAAAGGGCCTGTTTCCGTGCTGTACTTGTCTTTGTTTTTTGTTCTTTCTTAGACGTAGATTAGTCAATGAGCTTAGGCTGGCATTCTTTTAATCAATCAAAGCTGACATCCAAAGTTTTGATTAAATAAGCATTGATACCAATTTAAATCTTCATTATCAGCTTGTTGTCATTAAAAGTGCAGTCTGAGAAGTGGACTCAAGTGACTCCTTATCAACCCTTGTTGGCAGAAATAGGTTGGCCCAGATTTTCCCACAATGATGAGATTAGCAACGTACACCTTAAATAGACATTTCTAACCCTCTCCAAATGTTGATGGTTTTCTAATTAGGTTAGAGCCACAGCAAATACAAAACCATTCAGCTACACATTGATGATCTGGAGATGTATAGTGAGAGCACATTCACTATCTGAAGAAGTAGGAATGTTTCAATGGACAGAAGCATACCTTCTTAAATAAACGTTAATCCACAGTCCACATGAAATACTGATGCCCTATTAATACTGGGCAAAGGCTTTTGCAGTTACCTGGGCCAAAAACCTCGGTCCTTGTTCGCGCTGGGATTCTCAACAGGTAGTACCTGTGGAGAAAGAGAATTAATTTTTCAGATCAATGGCCTTTCATTCATTAATAGAAATAGCTTCTTTCTATTTACCCTGCAGTTCACCTTAACATCTTGCAAACTTTAATCAAATCACTACTCAACCTTTTAACTTCTAGAGACTAGAACCCTTGTTTCATTAATCTCGCCTCATAGTTTAACACTTGGGGATTTGATTTGATTTCACTTGACTTATTATTATCACTTTTTGGGATACTGTGAAAAGTAATGCTTCTTACGTAATCTTCTGTCAAAATGTACCATTCATAGAGTACGTAGGAGAGAAGGAAAGGAGAGGGTGCAGAATATGGTGTTGCAGTTACAGATAGGATGAAGAGAAAGATCACCTAAATTTATGATAGGATTATTCAAAAGTCTGATGGCAGCAGGGAAGAAGCTGTTTTTGAGTTGATTGGCATGTGTTCTCAGACTTTTGTATCTTCTTCCCGATGGAAGAAGGTAGAAGTGAGTATGTTCGGGGTGCATGGGGTCCTTCATTATGCTGGCTGCTTTTCCAAGGCAGTGGTAAGTATAGACAGGGTGAATGGATGGGAGGCTAGTTTGAGTGATAGACTGGACCATTTTCACAACCCAAATTTCCTTCGTCTCCTGAGAAAGTAGAGGTGTTGGTTGCCTTTCTTAACAATAGCCCTGGTGTGGAGGGACCAGGGCATACCCAGAAACTTGAAGCTCTCGACCATTTCCACTCCATCCCCATTGGTATCATTCTTGTAAATTCACATTGCACTCACTCCAACATCAACATATTCTTCTTGATGCCATAAAATACTCACAATGTATTTGTAACACGAGCTTTTTATAGACTTCTAAACCCTTGCATTCTTGTCCTCTATGTATGATATATAAATTTATAAAGGTCAGCATTCCATTATCTATTGATTCTAATTTGTACATGTTCATGCCATTTTATTGATCCATGTACATGGACCCCTAAGTTTCTTTGGACCTCCGCTGCTTCCAGCTTTTCCCCATTTAGAAAATATTTATCCTTCCTGTTTGATCCAATTTAAATGCCTATCTTAAAATCCTTCTGTCGAGTCTTACCCATTGGCTTAACTATTAAATTATTTGTAATTGTTTGCTTCCATCTATGCTACTTAGAATGCTGCTTATCTATGTCAGGTATGTAGCTCCCTATCCTGCAATCCAAGTCATTAATGAATATCAGCCTGTAGGCTATACTGGTATTGTGGGCAAGACTGTCAGTATGTGCAGTTAAATGCAGAAATCCAAAAGTTGTTGCCAGTGATTCTAGATGGAGAGGCTCTCTGTAATGGCAAAAATCTCAGAAATGGATGAATTTTCTAAGTATGAACTTAGCACACTGTTAAAAGCCCAATTCTATCTCTTAACAATGTGTAACATTTACAAGAATACTTACAGAGGGGATTAAGTGAGTAAAAGGCAAATCATTATCAGTTCTGCTTTTTGGCAGCCTCTGCATTCATTCCCGAGTCACCCGCACCCATCCCTATATCAGCCTTCCCCACCCGGGGGGAGGTCTTTGCTGTTGGTGGACGTTTTTAAAGGCCGGTTTGCCAAGCCAGGAATTCTCCTGACTCTGCACATTTGAACTGAGGAGGAAACTTCTGGCCTACGTTTCCAGCTTCCAAACTTGGCATTTCCCATCTTCATGGGGATGGGACTGGAGTGGGACCAGGCTTCATGCATATGCCAATAATGGAGGCAGCTGCCCAGTTAAGTCATCAGCGGCCTGCACTGATTTCCAACTTTTGAAACTGAACCATTTAAATTCCAGCGTGCGCAGATCAGATCAGGTAGAATCAGGTTTGGGCTTAGTGAATTCTTTGGATAGTCAATGTATCCCTTTGGTTTGGTGAAGTACTTCTTTGGATAGGATACTGGGATACCTGTGGAAGATGTTAAGACACTCTTTGGGAAAGGTAAGGCATCCTTTGGGATTGTTAGAAATAATCATGATTCTGCACTTTTTACACACCAACTCATTGGAACTGTCAAGCTGTCAAGGAACTGTCAAGGTGTCGAGGAGCTTTCCAGCTGTCAAGGAGCAGTCCAATGATCCAGGAAATGTCAATGCTGTCATAGCTGTCCAGCAAGTGCTCAGAGATATTAGATGAGCTGGCATGGAGGGGATAAGGGAAAAGAAGTTAGAGTATGGCAGGTGGGGGGAAAGGATTGGCATGAGTTGACATTGTGTTGGAATAGGGGATATGAGGGACCATCGGAAGTGGGCAATGGGACATGGGTTGGCATGGCTAGGGGAAAGGTACTGAATGATGGGTAAGGGTTAAAGGGATTTATTTATATTTTTATTCATTCAAACACACTATTGGAGCACAGAGGCACAATGTGTGTCCACCCTAACTCTGCACCTGGAGGCCTCTACAATAATTCCAGAGTCACCCACCTGATTCTGATTTTGGCCCCCACATCTGTAAACCTAGCTGTGGGTGGATGTTTTTAAATGTTTTATGAAGCTGGGGAATGTCCCGATTTGCAATGATGGTGGGGATGAAAATCTGGTGCTACATCCCTCCAGAGGATACACTGCTGAAATTCACCTCCCTCCCCAAGTCTGAAATTAATAAGAAATCATTGAACTGACGATAACTTGCTTTACCCTCTCTTAATTTCCTGATACATATGCTTGTAAAAGTTACACTTTGTTAAATTTTGGGTTTTTAATAGTTAGACTGGCCCTGAAAGCATAATTTTAGGTTTGTTTAATATCAATTATTTTCCCCTTGATAGGAAATTCCAGATTTGTTTTAATTTTGTTTGTTGTGGCTTCCCATGTATATGTCCTAATTGGCAAGACAGCACAGTGGTTAGCAGCACCAGGGGCCTAGGTTCAATTCCCGACTTGGGTCAACTGGGAGTCTACATGAGCTTCTGGGTGCTCCGGTTTCCTCACAGTCTGAAAGGCGTGCTGGTTGGGTGCACAGGCCATGCTAAATACTCCCTCAGTGTACCCAAACAGGCGCTGGAGTGTGGCGACTAGAGGATTTTTGCAGTAACTTAATTGCAGTGTTAATGTAAGCCTAGTTGTGACAATACGTCTCTCAGACTGTGGGAGGAAACCGGAGCACCCGGACGAAATCCACGCAAACATGGGGAAAATGTGCAGACTCTGAAGAGACTCAGACCCAAGCCGGGAATTGAACTCAGGTCCCTGGCACTGTGAGGCAGCAGTGCTAACTACTGTGCCACCATTCCACATTCTGCAGTCTGGACACACAAACTGCTTTGCCAGATTTTAGTCTGGAATTGGGGCCAGTTAATTCAGTTGGCTAGATGGCTAGTATGTGGTTTAGAATAACACTTACAGCGTGGGCTAGATTCCCATTTCAATTGCGATAGGATTGGGACTCCCCTCCTTGCCCTGCCCCTCAGAATGAAAGGCAATGACAAATTACCGCTAAAAAAAACTGCCAAGAAAAATAGCTCAAGGTGAAGCATCAGCAGACAATAAGCCAAGGAAATATTTTCAGGCAGAGCTTACATGGATGAATTAATGCGTCTATATTTATTTATAGATCTTGGTTCTTCTAATACAAAAACACTAATCACTAAAATCACTAAGCTATAAATTAAATTCTTCCATCATTTCTGCTGGGTTGAACACTGTGTTAACTCTGATATCACTCTGTGTTTGCCTCCTCTGTGTTTGTTGTATTTGTTTTTTTTTGGCCACTGTACTTCTCCCAATAGATCGTGCTGCTGCCATCTCACGTACTAGTACAATATGCCACCCTACTTACTGTTTCAAGCTTACACAAACCACTGTAAGTGTTAACAGCAGAATGAAGTGTCACCTGCTCCCTCTGCATCAAATTCCAACACTGCCCAAATTCTAAACTTCCCACTTTGTTAACAATACATTCTGTTAACATGGCAGTTTGCGGTTACGATCTAGGTGGAGTTGCAGGGATAGGGCAGTAGAGGAGTGGGGTGACCCTGGATGAGATACTCTTTCAGAGAATTGGTGTAGACTTGATGGGCCGAATGGTCTCCTTCTGCAGTGCAGGGACCCCATGCTTCTATGATTCTAACGTGGCTTGAATATCTCCATACCACAAGAAAATTTATTTCAGCAATGGCTGCACTAGAGAATCAATTTGAATAGGACATCAATCTTACCTTCATCAGAAAATGTCAGTTCCAAACCACCAAAATAGTTGAACACAAGCCATCTTAGATCAATCTGTTGCTGAATTTCCATTCTACCCCCTCTCCCCTCCCCTTCCCAGGTATATAATTAATCACATTTCCATCCCATTTCTTTTCTATAGAAGGGTCAATGGACTCAAAACATCTACTGTGTGTCTCTCTCCATGGATGCTGCCAGACCTGCTGAGTTAATCCAGCATTTTCTTATTGTATTTCACATTTCCAGCATCTGCAGTATTTTGCTTTTACTTCATTCTCCCAAGTTGTTTGTATGATTTACGATCCTTTAAAAGGCTCTCTGTGTAATGCTGAACATATGTTCCACGTACATAGTTACTTTCTTATGGGAAAATGTAGAAACTTTGACTCCTGACTTACTGGTTTTGTATTAAAAATGGTACAGAAAATTAGATCCTGTCAGGCTAAACAAAAGAATGAGTAAAAGCTGCCTGGATTCCTTTTTCACCTGAAGTAGGTGAGATATTCCCATGCTAGTCTTCATCATGAATGTAAAGCATCAAACATCTGAGCAGTGAATAAATAACACCATGGAGTACAATCTGATTTTGGCTGTCATAATTCACGGGCGGTGCCATTTTGTGAGAACTGGCTGAAATGCGGGAAAGTAGTGACTGTTATTGATTTTTACTGGAACAGAGTTATGTTTGCATCTTTCAGCAAGGGTAATGGTGGGATGGTCCCGGGAAAAGCAGAATCGCATAATTAACAGTGAATTAATTGCTCCATAATTTTCTCTTTCATCATGGACCACCCATGATGTGATAGCATAAATTGCCAGAAAAATTAGGGTCAAAGGTATTACTAATCATGGGCTCCCTTGATGGGCCTGTTACATTTGAACAGGATCTACTGTTAAAAGAAAGCACCATGCAGGCTGCAATGAACCCAGAAGGCAAAAAGAGTCACGTTTTGAATAGGATACAAATTCTTGGCATTCTGTTAATTTAAACCCAATGATTCTTTTGTTGAGTGCTTCTGCTAATCAGTACTGCATTGCACATAGATAACCTTAGAATAACATGGTATAATTTTAGTAGAACTTCATCTTTATTCATATTTAGCTATAACAACCATGTGTCAAGTCAGTGCCAGGCAGGGGGTACATTCTGAGTACAACCCTCTCTCAATTTGAAGAGGTAAATCTTGTGAAGTAGAATCTTGGTGAAACTTTTAAAGGATGTATTTATTTTCAAAGGGTGCAAATTCCAACAACAATGACTTATATAGAACTTTCAATGTAATGTAAAATCATAGAATCCTACAGTGCAGAAGGAGGTCATTCAGCCCATCGAGTCTGCACCGACTCTCTGACAGAGCATCTTACCCAGGCCCTATCCTCGTAACCCACACATTCATCCCACTAAACCCCTAATCTACACATCTTGGGACACTAAGGGGCAATCCACCTAACCTGCACATCTTTGGTCCATGTTAGGAAACCAGGGGAACCGGAGGAAACCCAGGCAGATATGAGGAGAACATGCAAACTTCACACAACCAAGACTGAAATTGAACCCAGGTCCCTGATGCTGTGAGGCAGCAATGCTATCCATAGAATCATACAGTGCAGAAGGAGGCCATTTGGCCCATCGAGTTTGCACGGGCCACAATCCCATCCAGCCCCATCCCCATAACCCCATGCATTTACCCTAGTTAGCCCCAAGGGGCAATTTAGCATAGCCAATCCGCCTAACCTGCACATCTTTGGACTGTGGGAGGAAACGGGGGAAAATCCATGGGGAGAATGTGCAAATTTCACACAGATAGTGACCCAAGCCAGGATTTGAACCCAGTCCTTGGCACCGTGAAGCAGCAGTGATAACCACTGTGCCACCGTGCTGTAAATTCCCCAAGCTGCTTCACAGGAGCATTATAAAACCAAGTATAATACTGAGCCAGATAAGATGATATTAGGTTGGAATACCAAAATCTTAGTCACAGAGGTAGCTGTTAAGGACTGGTGGAACAACTAAATTAGGAATGCTGAAAAGGCTCGAATTAGAAGAGTGCAGATATCTTGGAGACTTTGTGGGGCTGGAGGAGATAGAGAGGGGCAAAGCCTTGGAGGGATTTGTAAATGAGGATGAGATATTGCTTGCCTGTGAGCCAACATCGGTCAGCAAGCACGTGCATGATAGGGCAACAGGAATTGGTAAATTAAAGAACCTTCCTTTGCTAAAGTGTTCACTTTTTAATGAATTACCTGCAGCCTTGTAGGATCTTTGAAAGATTGTGGAAGCCTGTTAGAGTAGGTCCCAAGGTAGAGCTGAGGAGCTGCATTTTCAGCACAATGAGCTGATGCTGAAAGTAATGCCAATATTGAATCCAATAGTGAAGATTAAGTGTCGGCTCTAATGGTATTCACTCGAAATGAATACATTTGGATGCACGAGCTGAGATTTTCCAGTCCACTTGTGTATGTTTCCTGGCAGTGAAGGCAGCTTATCATTGGCTGCTGGCAGGATCCTCTGATCCCGTTGATGTTTATGCAGTTTTGTGTGGCAGAGTACCTGCCATGGGGGTTCACCTATGGTGGGACCAAAAGATTCTGCTGGTGGGAAAAACAGGAAAATATTGGCTGGAATTTTACACCCCACCTGTCTTGGGAATCTGAGCGGGCGAGGTGCGGACAATGGGAAGGTGCGTTGATCTCAGGCAGGATTTTACAGTTTCGGAATGAGCGAGGCCATTAATTCCCACCCATTCAGCGTCACAGTTGGCACGGGACACAGATGACACAGTGGTTAGCACTGTTGCCTCGCAGTGCCAGGGGCCCAGGTTCAATTCTGGCCTTGGGTGACTGTATCGCGTTTGCAAATTCTCCCCGTGTCTGCGTGGTACCCTCCGTGTGCTCCAGCTTCCTCCCACATTCCAAAATATGCAGGCTAGGTGGATTAGCCGTGGTAAATTCCCCCTGAGTGTCCAAAGATGAATAAGTTAGGGGGATTATTGGAGTAAATATGTAGGGTTCTGGGGATAGAGCTGAGTCAGATGCTGTATCGGAGAATCAGTGCAGGCCCCCTCCTGCACTGTAGCAAATCTATGACATTGACAGTAGAACCATAGAACATTACAGCACAGAAACTGGCCTTTTGGCTCTTCTTGGTTGTGCCGAACCATTTTTCTGCCTAGTCCCACTGACCTGCATCTGGAAGTAGAGAAAAGACAAGTTTTAAACTTGCATCACCTCAAATCGAGTGTCTTATCAAAACAACTGACCTTTATTTTCGATGCTGTCACAGTCTCCTTACTTCAGTGCTTCCTATTGTTGTCTACTGTTCATTGTGCTAAAAGATACGTCCATGGTACCTTTTGGATAATCTGTCCCTTTTGCCTTTGCAGCTCTTGGAGGCTGAGACCATGCAGCACATCTTCATGAACAATTACCAGCTCTGTTCAGAAATCAGTGAAACCGTATTGCAGCATTTTGTGCAGTGCTCGGCAACGCATGGCCGCCACGTGAAGTATCTGGATTTCTTACACACCATAATCAAAGCTGAGGGGAAGTACGTCAAAAAGTGCCAAGATATGGTGATGACAGAGGTAAAAGCAATGAAAGGCGCCTGGCGATGTTTGACTGTTTTTTACTGTAACTGTCAATACTTAACTGGTAAACGTTACAAAAAGGTTGCATTCATTTTGTGTACCGTTTTTTTAATCTCAATAGCTGACTGCCGCGGGTGATGATGTTGTTGTGTTCTACAATGACAAGGCCTCGTTTTCGACCATGTTGGAAATGATGAATGCTGCTCGAGATGGTGTAGAGGAGAACAGCCCACTCGCGTACCATATTTCGTTGGTGGAATTGCTCGCAGCCTGTGCTGAGGGCAAGAACGTTTATACAGAAATCAAGTGTACCTCCCTGTTGCCATTGGAGGACATTGTACGAGTGGTTACCCATGAAGACTGCATAACAGAGGTATCGTTGGCCATTACAATATGCAAAACAAATAGAGCAATTCCTGGGTTGGGATTTTCCCTGATATCGGCAAAAGCCGATATTGGATGAAAAAAGCAGAGTTGAAGCTGCCCACAGCAGTGGTGGCTTTTTCCGCTATATAGTGCAGCACTTTGGGAAAAGATGTTCAAGTCACAGATTCCATGATGTATTGTTGGCAGGGTGATGTCTGCTTGACCTGTACCACCATCAACATAGACACTCAATAGTCCGGGTGGGCATTTTTGAAGGTCACCCCAGCGCATTGTGAGAAAAACACTTAACAAAAGAACAAAGAACAACACAGCACGGGAAACAGGCCCTTCGGCCCAACGAGCCTGCGCCGCCGTCCTACTATCTCAGTGACCTATTCATGATTTTAGTCTACGCCTAACGTGCGAGGATCAGGGAGGTCCAATTTAGGGACAATTTTAGTACCCAATCAATCAGCCTAAAAGCACATCTTTGGGATGTGGGAGGAAACCGGAGCACCCGGAGGAAACCCACGCAACCACGGGGAGAACGTGCAAACTCCCACAGACACAGGCCCAAATCCATGTGTCCGCACAGCAACAGAGATAGTCTCTGAGCTGTCATGTTGCCCTCGAGATGGTCCAGTTTAAGCACACTAACGACATGAAGCAATAGGCAACTCCCGAAGCAACATCCAAGAGCAGCCCACTACAACCTGCCGCCTGCATGCCCCTTGCTGGACTTAAATGCCTGTGGAGACAAAAAAATTCATTATTAAACAGGCAAAGACTAACATTCCTGAGGCAAAACGTATTCCCAAGCCTACAATGTTCAGTAAGGCCTACTATATCCCCCTATATGTAGCCCGCTCATATGGCTGTCTAAGTGACTCTTAAACAACCCTAGCGTGCCTGCTTCCACCACCTTACTCGGCAGTGCATTCCACACCCCCACTACCCTTTGCGTGAAAAACTGCCCTCTAATATTTGTCTTATACCTAGCCCCCCTCACCCTAAGCCCGTGACCCCTCGTTCTATCCATTTCTTGTAGCGGAAAAAGCTTACCACCATTTACTCTATCTATCCCCTTCATAATCTTATAAACCTCTATTAGATCCCCCCTCAGCCGACGTCTCTCAAGGGAAAACAGCCCAAGTTCATTCAATCTTTCCTCGTAAGACAGCCCTTCCATAACAGGCAACATCCTGGTAAATCTCCTCTGCACTCTCTCCAGGATCTCTACATCCTTCCGGTAGTACGGCGACCAGAACTGGATGCAGTACTCCAAGTGAGGCCTAACCAACGTTCTATACAACTGCAACATCAGACTCCTACTCTTATATTCTATACCTCTTCCTATGAAGGCTAACATACCATACGCTTTCCTCATCACATTCTGCACCTGTACTTCATCTAGATTCACCCCTGGTCCTTATCTCAGCACTACCTGGCATCATTCTGGCACTGCCCTAGCATTAAGCTGATGCCTCCCAGGCACTGCCCTAGCTTTAAGCTGGCACCAGCCAGATATTGCCCAGTTAATACTAGTCTGATGCCTGGGCAGTGCCCTGGTGGTGTCAAGAGGCACCATAATAGTGCCCATGCATTGCCTGGGCAATACCCTGGCCTGCCCCTTTCTTTCCTGAGTGCCAAACGTACTTGGGCTCTCCTGAAGTACTGCTCACCAGGTTCATGCCTTCTGAGACTCATCATACCACATGCTACTCCGATTGGACTTGGGTGGGATTGTTGTTGGTGCAGGCTCAATGGGCTGAATGGTCTTCTTCTGCATTGTAGGGATTCTATGATTTTTCTGTGCCATGCCAGAGTGGATAGATCTTTTGATGTGGGGAAATGATCCGATGTGTGGACCTGATAATGATGTATAAATTTATTATCATGATGTTTCCGACATTCATTGTTGGGAAACGCAGCCATCCCTAATGGGGGGAGAGGACACTTGCATCAAGTTTTCGCATTGACATCAAACCTAACTTTATACTTCTCACGAACCTGCTCAGCATGAATGGAGGTGGAACACCCAGGCTTAAATGTAGAGTGTTTCTTTCAGTAGCTAGATTGGGACAGAGGAAGATACAGGGAAATCAAGGAGACAAGTATTTAAAAAAAATAGAATTTGGTAACTTAATTGAAGATGGTTGCAAATCCAGTGTCGAATCATTCTTATGAGATATTTAAAAATACAATACGTTGAAGAAACTGGATGGTAGAAATGGGATCTGGGTAAGTTATGATTGATATGCAGATTGTACGAACCCGGGGTACTCACCAAACAAAGCACACGTTAGCATTGTGCCATAAATGTGAGCAGCTAGAACAGTGCACGTACCCAAGATTTTCCTAGCCCCCAGGGTTGGGTTTTCTTGGAGCACGGTGAGCCATTGGTCACCGGCGGGATCTTCTGATCCTGCTAAAGTCACTGGGCTTTTGCATGGCTCGCCCACCCCTCCACTGGGCAACTCACTGGGGAGGGGGTTAACTTTAGTGGGACTGGAAGATCCTGGCCTGTGTTTCATTAAATCAGTTGGTTTAGTGTATATTTTCAGGGAATTGGACAATATCTGTATAATGCCCGCCGACCAACAAAATGCTTATGGATTTAACATTGCTTCATTCTTTAATTGTACATATTGACATTTCTGTGGTCTTCATAAGGTGGCCCGTCCATACCTGTGAGGGCGTGACAGAGAATTCAGTGGATCATGTCTGTTGACCTTTGGGCGGGAATTTCTAGTCTTGGGGCAAACACAGCCAGCAACTCCTGCCCAGAGTGTAAGAAAGATAAGGTTGTCCACAACAAAAGTTAATGAATGCCGTAGATCACGACGTATAAATCAATCCAATGTTTAAGATGACCCCTTTTTTTTAAGCCCCCAACATCATGTTTCTTGCATTGATTTTGCCAAATAATTCAACCCCTCCCCCTTTTCAGCCACAACACCCTTCACTCCATTAATAATCAGCCTCAATTTTTCACCCACTACTGGATGGTTTCCGGTACCTTGTAACTGAGAGCAAGGGCTCAAGCAGGTGATGTGCTGTGTTGTAAAGAGGAGTTTAGGATTCACCGACACAGGGCAGACACTGTGGCAAAGGACAAAGATGGTGACCAAGCAGGCTCATGATGGCAGTTTGTTTTATTCATAGAAACCCTTCAGTGCAGAAAGAGGCTATTTGACCCATCGAGCCTGCACCAACCACAATCCCACCCAAGCCCTAACCTCACATCCCTACATATTTACCCGCTAATCCCTCTAACCTACGCATCTCAGGACACTAAGGGGCAGTTTTAGCATGACCAATCAACCTAAGCCACACATCTTTGGACTGTGGGAGGAAACCGGAGCATCCGGAGGAAACCCACACAGACACGAGGAGAATGCACAAACTCCACCCAGACAGTGACCCAAGCCGGGAATCGAACGCAGGTCCCTGAAGCTGTGAAGCAACAGCGCTAACCACTGTCCTACTGTGCTGCCCAATGCTTGGCAAATAAGTCAACCATCCATTTTGGAGGGATTTTTCGAGGCTTCAAAGGTCAACTTACACTTCGGCATTTATGATAATTCAAAATTCTTGGGCATCACTTGTACACCAGTGTGATTTACAGACATTTGTAGAGACACCATCAACAAGAGATGAACAGCATTTTCCTGGAAGCTGCAGACTGCTGTTGCATTTTCCTCTTCAGTTGGCTGGATGCCCTGCTACAGCTCATAAAATATTTTGGGTAATATTTTCCTGTTTTTGCTAACATTAGCAAAAAAAAGTATGAGTATAAAACGGCAAGGTCATATCCAGCCCATCTGCTTTTATACAAATACAGAAAAATAAAAATCTTAAAGGGAAAGGATCGATGCAAATATTGAAAGACAAATAACAGATTAATGAATGGATACAGCTTGCTTCATCCCTGTTGCTATTTCAGCTGTCTGTGTTTGTTTGTACTGATTAGGTGAAAATAGCCTATGTTAATTTTGTGAATCACTGCTATGTGGACACAGAAGTGGAAATGAAAGAGATTTACACCAGTAACCACATCTGGAATCTTTTTGAGAACTTCACAGTGGACATGGCTCGGGTAGGTTGTGTACAAGGCAAAAAAGTGCAATAAAATCCGGAGATTGTGTACAAGGTAAAAAGTGCGATAAAAGACGAGAACATCACAAAGTAGAGATGTTGGACAGAATTTTGCTATAATTTGTCAGAGTGTCAGGCTCTGATGAAAACCGGTGTGTAGATGTACTGCCGGATTTTCAGACCAAATCTTGAGCCACTCTGACAAAAAAAAAATCAGGGGGCATGCTTTGCACCATTAGTCTGGCGGGACAAAGATAGTAAAAAGTCTGACAACACCAGGTTTTAGTCCAACCTATTTATTTGATAATATACTCACTAGCTTTCGGGGTTACCCCCTTCGTCAGGTGACAAAGATAAGCAACCTATGCCGATCCAACTGGGCTTTCTGGCTTTGATTGGCAGAAGCCGAAAGCTGCCCCAGGTTGGGCATCTATGCGCTGCCAAAGTTGCACCCGGTTCCCAGAGAGGTTACTAGGATGTGGCTGCCTTTAACAGGCTGTTGTTCAGTCATTTTTTTTTTAAGTTTCATTATTAGTGTCACAAGTGGCTTCAGTTAACACTGCAGTGAAGTTACTGTGAAAATCCCCTCGTTGCCACATTCTGATGCCTGTTTGGGTACACTGAGGGAGAATTTAGTATGGCCAATGCACCTAACCAGCATGTCTTTCAGACTGTGGGAGGAAACCAAAGCACCCGAGGAAACCCACACAGACACGGGGAGAATGTGCAAACTCCACACAGACAGTGACCCAAGTGGGAATTGAATCCGGGTCCCTGGCGCTGTGAGGCAGCAGTGCTAACCACTGTGCCATGCAATATTTTGCTCTTACAGAAACTAATATTATTTGTCCTTTCAAAAAGAAACAAATGTCAGCCAACACTTTTTTCTTGTTGATTTTTGCAACAAATTTGAATCTAAATACATATAGTCTATTCCAAAATGTTATTGAAGTTGAAGGGATCAAACATTGAAGTATATTACTGTGGCATTGGCCTATTTGAATTTGTTTATTGAATGAAAGGAGACATATTTTATGTATTGCATTCATCAATTATTTAACATTTCATTTCAAATTCTGTGAATAATAAATTAATGATTACATCTAAAATATGCCATCATTGTTGTTTAGACAAAATAAATTTGAAAATTCTTGTAACATAATTTTGACTATAAACATGATGAATAATTAGTCTTCATTATTGCCTCCGATTTTTTTTGACGAAGCAATTCAAGTATTAACGCAGACTGTCTACTTTGGTTTTAATCATACAAGGTTTGTAATAAAAGGGAGAAAAGACTTTCAGATCCTACTATGGAGAAATACGTGGTGACTGTTGTCATGGATACCATCAGTGCATTCTTCAGTTCGCCGTTCTCTGAAAACAGCACATCGCTGCAGGTAACTCACTGAGAATTCTTCCTTATTAAGCTTCAAACAAAACAATGTTTACCATTTTATTAACGGTGCCAGCATTGTTACCCAGGGTTTTCCACCCAGTCCGCAGTCACATAGGTGCATGATAACAGTGGAAGTGATGCTGGTGGAGCAATGGTTTGAATTTTGCCATTGGCTTTGCTGACAAGGATAATATATCAATAATCTCAGTAATTAACTCTTAACCCAACACAGGGCACAGAAGTAACTGGAAAATAGACTTGGTCTTCAAAACGAAAGAGCTGTTGAGCTACATGGCTGTTAGACCTCTCTCCCATATGGGTTCAAATCATTCTCCCCCCACCTCAACCAATGGTGCTCAGCAGTAAACTGCTGGAAGGAGCTTAAGAACAAGCTTAAGAACAACCGCTTGATATGCTAATTGCACCAGTACAAGCATAAAATCCCTACAGTGCAGAGGTAGGCCACTCGGCAAATTGGGTCTGCATCGACTTTCCAAAACAGCATCTTACCCAGGCCTACCTCGCACCTTATCCCCATAACCCCACACATTTACTCCACTAATCCCTCTAATCTACATATCTTTGAACACTGAAGGGTAATTTACCATGGCCAATCCACCTAACCTGCACATCTTTGGACAGTGGGAGGAAACCGGAGCACCTGGAGGAAACCCACACAGATACGGGGAGAACTTGGAAATTCCACACAGTCACCCCAGACTGAAATTGAATCCAGGTCCCTGATGCTGTGAGGCAACAGTGCTAAACACTGTGCCACTATGCTGCCTGCATGTGTGCTTTAGTGTGTGTCCGTGTATGTGTCCATGTGTATGTTATGCAGGACCAGGCACCTCACAAATCCCTCACCTCACAAAGGGAGGGACCTGTACTTGGGGATTGAAGGCGGGGAGATGTCAGAGGGATGAGATGAGATGGGAGGCTTGGGGGAGTAGTGGAATTCTTTACTGCAGAGTCATTAAGTATATTCAAGGCTGAGATAGACAGATTTTTAATCAGTAAGGCAATCAAGGGTTAAGGGAATAAGGCAGGAAACAGCGAGTTGCTGAGGCAGGTATGCTGGATACAGCAGTTAGCAGGAATAACACCTAATTCCTGGACTCAGCAATCCCCATCTTCCTTTAGCCAGTGTGTTTTACCAAGGCCTGGATGGCCAGGTTTATATTTGAAATCGTAGATCAACAGGAACGTGGTGAGGTGTTGAGGTTTAAATGTTTAACCCTTTAACCAACCAGCTGAACAACAGCCACTTCCAGGTCTCTGTCTCATGCGATGGACAGAAATCATTCATAATAAGTTCAAATCCTTTGTTTTAGCATTTCTTGATGCAACGGCCTTTTTGCAGGTTTCATGCTGACAAAGTAATTTCAGGATTTTTATACAGCAGATTTGTAAGGAAATGGAACATTTTAAATTGCTGCTTCAGAAATTATTTCCTCATTGCATGTGGGTGACATAAGAACATAAGAACTAGGAACAGGAGTAGGCCATCTGGCCCCTCGTGCCTGCCCCGTCATTCAATAAGATCATGGCTGATCTTTTTGTGGACTCAGCTCCACTTACCTGCCCGCTCACCATAACTCTCAATTCCTTTACTGTTCAAAAATCTATCTATCCTTGCCTTAAGAACATTCAAAGAGGTAGCCTCAATTGTTTCACTGGACAAGGAATTCCACAGATTCACAAACCTTTTGTGTGAAGAGGTTCCTCCTCCATTCAGTCCTAAATCTGCTTCCCCTTATTCTGAGGCTATACCCCCTAGTTCTAGTTTCACATGGCAGTGGAAACAACTTCCCTGCTTCTATCTTATCTATTTCCTTCATAATCTTACGTGTTTCTATAAGATCTCCCCGCATTCTTCTGAATTCCAATGAGTATAGCCCTGTCTACTCAGTGTCTCCTCATAAGCCAACCTTCTCAACTCCAGAATCAACCTAGTGAATCTCCTCTGTACCCCCTCCAGTGCCAATATATCCTTTCTCAAGTAAGGAGACCAAAACCTTACACAGTACTCCAGGTGTGGCCTCACCACCTTATACAGCTGCAACATAACCTCGCTGTTTTTAAACTCCATCCCTCTAGCAATGAAGGACAAAATTCCATTTGCCTTCTCAATTATCTGCTGCACCTGCAAACCAACTCCTTGAGATTCCTGAACAAGGACACCCAGGTTCCTCTGCACAGCAGTATGCTGCAATTTTTTTACCATTTAAATAATAGTCCATTTTGCTGTTATTCCTACCAAAATGGATGACCTCACATTTACCAACACTGTATCCATCTGCCAGACTCTCACCCACTCACTTAGACTATCTATATCCCTTTGCAGACATTCAGCATTCTCTGCACACTTTGCTCTGCCACCCATCTTAGTGTCAACTGTGAATTTTGACACACTACACTTGGTCCCCCAACTCCAAATCATCAATCTAAATTGTAATCAATTGCGGTCCCAACACTGATGCCTGAAGCACATCACTAGTCACTGATCATCAACCAGAAAAACACCCATTTACCTCTCTTTTTGCTTTCTGTTAGTTAACCAATTCTCTATCCATGCTAACACCGTGCACCTTTATCTTATGTAGCAGTCTTTGGTGCAGCACCTTGTCAATTGCCTTCTGGAAATCCAGATACATGACATTCACGGATTCCCCATTGCCCACTGCTCATGTAATGTTCTCAAAGAATTCCACCAAATTAGTCAATTTAATAACAAAATTAATGTATTCTGCATGTCGGCTAGATGATATTTAATCTGGTGCCTCCTGCCAGGATCCCTGTACAATAATGAACATATTAACAATTTCCACAGTTTTAATGTTAACAAGTGCACAGTAGATGGCTCCATTTGAACTTGAGTACATAATGACTTCATGTATTCCTTTCCATTACTTGTAGACCCACCAGTCTATTGCTGTGCAACTCCTGCAGTCTACATGCCGACTCCTGGATTGCTCTTGGCTACAACAAAATCAAAAGCCTTCAGTGGAAACCTGCATTAGGACATTAGCTCTGATGGGTAAGGCAATGAATTGTTATGTAAGAAATCTAAATTTAAAAAAAAGAGGCAATTCTGCCAACACTCAGCACATGAGCTGTTGTAGTGATACATCCCTTCCTGGCATGGCCATCAAAACCTGTCTTTGTAGTACCAGAAACCAATTTATTATTGAGATGATGGAAGCATTCTCTTATGTCTGTCTCTCTTCACTCCCTGAACTGAAGTGAGTCTTATTTCTTCATCTAACTAAAATATAAGGAGGTGAATCTATCTTGTATGTGAATAGAAAACAGTCAATAACGCATTGTAAAATAGGCTATCAATTTGCTATTGCCCATTTTGAATTACCACCTTAGAGACCGTAGACATTGGAGCAGAAGTAGGCCATTTGGCCCATCAAGTCTACTCCACCTTTCACTGAGATCATGACTGATCTGATCTGATTATCCTCAACTCCATTTTTCAGCCTTAACCCCTTAACCCTTGATTGCCTTACTGATTAAATATCTGTCTATCTCAGCCTTGAACATACCTAAAGACTGCAGTAAAGAATTCCACAGATTCACTACCCTCTGAGAGAAGAAATTCCTCCTCATCTCTGCCTTAAATAGGGTGACCCCATATTCTGAGATGGGGTCCTAGACTCTCCCAAAAGGGGAAACAACTTCTCGGCATCTATCCTGTGAACCCTTCTGAGAATCCTATACACCTCAATAAGATTGACTCTCATTCTTCTAAACTTCAGTGAGCACAGGCCCAACATACTAAAAGTTTCCTCATAAGACAATACCTCTATATCCGGGATCAACCTAGTTTTTCCTTCTCTGCCTTCAATGCTATTGTATCCTTCCTTAGAAAAGAGGACCAAAAACTGTTCAGAGAGGAATACACCCTTCCTTGCAACAAATGTATTCAAAATAACAGTACAAAGTTAAGAGTTTCCTTTAAGCCTATTAGATCACTGATATTTCTTACCCTCTCAGTGGTAGAGCCGAATTTATGGTAAGAATTAATTCTCCTTGGATGAACATTCCAACTCGGATCACCATTTGAATGTGGATGAAGTAAATACTGTTCAGCAGCTTCTTCTCTTCTCCCTCAACTGTAGCCCATTCCCATCTTTTAATTTTCTATAAATCTGCAGATTTAATTAGTAGGGTGAGATTATTTGTTCATGGAATTATTTATTTGGGTGCTAGGTTTGACTATTTCAAGTGTTGTAGGATGACTTCATAGAATCCATATAATGCAGAAGGGGCTATTTGGCCCATAGAGTCTGAACCAACTCTCTGACAGTGTATCTTAATCAGGCCCTATCCCCCACCCTATCCCTCTAGCCCCATGCATTTCTCATGACTAATTCACCGAACACGCACATCTTGAAATGCTAAGGAGCAATTTACCAGGGCTAGTCCACTTAACATGCATATCTTGGAATGCTAAGGGGCAATTTACCATGGCTATCCACTGGACATGCATATCTTGGAATGTTAAGGGGCAACTTTGCATGGCTAATCCACCTAATATGCACATCTTGCAACATTAAGGGACAATTTCCCATGGCTAATCCATCTAACATGCACATCATGGGACACTAAGAGGCAACATACCATGGCTAATCCATCAAACATGCACATCTTGGGAAACCAAGGGGCAATTTAGCATGGCCAATCCACCAAACATGCACATCTTGGGAAACTAAGAAGCAATTTAGCATGGCCAATCCACCTAACCCGCATATCTTTGGACTGTGGGAGGAAACTGGAGCATCTGGAGGAAACCGATGCAGACACAGGGAGAACGTGCAAACTCTGCACAGTCACTTTCCCCATCCCCTCCCCCACCTTCTCACGGTTGAACCTGGGTCCCCGGAGCTGTGAGGCGCGGTGTTAACTTACACTAGTGAATTTAATCATGACTATTTTAGATTGGCTAAGAATTGGTTCATGTATAATGAACGCACAGGACTTGTCCCATGAGACTGTGAAATCCTGCTGTCTAGCTGATCACATTGGCTTTTCCTAGCAACCCAGAAACCAGTGTAACCTTGTGGTTTTTCATTTTAGCAAAAAATCGTTCAGTGCCCCTTCCAATGGACCTAGACACTCAGGCTCGCAATTTGTTGAACAACCAGTCACTGGCGGCTCAGAGAAATGCTTCAAACTGGAAAGCAAGCACCCGAGCGTTTCCTCGCTCTGCGTGCACACAGCAGCAGTGGGACTACAAGAATATCATTGAGAAACTACAGGTTTGCTACTTCTGTTTGCATTTTTTTGTTAACAAAAAGATACTCAGTTTGATTCAATTCCAAAGAAAACGACTACTGAATTACAAATAATAAATGACTACAGAGTGCCAGGTTTAGAAATGTCTCAAGTGAGCACTTAACGAAAAGTTCGTGGCCAGAATTTTACCACCTCACCAGCTCCGATTCTGGGGCAGGTGAGGCTCGTAAAATCCTGCCCGAGGCCAATGGAGAATTCCATTCTGTGAGCCACGCCTGCCCTGGAATCAACATGAAATCCCAGCCAGTGTGCCTCCTCTCCTTCACACGTCTAGAGAATTTAGATTTTTGACACCGGTTGAATATTCTGGAATTTTCCAATCCGCAGTGATGGAAGTTGAGATCCTGGGCCTCTAGCATACACAGGGAAAATTATCCCTTTCTTCGAATTCCGATTAATGTTGATATAAGTCAGCGTAGTGCACTGACTGGATGAGAAAAACAACTGGAATGAGTCACACTTGTTGTAGTACTCTTTCAGCAGTAAAATTAGGTACTTGTCTCTTTCCTCTTAGTGTATGAATTTGTTGCTGTAGTCCAGTCCAATTAGCTTTATTGTGTTGCTTCTGTTTCAAACGTCCAGTCGGCTATAGCTATTGTTATGGGTTCTGTGATGCTGATCACTTCCACCACTGGGTCAACATCTCTCCTTTGTTCAGACATTTTTCCCCACATTCCCCAATTTATATTTCTACAATAATGTTAGCTGGCCCTATGACAATAGGGATACCTTATGTTCTGTACAGGGTAACATATCTTTTCTAAGCACCATTCTATGTGCTCCCCCAGTCTTCAGGTAAAATAACTGATTAACCAATAAAGAGTCACAGCCAGATATGAATCACCAAGCTGCTTAATTTTGCAAGTGACAGGTAAACTTTGTTACGATCCTGGTAGAGAGCATTAATGTTCGGAGAGAGATTGGGCGGCTCGGTAGCACAGTGGTTAGCACTGCTGCTTCACAGCTCAGGGACCTGGGTTTGATTCCCGGCTTGGGTCACTGTCTATGTGGAGTTTGCACATTCTCCTCGTGTCTGCATGGGTTTCCTCCGGGTGCTCCGGTTTCCTCCCACAGTCCAAAGATGTGCATTGATTGATTGGCCATGCTAAAAATTGCCCCTTAGAGCTGTGAGATGCGTAGGTTAGAGGGATTAGTGAGTAAATATGTAGGGATGTGGGGGTAGGGCCTGGGTGGGATTGTGGTTGGTGCAGGCGTGATGGGCCAAATGGCCTCCTTCTGCACTATAGGATTTCTGTGAAATTGAAACGCCTGTTGATTAACTGAAATAAATTGCACACAGTTTTAAAGAGAACAAGCTTTCCTGTGAAATTGCATTTGCATCCTGCTAATGGAATGCAGATTAAGTCCCAACCAAAATCGCACCCCCATCCCCCTACTCCCCCACCACCCAAATGTCCACACCAAATCACACTGGTCCAGAACACATCTGGAACTATGCAGAGTGGTCATATCAAACATACCTGAAGAAGGTCTAGGGCAACTTGTGGAGTTCTAGAGAGAAGATGGAGACTTTTAGCGATTGGACCCTGGAACATCACATGCAGCAGTGGTTGACTGGAACATCTACAATGTGGATCTTCTGACGTCAGGCTCCTTAAGGAGGTCCATCTTCTATCTTCAATGGTGGGTCAGCTGATGTCCAGGTGTATTTTAAAATTGACGCCTAGGTATGATGGTGGGTGTGAGCCATCCAGTCTGAACCGCCATGCCAAATGTCAGGAAACCCTTGACTGCTTAATTAATGTGGTCAGGATCATGTAGTACTGAGTGAATTCCCAGTGGTCACCGTGGTTCAAAACATTCCCTGTTCCTGCCCCCTGGGACCTAGTCCCAGAAGTGAAGATGCCACCCTTAGAATATAAACCCAGTTCCCCTTTCTACTTCCAAATTACACTTGAGATTTCTATTATAAATTCTGAGTTTTTGAAGATTCATCCACTTCTCCTTTTGGAATTCTATCAAAGTACGTCACAGGTTTCTGAAATTCCCTTCAGTTTCTCATGTTCCAGCTATTCATTGTGGTACGAGGTTTCATGGGAATTCTTACATTAATTTTTGGCTAAACTATCCTCTGGCTTTCCTTCAAAACCCCATGGTTGAGGATTTCTCAATTCAAACTTAAGCTTTGCTACATTCTTGCCTATTGATCCACTGTAGGCTGTATAGAACCAATGAACCATATCGTGACAGCAGGATGTATAAAAATGGTTTTCAAAAAGTAAAATATTTCATTCATAACTTTCTACCATGTTAAAAGAAGTAAATTTATTAGAAGACAATAAAAGTGTGAATCATCTAGACATTTAACGTTTCAAGGAAAAAAAGACAGTTCCTTGAAACCAATTTATGTTGTGTAACTAAGCATTGTGAAATCGACTGCAAAGATCAGAGGGTCTAGAACTGTCAATAAAGCAATGTCTCCCTTGGGACTCAGGTTTTCCAACTAGAGTAATGCTACCCACTAATGAAAAAAACAGCATACATCCAGCATGTATCCATGAGATGAATTTTACACGTTTATGAACAAACTTTAATTCAAAAGCAATACTTTAGCACAAGCAGTTTAGGAGGAATTCTCCCCCTGTACATGCCAGCAGGATTCTCTGGTCCAATTGGCAGAGCACCCCCCTCCTGTGGGCTTTGCAGTGTCAGGCGTGGGGTGACATCAGTGGGAAATCCCATGAGAAGCACAGGCCTGGGAGGGCAGAGAATTCTGTCCCTTAATTCACAACTGATCTATTTATGTTTTCCTGAAGTCCTTGACATTCCTCCATTTGCCAAACCCGGCAATTGTGTTGTGAATGAATTCCGAGCTTGTGTTCTTGATAAATGAGACCAAATCAGCCATATTAACATTGACTGGAATCCTTGCCTGAGGCTGGGATTATCCAGTGCCCCTGTGTGAACAGATATTTGGCTGAGCTCACAAACTCACCGTTCTGGTAGAGGGGCATGCGAGACCAGAGAATTATGGCCATTATATACTTAAAGTCAAGACATCCAAATACCTGCTTGTAAAAATTATTTGTTGATCATTGCCTAGTTACATTACAAAATATTGGTTAAAGTAAACAAGAGCTTCAATGTACAATGTGTTAAGATCCTCCAGTCAGAAATGTATATGGGTGGGATTTTCCAGTCATGCTGTCTCAGACGAGGATTTCCTGCCTTAGGTTAATGGACCTTTAAAATGGTCCATCAGATTTTCTGTTCTGCCCACGATGATCCCCATTGTGAGCGGGACTGGAAAGTTTACCGATTGCTTGTGTGTATGACAATGACACTAAAACATTTGTTTCTCTCCCAGTATTTATTTATTCTTGTTCGATTCCCTGTAGGATATCATAACAACTCTGGAAGATCGGCTCCAACCACTGGTGGAAGCCGAGCTCTCAGTTCTTATTGATGTCATGCATAAACCAGAACTTTTGTTCATGGAAGGGACGGAAGCCAGGTTGCGGTGTGAAAGTGGAGGATTCATCTCCAAGTAAGTGGACAAACCAAGGCTGAGTGCAAAATGTTACAAGAAGAATTTGTCAGCAAGGCAAGGCTAACACCGAACACAATGCCAGAGTAGAGCATTTACTCACTAATAAAATAGCATTGCTATTTGCTGCCTCCTACTCTAACTGGCTGTTAGGGGTGGCATGATGGCACAGTGGTTAGCACTGCGACCTCACAATGCCAGAGACTCGCATTCAATTCCTGCCTCAGGTGACTGTCAGTGTGGAGTTTGCACATTCTCCCCGTATCTGTGTGGGTGTCCTCCAAGGGTTCCAGTTTCCTCCCACACTCAAAGATGCGCAGGGTAGACTGAAGGGACACGAAAAATTGACCGATAAATTAGCAGGGAAGTACATGGGATGACCGGGATAGGCCTGGGTGGGATTGTTGTTGGTGCAGGCGTGATGGGCCAAATGGCCTCCTTCTGCATCATAGATTCTATGATTCCTGTCAATTCCTGTAAAGGTAAATGAAGATGTCTAACAAGGAATAAAATATAAGTGCTGTTGCAGCATTTCTGTATTGACATTTGCATTATGATTTTTGGATTGTTTGGATCTTGGTTTCAGCAAAAAATCTAGGCACTTAGCGCAACTATTCAACTCTGGACCGACCCATATCATCTTTCCCTTCCACCTGAAAAATGTACTTTTGAAGTGCAATCGCAGTTGTAATGCGAGGAAAACCAGCAACTAATGTGTACACAGCAGGATCCCACAACAACAAATAAATGAATGGCCAGTTAATTATTTATTGTTATCATAGATTCATGGGAACCTACAGTGCAGAAGGAGGCTATTTAGCCTATCAAGTCTGCACTGAGCGTAATCCCACCCAGGCCCTATCCCCATAACTCCATATATTTACCCTAGCTAGCCTCCCTGACACTAAATGGTAATTTAGCATGGCCAGTGCACCTAACCCGCACATCTTTGGACTGTGGGAGGAATGATGTGGAGATGCCAGTGTTGGACTGGGGTAAAACGCAAAGAAATCCCACAACACCAGTTTAAAGTCCAACCTGTTTGGACTTTAAACTGGTGTTGTGGGATTTCTCTGTGGGAGGAAACCAGAGCACCCAATGGAAACCCACATGGACAAGGGAATGTGCAAACTCCACAGACAGTGACCCAAGCCAGGATTTGTGTTGGTTGTGGGAGGCATGCTGGTCAGGATAATGGGAGAACTCCTTAATCTTCTTTGATGAACATTATGTGAGCTTTTCTGTCCACCTGAAAAGGTAAATACGGTCTCTGTACTTCTGACAATGCCACATTCCTTTGTTATTATACTGAAGTGCTGGATTAAGGTTTAAATTCATTCGTGAGAAAATGAAAGTATCTTGCACCCTATTGTGGAGCAAGTTCTGTGTTTCAAAAAAGATAAATCTGATGAAAATTAATGCTGATGCATGGTTCAGTGACAAGGTAACAGATTTTTGCTTTGAGTGACTGATCTCTGGGTAAAGATAATGACTGGGTTAGAGCTTGTTCTAATGATCTATCACAGTTCGGATGTCGTAAACTTGCAAAGTGAAGTGTGAAGGTTTGTGAGCATCCTCTGAGATCCAAAAGTATTTTATGACCAGTGACTCATTTTAACATGACCACATTTTTATGCAGTAAAAAGTTTTTTATTTTCAACTGGCCAAGCAGCAATACTGCTGCAAAGGTTTTATTGTCTACATCACGGGGTGTCACAGGAGTTAGCACTCTTGCCTCACAGTGTCAGGGAACTGGGTTTGACGCCAGCCTTGGGTGACTGTGTGGAGTTTGCTCATTTTCCCTGTGTCTACATAGGTTTCTTCCCAGGTGTTCTGGTTTTCTTCCACAGTCCAAAGATGTGCGGTGGATCAGGTTGATTGGCCATGCTAAATTTCCCTTTTGTGTCAGGGGGATTTGTAGAGTAAATACATAGGGTTACAGGGAAGGGGCCTGAGTGGGATTGTGGTCGGTGCAGACTCGATGGGCCGTATGGCTTCCTTCTGCACCGGAGATTCTATGATTCTATTTGGAATAATGATCTTCTGAGTGCAGCAACAATTGTTATCATATATTGGTAACCACGATATAACTGCAGTTCTGGCATCACATTAGATGATGAGATAGTCCTATGTTCCAAAAATAGAGAGGGGATTTTCCACCCCCGTTTTTGTTGGGCGGGATTGACAACAGAAGCGGAAAATCCTGAAAGAGGCCCAAATTGTGGTTTGCGACCATTATACCCCCTCCCCCCCTCCCCATGGCTAGTGATGTAACAGGACCAGGCAGCATGGTGGCACAGTGGTTAGCACTGCTGCCTCACAGTGCCCTGGGTTCGATTCTCAGCTTGGGTCACTATCTGTGTGGAGTCTGCATGTTTTGCCCATGTTTGTGTGGGTTTCCACCAGTGCTCCTGTTCCCTCCCACAGTCCAAAGATGTGCGGGTTAGGTTGATTGACCATGTTAAAAATTACCCTAGTGTCAGGAGGATGAGCAGACTAAATGTGTGGGGTTATAAGAATAGGGCCTCAGTGGGATTGTGGTTGGTACAGACTCAGTGGGCCGAATGGCCTCGTTACGTATTGTAGGGATTCAATGAACTCCAATGTACAACGTTAGGATCCCCATTAGAATAAATTAACATCTGTTTATCAGACCTCAGCACCTGATAATCCCCCGCTCCCTCCAGCTACATTATCCATTCAAATCAGCCAGGGGGCAGTGCCCAGTCAGTGCTGGGGGTCGAATCAAGTGGAATATTCTGCTGATGGATGTTGTGGGAGGGGTGTTCCATAGGGTGGGAAGGTTGGCTGGTGTTGCTTGAGGAGGTTGGGAGGAGTTATGGGTTGGGAATGTTCTATTTCTAATTTTTTGTATCGGGTCAGCCTTTTAAAAGGGCACCCCAATCTTTTTTAAAGCTGCTGGCTGAGCCCTCTGCACCAGAGTGAAACCCTGGGACCCCCACCCCCCCACCCCCCCACCCCCCAACCCCCTTGCCTCTTTTGTTCTCTATCAGGCTAACGATATGGCAGCGAAAGCTGCCATTGGTGCCACTGGCATCAACACCACATTTCCCACCCACTGCTACCCTCTGAACATGTTACAGAAAATTCCATCCGTCAATTCTAGAGTTCGTCCAAACACTGGATACATAATGGTGGATGAATATGGTAAAGTTATGGACCACGCAATAGATTTGATATAATAAAAGCAAATTACTGCAGATGTTGGAATAGTGAAACCAAAAGAGAAAATGCTGGAAAATCTCAGCACGCCTGGCAGCATCTGTAAGGAGATTTGATCTAACAATGTTCATAGAGTTTGCTGGAGTTTAAAAAAACATAGCATTTGTATGACTGTTCACACAGCTACTGAAAACTAATTGTTTGTAAGACAATCAAAGCAGTTCTGTACAGCAGCAATCTAATACCGAAGATTAACAGAGTTTTTCTGTGACTTGCCTAGTCCCTGAAGTAATACGGTTGTGGAATATAATAGGTTGCAGCATTTCCTCTGTGCTTCTCCCAGTCATCTGCAAGGTGATGGAAGGTGGTCGTAAAATTCCAATGGCATTAGGCAAAGAAGAGCAGAAGAATTCTGACAGTGACATTAAATTTATCACACAACCAGCAGCACCAAAGGATTAACAAATTAGCTGCCTCATTCACCGAGATTGCAATGGTCCTGACAATCCTAAATAAATCACCATAGACATGAATGGGACTATATAAGTGCAAGTTCATGATTTACGCATGAATAACCTGCTCGCTGACATTCAGTTTGGCTTCTGCTAGAACCACTCTGCTTGACATACCATCGCAGCTTTGATCGCGACCAATAGTAAAACGTTGAAAATGAGGTGATAGCAGCTCTGCTCAACATCGAGGCAGCATTTGACTGTTTATAGCACCAAGGAATCTTAGAAAATGCATGGTGCACAGGTAGCATGGTGGTACAGTGGTTAACACTGCTGCCTCACAGTTCCAGGGACCCGGGTTCAATTCCTGGCTTAGGTCACTGCCTGTGTGTAGTTTGCACATTCACCCTGTGTCTGCATGGGTTTCCTCTGGCTGCTCCGGTTTCCTCTGAGAGATGTGCTGGTTAGGTGCATTTGCCATGCTAAATTCTCAGCGTACCCAAACAGGTGCCGGAGTGTGGCAACTAGGGGATTTTCACAGTAACTTCATTGCAATGTTAATGTAAGCCTACTTGTGACACTAATAAATCAACTTTAAGAATGGGGGGTAAATCAGAAAATCCTTCAATGGTTGGAGCTGTATCTGGCATACAGGAAAATGTTTGCAAATTAATGACTTATCATCATTTCCCCAGAACGTGATTGCAATTGTTCCTCGGAGCAATGTCTTTTGGTCAGCTATCTTCAGCTGTTTTAGCGGAAATCTTCCCCGCACTGTGAGGTCAGGAGTGGCATTGATTTCATTGTTCAGCTCAGTTCATAACTTGTCTGAATGTGAAGATAATGGCAACCTGCAACCTGAACAACACCCACATTTGAACTGACGAGTGGCAGATAATGCAGGAACCACACAAGTGCCATTCGCTAACAATTTCTAACTAGAGAAAGCCCCAACCATTTTCCTTTGACCTTCCATGCTGTTGTTAAGTGCCAGCCATTGACAACCATGTGCATTATCAGTGGCCAGAAGCTTAACTAGATCCGCCGTATGTCAAAACTGTGGGTACAAGAACTAAATGGAGGGTAGGCACTCTGAGATGTAGGCTTCATCTCCAGGCCCTGGAAAGCCTCTTTGCTCTTGAGTCAAAGTCTTAAGTCAGAAGCATGGTGCAATACTCACCACCCACATAGCAACTGTAACATCAAGAAGCTCAAGGACAGAGCAGTTAACTTAATTGACAGCCCTGCCACTGGACTAAATATACATCAGCACTTCATGGCTATAGTATGTGTAAACTGCCAAGGTTATCTTTGATGGTATCTCTCCCCCAGCGACTTCCACCAAGAAGGACAAGAATAGTGGCACTCTAAAAGCAACATTAATCCCAAGCAACTTGCCATTCTGCATTTTCATCATCATTGAGTCAAAATCCTGGAAATCTCTGCTTAATTCTATCATAGATACACAGGATGACAGTGGTTAAAAATGTCAATCATCACCATCTCAGGATGACTTGAGATGGGCATTAAGTATGCTCATGACAAGTTCACTCATATCCTATGAACCAAAGTAATGTTTTCAAACTCTTTCATACCAATACAACATAGAATGATTGTCGCTTTGATAGCTGTAAAGGCTTAGGGTGAGGTCACTTTCAGCAGAGGTGCTGTGTATAACAAAACTCAGGAGTCCTTATGTATTAGACCTGAGTTAAATTATGCAGTTAGTTAAATTATGGATGACCTTGGAGATGCTTTATAATTCATAATTTAAAAAAAGGAATTTTTTCAAGAGAGAATGGATCACTTGCTCAAACTGAACCAAGTGGAGCCTTCTACTCTGTGTCTATGCCACATGTCTCTCTATTAAAGCAAAAAGTTGCTTTTGGCCAGTGTAGCAACTATATTCAATACCCATGCATTATACTAATAATAAAGAGAAAGGTCTGCATTTATGAAGGATACTCCAAAGCATTTTGCAGCCAAATATGTACATTTTAAGTGTTTTAATTATACAATGAGCAGAAATGTAATTGAGTATTAATGCCATAGATTAAAAACTCCCTGTAAAACATGTCATCCAGTCAGAATCAGATAACAGACCTAATTATGTCTGCACAAAGGCAGACAGAATTGTGAGGATATGATTTGTGCTTACTGGCCAGTGTCTAAAGGGTCCAATATTAGGTGGCTGTGCAATTGTAGCTCATTTTGGAGGCTAAATTTAGTCACGCAGTGCAACGTAAGGATCAAGAATAGGACACTTCCGATATGGAGTGTGCAGGATGCCATCTTGGGGAAGACGAACAAAAGCTATTATCCATCCACATCTGAAGTAGATATGGATCATTTATGGATGGAAGTATATGGCTTAACTCCTGTTGCAACTCCTGCTTTGGTTTTCCCTGAGGCACCCCAGTGCCAGTGTTGCTTGCCACTGGGAACAGCACCTCGAAACATCACTTAAATAAAAGAAAAACAAAGATTCATTACAACCACTGCAAATCCTGAGATCACCCAGTCTCTATCCTGACCCAGCTCCAACCTTTGAGCACCCTGACAGAACTCTTAACCTTGCAATGGTAGGCTTGGAATATTTGGGGAGAGAATAGAGCCAATGTTTCGAGTTTGGGTGGTACTTTGTCAGAGCTCGCACTGGGTCATCTAAACTCAAATCATTGGCTATAGTCTCTTCCCACAGATGCTGTCAGACCTGCTGAGGTTTTCCAGCATACTCTGTTTTTGTTTCAGATTCCAGCATCCACAGTATTTTACTTTTGTTTTCAGTTTGGGATCTTTATACCCTGTCATTAGTTACACCACTTATTTAACCTCAAAAGAGAAAGTTCTGCAGGAAAGTTTTGATCCCCTGCCCATATTCCTGTTGAGCCTAGTCACAGACTCTGACAGTCAGCTATTCCTCTTCCTGACTGCCAAGATACAACCCAATCACTTGGAGCATGTTTGCCACTGTGCCATTGAGATGATGAAGCAGTTTGTGGCTCAAAATTCAGGGTTACACTTCACCAATTGAGCAAGAACTGTTAACACTGAGCAGGGGAGGAGGTGAAATGGTGTGAAGTTTTCCAGAACTTATCTTCTTATTAATCTGTTTATTTCTCTAGATTAATTCAACACACAAAGAATCTCATGACCGCAGAAGAGAAGCTCTGCATCAAAGTTCTCCGCAGCCTTCAAGAAATGTTGGTCAAAAAGAACAGCTATGGAGACCGGGTAAAAAAATCAAAGAAAGTTAACTGCATCCTTCAAGGCAATTGCTTATGGAGAGAGCTAAGAACCAATTTAATTTTGATTGATTGAACCTGAAGCGAGTTGGTCAGTCAGCAGGTCAGAGGGACCCCCCCAAATAGATATATAATTTGAGATGCCACCGCCTCCCCCACCCCCCCACATAGATATATAATTAGGCCCTGGAGTAAGCCTCTCAGCCACTTGAGCCTCCCCCTCCATTTGATAAGATCACGGCTGCTCCAGTTGTAACCTTGATTCCACATTGCTGCCTATTCTCCGTAACCTTTCACCCCTTGCTTATCAAGAATTCTTTGCTTTCACTATGTTCCAAAGACCTCTGAGGAAAAAAAATTCTCCTCATCTCTGTCTTAAATGGGCAACCCCTTATTTTTAAACAATGATCCCGAGTTCTAGATTTCCTCATAAGACGAATCATTTTTTCCACATCCACCTGTCAAGACCCCGCAGGAGCTTATAAGTTTCAATCAAGTCATCTCTTACCCTTTTAGACTTGAGTAGATACAAACCTAGCCTATACATCTTTTGCTCCAGGCATTAGTTTAGTAAAACTTCTCTGAACTACATACATCAATCCTTAAATAAGGGTACCAGTACTATACACAGTATGTCAGAGGTAATCTCACCAAATGCCTGGTATAACTTGAGCATGATTTGTCTATTTTTGTATTCCCCTCGCAATAAATCAATAGATGCTAAAAAATCTATGAGCTTTCCTAATTATTTGCTGTACCTGACTGCTGTACCTTTTGTGATTCATCCCTTGAGAGACACATATCCCTCTGCATCTAACAGTTCTACAGTTTCTCCCCATTTGGATAAAATCCTTCTCTGATGTATGTCTCTGACATCAATGATCCTTTCCTTGCCTGGAGACGGAGCCTGATTGAAAGCTGGTGTATCAGTGAGGTGGGAAGCCAGTCACTGACGACTGCAGCAATAATTATGCCTGTACTGGGAAGGGCGTGAATGGGGGCATGGAAATGGTTGCCCAGTCTCAGCTCAAGGTGGAAATGAGCACCTCAAAGGCACATTTGGGATCAGAGAAACTATTTCTGAAAGTTTAACCCCCAATCTGACCCAAATCTACCTGTTTCTTAATGTTGAAATTCAACATGTTCTATTGGGATTACATTATCTACTTTGGGCAGCATGGTGACATCGTGGTTAGCACTGCTGCCTGACAGTGCCAGGACACAGGTTCGATTCCTGGCTTGAGTCACTGTCTATGCATGTTCTCCCTGTGTCTACGTGAATTTCCTCCGGATGCTCCGGTTTCCTCCCACAGTCCAAAGATATGCAGGTGAGGTGGATTGGCCATGCTAAATTGCCCCTTAGTATCCCAAGATATATAGATTGGGGGATTAGTGGGGTAAGTACAAGGGGGTCACTGGGAAAGAGCCTGGGGAAGATGTTCTGACAGAGAGTCGGTGTGGATCAAATGGCCTCCTTCTGCACTGCGGGGATTATATGATTTTTGAAGGGATGTTAATGACACAATTTAAGTCACCTCAGTAGGAACCTTAACCAGCTCCTCACACATACACTCAAAAAGTTGTAGTCTCAGCTCTCCTGGACTGAACTAAAGCTGTATCAAATAATATGTATGACTTTCAGTTTACTGATCCAGATGGGACTGCAATTGCAATTGTGGAAATGTTGGCACTTACAGCCTCAGTGCTCATCACATGATTCTCTTCCTGCAGGGAAACGAATTGAGAAAAACTCTTCTGAACAGCTACCTTTACGGCAAAAAATCAAACTCGAAAGGCGATTCCAGTGACCTGTGCTTTGGAGGTACTTACTGGCAGAATACCAACTCTTTGCTGCTCTTCTGTGATCATACTCTGATGCCATAGAAGTTTGATTGTCCATCATAATGTGTGGGCACCTGACACCAGTTGAGAGTTTGTCTTATATCAGTACAGCGGATGACCAGGTATAGACGTGCAACATAAATAATGAAAGAAGCAGGAAGGGTTGTTCTCTGAGTACACACAGTAAGAAGTCTCACAATTCCAGGTTAACGTCCAACAGATTTACGACTTGATTAGCTTAAAGACTCACATTCCAGTCATTATTCTGTAAATTGAGTTTGTGTCTTTATATGTCTTAGGATCATAGAATCGTAGAAAATTACAGCTCAGAAACAGGCCTTTTGGCCCTTCTTGTCTGTGCCGAACCATTTTTTGCCTAGTCCCACAGACCTGCACCTGGACCATATCCCTCCACACCCCTCTCATCCATGAACCCGTCCAAGATTTTCTTAAATGTTAAAAGTGACCCCGCATTTACCACTTTATCCAGCAGCTCATTCCACACTCCCACCACTCTCTGTGTGAAGAATCCCCACCTAATATTCCCTTTAAACTTTTCTCCTTTCACCCTTAACTCATGCCCTCTGGTTTTTTTCTCCTCTAGCCTCAGTGGAAAAAGCCTGCTTGCATTCACTCTATCTATACCCATCAAAATCTTGAACCCCTATCAAATCTCCCCTCATTCTTCTACGCTCCAGGGAATAAAGTCCTAACCTATTCAACCTTTCTCTGTAAACTCAGCTTCTCAAATCCTGGCAACATCCTTGCGAACCTTCTCTGCACTCTTTCAACCTTATTTACATCCTTCCTGTAACTAGGTGACCAAGACTGTACACAATACTCTAAATTCGGCCTCATCAATGCCTTATACAACCTTACCATAACACTCCAACTTTTATACTCAATACTCCAATTTATAAAGACCAATGTACCAAAAGCACTCTTTATGACCCTATCCACCTGTGACGCCACTTTTAGGGAATTCTGTACCTGTATTCCCAGATCCCGCTGTTCAACTGCACTCTTCAGAGTCCTACCATTTACCCTGTACGTTCTACTTTGGTTTGTCCTTCCAAAGTGCAGTACCTCACACTTGTCTGCGTTAAATTCCATTTGCTATTTTTCAGCCCATTTTTCTAGTTCGTCCAAATCCCTCTGCAAGCTTTGAGAACCTTCCTCACTGTCCACTACACCTCCAATCTTTGTATCATCAGCAAATTTGCTGATCCAATTTACCACATAATCATCCAGATCATTGATATAGATGACAAACAACAATGGACCCAACACCGATCCCTGCGGCGCACCACTCGTCACAGGCCTCCACTCAGAAAAGCAATCCTCCACAACCACTCTCTGGCTTCTTCCATTGAGCCAGTGTCTAATCCAACTTACTACCTCCCCGTCTATACCTAGCGACTGAACCTTCCTAACTAACCTCCCATGAGGGACCTTATCAAAGGCATTGCTGAAATCCAGGTAGACAATATCCACCGTCTTCCCTTCATCCACTTTCCTGGTAACCTCCTCAAAAAACTCTAATAGATTGGTCAAACATGACCTACCACACACAAAGCCTTGTTTGTGAACAGAACTCCCACTCACCTGATGAAGGAGCAGCACTCCGAAAGCTAGCGGCGTTTGCTACCAAATAAACCTGTTGGACTTTAAGGTTGATTGGCCATGCTAAAATTGCTCCTTGGTGTCCTGAGATGTGCAGGTTAGAGGGATTAGTGGGTAAACATGTGGGGGTGGGGCCTGGGTGGAGTTGTGGTCTGTGCGGACTCGATGGGCCAGGTGGCCTCTTTCTGCACTGCAGGGTTTCTATGGTTTCTACGGTAACCTGGTGTTATGAGCGTTCTTACTGTGTTCACCCCAGTCCAACGCCGGCATTTCCACAACTCTGAGTACACATTAGAAAATGACAAACCATTTTGCATTATGAGCTGAGGAGGGCATGACTTCCTATTGCCAATTGCTTAACTTGGTTCCTTCAGATAATTCTGTTCATGACAAGATGGAAATTGAAAGCATTTTGTTTAGAAAACTCCAGTGAGATTTGGCCGGAATTCTCTGGCCATTCACGCCAATGAGATTCTCCAGTCCCATCAGCATGCACGTGGGTTTCTCACCGGCATGGGGTGACGTCAGTGGGAATTTCCATTGGCAGTGGCAGGACCAGAGAACCCCACCACTAGCAAACAACACGGCACCTTCCGCCAGTGGGAAACATGAGACTGGAAGGCCTGGGAATCTCGACCATTGTCTCTCACAAATTGTTGGCTGGTTCCTCTTTCAACTTCTCCGCCATGTTTCATGGGATTGTCACAAAGCTGATCGATCACCTTCGTATCCACTATCTTTTTGTGTGGATTTGATGGATGGCTTTAAAGCCAAACATTCTTCAGCTGCTGACCCATCCCATTTATCCAGGCTGAGAATCAGCACTGATAAACTCTGACTTGCCTCCATCAGTGGATGGGCTTTTCATAGCAAACAAATCCTGGAGTGAGACTTGAACCTCAAGCCTTCTGACTCAGAGGCAGCAGAGTAATCAACTGAGCCACTCCAGCTCCCATCCAATGCAAGAATTTGAACAGTAAAAATTCTGTGGATTGTAGGACTATAATAAATCTAATATTGTAAAGAGGATGTTTTAGACCCTTAGATAATAGATATCAAAATGGAATTGAAACAGAAATACATTTAATCAGCAAACAGCCACATCTTAGAATCTGTACGGTGTAGAAATAGGCCATTTGACCCATCTACACTCCAAAAGGGTATCTTACCCAGGCCCTATTCCGATAACCTGACATATTTACCCAGCTAATTCCCCTAACCTATATATCTTGTTCACTAAGGAACAATTTATCATGGCCAATCTACCTAACCTGCACACCTTTAGAGCATGGGAGGAAACCAGAGTACTCGAAGGAAACCCGCGTCAACACGGGGAGAATGTACAAACTCCACACAGACAGTGGTGACCCGAGGCTGGAAGTTAACCCATGTCCCTTGCACTGTGAGGCAGCAGTGCTAGCCAAGTGTAACATTAAGTGTACATGCTTACTTTATTGCTATTTATTACAATAGTTGTGACAACAAACCATTGCTAAATATCTTTAAGGAATATCTCGTATTTCCATTTGCCTCTCATCCTTTAGAGTTTTTCGTTCAAGTCATAGACTACTGCATGATTTTCTGCATTGTTGATATTCATATGATGACCAGACATAGTAATGGCCTTATTTGTGTATAAGATCCAGATAAGGGCCAAGACTGGAACTCAATTGGTCCTATCCAATGTCGCCTGGACAAAGAAGGAGCCACAAAGCTGGTTGCAGATCTCATCACGAGCTCCAAAAGTGACAAGATTTTCCGAGAGAGTGTTTTATTAGCTATTGCCTTGCTCGATGGAGGGAACACTGAAATTCAGGTAACCACCCAGACTGATGATTCTGACCAAGAATTTCTGTCTGTAATGATGCCAAAGCTGTCAGCACTGAATGTGTAAAACTGGCAGCAACTTCTGGCATCTGTACAAGCGCTGTTAGATACAGAAACCTGAAAATTGTCAGTAATACTCAATCTCTTCGCCACAGGGTTTGCTGCTGCAGTCTTTACATGTGCAATCAACATATAATCAATGATTTGATGTGAACTTCAACTTTTCCCACGCTATTCTTGCTTTCGACAGGATAGATCCAGAAAGACTGTTCCCAATGATGGGGGAGTTCAGAACTAGGAGTCATAGAAGCCACAGAAAATTACAGCTCAGAAACAGGCCTTTTGGCCCTTCTTGTCTGTGCCAAACCATTTTTTGCCTAGTCCCGCTGACCTGCACTTCGACCATTTCCCTCCACACCCCTCTCATCCATGAACCCGTCCAAGTTTTTCTTAAATGTTAAAAGTGACCCTGCATTTACCACTTTATCCAGCAGCTCATTCCACACTCGCACCACTCTGTGTGAAGAAGCCCCCCCCTAATATTCCCTTTAATCTTTTCTCCTTCCACCCTTAACCCATGCCGTCTGGTTTTTTTTTGATTCACCAATGCCTCATAACACCCCAACTTTTTGAGGATAAGGGGTAAACCTTTTAGGACTGAGGTGAGGAGAAATTTCTTCACTTAGATTGGTGAACCTGTGGAATTCACTACCACAGAAAGTAGTTGAGGCCAAAACGTTGTGTGATTTCAAGAAGAAATTAGATATAGCTCTTGGGGCTAAAGGGATCAAGAAATATAGGGGGAAGGAGGGATAAGGATATTGAATTTGATGATCAGCCATGATCAAAATGAATGGTGGAGCAGGCTCAAAGGGCTGAATGGCCTATCCCTGCTTCTAGTTTCTATGTTTCAATAAAAAAACATTGAGAATGTTAAACTTTGCTGAATGAGATGTAAGTTTTTATTAGTGATAACAAGTCCTAAGGAGCGGCATTATGGCACAGTGGGTAGCACTGCTGCTTTAACGCTCTTGGGACCCAAATTTAATTCCGGCTTGGGTGACTGTCTGCATGGAGTTTGCATGTTTTCCTCATGTCTGCATTTGTTTCCTCTGGATGCTCCAGTTTCCTCCCACAGCCCAAAGATGTGCAGGTTAGAGTGATTGGCCATAGTAAATTACCTATTAGTGTCTCAAGATGTGTAGGTTAGATGGATTAGCCATACAAATGTGTTGGATTATGGGTTAAGGCCTAAGTCAGAGAGTCAGTGCAGACTCGATAGGTCGAATAGCCCCTTCTGCATTGTAGGGATTCTGTGATTCTAATTGCCAAACAACTTCTCTGATCCAGAAAAACTACTTTTATGTATCCTTCAAGTAAGTACTTCAACTTGACTGATTTATTTCGTGAATAATTGATTTTTATTTGATTATATTGATTATGATATTTCAGCTTCCATTTTAATCCCATGGGTATGACCTATCATGATCTTGGATCAAACCATAGGTTTCGCTAAGGTCTGGCTCGGACCAATAACTTCTTGTTCAAATAAGACAAAGTTTAAGATTAATTCTAATAAAACTATAAGATTCCACAGATGTTGAATAAATAAAAATAAAACTTTATTATACACAGTTAAAAAGCTAAAATTTAGCATTTGCTTTTTTTTATTTTTTGCTCTAACATTCAGGATTGGTATGAGTTACGTGTGAACTGACAGGCAAACTGTGCTCAAACACACCACACTCTGCAAAAAATAGCAAATGAAACCAAGACAGATCCGAGATATTTCTCAGCAACCCACCCCGACATCAGTAAACACTGTCAGCGAAATTTTCCCGTCCAGCCTGCCATGGGAATCAAAGCAGGTGGGGCAGGACCAGGCAAAGGCCTATTGACCTTGCGCGGGACATTCCGATCTTGGGGCAAGCACAGCGGGAAAATTCTGTCCTGTGAATCAGCCATATCTCGTTGAACATTGCCTCCATTATAGGGAATCTGAGCTTTTCACTTTCAAAGATCGTGCCTCTGAATTCCCTCAAAGCTGTCCTAACTTGGACAGCCTCAAGACTGCACATCTCCTAGGGTTTCAATCTCCTGAGACTGTTGCCATGGATTTTTAAGTCTGCATTCCAAGCTCTAGCTACAGGTGTAATTTTGACTCTTTAATAGGGTGGCTAGCTTCACTGGGCTGGCACTGCCCCAAGATGTCGCCAAGCTCCAATCATCCCCGCTACAGCAAGGTATGAATAGCTCCCAAGCTTTCTTCTGAGCACCAACCTTCTGCCGCCTCCCCAGCTCCCCTCCCTTGAACCCTAACTGCACAGAGCTAGAAAAAAAGGCTCCTGGGATTTCTCCAGCTTCCCAACCAATCAGAGCCAGTAAATAGCAATCCTTCACCCCAGAGACTGATAATAGCAGCAGCTTTTCTGTACGGCCTTGTCCTTGCTGTACAACACTTACTCCCCCAGCAAGCACACAGATAAATTGAAACACTACAACTTTTTTCAGGTCCACCCATCTCCATGACAACATAGCCTTCCAGGACTCACTGAATGCTTTTCAAATTAATTGCAGCTCTAACTTTCAAAACAAAACAACCCTCTGGGCATTTCTTTACAAGCAGTGTAGAAACCTCATTCTTGAACTGAGTAAGCTCCCTCTGTTTTATGATCTTACCTTTCCTGCTGTTAACTGTTTAAATCAATATGGGCCCAACCTTTTAAGTGTAATAGTCTTCCTGCTGCTTTAGTCACATTTATCCACAGTCAAACTTTAATCTTCCTGGAACAAAAGTAACATCTAAAATATTACCACAAACCATGAGCTAAGTATTAATAATAGTCTAAATCTTAATTTCACTTTCTGTAAAGTAAATTATAATTTTTTTTTACTTTCTGATTTGCTGATTGTGAAAAGTACTTAATCAGATTGGCTGATCAGCCTGTTTGCCCTTCCTCCACAACAGCAAAATCTAATATTGAGAACTGTAATCATCATCAGGCTTGAATCTTGCTTGGAAACAAATAATATTAAACTTTATTTCTAGCGATTGTGTATTTACATGCAGGGTGAGTGTGAACATGTTTCTTGCCTTTACTATTTGATATGAGGCTCCTATAGTGCTCGTACATTCTAAACAGAGACACACACTTGATGGCAGAATTACTTGGAGATAGGATGCTAATTCTCTGATGGTGGTGTCACTGGATTTTTTTAACGTTCATTTATTAGTGTCATAAGTAGGCGTACATTAAAACTGGAAGGGCCGAATGGCCTACTCCTGCTTCCAGCTTCTAGAGTTCATGTTTCTATCATTTCAGTAATGCTGATCGGAGAGTATAACCCACCGTGTTTGTGTGCTGTAATCTATTTACATGCAAGGCAGTTCTTTGTTACTGCCTTACCTGTACTCCATCTCAACAAGGTGCAATAAAACCAGCAAAATACTGTAATGTATTTACATTCATGGCAGGTGTTACTGCCTTACCTGTACTCCATCTCAACAAGGTGCAATAAAACCAGCCTTTGAATGAAGCCTCTGTTAAAATCCTCTAGTCACCACCTCTGGCACTTGTTCAGGAGAATTTAGCATGGCCAATGCACCTAACCAGCATCTTTTGGACTGTGGGAGCAAACCGGAGCACCCAGAGGAAACCCATGCAGACACGGGGAGAATGTGCGAACTCCACACACAGTGGCACAAGCAGGAATCGACCCCCATGCCAGTGAGGCAGCAGTGCTAACCATTGTGCCACCATGCCACCTATGGTGTAGCTCCTTTCAGGCTGTGTGATATTGTTAGATTTACACTTTAGTTCCAAGTAAAGTATGTTCCAAAAAAGGTTTTACTGCAATAAAAAAACAAAAAAAATGTTGGGAAAATGCAACAGATCTGGCAGCAACTGGGGAGAGGGAAGAACAAAGTTAAAGGCTGAAATTTTTCAGACTTTACACTGGCAATATCTACTGGTCCCATCCATGGGAAGGGAATTTCAATGGCTCGCCGGGCCCATCGCAGTGATAGGGAGGGTTGGGATGGGTGTATGCTGGAAAATTCCGACCAATGCCTTAAGTCAAATTAATTTTCTTTGGAAACGTCTTGCTGGTTTTATTGCACCTTGTTGAGATGGAGTACAGGTAAGGTAGTAACAAAGAACTGCCATGCATGTAAATAGATTACAGCACACAAACATGGTGGGTTATATTCTCTGACCAGCATTACTGAAATGTTAGAAACATGAAATATAGAAACTAGAAGCAGGAGTAGGCCATTCAGCCCTTCCAACCTGCTCCGCCACTCATTTTAATTATGGCTGATCATCGAATTCAATATCCTGATCCCCCCTTTCTCCTTTGATCATAGAATGGGAACCTATTTAAAATAAGTATGTTATATAACTGGGTCATTGCCAACAGCAGAACATTAAGGGGTGATCCAATTGAGGTGCTTAACACCAAACGCAATCCCACTCAGGCCCTATCCCCATAACCCCACCTGTTTACCTGGCTATCTCCCTGACATTAAGGGGCAATTTAGCATGGCCAATCAACCTAACTCACATGTCTTTGGAGTGTGGGAGGAAACTGTAGCACCTGGAGGAAACCCACGCAGACACGGGGAGAACGTGCAAATTCCACACAGTCACCAAAGCTGGACTTGAACACTGGTCCCTGGTGCTGTGAAGCAGCAGTGTGAAGCAACTGTGCCACCCCTTCTCTGCATCAGACTTAGTATGCATTATTGTCATCCATGGAACTGGCAATCGGTATGATTGCTTAGAACATAGAGTATGCTGTAGCTCCTGCGTACTCCTAGTCTGCGAGTTATCCTTTAAAGTACACAGGATGTCAGTCTCTGAGATGGTGCTTTTCAGGGTTAGATCAAGTGGTGCTCTATTTTCAGAAAAGCTCACCTCATCTTTTAGCATTTTAGGTAAAAGAGAAGGACAAATGTTAGCTTTCAGTGTCGAGGGAGAGCAGAGGAAAATGAATGACTGCTGAGAACACCTGCAAAGCATGCAGAGTAAGATAGAGGTATGATAGGAAATAGAGGATAAGGTTTAAGGAAACTCTTCATGACGTCTCCTCGTTGCTACCACAGTCCAGGACAATGACTTGCTCCCTGGCCAGGCTAGCCAGCATGTCTTCCTCCAGAAGGGGAAGGGTTTCAGTTTGGTTTGGCCTCTTTCAGTCACCAAATGTTACCTCACATCGTGCCTGATCTTTAACATGAAAGAATAGAGAGTGTGGGAGGGAAGTGGAGCGAAGGTGCTTGATTGTACAAGAGTGAAGGGAAGCAGTAGAGGTTAGTGTTGGCTCTGATCCCCAGAACAATGTCAGGACTTCAGAGGCTGGAGGAGCAGAGGGAAAATGATTAAGGTCAGAGTTAAGACTCTTACCTGAACAGCTCTGGCAATGTCATTAATCATTTTCCTTCATTGCAGCAATGACTTGCAAGTTAAGGTCATGACATTGACCTCCATTGCCATCTCTTTCAAGTGGCCAAGGCATTGTCTGGAGGGTTTTCTGCCATCAGAAGGGAACAGATCTTCCTCTAACTTCCTCCCATCAGGACCACAACCTCCCATATTGCCATTGTAGAACCCAAGGGTCTGATCAACAGATTTTCTTTGTGTTTACAGGTGTTAATTCCTGTATACTATGACCCTGCACTTCCCCTTTAAGCTGGGGGGTTGGGAGAGGGACACCAGTGACTGGCTGCCTTCAAACACCATCAGAGATAGCTGTTTTCCAGATGCTCACCCATGTAAATAGGCGTGCGATCAATTAGCAGTGCCGATAATACTGCCCATACATACAGTAGTTAGGTCTCAGCATGATTTTCACATGGGCCCAAATGTGCTGGTACGTGGATTCCATCATCCACCCATTCCATGACTGTTCTCAAGTGTGATCGACTAACTAGGGCATGCAGTCTAAATTCTACCCATATACTGACATGAAACTGGCGTTTTGTTTTTGATGGCCATTCATTCTGTGGAAAAAATGCTAAATGGCATAGATAGTTTCATGGGAAAAGATTGCTGGACAACTGTTTATGAATACAGTTGCGTTGTGGATTCTTATCACTATTAATAAAGTATCTCACACTCCAGAAGTGTCTCTGGCTGAAATGTGCAACCTGACTTCACTAAAGAATAATTTTATCAGTTTTTGTCCTGACGTTGTTCTGGGGATTAGAGACTGATAGTAAATCTTTATGGGATGTGACTTATGTACAAGCACTGGGGAGCTGAAAATAAAAATGTATTTTTTGTTCAGAGTAGTTATCAGAACTGTTTTCAGGAACTATGCTTGAGAGCAACAGATGTAATAACCCTCTTCTGTAATGATGGGCAGATTTAATGTTTGAAAAGTACAGCTTTTCAATGGGGTTGATTTAAACCAAGAACAGATTTGGGACAGCAGAGAGCAGGTGTGGCACATCGTTAACACAATTATTGGGAATCATTTTAGGCCTGAGATGTTCTAATTCTTGGATCTCATTTAATACAGCCAGTTCGCTTCCTGTCTGGAATGGGCATGAAGAGAGTTGGTTTACCAGTAGACAAGATTAGGTGGCCCATGGCTACTTGTCAGTTTCTGGGTAAATGGCATTCAGATGATTTTTGGAAGATTTAACGCAAAGAGAGTTCAGCAGGATGCGAGATTGCCAGAGGAACATCTGCGCTCAGACTATGTTTAAAGAGCTAGCAGTCTCCCTTGACACAGGAAGATCCCAATTTATGTAAATTCAGGATTTTTTAGGCGGGTACCTCACCCCTTACCGAACTGTTCAGGTTTTTACTGGAGACAATGAGAAAGGGCTGAATTGTGAGTGGAAACGTAACATACTCAATTCTAATTGCAGAGGCAGTTTCCACCAGGCATTAGGGCTTAGAACAATGCCTGTTAAAATAGATAAAGTAGCAAATAGAAACATTTGACAAAGCTCCAATGAGATCCTCTGAGCTCTGAGATGTCACAGACTATTTGTTATATATTTAAGTGGCTGCATGATTTCTTTATGAGACAGTCACATGATTTGACAGTGATGTCATTGGGGTGTTTCACAGCCCCCTGCTCAGTTTCATTTTCTGTTCTGTACAGACAAGTGGTCCTAGAATAAATCTGTTGTTGTTATTTTGAATCTACTTATGCAAACCACATCTTTTTCTTTTTGTTTAAGACCTCCAACTACTAACATAGTTCAGACATTACAATTTTCTTGTACTGTATTAAGTCACAGGACACTCAAGGCATAAGGCTGCTGTTTTCTCAAAAGTCAAAAGACTCCATCCTTCCGATCTTCATTATGAGCATAATCTTGACTATTTCCTTTAATCTCCTGGCAAGTCTCTCAATTATCCTCTAACAATTGTTCTGTCTACTCCTTCACACTGTAGAATGGTCTGGACATCAGGACATCTAAAGAAATTATTTTTGTCTTTAAAGCTAATGATAGATATTTCCCCCATGCCAATGAATGATTGACCATAACCAGTAAGTGCTAAGATAGATGAGATTAATATTCATTCAGCTGTGTTTCTTTTGTAAGTGGGTTTATTAAACAGATGTTATTTGTGGAGATGAAGTCCTGCCTTCACACTGAGAATAGCCTTCATCATGTTGTGTGGCACTATCACCATGCTAAATGGGACAGACTTTGAACAGATCTAGCAACTCAAGACTGGGCATCCATGAGGCACTATAGGTCATCAATAGCAGCAGAACTGTATTTCAATACAACCTGCAACCTCATGGCTTGGCATATCCCCCACTCAAACATTACCATCAAGTTCGGGAATCAACCTTGGTTCAATGGAGAATGCAGGAGGGCATGCCAGGAGCAGCATCAGGCATAGCTAAAATTGCAGTGTCAGCTTGATGAAACTACCGAACAGGATAAACAGCAAGTGATAGACAGACCAAAACAATTCCACAACTAACGGATCAGATCTAAGCTCTGAATGATGATGGACAATTAAAAACTCACTGCAGGAGGAAGCTCCACAAATATCCCCATACTCAATGGTGGAGGAGCCCAGCACATAAGTGCAAAAGATAAGGTTGAAGCATTCGCAGCAATCTTCAGCTTGAAGTGCCAAGTGGATGATTCATCTCGGCCTCCTCCAGTGGTCATTTCAGATGCCAGTGTCTAATCAATTAGTTTAATTCCACGTTATATGATGAAATGGTTGGAGGCACTGGATGCTGCAAAGGCAGTAGGCCCTGATAACATTCCAGCAATAGTACTGAAGACTTGTGCCCCAGAACTTGCCACTCCCCTAGCCAAGCTCTTCCAGTATTGTCATAACACTGGCATTTACCCGGCAATGTGGAAAATTCCATTCCCAAAATGACAGTTATTGCTTTAATAAACTAGCAAACAATTGGTTATAGTTAGCTAACGTCCTTTTCATAATTTTACTAGCTGTTTTTGCATTGCTCTGTCTACCTGTATCTTGGGGATTTTTAAATTTATTTTCTTCTTACTGTCTGGGCAGGATTTCCAGGCCACACTTTCCCAAAACTGTAAAATCCTACCCACGGTCAAGGAACTTTGCATAGTCCTCCCTGCCCGCTATGTCCATGTGCATAGATCCCTGAAAGTTGGCACCCAGGTTGGTAGGGTTGTTAAGAAGGCGTACAGTGTGTTAGCTTTTATTGATAGAGGGATTGAGTTTCGGAGCCACGAGATCATGTTGCAGCTGTACAAAACTCTGGTCACACTTGGAGTATTGCATAGAGTTCTGGTCACCGCATTATAGGAATACTGTGGAAGCATTGGAAAGGGCGCAGAGGAGGTTTATCAGGATGTTGCCTGGTATGGTGGGAACGCCTTATGAGGAAAGGCTGAGGGACATGAGGCTGTTTTCGTTAGAGAGAAGAAGGTTAAGAGGTGACTTAATAGAGGCATATAAGATGATCAGAGGATTAGATAGGGTGGACAGTGAGAGCCTTTTTCCTCAGATGGCGATGGCTAGCACGAGGGGACATAGCTTTAAATTAAGGGGTGATAGATTTAGGACAGATGTCAGAGGTAGGTGCTTTACTCAGAGAGTAGCAAGGGCCTGCAACAGTAGTGGACTCGTCAACATTAAGGGCATTTAAATGGTCATTGGATAAACATATGGATGATTTTGGAATAGTGTAGGTTAGATGGGCTTTAGAATGGTTTCACAGGTCGGCACAACATCAAAGGCCGAAGTGTCTGTACTGTGCTTTAATGTTCTATATTCTATGACTCCCGTGGCAGGCGGGATGGGAAAATTCCACCCCCCCCCCTTTTTGTTCCAATTTTATCAGAGTATTAATTTATATCATAGTCCTTTAAATGTCACCATTTGCGTTTTTTGTTATTTGAACATTGTTTCGTCTTTGTAAGTTAAATATCTTGTCGCTTTGAATTATTTTGTACCAGTAGTCGGGGAGTTTTATCTCCAATTACGTCAAAGTGACAAACATGTCCTCACTCATATTGCTGCAAATGGTATCTCCTGTATCACCTGAAGGTAGAGAATGTTGAGATGAAAGCCTGTTTGCTAATACCTATGACTGATTCATATTTGTCTCCAGAATTCTTTCTACAGTCTTATGACTAGTGACAATAAATCAGAAAAGTTTTTCAAGGTGCTTAATCAACGCATGAAAATCGCTCAGCAAGAAATCAAAGCAAATGTTTCAGTCAACATGAATGATCTGGGAGGCAAAGTAACAAAGAATGATCTGCATGAGAAAACAAATCCTATTCCTGGAGCTGGTCATAAAGGTAGGGTGTTCCAGCATTGTCCTGTTAAATCCACCACAAATGACAGAGGAGGAAAATGATGGAAATATTCAGCAAGTCAGGCAGCATCTGTGGAGGGAGAAACAGAATTCAGGTCAATGGCCTCTTGTTCAGAAATACTGCTTGAAAATGCGTTATGAATCTGGATTTTGTTTTTATTCATTGGACATGGGAATCACTGGCTGGCCAGCATTTATCACCTGTCCCTAGTTGCCCTTGGAGGGTAGTTCAGAGGTAACCACACTGCTGTGGCTTTGGAGTCACATATAGGCCAGACCAGGTAAGGATTGAAGATTTCCTACTCTAAAGGGCATTAATGAACCAGATGAATCTTTCTAACAATCGACAATGGTTTCCTGGTCATCAGTAGATTGTTAATTCCAGATTGTTTTTATTGAATCCAAATTCCGTCATCTATTGGGGCGGGATTCGAACCTGGGTGCCCAGAACATTAGTTGAGTTTCTGGATTAATAGTCTAATAATAATAATAATACCACTAGGCCATTGCCTCCCTGGATGATATTTTATGACATCTCCATCCTTGAGTTTTTGAGACAACTCCAGATTATTCACCAATTTTGGTATTATATGTGCCCCTAAAATGAGATTCTGACTACGTATCAGCACTATTGTTCAAAGAACAAAGAAAATTGCAGCACCGGAACAGGCTCATTGGCCCTCCAAGCCCACACCAACCATGCTGCCCGATTGAGCTAAAACCCTCAGGTCCCATCCTATTCATGTATTTACCCAGACGCCCCATAAAACTCACTATCGTATCTGTTTCCACTACCTCCCCCAGCAGCGAGTTCCAGGCACACACCGCCCTCTGGGTAAAAAACTTGTCTCATTCATCTCCTTTAAACCTTGCCCCTTGCACCTTAAACCCTGTGCCCCCTGATAATTGACTCTTCCACCTCGGGAAAAAGCTTCTGACTATCCACTCTGTCCATGCCCTTCATAATCTTGTAAACTTCTATCAGGCCACCCCTCAACCTCTGTTGTTCCAGTGAGAACAAACCAAATTTCTTCAACCTCTCCTCATAGCTAATGCCCTCCATACCAGACAACATCCTGATAAATCTTTTCTGTACCCTCTCCAAAGCCTCCACATCCTTCTGGTAGTGTGGCAACCAGAATTGAATATCATATACCAAGTGCGGCCAAACTAAGGTTCTATAAAGCTGCAACATGACTTGCCAATTTTTTAAACTCAGTGCCCCGGCCAATGAAGGCAAGCATGTCATATGCCTTCTTGACTACCTTCTCCACCTGCGTTGCCACTTTCAGTGACCTGCGTACCTGTACACCCAGATCCCTCTGCCTAACAATACTCTTAAGGGTTCTGCCATGTACTGTCCAATCCAACAATTGTTATCTCTGTAACACCATTTGACACTTCCTCAGTTCATTTACTGCTGAAACCCTTATCCATGCCCTTGTTAGTTCCACACATGATCATTCCAATAAACCTTTAAAACTCCCATGTTCCACCCTCTATAACCATGAGGTCATCCAAGCCTCTGCTACTCTTGTCTTATCTAGCACCAGGTCCCATGCACCCATCTTACCCGTGCTTGCTGACCTACATTGTCTGCCGGTTAACCAATGCCTTGATTGTAAGATCCTGACTCTTGTTTTCAAATTACTCCACGGCCTCACCCCACCCAATGTCCATAATTTCCTCCAGAGTCACAGCACTCCAGGATAATCTGAGGGCTCAGTGTGTGTGTGTATTAGATTCTAGCGCAGGTAAGTGAACCAACTGCAAACCTGATTGACAATCTTACAAATTTTTACAAAGGAGAAATTATTTCTTTCAGACAGTCATGAGTCTTTGGAACTCTCTTAGAGAACAGTGGAGGCAAGGTCATTGAATATTTTTAAGATCAGTAGATAAATTCTTGACTGACAAACATAGAAACATAGAAAATAGCTGCAGGACCCATTCGACTTTTCAAGCCTGCACCATCATTCAATATGATCGTGGGGGGGGGCGGGGGGTGAAAGATAAACACGTCTAAGTTGGAATTTGGCATTGAGGCCACAATCAGATCAACCGTGGTCTCAATGAATAGTGGAGCTGACTCAAAGGGCCAATTGGCCAACTCCTGCTCCTAATTCATTTGTCCATATGGAGAGTTTTTGCCCTGATCCCCACTGACAATATGATAGAGAGTATCCTCAGTATGAAGATGGAAATTCATCTTCACAAGAACTGGACAGTGGTCGTTCCTGCTGAGACCTAGTCGGCTTCTCCCCCTGGTTGGTTCCCTCATCATCTGCAACAGGGACTGCCTGGCAGAAATGTTCATCAGAACTCAGCCATCTAAGTCAGTAGTAGTGCTACTGAGGCACTCTCTGGACATTGATGCCCTCATCCAGGGATTCTCTGTCCTTGCTACCACCCTTAGTGCTTCTTCCAAATTTTCAATATGGAGGAATATTGATTCATCAGCTGAGGAAAGGCAATAGGTGGTAATCAGCAGGAAGTTCCCTTGCTCATGTTTGACTTGATGTCATGAGATTATATAGGTTCAAAGTTGATGTTGAGGACTTGCTGGGCAACTTCTTCCTGACTGTATACCTGTGTGTCTCTTCTGGGCCTGTCCTGCCGGTTGGACCCGCCATACCCATGTTTGGCGATGGTGGTGGCTGTGGCATTGACTGTAAGGCAGAATCTCTGCAGTGCAGAAGGAGGCCATTCAGCCCATCATGTCTGCACTGATCACAATCCCAGCCAGGCCCTATCCCCGCAACCCCACACATTTGCCCCATCAGTCCCTTGATACTAGGGTCAATTTAGGATGACCAATCCATCTAACCTGCACATTTTTGGAGTGTGTGAGGAAACCGGAGCACCCAGAGGAAACCCTGGCAGATATGGGGAGAAAGTTCAAACTCCACACAGACTGTGACCCAGGCCAGAATTGAACCAGGGTCCCTGGCACTATGAGGCAGCAGTGCTAACCACTGTGCTGACCCCAGTGAGTACAAATGCATCAGGCTGTTTCTTGACTGTTCTGTGGGACAGCTCTCCCAATTTTTGGCATAAGCCCCCAAAGGTTAGTGAGGAGGACTTTGCAGGTTGACAGGGATAGGTGAGCCAAAAATTGCAGCTAACTCATAAATTTGGCGGCACAATGGTTATCACTGCTGTCTCACAGCACCAACGACTTGGGTTCGATTCCCAGCTTGGATCACTGTTTGTGTGGAGTTTGCACATTCTCCCCATGTCTGCTTGGGTTTCCTCCAGGTGCTCTGGCTTCCTCCCACAGTCCAAAGATGTGCGGGTTTGGTGGATTGGCAATGCTAAATTGCCTCTTAGTGACAGGGAGAGTAGCAGGGTAAATATATTAGAATACATGGATAGATCCTGGGTGAGATTGTGGTTGGTGCAGACTCTATGGGCTGAATGGCCTCTTTCTACACTGTCGAGATTCTATGATATAATTAGAAAATCTTCTGAGGAATGGCTATGTTTTCCAAAATATTTTTTTTCATGGCTGATACTTCTTTGTAATTGTCAAGGATATCTTGATGTAAGTTGTCATAATAAAGGAAAAACAGGCTGTTAAATGGAATTGCGTCATGAAATCTTCAATAGGTTGGAATCATACTGTGCAATATCAGTAACAAACACATTAACACCTTCCTATAAAACTCCCGCGTCTGCTATTTTAATGAAGTCATGAACATCTGTTCTCGTAGCGGATGAAGTAATTTAAGACAGACATTTAACGGGTGTTTGATAGTAATATTGCAAAAAGGCAATGGTTTTGTTTCTGTTGAGCTTCAATCACTGCTCTTTTCTTCTTCAGGAAAAGACGTCCATCTTTTGCTGGCATCAGCTCACAACAGGTCGCAGGTGACCATAACAGGAGACGCTGAGCATGGACAGAAGGAAGCTGAAATCAGCCCAGCAGTGGCAATAATGCGACCCATCCTCCGGTTTCTGCAGCTCCTGTGTGAAAACCACAACAGTAACCTCCAGGTTAGGCCACACTTTCTCTTACAAGTTCCTTCAGTGACATGAAAAATGCCACAAATTTTAATGTCATGGAGTGTTGGGTCTGGAACTCCAAGAGGTTCAAGGAGCCAATGGACAAGTTATAAGACTGGGAACTACTGTCAGTAATATTAGTAGGCAATCAATTATTGTTCAGTTCACAAAGACATTAATGATTTACTGATCATTTAAATGGATCAATACCTTCATTAAAATGTCAGATAGAAGAATGTCCATGTATGAGTGTCCTTGGGAGGTGCTGTAAGTGCACTTTTACCAACATGATACACGGACTCATTTATAGGATTGATTAATGAGGCTAGATTGTAAAGATTAGGGGAGCCTAGAACAAGGGGACATGGCCTTAAAATTAGAACTCGGCAGTCCATGCCCATATGCAGCAAGTCCTTAACAACATTTGGGCTTGAGCTGACAAGTGGTAAATAACGTTAAAACCACGCAAGGGCAGGCAATGGCCATCTCTAATAAGTGAGAATCTAACCATCTCCCCCGGTATTGAATATATTGTAGTACAGATGTTGTTGTATTCTAAGTCTGGAGTACACGAGCAGGTAATGTCACAAGTCAGTATAAAATAGCAAGTTTAATGCCTCCCAGTAATGTCAGGGATTTCAGCAGACTGCCGCAGCAATCCTAGGTGAATATGCCAGTGGTGTTCCTGGCAGTGAAGTTGATTTGAGTGCTCTGAATTTCACCCTCAACTTAGTGAGCACTTGGTGTAGGACTGGAAGCTGGACAGCCAATTTGGTTGAGACTTACCGGCTACCTGATGGTAGGAGGTGGCCCCCACAGGAAAGGAATGGGTTTTATTGGGGAGGAGGCAGGGACCTAGATCCCTGAAGACGGGCAGAGATTTTTTGTGGGGATTGGCTTCATTATATCTGGTGCCACAGAAGACTCCATGGCATCAGAGGCAAACTTGGGCAACACCTCCCAAATCCCAAAAGAGGACCAGATGAAGAGCTCTCCAGCTGAACGGGGAAGATGGGTTCCCATGGTGGCACATATGCCCAGTTGCCTCATGCACATTAAGGGCTCTTCCACTGACTCTGCAAACTGCAGTGGTGTCAGTACCGATGAGCACTCATAACCCAATCCCGACATAACCACAACCCTCAGAAATTGAATTCATCATGCTTATAGCATTGGCATTTCTAACAAAGTATTTCAAAGTCTAACAAAGGTGGCACAGTGGTTAGTACTGCTCCCTCACAGTGCCGGGGACCTGGGTTCAATTCTGCCTTGGGTGAACTGTGTGGAGTTTGCACATTCTCCCTGTCTCTGCGTGGATTTCCTCCGGGTGCTCTGGTTTCTTCCCACACTCCAAAGATATGCGGGTTAGGTTGATTGGCCACGCTAAATTGTCCCATAGTGTCAGGGGGACTAGCAAGGTAAATACGTGAGAAAACGTGATTAAGGCCTGGGTGGAATTGTTGTCGGTACAGGCTCAATGGGCTGAATGGCCTCCTTCTGCACAGTAGGGATTCTATGATTCTATTCTGTGATTCTATGAATAGTATTATAGGTTTCTATGTCATGCCAATCACAGTAATGAAATAAAGTATGTATCAAATGAGGCCATCTGTCCAATCCAATTCACCTTCCTGTGGGAATCTGTGGTCCTCCCAGTTTTAATCTGGGAGTCTAATTTTATGACCTCTCCAACACAATTGGGGCTTTGCACACAGCCTCCACACATAAAAGAAAATTGGAAGCAGACTCCACAATTTTCCTTCCTGTGAAATCAAGGGATGTAAAATCATGGGATGCGTGTCCATAATATCTTGCTATGTGCTGCTGCATTAACTCATGTATAATGTTACTGCACGCAGTGTTTTATTATATCAGTTCCTCAATTCTGCACTCACATAATGGTAAGTGTTATATTAATATTCTAGCAAATATACTGATCAAATAAAATTCTAGGTAGGAATTTTATGGCCTCTCACGCCAGTGGGATTCCCTGGTCCCACTGCGGCGAACAAAGATTTGGCTGAGTGCCAAATTCTTCGTCCTTGCTTGCAGCAGGGGCATGGCATGAATGACCGGAAGATTTTGCCCCTAATCTTTAATAGAACACCATTTTTCGCCAGGACCTGGTTTGCCTTCTTGGTCGCTGGTTTTGCAAACAGATACATGAGTGTTAAAAATGATTCTCTCGGTATGAACATTTTGGTTCTAGGATTTCCAAATAAAATCATTGTCAGCATGTAAACCTTGCGTTTGGTTCCAATTCTGCAAGATTTGATCAGTGGCGCTCTTCAACTCTTGATTGACTGTGCATCTTTCCTCCGCAGAATTTCCTTCGCTGTCAAAACAACAAGACAAATTACAACTTGGTCTGTGAGACACTGCAATTTTTGGATATGATGTGCGGAAGCACCACAGGAGGCCTGGGGCTGTTGGGACTGTACATCAATGAGCATAATGTGTTACTCATTGTTCAGACGCTGGAGACACTAACAGAGTACTGTCAGGGACCTTGTACTGAAAATCAGGTACACATTATCCCTATTATTACCAAACTATGTGCGTCATATGTGGTTGAGAGTTCCCATCTGACCCATTAGTATAATGGGAGCTCTTCACCTGACACAAACTGCCAAATAAAAATTTCCATATGCCAACTTCACTATTTCCCCTTCTCACTTGGTTTTAGTAGCAAGATGTTACCTGGATCCAGTAAGTAAGAATTGATTCTGAGTATTAGGCCAGCACATTGGTACAAGATTTTAAAAATATCTTTAAACAGAAAAGAAAATTGAGGGCAGAAATTAGTTCAGTTGTAATGAGGATACTTCACTGGTGTAAAGGCTGCTTCAAGTGGGTTGCTCATAACAACCTTTGAAAAAAAATCAATGCATGGGTGGCACGGCGCTGCTGCCTCACAGGTTCAGTTCTAGCTTTGGGTGATTTTCTGTGTGGGGCTTGCATATTTTCCCTGTGTGTCTGGGTGGGTTTCCTCTGGGTGCTCCAGTTTCCTTCTGCAGCCTTAAGATGTGCAGGTTAAGTAGATTGGTCGTGCTAAATTTGCCCCTCAGTGTCTCAAGATGTATAGGTTAGGGAAACAAATGCGTAGGGGTATGGGGATAGGGAGAACGGATGGACGGAGGTGGTGGGGAGGCGGGGAGGAGTTGGGGGGTTGGAGGGGGGGGGCAGGTGGGCCTGGTTGGGATGCTCTTTTGGAGAGTTGGTGCAGAATTGATGGGCCAAATGGCCTCCTTCGATACTAAAAAAATGAAAACATATAAAAGCAGAAGATGCCGGGAATGCTCAGCAAATCAGGCAGTAACTGTGGAGAGAGCAACAATAGCCAGAATTTAATGCAGCCCATCGCAGCAGAAACCACAGTGACTGGGCCCATTTCAGTCACAGGAGAAGCCCCATGCTCATCTCCTGGTGGCCGCAAAACCTGCCCAGATTAACTCAGGGCCAGAAGAAGTTGATGTAGGATTCCTCGCTGCTGCCATGTCAGTAGACGCTTTAATGAGCCACTGGACATCCATAGTCTCTGAGTCTACTGCGATTCAGTGGTGCCTTGAAGTCCCTCAATATCAGGCACTCTGTGCTCGGTTGAGAGGGTGGAGGATGGGGGGAGGGAGACTACTGGAAGTCACCCTCAATCCCCCTGCCCTCCGCTCTTCCATGATTCCCATCCTGTCCTCGCTCACCTTCGGACTGGGGACCATCAGCAATCATGGATGTCTGCGAGGGGAGTGTGGTGGTGGGGTTGCCTACAGCAGTCGCTACTCGATGCTGACCTCTGATTGGCCAGCAGCTTTTGGCTGCAAGTTGGACCTTAGCTGTCAAGCTTCTGAATCTTGGGGCAGGCCATCTACGTAGCTAAAGGACATTTGATTCCATTGGAGGCCATGCATGGCAAAGATGGGGTTACCCAGCCGATTCTTCAACCAGTGGGTGAGACAATCCTGTCAATCCTGTCCAGTTAGTGATTCAGGTCTTTGAACTTCAATCAGAATGCAACCAATGGGCAGCCTGTTACCTGAATTTTAAATCTAATCATTGTAAAATGGGAAATTGCTCAGGTATTGACTATCAATGCTGCAACCGATTGTGCTTTCATAGTGAAAGTGACAGGTGAAAGGGAGTATCATGCTAAATTGTCAATGTTTCTGTTAGATTCATGTGCGTTAGGATCCTTAAAAATGTGAACTGTATTCTTTTGCTTATATTGGAAGATGCAATTAGATAGGTAATCCTGAATGTGTTTCCTACTTACTGCTGCAAGGTATTTCAGAAGCCTTTCTGATTTTTCATTGCCTAGACTTCCATTGTATCTCATGAGTGCAATGGCATTGATATTATCACTGCGCTGATCCTGAATGATATCAGCCCGCTCTGCAAGTACAGGATGGATCTGGTACTACTGCTAAAGGTAAGTAGTCTGGTCCAGAATATTGAATGTGACCCAATATGGACAATGAAACCAGGGTATTGTAGATGCACTGTAAAAGATGTTGGGCTCAGTAGAAATTAAACAACAAGGCAGTAACGTAATTGCCAAATTCAGATATGAACAACAACCAGACGACATTTATTTATTTATATTCATTCCATTTTAGAACACAGTTTGATCTTTTATTTGGAGGTTGTGAATTCTTAATGACTGGTTCAAATTAAATTTGAAATCATTGGAAAACATTTTGACATTGTGTAGTGCAATGAAATATATTCTTTCAAACAGGCAAAATGCCAATCAATTTCAACTTATAGAATCTTTGCCAAACAACTCTTGTGTATGTACAATCAGTTGTGCATGTGAGATCAAGTGTTAGAAAAAAGTTACATTTATATAGCGCCTTTCATGACCACTGGACATCCCAAAGTACATTACAGCCAATGAAGTATTTTTGAAGTTGTAGTGTCAGAAATGCAGCAACCAATTTATGTACAACTCCCATTAAGTGTGATAACATAGTCTTTTTATAGCGATTGAAGAATAAATATTGACCAGGACGCAGGTGCTAATTCCCCTGCTCTTCTTGGAAATGTGCCCTGGGATCTTTTATATCCATATCTAAGAGGATCGATGGGGCCTCAATTAAATGTCTCATCTGAAAGGCAGCATCTCCAACATGCAGCACTCCCTCAGTGTTGCACAGGTTTGATTCTTGTACTGAAGTCCTGGACTGGGACTTGAACCCACAATCTTCTGGCTCGAAGGTGAGAGCACGACCAACTGGACTGCTACTGGCACACGATATTGCCTAGCTTCTCACCCTTTTAAAAGGTTGCACTCCTTATGATGCATACGGAAAGCAGAAAAATTCACATGGAAAATGCTGAAAAATAGACATATATCAGAAGATCCATGAATTGTAGTCTCTGAATGAATAGCAGATTTGTGTGGTTCGATCTTGAGAAAGTTTTCATTTAAATACGTTTCTCTTTTTCTGAGCGTGTCGGTAGTTACATTAACTACGCAACTGATAATGAATATTTTTACTAATAGGACAATGCTTCAAAGCTTTTACTTGGACTCATGGAGAGCAGGCACGACAGTGAGAATGCAGAGAGGATCCTGTTTAATATGAGACCCCAGGAACTGGTGAGAGCGTTAAACTGTTGTTGAGAAATATTTTATTTATGGTCTTAAATCTTGAATGTACCACTTCCTGAGAATTTACTATTGGGCTGCTGTTGAATGTTGTGGATAGGTGACACGGTGGCACAGTGGTTAGCACTGCTGCCTCACAGCGCCAGGGACCCGGGTTTGATTCCTGGCTTGGGTCACTGTGTGCGCGGTGTCTGCGCATTTACCCCGAGGCTGCGTGGCTTTCCTCCAGGTGCTTCGGTTTCCTCCTACAATGCAGAAGATGTGCTGGTTAGATGCATTAGCCATGCTAAATTCTCCCTCAGTGTACCCGAACAGGCGCTGGAGTGTATCGACTAGGGGATTTCCAGAGTAACTCCATTGCCTGCTTGTAACACTAATAAATAAACTTAAACTTAAATGGGTGAGCTAAACATGTGAAATAAAAACAGAATAAACTGGAAATACTCAGCAGGTTAGGCAGCATCTGTGACCAGAGGAAGGTGAGTCTAACATTTCAGGTCAATGACCCTTTGTTTCATCAGAACCTTGATCTATCATGAAAAGTTATCAGTCTTGAACAACTGAGTATTTATAACTTCTTTTTAACTTAATTTCAGTTCCTAGCATTGGCACTGCTCTGCTATCAGCTAAAGAACTCACCTTTACAATATAACATTTACAAAGGAAAATAGGGAATTACAGAAATTTGTTTTGCAAACGACATTGGTATTGAAGAAAAGAAGGAACTGGCATTTAGGTAGTCTTTCATTTCCGCAGAACAATCCAAACACCTAACAGCCAATTAAGTATAATTATAGTTGCTGTTACATAGGCGGAAATGGCAGCATGTAACCGTGCCCCACTAACAGCAAATGAAATGTTATATAGTGCCATAAGAACTTTAAGGTTCACTTGAACAGGCAGATGTGGTGCAGTTTAACGTCAGATCCAAAAGATACAATAGTCAATCAGTACTGCACTGTCGTGGCAGACGAGATTAAATACTTAAGCAATGACATTCATCTCAGAGGCAAGAATTCCAATTCATGTGTGCAAAGCGTCTTGTAAATTATAAAGAAAATGCAGATTTTTTTTGTTTGGCTATAATGGTACACTCAACGAAAAGAACTTAGAAAACGTGTGACATTTGTATGCACTAAATTAGCCCAGAAAAGGGATTGCTTTTTAGAATACATTTCAAGTCAAACAACATCACGAGGGTCATCCCGACTCGAAATGTTGCCTTTACTCTCTCTCCACAGATGCTGTCAGACCTGCTGAGATTTTGCAGCCTTTTCTGTTTACGTTTCAGATTCCAGGATCTGCAGTATTTTGCCTTTACATTACCATGACAACCTCTCTAGTCTAATATAAAAACAAAATACAGCGGATGCTGGAAATTTGAAACTAAAATAGAAAATGCTGAATAAGTTCAGCAGGTCTGGCAGCATCTGTGGAGTCAGAAACTGCATTAACATTTCAAGACTGTATGACTCTTAAGAGCTTGGATTCGAAACACTTAACTCCGTTTCTCTCTCCACAGATGCTGCCAGGTCTGCTGAGTTTGTCCAGCATTTCCTGTATTTATATATAGTCTAATAGTTTGCATTAAATAGTTTTTTATTGGAATTTGCTATGTAGGAGTATACTAGCAATTGATAGCTGCCAAAAATAATGCACCCTTCACTGTTAAAACCCTTGGCACGTGCTATAAATTCATGGCCAGATTTTTATCTATGGCACCCTGTTCTCTGACAGTGCACAGCACTTCTGTTGTAAAGAGTCAGCTCCCACGCAATTCTAATTAAAATTTAGAAGTGTTGGCAGAAACACAGTAGAACCACTCTGCGATGGGGTGAGGTGGGTGGGGGAGGCAGATTTCCATGGTGACACCTGCCATCAGTTGATAATTCAGCACACCTGGGTGGACAATAAAAGAGCGTCCTGGACAAAGATGGAAGTTCTGCACCATGGCAACAGCTTTGCTACTGAACACATTGCCTCAAGATCCCAAAACTTTTTTCTGTTCAACAGATTGTGACCCTCAGCCTACCCCAATCGAAATATTCATGGCATACAAATGTATTACAAGTAGAACTCTGCCCTGAGATGGTGTGAGGCCAAACCTACCACCCTCATGCTTCTGCATCTCAACTCCCCATTAGGAAACTGAAATATCGGCTCCTGCCTGATTTAAATCATCCCACCTGCCATATTCCCCACTCTTACAGGCCCAAAATACCGCCTGATGTATCATCATTATGATAAAGGAATATACAAAAGTAATAAAAGTGGCAAGTGGTGATATCTGCTGATGTGACTGCAAGCACACATCTGTCCTCAATGTTTAATTACTACTATCTCTTGAATTATACCCTTTCAGGTTAACGTTATAATTAAGGCCTACCGCCAAGAGGAAGAATGTGAAAATTCAGAGGTTTCCCCAAGAGATGTGGGACACAACATTTATATTTTGGCCTTGCAGGTAATGTTGTTGGCATATGATTCTTTGAAAATTACCATTTCCTCTTCTCTCTTTGCTTTATGTGTCTAGAAGTGTATGTGCATGATGTGGAAAGTAAATACTAGCATGGGCTGAATGGCCTATTTCTGTCCTTAACCCTATGTAATTCCATGTAATGATGCTCACAGCTGTGTTGGGATGTGCTACAAGGCGACAAGTCACAGATCATAAGCTGTTTTCGATGGAAGATTAGGCTCTTCAAATGACAGCAATGAAATACCCAGACTCACCATATATTTCAGTTGAACTGATAGGTTTACTATTTAGTTGCTGAATCTTTTTGCGTTAGTCTTTCTGTGAAATGTGTCGCTGAAAAAATATGGGTTCAAAAGAATAAACTAGGATCAAGGAAGCGGAAGAAAAAACATTCCAGATAACATTGAAAATGTCCACATTGTTACTGAGTACAGTCATTAGAATCTCTAATTGATGTTACTGTATCTAATCCCAGGGGCCACATTCTCCGACCTCGCTGCAGCTGGGATTCTCCAGTCCTGCTGCAGTGAACGGAGACTTGGCTGAGCACCAAATTCTCCAGTCTCGCTGCCTCGGGGGTGGAAACGACTGGAGAATTCTGGCTTTATATCTGATGACCACCGGACTTTTTCAGCTCTGTCATACATTGGTTATGCTATCGGCTTTCTCTGACTCTTTTCACGGTTGGCTTCGATGGCATATGCTGTGTTACAGTGCCATGATCTCATCATAAATAATGGCACTGGTACGATTCTCTAAAACTTCACTTTCTATTCCAGTTGTCTCGTCACAACAAACAGCTGCAGCAGTTACTGAAGCCGGTCAGACGGGTACAAGAGGAAGTGGACGAAGGCATTTCAATGGTGAGCCAATGAAAGTTTCATGAAGAGGAATCATTGCAGAAGATTGTTGACTATTAAGTATATGCCACAAAGATCACTGAGTGTTCAATCAAAATTTCAGGCAATCAGGCAACACGTGTTGCCAGCTTCATGGAGATCGGATGACAATTACCTTTTTGTTAAAGTCCTATTTCTTGTGCTATATTTTGACAGATCATGTAACCCATTTCCAATTAGTGATCTCAAGACTACACTGTGTAATAGTCAAGCTTTTCCCATGTCTGTGTTGGATGGGGTTTTGGCAGTCATTTACCTCTTTTAGTTTTAATTAAAAGATTACCCATTTAACACTTATAATTAATCACCAATTAACAGAACTGGATTCTCAGCAATTGCTCCTTTCAAGGTGGTACTTTTAACTTTGCTAATGGGCTTTCAATAATAAGAGAAAAAAAAAGGCATTTCCTGCTTTTCAGCATAGGATGTATTTTGGTAATTTGGGGATGTGAGCCATCAGTCCCCTCTCCTCACCAAGGTTCCCCAGCGGCAGATGGTGCAAGTAGTAGGTGACCCATTAACAACAGAGCCGGAAGATTCGTCTGCTGGCCAATGGTAGATTGTCTCTTCTGCCGTAAAACAAGCTACACCGGGTTTGGGGGGGGGAATGTTTGGCTCTTTGTAAACAGAGGCAAAAACACATAGTGCCCAGCAGAATGCTTATTCTCTCAGCGTAACTACACAAACAACCACTTCTATTTTTATAGTGCCTTTACCATTCTCTTAAGGAAATCCCAAGGCTCTTCACAGAGCCATAATCAAACATCAATAAATGCTGTGCCTAAGGAGATGCTAATAGGATGGTCAAAGGGATGGGTTTTAAGGGGCTGGGATCAGAGGTTCTCAAAGGAGTTGGAAAGGAACGAGGAGTTTTGAGAATTAGAGAAGCCTCGGAAATTTCAGAGCATTACATGTCACCTGAGCAAGAGTGTTCACAGCAGAATACCTGATATCCCTCTCGTTTGTTTATTTAAGTTTTAAGTTTATTTCTTGGTGTCACAAGTAGGCTGACATTAACAATGCAATGAAATTACTGTGAAAATCCCCTAGTTGCCTGATTGGGTACACTGAGGGAGAATTTACCATGGCCAATCCACTTAGCCAGCACATCTTTCAAACTATGGGAGGAAACCAGAGCACCTGGAGGAACCCACGCAGAAACAGGGAGACCGTGCAGATTCCACACAGACAGTTACCCAAGCCAGGATTTGAACACAGGTCCCTGCCACTGTGAGGCAACAGTGCTAACCACTGTGCCATCCAAAGTCCCCAACAGAGAGAGAAAGTGAGAATGATTCATATACTTAAAAAGATCAATCTAACTTTTTCAAATGTTTGTGGTGAATAAGGATGGCAAGTATTTCTTTGCGTGTGATGTGCACCAGAGAAGTTGAATTTTTGTTGCTAAGTTTTAATATTGGGACCAACCTGTGGCAGCATCCGTGAAGCATTCTGTTAAAACTGGAAGAATGGCATTTAATTAAGAAACATTCTATTCATTATCGTAATTTGGAAGTATATTTTTAGTAGTTTAGCAAGCCATTTAATTTAATCAATGCCTTTGCTAACAGAAGCTATATAGTAATTAAGTAAATCCTGCCTGCAGAATTGCTGGGTTTCTGTGGCAGTAAAATTAAGCAAATTAAATTCCCATTAACACCAAATGGTATTCTGAGGCAGTAATGTGATTCAGATATACAAAATAATTTTCAACATACATAGAATTACTCTTCTGAGGATTACGGGGTTGGAGATGCAGTTCCCAATTTTGTTCTAAATATTTGCCTGTGTCTGTGTTTTGGTTACATAATATACTTTAACCACCATGGGACTTAAAAATGACTTTTAACCCCCTCGCTATAGATGTTATGCAAATTTAATGTTTTGATGTCACTGAATCTATCAGCTGTCAATAATCGTTATTCATTGACATCTAGGCTAAAAAAAAGACTTTTTTGATATAAAAGGTATTGTTTAATTTTTCTAAAAAGATGCAGTTAGGTTTTACTTTTGGGGAGAAGGGGATCAAAGGATATGAGGGAAAGGTGAGATCAGCCAATTGATAATCAGCCTTGATCATAATGAATGGCGGAGCAGGGGCAAAGAGCTGAATGGCCTTCTCTGCTACTAATTTCTATGTCTGTATTATCTATGTAAGTAAAGTGTGCACACCAAGTTTTTTTTTAAAATCCTGATGCAAGAAGTCACAAAGTGATATAGTGGTGAAGCAACATATGCAAAAAAGGACAGGGCTAAAGATTCTCAGGCCACAGTCTCACCATCGTTCACGCCAGCGGGATTTTCCCATCATGCCACAGTGAATGGAGAATTGGTTGGCAGCCAAATCCTCCGACTTTGCTTGTGGGGGGAGCGTGGTGTGGACAGCCTGTAAGATCGCGCCCGCAGACTTCAATTCTGGATGTCAGATAAACAACAATAATGTGTCCTCTGACGGGTGATTTAATGGATTATTTTACATTTTTCCAGCTTATGCTGAACAACATGCAAATGCTGAAAACAGGTCATCAGGAGCAACAAGAAGAGGAGGACCCCTTAACTTATTATTCAAACCACACAGCGCAAATAGAGGTATGCTGTAATTCTACCTCCCTGCCTGCTATGGAATCAGAGAGGGCGAGGGGTGGTCAGCGGAAATGTCTGTTGACCTGGGCAGGAATTTCATAAAATTTCGCCCTTGTAGAGTCTCAACAAATGCATGTTTAATTTGTGGGCCTGGTGCTTTCCAGTTGAGCAGCTCCACCTTAGTCAATAAGCACCTTAATATTAGCGAAAGACCCTGAATGAAGTCCACAAAGTAGTATTTTTAAAGCAGTACAAACCATATGAAGTGCAGACTACAGCAAAGAATTAGGGTAGAATTAGGGACCTTGTGGTGAAGGATCCTCTTGGGGAGAGTGATCATTGTATGGTGGAGTTTCTGGTGCAGATGGAGGAGGAGAAAGTGGGTTCCCGGACACGCGTCCTTTGTTTGAATAGAGGGGAGTACGGTAGGATGAGAGAAGAATTGGCGAATGTGGACTGGGAGAGCGCGTTGGAGGGAGGGTCTGTTGAGGAGCAGTGGAGGATCTTTAAGGAGATCTTTCTTGGTGCTCAACGGAAATTTATTCCGATGGTCAAAAAGGATAGTAGGAGGAGAGGTAATAAGCCGTGGATAACGAAGGAGGTGAAGGAAAGTGTTAAACTAAAAGCGGAGGAATTTAGAGTAGCTAAGAGTAGTGGGCGAGAAGAGGATTGGGAGAGGTTTAAATGTCAACAAAGATTGACAAAGAAGTTGATAAAGAAGGGTAGGAGAAACTATGAAGCTGGGCTAGCGCTTAATATAAAAAAGGATAGCAAGAGTTTTTATAAATATATAAAAAGGAAGAGGCTGGCTAGGGTGAATGTTGGTCCTTTAGAGGATGAGAAAGGGGACCTAGTGGTAGGGGATGGGGATATGGCTAAGGTATTGAATAACTTTTTTGTTTCTGTCTTCACGGAGGAGGACGTGAATAATTTGGCGGGTGTTAGCGATAGAAAGGTGGTAGGACTGGAGGGTCTTAATGACATTACTGTTACTAGAAAGGCGGTGCTCGACAGACTGGAGGGGCTGATTGTGGACAAGTTCCCAGGACCGGATGGAATGCATCCGAGGGTTCTGAAAGAAATGACGGAGGTGATAGTGGATGCCTTGGTGGTTATTTTCCAAACGTCGCTGGATTCCGGGGAAGTGCCGGATGATTGGAAAACGGCTAATGTTACGCCGTTGTTTAAGAAGGGTGCCAGGCAAAAGACAGGGAATTATAGGCCGGTTAGTTTAACGTCTGTGGTAGGTAAAATGTTAGAATCTGTCATTAAGGAGGAAATTGCAAGGCATCTTGAAGGGAATTGCTTGATAGAGCAGACGCAGCACGGTTTCGTTAAAGGGAAGTCGTGTCTGACAAATTTACTGGAGTTCTATGAGGATGTGTCTAGGGCGGTGGATAGAGGAGAGCCGGTGGATGTGGTCTTTCTAGATTTTCAGAAGGCGTTTGACAAAGTGCCTCACAAGAGGTTATTGCAGAAGGTCGAGGGACATGGAGTTGGGGGTAGGGTGCTAGCGTGGATAGAGGATTGGTTGTCAAATAGGAGGCAGAGAGTGGGGGTCAACGGGTGCTATTCGGAATGGCGGATGGTGACTAGTGGAGTGCCCCAGGGGTCGGTGCTGGGGCCTCAGCTTTTTACCATTTATATAGATGATCTGGAGGAGGCAACCGAGTGTAGAGTGTCGAAATTTGCTGATGACACCAAGATTGGGAGTTGAGGGGGTTGAGCTATGAGGAGAGGCTGAATAAACTGGGCTTGTACTCGTTAGAGTTTAGAAGAATGAGAGGAGATCTCATTGAGACGTATAAGATGATGAATGGGATGGATAGGATAGAGGTGGAAAGACTCTTCCCGCTCAAAAAAGACAATAGGAGTAGGGGGCACAGCCTCAAGATAAAAGGGGGGCAGTTTAGAACGGAGTTGAGGAGGAACTTCTTCACTCAAAGGGTGGTGAATCTCTGGAATTCTCTGCCCGTTGAAGTGGTGGAGGCTGCCTCGCTAAATATTTTTAAGACGCGGGTTGATGGGTTTTTGATAAGAGAGGGGATTAAGGGTTATGGGGAGAGGGCGGGAAAGTGGAACTGAGCAGCGACAGATCAGCCATGATCTTATTGAATGGCGGGGCAGGCGCGAAGGGCTGGATGGCCTACTCCTGCTCCTATTTCTTATGTTCTTATGTTCTTAAGACTGTTTTACAATTGTGTGTCTTATATGGTTTCTGCTGGTGAACGAACACTAGACAATTGAAAATATTTCCGAGGCTGTGGTCAGTAGTGCGTGGAGCTGCTCAACTCCATTATTGCTCTGAGGTTTGCTACATCCTTTCAAAGTCAAAAATAAATGGATGCTTATTACAAACTTCTTTTAGTTTCTTCAAGTAAAAACCAATATTTGAAACGGTCATTGTTTCTTTATATTTCTCTAATTACATTTTCGTGCAAAAGAATTCTGAGGTATCTTTCATTCCAGAGCATCTTTTAAGGTGATCTTTTTCAGGATGATTCCCACTGGGCTGTTTATGTAATTAGTTGTAGAAAAACTAAAAGCAATTATGTAGCAATAGTGCAAGTTTAAAACTTGCACAGTTGTGGTTCAGTTTACTCGACATGTGAAAATATAAGCTTTTATCATATATTTATGTCACCTTCTTAGCTAAATAGATCGTTTGATTATAGCAATCTGTAGTAAGAATTGTGATAAGAAGCCTCACAACACCAGGTTAAAGTCTGACAGATCTATTTGGTAGCATAAGCTTTCGGAGTGTCACTCCTTCTTCAGGTGAGTGAGGAATTGTGTTCACAAACAGAGCGTACATAGACACAAACTCAATTTGCAAGATAATGGTTGGAATTCAATATTCACAGATAATCAAGTTTTAAAGGTACAGACAATGTGAGTGGAGAGAGGGTTAAGTACATGTTAAAGAGATGTGCATTGTCTCCAGCCAGGACAGTTAGTGAGATTTTGCAAGCCCAGGCAAATCATGGGGGTTACAGATAGTGTGACATGAGCCCAAGATCCCGATTGAGGCCATCCTCATGTGTGCGGAACTTGGCTATTAGTTTCTGCTCAGCGATTCTGCATTGTGTGTTGTGTGTTGGAGAATGCTTACCCGAAGATCAGAGGCTGAATGCCCATCACTGCTGAAATGTTCCCTGACAGGAGGAGAACACTCCTGCCTGGTGATTGTCAAGCGATGTTTATTCATCCGTTGTCGTAGTGTCTGCATGGTCTCCCCAATGTACCGTGCCTCAGGACATCCTTTCCTGCATTGTCCTGAGGCACGGTACACTGGGGAGACCATGCAGACACTATGACAACGGATGAATGAACACCGCTCGACAATCACCAGGCAGGAGTGTTCTCTTCCTGTTGGGGAACACTTCAGCAGTCATGGCACACAGCCTCTGATCTTTGGATAAGCGTTCTCCAAGGCGGCCTTTACGACACACGACAACGCAGAATTGCTGAGCAGAAACTGATAGCCAAGTTTGACAGACATGAGGATGGCTTCAGCCAGGTTCTTGGGTTCATGTCACACCATCTGTAATGCCCACAACTTGCCTGGGCTTGCAAAAATCTCACTAACTGTCCTAGCTGGAGACAACACACATCTCTTTAACCTGTGCTTAACCCTCTTTCCACTCACATTGTCTGCACCTTTAAGATTTGATTACCTGTGAAAGCTTGCTTTCCAACCATTATCTTGTAAATTGAGTTTGTGTCTATATGTGCCCTGTTTGTGAACACAACTTCTCACTCACCTGAAGAAGGAGTGACACTTCGAAAGCTTATGCTACCAAATAAACCTGTTGGATCTTAACGCAATGTTGTGAGACTTCTTAGTATGCTTACCCCAGCCCAACACCAGCATCTCCACATCATCGTAAGAATTATGCACAGCTCTTGGATAACTCTTAGAAGATTCCTTTAGACCAACCCTAGCAGGTCAATCACATTGTTCTTGTTGAAGAGAACAATGGAAAATACATAACGGCGAGAAAACAAAACCTCCAAACTCATCCAAAACCCTAGGTATGTTTTCAATCGGCAAATCATTGTAATATGTGTATTACCAGAAGTGTAGTCACTCCCAGATTTCTATTTGTAGAATCATAGAATCCCTACAGTCCTGAAGGAGGCCATTTGGCCCATCGAATCTCTGAAACAGCATCTTACCCAGGCCCACCTCACACCTTATCGCTGTAACCCTGCACATTACCTCCACTGATCCCCCAAATCTACACACCTAAGGGTCAATTTAGCATGGCCAATCCACCAAACCTGTACATCTTTGGACTGTGGGAGGAAACCGGAGCACGGGAAGGAAACCCTTGCAGATTCAGGGAGAATGTGCAAAACTCCACACTGACAGTCACCCAAGGCTGGAATCGAACCTGGGTCCCTGGCACTGTGAGGCAGCAGTGCTAACCACTGTGCCACTGTGTTGCCCCTATTATTACTATCTAATATTTACTATCTAGTGCAATTTGAAACACCTCATGAAAAGATGCCCTGGATTATTTTGTGTGTTTGGAACCCTGTAACAGAAATGAGCAGGATTGGCAGAAGACAAAGGGTATTGAAATTCTTAACTGATAGACATCCAAATGATTTTAGCAATTTGGAGTCAATGATCAATGGAGGCTCTTTGATGGCTACAAGTATCAAATCAAGGCACATCCAGTCAGCAAATAGAATGTGATTTAAATCTTTGAAGCGCAAAGACAAGTTTTCACAGTTGTGCTTATTTTCAGAAGCTTATTTTTTTTTTAATCCAGTTTCAAGATAATAAAGATTTGGGACCGCGCAGCTGCTAAGGCAATCTGATATCAGTCTGTTTCACTGCATTTTCCTATTATCACTAGATTATTCGCAGTGACCGAAACATGGAGCAGATTGTATTCCCCGTTCCGAGTATTTGTGAATACCTAACAGTCGAATCGAAGCACAGAGTGCTCAACACTACAGAGCAGGACGATCAAGGCAGCAAAGTCAGCGACTTCTTTGAAAAGACCAGCTTTTTGTACAATGAGATGATTTGGCAAAAGAAACTCAGAAGTAAGACCATTTTGAAAGGTTTCCTTTATCTTTCAGCGTCAATTCTAAGATCGATTGTTGTCTGGATTTTGTGCTCTGAGAAAGAGGATTTGCTGCCCAGGAATAGAATTTGTCCCTGAGAGGTCCGATTTTTTTCTTCTGTTGTTCCTCACATATGAATAAAATGCCTTTGGATTATCTTTAATCTTGTCTGTCAAGACCATTTCATGACCTCTTTTCGCCCTTCTAACTCCCCGTTTGAGTTCTCTCCTACTCTCTCTGTATTCCTCCAGAGCTCTCTCCATTCTCAGTTGCCTGGACTTAATGTATGCCTCTCTTTTCTTTCTGATCAAGTCCTCAATATCCCTGGTTATCCACGGCTATGACCCACTGTATATGCAACAAGAAACAATAATGTGATTGTATTTTTACAGATGTTTTGAGAGAAGGGGAAAACAGTAAAAATTCCAAGATCTGGAGAATACAAATTAAAAATCAGGGGTGGAATTTTCTCGTCCTGCTCACCATGGGAATCGTAGCAGGCAGGGTCGGACCGTGCAAAGTTCGGGCGGGATTTTCCGATCTCGTGGCGAGCGCAGTCAGAAAATCCTGCTTTAGGAGTTTAAAATTAGAAAGACCATTGCACACAAATGGATTAAATTCCCTCATTTGTTGAGTTGGTGGTGTTGTCATGGATTAGCAATTCAGAAGCCCAAGCTAATTCTTTCAGGACGTGGGTTCAAATCCCACCACGGCTGCTGGTGGAATTAAATTTAATTAATACAATCTGGAATATAAAGCCAGTCTAGTAATGGTGATTATGAAAACTAGCATCAATTGTTCTAAAAATTCATTATTCAAGGTTCACCAATGCCTTTTAGGGAAGGAGATCTGCCATCCTTACCTGGTCTGCTCTATAGGTGACTCCAGGTCCAAAACAGTGTGGTTGATTCTTAACTGCTGTTTGAAATGGCCAAGGAAGCCCCTCCATTCAAGGACAATTAGAGATGGGCAACAAATGCTGGCCTTGCCATCATCCGATCAAAGAATTTTTAAAAATTGGTGATTTTAATCTGACAGTTAAGTCAAAAGTGGGAGTTCCTGCGCATTTAGTTCAAGGTAACCTATGAATTTATGTGAATACGTTAACCCATATTAATAATAATACCTAAAGAAAATTAAAATCTAAAATGGTTCATGATATGAAGCTAGCAAAGAATGCCATTCAATCAAAATTGCCTCTGAAATGACAGAAATTAAGGAACTGTACATAAACTGTTGAAGTAAAATTTGATCATAGGGAAACATAATTTGAACACAGCACCTTACAATAATTTCACTTTGGGGAGTCTTTGTGCTCCAAGCTCTCCTGCCTGCAATGCTGGGGATAAAGTCATTTCTGGATTTTGAAAAGTTATAGAATGATAAAATATCTAACCATGCGTATGTGAACCAGAAAACACTGTAAATATGATATACCTGCAACATAAGACAGTGATAAAATATTATAAAGCAGTAATAAGTTTGATTTACTTTATCTAAGTATTGTTTCTGCTCCCTTGGCAGCACGGTGGCACAGTAGTTAGCGATGCTGCCTCACAGCGCCAGAAACCCGGGTTTGATTCCCAGCTTGGGTTACAGTCTGTGCGGAATCTGCATGTTCGCCCCATGTCTGCATAGGTTTCCTCTGGGCGCTTTGGATTTCTCCTATAGTCTGAAGGACATGTTGGTTAGGTGGATTGGCCATGCTATATTCTCCCTCAGTGTACCCAAACAGGTGCCGGAGTGTGGCGACTAGGGGACTTTCACAGTAACTTCATTGCAGTGTTAATGTAAGCTTACTTGTGACATTAATAATCAAATTTTAAGTATTCTACTAAAACATGTGATTCTATGCAAAAAATTTCCAAACGATTCAACTCTAGGTTGGGTGAAAGGTTATCAAGGGGAAGACAGGAATGTGGAGTTGAGGTTACAATCAGATCAGTCACGATCTTATTGAATGGTGGAGCAGGTTTGAGTGATCTACTCCTGCTACTAATATATATCTTCATATGGACTGGAGAGGTTACAGTGTAAATAATTTGGCTTGTATTACATAGAACATAACTCTCCCAAATTGAGACTAATTGCAGTAGTCGGGGGCTTCTGGGCAGGCCAGAATGGTGGGATCCTGTACTTGATTCTGCGCTTGGAACTCGTTATTTATACACAGGCGAGTTCCCTTCTGAGTCACCTGGCAGGCTGGCAGCTGATTCATTCACCCACTCTCAGTTAGTGGATTCAAAGATCCAGTGCCATGTTTAAGTACCGGTCGAACACACCCATATCATTCTCTGCAGCTCACCCGCCTTCACCAGACTGTGTAGGATGTCAGTAACTTAGAAGGAAAAAGCAAGCAGCCTCAAGGAAAAGTCAGTCCTTAGACTCAAGGGAGGGGGATTGAATCAATCGTGTCTGGGGTGCCCATGTCCCAGTTGGACCTCTACCCAACACATCCGGAGTCTTCATGCACCCCTTCCAGTAAACAGTGTGGCATTCCTTTGACCTCCCAACCCCACCACCTTGTTTATAAGCTTCTCATGCTTCCTTGTCAGGTTCCAGCTACCATCCCCTCGGTCTTCCCTCTGCCTTCCATTGTTTGTCTTGTTCATCCACTTCCTTGCCCCCTCTGCCTGCCATTATGAGTCCTCGCTCTTCTTCCCCCTCCTCCTTGCACAGCACTCCTTAAACATTTTCCCCCTCGTCTCCCTCACGAGTGTCCATGGGTACAGCAGCGTTATTCTGTCTAAAAAGATCAGCTTGGCATGGAGATGGAGGGCAGGAACCAGCCTGCTCTGACTTAGTGGTGTACTGTGCATCAGCAGCAGTGTAGCACTATGGTAGAAAGTTGTTGCACTCACCTCTGCTGTGAAGTGAGGACCGCCTTGTGCATGTCACTCATTAGCAATCATTAGCAGTAAATTCACGCTAGGGTGTGCAAGATCAGAAGACCTGATGGGACACAAATAAATGAAAATGGTATTCAACTCCACCAGCCAGCAGGAAGACCGATCTGCCATTAGGAGAATTGCAATGTGATTTTACGCTGGTGGGTATACAAATTTTCACTCCTGCTATATTCTCTACTTCCACCTGCCACCAAATTTGTCTTGGGTGAGATGGGAGAATCTCACCCATATTGTTTATTTAAATCCATCCCTTAATTCTAGAATACAAAATTAATCTTTTTGTGCTCCTTTTAAAGTGAAAGCTTTGCAGGTTATTCAAGCTGTGTTATGACTTGAGTTCCCATCAGGTCCTGGAGCTATGAGAGATCTCATGCGTGAATACTCAGAAAGAGTACCTTCCCACCCTCAGTCCCCGACCTCCCGGGTGGCCTGAATGGCCTCCAGCCCCCTACTAGTGAGGCCATTATGTCAGGTCCCCGTACAGAGGGATCACACACGATCCTCCCCGTGAGAACCTTCACCAGTGAGGCTGCAGAGGCAAGTGAGCCCAGACGATTCCGGCCAGGGCTCACTTGTAACACTTAAATTCTAATCTAAATGGAATTTAAATATTACAGTCAGCCTGGCGCACTGATCTCGCCGGAAATCCAATGCTGATAAGTTTATGAGAGGCGAGAAATTGGGTGCAAATTGGGCTGCCCAGTGGGAAGGTCAGATTGTGCCCTTCTGTGGAATGAAACCACCAGCAAACAAAGAACAAGTCTCTTCATCATGGAATTCCATCTCCTAATGGCAAATTAATGCCCAATAAGCACGTAAATTATAAAATAGGTTTTAATATTGAAGTTGGAGAAAGTGCAAATAGGAATAAAGTTGTCATCTACACTTTGCAAAGTAAGAGCCTAAATGGGGTAGAGACACAATAAGGTCTGGGAATAGGGATACACAAATCTTCAACATAGCAACACAGCTCACCAAAGCCAGACTAAATGGAAACAGAGTACTTAATTCATTTCTACAGGAATAAAATTGAAAAACAGAGAAGTGAAAATTAACTGAAATAAAACCTCGGGTAGACCATACTTGGAGTACTATGCGCAATATTACCATATTACAAAGATGATATAGAAACACCGAAAAAGGTGCAAAAAAGATTTAAAATCATCCCACCAGAATTAAGAGGATCCAACTGTAGAGAAAGACTGAATAGCCTGGGTCTATTTTCTCTCAGAAAATAGAAGACTGAGAGGTGGCCAAATAGAGTCCTTTTAAATTATGAAGCAGTATGTCAGAATAGATGTCGAAAATATTTCAGCCTGTGGTAGAGTCCAAAACTAAGGGCTATAAGTGTACAAGTCACTAATAAATCCAATAAGGAATTGGGCCGGGACGGTGGTTAGCACTGCTGCTTCACAATGCCCGGGACCCGGGTTCAATTCCAGCCTCAGGTGACTGTGTGCAATTTGCACATTCTCCCAGTGTCTGCGTGGGTTTCCTCCGGGTGCTTCAGCTTCCTCCCACACTCCAGAGATGTGCAGGGTAGGTAGATTGGCCATGCTAAATTGCCCTTTAATGTCAGGGGGATTAACAGGGTAAATACGTAGGTAATGGGTGGGATTGTTGTCGGCAGTCTCAATGGGCTGACTGGCCTCCTTCTGCACTGTAGGGATATTATGATAATACTATAATACAATAACCTCAGGTGAAGTTTCTTCACAGTTTGGACTAATGAAACAATCAGCTGCATCCAGGAGAAGCTGGATAAATATATGACAAAAATAGGAATTGATGGATCAAGTGAAATTAAGTGTTCAAGAAAGTTCAAGAGAAATGCAGCAATCATTAAAATTGAATGTTAATAGACAATTGAAGCTGTATGTCTTTCTCAATTATTGAATGGAAATGTGTCCAGCAAGTTTTATTTATACATTGCAAGTCTCCATATAAGCATTGTTCCTTTGTTTTGTCAGGCATGCCCCTTCTCTACTGGTTCTCCAGGAGGATGTCACTGTGGGGCAGCATCTCCTTCAACTTGGCTGTCTTTATCAATCTCGTCATTGCCTTCTTCTATCCATATGCAGAGCCTACTTCAATGGGTAGGTTCATTGATTTGAGTGCTTCAAATGCTCATCTGGATAGATTATGAATGATTGTGAATAATTAGATTAACATTTAATCAAGGACTTTATCAGACTTAAAATTGACTAGACGAAGCTCAATTAATTCTTCCTCTGATTGAAGAGATTAAATTACACGGTTTAATTTGCTATTTACTCTCCCATTACATTTATTTAATGCATGTATTGTCTGTGGTGTGCCTTGATAAAGCCTTAAAAGTGTTAAAACACTTAATAATAATGGAAACTCACATTGATATGAGCTATAAGGACCAATTATGCTGTCTGTATTGTAGAACTGTATTGCCTGTTCTTCAATTGTAAACCACAGGCATGTCTTGGGATATTTTAGTGAAGGAATTGGCCCATAACCAATCATACCATAAATGTTGAAAAAAAAAACAAAAAGGCAAATAGAGAAGACAAATTAGAGTTATATGCATCAACCTTTAGTTTTGGAAATCGATGAAAAGGGGTTCCACAACTTTGATAAACAATGATGAGAACCTGGAACTCATTGCCTGAAGGGATGGTTCAATCAGAAACTCTTGTATCGTTTAAGAACTGTTTAGATGTTCACTTGCACTGCCGGAACCTCCAGAGCTATGGGCTATGTGCTGGAAAATGGAATTTGTGTAATCAGATCTTTGTTGACTGGCGCAGACATGATGGGCCGAACGGCCTCCTTTTGTGCTGTGAAGATCTATGAATCTAAATCTTAAAAGCCAAATGAAATTATGAATTACAACAGAATGACAGCAATTAGCTGCTGCCAAGATTGTACTGCACAACTTGGAGGCATGCCTGAGTGACTGGACAGAAGGTTAGAAAGCACCTTGTTACTTAATGAAATACAAAGAAACAAATCAAAAACCTGTTTTCTGTTTTTCTTCTTACAGGTGCCCTGGACTCATCTTTTCTCTCACTTGTCTTTTGGGGTGTTATATGTTTCTCAGTAGTTTCTTTGCTTTCCAAACGATATGGTCTCAGACCATTAATAATAGCACTGATAATTCGATCTATATATTACATTGGAATAGGTCACACCTTATTAACACTCGGATTACTGAATGTAAGTATGAGGTTGTTTACTTAAAAACCTTATTGTTGAATTGTGTAAAACATATACTCACTTGTTTGAATTAAAAAATTATCAGTTCTACAATATTTAACCACTATCACCAAAACAAATGTTCTCCTTGTAACTATGACTTTCCATCTACTTTTCATTCAGTTGACTGCTTCATTATTTGACGCATTTGATGCGGGATAATTACTTGGGGCGTCCTAAAAAGAAATCAGTAGCAATTGGCAGACCAATGGATGGTAATAGAAATTACATGTAAAATTGATGCTGGCATTCACTCATTGTTGACAAAAGACTTGACATTTCAATTTGTTTGCTGGAGTAATTTGGTAAATCCTTGTACACATCCTCCATTTAATTACTTTGAGGATTGCCTGCCAGATGAAGTTAAGTGAACAAATAATGATCCACCTGAAAAATCAAATATGCAGCAAGAGGGAAATGTGACCAGGAATGTGAGTTAATTGGATTTGTGAGTTAACAGAAAATTGCATTTAACTGTAACTCAGCCAGAGGGAAAAGGATTACTTGAATTTATGTAGTACCCACAAGATCATAGGAGCATAGGAAGTGAGAGCAGAAGTAGGCAGTTCATGTTCGTCCAGCAGTAAGGATACCTCAGCTGCAAACAATAAAAGAACTAACTTCACAAAGTAAATCAAAGAAAAGGTTTAATAAAGAAACTTCATTATACTAACACTCAGGCCATGCCTGGACCACTAAAACTCCCCACAATCCCTGTCTGCTTTCTAGTTATATCATGTTACCATTGGTTACATTATGACAGATCATAGTGTTTTTGTTGGTTACATTATAACAATTCAGTCCTTAGACCATGTTCCGCCATTCAATTCGATCATGGCTGATCTCTTCCTGGACTCAAATCCACCTCCCTACCTGTTCCCACATTCCTTTAACCTGTTAACACATCTATCATAGTGTACCAAAGCATTTCATAACATTGCCTGTTGTTATGGAGATAAACATATTAAGATGCCTCAAAGAGCAATAACAAAATGGCAATCTGTATTTGATGGTGAAAATTATTTGTAAAGATATAAGGTAATGAAAAAGTTCCATCAGATCTTTAATATCCACTGAACCCAATAGAAGCAGACAAGAGCTTGGTTAACATCTCTTGACAGTGAAGCAGTTCCTTGGCAATGCCCTGGAATAATGCCTAGTCTATGGACTCACCTAGACTGGGATTCGGATTCGGATTCTCCACAAAAGCTAAACTGACACAAAGGTCCAAAATAACAATCTCACCATACAGGAAGGAATCTCTGTTGGTCCCGCTCAACTATCCTGCATCATTTAAATATCACCTTCCAACCAACCTACATAGACTTGTAAGTCTATGACCTGCTGCTATCTTATGGGTGGGAGGTTCCATTTCCATTAATATGTTTAACACCAACAGTAAACCAACAACACAGTCAATAGGAAACAACCAACATATTCAATGATAACTTTTCACAAAGAGTACGGTGCACATATGGAATGAGCTGCCAGCGTAGGTGGTAGAGGCAAGTACAATTGCAACATATGAAAGATATTTGGATAAGTACATGGATAGGAAAGATTTCGAGGGATATGGGTCAAACACAGGCAAATGGGACTAGTTCAGTTTAGGAAACCTGGTTGGCCTGGATGAGTTGGGCCAAAGGACCTGTTTTTGTGCCATATATCTGGCCAAAGGATCTGTTTGCATGCCGTAAATCTCTACGTCTCTGATAAATTACCGTCATTTCCAACAGTGAATCCTCGGCATATTCAATCACAATGGTAAACCGCCACCTGTCAACATATTGTACTTATTTTACAGTGCACCCTCAATACAAGAATATTTTTCATGTACATTACTTTCATGTTAATTATTTTTTCTTTCTTTTTGTTATATTTAGCTCATCAACAAAATAGTGTATCTAGTTAGCTTTGTGGGCAATGGTGGGAAATTTATCATTGGATACAAGGCCATGATAATGGACATGGCATTCCTTTACCATATTGGATACATTGTGACGAGTGTGCTGGGGCTTTTTGTGCACGAGTTTTTCTACAGTATCCTGGTATGTTATATCTTCATTTGTGGCTATTTCATCCAGAGATGTTTAAACTGTTGATCATGAAATATTCATTTAATTTCTGTCACATTTGTAATGAGCTCTGTTTAGGTTGAGTTGATTATGTTTCATCTTGAAAAAAATTGCTCAAAGCGAAAAAATATTGAAATTGGCGTTTCTTTTGTAATTAAAAGCTGAAACAGCACTGTGGAAAGATGTATATGTTAACCTGGTCTGTATGCTACACACTGTTGTATATAAGATTCACCATTGATTCCTTAATTCAACTGAAACTAAATTATGAATGAATATGATAATTTGTTGATCTAGTTATTTTAAAAAGCATAGTTAACAGAAGAGAAATAGTTAGCACTGACGGATTTAAATATTTATTAAAATAAGGGTAGCAAGTGTCAAGGAATAGGACATTGACACAACATCGGCACAAAGCAGTCACAGAACAACTAGCACAGATTTGACTGTCCGACTGCCATTACTTCTTTGCTTTCCACAACCTCTTCAAATCATTCCTGCTTTTTAAAGATTGAATAAAAAATACAGTTCTAAAGAATGGTCTACACCAGAAAGCAAAGTTTAACAAATTGTCAGACATTAATGACACTGGGTCTTTGCAATATCTTGTGCTTTAAGTGCAGAATCAAATTTTCTTTACATTGTCTCAAGTACATGGCTAAGTCACAATCGTAGAAGCGAAATTCAATGACATTTTTTGCCGTTGTATTTTCCCATACCGTTATGGTCAATTTAGCAACAAATTTCCTGAACAGTGGCGCGTCCAGGACTCAGGCCAGCTAGGAATTGGATTATGATATCTAAAGCTTGTTTCAAGAAGAATTCTTGCAGTGATTGAAAGAGGGGAGGCGATGCCTAGTGGTATTATCACTAGACTATTAATCCAAAAACTCAGCTAAGGAAATTCAGGACCCAGTTTTGAGGCCTGTGAAGGCAGATGGTGGAACTTGAATTCAATAAAAAAAATCTGGAATTAAGAATCTGCTGATGACCATGAAACCATTGTCAAATGTTAGAAAAACCCTTCTGATTCAGTAATTTCTTTTAGATAAGGAAATCTGCTGTCCTTACCTGGTCTAGCCTACATGTGACTCCACAGCTACAGCCCAAAATGGCTGAGCAAGCCATTCAGTACAAGGGCTACTAGGGATGGCCAGCCAGCAAGGCCCATGTCCCACAAATGGATTTTAAAAAATCCTCCATGCTGTCAGTTTAAGCTGGATTCAGACCAAAGCTCCTGAGAGGAAGGAACAATTTACCCAGCCTCCATTTAAATTTGTTCCATCAACTTGAACTAAAAACTGTAAGTTGACATGGAACTTTAAAATATGACCACAAGTCATTGACTTAACTAAAGATATACAGCAGGATTCATTGAATTTGAGTGGAAGATGCAATGGGTGGATATAATTTTGATTTGGTTTCATAAAAGCTGAAAACTGAAGTATCTATGAAAGTTACTATCCTGCGTACAAAAAATTGGCAAATGGAGGATAATATGGGATAGTGCAAATTTGTCCAGTTTGGCAGGAAAAGTAGAGAAGTAGCATTTTATCGAAGTGAAGAGAGATCACAGAACTCTGAGGTACAAAGGGATCTGAATGATCTGGTACTTGAATCATAAAAAGTTAGTATGCAGATACAGCAAGTGAATAGGAAGGCAAAGGGAATGGAATATAAAAGTAGTGAAGTTTTGCTACAGTATACAAGACATTGGTGAGAACACATCTTGAACTCTGTGTACAACTTTTGTCTCTTCATTGAAGAAAGGACATAATTGCATTAGAAGTATTTCAGGATGTGGTGTTGCCGCGTCCACAACTGGGGTAGTCACAGTAAGTAGTCTCACAACACCAGGTTAAAGTCCAACAAGTTTATTTGGTAGCACAAGCTTTTGGAGCATTGCCCCTTCACTGAAGTATTTCAGAGAAGCTTCATTTCCTGGAATAGGGGTTACCTTATGAGGAAGGTTGGGCCTCTTGATGTTTAGAAGAATGAGGAGAGATCATTTGAAATATGTAAAACCTGAAGAGGCTTGAGAGAATTGATGCTGAAAGGATGTTTTCCCTTGAGGGACAGACCAGAACTAGGGAACAAGGCTTAAAAATAAGAGGCGCCCCATTTAAGAAGGGGATAAGGAAAATGTTTTTCTTTCAGGGCTTTGTGAGTCTGTGTCTCTTCCCCAGAAAATGCTGGAGACAGGGTCATTTTAAGGAAAAAGTACACAATTCCTGATTAACAAGAGAATCAAAGGGTATTGGTGGCAGACAAAACAGTGCTGTTAAACATTCAGATAGTCTATTCCTGTTCTTAATATATACGTTTGTATGTTCTATAAAGTTCAGACCATGAAGATTGTACGCTAAAAATCTGACAAATATTAACTTACCATATATTGAACTTGTACTTTTCAGCTGTTTGATTTGATCTACAGAGAAGAGACTCTGTTTAATGTCATAAAAAGTGTTACACGTAATGGTCGCTCCATCCTCCTGACAGCTATGCTTGCCCTTATCCTTGTCTATCTCTTCTCAATCGTGGGCTTCCTCTTCCTGAAGGATGACTTCATTTTAGAGGTGGAGAGGTTGCCAAGCAGCAAGATGTCAGGTAAATATTGTTTTTGAGGTTGTACTACCTCAACGGAATGGAGGTTGACCATAATGAAAATAATGTTGTTTGAAGTTCCTACATTGTCTACATTTTACACAAGCTCGAGATTTCACATTGAATCACTTTAATGGACATAAAATTGTCCATTGGCGGCACAGTAAGGGTGCCAGAGTGTCCAGTTTGTCTGGCATCAAATGTTGAGCCATTCCAGTGCGTGCAAGTCAACCAGAGTTTTATAACCAGGAAAACATTGTTTCTCTTGTTCTAAGGAAAATAGTGTGACAAAGGACAGTCTAAACACAAGGTATATTTCTGCCCTCAGGTGGTATTGCAGATTCCATGGTGTAACTGCTGACTTGATGAGCCAAAAGGCCTCTTCTGTACTTTATGATTCTTTGATTGTTTAACACCTTACGTAATAATTCTCCATCATGATCGAGCAGAGTTCCTGAGTGTGGTAATGCTCAGAGCTCCACATAAAGGCAGGAAAATGTTTGGGTGAACTAGCAAGTCAACCTTCCCACATTACTTACTGGCTGATTGGTATTCAGCATGGTCCAATGCCTAAGAGCCGAGGGGTGGCACACTGGCACCAAAAAGAGAAAGTTAAATAATTTGTAAATAGGTTATGAAAAGCCCGATAAAACGGGATGGTATTGTTAAGAGTAAGAATGGTGCACTGTGGGCAGGTGTTGAAGATAGGAAAAAAACAAAACTGAGAAAGATGCATTGGCAAGAAGCTGCAGCAAGACAAAAATAACAATGTGTGTGAACTATTTCTTCTGTTAATAGGTTTATTTGCAGCACAAGGAAACGCAGTGAAGGATTTCATTAACTCATGTGCTGCTGATGATGTTCATTGTTCTGCAGGCATCCAAGACGCTGAGTCACCAGGTCAGCATATTAATGTTTAATCTGCAGAACCAAGTGAACAAAAATCTATACACCTTCCACAGATTTCACAAACTAATACAAGTAGCATTAATTTCTAAAATTATTCTTTTCCTTTTCCTCCTACCTTCTGATTTCAGAAAGACATGCATAGGTCCAATTTTACTGGCATCCTTCTGATAGTCATCCTTTTCATAGTCACGCACAAGCCAACAGGAAGCACCTTTCCAAATGTAGCAGCATTATAGAATCCTACAGTGCAGAAGAAGGCCATTCAGCCCATTGAGTCTGCACCAACCACAATCCCACACAGGCCGTATCCTCATAACCCCATGCATTTACCCTAGCTAGTCCCTCGAACACTAAGGGGCAATTTAGCATGGGCAATCCACCTAACCTCTTATCTTTGGACCGTGGAAAGAAACTGGAGCACCCTGAGGAAACCTATGCAGATGCAGAGAGAATGTGCCAACTCCACGTAGACATCATAGCTGGAATTTTGCCTCCACACCCGACCCGATTCTGCGGCTTGCAGAACGGAATTTTATGTTGTCCTTGGGCGGGATCTTGTAAACCTTGCCCAAGTGAAGTTATTCAAAATTTGTCATCAGAAATGGGAATCTGGATTTTCCCATCCTGAAGCTCAGATCACTGAAGCCCCTTGAGATTTTTTTAAGCTTGATATCAACTACAAATTCAGAGAATGGTATAGGCGAAGTCATTGAATATTTTTAAGACACAGGTAGCTAGATTCTTGACTAATAGGGAAGTCAAAAGTTATCGGGTCTAGGGAGAATGTGGAGTTGAAGCTGCAATCTGATCATCCACGATCTCGTTGAATGGTAGAACAGGCTTGAGGGGCCAAATGGCCTACTCCTGCTCCTAATTCATATGTTCCTATGAGAATTAAACTTGAAGCTTTCCTGAAATGACTCAGTATCAGAGTAGATGTTGTGTTTTTGGCACTTGAGTGACCATGGCAAATAACTCCTTTTCAGCAATATTTGTGCAAGTGGTTACATTGCTTGGGATGAATTGTCTTTCAAAAAGCATTGGGACAGTTACATGGGTAAGATGGGTATAGAGGGATAGGGGCCAAACACGGGCAGTTAGGACCAGCTTAGTGGTTTAAAAAAAAGGGCGGCATGGACAAGTTGGAACAAAGGGCCTGTTTCCATGTTGTAAATCTTTATGACCTATGAATTCCAGTTTAATGTGCACACTGATTTGAATATAATTCTCAAGATCGCTATATTTAACAGGTAATTACTCTTGAATACGTGTTTCCAAGTAGCAGTTTTATTTGAAAAATGAAGGTATTCATTCAAGGTTTGTTTAGAATTTCAATTGTATTCATCAAGAAGTTCAAGGATATAGGCCAGAATTTTCCATCTTTTCGTACTGGTGGGATATGGTCCCAGTAATGTGAACAGAGATTTCAGTGAGTCACCAGTTCATATAGTCCACATTGTAAAGTGGGTCGACACAGTGCAGATAAAGTTGTGAATTGCCAGTCCTCTAACTGATTAAGTTCTTCCATCATGTTCACTTTAAAATCCTTTAGGCTACCGAGTGAATGATTTAGGATTCAAAGCCCTCCTAAATGTCCACAGATACTGAACCACTGTATGCATGTACATTCAAATTTGTTCCGAATTCAAAAATGAAGTAATCCTGTGTGAATATTAGAGTGCAAGTTTACAAAAGTGAAACTTGGCTGATGCTTTATAATACATTAATGAGACAACACAAAAGGGTAGATTAATATCAGAAACAGAAATAAGACTGACCTCAAATACAAGAGAAATAAGTTTTGAAATGAACACTTGCACCTTGCTAAAACTCATATGCAATTATATACTGAGGTTGAATGGCAATTGTGTGGGCAAAAGTGGCAGCCAATTTGTGCAAAGCAACATTTCACAAACAACAGTGTCATGAATGACCAGCCAGTCTATATTTGATTGCAGGGACTAATGAAGGGGTGTTGAGTAAAAGAGCAAGTCCATTGGGTCAGAGATGAGCATCAAAACCATGGGCTGGATTCTCTGGCTTCCCCAAGGTGTGTTTCTCAGGGTGGGAGGTGGCCAGTCATTGGCAGTGGATTCTTCTGGTCCCGGTGCTGTCAATGGGATTTCTCATTGATTCCACCTCACACTGCCAGGAAACCCACAGCAGGGGTGGCAGGACCAGGAGATCCCGCCAGCGTGAACAGCTGGAAAGTTCCAGCCCACATATACAATAAAGATTCCTGATATGTATATAATGGAGCTTCAGTCATACTAGCCTTAATTTTCCAATCAGTATTATTATAACGCAAATTGTTAACCTACTTAAAATGAATAGTTTATGCTGACATTGAAAGTAAATTCATGTAAAATATAGGTTCTTGAGCCATGGTAATGTAGGTCATTTAGTGACAGGAGATAGGTCCTTCCTTGAAATTGCTCCATTGCTATTGTTCTCATCTGAGACTCTATGAATAGAGATGTCCTCACAGCAAGAGAGGGATTATCAGAATTTTAATCAACCTACTTGCTCTATTGGTCTTTCTGTCCCACTGACCGGCTACAATTTTAGCACTGCTGGAAACCCAGGGGAAATTGACTACCTGTCCTCGCAGTCAGTGAGTGAAATAGCTTGTGGAGCAAGAGAGATCTCAGGGGAGCTAAACAAAAAAAAAGTGGTTGGAATGGTGAAAATGAGGATATTCTTCCTGCAAGTGGATTTCGTTATTGTCAGTGCAAGATTCAGAGCTGATTAACTTTCAGGAAAAGTTATCCAAGAACAATTGGCAAAGGTTTGCAGTCTAATTTTTCAAAGAACATTGGAGGCAAATTTTCATTTACCTTTGTTGCTACTTCAGTCATTGCAGATGAGGAAGAGGATGACAAAGAGCGTGCTTGTGACACTCTATTGATGTGTATAGTAACAGTATTAAATCACGGTCTGCGTAATGGAGGTGGTGTTGGTGATATTCTCAGACAACCTTCGAAGGACGTAAGTAAATCTTTATGATGAAACATCATAAGTATTTATCTCTCACCTTTGCAGTTTGAAATTTAAAATCTGACATTAATTAACCATCATTATTTAGTGTGTGTAATGTGCCAGAATTACTTAGTCCTCAGTTGAATACCCAAACAGACTCATTGGTTAGTACTGCTGCCTCACAGCGCTGGGGACCTGGGTTCAATTCCAGTTTTGGGTCACTGTCTGTGGGGAGTTTGCACATTCTCCCCGTGTTTGTGTGGATTTCCGCTGAGTATCCGGTTTCTTCCCACAGGCCAAAGATGTGCAGGTTAGATGGATTGGCTATGGTAAAATGCCCTTTAGTGTCCAGTTTATCTAGGCGAGGTGAATTGGCCATGCTAAATTACCTCTATGTCAGGGGGATTAGTGGGGAAAATACATGGGATTACAGGGATTGTTGTCAGGTGCAATGGGCCGAACAGCCTCCTTCTGCACTGTAGGGATTCTACGATTCTATGACAAACTCCCTAAAAAGTATCTACTAACATATTTCCAGTATATGCTAGAAATCCTCTCATTCACAAAAGCATAAGTAAGTTATTTCTGTTTTTAAAGTTTGTGTAATGTGAGCACTTGTCCAAATATTTTATTTTATCTCTTTAAGTACCATTATATGACTCTGCTCTAATCATCAAGAGAGTTGACTTATTTGCCAGCTTTTCGGACTAATTAGTATCACTTAAGAACCAGTAATAAAAATGATATAAAAGTGACAGGTGATTTAATACCTTGTCTAATTTTCCTGTGGGAATTTGTCTGTCCAGTTTTGGCATCTCCTTTGATGGCACAGATGGGAATTGAACTTAAAAAAAGGTATACCAAAAACGAACCAATGTGCTGCAATAGCACTCTGTTTGTTCCACACGTTCAACATTGTTTAAATTTACTGTCATAAAACAAACATTGTGAATAACAGCTGCATCTTCAAATTTGGCCTGTGTAGAAGTTATTCTGTTGCACATACATGTACATATTTGGAGAGGAAGGAGCTGAAAGTCTTTTTTTTCCCAATGTTGTCCTTCATGTCATCTAAAGATCAAAAAGGGATCGATATCTAGAATTGGAAAGATATCAAATCCAGAGTAATAAACATTTATGTAAAAACTATTTAAAACATGCAAACAGACCATTCAACTCAGCAGGTACATGAGCCACATGTGTCTCTTCCCATTCTATTCCATTTAACCCCATAAATATATCCTTCAAATCCTGTCCCTTTCATCCCTTGGATCCCTCAGGTTATTCACATCAGTTAGATTCTGTGGCAGTGAGTTCCACATTCTAACCACTCTCTGGGTAAAGAACTTTATCCAAAACTTCCCATTTGATTTATTGATGACTCTTTTGTAATTATGGCTCCTAGTTCTGATCTCAGACACAAGTTGGAATGTCTTCTGCATATCTACCTTATCAATCACTTTCATAATCTTGACAATTTACATCAGGATATCACTCGTCGTTGTTTCAGAGAAAAAGGTCCAGACTATTCAATCTATTCTGATAGGTAGAACCTCTCAGTTCTGGTACCATTTTAGCAAAGGGGGATACACCGGCCTCCCAGCCACCAGTTTCTCTGCAGCAGGAGGTGACGCGCTGTTCATTGGTAGTGGAATTCTCTGGTGTTGTCAATGGGATTTCCCACTGATGTCACCACATGCCGCCGTGAAACCCACGGGAGGGAGTGTGCTGCCAGTGGGACTGGAGAATCTCACTGGCGTGTACGCCTGGAGAACTCCCCCAAAAGCCTTTTTGTATCTTCTCCAATGTTTATATATGTCTTTCAGAACACGGAAATCAGAACTGTTCACACAATTCCAAATGTAGTGTATCCAAGGCTCCATACAATTTCAACAGAACTTCTCTGCCTTTCAAATCTGTCTATCTAGGAATGCCAGTGCCATTTTTAAAATGTTTATAGTAGCCTTATTAACTTATGGAACTACTATTAATGATTTGTAACGCTTGATCCCTCTCATCCTTAACCCTATTTGGATATTAATTTTCCAAGGCGTCTGTGGCCACCTTATTCTCCCCACCAAAATCCATTACTTATCTATACCGAATTCCCTGCCTTTTCCGAAAGTTTATTAATGTATTTATGTACTTTGTTGTAGTCTTTCCCTGTTTGGATTACACTGGCCAATTTGGTGTAACCCACACATTTTGAAGTTATGCTTTCAAGATATCATATTTAAAAACACCATCATTAAAATTGAAAGGGACTAACTGAAATATTTAACTGAAGATGTTGGAAAATTAAACGGAAAAGTGGCCTTTCCAAGCAACAACATACCTCCTACCAGCGTCTGTTCTCCATTCTGTCAGCTAGCTCCCCATTCCGTTACATGTGCTTTGACACCTCTGTTCTGACTTTAGTCACTAGTTTATTATGTGGTATTACAAAGGTTAATCTCAAAGTCAAAATATGTTGTATCCACTACATTTCCCTTATCCTTCCTTTGTGTTAGTTTTTCAAAGAATTCAGTAAGTTGCTCAAGCATAAACTTCCCATTAGGTAAACTGGAGAGAGAAAGAGAGGGGAATAAACCAAGCCATCATTAAGCAAAAACAGCTAACAGTTATAGAAAAGCAGTTTCAGCAAATGGAAAAGAACAGAATTGGAAGATCGCAAGCTTCAAGTGACAGATTGGATAAAGAAACGGAAGTGAAGGATTGGATAAAGAGATGAAAGTCAACAGGATCAGGAGACAGAGCTGAGCAAATCGCAGAGTTGAAAGGACAATTCTTGGGAAATGAAGAGAAAGTTGGAGATACATAACTGAGAGATGGATATGTTGAGATATAAACCGAGATAAAATAATTTATTTCAAACACCATGAACTAAATAAGGTAGAAAATAATCAAGAAATACTTACATTATATCAGAAAAGAAAGTTAAACACGTGGAGAAGAGAGAAAGAGAAGAAATCAGCTTGACAAATACAGATCTCTCAATAGATTTGCTCGTTTCAGGGACAAATGTTTTATTTATGAAATAATACGCATTCAACTTCAAAAAGCCTGAGGAATTGCCAAATTCCCCCAATATGATATCTGAAAAATGATTAATGTTAAATTTCAAGTTAGTTATTCAAATTATTCTGCTGAAATATAGGGACATAGAACTAGCAGATAAAATTTAATCCTGTAATGATTGCTTTATCCTAGGAAGCTCTATTTCCCGCCCGGGTTGTCTTTGATCTGCTCTTCTTCTTCATTGTTATCATTATTGTATTGAACCTGATTTTTGGTGTTATCATCGACACCTTTGCTGATCTGAGAAGTGAGAAACAAAAGAAAGAAGAAGTCCTGAAGTCGACCTGCTTTATCTGTGGTAAGTGCAGGCACCTTATTCTTTTTCACAGTTGATTGTCTGCACTGAATTTTCAGATTGAAAGTAATAGGTTAACCAAATTGAATACTGTTACCCTTCGTGTGATGGATAAATTGCGAATGGAATTGCCATGGTTTCCTAAGATTCCAAGAGGGGAAGTAAAATGTCTCTCAACGGATCTTGGTGGCCAGGTTGATGTGATGTGTCCCACGGCTTGAGACTTGTGTCCAAAATCACACATCAGCTTATCTGTCAACCTCCACTTATGCAGCAGGCAGCAGATTTTCCACACTCCAGTACAGGTTTGGTTGAACACTGCCTACTGTCTTCAAGGAGGTTAACTGCAGGGATCAATATTTGAATTCTTTCATGTGATGGTAAAGTCAGCGTTTATTGCTTATTCCTCATTTCCCTTGGAGTGATGGTCATTGAGGAAACAGCTGAAGATGGTTTGCCTTAGGACACACCCCTGAGGATCTTCTGCAGTGATGAGATGATTGCCCTCTCACTTTCTTCCTTAGTAGTAGGGAATGACTCCTTCCAGAGGAGAGATTTCACCCTGATTCTCATTGATATTGGTGGTGCCAGACCTCTATTCATATCCCATTAAAATACTCAAAGGACAGGGCATTCATGCCCATTTCAGGAATTCAGCCCCTTTGTCTGTGTAGATCAGGAAGGAGTGAGGTCTGGAGATGAGTGGCCCTAGAGGAGTCCAAGAGCTGCTTGATAACACTGTTGATGACAATCCCATCACTTTGCTTATGATTGACATTGGTTGGGTGGGGATGGTGATTCTCCAGATTGGATTTGATTCGCTTTTTATGGACAGGACATAGCTGGATAATTTTCCAGATTATCACTGGATGTCAGTGTTGTAAATATACCAGAACAGCTTCACTAGGAGCACAGCTAGGTCTAAAGCATAAGTCATTAGTCCTACTTCTGGAATGTTGTGAAGTCCCATAGCTTTTGCTGCATCCAATGCACTCAGCTGTTTCTTGATATCAGTTGAATCGAATTGGCTAGAGGCTGGCATGTGTGAGGCTGTGGACCTCAGGAGCAGGCCAAAATGAATCATCCACTTAGCACTTCTGGCTCAAGATGGTTAAAGATGCTTCAGCCTTGTCTTTTGCCTTAATGAGCTGGACTCTGCCATCAGAGGATAGGAATGTTTGTGGAACCTCCTCCTCCCATTACAAAGAACAAAGAAAATTATAGCCTAGGAACAGAAACAGACAGTCCCTTAATTTTGGCATAAGTCACCAGATGTTAATGAAGATGATTTTGCAGGGTCAACTGGGTAGAGTGCATAGAAACCATAGAAAATTTACAGCTCAGAAACAGGCCTTTTGGCCCTTCTTGTCTGTGCTGAACCATTTTTTGCCTAGTCCCACTGACCTGCACTTGGACGATATCCCTTCACACCCCTCTCATCCATGTACCCGTCCAAGCTTTTCTTAAATGTTAAAAGTGACCCAGCATTTACCACTTTATCCGGCAGCTCATTCCACACTCCCATCACTCTCTGCATGAAGAAGCCCCCCTGCCAATATTCCCTTTAAACTTTTCTCCTTTCACCCTTAACCCAAGCCCTATGGTTTTATTCTCCCCTAGCCTCAGTGGATCTTTATTCTCTTTGGTGCCCAGGCCAGTGCCGGGTGAGCTCTCCAGTTTTATTCTCATTGATTGTAGCAATTTTATGCAACTGAGTGGCTTGCTAGGAAATTTCAAAAGGCAGTGAAAAATCAACATATTGCTGTCGGTCTGGAATCACATGCAAGCAAAAGCAGGATAAGCAAACAGATTCCCTTAACTATTGAACTAGGCTTTTGTGACAATCCACTCAGTTCATGATGATCGTTATCGATGGATAGCTTTTTATTCAAATAATGAACTATATTTAAATCACCTTAACCACAGTGACGGGATTTGAATCCATGTCTCCAGAGGATTAGCCTGGGCCTCTGGGTTACTAATCCAGTAGCATTATCACTATGGACTTTACTGTGTCAGTGCCAAGGTTTTGGATTCTTCATGCTGAATGTGTTCACCTTCATCTGAATCATAGGAGGTTAATGCTAACTTACACGATGTGCGGGACTTTCCGCCCGCACTCACCCTAAAGCTGGAAATTCCCACCGAGGTCAATGGATCTTTGCATGGTAGCCGCCCCCCCCCGCCCCGCGACAATTCCCAGAATTTGTTTCCCTGCGTTGTTCTTTATCAAGAACCTGCTGGCAAATATCATCAAAGTGGACTTCCCTTCTGAAAAAGAAAATCAAAACGACACTACAAGTCTGACACTTTTACACAGTGTCTGTCTACGCTGAAGTGCGTGATGATTATTAGAGACCAAATGTTACTCCCAAGTTAGTGAAAAGGCACCCTAGCCTGTGGGATTATTGTCCAGCATGAGTCATAGGGTTGGACTTCCCAACCTCACCCGCAGCTGGATTCTGTGATCCCGCTGCAGTGAACGGAGATTTGACTGTCAATTTCTTCATTCTCCCTGGCAGCGGCAGTGAGGTGTGAATGGCTGGAACATTCGAGCCAACTTTGGTGCTGTGAGGGAAAGGGCTTTGCAAAATAATTGTGTGCCAAATTAAGTACCTGTTACAAAGCTGGTAGAAATAATATAAATTATCTTTTAACCCTCACTTTGTCGATCGATCCCAAGAACCTCCTTCCATCCCAAGCTGTCCGCTTTTTTTTTGTTTTCAGCACAAGCAGCAAGATCAGTGCTAGTTAGAACTAATCTAACACCAGGAATAACTATCAACTCAAACCAACTTAACTGTAATTGTGCAAAATAAAAACACTGGGAATTCTCTTTTTGCTGCCATTTGAAACAAAGACCATTTACGTGGAGAAACCCCAACAAATTTCTGACTACAGTGATTGAAAATGTTTTGCCAGCAGCAAACAGCTCAGCAGTTACAGGCTGAATTCACCAACCTCGCCCGCAGCTGAGATTCTCCAGTCCCGCTGTAGTGAACGGAGCTTTGGCTGAGCTTCCCATTCTCGCTGGCAGCAGTGATCGGGTATGTGAGACCGGGGAATTCCGGCCCCTTATTTTCTGCCTGATGAAGCAGTGTCACTTTGAAAGGGAACTCTTCAATCACAACAATAACTGGATGCTGCTTTCTTTTCTGACCATGAACAGATTTGACATTGAGAAAAACCCACAGTCGGCATCTTAAAAGTTGCACTTGTGACTAGCAGCATGTGCATCGATCTGCTGTTGTCGCTGGTGCTCTGAAATTCTGCTCACAGTGGGAACAAGACAAATTTAGAAGTGTGGGAGATAGAGCAAAAGACCCAGAAATCATCTACAGTTTGAACAAACCATTTCCTGAGCTTGGTGACTTTTTGTTTTCTGGAAGTAACTATCTGCTTGTATTTTGCTCAGGCCTTGAGAGAGATAAGTTTGACAACAAGACAGTATCATTTGAAGAGCACATTAACAATGAACACAATATTTGGAATTACTTGTACTTCATTGTACTGGTTCATGTCAAAAAGAAGACTGATTATACAGGTCCAGAAAGCTACGTTGCTCAAATGATAAAGGTAATTCTTTTGTAAAATGAAGTATTGTACTGAGTTTCATCTTTTAGTTTATTCTCAACACAATTCACTTCTAAATAAATTTGGATACTTACCAGTAGAAAAGGTTGTCTGGTGTCCTTTGGCATCTAAGTCCCTGGATCTAAAGCATTTAAGTCCAATGGGAGGTCACTATCTCTGTCCGGTTAGCTGAAATGAATTTGCATGGTCTCATTCTCTTTGTCCGTGTATGAACAAAGACTATACAAATGTGCCAAATTCAACAAAAAAAATCACAAAATTCACAATGTTCATTCCAAAACATCGCTGATTTGGGCAATGAATATATTTAAGCCAATGTGAAATTCTCTTCTGAGATTGAGCTTGTTGTGGCGGAGTTGAAGAAAAGCTTATTCTATAGCTGACCATACTATACCTGACCTAATAATATTCAATGTTAACTCCAAGCTGTCAATCAATTTACACAGATGTATGCTCAATCTAAAGCTACTCGTGTCAAAGGGACAGACACACATAATAAAATGCCACCTGTCATTTCTCGTTATTTTATTTCCCATTTCATGGACTAATTCCATTATTTTATTTTTGTTCATTTATGAATGTGAGCATTGTCAGCATTTATTGCTCATCTTTAATTGCCTTTGAGCGTGTGATGATTAGCCATTTTCTTAGACCTCTGCAGTCTTTCTGGTATAAGTACACCAGCAATACTGTTAGGAAATTCCAAAATCTTGATTATGCCTTAGTGAGGGAACAGTAATTTACTTCAGGAGGGTGTGGAACTTGGAACTTGTAGGTGGTGTTGTTTCCATGCATATGCTGACCTTGTTCTTCTAGGTGTTAGAGGTCACAGGTTTGGAAGATGCTGTTGAAGGAGCCTTTACAAGTTGCTGCAGTGCATCTTGTAAGAGGTACACACTGCTTGTGTTATGTATTGGCATTGGAGGAAGTGAATGTTTAAAATGGTTGACATTGTACCAATTCAGAAGAGTGTTTTGTCCTGGGTAGTATGGAGCTTTTTGAGTGTTGTTGGAACTGTACCCATTCAGGCAAGTAAATAATATTCCATCACACTTTTGACTTTTGCCATGTAATGGGTGGACAGGTTTTGGAGAATCAGGTGTTACTTCCCACAGAATTACCAGGCTCTGGCCTGTTCATAGTCATAATATTTATGTGACTGGTCCAGCAAAGTTTCTGGTCAGTGGTAGCCCTGTGGATGTTGATGATGGGGCCATTCAATGATGATAATACTGTTGATTGACGAAGGGAGATAGTCAGATTCTCTCTTCTTGGAGACGGTCATTGCCTGACATTTGCCACTTATCAGCCCAGCCTGAATATTGTCCCGATGTTGTTGCATGCAGGTGCTTCATAATCTGGGATTAAACACTGTGCCATCAAGAGCAAATTTCTATGACATTCTAATTGTTAGGCCTGGGCCATTGAGAACCTGTATGTAGGTTACTCCAGTAATGATGTCCCCAGGCTGAGATAATTGGCTTCCAACAGCCACAAGCATCTTCCATCATGCTAGATATGACTGCAATGTTGTCTCCAATTCCCACTGACTTCAATTTTATTAGTGTGCCTTGACGACATACTGGGTCAAATGTTGATTTGATGTCAAGGGCAGTCACTCTCACTTCAGTGTTGGAATTCAGTTTTTGTGTCCTGTTTGAATCAAAGTTTAGAATTGAGTGAATTTTGCAGAACCATTGTGCTGTCTTTTTATAGGAGCAGCATAGCTACACTCCTAAGTTCTCTGTCTTTGAGTTTTCCTGCCCAATTGGCTTCATTTGAAAATTAAATGCAGCATTAGTACCTGCAGATTTGTACTCTAGGTTGTAAAGAAAAATAGAATGCAGCAAGTGATGTACTCTGATAGACAAGTCAAGTGACATTGATCAAATTCAATACTAGCCTCTGATTCCGAAATTTGTGAGTTAAAGCACCACTGAAAAGTTTTAGGCATCTAACCTGAGCTGTCACTTAGCAGTACTGAAAAAATGCTGCACTGTTGAAGAGTGCCGTCCTTTGGTTGCAACATTCAACAAGGACCCCACCTTCCTGTTCAGGTAGTTTAAAAGATCTGATAGTATCTGAAGGGGGCGTTCTCGCAGTCATCTGCCTGACATTTATTGCTTGACAAACAACATTAGAAGAAGTCAATTGGTGATTTATTTCATTGCTGCTTTTGAGATCATACATTTAGCTGTAGTATTTGACTGCAAAATAACAGTGATGCAACGTCAAACATACTTAAAAGCAGAAAATGCTGGAAATGCCCAGCTGGTCAGGAAGCATGTGTGAACTGAAAGTACAGAATGAACCTTTCACATCTGAGATCTTTCATTGGAAGGGATCAAAAGTACTTAATTGGCTGTAAACACTTGCGAATGTCCTAAGAAAGCACTAGGTAAATATTCTTTTGATGTACCTCCCTCATGCTGGAGGGTTAAGCATAATAAAGTTATAACTCTAGACTTGGTGCTAAATCCTAAAATGAAGGCAATTAGATTATTTTTCTTCCTTTCTGTAGACGAAAAACCTGGATTGGTTTCCACGCATGCGTGCCATGTCCCTGGTCAGCAACGAAGGAGATGGAGAACAGAATGAACTTCGAAATCTGCAGGACAAGCTGTTCCTGACAATGAAGCTTGTATCAAACCTCACAAACCAACTTTCAGACCTAAAAGAACAGGCATGTATTCAAATTACTTCATTTATTGTAGAAAAAGGACAAGCTGGCATAAAAGGAAAGCAGAGAGTAATTTTCCAGCGTATCCTTTCCTCTATTACGCTGTACTTTTTTTTGCCTTTTTACGAGGTAACATGTCATTAAGGAACAGAAGTATAGGAAGCGTTGGGTCATGATGTGCTAGACATCATAAGTGTGGAACAATTTTGATGGATTGATTACTCTTTTCCTGTCTCTTATTTTTGTCCATCAGCTCGAGCTAAGATTGTAAACTCTGAGCTTTCAATCTCAAAACAATTTTAACCCTAACAAGAAAATTTGAAATCTATTTAATTTCTGTATGGAAAATAATTGTTTTAATTATTGAATATGCTTTTCCTATTATAAGTTACCCTCACTTTTTTCTTTCCCAAGCAGTTGTTTTCTCCCTGTTTACCCTGGTTAAAATATGAGGCAGGCCAAATAAAAGAGCTTGATTACACTTTATTACAGAAAGTGGGGGAAGTAAATTAATGCAGACAAATTTTTGCAATAAACAGATGATTGATACAATCACGTGCTAATATTGCCAGCGAACAATGATTTTGAATTTAAGGAAATTAACTGAATTCATCTTGTTTTGTATAGATGACTGAACAAAGGAAACGCAGGCAGCGAATTGGATTTGTGGATGTACAAAACAATCCATCAAACACAAACAATCAGATGGCTAAAGCATGAATAGTTACAGTGCACCACAACTAACGCACATGTCACTGCCTAGGAATGCTGTTGTGTATTATTGACATCTTCACAACTAAAGAATATCTGAGTGATAAGTTAGAGTAAAATATAGAATATTTAGAATTTTCTCTGGGACGATGGAAGCGATCTTAAAACAAGAAAACTTCATTTGCAAACTGCATGATAATTAAATAGTGTATAAATTGAAAATGGGTATAGATCTTGGGGAAGGTTTTATATAATGGGTCTGGTGATAATGTCACCGTGCAATACTTTATTTTAAAAATATGTGATTATTACTATTTTCCTACTGTGGGTTATATATATTTTGAAAGTGTGTGATGTATAAAAAGACATTCATTTCTGTATTTTACGTTTTGGTAAAATTGGAAAACTTGAAGAAAACTTGGAATTGGAAAACTGATTTACCTGTCTCATGCAGGGAAACATTATCACTCCATGAACCTTCCACTACTAACCTCCTCTGCAGGTTGTCGCAGCATGTTGAAATCAAAGTGTCTACCCACAAGTTTAATGCTGGAACATGGGAGACAGAACAGTATCACCTCATAATTTAATCAGCATGAGCTCCCCATCCCAGAATTAGACTGGTATATTCACAATCAGTAGCCATATAAATATTTGGAACACATGCAGTGCCAGTGTTAACATTTGCTGTATTCACAAAAAGGCACTGGCTACCACACTACCATTAAAATTAATTCTCAGAATGTGGAATCTGCATGATATCAGTGTCCACTTGGCGAGATGAAAGATTGTTGGATTCTAATAAATTTTTTAAAAACTGCTCATTGTAGTGTGATTTTTTTTCCATATCAATCTTGTACTGTAATGGATAATGGAACATCTTCACATGTTCCATATAAATAAAAGTCCAAGAGTAGCCAACCAGAATTTGCTACAAAGTATATGGTATGTGACATTTTTTAATTTTTTGGTGCTTTTAATGTTAAGTTTCTCCTGTGGCTGGATGAGGGACATCATAATCAAACAGCAGTGATACCATTAGTTCAAAAATGATCTACATATTTATGGTTCAAAAGCTGTAAGAGTTTGAAGATATTATATTAAATGTAAACACATGGATGTCTTGTATACGTGAAACTACTACACCCAGTGTTACTACTCTGAGTAATGAATACAGGGAAGACTGCTCTGATGACTTGTTTCTTGGGACGCAATGCACGCTCCAATAAACTTGAGTAAGATCCACTGATTTGCCCAATACCTTCTGTGACCAATAGGTACTTAAGGCCATTGTTTGGCTCAGTCACAAGGAGAAACAAATTGTCTAGTAACCTTGTGATGTTTTCCACTCAGGATCATGTCTCTCTTCTGAACACGTGCAACAAATTGAGTTTCAAACAGTAAAACATTTAGTTGACTGTCCCAATTGTTTTTAATAAGGCCCTGCGCTTCCCAAATAATTGACATAAGAAGATTAACTCATATTTCTTTCAGTCACTTTTGATGAAAAGAATTCCAACTCAATATTCCATAAGACAAAATTCGAATAAGTACTTAATGAGCAGTACAAATAATTTTGGCACTTTAAGGAACATACAACCTCCAAACGCTTTAATCACTTAAAAAAGGCCAACTTACACCGCTCCAGCAGTGATGTGCACCGGTAGCATGCCCTGGGTGTCCTCCCCAACTGCAGTTCACTACTGCTTTTATCAGCCCATTCAGATCATTCCCCCTTCTTGTGAATCCAACTGCATGACAGCAAACCAAGAGATCAACCAACATGGCTGATCATCACCCCAGATTGTTAATTTGATCTGCTTGTTCTCAGGTACTGCAAAGTCGATTAAGTTTAATTATTACTGTCCCAAATAGGCTTACATTAACATTGCAATTAAGATACTGTGAAAATCCCCTAGTTGCCATACTCCAGCACCTATTCGAGTATATTGATGGATAACTTAGCATAGCCAAAGCCCCTAGCCAGCACGTCTTTCGGACTGTGAGAAAAAAAACCAAAGCACCCAGAGGAAACCTATGCAACCATGCGGAGAACGTGCAGACTCCACACAGTGACCCGAATCAGGAATCAAACCTGAGTCCCTGGCACTGGAAGGCAGCAATGGTAACCAATGTGGATAGAATACAAAAGGAAGTTTTGTTACAATCTACTGTATGGTATACTGGGCACTGAACTTTAGAAAGCAAATACTGGTCCTGGAAGGAATGTAGTGCACAATGTTATAAGGGCTCAAAGTATTAATTTATGAGGTAACATGACATAGGCTTGCATTTCTTGAATAAACGTAATAAGGATTCTGAAAAGAAGTTGATAGTCTTTAGTGAGCCACTTGAGAATAAGATCCAAATGTTTCACAAACAACCCACTGAACTTCACAAGGAAAAATGAATTTTTTCACATTTGGAAAAGTTTCTCCTTCACCACACTGTTCAGACACTAAGCTGGGATATAGAAAACTGCTTCATTAACTAGCCTCCCACACTTGCTAAAGTACTCTGTTTGCAAGAAGCCTATATTTAATATTGGAAAAGACAATTTACCTCTGTCAGTTCCTCAAAGTGACCAGGGATAGATAGTAAAAATGTGGCTTTCCCAATGTAGCTCATGTCCCAAACACAAAAGAAAGAAATTCTTGGAATATGTAATTATAGTAAACAGGTACATTTATTCTGAAACACATACACTATGAAGCATAACACTTATGGAGTGAACACATTGTATCAAATAACAAATGTTATTTTTTATCACCATATTTGTTTTAGGTAGTATTCAATTAACCAGTGTTTCATCTCTTTCTAATTATAACAGTGAGAAATTAACATTGTGCTGATACACCCTGATGCCAGATTAAATTCAGGATTGGTGGTGGAAGGTGCAGGGATATGCTTGAGCTAACAAAATGACTTAACTTAAACTTGTGTGAGCAAAACAGTGGCAGATGAAATTCATTGTGGATAAATCCATAACATGAATGACATTGAAATGATGCAGATACCCAGGGTAGTTTACTTAGCGTTAAACCTGACATACAGTCACGTGAAGCAGCAAGAATGTTGAATTTTATATCACTAGAACACATTTGAATTATCGCACTTAGACTGCACAATATTCTGATAAGAATACAGTTATTGTTCTAGCTTCAAAAGGACAATTCAAAACTTCAGAGAAGTCACAATACGGTCTATGACTAAATTGAGGAATGAATGGGGAAGCTTGAGCATTGCTGCCTTGCAAGGTGATGCCAAAAAAGGGACAGAGAGATACATAAGATAGCTAATTACGCACAAAAAAGATATCTGGGCCCGGTTTAAACTGAAGAAAACATGCCAACACATAAAAAGGCAGTGAAGAGAAAATTAGAAGATGGAATCAGATTGAAAAATTATTGGTGATAAAAGAACAAAAAGTGAGGCAGATAGGAGAGTTTAATATTAAACAACATAATGGAGTTTTCTGGAAATCAATGCTGGCATCATCTGGGACACAGGAAGGAGATGGATGAGAGGTCAGGCAGAAAAGCCATTATGCTAGTTCCCCAGCACCCAAATTATCACAGGGATTTGGTGCAGAAAATCTGCTTGAATGGATCAATATGGGAAATTCATTGTTTTGTATATCTTGTGCAGCACATTCGCCACTTTGCATTTTCTACTTGAATCACAGAATCCCTGTAGTACAGAATGAGCCATTTGGCACATGAAGTCTGCACTGACAGCAACCCACTCAGGCCCTATCTCCATAACCCCAAGTATTTATCCAGCTAATCCCCAACACTTTTGGCAATATATCATGGTCCATCAACTTAACCCACACATCTTTGGACTGTGGGAAGAAACAGAACAGGCATGGAGAGAATGTGCAAACTCCACATAGACAGTTAAGCAAGACCAGAATTGAAATCGAGTCCCTGGCGCTGTAAGGCAGCAGTGCTAACCATTCTGCCACCATGCTGCTTTGTTCTTGTAATAGGATGGTTTGTGCCATGGCAGCCAACTCCTATTAAGCAATGCCTGGTAGGGCTCAAGATCTGCCATACTTGCTGCAAAAGATGACTGCGTGCCAAGGATGTGTAGGATTCTCCAGAATTTCTTTTTGACCAGCTGAGCTTTTCATTTCTGTTTGCCTCTACCAATGCCCTTCCAGTCATCCTCCAGAGGTCAAACCATCAATGACCATCTCCCAATCCCCTACACAGGTAAACTGCCCTGATCATACAGCAATGTTGGTTACCATCTTTACAAAAGGAAATAAAATTACAATTATTCACTTTGATGCTTGAACACAAAATAACATTCAAAGCAAAAAAATCTCATTCAAATCTTGTCAGCACAGGCCTTAATATTAGACATAGCCTAGAATTTTGCTTGATAATCTTCTCAAGTCAGACAATAAAACATCAGTAGCTTGGTGGCTTCAGTGTGACTAGCCTTCTCTTTCAGGAGATTGAGTGGGTTGGGTAGAATCCAAGAAAGAGCAAACTGCAGAATGCTTTGGTGCAAGGGGAAAAAAGAGACTATAATGAATTTAAATGAGCAAGATTTTGTTTTTCTGTTGCAGATCTGTTAAAATTCTTATTGAACAACAATTGCTTTCTATTGTCGCAAAGATTGCTCTGATAAAATACGCCCATCTATGTTTTGTGACATATCTAAAGCAATCTTTTACTTGCAGTTGATACTTAGGACATATTTTTAAACTTCATGAATGTAATTTGGATTCATTTTTAGATTTTAGAAAATGTGGCTTTACATATTCAAGGTCATATACATTAGGTTACCTAAAACAAAGACTCAAGTTCCACCCAACGTTAGCACAATTAGAAAAGCATTGTCCAGAAACGAAACCTTTATTATTCAGTTATTGCAGCAAATATAATCTAGGTAGCAATACTATCAAGATGCAACTGTTAGACATATTCCTTGGTGACTTCTTCTGGCTTGCCTGTGAACTTCTCTCGTAGTTTTTTCCACATACCTTTCTTCATTTCCTCTATTTGTTTCATGTTATCTACCAAAGAATAAAACAATAATAAATAAACACATGCTACTAACTTGTGATCTAACAGTCAACTATACCAACCCAAAATGGCACACCCTGCCCGCAATCAACTAACTTAACATAGACCTGGAATTGAATTTGAGTTCTGAAATGTTTGATTTTACCAACACTTAAAATATATTAGTTTGGAGTTTAAAAAAAAGGATATAGATATTAAAGGAGTGCAAGAAGACTTGCGATATATTTGTACCTTTTGATGAAACTTCTAGCCAAAGATATTTAAGGAAGTTTATGTCAAACACTGCTATTCTTTGAAAATTGTATAATCGATGCAAATTGTAATATTTGGAGCATTTATATGAATTTTCACAAATATTGCCCAAGCTTGCTTTATCTTATTTTTATCTACTTTGTTTGGAACTGACACAGAAAATTTTTTTTTAACCAAAATTCAAACTATTTTATCAAATTTTCCATCAACGTTAAAACACAACAAAGCTATGCATGCTGCAATGAGTTTGGGGGTTAAAATTCATTTCGTAAATCTCAGTTGAAGTGACATTGAGTTGCAAATACAAAATGCAGATGACTTCAGCAGCTGAAGGCTCATTTTTGTTGCGCTGAGGAATAATACTAGTTATGGTAGAAAGCACTGGAGCAAATCCTTCCATTCTACTCGAGATGAGCATAATGTGCACTGGAATCAACAAGCACACCCACAGCAAAAAATCCTGGCTTTTTTTTTTAAATTCCAATAAATAATTTATGGTTCTCTTACCCATATTTAGGATACTAACATCAATTACAATTTGCATTAATGACACAATTTTCAAAGAATAACAGTCCTTGACACGAACAATTTTGAATATAAATTTGCAGCTTTGGCTTATTACCTTGACCATTGTAAGATACTATTAAATTGGTTTCTGCATAATGACTCCAGTGTTTTTAACTTTCATAAATGTCAAGGTAAAAGACCTACAATTCCCATCATTCTTCTTATAATGATTTGATTTCAAAGAAATCTTAAAGGCTCTGAACCCATTGTCCTTTGCAGCCTAATGATAGAAATGCCACAGATCGTGCTAATGCTTTCCCAATTACTTTCTCAGAATCATAGAATCCTTACAATGCAAAAGCAGGCTATTCCGCCCATCAAGCCTACCTCAACAACAATCCCATCCAGGCCCTATTGCCATAACCCCATGTATTTACCCTACTAATCCCCCGACACTTAGGAGTAATTTAGCATTGCCTACCAACATAACCAGCACATCTTTGGATAGTGGGGGGAAACCAGAACACCAGGAGGAAATCCATGCAGACACAGGGAGAACTCCACAAACAGTCATCACCCAAGGCCTGAATTGAACACATATCCCTGGCACTGTGAGGCAGCAGTGCTAACCATTGTGCTACCGTACCACCCAAATATGCTGAATCCAAGTTCAGAAGTCTTGTGGTTCAAAAGGTAAGCACGCTTGTCTCCAAGTCAGAAGCTCTAGGATCAAGTCCTAGTCCAGGACTTGTTCATCAGGGAAGGAACATTCCTGATGCAGTCATGCAGGTTGATTACCAAATGCTCATTCTTCCAACATACCCATGGCAGGCATGGCAGAGTAGGAGGGGTTCCTGGTCAGCTATGTTTGATGGGGAGTGATGCACTTCAAGTTGCAACTATTTGCCACTTTTGAACAGAGATGCTTTTGGTCCCTCGCGAACAATTGCTAATTACAGATAGATGCAAGTTACAATGGAAAACAATAATTCACTGGATAAATTCAGAAGATACTTCATGATGTATCTAATAATACCCCTATATGTCACCAGTTTCCCTACAAAACATATATTCCTCCCCCATTTATAAATTTGACATTATATTCTCATATTTGTTGTATCATTCACACCACATCTTTGCTGGAGCCATGCCTTAAGGCTAAATCTAACAATATCACCGCAGTGTCATAATCTGCAGTCTAGATCCAGCACCTAAAATGCAATGTTACGTGATGCTGCTCATAAGCTTCATGAGCTTACCAAGTTTTAAAGTCTCTCAGAAAACTAAAATTATGTACATTTAATGTCCTTGCTTTCTCTAATGTACCTTTCTCCATCTCTTACAGTTTTTTTTTCATTTTCTATGGAGAAAAAAGATAACTTCAAACACCATTTCCACTGTTGTACATGTTTCAGCAAGATTTGTCTTCACTCTTCCTGGTGGAAAAGATTAGGCCTAGAAGTTGCATATGACAGATGCAAAACATGCACCAAGCATCAATTTGGTGATCAGTACTGGTGTGCACATATCTCATCACAAGTCCACGATACTCTTTTTCGTAAAGACTCCAAGTTAGGCGTTCAGCACCCTTGATTGAGATACTCATCAGTCCTTTTACATATGCAAAACAGAGGGTCTAGCACATAAGAGGCCTCTTTCCAAAAATCAGCAGGCCTTGGGTGCTGCTGCACTAGGACTGTTGCATTTAGAATAACAATGTTTACATGCAGCCGTTTCACAACTAAAATGCATCCTACTTTGCTTCTCCTGGCTTCACAGCAGTGCAGTTGATTGCTGCCAGCCTCCCATTTGGACTCCCCCTTGTCCAGTTCTTTTGCAATCTACCAGTGGGCTGTAGTCAGGCAGATGGCCCAACTTCAGTCCATGAGGAAAAGCTGCCTCTAGGAGCCTGACAAGCATTCACAGCTCATAGGCCTGAGGTCCAATATTCAGTGAGTCTCTCAAGTCTCTAGCTTCTGGTACACAATCGCAATCACCATCCATTTCAGAGCCAAAACCAGGCTGAATGAGTTTTCACATACAATTTTTCATTAGCCCTATTCTCTTCCACCCAATATTAATAAAACGTGCACAACATTGGTAATTAATTTGTTTTGACATTACAGTCTGGTACTAAAGTCTGAATGGTTACCTGTTGCAAGGACCATTCGGCATTCTTCCACTGTTACACCAGTAAAACTTGTGTTTCTGAGGCGAGGATACTGAAATAAAATAAATTGTTACATTTAAGATGCATTCATTTATGCAGCTTTGTGCACAACTATCCCACAGCCTTCTGATATTTTGGCATGTTGGGGTTTAGTTGGATTGGGCAACGTTTCTGAGAAGAATTCTGCAAGAATAGAATAAATGTAACCTTAGTGGATTGCACATGTTCACAGGAGCTTAATAATCAAATTCTTGGAGAGACAAAGAAATTGATAATTGCAATTGGAATTGAATTTCTTGTTCATGCTCAAACTGAATTAGGACTGGCAAAATTGCTGGAACTGCATAATTTCAGAAATAATTATAAATAGTTCTGCATCAATATTCTCTTAATTCCTATGCTTTTCCACACTTAAGATTTTCTATTAAATTTGCATTTGTTTAAATTAGTATATAGGTAGTCTTTAGGACATATAAGCATCCATCAGACATTTATTGCTGATTTCAATGCACACCTGTCATTGTTTGTCACCTGTGGGTTCTTCCTATTGGTAACTTTCTCTGCTGACAAAGTAGATCTTTGCAATGTTTACATGTCACTTGCTACAATGGCTACACTTTGATCAACTTAACCATAAAAGGAAAGCTAAAATTTCATTCATCTTCTGATCCTATTAAGAATTAAGAAAACTTGGTTTTTAATTTTTTTCAAATTTTATTGGTACCTTTCAGTACTTCAAATGTAATCTAAGGGGCAGTATGGTAGCACAGTGGTTAGCTCTTCTGCCTCACAGTGCCAGGGACCCAGGTTCGATTCCCAGCTTGGGTCACTGTCTGTGTTGAATTTGCACATTCTCCCGTGTCAGCAAGCGTTTCTTCCAGGTTTCCTCCCACAGTCCAAAGATGTGCAGATTAAGTGGATTGACAATCCTAAATTGCCCCTTAGTGTCAGGGGCACTAGCTAGGGCAATGCTTAAGGTTCTGAAGATAGAGCTTGAGTGGGATTGTGGTTGTTGCAGGCCTGATGGGCCAAATGGCCTCCTTCTGCACTGTAAGGTAATATGATTCTATGCTGTGCTACGAATCAAAAAAGACAATGCAAATTCAGACCAATCATGGTCCCCACGAGGGGCAAACCAGGATCCAAGCTGTCAAGACTAAAAATTACATCTCATCCTGGGCTCGATAAAACAATTTCCAAGCTGACAAGATGAGGCATTGCACCCCTTTCCCGGGCTTGATCTAATGCTTCATCTTTGCCAAAAGGCCAAGATATCTTTAAAAAATTGCAGCAGGGTAACGTCTTGGTTTAACCTCATTGGCTGCCCGAATCCTTTACTCTAACCACGATCACAGGCATCAGCACACCCTCAGGACTAGCTTCGTCCCCTGTCTGATCATGGTTTTAGCCCCACTAGGTTATCTTCTAAACATAAAATGCTCAAATTGATCTGCTCTGACCAGATTGAATGGTCTGGAAATGTAGTGGCTCCACTGGCTTTCTGCAACCACCTTATATTTTGTTTATCCAGATTTGAACATTCTCCTCCAGCAGTTTTTCTCATTTCCCCCCTCCAATAAGTCCAATCCTATCTCCATCTGGATCAGCTTCTGCTGTTGAATTTGAATTATTTACTAACCCTATTTGAATTTAGCAATGCATTCCATATGCAAATCCACAACAAAGACCAAGGAAAGTCAAAGTTCCAGTACCTTGTTTTTGTAATAAGCAGAATGGATTCTGGCTAAACTTTCATACATCTTGTCACATTTCTCTGGATCTGTAATCTGAACACAAAATGTTTTAGTTAGTATATTTAAATATCAAAAACAATATAAAAGCCAACAATGGTACACATATCCAATGGGAACTCTGGCACCAATGTTTAAGGGAGGTAGAAAGGAATTCCAGTGAGGAAAAATTGAAGCCTGTTTTCTTCCCCCAAGTTTGGGGTTGTGATGGTCGAGGGAGGAGAGGAGATTGTGCAGTTGGGATAGGATGTCAATCACCTTAACCCTAATGCACAATATTCAGAAATCAGGACTGACATACCCGAGTCAGCTAAATTCAGCAGGATAATTCAAGATGGATTACCACTAACTTAACTACAAGTGTGCATGCCAATTCAGATCAAAGATAAGACTATATCTCTCCTAAGTTATTACTTTAGCTGACTGCACCGCCCACTCGTAAGCTCTGAGTCACAAACATTAGATTCAACTCCTTTCGGACAGTAGATTCAACCACTAAGGGTCAACATCTCAACCCTCCTTTTCCTTATTTACATGCTGTCCTTTACAACATTAACTGGAGACACAGAATCAGCTGTCATAATAATACTGGTGACAGCCAGATCTTCTACTCCGACACCTCTCTCCCTCAATCCCAAAGCTATCTCCATGGTGTCAAGGCTACTTGTCTGATATTCAGTCTTCAATGTGCTGCAATTTCCTTCAGCAAAACATTAAGACAATTAAGGCTATCATTTCTGGCCCATAACCTTGCCACTAATTCTGTTCCTCTCTCCGATCACTGTCCTGGGTGAATCAAAACATTCTACCCTCAAGCTGAGTTTTCAACCCCATATCATATTACAAAGGGTGTCTACTTCTAACTATGTAACACTGCCCACCTTCACAAACTGCTGAAATCCTTATCCATGCCTTTATCGTCTCCAGATTCAATTATTCCAATGCTCTTCTAATTGGCATTTTAATCTTTAATTCATCCAAATCTGTGCTGCCTATATTCTACCCTGCACTCACTGTCAGGCACTCAACACATCCTTCCTCACTTATCAACATTAAACCTTAGTCACCTAACATTTCAAGATTAAATTCTTAGACTTGTGTTTGTAAGTTCCTTCACCATCCCACCCCTCTTCAATACTAACTTTCACTCACCCTATAAACTCCCATCCCAAACTCTCTGCTCCAGACTCCATTCTCTAGTACTACCTCATCATCTCCTACTTCCAACTGCAACTATACCACCTTTCAAGTAAAAACACTATCTACCATGTCTTCAGTGGCTTATAAACTCCACACTTCCTCTTTCAATCTATCCAGCTTCCTTCATCATTTAAGACCTTTCCTAAAACGATCTATTTAAGTAAGTTTTTAGTCACTCCTTGTCCCCATGTTCATTTTTAAATAACCTCAGGTGAAACAATTAGAGGCGTTTTGCTAAGAACATTGGAAATTGGAGCTGTAAGCCACATTGTCCCAAGGCTCTTTCGCTACTTAATAAGATCATGGCTTATAATTTTCCACAAATCCTCTTTTCTGCCTGATTCCACATCTCTTGATTTGCTTAGAATTGAGAACTTTGTCAATCTAAGCCTTGAATACTTTTTAACAACCGAGTGTGCTCACCCCACTGGGTTAAAAATTCCAAAGATTCATATCTCTCTGAATGGAGACATTTCCCATTTTGATCCAGAACATCTGTCCCTTCACCTTGAATCTATACCCTCTAGTTCTAGACTCTCTAGTCAGAAAATGCAAATGCTACATTAAAGACACTATATAAATGTAATTCTAAGAGCTGATTGATTCTAAGATTAAAATTATCAATGGAATTGAGAATTAACAGACAACTGACAATATAAATGCAAGTGTTTCTGCCATCTAATCTAGATTGATATTTGAAAGCAGTACTAAGGAATTGCCGCACTGTCCATCCTTCAGATGAGACATTAAATATCCTGCCTGTTCTGATAATTTAAGTAGATGCAGTCCTTAAATAAGAGTAGGTGTGTTCACAATGTGCTGAAAAATATTTTTCAATGAAACTACCACCATCGTCAAAAAAAAGTTTAACTGGTCATCCAACTCATTGCTGCTTCTGGAATCTAAAAATTGGTAAGACACAATATGAAACTTTAAAAAACAACAAAAAGAATGACTAAGAAAGCGATAAAGAAAGGAAAGATATATTATGAAACTAAACTAGCGCAAAATATAAAAACTGATAGTAAAAGTTTTTACCAATATATGAAAAGAGTGGCTAAAGTAAAAGTTGGACCCTTAGAAGACAAGAAGGGGGATTTAATAATGGGAAGTGAGGAAATGGCCGAGGCCTTAAACAAGTTTTTTATGTCAGTCTTCATGGTGGAGGACACAAATAGTTTACCAAACATTAATGGCCGTGGGACTGTAGGAGGTGAGGTCCTTAAAACAATTACTATTACTAAAGAGGTGGTGCTTGGTAGACTAATGGGACTAAAGGTAGACAAGTCCCCGAGCCCAGATGGAATACATCCCAGGCTACTGAAAGAAATGGCAGAAGTAATAGCAGATACGTTAGTAGTAATTTATCAAAATTCACTGGACTCTGGGGAAGTGCCGGCTGATTGGAAAACAGATAATGTTATGCCGCTGTTTAAAAAAGGAAGTAGACAAAAGGCGGGTAACTACAGGCCGGTTAGCTTAACGTCCGTAGTTGGGAAAATGTTGGAATCCATCAATAAAGAAGAAATAGCAGAACACCTGAAAAAGAATGGTTCAATCAAGCAGAGGCAGCATGGATTCATGAAGGGAAAGTCGTGTTTGGCGAATTTACTGGATTTTTATGAAGATATAACGAGTGTGGTTGACAGAGGGGAACAGATGGATGTGGTGTTTTAAAATTTCCAGTAGGCGTTCGATAAGGTGCCTCACAAAAGGTTGCTGCAGAAGAATAAGGTACACGGAGTTGTAGTGTTAGCGTGGATTGAGAATTGGCTATTTAAGAGGAAGCAGAGAGTTGGAATAAATGGGTGCTTTTCTGGTTGGCAGTTGGTGACCAGTGGCGTGCCACAGGGATCGGTGCTGGAGCCTCAACTGTTTACCATATACTTGGACGATCTGGAGGAGGGGACCGAGTGAAGGGTAACAAAGTTTGCTGGTGACACAAAGATGAGTGGGAAAGCAAATTGCGTGGAGGACACGGAAATATGTAGAGAGATTTGGATAGGCTGCGAGTGGGCAAGGATCTGGCAGATGGAGTATAACGTTGGCAAGTGTAAGGTTATCCAGTTTGGAAGGAATAATCGTAAAATGGACTATTATTTAAATGGTGAAAAATTACAACATGCTACTGCGCAGAGGAACCTGGGATCCTTGTGCATGAATTGCAAAAACTCAGTCTGCAGGTGCAGCAGGTGATCAAGAAGGCAAATGGAATGTTGGCCTTTATCGTGAGGGGGATGGAATATAAAAGCAGGGAGGTCTTGCTGCAATTGTACAAGGTACTGGTGAGGCCACAACTAGAGTACTGTGTGCAATTTTGGTCCCCTTATTTGCAAAAGGATATATTGGCCTTGGAGGGAGTACAGAGAAGGTTCACCAGATTGATACCGGAGATGAGAGGGTTAACTTATGAGGAGAGATTGAGTAGATTGGGCCTGTAAGACATATAAGATAATTAAGGGGCTAGATAGGGTAGAGGCAGAGAGATTCTTTCCATTTAGAAAGGAAACAAGAACTAGAGGACACAGCCTCAAAATAAGGGGGAGTAAATTTAGAACAGAGCTGAGGAGGAACTTCTTCTCTCAGAGGGGAGTGAATCTCTGGAATTCTCTGCCCACTGAAACGCTGGAGGCTACCTCGTTGAATATGTCTAAGTCACAGGTAGATAGATTTTTGATCAATAAGGAAATTAAGGGTTATGGGGAGCAGGCGGGCAAGTGGAACTGAACCACTTTCAGATGAGCCATGATCTTGTTGAATGGCAGGGCAGGCTCGAAGGGTTAGATGGCCTACTCCAGCTCCTATTTCTTGTGTTATGTTCTTACGAATATAAGTCTATTTTTCTCTTCCTTAACATTTAGTGCATCAGCATTGCCACATTGTATGCACTGACAAGGCAATATTTAATCGCCAAGGACAAGAATCAACCACCATTTGGAATCACGTATAGACCAGACCAGATAGACATCTCAAGTTTCTCTTGGAAAGATATTAGTGGACCAGCTGCTTGTTTTTTTAAGACAAACTTTCAATCATGTTTCTTTTCTGCTGTTAGTCAGCAAATTACATTTCTATATTCAAGTTCACAACATGTTATGGTAGGATTTGATAAGGTCCCCCATGCAAGACTTCTTGAGAAGGTGAGAGGGCATGGGATCCAAGGGGCTTTGGCCTTGTGGATCCAGAACTGGCTTGCCTGCAGAATGATGTGGGTATGCCGGCGTTGGACTGGTGTAAACACAGTAAAAAGTCTGACAACACCAGGTTTTAGTCCAACCTATTTATTTGAATAAATAGGTTGGACTAAAACCTGGTGTTGTCAGACTTTTTACTTTGCCTGCAGAAGGCAGAGAGTGGTTGTGGATGGGTCTTTTTCTGCATGGAGGTCAGTCACCAGTGGAGTGCCCCAGGGATCTGTTCTAGGACCCTTGCTGTTTGTCATTTTCATAAATGACCTAGATGAGGAAGTGGAGGGATGGGTTAGTAAATTCGCTGGTGACACGAAGGTCGGTGGTGTTGTGGATGGTCTGGAAGGATGTCAGAAGTTGCAGCAGGACATAAATATGATGCAAGACTGGGCGGAGAAGTGGCAGATGGACTTCAACGCGGATAAATGTGTAGTGGTCCATTTTGGCAGGACCAAGGGGATGAACGAGTACACTATCAAGGGCAGGAGTCTTAGCAGTGTTGAAGAGCAGAAGGATCTTCAGGTCCAGGTCCACAGGACTCTTAAATCGGCCTCGCAGGTGGAGGATGTGGTCAAGAAGGCATATGGTGTACTGGCCTTCATTAATTGAGGGATTGAGTTTAGGAGTCGGGAGGTAATGCTGCAACTTTATAAGTCCCTTGTCAGGCCCCACTCGAAGTACTGTGCGCAGTTCTGGTCGCCTCACTATAGGAAGGACGTAGAAGCTATTGAAAGGGTACAGAGGAGATTTACAAGGATGTTGCCTGGATTGGGAGGCATGCCTTATGAAGATAGGTTGAGGGAGCTGGGTCTCTTCTCCCTGGAGAGACGAAGGTTGAGAGGCGACCTGATAGAGGTTTATAAGATGTTGAGAGGAATAGATAGGGTGGATTCTCAGAGACTATTTCCCCGGGTTGAAATGGTCGCTACGAGAGGACACAGATTTAAGGTGCAGGAAAGCAAGTACAGAGGTGATAAGAACATAAGAAATAGGAGCAGGAGTAGGCCATCCAGCCCTTCGAGCCTGCCCTGCCATTCAATAAGATCATGGCTGATCTGTCGTGTCTCAGTTCCACATTCCCGCCCTCTCCCCATAGGATGTTGGGGTAAGTTTTTCACTCAGAGGGTGGTGAGTGAATGGAATCAGCTGCCGTCAGTGGTGGTGGAGGCGAACTCGCTGGGGTCTTTTTAAAGACTTCTGGATGAGTACATGGGATTTAATGGGATTGGGGGTTATAGATAGGTCTATGGATTGGTAGGTATTGATGTGATCGGCACAACTTGTGGGCCGAAGGGCCTGTTTGTGCTGTAGTGTTCTATGTTCTATGATTTCAATTCTCAAACTCTAATGGTCACCAGGCTGCCATTATTCCCCACCAGGTGACAACTGCATATGTTTAGTTAAGATGGTTGAGCAATAAAGTGCAATTTTTTTAAGCTATGAAATTTTCTACTTTGTAACAAATGATCCTAATAATACATCTAAATAGTGTTAGCATGCATGGCATCTCAATGAATTTATCAGCATATTGTAAAGAGTGATACAGGGAGAAAAAAATTGAAACTAAAAAAGCCAGCTTCTTTTAGCTCTAATTTTTTTTTAACCAAATTCTCTAAACTGATTAAATTCAGCTCACTTGACCCTATCCTGCTCTGTAGCAGATGAAAGTAATTTAAAATGATAAACTATTAGGCACAGCAATGCAGACACTGTATAAATTTTACAAATGCATTATGCAGAATGTGCTATTACCAATAAAGTCAGAGATGGCAAGTAACCTATCAAGCAAATGGAAACAGTTTTAAAAAAATTTGCAGAAATCCTAAGATTACATTAAATCTCATTAGACAACCAAAACAATGCCAGGACTACACTAATTGTTAGTAATGCTGGAAAAGAACTGAAAATACTTGATCTTCAGATTGAGACAATGGAGAAGAGGTCAATATGGAGGCAATAGTATGGTACAATCAAAGAACAATTGTGTTAATTTCATGAAAGCTCCTCAACATTGTATATTAAAGATCAATGGTCTGATGAAACAGTAGTTGTATGTAGCTCGTCCCTATATATTTTTCCATCACCGTTCCCATAGCTAAGATAGGCAGGCACAATAGTTCTTGGGGTGGACAATAACATACTAAATAGCAGTGAGGAGATTTTTCTAAGAATCAGAGTTGACACTGGAAGCTTGTATTGTTGGCACTCGCGTAACCAGCAAGTTGACAGCAAAGCAATTGGAAGAAAAACATAAGAAAACATGCAATTTTGGCAAGAGAAAAATAACTTCTAAATGTAAAGCCTAAGAAACTTCAAAATATTCCTGAACTAGATTGTAAAAATTGTTGAAAAGGTCATGCGAGAATCAAGGATGTCTGTTCTGCTTGAGATCAGAAATACAATACTTTGGAGAGCAGAATCATTTCTTTGCCAAGTGTTAGAAACTCATAGATTGGAACAAAGGCATATATATGGTAACTATAGAATATAGCTGTATATAACTCAGATGAATGTTATGTTCACTCAGAAGAACTTGTTGGAATTAAGATGACCAAATGATAAATTATATGCTGTTACTCAATCACAAGCAAGTCAGACTTCAGCGAGACTGTCATTTCTGCTACTCCCACTGCTTTATTTGGGAATGAATAATGAACAAATGCTCTGCTGCTATTTCTTATGCCATCATGATTCAAATAGCAGAAGACATTTGTATTTAAACATTAAAAGCAGTAAAGCCAATAAGGAAAAAAAATCAATTTTAGAAATTCTCAAAATGACAAAAAGAACATCTTAACTAAAGCCAGCTAGGTTCCAGGTTTTGAAGTCAGTCAACATATTTTTTACTTCATAAGCTATGTGACATTTTGATAATTAGAGATCATCGGAGTTCAATAAACACTGGCATTAAGTGAAGATAAATTACCAGGCACTGTGCACCTTTAATTTGATCCCTTGGCTCCTCCACAGTTACAATCGAGGCAACCACATCTCTCTCTAAAATAATATCAAGTAGCACATTAATAAGCTGGTTGATCAGAACATGGACTGAATGGCCTCCTGCTGTGCCATAATGATTCAATGGCAGTTCACTTAATTGATTTGTCACACATAGTTATTACCCACTTTGAACGATAGATAGATGATGTGCTGCCAGAATTAACAAAAGTACAGTTATTCATGGTTTCAGAAATAAAAGAGGCTTTGATATGTTGGTGAAGAATCAAGTCTGTTAGTACTATTTCCACTGGAGCAGAAGAGGTTGAGAAACTTAAGAAGCATTTTGATTGGACAAATAAGGAAACACAATTTCCTCTTGTATCAATTTAAGCATTTTACAGAAGAATGAGGGAGAGAGCTAAGGAGAAATTTATTTATGTTTCATTCAGCAGCTAAAGCACAACCATTACATATTTTAAGAGGAAACGCCTGATTCCTTAAAGCAGAGGAAGATAAGAATTATCAGGAAATAGAAAATGGCAGTAAGATTATTTTTGATAGTTCCATCAAAGAACCAGCAGACCTGAAGCTAAAAAAGTTTTCTGTGCTGTAAACTTATACACAGAGCTAAAACAACTTATAGTATGCAACAAGTAACAAACTAGGTATATGATAAGGTGATGTGAAAATAAAACATTATTTTCTATCAGTTAGTTTTTTAAAAAAAATTCATGAGAAATGAATTATTTTAATTTCCTTTCCACATCCCATGAAAGAGGATGTGCGTATCACTAGCAAGCCTAGCATTTGTTGTCAAAGTATATTAGTGAACCAGGTGCATTTTTACCACAATCAATTCACGGTCATCATTTAACTTTTAATTCCAGATTTTTATTGCAGTCAGAACTGGGGTCTAGTGCGCACTACCCTGGGTCTTTGGATTACTGGTCCAGTGAGATATCATTATGCCACCGCCTCCCCGTCATTACTGTTTATTTAATGTTTTTTGTTTGATCTACAAGGTGCTTCAGAAATGCTTTGTCGTCAGGAACACAAACAGGTGAAGGGAAAAGCTTGCAGTTTGCAGTATAAAGCAACTTCTACATCCTGAATGGATTAAAATATTTTAAAGTAATTATTACTGAAATGCAGTGCTGCTGTTATGCAAGCAAGCACGACAATCAACTTGTGCAAAACCCCACAATAATAAATTAGGCAAATGACCATTTCACCTCTACTTCAGTGACACTGATATCTGAACAATTAACAGTGCAAGTAAGCAGTGTAGATGGGTGTATGACAAGTCCATATAACTTCTGGGTTGAAATTTTTAGTTTCCAATGGGGGAATCGTGCAGTCTAAATCCTGTCCAGTTGGGTTGAATTTGACTGATCCCTCTTTATGGTCCCTCCATAAGGACTCTCATTATGCCCATTAGCCAGGAGGCCCAAGTCCAGCATCCCACCCCAGACCCCCCCCACCCCTGCCAATCTCCAGCCAGGGCACCGCAGTTCTTCCTCACAGGCTCCTTTGCTCTATTTGCTCAGCCAATGGCTCCTCTGCCATTGGCTCCCCACCAGCACACAACATCCCGCCAGCTCTGGCACAGCCAATGTCCCTCCCCCTTCCCTCCCCTGGCACAGCCGCTGTCCCTCCCCTGACACAGCCGCTGTCCCTCCCCCTTCCCTCCACTGGCACAGCCGCTGTCCCTCCCCCTTCCCTCCACTGGCACAGCCGCTGTCCCTCCCCCTTCCCTCCACTGGCACAGCCGCTGTCCCTCCCCCTTCCCTCCACTGGCACAGCCGCTGTCCCTCCCCCTTCCCTCCCCTGGCACAGCCGCTGACCCTCCCCCTTCCCTCCCCTGGCACAGCCGCTGACCCTCCCCCTTCCCTCCACTGGCACAGCCGCTGTCCCTCCCCCTTCCCTCCACTGGCACAGCTGCTGTCCCTCCCCCTTCCCTCCACTGGCACAGCCGCTGTCCCTCCCCCTTCCCTCCCCTGGCACAGCCGCTGACCCTCCCCCTTCCCTCCCCTGGCACAGCTGCTGTGCCTCCCCCTTCCCTCCACTGGCACACCACTGCACTCCGCCACACTGGCACAGCCGCTATTCCCCCCCCCCCCCCCGGCACAGCCACTGTCCCCCCCACCTCCCCCCCCCAACCAACCCCAACCGGCACAGCCCCAGTCCCTCCCACCCCCCAACCGGCACAGCCATTGTCCCTCCCACCAACTGGCACAGCCGCTGACCTCTCACTGGTACAACCCCCCTCCCTCCCGTCACCGGGCTTACCTGCGTGCTCTCCCCTTCCCGGAAAACTTGCGCCACTCGCTGCCGGATGAAAGCGCCGAGGTCGCGTCCTTTCTTGGTGTGATCGAGCGGCCACTCCTCGCATAGTCTGAGGAATCGGCGGTAGCGAGTCGCCGCCATACTGCACGACCCTTCGCCCCCCAACGGGAGCTGCTGTCCAGCGCCGGCACCGACAGAACAAAATGGCAGCGGGCGGGGAGATGTGCGCCTGTGCAGTCCCGGCAGTCTGAGAGACGTCAGCAGCTGCCCAGCTGACATTGTCCCACCTGTCAATCAATGAGGCACTGCCATGCCCTTCAAAGGCACTTTTGCTGCTACAGTGCTGCTTTGGGATCATTCACTAGGGTATGAGTGGAAGCTGTTTGACCACGGTTAACTTCAGAATTAGACCCAAGTCAGCCTCCAAATGGCACAGTGCTGCCTCACAGCACCAGGGACCTGGGTTCGATTCCCAGCTTGGGTCACTGTCTGTGCAGAGTTTGCACGTTCTCCTCATGTTTGCGTGGCTTTTCATTAGGTGCTCCTGTTTCCTCCCACAGTCCAAAAGACATGCTGGTTAGGTGCGTTGGTCAGGCTAAATTCTCCCTCAGTGTACCCAAACAGGTGCCAGAGTGTGGCGACTAGGGGATTTTTTTTTGCAGTAACTTCAATGTTGTGTTAATTTAAGCCTACTTGTGACACTAATAAATAAACTAAAATGGTTGTGCCAGTGGGCAGAATGTTGGCACAGTGGTTAGCACTGCTGCCTTACAGCAGCAGCAACACTTTCAATTCCAGCCTTGGGTGACTGTCTCTGTGGAATTTGCACGTCCTCTTCATGTCTGCGTGGGTCTCCTCCAAGTGCTCTAATTTCCTCCCCACTCCAAAGATGTTCTGGTTAGGTGGATTAGTCATGCTAAATTGTTCCTTAGTGTCAGGGGTACTAACAGGGTAAATATGTGGGGTAACGGGCATAGGGCCTGGGTGGGATTGTTGATGGTTCTGACTCAATGGGCTGAATGGCCTCCTTCTGCACTGTAGGGATTCCATGATTCTATGAAATGGATATTTAGTGTATCTCCCATGGTGTTAAATTTGTCTTGGTTGCTGACTGTTTCTCTCCCTGCTTATTATCATTGATACTGTTTTTGCATCACTGTAGTGGGTAGATAGAAATCGAGGGAGAGAAGCAGAAACACCAGCTTCCAGAGACAGATGAGAAGGCTTGCTGCTGGAAAACCTCACCTCCCTCATAGGCTTATTTGATCAGACTTACTTCCTCAGATATTTTGGCAGAGCAATGTAGGGGGAGGCTTTGCTTAAATGTGCAGGATGTGGCTGACCTAACCAGCCTTTCTGGAGCAGCCCCGACTGCCTGCTGGACAGGGTACCATGCCTAGCCTGTGGCTGTCTAATAGTCACCATTGGCCATAGCTTTACTGGAGGGAACATTGTTGGCATTTCTTATTCTGCTGGCTTTCTCCTTGCCAGCAGAAACCAGTATGTTATTTTTGTGATGGATACCAACAGGCAGAATGAGAGAGTTCTGGTATTTAGAGACAGAGCAAGTTTTCCACATGTTTAAGGCATAATAGACAGCACTTGTAGCTACTTGTCCCCCACAAGATAAACTAGCAGCTAAGATGAATGGGAAAGCCATCCATTCCAATAATTCTTAATCGGGATGTGATCACCACAGGAAGGTAAAACAAGTCTCCGGTAGCTACAGCACTCATCTATCTATCAGGGGACCTGATAAAAGTGCATAGCATTATGAAGAGCACAGATAATGGCACTTCTTCCATTAGTCGAGGTTCAATAAGCAGTAGGCACAGATTTAAGGTAAGAGGTAAAGGCTAAGAAGAGAGTTGAAAAACATTTTCAGCCAGAGGTGATGGGAGCCTGGAACACACTGCTTGAAAGGATGGTTGAATCAAAGTTTAAGGTTTATTTATTAATGTCACAAGTAGGCTTATATTAACACTGCAATGAAGTTACTGTGAAAATTAGAAATGCTTCTAACATTTATGAAATATTTCAATATTCACCTACTTTGCTCTAACCTCTAGGGCTATGGGCCAAGTGCTAGAAAATGGGATTAGTTAGTCAGACCTTAATTGACCAACATGACCTTTTTCCATATTGTAAATGTCCATGAATGTACAATTTAATCTTCCTACTCTTCCACCATTCCAGAAAGACCAGGACAGAACTCATTCATTCCACCATGACCCCAAATTGCCTGAACAACACAGATAGAGTGACAGTAATAAATCACTGAGACGCTCATAAAGCATAGCCCGGACATTTGGGAGTAAAGTTTCAGATATCTTCATCAGCCAAAATGGGCCACAATTATTGTGGTCCTGCAAAATCTGACAATTCAGAGAGGATTAGAGTTTGAACAGGAACAATAACAGAAGCAGGCCTTAAAATAAAAACAAAAAAACTGTGGATGCTGGAAATCTGAAATAAAAATAGAAAATGCTGAAAATCTCAGCAGGCTGGCAGCATCTGCAGAGAGAGAAAGTTAATATTTGGAATCCATATGAAAGCTGAAGAGGGGCAGAAATGGTTGGAGAGGGGGGTGATGAAGGAACAGAATAGTGGTAGAAGAGATTGGCAATAATGTCATGGACACATGACAGAGGGAATGTTAATGGTAGTACTAAAGATTAAAGAAGATGTTATTAATGGCAGAAAGGTAAAGCAACAGAATGTGTTAATAGCAGACCAAGAGTCAGCATGTTGTGAAAGCAAAAGAAGTTACAAATGGCCCTGTGGGGAAGAGCATTGAGGAAAAAAATCAAAATGGAGGAGTAAGTTCATGGTCTGAAGTTGCTGATCTCAACATCAATTCAAAAACAGTATAAAGTGACTACTCAGAAGATGATGTGTAGTTCCCAACTGGAACATTGCAGCAGACCAAGGATGGAAATGTGCATGGAATATGAACTGATGAGGAAAAATTGAATGGGGCACAAGAAGGAGGAAAAGCAGAATAAAATGCCAATAGTCAGCAGGGAGGAGTTGATACAGCAATACTTCTAGTGATTCTCTCGCTGCCTTATCTGTAAACTCATGAAAAAGCACTGGAGTATTGTTACCCCCCGCCTCGATTTTAACAGTGAAACCATTCAGCCAACCTCCATGTCAATAGCTTTCTGACAGTGGGGGAAACAAAGAAGCTGTAATCAGAAGCAACTACAGACCATAGTTAGAAATGTAATAAATGTGATGATTTTAATTCCCAACATAATGTTGTAGTGAACTCTTTCACCATCCAAGTGGTCAAACTATAGATGAAGTGTCATCCTGACTCGAATCATTGGCTCTCCTCTCCACAGATGCCGTCAGACCTGCTGAGATTTTCTGTTTTTGTGCTTTTATTAAAGGCAGGTTTACTATCTCTACTACCTCTGTGATACATCCTTCCAGTGACTTCAGCAGAACTCGTGGAAGACTGCTGTTGCTAACTGCAGCATTTTAGTTGCTGTTAGGGAGGCCTAGCTGATGGGCACTATGGTTGATATGGATTGGAAATATGGTGAGGAAACAGATATGCTCCCATCCTTTAGGGGTGCAATACACGCCTCACCTGCTCAACCATTGGACCTGGCACATCCTCTTTGTCTTCAGGTCAACAAACTGCAATGTGTTTTTGTTTGAGATGTGGGCATTGTTGGAAGAGCCAGCATTTGTTGCCCATCCTAATTTCTCTTGAATTGAACATCGCAGAGGACAGTTTAGAGTCGACCACATTGTAGTGACTCTGGAGTTGCATGTAGGTCAAACCAAGTAAGAATGCCAGATTTCTTTCCCCGAAGGGCATCAGTGAACCTGCGACAATCAATGATAATTTCATGGTCACCATTCCTGACTGACTAGCTTCTTATTCCAGATGTATTGATTGAATTTTAGTTCTTCCAGCTGCCATGGTGGGATTTGACTAATTTCTCCCAGAGCATTATTCTGAGCCTCTGGATTACTAGTTCAGTGACCTTACCATGAACCACCATCTCCCCAAAAATGATGACTGACGCTTTGAGAAGCCCATCTATTTGATCTATTAATCTGCCAAAATGTACACATTCACATCACCAAGACAGAGCACAGATACGAGCCCATAGTCTGCCTGGAAATTATTTGTGCTTTCATCAAAGCTGCAAAGACTGTGGGTGGAATTTTCTGCCTGTTCACACCGGTGTGATTTTCTGGTTCCACTGTAGTGAATGGAGATTTGGCTGAGCGCCAAGTTCCCGGACACGCGTCCTTTGTTTGAATAGAGGGGAATACGGTAGGATGAGAGAAGAATTGGCGAATGTGGACTGGGAGAGCGCGTTGGAGGGAGGGTCTGTTGAGGAGCAGTGGAGGATCTTTAAGGAGATCTTTCTTGGTGCTCAACGGAAATTTATTCCAATGGTCAAAAAGGATAGTAGGAGGAGAGGTAATAAGCCGTGGATAACGAAGGAGGTGAAGGAAAGTGTTAAACTAAAAGCGGAGGAATTTAGAGTAGCTAAGAGTAGTGGGCGAGAAGAGGATTGGGAGAGGTTTAAATGTCAACAAAGATTGACAAAGAAGTTGATAAGGAAGGGTAGGAGAAACTATGAAGCTGGGCTAGCGCTTAATATAAAAAAGGATAGCAAGAGTTTTTATAAATATATAAAAAGGAAGAGGCTGGCTAGGGTGAATGTTGGTCCTTTAGAGGATGAGAAAGGGGACCTAGTGGTAGGGGATGGGGATATGGCTAAGGTATTGAATAACTTTTTTGTTTCTGTCTTCACGGAGGAGGACGTGAATAATTTGCCGGGTGTTAGCGATAGAAAGGTGGTAGGACTGGAGGGTCTTAATGACATTACTGTTACTAGAAAGGCGGTGCTCGACAGACTGGAGGGGCTGATTGTGGACAAGTCCCCAGGACCGGATGGAATGCATCCGAGGGTTCTGAAAGAAATGGCGGAGGTGATAGTGGATGCCTTGGTGGTTATTTTCCAAACGTCGCTGGATTCCGGAGAAGTGCCGGATGATTGGAAAACGGCTAATGTTACGCCGTTGTTTAAGAAAGGTGCCAGGCAAAAGGCGGGGAATTATAGGCCGGTTAGTTTAACGTCTGTGGTAGGTAAAATGTTAGAATCTGTCATTAAGGAGGAAATTGCAAGGCATCTTGAAGGGAATTGCTTGATAGAGCAGACGCAGCACGGTTTCATTAAAGGGAAGTCGTGTCTGACAAATTTACTGGAGTTCTATGAGGATGTGTCTAGGGCGGTGGATAGAGGAGAGCCGGTGGATGTGGTCTTTCTAGATTTTCAGAAGGCGTTTGACAAAGTGCCTCACAAGAGGTTATTGCAGAAGGTCGAGGGACATGGAGTTGGGGGTAGGGTGTTAGCGTGGATAGAGGATTGGTTGTCAAATAGGAGGCAGAGAGTGGGGGTCAACGGGTGCTATTCGGATTGGCGGATGGTGACTAGTGGAGTGCCCCAGGGGTCGATGCTGGGGCCTCAGCTTTTTACCATTTATATAGATGATCTGGAGGAGGGAACCGAGTGTAGAGTGTCGAAATTTGCTGATGACACCAAGATTGGGGAACGGCAAATTGTGCGGAGGGTGTGGAGAGTCTGCAGAAGGATCTAGATAGGCTGGGCGAATGGGCCAGGAAATGGCAAATGGAATTTAATGTTGGCAAGTGTGAGGTGGTCCACTTTGGTAGGAAGAATGGTAGGAAGGACTATTACTTACGGGGCGAAAAACTGCAGCAGGCGACGGTGCAGAGGGACCTCGGGGTCCTTGTGCATGAGTCGCAAAAACCCAGCTTGCAGGTGCAGCAGGTGGTCAGGAAGGCGAATGGGATGCTGGCCTTCATAGCGAAGGGGATTGAATACAAAAGTAGGGAGGTCTTGCTGCAGCTGTATAGGGCATTGGTGAGGCCGCAACTGGAGTACTGTGTGCATTTTTGGGCGCCGCACCTGCGCAAAGATATTTTGGCCTTGGAGGGAGTGCAGAGGAGGTTTACTAGGCTGATACCGGAGTTGAGGGGGTTGAGCTATGAGGAGAGGCTGAATAAACTGGGCTTGTACTCGTTAGAGTTTAGAAGAATGAGAGGAGATCTCATTGAGACGTATAAGATGATGAATGGGATGGATAGGATAGAGGTGGAAAGACTCTTCCCGCTCAAAAAAGACAATAGGACTAGGGGGCACAGCCTCAAGATAAAAGGGGGGCGGTTTAGAACGGAGTTGAGGAGGAACTTCTTCACTCAAAGGGTGGTGAATCTCTGGAATTCTCTGCCCGTTGAAGTGGTGGAGGCTGCCTCGCTAAATATTTTTAAGACGCGGGTTGATGGGTTTTTGATAGGAGAGGGGATTAAGGGTTATGGGGAGAGGGCGGGAAAGTGGAACTGAGCAGCGACAGATCAGCCATGATCTTATTGAATGGCGGGGCAGGCTCGAAGGGCTGGATGGCCTTCTCCTGCTCCTATTTCTTATGTTCTTATGTTCTTATCCTCGCTTGCAGTGGCAGCAGCAAGGTATGAAAATTCCATCCTGTGATTATGTAGAGAAGCTCCAGCAGCAGTGTCACGGCCTGGAGATGGACAAATTTCCCATAATAGGCTGCCAGTAAAAACTTTGCAGCTGTAATTCCTATTCATTATTTGAGATAAGGGATTTTAATGCAGGGGTTTGGAACATTTCAGCTGATTTGTATTACTCACAGGTGAGAGCAGCACAGTAAAATTCTGAGTGAACACTCACTTTCATCAACTTCTCAACATTATATTTCAGCCACAAACTTTGAAAGATACTTTTCCACAACAGTCATTTGGTGACCTTTCAGAAATTGCTAATTAGTGAAGGAAGCCATTTGATGTTGTTCTTATTTTACAAAATTGCACTTTCACTACATCAAAGATTTTTATGTATTTCAAAGCTGTCAAAAATGGTTGGATGCTTTGATACTTCCTTTGTGCCTGAAATTGGTTTTCCTTTTTTTAAATAAAATTGTCCCCCATTTGTTTTCCCTCAGCTCCTTCAGCCACGACAAAGACTAATAGGTTAAGATATGGTTGGAACTTTCCAAGGAGAATTTATCTTCCCACCCTTACTACCACTTACTTTTACGTGAATGCATCCCTCTAAATTTCACTTGAATTTCACCTTGTCCCCGACTTGCTATCCCACAATTGGAGTATTTCTGTGCAGAAGTGCAAAAGTTCAGAAAACAACAATTATGCTAAAATCTAACCATGGAAATTAGTGCAGAGCAGATATACTTTTGGTTATCTTTGCACTGGTCTTCAATTATTCAAATATTTATATTTGATCTTTCTTGAATTTTTGAAGTCTATGTTTCATTTTTATTCTAGTTCTGTAATAGTGCAAAAACATTTCCAGTGACATCTGTGTAAGCTGCACTTTGTATTGTGATCTCAATCATATCAACAATTTTTAAAAATGTAAAACTTTTCTTTACAACTATTAGTGTCACTTTGAAACTTTTAGGGCAGAATTTTATGGCCTCACTCATCCTGATACCAAAACATCCCACTCAAGGTCAACAGACCTTCCCATCCTCTGTCCCTCACCTGCTTTGATTTCCATAGTGGGTGGGGCAGAAAATTTCCGACCAAAATGTACAATTTCATAAAAATTATTCATTCAAGGAAAGTGGGCTTTGCTGGCTAGATCAGCATTTATTGCCCATCCTAATTGCCTTTGAGAAGAGAGTGGTAAGTTGCCTACTTGAACAGCTGCAGTCCATGTGATGTAGGTACATCCACAACACCATTAGGGCAGGGGATCCATTAGGACAGGGATTTCAGAATCCTGACCTGGAGACAGGGATATATAGTTTCAAGTCATCATTGTGAGTGACTCAAGGGGAACGTCCAAGGTGTGCTTATCAATGGTAGCGGTCAGGGGTTTGGAAGGTACTGGCTAAGGAACCTTGATAAGTTCCTGCAGTGTATTTTGTAGATAGTACGCACTGCTAATACAGTGTGTTGGTGGTGAAAGGAGTGAATATTTGTGGATGAGGTATCAATCAACTGGCTGCTTTGTCCTGGATGGTGTCAAGCTTCTTGAGTGTTGCTAGAGCTGCACTAAGGCAACGGGAGTGTATTGTATCACATTTCTGACTTGTACCTTATAAATTGTAGGCAGGCTTTGGGGAATCAGAAGGTGGGTTACTCACCACAGGATTCCTAGCATCTGAAATGCTCTGAAAGCTACAGTATTTATATGGCTAGTCCAATTCAGCTTCTGGTTAATGGTAACCCCCTCCCTGCCAAGATGTTGATTGTAGGAGGTTCAGAGATAGCAATATCATTGAATGTCAAGGGGCAATGGTTAGGTTCCCTCTTGTTGGAGAACCAACTAATCCTTTTATGTCATTAAATTTATATTTTGCCAAATGTTTGTACCTTTGAAAGTAACCTGTCACTATTAAGCCCCCTCAGTCCTACAGTCAGCAGCATGTTATGTCATTGTCAGGGTCTATACAGAATGTCTGCTCAGAATTTTCCATTAACCACAAAACATTGAAACATGATGAGGAGAATGAGATATCAATCATTGTTAACAGAAATAGCATTATTTATTAACAATTACATTTTCAATGACACTTGAAGTATGTGTTATTAAGATGCCGAGCATTTTTGACATTTAGGATTGTGGACAATTGATTATCATTTAATTTCTATTTTAAGAACACTGCACTATGCTTGAGCAAAATATGTCTGTGTTTTAAAATCAAAATGAGATTTACAGTAGCCTTATTTTAGATAACATGTCACTAGATGGAAGGGAAAGATGATAATTTATTGCTTGGACTGTCAAGTTAAGATTTTGCAGGTTTTTTTCTCGTCTCATCATTTTACTTTAAAGGCTTCTGAAAGAGGAGAGTAATTAAGACCAAAAATATTAATCTATGAAAATAATAGTTCCACAAATAACTTTGAAACAAAAATGTTAATAACATGTTTGCATCTTATCCTACCCTAATTCTGAGCAATAAATGATTGTATGGTAATTTTTCTTAAAATATACTCATTTTTGTTGTACTATTATGTGAATCAATGACCTCCACAATCCATATATTGCTGTTTATATATGTATAAATTTTCTTCTATTTCACATTCTGTAGAAATCTTTTTCTGATGTATAAAGTTTTGCAGATTGTAGGTTGTGAATTTATACTTCGCTGGTTCCGACATTGTTGAAACGAAAGGTGGCGAATGGTACGAACCACACTTCTTCCCAGCCAATCAGCCTGACTTGCATCACTCCCTCGTGTGTATAAGTTTAGGTGTGCTGCACGTGCACTGGAGAGACTGGAAGCATTAGGAGAGTCCTGTGACGGCATCCAGCTGTTCAGACTGAGTTTGCACTCAGTTCAGAGACTGTGCATGTGCACTGAACATCCCAATTACTCTCAGCTAATCAGGCATCCAATACGAGAAACCCTGCTGTGGCCTCGAGCTATAAATCTCTTGAACTGGTAAAGCACAAACCTCCAGCAATGCTTTGATATTCCAGGTTTGAATCTTACCATGGTAGATGATAAAAATATAAATTCTAAAATAAATCTTCACATGCCAACCACCTCCACTAGCATCAGTCAGAGGGCAAAGTACCCATTTGCAGGAGAGGTGTTTTTTACTTACTTCTGATGTGACAAAATTGGTGAGACTGCTATGATTTGTGACATTCAGGGACTCAAATGTACCTGAGCTTTGCGGGCTGTGCTTGTAGTTGCATCTGAATTTGCAATGTGGCTGGAATAAGTAACACAAGCTGCAGAGAGAGGAAACTCTGCAAAGAGTGGGGGAAGATGAGGACACTGTATAGAAGGGCTTACCCACCACAGCTCTACTTGAGCCAGGAGCAGTGCCTAACTTTCAATATGAGATAGTCACAGAACTGTGCGGCTTTCTTCAAAATAACATGCATTGGTGGGGGTGGTGGGGGGGGTGGGGGGGAGCGAGGTCAGTGCTGCTGGCAGCTGTTCAAGATTAAAGTGACATTGAGCTTCAATACGCATGGATATTTCCAGGGGTGACAGGGGAGGGTTGTTGCGGGGGGTGGGGGGGGGGGGTGCGGGGGTGGAATGGGTGACATATCCAATATTGCCCACTACACTTGTCTTTATGTGGGAGGTGTGTCACCAGAGGTGAATACCGTCATTTTCTTCTTCAGCAAGACACAGCATTATGAGAAGGATGTGACTTTGCCAGGATAACAGGATTTCTGATGGTGCAAGGAGCAATCCACATTATGCACATTGATCCTACAGGCACCCAGTGTCAAGGGTGAGAGATACATAAACCCCAAGAGCCACCACTCAATTCACGAGTGGTTTGTCACCATGTGCAGTTCATCATGTCAGTACAGTCACCACAAAGTCTTCACTTTGAACCAGTTTCTTCCCATCTCCAAGAATAACCAGACAAATGCTATCCCTCGTACATGCCACTGGTGACCCCTCTGTCACCTGGCCACGCAAGGATGGTAAGTGTATTAATAGGATCCATGGAGCCAACAGGAACATTATGAAGCAGACCATCTGAGCGCTGTAGATACACTTCCAATACCTGGATTGATCAAGGGGAGAACTCCAGTACAGCTGGAGTTGGTATCCCAGTTTATGATGGTCTGCTGCATCCTTCATAATGTTGCAATCATAAGAACACAGCCATTGCCACCAGAAATGTGAAAGCCACATAATGAGCAGAGAAGGTTGAAGAGGCTTTGGATACATCATGGATTCCTATGCTCTTGTCAGGCTATCAGAGGATACCTGCTTGCACATTGGCTCTCACAAGCAACTTCTCTTCATCACCGTGGACCCACCATCTTCCCCAATGTTGCATCTATCTAAGACACCTGGTGCAGTGTGCAATGTCCCATAATGAAAGTCACCTCAAAAACCTTTCCATTAACAGCAATATTCAACAGCACACCCAATTATACAAACAAAATTAAACTCTTTACCCTTGTAAACTCAGTTTGTCCCTGTCTTGCCTGTCCTATTGCTCTTCTGCTCTTGTGATGGAAGCCTGCTGACATTAATTGGGGTGACTGCAAAGGCTCTTGAAGGAGAGCCCTGCAGCTCTGTCCTTGAGTGCTCCACTTGGGATTGCAGCACCTCATCATGGATAACAGTAGCTGGGGCTGATTGGCTGAGAGGTAACAGTAAGAGCAGTGGTGAAGTGACCATGAATGTTGTCATTTTGAGAGAGAGCAGCAGGTTTGTGTTACACCATGCCAGTGTTACTTTCATGGGTGGCATCTCAACAGTCCGAGCGATCTGTTGCAGGACAGATTCCTGTCAGAACCTGTAAGTCCCTTTGAATGATGATAAACATCTTCAATGGCAGGGAGCATGGATGTTAGCACCTCCATCTGAGTTACCACTGTAGTGCTGAGATATTTGGTGGTTTCCACCTGTGCGGTAGTGGTAGTGGTAGCAGCTACCAGACCATGTATCCACATGTGCTGTCATGGAATTGGCCACTCTTCCAGGCAGGAAGGGATAGGTTCAAAGCTCCATGCTAAGCTCTGTTCACATTGAAACTAGACTCTTCTAATCCTTTTGATTTTGATGGAAGGTTTTCTGGCAGGCCTGCCAATACCTCAAGCATCTTGATATGCACCTTGATGTGCACATTCTGCAGCCTTCTCCTACATGCTGATCCATTGATCTCCTCACCTGACTACCCTGCAGCAGAACTCACTTGTGACATTTCTCTCCAGGGAATTGGTAAACAAGTTATAGAACAAGAGAAAGGAACAAAGCAAAGTACAGCATAGGAAATAGGCCCTTTGGCCCTCCAAACCTGTGCCAATCATGATGTCCTAACTAAACTACAAAAAAAACCTTCTGCCCTTACTTGGTCCATATCCCTCTATTCCCTCCCTATTGATGTATCCATCCAGATGCCTCTTAAATGTTGCCAATATGCCTGTTTCCACCATCTCCTCTGGCAGCATGTTCCTAGAACTCACCACTCTCTTCGCGCATCTCCCTTAAACTTTCTCCCTCTCACCTTGAACCTGTGCCTTCTTTAGTTGACACTTCCATCCTGACTATCCATCCTGTTTATGACTCTCATAATTTTGTAGACTAAGATCAGATCTCCCCTCAGCTTCTTTCTTTCCAGTGAAAACAATCCTAGTTTATTCAACCTCTCCTCATAATCAACATCCTGGTGAACCTTCTTTGCACTCTCTCCAAAGCTTCCATATCCTTCTAGAAGTGTGGTGACCAGAACCACATGCAATACTCCAGATGTAGTCTAACCAAGATCCTTTTCCACCTGGCTGGCTAAAATCATGCATGTGCAATGATCCAAGCTGCAGTTAACACTGGACAAGTTAGATTACAGAATGAAGCCTGGCTTGATAGATCCAAGGTTTTTTTTTCAAGAAACCGTAGTAGAAAGTTACTGAACAAATTCACAGGAGTCTGCTGATGACCTTTACATCTAAAGAGAAAAATATTTATTAAAATTGAGAAAAGTGAACTACATCACACCAGACAAAAATGTTGGGAAGATCTCAATAGAAAGACAAGAAGATGAGTCAAATTCCCACTATTCCTCTATCCCAGCAGTATCATTGCTGGCACAAATTGCAGTGTTGAGTTACTATTAGCTTGATGCAAAGGTTTCTTGCTTGCGACTGACACAATTGCAAATGGTTTTCTTCTGGTGAATTCCTGAATACTTGTCTCTGATGGAAAAAAACTGCATTCTAAATTCTCTGATTCTTCAACTGCAGAGCAAACAAATGAGTTCACCAAACTCAAGCTTCCAGTAGCACTGCACTCAACTAAAGACTTGATTGAGTCCAATAACTGATTATTCAGTTAGATATTGTCTAATACAATTCCATGACAGCTCTTATGGTTACTCTTGGAGAGCTTAATATCTCTGTCTCCTCTCTTTGACACACTCTGTATTTCCCTCTCTCAACTCATCTTTTTCTGTCTCTGTGTCCCTGGATCATTGTTACTGGGCAACAGTAAAGATTTTCCACTTTGCGTTTTTCTTGTTTTTCAGAATCACTGAAATTTCAATCTATCTCTTTAACTTCAGGGGTTATATGACCTTATTAAAAATCTATATATACAAACAAACCCAAAAGACCCGAATTCTTTTACTCACAATTTTAACCAGACTCCTGGGCACTAAGATTCATTAACAAAATCTAAATTAAATTGAAACCACTTTTGTCTTTCTTAACACACAAACATATTTGTATATTCAACTTAAAATTATACTTTGTTCATAATCCACACCCTACGGCTCTCACCATGTGCTTACCCATGACTCCGCACTATTCTTGGAAACTTGTATGCTGCTTATTTATGAGCTCCTGGCTGCAAGCATCAGTTCACATGATGGTGTTTTTCTTTGGAGGTCTAGTGTTGCACTCCCATCTTCTTTGTGCTGCTGTGATTGGCAAGTGATACTTCTTGGATATCTAAAAGCATAAAAACAGAAGGACATTGCTAGGGTGAGTGATGGGTGTTGGAATAATACCAGGACGTCTATGGCTACACGATCTGTAGCTTGCACTTCATGCTATATTGCAGGATGTAGTGGCTATTAAGAATGGCATAAGGAGCAATGTACTTGAATAGTCTAGAGCTTGTGATGTTGAATACCATGGGATCTGTTGCTACACAAAGTTTGTGTTGCTAACTACCTCCAATGATAGAGATACAAATAAATCTTCAATCATCAACCCCACACCTGAGAATGGATTTAAGGAACTTGCCCCTATATGCCTTATTCATGATATGTGCCACAACATAGCGGCAGAATCAATCCAGCCACAGTGAATATCTACAGTAGCAGTGCTAGATAAGCAACACTTAACAGCTGATACAATTCTTCCAAGGGCTTAATTTATTTCAATCAACCAGCAGGAAGAAAGCTCATCAAAGAAGATAGGCACACTTGTTAGATGTTGCTGCAGTAACTTTCTTTATGCATAATAAATATTTTCAGATCAAGGATTAAAAGACAAGACATAGATATTCTACTTTTGAATTTTCATCAGAAATTGCTGAAATTTCTTTTACTTTTAACTGCTGTCATCTTTGGAACATGGAAGATTTCCTAATAGGAGAGCTTCATGGATAAAATTAGGTTGATTGCCAAACAACTCGTTATATCTCATGAATTAGAAGGGAGCTCAATAACATTTTAATTACATTTTAAATACATGTAAATTTATTATTATTTGCACAAAAGTGTTGTCCTAACATGAATTTGAGTATAAAATTTCCCTTAATACTTTACTTATTTTTATGTTGAATCTTTCAATGCTCACCCAATTCATCACACCTAATCATAAAAAAAATTAAGGGAGATATATTAAATAAGCTAGGGCAGGCAAAGGCCTAGTGATATTATTGCTGGACTATTAATCCAGAAACTCAGGTAATGTTCTGGGGATCTGATTTCGAATCCTGCCATGGCAGGTGGTGAAATTTGTATTCAATAACAAAAATATCTGGAATTAAGAATCTACTGATGACCATAAAAGCATTGTCAATTATCGGAAAAACCCATCTGGTTCACCAATATCCTTTGAGGGAAGGAAATCTGCCACCCTTACCTGGTCTGGCCTACATTTGACTCCAGAGCCACAGCAATGTGGTTGATTCTCAACTGTCCTTTGAAATGGCCTAGCAAGCCATTCAGTTCAAGGGCAAGTAGAGATGGGCAATAAATGCTGGTCCAGCCAGCAAGCCCATGTCCCATGAATGAATTTAAAAAAAATGAGCTCAATGAACTTGCAATCATGCTAATTCAAGCCTCTGATGAAAAAATTACACTTCAATGCCAATAAATGTGCAATTTCTAATAGCGATTGGTACCTATCAACTCAGGGTAAAGAGGTCCAAATTATGGAATCCATCTAACCTGTTTCACACCCAATAAATGAAGCTCAAATTTCAACAATCTCCACAATGTTCCTTCAACCCTCTTAGGCACCCAAAACAAATGATGGTCAATGGATATTCAAACATAACTGCTAAAGTTCTGGACTACCTATTGGTAAAATGAAATATATCAATCTAGAGACAATCATATTTATTGATATCATAACACTAGAATTCACAACAATAAATAATTACTGAAAATCCATGCAAATTTATAAGATTTTGTGGTCTCATCCCAATTAACATCTGTCAAAATCCATCCAGTAGAATATGCAAATTTACCAACTGTTCAGTAATAAAACTCTGGGAGAAGCGCTAAATAAAAACACTAATACCCTCTCATGAATATTAATTTCTGGTGCTCAGTTGGTAACCATTGTGATTTTTCAATGTCAAAGCATTATTCTGGACAACAACAAATTTTAAAACACCCAAATGAGCAAATCTGCAGCACATCATAATTTGGATAATTCAAGTTTCAAAGAGGCATTTCGCTGGCTGGAACTAGTTTTATTTAATTAAAATAAATGATGCGAATTTCTGATACGAGAAAGCAATATGTACCTTGCAGCGTAATTATGTTGTTTTTGTGTGTATAATTTGAGGAAATAAAACCACAGTGAGCTGTAAACCATAACGATGTCACAAAATAGTACAATTGCTGATTGAGAATAATTTCTGACACAACTTATGCAACAAGTCCAGCGGATATTAATGAACTAATCTCTTTTGGGCATGGCTTCCTTTCAGTCTGCTTTTCCACTGAACTAACATACATTACATATATTCATTCGTGTCAAAATTAGGCTTACGTTAATAGTGCAATGAAGTTACTGCAAAAATCTCCTTGTCACCACACTCCAGCACCCGTTCAGGTAAACCCAGAGAGGATTTAGCATGGCCAATGTATCTAACCAGCATGCCTTTCAGACTTTGGGAAAAAACCGGAGCACCTGGAGGAAACGCACACAGATATGGGGAGACTGTGCAGATTCCACACAGACAGTGACCTGAGCTGGGAATTGAACCCGCATCCCTTGTTCTTTGAGGCAGCTGCATTAACCACTGTGCCACCATCCTGTCCACAGCAACACACCAAGACTGGTTAGAAATCATGGTGGATATTTTGTCCATTTGTGCCATTTTGTGCAGTTTTGTTTCTATTCCACTATTTCAGATATTTTCACATATATGAGCAAAATTCTAATTGCAGCACTTTTTATCTGTTGGTGTTTAATTGTTTCTGAGCTACAAGTCTTTCATTGATTAATTATCAAGTCCAACCTGTAAGTTTTAGATAGATAAAAGCAAAATATTGCAGATGCTGGATTCTGGAACACAAATGGAAAATACTGGAAAATTTCAGCAGGTCTGATAGCATCTGTGGGGAGAGAATAAATCTAATGTTTCGAGTCTAGATGACCCTTCATCAACTCTGACAAGGGTCATCTAGACTTGCGATGTTGGCTCTATTCTCTCTCCACAGATGCCATCAGACCTGCTGAACTTTTAGATTGACTTTGGGAGTCACAGCTTACCCAAAATGGGGTTGAAGGCAGATTTGAAAGCAGATTATTAAATATGAAGTAGTTTATGAGGGAACTACAGGTTTATTATCATGCATTATCTGAATATCCAGGAAAAACATATAACTTATGACAGGTGAGAAAGGTTTACTGGTCCAGGCGAGCGATAAGATAGGTGAAGCTTATTTCTCCAGCTGATGACAGCATCTATTATCTGTTCTGTTCTCCTGTTTTTTTTTCCCTTCTCAAACTACCTGAGATGCTAGGGATCTCTTCCCAGTCTTCTTTATTTTTTGTACCTTTTGGTAGTTTATTCCCAATCAAAAGTCCGATTTTGTTTGCTCAGAGTCCCACATGAGACCAAACAGATCCAAGCTGACAAGACAGGACATCCATTTCATCTTGTGCTCGATCAAACATGATCCAAGCTGACAAGATGAGGCATTGCACCCCCTCCCAGGCTTGATCTGAACTTCAGCTTAGCCAAAAGGCCCAGATAACTTTAAAAAATTGCTTCAGGTGAAGTCTCAGTTTAACCTCATTGGCCAAGACCAGATTTAAGATCAGATACTATATTCAATCTCAGCCAAAAGGCCTCTTGTCCCCAGTCTTCTTCCATCTGAAGAAGGAAACTGCCTGACAACGACTGCACCGGCAATCCCTCGGCCTCTGTTAATGTACTTTATTTCCATGCGTCTGGTTGTGTATTAGGGGCTAATTAGGCTAATAAAAATATATAACCTTGGGTTTAAGAACACTAACACAATACTGACTTTAGAGTGAATGATTTTGGATGACGGGGATGCAAGCCAGAGCTGTTATAGAAGACAGCTCTGTATGATTAATAAACACTTCTCACTCAAAACATGTATTTTGTATTTATAAAATGAGTGTATTTTGCTTTTGGTGACATTTTGTGAAATTTCAGTCAATGACAAAATACAGCAGGTCCTGATGAGAGAGGTAAGAAACAACAGGTCCATTGTAAAGCAGTTATGTTATCAGCAGTGGTTGGGAACAAAATGGCTACCGATGTCAGCTTTATGAATAGAGCTGTAGAGCTTTGAGTTCATAACGCAGGTGCCAAGTAGACATAAGAGATTTCTCAGGCTCGGATGAGAGTCACATGGGTTACATTTTGGTGGGAATCATTCCTCATTTCACTGTCCAGCGTCCCAGGTACTGGACAGCAGATGGGAGGTAACGTCTGTAATTACAAATAAAATCCCATGAGGTCAGGATGTGTACTGTTGTTGGCTGGAGTTAATGACATGATGATCATTGACTCATTTGAATTAATGTTTACTGGATAATGCCCAGCAGAAAAGTGGGCAATATGATTTGGTAAATGTATAATTGTCTTCACAGGGACATTGTTTTTCAGAGTGACATTGGACTACTCGCATTCTATACCTTGAGTGCAGCGCTCCCTTATATCATTCTCCCATTCGATTGTTTGGTTAAATAAAGTCACATCTTAAAAATCAGTAAACTGCATTCTGAGTCTCTATATTAGCTGCAGTAGCAAGATATAGCCTTGAAAGGAAAATCCCTCTCTACGTGCACCTTATGTCAGTCGCTTGTTTCAGTAGTTTGGGCCAAAGAACTTTTATGAAACTCTGAGACCAGAACTCTCCACTCACCTGATGAAGGGGCAAACCCCGAAAGCTTGTGGGTTTACTATCAAATAAACTGGTTGGATTTTAACCTGGCGTTATGAGACTTCTTACTGCAAAGAACAAAGGACAGGTACCCAAGGGTTCACCTCCCACTCTGTCCATCACTTTGGTTGAGGTCATTTTTAGTTTATCTCATGTTGGATGCCATTTGTTAACACCTTATTTGTATCAATAAGAGGAGACACAAGATGCCACAGGTTCCTTGAAAGCACCATTCCGCTAGGTTACTATTTTTAAGTTACCTTAGCCCCTGACTGAATTTTTCCTTTTTGAGGCAGAAAGTGGGTGCGAAAAGTGGCATTGAAGTCATTGGTTCCAAGGGTAGCTTTCTCCGCTGTTTCGTTAGCAATTTAGAAAAAAATGCCAATGAGAGGATGTCTGTCCCCAGCAACTTGGTTTTTTAAACATGGGGGAATATTTTTAAAGGGCTGCCCTGGTACACAAAAGCAAAAATGGAACTCCATTCTGCAGTGCCAGGAGGAAGTGTCGGGGAGCAGTACCAGAAGGCAGTGCCAGGGACAATGCCAAGGGATGACCCTTTCACCACGGAGTGATGTTCCTCTGGCGGCTCTGTCCAACAGGTACAGGTTGTGGGAGACCATCATAATCCACGTTGGCGTAGCCTGTGCTAACATGACCAAATAATCTAATGGGGGGTAGGAATTATCAATCATAGAGGCTTGATAATTAGATTAAAATTTATGATAATGGAATTGTGCCATTGGCATTGGTGCATGCATAATTGCATCACACTGTTATGTCAGCATGAAATGCGATTTGGACATTTCATGAGATTTTCTGTTCCTTTCACCATTATGAATTGGATCTTACAATCCCAGCCTACAGGTGTAATTTTCCCCTCCCATCCACCACTGGAATTATAGTGGGTGGGGCGGACCAGGCAAAAGTCCGTTGATATTGGGTGAGAATTTCCAGCCTTGGGGCAAGTGCGGCCAGAAAACCCCACCCAATGTGTTTTACAACTTTTTGCTAGATGGCTGCTTACTGCGCCCATTCCATAAAAACTGCGTAATGTTCTCAAAAATACCATTTCTTGCAACTTGTATATTGATCGGTTTTATTGTGAAGCTGACTACTGGGTGAAAGAAAGGCTTCTCTCGCTTTTGCCTATCCAGGTTTAGGCCTCAGCCACACAAAGAATAATCTGTATGAAAAGTTTTCATGGATAATTTATATATCTTGGTGTTTAAAAACAGATAAACTCAAAGTTTGATGCTGGGAAGAAGAAAATCTATTCTACCATACTTATTATTGCTAGAAAAATACTCACAAATAATATTTTAGCGTTCATTAGACAACCTGGGGTCAGATTTTTCTGGAGGCAGAAACAGAGACGGGACAGTAGAAAAAATTTATATTTTATATTTACGCCCTGTGGCATTTTCCTGAGAGTGGGAAGAACATGGGCTTTGGAACAGACCCACTCACTCCTATCAAAGAGGTATTTAGCATCATTGGATTATGGACTTATTAAAAGCTCACCCGAGTAAGGTTTCAAATTCTTGGCAAGGCGCCAGATGTTAGCAGCAGTCAGGAATCAGACCAACTCAATGGATGTGGGGAAAGGGACGGTGAAAAGATATAGTTTAAAGTGACACTTGAAGAGTCTGAGCATGGCAGAGGAATCCTACTCTATTATATAAAACACATCACCAGCCTACCATGCCCTGAGTTCCATTCCTCCCAGTGTGCTCCAAAATGTGGGAAATTTTAACTTTGCCAACTTTTGCCATAAAACATCACTTTGGAAACAGCAGCCACAGCAATAGCTGTCAAAGTGAGTCACAATGCAGCCTGCTTTCTGACTGAAATGCCTCTGTCCACATGTTCTTGTTAGCTCATTGGACAACAGACCCATCATTTAGGAAAGTAACAATCTTGACTTGATAAGATACCTATCACTTCCTGTTTCGTGTTGACTACAAGTCCATGACCCAGGATCAAACCCATTTCCCAGTTACAACCCTCGATGGGAAAATCTGACATCCATCTGTTAATGTCTCCATTGAATTAGAAGACAAAGAATTTCATACAAACTCCTCAATTTTTTATATGTCAACATATTTTCAAGATCCTAATTTTGAGCATAAGCATTTTAAATATAATGAAGTAATCTTACCTTCTGGTTCCACACAAAGATAATAAGATAAAATTGAAGCTACCATTTACATGCATTTACACTTTACTTTGTGTACAAGGTCTGGCATTGAAAGGGTTACAATGGGACAGGCTAGTACCACCCAGTGATATTCAAGAACACATGACCTGAGTCTAGAAGGCAGCCTTGTGCTGGATGGAGACTTGTGTAAAGACAAGCATGGAGGCAGCTGCTAGCTTCGAGCTTATACTGTCTATATGTACATAGTTACAAGCATTTATTGAACATTTACTGCTAAATAAAGGACTCAGAACCTCTTCATGAGACCCACTGAACCATATGCATCTTACAGCAATGTGTTATCATGATTTGCATGTGTACTTTCCAAATTGATTTTATAATCCACAACTATCTTACATGTAACATCACACCCCTCATAGAAGAAAAGAGTATTTTAAGCGAGATGACATGCCGAGTCCGAAAGTCCTTGTCACAAACTGTAAGTCTGCATGTGTCATTCCAAAATGGCCTCATGATAAATGCCCTGAGCCCAATACTTTAACTCTGGCCTGACAAAATATACATCATGGTCTTAGCTGTTACCAAACACAGTTTCACAGAAGATTTGTTCCAGGTAAATCAGAACGCAAGACTTTGACTTTCCCATTTGCAATTGCAACACTGCCAGACATTTCAATTTTCTCAGTTATTAATCTAGGATGCAGAAATCTTTGAAAAATTGGAGACTTGGCTATGGGGTGATTCCTGTAAAATGTTTTCTATCCCAAGATTTATGTATTTTATGACATAGCCTGGGAATTGAAGGTGGGAATGAATGGAGGGCTTTGGAAATTTGCTGCACAGGCAGTGTGCATGCCATCAAATAGAATTTGAACATGTCAAATAATTTTCCTCTTCATTTTTTCAGGGATAGTAAACATGGTGCTCTTCAGATTAAATATAGATGAAATGAAGTCTAAAATGTATGATATCCATGCCCAGGTTAAAATCTTGTATCTTAAAACAAGAAAGGTATCTGCAGTCCACTGTTTGTTTTCCATAAAGCACATCTGTAGGATTTTTTAAATTATTCATTCATGCAATGTGGGTGGCACTGGCTGGGCCAGCATTTAATGTCCACTCTAATTGCCACTGAATGGGGCAGCTCATTTCAGAGGGATTTAAGAGTCAGCCACATTATTGTGGATCTGGAGCCATGAGCAGGTGAGACAAGGTGAGGATGGCAGATTTCCTTCCCTAAAGGGCATTACTAAACCAGATGGATTTTTACAACAGTCGACAAAGATTTCATGGTCATCATTAAATGTTTAACTCCGGATTTTTATTGAATTCAAACCTCACCATCTGCCATGGTGGGATTCAAACGCAGGTCTCCAGAGCATTACCATAGGTTTTTATTAGTTCAGTGACAATACCACTGCAACATCACCTCCTGTTTTGTTCTGTAATCCCCTTACAATAAAGGCTAAAATAACATTTGCCTTTGTAAATATTTGTTACACCTGCATGTTAGCTTTGAAAGACTTATGAATGAGAATTTGCAGGTGACTTTGGGCATCGAGATTTCCTAATCTCTCCCCACTTAAGAAACACTCTGCATTTCTTTTTCCTACCAAAGTGGGTAACATTTCTCCACATTATATTCCATCTGCCTTGTTCTTGCCCACTCACTTAGTCTGTCTAAATCCTCTTGAAGCCTTTTTGCATCCTCCTCACAACCCACATTATCGCCATGTTTTGTGTCATCAGCAAACTTGGAAATATTACATTAGTCTCCACATCCCAACCATTGATATAGATTGCAAATAACTGGGTCTCAAGCACTGATGTGTCCTTTCAATTTACTGCATTTTTTGCAAAGCAGTCTGCTCCACAATGAGGATGACTGTGGAACATTCACATTCAGTCCGCAAATGTGATCCTCAGCTTCTTGTCATTTGCCACTTTAATTCTACATTCCATTCTCACTTTGACCTCCCTGATCTCGGCCTCCTACACCACTCTTACAAAGCTCAATAGAAACTTGAGGAACTTTATATTTGGTACTTTACAGCCTGCTGAAAAAAACATGCAGTTTAATATCAGATCTTGACCATCACCATCAGTTGCCCCTAGATAGCAGATGCTGGCCTAGTGATTCCCTATCAGTACATGTCTGGAACAGTGGGGAAGGTTTGGGCAAGTGATCCCTCATCAGTACATGGCTGGAGCAGCGGAGATGGGGTAAGCGAGTGATCCCTCATTGGTATAAAACTGGCACAATGGAGATGGGGTGGGTGACTGTTGTTGGGATACCGAGATGACCAGTACTGCCTAAACTTCAGACAATTCAAGACTCAATACAAAGACAAGTGGGCCCGATTTTACCATTTTGATTCTAAGTTCTGGGCGGATTTGAATCTGGGAGTGTTTCAGATCCAACTTTTAGACTTCTTCTCTGGCGTCCCCCTACGCACTCTGCCTGAAAACGAATCGGTGATTCTGAATCGCGCTGCACAAGGCTGTGGGCAGCGCTTATCGCCCACGAAATACTGCTGCTCCGACTGGCGCTTCCAACTGCACCTGCTCACAAAAAAAGATAGAATGCTGCTCCCCTATCACTTCGCGCCTGGGTCAGATAATGCCCCCACATGCATTGCCCCAGCCCCACAATATTACTGACTCCCTTATCCCCCACCCGCCTGCCGCCCAGGCCGATCGCAGCCCCTCCCCCCCTTCCCCTCAATGATCTCAGCCAGAGTGGCAGCGGACCCCACCTTCCCCCTCACTCATCTCAGGCAGAGTGACAGCGGACTCCCCCTCCCCCTCACTCATCTCAGGCAGAGTAAAAGTGGACCCCCCCCCCACTTCCCCCTCACTCATCTCAGGCAAAGTGGCAGCAGATCCCCCTCCCCCCCCACCACTGATCTCACGTAGAAGGATCAACCCTCTCTCCCTTCAGCCTACAGATATCAAGCAGAGTGATCCCCCTCACCCCCTTCCCGTACCCTCCTGCACAAGGCCCCCATCTACTCCGATCTCCGATAGCTGTGTGACGCCTCCCTCTCTCTCCCCTGTCCCCAATCATTGAGGCACTCATCCACCCCCACCCCCCGCTCCCCATCAGCACACCAAGTGCTCACTTGCCTTCCCCTCAATGCTAAGAAGCAATCTGCATGTAACTTGCTGGAATGCTCTGTCAAACTGCCTGCAACTGATCTGCCCTAATGAAGGGCAGCTCCATTAAAAACTTGAATGGACAGACAGGCAGGCATTTCTGCACAACCAACCCCCAATTCTCCAAGGGTGATCTGGGGAGGCTGCTGGATGCAGCAGAGACGAGGGGGGACACCCTCTCCCCCCCAGGAGGACGCAGACCAAGGGGGGTTGATGGAAATGCGGCCTGGGAGGAATTTGCTGCCTCAGTCAGTACCAGGGCACTGGCCCCCCGAAATGGGAAGCAGTGCCAAAAAAAAGTCAATGACCTCATCCATACAAAACAGGGAAGTGCTGAACCCCATTTTGCATTTTCCAACATATCTCCCTCAGATCATCCCATCCCCAGCACCCTGCACGCTTTCAACTCCTGACCTCCAAGCACCTCCTTCCTATTCCCCCCAAGAGCCCCATTGCATTTGCCCTTTAAGGGCCACCACCTGATACTTTGCAGGAGTCACGCCACCATTTCTTCCATAGCTCCTTCTGTCTCCACAGGAGAAGACCAAGAACAACACCTGTGAAGACAGGGGGTGGTGACCCAGACCTCTAGGTCCTCACCCGCATTGAGGAGCAGGTGCTGGAAGGAGAGATGCCGGCTGTCAGTGACAGCACGGTCGGGCTGCCATCAAGACGTGAGCACCTGTCATTTCTTCAACAATTTTGAGGCAATTTCTCAGGGGTGTGGGTTTCGGGTGCGACGGGGTAGGTTTAAAGGAGGTGTACAAGGCATGTTTATTTGCACAGAGATAATAGTGGGTGCCTGGAACTTGCTGCTAGGGAAGGTCATGGATGCAGATATGATAATGACCTTTAAGGGGCATCTCTACAGCTATGTGAATGGAATGGGAATAGAGGCATAGGGTCCCCGGAAGGGTAGGGGGTTACAAATCAGATGGGCAGACCGGTCACTACAGGCTTGGAGGGCCAGTATTAGTTAGAAACTAATTAGTTAGAAACTGGAAGTCGTCACTAGGACGCTTGCCGGGAGTTGTAGTTTTTTTTTCGGGCCCCTAACCCTATAAATTAGTGTAGAGAGGATACCCGATCCTCTACACTGGTAGAGAATCCCACCCTCCCACCTCCTCTAACCTAAATTATAAGTGTGGGTAAGTTTTCTTTTTAATATTTTTTATTTTTTCTGCTGGTAATTGTTTCAGGGATGGCAGTTCAGGCAGTGTGCTGCATCTCCTGTGGGATGTATGTGGTGAGGGACTCCAGTAGTGTTTGAGGGGATTTTACTTGTAAGAAGTGTGTTAGATTGAAGCTTCTGGAGGAGCGTGTAAAGGAGTTGGAGGTGGAATTAGAGGAACTCCGCATAATTCGGGAGGCAGAGGTGGACATTGATAGGAGTTATAAGGAGATAGTCACTCCTAGAAACCAGTCTTGGGTCACTGCCACGAGGAGGGGAAAGAAGAATGTGGTGGGACAATCCCCTGGGGCTGTTCCCCTCCAAAATAGGTTTTCGGTCCTGGAGGCTACAGTTGAGGAGGAATCAACTGGGGATAGCCAAAGGGAGCAGGTATCTGGGGATGAGTCTATTGTAAAAGCTCAGGTGGTTAGGGGTTGCAAAAGATTGGGACTTGTGATTGGGGACTCCACCGTTAAAGGGACGGATAGGAGAGTCGGTAGCAATGATAGGGACTCAGGGCTGGTGTGTTGCCTACCAGGGGCTGGGGTCCGGGATGTATCAGAGAGGATATTCAAGACTCTCAGGGGAGAGGGAGATCAACCCCAAGTTATAATTCATGTGGGGAAGCATGATATAGGGAGGCTAAGGGAAGGGGATATTAAGCAGAGATTCATGGAGTTGGGGTGGAAGCTAAAGGCCAAGTCAGACAGAATGGTTATCTCTGGACTCTTGCCTGTGCCACGGGATAGTTTAGAGAGGAATAGAGAGAGGGAAAGTTTGAACTCGTGGCTGAGGGGATGGTGCAGGAGGGAGGGGTTCAAGTACTTGAGCAATTGGGGCTCGTTCTGGGGAAGGTGGGACCTCTATAAGAGGGATGGGCTACACCTGAACCAGAGGGGAACAAATATCCTGGGGGGTAAATTTGTGAAGGTTATGCGGAGTGGTTTAAACTGATTCAGAGGGGGGGTGGGATCCTGAGTAGAGGGGGTGAAAGTGAGGGGGGCATAGATGGGGACTGCAATGCACGGCATTGTGGGGGTGGGGCGGAGCAGGGTTTGAAATGCGTATACTTTAATGCGAGGAGTATTCGCAATAAAGTGGATGAACTTGCAGTGTGGATCAGTACCTGGGACTTTGATGTTGTGGCCATTTCAGAGACTTGGATAGAGCAGGGTCAGGAATGGATGTTGCAGGTCCCGGGGTACAAATGCTTTAGTCGGAGTAGAGAAGGAGGTAGAAGGGGGGGTGGGGTAGCATTATTGGTCAAGGACTGTATCACAGTGTCAGAGAGGAACTTTGATGAGGACTTGTCTGTTGAGGTAGTATGGGCGGAGATTAGAAATAGGAGAGGAGAGGTCACCCTGTTGGGAGTCTTTTATAGACCTCCAAAAAGTTCTAGAGAGGTTGAGGAAAGGATTGCGGAGACGATCCTTGTTAGGAGTGAAAGTAATAGGGTAATTGTTATGGGGGACTTTAACTTTACTCATGTTGATTGGAATTGCTATAGCTCTAGCTCGTTAGAGGGGTCAGTTTTTGTTCAAAGTGTGCAGGAAGGTTTTTTGACTCAGTATGTAGATAGGCCGACTAGAGGTGAGGCTATATTGGATTTGGTGCTGGGTAATGAGCCAGACCAGGTGCTAGACTTGGAAGTTGGTGTGCATTTTGGGGATAGTGACCACAATTCGATTACGTTCACCTTAGTGATGGAAAGGGATAGGCATGAACCTCGGGTCAGTAGTTTCAGCTGGGGGAAGGGTAATTATGAGGCTATTAGGAGAGAATTAGGAAGCATTGGTTGGACTAGGAGATTACAGGGACTGGGAACGTCCGAGATGTGGAGATTTTTCAAGGAGCAGCTACTGCGGGTCTGTGATAGGTATATCCCTGTCAGGCAAGGAGGATTTGGTAGGCCCAGGGAACCGTGGTGCACTAAAAAAGTTGATTCGTTGGTTAGGAAGAAAAAGGAGGCTTATGTTCGGATGAGGCTTGAGGGCTCAGGTAGTGCATTAGAAAGTTTTAGATTGGCTAGGAGGGAGTTGAAGAGGGAGTTAAGAAGGGCTAAAAGAGGACATGAGATGACTTTGGCTGATAGGATTAAGGAGAACCCTAAGGCATTTTACAGGTATGTCAAGAACAGAAGGTTGGTTAGGGCAAGATTAGGGCCAGTTACAGACAGTAGAGGGAAGTTGTGTGTGGAACCGGAGGAGATTGGAGAGGCGTTGAACCAATATTTCTCTTCGGTGTTCACGCAAGGGGACATGAATGTAGCTGAGGAGGACACTGGGGTGCAGGGGTGTAAAATAGATAGTATTGCAGTTGATACGGGGGATGTGCTGGATATTCTAGAGGGTTTGAAAATAGATAAGTCCCCTGGTCCGGATGGGATTTACCCTAGGATTCTCTGGGAGGCAAGAGAGGTGATTGCGGAGCCTCTGGCTCTGATCTTCAGGTCGTCGTTGGTCTCTGGTATAGTACTGGAAGATTGGAGGACAGCAAATGTTGTCCCATTGTTTAAGAAGGGGAGCAGAGACTTCCCTGGGAATTATAGGCCGGTGAGTCTTACTTCTGTGGTGGGTAAGGTTTTGGAAAGGATTATTAGAGACAGGATTTATAGTTATTTGGAGAGTAATGAATTGATTAGAGACAGTCAGCATGGTTTTGTAGCGGGTAGGTCGTGCCTTACTAACCTTATCGAGTTCTTTGAGAAAGTGACCAAAGAGGTGGATAGGGGTAAGGCAGTTGACATGGTGTATATGGATTTTAGTAAGGCGTTTGATAAGGTTCACCATGGTAGGCTTCTGCAGAAAATGCAGATATATGGGATTGGGGGTGATCTAGGAAATTGGATCAGGAATTGGCTAGCAGATAGGAGACAGAGGGTGGTGGTTGATGGTAAATATTCGTCATGGAGTTCGGTTACGAGTGGTGTGCCTCAGGGATCTGTTTTGGGGCCACTGCTGTTTGTAATTTTTATTAATGATCTGGATGAGGGTATAGTTGGGTGGATTAGTAAGTTTGCTGATGACACCAAAGTTGGAGGTGTGGTAGATTGTGAGGAAGGGTGTCATAGTTTGCAGGGTGACTTAGAAAGGTTGCAGAGCTGGGCCGCGAGGTGGCGGATGGAGTTTAATGTGGAGAAGTGTGAGGTAATTCATTTCGGTAGGAATAACAGATGTGTTGAGTATAGGGCTAACGGGAGGACTTTGAATAGTGTGGAGGAGCAGAGGGATCTAGGTGTATGTGTACATAGATCCCTGAAAGTTGGGAATCAAGTAGATAAGGTTGTTAAGAAGGCATACGGTGTCTTGGCGTTTATTGGTAGGGGGATTGAATTTAGGAGTCGTAGCGTCATGATGCAACTGTACACAACTCTGGTGCGGCCGCACTTGGAGTACTGTGTGCAGTTCTGGTCCCCACATTACAGGAAGGATGTAGAGGCTTTGGAGAGGGTGCAGAGGAGGTTTACCAGGATGTTGCCTGGTATGGAGGGGAGATCCTATGAGGAGAGACTGAGAGATTTGGGGTTGTTTTCGCTGGAAAGAAGGCGGCTAAGAGGGGACCTTATTGAAACATATAAGATGATTAGAGGTTTAGACAGGGTGGATAGTGATAGCCTTTTTCCTAGGATGGAGAAAGCTAGCACGAGGGGGCACGGCTTTAAATTAAGGGGGGTTAGTTATAGGACTGATGTCAGGGGTAGGTTCTTTACCCAGAGGGTGGTGAGGGACTGGAATGCCCTGCCAGCTGCAGTTGTAAATGCGCCTAGTTTGGGGGCGTTTAAGAGATCTGTGGATAGGTTTATGGACGAAATGGGATTGGTTTAGATTAGTGGGTTAGTGTTGTTTTTTTTTGAAAGCTGGTCGGCGCAACATCGTGGGCCGAAGGGCCTGTTCTGCGCTGTAATGTTCTATGTCCTAAAGGGCCTGTCCCTGTGATGTAATTTTCTTTGCGCTTTGTTTTATGTTCAATGTAGAAATGTGAATCATGTGTTTGGCATCCCGGATTTCTCTCCCTCCCTTGCACTTAACCTTGTGTCCTGTGTTGCAGGGACAGATCTGGAAGCCCTGGAGCCTTCTGGACTACAGGACCTGGCTGCAGCTCCTGCCCATCCTGGTCAAGGACACTCAGACGAGTCCTCGGAGGATATGGGCAAAGGGACCTTCGAGTGTGGCACTGTTTTGGCATCAGCTGTCACCTCACAACTCAGCATCCCCGATACTGATGCATTGGTGGGTCCAGTTAGTGTTGAAGCTTCTGGGTCACTCTCTGGTGAGCACGACACATCTGATAAACTACATCGGATGGAGCAGGGAATGTCTGAGGCCTCTGGCACACACGGTGAGGTGAGGACTCAGCTTGCCCCAGGTGACATGCTGGTCTACTGAGATCACTTCTCCTCAGCTCTGGAGATGCAGCAGCAGAGCCAGGGAACGCAGGACAGGCTGACGGCCACACTGGAGGAGTCCCAAAGCTTTCAAGTGGACCAGCTATTGCCTGTTTTGTCTGCTTCCCAGGTCAACACTGCAAGGGTGGTGTCTGCAGTGGAAAGCCTGGGGCAGGGGATCCTCACCATGTGTGGCAGGCTGCAGGCCAATCACAGCAGGCCACAGAGGGCCACGGCTGAGTCACAGTGGGCCACAGCTGAAGGATCAAACAGGCTTCTTGAGATTGTGTGGCTCATGGCTGAGAGGCCCAAGATCTTGCAGGAGACCCAGCGGGAAAGCGCTGAGACATAGCAGGCTATGACAGCAGCCATTGGGAATGTGGCCCAGTCTCAGAAGGTCATGGCTGAGGGCTTGCAGAGCGTGGTCCAGTCTCAGAGGGCATTTGCTGTGGCCATTGAGAGGTGGCCTCTGACTTAAATGGCCATCGCAGTGGGCTCGACCATTATGGGTTGGACACAGGTTGTTCTCTAGGATTGGCAGTGCCAGGTGACACCAAAGCTTCTGGAGCTCACTGCAGAAGCACTGCCATCCCATGCAGTGGCCCAGGGCCCACAGGAACCCCAAGGGAGGAGGAAGGACTCGAGCCCATGCCAAGGCCTTCCAACCAGAAGACTGTGGCTACATCTTCTGATTTCCCCCTTCCTGATACCAGGGAATCTTAGGGGCAGCGGGATGAAAAGTGTGTCATTGAAACATCCCAGATACCTGGAAGTAGGCCAGGGCAATCAAGGTCCAGGACCTCCAGAGGATGCCCACCACGTGAATCACAGGCCACGGGGCGAAGCAGGCAGCTGGCCTCCTCCAACTCCGATGTACATTCTGGGGAGTCACTGAGATGTAGTGGTAGGCCACGTAAGGTTAGGAAGCTGTAGTTGTACTCAGATGGCATGGGTGAAGGGCTGCACTAATTAGAAAGATATTTAAACTTCTTAATGTTTTTTGTACTCAAATGTTTATGTGAGAACATCTTTTTTAAATACCTTTATTGTAAATAAATGTTTCTTCACCACCCACATGTGTCTCAATTATGTATCCTCTTCCATTGATCGCCTGAAGGATGTTTCATGTTGGGGAATCCCCTCAATGCTGTGTCACTGAGAAAAGGAAGTTATTGGTTCCCCAGACCCCATGAGCAACTCCCTCCCATCCCCTACCCCACCCACTCCAGGACCCTATATGGGGGTTTCAGATCCCTTACCCACTACATAGACTTGGGCCCAGTCTATCTCACTGTCCATTACCCCCAATTCCACCCCCCATGGCCACATGGTCCCCATAATCATAGCCTGCCTAATTCCCTCAGCCACATGCTCCCCACAATCACAGCCCCAATTCTCCCAACCAGATGCTCTCCACAATCAAAGCTACTTGCAGAGTTGAGCGGCTGCGCAGTGCAATTTGCAAAGGCTTTGTGCACACCCTTCAGTTGGAAGTGAACTGAGTGCATGAGGACCCAACTGCACCAGAAGACCCGAGGTCATTGCTGAGACCAGGGTCCATGCTGTAAGTCGAACATCAGAGACCCTGTAGAGCAACAGTCCCCCACCACACCTCCCCCCCCACAAACTCACAGAGCCGCCACCAACCCGAGACAGAAAATGGCCACAACAGGAACACAACAGCTACCCATGAGTAGCAGAGAGCCATTGGGTACTATGCACTAACCTCACTAACGCTCACTGATGGAATGTCCGAATTGGACTTTTATTGACATGTCTGATTCGTGCCAATTTGGGATTGGCGAACTTGTGGTAAAGAGGGAAGTGCTGGTAAAGTTGGGCATCCAGCCATTAATTCAATTTAAATGCATTCAAATGCAGCCATTTTAAGCGCTTGGTAAAGAGGGAAATGGGCACGGAGGTGGCCGCAGACCACACTACTCACCTCTTGTCCGACTTTACCAAATTTTCACGCCCAAAAGTGGGTGCAACTTGATGGTAAAATTGGGCCCAACATCTCCATTTAAAGACATAACTTTATTTAACTAACAGCTGTGAGGAGACCATCAAGGCGGAACACCGTTCAAAGGCTCAGGGCTGCTCAGAGATAGAGCTGCCAGACGTCTCTAATGAACTCTGATGTTTATAATTTAAAACACATCAATTACAGGTTTTATTATCAGTATTTCCTGCTGTTCATTAGCTTAAAATCAATCATCTTCAATATACATGAATCAACAAAATCACCTATCATAAATCTTGGCCAACTGCGTTTTACCCTCTAGCATAATAGCAGTTTATTAGTCCGTAAGATCCGGACGCTAACTCCTGTCTTGGCTGATCCCATTTCCCATGTTGCCTAGTATCCTCAGACGCTGATCCAAAGTTCAAATAAACGTTCTCATGGGTTCCCTTAAAGGTCACCAAACCAGATTAACGCATGTCTCTATGTCTGGGCCTGCATCCATCTTATTTGGACAGTGAACAAAATGTGATTCAATGTCCTAAATGTTCTCTCCTTCTGAAACTTTACAGATAAATCTTAAATATTCCCAAAATTTAAATATTCTCTTTGAATATGATTTCACTCAGATGTATTTTTACTGTGATGCTTTACAGCAAATTGCTGTTGGCTAAAATGTACAATATATCTTAAAAATACGTTAATACGTTCAAAATATCAAGGTATATGTTTTAAAATCATAAATCTCTTACTGCATCTCATAGGTGTAAGCTGCTTTCTTGTTAGCTCACAAGTTTCTTTCAAAACGTAATTTCTTGAGTTTCACAACATGGAAATAAACCTTTCGGTCCAAATTATCCATGTCACCCGGTTTTTACCACTAAGATAGTCCCAATTGCCTGTATTTGGCCCACCTTACCCACGTATCTGTCTAAATGGTTTTTAAAAGACAAAATTGTACCCGTATCTACTACTGCCTCTGGCTGCTCATTCCAGACACTCACTGCCCTCTGAGTGAAACAATTGCCCTTTGGACCTTTTTGTATCTCTCCCCTCTCATCTTAAACCTACCACTGCTGGTATTTAATGCTGGTAGTTCTGTCAGTGCCTTAATGTCTAATGGTTTAAAAATCTTACTAACCTATTGGAGTTCCCCATTCCTCATCAGTACACAGCTGGGGCAGTCGGGGTGGGGGTAGGCGAGTGATCACTCATCGGTACATTGCTGGGACAGTGTGGTGGCTGGGTTACTGACTCCCTTACCATTACACAGCTGGGGCTGAGGGAACTCTGTGCGTAGTGGAGATGCCCTATTGATACGAGGGGGGCTGGAGGCAGAGGGTGGGTGCTGGGGGTGAGTCATCTGCATACTTAGGGTCTACTTGCATTTCTCTGCCATTTTTTTAGGCCAAGGGAGTTTTCCATGCTTTGCAGGTTTGCCATGCCATGTTCTGTCCATCCCTCTGCCCTGCCTCTCTGTTTGCTTGTTCATTGAAATTTCAGCCTGTCCTATCTTGGGTATCAAACAAACAGTCTGACAATTTGGAGTTTGTGGAGGGATGAAGATAAGTGTTGGTGAGATAGAGCTGTGCATCATCAGCATAAATTGCAGAAACTGATGATGTCATCAAGGGATGTGAAATAAGGAGGAGGGGGACTATGGGTGGGGAAGAATGGCTTCTTGTCAGACACCAGAAATATTGGATTGGGAGAGGAGAGAGAATCCATTGGAATGATTTTCTGACATACAACTAGATAGATGAACAGGAAACAAGGTCAGTGCAGTCCCACAGTATTGGATGACAGTGAAGAGGCATTCGAGGAGGATGGTGTGGTTAAACAGATCTTACGTAAGATGTAATTTGTGACTTTGATGAGAGATATTTCGATACTTTGGCATGGGCAGAAACCTGATTTGTGAAATTGAAACTGAAATTTTATGCGGGGAAGATGGACATGGATTTGGAAAAGTTTGGAGTGGAAATAGAACTTGGAGTTGTGTTGGTCATTTCCAAAGACAGAGGCGTCAAAGGCTTGTTATCTGAGGAGATAGATCATGGCAGCAATAAGAACATAAGAAATAGGAGCAGGAGTAGGCCATCTAGCTCTTTGAGCCTGCCCTGCCATTCAGTAAGATCATGGCTGATCTGTAGTGGATCAGTTCCACTTTCCCGCTTTCTCCCCATAACCCTTAATTCCCTTTTCTATCAGAGATCTATCCACCTGTGACTTAAATATATTCAATGAGGTAGCCTCCACCACTTCAATGGTCAGAGAATTCCAGGGATTCACCACCCTTTGAGTGAAGAAGTTCCTCCTCAACTCCGTTCTAAACCGCTCCCCTCCCTTATTTTGAGGCTGTGCCCCCTAGTTCTGTTTTCCTTTCTAAGTGGAAAGAATCTCTCTACCTCTATCCTATCTAGCCCCTTCATTATCTTGTAAGTCTCTATAAGATCCCCCCTCTGCCTTCAATTTTAAAGGAGGGGGGCAACAATAGCTAAAGAGACAGAACCATTCACAATATCAGCTAATATGGGAACCAGGAAGAGAAGTTGGGTGGTCGGCAGTTTAGTGGGAATAATGTCAAGGGAGAGGGGACTGTTTTTCCTGGACAAGATGAGCTTGGAAATGGGGTGAGAGAAGATATTTCAATTTAGGAGACTTGAATTGCTCAAAGACAGAAGGAGAGAAGAGCAATTCCTCACACTCGATTGAGGAAATGCCTGCTCTGATAAAATGGTCCAAGTATAATTAGAATGACCTTATGTTTCTTTTTATTGATGGCTTTTATGATCAAATAAAGCCAAAAATGTAATTACTCCTGCGCATGCAAGAGAAAAACATAAAAATATACTGCTTAGCATTTTTGAACAAGTTTTGTCAGTCTGTGTGGGATCAGAATATAATTCTGTGAGTTTTTGTCAACCCAAACATTAAAGTAAAACAAGATTTTTTTAAATGTAGTGGGAGTTAGTGGTGACAAATAACTTGGACTTTAGAAAGAGTCAGGTTAATTTGCAGGAATTATAGACAATACTGTTCCTTGACACCTGCACTTCAGTCAAACTCAACAATCAATGGATTGCGTGTAATACCCACATACATCATGCACTCAATGTAAGGGTTTCATCACTGGAACCGTGAAAGATAAACTGCAGCATAGTATTCCTGATGAAAAGTGCTTTTGAAAAAAAAACATTAACGATATAGGAAACTAAATCCTGATCAAGTTTCTTAAGTAACTTTATTTTTAAATGAGGACAGAAAATGCAGGAAGTTCACAATATGTTCTGACTTTTGCCACCAGACATGAACTGGAAGAAGCAGATCCGTTCTTCGCTATGCCCAAACTTTCTTTCTATTGAAGCCAATATGTTATGACAGGAGGTCAATTTGACACTGCCATCTCACTGACTGGCTGTGAAAGTTAAAAGCTATCCCAGTGGGTCTGTCAGCATCAGCAAAGAAGGAAAAATACAAATGTAGAACCTTCATCAGAACTGAAAGCTGAACAAGGCTGTCAGTAGGTCTAGAATTTAGTGTCACAAGTAGGCTTACATTTACACTGCAATTAAGTTATTGTGAAAATCCCCTAGTTGCCCACTCTGGTGCCTGTTTGGGTACACTGAGAGGAGAATTTATCATGGCCAATGCACCAAACCAGTATGTCTTTCAGACTGTGGGAGGAAACTAGAGCACCTGAAGGAAACACACGCAGACCCAAGAGAATGTTTCTGCAGAGTCCGCACAATGACCCAAGCCGGGAATTGAACTTGGGTCCTAGGCACTGTGAGGCAGTAATTCTAACTACTGTGCCACCATGCCGCTTCCCATCTGGGAGACGTTGCTACAATCACAGTGGTTCACATGCAAACTATTTAATAAAATGGCAGTGTTGTGATATAAATTATCATCTCAACGAGACAATGAAAGCAACAAAAGTGTCTGGAGAATTTCTTTGTGCACAGTTGCCTGTTGTGTACTGTGGCCTGCCATAGTCAAGTGACCTCTAAGGCATGTGGCCGCATTTGTCATTCCTTTATCAGTAAAGGTTTCAGACGACCGCTATTTTGTTCACCAGATAGACCATAGGGTGAGGAGTGTGTCGCTGAAATTGAATGGATTTTGACAGCTGAAAGTGAACCAAACTCTGTGAGAAACAGTCAAAATTAATTAAAAGTTTAGTCTGCAACTTTGTCCTGGACATTAAATATTGGGTGAGTCAAATTCTTTGATTATTCAAATGAAGCTGAAGGCAGATTTGAGAATGAATTATTATGAAATTGGCACAGAGTTAAACGACACCTGAACAAGTAACGGGGGCAATTCTGTTATCAGTGTTGGGGAAAGGGTACTACAAGTTAGTTTGTACTAAAGACCTTATTAGGAAGCAGTAAAACCAGTCTTGTGAAACTTTGGAGGCTTTCAATTCCCATGTTGAACCCTTGACTCTTGTTATTCATGAACATTACCTGTTCAACACCAGAGTTCAAGAATGGGGAGTACATTGATCAGTATGCAGCTGCACAGAGATTCTGAATCTTGTGAGCTTGCGCAACTGAAAGATGATCTGATCAGATTAAGAACAAGAGATCCAGCCATGAAAGCATATCTGCTGGGAAATGGGAAACTTACTCTCAAAGAGAGCTTTTGATGTGTGCAGAAGATCAATCATCAGCTGAAGAGTATTGATGGGAGGAGAACAGATGAACCTTTGCACTATGCTGAGAGGTTGTTAAGGCCTTCCAAGTACAAAACAATAGGGAAAAGGAACAGTTATGTTGATAGAAAGGATAGTAAGAAGTCTCACAACACCAGGTTAAAATCCAGCAGATTTATCTGATAGCACAAGCCACAAGCTTTCAGAGCGCTACTCCTTCATCAGGTGAGTGGGAGTTCTGTTCACAAGCAGGGCATATAATGACACAAACTCAATTTATAAAATAATGGTTGGAATGTGAGTCTTTACAGGTAATCAAGTCCTGAAGATACAGACAATGTGAGTGAAGAGAGGGTAAAGCAGAAGTTAAAGAGATGTGTATCATCTCCAGCCAGGATAGTTAGTGAGATTTTGCAAGCCCAGGCAAGTTGTGGGGGTTACAGATAATGTGACGTGCACACAATATCCCAGTCGGGGCCATTCTTGTGCATGCGGAACTTGGCTATCAGTTTCTGCTCAGCGATTCTGTGTTGTCGTGTGTCGTGAAGGCCACCTTGGAGATCTGAAGATCAGAGGCTGAATGCCCATGACTGCTAAAGTGTTCCCCAGCAGGAAGAGAACTCTCCTGCCTGGTGATTGTTGGGTGGTGTTCTTTCATCCATTGTTGTAGCGTCTGCATGGTGTCCCCAATTTACCATGCCTCGGGGACATCCTTTCCTGCAGCGTATCAGGTAGACAATGTTGGCCGAGTCACAAGAGTATGTACCATGCACCTGGTGGAAATGTTCTTACGTGAGATGATGGCATCCGTGTCGATGATCCGGCACATCTTGCAGAGGTTGCTGTGGCAGAGTTGTGTAGTGCCGTGGTCACTGTTCTTCTGAAGGCTGGGTAGTTTGCTGTGGATAATGGTCTGTTTGAGGTTGTGCAGTTGTTTGAAGGCAAGAAGTGGGGGTGTGGGGATGGCCTTGGCGAGATGTTCGTCTTCATCAGTGAGATGTTGAAGGCTCTGGAGATGTCGTAGTTTCTCTGCTCCATGGAAGTACTGGACGATGAAGGGTACTCTGTCCGCCGGGTCCTGTGTTTGTCTTCTGAGGAGGTCGGTGCGGTTTCTCCTGTGGCACATCGCAACAGTCGATCGATGAGCTGAGCACCATATCCTGTTCTTCTGAGGGCATCTTTCAGCATCTGTACGTGTCTGTTGCGATCCTCCTCATCTGAGCAGATCCTGTGTATATGGAGGGCTTGTCCGTAGGAGATGGCTTCTTTAACGTGTTTAGGGTGGAAGCTGGAGAAATAGAGAATCGTGAGGTTATCTGTGGACCTGCAGTAAAGCGAAGAGCTGAGGTGACCATCCTTGATAGAGATGCGTGTGTCCAAGAATGCAGCTGATTCTGGAGAGTAGTCCGTGGTGAGTCTGATGGTGGCATAGAACTTGTTGATGTCATCATATAGTATACGGTACATACTCTTGCAACTCGGCCAACATTGTCTACCTGATATGCTGCAGGAAAGGATGTCCCGAGGCATGGTAAATTGGGGGGACCATGAAGACGCTACGATAACGGATGAACAAACACCAGGCACAAGTGTTCCCTTCCAGTTGGGGAACACTTCAGTAGTCACGGGCATTCGGCCTCTGATCTTTGGGTAAGCGTTCTCCAAGGCGGCCTTCATGACACACGACAGCGCAGAATGGCTGAGCAGAAACTGATAGCCAAGTTCCACACACATGAGGACGGCCTCAATTGGGACCTTGGGTTTATGTCACACTATCTGTAACCCCCACGACTTGCCTGGGCTTGCAAAATCTCACTAACTGTCCTGGCTGGAGATAATACACATCTCTTTAACCTGTGCTTAACCCTCTCTCCACTGACATCGTCTATACCTTTAAGACTTGATTACCTATAAAGACTCACATTCCAACCATTATCTTGTAAATTGAGTTTGTGTCTTTATATGCCCTGCTTGTGAACAGAACTTCCATTCACTTGATGAAGGAGCAGTGCTCTGAAAGCTTGTAGCTTGTGCTACCAAATAAATCTGTTGGACTTTAACCTGGTGCTGTGAGACTTCTTACTGTGCTTACCCCAGTCCAACTCTGGCATCTCCATGTCATGGATAGAAAGGATAGCAGGACAATTAAGGCTAGAGTACCAGATGTAAATAACATTGAAGGCATCAGACTAGAAAAGGAAATATGTCCACAGTGGGGAAAGCACTGCTCTAACTACAAGTAGCTGAATCAGTACCTATCATTGTTTTTCTGGAATGAAGAAAATCAAGCCTATAAATATGATTCCTGAATAGATGATGGACAATGATTCTGATGAATTACTCTACCCATAGAACAACACCATGTAATCTAAAAGATAAAGAAAGTGGCAAAAAAAAGCCAGCAACTTTACTGGGAAACTAAAACTGTGGGAAGTGCTCTTCAGGAAATCGCAGATCAGATCACATGATTTTCTGTCTACCTAATGAAGTAAATAGTATAGACCCACATTTTCCAGCAATATGTTGTCTAAAACAGTTGCCTTCTGCTGGAAAGCAGCACACCACAGAAAGCCATGAGTATTGAACCATTATATTGAACAGGCTTACCAACCATAGAAACTTGAAATAACATGCCTGCACTGACATTTTGTTTGTATCATGGATATCTGTTCTTGGTTCAAAAAATATAAAAGAAGGTTTTATGTAAAACCAAAGTAGAATCTTAAGTTAGAGGAAGCTGCGATGAAGTTATATAGCGCTCTGGTTAAACTGCACTTGGGAGCTGCAATCCAATCTGTTCACTGAGACACAAAGAGAGACTTCATAAAATAATAAAGACTGGAGAGGGGGGGACTAAGGAGTTAATTCCAAGTTTTGAAGGCTTAACATTTAAAGTAAGTTTAGATGAACTTGAACTTTTCAACTTAGTAAGGAATTATCTGAGGATTGATCAGAAATGATTTTTTTAATCGCTCATTGGGTATTTGCGTCACTGGCAAGGTGCCCATCCCTCTAAGATAATTATAGGGTATAAGATAATTAACAGAATTCAAAAGGTAAATTCAAGACATTACTTTAAATTAAATTGTCAAATATGACAAAAGGAATAGGAAAAGGGAACACTTGTTCAAACAAGCGAAAAATAAATTTCGGAATAATTGAAGTTCCTTTATCCAGGGCCTGATTAACATATGGAATGGACTTCCAGATGGAGAATTGGAGTTGGCCTTTTAAAATGAATGAAGTAAAACTGGCCAACTGGCCTCATTCTTATCAGATCCTGTAAGTCTGTTTTTCCTTCAGTCCTAATATAACTACTGTGCTGTCTCTAGCCGAGTCGGCTGAATTCATTCCCTTGTTTATTATTTGTTTCTTTTATCACTGTTTTATACATAGTAGATACTACTGAAAAAGGACATTCAACCCAATTGGTCCATGCCAACATTTCTCTTCCTTCATGAGTCCCTTCTCACCCCTTTGTAAGGACCTTTTAAAAGATCCCAGTTTACGTTTGAATCCTGATTCTAGATGACAATGAATCAGACAAAAAAAAGTACTCTAGGTGAAGCACAGTAACAATTTTAGTGATCTCTCAGTGGATTGGGAATACATCAATGTTCTCACCCAAGTCTGTTGAGCTTGCCTTTCCTCCATCAGTTAGTCTCTCCATGTCTTTGAATGGTTGACTAGACCACCTGACTTCAGTCCAGATCCCTAGGGTATCCTCCTCTTGTCATATTCATAGAATCATAGAACTACAGTGCAGAAGGAGGCCATTCAGTTCAATGAGCCTGCACTGACAAAAATCCCACCCAGGCCCTATCCCCGTAACCCCAAAAATTTATCCTGCTAATCGTCCTGACACTAAGGGGCAATTTAGCATGGCCAATAAACCTAACTCAAATATCTTTGCAGTGTGTAGGAAACTGGAGCACCTGGAGGAAACTCACACAGACATGGAGAATGTGCAAACTCCACACAGACAGTGACCCAAGGCTGGATTTGAACCCAGATCTCTGGCACTGCGAGGTAGCAGTGCTAACCACTGCTGCTTTTTTATTTGATGAACAATCCCTTTATTCCTCCCTTAATTGGATTATTGGATTATCCTCATAGCCAGCCCACACTGTGCATTGATGTTCGGATTCTTGGAATAACCCTCTTTTTTTATTCCAATAGGTTTGTTAGAACAACTAGTTTTGAGATGCTTTCATGCCTAGCAAAGTATTTCTCATCTTGGTGTCTATTGTCCATGGTTTTAAATTAACTGCTCCCAGTTTGGCTGGTTGGTTAGGCTGGGTTTGAGATGGTATTGTTACAAGTAAACAAGACAGAGTCTCTGTGTGGAATTTTCCCATTCCACATGCCATGGGAATCATAGTAGATGGGATATGGACCATGCAAAGATCTGTTGACCTCAGGTAGGATTCTCTGGCCTTAGAGTGAGAGCGGCTGGAATCTCCCATTCTCTGTAACCATATTATTCCAATCACTTATTAACAGAAAAATTTAATCAATTCAACATTCAATCCCTTCCAATTGACTCACTAACACTTGTAGAATTGTAGTGCTTCTCAAATCCAGTCAATTATAATTAGGCCTTTGTTACAACCTTTCATGATCCTATTTTACCTCTATTTCAGGTCCATAAAGTTCAAAATGCCTAACCCTGTTTACTCATGAGTCTCTTGCAAAATGCAAATGTTCTTCGTTGCCTTTGAGATGCCTTTGAAATACAACAGCTACTAATCAATTTCAAAACTTATCCCCAAATGCAGATTTCAGATCTACTCTGTTTGTTTGCAAGTTAAGACACACCATGAGGCCTCATTACAAAATGCAAGTCTTTAGTTTTTCATCCCTTAGAATCAACAGATAATCTGACCCCAACAACCTTACCTTTTATTAACCCTGGACACACACAGACACAGCTTGCCCTTATTTAAAAAAAATACATAAACACAGAGACATAATATATCCATTTGTTATTGCACATTCTTGTGAATCTTTCCTGCAACTTCTCTAGTGGTTCTATGATTTTTTAAATCTGGAGACAAGAATTGTACACATATTGGAGAGGCGATGGCCTAGTGGTATTAACGCTAGACTGTCAATCCAACAACTCAGTTAACGTTCTGGGGATTAAACTTTGAATCCCATCATGGCAGATGGTGGAATTTGAATTCAATTAAAAATATATCTGGAATTAAGTATCTACTGATGACCATGAAATTATTGTCAATTGTTGTAGAAAGCCATCTGGTTCACTAATGTCCTTTAGGAAAGGAAATCTGCTGTTCTTACCCCTGGTCTGGCCGACATGTGCTTCCAGAGCAATAGGAATGTGGTTTGCTCTCATCTGTCCTCCAAGGGCAACTAGGGATGGGCAATAAATGCTGTAAGAAGTCTGACAACACCAGGTTTAAGTCCAACTGATTTACTTAAAGCTTTCGAGGTCTGTCCCTTTGTCAGGTGACCTGACGAAGGGACAGAGCCCGAAAGCTTCAAATAAATCAGTTGGACTTAAACCTGGTGTTGTCAGAATTCTTACTGTGTTTACCCCAGTCCAACGCCAGCATTTCCACATCAATAAATGCTGGCCAGCCAATGACGCCCATGTCCCACAAATGGATTTAAGTGTTCTCAGTGTGGTCTAACTAAGTTGTGATGTAAGTTGAACATTGCTTCTCCATTTCTCAGTTGACCCTCTAGAAATAAACCTCAGTACTTTGTTTGATTATTTTATGGTCTTATTAAATTGTATTACTATTTTTAGTGATTTGTGTATTCTTAGCACCCTTGGTTCCACTGCCCATTTGGGCTCTTATTATCCGAGCAGTATGTGGCATTTTTACTTTTCCCATCAAAATGTAAGACCTCACACTTATCCTTATCATCTTAAAAGTCATTTCCCAACAAGTGAAGAATGCACTCAGTAGACTGAATACATGCCGATCTTCCTTGAGGATTTTCCTTGCCTGGTTGATATTGTGTAACTACAATCCTGAAAAATTAAGAGCTTCCATCTCACTGAAGAGGCTTCAGTCAAATCCATATCCAACAATGTGCTCTGAAAACTCTGCTCACATTTTGATAGCTGAATTGTCCAGCATAAGGCACACAAAGCATTTATATCTTGCTCACCAACCACTCCAGCAATCCCTTTAAATGGAAGGTGCCATGCTGTAAATGATCACAAATGGTGAATTTTTATGTGACATGTATTTAAAACTGGTGATTGGGTGTGCGGCTGAGTCTGTTCTGCTGAGACAAGGTTGGTGACTGAGACAGGGACCTGGGGATATGCAACACTCCAGAAGATGAAGAAAATGGTGAGATAGAGGGAGAGGAAGGAAGAGAGAGAGAGGCAGTGGGAGAGGAAAGAGAGAGAGGGTGATGGGGAAGAGAGAGAGAGGAGGGAGAGATGATAGAAAGAGTCACCGTACCCCCACTGCCCATATAACTCTCCTGTCAGTAATCCTCTTGTTTTAACAGAGCCATTGGCCCACCCCTTGCTCACACAATCCCACAAGCACAACACCCCCACCCCACTTGCCCCTGTTGGTCAACAGAATCCTTTCACTCACCCCCCTCTCCAAGCCCACCCCCATCACTGGCCAAAGCATTACCGACCCCATGATTAAGAAAAAGATTTAATCGTGGCCCTTTGATTGAAAAGATTGGGTGCCGCCACATTAATTTAATGTTATTATAATTCTACAGCTCTTCATTGCAGCTTTTCCCTGCCTGTTTGATGTTCTGTAACTATAATGCTGAATGGTAATAATCGACATCGTAAATAAAACAAATTATGACATTATTAAAAAAGCCAATTTGCTCTATCTCCCGATACTAATGGATCCATTAAAACTTACCCAGGTCCGGATCTGCATCTTTACAAAAATGAGTCTATTCTTATAATCATAGAGTTCCTACAGTTCAGAAGGAGGCCATTTGGCCCATCTAGTCCATACTGACACTCCAAAAGAGCACCTTACCCATATCCCTTTGTATTTACCCTTCTACTCCCCCTAACCTACACATCTTGTGACACTAAGAGATAACTTAGCATGGCCAATTCATCTAGTGTGTGCACATCTTTGGACTGTGGGAGGACACTGGAACACCTGGAGGAAACCCATGCAGTCAAAGGGAGAACATGAAAACTCCACACAATCACCCAAGGCTGGAATTGAGCCTGAATCCCTGGAGCTGTGAGGCAGCAATGCTAACCACTGTGCCACCCTTCTTCCTGGCCTGAATTTTCATGATAGAGAGCACTCAGCATCATCACATGGGAAGAAGTCCCATCTTGGAGAATATAGAGCAGACGCAGCACGGTTTCATTAAAGGGAAGTCGTGTCTGACAAATTTACTGGAGTTCTATGAGGATGTGTCTAGGGCGGTGGATAGAGGAGAGCCGGTGGATGTGGTCTTTCTGGATTTTCAGAAGGCGTTTGACAAAGTACCTTGCAAGAGGTTATTGCAGAAGGTCAGGGGACATGGAGTTGGGGGTAGGATGTTAGCGTGGATAGAGGATTCGTTGTCAAATAGGAGGCAGAGAGTGGGGGTCAACGGGTGCTATTCAGATTGGCGGTTGGTGACTAGTGGAGTGCCTCAGGGGTCGGTGCTGGGGCCTCAGCTTTTTACCATTTATATAGATGATCTGGAGGAGGGAACCGGGTGTAGGGTATCGAAATTTGCTGATGACACCAAGATTGGGGGAACGGCAAATTGTGCGGAGGGTGTGGAGAGTCTGCAGAAGGATCTAGATAGGCTGGGCGAATGGGCCAGGAAATGGCAAATGGAATTTAATGTTGGCAAGTGCGAGGTGGTCCACTTTGGTAGGAATAATGGTAGGAAGGACTATTACTTACGTGGCGAAAAACTGCAGCAGGCGACGGTGCAGAGGGACCTCGGGGTCCTTGTGCATGAGTCGCAAAAACCCAGCTTGCAGGTGCAGCAGGTGGTCAGGAAGGTGAATGGGATGCTGGCCTTCATCGCGAGGGGGATTGAATATAAAAGTAGGGAGGTCTTGCTGCAGCTGTATAGGGCATTGGTGAGGCTGCAGCTGGAGTACTGTGTGCAGTTTTGGGCGCCGCACCTGCGCAAGGATATTTTGGCCTTGGAGGGAGTGCAGAGGAGGTTTACTAGGCTGATACCGGAGTTGAGGGGGTTGAGCTATGAGGAGAGGCTGAATAAACTAGGCTTGTACTCGTTAGAGTTTAGAAGAATGAGGGGAGATCTCATTGAGATGTATAAGATGATGAATGGGATGGATAGGATAGAGGTGGAGAGACTCTTCCCGCTCAAAAAAGATAGTAGGACTAGGGGGCACAGCCTCAAGATAAAGGGGGGGCGGTTTAGAACGGAGTTGAGGGGGAACTTCTTCACTCAAAGGGTGGTGAATCTCTGGAATTCTCTGCCCGTTGAAGTGGTGGAGGCTGCCTCGCTAAACATTTTTAAGACGCGGGTTGATGGGTTTTTGATAAGAGAGGGGATTAAGGGTTTTGGGGAGAGGGCGGGAAAGTGGAACTGAGCCACGACAGATCAGCCATGATCTTACTGAATGGCGGGGCAGGCTCGAAGGGCTAGATGGCCTACTCCAGCTCCTATTTCTTATGTTCTTATGTTCTTACTACAGGACTGTGCCTGAGAGTAAGTCCAGGGACAACGCTTCAGGTAAGTACCAGAGGTCCTGGCATGAGGAGGTCAGATGATGCCTTGATGCGATCTTGGTGTCAGAGGGTAGGCCAGGAGCAGGGGGTACTGAGTGGCAGAGTTCCCAGGTCTGTGAGCATAAGGTGTCCCCACTCTGAAGGGCCTCCCTGCCTGAGATCAAGGGTGTAAGCTTTCTCAGTTTCCCACTCTCAGTCATCAGGCACCCACCAGCCTAAAAATTGAGGCTGAGTAGGAAAAAGCCCTTAAGTAGCCATTAAGTGGCTTTCCGAACAAGGCCCCACTCACTCCATTGGAAAATTGTGTCTGGGTTGGTTCAGGCGGGTTCCAGGAGAGAATCCTATCTATGCAATTTTATGCTCCCCACATTGCTTTAGGACCTGCTGGCAGGGGAGGTAGGGACTGATGGAGGTAATGACCTATCTGTTCTACAGGGGTACTGATGGCTTCTTGAACTACAGTAAGCCCAGGACGTTTACAAAAATGGCAAGCAATTGGGTGCTGAAGATGGCTAATGAGAAATCAATGTTTAGGCCAGAGGTTAATGGCTTTCCTGAGAATAGTTGCAATATTTACAAGAAAGAGAGAGTGTCAGAATGGGGCTTGGCAGTCTTGGCATCTGAATGAATTTATTAACCATCCCTGCTTTCTTGAAAAAGTTGTGCTAGTGGGCTTTCTGCTTAGAATTTGACCTTGAATTTGGTGTATGATCTCAGGACATTGGCCCAGCAATGATGAAGAGATTGTGATATATGCACACGTAAGATAGTTCTTAACTTGGAAAGAGAAATCTCATGATATTATGAACATAGAATTGACAGCACAGAAACTGGGTTGAGTTAGTGTTTATATTTCATACACACCTCTTCTATCAGAGTGGTACAGTGGTTAGCACTGCTGCCTCACAGCGCGTGGGACCCAGGTTCAATTCTGGCCTTGGGTGACTGAGTGGGATTTACATGTTCTCTCCCTGTCTGCTCTGGTTTCCTCCTGCACTCCAAAAATGTGCAGGTTAGGTGGATTGGCCATGCTAAATTGCCATTCAATGTCACAAGATGCATAGATTAGGGGGAATAACAGGGTAAATATCAGGGGATATGGGGATAGGGCCTGGATGGGATTGTTGACTGAGAGTCAGTGCAAATCGATAGGCCTAATGGCCTCCTTCTGCACTGTAAGGATTCTATGATACCTCTTAAACTTTTCTTTTCCAAAGAAAAGAACATCAGCCCACTCATTGTATCATCCCAATCGTGGTAATAATGCAGTTCTTGTCCTTATTTGTGGAGAATACTGAGGAGGAGGAAATTTTGAATTAAATTTGATGAGTTGCTGCACTGTTGAAATGAACTGTTTTGTCTTAAATGATGTTGAGCTTCTTGAGTGTTGTGACTGCATCCATCAGGTTGTTAGTGAGCATTTTATCTCACTTCTGATTTGAACGCTGTGAATGGTGGAGAGACTTTGAACAGCCAGGCGGTGAAGTGCTTCCCACTGAGCAGCCAGCCTCTGTTGATGTGAATGGTCCAGTAGTGACCCCAAGATGTTGATACTGGGACAAAAACTGAAAATGCTGGAAAGTCTCAGTAGGTCCAACAGTATTTATGGAGAAAGAGTAGAGGTAACAGGCAAAATCTTACCAAAAAAATAGCGGAGTCTTGTTTCTAACGAGAAAAATGGAGTGTTTCCCACTGACAGCGCTGGCATGTTTTCAGGCTGAATTTTAGGCCTGATAATTAGTAATTATTACGCCCAGAAGTTTTACACTGTGCTAACAATGTGTTTCCTTTGATTTGGAAGAGAAACATGAAGATGTTGCCACGCATCCCCGCCCCCCACCCACCCCAATAACTTAACTGCTGTAAGCACTGCAGAGCTCACATAAACAGCTCCCCAGCACTTGTTCCACAACAACTGCAGGGGAGGGTAGACAAGAAGGCAGCACCTCATTTTTCAGAGGAAGCCATCACCACGATACCAGATGGAGTGGAGCAGAGGCAGGGCACACTCTACCCACACTGCAGGAGACAGCCTTCAAATAAGGACACCACGCTCCACTAGGATGCAATGATAGTCTAAAACTAGAGGGCATAGGTTTAAGGTGAGAGGGGAGAGATACAAAAGTGTCCAGAGGGGCAATTTCTTCACACAGAGGGTGGTGAGTGTCTGGGACAAGCTGCCAGAGGTAGTAGTAGAGGCGGGTACAATTTTGTCTTTTAAAAAGCATCTAGATTGTTACATGGATAAGATGGGTGTAGAGGGATATGGGTCAAATGCAGGCAATTGGGATTAGCTTAGGGGTTTAAAAAAAAGGATGGCATGGACAAGTTGGGCCGAAGGGTCCGTTTCCATGCTGTAAACCTCTATGATTCTATGACAGCCCTGGTCAGTGCAAGCACACTCCAGAAGAGGAAAGGGCAGCAATGTCGGAAGAAGATGAATGAACTTCTTCATTCAGCCAGAGTAAGTGAACCACCTTGAGTCTCCCACTGGATCCCCTTGCACCCTCAACTTCTTGCACTAAGCCAACTTGTCCTTTGCCAACAGAAGGCACTTTCCATGTCTGTGCCATTGCAGGACAAACTCAACTACAATAAATGTGAGTGGACACAGCCAGCTGGAGCCATGTCTAACTCCAAAGCCTCACACATTTTAAGGAGCGAGCCCTCGAGCTGGGTGGGAAGGAGGGAGAGCGTGCCTGCACTGCTGGTGAAGTGGGGGCACTTACCTGACGAAGGGAATGCACAGCGCTCCGAATGTTAATGGCTTTTGCTACCAAATAAACCTGTCGGACTTTAACCTGGTGTTGTGAGATTTCTTGCTATGTTTACTCCAGTCCAACACTGGCATCTCCACATCGAAGTGGGGGCAGCAGAGAATCCTCAATGCAGCAGTCATTCCTCAAGCCTCAAGTCTCAAGTAAGTAATCAATGTTCCCTCCGTTTCCCCTGTAATGCACTGATGCCATGTACTTTCTCTTTCAGACTGTCCAGTGGAACAGGCTACACCATCCTGTGCCCCCTGGACCCACCAGACTCCAGCAGCTCAGAGGGAGTCTTCTCCAACCCCACTATTGAAGAGGCATCACTGTTGTCTCCTGAACATGGCACCAGCGCAGATACTCACACCTTGGTGGGTTCACTCAGTGGACAGGCTTCTGGGTCACTCACTGGTAAGCACTTCACAGCTAAAGATGCACAGCAGTAGAGGCAGGGATATCCCAGAGAACTGGCACTTGGAGCACCATGACCTCTCTCCCTGATATGGTGATTGTGGGACCCCCAACCCTGACCTGAAGTTGAACTCATCTGTATCCTTTGCATCCTCATGGGTGCCTGCTGAGGAGTGAACACCCGAGTGCTCACCTCTGAACTCCCCCTCAGAGGTCAAGCTGGCACGTTCACACTTACATGAACCTGTTATAAGTGGTGCTGGCACCTGCTGAGTATCCTGTGAGGGAGGGAAATCCCAGAGAGAGTGCTTGTTAATGACATGGTAATCTGTTAAAATGAACTTATTCAGTCCTCCATTGTGTTTCCTGTCGAGGGATCGGGAATGTCGTAACTCAGGAGCTTATCGGCTCAGATCGAGTTCTCTGAAATTTGAGCAAATGCCACCATTCCCACAGGTGGAGAGTGCAGGCTCAATATCGCCCCCATCGTTTCGAGTCTGGATCACCGCTCAGACTAAGAATCATTCTGAATCAAAACATTGGTTCTCTTCTTCTCTCCACAGATGCTGTCAGGCCTGCTTAGATTTTCCAGCACTTTCTGTTTTCTAGCATCCACAGTAATTTGCTTTCATGTTAATGTTGAGACTGTGGACGTCAGTAACTGTAAAGCCATTGAGGTTCACCGGAATATTTCTTGTTTGTGATGGTCAATTACTCAGCAACTATGCGCTACGCATTTTATCTGCCTCCCAGTGGCACAAGACAGCCTGGACTTATCTGGGTCCTGTGGTGGGCTGGTAGAGGCAATTTAATTACTGGAGGAGTTGTAAAAGGAACTGATTTGAGTGGAAATGTGGGAGAGTGATAAGTAAAATAGAACAAAAAGTAGAATAGGGCTGGGTCTAGCGTGAGCAAGAGCTGATACTTCAGGCTTGATGAGAATCTGTTTGATCATTCTGGATTTCCATCTGCAGTATATTGAACAGGTGAATCACTCATCACTCTCCCCATTTTTGCGGGCATTCCAATATAGTCCCAGGATACCACACAAAATGATAAATGACTGAAAATGAGCAATTAATAAAGGCTGTCATTTTATCTTGTGGTTCAGAATGTGTCTGCCAATCTCCCTACTTCAATTTCATGCTTCAGGGCATAATTTAAACCCTTCAATTAAATGATGGTCTTAATATATGCTTGCAGCAACCCACAATATTTAGTGCGCACAACAAACAGCAATGTTTTTACCTCTTATAAAGATAATGCTTTGATAGTAATTAATGGCAAACTGTTGACAATATTGCACTGCGGCTGCAATGAGTTTTACACCACTAGCTTGTATTTGAAATCTCTGATAAATGGTCTACATGGATATTTTTACTGACTGAGGTTTGCATCTGCATTAAATCTCCAAAACATGATTACGTGGAGAAATGGTAAGAATTTTTTATGTTCTTCAAGGCCCATTAAATGTACTGTGCAGCATATGATTCACTTTGTTCTCCTGTTACGTTTTTCGTGTATATTACAAATTTTGGCTGTATTATTTCAGACAGAAAAAAGAAATAATCAAAAGAAAGTTTTGTTTCCCTACAACCTACAAGAAACCTTTAAACCTACAAGATGCTACAAGTGAAACTATTTCTCTTCAATTTAATAGGCAAATCATTCAGAAAACAATTCACCTCGTGGTAATCTTTATACAATTTAGCCACCTAGGTTTTACAGTGACTGGCTAATAAGATTATTGTATGCATACACATTTATCTTATAAATGATGCAGACTTGTGGATTAATTCCATTTAGTGCACAAGTAACACTGAGGCATGACACTGCAATGAAACAGTTGAGAACATCAATTAACACTCCAACTAGTCTCCTCACTTTTTACTTATTGCAAACTCTGCCTTTATATTGTTGTCAAAGTCTGAGATTAATGAAGGCACACAGCTCAATAATAATCTCCGTGGAAATGATAGATAAATACTTTGGAAATACCAATTGCAGAAATCTATGGTGTTGTTCATTTGAGCTTCAGTTCTGAGCTATTGCTTTCAATAATGGTGTTTCATACCCTGCCCCCTATCCCACCCACCCCAGTTTCTGCATGTTTTACACCAAATAGCGATTTGATGTTCATAGTTTTCTCTAATCTGAATGTATATGATAATGTTATTGGACTAGTAATCCAGAGGTCTAGGAAATTGCTCCAGAGACATGGAATGGAATTTTACCGCCCCGTCTGCCCTGGAATCGGAGTGGACGAACCTCGCAGGACGACATTCTCCGTTGACCTGGGGCAGGATTTTATGAGCCTCGAGTGGGCGAGGTGGTAAAATTCTAGACATGGACTGGATTTCATGCTCACTGGCAGGGAGGTGGAAGAAGGAGTGTGTAACAAGTTCACTCCCAGCCCTATTGTTGCCTGATCAAGATTGGGGATGCTGGCCAGTTAGTACTCTGAAGGCAGGCACCTCAGAAAATCCCAATCCTACGGTGGGAAAACTGTTGGGAGAGGGATTAGTTCATGATTGGAAGTCTGTTACGACCACCAATTTAAAGGTCTAATGTTGATAGCCTGAGATGCCATCACGGTTTGTTCAACGAGGCCGGAATTCTCTGACCTCGCCCCCGATTGGAGTTCTCTGATCGAGCTGCTGCGAATGGAGATTTAGCTGAGCACCAAATTCTCCATTCTCACCGGCAGCAGTGGCAGTGGAGAATTCTGGCCCTAAACTTCCAAAGGAGGCAGCGTCTAGAGTTGACAGTGTAGCAACAAGTCAGAGCAGTTCTGCCCATTGTTTTAATTATTGTGTTCATGATGACTTATTCAAGCCCTCCCTTAATAGGGAGCAAATAATATTTATACAAACAGGGGAAACTCACCTCACCACCTCCCCCCCCGCCCCGCCCCCCCGTCACAGCCTATAAGACTGATCCATTCCCCCTGGTACCACTGCCAGTCGAAATGGAGGATCCCAAAGCCCATGGTTTGACGATAACTCACTATGCGTTCTCATCAGGATGTCAGTAGGCAGTGGGATATTCCAATGCCACATGATGGCAAAAGGTAATCCCCTTCACCAGATAAAACTAGTCCGGATAGAGGTAGCAGAGGTGGCCAACAATCATGCTAAACTGCCCTCTGAAATGGGCTAGCAAGCCACCCAGCAGCATTAAACACTTTTGGAAAAAAAGCATTATAGATGTACCTAAAGCACATGGACTGCAATGGTTGTGGGTGGCAACTGGCAACACCTTCTCTAGTGCAGTTCGGGATGTACGATAAATACTCGTCTTGTTAGTGATGCCCACAATCTATGAAGGGATAGAAAAATGTGCATGACATGGAACACATGTTGCAGGCCTCTGTCAAGTATCATTAAGACCAGATACTCAAGGTCAGGCAACATCCATGAAGAGGGAGTCAACATTTCAGGTTGATGTCTTTTCCAACACTTTTTTACAGCTGAGCAACTTAGTAAGGAGGAGTAAGGCTAAAACTCAAACTCATTTTAGTGTCCAGCCAAAGGTGAGCTGCTGTTCCTTGAGCTTACATTGATTACAGTTAGAACAGTGGAGAGGGCAAGGACAGAGAGGTCAGAGTGGGATTGGGACAGGGAATGAAAAAAGTACAGCTCAATGTCTGGCTTTATATTGAGTTTAATAAACTCAGACCTTCATCACAGCTCACATTTAATCCTGGAGAGAGGGAGATAGGCTACAGGTGAAGATCATTCTGATGTTATAGGAGGTGCTTGAGGTTTGGCAACCTCTATCGGTTAATGTGTGGTGGGCTAGTCTGCACCTCTGCTGTTACCTGTCATTTTCTCTCATTCTTTTTGCTCACTTTTCCAGGTTTTTCACACTTTCCTCCTCCTCTGCTATTCTGCTAAACTCATATCCATGTCCTCTCTGTAATCAACTATCTCTTGTGATGAACGTATGACCCCAGTGATCAGAAACTTCATGCTTTGGGGCCAAGAGTTGACATCTCTTTAGTGTACATTTTGTGCCTTCAGGCTCCACATCCACTGTTTCTTCAGCCTGCCTTGTGAGCTTAAAATCACCAAAGGCAAGATTCCATCTGAACTATGTTTTTCTCCTGGTATTAGCAAGAGGGCGAATAAAGTTGCAATGGCATTGCCAGATTCCGAGGAGATTTCCTTCCTGTTCTTCACTATTGCCTCTTGTTTTGGGACAGGAAGAAGAGTGGTGAGAAAGGAGTTCAAAAGTTTAAAAGATAGAGTCTCTCCCACTTCTCCTTTGCCCATATTGTGAGTCAGATGCCTTCCCAGGAGTAACAATGTCACAGTCTCTGATAGAATTACAACTCAAATGTGAGAATGGCCTTCCCCTGTAGCCTATCTCCATCTTTCACCCGGGGCAGTCTTCTCCCACAGGAATTAAGCAAATACTATGAATTCTCTGTGATTGGTTTCTAAGTGTGTTTTAAACCAATTGGCAGCAGGATTTCTCAGAGGGTCTAAGTGTTGGCACCAGCTGGCAGCTGGAAATCCCACTCCACTGTACTCTCCACAATGATGCTCCAGATTAAATTGAACATGAACTCATATTGTGCAGGGTTTGCAGCTGTGCCACATGATGGAGCTATTAACTGCTTTATTTTTTGGTGTGTGAATGTAATTACTGCTGGATAAATTCCCCTGCCAACTACACATACACTGAACATTAATACAGATCAGCCTATAAGATTTCCACAAGGGCTTTGCTAAAGCGTAACGACATTTAGCTTTCCCTCACAGTAATTGTGGTGCCTGAATTGAACACAAATGTATCAGAAACATTTTAGTGTTGTGTTTTGACTAGTCATTAGCAATGGAACATTAGAAACTGGATAAGGCCATTCAGCCCCTTGAGCCTGATCTGGCATTTACTTAGATCATGGCTGAACTTCACCTCCGCTTCATTATCCCATCTTTGTCCCATATCCCTTGATACCCTTGCCTAACAAAAATGTACTCAAAGCTCCAAATCATATCCACAGCATTCTAGGGGAGAGAGTCACTGAATTCTACCAGCCTTTGTGAAGAAAAATGCTTCCTGAAAATTCTAGCTCTAATTTCAATATTATGTCTCCTGGTTCCGAAATTCCCCATCAGAGAAAAAACTTCACCAAATCTACCTTATTCAAGTTATTTTAAAATGTTAACATCTTGCCCCTTTCAAACTTTTATATCCAAGAGAATACAAACCAATTTACCAAATATTTTGAACACTACTTAAGACATGACTCTATAGCATTGATTTTATTCATTCACGGGATATGGGTGCATTTATTGCCCATCTCTAATTGACTGAGGGAAGATGAGAGTCAACCACATTGCTACGGCTCTGGGGTCACTGTAGGACAGATCAGATAAGGACGATAGATTTCCTCCTCTAAAAGGACATTAATAAACCAGATGGGTTTTTCCAATCTTTGGCAATGTTTTCATGGTCATCAGTAAATTTTTAATTCCCAATATTTTTTACTGAATTCAACTTCCACCCCCTGCCTGGTGGGATTCGAACCCAGGTCCCCAGGATATTAGCTGAGTTTCTGGATTAATAGTCTTGTGATAATCGCACTAGGCCATTGCCTTCCCCGTACTATGTTATTGAAAGACTTTCAGAAGAAGTAATGAGCTGGTCAAAAGCATTTTATCTTTTTATTCTTTCATGGAATGTGGACATCACTGGCTTGGCTATATTTTTATTAACCACCCCTAATTGCCTTTGAATAGATGGTGTTGACCAACTTCTTGAACTGCCGCAACCTATGTAGTGTAGTTATACACACACAGTGCTGTTTGGGAGTGAATTCTGGCCCAGCAACAATGAAAGAACGGCAATATAGTTCCAAGTCAGGATAATGTGTGGCTTGGCAGGAACCTGCAGGCAATGGTTTTCCAAAGTATCTGCTCCTTTGTCCTTCTAGGTGGCAAAGATTGTGGGTTTGGAAGGTTCTGTTGAATTAATATGTTTGATTACAAGTTCATCATTCTACTGGTTAATCTGATGTTTAAGTTTTGAATAGACAGACTTTGTCAGACAAATAGCTAGGCATTTAAATCTTACTTGAATTTGCCAATTTCACAAATTTAAGTATTGTCCTAACCTAGACTCTTTAAACATAATGCTCTAATGGTGCTGATTGAATCCTATGACAAAATGAAACAGAAAGACGGTGTTGGCTGCAACATCTCTAACTTTAAATCTTAACAGAATCCATACCCTAATGAATCTATTTGAAGATGCAACCAGGATCAATGAGAACTTGAGACACCAGTGGAGTTCAGCCTCTAATGCACAGTGCCTAGATCAAGGGAGGAAGTGGGAAGAGAAACATCCATCACAAGTGGAGTACACTGATCTCACAGCTTGTTATTCCTGTCAGAGAAAGCTTGGAGTGTTTTTTTTTAAGATCGTGGAATCTGAAGTGTGAAGTGACTTTCAGGGGAATGGGAGTATTTCTGAACTGCATCTAACCTCATTTTAGTCTTGACCTTGGAATAGATAATATTCCCATTGATACAAAGAGTGAAGGAGTGTTTTGTTCCTCAGTTTTGAGCAGACAAAACTCAGTAAGAACAATTCCACAAAAAGGCCTGGATTTAAACATATCCTCTCTAATGTTACACCTGGAGAAATACAAATATATTAGTTTTAGATCAAATGAACACTAAAAAAAAAAATTCTAGTTTTGTAATCTGGCCGTTGGATCATACTGTACCTGCCTGATCCATAATTGCAAACACTATCTGACTGGGTCCAAGAACAGACAATGATTTCCATAACAGCTGTCACAGAATATTGGCATTTTCTGGTATTTTAGCACTAATTAACAATAATCTTATTCCAATTGCTGAACTGATTTTGTTATCACTCTTTCAGGCATGGTCAGAATTTAATTGAAAAGATATTATCTGCCATCGGCAGTTTACTTTAAGACTAGGAACAAGGGTGCAGGAAGAATTTTACCTACCGTGCTTAGACTAACATTCACTTTTCATGTATTTATCACTTAATATGCACTGTTGAATTTCTTTTCTAACAGGTAGCTAGCTATAAGTTACATAGCTCATTTGATGGTGTTTATAACTGTATGTAGAGACCTGGTTAGTCAGTTGACTGAATGGCTATCTGGTGTTTCAGAATAATGCCAACAGCAGGGCTTCAATTCCCGTTCTGGGCTGAGATAGACTTGGGACTTACCTCTTTGCTCTGTCGGGACAGTGGCGTAGCAATGGAAAATCATTACTGACAAAAGCTGCTCATGGTGAAGTTTCAGTGGGCAATGAGCCAAGGGCAGAAAAATCTCAGCAGGTCTGACAGCATCTGTGGAGAGAGAATAGAGCCAACATTTTGAGTTAGGATGACCCTTCATCAGAGCTGAAAACAAGGAAAATAGGTCAAGATTTATACCATGGTGGGGAGGGCACTGTAATTGATTGGGATGGCATAGTCAAAAAGACATCTGTCACATTCCTACACTCTGAACCTTGGTTCCACTCACTCCAGTCTCTTAATGGATGCATCAGCAACACTCTGAGCCTTTATCATCACCATTCACATTCCTTTTGTCTTCTTGTTTATGCCATCCCTATCAATCACTGTGCCCCCCTTACCTCCCCAATATAAATTATGACCTTTTTTTTAAACTAGTCTTCAGCTCTGATGAAGGGTCAGCCTGACTCAAAACATTGGCCCTATTCTCTCTCCACAGATGCAGTCAGACCTGCTCAGACTTTCCAGCATGAACCAATACTGACCATAAAAACAAAATCACTTGTATCTTGAACTTGACTGTTTTCCAAGGTACAGATAGTGGGTGTCGGTCTGCAAGTGAAGAATGAAGAAGGCACTAAGAATTGATTTGGTCTTTTCCTTCTATCATGCAGTTCTTTCCAACTAGAGTGTAGAACAGGCAGCAATTGTGAACAGCTCTGTGGCCCATTATGTCCTACCATCTGAGCCAAAAGGAATGAAGCAGCGTTATATAAAGTATTCCTGAAAAGAAAAGGAAAAAAGAAACACAATAGCTTAGGGCTGAGTGGGAGCAATTCTAATTCAATCCATCTGAATGAAAACTGATGGTGTTGGATGGCCTGGCCCTTTAACTGGCCTAATCTTACATTCTATACAATAGGACAGGGTGTAAAATAAGTAGCAGATCAGACACTGAAAGTTTTCCATTGGCAGGTTGATTTAAAATGCAAAAAAACATAGAAACATGTGGTTTTCTAATTAAAAACATGATAGTTTCTAAAGAAAATTATTGGAGATAATAGCATGTTTACTATTATCTTACTGATGGTGGCCAAGGAGAAGAATGGAGATAGTGGCTAGGGAATGGAGTTTGTGGTGGGGATGGAAGACAATGATCAAATACAAAGGATTGAATTCTAATGGTGCAGAGGGCGGCATGGTGGCGCAGTAGTTAGCACTGCTGCCTCACAGTGCCAGGGACCCAGGTTCGATTCCTGGCTTCGTTCACTGTTTGTGCGGAGTCTGCACGTTCTCCCTGTTGACTGCATAGGTTTCCTCAGGGTGCTCTGGTTTCCATCACAGTCCCAAACACATGCTGGTTAGGTGCATTGGCCATGCTAAATTCTCCCTCAGTGTACCAGAACAGGTGCCGGAGTGTGTCAACTAGGGGATTTTCACAATAACTTCATTGCAGTGTTAATGTAAGCCTACTTGTGACACTAATAAATAAACTTCAAACATTACCAGCCATTTTAAGATGGCCTGAGAGATAGGAAAGGTGGCAAAATGGTGGTGGAAGGTGTCAAAAGGAAATCACAACATTTCTGTGCAGCCACAGGATATTATCAAAGGTGGGAAAGGTAACATCTCAGGCATTTTTACCCAAGTTTCATTTAGAGTCTTATTTTCTATTTAATAAAGTACACATAGCATACATTTATTAATATGACTTTGAATGGAATAGTAATTATAATCTTCAGGTTTCATAAACCAAAATTAAAATTTCTTAGCAAAGCTTATTTTTTAATTACACAATTTGCATAAAACTCATTTTCCTTGAGTGATAAATGAAAATTCATAGAAGTATTCATCTCTGGCCTTGTCTTAACTTTTGAGCCCTGTACTTTACTGCTACAGAGTGATAGGAATCTAAAAAAATTGTGATGTGAAAGGGACATTTATATAGCATGACATTTTTTTAATGTAGGTAAAACTATAAATATGTGTAATGTTTCTGATTAAATTACTTTGAAATACTTATGGATTGACTTCTGTTTTAGATGTGCCATTTAGACGTATCTTAACTCTAATGATATTTTTACCCATAAAGATAACATTTAAATATTATTGTCATTATCATCAACAACTTGCACTTGTATAAAGCCATTAATGCAGCCCATTGATTTGATTTATTATTGTCACATGTATTAATATACAGTAAAAAGTATTGTTTCTTGCACACCGTACAGACAAAGCATATCATTTATAGAGAGGAAGAGAGTGCAGAATGTAGTCTTACAGTCATAGCTAGGCTGTAGAGAAAGATTAACTTAATGCAAGGTAGGTCCATTCAGAAGTCTGGCAATAGGAAAGAACCTGTTCTTGAGTCAGTCTGTGTCCTCAAACTTTTGTATCATTTTCCTGATGGAAGAAGGTGGGAGAGAGTATGTCTGGGGTGTGATCGGTCCTTAATTATGTTGGCTGCATTTCTGAGGTGGCAAGAAGTGTAGACAGTTTCAATGGGTGAGAGGCTGGTTTGAGTGATGAACTGGGCTTGTTCATGATCCTTTGTAGTTTCTTGCAGTCTTGGTCAGAGCAGAAGCCATGCCAGGATGTGATACAAAAAGAAAGAATGTTTTCTATGATGCATCTGTAAAAGCTAGTGGGAGCGGATATGCCAAAATTCCTTAACCTTCTGAGAAAGTAGAGGCGTTGGTGGGCTTTCTTAACGATAATGTCAGCATGGAGGGACCAGCACAGGTTGTTGGTGATCTGGACACCTAAAAGCTTGAAGCTCTCGGCCATTTCTACTTCATCCCTATTGAAGAAGGCAGGGGATTGTTCTCCACTACGCTTCTTGAAGATGATTACCTCCTTCATTTTGTTGACATTGAGGGAGAGAGAGTATTGTCATCACACCAGTTCACCAGATTCTCTATCTCATTCCTGTACTCCATGTCATCATTGTTTGAGATTCAACCCACTATGGTGGTGTCATCAGCAAACTTGAAAATCATGTACGAAGGAAATTTGGCAACTGTCATATGTGCATAAAAAGTATAGTAAGGGACTGAGGACACAGCCTTGTGGGGCACCAGTGTTAAGGATGATCATGGAGGAGGTGTTGCTGCCTATCCTTACTGATTGTGGTCTGTGGGTTAGGAAGTTCCCACAGACTGGGGAGTTGAGGCCCAGGCCATGGAATTTGGAGATGAGTTTCGTAGGAATAATGGGGTTGAAGGCTGAGCTGGAATCGCTAAATCTTTGTTATCTTGGTGTTCCAAGGTTGAATGCAGGGTCAGGGAGATGGCATCTGCTGTGGATCTGTTGCAACAATAGGCAAACTGTAGTGGATCCAGGCAGTCTGGGAGGCCAGAATTAATTCATGCCATGACTAACCTTTCAAAGCACTTCATAATGATAGACGTCAGAGACCTGGGATGATAGTCATTAAGGCATGCTGCTTGGCCTTTCTTTGCTATAGGGATTGTCTTCTTGAAGCAGATGTGGACCTCAGATTGTTGTAAAGAGAGGTTGAAGTTGTCTGTGAATGCCCCCACCATCTGGCCCACACAGGATTTGAGTGCTTGTCTAGTTACCCCATCTGGGCCAGTCACTTTCCGTGGGTTGACCTTTGGGTTGACCCCCAAGCTGTTCTGACATCTGCAATGGTGACCTTGGATACAGGTCCATAGGTGCTTAACAGATGGGGTGCAGGTTTGGACATTGAACAACTATTAAAGCGTGTAAACAAAATAAAGGTTATATAGCTGTCTTCTGAGAAAGCGTTTGAAGGTGAGGAGAAATTACAAATTGTAAGTGTTTAGGGTCAATAGAATTCCTATAGTGCAGAGGGAGTCTATTTGACCCATCAAGCCTGCTAAGCCCCTGACACTAAGGGGTAATTTAACATGGCCAATCCACTTAACCTATTGAGCGGCACAGTGGTTCACACTACTGCCTCACAGTGCCAGAGACCCAAATTTGATTCCCAGCCTGGGTCATTGTCTGTGTGGAGTCTGCATGTTCTCCCCATATCTAATTGGGTTTTCTCCGGTGTTCCAGTTTTCTCCCACCATCCGAAAGATGTGCTGGTTAAATGCATTGGCCAGGCTAAATTCTCCCTCAGTGTACCTGAACAGGCGCCGGAATGTGGCGATAAGGCGATTTTCACTTTTAACTTTATTGAACCGTTAATGTATACCTGCTGGTGACATAAATAAACTTTAACTTAATGTTTGGAGTGTGGGAGGAAACTGGAGCACTCGGAAGAAAGCCATTCAAACATGGGGAGAATATACAAACTCCACATAGACAGTCACCCAATCGAACTTGGGTTACAGTCTATGTGGAGTTTGCACGTGGAGAGAGCAGTGCTAACCACTGTGCCAACATGCCAGAAAAAGGAGCATTCCAGAGTATAAGGACATGATGAGAGAAGGGTGATGGTGGAATGAACAATTATCAAGAGTCTGAGCAGCAGAGAGGTTGAGCTGAACTGTAAGGTTCCAGGAGATAGTAGCGAGAAGGTGAAGCAAGGTCATGGGACGATCTGTAAACAATTACGCAGATTTTGAATTCAATGTGCTGGCAGCACAGTAGATCAATGGCAGGATTGATCATTGAATAGGCCTTAGCATGGAACAGAATAGGGGAAGCGACATTCTGGATAAATTAGTTTTGTGTCGGGAGGTTTGAGGCAAATAATCCAATTGCAGGGAGCGACAGACCATTAGACTTTGTATGACTGGAAAGGTCAGAGAGATAAGACAATCAAATAGCTGAATTTGTTTCAAGTGCTTGGAAAAGTCAAGATAATGATGGCACACACTGTAGTTGTGACTACAAAGGACATGTGAATGTTTCTATGTTGGGCAGTTTTAGAGGTATAAACAGAAAAGAAACCAGACTGAAGGGAAATTAAAATGGTGGGAAGGCTGGACAAAAGTTTCATAGTTTGCAAGTACCTAGAGAGGAAGAAGGTACTGAAAATGAATCAGTTTTTGGTCACTGGTGGCTTTTTTTGCCAGGTCTGCCAATTATCTTGACTTTGCCTGCAATTACACCAGTCTGGATGAGTGAGTGCTGGGGTTTGCCGCTCTGTTTGGCTCCGACATCGTCAGCACATTTGCAGCAATTAAAGCAATCCCATATCACACAGGAGTAGTCATCAACTACAGGGGTTTCTAATCCATCAACATGCAGCTAATGCTCAACCACAAAACAAATATTTTACACAAGTGTGCGCAAGATTCCGAGACAGCTGCCAAGATGTTTTCATCCTGCAGTCCATTCTCCGAGTCCTTTGCAACTATTTGGCTGGTTACTTGGGGACAAAGAATATCTACTTAAAACGTGGCTGATGATACTGCTTGGAAACTCAGGAACTGAAGTACAGGGACTGTTATACGATCACCAAATATGCCATTAACTCATTTGACATAAGCATACTGAGGATGTACTCCTAGTGTCTCAACAGACCAAGAGCTGCCATTCATTAATCCTAATCAAGTGTCAGGAATGGTTTAACTTTCACCTTAGACCTAATTTACATGTTAATTGTTTAATAGACTCACTGGGACATACAAAGAGGTTACACGTAGCACTGGGTATTGGAGATGTGTATGTGGAGCTGAACCAGTAAATAAAGGGAGTTTATGAAGAAACAGAACTTGTGTTTTCCTTACTGGACAGCAACTGAGAGACTCAAACATCAAGCTCTCCTGAATGTTTCTTGTGCATTACATTTCACACAACATTGCACAGCAGTGAGATTTGGTGTGGCAGGAGGAACAAAGAGCTTCATTGAATGAAGGAGGAAGGAAGGAGGAAGACAAAGACAAGGAGATGAAAGATAAGGTGGGCAGTGACCAGGATGCCACCATTATTGCAAGGCACCAGTGCAACCACCTAACAACATCTGGCTTGCTTCCGCGAGCAGAAGCCATTTCCCCCCTCCCAACAACATGCACCCACTCTCTGAACTCCTTTCACCCACACCACCAATAACATCACCATTACCACCAATGTCAATAATGCAAAGCAGTTCTGAAAAACCCAACCATGCCTTTCAGAATCCTTCCACCATTAATCAGTCTCATTCTGCATCTTCCAATTCATCAACAGGCAATTGAAAATCCATGTGCCAGCCTGTACCCAAGAATGGGCACTTTGAAAGTGGTACAAAAGCATAGTGGGCTGCATTTTGCAGGAGACCTGTTGATGTCAAGCTGTCAGTGTTTGCCATCAACATCCTTCTGAAACTAACTTAAACTTCAGGATGGTAGAGATGCACAGATTAGCGCGGAAACCCTGAAATTAGTCTCTCTCTCGGTGCTCTGACACAGGTTGTGCAGTGGGGCCATTGAAATCGGCAAGAATTTCAACTCTCTGCCCCTCACATTACTACCTGAAGAGGTTATACCTTTTTGAAGCAGGTGTAACTAGATTGTTAATAGCAATGTGATTACAGAAATTTGATGGAATACAAAACTTGCCCTGAAAAAATATTTTTATGTTCATGAACTGCTGCTAAATGATCAAGAGGTCTTTTAAGCCAATTTTTCTGATAATTGCTTTAAAGGAAATTTTTTCAACATATTTTTGCTTCTACTTTCACTGTCTATGCATATCCCAATTTTTAATTTGTTCAATGTAAAAGTTTGTGATAAATATTCTTATTTCACTGCTTTTTTATTCCTGTTGGTATGTCTGTGAAAATCCTTTAATGTATTTGTTTGCAATCTGATGACCTCATTTGAACTCCATGCAATGAATGCCCAGTAAAGAATGCAGCAATCATTTGCAGTATCACTTCACACTGATAGAGGTGAAATTCTCACCAGTGTGATTGTTAGATCTCTCATGTAGCAAGACTTATTGCATGGTTAGTGATGAGCTCCCTTCATTCTTAAACTTCAAGCCAATATATGGTTCCAATAGGCAACAGAAGTTTTACATTTAACATTGTGCAAGGCACCCATGTGTACACCCTGTGAAACTACAAATCTTTAAGCCTCTCTATTGGCAGTTCCATATGGTGAAATCTTGTAGCTTCTGCAGAGGGAGAAACAGGTTGCTCAAATCCACACTGTTAGAGATGCACTTGCCCCATGTCACCTTGGTTTTGGAACTCATGAGGGCCCTGCAAAAGACTGTTCCACCTGCAACTGTGCAGTGGGAGACTTGGCCACTGGGACATGATGCATCACGTGGGTGCATCTGTTGACTGACTGGCAGGGGTAGGGAGTGGGGATAAAGGAGTCTTTTTCAGGATGGCAGCCAATGACTAGTGGTGTGCCTCAGGGATCGGTGCTGGAACCTTAACTTTTCACAATATATATTAACGGTGTGGAGGAAGGAACTGAAGACACCGTTGCTAAATTTGCAGATGATGTGATGATATGTAGAGGGACAGTAGTATTGAGGGAGCAGGAGGGCTGCAGAAGGACTTGGACAGCTTAGAAGAGTGGCAAAGTAGCAACAGATGGAATACAAAGTGGAAAAGTGCGAGGTTATGCACTTTGTCAGGAGAAATGAAAATGCTTAGGAAATCAGAAACACAAAAGGACTTGGGAGTCTTTGTTCAAGATTTTCTTAATGATAACTTGCAGGTTCAGTCCACAGTTAGGAAGGCAAATGCAATGTTAGCATTCATGTCGAGAGGGCTAGAATACAAGAGCAGGGATGTACTTCTGAGGCTGTTTAAGGCTCTGGTCAGACCCTATTTGGAACATTGTGAGCAGTTTTAGACCCCATATCTAAGGAAGGATGTGCTGGCCTTGTAAAGGGTCCAGAGAAGGTTCACAAGAATGATGCCTGAAATGAAGAGCTTGTCACATGAGGAATGATTGAGGACTCTGGGTCTGTTCTCATTGGAGTTTAGAATGCACACAGGTAAGACGTTGAAGCAATTTGAGCCAATCTCTCCTTCCATCATCTCACCCTCTCAAAATCAAACCACATTTCTTGCTGGCAATGTGGTGGGAAGATTTTGCTGCAAATTACTAGCAAAATGCAATGCTGAATCCCAGAGATCATCCTCTTTAGCCTTGCATTCATTCTTTCCAAGCCATTGGTGAAGGCCTGCACGCAATCGTTTGATTGTCATGTCTCGTGTTCCAGACAGCTGATCACCTTTTCCGTGGAAGACGACACAAAAATTGACAATTTCATGTCACTCATGTATGTGATGAGCAAACCCTTACCAGTACATTGCACACTCTGGCTGCTCAAAAAGCATTGCCTTTGTACACAGCTCCTGGATACAGCAAGTGTCCAGCTGCACCAAGTTTGGAATGTCCTGTATCCTGTGATATGGACATTTCATTGTTGTCCTTGACCCTTCCATCTGGTCTTACTCATCTGTGAAGTGCAAGTCATCACATGAAAATCCAACTACGTTTCTAACTTACCTCTGGAAAACGACGTGTATACATCGGAGGTGTGACCTTCTGAGGAATTGCCATTGTCATTCTTATGGACAATCTGGATCTCCTCCTAATGGATGTGTGAAGGCTCTGTGGAAGATAAAATACATGAAAATGTATATTAATGTTAAATCCAGGACATTGTGCACATGATCTTATTTCAGTGTTTTTTGACATTAGGTTGACATGACTGAGTGCTGTATACCAAGTAGATTCCAATATTCCATTCTGTTACCAGGTAGTTGATAAGCCCTTATCTCTGACAGCCACGCACACCAAATCTCTGCTGCTCTCCAGTGTGTCTGCATCTGCTTATTTTAGGGATGGCTGGAAGGCAACATCTAGTTATTTTGCTCCTCCCCTCAGTTTCCTGTTATCTGCCTCTGCAAGGAGCAAAAGAAGAGACTCATGAGTGAGAGTAGTGGAATGTGTTCATCCCATGGATGGAGTGCATTTGTTGAACATGACTTTGAGGGATGGATACGATATTAAAATAAAACCATAGACAGTTGCACTGCACCTACCTTCAAGGTTTCCATATGTTGCTACCCCATTGCTGCTGGCAGCATGTCTAAATCTTAAAATCTAGAGAGATATCTTGTTCTAATTTCAGCTTTAGTTAGGTAAGGCTAGGATTTGAAAGTTTCTAGAACACCACACTAAAGCTGACTACTTACCCTGGAAATGCCAGGCACCATTTATTGAATTTACAGTGCAGAAGAAGGCCATTTGGCTTATCGGATTTGCACCAACTCTCCGGGAGAGCATCAGGTCCTATCCCAGTCACTCCTCTAACTTATACATCTTGGGACACTAAAAGGCAATTGAGCATAGCCAATGCACCTAACTTGCATATCTTTGGACAGTGAGAGAAAACTGGAGCACCTGGAGAAAACCCACACAGAGACAGGGAGAACGTGCAAACTTGACACAATCACCCAAGGCTGGAATTGAACCTGGGTCCCTGGTACTGTGAGGTAGCAGTGCTAACCACTGTGTTTTATATATTAATTTACATATTATGTTATGCATCACACATTTATTGGAATAGAAATGTAAAACACACTTCTGGGGACAAGTAGTGTTTGCTGGGATGAAGTTGATTCTAAAGCTGAACAGCATTTGCTTTGTCTTTGTCGTTATATAATCCTTCTATTTCAAAGGTATGTAGGAAATTGCCAAATTATTTTTTTGCCCAAAGAAGACACTGATCTTCCAGCTCCTTGTTCTGCCTGAAGCAAGATATCAACACCGAAAGAGTCTGGAACAATTAATGGCTGGAAATTAATCTTTGCAAGGAGATGATGCCTTCCTCTGCAGGCTGGCTGAAAAATTTGTGGATTGAACTAAAGCAGGAGTGTTGGGGAGAAAAAAAGAGTAGTGAGCAAAACATTAGGATTGGAAAAAAAAGGGAAATGGAATCCAAACAGTTTATCTCAGATTGATCTCCATCAACTTAAATGGCCTCTGCCACTTCTGTGCTGACATTCCTGATGTGTTCAAATTGTAACCAAATTCCTCGTGCATTAAACAATTACTCACTTAAAGCTTCACAAAGTAATGAAGGGACAATAAAGAAGAAAACAAATATTAAGCTGAAAACTGAAATGGGTCACTGAAATGATGTGACAGTTAAGATACTGTTTGCAGATATAAGCTCAAGTTTCAATGAGAAGGATGAGGGAATAATTTAGGTTTGACTTTTTTTGTGTTAGTGCTTTTGTTTTGACGTGATTTCTTTGATATTCTTTCCAAATTTCTGAAACCAGAATGGATTTTTTTTTTAAAATGCCACTTTGTAGTAATTTCATCAGATGTTGGGGGTGAAATCTCCCAAAAGTGCTGAATTGGTAGAAAAACTGTTCTAAATCCCAACTGTCTTCTCAGTTCAGCTTCTCACCTGAATCTCCACACTCTGGGCCCTCTGCATTGCATAATCATGAATATCATTAAAGGTGGGGGCAGGGCCAAAGAGCCTGAAATCGATAAGATGAGTGGGAACCTGCTCATGTGCACATCACTGGGAGATCGCAGAAAAGACCTCCCAGCATCCAGATCACTACCATCAAAACCCCACACATTTCACTTGCCTCATCTCCCCCCGCCTCTCCAAGACATTGCTGGCCTCACACTCCACACCCACACCCACACCCACACCCCATGCCCCCATGGATCCAGATAATGCTGGAATGCAATCCCTCCATCACTTGATCACACTGTCCTCACTGCTGCCCTGCAGAGAACTTGCGTTGTGCTGAAATGCACAACCCCAGCTTGTAATCATTCCCTCTCTAGAATGGGATCCTTAAGTATTGCACCCCCTCTGGACTCAGCAGCCTATTGAATGACAGCCAATCAGCACCCCGAGGGATGAATGACACTCAACTGAATGCAGCCTTCAGAATCTTTCACAAGTATTTGTTGCCAACGGGCCCTTGACCGGCCCCACCCATGCATTTGCACTCCCCTAATAAGCCAGAACTGTTTATAAGCTGCAGGAATAGACACACAGCCAGTCATGCCACAAAGATGGCTGCTCGTAAATCGGCTCCCAGATTTTCGGAGGCAGACCAGGAGCGCCTGCTAGATGTCGTGGAGGAGAGGCGTGAGCGGATCTTCCCCGGCTAGGGCCCTAACCCAAGGGATGCATCCGCCATGGCATTGTGGGAGGAGGAGGCAGAAGTGGTGAATGCCAGGAGCCTGACACCACACTCTGGCAGGCAATGCCCCCAAAAAAATGAACGATGTTCTCCCAGCAGAAAGTGAGTGAGGGGTGAGCATCCCTCTCGGAACCACGCACATGCTTGGCACAGATCTCCAACCCTGTTTAGACAGATGAAGGCCAAGCAACCAGTGACCCTTCTCCCAGGAACAGAATCTAACCCCTTCCCCTCACCCCTCATCCCTCAATGTGCACCCTTCAGTGTTGATCGCTTTCCCTGAAACTACCAGCACAATGCCGGAGACACAGGCACGCATTGTGCGTCGAACATGCAAATGAGCAGAAGTGCACCCTCAACCTTGGCCCTCCAAATAAGTGTGATGTTGCATGGAATGTTTTGCCTCTCTCCCCCAATATGTGTTTCTTTTCCAGTTCTGGACCCAGAGGAGTCCAGCCCTTCGGGTGTTGCCAACACTGCTCTGGAGCAAACTGCCCATGACCCCCTGGATGGCATCTTGGAGGAAGGCACTGAGGAATCCTCCGAGGGCAGCTCCACTAAAGCGTCACTGGCATGTACCACACAATCCACCAACAGAGACTATCACCACGGTGGGTACCTTTAGTGTTGAGATTTCTGGGTCATGATTTGACGAGCACATCACAGCCACTGATGCGCATTGGATGGAGGCGGGCACATCCAAGGGCTCGGGCACACAGAGGTCTGCTGGAGATCAAGATTCAGCTGTCCCCAGACCAGTTGCTGGGCCTCTGGGTGTGTCCCTCCCAAGGCTGGTGAAAATGCATCAGGAAACCCAGGGAGTTGTGGAAGGGCTGTCAGCAACCATGCTGCAACTGCAAGGCTGTTGAGAGGAGTCAAACAGAATGCTGTTGCAGGAGGTGGCGCCAACACAGCGAGAGACCCAGGCCAACACTGCAAGGGTGGTGACCGCAGTAGAAAGGCTGGCTCAAGTGTCTGTGATGTAGAGAAGCCAGCATTGGACTGGGGTAAACACAGTGAGAAGTCTCTCAACAGCAGGTTAAAGTCAAACCAGTTTATTTGATAGTAATCGCACAAGCTTTCAGAAATGCTGTTCCTTCGTCAGGCATGTGGAAAGTTCTGATCAGAGAAGGGCATATAAAGGCACACACAGTTTACCGAATACTGATTAGAATGCAAGTCTTTACAGCTAACCTGCTATTCAAGTCTTAAAGATGCAGACAATGTGAGCGGAGATAGCATTAGCATAAAAAGATGTATATTGTCCCCAGACAGGACAATAAGTGAGATTTTGCAAGCCCAGGCAAGTCATAGGGGTTGCAGATGGTGTGACATGAACCCAAGATCCTGGTTGAGGCCGTGCTCATGTGTGCGGAACTTGGCTATCAGTCTCTGCTCAGCAACTCTGCGCTGTCGTGTATCGTGAAGGCCGCCTTGGAGAACGCTTACCCAAAAATCGGAGGCCGAATGCCTGTGACCGCTGAAGTGTTCGCCAACAGGAAGGGAGCAGACTTGCCTGGTGATTGTCAAGCAATGTTCATTCATCCGTTATTGTAGAGTCTGCATGGTCTCCCCAATGTAAAATGCTTTAGGACATCCTTTCCTGCAGTGTATTAGGTAGACAACATTGGCCGAGTTGCAAGTGTAAGTGCCGTGTACCTGGTGGACGGTGTTCTCACGTGAGATGATGTCATCTGTGTCGACGATCCGGCACGTCTTGCAGGGGTTACTGTGGCAGGGTTGTGTGGTGTCGTGGTCACTGTTCTCCTGAAGACTGGGTAGTTTGCTGTGAACAATGGTCTGTTTGAGGTTGTGTGGTTGTTTGAAGGCAAGAAGTGGGGGTGTGGGGATGGCCTTGGCGAGATGTTCGTCTTCATCAATGATGTGTTGAAGACTCCGGAGAAGATGTCGTAGCTTCTCCGCTCCGGGGAAGTACTGGACGATGAAGAGTACTCTATCCACCGTGTCCCATGTTTGCCTTCTGAGGCGGTTGGTGCAGTTTTTCGCTGTGGCGCGTCAGAACTGTCGACCGATGAATCGAGCGCCATATCCTGGCTTGCATCGACCTGCATGATCTTGAGCCGAAGGTCGCAGACAATTTGAATGTTCAGTGAGTGGAACACTTCCAGTTCACAAATCACTGCAGCCCTGCATGGGGGGCCCGCAAGGTGACGTGCGTGCCATCCACTGTGCCCTGCACATTCGAGATCCCGGCCTTGGGGGTGAAGCCGAGAGCACGGGTCTCCTGCTGTACATGACCCACATCAAAATTAATGAACTGCCCTGCCTGGGCATACAGAGTATCTGTGACCTGCTGCACATGTCTGTGAATGGAGGCCTGAGAGATATCAGCTAGGTCACCATAGGGAGCCTGGAATGATCTGGAGACATAGAAATTGAGGGCTGCCATCACCTTCAGGCATGTGTTTCTGGTCCGTGTCACAGGGCAGGGACAGACTGCAAAGCAGCACCAGAGGTCTGCCCAGTGACAGCAGATCCCATGTAGTCCATGTCTGAACCTCCGCACCCCGACCGGGAGCAGCAGCTGCTTCATCTGGTCAGGTCTTAGTCAGCACATGGAACACTCCTCCCCCACCCCAGAACACCAGCGCTTAGTATAGTCCCTGACCACACCCCGCAGAAAGACAATGTCACTGCAAAGTGCTGTGGAGGGGATAGGGGAAACAGGAGCCCTTGAGACTGCTTCCCACAATGCACATCAGTGCTGCTTGCAGGGGAGTTGGGGGGGGGTGCAGGAGCACTTGGCACTGCCTCTCACAGTCAGCTTCAGCACTGTTTAGAGGGAGGATGTGGGGGAGCGAGAGCACTCGACGCTACCTCTCACAGTGAGCTTCAGTGCTGCTTGGAGGGATGGTGGGGGGAGTGAGAGCAGTCAACGCTACCTCTCAGTGAGCTGCAGTGCTGCTAGGATGGAGGGTAGGGGGGAGTGGGAGCAACTTGATGCTGCCTCTCACAGTCCGCTTCAGCAGTGCTTGGCGGGTGGTTGTGGGGGGGGAACAGGAGCACTCAATGCTGCCTCGGGGGAGTGGGACTCCCTGATGGGACCTCACCTAGGAACCTGTGGGGAAATGGAAGCTCCCCCATCCACCACACCCCCACCCCACCCACAGATGTCACTGGTCAATGGATCACAGGAGGAAGGTAACCAGGCACTTTCAGGGCCTACCTGCAACATGTCCCACGCTCTGCTAGCTTCACTTACCTCCTCATGCCAGTCCAAGGCTGCCACGCTAGTTTGCAACTTTTAAATACCTATTCCGATTTGCGCCAAAATTGCATCATGCCAAAGAGTTGGGAGATGCAGAAGTGGGTGGAGATTAGTGTGTGGACTCCAATAATGGCATGTAAAGGTATGTAAATTCATGCTAGACAGCGGGTTCCCGGCAGCGCCAATTTTCTCTGGCTGGGAGATGCTCACGGGTTGTAAAACCCATCGGGGAACCTGTGAAATGGTCAACACAAGCATCTGCCGGCCCAACCTGCCAGAAAAGTTACGGGACGTGATGGAAGAATCACGGCCATATTTCAATACACGATATTCAGCAAAAAAACAAACCTGAATGATATTAAAAAAAGTGAGGTAGCAATGCTTGCTTTGAAATATAATAATGACAGAACACAAGATCAAATCCTCAGGGTCAATGAATTGTTCTTCAAAGATGCCTGAAGAATATGGCATCCAATATTGGGTCCCTCCACAGCCTCTTGTTTCCTCTCTGGAATCTGCTACAACTTGGAGGTATCAGTTTCTCCAATTGTGGTTTCCTGCACATTCCCAATTTTCATCATTCCATTATTGATAGCTATGGCATACCTGCCTGGATCTCAGGTTCTGGTGGTCCAGACCTAAACCTTTCTCTCTCTTTCCTCCTGAAACTCTATCTCTTTATCCAAGCTTTGTTCACTTGTTTTAACTTTTTTTACGTGCTCAGTGTCAAATTTTGTTTGGCACGTTTTACTGTGCTAAAAGCACTGAACAAATGTGAGGAGTTGTTGTTGCATACTGTGTGTCAATCTAGAAACCCTAGCAGAGGGTTCTCCTTGAAGTGTGGCAGCATTGGCATTAATGTCAGGGAGAAACTTGCTACTAATCATTCAAATTGGTGCCAACTTGCCCATCAAACTCCATCACTCTTTGAGTCACAGAGTCTTAATGATCCGGCACAGCAGCAGCAGCGAAGGAAGGAAAATGATGCAAGTTCAGCATTCCAGATCCCACTCCCTCATGGTATATCCTGCCCCATTTGCCATAAGACATAGAAGCAGAATTAGGCCATTCCATCAAGTCTACTCCACCATTCAATCATGGCTGATAAGTTTCTCAACCCCATTCTCCCATCTTTACACCATAACATTTGATGCTCTTCCCAATCAAGAACCTATCTATCTTTATCTTAAATACACTGAATGAACTGGCTTCTAAATCTTTCTGTGGCAATGAGTTCCACAGATTTACCACCCTCTGGCTGAAGAAATTCCCCCTCATTTAAAAGGTTATCACTTCACTCTGAGGCTGTGTCATTGTATCCTAGTCTCTCCAACTAATAGAAACATTTTCCCCATGTCCACTCTATCCAGACCTTTCATTCTTCTGTAAGTTTCAATGAAATCACTCCTCATCCTTCAAAAACCCATTTGGTCCAAAGATCTCTGGATTGAGAATCGAGCTATTAAGTTGCAGATCTCTTGTGCAGGTGGCATCTCAAATCGAGGAATGGTTGACAGTGAGATCTTGACATTCGAATGTCCTATACCTCTGTGGCACCGTGTCTCACCTGTTTCAACTGTATTATCAATTTCATCTAATGCCACTTTTTCATTAGTTACCATGGGTTCCAGATTCACTTTGCTTTCACCTTATAATGTCATCTATTGCCATCTTGTGATCTTTGTGCGGAAATTACCTTTGTGTTCACACTACTCGTTACATTAGATTAAACACTACATGGATAAAAGTGGCAAAATCTCTGAAAGGCACCAAATCTAACATGCTGAAGGTACAATTGCAAAAAGAAAGTAACAGCTTGACATGATTTAATTTTATTTCTCCTGGAATACTAGTTTTAAGCTGACTTCATATTAAATTGAAACTTTCAGCCCATAGTACCCGATAGACAGGAAGGTTAAACTGAAAATGAATAAAATATACAGTCTGGTTATTTGCTGCAAAGATGCTTCAATTATGATGTGAGCAAGCAGTAGGGCAAGAGGATACATTTTACAGCTGACAGCTAATGAGCTCATGTGTTGGAAATCAAGCAACTGAGCAGAAAATATGAAGTTCTAGTTGGCACAAATCAACGTGCCAACATTGACACAGACAGTTCTTCAGTAGACGCCTCCTTTTCTATTGAACTGAGTTGTAAATGGTCATCTGGGAGTGAGCTTCATGGTGTCACAAATTGAAGTGCAACTTGAAATACTTTAAGGATTTCAATGTCACTTTCAGCTGTCTTTGCTAACGATACAGAAGCAACAAACTGTGCAACTTACATTTCGCTGCCGGGAAATTAAAATCACATTATTGTGACGTCTATACAAGAAAGAATAAAAGATAAACATTTAAATAAAAGTACAAATGTGTAAAATCAGTTAACTCTACTGTCTGGTTAATTAAATGGTGTGAGAAAAGGGAATACACTAGTCACCATTGTAGTGTTCAATAAATTCTTTTGTAGTTTTAAACTATAACAAATGATTGCTATGGACCTTTAGAAAAAGATACAATGACCCAGAAAATTTGCCTATGTAGCACTCATTTTTTCAGACTGGAAACATGTTTCAATATTATATGCTCAGTATGAACCAGAGGTGCACATCCTATAATATTGATAAAGGCTAAATCTCTCACCTTTACTACCACCAGGGGAGGTGATGGCCTAGTGGTATTTTTGCGAGACTATTCATCCAGAAACTTAGCAAATGTTCTGGGGATCCGTGTTCAAATTCCGTCATGGCAGTTGGTGGAATTTGAATTCAATAAAAAAAAGTCTGGAATTAAGAATCTACTGGTGACCAAGAAACCATTGCCGATTGTTGGAAAAACCCATCCGGTTCACTGATGTCCTGCAGGAAAAGAAATCTGCCGTCCTTATCTGGTCCGGCCTACATGTGACAACATTACTAAAATATGTGGTTGACTCTTAACTGCCCTTGGGCATCTAGAGATGGGCAATAAATATTGGCTAGCCAGAGATACCATGTCCCATGAATGAATAAAAAAAAATCTGAATCTATGGATTAATCAAATCTACAGGCAGCAAATAAGGAGGATTACTCTGTGTATCAGAAATAGGTATGAGATCTGACTGAGGAGACACTTGACACCTTGACACTCATGAGACACCTCATTTGTTTAATTGACTGAGCCATATAAAACTCGGATAATTGTTAAATTGTCATTTTATTAAAACTAGTTACATTTGTTTTTCTAATGTTCTCTTAAGTATTGAAGGCATTTTCAGAAACATAATGGCACCACTAAATACTGTCTGGATATGAGGTCACGTCTACACAATGGGAAACAGATTTACAAGCATAAAAGGCAGACCTATTTTGTGGAGGATTCTCTTTGGAAGTAAATACATTGTATCTCATGAGTTTACATAAATATATTCAAGGCTGAAATATGCAAATAATTACCATTACAAGTATTAAATTAATGTTTCACCCACAGAATTAAGCATTAAAGAAACCCCATATCATTAGCAATACCAGTTTCTAGCCAGTACAGTCATCTACCCTTCAACTTCAATTCTTTTTCAATTTGTGTGACTGTCGCCAGCATTTATTGCCTGTCGCTAATTGCCCTCGAACTGAATGGCTTGCTCGGGCTATTTCAGAGCCAACCATGTTGCTGTGGAACTAGAGTCAGACTGGGTAAGATTGATAGATCTCCTTTCCTAAAGGTAAACCTGATAGGCTTTTACAATAATGAATTTGAACTGTGAATTCACATTTCACAATCTGCCATGGTGGAATTTAAACACTGGTCCCCGGAGCATTATGTGGATCTCTAGAGTCCTAGTCCAATGACAATACCACTTGGTCACTGTCTCTCCATGATCAAATATGTTGCTTTTGATTCTGTTTCTCTTGCTTTTTTCAGAGATTTGTTTTGTTGTAATGCCTTCTGTAAAAGCAGTCATCATTTGTGAGCTTCATTGATTTCCTGTTGAATATTTTTCCAAGATTGCATAATTTATATATTGTCCTTAAAATATTCTAAATAATAATAATTGATCTATGGATGCAGTTCCACCGCAGCTTTGGACCAGATCGGTGTTCAAGTGTGTCAAGTGCAACTGAGAATTATTCTGTTGATTGCAATTCAGATTGAGTGTGAAGAAACCAATGTTCTGTGGATGGTGCAATGCTACAATCCCCAGATAACACATTTATATGATTATCAAAAAAGGCAGATGTTTCTACCCACTCCTAACATTAAGATTCCTGAAAAAGAAGTTTCCAGGGGACTGCCTGGTAATATTAAAATACATCTTTGGATGACTCTTCGGCTAAATCATGCAAGGCCTGAAGACAAGTAATTGAAGAATAGAAAAGATTTGTAAAGGAATTATGGAAGTGGGTGGGGTATTGAGCAAGATGCCCCAGGATGTAGTGTTGTCACTATTACTGTTTCTACTTACATAAACAACATGGGCTCAATACAAGTGGTAGCTGGCACCTAACTAGGGTGGCATGGTGGCGCAGTTGTTAACACTGCTGCTTCACAGCACCAGGTTCAATTCCTGGTTTGGATCACTGTCCTTGCAGAGTCTGTATGTTCTCCCTGTATCTGTGTGGGTTTCCTCTGGGACATTCCAGTTTTCTCCCACAGTCCGAAAGACGTGCTGGTTAGGTACACTGGCCATTCTAAATTTTTCCTCAGTGTATGCAAACAGGCGTCTGGAGTGTGGCAACTAGAGAATTTTCACAGTAACTTTATTGTAGGTAAAATGTTAGAATCCGTCATCAAGGAGGAAATAGCGAGGCATCTTGAGGGGAATTGCTTGATAGAGCAGACACAGCACGGTTTCGTTAAGGGGAAGTCGTGTCTGACAAATTTATTGGAGTTCTATGAGGATGTGTCTCGGGCGGTGGATAGATGAGAGCCGGTGGATGTCGTCTTTCTTGATTTTCAGAAGGCGTTTGACAAGGTACCTCACAAGAGGTTATTGCAGAAGGTAAGGGGGCATAGAGTTGGGGGTAGGGTGTTAGCGTGGATAGAGGATTGGTTGTCAAATAGGAGGCAGAGAGTGGGGGTTAATGGGTGCTATTCGGATTGGCGGTTGGTGACTAGTGGAGTGCCCCAGGGGTCGGTGCTGGGGCCTCAGCTATTTACCATTTATATAGATGATCTGGAGGAGGGAACCAAGTGTATGGTGTCGAAATTTGCTGATGACACCAAGATTGGGGGAACGGCAAATTGTGCGGAGGGTGTGGAGAGTCTGCAGAAGGATCTAGATAGGCTGGGCGAATGGGCCAGGAAATGGCAAATGGAATTTAATGTTGGCAAGTGCGAGGTGGTCCACTTTGGTAGGAATAATGCTAGGAAGGACTATTTCTTACGTGGTGAAAAACTGCAGCAGGCGACGGTGCAGAGGGACCTCGGAGTCCTTGTGCATGAGTCGCAAAAACCCAGCCTGCAGGCGCAGCAGGTGGTCAGGAAGGCTAATGGGATGCTGGCCTTCATAGCGAGGGGGATTGAATATAAAAGTAAGGAGGTCTTGCTGCGGCTGTATAGGGCATTGGTGAGGCCGCAGCTGGAGTACTGTGTGCAGTTTTGGTTGCCGCACTTACGCAAGGATATTTTGGCCTTGGAGGGAGTGCAGAGGAGGTTTACTAGGCTGATACCGGAGTTGAGGGGGTTGAGCTATGAGGAGAGGCTGAATAAACTAGGCTTGTACTCGTTAGAGTTTAGAAGAAAGAGGGGAGATCTCATTGAGACGTATAAGATGATGAATGGGATGGATAGGATAGAGGTGGAGAGACTCTTCCCGCTCAGAAAGGACAGTAGGACTAGGGGGCACAGCCTCAAGATAAAAGGGGGGCCGGTTTAGAACAGAGTTGAGGAGGAACTTCTTCACTCAAAGGGTGGTGAATCTCTGGAATTCTCTGCCCGTTGAGGTGGTGGAGGCTGCCTCGCTGAATATTTTTAAGACGCAGGTTGATGGGTTTTTGATAAGCGAGGGGATTAAGGGTTATGGGGAGAGGGCGGGAATGTGGAACTGAGCCACGACAGATCAGCCATGATCTTATTGAATGGTGGGGCAGGCTCGAAGGGCTGGATGGCCTACTCCTGCTCCTATTTCTTATGTTCTTATGTTCTTAATGTAAGTCTACTTATGACACTAATAAATAAACTTAAAAATAAACTAAGAAGCTAGGAAATGCTGCAACACAAAAAGGCAGTTCAGAGATGAAAGACTGGTGAGGACAAAATACATAAATAAATTGAAATGGTATCATGTGGCATTTATTGCAAGAAGATGGCAGGTACTGCATTTAAGAAATAAAATATGGTCATCATATTCCATGCCTGGCCTGAAAATGTTCTTAAATTCTGTCACCAGCCTCAATTACATCTTCGGAGGCAGCTGTTTACAACTGTTGGATTACCACAGTCAGTTTGGACCATGAGAAAAAGTTACTGCATTTACATAAGATGCACTAGGATTTTAAAGGGAAATATTTGGAAAACTTATGAACTATGGCATTTGTGGCAATTTAAGGTCACGTTTTACCAGAAAAAAGTGTGTCTTATGATCCAGCAAATACAGTGTTTTTTGTTTGAATCCGAAAATATTGTCTTTAGTTTCCAGCCACATGGACTGTGGAGGAATTCTTGGTATAGTAGGCCCAACATCTGCTCCATTCGTTCGGAGAAAGTCTTGAATCGTGGAATCCCAATGGTGCAGAAAGAGGCCATTCAGCCTATCCAGTCTGCGCCAACTACCTGATGGAGCATCCCACTCAAGCCCTATTCCGCAACCCCACATATTTACTCCGCTAAGCCCCCTAACCTGTGGACATTAAGGAGTGATTTAGCATGACCAATCCACATAACTTGTACATATTTGGACAGTGGGAGGAAACCAGAGCACCTGGAGGAAGCCCACGAAACACAGTGAAAATGTGCAAGTGCCACACAGACAGTCACAGCAATGCTAAACACTGTATCACTGTACCACCCTTCAGGGCATCCTTTAACAAGCATTAGGTCCTTCAGTAACATACACAAGGGACCTAGCATTTACTTTTAACTTGTTAGATTGATGAAGATCTGTACTTTCTTCTAAATTTTAATTATCATCTCTTTGTCCGGTGAGCAGAGATTAAGTGGAATTCATAGCCTTGCACAAGACCTATCTGAATGAGCCATAATGCTTTTAATAGTGTGTCCATCATATGTTTATTTATGTTCAACATTTGAATGAGACATGATCATATGTAGGTTCACTTAGCATTCCAAAATGCATAGAGATGGAAATAGATGTATCAGCAGTTGCAAGCAGTTTGAATGGAAACAGACATAAGCATGATTTGGCTGCCTTTTTAATAGGTACCTGCAAGCTAAACAAGGAAAATGGATTGGGCATCATGACAACTGGACACAAATAATGGGTTAGGAGTTCATAGAATCGTACAGTGCAGAAGAAGGCAATTCAGCTCATTGAATCTGCACCGACCACTATCCCACCCAGGCCCTATCTCCATAACCCTAAGCACTTACCCTAGCTAGTCCTCCTGACACTAAGGGACAATTTATCATGGCCAATCCACCTACCTATACATCTTTGGATTGTGGGAGGGAACCAGAGCACCCAGAGGAAACCCACACAGGGAGAATGTGCAAATTCCACACAGTGACCCAAGCCGGAAATCGAACCCAGGTCCCTGCTGCTGTGAGGCAGCCGTGCTAACTATTGTATACCTGTGCCACCCATGGTTTGTTATGAGCAATAATTCCCTGATGGCTTCCCTACAGATTTTCCAGGAATGTGAAAGCTTGAGGGAGTCCATAGATAGGACTTTGGTAAATTAGGTCAAACAGACTCAGAGAAAGAGTCCATACCATCTTGGCACTTTCCTAGCTCAAGGCACAGCCCATACATTACACCTTCATGCTGGTATTTGTCACAACAGACATGGATTTCCTTGCCACTTTCGATATGGCAGAGTTGAATGCATTTTGTTATGGCGGTCCATTTCTATTAGATCAAGGTCCACACTTCAGTTCCTGAACAGTTGCATTTTCTATACTAATTTAAATCAAGAACATATCATTGGTGATTGGTTAAGACAGATCTATTATGAACAGCAAAGACTCAACCTTCATAATCGCTGTAGGGGAAGCAAATTGTGCTTCAATTTTATACTATGACAAGCATATTCTGACTCTGTTGCACTCGGGGCAGTTTACAGGGGTACTTTAATGAACGCTGCCAGATTTTAAAATATCAATTCATAGGGCAATGCAAAATTTCTAATAGAATCATAGAATGTTAAAGCACAGGAACATCCATTTGATCCATGAATTCTGGTTGATTTTACTCCACATGAACCATTTAATATAATCTTATGCTCACGATTACTCCCCAGCATTACCCTTCAACATTCTTGTTTTTTAAGCAACAATATGAGTCCTTTTTAAGTGAACGTATGGAGTTCGCTTTAACAATAGTATGTAGCAGGAAATTATACTGTGCCTAAAATATTTATATTCTTAATTTCCTCTAGGTTTTGAGATGAACTTGTGGGAGGAGAAATTTGTTTGTGCTGCCAAGCAGTCTAACATGATTCCCGAGGCCTGCTAGCCCTGGGGGCTGTTACGTGTGTGGAGTTATTCAATGATGCCAATGAAGATCACCATGAGGGCCATACAGGTTGCAACTCCGCGGCAAACCCTGAGAGGATGGATGTAACGCCAGTTTCGGTGAAAGAATTTCTCCCAGTATAAAATTGAGATGATACAAAATAAAGGGTAAAATTCATTAAAAGGGGTGCAGGCACAGAGGAACCCGGGTGTATATGTGTATAGATCATTGCCGGTGGCTGTACAGGTGAAAGCAGCAGTTAATAAAGCTTATAACATTCTAGGTTTCATTAATGGGGCAATAGAGTATAATAGAGGTTATGCTAAACATATGCAAAACATTAATTAGATCTCTGCTGGAAAATTGCGCACAGTTCTCGGTGCCACACAATAGGTGGGATTTTCTGGCCACGTGTGCCCCAAGGCTGGAAATCCCACTCGAGGTCAATGGACCTTTACATGGCCCACTGAATTTTCTATCCTGACTGCTATGATGGACGGGATGGGGAATTTCTAGCCTATAGGAAGGATGCAATTGCATTGGAGAGTGTGCAGAAGAGGTTTGCAATAATAGTCCCAAGGATGAGAAACTTCAGTTATGAGGGTAGATTGGAGAAGTTGGGACTGTTTTCCCTGGAGAGAAGAAGGTTAAGAGGAAATTTAGTAAGAAGTCTCACAACACCAGCTTAACGTCCAACAGGTTCATTTGCTATCATGAGCTTTCAGAGGAGGAACGCAACAGACACCTGCAGATGCTGAAAGACACCCTTGTAAGAACAGGATATGGTGCTTGCCTCATCAACTGACAGTTCCGATGCGCCACAACAAAAACCACACTAGTCTCCTCAGGATGCAAACACGGGACACGACCTGTGCCAATATATTTTCATAATCTAGCAACTATTTATTTAAAGGAAATGAACAGTACCCTTTGTTGTCCAGTACTTCCCTGGAGCGAAAAGCTACAACATCTTTTTTGAAGATTTCAACATGTCATCAATGAAGATGATTATCTCACTAAGGCCATTCCCATACCTCCAGTGCTTGCCTTCAAACAACTGCGCAACCTCAAACAGACCATTGTTTGCAACAAACTACCCAGCCTTCAGGAAAACAGCGACCACAACACTACACAATCCTGCCACAGAAAGCTCTGCATGTTGTATTGGATCATCGAAACAAATGCCATCATCACACTTGAGAACACCATCCATCAGGTACATGGCACATACTCATGTGACTCAGCCAACATTGTTTGACTCATACGCTGCAGGAAAGAATGTCCTGAGGCATGATATATCGGCGAGATCATGCAGACGCTACAACAACGGACGAACAGATACCACTTGACAATTACCAGGCAGGACTGTTTCCTTCCTGTCGGGGAACACTTCAGCAGTCGAGGGCATTCAGCCTCTGATCTTTGGGTAAGCATTCTCCAAAGCAGGCTTCAAGACACACAACAATGCAGAATCGTCAAGCAGAAATTGATAGATAAGTTCTGCATGCAACTGGGATCTTGGGTTAATGTTACACAATGTGTAACCTCCACCATTTGGCCTGGGCGTGCAAAATCCTACTAACTGTCCTAGCTTGAGACAATTCATACCCCTTTAACCTGTGATTATCTCTCTCTCCGCTCGCATTGTCTTTACCTGTAAAGACTTGATTACCTGCAAAGACTCGCATTCCAACCATTATCTTGCAGTTGAGTCTTTGTCTATATATTCCCTGTTTGCGAACCCTACTCTCCATTCACCTCATGAAGGAGCAGCACTCCAAAAGCTCTTGATACCAAATAAACCTGTTAGACTTTAACCTGATGTTGTGAGACTTCTTACTGTGCTCACCCCAGCCCAATATCAGCATCTCCACATAAGAGTGAATTTGATAGAGATGTTCAGAATGATGTGGGGGCTGGATAGAGTAGATAGGGAAAAATTGACCCTCTCATAAAAGGATCAAGAATGAGAAGGTATGGATTTAAAGTGATTTGCAGAAGTGGCAAATGTAATGTGAGAAAAAACTGCTCTGGCTTCCAGTTAAAACCAAAGAAACAAGGAAAGCTGTTCCCGCTGTGAAGTGGGCCTCCTGTTGTTATGCAATGCTCCTACTACTATGTGTATTCTTCATGCCGTAACTCTCTCAAAACACACCAGAAACACAGTTGGAACTTAACCAACCCCACACACACAAACACTTTGTCCAGTGTGTATCTAACTGCAAGGCACAGAAACATGAAATTAAACCCAACTAAAACTATAACTTATTTTTCATGTTTACCAATACAAATATAAATCCCTTAAAACTACCTTTGGTTTCCTAACAGGCTTATCAATAATGAACACACAGATGGTTGAATACTCCAGTTCTGGACATAGCACCAGAGCATTGGAACTCACATGTTATGTCATGGGCAGATGCTGCTCTATGATGTTGACCTCTTACATACAATTATATATGCAAATATAAAAAGCAATCCCTCTCTGAAAATCATCATAATCAGGCATTTTGAAGTAAGGAATAAAACCAGCAGACCGTTACATGGAATTAGAATGACAAAGGGGTACTTTTGTTATCTAGTTGTGACCAGGATTTTGTTCCAGTTTGGTTTTTATTTTTGATTCGGATCCTAATGACTTGGATTTTGTCACTAGTGGTGGAGTATAACACTAACATTTCATTATACTTACATTGGACTTTTTATGGCTTTGGCACTGGAGCCGTGGTGATTAGAAATCCATTTTAGTGTCGTGTTCTCTGCAGTGGACCTGGGACCTATGTGAAAAAGGAAATCATATGTGTACTGTTATAATTCAAGTTAGAAACTCCGTATTGTTTTATGAAGCCTGCCTGGATCATCAGTTTTGCGCCTTGAATTTGGCTAAGATAATCATGATATGGTTCACCTCTGGTATGATTCAAATGACCCACTAGGGAGCTTTTCTCAAACAAAGTTTAATTAAGTATATAGTTAACATGTATGGAAAGAAAATTAGCAATAACTTTAACTCCTACCAATGCAGGGTCATAAAATAACCCAGAGAACAAACAAACAAACCCCTATTTAAGCAGCAATAAAAGGGTTATCTCCAGACAAGCTGACAATCATGAAATCAGATAAAGCTGTGAGCAGGATTTTTTAAAAAATCACTTAAAGGTACACTAATGTTACAATATTTCTTTGATCAGTCAGATAAATCATTCAAAATGAGGTATGCAGTCTGAACAATTCATTCCAATGCCATGTCACATGCAGAAAGCAAAATAAAAAGAAGTGGACATGGGATTAGAAAGAGAAATAAAATGTATTGAAAAATATTTATTTATTTTTAACATAATAATTGAAGTCAGAAGGAATGAGTATCTCCTTAATTATAAAATGTTATTTTCAGTGCCAGAGAGGTTGTTTGGCAATAATCAAGATTTTTCATGCTGTTGGAAATTTACCTAGAGTGGTAAACAAGCCCTAAAAATTTGTGGATGTCTATCACATAAATACCACAATTGAAAGTTGGATTATCATAATTTAGCAAAATAAGTAGTGGGGGGGGGGTAAGGTGTGAAGAAGGAGACATGACAGGGTTGGGGGAACAGAAGGGGGGAGAAGGAGGAGGAGGGAAGGGGTGGAGGATCAGAGGGGGTGGAGGAGGGGAGAAGGGTCAGGGAAGATGGGGAAGGGATTGGAGAGAAGGAGGAAGATGGAGGGGAAAGGGGGCAGAAGAGCAGAAGGAAAGGGGAGAGAAGAAAGTGTGGAGGAAGGGGAAGGAGGAAAGGAGGGGCATGGAGAGGGGAATGGTGAGGGGGAATAGGAGGGGAGGAAGAGGTAGCGGAGGAGAGAGGTCAGAGAGGAAGGCAGGGCTCTGAGTAGCAATTGAGCTAGATTAAGACTACTAAAGGCCATTTTGGAATTTCCATTCAGTCTCCGGGCTGAGCAGCCTGGAGGCTCTCCCAGCCTGCCTAGGTTCACCTCTACCCACTGGCCACTCAGTGGAGGCTTCCATTTAGAGGTTTCCTGTCCTTCACTGAACTGCCATCTGCTGATTTCACGATGAAGAACCACCCTTCTATCAGCCTTCTAGATTCACAATCTCACCCAACTTTATTAATTGGATGGCAAGTCTACCAAGATGAAATGGCCAATTCTGGGAAAAGTATAATTGAGTGGCTTTCTCCCACATAACTTGGGCTTCTGATCCCTATTCTATAATCAGACAGGGTTCAGAAGGCCATGAGAAAACCTTGTTCTGGGGTTTGCCATGCCATTAATCATTATTACTCCATTATGAATTGCACTGCCAAAGCTAAGAATAAAACTAAATTACTCTGTGCACTCATGTTGTGTCTACATATGTATTCTGTATAAATTGCACCAACTGGATATGTATATTCATAAGAAGGTGGAGCTTCATGCTTGCAGCTCTTGATACCATGTTAAATCTTGTATGTTTTTGCTTTATATTGTTCAGTATATGAGTTATCTTTAATAATTATTTTCAGACATTTTATGTAGTTTTTTTTAAACGAACTCTTAAGCATGGTATCCCACTAAATGGATGCATGTTTCAAACATATGATTTTATTAAAATATTATGGGCAGCAAAGGAGATCAAACAATTTGGGTGGCACAGTTGCACAGTGGTTAGCACTGCTGCCTCACAATACCATGGATCTGGGTTCAATTCCATTCTCAGGTCATTGTCTGTGTGGAGTTCACACATTCTCCACGTGTCTGCATGGATTTCCTCTGGGTGCTCCAGTTTCCTCTCACACTCCAAAGGTGTGTTGGTTAGGTTGATTGATACAGTGATCTTGTGTTAAGGAGGATTAGCAGGATAAATACATGGGGTTACAGGGATAGAGCCTGGATGGGATGCTGTTGGTGCAGGTTTGATGGGCCAAATGGCCTCCTTGTGACTGTCAGGACCATGAATTTATGATTTATTCTCCCAAAATACCATACTAATCTGTGTTAATAGGAATGATAGATTTCATTTTCTCTCTGACAAAAGTGTTGAAAGCAAAATTTGTTTCCACAGTTTGAAAACCCCAGGTACTGGGTGATCAGGAAGGTAAAGGAAATAAAGCTTGCAAGTGGATTATGGAAATGTAGATGTTATTTACGGCTCCACTGCCTCTCTCCCATTTAACCCTCATAAAAGTGGAGCTATAGACTTATATGGGGGAGCTTCCGGACTAGCCTGGATGTTGCTGCAGAAACATGCGGACTGTGTAGGTCTGGTCCCAGCAATCGATAGCTGAGGCAGATCTGAGCACTAGACGGCGCCTTAAACCGTCAAACAAAGCGCCACTCGCTCTCTGCCCAGTTTGAACAGCTTGAGGAATTCTGCAGCTAACTTTTTGGAACACATTATTGTCAACCTGATCTCGTCCTGTGATTGTGTGTTTAATTATCTTGGTACTCTGCCGTTTAATAAAAGGTCTACCTATAAATAGAAGTTCCCAGTTTCCTTATCTTTTAGCATTCTGTTTTGACAAACAACGTGCCCTTTAAAGATCAAGTCGATATTAAATTACTTACGAGGACTAATTGGACTCGGTGTCTCTTTAGAGGTTAACTAAGGAACTCCCACTAATTACCCCCTACCTCCACATTGAGGTACTTGTAAACCGTATTGGATTCCCAGTCTCTTGTTCAGGTGCAGTGATGTTAACATCAGTCAGTGGGTACTCTCCAGTCGCAGGAACATGTTATCTGCTTTACTGTACCTTTCTCCAGAACGATTTCAACAATCTCCCTCCCTTTCTGCTCCTGGAGATGACCTTTAACTCGATCTGAATGAAGGGCTGCATTTTTTTTTAAGGAAGTGAATTAAGTGAAGGCTCGGAGTAACTTTGGTTGGAGCAAATTGTATGGTTTCAAAATCAGGGAATGGTTTTGGAAGTTTGTTGAACTGTATTGATATATTTGCTTACACATCAATACACACACATATAAATCCCACTCTGGACACACAGTGCATCCAATGCAGTTTCTCTGCAAGAGGGAGAACTGCCTTTCTATACTTGCCTCGACCTCTTTAAAGTTTATCTATTAGTGTCACAAGTAATTAACACTGCAATGAAGTTACTGCGAAAATTCCCTAGCCGCCATACTCTAGCGCCTGTTCGGGTCCATTGAAGGAGAATTTAGCATGGTCAATCCATCTAACCAGCACACATTTCGGACTGTGGGAGGAAACCGGAGCACCCGGAGAAAACCCACGCAGGCACGGGGAGAACGTGCAGACTCGGTCAGTGACCCAAACCGGGAACCGAACCTGGGTCTCTGGCGTTGTGAGTCAGCAGTGCTAACCACAGTGCCAGCGTCCCTATGTATACATATCCCCATACATATTTATTCCCCAAAATCACCCCCTCCCCCAGTCAACAGTAGACTGATTAATATTCCATCAATGGAAACCCGCCTTATCCAGAGCTGATCTTTGTGGTGTGATCTTGTGAGAATTAAGATCTCGTTCAAACTTCTACCATCTGAAAACCATTTCAGACAAAGGTGTGCCAATGCAATATGCCAATCATGAACCTTTGCTGACGGGATTATAAAGACCAAGGGGAATGTTTAATTGACCATAAACCCGTGCCAGGGCGTTCTTGGTACACAATGCCTCGTTGGCTACCCCCCCCTCCCCCAACCCACTCCCAATCTCTTTTTGTTTTGGACGGAGTCTTCCCTAAGTTTTACTACGTCCCACTGATCCTATTGGTCCCTCTCTGCCATATTGGCACCACCTGGTTCAATGAATTGAACTCTTTCTTGTCCGAGCAGCCGTCTCGAACTGTTCACAGAGAAAATCGAACTTCCATCGACTTCTCTGATTTACATCCGTTAAAGTACAATATGGTTGTATTTTAAGAAAAAAGCGGCACACACTTGGAAGAGCAACATTAATGATTGACCCATTTTTAATAAAAAGTGAATTAAAATCCCATATACACACTGTGCTGCATTTGCAATTCTGCAAGATCTCATTCTGTTGCTGACAGCCCCAGTACTGATGTAATGTGTTGTACTACACGCACGCTTCGTGAGAATCGACTTTTGTTTTTTTTGTGTTTAATTGCAGGTGACATATTCCATTGGGTAACTATGGTGATCTATGTTCTGGCTGCTCTATTTTCCAAACCAACCCAATAGACAAGAGATCCCAGACTGGTCAGATATCAGTGAATGGAACTTAAATAAGATTGACGGGCAGTCCCGCTAGAAAGCTGATACGGTGCTTCTGAAACTGAACGCCACATATATATCAGATGATATCTGCACAGATAGCCCCTCGGTTTTAAATGAACAACATTCGGTACAATATTTAAATATGAGATTTGAAACGATGGGTTTTTATAACATCGCTAATGTGTGTGTGTTTTGAACAATCTTTATGATTGTAATCATCAGTGATACCTCTCTACAAAACAAGTGAATGCCCAGAGCCAAAGATCAGAATATAGTTGTAAAAAAAAATCACTTCGGATGGAGCACGGTTACTGCAGAACGCCGATCGATTTCTTAAATCACGATTACTCTTGTTCATGCGAAATCCAATTTCTTCTGGCAAAATGAGAATCCCCTCACTGGGTTTAAGTTGAGGGGATTGGTCCACACTGTGGCCAGGGCGAGTGCGGTAGCTTCAGTGTGAAGTGACCGGCTCAGAATCTCTGGAATCCCAGGCTGGTGATTCTTTTTGAAACACTCACTCGGAGAACGGGATGGGAGCTGAAGACATTCATTATAAGACGTGTCGTGTTGCGTAGGGTATTTATACAGTTGGATTCAGTTTCGCTGCCTGAATCACTGGTGTGTGTTTGTGGGGGGGCGGGAGGGGGGTGGGGGGAAGAGAATGGAAAGGCATTAACACGGTCCTGGGAGAGCGCCTTCCTTTCCGTCAATGGATACTTTCCAGCCGACTTAGGACCCTGGGCTCCTTTCAGCATCGCGGGGCGATCCCAGCGCCTCCCGCTCCAGGCAAAGAGACTGTGGGGGCGAAATTAGTGAGAAACCTGGAGCTTGCACGAACCAGCGAGCTGGGGACCTTCTTCTTCTAAAGACTGTGCATCGTAACCTCAGGCTCTAATCTCCGTCTCAAGGTATAGTGAAGACCCCCCCCCCCCACTCCCTCCCCATCCCCTGCTCCCCCCACCCACCCACCCCCCCTTCCCCACAAACACAATCCTTTATGCACTGGCGTCCTCCTGATTTGAAATACAACCATACCGCGTTTTGAGTTGCCTGTGTGGTAGCGGGTTGCAATTTACCCAAGCCATCGTTGGGGGAAAGCCGTGTGCTCAACATTGCGTTAAAGGAAAGGGCGGCTGGAAATGTTTTAACGGGGTGCTCGGGACACTTAACAGCGTTAAAAGTTCCGAAAATGCTGCACAAGTTGCCTGGCAGCCGGCAATGATTGTTACCACGCCGAATGAACCGAGCTCGGGAGAGTTGTGAACAAGCGCCTTTAATGTAACGCTCCCCCCGCACCCACCCCCTCCCAGTGAAGAGGTTGCTTTTGCTCAGGCTGCCGGCCAGCCACTGTGGGGAGAAAATGCAGAGGGCTGGTTGATTTTGTTTTTAAAAAATAGAGCAGGTTACATAATTATCTGGAGATCTGCAGTGCACGGGGAGCACCGGGGTTAACCTTTCCAGGCAGGTTGAGCGAGGCTGCCTTGTTTAGTCTCTGGTTTTAATGAATTTAATACCGGAGCTGCCCAGATACAGATACAGGAGCCTGCCTCGGCAACGGGAGATCTCTCTCCCTCCTACCTCTGCCCGACGTTTGAAAGGCGCTGCCCGGTGATAGCGAAGCTGGACAGCACTGCTCTGTCCATGGTGCTGAAATGACGGGCGGCAGGCTTCACCTCTCTCTGCCGAGCCGTGCAGAGGAGATGCCACCGGTAAGAACTTTGAATCGCCTTTCGGATGTACATCCAGCGGCGTTGAAAGGCTCTGGGTTTCCTCACAGCCCTGCAACGCTAGTCGGACGTGTAGAAAGACCATTTTGAAAACTGTTTTGATTCCACTGGATTCGAAATCTGCTTCAGACTCCCCAACACAACAAAAGGTATGTGAGGAGCAGAGCCACTTAGTTTTCAGTCAGTGGGTTCAAATGATTCACTGTTACGGCCGGATGGCTGCAGCCAATTTTCAGCCGATGCCAATCTTGTGTGTCTGATCATCGTGTTCCCAACGTATGGTCCAGATTCACTGGCTCCTGTCCCCCTTTGCAATAGTGTGTAATGAGATACAGCCACATCAAGCAGTTAAACGATTCGTTCAGGCAAATGGGATAAAATATGCTTTGCGGTGGAATTTGAAAAGATCCGCATGCCTTGCTAATATGTATTTATGTTAAGAACCTGAATGGACTGCGTGGCCTTTCCCCTACTCATTCCTCAAGTGAATGACAGTCAGGGCTCTTTATTTTCAAAGCAGCTGGCAGTACTTTTTCGTACTTTACAGTAGACATTTACTGGACCTTTTCTGCATTAAATGGTTTAAATGTTCAAGATGCCAGGAAAGCACCCACCCCCCCGCCCCCCATGTGTGTGTGTGTTTTTAAATGTAAACATTAAACACGTCCCAACAATGTAGATTTACTGAGTCTATGGGGACAGGATGGGAATACAACGCCAAGTCACTTTTCACAAAGAAGAATAACGTAGGCAATGCTATCAATGCTTGGGGGACGCAAAACGAGCAGATTTATTGTGCTCCTGCTGGATCCTTCTCTTCCCCTACACCCCTCCACACTGCCCTCCCCCTCACACACAAGCCCTCCCCTCGCCAACCCCCAACACACATATACACAGCGCCCCAGAGTCTGAACATAACGGATACAACACCGGTTAGTCCACATTCTTAACCGGGAAGTCATCTAATTGCTCTTTCCGACAGGCCCACGGTCATAGTAGTGACCGTATTTCAACACAGATAGCTTTTATTGGGTTTGATTTAATAGTGGTGTGAATTTATTAGGTACAGCGAACAGCAATTTGCCAGTCTGGGTCGGGATAATATACTTAAGACGGTTCCTTCAGATGGATTTACTGTGCAAGCCGATGTTGCCTCTCAGCCCAGAGATACTTAACCCTTTCTGTTTTCTGCCGGTGTTTGCATTACGCCCAGGCTAAAACTGGAGTATCCAAGCGACGGATATAGTAGTTGTTAGCAAACTATTCCGATTTAATATTATTAGATTATTTTAGAAGAACAATCACCGCGGCGCCTATTTGTTAGAGCCATCAGCACAGTAGTTTTTGCTTGTGAAGTTGCCATTACTTAGCCGCAAACACCTTTTTTCATTAATAATGTGCCTAATAGTAGACGTAACCCTTCAGAACAAAATGGTGGTTGACATTGTTGGGCATCATAAGGCCTTTGTAGGTAATGTGAGATACCACAGTTGTATTCAAATCTGGCTTCATGCAATTTGCTTTTGTGTGTCTTCAGCATTGTGTAGTGGTGATGTCTGAGCCAGTACTCCAACCCAGGCTGGGGACTATCCTAGGGACATTGGTTCAAATCCCACCTTGGTACCTTGGGGAATTTGAATTCAAATTTTAAATTAGAAAACTAGTCTCAATAATGGTGCCATGCACTGAACCAACTGATTCACTTAAGTCCCTCTGGTGAAGGAAATCTGCCACCCTTACCTTGTCTGGCCTTGATGTGATTGACTCTGGACTGCTCCCTGAATTCGCCAATTTGTTCAATAGCAATGAGGGATGGGGATGCCACTGATGTCCACATTAAAAACAAAGCTGGAAAACAATAGCATGAATCTTGTGGAGAGCAGTATTCACTGTTGGATTGCTACTGCACACTTTTCTGTGTCATGATGGAGCTCCAAGTTTCTGGCTGGCTGTTCTTCAGAAATGCAGAATGGACCTTCAATGAAACTGCATCTTCATAGTGTTGGATTGTTAGGAAAAGAGAAAACATGCCCCCTTTTCATGGCACGAGTAGGGCGAGTGAGTGGGTGAATGAATAGGCATCCAAGTGGGTAGACCATAAAAGACCATAATATATAGTAGCAGAATTATGTTATTTGACCTATTGAGTTTGCTCCACCATTCAATCATGACTGATATGATTCTCATCCCCATTCTTCTGCCTTCTCCTCATAACTCTTGATTCCATTATTGATCACAAAGCTATGTATATCTGCCTTAAAGACACTCAATGACTTGGCTTCCACAGTCCTTTGTGGCAATGAGTTCCACAGATTCACCACCCTCTGGCTGAAGAAATTCCTCCTCATTTCAGTTTTAAAGGAGAGTATCTTCACACTGAGGTTGTGCCCTTGAGTTCTAGTGGAACCATCTTCTCTATGTTCACTCTATCTAGGTAGATGGGTAAGGTTAATTGGCAAGTTGGTAGGGTGGCAACAGGTAGGTTGGTAGGTGGATACGGTGGCAGATGGATGAGGCTACTAGTAGCTTGGTAAGTGGATAGGTAAGTAAGTGCATAGTTGGTTTGGGTCAGGAGGTGTTGTATGGCCAAGGCTTGATCAAGTATGGGGATTTGTTTGGATGAGGGTGGCCAGTAGGGAGTTGAGATGTTGAGGGGTAAATCAGAGGGTGATCAAGTTGAAGCAGGGGGAGATAGGCTGTGAGGGATTGCCAGGTGAGGATGCAGGAGTCAGGTGATGAGGGCTAGTCAGGTTGGGTGAGAGGAATTGGGTGTTGGGGGCTAATAAAGTCGGGTTGGGATGGTTAGGTGTTTGGACTAGTCATGTTGCTAGTTAGGTGTTGGGGACTGGGAAGATTGGATTGCAAGGTCAGGAAAGAAGACAGGAGGGCAAGAGGGCCCCCAATTTGGGGTGAGGGGGGAGTTGGAATTTCAGGGAAGGACAGTCAGTTGTACCCAGGAGTTGGATTTTACTTCAAACATTTCTTGAGTAACTGTCCAGGTACGTAAGTTCGAACTGTCCAAATCTCTGACTCTAACTCAGAGTTGGAGGCATTTTCAGATGGTCCTGCAGCTCAGAAGAATTGCTCAAACTTCCCAGGCAATTCTCATAAAGTTAGTGCATTGTGAATTCTGAGAGAATCACAAAGTATATCTTACATCTAGTTGCTGATGATCTGGAGACATGAAGATTCAGGCCAGTAACTGGTCACTTCATAGAATCATATGATCATAGAATCCCTACAGTGTCATTTGGCCCATCGAGCCTGCACCGACAACAGTCCCACCCATGCCCTGTCCCCATAACCTCAGGTATTTGCCCTCGTAATCTCCCTGACTCCAAGAGGCAATTTAAGCCAAAAAACTTCACCAAACATCTTTGGAGTACGGGAGGAAATTGGAGCACCTGGTGGAAACCCACGTATATATGGGGAGAATGTGCAAACTCCACGTAGACAGTAGCCTGAAGGCAGAATTGAACCTAGGTCCCCAGCACTGTAAAGCAGCAGTGTTAACCACTGTGCTACCATGCCACCCACTTTTAAGATGTGACTGAATAAAGTCCAGAGCAGAAAACTAGACTTTGGAGCCAAATCATGAAGCCAATGTTTAAAGATATTTTTGGATCCAGATGGATTGTAGTAGAAAAAGAATATAAAAGTGTCTGTGTTAGGATGGTGCTTTCACTTTGGGTTTCACTGACAGTCAGCCACAAGTTGCACCTAAATTTGTGCCAGTTTTATGAAGCTCCTTCCCCTGTGTTCCACTCAACTCATTTACATGTCACCTAACTCAAAATTAAGCTTGACGCAGCAGCATTGGGCAGTATTTTGAAACATTGAGTCTTGAAAATTTTGCATTTAAAATATTCTGCAATAAATTGAAGAGTGGCAACTTGGTGGTATGATTAGCACTGCTGAAAATGGGCGATAAAATTAAGCATTTGAAAACCTGTGATTAATCCTATTTCAAATACTGAAGATGATTTATAGAAAATATACTGAACCATTTGTTAATTAAATAGGGATGCAATAGTCAGATCCTTTATAAATTAAAAAAAAAGTAAACCATTTAAAACATATTTATCAAAGTCATTGCCAACATCTGACTTTTGGTAGGAATAGCAACAAAATATACTATTATTTAAATGGTAAAAAATTGCAGGATGCTGTTGTGCAGAGGGACCTGGGTGTCCTTGCATATGAATCACAAAAAGTTGCTTTGCAGATGCAGCAGGTAATTAAGAAGGCAAATGAAATTTTGTTCTTCATTGCAAAAGGCATGGAGTTCAAAAACAGGGAGTTCCGTAAAAGGTGCTGGTGAGATCACACCTGGAGTACTGTGTACAATTTTACTCTCCTTACTTGAGAAAGGATATATTGGCACTGGGGAGAGGTGCAGAGGGAGATTCACTATGTTGATTCCAGGGTTGCGAGGGTTGGCTTATGAGGAGATATTGAGTAGACTGGGACTGTACTCATTGGAATTTGGAAGAGTGAGGGGGTATCTTATAGAAACATATAAAATTATGAAAGGAATAGATAAGATAGAAGCAGGAAGGTTGTTTCCACTGGCAGGTGAAACTAGAACTAGGGGGCATAGCCTCAAAATAAGGAGGAGCAGGTTTAGGACTGAATTGAGTTCACCCAAAGTGTTGTGAATCTGTGGAATTCCCTGCCCAGTGAAGCAGTTGAGGCTACCTCGTTGAATGTTTTTAAGGCAAAGATAGATAGATTTTTGAACAGTAAAGGAATTAAGGGTTACGGTGAGCGAGCGAGGAAGTGGAGCTGAATCCTTGAAAAGATCAACCATGATCTTATTGAAAGGCTTGAGGGGCCAGATGGCCTAATCCTATTCCAAGTTCTTATGTTCATCCAACTCTTCAAAAAAAACTCCTGCTTCATCTTGAAGACATGTACATCGAATAAATTAGCAGACACCTACAGTGCTGATTAATTTGCCCTGGGGTGTGGACAGTTTTGTGGGTAGAGCCAACCTTGATCGAGACAAGCCTCAAATAAGGCATTCATGAGGACATTAGTTAATTACTTGAATAGAAACAATGTGTACAGGGAAAAGAAAGGGCACTTAATCATAATGCTTGCTTGGAGAGCCAGTACGGACACAATGGACCAAATGTCCTTCTTCTGAACTATAACACTTCTGTGATTCTAGCATGTTTAAAAAAAATGACATTAATAAATGTGCACTTGACATAGTTCTCATTACACATCTGTGATCTTTTTGATTGGTATTGCCTTGGTTTTGATAGAATTGTGCCAAAAGAAGTACAACTGAATGAAAACTGCAGAACATCGTTTATGCCTAAAAAGAAAAGTTGCAGAAATGAAAGTTAGAAACAGGTCAAACTGAATGTAAGAGTAGGGGGAATTGAGAAAAGAAGGGCTTTACAGGGGAACAAGGGCGATCAAAATGTTTTATTTCAATATTTTTAAAATGCTTTGCTAGTTACATGGTAGTCATAAATGCAATTTTCAAATGACATTATTACTGTAATGTTTAGAAACTTTTTCCACTTATTGTGCTAACATTAAAATCTATGACAAATGACTGGTTGAGGGAAATCAAGATTTCTTGCAGCCATTAGCAGTCTTAGGGTTAAACTATAATGTATTTATAATTTTCCTGTATAATTGAATAATGTCAATAGTCAATGCTTTTCCTCTTTACGAAGGATAATGATATCTCAATGAAGCTAATGCAATTCAAAATATCATTAGGCTATGGATCAAATTCATGTAAATGGAATTGATGTACAGACCATCCATGATTCACCTGAAAGTGGAAGGCAGGCTTGACGGGCTGAATGGCTTTACTCTGTTCTTTAGGCCCTTGCAGCACTTTGTGACACTGAGGGGATCTTGGATAATTTTGTGAGCAGTATTAGATCAGCATTCAGAATGAATTTGTTTTGACTTTAACGATTTATGCCAGTCCAAGCCTTTCCCTGCAGGAAATATCAATAATGCTAACTTCTCAGAAGTATTTGTTTTTACAAATGTTTTCTACAGGAAATAGCATGTTTTATTGTTTAATGACAAAGCTTGTAGAACATGAAAAAGCACTGCACATTCAATTTGTGCTTCTTAGAGAATATAGCTATTGATTTCTGAACACCTGTTGGTACAAGAGCATTACATTGTACAATGTCCATAAGTATCAGTAATTATTATTTTTGAGATGATTTATTTACCATTTTTAAAACCTTTATTTCACTACCACAAAAGCAGCAATAAAGACTTGAGTTCTTCCATGATTGCCATATTTAGTACAAACCCATATTCCATTGGTAGAAGGGAGGTAACTTTCTTGCTCACTATTGACTAATCAACAGCTATGGCTTTTGTTTCCTCTGTTTCTACTAATTGAAGGACATTATAGACCTAAGTGCAATGTGGGAAATTTTGATTTACACTAATTCCTACTTTTTGTTGCCAAAAACTAGGACAGCATGCCTCACAGCGTCAGTGATCCAGGTTTGATTCCTGGCTTAGGTCACTGTGTGGAGTTTACACATTCTTCCCTTGTCTGCATGGGCTTCCTCCTGGTTCTCCAATTTTCTCCCACAGTGCAAAAATGTGTGGGTTAGGTGGATTGGCTATGCTAAATTGCCTCTGAGTGTCAGGGGGACTGGCTTGGGAGAATGCATGGGTTTATGGGGATGGGGCCTGGATGGGATCGATGCAGACTCGATGGGCCGAATGGCCTCCTTCTGCACAGTAGATTCTATGTTTCTCCTATGAAAATATTATTGTTAAATAGGGGTAACATAGCCTCTGGTATTCTTCTGTGCAGTATCTGGGGAATATTGAAAGGAAAAAGTGGAATGGATCTGTTATAGCAGATCTCCAATCTCTTTACATTGTTCAGAGATTTCTGCAATGCAGAAGAAGACCATTCGACCCATCAAGACTGCACTGATACTCCAAAGTAGCATCATACTAAGGCCCTCCTCGCCACCCTATCCCTGTAACCCTGTGCATTTACCATGGCCAATCCACCTCACCTACATATCTTTGGACTGTGGGTGGAAACCAGAGCAACCGGACAAAACCTACACAGAATCAGGGAAAATGTGCAAACTCCACACAGTCAGTCACCCAAGGCTGGAATCGAATCTGGGCCCCTGTCATTGTGAGGCAGCAGTGCTAACCACCGTGCCACTGTGTCACCCCATGACCTGTAAGGCCATAGAAAACATGGACATGAAAATAGAAGATGCTATTTCCAACTTTCCTGCTTTATGTGATATGTTTGTGAGATAAAAGCATGTTTTTGCATATGCCTCCACAATCCTGGCATAGACCCATCCAAGAGTTGGGCCTGTGCTGGGATGTAAGTGAGCCATGCAAATATACAGCTCACCAAATTTGAATACTCTGAAGGTCTAGATAGTGTACTTGAATGCATCATGGCAGTTCAGTGGCCAAAGGTGGGTGTGGCCGAGCAGAAACTATAGTGGAGTTATACTTACTAGAAGAGGAGTTCTCAAGTGTTTTGCTTTTGTAGACATCCTCTCCTGTCATGGAAATTCCAAGGACTCCTTGTAACACAGCATAAGTTCTTTTCTGTATGAAATAGAGTTATACAATTAATCATATATATTCATTATTATTTTTGTTTTACTTAGAACTTTATTACTAACGTCCAGTCTTTTCTCTGTTTGGGTTGAGACTGTTCCTCTCATAGAGAGTATCATAGAATCATAGAACCCTATAGTGCAGAAAGAGGCCCTTCGGCCCATCGAGTCTGCACTGAACACAATCCCACCCAGGCCCTACCCCCATATCCCTATACATTATACCCACTAATCCCTCCAACCTACGTATCCCTGGATACTAAGGGGCAATTTTAGCATGGCCAATCAACCTAACCCACACATCTTTGGACTGTGGGAGGAAACTGGACTACCCTCTCTCTCTCCCTCTCTCTCACTTCTCCATATGTTAACTGGCCAGACACATCTTATGTAATTATGTTGAATCCTAGGCTTCCTAACCCACAGACTGCAATCAGTAAGAATAGGCAACAACATTTCCTCCACAATCGTCCTCAACACCAGTGCTCCATAAAAGGCTGTGTCATCAGCCCCTTACTATACTCCTTATACGCCTATGTTTGTGTGGCCAATCCCTCCCCAACTCGATTTTCAAGTTTACTGATGACACCAACGTAGTGGGTTAGATTTCAAACAATGATGAGACAGAGTATAGGTAAGAGATAGAGAATCTGGTGAACTGGTGCAACAACTATAATCTGTCTCTCAATGTCAGTGAAACAAAGGAGATAGTCATCAACTTCAGGAAATACAATGGCGGACATGCCCCTGTCTACATCAATGGGGGCGAAGTGGAAATGGTCGAGTTTCAAGTTTCTAGGTGTCCTGGTCCCTCTATGCTGATGCTATAGTTAAGAAAGCCCACTAATACTTCTACTTTCTCAGGAGGCAAAGGAAATTTGGCATGTCCGCTATAACTCTCATCAGCTTTTACAGGTGCACCATAGAAAGCATTCTTTTTGGTTGTTTCACAGCTTGGTGTGGCCCCTGCTCTGTTCAAGACTGCAAAAAACTATTAAGGGTCATGAACGAAGTCCAGTCCATTACACAAAACATCCTCCCATCCATTGACACTCTCTACACTTCCCACTGCCTGGGAAAAGCAGCCAGCTTAATTAAGGACCCCAGACACCCTGGACACACTCTTTTTCACTTTCTGTCAGGAAAAAGATACAAAAGTCTGAGGACACATACCAACCGATTCAAGAACAGCTTCCTCCCTGCTGACTCTTGAATGGACTTACCATGTATTAAGTTGATCTTTCTCTACACTCTAGCTATAATTGTAACTACATTATGCTTACACGTATAGTGCACCAGAAACAATACTTTTCACTGTATACTAATACATGTGACAATAATAAATCAAATCAAATCCTTCCAATCTGCAAATTTTTCCTATCTTATGCAAGTTTTTTTTGTAAAACCGAATATAGTGTGCATAGTAGATTGAATTATAATTCCCAATGTTACAATATACATTAACTTAATTGTAACTTTGCTACTCATGTAACTTCACTCATGGAATTAGAAAATCAGACTATCAAGTACACAACATTTGCATTAATGATTTGGTTTTACACAATTCAATTGCTCAGGAATTTTACAAGTCCCATCTTGACCAATATTTTTCCAAATGTCAGATTCATACACTCACTCCGATGACAAACAAACACGCTTCCAAATTTTAGGCTTTCATCCAATGGCTGTAACCATTTGCACAAACCTAGCCCTTGTCAGCTGCTGCTTGACAAATGACATAGAAATAAAAACTTTCAGTGACAAAGTGCGGCTGTTTTGTAGATAGTACATCACCAAAGGAATGGTTTAGTATTAGGAAATGAGCTTTTACTATTTAATAAATACATATAAAGTTAAATGACCAGTCTATATTACTACAAAACTCCAGGTGCAGCATGGGGGCTTATATCCCACCAGTGCTAACAATGTCCTGATGTACCTAATTTTCCCCAAGATTGCTCCAACTTCTGGAATTGTTCTTGTAAAACAACATCATAAACATTCTCCTGTTAAATTTGATTTGATTTATTACTGTCACATGTATCAGGATACAGTGAAAACTATTATTTCTTGCACACTACATAGGCAAAATTACCGTTCATAGAGTATATAGGGCTGAAGGAAAGGATAGGGTGCAAAATATAGTGTTGCAGATATAGATAGGGTGAAGAGAAAGATCAGCTTAATATATGATAGGACCATTCAAAGTCTGATGGCGACAGGGAAGAAGCTGTTCATGAGTTTGTTGGTACACTTTCTGACTGTTGTACTTTTTTCCCAAAGGAAGAAGGTGGAAGAGATTATATCCAGGGTTTGTGGGCGCTTGATTATGCTGGCTGTTTTTTTGAGGCAATGGGCATCCTCCCTTTGCATGCATTCTTTGGCTCTGCACCTCTGTAATCAATTCAGCCTCCCTTTGTGAGCCATTTCCCCCACTTGCTCAAAATTGGAGACTGGTGTCCAACGCATCATACAGGGCTAGTTCCTCTTGCTGTGCATTCCCAGCATTAACAGCTGGGATTGCCATTTCTGTGAACAGTAGATGTCTACTGCCAATGCTGCATTACCTATCTGGTTCAGTAGGAGCAGGAACGAGGTGCTGATTTGTACTGATTTAATAATTTTGATTGGCATGCATGGTCAGGCATCCTGATCCTCTAAACCAATGAGGAACACAACAACGTCATTAAATATACTCTTAAAGAAATCTCCCTTAAATTTTATAATGACACCATTCAAATTCACCTTTCAAATTCAAAATGCATTTGTGCAGTACTGAGAATCTTGCCTTGATTGCAGTACTCCAAAACTCTACAAATAATAGATAGCTTGTTGCAAGTAACACTAGTTTTAATCATTTTCAGGAAACTCCCAGTTACATAAATAAAAAAGTGCTATTGCTTCTAAAAGGATGTAATATCTGAACTGCAACTTTCAAGAATAGTCAGCAGCCCACATTTTGCTGCAGGAATAATGTTAAAGTTATCAGCACTCACCATTATTAAAAGAGCGAATTGGTTGGCAACTTTTGTTGACACATGCATGGTTAAACATGGAAATCAGGATGTTGCTCGCCGAGTTTGTCTTGTGCTCATTCAGAAGCTGCTCTACCCCGATATCATGCGGAGAGAATTGACATTGAAATACATAGAGCAGCATGAAGCTGGAATACAGATTCACTAGACATCCACTAAAACATACCAAAAAAGGTTAAGGCTTTTTATCATTCAAGTGTAAGTGAATTTTAATGGTGTGGCAAGTTTTAATTACTGCTGGAACACTGAAAGTGTATCTTTGCAAATATGGAGTTTAATTTCTTCAGATTATAATCATAGTTGAAAATTTATAGAATTATAGAACAGTTACAGCACAGAAGGAGGTCATTTGATCCAACTTGTGTCGGCCTTCTGAAGAGGCAATTCAATTCCTGCTAATCTCCTGCCCTCTTCCTGTAGCCCTCCAGAATTTTCTTTGACAGCTAATGATCCATTTCCCTTTTAAAAGCCTCAATAGACGCTGCTTCCACTATGCTCTCAGGTACAGCATTCCAGATCCTAACCACTCACTACACGAGAGGCCTTTTCTGCGTGTCACCATTGTTTCTTTTTGCCAATTAACTTAAATCTGTGCCCTCAGGTTCTTGATTCTTCCACCAATGGGAACAATTTCTCCCTATCTAATTTATCCAGAGTCCAAATAGAACACTTCTATTAAATCTGCTCTCAACTTTCTCCAAAGAGAACAGTCCTAATTTCTCCAATCTTTCTATATAACTGAAATTCCTTATCCCCGGAACCATTCTTGTGAACCTTTCCTGTGTCCTTGCTAAAGCTTTCACACCCTCCCTAAAGTCTGGTGCCCAGAACTGGACACAATACTCCAGTTGAGTTTGAACCAGTGTTTTATACAGGTTTAACATAACCTTCTTGCCATACCCGTATTGATGGAGCTCAGGATACTGTACGTTTTATTAATCACTCTTTCAACCTGTTCTGCCACTTTCAATGATTTATGCACATATAGAGCCAAGTCACTCTGCTCCTCCACCCCCTTTATAATTGTTTTTTTTATACTGTCTTATTTTAGACTGTCTTTCTGCATTCTTCCTATCAAGTGAATCACATTACACTTCTCTGCATTAAATATTACCAGCCACTTGTCCGCTCATTCTAGCAACCTGTCATATGTCCTTATAAAATTCTATGCTATTCTCTTCATGGCTTACAATACTTCCAAGTTTTGTATCATCCACAAATGTTGAATTTGTGCCCTATATACCAATGTATAATCATTAATATATTTCAGAAAGAGCAAGCTCTGAGCACTGATTACTGGGGATCTCCACTGCAAACCGTTTTCCTGCCTGAACAATATTCATTCACTCTCTGTTTAGTGTCACTTATCCAATTTTATATCTTTGTCACAGCTATCGCTTTCATTCCATGAGTTATTCTTTTGCTCAAATGCTGTTGTGTGGCACTGTATCAAAAGCCTTTTGGAGATCAATGTACCCCACATCAACAGCATTGCTCTCATCATCCCTCATCCATAATCCTTCTCTGCTATCACTCCAGCCAGTTAATTAACCCTGATTTTCCTGCCTTAAGATATCAGGGCACCGTTTTGAAGAATAACCAAAGTGCTTTCCCAGTTTGTTGACCAACAGTTATATCTCAGTCAAGCTCACCAAACACAGAGTATTGCGTCATTATTTGTGGACTGTATCTAAGCTCAAATTGGGCACTGTGTTTCTGACATTATCACAATGACGACACATCATTGGTTATAATGTACTTTGAAATACCTAGAGTTGTGAAATGCTTTATTTGTCTCTTTCTTTTAGTCTGTTGACCCTCAGGATCAATAAATTAACCATTATTGGTTAAGTGGGTGGTGCAGATTATAAAACTTCCACTGAATTTTTAATGTTATGCAGGAAGATAACTCTTCATTCATAGTACATCTGTAATTAAGCAGAGAAGTTGGGTGAACTGCTCTGGTGTAGATTTGTGGAGTTTGTTTAAAATGGCTCATCCTAAACCCAGCCTTACTTCCCTGGTTTAAAATTGGTCCCAAACCTTTTGTTGTTATTCTACCTTAGTGTGTATAAGAACATAAGAACATAAGAAATAGGAGCAGGAGTAGGCCATCTAGCCCTTCGAGCCTGCCCCGCCATTCAATAAGATCATGGCTGATCTGTCGTGGCTCAGTTCCACATTCCCGCCCTCTCCCCATAACCCTTAATCCCCTCTCTTATCAAAAACCCATCAACCCGCGTCTTAAAAATGTTTAGCGAGGCAGCCTCCACCACTTTAACGGGCAGAGAATTCCAGAGATTCACCACACTCAGGGAATGTTCTTTCATTTAAATTATTCTTGTGCAATCTGTTTTGTGATTGATTTCATTGAATATTATAAAGCAAAAACCTGTTCCAATGTTAAGATTGGTGAGAATAGGCACCCTCAATTGTCGTTTAAAATTGCTCATCATAGACACCAGTTATCAGATATTTTTACTGGATTCCATGGGTAGAATTCTTCCATTTGGGCCTAAGTCCCTCAGTGGAGGCAGGAATACAGAGGGTGGAATTTTCCCGTTCCGTCCGCCAGAGGAATCGTAGTGGGCAGGACAGGACCATGCAAAGGTCTGTTGACCTCGGGCAGGATTTTCCGGTCTAGGGGCGAGCACAGCCAGAAAGTCCCCTCCTGCTGTGGAGACTGCTGGGAAATCGTACCCTATTTTCCAGCCCTGATCTCATTAATCATGTGCCATCTGTGGTGGAGTGGGCTTATCTGGGTGCCATATGGAAAAGGTACCCCACATCACTGACCCACTGTTGAAGAAAGGAGATGGTCCTCCAAGATGGAATTCCAAGGATGCTGGCGGCCTCTGTCCTGAACTCCAGAGGCAGCTCCAGCCACTATTCAGTTAAGTCCCAACTTCTACATGCTCCTGACGTGGTTCTGGACCACATTTCTTTGGCGTTGCGCAGAATTGGGAGTGGGACGGGTGATTCTACAAAAAACAAAAAAACAAAGAACAAAGAACAATACAGCACGGGAAACAGGCCCTTCGGCCCAACGAGCCCGCGCCGCCGTCCCACTGTCTCAGTGTCCTATTCGTGATTTTAATCTACGCCTAATGTGCGAGGATCAGGGAGGCCCAATTTAGGGACAATTTAGTACCCAATCAATCAGCCTAAAAGCACATCTTTGGGGATGTGGGAGGAAACCGGAGCACCCGGGGGAAACCCACGCAACCATGGGGAGAACGTGCAAACTCCCACAGACACAGGCCCAAATCCATGTGTCCGCACAGCAACAGAGATAGTCTCTGAGCTGTCATGTTGCCCTCGAGATGGTCCAGTTTAAGCACACTAACAACATGAAGCAATAGGCAACTCCCGAAGCAACGTCCAAGAGCAGCCCACTACAACCTGCCGCATGCATGCCCCTTGCTGGACTTAAATGCCTGTGGAGACAAAAAAATTCATTATTAAACAGGCAAAGACTGTAACATCCTGAGGCAAAACGTATTCCCAAGCCTACAATGTTTAGTAAGGCCTACTATATCCCCCTATATGTAGCCCGCTCATGTGGCTGTCTAAGTGACTCTTAAACAACCCTAGCGTGCCTGCTTCTAGTAAGGCCTTCATCTGCATCCCATTAGCGAGATGCAAATCAGTTTCTCGCCACCCATCAGCAGGTTCCCTGATCTGCCATGGACAACATCAGTGGAAGAAGGGAAATTCATGTTGGTGTGAAACCGATTTTTGGTGTCCCACTGATTTTGATGAGACAGGGCCCTTTGGGAATTCCACCATCCATGCTTTTCTCAAGACATAAGGAATGGATACCCATACCCCGACATTCTCATTTATGAGGTTCCAGAGTGACAAGAGGTTATATCATTAGGCCCATGGGTAAACCGTCAGAGACTCTACCCTATGGGGAGTCTTGCTTGAGTGGAGCAAAGGAAAATCAGAGAGTTATGCCCAGTGCTGGAATGCCCTAGATACAAAGCTCCTGATAGTCTGAGTCTGGTCATTAATTTTAATGAAAAATGTAAGCACCATAAATCAGCAATGTTGCCATCTACCACAACATTATATGATTTATGTTCTCTTTGTTTCAGGTCTCTGAAAATTTTACTCTCTTTTCTGTTGCTGCTTCCAATGTGTATTTTTAAAGCTTAAACTGGGACTTAAAGTAAAAGCTGGGTGGCATGGACAAGTTGGGCCAAAGGGCCTGTTTCCATGCTGTCAATCTCAATGGCTCTATGATAGCAACACTTGCTGAAACGACATAACTGCACAGGAATCTTTCTATTATAACAGTTACAGTTATATTGGCTTTCAGAATAACTTTCCCTTCCATAATTCAAATACTTTCAATGGAGAAACTGAATCCCAATAGCAGAGTCAATAAATTTATAGATTTTTTTCAATTTAGTTACTGCATTCTTTCCTAAATAGCTCCTCATTCTTCTGGGTCAAAGCATTATATATACTCCTTTGGTCTTCATTTCCTGGTAAAATCTCCAGGCTTTTAAAGAGAATCTTAACACCACTGCATCACTAGTTATCTTACCTTTTCCAATCTTGCTGCTGTGCTATTCTGCACTATGGTTCATCGAATCCTTACAGTACAGAAGGAGGCCACCCAGCCCATTGAGTCTGCACCGACCACCATCCCACCCAGGCCCCATCCCCACATGCATTTATCCTAGCTAGTCCCCCTCACACTAAGGAGCAATTTAATATGGCCAATCCACCTAACGCACACATCTTTGGATTGTGGGAGGAAACTACGCGGACACAGGGAGAATGTGCAAACACCACACAAACAGTCAGGAATCGAACCTGGGTCCCTGACATTGAGCTACCGTGCTGCCCATGGTCTTTGACTCTTCTAGGTTTCTCAGTTCACAACACATACAACAATTATTTCAATTCAATTTTGTGCTCAGGATTTTATAGATGTTGCTGCAGAGTTTAAGTTTGAGTCCTTCAATTTGGTCTATTCTTTCCAATAACTCAGTCCTTCATAGTAAAATTTATTTAGTGATTTTGGCAGGAAAAGAACATGATGGCACCCAGATGGTCTGAATATGTAAGTAAAGCCTAGAAGATCATGAAAAGGAGTAGGAAACAGCTGAGAAACATTTACAATGATTATGAGCAATGAAGTAAATTGATTTTACTTTCGGTTAACTTAAATTGAGGAATTTCATTGGACTTTTATTGGTCACAAACAAATTATATTTTTGTATGTAAATGGTGACCATCCTTGCACCAGTGTAATATTTCTATTTTTGCACATACTGTAATTATAGCCCCTCTTGTCAAGATTGCCAATCTGTGTCAGACTTGAAGCTGAATGCTCACATTGAATGAGGATTTGATTGGGCCACCCAAGTTCATTTTGCTTAAAATCAGATCTCTGTCTAAAATATTAATCATCAACTTTTCCAACAACACTAAGCTTGAAGCTATTATTACGTAGTTAGGACATTGAAAGGCTTTAAATTCAAAACTTGTAACTTCAATTTTATAGTAATCTTTATTCTTTTTTCTCCTTAAAATAAAAACAAAGCAGATATTCTGATCCCACTGCCAAATCAGTATTCGCGTTTTGAACCATGAATCTAATTTGTAAATGATCAACCTATACTGCGTACATGCATAATATCAAAGTACATATTGTTCTCTGGCAATAAGATGAAATCAACGTTAGTTATTATTCCTTACCACGTCCGATCTAACAGCTTATCTGATACCTGCTCGAGTACACTGTGGACATAGACAAATGGTTGTGCCATGTCTAATTTATGTGCCAGAGTAGAGACTAGGTAGCCTCCATAGGGCAAATTGGAAAATCATTAACCGAGGCACCTAAAGCAGATTGCAGGCAAGGTTTAATAGTTGGCTGAAGAACAAGCTGATCAAATTCAGGTACAGGATGGCAATCTGCTTTCGCAGCCATGTTAAATTCAACAGCGGAGAGGACAATAAATATAGTGTGGAGGAGGTGGTACATTGTGAGGAAAATAGTGAATTGATTTTCACATCTACATCTAAAGAAAACAGCATTACGCATTCCAAAAGTGTCTATGGTCACTGATTCATAGTTCCATACTTTGGCAATTGTCCACGAACATCTAAGGCCTGAAGTTAATTCAACATTTTTGCTTTTCCCTTCCCCTAACTGCACAAATATTTCTATTAGCTATTGCTTGGTTTCGTTGTCAGTAGGTGTATTGAGTAGTATGTTCTCTAAGCTAAGTCAAAATTCAAATTGTTAGAGATTGTGATTAAAGCTTAGAGTTTCACTGCTTTGATGGTGTGTTGATTAGATTTTCCCTTTCATTTCCAGCTGCAAATTTTACAAGTATATGTTTATTTTCAATATTGTTATATTTTATAAAGAAATCTAAAATCTGATGTTTGTGAAAAAATAAACTGCTTCCATCACATAAAATAGAACACCATTCATATTTCATTATATTTATATATATCATAGAAACCCTACAGTACAGAAAGAGGCCATTCGGCCCATCAAGTCCATACCAACCACAATCCCTTCCAAGCCCTACCCCCAAATCTCGACATATTTTACCCACTAATCCCTCTAACCTACACATCTCAGGACACTAAAGGGCAATTTTAGCATGGCCAATCAACCTAACCCGCACATCTTTGGACTGTGGGAAGAAACCGGAGCAGCCGGAGGAAACCCACGCAGACACAAGGAGAATGTGCAAACTCCACACAGATAGTGACCCAAGCCAGGAATCGAACCCGGGTCCCTAGAGCTGTGAAGCAGCAGTGCTAATCACTGTGCTACTGTGCCATATATAAATAAAATGTGGGGGACATGATAAGTAAGATTATGAGTGATACAAAGATTAGCAAGGTGGTTAATTGTGAGGAAGAAGGTCTTGGGTTGCAGGAAGATATAGATAGATTGGTTGGATGGGTCGAACAGTGGCAGTTGGAATTTAACCTTGAAAAGTGTGAGGTTGTTGAAGTGGAGATATTCCTGCTTCTTGACTGTGGTAGAAAGACTCAACAAAATTTGTTCCAACAAAATAACTTGTCTTTATTTACAAAACACTGCATGCAGTATTGGCAAAAACTTGAGTTCAGAGAGCTGTCGTTACAACTTGCTAATTCTTCCTCAAGTCCACGCTAACATAAAGAATCAGTTCAGTATTTATTCATAATCATTATCAGTTTGTGTGACCAGAGCTTATTCAGAAGTTCGATCAGTAATAGCGTCATAAGCAATGTCATAAATCATGGTACAGCCTGCAGATCTCCTAGAACTCTTTGTCTCATCGGTCATACCTTTATCTTGTCCTTTGATAGAACAGAGGAAGGTTGATGACTCCTTCATCCCTGACCTTACCTTGTCATACTCATACAGCTCTAGGTCATGTGGAGCCAGCCTTATCAGGTCTTACAGAGGTTCAGCACAGCTTAACCTTCTCTGGTCTTATTCATGTCTTAAGTTATGCAAAGTCAGTTTTCCTTATTTTGTACCAAATACTTGACCAATTTTCCCATCATGCCATTATTTCATTCGTACAACTTCACAACTGATGCACTTTGGAAGGTGTAACAAGATGAAGGTGAGCTCAATAAATAGCAGGATACTAGGAAGCTCAGAGGAACAGAAGCATCTTGGAGTGCTTGTCTAAAGATCCCTGAAGTGGCAGGACAGATTAATAGGGTAGTTAAAACTTGCCTTCATCAGTCATGACATAGATTATAAAGGCATGGAGATTATGTTGGAGTTGTAGAAAACATTGGTTATGCCAGAGCTGGATTACTATGTGCAGTTCTGGTCGCCTCACTATGGAAGAATGTGAATATACTGAAGAGGGTGAGAGGAGATCTGCCAGAATGTAGCCTGGGCTGGAGCACTTGAGGTGAAGAGAGGCTGAATAGGCTTGAGTTGTTTTCTTTGGAGCAGAAAAGGCTGAGGGGTGACTTGATTGAGGTGTATAAGATAATGAGGGCTGTGGACAAGGTAGGTAGGAAGCAGCTATTCCTTAGCTGAAGGGCCAGTCATGAGGAGGAATAATTTTAAGGTGAGGGGCGAAGATATAGAGGGGATTGAGGAAAAGGTTTCTCCCCCACAAGGTGGTGGGAGTCTGGAATGCACTGTTTGGGAGTGTAGTAGAGGCAGGAAACCTCACAACTTTTAAAAAGTATATGGATGAACACTTGAAATGTCATAACATTCAAAACTATGGACCAAGTGCTGGAAAGTGGGAATTGTGTAGATATGGTACAGTTTTGCCAGTGCAGACTCAATGGGCTGAAGGGCCTCATCTGTACTGTATGACTCTATGGGCTCTATTTTACCATTTTGATTCTAAGTGCTGGGCAGATTTGAAACTGACAGTGTTTCAGATTTGACTTGTAGACCTGTTCTCAGGCATCCCCGTATGCAATATTAGCAATTCCATGGGTGGGGCTTTACACACCCAAAATTCTGCAGCTCAGATTGGCACCTCCAACTGTGCCTGCACTGAAGGAAAAATGACAGAATGTGGTCCTCTCACCACCTCCCTCTTGTGTTGGTTAATGCTTCCTTCATGGCCCCCACAGACATTGCCCCACCCCCTAACATCACTGTCCCCCTTATCCCCCCACTACCCGTCACCAGGACCAATCATGGGCCCCTCCCTCACTTCCCCCTCACTGATCTCAGGCAGATTGGCAGCGGAATCACCCCAACACCAATCTCAATCAGAGAGACATCAGAAGCTTGGCATCTACCTCCGCACTAACTAATGCGCCCGAATCGGACTTCTGTGGAGCATGTCTGTTATGCGCCAATTCTGGATGGGCAAACACAATGATAAAGGGGGAAGTGCCAGTAAGATTGGGCATTTAGATGCATGCAAATACATTTAACTAGCCATTTTTCCCATTTCCGGTGTAGTGCCAATCGCGGTCATTTTCAGGCCTTGGTAAAGAGGGAACCAGCGCGAAGGTGGGCACAGATCGCGATACTCATCTCATGCCCAACTTTACCAAGTTTTCGCACCCGAAAACGGGTGCAACGTAAAATCAGGGCCAAAGACTATGATTCACACTTTTTGCTTACGTAACTTCACTGGGAAACATAAGTGAAAAGTTCTGTTTGAAATATTTAATTTGTTCAAGGTAAGTTGGAGGTATGGTTTTATCGCAAGTGGAAAAATGAACTATTAGATAGCATTTTTCTGAGGAGATAAAATGAAATCAAAGTTGATTGTCTTTTTCCACTCTTCTGAACAGGCAGCAAGGACATGCACTGAGTTTGGCAGGAGCCTTCTGTACATATGCAGGGTGCATCCTGGCCATCTGTACTTTAACTCTAGCCTAAGCGGGGTTGATTCTTCTGCTTTTTCATCCACAATAATCTGTGATAGATAGAGAGAGGATCATCCCCCAGAAGGGGTGAGGAAGTACTTCTCTTTTTTTTGTGTTGGGTCAGGAGGGGTAGGTGCTCTGCCCCCCTGAAGACAAGATTACACCTCCACCGAATTAGCCTGTCTCGCCAAGTCTTCTCTCCCCTTGAATGTTTCACCCTTCAACACTCTCAACGCATCTACCTTCTGTCAGTGGACTGTGCAAAATTCCACCTCTTCCCACCAGTGAGAAATGAACCAGCAGCACGGTAATGAGATCTGGATTTTAAAATAGCCTGGGCCAGATTTCTGTGGCAGTAGGTGCACTTCTAACTCACCTCCACCCACTCAAAATCTGCCTGTAGTTAAAGTTAGAGCCATTGTGTGTAAAGAAGAGCTTGGGTATTGAGTCCAATGATTTAATAGTTTTCTTCTTCTCAAATCTTAATTTGTCTTTAAGTACAGTGAAGGAATTGGTTAGTTAATTCAATATTATGCCCCAGACCTGATCTCTTGAGTAATAGGTTATTCTCAGTAAGTTATTTTGTTATTTAAAAGTAATAAATGAAAGCTCCAGGGGCAGAAGCAGGACTACGAATTAACAAATAGTTGGCCAGAATTTTACAGCCGTTCATGTCAGTGGGATTTTCCCATCCACTGCAGTGAACAAGATTTGGCTGGGCGCCAAATTCTCTGACCTTACTGCAATGCTAGCGTGATGTGAACAACCAGTAAAATTTACGCTCGTTGTCTCTCTTACCTAAAATCAGTTGGAGGTTTCTGGCACTCATCAGAAGATACATTTTTCTCCTTAAATGATGTTAAGAGATTTCACCCGTGGATTCAGATTTTCAACTTGTCCAATGAACATCGGTCATAACCTGCAGAGTGACTTTGAACTTTCTGTTTTTCGTTCCACCCGCACCCGCCCCCCCCCCCCCCCCCCCCTTCACTGTCAAACAAAGGAATACACACACCTTGCCAAAGTCAAAATGGAGAGGTGGGAGTCACATGAACCTGCAGCTGTTTGCCCCCCACCCCCAATTACCCTCAACCCTATCCTCCACACATATAGTTTGGAGAAGCTGTTAGAGAACCAGTTAGATTGTCTTGCTGTCCTGCCATTCAGTCTGCCATCTTCCATTTAGCAAGTCACAGTTCAGCATAAGGATTTAGTCCAAGTGATTGCTGGCATCCATTTACATTGTTTCCATTGAGACCTTGGAACTTCTATACCACTTCCTACAAGATCTATGCAACTCTATGTACCTATCCCATTGTGAAAGTCATCTCTACTAGAAAAGTGTACTACTAACCTCTGTGAAAGAATTAACCAGAATGCAGCTGGAATTTGAGAGGGAAAGAGTGGCTCAGTAGAGGGAATAGGAAAGGGAAAGAATTCTGGGTCTGAATACTGAAATGAGGCTAGCGGCTCAAAGAGATATGGACACAAGTCAACTCAAGGCTGTGAGGGAAAATCTCTCTCTTTACCAAGTAGCGTCCCCTATCTCTCCAATCCTGAAGCAATGTCTGCTGCCCATGAGTTGCTAGAGTCAATCCTAAATTTCACAAAAGTGACATGAGGTCATTTTTTTTGCCACAGTTGAAAAAGTAGCAGGGCATCTAAAATGGTCAAGGGAGATCTGGACATTTTTAATTCAAAGGCAGTTCTCAGGGAGAGCCCAAAAGATCTACTCCATGGGAGGAATTCTGTATTTTCACCCCTCATAAGGTCCACCTAGTATGTGACCTTGTTTTGGGAGCTGTTAAGTAGGAATTGCCCCTGATCTACTCCTTCTTCTTCTTAGCCTTTTCACTCCTTGACAGAGCAAAAAATATGGACAAATCCTCTCCATCTAATCTGTTTTGATCTAAACTCTCTAGTTGTTGCCATGTATAGCCCTTGGCTCACATCTCCTTTTCTATATCCTGCTTCCTTGTGTTTCATGGTCTGCTTGCTTTCTTTTTCCTTGCGGGTTGCATTTGAGAGCTTACTGTGTAATTTTGTTCTGTGGCTTCCTCAAAGTATGGTTTATTAAACTCCACTTGCTCCTTTTGATTTGGAGGACCTTTGGGTCTTGTTTTATTTCCTCCTGTAGCTTAATATTATTGATGTTATTTAGCCAGTGTATGCTAAGAATCCTTCTGAGGCATCCGTTGATAAAAGATTGGATTTTCATCCACATTGTTTTGGAAGCATAAATGAGAACAGACTTTACATTGGAGTTGAAAATCTTCAGTTTTGTGGCCTTGGTGATCTCTCTTGATTTCCAGATGTTGAAGTGAATGATGAATGCAGTTCTAGCCTTCCCATCTTTGTCTGTCCCACCAGTAGTACTTACAGCACTATCCAGATAAGTAAAAGATATTACTTCATCCAGCTCAGCTTTCTTATCTAACTGGAGTTATTATTCCTGGTGTTTGTTTGCATTATCTTTGCTTTTTCTATATTGATGTTAAGGTTAACTTTGGCTGATATTTGCGTCAAGTGACAGGTTTTATCTTGCATCTGTATGTGGTTGTGTGGTAATAAAGCCAAGTCATCCGCAAACTCTAAATCTTCCAGCTGTTCTGTGAGAGACCATTGTATACCATTTCATTCTGTCTGATGTTGTTTGTCTCAAATTCCAATCAATCCCAAGTAGAAATAAGGATGGTGACGTCAAAAGCCTTGTCACGCATCAGTTTGTACGTTGAATTTATCAGAGATGGCTCCTCTATACAAGGCTCAACAGCTCATTCCATCGTCAGTATTCTTCACGAGGGAAATTATTTTTCTGGAATACCATAGCTCACCACAACTTCCAAAATATTTTGGTCAATGCTGTCAAGTGTCTTCTTATAGTCTACAAAATTAATGTAGCTAAATGAGTTCCATTACAGTGATTGATTATAACATATCTCCTCATGGCTAATTTATTATTAAAAAAAGCACAAACTTTAGAATGTCTGAAGCCATGTCTAGCTATGACTTTCAAACATAAAGGAACTTTCTGGCATTATTAAAGAAGCTGACATTGTTAACCCTGAAGATATGCAAACCACCCGGTGAACCAAAATGGAGAGCTGGAAGTGATATGCAACCACCCCTCCTCAACCCCCAAACACGCCCCCCCACCCCCACACCCCCACCCCCCTGCCCCTCAACACATATATACTTATCTGGAAGAAATACTTATACTTTCCACTCAGTCTCCATCTTCCACCTAGCAAACAACAGCCCAGATCAACAGTTTGGTCCAGGTGAATGCCTGACACGCAACTACACTGTTTTTACTATGACTTTTGAACATCTATATCAGCGCCAACAAGGCTAATTTGCCTCTTTGTCCCTATTCCATTGTGGAAGTCATCTCTGCTCGAAAAATGCATTATCCAGCATCGGTCTTCAACCTGCCGACCTCTGTGAAAGAATACACCATTGGACTTTGATTCTGAATTCTGGACTGATGTGAAACAATAATTAATTATTCAGTGTCTTTGCCCTATAGTTATTTATCTCTGCACCCATCCACGTTTTATTGTACAAGTGAAAATGAAAGCTATTTCATTTAATCCACTTCTCATGTTTGAGTCTGTGTGATTCACTACCCCTCGGAGATTACCACATCTTGAGTTTGCTGTAGGATTATTAATAGAAATCAATTAATGCATGGGGTTCAGGGGATAGGGCCTGGGTGGGATTGTGATCGGTGTAGGCTTGATGGGTTGAATGGCCTCCTTCTGCACTGTAGGATTCTATGAAATTGGATTACACCAAAATTGAGGTGTTGAGAAATTTATAAAGCAGGCAATCAAAATCAAAACACCTCCCTGTTTATGGTTGAGTGGTGAGAAGAAAAAAATCAGGTCTTTTTAAATTAAACCTCTTCCTTTTCGTAACAGATTTGGAGCCCACTGTTATGTCAATCAAGCACCAGCCTTTTATCTGTGAAACTAAACAATGGGCTCACACTCGCCCCAAAGCCAGAAAATCCTGCCCCAGGTCGACAGATCTTTGCATGGTCCATGTCCCATTCATGTGACAGGTGGAAAGGGAAAATTCCAGCCAATGAGTTGTTAATGTGTGTCCCTTCATCAGTTTCATCCATTTCCTGGCCTACTTTTAATCAGCTCTCTAAACTTATATTTATGCTATTTGATATCTTGCATTTCTTTAATAACCTCTCACTATCACTAGGGTAAAGGGGCTCATCTTCTGCCCCCTCACTTCTCAACTCAATCCTTAGTCACCAAGGACCAGACTGGTGTCTTTTCACTGAACTGCTTCAACGTTTTGAATGCCACCCTTATGTTCCTCTTGCCCATGTAGAATGCCAATGTATCAGAAAATGAATAGAGAATTTGTCAGAGAACTTTTTGACTCGTTTATTGAATTTTCTCATGCATATAGTCCCCAAGTTTGCTTTTTTGGGTTGAATTGCTCATCTTATAAAATTATTGAGGGATTTGTAGTTGCAATTAAACTAGATGAGCCATTTTCCTAAAATGGGTATTGTGTTAGTTCCTTTCCAATATATGGGCCCTCCCAGGCATTCAGTGACTTCTTCATGATTATTTTCAATGCTTCATATGTTTCTTTCATAGACTAAAATGATTTTTGGAATGATACCACTCACCTCTGAAGTTTCATTTTTCATGAACTCTTTAAAGTCTGGCCAGAAACTCTGTCTTGTTCTTGTCAAAATCTGTGGATCTGCATGGATTATTTCCACTGATGGAAGACATAGAACCCCTATAGTACTGAAGGAGGCCATTTGACTCATTGAGTCTGTACCAACCACAATCCGGTCCAGGTCCTACTCTTGTAATCCCACACATTTACCTGCTTGTCGTCCTGAAAGTACGGTCAATTTGGCATGGCCAATCAACCTAATCTGCACGTCTTTAAATTGTGGGAGGAAACCAGAGCACCCAGAAGAAACCCACGGAGACACAGGAGAAAATGCAAACTTCAAACAGACAGTGATCCAAGGCTGGAGTTGTACGGGGAACCCTGGTGTTGGGAGGCAGCAATGCTGACCATTGTGCCACGTGCCACCCTTTGTTGCCGTAGTCTTGTCTAGTGAATACTTGCAGGGAATAATCATTGACTATTTTAATGATTAGCTAATCATTCTCCATTTCATTGCTATTGACAACCTTTAAGGTCCTCAACTTTTTTTTGACTGTCTTCCAGCTGTAGTAGCCAGGGAGAATGTTCTTGTTATTGTATTTAATTTGGAGCACCACTGTGTTCCAATCCGCTCTTTGTCCCTCAGACTGCTCTTTTGATGTGCTTTTGAACTATATTTATTTATTTGTTGTCACAAGTAGGCTTACGTTAACACTGCAATTAAGTCAATGTGAAATTATGTTGTATTGTTAATGAACAATTTATCCAAAGATGTGCAAGTAGGCCATGCTAAATTGCCCCTTAGTGGCCCAAGATGCATAGGTTAGGGAAATTAGTCAGGTAAGTATCTGGGGCTATGAGGATAGGGCTGGGTAAAGATGCTTGATGTGGATATGCCGGCGTTGGACTGGGGTAAACACAGTAAAAAGTCTGACAGCACCAGGTTTTAGTCCAACCGATTTTGTCAGATTTTTTACTAAAGATGCTCTATCAGACAGTCAGTGCAGACTCAATGGGCTGATTGGCCTCCTTCTGTACTGTGAGATCCTATGATTCTTTCCATTGCCTCCTATTCCTAACATTAGCTATAGCTACTAAAAATGGTTAAACTATCAAACCTGAGAGAAATAATAAGAAGGAATAGAATGAATGTGAGGTAAGTGGGAGAGAGTTAGTAGTTGCAGGGAATGGGAAGAAGCAGAAGCAAAGAGATAACCCTGTCTTCGATGAGAGGGCAGGGAAAATGGCACAATGCTATGAGCTTGAGCAGCAAGAAACAGAATAGCCTCTGAATAGCTTCAGCTTGTTATCTCCCAAATGGGAAGTTGCTGATTTTAATCATGACATTAAAAGATGTATTGGTTGGAGGCTAACTTGTCTCCAAAGAAAGGGAAATATCATAGTCATCATCATCAACGACAAGAGATCATAGATTAGAAGAAGCAGGCAACTGTATTGGTTGATGAAACAGAGGTTTTATAAATTACAAATGATTATCCTTCGTACATTACAATGACATCAGTGTTTACGCAGTTTAATTATCTGCACTGAGAGAAAGAGTTTATTTTTTAAATTGGAGGAATGTGAACACTAGAGTTTCTGCCTATTATCGATGAACATAATGCATAGGAGCAGCACATTATATGGCCCTTGGGCCTGCTTTATTTTTGAATAAGGTAATGACAAACCTTCTGCCTGAGCTGCCCTTCCCTGTCTCATCACTACATTCCTTCATTCCCTTAGTGTCCAAAAATGTGTTGACCTCTGTCATAAAGATATTCAATGACAGAGCATATTGAGCCCTTTGGGATTGAGAATTTTGAAGATTCATTAGGAAGAAATTTAACCTAATATCAGTCTTAAGTAGCTGACTCCTTACCATAGGACTATAGTCTCAAGTTCTAGTCTCTGTGGTCAGGGAAAATAGCCTCTCACTATTTTTTCTGTCACGTCTTGAAAAATTCACTGCATTTCAATAAGATCATCTCACGTTCTTCTAAACATTTAGACATATCTTATCAATCATATCTCCAGGATAACTGTCTCACTTGTGAATTAATCTAGTGAATCCTTGTTACCCCCTTGCCACCCATCGCCTCCAAAGTGAAGATATCCTTCCTCCAATAAGGACCCCAAAGCTGTACACAGAATTCAAGGTATGGTCCCACCAAAGCCCTATGTAATCACAGCAAGACCTCCTTACACTGGTGCAGGTTTGTAGCCTTATGTGACCTAACCTGAATTTAGGAATGTTCCTTGTGGAATTGTAGAAGCTTTCTGAATACGAGAGCTGGCATAATTTATATATTGGGGTTTTTAAAAAATGGAATAAATGTCAAAATAAACACTGTCACGCTATCCAATGCTATTTATTTGAACAGCTTTTAAATATTGTGTTGCAATCATCCTTCTCAGAAATATAAATGGAAGTTTGACTCACTTACTGACAAGAATGAAATCTGTTTATTGTAACAGTATATGATACGCCTTTGCACTAGACTGCTGGTAAACAATTGAATGTATTATTTGCGGTCATATTGAAACTAACCCTGTTTGTTCAGGAGATATAGACCATTTTGCAAGACCTAATTCTCACTTATTCAATGGCCTTGCACTCCTAAGCTGATAGGCAAATGATTATTGGTTCCTTCAACATCACCGCTGTTCGTTTCAAATATCAGTTCTCCTGATATTACAGAAACAAGTTTACCAATAATCAAGTACGTTATAGGAGGTGGCATGGAGACGTATACAAGGCATAGTACAAGTTGCAAGTGAATGATGATCTTGTGCATTGTAAAGTTTTGTCTTTGTGTCTTTTCACTACAAGTTTCTAACTTGGATTCCTGGTCTGCTTTAGTATAAATCTTTTCTGCTATAGTATAAACTGTTGTGATTGTTTGAAATTTGACATCTTGGGGGCGATCTTACGAAAAATGCTAAGGCCAAGACAAGCATGAAAACAGGAGAGTTTCTGGTCCCTTTTTTGAGGTGACAATACATCTGCTATCTTATGCACTTAGACTAAAAAATGCTCAAAAACTGTTTCTTGCCTTTAGGGGGTGGGGCTTAAACTGCCTGAACGCTGGCTGAGAGCAACAGAGGGTGCCATTGTGCATGTGCAAGTCTGTCGCAGAGAGCACTGTCATTCAACCTCTACTGGTCTCAGCCAGCCTCCATACTTCAACACAGCAACATCCCACCTACCACAGGGGCACATGGCCTATCGCGACAACCCCCCTACCTGCCTGAAGCAATAGACCCCGCAGACTCTCCCATTACTGGGGACAACTTGTGATTCTCGCCAGAGAGAGCTTCTCCCGGCAAGGCCACAGAGGCAAGTGAGCCCGGATGGTAACATCCCAGTTTCACTAATTGCGTGCAAAATATATTGAAGTTTAATTTAAAAAATTTATTCAGCCCCACACCTGAAATAGGTGCAAGGCTGATCATGCCAGATATCCGGTGCTGGTAAGATCGCGAGGGGCAAGAAATTGGGCATGAACTTTATTTCTTGGCTCTAGTGCGATCTTACTGGCTCACCCTGCCCATTCGTTGAAGGGGTGAGATGGTAAGATTGACCCCCCCCCCCCCCCCCCGAAATGTGTTTGTTCTGATGGGCGCAAGGTGAAAAACTTCAACCAACTTTTTTCACCAATATTCAAAATATGGATTATTACTAAGATGATCATGTTTTAATACAATTAATCTCAATTTGTTATGTTTTTGTTTTGCACATTATATATTTTATCTATTCAAAGCAATCTAAATTACTTTTTGAAATTATTTCTCAACCATATGCAGGACCTATTAGCACTTGTAATGACTCTAATTAGTTCCACATCCAGCAAAGACTTTCAAGAGATCAGGAATTGCTGTCTGTAGCGTACACTACACTTCCAGATTGAAGCAACAGAGTTATTGCAGAAGCTGGATGTAGAACAAAAAGTGGAGTGGCAACCAATAAATAGGTACAGTGGAAATTAAGCAAGACCCACATGGATAGTTAATGTGTAAATTGGTTATGGGGAAAAGTGAAAAGGAAGAAGGTTAAAGGAAGACAGAAACATATGGCAAAGGAATGGTTAAATGACATAATAACAAAACAGATCGTAAAATTGAATTGGGATTGAGGGATGTTTTCTGTTGACGCCACCAGTCTCTAGGTGGATCAGTTAGATATGATTCCCCTATGGTTCTACCACAATATGAGAAAAAAATGAAATTCTGAGGGTGGAGAAGTTCATTAGATCCTTTCTCAGGCTCTGGAGGTGAGTCATTGTTACTCACGAAATAACATGGAAACATTTTTAATACTTGTCTATCCATTGTGAATCCCTCTCAGATGGATATTATTTGCGCATTATGAATTTCAAATTATGCAACAACCTTAAGCCCCCTTCAGCAACAATAACCATACATACCTTCCTTACAGTCTTGGGCTAATATTGAGTATGCCTATCAAAATGGCAGGTGCTATGCTGTACATTTTGTGTTTTTCTATTTTATTGTTATGATTCTTAATCCATAATCAAATGGCAAAATTAAACCCATTTTCATGCAGCCCATTATTAGTTTAATGCTTGTCTACAAACACAATATTGCAGACATCTCTAGATTCTCACACACAAAACCTTTCGCTGTGTAGTCTTATTCAGAAGGATTAGGTACCAATTAGCTGAGTCAGATAGATGGTTCACATGTGGTTCAGGTTAATACAACAGCACGGGTTTGATTTCCATTTCCAGCTGAGATAGACTTAGGACTTGCATCTTCACCATGCCCCAGTGTGCAGAAGGCAAAGCCAAACCACCAGTCGTAAAAACTGCCAAGCAAACAGCTCAGGATGAAGCAACAATGGACAATGAGTCAAGTGCTTACTTCTGGGCTCATGAATGAATGAATGGATGAATTCAGGGTTAGAAGTATACTTATGATTAACCTACTGAACACAGAACAAAGGGAATGTGCCTAGCTTTAAAAGATAAAACTCACTTGAAATAAATTGACACTGGTTAGTGACCTGCAGTTACCTGAAAGGTAAGCTTGCTGAAGAGTCGAATTTTAATTTAATGACATGTTCTAGTGCAAAGAATTATTCTCAGATGGGACATGACTTTGAATGGAGGACACTGATTCAGTTGCCTGCTATTTTAGGCTGCATTATTTTGCATTTCACTGAATCAAACAACTTAGAGTGCGAGTTCATTGCTTGAATGTTATATGAGGCCTTCAAGTTGTGCCTTCAGGGTATGATTCTTCTAAGTAATTTGACAGTAAACCTAATTTTGGTCAGCTTGGTCACATGAGATTGTTTTTAATTTTCTGATTACCCTGTAACTACTTTTTCAATGTTGTCAGACTAAATGTGGTAGAACAAATAGCTTCAACTTGCTAATCCAGTGCAGCTTTAGCTGAGTCAGCATTAGTTACATAAACATGGTGGAATTACATATTAGCAATAAATATTATTGAGCTCCGTCCAATATCTCAGAAGGTTGTTTTGAATTTAGCTGATGTCAGTAGTTACTAATGAAAGGAAGTAAAATTATAACTTGACAGAATTACCGAATGCCATTACGGCTCCTGGAATTAATGAACATTCTTGGTAAAAGAATGGACCTCATGCTATTCTATTAATATTAATACACATATTGAGAACATTTCACTTTTAAAGAGGACCACTGCAAATTTCCACATTGTAGTGGTGCAGAACATTTATCTTACATCAGAAAATCATTGTGTCAGCACAATATATAATGTAAAGTACATTAGAGCAGATTTTGATTGAATGCATGTTAATTGTTAGAAAATACCCAGATATAGCCTTTTCCTTTGTATAGGTTAGCAAGATATTTTATCTTTACACAAGGTCTGAGAAAATAACCCTGGGTATTTTTTAATGTATCAACATTGTGACAAAACTAAAATATTAATTTTCCTCTCATCCTGCTCCTCTGTCCACTATTTCCTTTATAAAAAGCTATAGCACATTAGTCAGCAGTGAAATAAGATAAAGTGTAATCAGTGAGGTTATTGTGTTTGAGACATAAAGGCTGTTCTTCTCCTGTCTCCACACCCTCTGCACTTGTTTTCATTTTGACCTAATAGCTAAGCAACCTGTAAAACTAAATGAACCACAGCAGCAACAGGGTGCCCATGGCCTCACTGGATTTATGCAACATGGTCCAAGGCCAAATTCAGAATAGCCACCAGGTCTCCCTCAGCTGGTGAACCTAAACTGCCAGTGATTGTGTGTCTGTTATTAGGTATTATAAAATTGAGGCTGCAGTATATTTGTATACTGTTGTTATAATTGTAATTTCAATCACTTAGTAGTGCGAACCTTGAATGTTACAGAAAAGGGAGATATGTTGCCAAAGCTTTTCATCTTGGACTCACCATGACAAATGCAAGAATGTCAACTTTCAAACAATTTATACTACAGGAGAAAAGGGGTGCTGATTGGTTGGCAAGTTGTTTCTGATTGGACAGTGCATTACCATGGAGGAAACCAAGGGAGACTCAAGACTTCCTGTGCTTCTGGGCAATTCAAAAATAAAATTACAAAGCCAATAACTCATCCTTGCACCTGCATAGAAATCACAACCATGAAGTGTAAATGAGCCATGTTACAAACTTAACTGATTATTTTAAAAGAGTTTGTAATGTATCTAGTAGTGGACTCAGAATTGTTCAATTAAAACTTCAACAACATATCTCTCTTTTCCAGCAAAATTGTACTTTCTCGGTTTAGAATGATCTATTTAACTAGGAGCATGTGTCTTTGCGGAGGCGTATGTGTAAATATTTTCTTATGGAACCTGCAATGTGATTGCTGCTCAATGATATGATGTGAAATGTGCATTGGGTTTAAGATAAGTTCAAAATAGGTTTATTGCTGGAACTGGATGTTAAGTACATGGAGGTCAAATTCTTTGCATAAATGACAGAAAGTGACACATAGGCCTGGATTTTCACTCCTGTCTGGGTAACACAGATTGGGAAATTTCCTGGTTTGGCTATATGCACCTCAGGAGAAACTGCCATGAATGGTGGAATCTCTGTCCATGGGGTGGGGCAAATGTAGGATGGGGGGGAGGTCAGGTTACCATCCCTGGATGCAGAACTGAGGGACCACAGAGGCTCCTGAGTGCCAAGGTGGGCTGTTTAAAAGACGTGATCGATTCTCTTGGACATTGTCCCAAATGCTTATATCCTATATTAGGTGATCAAATTCTCGTCCCACACACCCAGTCAGTCGCACCCACTCCTCATGCACTCAGGAGCCTCTGTGGTCCCTCAGTTCTGCATCCAGGGATGGTAACCTGACCTCCCCCCCTATCCTACATTTGCCCCACCCCATGGACAGAGATTCCACCATTCATGGCAGTTTCTCCTGAGGTGCATATAGCCAAACCAGGAAATTTCCCAATCTGTGTTACCCAGACAGGAGTGAAAATCCAGGCCTATGTGTCACTTTCTGTCATTTATGCAAAGAATTTGACCTCCATGTACTTAACATCCAGTTCCAGCAATAAACCTATTTTGAACTTATCTTAAACCCAATGCACATTTCACATCATATCATTGAGCAGCAATCACATTGCAGGTTCCATAAGAAAATATTTACACATACGCCTCCGCAAAGACACATGCTCCTAGTTAAATAGATCATTCTAAACCGAGAAAGTACAATTTTGCTGGAAAAGAGAGATATGTTGTTGAAGTTTTAATTGAACAATTCTGAGTCCACTACTAGATACATTACAAACTCTTTTAAAATAATCAGTTAAGTTTGTAACATGGCTCATGCTCCCATCTGCACCCCTGTAGGTCTTATAACTCCTCTGCCACATCATATTATCCCACACATTCTTCATGCTCTCATGACCCCATGTGAACTTCTTCCCACACCCAACTCATGGCCTCTTATAGCTCCATGCCAATTTAATCCCTACTCATGACAAACCATGTCAACCCCGCACCATTTTTTGTTCTTCCTCCTTCCATGCCAATTCACCCATATCAGCCATGGAATTAGTCATGAACCATGTCAAGATGAAACAATAGTAAGTTCTAAATAACAACCTTCATAACGTTAAAGCAAACAGTTCCATTCATGAAAGCCCATTCAAAACCTTTAGGTCATCCCAGAGTACCTAATCCCTTATAAAAATGAATGTACTTGTAATCGTAACAATGCATCAAAGACAAGTATTCCTTTAATAACATCTTCATCAACTGTGAATTAATGATCACTTGCTGAGAAAGTTATAGAATTTGGAAAGTAGCCAAGCATTAATAAGGACTTAATGACAGCCGTTGAACAACTAATGTAATTGTTTGACCTGATTTTTATGGTTATTCACTAACACAGACAGGCTGTATTTTTAGGTTTTAAAGAGCAGCGTATTTAAATAACTCTATACATTGACCTTTCTACCTATCTTCTCTGCCCTTCAACAATATCTATGTCTAGTCTAAAAGTCTGTAACTCCCACATTGTTTGATAAGATCTTTGCTACAGTGAAATTAAGGCTTATTTGAACTCAACACTGAGTTCAAATGGCCGAGGTAAGTTCAGCTTTCCCTCATGTCCGAGTCAAACCCCTTTCCCTTTCTCTTATGGTTAAAATTGGATCTGGTAGAAATTGGGTGGTACTTCTGAATCTTGTCCCATCTGCCATTTTGGAAGGACCACAAAAATCCCAGCCTAAGTCTTAAATGACTTAGAAAAGTAAATATTTCCACAGAAAATCAATGAAACAAATCCACAAATGTATCAAAATAGATATTGCTTTCAGCTTGTAGCAAAATGACACTTTTAGAGAATTGTAAGAGCAATACACAAAGGATAATTACTGGGAAACATTGTTGATAAAAGCCAATCCACAGCTTGGGCTCTTTTACTGAACAGAAAACTGTACAGAAACAACATCATAAATAAGACAGAAAATTATAACCCCTCCACCCCTCCAGTACGCACAATGAATACAGAAAATACTGCCAAATAACATTGATATAAAGCCAAATAAACACTCAAGGGAGGAAGTCAGTTTGAGAAGACAAAGCAAGCAAACATAAACAAACTCATCTGAAAGATAATAGCGAAGCCTGCCAACTTATAACAGAAAGAGACCTTCACCTGCATGTTGAAAATAAAAGGAAATAACCTCAGATGGGACATTATTAACAATTTATTTTAATAATGGGGAATACCACATCCAAACTGGCATGAGAGCCAAATGAGTGCTTATTCACAAGTTTGTGAGAAATCATGAAAAAGACAATTTTTAAAAAATGACTGGTGGTCAATGGTTGATCCTGTTCTTTGATTTAATTGCTTGATCTTTGTCATCCATCTCCCTTGTATACGATTTCACTTTATCTCTTTGTCGTACAACTTAATATTCTGTTTTACTTACAGCTTTTGTGTCTCTTCTCATTGCTTTCATAGAGTCCTACAATGTAGAAGGAGGCCATTCAGCCCTTCATGTCTGCCACAATCCCACCCAGGCGCCAACCCTACAACTCCCATCCCCATTTACCCTTGCTAGGCCCCCAACTCAAAGGGGCTATTTAGCATAACCAATCCAAATAACCAGCACATCTTTGGACTGTGGAAGGAAACTGGAGCACCCAGAGATGCACAGATAGGGAGAATGTGCAAACACCACACAGACAGTGATCCAAGCTGGGAATCAAACCTGTGTCCCTGGTGCTGTGAGGCAGCAGTGCTAACTACTGTGCCACCATGCCACCTGAGCATTCACGAGCATTTCTCTGTCGTTGTCTCAGTATATCTCTGCTTTATTCTTTATTTCTTCATTGACCATCACAGCTTTGTCATGTAGCACTGTATATTTTTCTTAATGTTTATCCTCACTCTGGTCTTCTGAACAGCCCTCACAGTGCGAGAGTGAGATGGAGCATTTCAATATTAGGCATGAGTCCCAATTGCTGATGCATGAGTGATCTGGTACTGTGCGCTATGAGAAATTGGTGGTACAGTTGGTAGGAGATATCTTCTGAAAAGGTATTTGCTGACTTTGACCAAATGTTTCCACAGAAGACCAGGAGACCCTCAAATCACACTTTGTGAAGGGATTGCAAACAGTTGGCCCAATAGATGAATTTCCAGAATCTGGGCACATTTCTCCAGTGTCACACAATTGAATTGATTTATTATTGTCAGATATATTGGGATACAGTGAGAAGTATTGTTTCTTGTGCACTCTTCAGACAAAACATACCATTCGTAGAGTACAGCGGGGAGAAAGAAATGATAGGGTGCAGAATATACTGCCGCAGTTACTGATAGTGCAAAGAGAAAGAGCAGCTTAAGTGATTAAGCTTAAGTTTATTTATTAGTGTCACAAGTAGGCTTACATTAACGCTGTAATGAAGTTACAGCGGAAATTCCCTAGTCGCCATATCTGGCACCTGTTTGGGTACACTGAGGGAGAATTTAGCATGACCAATATACCTAACCAGCATGTCTTTCAGAATGTGGGAGGACACCAGAGCGCCTGGAGGAAACCTACACAAACATAGGGAAAATGTGTAGGTTCCGCACAGACAGTGCCCCAAGACGGGAATCGAGGCAGAAATGCTAATCACTGTGCCACCATAGGACCATTCAAAAGTCTGATGACAGCAGGTAAAGTTTAAAATAGTTAGAATATAATTTCAAGAGCATAGAATGAGAGCAAAATGTCCAAGTCCAAAGATGTGCGAGTTAGGTTGATTGGCCATGCTAAATTGACCTTAGTGTCAGAGGGATTAGCAAGGTAAATATGTAGGATTACAGGGATAGAGCCTGGGTGGGATTGTGGTCAGTGCAGACTCAATGGGGTGAATGGCCTCCTTTTGCACAGTAGGGATTCTATGATTTTAAAAGATGGAATTAGAGGGTATGCTGGGGACAGCTCACAAGAACTTACCACTCTGGCATCAACTTGTTAGTTTTAAAGCTCAATGAGCTGACATGAATGCTGAAGATCTGTATGATCCACTAGTTGCTGGATTTAGGAAATTATGATGTGGTGGGAAGTCTAGTCACTCTAACTGTGTTGATAAATATTTCCACTTTGATCAACTATTAGAAATATTGGATGTTAGTGCAAGCATTAATGGTCACTATATGATTTAAAATTATTAGTTTTGTAATGCTGTGAGCAGCATCCTTAGTAACCCTTATTCTTTTGATTTTTACATCTTCAAGTCTTTACTTTATTCTCTACTGACTCTAGTCCTCTGAAAGTGGAAATCTCTGAAGGTGCACAATTTAATGGGCAACATCAGTCTTGATATACAAGGCAGAAGAGTGAGTTTGGGATACTCAGGCTCAGAACTCGCCTTCATCTAATTTCCCTGGAGTACACTTCCAATCAAAGGCATTGCATGGTGATTACAAGCCTAAGAAAAACTTGGCATATTTTTCCTCATGTTTCAAGGTGAAGTTTGTTGACACCAAGTACAGGGTTGCCACTTCTGGCCTAACAAGACCTTAGCACAAGCCTGGAGCAGTGTTGTGTTACCTATCTATTCCATCAATATGGCTCAGTTCCTTCTGCATGGTGCATATATCTTCAGAGTCGGACCCATCCCTAACTTTTGAATTAAAATTCCATCTGCAGTTGAAAGTGCACCATGTTGGTTGGAGGAAGTATTCTTCCTCTTGTCTATGTATTGAGTAACTTAGGTAGCCAGAGAGAAATTTATAAACTGTTAAACTCTTTGTTTATCAAAGGGGGAGCTGGTGGCATGGTGGTAATGCCACTTGACTCTTGATCCCTGGGTAGGACTGTTGTCAGTGCAGGCTCAATGGGCCAAATAGCCTCCTTCTGCACTGTAGATTCTATGATTTCAGTAAGTCTAAAGCCCAGGCTGATACTGTGAGAACATGGGTTCAAATCCCAGTAAACAATTCTAATATTTGGTAAGCTAGTCACTGACCATGATGTTTCCATCAATCGTCATAGCAACCCATCCAGTCCACTAATATCCTTTAAGGAAAGAAATCTGGTCTGGCCTGTACGTGACTTCAGATGCACAATAATGTAGCTGACTTTTAACTTCTTCATAAACCCTCAGTTCAAGGGCAATTAGGGATGGGTGACAAATGCTGGCCTTGCCAGTGGTACCCACAGCCCAGAAAACAATAAAAATAACAGAGGATAGACAAAACTCAAATGAAAAATTGGAAAAATATTTAAAATGCATTCCATCAATTAGACATTTTAAAATCATTTTATGTAATATGGTTCAGTTCAAATCAATCCTCAGCTATTTCTGTGACATTCAATCTTTATTCCAATAATCTTGTTAATGTTGTGGATTCTTTTCAAGATAAATAGCAGTTTTTCACTTGTGTTTTGTTCAAGGCCAAACCAGGCTCTGGGAATGTTTCCACTCCTGCCTTGAGTGTGCCTCCTCATCTTGTCACATTATTGCATTATTGCAGCTCGTAATGTTTTAGCGAGGCAGCAGCCAGATCCATTAACGCATGATTACATCAGCTCAATTCACATATGACATTGATTATATGTCAATATTTGATGTACAAATGCAACTGAGAGCCAAGTGAATTCAGGTGCTAACATGCTTTTTTACAACAAAGCAAAATGTAAGCAAACATCAACTAATATTAGAGGGGGCAGGGCAAATTTATTTTTCAACACCAACAAAGAAAAGCTGAAAGAAATGCCAACATTGCAAGAGCCAAGAGGGGGCAGTTTTCCCACCTCCTGGCACAGAACCTACTGATCTGGGAAAATAGTGTACAGGCCTAAAACTTGTTTTTGTGTCTGACTATGAAGCAGTTAGCAATCACTCCTGTTTCTTTCTACTGCCTGAAATGGATTGCACCCAGAAAGGGCGTGAGGCCGGTGTAGCATGAGATTGATTGGATTTCAGTCTCATTAGCGAGAACGGTAGGAGATCATGCCCCCCACTACTGGAATGTTTCCACCTCTCCGGAGGGAGGTCGTGCTTGCAAGAGTCACTATTGATCTCCACTAGTAGTGACCTGGTGCGATGGTCATGCTGATCGATCCAGAGACGGTTGAAGTGCTTGGATGGTCAAGAACATTGTTGTCCATTGTGCAATGTCCACCTGGCATACTGACAGTGCCCAATGGACACCCCGGCAGTAGCCACTGGGCACTACTGCTAGTTGGACATTGCCAGTGTCAATTGGGCACTTCCAGTGCACCAGGGGCAGTGCCAATGGGGTAGGGCCTGAATGGAGGCCAAGACAGAGTGGCAATACGGGATGTCTAATGTCTCTCCCATTTGTAGCGGCAGTGATCCAATTTAAATGTATAACATTATTTAAATGTCATTATTGAGTGCTGGACACTATCTCTCAGGCTCACTTGGACATACCCTATACCGGTCGAGTTCCTCCCTGGTGAGAATCACGTATGGGCAGTGCCAATCTGACAGTACCTGTCTGGCACCCTGACATTACGCATTGAATATCCTGACAGTACTAAGGGCAGGGCCTGAGGGGGTGGGGCCTGAGAAGGAGTGAAACCATGATGGGGAGGAGGCAATGGAGGGGGCAGCTCTGCATGGGGGGAGGGAGGGGGGTGCTCTGCAGAGGAGGGGGGTGGTGATCGATGGGGTGGCAATCAGTTTGATGGTGGGGCAGTGATCAGGGATGATGGGGGGGATCTCTGCAGGGGCAGTGACTGCTGGGAGGGGGTCAGGTGATATCTGGGGGGTGGGGAGACTGGCACAGGGAGTGATTGGTGGCGGGTCCCAACGTCTGTGGGGGTGGTAGTGGTAGGGTGACAGGAGATCATCCATGCACTGTGAGATTGGGGCACACGCACACTGGTGCCCCTAGAGCTCAGCAGTCAGCTTCACTGGCAAGATTAGGCTCCGCCCCTCACCCTTCTGGTGAGAATCGCATCTTTTTCACTAAGTGCCTGACACTTGCGGCCGAGAGCTCATCAAAAATATTGGCATAGTGCAATTCCCTCCCATTTTTATGTTCATTCGGTGGTTCAAACTTTTTTTCATTGAATTCTGTCCATCTCTTTTTATGAATATACCATCCAAGGTTCAGGGACAGATGTTTCTGTTTCTGAATCTGGGGCTATTTACCTCATCTGGAACAGGTGACTCTTGTCCAGATGTGACGATTGTCCCTTTAAGGATCATTCTGCAGAGTAAGGATCACATGACTTAGTTAATCAATGGGGAAGTAGGGTTTGCCTTCTCAGGCATTGGCTGCAGCTATAGATGGCAAGTCTCTGTACAGCCTTTACCAGTAATTGAATTTGTTTTTTTCTCACTTAACTGGTGAACAAGAATTATTACATTGGTTATGTGGGTAAAGGCCAGCCTTAACTGTGAGTATGCAATTTCCAGTGAAGTTGAGAGAATGAAGGATAATCATAAAAATGCCCCTATTTGAAAAGATAGATCTATTTGATGCCTCCACAGAGGACTGAACACAACATGTGGAGTGTTTGGACTATTGCTTTCGGGCCAATGGAACAGAGAAGGGGGGGAAGAGAAAGTAATCCTCCTGAATGTGTGTAGGCCCCAGTCTTATGATTTAATTCACAGTCTCACAACCTGATGTGAGATAGCTGAACTGGTAAAGTCGCATTTCCATTTGAACCCTTCAGTCATATTGTAGAGATTTAGATTTAATTCAGGAAGGAAAACCTCAGATGAAACTTTTGTGACTTACGTTGCCAAGTTTAAACAAATCTTCAAGTAGTGCAATACTCTGAATGATATGCTGTGGGACAGGTTAGTCTGTGGGGTGAATAATGAGGCTATTCAGCTAAAGTTACTAGCAGAGACAGATATAAATTTTAAGCGAATGTTGGAGAAAGTGCTGGCAATGGAGAGCACTGAAAAGGGTACAGAGTGGGAACTTGCAGTCAGTAGTGGTACCAAAAATGAAGGTGCAGTAATGCAGTGGGAAGCAAATTCAACCACAGATAAAACAAGATTTAAACAAGGAAATCAATTGACAAAGATTGAAGTAGAATGTTACCATTGTGGGGTAACCACTTCTCTAAATCCTGCAGGTAGAAAGAGACTGAGGGCCCTATTTAACAGGCACAAAGAGAGGGAAGTGAGGCCAGATCTTTGTCTGGTGGGGGGTGGGGAGGATAAGTCAGGTCAGATGTATCTCTGGGGGTGGTAGTGAGTGAGGCCAGACCATGCTCTGGAGGGGGGGCGGTGGGGAGATGAATCAGGGCCAGATTGTTGTCGGGGAGGAAAGGAGGGGCAGGAAGTGGGAGACGGGTAAAATGTATCTCAGGTGCAGGGGGGTGGGTGGCTGATGGATCTTTGGCAGGAGGGGGCAGATAGATCTCTGGTGGGAGTGCAGGGGTGGGGGATGGGGGGGGACTGGGGGATTTGCTCCCACTCTATGGGCAATCGGTGAGGGGGGGTAGAGGTGGCGATCAGTCGGGGTAGTGGGGGTGGGTGGATAATGGGGACAGTGTGTGTGGGTAGTGGGGGAGTGGATAAGGGGGACAGTCATGTGTGTGGGTAGTGGGGGAGTGGATAAGGGGGACAGTCATGTGTGTGGGTAGTGGGGGAGTGGATAAGGGGGACAGTCATGTGTGTGGGTAGTGGGGGAGTGGAGAAGGGGGACAGTGATGTGCGTGGGTAGTGGGGAAGTGAAGAAGGGGGGAGTGATGTGTGTGGGTAATGGGGGGGGTGGATAAGGGGGACAGTGATGTGTGTGGGTAATGGGGGGGTGGATAAGGGGGACAGTGGTGCGTGCGGGCAGTGGAGGGGTGCGTAAGGGGGACGGTGGTGCGTGCGGGCAGTGGAGGGGCACGTAAGGGGGACGGTGGTGTGTGTGGGCAGTGGAGGGGCGCGTAAGGGGGACGGTGGTGCATGCGGGCAGTGGAGGGGCGCGTAAGGGGGACGGTGGTGTGTGTGGGCAGTGGAGGGGCACGTAAGGGGGACGGTGGTGTGTGTGGGCAGTGGAGGGGCGCGTAAGGGGGACGGTGGTGTGTGCGGGCAGTGGAGGGGCGCGTAAGGGGGACGGTGGTGTGTGTGGGCAGGGGAGGGGTGCGTAAGGGGGACGGTGGTGTGTGTGGGCAGTGGAGGGGCGCGTAAGGGGGACGGTGGTGTGTGTGGGCAGGGGAGGGGCGCGTAAGGGGGACGGTGGCGTGTGTGGGCAGTGGAGGGGCGCGTAAGGGGGACGGTGGTGCGTGCGGGCAGTGGAGGGGCGCGTAAGGGGGACGGTGGTGCGTGCGGGCAGTGGAGGGGCGCGTAAGGGGGACGGTGGTGCGTACGGGCAGTGGAGGGGCACGTAAGGGGGACGGTGGTGTTTGTGGGGGCTATCGCTCCTGCTTGATACTCCTGGACCATTTTCTTTGCTTTCTGTGGCCCGGGAGCGATCTGACACGGGCGCACCTTTTCAAATTTTTTTCCAACTGCACATGCGCAATTCAGAGCTCCGATCGTTTTGGCCACATTAAGCCTCGCCCCCAGTGCGAATGGAGCTGGAGATGGCTGAGAGCGTATGGAAGCAGATTTCTAAGTTGGATCTGCAGTATAGCCAGATTCAGCACTTAGAATGAAAATGGTATTTTTTTTACCCTGTCTCAGGAAAGGTCATAAGGTATTGGTGCAAAAGCAAGTCAAGTCTACCCAGTAGTTGATCAAGTAGAGTGCCACAAGTATATAATGTGGAAGAAGCTAGCACTAATGATTTAGATGTCCACTCTCTGTTTAATGTGGAAATGGGCAAGATGGCCCCCGTTACTGTAATGCTCCTGGTAAATGGGAAGCCTCTTGAGGTGGAAGTAGACACCTGGGCAAGACAGGTGGTGAGAGCCCTGTTTTGTCAGCTTGGATCAGGAATGTCCCAACTTGTTGGGACTCTGAATTGGCTTTAATTTGACTTGATTGGATTGGAATAAAGTAAACAACAATAACAAAGAAAAATTGTTATTTGATATGTCAATGCATGTCATGGTGCTTGAGAGGAGCCCAGCTATTGAATTTAAAGAGTACTGCAACAAAGTTGACAACTCTCACAGGGGAAGCCATTAAAAATAATGGGCACAGCAACAGTACCTTGTAAGCTATGAGCAACATTCTGCCCAGCTCCCAGTAGTAATGGTGTAAGGCAAAGGAAAAACTCTTTTGGGTGCGATTGGATTAAGGAATTCAAGTTAAATTGGACTGAGATTTTGCCAATATGGGAAGGAGGACTGCTTGAACTGAAAAAATGAGTGTCTTCAGTGACATGTTATACAAGATAAAATGCCTGCAAGTGAAGATCTATGTGAATCCAAAGGTGACCCCTTGATCTGCTTAGGGCAAAACCAGTACCGTGTGCTTTGAGAAAAGGCGGATACTGAACTAAAGAGTATTGACATTTGTATAAAAGGGATTTAAGGATCCCTGTGCAGAGTAAAGGTCACATAACCTGAAGAAACAATTGGGAGACTAGCAGAAATCACCTGTGTCAACAGGATTTGCTGTTCTAGAGAGCTGGCTACAAACTGCAAGCCTCTGTATAGCCTTTACCTGTGAATAAATGTTTTGTTGTTTTTCCCTTTGCTGAACGAGAATTATTACACTAGGAAAATTCATTTGTCAGTGGGGAGGGGAGGGAGGGAGGGAGAACTAGTGTCAAAGGACGACCACTCAATTTTCGATGTAAATTAATAGGTTTGTGCACTCCCTGCCCACCCATTCAATTTTTACTGTGTTCAGTTGATCAATAGCCTCTGGTTTAAGACCAGACAAATATTCCCCTGAATTGTCAGCATGGTTCCATGAGTCAGATTGTTTAATTATTCATTTATTGCTAGTGGAACCTGACTTTACATTTGCCCCATTTGCAGAACAGTGTGTGCAATGCAAAAGTAATCACTGGCTGAAGAGCCTTTGGAATATCTTGAGGATATGATAAGATGCTATATAAATGCAAATAATATTTTTCACAAGTCCATCCATTTATTTATAGTATTTTGCATTCAGGCTAATCAAATCGCAGGCAATTTATGAAATTGCGGCCTTCGTCAAGCCATGCAGATTTCACATGATTTCCTGTTGAAACTGTCGACACAATAAAGAATTTTATTGCAGAATTCACATAAAAAGTATTTTTAATTTATGTTTGAAGATAAATCTTGATAAGTCTTGTGTAATTGTTTAGGCAATACTTTTGTTCTGTTGTAATTTTACTAGCAAACTACTTTCATCAAAGTTGGCAAGGCTTTCAAATGTCTTTTACACTGGGACCTCTTTTTTTTTAAGGCACTCTATTCTCAGTTTTCATCAGGTTGCCTCTAATTGGCTTTATCTTTGAGCAAAGAAGCAGTTTCCATCTGTATGCTAATGATACCAAATTCTATCTCTCCACCGATTCTCTCCACTCTTTAAACTGTGAATGGATTTATGAAGATTTTCTTTAATTTGGTATTGTCAGAGAAATCAGAAATGTGATTTTAAAGCACAGGAACAAGCTGCTCTGACCAGAAGGCTAACACTGGTGTTTATGCCTGATGCAAACCTTCTCCTCACTCCCTTTATCTAACCCCAAAAACATACCCCTCTATTACTTTCTTCCTCTTGTGCTTAACTTGGAGCAGTTTGGTGGCACAGTGTTTATCACTGCTGTTTCACAGGACCCTGGTTCGATTCCTGGCTTGGGTCACTACCTGTTCAGAGTCTGCATGTTCTCCCTGTGTCTGCATGGGTTTCCTCCAGGTGCTCCGGTTTCTTCCCACAGTCTGAAAGACGTGCTGGTTGGGTGCATTGGCCATGCTAAATTTTCCCTTAATGCACCCAAATGGGTGCTGGAATGTGGCGCCTAGAGGATTTTCACAGTAACTTCATTGCAGTGTTAATGTAAGCCTACTTGTGACACTGTTTTTAAAAAAAAACTTGCTTGTTCTTTGACGTGTTTTGCTATTTGCTTCAACTACTCCTTCGAGTCATTAAGACACAGCAGGGGGCCATGCTTCCCACTGGATCCATGCTGGCTCTCTAACTAGAGCAATCTAATCAAACTCATTCTTCCTTGAATCATAGAACCCTACAGTGCCAAAAGAGGCCCTTTAGCCGATCGATTCTGCACCAATCACAATCCCACCCAGGCCCTACCCCCATATCCCTCCACATTTTATCTGCTAATCCCTCTAACGTAAGCATCCCAGGACACTAAGGGACAATTTTAGCATGGCCAATCATTCTAACCCACACATCTTTGGACTGTGGGACGAAACCAGAGCACCCAGAGGAAACCCATACAGACACGAGGAGAATACGCAAACTCCACACAGACGGTGACCCGAGCCAGGAATCGAACCCAGGTCCCTGGAGCTGTGAAGCCGCAGTGCTAACCACTGTGCTACCATGCCGCCCATTACGTCTGTAGCCCTGCAAGTTTACCCAGAGACTGATGATGGCCTGGAATGCATTGCTTAGGAGGGTGGTAGTGGTGGGTTGTCTCACATCCTTTAAAAAGTACCAGAATGAACACTTTGCACGTCATATCATTCAAGGCTATGGGCCAAGTGCTGGTAAATGGGATTGGTTGGGAGGTCAGATGTTTCACACAGGTTGATGCAGACATAATGGGCTGAAGGGCCTCTTCTGTACTGTATAATTCTAAGTTTAATCTCCTCATGTCCCTATCCAAATTCCTTTTGAAATCTACAATCCTTTCTGCTTTCACCACCATCAGGCGACAAAGTTCCAAATCATTACTCAATGTGTAAAAAGCTTGACCTCATATTCCCACATTGCTCTTATCCAAAACCTTAAATTTGTGTCCCTCAATCCTTGTGCCATCAGGTCAAGGGGGCAGTTTTGCTTTATCCACTTTATCAAGCCCTGTCATAATCTTATACAGGTCCACCAGATCTTCCACACTCCAAACAGATCTACTTCAACTTTGCCAATCAAGTCTTGTTGCTAAATTTCTTCATCCTTGGAATCATTCTGTTAAACCTTCCCTGAACTTCATCAAGGACCTTTGCATCCTTTCAAAAGTGTGGTGACCAGAACTGGACACAATACTCCAATTGTGATCTAACCAGAGCTTTATGAAAGGTCAACATAACCTCCGTGCTTTTGTACTCAACACCTATTTTGTACCTATGTAGCTTAAGATCCCATGTACTTTGCATACAAACAAATAAGTCCTGGCACTTTCAAAGATCTATACTCCTGAGCTATTTCTGTCCCTTCACATTCTTTAAAATTTGCTATTAAGTATATATTGCCTTTCCGGATCCCTTCTGCCAAATTGTGTGACCTCACATATCTCAGTATTAAATTCCATCCGCCACACTCTCCACTTGTGTGGATGTGTGCCGTTCCAACAATACTTAAGAAGCTTTCCAGAATAAAGCAGCCCGCTTGATTGCCACCACATCCACTCCTTCACCACTGAAGCTCAGTAGCAGCAATGTGTACAAGATACACTGCAAAAATTCACCAAATATTCCTAGACAGCATCTTCCAAATCCATGGCCACTTACATTTGGAAGGACAAGTACACAAATAAATGGGGACACCAGTTCTCCTCCAAGCCACTCACCATCCTGACTTGGAAATATATCGTTGTTACTTCACAGTTGCTGGGCCAAACTCCTGGAATTCCCTCCCTAACAACATGGTAGGTCAACCCAAAGCATATGGACTGCAGCACTTCAAGAAGGCAGCTCACCACTACCTTTTCAAGGGCAACTGGAGATGGGCAATAAACGTTGGCCAGCCAGTGAAGCCCATGTCCCAAAAATGAATAAGAAAAATTTTACTACAGTTCTATTAGCCTATCAATGTCCTGTTGCAGTCGATTTGTATTATCCTCACTTTTTGCAACACCTCCAAGAATTTTCACAAGAGTATCATGAAGCCAAATTGTGCTGTATAATACAATATTAGGGCAGATGAGAAGAAATGTTCTCCAATAAATACTGGGAAGATCAAAACAATTGGCTTTGGGCCTGCCAAAAACTCCATTTCTCTCCCTTGCAACTGTCTGAGGCTGAATCAGACTGTTGGCAACCTTGGTGTTAAGTTTGATCCCAAGGTGAGCATCCAACCATTCATCCATGCCTTCGATCAAATCATAGAATCGCTGCAGCACGAAAGTAGATCATTTAGCCCATCAAGTCTGCACCGACCACAATCCCACCCAGATCCTATTCCAGTAACCCCACATATTTACCCTGCTAATTCCTTGACATTAGGGTCAATTTAGCACGGCCAATCAACCTAACCCGCACATCTTTGAACTGTGGGAGGAAACTGGAGCACGCAGAGGAAACCCACACAGACACACGGAGAACATGCAAACTTCACACAGACAGTGATCCAAGGCTGGAATTGAACCCAGGCCTCTGGCAATGTGAGGCAGCAGTGCTAGCCACTGTGCCACCCCAACTATGTTCTAAGATTGTATATTTCTGGCTCTATTAGATTACCTAACAGCCTCCCACTCCCCAGTTGTGTTCCTGCTACCCAAGATTCAGTAAAATTTAGGCCACGCTTAAAAAGTAGTTTTATGGTCATGGTGTGCTCTATAAAAGCAAACTCTTTCCTTTCAGTGCTTCCAAATCTCTTAATTTTGAATAATGTGGATGATCCTTGCCGGCAGAAAGCTCATGTCAAAATTTGGGCGCACCCACTCATAATTGTTCAAAATTATGGGAAGTTTATTTTCAAATTTCTGATATGTTGGAGGGTAAGCCTCCTCGCTAGGAGCTCTGCACTTGGAAATTACTTCTGTAATATTATATAGGGAAAATAGCATGACACGGTTGAAATGAAGCAGCAATAAATTCTGTTCTATTTCAAGTATATAACTTGTGGTTTTTATTATGAGCACACCCTAAAGCAGTCTGCCACTTAAACCTACCTGCTACAGTTGGGTAACCACTGTCAGTTAATGTTTGGGCTGGTAAATGGGGTACTGCACAGAACTGAATTCTGTGGGATTAAAACAAGAAACATTCTAACCAGTTATCATTCCAGTATAAGATTGGAAGTTATAAAGCTATGTTTTCTGAAAAGAGAGTATTGAAAAAAAAATTAAGCTTGATAGTAAAGAAAAACAACAAATGGATATTAATTTGTGAATTTGGTAATTGTTTTATGCGAGTATGTATCTGAATATCAAAGTATCCCTGTCTAATTATAAATATGTAGCTGCAACTATTCAGATCACAAAGTAGTAACGTAATTTAGTGAGTCAGAAATATGGATACAAGCCAGATTTGGAGGGCTTTAGTCAAGGGACCAGCTCCCTGAACTACTGTTGCTATTTTTACAGGAACACTCTATTTTGTAATCAGGATGTGCTAGATTTCATGGTCTAGAAATTGTATCCTGCTGGCCAGCTGCTGAGAGTGGAATTGAGGAGACAATACCTACAGCATAATGGGTAGATTCTGGCATACCTATTATTGGGCACCAGGCCTCCTTTATGCGCAACTGATGAGCTGGGGAATGACCCCAGGCAGCTGGGGAATTGGTATTAGATTTCAATGGCTGCATTGCCAGATCTTTGGGTCATCCAAGGCCGGCGAGCTGAGAGAACACTACCGGCTCCACATTTTGCCAAGTATATTTTTAAAATGTACTTTTCTGGGAATTATCTTCAGTGGTTTCTTTAAGGACCATTGCTTAGGCTTAGTAGATTATTTTCCTGAACAGAGCCAGTCTGATGATGGCTATTTTCAAGGTGAGCCAGATTTGTAAAAGGGGCATTGAACTGATATTAGGATTCTTTTTTTTTTGAATATCCTACTTCAAGTCTGGGCCAAAATCGCATTTTCATCTGTTTCTGCCATAATGGCAAATGGCACATTTCCAATCTGGGATATGCATACTGCCTGCCATGTTTGAGTCTGTCAGAGATTCAAGCGGTGGGCTCCATCACCCAGTCATTATTAGTTATAATATGCTATAATTTCATGTATTTTAATGGCTGCAGCCTTGGGAACTCCTGGATGCCACTGCCATCCATGACAACCACTTCTGTTTTAAGTGCCTGTGTGTGACTTGAGGAATTAATGTGCTGGAGGCTGAGTTGCAGACATACCATGCATCATGGGGATAGGAGAGAGTTACTTGGACACTTAATTCCAGCAGAGAATCCCATTCTTTAGCATTGTCTGATTTGGTCAGTGGTCAGTCCAGTTCCAGGTTTTGGGATACCCGCTCACAGCTGGGGAGGAACTTAGAGTAGGAGTGAGAGGATCCAGTTGACATGGTCTGTGTAGACTAGGAAAGAGATTCTGCAAAGGGAGCACTAGGAGTTGGATTCTTACTTGTGCCATATGCAAATTGCATGGGGTGAGTAAGACTAGATAGATGAATGTGTGGCTCAAGGACAATGTGGGAGAATGGTTCCAATTTGTGGGGAATTGGCACTCATGCAATCATTAATCATGCAATTAATGCAATCAAGTGCTCTATCATTGGGGCAGACTTCACCTGAACTTTGCTGGAATCAGTGTTTTAGTGAGAACTAGCGAAGTAGAGAATGCTTTGAAATGAATAATGGGGCAAAGGGACCATGTAGAGGAAGATTGTGTAAATTAAAGGAAAATGACAAGGTAGTTGAAGATAGTAGCATAACATTAATGATAATCAGAGTATGGCATGAAGGGACAATGATTGCAAACTTATAAGTGTGCCATCAGATAGGGCTAGAGTTCACAAAAACAATTTTAAAGAATTGAAAAAGGGCTCTGTACCTGAATGCCCACAGCATTCATAATAAAATGAAATGTCAGCTCAAATTCATTATGCATGACCTAATAGCTGCTGCAGTGACATGAGTACAAAAAAACCAAAGCTGGGATTTGAGTATCCAAAGGCACACAACATTTAGATAGGACAGGAAGCTGAGGAAAGGTCGTGGGGTAGCTCTGTCAACAAAATTGCATGTTAGTGCTGTTGCGAGTGATGAGGTTTGTTCTAAAGATGTAGAATCAGTTTTAGTGAAGCTAGGAAACAGTGAAGGGTAGAAAACATTTGTTGGAATTGTTTATTGGTCACCAAGCAATAGTGGTAGTGTAAATCACAGTATAACTCAGGAAATTAAAGGTGCATGCAATATTAATCAGGGGATTTCAATCTCCATGTAGACTGGGCAAACCTAATTAGCACTAATTTTGAGGACGATGAGTTTTTGGAATGTATTCAAAATTGTTTTCTAGAGCAACTTGTTGAGGAACCAAGCCAGCGATTACATATTTTAGCTCTAGCTTTATGCAATGAAAAAGAATTCATTAATAATCATGTAAAGGAGCCTTGAGGAAAGAGTGACCATAATATACTAGAATTTACAATAATTTTGAAATTGATGTAGTTCAATCAGAAGCTAGCGTTTTACTCCTAAACAAAGGAAACCATGAAGGTATGAGTTTGAAATTGGCTACAGCTGATTCAGAAACTATGTTAAAGACATGATGGTTGTTAGGCAATAGCTAACATTAAAATAACTAATACAGAGTTTGCATCAAAACATTGCGCAAATAAGGACGATGGAAAAGATTAAGAAAGGAAAAATCAAATCAATCGTAGATTCCTACAGTGCAGAAAGAGGCCATTCAACCCATTGAGCCTGCACTGACTCTCCCTGATACCCATGTCCTTTTCTCCACCCTATCCCCGTGCCCTTACATACTTACAATGGATAATCCATCTAACCTATACATTTTGGGACACTGCAGGGCAATTTAGCGCGGCTAATCCACCTAACCTGCATATCTTTGGAGTGGGTGAGAAAACCCAGGCAGACATGGGGAGAACCTGCAGATACCCAAGGCCAGAATTGAATCCAGATGCCTGGCATGTGAGGCAGCAGTGCTAACCGCTGTGTCACTGTGCTGAGTAAATGAGTAAGAAATAAACAAGTTTCTAGCAGAATGTAAGAAGGAAAAGATTAGCAAAAAATTACTCTATTAAAGGTGGAGTCAGGAGAATTTATGAAGGGAAATGGCAGTGAAACTAATCAAAAACCATGACTGTCTTCACAGAAGAAAATACCAAAAACCTTCCAGAAATAATGGAGAATAAAGGGACTAATGTAAATGAGGAACTGAGATAGTAACACTATTAAAAGAATAATACTAGGGAAATAAATGGGGTTTAACTCAGACAAATCCTGTGAACAAGATGACTGTGCATCTCAGTGTTGAAAGAAGTGGCTGTAGAGATGGTGGATACATTGGTGGTCTTCTTCCAAAACTCTATAAACTCTGAAATAGCTCTCACAGTTTGGAAGGTGGCAAATATAAGCTAACAACAAGATTCTTACTAATCATGTTGCATATAGCAAAAGTCATACTAGGTAGTATGCTTAAATAATTTCAGTATCTATTTAGCATACATGTGATTAGTTGAAAAGATGGAACCAGCAGTAATTTTTTCAAGCTCTGATGAAGGGTCATCCAGACTCAACTTTGGCTCCACACTCTTGCCACAGATGCTATTAGACCTGCTGAGATATTCCTACATTTTCTGTTTTGGTTTCAGATTCCAGCATCCGCTGTATTTTGCTTATAACTTTTGCTATCTTGAGTTCAGGCTGACAGCAAAAGAAAACTTGCAGATATAAAACCCATCTATACAAACCAGCATTGGAGAAAGCTGGCTTTTCAAGGTAGCTTAAATGCAAATAAGTTTACAGAAGGGACAGATGTGTATTTTATGAATGTCTACATCAAAGTTTGAATGTCTCTGGATTTCAATTTTGGCTCTGATTTGTGTCATTTGAATGTATCAACACAATCATACTCCAGCTACCTCACAAGGACCGACTTCATCAAGAGTGCTTCACGGTAATGAGAGTGTAAGAGCGTATGGGACAAAACACACTTCTTTCTTCCAGTGAACAACATGCACATCAAGCTGCCGCAGAAGCAAAATCTCTTCCAAGCTGAAAATGCTCCGAATTTCCTCATCATCCCACTATGAATAAAGTAAAAACTCCAAAACAACAGTCTAACACTGCAACTGGTTATTCACCACTAACTGGTTGCGCATAACAATGTCAATTCCCAGGATCACAAATTCCAAGAACAATCAACAAAACGAGAGTCTCTTTCATAATTGAATATTGGTTCAGCTCTATTTATAGGGACTTAGTCAACATAATCATTTTATTTGATGGGAAACTTGCATAACTATTAGATTGCAGGAGTAAAAACTTTCCAACAATTAAGGTAATATGAGGCTAACCTACCCAGCATTCAGACTGTAGTAAGTATAAATACTAAAGTGGAAACTTTTTGATTATTCTCACTGAGTGAATTATTCACAAACTACTTCACATTTTGTAACTTTGTTCCAATAACAGGTCTTTGAAACAATGCACAGGTATTTGGGAGGAAATACAATATGGTTGTAATCTGTTATTTTAATTAAGGTGTCAACTTTTTAATTTTGCTTTATTTTGTTTCAAATGGATCAGTGCCTCTGCTTTTGGATTCTCCCATCCTGCTGTGTCAATTTTTAGCGCGCGGGGCCAGATTAGTACGATCCATGCTGCGCGTCTCGCCCCGAGTATGTCTCCGGTGTCAAACACCAGGGTGGGGTGGCAGGCGTGAGGGTCGTGCTGGGCATTGCATCTTGGCAGTGTCAGTCTAAGCCTCTGGCACTGCCCAAGGGGCAATGTGCCAAAGCCCAGAAGGCACCTTGGCGCTGCCCATCATGCACGGGGCAGTGCCAAGAGGCAGGGCCTAATGGGGCCAAGGCTTCTGGGGCAATCGATAGGGGTGGGGGCCCCGCTCCTACTCTGCATTTGGGATCGCGAGCAGAGGGAGAGAGGCCAGTGGTGAGAGCTGACCATTGGGATGGGGGGTGGTGGCGAAGAGGGTGGTCTGTCTGCTGCGGGGATTTGGGACTGCTGGTGGGCAGGGAGGGGGCGATTGGGCATCAGGAGATCAGGGCTCCAGGGGTTAATGGGGTAGATTGGGGGGTGGTGGGGATTGAGGTTGGCCCGGACATGTTCGAGGAGTCGGCGACGGGGAGGGTGTTGCAAGACCAATGTTGTGAGGGTCGCGGGGCTGGCCAGCAACTGGGAGGTTGACAGTGTGGGCTACTGTGAATGCGCCAATTTCAGCATTGACAGATCATCGCATGCACAACAGCCCGCTTGATGTTATGCTACTGGCCTCTCAGGCGGGAATAGGCCCTGTCTACAGATTACTAATGTGATTTATGTTGGTGCACTCAGTGTGGAAAATTCTTCTCTGAACTCCCACTGAAAAAAAAACAACAGGGTTTGCTTCAATTTTCACACAAATTCGACACTTAGGATTTTTTTGGAAGAATTGCTCTCCGGAAAGGAATGCATTAAGCATTCATTTGACTCCACTGTTTATGAACTATCAGGTTGCTTATCTGAAATCAAGAACTGGATGGACAGGGATTTCTTCTGGTTAAACTTTGAGAAGACCAAAGCTGTTGGTCTACATTTTTGCAATGATGGCGAGCCTCTCAGTCAGTCATTGTGAAAATAGTGGATGAGCCCAAAAATTGGAAACCCTGCTCTTGAACCTTGCACTGACCATTTTTGTGGAGGAGGGAAACGAGAGTGCATTGTATGACACTAATCTATGTTTTGTGGAAGTAGCAGCCCATAGAAATCAGCAGCTGCCTCTACTCGTGTGGTTTAGATGTGGGAGCCTGAAACCTAACGTGTGAATATTAGGCCTGGTAGGAGCAGGTCTGAACTTCATGGATTTGTTTGGATACAGTAAAAAGTCTGACAACACCAGGTTTTAGTCCAACCGATTTATTTGATAATATACTCACAAGCTTTCGGGGTTAGCCCCTTCGTCAGGTGAATGGAGAGTTCTGGCCTCAGACAGAGCATATAAAGCACAGACAGTTTAGAGATTACTGATTAGAATGCGAATCCTTACACCTAACCTGCTGTTCAAGACCTGAAGTGGCTGATAATGTGAGTGGAAGGAGCACTGATCACAGTTTAAAGAGATGTGTATTGTCTCCAGACAGTACAGTAAGTGAGGTTTTGCAAACCCAGGCAAGTCACGGGGGTTACAGATAGTGCGACATGAACCCAAGATCCCTGTTGAGACCGTCCTCATGTGTGCGGAACTTGGCTATCAGTCTCTGTTCAGCGACTCTGCGCTGTCGTGTGCCGTGAAGGCCGCCTTGGAGAATGCTTACCCGAAGGTCAGAGGCTGAATGCCCGTGACCACTGAAGTGTTCGCCAACAGGAAGGGAACAGTCTTGCCTGGTGACTGTCGAGCGATGTTCATTCATCCGTTGTCGTAGCGTCTGCATGGTCTCCCCAATGTACCATGCTTCGGGACATCCTTTCTTGCAACGTATCAGGTAGACAATGTTGGCCGAGTTGCAAGAGTATTTACCATGTACCTGGTGGACGGTATTCTCACGTGTGATGATGGTATCCATGTCGATGATCCGGCATGTCTTGCAGAGGTTGCTGTGGCAGGGTTGTGTGGTATTGTGGTCACTGTTCTCCTGAAGGCTGGGTAGTTTGCTGCGAACAATGGTCTGTTTGAGGTTGTGTGGTTGTCTGAAAGCAAGAAGTGGGGGTGTGGGGATAGCCCTGGCGAGATGTTCGTCTTCATCAATGATATGTTGAAGACTCCGGAGAAGATGTCGTTGCTTCTCCGTTCCAGGGAAGTACTGGACGACGAAGGGTACTCTGTCCACTGTGTCCTGTGTTTGCCTTCTGAGGAGATCGGTGCGGTTTTTCGCTGTGGCGCATCGGAACTGCCGATCTATGAGTCGAGCACCATATCCTGTTCTTATGAGGGCATCTTTCAGGGTCTGGAGGTGTCTGTCACGATCCTCCTCATCTGAGCAAATCCTGTGTATACGGAGGGCTTGTCCATAGGGAATGGCTTCTTTAACATGTTTAGGGTGGAAACTGGAGAAGTGGAGCATTGTGAGATTGTCTGTGGGCTTGCGGTACAGTGAGGTGCTGAGGTGACCGTCCTTAATGGAGATGCGTGTGTCCAAGAATGCAACTGATTCTGGGGAATAGTCCATGGTGAGTCTGATGGTGGGGTGGAATTTGTTGATATCATCATATAGTTGTTTCAGTGATTGTTCACCATGAGGCCAAAGGAAGAAAATGTCATCGATGTATCTAGTTTACAGCATCGGTTGAAGATTCTGTGTAGTGAAGAAGTCTTGTTCGAACCTGTGCATAAAGATGTTGGCATATTGAGGTGCAAATTTGGTCCCCATGGCTGTTCCATGTGTCTGGATGAAAAACTAGTCGTTGAAGGTGAAGACATTGTGGTCCAGGATAAAGCGGATGAGTTGTAAAATTGTATCTGGAAACTGGCAGTTGTCAGCATTGAGTACTGAGGCAGTCGCAGCAATGCCATCGTTGTGGGGGATGTTGGTGTAGAGCGCTGAGACATCCATTGTGACGAGGAGTGTCCCTGGTTCAACTGCTTCGTGTGCGCTGAGTTTCAGTAGGAAGTCCGTAGTGTCGCGACAAAAGCTGGGGGTTCTTTGTACAATGGGTTTCAGGATGCCCTCGACGTAGCCGGAGAGGTTCTCACACAGAGTTCCATTGCCCGATACGATGGGACGGCCAGGTGTGTTTGCCTTGTGTATCTTTGGGAGGCAGTAGAGATCTCCAATGCGGGGAGTACGTGGAATGAGAGCACGGAGGGTGCTCTGAAGGTCCGGATCAAAGGTCTTGATCAGATTGTTGAGTTGACGAGTGTGTTCTTTGGTCGGATCTGTGGGTAATTGTCTGTAGTGTTCCTCATTGTTTAGTTGTCGGTACACTTCTTTACAGTAATCCGTTCTGTTCAGTGTGACAATGGCCCCTCCTTTGTCTGCTGGTTTGATGACAATGATGCGGTTTGTCTTGAGAGCGTGGATGGCGTTGCGTTGTGCTTGGGTGACGTTTGGGGCTGTCTTGTGAGTGCAGCTGATGAACCTGGTGTTAACGCACCTCCTGATGGTTTGGGCATACAAGTCCAGTCGAGGGCAGCGGCCTTCCGGAGGAGTCCAATTGGATTCCTTCCTCTTAGGTTGTTGCACTGCGGATCTCTCTGTCGGCTGTTCTGGTTCATCGACTGTCTCATTGTGTTCGTTGCTGGCCTCTTGGGGTTTGTGGAAAAACTCCCGCAGCCTCACCATTCACCTGACGAAGGGGCTAACCCTGAAAGCTTGTGAGTATATTATCAAATAAATAGGTTGGACTAAAACCTGGTGTTGTCAGACTTTTTACTGTGTTTACGCCAGTCCAACGCCAGCATACCCACATCATGACTACTTTGTTTGGATAGTCAGGGTATCTTTTTGGACAGACGAGGTACTCTACAGGATATAGACCTGTGACATCTTCAGGAGAGGTCAGATGTCTTTTGAGAGAGGTAAAATGCCCTTTTAGATAGAACCATAAAATCCTTACAGTGCCATTAGGCCTCTATCAACAATAGCTAAGCATATGCATAAATGTGGGCAAAAAGTGTGTAAACGCATTGGAATTGTGAAGCGCATTGGAGCTGTCAAAACCAACCGTCAAAAGTGTCAGGATGAACTGTCAAAGGGAGCTGTCAAGGTAATTAAAACTTCTGCCCTTTAATTTGTTGGAAAAAGGTTTGGAGTGTTGAAAATGATTGGTTGTTATCTCACACTGTCTGTTAACATCAGTCTTAGGATGATTGGATTGATGTTGTATGACTGATTGCAAAATGACCCATTATATAGTGACATGCCTGCCAGTTCACAGTTTGATTGACAGCTTCAGGTGGTTATGGACTCTGAAGTGGGATCATGGTTTCCAATATTTGATTTTTAAACAAGAGACTATGCAATTGAATTGAATATTTGTTGTTATAAGTAAAAACTTGATTGAGAAAATTTAAACGTAGCAAATGGGTTTGAATCAAAGAGGTTATTCTTTTTAAGTAATAAAGAATGCAATAGACACTTATAACTTCATTTCATTGAGTTTCAGCATTGGTCTTGGTCCATCATTGGGAATGCTGGGTGAGTTGGAACAGTAGGTGTAAGAGCGAAGGATGGTAGGTGAATGCAGGGTGTCATCCCAGATTTCTGGTACACCAGTGTATGCTTGTCATCCTTATTTTGTAGTCTGGCTCATCAATGATTTCCTGAATCCTCTGCTGAAGATCTTCTGCAAAACCTCATCCTCCAGGGAGCTGGCACCCAAGCTATCCTTTTTCCCCGCATGGCTGCAGCGCCCATGTGATGAGATCAGGAGCACATGTACATCCACCTCCATACTATCTTCCAAATTAGGGGCAGTGTTTGTATCTGAGCCAGTGGCTATGACTGTGAAATTTACTGCAAGTGTGTTTTCATCTTCATTTATTTATTCCTTGTTCATTTTCCACTGCCTGGGCAGCTCAGTACTTTTGGGTATCTGAAAGGAAAAGAGACAAGGGTTGGGTTGTGATAAGGAGAGAGGAGAACATGTGAATTGTACGCCTATACCATTTCACTATCTGGTACTTCCCAGAAGAGATTGCGGGAAGGGGAGAGCTAGGATGAGAGAAGGAAGATGAGGTAGTCAGATACTTGATTTTTCAATGGCCAGCACCATCTCCTCCATGGAGTTAGAAAATGAAAGTGTACCTCTTCCTTTCCAAATGGTTCTTACTGTCTCTGGTTGTGCATGATCTTCTGTGGGAGAGAAGGTTGCGTGTCACGGAGTGTTCTACAATCTGTGTGGCTGATGGCTATCATGGTTGAATAGCTGGCAGTGCGTGGAAAGTTGTGAGTTGTGGATATGAGACTTGTAGCAGTGCTTAATGTGTGTGATGATGAGGTGAAGAATGAGTCCTGGTTAATAGAAATTGTGTGATGGGAATGTGGTGAATTAAGCAACGGCTATAGCAAGTCATACAATGGTAGGATATGGCAATTGAAGATGGATTCATAGACTTTTGTCATATTCTTGTTCTTGGAGTTACACTGTTGGAATTAATCTCTTCCACTGTCTTGTGTCTGGAGGGTCTCTTTATGTCAATGGACACCTCTTCTTCTCACCATTCCTTTCAAAGTCGCCTGTGGTCAACTGCTGTTATAGTGCAGGACAGCTTTAAGAAGTACTAGGCTGGGTGGAGTGCTTGTTGCAGGCATTATGGGAATAAACAGGCAGCACAAAGTAGTTATCCATTCTGCAGTCCAATCAAAAGCCTTGGGTTTATTGTTCATCGTGATCTGTCTGTCCACTTTCAAGAGTTAACCAACTGAACCCTCATTAAACTTTCATCTGAAAGTATCACACAGTGCAACTTAGAAGCTGAATTCTGTTGTTGATTATGGCTAATGTCATGCAGATAGTTGTTCCCAAGCTGAAGTTGTGTCTAAGCAAGATTTAGAGATAAACATTGTGTTGAAATTAGCTGCAGACTAGAGTAGAAGCCAAATTCTGGCTTGAGTTGCAACTAGATGGAAGATGATCATTTTTGGTGTGTCTGTATGTGTGGAGTATGGAGTGAACCATGTCTGATTCCTTGTCCTGATGAATAGGTGTGCCAAGGTGGTTCATTTTTCTGAAGTGCTTTCTTTCACCTTTTCAATCAGCCTTCCAGCTGCTTTAAAATCAAACTCACTGAATGGAAACAAAGCAATTTGTTTCTCAAACATATTAATACAGTTCAGGAACATGACAATGTCAGACAAGGTACAGTAAACATTGACTTAAAAAAAAACCTTTCCAAGGGCAGCTTAAGAACTCCTGTTCTCATTAAATTTACTTGCTTCCATTCCAAATGAGCCTAGGGAGAAATGGTATGCAAGACCAACATATTTACAAGCCACTAGTTATGCAGGAGAGTTTCTGTCTTGTCATCCAAGCAAAGCTGCTTGCTTTCCATCTGGACATTCCCCAATCACTGAGAACCTCCTCCAGGATCTCTGACAATTGACAGGATTGGAAACTTCCTCCAAGATCTGAAGAACCCTTCAATGCTATCCACCCACCTGAGCAGCAGGCACCGCACTCACACTCTGGTCTACAACATCCTGACAGGGATACAAGTGTGTTGACCAATTTGGTTTTTGGGTGGGGAATCTACTGGGAAGAAAGTCAGACACACTGTGGAGTTAACGTTTCACAGCACGTGGTGAAATCTGTTTCCTGACCATGACTCCTGCTGACCCCCACCAACCCCACTCAGTAATCAGGTTAAGATCAGAGCCTCAGTGTCTGCCTGTAGAATCAAAAGCAGTCCATTATGTTTGTCGGTTCAAAGGACTACAGGCACAGATGTGATTGCTTGGACTTGTATGCTGTGTGATATGTTTGAATTTGTTTGAATAGGATGATGAGATTTGCAGCAAGAGACCACATCGTCAGCAGCAGCTCTTGTCTCCTGTTACTGAGTGCTCCTTCTGTGGAAACCACAGATCTACTTGACAACATATTGCTGGACAGCATTGTGGTTGCTCAAACCTTATCTTACCTGCTTGTCTTAACATGATAAGAGTGGAAATGCCAGACTGAGACCCCAATAACTATCAGTGGAGAACATATCATCAATCCCTTAATGTTCAGAAGTGAATGGAACATTTATGTGCTATTTCCAAATCAGTTCTTTCTGCTGTACATTGCTCAAATTGACCTTATTTGTTAGTTTCTTATAACAATGTTGAAGGAAATTTGAATTACTTGTTGAATTATTTTCCTGATAGACTGTAATTAGTCCTCGAAGGCAGAAGTCCCTTCACCAAAATCCCTTTATTTACAAGGCTGACAACTGCATCCAGTTAACAGCCTATATGAGGAGTCCCAGAGGAACTGACATTCCTGGTTCAATACAGAGCAGGAGGCACCTTGATTGGCCCCATCTATTTAGCCCTTAACCAGGAGTTCATATTCTAACAGGCCCACCTCAATTGCCTGATTAAAGTTGTTAACTAGACCTTCTTTACATTTCTCAAGTGAATAAAAATTCTTATAAAAGCACCATCATGGAAGACTTGACACTGGTTATCTGATATTGGTTGATTGCTACTTGCTGGGACTAGTTTATGGATTTAGAGTTTATAATAAAACATTAAAAGGAATGGAGCAACAGCAGGACTCAATCCTGCACAATCACCTGATAAAATTAACCTTCCTGGATGCTCAATGTGGCTGGACTTGCGTACTTATGACCCATCATTGATTGGTTCCAGGAACTTGTCACAATTACTTACCTTAAATAGATAACTCTTCCGAACAATTGATGAGTGATTAAGCACTCGAGGTATAAAAAGTATAACAGCTCAGTTTTCTGCTTTACAGTATTAAGGTGTGGAGTTTGTGAAGTGCAACATAATGGAATGGCTAGGGATACAGGTCAAGGAGAATAATCACATTACTTCAGTGTAATTTAAATGACAAAGTATAGGAGGAATTGAATGTAATAATGAATAATAAAAATGACTTAATTGGCTATGATAGGTATCCTGAGGATGCCACAACAGCAAAGGAGTATAATTTTCTCTGGCACTTGCACCAAAATATTAGCATAAGTACAAAATAGATTTTGTAATGTTGCAAACCTATGCTACTTCTAAATGCTTTACCTGAATCAAGCAAATAATTCTTCCAATAACCCTTTACATTCTCCATTTAAATCAACAACACAGTACTGTTGGCCAGATTAGCTGTTCTTCATCCTATCAATTGCAAAGTAACTTATGGCACAATATCTGCTTATTTCTGTTAATCAATGTCCTGAAAACGAAATGAATGCTTTTTGTTTAAGAAAAGTTAAATTGATGAGAGGTAATTAGCAATTGTCTATGAGGAACTCAAGGCATTAGAGTGGTTAAATAGCTTGAGGGGCCATCACTCAGCATTGAGAATGGACAACGGAAGGAGCAGGCCTCTGAGAACTACCAAAGCAGTACAGGAATTGAAACTGCACCACTGGTGTTACTTTACACCACATTCTAGTCAACAAGACAACTGAGCTAATGGACATGAGAAATCAGCTAGGTACCTGCTTTTATACAGTGTGGTTTAGGAAAAGACTTGTTACAATCACTTTCCTCGTGGATTGAAGTAACCTAAGTGCCCTTTACTCACACACTGAAAATTGTTAATCACTGTGGTTCTTTATCATTACCTGGTCCTGTGACCTGAGTGAGAGATAGAAATCTGGGTTGCTTTATATACAATATCTCTATGGCAACCAACCACTGGAATATCCATTTTTTAAGAATCCTCATACAAGGGAACATGTTAGTTACTTGCTACTGAATGTTATTTCAGTAACACAGACGTGGAGATCATGGTAACGGTAAGAATTGACACCGTGCTCCACCAATTCTGAACAGCCAGTTTGCCCTTACAGAGACATTGTAATCATAAGCCTTCCTTATCCTCTCTCTTTCTAGCTCAGTCCCTGCTTCCTTCACCCACGAGGTCAGAAACCAGACCACTCCTAACTTACTGGAGTCGACAAAGGCCCTGGTGTCACATGGGTCTATAAAATTATCCAGCCACGTTTTGTGTTCTTATAACATTTCCAGATAGAAAATATTCAAACAGTTGCCCTGATATCCTGAATAGATGCTCACAATCTGTTTTTTTTCAACATAATCAGCCTCATGATATGTTTCTATTCCCACAGTAATTTGAAGGTACTCATTAGTTAATCTTTAGTCCAAATAGTTATCAAGTTAAAAGTTTATGAATCTTGAAAAAGGTGATTTAATCCCTAATTTAGGTCTGTCTCAGGATCTTATTGTCACCTTTTATTTTTTCTGTATGCCTAATATCCCTTTACTCATTGATGAAACAAAGAATTCTTCAGGTCAGCTCCAAGTGAAGGCAGACTGATGATTGAGTGAAATTTGCCCCCTTGATTTTGTTTTAGTGATTTTTCAGGATTCTCTTTTATTTACTCCAGGCAAAGTATCTTTTGCTTATCAAATATGTTCATTCTCAAAATATTTTGAAATCAAAACAGGACTCCATGCACAAATCTGGAAATTGTGACTTCCACGTAAAAGCTAGGTTAATGTGTAGATACATATTTAATAATCCATTTTAGTTTATTATTGGAACCATGCGCAAATCTTACTCCCCTTGATAGACCATAGTGACTAAAAGCAATAAGAATCATTGCGCGTGGCATGTTTGGATCTAGGTTGATTTTTATGCACTTAAACCCATTGTTACAGAATGGTTTTAGCGTACTATGTTCCCTTTACAGGATTCATCATTCCCATGTCAGAATAGAGTGGCTAAGTGGAGAGGTGTGGAGCAGGTTTGTTCAGTGCAGTGGGTCCATTAATCTTTTGTCTGTTTTTTAACAGAGAAAATTTTCCACTTACCTTCAAACTCTAAGGAACTGACAGAAATCAATGTTAGTCATGGTAATTCTAAGAGTGGAGTTGAGGACCGTAAGTAGTTTCACAACACCAGATTAAAGTCCAACAGGTTTATTTGGTATCATGAGCTTTCGGAGCGCTGCTCCTTCATCAGGTGACTTCAACATGACTCACCTGATGAAAGACCTGTACTCCGAAAGCTCATGATACCAAATAAACCTATTGGACTTTAACCTGGTGTTGTGAGACTACACACTGTGCCCACCCCAGTCCAATGCTGGTATCTCAGTAGCGCAGTGGTTAGCACTGCTGCCTCACAGTTCCAGGGACCTGGGTTCAATTCACAGCTCAGGTCACTGTCTGTGTAGAGTTTGCACATTCTCCTTGTGTCTGCGTGGGTTCCCTCTGGGTGCTCCAGTTTCCTCCCACAGTCCAAAGATGTGTGGGTTAGGTTGATTGGCCATGCTAAAATTGCCACTTAGTGTCCTGGGATGCATAGGTTAGAGGAATTAGCGGTTAAATGTGTAGGGATATGGGGGTAGAGCCTGGGTGGGATTGTGGTCAGTGCAGACTCGATGGGCCAAAGGGCCTCCTTCTGCATTGTAGGGTTCTATGATCTATGATCTCCACATCAGGGAGTTAAGGATGTAAGGACGTGGCATGGGTTCCTCTTTCAACTGAAGCAAGGGTGCAAAGAAATTGTGAAGTTTTAACCAAGTATTATTAAAAGTTCAGTATTATTGTTATCATTCACCTTCATGAAAATGTAGGTTTACTGAGTTTCGTGCCAAAGCAAAGTGGCTGTCTATCCATGTGCACTGGTCGGCATGGTCAGAAAATAGTTAATGGTTTGATTACACAAAGGATATAACTCTGGTACAGTATATTCCAGGCAAACAAACTGGTGGACTATAACACAATGAACCGACAAAGTTGAAAAGGAGAAACATAACACAATGTTAATATCCTATAAATGTAAATTTAATGGGGTGAGTTACGGTATAATCGCAAATAACCTGTAGAGTGGCATGGTGATTAGTGCTGCTGCCTGAGTGCCAGGGACCCGGGTTCGATTCTCAGCTTGGGTCACTGTCTGTGTGGAGTATGCACGTTCTCTCTGTTTCTGCATGGGTTTCCTCCAGAATCCAAAGGTGTGTAGGCTAGGAGGATTAGCCATGCTAAATTGCTCTTATTGTCCTAAGATGTGTAGTTTAGGGGAATTAGCATGATAAATGTGTGCAGTTGCAGGGATAGGGCAGGAGGGTTGGTCTCTTGAGAAAGATGCTCTGACAGAGAGTCAGTGCAGACTTGATGGGCTGAATGGCCTCCTTCTGCACTACCAGGATTCTATAATTGCCAATTGAACATCTAAATGTATCAATGTCTCAGCTTTAAATGCTTTAGGTTCCAGCCAAACTATGCCCACTACCACCCAATTCCCCTGCTCTGATACCCACTTCAGGTCCAGAAACTTTGCACCAGACCTGGGCTAGAAGAGTAAACATGGTAGAGAAACATTAGATCTGTGCATGCACAGTACTGGCAGCAAATGCAGCCATTTAGTATTTACTCTGATGTCATCCTCTATGTTTTTGCCTCCCCCACAAGAAACGCATTGGCAAATCCTTTATTATTTCTGTAAGCCTTCTGGACAAAACAGGCTTGGGCTGACAAGAATGGGTTCATTATTGGAGGAATTGTGGAGAGAACTCAGTGGAATCGTTGGAAAATAAGATAATGATGGCAGGAAGTTGAATAGTGAAGCAACTAAAATGATTGGGCCAAGAATGCACCCCTGCAGAGCTCCTGCAGTGATATCAGAAGTTTTCAGAATATGTGTGACAATCACAAACATCGTTCATTGCATCAAGGATGACTTGCTTTTCCTCCATTGACTTCATTTTTGCTAGACCTCTTTGCTGCTATGTTCAGTTGAATGCTACTTTAATATGGAGCACAACTCTTCTCGTGTCTTCTCTGACACTCAACTTGTACTTCCTTGTGTTTGGATCAAAGCTGAGGTGAGGTTTGGAATCAAGTGGTTTGAATGGAAATGGAATTGTGTCGTTGAGTAGGTTCTACTTATCCCACTGTTTTACCGATAATAGGGAACATAGTGATAGTTTGCTAGTTGCTAGGTTAGATTTATTCTATATCCTGTGGACAGAACAAGCCTGTACAATCTGCCACATTGTGGAGTCGATGTCAGTGTTCTAACAGTACTGGGACAGCTGGCTAGTGGAGCGATAGCACTGGTACACATGTTTTCAGCGTTACTGCTTTGATGTTTTCAAGGCCAATATCTTCAATAAGGCCAATGCAGTAAGCCATTTCTGAACATTATGCGAAATGATCTGAATTGCTGTCCACTGATATCTATGGTAGCAGGGACTTCAAAAGGGGGCCAAGGAGGATTATTCATTTCCTGCTTTTGGCTAACGATTTGCAAAATTTTCATCCTTGTCCCTTGAACCCTTGTGCTGGACTGTGCCATGGTCGAGGACTGGAATATTTATGCAGCCTTCTCCGCCTGTTAGTTGCTCATGATTTGCACCGTTATTACTGGATGTGATAAGACTCTGGTTATGGGAGCAGTTGGCTCTATCTTCAGCCTGCTGTTTTTATGCTTGGCAGGCAGGTAGCCCTGGGTGGTCATTTAGTATGTCCTGTGATGATACTGTACCTTTAAGGAGTGTGTTTGAGTCAAGCTGCTTTGCAAGTTTTTCCAAGCAGTTCTTAGCATTTTATTTGGGCACCAAAATGTCTGTGAGTGGTGATCTCTAATTGTTACCAAAGCCATATAATGGATAACATGTTTATTTTAATTTGGGGTTTCTGAGCTTGATTTGGGGATGATTGACAGGTTAAGTGATGCCTGGGGTACAGGTTTTCCTGTGGCAAAGACCCAGGTTTTAGTTTCAGTTTTGAAGTTGTTTGGATGCGAGACAGAAAATAGTGACTGGTTTTTCCTTTCTGGAGTTGAAAATTCTGTTGTACGAGAGTTGCTGTTGGAAGAAGGCAGTGTGTTTCTGTCTGTCTGTCTGTCTCTCTCTCTCGAGAGAGAGAAAGAGAGAGGTGTGCTGAAAGTTCCCAGATTGGGAAATCTGAATTTTAACTCACCATTCACAGCAGGAGTTAATGAGCTGCAAAATCCAGCATCACATGAATATACTTGTTTCTATGCCAAGTGTAGGAAGGAGTGTATGTTTTTTGGGGTGTTGTTTGACTTGGAACTTCGCAGTTAGCTGTTAAAGTTTATACTCTACTATGGCTGTTTCTTGTGATTGGTAAAAGTTATGCTATTTTTTCTTATTATATGTTAAACGTGTTCTTAAATGCACTTTGTTTGATTAAAAACTTCCCAGTGGATCACTGGAATCATACCTGGAGTGAAACACCTTATGCACACGTGCCAAATTCAAAGATTAAAAATTAAGGGTTTTCTTCATAAAACACCTTGGAGTACCTGGTCTGGATCGTAACAGCTCACACATTCGATGGAACCTTTAGCTTCTCCCAGTGGCAGGAATTGTGATAGACAGGAGCAAGGTTTGGCAGGAGACCAAAAATCAATTTCCCAATGTCGGGAATTAGTTTGGATTCTTGTTTTCCCATTTCCATAGCAGTTTGAAGGTGGGTCAAGTGTCCCAAGGAGCTTTGTCAGGAATACTATTTGCATCTCATGAATATTCATTAATGGCCAATATTACGGGGATCTTGGTGCCCCTCTAAGTGCCCTGCCAGTGTAAACTTTTGTGACTATATGTAAGTGGTGTGCACCTGGTGAGGGAAAGTTGTGCTTTCACTTTCACACGGTCACTGAGAGACATCAGCTGCCTGTAGCATAAGCGATGCCAGGGCACAGGGGGGTGGTAAGATCAAGGCAGAACTTGGTAGGGGGAATCGAAGAACAGAGTGAATGGCCTGCTTGTGAGCCATTTACATTTGGCATCTGGACATCTGAGCCTATGAGATAACAGCAGGGCAGATCACTTCCTGCCCTTTCGGCGTAAATAAGGATGCAGGCAGCAGCTTTGGAATACATGAAGTTAGCTGTGGGTATAACATTGGAGGGTGACACTGCAATCAAAAGGTGATTCAGCAATCATTTTCAGCTACCAATTTATCCACAGAACTCAAATCCAAAAGATGCAGATCTGTTATTTATGGAATTATCGTGCTGCTATCATGGATATTTAACATTTTATAATTACCTTTCTCACTATTGACATTGTCCCAGAAATAATTAGTTTGCATTGAGTAGCTATGTGATGTTAACAGACCTACACTTAACGTGCTCTTTAAATTCACGTGTTTAGTGGTGGTGTTAAAATAGAATGATGACTGTTTTGTTAAAATAGCAGAGAAATGACTGTACTATAAACAGAGTGGCTTAAATGTTGGAATGTGGCACAACCATTAAATGGGAGTCTAAGGGTTCAAGGTGACATGGAGTGTTTGTATAACCAAATCAGAACTGCCACTTTTGATTGGACACATGGGGGTGTCCAGGATGTGTGCCGGGAAGTTTTCATAAAGCTCATTATTATTAAAAATAAGAGTTCCCCGCTGCTTTTAGATGCACCGGGGGCAATTTGTTTCAGATGGTTGAGTAGCGCTGACAGAACATGTGCTAATTTTGTAAACATGAGAGAGGATGTTAAGAGCCTCTTTGAAGGAGCTAAGCCCACTCTCTGGGCACTTCAGCACACCTCCTATACATTGTAAGCAGACTGCAGGGGTGATGAGATGCCATGCAAACCCCTTTAAATTTGGGCTGCAAAACCAAGATGGTCTTGGTCTGAACTTCCATGAAAGCAATGTGAGCTTTCTTTCAGGGTATGAGTCAGCCCTCAGCCTGCTCTCTGGATGCTAGCTTTCAGACCCAATCTAATTTCTAAATCAATATAAGCTATTGCCAGTTTATATTGGCAATGGTAACTCCTAGGTTTATGTCCTGAGAAGTCGCTCAATATCATGAGATATGTGACTTTTTTCAATTAAAGCTGGTGTTCCAACCTTCTACTGAGGATGTTCTGGCTCACAAAATCATTGCTTCGGTTGAGTGCTTGCTTGCATACCCATCTGCACACTTGAAATTATTCAGTGTTTGGACAAATCTGCTCACTACATGCTTTGTTGAGGATTCTTTAAGATCACTTGGTGTCCTTTATGTAATCCATCTAACATTTCAGAGTACAATGTTATATGAATCATTGTTTTGAACCATCATTTAACTTGTCATGGCACAGTAGGGCGTTAGTCTAATATGTAGCTTTGTGTTTGCTAATTGACTCTGGTTACATTATTTCTTGATCAGCTTATAGATTCTTCTTTTTGAAAAGCTACGTTGCTGTAGATTGAGTGCTTTGTAAATAATGGAATGGTTTCTATTTGAAAGCCTCATGCTGCTTTAGATACACCTGACACCGGAATGCCTGATATGCTGATACCACCTTTATCTTTTGGCCCATTCGTAATACTATAGAAGAATCCCTTCAGAAGAAGATCAAACTGGTACTCCAGGAGGAAGTTTGCATTTTTTTGGTCCAGTGAAATTGGTTGATAGTATCAAAATGGAAATGTATTTAAACAAAATACTTAAAATCAAAGAAAGTAGAAGTAGTAGTTCACCCACATCTCTTGATCCCTTTAGCCCCAAGATATTATCTAATTTCTTCTTGAACTCACGCAATGTTCAACTGACTGGCATGCGTAAGTAAGCACAGGTTTCTTTCTCAATTAACACATATGTTCCTCCCATGATGTTTAATAATCATGGAGACAACGTTACTGGCAGAATGACACAATAAGGATGCATTCATTAAGTCATATAATAAAAGCAAAATACTGCAGCTGCTGGAAATCCAAAGTAAAACCAAAAATGCTGGAAAACCTCAGCAGGTCTGGCAGCATCTCTGGTGAGAGAAACAGAGTAAACATTCTGAGGCCGCACTACTGTTCTTCAGGGCTAGAGTTAGCTCTGTAAAAGAGTCATACGGACTCGTAAAGTTAACTTTGTTTCTCTCTCCACAGATACTGCCAGATTTATTAAGTCATAGGGCAGAGATTCCTGCCTGGTCAATGGACCTTTGCATGGTCCTCCCATTATGGTTCCCATGGAGGGCAGGGCAGGAAAATTCTCCCGCAGAGATACAGGTCTTGATTTTAACCTGGGACTAGTTTGTTGGAACCTGAAGCATCTTTCTGCAGGAAAGTGCTGTGAAAACTTTGACCTAGAAATTTGATAATGCTTTGTTCAGCTTATGGCCTGAGCTACGTTTATAAAGCAGGACTCGGTTGCCTCCTGGTGGATGAACTGCATGCTAAAAACAATAGTTTCAAATCAATAACTGCAGCAAATTGATTGGATTTGGGTGGTAAAACATTGCCTGGCAGAAACTGGCCAGAAATGTAGGTAGAGTTAAAATTGAGATCCTTACTTGGCCATGTCAAAATGGATAAAACAACTGGATACCTGAACGTTTTCCTTAACATTGAGTGATTCTTCTGCAAGGGTTAATAGGCTTGAGAATAGATTTACTGCCTCTCCATTGTTAAGAGTTGACTGATGTTATGTCCAAGGTGAACCTCAAGGAAGATATTACTTCTGCTAAAGCATGTTGAATACATGTAATAGACTCCAATTGTAATCATTGAATCAGTAGAGAAAACGAGTCGTATGAGTATCCAGTAAAGACTGGGATTGAAGGCTATGTGGAAAGTGAAGTTAGGGCTAATCAAATGTAATTTGGAATTCTTGATAAGAAGGCAATGGGGCTGACTGAATTGCTCTAGTCTACATGGATTCAAGGGTTGAAAGGCCCCGTGTTCTACACTGACTCTATGATTTATTAATTGCGAGAAAGGGACCCATTAAGATCAGTAATGTAGTCTGTATAAATGAAATATGAACTGCAAAATTAGACAGGTCTTCTGGAATTATATGGACTTACATTTTGGGGCCAAGGAGAAAGTGCAGAATTTTTTGTCTGGGGAATAGTTTGTCTAGTGGTTCAGTATAGTGGATCACACAAAGTCTTGTGGAGGAGGTAATTTACGCCAGTTGGTCTTTTCTCACTGGATGCCTCTTCCATTGAAGATAGGAACACACAGTTCCACACTGGCGCAGTAGTTAGCAGTGCTGCCTCACAGCGCCAGGGACGGGGTTCAGTTCTGGTCTTGGATGATTGTGCAAACCACACACACATTCTTCCTATGTCTGTGTAGATTTTCTCCCATAGTCCAAAGGATTGCAGGTTAGGTAGATTGGCCATGCTAAATTGTCCCTTAATGTCTGAAGACATGTAAATTAGGAATTATGGAATAAACCTGGTTATGAGTTGGTGCAGACTCAATGGGCTGAATGGCTTCCTTCTGCACTGTCAGGATTCTATGATAGCTATTGAAATAATATGAGCACCGTATTGATATTGTGTCACTAGGTGGCACTAGCCTATTTGGTAAATAATGCTGTGTATCCTATTTATAGAGCCCATTTAAGCTAATTAGGGATGGAGCGCCAACTTGTGCAATATTCCTCTTCATTTTTGACTACTTGAATCCACCATTAATACTTTATAAATAATACCTGGATGTCTAAACGGAGCCTTAGGTTTCTAGATCTATTTATTATTCTAAAGTGTTTTATTCTCCTCCCACAATGCATCACGACCAATAGTCTGATGCAGAACTAATAAAGTTCCTGAGACTGAGGCGGAGACAGGTTGCCACGTGTGGAATGTCACAAAAGTGCTTAAATGCAGAGATATGAAGTAATACAGCACTTTCACTCCGATGTCCTCATCACATGCTGTCTGACAACTATTTGTATGGAACATTTAAATTGACCAGGTACAAGATGGCCTTGGGTCGCCTTTTAAGCACAATGCACGCTGCCTTGAAAAGATGCACTAGTTTGCAATTTGCATTCAGGTTGATACTAAGCAGCTCAAAATCTTATCCACAGCAGTGACGATCTCTTTAGCTGCTGAACTCTCCTGTAGATTTTCTGTTAATCTGGTCAATAGCTGGTGACAGATTGTATAGATGCTGGGAGGAACATGGGCTTGTCAGCACCTTTTGTGAATGGACTGATAATGCTTTGATTTCATAGCTTGAAACCTGATTGATTAATGGGTTGGAAAACATGTCAGAGGAGTTCAGGTCCATCTTAAATTATTATACGTGAGGGGAACCATCCCTCGAGGGAAAATTGGCTGTTCTTTCTGCAAGCAAGTGCCATAGTGAATGGAGAAAAATCTGTAAGTGGATCTCACATCCTCTCACACAGTTTCCTTTAATGAGACATGTTTTCAAGTGAATTTCTCTGGAGTTCTATGGAAGCACACTTGTTAGTTTTAATTTGATGTGGAAGGCTGTTCTGAGTAAAAAGTTGCTCCTTCTATAAGTTTAATTTTCAGAATAGTCCCACATTGACTAAGCACAAAATATATTTTAATAACAATGCAGATTTGGAGTTCAACATTTTTGGCAACCATCTCCCTTAAGCTGTGAACAAATAAACTGCAGTAGGTAGCAGGATGGAAAAACGACCAGTGTTATTTACAGGAATCACCAATGACTTGTTTTAGTATTGACAGTTGTCTTCTGGTTGTCACTATGATTTTACTAGTGTTTGCCACTACAGATGCATTCAAGCTGATATGACCAGGCTCAGAAACACCTTCTTCCCCAGGGCTGTTACCCAGCTCACTCTAATATATTACCAGGTGATGGGCATTGTGCAATATGCCTGTATACACTTAATGACTGTTGGCGCTATTTTACAATGACAACTGCATTTGAGTTTTTTTTGTATCTTCGGAACCTGCAAGCTCTCTTTTCATTGTGTTTGAATTTGTGCATTATACAACAACAAAGTTGAATTCAATTGGATTTCTGTATTTGTAACAAATTGCAAAAGTCAAAAGGGAGTGGGGTGACAGATGTTCATGGGCTTTTTGCTGACTTTGCACCAATCAGTTGCTCCCACACATTGGTGGGCTAGTAGACATTCCCCTTGGAATATAGCGTGACTTGGAGAATAAATAGAATGCATGCAGATCCGGGCAAGCTGCTGGAAGGGGGAGGAAAAGGAGAGGGAGAAGATCTCCCAGCAGGAGGCCATATCCACCCAGAGTTTTTAGGAAGTAAAGCATTTATCTGAAGCTCAGTGTGGAACAATGTGTGAGATGTCTGCACTTCACTAAGGGTCTCCCCACTGAAATCTGCCACCTGTCAGTGCCACAACAGCAACCTCCAAACAGGGCAAGAAAGATACTGTAATTACATCAAAGGTCCTTGTGCATGAGTCGCAAAAACCCAGCCTGCAGGTGCAGCAGGTGGTCAGGAAGGCGAATGGGATGCTGGCCTTCATAGCGAGGGGGATTGAATATAAAAGTAGGGAGGTCTTGCTGCAGCTGTATAGGGCATTGGTGAGGCCGCAGCTGGAGTACTGTGTGCAGTTTTGGGCGCCGCACCTGCGCAAGGATATTTTGGCCTTGGAGGGAGTGCAGAGGAGGTTTACTAGGCTGATACCGGAGTTGAGGGGGTTGAGCTATGAGGAGAGGCTGAATAAACTAGGCTTGTACTCGTTAGAGTTTAGAAGAATGAGGGGAGATCTCATTGAGACGTATAAGATGATGAATGGGATGGATAGGATAGAGGTGGAAAGACTCTTCCCGCTCAAAAAAGACAGTAGGACTAGGGGGCACAGCCTCAAGATAAAGGGGGGGCGGTTCAGAACGGAGTTGAGGAGGAACTTCTTCACTCAAAGGGTGGTGAATCTCTGGAATTCTCTGCCCGTTGAAGTGGTGGAGGCTGCCTCGCTAAATATTTTTAAGAAGCGGGTTGATGGGTTTTTGATAAGAGAGGGGATTAAGGGTTATGGGGAGAGGGCGGGAAAGTGGAACTGAGCCACGACAGATCAGCCACGACAGATCAGCCATGATCTTATTGAATGGCGGGGCAGGCTCGAAGGGCCAGATGGCCTACTCCTGCTCCTATTTCTTATTCTCTTATGTTCTTATGTTCTTATGTAACCATGGAGATGCAGTGGGCTCCTTCCTGGTTACAGCTGCAGATATTTTCAACATCTCAGTGTACTGACAAATGTCACATATAGAGAGGTCACTAGGGCTCTTGCTTCAGTGAGAGTTCACTTATTTCAGTCTCTCGTCAGAGAGTACTACGTGGATTGACTTTGCCAGGATTCCAGGCTTACCCACGTTGACCGCACGCACATTGCTTTTTGGGTGCTGCATCTCAACTCTGCCCTAAACTGTAACCAAAAAGGATTCCAGTCCCTTAAGGGTGAGGGTGATATGTAATGAGACAGACTTGATGAGGAAGCTTAAGGTAAAAGACCCCTTAGGAGGCAGTGACCATAATATGATAGAATTCATCCTACAGCTTAAGAAGGAGAAACTGAAATCAGATGTAACGGTATTACAGTTGAAAGGTAACTATAATGACAAGAGGGAGGAGCTGGCCAGAGTTGATTGGGAGAGGAGCCCAGCAGAAAAGGTGATGGGACAGCAATGGCAGGAGTTTCTGGGAATAATGTGGGGGAGACAGCAACATTTCATCCCAAGGAAGAAGAAGCATATTAAGGGGAGGATGAGGCAACCATGGCTAATGAGGCTGCATAAAAATAAAAGAGAAAGCGTACAATGTGGCAAAGATTAGTGGGAAGCCAGGGGATTGAGAAGCCTTTTAAAAAGCAACAGAAGACAACTAAAGAAGAAATAACGGGGAGAAGCTAAAATGTGAGGGTAAGCCAACTAGTGATATAAAAGAAGATTGCGAGAGGTATTTTTAGATATATAAAGGGTAAGAGAGAGGCAAGGGTAGACATTGGACCACTGGAAAATGACACCAGAGAAGAAGCAGTGAGGAACAAAGAAATAGTGGAGGAACTAAAAAGATACTTTGTGTCAGTCTTCATGGTGGAAGACACCAGTAATGTACAAAAAATTCCAGGGAGTCGGGGGCAGAGGTGAATGTGGTGGCCATCACTAAGGGGAAGGTGCTAGGGAAGTTGAAAGGTCTGAAGGTGGATAAATCATCTTGACTGGATGGAATATACCCCAGAGTTCTGAAGAAGGTAGTTGAAGAGATAGTGGGGGCATTAATGGCGATCTTTCAGAACATACTGGAGCCAGGCAGGATCCCAGAGGATTGGAAAATCCTTAATGTAACACCCATGTTTAAGGAGGGAGGAAGGCAAAAGATGGGAAATTACAGGCTGGTTATCCTGACCTTGGTCGTTGATTATAAAGGACTTTGGAATACCTGAACGTGCATGGTAAAATAGGGCAAAGATAGCATGTTTTCAAGGGAAGGTCATGCTTGACAAATCCGTTTGAATGCTTTGATGAGTTAATGAGCAGGTTAAACAAAGGAGAACCAGTGGACGTTATCCACTTGGATTTCCAGAAGGCCTTTGACAAGATGCCACACATAAGGCTACTGAGCAAGTTAAGATGGTGTTAGAGGCAATGAATTAGCATGGATAGATGATGGCTGACTGGCAAAAGGCAGAGAGTAGGAATGAAAGGATCCTTTTCAGGATGGTAGCTGGTGACAAGTGGAGTTCTGCAGAGGTCCATTTTGGGACCACAACTTTTCACTTTATACATCAATGATCCAGATGAAGGAATGGAGGGCATTATGGCTATGTTTGCAGATGGTACAAAGGTAGGTGGAGGGACAGGTAGTATTGAAGAGGTGGGAAGGCTGCAGAAGGACTTGGACAGGTTAGAAGAATGGGCAAAGAAATGGCAGATAGAATACAACGTGGGAAAATGTGAGGTTATGCACTTCGGTAGGAAGGAAAGAGGCGTGCACTATTTCTAAATGGGGAGCGAATTCAGAAATTGGAAGCGCAAAGGGACTCGGGATTCCTAGTTCAGGATTCTCTTAAGGTTAACTTGAAGGTTGGGTTGATAGTTAGAAAGGCAAATGCAATGTTAGCATTCATTTTGAGAGGACTAGAATACATAAAGCAAGGATATACTGCTGAGGTTTTATAAGGCATATCTGGAATATTGTGAGCAATTTTGGGCCCTGTTTCCAAGGAAGGATATGCTGCCCTTGGAGAAGGTCCAGAGAAAGTTCATGAGAATGATTCTGGGAATGAAAAGCTTGAGGTATGAGGAGATTCTGAGGGCTCTGGGTCTATGTTCCAAGGCATATAAAAGGATGAGAGGGAATCTCATTGAAACTTACAGAATACTGAATGCTCTGGATAGAGTGGACATTGGGAAGATATTTCTATTTGTAGGAGAGACTAGAATCCAAAGGCACTACTTCAGAGTAAAGAGATGACCTTTAGAAACAAGGTGTGGAGGAATTTCTTCAGCCAGAAGGTGGTGAATTTATGGAATTCATTGCCACAGAAAGCTGTGGAGGCCATGTCATCGAGAGTATTTAAGGCATAGGTAGATAAGTTCTTGTTCAGTAAGGAGATCAAAGATTATGGGGAAGATTGAATGATGGAGCAGCCTCAATGGGCCAAATGGCCTAAATTCTGCTCCTATATCTTAAGATCTTATGAACTTTCAGGTGGTGTGTATTGGCAGAGAATCATGCGGGTCAGTGTTTAATATCCAGGCAGGAGTCATGATGTCTTCATTACTGTGGCAATACGCTATCTGTAACCCCCATGACTTGCCTGGACTTGCAAAATCTCACTAACTGTCCTGTGTGGAGACAATACACACCTCCTTTAATCTGTGCTTAATGCTCTCTCCACTCACCTTGCCTGTACCTGTAAAGACTTGCATTCCAATCATTATTCTGTAAATTGAGTTTGTGTCTTTATATGCTCTGTTTGTGATTAGGATTCCCACTCACCTGACGAAGGGGCAGCCAGAGCTCTGAAAGCTAGTGGCTTTTGCTACCAAATAAACCTATTGGACTTTAAATGGTGTTGTGAGACTTCTTGCAGTGCACTGTACCAGACATATTTGAACCACCATAGTAAACTATAAGATGGCAAGGGTGCTGAGGACTGTACCAGCTCAGCATGGGCTGGCTGATTGAGAGACAACAGTAAAGATATTTGTGGAGTCTGGATTGGGAGGGTGAATGCTGTCTTTCTGAAAGAGGGAATTAACACTGTGATCGTCAGAGGCATTACCATTCCCTGAAGTGGCACCTCAGGAATACTCAAACTGTACTGGAGGACAGAACGCTAGGAGACTGTGATACCCCGCAAGCTCCTTTGATCACTACAACCCATAGCCATGATGGCAGCAGTCAGAGCCAGCATGGCAGCAACCGGACATTCCATGATTTCAGTAGGAGCTTCCACTGCAACATGCAGAGGTTCAATGATTGTTACTAGTGTGGCAATGGAAGTTGCAACTTCAGCCATCAAAGGCTGCATCATGGTTAGTTCCACAATGTGTTGATGGAGTTGAGGACCACTTCCATACTGGCAGGGATGGGTTAAGAAATTTGCACATGGCTTTCTGGCAAATGATGTTGGACTCCTCATTGCTGTCAGCCTTTCTGGCAGGTTTCCTGATGCACAAGACATTTTGTTTCACGTTACCATCAGCATTCCTTGATATACTGGCCCCCAACTCATCTGAGTCCTCTGTAGCCGAACCCCTGTGTGACCTCACCCTCTGGAAAGCTGGCATCTGCACTATTATTGCCTACACCCCCTACCACCAACTTCTTCACCAGCCTTGCCTGTGACCTGATGGTGTTCTCACCACAGGACGATTCTGCTGCTAATCAACATGTAAAATATGCGCTGTGTCAAGTATCTGAAAGGGTGGCTGTGAATATAAAATCAAATTATTGTACTGTGTCTTCATCATCACTCTTTTATTTCCAGTCATATGCTGCTTGACAACACTGTACCTCGTGGGCACAGAATCATAAAATCCCTATAGTGCAGAAGGCCCATTAAGTCTGCACCAGCCCTCTAACAGAGTATTTTTATCCAGGTCTGCCCCGTCCCCATAACCCCACTAATTCCTTAACCTATTAATGGCTTGGTAGGTATGGATGTGATCAGTGCAACTTGTGGGCTGAAGGGCCTGTTTGTGCTGTAGTGTTCTATGTTCTATTAATTCCTCAAGCATTTTTTTGGGACAATAAGGAGCAATTTTAGCCTGACCATTCCACTTAAACTGCACATCTTTGGAATATGGGAAGAACCAAGAGTAAACCCAAGCAGACGCAGGGAGAATGTGCAAACTCCACGCAGGCTGGAATCAATCCCAGGCCCCGGGCTGTGAGGCCGCTCCCCATCCACATCATTGAAAGGTTTATACCCACCCTCTCCCCAACAAAGATTGTTGGCACAGGGCGTTAGTGCCCTACCAATGAGTCCCAATTCATGATGCCATCCCTCATGCTCCTCTCCCTTCATTATATCCCCTCACCTTCATGACAACCGAACCATCATGGTGCCACCCCTTTTATGACACCTGCCTACTTGGCTATGCCCAGATGCCACCTGGCGTTACCAATTTGGCAGTGACAGGATATAATTTGCTATTGCCAGGCTGGCACTACCCAATGAGAAATACCCAGCTATGTTCCTGACCACTGGGGGCTTCAATGGCCTCCGTTTGTGGCGACTAGTAATGATTCTCTCTGGGCTCTTGTTGTGCCCGTGGGTCAGAAAACCCCAGGAGTAAGGAAGATCGGCCTCAAACGGACTCTGCATGTTCAAATGCTCATTTAAATATGCTGATCTGGTTCCTGCCCTTACTGGGCAGAATCCAGATTATGTCCAGGAGAAGTTGGTGGGAAGATACTGATGAGGTTTGGCGCTGATGCAGAACATGCTGAACTCTGATTCTCTGGCACCGCTCCAGCCTAGCGCAACGCGGCTAGAAAATCGCAGCCAACCTCCCTTTTAAGCAGTGAGATATTGGCCCCCTGTTGATGTGTCTAGCTAATGAACAGGATGATTTGTGTTGATATGATGCAAAAATCATGAAGTTGGCGTTGTCTGTGTCGTGGCCACGGGACTGTCTGTGTTGTGGCCACGGGTATTTTTTAGGGTATTATCCAATTTAGTGCCTGCAGCAACGATTTTGCTTGGAGAACAAAAGCATATATTTGGGGTAGCATTTGCTTTTCATGCACTTAAGCCCATTGATAAGAGTTTTTTTTAATTGTCGTGCTTTTGCTCACAGAATGTACAATTCTTGACTAAATACGTCACTGATGTATGGTGAAGTCGGTGAAAGACTTTCATTGTTCTTTTCAATTATAAGAAGTAACAATAATTGGTAGGTGTGCTCTTAATACCACCAGGCATGGAAAATACTTTTGATAACAGTTATCAGAAGGATAGATTGTCCTTTTCATTAACACAGCTGATAAAATGCTAAGCCACATAATGAACAACTGGACCTAGCTCTCCAAGGAGTGTTTCCATCAACTGATTTAAAAAGTTCAGTTTAATACTCAGATTTATTGAAAGTAAAATAGCCGTAACTGAAGAGCTCCAAGTAGTTACCTACTTTTGGCCACTTACACTGCAAGTTGTTGAGTGCCAAAAGCAATGAAGATTTTATATGATTATAATGCTTTAGATCCGGAAACCAATAAAAAAAAGAGCACCGTTGTAGATCTCAACAAGAGCCTAAGATTACCAGCAATTAATATGATGTAGTGTTACTTGAAGGTTAAATATGAACCCTAGCTTTACATGGGTATTTTAATGAAACTCAAAACTCTGAGCTCTTAATATCAAAATGAAACATTTTTATTGAGGTACAGGTTCCTATAAAAGGGAATGACTGAGGACATGGAATTTGACAAATGATTTTATACCACCATAAAAATATTGACTTGAAAATGGCTGAGTATCACACAGTGGTTAGCACTGCTACCTAACAGAACCAACGACCTTGATTCGATTCTGGTTTGGGTCACTGTCTGTGTGGAATTTGTACTTTTCCCTGTGCTCCGGTTTCCTCCCACACCAAAGATATGCAGGTTAGATGAATTGGCCATGCTAAATTCTCCCTCTGTGCACCTGAACGGGTGTCGGAGTGTGGCGACTAGGGGATTTTCATAATTACTTCATTGCAGTGTGAATATAAGTCTACTTGTGACTAATAAATAAACTTTAAGAATCATTAGAATGTATCAAATTCCTCAGCTCATTATTTTAATGGAAGCACACACATGCAAGCTGGTGCATGGTAGCATGGAACATGGAAACATTAATCTAATTTGGCAGATTTGTAATCCCTCAGTGAAACAGTGATGTTATCAGAGGATTTATTTTCATTGTCCAGTATTGGGAGAAAAGACAACTCTTCCATTATTAAGGAGGCATTCTCACTGTGGTAAAATACATGCTCTTCTAAAAGAAGAAATTTAGGCTGATGTAATTGTAGAGTGATGTCCTAGGCTCAACTATCTCCAGCTGCTTCCTTTGAGATTGGGTATTTGACACTGGAAATGCAAAGGTGTTATTGGATGCAATCTGATGAATCTCTAACGCGCTGGTTACAACTGTATACTGAATGAATGTGAGAACAGTAGAAGTTTTATATGAGATATTTTTCATATGGAACTCCAAAATTAAAAGGAATAGCGGCATGGTTATTAAAGTTGTTTTGTTTGCTATTTCGTGTACAAGTCATTGACAAACATCCTCAGAAACCAATCTTCTTCTTCTTTCTCCCATCATATTTGGAGTTACCTCAATACTGGTTGATCACCCTTCTCTATTGCCTCCTGTCAGTCACACATTCCTCATCATATCTGTGTTCACGTGTGTTTAAGTCTGTTGCCACCATATCGTTCCATCCAGTCTTAGGCCTCCTTCTTCCTCTTTCTGGCTGTCACACATCCATTAGTTGCCTTCCTCCACAACATTTGACCTTACCACTTCAGTCTCTTCTTTGCTACTCTCTTTGATGCTCCCACAATTTTCATTGAGCCCGCTCCCCCCAATGTGCTGATTCCTGATGTTGTCCATTCTCCTCACTCCAGACATTCATCTCACCATCTGCCTCTCATCCATACCCATTTGTCATTCTTGTCTTCTTGATGTTGCACTAGAATATGAGGCAGTCTCACAACTGTCTTGTAGATTCTTCTTATCAGTTTGTGATACTTTATTATCACCTTTCACTCCACTGCACCTCTTCCAATTCTCCAACAAGGGCTAAACTGTTGCTTAATTTCAATTTCCAAACATCCATCTACTGCCATCACTGACTCAGGTATTTGGAATTATTCACTGGAGCGATTTTATGAGAAAGATTTTGTGCCTAGATAGTGTGAAAATGGGAGTGTTGCCGATCTGTTGTTTGGGCAGTTCTTTACTCCCAATCTTACGCAGATAGTGCATGAAAAAATTGGCTAGACCGCTTTGACCTACTGGAGGCAGTGGCTTGCCATCCAGCTTGATCAAGCAGCAGAGGGAGCTTTTGCGCACGTGCAGAACTCTGTGCCCTCTGAAAACTTTTTAATAAAGATGAATTTGTACTGGTGACGGCTGCCAGCCCACTGCTTATGAAGGGGAAATTCTACCCACCCACCACCCCTTCCCCTCCAAGGCAGTTTGCATCAACAGCTGTGGTCACCTAACCATGCATGGGTGTTTGGGGAAGATTGCGAACTTTTAGTCTGCCTTAAATTGGAAGAGTTTCAGTGGGAGTCCAACTGCAGACTGTAAAATTCTAGTTGTTGTCTTCCTCTTTAAGGGTCTTAATTGACAACCCACCACTTGCTGGCAGGTGGCCATCTCTCCAAGCAATCATCTACTTGAAAAATGGCCAGGAGCTGAGAGCTAGCTCAGTTGGTCAAGCATACAATTCTTAATCTTAGGGTCATGGGTTCAAACCCCACATTGGGCCAATATTCCCTCACAAAATTTAAGAAGCATTTAGATGAGCACTTGAACGTCCATAGCATACGAAGCTGTGAACCAAGTGCTTGAAAATGAATTAGAATAGATAGGTATTTGACAGCCAGCACTGACACAATGGACCAAAGAGCCTCACTCTGTGCTGTAAGACTTTATGATAACATGCTGACCAGCACGCTGCTCTCTTACACCAACTTTCCAACTTCTGATAAGAATCAAACACTTTGTCCGACAGTTACAGGTGGAAATATCATCGCTCTCTAACTTAGGAGTACTTGATGTTGAGATAACCATATGGAGAAAGCATTCCTTTCCTCAGTAGTACATTCGATTTTAACAAAAAGCACACAAATACAATTTGACAGAGGCATACCTCCTCATTTTTAAAAAATTGTACCCTCTCAAACTGAAAATAAAATGGATGAATACCTCAAGTATTTAAAGAATGTAATATTGATGGAAACACACACTTCAAATTGCAATTAGTGTTTTCAATGTGGAAGTTTAAAATATTGTGACTTAACTTTTATTCATACAACCTTCATGGTATTTTCCATTATGGTGCAAAAACTGTCAATTATAAATTGTGGGGTATCACTGCTGTTAGAAGTAAGATAATTTTACCATTTTAGTCTCTGCCCACACTGCCAATCCCATTACCCCCCAACCCCCACATGCCCCCCAGCAGTATAGTTTTAAAGCAATAGTACAGCATAAAGATTTTGTGCTGGCATTATTGCTGAGGGTGTGCAAGATAAATATTGCTTCATATTAGTACACACACAATGCCATATATTTTAAAATTCCATTTTTTTTTTGGTTTCACAAAATCATGGCAGCTTGAGTCCACTTGATTTTTGTCCTGCAAATATTTCTTCAAAGGTAACTGACTGATCAGGCTGTATCTACAGGATCAGAGCAGTCAGTAACCTAACGTTAGTGAGACACTGAGGGATGCAATGTTTAACCACTGCTTTAATGTGCAACCGTGTGTTAAATTCTGGATGAAAAGCTTGACTGATGTCCAAAGACATGGCATGAAAAATGAAATCAAAGAGCATAAATGCAACTAAGCATGCAAAAATGCCGGATATATGTGATTGAGTATATCGCCATTAGCACAAAAAGTGAGACAAGAATCTGAATAAGAGCATATGGAAAGAGTGGCACATGTGAAAAGAAGGCTTGACAGCGAGTAAGAAATTGGGACAGAAACATAATTATTTGGTAATTAGCAACATATGACGGTTATGGTGAAAGGGGACAAGATTGCTTTCTCAGAGAATTAATACACGTTATAAAATGCAATGATTGTCCAAGAACAATGGCAGACATTGAATCGTAGAATCCTGTCAGTGCAGAAGGAGGCCATTCAGCCCATTGAGTCTGCATCGACTCTTATATGAGCTTACCCTGAAAACCCATGTATTTATCCCTTTAATCCTCCTGACCCATATATCTTGGGATGCCAAGGGAGAATTTACCATGGTGAACCAACCTAGCCTGCACTTTTTGGACTATGGGAGGAAACCAGAGCAAACCCATGCAGTCATGGGGTGAACATGCAAATTCCACACAGTCACCCAAGGCCAGAATAGGGCCTGGATCCCTGGCGCTGTGAGATAGCAGTGCTAACCACTGTGCCACCATGCCATCCATGTGTGCTTGTCTTCCAAAAATAACAATGCAATTGAGCATGACTAAAAGCATGTTACTAATGGCAAGACTTTAGTCAGAAATGTGTAAAGCGCTTTTGCTGGGGTGATATTGTTGCAACAGGATAAGTTTGATCAAGATGCCAGATTGAAATCCAACAATTTGGGATGATTTGGGACTTCTGGTCAGCAATTGAAAATCATGCCAAGAGATGGATAGGCTGATGGGTGCGGTAATTGGGAGAGTGGTTACCTCAGCCACACCAATGATTTCCAAGGCCCAGCTTTATTGACGCAACTTTCAGAGAGGCCGGTAAATTGGGAAGAAACCCATTCACCCAGAACAGATGAAAGGCTGTTTAACATGCAAACGGGGGATCTTGCATTGATTGTCGGACCAATGCTGCAGTTTTCAGATATATAAGTGGATGAAGTGTGCAACTTGTTCAGTGACCTAAATGGTGTTTCTTTAAGACCTTAATTTAAAAAAAAATCCAGCCCACTGCTGGCTCATTTGAGGCCTATCCATTAGGCCCAAGACAGCTTATTCAGCAGGAGAAACAACAAAAATTGACAAGCTGGTGGCATTCCATTGAAACCCAGACTTCAGAATGACTTTTCTAAAATTTTACTTTCACACTATTACAAACAAACTGGGCAGACAATGTGTGAAACAACTTTGTTCCCATTTTGAATGCTACATGAAAGTTGTGGCTTGTGTTTGTACATTTTGTTTCGATTGATTTCAGAAGAAGTAGAAATCTGGCTTCAGAAAGGAGTCTGTTGCTGCATTGTTCAATGAGCTTTCTTCTGAGTAAAAATCATTGATGGAGATATCCAGGTCAATCGAACAAGAACTTTGGAAAATCTCCCAGCACTGAAACCGTGGAATAATTTGCTCTCTTTACGTGTTCTGGCACCAAAGTAAAGGCTGGTCACCTAGGATTTTGAAATCAAGGATAGTACCATTAAGGAGTGTGGGCAGGAGTGCAGAGTGGGTGAAGCGATAGGTCGTTCCCCCCACCCTTAACCTTGTACTATGACATTGGCGGCATGGTAGCACAGTGGTTAGCACTGCTGATTCACAGCTCCAGGGACATGGGTTTGATTCCTGGCTTGGGTCACTGTCTGTGGAGAGTTTGTACGTTTTCCTCATGTCTGCGTGGGTTTCCTCAGGTGCTCCGGTTTCCTCCCACAGTCCAAAGATGTATGGATTAGGTTGATTGGCCATGCTAAAATTGCCCCTTAATGTCCTGAGATGCGTAGATTAGGAGGATTAGCGGGTAAAATGTGTAGGGATATGTTGGTAGTGCCCTGGTGGGATTGTGGTCGGTGCAGACTTGATGGGCCAAATGGCCTCTTTCTACACTGTGTAGGGTTTCTATGATTCTATGACATGGTGTAAAACACAGTTCAAATTAGCTTCAATCCATATCTTGTAATATTGCTCTTTTTCAAACAGCTGTTTCATTTCCTTTTAAAAAGAGGACGCTACTTCAAAGACAATTTATAATAGAGAATGTAATGTTCTAACTAATTTTGTTTTCAGGATGGGGCGAAGGTGGATAATTGGAGTGAGGTTGCAGGTTAGCGAGAAACTCACTGGACTGCATTTCGCGTGACCCTTCTCTGGCACCAGTGAAAAATGCTTCAGTTTCTCCAGTATCCCTTCAGAAATATCCACTGAATCAACCTGCACACTCATTGATATTATGGGGTGATTCTCCCAGCCCACTGTGCTGCTTTTGCAGTGCAGCAGGCCAGGAGTCTCAAGCAGAGGCTGTTCAGTGGGCTTCCCACTGGGCGTCATGGTCTCCATGAGTCTCCAGGTGCCAGATTATCGGCGCAGAGCTGCATAATGTAAGCAAATGCTGATTTTAATACAATTTATATATAATTAGTGGGCCCGGGGCTGAAGTTTCTGGGCCCGCTAGAATCTCGCTACGTCCACCAAGAAGTGTTTCACTCCAGCGGGGATCACGGTAGCTCCCCACTTGCTAGGAGCTGGTGGCCTGACCATGCTGGAGTGAAGAGGGAGGACCACCGAGTAAGAGGTCAGGAGAGTGCCCCCTGGGCATTCCCATCTTGGCGATTCCAGCTGGGTGCCTTGGGACTATGCTGGTGGCCTCTCCAGCGGGAATAGGCCCTGCCCACTGATATGCCATTCTAGTTCTAGTTCATAGTGTGAGAGATTTATTTTGAAACTGCTGCTGAAAAAACAGTGGGATTTACTCCAGCGTTTACACAAATTCAACACTTGTGAATTTTTGGGGTGAATTACCCTCTATATTCTTCCTCTTGTGCACTCGACTCTTGGCCTAATAAAGTTCTTATACAAATTTAACATCCCCATTTCTAAGTCCAGATCGTTTATGTATATGGTAATCATAAGACTGGTTCCATCTTTCCAGTTGCAGTGCCACCCATTTAATTTCAAAAAGTGAGGGTATTGGAAGTCAAATCTGAAATTGTCTAGACAACGGTGCTGTTTAACTTTCATTGAAAAACTCTCCAGAGGGGAGCACCTCACAGAGGAGAAGTCTGCACTAATTGTGTGAGTGTAGTACCTCATCCTGAAAACAGTTAGTTAGAACATTACATTTTGTATTATGAATTGTCTTTGAAGTACTGTCCTTTCTTTTAAAAGGAAATGAAATAGTTGTTTGAAAAAGAGTAATATTACAAGAATGGGACACACTAATAACTAAGTATGGTCAATAGACTATCTCATCTTTCTGTAGAAAGTTGAAATCCAACTTGTAGAGTATGTAGAACACGATTGTACCATCCAAAAATGTGATATGAATACTAACACTAATTTGTGGCAGTGTTTTCCCTGGTTCCAGGGATTAAACAACCATAGCTATGAGTAGAGATTGGGGAGGTTGGGCCTATTTTCCATGAAGAGAAGAAGGCTGAGCAGAGATTTGATAGAGATACTCAAGATCCTGAGGGATGTGGACAGGCTAAATAGTGAGAAACTGTTCTCTCTCAAAAATATATCAAAAACTAAAAGCCACAGATTTAAAAACATGCCCAAGAGAATTAGAAATGATGTGAAGAAAGATGTGAGGGTGGTTGGAGTCTGGAATGAAATTCCTGAGAGGGTGGTGGAGGCAGGTTTGATTGCGATATTCAGGAGGAGTTGGATTGCTATCTGAAAAGACAGAAGGTGCAAGATTACAGGGATCAGGCAAGGGAGTGGGATTGTGTAGAATATTCTTTCAGAGAGTCAGTGCAGATAGGCTGAATGACCTCCTTCTGTGGAGTAAAGATTCTGTGAATATGTGATTTTTGAAAAAGGGACCCTGATATTTGATGGGGATCCTATTGGTTCCATAACTGGCCAATGACAGATGACTTGGTCTACCTTCACATTCAGTGAGGGTGAACGAGGACTGGGTGTGAATCGTGGGGTGTTGTGGATAAGCAGTCTTTGATTTTCTATCCACCAATGTTTCTGTATGTCTGTGATGTGTTCCCTGTGGGAATAACTCCATGATGGGATTGAAAAAAGAACAAAAAAAGGTCTAAATTTTCTATTTCATTCCTGATTTACTTTTTGAAGAGGATTTTGTAGTTTCCCACTGTAAGCCCATTGGCAAGATATTTCTTGCTACTGAGTAGAGACAAATGGGCAAAATCTATGCTATTTCTTTCCTGATTTCCAAACAGGATCCTCAAATTAACTGACAAGTGGTTTGTGATTGTTTAATCTTGTGTTTCAGTACCCGTTAGTATATTTTTTCTTTTAATAATAACCTTCACTGACCTCAGCGCCAATGCATCTAGAACTGTAAATCTAGTCTGTTGTGATACTCCCCAGTCAAACAGCCTGCAAACAGAATTACCCTGGAACAGTACTGGAATGCTGCTAGTGCCATGAAACTCTACTCCAGGAAGAATCAAGGCAATTGTAAATGATGAGCAGGAAATTCTTTTTTATTCATTCGTAGGACATGGGCTTTGCTGGCTAGGCAGCATTTATTGTTCATCTCTAGTTGCTCTTGAAAAGGTGGTGGTGAGCTCCTTTCTTGAAATGCTGTAGTCCATGTTCTGTGGATTGATGCACAATGCCATTAGGGAGGGAGTTCCAGGATTTTGACCTGGCAGCAGTGAAGGAACAGTGATATATTTCCACATCAGCATGGTGAATGGCTTGAAGGGGAACTTGCAGGTAGTGGTGTTCCCATGTATATGTTCCCATGTATCTGTTACAGGGAGTCCTCCCTTAAATTTGGTTCCTGAAAATCACCCTCTAAGTGAAACATGATTTCTCATAGGAATCAGAGTTAAGTTCCTGAGGACTACTTTTGCCTGGAAAAATCAATGCGAAAATTGAGACACTGTACCACACAGCTTGAAATATTGTACTGTACAGTAAAAAAAAAACAAAATAATTTTAAAGGGGGGGACACTTAAAATGGGGATTTACTGCAAACTTTGAGAGCTGTTTGTAATTTCTACCAATAACAATTTTATTTCAAAGCAAAAGTGCCAATCAGCTAATTCTTGAAACAAAGAGGATGATTAGCTGATGAAAATCAAGTTAATCTAATTACCGTTAATGTAATTACAACTTGTTTTTTCTAATTGTAAGTGTCTGATTGCAAGGTTTACTATTTATGATCACGTTCCTTTATTGCAAACTGTCCATTGGGTGCTGCAGACAATAAATTAAAGGAGTACTGGTTAAATGTCAGGATCTCTTGATCACGATATGACCTACAATGGCAGCATTTCAATTGGGACTTTGGTTAGTGGAGCTTGAGTATTGAATTAGCTATTACACACTCGACTTTGGAATTTCATTAATTCTGCTGAGGTGTATTTTTGTCTGTGTTGTCTTCTGCTTCCTTTTGGCAGTTTTGTTTCTGACAATGCATGAAAAATATAGAAAAATGGAGTTCAGACAGTTCAGAAGAATATGTAGTACATATTCACAATTTAATTGCCAAAAATATGGAGCTGATCCAACAAATAATGGGGAATAAATATTATTGGAGTGAGTAGTAAGATGAAAGGAAATGTTAAGTTTTATTTATTAGTGTCACAAGTAGAATTACATTAAATTAACACTGCAACGAAGTTACTGTGAAAATCAAAGAACAAAAACAGTCCGGGAAACAGGCCCTTCGGCCCAACAAGCCCGCGCTGCCACCCCAACACCACCAGGCTCCCCCTCCACCCATTAATCAATTAAAACATTAGACCCTTGTCTAATGTTTTAAGGCCATCCACATTGAGGGAAACTAATTTAGGGACAATTTATTACTGCCAATCAGCCTAATAGCACATCTTTGGGGTGTGGGAGGAAACCGGAGCACCCGGAGAAAACCCACGCAAGCATGGGGAGAATGCGCAAACTCCCACAGACACTGGCCCAAATCCATGTGTCTGCACAGCAGTCAGTGATAGTCACTGAGCAGTCGTCTTGCCCAGTATCTGGTCCAGTTTAGGCGCACACTGACGACATGAAGCACTAGGCCAATCTCAAACAACCAAGAGCAGCCCAGGTACGACCCATCGCGTGTATGCCCCTCATTGGACACAAGGCAGACCGACTTAAAACTTGTGAATGAAAAGAGAAAAAAAATTCCACATTCCAGTGCATGTTCGGGTGCACTGAGGGAGAATTTAGCAGGGCCAATGCACCTAACTAACATGTCTTTCGGACTGTAGGAGGAAACTGGAGCATCAGGAGGAAATCCTTGGGAGGATGTACAGACTCAGCATTGACAGTGACCCAAGCCAGGAATCGAACCCAGGTCCTTGGCGCTATGAGGCAGCAGTGTTAACCACTGTGCCACCCACATGCTGGACAAATTCAACAGGTCTGGCAGTAGAGAGAAAGAATTAATGTTTCAGATTTAAGTGATCCTTCTACAATTTAATACCTAACTGTGGTGGTCAATCTCCATACTAGCTTGTCGCTAACATTTGATCTTTCACTCGGAGCCTGGCAGATTGCATGTTAGAACCATAGGACACATTACAGCACAGAAATAGGGCTTTTGGCCCTTCCTGGCTGTGCCAAACCATTTTTCTGCCTAGTTCCACTGACCTGCACCTGGACCATATCCCTCCACAATCCTCTCGTCCATGTACCTGGCAAAGTTTTTCTTAAATGATAAAAGTGAGCCCGCATTTACCACTTCATTTGGCAGCTCATTCCACACTCCCGCCACTCTGAGTGAAGACCCCCCCCCCTCAATATTCCCTTTAAACATTTCCCCTTTCACCCTTAACCCATGTCCTCTAGTTTTTTTTTTCCCTAGTCTCAATGGAAAAAGCCTGCTTGCATTCTATACCCATCATAATTTTATACACCTCTATCAAATCTCCCCTCATTCTTCTACACTCCAGGGAATAAAGCCCTAACCTATTCAAACTTTCTCTGTAACTCAGTTTCTCAAGTCCCAGCAACATCCTTGTAAAGCTTCTCCGCACTCTTTCAACTTTCTTAATATCCTTCCTGTAATTAGGTGATCAAAACTGCACACAATACTCTAAATTCGGCCTCACCAATGTCTTATACAACCTCACCATAACATTCCAGCTCTTATACTCTATACTTTGATTTATAAAGGCCAATGTACCAAAAGAACTCTTTACGACCCTATCTACCTGTGATGCCATCTTCCTAACTAACCTCCCATGCGGGACTTTGTCAAAGGCCTTACTGAAATCCACTTAGTCACTGCCTTCCCTTCATCCACTTTCCTGGTAACCTCCTCGAAAAACTCCAATAGATTGGTCAAACATAACCTACCACACACAAAGCGATGATGACTCTCCCTAATAAGTCCCTGTCCATCCAAGTATTTGTAGATCCTATCTCTTAGTACTCCTTCCAATAATTTACCTACTACTGACGTCAAACTTACTGGCCTATAATTTCCCACATTACTTTTTGAGCCTTCTTTAAACAACAGAACAACATGAGCTATCCTCCAATCAATCGGCACCTCATCCGTGGACACCGACATTTTAAATATATCTGCCAGGGCCCCTGCAATTTCAACACTAAAGTTGTTAATACTGCTGTTAATAAAACAGTTTTTAAGTTAACATTTGACATTAATTAGATCTGAACTCAATCCTATCTTTCCAAAGTCTTTTTTAAGTGTATTAGAACATAGCAACAGAACAATAGTATTCTATAGTATATGTACATCCTCCCCGTGTTTGTGTGCTCCTCCAAGTACTCTTGTTTCCACCCGTACTCCAAAAGATGTGTGGGTTAGGTTGATTGGCCACGATAAATTGCCACTTAGTGTCAAGAGGATTAGCAGGATAAATATGTACAGTCACAGGGATAGGGCCTGGGTGGGATTGTTGCTGGTGCAGACTCGATGGGCTGAATGGCTGCCTCCTGCACTGCAGGGATCCTATGCTATTCCATCAGTTCAGGTATTCTTTCATATCAGTTACTCCTGAGTTGTTGAGCATGCAAACTTCACATAGCATTTCTCTACAAAGAAATGTGGAGACAATTATTAGATTTCTTTAGACATGCATTGCATTTTAAAATATTTTGATTTGATTTTTGATTTGATTATTGTCCTGTATTGGTAATAGTTAAAAATGTTGTTTCTTGCAGACAAAGCATTCTGTCCATAGAGAAGGAGAGAGTGCAGAATGTAATGTTACAGTCATAACTAGGGTGTAGAGGAAGATCAACTTAATGCAAGATAAGTCCATTCAAAAGGCTGATGGCAGCAGAGAAGAAGTTGTTCTTGAATCGGTTGGCATGTGTCCTCAGATTTTTGTATCTTTTTCCCCATGGAAGAAGGTGGAAGAGAGAATGTCCAGGATGCATGGGGACCTTAATTACGCTGGCTGCTTTGCCAAGGCAGCAGAAAGTGTCAACAGAGTCAACGGATGGGAAGCTGGTTTGCATGATGGTTTGGGCTACATTCACAACCTTTTGTAGTTTCTTGCGATATTTCATAGAGCAGGAACCATACCAAGCTGTGATACAACCAGAAAGAATGCTTTCTATGGTGCACCTATAGGAGTTGGTGAGAGTCGTAGCAGACATGCTGAATGTGTTTTGGTAATATGTCATGGGATTTTTTTCTGTCCTGCAGTCTGCATTAAGTAAGGGGCTCACTGCTAACTGCAAGGTAAGTCTCACTGAGAGATTTAGCAATCTCTCTGGTGAGTATTTCACTTGTAATGCCACGCAGTGACTTGACTGTCATGTTGCTTACCGAGCATTCAGAGTGGACATCATCAGGCTGCTGAGCAGTCAATCACATTAAAGGAGTTTCACAAACAAGAAAACGGGGGAAAAAGCCACAAAAGTAAAATCAGTTGATAATGTTTGAATGGATTACATTAAATATTCAGACCTTTTCATGGGATGAACATAAGAGATAAATATTCTCAAAATATGCTTGTTATGAGGTTAAAATTCTACATAACAGTGCTCAATAAATTTTAATTACTGTTCAGGGACAGTTCTGTTGTTCACCGAACACATCATCATAAAAACACAGTTACACCTGAGTTAACAAGGTATAACTTTAAGAGGTTCTGAACGTGAGTGTGGGTGTTGAGATGGAGAGCCAGGACTTCCATGCTCATCTACTCGCACCTGACATCATAGAATCCCACAGTTCGGAAGGAGGCCAATTGACCCATCAGGCCTGCGTTGACCATAGTCCCACCGAGCCCTGTAACATGAAACATGAAATATAGTGTCAAGCTAATCCGCTTGACACTAAGGGGCAATTTAACTTGGCTAATTCACCTAACCTCCACATCTTTGGAGTGTGCGAGGAAACCGGAGCATCTGGAGGAAACCCATGCAGACATGGGGAGAATGTACAAACTCCACAGACAGTGACCCGAGGCTGGAATTGAACCTGGATCCCGAGCGCTGTGAGGCAGTAAGTGCTGACCAATATGCCACCACGCTATGTTGCCCCTACATGTAAGTGAGTTTAAACATAATACTGGAAACTATTCAAGAAGTACCACAAAGTGAGTTCCTAATTTTGTATAAGAATAGAAAGCAGTATCTGTGTTGCTGAAATGATACTTCATAAGATTCTTGATTTTTATTTCTCTTTCTTTCTCTCTCAGGAATACAGTGCATCATGTCAAATTTTTGAATCTGATAATTGACGACAACACCTCCTATTTCTGGCTCTTGTGGGTCTTATCTCAGTGGCAACAAGAGGGCTAATAATCTTTGTTCCGGGACAGAAATAACTCGTTCTTATATCTCAGGAGAATTTCAACCGACTGATGCAAAACGGGAATACAACAAGAAGCTAAGGGAACTACAATAAACACTGCAAACAGATTGGAGAAGTCACAATGTTAGGAAAGGAAACTACAGACCTCAGCAATGTGCACAGCTTTATAAAATATGCAGCAAGAAATAAGTAAACATACTTCAACTACACAGATGTTATTTGACATGCTCTATGGGAGACTGCTGCCTTTTTTGTGCTGTCCAAGAGGTCCCCAGATTGCATAGCCACCACCCAGCAACACAGTGATTAGACGACAGTATTTTTCTGGCCGGCTCATGTTGGAAATGATTATTCAGTAGGAAATGGCGTGTAAGAGAAACCTCTATTTCTGGTCTGAACATTTGTCTTTACTTTTGTTTCTGTCTAGTTTTCACTGGCTCGACCCGGTTTTTGGGAAGCCAAAGGCAACTTCACGTCCCCATGTGAATTCCATAAGAATTGATGGGGACATTGCTCTGGGGGGACTTTTTCCTGTGCATTCTCGGGGTGGCTCTGGTGCTAACTGTGGAGAACTGAAAAAGGAGAAAGGAATACACAGGTTGGAAGCAATGCTATTTGCCTTAGATAGGATCAACAATGATCAAGATCTTCTTCCCAACATCACACTGGGAGCACGGATCCTAGACACCTGTTCCAGAGACACCCATGCCTTGGAGCAATCATTGACATTTGTACAAGCTTTGATTGAGAAAGACAGCACTGATGTGAAATGCATGAGTGGAGGACCACCAATCATAACCAAGCCAGAACGAGTGGTGGCTGTTATAGGTGCTTCAGCAAGTTCTGTATCCATCATGGTTGCCAACATATTACGTCTCTTTAAGGTAAGCTCCCCTTATTGAAGTAATTTAACTTGGAGATGTGGTTTCTACTTTTTGCAAGTAGAGGATCCAACTTTTGATTTATTACAGAAAATTATCATTTGACATTAAACTGTCTAATTTTTATTCGTAATCCACCAATACAAACAATGCAAGATTACACTGTTTTAATGTGAAGAATTTCCAGAAAAATAAAATAACCAGCCTCCACGGCCTTTGAGCTAGAGTAATAAAACTTTGCTCTAATTATTCATATTGGAGCTGCCAAACTTGGGTGGAGCTAGTGGCACAAGCTGATGCTAGAATAAGCAATTTGGCTGTCACAGCCATTTGGTTGACTGACAACGCTTAACAGTTAACTTGTGTGCAGGTTTTGTTCTATTGAATATCAGTGGTTAAAAAGATATTTGTAACAAATTTGTTAGTCACATCATTGCGCGGAGATTTTGCTAAATGCTTTTGTGAAGCTTTGCACTGCAAAATCAGTGCCAACTACCAATTACCAAGTAAAAAACATGAACCGTGTCATGATCAAGAATGGGACCACCAATATTCTGTCAGAAATGGAGTTTGTTTAAAATGGAACCAAGTGAAATGGAAGCACACTGGAGTTGCATGATGTCTCTGCTACTTCGGGACCAAAAACCCCCCTCCAAAACTGCAGCTAATTTTGTAATACAATTGCCAGATCATTAATTTGACCTCGGCATTCAGATGTCTTCTTTCTGATGGACTACATTGGAAGGTGACAGATTTTTTTGGACGATCCTGTTGTTTCACGTATTGGTGTGTACATTGTATTGTGTTATGTTGCATATAATAGTAAGTAAAATGATTTTATCCTGAAATATTGAAAGTTAGGTGTTTCTCTTAAATGTAAACACTTAATATTATTAACATTTGTTTGGTACCACCAACACTAATGTAATATGTCTCCACTTCATGATATAAACCAAATGTCTCAGTAACTTTTAGTGCAGTACTGCCTAGATTCCTGTAAGAAACAAAATTGGTAAGTCAAACTTTAAGCAGTGATTTATACAAAGGAGAGATAGACGATAAACACAATTGACTCAGGCCTTTGTCAGAAAGGAAGAAGGGAGATGTGGTTCCATCAGTTTGTACTTAAAACTCGATTAAACACACGAGCATATATAGCAGAGAAATTGTTGCATTTTTCCCTATGCACTGTGAAGAAAAGTCACGCAAAGATTGGAAACATGGAGCTGGGGCTGCTTCTGATAATTCAGTTCCGTAGTGGGCAGAATGACTGACCAATTTTTCATTCAGTTGATTTGAGTAAAAAATACAACTTAAAAACAATACAATTCCAGAGTTTTACCTGACAAATTGCTCAACATAATCTCAGTAGTAGCATTATTGCAGGAAAAGAAGGATGGTAACTGTTAATTATTGCCTATAGTTGCAGTTATGACAAACTACTGTATCTTCTGATGCACTCATCATGGCAAATGACAAGATTCCACCTGAAATTTGTCAAGGCAATGGGGCCTCAGCTCTACGTTGCCTCCTTTAGGAAGAGTATGTTGCATCTCCGGCGCTTGACATGCCAGCCTTCCTATGGGATAAAGATCCTGAGATCAAAATTCACCCCTCCCCCTCACCAAGAGCTACCATTCAATCAGATGCTGGCAGCTTTAATTAGCAGTAGTGCCACTGGGAGGCAGTGGCTGCTATCAGTACAACACCTGTATGATGCTAAGGATCGACACTGAATCCCATGCTGGAGACGAGTGATGACTGGGGTGGTATGGTGGTGACAAGGGTAAGTGGTGGCTGTCAGAAGGCCTGTTCTTTCCCGATGCTGGCTCCCTCAATTAGACACCGAGTTCCTTTGAATGAGGACCCCTTTGGGAGGCCATAAAGCAACTGTATGCATTATTGCTTATTGTGCTCCCAACACAGTTAAACCGCCCCCTCTCTCCCCACCACCACCACCACCACCCCCACCCCACCCCCTCACCTGCCATGGGGTTAATACCAGTGGTGACTGGATGATCCCTGAAGTGGGCATTAATTGTCCACTTAAGGGCCTCAATTGGTGGCAGGGTGTGAAAGTTGTCCTTGGGACTTCCTGCTAAGGACCTACTTAGGGTGGCAGTGAAAAGTTGGTGCAGCTCCTATCCTCCATCTGCCGACCTCATTACATCCTGCTGCCATCGCACTATACATAGGGATGGGTACCAGATTCTACCCTATAATTACAAACCACATCATAAAATGTTATAATAAGGCACATTAGCAAACGTGTCTTATCATCATATCACCTAGCAAATATGATCTATTTTTATTCTGTTCATGAATGTATCATGCTTCTGTAATTCACTATATGAACAAAAACATCTACAACACCACTAAATGAGATAGAAAGAAATGGGAGTGAACCGAAATAGGCACAGAATCAAACTGGAATACGTGAAGCTGTTTCTAAAGAATCAGACCAAATATAGGCCTTTATCCAATTCATTTTTGTCAGCATTTTGCTTTGATTCAAACCTGTAGACCATCAAGTTCTCATGAATATTGCTGAGAAAAGAGACATGCTGTCAACTTTTCATCTTGCATTCAACTTGATGTTGGCATACATGTGCCAGACAATGACCATCCATGAACAAGAAAGCACCTAGCCACCTTGCTTGGATATTACTAACACTGAATCCCCCACTATCAACATCCTGAGGGTTACAGTGAACCAGAAACTCAGCTGGACCAGCTATATAAATACTGTAGCTACGAGAACAGGTCAAAGGATGAGAATTCATTGAATTATAAAATCTCTACAGTGCAATGCAGGGACCAGAGCTCGATTCCTGGTTTTGGTCACTGTCTGTCTGTATACTTTCTGTGTGGAGCCTGCACATTCTCCCCATGTCTGAGTTTCCTCTGGGTGCTCCGGTTTCCTCCCACAGCCCAAAGGTGTGCTGGTTAGGTACATTGGCCATGCTAAATTGCCCTTAGTGTCCCCGGATGCATAGGTTAGAGGAATTAGTCAGATAAATATGTGAGGTTATGGGGATAAGGCCTGGGTGGGGCTATTGTCAATGCAGACTCGATGGGCCGAAGGCCTCCTTCTACACTGTAGGGATTCCATGAGAAGGAGGCCAGTTGTCCTATCGAGCCTGCATTGGCAACAATCCCATCTTGGCCCTATCCCCGTAACCCCATGTATTTACTCTGCTAATTCCCCTGACACTAAAGATATATTTAGCATGGCCAGGCAACCTAACCCGCACTTTTGAAGTGGACGAGGAAATCAGAGCACTCGGAGGAAACTCACACAGACATGGAAAGAACATGAAAGCTCCAGATAGTCAGTCACCTGAGGCTGGAATTGAACCCAGGTCACTGGTGCTGTAAGATAGCAGCACTGACCACTCTGTCACCATGCCACTCTGCAGTGAGTAACTTACCTCTTGACTCCCCAAACCCTGTCTACCATTTACAAGCTTAGGCCAGGAATGTGATGGAATATTCTCCACTTGCCTGAATGAGTGCAGTTCCAACAACATGTGAAATTTGGCACCATCCAGGGTAAAACAGACCATTTTATTGACACCACAAGATTAACATTCAATCCCTCCAGCACCAATGTATAGTGGCAACTGTGTGTACCATCTACAAGATGCATTGCAGAATCTTACTAAGGCTCCTTCAAAAGCATCTTCCAAACTTGAGACTTCTCCCACCTCGAAGGTCAGGGACAGCAGATTCATGTGACTGTCACTTGCCCTCCAAGCCATACACCATCCTGATTTAGAACTATATTGCCCGTTCCTTCACTGTTACTGGATCACAATGCTGGAACTCTCTCCCTAACCGCATTATGGGTGTATCTACACAACACAGCCTAAAGTCGTTCAAGAACATGGCTCACTACCACCTTCACAAGAGCAAATAGGCATTGGCAATAACCCAGCCTGCAAAGTCCACACCTTTTGAAATAATAAAACACTGTCTAGGATAATCACAAAAATGCCAAAGGGGAAATGTGATTGGCTAGTCAAACAAAATAGTATTTCCTTCAGTTGTTAATAATAGGCAGAGTGCAGACATTAAATTCCATTTGCCATTTCCTGGCCCATTCGCCCAGCCTATCTAGATCCTTCTGCAGACTCTCCACACCCTCCGCACAATTTGCCTTTCCCCCAATCTTGGTGTCATCAGCAAATTTCGACACCCTGCACTCGGTTCCCTCCTCCAGATCATCTATATAAATGGTAAATAGCTGAGGCCCCAGCACCGACCCCTGGGGCACCCCACTAGTCACCAACCGCCAATCCGAATAGCACCCATTGACCCCCACTCTCTGCCTCCTATTTGACAACCAATCCTCTATCCACGCTAACACCCTACCCCCAACTCCATGTCCCCTGACCTTCTGCAATAACCTCTTGTGAGGTACCTTGTCAAACACCTTCTGAAAATCCAGAAAGACCACATCCACCAGCTCTCCTCTATCCACTGCCCTAGACACATCCTCATAGAACTCCAGTAAATTTGTCAGACACGACTTCCCTTTAATGAAACCGTGTTGCGTCTGCCCTATCAAGCAATTCCCTTCAAGATGCCTCGCAATTTCCTCCTTAATGACGGATTCTAACATTTTACCTACCACAGACGTTAAACTAACCGGCCTATAATTCCCCGCCTTTTGCCTGGCACCCTTCTTAAACAACGGCGTAAACAATGGCAAATGGAATTTAATGTTGGTAAGTGTGAGGTGGTCCACTTTGGTAGGAAGAATGGTAGGAAGGACTATTACTTACGTGGTGAAAAACTGCAGCAGGCGACGGTGCAGAGGGACCTCGGGGTCCTTGTGCATGAGTCGCAAAAACCCAGCTTGCAGGTGCAGCAGGTGGTCAGGAAGGCGAATGGGATGCTGGCCTTCATAGCGAGGGGGATTGAATATAAAAGTAGGGAGGTCTTGCTGCAGCTGTATAGGGCATTGGTGAGGCTGCAGCTGGAGTACTGTGTGCAGTTTTGGGCGCCGCACCTGCGCAAGGATATTTTGGCCCTGGAGGGAGTGCAGAGGAGGTTTACTAGGCTGATACCGGAGTTGAGGGGATTGAGCTATGAGGAGAGGCTGAATAAACTAGGCTTGTACTCGTTAGAGTTTAGAAGAATGAGGGGAGATCTCATTGAGACGTATAAGATGATGAATGGGATGGATAGGATAGAGGTGGAGAGACTCTTCCCGCTCAAAAAAGACAGTAGGACTAGAGGGCACAGCCTCAAGATAAAGGGGAGGCGGTTTAGAACGGAGTTGAGGAGGAACTTCTTCACTCAAAGGGTGGTGAATCTCTGGAATTCTCTGCCCGTTGAAGTGGTGGAGGCTGCCTCGCTAAATATTTTTAAGAAGCGGGTTGATGGGTTCTTGATAAGAGAGGAGATTAAGGGTTATGGGGAGAGGGCGGGAAAGTGGAACTGAGCCACGACAGATCAGCCATGATCTTATTGAATGGCGGGGCAGGCTCGAAGGGCTAGATGGCCTACTCCTGCTCCTATTTCTTATGTTCTTATGCAGACCATACTTGACTAGCCTACGCTTGCAAAACCCAAGACAAATGCTGTTAGATGTGATTCTAAGATGATGTGGGAATGCCGGCGTTGGACTGGCGTAAACACAGTGTTGTCAGACTTTTTACTATTCTAAGATGAGGCAGCATTGACAGACACTGAAAGTGCTAATGTCTGAAATGACAACCAATTTAAGCTAACAGGCAGGATTCTCTGGAAGTTCTTGCCAGAGGGATTCTCCCATCCCACTGCCGTGAATGGAGATTAGCTGAGCATCAAATTCTCCATCCTCTCTGCCAGCGGCAATGGGGCAAGAATGGTCAGAGAATTCTGGCTGATTAGTCAATGCCATAACATGACTAAATTACACTTGTTATAAGCAACGTATATTCATATGTGGGGACCCATTCTCTGCAAATAAAAATAATATGCCTTGAACCTTTTTTTTAATTACCTAGCAGCTTAGGTAACCTATAGTTTCCCATTGGTTGAGGCATTGCCATGAAGAAAGCAATTAACCTTGACCTACTAAACAATCAGCACTCTTTTCCCCCGTGGTATAAATTATTATGATCACTTGAACTTTGGCATTTTTGCATTTGTCCTGATGAGTGCACGATGAAAACCTTTGGCAACATGCCTCTCTTTTCAGTATTATGCAAGTTCTGTTCTGCCAAGTGACAGTTTTCATATTTCTTAATGCTTCACAAATTGGCAAATTTTCAGAACTAAAATATTATTTGCATGATGAGTGCAGATCTAATATTAATTCTGACATTAATTCATTCAAAATGTACCAATTTGTAGCCATAGTTAGTATGTGATATCATGATGGCTAAGTGGCCATTTAACTTCAATTAATTTTTTAAATAATAATTTTAATGTGGGGTTTTCGATTGTGTTTTGGTGTGGAAATTCATATATTTGATTAGAAATGATTTTATCTTTTATATTTAATCCATAGACTGAACTGCAACTATGAAAGAAAAGATTACACACAAATTGAGGCTGTATTTCATTGTCAAAGGGTATTGAATTGAAGTTTTGATTATATTATGTGGAAGAGATGGGGTAGATAGATAGAAGATGTTTCCAGCACAGAGGGACCCTGGGACTCAGGGGCATAGCCTAAGAATGAGAGCCAGACCTTTCACGGGTGAAATTAGGAAATACCTTTACACACAAAAGATGGACGTCTCTTCTGCTAATGGTGATTGGTGTTAGATCAATTCTTTAAATCTGAGATCAATAGATTTTTATGAAACAAAGATAATGGAGTGTATGGACCAAAGGCGGTGTCTACGGAGTTACTGTGTAGATCAACCACAATCTCATTGAACAGTGGAACAGGTTCGAGGAATTAAAAGGCCTACTCCTGCTCTGAAGTATCTCTATTCTTAAAACTAATTGTTGTAAAATTCAGTTGCATAACATCTGTATTTTTGGTTCTGTGGCTTTCTGTCCAACATGGTATCTGCACCACATGCCAATATTTATGATGCTGGAGCGCCAGATGCCATTTTGGTGAGGACACTAGTGGGCATGGACTGGATGTTTGCCAACTCAGAAGTCAGCCAGTGTGTAATGTGGTGTGATGCAAATGGCATTATTCTTGATGCACCAACTCACACCCTTCCTCAAACAAGTGCTCAACATCCATTCAGCAGCAGAAAGTGCATCCTCTGGTGCTATTTAAAGGCATCATCAACTAATTTCAGGTTAGTTGCTGATTGATTTCTACTAGCTGTTGTTGAGCTTATAGAAGTGTTTCTAGAGTTACAGAATTATACAGCATAAAAATAGACATTCAGGCCATTGTGTTTGCACAGGCCATCAAGCACCTGTCCATTCTAAAGAAGGTAGATATGGCTACTTATTTTTTACTCATTTATGGGATATTGGCATGGTTGGGTGGGCCAGTATTTACTGCCCATTCCCAAATGGCTTGCTAGGCCATTTCAGAGGATGATTAAGTGTTAACCACATTGCAATGGATTTGGAGTCCCAGTGGACCAGACCAGTTAAGGATTGTCGATTTCCTTCCCTAAAGGACATTAGTTAACAAGGCGAGTTTTTAAATGAAATTCGACAATTTCATGGTCATCATTAGACTTTTAATTTTTGTCAAATTCAACTTTCACCATCTGCCATGGGGGATTCAGAACAGTTTCCCCAGAGCATTATCCTGGGTCTCTGGATTACTGGTCCCGTGATAAAGGTGCTGAAGTCTGGAGGGAGTGGTGTTGAAAGGTTTGGTCCTGGCTTCGAGATTTCTGCAGAGGCTACTTGTTCACAGGCCAAGGTTTCCCAGCCCTCTCACAGCGGGACCTGTGATGGGATCGTTGGTGGTCGATTCACATGTTCACTTACTTTGGTGGGAAAGGTGATCTTGGCATTGGGTGGGGCTGGAAGATCCCACCCACCGACATGGGTGCGGTATTTTGTAACAGAACAGAAAGAATGAGCAGAGATAACACGGAGATGGACAAATTGTTTAAACTGGAGGATGGGGTGAAGGATATCCAGCAAGAGGTTATATCTACCCAGGATTTTTGGAGAGCGATTGCCCTCACTTAATCTCAGTGAGGAACAGTATGTACATCGTATCTTTTGGCCATCTTTTGCAAGCACAACTGCAGTCTCAGAATAGGTAATTGTAGCAATGAATTTTCATGCATTCCAAACTAAAGCAGACACAAATTGCAACAATGACAAGCTGAGTTTGCATGACTTCAAACTTTCACAGGATTACCCAGACATGGTGTGTCTTTTGATTGTTGTGCAGTGGAAGCTGAGAATTTTTTAGAGTTGACTATCACCTCCATGCTGGGCTCCAAGGATGCAAAACCCTGTAAAGTTGGCATCAGATTCCTGCGTGCTCCTTGACAGTGACAGAAGGTTTCCTGGCAAACCTGCCCATACATCTTGTTATGCATACCATCAGTCATTTTCTGTAGGCCCCACCAACAAAATCCTTGCCTGAATACTTTGTAGCAGAACATGTGTGAAATCTCAACCAATGATGGCCTACATCTGTTCTATCCTTATGCCCAAACTGCCAAACTGGACGAGGTACCCGAGTTAGGAAGCACCCCCCCCCTTTAAGAGGGGCAGGCTGCCTTCAAATCACGCAGCCAAGCTTAAAGTGACGTTAGCCTTGCATGAACTTGAACTGCCCGCTGAGACATTCAGACATGTATTTGGCACTGGTGTGCACATTCCAATCATTAAAATTAGAAGCAGCACAAAGTGTGCATGCTGTCTGAAGTCAGAGCAAATGGTCTTGGGTCAATCATGCACTGCAGTTCACCTACCCATTTTATCGTGTCATCGAGCTTTTCCCCCAGTTATGTTCTTTTCTCGTTGGACACAGCACAAAGGAATTCCTCGCCAATACAAAGTAATCTAAGCGATGGTGATGATTAACTCTGACAGTGGTCGTCTGGTCTGATTAGTAATAACATAAATCAAAAAAAAACTGAACTGATTAGATCTGAGTCACAAAGCCCACGATTACCAAGGACTTTGTGACTCATGATCCCCATGGCACACTTCCTTCTAAACTTTACTGACTGTAGAAATGTCATTAGACTGAGAGTGATGTCAGCGCTGACATTACTTCCAGCCCACCATTCCTTTACGTATTTATCCTAATCACTGCCTGAATGTGTTACAATGTAAACAGTGAGTCCTGGGAGAGCAACTTCGAACCATCTGTATTTGATATAACTACAGTGTCAGCCTAGTTACAGTGTCTTTGATGGATTCTCCCGTAGCTTCGACCAATGAGTGCTCAGCATGCAGACTGGTTATTCAACCTCTGGGTTGGTGACATCTCATATGATGCAAAACCAAGTCTTGATGTACAGATCCGATTGCAGATATCATACCTCCGAGCCAACTGCCCAGCTTGACGTGGCCCAACGACCTGCTTTCAGCCCATCACCCACCCACTCACTCACCTCACTCCCTTACCCATTGAACAACAGGCCAGAATGTTATGGCCATCCACACCAGCGGGATTTTCCCATCCCACTGCAGTGAACCGAGATTTGACTGGGTGCCAAAATCTCCAACCTCGCTGCAGCAGGAGTGTGGCATGAATGGCCTGTGAGATTCAGGTAAGTTTTTAATGTAATTTAAAAAAAGGAGAATGCCCTTTCTTAGCTTGCCTTTTTGTCTATTTGCTGGTTTTCCTCTTGAACGTCTACATTGACCCATCACCGCTGTAGTTGGGATCAGAAATCCCAGTTGAAACAACCCAGGATGGTTGGGGTACAGAAATATTTGTGGGCAGTGGCAATGCACCCAGCATGGAAGCTTGAGTCAGAGACTTTTCCATTTGGATGTGTACAGGAAGTTTTTAAATGCTGGCTGGGGACTTTTCAGATGGTGAGTTTTCCCGTCCTGCCACCAAAATGCTCACCAGGGAGCATAGCGCTGCTCCTGTGTAGCATGGATTGTCTGGCCATTATTTGGCTGCTTAGGAGCCTCAGTTGGGGCCAGTTTGGGCAGGTGGTGGGTGTAAAGTAGTTGCCAAGCTAGTGGTGGGTGAGTGGAAGCGGGAAAGACACACTGGCAAATTTTTAAGGCCCTGTCCACCTGCAAACACACTGGCAGGAGTTCACAAATTTCTGCTTCTTTATACACTCACTAATTAACGCAACGGGTTAAAGTCCATAACATGCAACATTATCAATGCTGGAGAGAACAGAAGCTCGGATAAGAAGAAACAGCTTGAAGATTCTGTACTTGGATTTTAATGAAGATCTGAGGTAAGAAATTCCACATTTTGAGGTCCTTGTAAGGAATGGATTACAGAAAATGATCAGCTTTACAATAGACAATATAATAAACACTCAATAGGTTGGGCTGAGCATGGGAGGTAAGATCTGAAATTACAGCGACATTGTTACAATGGCAAAATGAAAGAAATGTGGTAAAGAGACAAAGGTGATCTTCTCTCAAATTTAAATGGCAACTTTCCATGTGGAATTGAGAGAGAATCACCGTTCAGACTGGAGGCGTGAGGATGATTACATTTCAGACTGAAGATGATAAGCAGATCATTTACTGGGTAACTAGCATCTCCTTGTATTCTGCTCAGCTGCAGTAGACTTGTCTGGCCGGAAATTGAAGGATTATCCATGTTTTTCTTTAGTAGCCTGGGGTAATAGACGGAGTTAAGCGCTGTTAATGGAAATCTGGAAAGGCAAGGCTAAACCACCAGTAATGTGAAAAGCAGCTGGAGAAATAGAACCATCAACGATGAGAGATGGGACCATTTTTTGAACTTGTGGATGACATTTTAACATAAGTTAAAGAAAAGCTTGTGGTATTACAGACAGGAGAGAGACAAGAAAACTGTACCTATTCCCTCTTACCACCTGCTGTAAACAAAAGGTGTTTTGAATTACTTGTAAAGTATGTGATGCCAAAATCCCTCGGTCTGTGTGATCCAATTTATTAACAATCTGCAGCAAACTCGAGTTAAGATTAACTCAGTGGGTTAGTTTATTTTCCACATTCAAAACCCAGGGGAATGAATGTTTACAAAGTCCTACTTCAATTATACACATTCAAACACTGTAAGGGCTGGGGAGAGAGTGGTAGAGAGGAAGACAGTAGAGGCAATTAGTTTTACAAGACAGTACTAGGATCATAGAATTGAATATTAGTTCAAGTGATTTTCTGAGCCAAAAGTCAGAGTCCAATGAGGATTTCTTTCACGTAAGTATTTGAGTTTTGTCGTTGCACACTCAATGAGCTGAAGGGCTTTTTCTGCACTGCAGGTGAGTTTGGATGGCTGAAGACTAGAGTTGTAGTATTCACTTTTCAATTAGCGTTGACTATGGGCTGAAGTAGACCCGTAATGACTGGGTCGGTTCTGTAGGTGATGGTATGAAATCTTTCAGCAGAGTCCAGTTTTTGAGGCATAGAGCTGTTGCTCTGCGTGGAGGGGCCACTCTCTTGATGCATCACAGTTCGATGGAAGAACAGCAGACGGACTAGCTCTAGGCATATCGGGGTTTCAAAATGGTCAGTTGTGTGTGTGACTTTCCTTCTCCATAATTACTTAAAAAGAGTTATTTATCCAGTGTCTGGAACTGGCTTTGCTCTCAGGATTGATAATGTGGTTGAAACAACTACCGTGAATGTTGAGGATCTGGTGTTTAGAATGCAACTGTCTAGGCAAACACACTGACTAGCAGGGTGAGCTTATTGATTCCATCCCTTTTGAACTGGGCCTGATCAATCCCAGGTGTTACAGAGCATAGAAGTTTACATCATGAAAACAGGCCCTTCGGCCCAAGTTATCCATGCTGCCCTTTTTTTAAAACCCCTAAGCTAATCCCAATTGCCTGTATTTGGCCCATATCCTTCTATATCCTTCGTACCCATGTAACTAAATGCTTTTTAATAGACAAACTTGTACCCGCCTCTACTACTACATCTGGCAGCTTGTTCCAGACACTCACCACCCTCTGTATGAAAGAATTGCCCCTCTGGATACTTTTGTATCTCTCACCTTAAATCTATGCCCTCTACTTCTCGACTCCCTTACCTTTGGGAAAAGATATTGACTATCTAGTTGATCTGCACCCTTCATTATTTTGTAGACCTCTATAAGATCACCCCTCAGCCTCCATGCTCCAGAGAAAAATGTCCCTGTCTATCCAGCCTCTCCTTATAACTCAATCCATCAAATCCCAGTAGCAACTAGTAAATCATTTCTCCACCCTTTCTAGTTTAATAATCACCTTTCTATAATAGGTGACTGGAATTGCACGTAGTAGTCCAAGTGTGGCCTTACCAATGTCTTGTACAACTTCAACAAGACATCCCAACTCCTGTATTCAACGGTCTGACTGATGAAACCAAGCATGCCAAATGCCACCTTCAACTGTCTGTCCACCTGTGATTCCACTTTCAAGGAGCTATGAACATGTACCCCGAGGTCTCTTTGTCCTGTAATGCCTTACCCTTAACTGAGTAAGTTCAATCTACCAAGATGCATTCACCTCACATTTGTCTAAATTAAACTCCATCTGCCATTCGTCAGCTCACTGGCCCAATTGGTCAAGATCACTTTGCAATCGGAGATAACTTTCTTCACTGTCCACTATGCCACCAATCTTAGAGTCATCTGCAAATTTACTAACGATGCCTCCTATATTCTCATCCAACTCATTAATATAAATGTGTGATATGAGTGTTAGTAGCTAGATAGGTCTGATTTGCAAGTATCTTGGTATTTTGTGACTATAAAGGGTCTGTACAATGAAGTGTGAGATTGTACAAGCTGAGTAAAGCATTCCTTTGTTCTTGTAACTTCTGAGGGATAGCTCCCAGTCAAAGGGTCACCCTGTGGTCATGTGACATGTGGCAGCCTTTTTTTGGTTGTCAATTCAGAAATATCAAGAAGAATAATGCCTTGAACATACAGCATTGGAATTCTTCTCATATTATAGGAACTCAACGGGGGGTGGGGGAAGGGGAGATCACTATTTAGAGCTTCAACCACAGCCTTAGGAGGAGAGAGACTGTGGGGCGCTATGCAACATCAAAAATTGATCAAATAATCAACAAAGTTGAAGAATTAAAGCACTGCATGAAGCTTTGCACTTCATTGTGAAAAACCCTAAAATGTACATTTCATAAATCACTAAGAGGTCCATGCTTTTACAGTGGTCAGGGTTGAAAATACAATGGAAACCTACGGCCTTGATGGTGAAAGAATAATGGAAATAATATTCAAAAAGAATAATGGTTGATAATATTATGCCCAGATGAATAATATTGCAAACAATATGCAATCATATCAAAATGCTTAGAATTTTACATGTGACATTATTTTGTGACTGCCTCAAGATATAGCAGTTAAGGCATACAGCTTTCCCTTGGCCTTCCTCAGACTGTAATTTTCATATCATATTTCTTAGTATCTTTCACATTAGCCTTTAACTTAGAATAATTCATTTTGAATACTGCCTTACTTTGCAGCCAAATAAATAAACAATGGACTGGATTTCTGTGCTAATGGTGAGATTTCATTGGATTTAAATAACTTAATGCCTTTGGAAATGATTACCAGGGTTAGTTAAATAAAACAGAACCATTGCTGCCGAAATTATTCTTAACATGAATGAAAGGGGTACACTGCAGAAGATTAGTAACGATTCTTACTAAAAACTTTTTCAAATATTTAATGGAAAATAGTTTTCCTCTTGAAATATAGACTGGATAATAAAATACTTTAGATCTAGACCCAGGTGAGGGATTTATGCTCCAGCATTTGAGTTTTTCTATGGTATTATGTTATTTCTGACTGAAACTTCATAGTTAGAGATGACGTGGGTGAAAATGGATTGAAATTAAACTGAAATTAAAATAGCAAATTCTGGATATGCTCAACAGGTCTAGCAGCATCTGTGGAGAGGGAAACAGTCAGTAGGGGTAATTTTGAGACCGCAGTCTCTCTGCGGGAATGGCGACATATGCAGAAAGTGCAATTTACATGCCGGCAAGTTTGTGAGTTCTGAACTTCCTGGCTCCTTGCTAGTGGAGTGGTGTGAAACACACTGCAGGACCACAGAAAGCACATTTTAATATATTAGCATGTCATTCACAAGAGCTATTTATAACAGCGCTATGTAAGCATGAACCTGGCACTTTCACCTCTGAAGGGGATTTGGGAGGTGAGTGCTCAGGCAGCCAGAACCCTCCACAGTGTGCACCGATTAGGGGCACAGGGGAGGACATGGGGGAACATACGTAAGTTCAACTTGGGGCCGGGGGTGGGGGTCCTAGTATTGCCATTTTTGGTGGAGGGGTCAGTTGCAGTCCTTTCCTTTCCTTCATGTTGGGGTTTTGTGAAGGCTATTATGCAGGCAGTGCTTCCTGTCTCCTCCTCCCTGGGTTCCTGTCCATATCACAGCTGAGAGAGTGCCCTTCCTTCGTGGGGTTGGCAAGCAGGTGGGAGGGACATAGCATTGCCTTTCTCATACTCTATTGGGGTGAGGCTCCTCGTGAGCCCAGTGGTTGCCCAAGCTGGGAGGATGAACAGACAGGGTGGCTCTGTGGATGAACAAAGTGACATTTTTTTGCCAAACGTTCAAAGTAAAATGGTGATCCACCTACACTAGCACCAGTATTCACCTAAGGTTTCCTAATGTCCCTGACCTTGATATCTCAAGGATCCACAGATGAGGTTGAGGCAGGATCCTGACTTCCATAGCTTTTGATTTAGATGACAGTGGCAGATGTTCCCTAGGGGGCCGGGACCCTGAGGGTTCAGACTTGCTTTCGAACAGCACGGATATTTGACTGCTTCCCTCCTGATAACAGGGGCTAGAGCTGTATCACTCTCAGAGAGGGGAGTGTCGCATGGCCTGGAGTGCCCAGGGTCCCCTGGCAGGTGGGCCTGGGGCTGTACCTCTGTTGATTATATTTCCTTTGGCTTCCCAGGGGCCCTTGTGCTCCTACATGGGATAGAGGGGCAGCTAGAGTGAGATCGAGAAGTGCTGCTGTCCTATGGCATTGACGCTTGTGGATTCCTGCCTGCACCGTGCAGTTGAAGCCCTGCACCATGATTATACACTGAGCCATGGTGCGGATATCTCCTGCCATGGAGTGCATATCTTGCAGTCTCCACTGCAGATGCCAACCTCACAGTATTGGCTTTGGTACACTGCAGTGATGCCACCATCTCCTCAGATGGAAGGTGATGCTAATCAGTCTTAGACTGTAAGGACGGCTGCAGTTACCCCTTCCTGATACTTGCAACTCTGCCTTTGCAGCTCTCACAGCTTTGGGAGGACCAGGCCCTGGGGCACATCATTGGCAAGGGGCTCAGCAGAGCCCAGGGCTCCAGCATCTTGAGTGCTGGTTCCCTGGAATGCCCCTGCCTCCACCTGTTGTGGATCTTCAGCTGTGAGATGCTCACCAATGACCCAGAAGTCATCAAGGAGTGAGTATCTGTGCTGGTGCTGGGTGTGGACGACAGCTGTGACACCTCTTCAGTGGTGGGGTTGGAGAAGTCCCCATGGGCTGTTGGAATCCAGTTGTGATGTGGAGATTCAAGCGTTGGACTGGGGTAAACACAGTAAGAAGTCTGACAATAACAGGTTTAAGTCCAACTGATTTATTTACTTGTGAGTTTACTATCAAATAAATCGGTTGGACTTAAACCTGGTGTTGTCAGACTTCTTACTGTGGAATTCAATTGGTCCAGTGGCACAAGGATGGTCCAGCCCGCTCCACTGGTTGCCGCAAAAGAAGGGACCTGGCATCAGTGCCTTACAGGGGATACAGAGGGAACATCGATTATTCACTTGAGGAATGACACCATAATATGTGTTGAGGATTCTCATGTTTCTTTGCGGCCGCTACACATCCAGATACAGACACACTCTTTCTCCTCCCACGGCCAGCTCAAGGCTCGCTCTTCAAAAGACTTGAGGGTCCGGAGCTCGGACATGACTCTAACTGGAGGTGCCCGCTCACGCTTGCTGTGATTGAGTTTGTCCTGCAATGATATGGAGAGGAAGAATAAAGGTGGGATTGTTGATATTAAAGATGGTGGTGAAGTGTGGCAGGCATGGGGCTTGGGGGGGAGCTGGAATGTGTGGAGCATAGAGCTACTGGGGGAACATGGTGATTGAAAATCACACCCTTAATATGAGTGAAGGTCTTCCAAAATTACAAACCTCTGGGGAGAAATCCTTGAGTGACAGAATAAAATAAGTGGCTGATTTGTTACCATCTGTTTTACATATTGGCAAATGTTAGAACTATTCCCATTAATTGCACTAAGATGGGAGTGACAGTGAAATGTAAATGAATGGAAATCCTGAACTTAAAACCCAAAGTTTATCCAAATTTATGGCAGTGATAATAAGGGAGTCAAGTGTAGGCTTGGCTGGAGTCAGTATCAAATTTTTGTCACTTTTAATTTTTTTTGTATAACGTGTCTAGAATTTTACCACGAAATTTGCATCAATCAGCACTTCCGGATTGCCCTGGAGTCAAGAAGAAAACTTCTCAGATCACCATTCTTGCTGTGGAGTGCATACACTTGGCTGAGTGCCCATATAGTCCCAGTATAATTCACTGATCATTGCAGCTTCAAAGCAATGATTTTGTTTCATAAAAAACCTAGTTGCTGTAAATGTGATCACATTTGTTTGAAAAAGATTCCATGCAATAATGTTGTGCGTGGCCACAAAACAACTTTAAGAAGAGGGTGACGTGGTGCCACAATGGTTAGCACTGCTGCCTCTCAGTGCCAAGGACCCCTGTTCAATTCCCAGCTTAGATCACTGTCTGAGTGGAGTTTGCACGTTCTCCCTGTGTCTGCGTGGGTTTCCTCTAGATGCTCTGGTTTCCTCCCACAGTCCGAAGACATGCAGGTTAGGTAGATTGGCCATGATAAGTTGCTCCTTAGTGTCAGCTGGAATAAATGCGTGGGGTTATGGGATGGGGCCTGGGTGGGAGTGCAGTTGGTGCAGAATCAATGGACTGAATGGCCTCCTTGTGCACTGTCGGATTCTATGATTATGTGAAGAGGGATTTGTTTATACCTTGATCAGGAAAATCTTCAGTGAAGTCAGTTTCATGTGATCTCTCTTGTAACTAAATTACTGGCTCATTGTCAAGTTCAGTAACTTAGAAATTACAAATTGAAAACAGGCCCTTTTGGCCAAACTAGCCTGCTTTGATGTTCATCTTCCATGTGAGCAGTATTTCTAATCCCGTGTGCATAACCTGTTTCCAATTCCTTTTATAATCATTTTCTTCGACCACCATAATTGTTTGATTTTGTTTCGAATTTAGGCACGCCCTAGAGTATCCTCAGCATCACAATAGACAACTTACCCCAACCCTCTTATCCAAAAACCCGTGCATTTAAAATACATCTTTATCACCTTGTTCTAGTTCTGCCTTTCAATAGAGAGAATCTGTTTCTATCTATTGTGCCCCATAGCTTCATATTTGTAACCACCACTATTAAATTTCTCTGTAAACTCATTCATTCTAATAAAAACAGCCTTGATTTTGTTTAGATCTATCTTTGTATTTATTTTCTTCATATAATCAGCATTGTGTGCTTCCTGTTGTGCAACATGGCCTATGGTACTCTAACTATAGTCTTACAAAGGTTTGATGTCTTTTATGCTGCTGCATCTTGATGTTAAGGACCAAACTGTCTCCGTCCTGAGGCAGGACCAGAATAAAAATGGCCGCCATTTTTGCCCTCAATCATTCTCTTGAGGGTGTGGAGGGAACAGACCCCAGAACCTGCCTGCTCCTATCAAGGAGGCATTTGACAGTGTTGTCGGCATAGGTGAGAGCCTGCCTAATGTAGGTTTAATTAATTTTCATGGAGGTAGGTGGGCTTTAGAAGCTATTGGGTTTTACATCAACTGCATGGAGGCATGAACCATAGATTTGGGGGTTGAAATGGCTTTGCCCCCCTTTGCAATTCATCATTAAATGCTGCGTGTTCAGTAAGGTGAATTATGAAAGTGCGGTGATTATAAGATTTAGCTACTATTAAACCTATGGCCAGAATTCTATGTATAAGGGTAGGGAGTACGCCCAATCTGGAAGCATGTACAATCATGTGAGATGACGTCTAGCATGCATCCCAACAGCACTGTGCCATTGGGCGATGATATTTTGGCTGAGGGAATGCATGTAAGCCAAAATGCACCCACCGACATTCAAGAAATCAATTCTAATTAAATTAAGCAGAATTGACTGGAATTTTACTGCTGTTATGGTTGGCAGGTGGGCCAACTGGCCAGGGGACCTTTACGTTTTAATTGCAACCTTGATCCAGAGTGGTATGAAAGGTTAGAGCTCAAATAAAGTTAACAAATATGTATGGAGACTGAGCTCTGTCTGTGATTGTGATGCCCAAGACATTCGTAGCACAGTTTATCTGCTATTATTTATTTTGCACAGGCCCATAGCTCTTTCAGGCAGCTCTGCAGCTGCTGCACTCCCGGAGGGAACACAGTAGAAGCACCGGCTCGTGTCCTCTCTTTTCTCAATGACCATCTTCTTCCCACCTTCCTGACAGTACTCAGCCTTTCACAGAGCGTGGTTCATGCTGGATGGCCGTTAATTGGCTGGCCAGCGTAATATCATGTTTATAATGCAGTCTCAGGTGAGAGTGGGTTCATAGCTACTCTCACCAGCTATAACTTTAGCTTGAATTTTACTTTTGGGGTGCGTTCAATGTGTTTGCCAAATTGTCACTTCTGCCACTGGAAAGCTGTCAAGTAAAAGATCAGCATTGTAAATGTGGAAAAGTTTTCAAATGAGTTTAAAAAATTCACCAAATAGGTAAAGAGAGTACATTTCACACTGTTGACGGCTAGACTACTATGATGACAATGTGTGAGTGTTTAATCTTTTTCCATTGCTTTCATCCATTTGATCTCGACCAGTTGAGATAGCATTTCTGAAGTCTGTTTGTTTGCTCAGTGAGTTTTATGGGATCTTGGTTTCAATCTAACTAACTGTTTTACAAGCACTTTTTGTTTACACAGCTGGTTTGAAGACTTGTTTGTGTACTTGGTGAGTTTCTTGAGCAAGTCAGTGGTTTCCAACTGTTATAATACTGCTTGCGAGTTTTATTCATAAAATGTTCATAATGGGTGAGGGGTGAAATGGTGACAGGGTAAGGTGAGTGGGTTTGAAGAGGTCAGAAGTTTCAACTGTAGGCAGATTAGTTGCAGATTACATAATGAGAACTGGGCCGAAATGTCTTGGGAACAGAGGCAGGGTTGTGATAATGATTAATCCCACCTCTTGATTCTAACAGGAAAATCCAGCCTTAGTATTTTCTACCTTTTTCTATACTATGATATTCTATTCCATTGACCTGAAACATTAATCATCTGAAAATTTGAATATCATCCCTTCATGCCTACATCAAACAGTGAACAAAAGCAGTCTGAGCTGAACACTGTGAGATACTGCTATCCACTTCTAATCATTCTTTGAAGCAGTCCTTTATTTATAAGCTCCGATTATTTTGCAATGCAGATGCAATGTAAAATATGACTAGGTAATATGTTTTAATGATGCTGACTGAGTGATAGAAATTGGCTAGTGTACCAGCAGAGCCCCCTCCCCAAATTCCCGCCTTGAATTAGCTCCATGTGATCTTATATACCCATCTGGGTTGCTACAGAAGTTCAGATTAAAGTCTCATCTGAGATGAGACCTCATTATGTGGTCAACCTAGGTTATGTGTTTAAGTCCCTGGAATGGGTTTGAACATGAAACCTTTTGTCTTGAAGGTGGAAATACCACTACCGAGTCAAGTCTGATAACTTGGAGAAAGATAATTAAAAACACTATACCAGGATCTGTCAAAGGGGATGTAATATATGACTTTGGCCGAAAACATTTCAATTCCACTTCATTTTTATTGTGATTACTATCCTGCTTCTAATTCCGTATCTCTCAATTGTCTCCAATATGCACCTTTATGGTACCTTGTTAAAGGCTATCTGAAAATTCATGCCCATTTACAGTGTTTACTCCAAGTAACTGGCAGCTGCTCAAACAACTCCAAACAGCTTGTCAAACACATTCTTCCTTTCTAAAATCCATGTTTGCTGTTTCTTCTTGCATTCCACTTTTCCTAAAAATTGGTGATTTCCTCTTTCATTAAAGGTTCCAAAATTTTATCAAACACTGTTATTGAACTATCTGGCCTGAAAATGTGATGTTAACTCTGTCTCTCTTTATGAAAATGGGTAGTACAATAGCTACTCTTCAATCCTCCTGCACACATCCACTCTCATGTGAAACCCTTAACATTTCTAGTGCTTGCACTATTTTGTCAGCCATTTCCCTTAGGGACACTGGATCTTTCTCTTTCATGTCCTGGTGTTTTTTCACATTTTTTAAATTCAGTCATGAACTGAGCTAATTGCTGTTTGAATGGTGCGATTAGATCAATTAATGACTGATTTCAAGAAATATGTAACTACCTGATTCAACTTAATTATGTTACTTATTACTTTACTAATTAGCACTGGTTAAATTTAAACAGACAACTGATTGAGTTCACGTAATCCATATACTTAACGTAGCTGATCGATCGAAAGGTTCTCACCATAATTTGAAATGAACGTCTGGAATTATTAACCAATAATTTTGTCATGTTATTGTGCAGCCACACATTTTATCTGTGAACCATGTTGGAACATACTAACTATATTGAAAATTGTAGAATAATTATATGGATTACCATTCGTTATAATTAAAATTTGGAAAATATCACAAAACTCAAACCCACTGATGGGAAATACCATTGATTTTAACTGTAGGTTATAGAGAGAACATTAGTTTTTTTTTTATACGTAATTCTGTTTCAGCAGTGACAGCTCATGATATCGTTGGGGACTAGTCTCTCATTTTGACAGTACAATTTGAGTTGAATTAACATTTTTTTTCAGCAATTGTGTCAGCATAGCTCTGTGCATTAATTCTTAATTTTAAATTCTGTACATTAATTCAGCTCTGCCGTACTGCCAAAAGAGCAAATCCTTCAGACCATAGTTAGCTGGCTTCATTTGTTCAGTTTCTGATATAAGAACACAATGCAACTGGAAACAATGTGATAAGATCAGATGTCTCTTCAAATTATCCAGGTGGCTCTTGAGAGAAAAAGAGACACTTCGGCAATTTTTGCCGGAAGCAAAGGACAGTTTGAAGTGTTCCAATCCTCCACTTACCTTGGATTGAACAGGTGAAAGGCACTTTGACATTTGAGTTTTGCACAGAAGAGACGCATATTCACAACAATGACCCTGACTAAGTGAGATTTCCAGAGGCAATAGAAGAGCTGTGCGAAGTATTACTGCTGCATTCTACATTACCATTAATGTACAGTTGTAGAAGTGTATTTGCTTCTTGCATAAATCTTAATGTCTTGTGCAATCATCATGATGATGGTCTTATCCTAACCTTGCGGAGAACTGGTGTCTTGGCACTAACACTACAGTGATCGGCAGGTCAGACTCTTCAATTGAATAGGTCATCTTCACCCAATCCACTGATCTTCATGGCTTTGAAGTTGACAAAAGACATTTTGCTTGTCAATGGCAAGGACAAGATAACACTATCCTTAATTATGTGTCTTCTTAGAGTGCTATTAAGAAATAAAATACTTGATTCACAGACAGAATACTGGAGGCCTTGATGTAGAAGGTCAAAGCTGGACATTATGCTTAGAAAAAGAACATTAATTGATGTCAGCCAGCTATTTGTTTGCATGCTCCCACTGAGATCCCTATTTCAATGAAGGGAGAGCAGTTGATTCTTAGCTTGCATAGGAGTTACATAATGAGCCTTGCAGGTTCCAGAGGAGGTATCACTGTGTAGATTAGGCTTTGAATAGTCTCAGAATTTAAAAAATGAGATGGCTGCAATACCCAAAAAGTTATGCGCGTAATAAGAACATAAGAACTAGGAGCAGGAGTAGGCCATCTGGCCCCTTAAGCTGATCATGGCTGATCTTTTCATGCGCTCAGCTCTACTTACCCACCCTCTCACCATAACCCTTATTTCCTTTACTGTTCAAAAATTTATCTATCTTTGTCTTAAAGACATTCAATGATGTAGCGTCAACTGCTTCACTGGGCAGAGAATTCCACAGATACACAACCCTTTGTGTGAAGAAGTTCCTCCTCAACTCAGTCCTAAATCTGCTTCCCCTTATTTTGAGGCTATGCCCTATATTCTAGTTTTACTTGTCAGTGGAAACAACTTCCCTGCTTCTATCTTGTCTATTCCCTTCATAATCTTATATGTTTCTATAAGATCTCCCTTCATTTTCTGAATTCCAATGAGTATAACCACAGTCTACTCAGTCTCTCCTCATACGCCAATCCTCTCAACTTCGGAATCAACTGAGTAAAACTGCACACCTCCAGTGCCAGTATACCCTTTCTTAAGTAAGGAGACCAAAACCGTACACAGAACTCCAACTGTGGCTTCACCAGCACCTTATACAGCTGCAACATAATCTTGCTTTTTTAAAATTCCATCCCTTGACCAATGAAGGACAAAATTCAATTTGCCTTCTTATTTACCTGCTGCACCTGCAAACCAACTCCTTGAGATTCCTGAACAAGGACACCCAGGTCCCTCTGCACAGCAGCATGCTGCAATCTTTTACCATTTAAATAATAGTCCATTTTGCTGTTATTCCTACCAAAATGGATGACCTCACATTTACCAACATTGTACTCCATCTGCCAGGCCCTCGCCCACTCACTTAGATTATCTATATCCCTTTGCAGACTTTCAGCATCCTCCGCACACTTCGTTCTGCCATCCATTTTAGTGTCATCTGTGAATTTTGACAAACTACACTTAGCTCCCCAATGCCAAATCATCTATGTAAATTGTTAACAATTGCATTCCCAACACTGATCCCTGAGGCACACCACTAGTCACTGATCGCCAACCAGAAAAACTCCCATTTACCCCCACTTTTTGCTGTCTCTTAGTTAACCATGCTAATGCATTACACAAAACACTGTACATCTTTATCTTATGTAACAGTCTTTGGCACGGCACCTTGTCAAATGCCTTCTGGAAATTCAGATACACCACATCCACAAGTTCCCCATTGTCCACTGCATATGTAATGTTCTCAAAGAATTCCACCAAATTAGTCAAACATGACAGTCCCTTCATGAACTCATGCTGCATCTTGCCAGTGGGACAATTTATATTCAGATATCTCGCTATTTCTTCCTTGATGATAGATTCAAGCATTTTCCCTACTACAGAAGTTAAGCTAACTGGCCTATAGTTACTCACCTTTTGTCTACCTCCTTTTTTAAACAGTGCTGCGTTCATTTGCTGTATTCCAATCCCAGAGTCCAGTGAATTTTGGTAAACTATCACTGGTGCATTTGCTATTTCCCCTGCCATCTCTTTTAGTACATTGGGATGCATTCCATCAGGAGCAGGAGACTTGTCGACCTTTAGCTCTATTAGCTTGCTCAACACTACCTCTTTCGTGACAATGATAGTTTCTAGATCCTCATCTGCAAAAGCCTTCTTGTCATCAATTTTTGAATAATGAAGAGTATTTTCAGCTCCTTGACTAATCTTTATTTAAACCATAGAATTTCATAAAGAGTGCCTGCCATTGGACTTCCAGTTGAAAAAAATTTAAAAGAAATTTCCACCCCTTTATCACCCCAGACTTGAAATTGAAATATCACCATTGTATCAAGTGTTAGTTTTCTTCAGCTAGAACAATAAAATTGATAAGAAGTTTTTTAAAAATCATTTATGTGATGTGAACATTGCTAGCTGGGCCAGCACTTATTGACCATCCCTATTGATCCTCCATTTCAGAATCAACAATGTTGCTGTGGGTCTGGAGTCACATGTAGGCCAGATTGGGTAAAAATGACAAATTTTCTTCCCAAAAGGACATTAGTGAACCAGATGAGTTTTTATGACAATCAACAATGGTTTCATTGACTTTTAATTCCAATTTTTTTTAACTGAATCTTAACTTCACTGTCTGCTGTGGTGAGATGTGAACCCAGTTCCCAGATCTTGCCCTGCGTCTCCAGATTACTAGTTCAGTAAGAAGTCTCACAACACCAGGTTAAAGTCAAGGTTTATTTGGTAGCAAACACCACTAGCTTTCACAGCGCTGCTCCTTTGTCAGGAGCAGCACTGTGAAAGCTACCAAATAAGCCTGTTCAACTTTAACCTGGTGTTGTGAGACTTCTTATTGTGTTTACCTCAATCCAATGCTGGCATCTCCACGTCATTACTAGTTCAGTGACATTGTCATTATGCCATTGTCTTCCCTTCCCTGGTGACAGTACCAGTATTGTTAATGAACTTTCCTTCATTTCCACTATTTCTGCTTGCATGGAAACATTGTCAAGAAAATCGTAGCCACTGGCTGAAATTCTCTGATCTCCCATGTCCCACCACCGCTGCCAGCGAGAACGGAAAATTTGGTGCTCAGCCAAAACTCCATTCACAGCAGCGGGACCGGAGAATCCCAGCTGCGGCCAAGATTGGAGAATTCGAACTCCTATCTTAAGTTGGAGTTCCAAAAATAAGAATAGTTCATTTATTCATCAAAGAGGGAAATATGGCCTTGAAATAAATAATGCAGAGTGCATTTTATCTGAATTGGATCTTGCAATGATAGAAATGCTTTACCACACTTCAAATAACTTTTAGTGTCCTGACAAGTACAACAAAATTCCACTCTCCCTACATCTAAATTTCCAGCTCATGCATTGTGATACTCGCTATATTGGAATAGATCAATTAGCCCCTTGAGCCTCTTCCACCAGTTGATAATCATGGCCGATCTGCAAACTAACTCAGCATATCTGATTTGCCCCATATCTGTCAATAACTTTGGATAACAAAATCTACCAACCTCAACTTTAAATAAACAATTGGTTTGGTTTAGTTTGGCATTTGTGGAAGAGCATTCCAGACCTTTGTCACTGTTTGTTTGTAAAAATGTTTTGTAATGTCACTTCTCAAAATTCAGCTCTAATTTTACACTATGACCCTACAGTCCTAGCCTCCACCCCCGCATTCCCCATCAGTGGAAGTAGTTTATCTGCCCACTCTGTTCCCCTAAGTTTTTTTTGAAAAGTTGATCAAATCACCCCATAACTTTCTCAGTTTCAAGGAATACAACTCCAATTCGTATAATCTCTCTTCATAATTTAACCATTGGAGTCCAATTATTGTTCTAATCAACCAACGCTGCACTCCGGCTAAGGCCAATGTATTGCTTCTAAGGTGTAGTTTCCCCAAACTGCGCACTGTTCCAGGAGTGAGTGGTCTAACCAAGGCTTGGTATAGTGGAAGTGACTTGCATTCCCATTGTCGTCTGGTTCTTGAGATATAAAGACCTAGTTCTCTATTTGTAAAAAGTAGCACTGCATTAATTTTTCTGATTATTTTTGTATATTTAATGATTTATGCACCCAAACCCTCAATTCTCTTTGGACCTCTGCTATTTCTAGCTTTCCCATTTAGGAATTTCGCTGTATTATCTATTTTAGATCCCAAATGGACAGAATCAATTTTGCCTACATTGAAATTCATTTAACATTATTTGCCCATTCACTTGGTCTATCAATAATATTTATGTTTTTATCTACACTGCTTACAGCGTCTCCTGTCTTTGTATCATTGACAAACTTGGATATGTGGCCATCAATCCCATCATTCAAGCTGTTCATAAACATGATGAATATATGATAATATGAAGATATAGATTGGTGAATGAGTGGAAAAAAATCTGACCAATGGAGTATAATGTGTGAAAATGTGAAGTTGTTCACTTTAACAATAAAAATTTAAAAAAAGGTATTGCCTAAATGGAGAATGGTTGCAGATTCCTGAGATGCAGAGGGATCTTAGTGTTTCAGTACAAGTCACAAAATGTTGTAATACAGGTATAGCAAGTACTTAAGAAAGCTAATGATTTTTTGCTATGAGAGGAATTCGACATAAAGGTAAGGATGTAATGCTTCAGTTGTCGAGATCACATGTCGAATACTGTGTGCAGTTTTGGCCTCTTTAGTAAAGAAAGGATATAAATATATTGGAGGTGGTTTCGAGGAGATTTACTAGATTGGTGCCTGGAATGCGAAGGCTGCCTTATGAGGATAGGTTGGACAGACTAGGCTTGTTTCCACTGGAGTTTTGGAGAATGAGAAGCGATCAAAGTATATAAGATCCTGAATGGTCTGGACAAGCTGGATGTGAAAAGGATGTTTAATGTTTATTTTTACTTAATACTGCAATGAAGTTACTGTAAAAATCCCCTAGGCACCACACTCCAGCGTCTGTTTGAGTACACTGAGGAGAATATAGCATGGCCAATGCACCTAACCAGCACATTCTTTTGACTGGGGGAGGAAACCCATGTAGACATGGAAAGAAGATGCACACTCTGCAATGACAGTGGTCCAAGCTGGGAATTGAATCCAAGTCCCCTGCAGCAATGCTGACCACAGCGCCACCTAGCTGCACAAGAGCATATTTCCTCTTGTGGATCAATCCAGAACTCAAGGACATTGTTTTAAAATTAGGAGTGGCCCTTTTAAGATAGAGATGAAGAGAAATGTTCCCTCTAAGAGGGCTGAGTGACTTTGGAACACCCTGCATCAGAAGGCATTGGAGACGAGGCCATTGAATATTTTTGAGGTGGAGGTAGATAGATTCTTGTTACGCAAGGGAGTCAAAGATTATGGAGACTGGATGGGAATGTAGAACTCAAAACACAATGAGATGTGCAACGATCTTGTTAAATGGTGGAGAAGATTCAAAGTGCTGAATTTTTTGTCCTATTTTGTATGTTAGGCCTAATGCTGATCCTTGCGGGATACCATGGCCAGTATTCCACGACCTGGCACAGGCGAGGCTTGTAAAATCCCACTGAGGCCAACAGAAAATTAGTTGAGCCACGTGCGCCCCAGCAATAACATTTTGGCATATAAATCACATAATTTGATTATCTGCTCATTATCCCTACTCTCTGTCTCCCGGAACTCGGCCAATTTTCTGACCAGGTCAACCTTCTATTCTATGAACTTCAACTTTAGTTAACAGCCTCATACAAGGGATATTATCAAATGTTTTCTGGAAGTCCATAAGGATAGCATCTCTCGGAGTGCTTCTGTCTACTTCTTTACTCATCTGTTCTAATCAGCTTTGTCGGATATGACTTACTGTTCACATATCCATGCTGGCTCTCCCTAATTAGCTGAAATTGTTCAAGGTGTTTAGTCATGCTATTTTTTATGACAGTCTCTCGCAATTTCCTGACAGCAGATGTCAGGGTAGGTGGTTTAGAATTCCATGGCTTTCCCCCATCATCTTTCTCAAGTAAGGGAGTGAAGTATGTAATTTTCCATTCTAAAGGAATGGCTCCTGAGTCAGGGAACTTTTGAAAATTATAGTTATGGCATTCCTCTCTTACTCAACCAGTCTTGGGGTTTAATCACACTTTAATGCTGTAAATTATTTCATTATGGTTATTTTGTTTGTATTAATTTATATCTGTCTCTAATTCAATATTAGTTTCTTTGGGATTCTGGTATGCTGACCTCTTTAGTGATGCTAAATATTTATTCAGCATGTCTATGATTCCTTTAGTTTTTATTTTCAATATCGGCCACATTTATCCGGTTGTTCATGCCGGTAGGATTCTCTGGTCCCTCTGCAGTGAACGGAGATTTGACTGATTCTGTGTCCTTGCTTGCAGCAGCAGCGAGGTGTGAATAGCTGGAATATTCCAGCCATCGCAAGACCACTACCATTCAACAATTGACTCTCATTCCCCTTGACTACCACTTTTCTCCTCAGTTAATGGCAATATATTTTCTGCTGATTTTGATATTTGCACAAAAATGTGCAGGTTAGGAGGATTGGCCAATCTAAATTTTTCACTGATGTCCAAAGATGTTAGGTTAGATGGATTAGTTATGGTAAATGTGCAGGGTTATGGAAAGAAGGGAGTGGGAGGAGGTGTTGGGTAAGATGCTCTTTTGGAGAGTCATGCAGGCTAGATGAGCTGAATGGCCTCCTTCTGCACTCATTGGACTGTACGATTCAATGACATTACTTGCAAGTTTCCTTTCATACTCTCATTTTGAAGCTTTTGCGACCTGTTAAGCTTTGCTGTTCTTTTGTATTTTTTCCCATTTGCCAAGTTGTATGCTTTTTATCTTTATTTTGACTTTTATCACCTCAGTTGTCCCTGGTTGTCTTTTTCAACATGCAGAATTCTTGCCCCTTAGGGGTGTAAACTGGTCTGAACACCTCCTTCCGATATCGACGGGGATTCTCGGCCAACCTGTGGCAGAGTTTCTCACAGCAGAAGTGATGAGTCATTGGTTGCCAGCAAAAGTCTCTAGTTAGACCGAAGCCAGTGATGATTTGCATAGCTTACCAACCTTTAACGCTGGTGAATCCACCATGTGGGGTGGGGTGGGGGTAGCGGGGTTCAACCTTGGCAGGACCAGAAGATTCCACCAGCAGGACGGGCTGGAAAATCCCACTTATTGTGTTGTTTTGCCCATTAACAGATTTGCCTAATTTACTGAGAAAAGTCTCTGTTGTATCTCATTGAGGTCAGCCTTTTCTAAATCTTAGCCATTGTTTCACATTGCTTCCTTTGAAGCATTATTTTGAACTTGATCGTAAATGATCACTATAGACAAATGTTCATGCAATAAATTTGGCCGTTTGTTCATTACCAGATCAGATACAGCATGCTCCCTAATTGGCTCTAGTTGAGGTGTCAGCCCAATGGTATTATCACTGGATTGTTAATCCAGAAACTCAGCTGATGTTCTGGGGGCCCACTTCTTCTCGAAAACTGATAGCCAAGTTCTGCACTCATGAGGACAGCCTCAATCAGGATCTTGGGTTCATATCGCATGACATGTAACCCCACCATATGGCCTGGGCTTACAAAATCTCACTAACTATCCTATTTTCAGTCGCATTGTCTGTACCTGTAATGACTCGTATTCCAACCATTATCTTGCAATTGAGTTTGTGTCTATAAATGGCCTGTTTGTGAACCCAACTCATTTGATGAAAGGGCAGTGCCCTGAAAGCCAGTGATGATAAATAAACCTGTTGGACTTTAACCTAATGTTGAGACTTCTTACTGGACTAATGTTATATAGATGCTAGAAATTGCGTTACTATGGTAACATGAGTTCTCGGCAACAAAATTAAACCAAACAAGTAAACTCACACCTTCCCTTGTTTACCACACCCAAACCTCTCCCTCCCCACTAACAGCCCAAATCAGTTCTTTGCTGGAATACTTGCGTGGGACCTGACGAAGGGTCATCCTGACTCAAAATGTTGGTGCTATTCTCTCCTCACGGATGCTGTCAGACTTGCTGAGATTTTCCAGCATTTTCTCTTTTTGTTTCAGCTTCCAGCATCTGCAGTATTTTGCCTTTACCTTATTAAAAGATCCTGGATATTCAAACAATCAACTAATGCCACCTGGCGCAGGGATGGTGTTCCTAATATTGGTTCCCAGTTCTCTTGGATTAATTGGGAAGGTAAAATTGGTCAACATTTCCCCTCCTGATTGCGATCCAGTATCCACAGCTGGAAATATATGTATGTGTGATTCTCAGCCAAGGACAAGATTGGATTCAATAGGTCCCAATCTAATCCCTAGTAAACACTGCAAGAAGCAGCAGGTTAGAGCTTGAAGACGGCACATGAAAGGGCAAACTAGATATGATTGATTGAATGGAAGACATGGTTGATGTACATTTCACATGACAGAGTTTTAAATATTTGAAAAGAAATGGGTAGAAAGGGTTTGCATTACGAATGAAATGGATCTGATAGAAATCAAAAACAACAGTTTGACCTCAAATGAAAGGAATCTGAGTGACTGAAATCTTTGGCATCAAAAGAAATAATTTAATTGGGAATCATTAAAAAATGCCAATGCAATGCGCAGATATTGAGGTGGAATTATTCAGTTGGTGAGAGCATAGGAGAAAGGACTGGTTAATTTTGACTTCAATAACTATAATTCAATAATGGTGGCACCATGATTAGCACTGCTGTCTCACAGCTCCAGGGACACGGGTTCGATTCCCAGCTTGGGTCACTGTCTGTGTGGAGTTTGTACATTCACTTTAAGTACGCTTGGGTTTCCATTGGGTGCTCTGGTTTCCTCCCACAGCCCCAAAGTGTGCGGGTTTGGTGGATTGGCCATGCTAAATTGTCCCTTGGTATCAGGGGGACTAACTAGGGTAAGTGCATAGGGTTATGGGGATAGGGCCTGGGTGAGACTCAATGGGCCAAATGGCCTCCTTCTGCTCTGTGGAATTCTATGATTCAACCAGATAAAGATCTTCAAAATTGCTCAAATAAATTCAAGGGGTGTCTGTAGGATTATTACTTTGCACAAAATTCAAGAATACTGATGGAAGAGGTAGTAATAATGTTCTGCAGTTAATCTGAAGAATTCTGATAGACAGTAATTGTAGTGTCAATGTGTCACCAGCTGGATAATGAGATGAATGTCCTGGTTGTTAAGAAATGTGGTTTAAAAGCAATTAACAAATACGAAATCAGAAATAAAATTATAGGAGTGGGCTGGGGTGGAGAAATAAAATGTACTGATAGATATACAGGAAAGAATGCACATAGCACACATTTCATACAATAAAAAGACCTTGACAAAGGAAGATTGAAGTATGTATGAATATGCAGTAAATCATGTAAAATGATAAAGATTAAGGGCGAATTTTCCGGCCCATGATCGGAAAATCCCACCTGAGGCCAACAATCCCTCGTATGATTCTCCCCCCTCCACACCCCACCGACCGCCCCCCCCCCCCCCCCCACCTGTTATGATTTCCATGGCAGGTGGGAAGATTCTGCCCTTAGTATCAGTCCAAGCATCCTAAAAAGATCTTCAACCAGATTTTCTTCCCTTGATACAAGAAAATTCCTGTCAGTGAAGCAAACTCATAATTTAGGAGGGATGATAATGAGCTGAGACAAGATTTAGCTCTCCATAGGCTCCTGTTTTAAATTTACAGCTTACTGGCCACCCAACACAGGCTTACCCGCAAAGGAAGGTCTGGTGTTTTCTTCTTCAGCAGTCCCTCAGGATGACTTGCTTCCACTCTGGGGTGGTGGGTTCTGTGGTTGCTGAGTAGTGCAACCCAGGAGCCGTAAACTCTGCCACAGGTTTGGCAGATAGTGTTTGATGAGGTGAATGGGATGCTCTGGATTCTGTGCTTTCTTTCTACTGTTTAACTTGGACTCCACGTATTCCACTTGACGGTGCTCCAGGTGATTGGTGCCTTCATGGATACTTCTTCTCCTTCTTGCGTTCTAAGGCAAGTGATCCCATGTGTCAATGGGGGTATTGCATTTACTTAGGGAGGTGTTCTTGTAGCATTTCCTCTGCCCTCCAAGTGATCACTTGCCATTGAGGAGCTTGGTCTAGAGCACTTGTTTTGGAAGTCCTGTGGGCATGTGGACAATGTGGCCCACCCGTCACAACTTGTCGAGCATGACCAATGCCATGATACTGGGGTTATTGGCTGGGAAGAGGACCTTCATGTTGGTACATCTTTCATTTATTCATACATGGGACATGAGCGTAGCTGACTGGCCAGCATTTATTGCCCATTCTGAGTTGAGAGTCAACCAGATTTCTGTGGCTCTGGAGTCACATTTATAATGGATGGATTTTTCATCAGGTGGATTTTTCTAAAAAAATCAACAATGGTTTCATGGGCACCAGTAGATTCCTAATTCTAGATTTTGTTTTTATTGAATTCAAATTCCACATCTGCTATGGCAGAATTTGAACCCAGGTCCCCCAGAACATTAGCTGCATTTTTGGAGCAATAGTCTAGCAATAATATCACTAGGTTATTGCCTTCCCTGCTGGTAGATTTGCAGGATTTTGTGGGAGGCAATGTTGGTGATATCCCTCCGAGGATTTGAGGTGTCTGCTGTACATTGTCCATGTTTCTGATGTATACAGGAGGGCAGGGACCACGGCTACTCTATAGACCAGGAGCTTGGTTCTGGATTTGATGTCTTGGTCTTTTAACACTCAAAGTCTGAAGACTGCCCTGGTGCATTGGAGCTGATGCTGAATTCCATCGTGGATGTCTGCTTGTGCCAAGATGAGGTTCACGAGGTATGGGAGATGATTCACATTGTCCAGGGATCTTGATGGGTAGGGGGCAGTTTGCTGTGGCAGGAATGGACTGGTAGAGAACCTTTGTTTTCTGGATGTTTGGTCTGAGGCACATTCTGTTATGTGCTTAGATGAATACGTTGATGATCATTTGTAGTTCGGCCTTTGAGTGTGTGCGCACACAGGCATTGTCTGTGTACTGCAGCTCAGTGACAGAAATTGGGATGGTTTTGGTTCTGGCCTGGAGGCGTCAGAGGTTGAACAGTTTTCCCCTTGAATGGTAGGTTAGCTCACACCAACGGTGAGCTTCAGGTTTATGGGGTAGAGTGTTGCTGTGAGGAAGATGGAGAAAAGCATTGGAGCAATGACACATCCCTGTTTGACCTTAATATAGTGGTCTTCTGACAATCTTCCAGTGACTGGACAGTCCATGCTGGTTCCATTGGTAGGCTGTAGAGTTGAGACAAACACTCTTCTAACATTGTTCGCTCTCCCTCAGGATGTTTAGTCCACATGTCTGATCTCAATTGGCAGCCAGAAGATCCTGATATCTGTGACCAAACACTCAAATGGGAAGGTCCTGTAGCTGGCTTAGAATTTCCAGACCTGTCGCTTAGGCCCTACCAAAGATCCCCACACATGGAACATAAACCCTGGCCTGTGTTTACTCCTCCCTGCGTGACGCTGAGTCACACACACACACACACACACACACACACACACACGCACACACAAACACAAGAAAACAAAACAATTCTATCCCAGCTTGTGTTAGTATAATGACTCTGAAATACAAAACAGAGAAGGGCCAATTCTAACTCCAGCCTGTTACTCCGACACAGTGAGCCTCATTTACAGTGCAAAATCTGTCCAATCTCATCCCACCTGTGTTAATCCCACTGAATATGGTGTTGGACCCCTATGACAAGGTAGAAAGTCCCAATTATTTGCCAGGAATGAGGTCTGACTATGTAAATGCAATATAAATTAAAATATACCTGTATAATGCTGGAGTGGCAAAGGTGTCAGGGAATTAGAGAATGAAGAGAATTTTAACATGGGTGATTGCATAGTAATGGGTACATTTGGAGGTGGAGGGTCAATACAGGGACACTAGAAATAGAAGCAGGAGTAGACTGCGTGGCCCTTCGAGCCTACTCCACCATTCAGTATGATCAAGGCTGATTCTGGGCTCCATTTCCCTGCCTCATCATTTAAAAAAAAAATCAGCTTTTCTATTCTTTTGACCAAAATGAATAACTTCATACTTCCCTACATTATACTCAATCTGCAACCTTGTTATCCACTCACTTAACTTGTCTATAATCTCTTTACAGCCTCTCATTGTCCTCCCCACATCTTACTGCTCCACCCATCTTTGTATCATCTGCAAACTTAGATACATTATTCTCTTTCTTTTGACCTTACTCGTTAATGTATATTGTTAGTAGCTAATGTCCCAGTATTGATCTTTATGGCACTCCATGATTCATTACCTGCCAGATTGAAATAATCCCATTTATACCCACTTTATGTTTCCTAGTGGCAAATATTCCATCACATTCCTGATTGTGTTCTGTAGATGGTGGACAGGCTTTGGGGAGTTGGGACCTTAATTATTCGTTGCAAGATTTCTACCTGCTGACCTGATCTTGTAGCCGTGGTATTTATATGGCTAGTCCTGTTTTTGGTCATTGGTAACCCACAGGGTGTTGACAGTAGGGGATTCAACAATTGCAGTGTCATTGAATGTCAAGAGGTGATGGTTAGATGCTCTCTTGTTGTAGATTGTTATTGCCTGACACTTGTGTGGCATGAATTTTTATTTACTACTTGTCAGCCCAAGCCTGAATATTATCCAGACCTTGTTGCATTTGGGCATGGACTGCTTCAGTAACCAAGGACTCACAATTGGTGCTGAACATTGTGCAATAATCAGCAAAAATCCCCACTTCTGACCTTATGATTTTATGATGAAACGAAGGTCATTGAAAAAGCACCTACAGATGCTTGGGCCTCGGACACTAACCTGAGGAACTCCTGCCGTGATGTCCTGGAACAAAGTGATTAACCTCCAACAACTACAACCATCTTCCTTGGTGCCAGGTATGACACCAACCAGCAGAGAGTTCCCCCTATGATTCGCATTGACTCCAGTTTTGCGAGTGTCAATGCCATTCTTGGTCAATTATAGCCTTACTGTGAAGGGCAGTCACTCTCACCTCATCTCTGGAGTTCAGCTTTTTTGTTCTTGTTTGAATCAATGAGGTCAGGGATTAGGTGGTCCTGGTGAAGCCCAAACTGAGTTTCAGTAAGGAGGTTAGTATTAAGTAAGTGTCGTTTGATTGCACTGTTTGTGATCCCCTTCCATCGCTTTCCTGATGACCGAGAGTAGATTGATTGGCTGTGTTGAATTTGTCCTGGTTTTGTGTACAGGTCATACCAGTGCAAGTTTCCATATTAATGGGTAGATGCCAGTGTTGCAGCTGTACTGAAATAGTTTGGCTCGGGTCCTGGCCAGTTCTGGAGCACAAGTCCTCTGGTCAATTCCTGGAATTTTGTCAGGGCCCATTGTCTTTGTTGTGCCCAGTGCCTCCAGCCATTTATTGATATCACTTGGTTGAATTGAGTTGGCTGCAGACTGACATCTGTGGTGATGAAGCAGTGACAATGACACAGGGAAGATGGACTAACTGGAGAGACACTAATCATTTAAAAATGAAATAAAGAACGTGGCATATTCAGCAAGTTCTGTTTTTGTAAAACAAGCTAATCTTCATGAAACCCTTTTCCTTCATTTTGATTTGCGATACGACATATCATTTATTTCCATAAAACGAGAGAAATATTAAAACAGAGCAATGCATAATTATTTGTAAACTAATAAAATGCATTTAATGATGCAAAAAAAATCATTCCGTAGTGGGCTGTCTAGTAGAGCTGATTAGTACATTCAAAAACTACCAACAGTTTGCATTCCTTAAATGCTGCATAATAATGTCTGCACAAGTGGATTAATGCTGTAACCATTTGCACGGTATCACAAAACTTAAATTATGAACATCATATAAAAGTACACGGGCTGATTGAGATTGTTTAAATTCAAGGACTTAAAGATTTTATGAACCATTTTATGGTAAGATTTTTAATGAAAAATTATTTCTATCATTTGAAATTTAGAGTGACTATCATTCGTGACAAATTCTAGCAGTCTGGCAACAGAAATCCTTGAGCACAAAGTCAGGTGGTAAAAGATGTTACAGTTGATGATATTTATAGTGAAATCATTTGCATTTCACCTCCCCTCATTTTCTGCAAATTGCAAATTGTTAATCTTTATTAGATTATCAACCACAAAAGATCAAATGAAGAGAGAAACAGAACACAATTTCATAATTAAACCACCAAAAGGTTAAATACTTCCACTGAATGTTTTAAACCATCAAATTTGAAATGAGAAGCAGCTGACTCTATTATTAGATATAATGTGTGTTAATGACCATAGTCATTCACACAAAAGTGAATTCTTAAATTCCGTGTGTCCAGATTCATAGTCACTTAAAGACAATTAGGTTGCAAAGAACTGAGTTGCAAAAGAAGGTAAATCTGATTTTCACCAATATGGCACAAAGAATCTTAATGTTAATACACAAAGTAATATCAAATGGGATTTGGGGTAATTTGTTAGCTTAGATAGAAGACTGGCTAAATGACAGAAGGCTTATAGTTTATTTATTTATTAGCCACAAGTAAGGCTTTACGTTATCACTGCAGTGAAGTTACTGTGAAATAATCAAGGGAAGCACAGTGGTTAGCACTGCTGCTTCACAGCGCCAGGGATCCGGGTTTGATTCTCGGCTTGGGTGACTTCGCAAACTCTACACAGACATTCTCCCTGTGTCTGTGTGGGTTTTATCCGGGTGCTCCGCTTTCCTCCCACAGTCTAAGGATGTGCAAGTTAGGTGGATTGGCCATGCTAAAATGCCCCTTAATGCCCCTGACACTAGCAAGGGTAAATGCATAGGGTAATGGAGTCTATGTGCTACTGTGGTTGTTGCAGACTTGATAGGCTGAATGGTCTCCATCTGCACTGTAGGACTTCATGATTCCCTAGTCGCCATATTCCGGTGGCTGTTCGGGTTAATGCACCAAATCTGCACGCCTCTCAGGCTGTAGGCTGAAACCGAAGCACCTGGAAGAAACCCATGCAGACACAGGGAGAACATACAAACTCCACTCAGACAGTGACCCAAGTCAGGAATAGAACACAGGTCGCTGATGCTGTGAGGCAGCAGTGCAAACCACTGTGCCTATTGTTTTGATTGGCAAGATGTATCTAATGGGATGCCACAGAGTTCGCTCTTCGGGACCCAACTATTTACAATCTATATTACTCACTTGGATCCAGGAATAGAAGGAACCACAGCCCAGAACAGCTATTGGACCTGAGTGGGTTCCCATTTTGCCCACTTAACTCCCCCACCGTGGGTGCTTGATTATCTCTCCTGCTGAAAATGAAAGTGGCACCCTGTAGTTTATCCAGTGTGATGTCTGGAGAGTAAAACTTTGTCATTTATTTGTAATTTTATTCGCAAGATGGAGAACCAATTGTAGTGATATTAACACTCTAGTTATTGAGAGCTATCAGAGCGAAACCAATATCAATGGAACAGATTGTTGCGCTGTGATGGTATCATTTCCTGAAGGTTTTTAGCTATAAGGTAAATTTAGTGATTCTGACAGCCAGTAGTGCATGAAAGGTTATTAAAGAAATCAATCTTCACTACTGTTACTGTAGGCTTAACATAGCACGAAAAAGGCAATGTCCACCAGTAGGGCATTGGTCATTTTGAGATTTGTTTATTCTTGAATCTTCATGTCCTTCATGACAAATGTGTGTCTTATGATCTCAGTAGAAACCAGTAATATTTTTATATTTTTAGAATTTCAAAGCCTGGGTATTTATTAAAAGAACAAAGGCACACACTCATGGTTTGAAACAAAAGCATTTTACGACAGAAAGAAACATGAATACTAATAGCTACATTCTATCAAAATAAACAGGCATTAAAAGTGCAAGGAATACCATTACTGATTCTCCAACTAAACTTCTTTACTCAAATTTTCTTCTACATTTATTTGACTTTAATCCCGAACACTCGAGCTAGAATCTTATCAAAAATTGGAAGATCGCTCTGAGTACTATTTTGAAGATTCATTTAAAGATTGAGATTTTTTGGGGCATTCTTCGTACTGCTGGCAAGGTTTCCCCTACAAATTGCCTCCAATTGACCCTGGATTGTAGGCTCCCAATTCAACACGGGTATCGCAAATGTCTTAAGTGTGGCCACCTTGGGTCAGAACTCTCCTACTTTATAGTATGACTTTATCGTATTGCATCTAAAACGTTCCTTCTCTCTCTTCTCAGCTTGGCTATCCCAAGAAATCCAACTTGTTAGGCAAGTTTGGGCAGGTTGAGCCCGTATCCATTGGAGTTTAGAAGAAACGGATAAGATGTTGATAAGGATGAGCATTGTTGGAGTTTGAGAGGAATGAACGTTTCTGGGGCTGAGCATCACCTGATGAGGGGAATGAACATTGTTTATCTCCTCACACCCCAATCAATGTTCAGGTTTGAGGAGAATGAACATTGCTGAGATGAAGAGGGTGCGACTTTTGTCAGGGGGTAAGTGTTGTCTGGAATGAGCCTGGTCAGGATTGAGGAGAATGAACAGGTAAGGGTGGATGCTGAAAGGATGTTTTCCCTTTGTGGGACAAACTAGAACTAGGGGACACAGTTTAAGAGTAAGGGATCTTCTGTTTAAGACTGAATCATAGAAACCTACAGTGCAGAAAGAGGCCCTTCAGCCCATCGAGTCTGCACCCAACACAATCCCACCTAGGCCCTACCCCCATACCCCTACATATTATACCCACTAATCCCTCTAACCTACGCATCCCTGGACACTAAGGGGCAATTTCTTAGCATGGCCAATCAACCTAACCTGCACATCTTTGGACTGTGGGAGGAAACTGGAGCACCCAGAGGAAACCCACGCAGACACGAGGAGAATGTGCAAACTCCACACAGACAGTGACCCAAGCCGGGAATCGAACCCAGGACCCTGGAGCTGTGAAGCAGCAGTGCTAACCACTGTGCTACCGTGCCACTGAGACTAAAAGATTCTTTTTCTCAAAGGCACATGAGTCTTTGGAACTCAGGGAGGTGAAGATTATTGGGGGTAGGCAGAATGTGAATTAGGGCCACAATCTGACCTGATTTTACTGAATGGCAAAGCAGACCTGAGGGGTTGAATGGTCTAGACCAGCTCCTAATTCATCTGTCCATATGTACCTCCTCTCCCTCGCACCCTTTTGCAATCGCTTTCCCAAATCACCTTTCGGAATCCCTTATCCCTGTCCAGCCAATGCCAGGATAATCAGCATTGTTGGGGGGAGTGCAGATGGAAATGAATATAATTTTGGGGGAGTGTGATTTGAAGGGGACATGAGGAGGTGAGCATTGTCAGGGGGCTGAGTTGGGGGTGGGGGGAGGGCTGAGCATTTGTGAAGGAGAGGGGTATGAGCACTGTCCAGAGTGTGAGGTTTGCCGGGGTGAGCATTGTTGGAATTTGAGGGAGGTGAGCACTGTCGGATTATGGGAATGAACATTGCCGGGGTGAAGAGGATGGTGAGCTTTGTCAGGCGGTAAGCATTGTCTGGAATGAGCATCGTGATTGAGGGGAATGGACAATGTTGAGGTGAGGGAGGAGTGGTGAGCATTGATTTGGGGGTAAGATGGTGTGAAGGGAGCATTATCTGGTTTGAGTGAGGGGGGCATTGTCAGATTTGAGGGGAGTGAACATTGTAGGATTGAAGGGAGTGAACATTATTGGGATGAGGGAAGTCAATATTATCAATGGAGAGAGCATTGTCAAAAGTGAGTGAGGTGAGCATTGTCAAGGGGGGGGAGGGAAGTGACCATTGTTGGGGTGCAGCGGGGGGTGAGTGGGCTAAGGGTTGTCAGGAGAATGAACATTGTCTGTGAGGTGAGCATGTTCAATGTCAGGGGCTGACAGACCCATTTAAAAATGCTACAAGTGCATGAACTGAAAACAGCCCTTAAGGATTACGAGTGCAGTGGCATCATCAGAACACCAATGTGTCCCCATTTTAGAACTGCAGGAACACGCAGAGATTGGGCAGGATGAGGCCATGGAATGATTTGAAAACAAGTGTGAGAATCTTAAGATCAAAACATTGTTTAACAGGAGCCACTGTCGGTGAGTAAGCAAAGGGCTAATAGGTGAACAAGGACTTGGCGCAAGTTTGGACACAGCCACAGGAACTTTTCTTCCTCTCGGAAACAATCAGAAAGCATTAGATTTGACACAGTTCCCAAACCTTATAGCAGGCGATTTGACATGAATGTGATTCATGTGCGAGGCGATAGCAGCAAAATGCTGAGTAACCAGCATAGAATTTTCAAAAGGGAATCTCACTTCCCCACTGCTTCTTGTCATTCTTATCAGCGGCATCCAAAATCTCATCAATGAGGTAATTCCACTTTAAAAAGTTGCGCACAACTGATTGAAAGTACTTGTGGACTCGACGATACCTAAAATCAGCAGCTCTTTTTAAAACTGGAAGACAAGCGTAGGTACACGCTAAACAGTTCGATGACATCATTGTGCTTAATACATTATAAATGGCACCTTTATCATTGACTCCTGTGGTGATGGCAAATGGTTGATGTCATTTGCCTGATGCAGGTGCCTGTCCTACATAAGCATGAGTGCTGTATGTGGTGGGGACTTTATTAGTTAGTAACCAGTTGCTTGATTGGAATCATTGTGAGTTGTCATTATTTCTTATTGCTTTAGGGCTGTGATTTAAAAAGTTTCCCAATATGTTTCATGATATTAACTAAAATGTTGAAGGAGTGCATTGCGATGACTAATGAAGCACTGGCTCTGTCTTTCATTCTAAGCACTTTGCTAATGTTTTGGTTTTGATTTTAATAACAGATAAATAATTTCCACAGATGCACCATCAAATGAATTATTCAGTCTTCATCATCTGTGCATTACACTGCGAAATGAAAATGTGTGCACCAATAGAAATGTTATCATTGCCAGCCTGAGTTCACGATGCAGATAAACACATTCCATTAAACCAGCACGCACCACCTCAGAGTACTAGCATCTGATTAGTATCTGTTAAGGAACAAATGCTAATGCAGATGGAGTTAAATTTAAAACCCGCCATGCAATTAAACAGATGAAGACTTGTAATTTAACATAGGTTTTGCAGTTTCAAAGTGTGAACATGAATGCAAGTTAATGAAACGTTAAATAAAAAACACACAGTGAAAAACCTGTATTGAAATCAGTGTGCAGTGCAATCAGTTGTCCTCGCCTTAACTGATGTTCAGATATTGCAAAATTGAAAATCGATTTTTTTTCCACCATTAATGATCATAAAAGAAATGTATTTCAATCAGTTCTGACAATATTGAATGATGTCAAAACAAAAGCGAAAAGAAAAACTTTTTAGTTTTGCATCTTCCTAAAGTCAAACATCTTTCAAGTTATTGGAAAATTGTTTGGTACATGAATCACAGAAATGTATAGATTAAGAAGCTGTGGCATTTCAGTTTCATTACACTGATGCAGTGACAAAACATGCATGGAAGCTGACTTGTCCTGGGAAAGAGCAATCTGCATAATTGTAAAGATTGACATTTTCAGTAACTTCCATTCCTGTTTTCAATAACCGCAGATATAAATCGGAGTTGGAAGAAGCACTTAAATGGTTAGCATCGCTGCTTCATAGCGCCAGGAGCCCGGGTTCAATTTTGGCCTTGGGTGACTGTGTGGTGTTTGCACATTCTCCGTGTGTCTGGCTGGGTTTCCTCTGAGTGCTCTGGTCCAAAGATGTGTAGGTTAGGTAGATTGACCATGCTAAATTGCCCCTCTCTGCCCCAAGATGTGTAGGTTAGAGGGATTAGTGGGGTCAGCACCATGGGTTACGGGGATAGAGTCTGGGTAAAATTTTTAAAAAGTGTGTCTATGTAGGTTTGATGGGCTGAATGGCCTCCTTCTGTACTGCAGAGATTCTATTTGTGCAGTAGCTGAAAGACATGAAAACAGATTTAAGTAAGAAGATAAATAGGAACAGTACTTGCTGTACCTGCATGCTAACCTTTTCTGCTTCGTGTACCAGGGCACTTAGCACTTTGCAGTCTCCCTGCATTTAAATAATATTCTGCTTTTTAGACCAAGTTTTGGTTCAGTTGGGAGCTCTTTCACTGTTGCATGGTTGTTGGTTCACGTCTTAGTCCGAAGACTGGAGTACAAGTTTTGGGTTGACACTCCGTGAAGTATTGACAGAGAAGCCTTTCTTCAGATGAGATGTTAAACTGAAACCCCCATCTGAAATCCTGCTGTGCATAAGTTGGCTGGCATATGTATAGTAAACTTGACAATAGTGACAACACTTTAACGGTATTTAATTGACTGTGAGATGTCTGAGGTCATGAAAGGCACTATATAAATGCAATTTTTTTTTCTTCATTGATAACATTTAAGGGACTACGTCGTCTTTTGACAGTACAGAGCTTGTGTGTCGCTGAAAAAGGACACACTGAAGCTTCTATCTTGCACTCAGTAGGGTATTTGCAACCGAAAGTAAAGGGGACAACAATTACACTTCTTGAGAAGGAGTACTAATTTGGCAAATGGACGCTTATTGGTAGAGGCATTGCCATGGAAAATACACCAATTAACTATCAAGTTTTATTTTAACCTAGCAGGTTGACATGGTTAGTCAAGGCATTGCCCAGAGAATGGCAATTTTGTTAAGTTGCAACAGGAACATTGTGTCCATGTTCTTTCTGTCTGTAAAGAGCAAGCCAAATGTTGATTCAAGTTCTCGTAAGCGCGCCACACTGAAAGTCTGACTGATAATCTTAAATTTATTGTCAACATAATTCTTGGCACAATCATTATGGTTTAGCAAAGGTTGTCCAACTATGGAATCACATCTGATGTTGAAGTTTAATGAGTACAGGCTGTACCTTACCTGTTGTCAACAGCTGATGGGATGGTCTGTTTGATACAATTCGCCAGTCTTTGTAACTTGCGGCTGACAAACCTCGCATCAAACTGGCACAGAAATTCATTTATTACATTACCATTTGAATGATATGCCAATCCTCTTTTTGGCTCGATGGCAGCATCCCATTAGTGGTGAACACCACTATAAATTGCTGTTGCCAATGTATGGCAGGCAATGATCTGATCAGGGTAACCATTATCTTGGACAACGATTTTGATGTGCCCAATTTCAGCATCCAGCTTGCAAGATGAACATATTGCTTGGGCTCTATTTGGGTGGTTGCCAATAAGGCCTATCTTGTAGTGCGTGGTACTATCGGAATCCCAATGCATATATTGACCAGTAAAGGTAGGCTTGTGGTAGATGGAATAGAGAGCCACTGGGCAGATTTCTCTGCTAGTACGTCAAGGAAAGTGAGTTAATTCAACTGCTCCATTTCTAAGGTGAATTTGTACGCAGAATGAAGTCCATTCAGACATGTGAGAAAATCCTTACATGCAGCTGTGGATTCAAATATTGTAAATGTGTGATGAATATTTCAAGTATCTGCAATAGTAAGAGATTAGGTGCATTCCATTGAAGACATGGTTCTCGTGGAACTCGTAGATCATAGAATCCTACAGTGCAGAAAGAGGCCCTTCGGCCCATCGAGTCTGCACCGAACACAATCCCACCCAGGCCCTACCCCCATGTCCCTACATATTATACCCACTCGTCCCTCTAACCTACGCATCCCTAGACACTAAGGGGCAATTTCTTAGCGTGGCCAATCAACCTAACCCACACATCTTTGGACTGTGGGAGGAAACCGGAGCACCCGGAGGAAACCTACGCAGACACGAGAAGAACGTGCAAACTCCACGCAGACAGTGACCCAAGCCGGGAATCGAACCCAAGACCCTGGAGCTGTGAAGCAGCAGTGCTAACCATTGTGCTGTTGTGCTGCCCTTAGCAGAGTTGTTGGTGAAAGCTTGGGTAGAGAGGTTTGTATTGTGGCAACACCATCAAAGGGACTTCAGTTCTGTGATGTCCCTTTATGCTTATCTATATCCAGTTGCACAACATGAACTGGCCAAATGATTGGATGCATTGTTGCAAACAGTTTTAGAATGCATAGAACCCCTACAATGCAGAAGGAGGACATTTGGCCCATCTTGTCTGCACTGTTTCTCTGAAAGAGCAACTTATCCAGACCCCACCCCCCAACCTGCCACCCTATCCCTGTAACCCCACACATTTACATTGGCTAATCCAGCTAACCTACATGTCTTTGAAAACGGAGGAGGAATTTGTCATCGCCAATTTTCCTAACCTGCACATCATTGAATAAATTTTCCATGTACGTGGTAAGGAATTCCTTCATATTTATGAAGACTAGCATATCAATAATGATGGTGTGTCCATGAGTCCATTTGATATTCTTAGCCTATTCGTAAATGAACTGCACAAGGAAGGCATAAATATTTATTATGCAGCACTCTATCATCACAGTCTAGATCAATTGCCAGTGTGTGAATCAGTATTCATTGAACTTCTGAACTCAGAAACTTGTGCGCTTAAGTTCAGTTTTAACAATACCGTATATGACCAAATAAATGGGATCCTTTTTTTAGCCAGCTCCCACCAACATCTCTGTTGTGTTTCATGAAAGATGTTTCTTCGATAGAATGGCACCTAACCTCCGACTCTTGCAGATTTCTGATATGTACATGATACATTTGCCATATTTTAATCCGCAGCTGCATGTAAGGATTTTCTTACATGCCTTAATGGACTCCATTCTGTGTTCAAATCCACCTTTGAACTGGGAGCAGTTGAATTAACTCTCTTTCTTTGAAGAGCTTATTGAGAAATCTGCCGGAGTTTTCTGCTACCCTCTTCCACAAGCCTACATTCAGTGATCAAGATTCATGGGATTTCATGTGCTATATGATTGGTCATATATGCAGCCTAATAGATAGGGCCCAAGCCATTTGCTCCCCTAGCAAGTTTGAGGCTGAAGATAATGCCTCCCCTGATCAGTACATTGTATGCTGTATAATACACAAACTCACAAATGAGTGTACGTTTGGTCCTGAGAAGTGGCCAGTCTACCTCAGATTACCCTGGAAGTGTGAGGCATCTCAAACCTGAGAAATAGGTGACACTCATCATTTCATGCTGTTAATATGCAGTCACATCACAAATGATGTTCGCCACTAACAGGACGCTGCTGTTCAGCCAGAAAAACGTTCTGCCTTTCACACAAATGAATAAAGCATGAATTTTAGTGCCAGGTGATGTAGGCAGAGCATTCTAAAGACTGGTGGATCATATCAGACAGCATGTTCCATTGGGATGATCACAACAGACAAACCATCCCATTCTTGCAAAACTTACAGTGCAGTGTCTAACATGAGATGTGATTCTGCGATTGATAACTTTTGCTAAACAATCCTGAGTGTGCTACAAATTATGCTAATGACCAGTTTAAGATTATTAGCCAGACCTGCAGTGTGGTGCACTTATGTGTGCTAGATGTTACATATTAATATACAGGGTCCTGCTCTTGCAGACAGAAAGAACATGTGGCGGTCCAGACTCGATGGGCTTAAGGGCTTCCTCTGCACTGTATGATTCTATGTACACACATTGTACCTGTTTCAACTGAATAAAGTAAGTGATTGGTCAAGAGAATGGCAATCAGATTCAACTGGCCAGCTTTGAATTTTAAAAAATGCTTGGCAGTTAACTGTCAATTGTAAATTAACTGATGCATTCTCCATAGCAACACCTCTACTAATCATAATCTACTTACTGACCAATCAGCACTCTCTTCTCATGAAATATAACAAGAAGTATAAGCAGTACGAAATGGCAAGCAAAATTCCATCCTTCCTGTTGCTTTTCATTTCAACACAGCATCCTTCTGTCCTGTTCATATGCCTGTCTTTGGCCTGTTGCAATATTCCAGTCAAGCCCAATGTGAATGGGGAAGAACAGCGCCTGATTTTTCTGATTAGGTACTTAGTTATTAGATAAAGAGGACACCTGTCGTCTTTCCACACCTAACATACAAAGTGAACATGAAGAGATAAAGACATGTGCCGATATTTTGAAGGTTGATAGAGCTGTCCATGGATTATTTTCTAATAGCTATTCGTAACTGAGCTGGCCAATGAGGTTTTAAGGTTCAATTCCTGAATTAGCTGAGTGGCAGGTTAACCATCACAACTGGTCCCATTGACAACATGAAGAGAATCAGCTGCGTTCCATTGCCTCATTGTCATGCAGTAAACTTTGGTATAAAATAGGACAAGATTGGTCTCATCTGTGATGATCCATGTAACTTATTAGCTCATAGTCACTTGAGCACAGTGCCAGAGTGTGCCCAGTAACTGGGTACAGGGAACTGTTAGAGGAGAAGTAGGGGTTGGTAAAAATGTTAGAGGACTCAAATGCTGGCGTAATTTATTCAGGATCCCTATTTTGTCACTCTCAAAGGTTGTATTTGCTGGACCTGATCTGGCTGACATGTAAAACATTCTTTAGTTGCAGAACATGTCATTCAGTTAGGTTTGAAGAATAAATTGCAATGGCGACTTTCAGGAGGGCTACTGGGAGAGTGGAGAAATTTCTTCTTGCACTCACCTGTAGTTAATCTATCTGAATTAAGGAATAAAATAATGCCAAGAGTATGTGATCTACTGGAAAGAATTGGCTTGACGAGCTGAACAGTACTCTTTCGTTTTACACATTTGTAACGGGCCACAAGACTCTTCGAATCATATAATTTACCAGCTGAAATAGATGACCCAGAGTGCCAATTGGGTCATGTTTAGAGGAAACAACAGCTGGGGCTGGGAGGATCCTTTGATTAAATCAGGGATGACAGGTATCTCAGCCAACTGGAATAGGGTCAACGGTTGAAAGGCTTGCCAGCGACTTGAGATTTGCTGCCTAAATTCCTGGATCACTAAAATTAACTTAAGAACTGTCGGCATTATTTATGACTCTCACACTTCCCACGTTGGGTGTTAGAGTTTGGTTTGTGGATCTGAATTCATGCTAACAGAAACACATCACTATTTACGCTCTTTGTTTCACCACTGATTAAGTAAGAAACACAATTAGACTTGTCCTGGAGGCTTCAGATGTGTAGTTGGCCACACATGAGTGTCTCATTTTCATTAGATTAGGACCTGGACTTCCTAGCCAACTATGAGCTAGTTATTGTTTAGTTCTTTCGTTCTTTATGTCCACATTTCTTTTGTTTTGATCCCAGGCATGGGTTTGTATGAAGAAATCCCACAACACCAGTTTTAAGTCCGAACAGGTTTATTTGTAGCAAAAGCCGCAAGCTTTTGGGACATCCTGTCTCTTCGTCAGGTGGCTGGGAGTTCTGATCATAAAAAGGACACAAAGACACAAACTCAATTTACATGCGTAATGATTGGAATGTGAGTCTTTACAGCTAATCAATTCTTAAAGGTACAGACAATGTGAGTGGAAAGAGCTTTAAACACAGGTTAAAGAGATGTGTATTGTTTCCAGACAGGGAAGTTAGTGAGATTTTGCAAGTCCAGGCAAGTTGTGAGCGTTACAGATAGTGTGACGTGAGCCCAAGATCCAGGTTGAGGCCATTCTCATGTGTGTGGAACATGGCTATCAATTTCTGCTTGGCGACTCTGTGCCGTTATGTGTCATGAAGGCTGCCTTGGAGAATGCTTACCCAAAAATCAGAGGCTGAATGCCCATGACCGCTCAAGTGTTCCCCAACAACCCCAGTCCAATGCCGGCATCTCCACATCATGGGTTTGTATGGTCAGTGGGTTGGATACCAGGGAGGTTGCAGGACCAGGAGGAAGCACTCCTGTCTTTGCTCTGAAGTTACCGTTCCTCAATGCAACTTCTGCATTCCCTAGTGGACAGGCAAGTTAGTCAGCCACAAATTATCCTCTAATACAGAGTATATCCAAGGCTTCCAGCCTCTTTGCTATATCTTAAATACCAACTTGTCTCCTGGGTACACCCCTTGCCCCCCAATTTAGTAAAACTTAGAAATCATCACTCACTTAAATCCCTTAGCTGTACCCAATCCAACCCATTTTAAAATTCCTCCCATTTACATATTTTAATGATGCCTATTCCTGTTTCTCACCTTGCAAATGATTTAACCAAGATTAATTTATTTTTTGTTTTTACTGGTCACTTTTTTCCTTCTGATTTCCCAAGCTTTGCACACTATGGGACTTACAGCTGACAGAAATAAGAGTTTCAACTATAAACCTTGAATTGGATTCAAATCCAGGACTGAAAATAGGAGGAGTGTGCCACATAATCCATGTAATCATTTGTGAGCTTAAATTATTCAAAGCATAAAGGTATTCAGAATAGACACAATATCGTTGGCCAATATTCTCCCAAAAGCATTTGACGTGTCAATATTGTGGGAAAACTGGTGTAACTCACGCTGTCCTCCGCTCTGGAATCTCCCACCCTCTGCAATGCAGAGACTACCAGCATGAATATCATTAGATCTCAAGGGCCGGGGTCTATTCCCATCCAGGAGGCTGAAACTAGTGTGTGTGCACAGTTGCCCCAAACTGTCAGCCTCCCATTTGCTGGCCAGCTTGATCACTGGCCAGCCCAGAATCTCCAGTGCTGCCCCACAAGGCTGATCGTGGCCCCCTGACCATTCTTAAGCAGGCCTTGACCTCCTGCCCATCCCGGACAGCCCTAAATCTCCAGCCCTACACCCCCCACCCCTGCCCCCAGCAGGTAGACCCCCTCCCAAGCCCACCCCAATCCTCTGCCCCCCCTTCCCCCTCCCTCGGAGGCAGACCCCATTCCCAACTGACCTCAGATCCCACCCCCCTCTTGTGCTAGAAAATTAGTGCGGTGGGAGAATCACCCCCATTGTATTTGGTTAATAGAACAAACTGATCAGCAGAATCTGCAGGGTTTTTGACAGTGAACTATTTTTACTCCTCAAAATGACTGCAACTAGTACAAGTGCAGTTGAATGCAGAAACTATTGAAGATGTATTCTGTCATTCACTGCAGTGTGGATCCCATCATTATCATAGCCACTCCTATAATCCTGCTCTGCCCCTCCCTACTACCACATCCCATCCCAGGGCGAGCAATCTGTGAAATTGATTGATCTGGTGTTAATTTGCCTTTTATCACTCTAATATCACTGTTAGAAAGCCCTAAAAATTTAAGCTGTATGAGGAACCGCTTTGCAAAAAACCTTTGCTCCATCCATGAGCATGATCCTAAACTCTCGGTTATTTGCCATTTCAACTCAGCGTCTTGCTCCCATGTCCGCATGTCCATCCTTGGTCTGCTGTGGCGATGCCCAATGCAAACTCGAAAAACAACACCTCATCTTCAAATTCGTCACGTGACAGCCTCCTGGACTCAACATTGAGTTCAACACCTTTAGTCAGTGAACTTCCCCCTCCATCTTAAACATCACCCAGCCCCCTTTGTTGTTTGTTGTCCATTTTTTTTTTAGCTCCCTGACCTGCGCAACACAACCCTACCCTTCTCCACTCGGTCCCTGGCTGCTTAGTTGCTCCCATCAACACATTCTGCCACCTCACCTTTTGCTGTGACTAACACTTTTCATCCCTTAATAGCATCATTAACATGTCCTTCTATTTCATGGGTGGCACAGTGGTTAGCACTGCTGTTTCACAGTTCCAGGGTCCTGGGTTCGATTCCTGGCTTGGGTCACTGCCTGTATGGAGTTTTCATGTGTCTGTGTGGGTTTCCTTTTTGAATTATAACATTACATTTCCCAATTGATACAAACCCATTTATTTCAAACCAGTAAATATTATTGTTAACATTATACCAATCAGCCAGAAAGTAATTTCTGCTTCTTACTGAGATTTAATAGTTGTACTCAACAAGTATTAATTCAGGTTCTCCTGAATAAGAACATAAGAACATAAGAAATAGGAGCAGGAGTAGGCCATCTGGCCCTTCGAGCCTGCCCCGCCATTCAATAAGATCATGGCTGATCTGTCGTGGCTCAGTTCCACTTTCCCGCCCTCTCCCCATAACCCTTAATCCCCTCTCTTATCAAAAACCCATCAACCCGCTTCTTAAAAATATTTAGCGAGGCAGCCTCCACCACTTCAACGGGCAGAGAATTCCAGAGATTCACCACCCTTTGAGTGAAGAAGTTCCTCCTCAACTCCGTTCTGAACCGCCCCCCCTCTATCTTGAGGCTGTGCCCCCTAGTCCTACTGTCTTTTTTGAGCGGGAAGAGTCTTTCCACCTCTATCCTATCCATCCCATTCATCATCTTATACGTCTCAATGAGATCTCCCCTCATTCTTCTAAACTCTAACGAGTACAAGCCTAGTTTATTCAGCCTCTCCTCATAGCTCAACCCCCTCAACTCCGGTATCAGCCTAGTAAACCTCCTCTGCACTCCCTCCAAGGCCAAAATATCCTTGCGCAGGTGCGGCGCCCAAAACTGCACACAGTACTCCAGCTGCGGCCTCACCAATGCCCTATACAGCTGCAGCAAGACCTCCCTACTTTTATATTCAATCCCCCTCGCTATGAAGGCCAGCATCCCATTCGCCTTCCTGACCACCTGCTGCACCTGCAGGCTGGGTTTTTGCGACTCATGCACAAGGACCCCGAGGTCCCTCTGCACCGTCGCCTGCTGCAGTTTTTCGCCACGTAAGTAATAGTCCTTCCTACCATTCTTCCTACCAAAGTGGACCACCTCACACTTGCCAACATTAAATTCCATTTGCCATTTCCTGGCCCATTCGCCCAGCCTATCTAGATCCTTCTGCAGACTCTCCACACCCTCCGCACAATTTGCCTTTCCCCCAATCTTGGTGTCATCAGCAAATTTCGACACCCTACACTCGGTTCCCTCCTCCAGATCATCGATATAAATGGTAAATAGCTGAGGCCCCAGCACCGACCCCTGGGGCACCCCACTAGTCACCAACCGCCAATCCGAATAGCACCCAGGAGGACTATCCGTGGTTGATAATCTGTCCAACAGGCGGTTAAAATAGCACCAGGGTCAAATGTACAACAGCAGTTACACAGATTAATGAGACCCCTCATTAATTCAGGTGAACCCCTGAGTGGCCCAGTGGAAGACACTGGGCAAAAATGTCCATCACACTATTTGAACTCCTTCATCAACCCATTCTAGCCAAGCAGAAGGAGTTAAAAATCCTCTCCAAAGTACCATGCACTTTGGATCATTGCAATATTATGAACAGACTTTGTGAGACCTTCTGACTCTCAAATCATGTTTCGGTTGTTATGCAAAAATGATCAAGGTTATCAATAATTAAAATATATTGGGTGGGTATTTCTGTCCCACAGCCTATTTTCTGGCAGCAATGGAAACCATCGGCTTCCAAAAGGATCTTCCAGTCTCACTGATGTCTAAGCCATTTTGCGTGGCTCGCTCTTCCCATTGTCAGGGAACCCATTGTGGTGGTGAGGAGGTGTTGCTATTGGTGGGACCAGAGGTTCCTGTCAGTGGGAAGGGCCAGATAATCCCACCCATGAAGTCTTTGACTCCAGGAAGCATAGAGGAGGACATGCCCCTGTTTACATCAAAGGGGATGAAGTGGAAATGATAAAGAGCTTCAAGTCTCTCGGTGTCCAGATCACCAGCAATCTGTCCTGGTCCCTTCACACTGATACTGTAGTTAAAAAATCCCACCAATGGCTCTAGTTTCTCAGGAGACTAAAGACATTCTGCTATGACTCTCACCAACATTTACAGAGGAACCATATTGAAAGCATCCTTTCTTGTTGCATCACAACTTGGTGTGGCTCCTGCTCTGTCCAAGACTGCAAGAAACTACAAAGGGGTGTGAACGTGGCCCAGTTTATCACGCAAACCAGCCTCCCCTCCATTGACTCTGTCTACACTTCTTGTTGCCTCGGAAAAGCAGCCAGTATAATCAAGGACCCCATGCACCCTGGACGTACTCTCTTCCACCTTCTTTCGTCAGGAAAAAGATACAAAAGGCTGAGGACATGTAGTAACCGACTCAAGAACAGCTTCTTCCCTGCTGCCATCAGACTTTTGAATGGACCTACCTCGCATTAAGTTGATCTTTATCTACACTCTAGTTATTACATTATATTATGCACCCTCTCCTTTCCTTCTCTATGAATGGTATGCTTTGTCTGTATAGCACATAAAACAATACTTTTCACTGTATACTAATACACTTGTCAATAATAAATCAAAACTATTACTTACTAAATTCTGAATTAAATGCCCTCGTGTGGGGAATGATTTAATTTTGGAATATAGAGGGATCTAAACATGGGAGGAAACAATTTTGACTATTGTGCGAATCTTCACATGAGTAAGAAGAAACTGGATTGATGAGGCTAATGGTTTCAAAGCAAGCATTAGATTTTCATTGTGACTGCATATTTTATTTAAAAGCAAAGTCCATTCGACATGATAAGAGTCTTTGAAAAGCAAAATGTTCCATCTATTCATACTCAACACCATCCGCCCAACTACTTTCTCATAGCTTTAATCAGTTTTCCATCTTTTCTATTAATCAGAAGGTTGATTAAATTTTCAAAAAAAAAAGTTCCATGCTGAGGACACTGTGGTGGAGATCTTAATTAACTTGCACAATATGACTTTGATATTTTAAATATGAACACAACAGATCAGTTAACCAATTATATACTTTGCTAATTGAATCAGTGTAAAGGCATTGCTGTCTTCCAGGTACTGGTCTGAAATCAATCCCCACAACAGGGTGAGCAGAACAGAGTTATACTGCCAGCTCCACATTGCTCACTGACCAGGGGAAAAAAAATTCTGCTTGTCAAATTCTATTCAACTTGTTCAATACCAGCCTACAGTCAACCCTTCTATCAAAGTGAGATCTGAACCAAAAACAAAATGAAGTGGAAATGTACAAAACATTTGCTAGGGCGGCATGGTGGCACAGTGGTTAGCACTGCTGTCTCACAGTGCCAGGGGCCCGGATTCAATTCCGGGTCCCTGGCACTGTGAGGCAGCACTGCTAATCACTGTGCCATCATGCTAAAGCCCACTACCCTTCCATGGACCATATCCTTCTATTTCCAACAAAGAACAAAAAAAATTACAGCACAGAAAAAGGCCCTTTGATCCTCCAAGCCTGCACCAACCATGCTGTCTGACTTAACTAAAACCCCCTACCCTTCCAGGGGCCATATCCCTCTATTCATGTACTTGTCAAGATGCCCTTTAAAAGTCACTACTGGATCCACTTCCACTACCTCCCTCGGCAAGGAGTTCCAGACACCCACTACTCTCTGTGAAAAAAATCTGCCTCGTACATCCATTCAATAAGATCATGGCTGATCTGTCGTGGCTCAGTTCCACATTCCCGCCCTCTCCCCATAACCCTTAATCCCCTCTCTTATCAGAAACCCATCAACCCGCATCTTAAAAATATATAGCGAGGCAGCCTCCACCACTTCAACGGACAGAGAATTCCAGAGATTCACCACCCTTTGAGTGAAGAAGTTCTTCCTCAACTCCGTTCTAAACCGCCCCCCCCTTTATCTTGAGGCTGTGCCCCCTAGTCCTACTGTCCTTTCTGAGCGGGAAGAGTCTTTCCACCTCTATCCTATCCATCCCATTCATCATCTTATATGTCTCAATGAGATCTCCCCTCATTCTTCTAAACTCGAACGAGTACAAGCCTTTTTTATTCAGCCTCTCATCATAGCTCAACCCCCTCAACTCCAGCATCAGCCTAGTAAACCTCCTCTGCACTCCCTCCAAGGCCAAAATATCCTTGCGTAAGTACGGCACCCAAAACTGCACACAGTACTCCAGCTGCGGCCTCACCAATGCCCTATATAGCCGCAGCAAGACCTCCCTACTTTTATATTCAATCCCCCTCGCTATGAAGGCCAGCATCCCATTCGCCTTCCTGACCACCTGCTGCACCTGCAAGCTAAGTTGATGCTACTCCCCTCTCTGTGTCCCTCTGTCTCTCTGTGTCCCCTCTCTCTGTGTCCCCTTTCTGTGTGTCCTCTCTCTCTCTGTCCTCTCTCTCTGTCTTCCCTCTCTCTCTGTGTCCTTTCTGTCTGTGTCCCCTCTCTCTGTGACCCCTCTCTCTGTGTCCTCTCTCTCTCTCTGTGTCCCCTCTGTCTGTGTCCTCTCTCTCTGTGACCCCTCTCTCTGTGTCCTCTCTCTCTCTGTGTCCTCTCTGTCTGTGTCCACTCTCTCTGTGTTGAGGAGGAACTTCTTCACTCAAAGGGTGGTGAATCTCTGGAATTCTCTGCCCGTTGATGTGGTGGAGGCTACCTTGCTAAATATATTTAAGACATGGGTGGATAGGTTTTTGGTGGGCAGGGGAATTAAGGGTTATGGGGAGAAAGCGGGAAGGTGGAACTGATCCACTTCAGATCAGCCATGATCTTATTGAATGGCGGGGCAGGCTCGAAGGGCCAGATGGCCTACTCCTGCTCCTATTTCTTATGTTCTTATTTCCTTTAAACCTTGCCCCCACAACTTAAACCTTTGTCCCGTCGTCATTAATTCTTCCATCCTGGGATAAAGCTTCTGACTATCCACTCTGTCCATGCCTCTCATAATCTTGTTGACTTTTATCAGGTCTCAACCTCCGATGCTCCAGTGACAACAAACCAAGTTTCTCCAACCTCTCCTCATAGCTAATGCCCTTCATACCAGGCAACATCCTGGTAAATCTTTTCTGTACCCTCTCCAAAGCCTTCACATCCTTCTGATAGTGTGGCGACCAGAATTGACACTATATTCCAAGTGCGACCTAACTAATGTTCTATAAAGCTGCAACATGACTTGCCAATTTTTAAACTCAGTGCCCTGGCCAATGACAGCAAGTATGCTATCTGCCTTGTTGACTATCTTCTCCACCTGCATTACCACTTTCAGTGACCTGTGTACCTGTACACCCAGATCCTTTTGCCTATCGATATTCTTAAGGGTTCTGCCATTTACTGTATATTTCCTATCTGTATAAAACCTGCTGAAATGCATTACCTCACATTTGTCCACAGTAAACTCCATCTGCCATCTCTCCACCCAAGTCTCCAGCTGATCTATACCCTCTATCCTCTGATGGTCTTCATCGCTATCCACAAACCCACCAACCTTTGTGTCATCTGCAAACTTACTAATCAATCCAGTTACATTTTCCTCCAAATCATTTATATACCTTATAAACAGCAAAGGTCCCAGCACTGATCCCACTTGTCACAGCCCTTCATTCAGAAACGCACCCTTCCACTGCTACCCTTTGTCTTCTTTGACTGAGCCAGTTTTGTATCCACTTTGCCAGCTCACCTCTGATCGCATGCAACTTCACCTTCTGCAACAGTCTGCCATGAGGGACCTTGTCAAAGGCCTTACTGAAGTCCATGTAGACAACATCCACTGCCCCACCCTCATCAATTATCTTTGTCACTTGAAAAACTTAATCAAGGTTGTGAGACACAACCTCCCCTTCACAAAACTATGTTGCTTCTCACTAATACGACCACTTATTCCCAAGTGGGAGTAAAGCCTGTCTCGAAGAATCCTCTCAAGTAATTTCCCTACCACTGATGTAAGGCTCACCGGCCTGTAATTACCTGGATTATTCTTGCTACCCTTCTTAAACAAAAGAACAAACTTGGCTATTCTCCAATCCTCTGGGACCTCCCCTGTAAGAAGTCTCACAACACCAGGTTAAATTCCAACAGGTTTATTTGGTACCAAAAGCCATAGCTTTCGGAGCGCTGTTCCTTCATCAAGCAAGTGGGAGTTCTGTTCACAAACGGAGCATATAAAGACACTAACTCAATTTACAAAATAATGATTGGAATGCGAGTTTCTATAGGTAATCAAGTCTTAAAGGTACAGATAATGTGAGTGGAGAGAGTGTTAAGCACAGGTTAAAGAGATGTGTATTGTCTCCAGACAGGACAGTTAGTGAGATTTTGCAAGCCCAGGCATGTTATGGGGATTGCAGATAGTGTGACATGAATCCAAGATCCCGGTTGAGGCCGTCCTCATGTGTGCAGAACTTGGTTATCACTTGCTGCTCAGACACTCTGCGTTGTTGTGTGTCGTGAAGGCTGCCTTGGAGAACGTTTACGTGAAGATCAGAGGCTGAATGCCTGTGACTGCTGATGTGTTCCCCAACAGGAAGAGGACACTCTTGCCTGGTGATTGTTGAGCATTGTTCATTCAATGTTCAATGTGTTCAACTCAATTCATTGCCATTTCAACTCAAGTAAGCAATTATATCTAATTATCTCAATGCCAGCACTCATACCTTTGGAACAGGCTGACTCTTCAGTGCTGCTTTATCAGAAAATCATAGAATCATAGAAACCTTACAGTGCTGAAGAAGGCCATTCTGCCCAACGAGCTTGCACCGACAACAATCCCACCCAGGCCCTGTTCCCGAAACCCCACGTATTTACTCTGCCATTCCCCCGACACTAAGAGACAATTAAACATGGCCAGTCCACCTAATCCACACATCTTTGGCTGGAATTTTCCTCCTCTCTTTTTGGGGTGGGAACAATGGAGAACTGAGCTGAAGTCTTGCATTCTTGAAGTCTTTTACACTGGCGGAATTGCCCCTCTCAATTGTCCCCACTGCCACCAGTAACGTAATGAGAATTCCGGTTTAAAATTTGAGATCCTCATTTACATAAATTTAAATCTCATCATTAAGACCTAGGCCTGATTGTACCCCCCCCCCCACATTTAATTGTTCATTTCATCGGTTACCCATGGTGTTCCTCTGCCAAACTGAACCTGCTGGAGGTGCACAGAAGAGTACAGAACCCAGGGGTGATGCTGCTCAGGAACTGCCGCCAGCAGTTAGACCTCATCCCATCAGCATGACAACGTGGAACTCATGCCTGCCATTTTTCTCGGTGAAGTGTTTGAAAATTCAGCGGGAGAATTTGGCAGGACAGCTGATGGGCTGCCATCTGTTTTACCTGCCCGAGGCAACATTTTGCCAAAAAAACTCAAAATTCTGGCCTCATCTTCCAAAGGATTTGCTAATCTGAGGTCACTTTTGCATTCTCAGGTAGATGTAAAATATCCAGTGACACTGTTTGAAGAAGACCAAGGGTCTCATTCTGGGGTATTGTAAACAATATTCATCCCTCAACCAATATCTGTACAAGAACAATTGATCTGCTGATTATCCCATTGTTGTTTGTTGGACACATTGTGTGTGCAAATAGGCTGATGTGTTTCTCTACATTACCTAAGTGATTCCAGAGCTATCTCTTTGGTTGTGAAGCACTTGGGATGTTTTGAAGTTGGATGGCACAGTGATTAGCACTGCTGCCTCACAGCGCGAGGGATGCGGGTTCGATTTCCAGCTTGGGTCACTGTCTGTGTGGAGTCTGCATGTTCTCCCCATGTCTGTGAGGGTTTCCTCCCACAGTCTGAAAGGTGTGCTGTTAGGTGCACTGGCCATGCTAAATTCCCCCTCAGTGTACTGGAAAAGGCACTGGAGAGTGACAACTGGGGGATTTTCACAGTAACTTCATTGCAGTGTTAATGTAAGCCTCCTTGTGACACTAATAAATAAAGAAAGCTAAACTTAAGTTATAAAAAATGGGGCTTAAATGCAAGTTTTTTCAATTCATTCTATTAAGATTTCTAGAGATTCTTGGCATAAGTACTCTGGGAGCTTTCTACAGCCTTCAAGTGTTAACTTAAAAAAAACAAAGTTTATTTGTAAATTAGAATATTACATTTTGTTATACAGCCAGTTTTTGGACCTGTGACACAATTGGTTTCTGAAAACTGCATCTTAAGTCGAAACGTCTGATCGGAATCGATTTTCCCTTAAGAACAACATTATAAATGAGGGATTGGTTTCTGAACCGAAGCCCATTACCTTAGTTTCACGAAAATAACCCAGAATGTTGTACTCAATCAATCATTAAGAAGTAAGACAGCACTAAATTGATACCATAAAATATAAATTTCAAGAAAAAAATTGGAAACACAAAGATTCACTGAGTAAATATGGGTTGGAAAAGCAAGTGAGTGTCTTGAGTGGGCGAGATAGGGGAAGTGTATAAATATCTGAACTTGTTCACTGGAGAGTTGTCATAAAGTTGAAACTGACCTTGTCAATTTGAAACAGTGGGCAGGATTCTCTGGTCATTGATGCTGGCAGGATGCACTGGTCTCACTGCTGTGATTGGAGATTTGGCTGAGTGCCAAATTCTCTGTCCTCGCTGGTAGTGGTTGTGGGGCATGAACGGCTGGAGAATTCTGCCAGTGTATCAATTTACGAATGTTGTACGTGTCATTTGTCATAACCTGAATGTCTTAAAGTCAAAGACTGTCTACATACTACCTCCTAATTCTGTCATTACTTCCCGCTGATCCCAAGTCAGTTAAGTTGACACAAAAAAGGATAAAATGTATACAAGGTAAGGATGTTGAGATTAGAGTTTTCAACACAAGAAGCTCTGGGCTTGGAAATGCTCAGGAGAATTTATTTTAATCTTTTACCACATTTTGCATATATGCTGTATGTGCATATATTCCTCAATTAATGACAGCGTTCACATTTGAAGTAATGCTTTGAAAATAAAACTTATTCATGCCTCCGCTTTATAAGCCTCTCGTTTAAGTACAGTGTTGCATACAAGAATAGATGCCAAACATAAATCAGAATCTACGTTCATGCAAGCAAATAATTCTTCCAAACTACTATTTCTTATCGCACTGATGTGTCTTACTGTAGGAATTTTAATGAGTCGGAGAAGTGAACCTCGTGACTATTTCTGGAACGGTGCTCTAATTGTGACAGTCTTGATTTATGATGATTAAAATCATCACACACAAAGTTGGAAATAGATAGATGGAAACTATAACTGACAAAAGCGATTCAGGATTCTGATACTTTTATGAATGGCAAGGTTGGCTACGGGATCTAAAATATACCACAAAATAGCTCTTCAAACATGTTACAGTGAAGACAGATTTTTGTTTTCATTATGTCGAGCTTGATCTTGCACTTTCAAAAAAATCATTTCTCAAACGTCCAAACATATACAATGCACCTCATTAAACTGCTATGTTGCTTCAAAGCCTCAGAATGCCAGTACTGCTGTATACTTTTAAGGTCACCGCTAATGTAACAATGAAGTGGAAATTGGTTACCATTTTTTGGAAGGATAATGGGGTCAAAGATATCAATTTTACAGCTAGGCCTTTGCCTAGGATGTTTAAAAAATAAAAAATTCCGTATTGCCCCTATGTGATTTTCAAGGGCACATTGGCACAGTGGTTAGCATGGCTATTTCATAGTGCCAGGGACCCGGGTTTGTTTGCAGCCTTGGGTGGCAATGTGGAGTTTGCACATTTTCCCCGTGTCTGTGTGGGTTTCTTCTGGGTGCTCCAGTTTCTCCCCACACTCCAAATTTGTGCAGGTTAGGTAGATTGGCCTTGCTAATTTGCTCTTTACTGTTGGGGTGATTAGCAGGGTAAAGAGGGTAAATTTGTGGGATAATGGAGAAAGGACCTGGGTAGGATTGTTGTTGGTGCAGGCTGAAAGGGCCAAATGGTCTCCTCCTGCTCTAAAGAGATTCTATAATTCTATGATTTCCCCCAGGTTGAGGGGAAAACATTGAATGGAAGGGCTCCCCCCAGGACCCTGCTTGCCCAAGCATCTGCATTTGGGCCTCTGGTGAGGGAACCCAGCCCATTTCATCTGTTAAGGCCCTTAACTGGCTGAGGATGCCTCACTCTAAAGGCCCCCCTCGGATTTGGGGGTTCCCTCCCCATAGGGACATTGGAGCTCTGGTACACTCTCCCCCAGCCTATACCCGACTCCATGATCAGCCCCCTTCCAATGCCCCTGGGTGTCCCCCTAACTCCCATTACCAGGACCCCTGGGATTCACCTTTTCAAAGGTTCAGGGATTTGTCTTGTGTAGAGTGCTATAGTAGCACTTTTGGCCACTGCAGCACTATGCCTGGTAGGGTTAGATTGGCTGACAGCTTTCATGGATGGGATTTTTTATCAAGGTCAGAGAGGAGTCTCACTCATTGTAAATCAACAAGTGAGAGGGTTAACTGGGAGGGTTTTGGGGCGGCAATGGCCTCACGGTATTATTGCTAGACTATTAATCCAGAAACTCAGCTAATATTCTGGGGCACCCAGACACGAATCCTGCCACGTCAGATGGTGGAATTTGAATTCAACAAAAAATATCCATGATTAAGAACGACCATGAAACCATTGTCGATTGTTGAAGAAAAACCATCTGGTTCACTGATGTCCTTTAGGGAAGGAAATCTGCCTTCCTTACCTGGTCTGGCCTCCATGTGACTCCAGAGCCACAGCAATGTGGTTGACTCTCAACTGCCCTCCAAGGGCAACTGGGGATGGGCAATAAATGCTGGCCAGCCAACGACACTCATGTCCCATGAATGAATAAAAAAATTGAGTGGGAGTTTGAGTGTCGGAAGCTACGCATTGGGCAACTTAAAATTCTACCCCAAGTATCAGCTTTGACTAGGAATGAGGCACTTGCTTTGCTAATGACACATTCAACACATGTTTTAGGATGAATCTGAGGGAATGTTTTGTTTCAGTTTTCATGTCATTGGCATGGCCGAGGAATTGGTTGCCTCCTCACGTTACCCAATGCCTTGCATAGTGCATCCCAAAACTTTTATGAGGAGCACTGCTCATTGGACAAAGGGACCAGAATTAATCCTCTGGAATGGGTGAACCATTAGTGCAGGCACCATCAATTCACCCAGGTTGTTGAAATGTGACCTGAGGTGAAATATCAGGTAACTCGTCTTGTGCCTTGGAACAAGAGTTGCCTGCAGAGCTAGTATCCTGGGCCAGAAAGCAATCAAATTTTTACCCTTAGTGTTAAGCATTTTGAAAGCAATTTCATATGATTATTACAAGAGGAGCCATTCTTAATTCAATCTTCCTCTGAGCAAGCTACATTTGCTTAAAAAAATCCATTGATCTTAAAGGAGTCTGCAAGTGTTGGAGAAATATCCATTTTGCCAACATTCTCAACTGTCACAATTAATTTTTACTTGGTTAAAATGAAAGCATAACAGAGAGGGGTAGATTCCATACCAGAATTCAGTACTGAACACACTCATTTCACAAAGTTGTATTCAGGGTGCACTGTGGCAGAATGGTTTAGCAGCACTGCCTTACAGCGCTAGGGATCTGGGTTCAATTCTGGCCTTGATGCCTGTCTGTGTGGATTTTGCACGTTCTCTCTGTGTCTGCGTGGGTTTCCTCTGAGTGCTCTGGTTTTCTCCCACAGTCCAAAGATATGCAGGTTAGGGGGATTGGCTATGCTAAATTGCCCCTTAGTGTCCCAAGAAGGATTGACCACGGTAAATGTGTGGGGTTATGAGGAAATGGCAGCAGTAAGGCCCCGGATAAGATGGTCTGTCAGAAAATTGTCAGACATGATGGGCTGAATGGCCTCCCTCTGCACTGTGGGGATTTTATGTGAATATAGCCCAACAAGCAAAGCCTGCAAGCCATTGGCTGCAAATTTTTGGCCCCTGCCGCTGATGTGATCTTCCTGCCCCATTGACATAAGTGGACATACCACATCCCCTGCGGTGGGACTGGATAATCCTAGCCCTTGGTTTTTGTCAGTTATGTAGAAAAATCATAAACCCACACAAAAAACATTATTTTTTTCATTGCCACAGCAAATTAAGCTCTACGTCTTGAAAACAGGTTAATAATGAAACAGTTGGATAACATGTAGGTGTTCTTTGACAGCACCTGTGATGTTACTATTTCCCTATCTTGACTCAGTGTAACTGACATGATGTAGTTTCTCCTCCCCCATCCAAGCCTGTTCCAACATTCTATTTGATCATGACTGATCTATAAGTATATGAACAATAATAGACAGGAACAGATTCTGTGATCCATTCATTGGTACACAACTGCTATGCAAGGTGAAGTATGCCATGATTCAATATATTCTGAACTTTCAGTCAATATTTAAAAATTTTGAACTCAAGCAGTCTATTAAAATGGCCACTGGAAATCATATGACCTTTTGGCTTCTGAGCTCCAGACATTCCTGAGGTCTCAGGCAAATACCTAATGAAATATGGACATTTCTGGCCATCCACAGAATTCACACATCCCTTTGTTTAAAGTTAGGCCATAAACAAAAGGGCAAAAGCATCCCAGCTGACTCATTGTTCAGTTTCCACATGGACGAAAGGACCATTGAAACTATGTTCGGCAAATGTGAATGGATTTTCATCACCTTTCCATTGTGTTGTAATGATTTCTCATCCCAAGCTTGACTGTGTGCTTTCTGAAGTGTCAAACACTAAAACAGCGAGGTGTGATCATCACAAATCACCCCTTTTTGGAAACAGACTTTGAACTTGTATAAGTCAGGTGTGGGGATGGGATTTTGTGCTCTATTTTTAAAATCACAGTAAGAAGCTACTTAGAGATGGAATTCCACCAGATAACCATTGGACCAGCTGTGAGTCATCGAACTGTGATGTTAATATACCTTTAAGAAGCTTTTTTAAAAAAATAATCATGATTTCTGCAGCCTTCACAGCATCAGTAGTTTCTTAGCTCACAGCCCTAGCTGACCTCAGTGCTGCTGGATTGGCTACTAGATGTGTTTTTGTTGCTGTTTAAAGGGCTTGGAGTTTTTGTTTTTACTTTGGGACGTCTTTTATAACTCTGCATTGTTACACAAAAGCTGGCTGGTAAGTCAGGTGACTGAAGCCCTTTCACTTTCAGTTCTGAGCTACAGTTTAGTTTTTAGAAGAGATAGCAAATTAAAAAGTGTTTTCCCCATCTCCCTAGTTTTGGAAAGTCTGCTGTGTTTCTGAAAGAAAGGTCTTGCCTTCTTGCAGTAAAGATTTAGCAGTTGGTGGCTTGACCACAGAGTCTCTCCCTGGGGTTCTGAAACACTATTTTGGCTTTAAGTTGTTCAGAGTGAATCCAGAGGACTACAGACTTCAACCAGCGGACTCGATTCCAGTTTTGTGTGATCGAAATTAGTCTTTGCTGTGTTGACTTTGTTTCAAGGGTTTTGTCAATGGAAGGTTTTGGTTTTGTTTGAAACATTTTAAATATATTCATTAAGTGTTATGCATTATAGTGGTTGTTTTGTTTCTTGTTTGTAATTGATAAAATAAATAATGGTGGCACAGTAGTTAACACTGCCGCCTCACAGCTCCAGGGACCTGGCTTCAATTCTCGGCTTGGGTCACTGTCTGTGCAGAGTATGCACGTTCTCCCCGTGTCTACGTGAGTTTCTTCCGGGTGTTCCGGTTTCCTCCCACTGACCAAAAGTTAAGTGTATTGGCCATGCTGAATTCTCCCTCAATGTATCCAAACAGGCACCAGAGTGTGGCGACTAGGGGATTTTCACAGTAACTTCATTGTGTTAATGTAAGCTTACTTGTGACTAATAAATAAACTACGACTTTACACTTTTAGTTTACTTGATAAAAGGTCTTGCTAATTTTCTTACTGTACATGTTAACTATATTCTTAAATAAACTTTGTTTGATAAAGGCTCCTTAGTGGGTCATTTGAATCATATCTGAAGTGAAACACATCATGTTTATCCTATCCAGATTCAACATGCAAAACTAATTATCCAGGAAGGTTCCATAAGACACACTGGAGTTTCTGATCTGAACTATAACATTAGGAACCCAGGTAATAAACAGCCATACCTTTAAAGTAGGAGAATAATTTCCTCCAATTTTGAGTTCAACTGAGTTCCAACCTCCTGGACATTTGCCTTAAAGGAGCTTCACAGCATCCTGAGCTTTCTCTAGTTTATAGGATCTTCACTTTAAATAATTCCTATTCTCATCTAAGATACAACAGGCCTGCCAAGAAAGAAACTAAGACAAACATAATTTGTAATTATACTTCTTTATGTCCATTTGTATCTAATTTTTGTGTGTATGGGTATTTGTGTGTGAAGCATGAATAAGATGTCACATTTTAGACAGCTGGTGTAAATGTGTGATAATTAATTTTTATTTAAAAGCTCACCAGAAGCTTGCTGCTGTGAAAATTTAAATTAGGACAATCACTCCTCGCATACAAACATATTGATCATGGGAAATAAGAAAATTGACAAAATCTGTCCATAACAAGTATAAACTCTCACTTCACATGAAAACCACATGATCTCCTGCAAGAATCAAGAAACCAGATATAAAGACAAATCAAATTATAGTACAGAAAGAAGATGTGGAAGATTCCTCCCTTATCCTGCAAGAGAATGGGTGGAATTTTCCCATTTTTTTAACAGCAGACAGATGAATAGCATGGAAGCCAGAGGCCTCAATGGCAGTTTTCTCTGCAGTATTGTGTGGTTAATACATCAACAAAAGTGAAGGTGTGGGTCCCACAATGTAATGCTTGCAGATGAGCCCGCCCTGCCAGCAACTTAGGTTTTATAAGATTGAGGCACTGATAATTCCTTTTGTTGTTTCTTCATGGCAGTCAGAACCAACTTACCAAAAGATCAGCACCATTTTCTTCTGTTGAATAAGTTGTTGTGAGTGTTTAAAATGTCTTGTGTTTTTCCTGATTTAAAAAAAAAATCACGGGATGTGGGTGCTAGTTGGCCAGGCTTTTTATTGTCCATTCCTAATTACTCTTAAGTAGATGATGGTGAGCTGCCTTTTTGAACCACTGCAGTCATAGAATCATAGAATCCCTACAGTACAGAAGGAGGTAAGTCAGCTTATCGAGTCTGTACTGATCACAATTCCACCCTGGCTCTATTGCCACAAACACATTTACCATGCTAATCCCTTGACACTAGGTTCAATTTAAAACAAAGAACATAGAACATAATGTAGAGAATTTAGCATGGACAATCAACGTAACCAGCACATCTTTGGACTGTGGGAGGAAACCCATGCAGATATGGGGAGAACATGCAACTCCACACAGTGACTGAGGCTGGAATTAAACCTGGGTCCCTGGCACTGTGAGGCAGCAGTGCTAACCACTGTGCCACCATGCCACCCATGAAATCAAAACAAATCCAATCAGTCTATCAGTGCTGTTAAGGAGGGATTTCCAGAATTTTGACTCAGTGACAGTGAAGGAACGGTGATATATTTCCAAGTTAGGATAGTAAGAAGCTTGGTGGGGAATTTTGATGAGGGAAAGACAAAAAGCTTTTGCACCATGTTTTTCTTATCCGCAGTATTCAAGTTCTGTGCTGTTAGTATTAAATGTTTCAATCATTTGTTTGTGTAGTAGTTTTCTGAGTTTAAAGTTAATTTGCATTTCCATTCCTTCAGTTGCTTAATGGTGATGTATCAAAATCTACTTTTCCAGAGTGAAGAACTATAGATGATATATTTGATTTCTGATTATAAGGAGATGTGAGGAAGGTGCTAAAATTTTGATAGTAATTTTGCACAAAATGATTCCAGAATTGTGGTGCACTGACACAACAATGAAGTTAAATAATCCAAATTAATAAAGATTGGTTAATAGAACTTTAGAGGTTAAAACATAAAATCATTAATCGAGGATATAATGTAGAGATTATCAAATTATTTGGCAACTGCTACATACTAAATGTTTTGAGAGTGACTTTCTGCGCACACAACTTATCAGGAATTTTATCTACCTCCAGAATCTAACTGGATTTTACATTGCTGTGGCCATCCTATCTCAGAGTATTGAATAGAATCCCTGCAGTGCAGAAGGAGTTCATTCGGCTCATTAAGTCTGCACCGACAACAATCCCACCCAGGCCCTGTTCCAATAACATAATGTATTTACCCTCACACTAATCTCCCTGATACTCAGTGGCAATTTAGCATGGCCAATCAACTTAACCTGCGCATCTTTGGAGTGTAGGGGGAAACCAGAGCACCTGGAGGAAACCCATGCAGGCACAGGGAGACTGTGCAAACTCCACACAGACCGTCTGAAATTGAACCCAAGTCCCTGGCACTGTGAGGCAGCAGTGCTCACCACCGTGCCATCTTGCCACCCAGCCCATCTCTTTGCACAAAGGTTGGTTCTGAGTATCCAGGACTTGTTGAAACCATCATTGTTATTTCTTCCTTCCATCAGTCTGAGGTGCTTTTCTTTTCATTTTTTGATAGCATTGGAAATTAACCAACAAACAACAGAAGGCTACTTGTCAGTATTACTTAATCCAATCAGGTACTTCAATACAGTTCCTTGTTTTCATGGGCAATGTGATTCATTTCAGATGCATTTCGATACAGCCAAGCTGGAGAACAGCTCTTCACTAAACACCCAGGTTGGGCCTGTACTCACTGGGATTCAGAGGAATGAAAAGTGATTTTAGTGAAACAATTAAAATTCTGAGAGGGTCTGACACAGTAGATGGTGACATGATGTTTGGTCTCTAGGGAGAATCTAGAATTCGAGGGGGTCCAACTTAAAAGTAAGGAGAAAATGCTGTAAAATCTCAACAGGTCTGGCAGCATCTGTAAAGAGAAAAGAGCTGATGTTTCGAGTCTAGATGTCCCTTGTCAAAGCTGTGACAAAGGGTCATCTGGACTCGAAACATCAGCTCTTTTCTCTCCTTCCAGATGCTGTAAGACCTGACATGTTTTTGATTGACCAGGGAATTATGGGTTATGGGGACAGGCAAGAAAGTGAAGTTAAGATCACAATTAGATCAGCCATGATCTTATTTATTGTAAGGCGGAGCAGTCTTGATGGGCCGAATGGCCAACTCCTGTTCTTATTTCTTATGTTATGAAGTGGCAATACTCACAATACTCAATTACATGTCATCTTCAAAGATTTATTTTCAGAGCTTTGGCCTCTGTGAACTACCAAAGCTCGGAGACGTGAGCAGCGCCGTACTATGTTAGCAACAGGAAATACTGCTCTGAGAGGAGATTATGACAGCTTTCAAATAAATCCTGCTGAGTACAAAATGCTACATTTGGTTTGATACCAAGCTGAGATGATAGTACCACTTTATAGTCATTACATAATTACCTCCTTTGCTCATGCAATTGCACAATAGTTGCCCTGGATGTTTTTAAAGACAAAGGGAGGGATTCTCGGATCTTCCCGCCCCGCTGCCAGTGAAAACAGAGAATGTGGCGCTCAGCCAAAACTCCATTCACTGCAGCGGGACAGGAGAATGCACGCTGCGGACGAGGTCGAAGGTTTCCGGCGAAAATTCAGAGTAGATTTAATAGCAATTCAACAGCTCATTTGTCTGAACCTCAGCTGCCTGACAAGAGCAAAGCGAGTAAGAAGATTAAGATGATCAGTGGCTGTCTGTATCGCTGACAGGGACAAAAAAAGGAATTGTTAGATTTTCTAACCCATCCATTTATATATTTGTTAAAATGAAGGTGTTAACAGTGACCATTTTAATCAAGTTAAAATATAGAGTTTGTGAAACATTATCTTTGCTTATTGCCTTCTATTGCAAATCATCTAAAGACTGATTTTTAATGCCGCTGTGCCCAACATATTAAACTTTCAAACGTGCATGTTGCAATTCTAATGCCAGAACTGCTTCCCTGTCAGTGTTGTAAGTCATGTCAAGTTGAAGCTTATGGACCAATGCTGCAAAAGAACTATACATTCTGCACCAGCTGCATGCTGTGTGCTATAACTGTCTGAGCTATGTAGTAAATAAAACCTACAATCATCTCCTTCTGCTAAAGAGGGAAATGATTATAGGATCCTTTGATGGAAAAAAGCAGATTATAGGATTCAGTCCATGAGTCCTTTGATCATATTCTTCTGTCAATGAATTCATGTCCTCTAGTCAATCTTGTAATCGTGTCCTTCCTTTAATGATTCCTATAATGATATGCCTGTCTCAATGTCCACCATGTACTTTAGTAATAATTGAACAGTTTGACATGTTTATTATACACTTTGTATAGTATATGTAAAAGGGATTTCTGGAATACACACTGCCTGGTAATGTGAGGTCAGTTCATTTATCTTCCATGATGGTGCTCTCAATATTTTATGCAAGATGGAATGGGACCCATGATAAGGTCATGAATTCTGTTAATTGCAGCTCCTAAAATGGTTGGGACCAGCGTGCTCAATTCAAGGGTCAGATGCTGGAGGATCTGCTGTGGATCATCGTACATGACATTGCCTGTACTTGGTGGACAACACCCCCCTCCCCCATTTAATAAAGAATATTTCCAGAGAAATATGGCTGAGATGGTGAAGCACATCAAAGCAATCCCGCCTTTTGCCAAGTGCAGTTTACATTTGGGTTTAGTGCAACAGATATAATTGTTACTTTTCTATCTTTCTAGGAAGGATTGTTAAGCTTAAATATGTCTTTGGCATGTGGCACAGTGGTTAGCACTGCTGCCTCACAGCACCAGGGACACTTTGGATGATTATGTGCAGTTTGCACATTTTCCCCCTATCTGCAGGAGTTTCCTCCGGGTGCTCCTCCCACACTCCAAAGATGTGAAAGTTAGGTGGTTGGTCATGCTTGATTGCCCCTTAGTGTCCCAAGATGTTATGGGGGTCACGGGGATAGGTTCTGGGTGGGATGATCTGTCGGAGAGTCAGTGCAGATTCAATGGGCCAAATTTATAGCTTAAGCCAGTGTCCAGTGGAGTGAATGTTCTCCTGTCTTTTTGAATTGACAGAGAAGTGCATGAGCTGGAATACAACGAACATCAACAACAATTTATATTTACATAGCACCTTTAACATGACGAAACTTCCCAAAGCGTTTCATAGGAGCATCACAAAACAAAGTATGGCACCAGGCCACATGAGCTATTCGGTCACATGACCATAAGCTTGGTCAAAGAGTTAGGTTTTAAGAATCGTCTTAAAGGGCCAAAGCGAGGTGGAGAAGGAAACTTAAGGTTTGATTTGATTTATTATTATCACATGTATTAGCATACAGTTTCTTGCGTGCTATACCGCTCATAGAGAAGGAAACAAAGGAGTGTGGGATATATTGTTACAGCCATAGCTAGACTGTAGAGAAAGATCAACTTAATGCAAGGTAGGTCCATTCAAAAGCCTGATGGCAGCAGGGAAGAAGCTGTTATTGAGTCGGATGGTACGTGACCTCAGACTTTTGTATCTTTTTCCTGGTGGAAGATGGTGAGAGAGAGAATGCCCTGGCTGCATGGGGTTCTTAATTATGCTGGCTGCTTTGCTGAGGCAGCGAGAATTGTAGACAGAGTCAATGGATGGGAGGCTGAAGGTGCGTTCAGCATTGGTGAAGCAATTATGATTGGCGAATATACAACAGGCCAGAATTAGAATAGTAGATAGCACCCATGGAAAAATATATGAAATAAAAGAAAATGCAACTGTTAGATCCAACAATGCTGCATTCTTGTATAATCCACACAAGTGGCAGCTGAAATGAACACCACAGACTATTGACGCAATTAATCAGGCTGATGAGCAATGAATTAAAATAATATCTTTATTTTCTTCTCTGACAACCACAACCAGTTTTATTTTTTCTAAATGTGCATGTGTGAACAGTACAGGGTGGGGAAGAGGTAAAGGCACGTAACCTAACTCTATCAAGAGGTGGCTAGATAAATGGGATCAAAGGTTATGGGGAGAAAGCAGGATTAGGCTATTGAGTTGGACAATTGGATTAGGCTATTGAGTTGGACAGTTTGAAGGGCCAAATGGCCTCCTCCTGCTCCGATCTTCTAAGTTTCTATGTTTCTAAAAAGGTGACAAAATAAAGCCAAGACTCACAACAAGGGGCCGAACAGAGCTTTGTAAAAAGTGTTCCTGACAGCTTAAGAAAACACTGAACAAAATACTGTCAAATGCAGCATTTAGACATCCCCAGCAGAATGAAAAGAATTGAAGCAACAAGCTCGGTTTGGGGCTATGAGACAGCTTAAATGTGTGGGATCAGCCAGTTATTATACAGTTGTGTAGATTGGAGGAAAACAGCTTTGTGAATGGTTTCAGACTAGGATTGGTAGGTGAAAGCTCAATTTTGGATTTGTATATCACAAAGGCTTCAATTCAAACACATAAATGACAAAATCTATCAGGGCTCTGTACTTCCTTTTGTGCTTCCTGTGATTGTTAAACTAGGCGGACCATTGAACCAGAATATTAATCACTGCGAAGACAGTGAAAGGGTCAATTATTGCCAAGTTATTCACTGTGGATTACTGTACAGCTGGTGATTGTCAGAGATCACAGATAAATAACTTTGATAGCTGATGCGCTTTTTCACTTACAGATCCTTTCCACAGAAATAACCATGTTAACAGAAACAGATTTCATATTAGAATTATAGAATCCTTACAGTGCAGAAGGAGGCAACTTGGCCCACTCTGACTCTCCAACAGCATTTTATCCAGGTCCCCTCCCCGCCCCATCTCCTGTCTTCATACGTCATGCATTTATCCCGCTAATCCCCCTAACCTACACATCTTGGGACACTAAGGGGCAATTTAGCATGGCCAATCCACCTAACTTGCACCTCTTTGGGTTGTGGGAGGTAACCGGAGTACCCTGAAGAAACCCATGCAGAGAATGAGCAAATGCCACACAGATAGCCTCTAAGGCTGGTATTGAATGTGGGTGCCTGGTGCTATGAAGAAACAGTGCATGCCACCCTATTAATTAATGTTTTGGAAAGCTATTCTGACCTGTAAAGAGGAGTTTCTCCTTGCTGGTTCTTCATGACAGCCACAGTAAAGAATCCTGTATTGCAGTGAGGTCTCTGACAGCCATGTCTTTATACCAAAGCATTTGATTTTTGCAGTTTGGACCATCCATTGCCATACAAGGTATCAATGTGAGTGAACATTCAATAACATCATCATATTCAAAATATTGCCAAATGTTTTGGTGGATATTTTATTCAGAAATAATTGCACTGGAATTACGTATAATTATTGCCATTTGTAGTGTAAGAATCTGGCATAGAAGGGGTTAACATGGGAGTGGGTACAGTGCCATGCACACTATGATGTAAAGGGACAAGTGATCAGAGTCTAGACTTGTACTGGACAGAGATGTGTATAGAGGCAAACGTGGAGGCAGCTCCTAGTTTAAACCATATACTGTACATATATACACAGTTATGACTATTTAAAAAACTGTTAAACTAAACACAGCTCAGAAGCTCTTTATGCCACATACCACACCACACATAATGGGTGGAACCTCCCTCCACTCTCTCTCCCTCCACTCTCTCTCTCTCCCTCCCTCCACTCTCCCTCCCTCCACTCTCCCTCCCTGGTTTGTCTTTTGGCAGTAAAGGTGGCCCACCATTGGCCAACAGCAGAATCATCTGCTCCCGCTGCTGCCAATGGGGTTTCCCATTGTTTGCACCCCCTGTTGCTGGGAAACCTATGGTGGGGATTCACCATCAGTGAGACATAATGATCCCGCTGGCTGGAACGGCCAGAAAATCCTGACCAGACGTGTGAGCAGCCAACAGAAAAAACCAGAACCTCTTAGAAGCTGGGGAAGGAGAAATAAGGTGAAAAAATATCAGCATTCTGACCTAGTTTAAAAAAAGAACCAGAAGTGGAGGTGCAGAAGGAGGTAACCAGAGAAAAGCTCAAAAATAAGATTGTAAGTAGAAGGCAAAGTTAAACTACGTATTGCAGCAGAAGATTCCATTGAATCCCATGGAATTGCAGCTTCAATACTCAGAGACAGAACACCCAACAGGGGTAAGCTAAATACTGGCTATTCATGCCTCGCTCCCACTGCAGTGAGGTCGGAGAATTTGGTGCCCAGCCAAGTCTCCACTTACTGTAGCGGGATGGGAAAATCTTGCCAGTGTGAATGGTGGTAACATTCCGGCCTCTCTGCCAGAATGAATCTGAAAAAAGTTTTTAATATCGCTCAGTAGCAGTCAGAATTGCCATTTTAAAATGCACCACAATGTAAACACAGCTCAGAAGCTCTTTATGATCCATGTAAACTTTGACCAGTTGTAGCCAAGCTCACTCCAAGCAAAGAAAAGAATATAATTAAACAAATAATCAGCAGTAAAAGAAATCAGCAAAAGCTGGGATTCACAGAAATAATTAGATACTGCGGGGAAGATTCAAAGTTCAATCCAGGGAGTCTCTGCTGAAAAAGTTAAAACGCAGAAATAATGAACGCTATTACTGCAGCAGCTTGCCAAAAATGACAAGCATGGAAATCCTCATTTGGAAGAAGAATACAGCGGTGCCATCTTAGATTTCCGAATAGCATTTAAAGCTATACACACCTGTCATTTTAAATGCCTACTGATCAAAAATCTATCTTAGAGCAGTTTGGACTCATTCAAGGCCAAAATTAGCGACTTTGGAAAAAGAAATTCTTTAGATACGTGATTGCTTCAGGTCAAGACAAAAAACGGAAGCTGAACAGTTAACACACTGTTTTATTAGCAGGTCTCCAATAGCCGACAATATAACACGTAGACAAGGAATCAATGGATCCTCAGCAAAAGTTTGATGAGATTTTAACATTATTTGAAGCATATTTCAATTTGAGCAGTAATAAGATTCTTGAAAGAGCAAAGTCCAAAATTCAGGAGAACTTATTGACTTCTTCATTAATGACCTGTACAGAATGGATGAAGGCTGTGTCTACAGGGACCTGAAATCAGAGCTAATCATGGATGGAATTGTTGGTGGAATAGCGGATGGTTCTCAGACAAGTTTCAAGCTAAGGAAGATTTTACCCCTCAGAAGGCCATTCAGATTATGAGGCAATCTGAAATCCATTCACACCACAGATCTATTTTAAGGGATGAAAGCAAGCCATTGGTACAGAGCAACCCCCTACTGTACAGCTGGTAATACAGCAATGGAGGAGGGACACTCCAGGCCAAGAAAAGCACTACTCTATTTGATCATGAGAGGGCAGATGCTGTGGAGCCAAGCGACCCCACAGGCGTGATCAATGTCCAGCCTTGTGTTTTAATGGCAACTACATAGGACACTTCAGAAACCTATGTGATGCTAACACAGCCAAACACACAGATGATCCCAAGATAATTCATGAGGATGAGGAACCACCCAGGAGGGAACACATCCATGCTGCTTAGGAGAGGTCAAAGATCAGGGATTTTTGTTTAAGAATGAAGATATCTTGGTTAACCATCAAAATTTAATTTGGATTCGGGAGCCAGTGTTCTGGTCATCTCGGACAAGGAACCGTGGCTGAGAGACCTCTGATTATGAATGACAGCACACCACTACATGGGCCCGGAGCAATCTGATTTGACTCATTTGATTGACTGATTTGACTGATAGACATGACTCTGGGAGCAATAATGTATGGCAACAAACAAATCTGTCATCCATAGTCAATCATTTACTCTTCTGAGCCGCGATGCCTGTGTTGTGCTGAAACTTCTTAGAATCGCAGAAGATGTCAAAGCAACTTTTGTTGTCAGTGACACAGAGCAGTAAGTTCCTGAGAGCGCCAACAGAAAATATACTTTCAATGGGGATTTTAGCTTCAAATTCTCTTCACTTTTTGCAGAAATAGTTTGTCCATTTTCTTTGCAGGTGCCAGAAGCTTCTCATTGGTCAGACCAGTCAACCACTCCGATGGTTACCACAATGCTTTGAGTGAAAGATAGGCCAAGAGATGAACTAGCAGCAAGAAGAGCTTCAATTTCCAGCTCTGATATCTGTCAGTAAGATGCCCACAGTAGCAATGACGCAATGCAACCTCTGGCCAGTATAAGTGACAGCCAGATGATGCTGGAACAAAGACACAACCATCAACCAATGACAGTACCCTTCAGTAAGGCAAAGAAAAGCATTAAAAATGTCATTGCGCAGAAAGCTGAACCGCAAGGTGAGCCTGTTGATAAATCACAGCCACACACTCGGAGGAGTCTGCTGCCACCCCAATGTGCATCATGGGGAACCACATGTAGCAAGAAAATAAGGTGAGCACTCGAGACAAGCTGCGAGTTTGTTCACCTGGCAAGGAATGGGATAAACCAATAACTACTGATGACACTAGATGGGGTGTTGAGAAGGAATGGTTCAACAATAATGAATGAAAAAGAAGAATTAAGATCAACCAAACGCCAGTGGCCACATAGAAAACATTCAAGAAGGTTTTCCCCCAGCACAACACAGCCTATCACTTATCCAACTGTTGGAAAAACAAGGACCAAAATTTTCCAGTCTCACATGCCCCGCTACCATGGTTAGTGAGAACAAAGAATTAGACACTCAGCTAAACCGCTGTTCACAACAGCAGGGCTGAATAATTCCAACCATGGGCGAGGTCAGAGAATTCAGGCCAAGATCTGGAAGAATTATAAAGGTACCAGATCACCTGAACCTGTAAACACAGACTTGAAGGGGGAGAAAGGATGGTACAAACAATGGATTTTCAGGCTATTGGGATCTTCTGGTCCTGCCAATGCGACCACTTGCAGTGCGTTTCCCATCAGTAAGGAGTGGATTCATTGAGAAATCCCATTGATAGCAGCGGGACCAGAAGACCCCCCCACTTGCCAACAGCAGGCCATCTCCCACTGCCAAGAAAGACGTTGCAGGGGAACCAGAAAGTTCTACCAAATAGAAAGATGCTGAGTAAACAGGAATGCATTGCAAATATATTGGATAAAGACCTGGGGGAGGTGGAGTATAAGGGTCTGGCACAGAATGGATTAATGTGAAACTGGTATCCATACTGTGATGTAAAAGGTTACATGAGCTGAGTCTTAAGGGAAGTCTTGTCCTGGACAGAGGTGTGTGCAGAGGCAAACATGGACACATGCTTAGTCCATGTACTGTATGTACATAATTATGAGTGGTTAATAAAGACTGTTAAACTATACAAGACTCTGAACCTCTGCCTATCAAAATACACACAATCTGATCACACCATTCATTGTGAATAGTATGGGAAATTCAACAAATGCATCTTTAAATGTGTTGCAGTGGAGCTGTTCTTGAATACTCACATTTTGCATGCGTTACCATACGCATTGAAGCCTGCTGAAGCTGGACTGCCGCCTATGTAACTGGTTGTAGGCTATTATTGGAGCTTATTGATCATAGTTTTTCAATGTGTTCCCAAACTGTCATGCAAAATCAGGGCAGCTTCCAGGTACAGTTTCCATTTACAGTGATTTACTTCCGAAGTCAAAAATTTGGGCAAAGGTTGGGTGGTTCTCTGATGGCTCTGTGAGAAACCTCTGCAATAGCTCTATTACTTTACAAGGTACTGGTGAGAAAATACAGCAAAATTGACCACCTTATTTATCAAACCGCTTATGGTAAGTAATACCAGCAAAAATCAAGAAGGGACTGTGTAAAAAAAAACAGCTGCTGTATAACGCAACGCTATCAAACAAGGACGTTTTCCAAATTGGGAAATAATGAATGAGGGGACTGTGTAATTAAAATGTCATCATACATAGTTACTGACATTGTGATTAATTATTGTGTTTGTATTCCATCTTTCACCAGTTTTGGCCTATTGACCATTGTGTAGTGTGTATTGTCAATAAACTCACTCTTTATTCAATTATCATTCTGCAGCACTCTGCTTCTACACTGAAGTCAAATCCCACACAGATACAGGGCACAAAATTCTTCCTTTTTGAATTATGATTATTCTTTTTGACATACAAATAAAAACAAAATGAAAATTGGGTAGTTTTAATTTTAGCTGTAAATATATTAGCTTGCAGTACAAAGCATCTCATAAGTTTGCCTCATATTATATAATAATAAGAAGACAGATTATTATTTGAATGGGTGTAAATTGAGAGAGGTGGATACTTAGCAAGGCCTTGGTGTCCTCGTGCATCAGCCGCTGAAAGTAAGTGCTCAGGTACAGCAGGCAGTAAAGTAGGCAAATGGTATGCTGGCCTTCATAGCGAGAGAATGTGAATGTAGAAATAGGGTTGTTTTACTGCAATTGTACAGGGCATTAGTGAAGCCACACCTGGAGTATATTGTGCGCAGTTTTGGTGTCCTTATCTGAGGAAGGATGGCCTTGCTATAGAGGGAATACAGCAATGTGGATGGCCATAAAACAATTGATAAGGGTCATGGGTGGAGGGGGGGACTGGTGGTGTTAAAGTGGCGGCGCGGGCTCGTTGGGCCGAAGGGCCTGTTTCCCAGGCTGTTTTGTTCTTTTGTTCTTTTTGTTCAAAGATTTACCAGATTCCTAAAATGGTAAGTTTGTCATATGAGGAGAAACTAAGTTGTTTGGGATTATATTTACTGGAGTTTGAGAGTGAGAGGGGATCTCATAGAAACTTATAAAATTCGAACAGGGTTAAATAGGGTAGATTCAGAAAGAATATTCCCAATGGTGGGGGAGTCCAGAACTAGGGGACATAGTTTGAAGATAAGGAGTAAACCTTTTAGAACAGAGGTGAAGAGAAATTCCTTCACCCAGCGAGCGATGAATGTGTGGAATTCACTATCTCAAAATACTTGAGGTCAAGATGTTGTCTGATTTCAAGAAGATATTAGATAAAGCTCTAGGGCTAAAGGGATCAAGGAATATGGGGGCGGGGGGGAAGACAGGATCAGGATATTGAATTTGATCATCAGCCATGATCGTAATGAATGGCGGAGCAAGCTAGAAGGGCCAAATGGCCTACTTCTGCTTCCACTTTCAATGCTTCTATATCATCACAGTTTCAATGGAATGGATTCTAGATTTTGAAGAACATAAAGCATCACGAATCAGGAAAGTGCTGGTTGGAGAGGTGGGAAGATGGTGAAGCTGGTGCCGAGCAATGATGATTGAAGTTCAGCAGCTCAGTTTAGTCAAGGATCCGATTTGGTATTATCTGGCAGTGCTTGATTTTGCCACAATTGGACAATATGACATTCATTGACAAGTGATGGGTATCAACCTTAATTGCATGCGCATAAAATAATTATTACACTGTGACATTTTAGCAACAACGTCTAATGATGGGTTTAAGGTGCTGCATTCAGCGTCTATTGCCACCACAATCAATCAAAGGGACAGTTCTTCAAATATTGAAAAACAATCCACTCTGAAAGATTCTAGATTGTATCCTTCTGCTCATTTGTTAGCAAAATGTGACACTGCTGTACCTGCTGTAGGATGAATTTCCAGGTCTTTAAACTCTGAAATGATGAATTGGGATGCAAACATATGAATGCTTCATATGCTCATCTGAAATTCCTCCCTGAATTCAATGAATGGATGAGTTAACCATATTTCACGCCTGTGCTAAATTAGTGGCCAAAGGGACTACTGATGATTCTCTGCGAGGTGTTTGTTAATATCCTGAAGCACACTTTCAAGGCTTTTGCTTTTATTCAATTTGAAATGAAAGGTTAATTGTCGATATGATTAGTAATAAGGTGACTATACTTATACCAGTGCTCATGTACTTTTGGCCCCTTTAGCTATAAACAAGGTAAATGCCTCCAAAAACCATGGTGAGACCAGCCTTATTTTTCTGTCTCATTGTCATTTCAGGTAATGTTCCCCGTGGTATCTCTGCTCTATAGAGAGAGCTCACCACTGCTCAGGAGGACAATATTTTTTATATGTTTCTTGAGTATTTTCTTACTTTGCATAGCAAACAAACACAGATCCACTGTGTGCTCACGTGTACATTCCAAGGCGACTGGGCAAAGTGCTCCCTGTGGCCAGGGCACAAGCCCCTGATAACCCCGGTACCCACCCTGCCCAAGTCCATTGTAATTGCATCAGTAATAATGGTAATAATATAAAAACAAAAAGGCAAAGGAACACCGCTGGAGAACCAACTGAGCGCCCAAACAGCCCAGGTTATAAACTAGCAAGCGGAGAAAAGAAAGAGAGAGAAGAACGAAAGTGAGAGGGAAAAGAGAAAAGTTCTTGTGTTAGTCCCCACACTCTGGCAGACTGGGTTGGTGCAAGATGTAAATGGGGGCACAAGGTGGGAATATCAGAAACTGGGGGGTCAGCTCTACACACAGTCTCAAATTTGCAAATATCTGAAAAAGTGTGTTGCAGGTAAAGCAAACTTATCCACCACCTGCTGAAATGATACAAACACACCATCCGACTACAAGTCCCAGAATGTTCTGATCCTGTGCTTGACCCATATGTTGAATGTCCTCCAAGCTGATGGCCAGAATCTTAGAGATCAGTTTGAGATCTACGTTCAGCAATGAGATCAGTCTATAAGAGCTGTAGATCTGCGGGTCCTTATCCTTTTTAAGGATAAGCAAAATTGTCGTTTGCCTCAAAGTCTGCGGGAGAGAATGGTTCTCATATGATTCATTGATTATGTGCCGTAACAGGGGAGCCAACTCCTCCATAAATATTTTGTAGAGTTCAGTAGGATACTCATCTGGTCCCGGACATTTCCCACTCGGCATAGTTCTGGCCGCCCTAAAGATTTCTTCAACGTTGATTGGTTTCTCCAGTGCTGTGGTCTCTCCCCTGTCCACCATGGGGAGATTCAATGCCCCACAGAACTCCTAAAAGTCCGTCTCGTTGACAATAGTTTCTGAGCTATAGAGGGTTAAGTAAAAGCCCCTAATCAGTTCATTTATTCGCTGTGGATCAGTAGAGACCGCATTTGGAGCTTGCATTTGTGGTATTAGACTTTTGGCAGAGAATTGGCACAACTGATGAGCTGGTAGCTTGCTTGCCTTGTCCCCATGTTCATAGGGTGTATATTTAGATTTGAACAGCATCTCTTCCACTTGTCTTGAAGACAAGGTCTCAAACTCTGCCTGTAGAAGTAGACATTCCTTATACACGTCTGAGGATGGGCCCATAGCGTAAATGGCATCAATTTAGGACATGTGCCCCAGCAATTCCGATAACCTCCTACCTCACTGCTTCACTTCGTGTGCTGAATAAGATATGTTCTGGCGCCTTAAATAAGCCTTCAATGTCTCCCATAAGGTAGCTGCCGAGACTCCCTGAGCATCATTAAACTCAAAGAAATCATCAACGTGGGTTAACAGAAATCTAACGAATTCTTCATCAGAGAGCAGATAAGTATTAAATCATCAAAGCATACAGGGCTCTCCTCCCCACTCCCAAGTCCATTGTCAAGGGAGAATGGTCCAAGATTACAATGGTTTCATAGAAGCATGAGCACACAGCCGGGAGCAATTTATTATCTAGCAAAAAGTAATCTATATGTGAATACGTTCAGTGGACAGGTGAAAAAAGAATATTCCTTGCTAGTGGGGTTAAGAAATCTCCATAGAACCAGCACTGCGTATTCTGTGAGAAATGATTGAATAATTTCTGCTGACTTGCAAGATATAGTGGTCCTGGGGGAGGAGCAGTCCAGGGCAGATTCAACCAACAGTTGAAATCTCTACTCAGTATCAACTGATGTGAATTCAAATCTGGAAGTAGTACAAAAAGCAGCTGGAAAAAATTTTCTCAGTCCCAGTTTGGGGCTTACACATTGGCTAACACCAGGGGCATCCCATATAATTTACCTATAACAATGACATATTGGCTATTTGCGTCAGAAAAGACATTAACTACTACCAAGGGTAAGGACTTGTGGATGAGGATTGTACCCCCCAAGCCTTGGTGTGAAAAGTTGAGTGAAAGTATTGTCCGCACCCCCCACCCATTCTCTACGCAGCCTAAAATAGTCCACTGGCCTGAGGTGGATCTCTTGGAGGAATGCAATTTGGGTTCCCAGTTGTCGAAGTATATCTTACCACACTTAACCAGATGATTTAACCCCTTGGCGTTCCAGCTCATGGACTTGATCGCTCCAATGTCAGAGCGTAAGGACGTCCTAGCCAGCATCCCACATTCCTAGCAGTAGCCTGGTATCCCTCCTCACTGGGGAGTCTCCCCCGAACTGCTGACATCGGCAGACACCCACCCCCCCCCACCAACTATGAGAAAGAGAGGCCAAAACACACCCACGGAAAGAAAAAAAAATAGCAAAAACAAAGACAAAGAAACATCCGCAAACACAGCGTCCCCTCCAACACCACCCCACCTCTCCAACATACAACCTCCCAAACAGGGTGCCTGTGCCTCCAACACCTCCTTATTGTGGTGCCTTCGCAGCACACTGCATAGGATGTGATCTCCATCTCCATTCCCATCATGGTGCTATAACCTGAAATGGTCTGTAGAAATACCAAACACTTAACACATAACCTAACAGTTGCAAAACCCGTTACCCTTTCCTGGCTAACAAGTCGATCCAGGTACAGCATGCAGATTCATTAAAAAAAACAAATATCAGTTTACATCCGCCATGTGGTCACCTGATTCAAAAGTCTCCTCCATAAATTTTATCTCTGCCTCCAGATCCATGAGCTTGCATTCGGTTCCATTGTTGAGAGTAATTCTCAAGCAGGCTGGAAAACGAAGCCTGAACCTGAGCCCAGATGGACACGCAGAAGCCGTTTGATGTCAGCAAGGGCCATCCTTTTCCTTGCCACCACTGGGATAAAATCTGGAAATATCAAGGCTTATTTTCCTAGTACCTCAGAGTGGTAGCCTGTGCTGCTTGCCACAGGATTCTATCATGTGCTAAGGTGTAATGTACTTGTGCAAAATGGGCCGAGGAATTTCTCCTGCTCAGGGCTTTGCCCGTAGCACCCTGTGTGTGCAATCTAGAAGTGGCTCATCTTCAAGTTCCAGCACGTTCTTCAATAGCCAGGCGAGAAAGTCTGTGATATTTGGGCCCTCGATTCCCTCTCAAAGGCCTATCAGACGGGATGTTATTTTTTTCCTCTTTGGTGTCCTTCCGCCTCATCACATTTCTCCCTTAGGGACTTAACCTCTGATATCAAATGAGTAGCTTGGCTCTTCAGCTTGGAGATAGTGTTTCTGCTAAATGCTTCTGAGTCCTCAAGCTCCTTCACGTGGTTCTCATGGGTGATGGTTGCAACTTGGAGAGATTTAACAGATGATCCAAGCTCCTCTCTCAGCTCGTCTATCTTGGCATGCAACTCAGTGGCCCACTGGCCCAATTTACTGTCCAATCTTTGCATGCTCTGTTCAGGAATCCCTCCAGGAGAACGTGATGGGAACCCTTTCTGCCCCTGCGGACCCACTCTTCAATTTTGGCTTACCCCCTGCCATTTTGCCAGTGTCTGTGGACTTACCCATTTCCTCCAGCCTAGAGCGTTATTTTTTGGTTACCACGTATCAAGCTGTCTCGCTGTTTGATCTACCAGAGTTCTTACACGGATGGCTTTTCACCTTCCCTCACCCTTAACTGGACAAACAGAAGCAGCAAAGGATTCCTAGCCGAGCTGCAAGTTGCAACTCTTGTCCCTCACTTTAATTCACCCTTTCTTGGGTGAAAAAAGAGCAGAAAGTTTGCAGACTGAGCTGCAACCCACAGCCTCTCCCTCACTGAGCATATAGTAAATTCCAACCAGCAGGAAGGAATCTAAAAATAATCCTTTCCAGCTAGACCTTCAAAGTTCTCTCTTTGTAACTGCACTCCAGGTATGTTTAAATTTATGCGAACCTCTCTCTAGATCTCAACAAACAGCTGGATTTCAAAAAGGATTTTGTCACCTGTGGATCATGCTTCTTCTCACACCAGCGCCATCTTTGATTCTCAGGAGGACATATTGAGGAGTTAAGAGGGTACACGCTGCAGTCTCATATATTGTCTGTTAAGTCATAACAGGGATCAGAAAATCACCACATTTGTATATTTTATTGTGTAAGGCTTTCAATGATTGAAGTTTATTTCTTAGTGTTACAAGTAGGCTTACATTCGCACTGCAATGAAGTTACTGTGCAAATTAGTCTTAAGTCACCACAGTCACAGACTCTGAGTCACCACACTTTAGTGCCTGTTCAGGTACATTGAGGGAGAATTTAGCATGGCTGACGCACCTAACCAGCGCATCTTTCAGACTGTGGAAGGAAACTGGAGCACCTGGAGAAAACCCACGCAGGTACGAGGAGAACATGCAGACTCTCTGACCCAAGCTGGGAAATCGAAGCTGGCTTCCAGGCGCTGTGAGGCAACAGTGCTAACCACTATACCACTGAGCTGCCCATGAGACCTTCTTGTGAAAAAACTGGCAGTTCGAAAGAAGAGGAGAAGGAAGAAATGACCAAATCAAAATCCTGTCCTTTCTATCTAGCATTCCTCCTTACTGCAATTGAAGCTCAAAGGCAGGGAATTTCGTCATGATCCCCATCTCCTCTCTCTCTCTCTCTCTCTCATTTACATATGATGGTGTGGCCAAAGGGTCAGAGGCTCACTGCTATTGATGGCAGTTTTGGAGTCAAAGAAAATAGGGTTAATAACTTAAAGGAGCAGAGATCCCTGTCTTGTCCTATGGCCAAAATAGATGGATTCCCAAGGGAAGAACCTTTTTAATCTATACTCTGTTAATTCCAGCCCTATCCTCTGAGATCTGGACATTCTTCCAATTCTGGTCTCTTGCGCATTTCCAATTCCAATCACTCCATTCTTTGCACTCATGCCTTCAGCTACCTCGACCCTAAGCTATGAATTCCCTCTCGAAACTTCTTTTGTGTTTCTCACTCTTCTTTATGACACCCTTCAAAACTTACTCCAATGATCAAGCTTTTAGCTATCTACCCTAATATCGCTGTATGTGGCATGGTGTAAAATTGTCTTTGACAGTGTTTTCATGAAGTGTCTTGGAAAGTTTTGCTTTGCAAATGATTACTATATAAACTGTTGGAGCCCTACTTTATCTGAGCCTTTCATCCTTGGGAACAGTTAGCAAGAAATCGAGGTGACTGAGGTGTCACAATATGCTACAGCATTAATAAGAGCATAAAAATTATAGATGGGTAGGATTATTTCCTGCAAAATAATCATAAGAATTGCAGCACAGATGGAGAACATTGCGGCCATCTGTCCAACCCCCGGAAAGAACTTTCTGTTCAGACTTGGAAATTTTAACCATCTGTAGATTTTAAACAGAGATGCAAAGGTGGGAGTAAGATTCAAGGACAGACACGTAGCAATTAAAGAGTTTAAAATGACAAAGTGGAATTGGATTGAGAAAAAGAAACACGGGCAATAGGAGATAGGTTGTCAGAGTTTTTAAAAAAATCATACTTGGGATTTGGTTATCACAGGCAGTGCCAGTATTTGTTGCCCATTAACTGTTACTCTTGAGTTGGTAACGCTGGTCTGCCTTCTTAAACCTCTCTGTTTCTTGTGACATAATTACGCCAACAGTGATTCATATGTGACTTTTTTGTAATGGCTGAGTAGTTTGCTGGGCCATTTCAGAGGTAGTGAAGGGTCAAGAAGACTGCCACGGGTCTGGAGTCACATATTGGTGGGCTCGCATAAGAACGGCAGGGATGTTTGTGAGAATGGGAGTCAGATTAAAGGAAAGGAAATACTCGGAGCCGAATTTAAAACCATGACTTAAAAGGTAAATGGGAGCTGTGCTACAATTTTGTGGGAATATCAGTTAAATAAACTAGAAATACAGAGAATGGAAGTAAAACCAGAACTGTCATTGAAATGAAAAACACAGAAAAGGGGAACAGTGGATCTACATCTGAGTCTAAAATTGAAGCAACGTAGGAAGGGGTACAAGAAGACGATTATCGCGGATAAAACATGTTGTGGTGTGCTGTTTTAGATGCGCATTGGGCTGCTGCAGGACAGATTTGAGGTTGGAGACACATGACTGATCTTTGAGGAAGGTTTCAGCAGTGGCACAGTAGGTAGTACTGTTGCCTTACAATGCCACAGACCTGGGTTTGATTCTGCCCTTGGCTGACTATGTGGAGTCTATGTTCTCCCCGCATCTGCGTGGGTTTCCTCCAGGTGCTCTGATTTCCTCCCACAGTCCAAAAGTGAACCATGCTAAATTGCCCCATAGTGTCCAAAGAGTTGCAGGTTAGGTGGCCATGATCAATGCGCAGGGTTATGGGGTTAGGGCAGGGGAACAGTCATTGGTAGAGTACTCTTTCAGAGGGTCGGTGCAGATTTGATGGGCCAAATGGCTCTTCTGCACTGTAGGGATGCTATGGATTCCAGGACAAATGAAGGAGTCGGGGCCCACATATCTCAGCTCTAATCCATTTGGGATGCATCTTGGCTAATTGAAATGGCTTCTTTCTGCTCTGTACTTCTTAAAAATACTTTTTCACAGGGTGTTGGTACAGCTGGCATGGCAATTGCCTTGAGAAAATAGTGGTGAGCTGCCTTGAACTGCTGCAGGTATGCCCTCAGTGCTATTAGGGAGGAAGTACCATGATATTGATCTATACCTGTGTCCATGTCTTTTTGTGTATCATAATCTATAGGCTCCACTTGAATGTTAGCTGTGGCTGAGTTGGTCGCACTTGAGCCGCTGAGCCTGAAAAATGTAGGTTCTAAACCCACTCTAGGCCTTGCACACAACAATCTAATAAAACACTGTAGTGCAGTACTGAGGGAGTGCTGTACAGTGTGATGCTACTGTGCCTTTAAGAAAGATATTTTAAGCATGCGTTTTACAGTTTTAAGCAACTTTTTTTCATTTTGGCACTGATATGCCTAAGCAGAAGTCCTTTGATTTATGCAACAGCCATATAAATGGGCCTTTCATTTTTTTTTTATCTGGACCTAATGCACTGTCCCGGAGTTTACTACTGTTTTGAATTATTGCAGGAGGAATGATTGATAGTTCAGGTAGGCCAGTTTTTCTTCTCACAGGAGACATTTACCTTCAGTTTTAGTGAGAATCTGTTAGAACTACAGACTGTAAGCAGTATTTCTGTGTCCTGGTATTGGAAATTTAGCTTATGATGGCTGGCTAGTTAATAACTAGAGCTAAGCAGTGCCTTTGTCTCATGAAGTGGTTTGCCAGCTAAAAGCTAGAAGCCAGCTCTATCTCTGAGGTGTGCTAGGACTACAGGACAGGGAAGTCCAGAGTTTCAATTCTCCATTCAAAGGGCTAAGTCACAACAGGTGTCACGTGAGCATACATATGATGTATGCTATATGTGATATGGGTGTGTGTTTGTCAGAGTGTTTGTTTGTTTGGAACAGGACATTGCGTTGTTAAGGTATATACAATATCAAGACAGGGTCAGGATCAGGATTTTTTTTCCTTGTTTGTGATTAGCAATAACTTTTACCAATTTTTTTGGGTCTGTATTCTTAAATAAACTTTGTTTGATAAAAGTTCCCCATTGGGTCATTTGAATCATACCTGGAGTGAAACATCTTGTCAAAGTTCAAAGTACAAAATTTGTGGTCTAGGCTGACTTTGTTGAAAATCACCTTGGAGACTCTGACTTGGATTATAACAACTGTTCGAGATGTTATGTTTTGGTTGAGCTCCTTGCTCTCTCAGCTGGACCTCACAGCACTACTTCAGGGGAGTTATGAGTCGTCCCTGGTGTCATGGCCTATTTTTCTCTCTCAATGATCATCACAGAAACAAATTATCCAGCCATTATCACATTTCTGTTTGTACACAATTTGGCTGCCATGTTTCTCACAACAGAGACAACACTTGAGAAGTATTTCATTGACTGGAAAGCATTTTGAGATGTCCATTGGTTGTGAAAAGTGTTTGTCCTTTGTAGTTCCTGTAAAATGTTTGTTGTTCTGAATATTTACCCAATGCTTTCACACATGTCTGTAGTTGTCTGACTGCCATCAAGTTTTTGGTGACCCTTTCTCACTTACCACTCCCATTCCTACCTCAGGCTTACTCTCATTCAGTCCCTTCCGGGGTAGCTATATATCCCAACGCTTTGCTTCACTTATTGGCTGGAATTCTCCGGCTGTTCTCACCGGCTGGATTCTCTGATCCGGACGGCAGTGAAACCTTGCTGCCAGCGTGGGGTGATGTCAATGGAAATTCCCATTGACAGTGGTGGGACCAGAGAATGCTGCCACTAGCAAACAACATGCCAAGTCCCAGCAGCTGGGAGGCCGGAAAATTTCACCCATTGGCCAGATTTTTCCATTCTGCCCACTACTGGAATTGGAGTGGACGAGGGGCGGACTATGGAAAGGTTCGTTGACCTTGGGTAGGATTTTACAGTTTTGGGACAAATGAGGCCTTAAAGTCTTGCCCACTGTTTTTCATTTCAAATCCTAGTATTATCCAGCAATGGCCCCTGTCTCATCCCATTTTAACCATCCCATCCACATGATGCCATTTACATGCTTTGCCCTTTACTCTGTTTCTCTCTTTTGCTGCACTGATTCCCTATAACTGATCACACAGCATCCTCCTCAGTTTGCTCCATGTCAAACCTCTTTGGTTCATTTTCTTAGCTCTTCCATCGCCCTCTCTTGCAGCTAAATGTTTATCATTATCCACAGTCTTGTCCACTGGTGTCAGCGCCTTTTCCTGTGCTGAATGCATTGTTAATGGGAAAGTGTCACTGCCCAAAGAAACATAAGTAAACTCCAAGGTAATACAGCAAATATCACTTCCCACATAATCCCAAAATAATGGGGGCGATTCTCCCATCTCGCTGCACTGCCTTTGTAGCGCAGCAGGCCGGGAGAATCGAGCAGAGGCCACTTTGTGGGCTCCCCACTGGGCACCATGGTCTCTACGTGCCTCTGGCCGCCAGATTTCCAGCACTGTCATCTCCATTGCCAGAACTTGGCAGGGAGCTGAATAATTTATTTAAACCACCATGTCTGTCTATTTTAAATATCAATAGTGTGTCCTGGGCTGAAGTCTCCAGGCTAGCCTCCCAAATCCCCACCCCCACCCCCACCAGGAGTGTTTCACTCCAGCAGGGTTTGCTATAGCTCCCCACTTGCGGACAGCCAGGGGTCTAGCCTTGTTGGAGTGAAGGGGGGGCCACCAACATCTCCCAAAGGGTCGGGCGCCATGGGGGTGTCCCCAGGCATTGCCAGATTGACAGTGCCAGCTTGGCATCCCTGGCACTGCCCAAGGGTCAAAGCCCCACAGCCACTCTGCATTCAGGCTGAGTGACAGAGGGAGGGAGGCCAGCAATCAGAGCTGGTTATCGGGCTTGGGGGGGGCAGTGGGAGAGGTCAGCCTGCTGGGGGTGGGGGGTTCGGGACTGTGGTGTGGTGGGGAGGGGTGTGGGGGTGCAGGGGGTCTGCACTGCCAGTTGGGGGGGAGGGGGATTCGGGGGAGGGATCAGGAGTCCGGGCAGGCGGGGGGCCATCAAGGCAGGCTGAGATTGGGGGGTTGAGGCTGTCCTGGACACATCCAGGATGTTAGTTATTGGGCTGTGGGTTCTCGGAGGGGTAGCAATGCAGGCGTCATGGGTTGGCCAGAGAAAACTACTGCACATGCGCTGATCTCTGTGCTGACAAATTGGCACATGTGCAGTGGCCTGCTCAGCACTATGCTCCCGGCCTCTCCAGCAAGAATAGGCCTCGCCAACAGAATTTCAGTGTGATTCACACTGAGGCACTCTGCAGTGGACAGAGTGTGGGAGAATCATTTTGAAAATTCTGCTGAAGAAACCAACGGGATTTACTCCAGATTTTTCACAAATTCAACACTTAGAATTTTTTTTTGACAGAATCGTCCCTAACATATTACATATCAGGCCCATGCAGTCATTTACGCTCCAAAATAAGCTGGTACTTAACAACCCTATGTTCCAGAAATAGTGCAGTAAACCCTCACATTCAAATACACCCCAAAATCAAATTACAGTTTCCACAGCATAGTTGGGAAGGGGGGAGATCCTGATCGATCAATCTAAGGTGCTTTAATTCAAGGGTCAGCAGCCAATGAAAGGGCTAAGATCAGACACAGTCAACCACCAACTTTTTGGAAGCAAGGGTGTTGGAGATTGAGGGAGATATCAGCAGGCAACAGAGGCACCATTATTGGAGAAGCAGGAGCAAGAAAAAAGGCCATCGATCAAAACCATGCAATTTGAAGGGTTCCCCATATTGCTTCCCTGAATTGGCTGGCTTTCACGTGACTGTGCTCACCCAGCTTCTTCAGGCGCACTTGGGAATCCCGCTGGCTTGTGGCTCTGCCAGCAGAATGCCTGTCGCTTCGATTAAGTTCCACTCGATGAGTGGAATCCCTACAGGATGATACAGTGGGGAGGCCCACTAAGTGGATGTCAATGTGCCAATCTATTTAAATAGTTTCCTGTCATTGCATGGCAGAAACCCCATTATACCATTGATTTGGGGAGGGGAGGCAGTGGGGACAATCGAGCAGTGAAATCCATAGTAAGAAAGTTGTTTTGTGACCACCATCTTGATTCTCTACACTTGCCACTATTCCCGCAAAAACCAGGGCACAGAGTCCTGGCCAGTGACTGTGAAAGTTGATACAATCAATGGTGACGATACAGAGTTATCAAGGGGAAAGGGGCAAAGATGATTGGCTTTTCACCTCCCCAAGTTTAATTGCAGGACATTGTAACCCTTCCATTGCTGGAACTCAGCCAAGCAGATTGACAACCCCAAAGAAATAATGGGAAGTTGATGAACAGGCAGTGTTGAGTGTCTTTGGCTTATATATGGAACCTGACTCCCTGTCTACAGATGATGCAGGTGACAGGAAGAAAGGGAGACGTGAAAGCAGAGATTTGGCCAAGGTTTTAAAAGAGATGGATGAGTAATGTGTAAATGTACAATTAGCTTGAGTATGGTGTAGTACCAATTGTCAGGTGAATAGGTGGAGAAAGATTTTTGGTTAGGTGGACTGACCATAGTAAATGCATACGGTTACATGTTATGAGGAGGGGGATGGCATCAGCTTCTCAGTTACAGTTCAGTAAAGGAGTCACAAATTCTTAAACTACCTTTATTTTTTTGATTCAACTCCACTTACAATTTTCCCCAACCCAGAGTGCCACATGTACCTCTTTTACATACCTAACAAGTAAACAAACTCAAATTAACTTAGGGACAAATTAAAAGAGGCAGCCCCCCAAAAGGAAGGCGGGGGGGGGGGTACGGCCCGAACAGAAACCAAAGTCCAAAGGAAACTTAAAACATTAAATCAAAATGTGATTATCTCCTGATATGCCCCTCTCTGCACCAGGTGCCTGCAGATTAGGAGCGTGGGACTGAAGTGCAAACAAAACATCATTAAAAGGTGTTTGAGAAAACCAAAAAGGGTGTGCAATCTATAACACAAAACGTAGACATGGACCACGGACTCCACGAGGCCACAGAAAGGGCAGTCTTGGGAGCCCGTGTACCGGAAAAACCTACGGTTGCACAGCACCACTGCACGCAGCAACCTCCACCCCAGGTCCCCAAGGTAACTGGGGGAGATCCCTCCGTAGAGGGACCTCCATTGGGGACTTTCACCGCCCGGCGGCACAGTGCCACCTGTAGCCCCTTTATATATCAGTGACTTCTATTGGATAATGGACATCAAATTAGGATTTAATTGGAAGGTCTGTTAACCCATTCTTAATAGGGTGGCCTGGGTATGAGAGTCAGTGCAGACTTGATGGACTGAATGACCTCCTTCTGCACTGTAGGGATTCTGTGGAATTATTGTTACAGCAACACTTAAGTGCCCTTGTACTTAAGCTTATAAATGTCTCATTAAATTCTCAGAATCAAATGTTAGCAAGCCATAAAGTTCTGGCCCGGGTTTTGCAGCCAGTAGCAAAGTGACAGCACAGAATTGATAGTGTGAAAGGATACATACTCAGCTGGTCAGTGATTGGATTTGATTGCAGCCTGGGAGACTTCAACAGCGTAGCCCATGGGGAAGTATAGAAACATTAATAGCAACTTCTGCTGTTGCTGAGTTCAACTACCCTTGTGCAGAAGTTGCTGTCAGGTTTGCCGGAATAAAGATGAAGAAAGTACTGAAAGTTTTACTGTCACTATCATCGAACCCTTACAGCGCAGAAGGAGGCCATCAAGCTGCACAGACAACAACCCCACTCAGGCACTATCTCCGTAACCCACATAATCCCCTTGACACTAAGGCTCAATTTAACATTGATAATTAACCTAATCTATGCATCTTTGGACTGTGAGAGGCAATTGGCATTGACACGGGGAGAACATGCAAACTCCATACAGTTACCCGAGGCTGGAATTGAATCCGGGTCCCTGGTGCTGTGAGGCAGCAATGCTAACCGCCCTACACATAATCTAAATCAAGACGTCTGCTTAATCTGCATTTCACTGTTGCAGGGTCAGCAATTATAATTGCAATGAGAAAATTTGGTGTACTGATACTGAGTGATACTTAAAAAGCTAGACATTGTGTACTGAAATATTGCACTATTCATTACTGCAAACAGCTGCAAAATTTATCAAATTTCAGCTGTTCTTTTATGTGCTACATGATACATGTGGTAAAAGCTGCTGGGGCATTTCAGACACGCAATCCCCCAAAAAAACACATTTATAAGAAGAGAGCTTGTACGTTGTGATGAGTGTTTTCCTGGATGTCACTGAGAATCTCATCATCTTCTTTAACAGTGGAGAGCTGGCAGGCTTTAACAGGCTTGTAGAGGATGGCAGTAACTTAAAGGAAGCTGACTGCATACTTGTGACTAATGGATGTGCTGAATGGAGACAGAGTGACCTTGTGGAGGTTGCTGTAAACAAAATAATCTGACAGACTTGAGTCAAGATTGGCAGTGTTGATCTTGAATAAGTTATATCGTCAGATGAGGTTGTATCCTTCTCACAGAGGTTGCTGACAATGATGTGGTTATTTGCACCAAGCCACAGCAACTTACAGCAATCTCTTTGATGACAGTAATACTCACAGGAACAAGGCATCGTCCATTCAGAACTGGCTGCAATCTGATAGATCCTGCTGATATCGGACATGTGATTTTATTATCATCAATACATGAATTTTTAAGTTAATTTCAGAACTTTGCTCCAGATATCTCTCGCCAGTATAAATGACTACCACAGGCATCAAATGAAACTCTGGGTTTCCACACACAATAGTTTGTTTACAAAAGTAAGCAAGATTTCCACTAAAATGATAAAATGTTAAATTGGGATTAGTATGGTTGCCAAAACCCTTTGCTATTGTTTTTCCAAATGGTAAAGATTTTTTCTAAATAGGTATCAATCACAGTAAACTTTAATAACAATTTTTAGTCTAATTTGGTTCAGTTGTTCTTAAGTATCTAATTTATCAGACATGAGCACTAATCACTCAGGTGTGTTATCTTATTTGTAAAGCAAATCATGCAATTCACCATCAGCTCTGCTGAGGTTCAGTACAATTTCAGCTTAATCCTTTACCTTCTGGATCAATGGACTGAATTTTAGCACAAAAGCATGGGTGGGTTGAGCACAAACCAGATGTGTAAACTTTAAAAATCTGATCCCGACCAGCTTTCAAACTGGTCCTCTCCTAGGCTTTTTTCTAAATTTTTGTTCGGTCCAAATTTCAATTGATTCCAATTCATGGTCCCCACAAGAGAGGCAAACAAGATCCAAGCTGACAAGATGAGGCATTGCACCCCATCATGGGCTTGATCTGACCCTTCATCTTAGCCAAAACGCCAAGATGTCTTTGAAAAATGGCACCAGGCGATGCCTTGGTTAAATCTCATCGGCAACACTGATCATTGACTCTGCCCTAGCCTCGGAGAGGCAGAACAAGGGGAAGCAGCTCATCCCCTTCCAGGAGAATTGACAATTCAAGTATCTTAATGAGACCGACAATCTCTGATTTAACCTGTTTGGTCGGCTACCTCCCTAGTCTTGCCAGTTGTCCTCATGAATGGAAACAAAGCTTGTCAATCAGACTGACCGTCGGGCAGGAAAACGATCGATGAAAGAAGAATGAAGCCTCCAAAGCATGTGGGGAAACATGTCACACACTTTCCCCATCCACCAATGTAAATCAACTTTGTCAATATTTTTTTCTTTTGATGCTTTAATTCTAATCTAAAAAGCCAATTCGAATTAAACCCCATCATGGCCCTCACATGAGAGACAAAACAGGTCTAAGCTGACAAGGCATTGCATCCCATCCTAGATTTGATCAAACAAGATCTAAACTGACAGGATGAGACATTGCACCCCCTCTCAGGCTTGATCTAATGCTTTTCTCTATTTATTAGTGTCACAAGTAGGCTTACATTAACACTGCAATGAAGTTACTATGAAAATCCCCTAGTCTCCACACTCCAGTGCCTGTTCAGGTACACCGCGGGAGAATTTAGTGTGGCCAATGCACCTAACCAGCACGTCTTTTGGACTGTGGGAGGAAACCAGGGCACTCAGAGAAAACCCATGCAGACATGGGGAGAATGTGCAGACTCAGCACAGACAGTGACCCAAGCCGGCAATCAAACCCAAGTCCCTGGTGCCGTGGTGCAGCAGTGTTAACTACTGTGCCAGCATGTTGTGCATATTCACCTTAGCCAAAAAGGCCAAGATGACTTTGAAAAATTGCATTAGGTAGAACCTACCTTGATCCTTTACTCCACCCTAGCCTGGGCAAACCACATGCACAGGCGTCAGCACACCCCCAGTGCCGTAGGCTAGCCTCATTTCCTGCCTGATTATGGTTTCACCCCTGCTAGGTCAGGTCAATGAATCTTCATGCTTCATTTCATCTAAGCCAATGAAACATGGGAAATAGCATTTTATAAAAAAGTGATGCCACTGACTCTCGATAGATGAGTTGAAGCTTCATTTCACTTCAATCAATGCAATGGGAGAGAATGCAATCTTGAAATGTGAGCTCCAATGTTTCCTCACCTAAATGAGGTATTAATATGTGACTCCGATGATAGAAGTTCAATTGAACCAAAGTGCTTAAATAACTCAGCAGGCTAAGAGTTACAGAAGCCACCTCTCTTCATCTGTATCAACAAAATAAACTGCAGAAGCTGACATAACATCTTGAAAAGATGACTTGAGAGAGGTTGTTATATTATTTGAGTTTAAAACAATTATTCAGTAAAGTTCTAATTGAATTATGATCTAGGGCAAGGCATAAAACAAATGAAATTATATTTTCATCTACAATTTAAAATAAGCTTTCAGAAACATTGGAGTTTACAACTTCCTGATGTCCAAAATTTACAAAAAAGAAGAAATTACTTGAAGAATATTTAAAATGTGATTTTCAGGATCTGAAAAATTTTACCAATGTTAAAATTATTGCCCATCTTCCATTGTCCTCAAAATGTGTCGAGACTTATTTTTATATCACTGCAGTTTTTGTGCCATTGGTAAATCCATAGAAAACATAAAACAGAAAATCGGAGCAGGAGCAGGCCAATCAGCTCTTTGAGCCTGCCCTGCCATTCATTATGACCATGGCTGATCATTCAACTCTAGCCTGATCCTGCCTTCCCCTCCTCCATATCCTTTGATCCCCTTTGCCCCAAGAGCTAGACCTAACTCCTTCTTGAAAACATACAATGTTTTGGCCTTAATTGATCTCTCTGATAGTGAATCCCACATGCTCATCACTCACTGGGTAAAACATTTTCCTCATTGCAGTCCTAAAAAGTCTACCCTGCATTCTTAGCCTATGACCCATGGCTCTGGACTACCCCACAATCAGGAACATCCTTCCTGCATCTATCCTGTCCTGTCCTATGGGTTTCTATGAGATCCCCCCTCATTCTTCTGCATTCCAGTGAATATAATCATAAATGACTGAATCTCTCCTCATATATCAGTCCCACCATCCCAGAAAACAGCATGGTAAACTTTTGCCATACTCTCTCGATAGCAAGAACATCCTTCCTTAGATAAGGAGACCAAAACTGCATACAAGAGGGAGATCTTACCATTGTGCCCTGTTGGCTGATGGGCCGGACAAACTGGCAAGATCGCACGAGAGCTGAGAAACCTGGTTTGCACGTGATTTCTCGCCTCGTGCGATCTTATCGGCATTGGATATCTGGCAAAGTCAGCCTTGTGTCCTCTTCTGCTGCCAGGCTGAATAAATTATTTAAGTTAAATTTCAGCATCATTTACATGACATTAGGTAGCCTGGGACTCAATCACAACCTACTACTAAACTCTGGAATTTTCCATAATGAAAATGGGTAGATAGGAAAAATCCAAAATATTGACTTGGTGATAATGAAGGAAGAGCAATATATATTTAATTGGGTTAGTGCTACTAGCTGGGCCTGTGTTTGTTGCCCATCTCTAATTGCCCTTGAACTGATTATCTTGTTAGGCCATTTCAGAGGGCAGTTAAGAGTCAACAACATTGCATATGTAACTGCTAAGGAAGAATGTGATGCACAAAATGAGCCGAAGTAGAGAAAGGGACTCTGACTTGAAAGGTTGTAGCTTTTTCATGTGGTTGTGTGATTAGTTGCAACAAATTCATTAAGTGTATGTGACTTCATGAGAAACGTGACAATTGCCCTTTGTCAACTTCAGCATTTTCACATTAAGTAGCGCACCAGCCGATGGAGGATTTCCCATTTGACCAATTGACTTCAGTTTTGCTTGGGCTACTCAAGTGAATTTTGCCTTTTGCTGTTGAGAGAAATTGTTTTGAAACAGTCCATGTTCAAATGCAGCCTGACCTGAACAATACCCAGGCTTGGGCTGACAAGTGGCAAGTAACATTCATGCTACACAAGTGCCAGGCAATGATCATCTCCAATCACAGAGAATCGAACCATTAACCTTTGACATTCAATGGCATTACCATTGTTCAATTCCCCACTAGCAACTGGTTATCTTTGACCAGAAACTGAACAGGACTAGCCATATAAATACTGTGGCTACAAGAGCAGGTCAGAGGCTTGGAAACTGAAGGCAAGTAATTCATCTCCTGACTCCCCAAAGTATGCCCACCATCTACAAGACACTAGTCAAGAGAGTGATGAAATATTCTCTACCTGTCTTGATGAATGCAGCTCCAACCACACTCAAGAAGAATGGCAGCAGCACATAACATCTACAAAATACACTGCAGGAACTCAGATGCTGCTAAGGAGCCTTGCTATAAACCATGACCATCTAGAAGGACAGGAGCAGCAGACACATGGGAACACCATCATCTGGAAGTTCCCCTTCAGGTCACTCACCATCCTGACTTTACTGTCACTGGGACAAGTCATAGTAGTCACTTCCGAACAACACCGTGGGGGTATCTACCCCATAGTGACTGCAACAGTTTAGGAAGGCAGCTTTCCAACACCTTTACAAGGACAATTAGGGCTGGGTAATAAATGCTGGTCTAGCCAGCAAAGCCCACATCCGTAAATGAATTTTAAAATGTCATACCTCTTCTAACTATTACATCCATATCTGGATTGTGAAATGATCTGGGACTGAGTGGTTCCAACAAACATGAACCGAATGTTAGTGAGATGGCCAATGGTATTGCTTGATGACATTGATGACCCCTTTCCGTTGCTTTACTGATAATCGGGAGGAGATTGATGAGACAGTAATTGGACGGATGCAAATTATTCTATGATTTGTGAATAAAGCAAACCCAGGAATTCTGTCTTATTATCATAATGTCAGTTTCCTAGCTGGACACGAAATGTTTAGTTATGCCAATGGCAAGTTTTAGAAAACATATGTGTCAGGGAGCTTATTGACTTCATAATGTCATAGAAAATGAACTGAATTGGCTGGATAGTAGGAAATTCTGAGTGGAGACAAAGTAAGAAAAGCCACTAGACAATTTAGCTTACATCACTTGCAAGAACTTCAACCTTGCCTTTTGCATTTGTAAGATGGGCTCCACCGTGGTTTAGGATGGAGATATTTGTGGAGCCTCCTTCTGGAAGTTGTCTTGTTGTCCACTGTTCTTAACTAGGTGTGATTTGGGGCGGGGTGGGGGAGGGTACAGAATTTTATATTTATTTGTGGGCCATTCAAGTCTGCCTGCAGCCTGCTATTTTTTGTTTTGTATGGATATAGCTCTGACTAGTAGCATTACTAGATTCATACCTTATGCCAAAATATGCCTGGTGCTGTTCCTTGTAAGTCCTTCTATGCTGTGTTTTGAATTAAGGTTGCCCTCCTAAATTTCTGGCATACATATAATCCTTCCTGTGTGATGGCTGTTACATGCATGGATGCCAAGTTTTGAACCTTTACATCCCTCCTTAACCTGATTTGATGATGTGTCACACAATGCAAAGATATTGTCTTGAATTGGAGGCCCCTTATTTTTTAAAAATATTCAGTATTTCTAGTCTCTCCCATAAGGGGGAAACTTTTTTTCAATATCCACCCTGTGAAGTCTCCTCAAGAGAATTTTATGTTTCAACATGATCACCTCTCAATCTTCTAATCTCCAATGGATACAAGCCCACCCTGTCCAAACTTTTCTCATAAGATAATCCCCCTCCCCATTCCAGGTACCAGTCAAGTGAACTCCCTCACAACAAAAAGGCCCCATCTACACGCAGTGTGGTATGCTGGTACGTGGTATCACCAATGCACTTATTTTAGGATTTTCCTGATACTATGGCTGAGTCATTTCTGATATATACCTTTTGATTTTATTCTTCTTACTGAATGTTGTAGTGATTATTAATAACCAAATGGTTTTCTCAGCCTCTTCAGAAGACATTAACAGCTGTATAAAACTGAAGTCATATGTACATCAGACCAGTGTTTGTCCTTTATGTTCACTGTCAAATATCTCTCACTCCAGCTTAATGCAAGATGACTGCCTTAAATGAAAGAGTAGCAGATATTCATTATGAGCAAGATGTCACTGATTCAAATTTGGACCAAACATTTTCAGGCGGCTATCCTCCTTTACTTCACTTTCCCACCAGACAGACCAATGATGGATCCAACAGTCCAAACATTGGCAGCCACTGTGGATCATCACACTTGCCCTGCATTATCTTTTTAATAATTAACTAATTAATGATAACAACTTCTATCCTCATGGTTTCCTGTTGTCTTTGAAGGGAGGTAATGGTGTTGTCACTGGAATAGTAATCCAGAGATCTAGGGTAATGTTCTGGGGATCTGGGTTCAAATCTTACCATGGCAGATGGTGAAATCTGAATTTAATTTTTAAAAACTGGAAATAAAAGTCTAATGATGACCATGAAACTATCATCAATTGTTGTAAGAATCCGTCTGGTTCACTAATGTCCTTTAGGGAAGGAAATCTGCTCTCGTTGCCTGGTCTGGCCTACATGTGACTCCAGATCCACAGTAACGTGGTTGACTCTCAAATGTCTGAAATGGAGGGCAGTTAGGGATGGGTAATAAATGCTGGCCCAGCTAAAGATGCCCACATCCTGTAAAATGAATAAATTTTTAAAAAATATCGGGTTCCCACACAGTGCCAACTGAGGCATTGACCTTTATAAAGCAAACAAGGAAACAGAGCATGGCTTTCCTACCATAAATCTAAGATAGATTACCTGAATTAAGTGTATTTTTTTAGAAAATAAATCATCCATAGTTACTATTTTATATATTGTAGCACCTGAATAGATACAGTAGTAATTACTGTTGCTAACATCTTTGCTGAGACGGATTGCAGTTTTTGAAGTGTTTATTGGTAATGTGTCCTTCTAAATAATCTTCAAGAAACACTTTAAGAAATAGATGCTGAAAAAATGGATGAGGAAATCACTCGGACTTAACTCTTAAAGGAATATTTCTGTGCAACCTCCATGCTATCTCAAGACAATCAGATAAAGCCTTTGATCAAGAAATGAAATTCTAAGAAATCAAATACTAGTTGAAAATAGGTCAGGAAATTCATGATTATTTGTACCCAAAGACATGTGCAATTGGAACGCAAATAAATCTGTGGCCTGGAAGATAGTGAAATATTGGATGGAGGTGAATTTTGCTACTAGGTAAAATACTTCCAAGTCTCCTCAATCTGGTAAAGCCATCTTTTGATCCTTCCATCTGAATGTACTGCCACTCACAATAACAGCTCCCAAATTATTGACCCCCATGAGTGAATTTCCTGCAACTCCACTTGCTCAGGGATACTATTCAAATGAAAACCAGATCTTCAGATGTAGCACAAAGTAGTTACTTTATAAAAATTATTTGAACATTAAAAAAACCTCACCGAATGTACTCTTTCTTTTTTGATTTTATTTTTTTTGATTTTTACAAGGACGTTGCCTGCATTGGGTGGCATGCCTTATGAGGATAGGTTGAGGTCATTTCTCCCTGGAGAGACGAAGGATGAGAGGTGACCTGATAGAGGTTTATAAGATGTTGAGAGGTATAGATCGGGTGGACTCTCAGAGGCTATTTCCCAGGGCTGAAATGGTCGCCACGAGAGGACACAGGTTTAAGGTGCTGGGGAGTAGGTACAGAGGAGGTGTCAGGGGTAAGTATTTCATTTGGAGGGTGATGGGTGAGTGGAATCGGCTGCCGTCGGTGGTGGTGGAGGCAAATTCATTGAGGTCTTTTAAGAGACTTCTGGATGAGTACATTGGATTTAATGGGATTGAGGTAGGCCTAGTAGGTAGGGATATGATCAGTGCAACTTGTGGGCCAAAGGGCCTGTTTGTGCTGTAGTTTTGCTATGTTCTATGTTCTTTCACTGCATCATTATGCCCTTAGTAAAAGTCACTTAAAAAATTGAAAAATCCCCGGATTACGGACTCCCAAACACGCTACCCTAATATGCATGAATGGTGGTTAAATGAACCAAAGCTTTAAGCTTTATACTTAAGGGATGTATGGTATGAGCTCAGTGCTTTCCTTTGGTCCCATTTGTCTATGCGGATTTTGATTCGTTTACACCCATTTGCATCCATTTTAAACTCATGTGCATTGTAAAGAAGCGTAAGTGCAATTTGACATCAGCAGAATGAGTTTGGAAAGGAATACATTTATGGCTTGAATTTTGAGATTGCATCCATGGAGAATATTCCAGGCTATGATTTTTAAGCTCCATGTAACTTCTTTGTTGAGTTTACGTTCAGAGAACCAAAGGGATATTTGAAGTTTGAATAAATTCCTGCAAAACTTATTCCATGATAACTTTCATGCTCACCTTGTGTAGGGACATTCATATTAAAAAAAACCTTTTCAGCAAAATGTGCAAACAAACTCTTGGCACACTCATGTGATATTCCTTTGTCTCCTATCTTAACCAAATTGCCAACACATAGAAAATCAAACAAATTAACTACCATTAAAATAATGGACAGGGATATATTGTCTAAATGTATTGAAAACTTGTCCAAATATATGACTAACATCCAGTTCTAGCTTATTATCTTTTTATAAACATAAATGATTCAGTATTTAAACACTGCCACCAATCATAATTGGAGTTGGTTTTGCTGATGGTCTTGTGATCATGTATACAGTGGAGTTCCTTAATATACAGCACTGAACAAGAATAATGGTTCTATTATTTGATGCCCATGGTTCATGGAGTGATGTATGAAGGGTTTCAAATGGATAATATGAATGACTATAATTGCCCTTTCTATTCATTCTGGTAGTGTCCTTCCCAAAGTGCCACCCTGGTGAGAAAGTGTTTTTAAAAAAATACTTCTCCATTTTCCTCCAACCATGGACATAAACTTTACAAAACCACGAGAAAGGTAACCCTTCTGAACATTACATATTAAATTACCACTGTTTAAACCTGCAATTGCCCATTGTAGAAGGAGAAAGAACAGCTGCAACAATAATTTAACAACAATATTAGCAATAATGGCTTTAAAATGGTTATTCTGGCTGAGAGTGAAGAATGTTGGGAATTTTGATCAACTTATAGATTAAAACTTATAGATTAAAGGTCGTAAAGAGGCTCTGGTCTGGGAGCTGTGATCTGAAGTTCCCTGTGTTGGTCAGATCAGGGAAGTTGTTGAAATCGACCCAGATATTGAGTCTCCGATTTATGGCTGCTATGTATGGAGTATACAATTTGAACTAAGTGTAATGGTGTCATTCACAAATAATTTCATTGGATGTTCGAGCTGTGTGACCGGTCTCTGGTTACACAATTGGCTACATGACAGAGAATCTTCCGGGAGTGAGTGGGGAATTGTGGATAAAAGACACGTGAGTCCTCTGTTTGGCAGCAATAACTCGAGGAGACCAATCATCGCAACAAAATCTTGTACCCTGAAGGTTTTCCTAACTCGGTCATATCTATTTTCAGTTAAAAGTGTTAAAGTTGATGTTCAGTTCAAGTTAAAGTGCAGTTGGAAAGTTAAAGTTCAGTTGAAAGTTGTTGTTCAGTTAGAGTTAAAGTTCAGTAAAGATTTAATGAGTTACAACTGTTTATGTTTGCGTTGATGTTAGAAGTGTTAAATAAAGAAATAATTGAATTACTGTCCTTGTTTGTCTCATTAAACTGGAATGCTTGGAAGGTGTTTAAAATTGGATAACACTCATCAAGACATCATGCTCACTCTGAACAAGAAACATTCATGTTTGAGAACTATTGGCAGAAGAAAGCATGAGGTGACAGCTCCATGTTGCAGGGAGGGTCTGATTCAGAATTATCTAACTAGTTGTGACAGTCTGCCCAATTATTCATTTGTAGAATTATTTATGCATACTACTGATTCCAACAAAGTATGCAGAGGCCAGGGAGGTGATCATTTCTGTGATTTAGCAATGACCTATAATGTTTTCCAGATAAGCATGGTCATCTCAACAATGGCAACAAGAACTTCTCAGTAAGCCTCATGTTTATAATACAAGCAGTTGTTCTGGGGAACGTAAAATTTTTGGGCAGCATTTTCTGGCTGCGCTCGCCCCGAAACTGGAAAATCCTGCTTGAGGTCATGGATCTTTGCATGATCTATGTCCCACCCGGTACGATTCCTGTGGTGGGCGGGATGGGAAAATTTTGCCTTTTGTGTTAGTTATATACACCGGGAACCTCCGAACTCATCCGTGGCTGGGATTCTCTGGTGCCGCAGCAGTGAAAGCAGTTTTGGCTGAGCACCAAGTTCCTTGTTCTCGCAGGCAGTGGGTGGGAATGAACAAGATCAGAGAATCCTGCCTTTTAGTTTATAAACTGGGAAACCAAATACATCTGAACTCAAACTTCAGTAAAATAGCAAACATGCTTCAACATTTTGCAATGAGTAAGAAGAATATATTTTCTGATTGTTCAATCCTCTAGGTTCTGTTATTTTGAGAGGGAAATTTTAATGAGTTTACAAGATTATTTGGTGCTTATTGATCTCTTTGTCACTAGTGCACAAAGATGTTAAACTCAGTGGCTTTCCTCACTGACCCAGTAGCTACAGATGTAACTATTTTGCATGATATGCATTTTAGGTCAATGATGGTGAAAGGCTAAGGATAAGCATTCATTTCTAGAGGGCTAGAACACAAGAGCAGGGATTTACTGCTGAGCTGTATAAGACTCTGGTCAGACCCCATTTGGAATGTTTTGGGCAGTTTTAAGCCCCATACCAAAGGAAGGATGTGCTGGCCTTGAAGGGGGTCCAGAGGAGAATTGCAAAAATGGTTCCAGGAATGGTTTATCATACGAGGAGTAGTTGAGGAGTCCGAGTCTATACTCGATGGAGTTTAGAAGGATGACGGGAGAATCTAATTGAAGCTTGTAGAAAACTGAGAGGCCTAGATAGAGTGGACATGGAGAGGATGTTTGCAGTAGTGGTATAGACTAGAACTTGAGGACGCCATGTCAGATTGAAGGGACGGTCCTTTAAAATTGGGATGACGAGGAGTTTCTTCAGCCAGAGGAAGGTGAATCTATGGAACTCATTGCCACGGAGGGCTGTGGAGGCCAGGTTATTGACTGTCTTAAAGACAGTCTCAGGCTCTTGATCAATTGGAGAATTAAGGGTTACGAGGAGAAAGCAGGAGAATAGGGATGAGAATCATATCAGCCATGATTAAATGGCAGAGCAGACTTGGTGGGCTGAATGGCCTAATCCTGCTCCTATATCTGATGGTTTTGCGGTCTAAGGAGGCAGAATTCATTATTTTCTTCCACATTAGTTTTGTGCTGATATGATGCCAATTAAGACCGATATTTGCAAGTGAGAATGGTGAATGGTTTGTGAGAATTGCTTCTGGGTGCTGGTGTTCCCATGTGTCAGCTGCCCTTGTCCTTCAAGGTGGTAGCAGTAATGGGTTTGGAAGGTACTATCAAAGGAGTTTTGGTGAGTTCCTGCAAATGCATTGTGGAGATGGTACACACTGTTGCCACTGAGTGTCGGTAGTGAAGGGATTGAATGTTTGTTGATGTGAAGCCAATCAAGTAGGTTGTTCTGGATGGTATCAAGCTTCTAGAGGGTTGTTGGAGCTGCACTCAGCCAGGCAAGTGGAAAGCATTTCATCACGTTCCTGATGTGTGCCTTGTAAATTGTAGACAGGATTTAGGAAGTCAAGAGGTGAGTTATTCATCACAGCCTTTCTAGCCTTTGACCTGCTCTTGTGTTCTCAATATTTAGGTGGCTAGCCTGGTTCAGTATCTGATCAGTGGTAACCCCTAGGATGATAATAGTGGGAGATTCAACAATGTTAATGCATTGACTATCAAGAGGTGATGGTTAGATTCTCTCTTGTTGGAAATGGTCATTGCATAGCCCTTATGTGGTGCAAATGTTACTTGTCACTTGTCAGCCACAGCTGGATATTGGCCAGGTCTCACCGCATTTGCTTAAGTATCTGTGGAATTATGAATGGCGCTGAATAACAATCATCAGTGAACATTATCACCTCATAACGGAAGGCAAGTCATTGATGAAGCAGCTGAAAATGGCTAGGCCTAGGACGTTATCCTGAGGAATTCCTGCAGTGATGTCTTAGAGCTGAGATAACTGACCTCTGACAACTTTTGTGCTAAGTATGACTCCAGCCAGCAGAGAGTATTCCCCCTGATTCCCATTGACTCCAGTTGATACTACACTTGGTCAAATTTGGCCTTGATGTCAAGGGTGGCCACTCTCACCTCATCTCTGGAGTTCAGTTCTTTCATATTTAGTCCATGTTTAGACCAATGCTATAATGAGATCAGGAGCCGAATGGCCCTCGTGGAATCCAAACTGAACATCAGTGAGCAGATTATTGCTAAGCAAGTGTCCCTTGATAGTACTGTTGATGACCCCTTCCATCACTTTACTGATGAAATACCGTGGAGTACTTTATTTATTGAGACAAACATCTGCAAAAAAGTGTTTGTTCCATTTCGGGAGAGAGATGACTTGTGTTATTTATGATGCTACATTGCATGAGTAACATAATGATATGTTCTAACTCAATGTCAGTCATTGCATCCTACCTTTGTCAGCAAACAAAAGCAAAAATTTTACAAAACGTTTCTCTCTACTGAAGGTGCCTTTCAAACACAGAAATATGCGTGAGAGAGTGTTTGTGTGGCAACATAAATCTTCAATGCTTTCTCAGGCCAGTTCAAATCACTTTGTGCGAGCACTTTTGAATGGATTGCTGAAAGTACCTGGATGAAAGAAAAGCACTGAGAGACACACGTTAGTTGTCGTGACAGAAGGTCATTTGTCCTGTTGGGATCAGCGTTGTCAATGCACATAATTAAGCTTGTTTCAATGGGTTTTGATCCTACAGCAGCTGAATCAGGCAATTGATGGAAGTGTCTGCATGTTGCATGCACTGCTATATCTCCAGTCACGAATAGGCAACAGTGTTAAAAATCAGAGACAGAGAGAGCAGTGCCCAGTTTGAAATCAAAAGGGGGAAGAAAAGTTCCTTCCTAATTGTTCAGTCTCTGCAGACAAGTAGAAATTGCTTTCATCCCATCACGGGAAGTCAATTAGGTGGGACTGGTTCCCTTTAAACAGTTGACAAGATGAGAGAAAACACGACAGCAGGTTATAGTTCAACAGGTTTATTTGAAATCACAAACTTTCAGAGTGCTGATGAAGGAGCAGTGCTCCGAACGCTCGTGATTTCAAATAAACCTGTTGGACCCTAACCTGGTGTCGTGTGACCTCTCATCTTGTCCACCCGAGTCCAACACCGGCATTTCCACATCATTAAATAGTTGAAGTTATGGGTGGCCTGTTAATTTCTCCCCCTCTACAATAAATGGAATCATTCTGAGATGTAACTTCCACTTTTCTGTTCCTTTCCTTGTCAGCATCAGATCTTCTCTAACTTCTGCATCAGATCAAGGTTGATTGTCATTTCATCGGATCTTTAGAGGGCAAGAAGGAGGCCATTCAGCCCATCGAGCCTGTACCACAACAGTCCCACACAAGCCCTTTCCTCGGAACCCCACGTATTTATCCTGTTAATTCCCCTGAAACTAAGGGGCAATGTGACATGGCCAATCAACCTAACCCTCACATCTTTGGAATGTGGGAGGAAACCGGAGCACTCGGAGGAAACCCACGCAATCCTGATTGAACGTCAGATGAGGTGTATTTTATACAGCATTATACAGCTTTGGTGTATTTTTTTGCTCACATTAAATAGCCTTCTGAAGCACACTGAGTAAGCTTCACATGAGGAAAAGCCATTTGAAGAAGGTTCCAGTGAATGTTTTATTCTGTGGCCCATACCCTTCAACAAAAAAAGAAGGTAGTTATATATATAAAAAAGAAAGCATTTCCTGCACTGGATACCGCAGGATTTTCAACTGATTGATAATATTTTTATTTGAGATTCTAAACTCAGCATCAGGACCTGATCGTGCTGATTTATCTGCCAGAAGCTGTTACTGGCTATTGGATAGCCAGTCTATACTCTGCAAGGGTGCATTCAGCAGCCAAACAGCATGGCTGCACAGTGGTTAGCACTGCTGCCTTACAGCTCCAAGGACCCTGGGTTTGATTCCTGATTTGGATCACTGTCTGTGTGAAGTTTGCACATTCTCCCTGTGTCTGTGTGGGTTTCCTCCGGATGCTCCAGTTTCCTCCCACAGTCCAAAGATGTCGGGGTTAGGTTGATTGGCCATGCTAAATAAACCCTTAGTGTCCTGGGATGTGATAGATTAGAAGGATTAGCAGGTAACTAAACGGGAATAGGGCCTGGGTGGCTTTGTTGGTGCAGACTCAGTGGGCCAAATGGCCTCTTTCTGCACTGTAGGGTTCCTATGATTCTAAACAGATTATTAACTTGTAAGCCCTTCCAATAAATGTCAATGGCAGGTAGTAAGACTGGGAGAGATTCCTGGTCTCATTTAATGGAAAGAAAATTAGAGCCGCCAACATCACTGTCTGTAGCTCTAGGTTACAACATGCATGTAAAAGTGTATGTTGCCACTTGCATTACTTGGGAGGCTGATTGGCTCAATTAACTACTGGTCTGGAACAGGTTTGCCCCCAATTCCACCTGTGGGTTCAGGACCTGCCTCCTTTTCCATCCGTAGTGGAGATCACGATGCATGGGTCACACCAACCTTCAAACAGAGAAGTCAGGTACAGACATATTGGGCCAAGTAGCCTCCTTCTCTGCTGTTTCGACATTTCCATGTTGCTTTTCAGTGCAAAGAGAACTCAGGATCCGGCATGATGCAGAAAGACATTTTCATTTCCAGGAAAGATAAAGCATGAACAGGCAATTTTCACTGAACTATTCTCTCAAAATTCAACTATACTGAATGTTTGATAGTATCCAAGTAAGAACTCCTTTTATTAGGTATATCAGGCTTATTAATTCCAACACAAAGCAAGAGTCAGATACAGAAAAGTTATGTTCATTTAATTATGTAATATAAATTGTTGAACTGTCTTTTTTTGTACTTCATAATGGAGCTTGTTGGCATTGCAATGGTCTAATCTTATTTCTATCATCAGCTTGTACCTTTCTATATTCTAATTTTCCAAATGCTTGAGCAATTCCCTTTTAAGTGATATTAAAGTAGCTGCCTCGATAGCCATTTGCGCTAAAACATTCTGGGGTAGAAATTTCGAAGCTCTCAATTTTGAGCGTCCAGGATACCTCAGCCTTTGAAGGATGAAGCCTGAGATGTTTCGGATATCGGACCTCGTTCCATTTATCTAATGTGACATAAACAGTTGGGCTGAGGAAGAGAAACCCAAGATTGATAATGTCACAGCAGGTCTCTTGAGCACTGCACTTTCACTGACTTTAAAAACTTACCTTTTCATTAGCTGGAAGCCCAGGGGTCTGGTTGTATTGTATGCAGTTAATGTTGAGACCGCCTGCCTCCGGGTAAACCAACTTTACAGTGGGGGTTTCACCTGTACAAAAAGCCCAATTCACTTGTAGATCCTGGTTGCATAACTTTATTCCATTGCCAATATTGTGTGCTGCATTAGCTGGAAGCCTTTATAACGAGGGGGATAGAATATAAAAGTAGGGAGGTCTTGCTGCAACTGTACAGGGCACTGGTGAGGCCACAGCTGGAGTACTGTGTGCAGCCTTGGTCGCCGCACTTGCGCAAGGATATTTTGGCCTTGGAGGGAGTGCAGAGGAGGTTCACTAGGCTGATACCAGAGATGAGGGAGTTGGCCTATGAAGAGAGACTAAATAGACTGGGTCTGTACTCATTGGAGTTTAGAAGGATGAGGGGGGATCTTATAGAGATGTATAAGATAAGGAAGGGGATGGATAGGGTAGAGGTAGAGAGATTCTTCCCTCTTGGAAAGGATAGCAGGACTAGAGATCACAGCCTCAAGGTAAGGTGGAGGGGGGTGGGGGGACAGTTTAGATCAGAGTTGAGGAGGAACTTCTTCACTCAAAGGGTGGTGAGTCTCTGGAATTCTCTGCCCGTTGAAGTGGTGGAGGCTACCTCGCTGAATATACTTAAGTCACGGCTGGATAGGTTTCTGATAGACAGGAGAATTAAGGGTTATGGGGAAAAAGCGGGAAAGTGGAACTGATCCACTTCAGATCAGCCATGATCTTATTAAAAGGCGGGGCAGGCTCGAAGGACTAGATGGCCTACTCCTGCTCCTATTTCTTATGTTCTTATGTTTCTTATGAAGTGCATGCACACTTTTCATATCTGTCATATTGAGGGATTTGTAGACCAAATGTATAAATATCTACTTTTTTAATGACACTTTAAGTGAAAAAATGTCCTCAAGCAATAATCCAAAATCTATAACCTCCTGTTATGGATTTGCCACCCATTGAGCAATGGGCTAGCTTCTTCCTCTTGTTCTCTAGCTGTCACTTAGCTGGGCACACCAATGGACCATTTGGTAACACTAGCAGGAAACCAGGTCCATTTTAGAGGCTAGTCAATGTTAACATAATACTGGCAAACTGTAAGTGGAAAATGAACACTGAGCTACCAGAAAATCGGAGAGATTGGTCAGGTGCCTGGGCATTGAGGAGGTGAGATGGGGGTACAGGTAGTGCCACTACGCGGGGGGTTGGTTTTGTGAAGCCTGAGAGAGCATTCCTTCTCTTGACCCCACAAAAATAAATGAGAACTTGTCTTCAGTCTCCTTTTCATCCCCATTGTAGCTGAGACTGTGGTGAATCTTCATTGTGGTGTGATGTGATGCTAAGAATAAATGACAGTTCAGCACAGGGACAGGCCCTTCGGCCCTCTAAGCCTGCGCTGATCACATTGTCCTATCTGGACCAATCACTTATATCCCTCTTCCCGTCTGTTCATGCGTCTATCCAGATACATCTTAAATGTCGCTAATGTATCTGCCTCAACCACCTCACTTGGCAGTACATTCCAGGCCACCACCATCCTCTGTGTAAAAAAAAAACTCCCTCCATACATCTCCACTGAATCTTTCTTTCCTTACCTTGAACTTATGCCCCTTTGTAATTGTCATATCTGCCCTTGGAAAAAGCTTCCCACTGTTCACCCTTCGTAATTTTATAAACTTCTATCAGGTGGCCCCTCAGCCTCCATCTTTCCAGGGAGAAAAATTCCAGTTTATTCAAATTCTCCTCATAGCTAATACCAGGCAACATACTGGTAAATCTTTTCTGTACTCTCTCCAAAACCTCCACTGGTAGTGTGGTGGCCAGAATTGGACACACTATTCCAAATGCCTAACCAATGTTTTATATAACTGTAACACAATTTGTCAACTTTTATGCTCAATGCCCTGTCCGATGAAGACAAGCATGCCGTATGCTTTCTTCACCACCTTTTCCACCTGCGCTGCCACTTCTAATGATTTGTGGACCTGTATTCCCAGATTGCTCTGCGTATCCATGCTCTTGATGGTTCTGCCATTTATTTTATAGCTTCCAACTGGATTGGATCACCAAAACCTCACATTTGTCTGGATTATATTCCATCTGCTGTTTCTCTGCCCAATTTTCCAGCCTATCTATACCCTGCTGTATTCTCTGATGATCTTCATCGCTATCCGCAACTCTATCAATCTTAGCATATTTTGCAAACTTGCTAATCAGACCAGCAAAGTTTTCTTCCAAGTCAGTTGTACATATTACAAACAGCAGAGGTCCCAGCACTGATCCCTGCGGACCTCCATTAATTACAGATCTCCATTCAGAAAAACACCCTTCCACTGTTACCCTCTGTCTTCTATGGGATGAATCTAGCTAGTTCACCCCTGATCCCATGTGATTTAATCTTTTGCACTAGTCTGCCATGAGGGACCTTGTCAAATGCTTTACTGAAGTCTGTGTAGACAACATTCGCAGCCCTTCTCTCATCAATCATTTTTGTCACCTCCTCATAAAACTCAATTAAATTAGTGAGACATGACCACCCTCATACAAAAACAAACAATGTTGTCTGTCACTAACAAGACCATTCAGTTCCAAATGTGTATAGACCCTGTCTCTAAGAATCTTCTCCAACAGTTTCACTATCACTGACATCAAGCTCTCCAACCTATAATTACCTGAGTTATCCTTGCTTCCCTTCTTAAATAACAGGACAACACTGGCTATCCTCCAGTCCTCTGGGACCTGACCAGTGGCCAGCGAGGAAACAAAGATTTCTGTTAGAGAATCAGTAACTTCATCTCGTCTCCCTCAGTAATCTGGGATGGATGCCACCTGGACCTGGGGATTTGTCTATCTTAATGCTTTTTAATTCACCTAACATTTCCTCTCTCATAATGATGGCTTGTTCTAAAGGGTTCACACACCTCTCCAATTCACCATCAATCGCGTGACCCTCTCCTTTGTGAATATTGATATAAAGTACTCAATGAGGATCTCACTCTCTTCCTTTAGTTCTACTCATAATTTTCCTCCTTTGTCTTTGAGTGAAATAATTCTTTCTCTAGCTATCTTCTTGTTCCTAAAATATGTATAAAATGCCTTGGGATTCTCCTTAATTCTGTCTGCCAAGGACATTTCTTGTTCCTTTTTTGCCCTCCCAACTCCCTGTTTGAGCTCTGCTTTGCCTGTATTCTTCAAATGCTTCATCTGATCTTAATTGCCTAGAAAAGATATGCATCTTTTCACTTTTTGACTAGACTCAAATGTTCCCTGGTCATCCACAGTTCCTGAATCCTGCCTTTCTGGTCCTTCCTTTTCATAAGCACATGCGTGTCCTGCACGCCGATCAACTGCTCCTTAAAAGACTCCGACATGCCAATTGTGGATTTACCCTCAAACAGCCTCCAAATCCTGCCTAATCTGGTTCATCATTAGCCTTCCCCTAATTTAGCACTTTAACCCTAGGACAACACTTGTCCTTTTTCAAGAGTATTCCCCCGACTCCCAGCTGACTCCTCCCTCTCCCCATCCGCCCCGCCACAGCGTGCCCCAATCATCGGCCTCCCTGCTTTCCCCACCTATCCATATGCAGAGCAGCAGCGGGATCCCACCCCACCCCCAGAACTTCAGTCCTGGGTTCGCGAATCATATTTAAAAGATATTTAAATCAGTATTTAACTTACTTCCAGGCCTCCCTGCTGATTTCCGGCAAAATTTCCTCTGGAAATTTGGCACTGGGAGATGTTATCGTGGTGGGGGTGCATGCGTGAATCCAGCACATCACCTGCGACAGGATTCTCCTGGTCCACTGCACTGAGAAGTTAGCAGAGCAGGATAAGGGAGTCGCCCCCTTATGCTTATCCATGCCAATTCAAATTCATGCGAAATTTATGGTCCAGGTTGACTTTATAAAAGACCTTTGAGTTTCTCATCTTGGTTCATAACCGTGACTCATTTTAGTCAGCCTCTTTGAGTACAGAATATCTTGAAATTTTGTATGTTTGTTAACTGCTAAAAATGATTAAACAAATACTTAGAAATTCTTGCATTCACCTAGATTTAAAATGAATTGCTGATAAGGGAAAACATGTATCTAACTCACTGTAGCCTCTGACCCCTCACTCTGTTGTGAACCATAGTTGGTGTAACAAAACTGGAATTTTTGTGTGTTCTGTCAGAGTAAATGATTACTTCTTCAAATCAAATAGATACCTATATTGATTCAGTGACCCTAATATTTAATGAACTGGGTCTTCCAAATAGGAGTTGTGGTTAGGAAAGCTTGGGTGGAACAGTGGTTAGCACTGCTGCCTCACAGCACCAGGGTTCGATTCCAGCTTTGGGTGGCTGTGTGGAGTTTGCACCTTCTCCCTAAATCCGCATGGGTTTCCTCTGGGTGCTCCGGTTTCCACCCACAGTCCAAAGATGTGAAGGTTAAGTTGACTGGCCATGCCAAATTGTGTCTTAGTGTCCCAACTCCAGATTTTCTTGAATGCTGTGGAAGTTTAACCCTTTGGGATGCGAGTTTGTGTTTTTTAAACAAGATCCCCATTTGGAAGTCAGCCTGACTGACAGTCTAACTCCCAGCCAAGCAGGCAATGCTACAGCAGAGATCCTAGCCCAGGACCAACTGGCTTTCCCATTGCTTGGGGTAAAGATTGAGAGGTGGGGTGGTGAAAGAGTGGGGATTGTGGAAATAGTATAATTTGGAGGATCAGAGAGTCTTCACTGCTGGTGCAAGAGATACGAGGGGCATAAATTGTTGGGGATAGGGAAAGAATATCGAGGATCGATGATGAGAAGCCAAGGAAGGAGAGATCAGGAATGGGGGGAGGATTGGAGACAGGGAGAGATGTGGAGGGTCTGGGAGATTCTTTGTGGTGGCAGAGGGGATGGGGTTGCTTGTTGGTGATCATGGAATAATCAATGGTCATGGGGGAATGTCAGTGATCATAGCTGGGGTGGGAGTCGAATTGTTAGGGAGATTAACAGGTTTGCTTGCTGGGCACCCTTACTCTGTAAAAAGTCTGACAACACCAGGTTTTAGTCCAACTGATTTAAAACCTGGTGTTGTCAGACTTTTTACTGTGTTTACCCCAGTCCAACGCTGGCATATCCACATCATGACCCTTACTCTCCCAAGCCCACAAGGAGTGCTGGTAAGCACTTGTCTCTTCCATGCAGTTGCCCTCTATTCAGCAGCTGGCTTGCCCGAAGTCCTGGAAATCCAATCATGCAATGTTAAAGCTGGAACAGGGAAATCAAATCTGATGCATGCAGCCTTATTAAATGATTGAAATGAATGACCTGCTTCCTTGAAATAGATTGGCCATCTGCCCCCCAGCCCACATGCTGCTTCTGTGATAACTGGAATTGGATGAGTTAGAGCTGTGTTTGGTCTTGCACTGGAGATGTTTTCATATTTTTACTTCCCATTTGACACAAAATGCTCTATTTTGGAGGGGGGGTGTTCAGATTTTTCCCATTCTATCAGAGTTGAAAGGCAGAATTTTAATTTTCTTGTTCCCACTAATAGCAGGGTCGTACAGCAGATCATGGGAAATCCATAATTTGTTTTCTTTCCCTGCACTGTGGTATAGTTCATCCATGTGACATTATTGGTAGATTCCCCACCCAGAATCCATACTGATTGACAGGCTGGACTTCCAGTCAGGCAGGCGGCCATCCAAAGCTGACCACAGGTTAGGAGGGTCTGAGTCCCAGCCCCTTCGGGACATGGGTAAATGGAGGATGGTTCCAGGAGCTGCCAGGCAACCCGTTAGGGTGGTACTGGTGGGGGTATTGGAAACTGGAGGCCTGGGGAGGAGGGAGGTTGGAGGCTTGGGGTAGAGATTGGAGAGTAGTGGTGGGAATGGTGATTGGAGGCCTAAGAGGATATGGAGTGGCCAGAGTTGCTCAGGAGCCCAGATCGAAGGAGATCTGTAGTAGAGATTAGAAGAGTTATAGTGAGTGCTCAATTGTTAAAGGGTTGGCAAGGTTGACACAATGGAGCAATTAGGTAAGTGGGATGGCACAGACCTTCCTATCCTGCAGTCCCTCACCTTGATTTGACTCGCAGCATTTCCAAGACCAGGAAAACCTAGCCAGCCAAGATTACATTTCAAATGGTCAACCACAAAAAATGTGGCACGCAGCTTCAGTTTAATAGTTAAGTTGCCACCTGGCCTAGCTCCCTGCCCTTATCCTGCCTAAATTAAAATCTAAAGTAGGTGGATTGGAGGCTGGTTGGGGATGTGATTCAGACTTTTAATTTTAATGTCCCTGTCCAACCCAAACTTTGTTGTTCCTTGAGATTAAAGATGCCCCACTTTCCCTGATGAGACAAATCCCTTGTTTAATTACTTGACTTTTTCTCAAAATTGGGGCAAGGTTTAGATTCAAGATTCCCCTCTGCCTGTGTTCAGTCATCAGGTTGAGCATCTTCTTATCTGAGGAAGGATGATCTTGCTCTAGAGGGAGTGCAGAGGAGGTTTACCAGACTGATTCCTGGGATGGCAGGACTAACATAAAAGGAGAGATTGAGTCAGATAGGATTGTACTTGTTGGAGTTCAGAAGAATGAGGGGGGTGGGGATTATCATAGAAACCTATAAAAATCTAACAGGACTAGACAGGGTCAATGTAAGGAGAATGTTCTGGATGGTTGGAGTGTCCAGAACCAGTCTGAGGATAGAGGGTAAACAGTTTGGGACAGAGATGAGGAGAAATTTCTTCATCCAATGAGTGGAACTGGCTACCGTGGGATGCAATTGAGGCCAAAGCATTGAATGTTTTCAAGAGGCAGTTTGATATAGCACTTGAGGTGAACAAGATCAAAAGATATGAGAGAAAATGAGATCAAACTATTGAGTTGGATGATCAGCCATGATCATAGTGAATGATGGAGCAGGCTCGAAGGGCAGAATGGCCTCCTCCTGCTCCTATTTTTTGTTCTGTGAAACCTATAGGAGTTTTATTACTGATTAATGTCTATTGCTAGTTGTTCATGATTACTTAAAATGAAGTGTTATGTTCAAATGCTTTGGAATTTTCAGAGAACATTTTCTCAACTCATTGAAAATAGTACACAATTAAAATGCTGTAAAATTTATTGCATCATTATTTGCTTTTGTCAAGTTATATTTTAATGCATCTTGTTACCTGAGAGACTTCATTTTTAGCAATATGTACAAGAACATCTGCAACCTACTTAAATGTTGTTTGAATATCTGATTTATGTAACAGATTATAGAATGGGTAAGAAGTGGTTGGAATCTTTGCCATTCAGTCTGTTTCTTGAACAGCAATGGAATCATCTGACCCAAAGGTCTAGCCGAATGTTTCAATGTCTCTGCTGGAAAAATGTAGCCTTGTTCAATGAGTGGAGAGCTCAGAAAATAGTAAGTGGGACTCAGTCTTAGAAAACTAGTGTGAGACTAAATTTATAGAATCATAGAACCCTACTGTGCAAAAGGAGGCCATTCAACCCATCGAGTCTGCACCGACCACAATCCCACCCAGGCCCTATCCCCATAATCCCACGCATTTACTGTAGCTAGTCCCCCTGAAGCTAAGGACCAATTTAGCATGGCCAATCCACCTAACCTGCACATCTTTGGAAACCGGAGCACCCATGAGAACGTGCAAAGCCCACACAGACAGTGACCCAAGCCAGGAATTGAACCAGGTCCCTGATGCTGTGAGGCAGCAGTCCTAACCACTGTGCCATCATGCTTCAGAAGACCAGTGGACTTCAATAGATTTACTTTTAAGTATTTTGGCAGAAGGGATTCTGCTGTCTTGATGTTCAAAAACATGCAAGAACATGGGGCAGGAGTAGGCCCATCGAGCCCACCCTATCATTCAATAAGATCATGGCTGGTCTAATCAAGGCCTCAACTCCATCTTCTTATCTCACCGCGCCCCCCCCCCCCGCCCCCCCATTCCCACATAACCCTTGATTCCACTGCTGAGCAAATATCTGTCTACCTCAGCCTTCAATATACGCAACGATGATACTCTTCCTTTACTATCTGGGGAAGAGAATTCCACAGACTTGCAGACTCACCAAAAGAAAACAAAAATCCTCCCATTTTATTCTTGAAATGGGAGACCCGCAATTCTTAAACTGTGCACCCCCCCCACCCCCTGTTCTCAACTCACCCATAAGGGGAAACATCCCCTCAGCATCCAGCCTGTCAAGTTCCCTTCAAATGGCTATGTCGAAAATATTCAAAATTCACTAGTTATTCACCAGAGCTCTGCATATTTATTCTAGTGTGCGGGTGCAAAATTCCCTCCTTGTTCAAAGAGTGCATGTGCCATAATTCCTGACCACAAATTGGTTTCTGCAGCTTACCAATCTCAGACTGACTGTTCCACATGACCATACCATTAGTTCCAGAATGATTGTAATTATGTGAAAGATCATCATAATTCACACTTCACACCACTTATAAGATGCAGATGTATCAAAGCAGTGTCACAGCTCGCCAAATCATGGATGAGAAGCCCCATCTTATACCTATTAACAAAGCACTTAAACTTTATACTCTAAGCCGCGGTGCTTTACTGCAAATTATCAACATCACAGTCTGCTGAGGATGACAAGTCATATTTCGAAAGATGGTAAAATGAAGAAAAAACTAATACGTAGGGGATTTGTTTAACATATATCAAACTGGATGACAGCTAATTTGTTTTGCTGTACCTGCACTGAAATTTTGAGTGATGTACTGTTAGAGGAAGCCCTTTTAATGATTGTGAAAACACTGCAAAACATTGGGATAGACAGATGTGTAAGAGTTGAAGGAAGGGCTCCACATATATTAATGCTCAACATGATTAAAATGTCCAATTGTTCATTTCTCTTCCACTTTTTTTGAGAAAGCCAGCTCTCATGTATTTTCTGAAGACTATTTTTGGTGTTATTGCTGTAGGCAATGTAAATGCCTCCTTTTCACACTTGTACAATTGGGATGTATTAATCAGAGGCTAATGTTGGCCAAGCTGATTTTTAATGCTAGGCGTATTATAATCACAGAATTTTATCCAGAATTGATGCTTATGGAAATTCACATAGAACAAGTTTCATTTTTATTTTTCTGGAATGGATTTGTAATTTTTATGAATGCTAAGTGAGCATGAGATTCATGTAATTCTTATTAGAGTCACAGTAAAACCCATTGACTGGAATTTATAAAGCACCTTAAACCTAGGAAAAGACATCCCAGGCCATTTTACAACTTTATAGGGAAAGAAATGGAAGCTGACCCAAAGGAAGTGGTGACCAAAGAGTTTATCAACGAGGATAGTCCAAATGAGGAGATGGAAGTCAAGAGGTTGGGCGGGGCGGGGGGGGGGGGGGGGGTGGGGTGCGGGGTGAGAGGTTTAAGGAATGAATTCCAATGTGTGAGGCCGATGTAAAAGCACCATTGCAAACGCTGGAAAAAAGAGAGAAGAGATGGGTAAGAAGTCAGTGTCAGAAATGGAGAACTTGGTGGCTGTTGGGAAGTTGTAGTATTGGAGAATGTAACAAACAGGAAATTGCAGGAGAAATGGGCACAACTCAGAGTAAACCAACATACACAAGGAATTGGAGACAAAAGTAGAATTTGATACATCCTAGCTTGTAAAGGCAGAGTTGTTACGGATAGGTATTGGAAATGGATAATGGATACGAATAGATAATGGATACAGATTGAAGAACTAGGTGATGACAGGGCATGGTTTGGAGCCTGAAAAGAGGAATTCAGTCACAATATCAGCAAGCGTGGAGCTTAGGATACATTCTTGGATAGTCAACAGTATTAATGCCAATAATTATATATGGTGGAAGTGTGCATCTTTTACCTCAAACAGCTTTACTCAGGGCGCACATGTGCACACACACACACTTGCACCTCTGTTTGGAGCACACTGGTGTACCAATTAAACTAAATCCAATAAATTGAGGGACAATGACATTTTTTGACTTGTATTCCTTTGGAGTTAAAACAACTAAACAAACTGTGGGGGAAATGACATGTGGCCACTTATAAGTGAACCCATGCTTCTCACCTGTCTTTAACAAGACTTAACAGTGGCTTAACAGTGTAATTGCGATATAATGTACTTGCTGATACATTGACAATCAGTGTATTGGAAATTAGATCATGGGAGTACATGGCTGGCCAAATGGATGAGATTATGCCTGTAAAACAGATGCCACAAGAGTATATTTTTCTCTCAATGTATTCTAACACAAGAGCTCCCTTCTAGTATTGAGACTTATAGCCTCAAACAAGCTTAGCTCCTCTGTTGAACCCACAAAAAAGCATAGAGTTCTTTTTCTGGCTAAAAGAACTGAGAATCTGACTGCTTACTCCGTTAAATTCATATAAAGTTATACTGGAACAAAAGACAATGGGTAATAACAATGGACATTTGTTAATGGAAACATAGAAAATAGGGGCAGGTAGGAGCACCAAATCTTTGAGCTTTGTGTGCTATATCTAACTTCTTCTTGAAAACGTTCAATATTTTGGCGTCGACTACTTTCTCTGGAAGCTAATTCCATAGGCTGATCGCACACTAGATAAAGAAATTTCCTCCTCATCTCTGTATCCTTGCACTGTGTAGACCCACAATTATCATATTCTAGGCTAAACTGATCTCTCCTCCACTCAGTATTTTGAGAAATACTTGTGAATAATTGATAACCTCCTCAATCACCCTTATTTTAGTGTGAACTTTAGGAGTGAAACCTTTTACATATATTGTAATGACTTACGTGTTTTTATCAATGCCTTATACTGAGGCCATATCCTTGTACTGTAATAATTGCATTAGATCAACAGTCATTCACAGGTTATCGAACCCTTGTGATGTTTTTCCACTAAAATACAATTATTACCAGCAGTAATCAGCACAGACACCATGTTATGCTTTCTGCACCAATCTTCGCTGTATGAAGCCCATTATACTCAGTCTGCCTGGAGTTCAAAATCTTCTCTTTCAGGATAACCCTGTGTAAAATGGACTTGTTAACTTTTCATGATTTGCTTTTAACAATAAAGAAGGCAAATTAAAAATTTAATGGACAAGAATCCACTTTTTGCTACACAAGGAATGAAAATAATAAACATGTTAAGATAGAAATTGAAATAAGCTTACTGTTTAATTGATATTGGGCTCTTAAAATGCATGACGTGAACAAAGGCTTTATTTTACTGAGTATGTATGTGTTTTTTCTTATGGGGGAACCATTGTTTTCAGATTATCACCCTTGTGTACATTGTGCATTCAGTAGACTAAAATGTGGAATCAGTGTGTTATAACATTGATTGCATTCTGGGTCACGATTATTGAAGGCAGTGATAAAAACGTGCAAGTCATTACAATATATAAAAGGTTTCACTCCTAAAGTCCATGCTATAATAAGGGTGATTGAGGAAGCTATTACTTATTCACAAATATTTCTCTATAGATGAGATCAGTTTAGCCTAGAATATGATAATTATGGGTCTACATTTGAATATAAGGCCATTCTTGGTGTGATAGCAATCTATAGTTTAAAAAAAAGCCTTCTGTTTTTCTATGAGTATTGCATTCAAAATTCTCTGGTGAGGAGATGCAAGTTAAAGAAAGGCAGCAGAGTATGGAGGAAAACGCAACGAATTCATTATGCTCATGTATCTAGCCAGGTGAAAGTAGAACCATCTTCCGCACTTAAATGGACTGCTATGAAGGAATTGGAATTGAAATGTTAAATGACCCTCAAGCAAAACAGAAATAATAAGCTATTTTCTCTATTTAACATTAGCTCCATGGTAACAGTTGCCTGGAAAATTAAATCATAAGTTTACTTCAGGTTTCTATAATGAGTTGAGGTGAGGTGATGTGGCAAATGATTAACTAAAGGATTTATTGATAAGGAGAACTAGATACAATGAAGAGTTTTAACTGCATAGCTCTGCCCCAATTTACTCTTAACAATGCCCTGATTCCAACCCAAACCCTCCAGCCGTGGGAATGCGTAACCTCACTACAGAATGGCCCTAGCACTAGCACTCCCTTGTGCTTTCATCTCATATGAGGGGATGCAACCCTTTTGCATCCACTTTGAAATTGAGGTGCGCAACCTCTTCATCTGGGAAAAATTATTTTTCTTCCCTTTCAACTGTATGCCAGTTTCCTTAAACCTCTTAAGGACCTTTGCCAGGTTTGCACCACATTCTTCAGGAGACACACTGGTAATTAGGACATCATCCAAGTATACCACCACTTTGGAGATTCCCTGCAACAGGCTTTCCATGGCCCACTGAAAATGGCGCAGGCTGACAAGACAATAAATGGCAGTCCGTTGTATGATATAAGCCCTTGTCGGGTTTTTTTTGTAACTAACTTTCTGGAGTCCTCTTCCAGTTTCAGTTGTTGATAAGCATGGTTTAGGTCTGGCTTTGTGCATTTGAGGTCTCCTGCTAACTGAGCATAGAGATCCTCTACCTTGGGATTGGAGTAATGATCCAGCTGGATTCCCCTGTTTACTGTCAGTTTATAGTCCTTCCAAATGTTTGCACTGTTGTCCAATTTCAGGAAAGGGACGATGGGCATGACCCATTCTGAAAACTGTACAGACTTGATGATGGCCAGGTCTTCCAGCCTTTTTGGTTCAACCCCTACTTTCTGATGTAACACATATGGGGTGAGGCGAGCTCAGAAAAATCCAAGTGTAGCCTTAGGGTTCAAGTAAATTTTAGCTTTAACTGATCAAGTTCCCCCTGGAACATTTTCTGATATTTACAGAGGAGTTCCTGGAATCCTCCATCTTGGACCTTAAATTTTTTTAGCCAGTCTAGTTTTCTTTTGTTTTAACCTGTTTCATCTCATGAAACTGAGCCCCTGTCCTTCAATCACCATGATGAGCAGACTGGATCCTATATGATACCAGCAAAGAGGTTGTCCTCGCTATTCTTAATGTTTCCCCAGTACGCATCAACAAGGTAGCCTCAGAATGGCTAAGGCCTAAGGGCTGTAATCCCTTCTGGAGATGTTTGAAAGCATTCTCCCTGATGCCAATGTCTGAAAGTCAGTGTTGACCCTCATCTTCAGGGGGTGACCATTAATAGTTAGGATAACCTCTGTAAGTGGTACCTTGCTGAGTTGAACTTGATTGAATGTGTATGCCTTGGATTCCTTCTTCGGTTCCTCCTCCGATAGCTTATTTACAGGGGCCACACTGTTTTCATGAGAATTTATTTCTGTTATTTTGTTACGGTCTGGGTTAAGATTTTGAATTACAATCAAGAAGGATTTGGTACTAATGTAGACTCCGAACTGCGATTAGATGCCAGAATAAGCAACTGGAATGAAGCTGAGAGGGCAGGGCTAAATGGTTACTTACTGTAGATTGTGATGCTAAGTTTGTTTATTAGTGTCACAACTAGACTTACGCTAATTAAATTACAGTGAAAATCCTCTAATCGCCACACTCCAGCACCTACTCCGATACACTAAGGGAGAATTTTAGTATGGTCAATCCATCTAACCAGCATGTCTTTTGGACTGTGGGGTGAAACTGGAGCACCCACAGGAAACCCACACAGGCACAGGGAGAACATGCAGACTCTGCACAGACAGTGACCCAGGCCGGGAATGGAACCCTGGCACTGTGAGGCAGTAGCACTAACCACTGTGCCACCATGCCACTACTGGAGGAGAAAACTGTTTCACTGGGCAACAGCAGGCCCTTCCATAAGAACTGAGGTAGAGGTGGTAGATCTAGAAGGAATGATGGCCAGACTACCCAAGTTGCTTAGTGTCTATCTCTTTTTGGGCAGTATCTTAACATAAAAAGACACAGGTGCAGTGAGGTGGTGTTGGCTAGTCATGGGTCAGGAACCATTTCATATTTGAAGTGAGCTTTGCCACAGCTCTTTGACTCAGTCTTGTTTTCTTTTCTCTACTGTATAAAGTGAAACTCTGAAAATCACTGAATTTTCTGAGAATCTTTGCTTTAATATTTGATGTGTTGTATTGTTTTTATAGGACTACATTTATTTCACAGTTTCACCTTCCATTATTCCTGGGGCAATTATAGAACGTCCACTATAAAACCAATAAGTGCAAAACTTCAAAACACTTAGCACTAAAAATTACATCAATTTAGCACCATCATTGTTCTCTTAAATCCTAAAGGGACAATTGCTTTGTACAAACTGTATGCATTTTACAATTTCCATTTTGTAAAATAAGATCCATCTTTGAAATGCTGTAGTTACTTCCTGCATCGAGCCATGGAATGATTACAGTGCAGAAGGAGGCCATTTGGCCCATCATGTCTGCACTGACACTCCGAAAGAACATCTTACTTCGGCCCACTCACCCCACCCTATCCCGATAACCCTACACATTTAACATGGCAAATGTTAAACAGCAAGGTGTAAAAGTAACAGGGTTGTTGTGGTGGGAGATTTTAACTTCCCCTATATTGACTGGGACTCACTCAGTGCCAGGGGTATGGATGGGACAGAGTTTATAAGAAGCATCCAAGAGGACTTATTGAAACAATATGTAGATAGTCCAACTAGGGAAGGGGCCATATTAGACCAGGTATTGGGGAATGAGCCCAGCCAAGTTGTTGATGTTAAAGTAGGGAGCAGTTCGGGAACAGTGACCACAAGTCAGTAAGCTTTAAGGTACTAATGGATAAAGAAAAGTGTAATCTTCAAGTTAAGGTTCTAATCTGGGGGACAGCTAATTACAACAATATTAGGCAGGAACTAAAGAATGTAGATTGGGGGCAGATGTTTGACAAATCAACATCTGGCATGTGGGAGGCTTTCGAGTGTAAGTTAATAGAGATTCAGGACCAGCAAATTCCTGTAAGCATGAAAGATAAGTGTGGCAAGTTTTGAGAACCTTGGATAACGAGATATTGTGAGCCTAGGCAAAGAGAAAAAGAAAGCATTTGTTAAGGCTCGGAGGCTGGGAACTCAAGAAGCAAGTGTGGAATACAAGGAAACTAAAAAGAAAGTTAAGCAAGGAGTAAGGAGGGCTAAGAGGGGTCACGAAAAATCAATGGATAGCAGGAGTAAGGAAAATCCCAAGACTTTTTATACATGTATGAAGAACAAGGGGATAGTTAGGGAGAGGGTTGGCCCACTCAAGAATAAGGGAGGGAATCTATGCATGGAGCTAGAGGAAATAGGCGAGGTATTAAATGAGAAATTTGCATCAGTATTCACCAAAGAGAAGGACTTGGTGGATGATGAATCTAGGAAAGGGTGCAGGAATAGTTTGAGTCATGGTGAGTTCAAACAGGAGGAGGTATTGGGGTTCTTGGGAAACATTAAGATAGACAAGTCCCCAGGGCCAGTTGGGATATAACTCAAAATACTGAGAGAGGCAAGGGAAGAAAGAGAAATCTTTATATCCTCACTGGCTACAGGAGAGGTCTCAGAGGGTTGGAGAATAGCCAATGTTGTTCCTTTGTTTAAGAAGGGTCGCAAGAATAATCCAGGAAATTACAGGCTGGTGAGCCTTATGTCAGTGGCAGGGAAATTATTGGACAGGATTCTTCGAGACAGGATTTACTCCCACTTGGAAATAACTGGACATATTAGCGAGAGGAAAATATGGTTTTGTGAAGGGGAGGTCATGTCTCGCTAATTTGATCAGTTTTTCAAGGAAGTGACAAAGATGAATGATGAGGGGTAGGGCAATGGATGTTGTCTACATGGACTTCAGTAAGGGCTTTGACAAGGTCCCTCATGGCAGACTGGTGGAAGAGGTGAAGTCGCATGGGATCAGAGGTGGGCTGGCAAGGAGAATACAAAACTGCTTGATCATAGAAGACAGAGGGTAGCAGTGGAAGGGTGCATTTCTGGATGGAGGGCTGTGACAAGTGACATTCCTCAGACTGTCAGTGCTGGGACCTTTGCTGTTTGTAATATATATAAATGATATGGAGGAAAATGTAACTGCTTTGATTAGTAAGTTTGTGGACAACACAAAGGTTGGTGGATTTGTGGATAGTGATGAGGCCCATCAGGGGATACAGCACGATATAAACCGGTTGGAGACTTGGGCGGAGGGATGGCAGATGGAGTTTAATCAGTGAGGTAATGCATTTTGGAAGGTCTAATACAGATAGGAAATATACAGTAAACGGCAGAACCCTTAAGAATATTGACAGGTACACAGGTCACTGAAAGTGGCAACGCAGGTAGAGATGGTCGTCAAGGAGGTATATGACAATGCTTGCCTTCATCAGCTGGAGTATTGAGTTTAAAAATTGACAAGTCATGTTGCAGCTTTGTGGAATGCTAATTAGGCCACACTTGGAAAGTAGTGTTCATTGTCGCCACAATACCAGAAAGATATGGAGGCTTTGGAGAGGGTACAGAAAAGTTTTACCAGGATGTTAGCTATGAGGAGAGGTTGGAGAAGCTTGGTTTGTTCTCATTGGAATGACGGGGATTGAGGGGGGACTTGAAAGAAGTCTACAAGATTATGAGAGGCATGGACAGAGTGGATAGTCAGAAGCTTTTTCCCAGGGTGGAAGAGTCAATTACGAGGGGGCATAGGTTTAAGGTCCGAGGGGCGTGGTTTAAAGGAGATGAATGAGGCAAATATTTTACACAGAGGGTGGTGGGTGCCTGGAACTTGCTGCTGGGGGAGGTAGTGGAAGCAGATACCATCGTGAGTTTTAAGGAGCATTTGGAGAAATACATGAATAGGATGGGAATGGAGGGATCTGGTTCCCGGAAGAGTAGGGGGTTTTGGTTCAGTCGGGCAGCATGGTTGGTGCAGGCTTGGAGGGACGAAGGGCCTGTTCCTATGCTGTAATGTTCTTTGTTCTTTATTCTTTATCAATGGGTAATTTAGCATGGCCAGTCCACCTAACCTGCACATCTATGGACTGTGGGAGGAGCGCCCAGAGGAAACCCAGGCAGACATGGGGAGAATATACAAATTCCACACAGACAGTCACCCGAGGCTGGAATCAAACCCAGGCAACAATGCTAGCCACTGTGCTGTCCTTATTGTTTAACGAAATTCAAAGTGAATTTCTCTGGATCCATTCATGAAACACTCAGTCATAAAAATAAGGTATCCTCCAAATTCAAAGAAATAAAAATCAAGATGGCTGCTCTGATGTTTCGGCTGGGAAAGCTGGAGAGTAACTGAGTGATACAAAGCAGAAGGATCTCATCTTGAATTGCCAGTCTACATTAATTTAGCTGATATCAGTTGGGGTGAAGATAGAGACATCACAGTTGGCTTCAACACAGTTTATTGATAAAAATTGTTTGAAACACCACCAATACAGTCCTAATGTTGCAATCCCAGCAAGTGCATGCACAGGGGGAAACGGGATGACCTTTAGTTGTGCTCTTCCTGTTGAAACAAAATTGTCACCATTCATTATCAAGGCTCACTATGAAGAATGATCATTTGCGTGAGGGCTTGAAGGATAACCAGTGTCAATGGAACTGTGCCAACCCCAAGGGCTCATTGCTTTCAGAGGAGTAAGAGGGGAGGGAAGCAAACTGGCAAAAACAAAGCAGGATAAGCAAAGCTAAGTTTCCTAATAATGAAATAATACATTTCGAGCATGGCTGGTAAAGATGGAAAGGAAGCATATGAGTGTAGAGAGTTAACACAAGGCAACAGTACAGAATTACATTTTGGATCATCATGGAGGAGAGAGGGTTATAAAAACTATTTATATTTTATTGAATTGTATCTATTCCCTGATTTTCACTCTGACTGTACCAGCCCAATGGCTGATTGATTCTGAATCTTTGAAACTGACCTGAAATTGAAAATCTACGCAGTGGGTAAAGGGCATGAAAGCTTCAAGATGATTCCTTTCTTTCTTTAGCAAAATTTGAATTGATCTTTGTGGCTTAGCTGAGTCCTGATGTGCAGCTAGTCAAACACTTGCTACGCTCAATAGATATAAATTTCATTTGTCCAGGTAATTGTGGATGGTGAGACCTTGATTTCTGTCAAATGGGCTTCTATTCTCAGGAAAAAAGTAACTTGCAATAACAAAGACGTAGCATAACAGCAACATTTATACTGGGTGATGACTGGCTGATCTCCCCTAAAATGAATAGTATCAATCCCCCAAACAGCCAATATCTTCATTCTTAATAAAGTGCAATAGAAGCAACAAGAATACATTATAGAAAACTCAACACTTTGTAACAAAGCAGAGATTTCAATTTGTTATTCATCCTTTGGCAGGAATAAAATTTAGAGATTTCTGATTAAGTCTCCATGGGAATTCTTTGTGGAATAAATGCTAACACTGAATTAAATCGAACGGGTTAAAATCACAGCAGCACTGGGCTTGGTGGTTGTACATTGAGACACAAATTTGAACATGCAAGCTGCTTCCAGTGCAAGTCAGTTTGGTCATTCATATTGTGGCTGAGATGGCTGATTATTGTTTTTGAGTTCAGTGGGGATAATTGCAGTTGTCTACTCAGATTCCATTTCATGGGGTTGGAAAATTAGAGGAGGACAGACCATGCAAAGGCTGCAAGAAGGCAAATCTTTGCTTCAGTTGAGAGTTCAAAAATAGAAGGTTTTTTTTCCCAGTGAAAAGCTGATCTGAGATGACTATTCTGTCCTTCATTTGGGATAATATGAATACATGAAACATTGTAGGAGAAATTTAAAAATGTGTAGAATTGCTATTTTTGTTCAGTCACAGTGGACTTACAAAATAGACAAGCTTCTTAATGTGACTCTGACCTTGCCTTCCCAGAGTGGCCATCAGTGCACACATTCGAGTAGATGTGGATTTACATGCACTAATCTTTATCAGAAAATAGCTTTTTATATTTTAAAATCAAGCTAACACAGGAATGGATTGAATCTGTGATTCGCAATTTTTTTTTGTGATAAAGCAATTTCACCTGATATATGAACTTACAAATTAGGAACAGGAGTAGGCCATTCAGCCCCTAAATTGTCATTCAATAAAATTATGGCTGACCTGCTTGTGGCCTCAACTCCACTTTCATTCCTATCCCCAATAATCTTTAACTTCCTCTTTAATATCTGCCTCTGCCTTAAAAATATTCAATGACTCTGCCTCCTCCGCTTTCTGGAAAAGAAAGTTCCACCGACTCACAGCCCTCTGAGAGAAAAAACAATCTCCTTATCTCTATCCTAAAGGGGTGATTCCATATCTTCAAACTGCATCGCTAGTTCTAGCTTGTCCTACAACGGGAAGCATCCTTTCAGCATCCACCTTATCAAATCCCTTGGGGGTCATTTATGTCTCAATAAGATCACTCTCATTCTTCTAAACTCCCATCCATACAGACCCAACCTGTCCAATCTTTCCTGATTAGTATCAGGAATCAGTCAAGTGAATCTTCTTTGAACTGCATCTAATGTCATTTCTTTAACGAGGATACTAAAATTGTCCATGGTACCCTAGATCTGAGTTGGAATATTCCCAAAGAAGTGTCATTTTGGTCGAGAAAATCTGTGCATTCATGCTGGATATGCCAGCACGAATCAGATCGCAATTTTGCCACACGTTGTTTGGGAGAGTGATGTATTTTGCACCAGCTCTTAGAAAGGTGGGGCCTAAACATGTTGGCAAGCCCGGCTTCACAGAGACTGGGCGCCATTTTTAAATGGTCCCTATTTCATTACTCCACCTTCATGAGCCCTCCCTTCGTGACCTCCTTCATGACTATCCCTCTTCATCAATCCCCATGACTCCCCCTTCATTAACCTCTCCCCCCACCCCCCCTTTGGGCAGGAATCAGATTACGCTGGGAGGGGTGGGTAGGAACATTCCAACATGATTTGGCCTTGGTGCAGAACGCACTAAACCACTCGCCCACTATTCTCCAGCCCCACTCTGCTCTAACGTGCACTACACCATGGCTGTGATCTCACTAATACCTTGTAGAATTGTAGCAAAACATCCCTACTTTTATTTTCCATTTCCCTTGCAATAAATGGCAATATTCTCTTTTCCTTTCTAATCACTTACTATATCTGCATACTAACATTTTGTGATTGACTCACATTAAATGAGACCTCTCTATAATGTAGAGTTCCACAATTTTTCTCCATTTAAATAATATGCTGCTTTTCTATTCTTCCTGCAAAAGTGAACAACTTCACATTTTCTGACATTATACTCCATCTGCCAAACCTTTGCCCACTTAAACTATCTACATGTCTTTGCAAATTCCTTATGTCCTCTTCATAACTTACTCTCCTACCTTTCCTTATGTATCAGCAAATTTAGCAACGATACACTTAGCCCTTCATTCTAATCATTGATAGACATTGTAAGTAATTGAGGCCACAGCGCTGTTCCCTGTGGCTAATCACTGGTTATATCTTACCTACCAAAAATGATCCATTTATGCCTACTCTGCTTCCTGTTAGCGAACTAATCCCCTCTCCTTGCAAAAATGTTATCCCAAAAACATGAATGCTTATTTTGTGTAGTAATCTTTGATGTGGCACCTTATCAAATGCTTTCTATAAATCTAAGTACCCCAAATTTACAAGTTCCCCTTTATTCAAGTTGCTTGTTTCTTCCACAAACAACTCAGTAAATTAGCCTAATATGATTTTCCTTTTAGAAAACCATGATGACCCTCAATAAGTGCCCCGCTTTAACCTATTTCATAATAGATCCCAGCATTTCCTTATGCTAGATGCTAAGCTAACTGGCCTATTGTTCCCTGATTTCTGTCTCCCTCCTTTTTTGAATAGAAAAAATAAATCTGCGAAATCTTCTTTTTTTTAATTTACAGAATCTAGAGAACTTTTGAAAATCAAAACCAATGCATCTATCTCAGCAGCCACTTCTTTGAAACCTGAGAATAAAGTACATTAGGATCTGGGGACTTGTCAGCATTCAATTGTGATCATTTTCTCAGCATTCTTTCATTGAAACTTGGTTTCCATGAGAAACAGACAGGATTTATCCATCCTTGTCTGCTCTCTCTTCATATAGCTGACCAGGCTATTCTCCTTCCTTGCCAGCTGCAGCACCAGCCTCGAGTTTAACAAACATTGGGGTCAACTAAGTCTTTGCTTCCCACCTTGCCATAAAATCCTTACAGTGCAGAAAGAGGCCATCTGGCCCATCGAGCCAACACTAGTTCTCCGAAAGAACTTTAGAAAGTTATAAGAACATAAGAACATAAGAACATAAGAAATAGGAGCAGGAGTAGGCCATCCAGCCTTTCGAGCCTGCCCCGCCATTCAATAAGATCATGGCTGATCTGTCGCTGCTCAGTTCCACTTTCCCGCCCTCTCCCCATAACCCTTAATCCCCTCTCCTATCAAAAACCCATCAACCCGTGTCTTAAAAATATTTAGCGAGGCAGCCTCCACCACTTCAACGGGCAGAGAATTCCAGAGATTCACCACCCTTTGAGTGAAGAAGTTCCTCCTCAACTCCGTTCTAAACCGCCCCCCTTTTATCTTGAGGCTGTGCCCCCTAGTCCTACTGTCTTTTTTGAGCGGGAAGAGTCTTTCCACCTCTATCCTATCCATCCCATTCATCATCTTATACGTCTCAATGAGATCTCCCCTCATTCTTCTAAACTCTAACGAGTACAAGCCCAGTTTATTCAGCCTCTCCTCATAGCTCAACCCCCTCAACTCCGGTATCAGCCTAGTAAACCTCCTCTGCACTCCCTCCAAGGCCAAAATATCTTTGCGCAGGTGCGGCGCCCAAAAATGCACACAGTACTCCAGTTGCGGCCTCACCAATGCCCTATACAGCTGCAGCAAGACCTCCCTACTTTTATATTCAATCCCCTTCGCTATGAAGGCCAGCATCCCATTCGCCTTCCTGACCACCTGCTGCACCTGCAAGCTGGGTTTTTGCGACTCATGCACAAGGACCCCGAGGTCCCTCTGCACCATCGCCTGCTGCAGTTTTTCGCCCCGTAAGTAATAGTCCTTCCTACCATTCTTCCTACCAAAGTTCTCTGTTCTGATAGCTGACCAGACTATTCTCCTTCCTTGCCAACTGCAACACCGGCCTTGAGCTTAACAAACACTGGACTCAACTAGGTCCTTGCTTCCCACCTTGCCACAGAATCCTTACAGTGCAGAAAGAGGCCACTTGGTACATCGAGTCTGTACGAGCTCTCCAGAAGAACATCCCACTCGAGCCCTCCCCTCTGCCCTAACCCCCTTAATTCTATGCACTTACCATCCATCTAACCTACACATCTTTGGACTGTGGGAGGAATCTGGAGTACCTGATGGAAACCCACGCAGACACAGGGAGAATGTGCAAACTCCATACAATTTCACAAGGCTGGAATTGAAGCCAGGTCCCTGGATCTGTGAGGGCAGCAGTGTGGATTACTATGCCACTGTGATGACCCCTTTTTGCTGTGAACTAATTGCGAACACAGAAATCAAAGGGTGAATTATCCAGTCTCATCTGTACCAACCCCACTGCCAACGAGAATGGAGAATTCTGAATGATGAATGGCCAAATCAATGGTTTCAGGCATGCATTTTGTGTGCTTTGTGTTGTTGGTGACGTGTGTTCCATGGCTCCTGTGATACTGTGGGGGGCCTCTCACAGAACCCCACGGTTCCGTAGACCCCTATTTGGGAACCCCTGCATTAGAATGTTACTTTTTAACCTTCGAGTTTTAAGCAAACAACATTATATTGGCCATGCTAAATTCTATGTCAGTGTACCTGAACAGATGTCAGAATGAGGCGACTAGGAAATTTTCACAGTACTTCATTGCAGTGTTAATGTAAGTTACTTGTGACACTAATAAATAAACTTTAAACTTCAACTCACCTTCCAGATTTGTTGTGTATGGCATTGTCTCTTCAAATATAGGAAGCCACCATCGTGAGTTACCAATTCTCTTTGTGTGATTGATGTGTTCCTCTAAGGCAGAAAACACAGTTATCGTTCATATCAGGAATATTTTTAAGGCATTTTTTTAAAGAAGTTGTGTTTAAAATCCCACCTAATTGCTCTCGTTCGTGACTGATTTTGTGTTTGGCGATACACAAACAACTTTGAATGAAACTCGGGCAAGAAAACAATTGTCAAAACAATTGGGTGCAATTTCTCCAGAATAACTGATTATGCACAAGATGGAAAATCTACGGAGCAACATTTAGTTCGGGGACACATCATTTTAACTCCTGGGCACGTGTTGTTTAAATAGATGTTAGGTAATGTGAATCATTTTTGAAATGTAAGAAACATGAAATCCATACACAGAAGCAAGTGATGCCCGAGAATCTGAGAATATATCCACCCAAACATCATAATATTGAGCAACTTTTTCAGAGGGATGTTTTGATGTCGTTGTCACTCTGTATATATAATTTAAATGCCTCATTCAGAAAGCCTTCTATCAAATGCTTCCATTCCTGAGGGTAATTGGGAATAAAATTATAGGGCTCATTATTACTTCCTGGGGATGTAACATCAATATTTCTGTAAATTAGGTGGAAAAAAAAACTTAAATGAAACAAAAGATTATATATTGCACATATAAAAAGAAGTCCTTTGGGACCCTTCATTGAATTTAATTGAATTATTATTGTCACATGTATTGGGTTATGGTGAAAAGTGTTATCTCTTGTGAGTTATATAGACAAAACAAACTGTTCAGAGAGGAGAAGGGAAGGAGAGGGTGCAGAATATAATGTTGCAGTTACTGATAGGGTGAAGAGAAAGATCAGCTTTATATTTGATTGGACCATTCAAAAGTCTGATGGCGGCAGAGAAGAATCTGTTCTTGAGTCAGTTGATAAGTGTGTTCAGACTTGTGTATCGTTTTTCAGATGGAAAAAGGTGGAAAAGAGTATCTGCGGGGTGCATGGGGTCCTTGATTATGCTGTCTGCTTTCCCAAGGCAGCAGGAAGTGTAAGCAGAGTCAATAAATCGGATGCTGGTTTGCATGATGAAGTGGGCTGTGTTCACAACTTTTTGTAATTTTTTGCGGTCTTGTTAAGAGCAGGAGCCATACCAAGCTATGGGACATCTGGAAAAGATGATTTCTATGGTGCATCTGTAAAAGTTTTGAGAGTCGTAGCAGACATGCTAAATTTCCTTAGCCTTCTCAGAAAGTAGAAGCATTGGTGGGCTTTCTTAACTATAGTGTTGGCATGGAGGGACCAAGACAGATTACTGTTGATCTGAACATCGAGAAACTTGAAGCTTTCGACCATCTCCATTTTATCATCTTTTATATAGACAGGGGCATGTTCTCCACTACTTTTCTGGAAGTTGATGGCTATCTCCTTTGTTTTTCTGACATTGAGGAAGAGATTATTGTCATTGCACCATTTCACCAGGCTCTCTATCTCCATCCTGTCGTGTCATTGTTTGAGAGCCAACCCACTACAGTGATGTCATCCAGCAAACTTGAAAATGGAGTTGGAGTGGATTTTGGCCATACAGTCATAAGTTATAAGGAGTATAGTAAGGGGCTGAGGATGCACCTATGTGGGGCACCAGTGTTGAGGATAATTGTGGAAGAGGTGTCATTATTTATCCTTACTAATTGCAGGCTAAGGGTTACATAGGATCCAGTTCACAGTAACTTAGAGGAGACCTCATTCGACAATGAAGTGGAAAAATGTAGTACCAGACAACAGAAGTCTTTTAAATTACTGAGAATACAATTGCACCATCATGAACATTTTGAAAGCTATAGAATTATACTTAAGAATAAGGTAATTGGACAACATTTCAATTTAACAGACATAATAAATTAACAATTCACAAGTGCAGACATTATTTGATTTTAAACTCTGACTGTAAAGGGGCAATATTTAATGAAACTGGTGAACAACATGGTCTGAAATTTCAAGCTGAAGTCCTGCAGTTTAAATGGGAAAGCTCGTAGTCGTTGCTAAACCACTTTGTATTGAACTATAACTTGGTAATTGAAAGCAAATAAAAACAAGTCAGTACCTTTTCTAATAAACATTTAAATACATAATGGACAATATGTTTTTGTGGCTCCTATGTTGTTCCATTGTCAAGAAAAGCTTAAAAGAAAATCCGTTAGAATGTCCTGGATTTTCACTCGAGTCAGATAGTGAGAAAATTCCCAGCTTGGCCTGTCAGCCTCAGGTGAAATTGCCCGCAAGGTTAGGGTTTTCGTTGTGAGGGGTACGGTTGCAGGCTGCAGTCAGGCCAACCGACAATGGAGAAAACTTTGGAGGCAACACCAGGGGCTGCCAGGTGCAGAGGTAGACCCTATAAAAGGCCTGCCTTGGAGCACTGGGATTTCATCCCAGTGGAAACAAAAATAGAAAGGCCCACTAACCCTCATCCCTAGATTTTCTCACCCTTCTGCAGACTCCCCACACACAATCCATGCCACCAGATGTCCAAACCCCTCCAATCCCTTAGGCACCCCTCTATCCCTCGTGCCTCCTAAGCCAAGCTATTCTCGCCCACTCACTTCCATAAACCCTCATGCCCTCGTCAATTTTTTCCCTCACCCATTACCATGACCCCTCATTTTCCCATGCAAAGTTGTAGCACCCTCAAGCCCATTGACCCTGTGTATATTGTGCAGAACCATGGATCCCAATAGTGGCAATAGGAATGGTAGGAAATACTTTCTAAAAAAACATGCATAACTTTGCACTATGGTGAAAAATGTCTTTTTACTACAGAGCAGTTAAGGTGTCAATCATCCTGACTCTTTAATGTTTCAATCATTGAAACTGAAAGCACTTGAAACCTCTTAAACCTGTGTAAGCAAACATTGTGCCATTGACAGCAGATATCAGAGAGCCAGGCTTATCCATCAAGCATTTTTTTACCCTGGAGCTTCGGTGTTTCAGAATTCTCATGAATTTCTGGGCTCTCTGGTAAGAATACATAATAAAGCTTGCCTGAGTGCCCAGAAATCCATTAGTCAGTTGAAACACCTGAGCCCCAGAGAAAACATTGTTTAATTGACAACTTTGACTCTTTGAACTCTGCTGTCAATTGCGTAATGTTCATTTACACAAAGTTCAAAAGTTTCAAATGCTCACAGTTTCAGCTATTGAACTTTTTAAAGATTCAGGACAATCTTTCTTTTATTACCCTACAACAAAATGACTTTTTGTAACATATTGGAGAGTTGTAAGTGTATAACCGATCTATTTCAAAGTTTTTTTTAAACAACATTACATTGTCACTGTAGGGTTCATTGGCCATAAGCAGTGTATTATTGGTCAATGGACGTGGAAATGCCATAGCTTAACATAGGGATCAAGGGAGGCATGGGGTGGGTGACGGGCACTGCTTAAGCATAGGGGCCATGAGGTTGGGCGGAGTGAACAAGGAACATTTTTTCAACTCAGCTTTTGGAAGGTTCCTTTATGCAGTCTGGACTTTCAAAGTAAGTCCAGACCATTTTTTTGAAAGCGAAATTATTAAAAGCAATTGAGGTATCTATAATTGATTATGAAGTGAAGGTAGTAATTATATTAACAACTCATTATTTTGCTAATTATAAGATGGTTTGGTATTAAGCTTAATACAACTTGAATAACTTTTCAAATATTGATTATGGCAAAAAGCCAGCTACAGGACTGGAATCCATAATCTCCAAAGGAATAATGAACAGACTAGAGATTGAGTGAGCAATTGGAGAAAAACTTTGCGATTATTCTTGGGACTCAAGTGTTGGATAGTGGTAAAGACAGGCAGTGGGGTTTAAAACAAAATGTAATTAGTAATAACGCAGAAGAAGAAATGGAAAATTTCCTTATGATATGCGTTGCATCTAGGCAGAGGAATGCAGCATGTGAGCATATAGCTAAGAAACTGAATGTGTGGAACTTCTGAGTTCTGACTCGAGAACGACTTGTTCCCTGCTGCCATAAGACTTTTGAATGCATCTACCTCATATTAATCTTTCTTACAGCATAGCTATGACTATAACACTACATTCTGCACCCTCTCTTTTTCTTCTCCACGAACAGTACGCTTTGTCTATATAGCGCACAAGAAACAATACTATTTGCTGTATATTAATATATGTGACAATAATAAATCAATCCAATAAACATTCAGGGCTTATATGTTCGATCCCAGGTCATGTGCACAGGGGGATGATAGATTTCCCAACTCCTCAGACCTGATCTTTTAAAATATTAGACCGATGTTGGATTTTCAATCCAAGGAAGTGGACTGAATTAGAAATTGGAATGGGCGCATTCCGGATGAACTGAGGATGCTGCTGGGTGCTGCAGTGGGCTGAGTAGAGGTCTACCTTGAGGATCCAGCATTGTGTCCAAAGTTTAAAAATAAAAAGGATAGTATGTCAATGAGGCAGTCTGGGGAATGGTGGATACATGGCAGGTTAAATTCTTCAAAAAGGTGAAAGAAGTGTGAAGGAAGGAAGAATGAGGACAGGCAACATGAAGTAAATGGTACAATGTTAAGGGAAGTGAAATAACAGGGTGTGGTACACAAATCGTTGAAGGTCAAGTTCAAAGAGATCATTAAAAAACGTATGGAATCCCTGGCTTTATGGAACAGAGGCATGGAAGCAAGGAAAGCATGTTAAACCTTTATAAAATACCTACGAAAGGAATTCCAGATTTTAGGGCTTTGGCAAGTAAAGACATGGTGTGAGGATTAAAGCGGTGAATGCCCAAGAGTCCAGAATCAAAGGAATGCAGATGTGAAGGAATGTAGGGCAAGGAGAAGTTAGAGGATGGGAAGTGTTACCAAAAAGGGAGCCAAAAACAGATAGAATGCCACAGTTCCAAACAGTCTACTTTAGCCTCAGGATATATTCTGATGAGGATGGAGTCAGTGGCTGGGGAGTTAAGTTCAGTTATAGTTTGATTTGTCGATTCAGCTCTCAGTCACCCAGAACTCAACCCAATTCAAAAGGAATCTGAACATTTACAACTGTGCCTTTACTGCTAGAGAATAGTTTGAAGTCCTGTTTCTTATGATCTAACTCCTGCAGCTCATTCCCCTTTTGCCATATCTTTTTGGATTCAATGCTTCTGTCTGATTTGCCTTCTCCAAAAACTTTGCATCCAATTTCAATGCAAAATATTAGAGTTGGTCAGACATACCAATGTTAATATTTCCTATTTTGCTACATTCTTACTTCCCCAATTCAAATTGGAGTTTTTTGCTTTCTGTGTTGGCGTGACACCTTTAAGGAGTCAATCACTGAGGGCCACGTAATTGGACTGTACCCTTTGGAGTGAAGAGGTAAGGAGGCCAAGCCAGTTGGGTGCAAGGGTGTGTGTTCCCAGTCAGGGAGGAGCCTCAATTGGAGCCAGGAAGAAGTAGAAAATAGTCACGTATTTATTTCTGTCAGATCCTTGTTTGCAAATAATTATTTATCATTGGTGATAAAGTCTTTTATACTTTGAGCCACAAAGAGTCTCCTTCAATCTATTACAGCATCTGTCAAGAGTTCAATGCCTCAGTGAATTCTGTATATAAAAGTGACAACTGACTTCTGCTACCAGATAAAGCTTGATACTGGCAAAATAATGAGATGAATGTGACCACTGTGGAATTCCTATTGACCTTATTAAAAATATACCACAATCTGTGTCATTGTTAATGAGTAAGTTTGAAGAAAGACCATGTTTATTCAAATACTAATCCATTCCCTGTACAGAGGACAAAACATGTTAGGCACAAATGATTCCCTGTACAGAATTGCTTGCTCACTATTGGGAAAGCTCAAATGGAAGTTACTCCAAATCTGTACTGCAAAAGGTGTGCTCAATTATTACAAAAGTTACAATCAAGAGGTTTATTGCTTTCAACCATGTCACTAAGAGGATGGCACAGTGGTTAGCATTGCTGCCTCACAGTGCCAGGCACCCGGATTTGATTCCCAGCTTGGGTCACCACCTCTGCAGGGTCTGCACATTCTCCCCAAGTCTGCCTGGGTTTCGTCTGGATGCTCCAGCTTCCTCCCACAGCCTGAAAGACGTGCTGGTTGGGTGCATTGGGCACGCTAAATTCTCCCTCAGTGCACCTGAACAGGCGCGGGAGTGTGGCGACCACGGGATTTTCACAGTAACTTCATTGCAGTGTTAATGTAAACCTACACATGACATTCACAAAAAAAAACTTCGAACCTGCAGCATCTTTTTCCTCCATTATGGTACTTATTCATTATTTGCAACTTTGAACTTTACTATATTTTGTATCCTTTGGGCATTTAACTATCTTCTCTCTTTTTTATGGAGAGTTCTCTGTTAGGTAAAAACAAGATTAATCTTGTCTCCATGGACATTGAACAGGAATAATGCTAACTAATCATAATATTTTATTACATTTCTACAATAATCTATCCATCACAACACACAGAGGGAATCTTAATTAACAGATAACGTCTGGCACTTAATCTGCTACAGGAATTTGCTGCACAATACAAAATAGATTAATTAACCTTAGCTTGAAGTCAGTTTTCAGAAACGTGGGGGTGGGGGGAGGGGGAACTTTCCTGTCCCTCCCGCCATGGGAATTGTAGCGGGCAGGGGGTGGACCATCGGAAGATCCGTTGACCTCGAGTGGCATTTTCTGATTTTGGGACGATCGCAGCTGGAAGGTCACACTTAAGTCCACGAGCTAGATTCTGTGGACTGGCCGGACATCCAAAGTTGGAATTGTACATTCCTGTCCATTCAGAATGACAATCGGGTGGATTGCTGCTTCGAAGCAACTTATCTTCGCTGGAAATCGAAAGCCCCATCGCGCTCGACCTTCCTCGCATAGGCTGAGTGAGGCTGAAACAGCAAAGCAGCTGAGGGGCTCCAGCAGCGAGGTGTAAACAGAGCACAGCACGGTGATACAGTGCTTAGCCCTGCTGCCTCACAGCGCCAGGGACCTGGGTTCAATTCCAGCGTAGGGTCATTCTCTGAGTGGAATTTACGCATTCTCCCTGTGTCTGAATGGGTTTCCTCTGGGTGCTCTGGCCTCCTCCCACAGTCCAAAGATGTGCGGGTTAGGTACACTGGACATGCTAAATCGCCGCTTTGTGTCAGGGGACTTTCAGAGTAAATACATGGGGTTACATGGATAGGGCATTGGTGAGATAGTGATCAGTGCAGACTCGATGGGCCAAATGGCCTCCTCTGCACTGTAGGGATTCTACAACATCACAACCTTTGTTATGGCACTAGCTTAAAGTTTAAAGAGACCATTGAAAGAGAGGAGGTAACTTTTAAAGGTAAGAGAATAGGTTGAGGGGGTGGGGGCTCAAATATTGATGGTGGCGTGATATTGGGTCAGGTGAGCAGGTTAGGGGGTCAGGGGATGAAGTGTGTGCCAGGTTGGGTCTGTATATTGTGGGAGGTGGTTAGTCGTGTTGTGGGGGGACAGGGCAGTTAAGTATAGTTGGGTTGGTGGAGTGCTTGGTTGGGGTGGGTGGATATGGTCGTTCCTCTGGGGAGGGAGGTTTGGAGGTCACGTGGGTGTCCCCCGGGTGGGTGTCCCACAGATTTCAATCACTGTCAGATGTTCCCAGCCCAGTATAATTGTCCTGGGGAAATTAGCCTCTCTGGAAAATTGCTGGGTAAACCCTTCAGTGGGAATTTCTCAAAGGGATTCCTCTGTGCACCTTTGGTATATCTCCTGAATCCAATGCTAAGGAGCCAGGAGATTATGGCCCAAAATGTAAGAACAATGTACAATATGATCATCAAGTGATTGTACACTACATTGAAAATATTTAGCAGTAAAATCACTGGAGATTGAGGACCATTATTTGATGAGGGATTCAACCTAACAGCATCTCCCATTCAGTAAACTTTGCTTTTGCATGTTTAACTTTTTAAATATTGACTGGTAGGTTGCTGAAAATGTGAGCTGATAATATTACGGCGAAGGAAAGTGGACATCCGGGACCTGAGTGCACAGGGCAAGCAACTGTGCATCTATCTCCTTCAACAATCAGACTGAAGGACTGTGAAATTAACAGTGCAAGGCCTGAGAAGAAAGTGTAAATTATAGTGGGCAAATTCAATGTCAAATCAGGTACAGAAAGCGAAATAAAGAGATGGAAAGAAGAGATAGAAGAGGAAGAGAAAAAAGAAACAGAAATAATAAGTTAAATGAAAGATTCCATTTTAAATAATACATTTTAAGTATTTTCAACAATTAAACCATTTATCAATGAAGCTCCATACTTGTATGTTTAAATGTACCTTGGCTGCCGTTAATATTTATTGCATGGTTAGAAGGAGCTTATGGAATGGAATGGAGTTCCTACAGTACAAAAGGAGGCCATTCAGCCCATCAAGTCTGTACCAACCACAATCTCACCCAGGCCCTATTCCCATAACCCCACATATTTACTCTGCTAATCCCCCTGACATTAAGAGTCAATTTAGCATGGCCAATCAACCTAACCCACACATTTTTGGACTGGGAGGAAACTGGAGCACCTGGGGGAAACCCACTCAGACACAGAGAGAAAGTGCAGACACAGAAAGAAAGTGCCGACACAGACAGTGAACAAGGCTGGGATTGAACCTGGGTCCCTGGTGCTGTGAGGCAGCAATGCTAACCCCTGTGTCACCCAAATGCTGAAATGGATAAAGGTTTTGTTCACATCCACTGTTCAAATATAGGAACCATGTGACATTTCAAGGGCAGTCTGGAAATGTTGCATTTTGGAAAGTCGAATCAGGGTAGGACTTGTACTGTGAATGGTAGGACCCTGGGGAGTGTTAAGGAACAGAGGGACCTAGGAGTACAAGTACATAGTTTACTGAAAGCAGAATCCCAGGTAAAGAAGGTGTTTAGCACACTGGGCTTCATCAATCAGGGCATTGACTGTAGGAGATGGGACAGGTTACAGTTGTATAAGTCGTTGGCGAGGCCGCAGTTGGAGTGTTGTGTACAGTTTTGGTCACTCTGTTACAGGAAAGACATTGATAAACTGGAAAGAGTGCAAAGAATATTTACGAGGATGTTTTCAGGACCAGTGGGCCTGAGTTATGGGGAGTGGTTGGCCATGCTCAGACTTTATTCTTTGGAATGTAGAAGAATGAGGGGTCCTTATTGAGATGTATAAAATCATGAAGGGCATAAATAGGATGAATGCACATTTTCCCAGGGAAGGGGAATTGAAAACGAGAGGGCATTGGTTTAAGGTGAGAGGGGAAAGATTTAAAAGGGACCAAAGGGAATAACTTCTTCATGTGAGCGTGGTGTGTATATGGAATGAGCTGCCAGAGAAAGCATTTCAATGAGTACATGGATAGGAAAAGGCTTTATAGGCAAACACGGGCAATTGGGATGACTGGGAGGACACTATGGTTGGCATGGACCGGTTGGGTCAAATGGCCTATTTCCGTGCTGTTTTCCTCAATGAATCTATGGGTGGGATTTTACGGCCTCGCTCAGGCAAAACATGAAATGCCATCCAAGGTCAATGGAGATTTCATTCTCAGATCCTTGCACACTTCGATTCTGGGTGAGTGAGGTAGTAGAGTTCTGGCCTAAGATTCTATGTTACTTTTCCAAAGCAAATGGCCAAGTAACATAATTTTAACAATAACGTTTAGGTTTTGACATGTAACCTCATATTTTCTCCTCCCCTGAAGATCCTATACCATTTGCTCACAGATAACATAAAGCAACATTCACCCAATCATTATTTCAAGAGGATTTTTTCTTTCCAAGACTAGTATAACTGAAGATGATTGAGCAAACAACCTGATTCTGTACTGCTAATATCCCTAACTCCTACTCCTCTTTCAAGCAATGAAATTCAAACAGCTTGCCTGTCCAAACTCTCAAAGGGAGTCACTTTCACTAGGAATTTTATCACAATCGAAAACCAATTCTTAATGTATAGCATGCTTAATTTGTTCGCACAGGAATGAAAAAAAAAGCAAAATACTGCGGATGCTGGAATCTGAAACAAAAACAGAAAATGCTGGAAAATCTCAGCAAGTCTGACAGTGTCTATGGAGAGAGAATAGAACCAACATTGTGAGTCGAGATGACTCTTTGTCAGAGATGAGAGCAAAGAAAATCAGCAGGGATTTATACTATGAGGGTGGGAGTGGAATGGGACAAAGGGAATGCAAATGAGGACACAAAAGACTGAGAAGGTGCAAAGAGTGTCCATTAAGTGATCAGAATGTGTGAATGGCAGAACAGAGATTGTTATAGGACTGCCTCAGAAATGTGGCAGTTGCACTGAAATAGGGGCTGGGGAAGGTGGCTATTGGAAAGAAGGAGAGCTAGAATCAAGCAGTGGAAAAATAGGAGTGAAAAAGGATGATAAAATGGATGAATGAGATGAAATGAAATAAAATAAATGGAAATTGGATAGAGGAGAGAGTTCATGCTCTGAAGTTGTTGGACTTAATGTTCAGTCCGGAAGGCTGTAAAGTGCCTAATCAGAAGATCTTGTGCTGTTCCTCCAGTTTGCATTGCGGTTTGCTGGAACATTGCAAAAGGCCAAGGACAGATATGTGGACAGGAGAGCAGGGTGGTGTGTTGAAGTGGCAAGGAACAAGAAGATCTGGATCCTGCTTGCAGACAGACAAAAGGTGTTCAGCAAAGCAGTCTCCCAGTCTGCGTTTGGTGTCTCCAATGTAGAGTAGACTGCACTGGGAATAGCGAATGCATAGACCAAATTGAAAGAGGTGCATGTGAAGCGCTGCTTCATCTGAAAAGAGTGTTTAGGACCTGGGATGGTGAGCATTGAGAAGGTAAAGGGGCAAGTGTTACACCTTCTACAATTGCATGGGCAGGTGACGTGGGCAGGGGGTGAGGTGTTGGGTGTGATGGATGAACAGACCAGGGTGTCCCGGAGAGAGTGATCCCTGTGGAATGCTGACGGGGGTTGAGAGGAAGAGGTGTTGGGTAGTGGCATATGCTGGAGTTGGCAGAAATGGCGGAGGATGAACCTTTGAATGTGGGGACTGGTAAGGTGAAAAGTGAGGACAAGGGGGACCCCTATCCTGGTACTGAGAGAGAGGGGAGGGGGTGTGGGCAGTGGTCCGGGGGATGGATTGGACATGATTGAGAGCCCCGTGGGTGGAAAACCATGATTGAGAAAGAAGGAAGGCAGCACTATTTTGGAAAGTGGCATCATCAGAACAGATGTGACAGAGGTGAAGGAACTGAGAATGGGATGAAGTCCTTGCAAGGTATGGGATGTGAAGAGCTGTAGTCAAGGTAGTCAGTGGGCTTGTAATGGATACTAGCACACAGTTTATCATCAGAAATGGAGACAGAAGGATTATGGTAGAGAAGAAAAGTGCCCGTGATGGAGCATGTGAAGGTGATGGAGGGGTGGAAGTTGGAAGCAAAATTAATAAATATTTCCAAGACCAGACGAGAGCATGAAGTGGCACCGAGAAAAGTCAATGATTTAGCAATAACGGGAGGAGGCTAGTGTAGGATTGGAACTGGGAGTGCTCCACATAATGCATAAAGAGAAAGGCATAGCTGGGACCCATGCAGGCACCCATAGCTGCACCTTTTATTTGGAAGAAATGAGATGGATTAAAGAAATCACATACCTATTTCAGATAGATTTTGGACATATTACTCAAGGAAGGTACTTTTACTGTGAAAGAAATCATGTCTTACAAACCTATTGGACTTCTTCAAGTGGTGCATCTAATAAAGAAGGGAAGCTCAATAAATATGGAACCATCTTTCTTCTTCAGAACACCTGGGAAGCATTAAGGGCTGGATTCTACGTCCCTCCTATTGGATGTGCTTTTGATGGGGAAGCATATAAAATATGATAGGTAGCCAGCCTTCTGCCTTCCCATCCACCTCAACTTGAAATAATATGGTGTGTGAGCTGACATTTGCTCACCCTAAGTGGCCGATTGAGCTTGTTCACAAGCCAGTTGATTATTAAACAGTGGGAGGGTGGGAGTGGGGTGTCTGTTTTTTCACCATTTGAGAAGGAAGGGGGATGCATCATATGGGGGGGTGAAGGGGTACCCTGTGGGCATCAGAGGCACTACCGCACAAGAATGATATCCCCCCCCTTACTCCCTGGCCTCTTAAAACTGTCCACACCCCCACCCCCCTACCTAGGGTACCTGATCCCTTCCCGCCCTAAAATCCCACCTTAACCTGGGATCCATTGTCCTTCTTCCTGGGGCCTGCTTGCAGTTGCAGCAGTGCCCATGACCAAGTTCTGGGGCTGCTTAGGCCGCTGATCAGTCTGATTGTCCGGCAACTCTCAAGGGAAGGACATCTTCCGCCGAGAGTCAGAAGTCTCACTTGAGCTTATTAAAGCCTTTGCTGTAGGATAGTCTTTTATCCAGTCGGTCGATATGTGATCCACTTTTGTAATGAGGGAGGGGGTGGTGGAAAAGAACATATGTTCCCTGGTAAAATTCAGCCCTATGTTCCAAAGCTCAAGGCAGGTGACCCATTTAGGTGAGGTGTCTACTGCCCTTATATTGCTCCAGAGTTTTCCCAATGGGGGTGAAGAAATAGACTGCTGCTACAACAGGCACAGTTCAAGGGAAGGTCTGGAAATGAGGCGGCTCATCAATAAACCAGCCACTATGATGAGCACAAGGAGAAGCTGGAGGTAGAATGTGCATATCCCTAAAATCAGAGATATAGGTTGAAAACATGGGGAAAAAAACTGATAAGATGAAACTGGGGAAAAGGGTTGCAAGTAGCAGAATAAAGCAAATCAAGTCATTTAGGGTAAGGCTTAGGCTGACGATTGACATTAACAATTGCAATCTTATGAAACTGGGGTTGGAGATAAATGGTGGGACACAACAGAGGGCTCTGAGTATACTGCTGGGCTGTTTGTTGAAGCCATTAGTTTTGTATGCAACAGAAGTGAAGAAGGTGAAAAAGCGTTTGGAATTTTGAGCAAAGTAACAAGACAGTAAATTCCCTCGTGTAACAGTGAACTTGTACAGAATACTGGTTTCGCAGCAGTGAGAGCACTGACTAATTTCTGATCGTTATATGACAGGGAGGATTTTGTGACTTTGGACGAATACAGAGGACAGAATAAGAATATTCAGAATTATATCAGCAAAGCGAAGAGAAATCTTACCGGTGTTTTGAAGATTCAGGCAAACTGAACCCCAACAAATCGTTTAACAACAATTATTTTAAAATGGAATTCATTTCTTCAAAACGGAACATTGACACATACAAGCAAGGGAATGGGCTGAGACCAGAAGGATCAAATGGAGAATAACAACAGCACAGAATAGACAGCCCAATTATAGAATTCTACGTATAAATAAATTCTGTACCCTGGAGAAATAGATTCAAAATGAATGGAGAGATGGTGAACAAAGATGTTAGCTAAAACCAGTTCAAACGGAGTGTGCTGAATGCATAAAACAAACTTCTTGTAGACACAGTAAAGATGGGTCATGCCAGCAAATTCATAGGAAGCCATTTGGCACATTATGCCAAGAGACATACAATTAGCTATACTTACCCACTCGTTCCCCTTTGTCCCGTAGGACATAATTCTCTCATCCCGGTCTATGTCCGTTGGCGGCAGGGGCGGACGAGATTGGGGATAGGGAGTGTTTCTTGCTACAGGGGATGATGGGAAGCCACGCCATATCTTCTGTCCTGGCACAATTAATTGTGCATCTGGAGGTTCTCTGTTGGCAGGGCGGGCGTGATGACACACGTCCCGCTGTCATATCTGGGTGGGTGCCATATTTAAAAGGCACCCAACGTCACTGAACCACCATTTGATAAAACGAGATGGATCTCCAGGAACATTTTGAGGCTGGACGATAGACTGCCTTGAAGGCACTGAGTTTGGAGGATCCATTTGATCGAGGCTCCCCCCCACCCCCCACCCTGTGCTTTTGTGTTCCAGAAACCAGAGTTACTGACAGCGTCCACCCCAAACTCCAAAGGCAGCCTCAAGCCCTGACTTCTGCATGCCACATGTTCTGAACTGCCTTGTTTTCCTGCTGGCATCATGAAAGATCAGTGAGGGATGTTGAGATTCGGTTGGGCCTTCATGTATATCTCATCAATGGGATGCAAATCAGTTTTAAGCTAGTCACAATGGGTTTCCTGATCTACCATGGTGAGCAGCATCAGAAGATCCCACTGTAAATTCACACTGGCATGGAACCAAATTTTAAGTCTCCCCTGCCTGCCATTGATTGTGAAAGCATGGGAGAATACTGCCTTTAGTCAACATACAGTGATGCTAGATTCAAATCAATGTGGCAAAATGAAGAAGGACAAGCTAGCTTAAGAGTAATTCAGAAAGAGAGTAAGCATATTAAAGAGTAACCTGAATTGTGCTTGTGTGAATGCGGGGAGGGTGTAAGGAATGAAATAGGAGTGACTGAAATCTACACATAATTGGAAATTAAATTAATTCATTAGATGGGGTGGTCATTATTTGTTAGAGAGGAACTAGGTACACCAAAATTGATGCTGGCAGTAGTCCTGACTCAGTGAATAAAATTAAAAGAAAGAATAGGATAATGCACATTATCCTCATGGCTGCAGGGGTTTCCTTTGGTTTTCTCCCAAAGTCCAAAAATGTGCAGGTTAGGTGGATTGGACAAGATAAATTGCCCCTTAGTATCCCAAGATGTGGAAATTAGGGGGATAAGTGGGGCAAATGCAGGGGATGGACTTGGGTACGATGCTCTGTCGGAGAGTCAGTGCAGACTTCATGCTCTGTCGGAGAGTCGTGCAGACTCAGTGCTCTGTCGGTGAGTTGGTGCACACTCAATGAGCTCATTGGCCTCCTTTTTCACTTTCGGAATTTTATGTTTCTATGTTGGTAATTGGAATCTGCTACAGGCCAACAAGTAACCTAAGAGGCGAGTGCTGGGCAGCAGGCAGGGAAGGGCAGCTGATGCAGTTTTGTGGGAAGAGAAGTGGCAAGGATAATTTTGAGATTTCAGTCCTTCTCATTGACTGAAGTTTGCATGGACAGTCTGTATGTGCTCAGAAATTTACAGAGATTTTTGAGGGACTTGTTTCTAAAACAGTACAATAAGGAACCTAAAGAGGCAATATGATCTTGGATTTAGTTCTAGTGAATGAGAAGGAAACAATAAGTAACAAAGAATTAAGCACACATGTAGACCATAGATTCGAACATCAATCACCCCACAGAATATATTCATTATGTAAAGATCACACATTAAAATAGGTTACAAATGGCTGGTTACTAGACAATGACTTGTATTCATATCACACCAATATAGCAAAATATCTCATGGCACATCATATTATCAAACAAAATTTCAGACCAAATCACATGATGGGGCATATTTCACGAAGGTGGTGGGGGTGATCTACTGCCTGGGGAGCTGCTGTGAACATCATATTATCTCATAGGGGAGGATCCACCACATTATTTGCCAATTTTTTTACTTAATTAGGCATCAGTGGCCTTCCCCACAGTAAAGGATCCCTGGGGCTGGATGTACTGCCTAGTTGCTGGTCAATCAGAGAACGGCAGCTCTTCATTGCTCAGCAACACCACCAGGTTGGCTGCTGTTGGTCATTCACCCCCTTGAGGCTCAGAATCAATATGGACTCAGGCATAGGTGAGTGCTGGCAGGAGGAGAGTCGTGGGAACAGGTGGCGGAGAGAGGACTGGGGGATGGTGTTGGAGTTCAGCAGCCTGGGAAGGGATATGGTTCTTGGCAGCCTCACCTTCCCACTGCTGGGTCTCTCTCTTAGGCGCTGATTGGCTTTAAAAAAAAAAATCCCCCTCAGGAGCCTGCTCTTCCAACATTGCGTGTCCTCCGCCCACTGCTGAGGAAACACTAGCGGTGGCAGGATGAGGTCCTTGAGTAAGAATTAATTGTGTACTTAAGGGCCTTAATTGGTGGCAGGGTGGGAAGGCCATCTATAGCCCTTCCCGTCATAGACTCAATCGATGCAATGGCAGGAAAGGGCTGTGTCCTCACCCACCTGATTAAATGTCCCCACCACCAAATGTGTCCTGGGAGAGGGCAGAGAGAGGAGGTATCAAGGTCAGATCTCTAAGAGCTTTTATTTCAGTTTTCAGGAAATGTGTGCATCATTGGGAAGAGCAGTCTTTGTTGCTCATCCCTCATTGCCCTGAAGAAGGTGGTGGTGAGCCATATTATTGAAATGCTGCAATCTATCTGATGAAGATACACCTACGATGCTAGAATGAATGAAGTTCCGGGATTTTGATCAAGAGAAGGTAAAGGAACAGTGATGTAGTTCCAAGTCGGGATGGTGTGGCTTGGAGGAGAACTTGCAGGTGGTGGTTTTCCTGTATGCCTGCTTCTGTTGTCTTCATAACTGGTAGAGATGATGAGTTTGGAAGATACTGTTGAAGGAGCCTTGTGAGGTGCCGTACACAATATGACAATAAGAGTCACATTTGGACTCAAAGCATCCGCAGATGCTGCCAGATGTACTGGGTTTCTCCAGCATTCCCATTTTTTATAATGGAGCAACTCATCTGCTGTTCTTTGAAATGGTGTCATGTGATCTTTAACACCCACCTGAGCCTTGGTTTAATAACTCAGTCAAAAGACTCCTACAGTGCAATGACCCCTCAGTGCTGCACTGGAGTGTGAACCTCAACTTTTCTGTCAAGCCTTGGAATTAGACTTAACTCTGAACCCTCTCATTTCAAGCACAGGGCACTACCAGCTGAGTCACAGCTGACATGTAATGATAGAGCGAAAGGAAGCAGCTGTGGACAGTTGGGCCTGGGATAGTATTATGAGAAACTCCTGCACCAGTTTCCTGGGGCTGAGATAGGATTTAAGGAATGTCATAAAGGATGAGATGAAAGAGGCTTACAGAGAAAATTCCAGAGCTTATGCTTAGGTAGCTGAAGGGACGCCCATTGGTGGAGTGATTAAAGTCAGGAACATACAAGAGACCTGAATTGGGGGTGTACAGAAATCATAGAAGATCATAGAACCCCTGCAGTGTAGAAGGAGGCCATTCTGCCCATCAAGTCTTCACCGACCACAATCCCACTCAGGATCTACTCCTGTAACTCTACATGTTTATCCTGCCAACCCCCTGATACTAGGATCAATTTAGCATGGCCAATTAATTTAGCCTGCACATCTTTGGACTGTGGGAGGAAACCGGAGCACTCAGAGGAAACCCACACAGATACAGGGAAAATGTGAAAACTCCACATAGACTGTGACCTGAGGCTGGAATTGAACCCAGGTCCATGGCGCTGTGAGGCAGCAGTGCTAACCACTGTGCCATATACCAGTGTAATCTCAGGGCTGAAGGCCCTGAGATGAATGTGAATGAAGGGGCAGGTGAGGATGAGAATTTCATAATCGACAGGTTACTGCAAAGGAAGCTGAATTAGGTCAGCAAACACATGTTTGATGGGAGAACCGGACTTGGATACTGGCAGCAGCAGAGCTTTCTACACTTTCCAGTTTGTGGAGAGTTGAAGATGGGAGGCTGGTCAGGAAGATATTGGAATAGTCGATCCAAAAGCGAGCAAAGTAATGGATGACTTTCAGCAGCAGGTGAAATGAGGCAAGATGATATTATGGAGGTGGAAGTAGGCGGTCTTGCCAGTTGAATGGATATGTAGTTGAAAATCCAACTCAAGTGCAAATAGAACACCAGGATTGTGAGCGGTTTCACACACAATGAGTTTTTGTACATGGCCAGCAATCTAGCTCACAACAGTGTACCAATGGAGAGCCTCAGAATGGACTGTTGATGCTTATACAAGTAACTTAGGAAGAAACAGTATCCGACATGTCCCAGTTTGTAGACAGCACCAAATTGAGAGAGGTAACAGATGATGATAATCAATGTACTCAAATTCCATGGAATTATGATGTTTTGGCTGAGGAAAGGTTAATGTGGATAGCCACAAGCGGAAACATACTTGAGATAGAACTTCAAAAGTTAATAAATTTCAAGAAGGACTCAGGCAGATTGGCCAATGAGATGCAGATTTTCAAAACTACATCAAGGGAATACTGGAAATTGGTGGGCCAGGTACATTGACTGTTTTTCCCTCTCTGAAATTGTTGCCCTAGGTGGAATTTAATGCCTTTCCCTCCAGTGGGTTTGGCAGTGGAGTTACTTAATCAGACAACAGAGTGGCGAATGGGACCAGTTCTTATTCAATCATGGACATGGGCGTTGATGGCTGACCAGCATTTATTGCCCATCTCTCGTTGCCTTGGCAAAGGTGGTGTTGCTTCCCACCTCTGTAGCAGGAAGGCTAGCAATTGGCCTTCCTGCCCTGCTACCAGTTGAGGCCCTGCCTGTGAATCTTACATCAGTGGTGGAGAAATTATTGGAGAAGATTCTTAGGAACAGGATGTATTCACGCCTGGAAGAGAATAGGCTCTATTAGCAATAGTTAACATGGTTTTGTGAAGGGGAGGTCATATCTCACAAACTTCATTGAGTTCTTTGCGGCAGTGACAACAATAATTGACCAAGACAGGGCTGTGGATATTGTATACATGGACTTCAGTAAAGCCTTTGATAAGGTTCCTCATGGCAGGCTGATACAGAAGGTGAAGTCATGTGGAATCTGAGGTAAATTGGTAAGATGTATACAAAATTGGCTTGGGCATAGAAAGCAGAGAGTAGCAGTGGAAGAACGCTTTTTTAACTGGAGTTCTGTGTCAAGCTGTGTTCCATCAGGATCTGTGCTGGAGCCTCTGTTGTTTGTAAAATGATAAATGATTTTGAGGAAAATGTAGGTGGTCTGATTAGTAAATTTGCAGATGATACAAAAATTGGGACACCTTCCCAATAATCAGGCCACCGTTACCACAACTGTACATAATCCATCTGCACAAAAAGGAGTTTTTCTGACATTGTTTGTGTATCAACAGAGAACAAATGATAGGATCGCCCATAGTTTGGGGACTGTACAATAATCGAGGTGAGCCGAACCAAAGTCTTATACAGCTGCAACATTGAGTCATAGAAGTTTACAGCATAGAAATAGACCCTTCGGCCCAACTTGTCCATGCCACCCTTTTTTTTTCAACCTCTATGCTAATCCCAATTGCTCACATTTGGCCTATATTCCTCTTACCCATCTTACCCATGTAACTGTCTAATTGCTTTTTAAAAGACAGAATTGTACCTGCCTCTATTGCTACATCTGACAGCTTGTCCCAGACACTCAGTATCCTCTGCATGAAAAAATTGCCCCTCTGGACACTTTTGTATCTCTCCCTTCTCACCTTAAAACCTATGCCCTCTAGTTTTAGACTGTCTTACGTTTGGGAAAATTAATCAACTATCTAGCTGACCTGTGCCTCATTATTTTATAGACTGCTAGAAGATCACCCCTCAGCCTTCTATGCTCTAGAGAAAAAAGTCCCAGTCTATCCAGCCTCTCCTTATAACTCAAACTATCAAGTCCTGGTATCATTTTAGTAAATCTTTTCTGTGCTCTTTCTAGTTTAATAATATCCTTTCTATAATAGGGTGACCAGAATTGCACACAGTATTCCAAGTGTGGCCTTACCAATGTCTTGTACAACTTCAACAAGATGTCCCAACTCTTGTATTCAGTGTTCTGAACAATGAAATCAAGCATGCTGAATGCCTTCTTCACCATTCTGACAACCTATGACTCCATTTTCAAAGAGCTATGAACTTGTACCCCTAGATCTCTTTGTTCTGTAACTCTCCCTATTGCCCTACCATTAACTGAGTAAGTCCTGCCCTGGTTCAATCTACCAAAATGCATCACCTCACATTATCTAAATTAACCTCCATCTGCCATTCATCAGCCCATTGGCCCAATTGATCAAGATCCCATTGCAATCCGAGATAACTTTCTTCACTGTCCACTATGACACCAATCGTAGTGTCATCTGCAGACTTACGAACTATGCCTCCTATATTCTCATCCAAATCATTAATATAAATGACAAATAGCAGTGGGCCCAGCACTGATCCCTGAGGCACACTGCTGGTCACAGGCCTCCAGTTTGAAAAACAACTCTCTACAACCACCCTCTGGCTTCATGATTTTCCAGTTCTAATAATCAACACCCCGACTGACAAAGGCCAGCTTGCCATACACTTTCTTGAACATGTTGTCCACTGAGGGAACTGTGGATCTACATGTCTAGATCCCTCAGCTGTTCTCAGACAACTAGGAAAGGTAAAAAAAATTCAGGCCAGCCAGCAATGCCCATGACCCACGAATGAATTTAAAAAAAGGTGAGTACAGGTCAGGAAATGTCAGCTTCTACTTGGCTCTCACAGGAAAATTCCACAAAACCAAGAGAGCAGCAGCTTTGAATAGAAAGCAATACAGTCGAGATGTCGAAATCGAGTTATTTGCAGTAAACCTTTTGCACTATATCAGGGACTTAATTTTCATCATAAAAATGATACACGTATGAGATGAAAATTTCCTCTCTCTCTTGTGCACAGTGAAATTATAAAAGTCTTCTTTGTATATGTGCTTCAATTTTGCAGCACCTGGTACACTGAGGACAGGTCTATTTTTGGCTCTAAGTGGCTTGGTATGTTCTCACACGGTATTAGGAGGTGATTTTAATCGCGTTCTGAATCCTCCAGTGGGTAAACCAGCTCCCAGCAGAACCTTGTACTTTGTCGGAAGCATTAATGTAATTGCACAATTGTGTAATCTACTCTACCTTTTAAGCAAGAAAAGAACTCACTCTCAGGAAAGTGCCAAGTTTAACCTCCCATCCTGTATCTTTACATGTACTGGGGAGAACGTGTCTGCCCTGTGCTCTCAACTGGAGTGCAGCATGTGTCCAGCTAAGGACTTCAGTTCACTGAGCCGTGTTTCCTGTGTGTGCATCCTTTAAATTAGAGTGCGGAATTGCATTTTTCCCTTTATGTGCGGTACATAAAAGGTACAGCGCTGGCTGGATAATCATACATGAGATATGAAAGATGATTTTACAAAATTGCACTCTCGGAAGAAAGCCTGTGCAATTGGAAAATCACAGATGTCCTCCCTCTGCTTTGAACAGTCTCCGATTTGAATGAAGATGTTTGCGATTTCCTAATATATACTTCTGATGGCATGAGGGAAGTTGTCTGTGGGTAGCAGGTTTTCATAAAGTCATTCCTATGTTGAGGCAAAAGGGTGATATTCTACGCAGGGCGGAATCTTCCCAAAGAAGCAGTGTGTTGGCTCAGATGAGGAAACTGATCTGAAGCTTACAGGTTTTGTAACTGGCTTTTTTCATCAGATCATAGAATCATAGGATCCCTACAGTGCAGAAGGAGGCCATTCGGCCCATTAAGCCTGTGCCAACAATAATCCCACCCGCTACCCCCCCCCCCCCCCCCCCCCCCGCCACCCAACCCCACATTTACTCTGCTAATCCCCCTGACACTAATGGATAATTTAGCATAGCCAATCAACTTGACCCACACATCTATGGAGTGTGGGAGGAAACTGAAACACTCAGAGAAAACCCATGCAGATATGGGGAAAATGTGCAAACTTCTCACAGACAATGACCCGAAGCCAGAATTGAACCCGGGTCCCTGGCACTGAGAATCAGCAGTGCTAACCACTGTGACAACGTGTCGCCACATTCAACAACACTCAGAGCATTTTAAAAGGAGAAGCGAGATTCACACTGTCAACTGGAGTGGCGGGGTCAAGGGGTGGGGGGTTATAAAGTTGCAAGGAAGGCCAGGAATACCAAGATCAGGATGCCATTTTTAACTTCTGACTTAAATAAAAGAGACCCCCCCCACCCCTGTCAAGCACTGGGGAACCCCCACCCCCCCACCTCAATGCAAACATTGCCCCCACACTTCACAGGCACTAGGACTCTCCCGTCTCTCTCTCTCTCTCCCCACGCCCCCTCACAAGCAGAGCCCTCTCCCCCTGCCCATCCCACGTGAAGGAACCTCCCCCCTCCCCCTCCCCAATGGAGTTCTCCAGAGGGCTCACCCTTGGCAGTGTCACTGTCACCCCTGCAATGGTCATCACAATTTGTTTATATTTTTGAAAACCCCGGTATTGCGCCGACTGGGTGGGAAGATGAGGTGTGGGTTACGTCAAAGCCAGTAAGTATGTGTTAATTCATTAAAATGTATTGAAATCAAGTTCATGACCTTTCTGGGCAAAACCTCCTTTGGCCATCTCGCGCGATTTAGTGGTCATTACAGGATTTGCACTTGCGTCTAGGATGACCGCTAGATTGCAATGTATATACAGGCCAGTAACTGCCGTAAGCTTTACATGTGAAGCATCTTAGTAAATTATAACAAGAATTTGGGTGGTTGTAATAGCTGGTTCCTTTAAGGGGTATATATCAAGAGGGTCATGTAACCCAATTGCCCAATAGGGAACAAGCAATGGGATCTCAGTGCAGAGCACATGCTTTTGCAACAAGAATAGATCCCAGAGTTAAAGTGTTAACATTATGAAAGTACCCTGTATATCTATCTGTTATAAATAAAACTTATAGTTTGTTATACTAACTGGCTGTTGCTAATCCTTGCAAGTAGCACGGTAGTGTAGTCCCCATCATCTACAAATATTTCTCAGTCCGGATTTAGTTTTGCGCAAACCAAAGTTGGACATTTCTCACAAACTTTCAGGTCTCCATCCAGCAGGGGCACTAGTGAGTTGTTACCAGTTTCTGGCAGCATTTATGATATCAAAAACAGAAAAAGCTGGAGAATCTCAGTAAGTCTGGCAGCATCTGTGGAGAGAGAATACAGCCAATGTACAGACTCGAAACGTTGGCTCTATTCTCTCTCCAGAGATGTGAGAACTGCTGAGATTTTCCAGCATTCTCTGTTTTTTTTGTTTCAGATTCTAATATCCGCAGCATTTTGTTTTTAATCTAAGGGTTTATAGTATGTTGCATATAGTACTATAGTATAAACTATAGTATAGTACTATACTATAAATGTTGCATGTGTGGCTTTGAGTCCAGATGGCCAGCAAAAAGTGGTTTGCCAAGAGTGTTGTTCAAGAACAGCTTTTTTCTCAAGTGAAAAACCTGGCCCCATTTTCACAGTTGGAAGCTGATTAAGTAATCTAAATACAGCAAAACTGGGGAGGAATTTACAATCACTTGTCAATTTCCATTATTCTCAAGGTGATTAATTCAATTCTACCTCAAAACACAACTTAGGTACAATAAACCCCCTGCTAGGCTAACTATCTGCTTAATTGTCATCAAAACAAATGTGAACACAATTCGAAGCTTTGCTTCTCCAAATTTGCCCATTTCACCTGAAAGGACAGAGAGCATTGGTGAAGGTTTAACCAGCAATAATAAAGGTGATTCTGAGAATACGTCTGACTGAATTTAATTTGTTTTCACTATAAAACATGTTAAATATTGAGACAGAGTAGAGGAATGAGATAGAGAATCTGGCAAACTGGTGTGGCAACAATAATCTCTCCCTAATGTCAACAAAACCAAAGAGATTGTCATTGACTTCAGGAAGCGTAAAGGAGAACATGCCCCTGTCTACATCAGTGGGGATGAAGTAGAAAGGGTCGAGAGCTTCAAGATTTTAGGTGTCCAGATCACCAACAACCCGTCCCTCATGCCGACACAATAGTTAAGAAAGCCTACCAATGCCTCTACTTTCTCAGAAGACTAAGGAATTTTGGCATGTCATCTACGACTTTCACAAACTTTTACTGATGCACCATAGAAAGCGTTCTTTCTGGTTGTATCACAGCTTGGTATGGCTCCTGCTCTGCCCAAGACCACATGGAGCTGCAAAAGTTTGCGAACGTTGCCCAATCCATCACGCAAACCAGCCTCCCATCCATTGACTCTACCTACACTTCCTGCTGCCTCAGCAAAGCAGCCAACATAATTAAGGACCCCACCCACCCTGGACATTCTCTCTTCCACCTTCTTCCTTCGGGAAAAAGATTCAAAAGTCTGAGGTCACGTACCAACCAACTCAAGAACAGCTTCTTCCCTGCTGCTGTCGGACTTTTGAATGGATTTATCTTGAATTAACCCTAGCTATGACTGTAACACTGCACTGTCTCGTTTCCTTCTCTATGAACAGTATGTTTTGTCTGTATAAAGTGCAAGAAACAATACTTTTCATTGTATGTTAATACATGTGACAATAATAAATCAAATTAAAAAAAAGGTACAGATCTGTGGAGATTACAATAAGTCCTCATTTAAAGTTATGGGTTGTGTTCCGTGAACTTGAAGTGAAGTGACTTTAAGTAAATCATGGGTTACCGTAGGAATTGATGTTAAAACTGGAGTTAGGTTCCTTCAGACATTTCTTGCATGTAAACCAATATGCAAGTTGAAATATTGTACTATACATGTGCAGTACTGTGCATGGAATAATTTGTAAAATAAAATATATCACCGAATGTAACAGAAATGCAGCATAACTTAAAATTAGATAACACTACATCGTCCAAAGAAGTCCCGAGCAGCATAGCTTTTAGGCTAGAATCTCCAATGTCGCTTGCGGCTGGGATTGAGCTGAAGGTGGGGCAGGGGATGCAGGGATTGAGCTGGGGGCCCCACTTCCTCCCTCCCGCATTACTCATGCTCCATCATCCTGTCAGCGGCTTCCCACTCTGAGAGGCCACACCATCCCTCTGAGTGACAGTGACTGACAAGCAAGGTCTGAGTCAAACTCTCTGCCCTCCACTTCTGCTCCCAGATCTCAGGCCTTGCTTTCCACCTGCAGCCTCGCCCTCTGGTGATGGCAAGAGCAGCTCCAGCATCAAAACCTGGCAGTGGCTGGCTCAGACTGCAGCACGGAGGATGGGAGTGGTGGTAGTGGTGGAGTGGCAGTAGTGGGGGAGGGTGGGCCAGAAAGCAAATGATGGAAAAGCTACAAGTGAGAAAAACAGGCACTAAAGAACAAACAATGTTAAGTGGGGCATCTTAAAGCGTAATTGATTTAGGGCATTACATAGAAGTTTATCAAATTCTAACACAATTAGGCAGAGTAGATTCAGAAAAAATGTTCCCAGTGTTGGAGTCCAGAACTAGGAGTCATAATTTGAGGATAATGGGTAAACCTTTTAGAACTGAAGTGAGGAGAAATTTCTTCACCCAGAGGGTTGTGAGTGTATGGAATTCACCAGCACAGAAAGTAGTTGAGACTAAAACATTGTCTGATTTCAAGAAGGAATTCAATATCACTCTTGGAGCTAAAGGGATCAAGAGATATGGGGGGAAGGAAGGGGATCAGGATATTGAATTTGATAATCATGATGAACGATGGAGCAGGCTCAAAGGGCTGAATGGCCTACTCCTGCTTCTAGTTTCTATGTTTCCATGCATAAGTACAAAATTAAGTAAAACATTAACTTAAAACACAAACAAAATCTACAATCAGAACAAATATCTAATGTAGCACGAATGGAAGTCTTTTAAAGAATGAGGGGAATTGAGAGTTAAGATTGGTTAACATTTACAAGAATATGTGTGGGTGTTGGTGACTTCCCATCATGTACTCAGACTATTTGGGACATTTTATCAACATAATGGATTTTACTTACTACCCCAAGTGTTTCATGCACTACCATGCGGGTGGCACGGTAGCACAATGGTTAGCATGCTGCTTCACAGCTCCAGGGACCTAGGTTTGATTCCCGGCTTGGGCCACTGCGTGTGTGGAGTTTGCACATTCTCCTTGTGTCTGCGTGGGTCCCCTCTGGGTGCTCTAGTTTCCTCCAAAGATGTGTGGGTTAGGTTGATTGGCCAAGCTACAGTTGTCCCTTAGTGTTCTGAAATGCATAGGTTAGAGGGACTGGCAGGTAAATATGTAGGGATATGGGGAGAGGGCCTGGGTGTGATTGTGGTCGCTGCAGACTCGATGGGCCAAACGGCCTCTTTCTGCATTGTAGGGTTTCTATGGTTAGGAAACCAGTCAAATTTCAATCATAACTATTGCAGTTTGTTTCCTGACTAGGAAATGCCATTCAATCATTCTGTGGTCAATGTTTTCTTTTTGAAAGAGTTTCTTTGCGGAAATCCTATCTCACTGTGCTCAAATGCTGAATATTGTAAGTTGGAAATGGTCCTCAGCAGCCCAAGCTGTAGATGGTCATCATTGACTAAATGGTATGATGCCAAAGATGATTTTATTTTGCTTCCTATTCTATGCTCTAATCCATTATAAGGCAAATGCATGTCTTGTACATGGCTGAGACTGATGATGCTCAAAGATGAAAAATAAGAGAATTTTTAAAAACTTTCTTTGTGCATACTCAAAGACTGGGATTTTCTGGCCCCGCCATATTGGGACCTTCCGCAGGGAATGTGGTGTACCAGCCCATAGTCCAATGGTTAGAATTTTACTGCCCCACCCACCACAGGAATCGGAACGGGCAAGGAGCGGAATGGAAGGGTCCATGGACCTCAGGGGGGATTTTGTGGTTTTGGGGCGAGCAAGGCCATAAAAACCCACCCACTGATTTTCAACCGGAGTGGAAGATCCCAACGGCTGGAAAAATACAGCCTAACCACACGTGTTTAAGTTCAACATTTAATTTTGTTTAATGTTCAGGCACAGCCTAGCAACATGCAATTGCCCTTTAATAAATGATTGGGATAATTTTGATTAATCTGTTCTTTTCAGCTCAGTTATTTATTGAGCTTTCACAATTGTTAATGAACCTAATTAAATTCTTGGGCATTAATCCAGTTTAATTATTTTTTTTAGTCAGGTGCATTGGAGACATGACTAGTACTTTCTGCAGTTTGCTTACGGTAGCAGACTCGACCTAATCTGTCGAATTTATTGGTGTGAACTTATCATGCCTGCTGTGGAAAGTGACTATCCTCTCCTCAGAATGAATGTGGAGCATGATTTGTGATAGATCTTCAACAGGAGATCCTGATCAGAACTTCCTAATCAGTTACTTTAAAGGTCACAACACAAGATGCAATTAAAAAAAATAACATTGCCCAAATGCTTTGAAGGAAACCTTGCAGGTTACTATAGATACGCTGAATATACCACCAGGAAGCAATCAGCCACTTAATTAAAATAACCATAATAGCTGAAAGGAGAGATACGCAACGGCCACTTTGAAAGAAGTTTTTAATATATTAGAAACGTATTTAAAAAGAAGGCATCAGATTTTGATGGCACAGTGGTTAGCACTGCTGCCTCACAGTGCCAGGGATCGGGGTTCAATTCCAGCCTTGGGTCATTGTCTGTGCAGAGTCTGCTCATTTTTCCCATTTCTGTGTGGGTTTCTTCCGGCTGCTCCGGTCTCCTCCCACAGTCCAGAAGATGTGCTGGATAGAAGCGTTGGCCATGCTGAATTCTCCCTCAGGGTATCCAAAGAGGTGCCAGTGTGTGGCAAATTTTTACATTAACTTCGTTGCAGTGTTAACGTAAGACTACTTATGACACATGTAAATAGACTAAACTAAATTTTACAGATTGGGACAGGGATTCATAGAAAGAAAGTCAATGTATTATTTTGTGAACTTGTCCATTTTCAATGTATGAACTTGACTTTAGGATGGACTGTTCAACAAAAAAAAAATTCTTGCTTTTAGTTCTTCTCACAACCATTGGACATCTCTAAGTGTTTTACAGCCAGTGGGGGAAGTGTAGACACTGGAATAGTAAAGGCTGGGACCGGACTGCAATGCATATAACTGCCTATGACTTCACAGAAGTTTCAACTTTTTGCAACATTGATGACAGACTGTCCAATTCCTTTTCTTTATAAAAAAGGAATTTAAAATGTTTACACTGACATGCACTTAATTTAATCATCTCACAGTTTCATAAGCCAAAGCATATGGAGATGGAGTTTCCACTTTGAGCATACCAATCAATCTGATGTAAATTGTGACTAAAGTTATACTTATGGAAAGTGTGTTTTGTTTTCCCTCCAGTTTCTGCTCAAACTGACTTGTATGTCATTGTGAAGATGTACTCTCAGAGGTTTCTTAAGTTGAACAAACCAGGTTTATTTACAAGTTTGCTTCATCAGCTGCAATCTAGTACTAGCTTTCTAATTGGAAAACTCTTCCCCTCAGAGATGCCCCATGCTAAGTGTTGATTGGCTATTTAGACCACGTGACCCTTACTTGGTAAAGCTTTTCTTAAAGTGACAATCACCACATTCCTTCCCCTTTAATTCCTTTTTAAAATTCTTATTTACCAAATGACTTTATACAAGTAAATGGAAGACTATCAAAAATTATAAATAATTATATTTGTACTTGATCCTGAATTCTAATTACAAACTTTATGCATAGGTTCAAAAATTATAAATCAAGTCTTTGAGGAAGTTTCTGTTTCTGGTAGAATGGTGTATTTCTATAGGATCGAAATTAAGGACATTAATAACATGTACCTCCCCTGGTACAGGCAGTTCATTACTATTTGCTTTGATGGAGACATCAGTTATGTCTATAACAGTTCGATCAGGTACTTTGGTGCTTATAAGTTAGAAAGCATTTCTTGATGAAAACATTGACTGCTGGAGAGTCTCTCCATCCCTCCATGTTTATTTGGTATGAAAGGGGTCCAGTTTCAGAAACAATAATGCCTGGGATCCAACCTGGTCCAACGTTGAAGCTTTTCATATTTACAACTGCATCTGCCATAAATTTCCTTGCTCTACTATGCAAGTCATGGCTTGTCTTCTGGTTACCTTGGCTGTCTACTTTCCCGGCAAATTCAGAAACAGGCTCAGCCTTCTGTACTGAGACAACATTTCAATCACAGTTCTGCTGGTGGATCTCCTGTAGTTGCATGTGGAGTGGTGTGATAGCTAAGAAGAAAGCATGAGACTTTGGTTCCCAACATCCCTCTTGACAATTTCTTCAAGTGCAGGCTTGAGCGTTGGACGATTCTCTAGGCTAGGGTATTAATGTGGGGTGGTAAATTACAATTCTGATGTGTTTAACACCATTGAGATTGCTGATAGTTTGAAATTCAGCACTTGTAAATATGGTATCTGATACTTTGACAATGCCAAGATTGTTTATCCTCATCACCAGATGTGAAGATGTACTCCCAGAGGCTTCTTACGTTGATAACAATGTTGCTTCATTCTCTGCATACTCCGAGCTAATCCACAGTACACACTTCTGATGAGGAAAACACCTCACCTTAGAAAGATTCCCAATGCTGGGTGTTGATGAGTTATTCAAACCACATGACCTTTATTCAGTATAGCTGGTTTTAAATTGACAAAAACCATAATCACCAAACACATGATCCACCTTGAAACAGTGCAATATGGCATTAAAACAGTTGATATTGTTTTGCAAAAGATATGCATTAGTGTGGATCCATTACCTTTGAGTCGCAGTTGATGCCTTCCACGCTAGTTGGGCACTGCAGGGGTTGGAATGCATTATTGACCCTAATAATCACATTTTAATTTGATGTTTTCAAGTTTCCTTTGTACTTTGATTTCGTTCGGGCTGCTCCCCTTCCTTTCAGGGAGCTGCCCCTTTTACTTTGTCCTGATTTAACTTGAGTTTGTTTATTTGGTTTGACCTTAAAAGAGGCCATTACTTTTGGGTAAACCAGTTTTCAATTATAGAAATCCACTTTTTAAAAATATCTTTAAATTTTTTCAAGTTATTTTGGACTCCATAAGTCTGTTTTTTTAAAATCACGTTTAAAATCTTTTTAAACAAACCTGTTAGCGTTCTTGTGCTCAAAAGTATCAGCTTAATCTTTAAAACAAACCTGAAGGCCTGCAAGCAAGCACAGTTAAAACACTCAATGTTGGTTGACTTATGCTATGGGCATGGTTTATTGTATGATGCCTGATACCAGCATGAAGCTTCTAAAACTAGTGCAAAGGATCACTAAAATGTCAACTAAGCTCATTTTTTTATTAGTGTCACAAGTAGGCTTATATTAACACTGCAATGAAGTTACTGTAAAAATCCCCCAGTCACCACATTCCAGTGTCTGTACAGATGGGAGAATTTAGCTTGGCCAATGCACTTAACCAGCACATCTTTTGCACTGTGGGAGGAGAAGAGCAATAGATGTAGTATATATTGTCTTCAGCAAAGCATTTGATAAGGTGCCCCATGCAAGGCTTATTGAGAAAGTGAGGGGGCATGGGATCCAAGGGGACATTGCTTTGTGGATCCAGACTGGTTTGCCCACAGAAGGCAAAAAATGGATATAGATGGGTCATATTCTGCATGGAGGTCAGTGGAGTGCCCCAGGGTTCTGGGACCCTTACTCTTTGTGATTTTTATAAATGACCTGGATGAGGAAGTGGAGGGATGGGTTGGTAAGTTTGCTGATGACACAAAGGTTGGAGGTGTTGTGGATAGTGTGGAGGGATGTCAGAAGTTACAGTGAGACATTGATAGGATGCAGGACTGGGCGGAGAAATGGCAGATGGAGTTCAACCCAGTTAAGTGTGAAGTGGTTCATTTTGGCAGGTCAAGTAGGATGGCAGAATATGATATTAATGGTAGGACTCTTGGCAGTGTGGAAGATCAGGAGGATCTTGGTGTCCGAGTTCATAGAACGCTCAAAGCAGCTGCGCAGGTTGAAGCTGTGGTTAAGAAGGCGTATGGTGTACTGGCCTTCATCAATCAAGGAATTGAATTTAGGAGTTGAGAGATAGTGTTGCAGCTACGTAGGACCCTGGTCAGTTCCCATTTGGAGTATTGTGCTCAGTTCTCGCCTCATTACAGGAAGGATGCGGAAGCCATAGAAAGGGTGTAGAGGAGATTTACAAGGATGTTGCCTGGATTGGGGAGCATGCCTATGAGGATAGGTTGAGGGAGCTCGGCCTTTTCTCCTTGAAGAGACGAAGGATGAGGGGTGACCTGATAGAGGTGTATAAGATGTTGAGAGGTATTGATCGAGTGGATAGTCAGAGGCTTTTTCCCAGGGGTGAAATGGTTGCCACAAGAGGACACAGGTTTAAGGTGGTGGGGAGTAGGTACAGAAGAGATGTTAGGGGTAAGTTTTTCACTCAGAGAGTGGTGGGTGGGTGGAATGGACTGCCAGCAACGGTGGTGGAGGCGGATTCGATATGGTCTTTTAAGACACTTCTGGGTAAGTACATGGAACTTAGAAAGATAGACGGTTATAGGTAAGCCTAGTAATCTCTAAGGTTCGGCACAACTTTGTGTGCCAAAGGGCCTGTATTGTGCTGTAGTTTTTCTATGTTTCTATAAAACTGGAGCACCAAAAGGGAACCCATGCAGACAGGGGGAGAATGTGCCAGTTCCACACAGACGGTGATCCAAGCCAAGAATTGAACCCGTGTTCCTTGTGCTGTGAAGCAGCAGTGCTAACCACTGTGCCACCACAACTTGATCTTAAAATTCCATGATTGTTTGTGCCAGTTATATTTTGGCCACATTGTGACAAAAAAAGCCCCAGCACAATTGAGCATAAACTCCATGTCATTATTCATAAAGGCTAATTTATTGTCATTATTCATGCCACTGAGCATCTCCTGTTCCAGTCAGCTGTGAAGAACAGCACAATAACACAATGTACTGCTGCTTTTTCAAGCTACTTTCTATTTCCCTTCATTTTGTGTCTTTTTTTGAGGTTTGTGTTGCATTCACATCTGATCATTGGAAATGTAGTCAGAATCAACTGTTACCAAAGAATAAACAGGAAAGTAAACCATTCAGCGTGATGTTCAGCAAAACCACAATTCCAGAATTGGTTCAGCAATGTGAAACAAATGAAACAAAATTTAAGCCCATTTAAGTTGCTCATCATTTCTTCTGAAAATCATTTGATCATTACTCCGATTCATGCAATATATTGAGAAGATACTATATAAAGGGTTGGTTTTTTGCTATTGAGTTGTGTTTCTCAAGTTGGAAAATGTCCTGACTTGGGAGATCTGCCTTGAGTTAAAGAGCCCATTATGACAAATTTACACTCTAGGGAGATTGGAGGCCGGGTAGAGTTGGGCCTGCCAATCCCGGAAGCAGATTTTAGGCAGTCATGGGTGTAGGTGAGAACCAAGATAGGTGTGTAGAAGGCCCACCTCGGTCCTCTGGACTTTGATCCGGTTGTTAGCCCTCACTCCACCCATGACATCAATCACCCCATTTCATCTCTATGCCAACTTATGGTCCCTCCATATTATCTCATAGCTATAGGCCTCCTAAAAATCATGTCATGTCAATACCAGTTATCCAGAGTTAGAAAGACCTCAGGAGTCATTTGGCTAAACTAAAAGAAACTTGAACAATATAAAGCAGTACTCACTCATATTCACTTGATACTGAAAAAAACTCCCATTCAAGAAATTCAGTCAAAGCTTTCAAATCTCCTCAAGTTTCCAATCTATTACAAAATCAAAAATTATTTTCACTAACCACATCCAGGCAGGTAATCCTTCAATAAACTCTTAAAACTGTCAATCAATATCTAAGCTCAGCCCTCCTGCTGGTATTGCCCTGATGCTGTGAGGCAACAGTGCTAACCACTGTGTCACTGTGCCGCCCAGATTCCAGAGATAACTCTTCCCACTCCAGTGGGTACATAAAGCCTTCCCCTTTGATGCTGCATATCGCTGCACCCCATCCATCCAACTGCCTCTGACAAACATCACGTGCAAATACAGTTGACTTTGTGCCAGTGAACACTATATAACCACAGCATCATTAAAATCCTCAATCTGGGCTGTGCCATTTGGCCTTCTGTGGGAATATTGTCAATATGTTTGGCTGGCTGCTGATATAATCTATGATTTGCTCTGGGTCTGGGTGCAATCCAAAGCCATGTTGATCAGTGAAGCAATTGAGGATGCCCTTTACAATGCTACTTCCTTTCCAACATGGAAAAGGTCTACACAGACGCTTAATCCTTCACATGGCTGCTAGCAGAGGCAATACCAGGAACAGAACTCCATATTTGTACGAGGAGTTTAAAAACTGCCTTTCTCCATGTATCAATCTAAATGTTTTGTGCAGAATGTCAGCAACAAATCATATATCACATAACACGCCTCGGAATCTTTTCCCAGAAGTGTCTTTGCTTGGAGTTTTTTCCTTTTGCACCAAAGGTTAAAGGTTGAATCACAAATATTTTTTTAAACTTGGGCTCCGGCAAAATCACTGCAATACCTACCCAAGTTCTCGAGCAACATCTCCAGGTCAATTTTGTATGACGTCCATCCTTGTTCGAGTTACCTGCTTGCAAGTTTAAGTTATGTTTTTCTAAAAAGAAGCTTTCAACCTTTTGGATAAAGGCAAAATACTGCAGATATTGGAATCTGCAACAAAAACAGGAAATGCTGAAGAAACCCACAGCTCTGACAGCATTTGTGGAGAGAGAGTAATAGAGCTCTGATGAAGGGTCATCCAGACTTGAAACAATGGCTCCATTCTCTCTCAGTAAGAAGTCTGACAACACCAGATGAGTCACCTGACGAAGGAGCAGTGCTCTGAAAGCTAGTGGCATTTGCTCCCAAATAAACCTGTTGGACTTTAACCTGGTGTTGTGAGACTTCTTGCTTTGTTTACCCCAGTCCAACACTGGCATCTCCATATCCATTCTCTCTCCACAGATTTTTAAAAATCCATTTGGGGGCCATGGGTGTCACTGGCTGGCCAGCATTATTTATTGCCCATCCCTAGTTACCCAAGGGCAGGTGAGAGTCAGCCACATTGCTGTGGCTCTGGAATCACATGTAGGCCAGACCAAATAAAGACGGCAGATTTCTTTCCCAAAAGGACATAAGTGGGTTTTGCTGACAATCGTCTAATGGTCATCAGTAGATTTTAAATTTTTTACCGAATTTAAATTCCACCATCTGCCATGACAGGATTCGAACCCGGGTCCTCAGAATATTAGTTGAGTTTCTGGATTAATCGTCTAGTGATAACACCATTAGGCCATTGTGCCCTCAGACCTGCCGAGTTTCTGCAGCAATTTTTGTTTTTCTTTCAAGTTTTTGATTTGTTTGCAGGATGGCAGACATTGAATCCAATGAAAATTGTTTGAGAGTCATTTGGAAATTTTGAAGGGGTTTAGTTTTATGAAGAGTTTATCGATACAGGCCTTGAATTATTAAACATTTATCTGGATCTTAAGCAGCTTTACTGATCATTCTGGGTTCAATCAAAGTAAATTGGCATTCTGTCCCTCTTAGTGACTGACTAGTTGCTGAAGTGAAGTCATATAATGATTTCTTGGTTTTCAGACACCAGTTGATCAGCTATGGTCTGTGCTAAAATTCTGTAAAGTACATCTTGCTCAACTATCGCCTATTAAATTTTCAAAACAGAATGTCAATATTAATTTATTCAGTGCAAACAAAAGTGTAAGTGGCCTGTGTTTAATGTGAAAATTACTGGTGAGACCATCTGCAAATGATATCGGGAATGATCATTGCCAAATGGAAGGATTAAGTTAGCAAGGAGAGGGAAACTCTTTCCATTGCCAAACATTTTAGAAAAAACAGCTACATATAATTAAGGCTATAATGTTAACATTCAGGTGACAGTGTGACTCACACTAATAAAACATTACTTAAAACCCTTTAGAGGCTTACTCCATGGCAGTATCACCTGGCTGCAAGATAGAGAGGTTGACTTTAATTTCCTCTGCAATAGAGAAAACAAGGTAGGGTGCAATTCCTCAAAGGGAAAAGAAGCCCCGGGTAGGTTTTAAAATAGCTGTCAGGTCCACTATCATGGTTGGTTAAAGTTAAGATGACCTCTGCTGCGATTTTTTTCTATTCATTCAGGGAATGTGGGCATCACTGGCTGGACACAGTAAGATGTCTCACAACACCAAGTTTAAGTCCAACCAGTTTATGTGATAATAATTATTTGATTACTATCAGGTAAACTGGTTGGACTTAAACCTGGTGTTGTGACACTTCTTACTGTGTTTACCTCAGTCCAACGCCGGCATCTCTACATCATCACTGACTGGGCCAGCATTTATTGCCCATCCCTAACTATCCTTGAACTGAGTGGTTTGCAGTGCCATTTCAGAGGGCATTTTAAGAGTCAACCACATTGCTGTGGGTCTGGAGTCATGTATAGGCCAGACCAGTTAAGTATATCAAAAAGGACAGTTGTGAAACAGATGGATCTTTACAATAATGGACGATGGTTTTATGCACCAAAAACAAAAAATGCTGGAAAATGCAGCAGGTCTGTCAATATCTATGGAGAGACGATAGACCCACTGTTTCGAGTTAGAATGGCCTGCGAGATTTTCCAGCATTTTCTATTTTTGTTTCAGAAATCGGCATCCGCAGTATTTTGCCTTGATGATGGTTTCGTAGTCATTGTTAGATTTTTAATTCCAGATTTGAATTCAAATTTCACCATCCACCGTGGTGGGATTCACATCCGAGCCCTGGAGTATTTCCCCATTCTGTGGATTACTAATCCAGTGACATTACCACCACGCCATCGCCTTCACTGCTTAAAAAGGAAGGTAGTTCTATTTGACCTAATTCTGAAGTATTGATCTCAGCCATCTGAAGTCGGCAAATCTTTGGAAAACAGTAAACGCAACATACAGAGATTTTGTTTAAGAATAGGAAAGGAAAAACATAAGGTCAAAAACAAGGATATTGAATGGTATCCTTGATGGGAAATAAAGCTAAATTATTGCCAAGGAATTGTAAAGGGCTCTTGCCCAGATTAAACGTAAGGAGATATCTTAGCTCATGTTTTTTTTGCTTCTTTTGCCAATTGTTCCAGATCTGTATTCCTCTCATTAGAAATGTTTTGTGACATTAGGAGCTAGAACCCTGGGACAACACTGGCAGACATTCAAACAGGGCTTGGGATAAGTGAAGTGTATTCCAGCAAGGAAAAGAGTAGTGGATTAATAAGGGAATAGATTAGATGTAAAAAATAACAAATAGCCTTTAGTATTAACTGGGCAAATATTTAAAACAAAAAGATTGAGGAAATTATGACGAATATAAATGCTTTGAAAGGGGTATTATAACAGTTGGAAGGAAGCGAGCGAACCTTGACATTAGCACCTCCTCTGGCTCCAGTGATTAAAAATTAAATATGGTGATCCCCAATGTACCTTTATTGGGTCTCTTGGCATTTAAGTGTTCTGCAACGGAGAGGCCGGAGATTCCATTGACATATTTAAGTAGGGCATCCATGGTGCAATTATGGCCAATTTGAATTTGCTGGGCTAGGAAACATGGCATTAACAGTGAGGTAGAAGTTATCAGCTTCTCAAGGCAAGTGCCTTTTGCAACACTGCTGCTGGGATGGAGGAGCAGGAGTGCTCATGGAAGACCATGGCCTCCCCCTTGTTAACTGTGGTTACTCTCTCTGCCTTGCTACAATCAAAATCTCTCCAACTCTGATGTCCTTGAAGTCTTGATGGGCATCCTTGCCACCAAACACTGTCCAACCCATATGGTCCATGTCTCTCCCCCAGCACCGCTGGCTTCACTCTTATTCTTGCCACCATTCTCAAGCTCTCTCTCCAAACCTTCAGCCCTGATGACTTCTTTTGTCTCCCTCAAAACATGATAGAATAGAATCCCTACAGTGCAGATGGAAGCCATTCAGCCCATCAAGTCTGCACCAACCCTCCAAAAAAGCATTCTTGGCCCACTCCCCTATTCCCATAATCCCAGGCATTGATGCTCTCTTTTTTTTCCCTGTGCCCCAATATCCTGATTCTTTCACCCATTCCTCATCTCAAGATTATACAGGAGAATTTGCAAGGGTCCTCAGCTGACCTCTTACCACTGGCTTTTCCTTCTGGTTGCTGGTCAGGTTGTTAACTTAACCAATTATTTGACATGAAACGGAAGAAAGAAATGATAATGAGATCTTGCTGCTAAATTTGGCAGAACCTCAGCAACTCCAGCCTTGACAGATCCTTGATTGATCTCAGCTCTCGTGCACCCTCTTAATTTCCTGGTAAACATCAGGGTCCTAGTAACAAACATGTGCAGAGGATTTTACAGCCCCGTTTGGGTAGAGCTCGTAAAATCCCACCTGAGGCCAATGGAGAATTCCATTTGTGAGCCGTTGGGATGGGCAAAACAGTAAAAGTCTGGCTTTAAAAGGTTTTATTAAGGATGTGAAGAGCTTAACAAAGGGTTGAAGCTATTACAACTAAGTTGACTAGTTATTAGTGGCGCTAAATCTATAGAATTTTGCAAACACATTTGCACAATGTGGTAAATTATATGCAGGTATATTTACTTAAAAAAACATTTGCTGCCATTCAGTAACCAAGAAAGCAAAGCACAAATGGATCAAATAACGCTTTCATGATTGACTTTTCATCTCACTATGTTATCGAAAGCTGCACAATGAAGATTAAAGTACATTTCTGCCTTCAGGTACCATGCGGTAAGAGGGATTTAGTGACCATGGATTTCCATTGGATTGGTCCATGACTATGCTCAGTAAAATACTGCAGTAGTTTGCTGCTGCACCCTGCAGGTTGGCTGACCAGAAAACACTCCTGCTCTTACCTCTACTGGAAAGATTTACAAGCTGATAATCAACCTACTTGCCCACACTGTAAACACATCATTCTAGATGCAGATAATGGGAGCTACCAGCAGTCTGGCCCATTGCCCTCTCAGAATGGCTCTGAGACTTTATTTCCAGTTGCAATATGATAGCAAAACAAAAAACAGCCCTGAAGCCCTCACCACCGCCCCCCCACCCACCCTCCAACCACACAGTCTCACCCTGCTCCACCCCACACACTCCTCATGCTAACTCAGATCACCTAATACAACCCACCCACCCCCATGGCCCCCACTTAATTCACAGAAATTTTGGGGATGTGGGCTGCACTGTCATTCTGGCAGGGTAGATCCAGCAATACTGGCCCACATAGAAATTGGACTTCCATCTTTACAGGGTACCTACTCTACACTGAAAATATACTATTCCCCACCCTCACAGTCAAGGAGGACTCCTAAAAGCATTGGGGTGACCTGCTCCTCCCATCACAGCAATATCAGGGGTACTCTCCCCTCCCCACCACCATCACAGCAGTATAAGAGGCACTCTTCCCCCATAACAGGCATCAGCCCCACCACCGCACCACCCCCCCACCCCCCCAACACACACAAGCTGAACACACCGCCATGGAGCTCCCCATACGGCTCACACTTGGCACTGATCTCTGATACACTGGCACTGCCAGGGGGTTGTTCCAGGACACTTTCCAAGCATGTCCCCCTTCCCCCACTGGCGACTGTACTTATCTTGATGTCCCTAGTGGGTTCCTGCTACTGATTTTGGTTCTTGTATAGCTGTTGTGTCACATTAGTGAAGTATGAATATTCAGAAAGGGGATGGGGGGGCGGGATTCGAGTTGCTGGAGAGCCTTTTTAATAATATTTAATTTTATTGAGATGAGGACAGGAGTCTCATTACAAATCTGGTGAGGGAAATTAGATCACATTGGTGAAATCTTGCTGGCCCAAAATCCCACATGATCATTTATGCTGACGGTGAACGTGGGCTCAAAATCTCAGCCAGGAAACACTCCCACTCTTACCATCAGCTTTCAGGCATATTGAAAGGATTTACAGGCCGATAATTAACCTGTTTGGGCACATGATGAACATACCTCCCATGATTTCTCATACCCTCCATGCTACGTTATGAATATCCCATTGCCCATTTCAATTTTTCTATTTCCACCATGCCACCTCCAATGGTGAACCTTTCAAACACTGCACTAATGCTCTTCAGAGTCAAAACCAAAATCATTTTGACTTGTTGCCTTTTCTCCCTCTCTTTAAAAACCTATTTGTTTGACCGTATTCTCAGTGACCACTCCCAAAATATCTGCATGCTTGGCTTAGTGACCTCCTCATCTTTTCTGTAAATTATTCTGAGACATGCTTGAATGAGAGAGGGACTGTAAAGAAGCACAGAACCATTCCCTTTTCTCTAGGAAGCTGAATTTACATGCTATTCACTCCATCATCAAATGTGTTGCATTTGAGGAGCTTTTCAGTTTGAATGTCTGTGTCTTTTTCATAGAAACATCTAATTGAACAAGAAAAAAAATGCATTTAGAGATTGCCTTATCACACCCAGCAAACCCAGAAGGAAGAAAGAACAGTGAAATGGGGAAATAATAATACTGGCCCAAACTGTTTATTCCCTTCTGGGTTAAGTCCTGTGCCACACTGAATGAAACCCACAACACATTGAAAAGTGTTAGGCTGATGGATGAGCTGAGATACACAAAGGCCACAGTAGCGTTGAGAACTCATCAGATTAGTTAAACATCTTCTGGAATCTTGATGACCACCTAAAATTCACAAGGTCACACAAGTGACTGTGAAATATGTCTCCTCCACTTGTCCTCTTTAACAATTACACAACCCTTGGTTTAAGGAAAGGCAGGATCATGCAAGAAGGAAATTGAGAGCACTCCATCATTTGCCCTGAGTATTGTCAAAATGGAGATTAAATCCAATGATACTTCAAGAAAAGATAGGCAGCCTTTATGGCCTACTGCTCAGGCACCTCATTCTTCCCAGTGGCCACTTTATCCTGAAATTATGTAAACCCACATTGAACAATGTGCCAACAGACTAATTATATCAAATTAGAATAAATTAAAAGAGAGTGTGCATTTACAACAGCAATTTTCATTTTAACTTTAAAAATTGATGTGGGAGAATGGTCTGTACTTTCAATTTTATTGTGCTTTTTTATCAATTGTGACTGACCATGAAGATCTAGAGATGATATTTTTCCTGGGACACAAAAACATGACAATATAACAAACATAATACATTTTCCACATTTTGCCACAGCCTTGACACATACAAGATTGTAATATCTAATATCAATATCTAGATAATGGATAAAGACACGCATTCAAATTGTTTGTAAACCAATTGGGGATGGGGACAGATTTTGTGCCCATCTAGAGATTTCTGTGTGGAAACAATGCCCTAATTGTGGAATTTACACTTGTGTCTCCTGTGCTTTGAGAACAGTAAGAAGTCTCTCACAACACCAGGTTAAACTCCAACAGGTTTATTTGGTAGTATGAGGTTTTGGAGCACTGCTCCTTCATCAGGTGAGTTACCAAGACTTTAACCTGGTATTGTGAGACTTCTTACTGTGCTTACCCCAGTCCAACGCCAGCATCTCCAATCACACTTCGAGAAATTAGATTGCCATTTGACTTTGTAAAAATATGATCAGCGGGCCATAAAGGCCTTCTATCTTTTCTTGAAGTATCATTGGGTTTAATCTCCATTTTGACAATACTCAGGGCAAATGATGGTGCACTCTCATTTTCCTTCTTGCATGATCCTGCCTTTCCTTCAACCAAGGATTGTGTAATTGTTAAAGAGGACAAGTGGAGGAGACATATTTCACAGTCACTTGTGTGACCATGTGAATTTTAGGTGGTCATCAAGATTCCATTGCAATATACAAAGTCAGTATGGAAAAGCAGAATTCTAATAAAATAAAAATGTTTTAAAATATATTTGTGGTTTCTTAAGGAGAGCAACATTGAAAGGAGACCAACAAACTCATGGTGGATTGCTAAGTCATTACCATCTCATGGATAGGAAAGGCATCAGTTTACCCATCTGTCATTACTGAATTTCAGCAGGATGGGAGTTATTTTCTAAAAGGAACGGCACCTGTACAATTTATGGCATTGGTTGGGCATCTTCACCACTGGGGGGTTGACATTTTGAAGTGGCACATTGCTCCTCTGTAAAGGGGTTGGAGAAAATCAGTTTGGCTGAAGATATGTACACCAGACACGTTGCATCCTTTGCTGCCATTTTATTTTGGGGAAACAACCTTGTAATGTATTTGCATCATTAGTATGATCAGGAGATTTAGAAGAAAATCAGCCCACAAGTCCCATTTCTGAGACTGATGGCTGTTGGCGCTGTTGTTAGCATTGCTGCCTCACGGTGCCAGGCACCTGGGTTCGATTCCTGGCCTGGGTCACTGTTTGTGCAGAGTCTGCACGTTCTCCCTGTGTCTGTGTGGGTTTCCTCTGGGTCCTCTGGTATCCTCACACAGTCTGAAAGACGGGCTGGTTAGATGCATTGGCCACGTTAAGTTCTCCCTCAGTGTACCTGAATAGGCGCCAGAGTGTCGTGACTAGGGGATTTTCACAGTAACTTCATTGTAGTGTGAATATAAGCCTGCTTGTGACATTAATAAAATAAACTTTAAAACTAACATTAGAATGGAGGGAAATTAACAGAAGTCCTCTTGCAGTCCTCAGACCCCACAATGAGAATGTTGTATTAGGAATAAAGGAAGAGTGGATACCTAGCAGAATCTGAATTCTCACCTGCCTTGACCTGGATTCCATAATTTAGTAAGCCAAAAATAGTTTATATTTTGGAGCTTTTTTTGATGGAGTAAAAAACATGAACCCATATTGACCCAGACACTAGTATCTTCTAATATAAAACTAAAACAAGATACTGTGAATGCTGGAAATCTGAAATAAAAGCAGAAAATGCTGGATAAACTCAGCAGATTTTTATTATTCTTACATGTCATATCAGTGCCACTAATTGGCATTTATTGCCCATCTGTAATTGCCCTTGCATTGATGTTTCAGGTGGCATTTATGAGTCAACCACATTTCTGTGGATCTGGGGTCACGTTTGGGCGGGACCTGGTAACGATGGAAGGTTTCCTTCTCTAAAGGACATTAGTGAAGCAGATGGGTTTTTGCAACATTCAACAATGGTTTTATGGTGTTTTATATTTAAATGGTTGCAGTGTTGCTTTAAGAGTTGATCACATAATTTGATTATGATATCACTGGAGTGTTTCAGAGGCTGATGCATTTTGTTTCAGATTGTACTCCGTACAGGTAAGACCTCCTAAGAGTAAATCTGTTGTTGTTTGAACCTGCGTGTGTAAACCACATCTTTTCTTTCTTTTTTCAAACATCAGAAATTTATTTTAAAAAACCCCGCAACCCTAACATTGTTAGGACATGACACATGCTTATACTTTTAATTCCAGATTTTTGTTGAATGAACGTTTCACCATTTGCTGCAGTGATTTGAACTCAGGCCCTTAGAGCATTACCCTGGGTCTCTGGACTATTGGTGCAGTGACAAGACCAGTATGCCATTGCCTCAGCCAGCATCTGTTGAAAGAGAAACAGAGTTGAATGCTGGAGCTCTACCACCTTGCCCGCTACAGAATCGGAGCAGGCAAGGGTACAACAATGGAATTCTCCATTGACCTCAGGTGGGAATTTCCAGTCTCGCCCAAGCGAGGCCGTAAAATCCTGCCCGAAACGTTTGAATCCTTATAACTCTTCTTCAGTATTGAAGCGGGGTAGAAATGTAATGGATTATATTGCTGGAAAGGGGGTGAAGGAGGTGGGGCAGAAAAGAAGTTCACAGATAGGAGAGAGCTGAGGAGAGATTGCCAAAGATATCATGAGGATTATTTTCCACAACAGCTACCGCTTTGTGAGCGCTTCTGAAATCTTTCCTTTGCTATTTTCTGTTTCGAAACCACTGGCGTGTCTCACCTCAAACATCCTCCCCAGATCACACATATGTGCATCACCCATCTGCTCCATGATATTTCCTGCTATTTTCTTCATAGCCATTACTATTCCCTTCCACTTGTTCTCACAACAGGACAGGGAGTTAGTGGCAATTTGATATCAATCAAGGCTGAGTTGGTAGCACTGTCCCAAATGCTGTGTGTTTATGTCCCACCCCAAAGGTTTGAGCACATAATCTAAGGTGACACTGTAATACAGGCATGCTGCACTATGTTAGGTGTATGAGGTGCCAGCTTTTGCATTGATCATTAATCCGAGGTAACTTTTAAATGTCAAAGATCTTATTGCATTATATGGAAGAAGAGATGGGGAGATTCCCTTGGTATGGTGGCCAATATTGATCCCTCAGTCAATACCACTATAACAGATTATCAGTTCATTATCACATTGCTATTTGCTGGACATTTCCAATATATGGGCTGCTGAGTTTTCAGCTTTACCACGGCTGTGACCAGTGAAAGCATTTGAAAACTTTATGGACATCCTGAAGTTAAGAAAAGTCCTATACTGATACAAATTATTTTTGAGGGAGATGAGCAGTATATTTAGTCACAGGAGTCTCCCTGGTTTATCTGTGTTGTACTCCCAGACTTTTGAGTTTGTTTATTTATGACTGTTATAAGTAGGCTTACATTAACACTGCAATGAAGTTACTGTGAACATCTCCTGGTCACCACCTTCCAGCACCTGTTCGGGTACACTGAGGGAGAATTTAGCAAGGCTAGTACACCTAACCAATACATCTTTTGGACTATGGGAGGAAACTGGAACACCCAGAGTAACCCATGCAGACACATGGAGAATGTGCAAACTTCACACAGACAATTACTCAAGCTGGGAATTGAATTTGGGTCCCTGGCACATTGAGGCAGCAGAGCCAACCACTGTGCTACCATGCTGTGCCTTTAACCTGGATGCAATCCATTTATGTGGCTCAAAAATAATGCTGAATTTTGGCATGTGTTAAGAGCATAACTGCAATTCTCTCAAAGCTCCTCAAACCTTTATTGCCATCTCTCTTAAAACCTTATGCCCCAACTAATTGCTGCCCAGAATATTGGTCACTCTCTCAACTCTCAATTATGAGTATCCATCAATTACTTGTGCTCAGATGATTTCTTCACATCGTGGTTTTCAGTCAAATCTGAAAAGAAAGTAACTTTTCTGATGTTTGGTTCATTTATATTAAAAAAATTCTGCACTCAGACCTGCTTTGTGTTTCCTTATCCTTTCAATGCATTTTTATGCCTTAAGTACAAGTTACATTAAAAATTGACAAACTTTTCTGACTGCAGACTCCGAAATATGATGTGTCAGATATACTTGAATGAAGGTTAACTGAGTTTAAAACAGTGAACCTTCTTTTTATATTTGAAGAAAAAATACACTGGCATGGGATGGCAATTTGTTTGGATTCCCATTGTCTACACTGATGTCTACCCACTTACGGCCACTTTTAGTTTGGCAATTGTAATCAAATTGGGAGAATACCTGGATGTAGAATATCTGAAGGGTAGCAAGAATAATCCAGGTAATAACAGGCCAGTGAGCCTTACATCAGTGGTAGGGAAATTATTGGAGAGGATTCTCCAAGACAGGATTTACTCCCACTTGAAAATAAGTGGACATATTAGCAAGAGGCAAACATGATTTTGTGAAGGGAAAGTCATGTCTCACTAGCTTGATCGAGTGTTTCGAGAAAGCGACAAAGGTGATTGATGAGGATTGGGCAGTGGATGTTGTCTACATGGACTTCATTAAGGCCTTTGACAAGGACCCTCATGGCAGACTGGTGCAGAAGGTGAAATCGCATGGGATCAGAGGTGAGCTGGCAAAGTGGATACAGAACTGGCTCAATCATAGAAGACGGAGGGTTGCAGTGGAAGGGTGCATTTCTGAATGGAAGGCTGTGACAAGTGGCGTACCTCAGGGATCAGTGCTGGGATCTTTGCTATTTGTAATATATATAAATGTTTTGGAGGAAAATACGACTGGTTTGATTAGTAAGCTTGCAGATGATACAAAGATTGATGCATTTGTGGATAGTGATGAGGACCATCAGAGGATACAGCTGGATATAGATCGGTTGGAGACCTGGGTGGAAAGATGGCAGATGGAGTTTAATCCGGACAAATGTGAGGTGATACATTTTGGAAGGTCTAATACAGTTAGGAAATATACAGTAAATGGCAGAACCCTTAAGCGTATTGATAGGCAGAGGGATCTGGGTGTACAGTTACACCGGTCATTGAAAGTGGCAATGCAGATGAGAAGGTAGTCAAGTAGGCATACGGCATGCTTGCCTTCATCGGCTGGGGCACTAAGTTTAAAAATTGGCAAGTCATGTTGCAGCTTTATAGAACCTTAGTCAGGCCACACATAGAATATAGTGTTTAATTCTGGTCACACTACTGGAAGGATGTGGAGGCTTTGGAAAGGGTACAGAAAAGATTCACCAGGACGTTTCCTGGTATGGAAGGCATGAGCTCTAAGGAGAGGTTGGAGATACTTGGTTTGTTTCCACTGAAACGACGGAGGTTGAGGGGCGACCTGATAGAAGTCTACAAGATTATGAGAGGCATGGACAGACTGGATAGTCAGAAGCTTTTTTCCCAGGGTGGAAGAGTCAATTACTAGGGGGCATAGGTTTAAGGGTGTGAGGAGCAAGGTTTGAAGGAGATGTATGAGGCAATTTTTTTACACAAGGATTGGTGAGTGCCTGGAACTCACTGCCGGGTGAGGTAGTGGAAGCAGATATGCTAGCGACTTCTAAGGGTCGTCTTGACAAATAGGTGAATAGAATAGGATAAGGTCCCCAGAGGGTAAGGGGTTTTAGTTCAGTTGGGCAGCATGGTCAGTGCAGGCTTGGAGGGCTGAAGGGCCTGTTCCTGTGCTGTAATTTCCTTTGTTCTTTTTATTTAGCATGGGTTTACTAAATGGAATGTAATATTGAGTTAATTATTGGGCCCAACTACTGGATTGCATCAATACAGGATACTCCAGACCATGGACCAATACTTAGATTTTAAAAGTAGCACTAATCAAGCTAGGTCACGTTATTAAACCAGTGATTGCTGGTCCTGTGAAGTAATATTAGGCAGATCGCCCACTATCAGGAAAATTGGATTACTTATTTTGTTTGAAAACTGGAAGTGCTGAGAAACAGTCTGTAGATCAGGCAGCATCTGTGGAGAGAGGAAAAGAGACGGAGTGGAATTTTCCAGTCCCATCAGTGGCGGGCATCATTGTGGGTGGGATGAGAATATTTGGAGAGTGGCTAAATGTCAATTGGTCTCCAAATTTTCCCATTCCGTCCACAAGTCTGCACCTCACTGGTGCCACTAGAAAATCCCAGCCAGAGTTAACTTTTCAGGTGTGTGACCTTTCATTAGGTTCTTCTAACTTAAATTACAATTTTGTTTTGCTCCCCACCTATTGATTGTTTATTCATCTTTATTATTTTTCAGCATTGCATTGGCAGTATTTCATTATTTATTTGTTTTGTTAATGTATTGAAAGGAAGAATGTTCTTTGGAGGTTCCTTGTGGGGAAAGTCCAGTTTTGTTTCAGTACTAGTGCAGGAAAACTATGGAGTGTGCATTGAATAGAACCAAAACATAGAGCAGGTAGAGAGAACATGTTATGTTTTGTTCTTTCTTTCAGCATTTTTACCTGTTGTTTAAGGTTAACTTGTTGATGAGCTGAAACATGTGGCCTTTAAAATGAGGCAGCACGATGGTACAGTGTTAGCACCACTGCTTCACCGCGCTAGGGACCCAGGATCGATTCCCGGCTTGGGTCTCTGTTTATGTGGAGTTTGCACATTCTCCCTGTGTCTGTGTGGGTTTCTTCCGGGTGCTCCAGTTTCCTCCAACACTCCAAAGATGTGCAGGTTAGGGGGATTGGCTGTGCTAAATTGCCTCTTGGTGTCAGGGGGACTAGCTAGGGTAAATGTATGGGGCTATAAGGGTAGGGCCTAGGATTGTGGATGGTGCAGACTCAATAGGCGAAATGGTCCCCTTCTGCACTTGTAGGGATTCTATGTAAAATCACTACTTTTCAAACCATTTTCCACTGTGACTCCATTTTATACTTGAAAATTAACATAACCTAGTCATCGACAATAAAAAAAAGCAGCATGGTACCATTCATTCATCAATACTAAAATTTGTGTAATATAGATTCATAGAGTCCTTACAGTGCAGAAAGAGGCCATTTGGACCATTGAGCCTGCACCAAGAACAACCTCATCCAGGCCCTATCCCCGTAATGCCAGTAATTTCTCAGCTGATCTCCCTGACACTAAGGGGCAATTTAGCATGGTCAATAGCCTAACCCACACATCTTTGGACTGTGGGAGGAAACCAGAGCACCCGCAGGAAACCCATGCAGACACAGAGAGAATGTGCAAACTCCACACAAACAGTCACCTGTGGCCGGAGTAGAACCCGAGCTCTTGGCACTGTGAAGTGGCAGTGCTAGCCACCATGCCACATATTATACTGACATGAAATGAATATAAAAATCTATGTTTTTAAAGTGCTTTATAAAATTGTTGTTATTCTATGTGCTCACCAGCCCATTACAACATCTGAGCCACTCCAGCTCTTGAATCTTGTTCGGGAATCAATGGATACTATTGACGTTTGCACTGGTTTTCAGCATTACTGATCTGTAGCTATACCACACCAGTGTTTCCTAAAGGCCATCCTGACTTCATTGATCTTGATGTGAGATAAACCGAATAAACTTTTAATTTTCGACTCATGATTTCAAATAACAGAAATAATATCCCTGAGGCTACAACTTCACTGTGGATTCTGCTGCACACAATACAGTTTTAAATTAAAATGAATTTAATTCTCAAGTCACTTACTTACCTGAATATAGAACTTTGCTCCTCCCATCTCCTCTCAAACTTTATAAGGAAAGTGGAGTGCTTCCAAACAGCGAATAACAAAATGTGTGCCAGTTACTTTGTTAGTGTCACAAGTCGGCTTACATTAACACTGCAATGAAGTTACTGTGAAAATCTCCTAGTTGCCACACTCCGGTGCCTGTTCGGGTATACTGAGGAAGAATTCAGCATGGCCAATGCACCTAATCAACATGTCTTTTGGACCGTGGGAAGAAACTGGAGCACTTGGAGGAAACCAATGCAGACGTGGTGAGAACGTGCAGACTCCACATAGACAGTGACCCAAGTAGGAATTGGACCTGGATCTCTGGCGCTGTGAGGTCGCAGTGGTAATCACTGTGCCACCGTGCTGTCCACTGGTCATTGATGTTTCAGTTAAGCTCTCATATTCCCTGGCAACTCACTGAAAACCTTCTCCTTCCTCTCATATATGCATAATGTAAACAGCTCCTCTACCCCTACTGCCAGCACATGCACACTCCATAATCAATCTCTCTGTTCTCCAACCCATACACACACACACACACACACACACAGAGGTCAGCCACTGATGGTGGCTAGTGGGGAGATGCGACAACTCTAACAGTCCAAGCTTGAGCTGGTGCACAGATATTTTTAAGTAGACTCGAGGAATAGAAAATTCTCGAGAGCCAGAGATGAGCAAGGTAAGGGCAGAGCCAGATGCCGCCTGGGCCTCAGTGCTGGTGTGAGCTGGAGTCTCAGAATATCGGGGAACTCATGACTCTTTTCATTGTTTCAGTTACGCTAGTTGGAGTTGAGGCTCACAGTTTGGGAGCTGCTTCTTTATAGATGTTAGCTAGAATGTTCACGCCCTGCTGCTGTAACAGTGAGGATGGAGAATTTGGCGCTGAGCCAAATCCCTATTCACCCTCACCGCAGTGGAAGGGAAGAATCCCAGTTGTGAGCGAGGTCAGAGAATCTGGCCCATTATAAGCTGTTAATGCATCACAGGATGTGGGATCACCTGTAAGCTACTGTATAATGGGGATCATGATGGTTCCTATGCTATTTCCCTGTCTACTTTGAAAGTTGGTAAATATTCTTAATCATATTCAGGCTGAAACTGATGGCTAGATCATTTTGAAGTAATACAATTCACAGAAGCCCCAAGACACAAAACATAATGATGCCTCAGAGTAAACCACCTTGCTGGTTCAGCCTTTTAGAACTTATCTGTTAGCTCTTACACGTTGACACTTGTGGGCAGTTGAAACCATTGCTGTGTGAGCTTGGTTTGATTTAACCTACAAACAAAATATCCATCTCCCTTCAAATAACTAATAAGTTCTGATTAATATCTAGAACTAAGCTAATTAATTATCCTGGGACTATCTATAGGACAAACAACCAGATTAAAGTGATAAGCAACTTAGATCTGGTCTCCATTTTGAAGTTTGAAAAGAAAAGGTAGCTTTCATCTTGACTTTGTTCCTGTGATATATCAACCCCATCTGTATCTGTTATATATTAAATTGTATAAGTCATATTGGAGAATTCCATTTCAAAATGCATTAATAATTATTCTGTCAAAGTCTCTAAATTAGAAAAATAATGGGTGCAATTTTCTGTTCTTATCTGCGGTGAGAATTGTGGTGGGCGGGGGGGGAGGAGGGGCATTGAATTTTGTACGATGGCAAAAATCAGTTTTCCACTGACGGGAAATTAGTTTGGAATTTTGTTCTCCTGACTTTGATGGTGAGTTAAAGGAAGGTTGAGTTTCCTGCTGACCTACGTCAGGAAAATTATCTGCATTCAGTTGCATCTCGTAAAGGTTCTTTAAAAGGCTAACTCATTAGACTTATGTTCCCCATCCAAATTAAGTGCCCCGCCAGCAGATAATGAGAACAGACTGTTTCGGGATAATACATAAGGGCCATGCACCAGGCAAGCTTCAGTTCATCCGTAATTTTGAAGTCAGCTTTCACCTTCCCTTAAGACTAAAGCTGAGAGATATCAGGAGCCAAGGTGAGCTAAGGCTGGACACTGGCTGCAAAACTCACAATGAGGGGTGAGAGGGAGGCACACTTTGAAAAGTGAGGGGATGGGTGTGGAGTGATATGAGATACTGTGTGTGCATTGCGAGTGGGGACAGGGAGATAGGGCTGAGAAAGGAAGATGCATAGGAGGGTAGGGATAGAAGCAGGATTAGGATAGTCAATAAAGAAAATGGAATAGTGAAAGACTTCCTAGGGAAGAGTGATAAGACTGTCCAGCTGAGAGCGGGGTTGTGGGGGGTGTGGGTGGCGGGGAGATGGTTTCATGGGAACTATAAAAGGACTGGTGAACAGGACTAATGTCTGTCCGAGATCAAAGATCACAGCTTTGTCCAACCATCATTATCACATATCAGAGGATGGCGTGGTGGCAGAGTGGTTAGCAGTGCTGCCTCACAACTCCAGGGACCTGGGTAAAAGTCTGGCCTTGGATGGTTGTCTCTGTGGAGTTTGCACATTCTGGCTGTGTCTGCGTAGGTTTCCTCCGAGTGCTCCAGCTTCCTCTCAGAGTCCAAAAATATACAGGTTAGGTGAACGCCTGTGTTAAATTGGCCCTTTGTACACTAAGATGTGTAGGTTAAATGGATTAGCCATGGTAAATGTGTGAGGTTATAGGGATAGGGTGGGGGAGAGGGCCTGGAGAACTCAGAGAGTCAGTGCAGACTCAATAGGCCAAATGGCCTTTTCTGCACTGACAGAGAGTTCGTGGAACTGATGATCTAGGTTGGAGCTAATTTGGGTGGTAGGTTCATTGTGGGCCCTTAAATGAACACAGGACCTTGCATCATATTGATTAGCCATTCAATACCTGAGAATTAGCGAGGGATAAATGCAAACTATATTCACGATAGTGAAGATTATATACAGTGAATAAGCAACCATGATATCTAACCCTACTGCCAAGTCAACATGCAGCCCTGGTATTTGCAGCAGAGATAGAGACAGCCTATTAACTGCTTTGCTCTAAAATCTGAGATGACTTTGGTAGGAGACCTTTAGTGGTCCAAGGCCTTAGAGTTCTAGGGACCAGGCACCTTCCTTGGCCTGACCTGCTGGAGTTAATGTGGTTACACAGAGAGGGGATTTGGAGTGGCAGAACATCCCTAGAGTGTGTTGTGTGGATGGCTCTGGGTATCTGACTGATGTGTCTCCTCCCTTTGGGTGCCCAAGTGTCCTTCTCCGACTTGTTGACGAGAAGGAGCATTTGGGGGGAAGTTGAGATGCCCATGTCCCCCTCTCACCTAGCAACTGCTGAAATGTACCTATACACTAGAGAGATAGTGTGTAGATTCCAGCACAAAGCTGGCAGAAACTGCTGGGCCTGGGTTTCCATGGCAACCACCATCCTTCCCATGGCGACTTCAATGCACGAGTATGCCAGGGTCTTGGCATCTAATAGAATGTGAACAGCCTTCTCTAGTCTTTGTAGTAATGGCCTTGGCATCTCTGCCTGATGTTCCCTGACCTATATCTGCATCTCCAATATGTCTCTCAGGGCTGATTCCTGAAGGTCCTCATTGGACTCAGTAGGGCCCTCATCTCCAGCAGTCATCCCAGTGTCAAAAAACTTGGCTGTCGCTACTTCCACCTGTTATGAGCCCATGTCTATGAGGTGATCTCCAGATTGTGGACCCAAGCCTTCTCTAGAACGAGGTCCCACTGATGTGTGTGTATCTGCGCTTGTGATGGGTACAGATGAATATATCCTCATCTGATGCTTCTTTGTTATCCTTATCTGAGATGGTCTGAGACTTTAGCGAAGGTTCATCTAGACTCATAACGTTGGCTCTTTTCACTCCCCACAGATGCTGTTAGACCTGCTGAGATTTTCCAGCATTTTCTGTTCCTGTTTCAAATATCAGCATCTGCAGTATTTTGCTTTTATCTTCTGGTCTGGGACTGTGGCATTTGTGGAAGGTCTATCTCTGTCTTTTCTTGCTGGTAATTGGAATAGAAAGAAGAGATAACTATTGATAATTACTGGGCAGGCTCCAACATTATTGGTCACTCATAATGATTGTTTGCATTGAGGGAGATGGTGATGTCATGGTAATGTCACTGGACTAATAATCCAGAGGCCCAGAATAATGCCCAGGGAACATGGGTTCAAATCCCACTGTAGTAACTGGTGGAAATTAAATTCAATCAATAAAATTTGGAATTGAAAGTTAGTCTCATTAATGGTGACCATGAAACTATCGTTGAGTGTTGCAAAAACCCCTCTGGTTCACTAATGTCCTTTAAGAAAGGAAAACTATCGTCCTTACCTTGTCTAGCCTACACATGAATTCAAACCCACAGCAATGGCCTAGTAAGTCAATTTGGGTGGATAACAAATACTGGCTTTGCCAGTGATGATCACATCCCATGAAAGGATATGGTTGATATAATCAATGACTAGTTGGGGGATACAAATTGTGTACTCCACGCAAAGGTGATTTTTAGCCTCTCCAACAAGTACACCTTGTGGGAGGAGATCACCTAAAACCACAACTCTGCCCTCCCCTCTGGTCTTGGCTCTCTCACCCTTCCATTGTGGTCAGACCTGTCCTATGTAAAGGCAGATGGATTGACTGTGAACATAATGGATGAAAGAGCAGTTCAGAGGCATGGATACGTGTTGTGTATGCTGAACCTTTGCCCATGAGGGATTAAGATGACACTTGTGCAGGATATTAAAAGAGATGTGTGCTTAAAGTGGCTGGCAGTCAATCAGTGCTGATGTCCCAGCTGCTGGTTATGTTTGACATCTCTGTGCACTCTAACCCTTAGACTGATGCTCTTATGTGAATGTGAATTTGGAGCGAGTAGAGGTTTCACTTACCCTGGTGGATAACTTCTTTTTCCTTCACTGGTCCATTTTTGTTGGTCAAGTGCATTGCCTACCCTAGTGACCACTTCCCAGGCCAGTGTGGTCAGCAGGTAATGCCTCCTATTCCCACCCCGGAAAAGAGGACCTTCCACCTTTCCTGGAAGAGAATCCCTGGGAAGACCTCACTAAACAGCGAAGCAAAGGGTTTAGTTCTTTTAGGCATCATTGAGAACCCGAATGAAACAACACACCAGGCCTGTAGTAAGTGAATGTGTATTCGGGTGGCCGTTTAAATATAGCGGCAGGTGCTTTGACCTCATGAGGCAACAGCAGGATGGATGAAGCAGGGAAACATGAGAGGGGAGGGGCAGAAAATCAACTATTATTGTATTTAGTGGTGGAGCATGCTTGAGGGGCCATTTACCCCTACTCCAATCTCTAATCATGGTGGCACAGTGGTTAGCATTGCTGCTTTACAAGGCCAAGGACATATGTTCGATCCTGGCTTGGGTCACTGTCTGTGTGGAGTCTGCACATTCTCTCTGTGTCTGTGTGGGTTTCCTCCAGGTGCTCCAGTTTCATCTCTCAGTCCAAAAGATGCGCAGGCTAGGTGCATTGGCTAAGCTGAAATTCTCTCTGTGTACCCCAACAGGTGCTGGAACAGTGGTGACTCAGGGATTTTCACAGTAACTTCATTGTGGTGTCAATGTAAGCATACTTGTGACACTAATAAATATACTTAAACTTAATGCTTGTATTTTACAAAATACATTGTCACGCCGGGGGCTAAGAAGTTGGAAAGATTATCAAGATATATTTTTGTGGCATTTATTAGAGTGTTATTTAGTTTTGTTTTGTTCTTGTGAGATTCAACCAAAATTGTGAATTGGTGCAAATAGTTAACATTCAGCATTGTATGTGACGCTCGAGGCCCTTAACACAATGCTGAAGTAAACAGGCTTTCTGAGTATGATATACTTACGTACTTTATATTTTTTGACTTGATATTAAAGCAATGCATGATAAAGGAAGTAAAAATGTCTTCGTGGTTATAATTAATTACAGTGTAAATAAAGCTCACTGCTACTGCAGGCTGGCTTCTTGTCTGGAGCTAGGATCTAACAGGATATTTAATTGCAGCATTGATACAGTACTTATTGGTGTTCCAGGGTGTCTATAGATTCTTACACTGGAGCCAATATATCCACGCAAGTGACATTTTTGGGAAATTGTTTTTCAGTCATGCTGTGGTAATGCATGTAATGAATGTGTTTGATTTAAAGGGTTGCTGCACTGCAAAATATCATTTCATTTAAGCCTTTTCAGAAGTATTTGCAGTTCTGAAAAGATCCAATATTATTTGGTTTTCGCTCCATGATATCCTGCTGAGAAGTCCTTACATGTAATGTGCATACATTGAAATAGTACTCTTGACATTGAGATAAAACATGAACATTCAAAGGTTATTAAATGGTAATCTTGCCCATTTTCCCCTTTGACTTATTTTCTAATGAGGGAACCATGTGGAAAAATTGAAGAACATTCAATGCAAATTCAGTATGCAAAGCATAATGGTCTTGTGATCCATCTGATTATGATGGGACCACTGTCAGCGGTGCTCTACAAAAATATTACCTCAAGAGTATGGGAGATCACTTCATCAAGAATGAAGAAGGCAGTTGCAAATACTACTTTGAATCCATTTATGGGAATTGCGCACTCCAACCTCTGGCAATCCCAATGTTGTTCAGTAGTTAAGACTGCCTTCTCCTGCCCCCTGGCAATGCTCTCATTAGCCCTGTGAGCTGGGGAACCTTTCCCATTGGATAACTGGCTTCCAAAATTTGAACTCTTTGGAGTTACATGTACTGAACTCCCAGTAAAGGTCAACCTACTCTTGTGGATGCTACTTTGTCTGCTTTGTCCTGCTTCTAGTTTCTATGTTTCTATTGGGATCAAGGGATATAGAAGAAAGGAGGGATCAGGATATTGAATGCGATGATCACCCATAATCAAGATGAATGGCAGAGCTGGCTCGAAGGGCCAAATGGCCTAATCCTGCTTCTAGTTTCTAATTTCTATGTCTAATGTTCCAGGCACCAGCAAAAAGTTGAATGCCAAACGTAGACGTGTGGAATTCCAACAATGTGGTTCCATCACCAGTCACAACCAATCTTTTGGAAGTTCTCTGCCCAAAATGGCAATGAGGAAACTTCTGGAAACAGTGGAGACCTGGTACAATGCGAGTTCTGCCCTGTGGAATTTCATACTTTGTAGATTATCCACAAGCAGCAATGTATGCTGTATACATAAATAAAGCTGGTAATTAAAACTGCAAATGCACTGTACTTGCTGCATAATTTATTAAAATGCATCCCTATTCTGTCACTAAACAAAAACTCAATATATTTTCAGATCAACACCTTTTTTGTTATGTAAATTGAAAGTGCATGACAAACTTGGCTGTCAAAACAACGTTGCTCGGTGATCTTAAGGAAAAAACACTGGAGCTTTGAATCTTGACAACAGAAGTCCAAGGGAGAACCTCACTAGGAGGAAAAAAGATTAAATCATGTTGAAGTATTTTACAGTTTGCAGTCTGATTTGGAATTCTGTCTGCTCAATTCTCAAATTTCAACCATTTTTCAAATGGGTAGAATCCCCTATTTTGTTCCATGCCCCTATTTGGAGCATACATAATGGGCAGGAGCAGGGCATTGGTTGGCAAGAAGTTATTGCTGGATGGCTGAGAGACTGGTCTCTGGGCATAAGGTAATGGGGTAGTTCTAAGGGGATCATGATTGGAGAAGGAAGATGAAGCCCAAATATGGGTGGCACGGTAGCACAGTGGTTAGCACTGCTGCTTCACAGCTCCAGGGACTTGGGTTCGATTCCTGCCTTGGGTCACTGTCTGTGTGGAGTTTGCACATTCTCCTCGTGTCTGTGTGGGTTTTCTCCAGGTCCTCCAGTTTCCTCCCACAGTCCAAAGATGTGCTGGTTAAGGTTGATTGGTCATGCTAACATTGCCCCTTAGTGTCCTGGGATGTGTAGGTTAGAGGGTAAATGTGTAGGGGTATGGGGATAGGGCCTGGGTGGGATTGTGGTCGGCGCAGACTCGATGGGCCAAAGGGCCTGTTTCTGCACTGTAGGGTTCTATGTTCTATGTTCAAGGCCTCCTTGTATTGTGTGGAGGAGTACGCCTGCTGCTACTGGTGCATGGGGATACCTCAAAAAAGAGAAAAAAAAGTCATGTTATTTTGGTCTTTTCTGGTTATAATCCTGTCTGTTGTCTGCTTTTACTGGCAGTCAGGCATTGAGTATCATTATTCCAATTGGCACATCAGATTTTTAAAATTCTTTCATGGGATATGCTTGTCGCTGGCTAGACTGGCACTTATTGCCCATAACTGATCTCGAGAAGATGGTGGTGAGCTGCCTTTGTGAACTGTTGCAGTAGATGTGGTGTAGGAACATCCACAGCACTGTTAGAAAGGGAGTTCCAGGATTTTGATCCAGTGACAGTGAAAGAACAGCGATTCTGGTTCCAAGTATTGGCAATTTTGAAAAACCTGAGAGATGACAAGTCCGTTGGGCCTGATAGGATACATCCCAGAATACTTTGGGAGGTGAGGGATGAGATTGCGGAGGCTTTAGCTTTGATCTTTGGGTCCTCACTGTCCATGGGGATTGTGCCGGAGGACAGGAGAGTGGTGAATGTTGTTCCTCCCTCCAAGAAAGGAAATAGGAATGACCCTGGTAATTATAGGCCAGTTAGTCTGACTTCAGTGATCGGTAAGTTAATGGAAAGCGTCCTGAGGGATAGGATTTATGACCATTTGGAGAGATGCAGTTTAATCAGGGATAGTCAGCATGGTTTCATGAGGGGTAAGTCCTGCCTCACAAATTTGATTGAATTCTTTGAGGAGATAACTAAGTGTGTAGATGAAGGTAGAGCAGTTGATGTTGTATACATGGATTTTAGTAAGGCGTTTGATAAGGTTCCCCATGGTAGGGTCACGAAGAAAGTAAGGAGGTGTGGGAAAGAAGGAAATTTGGCCGATTTGGATAAGTAACTAGCTGTCTCATAGAAGACAGAGGGTGGTGATGGAGGGAAAATTTTCAGGCAGGAGGCCAGTTACCAACAGTGTACCACAGGATCAGTACTGGGTCTTCTGCTATTTGTGATTTTTATCGATGACTTGGAAGAGGGGGCTGAAGGGTGGGTTAGTAAATTTGCGGATGACACCAAGATTGGTGGAGTAGTGAATGAGATGGAGGGCTCTTGTAGGCTACAAAGAGACATTGATAGGATGCAGAGCTGGGCAGAAAAGTGATAGATGGAGTTTAACCCCGATAAGTGCGAGGTGATTCGTTTTGATAGGACAAACTTGAATGTGGATTACAGGGTTCTGAGGAATGTGGAGGAACAGAGAGATCTTCGGGTTCATATCCACAGATCTCCTGAAGGTTGCCACTCAAGTGGATAGAGCCGTGAAAAAAGCTTATAGTACGTTATCATTTATTAACAGGGGGTTTGAGTTTAAGAGCCGTGGGGTTATACTACAACTATAGCGGACCTTGGTGAGACCACATTTGGAATATTGCGTGCAGTTCTGCTCACCTCAGTATAAGAAAGATGTGGAAGCATTGGAGAGAGTGCAGAGGAGATTTACCAGGATGCTGCCTGGTTTGGAGGATAGGTCTTATGAGGAAAGTTTGAGGGAGCTGGGGCTTTTCTCTTCAGAGCAGAGAAGGATGAGAGGCGACTTAATAGAGGTTTATAAGATGATGAGGGGGATAGATAGAATAGACATGCAGAGACTATTTCCTTGGGTGGATGCAAATGTTACTGGGGGGCATAACTATATGGTTCGTGGTGGGAGATATAGGAGGGATATCCAAGGTAGATTCTTTACTCAGAGAGTGGTTGGGCATGGAATGCACTGCCTGCTGTGATAGTGGAATCGGACACTTTAGGAACTTTCAAGTGGTTATTGGATAGGCACATGGAGCACACCAGAATGATAGGGAGTGGGATAGCTTGATCTTGGGTTTGGATATAGCTTGGCACAATATCAAGAGCCAAAAGGCCTGTACTGTGCTGTACTTTTCTAAGTTTCTATGTTTCCATGTTAAGTGGAGGGGAGCTTATAGGTAGTGGTGTTTCCTGACATTGCTTTATTCTGGATGATGTCAAACTTCTTGAATGTTGTTGGAGCTGCACGCATCCAGACAGGTGGAGAGTATTCCATCACACTCCAGACTTGTGTCTTATGTGTCAGGAGGTGAGGTACTCACCATAGAATTCCCAGCCGCTGACCTGTTATTGTAATGCAGTATATATATGGCTGGTCCAGTTCATTTTCTACTCAATGGTAACCACAATGATGTTGATAGTGAGGGATTCAGCAATACTGATGCCATTCAATGTCAAGGCTTTGATTCCCTCTTTTTGGGGATGGGTGAGGGACTTTTGTGATGTCAATGTTACTTGCCACTTAGCAGCTCAATGCTTGATTGCTGAGCAAATCTTGCTGCATTTGGACATGGACTATTTCAGTATCTGAGGAACCGTGAATGATGTTGAACATTGTGCGATCATCGGGGTCCAAGTGACATCATGGACTGCTGACATTTAGACATTGATGAGTCCTCTTCTTGTATAACATGGCTGATGGCTGCTGGAAATCCAGCAGTTGAAATGACAATGTGTTTGCAAGGCAGCATTAAGTGTTTGATGGCCTATTTAATCAGCTGCCCATCCTATTGTCCCCAGGCAGGAAGTATTAAAGCTTATGTTGCCACCATATTTCATGCCCATCTTATTTTTTTTCTATGTTGCACATTTACTTCATTCAATTACCTTCTCCTATTCTGGGTTATAATTTCACATTCTGAATGAAATGTCCAGTTAGCCAAGTTAGCCAGAATCAGCGATTCTTTAGTCAATGATAATGAATATACCCACCTTACAACTCACACAAAAATGGATGACAGCAAGGAAGGAAAGAAAACGGCAGCCAAGAATTACTCACTGACATAATTAAATTATTTTCCATCTCATTGTTTTTTTTCTAGTTCTGCAAACATTGTCGAGCCACCAGCACTTTCTATTCTCTGTGTCCATGAATCTTTGATCATTATTTCTCACGAATGCATCATCCTTTCTTGTGGTCTTGTCGCAGCACATTGCAATGCGATGTCAGTGCTTGTGAAGAGAGGCAGGCTCATTCCTCACACTGTTCAAAACACCCTTCAATGTGGCAAGAGGGAAGTGATTCTTAAATTCTTTTCTGTGCCAATTCCCTTGGGAAGCAGATCCAATGAGGCTGCATCTTTGGAGGGACGCTCAATCAGGTCAGCTTCCACCCTAAACCTCTTGTCCCCTCACAATCCACCACATTGGCTATAACATTATTACTCCATTGCTTGATAATTCACCCTCTGTTCTTTCCACCGTATCATAAGAACATAAGAACATAAGAAATAGGAGCAGGAGTAGGCCATCTGGCCCTTCGAGCCTGCCCCGCCATTCAATAAGATCATGGCTGATCTGTCGTGGCTCAGTTCCACTTTCCCGCCCTCTCCCCATAACCCTTAATCCCCTCTCTTATCAAAAACCCATCAACCCGCTTCTTAAAAATATTTAGCGAGGCAGCCTCCACCACTTCAACGGGCAGAGAATTCCAGAGATTCACCACCCTTTGAGTGAAGAAGTTCCTCCTCAACTCCGTTCTGAACCGCCCCCCCTTTATCTTGAGGCTGTGCCCCCTAGTCCTACTGTCTTTTTTGAGCGGGAAGAGTCTTTCCACCTCTATCCTATCCATCCCATTCATCATCTTATACGTCTCAATGAGATCTCCCCTCATTCTTCTAAACTCTAACGAGTACAAGCCTAGTTTATTCAGCCTCTCCTCATAGCTCAACCCCCTCAACTCCGGTATCAGCCTAGTAAACCTCCTCTGCACTCCCTCCAAGGCCAAAATATCCTTGCGCAGGTGCGGCGCCCAAAACTGCACACAGTACTCCAGCTGCGGCCTCACCAATGCCCTATACAGCTGCAGCAAGACCTCCCTACTTTTATATTCAATCCCCCTCGCTATGAAGGCCAGCATCCCATTCGCCTTCCTGACCACCTGCTGCACCTGCAGGCTGGGTTTTTGCGACTCATGCACAAGGACCCCGAGGTCCCTCTGCACCGTCGCCTGCTGCAGTTTTTCGCCCCGTAAGTAATAGTCCTTCCTACCATTCTTCCTACCAAAGTGGACCACCTCACACTTGCCAACATTAAATTCCATTTGCCATTTCCTGGCCCATTCGCCCAGCCTATCTAGATCCTTCTGCAGACTCTCCACACCCTCCGCACAATTTGCCTTTCCCCCAATCTTGGTGTCATCAGCAAATTTCGACACCCTACACTCGGTTCCCTCCTCCAGATCATCTATATAAATGGTAAATAGCTGAGGCCCCAGCACCGACCCCTGGGGCACCCCACTAGTCACCAACCGCCAATCCGAATAGCACCCATTGACCCCCACTCTCTGCCTCCTATTTGACAACCAATCCTCTATCCACGCTAACACCCTACCCCCAACTCCATGTCCTCTGACCTTCTGCAGTAACCTCTTGTGAGGTACCTTATCAAACGCCTTCTGAAAATCCAGAAAGACCACATCCACCGGCTCTCCTCTATCCACCGCCCTAGACACATCCTCATAGAACTCCAGTAAATTTGTCAGACACGACTTCCCTTTAATGAAACCGTGTTGCGTCTGCCCTATCAAGCAATTCCCTTCAAGATGCCTCGCAATTTCCTCCTTAATGACGGATTCTAACATTTTACCTACCACAGACGTTAAACTAACCGGCCTGTAATTCCCCGCCTTTTGCCTGGCACCCTTCTTAAACAACGGCGTAACATTAGCCGTTTTCCAATCCTCCGGCACTTCCCCGGAATCCAGCGACGTCTGGAAAATAACCACCAAGGCATCCACTATCACCTCCGCCATTTCTTTCAGAACCCTCGGATGCATTCCATCCGGTCCTGGGGACTTGTCCACAATCAGCCCCTCCAGTCTGTCGCGCACCACCTCTCTAGTAACAGTAATGTCATTAAGACCCTCCAGTCCTACCACCTTTCCATCGCTAACACCCGGCAAATTATTCACGTCCTCCTCCGTGAAGACAGAAACAAAAAAGTTATTCAAGACCTTAGCCATATCCCCATCCCCTACCACTAGGTCCCCTTTCTCATCCGCTAAGGGACCAACGTTCACCCTAGCCAGCCTCTTCCTTTTTATATATTTATAAAAACTCTTGCTATCCTTTTTTATATTAAGCGCTAGCCCAGCTTCATAGCTTCTTCTACCCTCCTTTATCAACTTTTTTGTCAATCTTTGTTGACATTTAAACCTTTCCCAATCCTCTTCTCGCCCACTGCTCTTAGCTACTCTAAATTCCTCCGCTTTTAATTTAACACTTTCCTTCACCTCCTTCGTTATCCACGGCTTATTACCTCTCTTCCTACTGTCCTTTTTAACCATCGGAATAAATTTCTGCTGAGCACCAAGAAAGATCTCCTTAAAGATCCTCCACTGCTCCTCAGCAGACCTACCTTCCAACGCGCTCCCCCAGTCCACATTCGCCAATTGATACTTTTCCGTGATGTGTCTGTCGATGTTGGGCTGCAGTTTTCCCCTATGGTGAGAATTGTGGAGTGATCCGTGCTGGTCTTGTTGATTCTGATCTAGACCCCAATCGGCCACACTTAGTCATTTTCTTTTGTGTGAGAATGGTGAGTTGCGCGCCAGTTCTGGAAGAAATGGGGCCTAAACATCCTGGTGAGCCCAGGTGTAAAGCGTTCAGGTGCCATTTTGGAAGTGGATTTCAATCTCACAGTAGCCCCTCCCCCCCAGTGACAACTCCACCTGGCCATCATACCAGGCCTCAGCTAGTGGAGACCAATAATGATTCTCACCAGTCTCACACTGCATCCAAAGGTCGGATGGTCCCGGGAGCTGGGAGAATCCAGCGACAAACACAAACAGGTTATGTAAATTTAAATGCTACATTAAATATGCTAATTGTCCTTGGCGCTGTTTCAGGGCATCATCTGGTTTGTGCCATTAGAAAGGGACCGGGATGATTGTAAACTGTTTGGCACTAGGCGCCAAACTGATTTTTAGGCCTGAATACTTTTGGTGGGATTGGTGTGATCTGCGCCAGGCACAGTGAGGTCAGAAAATCACCTCTTTGGTGTTTAATGTGAAACTAACGTGGCTTGGATAAATGTTGTTCAGATAAATGTTGTTCAGAGCTTCAGGTATACTGGATTAGCCTTGTTCTGTGAAGAGAACAGATGGCATTTTATTCAGGATGATTTTCTGAGAATGTGTTGATTCTGATTTTCAACCTGTACTCCCGGGCAGAATGCAAATTTGGACTCCACTGGAGACCCACCTGCTGTTTTAACCATTGGGATCAAAGCAATGCTGGAGATCCAAAATAAGAACAAAGTGCTGGAAAATCTCAACAAGTCTGGCAGCAGGTGTGGAGAGAGGAGCAGAGTTAACATTTCAAATCCAGTATGGCTCTTCTTCAGAACTGGAAAGCTGTTCTGATTTTACTACCAGACTAAAATCGCAGGATGAAAAGTCAGAGTGAAAGAGTCCCAAAAGAAAAAGTTGTGTTGCTTTCTTTCCATTTACTCAAGGACAGGAAGCACAGGAATGTTCTTTAGGGCATTACCGGGGAAGTTTAATCATCCCCTGGCAAGGTTTTGCCCTCTCCCACATTTCAAGGTTTTTTTGAACCCTTTCTTACCTGAGTTCTGGGGACTATTTCTTTGATCCCTGCTAGTAACCTCCCTGCCATCAGTCATTGCTCTTTGCCTACTGCCAGTTTGAGCCGGAGACTAAGTCATTATTTGTAGGTGAGAATTAGAAGTTGAAATCTCCCCAGCATCATGATAGTATAATTCTCTACCTGCACAACGAACATCTTTGGTTATAATCAGGTTATAGATTCTAATAAAACAGAATAAATCTGCAGTAAAACTGACTCTCCAATAAATACTTTGCTCAGACCAACATATGTGGTTCTTGTTATCTGAAATTCCAACAACTTCATCCTGAGTTTTCCTGTTCCTTTTCAATTGATGGTTGACATAGACACGATGGGCCAAAGGGCCTTTTGCTATGCAGTAAAGGTTCTGGATGCGATCTTACCGGCCGTTCACACCTGGCTCCTACTGCAGCGAGGCTGGAGAATTTGCTGCCAAGGCAAATTTCTGTTTACTGTAGTGCACTGGGAAAATCCTGCCAGCGTGAATGACTGTAACATTCCGGCCTATGGCGCTCGATCAAATATTACTGATGAACATTGTGGTGACTCTGAACAGCCCTGTGCAGGAGCTGCATTAATGGAGTATTTTAGATTTGTTGTGAAAAGCTCTTGTAACTTTTTTAATGGAAACCTGCTGCCGAGGGTTCGTGATGGGAGTTCAGTGTTATTCCGGAGAGCTGCAAGTATAATGGAAAACTATGCATGATTTTGATGGGACTGTCACTCACCTTCCTTCACTGGTTTTATATTTTTATTGATGTTACTCCAGCCTGGCATTTGGAGTATTCTTTATTCAAAAAGCTTTTGAGGGTACTTCATCGAAATAAAATATAACTAAAAACTTGCCCATTTGCTGGATTTTAAATCTACTCTGCAAGAAATATATTCTCAGACACTGGAAAGTAACAGCTCTGTTTGTAGCAGTGTACATGTTGCATTGGATTATCAGTGCCAACATCTCCCTCCTAATGTCAGTGTTGCCATTGCTTTTTAAGATCACAGGATAGATTTGAATGAAAATGACCCTCCAGTCCATTTGATCTCAAGCTTCCAGAATTCATAATAGGGAACTAAGAAATGGCAGATCAGCTGAACAAATATTTTGGATCTGTCTTCACTAAGGAGAACACAAATAGTCTTCCAGAAATACTAGGGAATAGAGGGAAGGAAGAACTGAAGGAAATCCTTATTAGCCAGGAAATTGGAAAAATTGCTGGGATTAAAACCTGATAAGTCCCCAGGGCCTGATGCTCTGCAAACTACAGTACCAAAGAAGTGGCCTTAGGAATAATGGACGCATTGGTCATCATTCTATAAACTCTGGAAGTGTTCCAATAGATTGGAGGGTAGCCAATGTAACTCCACTTTTTAAAAAAAGAGGGAGAGAGAAAACAATGACTTATAAACCAGTTAGCCTGACATCAATGGTGGAAAAAATGCTGCAACCAATTATTAAGGATGCAATAATTGAGCATTTGTAAAGTGGTGACTGGATCCAAACAAGTCAGCATGGATTCACTAAAGAGAAATCATGCCTGACAAATCTTTTGGAATTTTTTGAGGATGTGGAGAGTAGAGTGGACAAGGGTGAACCAGTGGATGTTGTGTATCTGAACTTTCAAAAGGCTTTTGGCATGCTCCCACCCACACAAGAGATTAAAGATCCATGGTATTGGAGGTAATGTATTAATGTGAATAGAGAACTGGTTGGCAAAGGAAGCAGAGAATGGGAATAAACTGGTCCTTTTCCAAGTGGCAGACTATGACTAGTGGATTAAACAGGATTCAGTCCTGGGACCCTAGCTATTCACAATATACATTAATGATTTGGATAAAGGAATAGAATGCAACATCTCCAAATTTGAAGACAACTCTAAGCTGGTTGGCAGTGTGTGATGTGAGGAGGATACTAAGAGGCTGCAGGGTTACTTGGACAGGCTGACTGAGTGGGCAAATATTTGGCAAATGAAATATAATGTGTACAAATGTGAGGCTATTCATTTTGGTGGCAAAAACAGGAAGGAAGATTATTATCTGAATGGCAGCAGTTTAGGAAAAGGGGAAGTGTAAATGACCTGGGTGTCCTCATGGAACAGTCGCTGAAGGTTGGCACGCAGGTACAGCAGAAAGTGAGGAAAGCTAATGGCATGCTAGCCTTCGTAGCAAGAGGATTCACGTATAGGGATAAGGATGCCTTACCGCATTTATACAGGACTTTGGTGAGGCCACACCTTGAGCTTTGCGTGCAGTTTTGGTCTCCTAGTCTGAGGAAGGACATTCTTGCTACTGAGGGAGCCCAGCAAAGGATCACTAAACTGAATCCTGATATGGTACGACAGACATATGAAGAGAAACTGGATTGACTGGGTTTGAACTCACCAGAATTTAGAAGAATGAGGGCGGGATCTCACAGAAACATAAAATCCTGGGTAGGCTAGATGCGGGAAGAATGGTCTTCATGTTGGGGAAGTCCAGAACTAAGGGTCACAGTCTAAGAATAAGAGGTTAGCACTCAAATGAGGAATTTTCTGCCATAGAAAGCTGTTGAGGCCAGGTCATTGGATGTGATCAGGAGGGAGCTGGACGTGGCCCTTGTGACTAAAGGAATTAAGGGGAATGCAGAAAAAGTAGAGTGGGATCCTGAGAGTTCATGACCAGCCATGATCACATTGAATGCCGGTTGCAGGCTTAAAGGGCTGAATGGCCTACTCCTGCACCTATTTTCCAAATTTCTATATTTAATGGCAGCATTATTTATTTTCTTAGTTTTTGAATTTGTTCAGGAAAGCAAGATCTCTCCTTTAATTAATGCTGTGTAGTTGATAGATAGCATTAGTGTGGGAGAGCAGCTGTTGTAAATGAATTGAAGAGTCATTTTGAGAAGGAAAGGATGGAACGCCTCTTTCAATAAACAAACTTCAAAGTAAACTACCTTAATTAATTGTAATTAGTCTTTTTCAGAGCTTGTGAAACATTTAACAGGAAATCAATTACTATAACTTAAGAAATATTTGCATTGCATTTTCATTATCTCAGAGCAATTTTTATGATCCATGCTGTAGTGTTAAGAGGAAAGATGTGACTTTTTGTTGGGCTGACTCTTATATCCTTCAAATAGAAATATCGTTTGGTTCGATATTGTGATGCCCCCATAGTTGACATTTGAGGGGGAAGCTGGGAAGGGCACATGATCTTTCACTAGGAGAGGCAATGACATCATGGAGCTGGATTCTTGGCAATGTTACTTCACAGAATCACAGAATCCCTACAGTGCAGAAAGAAGCCATCTGGCCCATCGAGTCTGCACCGACCACAATCCCACCTGGGCCCTACCCCCGTATCCTTACACATTTACCCACTAATCTTTCTAACCTACGCATCTCAGGAGACTAAGAGGCAATTTTAGCATGGCCAAACAACCTAACCCGCACATCTTTGGACTGTGGGAGGAAATTGGAGCACCCGGAGGAAAACCCACGCAGACATGAGGAGAATGTGCAAACTCCACACAGGCAGTGACCCAAGCCAGGAATTGAAACCAGGTCCCTGGAGCTGTGAAGCAGCAGTGCTAACCACTGTGCTACCATGCCACCCTTCTGGTGTGTCCTTGATCTAGCGCCTGCTGATTATCATGAGGGTAGACCTTGTCATACCTGCTATATCCTGCAAAATCTGGGGACAGGGTATCCCCAGTGTGTTTCTGAACTTCATCATCTAGTTGACATGTGGGTCAATGCCATTGTCTGAAGAAACGGGGGTGGGGGTGCCGGGGAGTGAATTTTCCATCTCTGTTTTAGGTGAGCAGGAAGATTGAAGGAGACAGAAACCAATGGGAGTCCCAAAATGGCTTTTTCACTGGTGCCATTTCCTGTTGAGATTGTCCCCATCCCCCACCGATGACATTATGGGAATCCCACCATGAAAGTTCAGGATTCCTAATATCATACGTTAACATCCGCTTAGCAGGCCTCCTTGCTGTATCACTCCTCCCCCCAACCCCCCCCCCACCGAAACCCCCCCACCCCCCCAATCACAGGGATTCCCACCTCATCTCCATCAGCCTGATGTCATGTCTGCAGTCTTTACAAAAGGTAGTGCCAAACACGGACTTGGTGAGAGGTCCCTACCGGATATGCACCATTATGGGCAGCCTCCAGAAGGGAGAGGGACATGCCCAAGGAGTGCCCGAACGGTGCCAAGGGACGGTGCTGGGAGGGGATTTTGTGGGAGAAGTGTTGGGGTTGTGGGATTGGGAGTTTATGCCATAAGGTGAGGGAATTCCTGTTGGGGGTGTAGGTAAGTTTGCTTAGAAAGAAAATTGAAAAATTTCAGCGTGGGAAACAGGATCTTTTTAAAAATTCCATTACTATTTCCCCAGGCCAAGGGGTAGACTTGCCTTCCGTTAACAATCCCATTTTAGCTATCACGCCCAATTGAATGGGGCATCGGGAATCCAGGCTGGGGCTAATAGCCCTAAAGAATCGCCTGCAGGGTTTCCAAAATGGCACACATTGCTCTTACTGTGGCTTAGACAATGACCTGTTCCTTCTTACTTTTGTATTAATTAGTTGTGTACTCAATGCTTCTAAATTTCTTTGTGCAGTATATTCAGAGTAATATCATGGACATATTCCCATTCCTCTATTTCTTCCGGCAGCTGACCAATTTATATTTAACTTTTAATCCTGTTTCTGTTGAAACTTGATGACGTATTATTTTGAAAATATAATTCACTTACAAAATTATGGACCAATTAATCTTTAGAAAGTATAGTCCGACAGTGAAAGGTATATGGCGTAGCGTGCACTTGGAAAGGTCGATATTCTATTCGGAGTTCCTGATGTGTAACAGGAATTCATTGACAGCATATTATCTAATCAGCTACATTCTGTACTTAGAAGAATGTTAGGTTCATTGTAAGAAAGTTTTTAGTCCTTGGTTGGTGAGTGCTCTGTGAAGCTATTGGTTATTAATGTTCTGGGTTGGAATTGGAGTCAAGAGGAATGGGGAGAAATGGAGAGCAAGAGAGAAAGCATATTATCAAATCATGGAATATAAAAGCCACAAAGGGAGGTAGTGATACAACTAGTGTATAGCATTGAACTTTGGGAAATTAGAAGTATTTCTAATTGCAGAACGAATAGTGGTAATAGTGCTTGTAACCCAGAGATCCAGGCTAATGACCTGGAAACAAGAGTTCAAACCCTACCATGGCAGTTAGTGGAATTTAAATTCCATTAATAAATTAAGTTAATGAAATAAAATCTGAAATTGAGAGCCAGTCTCCATAATGGTAACTATAGAACTGTCATCAATGGTCACATAATTCCCATCTGCTACGCTAACGTCGCTTAGAAAAGGAAATCTGCCATCGGTAACTGGTCTGGCCAACAGTTGATTCCAGACCCACAGCAACATAGTTGACTCTTAACTATTCTCAAGGGATGAACAACAAATTCCAGCCTTGCCAGTGATACTGTGAATGAATGAAACAAATTACAGAAGCAGTCGGGTACTATCAGTAAGTTGTAACTGATTGCAAAACATGGCATAAGATGGCATAACTTTTTAGCCTGTGAAATGGAGGACTAGCTAGGTGTTTGGTGAGTGCACCCACCATGGACAAAGCTGAGATGCCAGTCCAGTTATGAAGAGATCTTTCATCATTCTAGATTGCCAGTGTCATGAGATGTAAGGAGGGATGAAGTGACTCCCCTGTCTTCTCACACTCCAAGTTGGCTCCTAATAATAACCATTCTGCCAATTGTATAAGAGTGCCACTATTTATACTTTTAGGTTGTAAAATATGAATCAGACAAGTTATAAGAACATAGAACCCTACAGTGCAAAAAGAGGCCCTTCGACCCATCGAGTCCGCACCGAACACAATCCCACCCAGGCCCTACCCCCATATCCCTACACATTATACCCACTAATCCCTCTAACCTACACAACCCTGGACACTAAGGGGCATTTTCTTAGCATGGCCAATCAACTTAACCCGCACATGTTTGGACTGTGGGAGGAAACCGGAGTACCCAGAGGAAACCCACGCAGACACGAGGAGAATGTGCAAACTCCACACAGACAGTGACCCGAGCTGGGAATCGGACTCAGGACCCTGGAGCTGTGAAGCAGCAGTGCTAACCACTGTGCTACCATGTCGCCCAACAAAGCAACAAAAAAAGACATGATACGTTAATTCAAACTAATTCCTGAACTAAAACAAAACGCCATTCATTTGTCAAACACATTTGTCTGGTCCCACACACACACACACACACACACACACACACACACACACACACACACACACACACACACACACACACACACACACACCCTTTGATTCAGTTGTCTTCCTGGGTATAATTGTATGGAATAGATTTTCATATGAATTTTTTGGAAAGACCTCAGTTCACAGTAGATTTCTCTTAGGAGAGTTACTTTGAAAAATAGGTAGCACTTCTCAGAGAGAGAGAGAGAGACAGAAAGGGCACACAACTTCAAAACAACCTGTATTCAGTACAGCATTGCAATTTGTTCTCTCTCCTTTGCTTAGTAAGGAGTTTTGAAGGACTTTGTTGGTCGAATATTCCAGAGAAATTTTATTACTTTATGCTCGTTGTAGTTATTGTTTCAGTGATTTTATTTTGATGTCTCATCTCAGAAGTATTGAAAAGTCTCAGGGTGGCGTGAAGCCAACAAGGGATGGTGTCTTTCGTACTGCCACTTGGTGGAATATAAAATGATGTGTATTGAAGCAGTCTGGGCAGTTTTATCATTGTCTCTTTGAGGGTTCCTGTTTTTCTTAAAAGACATCCAGAAATGAAAACTAGAAATTATTTCTTTAAAAAACATATCCTTATAACACCATAAAATAAAGGGAATCTTATTGATGTTTGCAGATCATATGCCATATAATAGTTTGCAGAACTGGACCTACAATGTATGGAGAACTCGCATGTAACACAGAAACATAGAAGCAGGAAAAGGCCATTTGGCCCTTCATGCCTCCTCTACCATTCATTATGATGACGGCTGATCGTCAAATTTAATATCCTGATCCCCCCTTCCTCTCCCATATCCCTTGGTCCCTTTAACCCCTAGAGCTATATCTAATTTCTTCATGAAATCAGACAATGTTTTGGCCTCAACTACTTTGTGGTAGTGAATTCCACACATTCACCACCCTCTGGATGAAGACATTTCTCCTCACCTCAGTTTGAAAAGGTTTACTTATCCTTAAACTACGACCCCTAGTTCTGGACTCCCGCACCATTGGGAACACTCTTTCTGGATCTACCCTGTCTAACCCTATTAGAATTTGATAAGTTTCTATGAGATCTGTGAGATTGCCCTCTCTTCTAAACTCCAGCACTTCAGCACATTCTCATTCAATGCAGTTAGGTAAATACAGCAGCATAACAATGTCTCAGAAACAGCTGAGATGATAAATAGCAATTCAGTAATCATTACTGAAGGAGGAATTTTACAATATTGAAAGAAGTGCATGTTCTTAAATTTATATAAAGCAGCTGCTTGCTTTTACCTGGTAAGAAGTATCAGAACACCAGGTTAAAGGCCAACAGGTTTATTTGGTAGCACAAGCCACGAACTTTCGGAGAACTGTACTTCATCAGATGAGTGGGAGTTCGATTCACAAATAGGGCATATAAAGACACAAACTCAATTTACAAAATAATCATTGGAATGCGAGTTTTTACAGGTAATCAAGTCTTAAAAGTACAGACAATGTGAGTGGATAGAGGGTTAAGCACAAGTTAAAGAGATGTGTATTGTCTCCAGCCAAGACAGTAAGTGAGATTTTGCAAGCCCAGGCAAGTCATGGGGGTTACAGAGAGTATGACATGAATCCAAGATCCCAGTTGAGGCCGTCCTCACGTATGCGGAATTTGGCTATCAGTTTCTGCTCAGCGACTCTATCGTGTGTCGTGAAAGCTGCCTCGGAGAACGCTTACCCGAAGATCAGAGGCTGATGTGTTCCCCAACAGGAAGAAAACACTCTTGCCTGGTGATTGTCGAGCAGTGTTCATTCATCAGTTGTCGTAGTGTTTGCATGGTCTCCCCAATGTATCATGCCTTGGGACATTCTTCCCCGCTGTGTATCAGGTAAACACAGTAAGAAGTCTGACAACACCAGGTTTAAGTCCAACCGATTTAATTGATAAAATACATCGGTTGGACTTAATCCTGGTGTTGTCAGACTTCTTACTGTGTTTACCCCAGTCCAACGCTGGCTTCTCCACATCATGTGTATCAGGTAGGCAGCTTTGGCCGAGTTGCAAGTGTATGTACCATGTACCTGGTGGATGATATTCTCATGTGAGATGATGGCATCTGTGTCAATGATCCTGCACATCATGCAGAGGTTCCTGTGGCAGGGTTGTGTGATGTTGTGGTCACACAATCCGGGGAAGTACCAGAGAAGCTCTGGAGAAGACAAACACGGGACACGGCAGACAAGAGTACCTTTCATCGTCCAGTACTTTCCCAGAGTGGAGAAGGTACGACATCTTTTCTGGAGCCTTCAACAAGTCGTTAATGAAGATGAACATCTCACCAAGGCCATCCCCACACCCCCACTTCTTGCCTTCAAACAGACAATTGTCCGCAGCAAACTACCCAGCCTTCGAGAGAACAGTGATCATGACACCACACAACACTGCCACAGCAACCTCTACAAGACTCGCCAGATCATCAACATGAATGCCATCATCTCATGTGAGAACACCATCCACCAAGTACACGGTACATACACTTGCAACTCGGCCAACATTGTTTCCTGCAGCGTATCAGGTAGACAATGTCCCAGGGCATGGTACATTGGGGAGACCATGCAGATGCTATGACAATGGATGAATGAACACCGCCCAACAATCACCAGTCAAGAGTTAGGGAATACTTCAGCGGTCATGGGCATTCGGCCCCTGACTTTTGGGTAAGCGTTCTCCAAGGCGGCCTTCATGACACACAACAACGCAGAATCACTGAGCAGATACTGATAACAAACGTGAGGCCGGCCTCAACCGGGATCTTGGATTCATGTCACACTATCTGTAACCCCCATGACTTGCCTGGGCTTGCAAAATCTCACTAACTGTCCTGGCTGGAGACAATACACATCTCTTTAACCTGTGCTTAACCCTCTCTCTGCTCATATTGTCTGTACCTTTAAGAATTGTAAAGATTCACATTCCAACCATTATTTTGTAACTTGAGTTTGTGTCTTTATACGGCCTGTTTGTGAATCAAACTCCCACTCACCTGATGAAGGGGCAGCGCTCTGAAAGCTCGTGGCTTGTGCTACCAAATAAACTTGTTGGACTTTAACCTGGTGTTGTGAGACTTTTTACTGTGTTTACCCCAGCCCAATGCCAGCATCTCCACATCATACTTTTACCTGAACACGCAGGCTAGGATTTGGCTTAGCTGCTTTAATGCAAGATGACACAACCACCAATGCTTCACTGTTGTACTGAAGCATTTGTTTAGATTATTTGCTCATGTTACGGAGTAAGAGTTGAATCCATAACCTTCTGACCAAAGTGAGGGAATTGATCAAGTGAACCACGGATATTCATTTATTTTCTTTTGATGGTCCCTAATAGCATTTCAGACAAGAACATTGAGTGAATATGCACTACAACCTTTGGTATCACCTCATAGATTTTCAAAAGAAGCTACAAATAGTACTTGGCTGGAGATCAATGACTCAGCAACTTCTGTCAAGTGTAGTATGGCAATCGCATATGGTTTCTGACATGAACAGTCTGAAGTGGGACACATGGGAAAAAAACACAGTAATAATGTGACCTTTTCAATTTATATAGTTATTAAAATGGAATGTTTCTTTAAGATTGCTTGTGTTGCTATTTTCATGGCATGAATTTTGAACAGTTTTCTGATACAATAGCTACTTGTCTTTCATTCGGTGTATGATTCAGACAGAAAGCTGGCTGCTAAAAGCCTTTTATTTCTTTTTCCTTGCTTACAAACAACAAAATAGGAGACAGCATACACAAAATTATAGCTGCTTACAGTGTAACATGTATATCTAGAGTTAATATTCTGATGGCAGATTGAACGCATTGCAGGTTTTCAACATTTTTGAGGATGCCTCAGTGGGGAATCTTTACAAAAGAAATCATCTTCAAAGATTCTGCTATTGAATGCCTCCATCCACCTCTATTGAAAAAAATCACAACTGTGGTAATCTAAGTGCCCAGTGTGCTGCAATTAAACATGTTTCTATATCACAAAACCAGAAATTCACATCTTAGTGTTTCCAATAAGCATGTTACTTCAGATTTATGGGACCACTGTAGTTCAAATACAGGTTTATTGATCGATGGTCCGTAACATCAATGCCTACTCATTGACCACAAAAATTTCTGACTGACCACTTGTCCTAACTGACCCCCCGCCAACCTCCCCAACTGAATACCCAAGCAACTCACCCCCACTACTGACCAGCCAATCTCAACCATTGACTACGTGAGCCCTTCCCACTCTCCACCTGACCGTCCAGACCAACTAACATTGCTACTGACCAGCTGATCTCAGAACAAGCCCCCCCACAACCCTGATTGAAATCTGACTGATTCCCACCACCTCACCCCACCGCCACTGGCCACCTGACCTCCGCCAACTGAACCCCGCACCGCCGCCCCACCGCTAATATCCAATGTCCGAACCCAAACTCCTGACTCCCACCTCCCCCTATCAACTTGGCAACCCCGGAGTAAGAAAACTTGGGGGTCAGCTCCCTGATATGTCCCTGCCTTTGTTTTCTTTTTGATGAGGGAGGGCTGTTAGGTGGTTCTTGTTTTTTTTGTATTTTTCATGAGATCTGGCTGTCAAGTGGTAAGGTCAGCATTTATTGCCCACTCCTAATTGTCACAACTGATGCAGAGAGCAGTTAAGAGTCAACCACATTGCTGTAAGTGTGCAATCATGTTGGCCAGACTGGGTGAGGATATCAGATTCCCTTCCCTAAAGGACATTAGCAAACCAAATGGATTATAGGATCTTACAACAATGATCATTGTCATGGTCACCATTATTAACACAAGCTTTCAATGGCAGATTTATTAATTGAATTTAAGGTCCAACAGTTGCCATAGTTGGTTTGAACCTATGTACCCAAGAGTGTAGCCTGGTCTCCCAGATTACTAGACACTACGCAACTGCCTTCCCCATGGCAGAGGTGGGAAATCAGTTTAAGGTTGTAAATGAATCACTTATTTGCAATTTTCCAATTCACCAGAGATTTTTCCTGGGATGTCTGGGCTTTCTATTGTGCTGGGAACTCAACAATAGATTGAAGCTGATTTTGCAGCAAGAGTCATGGAGTCATAGGGCGTTATTTTTCTGACCTGATGGCCACAGGGATCAGAGCGGGCGAGATATGGACCATGCAAACATCAGTTGACCTTGGGTGAGATCTTCCAGACTTGGGATGAGTGCTCAGGGCCTATGCAGGGGCTGAAGGGGGTGGGGTCAGGCTGGGATAACCCAATCAAGGAGGGAGGGGGCCCCGCTGCATCCTCTGCGTCACATCGGTGGGGGGGTGGGCTGCTGCCACTTTGCCGGTGATTGGTGACAGGGGTGCGATCAGTTTGAGTGGTGGGGAGGGCAATATTTCCAGCTGGTGTGGGGCTCGCAATCAGCAGTGGGCCCCCGTGATAACGGAGGGGGGAGGGGTGCGCTAGCTGCAGCAGCAGAGGCCTAACAGCTCTCTTTCTCTCTCTGTCAGGCTGTTGCAATTGCACATGTGTAGCCATAGAGGTATGCACAAATAGCTCCCTCTGCTGCAAGAGCAAGCTAGCTGATAAATTAAGCCCCACTCACTGCCTCAATTGGCTGGAAACAGTCTAGCCCTTTTTTTATGCACTAAGATTGGGAGTATATACTCACCTGTGAATGGATCTGAAACTCCCCCCTTTTCACGCTAGTTGAACACTTTGAATTTTTCTTCTAAAATTCCATTCCAGGTGTTTCTGCATCAGTGTTAAGGATTCAGTTGCTTAAGGAGTGACAGGCCTTTCAGAGGCAGCACCTACTTGAACTATATGACGAGGCAGAACCACCACTGACAAACTTCATTCTGTATCAGTCCCCACCTGCTACAGCTGGGAAGCACCTCTTCATCATCCTTCTGGTCTCTAAGGAAGTGGAGCAGTGTCCATTTATCGTGGTTGCCTGCAAATCTTCTCTAAGTGAAGAGAAATTGTGGCCCAAAACCTACAGCAGCAATACTCTCAATGTCAGTATAAGATGGTTCTAATAGGCCAATAACTCGTACAACTACGTTCATCACTGCAGATACTAGAGATTGATATATGCATTATTAGACTGCAGTGCAAACTGTTGTCAGTACAACCTGTTCATGACATCTCTCAGTGTTGTGCATCTGAAGGCAAGTGATGGTTCAAAATGGGTCCCTGCACCTGAATGTTGGTCTGTCATGGTTTGCCTCCCAATATAATGTGATAAGTGGAAATCTTGTACCAGCCATTCCTCAACCACCTTCCCTACTTCAACTGTGCCAGCTTTGCTTTAAAGAAAAATAGCAGTAGGGATTGAGGCCCTCTGGACTGTCATTATAGGAATTTAGCACATGCTTAAACTGTTAAATTCTTCCCTGCTGCATAAGGCTCAATGTTAGAGGGGTGATGATATGGCCCATTCCTTGGAATAAATTCCTGTCTTTCAGCTTGTGTAACATTATTTACAATGTTATTTTTAACTTTAGCTCTACTTGCTCAATTCAGTTATTATTGTTGCAAGGATCTTTCTGCAACTACTTTCCTTCACATTAATGTGGATCTATGAGGATGTGTCTAGGGCGGTGGATAGAGGAGAGCCGGTGGATGTGGTCTTTCTTGATTTTCAGAAGGTGTTTCACAAGGTACCTCACAAGAGGTTATTGCAGAAGGTCAGGGGACATGGAGTTGGGGGTAGGATGTTAGCGTGGATAGAGGATTGGTTGTCAAATAGGAGGCAGAGAGTGGGGGTCAATGAGTGCTATTCGGATTGGCGGATGGTGACTAGTGGAGTGCCCCAGGGGTCGGTGCTGGGGCCTCAGCTATTTACCATTTATATAGATGATCTGGAGGAGGGAACCGAGTGTAGGGTGTCAAAATTTGCTGATGACACCAAGATTGGTGGAACGGCAAATTGTGCAGAGGGTGTGGAGAGTCTACAGAAGGATCAAGATAGGCTGGGCGAATGGGCCAGGAAATGGCAAATGGAATTTAATGTTGGCAAGTGCGAGGTGGTCCACTTTGGTAGGAATAATGGTAGGAAGGATTATTACTTACGTGGAGAAAAACTGCAGCAGGCGACGGTGCAGAGGGACCTCGGGGTCCTTGTGCATGAGTCGCAAAAACCCAGCTTGCAGGTGCAGCAGGTGGTCAGGAAGGCGAATGGGATGCTGGCCTTCATAGCGAGGGGGATTGAATATAAAAGTAGGGAGGTCTTGCTGCGGCTGTATAGGGCATTGGTGAGGCTGCAGCTGGAGTACTGTGTGCAGTTTTGGGCGCCGTACTTACGCAAGGATATTTTGGTCTTGGAGGGAGTACAGAGGAGGTTTACTAGGCTGATACCGGAGTTGAGGGGGTTGAGCTATGAGGAGAGGCTGAATAAACTAGGCTTGTACTCATTAGAGTTTAGAAGAATGAGGGGAGATCTCATTGAGACGTATAAGATGATGAATGGGATGGATAGGATAGAGGTGGAGAGACTCTTCCTGCTCAGAAAGGATAGTAGGACTAGGGGGCACAGCCTCAAGATAAAGAGGGGGCGGTTTAGAACAGAGTTGAGGAGGAACTTCTTCACTCAAAGGGTGGTGAATCTCTGGAATTCTCTGCCCGTTGAAATGGTGGAGGCTACTTCGCTAAATATTTTTAAGACGCGGGTTGATGGGTTTTTGATAAGAGAGGGGATTAAGGGTTATGGGGAGAGGGCGGGAATGTGGAACTGAGCCATGACAGATCAGCCATGATCTTATTGAATGGCGGGGCAGGCTCGAAGGGCTAGATGACCTACTCCTGCTCCTATTTCTTATGTTCTTATGTAATGTTCATATCACAACATTAAATGGTTCTTTTTGCGGGTGGCATGGTGGCACAGTGGTTAGCACTGTTGCCTCACAGCACCAGTGACCCAGGTTCGATTCCTGGTTTTGGTCATTGTCTGTGCAGAGTCTGCATGTCCTCCCTGTGTCTGTGTGTGTTTCTTCCGGGTGCTCTGATTTCCTCCCACAGTCGGAAAGACGTGTTGGTTAGGTGCATTGGCCATGCTATGTACCTAACCAACAGTGCTAACCACTGTACCATCACCCTGTACAGGGTGGCGGTACAGTGGTTAACACTGATGCCTCACAGCACGAGGGACCCGAGTTCAACTATGGCCTCAGGTGACTGTGTGGAGTTTGCACATTCTCCCCATGTCTGCGTGGGTTTCCTCCGGATGCTCGAGTTTCCTCCCACCATCCAAAGGTGTGCAGGTTAGATTGATTGGCTATGGTAAATTGCCCTTGGGGATTAACTGTGTAAATATGTGGGGTTACAGGAATACGGCCTGGGTGGGATTGTCCTTGGTGTAGTCTTGATGGACCAAATGGCCTCCTTCTGCGCTGTAGGGATTGTATGGATTCTATATACCCGAACAGGTGACTAGGGGATTTTCACAACAACTTCATTGCAGTGTTAATGTAAGCCTACTTGTAATACTAATAAACAAACTTTAATCTGGCATCTTCCAGCCAGATTCTTTGCATCTGACTATCCTGACTACCACATTTTGCCACACCTCCAACCTCCTTAATGTGCTTAAGTGCTGTCCTCCCACACCGAGAATGTGCTTATATAATTCCATTACAGATCTTGACAGGACCTGAAGTTCATTATTGAATTGGCTTTTTCTTTGTTAGATATCGGAAATTTTCTCAAAATGTTTCAGGTTTGCATTAATAGATTTTTTTGGTATTTATTCCAGTTAACTGGTTCATTTGTCGCTTGAATAGCATTAAAGAATCACTATTACACAAATGCATTATCATTGGCTGCTAATTCTTTTTTTATATACAGCTGCTCCCAAAATTGTTTCTGACAAATTGCTTGAAAGGTGGATGTTACTGTAATCTTGTAAGGAGCTCATTAACATGCTAGAGAAAAAAAAAATAGCTAATTTTAACAAAGTGAGTAATGTCACTGCAGAGGGGATTCAATTATGAAATGAGGTTGACGTATTTTAAGTTATTATCAGCTGATAATTAAACATTTATGGTTTCATTTATTCCTGCCATTGCAGTTCAGTGTAAAAAAAATATACTGGGGGTAATATTAAAAATTTCTACCCCAACGTCAGTGAAATGGAAAATTGGTTAGTGTTTAATGCAGAATGGTAAAACTATCCCTTGTTTTATGACAGAAAAATATGTTGGAGTTTTGTTCTTAGGAAGTAAAAAAAAAATTACACTGACCGATGTAGAGCATAGCAATTTAAATCTAAAATTTTCTACTGCCGTGGATAGTGTCAAAGCGAGTGGACTAAAACTGAATGGACATCTGATAAATCATCACTCGTAGTTCTCTTAAATAATGGGCAGCACGGTGTCACAGTGTCTAGCACTGCTGCCTCACCAGGGACCTGGGTTCAATTCCACCCTTAGACTGTCTGTGTGGAGTTTGCACGTTCTCTCCACGTCTGCATGGGATTTCTCCAGGTGCAGATTAGGTGAATTGGCCATAATAAATTGTCCCTCAGTGCTGGGGGATTAGAAGGATAAACAAATGGGGTGATAGAGATAGGGCCTGGGTTGGATTATTGTCAGTGCAGACTCGATGGGCTGAATGGCCTCCTTCTGCACTGTCGATTCTGTGAAATACCTTAATATTTCCTGAGGCAATATTAATGAGAGTTTGAGCACCAGCAGTCTGATATTGGGGTGGCTGCCGCTTGTTCCACAATAAATTATCAGCCATAACATGCCAGTGAAGGAGAATTATTTATGCAGTTCTTGTCACCTTGGATGATTAAAGCCCATGGCATCTGCACGGGCATCCCAATAATGGTTGGAACTATCTCCTCACTGGTTAGTGTAGTCTCAGGGGTTAAATCTAATGATGTGATATGCTAATGAGGCAGTACACATCATCACAGGAAGTAGTGCAACACCTCATGATCTTGTACTCTTTTGTAGGCCTCACCTCAAGCCACAACAAGTTGTTTCTGAATAAAGTTAATGTTTTCCTCACCTCAGCAGATTTGTCAATATTCTGTTTGAGTGTAAAAAGACCAGGAATGTTATGTTGTGCCAGTGGGTGAAAGACCAAGTATGGAAAAGTCTTTACCATTACCCAAAAACTTCTAGCAAGTTGCAGGTCTCAACCAAGCAGAAGCATGGCTGAACTAGCAATGAAAATTTGTTAGGAATTGAACAGCATCAGACCTCGAGGTGAGCAAGTTAGTATGCTGTTGTATTTGATGGGTGATTGTGCAGATGATATCCTAGTCAGTCAAGGGATTGATGAAGGCAAAACTGTGTCCAATTAAATAATCAAAGCACTCAATGTCAACTTCAATCTGCACAAGAATACCATTGTTAAGCAGGCTAACTTTAACAAGTGGGCAAAAGCCACTTGCTTATTAATGATCTGTACACGTCTGGGGTGGGTTGTTGAGAAATCTATAGAATTAGCTTTGGCCACATCTGTCATTCATCCTGGAGTGTGGTGTGTCCGATGTTTGTTAGTTGGTTCACATGTGCTGTGTACTTACCCTGACTATTGGAGTATAAGACATATATGGTAATTAGCTTTATCTTTCCAAATGTTGTATGTTTCTGTAAAGATATAATTAGGATGAAAGAATCATGAATATTTGAACTATTTTTTGAAAAGGGCATCCTGACTTCTAAGTTGAAAGATAGGACATGTCCCCATACCATGAACATTGCCATTCTATCCCCCACCCTCCTCCCATCCATTCTTGCTGGCAACTTCTCTCTTTCTCCCCCATCTCCCAACCGTGCCATCTATCCTCACCATTAATCTCCCCTGCTCTCTATTCCCCCTCCCCTACTCTCTATTCCCCCACCCCCACCCTACTGTCCATCGCTGCTGCCATCAAGACAGTTTCCTCCAGGTACTCTGGTTTCCTTCCACAGTCCAAAGATGTGTTGGTTAGGTTGATTGGCCATGCTAAAATTGCCCCTTAGTGCCCGGAGTTGCATAGGCTAGAAAGATTAGTGGGTAAATATTTAGGGATATGGGGATAGGGCCTGGGTGGGATTGTGGTTGGTGCAGACTGGATGGGCCAAATGGCCTCTTTCTGCATTGTAGGGTTTCTATGATTTCTAAGACATTAGAGCCCTCTCCTCCCCACCAGGGATAACAATGCAGGCACAACCCTTTCCCTTCTTCCCACAGTTAGAAGCTTCTAATGTGTTCTCTAGAGGTCCCACTCCTGGCAGTGCTAACTGAGAATGGCCTCCAGGTTGGCACTGCCATGGTGCTAGAGGGCAGGGCCAGGGCACAGCCCAGCCATATCCCTCACCGCCTGTGGACAATATGCACCTCTGAGCATGGATTTTGGAAATCAGTAGTGATTCCTGATTAGAATTGTACACAGTGCCATCACCCTATTATAGAAAGGATATTATTAAACTAGAAAGAATGCAGAAAAGATTTACTAGGATGGTACTGAGCCTTGATGGTTTGAGTTATAAGGAGAGGAGAGGATGTGGCCTTTTTTCTCTGGAATGTAGGAGTCATAGGGATGCTCGCATAGAGGTCTATAAAATAATGAGCGGCATAGATAAGGTGGGTAGTCAACATCTTTCCCCAGAAGTAGGGGAGACTAAAGGTTTAAGGTCAGAGCAGAGGGATACAAAAGAGTCCAGAGGGGCAATTTTTTCACTGAGGATGGTGTGTCTGGAATGAGCTGCCAGAGGCAGTAGTAGAGGCAGGTACAATTTTGTCTTTTAAAAAGCATTCCAGACTCACCATCCTCAGTGACATGGGTAAGATGGGCATAGACGAATAGGGGCTAAATGTGGGCAATTGGGACTAACTTAGTGATTAAAAACTAGGTGGCATGGACAAGTTGGGCCGAAGGGCTTGTTTCCATGCTGTAAACCTTTATGACTCTATGCCATCGTGCCAATGGGGAGAACGTACAACAAAGTTGGAAAATAAGGCATTATGCCATTTAGGCTTATTAAAATCCATTTAACTAGATGATAATTGGGTTCATGCTCAGTGGTTATGCTGCTGGGCTCCCATCCTGAGAACACCCCGGCCCAAATCCCACAATAGTCCTCTCGTGAACAAGGCCAGAGAATCACCCCCTCTGTGTGGACTGGAGCATCAGCTGGTTATTAATGGTGAAACAAAGTGATGTGGAGGAGGATATTATCATTCTATTCAACAGTGCTGTATTTGCGTTTAACCTGAGTTTTTTTTTCCCACCATAGAGTTCACAACTGAACTTTACTACAACTTTCTAAAATAAGATTTTGTAAAAGAGAACTGAATTAATCATTTCACTCAACTGAAAGCCCATTGCATTCCTTAGGGAAATTTGGATGTTAGAATTGTGGAATTGGCTGTCCTTTAGTCAAGTGATTGATTTTATAAGATAGGAATTAATTGCATATCAGTTGGAACTAAGAATGAATAGCAATGGATGCCACTATTCAACACTGAAGCTCGTGGAAAGAAAATAGCCCTCTGCAAGGTCCAAGATTAACAAACTCTGGAAAATGTCACCTAGGGCAGGCAAGAACTGGAAAATCTTGACTCAAGAATCACACACTAACGTAAAGCACAGAGAAAGGTCATTTATCCCATCAAGTCCATACCAACTCTCCGTGGAGCAATCCAGTCAGTCTCACTGGCCTGCTCAATCCCTATTGTCCTGCAAGTTTATTTCCTTGAAGTGCCCATCCAGTTCCCTTTGGGAATCATTGGTAGGTTCTGCATCCACCACCCTTATTGGCAATGGGTTTCAGGTCGCTTCCTGATGCAGAATGGAAAGGAAGTGGGTGTGGTTAGCAAACAAATACAGGATTTCAGTGCTTTAAGGTTCAAATCGTTATTTACATTTATAGCCCCAGATGAGATCCCAGAGGGAATCCTGTCCATGCAATTTCATGCTCCCCAGCCCGGACCTTAGAACCTGCCGAGGGCAGTGGAGGTTGGGGAGTGGGGGTATAAAATCCTGGCCTCTCTTGGGGGCTTGTGTCAAAATTGAAAAGAACTGTCTCCAAGATAAGTGAGCATAAAACCTTATATTGTCACAGTCATACTCATGGAATCATACCTTATAGCCAATGTCCTCATATGGAACTATCTTGCAATTCCTTCACTACTGCAGCAACAAAATCCTGGAATTCCCTTCCCAGCTACACTGGGTGTACCTATACCACATGGCGGTTCAAAATGGCAACTCACCACAGCCTATTCAAGGAAGATTAGGGATTAGCAATAAATGCTGGACTAGCCAGTGATATCCATATCCTGCGAATGAAGGGGGGAAAAAGACTATTTTATACTTCACTCACTTTGTCAGCCGTCAGTGTGGCATGGGAGCAGTTTATACAGTTCTACTTGAACCCCTCACAGTGGCACTGCTGTCTCACGTCTCCAGGGAGCTGGGTTCAATTCCTGTCTTGGGTCACTTTCTGTGTGGAATTTGCACATTCTCCCTGTGTCTGCATGGGTTTTCCCCAGGTGCTCTGCTTTCCTCCCAAAGTCCAAAGGTGTGCGGGTTAGGTTGATTGGCCACGCTAAATTGACCCTCGTGTCAGGGGGATTAGCAGGGTAAATGTGTGGGATTACAGGAATAGGGCCTGGGTAGGTTTGTGGTTGGTATAGACTTGATGGGCTGAATGGCCTCCTTCTGCACTGTAGGGATTCTGTGATTCTAAAACAAGATGAGCAGTGAGTTCAATGCCCACAGCACCAGGAGCAACGCCAACCGCAGCACTAGCTGTCTTCCCCTCAGTCACATGCTGCTCTATGGGACAGAGAGGCAAGTTGTTACTCAGCTCAAAGGAGGTGAGACCCCCAACAGTGGGTTTAGACGAAGGGTATCTACTCTCTCAACACATGTGAGCCTTAATGCATCAGGAGGCTCAGGCTTTCATGTCAGGTCATTGCTGACATCTGCAGCCTCCTGGGACAAGAGCTCCTTCCCAGTTGTTCATGCACTGCCAGTGGGTGATGAGGTGGAAAGCCACTGGAGGTGCAACACTCTGACCCAGCTCCCAGTTCTCTGCCTTTCTCTGCTGTTCTATTACTCTGTCCTGCAAGGAGAGAGATTGGAGAATTGTAAGTGTGAAAAGTAGATTTTGTGGAGAGGAGACTGGCTTAAGGAAATACAAAGTAAAGACAATGGCAGTTAAAGAGTCCCTTAGCTGAGGCTCAGTGTTGTGGAAGTAAATTGATTTTAAAAAGGAACAGCACACACATGGGCTTTCAGTGGCAGTGTTGGAAGGAATGCCAAGTGGAGCACAAGCTTCTCAAATCAAACCCAGGGTTGCAGACATCACGAGCAAGATTTTGCTTTTCGATATTTCCCTGTTTGTCTCTGGTACTGTTCACTTAATACTTTCAAGACTTCTTTCAAACTTCAGACAGTTTATTTTCATCTTCTTGTCCTGCCAGTCGGAGGTGCACTGTTTCACAATGAGAAATGTAATCACCATCTTCATGAAAATGCAGCAGCTATCAGGGCAACAGAGATCTGGTTTGTTGATCGTTGTTCTCCTGAAATTTTCCAGAAGTTCAATTTGTCGCAATGTTAGCAGAAAGTTAACTGGGTCGGGTAGGTGGATTGACCATGCAAAATTGCCCCTTTGTGTCTAAAGATGTTCAGGTTAGGGGCACTAGCCATAGTAAAAGTGCAGGCTTTTGGGGACAGGGCAGAGAGTGGGTGAGATGCTGTTCATTTGACATGTGACTGAGGAAAACTGTATTGCATTGACATGAAGCCATGATATTTTTCCTTCCCATACAATAAAGAACAAAGGACAAAGAAAATTACAACACAGAACAGGCCCTTCGGTTCTCCATGCCTGCACCAACCATGCTGTCCGACTAAACCAAAACCCCCTATCCTTCAGGGGACTATATCCCTCTATTCCTATCCTATTCATGTATTGGTCAAGATGCCCTTTAAAAGTCACTACTGTATCCGCTTCCACTGCCTCCCCTGGCAATGAGTTCTAGGCACCCACTGCTCTGTATAAAAAATCAAATACGTTGACCAGTGATCAAAATGTAATGCAAAAGTAATGGAAATCGACTGTACTTTGTCACTGTTAGCACAGTGGTCAATAACAAATGCTCAGGATCAATATTATAGATTTATTTCAATGCTACGCTGACCAGCCAGTGGCTTTAATGTGCCCTGAACTACAATTTAACAGACAAGTTGGATGATCTGATGCACTTTGGTGTTGAGTGGTTTAAAACTTACATAAATGTGAACTCTGTTGTGGGATTCAAGCATGAAATGACTCAAGTGAACGAAGGCGAGTGGTGTGAGATAACTTTCACCATCTGAGCGTGAGCAGATTAGCCAGCAATTTTGGAAATATAGTATTAAGGAGGGACTGCAGATTGAAAATCTATTCTCGAGACTCTCGCTTTCAGTTTTATTCCTCATACACATTGCAACTGGTGCAAAAGGGATTTCAAGCAGAATTTGAAATGTTAGATTAGAGTTAGCTGATGTGCAGTTTAGGTGGATTGGCCATGCTAAATTGCCCCTTTGTGTCCAAAGATGTGCAGATTAGGGGGATGAACCATGATAAAAGAGAGGGGGTTTTGGAGGTAGAGCAGAAGTCAGGGCCTGGGCGAAATGCTATTTAGGAGAGTTGGTGAAGACTCGATGGGCCGAATGGTCTATTTCTGCACTGTAGGGATTCTATGCTGCTACTCTATGGTTCTTTATCAAATTTAGCATTTCTTGGAAACGTAGTGGTTGAAATCAATCCGTAGCTGGCATTTAGAAAAAGAATCCAGTGGATATGGTGATGCTAACATTGACATATTTGTGCTGTTGGTGTTCAATAGTTGTATTTCTTTTTCACAGCCATTGACTAAGTGAGTTGCTAGACCCTTAAGAATCAATCCCGTGATTTGGGATTGGAGTTAGATCAAGACCACGCATATTCTGGGGGTCTGGTCCCCTTAGTTGACATTTTTAACCCTCTCGTATTTGTATGGTATTCTAGCAGCACCCCAAATTGTCTTCAACTACATTGACTGCCTTGTAAATGTAAATTGGTGCAGACTCCAACTTGATGGGGCAACATATTCCTCTTCTTCACGGTCAGTATGATTCCAATAATTTCATCACTGAACAAAAATTCTTCAGGTAAAGGTCACATGTAGACTGAGGCCCAGAATTTCCACTTGGCAGTTTCTTGTTCAATTCAGCCATAAGTGTGAAGGCAAAGGATGGTAGAATTTTAAACGCAAATACATCCAGCGCAAATGGAATTTCATCTATATTTTATGCTAATTTTCAAAATCCATTGGAAGTTGACCCTGCTGATAAAACTGGTCATATCCTCAGGATGAATTAATAACAACTGGGAGTTTCTGCTAATTGCACTCATTTTCGGGCCTTTGAGAAGGCTCTAAACCATTTCCTGGAGGCAAAAACATTTATAGGCATGTTTAAAATGCATTTCATTCAATTTCCTCAGAAATTGACTGCTGTCTCCCAGTATAACCAGTAACTTTACACTATGTAGTTTATAAAAAATAATGTTTAGTGATTTCAAAATTTATTTATTCAGAGCTGGTAAATGACCGAAATTATTTTTTGTGACCAGCCCATTTTCAGCTGTATTTATCAAACTGCACCAAATTACCATCCTTGGGGGGATTTTCACAGTGACTTAATTGCAGTTTTAATGTAAGCCTACTTGTGACTAATAGATAAACTTTAAATATGTCAAGGAATTTTTTTTTAAAGCATTAAATGCTGCCCGCTTATATTGGTGCATGGTTGGTTTTGTGTTTAGCAAAATGTAGTTAAATTTGAAAGGAGATTCAAAGATCATGCCTCAAAAGTAGCCCGACTTTGGCACAATTTGCATCCTTTCAAAGGTGAGTGTGGAATGGCTAAAGCATCTAATGGCAGAAAGATGTATAGAGTTTTACATTTTTGAGTGGCAAATTGCTGTGTCAGTTTTGTCAAAATGGGGGATGCTGGACACCCAGGACCTGAGTGAACAGGGCAATTAACTGTGTATCTTCCTAACAATTTAACGGAATATGAAAGAAGCAACACAAAATACTCAAGAAGGAAGTGTAAACTAGAATGTCAAATAAAAGAAATACATGGAGGGAAAGAAAGGTTAGGTTAATATGAAGAAACAATACTGCAAAAAGATAACAAAAGGGCTAAGTTTGACATTTAAAAAATTTCCAATGGTTTAAACCTGAAGGAATGAGATTCCACACTTGCAATAGCTCATTTTCAGTGCAAGAGAGGTTGTTTGGCAGTAATGAACAATTATCACACCATGAAAAGGATGCTTTGATTGAAATGGACAATGCTTAACTCTTTATGATAAATTTAATTTATATCTGTCATGCAATTTCATGCCATTTACTGTGTTCAAAGGCAAGACAGGCAGCCAGAAACTCTCTTCACAGAGCTAATTATTCGTGCATTTCCAACAACAACTTTTGGATATTTGAGTTTGACTACACATTTGCGTACCCCCCCATCCACCCGGTGAAATTGCAATATCATTATGTATAGATAAACAACAGAGTTCCATTAACCTCACTGTTAATTTGGCAGGAAAATCCTTATTCCTTTAATCTTTTTCTTTATTTCTTTTTCCTTTTCCTTTCTTCAGTTTTTTATAAATGAACACCAACTTCAACTTGTCTATTTGTTGGTGTTTTATTAGTCTTTATTGATTAAGTTAGTAAATGGACAACACAATGTGTAAGTAAATAGCATAACTCATGTTGTGTACCTAAAGTCAAGATACTTCCTTAGAGCAAGTTTGTCAGACTGATCCAAGGAAAGAGATTACAATGGAAAGAAGTAATTTGTTATTAGTCTCTTTATGACGCATTTAGAATACAAATATATAAAGATTATCTTGTTTGTGTAATGAAGGTTGGTTGTACACTAATAAAACCCAGATTTGATGATGTGGCAGCAACAAAGCACTCCCAAACATATGTTCATTTGTTCATAATCTTGATAGAGGATTATTTTAATGTTTACCCTTGGCTGATGCTTCAGACAATAAAATGTTCAATTAAATTTCAGAAAATGATATTATTAGACTGCTCAGTATTGTTTTGCCAACATGCCACAGATCCGCATGGCACTTGTTGCTGTAAATGACACAAGTAGACTCAGCAACAGCCCATAAAATGGGCTTGAGGTGGAGATGCTGGTGTTGGGCTGGGGCAGGCACAGTCAGAAGTCTCACAATATTGGGTAAAAGTCCAACAGGTATATTTGGAATCACAAGCTTTCGCAGTGCTGCTTCCTTCACCGATGAAGGAGCAGCGCTTCAAAAGTTTGTGATTCCAGATAAACCTGTTGGACTTCAACCTGGCGTTGTCAGAGACTTTGAACAAATAAATGAGAACAGTGGCTATAATTGGAGATTGCTGAACTCATTGGGTGTGATCTTGAGCCCACTCCTGTCATCCGTGGGAATGCTGGCAGAGACAGGCAAGATTGCGATTTTGGATCTTTCCCACTCCTCGCTGGCAATGTCAGCAGGCTCACGCCCATAATGGGCATGAACCTGGTTTACATGTACTTCAATACTTTTTAATATATACGTCCCCTCACCAGAGCTGATGATCGCGGGAGGTTGGCAGGGTGGACAAGGGCCAACCATTAGGCGGCACAGTGCTTTGCAATGCTGCTTCACAGCTCCAGGGTCCTGGGTTCGATTCCCAGCTTGGGTCACTGTCTGTGTGGAGTTTGCACATTCTCCTCGTGTCTGCAGGGTTTAATCCGGGTGCTCCGGTTTCCTCCCACAGTCCAAAGATGTGCGGGTTAGGTTGATTGGCCATGCTAAAATTGCCCCTTAGAGTTATGAAGTGTTTAGGTTAGAGGAATTAGCAGGTAAATATGTAGGGATGAGGGGGTAGGGCCTGGATGGGATTGTGGTTGATGCAGACTCGATGGGCTGAATGGCCTCCTTCTGCACTGTAGGATTTCTACGATTGAAAGGGGGGTAAGGGAAAGGGCTGATGATCGGAGAGGGAGACACCAATGTTCAGAGGGGGCGGGGACAGGAGCTGATGATTGAAGGGGGCAGGGGCCAACGTTCGGGCAGGGATAGGGGCTGATGATCACAGTGAGTGGTGGGTGTTAGAGTTCAGCTGTGATGGGGAAGGAGAGCCCCTAAGACCTCTGTGAGGGGCTGAAGTGTGGTTTATTGCTGTCCTGATCGGAACGCACTTTAAAGATGGTGCCCTCGATCTCTGTACAGTCGAGTTTTATATGAATGCGTGGAACACGCCCTCTTGATTATTTTCGGCGGAGTGTCGTAAGAAACAGTCTGGAGAGAATGGAGAAAAACATTTCAGTTTTTTCGCCGGATGTAACACTCTGCCATTCCTTGGGAAGGTTTTGCCCGTTGTTGTGTCAGAAAGTTGTAAAAGTATCTAATTATAAACAAGGTTTTGTTTATCGAACTTTCATTGAGCTCCATATAAAGAGAGCACTGAGTGTTTGTGGGCCAGAGAATTAAATAACAATCAATCCAAAGCTCACTGCCAAGCTTGCGGAAAGGTGTTCCACAAAGCCATTATCCAATCTGCCGTATGGAGGACCCCATCTTATGAACATGTGAAAACAGTATACCAAATTGAAGAAAGTCAAATGTAATCACTGTTACACCAGTAAGGAGTGTTTGGGACCCTGGAGGGTGAGAATAAATAAGGTAAAAGAGTAGATGCTACATCTCTTGTACTTGTATTAGAAAGGTACTGTGGGAAAGAGGGGGCATTTTGAGGGGATTGAGGATTGGACAGGGTATTAAAGGGGGAGTGGTCCCTTCAGGATGCTGAAAGGTAAGAACATAAGAACATAACATAAGAACATAAGAAATAGGAGCAGGAGTAGGCCATCTGGCCCTTCGAGCCTGCCCCGCCATTCAATAAGATCATGGCTGATCTGTCGTGGCTCAGTTCCACTTTCCCGCCCTCTCCCCATAACCCTTAATCCCCTCTCTTATCAAAAACCCATCAACCCGCTTCTTAAAAATATTTAGCGAGGCAGCCTCCACCACTTCAACGGGCAGAGAATTCCAGATATTCACCACCCTTTGAGTGAAGAAGTTCCTCCTCAACTCCGTTCTAAACCGCCCCCCCTTTATCTTGAGGCTGTGCCCCCTAGTCCTACTGTCTTTTTTGAGCGGGAAGAGTCTCTCCACCTCTATCCTATCCATCCCATTCATCATCTTATACGTCTCAATGAGATCTCCCCTCATTCTTCTAAACTCTAACGAGTACAAGCCTAGTTTATTCAGCCTCTCCTCATAGCTCAACCCCCTCAACTCCGGTATCAGCCTAGTAAACCTCCTCTGCACTCCCTCCAAGGCAGGGGAAGGGTTTTTTGTCCCATCATGCTGGAAGTGGAGGAAGATGATCCATTGTTGATGAACCCTAGTGAGGTGGAAGGTGAAGACAATGGGAGCCCTGTGAGCTTTCCTTTGGATGGGGTAGGTAAAGGGCAGAAGCAGAGTAAATGGAATGGGTTAGTTTGAAGGTAGTCATGAAGTGGAGATGCTGGCGTTGGACTGGAGTAAACACAGTAAGATGTCTCTCAACACCAGGTTAAAGTCCACCAAATAAAACTGTTGGACTTTATAACTTGGTGTTGTGAGACTTCTTACTTAGTTTGAAGGCCCAGGGCACCACAGTGCTTTGCACTGCTGCCTCATAACACCAGGGACCTGGGTTCAACTCCAGTCTTGGGGACTGTCTGTGTGGAGTTTGTACATTCTCCTCATTTCCTCTGGGTGCTGCCAAAGCCCAAAGATGTGCAGGTTTGGTGGATTGGCCATGCCAAATTGCCCCTTAGTGTCCCATGAATTAGGCAGGGTAATTGTGTGGGATTGGTCATGTTAAATTGCCCCTTAATGTCTGAAGCTGTGATTGGTTAGATGGATTGGCCATAGTAATTGCATGGGGTTAAGAAGATTGTGGGGAGGTGGGCCTTGGTGGGATGCTCTTTTGGAGAGTCGATTCTAACTTGATGGGCCAAATGGCCTCCAACTACACAGTAGGGATCCTATGTTTCTATGGTCAGTCATAAAGGAGGGGAATCCTTGGGGAAAATGGAAAGCATGTTAGAAGGACAGGTAAGGAAGGTGGAATCATCAGACAGGAACTGAGAGAATGGAATAGACTCCTTGCAGAAATTAGAGAAGGACTAAATATAATCAAAGCCATGGATCTCTTACTTATTTTGGATCCTGATAGTTCATACCTGTTACTGCTGATCCACGCTGACCCTCTATGATATGCTAATAATGTCACCAGGAAATTTGGGTGCATATTGACATCACAAAATTGGTACTGCACGTAAATTGTCTGAATTTTAAATTAAGCATCTCGATTATCTCAAGGCAGGAAATACCACTTGGAACTGAAAACTTTTATTTTGAAGCACATTATTCCCACCAAACTTGTTCATGAAGGGTACAATACATGCCAAGGAACTGTTTAACACCAAGACGTTTATGTCTAGCAGCTAGAGATGCTAGAATCTGTCCTGGCAATTTATTTTATGTTATCCAGTTTGATTATATTACCATTTATATTGCATCATGAGTCACATAAACTGCAGAAATGATCAAGTCACCCTTTCTTGCCAGTTATGAAAGAAAAAGTCAGGCAATTTATTCATGATTCTCCAATTGTTCATTAACCTGGAATCATGTTTAGCAACAGTTTGACTCAAGTACCAAGCATGCAAATAATAGGGTTAATTGACTAGGATGGCTAAGTTACTCAGATCAGTTCAGCATTAACTGCTTACAGGTTGTAAACTTACAGGTGATTGATACAAATTGGCAAGGTTCTCTTCTACTGACGCCCCCTTGGGCAGCTGAATAATAGGATATTATTTTGCTTTCAGTGTCCATCTCCCAATCCTTTAATGGTTTTCATTTGGATATATAAAAGTGTAATTTTATATAACAACATCAGAAGACTTACCATTTGATAGACAGACCCATTTTTTTCTTTATTCATCTAAATAATAAATGTGGCCGATATGCTATTGTTTAGGAGACGGGGATAATGGGCAAATTCCTTTTGCTAACATAATGCAGCTTCAGCATTTTGTTGTATTTATCAATGACTTAGAGGAAGGGATGGAGAGCTGTGTGTCAAGTTAGCTGACACCGTTAAGTGTAAACAGGAGCAGAATGTTTCAAAATGACATTGATAGATTAGGTGAGTGAACAAACCTGTGACAAGTAGAGTTCGGTATTGGGGAAGTGTGAGATCAACTACTTGGGACTTAAGATAGACCAGGGTTTCTTTTTAAATGAGATACACTAACCGCAGACAATTTCAATGTCCACTTACAAAAATCTCAAAGCATGGGAACAGGTACAAAATTCAACTAAAAAGGCGAATAGAAAGGTGGTCTGTGGGTGGGATATTTCCCTTGCAGTGTGTTATCTGGTAGCAAAGTATAGAAGATTAAGGGGTTATTGAATTGAGATGCTCATAATGATTAAAAGTTTTGATAATGAAACCCTGGGCAGGATTTTCCATTTTGGTTTGGGACCCATAGTGTTGACATCAAATGCAAGTGCTGGGAGCAGAAACCCAACACCTATTTTTGTTTATTTGGCCAATTACTGGTAAGAGGTCATCCAATTAAATAATCATTCCAGAACAGAGAGAGGGCGATAGCCAGTTGTTGGAGATGAGGAAAGGGAGAGAGCACTACCATTTTGAGGCACCCTCTCAGTCCACTAAACACATATTTGAAATTAAAAAATGGCCAAAGCTGGAGGGTGAATCACTGTCCAGGCCAACCTGCAGTCATAGTTGCAGACAGGTGGATGATGGGGAGACGGAACCTCTGAGGCATGCTTTGTAGCCCGCTGGTCTGCAGCTGGGTGCTTCTGGTCCTGTGAGGACCCCATAGGCCAACTGCAAAACTCCATTCATAATTGGTCTTTTAATTAATTTAAACCACCCGCAGGCAAGTTGTTGTTCTGCCCCAAATCTGGCGTACCCAAAAATGTCTGGCGGCGAGGAGAGATGGTGGCTCTAAACTGGAAAGTTGGCTGGCAGCTTTTGGGAAATTATAAACCTGCCTGCCTCAGTTCCTGCCCCCATCATCCTCTGCAAAACCTGCCCATTGCTTTCTCAAGTGGGGAAGTCCAGGATAAGAGAGGCATAATCCAAAATCTATTGGCAGGCCAAGCAGGGGTGATGCCACACAAAGAGTAATGTAAATCTGCAACTCTCTCTCTTCAAAAAAGCTAGTGATGTTGGATCAGCTATGATGGGCAGGTTTGTTCAGGCTAATGGGATGAGGAGCATAGAAATGGACGTCAGCAATTATAGATTTAGAATTATTGATTGAATTAGTGTCTGCTGCTCTTTGTGAGAGATTGTGCATGAAGACATGCTCCTGAATGACTTTCCTGAACAGCCAAGTTCTGATTTTGTCTCCTTTTCCTAGATTCCCCAAGAACAGAAAATACCTCTCTCTATCAACCTTGTCAATTCCTTTCAACATTCTATAAAACGCCATCATCTTTGAAGTTCCAATAAATATAAGCCTTGTTTATGTAATCTCTTCTCACAATGTGACTCTTACAGCCGCAGTAACATTCTATTGAATCTGCATTGTATTCCTTCTAATACCAATATATCCTGCCTGCAGACCTGGTGGTGAGAACCCATCCTGTTGTGGCACCTTAGAGTGGCACAGTGGCACAGAGGTTAGCATTGCTGCCTCACAGCACCAGGGATCTGGGTTTGGTTTCTGGCTTAGGTCACTCCCTATGTGGACTCTGCATGTTTTCCCTGTGTCTGCATGGGTTTCCTCCGGGAACGAAGTCCTGGTTGGGTGCATTGGCCATACTAACTTCCCCCTCAGTGTACCCGAAGAGGCACCAGAGTGTGGCGACTCGGGGATTTTCACAGTAACTTCATTGCTGTGTTAACTTAAGCTTACTTGTGACACTAATGAATAATCTTTAAACTTTGTGTCAAACAGAGAGCTGCCCCCAACAGCCAAGGGGTGTACACCAGATTGGGTACAGAACAGCTCTTTGCCTGTATGAAGGCCCACCATTGCCTCCCCAAATAACAACCTCCTCTCTTAATCTCCCTCCATTCGGTGGAGCCTTCTTGGCTGGCACTCTGAGCCCTGTGGGCCTCCAACGCTATTTCTGGTCTGGGACCTGCTGTGGTTCTAGCAGTGACTACTGGCTCTGGGGATGCTACTTGGAATGAAGAGCTGCTGGCAGCTTTAGGAGGGGTCACCCTCGGAGGAGCGGGAGCCATGACTGAGCTATGTAAAATAGTGTGTGGCTTCCAGGGCAGGCTATGACAGGTTTGCCCCTGACTTTTTGGTTGATGCAGGGCCTACTGACTCTGCACTAAACCTCAGCCAACACGTTGCAACAAATCTAAGCAAGTGGAATTCTGCTTCTCATATAGATAAGAGTAAGAAGTCTCACAACACCAGGTTAAAGTCCAACAGGTTTATTTGGAGTCACGAGCTTTCGGAGCGCTGCCTCTTCCTCACCTGAAGAATAAACCTGTCAGACTTTAACCTGGTGTTGTGAGACTTCTTGCTGTGCCTAGCCCAGTCCAACGCTGGCATCACCACATCATAGATGAGAGTGTGCTTTCTATTTTAAATTCTAACATATCCGATAATTGAAAGGTGGCTATATCCTAGAAAAAGAATAAAAGATAATTAGAGTCATTGTAGTTAATTAGAACAATATTTATTGTCTGAAACAAAGCACTGTGGGAGAGGGTAGGGCTTAAAATCTTCTGTACAGTCTAAAATGTGTTTGTTTAACGAAAGGTTAGACTGTGGTTATATGGTCTTGACAAGATGATGTCAACTTTTTTGTTTGAAAATTTTGATACTATGATCTTATATATTGATAGCAGTAGCTGATCAAAGTCATGAGATAGCAAAGAACACGGGAAAAAGAAACGCTTTCAGATCAGCAGCAGAGGCAATCAACTCATTTCTCTTGGTAATAACATTTGCAGGTTGAAGATTTATTTTCAAATTATAGCTGTAGTTATGAGTGCATTTATAATGAGGTGAACAATTTAACTAGCTGGACCCTTCCTATTGCAACCCATTTGAAACAGATGTTCGATTGCACACAAGCACATAATTAATTTGACTCCCACTTTCAAAGGTTTAGTGCTGTGGCCTTCAATGTCTGATGGGGATCGAGGGTCAAATTGCCATGTTTTTTGTTGTCCTGCGCTGTTATTGTATTTCAGTCCTGCACTTGTTTAATGTTTGATTTTTGCTTCCTTCCCCATTCAGTTAATGTGCTGTACATTCATTTCTCCTGGGTAATGTCTTCTCTCCCTTGTAAAATGGCCAACTCGTTGCAGGATATGTTGTCATTTCCTTTCTGTTTTTCTTTCTCCTGGTGTCTGCTCTTTTTTCTGCCATCCTTCTCTTGGCATTCTACAAAACATAAGCACATTACATTATAGCCATTTCATGACAGCTGCTTTAATATTGCTCTAGCACAGCTGGTTCCACTGAGCTGGGAATAACATTGGACTCACCACATAAACACAGTGGCTATAACAGCAGGTCACTGGCTAGGAATACTGCAGCGTGTAATTCACCTCCTGACTCCCCAAAGCCTATCCACCATCTACAAGGCACAAGTCAGGAGTGTGATGGAATACTCTCCACTTGCCTGGATGGGTGCAGCTCCAACAAGACTCCAGAAGCTTGACACCACCCAGGACAAATTAGCCTCTTTGATTGGCACCACATCCACTCCCTCGATCACTGGCTCAGTAGCTCAGTGTGTACAATCTACAAAGTTCCTTACACAGAACCTTCCAAACCCACAGCCACTTCCATCTAAAAGAACAAGAGCAGCAGATATACGGGAACTCCACCACATGCAAGTTCCCCTCCAAGCCACTCACCATTCTGACTTGGAAATATATCACCGTTCTTTCGCAGTCGCTGGGCCAAAATCCTGGGATTCCCTCCCTAACGGTATTGTGGGTCAACGCACAGCGCATGGTTTTGAAATTGAACCTGGGACCCTGGCGCTGTGAGGCAGTAGTACTAAGCACAGTGCCACTGTGCTGCCTCAAACTTAAACCTGGTGTTGTGAGACTTCTTACTGTGTTTACCCCAATCCAATGCTGGCATCTCTACATCATCACTGTCTGTGAGCAAGGCTCATAGTGGGTTATCGTTGATATTTGCTTACAAAGGCTCATTGATATGTACAAGTGCACCAATGCAATATTATTTTGTAATGTTGGGAACATAGATCTGGTGCTGTGAACCACTGTTGCAGCTATTGATTTCAGACAGAGACAGCAGGAAAAATGTTTGTTCAGATCAGGATTTTTAAGAAATTCATTTTCAGAAAGTGGATGTTTCCAGTGAGACCCATGTTTATTTCTTTTTATTCATTTGTGGCTGGCCAGTATTTATTGCGCATTCCTTGCTGCTCTTAAGAAGGTGGTGGCGAGCTGCCTTCTTGAATTGCTGCAGCTGTGGGTTGACTCACAATGCCGTTAGGGAGGGAATTCCAGGATTTTGACCCAGCAACTGCGAAAGAATGGTGAAATATTTCCAAGTCAGGATGGTGAGTGGCTTGGAGGGGAACTTGCAGGTGGTGGTTTTCCCATATATCTGCTGCTCTTGTCCTCCTAGATGGAAGTGGTTGTAGGTTTGGAAGGTGCTGTGTAAGGAACTTTGGTGAATTGCTGCAGTGCATCTTGTAGATTGTACACACTGATCTACTGAGCCGGTGGTGGATGGAGTGGATGTTTGTGGATGTGGTGTCCTGGATGGTGTCAAGTTTCTGGAGTGTTGTTGGAGCTGCACCCATCCAGGCAAGTGGGGAGTGTTCCATCACACTCCTCACTTGTGCCTTGTAGATGGTGGATAGGCTTTGGGGAGTCAGGAGGTGAGTTACTAGCTGTAGTATTCCTAGCCTCTGACCTGCTTTTATAGCCACTGTGTTTATGTGGTGAGTCCAGTTGAGTTTCTGGTCAATGGTAACCCCAAGGATGTTGACAGTGGGGGATTCAGTGATGGTAACACCATTGAATGTTAAGATGCAGTAGTTAGAGTGTCTCTTATTGGTGATGGTCATTGGCTGCCATTTGAATGGCATGAATGTTACATGCTACTTGTCAGCCCAAACCTGGATATTGTCTAGATCTTGTTGCATTTGAACGTGGACTGCATCAGTATCTGAGGAGTCATGAATGGTGCTGAACATTGCACACTCATCAGCGAACATCCCCACTTCTGACCTTATGACGGAGGGAGGGTCATTGATGAAGCAGCTGAAGATTGCTGGGCCTAGGACACCACCCTGAGGGTCTCCTACACAGATGTCCCTGGGATCACTGACCCTCCACAACCACAACCATCTTCCTTTGTACCAGGTATGGCACCAACAAGCAGAGTGTTTGCTCCCTGATAGCCATTGATTCCAGTTTGGCTAGGGCACCTTGATGCAACACTCAGTCGAATGAGGCCTTGATGTAAAGGGTTACCGCTGCCCATCCCTAATGGTTCTCTAAAGGTGGTTGAGGCCCAAGATAATGAACTGCTATAGATTGTGTGGTGAACGTGCTCTGGAAGTTTTAATAAAAAGAACTGGCTTCAATGTGGGACGAGAGTTACATACAGGTCGGGTCAAGTAAGAATGACCAGTTTATTTCTGTGAAGAACATACATGATCTAGTTTGAATTTTGTAAGAATTTGACAGGTTCAAGGTCACTTTTACATCTAACCACTTTACAAAGAAGCTGAATTCAGAGTGACAAGCTGCCATGGAGGGGGGGATTTGAATTCTAAGTTGCAATTTCCCACCTTACTTTTTTTTCAGAATGGCATTCTGGGTGCTGAACCTGACCACCACAGCAGCAAGACAGCTGGGGCGGCACAATGGTGAGCACAGTTGCCTCACAGCGCCAGGGACCTGGGTTCGATTCCTGGCTTAGGTCACTGTCTGTGTGGAGTTTACACATTCTCGCTGTGCCTGTGTGGGCTTCCTCTGGTTTCCTCCCACAGTACAGAAAGATATGCGGATTAGTTTGCTTGGCCATGCTAAATTGCCCCATAATATGAGGGGGATTAGCAGAGTGAATAAGTAGGGTTATGGGGACAGGGCCTGGGTGGGATTGTGGTCAGTGCTGATCAGTGGGCCGAATGGCCTCCTTTTGCGCAGTAGGGATTCTACGATTATTTCTTCTCAGAGCTGTCCAATTACGAATAGATTGAGGATACTAGTTCGATGAGGGATGGTGGGTGGGTTTAGGGATTCAAAAACAATTCACAGGAGTGATTCTAAGCCAGTAGCTGAGAATGCTGCTGAGGTGATTGGGATGAGAGAGTGGGAGGTATGGAGCTGCTGGACATTTCTTTCCCACCAGCACAATCCATGACATCAGTCGCTATGACATAATGATGTAGGTGCAAGCCTCTGCCTGTTTAAAGTTTATTTATTAGGGCCACAAGTAGGCTTACGTTAACACTGCAATGAAGTTACTGTGAAAATCTCCGAGTCGGCACACTCTGGCACCTGTTCAGGTACGCTCGGGGAGAATTTAACATGGCCAACGCACCGAACCAGCATGTCTGTTGGATGTGGGAGGAAATGGAGCACCCGGAGGAAACCCACACAGGTGGGGGAAAATGTGCAAACTCCACACAGACAGTGACCCAAGCCGAGAATCGAACCCAGATCCCTGGAGCTGTGAGGCAGCAGCACTCACCACTGTGCCACCGTGCCGTCTGTAGACAACTCCAGGTTTGCTGAGCTGCATCTTTTCAGGTGTAGATGGCTAACAGGTTCATGCACGTTTGTTGCCTGTGGAAAAAGCAAATGGAGGTGGGAACATGAGGGCATTCCTATCTGATTTCACTTTTCCTAATTTTCCTTGACTCACCTCTAACCCTCCTGACCTCTAGGATCACAGAAACTTTCCCTCATGATCCCAGGATTATAGAATTCCTAAAAAGGCAGAAACAGGCCATTTGGCCATCAACTCTGTACCGACTCTCCAATGGAGCATTCTGCCCAAATCCTATCCCCTAACTCCACGTATTTACCTTGCTAATTCCCCCTAACCTACACGCCTTGGGAGACTAAGAGCCAATTTTAGCATGGCCAATTCACCTGATCTGCACATCTTTGGAGTGTGGAAGGAAACCGCAACGCCTGGAAGAAACCCACGCAGACATGCAAACTCCGCACAGACAGTGACCCAAGACCAGAACTGAACCTGGGTTCCTGGCACTGTGAAGCAGCAGTGCTAACTACTGTGCCACTGGGCTGCCTTCCATCTTCCCCAGCTTCCTTGCTTGGATCAGAATTATGGGCAGGGGATCCGCTTATCGTGAAACAAGTGTATTTTATTTTTGTGACGCTGCTTTATGATATTAAGTACAAGCAACCTCTCATCTGTGTAGACTTTTATCTGAAAATGTGCTCGATGCTATCAGGTTGTTATGCAGTAGAACATTGAATGTCACACGCTTCACAAATTCATTCCATGATTTAAAGTTGGGAGGTGCTCCCTTTCATACATCAAGCTATCTTAAGCATTGATGATTGAAGTGCTTCTTCTAAATAACGCAATAAGTTTATGAGCTGTGTGGCATCGTCTTCAGTGAATTAGAATGTGTTTGACGCTCTGTTGATCGATCCATTAGGTGAATTACTGAGAAGGGGGAGGGAAGGGTCTGTGAGCGTGCATCATCAACTTGAAAACTACATTTTTAAGAGAGGAGTGGAACGTTTGTTTTGCTGTGTAACCAGCAACAACATTTAACACATCCCAGACAAGAAATCAGGAGTGAGAGTGCACTTGGTTATGGGAAAAGGGCCTGGGTGGGATTGTGGTCGGTGCAGACTCGATGGGCCAAATGATCTCCTTCTGCACTGTAGGGATTCTATGTTCAGCAGTGATCTGAAAAAGTGTTCGATCCTCCACCAAAGGAGAGAATATATTGCCGCACTAACGTGACAGCTACCCTTTCCTTGGTCTCATTGAGACTGTTGAGAGTAATGCCAATTAACAACCATTTCTGGACAGTTTTGTGCTGTCAGCTTGTGTCCACTGCAAATTGGGCTGAGATAGCAGAGAGACTAGATTCACTACTTAACTGCCAGGGAAATTAGGATTTATTCTATCTTCCTGGCTTTCATTCAAACCCAAGCTTTAAAGATAAGAAAGATAGTGACAACACAGCATTGTTCTGTTTAATCCCCAACTGTGAATTGACTTGTGAGTTTAAAAGGAGACAAGAAACAGACAAAAGTTAATGGCTACCTGGAATTTTATTTAGACTACAAATGCATCTTTTATGTTTGCATCCTTGGAGCTACAATAATTTGAAATTATTTAAACTGGCAATGTCCATGCACAATGAGGTGTGGTAAAAATGCAGATGTTTATCACGCCACCAAAACAGCTCCAAGTCTGAGGCAGGCTTTTGATGTTTAGCTGTCAACCTGCCCTCACCTTCAGGTCCAGTTAATAGCTATCGGAAAGTGGTGGAAATAGACATGTCAGGTAATTGTAGCTCCTTGTAGATGTTTAGTAAACTGCAGGTCATTTGAGACCGCAGATTTCAGGCTTCAGTCTACTGACTGAGTTGTTTCTTTTTCTCAAAAGATTGTTTCACATTTGCAATTGAAGTGGTGGTGGGTGGAATTTAACCAGGATTGCTTTCCAAATAGGCAGGGAATAAGAGAAGACCAACTCACGCTGGCACCAGAAGCCATCAGGCCCGCAGCTATTTTAATTCTAAACCCAAATTATCCAATGTGCCTGGTTACAGACCATTTCTCAAGAGCAATTAGGGATGTGCAACAAATGCTGATCTTGCCAGTGATGTTCATGTTCCATGAACAGACCAAAAAAAAGCAAGATAAATTTCTGGAGGATGACAATACTCCATTTAATGTGATTCCCTATTAAGCTATTTCTTTTAAATACTCTTTTTACTTTCAAATTTGTATCATGATCCCAGTTACTATTTTTATTGAATTGCATTACAAATATTCACTGAAGAAATAAATGCATGTTGAAGAATAGATTCATAGAATAGAATCATCGCAGCCCTACACGAGGCCATTTGGCCCATCGAGCCTGCACCAAAACAATCAAAGAATTTATCAAAGAATGCCACGATCATAAATTTTAAAAACACAGCCACAATCTGGCATTGTGAAACTCCATGATCGAAGTCAAATGAAGACCAATAAAGCAAAGGTTGTACTGATTTTATAATCATAAAGGAAAACAGTACAGTAGGTTGATGGAGAAACACAGTTCATTCATTTAGCATTGGCATTGAAACAAGCTAGACTATGAAGAGAAGGGAAGAGATCAGTTATTCTGAATTGGCAGGGTATGGACAGCACTGAACCAGCCTGCACTTACAGAACCATCATAGAATCCCTACAGTGCAGAAGGAAGCCCATCGAGTCTACCCTGACCACAATCCCACCCAGGCCCTATTCCCATAATCCTCATTTACCCTGCTAATCCCCTTGACCCTGGGGTCAATTTAGCACAGCCAATCAAACTAGCCTGCACATCTTTGGACTGTGGGAGGAAACCAGAGCACCCAGGCAGACATAGAGAGAAAGTACAAACTCCATACTCACAGTGATCCGAGGCTAGAATTGAATCCGGGTCCCTGGCGCAGTGAGGCAACTGTGCCACTGTGCCGCCCACGAAATACAAAACATCTATTGTTAGATGTGATTTCATGATTGGGCAGCACTGGCTGTACAATCTTGAGTGCACTAATAGCTACACGAACAACAAATTTAAGATAATCAGTCGAGAACATAACATGACTCATTTATACTTACTGGAAGTGACATCCATTCATATGCAGGGGCCCATTCCCTGCAGACAAAAAGAATATGTTCAAACTGTGCATCTTTTTTTTGAGTAACTGGGAGCTTGGGGATTCTATAATTCCCTCTCACTTTCTCCAAGGCAGCATTTCAGGCAATCAGCATATACTTGTCAACCAAGTAGCAACCTTTTGCAATATATTGTTGTGGTTGATTGAAATTTGGCATTCTAGCATTTGTCCTAATGTGAGGCGTACAAGATGAAAGCTTTAACACGTGTCCATCTTTCCAAGATGAAGTTTCAAGTCAGAATGGTTTGTCATTGGAGGAGAACTTGCAGCTAGTGGCATCCTGTCCTTGTCTTTCTAGGTGGTAGAGATTGCAAGATGTTGCGGGGGGGAGGGGGGCCCTTGGTGAGTTGTTGCAGAGTATCTTGCATGTAGTACATGCTTCTGTCACCATGCATTAATTAGTAGTTGATGGATGGTGTACAGGTCAAACAGGCTGCTTTGTCCTGGTGGTGTTGAGCTGCTTGAAAATGGTTGGAGCTGCATTCATCCAAATAAGTGAGAGCATTCTGTCACATTCTTGACTTATCCCTTGTAGATAGTGGACAGGCTTTTTGGAGTACATGCTTCTGTCACCTTGCATTAATTAGTAGTTGATGGATGGTGTACAGGTCAAACAGGCTGCTTTGTCCTGGTGGTGTTGAGCTGCTTGAAAATGGTTGGAGCTGCATTCATCCAAATAAGTGAGAGCATTCTGTCACATTCTTGACTTATCCCTTGTAGATAGTGGACAGGCTTTTTGGAGTTGGGAGATGAGTTTCCAGCATCTGATTTGTTCTTATATCCACATTATTTATACAGCTGATAAAGTTCAATTTCTGGTCAATGGTAGCTCCTAGTATATTGATAGTGTGGAATTCACAATGCTCATGCTATTGAATGCCAAGTGAAAATGGGTAGATTCTCTCTTGTTGGACATAGTCATTGCCTAGCACACGTGGTGCAGATGTTACTTGTCAATATACAAAAAAAAACTGAATGTTTTCTTGCTACATATGGGGTTCAATATCTGAGGAGTAGTTAATAGTGCTGAACATTGTGCAAACATCAGCGAACACTATCATTTTTGACTTTCCAATGGCAGGAAAGTCTTCGATGAAGAAGCTGAACATGTTTGGCCCTCGGACACTACCCAGAGGAATTCTGTTGCAGTATCGTGTTAATGTCAATGATGATTAAACTCCAACAGTGAAGTAATTTCGCCCCCTCATCCTGCCCTGCCCCGTTTCCCATTGACTCCAGTTTTCCCAGGACTCTTAATGCCACACTCAGTCAAATGCTGCTTTGATGTCAAAGAAACTCTCATCTCACCTCTTGAATTCAGCTCCTTAGTCCATGTTTGAAAAGAACATTTTTCCTTAACAAAGAATTATGACTCACAATGGCTATTATATTAGAGTTGCAAAAGACACCAGCTGTTTTATGGAGACAGAGAGTCAACAAAGCACTCAGAGGTCAAGTGATGCAACTCTTGGGTTGATTCTGAATTTTTGAATTGTTGGGAAAAGACTGCCCCAGGGGCAAAATCTGTACCCCAGTTCCATTTCTTGTGAAATCTTGCTCATCAAAGCTGAGCCATTTGCAATTTGAAAAACACACCAGAAGACCTCATTGCTGCAAACTGAGAGCTCTTAAAGGAGAATTCCGAATCAACACTATTGTCTTCAATGAGAAATAGTGAGTGACTGTGGACCGGAACCATTTAGTAGTAAACAAACATTTGGACAATGCATGAATATTACTTTCTGAATTTGCTTGTCACTTGGCTAATTTGTTAGGACCTGACACTCTGCAGAATGTTATTACTGTTTGTGCATGTTGGAGGGGATTGTATGTGTGTTGTTTTTGCATTAGTGGGTGGTTGGATGTATTTGTACCTTTTATTAATAACTTCTGTGCCTTTACCTGAGTGAGTTTTAGCTATAAAACTATCTCCTTACTTGTTGACTTAAGGAAACTGGCTGGCCTGTTTAAGATATAAGACAAAAGACATAGGAGCAGAATTAGGCCACTTGGCACATTGAGTCTGCTCTGCCATTCAATTATGGCTGATATTTTTCTCATCCCCATTCTCTTGCCTTTTCCCCATAATCCCTGATCCCCTTATTAATCAAGAACCTATCTATCTCTGTCATAAAGACACTCAATGACCTGGCCTCCACAGCCTTCTGTGGCAAAAGGTTCCATAGATTCACCACTCTCTGGCTGCAGAAATTCCTCCTCATCTCTGTTTTAAAGGATAATCCCTTTTTTGCATCAAGCTATACACAGTTTTATTAAATTCAAACACTGCTATAACAAGTCAGGAACAGGGCAAAAAGATGGGTCAGTTCATTCCGTCAACCTGAAGAATGACTCCTATTAACAGCAAGGTTATCATTTTTTATTTTTCAGTTCAATAGAGGGAATCAACCTTCTAAGAGTATCTAACTTGCCACACACCTTAGACAGCTCACATTTTTGGTTCTGAGATAAACCTAAGAGACTGGAAGCCATTAGAATTTGAATTATTTCAACAAAGCCTTGCTGTTCCTTTAATTAAAGAGCAGTAAAACTCTGCTGGATGTATGTCACCATATTATGCTTTGTGCATTCAAAACCCTTTCTCATGTGATAGAAGCTGTGAAGAACGCACAGGAATTTCTAGCATTAGTAGCAATAAGTTTCAAAGAAGCAAATGCCAAATGCATTGTGTAGTGTAGTTTAAAAAAAAGGACATTGCCATGCTGAGATGTGCGGAATGCTTTGAGTGGGTGTGAACAGTGTGCAACAAAATCTGCTCTCTCATTATCACATCAAATTATTAAATTCAGCAAATCATTGCAAATATCTAAGAGGAGCTATTACTGATGTTGAAAATGGGTCAGTCTGTCTGACAGACTGTACCTTCAGCTTGGCGAAATGCTGGGAAGGTCTCAAAACTTTGCTCTACAGGCAGATGACAGAAGATCAAAAGCAGCAGATAAAATGCAGAGTTTAATTAAAGCCCCACTAGCTCTTGACTTGAATACCTTGCGATAAAAGGTGCCGCTGTGCTTTCGAGAATCCCAATTAATCACCCTTGAGGTTTCCTGTTGCCGGTTGATAGGGAATGCTTCAAGCCTCTCATTATTCAAGTTTTTCAATGAACATTTGCCCAACCTTTTAATTATTCTGCAGTGATTCCTGTAAAGTCTGATTTTTTTTGTCTCTGTACCTTTTATTTGATTCTACCTCCTACGCCCCCCATTCCTCTCAGCTCACCAATATCTTTTTCAGTCCTTAAGAAATAAGGAAATTGAACATCCACAGCCCATTACACACTGTACAAAGCTACAAAATGGGACAAATTTGTGGTTAAATCCTTAGGCTTAATCAGCAATGTTTTAATGAACATGGGGCTAGATTTTTAGATGATTAAGTAACTGACTACCAGCATGTGTTAGCTGACTGGTTGGAAGGTGGGAATCATGTCAAACCCTCACCTTCAGCTATTTAGAACTGTTGCTTTCAGTGGAATTTTTTAAGTTCTTTCTTGGCATGTAGGTGTCACTAGCAAAACCAGCATTTATTACCCATCCCTAATTGGATGGTGGTCTGCCACCTTTTTGAATTGCTACAGTCCATGGCCAGAATTTTATGCTCTCCCACTGCACCTGCCCTGGTGGGAGAGTGTAAGATTGCATGGAAGAGATTCTCTCTGGGATCCCACCCAGCCATGATCCCATCCACCACAAACACAGACACAATTTCACAGGAGGGGGAGCAGGGCCACAGACAGGAAGGCCATCCATGCCCCTATTAAGGCCCTGAAGTGGTCACTCACGCCCAGTCACTGTTCTGACATTGGCGGGTGCCAGTTGGAGTAGGCTGCCAAACAGAGAAGCTTATCTCGATCTTGGATGGGGAAAGAGCCAGGGGTGGAGGAGAACAAAGAACAAAAACAGCCCGGGAAACAGGCCCCCTGGCCCAACGTGCCCGCGCTGCCACCCCAACACTACCAGTCCCCCCTCCACCCACAATCCCTGCCTAATGTTTTATGGCCATCCAGATTGAGGGAAACTGATTCAGGGACAATTTATTACTGCCAATCAGCCTAACAGCACATCTTTGGGGTGTGGGAGGAAACCGGAGCACCCGGAGAAAACCCACGCAAGCACGGGGAGAATGCGCAAACTCCCACAGACACCGGCCCAAATCCATGTGTCTGCACAGCAATCAGTGATAGTCACTGAGCTGTCGTCTTGCCCAGTATCTGGTCCACCTTGATCTGAAGGGGCCTTCAGATTTGGGATACTAAACCCCTCAGGGACCTGCAAGTTCCATTTCTCCCTCCCTTTCCCAGCCTATTCTCCGACACCCAGGTTGCTTCTGTCCTGACCCCCAGGGAATGACCCAGCCTGTCACTCCTGGGACATTTGAAACTTAGCTGAAGTGCAGACTGGAACTTCGCTCAGACACAACACTGCAGTACCTCTTTTTGCCACTGCAGTGTTGTACCTGGAGAAGTTGGGGAGCTGATGGCCAATATAATTGGCAGATAGCTACCCAAGGTAGGACTTCAGTCCATGGGCGTACAGAAATCCTGCCTGCTAACAATCAATGCTCAATTGAGCATAAAATGACAGCAGGAATCAGAATCAGTGGGATGAATTCTCGATCAACTCTCAGGATGGTGGGCACCAAGGAACTTGGGGGTGGTAGTGTTTCTATCATCTGTTCCTTTGTCCTCCTAGATTGTAGAAGTTGTTGGTTTGGATGGTGCTATTGAAGGAGCCTTGGTGAGTTGCTCTGGTAGATCTCGTAAATGTTACACAATGCTGCCACTGTGTGTCAGTGGTGGAGAGAGTTAAAGCTTAACGTGGTGGATTCGGTACCGGTCAAGCAGCCTTGCAATATGCTGGCTCCAGTTTTCTACTTCAGGGTCAAATTGTTTTAATTTCCTGATTAAAGACATTTTAACACTGCAACTGTACCTTGCTCTTGCTTATGTTTGATGCTCCAGTCTCTTCCTCCTCTAGCTGTGCACTGTGATAACTAAGGGACTTGCAAAATATAAGTTTATTGAATAAATCCAAGCTTTGTCTTGGTTGGTATTGAGCTTCTTGACTGTTGTTGGCTTTACACTCATCCAGGCAAGTGGAGAGTATTCCATCACATTCCTGACTTGTACCTTGTGGATGATGAACAGGCTTTGGGGAGTCAAGAGATGAGTTACTCATTGCAGAATTCCCAGCCTCTGACCTGCTGTTATAACCATATTATTTACATGGTTGGTCCAGCTCAGCTTCTGTCAATAGTAACTCCCAGAATATTGATACTGAGGGATTCAGTGGTGGTATTGCCATTGAACGTCAAGGGGAGATTTCTCTCTTGTTAAAGATGGTTGTTTTCTGGCAATCTTGTGGCACAGATGTTATTTGACACTTGTCAGTCCAAGCCTGAATGTTGTCCAGGTCTTAATGCGTACGCACATGGACTGCTTCAGTATCTGCAAAGTTGTTAGCATTATCCATACATCCCACTTCTGAAGTTATAATTGAGGAACGGTCATTAATCAAACATTGTGTGGTAATGTGGCCCCTTTTAAGAGGGTGTTCCCTGAGGGCCATGTGTCGGGTCAGACCTGATGTCATGTTGTGATGGGAAGCTGAGTCAATCATGTGCAAGGGGGCGTATCCTGGGTCAGGGAGGATTGGCAGTTGGAGTCAGAGACAAGCTGTGTACAGCTGCACAATTATCTTGTCAAACCCTATTTGTATACATTGTTATTTGTTGCTTTAGCAATAAAGTCTTTGTGCTCTGAAGCCTCATAAAGTCGCCTTCAATTTATTACAACGAGGAAATATTTTCCAAGTTCCTTAGTGATTGCAGTGCACAGTTAGAGCGTCAAAGATAAGGAAAAGAAAGGTACAGGTGCTTGTTAAAATGCCTTTAACTGGGAAATTAGAACAGTTCGACCCCAAGGTAGAAAACTGCAGCCAGTATTTCGAGAGACTATGTTATACTTTTGTAGCAAATGAGATAAGAACGGAAGAAAAGTGGAAGGTTATTCTGTTCACAGTATGTGGCCTGCAGGCTTACAAAGTTCCATCTTTATTCTCATTTGATGCTTCTAAAACTTCATTCTAGCTCTTTTAAACTCTCTAACAATACTTTAATTCAATTTCTTCGAGATTTGGCGATTACCTTGCATTAAGTTGATCTTTCTCTACATCCTAACTATGACTGTAATGTTACTTTCTGCACTTTCTCATTTCCTGCTCTATGAACGGTATGCTTTGTCTGTATAGCACACAAGAAACAATACTTTTCACTGTATGCAAATATATATGACAATAATAAATCAAATCAAAAATTTAACATTTTGATGCTCCAGACAACCTAGCCTTGTGTCCAGATAATTGAGCTAATTAAGAACTATTTCAACCTCCAAACCCTTATTGTGAGATACAGTCTCAGGTTGAGAGGACTAGCAGAGCATGAGAGTTTGGCCCAGCTTTAAGAGAAGCGTTGAGAGACCATTTGCTCTGTGATATAAACAGCCTGCTTACACAAAATAAGTTGTTGGGAAAGAGCAAAATTTCTCTAGAAAAAAAGCGGTGGAGCTAGACCGAATGTGCAGAACAGGGTGTGAACAAATTGCAAGACATGAAGTAAACCGCTTATGGCGGGAAACAACTGTTGCAACAGCCAACCCGAGTGAGATTCTGATAAAAGTTATAGAACATTGAGAGCAGAAGCCTGTTGTTGGTGTGGAAATCACTTCCAAGAAGCCCGCCAATGTAAAAACTATGGGGGTGATCTTACCATAGTGCCTCACAATGTCAATGCCTCACAGTAAGATGGCGAGAGAGCGGAGAAATCAGGTTTGTGCCCGATTTCTCAGCTCTCGCAATCTTTCCGGCACCGAATATCCAGTGCAGTCAGCCGTTTCCGCCGTGAGGTTAAATTAATTATTTAGATTTATTTTAGATGTGATTAGGGACAGAACCATCTGGGTTGACATCATGGCATGTGTGGCCATGCGGGGAGAGGTTCTGTTCAGCAAGGATCGCGTATGGTTTCCCCCATCAACGGGAGTTGGGGGACTGCTGCCACTCTGCACAGCGAGCAATGGGGGGAGGGGTAGTTCGGGAGGGTGGCGATCAGTTTGGCTGTTGAAAGTGTGGAGCTGTTGGGGGCGGGGGGGGAGGTGGGTGGGATTATTCCGGTGGTGGCAGAGTCCTGTGGATTGTTCCGGGCCTCGCAGAAAAATGGACCTGACATTCTCCCACGTTCTGAACTTTGAATTCTTTTGGTAAAGTCACCACCCATGTGTCCTTTAGATACAACAAAAGGGTTCATTTCCAAGTGTGATGTAGGGTTAAACTGCTGGGACAGAATGTACAAAACGCAATGGGTTGTTTACCTCTTGTGAAGAAATTGAACGAGGAGCTCAACAAGGAACCCAAATCATTTACCCTAAACCCATGCCCAAATGGGTAAATGTCCCCTATGGAGTGATGGCAAATGGCAGACATCTTAAAATGGAAGTCAACACACGGACTGTGGCTACTGTCAGGAAGCAAGCATTTTAATATTTGCCCAAGGGTTTCAGACCATTGAGATTAAACGACTCAGGAGTTTAATGGTCTACCTACACCAGAGAGACACTGAAGACTTTAAGGGCAGCAACAGTCATGGCGTCCTACAGGACCATATGGTATGGTGACCTGTTTTGGCAGTTAAGGGGCATCGGCCTTGTTTAATAAGACATGATTGGCTTAAGCAGGTTTATTGGTTAAAGATATCAAATCCACGAGATGAAAATTTTCTGGGCTGCTATATAAATTCTCCGAGGTCTTCCAAAATTAATTTGATGTCAATTGCAATCACTCTCAACTTCCCGAGTCTAGCTCTTCTCTCCAACTTTGGGTCAAGGCAATAATGAGGTTAAGGGCTGACTGACCTTGGCATAACCCAACCTGAGCATTGGGACCCAGCCAACTCAGTCAGTGGTGGTGCTACTGAACTACTCTTGGTGAAGTTCCCTACCTAGATTACATTCTGTTTTCTTGCCACCTTCAATGCAGAATCATTAGCTGAGGGGGAACAGTATGTGATACCCAGTAGGAGATTCAACTTCAGATCACATGTTTGATGCCATCAGGCTTTCTGGGATCTGGAGTTGATGTTGAGGATTTCCAGGGCAACTGGATCTAACTGGACATTGTAATGTATAATTACATGAGTATGACTATAGCAGGCTGTTGATTTGCTCATCTGTGATACTACTGTCGCAAAATTGGCTTCAGAGGAGGACTTTACAGGTTGACACTGTTGGGCGTGCCATTGTCGCTTTTTGTACTGAGGTCAATGCTGGGGGTCTGTCCGTTTTCATTCCTTTTAGACTTGATAGTCATGTAATACAACTGATGATCTTACTCAGCCATTTCAGAGGCCATTTAAGAGTCAATCATATAGATGTAGGTCTGAAGACACATGTAGACAGAACCACATAGACATATAGAAGGGCATTTGTGAAGCAGATAGAGTTTTTTTTTAATGATAATTACAATGTTTCATGCTCCCTATTAGACTAGATTTTAATTGCAGATTTATTAATTGAATTTAGATTCCATCACAGGTTCAAATGGCGGGATTTGAACCTGTGGCCCAGAGCATAAGCCTGGGCTTCTCCATTATTAGTCCGGTGACAATACCACTATGCCACTGCTTCCCCTGCAAAAGGCTGCCTACTGAGCAACAAGATAATTAAGGAGTGTGAGTTGGCATTCTCTGGAGGTGAGCGGAAGATTGGGGTGGCAGAAGTCCCGAATTGATTTGTGTGGCTCTGGGTACCACTTCCAATCTTTCTGGCTCCATTACTATTATTTAAATCTTGCCTTTTTTGGCACCTTGTGGCTCATTTGTTTTATTTTTAATTTTAATTTGCATTTATACCATGTTGCTATTCAAGATATAGAATTCCCAGGCAGAAACGTTTGCTGATTTAAGGTGAACAAGTCATTCTGAGGAGTGTGTAAGGCACCTTGATCTCATAAAATAGATGGATCTCTATTCATTCTTTTCTTCAGTCTAGGATTGACATTTATATGGACACCAAGAAGGGAAAAGTGCCCCCATACTTCAGAAAGGACAAACTTCACTTGAGTGTTTACAACAAAGCAACATGTACTGTATAATTTTTATTTACGTTGAGGGGGAAAATGTCAAAAGAATCATTCAAAAAACATGATGTTTTTACACATTGTTCTTTGTATTGCAGATTCCTCAGATAAGCTATGCATCTACAGCCCCAGAGCTGAGTGATAACAGCAGGTATGACTTTTTCTCCCGTGTGGTCCCATCCGACACCTTCCAAACACAAGCCATGGTTGATATTGTCAAAGCGTTACGATGGAATTATGTCTCTACTCTTGCCTCGGAAGGAAGCTACGGAGAGAGTGGAGTAGAAGCCTTCATACAGAAATCTCGGGAAGACGGTCAGTATTACTCAGCATTTATTTTCATGAGTGCGGTAACTAAATGGCTGTAAGTGGATCAAGGAAAGTTGATCATGAGGCAATTTTCGATTAAGCAGATAAGCCTTTGTTTTGCTGTTAAAGACTTGTGCAGGTTCATCAGCTTTCTCTGTCAAAAGACCAATTAAAAACAAAATAAAATATAACAAAAGTGTGAACTGACAATCAATGTCATAGTAGAAAATACAATAGCAGATACAATGAAGTAAATCTATTGCATTTATCCAAGCATATTATGCTCTTACCATTGCAATAACAGGAAGGACTTGGCTGGCTTTGAAAACCATAGTTTTGTGAGGCATAGCTTCAAGTGAACTTCAGCAATCTTGGTAAGTTGATTCTGGACATTGTGAAAGCCATTCAAAATAAGGAATAGAAGTCTTTCTTTTCTGAGCAATTTCATGCAGAATTGTGACTCCTTGGTACCACAAATGTGGCCTAATACTAAATGCCAGAAAATACACTTATTGGGGCAATAGCAACAGACAACTAATCTGTGGAGCCAGGGACAAATGATCTGCATATTCCAGTGGTTCCCCTTTGAATTACTAAGATTTTATGAGTGAATTGTTCTTAGTTGATATTAAGAACTCTTGGCAGAATACTGAAAGAAGGTAGTAATTGGATAAACAGTTTTAGGATTGCATAAGCTGTACCTATTTTGACTACTAGCATTAATACAAGTGACATTGCAGGCTTTACATAAATTCGGATTTGTTTGTGTGTTGTAAGATATTACAGTTTTATGGACCATGATACCTTGTATTAGAATGCTGATTTAGAAAAGTATAATATAATGATATGTACATTATTGTACCTTGTGTTGCTGATATTTTTATTGTTGCGAATACAACTCAGGTCATGGAGAAAGGGAAGACTTTTTATCTGTTGCAACACCAGGACATTGAGAGAATAATGCACAATAAATGTTTCTATTCATTAAGGGATATAAAAAAAAATCAGTCGCTCAGTTCAAGCATGAATGAAAATGGTGCTAGAATAATCCTGAGTACACATGTAATGTTTCCCAATTGCATTGCTTTAAGCAAATCTTTACATGCTGTTGAAAATCGTACCATTGACAGACTAATCTTGTGAATCAACAAAGATTAATATTTTCAGATATTGGTGGAGGCTTTTTTTCTTGTAGAGCTTTCATCAACAGCCTAAGTTTGGCATGTGTTAACCTGAGAGAACAAGACCACAGAAAAACTCATTAATTTACTTGCTGGGAGCAATACATGATCACAGATGAGATAACAGAACCTATTTCTGTAATATTTTTAAAGACTTATTTCACACTTGTTGATATTCTACTGAATACTGCGATTATAGATCCAATCAAGCCCGTTTGGAGAAGACTGTTTCTTGGTATTTCTGTTCACAGTGGTTTGGAGACATTGAAAATGGATATCAAAATGGAAGCAATCAATATTATTATTGTAAAAGAGAAGGAGAGAGCTTGGCACAAGGACAAAATGGAGGGGATGTTGGGGCAAAATGAGGAAAGAAACTTTAAGACCAGAGTAAGTTTGAGGCTGGGGACCAGAGAAAAGAGATAACAAGTGAAAGAAATTGAATTGATGGTCTTAAAAATCTGTGACCATTCTTCTTACAAATCCTTCATGTATTGAGTGAAATTTTGTAAGTCTTCCTAAAACATTGACTTACAATCAAAACAAATTCTCAAAGTGTGTGGCTGCATTCTTAGAAGTTGCAAAGTATTTCACTTTTTCACTATCACAGACATTTAATTTTGGAACCATCCAAAACCCTCCACTGAAATTGAAAGCTCAATCTGCTTCTTTTATCCCCAGTGGGTCCTGAAACTGATGCACAGAGGAGTTAAGTGATGGACATTATTGCAGATGACATCACATCACCATCTTATTCTCAACTGCATCCTGACTGTTGCATTTCCAGCGTGCATTAACAGTTCAATTTCCGAAACAGCACAGGACAGTTGATGGATCAATATGTGGGGAGAACAATCCCAAGACACCTTCTGCTGATTGTCAATGTCTCCATTAATTTTCACGTGGGCAGGTTGGATATGTCTCTGTCTCACTGCGTCCAGTGAATTGGATAAAAAGTCCATCCCTCGGAACCAAATTGAAAGAAGGTCACAACTAAGCCTTTTCTCTCCATACTTTGACTTGAGCTCTTGCTCCAGGGTTTATTACTAGTCTAACTCCTGTCCACTGCTTGAGAATTAAATCATGCATGGAAAGCAGGTGGCTTGCTGAGTCTATCCTGCCCTTATTGGGAGAGGTGATGGAGGGTGAAAGTAGAAAATTAAGGTTCGTAATATACAGTTTTGTCTCCCCATTTTCCGTGTGTACTTTGTTCACATAAACAGGAGCTAACAGAGCAGAGGGAATTCCTGGAATTTCTGAGCAGACAGCACAAAATATTTCCTTGGGTGGAATTATAAGGATGGCATTAGGGATTAGGTTGGGGGAGAAGGGAGTCGTGGAGCTCCAATGTCCCCGAGGGGGGGTAGGGCACCCTAACTCTGAGGGGGCCTTCAGAGTGAGGCCCCTCCCTTCCCACCTGAAATGGGGAAAAGCATCCTGCCCACTCAAGCGTGAAATTGCTTCTGGGTTTGGATGGGAGGGTTCCTGGGAGGAATCCCACCATGCAATTTTACACTTCCCTTGGAGGGGAGCATAAAATTCTGCCAATAGAATTGTCTTGGTCCAGCACATCTATTGAAAGGTTAACCTAGGTAATGTGAATCACGAATAATGGAGATAAAGGGAGGAACATGAAGTACAGGGCAGTAGCTCTTGCCCATTTTAGAGAATCAAGTTCACCACAAGAACTTGATGGAATAAAGCTTCTAGTAACTCACAGAGAATTGTATGCGAAAGATGTGCTTCAACAGTACTGCCTTAAATGATCTGTATGATCAAGCAATTGATGGAAAACAAAGCATCTGGTTCACCTCTTTTTAGGGAAGAAAACCTGCCATCCTTACCTGGTCTGGCTACATGTAACACCTGACCCACAGCAATCTAGTTGATTCTTAAAATGCCCTCTCCAATGGCACAGAAAGCCACTCAGTTCAAGACAAATTAGGGATGAGCGTGAAATACTGACCTTCTCAGTGACGTCCACATTCTGAGAGAGAATAAACAATGACAGCAGCATCTCAGGAAGGCATTGTGAGATGCCACCTTCTCGAGGACAATTAGGATTGGGTAACAAATGTCGGCCTTGCCAGCATCATTTGCATTTCATGTTTTGAATAAAAAATACACAGCTGGAGCCCAGAGCTCAGACAGTATCCACGCTGCATTTAAATTCAGTGCTACATTGAATTCCTGTGTAATCAGTTGATTCCAGTTATCCACATGAGACCTCATCAGAGTCGGTCCATTACTATACACCTGTTCTCCATTGAAGTTAGAGGTGTCTCTTATCACCGGGCAGCAACAATAGAAGCAATAACAAACAATTGTGGCATTCCCAGAGTGGTGAGTATCAAATATACTAGCTTTCCAATTTGTGTATCCATATAGCATTGACAAACAAAGAAGGATATTAATCCCTTAACATCCACATGAAATTTGCCTGTAGGCGATGCCTCACACATGAATGGATGACTTCCTCAAAGTTTCAGGATTCTTTTATTTTACAGCAATCCTGTGTCTCATCAGCGAATTCTCAAAATGTGATAATAGTTTGCCATGTTGTTTCCTGGGTTATGTGGCTGGAGTCATGCTCCACCAATTCATAACTCCAATTCCCCAGGAGTAAGTTTGCTTGAATGTGGCAGGCAAGATATGAAGCAACGGTTTGGAATGTTTGAACAATGTTTGTGATGCTTGCAAAACACAGGGTAGACAGGAGGGCATATCATCTATCCCAGGATTGAAATAAGTATCATTGTATTGTATGCTCAGTGCCAAGGAGAATTTGGGTGGCTTTAATCCTTAAAATGGCAGCAGTGCACCTACCATCCCATTCCCAATCCATCCACATTCATTTTGTTGCACAATTTTGTGAGGGTGACTCAGGATCATGGAGAGCCTGGAGGTTGTCCAGGTTGTCAGATCCGGAAGTGTCAGGGGCGATGGAAGATTTGGGGTTGGGGTGTTCAGCGTGAGTGATTTGAGGGGTCAGTTGTATAACCTAGGTTTTAATCTGTCTAACATCTCCAGATAAGTAAGTCAGAACTGTCCAAAGTCTCTGATTCTAACTCAGATTTGAAAGCTTTTCAGGGGCAATAAGCAGAGATATTTCCCCTGAAAGTTCAAATGTTCTGGGCAATTCCCTCATAATTTTTATGCTGGCACTTCCAGGACACCCTGTGCTGAGCCCTATAGTATATCTTGTGGAATATCAGAGATCAGAGTTGAGGAAGAACTTCTTCACTCAAAGTGGGGTGAATCTCTGGAATTCTCTGCCCGTTGAAGTGGTGGAGGCTGCCTCGCTAAATATGTTTAAGTCACGGGTAGATAGGTTTCTGATAGACAGGGGAATTAAGGGTTATGGGGAGAAAGCGGGAAAGTGGAACTGATCCACTTCAGATCAGCCATGATCTTACTGAATGGCGGGGCAGGCTCGAAGGGCTAGATGGCCTACTCCTGCTCCTATCTCTTATGTTCTTATGAGTATATGCAGTCTCTGACTATCTGGAAACTGGAAGATCTGGGCCAATATTTTCATCTAATTGCTAGCCCACAGTGTTATTATAGTTTTTTTTATTGTCTTCTTATGATGTTAAGAGATGTCACCTCATTGGCTTCATCATGGGTAGTGAAAGACTGCTGAGATGAAATCCCGTGAGACACTCAGCAACAGTAGAGGTGGTGACACAGTGATATTGTTGTTGGATGAGCATTCCAGGGAGCCGAGTTCGAATCCCACCACAGAAGATGGTGAAATTTCAATTCAGTAAAAATCTGAAATTAAAAGTCTAGCAGTGACCTTGAAACAATTGCATTGCTGTTACCACTTGATTGTTGTCTCTTAAAATGTTTTCTGAAATGTTGAACCCACTGTGGTTCATCATTCTCACTCATCTGCAATTGACCTGACGCAGGTTGTCATGGACAGAGCCTGTATGACACCATTTTGAATCTTGACCAATGTACGAGCTGGTGACAGAACCTCTTGCAGCACCCATAGACTTCACTTCACTTTGACTTAACTGCTTACTCCAATTTAGGGTCATGGGGAGTCAGAGCCTACCCTGACAGACACTGGGTGCAAGGCGGATGTACCACAGGGCACACAGATCCCATACCGCCTGGGAGATTCATTTCTCCGCTTCTGTTTAGGATGGATGGAGTTTGCCAGTGATAATTCATAGAAGTATTATAGAAACCCTACAGTGCAGAAAGAGGCCATTCAGCCCATCAAGCCTGCACCAACAACAATTTCACCCAGACTCTAACACCCCCGTAGCTCCACATATTTACCTTGCTAATCCCCCTGACAGTAAGGGTCAATTTAGCATGACTAATCAACCTAACCTGCACATCTTTGGAGTGTGGGAGGAAACTGGAGCATCTGGAGGAAAGCCACACAGACCCATGAGAATGTACAAACTCCACAAACTTTTAGGTTTTTCTCCCCTGCTGAGTCTTGCTGTGCAATCATGGTTTAGACTTTGTTGAAGAGAACAATGAAGAGTTAGCATAGCACAAAAATAATAGACAGTGATGGATAATGGCTGTAGCAACTTACCCAACTGAACATAAGAACATAAGAACATAAGAAATAGGAGCAGGAGTAGGCCATCTAGCCCTTCGAGCCTGCCCCACCATTCAATAAGATCATGGCTGATCTGTTGTGGCTCAGTTCCACTTTCCCGCCCTCTCCCCATAACCCTTAATCCCCTCTCTTATCAAGAACCCATCAACCCGCTTCTTAAAAATATTTAGCGAGGCAGCCTCCACCACTTCAACGGGCAGAGAATTCCAGAGATTCACCACCCTTTGAGTGAAGAAGTTCCTCCTCAACTCCGTTCTAAACCGCCTCCCCTTTATCTTGAGGCTGTGCCCCCTAGTCCTACTGTCTTTTTTGAGCGGGAAGAGTCTCTCCACCTCTATCCTATCCATCCCATTCATCATCTTATACGTCTCAATGAGATCTCCCCTCATTCTTCTAAACTCTAACGAGTACAAGCCTAGTTTATTCAGCCTCTCCTCATAGCTCAATCCCCTCAACTCCGGTATCAGCCTAGTAAACCTCCTCTGCACTCCCTCCAGGGCCAAAATATCCTTGCGCAGGTGCAGCGCCCAAAACTGCACACAGTACTCCAGCTGCGGCCTCACCAATGCCCTATACAGCTGCAGCAAGACCTCCCTACTTTTATATTCAATCCCCCTCGCTATGAAGGCCAGCATCCCATTCGCCTTCCTGACCACCTGCTGCACCTGCAAGCTGTGTGTACATGTGATTGCTTAAGGAAAGTAAAAGGATGAGAGAAAGGGCAAGAGATATCCTGTTGAGCATGATCTCTAGTCACAATCGTGAAAGCTCAATAAGGTGCACGGTCCAACTTTCTGCATTAAATCTTCCTTATCCAACTGAAGATGTGGTTGGAGATTGGCCCTCCCTTGGCTCTGATCCCGTCCATTGTGTTGTGAGCCAGCTTCTCCCCTATAAAATGTAAGAGTGGGTTATTGTGATAGTTCATGGAAAGGGTTGTCAAATAGCTGAGGTAGCTTCATATTGTACACAATCGTACAAGGAGTATTGGTAAGCTATAATCAGGTTAACAAGTTGGTCATTTGGAAAAAAAATGGTTCCAGATGAAAGCAGAATGCTGCTTGTGTCTGTTGAGAGAACAAAGATGTGTGCAATCAAAATAAGAAGGAAAGGTGGTGCAAAATCCTACTGTAGTTGGAGCAGAGACATGTGGAGTGGGTGGGGTAATTATTGTGCAAGGTGGAGGGGGCAAAAGTTGCTTTGGCAAGGTTAAAATGGACAAAAATGGAAATAGTGAGACATAATTCTATCCTAAGGTGAGATGCTTGTGACACTGAACCCATGTGGCGATCAGAACATTGATATTTTTATATTTGTCAGGGTTTTAAAAAATGGAACATGAGCCTGTGGTCAATTGCAATCCTGTTGGGCTGTCCGCTTGGAGTTAGGGGAAAGATGAATGTAGAAGAGTGTGTCCTCTGGAGCTGGTTGAGGATTTGGCAAAGCTCAAAAAAATTTACATGTTTTGACTCCAGTCAGCAGTGAAAGGTTGTCAGCAATACCATCTCATATAATGCAGAACACAAGACTATAGCTTGACTGTACATCATCTTATCATGTAAACTCATGCTCTTCATCTTTCACTGAATGCTATTGTTGTATGATTAGTGTACAACTGAGCTTTTCTATTAGCAAGTTACTGTGCATTTCATATAAAGCATCTGTTAGTTCTTGAAAACAACCTGAATAACTTTGCATCATGTCGCCAGAACTGCGACCTCACAAGATGTTCCATCAGGCTATTCAAGGAAGTACTGATTAGTTCCATGTCCATGTTAGGCTCCTGCTTTTTAGGAATCCTGAAATCTTTTGATTGCTTATTTTTCATATTTTGTGTTAAATCTAGCGTCTAATATTTGACAAATGTTAAAACATCTTCCACTCGGTGGAATTTTACTGGCACGTCTGCCCAAGTTTCGCACGATCCCACCCAAGGCCAATGGAGAATGCTGTTCTCCAAGCCAAATCCGCCCCCAGAATTGGGGCTGGCATGCTGGTAAAATTCCAGCCATAGAATCATAGAAACCCCACAGTGCAGAAAGTCTGCACCAACCACAATCCCACCTGGGCCCAACCCCCACCCTCCATCCCTACAAATTTACCCACTAATCCCTCTAACCTATGCATTTCAGGACACTAAGGGGCAATGTTGGCACGGCCAATCAACCTAACCGGCACATCTTTGGACAGTGGGAGGAAACCGGAGCACGCGGAGGAAACCCACGCAGACACGAGGAGAACGTGCAAACTCCACACAGACAGTGACCCAAGCCGGGAATCGAACCCAGGTCCTTGGAGCTGTGAAGCAGCAGTGCTAACCACTGTGCTACTGTTCCACCCACTCAAGGAGAATCACTTCATGGTGATTCATTTGTTTGCTGTAAAACACAGCACTCTGCCATGTACTTTACAATACTCTCCTGAGGCTTCTCAACGATCCTAACTTTGAGCCCTCAGATCCTTCTGGAATTTTTGTGCTTCTTCAGTTCTGGCCCCTCCAGCATTCCTGATTTCAAATGTCCTTCATAAAGATCCATGCTTTTGTCAGGGATCCTGGGTACCAGCAAACTTAGGCACACTTAGTTGACTCTTAATACAAACAGCGTCAGACACCATTCATCCAACGCAAGACCTTTAATTACTTGTGCACAAAGAGAACCTCCCTCTGCCATCAAAATGGTTCTGATATTACAAAAAAACAACTCAGTAGTTACAGTCAATTACAGCAAATCAGGAACAAGCGATTTTTCACACCTTTCACTGACATACGTATTTACCAATTAAATCCTGGCTTTTCGCCCTTTCTCATTCGATGAAAATCTGACCTCTGCTAATCCTTCATTTGCATAGCATATCCCCATTTCTCGCCTTTGGTATTTGTTATGGTCTTGTTTACCCTCTGGTAAAGGTGAAAAAGTAGAATGTTATGAGGCTTATGCAAAAGATTAGCCTGAAAGCAGACAGGCTCCCATGAAGGTCTGCAACTGATAACATTCTCACAAGCTGTTGCAGAGAAGGCATAATTTTTTTAAGTCGGAGCATTTTAATTTCCACACTTTCAGCCGCATATGCCCTTAGTGCCAGAATTCCTTTCCTAAACCTCACTGCCTCTCCACCACATTCTACTCTGGTCTTTAAAATCTACCACTTAGACCATACATTTGCTAATCTGCCCTAATATCTTTTTGTGGTCCGGGTGTCAAATTTTGTTTGATACTGTGAAGTATGTTGGGACATTAAAGGTACTGTATAAGTGCATCCTATTGTTGTTCTCTGTTTGTGTTGCTCCCATTTGTGCAGAAAGATATGTACTGCATAACTATCAGTTTTGGTTCATTGTTAAATAAAGTATGAGCACTCATAGCCCAAAGACCGACTGTGCATTAGAAATCAGATGCAACCTGTAAACAGGGATTAAATATTGAACATTCCTCTAACCCTGAGTTTAGAGCATCAGGTTTGATTGCTGAGTTTTTGAATCCCCGCTTCACAATTAACACCAACCCTAATTTCAAAAGATGCATTTGCAGTTACATCAGAACTATTTGATCTATCACTGGTGGCATAATTGGCTGACATCAGGCCTGTTCTAGGTTCAGTGCAATTATCGTCCCATTTGACAACCTCCCAGTACCAACACAATAATGGCTAAGATCCACATTACATGTTCTTTGCTTTAGTTAGTTGTGTTCCAGTGCATTACTTTTGTAGGTTTAAGTGCCATCAACCAAAGTAACAGCTAGTGGCAGTTCTCATGCGGTTGCTTTTGTGAAATACAATTTCATCAGCGAGAATGACATAAAATGAATCACTAGAATGAAAAACTGTTTTGTCCATGGTATTTGCTTCTTTCTTATCACTAAAGCAAATGTTAGGCTAAAAACCAGAAGGTGGACCAGCTTTGATTCACAATAATACCAGAATATTGTGTCTCATATTGACAGTAAGTCTGGTAGGTGAGAGTACAGTTGACCTAGTTCAAAAGACAGAATGGAAATAATTTTAGTAAATCCAATTTAATACCTAAATCTTAAGAGGACACTGGAGGTAGCTCATAAGGGCTTTTAAATTATTAAAAGATTACAAGAGGTGGAATAAAGATGTTTGGGCTGAGAGACTCCTGCAATCATTTAGTGATAAAGTGCTCATTGCATTTTCTCTTGTGAGTATCAAATCATAAAACATGCTACTCTTACAGCTTATGGTTTAACAACTGAAGGATAAGGGAAAAAGCTTAAAAGGCCCAAGGCAAGGTGACACTTCAAAGATTAATGCACAAAATAAGAGCTCATGGTGTAACATATTTGCATGATGTGGAGATGCCAGTGTTGAACTGGGTATTCACAGCAAGAAGTCTCACAACTCCAGGTTAAAGTCTAACAGGTTTATTTGGTAGCACAAGCTTTTGGAGCGCTGTTGATTTATCAGGTGAAGGAACAGTGCTCTGAAAGCTCATGCTACCAAATAAACCTATTGGACTTTAACCTGGTGTTGTAAAACTTCTTACTGTATTTCCATGGCTAGAGGATTCATTTGCTAACAGGAAGCAGGAGGTGACATAAACATGTCATTTTTGGGTTGGCAAGATGTATGAGTGGAGTACCATTAGGATCAGTACTGGCACCTCGACTATCTACAGTTTTGATCAATGGATGGTGAGATTGAATCTATGGTTGCTAAATTTGCTGACGAGACAAAGCTAGTTAGGAAATAAAGTTTTGAAGAGGACATATGGATGGACACAACTTCAGTGAGTGTGCAAAAAATTGACAGATGGAATATAAAATGGGAAAATGTGAAGTGACTCATGATGGGAGAAAGAATAAAAAAGTAATGTTATTTAAATGGGGAGTGATTGCAGCACTCTAAGGTAGACAGGGATCTGGGTGTTCTGGTACATGAATCACAAAAATGCAGATGCAGCAAATGATTAGGAAGGCAAGTGGATTGTTGTTTATTGCAAGGGGAATGAAATATGAAAGTGGGAAAGTTATTTTCACAATTGGACAGGGAAAAATACATCTGGAGTACATCTGCAGTTTTTGGTCTTCTTATTTTTGAGAGGACATAATTGCATTTGAAATAGTGCAGGATTGTCTGTTCCTGCAGAAAGTCAATAGACTTTCGCTGAGCCATCACATCCCCTGTAGTGGGTCCTGCCACAATGGGCCAGAAAATCCCAGCCTGTAAATTGTAAGCACAGATCTTTGTGGAACACTTCCCTTCAGCCACTTTGAACATTAATTTTATATTAACTCTGCTTTCTACCTTGAATCCTGCAAGCCATCCATTGTATCACTTGTCCCTGGCTCCACATTCCCTGCCCCCATTCATTTGTCTATTATGGTGCATCTTATTGAAAGCCATTTACAGATTCTACTGCATTATCATATTCCATTTTCCATATTATCTCCTCAAAAAATTTAATAAGCTTGGTCAAGCAAGATTGTCCCTTTTGAAATCCATGCTCACTATTCACGATTGCATTTCTTATTTCTAGCTCTTCTTCCATTCTCATCTTTCATAAAAAGTCCATTATTTTTCCCATGACTGATGTTAAGTTGCCCAGTCTATAATTCCCTGGACAAAATCTGTCCCCCTTCTTAAGTATAGGAATTATATTAGCTATCCACTGTTCCTCTGCCACTACAGCCTGTTCTATTGAATGATTGAAAATGAGTAGCAATGCCTTTGCTTTCTCTGTCCTGGATTATTTTACAGGACAAAGATGCAATCTATTCGGACCAGGAATTTTATCCTTTTTGAGCCTGTTTACTTTATTCAAAAAATTTTTATTTTGCACATGTCTTGTTGCTTCATCCATCATTCAATGTCAGAGCTTCTGATTTTATCTCCTGGTAAATACCAAAGGAAAATAATTATTTAATATTTCTGCCTTCTCTTTGTCTATCCGGTCTATCCTTTCATGACTCTGTTTCCATCACTGCCTTCCATTTTTTACTATTGTGCCTGTAAAATATTTTACTTTTTTTTAATGTTCTTGATTATTTAACTTCATATTTCGTCTTTGCCTTCCTAATTGTTTTCTAATTTCTCTCTTAATCCCCTGCAGACTCTCATATCATGCTGTCCCCTGCTGATCAGCAACTTAATATTTGCCTTTTTCTGAAACTTTGATGGTTCCCATATGTTTTTAATTCCCTCACAGAGTTTCACAATTGTTTAGTTTGTTCTTTCCTTTCAGTAGAATATGTATTTCTGGCATAAAAGTAAAATACTGTGGATACTGGAAATCTGAAATAAAAACAGAAACTGCTGGGTAAATTCAGCAGGCGAGATTTTACAGCCGTGTTCATCCTGAAACCTTAAATCTCACCTGAGGTCAACAGACCTTCCCATGCCCCCACCAACACTTCCACCCCACCCAAGCCGATTCCTGTGATGGGTGGGCCAGCAAAATTCTAGCCAGCATGTCTGGCAGCATCAATGGTAAGAGAAACACAGTTAACTTTTCAAGCTGTACGACTCTGTAGTTCTGTAAAAGGGTCATGTGGACTCAAAACTTTGACTCTGTTTCTCTCACCACAGATGCTGCCAGATCTGCTGAATTTATGTAGCATCTTCTGTTCTAATTTTATAGTTTTCTTTCACTCTACTGAACACTAGTTTAAATATTTCCTGTTTGTTGCTCTGCATCAATGTTTGGCCATACAGTTGCCCATTTAATTTTCCCAAATTCTATTCACAATCCTTCAGTTTTCTTCAATCTATCAAGTTGGTTTTCATCATATTTATGTCCTTCTCTGTGATTATCCTGAAACAAATTTTGCTCACTGCCACCTAGATATTACCCTAATTTTACTTCTTCATCAGCCTTGAGAACAATGTTGGTGTAGTGCTGGCTTAATTATAGCCAGAATTACACTAATGGTAGGGTGAGAAAGCTATGATGTGGCGGTGCTGGCGTTTTGAAGCACCACTCCTTCATCAGCTGAGTGATGACTCACCACCCACTGATGAAGGAGCAGCACTCCAGAAGTTCATGACTCCAAATGAACCTGTTGGACTTTAACTTGGTGTTGTGAGACCTTTTAGGGTGAGAAAGGTAAGAATGTCTAAGCTTGCGCAATTTGAGACATTATTAGGGAAAAGTGGGTACGTTGTAGCTCAGACAATACCTGAAGAAAGATTGTTGCTTTTTCTGAGTCAGGCAAAGATTGTCCAGCCAAAACAGGGATTCATTTTGCAGAAATTGTGACCAACATCAGGGATTTGGTAAACTGTAAAGTCACCACAAAGTGTTGTTGCAATCCCAATTAGTAAACCTCCCAAGAGAATGGGATTGGAAGATTGTTAGTGGGAATTTACATTGATATTTCTTATGGAGGTCATTTACTAGTACATAAAAATCTTGCTTCATTGTTTTGCTAAATAGTGTGTCCATTAGGATGGCGAATCAAACTCTAGAAATTGCAGTAACACCACTGTTCAGGTGGCTTCAAGCCATGTTGCAATTTTTTTTAGTTTATTCATTAGTGTCACAAGTAGGCTTATATTAACACTGAAGGGAGCAGTGCTAATCACTGTATTACCCTAACCATCATGCTTTCTCTATGCCCACACTGCACAGCTCCTAGATATCCTTGGTCTGGGCTTCCTTTTCACCTTGATGTTCCTTCTTCCACCACCTGAAAAACTCCATCCACAGAGCCACACCACAAACGGTCTTCACACACTACTGTAAAGGAAATTATAAAGTAGAGGTAATTAATAGAGTTATTTATAATGCATTGCCTTACAAAGGGACTATCTCATTCATAGGCAATGAAGTTCATTTCAGTGAGGTCTTCAATGGCTGCACTTGTGAAAAAATATCTGGACTAAAAATCTGTCAGTGCAACAATGGTAAACTATCATTTCTAAATCAACTAAATTGCCAGTTCTGGGCTTTGGTAGATGAAGGCTCAATGCAGATTATAGTAGAGTGAGTAAAACATAAACCGCTTGATAAATATTGAGAAAATCCTAGTTAACCCAGTGGCCGTTTGGGAGTAAAAGATTTGTACTTTTTTGTGCATTATCTTCAAACTGGCCATTTCTCAAAAATTGCAACATCACAAAAATCATCAAAGATAAAATTATAAGCTTTTACAGCTCATGAATTGATAATCCTACAATATCGTAAGTAAAGACTTGATGACCAAACCAATCAATGTCATGCATCAAATTTCAGAGTAATGCTGTTTATTTGATAAGCGAAAAAGAAGGCTGCTGGCAGGAATATTGAAAGAAGCTGTCCGTCCGCCTGTCTGCCCGAACAGTGTTCCTGTAATGAAATTCAGTTTAGTGTCTGATGTGATCTCGGGATTCAGAATTTCTTTCTGCTGAGCCAAACATCCAAGAAGCTTGAAGAAACCTGGCCATCAGCTGTATTGCGGTAATATGACACATTTGAGAGGGTACGTTGAAGAAGAATAGCGTTGGCGTAAGTTATGTGTTGGAAGTTGATGTTGCTAACTCGACTCCGAACAGACTTTAGGAGCAAAGCTGGATAGTCCCCAGAACTGATGCAGGCATTGTGCCGAACGATTAAGCTGCATCCATTCCTCCTGAGGCAGGCAGCTTGTAAATTTGTGATGCCTGCTGATTTACATGATAGCTGCGTGCAGTTTAGTGCTAAACGCACCATTTAGCGCCTGCATGTCTCAGCAGGGGGCACAATTTCATGCGAGGCTAGCAGTAAAGCCGATAAAGTTAGCCTACTCTTCTTAAAAGGGAAGGTACGCTCTGACTGGAAGAGGTAATGGAAGTGGCTGGGGAAGACATTTTGAGCAGAACGTTGATTCTATTGTAACAAAGCAAGGGAGCATGTTGCTAGGTTTCACATGCAGTATGGGAGGTAACGACCTAGTGGTAATATTGCTAGACTGTTAATCCAGAAAGTCAGTTCCGAGGAGCAGGGTTCGAATCCGGCCACAGCAGATGGTGGAATTTAAATTTAAAAAAAAATCTAGAATCTATTGATGACCATGAAAACCACAGGCGATTGTTAGATAAACCCATCTGGTTCACTAATCTCCTTTTAGGGAAGGAAAATTGTCACCCTTACCTGGTCTGGCCTATATGTGATTCCAGAGCCATAGCAATGTGGTTGACTCTCAATTGTGTTCAGGCAACCATGGATAGGCGATAAATGCTGGCCAGCCAGCGATGCCCATGTCCCATGAATGAGTGAAAAAAAAAGCTGGCCTTTGTTCAGAGAGTGGATGGCAAAGAGACAGGTTGGCAGGAGTCTTTCCAAGCAAACTGTGAGATGGCAATTGGAGCGGATAGCTAGTACATTCACTGTAGCCCCTTCCTGAACCTGGATGCAGTATAACGGCCTTTCACAAGTGGGCAAGGTCAGTGAATTCATCTTCAAGTGCCATATCCTTACACCTGGACTCTCCTCTGACACTGACACCGAGTAAGGTGGTGGAAGCAGGCACGCTAGGGTTGTTTAAGAGTCACTTAGACAGCCACATGAGCGGGCTACATATAGGGGGATATAGTAGGCCTTACTAAACGTTGTAGGCTTGGGATTACGTTTTTGCCTCAGGGATGTTACAGTCTTTGCCTGTTTAATAATGAATTTTTTTGTCTCCACAGGCATTTAAGTCCAGCAAGGGGCATGCATGCGGCAGGTTGTAGTGGGCTGCTCTTGGACGTTGCTTCGGGAGTTGCCTATTGCTTCATGTCGTTAGTGTGCTTATACTGGACCATCTCGAGGGCAACATGACAGCTCAGAGACTATCTCTGTTGCTGTGCGGACACATGGATTTGGGCCTGTGTCTGTGGGAATTTGCACGTTCTCCCCGTGGTTGCGTGGGTTTCCTCCGGGTACTCCGGTTTCCTCCCACATCCCAAAGATGTGCTTTTAGGCTGATTGATTGGGTACTAAATTGTCCCTATATTGGACCTCCCTGATCCTCGCACATTAGGCGCAGACTAAAATCATGAATAGGTCACTGAGACAGTGGGGCGGCGGCGCGGGCTCGTTGGGCCAAAGGGCCTGTTTCCCGTGCTGTGTTGTTCTTTGTTCTTTGTTCAATTCCAGTGCCCTTACCAAAGCCCAGTCTCTGTCTATCACAATGTTTTACTCGCATCCATTACTTTACCTCACCCTTTTGCACCTTATACACTGCTGCAGTCCTCACATCACGTCAACTCACAACTTGCGCGCGTTGCCGACTACTCAATCATGATGGGAATTAAGATAACGTCACCATAGACCCAGATGTACATCAGTAAAACAAAAGATTTGATGCATGTTAGAAGCTGAAACTAGACATCTAGGTATGTAGCACACAAATACAAAGGGTCCACTATTGAAACTCATTGAAACCCCGTCAACAATGATATGAAACTGGTCAGACCAAAGCACTGATGGGCCAAATCCTCGAAGATTCCAGATGGTAGCCAGACAAGTATCAGAAAACTGTGCTAGCAGCATCCGAGAGAACCAACTTCCCCCTGAAATGCATCAGGGCACAGCAGCGACAAGAGCAGCTCACCTCCATACTCAAGAGATACAGACTTGAGGGTTCAACGTACTGATGGAATCTGGGAGCAAAGCGGATAGACCATGCAAAGGACAGGATTTTCTGGTTTTGGGGAGAGTGTAGCTGGAAATTTCTGCCTAAAGAGTCAGCCTGGATTAGGCCGTATGTTTTGCATTGGCAGGTCAGCCTGCAATCTTCTGACACAGAGCCAAGAATGCCACCAACTCAAACAAGTTTATAGGTATGATTGGCCATGGCCAATTACAGCATTCTTATTAAGATCACCCTAACTCATCCCAAGTCTGCATGTAATCTTCTAATCTTTCTGCCCCATGTATGCATTCTGCTCTAAGCCACTGACTTAGCTTTCACAATGAAACACTCCAACAGTATTCCTAACCTCTGCCATATGACTGTATTATAATTTCTAATGTGAAACAAATCAAATCCCTAAATTGTTATACAAGATAAATATATGAACAGATGGAGCCACAAGGATATTTTATTATTATATGTACAAAACAGAAATTCTGTACGTAAATATTCAGTCTGAAGTCGATGCATTTGTGTGTGTATTTTCTTGTTTGCCTTGGTCCTTTGTTCCAAATAATTGATTGATACAAAATCTTTTGACTTGGGTGTTCCATCAACTCTGCATCGAGCTGTAGCTGCCCAACATGAGTTTGACCATTATTCATGACTATAATACAGGCAGTCTTGCCACATTTCAGCAGGCTAATGTGGAGCAACACATAATTAGTTCAGCTTGAGAGGTTGTTATTTGAATTATGCTTATGTTGACTAAGATGCACAGATGTTAGTTTAGCAGTTGGAAGCCAAAACCGAGAATAACTATGTACTTTTAGAACAATTACTAGTGCTTGGAGAATCTCTTAATTGGAAAAGCTGTAACTGAATAGAAGAGACGGAAAAAGAATCAACCTACTCACCGATTAGCAATTTCTTCCTTTTTCACTCCCTGCATGCGTTGTCACCCATTTTCACAAACTTGCCATCTCGCACAACCCTTCTACCCTTACAATCTCACCTACAGCCAGAACTACTTCTGACCTCTTCTTTCTGTTCTTCACCATACACATCTTACTAGCCCCATCAAATTTCTGAGCCCATCCCTGAGGGGAAAAAAAACTCTTCCTCAGCGGCTTAAAGCTATACTTTTAACTGCAGATCTTTGGCTTTACCTTCTTCACAGTACATTTGCAGCTGTCAATAAACTCAGTATACACCTCCATCGTTGAGTCCTCAGCAAAACCTTTACTCTCTCCAATCCTTGTTGTTCCTTGTTCCAGAATTATTGCTGGGAGCAGAAATAACCACAGCTTCTTTTTGCTGTCATCAAATATTTCAAACATGTCTGATCTCTCTCCCCCATCCTCTTTTTCAACTAACGGTGGAGCAGGAGGAAATCTTTGGCAATAGGGTTGAAGCAATTTGTTCAGCTGTTTCTCCTGCTTCCCCCTTAACCTTGCCAAGGAAGGCAAATCCTTATCATAGATTACCCCCATCCTAATTTACATCCTGCAACTATGTTTCCTCATATAATTCCCATTCGGCCTTGACTGTGTTCCTTTGTACCCATTCCCAATAGATTGCTAACCTGACTACTTTCCTAGCCCATATTCTAGCTGGCATAATTAATGATTTGTCTATCTCAAGTCTACCATCTATTCTTGACACTCAAAGGCATTACCATCGTTGAGTCTCGGTCTGTCAACTTCCTGGGAGTTACCCTTGACCAGAAACAGAATAGACCAGCCATATAAATACTGTGGCTACAGAAGCAGATCAGAGGGTGGGAATTTAACTCTTTGCAGAATTCCCACCCTCTGACCTGTTCTTGTAGCCTCAGTATTTATATGGCTGCTCCAGTTCTGTTTCTGCAAAGAGTAACTTACTTTCTGACTTCTTAAAGCCTACCTACAATTTACAAGGCACAAGTCAGAAATGAGATGGAATCCTCTCCACTTGCCTGGATAATTGCACTTTAACAACACTCAGGCTTAACAAAATCCAGGACAAAGCAGTCTACCAGATTGGCATCCCATCCACCGCTTTCAACATTCACTCCTTCCACCACTGACGCACAGTGGCAGCTTTGTATACCATCTACAAAATACATTGCAGGAACTCGCCAAGCCTCCTTCAAAAGTGCATTCCAAACCCACAATCTCTTCTACATAGAAGAACAAGATGCTTGGGAACACCACTACCTGCAATGTGGACTTGAAATGTCATTGTCACTCTGTCACTGTCATTGCTTCAAAACCCTGGAAAACTCTTCCTAACAATGCTATGGATATGCCCACACCATCTGGACTGCGGTTGTTAAAGAGGGTGGCTCATCATCATCATTTCAAGGGTAATTAAAGATAGGCAATTAATGCTGACCTAGCCAGTGATGCCGATATCCCATGAATGAATCCAAAAAAACACTTTCTTCCTTTTTGAAAAGCACTGTTGCCCACCCCCGCCCCCCCAGGAAAAGAAAATCCTCCATCCTGCTTTTCTTGCAAAGTATCTTCCAAACGCCAACCTTCCATTGTTCTCCAAAGTTCACGAATGTGATGCAAATGGATGTCCACCTGTCCTGCAATTTAATATTTGAATCACTTCCATTGGGATTGTAAACCTTCCACTTGACTGAAGTCAAATGTCCTTGGTTTTCATTGTTGCTATTTTCGTATTGTCGGATGGGAAAGTGTGGAGAAATAATCTAACCCAAGTTCAACTTCCAGCTTGGGTCACTGTCTGTGCGGAGTCTGCACGTTCATCCCATATCTGCATGGGTTTCCTCCTAGTCCTTCGGTTTCCTCTCTCAGTCCAGAAGACTGGTTAGGTGCATTGGCCATGCTAAAGTCTCCCTCAGTGTACCCGAACAGGTGTCGGAGTGTGGCAACTAGCGGATTTTCACAATAAGTTCATTGCAGTTTTGATGTAAGCCTACTTGTGGCATGAATAGATGAGCTTTAAACGTTTAGCTTTAAATATTAAGCATTTGCTATACATATCAAGCAATCCTAGATCAGGCATAGCAAAATGTATATATGTGTTATTGTACATGTATTATTCATGAACAATGTGTTTTAACAATTCACTGAACTGTGTTATTTTTGACTTTCCGTGTCAACATTCCTTGTGACATTACTGAACCAGATTGTCATAGTTCTCAATCAGTGGAGTATTGGTGTTTTGGGCTTAAGTTCAATATAATGGCATTTAGACAATTCAATCTCATTTTGCATTGGGCAGGTTAGAAGAAAGAGGAGTCTTGCTGCACTCATCAGAATTTGAGCAACACGGGTCTAAAAGCTTGAAATTTACAGTCAGTGGTGAAGTAACAAAACCTGGCTCCTGACCTTGGAAATAATTGCCCATTAATATTTACTGGCAAATGCAGCATGGAGTTACTTTTCCTGACTTTAGTTTGATTCTGGTGCCAAATCTAGGGATTTTCCAGCAGTAGTGATGTCACCAAACAAACTCTGCAGCCAATCAAATTGAACAATACTCACATATAGCAATCAAGCAGGGAATTAAAATAGAATCCCAAATGTACAGAAGAAGACATTCGGCCCATCAAGCCTGCACCGACAACAATCCAACCCAGACCCTATTTACCCTGCTAAATAGTCTTGAGACTAGAATCATAGAATGCAGAAGAGGCCACTCAGCCCATCCAGACTGAATCAATGCATGAGCAACAACTGAACTTCTACCTATGGCCAGCACTTGGCCCATGGCCTTGAATGTTATAACATGCCAAGTGCACATTTAGGTACTTTTTAAAGGATGTGAGGCAATCCTCTTCCACTACCCTCCCAGGCAATGCATTCCAGACCATCACCGCCCTCTGGGTAAAAACATTTTTCCTCACATTCCCCCAAACCTCCTGTCCCTCACCTTGAACGTATGTCCCTTTGTGATTGACCCTTCAACTAAGGGGAGCAGCTGCTCCTTATCTGTTCATGTCCCTCACAATCTTGTACACCTTGATCAGGTTGCCCCTCAGTCTCCTCTGAGCAGGGGACACTTTAGCGCGGCCAATCAACCTAACCCACGCATCTTTGGATTGCGGAACGAAACCGGAGCAGATGGAGGAAACTCATGCAGACGTGGGGAGAATGTGCAAACTCCAAAGAGACAGTCATCCAAGGTCAGAATTGAACCCAAGTCCCTGGCACTGAGGCAGCAGTGCTAACTGCTTTCACAGTGTGAAAAAGATTGGGGCAGTAACATAGGCATTAGGTTCAAAATGAATTATAAGCAAATTAAATTTTTTTTAATGATATTAAAAAGCAATGGAATTTTTATTATGATGTAAAAATGTGGCACCCCACAGATATGAAGTCAGTTTTGCTTTGTGGTCAGAGAAGTTGTTCAGCAGTGTTTATGATGTAATATGTCATTAAAAACTTCCTTCAGCAAAGCATAATGTTTTTACAGTTGTATTTCAATGTAAAAGGAGAAGGTCCCATCAGTTAAGGTGACTTCTAAAGATTGCTATTTGGGATTTTGACAGTGTGACCTGTGAAGCAGCAGGAAATCACTGATAGCAACTTCTGGATTTCCACATTCAGTCATACATGCGGGGCTGCCAGAAATCACTGTTACTTTCACAGTTGTAATGATGGCAAAATTGAATATTGATGGCAAAATTGAATATCGATGGCAAAATTGAATATCATGGGATATGCTTGATACCTACTCAATGGCAAGAAAATCGATAGCCTAGGCCAAAAATAAACTGTAAATAAGTTTTGACGGATGACACTTCTGACAGCCTGCATAAACTACCGAACACCATATGTGCTTTCTGCAGAATGAAAAAGTGTCCAAGTCACACTCATGATCCACCGAGTGTTTGAACCTCTGATCAAAGCCATTTGATAGGCCTCGGGAGTATGTAGGAATGTCTTATTTGGAAGTGCTGCACTGTATGAAGTAGATGTCTTGTCAATGATTTCATTCAGCAAGCGTTACTGAAAATATTCACACTGCAGTTGTTATGAGTCTTTAAGTGCCAACAATTGATATCTTTGGAATTTGCAGAAGCTAATGTTATTCTCAAAATTAACTTAAAAGTTTATACAGAAGCATTTATTCACACGCAGAGAATGTAATCACCTACATAATGATTAAAAAGACAGAGCTCACAAAGGGAAATTTGTAAGGTTCAATGGCCATGTCTTCTCTGCACAAGCAGGGAAATTAACATTTATTTGAGCCTTTCCTGATTTTGATGTGATTGAATGAGCTGTACCTAATCAGTAAATAGTCCTTGGCAATTACAGTTATTCTAGAAGAATGCATATTAAATCACCACAATAGTGTTTTATGGGCTGGAACTGGGGCATTAATACAAACACACACTCCTCTCATGTCATGTGGTAATTCCATATGTTGTAAAGTATTGAATGCAACAGCCCAGGAGTGTTATCATTACGCAGTGTTTAAAAACCCTTTTTGTTTTCAATTGAACGTTTGAATAATCATAGATCATAGTACCCTGTTTATTTATTTAATAATTGGGTCTACGTTTTAAGCTTTAAATATGAGAATGTGCAAAATCCATTATGATGTACTCTAGTTCGATGTTCCTTCAATTGTGAAGCAATATTTTATTTTGTTGACTGTTCATGGGATATGCTTGTTACCTATTCAACGGCAAGAAAATCGATAGCCTAGGATTTCCTGAAAGCTTATGCCTTAGTAATAATATTAATACTGTGTATGTCTTTATCCTCATGTGCAACTTTTCTGTAACTACAGCATAAATGATTTACACCATTATTTACAATGTGCCCTAATTTCCAGAGATTTTTTAGCAATTACCACTGCTGAATGACTAAAAGGTTAACTAAATTAGATTTGCCCCCATTAAAATCGATGCAGAACGCAAAATTCCTGAATGAAAGCTGATTTTATTCCTGCTGCTTTGAAAGAAATGTGCCGCTGGCCTGGCAACCAAGAGATTTATCACTCCTCGATCAGTTTCTTTAAACGTATTCCCCATACACGCATAAATTATTTATCGGCAGCTTCAACCACAGCAGTTGTGCCGAAGCATTGCATCATGGCCACAATACAGTGCGCTTATCTGATGTTCTTACTCGGTGTGGCCAGTTTTACCGGGGAAATTGTATCTTCCATATCATCAAGGAAACATTTTATTTAAAGGTCTGACGTTTGAAAATTCCGACTATTATCTTCCTCCTCCAGGGTGAGGTTTGCTCGCCTCGTGACCACAAGAGATGACCCAGCTCCAGGGCAGTGTAACTAGGGGAGGGATGCACTGGGGAATCCCCACTCCCAGAAATTCCCATGATGTGGAGATGCTTCATTCTCCCTGATGAAGGAGCAACACTCGGGAAGCTCATGATTCCAAATGAATCTGTTGGAATTTAATCTAATGTTGTGGGACAGAAATTCCCAGGTAGAGATTGCATGGCAAATACCTGGGAAGTGCAAACTTCCCTTGGGAAATTATCCTGCACTGGGGACCATGTGATTTCAATCACAAACTTCAGATGGTTCTGACTATGTTACATGAGTAGTCAGCTAGGAAAAGTTAGAAGGATTAAAACCACTCTGAATTTCTGGGTAACCATTGTGCAGATCCATATCGACCTCCCATAGGGTCACCCGCACCCCAAACCCCCATAAAACTTTTCAATTCCCCCACCAGAACCCCCTTCCCTCAGGGACTCCTAACCCCCAGGGTATTTCCCCAACAACAAGATGGCATGCCACCCCCCCTCCATTCCCCCGCCCCCTACAGAATGATAGAGCAGGAGCTGGACACAGGAGGTCGCATCAGCGACGAAGGATGGGAGGGGGTCAGGGGAAGGAATCCATACTCTCTGGGCTTATTTCAAAGGATAAGCATATCACGCGGAAGATGTGATGGCCAAATGGTATTATCACTTGACTATTGATCCAGAAACTCAGTAATGTGCTGGGGACCCAGGTTCGTATCCCTCATCTTGCATTCTGGACACCCGCACCCCTGCCCCCGCCCCCATCGAGTTAAACATCTTTCTTGAATGGACCTTGAAGAGTCCTGCAAAACTTCTTGATGCCTCACATGGATAGCCTCGGTGTCCTCTGTACTGTTCAGTACACAGGTCCGTTCTACTTGCTCTCACCTGATGTAATACTATCCTGTTTCTTCAATGATGTCCCAGACACATTGGCTATAAGGCCTTGATGTAAGAACTATTCCTGTCCCTGATAAGGTGAAGTGTAAGGCCAAATAACTCTCCATGCAAGGTCTCATAAATGTGAGGTTTCATTTCAACTCTCACTTTCACACTGGCTGTGGACCTGTGCCTGTGATGTGTTCACAAGATTGTAAGCCTGGAAGTCATCTAGAACCTACGCCCACCGAGGTGAATGTCTCCATGCTAATGGGGGGATGACAGTGTGGCACAGTGGTTAGCACTGCTGCGTCACAGCACCAGGGATCTGGGTTCAATTCTCAGCTTGGGTCACTCTCTGTGCAGCATCTGCATGTTCTCCCCGTGTCTACATGGGTTTCCTCTGGTGTCCTTCCACAGAATGAAAGACATGCTGGTTAGGTGCATTGGCCATGTTAAATGCTCCCTCAGTGTACCCGAACAGTCGCCAGACTGTGGCGACAAGGCGATTTCCACAGTAACTTCACTGTGGTGTTAATGTAAGCCTAGTTGTGAAATAAATAAAGTTTAACAATTTTAAAACTTTGAACTCGGAGTGCAGGTGAATGCTGTTATGGTGGATCCTCCAAGGATCCTGAGGCATCACCCTCAGTGGGTTTAGAGCTGGAGCTATGGGTGGGCTGATTCCACTTTTAATATCTGGAATGGGGAAGAGAAAAGTTTAGTAATTGCTTAAGCAGGTTTTTTTAAAATTTATGTCTCAGTCTACTGGCGCATTTGTCAACTGTATATTGGAGATATCCCCGCTGACTTGCTGAGGGATTCCTGGCTTGCCTTTGGCACAGGCAGAATCTCACTCCTCTCCTGGTACTCCTGCGATCTTCCTTTCAAAGCTGGTCTTGACCTGCCCCCTCCTGTTGTGTATGTTCTTGTCCTGCAGGCAGGCAGATAGATTGGAAAAGTAAGTAAAACAATAGGCTGAAGCATCCAGAGTTAGGACAGGGTGAATGAAAGTTTAATCTCTGAGAATATATGGGTTTTGAGGAGGATCAAAGGTCATTTCCAGAGGAACTGTGGAATATTTATGAATGGTTCCCTACTAAATTAACTGAGTTTAAACTTGATCTGTTTAAGAAGAGAAGAAAGTACAAAGTAAATTGGGGTGCAGATTGCCATATTGTTGAGTTCATAATGCTCATTTTGTTTAATTGTTTTACATACAAAAACGTTTGCCTTTTGCAAAACAAAAACTTGGGGGTGGAATTTTCCAGTCCCGCCCTCCATGGGAATCATAGGTCAATCCATAAGGTCCACTGACATTGGGTGGAATTTTCTGGTCTTGGGGCGAGCGTGACCAGAAGATCCCACTGGTGGCATAGTTCTACTGATTATAATGGTGCTAGTGCCTATTCGGGGACACTGAGGGAGAATTTAACATGGTCAGTGCACTTAACCAGCACGTTTTCTGGACTGTGGGAGGAAACCGGAGTAGCCGGAGGAGAACCATGCAGGTACGAGGAGAACGTACAGACTTCGCACAGACTGTTACCCAAGGCAGGAATGAACCTGGGTCTCTGGCGTTGTGAGGCAGCAATGCTAGCCACTGTGACACCATGCCACCATTGGTTTCACCCTCTCACTTCTTGTCCCTTCCTGCTATCAATTCTTGCTGCTCCCATCACATTTTATTGTGTTCCATTATCCCTCACCATCCCTACCTTCCCAATCAAAGCATCCATTGTTGGATACACACTAACTGTTTGGAATGATGGACTTACCAAAAGGCATGTGAACAAGCTTAAGTGCATTCAGGAACCAACACTAAAACTGGTCCTAGGTAACATGTACCTACTCCGACAGTCTCCTAACTACTCCGACAAACAACCATACAATGTTCCCTTGCTGAAAGATGGGAAAAGCTCCTTCTGGGTTTTGCCAGAAAACTGTTGTATTCTCCTCCCATTCCCTTTATCTCTTGCCACAACTAGGCAAAAGTAAATATGCGATGGAATTAAGGAGAAAAGACACATTCCACAAATAAGATATCGAACCAATAGACTGTGAGACAGCCCAATCCTTTATTTTATAAGACTCATAAATAATATGCAAATGATTGACTATCTAATGAACACAATCTGACATCATATGATTTATGAATTTTAAAACTAAATGCAGGGCACAAGTAGACGTTTCATTTTGAACCTGTAAATTAAACAGACCTACATTTTGTATCATATTGTCATTATTCATATACTGCACTGTTCTTAAGATGAGTTGCCAATACTTTCTAAACATTTTTTAAAATGTCTATAACTATGTTTAAGTCATAATTATTTATCTTATTTGTATCATATGAATGTACAGATTAGGACTAGGAGAATCAATCTTGCTAAGGAGACTAATGCTGAACACAGTGTTCCAGATGTGGTCTCATTAATGCCCTACATAAACTCCCTATTCTTATATTTGATGCCCCTCACAATAAATGGTAACATTCTGTAAGCTTTGCTGATTACTTACTGTACCTGCCTAATCTTTTGTGGTGTATGCTTTGGGACACTCAGATCCCTCTGCATCTCAAAGATCTGCAATCTCTCACCATTTAGATAATTTTTTTTACTCTTCCTGCGAAAATGGACATTTTTACATTTTCCTGCGTTATGCTTCATTTTCTGGATTTTTGCTCACTCACCTAACCAACCTATATCCTTTTGCGACCTCCTAATGTCCCCTTCACAACTTACTTAGTTACCATCAGCAACTTTAGTAACCATGGGTGGAATTCTCCCAAAATTTGTAAGTGTTGAATTTGTGTAAAAACAAGTAAATTCCAATGTTGTTTTTTCAGTGGGATTTTCAAAATGAATTTCCCACTGTGCACTGCAGAGTGTACGAGCGTGAATATCATTAACAATCTGTGGGCAGGGCCTATTCCCGCTGGAGGGGCCAGCAGCATAGTGCTGAGTGGGCCACTGCACACGCGTTGATCTCCACTCTGACATATCAGCACATGCGCAGCAGCCCATACTGTCGGCCTTCCCATTGCTGGCCATGGGACCCGCTCTGCCCCTCCCCACACCCTGATCATTGGGCTCTTACCCCTCCAGGGCAGAACTGACAGCCCAGAAATCTGGTGGCTGGAGATTGCTAAAGCGGCGCAAAGGGCTGGGAGCATTGCCACCACCATATCTTTGGTTCCTTTAATCCAAATCATTCATATAAATTATAAAGAATTGAGGATCGTAGCACAGATCTCTTGCCACACCACTTGGTACATTTTGCCAACCAGAAAATGACCCATTTATGCCTACTCTGTTTCCTGTTAGCTAGCCAATCTTCAATCTGCGCCAATATGTTGCTCCCTCCAGTGTAGGGCCTACAACATAACATTTTATCTTCTATAATAATTTTTGATGTGGTGGCACAGGAACAGACTGCTCTACCCTCCAAGCCCATACCAATCCTGATGCCCTAACTAAATACCTTCTAAAAATCTAAGTACAATATATCCACTGGTTCCTGTTTATCCACAGCATATGTTACTACTTCAAAGAGCTCCAATAAACTTCACAAAGATGTGTTGACTCTGCCTGATTACCTTAAATTGATCTAAGTGCTCTGCTAAACTTCTTTATTAATAGCATCTAACACTTTCCGCTTAACAAATGTTAAGTTTACTAACCTATACTTTTCTGCTTTCTGTCCCTCTCCCTTTTTGAATAAAGTAGATACGTTAACTATTTTCCAATCTAATGCCATCTTCTGTGAACCTAGTGAATTTTGGAAAACTAAAATCCATGCACCAACTATCTCACTAATCACTTCTTTTAGGTCCCGAGGATGAAATCCATCAGATCCCGGGGAAATGGCAATTCCGATAATTTGCTGAGTACCACTTCCCTAGTGATTATAATTTTCATGAGTTCTTCCTTCCCTTACAATTCCTGATTTAGAGCTGTTTCTGAGATGTTACTTGTATCCTCTACAGTAAAGACAGATGCAAATACTGGTTCAATTCATCTACCAGCTCGTTATCTTTCATTATCAATTCTCCAGACTCACTTTCTATAGTCCATAATGCTAACCATGGTGGGTGGCACAGTGGTTAGCACTGTTGACTCTCAGCTCCAGAGACCTGGGTTTGATTTCCGACTTGGATCACTGTCTGTGTGGAGTTTGCACATTTTCCCTGTGTCTGTGTGGGTTTCATCTGGGCACTCTGGTTTTCTCCCACAGTCCAAAGATGTGTGGGTTAGGTGCATTGGTGATGCTAAATTGCCCCTAAGGGTCTTAGGATGTGTAGGTTAGAGGGATTAGTGGGGTAAATATGTGACATTATGGGGATAGGGCCTGGGTGGGATTGTTGTTATTGCTGACTGAATGGTCTCCTTCTGCACAGTAGGCAGTCTATGATTTTGTTAACTTTTTCCTTTTTTAAATGAAAGTTGAAACTCTGAGGCTTTGTCTTTCTATTTCAAGCTAGCTTTTCCCCATAATGTAATGTTTCTCTCCTTATTAATCTTACTGTAATTGCTTGCTGTTTTTATATTCTGAACAATCTCCTGACCTGTCACCTACTTTGCATAATTAAAAGATGCTTCTTTAATTTTGATGCCATCTTTAACTTTTTTAGTTAATCACATATGGTCGGTCCTCCGCATAGAACATTTTTTTATTGGAATGTATCCATTCTGTATGTTCTGAAGTAACTCCTTAAATGAGGACCACTGCATCTCTATTGACCTATCCTTTAACCTAAGTTTCCAGTCCACTTTCACTAGCTCTGCTTTCATATCATCATAATTGCCCTTAATTAAGTTTAAAGTGTTAGTCTGAGACCCACTTTTCTCACCCTCAAACTGCATGTAAAAGTTAGTCATATTATAATCACTGCTACTTAGGGATGCCATCATGTGAGGTAATTAATTAATCATAGAGCTCAGCACATTGTCTAATTGCACCCTGGTACTGGTTGGTTCCAGAAGGTTCTCTGGGGTGTAGAGTGGCACAGTGGCTAGTGCTGCTGCCTCACAGTGCCAGGGACCTGGGTTCGATTCCCCATAATAGATAACATTGTGTGGAGTTTGCACATTCTCCCTGTGTCTGCGTGGGTTTCCTCCAGGTGCTTTGGTGTTCTCCAACAGTCTGGAGGATATGCTGGTTAACTGGATTGGCCGTGCTAAATTCTCCCTCAGAGTACCCAAGCAGTGCCGCGATGTGGCGACTAGGGGATTTTCACAGTAACTTCATTGCGGTGTTAATGTTAGCCTACTTGTGACACTGATAAATCAAGAAAGTATCCCAAAAACATTCTATCAATTCCCCATCTAGGCTACCTCTTCCCATCTGAACTTTCTAGTTCATATGTAGATTAAAGCCCCCCCATGATTATTGCCATGGATTTCTGACAAAGCCCCATTATTTCTTCCTTTATTCCCCATCTACCATGTGATTACTGTTAGAGGGTCTGTACAGCACTTCCACAAGTGATTTCCTGCCTTTATCATTCCTCATTTCCAGTCAAATCAGTTGTATATCCTGGTTTCCAAAACTTCAGTACTTCCCCATCTACCACACTAATATCCCCTTTAATTGACAGAGCCACTCCTCCATCTATTCTTAACTTCCTGTCCTTCTTAAATTACCTACATTACCCTTCAATATTCAGATCTAAATCTATATAATTCTGTAGCCATGTCTCCGTAATGGCTAATAGATTGTATGTCTTTTTCATATTGCTTTGTTTTGAGTGTCATCTGCATTCAGCTTGAGAGTCTCAAGTTTGTCCTTTTAATATTTTTGTAACATCTGGCCTTAATTAGTGATTTAATTTTAGATTTGTACTCTCTGTTCCTTGTTCTCAAAGTCTGTTTATCATTCCCAGTTAATACCTTCCTCCCTTGCATTGTCCTTCCTCTTCGACATATCACATCATAAAATTTGGCAGCTTTTGCCATGATGGTTTTTAAAGAAACCAATTATCAATCTATCCATTGAGCTATCGTTCTACAGATCTAACTATCTATAGATCTATCTATTGTTCCGTCTAGCTTCATATCTTCCCTCCTCCATGTGCTTAGAAAAACTGAGCACGATGTTCTTTACCATTTCTTTAAGCCATTCAGAGCATTAATATGTTTCCACCGAGATATTATAATTACAACATTCTTTACTGAGCTATGGGTTGTGTTGAGGTAAAGTAAAATGTACTTATTAGTCACAAGTAGGCTTACACTCACGCTGCAATGAAGTTTCTGTGAAAATCCCCTCGCCACCACACTGTGGTGCCTGTTTGGATACATTGAGGGAGAATTTAGCACGGCCAGTCCACCTAACCTACATATTTTTGGACTGTGGGAGGAAACTGGAGCACCCGGAGGAAACCCACACAGACACGAGGAGAATGTGCAAATTCCACACAGACAGTGACCCAAGCCGGAAATCGAACCTGGGTCCCTGGCGCTGTGGGGCAGCAGTGCTAACCACTCTGTCAACATGCTGCCCATACTTCATGGGTTATGAGTCCGAGCTACAAATATCCTTGTGGCATTTTTGTTGCTGGCATGCCATGACCTTTTCGCCTGTGGTCCCATATCATGACATTCCTCCTTTGTCATTTCTACACTCTTTTCACAACATTCGCAATGGAACAACTCTTCAGCCATACCAAGAGCCCAATATTCCAACACGTCAAAACACTTTCACCCCTCCATATCCCATCACACCCTCTCATTGTTCTCCCAAACCGAAAACTACTCTTCCAAACAACCAAGCCACATCAGACACCCTTAATCAGTCCTCACTATTTATACCAGCTTTTCACGACTTTTAGTCTCAATCCCATCCTCTTTATCATCATCTTCTGCATCCAAGGAATTAAAAAATAATAATGACATGGAATTTGGTATGTTACTAAAGAAATATTCAGCAACATTTAAGACCATTGATTTGCATTTTCCAGGAAAATGTGTGTGAATTGGAAAACACTGTCAACACATCAGAGATTTTGTTAATGAGATTGATTCAGTCATAAATCAATGATAAGACACTGTATGATACATAATATCAAAGTATCATCTCTGGAAAGCACTGTTGGAGGTTGCCAGAAATATTTCAACCTGTGCAAGCAGATATTACACTCAGATCGTTACACTTTGTTACAGATCAGAACAACTTTAAAATCTATGGTCTTACTGAGTTGCGGTCCCAATTCCCAAAATGAGCTCCCAGCGTGTGAAGTGATACAAAAAACAACCAAGGAGTACAGAGATTGACAAATACTTACACAGGAAGAAACAGAGACAAAATGACAATCTTTTCCAAACATGGCTCGCAGCATGGAATCCCATCTACTGAGAACTGATAAAATAGAAATAATTCAGTGGCCCTCTATAAATGGACAGTGGAGCTCCACGTTACACACAGCAACGTTTTGTTCAGTAACATTTCTGAAATCTGAGTAGAACAATGTTGTTTTCCTACTTATCTACAGCATGTAAGGAAAATATTTATCTCTTTATTTCCCAGGAACTAAACAAAATAAAATTCAGCATCTCTGAGCAGACCTCTTATAATAATTTCTTCAAATACTTTGAGTGAAAAAGTACAGAAGTTTCCAGTTTTAACACCCCAGAGCCCCCCCTCACTTTGCAACGTTGCAAGAGCCATAACCTTTGAAAATCTGTAATGTCAAGGGATAGCAGATAGAAAAGAGCTATAAGCTAGGACAGGATTTAAAAAGAAAATCATGGGATTTCAATGTTGCTGGCAAGTGCAGCACTTTTTGTTCATTCCTAACTGTCCTTGGACTGAGTGACTTACCAGGCCATTTCACAGAGCAGTTAAAAGTCAACCACATCATTGTGGATTGAGGGTAACCAGATAAGGATGGCAGATTTCCTTCACTAAAGGGCATTAGTGAACCGGATCGGATTTTATGACACCTGATAGTTTCACAGTCACCATTATTGAGACTAGTTTTCAATTCCATTTTTTTTTTATTTTGAAAGTGAGTTAGTTAAAAGGAGATTCCTCTTTTAAGGAACCAAAATTTTCAGTAGCCCCTGGCAAACATCGCAACAAAACGTCTGTTCAGCATGTTCTGCTGAAGATGAATATAAGGATTACACACAGTAAAATGAACAAGCTTTGTAAGGAAAGGTTGGCAGGAAGCTAAAATAGAAGGATATTATTTGCAACTGTTTCGCTTGTCATTTTAGTCCTCTGTCCTACTCCTACTCTGACCTCTGTTCCTGGGCTCCTATTTATTCACAGGATGCTAACAGAAGCTGAAGGAACAGCACCTCATTTTTTTAAATGAGGAATCTTGAAGCTTTTGAGCCCTACTTTAGATCACTGCTGCTGCCCAATGTTTTTTTTTCAGACAGCAGCTGCTGACAAGGTTTTGCTGTTGCCATTTACATCTCCTCGAGATCCCTGTTCACTTCTTCTCTATGCCTTTACCCACTTCTTTTGTCTTGCACCATCATCTCTTTAACCATTTAATCTTTCCTGCCTTCACTCAGTCACAGCCCTCTGCCACTTGCAATGATCAAGCTGTAATCAGACATCAGAATTGATTAACTTTTAGGGTATAATCAATTACAGAACCACAAACTGCACAGATGAATATGCTATTAAGTAGCAGGATACAGCTTTCTGACAAACTTGCATATGGAAGTGCACTTTCTGCAGTTATAACAGCACCAAATGAAGACTTTCACGAAACCTGACTATAGCTTTATTTTCTCTTTCAATAAATGTTTTATTTAATTTCCAATCAATTGGGGATCAATCTCACTCGTACACCCTCTTCTACTCAAAAGAACATTTAATGTTATTATCCAGTAGCTATTGTTGGATAGGAGGAGATATAACTTTAACCGTTAAAGTTGAACAGTGGTCAGAGTTTTATATTTGATTTGATTTATTATTGTCACATGTATTGGTGTACAGTGAAAAGTATTAGTTCTTGCACACGATACAGACAAAACATTCCGTTCATAGAGTACATGGGGAGAAGGAAAGGAGAGAATGCAGAATATACTGTTACAGTCATAGCAAGGGTGCAGAGAAAAATCAGCTTAATATATGGGAGGTTAATTCACAAGTCGGATGGCAGGAGGGAAGAAACTATTTTTCAATCTGTTGGGACGTATTTTCAGACTTTTGTATGTTTTCACTGATGGAAGAACATGGAAGAGAGTGGGTGAAATTTTACCACCATGCAGGCCCCAGAATTGGCTCGCAGATGGAATTTTCCATTGGCCTCGGGCAGGATTTTACAAATTTCGCCTGAGAGAGAGAGATCGTAAAATACTGGCCAGTATGTCCGGGGTAGGTGGGGCGCTTGATTATGCTTTATTATATTGCCTGGGTGGGTGCATGCCTGACCCAAAAAACATGTGAAATAGCTCAAGAAAATGCGGGTCCCAACCTCATTGTGCACTTGTACAGTATTCCGGTCAGAGGGCACACACAAGTTGGAATCGTTCCTGCGGACAATCAAACCAGCAATTTAGCCTATTAATGTGTCAATTGAAAACAATTTTACTTGGTCAGTCTGATTTTTTTAGTTGACTGGTGGGCCGATTGGTCGGGCAGTGTTTACATTTTAGCTGTAACTTCCATCCACGGCAGGTGAACTGTCAGAGCTGAAATGAAATGAAAAATTTCTCTGGGGACTGAGATTTGCGCTGTGCTGCTTCAACACTCTTTGTACAGTTTCCCGGATGCAATTTATTTCTTTACATGTCTGCAGCTCCATTAGACAGTTCTACAACAGCTGCCCCCCTGAGGGGGCACACTAGAAGCACCAGCCTGCACCCTCCCTTTCCTTGGTGCCCTCCCTCTTCCCATCTATCTCAGCAGCGCTGAGCCTTTCCCAGCATGAATTTTACACTGGATGGCCATGAATTGTCTTGTGTGACATTGAGCTCTGGGGCGAATTGTGATCACGAATGCATTTCGCACCTGTTTTTGGGCCCATGTGCCTGATGGACAAAAAATTCAGGCCAACAGTTTTTTGACTTCATTCCAAAAGAGATGTGTGAGCTAGGTCAGACAGTCTGAAAACTAATGTTGATGCAAGTTCACATGTTCCTTTTGGTCAGTGAGACTTAATGAAATACGTTGGCAATTCATCAAAAGAATGTCTCTACAATGCCACAGTAAATTAGTAAGTAAAAACTCTGTGTTCCATGACCCATACAATTGGTTCACTTTTCTTTAAAAATGCATTCTTGTAAATTAAGTAACTATGCATAAATTTGGGAGAACCTCCTATTAAGGCAAACCGCACAATTTAGTTAATTATATGGTTGCTGAATAAGGAATAAATTACTTGAACTAAACTGATGTGTCTTACATCAGTGATAACATTTAAAACTATTCAGACTTCAATCTACTGAATCCAATGTTTGAATTTTTAAGAACTGTTGGTTAAGCCACTTGAAGACATGATTATCCTGAATACAACAGGTCCAGATAAGTTGTATTTAGATTGCACCATTTTGGGAAGGGGATCATAAATGGGCTTACAATTGTTTCAGTGCATTCCATATGTAGCACTATTAGAGCCTTTACCAATATGGTGGCTGCACATTTCATATGCAGAACTACTTGCCACACTAGACATTTATATTTTACACGTGTAACCTTTTTTTATTTGTTCATGGGACATGGGCATCATTGGCTGGACCAGCGTTTATTGCCCATCCCTCAAGGCATTTAAAGGTCAACCACATTGCTGTGGATCTGGAGTTGCATGTAGACTAGACCAAGTAAGGAAGGCAGATTTCCTTCCCTAAAGGACATTTGTGAACCAGATGGGTTTTTATGACAATTGACAATGATGGTCATCAGTATATTTTTAATTCCAGGTTTATTTTTATTGAACTGAAATTGAACTCATTATCTGCTGTGGAAGGATTTGAACCTGGGTCCTTAGAGCGTTATCCTGGATTACTAGTCTAGCCACAATCCCACCAGACCACTGTCTTGATTTCCTAAGCCTCTGCCTATTGGGGTATTAACCTTTGGTATCTCACAGCCTGTTCTGAGATCACCACTTTACGCTCAAGACTCATGGGGTGGGATTTTACAGCCTTGCTCGGGCAAGACCGGAAATTCCTGCCTGAGGTTAACGGAGATTTCCGTTGTTGCCCATTCCAATTCCATGGTGGGGCGAGGTGGCAGAGTTTTGACAATGGTCCTTCCAGAGTTAGCATCTGAGAACGAGATCTGTTAATATATTTCATTTATAAAATAAAATACAAGTGTCTAGATGTATATTTATATTGCAGGCTGGATTGAAATTTAGCTTCTGCCACTTGCTAATTAATCGCTTATTTTGATACTTGATTTAATGCCAGGCAACTGAAAAACGAATACATTCAACATTTTCCAAAATAATGGTGGTTATTCCTTGTCAAATGTTTGACCTTAACAAAATGGTGTAAAAGAAAGAAGGACTTGGGTTTATATATTGCTTTTCACAACCTTGAGACATATCACAATTCTTTAATATACTATACCATCCATACAATGAAGAAGGAGACCATTCAGCTCATCAAGCCTGCACCACCGACAATCTCATTCAGGCACTATCCCTGTAATCCCATGTGTTTACCCTGCTTATCCCCATGACACTCAGAGACAATTTTGCATTACCAATCAACTGAAGCCACAAATCTTTGGACTTCAGCACCCGGAGGAAACACATAGACACGGGGAGAATGTGCAAAGTCCATACAAACAGTGACCCAAGTCCAAAATTGAACCCGGGTCCCTGGCACTGTGCCGTCCAGGAAAGTACAATTGAAATGTAGGTTTTGGAGGAGCCAATTCACAGACAGCATTCCACAAATAGCAATGGCGTGATAACCTGATTATTTGTTTCTTGGCATTAGTTATGGGATAATTATTGGCCAGAATGCTGGAGCGAGCTCTTCTGATCCTCTTCAAAATGGTGCCTTGGGATCTTTTACATTCACATGAGAGTTTAAAAGAAGCCTGAGATGAGCATCTCATCAAAAATATATGTAATAATACAACCAAGACTTTTGTGTCAAATCTCTGAGGTGAGATATGAAAACACAGCCAATGATGGAGGCAAGATTTACTACAGTTGTAGCTGACAGCATACACTTGCATCTGAGTGTGTTTCACCTTGTCTCAATCATTCATACCAGAAAGATATAATTATTCTTTTTGGATCAAGTGCTCCCCTTGAAACATAGGTAGCTTAATTAAAATTATTTGAAAATGTCTGGTGACAATGAATTTGAAGATGGCTATTTTTATTTTCGGGATTATGTTTCTGGTGTGATTCCAGGTAATGTTACACACAAAAAAATGTTTTATTTAAAATGTCCCAGTGCCATTTCAGAGGCTTGAATCCATTAAACAAGTTGGAAGAATAAAGAGACATTCAGTTCCATCTTATTGTACTGCCTTTACTATTAAGGACACAGATCACAAAGTTAGACATGATAAGAGTTCAGAAGATTATTTGTCCTCTCATTGATAAAACTCCCCCTCCAGTGCAATCTCAGTTAATGTTTATTGGGTTCCTGCAGAATGAATAGCCATCCACTATTCTGTGATTACAAGATAGAATGGCTGACGAACAACAATGTTGTTGGCTAATGTCCAATAATAATAATTCAATATTATAGAATCACACACCAACACAACACAGAAGGAGGCCAATTGGCCCATCTCTTTATGTCAGTTCCTTGGTTGAGTTTTCCAAATACTCACACTACGTTGCTGTCTCCTCCTGGAAATGTTTTCATTTGAGTATTTATCCGATTTCCCTTTCAAAAGTTACGGCTGACTGTGGAGACTTGAGTTTCCTGTTTGGAGGAATAATGAGTTGGAAGGGTTTTCTGGGATCCCCGCTTCACCATCACAAAAATAATGTTTTTTACATAATAACTCAATAATGTAACTTTTTAGCAAAGTACTCCCTTTCAGGAGCAGAGTTAGGTCTCACAATGGTAAAGTGAGTCGGAGTGGTATGGACAGCAATGGATTCCCTCTCTTCAGCTTGAAAGTTACACCTGGGATCCCAAAATTTGAGGGGCACAATTTACATCTTGAAACAGTTTGCTGTCTGTTTGGGCAAGAGTGCTGCATGGGCCTACTTGGAAGTTGATCCAGATAAACAAATTGGTGTCCAAGGTCCCCACCAAGTTGCCTATCACCCATCTCCCCCACCATTAGAAAGTGTCTGTGAATGAAGGATGGAACCTCGCTTCAGTTTCATCACAACCATCCAACTGCTGACTTTATCCAAGCCTTAGAACTTCAGTAGTAAGTTCTTTATTCCTTACAGCGCAGTTCCAGGTTGAGTGATTATTACTTGCCTTGCTGACAGTTGGTAGTGTTATTCCAGGAAGAAATCAGTTGTCACTGGAAGCCGCATGTGCAAACATAAATGAGGCAGACTCTTTGTAAAAGGTAGCATTGGCTGACAAAGAAACGTTACAAACTGTCTACGAGATAAGCAATAATCAACCCATCAGAAGTGTTGCTACGTGAAATGTGACAGGCAAATATTAAGAGCATTTTTTTTTTGCCAAGGCAGCGATATAATGGGCCCTCGAGACCAGAATGAGATTTATGGATTTATCAATGGTAGTCAACCTGGAGTTTGTTGAATGCTGATGCCACTTTGTCCAACCAGATCTTGCATAGATGAAAATAAACATGAACAGTCCCAAATTCTAATTTTCCTTATTCCGGTCAATAACAGTCCCATGTGCTGCAAACGAGGGCAGTTGGTTTTCTTTGGGGATGTAAATCATTGAGGGAGAATATCACTATAACACTAGGTGACTGAGAGGGGAAAACACTTGATTTAAATAAAATTTAAGTCATCATTTGCTGCATTATAGCTGGTGGGGTTTTAAATCAGTTGTCCTTCAAACACATTCACAAGTAACATTGGGTTGGATTTTCATGGAGTCGGAGAGACTCCTTGGAAGTTTGAAAGTGGCAGCTGGGATCCACTTTCATGATCCTGGACCCTGTTCCCAATTTTTACCAGTGTGGGTTAAGGATGCAGGCTGGTGTGGACGACACACTTCCAATCTAGCTGGCTCCACTGTGAGATTAGACACGTGAGCTAGAATTCTCTAGTTGTTCACTCCATTGGAATGCTCCACTGGAATTGCTGGCAACTCACCCCCACCTGTGGGTTCCCCACTGGTGTGGGATGATGTCACTGGGAATTCCCATTGACAGCAGCAGAACCAGAAAATCCCACTGCTAACAAACAAAGCGCCACCTCCCACCAGTAGCAAATACACAGCTGGGAGGCCAGAGAATTTCACCTGTCCTATTCCTCTTCAATTTTCTTTGAACCTGGCCAGCTTTTAAAGGATTTGTGGTTCACGGCCCCACAGAGTTGTTGTGAGCCATTGTCTGGATAAGGGAACCATTTGAAAGGTAAGTTCAAATAGTTTTATCCATGCTCCCCATACTAAGTCATGCCCTTCCACCTGCCCCCAAGATGTCTTGTACTCTTCAAACTTTGCAATGTTTAAGAAGCATTTAGCTGAGCCTCTGAAATGCCATAGCATACAAGCCTACGGACCAAGTGCTGGAAAAATGAGATTGGAATAGATAGGTGCTTGATGGCCGGCACAGACACTGTGGGCCGATTAACCTCTTTCTGTGCTGTAAAACACTGAGTCTATGCCCCTCCATCCACTTCCTCCCATTGCCCTTCACCATTTATGCCAAGCTGTGGCAATTCCATGCCCATTCATCCTCTATATGCTGCATAAAGAACCAATGAATGAAATAGTAAGAATAGGTTTTATGAAAAAATTTAAAAGTGTCAATCATCTGTAACTTAAAAAAAAATTACTACCACCCTTGAAGTGTCATGTATCCACTAGCTTGTTGAAACAGCTGTACCCAAGGGAAAATATCACTTGATTGACAGCTCGTGCTCTGTGAGCTGTTCTGCTTAATTGCACGATGTCTATTTACTTGACGTTAAAAGCGTCTGCAGTTTCTGCTTCTGATTCTTTAAAGGATCTGGATGATTGGCACTTTGCTTGGCATGGTAGATATGAGGAGGGGATACAGGGCAAGAGGAGTGTGTCGGAGGAGAGAATGTGCGAGGGACGAGGGATATTCTTCGTTTTGCTGTAATTATTACAATTGAGATGAGATCCCAGAGCTGCCAGGTGGACCTTTTAAACAGTCCAACTCCACACTCGAGAGTCCCTGTGGCTGCCTGCAAACTCTTTCTGAGGGCAGTGGTCTTGACGCCTATTATCGTCAATAGGTGATTATAGGCCTATATAGGCCTATTATAGGATAGTCCCACATTTGCTGGCACTTTGCTCTCGAGGCAGATGCTTCAAGATGGAAAATTTCCCAACAACCCCAAGTTGCCATGAAGATGAAAATCCAACCCACTGGCTGTGCCTGTGATAATGGTTCCCTATCCACTTTCAACCACTGCAATCTTAGACATGGTCTATTACACCAGCCTCCTTCAACATCTTTCTCCTGTTGTCCAGCTGACCTAGCTTGTCCTTACCTGGTTCTATTCTTACCAATTCAATCTTAGCCTGAAAATATTTCCTCCTCTTTTGGGTTCCACACTGTTACCTTTGGATTCTACACAGGAACTATCCTGGGCTCCCTTCTATTTCTCATTTGCAGAGATTGCAATTCATTTCATGGAATGTTTTCTTGTAATTATAGATAAGCAAGGGATAAATGCTATAATGTTGCTTGTACTAAGTGCCATTGTTTCACCTTATTAGCTCAATGTTCAGCTCCTTCAGAGTTCCTCATAGATGAAGTGCATTAAAGAAGATTTTCCAACTTTGGAATCCCAAGAAACCTTATTATGTGAATAAATGCTCCGGCTGCTTGCAGGAATTGTTTGAGTGTGAGTGGATGGAATCTTAAACACACAGGGGATCTGTACACAGATGAGAAGCCAAAACAGTACACTGGTAAGGCAAGGCTGAGGGGCTAGATGAAAGTCAGAAATTGTACTATCCTCTCTTTGTTCTTCTCTCTCCTTCTAATAACTTATTCATTTACTCAAGTGCGTAGATTGCAACAAAATACTGCACACACACAGTATTAGCTGTGCAAGTTCTGTTGCCTGGGATAGTTTTCTGAGACTGCATTGTAATATGCAGCTCACCTTTTTCTATAGATGTTGCCAAAGAATAAGTTAATGTGACCTGAGTGGCAATTTCATGTAAATGTGCTGCAACATGTTTTTGCAATGTACCATGCAAGTTCGAGTAGTGAGATTGGAACAATGGACTTGCCAATTTGATCTAATCATGCAGATATTGGAGTGGGGTGTGATCTTTTCAAAAAAATTCGAAGTGCCACAAAAGTCTGAAAACTGGAGTGTTACACTCCTAGGGGCACTATGCACCCCTGCCTCCGACCACCCGGGGGGCTTCAATGGCCTTTGGTCCCACCAGCGTGGCCATCACATCTGGCCCCTCTGGGTGGGGACCATCTGTGATCCTCACTGATCTGGACCTCTACCAGCGAGGTGAGAAAGCTATTACGTCTCAGGCTCACTCATAAGACTTAAATTATCTTATAAATATTTAAATCAGCCTCGAGCCTGGGAAGGGCAGGAGGCTGATTACACTGGCAAAAATGAACCGCTGAGCACGATTTGTATTTTTAACACCCTGCTCAAGTTTTCCGCCCCTATGTGCTAATCAACCAGCGCAGCGAGTCAGAAAGATCACGCCCATGTTTTTCAGCACTGTAGTCCACCTTGGAGCACTTAGCAACTGCAGAGCTATGATTAGCAGGAATCTCAGTTCTGATCCCAGTCAGGATATCTCTCATGCATATCCACACTGTAGCTGTAGTGGCCTTTGGCCCCATTCTGCAGTCGGCTAAATTGTTCTGTTCCCACACACTCTGAACAGATGGAAAGAATTATTATGCAGGGCCCACTGATCTTATTACTATCCTGAGCTCTGCTCACTACTGAATCCTTGGATCCAGAAGCAAATAGGTGTCTGAAAGAAGCATGACCGAGGCTGCTACCTTTCAGTGAGATGCGACCAGCATCTTTCAGCTACCAGAATCAACCAGTAATAGATGGGCAAGAAAGAACACAGGAGCAAACAACCGCTGCTGCAGCAGATGTGAATGTAGTTAAAGGACCACTTTAAGGAGGTAAATAATCCCTTCAGTATCCAAAAGCCAAGGATCTCATATTTGCCACGGGGGGAAGCAGCGAGTGAGAGCAATGTTTGAACACAAATTATCACCATCACCAAGAGGAGACAACAGTTGGAAGCAGAACAAGAATAGTGACAAAGGGTCATCTGGACGCAAAACGTAAGTCCTTTTCTCTCTTTACAGAAGCTACCAGACCTGCTGAGGTGGTCCAGCATTTTCTCTTTTGTTTCAGATTCCAGCATCCACAGTAATTTTTATTAAGAACTATAGTCACATAACTTCTCCACTAATATGAAATTCAGTTATTTTGCTGTTCAGTTACACAAAATTTTAAGAAAAGTTGTAGAACTTTTTGGCACGGGTGACATGGTGACAGTATAGTATATGCTACACAATGCCAGGGACCCAGGTTCAATTCCTGGCTTCTGCAGAGTTTGCATGTTCTTCCCATGTTAGCGTGGGTTTCCTCCGGGTGCTCTGGTTTCCTCCCAAAGTCCGAAAGATGTGCAGATTAGGTGCATTGGCCATGCTAAATTCTCCCTCAGTGTACCTGAACAGGCAGTGGAGTGTGTGCAGGGGGAGGGAATGAAAGATGAATCATAGCCTAGAAACCAGGGGAAAAGACTGCTAATAGCTATCAACAGAGAGAATAAACATGATCCACATGATCCTGCTCCCATGCCCACATGTCTCTCCTTGGCTTGCTGCATTATTCCAGCGAAGCTCAACGCAAACTGGAGGAACAGCATCTCATCTTCTGGCTAGGCACATTACAGCTTTCTAGTCTTCATATCGAATTCAACAACTTCAGGTATTTGCTCTACCCCATCTTGGCCCCCTTTGTTTTCATTCTATTTCATTTAATTTGTCAAGTGTTCTCTATCTTTTATTTCTTTATTGTCTTTCTTTATTTTTCTTCCTCCCCACTTTTTCCCCCTTTCTCCCCCCCCGCATCTCCCTTCACTACATTCTACCACTGTTCCACCTTTTCCCCCGCCTTCCCCAACATCTCCATCGGTCATTGTCTACAGCTTCTCTGCCATTTGGCCATTCACACTCTTTATTCACTCTGTGGACAGATATAGATAGACTGTCCCTTGTTGTAGATGGCTACTACGTGACTCCTGTGTGGTAGGAATATTATTATCACTTATCAAGCTTGATTGTAAGCACAGACTGCTTCAGTATCTGGAGAGTCATGAATGTTACTGAACACTGGGCAATCATCAGCAAACATTCACTGCTTTTGAAGGTAATTGATGAAGGTAATTAGCTGAAGATGGTTGCAGCTAGATCACAACCCTGAGGAATGCCTGCAGTTATGTCCGAGACTGGAGGTGCTTAGCCCCCAACAACCACAAAACCCTTGTTAGGTTTGACTCCAGTCAGCGGAGATTTTTATCGCTGATTCCCATTGATTTCAATTTTACTCCCACTCTTCGGTACCATGCTTGGATAAATGCTGCCTCGTCATCAAAGGCTGGCACTCTCATCACAACTCTGGAACTTAGCTCTTTTGTCGGCACTCAGATGAATTTGTCTGCAATGAAACTTAAAGCTCAATGCTCCTGGTGGGACCCAAACTGAGCATCAGGAACAGGTTATTGTTGAGTAAATGCTGCGTGATTGCACCATTTGTGTCATTTTCAATCACTTTGTTGACTATTAAGAGGAAGCTAATGGGTCAATAATTGATTGAATTTGGCTTTGTCCTGATTTTTGTGGACAGAGCATAACCTGAATGATGTTCCACCAGCTGAGTGCTAGTTTTCTGTACTGGAGTGCAGCTAGTTCTGGAGCATGTCTTCAACACTACAGCTGGAACGTTGTCAGAACTCATAAGCCTTGCTGTAACCAGTGTACTCAGCCATTTCTTGATTGTACTTGAAGTGAATTAAATTGGCTGATGATAGACTTCTATGATGTTGGGAATTTCAGGAAGTAAGCATTTCATGTGAGAAATTCTGCCGAATAGCTCTAGTATTCTGGAAAGGAATTTCAATAGAAACACTTTCCAACTTCTCCTTTTTCTTTCAGTTTTAGTCGGAGAAGAATGTTCATCTGCTCTATGTACACCATGACTGTGCCTGTTCAGAGCATTGGGTGATTTTAGAGCAGTTGTAGAGCCCCATGTTCATAACCTTTCCAGGCATGATGCTTGTAATACATTTGCTTTTGATCTTGGGTCACCTGCACTCTGTGGCTATTCATGGTTAACACATGAGGCAAGCCTGAGGAGAGCCTCCTGAAAAGTCATCCATGACCCTCCTTTTGGCTTCAGTAATCTTGATATCTAAACCACTTCAAAATGCAGCAAGTGGGGAAAAAAAATCCATACGCATTGCAATATAAAATAAACTACAAGAGAAAGTTACTTAAAGAAGGTTAATGCACAGCTCTTTGAAGTGGTTTTTAGAACATGTTTCTGCATGCAGATCCATTTGAGACCTTCTCCTTCCCAGGCTTCACCATAACATGCTTGACACTCGATAGCACCACTCGGGGAATTTACTCAAGACTTTGCTAATGATGTGAGGTGGAATGTAGAAAGTGTGATGTGATGGACAAGAATGTCATGTTGCTTGGTGGGCAGAAGTATTTACATTGTGTTACACAAAGTTTTCTTCTGTTCTGTCCCTTTAAGAAAGTAAAATCTACATTTGTAACATTAAATTGACAAAATTCGACCATAATTAGAAATTACTTTCAGTTCATTTACTGAAATTAGTGCTGGTTCAATTCCTTGTTAAAGTATAGCTTGCAGTCACCTCAGCTTCTTTCTACTCTGCTACTAGTCGTCTGTAGTTTGTTTCCCAATGTCATGTTTATGTTGGGCCCTTTTGTGTGAAAGGGTTATTAATTATATTCTTCCAATACATCATTTTATTGACATACTGAGAGCTGCACTGTGGGAAAGTGAATAGCATTAAGATTAAGAAAATGTCTTTCACATTTTAACTGAGAAATGATTATTGATATTATTAACAGATGAATTGTTAGTATGTTTAAAGGACATTTTTCTTGTCAGTTGCTTTTATTAAAATAAAGGCCTGAGTTAGAATCATGAACAAGGGACTATCAGTCAAATAAATTGGGTAACAAATTGGATAATGGTGGTTTGCCAGCAAAACAATGAACACACTGAGCAATCCCTGAGTGAAATAGGTAAGCAAAGTAAGAAGTCTCACAACACCAGGTTAAAGTCCAATAGGTTTATTTGGAATCAGGAGCTTTCGGAACGTTGCTCCTTCCTCAAGAGCTGGTCGGTGTTGTGAGACTATTTATTGTGCCTACCCCAGTCCAACACTGCCAGATCCACATCATGAAATAGGTAGGGCTGAGCAGGCCCTCATTTGAATGAGACTGCAGTGTTACAGACACTTGTGGTGTGCCCTTGAGCAACTCATCAGCAAAGTGGTCATTCGTTTTACTATGTTGTTTTCTGCCCACCCTGCAGCATGTTTGCCAGTGGCTGAGGCAGCATGCCATCGGTCGGTGGTGGGGTGAGTCTTGCTGATGTCAATGGGCCTTTGCGTGCTTGGCACACTCTGCCGCCAGGGAACGCACCGTGTGTGTGGGTGGGGGATGGGGAGGGGGTCAGCAGGACTGGAAGATCCCATTGGCGGGAAGGGCTGAAATATTTTGACCCTGGGAATAAGGCACAGTGGGGGTGGGGGGAGGGTATGGTTGGTGATGCAATTGGAAGGGGATTAAGCAAGGTCAGCAACAGTCTCTATTGAAGGAATTGAATATTAGCAGAAGCTGTTGGCCTCTTCAAGCGATCATAGGAATCGGCGAACGTTGCATCTATTGGCATTTATGCTCAGACACTGCCTCTGAAGTAAACCCTGTGAGTTAAAATCATGAACAAGGGACTATCAGTCAAACAAGTTGGGTAACAAATTGGATAATGGTAGTTGGCCAGCATTCCAAGTCTGAGTTTCCTTATCAGCTAGACAGTGAACATGTACTTTGATATCCTGAACATGTAATCTTCACTCCTCACCGATAGAAAAGGTTTTCTTTTCAAAGTTCAAAAACCTCAATTATAGAATCCCTACAGTGCAAAAAGAGGCTATTTGGCTCATCAAGCCTGCACCAATAACAATCCCACCCAGGCCCTATTCCACCCCCCCTCCCCCCCATTACCCCATGTATTTACCCTGGTATTCCCCCGACACTAAGGGGCAATTGAGCATGGCCAATCCACCTAACCCGCACACCTCTGGAGGGAGGAAACCAGAACACCTGGAAGAAACCCACGCAGACATGGGGAGAACCTGCAAACTCCACATAAACAGTTACTCAAGGCCAGAATTGAACTGAGCTCTCTGGCGCTGTGAGGCAGCAGTGCTAACTACTCTGCCACCATGCTGCACCTTAATCGAATCATCCCTTAATGTTCTAGGAAGTACAAGCCTTAGAGCTTGATAACATTCGAGGCAAGAAAATCAGTTTATTTAATGATATGAATTCTGATAGAGTGAGCAATTAATAAGAGATATTGTCTAAAAGGGTGTCTTTCTAACAATCTTCTCCAGTTTAGCGCGAGTGAAAATTCGGTTTAGCTTTAAACGTCTCTAAACGTTAATATTCCACATTTATACTGTGAACTCTGGTGAGATTAATTGTTCAATGGTAAGAATTTCCATAAATAAAAAAGGAGAGTGCTGTGGTGATGAGCTTTTGAAACTGAATATATTAGATTTATTTTAAAACTAGCAAGCTTTAAAGTTTAATAATGATTATAGCAATTTCAGAAAAGTGATTTGATGCAGTTCATATAGAATTGGGCACAAATAAGTGCGTGTAAACATTGTGTGATATGCTGTATATTATCCCACAAAGTACCAGTGCGGATATCAACGTTGATGCTAATATAGTTAGTGCACACTCGGTAGCTCCTGTTGGTTCAATAGTCATCTAAACATTGTGCCCACATCTGAATCCTGAAGCAACGGAATCAATCAGAAACAAATGTTATTACTTCAGATTTTTTTCCAAAAGATAATTTGTGTGTGTTTTAGCATGAAAGGTACACGCACCGTACATATTAAAGGGCCAGTTACTTCCTTACAAAAGAGGCAATTCATATAAGAAGACAAGAGCTAAGAGCAGGAGTAGGCAATTCAGCGTCTCAAGCCTGCTTTGCCATTCAATATGATCATCACTGATCTCATCTCAGCATCATCTCCACTTTCTTGCCCATTCACTATAGCCCTTCAAACCCTTTCTAATTAAAAATCTGTCCCCCTCTTTACATTTAGTCGATGTCCTGGCATCCACCATGCTGTGGGGTGGTGAATTCCACAGGCTCACAACCCTTTGAGAGAAATAATTTCCCCTCATCCCTAATTTAAATCTGCCACCCCTTATCCTAAGTCTATGATCTCTTGTTCTAGATTGTCCCACAAGAGGAAACATTCTCTTCATGTCTACTTTGTCAATTCCACTTATCATCTTGCACACTTAATTAGATTTCCTCTCATTCTTCTAAGCTCCAGGGAGCACAGGCTTAAACTGCTCAATCTCTCTTCATAAATTAAACTCCTCATCTCTGGAATCAATCTAGTGAACCTCCTCTGAGCTGCTTGCAATGCAATTACAACACTCCTCAAGTGAGGGGACCAAAACTGTGTACAATATTCTAAGTGCGGTCACATTAATAGTTTGTATTAATGACACTTCACTACCTTTATATTCTATTCTTTTAGCAATAAATGCCACGACTCTATATATCTTCCTTGTTACCTTCTGTGCCTACATACTCGTTTTCAATGATGCATCCATGAGGACACCCAGATCCCTCTGCACCATAGCACTCTGAAGTTTCTCTCTATTTAAATAATAATTTGCTTTTGAACTTTTCCTACCAAAATGAATAACTGCACACTTAATTACATTAAACTTCATCTGCCAAATTTTGGGCCATTCACTTAACCTAACCACATCCATTTATAAATTTATTTCATTAACACAACTTACTATTTTAGTGTAATCTACAAATTTGGCTATGGTACCCATTATCCCTGTACCCAAGTCAGTAATATTGATATAAATAGTTGGGGAGATAGGACTGAAACCTGTGACACCGCACTAGTTGCAACTTGCCAACCAGAAAAAGATCTATTTATCCTCTACTTTCTGCTGGTTAGCCAATCCTCTATCCAAGCTAATAAATTACCCCTAATCCCAAGTGAACTAACCTTATGAATCAACTTCTTGTGTAGCACCTCATAAAATACCTTCTGGAAGTCCAGATGTATACATCTACAGGATCACCATGATCCACTTTGCTTGTTACATCTTCAAAGAACTCTAGCAAATTAGTCAAATATGATTGACCCCTCACAAAACTAACTGAGTTTGATGGATTGCATTTTGACTTTCTAAGTGTCCTGTTATTACTTCCTTTGTAATGGATTCCAACAATTTTGCAATGACAGATGTCAAACCAATTGGTCTATAGTTTTCTATATTTTGGCTCCCTCCCTTTTTGAATAAGGGCATTAAAAATGAGCATTTTTACAATCCACTGGAACATTCCCGCATCCATGGAATTTTGGAATGTTGTCAGCAATGAATTTTGGAATGTTGTAAGCAATACTATCTCCAAAACCACTTTCTTTATGAGCCTAGGATGTAGACCATCAGATCCGAGGACTTAGCTGTCTTTAGTCCCAATAGTTTGCTCGGTGCTTTTTCCCGATAGATGTTGATAGTTCTAAGTTCCTCCCTTTTTATAACCTCGACATTTGCTGTTACGATTGGGATGGTACCCGTGTCTTCCACCATGAAAACTGAGACAAAATATTGATTTAGTGTCTCAGCCATTTCTGCATTCCCCACTATTAACTCCTGACAATGGAGGGATTGAGTTTATTTGACTGCAAATGCATGCTGGATCTTGACACTGTAAACTGTGAAAGGGGAGCCCAAATCCCATTTATGAAGGATCGCCTTTCCGGAGATGTGTTAACACAATCCATCTGTGGCCATGTTCAATTCATATCATTGCAATCTTTTCACTTCTAGTAGAAGAACATTGCACAAGCTGTAATTCACCCAGTCAGGTTTATATAAATATTTCTCCCATATTTTACTCAGAATATAAATGATAATTTAGTACACAATTTGTCAATTATTGTGTAAAACTATTAGTCCACGAGTTAATTGTGTCTGCCACCTGTCCTTAGCACCAAATCCAATGTATTTAGGATGTATTGATGAATATCTTGAAATTGATTACATTCTTTGCAGTTGCATATTAAATTATGCTGGTGATTTTTCAGGATGCTAATTTTACCCAATTAGCAATTTTTTTTGACGCTCTTGGGTATCTAGGTCAAAGACGATTTTGTTCCTAAGTTTTGTCAGACACAAATCTTACTGCATTCTAGATAACAGCACAAATGGAACTACTTATCACTCCAGGCTGCTGCCAGGAGTCATATTGAACTATATCATACAACTGGCTAGACAGTGCATTTTATGAGTCACCACTTTGGTTTACATTTTGACAAGACTGCTTTTTTGTTTACCTTTATACACAATTGTGGAGCCATTTAATTTAGGACTATAGAATTATAGAATTCCTGCAGTGCAGAAGGAGGTCATTTAACTCATTGAGTCTGCACCAACTCTTCAAAAGAGCATCCCACCCAGGATCTCCCTACCGCATTATCCCTGCAACTTCACACATTTGTGGAGATGCCAGTGTTGAACTGGGGTAAACACAGTAAAAAGTCTCACAACACCAGGTTAAAGCCCAACCAGTTTATTTGATAGTAAACCCACAAGCTTTCGGAAACACTGTTCCTTTGTCATGTGTGGAAGGTTCTGATCAGAGAGGGGCATATAGAGGCACGCACAGTTTATAGAATACTGATTAGAATGTGAGTCTTTTATAGCTAATCTGCTATTCAAGTTTTAAAGATGCAGACAATGTGAGTGGAGATAGGAATAGCCTAGATTAAAGAGATGTGTATTGTCTCCAGACAGGACAGTAAGTGAGATGTTGCAATTTCAGGCAAGTCATGGGGGTTACAGATAATGTGACATGAATCCAAGATCCCGATTGAGCCGTCCTCATGTGTGTGGAACTTGGCTATTGGTTTCTACTCAGCGACTCTGCGCTGTCATGTGTCGTGAAGGCTGCCTTGGAGAATGCTTACCCGAAGATCAGAGTCCAAATGCCTGTGACTGCTGAAGTGTTCGCCAACAGGAAGGGAACAGTCTTGCCTGGTGATTGTCGAGCGATGTTCATTCATCCGTTGTCGTAGTGTTTGCATTGTCTCCCCAATGTACCATGCTTTGGGACATCCTTTCCTGCAGCGTATTAGGTAGACAACATTGGCTGAGTTGCAAGAATATGTGCTGTGTACCTGGTGGATGGTGTTCTCACGTGAGGTGATGTTATCTGTGCTGATGATCCAGCATGTCTTGCAGGGGTTGCTGTGGCAGGGTTGTGTGGGATTGTGGTCACTGTTCCCCTGAAGGCTGGGTAGTTTGCTGCGAACAATGGTCTGTGTGAGGTTGTGCGGTTGTTTGAAGGCAAGAAGTGGGGGTGTGGGGATGGCCCTGGCGAGAAGTTTGTCTTCATCAATGAGTCTTCAACATATCAAATAAACTGGTTGGACTTTAACCTGGTGTTGTGAGATGTGTTACTGTGTACTCCACACATTTAGCATGGCTAATCCACCTCACCTGCACATCTTTGTACTGTGGGAGGAAACCAGAGAACCAGCGGAAACCCGTGCAGAACCCAGGTCCCTGGTGCTGTGAGGCAGCAGTGCTAACCACTCTGTTGTCCTTAATTCGTTTCCTAACCAATTAAGGTATTGATATGCAGATTGGGGGAATGGCTTAGAAAATGCAGAACTTTTCCAGACAGACTTTACGGAATGATGGTAAATCATATGTTACAACTAAATATTTGCCACAATATTATTCTAGAACAATATTAGATTGTTGTGATCAGATGAGTATGAGTGGAATGACTTCTCTCTTTTTCTCCCCTCCATGTTTGACCACAACAGGTGTTTCTGTTGAAGGATATAAAATCAGGGAATCATAGAATCACTGCAGTGCAGTAGGGGGCCATTAAACTATGCATCATTATACCATATAACAAACATGCAATACTTTTCTGCCTTAGCTTATTGGACTTAAACAAGAAAGCTTCTAACAATTTACTTAGCATTTATAACCACTTAGTCTTGATGAAGGATTTATTTTAAAGATCTAATTGCTTGAGCAATGTCCTGTTTCAAAAAATCTGCAGTTTCTGTAGCAGGTGACACCTTAACATTTTTTTTGTCCTTGATAATGCTTACAAAGGGATTACAGACTTTAGAATGAAATGCATGTTGTGTTTTTTGGTAACAAAAAGAGATTAGAGAATTATTAACAACCTATGAATAAGACACAATACACCTAGCCTATTAATATCTTATCAACCTGAAAAAGAAACAATACAGCTAGCTTATTAACATCTTATCAAGCAACACAAAAAGTGACAATTTTTTGTGCAGGAAATATGAGAGAAAAATAGAAAATACTAGAAAGATCGTGCAAGTCAGCCACAGAAGCTTTGTTTCAAAAGAGGAGAATGCACATTTCATCCTCCCTTTACAGAGAGGTATGGGGAGCTTATTGCAGGGGGAATGGGGTGGCTACTTCTGGTGGGGAGTGGGAAAATTGAAATAGAGGCTGTTGTGAAATTCTGAGCTGAAACTGTGACAGCGTCAGAATGTGAAGGTCATTAGCACAGTGCTAGCTGTGAGAACAAATGGTAAAACAACTTTAGGATTTACCAGAGAGGAAGAAATGACCATTAAGTAGCTGCCCCACTATGACATTTACCGACAGCGCCTTCACCCACGCGCACTGATCAGCAATTTTTAAGTTGACTTTCCTGTGTGAGTTACTGACACTTGCCCTGTTACCCTTGTTGCTTCTTGGTGGTCACAGGGTTGAAAAGGAAAGATTCAAGGATCTAATTTCAAAAAGACAAGTGATGATAAATGTAGTTCAGAAATGTAACCTTCTCAAAGTGATTGGATCCTGATATCTCCAAGTATCTAGCGTGTCCACTAAAATGAGAGAAATCAAATGAAAAAAAATCGAAAACATGTGTCTCATGCACTTCCAGCTGATTTTACTTAATTTCATATTAAAGGCAAATTTTGAGGAGTTTGCCTTGTTAATTATCTCTTGTTCTAATATTCTTCAGCCTCATTAACAATGGTAAATTTTTAAAAAAGATACTGAGCTTGGTGTAGCTTTTCTATCTGCCTATTACCTTGGTATCAGGGCTTGTAATAAAATTAATTCCACACACGGATGGAAAGAAATAAAGGGAACATTGATCACCACTGCAACATGTTTGGTTAATAAAAATGTTTTCACCAGCGTTCAACTCAGTTGTTCCTTTCAAGGTGATGTAAGGTGTGCCTTGTCTTCCAGAGCATTTGGTGATTTGAATTAAAAAGAATGCTTATATCAAAGTACTCACAAAGGAAGATCTTAATGGCTGCAGTGCAAAAGTTAAATATTCCTAGAAATCTGAAATAAAAGCAGACAATGCTGGAAATGGTCATCATGAATCTGGGGAGAGAGCAAGAGCTTCAACATTTTCAGGCTGATGACTTTTCATCAGACGTGAAAAATGTTAGAAATTTGACAGGTTTTAAGCCCTCCATGCTGTACTTAAGAAAGCCTACCAACACATGCAGTTTCTAAGGAGGCTAAGGAAATTTGGCATGCCTGCTACGACTCTCATCAAATTTTATAGATGCACTATAGAAAACATCCTTTCCAGATGTATCACAGCTTGATATGGCTCCTGCTCTGACCTAGACTGCAAAAAACTATACAGAACTGTGAAGATAGCACAGTCCGTCATGCGAACAATCCTCCCATACATTGGCTCTGTCTACACTTGATGCTGCCTCAAAAAAGCAGGCAGCATAATCAAGGGCTCTGCACACCTGGACATACCCTTTTCCATCTTCTTCCATTGGAAAAAAGTTACAAAAGTCTGAAATTGCATACCAACTGACTCGAGAACAGCTTCTTCCATGCTGGCATCAGACTTTTGAATGGAACCACTTCATAGTGAGTTGATCCTTCTCCACACCCTTGCTATGGCTGTAACACTATATTCTGCACCCTCTCCTTTCCTTCTTGCCTATGTACTCTATGAACAGTATGTTTTGTCTGTAGAGCATGCAAGAAACAATACTTTTCCTCACTGTGTATCAATAAAATGTGACAATAATAAATAAAATAAAAACTTCTAAGATATTGAATAATGGAGAGGGGACAAAGGAGAAGGCCTGTGACAGAATGAAAGGCAGCAAGATTAAATGACAAAAGAGATGTTGGGGCAAGACAAAATGTGAGTGGTAACGGGGCAAGAGAAGAAGCAAAGGGTGGGTATGAAGGAGCTGTAAATAACAATAGTAGAATCATCGCCTACAGTTGTTGCTGGGGAAAAGATTGGAGCAACGGTTATGATCTGAAATAATTGAATTTGATGTTGAATCCAGAAGGCTGACAGTCATTTTTCATTCTTGGAGTAAATTCCACTGGGTGCTAGCTGCATTGTGGATGTGAATGTGTTTGTAGAGATTCACTGTGTTCTGTATTTTTAGTGCCATTGTCACATATTCTAAGAGAATGAATTCATGTTATTGCTAGAAATATCAAACAGTGGAAGTCCTCACAATGATGATATTATTTCCCACAGTAACTATAAAAAATCTGATCCATCTGCTGAGTAAACCAGATATTCACCTTGGATATCTTCAACTTGTTCATGTTTTTTTTCAATTATATTTCTACATTATTTCTTGGTATGATTCCATGCCTGGGAAAGCAAAATCTTTGAACATTCTCTGCTTTTGTTGCTGAAACAATTCCTCAGCCATAATAGAAGCAGCCTAGGCCAAGAAATTCTTCAGTCAATCTATCTACCAATGTTCCTCCCTCATCATTGCATGGTTGCATGGCCACAGTCCTGAATTCTTCAATCATATTGTTTTCTCCGAACAGGAGAATAACATCCCTGTCCAGTCAAACTCCATCCTACGCTTGTCTCTTCAAGCAATTGACCTTTATAGGAATAGTGGTTACCTTATCGATCAAAATACTTCTCAGCCATTTTATCCAACGCAACAAATGTTGCTTCAAGTTTCTAGGTGTCCAGATCACCAACAACCTGTCCTGACCCCTCCACATTAATGCTATAGTTAAGAAAACCCATCAATGACCTACTTTCCCAGGAACTAAGGAAATTTAACATGTCCTCGATGACTGTCACCGATTTTTAAAGATGCACTGTAGAAAGCACCCTTTCCAGATGCATCACAACTTGATGTGACTCCTGCTCTGAACAAGACCGCAAGAAACTACAGAGTTATGAACATAGCCTAGTCCATCGCGCGAACCATCCTTTGACTCTGTCTATACTTTCTACTACCTCAGAAAAGCAGCCAGCATAATCAAGGACGTCAGACATACTTTCTTCCATATTCTTCCAACGGGAAAAAGATACAAAAGTCTGAGATCCCGTGCCAACCAACTCAAGAACAACTTCTTCCCAGCTGTCATCAGACTTTTAAATGGATCTACCTTATATTAAGTTGATCTTTCTCTACAGCTATGACTGTAATGCTACATTCTGCACCTCTCCTTTCCTTCCCCACTGTGTGCTCTATGAAAAGTATGCTGTATAGCATGCAAGGAACACTACTTTTCATATATGCCAATACATGTGACAATAATAAATCAAATCAAAATCAGTATACCAGTTTTTAAATTTTGTTTTCAAATGTAAAAGATACTTCTATCTTTTTGTCCGTGCAGAGCATCACAGGTTGTATCACCACGACTAGCAATTCAGAGATGGGGCATGAGAATGATTCTTGTTATAAAAGCTCAAAGCTCTGAGGGAAATTTGGGGAAATTCGGAATTTTCAGCTCGGGAAGGAATGGGTAGCACAATGGTTAGCACTGCTGCCTCACAGCACCAGGGACCTGGGTTTGATTGTTGGCTAGGATCACTGCCTGTGTAGATTCTGCACATTCTCCCCATTTCTGCAAGGATTTCCTCTGGTGTGCTTTGGTTTCCGCCCACAGTCTGAAAGATGTGCTAGTTTTGTGCATTGGCCATGCTAAATTCTCCCTCCGTTTACCCGAGCCAGATTGTGGTGACCAGCGGATTTTCACAGTAACTTCATTGCAGTGTTAATGTAAACCTACTTGTGACACTAATAAATAAACTTTGCACTTTTACAAGCACTTAAGGAGTGATGTAATTAAGGGACACAGTTTCAAACTCGTGAAAAATACAATAACCCTATTGTGTGAAAGCATTGTCTAAACATGGAATGGGCTTCAATTAAAGCAAAAGTGTCCTGGGATCTTTTAATGAACAGATAGGTGTCATGTTTAGGGGAGTAGAATGTTTTTCTATTCGGTCTTTCCCATTTGTAATGATTTTGTAACCTGACTAAACTTGCAAACTTGGTTTTCATGACGGTGATGGGGCAACAACTGCTAGAGCTGTTTTTGAGTTTTCTCTTGGCCAGAATGGTTATAAAAGAATCACTGCTTCTATATTTTGTATTTAAAGTTTAAAGGGTAGATATGCAAAAGAAAACCCTTCCGTTCCAGCATATCATCTAACTCCTATGGCGTTTCAATTTTGCTGACAACTAAAGTCGGAGTGATCACTTTAGATGCTGTGACAAGATTTTCACCCTCAGAGACTTAATTAGAAACATGAAAGGTATTTATTAATAAGAAGAACCGTACGGAGGCCAGTAGCCACATGGCTGCCCGAGGGCAGACCACCCAGCTTTCCTGGTCATAGAATCATAGAAACCCTACAGTGCAGAAAGAGGTCATGTGGCCCATCGAGTCTTCACCAACCACAATCCTACCCAGGCCCTATCCCCATATCCCTACACATCTCAGGATACTAAGGGACAACCTTAGCATGGCCAATCAACCTAACCCGCACATCGTTGGACTCTGGGAGGAAACCGGAGGATACCCATGCAGACATGAGGAGAATGTGCAAAATCCACACAGACAGTGACCCAAGCTGGGAATTGAACCCAGATCCCTGGAGCTATGAAGCAGCAGCGCTAATCACCGTGCTACTGTACTGTGGTCCCTCCATGTCTTCTGCCTAAGGGAGAGCTCCACCCCTGGGGTAATTACCCACTCTCTGTCTCAATTGTCCCTCAATGCGAGGTGACTCTCACCTGCTGTGTTGTCCTTAAAGGGACAATCACCATACATCACCACATCTCTCCCCCTTTAACTCCTTTGTACAATTTTCAATGACTAAGTTACTCAGTCCTAAATTCTCACTAAACATTATATGTGGGTTGGACAATTAGAAGTCATGCCTTTGAGGGTTTTTTCTGTTTCATGTAAAGTGGTGTAATTTTGTTGTCTGAGATGTTTCCAGAAGATCAACATTAACGGGAACTGCAATAACAGATCCCTGTTCTGGCACAGGCAATTAGAATCATAGAATTTTACAGTACAGAAGGAGGCCAGTCAACCTGTTGTGTCTGCACCGACTCCAGAAAGAGCTACCCAGCTAATCCCATTCAGCCGAAGGAGATCAGCCTTTATCTCCGTAACCCTCTAATTTCACCCCTTTCAAATGTAAATCCAGCTCTCTTTTGAAGTCTCCAGTGGAACCCACCTCCACCATTCTCCCCATCACACACTCCACTCTTCCAAATCCCAACAACTCTGAGTGAAAATGTTTCTCCTAATCTCACTCCAAGCTGTCTTGCTGACCATCTTGAAATTGTGATTCCTGGTCACTGACATACCAACTTGTAGAAACAGAATATCCTTCATTACCCTGTCAAAATTGGTCATAATTATAACACCCCAATTAGGTCACCTCTTAGTCTTCACTGCTCCAAGGAGAATACGCTCAAATTCTCTGATCTTTCCTTGCATCTAAAATTCTCCATTTCTCATATCATTTTAGGAAATGTCCTTTGCACTCCCTCTAGGGCTTTAACATCCTTCCGTAAATAAGGTGCCCAGAACTTAACACAATTCTCTAAATGTGGCCTGATCAATGATGTGTAGAGATGTAACATCACTTCCTTGCTTTTATACCCTAGGCCTCTATTTGTGAACCCAAGGATCCTATACGCCTTCTTAACAACAGTTACTCAATTTGCTTGGCCACCTTCACAGATTTACACACTCGAACCCTGAGGTCCCTCTGCTCCTGTACCCCTCTGAAAGTTATATCATTGAGCCTGTATTGTCTCCCCATGTTTCTTCTCCCAAAATGCATTACTTAACATTTCACTGCATTAAAATTCGTCTGCACATTTGACTAACTGGTCAATGTCCTTGTGAAATTGCTCAGCGTCATCCTCACAGTTCATTATTCTTCCAGCTTAGTACTATCTGCAAATTTAGAGGTTTTATCCTCAATGTCCATCCCTGAATAATTTACATAAATCAGAAAAAGCAAGGGTCCCGACCCTGATCCCCAGGGAACACCACTTTCAGCTCATCTCCAATTTGAGAAATGCCCATCTATACCTCCTCTCTGTTTCCTATCTCTTAGTCAACTTCTAGTTCATTACAACTTGCTTCTGCAGAAACATCAGTTAAATCGATAACAGGTTAATCAGGTACTTTGGTGCTTACGGGTTCAAGGACGTTTCAATATGGTAACACTGGCTGCTGGAGCATCCCTCTACTCCTCCAGTGATCCACATGTTTATGAACAATCTGCCCCTCCACGTCCACTGGGTACGGCAGGAGCTTGGTTTCCGGGACAATAATTCCAGGGATATAACTTGATCCACTGCCAAAGTTTCATATTATGTACTTATTTTTTTTTAATCATTGCAGTGGTGATGGCTCATTGATCTTGAGGCTTGTGTGTTTAAACAGAAACACTTTTATTTGTAGGCTTTAACTATGTACAGTTCCAAATATATTCTTGCAGCAACAGTTCAGTGCAGGCTTGCTGCTTACTGAATTCTGTGGGTGGTGTGACCCTCTAGTCCCACGTTGAGCCATGCCCTGCTAAGCACTTACATTATAATACATGCAGGCACATATCATCTCAGTTCAACACAGACTTATGTCTTGACCTTCTCCTGCTCCGTTGTCCTTAAAGGGACAACCACCACAAATTGCCACAACAAGTATGGAAGCTTGTAGATTCAAGCTATTGGCAGCATGCCGGTACCACCAAGCTCCTGGACCATTTTTCTTGAGACTGGATTGAAGGTGGAATGACCACCTAACCACAACCATTGGGTGTCCATTAAGCTAATTAAAGGCCAATTAAGAACAATGAAGAGAGGCTGACTAAAATTTTCCATGATGTGGCGATGCCGGTGTTGGACTGGGGTAAACACAGTAAGATGTCTGACAACACCAGGTTTAAGTCCAGGTTTAAATAAATCGGTTGGACTTAAACCTGGTGTTGTCAGACTTCTTACTAAAATTTTCCAGTCAGCCTCTGGAGACCCCACAGTATCAGGAGAATATGGCAACTGCAGGGAGATGGTCTTCCCGCGGCAGACTATACGACAGGTTACACGAGGCCTCCTTTGGCCCAATCAACCTCAACAGTCCTGCCTGCTGTGCTCAGTTGAATGGTGATTTGGCCAAACAGACAAAATTAATCTCAGGTCACTGCTCCTGACACAATACAGGATCAGGACTCACCTTATTCTTGACTTTGGAGCCCTGACCCAATAACACTGTGTTAGTAAGGCAGTTGCAATATTCATCAAGCATTTTTTTCCCCCTATCCCTGCCCGAAGTGCCTACATTTTCTTGGGACAATCCTAAGAATACTGTATTTCCATGGACATTTTTAAGGTCATGGGAAATTAACGTCCTTACCTGAATTCTGTCTTCAGGGAAGCTAAATGCTTATCAGGAATGGGAATCATGTCTGAAATTTCCTTTGCCGAAACAGGGGCACTCTTAATTCCATCTCCTCTCCCGGTCAAACCCCCATGCATCAGTTACCTTTCTTTCCCCCAGCTTTATTGGCTCCCGGTGCCCAGGAAGTTGAGTTCTGGATTTTCATCCCAGTCTACAAATTCCTCCATGGCCTCAATCCACCTTATTTGGAAAATTCTTGACCTTGACCTATTCCATCCTCCATCTCCCCCTTCAAATCCTGATTATTGTACGTTCCCTTCTCCCTTCACTCAATCACTGGGGGCTGGTCTTTCACCAAACAAATCCTGGTCCACCAAACTCCATCATTCCCAAACTTCCCAACAACAGGTCCTTTGACTACTAATCCTTTCCACTCTATCCCCAATTCTTTCAATCACTGCTCAGTCCTATATGGGAAGCTTACTAGTGTAAGGTGATAGCTGTCATAAATCTTTAGCTGGCAAAGAAGTAATACTCTGTGTGGGTGCAAAATATAAATGGGTACAAGAGAGATACTGGAGAAAATTATTTGGGAAAACCATTAACTTTATTGGATAATGAAAACTGCTGAATTTGGCAATAATTTTGCATAAATATTCTTGCTGATTCTGACATTTTAATACAAGACCATAGAATGATTGCTGATGCATTACTGGAACTTAATAAATTATGCAGATATGTATTGGGAAGCGGAAGCTTAATGTCTCAAACATGAAAATAGGCCAACTGTATCTAGCATCCTTCATTTTAATAGCTCTAACAGGTAGTTAAAGCACAAAACCATAGCTCTTTGAAAAGTTCTGTATAAAGCAGTAACTTACTGTGAAATATAATTGAAAAGCAGAAAATGATAGAAACAGTATTATTTTGAATCGCACATGCTATGAATGCCTTTTATTGCACTCTGCTGAGCCAACGACAGAAACAGGTTGAATGGATTATTTTGTGGAGCTTCATAAATTATTTGTATCAATTGTTTTTCTTACAGCCGGAGCAACCTGAATTATTGTCAGATTTATACCTACCTTAGCTGCCAACTTGTGCCAGGGGTTGCCACTGGCACATTGGATAACTGGTATATGAGGAGACAGAAGGTAATGTATCTAGGTTTGCTGGTGACACAAAGCTAGGTGGGAATTTGGAGGACACACAGGCCGCAAGTTTACTGGCACGCCCGCCCAATGCTCGTACGATCTCGCCCAATGCCAAAGTGTGCCGGTGAAATCAGGGTCAGAGTCTCCAAAAAACTACACGCAGATTCAGTGAGTGTGCAACAAGGTGGCAGATGGAATATAATTCAGAGAAATCCAAGACTGTTCAACTTTTTAAAAAATATAAAAGCAGAATATTTTTTCCAAGGCACTTGTCATTGTTGACATTTCAAGGGAGTAGGGTGTATTGGGGCAGCATGGTGGTACAGTAGTTAGCACTGTTGCCTCACAGCTCCAGAGACCCAGGTTCAATTCCTGGCTTGGGTCATTGTGTGGAGTTTGCACATTCTCCCTGTGTCTGCAGGGTATCCTCTAGATGCTCCGATTTCCTCCCACAGTCCAAAGATGTGTGGGTTAGGTGGATTGGCTATGCTACGTTGCCCCTTAGTGCCAGGGGGAGTAGCTAGGGTAAATGCATGGGGTTATGGGGATAAGGCCTGGGTGGAATTATAGTTGGTGCAGACTCAATGGGCAGAATGGCTTCCTTCTGCACGGTAGGATTCTCTGTTCTATAAGGAACACCAAACGTTAGCAAGCAGATTCAGCAATTTGGAAGGCAAATGGCCTATTGGCCTTTATTGGTGAATGGTGAATGAGGAGAAAGAAGTCCTGCTACAGTTGTGCAGGATTTTGGCGAAACCACAGCTGGAATACTGTGTGCAGTTTTAGGGAATTGAGAGATGTGGGATCAAGATGTAAGAGTGGAGTTGAAGTTGACCTTCAGCCATGATATTGAATAGTGGAACGGGCTTGATGGCTGTGTGCTCTACTCCTTTCTTGTGCTCTACTTTCCCCTGTTTCTCTGGGGTCATTTTTTAAGTGCACATGTTGGGATAGGAAGCTTTGTATGTAGCATGTATCAAAATGTTACAGGAATGTTGTGTAGCATTTAAATCCCAGATGGCAAATGTATAGTTTTCCGATGCAGTGGCCAGGATTCTCATTGCCGGTGTGTTCTCGGAAACCCTTCTAAGTCCTCCAATGGGCGAGCTGAATTTGTCTTGAGGATGTATTGGAGAAAATAGAACAACTGATCAACTCCATTCCAAAATATAAATGTAAAATGCCACAAATGCACAATGGGGCGGTCAACATCTATCATATATCAAAAGAAAAGAGAAGTAAACATTTCAGCTGTACACGCTTTCCACCAGAGCTCACGTGTGCTTCTGAAAGATTGAATTTTGTTTTTATTCATTCGTAGGACGCAGGCATCATTGCAAAGATAACAGGGCGGTTCTCCCAAAAAATTTGTGTGAAAATGGAAGTAACTCTCACTGTTTTGTTTAAGCAGGAAATCCAGAATGAATCTCCCACACTGAGCAATGCGGAGTGACCTGGTGAGATTCATTCTGAAAATCAGGCAGGGTCTATTGCCACTGGAGAGGCTGGCAGCACAGTGCTGAGTGGGCCACTGTGCGTGCAATGATCTTTCAGCACCGAGATTGGCGCATGCGCTTTAGCTCCACACTGCCGGCCTCCCAATCGCTGGCCAGCCCCGCAGCCCTGCCACACCGAACCCCATCCCACCAATAACTTGCCACCCCCCACCACATCCCCCCACCTCCAGACTTCTGCAGGCCAGCTTTGATGTCTTCTCCCTCGCAGCCCTATGCCCACTTCTGACAACCCCCCTCACCTCCATCCCCCCTCCTTCCGCCTCACCGAAACAGCTCTGAACTCCAATAACTGCCTCTCCCCTCCACCCCCGCCCCCACCACCTGACTCGGCCAGCTCCGATCACCCAGTCAGCCCTGATTACCCCCTTTCCTTCCTCTCCCACTGATCCCTGTGCAGAGTGGCAGTGGGACCTCCCAGACCCACCAATCGCTCTCCCTAGAGACCCTGCCTCCAAACAGGCCCCAACCCCTTGGCACTGCCTGATCCCCAGTGGGCCTGTTCCGTTTTAGTGGGGAGCAGGAATAAGCGACGCTGGAGTAAACGTGGTGGGGGGTGGGGACAGATGCTACTGGGCCGTAAGTCTACAGTCTTGGGCCCACTAATTGGATTTATATTGAAATTTAAAGATGGAAATCAGCCCCATTAAAAACCTGGAGCTGGTGATGCACAGAGGCTGCGGTGCCCAGCGGGGAGCCTGCTAAACAGTGTCTGCTGATGTTTCAGCCAGTTACACTGCTGGAGTAGCTCAATGGGCTCGGAGAATCACCCCCAGCATTTATTCCCCATGCCTAATTGTCCTTGATAGGATGACAGTGACCTGTCAACTTGACCACCTGGCGGCTTGCTAGAACATTCCAGAGGGCAGTTCAAAGTCAACTGCATTGCTGTCAATCTGAAGTTACATATAGATCAGATCAGCTGAGGATGTCAGATTTCCTTCAGGTCATTCAAACAGGATGGGTTCTTATGACACTATGTTGTTTATATTCTTACTGTTGATGATGCTTACATTTTATCCCAGATGAAATTAATTAATTGATTTAAATTCTCCAGTTGTTATAATGAGATTTGAACTTGATCATTAGTTCAGGTTTATTTTCTCTTCATGGTTTCTAACTGACCTGTCATGCATTTCACAGTACATTTCCTGTTGTTTTTATGGTCACCACCAATTTGCTCAATTCAAGATGATCCTTTGTTTTGGCAGAGTTTGTAGTTGACTATTTTTATAAAGATAAATGCACTTACCTCCTGAACACTCCAAGGACCTCTCCCTTGACCGTGGCTGAAGGCATGAGCTTTGTTAGATTTCACCTACTGGGTCATCCAGACTCAAAATGTTGGCTCTATTCTCTCCACCGATGCTGTCAGACCTGCTGAGTTTTTCCAGTATTTTCTGTTTTTGTTTGATGTGCAATTCCTTTGGATGGAACACGGCTTAATTCTTTGGTGAGTTTAGGTTTATACCTACCTTGAGAATACAGCTATCCTCAGGCCATTTAATGCATTTCAGTGGAAGGTGGCACATCGCTCGTCACCTTCGGATATTTAAGTTCAACAATGCATTTTCCTCTCCTGCAATTAGAATCATAAAATCATAGAATCCCAACAGTGCAGAAGGAGGCCATTTGGCCCATCGAGTCTGCAACGACCACAGTCCCATCCAGGCCTTATCCCCGTAATCCCACATACTTACCATGCTCATCCCCCTGACATTAGAGTTATTTTAGCATGGTCAATGCACTCAACCTGCACATCTTTGGACTGTGGAGGAAACCGAAGCACCTGGAGGCAACCCTTGCAGACATGGGGAGAACATGCCAACTCCACACAGACAATGACTGAAATTGAACCCGAGAATCTGACGCTGTGAGGCAGCAGTGCCATTCAACTGCTGTACAAATTGCTGATTGAAAAAAACATGACTAGCCTCGCTGATATTTTGACTGAAATATTTGGCTCATTTGGGTGGAATTCTCCCAAACCCCGGCCAGCATGTTTTGATTGGTGGGCACGGTGGGAGACATTGGCGGGAAGGCCAGAAACCAGTTTCATGTTGGTGTGAATTTACAGCAGGATCTCCCTCTGGTACCTGCCATGGTGGGTCTGAAAACCCACCAGAGGATGGCATCAACCTCATTTTCATCCTGCTAATGGGATACAGATGAAGGCCCAACCCCGATGCCAGATACTCAGTGGTGCCGGTGGTAAAACACGCTGGCGCGAAATACGTTTGAAACAACATGACGTGCAGATGTTGAGACTCACCTGAACACTTCCTGGACTGTCCCCAGAGTGCAGGATGGAGGCAGCTGGCAGCCTTGGGCCCCGGAATACCACAGCAATGTATTGGGGGTGGACCTTCCAGATTGGGTGTCCTAGAGGGGTTCCATCTTTCAGCCTCAGAATATTCCCAGAGATTCGTCGTCTTTCTCAGGGCGTCCATTTTCCATTCTCAGAGTACTCCGAGAGATCCATCTTCATTATCAGGAGGTCTGCTTTTTTTTTCCAATAGTGGATCAGTAATGTTGGTGCCCTTTTCAATATGGCAGTCGTAGGGCATACGATGTATCATCCAAGTCTGCCCCACCACTGAATACAGCATGAACCACTTGGGTGCATAATTAATGAGGTTGGAATTGAAATATTTGACCTGTTTTCCGACCAGCTCCGCAGTGGAAAATTCTTGCCCCCACCACTAAGTCTCAAGTTGGGAGAATTCCATCCATTGTTTCATGCAATGGTGCTAAAATTCTGTTCAGCTGCTTAATGAAATGGTGTTTGATTTTGTAACAGAACTGTGAAACACATCAGCGTGTCATTATTACAAAGTCAGAATTAGCAACACTAAAAACAGACAGACAGACTAGTCCAATCTGTTCAGATGTGGAGTTTTGATCTCTTCAAGTGCTGGCTTGAGTTAAAGCATTTCAAGCCAGAGACTTTTGTTTTAAAATTAAGCAGGTTCCACAATTGCGTGTTCTTAATCATTTGCCCTTGATATGCAGGATTGATAGACAGATGGCTTGAAACTTGAATTTTCGTGTTTAAAATAGAAATAAACGGCACAAGCTTCTCACTTTCCTCATCTCCGAATGTTTACACAATTTCCAACCAATTTTACATCCTGGTGAATGTTAGTGAGATTGGCAGAACATTTAACAGTCAATTTATACTGGTGAAAGCTGAAACACCCCATTACACTTGCAGGAGATATGCCACACCCTAAAGTCTTCCAGTTAGCTCCCAAGACTGAGACAGATCCTGCACAGGTTTTGGTGGAATTATTGACTGAATCTTTCGAGGCGGAGACCAGTTGTATAGATGAGGGTAGTGCAGTTGATGCAGTTTATGTGGATTTCAGCAAAACCTTTGACAAGGTCGCACATGGGAGACTTGTAAAGAAGGCAAATGCACACGGAATACAGGATAATTTGATAAAGTGGATTCAAAATTGGTTCAGTTGTTGGGGAGAGGCTGATGACAGAAGGCTGCTTTAGTGACTGGAAGTCAATATCCAGTGGTGTAACACTGGATATTCCCTATTATTTGTTATTTATATAAATGATATAGATGACTATGTGGGGAGTAGGAATAGTAAGTTTGCGGATGACACAAAGATTGGCTGGTTGGCTAACAGTGAGGTTGAATGTCTTGGGCTACAAGAAGTTATAAATGGTATAGTCAAATTGGCAGATAAGTGGCAGATGGAATATAACCCTGAAGAGTTTGAGGTGATCCACTTTATAAGGAGTAATATGACAAGGAAGTATTCAATGAACAACATGACAATGCGAAGTTCTGAGGAACAAAGTGTTTATCCATAGACCTCTGAAGACGGAAGGGCATGTTAGTAGGGTGGTGGAAAAAGGTTAAGAGACATTTGCCTTTATCAATCAAAGTATAGCTTTCAAAAGCAGGGAAATCATGTTGGGGTTGTATAGAACTTTGATGAAACCCCCGCCAGAATACTGTGTACAGTTCTGGTCACCAATTCGAGGAATGATGGCATTGCACTGGAAGGGATGCAGGGAAGATGCACCAAGATACTGCCTGGGATAGAACATTTAAGTTATGAGGAGAGGCTGGATAGACTTATTTTCGTTAGAGTAGAGAAGACTCATAAGATTATGAGGGGCATGGACAGAGTGGATAAGAAAAGCTGTTCCCCTTAGTTTAAGGGTCAGTCACAAGGAAACACAAATTCAAGGCGAGGGGCAGGAGGTTTTGGGGGGATGTGAGGGAAAACATTTTTTCCCAGAGGGTGGTGACGGTATGGTAAATGCTGCCAGGGAAGGTGGTAGAGGTGAGTTGCCTCACATTCTTTAAAAAGGACCTGGACCTTGACTTGGCATATGATAAATTCAAGGCTGTGGGAGATGAGATTAGTGGGAGGACAGGTGTTTCTCATGTATTGGCACAGACTCGATGGGTCAAAGGGCCTCTTCCACAATGTACGATTCTGTCTATGATTCTATTCAATGATACCTGCTGCCTAAGACAGCTGAGAGCCTAATTGCCATTTAATTTCAAATTTCAGTTTGTCTGGTCTTTTGGAGGCCATGGGGAGGGAATTAAAGGGTGACATTTCTCTAACTAGGACAGGAGAATTTAAAACTGCTTTTGTTTAGTAAGTAATTGAAAGTACTTTGACTACTAATCACTTCTAAGCTTACTGTTTTATTAATTTCACAGGAGTGTTGATACAAATGGAAATATTCTTAAATGAAATACAGTGGGGATTATCTTTGCAGCACACTAACACATCACACTCTACAATCATTATGAAATCCTTTCCACAGGAAATCCATTTATCTTGCTAATAATTATCCTTTCTACCCTTGTCCCTAATCTCCATGAGGCCAAACACTTAAATCTTGGTTCAGTTTCCCCTTTGAGACAATCTGGCTGAGATCTCCACTAAACCCCTGCTGGTTCCCTTGCGACTCCTTCAAACTTACACATATGGGTCTGATTTATACCTTCTGCCAATGTAGAAGATGTATAGCCATGGCAGTGTTGACTGGAAAATGTAATCATCTCACCATTGTATAAGAGACCTTATTCTCCTAGTCATGAGTATCTTTTTAAAAAACGAATGGGACACTGAATGAGTTTTTGGTATTCCTATTTATTTGGTCCTTTTCATCAGAAGATCCAAAAATTGTAGGAAGTACCTAAACCCCTAACTAAGGGAAAATGGGGGAACTTGTTTTATGAGTAGGTTTTTCTGGCACTTTTGTATGTGTCTTGACAGATCAGCTAAATTACTAGGACTCGTGTACAATATAAATGCATAAAATGGATAACACATTGGCACAGTACTGCTGCCTCACAGTGCCAGGGACCTCAGTTCGATTCCTGGCTAGGGTCACTGTCTGTGTGGAGTTTTTACACATTCTCCCTGTGTCTGCATGGGTTTCCTCCGGGTGCTCCAGTTTCCTGATGTGTGGTTTAGGTGGATTGGCCATGCAAAATTGCCCCTTAGTGTCAGGGGGAATAGATTGATTAAATGCTTGGAATTATGGGGATAGGGCCTGGGTTGGATTGTGGTTGGTGCAGACTCGATGGGCTGAATGGCTTCCTGCATTGCAGAACTCTATAAATATCTGCACTCAAAACCCACACATTACAAGTTTTTTCATCAATGCTTGTGAGATATTTTAATACCAGTAACTTTAGTTCTTACTTCATGTTAAAAAAGCCCCCTTTCCAGATGTTAGGCGGGAGTTTTCGCCCTCCCTTGTGGCGGTAGAGCAGCCTGCCAATGGCTTGATGAGGATGGGGGCTGGGGAGAAGGCTCCCATTGTTTGCATCCTCCATCCCTGGGCAACCTGTGGCTGGTGGAGGTGGGGGAGGGGGGGGGGAGCGGGGGCAAATGTCAATGAGACCAACCTGGCAGGAACAGCCAGAACATTCGACCCAATTGCCTAAATATAGGACAGGATTTTCCAGGCGCACGCACCCCAAGATGGGAAATACTCGTCCAAAGTCAACAGACCTTTGAATGTTCTGCTGAACTTTGTCTCGCCCGCAATGATTTCCAAGGCAGGCCGGATGTGAAAATTCCGCCCTCCAGTGTCTAAATCGGAAGATGTGCAAAACAAAGTAGATATTAGGAACAAGTTTGGAAGTATTTCAAGAAATTTAGCAACTGCAATTTGAACGAATCGACTGGCAGGAGAAGAACTGCAAAAGGGTGGACACATTTGAGATGGGGAATGCAAAATGGGAATTGCATCAAATAGAAATAGAAGTGAACCAACATTTAATAATTTGCTAAACATCCACCATTTTACATTCCTGCTGAGCACCAATTCCATCCTCAATACAACGGACAGCACTAAAAGTGGTAGATTCACAAGAAGCACCCGATATTGAAGACTGGGAAAGGGCTAGTGACACTGTGAAGACAGAAATAAATTAGATTTGGTTAAAGTATTTCAGGATCTTTCACTATTTAGCCAAGCTAGTCCCCCTAAGGGGCAATTTTGCATGGCCAACCCACCTTATAGACTTTAGGAGAAAACCGGAGCACCCGGAGGAAACCCATGCAGACATAGGAAGAATGTGTAAAAACTCCACACAGAAAGTGACCCAAGCCAGGAATCGAACTGAGGTCCCTGGCACTGTGAGGCAGCAGTATTAACCACCGTGCCAATGTGTTCTCCATTTGATGCATTTATGTTGTACACGAGCCCTAGTATTTGGCTGATTTGTCAAGACACATTCAACAATGTCCCCAGCAGAAACTCATGGCAGGCAAGATAGAAGTGCACTGCGTGCAATTATAAAGTATCAACCCTCTTCCCCACCTTCATAGCACAGACTAAGTGGATGCAGCTACAACGAAAAGATCCTGCTTGGTGGAATCCAATCAGAAATCAAATTCAGTGTAGCCAACCTCATCCACAGGAATCACGTAATATCAAGAAGCTATGGTGATAATGTGTTTGGCTGAATGACATCAAGGATAAAATCTTGTGTTCTTTGACTGTTCTTTAAGCTCACGTGGAACTGAAGCATCTTAGTATCACACATCAGCTGTTCGACCAGCAGAAGGGAGCCATACATCCTGGGGAAGGAATTAGTTAAGTCAGGAAGGGCCTTGTAATTTTGGACAGGATCTCATTTTGAACGGTTCCTGCCATTCCATCCACATGGCAAGATTCCACAGAGGATTTTTGCATCTTGAATCTGAGTATCCTTCCTTTTCCAACCACCATGCTAACGTCCGAAGTGGAGGCGGAGCTGGTGAGATGGTGCAGCCACACGTCACTTGTCATCAAGCGGCATGGTGGCACAGTGGTTAGCACTGCTGCCTCACAGCACCAGGGACCCAGGTTCAATTCCGGCTTCTGGTGACTGTCTGAGAGGACATGGCACATTCTCCCCGTGTCTGCGTGGGATTCCTCCCACAGTCCAAAGATGTGTAGGTTAGGTGGATTGGCCATTCTAAATTGCTCCTTAATGTCCCAAAATGTGTAGATAAGGAGGATTAGTGGGTTAAATAAGTGGGGTTATGGGGATAGGGCTTGAGTAAAATATGTTGTCAGAGAGTCGGTGCAGACTGCTGCACTATAGCGATTCTATTCTATTCATGGCAATGGTGCTAGTTCCCTAATGATAGTTGATTGCTGCAGGTTAATTGAGTGCAACTGAAGCAGGAAAACATCTCTTTGGCCATTTCAGAACCGCCTGCAACTCTCTTTGTCCGACTGAGTGGCACACTTCAGCCCCAGAATTATGAGTAGCTCGTGGAGTACACACCCATGGAATACTGGGCGTGTGCACCCTTTCTAGTAATGATCCTGTTCCAGTGACTGCGGACAGGTTCAGACTGACTGGTGAAAGTCCTGTCTTTGCAGCAGAGCAATGTTGCCCACCAGGGATTTAGTGTGCAAGTACTTTAGAATCAAGGTGACATTTGTGTCTGTGCTCTTTACTGCATTCCTACTTTTTTGCCAGATTTTACAAAAATTTACATGTACCAATCCCGCATCTGCTTATCAAACAGTTTGCAATGATCGAGGTAGATGCAGGTTCAACATCATGACTAAACTTACTGGAAGAAGGTAATGGGGACAGCCTTGAGCCTGCACCCTCCATCTGCAGGATCACTGGTGGGGGTTCAGGATCCAATGAAACCCAGAAGTCACAAATCTTGCTGGTGAGATTGTGATCGACGATTTTTGCTGCCTCTCATTGGTGATGTAATCAAGCTCACACTCATAATGGCCGTGAGCCTGATTACAATCGTATTTTTTCCCTTCATTACATTTTCATACCGGCTTTAATTGCAGGAAGCAGGGTAGAGGCCCCAGAGCTCCATGGGGTGGGGAGGAGGTTATTTCATAAAATCATTGATTTGCTAAAGTACAGAAGGAGGCAATTCAGCCCATTGAGCCTGCAGCGATCACAATTCCACTGAGGCCTTACTCCCATAAACCCACATTTTATCCTTCTAATCCACTGACACTAGGGTCAAGATAGTGTTGCCAATCAACCTAACTCACGCATCTTTGGACTGTGGGAGGAAACCCACACAGACAAGGGGAGAATATGCAAACTCCACACAGACAGTGACCCGAGGCTGGAATTGAACCCGGGTCCCTGGTGCTGTGGGGCAGCAGTCTAACCACTGCACCAACTCCAAACCTACTCCACCTGGCATTCCCAGGTGGTCTCTCATCCAAGTACTGATCAGGCCTAAGTCTACCTAGCTTCCAAGATCAGGCATTTTCAGACTAGTATGGCCATAGGTCATTCCTAGTTTGATCTTTTAAAAAGGGGACCCGTTTCTTAGTCAGTCAACTTTGCCAGTGTTTAGGCTTTGCCGCCTCAGCATGATAGTGTGAAACATGACCCCTTGCTTTTTTTTTTGACAGTGTATAAGATCTGACAAGAAAATGTGCAACACACCATTTCTCAGTCAGATCCTGACACTTCGCCATTTTTTGGTAATATCCCATCCATGGTATTTTAAAAGCCAAATAAAAACCTTTGAGTTTTTGTTATCTCAAGAAAATTTTGATCGTTGAGAAAGATTATAAAAATGACTAGAATTTTCCACCAAGCACCTGAGGAACTGCCTACCATGAACTTTCATTGCATCAAAGACAGTTTAAGCATTTTGCAAAGTTGCTTGCACAATCATCTGCATCTGCTTATCAAACAGTTTGCAATCCTTGAGGTGGATGCAGGTTCAACATCATTACTAAGCTTTCTGGAAGAAGGTAATGGGGACAGCCTTGAGCCTGCACCCTCTATCTGCAGCATCAGTGGCGGGGGTTCAGGATCCAATGAAACTCAGAAGTCACAAATCTTGCTGGACTCCTCCACCATCGGGAAATCCTCCCTGCATCTAACCCATCTGGACCAGTTAGAATTTTATAAGTCTCTATGAGATCCCCCTCTCATTCGTCTGAACTCCAGTGAAAACAATCCTAACCTAGCCAACCTCTCCTCATACATCAGTCCCGCCATCCCCGGAATCAGCCTGATGACAACTTTGCTACACTCCCTCGAGAGCAATTACATCCTCCTTCAGAAAAGGAGACCAAAACTGCACACAATACTCTAGATGTGGCCTCACCAAGGCCCTATATAGTAGCAACAACACATTCCTGTTCCTGTACTTGAAACCTCTCACAATGAAGACCAATATGCCACTTGCCTTCTTTACCGCCTGTTGCATTTGCTTGCTTATCTTCAGTGACTGGTACACAAGGACACCCAGGTCTCACTGCACACTCACCTCTCCCAATTTACAGCCACTCGGGTGGCATTGTGCCGCCTTGTTTTTGCTTCCAAAGTGAATAACCTCACATTTATCCAAATTATACTGCATCTGCCGTTGATTAGCCCACTCATATCGTTCTGAAGGATCTCTGCATCCTCGTCACAGTTTGCCCTCCCACTCAACTTGGTATCATCTGCAAACTTTGAGATGTTACATTTTGCTCCCTCATACAAATCATTAATATATATTGTGAATAGCTGGGGTCCCAGCACCGATCCCTCTGGCACCCCACTAGTTAATGCCTGCCAATTTGAAAGGCACCCATTTGTTTCCTGTCTGCCAACTAGTTTTCTATCCATCTCAATACACTTCCTCCAATCCTGTGCGCTTTAATCTTGCATGATAATTTCTTGTGCGGGACTTTGTCAAAGGCTTTCTGAAAGTCCAAATGTATAACATCGATTGACTCTCCCTTGTCAACTCTATTAGTTACATCTTCAAAGAATCCCAACAGATTTGTCAATCATGATTTCCTCTCCATATATCCATGCTGACTCCGTCTGATCCTGCCACACACTGCTTTTTAAAGTCCTTGATAATGGATTCAAAAATTTTCCCCACTACCGATGTTAAGCTTACTGGTCTATAATTCCCTGTTTCCTCTCTACCTCCCTTTTTGAATATTGGAGTGACATTCACTACCCTCTAATCTGCAGGGACTGTTCCAGAGTCTATGGAATCCTGGAAGATGACCACCAATGCATCCACTATTTTGAGAGCCATTTCCTTAAATACTGTGGGATATAGATTATCAGGCCCTGAGGATTTATCCGCCTTCAATCCGATCAAGTTTCCCAGTACCATTTCTCTGCTAACATTGATCTCCCTCAGTTCTTTTCTCTCACTAAATCTCAAATTCTCCAATGTTTCTGGCATTTTATTTGTGCCTCTTTTGTGAAGGCAGAACCAAAGTATTCTGTTGCTCAGCCATTTCTTTGTCCCCTATTATACATTCTCCTGTCTCTGTCCATAGGGGACCTACATTTGTCTTCACCAACCTCTTTCTCTTCACTTATCTATAGACACTTTTAGTGTCAGTTTTTATGTTCTTTGCAAGCTTACTTTCGTACTGTATTTTCCCTTTCTCAATCCCTTGGTCCTTCTTTGCTGAATTCTAAACTGCTCCCATTTCTCAGACCTATTATTTTTCTTGGCCAATCTATATGCTTCTTCCTTAGATCGGATACTGTCTCTAATTTTCTTTTTAAGCCATGGATTGGCCCTCTTATCCATTTTGCTTTTGTGCCAGACAGGAATAAACTGTTGCTGCTGTTCCCCAATGCGTTCCTTGAATGTTTGCCATTGTCTATCCACTATCATTCCTTTAAGTAATTCTCACCAATCTATCAAAGCCAACTCACACCTCATATCCTCATAGTTTCCTTTATTAAGATTCAGCACCCTAGTCACCAAATCAACTACTTCACTCTCCACCTTGATAAAAAGTTCCATCATGTTGTGGTCGCTCATCCCCAAGGGGGTCTTGTACAGCTAGATTGGCAACGATTCCCTTCTCATTACACAGCACCCAATCTATGAGGCCTGTTCTGTAGTTGGTTCCTCCACATATTGGTCAAATAAATAATTGCAACATAGTTGTAAGATTAAGATATAATCTGAAATGTTGCATAATATCACAAGCTTTGTTAAAAACTAATAAAAATTTGAAGGTTTTACCATAAGGGAGGAATTTTATATTCCACAAATATGAAATTTGTTTGTCAGGGCCAATGAGGCTGCTCAATCGTAATTGTGAATTCAATACATTTTAAAATCTTAATTTAAACCTTATTCAGCAAGTTCTGACATTTTCCAGAGGCTTGGAAGCAAAATTAATCAAAGAATCATTCCTAGAGTGCAGAAGGTGCCCATTCAGCCCATCGAGCCTGCTCCAACAACAAACCCACATATACCCTATCCCTGTAACCCCATGTATTTACCCTGTTAGTTCCCCTGTCACCAAGGTCAATTTAGCATGGCCAGTCAACCTAACCTGCACATCTTTGGATTGTGGGAAGAAACCGGGCATCTGGAAGAAACCCACACAGACACGGGGAGAATGTGCAAACTCCACGCAGATGGTGACCCAAGGACAGAATTTAACTCAGGTCCCTGTTGCTGTGAGATCACTGTGGTAACCATTGTGCCACCATGCTGCCCAAAAATCATGTAGGAGGCAAAGTTCTCATCCTTTCAATGATGTTTGCTTTGCCCCTTTATGGGGGCAATTCAGTAGCACAGAGAAAGCATAAAATTACTAATAGCAACTTCTAGATTTCTGCGTTTAACTGCACACGTATGGACTCCTGCGGTTGCTGTCAATTTCAGTGGAGTAATAGATTGCCATCATTACTACTGCAAAATCCAAGCCATAGTTTGGGAAAAAACTGCAATGAGATTGTCTCTGATGTGATCATTCAGTTAGCTGTTTTTTTTTACAAGTGGATATGTGACAAAATAGTTAATACATTCTTTGAGATGTTTGCTGAGGTAAAGCATCATGATAATTTGTCCATAAAAGAGGAACTTTTAATACATTATTATTCATGTTTGATAGACCTGCATTCACTATTTTATAATTAACCTGATTTGTATACTTAATTAAGTGTAATTAGGGTAATTCATTAATGTAATGTCTCCAACAAAAACATTTTGCTGAAATTGCTATGCAACATCCATGAAAAATTGTTGGATTTTTGTGTGTGGTTCATTCTCAATGAGCATCCATCAGAGTTAATCACATCTTGTGAATGTTCTGCAATGTCTGCTGATGTTAAATGACACCTTTTAGCTTCGTGGACAATCACAGGCATTAATATTGTGTAACAGAAGCATTCAAACTCATGCAAATTTTTGAAGGTTCAATCAGAAAAGTTTATGAATATCCATGAAATATACTTTGAGTTCTTGTATGTAAAACAGATGAACCCTTTTCCGTGATTTATTAGTGCTTTTTCTGGCTTATTCTCAATGACCTCCATCATCGCTCATCCAGTCATGTATGTAAATTCACCAACTGCTTAAGTGTAAAGCTCCCTCAGCAACACTTGAGAAAAAAATTCTTTTAGCAACAAATAATCATTCATGAATATTCATTACAGGTATCAAGCAATCTTTCTTCAACACCAATTCTTTGTGAGCCAGAGATCAGTAAACAAAATACACAGAATTTCACAAAGCAGCTTAACTCGAATGATTGCCATCAAACTAAACAGTTCATTGATTTTAGTTAGTTTGAAAACATTGTTGGAAATAAACTATGGCTGAAATTGGCAGCCTGTAGAGGGGCCAGCAAAAGGTGAGAGATAAATTCACTGAATTTACTGAGCCACACTTAGGAGCAATTGCCTCTCTCAATACAGCACAACATTCACTATTATTGTTGGAAGATTTCCCTTGGTGTTGTATTGGGTGTTAATTAGCCGTGCTTTATAACGAGGTCTACCAAACTCTGACAGAAACCATTCCATCCCACTCCCAGCAGAGTCAAAGATGTTGATCTTGCATCACAGAATCAATCAATCCTTACGGTGCAGGAAAAAGGCCATTCAGCTTAACAAGCCCGCGCCAACAATCTCACCCAGGCCCTCGCACCATAACCCATGTATTTACATTGCTCATCTTCCTGACATGAAGGGGCAATTGAACATGGCCAATCAACCTAACCTACACATCTTTGGATGGTGGGAGGAAACAGGAGCACCCGATGGAAATATACGCAGATACAGGGAAAACCCCGACAGTGACCCAAAGCTGCAATTGAACTCAGGTCGTTTACTTTTTATTTGTTCATGGGATGTGGACATTTCTGTCTGGGCAGCATTTATTACCCTTCCCTAGTTGTCCTCGGAGGGCAATTGAGAGTCAACTACATTACATCTAGAGCCACATGTAGGTCAGACCAGGTAAGGATGCCAGGCTTCCTTTGCTAAAGGACATGAGTGAACCAGCTGGTTTTTCTGACAATCAACAATGGTTTCATGGTCATCAGTAGATTCTTAATTCCAGATTGTTTTTTATTGAATTCAAATTCCACCATCTGCTGTAGTGGGATTCGAACACGGGTGCCCCAGAACATTAGCTGAGTTCCTGAACTAATAGTCTAGCAATAATACCACTTCGCCACCTCATTGCCGTGAGGCAGCAATATTAACCACTGCTGCCCCCCAGAGCATGATTTCACTCTGTCCCTCCCCCTCTCCTCTTCTGTGGAGTGCCTCGATCCTCTCTTACAACAGGGCCTTCTCCTTCATCAAATCTGCTTAATCATTCTCTGAAAAAGTTTTTCTCTCTCTGTCTTCCATCTCAACAGCCGCTCCCCCCCCCCCCTTCAAATCAGCGGGCAGATTTTCTGCTTTGGACGCAGGTGGAGATTGCAATTTGAAATTTCATTGCTTTGGTCATTGTTTGCGTTTCCATTAACTTTCATTTGCCTTGTCGTAAATGTAAGTTCATCCATTAATCTGCTCAATCGCTCAGTTTAGTATTGTATCTTAAAAAATATTTCACAATGCATTCAGGAGTGGTGACCTGATGAAGTTTCATTAATGGAAATAAGATGGGTGATCACAAAAAAATTAAGCATTTTTAATAAAACTGTCTTGCCCGCCACCAGTGAACAGCCAGGTTTCAAATCACTAAAAAAAATTATAAAATTTACTAGTTACACTAATCAGGTCCTTGCTAAAACCTTTAAAATGTAAACCATTTAAAATATGTCTTCATGTGCCTTTACATCTAAACATAAGAGACTCTGTTTAAAGACTCTACTGAATGGCCAAAATACTGGAAATCTCATTATTTCAGGGCAAGAGCCAAGTTTGTGGGCATATAGGGTATTTTTCTGGAGAAACGATTCTTAAACCAGTGTTTTGGATTGTGAGAATTTGATCTACATTTGGCATAACTTAGTCTTGAGTCTTCTTCTGCACCGATTCAGCCACTTTAAGACCATAAGACTTAGGAGCAGAATTAGGCCACTTGGCCCATCAAGTCTGCTCCGCCATTCAATCATGGCTGATATTTTGTCAACCCCATTCTCTCGCCTTTTAAAAGCGGAGGAATTTAGAGTAGCTAAGAGTAGTGGGCGAGAAGAGGATTGGGAGAGGTTTAAATGTCAACAAAGATTGACAAAGAAGTTGATAAAGGCGGGTAGGAGAAACTATGAAGCTGGGCTAGCGCTTAATATAAAAAAGGATAGCAAGAGTTTTTATAAATATATAAAAAGGAAGAGGCTGGCTAGGGTGAATGTTGGTCCTTTAGAGGATGAGAAAGGGGACCTAGTGGTAGGGGATGAGGATATGGCTAAGGTATTGAATAACTTTTTTGTTTCTGTCTTCACGGAGGAGGACGTGAATAATTTGCCAGGTGTTAGCGATGGAAAGGTGGTAGGACTGGAGGGTCTTAATGACATTACTGTTACTAGAGAGGCGGTGCTCGACAGACTGGAGGGGCTGATTGTGGACAAGTCCCCAGGACCGGATGGAACGCATCCGAGGGTTCTGAAAGAAATGGCGGAGGTGATAGTGGATGCATTGGTGGTTATTTTCCAGACATCGCTGGATTCCGGGGAAGTGCCGGAAGATTGGAAAACGGCTAATGTTACGCCGTTGTTTAAGAAGGGTGCCAGGCAAAAGGCAGGGAATTATAGGCCGGTTAGTTTAACTTCTGTGGTAGGTAAAATGTTAGAATCCGTCATTAAGGAGGAAATAGCGAGGCATCTTGAAGGGAATTGCTTGATAGAGCAGACGCAGCACGGTTTCATTAAAGGGAAGTCGTGTCTGACAAATTTACTGGAGTTCTATGAGGATGTGTCTAGGGCAGTGGATAGAGGAGAGCCGGTGGATGTGGTCTTTCTGGATTTTCAGAAGGCGTTTGACAAAGTACCTCATAAGAGGTTATTGCAGAAGGTCAGGGGACTTGGAGTTGGGGGTAGGGTGTTAGCGTGGATAGAGGATTGGTTGTCAAATAGGAGGCAGAGAGTGGGGGTCAACGGGTGCTATTCGGATTGGCGGATGGTGACTAGTGGAGTGCCCCAGGGGTCGGTGCTGGGGCCTCAGCTTTTTACCATTTATATAGATGATCTGGAGGAGGGAACCGAGTGTAGGGTGTCGAAATTTGCGGATGACACCAAGATTGGGGGAACGGCAAATTGTGCAGAGGGTGTGGAGAGTCTGCAGAAGGATCTAGATAGGCTGGGCGAATGGGCCAGGAAATGGCAAATGGAATTTAATGTTGGCAAGTGTGAGGTGGTCCACTTTGGTAGGAAGAATGGTAGGAAGGACTATTACTTACGGGGCGAAAAACTGCAGCAGGCGACGGTGCAGAGGGACCTCGGGGTCCTTGTGCATGAGTCGCAAAAACCCAGCTTGCAGGTGCAGCAGGTGGTCAGGAAGGCGAATGGGATGCTGGCCTTCATAGCGAAGGGGATTGAATATAAAAGTAGGGAGGTCTTGCTGCAGCTGTATAGGGCATTGGTGAGGCCGCAGCTGGAGTACTGTGTGCAGTTTTGGGCGCCGCACCTGCGCAAAGATATTTTGGCCTTGCAGGGAGTGCAGAGGAGGTTTACTAGGCTGATACCGGAGTTGAGGGGGTTGAGCTATGAGGAGAGGCTGAATAAACTAGGCTTGTACTCGTTAGAGTTTAGAAGAATGAGGGGAGATCTCATTGAGACGTATAAGATGATGAATGGGATGGATAGGATAGAGGTGGAGAGACTCTTCCCGCTCAAAAAAGACAGTAGGACTAGGGGGCACAGCCTCAAGATAAAAGGGGGGCGTTTTAGAACGGAGTTGAGGAGGAACTTCTTCACTCAAAGGGTGGTGAATCTCTGGAATTCTCTACCCGTTGAAGTGGTGGAGGCTGCCTCGCTAAATATTTTCAAGAAGCGGGTTGATGGGTTTTTGATAAGAGAGGGGATTAAGGGTTATGGGGAGAGGGCCGGAAAGTGGAACTGAGCCACGACAGATCAGCCATGATCTTATTGAATGGCGGGGCAGGCTTGAAGGGCCAGATGGCCTACTCCTGCTCCTATTTCTTATGTTCTTATGTTCTTATAACCCCCGATCCCCACTTTCACCCAAATTCTGTTGGTAAAACTGATACAAAGGGCGGAATTTTACCGGTGTGTCCGAAGCCAACAGAGAATGCTGTTCTGTGATCCTGGCCCATCCTGATGTCAAAATCAGAGCCCGGTAAAATTAGGATCAAAGTGTGGAAGGTTTACCCACAAAAGTTTGCTCATTGAAGGCAGAGTTCAGCTCTTGCTGATTACTATGGCTGCCTCTCATCACACCTCTCGCTCTTTACAATAGAAAAATCTTACTCTTCACTTCCGGCACACACACACCCACATCCAATTGACTCCCTATGTGGGCCTACTAATATGTTTACTTTTACATTACACATGAGGTAAAAAGCGTTGGGAAACAATCTGAGTTCTAGCTGGTCATATTATTAAGCATGAAGAAGCATTGTACTAAAATGTTCACAATAAAATCAGCTGAAGTTAAAATCTGCAGGGTCCTTGTTTGTAGTTAATCTGATACAATAAGTAGGATTCTCCAATGCCCTGCCAGTGGATTTAATGGTGCGGGGGAGGGGGAAGAATTTGGCAGAAGGCACAAAAATTGGCTTCAAGCCGGCATAAATTTCCAGCAGAATCTTCCACTGATGCTTGCTGTGGCATTCCGGTAAACCCACTGGGAGCTGGCATGAAACTGATTTGCACTCTGCTAATGGGATGCAGATGAAGATCCAGCCAGAACCTTCTACCCGCACCTGATTTCCTGTGATGCCAGTCCAGAGCACAACTGGAACAAGATGGTGTGCAGAGATTGGGACTTACCTGAACAACAACTACAGCTGCCTTTGGAATTAGGGATCGAGGCCACCAGAAACCCTGGACCCCAGGACACCACAGAAGTGAGTGAGGGGAACACCTGCAAGTGGATCTTCCAGATTCAGTGTCAGTGAGGAGGTCCATCTTCCAGCCTGAGGCTTTCTGAAGATACATTTTATTTTTCCTGAGGTCTATCCTCTTTCTTCAATTGTGTATCAGTGATGTTGACCGCTGTTTAAATATGACACCCAGATATAATGAGGTGCATGCCATCATGTCTGTCCCGGCTGCGTAATTAATGAAGCCAAGACCCAGAGAATTTGCCCTAGTTTCCAGCTAGCTTCTGCAGTAGGAAACACTCCCCATTCCCACCTTCATCATGGGAGTTAGTCCCAGATGGGAGAATTCTGCCCAATATGTCTGCTGACTGACTCAACAGGAAAACATTCAAACAGAACCAAACAATTATCTGAGGTACTGTGCAACTCATAGATCACAATTCATAGTCTACATAGAATTCATCCACTTCTGAAATCCTCATTCATGCTTCACCTCTACACTTCATTGTTCAAATACACTCCTGTCCCAACTTCACACTACCCTCTGAGGCCATCCAATCATCTGCTGCCAGTGTCCCTACTCATAATAAGTCCGATTCACCTCATCCCTGTGCTCACTGATCTGCACTGGGCCCTGTTTGGGCTGTGTCTCAATTTCAAAACTCTAATTCTTGCTTTCAAATGCCACTGTGTTTTCACCTCTCCCTCCCTTTGTGAATTCCTTCTGCCCCTCAGCTCTTAAAGCAGTCCTCTAATCCTGGCCTCTTGAGCATTTGATTGATCCTCCAATTGTCGTTCTGCATTCAGCCCTAGCCATTAATCTGTGGATTTCCATCCCTTAGCATCTCGATCTCCCTCGGCTCATTTAAGGCACTCCTTAAAACTAGCCTCTTTCACCAAGCTTTTTGGTCCCTCCAGTGGTAACTGCATCATCACTGTCCCTTCACTGTCATTGGTCCAAAAAGTTGGTGCTCACTTCCTAACAGCACTGTGGGTGTACCTACACAAGATTGACTGCAGCTGTTCAAGAAGTAGAGATGCCGGCATTGGACTGGGGTAAACACAGTAAGAAGTCTCACAACACCAGGTTAGAGTCCAGAACTCTATCCTGGTGTTGTGAGACTTCTTACGCTGTTCAAGAAGACAGTTCACCACCATCTTATCAATGGCAGTCAGCCATTGTCGTCAATGGCAACCAATGCTGACCTATTCCAGTGATGCTCACATCCCAGGAACACTTTTTAAAGAAAACTACATTTTGACAAAATAATAAGGAATGGAAACACATTAGTTTTGGAAATTGTTGAATTTGGGTAGCGATTTTTAGCAGTTTGGTTGGTTGCTAAAATCAAGTGTGTTAATAGCCTGCTCAGAATTGACCCACAATCTTCAGGGTCATGCAGGGAAATGAACCAGCGATGTGTGTCACATGTTTGGAAAATAGGATCCTATTATTTTAATAGGACCTCAAGTGCAATGTAACTAGGGCTGGTATGGAAAAGCCTCCATGCTTTTGAGAAAGGATTACTAGTTATCTGGATAGCTGTAAAGAGCCAAAAGCTAAGTGAAAATTTTTCCTTTATCGGGAGGAAGACCAGTGTCGCTGCATTCAAAGCTATCATGGAATAGGTGTGGAAGGAGGCCATTTGGCAATCCCACTCAAGCCTATCCCTATAACTCTACGTATTTACCCTGCTAATCCCCCTGTCACCAAGGAGCAATTCAGCATGGCCAATCCACCTAACCTGCACATTTTTAGACTGTGGGAGGAAACCAGAACACGAGGAAACCCATGCAGACATGAGGAGAACATGCAAACTCCACATAGACAGTGACCTGAGGCTGGAAACGATCCCAGGTCCCTGGCGCTGTGAGGCAGCAGTGCTGACCACTGTGCCACCCTTAAATTTGACACAAGAGCAGATGGGTGCCCAATCTGAAGCTTGGTAGCTGGCAACTGTTTTAAGCTCACCGTTCTCTGTCTATCATGGGCGTAACACTATCCTGTGGCATTTAAATGAGGCCCATCAGTTAAATTTTTCTGAAGGCTTTCTACTGCCAGGAAACAAACTCACAAGAGCGGTTTTCTGATGGAGTTGAAATTTGTACTCTACATCCGTTGGCCTTGAATTTCCTGGGAGACCAAAATCATGATGCTCCTCTGTCCGTCCTCCAGATCTCACGTTGTCAGTATTCTCTTCCTGTGTTGTAGAGAATGGAAATAAAAATGAATGTAAATCAATCAGGGCCTGAGTAAAGTGCTAAATCCATATCAGCATATTTCTTCAAGTATGATGATTAAAATTTCAATTACTTAGCCATCATTCATGCAAAGCATGTTTAGAAATTTGCAATCTCAGATCATCTTTTCAATTTTTAATGCAACTTACATTTATGCCATAAACATGCATTATAAGAGACATCATACAGAACAGGACTCAGTGAAGATAAATGTTAAAGAGCACTCATGAGCTGGCAATGCAGCGTGAGGAAAATAACTATTTTTCTTGCAAGCACCTAAAAACCTGATCATAACTTGGAGATCATAGAATCCCAACAGAGCAGAAGGAAACCATTTGGTCCATCAAGTCTGCAACAATAATCTCACCCAGGCCTTATCTCCGTAACCCCAATTATTTACCCTGCTAATCCCCCTGACACTAAGGGGCAATTTAGCACGGCCACTCCACCTAACCTGCACATTTTTAGACTCTGCGAGGAAACCGGAGCATCCGAAGGAAACCCACGCAGACATGGGGAAAACTCCACACAGACAGCGATGTGAGACTGGAATTGAACCCAGATCCCTGGCATTGTGAAGCAACAGTGCTCACCACTGTGCCATCCATATTCCAAGCGTTTGTATGAAACTCATGTTTTAAACTCTATGGGTGGGATTTTACGGCTTTGTTTGACCCAAGACCAGAAAATCCTGCACAAGGTCAATGGACATTTCCATTGTCCATCTCTCGCCAGCTCCGATTCAATGGTAGGCGGGGTAGTAGAATTCCGGTGCATAAATTTGGGGCAGGATTGCTATAACTGCAGAGAGGCACTAGAGTGGAGAAATCTAATACTGATTGTAAAAGATAGAGGAGATATACTGTGCATTTCTTTCGTGTGTTGTTTACTTATGTCCACGTAATGTGTGAATGGCACAGATAGAGAGGAAATTTAAGGCTTTGCAGTGTCCTCCACATGTCAAACATACATGATCCATGTAGATCATTCATTGGGTTTAATGAGTTTGAGTTGTTGTTAATTACCTACAACTTGATTGTGTTGGGCTCTTGTGCATTGCTGATTTTCTTTGCACTTGTACCTTCAGCTGCTTCGACCCTCAACTCTGAAATTTCCTTCTGAAATTTATTTCTCCTCTTCTGGCTCTCTCCTCTTTTAAGGCGGTCCAAAAACACATTTCACCAATGAAGCTTTTGGCTTAAGGGTCCTGGGGGTTGGGTGGGCTCAGGCTTTTGGCAAGGGTGAGAGGGGAATCTGATCGAGGTATATAACAATTTAAAAGGGATTGATAAAGTAAACGTAGACCAAATGTTTCCCGTCATGGAGCAATCTAGAACAAAAGGTCACAGGTACAGATTGAGAGGCAATAGATTTGAAACTGAGATGAGGAGAAACTATTTCTTCCTACTTTTGAGGAAGTTGTTGCCCAAAGCACAGTGGCGTCTGAATCATTGATTGGTTTCAAGAGGCAGATATACATATTTGTAAAAGAAAATGGAATGAGGGATATGGAGGACAGGTGGGGAGCTGAATTTGAGACCAGGCAGAGATCAGCTATGATCTGATTGAGCCTGCTTTGCCATTCAAAGTGCTGAATTTGCCTACTTTTGCTCCAAATTCGTATGTTTCTAGGAGGTTGACTTCAGCTTCTTGGTTTGGAAGTCGAGTGGCTAGATTGCTCCTTCTAGCCTTAGGAAACCTGAAGATCACTCTTGACATAGTGATTTTAGGCAACTCCCTGACCTAAATTTTTATTCCCTTCTGTGTACAGGGGAAATTTTGAAGTGGGCTGGTCACTTGAATCTCCATGCACCCAGCCCGAGCCCACCCAGCCCCTAGGACCCCTGGGGGGCCTTACCTCTGGAAGTGGCAAGGGGCACATAGACATTGCATTTATATCCTTGACCACCCACCCCACCTCAGGGTCCAATGTGCCAGACCAGGGTATCAGTGCCATGGTGTCATTGCTAGGATGCTGGGGGAGTGCACCATCAGGAGGACACCTGAGAGGGGTGGGGGGGGGGGGGGTGCTGGAGAGATGTGGGAAGGTACTGAGGAGGGGGGGTTGGAAGACACTTGGCAGGCTTCCAAATCCCATTGGCACTCCATTCAGCAGACGTGATTCACCTTTCTCTCTCTAAGAAACTGTAGGTGTGAGAAGACCCCTTTCAAACCCTCTGACTGACAGAAGTCAGTCACTTTCACTGCAGGGCCAGGAGAGATTCCTTCTTCATAACAGCTCACCTTGCCCCATTTTCAAAATAACATTTATTTCAAGTCTCTAAGTCGTCATAGACTTGAAGGGTCTTGTTTCCATCCAATTTCAATCCAGTAATTTTCATTCTCTTTTGCCTGCGTAATGGTTTTTAGAGAACATGGAGTCAGCTTTGTTTGTTGTTCTTTCCCTTCATGGCTGAATGCACCTCCAGCACACCCACTCCCCCACCTTGTTCCTAACTGCAACGTTTACACAAAAGAGGAACTGATAACACTTCACTGCTTTTGAAGTTGCCTGCAGCTACTTGTGGGTATAGCTGGCACAGCGATTTAAGGCATTTCAAAGTCTTCATTCTCATCTGGGACTGTGAAAACTTTGAAGCCACGGGTGTGAGAAGACCCCTTTCAAGTCCTCTGACTGACAGATGTCAGTCACTTTCATTGGGGGCGGTGGGGGCTGGGGGATTTCCCTTCTCTACAACCCCATTTTTTTAACACAGCATTTATTTCAAGTCTCCCAGGGCTAGAAAGGGGCACTCTAGCGACTAGACCCTCTTCCCAGGGAAGGTTGTCGAGGTCAATGCCTTGCACCCAGCCCGAGTCCACCCAGCCCCTAGGACCCCCGGGGGACCTTACCTCTGGAAGTGGCAAGGGGCACATAGACATTGCATTTATATCCTTGACCACCCACCCCACCTCAGGGTCCAGTGTGCCAGACCAGGGTATCAGTGCCATGGTGTCATTGCTAGGATGCTGGGGGAGTGCACCATCAGGAGGACACCTGAGAGGGGTGGGGGGGGTTGCTGGAGAGATGTGGGAAGGTACTGAGGAGGGGGGGTTGGAAGAGGATAGATCAGGTCACCCTCATACTTGTGTAGTATCGGTGGAGGGAAGGTTGACCTGTTATTTTTATGGTTGGGGGAGGATGCCCCTCTTTTCTGAGAGGTTGGTAGTGTTCCCTCATTAGCAGGGGGGTCACCATTTCCCTGTTCGAGGGGAGGGAGCCCTCCCTCTGAATGCTGAAATCGTGGTGTCCTTTAAAAATGGCCAACAGGGTGGCACAGTGGTTAGCATTGCTATCTCATTGCGCCAGGGACGCGGTTCATTTCTTGAGGCGAGGTCACTATCAATGTGGAACCTGCATGTTCTCCTTATGTTTGTATGGGTTTACACTGTGTGCTCCGGTTTTCTCCCACAGAATTGGTTAGGTGCATTGGCCATACTAAATTCTCCCTCAGTGCACCCAAACAACTGAATGGAATAAAATAGCATTAGCAGCACTTGCTCAGTAATGCCAAAGTTAATATAATACAAGCCATACTGACATTCAGAACTGACGAACAGTTCAGGGGTGATGGTAGAACATTTCAGTGAAAGTATCCTCAACTGATTAGTCTGATAAAGGCAAAATACTGTGGATGCTGGAAATCTGAAACAAAGACAGCAAACGCTGGAAAACTCGGTCTGTTTGGCAACATCTGTAGAGAGAGAAACAGAGGCCACAATTCCCTGAAAAGAAAACAAATTGCAGCTACCAGATGGAAACTGGAATGTTTCTCACTGATGTTGGAAGCTCCTCCCAGCTGGGATTCACCTATCTTTAGCATATAAAAATATCCATAACAGGAAGCACCCCTGGACAGCCTGCCTTCACCCAGACTGAGGTTTAAAACGTTTGTTTATTAGTCACAAGTAGACTTACATTCACACTGCAATGAAGCTAATGTGAAAATCCCTGAGTCGCCTCACTCCAGCTCCTATGTGGGTGCACTGAGGGAGAGTTTAGTGTGGCCAATGCACCTAACCTGCACATCTTTGGACTGTGGGAGGAAACTGGAGCACCCGGAGGAAACCTACGCAGGGAGAAAGTGCAAACTCTACACGTTGACCAACCTGGGGACAAAACCTGGGTCGCTGATGCTGTGAGGCAGCAGTGCTAATCACTGTGCCACCCATAACTTGTGTCCCAGAATTGATCCCTAATCCATTCCAGTATAGCTGTAACACTGGCACCTACCCACAAATCAGATATTTGCCCAGGTGTATTATCCTACCTGACAAATTACCCCTACAGCACCATCAGAATGATGAGCGTGTATCAGCAAGGCCTCCTTTGATAGCACCCTTGCCTCTGAATCACAAGGTTCTGGGTTCCAGTCTCACTTCAGGGCTTGAACACCAAAATCAAGGCTGACTCTCCAGCGTAGGGAGAGCTATGCCAGCCGGAGGAACCATTATTTGATTGAAACATTAAACTAAGACCCCATCTGCTTGTTTGGATGGATGTGAAAGTTCCCATGGCACTATTTTGAAGAACAGCAGGAGTGTTATCCCTTTCAGCCAATTTCACAAATTGTCTAATTATTATCAAATTTCTCTGTGTGGGAGCTTGCTGTGCACTAATTGGCTGCTGTGCATCTGACATTATAACAGCGACTCCACTTCAAAAGGACTTAATTGGCTGCAAAACACTTAGAAAGCCTACAGTGCAAAAAGAGGCCATTTGGCCCATTGAGCCTGTATCGACCACAATCCCGTCCAGGCCCTACTCCCTTATCTCTATTTATTTACCCGCTAATCCCTCTAAACAAGGCAACTTTAGCATGGCCAATCAACCTAACCCGCACATCTTTGGACTGTGGGAGGAAACCGGAGCACCCAGAGGGAACCTACGCAGACATGAGGAGAATGTGCAAACTCCACACAGACAGTGATCCAAGCCGAGAATCAAACCCAGGGCCCTGGAGCTGTGAAGCAGCAGTGCTAACTACTGTGCTACCGTGTCACCCATAATGCATGGTAGTCATGTAAAGCACATTAGAAATGAGTGTTTTTTTTACATTATCATTGCAGAGCGATCATCTAGGGACGTTTATCACTAATAACCTGTCCACTAATGTTTAGTTCAGATCCTGCATTCTCTCAACGAATGCCCAAAATGTATTTCCTGCCCATGTTTTTGGCTTACTTACAAGAATGAATCTCCAACACTGTGAGCATTGTAGAGTGCCTTAGCGGGATTCCCTCCGGTAAGTAGGGGGCAGGGCTTCATCCCGCCCGAGAGGTCAGCAGCACAGTATTGAGCGGGCAACTGCGTATGTGCCAATCTGTCAGTGTAGAGATTGGTGCATGTGCACTGTCGCCTCAGTCCCCCTTCCCCAATTGCTGGCCCCCAGTCGCTGGCACTGCGACCCAATTTCAATATGATAATCAGCTCTGTGCCGATTTTTGGTTCAGAGCTGATTACACTAAAAAGAAAGCAGTTTGGAGACTGATGACTGGCGTTACCTCACTGAAGGATGATAAGAACATAAGAACATAAGAAATAGGAGCAGGAGTAGGCCATCTAGCCCTTCGAGCCTGCCCCGCCATTCAATAAGATCATGGCTGATCTGTCGTGGCTCAGTTCCACTTTCCGGCCCTCTCCCCATAACCCTTAATCCCCTCTCTTATCAAGAACCCATCAACCCGCTTCTTAAAAATATTTAGCGAGGCAGCCTCCACCACTTCAACGGGCAGAGAATTCCAGAGATTCACCACCCTTTGAGTGAAGAAGTTCCTCCTCAACTCCGTTCTAAACCGCCTCCCCTTTATCTTGAGGCTGTGCCCCCTAGTCCTACTGTCTTTTTTGAGCGGGAAGAGTCTCTCCACCTCTATCCTATCCATCCCATTCATCATCTTATACGTCTCAATGAGATCTCCTCTCATTCTTCTAAACTCTAACGAGTACAAGCCTAGTTTATTCAGCCTCTCCTCATAGCTCAATCCCCTCAACTCCGGTATCAGCCTAGTAAACCTCCTCTGCACTCCCTCCAGGGCCAAAATATCCTTGCGCAGGTGCGGCGCCCAAAACTGCACACAGTACTCCAGCTGCGGCCTCACCAATGCCCTATACAGCTGCAGCAAGACCTCCCTACTTTTATATTCAATCCCCCTCGCTATGAAGGCCAGCATCCCATTTGCCTTCCTGACCACCTGCTGCACCTGCAAGCTGGGTTTTTGCGACTCATGCACAAGGATCCCGAGGTCCCTCTGCACCGTCGCCTGCTGCAGTTTTTCGCCACGTAAGTAATAGTCCTTCCTACCATTCTTCCTACCAAAGTGGACCACCTCACACTTGCCAACATTAAATTCCATTTGCCATTTCCTGGCCCATTCGCCCAGCCCCCACAATCCACCCCCCACAAATAACTCATTGCAGTCTTGCAAGTATGGCACTAAGGAGCCCAAGTAAAATTGATGTCAATGGGAATTGGAGATAAAACTGTCTACTGGTTAGAGTAACACTGAGCACAAAGCAATATTGTTGTGGTTGCGAGAGGCCGGCCATCTCAGCCTCGGAACATTGCTGCATGAATTTCTCAGAGCAATCCCCTAGGCCTAACCATTTTCAACTGCTTCATCAATGACCTTTCCTCCATCATTAGGTCAGAAGTGGGCTGTTTGCTGATGATTGCATTGTGTTTAGTTTCATTCATAATTCCTCAGAGAGTGAAGCAGTTTGAGCAAGATCAGAACATCATTTGGACTTTGGCTGATAAATGCCAGGCAGTGATCTATCTCCATTGAGAAATGATCTATCTCCCCTTGACATTCAGTCACATTGCATTTATTCCATACCATACCATTGAATTCCATACCATTGAATTCCATACCATTATCATCATTGACACGAAACATCTTTGCCAAACCATATCATTACTGTGGCTCCAACAGCAAGCTAAAAGTTGGTTCTTAGTCTTTCTACTATTTACAAAGCACAAATTAGGAATGTGGTGGAATACTCTCCATTTGTATGGATGAAGACAAATCCAACAAAATTCCAAAAACTCCACAACACCAGGACAAAACAGTCCATTTGATTGGCGGTTCATCCAGTATCTTAAATATTTACTCCCTCCACCAGTGACTGTGGGTTCCTTACATACCATCTAGAATCACCCCAACAGTGCAGAAAGAGGCCATTTGGCCCTTTAAGCCTGCACCAACCACAATCCCACCCAGGCCCTATCCCCATAACCCCATCCATTTACCCTACTAGCCCCCCACCCCCAACATTAAGGAACAACCTAACGTGCACATCTTTGGCTTGTAGGATGAAATTAGAGCACCCAGAGAAAACCCACACAGACAAGGGGAGAACATGCAAACTCCACACACAGAGACAGCAGTTAAACCCGGGTCCTTGGTTCTGTGAGGCAGCAGTGTAACCATTGTGCCACCCAAGATTCCCTCCGTCAAGTCTTCTTTGATAACATCTCCCATGACCTCTTGCCCTGATCTTGCAGGTATTACAGGTGCATGGGATTGCCACCACCTCTGAGTATCCCTTCAATTTATTCACCATCGTGACATGAAAATACCCTGATGTTGTTTTGCTGTCACTGGGTCACTCCCTCACTAACAGCACTGTAGAAGTACTTTCATAATACAAACTACCTTGGTTCAAGAATGATGCTTGGCAACACCTAGATAAAAGCAAGGATCTGAAACAAAAACAGAAAATGCTGGAAAATCTCAGCAGGTCTGAGAACATCTGTGGGGAGAGAACAGAGCTAACATTTTGAATTTAGGTGACTCTTTATCAGGGCTAAGAGTATAGAGAATCAGCAGAGATTTATACTATGAGGATAGAAATGGAATGGGACAAACGGAATGTAAATGAGGACACAGACTTTTGAGAAGGTGTTGAAAGTGTCCATTAAGTGAACAGAATGCATGAATAGCGGAACAGAAGCACAGATTGTTAAAGAACTGACTGAGAAATGTGACAGTTGCCCTGAAGTGAGGGGGAGGTAGGGGGCAAAAAGGAGCGCTGGAATGGCAAAGTGTAAAAATGGAAGTGAGAGAGAAGGATGATAAAATGGATGAATGTGATGAAACAAAATGAATGGAAATGGGGTGGAGAGAAGAGTTCATGCTCTGAAGTGGCTGAACTCAATGTCCAGTCCAAAAGGCTGTGAAGTGCCCAACCAGAAGATGAGGTGCTGTTCCTCCAGTTTGTGTTGGGGTTCACTTGAACATTGCACAAGGTCAAGGATGAACATGTGGACAGGAGAGCAGGGAAGTGTGTTGAAATGGCAAGCAACAGGAAGGCCTGGATCCTGCTTACGGCTGGACCAAAGGTGTTCAGCAATGTGGTCACCCAGTCTGCGTTTGGCGTCCCCAATGTAGAGTGAATTGGATTGGGAGAAGCAAATACAATAGACCAGATTGAAGGAGATGCATGTGAACCGCTGCTTCATCTGAAGAGGGTGTTTCGAACCTGGGATGGTGAACAGGGAGGAGGTAAAGGGGCAGGTGTTGCACTTTCTGCATTTGCATGGGAAGGTACCGTGGGCAAAGGGATGAGGTGTGAAGGAGTGGACCAATGAAAACAATCCCTCTGGAATGCTGAGGGGGAGTGAGGGGAAGATGTGTTGAGTGGTGGCATCATGCTGGAGTTGGCAGAAATGGAGGAGGATGGTGGAAGGAAGTCTTCTTGTCTGTGAAACTCATTTTGTGTTCAGCCCACATGCAGGTTTCTAACTGGGGGCTTTGTTGTGCTCAGAACGGATGAACCATTGGCATCGTCTACAGTGTACAATGAGGAATGGGAGTTAAATACTGGCTCTGTTGGCATTGCCCACATCTCCTGAATGAATACAATTGAAAAAAATGCATACATTTATATAAAACACAGAGAACCAGCAACAGTACAGCTTAAACTGTTCACATGACTATTCTGAAGCAGAAAATTACACATTTAAAAGTGATGCTGTCTCTTTCTTGGACTCAGTTACCTCATTTGGATGAATAATGTCCTTCAATAAATGGGTTGCGAGCTGTTAGTCAATTTTTTTATCTCAGTGGAAGAGAAAAATGATCCTATTCAACTTTGCCCTGCTCCCTGCCTTTTTCTGGATCGATAAATATCAATCAATATTAATAAATGGAAAAATATATAAAATACATGTGTCAACTTAACAGCAAATTGCCCTCATTGTGTTGCACTGTTGGGTGAAAAGTATGAATTTATTCTGAGCTCCAGTGAAGTACATAACATGTCTGAAAAATCAAGGAGGTCTTCTTGCCCGTACAGGTTTCTAACTGGGGGCTTTGTTCTACTTAGGGAACTGATTAACCATTGGTAAAACTTAAAATAGGGTTAAGGGTATCTCTGATTACTCCTCTTTCATCTTTCACCAAACCACGCAGCAAAATACCAAGGAGAGAGATTTGAGGTTAAACTGTTTTGATTGAATTGTGTAACGAGGTTAGAGATGAACTGAAAAGAATGGCTGGAATATTACCAGCTTTTTGGATATAGGCAGAGAGACAGGAATGTGTCAGGAGATATTTTTCTACTGCAATACCATTTTGCCAGCTGTAGGAAAGCTCTCAGGTATATCAGCAGGCACCAGTGTGACAACATGCCAGTACCATTTCTGACAGGTTTACATAAGCGTGAACCTGATGCCTTCACCTTTGAGGGAGTTTTGGAGTGTTCAGGCAGCCAGCACCAGCATCGTCCATGGGGCACAGGAGAGGACTCAGGGGACACAGTTAAGTTCAACTCAGGGTCTGGGGTAGGGTTCCCAAAATCACCTTTTTTGGGGAGAGGGGTCAGGAGGGGTCAGTTGCAATCCTTACCTTCCTTTAATGTCGGTGTGCCCCTTGCTTTACAGCGGTTGTGAAGGCTGTTATGCAGGCAATGCTTCCCATGTCCTCTGTCCTGGGTCTCTGTCTATATCACAGCTGGGAGAGTGCCCTTCCTTAGTGGGAGCTGGCAAGAGGTGGGAGGGACATAGCATTGCCATTCTCACACTCCACAGGGATGAGACACTGGGTGAACTCAGTGGTTCCCCCAAGCTTGAGGGCATTCACAGACAGGGTGGAAAATCTATGGGTAAATGGAGTGAAATTTAATGTCAAACATTCAAACAAAATGATGACTTATCTACACTTGTGCCTATATTCACCAGTGCCCAATAAGTGCCTACGGTTTCTTAACTCTCCTGACCCTCCCATTACAGTTAGTTGTATCCCCAGGATCAACAGCTGAAGCTGAGAAGGCATCCTGACTTTCACATCCTTTTGCCTGAGATGATTTTTCCCCTGGAAGTCCGGAACCTTTCAGGCAGCTCGGATGTTAGACCGATTCCCTCCCCGATGTCAGGGGCTGCAAGTGTGTCATTCACAGGGATGGGGTGTCAGATGGAGATGCCCAGGGTTCCCTGGCTGGCCTGCCATCCCTTTGGATGCCCTGGGGTACTTGTGTTCCTCCGTGGGTTGGAGGGACACTGGAGTGAGATTCAGAAGCTCTGCCATCCGCTGGCATTGACATGTATGGATTCCCACCTGCATCAGGCATTCAAAGCCTTGTAACATGGAGATCACGGGCTGAGCCATGGTGCAGACATGTCCTGCCATGGAGTGCCTGTCCTACACCAAGGGTTGCCCTGTGGATGCCACCCTCATAATGTTGGCTTCGATGTGCTGCAGTGATTGCACCATCAACTCAAATAGAAGGCGATTGGACTCCTCCCATCAGCCGTGTGCTCTGAGGAGGGCTGCAGTCATCCCTCCCTCATACTCGCAACTCTGCGTTTGCAGCTCCAGCAGCTGTGTGTCTATCAGGCCTAGGGCAATACCATCAGCAAGGGACTCCCTCCGAGTGCCTGTTCCCTGGGATATCCTTGCCACCGTCAGCTATGAGGTGTTCACTAGTGAATGAATCAGAAGCCTGTCTTCTTGGTGAACCCACTGAGATATGAGTATTTGCGCATCTTCAATGGTGGGGTTAGAGCAGACTCTGGGCTGCTGGAGTCTGGTGGGCTCATGGGATGCAAGGATTGTCCGGCCTGTTCTGCTGGTTGACCTGCAAGAGAAGGGATGTGGCATCAGTGCGTTACCGGGGAGACGGAGGGAACATGGAATACTCTCTTGAAACTTGAAGAATGACAGCATTTGTGTTGAGGATTCTTTGATCTGATTTGATTTACTATTGTCACATGTATTAGCATACAGTGAAAAGTATTGTTTCTTGCGCGTTATACAGATAAAACATACCATACATAGAGAAGGAAACAAGAGAGTGCAGAATTGCGAAGAGTGCAGATTCTGCACCAGCAGTGCAGGCAGACTCTTCCTCCTCCCCGACCAGCTCGAGGGCTCGCTCCTCAAACATGTGAGGGTTCTCAGCTTCAGCATGACTCAGCTGGCTGCACCCATTAATGCCTGTTATAGTTGAGTTTGCCCTGCAATGACAAGGATACGGAGCGTGTGGGTGCTGATATTTAAGATGGTGATGAGGTGTTGCAGTTGTGGGGCTTGGGTAGGAGCTGGAGTGTGAGGAGCATAACAGCTACTGAGGCAACGTGGTAATTGTGGGAGGAAGGGGAGAAACTGGTGCCTGGTGTTGGCAAAGGCCATGGTGACTGACTGAGAGGAAGGATTGGGTGTGTGAGGGATGTGCAACAGAGGGTCCAGTAGGACACTGCTGTCCTGTCCTCTTCTGGAGAGTACACGTATACACCAGGGCTGTCGCAGGCAGGGCTGGTGATGCTGTTCGAAGACTGTCTCCTGGGGTGGGGTTAGAGTGTGTCCTGCCTCTACTCCACACCATCCAGCATCCTGGTGAGAGTCCTCTCTGAAAAGCATGGCGCTGCCTTCCCACCTGCCATCCCCTCCAGTTCTTGTGGAACAAGTGCTGGGGTGTTTTTATGTGGCACTCCCCAGTGCCTGCAGCAATTAAGTGAATTGCAGAGTGGGCAAATCAGAGGGAACACGCCGCTGAAATGGTGTGAAACTCACGGACGTAAATATGATCGCCAATGAGGCATACGATTTGGCCTGAAAATGTGCCAGTGCCATCAATCAGTTTTCCACACCAGAACCGATACAGTGCCATGTTTGGAAAGTTTTCTCCCAATGGGTGGGATTAGCCAGCCCTTCCCTATGGCAGCAACTTGTTTCCTGCCAAAGTGTTTCTCCCCTCCCCCCAACAATTTAGAATTTAGTTCTGGAATGAAATGCTGCATTTGGATACCGTCCTTCGATCTCTGGAATTTGGATTCAATAATTTTCATGAATCCCAAGTAAGAATTGGGGGGAAAATCTCCAGTTGATATCTCCAAGTCATTGACGTTCCAGTAAAATGCAACACTGAAAACAAAAGAAAATAATTAACAATTGCAAAACCTTCTTCTGATAATGATTTTCTGAGATAACAATGGCCTGTGAATCCCAAACTCCCAGTGTTGGATTTGGGGGCTGTCCAAGGATACAATGGCTTTCCCTCAGGAAACTTCACAGGTTAGCATTTGCACGATAATTTGCAAGAAATGCAAGCTTCCTCTCAGCAGTTGTCCTGAAAATATAATTTCAGTCACAAACTTCGGATGGTTCTGACAGGGTTAATAGTTACTCAGAAAAGTTTGAAGAATTAAAACCTCTTCTATTTTCTGGATAACCATTGTAAAGCCACAAACTGGACCCCACCCACCCCCCACCCCCCTCAATTCCTGTCCACATCCCTACCCTCCTGAGGATTCCCCAAAACTACATGGGATCTTTCAGCCCCACTACCCTCACTCCTTCCCCCACCAGACAGGATCCAGTTCCTGACCCCAACCCATAGCCCACGCTACCTAACCTGATCCACCCCTTACAACCACCACAGATGTCCGATTCGTACCTCACTCCCACCCTCTGATCCAATTGACCAGACAGCCACCTCGCAGTCCTCACCTGACTCTATCTCCGCATGAACCCCAGTCAGCATCCTCCCACGTGCAGGCCTGACCCAATGCCCCCAAACCCTGATCACCTAACCAGACTTTCCTGACCTGACCCTAACCCCTTGACACCTCACAGGCCTGACCCAAACCACTGACCTGATCCCATCCAACACTGAGGTGCTATCTCCCACACCCAATGTCCGTGCCTCACAATCCCCAGTGTGTGACCCCACCCGACCTCTGATATCGCCTTTGCCCCACCCCATCCAAATCCCACTTACCTTGTCTATGGCCAGTGAATTTTACAGAACCTTTAGGACGTATGACCGCCTTCAGTTTGACTCTGCTGGGCTTCAGGGACTACAGGTCAGAGATCCGGTGAGACAGACGCAGAATAATTTTGGTGTCGATAATGGGGCATGGGGTGGCAATCCGACAGTGATTGTCACCTTGAGGAAGTTATGGCTCCCATTGTTATTCCAGCAGATAGTTTACTGGCAGGCTGTGACTGAAACAGCTTGAAGCAAGTCTTTAGTTTGACCCAGGTGTATTGCTGTTTGCAAAAAGTCAAACAAATTTGAACTAAATTTGTTTCAAATAAAAACTGTAGGGATAATTGCGTCAACAAATATTTGGTGCTTTTTTTCAGTTTACAATTTAATAAAATGGTCTTTTAAGGTTTAATTAGCATCCTTTTTGCTCACTGCAGCAGGATTTATTTTGAAGAGTTTGCTCACTGTTCCAAATTAGAAGTGGAGGAATTTCTATTTGGTGGAATTTATTAGAATTAACCAATTTGAAAGGAGTTGGGCATTGCAATTAGTTCTAGAACCTGTTGGGGAAGACTTTGCAACTGTTTATCCTGACTCCCACACCAACCCAGCCCCTGAAGATTGGAATGGTGTGTGTGCGTGTGAGAGAGAGAGAGAAGAGGGGGAGTGTGTGTATGAAGAGGCAGTGTGTGTGTGAGACAGAGAGAGAGAGAGAGAAGAGGGTGTGTGTGTGTGGGAAGAGAGAGAGGTGTGTGTCAGAGAGGGAAGAGGAAGTGTGTGTCTGTCTGTGAGAGAAGGGGAAGAGGGAGAATGTGTGGGAAGAGGGACAGTGTGTGTGTGTGGGAAGAAGGAGAGAGAGAGTGTGTGTGTGTGTGCGCATGTGAAGAGAGAGTGTATGTGTGTGGGTGTGTGTGAGAGGGAAGAGGAAATGTGTGTTGGGGGGGGTGTAGATGTGTGTTGTGAAGAGGGAGAGGGTATGTGTGTGAGAGTAGGAAGAGGACGTGTGTGTGTGAGGGAGAAGAGGGAGTGTGTGTGAGAGAGAGAGGGATGTGTGTGTATGAGGAGGAGGGTGTACATGTAAGCGCACATGTGCACACATCAAACCATCAAATCTTGGTAGCATCCTAGTAAATCTTTTCTGCATTCTTTCTAGTTTAATAATATAATTTCTATAATAGGGTGATCAGAACTGTACACAATATTACAAGTGTGAACTTACCAATGTCTTGTACAACGTCAACTCCTGTATTCAATGTTGTGACCAATGACATCCTACCCATGTAACTGTCTAAACGCTCTTTAAAAGACAAAGTTGTACCTGCCTCTACCATTACCTCTGGCAGCTTGTTCCAGACATTCACTACCCTCTGTGTGAAAAAAAAAAGTCTCTGTGGACTCTTTTGTATCTCTTCCCTCTCACCTTAAACCTGTGCCCTCTAGTTTTAAACTTTCCCTTTGGGAAAAGACATTGACTATCTAACTGATCTATGCCCCTCATTATTTTATGGACCTATATAAGATCATCCTCTGGATTCCTACATTCCAGAGAAAAACAGTCTATTTACCATCTCCTTATAACTCAAACCATTAAGCCCTGGTAGCATCCTAGTAAATCTTTTCTGCATTCTTTCTAGTTTAATAATGTAATTTACACAATAGGGTGATCAGAACAGTATTCCAAGTGTGGCCTTACCAATGTCTTGTACACCTTCAACTCCTGTATTCAATGTCATGACCAATGAAACCAAGCGTGCCGAATGCCTTCTTCACTACTCTGTCCACCCGTGACTCCACTTTCAAGGAGCTATGAACCTGTACCCTTAGATCTCTCTGTTCTATAACTCTACTCAACATCCTACCATTAACTGAGAAAGTCCTGCCCTGGTTCGATCTGTTGACACATCTTACATGTTGCAAAATGTGCCAAGGTGTTTTAAAGGGTTCATCAAACAAAAATGGTCACTGAGACAAAAAGGAAGATCATAGGATCAAAAGCTTTTGTTTAACACAGCTCCTAAAGGAAGTGAGGACTACAGATGGGGTGATCTTACCAAAAAGATTCGAAGTATTAAGCGAGCATGAAAAGGAAGAAAGCAGCACCTTTCTTTGGGCAACTTAAAAATTGAATCCTGCATGACTCTGACAAAAAGATCTTGACAAACATGAAATTCGCCAGTAGGGGGAGTGAGAGGGACCTAAATCTCCTGAAAGCTAGCTAATAGCAGCAGAGGGCACAATTGTGCATGTGCAGGTTTCTGTGCCCAGAGAGCACAGAGACCTGTCAGTGCGCTTTCTGCTCTTGCTGGCTTCTATGGCCGAGCACCCACACATCCTGCTACCATGCGGCTCCATGGCCGATTGCACTACCTACCTGGAATAATTGGGACTGCTCCACCGATCACTGCTGCAGAGTGACAGTGGTCTCACTCCCCACCACCGATTTGCTACGGCAGATTGACAGCAGTCGTACCCCATCAAATGGCCTACCCCACTCATGCCCTTCCTCTGCATTAGTGCTAGGGTGCCATTTGCCCTGACCCCAAACCTGCCTGCTGAGCTTCAATGGCCTCCAATTCTGCCGATGAGGCCATCATGTCTGGCTCCCCTTGATGGGGACCATATGTGATCCTTGCTGTAGAGAACCTATCCTGGTGAGACCACACAGGCAAGTTAACCTGGACAATTCCATCCTGCCCACCAGCCAAGCAACCGTTCTTGCTAGGTTTGGGTCTCGAGAGTGGGAACTGTAAAATGATAATGAAGCTCAGGAGTTAAAATTTCCACACAGCAGGTTTTAACCCCGCCTGTAATGATCCAAATCTAAAACTAAGGCTTCTATCATTGGATGGTGTCACAGAAAGAGAGAGACATCGGGGCGACATGGTGGCACAATGGTGAGCACTATTGCCTCACAGCAACAGAGATCCGGGTTCAATTCCAGCCTCGGGACACTGTGTGGAGTTTGCACATTCTCACTGTGTGGAGTTTGCACATTCTCTCTGTGTCTGCATGGGTTTCCTCTGGTTTCCTCCCACAGTGCAAAGATATGTGGGTTAGGTTGATTGACCATAGCTAAATTGACCCTAGTGCTAGAAGATTAGCATGGTAAATATGTGGGGTTACAGAAATAGGGCATGTGTGGAATTGTGGCAGGTGCAGACTCGATGGACCGAATGGCCTCCTTCTGCACTGTAGGGATTCTATCAGAGGAGGAGGAGAGAAGAGTTTCCTTGACTAGAACTGGAACTATGCAAGCACAGTCCAACAGAGCTGGAGAAAAAGTGATGTCAATGTGTTAATGTGGATTCTGTAACACTGTTCTTCTGACCAATAAAGTCAAACATGGTGAAAACCTCTGCCACTTTAACCCACGGCCTTTCTCATTGCAGTGGGAATTTTTGATTTGATTTATTATTTTTGCATGTATTAACATACAGTAAAAAGTATTGTTTCTTGCATGCTATACAGACAAAACATACCATTCATAGAGAAGGAAACGAGACAGTACAGAATGTAGTGTTACATTCATAGCTAGGGTGTTGAGAAAGATCAACTTAATGCAAGGAAATCCATTCAAAAGCCTCACAGAGCAGGGAAGAAGCTGTTCTTGAGTCAGTTGGTATGTGACCTCAGACATTTGTATCTTTTTCCCAAAGGAAGAAGGTGGAAGAGAGAATGCCCAGAGTGCATGGGATCCTTAATAATGCTGGCTGTTTTGCCAAGGCAGTGGGAAGTGCAGACAAAAATTAATGAATGGAAGTCTGGTTTGCATGATCGATTGGGCTACATTCAAGACCTTCTGTAGTTTCTTGTGGTCTTGGGCAGAGCAGGAGCCATACCAAGCTGTGATACAACCAGACAGAATGCTTTCTATGATGCATCTGTAAAAGCCGGTGGGAGTCATAGCTGATATGCCAAACTTCCTTAGTCTTCTGAGAAAGTAGAGGCGTTGATGGGCTTTCTTAACTATAGTGTCGCCGTGGGGGAACCAGGTTGTTGGTGATCTGGATACCTAAAAACTTGAAGCTCTCGACCCTTTCTACTTCATCCCCACTGATGTAGACAGGGGCACGTTCTCCTTTACGCTTCCTGAAGTTGATGACAATCTCCTTCAGTTTGTTGACATTGAGGGAGAGGTTATTGTTGCCACACCAATTCACCAGACTCTCTATCTCATTCCTGTACTCTGTTTCATCATTGTTTGAGATCCAACCCACAATGGTGCTGTCGTCAATAAACTTGAAAATTGAATTGGAGGGGAATTTGGCTGCACAATCGTAGGTGTTCAAGGAGTGTAGTAGGAGGCTGAGAACACAGCCTTCTGCGGCACCGGTATTCAGGATGATCGTGGAGGAGGTGTTGTTGCTTATCCTTACTGATTATGGTCTCTGAGTTACGAAGATCAGGATCCAGTCACGGAGGGAGGTGCTAACGCCCAGGCCATAGAGTTTGGAGATGAGTTTCATGGGAATGATAGTGTTGAAGGCTGAGCTGTAGTCAATCAATAGGAGTCTGACAAAAGTGTCCTAGGTGTTCCTGGGTTGAATGCAGGGCCAGGGAAATGGCATCTGCTGAGGACCTGTTGCGGCAATAGGCAAACTGTAGTGGATCCGGGTAGTCTGGTTGGCTGGAATTAATTTGTGCCATGACTTTTGAAGCACTTCATAATGATGAATGTCAGAGCTACTGGCTGATAGTCATTGGCTGGTGATGATCAAACTATCCCCTTAAATGTTTGTTATAGAACTTTGCTGGACATCAAGTAAAAAAACATGAAGCATGAAGAAGTGTGGGGAAGAAAAAATCTTCCAACTATCATGTCACATATTTAGAATGGACCCTATATTAAGTGACAGCATCAGGTTTTGTATTTAATTTAGTTCAATTTGCTGCAAATTACCTGAGCTATAAATTTAAAGAAACCTTCAAATTTCTCGAACTCCAAATACAATTAAGAGAAAATTGGATCACCAGCTCTATTCTGGGGAATTAAATGACTTAGAATTTACTAGCTAAATTTACCAAACTAGTTAATAAGGAAAGAGAAGTTTTCTAATTTTCAAACCAGGATTCCAATGTAAAAAGAAACACACTGTTTTGGTACTGTAATGTGCTGTGAGACTCGGTGCCCAAGATCAGTTTGAAGGAGATAGCATGTTGCCTTCAGTAGCAATCTGATACTATCCTTTCATTTCTGACATCATGATCAGAATTCACTGGAAAGATTAGAATTCTAACTCACTGCCAACCACGTACAGTAACATATGTTTGTGTGGTCCCGAAGCAATTCCTGAAAAATGAAGATCTATTGCATAAAGTAGCTTGGTTAGGACTAAATAACATTTTTCCCTCTGGTTATAAAGTATCAGATTAACGATTGGGAATATAATCTCAGCGGTACAGCATGCAAATAAGAGACAATGTATTTTATTCCCAAAAGAAAATGTAAGCAACTTCATGTTTGAGGGCCATTATAACGTCAGGATAAAGAAAGACTTCTCCCTAATGAAGTGATCCCATGTCAGAATTATAGACTGATATAGGTGTCCTTGTTATCTGGGTGATGGTGGTCTGCGCTGTGTCATATTGTGCTGTGACACCATGCTAGATTTTGCCAAATACAAACAGGAGGCTTCAGTTTGTCCCTCTACTTTGTCCTGTACCCTTGTGAAGCTCGTGGAGGTAATGGTTCCACAGCCTCGAAGCACTGACTGATTCTTCATCCAAGTGGACAGGCTTCTTCTGTGGGCTAGTCAATGATAAGAATTATATGGACCGGAATTTTCCAGCTGATCAAACCCCACTGCCACTGCAAGCGAGGACAGAGAATTTGGCACTCAGCCAAAATTCCGTTCACTGCAGCGGACCAGAAAATTCCCGTTGGCTGAAAAATTCCACCCGTGGACTTCACAGCCCAGCTCAATTTATACATGTCTTATGTTCGTGCATTTACATTTTCCAGTTGGGAACTGATTTCTGAGCTGACTCATGGTCGGGTAGGTGATGGCCTAGTCATATTATCACTGAACTATTAATCCAGAAACTCGGTTAATGCTCTGGGGACCCAGGATTAAATCCCACCGCAGCAGATGGTGAAATTTGAATACAATAAAATCTACCTGGAATTCAGAATCTACTGATGACCATGAAACCATTGTAGATTGTCGGAAAAACCCATCTAGCGCCCTAATGTCCTTTAGGGAAGGAAATCTGCCGTCCTTATCTACGTGTGATTCCAGAGCCACAGCAATGTGATTGACTCTCAAATGCCCTCTAAGGCAGCCAGGAATGGGCAATAAATCTGGGCAACCACTGATGCTCATATCCCACAGATGAATTTAAAAAAAATGAAGTTGATTCCAAAATCGACCCATATCTATATTGGTATTGAGCACCTTATGAATTTTAGTGAATAATATTCAAGTCGGGGAGGCACATTTGTGTCCACAGTACATTTTTTATGGAGCAAACGGAGCTGCACGCATTACCACAGCTCACAGAGGAAAGGTATAGCACAGCATTTATAAATTACAGATCTGTGTACATGTGCAAGTAACTGAGAAGCAAATGATAAAATAAGCAATCTTTAAAAAAAAACACAAAATTGCCTTTTGGACAGCTTGAACTTATCCTGAGGACTAACAACCAGCACCATGAACTGCTCCCTCGAGAAATGAAATGACATTCGAAATCTTTTACTCGCTGCGTTTCAGAACTTCTTATTTTCATACATTGTCATTTTTGTTCTGGATAACCTTTCTCTCTCTCCAGATAACTGAAAGGTGAACTTCAAAACTTGCAGACAGAAATCTGCTAAAGGTTAAGAACTCAGAATTACATACAAGACAGCCAATTAAGGCCTGGAGTAGGATGTGGGGCTTCATTAGTAGGCAAGGGAACTGCTCCTACTCTGCATACACACAGACTCTATTGGGATTGAAATGATTTTTAAATATTTAAGAAAAAAATGTAAAACACAACTTGTCAAGTAATGATTTGAAAACATCTCTTGTGAAGTCACAACCAATTCAAACATAGGGAGGTTTTATTTTATTGCATTCTGATTCATTTTTTTTCTTATTTTACATGGAGCTTCTTGCAGCTTGTACACATTGCAGCCATGGTGTGCCAATGCTGGAACCATCCAAATCTTAGTCTGCAGAAACAGGCCACTTGGCCCACCCAGTCAGCACTGACTCTGCGAGAGAGCATCTCACCCAGGCCCTCCCCACTGCGTTATCTCCATAATCCCACATATTTACCATGATTAATCCACCTAACCTACTCATCTCTGGATTATGGAAGGAAACCAGAGCAGCTGGAGGAAACCCATGCAGACAGACAAGGGGAGAATGTGCAAACTCCACTCAGTCACCCGAAGTCCAAATCAAATCCAGGCCCCTGGGGTTAGCAGTGTTAATCACTGTGTCACTGCGCTGTTTCATGACGCCAGGTTAAAGTCCAATGGGTTTATTTGTAGCAAACGCCAGCAGCTTTCAGAGCTGGCTGTTCCTTTGTCAGGTTGTGAAGGAACAGCAGTTCCAAAAGCTAGTGGTATTTGCTACAAATAAACCTGTTGGACTTTAACCTGGTGTTGTGAGACTTCTTACTGTGTTTACCTCTGTCCAACGCTGGCACCTCCACATCATCACTTCACTCTTCACAGAGAGCAACACTGATTGACCTGATGAGAGCCAGCCCCATGCCCTTGCTGCTAATACCCCTCCCTGCCCTCCCCCAAGATTTCCATCTCACTCCGATTTCTCTTGATTCTATAAATATTTTAGTGTCACAACCCCTCCTCCACCATCAGTCACCTGTGGCCTGGGATCCAATGTGGGTACAATGTCTGAGTTGGGGGTAGTGGCATTATCATTCAACAGAGCTGCTGGCCTCTGATTGACTAGCAGCTGGCAGTGTGTAGCCCTTCCATTTCCACTACCTTGGATTTTGGGGATGGCCTCCCACAGTTATTAAGAGCGTGAGTGGCACTTTCCTTCTTTAAAAACATCAGTTGAGTTTTTGCGACAATCTAAGAGTTTCATGGTCCCCATTATTGCTATTATTAGTCACAACTAGGCTTACATTCATACAGCAATGAAGTTACTGTGATAACATTCTAGTCGCCAACTCTGGCGCTGTTCAGGTACACTGAGGGAAAATTTAGCATGGCCGATTCTTTGCGCATCTTTGGACCGTGGGAAGAAACAGGAGCAATCTGGAAGAAACCCATGCAGAAATGGGAGAACGTACAAGCTCCACACAAACAGTGACCCGAGGCTGGAATTGAACCTGGGTCCCTGGCGCTGAGAGGCAGCAGTGCCACTGTGCCACCCCAATTAGTTTCCACCCAATCACCAATTAATTCCCATCCAATCCCCAATTAATTAGCTTTATTTAAATTCCCACATTATTGCGGTGGGATTTGAACCTGCCGGATACATCTCACCTACTATTATTAATTCAATGTATAGCCACTATGGCACCATCCTCAATGTGATATCCGACAAAATAAAAAATCGAGACAAAGTTGAATTCACCATATTTTAGGAAGATTGGGCTGGTCTTGTCAGATTAATCCATTGGAAATGTTAACAGCTTTTTTTTGAACAGGAGGAGGGTAGATGATTTGTTACTCGTTCTCTACTTGCAAGGAAACTTACTATTTGGAAAAGTCACACCTATGTAGTAAATTCACACTGCCTCCTCTTCATTTCATGCTGCTACGTGGGAATAATTGGGTCCATTAGCTGTGATTCAACAGTGCTTTAGTGACAATTAAAATATATTTTTGGCAGAAAATTACACTTCACGATAAACTTGCACTTAGCATATTTGCACAACTTTCCTATATCCGTTACTTCAATTCAAGCATTTTTCTCTTCTCTTAAAATGCTGGGACAAAGAAGTTTCACGTGCATTTGTTAAATTGTTTGTTTGCCACTGTCACCAACAATAATCTATTCCCTAACATTTTCAAAGTCACAGACATTAAACTCCTGGTGCTGGAGCGAATGATAGTTGCGTTTATACTAGGGAGGGGAAACTAGACACGACCCCCCTGCCACCAACCCAGCCTAATTCCCAAGACAAAGATTTGTGCCAAAGAGTTTTGAGGAATTAAGAACTTTTGGCACATATAGAATTGAGGAAAGATTAAGGAAACATTTTGGTTTTATATTTTGATTTAAGATTGTCTATGCTATCTAATTTCAATTATAGTCAGGTATTGGATATGTTCATCACTATTATGTCCACATTTGAGGAATACCTGGATCCATTACATTGCACAAGTTGGATCATCAGTAACCAAGTGCACAATTTGAAATGTATTAGAAGCATGACACATTGACCAATGCATGTTTTACAAGAATGGAAACATTGTTTATGTATTGTTTTCTAGCATCGAGCTTATTAATGAGAAACGTATCATGTCAGAATATTTTTACATGCAGTTTAGTGCAACTAATTTCATTCCATGCTTTGGGCATTTGTAAATACATGTTCAACTATATACAAGTACAGTCTGAATTTGTAAGCTTGCCTTTTCTCTCATAGAGTCTTGCAATTAGACCTCTTTTTGACTCCCCTGTGGTACATTAAAGTTTGGGTGGCTCAGTGATTAGCACTGCTCCTCACAGCACCAGAGACACAGGTTCTTTTCCCATCTTGGGTCACTGTCTTTGCAGAACCTGCACATTCTCCCCGTGTATGCATGGTTTCCTTTGGATGCTCTGGTTTTCTCTTATTTCTCCCACAGTAGGAAAGGTGTGCTAGTTAGCTGCATCGGCCATGCTAAATTCTCTCTCAGTGTACTCGAACAGGCGCCGGGGTGTGGTGACTAGGGGATTTTCAGTTGTTTCATTGCATTGTTAATGTAAGCCTGCTTGTGACACTAATAAATAAACTTTAAGTAGTCCACAAACCATACATTTCAGTCTCAGATTGGTAGCTAGTTTGCATCTGCACCCTTGGATTGCTTTAACAGAGCGGTTTAGTGTGCAATTGGCCTAAATAGGTATGTGTGGTGGATGGTGCAGTGAGATTTACAGTGAGAGCTATGTCACAAATGTCCTGTCCTTTTATTCTAATTGCTTTTGTGCAGATATTTGATGAGGGGGTGGTGTTGTGGTATTGTCACTAGACACGTAATCTGGAGACCCGAGTTTGATTCCCGCCATGGCAGATGGTGAAATTTGAATTCAGTAAAAATCTGGGGAAACTATTGTCAATTGTCATAAAAATCTGATTCACTAATTTCCTTTAGGGAAGGAAATCTGCCATTCTTACCCAGGCTAGCCTACATGTGACTCCAGAGCCACAGCAATGTGGTTGACTGTTAAATACCCTCAGGGATGGGCAATAAATGCTGACCCAGCCCGCAATACCCGCAATCCATGAATTAATAAAAAAAAATTCAGATATTTTTCCACTTGAGTTCACTTTGTTCACTCACCCAAGGCCTTTGACTCAAAGTGTGGTGTTTTCCTTGAGATTAATAAATACTTCAAAGTTGACATTGAGTGAGCTGTGGCTCTGCTGGCAGCTGAGTCAGCAAAATGGGACTTTAGATTCATTTTAAGACTTGAGTACAACTCCGGTTCAATATTGAGGAGGTGCTGTACCTTCAGAGCATTGTATTTCAGAGATGATTGGATTCTTTTGTCTCCCCACAACATGTCTCTCATAGTGAGAAGCAGAACACCATTCACGGGATCTTCTGGCCCACTGCTGCCAATGGGCTTTCCCATTGATTGTTCTATCCCACTCCTGGGAATCCCCCACGCAAAGGTGTGCTGTCAACAGAACCAGAAAATCCCACCGGCGTGAATGGCTGGAGAATTCTGACTAAGATGTTGAAGTGAGCTCCTGATTGCCCTCGAAGGTGGATGTAAAATATTTATCTTAGAGAGGAGATGGGGAGTTATTTCTGGTGTCCTGGCTGATATTTATCCCTCAATCAACATCTCAAATATCATCTGCTCATCATCACATTGATGTTTGTGGGAGCTTGCTGTGCAGAAATTGGCTACCTACATTAATAACAGTGACTCCACTTCTAAATTACTTCATTTTTAATGTTCAGTGGTGCTGAAAGGCATTATATAAATAAAAGGCTTTATTTAGGTTTCTTGATGAAAGAAATGCAGGGGTGAAATTCCAAAACTGAACAATCTGCCTTACTTTCAAGAAATGACACGCATTCAAGTGTGAATGAAGTCAGGCAGGTGAAGCCAATAATCAGCTTGGAATGGAGAAAATTATTTGATCGCATTGTTCTGGACAGAATAGCTTGGAATTGGATGTTGCTGTCCTCCTACATTTGAAAATTGACATTGATACAGACAGGCACGAAGACCAATTGATTGTGTCTGAGATCTTAAGTTGTTTCTAATACTGGCGGTGACACCATTAGGATGTTGGCTGCGTTGATAAGTGTCAATGGGTGCAGGGATAATGTTCTTGTGATCTACATGTGGCAGTAATATGTGGAGGTGGAATATTGATTTAACTAGCTGTGGCCATCACCTCATCTATATGGAAAACAGCAACGCTGCTAGATCAGACCACTCACACCAGGTGCTTAGAGGAAGATTTTAAATATTTGACCTGACTACAGAATGCATTTAAAAATTATAACTTATCACAAAAAAAATTTATCAGAATTTGGGAATAATGAAGAAGGCAGTCCAATATTATCAATTGCTATATATGCTTTGGTAACTTTTCACATACAATTTGTTAAATTATTTGTGGGATGTGGGCTTCGCTGACTAGGCCAGCATCTATTGTCCATCCCTAATTTCCCTTAAGAAAGTGGTAGTGAACTGCCTTCTTGAACTGCTGCGGCCCCTGTGGTGTGGGTACGCCCACAGTTCTGTTCAGGAGGGAGTTCCAGGATCTTGGAGACTGTTAGGGCAAATTATTTTGAATTTGTGTGATGTAAATGCAAAGGGATGTGGGGAAAATGTTCCCTCACATCCAAGCATATGTTTTCACTTCTTGTTATTGATTTGTACAAAAGTATCAGAAGTGTTATTGATTTGTTATTGTTATTCTTGTTATTGATTTGTACAAAAGTATAAGAAGGGAGAGGTTTAAATGTCAACAAAGATTGACAAAGAATTTGATAAAGAAGGGTAGGATAAACTATGAAGCTGGGCTAGCGCTTAATATAAAAAAGGATAGCAAGAGTTTTTATAAATATATAAAAAGGAAGAGGCTGGCTAGGGTGAACGTTGGACCCTTAGAGGATGAGAAGGGGGACTTAGTGGTAGGGGATGGGGATATGGCTGAGGTCTTGAATAACTTTTTTGTCTCGGTCTTCACGGAGGAGGACGTGAATAATTTGCCGGGTGTTAGAAATGGAAAGGTGGTAGGACTGGAGGGTCTTAATGACATTACTGTTACTAGAGAGGCGGTGCTCGACAGACTGGAGGGGGCTGATTGTAGACAAGTCCCCAGGACCGGATGGAATGCATCCGAGGGTTCTGAAAGAAATGGCGGAGGTGATAGTGGATGCCTTGGTGGTTATTTTCCAGACGTCGCTGGATTCCGGGGAAGTGCCAGAAGATTGGAAAACGGCTAATGTTACGCCGTTGTTTAAGGCAAAAGGCAGGGAATTATAGGCCAGTTAGTTTAACATCTGTTGTAGGTAAAATGTTAGAATCCGTCATCAAGGAGGAACTAGCGAGGCATCTTGAGGGGAATTGCTTGATAGAGCAGATGCAGCACGGTTTCGTTAAAGGGAAGTCGTGTCTGACAAATTTACTGGAGTTCTATGAGGATGTGTCTAGGGCGGTGGATAAAGGAGAGCGTTTCTTGATTTTCAGAAGGCGTTTGACAAGGTACCTCACAAGAGGTTATTGCAGAAGGTCAGGGGACATGGAGTTGGGGGTAGGGTGTTAGTGTGGATAGAGGATTGGTTGTCAAATAGGAGGCAGAGAGTGGGGGTCAATGGGTGCTATTCGGATTGGCGGTTGGTGACTAGTGGAGTGCCCCAGGGGTCGGTGCTGGGGCCTCAGCTATTGACCATTTATATAGATGATCTGGAGGAGGGAACCGAGTGTATGGTGTCGAAATTTGCTGATGACACCAAGATTGGTGGAACGGCAAATTGCGCGGAGGGTGTGGAGAGTCTACAGAAGGATCTAGATAGGCTGGGCGAATGGGCCAGGAACTGGCAAATGGAATTTAATGTTGGCAAGTGCGAGGTGGTCCACTTTGGTAGGAATAATGGTAGGAAGAATTATTACTTACGTGGCGAAAAGCTGCAGCAGGCGACGGTGCAGAGGGACCTCGGGGTCCTTGTGCATGAGTCGCAAAAACCCAGCTTGCAGGTGCAGCAGGTGGTCAGGAAGGCAAATGGGATGCTGGCCTTCATAGCGAGGGGGATTGAATATAAAAGTAGGGAGGTCTTGCTGCGGCTGTATAAGGCATTGGTGAGGCTGCAGCTGGAGTACTGTGTGCAGTTTTGGGCGCCGTACTTACGCAAGGATATCTTGGAGGGAGTGCAGAGGAGGTTTACTAGGCTGATGCCGGAGTTGAGGGGGTTGAGCAATGAGGAGAGGCTGAATAAACTGGGCTTGTACTCGTTAGAGTTTAGAAGAATGAGGGGATATCTCATTGAGACGTATAAGATGATGAATGGGATGGATAGGATAGAGGTGGAGAGGCTCTTCCCACTCAGAAAGGACAGTAGGACTAGGGGGCACAGCCTCAAGATAAAGGGGGGGGCGGCTTAGAACGGAGTTGCGGAGGAACTTCTTCACTCAAAGGGTGGTGAATCTCTGGAACTCACTGCCCGTTGAAGTGGTGGAGGCTACCTCGCTAAATATTTTTAAGACGCGGATTGATGGGTTTTAAGGGGATTAAGGGTTATGGGGAGAGGGCGGGCATGTGGAACTGAGCCACGACAGATCAGCCATGAACTTATTGAATGGCGGGGCAGGCTCGAAGGGCTAGATGACCTACTCCTGCTCCTATTTCTTATGTTCTTATGTGTTTCATAATTAACCAGAGTAAGTTGCATAGGAATCCTATGAAGGATTAATAGGAAGTCGTGCAGGTTAGGTAGAAAAGCCATTTAATTTGCCCTTAGTGTCCAAAGATGTACAAGTTAGGGGGATTAGTGAGGTAAATGTGTTGGGTAACAGGAATAGACTGGGGAGTGGCCCTGGATAAGTTGTTCTGTCAAAGGATCGGTGCACACTTGATGGACTGAATAGTCTCCTTCTGCATATTAAGGATTCTATGATTCTATAAATCCCAGAAATGTGCATTTTGCACCTTACTGTTAGGGTTGGCTTATTATTTTAATACTGATGTCGGGTTATGTCATCCACAAATTTTTCTGCTGCATTCAATTTCAACATCCCGATGTTAGTCTCATTATGTATGTTAATATGTTTTCAATAAAAACCATTACATGTGAGTTATTAGTCACATGATTGTTTTTGAATGCAATTTCAAGTCATTTCATGCTCAATTTGGAAACATTGCAGAAGCAACAACAAATAGTTTGACCTGTAAGATGTTTCAATTCAGTACAGCTTAAAATCACATGGTTATAGAGTGACCTCTTATTCAGTCTCTCTGAGTTGTGCCACTGAGGTGATTTTTCCCTGCATTTACATCACTGTAAACATTTGGTCTCTCCCATGTCAATATAGATGTTGATGTAGATAATACTTGAAGCTTCTTGAGAAGTGGCAAAACTGAGACGTTTAAAGTACAGAGCCTGGAGTCTGATGACATGAATCCAAGTCTGACATTTAGATTGGATTCTGCTAACACAATCTGAATTTCAGAAGAACGCCTTACTTATCTTTTGGTTAGACAGCGCACACATTCAAAAATTCCTAGAACTACATAAGCTGCATCTCATGTTACCAAAATAAACCTAAAGAGTCAAATTTGGAAACACTTGAATGAAAGTAACTGCAGAAATGAAGTTGAGGTTAAATTTACTATTATCAACTGAAAGAGTTATGTTGCACAATAAACGGTAATGCTCCATCAGTGACCTTCCCTCCATCATAAGATCAGAAGTGGGGATGTTCGCCGATGATTGCACAAAGTTCAGAACAATTCGCAACTCTTCAGATACTAAAGCCATCCATTTTCAAATGCAACATGATCTGGACAATATCCAGGCTTGAGCTGATAATTGGCAAGTAACCTTCGTGACACACAAATGCCAAACAATGACCATCACCAATAAGAGACACTCTAACCACCACCCGTTGACATTCAGTGGTGTAACCATCACTGAATCCCCCATTGCCAACATTATTGGGGTTACCATTGACCAGAAACTCAACTGGACTCACCACTTATACACAATGGCTACCAGAGCAGGTCAGAGGCTAGGAATACTGCAGCGAGTAACTCATTCTTGACTCCCCAGAGCCTATCCACCATCTACAAGGCACAAGTCAGGGGTGTGATGGAATACTGTCCACTTGCCTGGAAGGGTGCAGCTCCAACAACACTCAAGAAGCCTGACACCATCCAGGACAAAGCAGCTCGCTTGATTGGCACCACATCTACAAAAATTCAGTCCCTCCAGCACTGACGCTCAAGATGCACTGCAGCAATTCACCCAAGGTCCTTAGACAGCACCTTCCAAATCCACAACCACTTCCATCTAGAAGGACAAGGGCAGCAGATAAATGGGAACACCACCACTTGCAAGTTCCTCTCCAAGCCACTCACCATTCTGACTTGGAAATATAGCACCGTCCCTTCATAGTCACTGAGTCAAAATCCTGGAATTCTTTTCCTAATGGAATTGTGGGTCAACCCACAGCACATGGACTGCAGCAATTCAAGAAGGCAGCTCACCACCACCTTCTCAAGGGCAACTAGGGATGGGCAATAAATGCTGGCCAGCCAGTGATGCTTCTGTCCACGGATGAATAGTAATAAAAAAAAGCTTAATAGCATTATACACTACAATCAGGCCAAGATCAAATGGTTTGATGTGGAAATGATATTTGGTGAAGATTCTAGAGTATTATGGGGATACTCTGAATGCACAATCCTGTACTTGTAGAATGTAAAATATTTATGAACCAATCTCAATATTAATACTAATCAAATCATTAACGCTTGTAATTGTTATACTCGGGGAAGGATTTTCCAGACCCTCTGTGGCAGTGGAAGCAGCTCGCTATTGACTGTTGGCAGAATCGTCTGATCCTTTGGTTATGGCATTTTGCATGGCTCGCCCATCCCGCTGCTGGAGAGCCTGCCACAAGAGGGCACCTTCCGGCTGGACCGGAAGATCCTGCCAGTGGGAATGGTTAGAAAATCTGGTCCAAAGTTTCATAGAAATTGAAGGAAGCTGTTCAGTCCATTGGAACAAGTAGCCGTCCAGCTTTTTCTTACTTTCCAGCTCTTGGCCTATAATCTTGTGGGTTTGGACATTTCAACTTTATACCCAAGGACTTTAATGTACTGAGGATTTCTGCCTTGGCCATCTTTAAAGAGAGTTCCAGATCCCCACTTGCCTCTGTGTGAAATAATTTCCCCTCAAATCCCCTCTGAGTGAAAATAATCCCTTTCAAATTCCCTCTAAACAACCTATCTTTTATCCTAAGTCTGGCTTTTGTTTATGAGCCTCTCAACCTGTGGAATGCAGCCTTCCCATCCATCCTATCTGGGACCCCCTCCCATATAATTTTAAACTTCAAATAAGACCCTTTCGTTGGCTCCTTTCCAAAGGAAAAGAATCTTAGCCCTTCCTGCCCTTGAACCAAGTTTGGATCCAAGTTGCCAGTTTGCATTGAATTCAACGGGATCTGACCTTTGTCACAGGTCTGCCATATGGCACCTTATCAAAAGCCCTATTAAAATCCATATCGATTGTAAAAATGTTTCTGAAATTTTTTCCTGGTGTCACCCCATTTTAATACCCCAGGCTATGCATGATCCTATAGTGAAAATTTGGAGGTATGGAGGTTACTAAGGGAAGGGAAGGAGGTGGTGACCATCAGTTGCAGAGTATTGAGATGGTCTTTCTCAGCTGAGTGGAGAGAAGAGTGAGGTTAGGACTTGTGGCAGGAGTTTAAATAGCGCTTTTCTTTTAACAGACGCCCATCTTTCTCACAGCATCTTTTGCAAAAGGAATCAGCACTCAAAGGTCTCTCCGTTTGGCTGCATTTATCGCTGGAGGAAAATACAAGGATTTAAAGGAGCCTTCTTCATGTTAACGTTCTGTCTGAGTTCCACAGCGGCGTTTGAGCTTGCAGCCCCAAAATCACAATTCACAATCCCACAGTTTGAGAAGCTCTGGACTGCAATAAATGCACCACCTCCATTGTCTCTCATTGTTGCCTCCTCGAAGAACTCAATCATGCCTTCCCTTGACAAAACTGTGCTGATTATCTTGATTTAATTCACGTCTTTCGACATGACGATTTATCATTTCTTTAAGAATTTTTCCTGTAGGATGTGCATCACCAAAGTTAGGCTGACTAACTGGTGATACAAATGAACATATGAATTAGGAGCAGGAGTAGGCAATTTGGACCAATCATGGCTGATGTGATTGAGGCCTCAACTCTACATTCTGCCTACTACCGGTAACCTTTGACTTCCTTGTTAGTTAAGAATCTACTTCTGCCTTTGAAATATTCAGTTACCTGCCAGCATCACCCTTCAGGAAGCAGAGTTCCGAAGACTCAACTCTCTGAATAAAAAATCTCATCTTCATCTTAAATGGGAGACCATTTAATTTCAAACTATGCCTCCGACTTCTCATCTCTTCCACTTGGGAAATACCCTTGAGACGTCCACATTGTCAAGTCCCCCCAGGGTCCTTTATATTTCAATAAGATTGCCTCTCATTCTTCTAAACGTCACTTGATACACGCCCAGCCTGTCCAACTTTTCCTCATGAGGTCATCCCCATCCCAGGCATCAGGCAAGTGAACCATCTCTGAACTGCTTCTAAAACATTGCTATCCTTTCTTAAGTAAAGAGAGCAAAACTGTACATAATACTCTGGATGTGGTATCATTGTAAAAAGTCTGACAACACCAGGTTTTAGTCCAACCTATTTATTTGATAATATTCTCACTAGCTTTCGAGGGGACAGCCTCTTCGTCAGGTGAACATTCTGCACAACTATAGTGTAACATCCTTACTGATATTTTCCATTCTCCTTATAATAAATGACCATTTCCTTCTTAATCACTTGTTGCATCTTCATACCAAGTTTGTGATTCATGCACCCAGTTCCCTCAGTACCTCAGGATTCTGCAATCTCTTTCCACTTGAATAATAGTCTATCTCTTTCTTCCTTCTAAAATATGGTGCCATGTCTTCCAGTCCCCGAGTGCCAGAGAAGATAGGATAATAATGGTCTGAATCCCTGCTACTGATTCACTTGCTCCCCTTAACAACCTAGGATGCATTTAATCTGGGCCTGTGAGTTTATTCACTTTCAATACTTCCTCTCTCACAATGTTAATTTTGGCTAATGTTTCATACTTAAGAACATAAGAACATAAGAAATAGGAGCAGGAGTAGGCCATCAAGCCCTTCGAGCCTGCCCCGCCATTCAATAAGATCATGGCTGATCTGTTGTGGCTCAGTTCCACTTTCCCGCCCTCTCCCCATAACCCTTAATCCCCTCTCTTATCAAGAACCCATCAACCCGCTTCTTAAAAATATTTAGTGAGGCAGCCTCCACCACTTCAACGGGCAGAGAATTCCAGAGATTCACCACCCTTTGAGTGAAGAAGTTCCTCCTCAACTCCGTTCTAAACCGCCTCCCCTTTATCTTGAGGCTGTGCCCCCTAGTCCTACTGTCTTTTTTGAGCGGGAAGAGTCTCTCCACCTCTATCCTATCCATCCCATTCATCATCTTATACGTCTCAATGAGATCTCCCCTCATTCTTCTAAACTCTAACGAGTACAAGCCTAGTTTATTCAGCCTCTCCTCATAGCTCAACCCCCTCAACTCCGGTATCAGCCTAGTAAACCTCCTCTGCACTCCCTCCAGGGCCAAAATATCCTTGCGCAGGTGCGGCGCCCAAAACTGCACACAGTACTCCAGCTGCGGCCTCACCAATGCCCTATACAGCTGCAGCAAGACCTCCCTACTTTTATATTCAATCCCCCTCGCTATGAAGGCCAGCATCCCATTCGCCTTCCTGACCACCTGCTGCACCTGCAAGCTGGGTTTTTGCGACTCATGCACAAGGACCCCGAGGTCCCTCTGCACCGTCGCCTGCTGCAGTTTTTCGCCACGTAAGTAATAGTCCTTCCTACCATTCTTCCTACCAAAGTGGACCACCTCACACTTGCCAACATTAAATTCCATTTGCCATTTCCTGGCCCATTCGCCCAGCCTATCTAGATCCTACTTGCCCCCCTTATTGCAATATCCGTATCATTTTTCTCTTGTGTAAAAACGGACACATCAAATTCATTAAGAGTCTAACTATCGTTGCAGAACAATTTCATTTTTAGCGGTTTCAGAAATATTCTGATGATAAATTGTACACATCTTGGGACACTAAGGGGCAATTTAGCATGGCCAATCCACTAACCGGCACTTCTTTAGACTGTTGGAGGAAACCGGGGCACCCGGAGGAAACCCACACAGACGCAGGGAGAATGTGCAAACTCTGCACAGACAATGACCCAAGGCCGGAATCGAACCCAGGCCCCTGGTCCTGTGAGGCAGCAGTGCTAACCACTGTGCCACCATGCTGCCTCTGTTTCTTTTTAGAATAAAGCCATTTGCTTTTGGCTGTAATCAAAAATCTTTACAACAAGCCGTGGTTGCTGCAATGGATTCACAGCATGCCATTGGTTGATTGCATGTATTCAGTGTCTTATTTTTAGGTGATGATTTGGGTGACAACAGACCAAATTGTGGCCAGGGTCAGGATGTTTCTCAGGGTGTCATCTGCTTAAGTCTGACATGTGGCAAGTGGTCTCATTCCTTTCAACAAAACGGCAGAGATAATCAACCTTGCAAGGCAACTAGTGCTCTCACCACTAAACACAAAACCAAGTGCTTTTCCCATATTGCTCCAGAGCAACTAATGACTTGGCATTTAATGTCTACCTTTCATCACCCCTGTCAGTTCTAAAGTTGTAGTGTTGTAATTTACAAAATAATTGTGGATTAACAGGGCAAGTTTCATTTTGCAGACTTTGTTAAGAGTATTTAATGGTTGGCACTGAAAGCTTAGCCCCTGACCCATTGCATTCACTTGAATGCTCTTACACTAGAGCCATATTTCGTCCCTTCAAAAAGGTTAGCATATAAGTATAGATGTTAATAAAGAAGTGGTGTGATGCAGGTTGAAAATACTAATGGCTTACTGGCCCGTGTTTATAACTTCTCAGCTTTCCTGTCATTCCAAAATGGTTTCAAATATCTTTGTAAAGGGAAACAATCAAAGCTATTCCTCCCACATTCCACCTCCCATGAACTTGAGGTCATTCAAAACTTTGCTGCCTAACTTGCAACAACTACGACAGATCCATCATGCCTGTGCTCGCTGGCTTACACTGGCTTCCGGTTAAGCATCGAATATAGAACAGTGCAACACAGAAACAGGTCCTTTGGCCCACAATGTTGTGTTGAACATGACATCAAATTAAACTAATCCCTTCTGCCTGCCCTTGGTCTATATCTCTCTATTCCTTGCATATTCATGTGCTTTTTTTAGCCCTATCAATATCTCCTCCACTATCCCTGGCAGTAGAAACTACCACCCTGTGTTCAAAAAAAAATCTTGCCTCTCACGTCTCCTTTGAACGCCCCCCCCCCCCCCCTCGCTTTAAGTGCATGTCCCCCTTGTAGTAGACGTTTCAATTTTGGGGAAGAGATTCTGACTCTTAACCCTATCTATGTCTCTCATAATTTTATAGATTTTTATCAGAACATCCCTCAGCCTCTGCCGGAGGAAGCAACCTAGTTTGTCCAGCCTCTCCTTATAGCTCATACTCTCCAATCCAGCTGCATCCTGATAAACCTCTCCTACACCATCCCCAAATCCTCCATATGTTTCCTGTAATGTGGAGACCAGAATTGAATGCAGCCTAACCAAAGTTTTTATAAAACTGCAACATAGAATATCTTTAAAATTCTCAGATCAAATTCTCATATTTCAATGCCCTTCGTGGCCGCATCCTCCCCTACTCTGTAATAGTCACCATCTAAGAGTCTTCTAAGATGTCTGTGCTCCTCTAATTCAAGTCTCTTGATCACCCCTCATTGTAATCACTGCACCATTGGTAACTGTGCCTTCAGCTGCCTATGCTTTAAGCTCTGACATTCCCTCCATGCAATCCAACTCCCCATTTTCCTCCTTTAAAACATCTCTTAAAACCTATTCCTTTGACTAGGCTTTTGCTTATCTTAACATCTCCTTCTGCGGCTTGCTGTCCTAATTATTTTCAGATGCCTGTCTGAAATGCTTTGCAAACATTATATCAACTAAAGTTTTTGTTATTGTCAAAGGACTAATTAAGGTACCTTGCCCAGAGTAATTAAAGAGTAGAGGTAAATGAATAATAAGCATTTTACTCTAATTCAAATCTGATAAAAGTGGAAATATTTTAAGCAATTATAAGTAAAAATTGATTGCATTAATGTACCACCTTTCACAAAGTCAGGAATTCTCAAATGTCAGGAAACAGATACAAAAGTCTAAGGACATGTACCAACCAACTTAAGGACAGCTTCTTCCTTGCTGCCATCAGACTTTTGAATGGTTCCATCTTGCATTAAGTTGATCTTTCTCTCCACCCTAGGTATGACTGTAGCACTACATTCTGCACTCTCTCCTTTCTTTCTCAATGAATGGCATGCTTTGTCTGGATATCACATAAGAAACAATACTTTTCACTATATGCCAATATAAGTGACAATAATAAATCAAATCAAATTAAACTTCATGTGATATTTTTGGCAGTGATTTTTGAATGTGTTAGCCAACTTGCACACAAGTTCCACAAGCAGCACTAATTTTGATCGGAAGGCCTGCTTTTCATGATATGTTGCTTGTGGAGGAGAGGTGGTGGCAGTGTATTGTGGTCAAATTTGTGGATGATATGAAGGCAGGAGGATGGCTGGTTATGAAAGAGATATAAATTGGTTACAGAGACATATGGACAGGTTAAGTGAATGGGCAGAAAATTGTCAAATGGAATTCAAGTGGGAAAGTCTGAGATTGTTCATTTTGGAAGAGAGAATGAAAAGGCAAATTAATATTTAAATAGAAAGAGACAACAGAAGCTGTAGCACAAAGGAACTTGGGGATTCTTTTTCTTAGAATCATATAGCTCAGAAGAGGAACTTCGGCCCATTGAGTCCGCACCAACACATTAGATACAAATGAACTCCCACCTAATCCCAACTGCCAGCACTTGACCCACACCCTTGAATGTTATGATTTGCCAAATGCTTATCCAGATACTTTTTAAAGGATGTGAGGCAACCCACCTCCACCACCCTCCCAGGCAGTGCATTCCAGACCGTCACCGGCCTCTGGGTAAAAACATTTTTCCTCACAACGACCCCCCCTGCCCCCAGAAACCTCCTGCCCCTCACATTGAACCATTGTCCCCTTGTGACTCACCCTTCAACTAAGGGAAGCAACTGCTCCTTATCCATTCTGTCCATACCCCTCATAATCTTGTACACCTTGATCAGGTCACCCCTCAGTCTTCATTGCTTCAACAAAAACAACACAAGCCTATCCAACTTCTCTTTATAAGTTAAATGTTTCATCCCAGGAAACATCCTGGTAAATCTCCTCTGCACCCCTCCAGTGTCATCACATCCTTCCAATAATGTGGTAACCAGAACTCCACACATCAATCTAGCTACAACCTCACCAAAGCTCTGTACAGCTCTCAACATAACTTCCCTGCTTTTGTAATCTATGCCTTGATTGATAAAGGCAAGTGTCCCACAACCCTTTTTCACCACCCTACCAACATTCTCTTCCACTTTCAGAGATCTGTGGACAAACACACTAAGGTTCCTCAGAACTTCCTAGTGTCCTGCTAGGAACACTTTCTTGAACACTTTCTTGTCAAACTCCTTCCAAAGTGTATGACCTCACACTTTTCAGGCTTAAATTCCATCTGCTACTTACCTATCCATGTGACCATTCTGTCTATATTTTCTTGTGGCCCAAGACAGTCTGCCTTGCTGCGAGCCAACTGGTCAATCTTTGTGCCATCCGCAAACCTATCCCCCACGTAGTCATCAATTTATATAAATGACAAAAAATAGAATCATGAAACACAGAAAGCCAGCATACACGTGCAGAAGGTAATAGGGAAGGGACATGGAATTGCTGTCTTTTATTTCAAAGGGTCTGGGGTATAAAAGTCAAGAATTGTTGCTGCAACTGTACAAAGTATCAATGAGACCACATTCAGAATACTGTGTACAGTGTTGGTCCCCTTATTAAAGGACAGATGTAGCATCATTCGAGGCAGTACTGAGAAGGTTTTCTCAGATGATCCCAGATATGGAGATACTGCCATATGAGGAAAGATTAAATAGGTTGGGCCTGTACTCATGATGTGGAGTTGCCAGCATTGGACTGGGGTAGGCACAGTAAGTAGTCTCACAACACCAAGTTAAAGTCCAACAGGTTTATTTGTGCTACCAAATAAACCTATTGGACTTTAATCTGGTGTTGTGAATCTACATACTGGGTCTGTACTCCTCCGAGTTCAGAAGAATGAGAGGTGATAAGCTTTTTAGTGGGTTAGACAGCGTAAATGTTGGGAGTATGTTTCTACTCATGGAGAATGTAGGAGCAGAGGGCAGAATTGCAGAATGAGGGGTGCTCATTTAAGATGGATTTGAACGAAGAGTATCTTATCTCATAGTGGTGAATCTTTGGAATTCTTTACCCCAGGAAGCTGTGGAGGTAAAGTCCTTGAATATTTTCAAGGCTGAGATTTCTAGGCTTTTAATCAATTGGGGTATTAAGGATTACAGAGAGGAGGCAGGAAAGTGGATTGAATGAGTTTGGATGAGCCAGGATCTTATTAAATGGTGAGGCAGGCTCGAAGGGCTGAATAGCCTAGTTCCTATTCCTTATAATCTTGTGGGTCAACTGGACCAGACCATCCCAATCATTTTATAATCCTCCTCACTATTTGCCACACCACATCCCATGAAATAATAAATAGTAAGACATCCTATTAACAAATAAGCTGACGATGGTGAGTAACACCTGCCCTTCTTTTAATTGGTGACCTTTCATATCCACTTGAGTGTGTTGTCAGGCCCTACATCTTATCAGAAAGATGATGCTTCTAACAGTGCTGTACTCCTTTGGTACTGCAGGGATATCAGCCTTGATCATGTGCTCATATCCCTGTAATCCACATCATTCTGATTCAGAGTTAACCTTACTGCCATTGAGTCAAAGTCGACACTCAAATGAATAACAATCAAATGGAAGCAATACTGAAAGCTCCATGATAAAATACCTATTAACTTGTTTGACAGGGCATACTTCAGCTAAAGAAAAGTTAAATCTTTGCGAACTGAGAGAAGGTTCAGCTCCTGTTTGCAGAGTAATGGATTTGTTGGGCTTGATTTTCAACACCAAGTTGGCAACTAGGTGTCAAGAAAATTCTCAGCTTGGCCCACCTGCCTCAGGGGGAAGTGCTGGAAGAGCCAAGATCTTCATTGCCCAAGGGTGGGCAACAGTCAGTCCTGCCGACCCAAATAATTGGCTGCTGGGTAACAAGGTGGGCTGTTTAAAAGGGCTGGGCTTGGTGGTGGGGGACCTTGTTGGCAGGACTGGAGGATCCTGCCAACGTATGCATTTGGAAGATCTCTCCCCTCATTGTAGAATGAGTATTGTTGCAACGATATGGGGACCTCTGCTCTCTGACCAAATTTCAAAACTTGAAAATGACTATTTAACTGTCAACTTGCTGCTTACTCCTGCTTTACTCCCAGAATTCTAATCTCTGGTGGTCAGCATAAGTAATCCTTAAAGTGCTATTCCTTGAGGGAAGGAGGAAAGAATATTTGGAAAAGCCACTGTTCTTCAGGAACAGTACAGCTTGCAGTTGAAGCTGGATCATTAACAGTCGGAAAGTCCTTCACGTTACTACTTGTGTATGAAGAGGCATAAGAGTGCTTCCCCTAGCCTCCCAATTTACTCCCCACTATCTCCATCACATTCCTCTCTCATCTAAGTAATTTCTCTTAATTTCAATATCAAGGGTGCAAATTTTAAACTTGAGATATTGCTAGGCCAGGAACCAATAAGTCCTGTGACATTCCTGCAGGAATTCCTCAGCCAATAATCCGAGGACCAAATATCTTCAGCTGCTTCACCATAAGGTCAGGAGTGGGGATGTTCGCTGATGATTTGCACTATGTTCAGCACCAGTTTGAAGCAATCCATTTCTTTGTGCAGCTACACCTGGACAACAGTCAGGCTTGGCTGATAAATAGCAAATAATATTTGTATCAGACACATGCCAGCCAATGACCATCTCCAACAAAAGAGAACCAAGCCATCTTCCCTTGCCATTACTAATCCTTCCCCCATTTCCCCTCACCACCTCCAATAACATTCTGGGGGTTACCATTGACATAAATATTGTAGCTATTTGAGCAGAGCAGACATTAAAAATCCTGAAATGAATAACTCACTCCTGACCCTCAAAGCCTATCCAACATCTACAAGACACAAGTCAGGAGTGTGTTGAATATGCTCCACTTACTTGGATGAGCGCAGCTCCAACAACATTCATGAAGCTTGACACCATCCAGGACAAAGCTTAATTGCTTCCCCATCTTCCACTTTCAGCATTCACTTCCTCCACCACTGATGCACAGTAGTAGCAGAATTTACTATTTCTGAGATGCATTGAAGGAACTCACCAAGGATACTTTGAAAGCACTTTCCAAATCTGAGACTGCTAACATCTAGAAGGACAAGAGCAGCAGATTCATGAGAACACCATCACCTGCAAGTTCCTCTTCAAGTCACTCACCATCCTGAATGGAAGTATGTTGCCATTCCTTCACTGTTGCTGAGTCAAACTCCTGGAACTCCCTCCCTAACAGCACTGTGTGTAAACCTACACCATATCACTGCAGTGGTTCAAGAAAGTAGTTCATGACTATCTTCTCGAGGGCAATTAAGGATGGCAATAAATGCTGACCTAGCCAGCGATGTCCACCCTGTGAAGTAATGAAGAATCAAGGTAGGCCAGTGTGCACTGGGATAATGGGAGGATGGAACTTGACGTTAGTTAGTATTTGGATAGCAGATTTTTGGTGAGGCCCTGTGTATGGAAGGTAGATGATGGGAAACTGGACAGAAAAGCATTGGAATTGTCAAATCTGGAGGCAACAGAGCCAGGGGTGAGGATTTCAACCCTGGGCTAAGGCAGTGACAAAGTCAGGCGATATCACGAGATGGTCATGCACACTTAGATCCTAAATACAATATTTGAATTAGGAGCCTGCTTTGGAGTTGGTGAGCTTAACTGCCTGTCGATAGGTCCCTGTTAAAGTCAGAAATGGCGAGTTCCAGGCAGTTTTCTGGCAGATAAGATAGCCTGCTACATTTTAAGAGTCAAGTTGCCCAGTTTTTTATTAATATATTCATTCATGAGATGTGGTCATCGCTGGCTGGGTCAACATTTGTTGCTCATCTTTAATTGCTCTTGAACTCAATAGTTTGCCAGGCCATTTAAGATGCAATCATATTGCTGTAAGTCAGGAGTCACATGTAGGCTAGATCAGGTAAGGATGGCAGATTTCCTTCCCTAAAGGACATGAGTGAACCAAATGAGTTTATATGGCAATTGACGATGGTTTCATGGTCATCAGTAGACTTTTAATTCCAGAACTCGGGACGCCAAGACATTGCCCTAGATCTTTGGATTACGAGCTCAGTGACAATACAACTATGCTATCACCTCTTCTATACCACTACGCTACCACCTTCCCTATACCACTCCGCTACCGCTTCCCTGTACCATTACGCTACCACCTCCCCTATATCATTACCCTACCACCTGTTAGGCAGGTTGGGTTAAATCTCACCCTCCTTCCACCCCCCTATGACAGTTGAATTCAGTCCTTCATGCTTGGACGAACTAACTACTCGATTCCGTTCTCTGGCCCTTTTCACGTACCATTGAAGGAAATTACTTTTAAGATATTTATTCACTTGCCTTTTAAAAGCTCTGATAGATTTTGCTGCCATGATTGTGTTATCAGAATAAGTTTAACTTTGTGGATATAGGTTTGAGACCTGGGAAGTTTGACGTGAATTGTTCTGGACATGCAACCAAACAAGTCTCCATATTCAACTGCTCGAGACTCAGTGGAAGACAGGAGATCACAAATTCGGGTCATTCCTAACACAGAGATCCTCGAACCAAGTGCTTCATAGTACTTTTTACTCAAACATGCCTCCCATGCATAGTTTCTTTGTCTGCACCTCTCAACAATAATGTTAATGATTAAATTGAAAGTGGAAATTCATTATGGAAGATAGGTAGAGAACTAGTCAGTGTAAAACCTTCTTTCATTCTGTCAATCAGCAATCATAACAGTTTGGTTATTACCAAAAATAAAGCCTAGGAGTTGCTGACTATATATTCCCTTGAACTTTGAATCATTGCTGTTGGTTGCAGAAGAATCGGTTTTCTACTTAAAAAGTATGGATTCAACATGCAGTTAATTAGAGTTAAAGGCAAATTTGGGTGCATCTAAGACTGACCCATTACTAAATAGTAAAGAAGCTAACTTTACAGCAAGGTTAATGCTATTTTTGGATATCAATAGATCACAGCATGTCTCTGTATTCTATAGGAATTATCTGATACATTAATAATCATGCTTCAAGGCTATCCGTAATGGAAATCAATGGAAACTGAGGCACCTATCTGCTGTTTCCATATTAATAGAAATGTAATTCATACCTTTTATTGAAAATAATTTGTTTTGTGATTCATCTGAGGATAGAATTCAACATCAGCAAAGGTGCAAAACAGGTAGTAGCGGATCGATCATTCAATTTGCATTCCAGTAAGAAGTCTCACAACATTAGGCTGAAGTCCAACAGGTTTATTTGGAATCACGAGCTTTTGGAGCGCTGCTCCTTCATCAGGGATTAGCCTGTTGGTCCTAAACCTGGTGTTGTGAGACTTCTTAATGTGTCTACCACAGTCCAATACTGGCATCGCCACATCACTCTACTCCCTGGCAGTTCATTGGCATTGAAATCAACGGTAGTGTTTTAAGAGAACTTATGCTTAGACAGCACCTTTCATGACCCCAAAAATTTTCACAATGCTTTAGAGTCAAAGAATTCTTATATATTTTCACTGCTGTAATGTAGGAAATGTGGAAACCTATTTGCACACAGCAAGCTCCCATAAAAAGCAATGGATACATGTAATAATGAGTCAATGACCTGTTTTTTTATGGGGTCATTTCAGGGGTAAATATTTGCCAGGACGCTATTGCTCTTCTTCACTGTAGAATCGTGAAATCTTTTACATTTGCCCAAGCAGACACAAACTCGATTTTATATCTCATCCAAGAGATAGCACTTCTGACAGTGCAGCACTAATGTGTCAGCCTGGATTTTTGTGCTCAAGCCCTGGAGTCCCTCCAACTGATCCACAGCTAACAACTAAACAGACAGAAAATCTAGGGACAATGTAAAATGAGAAGCTGATTCCTTCTCTGTCCTGCCCTCAACAATATTGAATTTCATCCCCTTTGTGGGGGTGGAATTTTCCAAAAAAATGACTGAGATGGAATCCTCGGGGCTGTTCATTCAAGCGGGGTTCTCTGGTCCCACTGAAGTGAATGGAGATTTGGTTGTGGCCAAATTGTCCGCTCTCGCTGGCAATGGCGGTGGGGTGTAAATGGCCAGAGAATTCCTGTCTAAGTGTCATTTTGAGCGTGTTCATCCATCCAGTACTGAAAGATAAAACATAGAACATTACAATGCAGTACAGACCCTTCGGCCCTCAATGTTGCGCCGACCAGTGGAACCAATCTAGTGACCCTCTAACCTAAACTATTCCAATATCATCCGTAAAGATGTCCTGATTAGATGCATTGGCCATGCTAAATTCTCCCTCAGTGTAGCCGACTCAGGGATTTTCACAGTAACTTTATTGCAGTGTTAATGTAAGCTTATTTGTGGCACTAATAAATAAACAAAACCTTTGTCAACACGAAAGACTGGTACCTAATAAGGGCAGATGAATGATAAAGCTTTGCAATATTTGACTGCATTAATTGTAGTAGAAAACTTCGATTAATCTGAATTCTGAAAAGGATATCTGTTTTTGAATATTACAAGGCACTGCTGATTAGACAAATGATTGGCATAATAATGCTCTCGATTGATGTAAGGTAATTTCAATGCATTGTAAAATATAAACTAATTACATGCAGAAGGGGCCCTATTTTATATAAAATTCCATCAGGTGAAACTTATGCTTTCAATAGGCCTCCTCCCAGCCTACTTCATTTAACCTAATCAGAATATCTTTTTATCCTTTCTCCATCATTTACTTATCTATTTTCCCCATAAGTGCAAGATGCATCTATCTTATTCATCACAGCTAGCTCCCGAGTTAATGTCTTGCACAAGCAAATCATTTTCTAGGTAAGGAGGTTCTTCATGATTTGTTAGCTTATTATTAACCTTAATATAGGTCTTATATTTAGGACCTATTTATGTATTTCTCCTATGGTCAAACCCATTCATCATCTTAAAGGCCTCTTTCACATGCTTCTGTGGGTACTTCTGACTATTGGCTGAGATGGGCAATGGTTCGGACTGCTGCCTTAAAGCACCAAGGACTGGGTTCAATTCCCAGCTTGGGTCACTGTCTGTGTGGAGTTTGCACATTCTCCCTGTGTTTGTGTGGGTTTCCTCCGGGTGCTTCAGTTTCCTCCCACAATCTGAAAGACATGCTGGTTAGGTGCATTGACCCGAACAGGCGCCAGAGTGTGGCGACTAGGGGGATTTCACAGTAATTTTATTGCAGTGTTAATCTATGCCTTACTTGTGACAAATAAGTAAACTTTAAGATGTTATTTACAATAACTTGATGAACTCCACAGAATAAAAAATCTCCAATACACGGTGGCATAGTGGTTAGGGCTGCTGACTCACAGCGCCAGGGACCCAGTTTCAATTCCCAGCTTAGGTCGCTATCTGTGTGGAGTCTGCACATTCTCCCTGAGTCTGCATGGGTTTCCTCTGGGTGCTCTGATTTCCTTCCACAATCCAAAGACATGCTGGTTAGGTGGATTGGCTATGCCAAATTCTCCCTCAGTATACCCAAATGAGCATCAAAGTGTGGTGACTCGGGGATATTCACAGTAACTTCATTGCAGTGTTAATGTAAGCCTACTTGTGACTAATACATAATGTTTAATTCCATAGCTGAGGCTGATGCTTCAATTCAGTGTTGAGAGAGTGTACTTTATTGCTGGAAATGCTATCCTTTAGGTAAGATATTAAACTGAAACTCTCTGTGCCAGCTCAAGTGATTGTAAAAGAATCCAGTGTGTAATTTGAAGAACAAAGAGTTTTCCCTCGATTACCACCGCCAGGAACAGATTGGCCTGAAAATTTACATATGTTCTCCTGACCCCCACTATTATATCTCTGAAGGAAGATCAGTGCAACTACTGGAGAAACAATGCTGAGAGCGGAAATCACTGGTTTATATTTGGGTTTTGGCTGGCCTCTTGCCAGTTACAGTGAGTATTCAGTGCTTTTCCCATTGAATTGTAGGGCATTATGTGCAAATTTACTGCCATGTTTGCCTAAGTGAAGAAAAATAGTTGGCATTTTTATAGAATTTTTCATTTTGTCATAACACTTCCCAGTCAATGAATTACTTTCTCGAAATGAAGTCACTATTGTTAGAGTTCTGATCCCGAACTCAAAGCCTAAACCTCAAAAATGTTTCTCTTTTGCTGTCTCACAGTGTCAGGGACCCAAGTTCAATTGTCAGCATAAGTTGCTGTCTATGTGGGGTCTGTACATTTTCCCTGAGTCTGCATGGGTTTTCTTTTGGCATAAATGTGAGGATAAGATGTTTTGCTCTTGGAGTAATTCCGCTGACAAATCGGAGATTTTTTTTTAGAGTAAACAAATTTTATTTAATAACACAGTTTAAATGCAACACTGACAAATGAAGCAGCTTAACTATTAACAGTTGAATAATATTTAAAAAGGAAGGTAAACAATTGTAATTTCTAACTTATCACTGTTTAAATTCCAAATAAACAACATAAATCTTACAGACTTAAATGCCACTTAAATACAGTTAGCAACCATAAATATGCTTGCTGTAATTAGTTAGATAACCTTGAAGCTTTCAAAGAAAAAATTAGTTTCAGAACAACTTGCAGAACACCTCTGACATCAAACAATTCCCAGCCAGAATCCAAAAACTGCTCTCTCATTGCTATAGACCTAGCTCTGGCCATTAAGCACATTGTAACTTGACCCTGTCAATCAACTCCCCAAGGAAACTTTTGTGTAAACAGAAGTTCATTAGCTCTATCAAAGTAACAAATTCCAAGCTAAAAGGGGGAATTAACCTGCTTTTGCAACCTTTGAGCTGAATGATCACCAGACATACTGACTGCCTGGAATAAAGCTGATTTTTTAAACATTCCCCTTAAACATAAAAGAACAATGTGTATATTTATATATCTGTTACAATACTATCATCACACTATTGTAATATACTCTCACATGGTAGCTGCCATTTGCACAAGAATAACAAAATAAATAGTGATGTTTTGAGGAGTGTGTATAATATGGAGAAAGGGGTGCTGGAAGTCTTTTTGTGCATGAAGGTAGATAAATACCCGTGATCTGATGAAGTGTATCTCAGAACATTGTGGGAGGCTATGGAGAAAATTGCGGGTCCCCTAGCAGAAATACTTGAATCATTGATAGTCACAGGTGAGGTGCCTGAAGATTGGAAGGTGGCAAATGCTATGTCTTTGTTTAAAGAGGGTTATAGAGAAAAGCCTGGGAACTACAGGCCAGTTAGCCTCACATCTGTGATGGGTAAGTTGTTGGAAGGTATTTTGAGAGACATGATCTACAGGCATTTGGAGACGCAAGGACTGATTAAGGATAGTCAGCGTGGCTTTGTGAGTGGAAAATCATGTCTCACAAATTTGATTGAGTTTTTTGAAGAAGGTAGATAAGGGCAGTGCAATTGATGTTGTCTACATGGACTTTAGCAAGGCCTTCAACAAGGTACTGCATGGTAGGTAGTTGCATTAAGTTAAATCTCACGGGATCTAGGGTGAGGTATCCAAATGGATACAAAATTGGCTTCTTGACAGATGCTAGTGGTTGTAGAGGATTGTTTTATAAACTGTGACCAGTGGTGTGCCTCAGGGATCAGTGCTAGGACTGTTATTTGTCATGTATATTAATGATTTGGATGAGAATATAGGAGGCACGGTAAGTAAGTTTGCAGATGACACTAAGATTAGTGGACAGTGAAGAAAGTTATCTCCAATTGCAATGGGATCTTGATCAATTGGGCCAGTGGGCTGACGAATGGCAGATGGAGTTTAATTTAGACAAATGCAAGGTGATGCATTTTGGTAGATTGAGCCAAGGCAGGACTTACCAGTTAATGGTAGGGTGTTGGGGAGAGTTACAGAACAAAGAGATCCCGGGGTACATGTTCATAGCTCCTTGAAAGTGAAATCACAGGTGGACAGAATGGTGAAGAAGGCATTTGGCATGCTTGGGTTTCATTGGTCAGAACATTAAATACGGGAGTTGGGACGCCTTGTTGAAGCTGTACAAGACATTGGTAAGGCCACACTTGGAATAGTGTGTGCAGTTCTGGTCACCCTCTTATAGAAAGGAAATTATTAAACTAGAAAGAGTGCAGAAAGGATTTACCACAATGCTACTGGGGCTTGGTGGTTTGAGTTATGAGAGGCTAGATAGATTGGGACTTTTTTCTCTGAAGCATAGAAGGCTGAGGGATGATCTTATAGAGGTCTATAAAATAATGAGGGGCATAGATCAGCTAGATAGTCAATATCTTTTCACAAAGATAGGGGAGTCTAAAACTAGAGGGCATAGATTTAAGGTGAGAGGGGACAGATACAAAAGTGTCCAAGGGGCAATTTTTTCACACAGAGGGTGGTGAGTGTCTGGAACAAGCTGCCAGAGGTAGCAGTAGAGGCGGGTACAATCTTGTGTTTTAAAAAGCATTTAAACAGTTACACGGGTAAGATGGGTATAGAGGGATATAGGCCAAATGCGGGCAATTGGGATTAGCTTAGGGGTTTAAAAAAAGGTGGCTTGGACAAATTGGGCCAAAGGGCCTGTTTCCATGCTGTAAATCTCTATGATTCTGTGTGACTCTATGACTGTATTTTCAAACAAATCCTTTGATTGTTATGCATTCTGTGACAACTTGAGAATATAAGATGGTATTAATATATTTGTACTTATTATACAGTACTCTTGATTATTTGGAGATAGTGGAGGGTATGAATTTTTCTGTTTTGATTGGTACCTCTGGTTGGCTCCCCTGTATTCATTGTCATCTACATCCATTTTTTAAAGATAATCAAATAGGCATTTTGGCATTCCTGTCTTAAAGATGGACCGTGCCAGTGCTGTGGCACAGATTATGATGATGTTATTTCTGCTCCAGCACCAGAAGATCCAGCAAGCAATCTTAAAATGGTGGAAATGCGTTGAAAATGAGAAATAACAAGTTAGTCAGAGAAGATCCTAACCTTCAATAGTTAAATCACTGGGGTCAGAATGGAGAGAGTGCAGGTCACCACCATTTCCTTTTCTCATGAGGCAGTTACTGCCGCTTCCGAGTATCCATCACCAAGGTGGATCTAGGAGAGAGTGGATGATCCCAACAGGATTGCTGTGGGGAAAAATTCCAGCTGAGGTAGTTAGGTCATAGTAGGCCTCAAGGCATCATCTTGGCCATAATCAAATTTAATTTTGGGCAGGATCATGAAGAAATTTATCCTTCATCCGTATCAAGTTTGTGAATTAATTAGAATGGACTTGCTTTCAAGAGTAACTAAATAAAAATGATTATCAAATATTGCTGTGTTTTTCATTTTAAACTTACCCCCATTATATTCAATTTATCCATGAATGTACAGCACTGTTACAAAACCACTGATTATTGGGTCACTATAAGAGCTGAGTCTCTTTATTGACCTTGATGTAGGGTTTCTTTGTCACTTATCTTGAAGGGTGATGATTAAGCAGTCTCGTTGTCACCGTGACAGTAAGTGCATCAGCGAATTACACAGGGCTGTGGGAGATACTGAATGCTTTGCATGTATGGGAAAGATCCAGTCTTGAGGCTTTGGATGTGTTATTTTAACAGCACCAGTCCATCTACTAGGAAAGCATCCAAGAACTCTTTATAGTAGTAACTCAAAAGGAAACCTTGATGTATGTGATACTTCATAACAAGATATAATCAATGCAAATAGCTTCAATTTTAAAATCTGTACACCTCTTTGAGTGTTGAAATGTTGTAAGTCAACGGGACTTAAGGAATCACTTAAAGGTCTACCAGTCACCAAATTCTCATAGAATAAATGATCATCTTAGGAGAAGGTCAACAACATATCACTACATATGAGATATCATCTGGAATTCTCCTGATGTCAGATGCCCCACCCCCAGCCAGAACGAAGAATTTAGTGCTCAGCCAAATCTCCATTCACAGCAGCAGGATCAGGAAATCTTAGCCACAGACAATGGTGGAGAATTCCCGCCATCATCCATGTTCAGAAATTACATGGTGTGATGTTTTCTATTGATGAAAATCTAATATGGCATTAGAAAGGAATACAAAATCCTATTGAACCATCACCTTTGAGAAAATCTTTTTCAGTTGGCAAATTCTGTTAATGATTATTAATTGACAATATTTCTCAATGATCTAGGTATTGAGCTATGTAGCACCCATTTTTCTGTAGCTACATATCTAATAGGTGGTTAAAATTTTTTGCAGGATTCCAGAAGGGAAAAGCAGTAAAATAGGGAAATAACAATACAAGTCTGAACCACCTTATATACTTTAAAATGGAACAACAGTAAAATGGCAAAATAAGAATATTGTCCTAATTGTTTTTTTCCTTCTGGGACATGCTTGCACACTTGAACTTGAGGTACGCTGCCTGCCATATGGTGAGGGTAAACAAGGGGTATCCTGTAGCCATGCATGAAGTAGGAATTAGGTCCTTTGTGAATGCAAACAACTGAAGAGCACATTCTGGAGGACATATCCCCATATGGAACACCTAGATAACAAGGACACCCATGTCAGGCTCCTTTTTATTGAGTACAGCTCAACCTTCAACATTACCATTCTTACGAAACTCACCTCCAAACTCCGTGGCCTGGGTCTCAGCTCCTCCTTCTGTGACTGGATCCTGAATTTCCTAACTCGCAGACCAAAATCAGTAAGGATAGGCAACAACACCTCCTCCAAGATCATCCTCAACACTGGTGCCCCACAAGTCTGTGTTCTCAGGCCCCTATTATATTCCTTATATACTTATGACGGTGTGGCCAAATTCCCCTCCAATTCAATTTTCAAGTTTGCTGATGACGCCACCGTAATGTGTCGGATCTCAAACAATGACAAGACAGAGTACAGGACTGTGATAGAGAATCTGGTGAACTAGTGCGGCAACAATAATTTCTCCTTCAATGTCAACAAAACGAAGGAGATCGTCATCAACTTCAGAAAGTGTAAAGGAGAACATACCCCTGTGTACATCAACGGGGACGAAGTAGAAATGGTCAACAGCTTCAGGTTTTTAGGTGTCCTGTCAATTCAAGTCAATTCTCCCTTTCTGCCCTGTCTACCATGTTAACAAATCCTTAAATAAAATTTCAGGATCCAGGATGCAGATCTACGTCATTACCAAATATTAATCAGCTCTCCTTGGACCATACCTTGTGTGAAAACTTAGTTTTTGAGGTATATAGTTTATGGACAAACAGACTAACAGACAAGGTTGATCTTCAGTAGCTTAGGCAATTCAAAGTCTGAGGCCCGTATAGGTCACTGCTACAGGATTGGTAACAATAGGCTGCATTCAGGGAAATGAATTCTGCGGAACTCCTGCAGTAAAAGCCAAACCCTGAGGCCCATGATTTTCCCCATCCCAAGACCATGAACCCCTGTGCCCCAAACTTCAACTTTAACCTTCTTAACCTGCCTCTGCAATGCCATTCCTATGCAGATGAAGTCTGAGGCTCAGTAACCAGATCATATTATAGGGTAAGTGTTGAGTTTATAAATGTTAGTGCAGTATAAACTGGAGCTTATTACTCATTGACACTATGAAGCAAAGTCAAGCAAAATGAAACGTTAGGCCTTTCTGAAATAATTCAAAAAAATTGCATGCTCAAAGTGTAACTGCCCCTTGAATGACAAGAAGTAGCTGGAATGTGTTAAGTTCTGCTTTTATAGACCACCCATTCATAGAGGCTGAATCAAGTCACTGATATTTTAATGACTTAGCCAGTCATTCGGGATATTTTAATGTGATGGTTGGGGATACCTTTGCAGTATTCTGGCATTATGAAGATTATAAAAATTATGTACTGAAGGATTTCATTAGTCATGTCAGATTCCTCTGGGAGCTGAGGATTATAACAATGCAGAGTTTGATGTCAGTTGACAATACATAAGGTTAAAAATGTAATTCTTTAGGTTATCTCACTTGCTTAAGATGTGAATGTAATCAAATAGTGCTTGCCAATTATTTGGCTTTGTCCTGATTATAATCTGTTGTAGTCTTCTGAATTCCTTTCACTTTGATAAACTCAGTGAACGTTGCCCATAAAATTCAATTCCGATACTTTTAATGTTGGGGTGCTGTTTTGATATCGAAATGCTGTTTGCAATACTTCTGAAGGACTCTGAGTGCAGCATTTATTCCCAGTAATGGGTGCCATAGTAGTAGTTTCCCTTGGGGCTGTAGCACAATGTAGAGATGCCAGCATTGGACTGGGGTAAACACAGTAAGAAGTCTCACAACACCAGGTTTAAGCCCAACCAGTTTATTTGCTGGAAATGGTGTTCCTTCGTCAGGTGTGTGGAAGCACAAGACAGCAATAAAAAGACAACTTTCTCACAGAGGGAATTAGATGGGGAGAAGGGATCTCAGGAGGAGGCTTTAATCCACGAAGGGTCTTCTTTCTTGCGCTTAAACCAGGAATAGTATATTCATTCATGAACACAAGAAATTGGAGCAGGAGTAGATCTTATGCCAGATCAACACTATGCCTCCATTCAATACGTGATGGTTTTTCTGAACCCTTTCCAGTGTGGTCATCATGACAGGTTTTCATTTTTGAAAACCAGTGGTGATTCGCGTTGGCATGACGTCACACCGGTTAGGTGGGAGGATAAGGTGTAGGCGGGCGTTACGGCAGCCGGTGGGCAGGGAAGATCTCAAACCATGCTCTCACTGGTACAAATCCCATTTGGCCCTCAAGATTTAGCAGCCATTATGGGATTTGTGCCCATGGTTAAATGCTAGGTTGTGGCCTGTATGTCTGAATCTGTCAATTTTCACTCATGAGGGAGACTTGCAGCCATTGTCGATTGCTCCCCATGAGTCTGCTGTGATCAGCTTGTCTCTGCAGTTCACCCAATAACGTAGCTGAAACTTGGAAATGCTGCCATGAATTCTTTTTCTGCAAGGCTTTCGATAACCTCTGCACAAGACAGCAGTAACAACATGCTTTATATCCAAAGAACGTGACAGACATGGGATGTGCCAATTGGCCCTATGGTAAGTAACTATTATCGTCAATGTAATTCCTGTTAGACACTTTGGGACCTTGATTCACTGAACCTTTCAAAATATGCATAAAATACGTGACAGATTCCGTGAAATGCAGTGCCACAGACATTGAGTACAAGCCAGTATGAGTGATAAGTTTATTCCTATTTTTAATTTAGATATCCAGAATTCACAATCTGTTTTTTTGGTTTGTGCGAATCTTTGAGAGCAGACAACAAACAAATCCTTTCCCTTCACATAAACATCATTTTTCATTGTGCAAGGAGAGGGCTATTGGCACCCAGGGGTATAACTTGCCTGAGTGCATCCTCCCTCTCCCGTCACCAAAGCATGAGCGGCAAACTGACTTGTGAACTGCCTTGATTTTATTACTTATTTAAAAGCGCGTCAAATCATTTTGTTTTATGTGATGTAAGGAGTTGAGGGGGAAGCAGCGATATTCCCCCCCCCAAATTTAGATGCAGTTTTTAAGCGAAAGAGAGACTGACATTTTATATAGGCTGTTGCCGGAATTCTCCGATGTCACGTGCCCCGCCACCATTGCCAGCAGGAGCGAAGAATTTGACACTCGGCCTAAACTCTCTTCACTGCAGTGAGACTGGACAATCCCAGCCGCGGGTGAAATCAGAGAATTTCGACCCGTGTTTACCAGGCCACGGACAGACTTCCTACACATGTGGAGATCCAGTGTCATCTCTGAAGCTCATCCCGCTTAAAGTGGGAATTTGTACTTTACAGAAAACTTTCAGAAGCTTAATTTATCACGGTGAGTTTTAATCAAAGGTTTGCAAATTATTAAATAAAGTGCCATTTTCAAATAAGCATTCCAGTAGGAGAATTAGGGGTGATCTTGGAGAGGTCTATAAATTAATGAGGAGTATAGATCAGCTAGATAATCAACATCTTTTCCCAAAGATAAGGAAGTCTAAGACTTTAGGGCAGGGATTTAAGGTGGGAGGGAAGAGATACAACAGGGTCCAGAGGGACAATTTTTCAAACACAGGGTGGTGAGTGTCTGGAACAACGTGCCAGATGCAGCAGTAGAGGCGGGTACAATTTTGTCTTTTAAAAAGCACTTAGACAGTTACATGGGTAAGATGGGTATAGAGGGATATGGGCCAAATGCAGGCAATTGAGACTAGCTTAGTGGTTTAAAAAAGGAGAAGTTGGGTGAAAGGGCCTGTTTCCATGCTTGTGTATATCTATGACTCCAGTGAGTGGGGTTCCTGGGAGTGACAGGTACCTCAGCATCCAGTAACAAAACAAAAAAGATTTATTTGACTATTTAGGGGAAAAACATCATTATCTCATGCAGGGCTCAAAATGATAACCTATGATAATGAGTCTCATCATAAAGCAATGAGCTAACCAGCTCATGCAGCAACTTGTCCAACATGTTCATTCATAAGATTTGAGGTCCGAGATCCAAGAAAGGTCAAAGTCCTCTCATTCCTTTAAGGAGAAAGGGCAGTACAACTTAGATTTTCCTGTTTGCTTAAACAACAAGTCCTGCTGCCTGTCAACAGGAAAGAGATCATGAATGGTTGCACATGTGCTGGTGGCTGTACTACAGGCGGAGGTGCGTGTTAAAGTTACCCTTTATACAACGAATAAAGGATGAAACTGAAAACAGTCTTTTCCGAAATACAGGTTTATTCTCAAGAGCACAAACTCCTTTTCTCATGCCCCAACTACCCCAATGTAAACTGGTTAAGTTCTTACTTAAGAATAATTCCCTAATCATTCCCCAATAGCTGCTTACTTACACACAAAAGCATGGACTTCGTTGCAACAGTATTGCAACATTAATTGTGCATGTGTATAACGGTATGGATGGCACAATGGCACAGTCATTAGCACTGCTGCCTCACAGCACCAGGAACCCAGGTTTAATTCCAGCCTTTGGTGACTGAGTGAAGTTTGCACATTTTTTCCTGTGTCTGCATGGATTTCCTCCAGGTGCTCCACTTTCATCACACAATCCAAAAATGTGCAGGTTATTAGGGTTGGCTGTAGTAAAACTACCCCTTAGTGTCCCGAGATGTGTAGATTATGTGGATTAGCTATGAAAAATGGGTACCGGGGAGAGGACAGGAGAGAGGGCCTGCGTAACCTACTCTGTCAGTTAGCACAAACTCAATGGGCCGAATGGCCACCTCCTGTTATGTACATATTCTATCTATTTCCCAATTTAGAATGAACAAGGTTAAGAAGCAAAAACTTGAGATGAAGCATTTTAAAATTAAAGTGTGCAGTAAATAATTCCAGCTTATTACTTCAAAGAAAGCTGGGGTTGCACTTGCCAACATTAAATTCCATTTGCCATTTCCTGGCCCATTCGCCCAGCCTATCTAGAACCTTCTGCAGACTCTCCACACCCTCAGCGCAATTTGCCGTTCCACCAATCTTGGTGTCATCATAACTTTATATGACTGGAATGCAAAAAGGACCGTGTAACGATTAGTTTAGAAATTGATTAAATGGTGTCATAGACACTTCAAAGGTGTTTTCCCAAAGTCATCTGTGAACAATATAGTTGTACTTCTGCATTTTCTTACCCCTGGAGTGAGAAATTCAATTTAAAATAACCCATAGTAAAGATTTTTTTCTAAAAAAAGGAAAAGGTGAGCTTATTTCACTCTGAAAGAAGAACAACGAACAAAGAAAATTACAGCACAGGAACAGGCCCTTCCGTCCGCCAAGCCTGCACTGACCATGCTGCCCAACTGAACTAAAACCCCCTATCCTTCCGGGGACCGTATCCCTCTATTCCCATCTTATTCATTTATTTGTCAAGATGTCTTTAAAAGTCACAATCGTATCTGCTTCCACCAGCTTTCCTGGCAGCGAGTTCTAGGCAGCCACCACCCTCCGTGTCAAAAACTTGCCTCGTACCTCTCCTTTAAACTTTGCCCCTCACACCTTAAATCTATGCCCCCTGGTAATTGACTCTTCTACCCTGGTAAAAGCTTCTGACTATTCACTCTGTCCATGCCCCTCATAATCTTGGAGACTTCTATCAGGTTGTCCCTCAACCTCCGTCGTTCCAGTGAGAACAAACCAAGCTTCTCCAACTTCTCCTCATAGCTAAAGCCCTCCATATTAGACACCACTCTGTCTTTTCTGTACCCTCTCCAAAGCCTTCACATCCTTCTGTTAGTGTGGCAACCAGAATTCAATACTATATTCCTAGTGCGACCTAACTAGGGTTCTGTAAAGCTACAACATGAGTTACCAATTTTAAACTCTATGCTGTGGCCAATGAAGGCAAAAACGTCATATACCTTCTTGACTACCTTCTCCACCAACATCACCACTTTCAGTGACCTGTGTACCTGTACACTCAGATCCCTTTGCCTATCAATACTCTTAAGGATTCTGCCATTTACTGTATATTTTCTATCTGTATTAGACCTTCCAAAATGCATTATCTCACATTTGTCTGGATTAAGCTCCATCTGCCACCTCTCTGCCCAAGTCTCTAACCGATATTCCTGCTGTATCTCTGATTGTCCTCGTCGCTATCCACAAATCCACCGACCTTTGTGTTGTCTGCAAAATTATGAATCAAACCAGTTATATTTTCCTCCAAATGATTTATATATATTACAAACAGCAAAGGTCTCAGCACTGATCCCTGCGGAACGTCACTTGTCATAGCCCTCCATTCTAAAATGCACCCTGCTACTGCTACCCTCTGTCTTCTACGATCAAGCTAATTCTGCAGCCACCTTGCCAGCTCACCTCTGATCCCATGCAACTTCACCTTCTGCACCAGTCTGCCATGAGGAACCTTGTCAAAGGTCTTACTGAAGTCCATGTAGACAACATCCACTGCCCTATCCTCGTCAATCATCTTCTTCGTTTCCTCGAAAAACTCGATCAAGTTAGCAAGGCACAACCTCCCCTTCGCAAAACCATATTGTCTCTCACCAATACGTCCAGTGTTTTCCAATGGGAGTAAATTCTGTCTCGAAGAATCCTCTCCAATAGTTTCCCTATTACTGACGTCAGGCTCACCGGCCTGTAATTACCTGGATTATTCTTGCTATCCTCCTTAGAGAAAGGAACAACACTGGCTATTTTCCAATCCTCTTGGACATCCCCTGTAATGTGGAAATGCCGGTGTTGGACTGGGGTAAACACAGTAAAACGTCTCACAATCAGGTTAAAGTCCTACAGGTTTATTTGGTAGCAAAAGCCACTAGTTTTCGGAGCGCTCGCTGCTCCTTTGTCAGGTGAGTGGGATTTCAGTTCACAAACAAGGTATATAAAGACACAAACTCAATTTACAAAATAATGGTTGGAATGCGAGTCTTTACAGGTAATCAAGTCTTAAAGGTACAGACAATGTGAGTGGAGAGAGGGTTAAGCACAGGTTAAAGAGATATGTATTGTCTCCAGCTGGGACAGTGAGATTTTGCAAGCCCAGGCAAGTCATGGGGATTACAGATAGTGTGACATGAACCCAAAATCCCGTTTGAGGCTGTCCTCATGTATGCAGAACTTGGCTCTCAGTCTCTGCTCAGCGTCTCTGGGCTGTCATGTGTCGTGAACGCTGCCTTGAAGAACGCTGACCCAAAGACCAGGGGCCGAATGCCCGTGACTGCTGAAGTGTTCACCTACAGGAAGGGAACACTCTTGCCTGGTGATTGTCGAGTGGTTTTCATTCATCCGTTGCTATTGTGTCTGCATGGTCTCCCCAAAATACCATGCCTCAGGACATCCTTTCCCACAGCGTATCAGGTAGACAATGTTGGCCGAGTTGCAAGTGTATGTACCGTGTACCCGGTGGATGGTGTTCTCACGTGAAGTGATGGCATCCGAGCTGATGATCCAGCAGGTCTTGCAGACATTGCTGTGGCAGGATTGTGTGGTGTCGTGGTCACTGTTCTCCTGAGGCTGGATAGTTTTCTGTGGACAATGGTCTGTTTGGTTTGCCCTGTTGTTTGAAGGCAAGAAGTGGGGATGTGGGGATAGCCTTGGTGAGATGTTCGTGCAGTTGTTTGAAGGCAAGAAGTGTGGGTGAAACACGGGACATGGCGGACAGAGTACCCTTCGTCATCCATTACATCCCCAGAGTGGAGAAACTACAACATCTTCTCCAGAGCCTTCAACATGTCATTGATGAAGATGAATATCTCGCCAAGGCTATGCCCACACCCCCACTTCTTGCCTTCAAACAACCACACAATCTCAGACAGACCATTATACTCAGCAAACTATCCAGCCTTCAGGAGAACCGTGGCCATGACACCACACAATCCTGCCACAGCAACCTCTGAAAGGCATGCCGGGTCATCTCACGTGAGAACACCATCCACCAGGTACATGGTACATACAATTGCAACTTGGCCAATGTTGTCTACCTGATACGCTGCAGGAAAGGATGTCCTGAGGCATGGTACATTGGGGAGACCATGCAGACACTACAACAACGGATAAATGAACACCGCTCGACAATCACCAGACAAGAGTGTTCTCTTCCTGTTGGGGAACACTTCAGCGGGCATAGGCATTTGGCCTCTGATCTCCGGGTAAGCGTTCTCCAAGGCGGCCTTCATGACACACAACAACGCAAAGTCACTGAGCAGAGACTGATAGTTCTGCACACATGATGATGGCCTCAACTGGGATCTTGAGTTCATGTCATACTATCTGTAACCTCCACGACTTGCCTGGGCTTGCAAAATCTCACTAACTGTCCTGGCTGGAGACAATACACATCTGTTTAACCTGTACTGAACCCTCCCTCCACTCACATTGTCTGTACCTTTAAGACTTGATTACCTGTAAAGACTTGCATTCTGACCATTATTTTGTAAATTGAGTTTGTGTCTTTGTATGCCGTGTTTGTGAACTGAAATCCTACTCACCTGACGAAGGAGCAGTGAGTGCTCCGTAAACTAGTGGCTTTTGCTCCCAAATAAACCTGTTGGACTTTAACCTGGTGTTGTGAGACTTCTTACAGTGTTGACCTCCCCTGTAGCCAGTGAGGATACGAAGATTTCTCTCAAGGCCCCAGCAACTTCCCTCCTTGCTTCTTTCAGTATTTTGGAGTCTATTCCATCAGGCCCTGGGGAATTGTCTACCTTGATGTTTCTCAAGAAGCCCAATCCTTCTCTCTTCTTGATTTCAATATGACTCAAACTATCCACACACCCTTTCCCAGACTCAATATCCACCAAGTCCTTCTCTTTGCTGAATATTGATACTAAGTACTCATTTAATACTTCACCCATACCCTCTGGCTCCACGCATAGATTCCCTTCCTTGTCCTTAAGTGGACCAGCCCTCTCCCCGGCTATCTTTTATACAAAGCCTTGGGATTTTTCTTAATCCTGCTGACCAATGACTTTTTGTGACCCCTTTTAGCCGTCTTTACTCCTTGCTTAAGTTTCTTTCTACTTTCCTTGTATTCCACACTTGCTTTGTGTGTCCCCAAACTCTTGGCTTTGATAAGTGCTTCATTTTTCACTTTGACTGGGCTCACAATATCTCTTGTTATCCAAGGTTCACAAAACTTATCATACTTATCCTTCACCTTTTAAGAATGTGCTGGTCCTGAATCCCTATTAACTTACACTTGAAAGCCTCCCACATGCCAGATGTGGATTTGCCCTCAAACATCTGCCCCAAATCTACAATCTTCAATTCCTGCCTAAGATTGTTGTAACAAGCCTTCCCCCAGTTTAGCATCTCTCTTGCTCTGGAAGTGATGTAAGAACAGACAAAAGAGATCAGTTGAAAATTGAGATAACATGATACTTATTAATATGAATCAAAATCAGTGAATATTTGGTGCCGACCTCATGTATATTGAATTTGAGGCATTGGATTGTCTGAAATGAAGGGCTTGAGGATGTAGACTTGTCTCTGCAACTGTGAGGGCTTTCAATGCTGAATTGTCAGAGGTTGTTTTAATGGGTGAGCTTAGCAGGTGGAATGAGGATTACATGGAGGAGAGAAGGTTCCTTATTTCAGTTCTGCAGATATGGCACTTTTAGCTGCCTAGATACTTTGCAGCAGACCAATAGCTGTTTTCAGATGCCTTCCTCTGTTCTCTGAGTTGAAACCTTACCTAGATGATTTTCTGTGGATTTGCCCGCTTCCTATGGAGAAGCTACTTCTGGCAGAGGGTGGTGAATTTGTGGAATTTGTGCACGGTGAAATTTGACTCATTAAATGGTTTCAAGAGGGAGATAGGTATATTTCTGATTTTTAAAAATGGGTTAAAGGGATATGGAGAACAGGTCGGAAGGTAGATCTGAGACCAAGAAGAGATCAGCCATGATCTGATTGAATGGCAGAGCAGGCTCAAATGGCTGATTTGCCTACGTCTGCTCCTAGTTCCTATGTTTCTGCCTTTGTCAATGCATTTTTTAGGTAAGGCAAGATGGCCACTATTATCATGTGACCTGTACAAGAAATGCTGAGTCACTTTTAATATAAGGCAAGTGGTAACCCTATTACACTATCTGAAGCCTCCTTGCTCCGGTTGTTATAAAAAGGGTCAAGATTGTTCACATCTTACAGTAGCTCATCAGATGGTATCCTTGGAAGAAAGGCCAACAAGTCAGTGAGTTTCTGTTTAATATTTTGAACATTCATTGAATATTAAATGTATATGTAAGAAATGCATCTTGGTCTCAATGAGAGAGCAGAGAAAAATGATTGGAATCTATACTTCTGTCTGGTAGCCTGGAGCCATTTTTGGAACAATCTTTAAACTCAGTCCAAGGTTTTTTTTAAGATGTGACCTTCAATATAGTTTTTTTAAAAATTTGTAACATCAAAAACTGCATACCATGACAAGGTCTGCCAAACAACAAGCCAATCAGGCCTTGGCAAGGGCAGCAATGGCCTTTCCCCTCGAATCAAGATCCAAGTGAAGAATTATTACCTGGTGAGAATTGCAAGATTGGTGCTACTAAGCCCTAAGAGCCATTTTCAGAACAATCTCCTAGTGCTGAGTAGCACCAATGCAGGGAGGCCATGACTGGTACAAGAAGAACAAACATTGAAGTCCTAGGATCCTGGAATGCTACAGGCCACAGAAACGTCAAGGGAGGGCATTTTGGGTGAGGTTTTGCAGGAAGGAGGGTGCCACACAGTCAGAAATAAGATTCGGGGGGGTGGGGGCGGGGGGGGGGTGAGTGTGGGGGAGGCGGGGGGGGGCTGGGGGGCTGGGGGGGTGGGTGTGGCGGGGGGTGGGGGGCTGTGGGGCGGGGGGGGCGGGGTGGTGGGGGTGGGTGGGGGTGGGGGGGCGGGCGGGCGGAGGGGGGTGTTGACCCTCCATAGAACACTCTGCCCCACATCAATCAGTCACTGAGTGCCTTTCATTGAGGGACCGCTGAGCCCTGCAGAAGAGATCAGGTTGGCTGCATGGCTTTACTTGTTGTGTACACCACACAGTGACAGATCTGCCTGCAGCTGAGTTAAAACCAGCAGCAGTGGAATGAAGCCCTTAAGTGCTCATTAATTGGCCACCGAAGGGCCTCAGCTGAACGGGACACAAGAAGGTTGATTATAAAGCAAAAACAGAAAGTTCTGGAAAATCTCAGCAGGTCCAACAGCATCTGTGGAGAAAGAATAGAGCCAATGTTTTGAGTCTAGTTGACTTTTCGTCAGAACCCATTCTCGCTTTCCACCTTGTCCCCAACCACTCCTCTCCTCCATCTCAGAGCAACTGCTACATTCCTCAGGCAGTCCTTAACAGCCTGTATCTCTCTTCTGCCATTCACCTAATGGACGTTTTTAACACCTTTCTCAGCCTTCTTCCTTATGATTTACATTCCCTTTATAAGATTGCAGCTTCCCCTCCACCCTTATAGTATAAATCTCCACTGATTTTCTTTGCTCTGACAAAGGGTGATCCAGGCTTAAAACAATGGTTCGATTCTCACTTCACAGATGGTGTCAGACCTGCTGAGATTTTCCAGAATTTTGTGTTTTTATTACGATAACCTAAACCCAAATCAGCTACAGTGTAAAGTAAATAAAATAACTAGAAAAGTAAGATGTATTACTGAAAAATAAATATACTTTCTACTTCATCCCCTGTCTACATCAACAGGGAAGAAGTAGAAAGGGTAACAGCTTCAAGCTTTTAAGTGTTCAGATCACCAACAACCTGTCCTAGTTTCCCCATGCCAACACTATAGTTATGAAAACCCACCAATGCCTCTACTTTCTCAGAAGACTAGGGAAATTTGGCATGTCAGTTACGACTCTCACCAACTTTTATAAATCCACCAGAGAAAGCATTCTTTCTGGTTGTATTCAGATTGGTATGGCTCTTGGTCTGCACAAGATCACAAGAAACTACAAAAGGTTGCGAATGTAGCCCAATCCATCATGTAAACATTGTCCCATCCATTGAATCTGTCTACACTTCCTGCCACCTCGGCAAAGCAGCCAGCATAATTAAGGACCCCATGCACCTCAGACATTCTCTCTTCCACCTTCTCCCATTGGGGAAAAGATACAAAAGGCTGAGGTCACGTGGCAGCCGACTGAAGAACAGCTTCTTCCCTGCTGCCATCAGACTTTTGAATGGGACTACCTTGCATTAAGTTGATCTTTCTCTACACCCTAGCTATGACTGTAACACTACATTCTGCACTCTCTTGTTTCTTTCCCTCTGAATGGTATGCTTTGTCTGTATAGCAAGGAAGAAACAATACTTTTCCGTGTATGCTATTACGTGTGACAATAATAAATCAAATCAAAATATATGGTATCTGTATTAAGGTCTAATTTCTATATTGAAATGTCATTTTGGTACACTCATAACACTGTGTCCTTGATCCTGTGAAGAGAGATGGGCTGGAGAGTGTGGTTTGAAAGTGCTGAACTGGTATTTAAATTTGGCAGCCAGACCCTTAAACCCATCAATCCCACCTGCTGATTTGGAAAGATGCTATCTTGTGCATTATTAATGTCAACAACCTAAATGCAAAAGACTAATAGCCTCAAGAAGATATTTGCACCCCAATTCAACCACCATGCCCTTAACGTCCTGATTTGAGGAATCCAGATGCAGAGGCACGTCCTGTACCCAATGGGTGGCCCCAGGAACACACCAACCTCACCTCTCTGATCTGGGAGGCTGGTGTTCTGGATATCAGCGCGACTGGGAGAATTGCAAACTGTTTTTGTGCTAGCCAGTTTCCAACTTTTTGGCTCCGGCTGGATTCTCCACTCCTGCCCACTATCAAACCCGCTATGGTGAGATGGGAGAATGCCATCCTCAATTTTAAAAAGGAAAGAGTGAAGACTTGCAATCGCTCATGAACGTTAATGCTGGCAGAATCTTCTTGTCCCACCAACAGTGCATGCCTGTCATGGATTTTCCAGCAATGTGTAGCCAGTGGGAAGTCCCAGTGACAGCAGCAAGATCAGAAGAATCCACTAGTGGCAAACAATGTGCCGTCATGCAAAAGATGCTGTGGGGAGGCCAGAGAACTGCACCCCGCCCCCACCCCCCACCCCCACCCCGACCCCACCTATCCCCACCCCACCCCGCCCCTTTGGAAATTATTTTTTCTTTCTGACCTTGTGTAGTTAAAAAAAATTGTTCTGTTTGTTCAAAACTTGGGGAACCTTGTGACTCTATTCTCTTAATAAGTACCTGGGCTCTCAAATTTTGCCTATTTTAAACAAAGATACAAAAGCCTGAGGTCATGTACTAACCAACTCAAGAACAGCTTCTTCCCTGCTGCCATCAGACTTTTGAATGGACGTTTCTTGCATTAAGTTGATCTTTCTCTACACATAGCTATGATTGTAACACTACATTCCAGTCTTTCCTTTCCTTCACTATGAATGATTTGCTTTGTTTGTATAACACGCAAAAAACAGTACCTTATGTTGCACACCAATAAAACATGACAATAATAAATCAAATCAAAAAGTTACTGGTCGCTAACCAAATTGTACCAAAAATTTGGAAGTCTGGTCCTGGATCATAATATTGTAAACTTACCTCAATGGGCCAACTTGACTGTCATCTCCTATAGATGTGAAGAAAGTGATAAATTAATAAAACATGTTAGATTAATGTTGACTTCAGCGCTTGGTTCAGATAGGTTTTTGTTGAATGGCGGATTGATTGCTTCATGCATTTATTATTGTCACATGTATTGGGATACAGTGAAAAGTATTGTTTCTTGCGAGCTGTTACAGATAAAAGATACCATTCATAGAGTACGTAGAGTAGAAGAAAAGGAGAGGATGCAGAATGCAATAATGGAATGAAGAGAAAGGTCAGCTTAGTATGTGATAGGACCATTCAAAAGCCTGACTGTAAGGGTGATTGATAGCTCCAAACATCTTAGATAACTCAACAATCTGCACAATTGAACCTGGACCTCTGCTAGTTTGGTAACAGACATGAAGCAATTTTTTATTTCAATTCATTTCAACATGTGACAAAACTCAGATTTCCATGCAGCTGGAGACAATCCCACCAAACAAATGAAGGAGCTCTAGATGATCAAAAACAAGCTGTTTTCATATCTCTCCCAAAGAATTAAATTACTGGAAAATCATGATGCTCATTTGGAGAGCCAGTGCACACACGATGGGCCAACTGGCCTCCTTCTGCACCATAACAATTCTGAGATTCTGTGATTAGTGACTCTAAAATCTTGTCTTAGCTTGCTAATGTAAGTTTCAATTTACAGACAGAATATTGGAATACGGAATTGGAATTTCATATAGAAAAGGGGAACATGTTTCCTAACTCAGTGGTACTTGGAACACAAGAACACATTACATAGGAGCACTAGTAGAAGATACAGCCCACTGAGTTGATTCTTACTTTCAATCCAACCTTGGCTGATCTAGACCTTCAACTCTACTTTCTCACCTGCTCTCTATATCCCTTGATTCCCTGAGAGGCCAACACTCTGTCTATCCCAGCCTTAAATTTATTTGATGATGAAGAATTCCCAAAATCCAGGATTTGAGAATTCCTTAGATTCACTACACTTTGAGTGAAGTAACTTTTCCTCATCTAAATCCTAAAAAATCAGTCCATTATTCTGAGCCTCTGCCCATGTTTTGGATTCCCTGGTTAGCAGAAACAATCTCTCAGCATCTACCCGATCAATTGCCGTCAGAACTTTCTCTGTTTTAAGGAGCTTGCCTCTTTCTCTACTAAACTCCAAAGAATAAACTCCAAAGAATTCTCCCATCAGAGAACAACCCCCTCATCTTGAGACCAATTTAGTGAACCTTGGCTGTACAGCTTCCAAAGCACACATGTCCTTCCTTAAATACAGACACCAAAACTGTACACAGTGCTCATATGTGGTGTTAACGATACACTGTATAGTTGTAGCAAGATTTCTTCATCTGATACTCCAGCCCGCTTGTGATAAAGGCATTTGCCTTCCTAATTGCTTGCTGTATCTGCTTGCTAACATCTTCATTCTTTGTACAAGCACATCTAAATTTCTTTGAACATCAACCTACAAGTTTCGCACCTTTTAAAAAATATTCTCCTTTTCGATTCTTACAGCCAAAGTGAATAACTTCACATTTCTGCACATTATACTCCGCCATGTTGCCCACTCATATATCTTATATATATCTCTTAGCTGCTACTTTTTTAATTGTTTAATCTCATTTTCTGGGCTGTGGATGTTGCTAGCTAGGCCAGCATTTATTGCCATCCCTAATTGCCCTTGGGAAGGTGGTGGTGAGTTACCCTGTTGAACCTCTGCAGTTCCTGTGGTGTAAGTCCACTAACAATGCTGTTAGGAAGAGAGGAATTTGACCCAGCAACAGTGGAAGAACAGCAATATATTTCCAAGTCAGGATGGCAAGTGATTTGCAGAGGAGCCTTCAGGTTTTGGTCTTCCTATGTGTCAGCTGGCATTACCCTTCTAGTTGGTGGTGGCCATAGATTTGAAAGGTGCTGTCTAAGGAACAGTGAGTTGCTGCAGTACATCTTGTCGATGGTACAGGTTGCTGTCACTGTGTGTCAGTGATGGATGGAATGAATGTTTCTGGAAGGAGTGTTAATCAAGTGGGCTGCTTTGTCCTGGATGGTATCAAGTTTATTTTGTGTTGTTGGAGCTGCATTCATCCAAATAAGTGGAGAGTATTCCATTGCACTCTTGACTTGTGCCTTTTAGCAAATGGACAGACATTGGGAGGTCAGGAGAGTTGCTCATCGCAGGATTTCAAGCCTCTGAACTGCTCTTGTAGCCACAGCAATTTTATGGCTAGTCCAGTACAGTTTCTGGTCAATGCAAACCCCCAGGACATTGATAATAAGGAATTCAACAATCATAATGCCATTCAAGTACTGTGGGGCAATGATTACATTCTTTCTTGTTGGAGATGGTCATTGCTTGGCAATTGTGTTGCAGACAATGACCATCACATTGTTCTCCCTAAAACTTACTTTTCCAGCTAGCTTTGTGTTATGTGCAGACATAAATACATTGCTCTCTGTCTCTTCATTTAAGTCTGATCATTGTGGTACTCCATTAGTCACAGCTTATCAACTTAAAAATGCCCTGTTAATATCTACTGTCTGCTTCTTGTCCATCAACCAATCCTCTACCCATGCTAATATATTACCCCTAACTTCACGAGCCCTTATTTATCAGTTAATCTATTGTTTGGCATCTTATCAAATATATTTTGAGAATCCAGGGATACTACATCTACTTTTATCTATCCTCCTAATTACATCCTCAAAAAACTCTGATAGATTTCTTAAATAGTAATTAACTTCAGTAAAAGCCTGTCGACTTATTCAAATCATATTCACCTGTGAGGGTATTGTTAAAATATGCTTAAAAATTAATTCCAGCATTTTCCCAACAACTGGTGTTAGGATACCTAGCCTGTAGCTCCCTATTTCCTCCTCTCCTTCCTTGAAAAGTTTTTGATTTGATTTGTTTTCTTGTCACGTGTATGGGGATACAGTGAAAAGTATTGTTTCTTGTGTGCTATGCAGGCAAAACATACCATTCATAGAGTACGTAGGGGAGGAGGAAAGGAGAGAGTGCAGAGTGTTCCAGTTACAAGTAGGGTGTAGAGAAATATCAGTTTAATATATGGGAGGTCCATTCAAATGTCTGATGACAGCAGGGAAGAAGCCGTTCTTGAACCAGCTGGTGCAACCTAATGTTACATTTGTCAAGTTTCAATCTGATGAAACTGTTCACTAATCCAAGAAGTTTTGAGAAATCATGGCAAACTGTTCTGCTATCTCTGCAGCTATCACTTTTAGAACCTTAGTGTGCAAACCATCAAGTCGAGGGGATTTGTTGGATTTCAGTCCCTTTAGTTTCTCCAATACCCTTTCTTTACTCATAATATTACTGTAATTTCCTCGTTCTTAGGTTACCCTCTAATTCTATGATGCAATTTGTTTCCTCCACTGTGAAGGTAGATACACAATATTTGTTTCATGCATCTACATTTTCTCATTCCCTTTGATAATTTCTGCTTCTCAGGGACCCACAGTTAATTTTGTCACTCTCTTTCTTTTAATGCATTAATAAAAGCTCTTACAATCTGTTTTCATATGTTTGGTTAGTTTACTTTCATATTCTAATTTTATTCCCTTTTATAAACTTTTTGATGACTCTTTGCAAGTTTCTAAACACTCTCTATCCCCAGACTTGCTACTGTCCTTTGCAACAACATAAGACTTTTCCTTTTAATCTAATACTATCCTTAGCTTTCTGAGTGAACCACAGATGGAGTTTTCTCGCTGAGCCTTTCTTTTACTTGACATAATCAATTTCTGGGACATCAGAATATGTCTATTTGTGTGTATACAATGACAGGGATATGGTGCCTGCAATTCAAACTCACAAATGTAGTCTAAGGGCGATCAAAGTAATGGTGAGTTAGTGTTTATTTATTAAAGAACCCTTGTACGGAATGCATGCATAATGTTGACCTGGTGAAACTTATTCTCATGTCTTATTCAATGAACTTTGTGATGAATTAGTGAATCTTTAGGCAGACAAGGGGTGATCGAGGGATAATAGTTACACGTCAAATCCTATCAAAAGGCTATAAAGGAGTAATTTTGACTTTGAACTATAGTGTTAAAATGCACAATCTCACCTCATCGGCCCATTAAGCATGTCTCCTGATTTTCATTTTCAGAAGACAATGTACAGCAAATTATTACATGGAAAGCTTTTGTCCTTTTTGTTAAAAGGCATGTGTTTACTGCGGAAATGTAGCAGAGATCAGTTAAATGGATTGCTATTAAACTTTCTGTTCCATTACACCCAAAAAAAATCAATACACATGGGACACTGGAGATAAAAATCACCCTGTATATTTTAATTATCTACTTGTGGGATTTTGCTTTCAACTGATTATTAAAACAAGCAGTCTAGCTTTAATAGCTTTGTGCTATGGTGACCCAGTCTCAACTAATCCAGTTGATGGTTATTCAAATAATTTCCCCTGTGTGAGGCAGACCACGTACATCTCATCCAAACTGTGGGATGCTTATTTGGATCCTTCTGTTGCTTACATTTTTGACACCGAGCTGGCCAAATAGGAGTGAAATCAGGAATCGCTCTTCTTTCACGTAGAAGAAAGTCTGGAACCTAGTCCCAAAAGGCTGTAGATGCTGAGTCAATTGAAGTTTCCAAGACCAGAGTTGGTAGAATTCTGTTAGATAAAAAATATTAAAGGATATGAAACAAGGGCAGGTAAAGGGAGCTGAGGTACAGATCAGCAGTGATGAGATTAAATGGTGGAACAGGTTCAAGGGGCTGAATAGCCTACTCCTGTCCCTATATGTTAAGGTTAACAGGTTGTGTCAGGGTTTCATGAGTTGAAAATGTAGAAGAAACTTGCAGTTTGTCTCAAATAACATGAGTTGATTTGATTTGTTATTGTCACATGTATTGGCATACAGTGAAAAGTATTGTTTCTTACAAACTATACAGACAAAGCATATCATTCATAGAATACATAGAGGAGAAGAAAAGGATAGTGTGCAGAATATAGTGTTGCAGTTACTGATAGGGTGAAAAGAAAGATCAGCTTAATATGTAATAGACCATTCAAAAGTCTGATGGCAGCAGGGAAGAAGCTGTTCTTGAGTCAGTTGGCAAATGTTTTAAGCCTTTTGTATTGTTTTCCTGATGGAAGAGACTATATCTGGGGTGCATGGGATCCTTGATTATACTGGCTGCTTCCCTGAGGCAGTGGGAAGTGTAGATGGAGTCAATAGAGACTGGTTTGGTGATGGACTGGGCTACATTCACAGCTCTTTGAGGTTTCTTGTGGCCTTGGTCAGAGCAGGAGCCATAGCAACCTGTAATATATCCACAAAGAATGCTTTCTATGGTGCATCTGTAAAAATTGGTGCAGTGGACATGCTGAATTTCATTTGTCTTCAGCAAAAGTAGAGGTGTTGGTGGATTTTCCTAACTACAGTGTTGACATAGAGGGACCAGGACGGATTGTTGATTATCTGAACACCTTCAAGTAACTTGAAGCTCTCAACCATCTGCACTTCATCAACTTTGATGTAGACAGGTGTGTGTCCTCCATGGCATTTCCTGAAATCGATGACTATCTCCTTTGTATTACTGACATAAAGGGAGAGATTACTATCATTGCACTATGTCACCAGATTCTGTATCCCCTTCCTGTACTCTGTCTTGTTACTTTTTGAGATCTGACCCACTACAGTGGTGTTATCAACAAACTTGAAAATGGAGTTGGAGTAGAACTTAGCCATGCTGTCATAAGTATTTGGAGTACAGTAGGGGGCTGAGTACACAGCCTTGCTGGGCACTGGTGTGGAGGATAATCATGGAGGAGGTCTCATTACCTATCTTTGCTGATGATGGTCTGTGGGTTAGGAAGTCTAAGATCCAGTCACAGAGGAAGCAGCTGAGCCCTAGGCCACAGGATTTGGAGATGAGTTTTGTTGGGATAATGGTGTTGAAGGCTTAGCTGTAGTCAACAAAAAGAAGTCTGACATAAGTGTCTTTGATGTCCAGGTGTTCCAGGGTTGAGTGTACGGCCATGGAAATGGCGTCTGCTGTGGACCTGTTATGGCAATAGGCAATCTGTAGTGAACCCCGGCAATCTGGGAGACCGGAGTTGATGCGTGCCATGACGAACCTTTTGAAGTAAGAGCCACCAGGTGGTATACTGCCTGGCTTTTCTTTGGTGCAGGCATGATGGTCATCTTCTTGAAAGGTAGGGACCTGAGATCAGAGTAAAGAGAGATTAAAGATGTCTGTGAATACTCCTGCCAACTGGCCCAAGCAGGATCTAAGTGCTTGTCTGGGTACCCCATCCGGGCCAGTTGCTCTCTGTGGGTTAATTTTTAAGAAGGCTAATCTGACATCTGCGATGGTGACCTTGCGTGCCAGTTTGACAGAAGCTGTCAGGGTGGATGATGTCCTTTTGCTGACCTCTTGCTCAAAACAAGCATAGAATGCATTGAGCTCATTGGAGAGGTGTGCAGTGTCTTGTCTTTAAATGTGTCTTCAATTTTGTTCTTTGTTCAAAATTGCTTCATATCTTGCTTTCAGTCACACTTTAAAATTAAGAGAGCATCTGAATTATAATCTGGGAAGGAATCTCTGCTCATTAGTTCCTCTTCTGAGATCAATTTTGAAGTGAAAAGATGAAGACTGCATAACGTAGTCTTAAGCTCGTGTATAGGGACAGATTTTAGCCTGGGCCTGTGATCAGAATGCCTGACACAGTACTGTAAAAAAACTACATGTGCCCAAACTAAAAAGTCTGAGGATCACCAAGGATTTGGTTTAAGAGCCATATCTAATGCACATAGCTGGTGGCACTGGAGACACTTGCATTGACAATTCACCCAATGGGCAAAACTAGTTCCAGATCAGCTGCCTTACCTGTAGTTTCCCTTGCGTAAGTCTTAAGGAAGAGATTGAAGTGGGCTCTGGGGCTGGTGGGTGAGTGGGGGAGCTGGTGTAATTGGGGGGAGGTGAGTTGGGTGAGGGGCAGGCCATGGAGAGGGGTGGTAGGGTTAGGGTTTCAGTGGCTACATAGAGTCAGGGGGACTTCTTTCGCTTGGCTCCAAATTAAGGCTTTTCTGGTTTTAAAATAAGATAGAAAAAAAACTACCATGTGTTGGTTGCTGCAAGGGGAACTGAGGAATTCTTAATGGGGCAGGTTTGATCCAAATTGAACTCGCCCTGAAGTGCCTATAAGGGGTTCTTAAACATTTATAAACACAAGCGACCTGACACCATAAAAATAGGCCTTATGAATTTAACAGTGCGCTGAATTGATGCAGACATTAGGCATGGGTGTCTCATTCCAAACAATTTGTCTACGTTATACTTGTAAAATGTGTGCAATGCATACCCAGTTTCGATCTAAGCATGAATTTCATTCTTGATTAATCTTCACATCCAGCTCTTGCTAAATTCAATCTTTGGCCAGTCTAACCACATGGTAAGGAATATGAATTCAAACCAAAAGCTGGATTCTAACATTCTAACAAAGGCTAGTTCAGATATATAAAATCATGAGGGGCATAGATAGAATGAACACACATAGTCTTTTTCCCAGGGAAGGGGTATTGAAAATTGGGGGCGTAGGTTTAAGATAGGAGGGGAAAGATTTATAAGGGACCTGAGGGGCAACATCTTCATCCAGAGAGTGGTGGAATGAGCTGCCAGAGAAAGTGGTTGAGGCAGGTACAATAGCAACATTTAAAAAGCATTTGGGTAAGTATCTGGAGGGAATGAATTAGAGGGATATGGGCCAAATGTGGCCAATTGGAACTAGCTGTGAGGGACCATGGTCGGCAATGACTGAGATAAATTACAGATGTTTAATGATGGGATAACAGCAGATGTTAAAATCTTACTAACATTTTCAGAATGTTGTAATAATAGTTCATATTTTGTTTTAAAATTCTTGAACCTATTGTTTCAAGATTGGTGGCGAAGTGAATAACGAAAAAGGTTATCTCGGATTGCAATGAGATCTTGATCAATTGGGCCAGTGGGCTGATGAATGGCAGTTGGAATTTAATTTAGATAAGTGCGAGGTGATGCATTTTGGTAGATTGAACCAGGGTAGGACTTACTCAGTTAATGGTAGGGCATGGTAGGGGAGTGTTACAGAACAAAGAGATCTGGGGGTACAGGTTCATAGCTCCTTGAAAGTGGAGTCACAGGTGGACAGAGTGGTGAAGAAGGCATTCAGCGTGCTTTGTTTCATTGGTCAGAACATTAAATACAGGAGTTGGGATGTCTTGTTAAAATTGTACAAGACATTGGTAAGACCACACTTAGAATACTGTGTACAGTTCTGCTCACCCTATTGTAGAAAGGATATTATTAAACTAGAAAGAATGCAGAAGAGATTTACTAGGATGGTACCAGGTAGTTTGAGTTATGAGAGGCTAGATAGACTGGGACTTTTTTCACTGGAGCATAGGAGGCTGAGCAATGATCTTATAGAGGTCTATAAAATAATGACGAGCATAGATCAGCGAGATAGTCAATATCTTTTCCCAAAGGTAGGGGAGTCTAAAACTAGAGGGCATAGGTTTAAGATGAGAGGGGAGAGATACAAGGGTCCAGAGAGGCAATTTTTTTCACACAGAGAGTGGTGAGTGTCTGCGATAAGCAGCCAGAGGTAGTAGCAGAGGCAGGTACAATTTTTCCTTTTAAAGAGTGTTGAGAAAGCTATATGGGTAGGATGGGATAGGGGATATGGGCCAAATGCGGGCAATTGGGATTAGCTTAGGGGCTTAAAAAACAAGACAGCATGGACAAGTTGGGCCAAAGGACCTGTTTCCATGCTGTAAACCACTATGACTCTATGGGGGTGGAACTTTCCTGTTGTCCCTGCCGTAGGACTTGTAGCAGGCGAGACACAGATCATGCAAAGGTCCCCTGACCACAGGCAGGATTTTCTGGTCTTGGGGCAAAGGTGGCTAGAAAATCCCATCCACATTGTGGAAAATAAGTTTGTTCTCGGAAGAAATCATTTATTTCAAACAGGTTAATGATGCTGACAGGATCCAATCTGAGTGCTGAAGCAGAAATCAAGATGCAGCGCTTTTCTTTATTCAGGGAAGTTCTTGTTCAATCTCACAGCTCTCCACCCACACAATCCTGTGTCTGAGCTAAGCTGTATTTATCTGTGCTTCAAGACAATTAATACCCGTCACCTGTTTATCAGAACCTTAACAATGTAACCAACGTTAACAAACCTGAACAATGTGATTTTAAAAATTCATCCATGGGATGTAGGCGTCGTTGAATGGGCCAGCATTGATAAAACATTGACAAATGTGTCTTCAAATGTAGAAGAAAGAACATTTCAGGTGAGCACGTCAAGTATTCATAATAACACAATTTCAGGGCCAAGGTATTTTACTGAGAAATTGGATCGTTAAAGACTATATACTCAGTGATTATATAGGATAGAGGTGCCATGCAGTCTTACTTAAAACAGAATTTGTCATGGGACTGCATGTTGCTGGAAAAGTAACAATGTGTTCATGACACATGTTGTTATTAATGTGCCAATTGGCAGAAAATTCAGGGAAGTGAAAGATGTGCCACGAGTTGCAGGTCTCCAGAACGTGCTAGTTGATTTATGCCACACTGAGGTTTGCTTCACATAAATAGCGTTTTGCCCTTAGCCACACCGCCATTTTGACAGACTTGCACATTAATTGTCCACTCAACTCACATCAGGAGGGCTAAACCTGTCATTAAGATTTTTAAATAAGGTGGTAATTGTTATACAATTACACCAATCTCTCGCCCAGATTAGAAATAATATAAAATGTTCAATCTCACTCCTGCAATAGTTGTTCGAGATTTTTAAAATGTCAAGGTTCCGAGTTTTCTTTCCTGACTCTCTTTCGCTGTGTTGCTTAATATATTTTTTAACTCATTGGGTAAAGAGAGGGACAAATGGTCCCATTGTTGACTCAGGTCACGGGTGCCTGTTTGGCTTAGCTCAGCTGTTTTCAGCTGCATTTTCAGCAAGTTATGATATGAAAAGAGAATTCAAAATTGAAAAACTGACAGGGCACAAGGTTAGATGCCCTATTCCAGCAAATACTGGGGCATTATCAACAGCGGAGAAAGTCTTGGATCTAAATTGCTCTTGCCTGTAAACTGTTCTTTTGTATGATTGTTTCCTTTCAGTGCACTACACATTTAAATTTTCTTGTGTGGTCATGCAGGTAAAATACTTAACATGGAACAAACTTCAGGGCTGCACCTGCACACAGCTTAGCAGGAACACTGGTCTAGATATATAAAATTAAGAGGGGCACAGATAGGATGAATGCACATCGTCTTTTTCCCAGGGAAGTGGAATTGAAAACTAGAGGGTGTAGGTTTAAGGTGAGAGGGAAAAGATTTAAAAGGCCTTTGAGGGGCAACCTCTTCACACAGAGGGTGGTGTGTGTTTGGAATGAGCTGCCAGAGAAAGTGGTTGAGGCAGGTACAGTAGCAATATTTAAAAAGCATTTGGGTAACTGCATGGATGGGAAAGGATTAGAAGGAAATGGGCCAAACATGGGCAATTGGGACTAGCTGGGAGGGCACCATGGTCAGCATGGACTGGTTGGGTCGAAGGGCCTGTTTGTGTGCTGTGTTGCTCTATAACTCTCCCTCTATGTTGAAAACATGGAAAACTGTTCAACATAATTGGTTATAATCATACGCTTTGGAGAGAAGATCGGTTTTGCGCACTGACTGATGAATGAACTAACATATCAGAGTTGGCGATCAGAAATGAAAAATAAACAGATAAAAGCAAAACGCTGCAATTGCTGGAAATCTGAAATAAGTACTGAAAATGCTGAAATTACTCAGTGCGTTTGGCGATGTATGTAGAGATCGAAAGAGAGTTAGTGGGCAAGGCTTTTCTCAGGCTTTGGGGTCCTCACACTGGGGCTAAATGTGGACCCTCCTCCCAACTGTACCAAGGTCACAATTCTATTAAGAATGGCAGGCAGACTTCTGATGCTGCCAGCCCAATCAAAGGTCTGGTGGCTCTGCCCAGCAACTGCACCAAGAGAAACAGGTAGGGAAATATAACACCACCTCAACATGCCTGGGGAGGTGAAAATAATGGATTTTTTTTTTAGAGAGGCCAAACTGCAGCAGCACCACCCCACCCCCCAATCCCAATTTAGAATGGCTACATTCGACCCAAGGGTTACCCCTGCAATATCAAATGGAGTCTTATGCTCCCATGATGTGCCAGACTGCCTGGGACACTGCCTCCATTGAGTTGGCAGTCAGTGCACAATGCATGGGCCCACTTTGCTGCCAGCAAGATGCTAGTGAGCAGTTTAAGTAGCCCCAAATTTGAGCCTTAAATATGCAGATGCAAGCAATCTTATATGTGTGTCGACTTATCGATAGGAAAGTTCCCCAGTGGCCGTAATGTATCGGGTAGTCGTCTCAGAATGGCTCCCCTGCTTTCTTCAACCCTGCGGCTCCAATCCTGCACCCCGGCACAGAGAGATACTACCAGAGTTTAGGTCAATTATCGTTCAGTAATGATGACAGGCCATCGACTGAAAAAGTTTCTCTCTCTCTACAGATGTTAACTGAGCAGCTAAATATTTTCAATATTTACTGATTTTATTTATAAAGAAATTACAACTTTCCATCTCTGATTAAAAGCCTTCAGAAATGTTGCCTTTGGCCATTTTTTCTATTGATTGAAATCGTTCTTGAGTCATTCATTTGTACAGCTGTATCACTAAAGGCAACATGAATGCAGGTTTTGATTCATATTAATGAACAAATTGCTTTAGTATGGGCAATCTCTTTAGCTTTTATTGTGAAAATACACGAATGAATCTTTTCTCATGTAATGCCTTGTAATATTGCCCAAGTGCCATTGTAACACGATTGCCTTAACATCTCTGCCATTTTGGACTCATGATGGCTGAAGAAATCATTTCTGTGCTAGGAAACCTGGTTCCATGCTCCCCATGCAACAAATCCATCAAAAAAAGGTTGCCAAACTAAAAAGCAACTTGCCAATTAGTGGGAATCAAAGCAGTGGCATTCCTGTTGGAGTAAATTGCAGAAACTTTGAGCAATTGCTTTAAGGGGGCATAATCTCCCCATTATAAAAGAGAAGACGCTTCCTGTTCTTGTAATGAGTGCATGGAAACACTGGGGGTGAATTTCCTCAGTGAATCTCTCATCCACCATTCAGTGGATGTAACCCTGGGGGCAATCCTCTGACCTCGCTGAGCCTGATGCCAATCCCAGGGAATTATGTGCAAGCCTAAAAGTCAGTTTTGTGCCCAGTGCCAAACAGTCACCTCAAAGTGGCTCCCCTGCTTTTTTCAGTCCTGCGCCCTTGATCCTGTACCCCCAAAGACGCTGTCTCTTTCTAATGGCATGAACTGGATCAGGCCCAGAAAAAGCAAGCAGCTGATTAGCATATTTAAAATAACATCTAAATATGCATAGCCCGCTCGACTCCCAATCACTACTGGTCTCTGCTTGCAGGCCATTGAAGCCCCTGGATGGTTGAGACCAGGGCCAGAAGGTGCTCATCAGATAGTGCCAATCTGGCAGTGCCCAACAGACACTCAGGCAGTAGCTACCATGCCTCCCAGCAGTAGCCAGTTCAGCATTGCCAGTGTGCCAGGGGTGTGCCAAAGGGGTAGGGTCTGAGTGGGGGCTAGACAGGGGGCTTTATGCAGTGCTGGGTCATGTTGGGTGTCATGATGGGGTGGGGTTGTCAGGCGCCCATTAGGAGGCCCTGGTGCCCCACTGCCGGTAACCATGTCAGGGAAAAGGTGGAGGAACATGACGCCAAGGGAGATTTCAGATATTCTTGGGGTGAAGAAGGGGGTCTCCCAATGCTCTGAGAGATCAACGCAGTTTGCAAAACAGTACCCACACACTCTGAAACCGGTCTTACTGGTTTGTTTAGGCCCTGCTATCCCACTATTGGCATACAACTGCCGACCCTCCAATATGTAACTGTGAAAGGATTGTGGTGCGGAGTGCGCCTGAGAGACTGGTGCCGGTCACTCCGTTATTCTCAATATAATGACACTTGGTGTTTTTTTGGGAGAATTCTCCCCCCTGTTTAGAGAAGTTAGGAGGCGTTCCACCAAAACTACACTGAAGCTGGGACACTGCAGCAGAAAAAGTCTCAGGAAATTCAATGCATTGGTTCAACTGATGCTAGATCGTAAAGCTGGCAAATTCAATTTCCAGTAATGCCTTTCCGAGAGATATCAAACAGGGAAGCATTGTTAAAGGTGGCCTTTATTTTTATAAGAGATTACAGAATAAGTCTTGTCTGCTTGGGAGGGAGAACAGGGACACTGTTATTAGAACATAGAACACTACAGCACAAACAGGCCCTTCGGCCCACGAGTTGCGCCGATCACATCAACACCTATCTATAACCCCCAATCCCATAAAACCCCATATACTCATCCAGAAGTCTTTTAAAAGACCCCAGCGAGTTCGCCTCCACCACCACTGACGGCAGCCGATTCCACTCACTCACCACCCTCTGAGTGAAAAACTTACCCCTAACATCACTTCTGTACTTTCCTCCCCGCACCTTAAATCTGTGTCCTCTCGTAGCGACCATTCCAACCCGGGGAAATAGCCTCTGAGAATCCACCCTATCCATTCCTCTCAACATTTTATAAACCTCTATCAGGTCGCCTCTCAACCTTCATCTCTCCAGGGAAAAGAGACCCAGCTCCCTCAACCTAACTTCATAAGGCATGCCTCCCAGTCCAGGCAACATCCTTGTAAATCTCCTCTGTACCCTTTCAATAGCTTCTACGTCTTTCCTATAGTGAGGTGACCAGAACTGTGCACAGTACTCCAAATGAGGCCTGACAAGGGTCTTATAAAGTTGCAGCATTACCTCCCGACTCCTAAACTCAATCCCTCGTTTAATGAAGGCCAGTACACCATACGCCTTCTTGACCACCTCTTCCACCTGTGAGGCCGATTTAAGAGTCCTGTGGACCCGGACCCCAAGATCCAAGTTATTGGTTAGCCTTCGGTCCAGCTTAAGTGTTTCAGATGCTTTGCTGAAGAATAACAATGGCATCAGCCCTAAAAACCATCTGGCTGCACTAATTCAGTCTCTAAGAGTGTCAAAAAAATGTTGTGGCTTATTTTGAAGCATAGGCAAAGTAGTTCTGGCATAGAGAGTTGGAAGTCAGGGCTTAAATCAGATAGCACAGACTTGCATACATTCTCAAATATATGCTAAATTCCTGTTGCATATTTGCTGGTAAGATGTCCCCAACCAAGAAGTAGGACTGATTTTTAAATGACAGTATAATGATGGCTACAGGTACAATTCTAGCAAACTTGGACCAGAGCTTTGCCTGACATTTTTGTCAGAAAGTACCTGCGTAAGTTGGGAAACCAGGAAGCTTTGATTTAACAAACTTTTAATGTTCACAAAGTCAGAATTTTGACCCAATGCAATGACAGTTCCGTTAAGAAAGAATTCTTTAAGCCCTTTCCCATAGCTTCAGGCAAGAAAATCATTGGCTTCTCACCTTCCTGCCATGGTGTTTTTACCATGAGGTTCATTCTGGACATTCCTATCCATACTCTGACCAGGAGGAAGAGGAATGTGCAATGAGAAAGGCATTCAGCATAAGCCTATGCCCCAGGAGAAACACAACTAAGCCAACCCACAGCCCATGCTGTTCTTTCAATTATGTCTCAGAAGATATCAGTTGAAGGAGGCAACAGTTCTGTAATAAGGCATGGAGCTAACTCTGTCTCCTGAGAAAACACAAAGTATTAAAGGAAAGAGTATGTTTGGAGTACTGCACTCCCTATCCCAAAGTGGCTCCACTGTGTGTGCACGCATTCATACAGCAATTTCTTTCTTTGACCAATGTGAATCGGCCCCTGTTATTCTTCATTATTTCTCTGAAACCTCACCTCTGAAGGTGACACCTGAGAGCCAGGGATTGATGTTTGGCTATGTTATTGTATCATTAGCCTCAGGATATATCTGTACTATGGTAGTATTCAATAGCACTGGAGGTGATGTGAAGTCTGCTTCCAGGTATTCATGCTTACATGAGTCGGCATCTGGAAAGACTAGCTGAAAATTCCCGAGCATCATGAAGATGAGTGCGGACTTACCAGTTCTTACCAGTACCCCAGGATACTGTGGGAGGCGAGGGAAGAGATTGCAGAGCCCCTGGCGATGATCTTTGCGTCGTCAATGGAGACGGGAGAGGTTCCAGAGGATTGGAGGATTGCGGATGTAGTTCCTATTTTCAAGAAAGGGAACAGAGATAGCCCGGGAAATTACCGACCGGTGAGTCTGACCTCAGTGGTTGGTAAGCTGATGGAGAGGCTTCTGAGGGACAAGATTTACAAACATTTGGAGAGGTTTGACATGATCAGGAATAGTCAGCATGGATTTGTCAAGGGCAGGTCGTGCCTTACAAGCCTAGTTGAGTTCTTCGATAACGTGACTGAACACATTGACGAAGGAAGTGCCGTGGACGTAGTGTACATGGACTTCAGCAAGGCGTTTGATAAGGTCCCCCATGCAAGACTTCTTGAGAAGGTGAGAGGGCATGGGATCCAAGGGCCTTTGGCCTTGTGGATCCAGAACTGGCTTGCCTGCAGAAGGCAGAGAGTGGTTGTGGATGGGGCTTTTTCTGAATGGAGGTCAGTCACCAGCGGAGTGCCTCAAGGATCTGTTCTGGGACCCTTGTTGTTTGTCATTTTCATAAATGACCTGGATGAGGAAGTGGAGGGATGGGTAAGTAAGTTCGATGATGACACGAAGGTCGGTGGTGTTGTGGATGATCTGGAAGGATGGCAAAAGTTGCAGCAGGACATAGATAGGATGCAGGACTGGGCGGAGAAGTGGCAGATGGACTTCAACGCGGATAAATGTGTAGTCGTCCATTTTGGCAGAACCAACGGGATGAACGAGTACACTATCAAGGGCAGAAGTCTGAGTAGTGTTGAGGAGCAGAAGGATCTTGGGGTCCGGGTCCACAGGACTCTTAAATCGGCCTCGCAGGTGGAGGAGGTGGTCAAGAAGGCGTATGGTGTACTGGCCTTCATTAATCGAGGGATTGAGTTTAGGAGTCGGGAGGTAATGCTGGAACTTTATAAGACCCTTGTCAGGCCTCATTTAGAGTATTGTGCGCAGTTCTGGTCGCCTCACTATAGGAAAGATGTAGAAGCTATTGAAAGGGTACAGAGGAGATTTACAAGGATGTTGCCTGGACTGGGAGGCATGCCTTATGAAGTTAGGTTGAGGGAGCTGGGACTCTTTTCCCTGGAGAGACGAAGGTTGAGAGGCGACCTGATAGAAGTTTACAAAATGTTGAGAGGAATAGATAGGGTGGACTCTCAGAGGCTATTTCCCCGGGTTGAAATGGTCGCTACGAGAGGACACAGATTTAAGGTGCGGGGAGGGAGGTTCAGAAGTGATGTTAGGGGTAAGTTTTTCACTCAGAGGGTGGTGAGTGAATGGAATCGGCTGCCGTCAGTGGTGGTGGAGGCGAACTCGCTGGGGTCTTTTAAAAGACTCCTGGATGAGTATATGGGGTTTAATGAGATTGAGGGTTATAGATAGGTCTGTAGGTTGGTAGGTGATGATGTGATCGGCGCAACTTGTGGGCCGAAGGGCCTGTTTGTGCTGTAGTGTTCTATGTTCTATGTTCTGCTATGTACCAGGTCTGACCAGTGCCTATTGATCAATGTGAGGACGGTGTCAATGGCATTAGTTTGACACTGCAATCTCTGATAGCTAGGGGTAGCATGGCACAGTAGTTAGAACTGCTATCTCATAGCTCCAGGGACCGAGGTTCAATTCCAGTCTTGGGTCACTGTCTGTGTGGAGTCTGTACGTTTTGCCCTTGTCTTTGTGGGTTTTCTCCAGGCACTCTGGTTTCCTCCTAGAGTCAGAAAGACTTGCTGATTAGCTGCATTGGCCATGCTAAATTCTCCCACAGTGTACCCAAACAGTGCCAGAGTGTAGCGACTAGGAGATTTTCACAGTAACTTCATTGCAGTGTTAATGTAAGCCTACTTGTGACACCAATAAATAAACGTTAAAATGCCAAAACTCTCATAAGCTGTTTTCCGACACTTTTCAAGGTGGATTCCAAAGCATAAAAGGCAGTGGTCAAAACATAAAGGAAAAAATAAAAGAAGTAATAGCGGAACATTTTCAAAATCATAATCTGGTCAAGCAGAGCCAGCATAGTTTCATGTCTGACTAATTTATTGGAGCTTTTTGCAGAAGCCTCAACCACAGTGCATAGAGGGGAACCGTTAGATGTGTTGCATTTGAACTTCCAGAAGATGCTTGACAAGGTATCTCACAAAAGGTTCAGTCATAAAATAAGGGTCCATAGTGTTGTGGCAGTATATTGGCATGGATAGAGAATTAACTAATGGACAGGAAACAGCGAGTGGAGATAAGGGATCCTTTTTCAAGTTGGTGACCCTGAAACTGGTAAGATTCCACGGGGATCTGTCCTGGGACGACAGTTGTTTACAAATAAATGGAAATCCAAGTTGCAAGAGGAATAACACCAGTTTACGGCACAATATTAGCAGTTTAAATAAGTGGGCAAAAAGTTGGCAAATGGACTATAATGTGGAAAAATGTGAAATTGTTTATTTTGGAAGGGAGAACAAAAGAACAGAGTATTATTTAAATGGAGAAAACCTGCAGAAAGCTGCAACATAAAGGAATTTGGGAGTACTTGTGCATAACACAAAACTAGCACACAGGTACAGCAGGTAATTAGGCAGGCTAAAGGAATGTTGGCCCTCACCTCAAGGAGGTTGGAATATATGAGTAGGTAAGTCTTGTTGCAACTGTATAAAGTGCTGATGGGACCACATCTGGAGTATTGAGAGCAGTTTTGGTCTCCTTATTTAAGGAAAGATATTACTTCATTGGAGACAGTTCAGAGAAAGTTCACTAGGATGATCCCCAGGACAAAGGGATTATCTTATGAGGAAAGGTTAAACAGTTGGGATTTGACTCATTGGAATTTAGAAGAATGAGAGGTGACCTCATTGAAACATAGAGGATTCTAAAGGATAAATGCTGAGAGGACCAGAGGGCATAGTCTCAGAATAAATGGGCACCAATTTAAGACTGAAGTGAGGAGGAATTTCTTCTCAGAAGGTTGTGAATCTTTGTAGATCCTTGCCACAGAGAGCTTTGGGAGCAGAGTCCTTGTGCATATTTAAGGCTGAGATAAATTCTTGATCAGTAAGAGAATCAAGGGTTGTTGGGTAACGGCAGGAAAATGGATATGAGAAACGTCAAATCAGCCATGATCCTATTGAATGGCAGAGCAGGTTTGAGGGGCTGAACAGCCTACTCCTGTTCTTATTTCTTATGGTCTTGTGGTCTTAAACCATCACATTCACATGGAGTTGGTAAGCACCATGTTGGAAAACTTAGTTAGATGGCAAGAGTTGCAACAGCATTATATAAGGTGGCATGATGGCACAGTGGTTAGCACTGCTGCCTCACAGGGCCTCAGGTTCAACTCCGGCCTCAAGTTATTGTCTGTGTGGAGTTTGCGCACTCTCCCCGTGTCTGCATGGGTTCCCTCCAGGTGCTTCGGTTTCCTCCCACACACTAAAGATGTGCAGGTTAGGTTAGTGTCAGGGTAAATAAGTAGGGTTATGGGGATAGGGCCTGGGTGGGGGATTGTGGTCGGTACAGACTCGGGTCAAATGGTTTCCTTCTGCACTGTAGGGATACTATGATTCTGTGAACATTCAGTAACATGCTCAGGGTTGCTAACCTGAAACAAATGCAATGTAATGTAGTCCTAACTGGAGGGGGCACTGGCACAAAATGACATCTGAGGCCTCTGTTGTATTCAAAGTGGGTGCATGATACTCTGCTGCATGAGATCTTCGCTATTTTCTAGCCCTCATTCCCCATCCAAACCAAACCCACCCTCCCACTGTCCTTATCATCCCCATTGTCCCTAATACAATTCTTCCCCATTTTAATCCACATTATTTTCTATCTCCCCCGTTCATTTTCTCTCTCCCTCTCTTTCTCTCTTTCTTGCTGTTGCCCCATTGGCACACTACTTGGAGAAAATGAAACATTTCAGGCTCGATTTGGAGAGCCATTTGCTCCTACTTTTATAAGAATGCTAATGCTGACATTACCTGAGTTGTGATGGTCAAATCGCATTTCAGAACCCTAATATTTTATACTTTCAGCCCTTTGCTGCTGCAGTGTTGAGTATTTGTCAGTAGAAGGCCCCGGTGGTCAATGTATATATTGTGCAATATCATCGAGCTCCTGTTACTGATTGATAATAGAGCATTTCACTTTACTTAGGACCACCGAAATCTGCTCCATACCAGTAATTTCGGAATATCTTAATTGCTTCCTTCCAATAACTTGACATCTTGGATTTGTGTAAATAAGTTAGCCCCTTTTAGCTGTTTCATTTTAGACCGTTCAGTATTGTGGGAGAGATGAGACTTGCTGTTAAGACATTGGATTAGGATCTTGTTAGGAATTGTATTGATGTGCTGCATATCAACGTGCAGAACTAATTGATTTTTAACACCTGTTTATATTGCCTGTGTTCCAGCGATAACAGAAGATGTAATAAAGCATTGAGAAAGTAATCAATTTTATAAAGACAGCCTCCTTATTAATATTTTTTATAAGTCATCAAACCTATAAACGCACCTATTCAAACCAAAGATCTTTGAGCTCCATGAGTCAATAGTTAATTAAAATATTAATTAGATTTTATTTTATCAGCAACTAAATAAGATCGATTATGAAGAATTATGCAGGAGTTGCTTAATCTCTTGAATGCAATAAAAAGGAATTATTAAAAAAAAAGATTAGTCAATAGTATTGACAGAATCTTAAGGAGAGGATGTAATGGTTTTAGTACAAACTACAAGTGCAGCACCTACTGTTACAACTGCACCCAAATAAGATATAAAATTATTATTTTGTGATATCACAGAGACCCTGGTGGGCATTTTAACCTTCTGTGACAGGCTGGAGTGGGGTGTGACTGACAATCTCTTTAAGCTGCTTTGGACTCAAACTGTTCATTACCTCTTCAATGCCTCCTCCATATCTATAATCTGTTTAATCTGCTGCTGCAGTCACTTCCTATTTCCCTCACGACCCCTGACTCCCTGGCTGTGGCTTTCAAGGAGATGCTTCGCGTCCACAGACCTTTCAACGTGATTGACAGCAAGGCAAAACAGTTAAAAGAGGTTGTGCCTCCAAATTCAAAAGAATCTCTGCATAGCTTGCTTTCCTGTGTTTTCTGGCAGCAATTTTAATTACTTTTGCTCATCTGTGAAAATACTGGGGTCTTTATGTTACAAAATTCCAATAGTGGAATGAATATTTCTCTACAGATCAATTGCAAGTGTACTGCTGGAAAACATCCTGGGACTGAAATACTCCTGTCATAAGGATATCGGTGTTAATTACATTGGAATGGTTTGCTAATGTCAATTGTTGAGGTTAAAAGAAATAGGCGATGGGTACTAACTGTCTTTGAGCACATATGAATTGGGGATACCTGGGGCACTGGGTAGAATGAGGGGAAAGCTATGAGACTGAACAATCAATAAACTCTCTCAATTAAGAAAAACTTTTTGCCTTTGTTTTGGCTTCACCAATGGGCTTCAATCCTAATGGTAGTCTTCTGAAACAGATACAAACTCAATCAGGACTCAGCAGAACTCATCAGAAATGATGGGTCCCAGCCTCAAATTGACATTTGGGCAGTAAGGTGTGACCTTGTCTCCTCATAGAGTGCAGGATGCAATTCACGGTGGAGACGCTACACAATGGTGTCAGTTTTCTTGAAGTTCATTGGATGAAGTTGTGACTAAGCCATTAATTGATGGCTGCTACTGGCAGGGCAGTTCCTGATAGAGTTGGCAAGGCTAGCTACACAGAGGTTGGGGAACGCTTCTTAAAGGGTGCCCTGATCAGTGAAAATAGTCGATTCCTTCCCATAGTCGTGGAGGAAACCCCCACCCCTCCCACGAGCCTTGAGGTGACACCTACCCCCCCCCACCCCCCACCCAGTAACTACTGGGGGGACACTCTCCTCCCCCTCCAACTCCCACCACAATGAAGGAGTGTAATGCCCCCCCTGCCTTGGCAGTGCCCACTATAGTGCCTTTTGCCCCTTGAGGTATACCCAGCCTTGGCTTTCAACCCTCAGGGCCTCCATGCACCTCCACACCCCTGGCGTGGTCATCTTGACTGGTATTTATTTCTGATAACCAGTAGTGAATTGTGCTAGTAATTCCATAAGGCCAGATGTCAAGTGTAAAGCCATATAATAACATTTAAATTAATTTGAATTACTGCAACTGGAAGTCTGTGAACCTGATTATGTCACTGGGGGCATGGGCGCCGAGTTCTCAAACTCGTATCTTGCCGGCACAAATTCTATCCTGGCCTTCTTGCAGAATTTTGTGGCCACAATGGGATTTGTGCCTGTGGCTAATGGGCTTATTAAATCTCGCCCAATGTTTAGCCCAGAAGGCTATAACATGGGTAATTGAAAGATGAGGTCCTTTTCCTTCAGCTTGCATTGGGCTTCACTGGAAAATTGCAACAGACTGAGGACAAAAAGTGAGCCTGAGAGCAAGATGGTGAATTGAAATGGCAAGTAACTGGATGGTTGATGTCGTGCCTGCAGACTTAGCAGAGGCAAAATGGTCTCTTAAAAGTTTGTTTCCCCAGTGTAGAGGAGAGTGCATTGGGGATCTCAAATACAACGTACTAAATTGAAAGAAGCACAGGTAAATCACTGCTTCATTGGGGAGGAGTGTTTGGTGCTTTGGACAGTGAGGCAAGAAGAAGGAAAGGGGCACGTTCTATATCTCTATTGCATGAAGAGGTGCCTCAGCTATGATGCATTCTGGGTGTTGGAGGAATGGACCAGGTTGTCACAGACAGAATGGTCACTTCACAATGTTGAAGCGGGAAGAGGAGGCGTGGGAAGATATGTTTGCTGGTAGCACCACATAATGCGTAATTACTTTCTCACTTCTATTGCTTATGTGTGCTTGTGCATTTCTTAGCTTTCCTTCAACTTTCTAAGCAAGAAATGAAATATTTATGAACAGGTTTCTAGATGGTGATTGCATTGAGTTTATTTGCTTTAGAAGCACTATTATTGGAGAATCAGCTCTAGGTTGACAACATCTTTGCATCACAGGGAGCAAATGATCTATTTTCAAATGTGTATGTTTCGGAGTGGAGGCTCTACACTTCTAACAATAAAACTCTTTTCTTTACAGCCTGTTTTATCAGTACATTTTGAACATAACTTTACACAAACCTGCAGCGTCTTGAAAGAAAACTATTTCATGAAATGCACAATTGAAATACTCCTCTTTTACTGATTGTTTGTAGACTGTGAAAGAATGAACTTTAAAGGCTCATAATGTGATAATGGGTCATTGAATTCAAATGATTCAAAATGTATCAGAAGAAATGAGATTTGGATATAAACATCTAAAAGGATTTATACGGTCCATCGACTTTCACATTCAAGTGACTATTTCCCTATACTGAGACACAGACTGGGGCTATTATTCTGTAATCTGCATTGACACAAATGACAATACACAGCACTGTACAGAATGACCAATCTATCAGATTGTATAACATGCTTTGAAGCATAACTGTGTGTGTTTCCAATATGCATCACCAGCTCTCAAAATGAATGAATCTAATGGCAATGATAAGTCTGGGCTATTCTCTCCCCTGCCTCACTCCCTCCCGCAGCACAGTGGCACAGTGGTTAGCACTGCTACCTCACAGCGGGAGGGAACCGAGTTCAATTCCAGCCTCGGGTGACTGTGTGGAGTTTGTACATTCTATCTGTGTCTGCATGGTTTTCCTCCCGGTGCTTCAGTTTCCTCCCACAGTCCAAAGATATGCGGGTTAGATGGTTTGGCCATGGTAAATTGCCCCTTATTGTCAGGGAGATTAGCAGGGTAAATACTTGAGGTTATGGGGATGGACCCTGGGTGGGATTGTTGTTGATGCAGGCTCAATGGGCTAAATGGGCTCCTTCTGCACTGCAGGGATTCTATGATTATTTGTTCCAAAAATAATACAGATGATGAACCACCAATCTTTCTTTTTGCACTTCCTCACATCCCCATTAATCCAGCCATTACTTCCACTCACTGTCATCCTCTGCTAATTCTTGCTGCTCTTTGATAACCCACCCTCACTCTCCTGGATGAACACATGCCATTGCAGTTGCTCATAGATGTATTCTCCCCCGAGAAGAGACAGAAATGTCGAAGGAGAAAGGGAGAATTGGAGGTCATTTTCCAATGATTATTCAGATAACAGTGGCAGAGGAGAAAGTATTGGAGATCATTGGCATGTTGGTGCCTCTTGCTATTGAAGATGGGGACCTTCCAGCTACCTGGTGACACAATTAAACATTAGTGGACCCCACGTTATACAATACTCAGTCATGTCGGTTTGAAATGTGATCATCATCAGCATACTGCATTTACTGAATTTTACATTGGCAAATCATGCCTTTTCACCCTGCAAGGGGATTAACATCTGCAACAGGAGTACATTGATCTCAGGATGAAGCAACCTCAGAGGCTTGATTCCTACTGACCGGCATCATCTCAAGAATTATGCTTACCATCCACCAGCTCAGACACTTTGTTGGGACCAGTAATTGAGCTGGCGGGTTTTAATCTAGTTTTCATCTAGTGACTCACACTTGACTTGAACAAGAGAAGGTGCTGGCGACTAAGACCGCTGTGGAAAGCATGTGGAGAAATTTGCAGCCCTCTCTGTCAGCTAGACAGATACTGTAACATGTTGGTTGTAAACCAAAAAGGAAAGTTATTGAGGAATAATAGAGAATGTACTAAATTGACCTTCCAAGTGCACTGATTATGATTGCAGGAAATAATCTGCTTCGAGCATGTATGAGATGGTGTCCCAGCATGTTTTGATGACATTCTCTTGCATGGATGGGTTACCAGCTCATGGAATATTGAACCCTGCAGTCAAAAGAATCCGTGTGGGCCTGAATACTGGTGTGCAGACTTTGGATGCCACCATGTCTGCTGCCTCAAATATGAAGATAGATACCTTCGTTGTGGCTTTGTAGCATTGCACTGATCTGCACCAGAAGTGCTGCGCAGCACAGAGTAGCAATGAAGTGCAGCTGGAACATGAGAGAAACATTGGCAAAAGAGGATATGGAAATTGAAAATCAGTCAAAGCACTTCTACTTCTGTCCCCTTGAGGCATATGGATGGATGAGAAAACATTAGGTAGTGAATGTAGTGGCGAAACATATCAATTTTAATACTTGCACCACTTTACGCTCTTTTGTTCCTTGGTAATAGAATAGTTTCCCTACAGTGCAGAAGGCCCATCAAGCCTGCATTGACTACAATCCCACCCAGGCCAGATCCCCATAGGCCCACATATTTACCCTGCTAATCCCCCTGACACCAAGGGTCAATTTGGCTGTCTGGAAGTACATTGGATTCTTTGATCAAACCACGAAAAGAAACCCACACTTAACCTACTATTAAAGCATGCTAAGGATTGTTAACTCACAATCAATTTCTTTGAGGCATGCCAGGCTTCAGGTGGCAAGTTGGCTTTTAACTTACCCAATGTGAATTGGAGGACATTAATTGACAGGGAGCAATGGAGGATGTCTATTTGCAACTCCATTTTGGACCAATGGCATGATGATACACAATGGTCATTTCATGTACTACTTACATTGTTCCACTGACACACATGAACCTTGCATTCATAAGGTCATCCTGGCAGCATTGTTGATGCTGCATTGTCCCTTCACACACCCACATTGCTTTATTATTCCTCCTTTTCAGAATTGTCCAAAAATAATTTTGCAGATCAAAACCTCAATGCCACAATGTTGTGTCGTGTGCAACACGTGTGACCGTTCTGACACATTCTAGCTGCTGTGGGTGTTCAGATCTGTAAGGTACCTCCAGATCTAATTAGTCATCTGAAATGCACCCTCAGCATGCAGATAATGTGTTCCATTGCATACGTAGTAGACATATGACATTCAGTGTAGCTCAGGTAGGCTTTGGTCATTGGGCTTCAAGGTCAGTGGCATCAGCCAAATTTGAAATGAATATCTCTCATTGTCTAGCAATCTAGAACCAAAAAGGTCAGGGGCTTGGGCTGCACCAGGATGAAAACATCTTGGCAGTATTCTGGATACATAGACTAGGTAGATAATCAATCTTTTCCCAAAGGTAGTGGAGTCTAAAACTAGAGGGCATAGGTTTAAGGTGAGAGGGAAAAGATACAAAAGTGTCCAGAGGGGCAATTTTTTCACACAGAGGGTGGTGAGTGTCTGGAACAAGTTCCAGAAGTAATAGTAGAGGCAGGTACAATTTTATCTTTTAAAAGCAGTTAGATAGTTACATGGGTACGATGGGTACAGAGAGGTATGGGCCAAATGTGGGCAATTGGGATTAATTTAGGTGTTTAAAAAAAGGGTGGCATGAACAAGTTGGGCCGAAGGGCCTGTTTCCATGCTCCAAACCTCTATGATTCTGTGACTCTATGATATGACCTGGATAGAGGAAGCCCACCCCCATTTTTGGCTGACCCCATTTTCACTGGCAGAGGGGATGGGGATGACATGAATCACACAGTTGGGAAACATGGACTCAGTCAGGCCATTTGAAATTAGTTCTTAGTTCAAACACACCCCATGCTTGCTGTCAAAAATTCTTAATCTGCAGTGATTCACAAATTTATGGAGCAGAGGGAAACATGCATGAAAGATGGCTAAAGTCTGTTTAAATGTCATAATCTGTAGTTATTTAAATCCCCAGTCCTTTAAACATGAAATAAACAGGTTGCAGCAATCAGTTAGAACAAAAGAAAACATACATTGCTAGATTGCTTTAATTGATAGTCCATATCGTGTAGTTTATGAAGAAAGTAGAGTTCATTGTTAACATTCTCAACAGCTGTTATTGCAGCTGAGTTTATTGACGGAGCATCAAATGCTCCAAATCCACATATCTCAGACCACTCCCCCACCCCCATCCCCACTGAGTTTACATTTGGATTTGATCGTTTTAAAAGGCTATTAAAGGATTAGTTGTTGTTGATGTTGTTACTGAATTGAAATTTGTTTTAATAGATTGACAACTTGGGGAAATTGAAGCCCTTTGAATAGTTTTGAATTAATGAATTATTTTCAGTATCAAGTGATATGGATGAGAGCTCTATTAGATTGTTAGTAAATTTCCTTTATTCAATTTGACGTGGCTCCTGAAGTTTATCCGTAGAAATTACTGGGTGAATGGCACTGAAAGTGTAATGCGGGTTTGAGGGAAGATGGGGGAGGGGATGGGGAGAAAAGGGGTGTGGTAATGAGTTGGCATGGAGGGGAGGGGATGGGGAAGTAGGTGATGGGGGGGCTGGAGAGATGAAGACAAGCCTTCCAAACATTCCACCCTCAAAGCCAGCACCAATTTCCTTCTGGGGTTGGTGGCCCCAACTCAGTTTCCTGAATCAAGCTATCCACCTTGGCAGCATAAATCGATGCTCAGATTCTACCTGTCCACCCTATGTCATAGTAATGTTACCAGCAAAATGCACACAGCTGGTGCTCCTATCTTTGCTATTCAGCTGGACATCCCTCCAATGCACACTGCTGTAACTGCCAGACCCCTCTCTGATAAACAGCTACAGGTCAAACCTGTTCCTATGACTGGTTAAGAAAGCAGTTCTGAGCATTGAGGATGAACTGCAGTATTTCCAGTGTCGTAATGAGCTCCCTCAATTGTCAATATGTTCTGACCTTGCTTTGAGTGGCAAATTATAGGAAGCCTGGGAAATCCGTGGCTATGATGTTCAACTTCAGACTGTTTCACAATCTTGCTTCAACTGGGAAATGATCATATATTGCCTCATGCCCAAACTAAGTGCAAAAGTCAGCAGGCTGCAGCAGGCTTCCTGGTCTACTCATAATTTTGCTGGAATTAATTCTTCAATGTATCCAAATCCCATGTTTCTCCAAGTTAAAATTCCCTGCAAGGATTCTGTTACATAGACATATGAAATATAATGACTGATGCTTACACTGTGCCTGTGAAATATACACGATTGCAAAGAGTTGAAAATCTTCAAACATTACAACAGTGACTGCACTTTAAAAGATGTGTTTTGGGCCGTCCTGAGATTGTGACAATAGCTATATAAATGCAGATTTTTCTCCTTAATGTACTGTTGACTGTTATCACATTGTGGTAGATTTTCAACTGGCTGTTTGGATGCAGCTCAGTTACCTGTTATAGGAACTGATTCCATTGTTTGGGCAGCAAGTAGAAAATGTTGCAGTAATTTACAACACATATTGCAGAAGATTAATCCATAAACATTGGTTAACATAGTACATTTGATTCTGTAATACTGGTAATACAGCCATCCCAGTGCTAACAGAATTATGTCAGGGACTGCTGCTAATCGCATAGAAATGCTGTGACTTCAAAATCCACTTTTTTTTAATTCAGTTGTCAGTCATCATTGGCTAGCTACTATTTATCGCCCATCCCTAATTGCCCTTGTTCAGAGGGTAGCTGAGAGTCAACTACATTACTGCGGCTCTGAGGTCACATGTGGGCCAGACCAAGTAAGGACGGCAGATGTCCTTCCCTAAGGGACGTTAGTGAACCAGATGCGTTCTTCCGGCAATCAGTAATGGTTTCATGGTCATCAGTAGGTTTTTAATTCCATATATTTTTCAATGAATTAAAATTCAACCTTCTGCATGCTGGAATTTGAACACAGATCTGCAGAACATTAGTTGAATCTGTGGATTAGTAGTCTAGCGAAAATACCACGAGGCCATCGCCTCCCCACCTCTACTATTGAGACACCATGGCTGAAATGTGCACTCTCTGGTGGATGTGCAGTAGCGCCTCACCAAATCATTGTTGACAGCATCTCCAGTACCTAGACGGACAAAGCCAGCATGAAAAAAAAATCAAGCTATGCAACATTGCAACTTGTACATCGATTCTCACCTTTTCATCATTGCTGGGTCAAAGTCTTAGAACTTCTTATTTCACGACAAAGAAGGAGCTCCGTCATAACATGAATTTCAGTGTTTCAGAAAGAAGGCTGAACCCCATCTTCTGATGGGCAGTAAATGCTGGCCTTGTCAATGACATCCATGTACAGAATGAATGTTTTCTTTTAAACTTGCAGCAGTAGCAGCCCTGAAACTGAAAGTTTCAAAACATATTTAAAGGGAACAGCTAAGAATTTTTTTTTGGGTACCAGTGACTTAAATTGAAAGAAAATAAAGATTTTAGTCCAATCGCATGATTGAATAAAAATGATTCCTCTAGATCGCTAAGCAAGAAATTTGCATCAGGCTAATGAAGCCCAGGAAAAAAAGTATCGCAATCTGATTGTCTATTACAGTTGAATCCAAGAATTGAGTCCCTGAGCTGACACAAGGATGCGTACTGGAATATTGTATTCAGCATGAAGCGCATTCACTTGAACTAAATGTGATTTCCACATGATTCGAACTGTGTACAGCGAGGTTCTGAATACAGTTCTTACTCCATGAATAAAATTGACCCCGTAACATACAAGCTTCTAAGTTGTTGCCAAATCGAATTTGTTTCAGAAGCAGAATGAAAATTCTATTGAGCATCTTTGGATTATGAAATTTATGTTGACAGATTTACTTAACTGAAATTCCAACAGAACAGGAGAGCGATAAAAATAGCAATGGAGGAATACAAAAAAAGTAATAAGAGAGGTGAAAACAATCTTGCGAGGGATAGCAAAGCAAACAGCAATTTTTTTTTATTAAAAGAAAAAGCACGTTAGAAGGTAATGTGGGTTCATTGAATGTGGATGGATGAAGGGTATAAGAATATGGAAGAATTATTCAATGAGAACCTGGTATTGTTTTTACAGTGGAGAAAGAGACAAATATACCAGTGGTGCTGGGCAGCCTAACTAAGTGCAAAATATGTTTTATAGAAAAATATGATGGTAGAAATGATGAAACTTAAGATAACCAAATGTCCACAGCCTGAATGTTTCTATTGTAGAATTGTCTACATGTTATGTGAGGAAATTGCAGGTACAGTTGCCACAATTTTCCAAAATTGTCTTGTTATATTGCGAAATTGCAAATACCACTCCATTATATCAGGAGCTGGCAAGGGAAAAACCAGGTAATGACAGGTCTGACAGTTTAATGCCAATTGCAGGAACCTTACTGGAATCTAGCATGAGAAGTAGAGTGCTTGAGCACTGGACAATAATCAATTAACCCCAAGAGAGTCAGAATGGATTTGTAAAAGACAGGTCATGCCTGATTAATTGAATTGGATTTTTTTGAAGAGGTAACTCTCACGGTGGATAGGGGAATTTTTATGGATATTGTGTACTCTGGAGCTCCTAACACCTTATCTCCTGGGCTTGAATGTTTCACCCATCCGGCGTGCACACTCGGTGGTCTCGGGAAACAAGTGTTAAACGTGTTCCTGGCCACGGTTAACCCAGACTGCAATTTCATGCTGGCTGCCAATTAACTGTGAAAGGCAGAGGCTGCCAGAGAGGGCAGAGAGAGAGGGCGGACACTGAGAAAAGGAATGATTTCTAATCTGTTCACTCAAGGAAACAGCCTCTGTGGAGCTGTCTCAGGGAGCTGCTGACCCGTAAAATAAACTATACAGTGTCTAGGCAGCACAATCAAACACAAAACTCAGTTTTCAGACAACTTTTTAGATTTTATCTTTTTCTCTGATGGTACATCCCACACTGAATCGAGGTTGAAGCTGAAGTGTAAAGACTGCCTCGCCAACTGGTTCACCCACCAACTGTAAAAGCAGACAAGCCACTTAAAACTGAGTTCAATTGGCCCCTGAATGGGCTAAATTTTGATTATCGGTGGGCATATTTTTGACTCTCGTGCGAGCCTGCTGATTGAAATATTGAGCAAGATGGCGCGATGCACGCTCTTTTTGCACGATTTCACACCATGTTGGGTGTGAGCCTGGCCAAGCAACATACAATTCTAGCCCAGCTGCCAATGTGAAGGCATCCACCTTGTGATACATCCACTCATACACGTGCAGTTCCCTTTGGCATTTTGAGCATACAATATAAGTGTTCAGGGAAGTTCAATTACCTCCATGTTTCCATTGCATATTATTTGAACATTAATCAGATACTAGCTTTGATCAGTTATCGGGGATTAATCAATTAAATTATCACAATCATACAAAATATAAGTAGGATTTGGGCTTCTAAACTATCTATAGATGTAGTTTTTAGGGCGAAATTGAGGATGAAAAAATATGAAATGGATATTGCTAATTATCACTGGAATTCTAATATCTGCCACGGAATCAGAGCAGGCGAGGGGTGGACAACGTTAACCTCTAACAGGAATTTCCGGTCTCGCTCGAGCGAAGCCGAAAACTCCTGCCCATATATATGTTTGAGTGTTAAGAATAGAATGCAGTTACGTAATGGAAAATGTATTAATGATATTAAACAGTATATTATGGTACACTGAAACATAGATTAATGAGATTAAACATAGTAAATGGAATTGGCATGGGGGACAGGTGATTATTGCAATGTAATAATGGTATATTGTGTCTGGGCTATATCATTGATATAGACTCTGCAACTACGCAAGGACAGGAATTGTGTCCTTTCTATTTGCAACATCACCAAAAGCAGCCTGCTGTGTTTAGAAATTTTCTGCTGTGTATAGAAATTTCCAGATGGCAGTTGATAAGGTTGCACACAACAGATTATCAACAAGAACACATGAAATTGGAAGTAGCTTTGTAATATGTGTAAAAAGTTAACTGGGATGTAGTAGACAGTGGAAGTGAGAAAAGGGTTCATGTTCTGATTGGTAAAAGGTGATTACTTGTCCTCCCCTGACCTACACTGGGTCCTCCATTTTCATCAGAAACACAAATGACTTGAATGAAGGAATACAGAGTTCTGTATCTAGTATGCGGTGACATAAAATTTAGAGGCACAATAACTTGTAGGGTTGGTTGGAGGAAATTGCAAGAGAACATGGATTAAATGAATAGGCAAAAAGATGCAAGTGGAATTCAATGTCAGGAATAATGAAATTGCCCATTTTAGAATTGAGAAAATTGAAATATTTTCATAAAGATGAGAGACTGGAACTGAAAAATTCCACAGCAAGTTCCCCCACGGTGAATGCGGCAAGCAAGTGAAACCCCGTTGGTGAAAAGGGCCAAGAATTCCAGCTTGGGAGCTGTGGAGGAACAGAGAAATTTCGGTGACTTTACACAAATCACAAAACTGGGAACAATACATTGGCCTTACAATGAGGCACAGCACAAAATAATACCATGGTTTGAAAGATAACGTATGAGAACAGGTTATATACACTTGTCTACTTGTCTTGGGTTTAGAAGATTGAGAGGGTCATCTAACTGAGGTATAAAAAAATGATCTAATGGAATAGATACAGATAAACTCTTTCCTCTGGGGAATTCAAAACAGGAGGAAATAATCTTAAAATTAGAATTAGGCTAGATTTGGAGTGAAAGCATTTTTCCATACAATGGATAGTGCAAATCTGGTACTTGTTCCACTTAAAGGCTAGCTGTGCCAATTTAGTTGAAATTGAAAGACTGAGGGCAGTAGATTTTTTCTGGGATAAGAGCATCATGGATATGGAAAAAATGGATAAGTGAAGTTATGGTACACATCAGCCATGATCTTGATGTGTGGCGGAATAGACGTGAGGGGCTAAATGACCTATTTCTGTTCCTATGTTTTAAAATGGAACTTCAATTTCTGGTTAAGTGTTCGACACACAAAATATTTTGTTATTAAGCAGTCACAGGATCATTTACTTGTATACGTCATGGCCATGTAAAAGGTGTTTTTTTAAGTGGTCTGTGAATTAAAATTTGTGATGTGGAGATGCCGGCGTTGGACTGGGGTAAACACGGTAAGAAGTCTCACAACACCAGGTTAAATCCAACCAGGGTTTGCTATCAAATAAACTGGTTAGACTTTAACCTGGTGTTGTGAGACTTCTTACAATTAAAATTTGTACAATTATATGCAGCTCCCTTTAAATTCATGAGTGGCTCAATTTAAAAATAACCCAGAAGACAGGGTTTAGTCTTAAATCCAAAAGATTAGTTTATTACAAAAACTACTGCTGAAAGTTAGGTAAGAGTGATAAAGTTATAAACTAATAAAATTCTGAAACAAAAATTAAAAGCAATTAAAGATAATAAGCTACTTAAAGATGAGGTTTCAGATCAATCTCTGTGAGATATAAATGTGGGCCTGTGCTTGAGCTCCTCTTTCCTCATGTGAAGCTGTTGAAACTTTAGGTTTACTTAGTAGCTGTGGTGGCTTCTGTGGTCAACTAGTAAGTGTTTGCCTTTTTCAGGTGAACTCAGCAGATTTTTGGTAGAGACCAAAGATTTTCTATTCCTCGATACTTCTGGAGTTACAGCACCTGCAGATTGCCTGGACCTTTTCAACAGCAGTTAATTTCTTAAAAACGTCCTTGGGCCCTCCATCAGCCACAGAACCCTTTCGGAAGTTGTTTCACAGAATTCTTGCTCGGGTTCTGCACACAAAATGGCTATTTATAGCCTGCCTTATTACAGTTCAAAATCTTAAAATGGCTGCTATCATGTGAGCTGGACAAAAACACCAAGTAATATTCCAAATAAGGCAACAGTAATCCCGTTTAGCAGTCTGAATTCCCCCAAATCAACTGCAGTGGAATCAAGGTTGACACACTTGCTGGGAAAGCTATTGTCACATTGACCAGGATTTTGCACTGTTGTTTCCACGGGTGTAAATGGCGACGTGGGCGCAAAATCCCACAAGAGGCCAAAATTGAGAATCTTGCCAGCGAGATCTCACAATGAGATCATCCTTGCCCCTCAACCTGCTCTACCCACCCCCCCCGCCCAATCCACTGCCTCCCACCATGAAGTAATGAATTTCCCATCCAGGAAGGTCAGGAATCTCATTTAAATACATCTTAACCTTATTCCGTGTCGTATCATCCCCCCACACTGAGATTTCTCCCCTTCGCCAACGTGTCCTGACCTCGGCGAGATTTACGAAGAGTCTGAAGCAATGTAAACCAGGCAAAGGGAACCCACTGGGCGCGCACATCCCCAGAGAGGAGAAGGACATGCCCAGGCAGTATCCTGACGCTGCCCCCTGCCCATTGAACTGAAATCAATGTTAACCAAAATCCCATTAGCACTTCAAAGTGGTAATTCAAGAAATTTCAGACATTTGAAATCAGGGTAACCACGAGGCATTACAAAATTTTCAACATGGGATATTTTTCAGAACACACCCAAGTTTAAAAAAAAGTAGACATGTTTCTGCGGAGTGTAATTGATTGTTGTACTTTCACAGCTGGCTGATAAAGTCCGTTTGGGATTAAAGGATTTGTTATAATTGTTGTCATCTTTAGGTGAGTATATAAGCTGATAAATCTCTCCATCTGCAAGTGTCACAAGTCATAAGTTTGCAAAGTTGTCTTGCGTTTGTGTAAGGAATCCAGCTTTTGGACTGGTGACTAAACCTCATTAATATCTAGATATACAATTGGAAATCCAGCTGTTGGCCACTTAAGACATAATTAATGAAGAAATTGGATTTTATAATTTGTACCGATGGATATTTTGCGGAAATATGATTAACATGCCCAACTGTTTGATGTGAAAGCTCCGCATGCCTGAGATTAAATACCCTGAGGGATGCTATACTTCAGCAACTGAGGAGGAAGATTAGTTTTCACCACTTGCACATCATGTGTGAATGTCTTAAGTACTTGGAACAGTTTTTAGTTTCAATCAAAATACAATTATTTTCTATTTTACATCTTGCTGTCCCAAAGGTGTTGAGATGGCAGGGATAGAGTTCTGTAGGTCCCGTGGATAACAGTTTAAGAAGTGTTGCAAATGCCTCTATGTGTAAGGATGCAAGTCTGCTTGAGATTCACTTTTCAGCAGATCTCTCTAAGTAGCAATATGGTAATCCTGGTGTATTGCCAGGGCAAATGATGGCAGAGCAGGTTACTTGGTGAAAAGGGAGCTGATGGCATTGGACCCATCACATGAGGTAAGCTTGTTTGGAAGATAGAATCACTGAGCCACAAGCGATGTAGAGGAACTTCCCTGACGGTGGACCTGGCCCTCCATACCACCCTTCACCTGCCTGGGTTGCCCAAAGCCCAGAAAACCCAGCTCGCAGGCACTAAAACTGAAGTCAACTTCAGTTGGCTGGAATTCTCCAGCTGTTCACACCAGAGGGTTCTCCGGTTCTGTTGGCAGAGCACCCCCACCCATGGGTTTCCTGCCAACATGTGCCACCTCTTGTTGGCAGAGAGGCTGGAGAATCTCACCCCTCCCCACAGACCCTCCCCACAATGGAACTCCCTACAGATAAATGGAATAGGTTGGAAGTGAGCTGTGCTCAGATTGCTCATTTTAGAATTTTAACTGTTAACTGACATGCCACCCCTCCACCTCGAGGGATTAAAATCCATTTATCCTTGCAAACGAAGGTTACAAAACTTTCACGAATTATGTAGAGTCCAGATCTTGGGTAGGATTTCCAGCTCAGCCAATCAGAGGGATCTTCCATCCTGCCCGCCTAAGGTGAACCCCGTAAGAAGTCTGACAACACCAGCTTTAAGTCCAACCAATTTATTTGATAGTAAACTCACAAGCTTTCGGGTATTGCCCTTCGTCAGATGAATGGAGAGTTCTGGTCTCAGACAGAGCATGTGACAGCACAGACAGTTTACAGATTACTGATTAGAATGTGAGTCTTTACAACTAACCTGCTATTAACCTTTACAACTTTCTTTACAACTAACCTTGAATAGCAGGTTAGTTGTAAAGACTCGCATTCTAACCAGTAATCTGTAAATGGTGTGTGCTGTTATATGCTCTGTCTGAGGCCAGAACTCTCCATTCACCTGACGAAGGGCAAACCCCGAAAGCTTGTGAGTTTACTATCAAATAAATTGGTTGGACTTAAACCTGGTGTTGTCAGACTTCTTACTGTGTTTACCCCAGTCCAACGCCAGCATGTCCGCATCATAAGGTGAACCCCCACAGGCAGGACGGACGAGCCATGCAAAACACTGTGGACGTCAGCAGGACTGGAAGATCCTGCTGGCAGCCAATGTCAATCTGCCTTCACTGCTGGAAAACATGCCACGGAGGGTGGGGAGGGGAGGGGGAAGGGGCAGGTGAACAATCCTGTCATTTGAGTGCGTCATTGCTCTTAAAACATTGCACGGCACTGGAAGTTAGTCTGAAAAATGTAACAGTTCAGTTAGTAATTGAAAATAATGGGGTGAATCATCCATCGTGTGGCAATCACCACTGGATTGCCACTCCAATCCTTTTAACTTACCTCACTGCACATTACTCACCTGGATTTCTGACCTGGGCCTAATCATTGCAGCAGCGCAGTTGGTCCTGAAGTCCTTCAGCAGCATAGGAAGAAACGAAACCACATTCCCTTTTTATGTCACTGCCTGCTGTGTTTGGGTAAACTTAAATGTCCCCGTCATTTTGACAAACCACGGAGAGAAGGTCAGTGGGCAATTAGCCAGTGAGTGGGGTTGGCAGGTTGGGTGGGCATGGTGTTAGTTGGGGGCTTGGGTTATTGGAAAAATAGTTGGGTGCTCAGGAGTGGAGTTGCGGAATCGGAGTTCATGGTTGGGTGTTCAGTCAGGTGGTCATGAGGTAGATTGTGGGAAGAGGAGATTAGTTGGGGGGTTGGTGTGAGATCTGGGGGGTGGGTGGGTGGTCAGTAAAATAGTTACTCAGGAATTAGAATTGTTTTTAATCCTTCTAACATTCCTGTGCAAAAATTGTCTAGTGGCTTCCGAGGGGTCCTCCAGCAAATCTTCCCAAATATCTCCAGGGTATAACTCATTAACGAACAGAAGATCTGGGCCAATATATAAGTGCTTACTTTTGATTCTAAATAAAAATGTAAGAAAGCAGGCTTTCAACGGGGAAATCTTATAAATCCTTGATTGAAGTGTGTGCCTTTGTAGAGGGAACTTTACAAATTCTTATTAATTGAAAAAACACAGAGCAAGGAAGTGATACTGATCAATAGATTACAAATCTCTTCAGTATTTAAACCTTCATCACTTTCAGTGAAAGCTTTCCCATGCCAAGAAACAGTCCTATATCAGTGAATTTCTCTCGCTATATATTCATTATGTAAAATGACTTTATGGAACATTATATTTGAAAGTAATTTCTTGAAAACTCAATTTAGGATAGGTTAGTATCTTGCCAAATTATGACAGTGGAGTATTTAAAATGTGCAATCATTGATGTATAAAGCACAGGCCACCTGTTACTTGCTTATCATTTTGTTTCTGTTTAAGCTACTGAGTAAATAATTAAATAGATGCAGAGTTTTGCAAATTACCTGTTGGCACAATATTAAAATTTTCATCTATGAATAATCTTAAACCAAGCTTAGTTTTTCTTGTTGAACTCATTAAATTTCAGAATTCAACTGAAATGGCCATACCTGGTTTTTAACTCTCAATAAAGGATGTTGCCTTGAAGAAAACAACTCCTCTTTGAAGAGATTTTTCCTCAAAACTTAAAAAAATAAGTTCGTGCAACTAAGCTTATTAGCAATTTCAGACTGGCTTCCAGTGAATTAATGTTGCATAAATGCATGGCTCATGAATGAACTAATTATACTCCATCTTCCAAAAGACAACTTTGTTGAAAAATGTAAACAGGTGAGACCTTTAATGTTAATTTGCCATGAACTCACAGTTAGGACTCATCATGCTGCCAGCAAGCTTCCTTTAGAATTTCCAATCTTACCCAAATCTTCAGGAAAGGGAGTTAACTCTTTCTCACATGGAAGATGAGGAATTCATGAAACGGCTGATGCTGAACTAATCCCACGCTTCTTAGTTTCAGAACAGCCGTGTTGAGTGATGCATGTAATGAACACAAATGAAAATTCAACAAAGGTGGTTACCACTTAAATTTCTCAACAAAATTAATAGAAAACCATTCATTCAAATGAGTTTCAGGTCTCTTTGCTCTTCACACTATAAAAGTAGGCAAACAGTAAGGAATGATGACAATCAAAGATAGTAGTTTTATGTAGCTATGCTATTTTCCAACCTTTTGCAGATTTCATGTTACACAGCATCACTTCTCTGAATTTATGATTGAGTCTCAACTTCCAAGTGACTAGTAATCTTAGCAATGTTATCTTTACAACTAATATTCTTTTGTAAAAATAAAATACTGCAGATGCTTGAATCTGAAACAAACACAGAAAATGCTAGAAAATCTCAGCAGGTCTGACAGCATCTATGGAGAGGGAATAGAGCCAATGTGCGCGTCTAGGGTCATCTAGACTCAAAATGTTGGCAGTATTAAGAACATAAGAACATAAGAAATAGGAGCAGGAGTAGGCCATCTAGCTCTTCGAGCCTGCCCCACCTTTCAATAAGATCATGGCTGATCTGAAGTGGATCAGTTCCACTTTCCCGCTTTCTCCCCATAACCCTTAATTCCCCCATCTATCAGAAACCTATCTACAAAATATTCTTTTGTACCTTAGTGACATTTTACTGATCAAACTTTTTTTAAAATTTGTTCATGGGATGTGGACTTTGCTGCATTTATTGCTTATCCCGAATTGTCCTTGAACTTAATCGTTGTAGCTAGACCCTTTAAGAATCAACCATGTTGCTGCGTGACTGGAGTCACTTTATGTCAGACCAGGTAAGGATGGTACATCCCCACCCCCCCAACATTTGACAATGGTTTCATGGTCAACACTAGACTTAAAATCATGGTTTTTATTTAATTCAAATTTCACCAACTGCCGTGGTGGCATTTGAACCCCTGCATTGCAAGTCCAGTGATAACACAATTATGCCATCACCTCCCATAATACAGGAAAGTTCCTCTGTCACTATTGTCTTGTCTATCAGGATGCTAAGGCTGTTAAGAATTTGCTTGCTTTGTCATTTTCAATGAGATGCTTAGTACAAGGGCTGCCTTATTGTGTTCGCTGTTGGCCTCTTGGGGTTCCTGGATGAACTCCCACAGCCTCATTCGCCTGATGAATTCCCCTGTGTCCACTGTGAGACCAATGGAGTCCATTTTAGTGGTGATGCAGAAATTGAGCCCTCGGCTAAGAACTTCAATTTCATCTGGTTGAAGTGTGTAGTCCAACAAGCTGACAATGGACTTCCCTGCAGTGGTACTATTTCCTACTGGGGAGACCATGCAGACACTACAGCAATCAATGAATAAACACTGCTTGACAATCACCAGGCAGGCGTGTTCCCTTCTAGTCGGGGAACACTTCAGCAGTCACGAGCGTTCAGCCTCTGATCTTCGGGTAAGCGTTCTCCAAGACGGCCTTCACAACACATGACAGCGCAGAATCAGTGAGCAGAAACTGATAGCCAAGTTCCGCACACATGAGTACGGCCTCAGCCAGGATCTTGGGTTCATGTCACGCTATCTGTAACCTCCACAACTTGCGTGGGCTTGCAAAATCTCACTAACTGTCCTGGCTGGAGACAATACACATCTCTTTAACCTGTGCTTGGCCCTCTTTCCACTCACATTGTCTATACCTTTAAGACTTGATTACCTATAAAGACTCGCATTCCAACCATTATCTTGTAAATTGAGTTTGTGTCTTTTTATGCCCTGTTTGTGAACACAGGTCCTCACTCACCTGAGGCTCCAAAAGCTTGTGCTGCCAACTAAACCTGTTGGATTTTAACCTGGTGTTGTGAGACTTCTTACCAGATTTTTTTCAAGCAGGCCTGGCATTTTTGTTTTGATGCCATGCTGTCTGTACCGATATCTTTTATTGTTGCTGAAGCAGAGTAATTGAAGCAATGTTTAATTTTAATCTGGCTGAATGCAGTGTCCAGGGGTTTATGACCCTTTTAAATTGTTATTGTGAATGTTTAAGAGGTCAAGTGATGCCTGTGGGACAGTTCTTTTCCACAGAAAAGACCAAAACTTTGGTTTCATTTTGCTTAGGAGCTGTTTGGCCTCTTTTAGGTTCAGAAGCTGTTTGGACTGCAGACAGAAAGCAGTATTCCATTTTTCTCTCCCTGAAGCTGGAAGTCCTGCTGTCTGAGAGTGGCTAGTTAAAAGCTGGAGGCAAGCAATGTTTCTATCTCTCCCTCTCACTAGAGTTTTGCTGTAAGTTCCAGGACCGGGAAACCTCAGTTTAATCCAACATTTCAAAGGACCGATTCACATCAGGTGTTAAAAAGTTGCAAAACCAGGCGTCACATGAGCATACTTTTTTTTATGCCAAGTCCAGGAAGGGGTATATATTTAAAGGATGTGGTTTGGTTTGGAACATTATAGCTAGCTAGCTGTTAAGTTTTATACTGTATCATGCTAAAAATTTGCAATTTGTAAAAGTCATGCTAAGTTTTTACTTATATTTTAATTTTGTTCTTAAATAAACTTTGTTTGATAAAAGTTTCCTCATGGATCATCTGAATCATACCCGGAGTGAACCACCTTATGTTCACCCAAATGCCAAAATTATGGTCTAGGCTGACTTTGTAACACAACTTGGAGTTCCTGGCCTGGCTCATAACACTAGGCTTCACTGTGGAATAAAAATGTTATATTTTTGAAGGAGCATCCTATTTTAGTACCTACCAGTTTAAAGTATTCAACAAAATAAGTATTAAATCACAAGAAGTGTTCATTTTTTAAAAATTGTTTTCCTGTGTTTTTCCGTTTAAATCTGTACTATGCTGGCTTCTTTGGTCTTCCTTTAACATACCGAATTTGCAGTTTCCAAGGGTTGCAATATACAAAATACTGTATTGCAGAGTGAATCTGCAGGATGGATACAGAGGCTCCAGGGGCCATGTTGTGGCTTGCAGGCTGTGGGCTGAATAAGCCTGCCATACTGCATATGAGTAAGCTAATACATGGTGAGGTATTACAAAACTCTTTGTAACACTACATCCTTTTATTCTTATCCAGTTACTGGTGCCATAATTCACCTCCAAATAATCCAAAAACATGCAACTGGAGGCCTTGGTTTTTCTAATATTAGGTACATGAGCCCATCATCTGACAATTACAGAAGTGAATTATTTGTGGTAAATTCACCAACAGTACATTCTTCAATAAGCATCTGATCATTCCAAACAATTTTCCAAGCTGTAGGACTGGGCACATATTCCTATGAAATCAGTCACATACTTTATAAACGTGTCCAGACTTGTAGGCCTGTGGAGATTGGTTTCTGATATGTCAATTTGTGGACCAAAATGATCAGAATATTTAAAAAAGGCTGGATAGAGGACTGTCAGAACTGTGCTAAGGGCCAACCATTGATGTATCATGAGGGTACATTTGGAAAGCGGTTTTTTAAAATTCATTCACAGAATATGGGCTTTGCTGGCTGGGCCAATATTTACTCCCCATTCCTAATTGCCCTTGAGCTGAGTGGCATCATTTCAGTGAGAGTCAAATGTCAACCACATTGCTATGGATCTGGAATCACATGTAGACCAGGTAAGAACAGTAGGTTTCCTTCCCTAAAAGATGTTAGTAACCAGATGGATTTTTACAACAATTGACGATAGTTTTATGGTCATCATTCCAGATTTTTACTGAATTCAAATGCCACCATTGGCCATAGTGGGATTTGAACTCAGGACCTCAGAGCATTAAGGTTTGAAGTTTATTTATTAGTGTCACAAATACGCTTAGATTAACACTCCAATGTAGTCACTGTGAAAATCCCCTAGTCCACACTCGGGCACCTGTTCGGGTACACGGACAGAGAATTTAGCATGGCCAATGCACCTAACCAGCACATCTTTTGGATTGTGGGAGGAAACTGGAGCACTGGGAGGAAATTCACGCAGACACGGGAAGAACGTGACCCAAGCCAATAATTGAACTCAGGTCCCTGGCACTGTGAGGCAACAATGCTAACCACTGTGCCACTAGTCCAGCAACAATTCCAATACACCACTGCCTCACCATCCTTTTGCAGGATGAAAGTGCCTAATTTGATTTTACAATCTTCCTTGAATCTGTAGATGGAGGGATACATAAATACCATTTCCTGGCAGGGTCATTTCTTGTACGTAGGCACATAAAAGGGTCTGCACATTTCAATGTGCTTTGAGAAAATTGCACCCAAAATAAGTTCCAGAAAACTACTGGGATATGCAACTTAGAAAAAATAGATTAGAATACAAAGCAGACAACCTTAGGAAAATGTGAATCGTATCAAACAAACCACTAGATGGGAAAGAGGTCTTTTGGGGTGGGAAGCATAATTATTCATGTTAAACTGATTGTAGCTGAAAACAATATCTTTAATCTTTTTGCAACATAGCCATGTACATTTACTGCATATATTTATTTTAAAAAATGCTTCAACTTTTGCTGGAGATTTCAAAGTCAGACATCCTGTCCAAAATGCTCAAAAGCTGTCAGCAAGAATATCAATCTTGCACAGTGCCAATAATTGGAAATAAAACTACCAGAGCTGCTAAGCATTTAAAGAGTTGGAAAGCAGCACCACCAGATATAAATATTCAGATCTCATGCTACTAGTGGTAATTCATTTCCTGCTTAAGATCAGACTATTGAAGACAGTAATCTCAGTTAAGACAACATGATATCTGTAGGCGTCATAGGAAGAGGCTGCTACATTTTCTCGAATTAGCTGCTCCCAAGGGAATTTTTAATGGAATACTCTTCTTGTTACTAAATGGAATCATATTCTCAAGAGCTGAGAATGCTCAGCACCCCTTACAGCAGTGTAACTCCCTACTCTAGTGCAAGACTAAAATACTCCACTGGCGGGATGAGCTGGACGATCCCACACAATGTCTGGACTCTACATATTTCATGAAAGCTCGGTAATCTTCATTTGCAAGGCAAGTGGTAAAACATGGTATGAGGATCAGGGTGGCAGGTTTTACACAGGTAGGTTAGCTTGCTGGCATCATTTATAAAATAAACCTATTAAATGGGAAGGCAGTGGCACAGTGGAATTATCACTGAACTAGCAATACAGAGACCCAGGGTAATGCACCGGGGACCTGGGTTCGAATCCCACTATGGCAGATGGTGAAATTTGAAATCAATTAAAATCTGGAATTAAAAATCTAATGGTGATCATGAAACCCTTGCTGCTTGTCACAAAAGCCCATCTGATTCACGAATGTCCTTTAGGGAAAGAAATCTGCCATCCTTACTTGGTCTGACCTACATGTGACTCTCGAATGCTTTCTGAAATGGATGGCAGTTCAGGATGGACAATAAATGCTGGCTCAGCCAGTGGTGCTCACATCCTGTAAAAATGAATGAATAAAAACTAAATGATTTGTTCCTCTCCACCCAGGTGCAATAAAACATCTGTCCGTAATGAACAGCAAAAACTTGTCATGTTGTAATGTATTTGATGTAAAAAAAAAACACTGATTTTTCCTTGCAATGGGGTCTTTTACAGGTATTCACTCTTGACTGACCCAATTCCCTAATATTCAGTATTCCCGGACATTTCTGTTACCTGGAAACAGCTCCAGGAAGACATCACTTTCCTTCTGAGTATCACTTGCAAACTCTGACAATGTGTAACAATTCAAGGGCAACTCAATGTTGGTCAAAGTGACAAAGGCTTTATTGCCAATGACAAATAGACATGTACAATAAAGGATCAGACAGAATTAAGTGTGCAGCTATGCAAGATTCCTCTCTGGCTCCAACTGGCAACCTAGGATACATACCCTTGCATCTGATTAACAGGGAGACAGGGAAATCTTTGCTGCAGTGTGGAGTGCTGCGGAAGATTTAAAACCCTGCCAAGTGACCAGGGGTCATGAAGATCCTGATCACTTCAAAATTTTTGACAGGCAGGAATTCAGATATTGATCACAGGGCTACCTGAAATCACCATGCCAGGGTTGATCTTCAGGTCTACCCAGACTGGAAGGGATAATCCAGCCACGAGCCAACTTTAGCTAGCTCAAAAAGTGGGATGATTTAAAGAAGCATAAAGGAACACTGTGGTAAGGAGCTTCAGTGTTTATGGTTGGGGGCACTGGGGATGTGGGAGGTTGACAATGACAGTGGTATAAACAATTCTTATGTCGGGTCAAAAACCAAAAGGAGTGCAGAGTAATGGAAGGGAAAGGTTCTCAATAGAAGACTTTATCCTGTAAAACAGGGGCTGTCTAACATTGTACTGAGGATTGCCATTACCATTACCCTTCTCCTGGTGAGTTCTGTGGTCAATGGAAATAGCAGCCAGAAGGAGTGGCTTAGTGGACCCTGCCTCCTGCTGTAAATTATAAATGATAGTCATGACAAGAGTAGCCTCACGTGCATTGATTGTTTAGTGAATATAGATTCAGTCAGAGATAGTATTTGCCTTGTCATTTCTTTTTTCTGACATTTTCACTGCCTTTATGACTTGTGGTGAGAGAATGCAGGAAACTCCAAACCATGCTAAAGAAATATCAGGACTGGGAATTAAACTTTGCAGGGTATAACCTATTCAGGTAAAATTAAAGAGGGAAAGCAAGGAGGTAGAGTAGTGAAAATTACAGGGAAGGTGATGGCCAAAGTGGTATTATTGTTAAACTATTAATCCAGAAACTCAGCTAACATTCTGGGTACCTGGGCTCGAATCCCACCATGGCAGGTGGTGGAATTTGAATCCATTGAAAGAAAATTGGAGTTAAGAATCTGCTGATGACCATGAAACCACTGTCAATTGTTGGAAAAACCCATCTAGTTCACTAACTTCCTTCAGGGAAGGAAACCTGCCATCCTTACCTGGTCTGGCCTATATGTGACCCCAGAGCCCCAGCAACGTGATTGACTCTCAACTACCCTCGGGCAACTAGTGATGCACAATAAATGCTGGCCAGCCAAGCAATGCCCATGTCCCACGAATGAATAATAAAAAAAAGGATAATATAATGGAAGTAGTAAAAAAGGATACAGTTATCAACAAGCCAGAATAGAACTTATGTGGATAAAAATAAATGAAAATCGCATTGATAGCTGCAGTCTTCAGATCAATTAATCGTGGAAGGGAGGCAGGAGAAGAAATATGCAGACAAATTAGGGAACTGAATGAAAAACATGGAATAGCAATCACGAGGGATTTCAATTAATCTGACATTAATTGTACAGAAGAGCTAGGCAAAGGGGATAAGGGAATGGAGTTCCTTCAATGTCGACAGGACTCCTTTCTAGTACGACATGTTAAAAAGCCCAACAAAGGAAGATTCATTATTAGATCTGGTAATTAGAAATCAACTAGAGCAGATAAGAAAAGTAAAAGCAGGGGAACACCTCGAGAAGATGAGTAATGAGATAAGCACAATTAAAATAGGGATGTATTGAATAAATTAAACAAACTCAAAGAGTTTAAAAAAAAAGTCCTGGTCCTGATAAAATGCTCTGTGTATAATAAAAATTCTAGAAAGACACAGCATGTGTCTTACCACACTTAATAATTTGTTACCAAAAGGTGTAATGCACCGGTCATCATTTCATGAGACAAATTATCATAGAAAATCGTAGAATCCCTGCGAAAGGGATGAGACTTTTTGGCACCTCGAGTCTACACTGATCACAATCCCACCCAGCCCGACCCCCGTAACCCCATGTATTTACTCCCACTGGCATTAAAGGGCAATTTAGCATGGCCAAACAACCTAACCACGCATCTTTGGACTGTGGGAAGAAAGTGGAGCACCCAGAGGAAACCCATGCAGACAGAGGGAGAATGTGCAAACTCCACACGCATAGTCACCCGAAGCCAGAATTGAACCTGGGTACCTGGCACTGTGAGACATCATTGCTAACCACTGTATCACCGTGCCACCCAAAGAATTGTAGGTCGGTCGAGTTAACATAGGTGGTATGAAAAGTAATGGGATCCTTACTAAAGGAGAGAATAGGGAAAACCTAAAAATTAGAAATATAATAATGAATAGTCAGCCTGGATTTCTAAAGGGGAAATCCTACTTGATCAAAGGAATTGTTTGAGTAGGTAACAGAGAGAATAGACTATGATAATGCAGTCACTGTAATTTATCTGGATTTTCAAAAGGTCTTTGGAGAGGTGCTCCATCGTAGACAGAGGACAGAGAATGCAAAGTCAGCTGACAAGTGGCTGAAAAGATTGTTAGCTGGTTCAAGGCAGAAAGAAGTGGCATTGCACAAGGATCAGTTTTGGAATCACCGCTCTTCATAATTTACAATCAAAACCTGGGGCTGCGTTTTACGTGGTCCCTCCCCCGCCCTCACACTCAGTGGGTCTTCAGTTTTCTGTGGGGTGAGGGGATCCACATACAATATGATGGGTGAGCAACCTGCCATCCTGCTGCCCACCCTTGACCTGATGTTGGTAATATTGGGGTGGATAATATATCCGCTAGGCTGCACCATCATTCCCCACCCCTAGATTTGCTGAGGCCCTTAATTTCTCAATGAGGAGTTAGTTGAGATCCTCAACCTACCTCACTGGCACATCCATCGGTGAAGGCAATGCCATAGTGGGATTGTCACTGGTCCCGTAAGCCGGTACCATCATCCAGGGTAATGCACTGGGGTCTTGTGTTCGATTCCTATCAAAGCAGATAGTGAAATTGGAAATCAATAAAAATCTTGAATTGAAGTCTAATGATCATGATGAAACTGTTGTTGATTGTTATAAAGACCCGTCTAGTTCATTAATGCCCTTTAGGGAAGGAAATCTGCCATTCTTGCCTGGTCTGGCCTACATGTGACTCCAGATCAACAACAATGTGATTGAAATGCTCTCTGAGATGGCCTAGCAAACAGCTCAGTTCAAGGGCAAATAAGAATAAGCAACAAATGCTGGCCCAGCCAGAGACACCCACATCTCAATAACTGGAGGACAGATGATCGTGGGAAGATTTTTTTTTCAGCACAATTGGTGAAAGGGTGAGAAAGGAAAGAGAGGGGTTGGGGAGTGGTCTTTGTTCATCATTGAAACCACACTAAAATTATTCCCCTGTCCTTTGTGCCACCAAAACCTTCCCCCAACTCCCCTTACCCCACCCTCTGCCCTAGCCTACCTCCCTAGGGTTTCCAATCCTTCCGCATTAAAAAGCCTGGGCCTTACTTTGGTCTGGTTGCCATTAATCATTTTTGTGGTGGTCCACTTCTGACGCTGCTGGGATTGTAAGAGCTGTTGGCCAATCAGAATTCCACACTCTGCTTGTTAAGGCCACCCACAGCATAATGTCACTAAGGGCCGGCCATTTAAAATGTTCCAACAGGCGGGCGAAACAATGTAGCTTTCGTAAAATTCTCTGCTTGGACGTTGGAATCAAAAACACTTTTGCGCGACACCAAATTGAGAAGACAGTCTGTGCTGAGGAGGACTTTAATAAATTTGTGGAATGAAAAATAATTGGAAAATGAATTTCAATGTAAATAAATGCGAGATAGTACATTTTGGCAGGATGAATAGGAAAGGTCTCTTATTACTAGGAAGGTGCAAATCTAGGTTGAGTAGAGGAACAAAAGAATCTCGAAGTATATCCATCGAAGATACCAAAAGACAATACCCAACCAAGCTAGAGTCTCAGGCTAGCCATACAGACCCCCACTGATTATGGCAATGTCTGCAAGACAGAACAAGCTACAAGATGAAGGCATGTAAAATCGCCAGCTCCAATGCACTCCTCCCTGATGAGTTCAATGCATTCTACACCTGTTTTCAAAAGAGGTCATGCACTCCACCTGGATGAACCTGTATCTGCGGTCATCACTGCAGACATCAGAGCAGATTTCACGAAAGTCAACCCATGGAAAGCGACTGGCCGAGATGGGGTACCTGGACAAGCACTCAGATCCTGCATGGATCAGCTGGCGTGGGTATTCACAGATATTTTCAATCTCTCTTTACAACAATCTGAGGTCCCTATCTGCGTCAAGAAAATGACCATCATCCCAGTACCAAAGAAAAGCAGCGTGCATTAATGATGACTGGTAGGAAGGACTATTACTTACGTGGCGAAAAACTGCAGCAGGCGACGGTGCAGAGGGACCTCGGGGTCCTTGTGCATGAGTCGCAAAAACCCAGCTTGCAGGTGCAGCAGGTGGTCAGGAAGGCGAATGGGATGCTGGCCTTCATAGCGAGGGGGATTGAATATAAAAGTAGGGAGGTCTTGCTGCAGCTGTATAGGGCATTGGTGAGGCCGCAGCTGGAGTACTGTGTGCAGTTTTGGGCGCTGCACCTGCGCAAGGATATTTTGGCCCTGGAGGGAGTGCAGAGGAGGTTTACTAGGCTGATACCGGAGTTGAGGGGATTGAGCTATGAGGAGAGGCTGAATAAACTAGGCTTGTACTCGTTAGAGTTTAGAAGAATGAGGGGAGATCTCATTGAGACGTATAAGATGATGAATGGGATGGATAGGATAGAGGTGGAGAGACTCTTCCCGCTCAGAAAAGACAGTAGGACTAGGGGGCACAGCCTCAAGATAAAGGGGAGGCGGTTTAGAACGGAGTTGAGGAGGAACTTCTTCACTCAAAGGGTGGTGAATCTCTGGAATTCTCTGCCCGTTGAAGTGGTGGAGGCTGCCTCGCTAAATATTTTTAAGAAGCGGGTTGATGGGTTTTTGATAAGAGAAGGGATTGAGGGTTATGGGGAGAGGGCGGGAAAGTGGAACTGAGCCACGACAGATCAGCCATGATCTTATTGAATGGCGGGGCAGGCTCGAAGGGCTAGATGGCCTACTCCTGCTCCTATTTCTTATGTTCTTATGTTCTTATGACTGTCCAGTGGCTCTAACATCCATCATTATGAAGTGCTTCGAAAGGCGAATCATGGCACAAATCAGTCCCAGAATCCTGGACTGTCTGGATCACCATACAGTTCACCTACTGCCGCAACAGGTACACAACAGACGCCATCTCCCTGACCCTGTATTCAACTCCGGAACATCGAGGTAACAAAGACAACATGTCGGACTCCTATTTATTGACTATAACTGAGTCTTATTCCTATGAAACTCATTTCCAAACTCGATGGTCTGGGGCTCGATTCTTCCCTGTGCAACTGGATCCTAAACTTCCTAACCCACAGACCACAATCAGTAAGGATAGGCAACAACACCTCAGTAATCATCCTTAACACCAGTGCCCCATAAGACTGTGTTCTCAGCCTCTTAGTAAACTCCTTATACACCTACGACTATGTGGCCAAATTCTCCTCCTGCTCTATTTTCAAATTTGCTGACAACACCACCAGAATGGGTTGGATCTCAAACAATGACAAGACAGATTATAGGAATGAGAGAGAATCTGGTGAACTGGTGCGATGACAATAATCTCTCTCTCAATGTCAACAAAATGAAGCAGATTGTCATTGACTTCAGGAAGGGTAAATGAGAATATGTCCCTGTCTACATCACTGGGGATGAAGTAGAAAGAGTCGAGAGCTTCAAGTTTTTAGGTGTCCAGATCACCAACAGTCTGTCCACTATAGTTAAGAAAGCCCACCAACACCTCTACTTTCTCAGAAGACAAAGGAAATTTGGCATATCAGCTACGACTGTCACCAACTTTTGCAGATGCACCATGAAAGGCATTCTTTCTGGTTTTATTACAGCTCGTTATGGCTCCTGCTCTGCCCAAGACCTCAAGAAACTACAAAGGATCATGAATGTAGCCCAATCCATCACACAAAGCAGCCTTCCATTCATTGATTCTGTCTATACGTCCCCCTGCCTCAGCAAAGCAGCCAGCATAATTAAGGACCCCACGTACTCTGGTCATACTCTCTTCCACTTTCTTCCACAGGGGGAAAAAGGTACAAAAGTCTGAGGTCACTTACCAACCGACACAAGAACAGCTTCTTTCCTGCTGTCATCAGACTTTTGAATGGACCTATCCTGCATTAAGTTGATCTTTCTCTACATCCCTAGCTGTAACTGTAATACTACATTGTGTGCACTTTCTTCTCTATGAATTGTATGCTTTTTCTGTATAGCGTGCAAGAAATAATACTTTTCATTGTATACATGTGATAATAATAAATCAACTCAAATCAAAAATACATACTGTAAGTTGTTACAAGATTAGCAACACTCAGAAAACAAACCAAACTCTACATTGGAATCTTACCACAGTTCACGCCAGCGGGATTTTCCCACCCACAGCAGTGAACGGAGATTTGGCAGGCCATCAAATTCTCTGACATTGTTGCAATGGGAGTGTGATGTGAATGGGAGCTAAGGTCGTGCCCTAGATTTTATTATGAGGGGAATGGAATTGAAAAGTAGGGAAATTATGCTAAACTTGTATCAAAATCCAGTTAGACCACACTTGGAGTACTGCATGCAGTTCTGCTTAACACATAGAAGAGGTTATTGAGGCACAGGAGAGGGCGCAGAGTTGATTTTCAAAGATGACGGTAGAAATTCAAGGCTAGACATATCAGGAAAAGATTGACAGGCTGGGTCCCTTCTCTTGAAAAGAGAAGACTAAGGTGTGACCTTAGTAGAATTATTTAAAAGTATGAAAGGTTTTGATAGAATAGATACAAAGAGAACGATTCCTCTTGTGGGTAAGAGCATAACTAGAGGCTATCAATATAATACAGTCATGGAGAAATCCAAGAGGGAATTCAGAAGCGTTTCCTTACCCAAAGAGTGGTGAGAATGTGGAACTTGCTTTCACAGGGAATGGCTGAAGTGAACAGTATAAATGATTTAAGGAAAACATAGACAAGCATAGGAGGGAGAAGGAAATAGATAGACATGATGACAGAATTGGATGTGGAAAGATGGAAAGAGGCTCAAGTGGAGCATGAGCACCAGCGTGGACTGGTTAGGCCAAACAGTCTGTCTCAATGTTGTGTATCCTGAGTAATCCACAAACTCAGCACGAGGACACAGTGGTTGGCATTGCTGCCTCGCAGTGCCAGGGACCTGGATCTGTTTCTTGGCTTGGATCACTGTCTATGATGGGTCTGCATGTTCTCCCAGTGTTTGTGTGGGTTTCTTCTGGGTGCTAATAAACTTTTAAAAAAAAACTTTACAGTCAAAAGTATTTGCAATTGCACAAAATTCATCAGACTTCACAGAATTGGAGCGCAGTACAGAGATAATTAGTTAAGAACAATTAATTTTTGCATAAGTACAATTTTTGCACTGCTAGAGACATGCAGGATTTATTAAAAGCTGAAAAGGTCACATCAACCTTCAAAAGTCTTAATTTAATAATTCCATGAAAACATTACTATTTGACATTTATGAATTCTAATCCCATTCTGACATAAATATCTTGATTACTATTTAAGTGATGTATGTAGATTAAATTGTCCATAAACAATTAAATAGTCACCAGGATTTAATTAGCCTATTAACATCATATTGTAAACTACCATAGTTAATCTTGATTAGGATGAAGCTACAACATAGGTTGTCCACTGGGGTCTCTTTGAAAATCTGAACTTCTAATAAACATTTCTCCTTTTATAGTTATTTGGCTCAATAGTCTCTTAAAATTAGACTTTCTGTTAAAACGTTCCGATCACTATAAAACGTCTGCGGGAAGATTATGAAAATCCTTCGATTGCCATGTTCCAGCACATGAAACCATCACATAGCTGCAGATGTTTGACATAAAAGTAGAATATTTATAAAGCTATGATGCTAAAGAGAACCTGTTTCCCTGTTGTGAGGAATGGGTGTTTCTAAAGGTCAGCTCTTGAAGCGAAAACAAGCAACGCTGTGAAGTCAGCTTGGAAAACTCTTAAGTACAGACAAGATGAGATAACAAACAGGAAAGGTTAGGGGACTGACAGGATATAAAGCACTACAAGACTAACTATATAGGAGGAGTGAAGCTACCAGATGGCAATGATTAATATCCCTGCTTGCAATCTAGCCAAAAAGAAAGCAGAATTCAACTGATTCTAAAGTGAATTGGGTGGAAGTCCTGTAGAGAAAAGCTTTGCAAGGGGAAATGTGGGATGCATTGCATTGCTCTGACAGAGAATCAGTATGGATGTAATAGCCTTCTACTGTGCCACAGCCATTCTTTGATTCTCAAATTTTTGTGCACGGTCTTCTGCAAATAGGGAGAGGGGTGGCCTCATGTTCTTAACGCGCGACTATTACGTCAGAAACTCAGCAAACACAAGTTTGAATCCTGCCATGACAGATGGTGGAATTGGAACTCAATAAAAAATATCTGGATTTAGGAATCTACTGATGACCATGAAACCATTGTCAATTGTCGGAAAAATGCACTAATGTCCCTTAGGGAAAGAAATCTGCCGTGCTTACCTGGTCTGGCCTATATATGACTCCAGAACTATGGCAATGCGATTTTAGTCTGAACTGCCCTCGGGCGACTAGAGATGGTCAATAAATGCTAGCCAGCCAGCGATGCCTGTGTCCCATGAATGAATAAAAAGAAAGCAAATGAGGGAGATGAGCCCTAAACGAGGGTTTGACTGGCCTCAGGGTCACAGGTCAGGGGGGTAAGGGTGGGGCCAGAAAAATTGTGGGAAGCTTCATTGGCAGCGCTCCCAGTTCAGTCCTGCCTCTGGGAAGCTTCCCGGATGTGGAAGCAAAGTGGATTGGTTGCCAGCAGCGTGGAGGCAAGCAGCCAAATGAAGTAATTAAAGGATGGAGGCAGTCAGTTAGGAGACTGTCTGTAGGAAAATTGATGCTTTGGACTAATTTCCAGCAAGAATCGGCTTGAGTCCTCCCCATTTGGTCCTGATGTCCATGTTGTAAAGCCTGTGGTAAAACTCCGGATTTTCACTGGGCAACCAAACTTCATGATTTACAAGGCAAAGGATTTATGGACAAAATGAGAGGTGCATAACGAAAGTCTTTAAAACTCTGTCAGAAAAGCATGGTTTATGGAAAATTATTTCAGAATTTGAACGCAGCAGGACAGTATTAAGTTAAGCATGCTATCAGTCAGCTACGGTGTAGTAATTTAGTGCTAATGGGAATTTTTTGAACAACATTTGATTGAAAAGGTCTTGATGTTATAATTGATCAGATTAAATTTGTTGGTACTGGTTTATGACTATCATACTGTAGAGGCGCCTCAGAGGTATAAGACAGTTGCTTTTTCCAAAATTGCTGACTGGCATATACAATATGCACGCACTATGACTTCATACATCTTAGGCAAAGCAATATATTGAAATTGAATCAGAATATTTGGCTCCTGTTATATGACTATATTATTGATCTTTCACACCATTATTATATATTGAGCAATTCAAAGTGCTTCGTTTTTATGATTACACTGTTGTCCTGCTAAGTGCTGTGTGGTGCATATGCTACATTCCACAATCATTCCATTTGATTCTATGTTGCTCCATATCTAAAAAGAAAACCAGTGGTCAATTCTATATGTTGATAGTTTTATTTCCCTTCATTGCAAAATTAACTTGGGTGGGGTGCAAAATGGCCTGTCAGTCAGCTATGAACTCTTTGGCACTGTTTACAATTAACTTCATGCATTCACAAACTAATACCTTGATTTGATTTATTATTGTCACATGTCTTAGTACACAGTAAAAAGTATTGTTTCTTACATGCTAGCCAGACAAAGCATACCGTTCATAGAGAATGAAGGGAGCGGGTGCAGAGTGTATTGTTGCAGTCATAGCTAGAGTGCGGAGAAAGATCAACTCAATATAACATAGGTCCATTCAAAACTGTGATGGCAGCAGAGAAGAAGCTGTCAGGAGAAGGTTCACAGAGTGGCGGAAATGAGAAGGACTGATGTGGAATGTTGAATTGGCAACAAGATTCCCCCCTCCACCCACGCATGCGTGTACACACACACATACACACACACACACACACACACACACACACACACACACACACACACACACACACACACACACACACACACACACACACACACACACACACACAACCGATGCCTGGTTCCTTGATCAGGCACTGAGTGCCTTTTGAATGAGGGATTCCTCCCAGGATCTGGCAAGCAAACGTGCCAGGATTTGCTTGGTGCAGGCATACTGCAGCAGGATAAGGCCTTTAAATGGGCATCAACTGGTCACTTAAGAGCCTTAGTTGGCAGCTGTCCAGGAAGGCTGTCCACCGACTGCCCATCGCAGACTTAGTTTTGGTGAAGGTTGAAAGGCACATGGTTCCCAGCCTCCAGTCTGATTAACTACATTGCCTGGACCATCAAACCCACTATACGGTAGGGTAGAAGCTTCTGGGAACATGATCTAGCCCCCATCATACCTCCACTGGCATCTCGCCCACTTGGCACAGATGACTTTCAGGCCATTTGCATCACCAGTCTGAAAGTATGATATGGGAGTTGATTGGAGCAACAATAAGTTGGGAGGTGGGGAATGAGGTGCCCACAAGTCATGCAGGCAGTGATGAAGGATTTGTTTTTAAAGATCATGTTAAAGTCTGAAACCCAATCTTTGGCCACTCTCAAGCCTCCCGGTTGCCGTGCACATTACGTGCAGAATCTTTTATTTCCACAGGTAAGGTACATAACGGCAACTTTAGATGGCTGCAAAGGATGCCCAGAAAATAGCTTGGCCCAATATTTATTTTAACATCTTTTGGGTGCAGCATGTTGATACCTGAAGTGCAAGTGCGAGGTGGTCCACTTTGGTAGGAATAATGGTAGGAAGGACTATTACTTAAGTGGCGAAAAACTGCAGCAGGCAACGGTGCAGAGGGACCTCGGGGTCCTTGTGCATGAGTCGCAAAAACCCAGCTTGCAGGTGCAGCAGGTGGTCAGGAAGGCGAATGGGATGCTGGCCTTCATAGTGAGGGGGATTGAATATAAAAGTAGGGAGGTCTTGCAGCAGCTGTATAGGGCATTGGTGAGGCCGCAGCTGGAGTACTGTGTGCAGTTTTGGGCGCTGTACTTACGCAAGGATATTTTGGCCTTGGAGGGAGTGCAGAGGAGGTTTACTAGGCTGATGCCGGAGTTGAGGGGGTTGAGCTATGAGGAGAGGCTGAATAAATTAGGCTTGTACTCGTTAGAGTTTAGAAGAATGAGGGGAGATCTCATTGAGACGTATAAGATGATGAATGGGATGGATAGGATAGAGGTGGAGAGACTCTTCCCGCTCAGAAAGGATAGTAGGACTAGGGGGCACAGCCTCAAGATAAAGGGGGGGCGGTTTAGAACGGAGTTGAGGAGGAACTTCTTCACTCAAAGGGTGGTGAATCTCTGGAATTCTCTGCCCGTTGAAGTGGTGGAGGCTGCCTCGCTAAATATTTTTAAGACGCGGGTTGATGGGTTTTTGATATGAGAGGGGATTAAGGGTTAGGGGAGAGGGCGGGAATGTGGAACTGAGCCACGACAGATCAGCCATGATCTTATTGAATGGCGGGGCAGGCTCGAAGGGCTAGATGGCCTACTCCTGCTCCTATTTCTTATGTTCTTATGTTCTTATGAAATTGACCCTTGTGCCTTTTGTCTGTAAATGTCTCACCTCTTGATTTGACCAAAGCACAACTTTTTGGGGATTGAATCAACATTAGGGATTCAGGGACAATGTAGGAGCAGTGACTGGGTTATCTCAGCTAAGCTCATCGAACATGTGCTGGCATGAATCTGGAAACGTGCTTTTCACTCCTCCAGATTTTTATTCATGTTCCTTTTGAAAGTTCTGAAAGAAACACATGTCACAACTTCTGTGAGCCGGAACCAAGATGTTCGTTGTTCAATCTGAGCACATCAGCAAAGCATGAACAAATAAATTAAATTAAAGGTTTAGTAAGCATTTGGTTGTTGCCATTGAGCTGTCTTTAATATTGGAAGATATATTATAATTTGAATATAAGAAGATGCAAATTTGATATACATTAAAATATGATAATTAAGGATAATCACACTGTCACAATGTTAAAATTAATTGTGATGATTATCACTTAGCAATGTACACTTTGTGTTGGCAATAACGTAATAGATTGAGTAAACGCAATTTATAATTGGCAAACTTTGGGCCATTATACAGTCCTCTCTACATATGAAGAGTGCTATCGAAATAAGTTTGGTTTGTTTCCAATATCTACTTGTGCTTATGAACTTTGCAACTTGGTTCTGCAAGTTATTACCCTACCATGTGTTCTAATCTGGTGGTGGAGCTTATTTTAAAAGCTATTTGTTACATTTTTTGTCATTAATCTGAGATTTTTTTTTATTCCTCTTTCCTCTTCAGATCACAGGGTAGAAGGGCATTTATATTTTGACACTATGATTAATCAGTTTGTTCCTTAAGGCCAAAATGTTTTGCAATAATTTAGACATTTTTCAGAGGATTTTAATTAAACGATGACTCATATGATTATCTAAATTTCCTTCTCATGACAAACTAGCTGCCTTTTGAATGATCTATGCAGGCTTTCCTATCGATACTTTTCAGCAGTGGGGTATCTTTGTCGGTGTTGATTGCTAGATTGTATAATAAACAAGGGCATGAAGGCTAAAACTAGCCAAGATGAGGGAAGGTTCAAGGCAGCTCTTTCCAGTTTCGTGCTAATGGTGAGGAACCAGTTGAGTAAGATAGTGAAGGGAGATACATATCTTACTTCCATTGCATTCCTCAGTGCCAACCAGTTAACTTATCTGTATTCATGCATAAGAGACCGCCACTATAGGGGAGTGACTAAGCAGTTGTGTTCCAATGCCATCAGGATGCATGTTCCATTTTAACCAATGGTTCTACTGCGGCATGGCAACAAAAGCGCCAGCAGCAAGATTCCAGCAAGTAAGTTTTGGGGAGGCAATGATTCAGTGGTGTTGTCACCGGACTAATGATCCAGAAACCCAAGGTAAATGTTCTGGGGACCTGCGTTCAAATCCCAGATGGTGAAATTTGAATTCAATAAATATTTGGAATTAAAAAGCCTAACAATGACCATAAAGCCATTGTTGATTGACGTAAAAACCCATCTGGTTCACGAATATCCTTTGGGGGAGGAAGTCTGCCACCCTTACCTGGTCTGGCCTCCATGAGCCTCCAGATCTATAGCAATGTGGTTGGCTCTCAAAATGCCCTCTGAAATGGAACGCAGTTAGAGATGGGCAATAAATGCTGGCCCAGTCAGCGAAGCTCACATCCCGTAAAATAAATTTTTAAAAAGTTATTTTTAACTATGGTTTGAAGCTTCTCCCCCTGGCTCTACAAGAATGCCACAGGCTTCACTCTCCTCCACTAATCATGGCCTGATATTTTCAGATGGTGGGGGCTTGATCCAAAGTGATGGTGGGAAATCCATTTCCACCAACTCCAACAGGCTCACTGCCAACTTATGCCCTAATGGGCATTGATTAATGAGCAAGCAGGACTTCCATCTTCACTCTGATTGAAAACCCGCCTTGGACAGCTGGCAGCCAATCAGATTGACTGACAACTTTCCAGCCTACCAATGGAACAGCTGTGGCCAGAAGAAGCATGACAGTGACATGCTTGGGGCTAGCTTTGGAGCATGTAGGCCAGATGACTGGCATGGGTTCGGGTGAAGAGAGGAGGCTCCTGTAACAGGTGAAGTCCTCAGAGGCTGGGGATCCTTTACCAGATTCCCTTTATTTATGAACTCAATTCCACTACTAAGAGTGCTTCAGATGCAGAGTCACAATCTGGGGTGCCAATAGTCTGACACTCCTCAATATATATATACAGAAGAGACTCCCTAATTGGGCAGGCAATCATTAGTTCAACCAGGGACCTCATACTCTAAGAGGCCAACCTCATGTGCCTTGCTATTTTGAGGGGGGAAGGGTTACTGGGGAGCAATTGGGTTATCAAAGGACAGGTTGGGAGAGGAGGGAGGTCCAGAGGTGTTTGGTTCTTGAGGTTAGAATGCCCCCAATCAGAAGGGGCTTCTGATGGAGGTGTGCCTCTGATCCCTCCTTCGCACCTGAGATTGAAGATATTAATTTTTTCTACTCCCTGTCTTTATCCAGCTGGCGCTTGCCAGCCTAGAAATTGAGGCTGGCCACTTAGCAGCCTTAATTGTGGCAAGGACATACAACATATCCAAGACTCTGCCATTCTCATTGTAATGCACATTTGGGCTGGGGAGGGCGGGTTCATATTATCACAGAGCAACACAGCACTGAATCAAGCCCTTTGGCCCAACCAGTCCATGTTGACAATGGTGTCCTTCCAGCTCGCCCTAATTGCCCATGTTTGACCCATATCCCTCAAATCCTTTCCCCTCCATGTACTTATCCAAATGCTTTTTAAATGTTGCTTTGAATCTACCGCAACCACTTCCTCTGGCAGCTCATTCCACGTACATACCATCTTCTGTATGAAAAAGTTTCCCCTCAGGTCCAGTTTAAATCTTTCCCCCCTCACCTTAAACCTGTGCCCTCTAGTTTTCATTTCCCCAACCCTGGCAAAAAGACCGTATGTGTTCATCCTATCTATGCCCCTCATGATGTTACACACCTCAATAAGAGCCCCTCATTCTACATCCTACATTCCAAGGAATAAAGCCCTAGCCGAGCCAACCGTTCCTTATAACTCAGGCCCACTCGCTTTAACAACATCCTCGTAAATCTTCTTTGCACTCTTTCCTGTTTATCAATTTCTTTCCTATAGCAGGGTGACCAAAATTGTACACAATATTCCAAGTGCGGCCTCACAAACAACTTATACAACTGCGACATAATGTCCCAACTCCTATACTCAGTGCTCTGACTGATGGCCAGTGTGCTACATGCCTGAAGGTATTCTTCACCATTCAATTTCACACTCCCTCCTCACTTCAAAACCCACTGTGTAGTGGTGGTGGAGGCGAGCGGGGGATGTTGCTGTCGGAGTGTAAAATTCAGGCTACCTAGACTAATCTTGTATATTCTGTCTGCATAGATCACTGGTTTCTTGTGGTATAACCCTACACTAATTATGATTAGCTGTGACTTTATTCCCACTGATTAGAGGCGGGAGCCAGTGTTACAGTACACAATGAGGTCTGGGCTTTAAATCTTTTGAATCTCATGTTCTGAGATGTTATGCCCACTTAATACCTGCAGCACACAACTGGCTATCAATGCCAAGTAACAACTTGTCCTGCTGGATGAAGTAAATTATTGCAATGGTGCCCAAAACCCCACAGCCAACTTGTAGTTCCTTTCTGTCCAGTGACTATGGCTACGTAGCTGTAACTGTTTTGCATCAGCAAAGGAGTTGGAAGGCTGAGTAAATGAATGAAGGCTTCTGTCCACCCACCTTAATGAATGAGCAGGCTGTGTCTACAGTCCTGAGTTTAGTGTCTTGTCAGTAGTAAAGCTGCAACATGTTGCCAGGCTAAGACAGGTTGGGGAGTTGTTGATGTTTTATACACCTGGATGACCCAAGTGTAGAACTTTAGACTCACCAGAGAACACATGCGGTTCATGCCCCATGGAAAGAAACCCTACATAACATGCACCCATTCACTTTGAAGATTACTAAACATTTTCCAGACTACCTGGCCTGAATTTTAACCCACCAGGGTTTCTGCGCAAGTTGAAAGGTCCAAAACTGCTGGAGTGTTCGGAAACTGGAAGGAATCCATTTCTACATTTAACTTGAATGTGTTCATCAGTGTGGGAAAGGACCATGGGAGACGCAGTATTTATATTTACAAAAGTTAATGGCAATTAAATAGAATTTCAACCCTTCATTCTGTACTTTATTCTGAGTGTATTGTTTCCCTAGGGGTTTCTTGAAACTCACTAAATTGGACAAGTTGAGAGGACTGGATTCGTAGGGCTGAGCAACTTAAGGCACAGTTATGTAAGGAATTGGAGCTGGAATGACAATATTAGAAATGTAGGTTTTTCAAGAATAAGCCAAGTCTTAGTTCAGAGTGAGTTGAGTAGAGGAGGTAATGGTCATTGAAGCAAAAACAGAAGAATGCTGAAAAATCTCAGCAGGTCTGACAGCATCTGTGGAGAGAGAGTAGAACCAATGTTTCGAGTCATGATGACCCTCCGTCAGAGTCTCTAACCCACAGTTGATGGATGGCAGGGCTTTTACTTACATGCGCTTTGCCAGTGCTGAGGCCACATAGAATGAAGGGGCCCTCAGATTCTCAAAGGTACAGGGAAGTGTGGCACTCTCCGATCGCCGAGCATTATTCATCAACCAAAAGTGATGCCACCATATCAATATTCAAGCTGCTCTGCCTCTCCCAGAAGGCATTCACACATTTTTGTGCCGAGTACCCTGAAAGCTGCCATGGCACCTTTATTCTGCACCAATCAATTCTCCTAAAGATACTCACACCTCCAGAGAGACACAGCGGATGGTTCTTAAAGATAAGGGCTATGCTTGAAGGTTGTAGCTGATGACAGCTGTGAGGAGTGTTACCACTTGACACTACAGGAGGGCAAGATTGATCACTGTGCAAGTCATTGGAATGACGAAGATGCAATTCAGTTACTAGGACAGATCAGGGCACTTCACACCAGCAAGAATTCCTGGACTGACTGTAATCTGCCACACCATGCATAACATCGCACTGCAATGAGGACAGGACTGCAGGAGGAGGAGGAAGGTTATCACCACCCTGCATCTTTGGTGGATCAAGAGGAGCTAGAGGTGGAGGGGAAGGGGGTGATACAGGTGGAAAACAAGGAGAAGGGGCCCAATGTGACAAAAGCCTTTTAGCTACTTACTTAGTTTCCAGGGATGGACAACACAATTGATTGAGGCACACTGTGACTGATCTGAACCTGTGCAGCCCTCCAGCAGACCGTCTGAACTTGCTGCGCACCTCCCCCCTCCACCCCAGCGCAAAACTCAACTCAATTGCTCAACCCTACTGCAGACCCATTGCCGTTCGTTACTCTTGCCATACACTTTTCCACAATTGGCAGGTGACGGACAGAAATGGGGAGGATAAGGCAATGGCATTTCGAAGAAAATGTTTCCCGTTAATGAACATTTAAGATAAGTGACAATGCCACAGTGTTAAATTCCCAAGTGAATATCCAGTTCAACTACAAACCCTTTCTCATCCTTTTCCCATTACTCATACTTAATAAACCGCCTGTGGTTTCTGCAAGGCTGATAGGAGGGTGAGGCATCAAGAGTGTGAGTGCCTCAATGTCAACTTTCTCCATCTTTCCTCACATGGCCCACCTGCACTTGAAAGTAGCCAAGAGTGGAGAGCCACTTTGCTGAACTCCAGTGAGGCATTGAACAGACAAGGCTGTACTCCATTTTGTTTAAGGTAATAGACTGAGCGTTGAGGCCAGCACGCACTCTGCTGCCTGCCAGTTCTGAGGCTCATTGCAAGTAGCTGCTATTTCTACGGACATGGACATTAGTGCAATTGCCTGAGACATCATGTCATTTAATCTAGAGACTGCCTTCCCCTATCTCTCTCTAATCATGCATGGTACATCTGAAAGTGAGGGCACATCCATCCCACTGCTGTGACAGGAAAGTTCTCTTCATTGATACCCCTAAATATCTGCCTCTGCATCCAGCTGAGAAGTTGGAGGGCCCTGTATCTTCTGATGGAGACCCTCCACTTCTGATTCTCTTTTCACCACTTGTTTGTGCTCACTTGTCATATGTGAATCACCAAGTGGCAATCAAACTATCCCTCTTGGTGACTCTGCCGAGGTCTATACACCTGAGCTGATGGAGGGTACATGCAAGTCATATAATAGAGCTTCCCCAGAGAGTGCAGTCCCCTCTGTGGAGTCTCCCCCTGGTTCCTGAGGGATGTTTGTATGAAGTGTGGGAAGTGAAAGACATGAATAACAATTGAGAATTTTTTTTTCTCTCTGCTATCTCAAGGAGTAATTTAAGCCAACAAAAGAATTGAGATGAACAGAGGAGTGGGTGGAATGCATTACTTATGTACTGTATTCTTATTTTTTAAGTTTATTTATTAGTGTCACAAGCAGGCTTACATTAACACTGCAATGACGTTACTGTGAAAATCCCCTGGTCACCATGCTCCGGTGCCTGTTCATATACACTGAGGGAGAATTTAGCATGGCCAATGCACCTAACCAGCACGTCTTTCAGACTGTGGGAGGAAACTGGAGCACCTGGAGGAAACCCAAGCAGACGTGGGGAAAATGTACAGATTCCGCACAGACAGTGAGCCAAGCCGGGAATCGAACCCTGGCACTGTGAGGCAACAGTGCATTGCTAACAATGTGAAAGGATTCAAAGTCATCATTGCACAGTTCATCGGTGGCTGTTGATACCAAGTTAACATGAGTGGGTATTTTGTGTCATGTGGCTGTGTGATGTTCAATTCTATCAACCATGTAACTAGGAGACCACCATCTCTCCATTGCCAATGGATCCAACACAATATTGCCTTCCACAACAAAACTTAGCCTCATTATTTCCTCCTCCTCTACAGATGTAAATGTGGTGATGACAGGAAGACCAATTCTGGTTTTCTGCCTCCCCATGCTTTTCTGTGCTCTCTTTCGATGCAAGGAGAGAAAGAAGAGACTAAATGTGAGCATTGGAACGTTTTAGAGAGTGGTGAGGCAGCACTTATGGAGCATCGCTGCGAGGGATGGGTGATGATGTTGCAATACAATGAGAGAGTGGTGTCAGTGTCAGATGATCAGATGTGAGGAGGTGTTCAGAGAGAGGGCGGAGGGTGGATTCACCTGCAAGGCTTGCTCTTCTGCAGAGTGATGTGGAGGAGGGCAGAGTGAGAAGGTTTGTAGTTGAATATACTGATGTATAATAATCACTCACCTTTCCTGCCCTGGTCAGCTCAGCAAACCACTTGTGGCACTTTATCCAGGAACGAGGTGCCAAGTGCTTATTGCTGACCTGCTCCTCAGCAACCTCGAGCCATATCTGTTCATTCCTTACTGCCTGAAGTGTGATATCCAGGACTGAGAGTGGCTATGACTGTTGCCTACGCACTGGGTTGGATCATTCCAGTGATTTCTGACCAGTCTTCCTACTGGTGTGACTGAAGCGATAGGCACATAATGCAAGGGCACATGACATGAGATGTGTGCTGATTGCACACAACATTGACTGTGAGAGCCGTGCCTCCCTCTGCGTCCTAAGTGTAAATATTTCTTTTGTTTTTTTACCAAAGCCTCTTGCTAAAGGCTTTCCACTGCGTCACGGCATCTGTCTGTTGCATCTTAATAGCATGGTGCAGCATCTGTTAAGCTGCTGCTTCTGTTTTTGCAGTTTGGAATCCTTCCATTCAGTATCTCATCAGGATCCTTTTAAATCAGTGATGGGAACCTAGATTAATGAGTGGGCCACATAAATGGTCCTTCTTCATCTCAGTGGGTCGCAAGATTAAAATCAGGCTTGTTCACTAACCATGACGGTATGAGTAAGTTTGAATATATTTAATATGTCATAATGAGATATAGAAAATGCTTAATCATTTAGATATTAGAATAGAATCATTCGGCTCACTGAACACAATCCCTCCCAGGCCCTATCCCATAACCCTATGCATTTACCCTGGCTCGTACCCCTGACATTAAGGAGCAATTTTAGCATGGCCAATTCACCTAACCCGCACATCTTTGTACTGTGGGAGGAAACCCTCACAGACACGGGGAGAATGTGCAAACTCCACACAGACAGTGACCCAAGCCAGCAATCGAACCCGGGTCACTGACACTGTGAGGCAGCAGTGCTAACCACTGTGCCACCATGCTGATCATATACTAATAGAACTATCAGCACCTTTAAATGGTAAAAAAAGAGAAATATTTACACTTTGGACGCAGAGGGAGGCATGGTGCTCACAGTCAATGCTGTGTGCAATCAACACAGATCTCACTTCATGCACCCTTGTTTTATGTGCATTTCACTTCAGTCACACCGGTAGGAAAAGACTAGTCAGAAATCACAGAATGTGTCAACCCATTGCTTTAAATTGTAGTGCTGAGGTAGATTCAGTAGACCCATTCTCTCTAACTGGCCAGCAAACACCAAAAGTCAGGTGTAGATACCATGGTTATGTTACTAAGCTACTAATAAACTCATGTTTGAAATTTCTGATGTACTGTTGACCACCCCGACTGGGTCAAACTTCTGGGTCAGGGACGCAGTACTCACACCCTTAGCTAGGCACTCAGATTCCAAAAATTATTTTCAACTCTCGGCAGATCACTCAAGAAAAAAAAATAATAATCTGTACCTTAACTTGACAAGAATCGCTCTCTCCAATTTCATTGACATCTGAAATTGATGCCTATATCAGAAAAGTAGCTGTTAAAATATTTTACAGATGTGACACCCTCATGATGATATGTTACAGTCACAGTTCCAGTACGAAATGGATAAATACTTCTCCACAGAAAAATGTCAGAAGACAGTTAACCCAATAATCATGCTATTCAGATACAAAATAAACAAGAGTTCAATGTATACTTGTAAGTTTGTAAATTTTCAATTTGTACTGTGTGATTTCAAAACTTCACTCTCAACATTATTTTTTGCCTCTTTTATTCCCCATGTTTGCCTTCTGTCTTTCTAATAATTCTAATTCACAAATACCCATTACACAAAGTAACCATCATTCACGAGTGAACATATTTTGTCATTTTAATTGTTTTAAGCTGCTCTACTCTTCATATTTTACCCTGTTGTCCGTTAGTGCACTGGAACAGGCAAAGATTAGAGTTCAGAAGAGACTGTGAAATGAGAGACAGAGTATTGACTGAAGCCTATAGAATGTGCTACAGCCTCACTCATTATTTTGTGTCTCTGTGCGTATGTGTTGCTAATCAACAGCAACCGCGGGTTTGTCTAGTTGCGTTCCAACATCTGAATAAAGATGATCACAAGGAGTGCACCACATGAAAACAAGTAGTCAATAGGAGGAACGCAGCACGGGAAAGGCACCAGTCAATACATAGAATTACAGAGAATTTGCAGCACAGAAACAGGCTATTTGGCACAACAGGTATTAATGTTGCACACAAACCTCTTCTCACTCCTCGTCTTGTCACCTTATCAATTATTTTCCTTTCTTCCTTATTCACTCATCTAACTTCCCCACAAATACAATAATGGAAGAAACAGAAAGCAGTCCAGTCTGCTTCTACTAATGCCAAATGCTTTTTTTGCACTTAAGATGAAACTATAAATTTGATTTAAAAATAAAAAGTCCAATATAACCTGTAACCAATAATAGTGTGATCTGAATGAGAGAACATCTTTTATGAGCTTTGTCAGCAATAGGCTGCACGGTGGCACTGTGGTTACAACTGCTGCCTCGCAGCATCAGGGACATGGGTTCAATTCCTGGCTTGGGCCACTGTCTGTGCGGAGTCTGCACGTTCTCCCGGTGTCTGTTTGGGTTTCTTCCCGATGCTCAGGTTTCCACCCAGTCGGAAAGACGTGCTGGTTAGGTGCATTGACCATGCTAAATTCTCCCTCAATGTACCCGAACAGGTGCTGGAGTGTCGTGACCAGGGCATTGTTACAGTAACTTAATAGCAGTGTTAATGTAAGCCTGCTTGTGACTCTAATAAATAAACTTAAAAAAAAAGTTGAGAAACTTACTGTATGATAGATTTGATAGTGTGCAATAAAATAATAAGTCACTGATTGTCACGTCAAATTTTGTGTGGATGCTGCCTGTAGAACAACAATGCTAAAGAGAAAGGTCAGAATGTTATATACAACTTATTCTGCGGCTTTGGGATGAGCCACCTCGCCAGTTGTGTGCGACCATGTGCATAGGTTCAGCAGGCTGGCTGGAGGATTAGTACTTCACTCTGTGTTGTCAAGACAGCTTAGAAATAGATGAGTTTGATGTATTTGCAAATGGTCTGCACTTTACTGAAAGGATTCATCAAATATTCAGAGGCAAACTTCAATTTGCACTGCACCAATGGGACAATGTTCTGGTTGTGCTTAATCACTTGAAAATGCACCTGAGGATTTTTGATTCCTATTTATTTTACATTTGTGATGAGCACAATAATGCTCTCATTAATTGGTATAATTTCAAATAGCAAAATGGTAATTAAAAATGCTATAGTTTAGATCTTTGTTCCGGGTTCAGGTCCAACATAGACAGGGTTAATTGAAAAAACAATCTCACTCCCAGAGGAAAGAGCAAACAAACCACTTTCTTGCTTTCAAAGTCTTCTTCCAAAAGCATGCAAGCCCACAGTATGTAATTCTGATTCATTTGCTACTGCCAGTTTCAAAAAGTAGGCATTGAATTGGTGGAAAAGAGATGCCTTGCACTGGGCAGAATGCACGTACATACTCATATTGGCTGGATGTGCGGACATACCCATATGGGCAGGATGCACGTATAACCCACAAAATTCTTATATAGAGTTTTTACATACAGATAGAAAGTTTGATAGGCCTTTCATCATTACATCCAACTATCTCAATAAATGAAACAATGATTTTGCTGCACTATTCTATCCAAAGATCAAGTTCAAGTATGGATTGTCCATTACCTGAAGAAATCCTTCCTGACATAAGATATAAATTTGCCATTTGCCAATTTGAATCTTCTCTTCTCCGTCTTGTCTGAAGTCATTCTTTGGATTTACCTTTACTGCTCTCCCACTCGTCCTTATTCGCAATCTTCCCTTGCAGCTGAATCCTCAGATCTTGATGATTTGTTGATTCGATCTGCAGAGTTTGCGTACACCCCTTGCATCTTGGTCAGCTGGACGAACTGAGGCAGGGAGTGGGGGGGGGGGGCGCAGATTGTTTTATAAAGATGGCGAGATCCACCTTCGGGCATGGAGAAAGAGCAACAAGAACAACAGTTCAAACAGGACATGAAGCACAAAAATGGTCAGAATTGGATCAAACTTATTTCCCACTGAGTGGTCACAGAGTGCTACTGATAGTGGCATGGGCATAGGAATATCTGAAGCAAGATTCTTAAAGGAGCTACACAAAAATGAGACGCCTCGTGAATGAAACAGAATGAAAAAATGCCCAGGAGAAAATAATAATTCGAATGCCCTATGGGTGGCTTGTGGGATCCAGGTTCGATTCCTGGCTTGGGTCACTCTCTTTGCGGAGTTTGTACATTGTCTCCGTGTCTGCGTGGGTTTCTTCCCGCAGTTGAAAAGATGTGCTGGTTAGATGCATTGGCCATGCTACATTCTCCTTCAGTGTACCCGAAGAGGCACCGGAGTGTGACGATTAGGGGATTTTCACAATAACTTCATTGCAGTGTTAATGTAAGCTTACTTTGTGACACTAATAAATAAACTTAAACTTAAAAACTAAGAATACAGTACATAAATATTGTCCACCTGTTCCTCCGTTCATCTCAATTCCTTTGTTGGCTTCAAATACTGCTTGAGATAACGGAAAGATTTATCGGTTAATATAAATGTATATTAGAATAGATGACTATAATAAAATGAAGGGCATCAGGCTCGTTTATCATTGGCTCCCCTGCTTCATTACTTACCGAAGAAAGGTAAACAAATTAACTTTAATGCTGTAACTTTAAGGCAAAATATTGTACTGTGTTTTTAATTTAGCCAACTATTGTAATATTCTGACTTGATTTGAATATTCCTACAAATGTTCTAAAGAGATCTAGCCATGCAAATGATTTCCATATTGAGGTTTATTTGTAAAGCAAATCCAAGGTGACTAACTCTGAGAAAAAGAAATAAGAGACAGCTCGACAGGGCGGGGGAGTGCTGATGTGACCGGAGACCAGGCAGGATGGAGAGCTTTCAGGGAACACCGTGCACAGGACCGATTGAATGAATCTGAATGAGATCAAGCCCGACCCCCCGATCATCCATTGTGATCTTAAGTCAGGCTATATTCTCCTGGTGAATGGGACAGTGTGTGTAGAAATACAAATCACAGTCTTTGGGTTACCTAAAATCATGGACTAGGCAGCTACAATTCAGTATATGGGATGGAGCATACTGGTATTTGTCTCCTGAATGTTACGTGGTTGGGAAAGAGCCTCCTAAGGTTAATCTAAAAGATTCCCCAAGTACACACTGTCTTCATGGTGTTCCACATAAAAAATATTTTCCTTCCAGTCTGTCTTCTCGATCCTGTCCATACTGTGCACACTGCTCTGAGATGCTCCAAACTCTTCCCAACACACACACACACACTGACAGGCATCCTAAGTATGCCCTCTACTTCCCGTTCATTCAGCAGTTCCTCTCCCCAGACTTTCTCCTCCCAAACTCAGCAGCCCCTCTTCCTTACACTCCACACCCCACATGATCAGCAACCCCTCTTCCCCTACACAGTTAATAATCTTTCTCTCCCTCCCACGTGCTCAGCAGTCCCTCTTTCCAAATCCCTTCTGCCCATTCATTCATGACTGAGAATTCTGTGGCAAGTAACTCTACCTCTCCAAAGTCTGTCCACCAGCTGTAAGGCACCAGTCAGGCTCGTGATAGCATTCTCACCTCTTGCCTGGATGAGCAGAGCTCCAAGAAGCATGACATTGCCCAGGACAATGTAGTCCACTTGATTGGCACTCCATCCCCCACCTTCAACATTTGCTCTCTCTACCAGCAATGCACATTGGCAGCAGTGTGTACCATTTCCAACTCACTGCCGCAGCTCAACGAGGCACCTTCCAAACCCATGACTTTGACCGCCTAGAAGAACAGAAGTAGCGGATACATGGAATCACAACCACCTGCCAGCAATCTCCAAATCACCGTTCTGACTTGAAAATGTATTGTCGTTCCTTCACAGTCACTGGCTCAAAAATCCTGGAACCCGCTCCCTAACAGCACTATGGATGTACCTGCACCACATTGATTGAAGGCAGCTCACTACCCCTTCTCAATGGAAATTATGGATGGGCAATAAATGCTGGCCTAGCCAGCGATACTCACATCCTGTGAAAGACTGAAACAAAATGTAGCGGACCCCCTCCTACCATTCAATCTGCAGCTGCTTTCCCTCCCACACCCCGCCCCACCTCCTTGGGTTTGTTGGACACCTTCCCACCCTTCAGCCTGTCAGAATCCATTTCCTCCTCCTTGGACAGGCTGGAACGCCATCTGAGATTCTGGCTTCCTGTCGGAGGATCGCATTGTCAACTCTGGCCTGCCAAAAGCTGGACCCAGTCCCCCACTCCAGCCTGCCAAATGGCAGACTAATCTCCTTTCTCACCAAAAACTTGGGCCTGCTGCTGATCTCCCCCTGGGTTGAGCTGTATTTCAACTATTGTGTACCTACTCTTCCATAAAACTCTTAAAGCCACCACATTGTCCCCACTTTACTACTCCGTATTGCACTTTTATGTTTTTTTCTCTGCTGACATATATGCTCCTATCCGTTTTCTTGGAAGTCCCTGCCACAGGAATCTACTGCCCTGGTGGATCAGCTGGGATTCCTCCACTTCCTGTTGGGTCAGTACATTTTTCAGAAATCCTTGCCAGGTCTTTATCTCCTGAACTCCACTATCCTGCTGATCTCAGCTTTTATTCTGTTGCTAATTCTTGGCCAGTGGTGTACCTCTTGTCAACCTATCGGCTTGAAATGCTTCATAGGACGGTAGCACAGTGGTTAGCACTGCTGCTTCACAGCTCCAGGGACTTGAGTTTGATTCCCGGCTCGGGTCACTGTCTGTGTGGAGTTTGCACATTCTCTTCGTGTCTGCATGGGCTTCCTCCGGGTGCTCCAGTTTCTTCCCACAGTCCAAAAATGTGCGGGTTAGGTTGATTAGCCATGCTAAATTGCCCCTTAGTGTCCTGAGATGCTTAGATTAGAGGAATTAGCGGGTAACAATATATGGGGGTACAGCCTGGGTAGACTGAGGTTGGTGCAGACTCGATCGGTGGAAGGGTCTCTTTCTGCACTGTAGGGTTCTATGATTCTATATCTGTACAATTGAAACTGCCTTGGTTTCACACCAACCTCTCTGACAAACCTTCCTCTTTCAAACATCTTTCCTCCTTCCATCCCTCCCACTGAGTTAAAATCCTTGTAGTATACTACCTCGCAAACTCCACGGCAACTTTACTCTTCTAGATCAGCCATGCTCTCTTCAGCTTTGTATGCAGTAGCCTCTCATTATAGTTGTCTTCAGAACATCTTCGCTCTCCTCACCTTCTCTGGTCACTGCCCTCCACTTGATCTCACCTCCAACAAACTCGCACTCAACCTCACAAATTCTCATGGTCTCTTTTCCCTGAGTCTCACAAACTGACAAGGGTATGCTTGAACTTTGCTAGATTTCCATCTCACCCACATAGTCTTTACCTTTGCTGTTGTCAACCTATGTTGATTCCTACGGACCTGCCAACATATTTCATGGCTCGCTTGCTTTATTTCTGAGCTTCTGGGGATTCCGTAAATGTCTGTCTAAATCTTGCATGTTTATTGATGTCTTTTCTTTTATTTCACAGGAGATTCGGTCTGCCTTGTTGACCAACAAGGGGCACACACGCGGTGGGTCGTGCGAGGGCTGCTCTTGGATGTTGCTTCGAGAGCTGCCTAGTGCTTCACGACGTTAGTGTACGCTTAAACTGGACCATCTGACGGGCAACATGACAGCTCAGTGACTATCACTGTTTGCTGTGCAGATACATGGATTTGGGCCAGTGTCTGCGGGAGTTTGCACATTCTCCCCGTGATTGCATGGGTTTTCTCCGGGTGGTCCGGTTTCCTCCCACACCCCAAAAAACGTGCTCTTCGGCTGATTAGTGTAACAAATTGTCCCTAAATTAGTCTTCCCTCAATCTTCCCCAATAGGTGTAGACAAAGGTCATAGGTAGAGGAGGGTACTCATAATGTTAAAATGGCGGCACAGGCTCATTGGGCCGAAGGGCCTGTTTCCCGTGCTGTATTGTTCTTTGCTCTTTATATTCTTATATGTTTTATATCTGTACAATTAAAGCTGCCAAAATAATTCTGTTTTACAGTTTTAATTTAAACACCTATGAAGCATTCCAGTTTAATGAGACAAACAAGGATGGTTAATGAATTATTTCTTTATTTAACACTTCTAATACCAACTCAAACAATAACAGTTGTTACTTATTAATTCTTTACTGAACTTTAACTGAACATCAATGTTCAACTGAACTTTAACTGTCCAACTGAACATCAACTTTAACTGAATATCAACTTTAACTATTTAACTGAAAATAGATACTACTGAGTTTAGGAAAACCTTGGCCAAGAAGTATCCTCCTTCTCTACCTCCTTCTCTCTAAAGCATCCTTCGGGGTACAAGGTTTTCTTGCGATGGTTGGTCTCTTCGAGTTATCATCACCAAACAAAGAACTCACATGTCTTTTATCCACAATTCTCCATTTGCTTCTGGAAGATTCTCTGTCATCCAGCCAACTGTGTAATCAGAAACTGATCACATGGTTTAAACATCCAGTGAAATTACTTTTGAATGAAGCCATTACACTTAGTTCATTTGACATGTACCACACATAGCAGCTATAAAAATCACAGCCACACTGTCTTAGTTAATGTAAACAACTTCCCTGATCTGACCAACATAGGAAGCTTCAGATCACACATCCCAGACCAGAGCCTCTTTACGACCTGCATCTGGTTTCATCTAAAATTTGACCATGCTTCACTCTGAGTCAGAATAGTCATTTTAAAGCCACTATTGAGATTATTGTTGTTATGTTTATTGTTGCAGCTGTTCTTTCTCTGTCCACAATTCCATCAATGTATTTTGTTGTGATTCCACACTTAGAGTATTTATGAGGTTTGCTATGATGGAAGTGCTGAAACTCTACTGAACATTGCCTTGTACCACTGAACGAAAGCACTAGTTTACAAATTGCTGATGGGTGACATCATTCACAGGATGACAAGGTGCATAAAATTCATTGAATATTGTAAAACACTTAAATAGGAAGATGGACACGTACATTCGGATGTCTGTCCCGCTCACTGAATATCTCAGATACTAATTATCAAATTACAAGAACTTCAACTTCTAATTATTGACCACAACAGTTTTACATACTACATTGCATTGCTATTGATTTCCTTTCTTTCAGCATGACACGTCTTCACTTAATTCCACTCATTATGATCAACTCTATCCCCATAGACTCTGATCTTCCAAAGATAATTATCAAGTTCCCAGCAGATACCATAGTTATCAGGAGATAGATGAGGTTCATTGTTGTTGTAGTGCCAGCTGGGCTCTCTCCTATAAATTGGACAGTTGTAGATTTGAATCTTGCTCCAAGACTTGAGGAAGCGTAATTTCAAAGGACACATCAGTGCAATATTTGAGCATTAAAACCAAATGAACAGGAATAAACAATCGGCCCAATGGGCCAGTTCCTTCATTAAGTTAGAGCTGCACATCAAATCCATTGTTTTGAGACAAAGGCCCAATATTACCATTGTTCACACTGGCAGGTTTTTCCCATTCCGCTGCAATGAATGGAGTTTTGACTGAGTGCCAAATTCCCCGACTTCACTGCAGCAGGAGCGTGGCATGAATGGCCAGTAAGATCATGCCCAATGTTACATTGTACTATCTTTGAATGACTTGTCTATTCATTTGAATGGCTGTAAAAGATCCTAAGGCACTATTTAAAATAGAATAGGGAGCCATCCTCATCATTCCTCATTCACCAGAATGGATTAATTAGTTATTCCCATCATTTCTTACTCAAATTAGATCATGCTGCGAACAATTTGGTTGTAATATTTTTTCATGAAAATGCAGTCCTGTCCCTTAAGTGACATCATGGGTGAGACAGAAAAAAGGAGAGTGGCCAATAATCAATTGACTGATTGGGAAAATCCCAATGAGCCTCTACCTTTTGATGTAAGTCATTGGGTGTAAATTGTGAAGTCATAGGACCAAAGTCAAGATAAGTTGTCCATTAATGCCATGCTTTTAGATTAATCTTTTAAGTTAATATTTAATTGTTTTGGCAAAAATATAGCACTGATCAATTTTATGCCAATGTGCTGATGCACTTTGTTATTAATATTACATGGAGTGATTTCTTATAGGCTAAATAAGAATGCAATATCATAGAATTCCCACAGTGCAGAAGGAGACCCTCCTGTCCATCGAGCCTGTACCGACAACAATCCCACCCAGGCACCATCCCCTTAAAACCACATATTTACCCTGCTAATCCCCTTGACACTAAGGTGCAATTTAGCATGGCCAGTCAACGTAACCACACATTGTTGGAGTGTGGGAGGAAACCAGAGCACGTTGAGGAAACCTACGCAGACACAGGGTGAATGTGCAGACTCTGCATAGATAGAGCAAGTTCTCTATCATGTTATCAATGGAGTTAATGGTTTAGCTGCCTCTTGCATTAAGTGCATGGATCTGTATCCTCGACTGACTGATAATCATGTTACGTGGCCTAAAGTTTGCGATACTTCAAGACTAACCGTTAGCTGAGGCATTTATCAAATTTAATAACATTTCAATGAGCAATTTTGAGATAAACAGACCAAAGAGCTGGGCATAATGACTTCTGATCTTACAAATACCTATCTTCTTCAATTTTAGGGATTTTTTATTTGAATCCTCTCATCCATTCTCAATGAGACATTCGTCTAGCAAGTTGTTTTACTTTAATTGCAATTATAGCTACTGAAATTGTGAGTGATATTAATCTTCAAATAGCTTGGTCAAATAAAACTGGCAAAGTTAGTTTGGAGGATGAATTCATAGGGCGTATTGAGGACCATTTCTTAAAACAATACATTCTGGAACCAGCTAGGACACAGGTTTTCTTTGGACCTGGTAATGTGTAAATAGGCAGAATTGACTAAGCACCTAAGGATCTTCTAGGCAAGAGTAATCATAATGTGATATAATTTGACATTCAGTTTGCGAATGAGAAATGTGAATCTAAAACTAGTGTGTTAAACTTAATTCAAGGCAATTAGAATCCCATAGAATCCTCACAGTGCAGCACGATATTAGTCAGTCCATCAAGTCTGTACTGACCCTCTGAAAGAGTGTTCTATATTGGCCTAATTCTCCACCCTTTCCCTGTAACCCTGCTCATTGATCATAGCTAACACACCTGATCTGGACGTCTTTGGACACTTATGGGTAATTTAGCATGGCCAATCCACCTAAACTGCACATCCTTTGCACTGTGGGAGGAAACCATACTATCCAGAAAAAGCCTACGCAAACACGGGGAAAATGTGCAAACTCCAAAGCTTGAATCAAACCCTGGTCCCTGGCACTGTGACGCAGCAATGCTAACCATTGTGCTTCCTTGCCATCCATCAAAAGGAAATGAAAACACTGCTGGCTAAAATGGATTAGGGAAATAGTTTAAAAGGTAAGACAGTAAAAAAGCAGTGATAGATGTTTAAGGAGATTGTTCATATCCCTCAGCAAAGATAGGTTCCATTGAGAAAGAAAGACTCTGAGAACATCTCTCCCCTTTTGCTTCTGTGATCATGACAACAAATTACTACAATGTTACACCTAGGATCAATAATCTCTAGACACAGTACTATGCATCACTAATTATTATACAGTCAGTGGGAGAATCGATCAGAAGGACACCTATTCCTCTTTGGTTGAATACGGTGTCCTAGAATTTGGCTGTCCTTAACCTTAGAAGCATGATTTGGAACTTCAGTAGACACTTCTTCTCATGGAACTAATTCTGTGTCATGCTCACATGGTATAGTAACAAAGACATCATCAAGCAACTCAGGTTCAATTTCTGTAGTCTTCTGTAGTAGTATTCACAACACTAGGGATAAAGAAGTTGGTACTTCTTGAGATGATTCTGAGAAATCATTTTGAGTTGGTAACAATTGGTCAGCATGGCATCGTCGAAGTACTCCACCTTTCATTTGAACCATGAAATTAGACCAGATTTTGCTAAAACTGTGGCTGGTACTTATTTCTCATTTTTGGCGTAATTATGCGCTAACACTCGAACTTCTTGTTGAAATGAATGTTGTTTAGCGCTCATGTCTCAACGAACAACTTGAGATTGTTGTTGAAACTCTACCATCTCTTTAAGTTTCTTGAGGTTTTTCTTTAAGGGTAGTAATGCAGGTGAACTTTGAATAGTTGCATGGGTAGTATTTCTGTATGGTGCCAAAAAGCTATTCACATGGTGGAAGAATGAACCTTGCTCTCTTGAAGCATTTAAAGAACGTTTCGAGGGTTGGACAAATCTTTCAACTAATGCAATGGCTGATGGATGATAAGGTGTGGATTTTATTTACTTTGAGATAATCCCCAAATTCTTGTGAAGTAAACTGTGAAGCATAGTTGCTAACAATCTGTTTTGGTTTTGTCAAGTTTTTCAATGTTTTCTCACATTCTGTTGTCCAATACCAAGACTGTCTTTCACGTAGTAAGTTATGCAAAAAGCCTCAATAATGTAGGGAGAACAGCTGTTTCCTTGCACCCTGTCCCTATCCCTCATAATCTTATACATCTCATTTCTCCCCTTAGCCTTCTCTACTCTAGAGCTCAAGTGGTCTAACCCAGGCAACATCCTGGTGAATCCCCTCTGTACCCTCTAGTGCAATTCTATAGTGAGGTGACCAGACCTCAAGTAACAGGCAAGCATTGAATCAGGAATGCTGTGAAAGTTGATGAGCCCCAAATATCTTGCAGATTGTTGGATGTTGTGAGAGCCTACAGAAAACATTCACGGGATAATTTGCTCGATCGTTGAGCAGCCCACCAATTCCAGTGCAATGTTGGCAGCTCACTATGCATATTAAATAGAGGCAGAATCACCAAAACGGATTGGGTTTCATGGTGGCATAATCAACTGGATGCAGAGGATGCCATGCTTATGGCCACACTATTTCCTCAAGAATTAAAACCCATTCAGTTTAAATTCAAATATGTTTCCATCTGGTTTATCCTAATGATTCACCAGGACTCGTGCATTACCTTTTGCAATAAATTCTGGGAATTCAATCAAGGGTCACAACAAGAATGAGAGGGGTCTGTAGCTTTGAATAATTTTTTGACCTGTAGTCATGCATGCTGTATTTGTGGCTGAAATGCATTCTTTTCATGGACGTTCATATTTCTTCATTTAAATAACCCTTTTGTCAGTGCTTGGATGAATTTATTGTTTGACACAGCAGTAACATATTTTCCGTTGCTGAAAAGTAAACATATCTCGCATGAATATTCCCAAAGTGTACTGAGAATAAATATTTAGAAAGCTGTTCTCTTGATGACTGTTATTAGGAGCAATGATGGTTAATCTGAAAGGGTTTTATCAGTTTAAATTTTGTTTGGAGCTCGTCGTTTAGCTTTGAGGCTCTGGCACTAAAACACATTATCAAATTTGAGCAATTCCAAAGAAATGTCTTATGAATTCAGGCCAAACTCAGTTTTGTTATTCATTAGTTTATTTTATTTATTGCTGTCTCAAGCTGGCTTACATTAACATCAGAATGAAGTTACTACGAAAATCCCCTACTCGCCATCTGATCGAGTACACTGAGGGAGAAATTAACATGGCCAATGCACCCAACCCCAATGTCTTTTGGACTGTGGGAGGAAACCAGAACACTTGGAGGAAACCCATGCAGACACTGGGGGGGTGGGGGAGGAGAACTTGCAAACTCCGTGCAGACCCAAGCCAGGAATCGAATCCAGGTCATTGGCACTATGTGGCGGCAGTGCTGACCACTGTGCCACCGTTACTTTCAGTGGAAACCTCTCTGCCAGTGATCCAGGTGCCATTCATGGGCAAGGAAAGGTGAGACACAGCTGTGATTAGAGTTAAGGTCATGAAGGGATTATGTGATTTCAAAAATAAATCATTAAAAAACTATCAAACAACACAGAAATACATTTCACCGCTGTGCTGCCCATCAGCTTGTGAATGGATGTGTTGGGAGAATGCTAAGCAAATCAGATTCACCTTGAATTTCCATGGATACTGTCACTATCAGAGAGTGAAAATTCAATCCTTCACACCAAACCCAATAAGCCACTCGGTAAAATTCAAGTGTTTAGTCAAATGAACTGAAGTCTTTTTCTTCCAGTTGCGGTTAGAACCTTCTTTATATTCTGTGCCTAGTTTCTTGTGCCAAGGAGCTGCAAGGATACAGTTGCAATTCAATACATAAAAGTAGTAAGAAACCAAAATTGAATCCAGCTCTTAAAGCATTATTTTGTGTAACTGGCAGAATAACAGCATTATGTGCCTTCTCTTTGCTGCTTAGTAATATAGTTATATATTGCAGGGCTCCAAAAATTGAACATGTGTATGGGGAGCTTAAATGCTGTGCTTTTTAAAGTGTAAGTATTTTACCCTTCGAGCTATTCCTGGAATAGTCTGGGAGCCAGACATTTCAAACCATGATCACTGGCATTAAGTGATGTATAAAATAATCTCAGAGGATCCATGAACCAATCAGATTTCTTTCAGGCCAGGTTTACTGTACACAGTACCTCAAGAATTCCAGATTTTTCCTTTGTATTTATTGGCTTACCGGCATGTTATCTCTGTCATAAGGAAAAACAGAAGGGAGAGGTGATGGCCTTGTGGTATTACTGCTAGATTATTAATCCAGAAACTCAACTAATGTTCTGTGGACCTGGGTTGAAATCCTGCCATGGCAGATGGTGGAATTTAAATTCAATAAAACATATCTAGAATTACGAATTTACTGATGACCATGAAACCATTGTCGATTGTTGGAAAAACCCATTTGGTTCACTAATGTCCCCTAGGAAAGGAACTCTGCCAACCTTACCTGGTCTGGCCTACATGTGACAACAGCCTTACAACACCAAGTTAAAATCCAACAGGTTTATTTGGCAGCACCGCCTTTTGGAGTCTCAAGCGTCTTCATCAGGTGAGTGAGGACTTGTGTTCACAAACAGGGCATACATGGACACAAACTCAAGCTACAAGGTAATGGTTGGAATGCTAGTATTTACAGATAATCAAGTCTTAAAAATACAGATATCATGAGCGCTGAGTGAACACCTCTTGACAATCTCCAGGCAGGAGTGTTCCCTTCTAGTCGGGGAACACTTCAGCAATCAAGGGCATTCAGCCTCTGATCTTCGAGTAAGCATTCTCCAAGGCGGTCTTCATGACACACAACAAGGCAGAATCGCTGAGCAGAAACTGATAGCCAAGTTCCGCACACATGAGAACAGCCTCAACCAGAATCTTGGGTTCATGTCACACTATCTGTAACCCCCATTGGGGGTTGCCTAGGCTTGCAAAATCTCACTAACTGTCCTGGCTGGAGACAATACACATCTCTTTAACCCGTGCTTGGCCCTATTGCCACTCACATTGTATCTTTAAGACTTGATTACCTGTAAAGACTCACATTCCAACCATTATCTTGTAAATTGAGTTTGTGTCTTTATATGCCCTGTTTGTGAACACAAGTTCTCACTCACCTGATGAAGGAGCTCGAGAGTCTGAAAGCTTCTGCTGCCAAATAAACCTGTTGGGCTTTAATCTGGTGTTGTGAGATTTCTTACTGTGCTTACCCTAGTCCAACAGCAGCATCTCCACGTCATAGTTACATGTGACTCCAGAGCCACAGCAATGTGGTAGTCTCTCAATTGCCCTTGGGCAAAGAGGGATAGGCAATAAACATTGGCCAGCCAGCGATGCCTATGTCCCACAAAACAATAGAAAAAAAGCAGTTAAGTGCACAGCATCTCATAAATGCCTTTGTTAGAGTATGAAAAGAGCAAACAGATATTTGTTCTGAGGAAGAAGGAAAGTTTCTTCAATTCATTCTTTTCATGGAATGTGAGCATTGCAAGTTCGAGGACTGTAATGGTGATCTGACTTGTGGCCCATTCCTCATTGCCCTTGATAAGTTTGCTCTTGAGCTGACTTTTTGAATTACTACAGCCCTGTGATGCAAGTCCATCCACTGTGCTGTCAGGAATCCCAGGATTTTGACTCAGTCATAATGAAGGAATGGAGATATAGTTCCAAGTTAGAACGTTGTATCACTTAAACAGCAACTTGGAGATGGTGGCATTCCCATGTGTCCGTGCTGTCCTTATCCTTCTAGGTGGTAGGGATAGTGAATTTAGAAGACAATATCGAAGGAGGCTTGACAAACTGCTGTAGTGCATTTTGCACACACTGATGTCACTGTGTGTTGGTTAAGGGAGTGAATGTTTAAGATGGTGAAAGGGATACCAATCAAGTGGGCTGCCTTGTCTTGGACGGTGTCGAGCTTCTTAAGTCTTATCGGAGCTACACTTATCCAGGCAAGTGTAGAGTATTCCACCACATTCCTGACTTGTGCTTTGTTTATTTTATTTATTTATTAGTGTCACAAGGAGGCTGATATTAACACTGACATTATGTTAGTGTGAAAATCCCCTAGTTGCCACCTGTTTGGTTACATCGAGGAAGAATTTAGCATGGCCAATGCACCTAAACATCACGTCTTTTGGACTGTAGGAGCACCCAGAAGAAAGCCAGACAGACATGGGAAAAACAAGCAGACTCCGCATACACAGTGACCCAAGCTGGAATTGAACCTGGGTCTCTGGCATTGTGAGGCAGCAGTGCTAATCACTGTGCCACCCCGTAAATGGCAGACAAGCTTTGGAGAGTCTACTCACAGTAGCATTCTCAACTTTGATATGCTCTTGTAGCCACAGTAGTGATATGGCTGGTTCAAAGGTCAACCCAGGAAATTGAAAGTGGGGGTTTCAGTGATGGTAATGCCATTAAATGTCAAGATGGTGTGGTTGGATTCCCGCTTGCTGGAGATTTTCATTGACTGGCATTTGTGTGGTATGAATGTTTACTTGAACCTGAACATTGTCCAACATATGGACATGAACTGTTTTAGTATCTGAGGAGTCATGAATGGTACTGAACATTGTGCAATCATCAGTGACCGTCCCTATCTCTGGTGGTATGATTGGACCATCATTGATCAAGCAGCTGAAAATAGTTGGGCCTAGGATACTAAACTGAGGAGCTCTTGCAGCGATATCCTGGGACTGAGATCAGTGACCTCGAACAATCACAACCAGCTTTCTTTATGTTAAGTGTGACGCCAACCAGTGGAGAGATTTTCCCCTCCTTCCTATTTTGCAAAGACTCCTCACTCACACATTCTAATGCTGCCTTGACTTTTCTGAAGTTGCTTGGTAAAACTAAATGGTCAGCCATTTCAAAGGGAACTTGTGAGTCACATGTAGGCCAGACTGGACAAGGACAGCAGATTCCCTTTATTAAAGGGCATTAATGAGCTTTTAAGACATTCAGCAGTAATTTCACATTCTGTACTGGGACTAGATTACAATTCTAGATTTATTAATTGATTGAATTTAAATTCCACCACTTGTTGCGGTAGGATTTTAACGGTCCCCAAAGTATTAGCCTGAGCCTCTGAATTACAAAACCAGTGAGATTTTCATCCTGCTGCCATCTTCCCTTGCAGTGTTAATTGAGAATTTCTAGCTGTCCTGTGTCATTTCATCAACAGGCTCCCCCCAAAAAATTGCTGTCAATCTCCCTGAAAGTTTCAAGTTATTGACGCATTTGCATTGTTAAAACAAATTAAACTAGCTGCAGGAAGTTAGGTCTGGTATCTAATCGATTTACAAACCCCTTTCAGTGACAACAGCTGGTCCCGCAGAAAGTTTGGCAGAGATGGCTCGCCACTGGCCACTGGCATAATCTTCCAGAATCGCTGAAATCACTGGTAATTTGCATGGTTTGCCACGGCAGTGGGAGTAAACCTCGGCAGCACCGGCAGATCCTGCCGGCTGAAAAATCCCATCTAATGTTTGTGTACTTAGAAAGCCACTTCACCTTAAAGATCCAGAAAGGGAAAGACCTTTTGGTTGGGATGTGGGCGGCATGGTGGCACAGTGGTAGCACTACTTCCTCGCAGCACCAGGGTCCTGGGTTCGATTCGCAGGTCACTGTCTGTGCGGAGTCTGCACCTTCTCCCTGTGTCTGTGTGGGTTTCCGCCCACAGTCCGAAAGATATGCTGATTAAGTGCATTGGCCATATTAAATTCTCCCTAAATGTTCCTGAACAGGTGCACAAGTGTGGATTTTCACAGTAACTTCATTGCAATTAGGTAAGCCTACTTATGACTATTAAATAAAATTTTAAAACTTTAAAAACTTGGATAGAGTCTCACTCCTGCTGGTGGTATATTATTCCATGAGTTTTTTCAATTTTTCTATTGTTTCCTTTCTACCTCTCTCTTTTAATTTTTTTCCTTTTCTTTTTTTTATTTGTTCACGGTATGTCAAAATCACTGGCTATGCCAGTGTTCATTCCCCATCTGTAAAGTCAATCACACTACTGTGGATCTGGAGCCAAATATAGGTAAGACCAGGAAAGAATGACAGATTTCCTTTCCTAAAGGGCATTAGTGACAATTTACAATTGATAATGGTTAGTTCCAGATTATCATGGCATTCACCATCTTCTGTAGTGGAATTTGAACCTGGTTTTCCCAGTCCCTGGATTATTTGTCGAGCGAGAATACCAGTATGCTGCTGCCTCCCTATTGTTGGCCATGTTATTACTCTTTCATGGGATATCAGCATCACAGGCTGGGCTAGCACTTATTGCCTATCCCTAATTTGCAGAGCATTGTTGTGGATCTGACTAGGTAAGATTGACAGATTTCCATCCTGAAAGGACATTAGTGAACCAGATGGTTTTTTTTACAACAACCAACAATAGATAGACTTTAATTGCAGATTTTTTTTAAATTGAATTCAAATTTCGGCATCTGCTGTGGTGGGATTCAAACAGCAGAGCATTATTGTAGGCCTCTGGATTACCCTGTCCAGTAGCGCTACCAGTGACTATACCATCACTTCTCTTATTATTTCCATTTATGTCATTTGTCTATTTCTTTCCCAATTCTTAAATTTCATTGGGTCAGAGATTGACAGTTGGTTCCATCTCTTCCCAAGATCCCAGATGTCCGATTATTTATTTGTGCTTCCAGTCACTTGTGCGTGAAAGCTTTTTGGGTTAAAGGATGAGGAGGAGAATACATTGCTGCAAGATGATTTGCTCCAGAAAAGGTTGGTTATTTTCAGTAATGAGCCACTCTTTGAAAAGCTGACACCATCTTTCAAATTATTAATATTTGGAAGGGCCTCTGGCATTGGAAGGTGTTCCTTAAACAGAAAGGTTGAAAAGATATCTCTGAACAGGGTTTTTGAAACCAATGGCACTTTAGCCTGTTGACAAAGAACTTCAAAATGAAATGTAAGATAACAACAACATATACGTCAATAGAGCTTTTAATATAATAAAATTTCCCAATTAAAGCACTTAGATTTTTTTTTCTGATTAGATTGAGTTGTTCTGGCATTACTGCATGTTCTTAATGCATATCACTAGAATAAAAGCAATCACAACTAGATTCCACCTTCTCCGGTTATATAAACAAACAAAATAATTTTAAAACAATTTCTCATGATTGTAAGTCAGCATCATTTTATCATCTTGTGTCTTCTAAATAGAATATTGTTTCAGCAATTAGATGTGCAGCATTCTTTTGTTCATGAGGGAAACATTGATATCTGCTTGAAGTTCACAGTCTTAGTGAGTTTTGAGGCTTATACGATGAACACATACTTGGAAATTTGGATTGTGTGAAAAAGAATCCAGATTTTTTTCATTTTTTTTACTCCCACTGGGCCATCTGTCACTTGTTCTTAAGCTTTTCTTTCACTGGTGCATATGGTCAACTTAATCAGTGTTTCGTAAAGAAATATAACGTTAATAACACAGCAAACACACTGTAACAAATAGCGAGCACCAATCCAAGTCGAACTGGATTGCTGGCAAGTGCAAACATCTCTCCTTCCTTTCCTCTCCCTGCTGCCCCACGTCTTCATGATTTAATGATCTACCTAAGTGTATTAGCTTGTAGTCGGCATGGATCCCATCTCTGTAGTATTCCAGTTCAGTGTGTATCCTGGTGCTCCTTCAAATCCTCCTTTATAGCATTTTTTGTGGGTAGGTCTTATTATTGATATTGTCTCACTTCGTATAGGAGTAACCTTTAAATTCCTATCATTCTATCCTAAGGAATCTTGAGCCAAGGACAAATACTTTCCCAGGGCTGAGGCCTCAACTATTTATGACCAATGACTTGAATGAAAGGATCAACTGTGTTGTTACCAAATTTACTGACGATATACAGATAGGTAGGAGAGCAAGTTATGAGGATGATACAGTCTACAAATGGGTCTAGTTAGGTTAAGTGAGTGGGCAACAAATTGGCAGATGGAATATTATGCATGAAAATGTGAGGTTGTCCACTTTTGAAGTAAGAATAGAGAAGCTTATTATTGATGTGGCCTCAACATCTTATAGAAGTAATCTTTTAATACACAGTGCCCAAAAGTATGTTGGATTCATGAAAAGAAACCCCCACACTTATCCTACTATTATAGCATGTGAAGGATTATTAGTCCATGATCAATTTTGCAATTTCTTTGAGGCATGCCAGTTTTCAAACTTACTTAGTCACTATCCCATTATTTCTTTCCATTGTCATTTATTTATGCTTTGACCTGTTGATAGGGCAGCCATCCAGTCTGACTATCCCACTCTCTTTTCAAACTATTGGACCAAAGGATACATAAACACACTGGCCGGAACTCTACCACCTCGCCCGCCATTGAATCAGTGTAGGCAAGGGTCCTACAATGGAAATCTCCATTGACCTCAGGCAGGAATTCCTGGTCTCACCTGAGTGTTGCCGTAAAATCCCACCTACTATTTTTATCAGACACCCTCGATTCTGTTCTCTCATTAGCTATTGTGAAACAATGTTAAAATGCAATTTTTATGATCTGATTGTCTCGACGTGTATGCAGTTACACTTCTGCTGATGCAGAAGTATCATCTGGCCATGCCCCTTTTACTGAATCCTCTTACATCTGGGGAGATTATAGAATATCAAAATATTCATTCCACTGGCTTCTAGTACAACTCTACTGGTTTTCAGGGGAATGGAATGTGTGGCATCAATTAATGCTTTTATATAATCCCAAACTAAATATCATCTCTGTATGTTCTACACATATTCCTTATTTCTAAGACTGTCCATGAAAGATAGGTGCTTCATTCTGTTGAGATCTTAGGAAAGGATGAATTTGCTTGTTTCATTTTAAATTTAACAAGAAAACTGTAATGGAGAAGGATAGCATGAAAGTAAGTTCTTGGAACATAGGAAATATCAGAGAATTATAACCACAGTCAAATCAATTAAATAGAGACAATGGACATTTGTGTATGTGAGAGAGAGAGAGAGAGAAAGAGACAGGTAGAGTTAATAGCAGGACCACCAATCTGAAATTAAGCTTTTGCTTTCACATTAAACATCATACCTTGTGAATAAGCGGAAGTATTTTTGTATTTGCCTGCCCATATTGTATAACACCAGTGCAAGCTTGTAACATGTTTATTGTGTCTATCACACAAAAGACAAACTTTACAATGTCTGTAGTTTGTTTTGCTATTTGAGCTCCTTAATTAGATTAGGTTTCTGATCCTGTGTTCCCGACATATCCAAAATCATTTATAATGCTGTTCTATTGATTAGGTGATGCTGCGATCATTTAACACACGCATCACAAACTGTAACATTCTTTCACTGTTCTACTTCAGTTTGCATTGTGTATTCCATCCTAATGTGCAGCAGCTTACTTAAGCAAGATCCTCAATGAAAAATGCATACGGAAGTTGAAAAGTAACACACAACACAACAATCCCATGGAGTGCCTGATACATGAAGTTCTTAATTTCTATCATTGTGTACTAAGGAATCTTGAGCCAAGGACAAATAATTCCCAGGGCTGTGGCCTCAACTATTTTTGACTAGTGACTTGGATGAAAGGATTGACTCTGTTGCCATCAAATTTACTGATTACCCACAGATAGATAGAAGAGCAAGTTGTGAGGATGATGCACTCTACATATGAATATAGATCAGTTTAGTGAGTGGGCAAAAGAAAGGCAGATGGAATATTATGCATGAAAATGTGAAATTGTCCACTCTGGAAGGAAGAATAGAGAAGCAGAACGTTATTTAAATGGAATGAGAATGTAGAATGTTGTGGTACAGAGGGCTCGAGGTGTCCATGTTTGTGAATCACAAAAAGTTAGCATGTAGGTACAGCAATTAATTGGGAAGGCAAATGAATTTGGCTCATTGTGAGGGGATGGGGTATAGACATTGGAAAGTCTTGCTGCAACAGTGCATGGCATTGGTGAGATTGCACCTAGAGTAATGTTGGTCTCCTTACTTAAGGAGAGATATCGTTGCATCAGAAGCAATTCATAGAATTTCCACTTGGCTGATTTTTGGGATGAAGGGGTTGTCTTATAAGAAGAGGTTGAACCTGTATTAATTGAAGTTTAGAAGAATGGGAAGTGATCTTATTGAAATTAAAATATTATTGAAATATAATATTTTACCAGGACTTAACAGAGTGAATGCTGAGAGGATGTTTCTCATCATGTGGGAATATAGCAATATGGGGGAACACAGAATCCCTACAGTGTTGAAGGAGGCCATTTGGCCCATAGAGTCTGCACTGACCCTCCAACAGAATATTCTACTTAGGTCCATCTATCATCCTATCCTGATAACCCCACACATTTACCCCACTAATCCCACTAATCTACGCATCTTTGGATTTTAAGGGGCAATTTAACATGACCAATCCACTTAACTTGCACAGCTTTGGATTTTGGAAGGAAACCAGAGCATCCTGAGGAAACTATTTAAAAATAAGTGATCACCTTCTGGTCACCAGCCAACAAGTAAGTCGCAGAAGGGTGGTTGGGTGTTGGGCTACAGGAGAGACTGCGACTATGCTTCCTGTGGATTTGGGAGTATCCTTGCTCCCTCTTATCTCCACAAGAATGTGTTTTTTCCGCCATGCCTTTGGTTTACCACTTGAATCCTATCCTATTCTGTGAAGTGACCAATTTGCTAAAGTGGTACATTTTCAGTCGTTAGGTACAGAGCTATAATCATTTTAACTGCAGGATCTCATTTTCATTTCCGAACACTGACTCCTGTCCAAACCAACACACGAGCGCACAGAAATCGGGGAATAACTTTGTATGATCCGACAAGGTCAACTCCGCTCACTTTTGGAGCATACCCAGTTCTGGAAAAGAAACAGAAGTTGCATCTGTTGACTTTCATCTTCATGAAATCTAGAGGAAAACCAGCAGTAGTTTCGAATTTGGATCATGTAAAAAAAACTTTCCTGATAAATTTTGCAGAAAAATGTCTTTCTTTCACGGAATTATTATATTTCTCAAGCTATTGTTGGAATTACATTGGAAACAATTAGCAACAAATCAAAGGATCTCTGTGGAGGTTTAACACAATCGGATGTGAGAAATTGTATCAAGACGGTTGTCCCTTTAAAACAAAAAACAATTTTCTGAAAAAGAAATTAAGTTTTGAACGTTTTGCAGGGATATTCAGGCATGTATAGAACAATGGGGCACAGAACGTAATCCACTTACGACATGATCCACCAACCTTTTTTTGTGAAACAAACTGCATTTGTGGAGAAAGAGAAAATAGATAAATTGCCCAGGGGTGGTAGTGTTTGTGAACAGGAGATGTGGTTTCACCTTTTACTACACGGCCCGGGATTACCTGCCCTTTCTGTTGATGTAACATCAATGCTGCTGTGGCAAATCTGCTTTGTGATTTTATCATGCTGTCTCCCTCTCTTTTTTAATCATTCACCCATCTGCCTTGCCTGTAAAGTGTCACATTATTGCCTCCTGTTGCCTAAGGTGATCAACATTTCTACTGGGTAATCCCCTCCCCTTCTCTATCTAATCCCATTGTAGATCATTAATTTTTCCTTTTTGTGTGCATGATTAGATTTTTCCATTCAATTACTCCCTTCCTCTGTTATTTTTTATAAACCAGCTGACAGCAACTGGTTCTGGTGAAGGGTTACAGAGCAATGAAGGACCCGAACAGCGTGGAGTCTGAGTTGTCATTATAAAAAATTAGTAGAAGTATCTTGGCCCTCATATTGTTTTTGGTCATGTGCAGTTGCATTTTGAGTTGAACAAAGGATAGCCAAGTTCAGAGAGAAAACAAAATTAAATCAATCCCATATCCCACATAGATGTAACTAAATTCACTAGAAATCCACTTTAGCCTCTTCAATGAATTGCGACAGTAAAATATGATGTAGTTACTATCTAAACAAGTCGTGATGAAACATTTGATCACTATGGTTACAGTAAATGTTTGACCAGTGTTTCAGCACGTATCGCAGTTTTGAGTATTGCAATAGGTGGTAATGACTGTAATGTGTTAAATACTTGTTTAGAATACTACTTTTATTTATATTAAATAGCACTGAAATCGTAACAGCAAGTTACACGTGTTGAAACATGGCCTTGATATGCTAGTGATGGCAGCATTATCTGTTAATTTTGACAAAGAACAGAGCAGATCAATTCAACTTCATCCCTGCTTAACATGTTCCTTTGACTTATTTTCTTTGTTTTTTTCCATGCAATACAGGTTGCTGTATGCCACTTAGAAGCCACATATCAGCTCTCTGAAATAACTGAATGAGAATGGTCAAAAAATTGGATATATATATATAATGTATATAATAATATAATAACATATTCAATCATGAAATAATTACATTGTGCATTGCGATACACTTGACCTCACAAAGATAAGGACATGTGATCCACTCATTGAAATCTATGGTTTTCCCCATTATAATATTGAATTGTCCCTTGAATGATTCCAGAATATTTGTCTTGTCAATATTGTCAGGAGTTCATCCTAGACACTAATCAGTCCTTGGTTTTGATTTTCAATTATGGGCTATGAATTGGCAGTGTGACTGTGCCTTGTACCCGTGAAAAATTGTGAGAAGCTGCTATCGCAGGTAATCTATTCACAAGTTGTCTGACATGGACGGGCAAGTCACCAATGAGGGGGGTGGAATTTTTGCCCGGGGGCAGTGGGGGGTGCTGGCAAGGGGAGATCTCAGTATTGGACGTTAGACCGAGGAGGTGGGGGGATGCAGGGCTTGTGGTCTCCAGTCCCTGATGGACAGTTGGCGCCAGTCTGAAGGGGCCTTCCACCATCCCCCTCTGACCCCCTTCCTGCTTGAGATTGAGAGAGGGAACAAGTCCTGAAATGGCCACTTATATGTCTTAAGGGCTGCAAAATTAGGCTTTCCATCCAAGGCCTTGTGTGTGTCTCCCAACCCTGTAAAATCATGTCCGGTTGGGTTTGGCAGAGACCCAGAGAGAATCCCATTCATGCCGTTTCACACTCGCTCTCCATCTCAGAACCTGTCAGGTGAGGAGTGTACAATTTTTGCTTTTCTCAGAACTAATTTGACTTTTTATTTGTTTCCTCTTATGTCCATTTATTCTGCAGATTTACTTAAAGATTAAATACAATTCAGAGTTAACCTATCCTGGGCAGGACTTAGTTAATGGTAGAGCACTGGGGAGAGTTACAGAACAAAGAATTCAAGGGGTACAGGTTCATAGCTCCTTGAAAGTGGAGCCACAGGTGGACAGAGTAGTGAAGAAAGCATTCAGCATGCTTGGTTTCATTGAATACAGGACTGGGATGCCTTGTTGAAGTTCTACAAGACATTGATAAGGCCACACTTGGAATACTGTGTACAATCCAGGTCACCCTCTAATAGAAAGGATATTATTAAACCAGAAAGAGTGCAGAAAATATTTACTAGGACTTTATGGTTTGAGTTATAAGGAGAGGCTGGACAGACTGGGACTTTTTTCTCTGGAGCGCAGGAGGTTGAGCGGTAATCTTTTCGAAGTCTATAAAATAATGAGGGGCATTGATGAGCTAGATTGTCAATATCTTTTCCCAAAGGTAGGGGAGTCTAAAACTAGAGAGCATAGGCTTAAGGCGAGAGGAGAGAGATACAAAAGGGGCAACTTTTTCACAGAGAGGGTGGTGAGTGTCTGGAACAAGCTGCCAGAGGTAGTAGTAGAGACGGTACAATTTTGTCTTTTAAAAAGCACTTACACAGTAAGACGGGTATAGATGGATATGGGCCAAATGCGGGCAATTGGGACTAGGTTTGGGGTTTAAAAAAAAGGGCACATAGACAAGTTGGGCCGAAGGGGCCTGTTTCCATGCTGTAAACCTCTATGACTCTATTCCATGGGGAATATGCACCTGTAGTTTGTGCTTAGTGGTGAAGTGATGGCAGTCACTGCTAACCTAGAAGAGTGGTGCACTGAAAGATGTGAAAACTTCAGCGCTGTGTAATTGATGGAAGCATTGTTTAATTGGATTCCTGGTGTCAAGCCGCATTAATGCCATCAGGCAGTCAGAGCAGCCAATCACATTCAAAAATTCTCATAGACAGAAAGCCAGCAAATGCAAAATACTAAAGGCTGGATGTTCTGGCCATGCACACCCCAAGACTGGAAATTCCCACCAAGGTCCATGGAACATTGCACAGTCCGCCAAATTTTCTGTCCCACCCGTTACAATTCCTGTGGCAGGCAGAACAAGAAAATACCACCCTAAAGATCAATCTCCTTTGTTTTAAAAGGGAATTGAGTGTGAAATAAAGAATGGAAAGTTCATATGGGGTTAAAGTAGATGCTAAAATATGATCAAGCTGTAAATCTTTTGTTGATTTTTCAAATAATCTATATTATAAAATTTAGACATAATGGAGACATCTAATAACATTTCACAAATATAAAATTATTTTTCCGGCCCCAAATAAATTATTCAATAGCAGTTGCTACACGTTAAAAACAGAAGTCCAACTCACTGAACAAAACTGATTTTTTTATGAGGTGTCTAACAGATGTACTAAAGCAGAAAAGGAGAGGTTCTCACCATATCAACTGATTTCTCTGTGGGGAAAGGTCAGGCAGGGGGAGGGAAGTGGGTAGGGTGTCCATAGCGCAGCCTGTGGTGGAGCAGTGAAGGACAAAATACAACATTAAGATTTCTGTATTTGTCTTTGTGCACTCTAAATCCTGAAGCTGCAGTCAGATTCAGTGGAATAATGCCTGTGGCCACAAAAATTCACCTTCAAAAACCCCGCATGTGGTCAGGCTATGATCTATCTCAGTGAGGTCCCAACTCATTCTCTCCCTTTCAAGGCTGAATATTCAAAATATTCAAAACATTAACCTGTTTCTAACTGGTCAGTTGTATTCCATGTGCATTTCCAGAGTCTGAGAAAAAAAATCAGTTCATTATATTCCATTAAATCGTTGATTTTGTTTGAAGTTGTTCTCTTGGTATGGGGGGGAGTGGGCAGATGATGGTCCATAGTCTGGGGCTGGAGCCACACGTGAGGGAATCAGTATGGGTGCAAATGAGTGATTCCCAGAAGTAAAATGAACCTGCAAACAAGATCAGTTTTTTAAAAGAATAACAATTAGGTACTTTTCGCCTTAATATTCCTTGCTACTGCCCCATTGATGAACAAATTTTGATCTTTATTCCTCTTTTTAATCAGGTAGTTATCATTTCATTTTCTAACAGATTAACCTGCGCGGCATTTGCAACTTTGGCTCAGAGTATGGTCCACATAACATATCACTTGGTCTGTGAAAGAAATAAATTCTCTAATTGTACCCGAGGATTGTTCATTATATGTATTTAGTAGCTATATTTCTAATAACATTTAAAATGAATCTACTTATAACTTGTGATCATACAGGTGAGTACGCTGTATGATTTTACCTGATGCCTACAATAGCACCAGAATAGAAGTGATACCAATCTGTATCATTGATACCCTCAAATCCAAGGTTCCAATAAAAATGGTGGCATTCAGCAGAGAAACAGTGGGTGTCATTTGTGTACATGCGAAACCTGATATTCTTTGGTGGATGGGATTCTCTGTATGATTTCTGGACCAGCTTTTATGGGTGAGATTCTTTGACCCCCCAACCGTATGCTTCCCGTCAGTGGGAAGTTGTGTGTTGTTTGCTAGTGGTGGGATTCTCTGTTCTTGCCGCTGTCAATGGAAATTCCTATTGACGTCACCTCACGCTGGCGGAACCGGAGAATCCCGCCAATGTGAACGGCCGGAGAATTCGGCCTATGTGATTCAATCTCTGTCTCAAGCCAGAATATAAGTGGACTAACAGTAAATATAGGTATGGCCATGTGGTCTCCTGTTTTTGAATCCCTGAGGGAGCCAGAGAGGAATTTTCCAGACAACAAAAACAGAAAATGCTGGAAAATCTCATCAGACCTCATAGCATCTGTGGAGAGAGAACAGCACTAATGGACTCAAAATATTAGTTCTGCTCTGTCTTCACAGATGCTGTCAGACCTGCTGAGATTTTCCAGCATTTTCTGATTTTGTTTCAGATTCCAGCATCTGCAGTAATTTTCTTTTCTCTAGGAATTTTCCAGAGGTTTTTCAAATCCCTTATTGGACTGGTCTTTATTTTGTCGCTCCCAGGATAGTACTTGGCTGGCTAAAGGGAATGAGAGGATGGGACAGATAAGGAATTACTATCATCAGGCTGGCCTGGGCATCTTCAGTGTGCAGCAAGCTTACTGGACCAGTTGTCTTTTCTGGTCCCTCAATTTTTGTATGTTCATATGTTCACTGTATCCCTACATTGAGAGAATATGTAGTCCACTGTCAGCCAGAGCGCAACTCTATAATTCACATTTTTCAATAGCCTAGTTTGGAAACTGTACAGGCCAATGGCCTAATAAAAATTATTTTGAGGTTCACTTTCCCAAGTGAAGCCAGTGGTGGTAGCGTACAACATACACGAGATGGGCAATATTCTTTTGTGCTAGATGGCGAAACTAGCAAGCCTTAAACACAAATCACTGGAGGCTGACACCGCAATTTTTTAATACATTTTAAATTCATGAACTCTAATGCCACCTATAGCAGTTCATAAACAGCCAACAACCACCGCCCCCCCCACTTGCACTCTCCTTCTGTCCCCTCCCAGACTCTGCTTACCTCCCAACCAAGTGTCAGAGGTCTTCCTGGGACCAGAGAGTGACCTCCAGGGTTGTGACTGATGGTGACAGCTGTTGATAGTGAAGAACTGAGGCCAGCAGCCCACTTCTATCCTGGTGCTATCAGAGGCATCTGTGCGGCTGGGATCGATTTCAGACAGAAGGCAATCTCATGGTCAAGTACTTTGAACCTGAATGATTGTTTTGCAAATAGCTGACTTCAGTTGTATCTTATTCAAACCTGCAGCACCACAGCATTTAGCCCCAGTGCATTGTGTTGCTGCAATGGATTTTTGGTGTAATTTTTGATGTGTGAATTATAGGGAATAAAACTGCAAATACAATAAGTGACAAACAGATTATCTGATTTCTACCTTACCATCTGTGTACTTCTGGGGAAAAAATCCTCCTGTTATGCAAGCAACACTTAAAATAAGCATTTCCTAACTTCAGTGATTCATTTGTTGCTGCTGCAAGTTTGACAAAATGATTCCTTCTTTTGTTCCTTATCTTTTCATGGAGGTGCCAGAAATGTATCTTTTCAAATGCAGTAAGGCTTTCAGTATATATCTCATGTTACTTACATTTCTCACACATTGTTCATGTGTTGACATTTGTATGAATATTGTTGTGGATCTGCTTGGTTCATGACAATATCAATAAAATATTTAAACCTACCCAGTTATGTTATATAGAGTGATAACACTCACATGTTCAATCTCCACCCCAGGGACTTGAACACAAAATCTAGGCTGACACCAGTCCAAGGCCTGAATTTTAATTTGGAGCAGCACATGGTGGGAGGGGGGGATGGGGTTAACACTGGGAAAAATATCAATTTCTCACGAGGCCAAGTCTAACTCACCATTTAATTTGAGCACATTGGGCGGTGTCTGTGTGATGCCTTAGAATAGGCTAATCGAACAATTTGAGAAATGTTAACATATTCTAATTTTTCAGACTCTTTTAACTTTAAGACTAGGTGGTCAAAGCTTTGATGACAGTTGGGGAGCTGAATCCATCAGCAGTAACTATGGCCAATGGGTTTCTTACCAGCTAGTGGGAAATAGTTAACCGTAATGTGCCAGTTAGGCACATTATACCCTTCTGGTCTCAACATTGAATTCAACAACTTCAGATGATTAGCTCCAGTCCACCTTGACCCCTTTATTTTCATTTTGTTTCATTTTGAACTGTTCTCTATCTTTACTTTATTATCTTTCTTTATTTTTCTTTCCTCCCTTTCTCCACTCTTTCCTCCTATTTTTATCCCCCCTTTCCGTACCTTTTCTCCTCCCTTGCTTCCCCTTTTCCTGCTTTTTATCTCTCTCCCACCCATTCATAAGAACATAAGAACATAAGAAACAGGAGCAGGAGTAGGCCATCTAGCCCTTCGAGCCTGCCCCGCCGTTCAATAAGATCATGGCTGATCTGTCGTGGCTCAGTTCCACATTCCCGCCCTCTCCCCATAACCCTTAATCCCCTCTCCTATCAAAAACCCATCAACCCGCGTCTTAAAAATATTTAGCGAGGCAGCCTCCACCACTTCAACGGGCAGAGAATTCCAGAGATTCACCACCCTTTGAGTGAAGAAGTTCCTCCTCAACTCCGTTCTAAACCGCCCCCCTTTTATCTTGAGGCTGTGCCCCCTAGTCCTACTGTCTTTTTTGAGCGGGAAGAGTCTTTCCACCTCTATCCTATCCATCCCATTCATCATCTTATACGTCTCAATGAGATATCCCCTCATTCTTCTAAACTCTAACGAGTACAAGCCCAGTTTATTCAGCCTCTCCTCATAGCTCAACCCCCTCAACTCCAGTATCAGCCTAGTAAACCTCCTCTGCACTCCCTCCAAAGCCAAAATATCTTTGCGCAGGTGCGGCGCCCAAAACTGCACACAGTACTCCAGTTGCGGCCTCACCAATGCCCTATACAGCTGCAGCAAGACCTCCCTACTTTTATATTCAATCCCCTTCGCTATGAAGGCCAGCATCCCATTTGCCTTCCTGACCACCTGCTGCACCTGCAAGCTGGGTTTTTGCGACTCATGCACAAGGACCCGGAGGTCCCTCTGCACCGTCGCCTGCTGCAGTTTTTCGCCCCGTAAGTAATAGTCCTTCCTACCATTCTTCCTACCAAAGTGGACCACCTCACACTTGCCAACATTAAATTCCATTTGCCATTTCCTGGCCCATTTGCCCAGCCTATCTAGATCCTTCTGCAGACTCTCCACACCCTCCGCACAATTTGCCGTTCCCCCAATCTTGGTGTCATCAGCAAATTTCGACACCCTACACTCGGTTCCCTCCTCCAGATCATCTATATAAATGGTAAAAAGCTGAGGCCCCAGCACCGACCCCTGTTCCTCCACACTTTCATTTGTCACAGTTTTCCCTCTGATTTCAGTTTCTTGGCCGTTTGGCCATTGACACCTTTTATTCTCTCTATGAACTACCATTAATAGCCTTTCCCCTTGTTTTTGTGATTATGGCTCATCTTTCATTCCCTCACCCTGCAGTATAAATGTCTTCCACTTTCTATGCCTTTTAGCTTTGACAAAGGGTCATCTGAACTTGAAACGTCAGCTCCTTTCTCTCCTTTCAGATGTAGCTAGATTTGCTGATGTTTTCCAGCATTTTCTCTTTTGGTTTCAGATTCCAGCATCCACATTGATTTGCTCTTATCCAGTGGGAGATAGTTATTTGCAGTACTTCTGCTGAGCAGTCACTTTTTACAGTTTAGAGGTTTGCTGTATCACATCAAGATAGATACAGCTTATGCTGCCTTAGGTTGGACTTCAGTTGAGAATCGACATGACAATTATGAATAATAGAAACAGCATCTGTAGAAACCTCTGATCACCAGCCTGTAACTTCATTAGAGGGAAAGCAGCATTAGAGAGGTGGAACTCACAGGAGGTAATATCCACAAGACAGCAGTAACAGTTAGAGGCTGAATTACTTCACCATGTCTAAACACCAGTGTCTTAGAAATCTCATAATGTCATGTCAGATGATGGCGAACATCTGCAGTTTGCCTGAAGAAGACCTATTGCCTGGTGAACCATGTGTTAACCATTGGCTGTTGTGATGGAATCCACAGTTCTCAGGGAACTCTCAGTGGGAAAACATATGTGAGTGAGTGTCTGCAAATTGCTTGCCAAATGTTTTGTTCAATGCAACAATCTGGTCTCAAAGCATTTTTTTTTAACAGTCACTAATTGAAAGAGAAACTAAGACTTTACGTTTCTGGGGAATGGGATGTGGCCTCATATTAACAGGGAAAAAGAAACTAGTTGAAACCAGGCAAAGACTAGGCTATGAGATGACCTCAGCAGTACAGAGAGGCTGTGAAAAAAAAAGATCGTTGCATAGGTGGAGAAAAAGCCCAAAGCGACTTTATTTTTTCTTTGTTACATTTAGCAATGTAAAGTATTTAAGGCTACAGGTTATAATATTTTTTTTTTCTGATGAGAAAGGTCTGACTGAAGCTAATTACTGCCCTTACATTGATTGTACTCTGAAAAAAATTCATTCACTTGAAGTTGTTTCATTTAAAGTGACACTTTTTGGGAACACATCTGGAGTGTTCACACATCTGAAAGTGACTGTATTTGCTTTGGAGGTAGTGCAGCAATTGTTCAGAGGATTGATTTTCAGAGGATTGATTCCTGGGATCAGAGAGTTGGCCTATGATAAGGTTGAGTAAATGAGGCCCAATCCCTCTGGTGTTTGCAAGAATGGGAGGTGTATCTCATTGTAACGTACAAGGTTCTGCGGGGGCTTGATCGGGCAGGCAACTCTTTCACCTGGTTGGGGAATCTAAAACATGGGGACACAGCTCAGGCTGAGGGGTCAGTCATTTGGAACTGAGAGGAGGAAATCTTCCTTCAACCTGAGAGTTATGAACCTTTGGAATTCTCTCAACCAGAAGACCATACATGCTCTATTGTTCAGTGTTTTGAAGGCTGAAATAGACTTTTGATCTCCCAGGGAATCAAGTGGTAAGAGGAGCCAGTGGGAAGACCAAATTGAGGCAAAAAGTCAGCCATGAACATACTGAGATCACAGAAGCCTTGAGAGTCATAAGTCTCTGTTCTGAAAGCAGAACTTTGGCTGATAAGTGTCAGGTTACCTTTGTGCCTGAGACATGGCACTGCTTAACCATCTTCCCTAGGCATTCAGCGGTGTCACAATTGTTGAGTGTTGTCCCATCATCAATATCTTGATTTGATTTGATCTATTATTGTCACTTATATTAAATTACAGTGAAAAGTATTGTTTCTTGTGCGCTATACAGACGAAGCATTTCATTCATAGGGAAGGAAAGGAGAGAATGCAGAATGCAGTGTTACAGCCATACCTCAGTGTAGAGAAAGATCAACTGATCAACTGAGAGTCACCATTGACCAGAACTTATACTGCGGAAGAACATCATTGTCTACCAATGAAAATGTTTTCCCAGAAAATTTGATATTCTTGATCAGTGAGGCATCCTGTTTGTTGTAATCTCAATCCCTGTGACTGATTACCCAAAGCAGCTTACACTTTAGTATCAACTGCTGCACATTATTCTGCTTGTCAATCAACAGTTACTGTCTTGGTTGGCCTATGGTTACGAATGCTTCGTACCCAGTAGAAAATAAAAAGACAGCACAGTGTTCATCACAATCCCTGATTTTTTTTATCACAGATTTTAAAAAATGCTCTATCTTGCAAAGAAAAAGGATTTAGCAGTGAAATTATGGTTAGATTACTGATGCATGTCAAGCATTGCAAATATACCCCATTCATTGGAAGTGTTACATATGTCAGCAACATTTAAAATGATATTTGAAATGTTAATATGTTTATGCCAAAGTACAAGTCTCACAAAGTTGTTATTCTACGGATTTTATTTAATCAAATCTGACAGCAGCACATCCTTTTCATAAATATATTCACTGAAGAATGATGTTACATCTCATGCAATATTTCTAAACTGGGGGTGGCACAGCGGTTAGCATTGCTACCTCACAGCATCAGGCACCTGAGTTCAATTCCAATCTCGGGTGATTGTCTGTTTGCAGTCTTCAAATTCTCCCATGTCAGTGTGGTTTTCCTCTGGGTGCTCCAGTTTCCCCCCATATTCCGAAGGTATGCGGGTTAGATTGATTGGCCGTGCTAAATTGCCCTTAGTGTTGGGGGATTAGCAGGGAAAATATGTGGGATTACAGGGATAGGGCCTGGGTGGAAGTACTGTTGGTGCAGGATCAATGGGCTGAATGGCCTCCTTCAGAATGTAGGGATTCTATGATTCTATATACTTCTGTAGTTCGAGCTATATGGTATTCTAAGAATCATGGAAAAAAAAAGAGGTTCAGTCTTCCAGACTAATCCTTGAGTTCAAAGCTTTGTTAAATATAATGGACGGGCCAAATTTTCCTTTTTCATGTATATGCAGAAATTATTCTGAAATTTATGATAATTTCTGTGCAATTCTTGCCAATGGGAAAGCATGTTGACCTTTCCTGCAAAGTTCATTAACCAAGGCAGAACGTGAAAACTGGCACAAAGCAAGCCCAAACTTCGCATCGCCAAAGAAGCCTCTAGTGTCTTCTGCTCCTCATCGCTGCTCCACATCGTAAAGGTCCGTTTGGATGGCTTAGACCTTCTGAACATGTGAGGAGAGAGGCTAAAAAATATGAAGTACACTGAAATGGTTGAGTGCCAACAACACTCAAGAAGTTTACCACCCAGGACAAAGCAGCTCGCTTGATTGGCGCCACATCCACAAACATCCACTCCCTCCACCACCGACGCTCAGTCGCAGCAGTGTGTACTATCTATAAGATGCAATGCAGCAATTCACCAAAGACCTTTAGACAGCACCTTCCAAACCTTTGACCACTTCCATCTAGAAGAACAAGGGCAGCAGATACATGGGAACACCACCACCACTTGCAAGTTTCCCTCCAAGGCATCACCATCCTGACTTGGAAATATATTGCCAGTACTTTGCAAGCTTTTGGTCAAAATCCTGGAATTCCCTCCCTAATGGCAGTGTGGGTTAACCCACAGCACATGAACTGCAGTGATTCAAGAAGGCAGCTCACTACCATCACCTCAAGGGCAACTAGGCATGGGAGATGAATGTTGGCCAGCCAGCGACGCCCATGTCCCACAAATGGAAAATAAGGCCTGGTCTCAGTTAGAAAGATTAAGGCAAAACATTGGGTGGAAATTTTTTTCTCAAACCCTGGATATCTCAATTTCTCTGCATATGAGGTGATTTTAGAACATTCTGTGCCCATATATTTGGGTGAAAATCAATGCTAATGGATTATTTGCATAAATACAGGATCATTGAAAGGACTAAAATAAAAACAGAAAGTGCTAGGAAAAAACCCAGGAGGTCTAGCAGTTTCTGTGGAGAGAGAAAAACAGAGTTCAGGAGCAGATTTTCCATGCCCTTTGCAACGTTGTTTGTGGCACAGGAGGTGGCCTACCGTTGGCAAGCAGCGAGATCTTCTGGTCCTGAAGATGTCAACAGGATTTCCCCTTCAATGAACCCATGCCACCTGGTTGGTTCACCATCAGCAGAACTGGAAGATCCCTCCAGTGAGAATGGCTGAAAAATTCCGGTCAACCTTTTAAGTTCAATATGATTCTTCTTCACAGTGGTTTCGAGAAAGCATCTTATTGGACTTGAAATGTTAGCTCTGCTTCTCTTTTTACAGGTGCTAGCTGACATGCAGATTCATTTTTCTTTTAGGTTTCCAGCGTCCTCCAGTATTTTGTTTTTATTACCTGGAATGAGCGAGTCCTTTAAATGAGGTGGAGCAATGTAAATGAGCAGCAGGGGATTTTGAGGACATTACTCAGAAACAATGTAAAAAATGATTGAGGACATTTGCAGCTTGCAACATTTTGGCCGAAAACTAGTGTAAATCTATTAGAGTGAATAGGATGGCGTGGTGGCATTAGGGACCCAGGTTCAATTCCGCACTGTCTGTGTGGAGTTTGCATGTTCTCCCCATGTCTGCGTGAGTTTCCTCCCAGTCAGAAAGACATACTGGTTGGGTGCATTGACCATGCGAAATTCTCCCTCAGTGTACCCAAACAGGCGTCCGGAGTGTGGCAATGAGGGGATTTTCACACTAACTTCACTGCAGTGTTAATGTAAGCCTACTTGAGACACTAATAAATGAACTTTAAACTTAATAATAAAATGCTACAAAAGATATCACAACTCTACTCTAAATCGGCAGTTATAAAGCTGTATGGAACATCTGAGGCAATGAACCAGTTTGGTGTGCAAAACGGAACTGAAGAATATTTTGTATCGGCACTAATTCTGATTGATCACTCTGTAAATAGAATGGTGTAGAAAGTCAAAGGGTGTCAAATACTTATCCATGTTAATTTGGACTTTCAAATCGTTAATTTCTTATGTAGTCTTCTGATTATTTCCCTGGCTCTCCTTTGCCCAGTAGAGGAATTTTGCACCGTAAAACGATCTTTTATTGATGGTAAAGTGTTTAATTGCTTTATGCTAATTGCAGTCCTTGGACCGTCTGTTGTTTGTATTTTCTGACACTATTGATTACTGAAGTAATTTTTACATTTGCTTAATTGATGAATCGAGTAATCAATGCAATTAATTAGGACATGTCCTACTTTTCAATTGGATGGGTATTAAGAGCTATGATTGCATCCTGCAATCAGCAACTCTCTCTCTACATGAGAGGTAGTTCATGCTTTGTACTTTCTCACTGCAGGTGGAGTCTGTGTGGCCCAGTCATTGAAGATTCCACGAGATCCCAAGAAGGCAGAATTTGACAAAATTATCAAGCGGTTACTGGAAACCCCCAATGCACGTGGAGTCATTCTATTTGCTAACGAAGATGATATTAGGTGAGTCTTGATACTTCATGTGAAAGAAGCAGTGGGTGTAGTGGTATTGTCGCTGGTCTTGTAATCCAGACACCCAGGGTAATGATCTGGGGACCCGGGTTCAAATCCCACCAAGGCAGATGATGAAATTTGAGTTCAATAAAAATCTAGAATTAAAAGTCCAATGACGACCATGAAGCTATTGCTGATTGTCATAAAGACCCATCAGGCTCACAAATGTCCTTTAGGGAAGGAAATCTGCTATCCTTATCCGGTGTGGCCTACATATGACTCTAGATCCACAGCAATGTGGTTGACTCTTAAATGCTGTCTGGGATGGACAATAAATACTAGCTCAGCCAGTGATGCCCATATTCCATGAATTAACAATAAAAAGTCATAAAGTTGTGTTCAATTGTTTAATTTGTAGATAATACCAAACTAAGACAGGTGAATCAGAGGAGGCAGTCCAAGAACAATGAGCTACATGCAGTATGATGGAACCATGGCAGAAGGCATTTGTTTGAGATAAAGGGAAAGCACTGGGCATGAGAAAACAGATATCAACACATTCCAATAGCAGAGAAAAAATTGAAAGGAATCTAGGAGACTTTCTAAAATACTGAGCTATATAGGTCGAAGAGTACCGGTAAAGAAAATCATGCTAAACAGTTTAGAAAACCTAGGCTGACTACACCTTTAGCACAGTGTGCAGTTTGCTAAAATCCAAGATCATTTCAAATCCTGTACGTGGATAAGGGACTCGATGGCCTAGTGGCATTATCACTAGACTATTAACCCAGAAACTCAGCTAACGTTCTGGAGACCTGGGTTCAAATCCCGCGTGGCAGATGGTGGAATTTGAATTCAATAAAAAATCTGGAATTAAGAATCGACTGATGACTATGAAACCATTGTCAGTTGTCGGAAAAACCTATCTGGTTCACTAATGTCCTTTAGGGAAGAAAATTTGCTGACCTTACCTGGTCTGACCTACAGCAATGTGTGGTTGACTCTCAGCTGCTCTCTGAAAAGGCCGAGCAAGCCACTCAGTTCAAAGGCAACTAGGGATGGGCAATAAATGGTGGCCAGCTAGTGATGCCTATGTCCCATGAATGAATAATTAAAAGCCAAGATTAATCTCCTAATGCTAGGTATGCTGAGGGTTAGGGAAAGACTGGAGAAGTTCAGACTTTCCATCCTTAAAAGGAACAGATCTCTTAAAGTTAACATAGAAAAGTTTTAAATGCAGATGACAACCTCAAATTAAACAATAATTTAATAGCCAACCAGGGGTGCAAATTTAACTGAGTGAAATTTAAATTTATCACTAATAAATTTTATGACACACAAAAGAGGGATGTAGAATGGACTTCTAGTATATTTCCTAATGAGATCTCTGGTGGGCTGCATGGGTTCCTCATCATTTTCTGATACAACAGCATGCAGTATACATTGCAAATGATGTAGAGATTGGACTGGGGTGGGCACAGTCAGAAGACTCATAAGACCAGGTTAAAGTCTATTAGGTTTATTTGGAATCACGAGTTTTGGAGCACTGCTCCTTCATTAGGTGAGTCATCTGATAAAGGAGCAGCACTCTAAAAGCTTGTGATTCCTAATAAACCTGTTGGACTTTAACCCGGTGTTGTGAGACTTCTTACGTTGCGAAGGAATTGACAAGTTCTGTATTGAAACAGCTTTCTAATTATATATATATATGGCTAATCCATCATGCTCATCTAAAACAATTATTGTGAATCAACTGATCCTCATTTTGTCACACCTACAACACATTACAAAATATGCCTCTAAAATCTAATTAACCATCCGGCCTTCCAAAAAAAAGAGGTAAATTGCTTTTTACTCTGCAGGCTGAAGGATGATATTAAGAAATAATGATATATGTCCTTTTAGTGATTTTTGAGGTTGCCAAGGTAAGAAATAGCACAGAGGTAATCATGTCAAAAATCTGAGTGTGCCAGTAATGTTGCTTTTTACCTAAGAGATCATTCATAACTAACTTGTCAAGTAATAAATTGTGGTTCTACAATAGATACAATGACCAAGTAAGTTTTCAGAGTGCAGTAATCAATTCTGCGCCATATCCCCAAGGCACGGTTTTTGCTCCCAGCAAATAAGTATCAAAGCCATTACTTTTGTGTTCTTTTTCTGCCTGTGTAGGCGGGTGCTGGAGGCAACGAAAAGGGCTAATCAGACCGGCCACTTCCTGTGGGTCGGTTCCGACAGTTGGGGTTCCAAAGTGGCACCAGTGTTGCAGCAGGAGGAAGTAGCTGTAGGAGCTGTCACTATCCTTCCCAGGAGGGTTTCAGTCCGAGGTGAGAGAACCGAATCTTGTGCTCCCGTCATTAAATTATTTCATCTCCTGGTCCTATCAATAGAGGTAACTGCAAATTAATATTGAACATATCGACTGACCTGGTCTTCTTTCAAATCTGCATGCCTTTTTCATTTGTCTCATCATAAAATCCCTACCATGCTAAAGCAGGCCATTCGGCCCATCAAGGCTGCACCAACAATAATCCCACTCAGGCGCCATCCCTATAACCCCACATATTTACTCTCCTAGTCACCCTGACACTAAGGGGAAATTTTGCATGTCCAATGAACTTTACCTGCACACCTTTAAAGTGTGGGAGGAAACTGAAGTGCCTGGACAAAACCCATGCAGACACGGGGAGATTGTGCAAACTCCACACAATCTTCTGCAGGCTTCAGCTTCATTTTACAATTTTAATTTAAGTTAATTTAGTTTAAACTTTGATTTAAGTTCTATGACCCGATTTTACTTTCAGTGGTCACTTCAATCCTTGAACAAACTAAGAAGAAAATCTAAATTTATTGAGTGGAACGGTGAAAGTTTAATATGTTTGTACACTGATCTACCTGGGAAATCACCATCTTTGATCCTTTATGATGCATTAGCTGGATTCCTGTTGGTGTGGATGAGGGCTCGCTCAACATCCCTAACCATGGGAAGGGACACAAGCAGACCAGGGTGGCCGCCCTTTTCAGTACAGTGGATCCTTGCTGGAAATACATGTGTGTGGTTAGAAAAGGACCAGCACTGGTGGTGAATTCCATCAGTAATAAGGAACTACTCCTTGGAAATGAGATACAAGGAGTTGGAAGAAAAAGAAAAATCACAAGTTTACATTTATATTTAATTGCTCTGATCCTTGAATTGTTCAAGACACTTTTGGTGAGGTCTTCTTCCAAGATTACAGTGCACAACTGTGATCTCAAATTCAAAAGGTTGAGGGCTAATATGGTAGATGTCTACAAAATATTTACAGGGAAGATCAAGATGGACAAGGGTAAACTGTTTCCACTAGCTGAAGATGCTAGAAACAGGGGCCATAACCTAAAAACTTAGGACCAAGCCATTCAGGAGAAATGTTAGAAAACACATCTACACACAGAGAGTGGTGGAGGTTTGGAACTCTCTTCCTCAAGCAATGGTGGATGCTGGGTGAAGTTTTTAAGATTTAAGTCTGTGATAGACAATTTTTTTATTGAGCAGGGGTATCAAGGGATATAGGCCTAGGGGAGGTACATGGAGTTGGGCCACTGATCAGCCATGATCTTATTGAATGGAGGAGGGGACTTGAGGGGCAGAATGGCCTACTCCTTCAGGAATTTCCTCCAGCCATGGAATAGTGATGAACTCTTCACTTAGTACCTCCTACTTGTGGCAGCTGGATATGAGAACTTGGTGGATAGAACTCAAATGAAGCTCCTCCAACCCTTGGCTACCCTCAGCAATTAAATATGTTTGAGTCATAAGAACATAAGAACATAAGAAATAGGAGCAGGATTAGGCCAACTAGCCCTTCGAGCCTGCCCCGCCATTCAATAAGATCGTGGCTGATCTGTCTTGGCTCAGTTCCACATTCCCGCCCTCTCCCCATAACCCTTAATCCCCTCTCTTATCAAAAACCCATCAACCCGCGTCTTAAAAATATTTAGCGAGGTAGCCTCCACCACTTCAATGGGCAGAGAATTCCAGAGATTCACCACCCTTTGAGTGAAGAAGTTCCTCCTCAACTCCGTTCTAAACCGCCCCCCCCTTTATCTTGAGGCTGTGCCCCCTAGTCCTACTATCCTTTCTGAGCGGGAAAAGTCTCTCCACCTCTATCCTATCCATCCCATTCATCATCTTATACGTCTCAATGAGATCTCCCCTCATTCTTCTAAACTCTAACGAGTACAAGCCTAATTTATTCAGCCTCTCCTCATAGCTCAACCCCCTCAACTCCAGCATCAGCCTAGTAAACCTCCTCTGCACTCCCTCCAAGGCCAAAATATCCTTGCGTAAGTACGGCGCCCAAAGTATTAAATCTTTATAATTGTATTGAAACAGGATTTCCTTGTTTCCTGGTGTGTAGTTGCAACAGCAGCTGCAGAGAAATGAAGTTGCGAATTTGCCATTAATGTGAAATACCTTCCCTGAGATCTACTCGTATTAAGTTTTCAATATAATATGGAATTATTTGCGTTATAGATTTCTTCAATTATGTACCAAAGGAATGTTCACTTTGAACTGGATTCTTAAGTGTGTAAATAACATTCAATTTGTTGCCAATTTAGTGTCATTTATAATTATTCATAGGGAAGCTTTAATTTGTGAGTCACTCCACAAATAATGACTGCCATTGCTAAAGTCCTCTCATTGTTAGAATGTGAGACCAACTACCACATAAAGTGAAAGAGCAAGTAGCAAAGGGACGTTTGAGGGGAAGTTAAAGAAGTATATGGGAGTAAAAGGAGTAGGATGTATGGATTGGGTGAGATGAGATAGTTGAAAAGTATTGTATATGCCCCAATGGATTAAGGGTGCATAAACAATCAACACTTGATGACTTGAATACTGGGAGGTCTACATTTAACATTGGAATATAGAAATTAGAAGCAAAAGCAGGCAAGTCAGCCCTTTGAGCTTGCTCTGCCATTCAAACAGCTCATGTCTGATCTCTCCCTGGTCTCAAATCCACCTCCTTCCTGGGTGAGTTGGTGGCACAGTGTTAAGCACAGCCGCCTCACAGCACCAGAGACCCAGATACGATTCCTGCTTTGGTCACTGTCTGTGTGAAGTCTACAAGTGCTCCCTGTGTCTGCTTGGATTTCCTCCAGGTGCTTCAGTTTCCGAAAGACATGCTGGTTAGGTGCATTGGCCTTATTAAATTCTCCCTCAGTCCACCCGAACACGTGCCAGAGTGTGGCGACTAGTGGATTTTCACAGTAACCTCACTGCAGTGTTAATGTAACCCTATTGTGAGTTTAATAGACTTTAAACCTGTTCCCCATATCCCTTTAACACATTTTCTTATCAAAAATATATCTATCTCCTTCTTGAAACTATTTAATGATTCAGACTCCACTGTGCTAGGGGACAGTGAGTTCCACAAATTCACTAGCCTCTGCGAGAAGTAGTTCTCTTCATCTCAGTTTTAAAACTACCACCTCTCATTCTGGACCTGTGACCTCTTGTTCTATATTGCCCCACAAGCGGAAACATTTGGTCTATGTTTATGTTATTAATCCCTTTTAGTATTTTATATACCTTGATCAGATCCCCTCTCATCCTTCTAAATTCCAGCGAACGTAAGCCCAAACTGTTTAATCTCTCATTTGATGAACCTCGTCTGAATTGCCTCCAGTGTCACCACATCCTTTCTCAAATAAGGAGACCAAAGTTGAACACAATATTCCAGATGTGTTCTCACCTACACCCAATACAATTGCAACAACACCTCTCTACTTTTATACTCTAGTCCTTTTACAATAAATACTAATGTTCCATTTGCCTTTTTTCATTACATGCTGTACATGCATTTATAGGAAGAAACCATACAATGCAGAAAGAGTCCATTTGGCCCATCGAATCTGCATTGACCACAATACCACCCAGGCCCTACCCACATGTCCCTACATATTTACCCACTAATCCCTCTAACCTTCACATCTCAGGGCACTAAGGGGCAATTTTAGCATGGCCAATCAACCTAACCCACATATCTTTGCACTGTTGGAGGAAACTGGAGCACCCAGAGGAAACCCTCGCAAACATGAAGCGAATGTGCAAACTCCATACAGACAGTGACCCAAACCGGGAATCAAACCCAAGTCCCTGGATCTGTGAAGCAGCAGTGCTAACTACTGTGCTACTGTGCTCCCCTCCTTCACAGTCACGTCTAAGGCTATCCATCAGGGTCCCACACTGGGAGGAGCTAATTGCCCAGGGCTCAGTCACCTGACCCACACTCTTAAAGGGGCAATAGGCAGTCCAAACTCCAACATACACGATACACATATATCACGGAAGGAGACTGACATGGATCATGAATAGAGCATAGATTTTTGGGGCTGAATGGCCTATTCTTGTGCTGTAAAATTCTGTGTCACTCTACTTAAATTGATTGGAGTCAATCACCCAATTTTAAACTTGCTGTGATCAAATGTGTACCCAGTTCAGCCTCAACTACTGACACTTGCATTCCCTTTTGTAAGATGATAGGGATGTGCAAATGTATAGTTGAGATTTCTATTTTCCAGCGTATGGCATTTGGAGAATGAATATTGGCAATATTGTTGAACAGCAGCAAGAGGGACTAGTTTGACCTTGACAGCATAAGCAAGTAACACCAACATGTAGAATTGAAATAAAAAGACTGCTGAAGATCTGGAGATTGATGCATAGCTCCTTGCATTAATTTATGAGGCACATAACAAAGGCTGATGCGAAACCTTTAGGAACAACCAGATGCTTGGTTCTTGCATCAGTACATTCCTCCGACTAATAATCAATGCAAAAACTTGGTGAATTTCCAGCCGGGCGTTTTGAAGAATGCTGCAAGATCGAAGTTAAGTGAGTCAGGCAAGATGAATTAGAGGACGCCCACTTTCAATTTTTCTACCCTAGCTCACTCTCGGGGCAGCACAGTAGTTAGCACTGCTGCCCCACAGCGCCAGGGATCTGGGTTTGATTCCCGACTTGTGTCACTATCTGTGTGGAGTTTGCACATTCTCCCAGTGTGTGCGTGGGTTTCCTCCAGGTGTTCTGGTTTTTTCTCGCAGTCTGAAAGATGTGCTGGTTAGGTGCATTGATGCCGAAGTGTGATGACTAGGGGAATTTCACAGTAACTTAATTGCAGTGCTAATGTAAGCCTACCTTGTGACTAATAAATAAATAAACTTTAAATAAACTCTAGTCACAGCATGTTGTCACGTAAACTCTGTTTGAAATAAGGCCAGTGTTCTAGAATATGTCCTCTATCAATTTCTTTAGACATTGCTGAAGAACCAATTACAGCACTCTGGGGCAAAAAAAAAAGCTCCCAATATCTCCCAGCTTTGTGCATTAACAGATGTTGCAAACACTTGCACAGGTACCTCCAGTCTTGGGTGTCTTTTTTTGTTCTGAGGAGGGAATCAGTGATCACTCTAGCCAGTATTCTCTCTGTTTAGTGATAGGATTGAGAGTTCTGTTGTTCAGGAGAAACTCTGGAGCAGAGAAAGATGATAGGATATATTTGCAGGGATTTAAAAAATATTGGATAGGTTAATTTGCCACAGATGTTCTCATAAATCTGGTCATTCTACTTCAATGATATTTATAAAGTTGTACAACAGAACAAAAGGAGGCCATCTGGCCCATTGGTTACAACATTGGCACTTTTGACAAGTGATTCAGTTAGTTCCACTATTCTACTCTTTCCTCATATTTTCTTCCTAAAAGATTTATCCAATCACTTTCAAATGCTACTTCTGAATCTATGTCCATCACCCTCTGCAGATTTGCATAGAAAAATTTCTTCCTCACATTCATTGCCTCTAATCCATACCCTCTTTTTAGCAACCCTGCAGCTAATAAGTGTTTATCTATATTTACTCTTTTTAACTTCTTAATGATTTTAAACACTGCCATCAAACCTCTTCTTAGTCTGCTATAAGGAAACTTCAGTTTATCTCCAGAACTGCGCTCCTTCAACCTTGGAACCATTTTAGTAAACCTCATCTATACCCTTTCCAAAGCCTTCACTTCCTTCCTAAAGTGTCCAACCCAGGATTGGACACATTTCAGCTAGAGCCAAACTTGTATTTTACATAGGCTGAGAATAACTTCTTAGTGTTTTTACTTCATAGTTCTATTTATAAAGCACAGGATCCTGTTATTAATTATTTTCTTAACCTATCCTGCAGCTTCAAAGATTTATGCGCAAACACCCCCAGATTGTTTTGTTTCTGCAGTTTAAAGTTTATTTATTAGTGTCACCTTAACATAGCAATTAAGTAACTGTGAAAATCCCCTAGTCACCACACTCTGGTGCCTGTTTGGGTACACTGAGGGGAAATTTAGCATGGCCAATGCACCTAATCAGCACATCCTTTTGAGAGTGGGAGGAAACTAGGGCACCCAAAGGAAACTCACGCAGACATGGAGAGAATGTGCAAACTCCACTGACAGTGACCAAAGCTGGGAATCAAAGCTAGGTCCCTGGTGCTGTAAGGCAGCAATGCTAACCACTGTGCTGCCCCGACTTAAAGTTGTACCATTCAGCTTGTTTTGTCTTTCCTCATTCTCCCTACCAAAATGTATCACCTTACACTTCTCTATGTTGAATTTCATCATCCATGTCTTGGTCCTTTTCACCAGTCTGTCCGTGTTCCCTTGAAGTCTGTTACTTTCTTCCTTGCTTTACTATAAGTGGCAACATCCTTCTGCCTATGTAGGATGATGGAATGTAACAAATCAAATCCCCTGTAGTTGGGGATAACTTCATATGGTGCACTTCCTCTGATGGCTGAAGGGACCAACTGTAGAAGGCAGGTTCTGCCACTAGAGGGCAACTTGAAGTGGTGATCAGGTGTCATTATGGGTAGCTGTTCTGGTTTTGCGTCCGTTGCCAAGCCACCGTAGACACTAACCTTTATGATGATGCACACTGACCAATAGGTGATAACACATTTCATCTGTCATCTGTGTCACCCGGGCAAGAGAATCGATGTTTGCTCGTTTGCTTCATGTTTGCTTGTGAGCAACCTTGAAGCAGAACATTTGGTGTCCAGTTAGTTATCTGTCTTCAGCTACCTTGCACTGTTTACTATGTGTCCAAGTTCCGTCATCTGCAAATTTTGGAATTATCGCTCCGTGCCAAAATGCAAGTCATTGGGTAGGATTTTCTGCCCCTCCTCCTTGCCAGCTTTGTGGTGGCAGAGGCAGCCCGCCATTAGCTGATGGCAGGATCTTCCAGTCCCACCGCTTTCAATGCAGTTTCATGCTGTTTGCATCCTCTGTTGCTGGAGAACCTGTGACTAGGGGGCAGGAGTGGAGGGACTGGTTGATCCTGCTGCAGGAAAGGGCTGGAAAATCTTGCCCACTAAATGTAACAAAAACAACAGTGATGCTGGTGTTACTGAACTTTGAGTGATGGTACTGTATAACCTTCCTCCAACCTGAAAAGCAATTCACCACAACTCTCAGTTTTCTATTCCCCAGCCTATTTTGTATCCATGCTGTTACTGCTCCTTTTATCCCACAGCCTTCAGTTTTGAGAACAAGTTGGCATTTGAATATTTATATGCATGACATCAGCTGCATTGCCCACATCCATTTTCTTCCTTGCTGCATCAAAAAATGCAATCAAGTTAGTCAAACATGACTCCCACATAACAAACATATACTGATTCTTCATTCTTTGTCCACAAGTTAAAGGTTAATGGATCAGTCAGGTCAGATGGCTAAATGGCTAGCAAGTGAATAACAACAATATTGTGGGTTTGTTTCCTATTCTTAGGATCTGTGTCCTAGCCCCACCAAGCAAACCACTCTAGGTGAAGCATCAGCAGATAATGAACCAAGACCTGTCTTTTGGATGGGGCACAGTGACACAGTGATTAGCACTGCTGCCTCACAGCGCTGAGGACCAAGGTTTAATTCCGCCCTTGGGTGATAGTGTGGAGTTTGCACATTCTCCTTGTGTCTGCATGGATTTCCTCCGCATCCTCTGTTTCTCTCCCACAGTCCAAAGATGTACAGGTTAGGTGGATTGGTCATGCTAAATTGCCTCTTCGTGCCCCAAAGTGTATAGGATAGGAGGATTAGCGGGATAAATATGTGGAGTTATGGAATAGGGTCTATGCAAGATGTTCTCATAGAATCATAGAACGCTACAGTGCAGAAAGAGGCCCTTTGGCCCATCAAGTCTGCATCGATCACAATCCCACCCAGGCCCTACCCCTATATCCCTACATATTTTACCCACTAACCCCTCTAACCTAAGCATCTTAGGACAGTAAGGGGCAATTTTTTTTAGCACGGCCAATCAACCTAACCCGCACATCTTTGGACTGTGGGAGGAACCCGGAGCACCTGGAGGAAACCCACGCAGACATGAGGAGAATGTGCAAACTCCACACAGACAGTGACCCGAGCTGGGAATTGAACCCAGGTCCCTGGAGCTGTGAAACAGCAGTGCTAACCACTGTGCTACCAAGCCATCCATGTTCTGTCAGAAAGTCGGTGCAGACTGGAAGAGCTGAATGGTCTCCTTCTGCTCAGTAAGATTCTATGATTCTACAAGAAGTTAAAGGTTGCAACCCAATGTGGTGCTCTTATATCTCTTTGAAACCTCTATTATTACTATTTTCTCTGAACTGATGAATCCTACTAAAGTTCTTTATATTGATGACCATTTATTTCACCAGAATTTCTGTTCCATCTCTATCTGATTTATTATTGTCCATTGATCTTGACTGCAAGGACTTGTAAGGACTGACCTCTTGTATACCAGGAATTCAAAGAGGGAACTTGGAAAATAGAGAAAATATATCTAATTATAAAAGAGTATTTTTTCTTAATATCACAAACTAAGACATAAGTACGACATATCCTTTACGGGTGATAGTTTGCCTAAAATTAAATAATTTCTGAACTAGACAGATTTATGTAGTGTGATGTTCTTCCATGTTTCTTTTCAAGAACGCAGAGCTCCAGCTGTGATAGATAATAGTGAGCTCTCACTGCTCAGGTTTGTTCAGAACACTTAGTTTAATGCAAAACAAAAACTCACAGTTAATTAACATTTTCACCCGCGTAGCTTTGTAATTACCCAAATTGAATTTCAAGTTTCCATCATTATTTGCCACCTTTTTTTTTCCCTCTAAACATCATGCATTTTCAGCAAGTGTAAGCAACAGACAGGACATTGTCAATCAAAAAAGTCAGAACAGTCTTTTAATAGGTCTTTGGAGACAAGTCTTTTCTACAGAATCACCTTTATTTACAATTCTAACACTAATACACAGAGGCAGCAGTCTAACTTTGGGAGTGACAAAGAAACTGACACACCCAGTTAAATACAAGAAAAAGACTCTCTGGCCCATCAATTGACTCCTTAATCGGGGAATTCATATTCCACTAGACCAACCTCAATGGCCTGTTTGAAGTCATTACAAATCTAAACCACTTAGAACTAAAATGACGAATCGAAACCAAGTGATGGCAGCTATCATGTGTTTGTGAGTTTATTTGAGGGGAGGTGATGGCCGAGTGGTATTATCGCTAGACTATTAATCCAGAAGCTCATCTAATGTTCCGGGGTTCAGCTAATGCCCCAGGTTCGAATCCCATCATGGCAGATAATAGAATTTGAATTCAATAAAAAAAAAATGGAAGTAGGAATCTTCTAGTGACCTTCAAACAACTGTTGATTGTCGGGAAAACCCTTTAATGTCCTTTGAGGAAGGAAATCAGCCATCCTTACCTGGTTTGGCCAGCACATGATTCCAGATCCACAGCAATGTGGTTGACTTGACTGCTCACTAAGGGCAAGAGGGATGGACAGTAAATACAGGCCAGCCAGCAACACCAATGTCCCATGAATAAATGAAAAAAAAAGTTAGATTTCTGGATGGTTAGATTTCAGTTTCAATCATATACATTTATTTGCTTGCTCTCAGGCACTAGGTTATATTAATAACTGTGTGTGGGATCATGCCCTCAAATATTCTTTCAAAAACTTGGATGCTTGAGAGATATCAGTGATATATCACTGACATGGAGTTTGTGTAATAAGTCCTGGGAGGCAGAAGTTCCTTCATCAAAGTCCCTTTATTCCCAAGTCTGACAGTAGCATATAGAGTATTTTTAGTTTTCAGTCTACACTAGGAGTGCCAGAGGAACTGACACTCCTGGTTAAGTACAAAGCAAGAGGCTCCCTGATTGGCCCATCAATTTGGCCCTTAATCAGTGAGTTCCTATTCTAACAGGCCCACCTCAATTGCCTGATTAAAGTCATTACAACCTGAAAATTCCTTTTAGTTCAGCACACCTTTGGAAGGGTATGCAAGCTGCACTTTTGATTTCAATCTTCCAAATTCACAGCAGTCTGTAATTCCACAGTTCCACATGGGTATTCATTAAATTAATGTTGATAGAATTTTCTGCTTGTAGTTTCTGACTGAATTCATAGAACAGATATGCAAACCAGGCCTGTGCTCCATTGATTTGTTTTCTGAACTAACAAATCAATGAAGTTCAGACTGAAACTAGATATGCCAGAGTTGTCTGAGGGGGATTGGGGAAAGAGAGAGGAAGGGGGAGGGAAATTCTATGGTTCAATCTCTGCAGTGAAACAAAAGCAAAATACTGCATGTAATGTTACAGGGTTGTGATGGGATGATGACAAAGACTACAATTTAAACAGTTTACTATAAGATCTTCAGCAGCTCTTACACACCAGGCCCCTAGCCATGCCGGTGAGAACTTTCCCACTATTTCCTCTTTGTCTCTGTTTCTTTACTTAGACAACCCTAACTATGAATCCACTCCAACTGTGAATAGTGAAATCATATGTTTTGGAATCATGAAAGGACCCTTAGTAATACAGAACTGGATGTGGTCAAATAAACTTTGATTAATAAAATTCTGATTGGTGTGCTCCATTGCCAGAATGTGTCATTCGCCCAGTTTGGGCATTCTGAGAGGGAATTGCAGTCGCACAGTACCTGATCTGCTGACAACTGCTCCAGCAGAGGTTTTGAGATCTGTTCTGGGCTGCTGAACACAGAACAAAACATTCTCAGCTCCAGAGAGGCCATTTCAATGGTCAAGAATAGTGACCTTTCTCTATAGTGCTTCCGCTCCTTTCTGAAGGCCTGAAGAATATCACGCCTACTCTCAGCTGATGAGAATTCCATTGAGATATTTAAAGGATAAGAAGACAGATCATCGTGGAGCAATCTGGAAATTCCTTAAGGTACACCTTTTGAACATGGAGTAGGAAGTAGATTAACAGAGGATATCCCCTAACTGGAAAATGGCTGCAGCTGAAATATGGCACAGAATCCTGTTAGAATTAATTCTGCCCCTTTTCTCACTACCTGATCCAAAGAATTGACAGGATTCCACTTGCACTCAAATCAGGCTTTTAAGTTATTTCAAACTTCTTCCTCTCAAATTATAATTTTTGACCATCAATCAGACTAGTAATTACTTCTGTATAGGGCGCATATTAAAACATATTTCAGTAATTTCTTGTTTGGCCTGGATAAATCTTGATTCAATGAGTGAATGGAAGCTTTTTGATCTGCTCATCATAAATATATTGTGCAGGATTCTCCAGCTGTGCACGCCCCAAGACCAGAAATTCTTGGACCTTTAAATAGTCTGCCAAACTTTTTGTCTCGCCTGTGATGATTTTTGCGGCAGATGAAACAAGAAAATTTCAGCCATTGTTTCTTGCTTCTTTGCTTAAGGATGATCATGGTCCACTCGAAAACTACGCCCAAATGTCATTCTCAATTGTCTAACCCAGTGGTTTGCAACTGGTGTGACGTTGCACCGTGAGAAGTGTGCCATGGCAGTGAAGCAGAATCCAAACCCCACTTGAGGAAATCAGTACTGGAGTCACTCTTATGCAGTAATTGTTTCGAGAATTTTGAGGAAATGACAAGTTAATTAAACATGTAAGTGAAGGAGCTGGGAGCGCGCATTGGCAGCATGGTGGCAAAGTGGTTAGCACTGCTGCCTCACAGCGCCAAGGGACCTACGTTTGATTTTGGACTCAGGTTACTGTCTGTGTTGAGTTTGCATGTTCTCCCCATGTCTGCATGGGTTTCCTCCAGGTATTCCGGTTTCATCCCACACTCCAAAGATGTGCAGGTTAGGTTGATTGGCCATGATAAATTGCCCATTAGTGCCAGAGGGACTGGCAGAATAAATATGTGGGGTTATGGGGATAGGACCAGGTGGGATTGTTCTCAGTGCAGGCTCGATGGGCCAAGTGGCCTCTTTCTGCACTGTAGGGATCCTATGATTCTATGTTTTCAATGAATTGGAAAACTTTCAAAGATCTATTTCTCTAATTGGCTTCCTTTCAAAATATTGTTGAATGTTACCTGAAATATTGCAAAATGCAAAATGTTTTGTATTTTATATGCAATGTAATCTGGTATAGTGACATTTCCCCATGATCATGCAAACAACTATACTGCATGTTTAACTTCTTCTCTTGGAAACACTAGAGGAATAATGAGATGAGATTTGTCCAGTAACAAAACTAGCAGGCATCCGGAGAAATTGATCTGATTTATTATTGTCACATGTATACAGTGAAAAGTTTTATTTCTTGTGTGCTATACAGAGAAAACATACCATACATAGAGAAGGAAAGGAGCGTGCAGAGTGTAGTATTACAGTCATAGCTGTGCAGAGAAAGATCAACTTAATGGAAGGTAGGTCCATTCAAAAGTCTGATAGCAGTAGGGAAGAAGCTGTTCTTGAGTCAGTGGTATGTGCTTCCTCAGTTGGCTATACATTGTTCCTCACACTATTCCTAACAAATGTGCATCACTAAGAAATAATTTTCAAATTATCCTTCAAGGTTTTGAGACACTCTTGCAGGTAACGTCAGTTCAGAATTTAACATTGCAAATCAGAATGTTGATGCAAGCCTTGGTATGCTGTTTTCTGACCTAGAGAGAATTTCACTCAAAGTACAAGTATATTCAAATGTCAGAAAAGTTAAAATGGGTAATAGGTAAACATAGTCTAAATTCCGCAATGGCATCTGAAGTAATGAGAATTTCAGACATTCAACTGGAAGCACCTTAGTTATCATACAAAATGAGTTCATCACAAAAAAAAGTTATCATGTTTTTATTTGCAAGAGAATAACAACACCCATGCCTATTGTATTCGCAGGCATGAGTGTTTGAGGTCAGCTAAGCTAATTTCCTACATGTAGACACACCCACATTAAGTCTAAAGTAATCCTGACTACTTGAACTCTTCAGTTCGTAGACAACTTCGCCAATGACTACAGGTATGTTTATGCTCCTTTGCAATTGTGAGGAGGGCTTCCTTAATTGGAGCATATTTGTGTAGTAAATAGGCAATATGAAGTGAAGTGAATCAGAGGGGGTTAGCCCGACAATGTTGTTTGAAGCTTTAGGATGAGTTTTTATTGCAAAGTTATTTTTTGTATGTCTGCAATTGCATGAGTTCTTGAAGAATTAGGAGGAATCTCTTTATCTTTCAATCTTTTATAAATAATCGATTTCTAGCCCCAGCCGACCAGGAGGCAATGAAAGTTGCACCGGCAGGAGGTTCCTGGTGTAATTTATTTTCACTCATGCAGTTACACGTTCTGGTAATTGACTGCCTGACCAATGTTTGATGCAGGTTATCCCTGTACACATGTTGGGAGATATGTTTCTCTCTCTCTCTCTCCCTGATTAGTCATGATATTCACGAGTCAAGAGCACACTGTGATACATGATTGGCCAGGTTTGCATTGTAAAGTGTTTGCATGCGCGTGTGTGCCTGTGCGTCTTTCTCTTGTGTCAAGGGCCCACGTGATATCCCATTTCAGCACAAATTGCAACCTTGTCTCCATCGTAAGCTCCCAGTTTGTCAAAGAGGCTGTTTCCTATGTGGGTGTGTCTGTGTCTTTTTTAAAACTATACAAATGGGGGTTCCCACCCCCACTTTCTGAGCAGAAGTTGTGCATCAGCAATGATCAGCTATTGACATGTGGCTCAGGAGGAAGCATTTTGCTGACAAATTCAACTTCAACATGGACGAGATGGATATTCTGATCCGGGAAGTGACACTGCAACAGGATCAGCTGTTTGGCAGAGGCTATACCGAACTGCTCCACACCCCACCAGGGCTAAAATTAAGTTATAGCTTTCAATACAGGCCAAGGTCTGTATCCAGATGCACCAGGTGCAAGAAGATACCACATCTGGCACCGGACTGAGGACAAAATGATCAGATTGGCACAGGAAGCGATGCAGAAAGAGAGGATTGTCCAGCGGGAGGCCGGCAATTCAACCAGGTCCAGCCCCAGCAAAGACAACGGTGAACCCAGCATCCGTCCCACCTGCCAGGATGGCAAAGATAGTGGCTAACTTGCAATCGCCAGCCAGCAGAAGGAATGAGCACTCCCCTACCTGGTGATTTGGCATGTTGATACAATTGCCAGCAGGCCACCAAGTCCCGATCCAGCGCTTCCAGTGCTGCTATTCACACTGGGCCCAAATGCTACTTGGAGCAACCCACATGTAACCAATGTAAGTAAATGTGACACCTAAGAGCAATTGATTCGGCTGAAGAAAAGTGGGTTTCTTTGTCTCATTGGAGTGTGCTGTGTTACTGAAAAGGTTGGGAACCGTTAGGTTGCCCCATTTAATTATCGGGAATTTAACTTTCGAGAGAAAGTGGCATTTACTTGTTTGTTAAGCCCATTCAGCAGATGTTGTGTTTTCTTATTGACTGAGGTAGGTGGCGTGCATAAACAGGGAAACAACAATTTGAAATAGAATCTGTCCACTTCTTGTAGACCTCTCGCATTGATTTGTGACGTGAATGGTACTTTTGGCTATTTAATCAACATTTGCTGCCCCCAATCTATCCTTGAGATTGAAGATTAGCTAGCATCCATTTGAAAATGTCATTGTGAATAATCTTTTCTCCATGTCCTGAAGGAAGTTGTTGCAATAAACTGCTGTTCCTTGCAATGTAGACTTGCAGCAGATTTTTTTACACTCTCTACTGCAAGTTTGTAAATGTAGGATTGTGCCTTGCTTACGTTCTTTCCAGTGATTTCTTCGCAAATGGGTTTAGATGTTTTAGTAGGATTTGACCAATACCTAAATGGAAAGCAGAGTCTCTGACTTTTTCTCTGGAGCGTAGGAGGCTTAGGGGTGATCTTATAGAGGTCTACAATATAATGAAGGGCATAGATAAGATAGATAGTCAACATCTTTTCCCAAAGGCAGGGGAATCTCAAATTAGAGGGCATAGGCTTACGGTGAGATAAGAGAAATAAAAAGGGTCCAGAGGGGCAATTTTTTCATCCAGAGGGCGGAGAGTGTCTGGAACAAGTTCCCAGAGGCAGTAGTAAAGGCGGGTGCAAATTTGTCTTTTAAAAAGTGTTTAGACAGTTACATAGGTAAGTTAGATAAAGAGGGAATTGGGCCAAATTCAGGCAATTGGGACGAGCATAGTGGTAAAAACTGTTGGGCTGAAAGGCCTGTTTCCGTGCCGTAAACATCTATGCCTTCTCACACAACAGCATCACAGTCCTCTGTCTCCTCCTTTTCCCCAAACAAAATAGTTCTTGCTGTCCCCGTGAAAAAAATAAAAAGTATTGAATTCTCCTTGCAGTTTTCTCTCCAATGCTAACAGCAGATGCAATGTGACTATCATGCCAAAGTCAGCCTGTGCCTCTTTCTTACTATTCCCAGCTGCAATGCCTAATGTTGCTTGAAGACACTTATTAATTTCTCTTGAAACTTATCATATGGCTCATGGAGACAAGTCTACCAGCTTTCTGCTCCTGACACCAAACTCTGTAGCTTGCCTAGAGTCATATAACACTTACATTCCAATTTAAAGTTCAAAGTGACTTTTATTCTTTCACGAAATTGAATTGTTAACAATGCCAGGTTAATGTGCGATACAATCGATTCGTTTTCCATTTCCCTCACAGAATGGATGTTGTAGCCTGGGCTGAAGTTTTTTTTTCTCCTGGCTAGAGCAGTTCAACAAACTGAACACTTTAAGGATAATACAGAATTTACAGTTGGGCAAACCTTTTGTTGAATTCATTGAAGCTTTTTCTCTCTCCAGCCACTTTGTTTTATTTTCTCAATCAACCACAACATCAAACATCCTCGGCACGACATTCAATCTCAAATAAAGCAGAGCGCACAATCTGTGAGGAGAGGCAAATGGAAGGTGTCAGAAAAAAATCACCGTGCACTTAGAAATGAACTTGCATTTTACGAAATTAATTAGCCCAAAAGACATGCTGATTCAGTGCATTGGCCATGTTAAATTCTTCCTCAGTGTACCTAAACAGGTGACATGGGGATTTTCACAGTAACTTCATTGCAGTGTTCATGTAAGCCTACCTGTGACACTAATAAATAAACTTTAATTTAGCAAATACAGTTTTTCAAATTTAAATTATCTGATTTCATGAGGCCTCTGGCCCCTGAATATTTGGGGATGCCGCTGTTGAAACATTGGAGTGGGTGAAGACTATCATTAACAAGGTGAGAATAAAACAGGAGGAGAAAGAGAGACAGTGATCAGGAGTGAACGAGCACTGAGTGAGTTCATGTGGAACGAGTGACAGTGAATGTTGAATGTGAGCAAGAGCCTAGCGTATGGATGCTAACGTGAGCATCAAGTGAGATTGGGAGAGGAAGAGTTAAAAGATGTGTGGTCCTGCTTTGTGCAACATGCAATAAAAGCTGGAGTTTGGAAATTGGATTGGTCAGTCTCCACTGTTAGAGAAGGAAAGAAGGCCAAAGATGGCAGAGACATAAAATGAAATGCTGCACTTAGTTTTTCACTTTTTTCATACCAAACAGGGAAGTTCAGCAACATTTCTAATGTAAGGTTCATTTATTGATATTTAGCATTCAATGGTGTTTTAAGTGGAAGGGAAGCCTAGTGACATAATGACCGGAATGCTTTAATGTTGTAGCTGGCGTTTCACTAGGTTCACTCCATAGAGGAGATTCACTAGGTAGATTCCAGAATTGAGAGAGTTAATTTATGAGGAGAGGCTGAGTAGACTGGGACTTTACTCATTGAAATTCAGAAGAATGAGGGGAGATCTTATGGAAACATATAAGATTATGAAGGGAATAGGTAAGATAGAAGCAACAAAGTTGTTTCCACTGATGTGTGAAATTGGAACTAAAGGGCATGGCCTCAAAATAAGGGGGAGCAGTTTTGGGACTGAGTTGAGGAGGAATCTCTTCACCCAAAGGGTTGTGAACCTGTGGAATTCCCTGTCCAGTGAAGAGTTGAGGTTACCTCATTGAACGTTTTTAACGCAAGGATAGATAAATTTTTGAACAGTAAAGGAATTAAGGGTTATGGTGAGCAGGCGGGTAAGTGGAGCTGAGTCCATGAAAAGATCAGCCATGATCTTATTGAATGGCGGAGCAGGCTCGAAGGGCCAGATGACCTACTCCTGCTCCAAGGTCTTATGTTCTGGAGAGCAGGATACAGGCCTTGTAGTGGAGGGAGATTCTCTGTGGGACACTCCCTAGGGTTGAAGGCCAGGCCAGGTACAGCCCCACCAGCTTTGAAATTGGAGAGCAGTTTTGTAATTTAAGTGAAATAAATGAATCTCACATTCGAAATGTTGCCATCCTTCTCTGTTCAGGATGAAACAAATTGTAAAACCAAGTGCAGTATTTTGTTGCATGATCCTGCCATCTTAGCATCTTCCAGGCTTGTATGAAGAATTTGATGGGGAAGGCCTTCCTCACCATCAGTCAGGTTAGGTCTTGGTGCTTTTCTGAAGATTCTGGTGATGAGGTACCCTGCCAAATGATTTCAGCCTTCTTCTCAGGGAACCATCCAACAGGATACATCATCTCCCTTTCCCGTAGGGTCTCTGGGACATTATGTGCAGACCATTGCCTTATGGGCTTGTGGTCAAAAATGTTTCTCTGCATAAATTTTAAGTTAAGAATTGTATTGTGCCATGTTTAAGTATAGTTTAAATGTTAAGCTAATTAATTTGTTGTAGTTAAACTATGTTGTTAAAATAAAGTTTGTTTCAATAAAAGCTTCCCAATGTGTCAGTAGAATCACACCTGGAGTGAAACCATCATATCCTCACAATGCCAAAAATAGCAAATGGGGTCTAGTCTAACTTCATAATGTATCTTGGGGTCTCTGATCCCTTTGCTGAACAATTCGGTGTTTTAATCCTGTGTATCAGAATCCTGGCAAACTCCATGCATTGGGAATCTTCTCCCATGTGAGTGTAAGATTCCAGAATGCAAGAAATTTGAACAATTTCTGCTGAACTCGGGTATTATTAGGTATTGGCTAATAGGACACAATGATTCATAACTTCAATAAACTTGTAGAAGGCATGTGCGATTAAATTTCCGATAACCGTGAGTTGAAACATTTGAGAAGACAGAATATAAGGCAGCAAACTGCTTGGACAGTTTAAGGACAGATTTTGGATGGATTTTTAATACTGTAAAGTTTAGTTTATTTATTAGTGTCACAAGTAGACTTACATGAACACTGCAGTGAAGTTACTGTGAAAATCCCCTAGTCGCCACACTCCAGTGCTTGTTCGGGTACATTGACGGAGAATTTAGCATGGCCAATGCATCTAATCTTTTGGACTGTGAGAGGAAACCAGAGCACTCGGAGGAAACCCACGCAGACATGGGGAACACATGCAGACACCGCACGGACAGTGACCTAAGTTGAGAATGGAACCCGGGTCCCTGGCACTGTGAGGCATCAGTGCTAACCACTGTGCCACCATAGAGGTAGGCTGTAAAGCTGAAATGCCTGAGTTCAGTGAAAGTACACCATCTTGTGAGTAAAAGGAGTTGAAGCATTGTTTGTTACGCTCCTCTCCCGCGGTTCACTACAGGGTTGATTTTCACTCAAATCGCCAATGATGCGCATTGGGCTGCATGGCATTGTAGTGGCCAGCATTTGACCGAACAGCCCCCTCCTAACAGCAAACAGTATCTTAGTATTAAAGGTATACCAGACATGTTCACACATTGCTGTTCACTTGCTGCTAGAGGCACGAGGCAGTATCCTCTAGTGGAATGAAACTTTATCCATTTATTATTGAATTCAGTGAAAGCTACCAATCTTTACTAAGCCGCAAAGCTACACTATCCCTGTCAGTTGACTGCCCGAATAGTGTGAGCCAGCAGCTTTAATGGGTAAATTTTTATTCCTGCTGCAGAAATGCCTATCAAATCAAATCGATGACTAACTGTTTCATAGAATCATAGAACCCTACACTGCAGAAAGAGACCCTTCGGCCCATCGAGTCTGCACCGACCACAATCCCACCCAGGCCGTACCCCCATATCCCTACATATTTTACCTGCTAATTCCTCTAACCTAAGCATCTCAGGACACTAAGGGGTAATTTTAACATGGCCAATCAACCTAACCCGCACATCTTTGGACTGTGGGAGGAAACTCACACAGACACGAGGAGCATGTGCAAACTCCACACAGACAGTGATCCGAGCCAGGAATCGAACCTAGGTCCCTGGAGCTGTGAAGCAGCAGTGCTAACCACTGTGCTACCGTGCCGCCCCAGGGTTCAAAATTGCATGTACCACAAAAATGAAGGCAAGACTGCTGACTACAAAATGTCACCTAAACATTGGTGACAAGACTTTGAACTGAAACCAAAGATGTTGTCTTAGTTTCTATGCTGCAGCACAAGCTGATGAAGAATAGAAAATGCCCTGTGCAATTATACATGTCAGGTTGGCACAGTGGCACTGTGGGTTAGCACTGCTGCCTCACAGTGCCAGGAACCTGGATTCAATTCCAGCCTCAGTCTGTGTGGAGTTTACACGTTCTCGCTGTGTCTGCGTAGGTTTCCTCTGAATGCTCCAGTTTCCTTCCGTAGTCCAACGATGTGCAGGTTACAGACCTTGCTAAGTTGTCCCTTAGTGTCAGGGATATTAGCAGGGTAAATCCTAATTTACCCGACTAAATTAGGATTAGGGAGCAGGCGGGAAGTGAAGCTGAGTCCACAAAAAGATCAGCCATGATCTTTTTGAATGGCGGAGCAGGCTCGAGGAGCCAGATGGTCTACTCCTGCCCCTGGTTCTTATGTTCTAAATACATGGGTTAACAGGGTTAGGACCTGGGTGGGATTACTGTCGGTGCAGGTTCGATGGGTTGAATGGCCTCTTCTGCACTTTAGGGATTCTATGATTCTATGCTATTTTTGATTAAGCTAGAAAGACTGTTATGTCTGTATGGCTATGATATTAAGTAAAATCTGGCACATTCCTCTTCCACTTGTTGCCTGCTAAGAAAAATACCTTAAAACATTATTTTTTGTTGTGGTCTCATTGTAGGCAGGAGTCCCTGTATAGCTCAATTCTATCGCATACTTACTGTATCAGACTTGGTTGGGACATGATTAAGCAAATGTAGAAAGCCCTCATTATTTCTGAAAGAGAAGAAAGCAATAAATGCAGTAGGCTTTTTTTATGAAAGGTGGAGAGAAGGTGCTAAGTGGGTGCTGTGCTGTTAAGACATACGTGTTTAACAGTCTGGTTTTAGCCTGCAATTTTGGTTCTAATTGCTTATTGACATAATTTGCACCTGCCTAGAACAGAGACAACAGCAGGATTGGCACCCACGTGCTAATTAGAAACAATTGGCATGGAATGGTCTATGTGGCTTACATGTACCTATTCCACTGAATGTTTGCTGGCAGACACACAGTGAAAGGTTTCAGAATGCTCTGGGACTAAATGAGAGGCTGCCCAGGTTCTCAGATGTGGAGATGCCGGCGTTGGATCTCAGATCTTAGACCAGGTTTTCAGATGCAGCGCTAGTGATTCTGGTGGATGAGGAAAGCGAGGGATTTTCTGTCTGTGGAGGGAGGAATGAGTTCACGCAGTACTCTACCCTTCCTCTCCCTTCCTCCTCCAGCAACTGGTGCTGTTCTGCTGGCCTCAGATTCTGCCTCCATTCCTCCTACAGATGAAAGGGTACACCTCTGAAGATAATCATTGTCAAGCTCTCCCTTTATCCCGGTGGCTCCTGTAAGGCGTCCAATAAGGTAGGATAGCAGAGCAGTTATTATTTTAGATGCAATTCTCAGTGAATTACTGGAAGAAGTGTTGGGGAAATCTTGACAAAATGTCCAAGAAAGTTTCCTGCTGTGTTTCCAGAGTGTTCTTGAATCTCCCAGCAGTACGTGGACAGTACATGTGAGTATATCTTTAGTAGCATTCAAAATCTTCAGCAATAATTAGTTTACCTTCTGTCAACTGATCACTAATAGGAGAGGCTATTAGTTCACACACTAGCCACCAAAATGCCTTGCAGCTTTTATTAAGTGCTAGCTGGCAATATAAGAGGTAATGGTCCTTGGAGAGGCCATTCCTAGTGCATGCTTAAATTGCTTTAGCAAGATGGAATCTTGCGGTAAACACAGGGTGAATCAGTAAAGGCTCCATCTTGGCCACCACATTTTTCAGCATCTAAAGGTGCCATCAAAAAGAATCCCCAATATCTCTTGATGGGACTGACCAGACAAGTGCCTTGCTGATTGATTGACCTTTATAAGGATCTGTAGATGGTCAAGGGCAGAGTTTCCTTCTTCTATACTCCGATCTCAAACCCACAATAATAAAGAACAATAAAAATTACAGCACAGGAACAGACCCTTTGGCTTCCAAGCCTGCACCAACCATGCCACCCAGTGTAACTAAAACCCACTACCCTTCCAGCGACCTTATCCCTCTATTACATCCTAATCATATACTTGTCAAGACACCCCTTAAGAGTCACCACTGTATCCGCTTCCACTTCCTCCCCCAACAACAAGTTCCAGGCATCCACTATTCTCTTGTAAAAGATCCGCCTCATACATCTCCTTTAAACCTTGCCCCTCACACCTTAAACCTGTGCCACCTAGTAATTAACTCTTCCACCCTGGGAAAAAGCTTTTGACTATCCACTCTGTCCATGCCTTTCATAATCTTGTATACTTTTATCAGGTCTCCCTTCAACTTCCGTCGCTCTAGTGAGAACAAACCAAGTTTCTCCAACCTCTTTTCAGAGCTAATGTCCTCCATACCAGGCAACATTCTGGTAAATCTTTTCCATACCCTCTCCAAAGCCTCCACATCCTTCTGGTTGTGTGGCGACCAGAATTGAACACTATATTCCAAGTGCGGCCTAACTAAGATTCTATAAAGCTGCAACATGACTTGCCAATTTTTAAACTCAAAACCCCTATCCGATGAAGGCAAGCATGCCATATGCCTTCTTGACTATCTTCTCCACCTGCTTTGCTATTTTCAGTGACCTGTGTACCTGTGCACCCAGATCCCTTTGTCTATCAATACTCTTAAGGTGTCTGCCATTTACTGTATATTTCCTATCTGTATTAAACCTTCCAAAATGCATTACCTCACATTTGTCCGGATTAAATTCCATCTGCCATCTCTCTGCCCAAGTCTCCAACTGATCTATATCTTACTGTATCCCCTGATGGTCCTCATCGCTATCCGCAAATCCATCAACCTTTGTGTCATTCGGGTGATGATACAAATGGAATGGCTACATTGTAGTGAACAGGCTAAATGTAAGCCTTACATCCAGCATTATCCAGCAGTGGAAGGATGTGTTTCTGAATGGAGGGCTGTGATATGTGGTGTTCCTCAGGGATCAGTGCTGGGACTTTTGCTGTTTGTAACATACATAAATGATCTAGAGGAAAATGTAACTGGATTGGTTAGTAAGTTTGCTTGGATGCGCAATGTGTAAATGTTCAGTATATATGGAAACCTTGCAAGGTGTACAAAATCACATGAATATATTGACACAAGTCTTCTTGTAATATCAGACTCAGGACAGTGTGACTTTTAATAAAAGTTTAAGTTCATTTGTTAATGTCACAATTAGGCATACATTAACACTGCAATGAAGTTACTGTAAAAATCCCCGAGTTGTCACACTCTGGCACACTGGAGAATTTAGCATGGCGAATGTACATAATTCAGACTGTGGGAGGAAACCAAAGCACTCGGAGGAAATCCAATAGCCATGGGAAGAACATGCAGACTCCGCACAGACAATGACCCAAGCAGGAATAGAAACCGAGTCCTTTGTGCTGAGTCCTTGGTGCTAACCATTGTGCCACTGTGCAAGTGGCGTAACATTCATTAATGTTAGGAAAATAAAGAATTAAATTTGATTGAGCATGATTTTTTTTACAGTTGGTTAAATTGTTAAATTCATGAGAAAATGCAACTTGTCATTATCAATCGACAAAAACTACAAGGGTCTAATTTGTTTGTAACCCATTTGCTTTCAAATAGTTAATATCAGATCCTATTGTAAAACAGGATCTGTTATTTTTCCAAATAGCACCACAAAACAAGCAATATATCTCAGGGATAATTGCTGTGTGAAATGAAATGTCACGCAAGTGTAACAAATGGTGCTTTTGTGAGCCTCATTAAGGTAAGTTTTTTGGGTAGAGTAAAGACTCATTTGTATATACTATCCCCAGTTATGGCACAGTTGAGTGCTGTTACTGAATGGGAAAACATTAATTTCCCAGTACTGAAGTACCTTTACTTTCATGTGGATAAGAAACAACTAAAGGGAACAGAAAAATACATTTAATTCATTTCCGACAAGATTTTATGCTTCTTAACCACTTGTATATTTTGGAAAGGTGAATTTTATCAAATAATCAGTAAAGTTATTTCCATTGGATCTGGTTAGTCTTGAAATTGGCCCATCTCTTAACTCTGTTTTTATACTGCTGCTTCTTAGCACCAGGAACCCGGGTTCAATTCCAGCCTCGGGTGACTGTCAGTATGGAGTGTGCACATTCTCCCAGTGTCTGCGTGGGTTTCCTCCGGGTGCTCCGGTTTCCTGCCACTGTCCAAAGATGTGTAGGTTAGGTTGGTTGGCCGTGGTAAATTGCTCCTTAGGGGGTTTAGTAGGATAAATACATGGAGTTGCGGGGATAGGGACTGGGTGGAATTGTTGTCAGTGCAGGCTGGCACCTTTAGGTGCTGTGGAGCCTGTGAGGTGGCCAAGATGGAGCCCTTGCTGGCTTGCTTTGTGTTTGCTGCAAGATGCCATTTTGCGGAAGGCATACACTAGGAATGGCCTCCCCAAGGACAGTTAAGAGGCTGATCTGCACTGTAGGGATTCTGTGATATGATTCATGATATATCGCTTATGATCCAGTTTCCAACTTTTTCCCAAGCTGATTAACAATGCACACAGTAATCGCTTCTAGGGTACTGGGCCCCTCACATCCACTTCAAAACTGTTGCTATCATCCCCTTCTCAAAACATCCTCGACCTGTCAGTTTGCAGGTACATCTCCAACTTATCTCTTAACTTCTTCTCCTCACCAGAAGTTTGGAACACATTAATTCTTTCGATGGCACAGTGGTTTGCACTACTGCCTTACAGGGCCAGGGACCTAGGTTTGATTCCTGGCTTGGGTCACTGTCTATGTGAACTTTGCACATTCTTCCTGTGTCTGCACGGGTTTCCCCTGAGTGCTCCAGTTTCACCCATAGTCTGGTTAGATCAATTGGCCATGCTAAATTGTCCTTAGTGTTAGGGCGATTGGCTAAGATAATTGCATAGGGTTGTGGGGATTAAGGCCTGGGTGGGTTTGTGGTCGATGCAGACTCGATGGGCTGAATGGCTTTCTTCTGCACTATAGGATTCTATCCATGCCCATCTTCCCCACAGCTGCGTGTTTGAATTTCTCCAATCATGATTCCATCCTAAACATGGCAATAAAACCAACCTAATGATGTTCGCTTTGACTGTGATAACTGTGCATTATCCCTTCTTATCCTCCCAGCATTTGCCATGAATGACCTGGTCATCTTGCTCCATAGCCCTTTCTTTTGTCCAGCTCAGTGGGATTTCTCTTAGGTATCCAACTATTGCCACAGCATCTCCAGCAGTCATAGAGACACAGAGGTTTACAATCATTCTTTGTGCCCTTGCCATGTGTTGTTTCTGCCAGAGGTCCTCAAAGATCAATTTAAATGTACAACTAAGAAGAATAAAAAAAAATCCTGCTCATACAATCAGGCCAAAGTTAGATCTCATTATTCTGCATGTGCTTGCCCGTCAGCAGTCATGTAATCCTCTTAGAATCATAGAATTCCTAGACTGCAAAAGGAGGCCATTTAGCCCATTAAACCTGTACTGACAACAATCCTACCCAGACCTTATCCCCATTATCCCACATATTTACCCTGCTAATCCCCCTGACAGTAAGGCCAATCAACCCAACCTACACATCTTTGGACTTGGGAGCATACTGGAACACTCAGAGGGAACTCACATAGACATACAGAGAACATGCAAACTCCGCACAGACAGTCACCCAAGACTGGAGTTGAACCTGGGTCCCTGACGCTGCGAGGCAGCAGTACTAACCACTGTGCTACCACGTCACTCTTGAAGAAAAGGGAAAAAAAACACTTATTTCAAGATGGCAAGGCCAATTCACTTGGCTGTGCTTTTCTTACGATTATCCTTCCGTGAGGTCCAATGGATTATTTTTCTACATTAAAGGCACTACACAAATGCAGACTGGTGCTATTGAATTTAACAGATTAGCAGAAAAATGTGAAATTTGATAGCTAGAACTAACAAAGCATTAACAGTTAAAGCCTAAAATGGTTCTGTTGACTGCTTCCTTGAAATTTGCTGTCACTGTTGAATTATTGTCCATCAGATTCCGGCTTGTTACATCAATGAAGTATTTCCGTAGTGTGTGTAATTAGGGATAGTGTTCACATATGGACAGAGGCTAATCTAATATTCATGGTATTGGAATACATACTGTGGTGGATTTTTTTTGCCTTAGGAACCACTCAAATTAGTCCTCTTTCACACTTGAACCTGACAGTTAAATTATAATGCAGTTTTGTATTCCACAATCTTTTTTATTTTACGCTATTGAGCTTCAGGCAAAATCATTTATTGGCAATAAGAATTAAATTTCATTAGATCATACTGGTCAGAATGGCACTATTCATGCCTGGAAGCCAGAGGGAATCCTGTGTTATACACATCTGTTTGTCAGACTTAGGGAATGCAGCAGGAATGAATACGGCATGGTTATGCAGAAAATGTTCTGACACTGAAATCACTTTGATTCACTTTAATCTGAAGTATACCACAGACACTTTGCTGAGTATGAAGTATACCTGATTATCAAATGGTAAGGATTTGAAGTTATTTAACAGATGAGAATTAAAGTAATCTCTGCCAACTTAGTTTATACTTGGGTCATCTACACAACAGTCTTGAATATTTGTGAGGCTTTGAGGGAAGAAATGTGGACTGGGAAAAATGTGCAGGAATATTCAGTGTCATTATTGCGGGCCTATGTAAGCACACAATCTAGATGTTTAGAAGTGTGAATTCTCAGTTTTAGTTAACAGCACAAAGCTGAGACAGAAACCTAATAATTAAGTTAATGCATAGTTTTACATTACGCAGGCTTTTTCAATTTACGTTTTTGAACTTCTGGCAATAGTACAGTGGCATTGTGGTTAGTACTGCTGCCTTACAGCGCCAGGGACCAGCATTCGATTCCCGGCTTGGATCACTGTGCAGAATCTGCACATTCTTCCTGTGTCTGCGTGGGTTTCCTCTGGGTGCTCCAGTTTTCTCCCACACTCTGAAAGATGTGTTGATTAGGTGCATTGGTTATGCTAAATTATCCCTCAGTGTACACTGGAATAGGCAGTGTGACGATTAGGGGATTTTCACAGTAACTTCATTGCAGTGTTAATGTATGCCTACTTGTGACATTAATAAATAAACTTCAAACTTTATCAATTATTGATCGTACCAATTAAATTCCATTAGATGATGCGAGGCTAGCCAGAATGTTATTAGGGCATACTGTAAATGATTTCAGTGAATAGATGGACCTGAGAGACTTTCAGTCTGTGCCTCACTGATAGGTGTTTGGGCTGGCTGCGGGATATCATCAAATTCTCCAGCTGGCCTAACCACAGTCTTTCTGCCCTCTCTGACCTGTTTGCAATTTAATGGTCGGACAAGCGAGGCCTAGACTGGTCCACTGTCCGCAACCAAATTGAGGCCCTGAAGTGGGAAATTATTGAAAACAAGCTGATTCCTGCCTGCAAAATAACACAGTAAGAAGTCTCACAACACCAAATTGAAGATCACTTTAACCTGGTGTAATGAGACTTCTTACAGTGTTTACCCCAGTCCAACGCTGGCATCTCCACATGATGGTAAAATAACCCATCAAGCGCTGCAGTCCCATGCGGGATGAGTTCCTTGTTGACTCTTTGGGTGGTGGAGTTTGAAACCACTCCATCTAAAACATCTGGCCACAGGTAACGGACTACTTCTAGAGAATGATGATATAGGCAGAGGACTGGAGAGGTTCTAGTGCTTGAGGGAGTGAATGCCACTGCTGAACTAGTGTCCTCTGACAAAAAATGTGAGGAGAGAAAATTGGTAAGGGAAACAATTCAAGATGTCATCAATTACTGATACCAAATTTGAGTGAATGTACACAAGCTTAAACAGCGACATGGTCATCGTGGGTCATCGATGTCATCCTAATTGCATCATAACATCATCAATTTTTTCATTGGACATGCCAATAATTGATTTTACTTGCAGTAAGAGATCATTCATCACTTCTGGATGAAAAATAGTCCATAACTATTAACAGTGTGAATGATTATCAAATGCTCCTTTTTGTAGGGTTTGACAGATACTTCAAGAGTCGGACCCTGGAGAATAACAGAAGAAACATCTGGTTTGCAGAGTTTTGGGAAGCAAATTTCAAGTGTAAACTGAGTCGACATGGGTTTAAACGTGGGAGTCACGTTAAAAAGTGTACAGGTATTGTAAAACTTTTACCTCTTATTTGTAAACAGATCATTTTCTACGTGTTTCGATTTCAGCTTTGATGTTTCTTTTAGTTGGAGAGTTCCATATAAATGATGCTAGCAAGATTGATCTGAAGGAATTCTAAATGTTATCCAAAATCAGCCTCTGGAAGACAGCATGTTGCTCTTAAAGAAAGTGGACTGTTAGTGGTAAAGTTACTCAGTCTCTTATTTGGCAAAGGAACTGCTGTGAAGAAAATGGGTGACTTCATTTTATCTGAGAAAAATGTGACATACATGAGATTACAAATATAGCTTCTGTGAATGGAATCTGATGAGAATTTGGCTGAGTGTTTGTTCTGGTGAGAAAACTGGTGTGGAACTCTCCACTCCACCGGCCAGTTTTCTCTTCATACCATGGACGGGATTTTTCAGTTGCACTAGGCCCGAAACTGGAAAATCCCGCTGGAGCTTACTGGACATATCCATGGTCTGTCCCTTGCCTGCTATGTTTCCCGTGATGGGCAGAACGGGACAATTTGCCACTTTGTCCCTTTTAACTTCAGAATAAAGAGTCAATGTGGGCTCGGTGGGGGCTCTTAGAGCTGGGAAGGGCATCCCAATGATGGAAACAAATATTCATCTCTCCAACCCCACCTCCCTCAGTTCACCATTGAGGTGTCTATAGCCTCCCCATTCCCCATCTCTGCCATGGATCAGCACCGGCTTCACCCATCTCCCCTCCGCCCCCCCCCCCCCCCCCCCCCCTCCCCGGCAAACCCCGCCTATCATCCTCCGCATCCACATCACGCTCTGTCACTGCTCCCATCCTGTCCCTATCGCCACAAATAGATGGGTCCCCGCATGCGAGGCTTCCCCTGGGGCTCTCCCCTGGCACTGCCTCTGGCAGTGAATCACCTGAGGAAGGAGCAGTGCTCCGAAAGCATTTGCTACCAAATAAACCTGTTGGACTTTAATCTGGTGTTGTGAGACTTCTCACTGACTTTTGTGCCCCCAGGGCGATCCACTCGACAGATTCATATGTGGGTGCACGTGTTGTAAAGCTTATTGAAGTGGCAGTGAGGTATGGAAATCTTGTGAGGGAGTAAAATATGGAAGGGGGTGTTTAATCAGACTAAAATTTATTACAGTGTATTGAATCAGGTTTACGCCCATTATCTCACTGGCAAGATTCACGATTTCTGGGTTTTGCTGAACCTTGAGCCCCCACCAGCAATCTCGCAGATGGAGAGTACAGGCTCAAACTCCCACCCAGCATGTTTATTGTTTTGTCTACACCAGGGATCTGTGTTCAGTTCTGGCCTCGAGCCACTGTCTGTGTGGAATTCTCCCTGAGCCTGCGTTAATTTCCTCTGGGTGCTCCAATCTTCTCCCACAGTTCAAAGGTATGTAGTTTAGGTGGATTGGCCATGCTAAATTGACCATTAGTGTCTGGGGGGTTAGTAGAGTAAATACATGGGGTTGCGGGGATAGGGCCTAGCTGGGATTGTTGTCGGTACATGCTCAATGAGCCAAATAGCCTCTTTCTGCACTGTAGGGTTTCTACAAATCTGCTTTGATGACCACCAACTATAACGTGCCCTAGGACATTTTGCTGCCTTAATGACATTGGTCTGGAACTCGTTTTACACAAGAATGATGCACATAAATTTGAATGTTGTATTTCTTAATCTGATCAATACAATTTTAAAAAATTGTTTTGAGACATTTACTTAAAATGAATTAGCATATGAGTGCTTAAGAGGTTGTATTACATTTTGTATTAAATAGGTTAATATAAAAACTAAAAATATGTTAAGTATTCATGCAATGAAAAAAATGATTAATATCTGAAGTAATCCAATAGATGTTTGAACTAAAGCAAGTCCATGAATATTTGCATGTTAGTGATTTGTACATTAATCTTTGCAAAGCTTATCTTCAAAATCAATGATTTCTCAACATCGTTTGGATCTTCAGGAAGTCTCAAGATATTTGGCTAAAATGAAATTTCTTAGCGTCACATGCAAACATAAGTCATGAAAATATATCTCCACATCTTTGCCAGGAGTAAAACTATTGATTAATTTTGATAAGTTCTTGTACATTGCCAACATATAAATGCAACAAGCTATTTCCCTTTAATGAATGTTACTGACTGGTTGAACAATTTTTGGAATTGGGTAACAAATTTCACAACCTTAATGCTGAAATAAAAATTGATCAACGTCAAGCTGTCATATGGTCGAAACAACTGAATAAATCATTAAAATAAGAAAACAAGTCAATCCTAACAAAAACTTTAATGTCGGTTCTGTGGGTAAAACACAGACATGGAAGCATATGTTTTTACACCTGTATGTGATTCAGTACTGTGATACCAGACTAATTTGTATGATTGTTTTTAATGATAACTAGTCAGATTGCTTGATGCTTAGTTATGAATTGCACACATTGGGAGTTCCATCTACTGGCTCCTCAAAGCTGCATCAGTGTTGTACGACAGTTACAAGATGCCAATGTACCCTGATTTGATTTATTATCACATGTTGGAATAAGGTGAAAAGTATTGTTTCTTGCGTGCTATACAGACAAAACATACTGTTCATGGAGTACATAGGGGAGAAGGAGAGGAGAGCACGCAGAATATAGTGTTACAGTCATAGCTAGGATGTAGAGAAAGATCAGCTTAATAGAGGTCGGTCCATTCAGAAGTCTGATGGCAGCAGGAGAGAAGCTGTTCTTTAATCGGTTGGTACGTGATCTCAGATTTTTGTATCTCTTTCCCAATGGAAGAAGGTGGAAGACAGTATATCTGGGGTGCTTTTCTGAGGTAGCAGGAAGGTTAGATGGAATCAATGGATGCAAGGCTGGTATGCCTGATGGACTGAATTACGTTCACAACCCTTTGTAGTTTCTGGCAGTCTTGGTCAGAGCAGGAGCCATATCAAGATGTGATACATTCAGAAAGGATGCTTTCTATCGTGCATCTGTAAAAATTGATGAGAATGTAGCCTGTACCTTAATGGCCCAATAAAATGCTATAACATATGGATCAGGATTCTGAACAGCAGGATATGTTCAATGCACCCATTCACATTTGTAGAAAAGGAGGAAAGATTACCCTCTTCACCATTTTGGCAAAAAACTTTGTCAGAAAAAATAGTTCCCTATGTTCCTAATTTTTAAAGTTTGTATTTCCCTTCACCATACTGAACAATTCTCCCGAATCGGTGTTGCCAATTCCCTTAATAATCTTGAAGTCTTCAACAGCGCACCTCCATCCATTTTTCACAATCTCAATACTTCCTCGAAAGCTGGAATCATCAAAGCTTGCCTCTGTATCCTCCCAATAATGCCTTGTGATTAGGTAATAGAATTGCACACAGTATTCCAGATGGGGTCTTTGAAACATTCTTGCAAAGCAGCAATACAGCTTCTCCTGATTTGCATTCAATCCAACGTCTCTTCAATTCAATACTTCATTTGATATTTTTCCTGCAGTTTAGCACTGTGCTGATGCTTTTCTAGTTCTGTCCATTATACCAGGACTTATCCTGATTGGCATTTATCCACTTAGCTGATATTTCCTTTTTTGTTCCTTTGCACCCATAACAATTCTTCATTCATCCAGAATGATTTTGGTCCTGATATGAATAATCCAAATTCTTTTGAATTTCATTGGCCTTTATTAGTTGTGCTGTCTCCTGTTTTGTTGTGACCTGCAAATTCATGAATCAAATTTCAGATACCATGCTTAGAAGTGCCAAAAGTGTATGAAAAAGTCAGAAGTAGACGATCATCACAAGCTACACAATGTCAAGGTATTTTCAAGCTAAGGCCCTCTTTGCCGAGCAAAACTTAAATTCATTCATCTCAGGCCTTTTGACTTTGCACCCATCAGGAGAAAAAGACAAATTGAACTTAGCAGCAGAATAATGCAAGGTATAGTACCTTTAGTACATCTATTAATGCTTGCAATCGATGTATCATCCACCTGACCACCAGCAATTTGACAAATGGCCCACCCCTTTATAGTAGCTCAAGATCAACAACAATGGTATATTTCTACTTTTTTTTAAATTTCATGAGTATCGGTGGCTGGCTGGCATTTATTGCCCATCCCTAGTTGCCCTTGAGAAGATGGTGGTGACCTCTGCAGTCCATGTTCTGTGGTAGAAACTGTCCTAGCAATTGACAAAAAAACGATGTTCCACCGTAACTTGGTAGCAGGAACAGCACCAGCTCTGAATAATTTTTTTTTAATGGAATGTGGGTGTCACTGGTTGGGCCAGCATTTATTGCCCATCCCTAACTGCCCTCCATTTCAAAGGTCATGTAAGAGTCAACCATATTGCTGTGGGTCTGGATTCACATGCAGATCAGACCAGGTAAGGACAGCAAATTTCCTTCCCTGAAGAACATCAGTGAACGAGATGGATTTTTCCAACAATTGACAATGGTTTCATGGTCATTAGTAGATTTTAAATTTTAGATATTTTATTGAATTCAAATTTCATTTGAGCCCGGGTCCCCAGAGCATTATCCTGGACCCCTGGATTGCTATGCCATTGCCTCCCCTCTTCTTCATAGGCAAGCACTTCCACTTGAAACATTCAGTGATGTACCTCCATCCTCTCTTCACATTGTCAATACTTTCCTGAAAGCTGGGATCATCAGTATTTGCCTCTGTATTCTCTCAATGGCAATATCATCTTGCGATTAGGTGATAGAATTACACATACTATTTCAGATGGGGTCTTTGAAACACAGTGATTGTGAATGCATTGCATTTTTACGGTGCAGTTCTCCTGATGTTACCATAATCGACGTAAAGGTTGTGAGATTTTGAGCACAAATTGCATTCAGTGCCATTCTGGTTTCTGCAACCTTTTATACTAGTTTAAAAAACAGTGCACTGGAAGTGGCCCTTGGCTGCACAACTTATAAGAGGAGAATTGTGTAATTCCTAGCCCACAAGCAGTGCCATAAAGCTTAGTTCCCAAGGCTGCCCTTTAAGTTGCCAGGTTACTGTAGCCTGGGAAACACAGTAGACCACAGCTGAACTGTACAAAGGAGCTGCTAGCCTCATTAAAATATTCAAATGGCTTCCGGGGAGTGGGTTAATTCTTGTCCTATCCTTAACCTGGAATTGGGTCGATAGGAGGTGGGTTGAATTGAAGAATTTTAAAAGTCTACCCCCTGACCTGACTATATTGAATGTTAAATCCAGCCTTCTACCTTAGTTATTAGTTGCTAATTTGGACGTTAAACAACATCCAAATCATCAAAGTGTCAAATATCAACTTGTATTTCTTAGCCCAGCACTTCAGAAACATCTTCAAATATAATTTAATGTGTGTAATATATGGGCAGCATGGCGGCACAATGGTTAGCACTGGTGCCTAACAATATCAGGGCCCAGGTTTGATTCTGGTCTTGGGGATGACTGTCTTGTGTGGAGTCCACACATTCTCCCTGTGCCTGCGTGAGCTTCTTCTGGGTGCTCCGGTTTCCTCCCAGACTCCAAAGATATGTGGGTTAGGTGGATTGGCCATGCTAAATTGCCCACTTAGCGTCAAGGGCGTTAACAGGGTAAATATGTGGGATTATGGGGATGGGGCATGAGGGGATTGTTGTCGGTGTAGACTTGATGGGCCAAATGGCCTCCTTCTGCACTGCAGGGACTCTATGTTTTATTCTATGATGAAATATAATTTAGCTAGTTTTGTTTCCCAGCAAGTTTGCTTAAAGTCACTAAGAGCTGCTTTGATTTCATTTAATCTTTATTCATATACTATCACACAGTTGTGCAGTTTTATTGCTATAACAGAAAACAGCGGAGCTAGTCTAATAGGTTAATGTTGTCCCGAAGGCATTTTGTTTAATGTGCACAGAGTTAATCTCATGGAGAGCTTACTGCCATAAGATCAAGCCTGGAGATATGTTTGACTTGAGATGGGAGTAAAACAATTGCCTTTTTGCTTCATGGTTGAGCTGTTGTTAAGGTGAATGTATTGGATACAAGCTCAGTGCCATCTTTAAAATGAAACGCTTTCAGCAAGCCCTCATTTGACCAACGTTTTTGCTTGTATTTCTAAAATTGCTTTCCGCTTTCCAAACAATCTCATTTGAGTAGATGTAATCTGGCGCAGTTTAACATTTCAATCTTCCTTGTGAGCTGTGGCCTATCCCTCACTCAACCTCACTGCGGCTGGAATTTTCTGACTACTTCTGCAGTTGGGATTCTCCAGTCCCACTGCAGTGAACTGGGACTTGGCTGAGCACCAAATTCTCCATTCTCGCTGGTAGCGGAGCAAAGGAGAGATCGGAGAATTCTGGCCAGTGTGTCTGAATGGAATACCTGTAGCAAGAAACCAGGTAAATGATTTCCACTGTAGAATGATACAACATGAAAGGAATTAGACAAACCTTAATACAAAAAAGTGAACATCGCTGTAGGTAATGAGGGAAACTGTACTTGTTTGAGAAATTTAACCTATTTACAGTAACTGAAACACACATACCTGCAAATTATTTCAAATCAAACCTTTGATTTTTATAGAATAGAACAGAATCCCTACATTGCAGAAGCAGGCCATTTGGCCCATTGAGTCTATATCAACTCAACAACAGATATCTTACCCAGATCTTATTCCTTAACCCCACATATTTAATTCCCTGACCTACAAATCTTGAGACACTAAATGGCAATTTACCATGACCAATCCACATAATCTGCATGTCTTTGGATTGTGGGAGGGACCCAGAGGAAATCCACACAGGGACAGGGAGAATGTGCAAACTCCAGGCAGGCAGTCACCCAAGGCTGGAATTGAACCCTGGTTTCTACCGCTGTGAGGTAGCCGTGCTAACCGCTGTGCCACTGAAAATCTTCAGTATCAACTGACAGTCACTTCAGCAGCATCCAGCATATCAACTTCTGAGTAAGGATAAAATATTTGAGCGATTCAAGTAAGGAGGCAGACTAATTTTTCCAAAAGACATTTGTAAACCAGATGGGTTTTTACTCCAATCAATGATAGTTTCCTGGTCACCAATACTGAGACTAGCTTTATATTACAAGTTGAATTTAAGTTCCATTAACTATTATAGTGGGATTTGGACCCATGTCCCCACAGCATGAACCTGGAGCTCTGGAATGCTAGTCCAGTGACAATACCACTATACCGCCAACTTTCAACAGTGTTTGATTTGATCTTTTCATACACTTGACATCAATGTTACGTGTTTTGATGATCCGCATATTCTATTACTTTCATCCTATCTGCTGAGATGTAATAGCACTTCTTCCCAAACCTTTCTTCTGGTGTGATTACATTTCAGTTCCTCAGACTTCATGTGCCCTGGGGTCGGGGGAAAGTTAAGAGGTACGGCAGTGTTCAGTGGTGGGGAAGGAGGCAGCTTGAGTTGTTCAGTGAGGGTGGGAAGGGGAGCGGAAGAAGCTGAGCATGCCCCAACTCCCCATTCTTCAACTCCATCCCCTCTATGTAGATGCAGGATGACACAATGGTTAAGTTAAAATGATCTCAATATTGCGCCGTATTTAATATCAATACACCAATGTATTTAGAACATTATTACAGTTTATCTCTATTAGCAACAGTTTCTTTTGTATGTTGTTCATCCATCATCATCGATAAGGACCTTGACACCATTAGTCATTTTGAGGCTGTTTGCAGTGTGTCTGAAGATGACTGATCAGGCCAATTCGGGCATGGAATGTCCTGGCACATATTGGGCAGACTTGTGTAGACACTGTAGTTGTTGCGTTGGTGACGCTGGACTTGTGCAGCTCACGCTTAAGTTGTGCTTCAGCAATACACCTTGCTTTGTAAGCTTGAAAGCTTTTGTGGATGAGGCAGCGCCAGGTAGGGCAGTTTTGTGCCAGCGTTTCCCAGGTGGTCGTGTCTATGTCAAGCGACTTCAGGGAGGCCTTGAGTGTGTCTTTGAAACGTTTCTTCTGTCCTCCATGCAAGCATCTTCCAGCAGAGAGTTCCCCAAAAAGGAGCTGCTTGGGTATGCACTCGCCTGACATACGGATGACATGACCTGCCCACCGGGTCTGTGCTCTCATCAGCAGTGTGTGGACAGATGGTAGACTTGCTCTAGAGAGAACTTCAGTACCTGGTTCTTTGTCTTGCCATCTGATGCGTAATATTCTGCAAAGACAAGTCATGTGGAAATGATTGAGCTGTCTTGCATGCCTTCGATACACAGTCCACAGGCATATACAAGGGTAGTGAGCACTGCGGTGCTGTAGACCTTCAGTTTGTTGCTGGTCTGATTCCTTGATGTTCCCATACAGTGGAGCGCAGTCTACCAAAAGCAGAAGTTGCCTTTACTATTCTGCAGTTAACTTCTGTATCAATAGTCAAAGTTGTAGTGATTGTATACAATTAATATGTGACCTCGGTGTCATTTATCCATTTGGGCGTGAACTTATCGGCTGTTCATGCCAGGTTCCCACTGCAGCGAAGTCAGAAAATTTGACGTCCTGTCAAATCTCCATTCAGAGAAGAGGGATAGGAAAACTCCATGGGTGTGATCAGTGATAAAATTCCGGCCCATGCGTTTGCTCAGCTGTTTTGGGAAGTAATCAGTAAGGCCAGTTGACAACATATCCCAAATTGCCCTTCCGAGGAATAGCTCCTTTTATGCAACTACTGCTTTCATTGTGAAATGTTTTGGGGATGTCATTGACAATTGGGATTATAACCTACAGAGGTTAAGCAGGCAAGAGTCAGAGGGGAATGCTAAATCAACAAATTTACAATGCCCGTTCTGTTGCAATGTATCTGGTTCCTTTTTAACCACATTGAATTTTGGGGGGATCTTGAGTAGCCCACTCCAGTGAGGCTGGTAAGCTCTGATTCTAATATTTTGATAGCTATAAAAATGTGCTATTAACTGTGCTTTCCCACAGTTCAGGAAATTGGACAGCTAAAGAGAGATGGCAAACAGGAGATTTAACAGATGCAAATTAATTGTAGCACTGTTGTGGGCCAGGGGCATCAGGAATACTTACCCCACCCTCTCAAACAAAATCTACCATAATTAGCCATTCTCCTCTTCAGATCAGTAAGTATCCTCACAATACCAGTTTAAAGTCACAAACTGAGTTTGTGTCTATATAGGCCCTGTTTGTGAACAGAACTCTTCACTCACTCCGAATGAAGGAGCAGCACTCTGAAAGCTTGTGCTACCAAATTTTTCACTCAGAGGGTAGTGGGTGAGTGGAATCGGCTGCCGTTGGTGGTGGTGGAGGCGAACTCGTTGGGGTCTTTTAAGAGACTTCTGGACGGATACATGGGATTTAATGGGATTGAGAGTTATAGGTCTGGTAGGTCTGGATATGATAGGCACAACTTGTGGGCCGAGGGGCCGGTTTGTGTTGTAGTGTTCTATGTTCTATAAATAAACCTGTTGGACTTTAGCCTGGTGTTGTGAGACCACTTATTGTGCCTATCCCAGTCCAATGCCGGAAACTCCACATCACCTCTTCAGATCAGTAATGTTTCATAGTTGCTTCCAGCTCCCAGTTGCAGCTCTGACTTCTTAGCATCAGCTGCCACCTCCCAACAACCAGCATACATTGTTTCCAGCTCCCTCTCTCAAAGCAACTGGCAATCCAACCCCTGCAACTCCTGACCTTTTCTGTTTGCTGAGACGTGTCTCGAGTGGTTCCAGGCTGCTATCATTGGTTTTGCCACCTGCCCAGCCTCCAGTCTGCCAAACCGGGACCCTGCTGGACAGCAAAATTAGTACAAAAATGATCATGAGATTCTGCTGTTAAATTCATTTTCTCAAAGTTTCCAGATTTCACACTCCCACCAACCCTGCTCTGTTCTTTATAAATGCCGGGGCCAAGTTTTACATTTGTTTCACAGTCCTTGATATGATTAACAAAAGTGTAAGTTTCTTCTGAAACAATCAATTTGTTTGATTCTTTGTAATGATCAGTCGTTTAATGCAGGATAAATTTTAACTAGCAGTTATGAATAGTAAAAGCCAATAGTCAATTTTATTGTCTAAAGTGCTTTGCACACAAGAGGCATAACGATACAGAAGGAGGCGATTCAGCCTATCATGAGACACCTACTATCACAAGTCACTGAAGAGGTTGTGGGAGTACTATTTTGATTGATCCAAATCAATGGGTCATGGGGAGATTGTAAGTATGTTTAACAAGTGAAGTGCCAGAAAGTTTGATGAATCTGTCCTAAATAAAGTTAATTTTGATTGATCCAAATCAAAATAGGAATAAAAATAGTATAAAACTTAAACAATAAAGGGACACTGCTTCAACTACAAACAAACCACAGAGGAAACTTAACACATTAAACCAAAGTATGATTAATGAGTTGATAATACATTCCGGTCCCCACAGTGGCCAGAGGCAGGGAAGGCTTCAATGATGCCAGCAGACATGGCACCTGACCGTTAATATAGCCACGACAGAGGGGCAGGATGACTCCCTTGGTGCCCACTGCCTGGACCTGTTCATGGCACACGAGTGGCATTTGCTACAAATAAACCTGTTGGACTTTAACCTGGTATTGTGAGACTTCTTACTACGTTTGACCAGACCCAGGAGCTCGTTCATGAGGAGGGTCATCCTCTTTCCCCACCCCTCTCCGCACCGGATGCCCTTAGATTAGGATCTTGGGGCTGAAGTGCAAACAAAACTGTAACAAAAGGTTTTTCAAATAACGGAAAAAGGGGCATAGTGTATTACAATCCACATTTATGTTGTCCTAGGACTTCACAAAGTCGCAAAAAACACAGGTATCTTGGCAGTCCATGAAATGCTGTATCCCAGTTTGGGACTGCTGCTTTCAATACCCACCACCACAGGTTCCCACATAGAGACACCTCCACCACTGACAGCAACAAGGCACACCGAGGTGTGTCCTGGTGATGGGCGAGGAAGTGAAGGGTGTACAGCAGGAAACCCTTCAGTACAGTGTTGAAAGGCACAGAGAGCATTGCCATGAAGTGGCTGGAGTCATGGGGAGATTGTAGGTATGTTTAACCAGTGAAGTGCCAGAATGTTTGATGAACTTGCCCTAAATAAAGTTAATGTGGTTGAAAAGTCAAACATGGGGACCAAGAGCTGGATCTTCAAAATGAGGTTCCAAGGGCTGGATCTTCAAACCTGACTCCCGGATGAAGCTCATGTTCCAACCCCACACCTCAGTTTTGAAATTTGCAATTTTGATATTCAAATGACTTAATTCAGTGATGAGGCACCAATAAAAGCACTGAGTGCTTCCAGGAGGCAGGAGCTGCCAATCTGGAAACAGGGGCAAGAACAGACGGCAGCCATGTTGGAGGCTATTGCTGTCTTGCTGAAGACAATAGACAGTTCCTCAGAGAATCATCAGCGTCAATGAGGCTGGGAGGGGCTGTGAAAAAAAAAACAGCGCTTGCACCAGCATAAGGCAATCTTGGACAAACATAGGTCGAAGAAATTAAGATAGATAGATTGTAATTGGCCATGGCTGTGTATTAACTTGCATCAGACAGTGCAGATTCATTGAAATGAAGTTTAACATTCAATCCTGAACCAGAAAAGAGGGGTGATCCACGTATTATTTTAAGATTGAAAAACCAGTTATAGCACAAGTCCAAAGAGATTTGGAGATACCTAATGATGTCACTAGTAATCAAAAATTAATCACATTAGAATGTTAGCCTTGGGCTGTAATGTAAAGGAGAGAATGTTTTGCTGCGGCTATACAAAGCTTTGCTAGACCACATCTGCGGGACAATCCTGGGAACTGCACCTTAGGTTAGACTTGGCCTTGGAAGGAGTGCAGCATGGATTCAACATACCTGCTATGGTTTGATTATGAGGAGAGGTTACATCAAGTAGATCTGCATTCCCTGGAATATAGAAGGTTAAGGGGTTATTGGTTTAAGGCCTTTGAAAGGGATTGATGGAGTCATCCAAGAGGATTGTTTTCTGCTGCTCGGAAATCAAGGACAAGGGGACAACGGACTCTTAACAAGGGATTAGAAGACAGTTAAATGGCAGTAAATGCTGTTCCCTCTCGCTTGCTGATTGTTCGAAAATTGCAAACTGTCCAAAGGGTCTTGGGATCCCAGGACCACTTCCAGAACTGCAGTTTTCAAATCCCAGTCACACCAGGACCTGACTCCGCACCCCTTTAAAAATCCCAGCTCATGCCACAGAACTGCATTACACAGATGAATAAAGTCATAAAGGTGATTATAGTTGAGGTGAAGGAAGACAAAATCCATTGTACAATGAGAGATTCCATTTCTAGATCAAGTTACATTTGAGGATTTGATCTTTGGAGAAAAAAAAATAGTGAACTATATATGTATATCTGGAGCAGCAATGAAAAAGAAAGTCCATAACATAAGTAACCTTAATTACAATATTGGCCTGAAGAATTATACAGTTCTGCAGGGTCTCACGATTGTGTTTCTGCTCAGAGACCAGCAGAACCTATCCCATATTGTTAGCGTATTGTTATATTGATTTTAGGATTTATAGTTATTAGCATAAAATGACAAAGGGGGAAAAAAATAGCTGGACTTGTGATTGAAAACAATTTTACAGATAGGAAGCAACTGCTCCATACAACCTTTACCTTGCAGACTGACTGACCCCTACTGGTATCCAGCCAGCTCCTAATTGAAATGTTGACAATTAAAGGGACATCATTAAATACTCATCACTCTGATGTACCATTCCAACTGCCAGTCAGCATTATGTATTGTTTATGACAGGAACTGAGTTTCATGCTTCATAAAGCAGTCACGAAAGACTAATTCTGTCAGATTGGAATGCATGGTGTGTGTTACTTTGGTTAAGGAATGAACTCCAATGAAATTGTAATTAATGACTATTTCAAGGAAGTGACAAGAACATCCTGGTAGATTATATATGCAGAGGTGAATCAGTTCATTTATATTTGGGAGCTTGTCAAAATATATCTGCATCCACTATTTGCTTTCCCAATGAAGACACAGAACAGATGAGATGAGTGGACTCAAACGTGACGAGTGAATTTCAATACGGCTAAATGTCAGGTTACCCATGATATCCAAAAAAAGCATCGATCCAAGTATTACTTAAAGATTGAAAAACTAGTTACAGCAGAGGGCCAAAGAGATTTGGAGATCCCTGATCACGCCATCAAAAGATAGTAGTCAAAAATTAATTTAAAAAGCCAATGGAATGTTAGCCTTGGGCTAGAATGTAAAGGAGAGGATTTTTTTGCTGCAGCTATACAAAGACCACATCTGGAGGACCTTTCTGGACACTGAACCTTAGACAGGGTATATTAGCCTTGGAAGGAGTGCAGCGTGGATTCACCAGACCTCCTAGGGTAAGATTATGAGGAGGGACTACGTCAAATAAATATGATTCCCTGAAATATAGAAGGTTAAAGGGTTGAAAGCTTTTGAAAGGGATTATTGGAGTAATCAAAGAGAAATGTTTTCTGCTGCTTGGGAGTTTAGGACATTGGATTGCATTCTTATCCTTGAGGCAGGTCGGGGGCATCAGGAAATTTCCCAGCTCGGTATGCCTGCCTTGGGTGAAAGCACCTGTGGAGACAGGAATTTCATTGCCATGGGTTCGGATGTGAATCTTGGGGCCAGTTAGCGTCAGAAAGAGTTTAGAGAAAGCCACAGGAGCTGTCAGGTGCTGAGACAGGCCAGCCTTAGTGCAGTGAGTGCATGACTTTGCATGGAGGGCATGGATAAGAGCCTTTGAACTTACCTTTTAAAAGGCTCCCTCATTCAGACTGTTGTTCATGACAACTCTGAGGTTGCTGTGAGCCATAAGTCATTCAAAACTGGCCCGACTCTGTGGGACCTGTCCCCAAATTGCAGCTGACCAGGTTGGGAATACAAGATGTGGGCTCGCAACCCACAACCTTAAACAGCACTGTTAAAAATTGGAAACCTTGGACTGGGGTTGGGAATCCTGGCATTGGATCCCAGCTGCCATTCTCATCCCGCTATGGAATCTCACTGACTCCATGAAAATCAAACCCATTATCTTAAAATTTGAACCAGGTCAATGAGGAGAAAAGTTAAGCAGCTCTTCATACAAAGAATTGTAAATCTGCAAAACTAGAGCGTCTCATTGTTTCTCTTATAACTGGGACAAAGTCCTACAGCACTGAAGCTGGCCTTTCCCCCAGCTTTTCTCCCTTTAAGTATAGTAAATGCAAGTCCAACTAATAATATTTAGTTGATAGTATTTTTTTCTGGGCAAGAGTATATAGTTAGAATATAGATCAGCCGTGATTTCATTGAATAGGGACAGGTTCAAGGAGCTGAATGGTAATGTTCCTAATGGATTGTTACAATCTCCAGTATTTTGGTACTGTTCCTAACAGTGAAATGTAATCTGTTGCAACATGGTAAGAAATAAGAAATCCATTTTTTTTTCTATTTAATTGAACAGACTGTTTTTTAATGGGAAAATATTGTCACTTTGAACAATCTCTGAGACCTACAGGTCATGAATAGAGATTCTTATGTAGAATAAGATTGAAAAATGAATTATTTGGGTAGAGTAATACAATAAGACCATGGCTATGTTTCATCTGCAATGCATGTAGTTTCAATTATGGGTTAATAGAGATCAAACAAAATGGAATGAACTGCAGCATGAAGATGCAATGGAAAAGGGAGACCAAATTCCTTAATAGGTCAATTTTGGTGCAATGTAAAGTTTCTCCACACACCATGGCAAGTTTCATCTTTCTGCAGGGTTTTCTTTCAAACTCATTATGATCAAAGACTAGCTTCACTTAGCAGGTAATTGTTTTTTCCTGTGATATGAAATATATACAACTAATTATGCATCGGATATTTGTATTCAACATCATTCCTATGCATATTTATCCTCACAACTTTCAGTCTCTTATTTTTAAACCAGAAAGCAGGCTAGTAGGCTAAAAAGGATTGATAACGTAAATGTGGACCAAATGTCCTCTCTTATAAGAGTTTTTATTTATTAGTGACACAAGTAGGCTTACGTTAACACTGCAATGAAGTTACTGTGAAAATCCGCTAGTTCCCACAGTCTGGCACCTGTTCAGATTCACTGAGGGAGAATTCAGCATGGCCAATGCACCCTAATCAGTGTGTCTTTTGTGGGAAGAATCTAGAGTACCAGGAGGAATCGCACAGTCACGGAAATAATGTGCAAACATAGCACAGACAGTGACCCAAGCCAGGAATCGAACCTGGGTACCTGGCGCTGTGAGGTAGCAGTGCTAATTGCAGCGCCATCATGTCGGCAAAGACAAGACGGAATGAATTTTTCTCATTCCTGATCATTTTTATTTGTCTCTACTGATTACCACAAATGTTTTGCTTTTCTTGCTGTAAATGTAGTACAAATGTCAAAAATGTTCAAACTACTTGTTTGCACGTTACATTAATAATAATTCTCTACACATTTCAAAATGAAAGTGTAGTTTTTTGACTGTTTAGTCACTCCGTGGGAAATTGCTTTCCTGTACAATGTTAATGAAGCTGCCAACCTGTTTAAACTGAAAAAATTAACGTTTCTGTGAAAAAAGATACAAAAACAATTTTGTATAAATACTCTGGTGATATGAGAGTACTGGGGTGGGATTTTACGGCCCTCGCTTGTCCCAAAACAGTGTGAAGGACAGGAGAAGGTGCTGACAGTGACATAAAGGTAAACCGGCAGAATGTGTAAATAGGAGGACAAAGGTCAGTGCTCAGCGCAAGCAAAACTGAAGAACAAGTGAAAGATGGTCCTTTGTTGGTGGGAGGTGGGGAGACAGGAGTATGTGAGCCAAAAAAAAATTGCATTAAAAGAAAGGGGGTCACAATGGAGGAGAAAGGTCACAGCCTAAAGTTCTTGAACTCAATGTTGAATCCCAAAGGCTGTAACTTGCCTAAGCATAAGATGAAGTAACAAAAACAGAAAATGCTGGAAAATCTCAGCAGGTTGGACAGCATCTCAGGGAGAGAATAGAGCCAACATTTCGAGTCTAGATGATGAGGTGCTCCTCCAGTTGTGTTGGGCTTCACTGGGACATTTTTGTCCCATTCAACCAATGTGGGATTTCTGTCACTTATTTTTTAGTTTTACTCGCACTGAGCATTGATCTATGTCCTCTAATTAACACATGCTGCTATCTTACCTTTATGCCACTATCAGCACCTACCTTCACACTTAACGCTGCCTCTATCTCGTGGCCCTCCACATTTTTGTTGCTATCTCTCCTGGCACCCACCTCTCGCTGATCTTCCCATCTGCCCCACTCCCTCTTTTACAATATATAATCCATCACATTTTCCTTCTATTTCTGAAGAAGAGTCATTCTGACTCACAACATTTACTTTGTTTTCCATTTATTTTAAGTTTAATGCAGAGTCAAGAGGAGCATTGCACTTAATAGTTATACTGGGGGCTTACCAACCCACGATTAGCCATCCCGCTCGCTCCCTGCCTGCCATCACAACTTAGTTGTTTGTTGGTGGTGTGATTGATGGATTGGAAGTTAGGGGAACTTCAGATACAGGCCAGCTCACTCAAATAAATAATGCTAATAAGGTCCAGGGCCCGATCTTGGGGAGGCCTCCTCGTCGGAATGCAGGTCCCTTTCGCTTCAGGCCTGAAAAGTAGAGCTGAAAGGAATTTTCATCTTGAAGCATCTAATTCCAAAGCATTGTCTTATTGCTCCTCCATATTCTCATGTAAATTGGGGGAGGCCATGGTGTAGTGGTATTGTCCCTGGACTAGTAATCCAGAGGCCCAGGATAATGCTCTGGGGATGCGTTCAATTTTCCATCCCAGCAGATGGTGAAAGTTAATTCAATAAAAATCTGGAATTAGAAGTCCATTGATGAGCATAATACCATTGTCGATTGTTGTGAACAATGGTTCACTAGTGTCCTTTAGAGAAGGAAATCTGCCATCCTTACCTGGTCTGGCCTAAATATGACTCCAGATCCACAGCAATGTGGTTGACTCTTAACTGCCCTTCAATTGTAATTAGGGGTGGGCAATAAGTGTTGGCCCAGCCAGCGACACTCACATCCCATGAATGAATAATAAAAATAACAAGTCATGGTCACAATAACAATTGGTAAAACTTTACAAGGTTGCTGTATGATGATTGATTTGAGAGAGCCTATTTATCTACTTGTGGGATATAGCTTTTATTTCCTAAATGAAGTCTTTTGCACCAGTGAAATTGTCGAGTAATAATGCTACTCTGAAAATTCAAGTGTGTGACATGACAGAGAAACCACAAGCGATTTCATGGATAAAACTATGACAGTTTAGTAGCAGTGGCAGACATTAGAGGCCATCAACCAGCCACTTGAACAAACAACTAAAGTGTTCCCCAGGGTAATAAAACCTCTAGCAAGTTGACAACACTGACTTAAAACAAACAGGCCAGTAAGGAGCTCTCAGGCACATCTAGCAAAGAGCAGCAAAACTTATTTCAGAGAGAGCAGTCTAGAACTAACCACTCACTGCCATCCCTTTGGGGGATCTTATGCATATCATAGAATCCCTACATTACAGAAGGAGGCCATTCAGCCCATTGAGCTTGGACTGACACAAATACCGCCCAGCCCCTATCCCATAACCCCATGTATTTACCCTGCTAGTCCCCCTAACACTAAGAGGCAATTTAGCATGGCCAATCAAACTAACCTGCATATCATATGCCATGTTTGTGAACTCAACTCTCCACTTACCTAATGAGGGAGTGCTGCCCCAAAAGCTTGTGATTCCAAATAAACCTGTTGGACTTTAATCTGGTTGTGAGACTTCTTATTCTGCCCACACAGTCCAATGCTGGCATCTCCACATCATGCATATCTTTGGACTGTGGGAGAAAATCAAAGCACCCAGAGGAAACCCATGCAGACATGGGGAAAACATGCAAATTGTACACAGTCACCCAAGACTAGAATCAAACCTCGGTCCCTGGCGCTATGAGGCAGCAGTGTTAACCACTGTGCCATCTTGCTGCTCCAAAGTTAGAAAGCCAAAACTCAGATTGGAGTGGGCAGACCCTAATCCATTCCTTGCTTGCTCCAAAAACCAAATTCACATTCCAATTGAATCTAGTTCCTTGTCTCCACAAGAGCGACAACTAAGATCCAAGCTGACAAGATAAGTCATTACACTCCATCCTGGCCATGATCTTAGCCAATAGGCAGGTTTCAGCAGCAATTAATTTACATGTGAATGAAATAAATATGTTTGTTTCATTCTTTCTGTTGGCATTTTATTTGTCTGCTTAACGAGAAGGGAATATCCTTTCTCCAAACTAGCTCAATGGCGAAAGGAAAGAACATGTGAGCAACAGGAGATCTTTAGGCTTGTGCTTCTAAAATTTCACTGTGATGAAAATTACATCTTCCAGAAGACTTTGTTTGGAAGTTGGCTTCCAGACATATGAAAGAACTAGAGTGTGAATGCATGACCTTATATTTAAATTCCAGTTCCAGCATGTTTAATGATGGAGAGCTTACCTATTCTCATTTACCAGCCAGCATCAGTAGGACTTGATATTCCACAGCAGTGTGCATCAGACACATGGAACCGACAGCTGCAACTCTGTTTAGCCATCTGGGAAGTGTACTCTTGAAGGACATCATCATTGATCAAGAGGTACAAACACCTATTAAGAAGGCACATTGATTCTACTGGCATTTATGTGAGTTTGCAGAGGCTGTGTGACCTCACCTTGCTGTCCAGGCTGAAAGTCGCTGTAATGGGTGATATTTTGACAAAAGCTGGTCATTTTCAGCCCCGCAGCGCCATCCTTTCTGAAAAGCAGAATACTATGGATGCTGGAAATTTGAAATAAAATCAGCAAATACTGGAAATACTCAGTCGGTCATCAGAATCTGCGGAGAGAGAAGGTTAACAATTCAGGCTGATAACTTTTCATCAGAACGGACCATTCTTTTCAATGGTTTTGTGGTATGCAGGAAACTGCACAGAGGCCGTGGAGACATTTGACTAGCTCTCCACCCCATTTATGCCTGGCACAGTTTACCAGTGGTTTTTTTCCAGTAGAGTACTTGGTCACAGACACCCATGCCCATCAGCATGAGGCAGTGCAACCCCAGATGCTGTGGTAGAGATGGAGAAGATGTAAAGGATTCTTTCCTGCCCTGATGCAGGTACTGGGCACCTCTCTTCCGCCTGGACTGCCTCCGTCAGGATCTTCAGTGCCACATCCGAAAACTTACACACCAGCTCACTCAGTCCCGAAGTTACCTTTAAGCATACCAATGTGTGTCAGCCAACCCAGTACACACAGTGGACGCGGGCGAGTGGGGACCGTATAGGCAACTCCACAAAAACTGTGCTTAATCAGGATTTCAACATGCAAGTGCTTGTTTTGGAAATTCCATTTATGGTAATCAGCAGTTAGGACCAATATCACAGCTAAAACAGACCTTCATGCTTTATTAGTACACTACTCATCTGGTACCTGTTTTCACCCTTTCAACAAAATATTTTATTGAATTCAAATACCACCAGCTGCCATGGTGGGATTTGAACCTGGGTCCCTAGAACATCAGCTGAGTTTCTGGATTAATAGGTGAGGGCAAATACCAGTAGGCCTTCTCTTATGCCCAGTTCTAAAATGGCCCTGAGGGCCCTGGTTAGCATATTCAAATGCTTAAGGCCCGTCTCAAGCTGATGTCCTGTACACATGGGAGTCAGCAGCTGCCAAGATGGTGCTCACCTTAGGGTGGTGAGACGTAAAACATTGCTGTCCAAACGTTATTCCTTCAACAGCCATTTCTTGGCCAATTGAGAGGCACAGAATGTCTCAATTTATCCCCATAGGAAACAAGAGCAGGAAGGTCATGTTGAACTCATACAGAAGATGCGTTGTGTACTGCTTTGGATGCCATATTACAAACATTATATTTAAACAATGTAAGAGCTATAGTGGAGGTTTACTAGGATATTGTTAGAACTGTTCTTAACAAAAAAAATGAGAAGCTGAGAGTTTTGAATTTTTTTTTAAATCAAAGCTTATAAAATTAAGGAGTGGCCCTGGTAGGGATCTGAAAGATTATGAAGAGTCATGATGAGGTAAAATTTGTTAAACTCTTTCCATGGTCAGTAATTTTATGCTGCATAAATTTGCCATCTGAAAGGATGACGGATGGAGAAGGAGGTTCATCTGGAACCATCACCAAAGTGAAACATTAACAACAATCCTGAAGATGTTGCTGCAGACACAGTTTTTCAGCCAAGGGTGGTACCCAGGCTGTCAAAGAGGAGATATTGGAATAGATTTTCAACTCATTATCCAGGTACAAAATTGACATTTTGGGCCGTCAGAACCTGCCCAATTTTCATCTCCATTAATTCAGAGAATAAACTTGTAATTATGCAATGTCCTTTATCATTATATAAGAACATAAGAATTAGGAGCAGGAGTAGGCCATCTAGCCCCTCGAGCCTGCTCTGACATTCAATAAGATCATGGTTGATTTTTTCATGGACTCAGGTCCACTTATCCACCTGCTCACCATAACCCTTAATTCCTTTACTGTTCAAAAATGTATTTATCCTTGCCGTAAAAACATTCAATGAGGTTGCATCAATTGCTTCACTGGGCAGGGAATTCCACAGATTCACAATCCTTTGTGTTAAGAAGTTCCTCCCCAACTCAGTCCTGAATTTGCTTCCCCTTACTTTGAGGCTATTCCTCCTAGTTCTAGTTTCACCTGCCAGTGGAAACAACTTCCCTGCTTCTATCTTATCTATTCCCTCCATAATCTTAAATGTTTCTATAAGATCTTCCCTCATTCTTTTAGTATAGCCCCAGTCTACTCAGTATCTCCTCAACCCTCTCAAATCTGGAATCAACTTAGTGAATCTCCTCTGCACCCCCTCCAGTGCCAGTATATCCTTTCTCGAGTAGGGAGACCAAAACTGTACACTGTACTCCAGGTGTGGCCTCATCAGCACCTTATACAGCTGCAACATAATCTCGCTGTTTTTAAACTCCATCCCTCTGGCAGTGAAGTCTTGGATGAAGTCTTTGCATAGGCTGAAGCAAACAGGGCTAGGCATACCTAGGATCTCTCAGGAACCAACACTGTTCCTCAAGGTGCTATAGAACTTCACTGGGGTGGTGAAAGAGGTTGAGGGCAGATTTGTCAGTATGAGTGCGTGTGGAATAAAATAATCATATTTCCCTGCTTTTCTTCAAATTGTGCCATTTAACACTTTACTTTTACCTGTTCAGTCCCAACAACAAAATAGTACCTTTAATAATACTGCACTCCATCAATACTGTTCTCACATGCCAGCCTAGATTAGATGCCGGAAGTAGACATGAGCTCGCTATCTCCTGACTGATCAGTGGTAATACTTGACAAGGCTGATGCATCAACAAGAAGACATTGGACAAGCATAGTTCACACATGAATCCACTATCTTCAGAGCGATTCCAAAATACAACTGCAGACTCAACTGATCACACGAAAGATGCCTCTGAAATACAGCAACTAAATATGAAAATCTACAGAGCTTGGAATGACCTACAGCAGCCTGCTATTGTATACACAGTCTATTCCAAAACTACAACACAGTCAATCATTCTTTGCTTTCGCATTTTATTCTGCACAAGTCAGTCTGGCGCAACCACATTTATCAATTTTTCAGTCGGAAAATACCGGAGAATTTATCTTGTGTGTTGTTTCTTGAAGTGGAAAAACTGATTGAGCGTGTAACAGTCGTTCAGACTTCAACACAGGGCTGCCATTTGAACACTTTTTCTTCCCCCTTGCTCATTCTGGCATGAAGCTTATATTCATCCAGCAGTGGCCAGAGATGCTGGAATGCAAAAACTCAGCTTGTATCGTTCAGGCTCTTTAAATGCTTGTCTGTATTTAGGTTGTAAAATATCAACAACATGTTTGTGTGGCACGATGGCACAGTGGTTAGCAGTGCTACCTCAAAGCGCCAGGGACCCAGGTTCAATTACCAGCTTGGGTCACTGTCTGTGCAGAGTTTGCATGTTTTCCCTGTGTCTGCGAGGGTTTCCTCCAAGTGCTCTGGTTTCCTCCCACAGTCTGAAAGACGTGCAGGTTAGGTACACTGGCCATGCTAAATTCTCCCTCCGTGTACCCAAACAGGCGCTGGAGTGTGGCGACTAAGGGATTTTCATTGTAACTGCATTGCAGTTTTAATGTAAGACTACTTGTGACGCTAATGTATAAACTTAAACATGCTTTTGTTCTTGAGATTGGAGAAAGAGTGGGCTGAGATTATCACCCTCCAGCAGAGGAGCTGGCTTGCCATTGGTTGTCAGTGGGATCTTCTGATCCTGCCGAGGCTTGTAATGTTTCTCACGTTTCCTCTGCCCCACTGCCAGGGAACCCGCCACCGCTGTGGGGATTGCTTTCAGTGGGACTGGAAAACCTTGTTGATGGAAAGAGCCAGGATATCCTGCCCATGGAAATACTGATGTTTTATTGATACACTAGCATCCATGTTGAACAACAAGCTATCAACTGTGCAAAGTCCCTCGCGCTACTCCGATCATTGTAAATGTATCTTTACAAATAAGTTGGAAGATTTAAACAGCTCTGCATGGAAAGCATTGGTCATGTATGCAAAAAAAAACATATGGCCTTCTCTCCCACAATTTACAACCGGCTTGAGTAGAAACATTAAATTATTACCGTTTTGGGTTCTTACGTGAAATATTTTCAGGGGATCAGCATTACCCTCCACTCCCATGATAGACCTTGATCGGGACTTTTCAGCTGCACTCGTCCTGAAACCAGAAATCCCACCCAGGGTCAGTGGGCCTTTGCATGGTACGCACCCCCCCTCCCTCCCCCACCTACTAAGATTCCAGTGGTGGTTGGGGGTGGGATGGGAAAATTCCAGTACTTGCATCTCCTAAGATTTCCAGCAGAGACAGCCTGCTCAACATCTACACAAATTGGGATTATAACAGGGAAATCCTGCACTGGATGTCATGTATCACATAACATCAAGTGTGTCTCCTTGTTTGAAAAGCAAGCTGATCTCTGCACTTGTCAGAATGAAATTTGTGCTTTGAACCAACACAAGACTCTGTTCATGTAACAATGACAGTGTAATATATTGAACTGTAATCTTTTTCTGCTCTTCTCATGATATAGGGTGATAATGACATGCTCACTTTCTCTCTTAAAAATCAACCTGTATCTATACATTTATTTCTTGGACTGCAGTATTTATTGTGGCCTCAATATTTGTGTAATTCTTTTGTTGATCACTATGGAAGACTGTGAATATATATGTTAAAAACCGAGCTCTTCTTTGACTCCAGGTTGGAAGTCTGAACTGATATGCTCCTTATCATTTTTTTAAAAATTCATGAACAGAAAACATTTCTTAAGTTTAAGTTGATTTACTTATTGTCACAATAGGCTTACATGAAGTTGCTGTGAAATTTTCTCATTGCTATTAGATCAAAACCCATCTATAGAATGTGCATTTTTCTTATCGCTATCGAATATATAGCCAATCATGATAATGGCTCTGTGACAGCTTTAGTCTCTTACACAATTCATTTAGATGTCGCTGATGATTTTACCAGCTCTGCAGTGACAGGCTGGGAGGCAGGGGTGGGAGGGAAGGCAGGGTGGAGTCCCCATCATCCTCCTGCCTCTGTGAAACCTTAACAGCAGCAGAGGAGGTGACAGATGACCCCTCCCAACCAGAGGCCAATTGAACCACATCGCTGCTGGCATTTTATCTCTGCCGTGTGGAGAGACTGCCTCGTATCTCAGCCCTAAGGGCTTCGCAAATTACTCTTTTGAGTATTTTGTGGCCCCAACAGAGCCAACCATTAACAATGGGCTCATCTGTAGCAAACCTGCTCCACTCCACCTTCACCATCCTCTCTGGGGCCTGCTTGACTGACCCAGACAGCCCCGAATCCCACTTGACTGGCCGGGGAGGCAATGTGCTTCAATCCAGAAATGATCACACATTCTTACTGCTGCCACTGAGCTGCTGATTGGCTGGAAGTATATGCGGGTTGGAGTTGACTATCCTTTAAAAAGAAGCCAATCAAAAAAGCAACAAATTAGTTGCCTGACCCACGGAAAATGGATTTGGGGGGAGGGATCCTGAAAATTTCACCCATTCTTTACAGTCGATTGCCAACCATGTCCACCATGCTGATCACATTCAGCCAGTCCTGTGTGTGTTTGTGTTTTAGGAAGCCACTTCCAGTAATGATTAAAAACAGTTTCTCTCTTAAACTCGCAACAGAAGCTTTTGTAACAAAATCAAAATGAGCAAAACAAAATTTAGCTTATATTTTCCACATGACACAATACACCGTTCCTGTGATTGAATCAGGAACTGTATTGTGTCATGTCAGAAAATATTCATTCTCTAGAGAATTGTACATGAATCAAATATGACAACTTTAGCCCAGGTTTCAGAGATATGCTTCTTGAAACTAATTTTTGCTTTTTGTGTCGTAATACAGAACTAATATTCTGTGAAGCCATTATGTTAATTTTGTAGAAAATCACTGTTTCCAATTATGAAACATAACAATAGTCTGACATGGGTGATACTTGACAAACAGCGTTATAGCATTAAAAATAGTTCTCACTTTTCTTTCAAGCCTGACTTAATAACCTTTTCTATGCAGTCATGAGGGGTTATTGTCCACGTCTTTCTCATGCGATTGTATTAATTAGAAGGAAAAATAACTTCTATTTATATACCACCATTCACAATCTTAGTGATACCCCCAAAGCATTTGACAGCTAAATAAATACTTGATTAGACGATCTGTTTTAATGGTGTTGGTTGAGGAATAAAGGTTGATCAAGACACCAAAATTCTCCTATATTTCTGCTAATGGCGCCACAAGGTCTCTTACATCCAATCAAGAGAGCAGGCGCTGTCACAGTGAAAGATGGGACCTAAGTAGTGCAGTGGTCGCTAAGTATTGCATTGAAGTGTTAGCCTGAATTATGTACTCAAGTCTCTGGAGTGCATGGTGCTTGCACAAACTTTGAACACTGAAGTAAGAGTACTACCACAAGGCAAAATCTGCACCTTAATATTGATTTCATTTCTGTTGAAAATAATCTGTGTATTGCTTTGAATGTCAAAAGATTAATGTGGAGGAGCATAGTGGGTTGCGTTAAGATCCACACCAGAAACTCCAAGGTATTTTATGAAGTTAACCCAGTTTTTTTTTACATTTCATTTTGGCATGAGTCAGCATCTGGTGTTTCATTTCAGGTAGGATTCAAGAGAACCATTGGGGAGCTTTTATCAAACACTGTTTATTTAAATGCAAAATACTGCTGATGCTGGAATTGGAAACAAAGATAGAAAAATCCTGGAAAATCTCAGCAGATCTGACAGTATCTGTGGAGGGAGAGTAGAGCCAATGTTTCGAGTTTAGATGACTCTCTGACGAAGGGTCATCTCGTCTCGTTTGTGTCTAGTTTTGTTTGTGTTTATTTAAGAACACAGTTAAAATGTAACAAAAAGGATCAACATAACTTTTATCAACTACAAGACTTAAATGCAACACAGTATATTTCCTAACAGCTAGGTACCTCTGTTGTTCCAATTTAAAACAATACCTCATAAATATACACCCTTCATCAGAATCAGTTAACGCAAAAACAAATATGCTCACTTGATGCTGGACTCTTAGCTTTTTAACACTTTGGGACAGAAGTTTACACAGCAATTTTCAGAAAAGGGATACATCCTTAAAACAGCAAAGCTTCAAAGAGGTAAACTTCATCTATGGCAGCTTCCAGTTGCCAACTTCAGAAATGGATAAAGAGGCTCTGTCCACCCTCAACTCCACAAGCAGCCTCTACGCTTGAATATATTCTATGAAACCCCATCACAAGACCATACCTGCCAATCATTCCCAACAAAGTCCCACTCTGCAAAATCCCAGGGGAAAACAGCAGAACAGTATTAGTTCAGATTGAAATCAACATTCTAGCCTTTAAAGCAATTATGCTGTTGCAGCAACAATACAGTATGCCGGTACTTAGATCCTGCACAAAAACATGGTTCAAATACATTATATAAAGGCATAGTATCATCACAATTGTTAGCTTTCATAATTTGTCGGTTTATTTTATTATGGCCACGCAAGAAGGGAAAAAATGATGACCTAACCTAATGTACAGGGCCTTTTCGTGAATTTTGCAAGGATGAAGGAATTTACTCAATGTAAGTGCTTAACTGTTCACATGCAGATTGCAAATAAACTTGTCCTGCAAGCTTTCTTAAGTTTGAAATTAAAAGGGTTAGTTTTTACTTCATCCAGGTAAAGATGTTAAAATGTTTAATGCATGTAGGCACACACACCTGTACACATGTGCACACACACCTGTACGCATGTGCACACACACACCTGTACGCATGTACACACACACATATTGGCTGTGGCAGATTTTTCTCTATGGTCCTCTTGAGATTCTAGCAGTTGAAGTAAAATTGAAATACGATTATGGTCGCTGGAGACAATTTCCTTTTAAGTTGTTCCCAGAAGTTGATGAATTTTTTGCACCTGAGGTTCCTTTCAATTAAATATCCTCTATCTCCTTGTTAGATTTTAAACTGGAATAGGGATGGGTCCTTGAATTGAGGGAGAGGGAAGGGGGAGAATATGACTGTTCTACAGATATGTTTTTCCAAAGTACTGCTTTACTCGCTTGCAAGTTGAATTAAAAGGAATTTTAAAATTGGTTCCTGATTTCATATGACTTCACGCCACATAATGATTTCAGAAGATATTTGCTCAGCTGATGGCTGTACAGACTGAGGCTTTTGTTTCATGGCCAAAGTGATTACATTTCATAATGCCCCAGCCATTAACTGCTGAATATCCATTATCCATCTTGATGAGATAGAAAGGCCACCTTTCCATGTAGTCATTATCTTAATATAATTTATGGAGAGAATTTTACCATCCCGCCAACTACAGGAATCATAGTGGGTAAGACGGACAATATGCCAGACCACTGACCTTGGGCAGATGCAACCATAAAATCCCACCTTTGACTTCACCTGAGAGACAGCCTTACAGAAATGAAAATGTGTTTTCAGTAAATCCTTTTGATGTAATTCATGACATCAGCAGTTGTGCAATTCCACAGAAGAATGTCAAGACAAGTTTGAATTGTAATTCACATTGGAACTTTCCAGAAACTGGTCAATTTGTAATATCAGATATTGGGTGACTCGTGGCAGCCATCTTAAATCGGTGTCCATTTTTTGCTCTTAAAATTCCTCTTTAAAGAATGTTTACTGATGGAAACATTTATGTCACCAAGAGCTTGCACAAGAAATGCAAAATATATTGGTATCACTATTGTCTCATTTAATTAGTTTTCACTCCATGGTACAATCATTTTGTTTGTTATATGCAGTGACATTGTAAATGGATTGGTAAAGATTTCTTCATTGCATTACCACAAACTAAATTTTAAACGTATTCTAAAATGTTACATTCTACACGAAATACTGAACAGAGGAGATCATTGTGAATTTATTAACAATGGTCCCAAATTCCTGGGGCATGAGAAGGAACAAGTTGCATTCATGCCCAGTGGGGTGGAAATGTAAGCATAATCTAAGCTCAAAATTTTAAATTCCACTCAAGTGAAGGAGGAACTGGTGGCTGTGGGTAGATCTTGCAGATGCAACCCCAAGAGGACACGTTTGGAGAGCCAGAGCAGACATGATGGGTCAAATTGCCACCTTCTGTGCCGTAACAATTTTGTGATATTGGAAAGTTCTTTCTAAAATTGATGACAAGCAGGCCAAGGCAGGTGAGGACCTAGAAACTATCATTATCACAAAAGGGGTAGTGTTGGGCAAGCAAATGGGGCTAATGGTAGAAAAGTCTCCTGGTCCTGATGGAATGCATCCCAGGGTACTGAAAGAGATGACGGGGAAATAGCAAATGCACTAATTTATGAAAATTTGCTGGGTTCTGTGGTGGTTCCCGCAGATTGGAAAACAGCAGATGTGACGCCACTGTTTAAAAAAGGAGGTAGACAAAAGGCCGGTAACTATAGACTGGTTAACTTAACTTCTGTAGTAGGGAAAATGCTTGAATCTATCATCAAAGAAGAAATAGCGAGACATCTGGATATAAATTGTCTCATTGGAAAGATGCAGCATGGGTTCATGAAGGGCAGGTCATGTTTGACTAATTTGGTGGAATTTTTTGAGAACATTGCATGTGCAGTGGACAATGGGGAGCCTGTGAATGTGGTGTATCTGAATTTCCAAAAGGTATTTGGTAAGGTACCGCACCAAAGACTGCTACATAAGATAAAGGTGCATAGTGTTCCAGGTAATGTATTAGCATAGATAGAGGACTGGTTAACTAACAGAAAGCAAAGAGTGGAGGTAAATGGATGTTTTTCTGGTTGGCAATCAGTGATTAGTAGAGTGCCCAAAGGATCAGTGTTGGGACTGCAATTGATTACGATTTACAAAGATGATTTGGAGTTGGGGACCAATTGTAGTGTGTCAAAATTCACAGATCACGCTAAGATGAGTGGCAGAGCAAAGTGTGCAGAGGATGCTGAAAGTCTGCAAAGGAATATAGATAGTCTAAGTGAGTAGGCAAGAATCTGGCAGATGGAGTACAATGTTGGTAAATGTGAGGTCATTCATTTTGGCAGGAACAAGAGCAAAGTGGACTATTATTTAAGTGGTAAAAAATTGCAGCATGCTGCTGTGCAGAGGGACCTGGGTATCCTAGCGCATGAATCATGAAAAATTGGTTTGCAAGTACATCAGGTAATTAAGAAGACAAATGGAATTTTGTCCTTCATTGCTAGAAGGATGGAGTTTAAAAACAACAAGGCTATGTTGTAGCTGTGTAAGGTGCTAGTGAGGCCACACCTAGCGTATGGTGTGCTGTTTTGATCTCCTTGCTTGAAAAAGGATATACTGGCACTGGAGGGGACACGGAGGAGATTTATTAGGTTGATTCTGGAATGGAAAGGATTGGCTTATGAGGAGACACTGAGTAGACTGGCACTATACTCATTGAAATTTAGAAGAATGGAGGAAAATCTTATAGAAACATATAAGATTGCGAAAGGGAAAGATAAGATAGAAGCAGGAAAGTTGTTTCTACTGGCAGATGAAACTAGAACTAGGGGGCGTAGCCTCAAAGTAAGGGGGAGCAGATTTAGGACCGAGTTGGGGAGGAACGTCTTCACACAAAGGGTTGTGAATGTGTGGAATTCCCTGCCCTGTGAAGCAGTTGAGGCTTCCTCATTGAACGTTTTTAAGGCAAAGATAGAGAAAGTTTTGAACAGTAAAGGAATTAAGGGCTATGGTGAGCAGGAGGATAAGTGGAGCTGCGTCCACGAAAAGATCAGCCCTGATCTTATTGAATGGCGGAGCAGACTCAAGGGGCCAGATAGCCTACTCTTGCTTCTGGTTCTTACGTCCTTATGTTCTTTTACACTGTAGTAAAGCCTGAATTGAACTCACACAGTTGAGATGAGGCATGAGGGGAAGCAGTGGCATAGTGGTGTTGTCACTGGACTCATAATCCAGAATCCCAAGGTAATATTCTGGGAACCTGGATTTGAATCCCACCATGGTAAATGGTAAAATTTGAATTCAATCAGAACACTTCTGGAATTAAAAGTTCAATGATGACCATGAAACCATTGTCGATCATTGTAAAAACCCACCTGGTTCACTAACGTCCTTTAGGGAACCTGTTATTCTTACATGGCCTGGCCTACATGTGTTCACTCTTACCAATGAACCAATGTGGCTCGCTCTTACATGCTCTCCAGTATGGGCAATAAATGCAGCTCCAGCCAATGGTGTTCATGTCCCATGAATTAATTTAAATAAAGTCCAGATGAGAGTTTCTACTGGTTCAAAATATTTGAGAGGTACCATCCATACTTTCAAAAAAGACATCAGAAATTTGAAGAAAGTACAAAAGGGATTTAAAGATTTCTGTCACATCTTCTAGGAGTCTTCTATTTTCTAATGGGAAAAAAAAATGCCCAACCCAGTTTCACCTTTCCAGAGACCTGTGGTATCTAAAAAAATCCTGCAAAATCAAATTTGATGGATAAACACTGTGTATATGGATGAAAAGCATCTCACTTACCAGGTCTTATTTCCAAACTTTCAATGGCCAATACTCCAGGTAAAGACAAAAAAGATGCACAAAGGATGATACTAGAATGAAATGTTTATTGTTGGCTGTCTTTTGATTTGAAGTTGACATCTCAGGGTGGTAGGTTTCTACCATGGACAGCTGTTGCATTTTGCAAATTTGGGGGTGGAAGGGGGGCTTTTGCCATCCAAGAAATGAGAGAATCATGAACTGTCATCATCAGAGGAATGAGTCAATGAGAAAGTAGAGACATGGCAAAGTGGGAAGCAGAGACTTACTTCAGCAAAGTGTTTATGAAACTCGAGATCGCCACTGCAGCCGGACAAGGTCAGCTATCTGAGCAGAGAACGGACAAGGATGGATTGACCTCTCTATCCTTAATGTTTCTTGGGAAAGCCAAGCAGCTAAAGCATGGGGTGAGTTGTCATTGATATAAATATTATTGAACTGTCTATAATAGAAGTCAAGTAAGAAAGTGCAGTCATTTTGGTTTGAAGTATTGAGTTTTGGGTCATTGATATTCAGAGTAGAGCTACAGCCTGCACGCAATTCAAGAGGCCAATGCTCAACCAACATGGGACAGGATGTCTCAAAATCAAATGGGTTCCAGAGTGCAAGAGTTGCTTCCTTTCTTTTCCCCTTCCTTCCACTGTTCTGCCTCATCATTAAGATGCAACTCAAAGCTTGATGGACAATGTGTTGCCAGGTTTGATGATTGGTAGCAAGCTTCTCACAATCATTAATGTCAACAGTGATGGACTTCATGGAGAGTGTTAGAGTGTCTTTGAACCATTTTATTTGTCTTCACCTGGAAGGCTGGCCACTGAGAATTTTGAAAACAGGACCTGGTAGGCGAGATGCTCTTTGGCCATGCGCACACAATGTGCATCCATCAAAATTGATTTTACAGGAATCTTTGAGATACTATGGGTGGGATTTTCCAGCCACACTCACCCCCAAACCAGAAAATCTTACCTGAGATCAATGGACCTTTGCATAGAGCCCCCCCTCCCCCTCTCCCCACCACCCGCTACAATCCTGTGGTGAGCAGGATGGGAAAATTTCCCCCTACAAATCTCAGGAAAGATGAAACTGGTTTGGGCTTTTCTTGCTAGAAAATTGAAGACTTACAGAAATCTATAGAAATCTTTAAATGATGAATGAGTTGGAAACTGTAGATGTGGAGAGAATGTAAGAGAAACCAAAACTAGCACTCATAAGTACAGGAGAGGTACTACTGAATCCAAAATTGAAATCAGCGGTTATTACTACTTCAAAAAGTGGTTGTTGCAAATATCTTAGATTTCTTCATTTCAAAAGGAAACTAGATGATTGTACAAGAGAAAAAAGAACAGAACAATATATTGAAAGGTGATAGAATGGGAGGAGATTTGTGTGGAGTATAAACATTAGCATTGCTAAATTGAGCTGAAGTCTATCGATCTCTTAACTTCACAAGGGCACAATGGCTCACGTGAGGTGTGAGCTGCAAGTACCAGTGATCCTCCTTTTTATCCAAATAATTGTATCCATGGTATTTGGAATGGGATCATCTTCTTTAAGCAAGGACAATTCACTTCACCATATTTATGATAACAAAGAATCTCCAGGCTAATGTTTCATAGAATCATAGAATCCCTACAATGCAAAAGGAGGCCATTTGATCCATTGAGCCTGCACCAGCGACAATCCCGCCCAGGCCCTATGCCCGTAACCCCAGATATATACCCCACTACTCCCTCTGACGCTTTATAGCAATTTAGCATGGCCAATCCACCTAACCTGCGCATCTTTGGACTGTGTGAGGAAACTGACGCAGGTATTGGGAAATCATGCAAACTCCACACAGGCAGTCACCCGATGCCGGAATTGAACCTGGATCCCTGGCGCTGTGAGGCAGCAGTGCTAATTACTGTACCACCTTGCTGCCCTAAAGATTATTTTTGTTATTCTTTCATGGGATCTGGGTATTGCACTTGTTGCCCATACCCTTGAAATGAGAGGCTTGCTCGTCTATTTCAGAGGACCATTAAGAGTCAAAACATTACTGTGATTCTGGAGTCACATCAGAGTTCCTTCCCTAAAATACTTTAGTGAACCAGATGGACTTTTATGACGACTAACAATAGTTTCATGGCTGAGCTTTCTGTTCCAAATTTTTAAATTGATTTCAGTTCCAGCAGCTGCTTGGGTGTGATTTGAACCCATGTCTCCAGCATATTGGCCTGGGCTTCTGGAATATAAATCCAGTGACAGTACCACCACGCCACTGTCTCCCTGAAAGCTTAACCTATTAAAATAAATGTCTGAATTAAAATGGCACTTACCGCTATCTCCACTAACTTGCCAAGAGTAATTTTGAAGTTATTTCTCCATGGAATTTTGAGGTGAATTTGAGTAGTTTCAATGGAGTGCAGTCAACACTCTATGATTGGTAGAAGATTAAAGAACAAATAAACACCTTTTCATTATAAAATGGACCTTTGATACCAAGCATTTGCATGGAAGAGTTCCGCAATGATTTTATTGTAAAATTTTACATGCTACTTGAATGTAGTAATTTATCAGAGAATCTCAAAGTGAGGTCAAGAGCACTTAAGTATTTTATTTCATCTTTTATGATACATATCTTGCACTACCAGCGCTTAATATTCCCTGATAACTCTCGCACACTGTCATATGTATGTTGCAGTAATATAAATCATGCAATGGACACAACGGTTTTTTACATAGATTCCTGACTTCTTTCCGCATTCTGATTGCGATTGTCAATCAGAACCAATTACTTCATTAAAACATAGAGTTATTGATGGTTATTCTCAGATTACTTTGTTTGAGTAATGAACAATAGGCATTAACATAGACAAAGCACAATGAACCCCAGCCTTCCAAAAGGAAGTGATAAATAATGAAAGATTCTGATAAAGGATTCATGATCAGAAAATGTTTTAAGCAGATTGTGGAGATGGGGATAATTTCATCAGCTTTGCATAAGCTGTAATGCATAAACATTTAATGTTCAGAGCCTTAAGCAATTCATTGCATAAGTGAGCACAATTTCAAATCAATTTTAAATACATGGGCAATTCATTTTTGCTGTCATACAACATTAAAAACTTTGGAAAATATTGCACCTGTTCTTCTTTCCTTCAAAGGGCAATTATAATCATAACTGTCTTGAAAAATCTATATTTTCAGATTAATAATTATGCTTTGCATAATCACATTTTCTTTACCAATAGCATTCAAATATATTTGAGACAGCCGTTTAAATTGTACATTTGAATTTTGACAACAAATTTAAAGGTTCACAAACAAGAACGAAGAACAAAATTGTTCTGAATTGCATCATCTTCAAGGACAGGATGGAGGTCAAATTCAGTTTCACTCAAATATATTTTGTTTTTCTGCCATACGATCTTTTCAGTCATGCTGCACTAGGAGACAATGTAGTCTAGCGAGCACAGGTGTGGTTGGTGAATGGAACTTGGTATACATTAAGATATGGGCAACAGAGACGTGCATGAGCTCAGGTTTATGTTGAATGGTAGAAGGGAGTGGTGGCCAGAAGGTGTGTTGGAATGGCCAGACAGGTACACATGAGGGTTTCAGCTGCACATCCATTGACTCAGGCTACACTTCTCGTTGCCTCGGAAAATCAGCCGGCATAATCATGGACCCCACACACCTCAGACATAGAACATAGAACACTACAGCACAAACAGGCCTTTCGGCCCACTAGTTGCACGGATCACTTCTACACCTACTAAGCCACAGACCTATCTATAACCCCCAATCCCAGTAGATCCCATATACTCATCCAGAAGTCTTTTAAAAGACCCCAGTGAGTTCGCCTCCACCACCACCGACGGCAGCCGATTCCATTCACTCACCACCCTCTGAGTGAAAAACTGATCCCTAACATCTCCTCTGTACTTGCTTCCCTGCACCTTAAATCTGTGTCCTCTCGTAGCGACCATTTCAGCCCTGGGAAATAGCCTCTGAGAATCCACCCATCTATTCCTCTCAACATCTTATAAACCTCTATCAGGTCGCCTCTCAACCTTCGTCTCTCCAGGGAGAAGAGTCCCAGCTCCCTCAACCTATCTTCATAAGGCATGCCTCCCAATCCAGGCAACATCCTTGTAAATCTCTTCTGCACCCTTTCAATAGCTTCCACGTCCTTCCTATAATGAGGCAACCAGAACTGCGCACAGTACTCCAAGTGGGGTCTGACAAGGGTCTTATATCTTTTCCACCTTCTTCCGTCGATACAAAAGTCTGAGATCACGTACCAACTGACTCAAGAACAGCTTCTTCCCTGTGGCTATCAATTTTTGAATGGGCCTACCATATACTAAGCTGATCTTTCTGTACAGGTTAGCTATGGCTGTAACACTGTGTTCTGCACCATCTCCTATCTTCTCCCCATGTACTCTATGAATTATATGCTTTGATATTGTTTCTTAGCACGCAAGAAACAATACTTTTACTGTATCCCAATACACATGACAACAATAAATCAAATCAAATAAACAATAAGCTGAGGCAGGAATGGGATCAGGAGATGTCACTGAGATGGAAGGAGTCCTGGTGATGGAGAATACATCTACAGTCAGACGCTCATTTTGAGGTCAGATAAAACATAGGGGTTGGGAACAGTCTGATTCAAGTTCTGATATTTGCTCGTGGAGGGGTTTGGATTCATTCAAAGAATAGGGAACAGAATTTGAGATGTGCACTGACAGTTATATTAATGATTAGTTAATTAACAGAGAATGTAAAATATTCTTGATCTATTCAGCATAAAATATGGTTTGTTTCTTATTGTTTCGAAGAACAATGAAGAGAAGGTTTACATAATTTAACTTCACACCAGCTATGTTTATCCTTGTTCTTCAGGGTGGAGTTTGAAAAGAGCTTCTTTCTTCCACAAGATGCTTCTACAGTCTTGGGAGAAAGAGAAAGGGGGAGACTTTAACTTGCATCGCTAGGTGGTAAATTTGGCTTTGCAGACTGGCCAGTCATTATAGCCGAATTCTCTTAAACATTGATTTTGATTGGAAAATGAAATGTGATTGAGAGGAAATTGGATATTACGTACAACAGGTGATGACTACTCGTTTCACTCCTGCTTATTCTATCTGATGGGGAAGGTTAAAACCAAACCCAAATTCTTTTTGATTCTTCACAACCCCAACCAGGAATAGCATTCCCTTCAAAGGTTGTTGAAGAAGATGTACGCGGTGGTCTTTGCCTTGGAACTGTAACTGACTTACTAGCCATATAAAGATAATTTGATATAAATATATAAATGCCGTTTCAGAAGATAGCTATTGATAGTGAGAGCATTCAAGACACTAATTCCTTATAAATATTTTTCCTTTTAATATTAGTTTTGGGACACTAATCACAGAAAATATATCCAATTGGAGACCTTTATGTTCCACTCCATAGTTCATTTTTAGTATCCTTTTTTACGATGCAGTACGATGCAGGCCATTTGATGTTAGTATTTTAATCCAATATTTGAAACAGTAATTATACCATATCATATAGCTAATGCTCAGCCTCTTCAAAGGCTTCTCTGTGCTGAGAGGAACTCGGAGCTGACTCGATTGGATTTTACCTTAATATGATCCAATATCTTTGTATTCCATTTGATATATAATAATGATGTGGCAATGCCAGTGTTGGACTGGGGCAAGCACAGTAAGAAGTCACACAACACCAGGTTAAAGTCCAACAGGTTTATTTGGTAGCACAAGCCACAAGCTTTCGGAGCACTGCTCCTTCAGGTAATTGGGAGTTGTATAAAGCATATAAAGACACAAACTCAATTTACAAAATAATGGTTGGAATGCGAGTCTTTACAGGTAATCAAGTCTTAAAGGTACAGACAATGTGAGTGGAGAGAGAGTTAAGCAGAGGTTAAAAAGATATGTATTGTTTTCAGCCAGGACAGTTAGTGAGATTTTGTAAGCCCAGGCAAGTCATGGGGGTTACAGATAGTGTGACATGAACCCAAGATCCCAATTGAGGCCGTCCTCATGTGTGCGGAACTTGGCTATTATTTGCTGCTCAGCGATTCTGCGTTGTCATGTGTCGTGAAGGCCTCGTTGGAGAACGCTTACCTGAAGATCAGAGGCTGAATGCTCGTAACTGCCGAAGTGCTCCCCAACAGGAAGAGAACAGTCTTGCCTGGTGATTGTTGAGTGGTGTTCATTCATCTGTTGTCATAGCATCTGCATGGTCTCCCCAGTGTACCATGCCCTGAGACATCCTTTCCTGCAGCGTATCAATGTTGGCCGAGTTGCAAAAGTATGTACTGTGTACCTGGTGGCTGGTGTTCTCTCGAGCGACGATGGCGCCTGTGTTATAGCTGGCTGGTGTTCTCTCGAGAGATGATGGTATCTGTGTTGATGACCCGGCATGTTTGGCAGCGTTTGCTGTGGCAGGATTGTGCGGTGCCGTGGTCACTGTTCTCCTGAAGACTGGGTAGTTGGCTGCGGACAATGGTCCATTTGAGGTTGCGCTGTTGTCTGGAGGCAAGAAGTGGGATTGTGGGGACGGCCTTGGTGAGATGGTCATCTTCATTGATGACATGTTGAAGGCTCTGGAGAAAATGTCGTAGCTTCTCTGCTCCGGGGAAGTACTGGACGACGAAACGTACTTTGTCCACCTTGTCCTGTGTTTGTCTTCTGAGGAGGTCAGTGCGGTAGCTCCCAAAGGTACACAAGATCAACATACCTGGCTGTCCCATCACATCAGGCAATGAACCCTGTGTGAGAACCTCTCTGGCTACGTGAGGGCATTCTGAAACCCATCATACAAAGATCCCCCAGCTTTTGTCGCGGTACTACGGACTTCCTACAGAAACTCAGCACACATGGAGCAGTTGAACTAGGAGCACTCCTTGTCACAATGGATGTTCAGCACTCTGCAACAGCATTCCCCATGACAATGACATTGTTGCAACTACCTCAGTACTCAACAAGGACAATTGCCAGTCTCCAGATGCAATTTTACAACTCATCAGCTTCATCCTGGACCACCATGTCTTCATCCAGACACAAGGAACAGCCATGGAGACCAAATTCACACCTCAGTATGCTGATATCTTCATGCACAGATTCGAACAAGACCTCTTCACTGCACAGAATCTTCAACCGATGCTATACACTAAATACGTCAATGACATTTTCATCCTTGGGACTCATGGTAAACAATTACTGAAACAATTATAAATTCCATCCCACCATCAGACTCACCATGGACTACTCTCCAGAATCAGCTGCATTCTTGGACTCAGGCATCTCCACCAAAGATGGTCACCTCAGCACTTCACTGTACCGCAAGCCCACGGATAACCTCATGATGCTCCACTTCTCCAGCTTCCACACTAAACACATTAAAGAAGCCATCCCCAACAGACAAGCCCTCCACATACACAGGATCTGCTCAGATGTGGAGGATTGCAACAGACACCTCCAGATGCTGAAAGGTGCCCTTGTAAGAACAGGATATGGCGCTCGACTCATCGATTGACAGTTCTGATGCGCCATAGTGAAAAACCGCACCGACCTCCTCAGAAGACAAACACAGGACACGGTGGACAGAGTACCCTTCGTCGTCCAGTACTTCCCCGGAGAGGAGAATTTATTACATCTTTTCCGGAACCTTCAACATGCCATCGAAGAAGACAAACATTTCGCCAAGGCCTCCCCCACACCTACACTTCTTGCCTTCAAACAACTGCACAACCCCAAACAAATAATTGCCCACAGCAAACTACCCAACCTTCAGGAGAACAGTAACCACAACACCTCACAACCCTGTCATAGCAACTCTGCAATATGTGCTGGATCATTGACACGGATGCGATCATCTCACGTGGGAACACCATCCACCAGGTACACAGTACATAGTCTTGCAATTCGGCCAACTTTGTCTACCTGATACGTTGCAGGAAATGATGTCCGGATGCATGGTACATTGGGGAGACCATGCAGATGCTACGACAATGGATGAATGAACACCACTCGACAATCACCAGGCAGGAGTGTTCTCTTCCTTTTGAGGAACACTTCAGTGGTCACGGGCATTCAGCCTCTGATCTTCGTGTAAACGTTGTCCAAGTTGCCTCCACGACAATGCAAAATTGCTAAGCAAAAACTGATAGCCAAGTTCTGCATACATGAGGACAGCCTCAACCGGGATCTTGGATTCATATCACACTATCTGTAACCCCCACAACTTGCCTGGGCTTGCAAAATCTCACTAACTGTCCTGGATGGAAACAATACGTATGTCTTTAACCTGAGCTTAACCCTCTCTCCACTCACATTGTCTGTACCTTTAAGACTTGATTACCTGTAAAGACTCGCATTCCAACCATTATCTTGTAACTTGAGTTTGTGTCTTTATATGCCCTGTTTGTGAACATAATTCCCAATTAATCACCTGATGAAGGATCAACATTCTGAAAGCTTGTGGCTTGCGCTACTGATTAAACCTATTGGACTTTAACCTGGTGTTGTGAGACTTCTTAATATAATAATGAATCAGCCAGACTTTTGGAACTAATGTAATAAAGGTTTATTAATGATTCTAAGGGCACCAACAGGACAGTAACCATGTAACCATTGTGACTTTTTCATTCAAGATATAGGTTTTCACTTTAAGAATGATGTACGATTGTTCTGTAACCAGCTTCTAGCATTACAAAATCGTTTTCAAACCCACCTTTTGGTACTGTCTATTAAAGATGAAGCACTATTTTGTATTTTCAACTTTTGTCCAATACTCCTTGGCATTGTTATATAGGTGTCTAGTTACTCTGCATGCCAAAAACCCCTCAGCTGTAAAAACTCTCATCATGTCGTGAGATGAATAAACAGATAGATCAATCTACCAATGACCTGGTATCTGTTTTCTCACTTCCTCCCCCTCATTCCAGTGCAAATATTGTCAGAGTGACGTTAGACCCACATTACAAATCTGGGTACTTCCTCCGTAAACACGCAAAAGGATCTAAAGTAAAAAGACAAACATTGATTAATCCAAGTCAAACAGGTGGCACGTGCAAATGCAAATCTCAGCGGAAAAATTAGTTTTCATCATGTTCCTTATTAATATCATTGGCGGGGGCGGAGGGGAAGAAAATGCAGTCGTATAGGCAGCAGCTGCACTCTCCTGCTCTCCTGCCTGCAAGGGGGAACTTGATTGAGGTGTATTACATTATGAGGGATGTACATAGAGTAGATGGAAAGGAGCCCTTCCCCTTTGTAAAGGGATCAATAACCAGGAGGCATAGATTTGAAATAAGAGACAGGAGATTTAGAGGGAGTCTGAGGAAAAAGCTTTTCACCCAGAGTGTGATGGGAATCTGGAACTCGCTGTTTGATTGGTTGGTAGAGGCAGGAACCCCCAACACATTTAAGAAGCATTTAGATGAGCACTTGAAATGTCACAGCATACAAGGCTCCAGGCCAAGTGCTGGAAAATTAGGAGAAATAGATACTTGATGGCCAGCATAGACACAATGGGTCAAAGGGCCTCTTGCTGTGTTGTTATGAATTGATATAGGGTGGAATTCTTCAGAATCCCAGCTGTGTGTTTCCCTGGCGACAGGAGGTGCCATGCCATTCACTGGCAGTGGGATTCTCTGGTCTCACCTCTGTCGATGGGACTTTCTGTTGAAGACATCCCACACCACCCATGGGCATGGGTGTGCTGCCAGCATAAGCAGAGAATTGCTTTAGCGTGAATGGTTGAACAATTCCAGCCATAGTCTTTGGAGTGCCATTTGAAGTTTAATTACAAAAGTGAATTCCCCCCCCCCCCCAATAAGGTTAATAGAAAGTAAAATCATGTTCCATGATGATCATAATCAAGAACTATTTCATTTTGAATAAATGTTGGAAAGTTTAATTGCTTTCCATTTTATTATGACTGTTTAAAAAAATAATGTTGACTTGCAATTTACTTAACCTACTGACTTTTATCCTGTTGACCAGATGATTATAGGGGCTGGACATCACTGATGGACTGTGCATCTGGGAAAACTAAAAAAAATCTGTCAACATCCCGCTGACTAAAGTTATTAACTACATATTGGCAGTCAGCAAGAGACGTCATTAAGCAATCCACATGCCTAAGTCCAAAGCCATTATAAGCATATCATATCAATTGGTAATAGGGCAAAAGAGAAACCTTGAATTTACTTCACAAGATACTGAACTAACTGAATTAAAATAAATTCATTCATTTATCTTTCATGAAAATGCAAGATAAATGACTAAACACCACATGTAAAACCCTTTGCACCAATGGCCATGACGCACCACAGAACGCCATCTGCTTACTTGCAGTGCTAGTGATCTTAGATTTTATCAAACCAACAATCATCGTTTCTAGACTGAAATAAATAAGTCTGATTTGACACCAGTGTTTTAATAGTTTTTTATAGGAAGCATAAAGGGAATGTAGGAGTAACATTGGGATAACACAAAACTGAAGACAACCAATGCTTAGTGGAAACCACCGTGAAACCACTTCACTAAATAGTCAATAAACATCTAAACAGAATGACCCTAATCATGTTGCGCGATTAAATACTTGTTCATTACATGAATGCCTGTTATGTTGTGTGAATAGATAGAAGGATTCCTGCACAAATTGGTGTGACTACAAGTAGATAACAAAGAAGTAATATCATTGATTCTGTACTCTTCAATGCCTTCCTTGCAGTGAACAGTCAAAGCATGTCAGTTAGTTTTTTTCCAGTGCAACAGCTGTTGACTTCTAAGTGCTGTAGTATTTAGTTCATTTATTAAGACAATGAGAAAGGAACAATTTTGAAGTAACATAACGTTTAAAGTATTTATTCTTGGGATATGTGTATTGCTGGCAATGCTAACTTACATTGCCCATCTATAATTGCCTTTTGGGAATCTGCCATTGGACCTTCTTTTTAAGTTCATTTATTGATGTCAAAAGTTGGCTTACATTTACACTGCAACGAAGTTACTGTGAAAATCCCCTAGTCATCACACTCCGGTGCCTGTTCAGGTACACTGAGGGAGAATTTAGTATGGCCAATGCCCGTAACCAGCACGTCTTTTGGATTGTGGAAACTAGTGCACCCAGGGGGAATCCATGTAGACATGCGGAGAAAGTGCAGACTCCGCACAGACAGTGACCCAAGCCGGGAATCGAACCTGGCTCTCTGGCACTGTGAGACAGCATTGCTAACCACTGTGCCACCTTCATTGAGACCTAACTTCCTGGCAATTCACTTTCAAGGAACATTGCAGCTTTTGCCTGACCTCCACTTCATCTCCCCTTCAACAAAACCAGTTCAGCTGAGAACACATAGGCCTACTATGAAAGAAATAGAAATAGCTTCCAGCCTGAATTGTTTTTTTCCTTGTCTGTATCGGTTCTGCATGATAGCAGGTCATGTTAAAATCTCTGGGGCATGTGATCATAAGTAATATTTGACACAGTGGCACAGTGGTTAGCACTGCTGCCTCAGCTCCAGAGACCCGGGTTTGATTCTTGACTTGGATCACTGTCTATGTGGAGCCTGTGCCTTCACTCCATGTTTGCGTAACTTCATTGCAGTGTTAATGAAAGCCTACTTGTGACACTAATAAATAAACTTTATTTTAAAATCACAAAAGATTGCCACTAGAAATTATTTAAATTGCGATAAACCACTCTGAAGTTAAGAATGCACACTCACCTCACATGTAAAATACTTTGATCATGAACAGTAATAAACACATGACAATGTCAACTAATGCTGTCACATACAGGATTTGCATCCAGTAACAATGAAGAAACAGGAAAATATACCCAAGCCAAATTGTTGCTTGGAACCCTTGATGCACCTATTCGTCTTGTCCTTATAGATTTCGCAGCGGCTGGATTTGGGAAGTTCTGCAGAAGAAACCTTGGTGTGTTGTTGCAGGACATTCTGCAGATAGAACACATTCAATCACAGTACAATGATGGTGAAGGAAGATAATGTTTAAACCAATGAATGGATGTGAGGCAAGTTAGCAACTTTAGAGCCACAGCTTGACTCAATTTGATATGTCCCACTCCTGCTCCAATTTAACATTCACAAGGAGAGGCCCATGCAGGTTTAACCCCATACTCTGCTGGTTAATGAATGATAAGAGGTCAGGATTAAGTTGCCTCCTTTGCAACCCCTGTGCCAATCTGAGACCCTGCCATAGTTGTCTTGGATAATGTCAGCAATGGCTACATCATTTGACAAGGAAAGATTGGACAGCTAAGCCTTGTGTCCCCTGCAGTTTAGAAGATTAAGAGGTGACTTGCTTGAAACCTTTAAGATCCGAAGGAAGCTTGACAGAGTGGATGTGACGAGAATGTTTCCCTCATGTGATGGAATGTAGAACTAGGAAGTCATGGTCTAAAAGTAAGGTGTAGCTCATTTAAGACAGAGATGAGATGAAAGATCGTTAGTCTTTGCAACTCTCTTCTTTGAAAGCAGAGTCTTCAAATATTTTAAGGCAGAGCTAGATAGATTCTTAATTAACAAGGTGGTGAAAGATTATCGAGGGTAAGTAGAATGTGAAGTGGAGGTTGCGATCTAATCATCTACAACCTTATTGAATGGCGGAGCAGGCTTGAGGGGCTGAGTGGCCTACTCCTGCTCCAATTTGTATGTTCTTGAGCAGTGTTGCAGACACACTCATCCAGGGAAAGAGCGAGTATATTCCATCACTCTTGCTTTGTATTTCACAAATGATTGATTGGCTTTGGGTGGTCAGAAGTTGAACAAGTGACTGTAGGATTCCCAGCTCGGGTCACTGTCTGTGTGGAGTTTGCACATTCTCCTTGTGTCTGTGTGGGTTTCCTCTGGGTACTCCGGTTTCCTCCCACAGTCCAAAGATGTGCGGGTTAGGTTGATTGGCCATGCTAAGAAATTGCCCCTTAGTCTCCAGGGATGTGTAGGTTAGAGGGATTAGTGGGTATAATATGTAGGGATATGGGGGTGGGGACTGGGTGGGATTGTGTTCGGTGCAGACTCAATGGGCTAAAGGGCCTCTTTCTGCACTGTAGGGTTCTATAATTCTATTCAGGATATCCAGATTCTGGCTGCTCTGTTAACCTTGGTGTTTACGTGGCTGAGCCAACTCAGTTTTTGGTTAATTGTAATCTTCCTTAGTATTGATGGTGGGGCACTCAATGGTGATGCTATTGAATGTAAAGTCGAGGTGGTTATGCTCTATCTTGTTGGAGATGGTCATTACTCAATAATTATCAGCCAAGCCAGAATGTTGTCTTTTGCATGTGGGCATGAATTGTTTCATTGTTTGAGAAATGGGAAATGGAGCCCATGGTTTAACTGTGGAGCTAAAGTGGACAATTAATGCCCAATTAATCCCACTACTGCTCCAATTTAACAGTTACATGGAGAGGCCCATGCAGTTTTAACCCCATGGGCTACTGGTTAGTGAAAGACAAGGGGTCAGGCTAGGGATTATGTTGCCTCATTTTTGATTCCTGTGCTAATTGGAGGCCCTGCCATAGTTTTGCCACCTCAATTCTACCCTTCCTCCCTCCATGCTCCCCTCACTGTGCCCAGCCAGCCTTGCTCAGGTAAGAAACCGACTTATGTTCCCTAGTCCTTCTTCCTCCTGGGTCTCTTGTGGAACCAGCAACAGCCATTGACCCCAATGTGGGATGAGGTGTGAGTTCCTCCTGCAGATAGATGGAAAATCTACCCACCTCACACTAATGAAAGTGCCTTCTGAAAAATTAAAACAGGGCCAAAGCCAATCTTGCCACCAAAATTTATGCTGTGCTGCGGGAGCCATCGCTCAGCATCTGATACAGCACTTTGAGATTATTTATCAATGGAAGAATGGCAGGCAATTCTCTTTACTGGAATGGATCATCATTCGGAGCTGTGTGATGCTAGTGCAGACAGTCTGGTAGCGCTGTTCTACACAGGTTGCCAGGGATAAATCTAGTGCAGGTGCGCAGGTAATATGTTATTTAGTGTAGCAGTGCAGCACGCTCATTACGAAACAAATCTAGAGCTTTTAATTGCTATAGCACGCTGATGCTGTACAAAGACATATGGGCTACATGTTTGTATCTCTAAGTGGAGCACCAACCGAAAGGGTTTGACCTGTAGCGACATGAGATGCCATTCAGACCCCCAACTGGTGTACTATATTGTAATTCTGCTCACTTAAATCTTAAGATGGATTTTATTATCATTGAGAGGATGTAGAGTTGAATATTGAGGATAATTCTCAGCTATCATCCAAAGAAACACCTTGGGACATTTTATTACATTTCCTTTGGGGAAGTAGGAACATTAAAGTGACCTATTTGCATTTTTAAGGGTAGTCATGAGTGGGACTGGCAAGTGACCTCCTTAACAGCATGAAGGGAGATGGATAAAAGATGAAAAAGCTAGTTGTAAGACTGAAAGAGACCTCTTTCTTCCCCAGAGAAAAGAAATAGACTTGTGAAATAAAATACTAGAGAAAAATGTTAAGTATTATAATTGGGTTAAGAGGCAATAACATCGAAATCATTATTATCCATCTTCCTGATTATGAGGCAAATTTTTAGTTAACATGATAATTTTGCTATAATTAAATGTGGGAAATTTTACCTGAAGTAAGAGTTATTAAATGTGGATGGATGAGATTTTAATGATATCTACTCACACAGAATAACATGGAGAAAATTATTTTAATGTGATTGGGATAGAGCTTTTGAAAACTGAAAGAGAATGGTGGGATTCCCCGGCCATTCATGCCAGCGGGATTCTCCCATTCCACTGCAATGAATGGAGATTTGACTGAGCGCCAAATTCTCCATCCTCCCCTGCAGCGGCAACGGGGTGCGAATGGCTAGGGAATTCTGGCCATGATGTTCAAAGTCACATGAGAATAAATCCAGCGTAACAGCAGAATTAACGTAATTGTTTTCAGTGGAACCTTTGGCCGTCTAATCATAAAGTGGCTGCTATTTGTCAACAACAGTGCCAACATTTATCACCTTTAATGATGTTCTAATTTATATCTGTATAATACAAACACAACCGTTAATCTTGTTGGCCCTCATCACTCTGCAAAGTTAGAGTAATTATTTAACAATAAATTGACATGTTACTTAGCTTAAGTACCCTATTATTAAAATAATGAAAGGAAACTGGATCTGTAATGGAGCAAAATCCATTTCCTGGTATTATTTCACTTCACAGGCCTTAATAAAATCAATTATACCAGTATAGATTGATTACTTTTGAATTCAGAACGTCCATTGACAGAGAAATTAGACTGGGCACAGATTCCTTCAGGAAAAAAGATTGACTGCAGGTTACAATTAACGTACTTCCAGTGTGAACACTTAATCTTATGAGCACCATGAAAATTTCAACCATCTAAATGATTAGAATCTTTGTTTTGCATTTGGTGTTACATCACCAGGTATTGTAATTAGACTTTATTGAACAGCAGAAAGTGAAGCAAAGAGCTCAGCACAGAAATTGAGGTCATTTCAAGGCCCTGATGGAGCCTGAATAAACATTTGTGTAGATATTGATCTGGTCTGTTCCTCTGTGATCCTCATGGTTTATTGGTAAGGCCACTATTTTGTCACTGCTGTCAAAACTGGATAGAACTTTCTTTAGACGTAAATAAAGAACTGGCAAGGCAATCTCAGCCTCTCGCCGGAGGACCTTAAGACTTCTTTCATGACACAAAAATAGCAAGACAGTGCCGTATTCTCAGATGATTTGTCAGGGTAGAACATTCTTTGGCATTGTCTTATTTATCTTGCTTTACATGTCATTTTGATACCTTCTTTGACTGATATCTTACTATTTTCACTTTTTTAAGTAAGTTTGAATCTATTTTAACATTGTTAAAAGCCAACATCAGAACAACCTGGTACTTGCCAGACCAGTGTTTTATTTTACATTGCATCAAAGAAAGATGGAAACAGGAAAAAATGTTGACTGCATTTCACCTCCAGCCAATTTTCACCACTGGCAGAATTAGAGAGGCAGTCCCTTACACAAACAGGTTCATAGCTCTCCTCATTCTAACTCAATTTTGGCTGAAGGAACAGAAAAAATAATTAGCTTCAGTGGCTTTGTTATTCTATGCAGGAAATGGGATTAGGTTTTGGGGGAATGAAGTCCGCAGCAATAATCATCTGGGTCTAAGCATGTTTAAAATACTGGGCTTGATAAATAATATTTTAGATGGAGGTAGTTGAGTCTTGCTTGACTAAGGAACAAAGTAAATCTAGGAGAATTATTGTGCACTTAGACAACAATAGTAGCATGTGGGTGAATCAATTCTATTGTGCAACAGTGCTCTGAAGTGCTTGAAATTTTAATTGAAGAAACAATTTCCTTTAGCCATCTCTGTTAGAATGTTCTACTTTGCAAGTGTCTATTTGTTTTCTTGCTGAGCCATCAGCAGAGAGTACCATTTGCTTTGATTGTTTATTGAGCAAATAATTGATGTCAGTCAATAATACCAATGCTAATGGTGTAAAGTGATATGCCAGTGGATCGGATGACTCCCTTATAATTGCTATGTTCAATGAGCCAAATTCTTATTTTGACATTGTTATGGTACAATCCCTTCAATGGATAGAATCTAACGCCCTTCTCCATGGTGGGAGTTTTAGTGCAAGTGGCGGGGAGGATGGGGGGAATGTTTAATCAGGCAGAACAGTAACAGGTGGGATCCCATGACTTTCTTACCTCCATCCCATTTAAGTCCATGTTGGAAGAGCCGTGGACACTCTTCTTGTCTCGCTTCTATTTGAGACCCTTAAGTGATTAATTGGTGTCAATTTATGTGACTCATTGCACTGTGACTGCCCGATAATGACATTAAGTTAAGAATTAAGTGGGGGGAGGGGGGCTGGAATTGGTGGTGTGGGTTGGGGGGTGCTCACTATACCGATGAAAATCACATTTATTTTAAAAACTCATCTCAACTAAACCTTTGGGACAGTTGTGGAGTTTGGATATTTATATTGCAGACTTTTTTTTGTTCATTAGTTGCATGATGCTGTGATCCCAGCTGAACAATACTTGACAGAGTGGTTGTGACGAGAATGTTTCCCCCATGTGATGGAATCTAGAACTAGGAAGTCATGGTCTATCCATTTAGCATAGGGGTGATGAACATAGAACATTACAGCGCGGAACAGGCCCTTCGGCCCACAATGTTGCGCCGACCAGTCTTATTTTTAAAAAAAAACATTGACCCACTAATCTAAACCAATCCCTTTTCGTCCATAAACCTATCCACCAATCTCTTAAACGCCCCCAAACTAGGCGCATTTACAACTGCAGCAGGCAGGGCATTCCAGTCCCTCACCACCCTCTGGGTAAAGAACCTGCCCCTGACATCCGTCCTATAACTACCCCCCCTTAATTTAAAGCCATGCCCCCTCGTGCTAGATTTCTCCATCCGAGGAAACAGGCTATCACCATCCACCCTATCTAAACCTCTAATCATCTTATATGTTTCTATAAGATCCCCTCTTAGCCGCCTTCTTTCCAGTGAAAACAACCCCAAATCCCTCAGTCTCTCCTCATAGGACCTCCCCTGCATACCAGGCAACATCCTGGTAAACCTCCTCTGCACCCTCTCCAAAGCCTCCACATCCTTCCTGTAATGTGGGGACCAGAACTGCACACAGTACTCCAAGTGCGGCCGCACCAGAGTTGTGTACAGTTGCAACATGACGCTGCGACTCCTAAATTCAATCCCCCTACCAATAAACGCCAAGACATCGTACGCCTTCTTAACAACCTTATCTACTTGATTCCCAACTTTCAGGGATCTATGTACACATGAGTGAACTGGGTGTGTTCAAATATTGGCAGCGGAGTTTCCTGTGAGCTAAATGAGTGCTGAATTCATGGGAAAAATGGTGTAAATCACAATTGTTTTTTCAATGGGAGTTCAGACGTGAATCTACCATACTCTATGCAATGCAGAGATCACAACCATGATCATCATTAAATGATTGGTGGGGGGTGGGGGGGATCAATTCACTCTGGAGTCTGACAGTTCTGGGACTCTGCACACGTGCAGTGGCCCTGATCCGTCAGCCCGCAGTTTGCTGGCCAGCCTGGGCCCCCCACAGCGCTGCCCCTCCAACCCCATAATTGTGGTGTTCCCGGGTTAGCCCTGATCCCTTCCATTCCGAGTAGATGCGCCTAGTTTGGGGGCGTTTAAGAGATCCGTGGATAGGTTTATTGATGGAAAGGGATTGGTTTAGGTTAGAGGGTCATTGCTTTTTTAATTGGTCGGCGCAACATCGTGGGCCGAAGGGCCTGTTCTGCGCTGTAATGTTCTATGTTCTATTCCTGGAACGCCCTGATCTCCAGCACCAATCCCCCAGCAGTGATGACCACTGCACCCCTCTGCACCCTCTCACAATGGTAGACACCCTCCACCCCTTCTGAGAGGCAGACTCCATCCCCCCTCCCCAGGACACAAACCGCAGCCCCACCCCAGCAGATCCTCTGCCACAGAAAGCAGGATCCCCGGCAGACCAACCACCAGCCGCACCCCCCCCCCTCCCCCCCGCCCCCAGATCATTGGCCTCCCTCCAGCCCTGATTGATCCTAATGCAGAGTGGCGGTTGGAACCCCCATTCCCACTAATCACCTCCTAGTCCTCGCCCCTGAATCTCCGTGTGATAGGTCCCACCGCAATGCCCCATCCCCTTGGTACTGCCCGATGCATGATATACAGTGCCAAGATGCCCCCCCGAGGCATTGGCACTTTGTCTCTTGTGTGCCAAGGAGCACAGGCTGGCAATTCCAGGTTGCCTATGCCCAGGGGATACCACCACCACCCCCCCCCCCCCACCACTGCCTGACCCCTGAGAGGCCCCAAATTGCCCTCTTTATTCCAGTGGGGTCTCCCGCTAGTTCGCTGAAAGTGGGGAGCTACTCTAAACCCCGCCGGAATGAATTTGTACTGGCCGGGTTGGAGATACTATCGGGCCTGGAGTATTCAGTCATGGGCCCCATAATGACATTTAAATCACATATCTAGTGTTCATGTGTGGCTCCCACTGCCGAATATCCGGGTGATGCGTGAGTTCCATAAATCGGCGCACAGGCGCATCCCCTGACCCAACCCACAAAAAATTAGTGGGTTGGAATGGGAGAATCGCCCCCCCCCCCCCCCCCCCTCCCCCCAACCATGTTTAAATATAATGGCTACATTTCTGTGAGTTTGTCTGACAACTGTGATGATGGGAAAATGTACACTGTGGCCAAGAGGATGAAGAATGCATTGCACATTGTAATTTCATCATTTGTACCTTGTATTAATGCATCCTCCCAAAGGTCAGATATGTGTCTATCTTTAAGCCTTTGAAGTGGCTTCAAGCAGCAGGGAAGTAGCAGAAATGCTTGCTGTTACATTTCCCTCTAACCTCCGGCCTTAACCCCCAACCGCTGTACTGTAAGTAGGCAAAAAAAAACCCATATAATCTGATGAATACTCAAATTTCACTCACAGAAAAATCATATCATAAATTCACTCTCTTCTCTCAGAATGTGACAAAGCTCCTTTTACAATTAATATAGATATAGTGATAGATATTAGTTTCTGATTTTAAAAAAAACAGGCTAAAGGGATATGGGGAACAGGTGGAGAGTTGGAGTTGAGATCAGGCATGATCTGATTGAATGGCGGATCTTGAAGGGCTGAATTGCTCCTAATTCCTATGTTGTTCGTATGTTCCTATAAGAAAACCTTCTGCAACTACTTATGAAGCAGATATGACAGTGATTTTTAAGGGGCGTCTGGACAAATACGTGAATCAGATGGGAGAAGAGGGATATGGTCCCCAAAGGTTAGGGGGTTTTAGTTCCGAAGAGTATCAGGGTTGGTGCAGGCTTGGAGGACCGAAGGGCCTATCCCCGGGCTGTAATTTTCTTTGTTCTAGTGATCAAAGTACAATGCCATCAGTTTTGACCTGGTAAAGTTAGGAGGTACCTCTCTGTTCTTTGGGGTTCTAGAATAGGAAGCAGCAGATCCTTAAGCAGTTTGCTGCCTTGGAGAATTGCTGGGTTTTGATTTTCCGGGTTCTTTTCTCACCCTGTCTTTTATTTTTTTGGACAGTAAAAACCACATGCAAGGCACATTGCAGACCTGATTAGGAGCTGTGACTGGTCACAGTGCAGAATCCTAACTGCATTCATTTCATTTGGCAAAGATTTATTTAAGCACAATGTAATGAATGAGGAGTAATTGAGGCCCAAAATAGCCAAGAATCAGGAACTCATTTTATTTCCCAGAGAAAAGTAATTTGCTGCACAAATGGTAATAAAAAATCTTACCTCTGAGAATTGTAACTGGAGCCAGTTACTTCTAAATCAATCATTATCAGCATCTTTTATTCATTCATGGGATGTGGGTGTTGCTGGCTGAGCCTAATTGCCCTTTAACTGAATGGCTTGCTAGGCCAATTCAATGGACGTTTAAGAGTCAACTACATTGCTGTTTGTCTGGTGTTACATGTAGTGTGGACCGGGTAAGGATGGCAGATCTCCCACCCGATAGTTAATGAATCAGATCTGTTTTGAAGACATTTTATTTAAGACATCCTATTTAATCAGTAATGGAGTCATGTTCATCATCTGCCATGGGATTTGAACCCGGGTCCCAGAGCATTACCCTGGATATTGGGATTACTAGTCCAGTGACAATATCACTATGCCTAGGAGAAGGCGATGACCTAGTTGGTTATTGCGAGGCTATTAATGCAGAGACTCAGCTAATCTTCTGGGGACCCAAGTTCGAATCCCACCATGGCAGATGGTGGAATTTAAATTCAATAAAAAATATCTGGAACTAAGAATCTACTGATGACCATGAAACCATTGTCAATTGTTCACTAATGTCCTTTAGGGAAGGAAATCTGCCATCCTTACCTAGGCTGGCCTACATTTGACTCCAGACTCTCAACTGCTTTCAGGCAACTAAGGATGAGCAATAAATGCAGGCTAGCCATGTCCCATGAATGATTTTTTTTTAAAATGCCACCACCTCCTCTATATCAAAGGCCATGGCAATTTTGAGGAAGGGATGTTGTTTGTTCTGCAATATCTGAACATGATTTTCATTGTTTGCACATTAGGCACAGTGAAGAGTAATATTTATTATGATCCTTTGCCTGAGAAATGATGATTAGGATAAGTTAACAGGGAGCACATTTAGTAAGATTTTAAGATGACTTCAGGTCATCTGGAGTGTGCGTTGCAAATGGAACTATTTCAGTGTTGTTCTGCCTGGGTCCCAGATTGTTCAGCCAGTAAACCAGCAAGTCAAATAGATTAGATAAAATGTTCAAATCCTTGTCGTGCTGAATTAACTGATGCTAACTGGCACTACACTTATTCCAAAAGGGGAAAAACAAATTGGTTGATATTCCAATGTGTGGAGATTGGTCAGTCATGGCACAGTTGGTGGCACATTTGTGTCTAAGTCTGAAGATTGTGGTCCTATTCTGTAGAGTTGAGCAATAAAACCAGGTTGGTTGTTCAGGGAGAGCACCACACTGTTAGAACTATTGTCTTTTCAATGACATTTTTTCCCCCTCAGTTAGAAGTAAGTAGGTGCACAATATTGAAGAAGAGTAAGGAAGTTATCATTGGTTTCATAAGCACAGTTTATCCCTTATCCAAATACCATTAAAATAGATTATCACATATAAAAAAAATTGCTTGTGCAAGCTTGCTATGTGCAGATTGGATGGTGTAATTCACACATCACAACAATGAGCACATTTCAAAGTCAGCTTTAAGTTGCTTTGGAATGTTTTGAGGAAGGCGTTTTTTAAATGCAAGACCTTCTTTTGTGCTGTGGACATGACAGGCTAACCTGTGATATTAACCCTTCATGATTTCAAAGGAAGCATAGAATCCCAACAATACAAAAGGAGGCTATTTGGCCCATTGAGCCTGCACCAATAACAATCGCACTCAGGCTGCACCCCAGTAATGCTAAGTATTTACTCTGCTAATTCCTCTGGCACTGAGGGACAATTTAGCATGGCCAATCAACCTAACCTGCACATCTTTGGACTGAGGGAAGAAACCGGAGTACCCAGAGGAAACCCATGCAGACATAGGGAGAATGTGCAAACTCCACCCAGCCACCCAAGGCTGGAATTGAACCCAGGTCCCTGGCATTTTGAGGCAACAGTGTTAACCGCTGTGACACTGTTCTGCCCTCATTAATTAATAAATGGCTTCTTGTGCAAGGGTGATAGCAACTGCAGAATCTTTTCCAACACATTCAGCAAAGAAATATGAACAAAGATCAGCAGAGAAAGGACAGAGGCTATTTTCTGCCTTCCTGTTGATTATAGTTGGTGTGAGTATTTGCGGTTAAACAATTAGGGACCAATTTTCTGAATGAGTGAGCAGCAAGTGAGACACATCAGAAAATTGCAGGCAAATCGCCCAGCATTCCCTATCCATTAAGATTAATGGATGGAAAATTATGGCGGTGACTCCATGTTTTACAGATCTGTGTAGCTGGAGGATGACAATTCGTACAGATGTTGCACATTTGGAAAATTAGTCTTTTTAGAATGCCTAACAGTGCATATCGGACATATGATGCCAGACAGATCCTGTCCCAAAACTTCTTTTGCATGAAGAGCACTGGAAGATTGCCCATTTGGAAAGGATTTTTTATTTTGTCTTATGTTTTCTGCAGAACACAATCTTTTCCTACTTTTCAGTTGCTGCTGATTTTTTTTCACACATTCGTGGGGCATCGGCATCACTGGCAAGACCAGCGGGCATTTATTGCCCGCCCTTAGTTGCCCCTGAACCGAATGGCTTGCTAGGCCGTTTCAGAGGGCAGTTCACTTGTGATGGGCCTCCACTCCGTCTAGTTGGTGCTCAAGGGAGGGGCTGTTAAATATAGAGGCACTGTGCTTCTAGGCTTTGGCAGCATCTGTTCCCAGCTGCCTCCTATTCCTTGGTCTGTGCTGGAATACTGAAGCTTTGAGGTCATGGCATGGCTGGTGAAGCAGTGGTGGCCCCGTCAGTGATCCGATGTAAAACCTGTGTCTGTTCATTGTTTTAACGAGATGCCACACAATGGCTCAGATACACCCGCCATTAGCATTAACAGGTCAAATGCCACTTTCCCTGCCCAAAATCAGTCATTGTCAATTTGAGGGACAGTTCCACAATTTGACTGATATTAAGCTCTCCAACTATTTCTTGTTGTGGATTCTCGTAATGCCTGTCTGGGTAACCTGGTCTTAACCTGCCCTTCAGTGCTATTAGCAATTAACATTTTCCTAATAGGAGTTGATGGGTTGCAATTAGGCTCTGGAATTCTAACTAACTTTGGGCTCTACTCTTCCTCCAGCTCGGCTAATCTACTTACAGGATCATAAAATCCCTACAGTTCAGAAGGAGGCCATTCAGCCCATCGAGCCTGTACCAACCACAACAGCCCTCATCCCTGTAAGCCCACGTATTTACCCTGCTGGTCCCCTTGTCACTAAGGGGCAATTTAGCATGACCAATCAACCTAAACTGCACATCTTTGGACTGTGGAGGAAACTCACACAAACGTGGGGGGAGACGTACAAATTCCGCCCAGTCACCCAAGGCCAGAATTGAACCCGGGTCCCTGTGACGCAGCTGTGCTAACCACTGTGCCACCCTGACCAAAAAGTTGAATTTATACCTTTCTGGTAGATAAGTTAAGAATTGTACAAATAATGCCTTTACAATCTGTATGCTTAAACATAAACCAGTATGCCTTTATGCAAAGTATATTTTCCTGGATCTCATTACTTTTTTTGTTTGCCTTATCTGTTTCTGTCAGAAAGACTCTAATTGACCTATTCAGATTAATCCAGCAAGGCCTGAGCTTTGTATCCTCCTTTGTATCAGCATAATATCGGTTGAGGTCTCTCCATTCCCTTCCTCACACAGGATGAGGATGATAAAAGCCTAGACACAATTTTGTCATTAATTTTCACTCCCCACTGTTACTGTTCCACTTGGCTGCACTTCTTACAACGTCACCTGTCTAGGCTGCTAGAGAGATGATGTAGTATCGATCTCCAGCTCTTAGCTTTTCCTCATTTACTCCATTCTCTGAAACCTTCTTGCTGTCCTACTTTGCAGTGCCAACACTTCAAAAAGAATTTCACTGGCTGGAAAGTGTTTTAGGTTGGCCCAAGGTTGCAAAAGGTGCCATAAAAAAAATGTTCATTTGTTTTATTTTTTCTCTCCTTTTAAGATTCTGATCAATCATTATCTCAATAAACTCGTGATCTTTTCCTTTCTGAAATCTCATCCTTTCTGTTCTCGGAGTGACACAGGAGAACAGTGGTTCGCACGGCTGCCTCACAGTGCCAGGGACTCGGGTTTGATTTCCAGCTTGGGTCACAGCTTGCCTGTACGGAGTCTGCACCTTCTCCCCACGTCTGCGGGTTTCCCTTGGGTGCTCCAGTTTCCTCCTATAGTCCAAAAGACATGCTGAGTTAGGTTCATTGATCACACTAAATTCTCCCTCAGTGTACCTGGACAGGTGCCAGAGTGTGGGATTTTCCCAGTAACTTCATTGCAATGTTAATGTGAGCCAACTTATGACACTAATAAACTTAAAAACTCATTTTATTCTCGGATCTGCTTTTCATCCTGACTTTAATTTGTTCCTGAAGTCATATTAATCTTTCTTCTATTTTGTTCGCACTCAGTCCCACTATCTCAAACTCACTCTGTAATTTTGCCAGCTCCACATTCCCAATCACTGACAATGTCTCTTTAATGATGCATGTCCCCTGCCAGGGTGTAATGCTAGGCTGCTGTCTTTCCATCATTGATAAAACTGGTCCAAATGCCATCACTGATTCTCTTTCCAAGTCCCAACTGCTTCTCTGTGTATGTCTCACAGCCACATATCAGTTTGTGTGTCTCCAGCTTTAATGTTCTTGTCACAGACAGCCTTTCACTTCCATTGTCTCTGCAGTAGCACAGATATTTCCAGTGTCTAAAGACCGTTGTGTTCTAACTGGAGAGCACGTGGCATTTGATTGACCAGGCTGTCTGGAGCTGGATCAGACTTAACCATTGAAAGTAAGATTGCTTTCTTTATCTCTCTCTGCCAAGTCTTCTGTTATTGCAAGGTCACCCTCGAGAGGACAGCTTTTCCAAATTTATTTTCACCATCAGCAGCCACTTCCTTCAGTTACTTTTTATGGATGTAAGGAGTTTAATTGACTTTCTCATTCTTAATTAAACCAGTTTACTTGTCCATCCTTCTCTACTTCATGCCCTCCCTCCAGCTTCACTGCTCTAACCTCCTCACCCAGGCATATCCCTCCACATTTTCTATCCAATCGATCCAAATCCTCAACAAGGCTTATTTCCTCAAAGAAGCCCAGGGCTACATGTTTTGTGCCTTTCCTGCTGCCGAAACATACTCCATTTGTTTATATGTTTCTTACTCTAATATAGTTCACACCAGTTATCTACCAGCCAAGGTGCTGTTGCTCACCCAAAAGTGAAGAGATGCAGGGCATGACCTCTGATGAGTGATTAGAGAAAGATACTGGATTGCAAGGTCATGACAATTAGAAAATAAAGATGAAACAATGTGTTGAGGCACTGGTGAAGATGGAGTCAACGGAGTTTGAAGCCAATCCAAAGATTTGCAGCCTGGGCCCTCTCACACTCATAGTCCTGCACACTGCTACATTTCTTCCTTACCAAACACCACTGATTCCATACCCACCAGTGCCTCAACAAATTTTCTCATCCTTATTTTCAAATCCCGTCATTGCCTTGCAATCCAGTAGCTTTCTCTAAACATTCATCAGTTCTCAGACTCTGCATCCCTTCACTTTTGGAGTACTGGGCTGGATTTAGTCAGGGAGATGCCACAGACCATTAAAAATGACTGCTGGGACCCAGTTCAGGGATACTGAGCCCCATTCTTCACGTCCATAATTTTCAGCAGCTTGGGATAAGAATGCAGGCTGGTGCTGATTTTGAGTCTGCACCGTGCATTCCAGGCTGGCTGGCTCCATTGTGGGGATTGGTATCTCCTGGTCCCATGCAATTTTCATGGAGCTAGGCAAATGTTTCAATTAGTCATGGTTCGGGGCTCCTTGGAGCTGGTGAATCTTAATGTGGATGAGTGAACCTCTTGAAAGATAAAACAACCTTTGCTCCTTCAACCACACTATGGCCTGTCACACACTCTCTGCTAATCTAGGCCCCTCTACCAAGCCATCATGGCTTCTCATACACTCCATGTCAACCTATGCCCCATCCACAAACTTCTCATAACCAACCTACGTCCTTCCACTTACACCCTAGCCCCCTTCCCCATAAATCTTTTCACATTTTAGTTGATGTCCCTGAATATTTTTGTTTAAATGATGAATGTTGATCATGTTACCACAGCAGTAGCTGAGAGAAACTTTAGGACTGGCAGTATAGAATTATTGCAAAACACTTGGTTAATTATCATGTCTTAATGCCTGTTTTGCTTTAAAGATTTTCCGCAGTGCTATTGTTGCACTAATGGTTGTTGAGTTCTGTGCAGTTGTGTGTACTGGGTGAATGGGTAAGGAAGTGTAATAGGTCACACCTATTACAGCCCATTGAGTCTGCGCTGACAGTAATGCCACTCAGGCCTATCCTAATAACCCCATGTATATACCCTGCTAATTCCCCTGGCACTGAAAGGCAATCTAGCATGAACAATTTACTTAACCTGCACATCTCTGGACTGTGGGAGGAAACTGGAGTACCTGGAGGAAGCTCACGCAGACATGGGGAGAACATGCAAACTCTACACAGACAGTGGCCTGAAGCCGGAATTGAACCCAGGTCCCTGGTGTTGTGAGGCTAAATCCTGAGTAACTTTCTGATTTGAATGGAGTATTACTCATGATACTGGGATGGGGAGGTCAGGGCTGCTGGTGGGTCTTCTGTTTGTTTTTGCCTGAGAAACCAGGTTCCCCCCCGCCCCACCGCACCCTCATGGCTTCACCAAAATGGCACAACCAGTGATGCTAATTCACCCCCATGTTCTAACTGAAGGAATCAGTTGCAAATAATTGTTTTGAAAGATGTTTCTGTCTGAAAATGGGTCCCAATTTATATGCCTATTACGTAAATAGGCAAAATACAGCTATTCCGTATTGTAATCTTTGCAGAACATTTCTGACATTTCATTCATTGTTAAAGAATTTTATCAGATTGGTCTGTCGTTGTGTCTGGGAGGAAAAGTCTGATGCTGCAAAGCCAGTCAATGTCTTGGTTCTTTCTTAATGAAGGAGTTTGAACCTTTCTTTTAATTTGCAACTTCTCAAAGAGACCCTTTGGAGAATGGTTACAGAAATCCTATAAAATCATTATCCGTGAAGTGGAACATGACAAATACCAAGGCCTTTTTCTTTTTATTTTCAGATAAAAGTTCCATTTCTGCTGGCAGTACGAAATCTGTGAACTGAAGCTTAAATAATTTATCACGGCATAAATATATAACTGAAATGTAATTACATAGGTAGGGAACAGTCAATAACAGTCTTCCAGGGAGTTAGTTACATGCACAAGGGATGTCATTTTGATAGCAGACAATGCAATTGCCCAGAATGGATAGGACTAACGGGTCTTATAAGGAATAGATTTATAATTTGCCTTAAAGAGCTATTTCACCCTCTTACTGCCCTAGGTAACATCCATTTCCTGATATGAACAGCAGTTAAAATGATACCAGTTCATTACAGCATTTATTCGCTTCTGCAGGCCACAGAATTGAAAAATGTCCAAAAACTAGTGCAGGGACCTGGTTAACCCACACCCCATTGCTTCAGATGTAAGTAGCATACACACATCCTGCAGCCTGCTCGTTTAAATGATTATATCATGTGACCATGTGCTACTTTGTTGTTGAGGGACACCTTAAATGCTGTAAGCTACAGGGCTAAAGGCTGGATAAAGGGAGATGAGATAAGAAAGGTTCAGCTGGGTGTCCTTGGGCTGGCATGGACAAGATGTACTGAATGGCCTCCTTCTATGCTATAACTTTTCTATAGTTCTATGGGTGCTGCAGAGTAAAATAGCCAGTCGTTAACACCACGTAAAGCTATCCTGCAGTACTCAAAACCAGTTGGCATCTCAGAAAAGGGAAGTGCATTATGGCTGGAGCAAAGGCAAAAGAAATCAGCTCTTATCTTGGATGTCAGCATTTATTCTCCTGCTGCTGACACTGTGTTAATGCTCAAGAAGTCAGTTATCCAAACAACTACTACCCATGCAGTCCAAAGCCAGGCTTTCTTGAACCAGGGCTGCTTGAGGCCATCCATCAAGTCCATCTGCAGTGCCCCCATTGAAAGTCTGCAGTTGAGGCACTTGAATAGGAAAAGACACCTGCAAGGCATGTGCCAAGGGAATGTACAAGGGTGATTGGTTGACTTTTGTATGCAATATTGAATGATTCAATTTGTAAAATTGGCTTAGAATGGATTTTTTTTTGATGGCTTTTATTTCAGTGTTGTGGTCTGGTGATTACTCTGTTGGTTAGTAATGGAGGGAGGGTAAAGATGAGGAACTTTGTTGAGTGGAAATTAGGGATTTGCATTCCATGATTCCACAGTTGAATGAGTCAATCACAGCCCGGTCAGAAGAGGATGCATTGATTGCCTCCTTCCCTCATCCTCTGCCCCCTCAGCTGCTGCTGTATACCTGGTGGCAAAAGCGATGCCCCATGTTGGCAAGGTTATGCAGCGTGCAGGAGAATATGGAAAACTATGACAGAGGGTTTCTTCATAATGGTCCAGGCAGCATTGCGTAAGCACTCCAGTGGACTGTTTGATGACATTTTGTTGGGCAACATAGCTTTTACTATATGCATGTTGCCCACATGAGTCATCACCAAAGTCATGAAAAATGGTCAGTGGATAGCTCTTGTCACACAATAATAACCTTCTGGTTTCTTGAGGTGGCCCTCATATAGATGGTACAGTAGACTGCCATAGAATGAAGGCCATGATGTGGAGATGCTGGCGTTAGACTGGGGTAAACACAGTAAGAAGTCTCACAACACCAGGTTAAAGTCCAACCAGTTTATTTGATAGTAATCCCACAAGGTTTCGGATATGCTGTTCCTTCATCAGGTGTGTGGAAGGTTCTGATCAGAGAAGGGCATATAAAGGCACACACAATTTACAGAATACTGATTAGAATGCGAGTCTTTACAGCTAAGCTACTATTCAAGTCTTAAAGATGCAGACAATGTGAGTGGAGATAGCATTAGGCTTAGGTTAAAGAGATGTGTATTATCTCCAGACAGGACAGTAAGTGAAATGTTGCAAGTTCAGGCAAGTCATGGAGGTTACAGATAGTGTGACATGAACCCAAGATCCCAGTTGAGGCTGTCCTCGTGTGCGGAACTTGGCTATCAGTCTCTGCTCAGCGATTCTGCACTGTCGTGTATCGTGCAGGCCGCCTTGGAGAACGCTTACCCGAAGATCAAAGGCCGAATGCCCGTGACTGCTGAAGTGTTCGCCAACAGGAAGGGAACAGTTAATTCTGTAAACTGTGTGTGCCTTTATAAGCCCTCCTTTGATCAGATCATTCCACACACCTGAAGAAGGAACAGCATTTCCGAAAGCTTGAGGGATTACTATCAAATAAACTGGTTGGACTTTAACCTGGTGTTGTGAGACTTTTTACAGAATTATGGCTGTTCCGAGGGTACCAAACTTTAAATTGCATGATGTGCTGCATATGATTGCACAGCAGCTAGGCACTGAGGAAGTGGAATCCCTTTTGGTTGCAATACATCTCAGGGTTGACATCCAGAAAGCAACATGCACTCAAAAGATGTGTGGGTTAGGTTGACTGGCTATGCTAAGTTGCCCCTTAGTGTCAGAGGGACTAGCAGAATAAATACATGGGATAGGGGCTGGCTGAGATTGTTATCAGTGCAGGCTCAATGGGCCAAATAACTCGCTCCTGCACTATGGGGATTGTATATATAATGCTCAGCCAATGGCATCCTGCATTTCTGACAGAGCCAGCTGTTTGACATGACTGCTTTTCTCTGGCCAGAGAGAATGAAATGCATTCAGCTATTCGGCTCCCTCTGCATAAACAGCCTCAGCGAGCTCTCTGATACAACATTGGACTGCAAACCAGATGACATTGTAAATATTGCTGGCTGGAGCTGAAAAGAAGCTGTTGCAAAGATGGTCATAGTGATATTCACAGTCACCGGGAATTATATCCTCAAACTCTTTCTATGTTTGCAAATCGGGCTACTACAAGGTGGTGGATTTCAGAGAGCATCTCCCTTTGTGAGGTGGAGAAATGAGATGCACATTCTCTCGTTGGGGTTGAGAGAGACGATTTGCCCTCTGAAGACCCTGGGCCGATATGGCCTGTGCTCAGAGACTTTCTTCCACCCTCTTCTTCATTCTCTCTCTCCTCTTGCTCCTCCCTCTTTCTGTATGTTCATTTTCTTTATTCTCTGCCAATGCTGCAGATCCATATCTGAAGGCAAGCCTAGTCTGAGCAGAATCCTTGGAAATCATAATCTGGGCTTTGATCTGGTTGAGGGTGGGAGGGAGGCAGCCCAAGGCGGAACACATGTCCAACTGAAATTAAAGGAAGGCATTTGCTAGAGTGTGCAAGTCAAAACAAGTTTGATTTGATTTGATTTATTATTGTCACGTATTGGTATACCATGAAAAGTATTGTTTATTGCTCACTATATAGACAAAGCATACCATTCATAGAGAAGGAAAGAAGAGGGTGCAGAATTTAGTGTTGTAGTCATCAGTAGGATTTAGAGAATGATCAACTTAATATAAGGAAATATATTATAACATAATATAATATATTGAAAGTCTAATGGCGACAGGGAAGAAGCTGTTCTTGCATCGATTGGTACGTGATCTCAGACTTTTGAATCTTTATCCCGACGGAAGAGGGTGCAAGAGAATATGTGCTGTAGGCATCAAATCAGCTGTAGCCTGGCATCACATGTTTATACTCTGTGTATTTACAGTGCATGCATCCTGTGCCTGCTTTAATGCTCTTGGTAAAATGCCATTGGCGTAGTTTGCACCACAAGTGTTCAAGACCACATTAAATGCCATTGGACCTGTAACAGCAGCTGCACATATAGGTGCTATGCAGCCAAATTTTGTGGCGGCAGAGATTCCTTATATTAGAAACAATTTGTTATGTCATAAAAATCTCACAGTATCAGTGGTACAGATAAGGTACGGTTTAGTATTTCATTCAGTTCCTAATGTTTTCCAAGTTTCATCGGTTTATCCATTCCTTCACACAAGAAATTGTGTTCCTCACACCATGTCAGACATCATGTTGTCTCTGCTTCATAAGATTGCTGGTACATAGGTTGGTACAAGGGAATAGTTAGTACTTTGATGCAAACAATGTTTTATAGTAGTCACTTGATGTCAGTTGATTCATATTATTCAATAATCTTGGTGAACTAGAATCTAAATGCTGAGTTTTGAATGTGATTGCTAATTCAAGCAAAGGAATGACACTCTCCTACCCAGCTACAAATTATAGCATTTTAAAATTGATGCATTTAGCACTCTGATTGGAATAAATCTATTCCAAAAATGTGTCCAATTCTCTGCTTCCTTAGGCCATGTAACTGACTTGAAACTGACCACAACTTGAAACTTGCAAAGAAGAGGTCACAGACTTGTGACATATTTGTTACTGTAGCTGAACTTGAATTCATGCTGTTAAACAGTGCAATTAGGGAATTAGTTAGTTTGAGATTAATCGCTTTATAATGATTGTAGGATCAGTCTTATTGATTTATATGGTGCATTACCCTGCCTCCTAGGGTTAAACATTGGAAGATTAAACCTCTCGGAAATTGGCAGTTTCATTTTATAACAGATGTGTCATTACATTTTGTCACAAAGCAAATTAAATGAAGCATTTTCCATAAAGATTAGCCTGACTGAGAACTTCCTGAAGGATACACTTTGGTAAGGATTAATACCTCATTCGAATTGTGGTCAAGTATTTCTAATGATCAGACAACACATTGCTGTTATTTTTGTGAGGTAAAATTGACAAGTGTCCTTTATTGGTCCATTCTTTTATGTGGGAGTTATTTCCCTCTGGAAATAGCTGGACTCTAGTGAAAATCAATGCTAATATAGTTGTTAAACAAAAGCTACAAGCTCTGTATATATAGTTGCTTTGTTTCAATTTTTATGGTACTTGAACACATAGCCTCATTATGACGGGTTCATGACTGGATTGTTTCACTACTGCCGCCAGAAGAAGTGGGGCAGCACAGTGGTTGGCACTGCTGCCTTACAGTGCCAGGGACCTGGGTTCAATTCCCAGCTTGGGTCTGTGTGGAGTTTGCATGTTCTCCCTGTGTCTGCATGGGTTTCTTCCAGTGCTCTGATAGTCCAAAGATGTGCGAGTTAGGTGCTTTGGCCATTGCTAAATTGCCCTTTAGTGTCCCAGGATGCATAGGTTAGAGGGATTAGCGGAGTAAATATGTGGGATTACATGGCTAGGGCCTGGGTAGGATTGCTGTTACTTGATGGTCCAAATGGCCTCCTTCTGCAATATAAGGTTTCTATGAAGTTATGTGGTCAGTGGGGGAGGCACCAAAGTAGCATCTGTACAAATGAGTACCTGAGTTATAACGGTTACATTTTTGGCTAATGTTGTTTAGAAATTTGCTAGAAATGAATGAGGGAAAACTCACTCTACTGGTTTTAATGTGATGCTGACCATGGAAATGTAGGAGCATCGGGGCACGAGTAGGCTATTTAGCCTCCCTAAACTGCCCCACCATTCAATTAGATCATGGTGGATCAACTACCTCAAAAACATTTTCCTAAACCATCCCCAAATCCCTTCATGTCATTAGTATCTGGGAATCTATCAATCTCCGTCTTCAACATTTTCAATAATTGAGCTTCCACAGCCTACTGGGATGGAGAATTCCAAAGATTCACTATTTTTTAAATGAAGAAACCTCTCCTCATCTCAATCCTAAATGGCTTGCCTCTTGTTAGTTCCATCGTCAACAGTGGAAGCCCTATGGCATATGCTAGCACCAGGTAATTTTACTTCTAATAAAACAGCTGTAGTATGAGGACTTGGCACATGTAGGGTTAGTAGAAAAGCAAATTGCTGTAAATGTTGGAAGTTGAAACAAAAACAGAAAATGCTGGAAAATCTCACCAGGTCTGGCAACAGAGAGAACAGGGTCAATGTTTCAAGTCTGGATAACCCTTTGTCAGATATGCACATACGTTTGATATGGGACTGAGTATAAAAGTGCCGCAGTGATGGAAGAGAGCGTATGATTCATGACTGGGGTCAGTCCAGTCGTGTTGGACAGAGCTATGTGTACCAGCAAGCATGGAGATAGCTCCTAGCTTTTCTCAGTTACTGAATATTTGTAAATAGTTCTGAGAATCACTAAAAACTGCACTTAACCCACGTGTGGCGAAATGACTTATTTGGACCTACCAAACAATAACCATCTCCCTACAACATGGTGGCAGCTTATGGAAAATTCCCAGACCATGCAGAAAGTCTAAAATGCTGGAATACTAAGGGGAAAAAATCAGCAAAGCAGTCTGACCTGAAAAGAAGCCAAGGTGCAGAGGAAAAATTTCCAGTAAAAACTTCCTAAGAAAGGCTTGGAAGCTGGAGGCAGAAGTATGAAATTCTTTACTGTAGCAGAAGACTCAATTGCGTCTTCAGAAGTTCAGCTTCTAATCCCAGACTGACAACCTTGTAGAAGTGCTTACAACAAAGATGGATCTTTAAATAAAACTTGATGAAATTCATGTATTAAAAAGTTTCCACAAGCATCATGCAAACTGCTTGGAATAGGAAAAGAAGTTGATGATGTGTCAGAAAAATTACTTGAAAGCAGAAATAATTACCAATACTGATGGAGTTCTTGAACTTTGGTCTAATCTGAACAACATGAAGGTTAATGTACACAATATGGAAGACTAAATGCAGACTTGGACAGCAGATGAGAGAAATGCTATGAAACAGATTGAGGATCTAAGGGTATGGATTGAAAGAAGCCAAGACAGTGATTATGGAAGAAAGATTCTGAACAGAACAGAAAGCCCAGGTGAAGTTGTCAAACTTACCTAAGAGTTCCACAGATTATTCTGAAACAAAAACAATTCAATTTACCAGAACAGCTGCTGAGCTGAATGGAAAAGTTCATAAGCTCAAAAAACAACTGGAAAAGAATGAATTACTCAAAGAATAGGGTAAACTCGTGAAATGGAAATGGGGGTTTTATTTTGAAGCATAAACTTCCACCTATGTCACCATGGTTCTTGTGATAATGGGGAAGTGAAAGAAACGAGAAGGAAATGAGTACAATGTTCATCCACCCCACAAAACACGAGCGAGACTAACAATCACTAACCAGCATGACAGCGGAAATGACCAAGTAGGGTTCAACATGAACAAATAGAAGAATAGCATGAAAACATGCCCAGATACCAGAACAATGTCCAAATTCACAACAAGAATCAGTAGTGACAGAGTCTCTCATCGAGACTGTAGTGCAAATGAGATATTAAAGCATTATAAAACCCCCAAACGGCCTTCACGTTTGATTTCATGGCCTTTAAGGGAGAGGTGGGGTAGCAATAGTGCAGTAATGACAATGTAAGATACAAGGTAAAATGTAATCACTTAAAATATGCTAGCTAAGGACTTGGTGGAAGGCGTAGTATAAGGGTTTGTAGGACTGAATGTAGACAGGTATAGTACTGTCCACTCAGTGATTTAAGAGAGCATATGACGTGCAACCAGGATCATTCTAGTGTTCAGTGAACCCCAAGTGTACCAGCAAAAATGGAGACAGCTCCTAGCTTGCAGCAAAAAAAGCACTGCTTTTGGTTTGATTTGGTCTGCGTGGGTTTTCGTCGGGTGCTCTGGTTTCCTTCCAGAGTCCAAAAATGTGCAGGTTAGGTCGGTTGGCCATGCTAAATTGCCCCTCAGTGTCCCGAGGTGCATGGGTTAGAGGGGTTAGCGTAATAAATATGTGGGGTTACGGGGATAGGAGCTGGGTGGGATTGTTGTCGGTGCAGATTCAATGGCCTCCTCCTGTGCTGTTGGGATTCTATGATTGTATGATTTACAGTATATTTGAAAATAGTTCTAAGACTCAGTAAAGATTACAGTTAACCTATGTGCGACAGGGAGAGCACTTCACACCTATTGAACTGTAACCAACACTCTACAACAATAACTGTCTCTGTTCTCTGTTGACCCAGGCCCTGGGTAATTGCTTTTCCACACCCCCTTGCCAGATGGGTACAACAATACTCTCAGAATTGCTTTGTGGCATTCCAGTTGGTATTGCACCATTGGTTCTGCTAACTGATGAATCACCCTTTCATGTTGTATCATATGTGATTGGGATGTTTTTGAAGAACCGTCTAGCCAAATGGTTTGTCAGATCTTCAGATGAAATAGTTCCTATCAGGCTTGTTGTCACAAATAACAGCACATCTTAAACTTCCAGTTCATCCAGTAATCATCTGTCAAAGTGAGGTCTGTTGACTGCTGATGTGGTTACACAGCCCTGGTCAAAGGCACAGAGCATCACAGTTCAATCTGCCTGTCATGTTTCTGGAATGCACTCTGTTCTTGCTGCAGATATGAGAGATTCCCACTCAGAAAATAATAATGCCAGTTTTAGAGCTGGAAGCAGTGCAGAATAATCCAAATTATTGGCACAAATGCCCATACCAATTGATGTGCTGGAGAATTGAAAAAGATAGGAAAAACAGATCATGAATGCTCTTAAAATTTGGCAATCACACTCCTCTGTGGCCATCTCAGAGTGTGTCTCTGCAGCGAGCAACCCTGGGCATCCATTCTTTTGTCTGACCTTCAGAATTAGCATTCGACAAAGGTGTCAGCATCAGAAAAGCAACTGCAAGTTTCCTCATTTCATTCATGAAAGTCTCCACTGTTTTTTTTAATTTGAGTTGATTTATTATTGTCACATGTATTACTATACGGTGAAATGTATTGTTACTTGCGCACTATACAGCCAAAGCCTACCATTCATTGAGAAGAAAGGAGAGTGTGCAGAATGTGGTACCATAGTCATAGCTAGGGTGTAGAGAAAGATCAACTTAATGCAAGGTAGGTCCATTCAAAAGTCTGATGGCAGCTGGGAAGAAGCTGTTCTTGAGTTGGTTGGTACGTGACCTCAGACTTCTGTATCTTTTTCCCGAAGGAATAAGGTGGAAGAGACAGTGACTCACCACATATGTTTAAAGTTTTGTTATTAGTCACAAGTCAGGCTTACATTAATACTGCAATGAATTTACTATGAAATTGCCCTAGTTGCCACACTCTGGCGCCTGTTCGGGTTAATGCACCTACCCAGCGAGCCTTTCAGACTTTGGGGGGGGAAACTGGAGCATCTGAAGGAAACCCACGTAGACACAGGGAGAACGTGCAAACTCTACACAGACAGTGACCCAAGCCAGGAATTGAGCCCGGATCCCTGGCACTGTGAGGCAGCAGTGCTGACCGCTGTGCTACTGTGCCACCCCATTGTGCCACCGTGCCATCCATGTAAATGCATAATAAGGTCTGACTCTGCCGTCCTCATTCCTTTCCATAATGCTCCCTAAACAGGAAAATCTGAGATTTGATCTGAAAATCTGTATGTACTAGGACATTTTGTTTTATTGTTTTTAAAGCGATGTAAATATGGAAAATAGGAGGCGGATGCACCTGTAATGTCCCTACTAAATGGGTCTTACTGAACCAAATTATTGTGAATTTGCCGCAGTATCTCTGAAGGATATGTAGTATGTATGTTAATTTCACTGCTACTGACTTGTAACATAATGATTCTGTGTGTGAAGGTAACAGTGGTTTCACATTTACAAAGAGGCATTTGTAAAATATTATTTCCATGTAATCGTCTACATCTAATTATTCTATGAAAAATGCTAATCTTCAGAACAGTATCCCAGTTGTTTTAAGTTGAATGGAATTCCAATCTTTATAATTTTCTGCACCTGAATGATATTCATGCAAAAAAAGATATAATTTACCGCAGTGATATTTTGCTGTAATGAATTGCAGGATAATAGTTTTATTCCCGAAATGCATTGATACTTAAAATGGATTGGCTGTTTTATGGTGCAACACGCTGTAAATGCCACCAGAGATAGTTTGGTGACTGAATAATGCCCCCGTGAAGTGTGTTCCTCATTTTTACTTTATGCCGTGTAGGAGGTGGTGCATTTCTTCATGGGAGTTGTACAAACTCATTGCCTCATATACTCAGTTTACAGGATGTATTTTTTTCTTCTTGTCATGGGACGTTGATAGTGCTGGTGAGGCCAGCATTTGTTGTCCATCCCTAATTGCTCTTGAGAAGGTGTTGCTGAGCTGCCTTTTTAAACTGCTGCAGTCCATGTGGTGTAGGTAAACCCACAGTGCTGTTAAGGAGGGAGTTCCAAGACTCTGACCCAGCAGCAGAGGACTGGCGATATGGTTCCAAGTCAGGATGGTGAGTGATTTGGAAGGAACTCCAGGTGGTGGTGTTCCCATGCATCTGTTGTCGTTGTCCTTCTATATGCCGGAGATCACGTGTTTGGAAGTTGCTGTCACAGGAGGCTTGACGAGTTCCTGCTCTGCATCTTTGTAGAGGGTACACACCATGTAGTGCCAATCAAGTGGCTGCTTTGTCCTGGATGGTGTCAAATTTCTTGAGTCTTATTGGAGCCACACTCTTTCAGGAAAGTGGACAGTATTTCATCTAACTCCTGATGTGTGCCTTGTGGATATGCTTTGGCGAGTCGGGAGGTAAGTAGATTGTCTCAGAATTCTCAGCCTCTGGGCAATTTTTAGAATCATAGAATCCGTACAGTGCAGAAGAGGCCATTTGGCCCATTAAGTCTGCACCAACTCTCTGAAAGAGCATCTTACCTAGGCCCACGTCATCCACGTAATCCCATGCATTTATCCCATTAATCCCCCTAAGTTACACATCTTAAGACATTAAGGGACAATTTAGCATGACAAATCCATCCAACTTGCACTTCTGTGGACTGGGGGAGAAAAATCAGAGCACCCGGAGGAAACGCACACAGATAGAAGGGTATTGTGCAAACTTCACACAGTCACCCAAAGCTGGAATCAAACCTGTGCCCTGGTGCTGTGAGGCAGTAGTGCTAACACAGTGTTACTATATCATCCATACCCAAAGTTTTTATATGGTTATTGCAAATCAGTTTTTCTAGGAACCTTGCAGTGCAGAAGGAGGTCTTTTGGCCCTTGAAGTCTACACCGACCACAATCCCACCCAGGCCTTATCCCTGTTGTCCCACTAACCCCTCTAACTATGCATCCCGGGACTCTAAGGGGCAATTTAGTATGGCCAATGCACCTAATGTGCACATCTTTTGGACTGAGGGGGGAAACCGGAGCATCCAGAGGAAACCCAAACAGACACAGGAAGAAGGTGCAAACTCCACACAGACAGTAACCCAAGCCGGGAATTGAAATCAGGTCCCTGGAGCTGTGAGTCAGCCCTGCTAACCACTGTGCTATCGTGCTGCTCCTGGTCAATGGCAACCCCCAAGATGTTGAGAGTGGGGTGATGGCAATGCTATTAAATGTCATGGAATAGTGGTTAGATTCTCTCCTCATGGAGATGTACATTACCCTGCCCTTGTACAGTATGAATGTTACTTTCCAGTTATCAGCCCGAGCCTGAATATCATCCAAATCTTGTTGCAATATGGACATGTAGTGCTTCAGTATCTTAGGAGTGGTGAATGGTGCTGAGCATTGTGTAATCAACAGCAAAAGTCCCCCACTTCTGACCATAGGATGGAGTGACTGTCACTGAAGGAACAGCTAACGATGGTTGGGCCTGCGACAATGCCCCATGGAACTCCTGTACTAGACTGAGATGATTGATCTCCAATAACCATAACCATCTTCTTTTGTGCGAGGTACAACTCCAATTAGCAGAAAATTTTCCCCTGATTTCCACTGCCTTCAGTTTTGCCAGGGCTGTTTGATGCCACAGTCAATTGCTGCCTTGATATCAAAGGTAGTCACCCTCACCTCATCTCTGGACTTCACCTCTTTAGTTCATGCTTATACTGAGGCTGTAATGAGGTTAGTAGCTGAGCGACCTTGGTGGAACCCAAACTGAATATCAGAGAGCAGGCTATGGCTGAGTAAGTGACCTTTGATAGCACTGTTGATGACACTTTCCGTCGGGAGGAGGCTGGTATAGAGGTATGGTCAAGTTGGATTTGTTCTGCTTTCTGTGTACAGGACATAGCAAAGTAACTTTCCATATTGTTGGATAGATGCCAGCTTGGCACAAGGCACAGCCATTTCTGAAGTCTTTGATACCACTGCTGGAATGTTGTCAAGACCCATAGTCTTGCAGCATTTAGTGTCTTCAGCTATTTCTTGATATCACAAAGAGTAAATTAAATTGTCTTAAGATTGACAACTGTGATGCTGGGGATCTCTGAAGGCGGCCAGGATGGTTCATCCACCTGGCATTTCTGGCTGAAGGTGCTTATAAATGCTTCAACCTTGTCTTTTGCATGTATATGCTGGGCTTCCCCATTACTGAGGATGGGGATATTGGTGGTTACCTCCTCCTGTTGGTTAGTTGGTTAATTGTCCACCACCATTCAGAACTGGATGTGGCAGGACTGCAGAAATTAGATTTGATGCATTGATTGTGGGATTGCTTAGCTCTGTCTATTACACACTGCTTCCTCTGCGCTGCAGTTTCACCAGGTTGACACCGCATTTTGAGGTATGCCCCCGGCTTCCCCTCCTGTACTCTTCATTGAACATGGTTTGATCTCTTGACTTGATAGTAATGTAAAGGAAGGGATATTTAAAGTTTATTTATCAGTGTCACAAGTAGGCTTATGTTAACACTGCAATGAAGTTACTGTGAAAATCCCCAAGTTGCCACACTCTGGTGCCTGTTCGGGTACACTGAGGGAGAATTTAGCATGGCCAATGCACGTAATCAGCACATGTTTTGGACTGTAGGAGGAAACCAGAGCACCCGGAGAAAACCCATGCAGACACGGGGAAACATACAAACTCCATACAATGACCCAAGCCAGGAATTGAACCCAGCTCCCTGGCGCTGTGAAGTAGCAGTGTTAACCACTGTGCCACTGTGTTGCCACTGCCACCATGCCGCCACATCCCAGGCTATGAGATTACAGGTTGTGATTATATACAGTTCTGTTGCTGCTGATAGCCCAGAGCACTCAAGAAAGCTCAGTTTGGAACTGATATATCTATACTGAACCTTGCCCAGTTAACAAGCATGATTGAGGGTATGCTTTGTGTAAAGACTCAACTTTCTCCTCTCAAAGATTGTGCAGTGATCACTCCAACCTATACAATAATGGACAAATGTATCTGCGACAGCTCGATTGGTGCGAAACAGGCTGAGTAAGGTCTTCTCCCTTATCGGTTTCCTTATCATCTGCCGCAGACCTAATCTGGCAGATGTGTCATTCAAGACTCAGCCAGCTTGGGCAGTAGTACTGCTACTGAGCCATTCTTAGTGTTGGACATTGAAGACCCCAACCCACATGTGCTCTTGCCACCCTCAGAATTTGAGCGAGAGAACCAATGATTCATCAACTGAGTGGAGTGGGGAGAGAGGGAAAGAGAGAGATAGAGAGAAATGGTAGGTAGTAACCAGCAAGAGGTTTTCTTAACCACGTTAAGGAATGAGGTATTAAAGGGTCCTGAGTCCATGTTGAGAACTACCAGGGCAACTCCCTTCTGACTGTACACTGCAGTATCATTACCTCTGGTGGATTTCTCCTCCTGGTGAGAAAGTGCATGCCCAGGGATGGTGGTGGTGATGTGTTTGGGACATTATCTACAAGGTATGATTCTGCGAGAATGACTATATTAGGCTACAGCTTGACTATCCTGTGGGACAGCTCTCCCAATTTTGGCACTTGCACACAGGACATCTTTACTGGATCAGCAGAATTGGGTGTACCATTGTCGTTCCTGGTGCCTAGGTCAATGCTGGGTGGGTACACTCAGTTTAATTTCTTTTTGACATTTCTGTAGCAGTGAGGTACAATTGAAAGGCTCACTAGGCCATTTCAGAAGGCAGTTGAGAGTCAGCCACAGGTAAGAATGGCAGAATTTATTTACTGAAGAACATTAGCAAAGCAGATGGATTTTTACGACAATCGATGATAGTTTCATGGTCACCATTACTGAGACTAGGTTTTACCAATGCTGCTTTAAACAGTAATTTGTCTCATAAAAGGCCCTGGGGAATTAAAAGGGAGTAAACATTGGCACAGGGCAAGTTTGAGAAAAAAAGTCACTTAACTGCATTACTGAAAACGATTTGCTTCTGTAGAAAAATTTGTAACTCTATTAGGGAGGAAATCTTTTAATTCACTCACAGAAGGTCAGAGGATACAATATTTGTAAAAGTGTGTTATGTCATGCAATGCATAATGTATTGCCGCGTGAAGTATATTCTGCCAAGAAGCTGAGGGCGGAGGGCCAGTTCTTGTGAGGAGCGGTAATCATTGTCAGATTGCCACTGTTTCCAGGAATTTGCTCTTCCTGACACTGCTCCACATTTCTACTTGGGGTCTTCCAAACCCAGCTGTCCCAAATACATGGAGTTCCACATCCCTCCGAGAAATCCAGTGGATTGTAGTAAATTCAGGGGAACACAACACATGCACCCTTTTTATTGTATGAGCTGCCATTTAAATCTTCAGTCTAAATAAATATAGTGAATGGGCGAGTAAGTGGGCAGGTAGGTGGGTGAGTGGATAATTATGTTGTTTTGGAGGGTGGGTGGGCGGCGGTGATATGGAGGGCATGGTAGTCAGGTCCAGTTGGGAGGAGACTGTGGAGATAGTTGAGAGATCAGGACTCTAGTCAAGTGGTTCTGGAGGGTAGTTGTGCATGGGGTGCAGATGGTAGTCGGATGGTTGGGTGGTATCTGGTGGAGGGGTGAGGAAAGTAGTTCAGTGGTTGGCTGGTAGTCTGGCAGGTTGGAGGATGGTCAGGAGGGGTAGTTGGAGTCCAGTGGTAATTAGGATGTTGCAAATTCCCAGGTAATTCCTACAGAGATTGGCAGGTTGAGACTTTCACAAAGTCCTGATGCACTACTCAATCTTACATCTGGTCTCTGACAATCTGAAAACTGGATGATTTGAATGATCCTTTAGTAAGATTGCGTTTGATTGGTTTTCTGGGGAATGTTGCAGATCAAATAATTTTAGATTTCAAATTTCAGATTCTAATGAATCCAAATTTCATCATCTGCTGTTTTGATTTGATTTGATTTGATTTATTATTTGTCACATGTATTAACATACAGTGGAAAGTATTGTTTCTTGCAAGTTATACAGACAAAACATACCGTTCATAGAGAAGGAAACGAGAGTGCAGAATATTGTGTTACAGTCATAGCTAGGATTTAGAGAAAGTCAACTTAATGAAAGGTAAGTCCATTCAAAAGCCTGACAGCAACAGGGAAGAAGCTGTTCTTGAGTCGGTTGGTACGTGACCTCAGACCTGTGCACCTTTTTTCCGGTGGAAGAAGGTGAAAGAGAGAATGTCCGGGGTGCGTGGAGTCCTTAATTATACTGGCGGCTTTGCCGAGGCAGTGGGAAGTGTTGACAGAGTCAATGGATGGGAGGCTGGTTTGCGTGATAGATAGGGTAACATTCACAACCTTTTGTAGTTTCTTGCAGTCTTGGGCAGAGCAGGAGCCATACCAAGCTGTGATACAACCAGAAAGAATGCTTTCTATGGTGCATCTGTAAAAGTTGGTGAGAGTCATAATTGACATGCCAAATTTCCTTAGCCTTCTGAGAAAGTAGAGGTGTCGGTAGGCTTTCTTAGCTATAGTGTTGGCATGGGGGGATCAGGACAGGTTGTTGGTGATCTGGACACCTAAACACTTGAAGCTTTCGACCCTTTCTACTTCATTGCCGTTGATGTAGACAGGGGCATGTTCTCCTTTATACTTCCTGAAATCGATGACATACTCCTTCATTTTGTTGACATTGAGGGCGAGATTATTGTTGCTGCCCGAGTTCATCAGATTCTCTATCTCATTCCTGTACTCTGTCTCATCATTGTTTGAGATTTGACCCACTAGGATGGTGTCATCAGCAAACTTGAAAATCGAATTGGAGGGGAACTTGGCCACACGGTCATTGGTGTATAAGAAGTGTAGTAGGAGGCTGAGAACACAGCCTTGGGGGACACCGGTGTTGAGGATGATCATGGAGGAGGTGTTGTTGCCAATCCTTACTGTTTGTGGTCTGTGAGTTAGTAAGTTCAGGATCCAGTCTGGTGGCTGGGAGGCACGGTAGCACAGTGGTTAGCACTGCTGCTTCATAGCTCCAGGGTCCTGGGTTCAATTCCCAGCTCAGGCCACTGTCTGTGTGGAGTTTGCATGTTCTCCTCGTGTCTGCTTGGGTTTCCTCCAGGTATTCTGGTTTCCTCCCACAGTCCAAAGATGTGTGGGTTAGGTTGATTGGCCATGCTAAGAAATTGCCCCTTAGTATCCAGGGATGCATAGGTTAGAGGGATTAGTGGGTGTAATATGTGGGGATATGGGGGTAGGGCCTGGGTGGGATTGTGTTCGGTGCAGACTCGATGGCCCAAAGGGCCTCTTTCTGCACTGTAGGGTTCTATGATTCAGTCACAGAGAGAGGTGCTGAGGTCTAGGCCATATAGTTTGGAGATGAGTTTTGTGGGAATAATAGTGTTGAAGGCTGAACTCCAATCAATAGGTGTCCTTGTCATCTAGGTGTTCCAGGGTTGAGTGCAGGGCAGGGAGATTACATCTACTGTGGACCTGTTGTGATGGTAGCAAACTGTAGTGGATCCAGGTAGTCTGGGAGGCTGGAATTGATTTGTGCCATGACTAGACTTAAACCACTTCATAATAATGGATGTCAGAGCCACCAGCATGCTGCTTGGTTTTTCTTAGATAACGGGATGATGGTTGTGGGATTCGACATGGTGGAATTCGAGCCCAGGATCCCAGAATATTACCCTGGGTCTCATGATAAATGACCCAGTGACAATACCACTAAGCCACCGCCTCTCCTATATTAAAGGCTCTGTGCCTTTGGTGGAGATCAAAACATAAACATAGTTAAAAGTTGTGCATATTTTATTCTGCCTTTTTTTGTGTTAGAAATTGTTGATGAATTTCTCCCCTTATATTTGTTCAACTTTCCTGTACCTATTGAATTAATGCAGTGCTCTGAATTTCTATCAATATTACAGTGGGGAGTAACTGATAAAGACATTGTAAATAAATGAATATAGTGCTGGAACTTCAGTTGGGATGGCAGTCACAATAGGGTTGCCTCTTCAAACCCTTTTACTGGCACAGATTTCTCACAGAACCTCCTGACTTGGGCTGGGTGAGAATTGTGTGTGTAATAGCTTCCTGAGGACTTTGGTCTAGGTTAGACTTGTCGAGGGGAGTGAAGCCTGGCCCTATGAATTGTTAGGGAAGTCACGTTGCCGTAAAAAGTTTAAAGATCCCAGCTAGTTAGAGAAGCCAAGTTGAAGGTAAGTGGGCAGGGTGGGTTGGGAGGATTAGGATGGGTTGGGGTGATAATGGGTTAGATTAAGTCAGATGGGGTCACATAGTCAGTTGGAGGGATGGTAGTTTGGGGCGGGGAGTAATTGGGGGAAGAATTGGTTGGGAGGATGGTCAGGCCTGGAGAGGCTAATAGGGGGTGGGTAATTGGGAGTTTGTCAGAGATTGGGGTGCAAATCAGGGGGCCAAGAAAGTTGTTGGGGGTGGGAAGGTTCTTCAGGAATCAGAAGGGTAATTATGGGGGTTGGGGGGCTGGTTGGTGAGGCTAACTGTGGTATTAGTTCTGTTGTTACCCAGGAGTTAGAAATGGTTTTAATTCTTCATATTTTTCCTGGGTAAACATTATGCTAAAAGAATTGGAACTACCTGAAGTCTTTCAATTTAAATCAGGGAATCAAATGGTTCCTGGTGCAGGGTAATTATCCATCAGAAGTTTGAGCTTTTAAGGAATTCCTGTGCAACCTTTCCAAAGGGACTTCCAGGGGCTCCACCATTACATCTTCCTGGCTATCTCCTGGGTATGACCCCCCTGGAGATCGTTGATTCTGGATTGTCAAATTATTGCAATGCTTTGAATCTCTACCAGTAATACAGCAGGCAATAACTGATTAGAGACATTCAAAATAATATGTAGTCTTATTTACAGCTGAAATCCATGTCCATGTCTTTGTTATCTTGAGATCTGATATTCTAATACACTCCCCATATCCTACCATCTGCAAACTTCAGATCATTTAATCCTCTACTGCTCATCACCTAACCCACATCAAGTCCTCTCACTCATTTCCTCTGTGCCATTGGCTTGCGTTGGCTCCCAGTCAAGCAGAGCCTCAATTCAAAAATCTTCTCCCTTGCTTTCAAGTCCCTAATGGTCTCTTATCTCTGTCATCTCCTTCAGATCTTCAACGTCTCCTAGAGATCTCTGCTCTGCCAATTCTACCCTCTTGAACATTGCTGACCATAGAATCCCTACAATGCTGGAGGAGGCCATTCGGGTCATTGAGTGTGTACCGACCACAATCCCACCCAGGCCCTATTCCTGTAACTCCTTATATTTATCCTATAATCCCCTGACATTAGGGTTAATTTAGCATAGCCAAGTAACCTAACCCATCTAACTATGTTCACAATCTTAGGGGAAACCTTAAACAGAATTATTACCCTACTGCACATTCTGCAGCATCAAATGCCTTTGAGAACAGAGCTGTGCCATCATTGTAGCCTGTAACTTCTGAGAGATGCTTAGTGCACATTCCACTTTGAATTGTTCAAACCAAAGGCATTTCTCTTTCTTGGCAATTCTAACTTTACATTAATTCCACCATCAGCAGTTAATTTCCAGATTTGGGCTCTGCGGTTATTACTTGAGGTCAGTGTCAGGAGCCAACAAGAGATTTGTAAACTTAATTAACAGTCACAGTTACACTAAAAATGATGTAGGAAGTGCTAATGTATATTTATTGTATCTTTCTACTGGATATAATCTGTGCAACTTAATCTACCCAATAATTTGAAATCGGATGTGGAAATTGTGTAACCACAATCATTCAATTTTTCCACTGAAGAGATCTGACTTCCTGAGCCTCTTGAAAATTATTGTCTTATTCCTTGCTTCATCTCCATTGTATAAGGACTTTCAACTCCTCCTGTACTATTGACCTGACATGTTTAATACCCGTGTTTAATACCCATGTCACAGCAACTTGTGATCATTTGATCTTTCGGCTAATCTTGGCTTTCATTTATTTTGCTTCACTTTGAAAACTTCAGCATAATTAATGCAGTCCCAGAGAACTTATGTATCTAATTAAAATATACATATCTAGATGAATACAGGTCAAAAAGTGCTAGTTAAGATGCATAATTTTGATATGTAACCAGTAAAGCCCTTCTCTCCGACGGATATAGCTGTGAGCTTTATATAGCAGTGGGATTTCTAACGTCCATGGCAAATACTCCATAACAGTCGTTTCCACTGAGCCTTCAAGATGAAGGCATAGAAAGTGCAAATGTATATTGACTGTATCTTTCTACTGGATGTAACCTGTGCAACTTAATCTACCTAATAATTTGAAACCAGGTGAAGGAATTGTGTAAACACAATTGTTCAATTTCTCCATTTGTATAGAAGAGGACAACGTGTCAAATGAAGTTAAAATGTGGCTGCTGAGCTATTTTCTGTAGTACAGGTGAAATATATTTTATGCATGTAATGAGCAGGCAATGGCTAAGTGATATCATTAGACTGTTAATCCAGAAACACAGCTAATACTCTGGGAACCTGGGTTTGAATCCCGACACAGCAAATGGTGGAATTTGAATTCAATAATAAAAAAAATCTGAAATTAAGGATCTACTGATGACCATTGTCAATTGTCAGAAAAATCCATCTGGTTCACTCATATCCTTCTGAGAAGGAAATCTGCTGTCCTTACCTGGCCTTAGCTTCATGTGACTTCAGAGCCACAGCAATATGGTTGACTCTTAATTGCCCTCCAGGGGCAGCTTGGGATGGGCAATAATACTGGCCGGTTGGTGACGTCCATATTCCACGAACAAATAAAGAAGGTGTACGATGACTGAAAGGTCCCCCTCTGCTTTCCTGCTTTGCCACTTCACGGTTCCTTGCAGACTATTTAACTGGATAATTTAAAATCCTGGACGGAGACTTCCTGGATTTTATTATGTCTCACTAGTCACCTGAATGGAAGTTCAGCTACGAACACACATGGACTGTCTCTCCAATGCCTGTAACTTATTCTCCCTGATTAGTAAGTCAAGTAAACCATGGTCATGGGACAGGCTGTTGTACGAATTTGGTAATTCTACCAATTTTTAAGAATCTGTGAATTTTGTTCTGTAACCACAGTTGAAAATTAACTGGTTTCATTTTGACTTTTTGATGGACAAGCAACAGTCCATGTAGTTGGGGAACAGGAAAGCAATTGTTTGTGAAGAAACAAAATTGTTTTATTGTCCTGGGGAAAGGTGGGTAATGCCTGGAAGGAGTTACTAAGACCCTTCAGGTCTATAAAAAGGGAGCTGCATGTCATAATTCAGGCTGTGCAACTACCATTAGAAATATGTCACCATGGCTCACTCTCTAGGAGGGAGCTCAATGTAAAGGTATCACTGTGGGGTCTGAAGGTACAGAGACACACCAATATCTGGCCACCCTCCCAAAGTGAGAGACTCAGATCCGCAGCAGCATCTAGTGCAACCTTATGTTCCAGAAGAAGTTGATGATCATCTTCTGAATTCTTGTGACCAACTCCGCTTGAGGGGTCAGAATGGCCAGCCAGTAACACAGCCTTGGAGCCAATCAGCTGGTTTATGACCAAGTTGATCCCTTAGGACAGTACTTGGAGCAGTCCTGTGCAGCATTTCAGGCGAGCGGTGACTTTCACCCCTAGCTCCTGCCAATTTGCCAGTCAAGATTCCTTAGCCAGGCAGAGGAGAATGGTCCAGCATTAGGTGAAAGACCTGAACTCCTCTGGCAGGAGTCCACTTGCCATTGATTGACAACAGATGCTAACAATATTAACAACTGCCTCCTGTAACATTTGCTTCAGGACTTGCCTCTCAAGACCTGGCCTCTTCAGCAGACAGCAAAGCTGTGCTGTATGAAGACAGCCCACCTGGGATAGAAATACTTTCTGCATGTCCATCATCTTTCACAGATCAAGAGATGCCAGAACAATTTGAGGACCTATCCGTTCATAGTCAATGAGGAAAAGCTCCACCCAGACACTTCAAACTCATGCTAATGTAAGCCGCAACAAAAAATTCCAATTGAGAACAGTTACAAACGCCAATAACTTCTGCATCAGGAGTAGATACATATTCATTTTCCTCCTGTGCCCATTTTTTCTGATGTTGTTGTTTTGTGGTTTCTTTGTGGCCCAGGCTTCATGGTTGAGTTGAAGAATAGGTGTTGGCAGATGATTCCACCATTGGTGTAGTCACAGTCAGTAATAATCCTGTCCTCCTGCACAATGTAAGATCAGTCTTTCTCTACATTGAACTCCCTTGAAGGAAGACCTTGTTGTCACAAACCTTGAGGGAGTCAAAGGACTTCTGTTTGACAAAGGTGTCCACTGAGTCGGGATCTCTGTGGCAATATGGGTGCAATTAATATTACCCTATGTCTGAGGGATGCCTACTAATTTGGCAATGGTCATGTGTCTGAGAGGCCAAATCAATTGGAAAGTTATTGCATTCCCCCAAATGAGCCAATAGGGCATCAGTTACACCTCAACACAACTATGTGCTACTGACTGGAATATTCCAGACAGGTCTCCTGGTGAGCCCAGGAAAAGGTCTGAGGCAAAGAAGTTGAGAATGACGGTCACCTTAATAGCCACGGGGGGGACATGAGGGTCAATGGAGTGCGGTTCTAGTATTTCCTGGACCATGTGACATCGGTCAATGACCATTTCATGGCTTAACCATAGAATCCTTTCAATGCAGATGGAGGCCATTTGCACCTTACCCAGGCCCACTACCCCCTGCCCGCACACCCGCTCCCCACCCCAGGCCGATCCCCGTAATCCCACACATCCACTGTGGCTCAGCACTCTCTGTCATATTGAAGTATGATGTCCTAGGTCACAGAGTAGTAACTGGTTGTCCCAACTACTCACAGTGACTGGCGAGGGTACAATGCCCATCTTTTATCTTCTTTCTGACAAAGCACAATGCGTCCCCCTTAAGCACAAAGTTCTTCCCATTGACTTTGCGGCAATTCTGGAGCGTTGAAGAAAAGCTTAATGCTAATTCCATAGGGATACATGTGCCTCTCCAAGAGGGTACCACAGTTACCCAAAGAAATAGTCAAAGTTCAAACGTGCCCTTACCAGGTCTACTGTGCACACATCGGGTCCCGCACTCCTCGGCTGACTTGAATGGAGGCACTGATGATTTAAGTGGCCAGCTGTCCCTGAGAACTACACTGGCATAAAATGTACCCTGCCCTCATTCCCATTTTTGTGAAAATAGGAAGTGCCATGTTCGGGGGCAGACGCTGCGATTCCTCGGATAACTGCGAATGCTGGAATCTGAAATCAAAAGAGAAAATGCTGGAAAATCTCAGCAGATCTGGCTGCATCTGTAGGCAGAGAAATTAACTCATTTTTCTAGTCTCTCCCATTATTTCCACCTCCCCCTCCCCCCCTCACATCTTCATCTGTCACAGTTTACCCTCTGATTTCAGCTTCACTGCCTTTCAATCTTTCTTTGGGCTTTCAACCTTCTATTCTCTTTATGGACTGCCATTAGCAGCCTTTCCTCTTGTTCTTGTGGCTATGACTTATTTTTCATTCCCTTACCCTGCAGTATAAATATCTCCCACTTTCTATGCCTTTTAGCTTTGACAAAGGGTCACCTGGACTTGAACCGTCAGTTCTTTTCTCTCCTTACAGATGCTGCCAGACCTGCTGAAATTTTCCAGCATTTTCTCTTTTGGCCTGCAATTCCTAGCTTTGTTTGCTATTTTCACCAAGATGGAGAAGGTTCTTGATTGTGGTCAAAAGCTAACATTTCGCAACCTGATTCACACCTCCTCTGGGAAATGAAAATCCAGCTCCGAGAGTCATTTTTGTTCATACCACCCCGCACCACACCATCCTGCTCCAATTCCCAAATGTTTGTTCACTGCAAAGCAGAGAGCGCTGAGACACGATTATTGTATGAAACTTTTAAAAGCTTCTACATCAGGGCCACAAGTTCCCTGGAAATTGTGGTTTGCCATAATAAAAAATGGCATGAGATAGAAGGTGAAACAATGACAATTATTACTTAAAAAATGTGTAGTAATTGAACAATGAATTATACAAAAACACTAATTAAAACTGATGGGAACTATGTTAAGGGGTTGATTGAATTATTAATAATTAATTACCCGTGATTATTTCACCACGGTGTTTCAATAATAGTTGTGCTGCAAGGCAAAAAAAAAGCTTCTGAATCCTTCGGCTATACCTTTCTCCCCCCATGACATTTAGATCTCTCATGCAATAATAATAATAATTTTTTTGTTCTTGATCAATTGCTATAGTGATATTAAAAGAAAACAAAATCTAAACAATCATTTGGGGGAGATATGTTCCAGCCACAGTAGACTAGTAACCCAGAAATCCAGAGCAATACTCTAATAATAAAGGTTTCAATCCCACCATGGCAGATGGTGCAAATTGAACTAATTAAAAATCTGAAACTAAATGTCTAACGAAACCATTGTTGATTGTCATAAAAACCCATTTGGTTCATTAATATCCTTTAGGGAAGGACCTCTTTACCTGATGTCTCCTCCATGTGACTCCAGACCCATAGCAATGTGGTTCACTCCCAACTGCCCTCTGAAATGGCCTCGCAAGCTGATCCTACTATACTCCTTATACACCTATGACTGTCTGGCCAAATTCCCCTCCAGTTTGATTTTCAAATTTGCTGATGACACCACCATAGTGGGTCGGATCTCAAACAATGACGAGACAGAATGATATAAGGAATCTGGTAAACTGGTGCGGCGACAATAATCTCTCCCTCAATGCCAACAAAATGGAGGAGATTGTCATTGACTTCAGGAAGCGTAGTGGAGAATGTGCCCCTGTCTACATCAATGGAGACGAAGTAGAGAAGGTCGAGTTTCAAATTTTTAGGTGTCCATGTCACCAACAATCTGTCCTGGTCCACCTATACTGACACTACAGTTAAGAAAGCCCACCAACATCTCTACTTTTTCAGAAGACTAAGGAAATTTGGCATGTCAGCTACAACTTCCACCAACTTTTACAGATGCACCACAGAAAACATTCTTTCAGGTGTATCACAGCTTGGTATCGCTTCTGCTCTGCTCAAGACTGCAAAAACTACAAAAGGTCGTGAATGTAGCCCAATCCATCATGCAAACCAGCCTCCCATCCATTGACTCTGTCTATGTTTCCTGCTGTCTGGACAAAGCAGCCAGCATAATCAAGGACTCCATGCACCCTGGGCATTCTCTATTCCACCTTCTTCCATCGGGAAAAAGATACAAAAGTCTGAGGTCACGTACCAACCAACAGAAGAACAGCTTCTTCCCTGCTGCCATCAGACTTCTGAATGAACCTACCTTGCATTAAGTTGATCTTTCTCTACACCTCAGTTATAACTGTAAGGCTACATTCTGCACTCTCTCGCTTCCTTCTGAATGAACAATATGCTTTGTCTGTATTGTACAAAAGAAATAAAAACTTTTTATTGTGTGCTTATACATGTGACAATAATAAATCAAAATCAAATGAAATCAATATTTATTTATTTATTAGTGTTGGAAGCAAGCTTACATTAACACTGCAATGAAGTTACTATGTAAATTCCTTAATCACCACATTCCGGCATCTGTTAGGATACACTGAGGGAGAATTTAGCGTGGCCAATGTACCTAACCAGCATGTCTTTCGGTCTATGGGAGGAAACTGGAGCATCCAGAGCCACGGTGTCACCCAAATCCAGTTGAAGGGCAATTAGGGATGAGCAGCATATGCTGGCCCAGCCAGCGATACCCACATCCCATGGATGAATGTTAAGTTTTCTCATTTCCCTTTTCTGTGGTAAATTTTCATAAACACAGCATGGCCTGATCAGGAGGCCAAATGCTTGACCAACATTGAATCTGGTACTTTATTTTAAGTATTTGGACAGCCTTTCAGCTCTTGTTGCCCCTCCAGTGCTCAGAGTCAGATCATCCATTATTAGGATTTCAATTACAGGCCTGATGTGTAGTGGCTGTCTGGACTGCCATGGTTCCAAGGGAATGTATTTTTATACACAATTGAGTGCTGTATATTGCCCTTTCAAATGAGCCCTCACTATTGCTTATTTTATATCCATCCAAATGGCTCAACAGGATCCAATTTCTATCTCTTCCAATAGTAATAGTTTCTTGAGATGCAGGACGAAGTTTGTGACAGGGTCACAGAGTTCTCTTTATTATTATGGTTGCGAAACAGTAAGGTTCAGCTTAGCTTGATTTTGCTTCTGCTCAAAATATCCAGTTGCACGCATTACTGATTTTTGTATCTGACCAAAATAGTGAGCGGTATCTGAGTGATTGCTGTCTCTGGCTGGAGTTTGAAAAGATATGTTTTTTTTGCTTTTTGGCTAAAGTGCACAGATCATTTTAAAAATACATCTGAAATACATTTTAAAATCCAAAATACATGTTTAAATCAGAAATGCTTGTTTAAATCTCTTACTGTGGGTGTATATGTCTTTATGTAAGTCTGATCTTAAATTAATTCATTCAGTGCTAGTAATTTTATCAGTGTCTTAAATCCCTAATTATTTGAAATTTCTCTACCAGTGGCAATTATATATTTTATAGACTCATAGAAATGTATGTATGTCTGGCCACTCAGCCCAATGTGTTTGGGTCGGCTGTTTCTTATAGCAATCAAAATTAAAAAGCAGAAAAATCTGCAAGTGCTGTAAATCTGAAACAATGACAGAAAATGTTAAAGCAGACCAGCCAGTAATTGAAGGGAGAATTCACTGGTTCATGTTTTAGGATCATTTGAAGATGCTATCGTGCTTCTACATGTGTTCAACATTTTAGCTCCTTCCTCTGCACCATTCAAAGTGGTAACATAGGTGGCCAAGGTGCTTAAGAAGGCATGTGGCAAGCTTATGGTCGTCGACCAGGGCACTGAATCCAAGAGTAGGGAAATCATGTTGCAGCTATAAAAAACCTTGGTTAGGTTACATTTGGAGTACTGCATGCAGTTTTGGTCACCACATTACCAGAAAGATGTGGAGAGAGTGCAAAGAATGTTCACCAGGATGTTGCCTCGCCTCAAATGTGTTCACTATGAGGAGGGGTTGAATAAACTAGGATTGTTTTCACTGGAAAGATGGAGGCTGAGGAGAGACCCAATAGGGGGTCTACAAAATTATGAAACACATGGACAGGGTGGATAGTCAGAAGCTTTTTCCCAGGGTGGAAGTGTCAATTGCAAGTGGACACAGGTTCAAAGTGAGAGGGGGAAAGTTTAAGGGAGATACGTGAGGGAAGTTTTCATGTAGAGAATGGTGGGTTCAGAGAACACGCTGCCAGAAGTGTTGGTAGAAGCAGGCACATTAGCAACATTTAAGACGCATGTAGATGAGTACATGAATAGGGAGGGAATAGATGAATAAGGACTGAGTAAGAGCAGAAGGTTTTTTTAAGTTTAATTAGGGCATCATGATCAGCACGGGCTTGGAGGGTCAACGGGCCTGTTCCTGTGCTGTACTTTTCTTTGTTCTCTGCTCTTTGTTATTTATTGAAGATTGTGGCACTCTTTATCTTTGGGATATCCCAAAGGTTTTTACAACCAACTAATTACTTCTGAAGCACAGTCCGTGCTCTAAGCTGGTGGTACTAGTTAGACATTATGTGACACTAGAGAATAAGATTTATAGGGAGATATAAAAACAGAAAATGCTGGAAAAACTCAGCAGGTCTGACATCATCTGGGGAGAGAAAATAGAGTCAACGTTTTGAAACATTGGCTCGGTTCTCTCTCCACAGATTCTGTCAGACCTGTTGAGATTTTCCAGCATTTTCTGTTTTTATATCAGATTCCAGCATCTGCAGTATTTTCCCACTAAATAGAGAGGTGGTCCTTTGGATTGAGCTGAGGAATGGGAAGCGAGTGGTCACATTACTGGGAGGATGCTAAAAGCTATTGACCAATGGGAGGAAATTGTGAATGAAATTTATAGGCAAATTACAAATGTGCATTAATAATAGTTGTCGGAAATTTAATTATCCGCAGCAATAATTCCAATAGAGAAACATGTTTGTGATGAGATTAAAATATGTGGCTTATTTGAATTTTCACAAAGCAATAAATATGTTGGCCGGAATTCTCCAGCCATTCACGCCAGCGGGATTCTCCGGTTCTGCTGGCAGTGCACCCCGCTTGCAGGTTTCCCGTCAGCATGGGGTGACGTCAGTGGAAATTCCCATTGACAGTGGCTGGACCAGAGAACCCTGCTGCTAGCAAACAACACGCCACCTCACAATGGCGGGGAACAGATGGACGGGAGGCCAGGGAATCTCGTCCCTCATTTTTGCAAAAGTGGTTAAGGAAAATATTTGTTCCCTTTTTCAGCGATAAGGTTTAGCACTTCTCTAACCTTTCCAAGTGATCTGATGCCATTTCCTACAGCCATGGGTGGATATTGCAGAGCTGGTAATACTTTAAGGGGGATATAATGGAAGTCAGTGACTGAAAAAGAAGGAAGGAAGAGAAATAATGTTCCATATTTTACATTATTGGAACAAACTTGTAACACATCGCAGATTAAAAGTAGCAAATCATTCATGTCCTGTTCAATTTGCCACATAAGAACATAAGAACATAAGAAATAGGAGCAGGAGTAGGCCATCTAGCCCTTCGAGCCTGCCCCGCCATTCAATAAGATCATGGCTGATCTGTCGTGGCTCAGTTCCACATTCCCGCCCTCTCCCCATAACCCTTAATCCCCTCTCTTATCAAAAATCCATCAACCCACGTCTTAAAAATATTTAGCGAGGCAGCCTCCACCACTTCAACGGGCAGAGAATTCCAGAGATTCACCACCCTTTGAGTGAAGTTCTTCCTCAACTCCGTTCGAAACCGCCCCCCCTTTATCTTGAAGCTGTGCCCCCTAGTCCTGCTGTCCTTTCTGAGCGGGAAGAGTCTCTCCACCTCTATCCTATCCATCCCATTCATCATCTTATACGTCTCAATGAGATCTCCCCTCATTCTTCTAAACTCTAACAAGTACAAGCCTAGTTTATTCAGCCTCTCCTCATAGCTCAACCCCCTCAACTCCAGTATCAGCCTAGTAAACCTCCTCTGCACTCCCGCCAAGGCCAAAATATCCTTGCGTAAGTACGGCGCCCAAAACTGCACACGGTACTCCAGCTGCGGCCTCACCAATGCCCTGTACAGCCGCAGCAAGACCTCCCTACTTTTATATTCAATCCCCCTCGCTATGAAGGCCAGCATCCCATTCGCCTTCCTGACCACCTGCTGCACCTGCAGGCTGGGTTTTTGTGACTCGTGCACAAGGACCCTGAGGTCCCTCTGCACCGTCGCCTGCTGCAGTTTTTCGCCACGTAAGTAACAATCCTTCCTACCATTATTCCTACCAAAGTGGACCACCTCGCACTTGCCAACATTAAATTCCATTTGCCAGTTCCTGGCCCATTCGCCCAGCCTACCTAGATCCTTCTGCAGACTCTCCACACCCTCCGCACAATTTGCCGTTCCACCAATCTTGGTGTCATCATCAAATTCCGACACCATACACTCGGTTCCCTCCTCCAGATCATCTATATAAATGGTAAATAGCTGAGGCCCCAGCACCGACCCCTGGGGCACTCCACTAGTCACCAACCGCCATGTATGGCTGCGCTCCAGCTTAAGCACACTTATGTCGTTAGGTATCAAACATAACAAAGGAGCCAATATGTGCCATTTGTCCAGTTGTTTTTGGCTATGAAGGAGGCACTGTTAAAGTATTTATCATTGTAAATGGATGTATTAATAAAGAAGTCTATGCTTCTTTTCCACCACCATTGAAAACAACTGCACAAACAGCACTACAGATGTCCAAGCAGCATTTCATTTCTCACTTACCGTCTGATTATTTTGACAAGTGTGATCTATGGTTTGTGTAGCATAATAAGATGATGAATGGGATGGATAGGATAGAGGTGGAGAGGCTTTTCCCGCTCAGAAAGGACAGTAGGACTAGGGGGCACAGCCTCAAGATAAAGGGGGGGGCGGTTTAGAACGGAGTTGAGGAAGAACTTCTTCACTCAAAGGGTGGTGAATCTCTGGAATTCTCTGTCCGTTGAAGTGGTGGAGGCTGCCTCGCTAAATATTTTTAAGACGCGGGTTGATAGGTTTTTGATAGGCAAGGGGATTAAGGGTTATGGGGAGAGGGTGGGAATGTGGAACTGAGACACGACAGATCAGCCATGATCTTATTGAATGGCGGGGCAGGCTCGAGGGGCTAGATGGCCTACTCCTGCTCCTATTTCTTATGTTCTTATAGATAATGGCTGGAATTCTCCAATCTCATTGCCAGCTAGAACATGGAATTTGCCATTCAATCAAAACTCCATTCATTGCAGTGGGACTGGAGAACCCCAACCATGGGTGAGGTCAGAGAATTCCAGCCAAAGTCAATAGAAGTTGTATGGTAGATATTCAATAAACAAGTGAGTCATTCAATTTAAGCAACTAATGCAAGATGTTGTCTCAGGCTTGCTTAATCCAAAATATGATTAGTTTAACCCCGAACATCCACCTCAGCAAAATGATGGCAAAAGAACATGGAGTCTTAAAAAACAAATTCAATAACTGCTAACCACTGTGCCACCATGTCACCCCAAGTTTCTCCGTCACAGCAGTGATGATGGAAGGGCAGTAGATTGGTCCTAAATATCGCAAAGAGCAGAATATCAAAGATGCATTGTTCATTGATGTCAACATCTTGGGTAAGGGAAAAGTGTCAGTGCATTTAGATGACTTTCACTGTTGCATGGAGGAGATATTGAGCAATGGTTCGTATTTGTCTTTGGCTGAGAACCCTTTCAACACGAGTTAATAGCTTCACTTGCTGCGTTTGGGTCCCAAATCAAATCAGTGACTCTGCTTTCCCATTAATCTTAAATACAGAAGGGTGGAAAGCATTATTCATTAATAAGATTGACCACTTCAATTACTTGAACAGATACAGGGGTTTGAAGCCACATGGTCTCAGGGGACAGGTAGTGCTGTTGGATGGATGGATGTTAAATGTGAATGCAAGCCCATTGAATTGCCAATTTGCTTCTGTCCAAGGGAGAGTTGTAGTCACAAAAATCACCATTCTTTGCAACAAGCCTAATACTTCCCAGCTGTGGGGATCTGCTGAATAATGATCACTGGAAGTGCCGCTAGCTTTATTTGGCCATTAGCAAGAGCTTTAAAACTGATTCCTAAAGAATGGAGTCAGAGTTCACTAACAATAAACTGCACGGAGACAATTGCCAGCCGTGGCGCGTTCTGCAGTTCAGTGCAACATTGCCACAGCAGGAAGATCTCCAAGGGTTTGTAATGATAATGGAAAACTTTGTATTGATTAATCATCAGTTATAATCAATTTTTAATCGCAGTTCAGGGCGGGATGAAGCAACAGAGCTAGTCTGCTGTGGCCCTACTCAATTTAACAGTTAGCCTCCTCTGACAGCTGTGAATCAGAAACATGTCAAACTTACTTGAGATAAGAACTCCCTCAGAGACAAATTATGTATGATATGTGGAATGAATTATGGAAAGAAAATAGACTCTTATGGAGTCAAGCTTACCTAGCAAGAAAGACTCAATGTAAAGTAATTACGTAACTATTGTTTCACTTAATAACTAATTCAAACTATATTAGGACATGCTTAAAATTAAGCTTGGATGCAACACATAGTTAAATAATATCCTTAGTATAAATGTAATTTGGATGCAATAAGATTATATGGAACACTAATGGAGCATCAGTTGGACTGAATAGCTGTAAGCATTTTAACTTGAAAGTACAATAAGTTTTTAAAATGTTAATTCTGATAAATTCCTATGTATTCATTGTCCCAGCAAACTGATGGTATGTTATCAGTTTCTCTGGACGACATAGGGGAAGAACTGAGGTGTACCATTGAACAGAGAATCTGTGTCAACTGCAAATACTGACAGTATGATATGATAGCTGAAAGAGAGTCTTAAAATAGCACACAGTGCTGTTAGTAGCTTAATTCTGAATATGTTAGTGTCAGCGTTGGTAATAAATGTTTATCTTAAATGGGCAGACTCCATTCTGTGGCCATTTTTAAGCTACTGTTTTCACAGTGTACGCTTTGACTTTCTCAAGGTATTTCACACAATTATTTTTTGTTGGGGTACAATGGCAGCTGTTAAGTATTTTACGCAGCATTGCTTCTAAAACAGAGAGTGAAATGAATGAACTGTTTCTAAATGGTGTAGCTATGATGGGAAATATTGGCCAGAACACCAAGAAAACTTGCTGACTTCCTTTAACTTAGTGTCATATAATCTTTCACATCTACCTGAACATGCAGACAGGACCTTATTATAACATCTCTCTGCCTCTTCAGTTTTGATTTGATTTATTATTGTCACATGTATTGGGATATCATGAAAAGTATTGCTTCTTGCATCCTATTCAGACAAAATGTACCATTGATAGAGTACATAAGGGAGAAGGAAAGGAGAGCGTGAAGAATATAGTGTTACACTCATAGCTAGGGTGTAGAGAAAGATCAACTTAATATAAGGTAGGTCTAGTCAAAAGTCTGATGGCACAGGAAGGAAGCTGTTCTTGAGTCGCTTGGTAAGTGATCTCAGACTTTTGTACCTTTTTCTCCATGGAAGAGGGTACTGTAATCAGACTAAATTCTTGCTTCAATTCTTAGGCTCCAAAATGTGTTTGCTTCAATCCCGAACTCCCTCCCTGCCATTAATTTTCAAGGATTTAGATCGATTGCCTGCTAAAGTTGAATTCCCAATGTCTGGAATCTATGGCTGCATCCCAGATCCCAGTTGACGCCATCCTCATGTGTGCGGAACTTGGCTACCAGTCTCTGCTCAGGCAATCTGCACTGTTGTGTACTGTGAAGGCCACTTTGGAGAACACTTACCCGAAGGTCAGAGGCCGAATGCCCGTGACCGCTGAAGTGCTCGCCAACAGAAAGGGAACACTCTTGCCTGGTGATCGTTTGCTCAACAATCACCAGGCAAGACTGTTCTCTTCTTGTTGGCGAACACTTCAGCAGCCGCGGGCATGAGGCCTCTGATCTTCGGGTAAACGTTCTTCAAGGCGGCCTTCACGACACAGGACAGCGTAGAGTCACTGAGCAGAGACTGATAGCCAGGTTCTGCACACATGAAGACGGCCTCAACTGGGATCTTGGGTTCATGTCACATTATTTGTAACCCCCATGACTTGCCTGGACTTGCAAAATCTCACTTACTGTCCTGTTTCGAGACAATACACGTCTCTTTAACCTGTGCTTAATGCTACCTCCATTCACATTGTCTGCACCTTTAAGATTTGATTAGCTGTAAAGACTCGCATTCAAATCAATATTCTGTAAATTGAGTGTGTGCCTTTATATGCCCTGTTTGTGATTAGAACTCCCCACTCATCTGACGAAGGGGTAAAGCCCCGAAAGCTAGTGGTGTTTGCTGCCAAATAAACCTGTTGGACTTTAACCTGGTGTTGTGAGACTTCTTACTGTGTTTACCCCAGTCCAATGCTGACATTTCCACATCATGCATCCCCAGTGACAGGGCTAGACTTGAGGGGTAGCTCAAGGCTCTGCAGGATTTTCCCAACCAATATCAGAGCCCCAGTGAGCAGGATGCCCCAGCCTCCCATTTGCCAAATGTTGGAACAATGATATGAGTTTTCTGAAATTGCTGGGCCATGTGGACCTTGAATTCAGAAGGATTAAACTCAAAGACAAGACTGCAGTTCACATTGTTGTCCCTTGGAGTCACCCTGCTCTTTCTGACTCCACAAAATATGCCTGGGCCTTTTATCCTTGTCCTCTGGCAATCCTTTCAAGAAATGTTGTCAGGGAGTTTAAGACTCAGTACAAATGGTCATAGCTTGCACTGTGTAAGCTGTGCCTATTTGTATTCCCATCCTACAACGGGCCTAAATCCCCAATTCGCACAAATCATCAGCTCGTTCCTTCTCGAGGCTGGTGAAGATGAAGATTTACACCTTCCAGTGTAGCGGCCACTGAATGTTGGGAGCAACTTGGAAGCGGAGATCCTGGCTTGGTTTTGGCAAGTGATTCCTCATTTTTTTGCTGCACAAACTAGTGAAATGAAGTTAAAATTTCTGTTGAGCTCAGAACGAGCCCTTAAATCTCTTCCTTACTGTGTGTCCTTTGTGGCTCAGTGGCAGGATTCTAGGCTCCAGGTCAATGGCCTGAGTTCCAAGCCTGACTGAAGAGGCATGAGCACAAAACCTAGACTGATATTTCCAGTGGAAAATGGAAGGGAAATTACAGTGTAGAAGGGGCTATCCTTCAGATCAGATGTTAAACCAAGGTCCCCTTGGCTCTCTGAGGTAGATGTAATAGATCCCATGATGATATTTCAAAGAAGAACAAACTGATATCTATCGATCAATAAATCGGAACATCTGTTTGTAATGACATTACTGTTTGTAAATTGGCTCCTGTTCTTCCTCCATTCTAACAATGAGTACATTTCAAAAGTATTTAATTGGCGGTAGATTATAAAATGAATTTGTTTCTTCATATTTTTTCTCTATATTTTCATTAACTTTAGCAGACAACCACATTCTGGTAATAACCATATGAAATGAAATAAAGAATGGTTTTTGTGTCTCTGACACAAATTTTATTTTAAATTTTTCAATTAAGTTTCAGAGCTCTGAAAAAATGTCTAATTCTCTGAATTCTTGGTGAAGAAAGCAGCATGTCCGTGAGACCACCATGATTTCTCAGGACATATGAAAGTGTAAAGCAGCTTTACAATATAATGAGGGAAACAGAAGTGTGCAGCAGGCTAATAAAACCAGGGCAACTCATCAATATTCAGTTAAAAACAGTTTCTGAATGGAAAAGCATTCATAAATGGAATGAACAATTCTCAACTTATTTTCTTTGTGTCCTGTTTGGAATACACAAATCTCAAAGACCACCCACCCAGTTTCAACTTGCCATGCCAACACTGGGCACTCCTAAACTGTTTCCCCACTGGCCAAGGCTTTTGTGCAGCAAATCGGCACAAATGGGGCCTTGCAGGGAAATGGGACTCCAGCTGTGGTGCACCCCAAACAATGACTCACATCATTGAAGATTGCCCCCTGACAAAATTCAGCACAGAACCCAGATAGCTCCACTTAGCCACTGTGGAAGCTATTGTCTGGCTTGGCAACTACTGTAAAAAGTCTGACAACACCAGGTTTTAGTCCAACCGATTTATTTGATAGTAAACGCACAAGCTTTCGGGTTAGCTTGTGCGTTTACTATCAAATAAATCGGTTGGACTAAAACCTGGTGTTGTCAGACTTTTTACTATGTTTACCCCAGTCCAACGCCGGCACATCCACATCTTGGCAACTACTGCCCATGCTTAGAGAGAGTATGGGTGTGAAAGGGATTGTATCAGACAGACAATATGAGAGTGTGTGTGTGTGTGTGTCAGTGAGAGAGTGCATGTGTGTGTGTGTGTGTGAGAGGGATTATATCATACAGAGAATATGAGAGAGTGTGTATATGTGTGAGTGAAAGTATATGTGTGTGTGTGTGTATATATATTTTTATATGTGAGAATGTGTGTGTGTGCGTGTGTGAGTGAGAGAGAGCGAGTGTGTGTATGTGTGAGGGAGTGGAAAAGTGTGTCTGAGGGAGTGAGAGCGTGTGTGAGGTAGAGAGTCGGAGAGTGTGTGGGAGAGAGAGTGTGGGCAATTGTGTTAAAGAGAGTGCACGAGTGTGTTAAAGTGAGAACGTGGGAGAGAGAGAGGGGGAAAGTGTGTGAGAGACAGGGAAACTGTGTGAGAGAGAGAGAGAGGGAAAGTGTGTCAGAGAGAGAGGGAGAGGGTGTGGGAGAGAGGGAGAGGGTGTGGGAGAGAGGGAGAGGGTGTGGGAGAGAGAGAGGGAGAGGGTGTGGGAGAGAGAGAGGGAGAGGGTGTGGGAGAGAGAGAGGGAGAGGGTGTGGGAGAGAGAGAGGGAGAGGGTGTGGGAGAGAGAGAGAGAGGGAGAGCGTGTGGGAGGGAGAGCGTGTGGGAGAGAGAGAGAGAGGGAGAGCGTGTGGGAGAGAGAGGGAGAGGGTGTGGGAGAGAGAGAGAGGGAGAGCGTGTGGGAGAGAGAGAGAGGGGGAAAGTGTGTGAGAGACAGGGAAACTGTGTGAGAGAGAGAGAGAGGGAAAGTGTGTCAGAGAGAGAGAGAGAGAGGGTGTGGGAGAGAGAGAGAGGGAGAGGGTGTGGGTGAGACGGAGAGGGTGTGGGAGAGAGGGAGAAGGTGTGGGAGAGAGAGAGAGGGAGAGGGTGTGGGAGAGAGAGAGAGAGGGAGAGCATGTGGGAGGGAGAGGGAGAGAGAGAGAGGGAGAGCGTGTGGGAGAGAGAGGGAGGGAGAGCGTGTGGGAGAGAGAGGGAGAGCGTGTGGGAGGGAGAGGGAGAGAGAGAGAGGGAGAGCGTGTGGGAGAGAGAGGGAGAGCGTGTGGGAGGGAGAGGGAGAGAGAGAGAGAGGGAGAACGTGTGGGAGAGAGAGAGAGAGGGAGAACGTGTGGGAGAGAGAGAGGGAGAGTGTGTGGGAGAGAGAGAGAGAGGGAGAACGTGTGGGAGAGAGAGAGGGGGAGAGCGTGGAGGAGAGAGAGAGAGGGAGAGTGTGTGGGAGAGAGAGGGAGAGTGTGCGGGGGAGAGAGAGAAGGAGGGAGAGTGTGCGGGGGAGAGAGAGAAGGAGGGAGAGTGTGCGGGGGAGAGAGAGAAGGAGGGAGAGTGAGTTTATTGCTTTAAAACTGGATTATTTTTGCCCACGTTGTTTCTTTCCTTCCTACCTGAACTTTGTTTTGAAATTCATATTTAATGTTCCCCCAAACATCATCTTTCAGGAATTTTTTCATTTGCCCCTTGAGTAAAAAATAAATGGAAATACGGCCAAGTGAAAAAGTTGAACAAGCCTCTCAAGATCGTGTATAGAGCAGGAATCTGTATCATGTGAGAATCCATCATTAGCTGCTGATAGATTATAATTAATGGCTTTTATTGACTGTTTTATCCACCGTCTGGCAGATATTGCAAATCTTCTGCTTGTCAGCAGTTCAAAACTAAAACTGCAAAATTATCTTTTTTTAATGTTGTGAACGGCTGTGTGCTAACAGTTATCCGAACCTTGTAAACTAATTACGAACAGGGGTACGTGGCAAGCAGAGTTGAAAGACGAGTGGGAGTTAGCTAAAAAAAAAATCAAAACAGAAGCAAATAATTCCTGTAATGGAAAGGAAAAAAAGAACATGAACACAGGAAACCAGAAACTGAAGATGCTAAAAGTATAGTCAGTCAGTCAGTCTCTCTAGACAGGTTCATGTTTCTACTGAGGTTTTTCACTGCAACAATGAATCATCCTAAACATATTGCTAACCAATTATAGAAACACTATAGTACAGAAGGAGGCCATTTGGCCCATCGAGTCTACACCAACAACAATCCCACCCTGTTCCTATCCCCATAACCCCACATATTTACCCCGCTAATCTCTTTAACCTATGCATCCTGGCACACGAATTTAGCATGGCCAATATATCTAACTCTCACATCTATGGACTGGGGGAGGAAGCTGGAGAACCCGGAGGTAACTCACGCCGTCACAGGAAGATTGTGCAGATTCCACACAGACAGTGACCCAAGCTGGGAATCGAATTCAAGCCCCTGGAACTGTGAGGCAGCAATACTAACCACTGTGCTATCATGCTGCCCCGATATTTCAATATATCAATATGTCTCTTTCAGAGATGGGTCTGTGTAGTATTTCCATTAATTCACAAGATATGGGCATCTCTAGCAAGATCAATATTTCATATCTATTCTGAAGTATCCTTGATGAGGTAGTGGTGAACTGCCGCTTTGAACCATTGTGGTACGTATGGTGTAAGTACACCCGCAGTGCTGTTAAGAAGGGTGTTCCAGATTTTTGACCCAATGACCAGTGAAGAATCGGTGATCCAGTTCCAAATAAAGATGGTGTTTGGCTTTGAGGGGAACCTGCAAATGGTGGTGTTCCCATGAATCCACTGCCATTGTCCTTATGGATGGTAGAGGTCCTGGGTTGGGAAGGTGCTGTTGAAGGAACTTTGGGCGACTTGTAAATGGTACACACACTGCTGTCACCGTGCATTGGTGATGGAGGAAATGAATGTTTAAGATGGTGAATGGGATGCCAAACAAGTGGGCTGCCTTGACCCGGATGGTGTCAGGCATCTTGACTGCTGTCAGAGCTGCATTCATCCAAGCAAGTGGGCAATATTCTTTATCATATGCCTGATGTGTGCCTCATCGATGGTCGAAGGCTTTGGTGAGTGAGGAAGTGAATCACTCATTGCTAAATTTCCAGCCTCCAGCCTGTTCTTTTACCCATAGTATGTATATGTCTGCCCTCATTAAGTTGCTGGCCATTGGTACTCTGGCAATTTATGCATTTATTCAAGTTCTTTTTTTATTATTCAATCATGGGACATGGGCATCGCTGGCTGGCCAACATTTAGTGCCCATCCCTAAGTGCCCTTGAACTGTGTGATTTATCAGGCCATTTCAGAGAGCGGTTAAGAGTCAACCACATTGCTTTGGCTGTGGAGTCAAATGTAGGTCAGACCAGGTAAGGACGTCTACATGTGACTCCAGAGTCAAAGCAGTGTGCCTTCCTTAAAGGCCTAAAGGACATTAGTGAACAAGATGGGTTCTTACGACAATCAACAATAGTTTCATGGTCACCAGTAGATTCTTAATTCGAGCTTTTTTTTCTTGAGTTCAAATTCCACCATCTGCCATGGCGGGATTCGAACCCTGGACCCAGAACATTAGCTGAGTTTCTGGATTAATGGTCCAGCGATAATACCACGAGGTCATCGCCTCCCCAATAATAGCATTAATTTAATGCCTATTTTAGCATTCATCGTGAACCTTCTGAGGCCTGGCTCATAGTTGGAGCAAATGATACATCTTTTAACTGCACTTGTCACAAATAAACATGGCTGGTACACTCAGATGAATTATATCATTGTCTTATCGTTAGTCAGTCTAACCAACAGGTTTGATGGTACACACTAAGTATGGTATGGTGGCACAGCAATTAGCACTGCTGCCTCACAGTGCCAGGGACCTGGCTTCGATTCCCAGTTTTGGTCACCGCCTGTGAGGAGAGTGCACATTCCTCCTGTGTCTGCATGGGTTTTCTCTGGAGACTCCATTTTCCTCCCGCAGTCTGAAAGACGTGCTGGTTAAGTGCATTGGCCATGATAAATTCTCCTTCAGTGTGCCCGAACAGGTGCTGGAGTGTAGCAACTCGAGAATTTTCACAGTAACTTCATTGCAGTGGACACTAATAAATAAACTTCAAAACTTTAAACTAGAAATAGTAGAAGTAGCCATTGTAGTTAAATCTCAGCCCCAAAATCACAAGCTTGTTACTGTATTGGAACATAATGCAGACCTGTCTCAAGAAATTTATAAAATCAAAATATTTGTCTCAAAAATCCACAGGTATTATGCCCGTAGGTGAAATGTTGTTACTTGACAATTTGGAAACAGTCAGATGCAATCTAAATTCATGTCCATTTTGGTGATTTGGGTGGTTTCTCAAACTGACAAAGTTGCATGACAGAAAATGTTGATTCAGTTTTGCTGAATGTCTCGGTTTGTCTGAAAAGGAGCTGCCAAAACATATTGAATAGTACAGTGGAGTCCCCTGGCAGCTCGAATTAATTTACACACGTGGTTTTATCTTTACAGTCTGTAGAATGTGGTCACCTTAATGATCATCGTAGCTGTACCAACTCCTGTCCTAGCCTCTTGCAGTATTCTGCAAAACCAGAAATATTGGCCGCGATTCTTCTATCCTGCTGCGCTAATTTTTTAGTGCAATGGGCTGGGAGATTGTCACGTCAGACGATTTGCGAGGTTTGCGCGAGTATTTGTGCCCTGCTTGCATTTCCCAGCGCTGGATTTGTGGTGGCGACTGCTGGAAATTGGTGTAGAGGCGCAAAGACCATTTACATGGTAATTTTAATATAATTTAAATACGATTAGCAGGCCTAGGACTGAAGTCTCCGGGCCCGCTAGCATCTCCCACCTTGTCAGGGTATTTCACTCCAGTGGGGATTATGGAGCCGGTATTACAGGGGTCGCGAGGCTGGCCAGCAATCAGAAGGCCATCAGTGTGGGGCCACTGCGCATGCACTGATTTCAGCACTGATCATTCGCCGCATGCGCGGTGTCCCACCCAGCACGCTGATTTAAGCCTCTCCAGTGGGAATAGGCACCATCTCCCTGAAATTTAATAGTATTCATGCTGGTGGCCTCTGTATAGAGTGTGGGAGATTCTTCTCTGAACTTCCGCTGAGTTTTCAGGAGAATTCGATACTTAGAATTTTTTTGGGGAGAATACCACCCATTGTCTATCTGAGTTTCTCATCCTCTGCCCTGGCCTCAATCATTTCCTCTGGCCTGGACAGGCGGTGAGGGCGATAGAGGGGGGTTTCACTTGGATTGAGAATCTCCCCTATTCTGCTATCCTTGTAGATCAGTGGGAAATCAGTAAGCCAACAGGCTGAGAGAATTATAAAATGGAAAATCACTCTATCTCTCATGAGAATATCATTTCTGTATTACAGTAATTTCCTAAACTAATGTGTATCTCTGTGTCAGAAAGCCCTGGCATACGCTGAATTGATGCAGAGTGCTACAGCTCGTCCCTGTTAGGACCAGACTCGTAAAGATCACCAACCAGGAACATCTGATGAGTTCTTGACTGAGTCACGGTAGATTCTGTCCTCTCGTTGCAGCAAATCAGGGAGTGCCTCGTGAATGAATGAAGATTAGGTACAAGAGTTCTTGAACTCTTCACTGGGGTGGAGTAATTGTTTGTTGACCCCTTTCATAAGCAAGTAAAAAGAAAATGCTAGCATGGCTGCCTCACAGCACCAGCGACCCGGGTTCGACTCCTGGCTTGGGTCACTGTCTGTGTGAAGTTTGCACATTCTCCCCATGCCTGTGTGGGTTTCCTGTAGATGCTCCTGTTTTCTCCCACAGTCCAAAGATGTGCTGGTTAGAAAATAGAACACCACAGCACAAGCAGGCCCTTCGGCCCACAAGTTGCGCCGAACATATCCATACCTATCAGGCCATAGAATAGCTATAACTCTCAATCTCATTAAATCCCATGTACTCATCCAGAAGTCTTTTAAAAGACCCCAGCGAGTTTGCCTGTACCACCGCCAACGGCAGTTAGGTGGATTGGCCATGCTAAATTGCCTCTTAGTGTCAGGGGAACTAGCTAGGGTAAATGCATGGGATTATGGAGATAGGGCCTGGGTGGGATTGTGATCGGTGTAGACTTGATGGGCCGAATGGCATCCTTCTGCACTGTAGGATTCTATGATTCTATGAAATGTTTGTGTCAGTGTATGCACCTAGGTAATTTGTGATTCTGTAGTGTTATTTGATTTGGATTTTAGAATTTAGACAGCAGCTGTTGGATAACCTGTGATAAACGTTGGGCACGAATGTCAAAATACAAGGCAGCACAAATTGTTCAGCTGAAGCTGTGTTATGTGAGCTTAGACCTCTGGCTGCAGGCAAACGTTGGAAGCAATCCTGCTCCCTTGGCATCCTCTAGATCATCAGTGTCCTCTCCAGCATCATGCTGGATGTCCTCCTTTAGCAGTCGCACCATGTGTTGTCCCTGATGATTCACCACATTTGGTGTGTGAAATGGAGAAGGAATGCACGGAAGGCAGAGTTAGAGGAACGCTGCATTTTAGAGAGCAATTAAGGATGAAAGAGACCGCAGTGGGACACTTTAGAAATGAAGGCAAGGGACCAGGTTTTGCTGTTTCTCAAGCCCCACCTTCATTTCCATCTCTGGCGACCTTCAGCAGATGTGGCATGTGTCAAATGGATGCTTAGACTAAAATGGACAAGGCTTAGCTTCCAGTGGTGATTTTAATCATAGAACCCTACAGTGCAGGAAGATGCCCATCGGCGCATCAAGTCTGCACCGAACACAATCCCACCCAGGCCTTACCCCTATATATTATACCCACTAATCCCTCTAACCTACGCATCCCTGGACACTAAGGGGCAATTTCTTAGCATTCAATCAACCTAACCTGCACATCTTTGAAGTGTGGGACGAAACCTGAGTAACCGGAGGAAACCCACACAGAAACGAGGAGAATGTGCAAACTCCACGCAGACAGTGACCTGAGCCAGGAATCGAACCCAGGAGCTGTGAAGCAGCAGTGCTAACCACTGAGCTACCATGCTGCCCCACTACAGATTACTTACAATTTAGTTGTAATTACTTACAATTTACAATTTGGTTGTAATTACAGCCACTGCATGCATTTACTGAGAAGCCATTTTTGCAAAATAAAGACAATGCGACAAATGGACGGAAACCTTTGGATTTCTGCTTTTAATGGCACATGTTCCCCTCAAATGATGGTGTTGGACCTTTTTGAATAAATATCAGTGAATGTAATTAGCCTCTTTGCTATTTTGACAGCAAATTATGGCTTGTACTAATACTGCATAAAACTCACACCTGTGACTTCTGATGCCACACTGAAAGTGTTGCATTTTAAGGTACAAAAAGTAATAGTTCTGGAAGATATTTGCAACTATTTTTTCCACTTTGATAATTCGGAGCTGGATTTTTTTCTGATTTGGGTTAGAATGCAGGCAGGCAAGTGTAAAAATAGTTGTAATATTGTGAGGCTGCTTGACCCACCCGTGCGATTTTCAGAGTTGAGGATCAGGTCCAGGGCAGGTCATGGAGATGGCAAGAGTTTAAAGGAGTGAGCAAACATGCTATTCAAAGGTCAAAGGGCTTACCCCTTTGAAGATAAAGCTAGGGGCCCATTATAATTCTGAAGAGGAGCCAGCTTTAAGAACCTTGATAGTTGAAGGAGGCATCACTCTCCTGACATTGTGTGGGCATTGCAATAGTGGGCATAGCTGTGTGGGCTCTACCTGAACACTCCCAAGGCTACAGGTGGAAACGAGTGCTACACCCTCAGAAATCAAGGCCTTTGGAACTGAGAAGCAGCAGACGCCTTTGGAACTGAGGAGCAGCAGACTGCTTTGGAAGGGCAGAGTGCTGGTCAGAAGAAGGCCAGAGGATAGGAGAACAAGGAGAACTCCCTTGAACAAAGGATCTACAGTCAGAGGCAAAAATGCTTGGGGGGTGACTGTGAACCGAGGGCAAAGGAGAGTGGGAGGTGTTCATAGTCATCACAGTGAGTGTGATTCCATGAGTGAGGAACTTCAGTTATGTAGACAGATTTGAGAAGTTAGGACTTTCATGTATGGAGAATGATGTGGAGATGCTGGTGTTGGACATGGGTGGACAAGATGAGAGGTCACACAATACCAGGTTACAGTCCAAATTTCTCTCCACTTCACCAGATGAAGGAGAAGCACTCTGAAAGCTTGTGATTTCAGATATACCAGTTGGATTATAACCTAGTGTTGTGTCACTTCTCACCTTGTTTGGAGAAGATTGAGAGGAGATTTGATAGAAGTTTTTCAAAATCATGGTTGGTCTGGACGGGGTAGATATGGAGAAAAGTTTCCTGGAACGTTTCCGAGAACCAGAGGGCACAGATTGGAGGTAATTGGCCAAAGAAACAATGGCAACATGAGGAACAAGATTTTTCATGCAGCAAGTGGTTCGGATCTGGTTTGCACAGCCTGAGAGTGTGGTGGTTATAGGTTCCATCACAGCTTTCTAAAGGGGATTAAATCATTACCTGGAAAGGAAATAAAAAAGCGCAGGGCTACAGGGAAAATGTGGGGGAGTGACACCACGTGAGGGACTGATTGCAGTCCAGGTATAGTCCGGCGGTGCCCTTCAATACTTCCACGAGGATCAAGCTGATATTTCAGACTGGAGATTATGGCTGCAAATCAAACGGGTCACCCCACAACTCTCATCATCATCCCTTCCCACCGCTCCAACTCTCTGCAAACTTAAAAAAGGCTGCGATAACACTGGGTTGTCAATATAACATCATTACGCCAGTTTCTGAAGTTATGGAATGCGAGTGGATGGGAAAAGGAGAAGCCCACCATAATTTAGCAATGACCAGTTTACCAGCAATCAAGCTTTTTCATGACCCATTTGTCTGCAATTCTTTTTTGCCTGCTGCATTTTTTGGACTTTGGACATGAACATTTTTGGGAGTGTTTTACGATAGTTATGAAGAGGTGAATAGGATAGAAGAAAAGGCTGTCACCTGATGCCTAAATGTAGCAGCAGATCCAGCTGGTGAAGAAAGCCGCATCTTTTTTACTTTCAATTAATTTCTTTTGAGTTTTTAGACTGCTATAAGAAATAAAGAAAGACTGAGATAGAAGAGGGCCTTGAAATGTATAGCCATGACCGACTTCCTGTTAACAGCATAACCCCTCGGTCACATGACATTCCAGCTTAAACTCCCAAATCGATGTGAAGCTCCACCATTGAAATCTTAATTGGCCACTTTCCCACCAGAGGACCACTAATTGGCCATCTGACACTTGATTGGACAAGCTGGTACTGTTGGGTGGCACGGTGGCACAGTGGTTAGCATTGCTGCCCCTCAATGCCAGGGACCAAGATTCGATTCCCAGCTCGGGTCACTGTCTGTGTGAATTTGTACTTTCTCCCATACTCTGTGGGTTTCCTCTAGGTACTCCGGTTTCCTCCCACAATCCAAAGATGTGCAGGTTAGGTACATTGGCCATGCTAAATTACTCCTTACTGTCCCAGGATGCATAAATTAGAGGGATTAACAGGGTAAATATATTGGATTTTGGGGATAGGACCTGGGTAAGATTGTGCAGATTCGATGGGCTGAATGGCCTCTTCCTGCAGTGTAGGAATTCTGTAAACGGTGAGATGGCAAGGGTGGGAGTGAGCAGACCACTCTGTTTCCATTCAGTCCTGAAAAATATAAACCTGCCGTGCCCTCCTTAACATGGCCCTCTATCGAGATGTGGACCTTGAGGACAATTAAGTCATGGGAGGAGACAGCTCCGTAGGGAGAAGCAGGAGTTACGACAGGAGGCAATTGGTGATGACGGGCACAAGGTGACCCTGATGCATAACAAGTTGGCCTACTCCTGCCACCCTCTGGAAAGAAGACACCCCTACTGTCCCTCATGAATGCCAGGGATCTGGCCCTCCCCTTTGCCACCTTGGGTTCCTGTGGTGCAGTGGCAGGTAGAGATAGAAAGTCTCTCCCATAGGACAGCCAGCATCCTGACTGATGATTGCAATGGGTGTCTGAAACCGTCCTCCATCCCTCCAGGAATGGACAGGAAATCTGACTCCATATCAATTAAGAACTCACCCCCCGTTAAAATCCAAGAACTCAGCAAGGTTCTGCTGTTTTTCTGGCACAAAAAAAGACCTGACAACTGTTACCCAGGGGACAACGCATCCCCTGGTTTTCATTCAAGAAGTGGAGTTAGCTATTTTCAATCAGCTACCAGTCTGCAGAAAGCTCCCTTGGCAAATAACCTTTAATTGATCTCAGCATGTTCCTATTTAGATACAATTTCAGAACAATGGCCTTGAAGGGATTAGCCAGCACAAATACTGCTTTCATTCACAACCATACTCCAGACTTTAGACCACCTGTGAGAAAAAGCCTCTGAGAGCAACCTATATAGATCATCAAACAGAGGGAGGGAGGACTTTCAGAATGAGTATCCCAATTTTACTTGGAATTGCCTGTATTGATGTAAGTTATCAGACCATTTGTTTTTGAAAGATACAGTCATAAACAGATGCATAAAAACAACCTAGCCACAAGCTCTTGAAGGCCTCACTTAAAATAAGGAGAATTTATTATGCTGTATAGAAATTTATAGGTGAGCAGAATTCTATCCCTTGTGCATGCCATTAATTGTCAGGAATGGTAGCAGGTCCTGAAGCATCTTTTACTTGGTTTAAGAAGTACTCCGACATTATACTCTTATTATACTGGTACAGCAAGCAACTTATTTACAAGTCAAAGGTCTCAATGAGGCTTAACATGCCCAAGGGCTTTTCATGAATGTCATGTGCCAATTAGGCACATAAAACTTACATTTATTCATGACATTTCTCCATCAGTGGTAAATGTTGTTTTAGCATGAGTTACTTATATGAAAAGTGATAAGCCAAGGGAGTACTTTTGATTTCTAATCATGAATTTTACATGTTCATAGGACTAACAGACTGCATGATCCACTGCAGCAGAGTAATGGCAATAATGGCACCTGTCAGGATATGAACTACAATTTTCAAGTACTGTTACGATCCCTGTAGAGACTGACAACTTTTGAAAAACAATAAATTCAAACTCCTCGTGAATGACTAAAAGAGTCATATAACAAGATTTTGAACTTTAATAACAGTAAGAAGTCTCATAACTCCAGGTTAAGGTCCAGCAGGTTTATTTGGTAGCACGAGCTTTCGGAGCGCTGCCCCTTTATCAGATGAGAGGGCAATGCTCCAAAAGCTCATGCTGCCAAATAAACCTGATGGAATTTAACCTGCTGTTGTGAGACTTCTTACTGTGCCCAACCCAGTTCAACGCCGGCACCTCGGCATCATGAACTTTAATAAGACATTTACTGTAACAGACAAACAAACAGCAACATTCAATATTTAAAATGATCAACAATCTCCTGACACGATTATAATTACTCTGCCTCTTAAATGAACACTTCATTCTCCAGAAACCAATCCAAAGCTATTCTCAATTCTTTTTTAATTTTCGAGTCAGATCATCTTTTTTTCTTTATTCATTCGGGGGATTTGGATGTCACAGCATTTATTTCCCATCCCTAATTGCCCTTGGAGGGCAGTTGAGGATCAACCACACTGTTGTGGTTCTGGAGTCACATGTAGGCCAGACCAGATAAGAGCAGATTTCCTTCCCTAATGGGCATTCGTGTACCAGGTGGTTTTTTCCGACAATTGATAATGGCTTCGTGGTCATTAGTAGATTCTTAATTCCAGATACTTTTTATTGACTTCAAATCCCACCATCTGCCATGGCAGGATTTGAACCCTGGGTCCCCAGAACACGAGCTGAGTTTCTAGATTAATAGTCTAGCAATAATGCCACTAGGCCAGTGCCTCCCCTACTCTATTCCCCACTGACTTTTGCGGTGAGGGACAAATTAGAGATCCTCTCACTAGCCAAACCTAGGTGAATTGTACAGCATTATTTAAACTCTCACAAACTTGGTCACTTCAATCTGAGAGTGAGCTCCTACCTGCATTTTGAGCAGCTTCTGTCTCTCTGCTCGCTCTTTCTCTCTGCTCTCATATTTTTGCGGACTGACATGGTTCAGTGATAGTTTAAGAAAATGTGCAATCCAATCTACAATGAGTTCTCCCTCTCAAATCCCACCTTCATAGCAACATCAATCACATGGGCCTTGTATCCAGGTAGAAATGCTTATTAACTATCCTCTGGACCTCCAATCTTATTATATCTTGAATTTAAATAGTCAGTTTAAAATAAAATTGTTGACAAAACCTGGCAATCTTATTACCTTCCTGGGACTTTAAGACTAATAATCCATCCAAAGTCAGCAAAGCTGGTCTGGCCAATGTTTACAAGTGCATTTGCTTCTTCCTAGTGAAACAACCGGACTCTTTTTAACATTTAACAATAAAAGCACCCAGCCTTGTTGTCAGACAAAACCTGTCTCATGATCGCTTCATTCTGATGCCTTAATCTCTACATTTCACACTAAATGAAAGAAATTGTGTCAAAATATAACAATCTTACAAACTTCATATTTGTACCAATGCCATTGTTCTCACTTTTAACTTCTGCAAAGACCTTTTGAACACAGTATAATCCTCTCCCATGGAAACACATCATAAAAACATGAGGTTTTAAAACGTGGCAAACGACACTTAAAGCACTTACATAAGCTCCCATTGAATGATTAATTAATTTTTGTTAACTCTATTTATTATCATGCTGAATGCAATTCATCATTTTCGTGGCTTCAGGTAACGTTTAGTAGCTTTTCCTGGATCATCTTTGTTTGCTAACCTGCTCTCTTTGTTCCGCTGGATCAATGCCAATTACGTTAATCACCATATTTGGCCCCTTCAGGGTCATCACATGCCTCCTGTATTTTGCTGCAAGATGGTGTGCTAATTTGGCATAAACCTGCTGAGGCTTGAGCAAAGTTGGACAGTGGCATTGTGTGCATTATTTTTAATTCAATATATAAATGCAGTAATAACTGCTAAGAGTTGCAAAATTGCCCTGATTTGGAGAAGGGGTAAATTTTCCTGCCACAGGAATTGTTGCAGGTGAGATGGAAAGTTTGACAGATGATTGAAAGGTCCATTGACCTTGGGTGGGAACTTCCAGTCTCGGGGTGAGCAGACTGGAAAATCCAGATCCAAGGGGATCCATGACATGAACCACATTGACAAAAAAAGTGTAGAAATCCAATCTGCTCATTCAGTACATTACTCCGAGCATTATTCATGACATGTTTAATACGTAACTAAGCTGAAAAAATTGCATGACTTACATCACATTACTTATTACGATGGACATTAAGCATTAAATGTTTAAAATTAATTTAGGCTACTTGTCCATAAGTGCAGCTTTTGAAATAGAAAATATATTCTCCAGAATGCACAGGTATTCCAAATGATTGTACTGAAGGAATCAAATTCCACATACAGTGGGTAGCTCCAAAACCTTGAAGTATTTAAAATACAAAGTGTCCTATTTACTTTGACGAGATGCCCAATGGACGGCACTGTGGCACAGTGGTTAGCCCTGCAGCCTTACATCGCCAGTGACCTGTGATCAATTCCCAGTTTGGGTCATTGTCAATGAAGAATCTGCATATTCTCCCCGTCTGCGTGGATTTCCTCTGGATAATCCTCCCACAGACTGAAAGACGTGCTAGTTTGGTGAATTGACCACGCTAAATTTTCCCTCAGTGTACCCAAACAGGCGACTAAATGCGGCGACTAAAGGATTTTCACAATAACTTCATTGCAGTGTTAATGTAAGTACTTGTAACACTAATAAATAAGCTTTAAACTGAAACTGATTTGATTTGATTTGATTTATTATTGTCACATGTATTAGGATACAGTGAAAAGTATTGTTTTTTGCAAGCCATACAGGCAAGGCATATCGTTCATAGAGAAGGAGAGGAGAGAGTGCAGAATGTAACGTTACAGTCATAGCTAAGGTGTAGAAAAGATCAACTTTATGCAAAGTAGGTCCATTCAAAAGTCTGATGGCAACAGGGAAGAAGCTGTTCTTGAGTCAGTTGGTATGTGACCTCAGACTTTTTTATCTTTTTCCCGATGGAAGAAGGTGGAAGAGCATACGTCCAGTGTGTGAGAGGTCTTTAATTTTGCTGGCTGCTTTTCCATGGCAGCAGGAAATATAGGCGGAGTCAATGGATGGGAGGCTGGTTTGTATGATGGACTGGGCTTCATTTACAACCCTTTATCGTAACTGATGTTAATTTGACTTTACCACACAATTCTTGCATGGCAAGTTGCTGAAAATGCAAGGTGCCAAGATTGCAATGGGAGAAACTATGCCTGTGGGAACTGAGTGAACAGGGAAAGCGACCGATCAGATTGTAGGATTGTGAAATAAACAGGCAAGAAGTGGGAAGGAGGTGCAGCTTAGAGTGGATGAATACAATGTGAAATCAGGAACAGAAAGATAGATAAAACAAAAGTAAGAGAGTGGAAATTATTTTTTTCAAATGTCATGTAAAAAATCTTCAATATCAATTGAAGGACTAAAACTCCAAACATAACATTTTGTTTTCAGTGTCAGATAGGTTGATTTGCAGTTGTTAGCATTTGTCATATCATTCAAAGGGTACTTGGGTTTGAAATGATGTCAGTTCAATTTAGTTTAGTATGGGCTGTCCACATGGAAAAGTGAGATCTCATGGGATAGAGGGGAAGGTGACAGGTTAGATCCAAAATTGGCTCAGTGACAGGAATCAAAGGGTTTGATGTTTTTGCATGCTTTTGCAAATGGTTTCCAGTGGTGTTCCACAGGGCTGTGTTGGAATCCGTGCTCTACGTATTGACGATTTAGACTAAATGTTGGAGGCATGGTTGAGAAATTTGCTGTTGACAAAAAAAATTGGATGTGTAGTTGATAGTAAAGAGGATAGAGTCAACTCCAGAATGATATCAATGGATCAGCTGAGGGGATGGAGAAGAGGCAAATGGAACTCAATTTGGAAAAGTGTGAGGCCACGCATTTGGGGATGGCAAACAATGCAAGGGAAAATTCAATAAATGGAAATATATTGAGAATGCACCTTGGAGTGCATGGCCACAGGACCCTGAAGGTGGTAGGGCAGGTGGGCAATGTGGTCAAGAAAGCATATGGAATGCTTTCCTTTGTTTGGCGAGGTGTTGAACACAAACACAAGTATATAATCATGGAACTATGTGAAATGTTGGTTATGCCACAGCTGGAATTTTGTGTACATTTTTGGCCACTGCATTACATGAAGGGCATAATTGCTCTGGAGAGATTGAAGAGGGGATTTACAGGAATGATGCCAGAGGTTGGAAAATTGCAACTGTGAGGAGACATTGGATAGGTGAGGGTTGTTTTCCTTAGAACAGAGGCTGAGGTGTAACTGAGGGGTATAAAATTATGAGGAGCCTGGATAGGGTGGACAGGAAAGAATTTTCCATTGGCTGAGGGGTTAATTATCTAGCAGCATAGATTTTAGATAAAAGCATGAGAGGGAATATGAGGGGAGTGGGCATCTGGAACTCACTGCCTAAATTGATGTTCAAGCTGAAATGCTCAACTCATTTAATAGGTATCTGGATCTGCACCTGAAGTGCTGTAACATGCAAGACTCCAGGCCAGGTGCTGGAAAGTGGGATTAAAATGAACAGCTTTTTATTTTCTCTTTTAGCCAGTGCAGACACGATGGACTGAATGGCCTCTGTCTGCACCATAACATTTTTACAGTTCTTGTCCGTATCTACTATGCAATACAGCAACTTCAGCAACATTTGGTGCATTTCAATGGTGAGACACATAGTGAGAGGCTGCTTCTGTAAAGTTAACAGTAGAATGATTCAACTTAAATAGAAAGTTTGGGACTTTGGAATCTGATCTGCTCTTTGCCTCACCTACTTTATCATTTACATCTAAAATGATTTAGGAAGCACCATCAGAGTGAATTCTGCCCCATTTATTTTCACAAGCTATGGTGGACCAGAGAAGTTAAAGTTTTTTGAGAACTTTGTGTCTGATCAATACATGAAGATGGAAATAGGAAAATGTAGGTTTAAGTGCAGGCACTAACATGTAGATTGTACACATGACCAGTGTTGCTTTGAGTCATGGTTTTAGAAAAACCTATTGGTTCCTTTAATTTGACCAATGGTTAACAGACCTCAAAGATCCAAGTTCAACACACTTATTGTACTGAACCATGCAGCAGAAGGGAGAATATTCAGTGGATCAAACTGGCCATAAGGACTGGATCATCAGGCTGCTTCGAGGATGCAGATGTGCGGTACTATAAAGTTGAAAAATTGAACAACTAACATATGTCTGCCAATGGTCAGAATTTTGCACACCTCAGAATAGACTGCATTCATTTGGCAATAAGGATCTTTAGTCGCAAGCACTGAAGAAAACTAACTTCACAAAGTAAACCAAAGAAAAAGATTTAATAAAGAAACTTCATTATGGAAACACTCAGGCCATATAATCTCCCCACTATCCCCATCTGCTTTCTACTTATACTGGGTCAACTGGTCAAGTAACCACCACTTCATTTTGCCATTCATTACATTGTCTACTGGGTCAGCTGGTCAGTTGACCTTCACAGCATGTTACCATTGGTTATGTTATAAAGATTCCAACGTTGTCATTAGTTACTTATAACAGGTCAGCTTGCAGGGATAGGGGGAGTGGGTAAGTGGTGCAGCTGGGTTGGAAGATTGAGTGGCATGAATACCATGGACATCACCTACCCACCTCCAATGGAATTATACCTTCAGTGGAGTAGGTGTTGAGCAACTCACCCACACTTGGACCAGGTGAAGCCTTTAGGCAGCCATTTATTATCCACTTAAGGGCTGCTGTGGCCAAAAGAAAGACTCAGAGGCGGTTACCACCAGCTAGAAGAGAATGGGAAAAGAAGCTGAAGATCTAACTGGCTCGTCACGCCAATCGACTGGCATGATGAGCCAATAGAAACAGTTTGGGTAGAGATAAAGAATAGTAAAAGTAAGAAGTGGGAGTGGTTTCTAAGCCACCTAACAATAACCACACTGTCAGACAGAGTGCACAGGAGGCATTCATGGGAACATGTGAGAAAAGTATAATGAGAAACAACAGTGGGTGATTTTAATCCACGTATCCAAATCAGATAGCCTGGGTGATGAGTTCACAGAGCGTCTTTGGGACATTTCTTAGAGCGGAATGTTTAGCACCAACGAGAGCAGGCTATACTAAAGCTGGCAATGTGCATTGAGGCAGGATTAATTAATGATCGCGTAGTGAGGACACCCCTGAGGAGCAGTGATCATAATGCACATTTCACATTCCGTTGAGAGACAAAGAGTGGATTGAAGACTGCTATTTTAAATTTAAATAAGGGCAATTATGGGGACATGAAGACGGAGTTGGCTAATGTGAATTAGGAAATTAGGTTAAAGGATAGGTCATTAGCGATGTGGTGACAGGCGATTCAGCAGATATTTCCAAAAACATTCATCCCTGTGGGAAAGAAAGACTCTAAGGGAAGGATGCACCATCTGTAATTAACTAAGGAAGTTAAATGTAGTGTAGAATTAAAAGAAAAAATATATAGTTCTGCAAAGCTGAGTGACAAGTCAGAGATTGGATAAAAGATAAAGAACAACAAAGAAAAGTTAAAATATTAATGAGGGGGAAGAAATTAGAATAGAAGAGGAAACGAGCTAGAAATATAAAAGCAGACAGTAAGAATTTCTACAGGTATTTGGAAAGGAAAAGAATGAGTAAAATGCTCATTGGCTCTCTAGAAGGTGAGCCTGGAGAATTAATAATGTAAAATAAAGAAATGATAGATGAATTTCACTATAAAGATTTCCAGAAATAAGTGTGAAATAGGAAGTGAAAGGGTGGGATAAACTTAAAACAATTACAATCACCAGTGGAAAGATACTGAGAAAACTCTTAGAACTAAAAGCTACGGATTTAACCTCGGGTCTTAGATAATAAATGCATTGTTTGCATTTTTCCTAAATTACCCAGATCCTAGGGAAGGCCGATTCAGGTTGGAAAATAGTGTTTGTGACTCCTCCGTTCAAGAAAGGAAGGAAACAGGAATGTGATGAGTTAGCTTAACATCTGTTGTTGGGAAATTGCTGGAATCTATTATTAAGGAGGTTATAATGGAGTACTTAGAAAATCTTAATGCAATCAAGCAGAGTGGTTTTGTGAAAGGGAATTCGTGTTTGACTAAGATTTCTCCAAAGATTTCACAAGCTGAATTAGCAAGGGGAACCTGTGGATATGGTGCACTAAGTTATCCAGAAGGTACTTCACAAGATACATCAAAGGTTAATATACAGAAGAAGTGCTCATGGTGTAGGAGGTTAACACAAGCACATGGACAGAGGATTGGTTAGCTAACAGGAAGTAGAATATGTCTATAAATGGGACATTTTTGGGGTTGCAAAATGTGACAAATGGAGTTCCAGAGGGATCAATGTTAACTATTTACAATTTATAGTGTGACTTGGATGAAGGGAACATGTATAGTTGCTAAGTTTGTTGATAATGCAAAGATAAGTTGAAAATCATGTTGTGAAAAGGATATAAAAAGTCAGCAAAAGGTTAAATGAGTGGTCAAAAATTTGGCAGATGGAGAAATGTGGGGAAATCTGAACATATTCACTGTAGCAGGAAGAATAGGATTTGATAGTGTCTTTTAAGAGACTTTTGGATAAGTATATGGGACTTATTAGGATAGAGGGTTATAGGTAGGCCCAGTAGGTAGGCCCAACAGGCCGAAGGGCCTGTTTGTGCTGTAGTTTTTCTATGTTCTATATTCTATGTTCTAATAGAGAAATAACATGCCATTAAATGGAGAGAGATAGAAGACAGAGGGAACTCTGTGTTATGGTAAATGTGTCAAGAAAAGTTAGTATACAGGTGCAGTAAGTGATTAGGAAGAAAATGGAATATAAGCATGTGATCATGCAAATTAGTAGCAGGAGTAGGCTATCTGGCCCTTTGAGCCTGCTGTACCATTCAATGGGATCACAGTACTCTGATCCACATTCCTGACTACCCCAAATAACTTTTCACCCCTTTGCCTATCAAGAATCTATTTACCTCTGCTTTTAAAATGCTCGAAGATTCTTTCATCCTTTAAGGAAGAGAGTGCCAAAGATTCACAACCCTCTTAGAGAAAAGATTCTCTCTCATCTGTCTTCAATGAGCGACACCTTATTTTAAACGAGATTCTAGATTCTCAAACTACAGGAAATATCTCTTCAACATCCACTCATTTAAGACCCATCAGGATCTTATATGTTTCAGTCGAGTCACCTCTTACTCTTCGAAACTTGAGTGGATGCAAGGCTAGCCTGTCCAAACTTTCCTCATAAGATAACCCACCCATTGCAGGCATTTGTGTAGTAAACCTTCACTGAAGTACTTTAACACATAAACATCTTTCCTTACGTAAGGAGATTTTTTCCAACTATTGTCTCATCCATGCCCCATATAACTGAATCATAAGCTCCTTACTTTAGTATTCAATTCCCCTTGCAATAAATGATAATGTGCTTGCTTTGCTTATCATTTGCAAATTATTTGCAGCACCTGTCCTAATTTTCGCAATTGTTATGCTAGCGCACATAGATCCATATGGATCTCAAAGCTCTGCAATCCCTCACCATTTAGATAATATGCTGCTTTTTTATTCTTCCTGTCAAAAAGACACATTTTCCCACAATGCATTTACCAGATCTTTGCCCCTTCACTTAAACTATCAACATCTATTTGTAGCCTCCTTATATTCTCTTCATAACTCACTTTTTCACCTATCTTTGTGTTATCAGCAATTTGGTCTGATAGTGTCAACAAGAGCAAATTGAAATTTGATAGGGTCCTGATCACTGAGTGTCTTCTTTAAACTTATAGGTTACTAGTTGAGTGTCTGCATTAAACTCATAGGCTATCAAAATGCAACTGCCTGCAAAGCCTATTACCAAGGCAATCCAGATGTTTAGGTCTCTGCAATAAATGTTGCAATCTATGTATTCAGTATACCTGCATTTTTAACATTCCAGCATTGAATGCAAAAACAGCTTTTAAAGGGACCGTGAACTGTTTTTCCCTCTAACAGTTTTTACAATTCTTATGTGTCTTTACAAATATTTTTTACATCTTTAAAAACTCAACTTTACAACAAATGGACCTGAAGCAGTTCAAAGAAGCTTCACTTGACCGATATGTGGAATTAGGGGGTTATGTTATGAGGACACAAATCCATAAGAGTTTAGAAGTTTGAGAGGTGATTTTATTGAATTGTATAAGACCCTGAGGGGAGTTGACAGGGTAAATGGTGAAAGGAAGCTTCTCCTTGTGGAAGCGACTAGAACTCGGGGAAACAGTTTAAAAAATAACATCTCCCATCTAAGATGCAGATGAGATGACTTTTTTCTTTCAGAGGGTTGAGTCTTTGGAACTCTTATTCCCAGAGAGCAGTGGAGGCAAATTTAATTAATATTTTTAAGGCTAAAGTAGATAGATTCTTGATTAACAAGAGTGTCAAAGATTAATGGGGTAGGTGGGAATGTGGCATTGAAGCCACAATCAGATTAGTCATTTTATTTAATGGTAGAGCAGGCTTGAGGATCCAAATGGCTTACTTCTGTTCCTAATTCATATGTTTGCATGTACGTTTGTTTGTTTACTTTGTTGGTACTTCGGTGCCAGTATCCAGTGACGATCCTCATGGGGAAATAGCTGCACTCCTATCACTGGCCATTGTGGCCACTGTTGGGATTGGAGAACTGACAGCCAACTGATTGACTATCAACTTTAAGAGGTAGGACTTCTCGGATGAGTGCAGAGCCATGACCTGAGTCAATGAACAACCCAATAGCCATAAAATCAAGTTGGCGCTTTCAACCTGGCTCGCCCCCAGCCTTTCAGCCAGGCCTTGGGGAACAGGAAAATGTTGAAGGTCCGCAATGACAAGGTTGATAGGCACTTGGAACTTATGACAGAATAGTGAACTGGTAGCAAAGTTTGGGATGTAACAAAACTTACTGCAACTTATAAATCAAAGAAAGGATTTAATAAAGAAACTTCATTACTCCAAACTTGGGGCCTCGTCCTGGACCACTTCAGCCTCCCCATAATTCCAGACAGGTTATTATTTAGAGGGAATCATCTGACCAATTGACTATTATATCATTTTGTAATTGATTCCAGGGTTTACTGGGTCAGCTGACCCTTTCAGCTTGTTACCGATTGTCACATTGCATCCAATACAAAGTTGTCACTGGTTATATTTTCACAGTTCAGCCCTTCGATCCTCCTCCACCATTCATTTTGATTATGGCTGATCATCAGATTCAATATCCTGACTCACACTACCCCTCATATCCCTTGATCCCTTTAGCCCTACAAACTATGTCTAATTTCTTCTTGAAATAAAACAATGTTTTTGCTTCAATGCATGAATTCCACACATTCATCACTCTCTGAGTGAAGAAATTTCCCCTCACCTGACTTCTAAAAGATTTACCCGTTATCCTCAAAGTATGGCCCCTACTTTATGACTCTCCCACCATTGGGAACATTCTTTCTGAATCTACCGTCTAACTCTCAGATTTTATGAGTTTCTACGAGATTCCCCTCTCACTCTTCTAAGTGCCAGTGAATATAATCTAACCAAGTTAGTCTTAGTCATATGACAGACCTGCCTTCCCAGGAATCAGTCTGGTAAACCTTTGCTGTACTCCCTCTGTGGTAAGGACGTTCTTCCTCAGGTAACAACACCAAAACTGCACATAATACTCCAAGTAACACCTCACCAATGCCCTGTACAATTGCAGCAAAGCATCCCCATCCCAATACTGAAATCCTCTGGTTATGAAGGCCAACATATCATTTGTCTTCTTTACTGTCTGCTGTACCTACAGACTTACTTGCAGCAACTGATACATGAGGGCACCAAGGTCTTGTTAAGTATCCTACCTCTCTCAATTTACACCCATTCGAGTAATAATCTGTCTTCCTATTATTGCTACCAAAGTGGATAAACTCACATTTATCCACATTATACTGTATCTGCCATGCATATGCCCACACACTGTCCAAATCACACTGCAGCATCTCTGCATCCTCTTCACAGATCACCCTCCCATACAACTTTGTGTCACCTGCAAATCTGGAGATAATACATTCAGTTCCCTCTTCCAAACCATTAATATATAATGTGACCAGTTGGGGTCCTAGCACAGATCCCTGCGGAACCTCACTAATCACTGACTGCGAATCAGAGTTCAACTCTTTGCTTTCTATCTGCCAACTAGCTTTCTATCCATCTCAAAATATTACCTGCAATCCCATTTGCTTTTACTTAGTCTGTTATGTGAGACCTTGTCAAAAGCTTTCTGAAAGTCTAAATAAATCATATCCACTGGTACTCCTCAATCAAGTCTATTTATACATCTTCAAAGAATTCCAATAGATTGGTCAAGCATGATTTCCCTTTTGTAAATCCATGCTGAATTTGTCTGATTGTACGACTGCCTTCTAAATGCTGAGTTATGAAATCCTTGATAATGGACTCCAGTAACTTCCCCAGTACTGACATTAGGCTCACTAATGTCAATAGTTCCCTGTTTTCTCTCTAGCTCCCTTTTTGAATATTAGGTTTACATTAGCTACCCTCTAATCTGTAAGAATCAGTCCAGATTCCAAAGAATTTTGGAAAATAACCACTGACAGATCTTATTATTTCCAGAGCCACTTCCTTAAGTACTCTGGGATGAAGATTATCAGGGCCTGTAGATTTATCCATCCTCAATCCTATCAATTTCCCCAAAACCATTTCTCTACTAATGCTGATTTTCTTCAGCTCCTCACGAAAACGTGTTTCTCTCAGAACTTCTGGTACATTATTCATGTCTCCTTTGTGAAGACTGAAGTAAATTTTGAATTCAATTCCTCTGCTATTTCTTTATTCCTCATTATGAATTCTCCTGTTTCTGACCGTAAGGGACCTACATTTATTTTTGTCAATCTTTTTCTCTTTACGTATCTATAGAAACTTCTTGTCAGATTTATGTTCCCTGCCATCTTACTTTCATACTCTCTTTTCCCTTTTTAATCAATCCCTTGGTCTTCCTTTGCTGAATTTTAAATTGCTCCCAAACCTCAGACCTATTGCTGTTTCATACCAATTTGTATGTTTCTTCCTTGAATCTGATACTACCTTTAATTTCCCTTGAAAGCTATGGTTTAGCAACAATCCCTCGCCACTCTCCTGCAAAGCAGGAATAAACGACTTCTGGAGTTCACCTATTCATTTTTTAAATGCCTGCCATTGCCTGTCCATTGTCTTTCCTTTCAGTTATGTTTCCCAGTCTATCACAGCTAATTCATTCCTCATACCATCATAGTTAACTTTATTGAGATTCAGGACCCTGGTCTCAGAATCACCTACATTCACTATTCACCTCAATAAAGAATTCTACCATATTATGGTCACTTGTTTCCAAGGGTTCTCTTGCAACTAGATTGCCAGCTATTCCTTTCTCATTGTACAACATGTTGTTCAAGATGGCCTGTTCCCTTGTTGGTGCCTTAATGTACTGCTCCAGAAAACCATCCCGTATACACTCCAGAAATTCCTCCTCTCTTGTACTGTGACGAATTCGACTCTTCCAACCTATACACAGGTTAAAGTCACCCAAAATCACAGATATCCTCTTTTGAACCTGTCTCAGTTTGCACTGTCATGTTCAGCTGCATCAGGAGACCAGCCAATTCTGTTTCCTTTCATTTCCATCTCACTTATGTTGCCTTTTGTTCTCACCCATAGCAAACTAATGCCCTTGGTTGCTCGGCACGATGGGAAGGTCTGCAGAACATAGCATGAGTCTAATTGGCAGCTGTATTGTAAACAGTTTGTTCATAACAGTCAAGAGTTTCTACACTGGGGGCACCTGGTGATCCAGCAGCAAAATTACACTGGCTTTACAAAGCAAACTTTTAGGTTAGGTCTCCACTGAAATGCGTTCGCTTTTCGACAAACATAAAATCTTCTGAGAACCATCTTAATTGGGAAACTTTGTGAAATGCAATTTTAAAACAAAGTTGCATTGAAAATAATTTCTGATATATTTAAAATCCACCCTTTTATATTAGGATACTCAGAATGATAATTTGTAGTTGGCATTTTATGGTCCTAACTGACTCTGTGCGGCAACTGCTTCAAGGTCCAACAAACAGAAGCGAAGTGCATATTAAGTGCCCCTTATCATGTTAAAACCAAGATACATCTTCAGTTCAAATTTATTTTTTCCCAAATCTGGTCACCTGGTGCACTTTTATTAATAGGTTTGAAAATGTGTTTGTCCTTGCATTAAAATTATTCCAGCATTGCCTGACCATGTGTGCATGGCAGACTCATCATTCATGGACAGTAGGCATAGATATAAGATAAAGGTCAGGAGACTGAGAGGGAACTTGAGGAAAAATCTTTTAATCCAGAGTATGGTGGGAATCTGGAACTCATTGTCTGAAAGGGGTGGGAGAAGAGGGAACCCTCAGAACATTTTAGAAGCATTTAGATGAGCACTGGAAAACCATGGCAGACAAGGCTATGGACCAAGTGCTGGAAAATGGGATTAGAATAGGTAAGTGCGTGATGGCTGGTATGGACTTGATGGGCCAAAGGGACTTTTTCTGTCCTTTAAAACTCTATGACCTGCTGTTGGCTCTGAGCAATTCTTTATGTAGAATTATAAGCTCGGGAAAAAATAAAAGCTCCTTCCATCATTCAAAAAAAAGTCTCTTTCCTCTACTTCACATCCTTCAACCTTGCTTTTGAGAACTTGTGTGCTCTCTGTTCTCCTGCAGGCATTCATTATTTCATTCTGTGCAGATAAACCAACACTAACTAATCCTGTCCCGATAGGCTCTTTTAAGTCACACGGCAGCACAACATTTTTCACTTTGGCCAAAGACTTGCCCCAAAATGATACTGGAAGGGTCAACTCTCATTGCACCAAGCAGTGTGCAAAGCCCCCTCTGTTCTGCCCCAAGTCACACCGGTATTCAGTTAAACCGTGCAAGTTTTACTGTCTATCCTCACCTGTGAAGTATGATCATTTAGATGAAGTGTTTAAGGGCTGCGAGTGGTACTGGAATTGTGCCTCTGTTTTGTGTTAGCTATCTTCAAGACAGGAAAGGAATGATTCTACCGAAACATTTTTCCAATCGGGGAGCCAGGTGCAAATACCAAGAATGGTGCATGAATGAAGACAGAGATGGGATTTTCTGACTATGCTTGCCTCAAAACCGGAAAACCCTGCCTGAGGTCAATGGACCTTTGCATGGTCCCCCCGCCCCACCTCCAAACCCTCAGCCCTCTGGCCACTACGATTCCTGTGGCAGCAAGATGGGAAAATACCCCCTAGAGTGGCTAGGTATCCAACTTGCAATTTGAAAGTCTGAAATTGTAGGAGGAATGTAGTAATTATAAATCATGTATTCTCAGAGTTCTGAAAGCAGTTTCTCATTTTTGAGATTTGGGGAAAAGTAAGTTTGAATTGAAGATGCATCTGGGTTTTAACATGATAAGGTGTGCTTAATGTGTATTTCACTTCTGCTTGTGGGATCTTAAAGTATTGCTGCAACAGGCACTAAAACCCTTCAATCTCATCTGCAGCTGGGATTCTCCAGTTCCGTTGCAACCAATGAAGTTTTGGCTGAGTGCCAAATTCTCTGTTCTTGCTGGTAGCACCGTGGGAACGGATGAGATGAGAGAATCAGAGAATCCCGCTGAGAAAGCATAATTTATTGTCAACTAAGGTCAAAAACATGAAACCTATAAATTATCATTGGAGCACCTCAATCTAAAAGGGTAGACAGCCGGGTGGTCTTGGAGAGGGGGCGCGTAGAACATAGAACATAGAACATTACAGCGCAGAACAGGCCCTTCGGCCCACGATGATGCTCATCCACACTATTCAAAGTCCTCCCGTTAGCCCTATACGCGACACATCTGTTATTCCTACCAAAGTGAATTACCTCACACTTCTCCGCATTAAACTCCATCCGCCACCTCTCGGCCCAGCTCTGCAACCTGTCTAAGTCTTCCTGCAAACTATGATGACCATTGGCATGCTTCAGGCTTTGCGTGACCACTGGATGTTACAGGTTCTGGATTGCATCATTACCCCAAGGAATGACATTTTCTGAGTATCCCTACAGTGCAGAAGGAGGCCATTTGGCCCATCGAGTTTGCATCGACAACAGTCCCACCCGGGCCCTATGCCCGTAACCCCACATATTTATCCCACTACTCCCTTTAACCTATTCATCCAGGGACACCAAGGGGTAATTTAGCACGACCATTCAAAGTAACCCACACATCTTTAGACTGTACCCAGAGGAAACCCATGCAGACACAGGGAGAATGTGCAAACTCCACATAGACAGTGACCCAAACCGGGAATCAAACCCAGGTCTCTGGAGCTGTGAGGCAGCAGTGCCAACCACTGAGCCACCACGCCGCCCTTTTTTATTTAACTAGTTAAGTTTTCTTTCGATGTTTTGTTTTAGTTGCAGTGCCCAATCAGGGGCTGTCGCCCCTGCCATTTTTGTTCAATTCATTGCTTATTGCTCATCCAAAGAGTTTAAAGTGGTGGATTTTAACCGCTGTGAGTTGTAAGTGGACAGATCATTGCGATACACGCTTGCAGATCTAACTTTGAGACCTGGGCAGGAATTTCAGATGGTGGGGTCTCCCTTCGCACCATCCAAAGAGCCACAGAACAGAATGAAATGAGCCGTCAGTTGACTAAAGGTGAGACTTCCATCCCTCGCCCAGGAGGAAGTTCCATCTTGGAGAACTACTGGCCAAACAAATTGGCTGTCACCTCTCCAGCCAGCGCAGTGACAGTCACTGCTGGGGACAGAAGAGGAACTTCCTGAAGAATACAAAGCCCAAGTCCTGGGGCTGGGCAGAAAGGCCTGGGTAGGGAGGATAGGAAGGGCCTGCGAGGGTGGAAAGTGGATGAGTGGGATGTTAGGGGCGAGGCTGAGGGGAGAGGGAAATCCAACAGCCACCAGACCCTAATATCAGAAGTGGGATTCCCTCTCCCCTTTAGGCCCAAAGCGTAAACTTGATCATTTTTAGGTTCCTCCACACTTGGGAAATTTTCACGCAGCTTAAGAATTGAGGCTGGGTTAGGAACAGCCCTTAAATGACTATTAAATCATTGCAAGGTCAGGGTGGGTGGCAACATATTTGGAAACTGGCTCCTTGTATTTCATGATTTCATGTCCCCCTCCTGAACCCCTTGAAATCTGTCCTGGGGAGTGTGAAATTTAGGCCTTGGAGTATTTGACTTCTATGTATCACCAGGCAATTGCCCATCTGAAACTGAGCAAGACTGTATGCTGGGGAAGCTAGAACTAAGCCATCAAGGCATAGGAAAGCACTCTTTCACAAAAGGAAAGAATGGAACTAGTCTCAAGCAGGGGTCAAGAGTACACCTGTTTGTTCTGGTTAAAAGAAAGATTTTCACATAACCTGGACTCCCCAGAAAAAGCCGTTGACCTGCCTTCAAGTGATGGCAAAGCTTACCTGTCGAAGTCCAGATTGAAAACAGCGTCTTGTTGACATAATTGTAAAAGTGGTAAAAACAGACAATCTTGGTAACATTCAGCTTGTCATGAGGCCTTCTGTAGACAGAACAGGGCATCAAACTGCGCCCCTCTCCATAACTGCTGCCGACCTTCTATGGGTTCCAGAAATTTGTTTTTATTTCAGATTTGAAGCATAAGTAAGTGTGTGACCAGTTGTACCATGTGCTGCAACTGGACAATCCATGGTTGTCTAGTGTGATTTAAATTTGCATTAGTCTTGGTGCAAAGTGCATGTAGGCAGTCATAAAATATAACTGAAATGCATCTCAGGAAATCAGTTCTTACAGTACAACACTGTTACAAAACCTTTGGGAGCAATGTGCCAGAAAGAGTGTCCAGTTCCAAACTTGGCCTTATTACTGAGGTATTATGCATGTCTGAGGCATCGTGGGAGGTAGGGAATGATATCATCTGTCATCGGCTCATCTATAAAAGACATTAATCCAAAAAGTACATGCAGAACGGAATTGATCCCAGCGTAAAAAATCAATTTGACAGTTTCATGAAAGAAGACCCAGGGAAACTGTTGGAATTCATAATCTTAATTTAACAGAATGCTGTTGATGTAATTTGAAAGGGCTGGATGAGTTTATTGTGTCTTAAATTTCTTTAGTCATGAATAATAATGTTAGAATATAACATCTTGAGATCAGATTGACAGAAGCTGAACGCCAGGAATCTTTAGGGCACCAATGGTGCTTTTGCCATCAGATAGATTCTTCACATGGCAAAGAAAATGCTGTGGTAATCTCCATCCAGATCCGAGTGACAGCAGGTTCACAGAACAAAGGCCAGTGCCCTCAATATTCATAATTAAAATAAGCAAAGTGCTTCAGATGCTGGAATCTGAAACAAGAAGAAAGAATGTTGGGATAGCTAAGCAGGTTTGGTAACATCCGTAAGGAGAGAAAGTAGTTAATGTTTTGAGTCCTTTTGGCCCTTCATCAGAACTGGAGGGAGGGAGTTGTGTTAGCTGTTGAAGTGTAGCTGGGAGACATTGCAATAAGAAGTAGCAACCTCAAGATCCCAAATGCTCCTTTCAGATTAAACAGCATTTCACTTGCACTGCCTTCAATGTGGTCTACTGTATTCGCTGCCCCCAATGCGGTCTCCTCTGTATTGAGGAGACTAAATGCAGACTGGGTGATCACTTTGCAGAATATCTCTGCTCAGTTCGCAAGCTTACCTCCAACTTTCCCATTTTAACTCAGCACCTTGCCCACACATCTGCCCTTGCTCCAGTAAAGCCCAATGCAAGCTGGAGGAGCAGCATCTCAACTTCCAGTTGGGTGACATTGCAGCACTTGGAACTCAATACTAATTTTGACAGCTTTAAATTCTTGATGTTTAATTTGGCAGCTTTAGATTGTAACCTTTCTCCTCCATCTTAAACTCCTTTTTTAAAATATCGCACACATGTGTCGTTTCAAACCCACTCCCACATCAGGCCATCTGTCTTTTGTTCTTATAGCTTCTACTTTTGGTGCAATCTTTCACAACTACAGGTTAATATCTAACACATTCTCCCTCCCTCCAATTCAGACGAAGAGGCAAAAGGTTTCAAAATTCTGCTTTCGCTCCTTACAGATTCTGCTGAGTTTTTCCAGCATTCTCTCTTGTTTAACAATGTGTTAGAAAGGCTGTCAAGATCGTCTGAAAAAGTGCAGACTGTACATGTCACATGAGTGCAAAGTAAGGCCCTTTGCTAAAGTGAGAAGTAAGAATGGCATTCATTTTGTAGAGTCATAGAAAAATTTCTGATACAAAATGAGGCCACTTGACCCATCGTGTCAATGCCAGCACAGATTACACAACTAAAATCCGACACTTCAGGCAAGTGGCCATTCAAATGGGATACACAGCCAGGATAGCAGTGGGAATGTCGAAGCCAATTTAAGTATCCTTCAGCCCAGGATTAGAGGAGCCATGATCATCAACAACAGGATTTTATCTTGGGAGTTCAGGTACATGGTTAGAAATCACACAAGATGAAAATTAGACATCATTAGGGAAGAATTAACATCAGTCAGTTATACACAGTATGGCAAATAAGGTTACTGAGACTGTTATCTCAAGATTCATAACCTTCTTTCACTGGAAAAGATCTTGCTGGGGACAATCGTCTTTTGCTGAAAACATGTTATTTGCATAGTGTTATCCTGCTTTTAATTTAAGCACCTTCTAAACATTCCAATTTAATGAGACATGCAAGAACAGTCATGGACTCTTTAATTCATTCAATAGTTTCTTTCTTTATTTAACACTTCAGGTACCAACTCAAACTTAAACAGTGGCAACTCATTAACTTTTTCACTGAACTTTAACTCTTAACTGCACATGAACTTTAATTGAATACTAATTTTAACTATTTAACCAAATGATACTACTAGTTTAGGAAAAATTTTGGCCAAGGAATAGCCCTGATATAGAATCTATCTTCTTCTCTGAAGCATCCTTCAGAGCACTCATCTTACGATGATTATTTTCTATAGAATTGTCACTGGCAAACAATAGACTGCAGTGTCTTTTTATCCACAAATTCTCCATTTACTTCCAGAAGGTTCTCTGTCATCGAGCCAACTGTATAACCAGAAACCGATCACATGGCTCAAGTATCCATTGAAATTACTTGTGAATGATGCCTTTACACTTACTTCACGTGACATGTACCACACATAGCAGCAATAAAATTCAAGGTCACAATGTATGTTTGAATGTAAACAATTTCCCTTATTTAGTCGACACAGGAAGCTTCAGATCACAGCTCCCAGACCAGACACGTTACGCAAAGAAACTTTACAACCTGCGTTTAGTTTTAATTATAAGTTGACCAAAAATCTTAGCATGCTTAGCTCTCAGCCAGAATAGCCATTTTAAAGCCACTATAGCCATTATTGTTATTAATCATTGTTGTAGCCATTCTTTCTCGATCTATTAAAACAGGTTAAGTGAGCACTAGACAGGGGAGCCAGGGGGCACAGTGGATTTAACACTGCAGTAGTAATCCAGAGACCCAGGGTAATGTTCTGGGGCCCTGTTTCGAATCCCACCAGAGTACATAGCAAAATTCGAATTCAATAAAAATCTGGAATTAAAAGTCTAATGATGACCATAGAACCATTATCAATTATCGTGTAAACTGATCTGGTTCACTAATGTCTTATGTGAACAGGAAATCTGCCATCCTTGCCTGGTCTGACCTACATGTGACTGCAGACCCACAGCAATGTGGTTGACTCTCAAATGCCCTCTGTAATGGATGGTAGTTAGAGATGGGCAATAAATGCTGGCCCAGCCAGTGACACCCACATCTTATAAATAAAGTTTAAAAAATATATAAATTGAGCTACTCTCTAAGTTGCTTCTCAGTCATCTTATCAGTGAGTGACATCCTCTTACCTTCTCATGCATATTTTTGAAACGTGTACAAAGGCACTTTCTTGATAAATGTGTTTCTTTATCAATGAGAAAGGGATACATTCTGTAGCTAGTTTCTGGAAATTAATTGGGGAGCAAACTGGATTCCATTTGGAGAACAGTGGCCATAATACTTTCTATTTGAAATAATTGTGGGAAAAGACAATCCACTATAAAAAAGAAGGGCTAATTTCAGTGTGATAAAAAGAGATCTGGCCCAGGTATATTAAAGTCAAAGATAGATCATTGAACTAATAATTGAAAAATGAGAGGAGCGTGTGGGAGTGCAAGTACAGACCAGACCTATACCTCCCCAAAAAGAAAAAGCAATGCTCCAAAAGCCAGGGCTCCCTGGAATATTGTACTTATTTCTGAGTACCACATTTAAGGAAGGATGTCAATTTCTGAGATAGTCAGAAATCATTTACTGGCATGGGAGATCAGGATGAGGAACTGATTTGTGAAGATTAGAGAAGCTGTCATTGTTCACCTGAGTACAGAGGAGACAAGATGTGGTAGAACTGTTCAAAATTATGCATGATTTAGAAAGAGTAAATAAGAAGAATCTTGTCCCTGTGATACAGGAGCTAATAACCAGAGGATAGAGATTCAAGACATTAGGCAAAAGAACTAAATCAATGTGAAGAGAACATGTTGTGCACTGTGAGTTGTGACCTGGAAAGCATTGCCTGAAAGGATGTTGGAAGGAGTATGAACGGTGGATTTCAAGAGAAAATTAGATGACTAGCTGAAGGGAAGGTTTCACAGAGCTAAGGAAAAGAGCAGGGGAGTGGGATTAATTGGATAATTATTTCAAAGAGTTACATAGATATAATGGGATGACCAGTCTCCTTCTATGCTGTTTGATTCTATGTTTTACACCTTTGATTTACTTACAGTCATAGAATCAGAGAGCAATACAGCACGGAAACAGGCCCTTCAGCCCAACCAGTCCATGCCAACCATGGTGCCCTCCCAGCTAATCCCCGCATTTGGCCTGTACCCACTAATCCTTTCCCATCCATGTACTTATCCAAATGCTTTTTAAATGTTACTATTGAATCTGCTGTAACCACTTCCTCCAGCACCACTCTCTGCATGAAGACGTTGTCCCTAAGGTCCCTTTTAAATCTTTCCCCACTCACCTCAAACCTATGTCTGCTAGTTTTCAATTCCCCTTCCCTTGGAAAAAGACTGTGCATGCTCATCCTATTTAGACCACTCACGATTTTATACACCTCAATAAGGTCACCCCTCATTCGCCAATGTTCCAAGGAATAAACCGCTGCCTATAACTCAAGCCCATTAGCCCTGGCAACATCCTCGAAAATTTGTTTTGATTTATTATTGTCACATTTTGGGATATGGTGAAAAGTACTGTTTCTTGCCCACTGTACAGACAAAACACACTGGTCATAGAGTACATAGGGGAGAAGGAAAGGGTGGTTTCCTCCGGGTACTCCAATTTCCTCCCACAGTCCAAAGATGTAGAGGTGAGGTGTATTGACCGTGCTAAATTGCCCTTTAGTGTCCTGGGGCGCATAGGTTAGAGGGATTAGTGGGGTAAATATGTGGGAGTGTGGGGATAGGGCTTGGGTGGGGTTGTTGTTGGTGCAGACGATGGGCTGAATGACCTCCTTCTGCACTGTAGGGTTTCTATGAGGGGGTGTAGAAGATAATGTTGTCGTTACCAATAGGGTGAGAGAAACACTACGTTAGGCATTGTTAAAGAACAGGGAATTCCATTTTACTGGAAACATAGCAATGGGAAGACTATTCAAAGGCTGCCTTCCTTGTTAATGATGGAAGCCTAGCAAGGCCACATATAACTTGGAAGGAGGTGATTATTTGTGATTTGGTCTGCTCTGACTGACACATGCCTTTTGCCCTGTTTGTTGGAATTCCAATCTGCTGTGTGTTTTGTGCCAGATTTCCCACAATTCAATCTCTTGAACAGGAGCAACAAACGACTGAGTAAAATGATTACCCACCAGCTGAAACAAATCATATAAATTTCAGCTGAAGGAAATTGAAACATGATGGAAGTCCTGCCAGTCATATTTAACAGATTGCCTTCTCCTGTTTAAATAAAAGTGCAGTCACCGCGAGAGCGTTGAATAACTGCAGTGATTTGCATGAGGGTGAAGGGGCTTTTGCGTTCGTTTGGATCATTGAATGTTTTGATTGCAGGCATATGGGTTGTAAAATACTAGCAAGTTGGTACACAGTGATGGTCTCCACTTCAAAATCCTCACTCAATTGTTTACAAGAAACATTTTAATTGGTACCTCACTGGTGCTAAATGATTAATAAATTAAAATGTGAGGTAGTTATGAATGCAAATTGAGTCTAAATAATGAATAGAAAACCCATTGATTTGATACACGACAAACATATTTCTATTTCCAGCATGTCATGCACAAATAAGTGGAAACATGGTTTATTCAGAGTCCATCTAAGGTTACTAATTTGCATCACTTTAAACTGGTCATGGGTAAGATATATTTATACAAAGTGACTGAACATAAATCCCTCAGATTGAAATGATTTTTTTTTGCATATCTGTTGATGCTCATATAAGTAGCTCAGTTGGGACTCATTTAGAAATCTGAATGCTGAACATCTTCCACAGTTGCTCAGTATGGCAGCATCCATCCACTCCCGTCCCACCTGAAGTGGCAGTCTTCTGTGGCATTGGAACAGATCATGTTGCTCTTGATGAGGTACTACTTAATCTTACTGGGCAGCACGGTGGCACAGTGATTAGCACTGCTGTCTTGCAGTGCCAGGGACCCAGGTTCAATTCCGGACTCGGGTGACTGTGTGGAGTTTGCACATTCTCCCCGTGTCTGCATGGGTTTCCTCTGGGTGTTCCAATTTCCTACAGGTTCTGTGTGGGTTAGGTTAATTGGCCATGCTAAATTGCCCCTCGTGTCAGGGGGATTAGCAGGGTACTGGATAGTATCTAGGTAGTGCAGGCTTGATGGGCTAAAATGACCTCCTTCTGCACCGTACGGATTTAATGATTCTACTGATGAGAGTTCTGGTTTGATCCTAAAAATGCAGCATGTTGGTCTCTGAATAGATCTCATATCACACTACTTGCACTTGATGCTAAATTAAAGTATTTAATTCATAGAATCATAGGAGCTCTACAGTGCAGAAGGAGGCCATTTGGCCTATCGAGCATGCACCGACAACAATCCCACCCAGGCTGTATCTACATAACTCAGCTAATCCTCCTGACAGCGGCAATTGAGCATGGATAATCAACCTAATCCCCACATCTTTGGACTGTGGGAGGAAACCAGAGCATCCGGAGGAAACCCACCAGACATGGGGAGAATCTGCAGACTCCACACAGACAGTTACCCAAGGCTGGAATTGAACCTGAGTCCCTGGTACTATGAGGCAGAGGTGCTAACCACCATGCCCCTGTGCCACCCTACAAATTACCAAAAGTGTATATAAGTTAGCAAGATAAAGATAGTGAATGCAAGATAAGTTTATTTATTCATTAGTCACAAGCAAAGATTACATTAGCACTGTAATGAAGTTACTGGGAAATTCCCCAGTTGCCACAGTCTGGGGCTTGTTCAGGTCAATGCACCTAACTAGCATATCTTTCAGAATGTAGGGGAAGACCAGAGCACCCGGAGGAAACCTATGCAGATATGGGGAGAACGTGCAAACTCCACACAGACAATGACTGAAGCTTTGTATTAAACCCAGATCCCTGGCACTGTGAGGCAGCAGTGCTAACTACTGTGACAGACAGACCAATTGTTGGTTGGAAAAAGGAGAGAGCTGATTGCATACTACTAGTTTATTTTACTTAATTCTGCTGTTTGCCAATCAACTTCAATATCCAGTCCAATTTTAACTTTACCACTCTGCATGTATCTCTGCCCCTTTCTTCCAATTTTTATTCTGCTGCTACTGATCCTTCAATCATATCCAAATCTGTTTCATAGGGTCATATTCTGTCACAGGAGGGCAGCAAATGGCAATTGCTGTTAGTTAGACTTGCTTTCGTGTATTTTGGTGTTTAGATTTTTTGCTTGGTAAATTGCTGATGGTGCAACATGAAATCATTGTGAAAAGGGAAACGAGGCAGCTGGGACCTGGGTGAAAAGGTTCAAGCAACTGTGTATCTCCTTAACCAATCGCATTGCAACATTGTGAAATTAACAGTGCAAGGACTGAGGGGGCATCAATTATAATGGGTGAACTCAATGTCAAATCAAGTGGCGAGAAATGAATAAGGGGAATAAAAGATTGGATTAATGGAGCGAATGCGACTGAATATTTTTAAGAGTCAATTTATTTCACAGTTTTAAAATCTCAAAATTATTAAAAGTGGAAGTAATGAAGGATGTGAGAAAGAACATGGTTACGGAGTGAGTGTTAATACCTGGAACTCACTGCCTACAAGGGTAGTGGAAGAGGAGCCAATTAATGGTTTCAAAAGGAAATTCGATAGGCACTCGATGGGAAAGAGGATAGAGTGGGAACATGGAGCCTACAGGATTACTTCACAGAGAGCCAGCATAGACCTCATGGGCTGATTGGCCTTCTTCTGTGCCACAATGGCTCTGATTCTATGGGTGGGATTTTCCGACCACGCTCACCCGAAAACCTCTCATCCATGGTCAAGGGACCTTTCCATGGTCCAGCCCTTGCCTGCTGTGATTCCCATGGCGGGTGGAATGGGAAAATTTGCCCCTTTGTCTCTACATTTGTAATGATTCATTCTCAGTGTTGGAAATGAATTGGCCTTAATTCACAATTGCTACATCATTTAAACTGAGGTCTTTGTAGCACAGTAGATAGCGTCCCTGCCTCTGAGCTAGAATTTCTGCACTTGCGTCTCACTCCAGGACTTGATGGCCAGGTAAGTTGCGTTCATAATGCAGCCGATCGGTTGAATATCAACCTGCGAATCCTTCCAACACGCCAGTGGCAGGTGGTAAGAGCGGGAGAAATTCCTGGTCAGCCTCGCTTGGTGTGGAATTGTGCCACTTAAACTTTAAGTCCCTGGCAACAGGCCATTCACCTGTTCCAGGAAAGATTTGCAATACGAACACATGAAAATCTGCCTTCTTCACCACTAGACACATGAAATGAAACAGCAACGTCATTAAAAGAGTGCTTATGTTGAAGCGGACAAGACATTCTGTGGTGATTTTAGTTCCTGGCCGGAATTCTCCAACCTCATGCTGGGCTGGATACTCCGGTCCCGCTGCTACGAATAGAGATTTGGCTGAGTGTCGAATTCTCCGTTCTCGCTGGCAGCAATAGTGGGGCAGGCGAGACTGGAAAATTTGGCTCCTATGTATCTCACAAGTACAGCAGCTTCATGCCAGTCAACACATTTTGATGGGTGAGGCAGATAGCAAGGTGAGGTTTTCACAAGACTAAGAAAACAAGAAAACAATGTTTTCACAAGACAAAGTGGAACTGATCCACTTCAGATCAGCCATGATCTTATTGAATGGCGGGGCAGGCTCGAAGGGCCAGATGGCCTACTCCTGCTCCTATTTCTTACGTTCTTAAGAATGCACCCCTCAAGCTGTGCATTTGCTCCTCACCCGAAGTTGTTGTAGCATTTGAATATAAATTGCATGAGTGCCATTAGTTTCACTATTGTTCTGACAGCAAATTCTGGCCCCATTGTCTTTCGACCTTATTCAGCCTTTCCTCCAGCCCAGTTTAGAAACCTTCTCTCCGCAGATATGTTTCAGCCTGTGGTGCTGGAACATAACGGAGCAATATGGGAAAATTGAGAGGATGAGCAGGATGGAATGAGTATTTATTTTTTTAGATCCTACCTGAATATTCAATATGTTCCAAGCTGATAATTTAACTGTAACTTGACATTATAGTTTTCCAGATGCCTGCAAATGTATCTATGACCTTGTGTACAATCTTAAGGTTGAAGATATGAGTTGGATCTCTGTTTTATCTCGTGGTTAGCAGAAACATGGATTATTATGCTAGTGTCCAAAACTAACCGCAGAGCAATAAGCACCTGTGGTGTCTGCTGAATACATATTGCATACTATTTCCATTACAACACATTCCACTTACCCAAATCTGAGTCTAAGATTGTTTGAAGAACGCATGGATGCAGTTATACAATGCGAGACCACACCGCTCACACACATACCACGCATTGGTAAACTCCCAGCATCCAGAGCTAACAGCAAAGGGTTTTACGAATATAGTAAAGAAAAAGATAACTGCAGGAGAGATAATAATGGATAATGATAAAATGGTAAACTTTTTGCAGGAATACTTTATATCAATTTTCACAGCAGAGGACAAGAACAAAATAACAGTGGGATACAGAAACCTGAAAGTGAGTCAAGGGGAGACATCAATCTGTAAGAACTTATAATGGAGAAAATAATGGACACATGTTCAGCATCTGATGGGTTCTACTCAAGGATATGAAATGAAATAGGGGAATAATTGCACATACATTAGTCCCAATTTCCTGAAGCTCTCTGGATTCAGAAATTGTATATGTGGATTAGGAAATAGCAATTACCAATTACACAAGAAGGGAAGGAAGGAGCAACTAGGTGATAACAGACCTGTCAGTTTTGAGTAATTTCCCCACAATGAATGTGATGCTACCGAAAATGACAGAATTATGTCACACTTGGACAATTATTAGCTGACCAAAGAGAATCATGATGGATTTGTGAACAATAGTTCCTGTCTTACTAATTTAGAATTTTTTTGTGGAGGTTAGGTGGAGGACAGCCCAAGGTGGAGGCAGGCAATCCCTCACTGGATGTAAATTGGAACATTTAATACATTACTGAAGCAGGAAACCTTGGATTTAACCTGTTTTTCAGAGAAGGTGACCAGATATCCATGTTTCCCTGGAACAATCCAAGATTTTCACTAAACGTTCAGATGCCCCGTCAATTTCCACAAAATTGCTCAAATGTCGCAATTTTCAGCTTTTCCACTTATTTTGGACCAATTACAACTGCAGCAATACATTGGGTGCGGAATATCAGGAAGAATATATTGACCATGTGTAGATTTACTCAAATAATAACAGGGAGAAAAGGGTTAAAAATGAGGGCAGGTTGTAGAGAATTGGGCTGTGTTTCCTTGGGCTTATAAGATTCAGCATTGATCAAATCATAGTATTTAAGATAAGATTCACAGAATCTCTCCATGCAGAAAGAGGTCATTTGGCCCATCAAGTCTGCACCAACCACAATCCCACCCAGGTCCTATCCCTGTAACCCCACACATTTACCCTGCTAATCCCCCTGGCACTAAATGTTAATTTATTATGGCCAATCTGCCTAACCTGCACACCTTTGGAGTGTGGGAGGAAACCGGAGCATCCGGAGGAAACCCACGCAGACACAGGGAGAATGTGAAAACTCCACACAGTGACCCACGGCTAGAATTGAACCCGGGTTCCTGGCACTGTGAGGTAGCAGAGCTAACCACCGTGCCACCATATCGCCCTACATTAAGGTAGCTATACAGAAACTATCTCCTCTGATGGGGAATGCAGAATAAAATGGTACAACTTAAAATTAAAGCTAGCATTGGGGCATTCTGGAATGAAATCAGAAGGCTCGAAATCGAGAACATGCTGTGAATGATGGATCAGTTGAAAATTTCAAGGCCGATATTGATGGATGTTCTGCCCTGAAACACATACATTGAAGACATGCCCATTACTGGTTACTGCCGTCAGTTAGCTCAGTTGGCTGGACGGTTGGTTTGTGATGCGGAGCAATGCTAACAAATTCAATTCCTAAACTGGCTGAGCTTATTCATGAAGGCCCCACTTGCTCAACCTTGCCCAGGCCTGAGATGTGGTGATCCTCAGATTAAATCACCATCAGCCTCAAAGGGGGAGTGCAGCCTATGGTCACCTGGGACTTTACCTTTTCACTGGTCCCTGAGACTCATTTGCATGAGACTGGCCAGCTGCAGGCTCCTGATGATTGCCCAGGCAGGTTATTGTTGAAGATGGTCTCAATTTTGGGTCAGGGAATAAGAAATTTTCAATTGGATTGAAGGAGCATTGAGAAGGGTGGAAGGTGAACCATTTGAAAGGGCCAAATAGGTATTCCCACAATCTTGCAATAGGCTTCAGCACTGCACTCCTGGCCCTACCAGCTCCAAGTTCAGGTAAGTATTTTTTATAATGTAACTTTTTGGTGCCATCTTGTGGCAATGGAGTCCCGTTAAGGATTACTGCTGAGCTGCATGCGGATAGTTACAGCAGCATGGTGGCACACTGGTTAGCCAGGGATCCCAGTTCAATTCTTGGCTTGGATCACTGTGCAGAGTCTGCACGTTCTCCCCGCGTCTGCGTTCTTCCGGGTGCTCTGGTTCCTCCCATAGTCTGAAAGACGTACTGGTTGGGTGATAAATGCAAAATACTGCGGGTGCTGGAATCTGAAACAAAAACAGAAAAATGCTGAAAAATCTCAGCAGATCTGACAGCATCTATGGAGAGAGAGCAAAGCCAACGTTTTGAGTCTAGATGACCCTTCGTCAGAGCTGGACTCTGACGAAAGGTCATCTAGACTCAAAACATTGGCCCTACTCTCTTTCCACAAATGCTATCAGACATAGTGGTTAGGTGTATTGGCCCGGCTGAAAATTTTCTTTCAGTGTACCCGAACAGGCATCAGAATGTGGTGACTACAGGATTTTCACAGTAACTTCATTGTGGAGTTGATGTAAGTCTAGATAAAGCCTAAAGTTTATTAATAAACTTTAAGCTACAGTCGGCCCAGCACTGGCTGCATTCAAGGCAGTCTGAATTTGCTTGTGGGATTTCAAACGGATGCTCAGCTCCTATTGGTAAAGTTCCCTTTTTAGGAAAGAGTGCTGGTGGACTTTTTCGCTTTCAACAAAATGTTGGGCGATGGTCTTTCATGGCCCTGATGATAATGAGTGTGCTGTCTGCCATATTGGATGCTTCAGGGAGCCATTTGTACTTGGGTAACAACAGTAGCATTGAACCTCTAGGCTGGTATCTTAGACAAAGAACTGGAATATTAGAATGATAGAACAGTCATTTGACAGTCAAGTGAGAGAGAAAGAGCCTACAGGAGTTCAGAAAAAAAAGTTTAACAACTACATTTAAATTGTAGAGAGCTTTATCATGTGGCATGGGTGTAGGAGTCAAGCTTCAGAGTAACAAAACAAAGTGAGGCTGGAAAGAGAGGTTCAACACTAGTAAGAGGATGAATGTCTAAAGTCCACACAAATGATCATCACACTGACATTCTAGAAACAGGCAAGTTGGCAAGACAACCAACATTTATGCTGATTTAGAAGGGCAAGGTGAATCAGCTCCAGAAATCCTCACGAATGTATCAACAATAAGCTGAGGAAACTAGACGTTAAATATACCCAACTGAACTGTTATTTAGCACAGTCAATTTGTCAGCAAAATAGTCAAATCCAACCTAACCTTGCTGACTTCATGTCAATCACATTGAACAAGCTTTCAATAGAAAAAGCCCAGCTAATACTATGTTATATGTGATATACTAGAAGTACCATCATTGCCCCAAATGTTGCTGTGGCCAGTTATTATTTTCTATTTTTGTACCTTATACACACTCATTGCATGTCATTAAGATACGCCATAACCTCCCTTGTCCAGAATGATTAAGACTAAGTTATTGCCTGATTTCCGAATCCAATAATCAGTTTTACGTTGGCGGGATTTTCCGCTGGTGCCCATCAAGGTGGATTGGGAAAGCCGCTGGAAGCTGGCGTAAAAATGACCCTCTGATGTGAGGTGCAGGTGTCAGCACAATCCCTGGGGCCACCTCTAGAATTTGGAGTCAAGGACCCTGAATCCCAGAAAATCACAGCCGTGCGTAGGGGGATCATTTGAAGATGGATCTTCCAGATTTAATGACATCAAGAAGGTCCATCATCCAGCCTCCTGAAGATCCATCTTCCAGGCTGAGTGCTCTCGGAGATTCATCTTCATTTTCAGGAGGTACACTTTTCTTCAAGCGTGAGTCAGTGATGTTGGGCACCTCTTTAATACGGCACCCGGATACGACGAAGGAGCCATGTGCGATCACCCTGCAAAACCACGGAGTACGGCACCAAGCACTCAGTTGTGTAATGGGCCAGCGGATATGATATGTTTTCCCGCTTGCCTCCACAGTAAGAAACACTCCACATGCCTGCCCCACCATAACATCTGATCCCAGAATGGGAGAATTCCACCCAGTGATTCCAATGTAAAATCTTCTTTGTATATAGAAACCATAGAAACCCTGCAGTACAGAAAGAGGCCATTCGGCCCATCGATCTGCACCGACCACAATCCGACCCAGGCCCTACCTCCATATCCCTACATATTTATCCACTAATCCCTCTAACCTACACATCTCAGGGCACTAAGGGCAATTTTAGCATGGCCAAACAACCTAACCCACACATCTTTGGACTGTGGGAGGAAACCGGAGCACCCAGATTAAACCCACCCAGACATGAGGAGAATGTGCAAACTCCACACAGACAGTGACCCAAGCCGGGAATCGAACCCAGGTCCCTGGAGCTGTGAAGCAGCAGTGCTAACCACTGTACTCTCATGCCACCCATATGTGCTTGGTAGTGCTATAAAACTTAAGATGTTTTTGAAAAAGGTAGCACCGTTAAGTGCCAAACAGGCGAGAATACAGAATTTTTCTTGCCTTTTTTTGGGGCAAGTTTAAATGAATGAATTTACAGCAAGAGCAGGGCCTAAATCTGCCGAGAGGCCGGCATTTGATTGCAGAGGGGGCTAGTGTGCATGCACCAATCTCCCAGTGTACTGGGAGGTTGGTTGACAACTACTTCCCCCCCAACCCTCGTCTGGCCTCCCAATCATCGGCATCCTGATTGCCAGCCTCGACCCACACCCCCCCTCCCCTGCAACATGGCCAGATGGCCAGACCCAGCCTCCTGATGGCCAAACCCAGCCTCCCAATTGCCGATCCTGACCTCTGATGGCTGGATCTGGCCTCCTGGTGACCGCCCCACACCAACTCCACTCCCGCATCCCCAGTGACCAGCCTCCAATTCCCCCCTCCACCCCTCCTCCCACTCCACAATGACTGGCCTTAAGCATCAGCCCGACTAGCAGCCCCCACCTCTCAAACAGAGTTCCCTCATTCCCTGCCATCCTAACTCTCCCCCAACCCCAGTCTGGCTCTGGCCCTGGCTCCTCAGGCCTCACCCCTTGGCACTGCCATTGTGCCTGGTGGGCAGTGCCAGGGTGCCCAGTGGGCAATGTGTGCCAGGCTGGCAGTGCTAGGGTGCCCAGTGAGCAATGTGAGGGTGCCAGGTTGGCCGTGCTACCTTGGTACTGCCCAAGGGACATCCCTTGCCCGACGTCCTGGGTGGCCTCAATGGCCTCTGGTCCCACAAGCAAGACAATCACTCTTGGTCTCCATTGATGGTGACCATACATGATCCTTGCTCATGTGAATCTCCACCAGTGGGAGCAGAAACTTAAGCGAGCACAGATGATTGAGTCAAGAGTTCTCGAAATAGATGCTAATAAGTATTAGCATAGTGCAAGTGCCCTTGTGCCATTCCCCAGCCTGAGGCTAATTACATGCAAAAAATGGATGGGAGGGTGTTCACTTATTTTGTTTTTTACCCCTGCTTAAATTTCCTGGTCCATTGTGCTACTGGATCATTTATATTTATTGCAATAAATCAATTAGTGCAGAAGCAAAATTAAATCAGGAGGCGCACAGAAATATGGTGGAGGGTGGTGAAACTTTTCTTGGGCAAAGTGCAGGATGGGCAAAGCCCAGTTGGATGCCTGCTTTGCATTTCCATTGTTTAGCACTGACATTCAAAATCAATTTCACCCTCACAATATCTACCTTTATATTAAAACCATTTCTGAAATCCAAATAAAAGGATATTCATACTTTTTTTAGCTCCTTTCAGAGTCTTTTAACTGAGTTATTTCGCATTTCATATCTTGGCTCCGCACCTTGGTTCTGCAGAGTTCTGACTCGCTTCAATGAAATGCGAATGGGGATGAAAGAACTGAACTGAAAAGAAACTGGCCAATGGTCTGTAGAATATACTGTCTCTTCAAGAGGTGTCTGGATAGAGAACAGTCAATTGAATTTGATCAGAATCAGACTCAGTGGTGGGGAAGCTTGTGTTCCATGTTAATGAGTTTAGAGCCACTTGACAGACATCAGTTTTACATTTGTGCATGCTTCACATGCCCAATTAATGTTTTGACAAGGGATAATTGAATTTTGGAAACAGCTTTCTGCATCTTGATTTACAAATCAGAGCTTGTGTTCTACAGGCGGTTCGTACCAGCGTGACACATTGTAATTCCCTGGGCAAGGGCTATATCATTTTAGCCCAAGGCAGTTCAAACTGAATCACACAATGCTGCGTACAATGAAACATTTAGATCAACAATCATGTCATGTCATGATTTTATAACTTGAAACTGGACAGACTGTAACAATATCAGAGGATTACCAACTGAAAGACCATTCAAGAAATGTGTCCTGATGCCAATTTGTATGAGGACAAGTTAAGAAGCGTATAACAATTGAGGATCTGTATAATTGCAACAGATCTGTTTTATTTCCTTTCTGAAACACCACTGGCTGATTTTCCAAGGTTCTGGCTCATTACTGGGGTTATTTGTGAAGCAAGTGGCTTAGCAGAACACCGTGGGTGCACTATCAGTAATTCTCCTAACCTTTGATTTGATTGCATGGAAGCATTATGAGAAGAGCACCCATAACTTTTCAATATGTCACCAGTTGAATCCAACCAATCCCCGGTGATGGAAAAGTCCCACTCCTGAATGGACTTGGTCTCAACAGGACACATACAGCACATGCACATGCGCACATGCACACATGCACACAGCACACAACGCACATACACATAGCACACAGTGCACACACGTATACACACACACAAGTATACATCTGTAGAGATTTAATTTATTTTGATCCACCATTCTTTTAAGGAACCACATTTTTACTTTATTCCACAGTTTGTTGATTTAGTTTATTTATTTAATGAAATGAAGCACAGCACCTGAGAAAGGAGGCCCAGTTAAACATGATTATAGGCCTCATTTAAATTTTCCAAATCTGGACAAGAGCTGGACATCAGTGGCAATCCAAGCGAATGATGCATGGATTTGGAAAGCGATGTGGTCTCCACCCACACCACTCCACCCTATGATAGTGTGTATAAGAGATTAACATTGACAAGGTTGCTTAACAACTCATGGTCACTTCATTCGTGTCCTGCATCCCTCAACCTTCATTTCTTTAAGCAAGTATGAACATTCCCATTCTGACCCTGCATGAAGCCTTTCCCCCCTTGAATCATCGTAAAAACTATGTTGCCACACTGATTTTGTAAGTGGATCAGACCTTTTTCAATTTAATTTGGCTCCTTGATGGCTTATTTGTAGCAGGAATCTTAACCGACTTCAGCATTGCAAAGGTTAAATGTCTCCAGACAGGAGTGAAGTGACCATGGATTGCTAATCAACCTTGTCAATTTTAACCTCTTATGCACCCTGGTCAGAATTTAATGCTTCCCCTGGAGGTGGACTGGGATAGAGAGGTAGGGGGGTTTCACTATCATAGGGTGGAGTGGTGTGCTTTGGAGACCCTATCATTTTCCAAATCCTCTCCCAAACCCCAATTAAATCCAGGAAGAGGGGGGCCAAAAATGACCTTATTGTCTTGCCACTTATGAGCCTCAGCCCACTGCCATTGTATTTAACTGGGGGCAATGCCATGTGGGAAAACTGCTACGTAAACCGTGTTGGTTATGCCTTTGAGCAGGTAAGGGGCAAATAGGTTGGTCCCTCTTTCTTAATCATCTTGTGCCTAATGGAGGGACTCATCAGCAATGAGGGAAGTGCCCTTGGGGACCCACACCCCTTGCGTCACAATGATCCCTACTTCCCACCCACCTCATCAGAGCCTCCATCACTATCTCCTGCAATTCCCACCCTATTTTCACCTTCATCCGGGACTCCAGGAATGATCCTTTTACTTGACCCCACTGAAGTTCTGGCAATGGCCACCATTCTAGTGGCACAGCCGGTACTGGAGAACTGCTGGACTCTGATTGTCTGACAGCTCTCGGAGATGGGAGACACATCCCATACCTGCATGCTGTGAGAAATAGTCTTTTGGAGGCAGGGATGCTGATGGCAGTCAACTTGCTGCCTAATTGGGGGTTAATCCTCATTAGGCTTCCAGAAATTTTTGCAACAGTGTTGCCTCAAGCTCTTCACGAAGTGAGCAAGCCCATCACCATGACCACTAAATTCCGACCACGGTCTCGACCTGGAATGAGGGAGTTAACATTGGCCCAAATATTTTCTGAAAATTCCTGCTCACCAGTTTTAGGACGATGTTCTTCTTGCTCCAGAAACATGCCTCCATTTTTGTAAACACAGTAAGTTTACTTAACACAATTTTTCCAAAAATGCTTTCTCCTCCATTTTACTACAGAGATTATAAAGCAAAATTCAATAAAAGACAACCATGAAATAACCTGACGCGAGATCCAGGTTTCATTAAGATGGTACAATTATCTTTACTTATTGCCATCTTTGAGTTGAGGCATTTTGTTAAGAAATTTTAATTTTAATTCACTATTTTCCCCCTTCAAGAAAGTGCAATGGACCATAAATGGATCACTCTCACTGCCTTTTAACTCTTCCCAACCCCCTCAAAATCTTGATTATTATTTCCTTGAAAGTGGCGTGGTTTTAAAAAGTTAACCGTCAACATTTTTTCCTGTTTGTGGTTCTTCCCTCTCTAGGCCTGGAGAGAATTGGACGGAATAATTCTTATGAGCAAGAAGGGAAAGTACTGTTTGTTATTGACGCAGTTTATGCCATGGCACATGCCCTGCACAACATGCACAAAGATCTTTGCCCAGGATATGTTGGCCTTTGTTCTAAAATGGATCCTATAGATGGCAAGGTCCTCCTTGAATATATCCGTAAAGTCAACTTCTCTGGTAAGTGTACGGAAGCATTTACCTATTGGACATTCTTGTTGGAGGCAGGATCCAGAGTTTGCCATATTTGCACCAGGCCCATCAGCTTAGATGCTGACAGAGATATTTGCTACCAACTTGTGTGCTTGCAAAATGATGTGAAATGACTATTTTTTGTGTTGCAAGTTTCTAAAATTATGAGCTTGCATTAAATAATATCATGGAATATTGGTTTAGCAGCCTATGTTCAATTGTTGTTGCTTATGTTCACTGTGAAAGATTAATGGAACACTATTCAAATGTTCACAGTGAATAAAAGATTTGGCAGAACTACTATGTGAAAGGCTAAACTCAGCTCATGATGGGGGATTCTTAATTGTTTTGCCAGGACTTAATGAAAATCGCTGTATTTACAGATAAAAAATCCTGTGTTATAAATGAATTGAATATGGCAACAACTTCAGAATTATGAGTTATCAATTGTAGCTCGCTGTTATTTCTTCAGTTATTACTCATAGAATCCTTACAGTGCAGAAGGAGGCCATTCGGCCCATCAAACCTGCACTGACAACAATCCCACCCAAGCCCTGTCCCCGTAACCCCATGTATGTACCCCACAAATCCCTCTGACACTGAGGGGCCAATTCTGCCTGGTCAATTGACCTAATCCGCATATTTTTGGACTGCGGGAGGAAACTGGAGCACCCTGAGGAAACATACGTAGACAAGGGGAGAACATGCAAACTCCACATAGACAGTGACTCGAGGCCGGAAAGTAAACCCTGGTGCTGAGGCAGCAGTGCTAACCATTGTGCCACTGTGCCGCCTATGGATGTATTCTTTCACTGATTATTATATTGTTTCATGATGTGCCAACATAAGAAAACTTAAAAACAAAACTATAACCTTGAAATTAGTGATGTGATAATAGAATACAACCATAAATGCTTAACATACTTAATATAAATGGTCTGACATTACGAAGTTCACAATTTTATTGGAGGCCTAATACAATTGAAATGAATTTGTTAAGCAAGTTAAGCATCCATGTGTTAAATTCTGCCACAGTCTTTTCTGGGCACATACTTTTTTATTTATCGCCATAATGCTTTGAGGAAGGGAATAAAGTCACATCTTTACATCAGTCTGATAGATAATTGCTACATTAGATGCTGCCCTATTATCAAGAGCAGACTGAATTGCGTGTGAAATACAAGATAGACACTAACTGAGAAGCAGACAAAAGGAAGAAGTGAATCAAGATTTTAAGGGTAAAGGCAACATATTGTTCGACACAGCTGAAGAGCACAGCAGATTTGAAGAAAATAATTACGTGCTGCGCAGTCAAATAAGTCAAGAAATGTGATCTAATGACAAAGGAAAAGATGTAAGAAGAACTGATGAGAGAGAATTACATGACAGATAATCACACAAAGAGAATATGACCAAAGTGTTTTGAAGCAGAAAGAGAATGCTAATTTAAGTGCTAGCTGGAGACAGTGAGCTAGATTTCCATAAAAATGAAGAGGCCTTTCCTTAGGTGGGCGCTATTATCAGGACAGGTGGACTTTAAATTATTTGCATTCTTCTTTATCCGCCAAGCTTTTCATGGACTCTTGCCCAATCTGTTGCTTAATTTTACAGCCTACCAATGATAATGTTTCTATTGACAGAAATTAGCCCCAAAGGAAATGAAGATTCAATTTAATTTCTGCTTCCACTGTAATTATTTTAATTTTCACATCAGACAGGATCTACAATGTACTGGTTTACCTTCATTATGGCATTTAATGGAAATTCCATCACGTACATTGATAATGTGTTATCATATTTTGGAGAAAATGTAAATGTGAATGATTTTCACAAATGGAAAATCAATACATCAATTTTCATTGCAAATCTTTATCAGAGAAACCATTTTTAACAATGCCAATTCAGAGCAATGTAACTTATTCTCATAAGCAATTATTTCCACTGAAACAGCTTTACTGAATTTGGACGTGAAATGGTAGCCCCTAACTTCCTTCCTCTTTTCTTTTTGTTTTGGGGGACAGTGTGTACTGCAAAGCTGTGCTGGGAAATCCTACATAAGGGTGTACCTGGCAATTGTCCAGAAAGGCTAACTTCCCATGGACAACTGCTGGGAACCATCTAATAAAGTGATTTCTGTCACTAACTTCGGAAGGTTCTGTCAGTTTTACACTGAAAGTTACTCTGAAAGAAATAGAAGCACTTTGAACTTCAGCGCAACTATGTTAAAGACCCAAACTGAGCCCCCAACAGTCCCCACACCCTCAAAATCCCAGGGTATCCTCCACCCTCCATTTCCCCCACAAAATAAGCACTCTCAGTCCCCACAGTAATCTCCACCCTGTAGGAATGCCCCTCCATCCCATCAATACTTAACCCCCCGAAATCAACCCTGTCTGGCCCCACACTGGCCCCATGACTACTTCCCACATCCTGAGCAGCTCCCATCCACCCCTCTAAGCATCCACCTTCCTTCCCCACTCATTAACCCGAGAAAAACTTAACTTCTCTCTCTCAGTGGTCCCTTTAAACTCACCTGCTTTATGGCAGTTACTGCTACAAAAGTTATAATTCTTATGCTACAAAACTAGACCTTCTTTGCTCCACTTCTTACACACATCGCCACTCACACCACGGGCATGCTTTGCTGCCTGAGTCTCACGCAGCCTGAGTAGTAAAGTCGGGTGAGGCAGAGGCTTTGGAATTTGAACGTAAGAAGTTTTTAGAGAGTGGCAATCTGCCTCTGATAAAATTTATAATGATATGTTAATAAAATTTAAAATGATATGTTCCCCAATGTTTTTCACCATGGTCGTAAGAAGTCAGCATAAGTTAAAAGAATATCGATCAAAGTGGCGCAGTGGTTAGCACTGCTGCCTCGCAGCTCCAGAGACCTGGGTTTGATTCCCCGCTTGGGTCACTGTCTGTCTGGAGTTTGCACATTCTCTCTATGTCTGCGTGGGTTTCCTCCCACAGTCCAAAGATGTCTGGGTTAGGTTGATTGGCTAAGCTAAATTGCGCCTTCCATGACCCAGGATGTGCAGATTGGAGGGGTTAGAGGGTTAAATGTAGGGGTTGTATGAATAGGGCCTTGGATGGGATTATTGTCAGTGCAGACTCGATGGGCCAAATGGCCTCCTTCTGCACTGTAGGGTTTCTATGATTCTATGATGAGCTCAACTGCAGATTTCAAAACTGTGGCTAATGATCTTTTGATTGTGTGGGCGTTTTGAGGGATATGGATGAAAGACATGGATCAACCGTAACCTTGGACTCGGTTAGCTTTGTTGGCTGGACAGCTGGTTTGTAATGTAGAGCGATGTCATCTGTGTGGGTTCAATTCCCACACAATTCCCGGTAGACGGGCGCCGCAACAGCTCGGTGACTAGCACTGCTAGCTGTGCAGATACATGGATTTGGGCCTGTGTCTGTGGGAGTTTGTGCATTCTCCCTGCGGATGCGTGGGTTTCCTCCGGGCGCTCCGGTTTCCTCCCACACCCCAAAGATGTGCTCTTAGGCTGATTGGTTTTACCAAATTGACACTATTCTCCCCTGAATCTGGCTAAGTCAGGGGTTCTATTCGTAGACACGCTGGACACGGTAGAATAGGTGTAGGGTGATGCGGCGGCGCGGGCTTGTTGGGCCGAAGGGCCTGTTTCCCGTGCTGGGTTGTTCTTTGTTCTCTTTGTTCTTTAATCCCCTTACCAGCTGAGGTTACTCACGAAAGCTCACCATCTCAACCTAATTCCTCACCTGGGGTCTGGTGATCCTTAGGTTAAATTAACACCAGTCAGCTCTCCCGCTCAAAGAAGAGAGAGCAGCCAATGGTCGTCTGGGACTCTGACAATGTTAATTACTCGGTCTGGGGAATCAGTTATCTCAAGTTGGCTGGATGGCTGGTTTGTGATGCAGAGCGACGCCAAAAGCGTGGGTACAATTCCTGGACTGGCTGAGGTTATACATGAAGACTCTGCCTTCTCAATCTTGTCCCTCGCCTAAGGTGTGGCGATCCTCAGATTCAATTACCGCCGGTCAGGGAGAGCATCCTATGGTCACCTGGGACTATGGCGACTTTACTTACTGTTTAATGAAAGACAAAACAAGCTCAAGGAAACCCCATGGCCTCTTATATTTGAGTATCCTTCCTCGCAGGAGTAGACATTGAACATGATTTACACCATTCTATAGAAGTTATCAGTGACCTATGAATTTTTGCATTGCATGTAACCACAGTTGTAGCATTTGCAAGCAGATATGGAATTCTATTTATCAATGTATATAACTCAGAATCTCATTTTTTTTGTTTTAAGTTGTCATTTTCCCCAGCACTCCCATGTATAGATATTGCCCCAAAACATGCTATTTTATATTTTGTTGCTTTGAACTGCATTTGTGCCTTATCTACGAAACATCTCCATTGCATTGCAGAGTTATTGCATCCTCCTCATCCTCCTCCTCATAGCCTTGTGTCAGGAGATTGATGCCTGAGTTCTGTGTCAATTGTAGCAATCAAAATTTCACATTGGCTTGTGTGAGGACTCCTTACTCCTTACAATAGAATCATTGATTCATTATAATGCAGAAGGAGGCCATTCAGTCCATCGAGTATGCACCAACTCGCTGACAGAGAATCCCACCCAGGCTCTATCTCAGCATCCCCACATATTCACCCCATTAATACCCCTAACCTACATATCTTGGGACACAAAGGGACAATTTAGCATGGCCAATCCACCTAACCTGTACATCTTTGGGACATAATGGGGGAAATGCCACTGGCCATTGCCAACCTGGCAGTGCCAGCTTGGCCCGCTGCCAATTGAGAATGATTTTAAAACATCTTCACTGAGGCACCGGCACTCCAGGGATTATCAGTGGCTCACTTGTCAAAAGAGATGATAACTCAGCAGCAGATGAGTGGTGACTGGAGATGGCGCCCATTGATGCACTGTTTATCAGGCAAGCTGAGGTTCACTGAAGCAAGGAATTGAAAAGTTAGAGGGATTGCTGAATGTTGGCCCATTTCTGGGGGGCAGGGAACAGTTATTGGAAACACTTATCTCAAATTCACTTCAGGCTGCAATAGGGGTGTGCAAGGCTTTGAGTCTTGAGAGCTCCAATTCCCAGGGGGTGGTATGTATTTAGAGCTTGACTCCTTTAGTGAGTAGGAGAGTGAGAGACATGGTGGCACAGTGGTTAGCACTGCTGCCTCACAGCGCCAGGGACCTGGGTACAATTGCTGGCTTGGGTCGCTGTCTGTGGGGAGTTTGCACATTCTCCCCATGCCTGCGTGCGTTTCCTCCAGATGCTCTACTTTCCTCCCACAGTCCAAAGATGTGTGGGTTTTGTGGATTGGCCATGCTAAATTGCCCCTTAGTTCAGGGGTACTAGCTAGGATAAATGCATGGGGCTATGGGGATAGGGCCTGGGAGGAATTGTGGTCAGTGCAGACTCGATGGGCCAAATGGCCACCATCTGTACTGTTGGATTCTATGAGAGACTGGTTCAGCCCATAGAGCAAGGCTGCAACAGTCAGAATCACCAGCGTCAAGAGGGCAAAGGGAAATGTGGACAAGGAGTGTGCGTAGGTCAAAGAATGCGGGCTTCAGTTACTAGAAATCAGCCAAAAGAGGTTTTGCATGGAGATTCTGCTTCATGGAGATATCAGAGCAGAACGCTGAATGAGGAATTGAGGCCAATCGGATGTGATGGCCATCCGGTGCCTTTGGCAGTAAAGGTATTGAGGCGCCCAACTTATTTGGAGACATCAGGGAGATATTGAAGCCAAAGACCCATTGCTGCTTCAAACAGGCATCAGAAGCTATGTACCAGAGGGCAGTTACATAAAGTATCACACCAATGAGCCAGCCAGGTTGAAAGACTGATATGTGTTATGGTTATATTGGATCTCATTAGGTGCAGGAGCTGATCGACAAAACCCATCTTTCCCTCAATGAAGGGCTGCCCTGTTACAACCCATCATATCTCCATTGCCTCTTGCATTGGAGCCACTACGTCTTCACAACACCTTCAGCACTTCTCTACTCCCTGTGAGCTCTCTTCTCCTACAAGCACAGACTACCCACGTCACCTTTGACTCTCACAGCCCAACTATGTGATATAAAATGTACACCAGTTTCCAAAGGCTAACATTACGCCTTAGTAGATTTAGTGCAAACTGGCATTCAGTCTTGGCAATACAGCATCTACCTCAAACTGACCATGGGACATTGATGTGGGGTTACTCTGTGATTCAGTGTGGATAATGATGATTGGTCATGCCTGATATTTGGATCCGACACCTCATGATAGCTCCTGGTGGCAGGGTAGTGTACCTGCTATTATAAATGCCATTCATCTTCCCAGACCACACCCCAGGTCACTGAATTGCTTCCAGTGCTGCACTCATGTTTATGTGAACACCCACAGTCTCTGACTTCCACAACCATAACCAACAATTCTTTCTTTGTGAGAATAGTACCTCTTTTCATTATCTTACCACATGTAGGAGTACCTCCAGAGAAGTGTCAGTAAATCTTGGACCTGCCCTTCTTCTGATTTTAGCCAGTGAGGTACATTCTCCCTTGTTCAACACCCCTTCTAGTGCCCTCTATATATGCACTTTGATCTGCTGGAATATACACCCACCCACCAGTTGTTATTGGCCAGTTCCTCTGCTTTCTGCCAGGTAATTGGCTGTGGACAGGAAATGCCCAATGAGGTTTTGCCACCTGCCTAAGCAGTCCTTGGCATCAGGTCTTCTTCTCAATTGGGTAAATCCAGCCCAAAAATGCAAAGGTGTCATATTTTAGAAGTGTGCATAGAATCATAGAATCCTGCTGTGCAGAAGGAGGCCACTCGTCGCATCGAGTCTGCATCAACAACAATCTCACGCAGGCCCAGGCCCTGTAACCTCTTGTATTTACTCTGCCAATCCTTCTGACACTAGGGTTAATTTAGAATGACCATCAACCTAACCTGAACGCGTGGGAAGAAACCGAGCGCCAGGTGGAAACCCACACAGAGACGAGGAGAATGTGCAAACTCCACACTGACAGTGACCCGAGGCCAGAATTGAACCCAGGTCCCTGACACTGTGAGGCGGCAGTGCTAATCACTGTGTCACGATTTACAGCATAACATACAGACAGAAAACTATAAATATTGTAATTTGTTTATCTGTTTTATGTTAAATAAACTTTTTTCTTACTTTTGTCTGATAGAATATGTGTTCAGAATCATACTAAAGACAGGGAAAATTGCATGCTGGAACATGGTACATTGCAGTAAGCTGGAAATCAGCACCAATGACCCTGCCAGTTCAATCATTTAGTCTTTTGACTGTTTACCTACCTAATCTGCAGTTAAAGGCATAATCCAATTGATTCAGTGCTTGTGATCCATTGATGATCGTTGACACTCAAATATTTAGCACAAAAAACACAATGGCAGAGACAAATTATCTCCGAAGTTAAGAGTCGGCAAGTCTCTTAAGCATGGGTTAAGTGTTTGGAGCAGATGAAGGTTCAGGGGCTAAGGAGAAAGCTGTGAAGTGGGATGACTTCAGATTAATCTAGCAAAAAGAAGATGGATTGTAAGGTCTTCTGTCGTAGGATAAACTCCTATAGTCTTATAGTTGTAACGCATATTGCCTAAGATGGTATAATTAACTTTTGGTACTTCTGATTGAGTTGCTATGATCAAATGGCTATATTTGTGAGCGATCATTTGGGCATTAGAGTGTATGCAGACAGAGCAATGTGATTTATTTGGGAGAATAGCTGGTTTAGTTGATGAGAAGTAAAAAGTGCACAGCTGGAGAAAGCACAGTCATAGAATACCTACAATGTAGAAGGAGGCCATATGGCCCATCAAGCCTGCAGCGACTCTTTAACAGAGTGCCTTACCCGTGCCCTATTCCCATAACCCCACATATTTACCCTGCTAATCCCCTAATACACTCATCTTGAGACACTAACGACAACTTACCATGGTCAGCCCACCTAACCTTCACATCTTCAGATACTAAAAGGCAATGGGGTGGCAGACTGGCATAGTGGTTACTGCACAATGCCAGGGACCTAAGTTTGATTCCCGGTTTGGGTTGCTATCAGTGTGGAGTCTGCATGTACTCCCCGTGTCTGCAATGGTTTCCTCAAGGTGCTCTGGTTTCCTCACACAGTCCAAAAGATGTGCTGATTAGGTGCATTGACCATGCTAAATTCTCCCTCAGTGTACACAAACAGGCGTTGGAGTATGATGATGGGGAGATTTTCACAGTAACAATTGCAGTGTTAATGTAAGTCTACTTGTGACACTAATAAATAAACTTTGAACCTTAAACTTTAAAACCTTAAACTTTAAATAAACTTGAAACTTTTAAAACAATTTAGCATTGCCAATCCACCTAACCTGCATATTGTTAGACTGTGGGAGCAAACTGGAGCACCCAGAAGAAACCCACACAGAGAACATGCAAATTCCACACTGACTGTCACCCAAGGCTGGAATTGAAGCCAGGTCCCTGATGCTGTGCTAACCACTCTGCCACTGTACCACCACTTCAGGAGGAAAAGTGAAAGGGTATCATCTACAGGTATAAGTGGAGTAGTGGATAATGTACATAAAGATTGCAGATGTACCATCGCTAACAGTGATCATGGAGTTGACAAATTTTCCATAAGCTAACTGCTAGAACAGCTGGTGTAAGAAGCAAGATATATCAAAATCGGACATCATCCTGTGAATGTAATAGATGTTAAATGTCACTTGCGAAGAGGTGATATTCATTTTTCATCAGCTGTGTTTATTAATTTGAGATCAGGTTTGAGGAAGAAAAGCAAAATTAATGAAGGAAACTGCTGTCTTTGTTCTCTGAGAAGAAATTGCAGTTTTAAAGGTCTTAGCTGTAACATGTGGCAGACATTAATCCTATAAAGAGCAGATGCTTTACTGCAATATTAATTTCATACTAAACATGAATATTAAGAAGGATTTCACATAAAAATGCTTGCGTCTGATATGTTTACATGTATACAAAACCAGAAACTTCATTTATGTAGCCATCTAAGCCCTTTAATTATACTAGAGTCATGAAGACTCTGCTCCCTTTCTCTCTGTGTTCTTTGTTAAATTCCAGTTATATGGAACAAGCTGACAGCATTGTGTTTAAGATGTCTATTTTGTTACCCTGAAAGCTCCAGTTCAGCTGTTAGTTGGACTGAGACAAAAAAATTTATCAGCCGTACAGGTAGGAAAATCAGTCTTCCACATAAACACTTCATCGGGGCTTGGGGAAGGAGGAGGTGGAGGAGGAGGTGGGCAGCAACAACACGTCGTTCATTTTACCCTGACATTTGCAGTCCTGTTCAGCAAATAGATTGTCAGAATAGTCTAGGTGGTATTAAATACTTTATCAGCTGAATGAGAATGCAAAGGAGTATAATCTTGGAGAAAAATGCTGTAAGATTCACAGAAATGAGAAAAAAAATTCATTATACTGGAAAATGTTGCAAAAATATAAGGATTGCACAGTCTATCTGAATGACTCATAATTCAGATAACTTAATCCTCAGTAGTTTTGAACTAAATTATACCACAGTTATATTCATCCTAATATCAGTTCTGGGGCAAATCATGTGACTAATGGAATACAAAGGCCATCGCAATTTGGTATTCGCATTTAACAAGTGTTAAAAAAAAGTATGAATCCTAATTCCACCCCCTCCCTACCCAAACATTCAAAATGGGTAATTTTACCATCCTGGTAGATGACCAGTGAGACTCTCACACTGCCCACTATGGTAGTCTACAGGGGAGGCCCAGGTGGCGTTGGCAAGGCCTCGGTTGCATCCTGTAGTCAACCTTGAACAGCTAATGGTCGGCAGACAAAGATCATTAACATATGGGTAAGTGGTGGAGGTGGGTGAAGTTCACATGGGCCTTGAGTATGGGAAGGGAATACGTACCCAAACCAGTCGAGGCCCACAATTTTCTATGAAGCCTGTTCTGCCTACCTCTGATAACAACACATTTCCTCTTCTCTATCATTTAATGCCTTAAAACATCCCAAGACACTTTAATGAAGCATTAAAAAGCAAACTTTGGCATTGTGTTGCATAAGCAGATATTGGGATAGAAGATTAAAAGCTTGGCCAAAGAGGTAGGTTTTAAGAAGTGTTTTAAAGGAGAAGAGGGTAGGAAAGAAGCTGAGCTTTAGGGAGGGGGGTTTTAAAGCTTTTCCTTGACACGCTATGTCAAGCGGAATGCTTCCATTGGACTTCTCTTTCACCACGAAAATGCCATCAGGGTTCTAAAAGAGATAGCTGAAAAAATTGTGGAGGCATTGGTGGTGATCTTTCAGGAATCATCTGAATATAACAGAAATACTACATAAATCCAAATTTATTCACACTATATCACTCAAACAAACCCTGGGTAGCACAGTTTCTGTGTCTCACTCACAGCATTCCTGAAACTTTGCTCAACATTTTGCTAGCGTACCTTTCCCACTCTCTCTCCTTTCCCACACTCTCCCTCTTTTTTTCCATTCTTTCGATCTCTCTCTCTCTCTCTCTCTCTCTCTCTCTCCCCAGAGCCTGGACTTCTTCCTGACAGTCCAAAGGTGCTAAGCCCCTGTCCTTGGGGTGAAAGTGGGGGGTGGGTTACAGTGGATGGAATGTTCTCCCTGTGCACATTCCCTCCCCCCATGTCTGCGTGGGTTTCCTCCTACAAGTCCAAAATAAGTGTTGGTTAGGTGCATTGGCCATGCTACATTCTCCCTCAATGTACCGAACAGGCGCCAGAGTGTGGCGACTAGGGGATTTCCACATTAACTTCAGTGCAGTGTTAATGTAAACCTACTTGTGACACTAATAAATGAACTTTAGAATAGAAAGAAAAAATGCTGAAAAATCTCAGGAGGTCTGGCAGCATCTGCAAGAAGAGAAAAGAGCTGACGTTTTGAGTCCAGATGACCCACTTTGACAAAGGGTCATCTGGACTCGAAACAACAGCTCTTTTCTCTCCTTACAGACCTGCTCAGGTTTTCTCTTTTGTTTCTCTTTTGGCTTCAGATTCCAACATCCGCACTAATTTGCTTTTAAACTTTATAATAGCGGGGGTTAGCCACTTCATTGGCACAGATGTGATATTTAGTGAGAAACCCTTGTTGCTGAACAAGACATCCATGATAAAAGTGCAAATGAAATTGGACATGGAACATGATGAAGCAATTTCTTTGGAAAGTCAGTAAATGCAATTTACTCAATCAGGACATTATTCGATCCCTTTAACCAAACCTAACATTTCGATCAGACAGTTAAAGAAGCATTAATGCATGTATTAATGCATAGAAAATATTAGTGTATTAGGTATTAATGCATAAGTTTTGAAGAAGTATTGAGAGAACATTATTCATAAATTATGTGATCAGAAACTGAAAGAAAAAAGCAATTTTTTTTACATCACCAATTTACTTATCCTCTTGTCACAGGTCAAAAATCTTATGAAAGAATGCCAGTTGATGAGTAAAGAAAGCATAAGAACATAAGAAATAGGAGCAGGAGTAGGCCATCTAGCCATTCGAGCCTGTCCCGCCATTCAATAAGATCATGTCTGATCTGAAGTGGCTCAGTTCCACTTTCCCACTTTCTCCCCATAACCCTTAATCCCCTTGCCTACCAAAAACCTATCTACCCACATCTTAAATATATCTAGCAAGGCAGCCTCCACCACTACAACGGGCAGAGAATTCCAGAGATTCACCACCCTTTGAGTGAAGAAGTTCCTCCTCAACTCTGTTCTAAACTGCACCCCCCCTTATCTTGAGGCTGTGGCCTCTAGTCCTGCTGTCCTTTCTGAGCGGGAAGAACCTCTCCACCTCTACCCTATCCATCCCTTTCATCATCTTATACGTCTCAATGAGATCTCCCCTCATCTTTCTAAACTCTAACGAGTACAAGCCCAGTCTATCCAGCCTCTCCTCATAGCTCAACCCCCTCAACTCCGGTATCAGCCTAGTGAACCTCCTCTGCACTCCCTCCAAGGCCAAAGTATCCTTGCGCAGGTGCGGCGACCAAAACTGCACACAGTACTCCAGCTGCGGCCTCACCAGTGCCCTGTACAGTTGCAGCAAGACCTCCCTACTTTTATATTCAATCCCCCTCGCTATGAAGGCCAGCATCCCATTGCCTTCCTGATCACCCGCTGCACCTGTAGGCTGGGTTTTTGCGACTCATGCACAAGGACCCCCAGGTCCCTCTGCACCATAGCATGCTGCAGCTTTTCGCCCAGTAAGTAGTAGTTCTTCCTACCATTATTCCTACCAAAGTGGACAACCTCACATTTGCCAACATTGTATTCCATTTGCCAGGTCCTCGCCCACTCACTCAGCCTATCTAGATCCCTCTGCAGACTTTCCACACCCTCCACACAATTTTCCGTTCCACCTATCTTTGTGCCATCAGCAAATTTCGACACCTTACACTCGGTTCCCTCCTCCAGATCATCTATATAAATGGTAGTCACCAACTGCCAATCCGAATAGTACCCATTGACACCCACTCTCTGCCTCCTATTTGACAGCCAATCCCCTATCCACGCTAACACCCTACCCCCAACTCTATGCCCCCTAACCTTCTGTAACAACCTTTTGTGCGGCACCTTATCAAACGCCTTCTGAAAATCGAGAAACACCACATCCACCGGTTCCCCTCTATCCACCGCACTCGACGCATCCTCATAGAATTCCAATAAATTCATCAGACACGACTTCCCCTGAACGAAACCGTGCTGCGTCTGCTCTATCAAACAATTCCTCTCAAGATGCCTCGCTATTTTCTCCTTGATTACGGATTCAAGCATTTTTCCTACAACAGACGTTAAACTAACTAGCCTATAATTCCTTGCCTTTTGCCTGCTACCCTTTTTAAACAGCGGTGTAACATTAGCCGTTTTCCAATCTTCCAGCACTTCCCCAGAATCCAGCGAGGTTTGGAAAATAATCACCAAGGCATCCACTATCACCTCCACCATTTCCTTCGGAACCCTTGGATGCATTCCATCCGGTCCTGGGGACTTGTCCACCATCAGTCCCTCTAGTCTGTCGAGCACTGCCTCTCTAGTAACAATGTTCTCATTCAGGCCCTCCACACCTACCATCTTTCCATCGTTAACACCCAGCAAACTATTCGCGTCCTCCTCTGTGAAGACCGAAGCAAAAAAGTTAATCAAGGCCTCAGCCATTTCCTCATCCCCCACCACTAAATCCCCCCTCTCATCCTCTAAGGGTCCAACATTCACCCTAGCCAGCCTTCTCCTTTTTATATATTTATAAAAACTCTTACTATCCTTTTTTATATTTAGCACTAGCCCAGCTTCATAGTTTCTCCTTCCTTACACGTTGAAGAGATTAGTGAAAATGTGAATTATGCAACACCATTATGGTCTATTGCGAGTCTCCCATTAGCTCAAGACTTTAATTAATTGATTGTTATGGTTTTGAAGGTATAGCACAAGCATAGAAACATTTTCATTTTACATTTAACAAAAATGGCACTAAGATACAGGGTGGGATTTTCAGGCCGCACTCACCCCAAGCCCGGAAAATCCTGCCTGAGGTTAACGGACCTGTAATGGTTCTGTCCCAACCATTACGATTCCTGTGGAGGCGGTGGTTGTGTGTGCAGAGGTGGAGACAAAATTTGCCAATAACAAATTTAGTGACACATACTGAAATACAAATATCACTGTACATCACTGTGATGAACACTGCAGCTGAACATCCCTTCAATAATATCCCAGCAAGGGCAATCCTTGCAAAGAATTTGTTTCAAATGGTTGAGAGCTGTGGACCATATCAATTGGTCAGTGGGAGAAATCCAAAAATACCTCTGCGATTTGTGATCATTGCAGACTCGATGGGCTGAATGGCCTTCTTTCAACACTATAGGGATTCTATGATCTAACAGAAATGAGGAAAATTGACCAAATATGCCCTGTCCACAAATCCAACCTGACCAAATACTGCCCCATCAGTCTACTCTGAATCAGTAAAGTGACGGAAGGTATTGTCGACAGTGCTGCCATCAACAATAATCTGCTGGCTGACGCTTAGTTTGGGTTCGCCCAGAGCTGAACATGACAGGTGATGTGAGAGTGAGTGTCCTTGACATCAAGGCAACAATTGATTTGAGTGTGACATCAAGGAGCCCTTGAAAAACTGGTCAGTAGGAATCAGGTGGAAAACTCTCTGCTGGTTTGAGTCATACCCAGCAAAACGGAAGATGGCTGTGATTGTTGGAAGTTAATCATCTCAGTCCCGGGACATCACTGCAGGTACGCCTCAGTGCAGTGTCCTAGACTCAACCATCTTCAGTTGTTTCAAGATTAACTTTCCTTCCATGATAAGGTCAGAGTAGAAATGTTCCTGGATGATTGCACATAGTTCAGCACCATTCATAACTCCCCAGGTATGTGAGCAGTCCATGTCCATATGTATGAATATTCAGTCTTTGGCTGATAAATGACAAGTAATATTTGCACCAAATAAGTGCAGGACAATGACCATCTTTAACAAGAGAAAACCTAACCATTTCCCTGTGACATTCAATGGCATTACAATTACTTTAATCGCCCACAATCAGCAAGCTGGAAGTTACTATTGACCAGAAACTGAACTGAAGTAGCCACGTAGCTATATTGTATTGCTATTTCTTGCATGTGTATCTGTGAATCCTTTAGATGTTTAAATTTTATTTATCAGTGTCACAAGTAGGTTTACATTAACACTGCAATGAAGTTACTATGAAAATCCCCTCATCGCTGCACTCCAGAACCTTTTTAGGTACACCGAGGGAGAATTTACTGTGGCCAATACACCTAACCTACACATCTTTGGACTGGGAGAAAATGGAGAACTTGGAGGAGACCCACACAGACACAGGGAGAATGTGCAGACTGCGCACAGACAGTGATCCAAGCCTGGAATCGAACCTGGATCTCTGGAGCTGTGAGCTACAGGAGGATATAACTTCACCAGAATCTGACTGTATGGCAATGCAAAGCTTAGAAAAGTGATCTGTTGTTTATTATGGTATACTGAGGAAGATCTATCATCAACATAGTGCAGAAAATGAACTATCCTGCATATTCCGATCCAAAAATGCTTAGAGACTGAGGCACAGCATTCCTATCACTGCACAACATGGCTCACTTCATGCTATTTTACATTTCAATGCTTGTCAGTGTATGGCCAATCATACTCCACTGACCTATGCTAAAATTTAAACAGCAGCATTCTGTCAGACTGATGATAGCAACTTGATGTTTTCTGGCATGATCTGATTAATACCTTTAATCACTGGTGGATAAATTGTGGCTCTCCCTCTGTGTTGTTCACAGAGTACTATCAGTACCACTATAGAACAGAGCCCATTTCATTCAATGCAGGTGATAAGGGTTGCTAAAAATCTTAATGGATTTGCCTGCATTAAAGCTGCACTGTATGAACATTTGGCTTGCTGTAATTCTGTGGTGACTTATCATGCATATGGTCATGTTTTGATGACGCTTGTATGTAGGTGTCATTTTCTATATTAACTGTCTACAATAGTAACCTCAATATCTTTACTAGATTTAGAACATTTTCTGTCAGATTAACAGAATTAAAAGTGCAGTTTAAAATGTTTGGCATCACATTGCATTAATTACAATGACTTTTGTGACTCATGCTTTGATGTGAATTCTCCTTAACAAGTCAAAGATCTTGACGGTGAGGTAAGGTGTCACAGTGGTTAGCATTGCTACCTCACAGTACCAGGGACCCAGGTTTGATTCCCAGCTTGGGTCACTGTCTGTATGGAGTTTGCACATTCTTCCTGTGTCTGCTTGGGTTTTGTCTTGGTGCTCCCATTTCCTCCCAAAGTCCAAAGGTGTGCAGGCTAGGTGGATTGGCCGTGCTAAATTGCTCCTTACTGTCAAGGAGACTAGCTCGGGTAAATGCATGGAATTACGGGGATAAGGCCTGGCTGGGATTGTGGTCAGTGCAGACCAAATAGCCTCCTCCTGTGCTGTAGGCTCCTATGCTTCTATGCAATTTTGGAGATTTATGCTCATGTTACTGAGAACAGTGATTAAAATCTATTGCTTTATTTTCAAAATCTGATTTCCACTTTCATATTGTTGTGAAAACATCCAGCGGGTTGAAGCCAAAGCCATTTAATGTGGATGCAGAGAGAGGAGGGCCACTGTACTTGCATGGGTAGCAGAGGCTGTGTTTTTGGAAGTCAGCCTTGGTATAGTGGCCACATTCACTCACAAGGTGATTGTGGACAATTCCAACACTTACTACTGCCTGTGTCTTGGGGAGACATCTTAGTCCGGGAAAACTTTTCTAGGAGAAGGAACAGAGTGAACATCCAAAGATTTGCCCAAGACACATCAGGAACTGTTAAATCATGTACTCTATGAATGGTATGCTTTGCCTGTACAGCACGCAAGAAACAATACTTTTCACTGTATCCTAATACATGTGACAATAATAAATTGAATCAAATACCTCCAGATGTTTGATATCTAGTTCAACAGTTTGCCTCTCTAGGGACATAGTGACATTAATTTGTGTCAAGATAGGTCCCAAACTTGCTTCCAACTGCGAGGGAGCATCATCCAATGCTCGTGGCATTAAGGGTAACAGTGGACCTCAGGCTCTCTGCCTCCAGTTCATTTCAGGGGGATTTGTCCTGCATCAGATCAGTCACACACAATTGTGTCAAGCTAGAGACTGATGCCATCTTTTAGCCACATCCACAGGCTCAGATGAGGGATGATGTGGGTATGCCGGCGTTGGACTGGCGTAAACACAGTAAAAAGTCTGACAACACCAGGTTTTAGTCCAACCGATTTATTTGATAATAGACTCACAAGCTTTCGGGTTTAGCCCCTTCGTCAGGTGAATGGAGAGTTCTGGCCTCAGACAGAGCATATAAAGAACAGACAGTTTAGAGATTACTGATTAGAATGCGAATCCTTACACCTAACCTGCTGTGCAAGACCTGAAGTGGCTGCAGCTCCTTCCACTCACATTGTCAGCTACTTCAGGTCTTGAACAGCAGGTTAGGTGTAAGGATTCGCATTTTAATCAGTAATCTCTAAACTGCCTGTGCTTTATATGCTCTGTCTGAGGCCAGAACTCTCCATTCACTTGACGAAGGGGCTAACCCCGAAAGCTTGTGAGTCTATTATCAAATAAATCGGTTGGACTAAAACCTGGTGTTGTCAGACTTTTTACTCAGATGAGGGAGCCAGGCAAGGAGAGAACAGGGTTTGCAGTGATGGTTGGGCAATGGCTCCTGGGTGACAAGGATTCTTTCTTGAAGAGGTATTTGATGGCTGCACTCAGTCACCCAAGAACTGAGGCAGAGAAGGGATATAACAGGAGTCATGAACCCACAGGACTGGTGGCGGAGAGGACAATCAGGCTGCTCAAGATGTGCTTTGGATGCCTTGACCAATCTGGGACGTCATTGCAATATCTGCTAGAGCGTGTCTCCCTCATACTTGTCGCAGGCTACGCCATGCGCAATCTGGCTTTGACAAGTAGGCACCCAGTGCAGACCAAGGCAGAACCATAGGCCAGGAAGCATGACTCCAGTAATGGATCTGAGGATGAACCTGCAATCGCAAAGGGTGAGGACTTTGAGGGTGACAACATGAACATTAGGGGGCTAGAGGTGCAAGGGATGCATTAATCCAGTCCAGGTTCATCTAGGTATCCATTACATGGAAGTTGACTCAATCCAATGACAATATCGCACTGAGGAGCCCAAACCAGAAATGTTGCACCACACAAAGCCTTCTGCCCACCAGCCTGTACAACATGTGGCCAATGTTCAAAGCATGCAGCCAGCTTAGTCCATTGAATTCATGAAAATGTTTATGTGACTTAACATAAAAACCACATACAAATGTGCCAAATCCAACAGTAAACTCCAAGAAATGAATGCAAATAATGTCACCCATGACTATCCTTTGTTGTGCTTAAGGTGCCTTAAAGATAACTTATAGGTTCTGGGCCTTGGTGTCTGCTTCTCGCTGGCAGCAGCATTGGAGGCAGCTTGCTATCTCTGCTGTCCTTGACAGTCTGGAAAGGAATATCCAGCCTCGTGGTTGGACACTGCTCAGATGTTGTGGCATTGGCAGATGCAGTGGTCATTAGCAGAGGGACGGATCGAGCTTCTATCCACTAACTTCCTCCATTCCACCTTGATTACATCAATGGTGAGAAGGCCATGAATAGCGTTCTTGCTCTACTCCATATTAATGTCCTTAAGTGGGTAGTTAATACTCACTTAGGGGCTTTGTTCCACCACTACTGGTATTAACCTAGTGGCAGGCAAGGTGTTTGCCATGTGGGAACCAAAACAACATCACCCAAGCATGGCTGCTAATGGGCACCCAGTGTTGGGCGGTATTGCTCTTATTCAAAGCAGTGACTGTCTGATTGAGGGACTGGGTACCAGGAAGGATTGGGATTGGAGTCAACCTCATTCCCTTGCTGCTGATTTCTCCTCCTCCCCCTTCCCCTTCCTTACAACCCCCCACCCCTGGCAGCCCCACCATCTCTCACTGAGCCATGAATGGGTGTCATACAGGCAGCAGCCATCACCTCCCCTGATTGGCCAACAGCTCTTGGTGCTTGGGTCTGCGACCCCCCCCCCCCGAAAGGCCTGCTCCTCTCCATTGAAGTGCCTGAGTGGCACTTAATCCAGCAGGCTTTCATGAAAAGAGGCTTGTCAGACTCTGACTGGGGTGGTTGGGCAAATTAGGAGAAGTCAGTGATCAGAATCACGACTATTATATCACCGTACTCCAGCTCCTCTCTGATGGCCTGTCTGAACTACCCTGTTAGCTGAGAACTGGAGACTAGTTTGCTGCACTTCAGAAAGGTGCTGAATAGCCCATGCATTATTGAGCTCCCTCCTATTTCAAGTGGAGGATTGGATGTGCAAGCCATTTCTCTGGGTCAGATAAGAGAGGGGATTAAGGGTTATGGGGAGAAAGCGGGAAAGTGGAACTGAGCAGTGACAGATCAGCCATGGTCTTATTGAATGGCGGGGCAGGCTCGAAGGGCTAGATGGCCTACTCCTGCTCCTATTTCTTATGTTCTTATGTTCTTAAGTATGCACTTGTTTGCCTACTACATCTGATACTCCATGAAGGTGGTCATTCTCACCATGGAACTGGACATCAGGGCAAAGGCTGAAGAATTCATGTCACTCATGCTGGAGGCGGAGGCTGCCTCTGCCAATATCTCTCCAGCATTGTGCAGTGTTGCTGGAGATACTGGGAAAACCTTACATTTTCTATTGCAGCTCCAGAATAATTTGCACTGCCAACTGTTAAAATAGATTTTTTTGCCCAATTTGCAATAAATGAGAAAAACTCCAGTTGAGCCAATTATTGTATGGCATAGGAGTATTAACACAATTTGTTGGAAACCTAGTAGGATACGCATTCCTAGCATGAAACACATGGTTTAGTTTACTATTTTGTAACAGTTAGCTCCAATCCTCACAGGCGCTATTGGACAAAGGCAAAGTACCTCCTCTCATGTAGGAAAAGAAAACAGAACAATGCGTCGACCTACACTGCTGCTGGTGGCTGGTTCAGGAGTAGAATGAGTGGCAATGTGAGTGCAGCATGCAACAAAGTGGTTAAGGGACTCCTGACGGAACTGTAGTATCAAAAATAGGATATAAATATGAAGGGTGAAATGCAATTTGAATAGACAGCATGAATTCCACAATGTGTCAAATCGTCTTGTATACCTATGTGGTCATTTTTATTGACCTTCAAAGAACAAGTAACATTCGATAGTGGTTTAATCTTGTGTCTCTGGGTTTTCTGCAAATATTGCACACAACATATTTAGCATGTAGACCAGGCAGCAATTATCCCTTTTAAATGCAGTTCGCAAAAGAAATGCTAAAGCGATGAGCATAGATCGCCTGTTCATTATTCCCACTGCTTTCATTGATTGAACGTGACTACCAGTTCAGAAAAACAAATTATTTTTAAATTATTCAAATGTGAATTCTTGCTGGAGATACTTCCTGCTAAACATTTTCCAATGATGCTTCACCTGGGGTAAAATAATGGAGTTCAAAAATTCACAACTGGAACTGACTGCCCTAAGTGTCAAAACATTGATGACAGATGAAATTGAGGTGAAATACAAATACAGCTTCTATTTAAGGCAAAACATGAGAAATGTTGTTATTTTCCATTTTTTTTAAGGCTCTTTACTAAGCTGCATTTGAAGTAGCCTGACAGGAGGTGATAACAATTAAAGGTCATTCAATGTACTGACTTCTGGCAGGTATTAGCAAAAGACTTGTTTTTGTTGGCAGTGCACTCTAGTTATAAGGTAGGGATCATTCTTTTTAATGACTCTTCCCAACAGTCCAATTTTCTCCAATCTTGAGAGATAATGGGCTGGATTTTAACCTATTCACCCCCAAAGAAAATGGGAGAGTTAAGATTGAGCGAGCGGTTGTAAGTTTAAAGATCTCAAACTGCACCCCCAACATGCCTCCTATCTGCTCGCTTCTATGTTTAATGGAGGTCAGACAAGGGCAGACAGCCAGCACACTTCCAGAAGGTGGGTTAGCCAATAAAACCCAAGGCCAAATGGAGGTGAGCACAGCTATGTGAAAATAAGCACCCTCCTTAGGTTTCCAAGCTCTCTTCTGTTATGGATGTGTCTTCTGGTACAGCGTGGAGCCCTGGTGCAGTAATGTATGCAAGGGAGCCTTCTTGTGACGTTTGATCCTGTTTGTGCACGTGGTCGATGTAATGAGATATACGGCAGGAAACAGAGAAACAGCAGGGTGGCACGGTGGCACAGTGGTTAGCATTGCTGCCTCACAGTGCCAGGGATCCAGGTTCGTATCCTGGCTTGGGTCACTGCCTGTGAAGAGTCTGCACATTGTTCCCGAGTCTGCGTGGGTTCCCTCCAGGTGCTCTGGTTTTCTCCCACAGTCCAAAGATATGTAGGATAGGTGGATTGACCATGCTAAATTGTTCCTTAGTGTCAGGGGGACTTGCTCGGGTAAATGCATGAGATTATGGTGATAGGGCCGGGTGGAATTGTGGTCGGTGCAGACTTGATGGGCCAAATGGCCTCCTTTTGCACTGAATGATTCTTTGATTCTGTAAGAGAGAACACACCACAATAATGTTCCATTTGTTTTTACTCAAGCGCTCCCGAGTGTCATATCTCCAAATACACAACAAAACTGGCATTGGGGTAATGGATGCACACTTGCTAAACTACTTGAAAGAAGTTTCAGAAAAGTTAGACAAAAAAAGGAAACTATTCACACAGTGCACCACATTGTGGTCTACCAAGAAAATGAGTGGACTCGTGTGGATGTGAGAAAAGGGTAATCTAAAAACAGATTCTAGCTCAAATTGGTACCTTGTGCGAATCAGAAAAACGAGGTTGCTGCGGGAAATGTAGTTGCAAAATACACAAATGGGAAATCAGCCGTGAGTAAAAATGACAGGAGTTTTCAGCATTGTTGGAGCTTTTGATTAAAGTGTAGAGCAATGGAGCTCTTACACTGACCAGTTTGATGATTTTGCACTGGCAAACAACATAGATGAAGACATTATGGTGCCCACTTTCCTGAGCGTGATGGGGAAAGACTTTAATCCTTCCACAGTCTCATGCAACGTGATAAAACAGGCACAAAAACATACAAGCAAAGTGTGGAAATTTTGCAAGCACATTTTTCACCATAATCCCAGGTGATCACAGAGATTCCTTAAAAGTAACTAAGAGGAGGTGGAGTTAATTGCACAACTTGTGATTGTGCTTAAGAGACTTGTGTAGTATTGTGAGTTTGGAGATGTGTTCAATGACACCGTTCATGATAGTTTTTTTTATGATCTACTCAGTGAAGCAACAGAAAACTATCTGTTGGCTAAGACTGATCTCTCTGCAGAAATCCATTGAAATTGTAGTTTCTCTGGAGTTGGCTACAAAGGAAGCCCAGCAATTGAGCTCATCCACCCAGAAGCACAAAATGTCCATTGAATTGACATCCAAAGCCACCAGAGCCAGTATATGTTATCAGTGTGCAAAACAAGGACATTCTGCGGCTGAATGCTGGTGTGAACACATGGAATGTTGCAACTGTGGGGAAAAAAAGGACATATTGACCATGCCTGCTGGAGCAAAAAAAAATTGTGAATAAAAATAAGAAACAAGAACAAACAAAGACAATGGGCAGGATTTTATGGCCTCGCTTTGCCCCGAAACCATAAAATCCCACCTGAGGTCAAGGGATCTTCCCATTCTCCACACCTCACCCGCTCCAATTCCTGAGGCGGGCAGGGCAGTAAATTTCTGGCCAGTATTTAAACAAAATAAAAAAAGAAACATCAATGCTGTTTAACAGTGTAGAGAAGAGTGAAGTGACATATGATCAGATGAGGAGATATCACTACATGTGCTAGCCATCACACAGATACTGGGTCACTCCACTGCAGGAAGAACGGGCAGTAAGGATGGAAATTGACACTAAGGCAGCAGTCTCGCTGGTGTCAGAGACAATCAACAATGAGAAACTCAAACACATTCCCTTAGAGCCATCAAATGTAGTGCTGAAGATGTACACAAGAGAAATGGTTCCCCTGAAGTGGCTATGCAAAGCACAAATAGCAGATTTGCCTCTAGACATAGTGACCCAGTGGGTTGTACATAGCTGGAGAAGATTCGACTGAACTGGACTGAAGTTTATATGATGGCCAATAGAGAATCACACCTCGCAAAAATGTTGAAAAGCACACTGTTTTCAGTAGAGGATGATGGAGCATGAAGGACATTACAGTCAAAGTAAAAATACAAGATGACGGCCAAGCAAAATGTTAGAAGGCACTACAGTCTGTACCATATGCGATTAAGCCAGAGGTGGAGACTGACTTGGAATGACTGGTGAAGACTGGAGTTCTGGACCCTGTAGGCATCAGTGAATGGGTCACACCTAATGTTCCAGTCATCACGAAAGATGGACACATGAGGATTTGTGAGGATTTCAAGATCACCATAAATCCAATGTTATGTGCCGAACAGGAACCATTATCTCACACTGAGAACCTGTTTGCCGGATTAACGGGAGAGGCAAAATTTCAGAAAAATTGACTTGAGCCAGGCTTACTTACAGATGAAAGTGAATAAGGAGACACAACAACTTCTGACAATCGTGATTATTGTTCATGTTGAACTTGTTTTGGGGACTTTGGAATGAAGGGAAGGAGGAAATGCTATATATTTGTCTGCTGGCTCACTGTTGAGCCCTGCTGTTGTAATGTATGCAAGGAAGCATTCTCCTGAGGTTTGACCCCATCTGCACATGGGTCGACGTAATGAGGTGTAGCGTGGTAAACAGAGAAGCAGCAGGTATGAGAGAGAACGCAGCACAATGAAGTTCTTATCGTAGTGCTGCCGAGTGTCATGCATCCAAATACACAACACTTTCCAACAAAGGCATCCTTCTATTTACAATTCACCCTGGATCGGGGATCACTATCAGGATGAGTTCAGAGTCAGGGTTCCCACTTCCTGCCTAGCTCCCATTAGCCACAGCAAGAGACTGACTTACAATGGCAATTTTCTTCAGGGTGTCCCCAGCCTGACTGGAAGGCAAGCTTGACAATGAGGCTGATTTCCAGACGTGGGAACTAACAAACCATGCATGCTGGGGACTTTAATCTTACTATCAAAACCTGTTAACATTCAGCTCAATGTTGCACAGAAAAGGTTAACTTATAAAATGTGTTGCAAATTTTCAACTCTGCACTAATGCCAATTATAACATTTAATAGTTTGGCTAATGATCTTCATATCTAACTAATACATTTTCTGGTTGGCCACTCTTGCAGCTAATGAGTAAATTCCAGATATATTCCTGCATATGGAAGATGCTGTGTAAAATTTTCAACATGTCAAACAACTGGAGCCATAACTATCAGAAATAAATTTGAGATTTGTCCAAACACATACGACTGCTGTAGTGGCAGCTTAAATTAAATGACAATTGAAGAGAGGTTAAACCTGGTTTGAATATCATATTTGTTTCATGTACACATGGGTGTTGTATGGCAGCTCTACAGAAGATAAATATATTTTATGTGGCAGCTGTATCTGTTGGAGATATTACAAAAACAAATCACCTCCTCCACTACCAGTATATCCCGCCTGGCTGCCATATATCATCACTCCTGCTATGGTGGTAATACAATTAAACACACAGTGTGCCTTTACAGGCCCTCAATTTAAGATATGTATTAGACATGCAAGATATCAGAGTAAATTTTCTTTTGCTAATCTTTGTGATAAATGACTGTCTATGTGGAATCCCAAAAGGAAAGCTGGGAAGATTGTATTCCTCTAACAAAGCCTGTGTATGTTTCTGAGTCCATTCAGTGGATAGAGAAATCAAATGGCCTCTGTAGTCATAGAATCCCTACAGTGCAGAAAGAGGCCATTCAGCCCATCAAGTCAACACCGACAGCAATCCCACCCAGGCCCAATCCTTGTAACCTCTCATATTTACCCAGCTAATCCCTCTAATCTACGCATTCTGGGACACTAAGGGGCAATATAGCATGGCCAATCAGCCTAACCCGTACTTCTTTGGACTGAGAGAGGAAACTGGAGCACTCGAAGGAAACCTACGCAGACACGAGAAGAATATGCAAACTCCATACAGACAGTAACCCAAGCCAGGAATTGAACCCAGGACCCTGGAGCTATGAGGCAGCAGTGCTAACAACTGTGCCACCTGGAGCTCTGATGAAATGTCATCTTGAATCAAATGTTGGTTCTGTTTTCTCCTCACATGCTGCCAGCCTCCTTGGCAATACAGAGCAAACTGCACCCGTCAAGCTGCATAGAACTCCCTTCCCCATCTGCTTCTGAATCCCTGTCATGTGGGCTCACTTTTGTGCTGTACCTAGATTCGATAGTTATTTCTTCAGTGCCATGCCAACATGCAGCCACATTGCCCCATATTCATAGCTGCAGAGGATCCCTGGAAAATGAGCATGCGAGGCCATCCTTCCAACCATGCCCTGCACTTGCGCTGGAATTCCCTGGCATTCTGGGAATTGTAGTTCTTGGCCTCCATCTGGAAATCTCATCGAAAAATCATATACGCACTCACACGAGGACAATACTAAACATATGCATGTATTGCACAATGTCCTTGTACAATTTTGGGTAAGAATATTCTTTTAACTATAGCAAGAAATCTTTAAATCTGTAATAGGATTCCCTTCATTCTTCTGACATATTGAAGAATTATATTACATAGTATAATGTATTTTCAATGGCTGCAATGTGACATTGGTTTATGCAAATTCTAGATTTATCTTGAGTTGTCAAAAGCCCAAGATTATTCATGAGCCATCTAGCTGAAATCTATTAATCCTCCAGCTCCTGCAGCTGCTGGCAACCTGGGAGAAACAAATATGCGCATGTTGTGCCTCCGTAAACTATTAATGTGTTCATTTGTGATCCTTGCTTTCCACCAGAGATCATTTCCAGCCATTTGCTTGATAACCTGATGCAACCTGATGAATGAAAAAGGAACGTGGACTGGAGGTGAGAGAGCCAGCAATGCTTCTGTTATGTAACCATAACATTGACTCTGCATTGTTGGAACTGCACTCATCTAGGCAAGTGGAGAGTATTCTGTCACACCCCTGACTTGTGCCTTCTTGATTAGAGGCAGGCTTTGGAGAGCCAGATGGTGAGTTACTCACGGTAGCACAGTGGTGGGCAGCCTGGTAGCACAGTGGTTACCACTGCTGCTTCACAGCTCCAGGGTCCTGGGTTCGATCCCTGGCTTGGGTCACTGTCTGTGTGGAGTTTGCACATTCTCCTCATGTCTGCATGGGTTTCCTCTGAGTACTCTGGTTTCCTTCCACAGTCCAATGATGTGCAGGTTAGGTTGATTGCCCATGCTAAGAAATTGCCCCTTAGTGTCCAGGGATGCGTAGGTTAGAGAGATTAGTGGGTATAATATATGGGGATAGGGCCTGGATAGGCTTGTGTTCAGTGCAGACTTGATGGGCCAAAGGGCCTCTTTCTGCACTGTAGGATTCTATGATTCACCACAGGATTTCTAGCCTCTCACCTGCTCTTATAACCATAGTATTTATATGGCAAGCCCAGTTCAATTCCTGGTCAATGGTAAGTCCCAGGATGTTGATCATGTGGGATTCAGCGCTGTTAATGCCACTGACTGTCAAGGGGCAATAGTTAGATTCACTCTTGCTGGAGATAGTAATGTTCTTGTATTTGTTTGGCACGAACGGTATTTGCCACTTGTCAGCCCAAGCCTGGGTATTATCCAGGTCTTGCTGCATTTGGACAAGGACTGCTTCAGTATCTGAGATGTCACGCATGGTGCTGAACATTATGCAATTATCAGAGAACGTCCACATTTCTGACTTTATAATGGAAGGGAGGTCATTGATGAAGCAGCTGAAGGTGGGCACTACCCTGAGCAATTCCTGCACAGGCTGCCATAAAATACATTATTGGTAAATTGTTCACCAGGGTTGGCCATTATGTCAATTTTGGCTCCAATGATTCCAGTCAGAATGAGTGCTGTACAGCTTAATAGTTCAGGTTGGCTTCCCACAGGTTGGAAAGCACCGTCAACTGAACACATGTGACAATTAGGGTGACAATAGATTACCCAGGTGTGTTCACAAGTGAAAGGTTGGGACTCCATTGTTGTGCAGCTAGTAACAACCACCAGGATGTTTATGCATTATGCATGAGCATCCCAGGTAGTTGTCACGATGTTTTCACCTTGCAGTAGTCAAAGCTCCTGATTTCTTTGCAACTAGAAGAAGTGGTGGCTACTAGATGATAAAGATAACCCAAAGCCACACAAGTGCTATTTACTGTCTGACCTCAGCAGAGGCTAAGTTTTAGAATAATTGCCAATGAGACTTTACCTACCAAAGGGATGGTGATGATGGAGTGTGATATGTTGCCTCTAGGTTATGTTTCTGGATGACTGTGGGATGTTGCTCGACTGTCTGCGTTTTGTGATTTTACAACCAGTCATCAGATGCTAATGAAAAGAACTTTGGCGGCTTGGCTGAGCTGAGGTTACAGCTGAACAAATCTGGTTTGACCACACGATTATGATCTGAGCATTGAATCAGGACAAGGGAAATGCAATCCCAGCTCAGTCAAGCCGCCAAAGTTCTTCTCATTAGCATTTCTTTCTTAATATTGAGTAGTCTGCTGGACCATTGCTTAAGAGTTAACCACATTACAAATAATGTATTGCTGTACATTCTTTTGACGACTGCGCACATCTTCTCTGGTCTCGCGTGCTTTAAAATGGAACATCAATAAAATGGGAAAAATAAGATGTTTTTTTCCCTTCTGTGTTGGGAGCCATTCCCACAGTGGTAACTGAGACTAGATCAATTGCTCATTTTAAAAGTGAAATTGATAGACTTACGTCAACCAAAGGGATCAAGAAATACAGGGTAGAAGTGGGAAAAATCAACACATAATAGAAAATGATCCAAGTTCTCCGTCATAAGATAGCCTAAATATGAGAAAGTCTTGGTAATGTTATTAAGAGTTCAGATCCAATATCGATTCATTTTGATCTCAGAGCCAAAATAAAAGTTGAATGCTCAGCAATTACAACCCATTGACTGCATACTCCTCCGGAGTTATAGAATGGTGTTTTGGTTGGTTAACAAGGCTGTGATAATTTACAATGTATCTAATTATTGAGGATGGGGCAGAGGGAAGTTTCAATAAAAGCTATAGTTTTTATTGCATAGTGTAAACTATTGAACAGAAAATATGTCAAGTCAGCTTCAGAGATTACTGAGGTTTCACTAACAAGCAAAGTAAGAAATGGCTAGAAATCTTCTGTTAATTGAATTTATGCATACAGTAACAGAATAAATTAAAATATACTGTCTGTCATATTGTTTGATTCAAGTTTTCAATGACTGATAACATTATATACGAGTCTCATGATATATGCTTATTACCATTACAAAGAGTATAGTTTCGCAATAGGGGGAATCTTCAGAGGACGAATTTGAAACCTGTTTTTCTTCTTGAAATTCCTGAAAACCTAAGGAACAATTAAGAATGGGAGTTGGCCAATTCACAACTCCAGCCTGTTGGGCCATATGATGAGATCATGACTGATTTGCAGCCTAACTCCACTTACCCATCCCTACCCTGTATTTCTTGATCCCTTTGTTTGACATAAGTCTATCAATCTTAGTTTTAAAATGAGCAATTGATCTAGTTCAAGTTGCTATTTGTAGGAATAGCTCACAATCCAGAAGGAAAAAAATAGCTTGCACCAATATTCTTATTTCTCTGTTTTACTGGTGTTTCATTTTAAAGTGTACAAGGCCAGTTCCGACCAGTATTCTTATGCCTTCTGTTTTACTGGTTGTCCATTTCAAAGTGTATAAGACCACTTCAGACCAGTATTCTTATTTCCCTGTTTAGCTTAATTTTCTTTCTGTGAAGCTTTTACTGCCTTTGCAGAAAGAAGTTTTTCCTCTATTTCTGAAAGGTCTAATTTTAACACTTACAGTCCTGTTTCCTGGATTACCTAGAAGGTGGAAATAGTGGCTGGAATTCCTCGGCGTTTCATGCCAGCAGGATTCTCTGGTCCCACAGTAGTGAACGGAGATTTGGCTGAGCATCAATTTTTCCAATCTTGCTGGCAGCAGCGGGGGGACATGAATGGCCAGAGAGTTCAGACCAGCTTCTTCCTGTCCACTCTATCTGTTCTCCTTAATAGCTTGACGTCCTTCATAGCTTTTTAACCTTCCAGGCAGCCTGTCCTCAGATGTTAGACAGTTGCCCAGATTTTATGGTCAGCTGTTAAGCAATGATTTCACTACCGACGGTGAAGAAAGTTACATACAAAGCTCTAGTGATCTCAATGGTATTGAATTTCCCATTCTTGACAGCAGCTTAAATCTGGTACCAAGTCAAGGACATTTCTAGGGGAGTGACAGCTGGTATCAGCAAGCTGGGTAAGCAGTCAATCACAATTGAATTATTCCCACAGGCAGCAAACTCGAAAGATAAAAGCACTTTACCCTTCAGTTTTCAGCTGCATTTTCAGATCGAAAAATCGATTCTGATTGGATTAGATAAAAGTTGAAATATATGAACAAACTTTAAAAAAAAGTAAAAATAGGGATATTTTATCTAAATAGAGAAATTTGACTTTCCATAAAAATTAACATTTTGGGGTCAGTTACTGTGATTTGATTTATTGTCCTGGGATGCAATGAAAAGTATTGTTTCTTGTGTGCTTTACTGGCAAAACATACTCTTCATGAAGTACATAGGGGAATAGGAAAAGGATAGGGAGCAGAATAGAGGCCAGTGTTTTATGACCTTGCTTGGGCGAGACTTATAAGATCCTGCCCAGGCCAACGGAGAATTCAGTTCTGCAAGTCATGCCCACCTTGATGCTGGGGTGGGCATGGCAGTAAAATTCTGGCCACAGTGCTGCAGCTACAGGTAGGCTGAAGAGAAAGATCAACTTATCAGGACCGTTCAATAATCTAATGGCAGCAGGGAAGAAGATGTTCTTGAGTCTGTTGGTACATTTAGCAGCAATTAAAAAGTTAGTACACCGTTAAAAACCTAATTACACCCAATTTAACCTGATGTATCTTTTCCAAAGTTTTTTTTAATAGCCAGGCGAATAGTGTAGAAATGGAAGTTCTTGTTCATTCACAGATTTCCCACTGATTGCAGTGAGGGTGGAGCGGTGGGGGGTGGGAAGATGCCCAAACTAATTTCATTTTCAGTGCAGTGACGACAGTGAACATTGTCAATTTCAACAAGATTACCAACACAAGTTCCAGGTCAGTGGAAAAACGGCCATTGCAGTGGTTTGATTGCTTTTGTGGAAAAGGGTTTTTTTTGCATCATCACTCATGCACTTCAGGATCCTGTCAATGATCGTTTTCAAAAGTTGGTCCTTTTGTTTTCTGTCCGCATAAGTCAGTGAACTGCAGCTGTCAATTCCAGCTGCTGATAGTTGGCATGAACACAGAAGTACTTTGTTCTATACATGTTCCTTTCCACGACTTGATGAGATATAGTGAACTGGCTCCCCTCTACTCTCTCAGTTGGTCACACTAAAAATTTATGTTCCTTTGTCACAAGGATATGTCTTTTTCAAATTGTAAGTATCATCTCTTGATTAGCAAGGATATTTGGGAAGTTTTCTAAGTCTTCTATCATAAAGACAGATACAGAATGCTTGTTCAATGTCTCTGTTATTTCCTTGTTTTCCATTTTGAGGACCAACACTAGCTTTACTATTCAAATTACTATTTCTGTTCAGTTACTATTTTCCTATTCAAATACTTGTAAAAATTCTTACTATCTGCTTGTATATTATGGGCCATCTTTCTTTTCTTTCTGCCTCTTTGATATCTTTTTAGACATCCTTTGTGGTTCCTAAAGTCTGTCCAGTCCTCTGATCCATCACAAATCATTGCGGATTTGTACAGTGTCTGTTTCAATTTGATAGAATCCTTAACTTCCTTGTTTAGTCACCAATAATGCATCTTTCTCAAAGACACTTTTTTTCTTACTGGAATAAATCTTTGATTAGAGTTACTAAATAGTTCCTGTTGTCACTGCAACTCACTTGTCCTACCTTTGGCTAGTTTCCAAGTTCACCTCAGCCAGCTCTGCCTTCATACCCTCATAGTTACCTTTATTTAAATTTAAAACATTAGTCATGGACCTTCTGCCCTTCAAACTGAACATGGAATTTGACGTTTTGTGATTACTATCACCTGAATGCTCCTTTACCATGAGATTATTGATTAATCCTGACTATTTGCATTCTCCCAGGTCCCTGATTAACTCTAGAATTGCCTGTTCCCTGGTTAGCTTGGGAACAGTCTTGCCCAACCTTTTTGTTCACGGGGCCACATTTGCATATTTCCTGGGATGCTACTCTTGTTACAGCTAATCCATCCCAATAAATAGAATTATTGTATCACTCTCCTAAATCCAGTCTTGTGGATGGTGGCTACATCCATCTATGAAAGGACTTTGAAGGATCAGAGTTTGAGCGGGAGCACTCCCCCAGAACTGGAAAATTCTGCTATTTGAATGGTCTCCCCCCACCGCTTTCTATGATTCCCGTAACAGACAGGACAGGACAATTCCTCGCTTATGTCTCTCTCCTACTCTTGTAGCTATGAGACTGACACAATTCATCCAATTAAACGTCTGGAATTGACACCCCCAAGACATTGATAACGCATGATGTTGGTGACATTGGATATCAATGAGAGATAGTTGGATTGGTGTGGTAATTCATTTTTTTGGTAGGATTCAGACCATTGCATTGTGCATTTGTAAGTAAAGATCTTTTTTTTTATTAATGACAATGCTTCTTATTAGCGTACAGAAATAAACTTGACACTATAGTGAATTTGAAATAATTCATGAGAAAAGAATTTGAAAAAAGAGATTACAGCAGCTTGACATTCCATACAAAATAACTCTGTCAAACAGATGCAAAAAAGCACTTGTACATCTTTTTGAAGAGGTATTATGTCGATGTTGGTATCTCTTGGCTGTGATAGACAGATGAGTAAGAAGTCTCATAACATCAGGTTAAAGTCTAACAGGTTTATTTGGTCGTAAACACCACTAGCTTTTGGGGTTTGCCACCTGACGAAGGGACAAACCCCGAAAGCTAGTGGCGTTTACTACCAAATAAACCTGTTGGACTTTAACCTGGTGTTGTGAGACTTCTTACTGTGTTTACCCCAGTCCAATGCCAGCATCTCCACATCATGACACACATAGAGAAATGAGGCAGGCTAGTAACTTTTTGTGTCAGTTGGAAGTGGAACTTCGTTGGTGGAGCCCTAGGCTTTTAGCTTTCGTGAAAAGCTGACTGAATTTTCTGGCATCTTTTGGACATCATTAATTGGTATGACCCAGTTGTATGCGTGATTGAAGAGGTCACAAAGAAGATAGATTTATGTTTCTTCTCTTGTTTTAGAACAAGTTATTTGTCATTGACCAGACCCAGAGGAATTCTTGGTCCGTTTCATAGCTGGGTGTAACCAAAATCCAGTTGATTAAGCTCACTAAATGGGATAATGCGTCTGGTTTATTATGAGGAGCTATTATTCTGCGCATTCACTTGATGATTGTAAAATTAAAGTTGCTTTATGGTTCATATCGAACTTTGTCCCGCTAATTGTTAATCAATATATCTGCTTGAAGGTCGAAAAAAAAACGCTGTTAAGGACATGTGTGCAATTGGATGCTACAATCCTGCATGTTGAGGAGCGAGAAAGTAAACTCCCAATTGTAAATGGTTATAAACTGTGGGAGTTCACCTCTTTGAGAAAATGATGAGACCTAATTTGACACAGTACCCGGGCAGACTCAAAATTAATAATTTGCACAAATTGTCACAATGCACACGATCTTTCATATGTCAAATCTATTTTATGTTAAGATGGTACACAACGCAAAAGAACAGACCCAAACTACTGAATTAGACATTGAATTAGAATGAATTAGAATTGGATGGGTGAATTTGATCAGTGAGTAACACTGATTTGACTCTAGCATTACCATTTCCAGCCTGAATGCTCCAGCTAATGTCCTCTCTTAACCTGACATGTCTGAAGGAATTCAGCAAGGGCGTTGTTTAAAGGGATCTTCTACCACTTTCAGATTAGTTGCTTCTTAATTTCAGAGTTAGTAAATGTGTTTGGAGCTTTGTAATAATATTTCCATTAGTGAAGTGAACACATTGGAGTTAGTAAAGTGGGGTGGGGGAGGGTGACAGAAGTGTTCAAAGGCTCTATGCAAACAACTTGCTCCCAGTACTGTTTTCCCTAGTTCCTATCCACTTTGATCTGCAACATGAAAAGGCGAATAAGCAAAGATAAAACAGGAGGACAAGCTGTTCAAAGTGCAATGAAGAGAAAGGGAAGAGGATTCTTGGTAGAAGGTCTTCTGGAACCTATTGTTCTTTATTTAACCTCAGTCAAAAACAGCATGTGACATCTTTATTTTGCAAAATGTGTGCTGGCTGAAATCTGTCGCCTGTTGGTGGCACGTTGGCACAATGGTTAGCACTATTACCTCACAGCGCCAGAGATTTAATTCTGGCCTTAGGTGGCTGTCTGTGTGGAGTTTGCACATTCTCCCTGTGTCTGCTTGTGTTTCCCCGGATGCTTCAGCTTCATGCCGCACTCCAAAGCTGTTCGGATTAGATGGATTGGCCATGCTAAAATCGCCCCTTAGTGTCCCGGGATTAGCAGACATGGGATTCCAGGGATGGATAGAGTCTGAGTGGGATTGTAGATGGTTCAAGCTCGATGGCCAAAAGGCCTCCTTCTGCACTATAGATATTCTATGAAATTTGCTTTCCTTAACTGGTCTGGTCAACATGTGCCTCCAGAGTACAACAATGTGGTTGACTCTCAACTGCACTTGGGTGACTAGGGATGGGCGATAAATGCTGGCCATCCAGCGACACATGTCTCATGAATTAATTAAAAGAATACTAAGATCATGCTTTCAGCAACACATTAGAACTGTTGGGTGAGATTCTCTGACCCCGTCTCAGTGTTTTTCTCAGCAGCAGGAGGTGGCAGTGCTGTTCGCTGGCTGCGGGATCCACTGGTCCTGCCTCTGTCAATGGGAATTTCCACTGAAGCCACCGCACACTGCCGGGAAACCTGAGGAAGGAGTGCACGACCGGCGGGACCAAAGAATCCCACCAGCATGTAAGGCTGGCGAATTCCGGACAATTCTGTTTTAATCTTTATGCAGTATTGTTAGTAGTTGATGTAATCAGAACATGCAAAGGCAAGAAGCTTAAGTTTATTTATTGGTGTTACAAGTAGTCTTACATTAACACTGTAATGAAGTTACTGTGAAAATCCCCGAGTTCTCACTCTCCGGCGGTGCCTGTTCAGGTACACTGAGGGAGAATTTAGCATGGCGAATGCACCTAATCTGCACATCTTTTGGACTGCGGGAGAAAATCGGAGCACCTGGAGGAAACCCTTGCAGAACAAGGGAGAACGTGCAAACTTCCTACAGACAGTGACACAAGCCTGGGTCCCTGGTGCTGTAGACAACAGTGCTAACCACTGTTACACTGTGCCACCCCAGCTTGTTTATTTTTTCAATATTCAGTGATAACATCAGGTCAGTCAGTGGGCAGTACAATCGAACCCAAGATAGGCAGTAAGTGCTGGTCCGGTCATTGTATCCACATCCCATGAACAAAGAGTCTTCTCCGGCACCAACACACCAGCCAGGTTTTCTCCCCTCCTTTCTAGTAAACACTGACACCTCCAACTGATTGCCCTGTGGCTCCTAAGTGACCAGTTTATACATCTGTGCCCGAACAGTTGGTGCCAGCAGCGATCTGTCTCCAGGAGCGGATCCCGTCTTCACCGACCACCAAACTGATGCGATTTTTCAGTAGAATTGACTGGATTCTAATTGCCAGTGAAAAGCTTGGCTAATTTTCCTTCTCATTCACTTAAGAACACCAAAACTAATTGTACAGCTGAGACCAGTTAATTCAGCATGGACCAGGGATCAAATCGGAGATTCTTTTGTTTGTTCGGTTCAGTTTTACAAGAGGCTGATGATCCGGTGGGAACGGAGAGAGAAAGCACTGGAATGCAGACAAGGAGTTAGGCAACACTACTAATGTACAGCTCCAATTACTGGTTCACAGTAGGGCAGAGCTTAAAAACCAAGTAAAATTTCATCCAACGGTAAAATTTTTGTCAATGGGAATCAGGAGAAACCTCTTCACTTGATTGGAGTCATATTGTTCTGGTTATTGGAAGCAGATAGTCTCAGTCCTAGGACATTGCTGTAGGAGTTATTAATGTCCTAGGCTCAACAAGCTTCAGATGTTTCATCAAAGTAAAGTTAGAGTTTATTGATTTGTCACAAGTAGGCTCACATTCACATTGCAATGGAGTTACTGTGAAAATCCCCCAGTCGCCACACTTTGGTACAGTGCGGGGGAATTTAGCATGGCTAATTCACTTAACCTGCACATCTTTGTACTATGGGAGGAAACTGGAGCACCCAGAGGAAACCCACGCAGATACGGGGAGAAAGTGCAAACTCCACACAGTGATCCGAGCCAGAAATTGAATCCGGGTCTCTGGCGCTGTGAGGCAGCTGTGCTTTCCACTGCGTCACCATGTCACCCAATGACCTTCCTCCATCGAAAGATGGGAAGTGAAGATGTTCACTAATGGTTGCATAGCTTCCAGTTCCATTTGCAAAGCTTCTGAGAATGAAGCAGTCTGCATCCACATCCAGCAACACCTGGGCAATATTCAAGCTTTCATTGATAAGTGGCAAATGAAACCACTCACATGCATAAATACCAGGAAATGGCCATCTCCAACATTTATCTTCTTGTTCAGGAGAAGCTACTTCTCACAGAGGGCTGTGAATCTATGGATCTCACTGCTCCAGAGTGCAAAGGGTGCAGAATCAATCAGTGGATTCAAGAAAGAGATGGATAAATATTTGGTCAAAAGCAGGATAAAGGGATTTCCTTGGGGAAAAGGCAGGGAAGTGGTGTTAGGATGAGATGGAGATCATCCATGATCATATAGAATGGCCAAGTGGACTCGAAGGGCTGAATTGCCTACTCTCGCTCCTAATTCTTATGTTGTAGTGAAATATTAAAATCATTGTCGTTTGTAAGTTGCAATATCAGAAACTTTTATTTTCAAGCATACTTGGGGACGCAAACAATTCCTAGAATCATAGAATCGCTACAGTGCAGAAGGAGGCCAATTGGCCCATTGAGCGTGCACCAGCAACAGTACTACCCAGTTCTTATCACTGTAATCCCACATATTTACCCTGCTAGTCCCACTGACATTAAGGGGCAACTTAGCACCTGAACCACTACATCTTTGGGTTATGGGAGGAAACCAGAGCACCCGGAGGAAACCCACACAGACACGGGGAGAACATGCAGACTCCGCACAGACAGTGACCCAAGGCTGGAATTGAAATGGGGAGCGGTGCTAACCACTGTGCCACTGTGTTGCCCTACAGGAAGTCTGCCTGATCCAGCGATGACATATCTTTTTGGTTATCACCCTGACACTATCGAATTCTAATAAGCAGCATTATATAGGCTGCAGCTTTCTCCTCTTTCTAACTGAAGACTGAATGAAGCCAGTGCTTCCGCACACACTTCTACTCACCCAGCCCATGAAAGTCATGGGGTGGGATTCTCAGATCTCGTCCGTTCCCACCCCCGCTGCCAGCAGGAACAGAGAATTTGACGCTCAGCCAAAATTCCATTCAGTGTAGCAGTATTGGAGAATCCCAGCTGCGGACGAGATCAGAGGTTTCTGGCAATTAATTTTGAGGTTGTTACTTTCCTACATGATCGTGCTGAGAAAAGGTTTTAATAACTATACTTTTAAAGCCACTAATGCTCGTAACTACATTTGCCTACTTCAAAGCTATTAATGTTTGATTTTGAATTATTTAAATTACATTACTTCAGGGGTAACTTCATATGGCTTGCACTCACTTAAGAAATTTCTAACTCATTAGGAACAAATTAAAAGCGCCATGATAACAGTCACTGTGTTGTAATTTGTTAGAACTTCAGCAGCAATTATTTTCTTTTTAGATATCACTGACATTTCCATTCTGTAAGGTAAATTGTACTGATCAGTTCATTTATAGCATAAACATAATTACTACTGCACACATATGCTGTGATTCTAAGTGATGTTGCATAGATTGATTAGCAAAATTGTATCAAACATTGCTGAAACAGCGGGGAGCCAGTAAAATTAGAGAGCGAAGATCCGAATGGGCTTACAGCAATCAGAAGTCAGCCTTGCAACGTTGTGAACATTGCTGGTGGAAATAAAAGGCATTTATTTCAGAATTTCAAAGTAACTAAAAGAACAGCCAACCACTTAACAGATCTGAAAAAAAGTGTAATTTTTTTTAACACAAGACTGGATCTGGATAAATAATACACTGTATGTAGAACCATGGTAAGCACATACAAATGTCCCCTCCTTCGAGCTAGCAGGTTTCCTGCTTGAAACTAAATTCCTTGATCAGTTAGGGACACTAGATTTGCCTTGGCTGTACTCCATTGTGCTGGCACTCCTTGTATTGTGGCACAGCGGTTAGCACTGCTGCCTCACAACGCCAGGGACCCTGGTTCGATCCCCGTCTTTGGGCCACTGCCTGTGCAGTGTCTGTATGTTCTCCCCATGTCTGCACAGGTTTCCCCGGGTGCTCTGGTTTCCTTCCACAGTCCAAAAGACGTAGTGGTTTTGCGCATTGATGATGCTAAATTCTCTCTCACAGTGTACCCAAACCCGAGCGCCAGAGTGTGGCAACCAAGGAATTGTCACAGTAACTTTGTTGATTTGTTAAGGTAAACCTACTTGTTACACTAATGAATAAACTTAAACTATTGCTTGGCTTTCTGTGGAGTCACAGCTGTCTGGTGTTATCAGAGTTGTGTGAAGTACGTGGAAAATCTTCAGCCAATGCCTTTTCTCAAAAATGCTACAGCCAACAATCTTCGGTACTGCATTGTAATCTGATGTCAATTCAGGGAGATTTCATGGGATAAATAATTAGTGACCCCTGGAGGTACTTTTACTTCCAATCTCTCCTGCCCCACTTTAGATTTGATTTGATTTGATTTCTTATTGTCACATGTATTGGGATAAGTGAAAAATATTGTTTCTTGTGTGCTGTACAGACAAAGCATACTGTTCATAGAATACATAGGGGAGAAGGAAAGGAGACGGTGCAGAATATAGTGTTACAGTCAGTTTCAGCTGAGGTGTAGAGAAAGATCAACTTAATGTATGGGAGGTTCATTTGAAAATCGGATGACAGCAGGGAAGAAACTATTCTTCAGTCGGTTAATACATGATCTTACATTTGTATCTCTTTTCCCAAGAAAGTGAAAGAGAGTGGGCAGTATTTGACTTGTCCCAAAATTTCACCTGAGGTCAACAGGCCTTCCCATTGTTCATCCCTCACCTGCTTCGATTTCCATGGTGGTTGGGACAATAAAACGCCGACTAATATGTCTGGGGTGTGTGAGTCTCTCTCCCCGTGTTTTATTCATCACTTAATGTTATTTGTCCCGAACAAACTAAGCTATAAATGTCTCAGTGGTGGCAATTAATTGTACTAATTATTGTTAATTCAGAATGAGGAGAAATATTATAAGGGAAGTTGGACAATCCATGCTATTTCTCTATTAGGTATGGAGGTGTCAATTGCTTCTATTTTATTTAAATACAATAATTAAAAAAATGTTCAAATCCATATTTCTCCACATTAGTTTCTTTAACATAATTTAGTTAACATTAGGAACAAAGTGTAACTTTTAAGTTGAGTATATTTGTGTGTTAAGAAAGGTAAAATAGTTTCAGTTTCATTTAGGTTTCTTCTGAGCCTTGGTGTCAAAAAGTCTGAGTGATTCTGTGGCTGAAATGTCAGCATTTTGGGTTTGTTTATGTATAAACATGTATACATTTTAATAAGGTTTTACAACATCTGAAGTTAAAGAGATGGGTTAAAAAGGAGTTAAACATTTAGGGATTTTGGGTAAAAAATACAAAGTGGAAAAAACTGGACAGTGGTCAAGTGAGTCACAGAGAAGATGGGGAAAAAGTTCAGTGTATGTCAGAGTGCAGATGAGAATTTTTAGCTCTCTTAGGTAAAAAATATTACAAGATTACTGGGAGACTGAGTGTGGGGAACTCTGGGTTTGCTCTGCAGTTAAAGCAATAGTGAGTTTAAAGTGTGTTGTGTCTCAGGATTAGAAACATTAAGCGAATGCTCAAGAATTGCTCAAGGGCAGTATGATGGCGCAGTGGTTAGCACTACTGCCTCACAGCACCAACCACTGGGGTTCAATTCCAGCCTCGAGTAACTGTTGATGCAGATTCTGCATGTTCTCCCCTCGTTTGCATGTGTTTCTTCCGGGTGTTCCGGTTTCCTCCCACATTCCAAAGATGTGCAGGTTAGGTTGATTGGCCTGCTAAATTGCCCCTTAGTGTCAGGGGAATTTGTAGGGTAGATAAGTGGGGTTATAGGTATAGGGCCTGGATGGGATTGTGGTTGGTGCAGACTTGATGGGCCAAATGGAAGTTAGAAAATTAGAATTTACCAGAAGGAAACTGCTTGCATATGTAACAGTCCCACAGATGGAGCCTTTCCATCAAGCTCATGGTAACTCTTCACTGGTTTATGTGTCTGCAAATATGTTGTAGAGATGCCGGCGTTGGACTGGGGTAAACACAGTAAGAAGTCTCACAACACCAGGTTAGAGTCCAACCAGTTTATTTGATAGTAATCTCACAAGCTTTTGGAAACAGAAACAGAAACACCGTTTCCAAAAGCTTGTGAGATTACTATCAAATAAACTGGTTGGACTCTAACCTGGTGTTGTGAGACTTCTTACTGTGTAAATATACTGCCAGGGAAAGGAATATTGCCAAATTGAATCATCATCTTGCATTTGTATTCAGATTTTTCCAATACTTTTTATCTGGCCTGGTATAGTTTATTTTTCTCATTTTAATACATATGTTATTCTTCGTGTTAAACAGACTCCTATAAATTTATTCAACAAAAAAAGGTTATGGTCTATCAAGCCAGACTGCACTCTGGGATCTGATTTGCCCAGTGTTAACATTAGCTGGGGTTATAACATTATCCTCAGATCTACCAACTTGGTCACCCAGATCATACCTTTACTTATCATTTTGTGCAGGTTGTTAAACTGTAAAAATTGAAGAAAGCAATCAGTTCACAATGTCCAGTTCACAAACATTGTTGTGAAAATATATACTTGTTCAGTCATTCAAAAATATTCTCAGAGTCAAAGATGCAAAAAACAATGTCCCTGATGCAAATTGGCAGATTTTCTGATTCGGGATGGAGATCCATCAAGATGAGACTTTACAATCTCTCCCAACCCTGACCCCAGAGGGGTCAAAATTCATCCTACCATTAAGAGTGAGGATAAAAAATACTAGGGCTGCAGAAGTAGGGGTAGTGAGGGACTTTGAAGAGGTCGCTCCCTCCAATAGGCAAGTGCTGGGCAAAACCTGAAGGGTGAGGAGGCAACTACAAAACTATCTGACCTTTGAAAAGTGGGCATATCTTCTTTATGGTGCCATTTGTCTATGTCAGAAAAAAAACCATTAATCGAATCATCAACCTTGATCTTCCAACAAGTTCAAGCCGAATCTTTGAGCCCACCCAATGTAATGACACTTAGAGTCATTGCAACAATCAACCTCAACATTAATTCTTGAGTGGTCTTCAAACATCTGAAGCAATGATGATTCAAAGCTCACTCATTGATTGTGAGGAGGGGGTTGCTATGGAAATAGCAAGCAAGTTTTTTCAAAAAAAGCAGATGTTATTTGAATAATTTGTGCTCAAGGAACAAAAGTTCAGTAAATCACAAATGTCTCACAAACCTGTGACAAAGCAGAGCCTACAGCATGTGTAATTGCTTGCTACTTTATCTTCACAAGCTGTTGTTGGACTAATTCCCAAAGTTAGCTGGAAATAAGCGTTTTCTCTTTTAAAAACGTCTCAAGTCCTCAGTTTATGAGAAAATGTTGGGTTTGAAATACCACGGGAATCACACTGATATTTTCTACTAACTCCAGGGGAGGCTGAATCCTTCGCAAAATGGTAGATAGTCATTTTCCATCCAATTGTGTCGTTGTGTGAGAAAAGTACTGAAGCTCTCTCTGGGAATCTTTTCTCCCCCATTAAAGGCTCTGTTAGAAAGAATCAGAAGACATGGCATGCTGATAACAATTGCATTAACAATTGATAATGCTGTTCACCCAGTTTCCCTACTTGAATGCATTTAAGGGGCTTTTAGATCACAGAATCAAAAAAACCCTACAGTAAAGAAAGAGGCCATTTGGCCCATCGAGTAAGCACTGACCACTTGAATGCATCTACCCCCATATCGCTACTCATTTACCCACTAATCCCACCAACCTATACATCTCAGGACTCTAAGAGGCAATTTATAGTATGGCCAATCAACCTAACCTGCACATCTTTGGACTGTGGGAAGAAACCAGAACACCTGGAGAAAACCCACACAGACGCGAGGAGAATGTGCAAACTCCACACAGACAGTGACCCCAGCCAAGAATCGAACCCTGGTCCCTGGAGCTGTGAAGCAGCAGTGCTAACCACTGTGCTACTGTACCGCCCCATGATAAGTAAATGAATATGCAAGGAATAGAGGGATATGGACCAAGGGCAGGCAGAAGGGATTAGTTTAATTTGGTGTCATATTCGGCACAACATGTTGGGCCAAAGGGTCTCTTCCTGCGCTGTATTGTTTTATGTTCAATATCCTACTGCACCACTTTGAGATGACTGTGTGGGAGCAGGAGGAGAAGCCATTTTTAAAGATGTACTACCTTTAATTGGGGCAAGTAAGAATGAAACCACGTGATGGAGAGATAGATCATAAGAGAAATGGTGGAGAGATGCATTCAAGTGATGATGATGTTGTGAGTTGAGACTTGTATGCACGTTCCAGACACCTACTACTATCTGTGTAAAAAAACTTACCCCTCACATCTCTTTTGAACTCTCCCCCTCTCCTCTCTTCCTCTAATATTCCTTGTATAAAATTTGTCAATCTCACACGGCAGACCGAACAAGTACAGGGTCATTAGCCCCAGATTTGATGCATCAAACAAAGGAACTAGAAAGGTGGCACAATGGTTCGCTGTCTTCTGGTGAGTTTGGATACCTTTATTAAAGACCTCAGCTGGCACCGTGGTCATGAAAAGGTCAAGAGAAAACATACGGCAGGAAAAATATTAGGTTTTTTTTCTAAAGCGCGAAACTAGTCCATAATAAAACACTGAAACTGCAAGAAAAACCAGTCAACTGAAGCAAACAAGCTGTAGGGGCACCCAACCATTTAAGGAGCAATCTAGTTCTGAAAACTTAAGTAGCAAGACTTGCTGTCCACAAGATGTGTTGGTTAGGTACATTGACCATGCTAAATTCTGTCTCAGTGTATCTGAAGTGGAGCTGGAGTGTGGCGATTGGGAGATTTTCACAGTAACTTCATTGCAGTGTTAATGTAAGCCTTCTTGTGACTAATAAAAAACTAGACCTGTTTCAGAAAACATTCACATTATTAAAACATTTTCACTCTTGCTACTGAAATTTGCAACAACAAATTTTCAGAATTTTTGGTTTGCTGTCATCATAGAATCCCTACTGTGCAAGGGGAGGCCATTCAGCCCATTGAGTCTGCACCGACCACATCCTACCAAGGCCCTATTCCCGTAACCCCACATTTTCATCCCACTAATCCCCCGACACTAGGGTCAATTTAGCATGGCCAATCAATCTAACCCACTCATCTTTGGACGCCTATTTATAGTTAAGCAATTATGATAAACCCACTTTGAACAGTTTCTGCGGCTCCTCATTGCTGACTCCACGCTGTAGCCACACAAACAGACTGGGAATAGAGGGATACAAACAAATGGTCTAGTTGGGTGCATGAGCGGCGCAGGCTTGGAGAGCTGAAGGGCCTGTTCCTGTGCTGTACTGTTCTTTGTAACTCCCCAAACCTTTCAACAAGATGATCCAAGGTTCTGTAATTGCTTTGAGACCTGGTATTTTAATTCTGATAACCCTTACATATATTGTTTAAAAAGAAAACTATTTACTTGGTCAGTTGGAGAATATGATCCCAATACTAAGGATCTCTGCCATAAAAGACAAAAAACTGTGAGGTTGTAAAAAGAAGATTCTTGAGCAATCTGTAGCTCTTAAAGTGTATTATTTCTGTTTAAGTAACACTGATTAGAAAACGCTAGGCTTTAAAGTCCAAACATCTGTGACCACTTCCTAGATTTATTATGCTTCATTAATATTCTAGCAGGCATTAGCTGAAAGAACATGCACAGGCCTATTTTTGTCTTTTACTGCTGTGGGTTTTTTTGTAAATTGGTTGGTTTATCCAACTGAGTGCAACTGACAGAGGCAGAATTAAAGTCTGCAGTTGATTCACCAGTTATATAAAAATGCCTTAAGCATTTCTGACTAAAAGCACAAAAAAATTTACGTAAGTAATTTTAGTTCATCTGACAGGGAGTAAAACACTCTGCTCTGGATTTTACCAGCCCTCTGTGGTTGAGCTGGAAGATGGGGAGTGGGGCTGGAGTGTGAGCTGTCTTTTCATCACTATGCTTTCTTGCCAGTGGTGGACAAGGTACTCTCATCTTGGCATCACACTCTGAACCCAGTTAGGCCAGTTAGTCAGCTGGCTAATGGACTATTCCCACCTCTGACATTTCACTAACAACAGAAGGGCACTCCAAATTTTGGATGACCACCAGCTAAATGTACAAACTCCACACCAGTCGATGTGGAGTTTGCACATTCTCCTTGTGTCTGCATGGGTTTTCTTTGGGTGCTCCGGTTTCCTTCCACAGTCCAAAGATGTGCAGGTTAGGTTGATTAGCCATGCTAAATTGCCCTTAGTTTTTCCAAGACATGTAATTTAGGGGGATTAGCAGGTTAAATACATGGGGATAGTGGCTGGTTAGAAGTGGTGTCAGTGCAGGCTCTATGGGCTGAATGGCTTCCTTCTGCATTATAGGAATTCAATGACTCTAAACCTCAGTGGTCTCTGATGGCCTTCAGTGTTCGGGGGGCGGACCTTACACTTAGAAGCCTTAACTCTCAGAGGGGCATCCTGATGACAGTATCTGCTTCTGTATCAATGAGACTGCTGCCCTTGTAATTCTCATAATTCCTTTCCCCCTCCAAATCCCTCACTGGGATTTGTAAGTCAGTGGACCTGCAACTTCTTGTACTCAGATTCCAGAGTTTGATCTAAACTCGTTTGGGTGGGATGAAATGGTCAAAGTTCACAACTGAGATCAACTCAGTTTGTATCATGGATAACATAAAAATGTCATTGCACAGCTCCCTTGCACCTAGGTGCATTGAGGGCAGTGTGCATGTATACATGGATTTTCACAATTAATACCATATAATAGGTTTGATAGAAAATTTGAAGTCCATGAGAAAGACAAAAGACAACAGCAGCATGGTCACAATACTGACCAAGGGATAAATAACAAAGTTATGGTGAATAGCTGTTTTTCATACTGGAGTGTGGTAGGCACCAGTGTTCCCCATGGTTTGGTGTAGGACTACTGACCTTTATAATTCACATTAATAACTTGGATCAGAGAGCATCTGGCACACTTTCAGAATTTGCAAATGACACCAAACTTGGCAGGGCAGTAACAATTGAGGAAAACATAAGAGACAGCAGGCGGACATAGGCTAGGGGAATAGGGCAGACAAATAGCAAATGAAATGCAATGCAGAGTATTGTCAGGTGATATATTTTAGTAGGTAGAATGTGGAGAAACATTATAAAGTAAGATGCACAATTTTACAACAGTGTGAGGACAGGCAGCATTTCTGCAAAAGATCTTCGAAGGTGGAGGGACAGATAATAAAGCATGTGGGATTCAGCACTTTATAAATAAAGGCTTAGGGTAAGACTGATAAAGTGATTGGCACAGTCTCTGAGGCGTGCTCTGCATCACAATCTTCCCACAGTCAGCCACTCTTTTGAAGACTTGGGCATTTCTTGCCAGTTTGGGTGGTTGACGCTGGTAAACCCAGCTGCTGAGCGCTCGGGCACCCTTTTGCAAGGCCTCAAAGCGCACTGGGTGACCTCCTTCCTCATGCCATGAGCATCGGACCTCCTCCCTCGTCGGCGACATGTACCCCCACCCCCACCCTGACAGGGGTCGCCAGTATCAGGGCCACCCCAATAGGCTCCATTTGCTCCCACTCAGACTTAGCACTGCCCTGATACTGATGGTAACCAAATGGCACATGGGCAGTTTCCACCTGGCTACCTCTGATTGTTTGGTGGCTGCTACAATAGATAGCAATATAAGGAAACCCTGATTTCAAACCCACTGGAGTCGATCACTCCCTTATCCACCAAATGCCGGAAGGTGCTCGTGATCTGGAAGTCATGGGAAGGGGGAGGGTAGGGCTGAGGGGCCTAGAGAGGTTGGTGCCCTCTCCATACTAGTATCAGCTCACATTTCCAGCAATTACAAGGGAAGAAAACTAAGCTTAACGATGAGGGGAAAATAACTCAAAGGATACGCGACAAGATGCCCTGTTCCAGCAATATTTGAGCCTATGGGAGCGATTCTCTTTGTTTAAAGTTCTACATCAATATGCAAGGAAAGGAGGGCTATGGACCAAGGACAGGCAGAAGGGATTAGTTTAACTTGGTGTCATGGTCAGCACAATATCTTGGACAGAAGGGCCAAGATACTGCTACATTGCTGGATTAGCACAACTGGCTGGGAAACACCAGGGGTGGCTGATTCGAGGGGTTCCTGTTGGGTATCACATCTCCGCACATCTCCCAGACTAAGATACTTAGCGTCATCATTCAAGCTGATATTTCCATATAATTAGTGGGCCCGGAATAGATGTCCCAGCCAATATTAATCATTCTTCTCACAGACAAATAGGGATGGATGTTGCATGCTGACCTCGACAGCACAGATAAACACTCAAAATTCATGCGCGCGCACATACACATACACACACACACACACACACACACACACACACACACACACACACACACACACACACACACACACACACACACACACACACAGTCAGCAAACAGGGCTCTGAAGTTCAACAGATGAGATGGAGAAGGAAAGAGACTGGAAGGATCACGCTTAAATCTTCTGTCTAAACTGCTTGTCTGCAGTTCTGCTCAGAAAACATATACTTAACGTAGAATATAGAATACAGTACAGCACTGGAACAGGCCCTTCTGTCCAAGATATTGTGCTGACCATGACACCAAGTTAAACTAATCCCTTCTGCCTGTCCTTGGTCCATAGCCCTCCTTTCCTTGCATATTGATGTAGAACTTTAAACAAAGAGTTGGCTTGTCACCTGACCTTCCTTCTCCAATTGCCAGACGGCTTCAATAAAAGACATTGTCCGAATCTTCCAAACGTGATTTGACTAGCTCATTTCTGGAATCTAATTTAGCCTGGGTCCCATTGTCTAATGGCCTACTTCCAATAGTTAAATACCTCAGTTGATTGCCGTAGCTGCCTTGCTATTGAAGCTGGGGTTGAGTCCTTCACACTCCCCTGAAGTTATTGTCCTGAACTTTCGCTCCTGGACTGGGAACTAAGAGCTGGGACAATTCCCAGCTTTGTAAAGCTAACCCGGGAAAAGTGCCCTGGAAATTCTGATTCTTGTTCTGGGAAGATGGCTGAAAATGGGAACCATAATGGATGACTCCAGAAAGAGTTCAGAGGGGAGCTTGGGAAGGGAGGTGGTCAACAAGAGGGGAGATCTGCAGGGTGCGATCTTGCAAGGGAGAGGTCATACAGTGGGGAGCGTGTCGGGGTGGTCCATAGAGAGGGTTGTGATGGAGGGAGGGGGGATGTGGTGAGGAAGGGTGCATATCAGGCATTCACCAGGAGACACATTGGGTGGGCCCTGATGCCCTGTGCCGGCAACCCGTGTTGGTGTGGTGTGGGGTGGGGGGGTGGTGGTTAAGAATGTTTCCGATGATGAGGTGGGGAGGTACGATGTCCATGGGGAGAATGAGTGGGAGGAGGTCTCCTGCAGCATACTCAAGTTCTGTTCCCTCATCAATGCAAAAAATTTGATAGGGTGCCAGGAAGTTTAGTGCCAAGGTCACCCAAAAGACCGGTGTGAGGGACTCCCATTTTCACGCTGTTATGACACTTCCATGGGCTTTAAATTACACAGAGAGGAGGGCCACTGGATTATATTGGGTGGTTTTCCCAAATAGCTGCGGGCCCTTAGAATGTGGAAAAATGCCCATGCAAGTGGGAAGTTGGCCCTTAATTGGACAGTTGAAGTGGTCCAACTGAGCTTCAGCAGGTGGCTGATGTGCCAGCTTTTCTGCAACTGGCAAAATAGCACATCAACAGAAAAAGATCGAGCATGCTCCTCCAATACCTTTAGGCACTATTTTGCCAGTTTTGCCACCTCTCAGTTCATTGTCAAAACTCCAGTATGGTTTTACAGCTAAGGGGGGTTTTGCGTGGGGCAGGAGAGGGAGGGGTTTGAGTGGTACCTGTCATCCTGTGGCTTTCTCAGCACAGTTATTACCTCAACACCTTTCAGCACCAAAACTGATGAGTATTTGACAGCGTCTAACCATAAACAAGCAAAAATATAATTCTGGCAGCTCCTGCGTATCATTTCCTATCAGGAGAATTCATAACAATGAACATTGCACAAAAGCTCATGAACAATTATACAGACTTTCAGTTTAAACTATAGAATTGTTCATGAAACTCTCACTGTTACCAAACAAAACGTTTCCTGGATTCCCAAGCAGAGATCATTTATTTGTTGATGGCGTTCGCTGGTATAAATGTTTATAGTGAAGTGTGGGAAAGGTGCATTGTGCCAGTTAATACTCCCCCCCCCCCAATCATGCAGCAGTAATATTTTATGAAAGGAGAATTTTGATATAAATTTTTGAGACTGACGTGGAACACCAAGAAGGTTATCTCCGGCTTCATCTCCGTGGGCGTTGGTGATGAGCAGGACAAGTGATTTGTTGCGACAAGTAATTTATTATCACTCAGAAACTGGCAATTTTTATTGCCTCTGGGACTTTCCATTGCAAGATCATGAGAATGGAGAATACATTTGGTTGCAGGTAGTGTCGAAATTCACAGGATACAACACAGGCGATTTTGCGATTAATTGCAAAATCATTTGCTCTCGAAATGGACCAGTAATTCCACTCTTGGTAATAATGCCTTATTACCACTTCCGTAGGATCATATTGAATTTAGAGCAAAGAAAATGGCCATTTGGCCCAACTGGTCAATACTTGTACTTATCCTCCACATATGCTCCCCCTCCCATGCTATCTAATTGCATCTATTCTTTTCCTAGTTCCCCATTTTAAAAAAAAAACCTACACTGTTTGGTTTGACTACTCCATATGGTAGCAAGTCTTACTTTCTAACTATAGAAGAATCTGGAATCTGTTCACAGCTACTGTTCGCGACTAAAATAAACTTGCTATGGCTTACTCCTAAGCAAAACTGGGCCAAGGATTCTTAATAAAAGCAAATTACAGCAGATGCTGGAATCTGAAACCAAAAGAGAAAATGCTGGAAAATCTCTGCAGGTCTGCCAACACCTGTAAGGAGAGAAAAGAGCTGACATTTTGAGTTCAGATGGCCCTTTGTCAAAGCTAAATTCTTAACCCTTGAAATGCTTTCCAGCTGGTGGCATGGTAAAGAATCATTGCAACCCCAGGAAATGAGAAGCAGGTAAGCTTGAATGTCAGTCAAGGTGAGAGGTGAGATTTCCCTTCTCGCCAGTGGGATCTTTCAGTCCCACTGCCAGCAACCACCCACCACCATCTTCCCCTGTCCCCACCTTCCCCCACGCCCCCTGAGCCACACACAACATCATAGCCATTGGCAGAACCGGAAAGTCCAACCACCGACCATCTCCAGCACTGGAAAACCTGCTGGAAATGCTACTTTAGGAATTGAACCTGCTGGTTGGGAACCTAGTGCTCCGGTAATAAGACTTTAGGCTAATCTCCAATCATAACAGTATGTCAGCCCATGAATATTTGCTGCAATCTCCAAAGGGTCCAATACAGAATGTTGATGGATACCAAAACATGGAAAGAATTGGGATGTCTTTGGAAGTCAGCAAATAATGGGGTCTGATGTTGATTGGGTTGTTAAGAAAAGTGGAGTGTAGGTTCCAGGTGGTTCATATAGTATACTGGAATTTTACTGAGAAATAAAAGTATTGGAACTTCTGTTATTTCCCACTAGCCTGCTAAAAAGGTCATGTGTCCCACTGGAATAATACTAACAACCAATGTGACAGTGATTTCCAAATATGGAGCAGAATGAAAGATTACAAAATCCAATTTAATTACAGAACTGGAGATCCTTGTGATCTATAAGACAATCAACTTGTATGGATTTGTATATGTGCATGCTGTCCATTTAAGTGATCTCCCCGGTAACGTTTGAATAATTTTCCTTAAAAAAAATCTTGGTATCTGCCGAATTTCATTCTGTAATAGCTCTTAGTAGAAATCGTGCCAATGGTGGTGACTCGCAAAAGTCAGTTGTGTTGGACTAGTCCCTAGCTACAGAATTTGTGTAGAATAGGACTGGCAATATTCAATTTTCTGGAAATTAATATGTAGATGATATTTACTGACCTTTCCTAAATGATAAGATGGCACTTACAGGAAATTAAATTTCAGGAGCTCTGGCTTACGTTAATGAACCAGAGAGACTATCGACACCTTTACAACTGAGGCCCATCCAAATAACTTTGTTCCTTATGGCACAGATACATGTAAGATGGAAGCTGTTATGAGTTTCACACAATATGACTCAACCGCAGACTCAGGAGTTCAAACTAGTTTGCAAATTGTGCTTTTCGCTTGCAGTGCGCGCACTGTTTAAATTCTCAACTCCCACTAAAATATTCCAAGTTCAATCTGTTCATAGGAGACTTTGTCCCAACAAGGAGGAATTAACTTTTATATCGTGAAGAGGGAGTCGAACTGTAATTATTAAAAATGCTGACTCGAGTTCCAGCTACTAAGTTCAAATTTATTTATTAGTGTCACAAATAGGCTTACATTCACACTGCAATTAAGTTACTGTGAAAATCCACACTCTGGTGCCTGTTCGGGGACACTGAGGGAGAATTTAGCATGGCCAATGCACCTAATCAGCACGTCTTTTGGACTGTGGCAGGAAACTGGAGCATCCGGAGGAAACCCATGCTGGCACAGGGAGAACGTGCAAACTCCGCACAGATAGTGGCCCAAGTTGCGAATTGAACCCGGGACCCTGATGCCGTGAAGCAGCAGTGCTAACCACTGTGCCACCTAGCTATGCAATGGAAAGTTTTAGGATCATGAGGTGGAATTTTACAGCATTGTCACAGTGGGGGTGGATTCCGAGAATACAGTGAGCTGCTTGAAACTCCATTGACTTCGGCAGGACTGAAAGATGCTTCTGGTGGCAGTAAAATTCCACTCATTAAGTCAGAGAGTGGAATACAATCCAGGTGAAAGGGATCTCACTCACTGCTTTGAGAGCCTGCATTGCCTTCAATGTGGAAGGCCATAGTAAGTAGCCTTCAGCAGGCCACCCCTCCCAATACTGGATCCTTCCATCTCTGAATGCCTTTGAACAAGGGATCCCCCCCCCCCCGCTTAAGTAGATTTTCTTTGAGGACTTCCTATGTGATCACTCCCCACCCTGCTGCTGATTGGATAACATATATGGCCAGTGCAAGAGGTGGCATGGTAACAAAGTACAGGAAAAAGAGATGAGGGAGGGGTCTCCTGGGTAGGACTGCAATAACAAATGTTCCACATGTCCCACAAAATGGCAGCTATAACCGAGACCCATGCGGGTATCATGTGCATCACATTTTCCTTGGAGGAAGTGAGTGGAGCTGAAGGAGAAGGTGTTCAGAGTGAGAACGAGATCAGCCAGGCAGAGGTGGGTAGTTGTAAATGGGGAGGGGTTGGGCCTCCTTTCAAGGAAGAAGCAGAGAGTCTTGGGGCAGTCCTTGGAGGTGGAGAGGGGTTGAATGCTCGTTGTGAAGAGGAGGCAGATCGAGCCAGGATACCAGCAATGATTGAAGTAACATAGGGTATCAGAAGAGTCATGGATAAAGATAGAAAGAGACGATATAAGGGGAGAAAAAAATAGAGTTGAGATAGGGAGAAAGATAGTTGAGGATCAGCATCTTTTGTTTTTACTTGGCAATCTACAGTCTTCTAGACGCAACATTTTATTTTTAGATTGTGATTTCTCTCCTTCCACTGGCTTAAAAACTCTTACGTTTCTATCTATCTTCAGTTCTAATGAAAGGCCATCAACCTGAAATGATAACTTTGTTCCTCTCCACAGATGCTGCCTGACAGACTGAATTTTTCCAGCAGTTTTTGTTCTTACCTCGGATTTCCAATATCCACAATTTTTAAAAATTCAGTCATAGGACATAGGTGTCACTAGCTGGCCAGCATTCATTGTCCATCCCTCATTGCCCAAGGGCAAAGAGTCAACCACACTAGCGTGGATAGAGGATTGGTTGTCAAATGGGAGGCAGAGAGTGGGGGTCAATGGGTGCTATTTGGATTGGCGGATGGTGACTAGTGGAGTGCCCCAGGGGTCGGTGCTGGGGCCTCAGCTATTTACCATCTATATAGATGATCTGGAGGAGGGAACCGAGTGTAGGGTGTCGAAATTTGCTGATGACACCAAGATTGGTGGAATGGCAAATTGTGCGGAGGGTGTGGAGAGTCTACAGAAGGATCTAGATAGGCTGGGCGAATGGGCCAGGAAATGGCAAATGGAATTTAATGTTGGCAAGTGCGAGGTGGTCCACTTTGGTAGGAATAATGGTAGGAAGGATTATTACTTACGTGGCGAAAAACTGCAGCAAGCGACGGTGCAGAGGGACCTTGGGGTCCTTGTGCATGAGTCGCAAAAACCCAGCTTGCAGGTGCAGCAGGTGGTCAGGAAGGCAAATGGGATGCTGGCCTTCATCGCGAGGGGGATTGAATATAAAAGTAGGGAGGTCTTGCTGCGGCTGTATAGGGCATTGGTGAGGCCGCAGCTGGAGTACTGTGTGCAGTTTTGGGCGCCGTACTTACGCAAGGATATTTTGGCCTTGGAGGGAGTGCGGAGGAGGTTTACTAGGTTGATACCGGAGTTGAGGGGGTTGAGCTATGAGGAGAGGCTGAATAAACTAGGCTTGTACTTGTTAGAGTTTAGAAGAATGAGGGGAGATCTCATTGAGACGTATAAGATGATGAATGGGATGGATAGGATAGAGGTGGAGAGACTCTTCCCGCTCAGAAAGGACAGTAGGACTAGGGGGCACAGCCTCAAGATAAAGGGGGGGGGCGGTTTAGAACAGAGTTGAGGAGGAACTTCTTCACTCAAAGGGTGGTGAATCTCTGGAATTCTCTGCCCGTTGAAGTGGTGGAGGCTACCTCGCTAAATATTTTTAAGACGCGGGTTGATGGGTTTTTGATAAGGGAGGGGATTAAGGGTTATGGGGAGAGGGCGGGAATGTGGAACTGAGCCACGACAGATCAGCCATGATCTTATTGAATGGCGGGGCAGGCTCGAAGGGCTAGATGGCCTACTCCTGCTCCTATTTCTTATGTTCTTATGTGGGTCTGGGGTTGCATGTAGGCCTCACTAGGTAAGGACGGCAGATTTCCTTCCCTAAAGGACATTTGTGAACCAATTGGATTTTTCCGACAATTGACAAAAGTTTCATGGTCATCAGTAGATTCTTAATTCCAAACTTTTTTTTTGTAACGAGGCCAGTTAAATTGTCCATTGATGGCATTGGTCAGAAGTCATTGGGAATTTTCCAGATTACATGCTGAGGTCAAAGTCTGGCTGACAAAGCAGCAGATCTGGCTTCCCAGCAGCAGATCAGGGTGGAGAGCCCATCAGATCCTCATTTAATTTAACCCCGTTTGCTGTGGTCACAGAATCATCGAGGTTTACAGCATGAAAACAGGCCCTTCAACCCAACTTGTCCATACCATCCTTTTTTTTTAAACCCCTAAACTAATCCCAATTGCCCACATTTGGCCCATATCCCTCCATACCCATGGTACCCTTATAAATATCTAAATGCTTTTTAGAAGATAAAATTGTACCTGCCTCTACTACTACATCTGGCAGCTTGTTCTAGACACTCACCACCCTCTGTATGAAAAAATTGCCCCTCTGGACACTTTTGTATTTCTTCCTCTCACCTTAAACCTATGCCCTCTAGTTTTAGACTCTACTACCTTTGGGAAAAGATATTGACAATCTACCTTGTCTATGCCCCTCATTACTTTATAAACTTCTAAAAGGTACCCTTCAGCCTCCTACACGCCAAAGAAAGATGTCCCAGTCTATCTAGCCTCTCCTTATAACTCAATCCATCAAGCCCTGTTAGCATCCTAGTAAATCTTTTCTGCACTCGTTCTAGTTTAATAATATCCTTTCTATAATAGGGTGACCAGAATTGCACACTGTATTCCAAGTGTGGCCTTACCAATGTCTTGTACAACTTCAACAAGACATCCCAACTCCTGTATTCAATGTTCTGACCGATGAAACCAAGCATGCCAAATGTCTTCTTCATCATTCTGTTCACCTGTGACTCCACTTTCAAGGAGCTATGAACATGTACCCCTAAATCTCTTTGTTCTGTAACTGTCCCCAATGCCCTACCATTAACTGAGTAATGCTGCCCTGGTTCAAGCTACCAAAATGTATCACCATGCATTCGTCTAAGTTAAACTTCATCTGCCATTTGTCAGCCCACTGGCCCAATTGATCAAGATCCCACTGCAATTGGAGATTACCTTCCTCACTGTCCACTATGCCACCAATTTTGGTGTCATCTGCAAACTTGCTAACCATGCCCCCTATATTCTCATCCAAATCATTAATATAAATGACAAATAACAGTGGTCCAGCACCGACTCCTGAGGCACACCGCTGGTCACAGGACTCCAGTTTGAAAAACAACTCTCTACAGCCACCCTCTGGCTTCTGTTAAGAAGCCAATTTTGTATCCATTTAGATACCTCACCCTGGATCCTGTGAGATTTAATTTTATGCAACAACCCACCACGTGGTACATTGTCAAAAGACCTTGCTAAAGTTCATGTAGACAACATTAACTGCACTGCCCTCATCTACCTTCTTGGTTACTCCTTCAAAAAACTCAATTAAATTTGTATGACATGATTTTCCACTCACAAAGCCATGCTGACTGTCCCTAATCTCTCCAATCTTCAGGCACCACCTCACCTGTGACTATCAATGATTCAAATATCTCAAAAAGGGGATCTGCAATTTCCTCCCTAGCATCCCACAACGTCCTGGGATATACCTCATCAGGTCCCGCAGATTTATCTACCTTGAAGCGCTTTAAGACTTCCAGCACCTCCTTCTCTGTAATATGTACACTCCTCAAGACAGTAATATTTAATTCCCTAAATTCCCTAACATCCATGCTTTTCTCAATAGTAAATACTGATGAGAAATATTCATTTGGGATTTCACCCATCTCTTGTGGATCCACACATAGATTACCTTGTTGATCCTTAAGAGACCCTGCTTTCTCCCTTGTTACTCTTTTGCCCTTTATGTATTTGTAGAAGCTCTTTGGATTCTGCTTTGGCTTATCTGCCAAAACAATTTTGTTCCCCTTTTTGTCCTCTTGATTTCTCTCTTAACTTTACTCCTACACCCCCTATACTTCTCAGAAGAGTCACTTGACCCCAGCTGCCTATGCACATTATGTGCCTCTTTCTTCTTCTTGACCGGGGCCTCAATATCCCGAGTCATCCAAGGTTCCCGACTTCTGCCAGCCTTGCCCTTCATGCTAAGAGGAATGATTTGGATAACACACTTTTGAAAGCATGCCACTTTCCAGACGTCCCTTTTCCTTTCCACAGACTCCCTCAATTAACTTTTGAAAGTTCTTGCCTGATACCATCAAAATTGGCCTTGCCCCAATTTAGAATATTAACTTTTGGGACAGACCTACATTCTCCATAGCGATCTTAAAACTAATAGAATTATGGTGACTGGTCCCAAAGTGATCCCTCACTAACACTTCTGTCACCTGCCTTTCCTTAATTCCCAAGAGGAGGTCAAGTTTTGCCTCCTCTCTAGTCGGGCCATCCACATACTGAATAAGAAATTCCTCCTGAATACACTCAACATATTTCTCTCCATCCAACCCTTTAATACTATAGCTATCCCAGTCAATTTTGGGAAAATTAAAATCTCTGACCATTACCACCCTATTTTTCTTTGAGCTATCTTTAATCTCCTTCCATACTTGCTCCTCAATTTCCAGCTGACTATTTGGCGGTCTATAGTACAACCTTATCAAAGTGATTTCCCCCTTCTTATTACTCAGTTCTCAGTGATGCCAGAAGGCCGCAACTGCAGCTACAGGTGCACCCTACACAGTGGCCACTTTTTATTTTTAAACATTGAAAATTCTTCAGAAGGAGCCTCAAATCTTGGGGCAGGCTCTTCAGAGGGAGCTTCCATCTTAAGGCAGCCTCTTGTTCTTCAGCCCATATTGTCAATTTCCACATTTGCTGGACGTCCTGCATTTGGTTCTCCAGGTTTGGGAGCTCACCCACCATTCTTAATTGGACATGGCTCCCAGAGGTGGCCATTTAATTAGCTACCTCTGAACTCTCCTTCCACATCCAACCATCGGTATTCCTGGGTTCTTCATTCATATTTACCCTGAAGGTGCAATCATGGAATTCCTACAGTACAGAAGAGGCCATTTGGCTCATTGAGTCTGCACTGACCCTCTGACAAAGTGTCTTACCCAGGACCTCTCCACCACCCAATTTCTGTAACCCACACATTTCCCATGGTTAATCCATCTAACCTATGCATCACTAAGGGGTAATTTATCATGGCCAATCTGCCTAACCTGCACATCTTTTGGACTGTGGGAGGAAACCGGAGCACCCCGGAGGAAGCCCAGCAGACATGGAGGGAACTTACAAACTCCCCAAGGTCACCTAAGGCTGGAATTGAATCTGGGTCCCTAGAGCTGTGAGACAGCTGCGTTAACCACTGTGCCATGGTGCCGCTGCTCAGGACCCGGGAATAAAAATATCTTCCGATGTCATTGCAATCACATGCTTTCCTTTCACTCACTAGATAAGGAAAATCCACATGAACTCACACAAAAAAACAAGAAGAAAGGCCTATGAATGGTCAACCTATTCGTAAAATGCTTTTGCTTGAAATGCTACTCTGCCCAATAGTTAGAAATGCTAACTCAATATGCAGGATAATACGGGAGTTGAGGAAATAGTTTGGTAAGTTGCTAACCAGCTCTCTAAAACCAGCAAGCTTCAGAGGATTATAGATAGCCAGGACCCATTCCTGTACTTTATACATGTCAATGGCGGGAACCTATCCATCAGGCTGCTGTAGTTTCTAACAGCCTCCACATCCACAGATTGCATGCTAGTCTACTGCCCACATTGATTGTCTGCATGGAGAAATGAAAGGAATTGTCTGATATGTGTGTGCTCCCTTGCAGAGCCTCGCACATTAAGAACACATATTGGGAAATCAATGATGCACTTCCACATTTTCAATCCATTAATTTTAATTGACAGGAAATGTTGACAGTACTCCTGCAGTTTACCAATAGGCAGAACTCCTCATGAGGAGCAGGATTTCATTATATTGGCTCTTACATTTTAACTGTGAGCCTGCCTTTGCTTGTCAATCAACTGACACACCCTGGGGCTTGTATTCAATCCCTCACGATATCCATCCCAATGTCATTGAATCATAGAATCCTTACTTTGAAGAAAGAGACCATTCGGCCCATTGAGTCTGCACTGATCACAATCCCACCCAGCCCCTATCCCCTGAGCCCCACATAGTATCCGACTCAACATCATTGAATCATTGAATCCCTACAGTACAGAAGGAGGTTATTCAGCCCATCGTGTCTGCAGCGACAACAATCCTATCCAAGCCTAACCCCATAATGTTAGATTTACCATATTTACCTTGCTAATCCCCCAACACTAAGGGACAATTTAGCATGGCCAATCCACCTAACCTGCACATCTTTGGACCTTGGGAGGAAACCAGAACACCCAGAGGAAACCCACACAGATATGGAAAAACATTTCATTTACAGAAAAAAAACTCGATGCAAATTGTATTTTTCATCCAAAAAACAATATTCCACGTTCTTTCTCCTGCGTCTGCTCCTCACTGTTACTGTCTATCTTGGGTACAGTTTATTTCAGAGGCAGGGTTGAGAGGCTCTGAAGAAGAGTCACATAGACTTAAAGCATTAAGTCAGTTTCTCTCTCCATTGATGCTGCCAGACCTGCTGAGTTCTTTTTTCCCAGCATTTTCTGTTTTTGAGAGGTCTACAGTTGCACTCACGTTTGAACCCTGCAGTTTCTTTGCTGAACAGATCAACCAAGAGCAGGCTAATGTCTGGAATTTATCCAAGCCATGCAGATTACCTGAGGAGGAATAGTCTGATCTTAGTAGGTGCCAAGAGAGGAAAAGTCTCTTCATAACAAAGCACATGTGGCACGGAACCTTCTTCTCGGAGAAGCAAGTGTCCAAATATTTTACAAAAGCAAAATATTGTGGATCTGAAATAAAAATGTAAAGTGCTGCAGGTCTGGTAACATCCATAGCGACACACAGTTAACATTTTGAGTACATTTTCAGAATTCATTATTCAAATATATCCTCATTATTCAAATATTTTATATCCTGCAAGTTGGGCTAAGCTAGTTGTCACGGTGACACAGTGGTTAGCACTACTGCCTCACAATGCCAGGGAGCCGGGCTCAATTCTGGCTTCGGGTGACTATCAACGTGGAGTTTGCACATTTTCCCTGTGTCTGCTTGGGTTTCATCCCACAGTCTAAAGATGTGCAGATTAGGTGGACTGGCCGTGCTAAATTGCCACTTAGTGTCCCAAAATGTGTACATTAGTGGGGCTAGTGGGGCAAATATGTGGTGTTACAGGGATGGGGCAGTGGGCGGGCTTGGTAAGATGCTCTGTTGGAGAGTGGGTGCAGATTCGATGGGCCGAAAGGCCTCCTCCTGCACTGTAGAGATTCTATAATTCAAATACCAACATTCATAATAGAAACTATGGACCACGTTTTCATGGACTCTGCAGACCTATAAAAGGTTTATTCCATTTCTTTATATTAGGTGCAGAACCAAGGGTCAAAGTCTAAGGATACAGGGTAAAACTTTTAGAACAGAAATGGGGAGAAATTTCTTCACCCAGAGAGTGGTAAACTTTCGGAATTCAAATGCATAAAGCAGTTGAGGTCAAAACGTTATACATTTTCAAGAAAGAGCGAGGTATAGCTCTTGGGGAATCAGGCCAGTGAATTGGATGATCAGCTATGATCATAATGAATGATGGAACAGGCTTTAAAGGCAGAATAGCCAATTAGCATTCCTATTTTCTATATTTTTTATGGAAAAAATTTAGGCAAAACCTGGAAACGGAAGCTCCATTTCCAACAGATAGAAGTTTGTCAATAGATAAAAGGGAACAGAGTATGATTCACACAGAAGGGAAACCCAAGCTCAGCAGGGCCATTGAAATTCAATGCTAAGTGCAAATAATTCCCATTTTATCTGTTGCAAGGACTTTAACTGACAGGGTGAGAGTCGCAGATTTATGGAGTACACATAAACATTCTTGAAGGGTGGAACTGTTACTTGTTGAACTGCCATGTTTCAAATCACCTATCCTTTAGACTTTGATAAATCTGCCTGTAGTTGTCAATGAATATTTTAGAAAAAAAACCTCAGCAGGCCTGCTTTGATTGACAGGTCAGCTGGTATAGCATTGGTACAGGCAGGTTCAGGAGGCTCTTTTTTACATTTTCCTCAGAGCTATTCATTCTGAATGCTTCACTGAGTTTTGAAAGCTACAATTCTGCCTTCTGAGTTCACAGTTTAATTGGCAACTTAAAGAGGCTATTGCATGATATGGAATATGAATAGAATTTTTTTTTATATAAGAGATTAACCCCCTTGAGATTTTCATGAATGGAAGCTATTTTTCACTATCAAGTCTGTATATTAAGAGCTGTATTGGATTTTTAGAAGCTTAATTTATTTGATCTCCACATGACTCCTGAGGTCTGCCTTTGTGGATGCTGGGTGAATGCTTATGGAATTAACATGGAGGTTGTGAGGGGCTATAGCTGGTATATGAATGGCATGTGTTGGCAGGAAGGTATGAGGGATGGGAGTTGAGTAGGGTGGTGAGTAGTGAGGGCTTAAACTCTGCTAGAACAACTGGAATAAAGTTGCTGAGGAGTGAGGTCTGTCTTCTAACCAACTAGCCTTGCCAGTCACCCAACTCTCAAGGCTCACTGCACTCTTCTTCCAGGGCCAGTGGGCCTGACTTCATCCATTCATCCCATGATGGACCTTTTCCCTACCCTGACCCCACATCCATCCATGTGTAAAACATCTCTGGAGTAAACAAAAACAATTTTGGCCACTTTTTACTGAGGTGGATTCAGCGAGTCAGGAAATTTTCCATCTTGGCACACCAACCTCCAGAGTGGGGAAAAAAAAACAGGTCTATGTTTGTTTTTTTTTCTGTATAAGAACAGTTCACATTTGCTCATTTTCACTTCCTGGCATTAGGTTTAGCAATGACAAATATTATTTTCAACGTATCCAAGAAGGATGAATCAGATCCTTTTGAAAAATACACAAACCTTGATGTTAAAAAATGGTTAGAGATTGGACATTTAGTAGGGATAGAGGAATATGGCTCCTGTACAATAACACCCTTGTTTATCAAGCCACATTCTTAAATATCAAATGAAGCCCCCGCATTGTATCCAACCAGCAGCCTAATGCTGTGTTTATCTATAAGCTGTGACAATACGGAGGCTTATAAAGCAAACAAGAGCAGATGGAGACAGAACCCTGACGGAAATTAAAAAGGAAATTGGAATGACAAAAAAATAGATTGTAGGAAAATAAAATTAGTGAAGAAAAGAGGATTGTGAACTGAGTAAATGAAGTTTGAGCGTATTAAAGGATTATATCAATGGCTGGGAATATTGATATGCTAATACCGACATGGAGATAATGACAGGAAATTGAATACTAAGTTAAATTTGAAGACCTTTGGACATCTACATCTTACTGCTTCCAATTGGCTGCAATTGAATGAGATACTTTCACCTCGGATTACTCAAGAAAGAAATGGAATCCCATTCAAACATGAAATTGAATAAAATGTGAGAGATGAATAAGAAGTGATTTTTGTATTTTTTATTTCTATAGTGGGTAGATTATGATATATTCGACAAAGCAATAATGAACATATTTCCATCGTTAGCAAGTTTCTTCATCTATGTGTACCAAACATTTTTGATCAATAATTTTAAACAGGGCAATATTTTTGACTTTCTCCCATAGATGTGATGATTAAATTTCAATGTATAAATGGAGAAAGAAAACCATTGTCAAATTGAAAACTGTAAGAAAGAAGATTTTTATTTTATATAGCATCATATTACAGCAGAGCAGGGTCAAAAGGCCAAATAGCCTTCTCCTGCTCCTGTCTTCTATGTTTCTATCTTTTGAATGAATTACTTGCGATGTGCAACATCTGTTGCTGGGTGGGGTGAGTGTGGCAACCAATATTTACACATCAAAGCCTCATGAGAAGCTTAGAAAGGTTTAATGCTGCCAATACACTAACACTACTGGTTTGAAATGGATAGATTTAACTCACAGTACATACCCCTATTTGACTAAAGAATGCTTGCCTCTGGGTTGCAGTAGTTAGTCAAGGGAAAGTTCTCTGTACGTAAGCTGACAGAATCTTACAGCCAGGCTGGTAAATTAAATGTTTAAAGATCAAGTGTAGTCATATAATTCAAATATGTACAGGACAGAATTTTACCCACCCCTACCCAACGGCTTTTTAGCTGTGAGGGAGGGGAGTGCCATATTGAAGGGATGGGATTTCCTCCGGGTGCTTGCCCATCCCAAACAAACGGCAATTTTGCACTGAGGCAGACAAGGCCTCGGACAGGAATCCCAGCCTTGTCCCATTTGAGGCCCTGAAGTGGACAATTAATGGTTTGATTTTGATTTGATTTATTATTGTCACGTGTGTTAACACACGGTGAAAAGTATTGTTTCTTGCGTGCTATATAGGCAAAACATACTGTTCATTGAGAAGGAAAGAGAGAGTGCAGAATGTAATGTTACAGTCATAGCTAGGGTGTGGAAAAAGATCAATTTAATGCAAGGTAAGTCCATTCTAAAGTCTGACAGCAGCAGGAAAGAAGCTGTTCTTGAGTCAGTTGGTAGCTAACTTTTTACTTTTGTATCTTTTTCCCGAAGGAAGAAGGTGGAAGAGAGAATGTCCGGGGTGCATGGGCTCCTTAATTATGCTGACTGCTTTGCCGGGGCAGCGGGAAGTGTAGATGGAGTCAGTGGATGGGAGGCAGGAGCCATAACAAGCTGTGATACAACCAGAAAGAATGTCTTCTATGGTGTATCAGTAAAAGTTGATGAGAGTCGTAGTTGACATGCCAAATTTTCTTAGTCTTCTGAGAAAGTAGAGGCGTTGGTGGGCTTTCTTAACTAAAGTGTCGGCATGGGAGGACCAGAACAGATTGTTGGTGATCTGGACACCTAAAAACCTGAAGCTCTCAACCCTTTCAACTTTGTCCCCATTGATGTAGACAGGGGCATGTTCTCCTTTACGCTTCCTGAAGTCAATGACAATCTCCTTCATTTTGTTGACATTGAGGGAGAGATTATTGTTGCCGCAGCAGTTCACCAGATTCTCTGTCTTACTCCTATAACCTGCCTCGTCATTATTTGAGATCTGACCCACTACGGTGGTGTCGTCAGCAAACTTGAAAATCGAATTGGAGAGGAATTTGGCCACAAAATCATAGGTGTATAAGGAGTATAGCAGGGGGCTGAGAACACAGCCTTGTGGGGCAACGGTGTTGAGGATGATCGTGGTGGAGGTGTTGTTGCCTATCCTTACTGATTGTGGTCTGTGAGTTAGGAAGTTGCAGAGAAAGGTGCCAAGGCCCAGGCCACGGAGTTTGGAAATGAGTTTTGTGGGAATAATACCATTGAAGGCTGAGCTGTAGTCAATAAATAGGAATCTGACATAGGTGTCCTTGTTATCTAGGTGTTCCAGGGTTGAGTGCAGGGCCAGGGAAATGACATCTGCTTTGGACCATTTTAAGGGATATTTACTGCCCAGCCTCAATTGTTAGGGTGGCAGGAAGATTGAACCACTGTGAGGAATGCTGAAAAATACCAAAGGCCAAACTTTTCAGGCCCATCCTGCTGGTGGGATTTTCCAGTCCTGCTGATTTTGACTCCCACCCCCCTTCCCCACTGCAGGATTCCTCGTGGCGGAGGGTGAAAGGTACGGAAAAAGTCGACAGTGATGGGATTGGAAGGCCCCTCTGCTGGCCAATGGTGTGCTGACTCCACTGCCAGAAAACATTCTCCGGGGGTGGTGGGGGGGCTGTGGAATGTCCCACTGAAAGGTCTATCTTGGTAGAATGTGGGGGTGGGGGAGAGTGCATGGGATCAGAAGCTCACTTCTAAAGTCAGGTACCTCTGCTTAAGGGCCGATGGCCTTTGGATTTGTCCCCTCCCCCTCCCCCACCCCTCTTCTGCCTCTCCCTCAAGACCTCAATCACCTTCTTTGCTCCCCTTCTCCCCACCCACAACTTGAACCTACCTGGGTCTTTAGTGTCTGCATTTCGGCTCAAGTGTCTCATAGAGATTTACAGCATGGAAACGGGCCATTTGGCCTATCTTGTCCATGCCGCCCAGTTTTTACCACTAAGTTAGTCCCAATTGCCCGCATTTGGCCCATATGCATCTATACCCATCTTACCCAAGTAACATCTAAATGCTTTTTAAAAGACAAAATTGTACTCACCTCTATCACTACCTCTGGCAGCTTGTTGCAGACACTCACCACCATCCGAGTGAAAAAATTGCCCCTCTGGACACTTCTGTAACTATCTCCTTTCACCTAAAACCTATGCCCTCTAGTCTTTTGGGAAAAGATATTGATTATCTATCTATCTTATCTATCCCCTCATCATCTTAAAGACCTCTAGATCATTTCTACGATGATCATCTCTAAGTCTCCTACGATCCAGGGGAAAAATGTCTCAGTATATCCAGCCTTGCATTTCACTTCTATCCAGTGCAGCGCTGTCACTGCAGAATTTGGAGAGCTGCCAGCCAATCAGATTGGCCGGCAGCTCTCTAAGTCAGGAATTCCTTCTAAGTAAAGGGCGGCAGTCTTGCCAGCAGCCACTTAAAGCTCATTCGAGTGTGAAATAGCTGCGAGGGAGTCAGAGGGAATGTGTTTTTTTTTATTCATATAGAACATAGAAAAACTACAGCACAAACAGGCCCTTCAGCCCACAAGTTGCGCCAATGATATCCACACCTACTTGGCTTACCTATAACCCTCAATCCTATTAACTTCCATGTAATCATCTCGAAGTCTCTTGAAAGACCCTATCAAATTTGCCTCCACAATCACCAACGGCAGCCGATTCCACTCACCCACCACCCTCTGAGTGAAAAACTTACCCCTGATATCTCCTCTGTGCCTACTCCCCAGCACTTTAAACCTGTGTCCTCTCGTAGCAACCATTTCAGCCCTTGGAAAAAGCCTGAGAATCCACTTGATCTATATCTCTCAACATCTTATACACTTCTATCAGGTCACCTCTCATCCTTCGCCTCTCTAAGGAGAAAAGACCAAGCTCCCTCAACCTATCCTCATAAGGCATGCCACATGGCTTGTGACATATATAACATTGTATAATTATATAATTATTATATAACATTGGATCCAGGATGAATCTAAATTAGCTTATATAACATGGCTGGCTATGCCAGCATTTATTGCCCATTCCTTGTCCTAGATAATGGTACGCTGCCTTCTTAAACCATTGCAGTCCGTGTGAAATAGGTACACTCATAGTGCTGTTATGAGAGAAATTCCAGGATTCTGACCCAGCAACAGTCTCGGAATGGTGACATATATATAGGTCAGAATGGTGAGCAACATGGAGGGGAACCTCCAGTTTGGTACTATTTCCAGGTATCTGCTGCTCTTGTCCTAGATGTAACGTTCGCAATATGGAAGGTGCTGCCTAAGGAATCTGCTGTAACTCCTCGGAGGCCAATGTCCCTTTATCAGATCCCCTTTATTTATAAACTTAACTTCACTCCTAAGAATGCTTCAGATAAAAAAAATCAGAATCCAGAGTGCCAGTAGACCTGACATTCATCATATACGCAGATGGGAACCCTGGTTGGACAGGCAATCATTACCACAATCAGCGAGCTCATACTCCAAGAGACTCACCTCATGGGCCTCATTGAGTTCATTGAGAACAGTCAGCATGCCTTTGTGAGTGGAAAATCATGTCTCACAAATTTGATTGAGTCTTTTGAAGGGATAACCAAGAAGGTAGATGAGGGCGGTGCAGCTGATGTTGTCTACATGTACTTTAGGCAAGGCCTTTGACAAGGTACCGCAGAGTAGTCATTGCATAAGGTTAAATCTCACGGGATCCAGGGTGAAGTATCTAAATGGATACAAAATTGGCTTCTTGACAGAAGCCAGAAAGTGGTTGTAGAGGGTTGTTTTTCAAACTGGAGGCCTGTGACCAGCGCTGTGCTCAGGTATCAATGCTGGATCCACTGTTATTTGTCATTTATGTTAATGATTTGGATGAGAATATAGGAGGATGGTTAGTAAGTTTGCAGATGACATTGGTGGCATAGTGGACAGTGAAGAATGTTATCTCCAATTGCAGCGGGATCTTGATCAGTTGGGCCAGTGGGCTGGCGAATGGCAGATGGAATTTAATTTAGTTAAATATGAGGTGATTCATTTTGGTCAATTGAACCAGAGTAGTCTTACTCAGTTAATGGTAGGGCATTGGAGAGAGTAATAGAACAAAGAGATCTAGGTGTACATGTTTATAGCTCCTTGAAAGTGAAGTCACAGGTGGACAGAGTGGTGAAGAAGGCATTTGGCATGCTTGGTTTCATTGGTCAGAACATTGAATACAGGAGTTGGGATGTCTTGTTGAAGTTGCACAAGACGTTGCTAAGGCCACACTTGGAATACATGTGCAATTCTGGTCACCCTAATATAGGAAAGATATTATTAAACTAGAAAGAGTGCAGAAAAGATTTACTAGGATGCTACCAGGACTTGATGATTTGAGTTCTAAGGAGAGGCTGGATAGACTGGGACTTTTTTCTCTGGCGCATAGGACGCTGAGGGGTGACTTTATAGAGGTCTATAAAATAATGAGGGGCATAAATAAGATAGATAGTCAATATCTTTTCCCAAAGGTAGGGCAGTCTAAAACTAGAGGGCATAGGTTTAAGGTGAGAGGAGAGAGATACAAAAGTGTCCAGAGGGGCAATTTTTTCACACAGAGGGTGGTGAGTGTCTGGAACAAGCTGCCAGAGGTAGTAGTAGAGGCGGGTACAATTTTGTCTTTTAAAAATCATTTAGATAGTTACATGGATAAGATGGGTATAGACAGATATGGGCCAAATGTGCGGGCAATTGGAATTAGCTTAGGGATTTAAAAAAAATGGGTGGCATGGACAAGTTGGGCCGAAGGGCCTGTTTCCATGCTGGAAACCTCTATGATTCTATCACAGAGCCATGGTGGATACCTACAGCATCTTCTATATGGTACACATAACTCCTACTGTTCATCAGTGGTGGAGGATTGAATGTTTGTGAAAAGCGTAGCAATCAAGTGGGCTGCTTTATCCTGAATGGTGACATGCTTCTTGAGTGCTGTTGGCCCGCACTCATCCAGGCAAGTGGAGAGTCTTCCATCACATTCCTGACTTGTGTCTTGTAGATGGTGGGCAGGCTTTGGGGAGTCAGGAGGTGAGTTACTTGCCACCGGATTCCTTGCGTCTGACCTGCTCTGGTAGCCACAGTATTTACAAGGCTAGCCCAGTTCAGTTCCTGGTCAATGGTAACCCCAGGATGTTGATGCTGGGGGATTCAGCGATGATGATTCTATTGACTGTTGTTCCACATTGATTCTGTGGATGGCAGGAAGCAAGATCCCACCCCATCTGAAACATTTATGTAATTGTTTAGCTTGTAAAGTGGTTTGATAATTCAACAGACAACCTGAGATTTTTTTTAACCAGTTTCACATCAGAACAGATTTGTACTTTGTAAAGTCAAAAAAGGTAGTGCCACTACCAGGCATGGTTGGACTTCTTGAGCAAAAATGTGCTGGATGTTAGACTGACAATTGGACATTCAAGCCATATTATTGACTTGATGTAAAGCGTAGACCACTTTGAATTGAGACAGAAAAGCAAATTTTGAAAAGTATCTCAGCTTATTTCTCTACATCCAGCACTGCTGCCCAAGAACAGCAGATGGAATTATTAATTTATGGGCTAAATCCATGAAAGCTTGCCATTTGAAAGTATCAGTTTATCTATGGTGGTCAGCTGTATTATATTTTAGTGGGTTTCATATGTAATGGCACATTGAATGTTACAAATCTTTCTGTCAGCCCATTGTAGCATGAAATATGGGTTATGTTGCTGCTTTCAGAGATAAATCATATCTGGACTTTGCAGCTGCGCTAACTCTGTAAAAAATCAGTGGCAAGAAATTTCCATACCTGTACAAGGATTTACGTGTCATAAAAGCATATGGTACCTCACCTCCCCTCTAACTCAGCCAGCCACCACCCCCACCCCCCCACAACATCTGTATTGAAAATTAAACACTAATTTGTCCTAATAGATGGGATTTTTACAGTGCCATTTTTTCCTGTCTACATTTAGATTTATAATTATAGAATCCTAAAGTGCAGAAGGAGGCCATTTGGCCCATCAAGTCTGCACCGAGCACCATCACAACCAGGCTCTATTCCCACAATCCCATACATTTATCCTAGTTAATCCCCCTGACATTAAGGGACAATTTATCATGGCCAATCCACCTAACCCGCACATCTTTGGACTGTGGGAGGAAACTGGAGCATCCAGAGGAAACCCATGCAGGCACAGGGAGAATGTGCAAACTCCACTCAAGCAGCAACCAAAGTCGGGAATCGAACCCATGTCCCTGGCGCTGTGAAGCAGCAATGCCAACCACTGTGCCATAAAACCATATTCCCATTGTGATGAATGAATGGACAATTAAACGTAGAGAACAAATAATAGGGAAAAGAAATTCAGTGGAAAATATAGCATAATTACTGCCCTCTTGACAGACTGGCTTTAGATCGTCATTAATGTGGAGTCTAGGTCTTTACCAATCTCCATTGCCAGTGCAAACATGCAGCTTGGAAGGAGGCATACAAACGTCAAAGGCGAACTGTAAATATCATTACTACCAAAGTATATCTTGCAATGTTTCATTGTTTTGATGTGCGTCTTGATTTTTTTCTCACTTGTGTGTGGGTACAGGTGACACATATAGGAAGAGAAACCAACTGAAAATGCACAGGGTGCAGGAAGATGTTTATTTGTGATCAGGCAGCACTGCATGAATTAGTAGACATATTCCTCTCTCAGGTAGTCTTGCCAAGTTATTAGCTTGCAGCTGCGAACTCAATAGTCTTTGATACTTCCAACCTTAGCTAATGAATAATTATATGAATTTGTAACAGCCACAGAATGTCTGATCTGTACCTCATTCAATCAATACTCAAAGTGCTTTAAAAAAGTGTGCACAACTTGACCATAAAAAATGAAAAGTTCAAAAAATATTTAATTAAGCTTATAATACAGTATTGGTATTGAGAATAGACGAGATTTAAGATCCATGACAGATAGGCAAGGTAATCTGTTAACTGGTTATCACGTACCGTCCTACTCCGGCTGCTGAATCAGTACTCCTCCGTGTTGAACAGCACTTGGAGGAAGCACTGAGGGTGGCAAGGGTGCAAAATGTACTCTGGGTGGGCAAGTTCAATGTCCACCACCAAGAGTGGCATGGCAGCAGCACTACTGATCGAGCTGGTTGGGTCCTAAAGGGTATAACTGCTAGACTGGGTCTGCAGCAGGTGATGAGGGAATGAACAAGAAGAAAAAACGCACTTGACCTCATCCTTACCAATCTGCCAGGGGCAGATGCATCTGTCCATGACAGTATTGGTAAGAGTGAACACACAGTCCTTGTGCAGGCAAAGCCCCACTTTCACATTGAGAATAACCTCCTTGTTGTGTGGCACTATCGCCGTGCTGAATGGTGATCTGGCAACTCAAGACTGGGCATCCATGAAGTGCTATGGGCCATCAACAGCAGTAGAACTGTACTCCAACCTGGCATATCCCTCATTCAACCACTGCCATCAAGTCAGGGAATCAACCCTAGTTCATTCGCGTGCAGGAGGGCATACCAGGAGCAACTACCAAACAGGACTACTTGCATGCCAAACAGCATTAACACTAAGTGATAGACAGAATCAAATGATCCCACAACCAATGGATTGGATCCAAGCTCTGCAATCCTGCCACATCCAGTCGTGAATGGTGGGCGGGATATTAAAGAACTCACTGGTGGGGGAGGCTGAACAAATAACCCCATCCTCAGGGATGGAAGAGCCCAGCACATCAATGCAAATGACAAAGCTGAAGTATTTGCAGCAATCTTCAGCCAGTATTTCTGATTGGATGACCCATCTAGACCTCCTCAAGTGGTCCCCAACATCTCAGATGCCAGTCTCCAACCACTTTGATTCATTCAATGTGATATTAAGAAATGGTTGGAGGCACTAGATACTGCAAAGGCAATGAACGCTGATAACATTCTGGCTATAATACTGAAGACTTGTGCTCCAGAACATGCTGCTCCCCTAGCCAGGCTCTTCTAGAACAGTCACAACACTGGCACCTACCAAGCAATGTTGAAAATTGCCCAGGTATGTCCCATACACAAGAAGCAGGATAAATCCAACCCGGCCAATTACCGCCCCATCAGTCAGCTCTCAATCACCTGTAAAGTGATGGAAGGGGTCATCAATGGTGCTATCAAGCAGTACCTGCTCAGCAATAACCTACACAGTGATACCCAATTTGGGTTTTGCCAGGGTCACTTAGTTCCTGACCTCTTTACAGTCTTGGTTCAAACATGGACAAAAGAGCTGAATTCAGGGGTGAGGTTAGAGTGACAGTGCTCGATATCAAGGCTGAATTTGAATGAATATGGCATTAAGGAGCCCTAGCAAAGCTGGAATTAATGGGGATCAGGGAGCAAACTCTCCGCTTGTTGGAGTCATACCTGGTACTTAGGAAGATGGTTGTGGTTGTCGAAGGTCAGTCATCTCAGCTCCAGGAGTCCCTCAGAGTAGTGTCCTCGGCCCAACCATCTTCAGCTGCTTCATCAATGATCTTCCCTCTGTCATAAAGTCAGAAATGCGGATGTTTGCTGATGATTGCACAATGTTCAGCACCATTCACGACTCCTCACATACTTACACAGTCCATGTTCAAATGCAACAAGATTTTGACAATATCCAGGCTTGGGCTAACAAGTATGAGCAATATTTGCACCACACAGATGCCAAGCAATGACCATCACCAATAATAGACATTCTAACCAGTGCCCCTTGGCATTCAATGCTGTCACCATCACTAAATACCCCACTGTCAACATTCTTGGGGTTACCATTCACTAGCTGGGCTCACCACATAAACACAGTGGCTTCAAGAGCAGGTCAGAGGTTAGGAATATTGCTGCGAGTAACTCAACTCCTGAATCCTTAAAGCCTAGCCACCATCTACAAGGCACAAATCAGGAGTGTGAAGGAATACTCCCCACTTGCCTGGGTGGGTGTAGCTCCAGTAAAACTCAAGAAGCTTGACACCATCCAGGCCAAAGCAGCCTGCTTGATTGGTACCACATCCACAAACATCCATTCCTTCCACCACTGGCACTCAGTTGCAGCACTATGTACTATCAACAAGGTGCACCCCAGCAATTCACCAAAGATCCTTAGATGGCATCTTCCAAACCTATGATCACTTCCATTTAGAGGGACAAGGGCAGCAGGTACATGGGAACACCGCCACCTTCAAGTTCCCTTCCAAGCCACTTACCAGCCTGACTTTTGGAAATATATCACTGTTCCTTCACAGTCGCTGGGTCAAAATCCTGGAATTCCCTCCCTAACGGCATTGTGGATCAACCCACAGCAACTGGACTGCAGCGATTCAAGAAGGTAGCTCACCACCACCTTTTCAAGGGCAACTAGGGGTGTACAATAAACACTAGCCAGCCAATGCTGTCCATATTCCACAAATGAATTTTAAAAATTATGTTTATAGCTCTTACAACAATATCTTAACTCAGAAAAACATGGCCCAAAAGTTATTTTTCTAGCTCACTGTTATATTGGCTTTGCAGTAGGAATCATAGTTGGAAACTTTGGGCTCAAGTCTTCTTGCAAATTACATTCGATACCTGCCACATAAAAATGGCCAAATGGTGCAACCAGTCTATTTTTGTATGTGAATGGAGTATACTGTTATTAAAGTGCAAATCAGCCTAATGTTCAGGGGATTAGAAATATGACGTGACTGCTGAATCTCCAGAAGTTGCGATCAACTTATCCATACAAATTGCATTTCTTGCTTAGTCTGTTAGTTTAAAAAACTTGTTGGATTTGCACAGTACCTTCTCCATTAAATTTGCAGCAGGAAGTTAAGTCTGGTAATTTTAAGAATGCAAGTACTTTTTTGATGACATGACATTTGTCCCTAGAATCCTAATTGACTCCTGTGATTCACCAATGGAATGAATTGAACCATGGAACATAATTCCTTCAGCTGGCAAATTGTTCTCAGAAACTTTAAAGATGTAAAATGTTGGGTGGGAATTTCCGGCCACGCTCTCCCGAAGGCGAGAATATTCCACCCGATGTCAATGGATCTTTGCATGGTCCATGACCTGCCTGCTATAATTTTCCCAATGGAAATTTCCCATCCACCCGAAATTTTCCCACCCACCCGTAGCTGGTGGATGGGAAAATTCTGCCCGACGTGTTTATTCTTTCATTTCCTTTCTTTTCTTCCCCTTATCTAGACTTTCTTTCCCTCTTTATTTCTCTTTCTATACCTGATTTGACTGGAATTTAATTCATTTTAATTCACTTCCCTTCTCAAGGCATTGATTTGGAAGGAGATAGTGTGTCAGTCCAGTGCTTCATTGATGTCCCAGATGCCATGTTGGCCTCACCACACTAATGTAAACTCAAAATCCCAGCAACAATGTCATAAAAACCAAACAGAACTGCAGGGAGCAGGGGAATTCTAAATAATGGTTTGCGGCATGTGATGGCATGCAAGACCAGCACCCCAAGCTTTGTTTACATTTATATTATTCTATAAGTGTTATAAAACATTGTAAGAATGTTGAATGTTAATGGAAACCAATTAGCAATCATTTTCCACAATGGCAACATTCTCAGGATACTTACTCATTCATAAAAATCAAACAACGCAAATAAATAATTGAGATTAATTATGTTCCACGAGTATCACATTTATCAACTAAGAGCTCGAAGGGCCACAGGGAAAACAAAGTAACGTTAGTGAATAAACTTGACTTCCAAATTATGAACTTGTTGCCGAACTTAACATGATTCTGCAACAGCAAAATATTGCAGCTGCTACAAGTCTGAAATGGAAACATAAGATGCTGGAAATTCTCAACACGTTTGGCAACATCTGCAGAGAGAGGAACATTTCAGGTTGATAACTTAGCATCAGATCTGGGCAGCACAGTGGCTAGCACTGCTGCTTCATAGTGCCAGGGACCCAAGTTCGATTCCTGGCTTGAGTCACTGTCTGTGTGAAGTTTGCACATTCTCTCTGTCTGCATGGGTTTTCTCTGCAGTCTGAAGCTGTGTGGGTTGGCCATGCTAAAATGCTCCTTAGTGTCAGGGGTTACGGGACAGAGCCTGGGTGGGGTTGCGGTCAGTGTAGATTTGATGGGCTGAATGGCCTCCTTCTGCACTATAGATTCTATGATTCTGGAAAAAATGAAGAGGTGTAACCAGTTTTAAGCAAGTATAGGGACAGTGAAAAGAAGGAGAGGGAAAAGGATGAAAGCAAAACTATATGATAGGGTTGGGTGGCAGGAGAGATTAACTGACAGAAAGGTTGACAGTGCTTCAGGATAAAATGAAATGGTAATGAGACACTGAAGAAACAAAAGTGGTGTGAATGGCAGAATTATCTCGAAAGAAGATAAAAACTAAGAGCAGGTGTAGGCAATTCAACCCCTTGAGCATTCAATGCAACCTTGCCTGATCCAATCTCGGCCTCATCTCCATCTCCTGCCCTCGCCTATAATCCTTCACCCCGCTGCTAATTAAATACCAATCTATCTCCTCAAATTTATTTCGTGTTCCAGTGTCTACTGCATACTGGGGGAGAGAATTCCACCCTTTTTGTGAAGTAATTTCCCCTCACTTCTCTTTTAATTCTTTCGCCCCTTAGCCTAAAACTGTGGTTTCTCATTCTGGAATGTCCAACAAGGGGTATCATTTACCTTGTCAGTCCCCTTCAGCATCTCAGATACCTCAATTAGATCTCCTCCATTCTTTTAAACTCCAGTGAGTGTAGGCTCAATCTCTCTTCATAAGTCAAGTCCTTCATCCTTGGAATCAATCTAGTGAACCTTCTCTGAACTGCCTCTAATGCTTTTACGTCCTTCCTCAACTGAGGAGACCAAAACTGTGCGCAGTGCACCAGCTGCAGCCTCAAATATGAATAATGGCTCCATTTCAGCTGCTATATGAATAGAAACATAGGGGCATTGCTTCTTCCTCGAGGTGTTTTTGGACAGATGTAACGAATGAAACAGTCAAAATACAAAATTGTCTTTACAAAGACAAATGTGCAAAATATGCCATGATGAAGCTCAATTGTATGCTAGAACAGTAATTGTACATTGTGTTTGCAGCCAAAGGTTTTTTAACAAACTGCATCCACAATCTGTTAACTAAGCTGTACGCTATTTAGTTAAACCTGAAAGGGGGAAAAAAAATCATGCTTGGTGAAAGCAGATGGTCTTCAACGCAATGCAGGAAGCTTTAACTGATACATTCAGAATAAAGATAAATCATGAAGCAGCGCAATGTGTGGCTAAGAGGGTCTTTAGAGAGGTGAAACAGAATCAGTGCATTTCATTAATCTGAATGAATATGCATCACACAAAAACAGCTTCTTTTCTCAATGGTTAAAATTAATCATCTTTGATGTTGAAAGGATTCACTGTCTGATGTCAATGGCCTATGAGGCTAGGAGAACATTACTCCTCAGAAAGACCAGACTACAGCACAGATCTAGTTATATCGTAGCTGCAAAAATAGTGGAGTATGCTATAGATCTCTAAGAATTTAGTGAATGAGTTTGCTAAGACTACTTAGATTCATTGTTTTGCTTCGCTCATGATAGTGTGACAAATGTTAATGCCCTTGAGGTGGAATTCCCAAAAGCCATTGTGAAGGTGGAGGAAGGTGAAGTGAGAGATTGAAAGATAAGCAGCAATGGTCTTTGGTATGAGCAATAGATCATAGAAACCCTACAGTGCAGAAGGAGGTCATTCAGCCCATCAAGTCTGCACTGACCACAATCCCACCCAGGCCCCACCCCCATATCCACCCACTAATCTCTCTAACCTACGCATCTCAGGACGTTAAGGGCAATTTTTTTTAGCATGGCCAATCAACCTAACCCACACATCTTTGGACTGTGGGAGGAAGCCAGAGCACCTGGAGGGAGCCCACATAGACACGAGGAGAATGTGCAAACTCCACACAGACCCAAGCTGGGAATCAAACCCAGGTCCCTTGAACTGTGAAGCAGCAGTGCTAACCACTATGCTACTGTGTCGCTCAAATGATTTTTTAAAAAATTACATAAATCTCAAACACAAAATTGGAAATAGAACACAATTTCATTTTATTTGCTGTATTACCGTGGCGTTCATTGGAAAATGCTGACAAAGCATGCACATAATTTACACTGGGTTGAACCATTTACCATGTGCCTTGCAGGAGAGACTCCTAGTGGCTACTATTGGCACAACAAGACGTTAGAACATAGAACATTACAGTGTAGTACAGGCCCTTCGGCCCTCGATGTTGCGCCGACCAGTGGAACAAATCTAATGACCCTCTAACCTAAACTATTCCAATGTTATCCATATGCCTATCCACTGGCCATTTGAACGCCCTTAAAGTTGGCGAGTCCACAACTGCTGCATTTAACTGAGATTCATTAGTGGTTAAATGGCCAGTTAGTGATCATTCTTATTTGTCTGAAAATAAGAGTTAAGTGGGGGCATTTGGAGACCAAATTGATTTTACATTGACACTTTCGGGCTTAGAACCAAATCTCTGTGGTAGACAAAACCAATCAGGTTGTGACATTTTTACAGAATGGTGATGATTGACTCGATATCCAGGCTCACTGGCAGAATGTGGCCTTCTGAGATTCCTTTCACTTGGATCCAAATAGACCTGCAAAACATTGAGGATGGTGGTCCTATCTGAATAATTGGCAGCTTTAGGCAGTTGAGCTGTTAACAGTACTCATAAGCACGCATGGGGATTGTTAAGTTTTGGTTTTGCTAACATGCACCATGGTTTTACACTGAAGTTTTCTTTGCCTCTGTACATTTTGTAAGTCCCAACAGGAGAGATGTAAGGTCTGTATCATGCAAGTAATAACTGTAGTTGTGCAGATTTCTTGATGCTTGTTCTTGTTCGAAGAATCTTAAACGTGTTGTTAGTTCACATGGTTGGTGAACCATCTAACTGCCACAAGGGAAAAATATCCAATGCAATCTTTTAGGGATGACGGTGTTAGATTTTAATGAAATGTACAGAAAATAACATTAAGGCAGCTATAAATGTGACTTAATTTCATTTCTAGTCATATGATTACACACATTAATGTTTGCAAACTTGATACCATGTGAGAAAAATTTACAAGTGCCCATGATAATATCCGTTGAATTTATATAGTAGCCTCCTCTTCAATGGATGTAACTACTCCTTGCACCCCAGATGTGTTGAATATTTTTAAAGTAGTTCACATTAAGCAGATTTCAATTTTCTTAATTCTAAAAACATACCCCCTCATTCATAATCTGGCACATTAGCATCTGGACCCAAGGTCTGCATCTGAATAAATGAGCACCTTGGTAAAGAAAGCTTTATGGATAGTGCTTGTTGTCTCATATGGTCATTGATTCTTAAATCTGTTACAATTGAATGCAAATCTCTTTGTAGAAGTATGATCAGTTAATGATCTTATTTCCTGCATTACAGAAACAAAGGTAGATCAAAATGAATATTCCTGTGTTAAAAGTCATTTCTTCTCAGCAGAGAATTCCTATTACAAACTGAAAAGATAATTTACAGCAATTGCAATGTTTTCAGGATTCAAATAAAAACACACAGTGAATTGATTTAACACAAGAATGGCCTCCACTGGATGTCTTTCTTACAGCTGCTATCTTTATTCATTTGTGGGACATGGGCATCGCTGGTTGACCTGCAATTATTGCCCTTCCCGAGGAGGGCAGTTAAGAGTCAAGCTGTGGGTCTGGAGTCAGACCAGCTAAAGATGGTAGATTTCATTCCCTAAAAGACATTGGTGAACCAGATGGGTTTTTCTGACAATTGACAATGGTTTCATGGTCATCGTTAGACTTTTAATTCCAGATTTTTATTGAATTCAAATTTCACAATCTGATGTGGCGGGATTTGAACCCAGGTCCCCAGAACATCTGCTGAGTTTCTGGATTAATAGTCCGGCGATAACATTTGACTTGATTTGATTTATTATTGTCATGTGTATTAGTATACAGTGAAAAGTATTGTTTCTTGCGCACTATGCAAGCAAAGCATACCATTTATAGAGAAGGAAACAAGAGTGCAGAATGTTGCAGTTACAGCTAGGGTGTAGAGAAAGATCGACTTAATGCAAGTTAGGTCCATTCAAAAGCCTGATAGCAGCAGGGAAGAAGTTGCTCTTGAATCAGTTGGCATGTGACCTCAGACTTTTGTATTATTTTCCCGACGGATGAAAGTGGAAGGGAGAATATTCAGGGAGTGTGGGGGCCTTAATTATGCTGGCTGGGACAGTGGTAAGTATAGATAGAGCCAATGGATGGGAGACTGGTTTGCATGGTGGGTTGGGTTACATTCACGACCTTTTGCAGTCTTTTTTTGTAGTAATACCACTAGGCCATCACTTCCCCTGTAATATCAGGGCTACTCCTCACTTCAGGTAATTTCAATAATGAAAACAGTAACTCACTCACTTCATAAGTATGTTCAAGGATGTGATGAAGTAGTTCACAGTATTTAAATATTTTAACTTCATGGATTGCATTGAAATGCTGTCACCTCACATTCCTTCAGCTCAGTTATCAAATTAAGTTAACAATTATTTTTGTTCAATTAAAAACATAAATGCATTCATCTTCAAGCACAGACTATTTATCTTAGATATGAATTTGATGCTTTGCTTCATTGCACATTGTTGGAAAGTGAGCCATTGTACATTTGAGGATCAACAAGCCATTAGCGATTGTCCATTAACTGCAATTCGACACTACTGATTTAAATATAATTGTATTAAATAAACATACGTTTGTGTGCATTTGATGTATTCTGACTGAGCCTTGATTCTGGATTGAAACCACTTTGCAAATTTTAATATATTGGCAAGATTTTCATGCGAGTGGATTTAGTATTTTTCATTTTTTCTATTATCTTGGCTTAGAAAGCCAACTGGGTCAGTGTGGACCTGAGTCAATCGTTTTTATGTGAGTCAGTTCTAAAGAAAATTTGGCTGATGGAAATCCCTATTAATTTTTGTAGTCATAACTCATTTGCATTGAATCGGGGAGCTGCCAGAACTAACCGTGCTGTTGGTAGACAGCTCACTATTTCAGCAGGTGGGATATTTCAGCAAAGTACTGATAGAGTCATTGAGGTTTACAGCATGGAAACAGGCCCTTCGGCCCAACTTATCCATGCCGCCCAGTTTTTACCATTAAACTAGTCTCAATTGCCTGCATTTGGCCCATATCCCTCGATGTCCATCTTTCCCATGTAACAGCCTAAATGCTTTCTAAAAGACAAAACTTCTGTACTAGAAGTCTCTACTATTGCCTGTTCCAGACACTCACCACCCTCTGAGTAACAAAGTTGCCACTCTGGGCCAATTTATATCTCTCAGCTTAAACCCATGCCCTCTAGTTTCAGATTCCCCTATCTTTGGGAAAAGATGTTGACTATCTACCTTATCAATGCCCCTCAATATTTTATAGACCACTATAAGATCACAGTGGCAGAGTGGTTAGCACTGTTGCCTGACAGTGCCAGGGACCCGAGTCGATTCCTGGCTTGGGTCACTGTCTGTGCGGAGTCTGCAGTTTCTCCCCATATCTGTGTGGGTTTCCTCCCACTGCTCCAGTTTCCTCCTACATACTGGTTAGGTGCATTGGCCATGCTAAATCCTCCTTAGTGTACCCAAATAAGTGCCAGTATGTAGCAACTAGGGGATTTTCAATTTCATTGAAGTGTTAATGTAAGTCTACTTCTGACACTAATACATAAACAAACAAACCTCCCATGCTCCAGGGAAAAAAGTCCCAGTCTATACAACTTCTCCTTATAACTCAAATCAGCAAATCCCAGCAGCATCCTAGTAAATCTTTTCTGCACTTTCTAGTTTAATAATATCCTTTCTATAATAGGATGACCAGAATTGCACACAGTATTCCAAGTGTAGCTTTACTAATGTCTTGTACAACTTCAACAAAATGCCCCAACTCCTATATTCAGTGTTCTGACCAATGAAACCAAACATGCCGAATGTCTCCTTCACCACCCTGTCCACCTGTGACTCCACCTTCAAAGAGTTATGAACCTGTATTCCTAGATCTCTTTGTTCTATAACAGCACCTCCCCCCCACCGCCCCCCCCGCCCCAGTGCCCTACCATAAACTGAGTAGGTCCTGCCCTGATTCGATCTACTAAAATGCATCACCTCACACTTATCTAAGTTAAACTCCATCTGCTTTTCATCAGGCCACTGGCCCAATTTATCAAGATCCCATTGCAATCCTAGATAACCTTCTTCACTGTCCACTATGCCACCACTTTTGGTGCCATCTGCAAACTTACTAACAATGCCTCCTAAATTCTCATCCATGTCATTAATTATAAATAACAAATAACAGTGGACCCTGTACCACTCTCTGAGGCACCACTGGTCACAGGTCTCCAGTTTGAAAACCAACCCTGTACAACCACCCTTTGTTCTCTGTCATCGAGCCAATTTTGTATCCAATTGGCTACTTCACCCTGGATCCTGTGAGATTTAACGTTATGCAACAATCTACCATGTGGTACCTTGTCAAAGGCCTTGCTAAAGTTCATGTAGACAACGACGACTGCACTGCCCTCATCTACTTTCTTGGTTACCCCTTCAAAACATTCAACAAATTCGTGAGACATGATTTTCCACTCACAAAGCCAATTCTCACTGTCCCTAATCAGCCTTTACCTCTCTAAATGCCTGTGGATCCTGTCTCTAAGAATACCTTCTAACAACTTACCCACTACAGACGTTAAGCTGACCAGTCTGTAGTTCCCAGACTTTTCCCTGCAGCCCTTCTTCAGCAAAGGCACAACATTTGCCTTCCTCCAATCTTCAAGCACCTCACTGTGGCTGTTGATGATTTAGTGCAGGTTAGGTTGATTGGCTGTGATAAACTGATCGTTGTGTCAGGGGGATTAGCAGGTTAATGTGTGGGATTGTAGTCGGCGCAGACTCAATGGGCCAAATGGCCTCCTTCTGTACTGGGGGGATTCTAAGAAATATCTCTAGCCTCCCCCAACGTCCTGGGATACTTTTCATCAGGTCCCAAGGATTTATCTACCTTGATGCACTTTCAGATTTCCAGCACCTTCTTCTCTGTAATATGTACACTCCTCAAGACATCACTATTTATTTCCCCAAGTTTTCTAACTTCCATGCCTTTCTCAACAGTAAATACCGATGAGAAATATTCATTTAGGATCTCACCCATCTCTTGTGGAACCACACATAGATGACCTTGTTGATCCTTAAGAGGCCCTACTCTCTCCCTAGGTACTCTTTTGCCCTTTATTTATTTGCAGAAGCTCTTTGGATTCTCCTTTGCCATTAACCCGCAGCAGCACCTTAAAGTGGAGAGATTGAGAGCGAAATGAGAAATGGAGAAATATCGGTACCACACAACATTACAAGGAGATGAAGGGCCCAACTTTACCAACAATTTGTGCCCATTTTCAGGCACAAGATCATGGTAAAGTCGGGTGTGAGGCCTTTATCACGATCTGCACCTCAGCCCTGGCAGATTGCCACTTTACTGAGACCCGCGAATGGGGAGGATCCGTTCCATGCCCAAATCGGGCGCAACAACGATTTAAATGTATTTGCATAAATTGAATTAATGAACTGCCCACTCAACTTTATCAGCATTTCCCCCTTTACCACCATGTTCATCGATCTGGAATCGTACTTTTAAGGACCTGCTGAATAAAAGTCTGAGTCAGGTGCTCCAGCCGCTGAATATCGCATTCAGTGTTTGCAACTGTTCTCTGACTCAGATCAGTGGTGGGGGTGGGAGTGGAGGCAGGTTAGATCATTCTCTGGTTGGAAGGGGAGGAAGGGAGTAAGGTCAGATCATTGTCTTGTTGGGGGGAGGAGGAGGACGAGGCGGGTCAGATGTACCTCTGACATGGGTGGGGGGGGAAGGTTTATCGTTGTCTGGTGGTGAGGGGGAGGGCTGATCGTTGCCTGGTGGTGGGGGGGGAGGGCTGATCGTTGTCTGGTGTTGAGGGAGAGGGCTGATCGTTGCCTGGTGGTGGGGGGGAGGGCTGATCGTTGTCTGGTGTTGAGGGAGAGGGCTGATCGTTGCCTGGTGGTGGGGGGGAGGGCTGATCGTTGTCTGGTGGTGGGGGGGAGGGCTGATCGTTGTCTGGTGGTGGGGGGGAGGGCTGATTGTTGTCTAGTGTTGAGGGGGAGGGCTGATCACTGTCTGGAGGTGGGGGGAGTGCTGATTGTTGTCTATTTTTTAGATTGAAAACTAGATTTATTGGTTCAACTTACACCTGAATTCACATTTGAACATATTCAGAATCAAACTAGAGCAGGTGTCTACAACTAAATTATAGTTTGTCATCTCCACTTTGCAGCACAGTGCAAACACCTGACCTAGTCAGTGCAAATCCAAATACAGTGTATTCGAAAGGCTGAATATTTAAAATGTACTCAAAAATTCTACACGTTGTTATTCTTCAATATAAAAGAATGTTACTCTCTCATTTCTCCATCTTCTTCCTCTTCCTCAACTCCTCTGATGTACAGGACATTGTTACACCTTATTAAAACTTCACCAAGGTGACCCGCTAAAGTGCCATCAATATATTCTTCAGTGTTCGCCAGCTGCATGTTCATATATCCATCGACTGATACCAAATAGCCCTTGTATTCCATTCCCCATTTTAACTCCACCATCACTGGTTTGCCAGTTAAGCCATTGAGGGAAGGTTTTGGATCCAATGGTAAACTCATGCGGGCGAAGATACACAGAGCTCTCGGGGCCTGGCTCCTCTATCTCCCTCCCTCGGGTCAGATCATTCTCTGGTTGGAGGGGGGAGGAGGAGGCAGGTCAGATCTTCCTGTGGAGGGAGGAGGAGGAGGCGAGTCCGATCGTTGGCTGGTTGTGGAGGGGGAGGGTAGATTGTTGTCTGATTGTGGGGGGGAGGGCAGATTGTTGTCTGGTTGTGGGGGGGAGGGCAGATTGTTGTCTGGTTGTTGGGGGGGAGGGCAGATTGTTGTCTGACTGTGGGGGGGAGGGCAGATTGTTGTCTGGTTGTTGGGGGGGAGGACAGATTGTTGTCTGGTTGTTGGGGGGGAGGGCAGATTGTTGTCTGACTGTGGGGGGGAGGGCAGATTGTTGCCTGGTTGTGGGGGGGAGGGCAGATTGTTGTCTGACTGTGTGGGGGAGGGCAGATTGTTGTCTGGTTGTTGGGGGGGAGGGCAGATTGTTGTCTGGTTGTGGGGGGGAGGGCAGATTGTTGTCTGACTGTGGGGGGGAGGGCAGATTGTTGTCTGACGGTGGGGGGGAGGGCAGATTGTTGTCTGACTGTGGGGGGGAGGGCAGATTGTTGTCTGGTTGTGGGGGGGAGGGCTGATTGTTGTCTGACTGTGGGGGGGAGGGCAGATTGTTGTCTGACTGTGGGGGGGAGGGCTGATTGTTGTCTGGTTGTGGGGGGGGAGGGCAGATTGTTGTCTGACGGTGGGGGGGAGGGCTGATTGTTGTCTGGTTGTGGGGGGGAGGGCAGATTGTTGTCTGATGGTGGGGGGGAGGGCAGATTGTTGTCTGACGGTGGGGGGGAGGGCTGATCTTGTCTTGCTGGTGGGGGGGGAAGGCCAATTGTTGTCTGATTGGGCAGGGGAGGGTCGATCGTTGTCTGGTTGGGGGGAGGGCTGATGGTTGTCTCGTTTGGGGGAGGGGAGGGAGGCGGGCCAGACGTACCTCTGGGGAGGGGCTGGGGGACTGAGGCCAGATCATTCTCTGGAGGGGGGGGGATGGTGAGTGAGGCCCAATTGTTCACTGCAGGGGGTGGGGGGGGGCGGAGAGGGGAATGAGTCCAGATCATTCTGTGGAGGGAGGGGAGGAGGGAAGCAGGTAAGATGTATCTCTGGTGGGGTGGTGGGGCGGCATGGGGCGTCCGCTGTCACTCTCTGCGGGTGATTGGTGGGGAGGCAAGGAGTCACGATCAGTCTGGGTAGTGGGAGGTTGGTGGATAAGCGGGACAGTGATGTCTGTGGGGGCCATCGCTCCCGCTTTTCGCTCCTAAGCCACTTTCTTTACCTTCTGCGGCCCAGGAGCGATCTGACACTTTTCCAATTTTTTTTTTAACTGCACTTGCGCAGTCCAGAGCTCCAATGGTTTTGGGTGCGCTGAGCCCCGCCCACAGTGTGATTTTTTTTTTCAGGCTAAGTGCTAATGGGGCACCTGAGGACAGATTTCCAAGTCGGATCTGAATTGCGCCCAGATTCAGCACTTAGAATGAAAATGGTAAAATCAGGCCCTTAGTGTTGGGAGACTAGCAGTGTAAATGTGTGAGGTTACAGGGAGAGGGTCTGAGTGGGCTTGTTGTCAGTGCAGACTCAATGGGCTTAACAGCCTCCTTCTGCACTGTAGGGATTCTATGATTCAAATTGTCTAAACAAATTGCTGACTGCCTCTGTGGCTTTGCTCATCTTCGTGAGAGTTTGTCGTTTGATGAGGATACTGTGGGAATGAAGGCACAAGATAGTAATTTGTATCTTTTAAGCTAGCATTTTTAACTTTAAATCTAACAATACCTACACGTTGTGATCAATGAGTCATTATGATCTATGTTTTGGGGATGTGTTGACCACTAATATATTTAGTTCAGATTCTACCTCAGTTTATTTTTGCGTTCACATTTATAATAATAGTCACCATTTTTTCAACACTAAGATAAAATGAAACGAGAAATGTATTCTCACCACTCAATCCCAGCCCATTTTGGATCAATGTATCACTGTGCAGAAATGTACAGATAATGCAAGGTTGACTGAAGGATTTATTTTTCGGTTAGAGGAATGGTTTCAGAATGAGGATTGGCCTGAAGCATTATTTATAATAGCAGTTTGCTATGTTAACTGTGGCTCAGTTGGCAGGGCTCACAGCTGTGCCAAAACATAGTGGGTTCATGTCCATGCCAGAGACTTGAGCACAACAATCCAGGCTGATAGCCCAGTGCAGAACTGAAGGCATGCTGCACTATCAGAGGTGCCTTTTTTGGACCAAATATTAAGTTGAGGTCTGTCTGCCCTCTCAGATGGGGGTATGCCGGCGTTGGACTGGCGTAAACACAGTAAAAAGTCTGACAACACCAGGTTTTAGTCCAACCTATTTATTTGATAATATACTCGCAAGCTTTCGGTATATTATCAAATAAATAGGTTGGACTAAAACCTGGTGTTGTCAGACTTTTTACTCTCAGATGGGCACAGAAGATTTCATGGCACTATTGTGAAAAAGAGCAAGGGAAATATCATTGGTATTCCGGCCAATATTTAGTCCTTAATCAACATCTCAGGAACAGATTGTCAGAACTCTTGTTGCAGTAGTTTCTGCCAACAGTTTTTACACTTCAGAAGTTCTTTATTGGCTTGAAGTACTTTGCGACGTCCTGTGATTATCCAAGGCAGTATATAAAGATGGTCTTTCTTTCTTTAATGTCTGTCAATGAAAATTGTGGCTCAGCCTATCATTTTGAAAGTATCTCCAGAAGTAAACAAGATGTGAAATCCACAGAGAATGGCTCTTAAAGATGCATGTGACTTGCACGGCTTTCATTTCATAAATACGTTTAGTCCACTGCTGCATTGCACTTACAAACTTCAGTTGAGTTATGCTATATTTGCAGGATACCTCAATACTTGATTTGTTCATATTTCATAGATTTTCTGACTGCAGCTAAGCAGTCAGAAAATCTATGAAATATGAACAAATCAAGTATTGAGGTATCCTGCAAATATAGCATAACTCAACTGAAGTTTGTAAGTGCAATGCAGCAGTGGACTAAACGTATTTATGAAATGAATAAGTATTTTTACAGTGACATTGTGCAGAATCCAATGTTGATTTACAGTAACAAAAACAGAAAATGCTGGAATGTCTCAGCAGGTCTGACGGCATCTGGGGATAGAGAATAGAACAAACGTTTTGAGTCAGGATGACTCTTCATCAGGGCTGAAGACAAGGGAAATAGGACAAGGTTTTTACTGTGAGGGTGGAGGAGGGCTGTAATTGCTAGGTACATACATTCAAAAAGACAAAGGGAATGTGAATGATGATGATAAAGGCTAGGAATGGTAGAACTGTGGCAGATGGCCCTAGTAGGGTGGAGGGAGATGGGTTAACAAAATGGAAAGCAAGATTTTTAGAAGTGGAAAAACAAAAATAAGAATGTAAACGAATAAAAGTGGATTAATGGAATGAAAAGGAAAAAAATAGTGGGAATGGGGTAAAGGTGGAGAAACGAGTTCATGCTGTGAAGTTATTGAACTCAGTGTTCAGTCTGGAAGGCTGTAAAGTGCCTAATCAGAAAATGAGGTGCTGTTACTCCAGTTTACTTTTGGGATTCACTAAAGCATTGCAAAAGGACAAGGATGGACATGCGGACAGGAGAGAAATGACAAGTGGTATGAAGATCTGGTCCTGCTTGTGGATGGACCAAAGATGTTCCACAAAGCAGTCACCCAGTCTGCATTTGGTCTTTCTGATGTAGAGTAGACTGCATTGGGAGCAATAAATTGTAATTGATGTTTAAAGATGTGGATTTGTACATGTGTTTCAGCTCAAGTGCTGCATTGGGAAATAAGTGAACTTGTGAGAGGAGAAACCAAAAGATTAAACCTACATGTCAGAACTCATAAACATTAAAGTAAAATCTCAAGCTTTTTTTGAGAACTGATCTTGCTTTGCTGTTGTGGATTACAGATCGTGCTAAATGTTAAAAGTCTTCTGAAACATTACTTGTTGTTTAGCAATTGAAACTCTTTGGAGCGCACCTAGATTTAACTTCATACTCACCAAACGTCTTCCCTTGAGACCATTAACTTGAAAAAAATGGAAACCTAGATATACTTTTAGTTGGCAGACAGGAGGGAAGATTTACAAAATCTCAAAAGGAGGGGAGGCAGTGACAAAACAGGACAAGTAACAAGGCGAAATGAAAAGTAGGGAATGAAATAAATTGTCGTTGTTTGAAAACTAGCTTTGATTCTTGCTTCACGGCTGCCTGAAAGGAACTTATCTCTGATGATTGGCAAGATGATGACAGTGCATTTTCTAGCCTTATTATTGTCTTGTAACATTTTTCAAGCCATCAATTTTAGTCAGATGATGATTATGTCTTTGTAACTGTCATATTCACCCAACTGGGCCTTCCTTTAAGCCAGTTAAGCATGTTAATCAGACATATTATGTATTTCCTGTACAAACCTGTTAATTAGGCAATTTTTTCAAATTCTGGTTTAGATTACAAAGCCAGACATGGAGTTTCTGGTCATTTGCACTGTTTATTTTTTCCCCTGTACCGATTCACCTGGAAGAAGTATTACAAATGCAGAAGATAACGGAATTTCAACTCCAAAGTTTTTCAGGTTCAGCACAAATTGAGATTCCATGGTCTTTTGAGTTAGTTCAAAGAAGTGTATGCATGACATCATCCAAGCCCACAAAAACTGGCAGCACTCCCAGATCAAATTATCATCATTGTGAATTTCCACTAATTGAGTATGTTTGCAGCCTTTCACGGGGACTCGAAAAAATAAGCTATTGTTGGCTGAGAACTGAAATAGATACATTTTTTAAAAACCTTGCAAAAAAGTTTTTAAAACTTTCGTATGTGTGTTGGAAAGTTTTAAAAATGTATCTATTTCAGTTCTTTAGCCAAAACAGCTTATTTGTTAGAGCTTATTATTGTAAACCACTTTCAATAAAAAAAAGTATAGTTTTTAAAGTCATTATCAGCAACTCGGAGTTGGGTTACTCACAGATGGCAGACTAAACACAATAATTAAAATGATGAGAAACTGATTAGCCACTGGCAATTTTATTGATCTAATTGCACCAAGTTATCACTCTTAATATATCAAGGCATTGTTTTAAAGCAAACATTTTTCTGAACAGTATGTTCAAGCACACTGCCCAATTGCAGTGATTCATGGAGATTTTGGCAATGTGCAAAACATTTTTGAATAGAAAAGTGAAAAAATAACATTTTTAAAGACCATTGCAATCTTGGGTGTAATTTGCACACTGATTACTGATTGTGTTCAAAGTGGGAATATTACACCGTGCAGTCTTAAACTGACTCTGAAGTACATTAACAGTGAGCTACACTGAGAAGCACTTTTGAAATCCTCTGACTTTACCACATTCAGGCGTTTGCTTTTTAAGAAACTGCCTCAAGTCATCTCTCCATTGGGGTGGTTTTACAAATTGTGTGTAAAATTATTAAAGGAGGTGAAAGATTAGTGTATTAATGATTTCCAATGCTGTTCTCTGATAAGTTGAAGAGAACACAACATGAATAATTAATTTACAAAATGCCACTTCCTCCTTTTAGATTGTTTCTCAGTTAGGTCTGAGCAGCAAATTTCATAGAACCCCTACAGTACAGAAGGAGGTGATTTGGCCCACCGAGTTTGTACTGAGCATAATCCTACTCAGGTCCTATTTCTATAACCTCACATATTTACGCTGCTAACCCCACGTATTTACCCTGCTAATCCCCCTGACTCTCGGGCCATTATAGCGTGGCAATCAACCTAACCCCCACATCTTTGGACAATGGGAGGAAACTATAGAACCCGGAGGAAACTCATGCAGTACAGGGAGAATGTGCAAACTCCACACAGACAGTAATCTAAGGCTGGAATTGAACCTGGATCCCTGGTGCCGTGAGGCAGCAGTGCTAACCACTGTACTACCATGCCGCCCTTTAAAAGCAACCATTTTTAAATGATAAAAGTTCCCAATCGACTGGTGAACATCAGTTGCTTAAGTAATCACTCTCCATAATTTTTTTAAATTTATTTTTTGACAAGTTAGGTCAGCTTTTATTGCCCATCCTTAATTGTCCTGGTGAAGGTGGTGGTGATCTGCCTTCTTGAACTGTTGCAGTCCAGTTATGTAGGTACAACCACAGAACTGTGAGGGTGGGAGTTCCAGGATTTTGACCCAATGTCAGTGAAGGAATGGTGATGTAGTTCCAGGTCAGCACGATGTGTGACTTGCAATGGAACGTGAAGATGGTGATGTTCCCATGCATCTGCTGCCCTTGTCCTTCCAAGTGGTAGAAGTCTCAGGTTTTGAAAGCATTTTGAAGGAGGCTTGGTGAGTTGCTGCAGTACATCTGACAAATGGTACACACTGATGCCACAGCGCATTGGTGGTGGAGAGAGTTAAAGTTGAAGGTGCTGGACAGAGTTCCAATCAAGTGGCTGTGTTGTCCTGAACTGTGTTGAGCTTCGGGAGTGTTGTTGGAGCTGCGCTCATCCAAGCAAGCGCACAGTATTCCATCATAGTCCTGACTTGAGTCTTGTAGATCGTGATCAGAATTTCAGAAGTGCATAATTCCCAGCTCCTGGCCTGCTCTTGTTCAATTTGCAGCAATATTATCAGTTACATTCTTAACCTGCCATTACCTATTTCAATTCTTTGGCTTAAGAAACGTATTGGAAGAAATTACATTTAGCAATGTTATTGTATATAAAGCACACTTACACCAGATTCCTTCTCCTTATTTTAGCATAGATGCTAATATCTTTATCTGAAACCAATATGAATCAGTGGGAGCAATTTTGAACCTGCACTCTCCATCTGCTGGATTGCTGGCACGCGCTCAGAATCCAGATTCACGCTGGCGGGTTTCCGAGTTCCGATCCTCTAGGCTCCTCACTGGTGGAGTGGCGTGTTTCATGCCGCAGGACTGCAGCAGAAAGCTCATTTTAATAGACTAGCATGTCATTAGTGAATACTTTCTCCGAGTCACTCCTGCCAACCACTGGATAATCAGCAGGAACCGCTGTTCACACCTATGCCATTTACAATACATTTACATCAATGTGAACCTGGTGCCTTTGACTCTGAGGGGGAATTTGGAGGTGAGCAGTCAGCCAGCTCGCAACCTCATAGGTGTACACTACTCAGAGGGCACAGTTAAGTCCAACTCAGGGCTTGAGATGGGGATTCCCAATTGCGATTTTGGGGAGAGGGGTCAGAAGGGGCCATTGCAAGCCTTACCTTCCCCTCATGTCCCTTGTTTTAACGGTGTTGTGAAGACCAATTATGCAGGAAGCACTTCCTGTGTCCTCCATCCTGATGGTCTCCTGCATCTTTGTAGTCTGCTGTGTGCTCCACAACTTGGCGCTGCAGAGGGGAGACTATCTGGATGGGCCTGGAGGAGATGGAGGAGTACCTCATGAGGATGATGTTGGGGGTGACCATGCAGAGGAGGAGGAAGATCCTTGGGCAGTGGCCAGGGCTCAACTGGACTGACACTTTAGGGATGGCCACATAGTGTCTTGTTTGGGGATGAGTAGAGCAAGGAGTGACTAACTCTTCCACCACGGGGACCAACACCTCACCAGCTATGTTGTGTGAACAGTACGCTCCCAAGCAGTTGCCAGGCGTCATGGGCAGGCGCTGACGCCATTGGCCGGACTCTGCGCAAGAATGATGATGAGGACAGAACGATGCTCCTCTCATCCTCAGCGATATGTCTGACTCCAGCTTGGCTGCAACAGCCCTTGGTCCCATTGTTGCTAAAGAACACTCTTAGACATGAGAGGGGGGCATTTTATTCGAGGGTGCTGGGGGTCCAAAGTGGTTCATCCCTCCATGGTTGGGGGTGTTGGTGGATGGGCTCCCAGGGGTGGGAGCAGGCATGTTAGGAGTAGCATCTCCTTAATGTACCACTGATGTGGGAGGGACATAGCATTTCCATTCTCACACTCCACAGGGATGAAGCGCTGGGTGGGCACAGTGGTTCCCCCAAGCTTGAGGACATTCACAGACAGGGTGGAGACTCTGTGGGTAAAATAATTGAAATTTAATGCCAAATATTCAAAACAAAATGGTGACCTATCTGCACTAGTGCCTATATTCACCTGTGCCCACTAAGTGCCTCCAGTTTCTTAATCTTCCTCACCCTCCCACTACATCCACGTGTATCCCCAAGATCAACAGCTAAGGTTGAGGCAGCATCCTGATTGCCACTCTCTTTTGCTTCAGGTGACGTTGGGGGGAGGGGTGTCCCCTGGGTGACCTCGATCTTGAGGGTCCTGCTTTCAGGAAGCACTGGTGTCAGGAGCTGGAGATGTGTCCCTCAGAGGGAGGAGGTGTCAGATGGACTGGAGACACCCAGGATCCCCTGGCTGAAGGGTCCTGGGCTGTACCCCTGCTGACTTCTCTTCCCTTCGGTTTCATGGGGGCCCCTTTGCTCCGACATGGGATAGAGAGGCAGCTGGAGTGAGATCCAGAAGTCCCACCATCCTCTGGTCCTAACACGCGTGGATTTCCCTCAGTGCCTGCATCATGCAGTTGAAGCCCTGCACCATGGAGCTCATGAACTAAGCCATGGTATGGACATTTTCACAAGGTCCCACTGCAAATGGGGCAGTGCAGTAGCACAGTGGTAAGCGCTGCTGTTTCACAGGGCCAGGGACCCAGTTTTGATTCCCGGCTTGGGTCACTGTCTGTGTGGAGTCTGCACGTTCTCCCCATGTCTGCGTGGGTTTCCTCCCACATTCTGAAAGATATGCTGGTTAGCTGTATTGACCCAAACAAGCGCCCAAATGTGGCGACTAGGGGAATTTCACAGTAACTTCATTGCAGTGTTAATGTAAGCCTTACTTGTGACTAATAAATAAACTTTACTTTTACACCGTTACACTCTCGCAGTGTTGGCCCCGCTGCGCTGCAATGACGGCACAATGTTCTCAGATAGGAGACATTGTCATCCCTTCCTGATACTCATGACTCTGCACTTACGGTTCCATCAGCTGTGGGACAAGTGGACCAAGGGGCACATCATTGGCAAAGGGCTCATCAGAGACCTGGCCTCTGACATCCCTCCTAGTGCTGGCTCCCTGGGACATCCCTGCCTCCACCTGCTGTGGATCTTCAGCTGTGAGATGCTCATGAGTGAGTGACCCAGTAGCCTGTTTAATTAGTGAACTGACGGTAGTGTGAGTTTCTGTGATGGTGTTGGGTGGGGCTGACAGCTATGATGCCTCCTCAATGGTCGGTTGGAGGAACCCCCCTCTGAGCTGCTAGGGTTCAGTGGGTCAAGGGATGTGCGAGGATGGTTCAGTTTATTCCACTGGTTGGTTTGCAAGAGAAGGAACATGGCATTAGTGGGGATATGGAGGGAACATTAATTACTCACTTGAGACTTGAGGAATGGCAGCATATGTATTGAGGATTCCCACATTTCTCTGCTGCCTCCACTTCAACAGCAGTGCAGGCATGCTCTTCCCCCTCCACCATGGCCAATCTTGTGGCTCACTCCTTAAAACATGTGAGTGTTGTTGGCTTGGGCATGACTCCAGTTGTCTATGCCTGCTGATGCCTGGTTCACATGGTGGTGAGGTGTGACAGGTGTGGGGCTTGTGTGGGAGCTGGAGTGTGAGGAGCATAGTGGCTACCGGGGGGGGAACATGGTAATTGAGGGAGGGGGGAATCAGGTGCCTGGTGTTGGTAAAGGCCAGTGCAAGAAGAGGTTGGGTGCGAGAGGGGTGTGCCCGGGGGTCCAGCGGGAGATGAGGGTTAGTTCACGTATCTTGGCTGAGTGAAGATCATTCATATTCTTACTACACTGCTGCCCCATCCTCTTCTGGAGTGCATTTGTATTGACCAGGGGTGCCAGTGTATTCCAGGCAGGGGTGGTGACCCTGCTGGAAGGCCATCTCTTCAAGTGGGAGTAGAGTGTGTTCCGTCTCTCTCCACTCCATCCAGCATCCTGGTGAGAGCCCCCCTGAAAAGTGCAGTGCGAGTTTCTTGCCTGCCATCCCCTGCAGCCATTGTGGAACAAGTGCTAGGGGCTATTTATATGGAGCTTGCAGCAGTTAGGTTGTTATGGGGCAGGTATTTTAGAGGGAGGGTGCTGCGGGAGCAACGTGATACTTCTACATATAAAAATTATCGTTAATAATGCATAAGATTCAGCCCGAAAATACGCCGGCGCCGTCAGACAGAAACACTACATTTTTCACATCAGAACCAACACTGCCATTTATTGGTAAGATTTTGCCCAGTGTCTTAGCACAAATGGCAGTGATTTATACCCTATCATCATTGGTACAGCTTAGTGATATTATAAATGTAGACCTCAACTGATTAACACAGCAACATTTCTGTTTTATTAATCACCTTAGATGTCACGCATTATGATTAAAACACCATCTGGTTATTGAAAACAGCTAGAAAACATCGACTTTCTCCTGAATAATCATTCTGTGGCATCCATCACATCTAAAATATGTTGTCCAAGTGATCTTAATAAGTGAACTTTGACACACTGTTACATATTGTAAATCAATGCATCTCTGTATAGTGTATCGCATGATTATATGGTGACGTTTCCAGAGACAATTTGCCTCTCTTTCATCCTGGACCGTAAGCAAGTGACACTATTCAAATAAAGCTCCACAAACCGGTTAAATAACCCAATGTGTGGCAATCTTATCATCCTTTTATCTTTGCTGTTGAAGTGAGTTGACCAGTTTACTATGCAATAGACACTCACAAGGGCCATTGGATAGAATCATTGAATCATAGAATCCCTACAATACAGAAAGGGGCTTCAGCCCAAGGAGTCTGCACCAACTACAATCCCACTCAGGCTCTATCATTATTACTCTGCTGATCCCCCTGATACTTGGGTCAATTTAGCATGTCCAGTCAACGTAACCCACGCATTTTTGGACCGTCGGAGCAAACTGGAGAACCCAGAGGAAATCCACGCAGAACAAGGAGAACGCACAGCCCCAGCACAGACAGTGACCCGAGGTCGGAATTAAACCCATGTTCCTGGCACTGTGAGGCAGCAGTGCTAACCACTGTGCCGCCCCAGATATCATCAGACATTCACACACATACACAACTGAGAGTGCTGGTTAATGATCAGGATTGGAAACCCTGCCAAATGGATGGGATAAAGTAGGGGATTGTTGTATCAAATTCAGTTTCCTCTAAATGTACTAATTAAAATTGGCCCTGCCAGATGAACCTGACAGGAGTGAAAAAATGGTTTGAATGATACTGTAGATAGATACTGTTGCTGCATCAATAATTGACTTAATTAATTTCATTGTGGTATATAACTTGGATAATTCAAATATATTGACACAAATGTAATCTTGGAAGTAGCTTAAATTGTTAATTTAAAATAGATTAATGTTATAGTATTTCTGAGGCACATTATGTAGTTTGTTGTTTATTGACAGTTAACCATTTATTATATTCGAAAAAAGAGGCCAGAAATTGCCTCAACGTGCTGAATTTTACCATTGGGCTTCAGGACTCCAACATCACAACCAAATGGGGTCTCAAGCTATAAGCAGAACTAGCTCAGCATTTTCAAGAAGTGGCCTTTTGAGTCTAATTATTTACAGTAGGGCATCTCCCAGTTCTTCAGGCCCAATCAGAGGGTCAGCAGTTCAGAAGCCTCAGCTGGAAGAGTTGTTCATCAGCAGTAGGGATACTTCAGTTGAAAGCAATAAAAGAGCTAACTTCATAAAGTAAAGGTTTAAAAACAAAACTTAATTACATCACCACTTGCGTCACATACTGGACTACAAATGCTTTTCACAATCCCCCTCTCCTTTCTATTTGTTCCAGCACAGTTGTTCAGCTGATCACCACATCATTTTGCCATTGGTTACATTGTCTACAGCTGACCATCATAGCATGTTACCATTGGTTACATTATAACAGATTCCAATGTTATCATTGGTTGCACAGTGGATGCAGCTGAGGCTGGTCAAGGATCCAGAAGGCCCCTCAGCATGGAAGTGCCTTCAGAGGTAAACGCAAACAAAATATTGAAGTAGGGGTGGGGGCAAGCAGGCAGACCCCTAGAATTGGGTATAAACCTCTCCTCATTGTCCATGTTGGTTGCAGGAGTTGGCTTTTCTCCACACAACTCCATCTTTGGGAATGTAACCTCTTGGTCTAATGTCACCCCACTCTGAAATCAGCATGGCGGCACAGTGGTTAGTGCTACTGCTTCACAGCGCCAGGGTGCCAGGTTCGATTCTCGGCTTGGGTCACTGTGTGGAGTTTGTACATTTTCCCCGTGTCTGTGTGGGTTTACTCCAGGTGCTCTGGTCTCCTCCCACAGTCCATAGATGTGCTGGTTAGGTGCATTGGCCATGCCAAATTCTCCCTCAGTGTACCTGAACAGGCACTGGAGTGTGGCAACTAAAGGATTTTCACAGTAACTTCATTACAGTGTGAATGTGAGCCCACTTGTGACTAATAAAATAAACTTCAACTTGATGGGCTTGTGTAGAGAAACTGCCTAATGAAACCAACAATGTCCATATGCAGTGGAGAGACATCCCTACCACCTGCAAAATGTAGGCTGTCTAAAAAAAAGTTGTCCCTTGAATTGTTACATTGGTTGTCTTCCTCATGACAATCAGCAAAACCAACTCCCTGGGCAGAATTTTCCTGTCTGGCCCACCACGGGAATCGTAGTGGGCAGGACACGAACCATGCAAAGGTCTATTGAACTCGGGTGGGATTTTCCAGTTATGGGGCAAGTGTGGCCAGAAAGTCCCACCTCTATCTGTCTTTGGGAAAGATCTTCCACAGTGACTGTGAAGCTGAGTCATCCTCCAGTAGCTTCCTGTCACTTTTAGTCAGCCCTCCTACCTTTAAACCCTCCATTAGGGGGCCGATAAAATTCAGCTCCATGTTTTACTTTCCAACTCACATCATTGGTGTTGTCCTGCCATATTTTCTATTTGAATCCTTCTCATCTTGAGATCAAAAAGAAAAAAATTGTTTAAGATTTCACATGACATCACTAGCAGTCTCAAGTGATGCCATTTTCTAACAAGTCCAACATCTCACCTCTCAGGAGACATTTGTGCACTTCTCCTGAGGCAAAATATGAGTTTTTTTAAGCAAACTATCTCGTTGCCATGGCAATGAACCCTTCTCACATGTGCCGTGTGTTTAGTTTAAATGTGCTGTATGCTTCATTATGAAATATTAACTTTTGATCTAAACTTTAGCAGCAATTAATTAATGTTCTATCAAACTTTCAGTTCCTGTGATAAATATAACGATTGGTGACAACCTGGTTAACGACAAGAATTATTCATTGACTAACTCAAACCATGCACTGGGTGCTTCAATATGTGTCTTCTCTATTCAGCTCTAGGACTGATTCTGATGGTAAAAACCTGCACTCAGCCCTAGGATTCGCACCTCTATTGGGTTCCCCTTTGGACTGCTGCCTATTAAGGAGGCTCTCTACTACATTTTCTTATTAATAATACTTTACTAATAAAAATATCTTCTAGGTTACTTTATGGAGTGTTTATGTTGGGGTCGTCTGCGGCAATTCTAGATGTGGTACTCCCATGCTTGCTACGTTCATTTAAAATTACATAAAACCTATTGCAATCATGGGTTACTTAGAATGGTAGTACAAATATTTTGGTTTCCGTATACAATGCATAGTATTATAATTATTTTTCTAATAGGCCTTGCAACTTTTTTTTTATCCAGGGTAACATATTTATCTTAAAGGGTAAAATGTTGATCCATGATTTGATTTGATTTATTATTGTCACATGTACTGGAATACAATGGAAAGTATGGTTTCTTATGCACTGTACAGACAAAATGTACTATTCATAGAATCCATCGGAGAGAAGGAAATGGATTGGGTGTAGAATATAGTGTTGCGATTGCAGATAGGGTAAATAGAAACATCAGCTTAATATATGATAGGACTATTCAAAAGTCTGATGACAGAGGGGAAAAAGCTGTTTTTGAGTCTGTTAGTACGTGTTTTCAGACTTTTGTATATTTTTCCCAATTGAAGAAGGTGGAGGAGAGTATGACTATCTTCTAAAAGTTTTCCCGTCTTTGTGGTGGTCAAAAAATACAGTTTTTTTTTTAAAGATTGCGGAATTTTGTGTTCAAGTGAATTATGTCTATCATGAGAATATTCCCAACTCTCCTTGATCTTTTACATGTTTCCCTTCAGCTGAACGCATTCCCAATTCTCAAATACAAGTATCCTCAAGAGATCGCTTAGCATTACAGTCAGGGTTTTATGTCCACAGGGATCAGTCATTTACCTATTCCTTTTCATTTGCAATTCCTGGAGTATTTTCTTTTATAGTTACCCTTAGAGACTTGCTCAGTATTTTTATGGCATAAAAATGATAAAAATTAAAAACTTTCCCCAACTGGAGTTTTTAAACAAACTGTTCCCTGATGTGTGGGAATACAAATAGTTTAACACATACATTTTCAGACTCTCAGTAGAAAGATTTGCCATTCCTTTCAGCCCCAGTATTTACATCGATCTCCACTGGTTTATGTCCATTTGTGCCACTGATTCCCCACACACATCCTAGAGGTTATCTCATCCATGGGAAATCACTATGCCCATTTTAAGTTTAGGCATATACTAATCAGAGACATGGGGAGTCAGTGGCTTAGTGGTATTATTGCTAGAGAGGAAACTCCAGAAACTGAGCTAATATTCTAGGGATCCGGGTTTGAATCCTGCCACGGCAGGTGATGGGATTTGAATTCAATAAAAATCCTTTTTCTAACTTGCCTCTGAAAGATATTGGAAAACGCATCAAAATATTTTGAGTTTGTGGGTGTTCAAGAAAAGAAATCCTCATTTTATTATTTTACCTTTGGTTCAGATTTTGAGTGGCTGCGGATGTCTGATCCCTAATTCCCCTCCCTGTCTTTGCAAAAATGTAAGCTATGTTAAACACTCCAGCTTAAATCAGTAATGGCATATTGACTCCAGTAAGATGATGTATTCAAATAGGCTACAGGTTCTAAAGCTGATTAGCGTAAAATCAAGTACAGTGCCTTAAGGAAGTGCAGAATCATTTTGTTGTTATAGCTCAGTAACACATTCATCGATACCGGGAATAAGTGCTGGAACCTTTCAGCCTTTCTCCATTAACAATTGAACTGAGATAGTAATTGGTTTTATAAATTACAGACCTAGGAGACATTGGGGCGAGATTCCCTGGCCTCCCCTCAACTTTTCTCTTGGCAGCGTGCCATTTGCTGGCGGTGGGATCCCATAGAAGCCATTGCATGGCATTGGGGAACCTGCGGCGGGAGGTGTGCCGCCGGTGGAACCACAGAATTCCGCCGATGACAATGGCAAGAGAATTTCAGCCTCGAACTCCCGTTGGGTTCACTGGATGATTTTCAGTTGTTGCTGGTCTCTTTTTTCAAAATGAGCTTCTTTCATGGTTTTAAAATGTGTTTGTTGAAGTTATTGGCATTTCTTCAGTGAGTAAAGAAGGAAAGGAAACTTGCAGCTAGACAGCACCTTCCGTGACCTCACGTTGCCCAAAAGTGTTTTACAAAATAGGCAGTAATTTTGAAGAATACAAGAAATTGGAAATTGAGAGGAAATTTACCAGAGTGGCTCCAGAGATAAGGGATTTTAGCTACAAGGTTAGGTTAGAGAAACTGAGCTTGTTCTTCTTGGTAGAAAGGAGATTGAGGGAAAATTCATAAGAAATGAATGTGATTTTGAAACACTTCCATAAGGTGGACAAGCAAAAGCTGTGCTGTTATTGGATGGTACAAGGACTAGGTGTGCAGATTTAATGTTTTAAAGTAAAGTAAAGTTAAAGGTTATTTATTAGACACAAGTATGGTCTACATTAACATTGCAATGAAGTTACTGTGAAATTCCCCTAGTTGCCACTCCTCGGCACCTGTTCGGATCAGTGCGCGTAACTAGCACGTCTTTCAGACCGTGGGAGGAAACCGGAGCATCTGGAGAAAACCCACACCGACATGGGGATAATGTGCAAACTCCACACAGACAGTGACTCAAGCTGGGAATTGAACCTGGGTCCTTGGCGTTGTGAGGCAACAGTGCTAATCACTGTGCCACTGTGCTGCCCAACTTGAGCAAAAGGTGCTGGGTGTGGTGGGGGGCGGGGGGAAGGAAGTGTTTTGTGATTGTGAAGAGTACCACTCACTGTGTAAAAGAGTTAATTTACTGGAATCTGTTGCTCACATAGGTGTCGGAAGCAGAGATAAAATAAATTTAAGTTTATTTATTAGTCACAAATAGGCTTACATTCACACTGCAATGAAATTACTGCTAAAATCCTCTAGCTACTATACTTCAGCACCTGTTCAGGTACACTGAGGGAGAATTTAGCACGGCTAATTCACCTAACCTGCACATTTTTGGACTATGGGAGAAAACCGGAGCACCCAGACAAAACCTGCACAGAAACAGGGAGAACGTGCAAACTCCACACAGGCAGTGACCCAAGCCAGGAATTGAACTTGGGTCCCTGGAGCTGGGAGGCAGCAGTGCCAACCACTGCGCCACAGTGCCACCCAATGAGATGCTCATTGGTTTCAAAAGGAAATTGTATGGGTACTTCAAGAAATAACCTTAGATAACAGTAGGGGTTATAGCAGGAGAATGGGACTGGCTGCAGAGAGCCAGAATGGTCTAGATGGGCCAAATAGAGGCCTCCTGCGATGAAATAATGCTCAGACAGCAAGCAAACTGTCTGATTCTTCTTCAAATATTGCCATTTCATACACCCCTTAAGAAGCAGGTTCAGATTTGGTTTACTGTCTCTTCCAAGATGCGTTAATTCCAGTCATGTAGGCTTGTGGAGTCAATAACTATGGGGGTTCTCCACTTGCCCACTATATCACTACTGGAAAAAACACAAAAAAGTGGAAGAACCCTGGTGGAAATCAGCTGCCATTTTAGCTCTTTGAAATTGGGTTTAAACCCCTAATCCTCCAGCTCAGAAGCAAGGCTGCTACCTCACAAAAGGCTACATTGCTGGTATGTTGGTATTTAGCATATTCAGGTTGCAATCTGTTCCAATTATGTCAGTCATTGTGCTGTTTCTCTGCGTTATTATGACCTTAGATTGGAATGAGTCCCTACTTTAACACAATGCCAGCTACCAGTGCCAAGTTATAAACTTGCATGCCTATTATTCTTTGTTCAGCAAAGCAGAACTTGTCAACCACATGCTTGCACATATGTCCAGAATTCCACCTACTGGCATGCAAGTTGTAATTAGAATTAAACGTTAGCAAAATGAATAACTAATACTTTTGTTTCAAAGTTTCAAAGTCAAGTCCATTGATTGATACTTTGTAATGTTGGTTTCATTCCTACGATACTGTAACAAATGCAATGTTTGTAAGGTGGCTCGTACTACTTGGCTGAATCCAACGTTCAGCCAGATCACTAATCTTGCCCCCTGTGGTGAAAAAAAGGATGGATAATTGGCACAACGACTGGCATATACACAGGCTCGCTAATGACATTCTGTCACTCTGAGAAGCCGAATTAAAAGTTTGGTTTTCAGACACAATGCCAGAAAAAGTAGTTTGAAGTTTATTTATTAGTGCCACAAGTAGGCTTAAATTAACACTGCAATGAAGTTACTGTGAAAATCCCCCAGTTGCCACACTCCAGCACCTGTTTGGGTACACTAAGGGAGAATTTTGAAATGTGGGAGGCAACTGGAGCACCTGGAGGAAACCTACACAGACACGGAGTGACCCAAGCTGGGAATCGAACCTGGGTCCTTGGTGCTGCTACTGTGCCACCGCTGCACAGTTTCCCTGTACAAAAAGATTTGAGAGGCAGCTAGGCAGAGTTTTTACCTTGATTTGTGCTGGAACAGGATCAGGATAGGTTTTGGGCTTTTAATACGTGAATAATCATCCATTTTATATTTCACTGGAATGAAAATCAGATGGATTCCATCCAGGGCTGTGGCATTTAAATTTGCACCTTTCCTTCCTGACTTCTGTGGAAGCTCCCTCTGCTGTTTATTCTGAATCTACTCACTCTCTCTGACTATCCTGATGAACTTATTTCTCATACACAATATTTTCCTTGGCTGGAAATATTGTTCAAATTTTGTACTTTTTTTCGTTATGTGCTATTTCCCATATTAAGATGTTTTATTTCACTAGGTTTCGAGTAAGGAATTGTGATCTGCTTTCTCTGCAACTTGTGTAGCTAGTTCATATTTCATTCGTCTTTGATTAAATTATTTCCTGCTCAGTGCTGAACTTCTATCAGTCCATGTATCAACCATAGTCAGCAGTTTCTGAAACCATATTATGTTTCCTATTTCCAATGAGCCAACTCTTTTGTGGAATGGCAATCACCATTGGATTGCCATTCTGCTTCTATTTCTTTTACTATATTTGTGTTTGTATGTGTTGGGCATAAATATGGTTTAAGTTTGAGCTTTACGTCTGAGCTTAGTTTATATTTCTGCAGGAAACTTGAGTTTTACTTTCACTTTAAACTATGCCTGCATTTTAATTAGCTCTGACAACTGTTCAAGCATTAACGATTATGCTGTTATCTAGCAACAAGGGGCCCACAGGGGTACTAAAAATAGTTTCTGTTCGGTTGAAAGAAGGTGAACCAGAAGTGTACAGACTTTCACAGAATCTGCTGGAACAGGCAGGAAGGAGTGATTACAAAGAGGAGGTCTCAAACTGAAGAACAGAAGGGTCTCAGGGAGAGGGACAAAGGGAGTTTCTAGAAGAAGGGGTAACCAAGAAGGTAGATGAGGGCAATGCTCCTTCCACTCACATTGTCATCCTCTTTAAGACTTGAATAGCAGGTCAGTTGTAAAGACTCACATTCTAATCAGTAATCTGTAAACTGTCTGTGCTGTTATATGCTCTATCTGAGGCCAGAACCCTCCATTCACCTGACGAAGAGGGAAACCTCAAAAGCTTGTGAGTTTACTATCAAATAAATCGGTTGGACTTAAACCTGGTGTTGTCAGACTTCTTATGTGTTCCTCCCACACTCCAGAGATGTGTGGGAGAGATGGATTGACCATGCTAAATTGCCCCTTACTGTCAGGGGGTTAGCAGGGTAAATACATGGGATTCCAAGATAGGACCTGGGTGGGATTGTTGTCGGTGCAGGATCGATGGGCCGAATGGCCTCCTTCTGCACTGTAGGGATTCCATGATTTTACCCTACGATTATAATGTGCTCTACTAAACCAGCAACTAGAACATCTGCCCAAAGCTGGCAGAGTCCTTCTTTATATCTGCCTTTCCGGTCCTGATCGTTAGGACATAACTGCAATATTAATTGAGACTGGCTCCTGAGATCACCTGCCGCAATTGTGAACACTGCTTTCATTTGTGTCAAGACTTTCAGAGATTATTGAGGAAAGTTATGCAGCGTATTAATACAGGAATCACACATTGCCGATTATATTGAGAGAATAACAGATGGATATTTTATTGGATTATTGTGCCAGGCTCCAAGACAGCATTGGTAACCACAGACTTCAAAGGATTGATTCATGATTACGCTTGGCAAAATATTGCAGTACTTTTAAGGGGCATCTTGACAAGTACATGAATGAAATGGGAATAGATGGGAATATGATCCCTGGAAGCGTAGGGGGTTTTAATTAAGTCAGGCAGCATGGTTGGTGCAGGCTTGGAGGGCCGAAGGGCCTGTTCCTGTGCTGTAATTTTCTTTGTTTTTTTCTGTAGCCTTCAACAAAACGGCAGCCCAGGAAATCCTCCTGTGCTTGCCACCTACCATCAGGCTTAATAGAAGGTTTTACAGACTAATAGTCTGTTTAGCCATTTTATGAAAGTATTTTGATGGCCTTCAAGTGGGACTTGAACCCAATACTTCTGGTCCAGAATTAGGAATGCTAAGTCTATGCCACATGATCTCATCAGCTCAGGGTAAAGACACTGGGCACGATCTTACTTGCCGACCATGCTGCGCCCCATTGCAGCAAGATCGGAATATTTGGTGGCCTGCCAAATCTATGTTCACTGTGGTGAGACGCAAGAATCCCACTGGCATGAACAGTGGTAAAACTTTGGCCATTATTTAATTAAAATGTTTGAAGATAATCAAGTTTCATTATGGCACACATAAAGAAACTCTGACCATTATACAGTCACTTTCAAATACTTAGGATATCCCCCAACGCACTTAATAAATACCATTTGGAGTGCTGTCATTGCTGATGGATCATCAAAAGATGATTGTCACCTTCCAAACATCAAGGTCTTACACAGAACAGGTGAATAAAGGAACTGTTGGAGTTTTGATGGATCAGCTGAAGGAAAAATTTTAGCTAGGTCACGAGGAAAACTCCCTTATCCTTCTTTGAATAGTGTCTTCCCAATATTTACAGATGTACAACCCCTCAACTTAACAGTAAATCTGTAATGCAGTTGGAAATCTTAAGACTAATTCTGAACTAAATACTTTAAAATGCTTTGATATAGAAAACTCAGACAGTGCAGAAGACATTTTGGAGAGAACGTTTGTGCTGTTTACTAATGACATTGAAAATATAACGTGTTTCATCGCATATTTACTGTGTTTCTATGAGTAGAGAACAGTTTTCTCTATAACACACCTGCTAACAAACGTTTGGATTTTGTACAAGACATCGTCTTTCCAACATGTTCAGTGTAAATGCTTACTGCTATAGGTGGGCTTTGCATCCCCTCTTATCTGGAATCCACCATTCTGCCCAGTATTGAGTTAAAGCAGACTGATCTGAGGACCATAATGTACAATGCTTGTTGTACAACAAAGCTGTAATTCTGTATATGCCACTTTGATTGTTCTCCCGTCTTTACAGGAGGAATTTGAAAGACACTCCAGTGTGACAGCCACAACTGTGAACCAGTAAACTCGTTTATATTACATCAAATACACAAATGTACACAAAACTGTTTCCACAGCATGATCTTTTAATTTCCTACTGCCCGAGGATATTAAAAATACAACACTAACTATGTTCTAGGAATAGGCTAGACACAAGCTAGCAGTTAGAAGCTAATTTGGCTTGTTGCAAACGGTTGAAATTCGCTCAACCATGCTGGTGTCTCAGGGAGAGACAGGAGGGGAGAGCTGTCTGATCTCCCTTCAGTCTATCTTTATGCAATCAAAGAGTTTGTTGTGGGTCCGTGTTCAGGTAGTTTGGAATGCCCATCACAGGAAGTATTGCATAATCACGTCCATTCGAGCTGATATCTATGATAGCATTCAGTGACTTTTCCTTCCTGTTCAATGGACAGCCAAAAGACGGTTGTATTTCTTAACAGAGGTGTGTGCAAACCTATCCAATGTTCAATCATAGACCATAGAATCATAGAACCCTACAGTGCAGCAAGAGGCCCTTTGGCCCACCGAGTCTACATCGAACACAATCCCACCTAGGCCCTACCCCCATACCCCTACATATTTTACCCGTAATCCCTCTAACCTACTCACCTCAGTACACTAAGGGGCATTTTTTTAGCATGGCCAATCAACCTAACCCGCACATCTTTGGACTGTGGGAGGAAACCGGAGCACCTGGAGGAAACCCACGCAGACACGAGGAGAATGTGCAAACTCCACACAGACAGTGACCCCAGCCGGGAATCAAACCCAGGTCCCTGGAGCTGTGAAGCAGCAGTGCTAACTATTGTGCTACCATGCCGCCTACAGAAGAGTCATAGAAACCTTACATGCGAGCAAACCTACCCAATGTTCTGATATTCTTCACACGTCAGCAATATGCTAATGTCCGTCATTTACAATTTCATTTTATATTCAGCCAATATAAGAACAGAAAGTTACTAGACATACTCAGCAGGTGAAGATGCATCTTTGAAGAGAGGAATAGAGTTCCTCTTTCAGGTTGGTAAACTGGCATCATTTCCGACCTCTCCACAGATGCTGCCTGGCTTTCTGAGTATTTCCAACATTTCCTGTTTTCATGTCAGATTTGCAACATCCACACTATTTTGACTTGGGTATTAACCACCATTGACTGAAAAGAATGAAGGTCACCTTTTGAAATGGTCCAGAAGGATACATGACCACTTTAACTCGCTAAATTCTGGGCTCTCCCTACTGTTTCAAAGCACATGGAGGAATAATAATCTTATAGATGGTCTTTCATTCTTTGAATAACTATCCCATAGGTCATAACATATAAGGCAACCCTATCCCTCAACCCCCAAAACATCATGTTTTCAACATACAGGTCAAACCCCCTTTACAGCCACGATATGCTACTTTCAATCATAATCAGCCTTCTTTTTTATCCCAAGGTGTTTACTCACAGTGCCTTTTAACTAGGAGAAAGGGATCTAGTGCATGATGGAGGCTGTGTTGAGAAGACATACGAGCGTTTAACACATGCCCAGAAAGAGGAGATCCCATGTGGCAAACAGCAAAGATGGTAACCATCCATTACCATGCTGGTGCTTCACTTTTTTTACTCAGGGTATAAATCAACTCCCGTTTTTGAAGAGATTTGAAATAGGCATAAAAATTATTAGATTTCCAATAATTTAATAAGCTATCAATCAGTACACTTCATACTGAAAAAAACAATCAAAGTGGTTAAATCCCCTCAAAAAATCAATTTGGTGTAAAAACATTCAAATATCTATTCACTAATCATATGAATGACAAGATAATCCTTTCATAGTTCCTTAAAACTGTCAATCAAGCATGGCCCCATGCTGAGAAATGTACCTGAATTTTTGGAGCCTTGCCAAGCATTGATAATTTTCCAGCTATAAAAGCGAATGATTGCAGCCCTGGAAACCTATTGACAAATGGCTATGTATTTTTTTTCCCTAAGCCTGGGACTCACAGATGGGGGCAATTTTCCCATCCTGCTGCACTGATTTTTTAGTGCGGTGTTGGATTTATGCGATCAGCACTGGGCGTTCGGCCCTGAGCGCATCTCTGGCGCTGTCAGTTCTTCACCAGAAATAGGTGTGGAGCTGCATTATATATGCAGCCCTTCATTTGCATCTAGTTTAAGTGGCACGACTGGCCCTTGGACTGAAGTCTCCAACCTGCTAGCTTTTCCTCCCAGCCAGGAGTACTTCACCCCAGTGGGGATTACTATAGCTCCCCACTTGCAGGGAGCTAGTGGCTCAACCCCATTGGAGTGAAGGGGGAGCAATCAGGGACCCCCAGAGGGTTGGACAGTGGAGGAGGGGGAGTCCTCTGGGCACTGCTACCTTGGCAGTGCCAGCCTGGGCCTCCTGGCACTGCCCAATGGGCAAATGCCAATGCCAAGGGGACACCTTGGCACTGCCCACTGGTCGTCGAGCAGTGCTAAGGGTATGGGGCCTAATGGGGGAACAGGGCCTAATGGGGTGTGGCGTCTCCAGGAGTGATCTGTGGGGATGGTGGGTCCTGCTGCCAGTCTACAGTCGGGACTGGTGGGGGGAGGGAGGGAGGCCAGTGATCAGGCTGGTCATCAGAGCACGGGTGGGGGGGGTGTGCAGCCTGCTGGGAGTGTCAAAACAGGAGGGGAGGTGTCGGCATTGCCTTTGGTGTGGTGGGTGGAAAGTCATGGTGCTAGGGGGTGGGTCGGGATTGATGGTGGGGGATGGGGTAGAATCAGGGGGTTTGAGGGTTGAGGCTGGGCCCAGGCATGCTTGGGGGGCCAGCGAACAGTTCATGGAGGGGAGGCAGAGGGCCAGCATGAGGAGGGAGGAGGCCAACGTAGCGGGGGTCACATGGCTGGCTAGTGACAGAGACCACTGCGCATGTGCCGATCCTGGCGCTGGCAAATTGATGCATGCGCAGTGGCCTGTTCAGCACTATGTTGCCGGCCTCTCCAGCAGGAATAGGCCCCACCCCCTGAATTTATACGCGATTCATGCTAGGGCAGTCAGCAGTGCACAGTGTGGGGGAGATTCTTCTCTAAATTCCCACTGAAGAAAAACAGCGTGAACAGCGTTTCAGGCGAATTCGACACGTAGAACTTTTTTGGGAGGATGTTTTTACAAACCAATTCAATAGACCGCAGAGACTGGAGTTGCACTGGACACAATTCATGCTTAAACATGCACAATCTTTTGTGCAGTTATGCTGATATCAAGGGAATTTTGTGAAAGAAAACTGTACAATTAAATGGAAGTAAATTTCAAATGTTGGCTATAACTTGTGGGAACGTGTAATAAAACACTGTTATATAACAAACTTTACATCAGATGGTTTCCTGATAAATATTTTTCATTTAATCCATTAGGTACAGAAGGAGGCCATTCGGCCCATTGAGTGTACCAACAAAAATCCCACCCAGGCCCTATCCCCATAATCCCATGTATTTACCCTGCTATTCCCCTGAAGCTAAGGGATACCCTGCTAATTCCACTGAGGCTAAGGGATTAGGCCAATCAACCGAACCTGCACATTTTTGGAGTGTGGGAGGAAATGGGAACATGTGGAGGAAACCCACGCAGACATGGGGAGAATGTGCAGTTTCTACATAGACAGTCACTCGAGGCCAGAATTGAACCCAAGTCCCTGGGCATTGTGAGTCACCAATACCAACTACTATTGGTTGGTAGAGAGCTCACCATCTCCTGGGAAGGACAAATTTCACTAATCTGAGCCTCGAGAGATTAATGGGTCAGCAAAATCAAGGACTAAGGTTGCTAGGGGTGGGCAATTAAAATGCTGGCCTAGCCAGTGACACCCACGTCCCTTGAAAGGATTCAAGAAAAATGAGACTGCTCATGTGTGCAGGGGACTGCTGCCAGAGCTGAACTAGCTAGAATATCCTATTGGCAGCTCAGAGCACTTATCAAACTCCAGCTACTTTTCTAGTTAGAACCATCCCATCCCATCCCTTAGAACATTGCCTTGAGGGTTGGCTGAAGTGAATCGGAAACTTTCTAGGTCCAAATGACAATTTATTCATTAGTTGAGTGATTACCTCTACCTTGTGGAACCTTGTATGTTTTACCTATGAATTTTAATAAGCCTGTTAACAGATGTTGCACTCCATAAATGACTTTCTTTTCTGTGAAACCTTGGTAAGGATTGCAGCATTTCAGGAATTATTTAAGGCCAGTATCTTTCAAGTATTCATGAAAGGATTGATGTGTAAGGGCATAAAAGGATGTTTTCTAATCATATTAACTTCAATTTTACTTCTTATGTTATGCATCATGTGAAGTCAAAGGAATCATAAATAATATTTGATTGTGATTTACTTCCTTAATTTAGATCGAAATTGTAGAGAAGCTTTCTACAAACTCAAGTTAAGCCCATAAAAAGTGCTTGATTCTTGCTGAAAAAAAGAGACATATTGTTGGTTTCATCCTGCACTCATCAAAACAGATTTGCAACAGTACCAATTATAAATGAGAAGGGCGTGCTCAGCGGTTGGACTCTGATTGGCAGTGTTGTTGCAATGGAAACAGTTAACTGCCAAGTGCCTGTTTAAATGCAAGCCAGGCAGGTCAACTCTGGTCAAGGCATTGGGCATGTAACAGGGAGCGTCTGTCCCCAAAGTTTTTGTTTACTTTGAAAAGGCACAATGCATGGATGTATGCATTGTGTTTACAGAAGTCAGGGCTTTGTATGTGAATATAGGTAGCTTTTAGCATGAATAAGTGGGCCACACCGTAAACCTAATTGACAATCTTAAACTGGTTTTCAGTGCCATTCTTAAGGCAATCAGGATTGTATAGCAAGTGTTGCCCAATCGCGGAAACACATCTAATGTTGGTCATTAAGGGGACGATCTTACCAAAATTTGACAAAGTGTGAGGATTTGATTGAAAACCTATGTGAGAGAAACAGGTTGGTTTTCCCCTCAGATCTTCTGACACACTGCCAAAAATTGAGGATGTGTGTTTCACACCATCAAGTTGAGGAGTGGAGATTAAACTCATTAGTAAAGCCCAGCTGCACTTGGATCGGGGACCCCTTTTTAAAGGACACCCCAATTAGAACAAATGTAACCTCCCCTGAAACCCACCTTGGCTGATGCAGGGGCTCCCCCCCACCACTGCGATCAAAGCTGGCAGCCCCCTCCTCCACCCCTGTCCCCCAGTCTGTTGCAATCAGAGATGGCATCTCTCCTCCCTCCCACAAACACTCACTGCTGGCATCCTGCCACCCTTACCCCAGAACATCGCCAGCATGGATCCCTTCTCCCCAACCTGCCAAACAAGCAAAGTCGGCATCTCCATCTCCCACGTCCGCTCCTCTCAACCACCACAAATAAATGAATCCCTCCCGTGTGAGATTCCAACTAGGTTCTGCCCCCTGCACAGGTTGACACTGCCGGATTGGCACTGTCATGTTGGTACTGCTAGTTTTGCACTGCCTGGCCATGTCCATCTCCCTTGGGGGCTGTAAACAGCTTTATGCCCCAGGAGGATCTTCACAACAGGTTCATGTTGGGGTGAAGCCGCTGTAAACTGTTCCGATGTGAAGTCATGTCAGCCAGGTCCAAAAATATGCCTGGGGGGCTATATATGGTGAGGGAAGTGTATAATTATATGCAAAATATTAAAGTATATTCAAATCAGGTTTACGTCCATTATTGGCATGAACCGGATTATATCGTTGGCGAAAATCGTAGCTCACAAGATTGCTGGTGAGAATCACGATTTTTGGCATATCCTGAGCCCCTGCCACCGATCCGTGGACAGAAAGAGTGGGATCAAGATCACACCCTATGTTTTGAGTTTTGCAAGCACTGGTTGGTTGGATATGGTCATTACCTGTTGCAAACAGCAGAATTGTGCTGTTCGATACAATCGGCCAGTTGTTGGGATGTAGAACGTACAGATATGGCATCACACTGGCACTGAAATTCAAATACCACATTTGTGTGATAGGCAGAACATCTTTTTGGTTTGACAACAGTATTCTGTTAGTGTTGTTACTGAATAGTGGCACCATGAAACTGCTTCCATGTTTCACACTGCTCCTCAACTGTTATTCAAATTTTTGAGATAGCTTGACCTTCCAGAGTAATCTGTGGTAGACTGGAAATTTTTCACAACTGGAAGTGCCAGGCTTAGACCATTCATGAGTTTGTGAGGCATGCAGCAAGAAGTGACCTGACCTGGATAGCTATTATCCCACAGAATGTCTTTGATGTACCTTATTTCAGTATCAAGCTGCCATGGTGAGCAAATGGCTCAGGCTCCACTGACAAGGGTGTGAATCAGGCCAATTTTATAGCACATAGAACTGTTGAAATCGCAGTGAACCAGTGAAGGTGGGTGGTAGACAGTGACAGAGAAGCAATTGGCAGATTTCTCAATTAGCACCTCGAGGATCACATTTGACTCCTCCACTTCCATTTCATAGGTAAATCTGAGCACATGATGGCATCCAGTAAGGTGTGTGTAAGATAATTCTTCCATGCAACTGTGGATTCAATTTTGGCACATGTATCATTAACGTATGCAAGGAATAGGGGATTAGGTTACATTCAATCAAAGACACATATCTTATGGAAGCCAACAAAGATGTTTGCAAGAGCTGTGCCTGGAGGGGATCAGATGGCAAAACTATCTATATGGGCAAATCTAGCATCATTAACATTGAACTCAACTAGACAAATTGTTAAGTTCAATTAAATAGATTCACACAATAGTGTCACATTGCCATGACATAGTGACTCAGTGCAAGTGTCTGTAGCCTCTTTGAACAGTACATTGGTGAATAGGCTAACTATGTCAAGAAAACACCTGTACATGGCATTGATATCAATATCTAAGTCCTGTATGGTCTTCGCACAGCTGAAGGAATCCTTCACCCAGTATATGGTTGCAGCATTTGGTCAGTTCGTGTTGTGCAGAACCAGGTATTGATAAAATAGGGCATAAAGAGACATCACCTTTGTGTGTCTTGGGCAACCCATATTTATGTGGATGCATTGAGTTGTGAGAATGAATCTTATCATATACATCACCAGGCAGCTTTTTACTCTTAAACAATTCCAACAAGCATATTGGTAACTTGCTTTTGAACAGAGCCTTGCAGGCATGTTTTGTGGCTGGTCCAATGGATATAAATTTAGTCCCGTCATTAAGAATAGATGCATTTTGTTGGTATAGTCAAACTTGGTAAGGGTGACAATCCCAGGCCCTTTGTTGAATTTACAGATATTGGCTTTGAAGCTACCAGATATTTGTATCACATGTGAAAATCAGCCACGTCATTAGGTATCCTGCAATATGCACGCACTAATTAGCTAGGTGCATTTTCAAGGACTCAACCTCTACAGTGGATATTGGTTTGTGCCAGGATAGTGGAGAGTAGAGGAGTTCAAACCCAGCAAATACTTCTTCTTGTTTAATGTGGGATGAAGACACATCAAACTTGAAACCATGCATAAAAACAAACTCCTCACTTTTGTAGAGGTCAGAGAGATTTACTCTGTTTGGGGGCGTTATTAATTGTGCTGCTAAACAACTACAGTGCAGGTGTTTCAAACAGGTATTGTTTATGTTGTAGTCATCTATTGAGGCAACGTAGCAACACAAATGAATCAAATTGAAAATGCAAGATAGTTGCACACCTCAATCAAATAGTACATCTACAAGAATCACTGCAGCAACTCACCAAGGTTCCTTTGATAGCACCTTCCAAAGCCATACCCTCTACCATCTACGTGGACAAAGTCAGCAGGTGCACAGGAACACCAACCGCCAAGCACCCCTCCAACTCACACACCTTCCTGACTTGGAACTATATCTCCACATCATTGGAATGATATCACCGTTCCTCCAGTGTTGCTGGTTCGATATCTTCGTGTTTGCGGAATAATAGCAATATGAGTGCACTTACAGCACATGGGTTGCAGCAGTTCAAGAGGTGGCCGACTACCACCTTTTCAAGAGAAATTGGAAATGGACAATAAATTCTGGCCTAGCCAGCGACATCCATATCTCATGAAAAAATTTTTTAAACATCATGTGCTCATGAAAGGTGCTAAATAAATTGAAGCTTTCCCTTTCATATTCATGGAGCCAATAGAATTTAGCAGATAAAATGAATTAGTTTCCACCTTGTTGCAACTGATTTTAAGATCTAATTAGCAGTCTCACCTTGTTGTAAAACATTATTGCAACACAATAATATATTTTGAGCTGCCCCACTGTCTCTTGTTAATCATGGAGAGGATGTTCAATTGCCACTTCCATATAATTACTATCCATTAATCACACTGATTAATTTCTTGGTACATTAAGTGGCATAGTTAGAGAGTGTTAACTAAGTCAACAATGCCAATGAACAATTCTTTAAGCGTTTGTTGTTAACAACACAGTATGCTGCAGGTTCTTCAAAATAGCCTCAATACAATCTATATTGGATTGTGACCAGTACACATTCATTGACTTTGGTCCTCCTAGTTTTAAGAAGGGGAAAATAAGTCAGCCACATGTTATACTGCTGATATTTATCTAATACTCCTAGAAAAATAAATAAGCATGGTGATCTTGTGAGGCGATAACAGTTCAACCCACCTCCCCTCCCTTACCTCATGAATAACCTGACTATTTACCATCTAGATTCTCACATGAAGAATGAGATTCTGGAGAGTTGCAGGCACCCATGCAGTAATATCCCCTATGTCCCATTTGGTCTTAAATACATCAATAAGGAAGATTGAGAATAAGGAACTTGCAATTATAAAAATATTTTAAAACAGTTCACTGACTAAAATGAAGGCAAAACACCAATTGAACTAATCTGAGAGTATGCCTCAACCACCCATTTTAACGAACATTTATTATTAATTCTAGATCTTTATTTGCTCCAAATTAAAGTTATTTTATTTTCAAAAGTGTACAGATGTAAGTAACGAACAATTGGTTTAGCCATTTATTGTTGCACCTGGCTGGGCCCATAAAGCACTGTTGGATTTCACTTTCATTACTATCAAGATAACCCTCAACTTATTTTCTTTATTGCAAACCATCTTCTTGTAATCCTCTTTCCAGTAAGTGTGAGGAACTCATGAACTTCTTTATTACTCAGATTGTTTTCATCCATTCAGCAGCCTTTGCTGCTTCTGCCTCTTCCCCTAGCCAACATGACCAAAGTTCCTCAGAGTTATCCCCTGTCATAGCTTTGAACATACCTCTATCTCTAGATTCTCTCCCCTCATGCCCTGTATAAGCCCTTCTTATCAATGAAATTCACCCTCAACCCCATTCCCATCAAACTAACTACCCAGCTTTCCTTCTTTGTTTGTATGTTAGCCAGTATTGGTAATGATTCTCTCTCCTCAGTTTATAGCCTCCTCTTCTTCAAATCTACTATCTTCACCGTAACTTTAAAAGAACTTGGTACCTTTGCAAATTACCATCACATTTCTTACTCTTCCTTTCCCCTCCAAAGTCCCCATATGTGTTGCTGTGTCCCAAACTGGCATCCATCTTTCCCAGAATTCTGTGTTTCATGCCTGCAATTAGATTTCAGCTCCTGCCGCAATACTAAAACATTCTTATCCAAGGCACAAATGACATTCTCTGTGATAATGAGTGACTAACCCATCCTTCCTTGGTGACATAATCTGAAACATGGCACTGGACTTCACTTGCACACCAGTTTACCTCATCACCTGCTTTGTCCCAAAATTGTCAGATACCCTGTCCAACATCTAGTACTGGATAAGCAGAAGTCTTCTCCAACTAAATATTGGGAAGACTAAAGTCAAAGTCATCCAGTCCATTCGCAACATTTGTGTTTTATTCAAGTCCGAAATAAACATCCAACTCCATGTCTGTGCCATCACTTAGACCATCTATTTCCACCTTCACAATGTTACCCAAATCTATCACTGCCTCAGCTCATTCCCCCACTGAAGCCCTCACCCAAGTCTTTGTTACCTTTCAACTTAATTGTTCCAGAGCACTCTTCCTCGACCTCACTTTATTTAAAACCTCACAAACTTGAGGTCATCCAAAGCTCTGCTGCCCATATCCCAGGTTGCACTAATTTTCTTCCTGTGCTCACTGACATACTCCTAGTATGGCAATACTTGATTTTTAAAATTTCATCCTTATTTTTAAATTCCTACAGGGGTCTCACCCCTCCTTATAGCTGTAGCCTATTCCAGTTCTGTAAATCTGCAACGTACCTGCACTCCACCAATTTGAGCCTTTTGAAATTCTTACTTCTAATTGCTCTGCGGCCCTGTCTGTGAGTGTGTGTAATTTGCATGTTCTCCAGCTGCTCCGGTTTCCTCCCACAGTCCAAAGATGTGAAGGTTAAGTGGATTAGTGGGGTAAATGCAGGGGGTTTACCGGATAGGGTGGTGGGTGGGCCTGGTTAAGACGCTCTGTTGGTGAGGCAGTGCAGACTTAATGGGCTGAATGGCCTCCTGATGCAGTGTAAGGTTTCTATGATTCTGTCGTTGATGGCTGTACTTTCAACTAGGTTCTAAGCTCTGAAATTCCTACCCTAAACCTCTAAAGTGATCATGACCTAGATATATTTTAGACTGCAGCAGCCCAGGTGATCAGATGTGTTTTATTTCAATGTAGTTGCAAATGTCAGAGGTTCATTCACCATTTCTCAGTGCAGTTCTATCACACTGGAAGCAGAACACATGATCAGTGAAAGCATTGACAAGTGCTGCCAAGAGCTGTCAGAATAATGATGTTGGACAGTTCTTTTTTGTTAAAAGGCCTGAACTATAGATGGTTTCATTTGATTTCTTGTTCTGTAGCTGTGGATAGTTTCAATCACAAATGTTGAGTAAGATCTAGATTTATTTTGTAAAATCTCAGTCTAAGTAACAAGCAATTCTGTTGGATTACTCCAAGATTAAATCTCTTTGCCTTTTCTCAAAGCTCTCTTCTTTCAAGCAAACACAGAGGCTGGGATATTTAGGCATGATTGGAAACTCCCACTCAAAGTCAATGGGGGCTATTGACTCTAAATGCTGAACGAACTTGAAAATGAGAGGGAATCACACTCATATTTTGGCCAAGCTCCCAGATGCAATTGTATGGCACTTAGAAAAAAATGAAGCAAGGGATGATTCTGGTCAGAAGAGGGAGCAGATGGAGCTTATTCATGCTGGGAAGCCGGCTGCAGAATGCTGGGGTGGCATGGTAGCCCAGGGTGGCATGGTAGCCCAGGGCGGCACGGTGGCACAGAGGTTAGCCTCACAACTCCAGGGACCTGAGTTTGATTCCTGGCTTGAGTCACATTCTGTGCGGAGTTTGCCCGTTCTCCCCGTGTCTGTGTAGGTTTCTTCCACACTTCAACGATGTGAGGATTAGATTGAGTGGCCATGCTAAATTAGAACATAGAACATAAAACCCATACAGTGCAGAAAGAGGCTCTTTGGCCCATCGGGTCTGCACCGAACACAATCCCACCCAGGCCCTACCCCCATATCCCTACATATTATACTCACTAATCCCTCTAACGTACGCATCCCTGGACACTAAGGGACAATTTCTTAGCATGGCCAATCAACCTAACCCACACATCTTTGGATTGTGGGAGGAAACCGGAGCACCGGGAGGAAACCCACGCAGACATGAGGAGAATGTGCAAACTCCACACAGACAGTGACCCAAGCCAGGAATCGATCCCAGGACCCTGGAGGTGTGAAGCAGCAGTGCTAACCACTGTGCTACCGTGCCACCCACCGTGCTGTAAATTGTCCCTTAGTGTCCCAGGATGCATAAGTCAGAGGGATTAGCGGGGTAAGTGTGTGGGGTGACGGCAGTAGAACCTGAGTGGGATTGTTGTGGGTACAGACTTGATGGCGAATGGCCTCCTTCTGCACTGTAGGGATCCTATGATTCTAGAGGCATTATTGGGCAGGCGCCCCGATCATTCCTGGGCGTGAGGCTGATTACCCTGGCTGAATCCAACTGATAACATCACGAGCGGTGAGAAACAAGGCGCAATGCCCATTTTTCGCTTCTCGTCTGACCTTATCAGCTTGCTATGCTGATCAACCAGTGTGACAAGCCAGTAAGATCGCCCCAATTAGCTTTTGGCTGCCTCCCTGAATATTTGCTCCTGCTTGCAACAAGTCCCACCATGGAATATCAGAGCCATAATTTAACTATTTCTAAAATCAGCGTTTTAATGTTTATCGATTGAGATTTTACGTTTGTCGTGATGAAGCTATATGATGTAAACCAAATTACATCATAACATCTGTGTTGCCTGCAAAGCAAGCACTTGATATTAAAGCAATGATTTCTAGCCTCTATTCGTGAGTTCCTTAATCACAAAACTTCACTTATACTTAATTTAGAGGTCTACATTCAGAATAAGCTTTTCTTTAGCAATGAAGACTGGACAAAGTAAACTAAATAGTACTTCCAGTTTTATTTTCTCAACTCTTGGGATGGACAGGGGACATATCCAACTCAAAAAAAAAGAAAATCAGGTTTTTTGGACATAAAATGAAGACTGTGGAGAGTCGTCTCAAACATATATTCAGCCATAACCTCCTCGGAGTGGCAATCAGCATCAGATTGCCACGCTGCACTCACGTAACTGTGCCAAATTTCTTCAGTGCCTGTCTCACTTGATTGTTCTGACTCAAGCAAGATAACATCCAGACAGCGCAACACGTCTCTGGGTCCAGCGTCAGAGTCCAAGGTGGACCTGGAGTTGAGATGGAGTGAGAGTATCTGACCGAATCAGATGAGTATGGGAAGTCCAGGGTAGGGGGGTAGTGGGGGGAGGGGGTTGGGGTTTGGTGTGGGCGGGGGGTGGGGGGGGGGGATGTAATTTGAGTGGGGTGCATCGGTGGAATCCTGTGTAGATGAGGGAGCCCTGGGGTGGGGAATATTGTGGGGGAGGAGGGGAGTCCTCAGTAGAGGGGGAGGGAGATTTGTGGGGAGTCCCTTGTGGGGTTGGGAGTCTCAGGGGATTCCCATGTGCAGCTCACACTGGATGTTTAAAATAGTTACGCTGAAGTTAAAAGCAGTTTCATTGCTTCTAACTTATTCACAGTAACTACTGGCATAACATGCAGAACCATCTGATGTTAGTAATTTAAATAGTCTTGTCAGATGGTCCCCAGCATAATGCAATTGTCCAGGAGAAGTTAGCCCTTCTGGACATTTGCCACATAAACTCTCATGTGAGAACTTCCAAGAGGAATTTCCCAGAGCACCTGTGGAATGGCCCCAAATCCCACACTGTGGAGTTAGGAATTTCTGGGCCAGTATTTATGTTTTTTTAATTTAATTCTGCTTTGTACCATAGTTATATGAATGAAATATGTATCATAACATTAAAGAAACAAGACACACTGCAGTGTAACACAGCTCAAATATTATTCATGTTATTCACTACGTGGGACTTTACAATCACATGTGGCTAGATTTTATTGGGACATGGGCTATTTAAAATAATAATTGAACTAACAGTACCTGAAAAGTTTTTCTTTTGATAAATTTGTTTACTGCTTATGGCATCTAAATCTATCAGAAAGACCTCAAGTTGTGTATTAATCGCTTTCCAGTTTAAATATCATTTTGCCTTTGAGAAATCTGTTGACATAAACATGAAATCGATAAACTTGTTTGATGAACAAAATTGCTCCTCTTTACAAACAGTGAAGAAATTGCAGAAACAAGATACTCAGTTCATAGCTTTGTAATATCCGCCCTTGAAAGGTTAAGTCAAATCTAGTCTTGATCACGTAATGGATTTCGTCATCTCTCAAAAGTGTTGTAACCCGGTCTGGCCACAGGAAGTAGACCCCGCTCTGCAGTGGCTTTTTTTTTTGTTTTGGGAACCATACGGATACCTTGATAGTCAGAATGTAGGTGCTTAGGGGAGTCAATGTAGGATCCAGTCCATTGTGGTCCTGGGTCCTCAATATAATGGAGTTGGTGAGCTGCTAAAGTGAAACCCTCGTCTCAGTGAGCAGTTCACTGCATGGCTGAATGCAAATAATATGCAGCAATACCCTTAGGAGGGTTTAAGCATTAAGAATGAAAACAAGCAGCAGTGTAGAGCAGTGGGCATATGTTCTACAGAATGTACAGTAATAATACATGAATTTTATATGGCTTTAAGATTCAAACCCCTCAATCAAGAATGTTTCCCAAACCACCAGCCAGATTTCCTTGATTGCAGCTGAGGGCCCCTTTAAGTTGGAAAGCTGACTGAACCTTTAGTGGGGAGGCAGTGGCATACTGGTATTGTTATTGGATGCTAATGCTCTGGGGACTGGGTTCAAATCCCACCATGGCAGATGTTGGAATCAGTAAGTATCTGGAATTAAAAATCTAACGATGACCATGAGACCATTATTGATTGTCATAAAAACCCACTTGGTTCATTCATGTCCTCTAGCATAGAAAATCTGCTGTTTTTACCTGGCATGGACTCCTGAACTACAGTAATGCTGCTGACTCTTAAATGCCCTCAGGGATGGGCAATAAATGCTAGCCCAGCCAGCGATGCCCTCATCCCACAAACAAGTATAAAAAAATTCTGCTCATAGATGTATTCTCTGAGGTTTTTGTGAATGTTTTTGAATCATTTCAAAGGACGTCAAAGATGAGAAGAGGTGCACTGGATCAGAAATGTTCACGAGAAATATTTTTGTTTGTGGTCACTGCGTGAAGTAGCTTTGAAGGGTTCACAACAAGTAACAGCTTATTCTCTCGCTGTCTGCAGGAAGCGCAGGGGTTCCCGTGACCTTCAATGAGAATGGTGATGCACCTGGACATTACGACATTTATCAGTACCAAGTCAAGGACAATTCTACACGTGCATATTCAGTCATTGGAGAGTGGGCAAACAAACTTCGTTTAAATGTAAGCAGTATACTTTTCATTTTGCTTTAAAAAAGTACTGTTCTTAAATGAAATGTATGGGCCGGTCGTAATTTACAGAACACACCTAGAGTGCTCACTATGGAGCCTTCTAGTTTGGGGGCTGCAAGTAAGGTGATCTGATCAGAGCATTCCTTCATCCCAATTTATCTTGTTACCGTTCATTTTGATTTTGACCATTTTACAATGACAATGTAGCACTCCATGATTGCTTGTATCTAACATTATAGGTCCAAGTTTTTTTTAAAATCATTTGTGGGTCATGGGCGTCACTATCTGGCCAGCACTTATTGCCTATCCCTTGTTGTCCAATTGAGAGTCAACCACGTTGCTGCGGCTCTGAGTTGCATGTAGGCCAGACCAGGTAATAACGGCAGATTTCTTTCCCTAAAGAACATTAATGAACCAGATGGGTTTATCTGACGATAGTTTCGTGGTCAGTGTAGATTCTTAATTCCAGATTTTTAAAAATTTGAATTCAAATTTTGCCATGGCAGGATTCAAACCCTGGCCCTCTGAACATTAGCTGAGTTTCTGGATTAATAGTCAAGCGATAATTCCACTAGGTCATCGCCTCTCCAGTACAGTTATGGCCCTGTACTGCATCTGTGCATGTTTCATATATTCATACTTAATCCTAGTTAAAACAAAAAAATGCATAATATATTCATTTACAAAAGAACAGTGATCTTGGACTGCAGCCATATGTTGAGCTACCTCAGCTTTCTCAGTCAGACAGTTTATCAGTTACCATCAGTGTTTACCGAATGTGTGCATACCACAGCTTACTTTCTAAAGCTGAGGTACTTGATTATAAAACATTTTTGCAGTTCCTCATACAGCTTGCAAATTTTTGACTTCAAGAAACTTGCAGTAAGCCAAAATACTCTTCAAAATTCCCACCTGAACCTTGAAACCCCAACTTGAATAAATTTCAGTAATGTGAAAACATGGGACTATCTATTCAAAATATAGAGAAATAAAAGTTTATAGAAACTTAATGCAATGAACAGTTGCAATTTTTGGGGCATTCCATCATTCTTCCTCCATTAATTATCTCAGAATGGAGAGGGGCAATGACAATAGTGACCAATGACCTCATTGGCCCCTGGGGTGGCACAGTGGCTAGCACTGCTGCCTCACAGTGCCAGGGATCTGGGTTCAATTCTGGCTTGGGGTGACAATGTGGAGTCTGCACATTCTCCCCATGTCTGCATAGATCTCTTCTGGGTTCTCCAGATTCTTCCCGCAGTCAGAAAGGCATTCATCTTAGATGCATTGCCCATGCTAAAATTATCCCTCAATGTGCCCAAACAGGTGCTGGAGTATGGCAACTAGAGCATTTTCATAGTAACTTCATTGCAGTGTTAATGTAAGCCCACTTGTGCCACTTTAAAAATAAACTTTAAAACAATGCCGAATTTTCCACTAGGTAATAGAAACTCAGTGAAAATGTTTTCACCTGAAATTCCTCTTGCTTTAAGTGTTGATTATATCAGTTTTCTGCCGACAGAGATACAGAAATTCTAACCTATAGAGTTCCAGCTACATGAATATTTAAATCAAATCGTTTTGTGCTAGATTATTTGTCGTGGGCAAAATTGTTATCTTGATTTGATTGGTATCATCTTGCCTGACTCAGAAGTGCTAATTTATGCCATCACCCCCAATCCCCCACCCTCTAGATTTGAGCACAATCTTCAGCAGAGTAGTAAGGGAGTGTTGACAAACTGCAAACTCATCTCCTGTTTGTAGTTCGACTGAATGTGAAAAATTCTGGGCAAATATTTGAAGAGAGTTCTATGGTTGTTTTGCTCAGCATGAGGTCCTCACGATCGAAGAATTGCTTATTCATTTGTCCCTATGATCTTTTGGTGGTTGTCAGAGTCACTGCACCTCAGAGCAATATTGTAAGGTTCTGGCTTGGGAATCTCAGATCCTCTGAAAAAAGGAATCAAGCTCATAACTGATTTTAGAATAGTTTATTGAGAAGCAACAGCTAAAATGTGATGCATTAGCTAACTAGGCAGGGAAAGCAAACACCCTGTGACGGGTGAGGATTGTTTACCAATCCCATGGGCGAACAGATAGATGAACCCAATTTCTACAGCCAGAAACAACACTACTGTATTAGTTCTGTTCGCAGTCTTCTTCTCTTTTGTCCTCTTTCTTCTTGAGCTAATCGACGTGTTAGGAAGCTATATCTTCCAGTTTTACTGTGTCTGAAGTAGACTGACCAGTATGGATGATTTTAAGGAATGCTTCTGTGTCCGAAATGACTTTCTTTCCTTTTGAGAGCCTGTTTTTGTTTCCAGACATTTGATTAGCATCATCTAACCGGTCTGAACAAAAATTTCTGAGACAGAGACATGACCTTGGCAGCAATAATAGATGTGTACTGTGTTCTTCAGCTGGCAAGTTTGATGGAAGCTTTCTTCAGAATATTTGTGTAATGTTCTTAAGTTTCCAAAAGATTATTACAGAGCAATTTCTTACAATACATCATTTATAAAGTATTTTTGGGAGATGTGATCAGACACAATGGATGTGATCTTACTGGCCATTCATGCCACGCTACTGCTACAGCGAAGTCAGAGAATTTGGCACCCAGCCAAATCCCCTTTCACTGAAGAACACCCAACCAGCACGAATGGCCAAACCTTTCCAGTATAAACATATTGAACTCCAATACATGCAATAATAGCTTGAATTCTCCAACCGTTCACACCGGTGGGATTTTCTGGTTCCACTGAAGTGAGCGGAGATTGGGCTGAGTGCCAAATTCTCCATCCTCACTTGCAATGGCAGCAGGCTGTGAATGGCGGAGAATTCCAGTCACTACTCCTTGACTGAATTATGAACATGTAACTGACCTGCAAAGTAACCACCCCAGTTTAGCTGTGGTTGTTTTACAAGTCAGATAAAAGCAATGGACAGCAGCAAGTGGAGCAAACAGCAAAGTAAAAGATATGTGTCTTTAATATCTGAACTCAGAAAGGAAAAAAAGTTCTTTGAACCACTGTAAGAGAGATCGTTTGATCTTCTGAAAGAAAAATAGATAGGATTTGCACCATCACTTGAGCAGTGTTAATAGATACTGCAAACATGAAGCTACTACCTTAAGTAGCTGCCTTTTTGAAGAAAGCTTATGATTTTCAGTAACTCACAGCGTGATAAAGGTACATACTGACATATAAGAAAAGTTAAAAGAAAACAAAAAACCAATTCATTATTCGAGTAAATGTTGGAAATTGAGGGCATAATTATTAAATATTATACATGGTCTACTGAATTAATAGATAAGCAGAAACTACAGTAAATGTGACCATTGATCATGAAGATTCTATGCAATCATTGCTTCTATCAAGCTTTTAATCCTACTGATATTATGATTTGAAGTTCTGTTTGTGTTTAAACTGATCTCTTAACTTATGATATTTCAGTACGTTAAGTTCAGTATTTTGTCATTCATGTTATTGAATCCTCCCCCAAATCAACGTCTTGGGAGTCACTACTAACCAGAAACTTAACTGGACCAACCACACAAATGCTGTGGTAAAAAGCGTATCCTACAATATGTTACCCGTTTGCTGACTCCAGGAAGACTTCCCACTATCTCCAAGACACAAGTCAGGAGTGTGATGGAATACTCCACATTAGCCTGGATGACTGAAGCCCTAACAAAACTCGAGGACATCCACACCACCCACGGACTGAACCACATGCTTACTGACAATCCATCCACCACTTTAAACGTTCACTCCGTCTGCCCACAGGCAATCAGTGGCAGCAGTGTGTACAATATATGATGCAATGCAACAATTACCAAATTTCTTCAACAACACCTCCTGAATCCACAGTCTCTAGAAGGCCAAGGACAGGAGAACACCATCATCCCAAATGCATTGGGATGATGGTGTTCCAAACACATTGGGAGCAATTCTCCTTTAAAAAAATCCTAAGTGCTGAATTTGCATAAAAACTGGAGTAAATCCCTTTGGCTTTTTTTGAGCAGGATTTTCAAAATGAATCTCCCAAACTCTGTGCACTGAAGAATGCACTAGCATAAATGATCCAAAAACCAAAGGGGGAGGCCTATTCCCACTTGGGAGGCTGGCAGCATAGCGCTGACTGGGCCACTGTGCATGTGCTGAACTGCCAGTGCTGAGATCGGCGTACGCACAGTAGACCTGCATTGCTGACTTCCTGATCGCTGGCCAGCCTCATGAGCCCTGCAATTGCTGTCTCATGAACCTCCCCATGGCCTGCCACCATCTCAACAACACCATCCGCACCCCCACAGTCCTAATCTCCCCATCTCCCACTTCTCCCCACACTGACACCTGCCCTGCAGCCCCTACACCCCTCTCTCAGCAGGCTGACACTCCCCCAAACCCATACCCATCCCTGATAGCTGGTCTCACTCCTTCTGTTTACCATCTCTCTGCAGAGTGGCAGCAGGACCCTTCACCCCCAATGATCTACCCCCACATTAGACCGTCAATGCCCAGCCCCGATCATTGACCTCCCTCCCTCTCCAGAGGGGGTAGCGGGACACTCAACCCCTACCAATCTCCCCCAATTAGGCCCTGTCTCCATTGAGCCCCACCCCCATTAGGTCCCAACTCTTGACACTGGCGTATGCCTGATGGGCAGTGCCAAGGTGCCCCCTGGGCATTGCCACTTTGCTCCTTGGGCAGTTCCAGGTGGCCCAGGCTGGCACTGCCAAGGTGGTAATGCTCAGGGGGCATCCCCCCCAGCACCCGACCATCTGGGGGGCCTTGATTGCCACCCCTGTTCACACCAGCAGGGCCTGGGCACCAACTCCCCATAAGTGGGGAGCTATACTAAACTCTGCAAGGAGTGAACCACTCCTTGAAAGGAGGGAGTATGGAGAGATGCTAGCGGGCCTGCTGTCCCGGGCTTGCTAATCATATATAAAATTCTAATCTAAATAAATTATGCAGCTTTGCACCGCTTCCTGGCATGGAGCTGAAGGTGCTGGAAACTCTTGGAGGTTGGGAAGCCTGCAAAACAGCCTCCACTTGAGCCTCCCAGCCTGCTACATTACAAAAGCAGCATAGCAGGTTGGGAGAATCACCCTCATTATCCTGAGCTGGAAGGACATCACTGTTCCTTCCTTGTCACTGGGTATAAATTCTCGAATTCTATACTAAACAACACTGTGGGTGTACCTTCATCAGGTGAGCTGTAGTGGTTTAGAAAGAGGCCTCCCCAGCATATTCTCAAACAGAATTAGGGATGGGTAATAAATTCTGGCCTTGCCAGAAATGAATTTTAAAAAACTGTCATAACTTCAAACCCATTATGGGTCTCTTATTGAGAAAGCAGTGCAGTGATGTGTGTAGAGGAATGGGTGATTCAAACAGAAAGTGCCTGATTTCGGCACTGGGCTCTGCATGTATGGGGATCAAAAGTCATTATTCAATTTACTGATCAAAAAAGGTGACTGCTGATATCCTCACCATTATTTCTGTCACAAAATCTGGGCTATTATTATGTACGATCCCAAATATTTTATGTCATAGAATCCCTACAGTGCAGAAAAAGTCTATTTGGCTTACCAAGCTTGCACCAACAATCCCACCCAGGCCCTATTGTAACCCCGCAAATCCCTCTGACACTGAGGGACAATTTAGCATGATCAATGCACCTTTCGGACCGAGGGAGGAAACCTGAGCACCCGGGCATGGAGAGAACATGCAAACTCCACACAGACAGTCACCCAAGGCCGGAATTGAACCCGGGTCCGTGGCACTGAGAGGTAGCAGCCAGTGTGACATTGTGGTACACGAGGAACCTGGGATCATTCCATTTGTTTGCTGTTCAGTGTGATTATATTCAAATTTTGAAGTTGATGTGTAGCTTGGCAAGGTTATATTTACAGAGCTATCAGTTTCTGACAAGTTAACTGTGTGGAGTTGGAGATACCTAGTCCTTTGTGTCAAGCATTTTTGAGGTGTCAGCTGTTTGATTTTGTGCTGATTGCTCCGCTTTCCCTTTGAACACCTGTGGTGAGCCATTATCTATGCCCTTCATCTCCTTCCTTCAGTCATCTTCTCATCCTGACTTAGCTAAACTGCAGCTATTCATTTCTCAGCTCTCTTATCCAATGCTTAAGCCTCATACTGTGCTTGGAGGCGTGAGATGAAATACTGCGGCGATACACATTTTACATCTGAACCTCGATTAACCTTCCAATTTCAACTTCGAAAACTGTTTTCTCATTCTTGATTTAAGCGAATCTGCAGTTCCTTTCTTTGAATTGGCTGTCCAACTGCTTGAATGATTCCTGCTTTGGGAGAAAAGGGGATAGGAGGTGTAACCTTTTAAATCTTAAATCTCATGGAGATAAATCTCTCAAAGAGTAAAGACCTGAATGTCCAAATAAGAAGAGGGTAACTCAGTCCTGTGAAACTGTTTCAGTGTGTCAGTTTTTATTAACATATGTGAACTACTGAGATTTTCAAATATTACTCATTTTGTTGAGAGTCAGAACTTCCTGACCAGTAAACATTTTTAATAATCTAATAGTTACAGGTCCATAATTCTGATTTTGACAACTCCTTAGCGACTATTTTGTTTATCTCTTGGCCAAATTGCCAATCAATTCATCCCGTGTATCAGCTTTCCCAGCTGGTCCTAGACACTGGATTTTAAGCTTTGTTAGCTCTGAAGATTTCCAAGGATATTCTTATTCCCATGCTCCCCTCTGCAACATCACCTGAAAACACATGTCAAGTTCCATATGGACATCCATGACATACAATGGTACCTCATCACTACACCGCTCCATTCTCCTAATGTCTCTGATTTGTGTTTGTTGAAAAATCCAACACTAGCTGAGTAGAAACAGAATCCCATACAGTGCAGAAGAAACCATTTGGCCCAATAAATCTGCACTGATTCTCTGAGTGTCCTATTCAGGCCACCTCTCCCGCTCTATCCCTGTAACCCTACAGATTTACCATAGCCAATCCACATAACCTGGATGATGGGAGGAAACCAGAGCACCTGGAGGAAACTCACACAGACAGAGAGAAAACGTGCAAATTCTATATAGACACTTACCCCAGGCTAGAATTAAAGCCATGGAGCTGTCAGGCTGCAGTGCTAACTACTGTGCCACCGTGCTGCTGACAGGGTATGTCAGGATTGGGATTTGAACCTACATCTCTAAAAAGGGACCTGTATTCACCAGGTTTAAACAAAGCAAAGAATGACACTCCTTGAACCTGGTGCCTTAGACCACTTGACCATCCGAACAACAACTTTCCTCCACCCATTTCTACATCCTTAATATTTGTTTCCATTGCTACCCCAATCCATTATTTCTCAAAATCCTCATCCATGCCTTTGTTACCTCTAGATTTGACTATTCCGCTAAGCCCTCCAATCTCCAGTGTCCTAGTGTTGTTCATCTATCATTCTTATGCTCACTAACCTACATTGACTCCTGGCTGGACAATGCATGATCTCAGTTTACCAGAATATCTGCATTAACTCTTTGTGTGGTCCCCGAGTTGAGTGAAATGGTTCAAGGCTCACTGTTCCACTGGATCAAAACAAGAATTGTGTACATTTAAGCAGTTGATAAATTTGCTAATGTGAAATGCATAAAGAAAAACGGAAGCTTTCCTGACACCACTTACTTCTACTTGTGTGAGTAGGATGGGAATTCTATAATTAAGTAAATTAGTTGGATCTGAAAGCATATTGGGGTGGTTTTTCCCCAAAAATTCAAAGTGTCCAAAATTTTTTTTACTGAGCTGAGTTTCATGAATTTATGGCACTCTGCGCAATACAATGACGGTCAGGTGATCCATGCCAGTGGGTGGGGCAGGTGGAGCCTACATCTGCCAGAGGGGCCAATATCAGAAAGCCTAGGCAGCCTATTGGGTGTGCCCACTCCATGAGTTGACATTCCCCATCCCCTCAATCCTATCCTTCCCCATCCCCCCATAATCGCTGCCTGACCACCCCCTGATCGTTAGTCCCAACTCTCCCCCACCCCCCCAAATCACCAATGCCCACCCCACCACTAGCCCAACCCCCCCACAAAAGCAGAATCCCCCTTTCCCTCCCTCCCTCTTCATTCGGCAGTAAGGATACTTCATTCACAAGCAATAAAAGAACTAACTTCAGAAAGTAAATCAAAGAAAAAAGTTTAATAAAGGAACTTCATTACTCCAACACTTGGGGCCATGGTCTGGGCCACACAAGCTCTCCACAATTCTCATCTGCTTTCTATTTATACCAGTGAGAAGTCTCACAACACCAGGTTAAAGTCCAACAGGTTTATTTGGTAGCACAAGCTTTCAGAGCGCTGCCCCTTCATCAGGTGAGTGATGAGTTGGGTTCACAAACAGGGCAAATATAGACACAAACTCAATTACAAGATAATGGTTAGAATGTAAGTCTTAACAGGTAATCGAGTCTTTACAGATACAGACAATGCAAATGGAGAGAGGGTTAAGCACGAGTTAAAGAGGTGTGAATTGTCTCAAGCCAGGACAGTTAGTGAGATTAGTCATGGGGGTTAGAGAGATTGTGACATGAACCCAAGATCCTGGTTGAGGCCGTCCTCATGTGTGCTGAACCTGGCAATCCATTTCTACTCAGCGATTCTGTGTTGTCATGTGCCTTGAAGGCCGCCTTGGAGAACGCTTACCCAAAGATCAGTGGCTGAATGGCCTTGACTGCTGAAGTGTTTAACCTTGAAAGCTTATGAGTTTACTATCAAATAAATCGGTTGGACTTAAACCTGGTGTTGTCAGACTTCTTACTGTGTTTACCCCAGTCCAACGCCAGCATCTCCACATCAAGTGTTCACCAGGCAGGACCTGATGAATGCCAAGCAGTGTTCATTCATCCATTGTTGTAGCATCTGCATGGTCTCGCCAATGTGCCGGCATGGTAGCACAGTGGTTAGCACTGCTGCTTCACAGCTCCAGAGACCTGGGTTCAATTCTCAGCTTGGGTCACTGTATGTATGGAGTTTGCAAATTCTCCTCGTGTCTGCGTGGGTTTCCTCCAGGTGTTTTGGTTTCCTCCCACAGTCTAAAGATGTGTGGGTTGATTGGCCATGCTAAAATTACCTCTTGGTGTCCTGAGATGTATAGGCTAGAGGGATTACGGGTAAATTTGTAGGGATATGGGGGTAGAGCCTGGATGAGATTGTGGTTGGTGCAGACTCAATGGGCAAATGGCCTCTTGCTGCACTGTAGAGTTTCAGTGATTTCTAGGACCATGCCTCAGATCATCCTTTCCTACAGTGTATTAGGTAGACAATGTTGGGCGAGTCGCAAGAGAATGCGCCGTGTACCTCGTGGATGGTGTTTTCACGTGAGATGATGGCATCCAGCACATCTTGCAGAGTTGAGTGGTGTTGTGTCATTGTTTGTGTGGAGTTTGCACATTCTCCTTATATCTGCATGGGTTTCCTCCAGATGCTCCAGTTACCTCCCATAGTCCAAAGGTGTGCAGGTTAGGTGGATTGGCCATGCGAAATTGCCTCTTAGGGTCAAGGAGACTAGTAGGGTAAATATGTTGGCTGTGTGGATAGGGGCTGGGTGGGAATGTGGTTGGTGCAGACTCGAATGGCCAAATGGCTTCCTTCTGCACTGTACGGATTCTATGAATGTGGACAAATGTGTAATTGTCCATTTTGGTCAGAAGAATAAAAAATAAACTTATTGTGTAAATTGTAAGAGTTTGCAGAGCTTTGAGGATTAGGGGGACCTGGGTGTCCTACTACATGAATCACAAATTTTAGTCTTTATTATTATTATTAGCAATTGTTCTAATATCTAGTTCAGGATCAAATTCATAACTGAGGTACCTTAAGGTGTTTTACTATTTCCAAAAGATCAGTATGTTCTTGATGTTGAAACTAACATCAAGTAAGTAGTGTCTAATTTGGGGCACCACACTTTCAGAAGGATGAAAAGGAATGAGGGAGGGTGCAGAAGCGATTCAGGGGAATGGTGTCAGGGTGAGGAGCTGCATTGGGAGATTGGAGAAGCTACGATTGTTCTCCTTGGAGAAGAGATTAAGAGGAGATTTGATAGAGGTTTTCAAATTCATGGTGTCTAAACAGAATAGATAGAGATTATTCCTAGTGGTGGAAGGATTGTGAGCCAGAGGGCATTGATTTAAGGTGATTAACAAAATCAGCAACAGTGTCATGAGGAATTTTTATTTACCTAAGTGTCTGGTTAGGATTGGAAGTGAGTTAGCTTAGTTGGCTGGACGGCTGGTTCATGATGCACAGTGACACCAGCAGTATGTGTTCAATTCCAGTGGGATTATTCATGAACGCTCCATCTTCTGAATCTTGCCCCATGTCTGAGGTGTGGTGAGCCTCCAATTAAATCACCATCACTCAGCTCCTCCTCAACCCCTCAAAGGGAGAACAGCCAATGGTCATTTGGGACAGTGGCAACAATTATCTCAAGTTTGGATCTGGAATGCCTGAGAGTGTGGTGGCAGATTTAATCAAGGCCTTGATATCTAAAGCAAAATATTTTGCAGGGCTTTCTCCCTATGAACCTGACACTAGGATGACAGGCTGAAAGGCCTCTGTGCTGTAACCATTCTATGATTTTATGATTCAAAACATTCATCCTCATTTATTTCTGCAATCATTTTATTCTGTTCAGCTGCAGGGCTCACTTCCAAATAGTACAGGCTCATGTGTCCACAGAAATCTATACTTAAAATAGACTTAGATGGCAGAAAATGTTCCCATGACCTACCTAGTATTCTCAATGAGCTCTCAAATCTGAATCTCTTAACATTGGAATAAGGGGCTGATAAATTCTTGTTTTCAGCGTATGTTGACTGTAAAAATCAACTGGCTATGAACGCATATTTGCCATTTAGCAAATAACATTACACTTGCAATGTACCATATCATTTTGGCTTCACATAACTTTTTAATGCAATACAGGACTGTGACAAAATTATATACTGCAACGCATCCTCATCCTTTTCCAGTCCATTTGATTGTAAAGCTTTGGAATTCCTTTCTGAAGCCTTTCCATCTCTCTCTCTCTCTCCTTAAAATCTATCTTTATGACCAAGCTCTTAGCCTTTTCTTATTATTAGCTATTGTTCTAATATCTGGCTCGGGATAACTGAGGTGCCTCAAGGTGTTTTACTATTTCCAAAGACCGATAAGTTCTTGATGTTGAAACTAACATTAGTCTGCCATTAATATTCCAAACTTCTTACTGATCTACCAGTTAGTTTGAATTGTTACACCACTCTAACATGTTGCTGACAAATTTGAAATTCCTGCCTTCTTCTCATTTTTAAAAAAGAATATATTCCTACCCTTTAAAAATCTAACTCATTACAAACTAGTTTGTTGTCAGGCAGTGAAGGGGAGGCTAGTGGCACAATGTTAAAGGGGAGGCAGTGGTGTACTGTTAACGTCACCGGATTAGTTACCCAGAGGCCCAGGCTAATACTCTGGGGATATTTCTTCAAATCCCACCACAGCAATTGATGGAATTTAAGTGCAATAAATAAATCTACAATTAATTGTTAGTCTAATAGTTGTTGATTAACATAAATTATACCTGGTTCATTACTGTTGTTTAGGGAATAAAAATCTGCCTCGACAGGGCTAAAAGGGAAGTGATGGCATAGTGGTATTGTCAGTGGTCTAGTAATCCACAGACCTATTTGGGAACTCAGGTTCAAATCCACCCATGGTAGGTGAAATTTGAATTAAGAGTACTTTAATGTCTCTGCTAAAAATCAATCAACTTCAACTCCTAGAAAAATAACTTCTAAACATTATGGCCACCTTTTTCCCATGACTTTGCGCCCAGTTGCATCAGAGTAGAGCAAGGCGAAGGATTTAGCATGTTCAGTGGTGGCACAAAACCCCATTGGAATCCTCCTAGGCACTGCTCCTGGGTATAATCTGGTTCACGCCAGTCTTCTCACCAGACACAACACTGCCATTATTGTAAGATTCCCCTAGTAGTCATTTTTTTGAGAAAATTCCACCCTACTGCTTTAAAAATCTCCAAGAACAATCAATGTCAACCATTACCACTATGGTAGGAGAGTGCTAAAACCCCAAGAAAAATATCAGAAATATTTGCTTTAAGAAATTAATACATTTAATTTAATATATTTCCACCTACTTCTGTTGGGGAAAAGATACAACAGTCTGAGTTCACATAGCAACCAATTCAAGAATGGCATCTTCCCTGTTGCCATCAAGACTTTTGTATGGACCAACCTTATATTAAGTTGATCTTTCTCTACACCTCAGCTATGACTGTAATGCTACTTACTGCACCCTCTCCTTTACTTCTCACCTATGTACTCCACGAACGGTATGCTTTATCTGTATAGTGCACCAGAAACAAGACTTTTCACTATATTTATTAGTCACAAGGCTTATATTAACATTGCAATGAAGTTACTGTGAAATTCCCCTAATCACCACATTCCACCGCCTGTTCAGGTCAATGCACCTAACCAGCACATCTTTTAGATTGTGGGAGGAAACCACAGCACTGGAGAAAACCCACACAGACACGGGGAGAATGTGCAAGCTCCACACAGACAGTGACCCAAGCCAGGAATCAAACCTGGGTCCCTGGAGCTGTGAGGCAGCACTGCTGACCAGTGGGCCACCGTGCTGGCCATATATCCCATTACAAGTAACAATAATAAATCAAATCATGTAAACAATGTTTATGAGGATTTTATTTTGCCTCCCTTAAGCCTCATCTTGTCTTATTGTGTGAGTGACATGGGGAAGCAGTGACTTACCTCATGGTGTCCAGAGGCCTTGTAGCCTCACAAAAAAAAGTTTTCCACTTGCCTGACAGGCCTCTCTGTCTGTACAGCAAGTAGACCCACAACCCCTCCCCCCCATCAGAAAATACCATTTGTGTCCTATTGATGCCGTAGGACCCAATTTATACTTCAGTCTGAAGTTCCCAGTGACTGCCTCATACACTGCCAAAACTCATATCGTGTTAGAATCACGAGTCAATGAAAATGATCATCTTGTCATTTTGGGCTTATGGTAGAGTTTATTAAAATATCATGTGAGTCATATGTAGTTTCCAATCTGAAAATGTCACTGAAGTCATTTCTCCGGGGATTTAACTGATCCTGGATTAGAGATCTGGCAGGAGATCAGGACAAAAAAACCCTATGAAAATCTAAGGGCATCTGTATAAATCTGCAGCCTCGCATGCCAGGAGGGCAGATGTTCAATCAGTGCAGAGGCAGTGTCAAGTAGTGAGAGCAGGTGTTTCACAAAATTCCTTCTGGGCTGGGATACAGTGCTTTCTTGTATTTAGCCAGCTGAGGTCCTTATGCCTTAGCCTCATTATTGCCTTAAATTTTCTGCAGTGAAAATGTTTAACTCTATGCTTGGCATATCTCACCTGCTAATATTTATACCAGAGGCTGGAGGCTACATTGAGGGCAGCTCCCACATCCTCAGCATAAATGTCAGGGATCGGCAGCCCCCACTCTGCCAACTCACTCCATTTTCATTTTTTGGGTGGTGGCCCTTTAATTGGAATGAGGCGGGTCCAGAAAGAAGCCTAGCTTAATAGCATACCCAGCCAATCAGAAGCCAGCAGTTCTGCATCCTGGTAGTGCCAGTGAGAATAGCAGTCATTGCTGGTGCTGTAGGTGGGCAAATATGGGCCTGGATATGCAGATGTATCCAGGATCTTCCAGGGAACAGGCTGACAGGGCCCAGCTAGGTGGGGTGGGGAGGTGATGTTCGACAGGGCAGGGGCGAGGTGCCTGGGGGAGTAAAACTGTGGGGAAATGCCTCCATGAGGCACCAAGGGGCATCCATCATGAAACACCAGCCCCTCTCTCACCCTGTTAGATTGCTGGGCTGCATGCTGAATGTTAACCCCTCCCTACCACCACTTAAATCCAAATAGCAGAGGGTGTTAATTGCTCACTTAAGGGTTTCAGTTACACTAGGGCAGCCAACACATTCAACATTCCTCCAGCATTCGTAAAAGTGTGGCAGCGGCACAGTAGTTAGCACTGCTGCCTCACAGCGCCAGGGGCCCAGGTTCGATTCCTAGCTTGGGTCACTGTCTGTGCGGAGTCTGCATGTTCTCCTCATGTCTGCATGGGTTTCCTCCGGTGCTCCAGTTTTCTCCCACAGTCTGAAAGATGCGCTGGTTGCGTGCTTTGACCATGCTAAATTCCTCCTCAGTGTATCCGGAATGTGGCGACTAGGGGATTTTCACAGTAACTTCGGTGTTAATGTAAGCCTACTTGTGAACAATAAATAAATGTTAAAAGTGTGGTAGGGGCATTCAGGCAGATAGTGGATCAGCTGCCAATGTCACGTTGTCTTAGTGTACGGATCCACCCGCCAGCCTTCCCACCCACTGGTGACCAATAAAATTAAGCAGCAGGTTCACTTTTTTCATCCAATTTGAATAAATCGCGTGTGAAGCTGCTTTCAAATTGACTTTTCGACAGTGCTCCCTATGACATTTAGTGCTCATATTATGACTTTACCCCATAGTTTGCAATTTTGTATACCTTTCAGCAAACGTTGGGGCAATGTTCTGAAAGTTTGTTTTTAAAACAGTTCATTACAGTTACTTTGTGGTTCAACTGATAAAAGGTGAAAGAAGACAAGCTAGGGAAATCAGCAGGCATGAAACCATAGATGTGGACAAGAGCCTGAGCCAGCTGTGACTCAACAAGCTGGAGCTTTATCACTCACAGTAAAACCTGCTTAAAACATGAGGACATTGCTGCCAATGGCTAATTTTCCTCAACTGGTGTGCTTCTCTGCTTATAGCTTATTTCTGGATAACACGATACCTGAAGAGAAGACACAGAGCATCAAATAGATGACACATGCATTGGTTAGCCTGAATTTTCATTTCCTTTCCCAATGGGTACCAGTTGCATGTCTGTCTCATAAATCCCCGGATTCCTATGCGGCACCTTGTCAAAGGCCTTCTGGAAATCGAAATAAATCACGTCCACTGGTTCTCCTTTATCTAACTTCCTTGTTACCTCCTCAAAGAACTCTAACAGATTTGTCAGACATGACCTCCCCTTGACAAAGCCACGCTCATTAAGTCCTATTTTACCATGCACTTCCAAGATGTACACGATCTCATCGTTAAGAACGGACTCTAAAATCTTGCCAATGATTCAAGTTGGGCTAACTGGCCGATAATTTCCCATCTGCTGCCTCCCTCCCTTCTTAAAGAGCAGTGTTACATTAGCTACTTTCCAGTCCGCTGGATTCCTGAAAGATCACCACCAAAGCCTTCACAATTTCCTCAGCTATTTCTTTTAGAAGCCTAGGGTGTAGTCTATCCGGTCCAGGTCACTTATCCACCTTCAGATCTTTTAGTTTCCACAGAACCTTCTCCTTGGCCACAACACTCACCTGTGCCCCAGGACTCTCCTGGATCTCTGGCATCCCACTGCTGTCTTCCACCATGAACACTGATGCAAAGTAACTATTCAGTTCCTCTGCCATTTCTTTGTTTCCTATTCTTACTTCTCCAGCATCATTTTCCAGTGGCCCAATATCTATTTTTGCTTTTTATATATTGAAAAAACTCTTCCTATCTTCTTTTATATAACTAGCTAGCTTATATTTATATCTCATCTTCTCCCCTCTTATTGTTTTTTTAGATGTCCTCTGCTCACTTTTGAAGGCTTCTCAATCCTTTGGCTTACCACTAATCCTTGCCACAAATGTTTTTTCTTTTGCTTTTATGCTGTCCTTGATTTCCCTCATCATGGATGCCTCAACCTCCCCTTAGCAAGTTTCTCGCTACTTCGGATGAATTTCTGTTGTGCCTCCCGATATCCTCTAAAATCTCCCGCTATTGCTGTTCTACTGTCTTTCCTGCTAGGGTCCCTTTCCAATCAACTCTGGCCAGCTCCTCCCTTATGTCTTTGTAATTACCTTTGTTTAATTTTAATACCATTACATCTCATTCCAGCTTCTCCCTCTCAAACTGCAGAGTAAATTGTATCATATTATAATCACTGCTCCTGAAGTTTCTTTCAGCTTAAGTTCCCTAATCAAGTCTGCTTCATTACACATCACTAAATCTAGAATTGCCTGTTCCCTAGTAAGCTCTGTAAAAAGCTGTTCCAAAAAAAGCTCTTACACATTCCACAAATTTATTTTCTTGGGATCCATCGACATAGTGCATGGAAAAATGGTTCAGACAATTTCTAGCTGGTGTAGGCAGTGGGCTTGGCTTAATTTGCCTGGCAGCCTTCAGAGGGAGCAAGTATGCATGCACATGCCTCTGTGTCTGCACATGTGCAATACTAACAGCAGAGGGAGCTATTGCACATGTGCAGTCCTCTGATTTTGCACTGAGAGAGCTGTCAGGCCCCTGTTGCTGCAGGTAGCCTGAACAAACTCCCCCCACTCCCCATAATCATGGGCGGCCAATCATGAGTCCCACATTGCCTAAAATGCAACCCCTAGTGCCCTCCCCTGGCACTGCTGGGTGGGCATTACTGAGTTGCCATTGTTGGCTGTGCCAAGGTGCTAGTCTGGCACTACCAGTCTGACACTGCCCAAGGGGCAACCTCTCTTTCCCTTGGCCACCCCAGCGGGCCTCAATGGCATTTGATTCTATCAGTGAGGCCAACGTAACTGTTCCCCGTTCATAGGAGCAGGTGTTTTCCTTGCTGGAGAGAACCAGCTAGGCCACAAGCCTGGATGATTGGGCACCAGATTTGCTAAAGATATGGAAATGAATATCATCATAAACTTAAATAATTTATTCAGCCTCTCGCCCATACCCAGCTTCTTCACCTCTTTTCTCTCCCAATTGGGATTCCCATGCAACGTAGACCAAGATAACTCATGGATGCCTACTATTGACCAATGCAGCTCAAGAACCCCTATGATACGATGTATACAGAGATGGCTTGCGAATGATTTTTTTTTCTGGATTTCCATTCTGCCCTTTGTGAAAGTGCCTGGCTTCCTATCAGTGCATCTCCATATTGAGGTGACTAATGTTTTGAACTCAATGAGGAAAGGACTACAAGTTCTAAAATGTAAAATACTCCACTCTTGTCAATAACATTATGTAAGCTATTATTTTAAATGTGATTCAGAATCACTGTGATTACCTTTCAGTTCCTAGTTTGAGGCACCTTAACATTCCTTTACTCTCTGTCACATTTTCAGATTCGGACAATGCAGTGGCCATCAGGATCCCGGCAGCTTCCAGTTTCAATCTGCAGCCTCCCGTGTAAACCCGGGGAGAGAAAAAAAATTGTGAAGGGCATTCCTTGCTGCTGGCACTGTGAACTCTGTGATGGCTACCAGTACCAGGTGGATAAGTACAACTGCAAGGTCTGCCACTTTGACATGCGACCCAACGAGAACCACACGGGATGTCGCCCAATCCCCATCGTCAAACTGGATTGGTATTCTCCTTGGGCCGTTGCCCCTGTATTCTTTGCAATTATCGGCATCATTGCTACATTGTTTGTCGTCATAACATTCATTCGCTACAACGACACACCAATTGTCAAAGCCTCCGGCCGAGAATTAAGTTATGTGCTTCTCACGGGAATTTTCCTCTGTTACGCCATTACCTTCCTCATGATAGCGGAGCCGGATGTTGCCATCTGCTCCATGAGACGCATCTTCCTCGGGTTGGGTATGAGCATCAGCTACGCGGCTCTGCTCACCAAAACCAACAGGATATATCGGATATTCGAACAAGGCAAGAAATCAGTCAGCGCCCCCAGGTTTATCAGTCCAGCCTCTCAGCTTATGATAACTTTCAGCTTCATCTCTGTGCAGCTACTCGGAGTCTGTATCTGGTTCATTGCTGACCCACCCCACTCCTACATTGACTATGATGACCAAAAGACTGCCAATCCTAAGCTTGCTCGTGGAATTCTCAAATGCGATATTTCTGATCTGTCCCTCATCTGTTTACTTGGATACAGCATGCTCCTCATGGTCACATGCACCGTGTACGCCATCAAAACCCGAGGGGTTCCAGAGACCTTCAATGAGGCCAAGCCTATTGGATTTACCATGTACACCACCTGCATTGTCTGGTTAGCCTTCATTCCAATATTTTTTGGGACTGCACAGTCTGCTGAAAAAGTAAGTACTACCCCCATTCCCCATGCCAGAAGGAGAGCAAAAAACTGTGTGTGATTTGTGAATGTTGCTTTGTTTAAAATAATTAGCAATTGTTGTGAATTTGAAAAGTGGTGAGGCCACAAAGAGCCACAATAATGGAGATTTTCCTGAGGATAGTGAAATAGTGAAGTTCCCTTTGCGAGTGTCTGTTCCGACCAGCTTAATCATCCGATTTCCATTGTGGCCTTTGTTGTAGCTGTTTCAGATCCAATAAAATCTCCTCGATTGTCTTAGTCTGGTTACCAGAACTTTAAAACTTGCTGGCGAAACCAAATTGACATCCATTTGATGGAGCTGTCAATGCATTTGGACAAAAAAAAAGGCCAATTAGTCACTCAGAGGCTTTTTGTCAGCATTTTCAGGTTTAAGGTTAGTGCTTATTAGCCGTGCAAAACATTCAGTTTTCATCTGATAAAGGTTTTCCACATTGCCAGTTATCTTGAAAACATCCCCCCTCCCACCCCCAGCAGTCAAGTTTACATCATGGGCAGTTACTGATAAATCATTATATATGTAATATTTCTATTATGCTTTCCTAATGCCATTTTCTGCAAGTATCCCTCTCATCAATGGGAAGGAAATTCCTGATAACTAATTGTTGCCACTTCCTGTTCATTCCTGCTGCCCATATTGGCCTAGATCTGTAGCAAAGTGATGCAGATCTTACTGTCAAATTTATAATAGAGCAAAATAGAGCAGGTACTTCTGAGTGAACAGCGTAAGTTCATTTGCTGTATTTCTAAGGAAGCATTGACTTTAGTGTCTATAGTGATGAATGCTGTCACCATCTCAACACACTACAAGTGTGCATTCAAAGCAGTGTTGGAAGAGAGAACAGAAAATGTGATATTTGTTTAACTGATGATAGTTGCAGACTGCTTAGAAATATAAAGGATGCAGAAGCTTTACTTAAGATTGGCTGCATGCATTTGGACATGTCTTTAAGAAGGTATCACAACTTCATTAATGTTAGTTATCAAAGTATTTCTGTGACATGGAATTTGATGGCACTGGAACAATTTAAGCGATGAGAACTTGAAGGGAAGACCCCACTGTACCAGTCATAAAACCATAAAATAAAAAATGTAGCATTATCGTAGTAAATGATGAAATACATCTTTAATCACAAAAGGGAAAATATGCAAAATAACCGCTGTACTGCTGTTTGTGTTTGTATAGCGCAACTGGCAATGTACTATCAATTGAATTTCTTAATCTAGCCATAATCATATCACACCAACATTGATGAGCAATCTTGCCCCTTGTCTTTTTAAGCACAAAATCATGACATTGGGATTAATCTGGTTACTTTCCACTTCTGGCAGCAATGAACAGAAGCACAAAATGATTTTCCGACATTTATTCAAATGGCCAGAAGATTAAATATAAAACTTGGCAGAATTTCTAATGTGTGCTGCTGGCTGGTAAAACTCCCCATCAGGGGGACAATGTTGTAAATGCTTTGAACTTAATTTGTTAGAATTATCCTGACTCGAATCTTCTCAGCAGCTGATCACATTCACTTTACTTAGCCACTGATTCAGAACATCAGAAGTGTAAAATGAATGTTAATTGATAGTCGGAATTCTCCAATCTTGCCCTGGATGGGATTCCCCGATCCCGCCGTAGTGAATGGAGGGCTGGATTCTCCAATCTCGTCTGCAGCTAGTGTTCTGTGGTCCCGCTGCAGCGAACGAAAATTTGGCTGAGCGCCAAATTCTCTTATTCCTGCTGACAGCGGTGGTAGGGTAAACGAGATTGGGAAATCCCAACCAGTACTTATTACTTGTAGAAAAAGCTCCCATACTGAAATGATATCTATCTCTGTGATGAATTTTCTGTGATGTTTCCTTTAATAGCTGAATTCTGATTTAACATCACATAGATTTGAGGAGACACAAAGTTAAGTACAAAAATATTTTAGCATGCCGTTAACATGCATAGATTGACAATTGTTCATGATTCGGGATTTTGTTTGTCCTGAAATTCGGGGGTACCTGCAATCTGTAGTCGACTGAACTTGTACAATACAGTGTTGGAATGAACCCAGGACATTACCAATAATTTAAATTCACATGGCTTAATTAATTCTGCATGTGGCTAGGCAAAGCAAAGATAATTTAGCTGAACCATTTGTTAATTATATTGAAAGATGCATAATAAATGCTATGTATTTTTCTCCCCAGCATCTGCTTTGCAACCTTACAATTTCACAGTATGATTTCTGTATGTGGCAAGGCTAGGTGAAAGCAGTTGGATCTTTTGTGGTGTAGGTTATTCATAGTCTGCAGTCAGGGGCACAATAGTCTTGGTCAAACCTGTCTCTTAAAATGAATTAGAGTTTGAAACGGGGACTTGAGTATGAGGGGAAATTGGAATAATTGAACATTTTTAGCACAGCCGATCAGCTGTGTCTTTAAATCTGCCATTTGTAACAGCAAATCTGCTGCACATATTCTAGCCAAGGAATGGCAGGATAATCCTTAATAAAATGTCAAAGAGATAACCTAACATATTTCAATTGATTATACGTTTCTTTCAAATCTTATTGATCCAAACTTCATCGTAACTTTTTTTTATCCTTTTTTTGAGTTGTGCAGACAAATACATATTGGTCCAAAACTTCCTGGTTCCCCAGAGTTGCACTGGAGGGTGACTACACTAATAATATGCCAGGGAATCCTTCCAGGAAGTTCCTCCAGCAATTTTCCAGAGGTGCTCATTTCCCTTTGGCAATTGTGCTGGGCTGGGAGCCATCCAACAAGCAATTTAAATCATTACCTTCAGGTGATTTTGCCAGCTTTACCTTTATAGTTACTCTGAAAGCGTTAGAAGGAAAGAAATATTTCTAACTGCACAGTAACCATCTGATACCCAGTACCAGCCTCGCTTGGGACACACTGTACAATTGTAACCCCCTTGTGGATCTCCTATAAACATCCACTCCCACTTCTGACTTGACCAACCTGCCCCTTTCCCTGTCTGACTCCTCCCATTTCCGGATTGCCCTGCATGCCCACCCCCCTTCAGTCTGCACTAACCTCACACCTCCAGTCCACCCCGTCCCCTCTCCAATCCACCTTAACCCCCTCTGGTCTGTACCACCCCATTTCCCTCTAGTCTGACCCACACCCCTCTCTCTCCTGGTCTCCCCCATCCCATCCCCCCAGTTGTCCTCATGATTTACCTTTCCAACTAACCATCTTCCTTTCAATTTTGCCTTTAAATATCTCCTTTATGGCAGCTACTGCACCCCGATTACTCTGTGCTGATACGTGCCCCTTTATGGCAGCTACTGCACCCCAATTACTCTGTGCTGACACGTGTTGGGGTACGTGTTGCTGCTCCTGACTCATCCAGCCTGTGTGTAGATGGTTGGGTGAGACAGGGGCTGTGCAATTACAGTGAGGCTAAGTCTATCAAGAGTGTCAATTTGGTGGAAATTGCCACTCAGAGGAGGAAATAAAGGGCTGCTATAACTATCAGAAAGCTAATTTCCTTCACGCTTATGCTTAGAAACCCTAATTTGCCAGCAGGGAGAAACTTTAACACACTGCTCAATTTCTCACTCTTGGCATTACTTTGCAGACAAAGATTTTTTGGAAGGCTAAATTTCTCTTCTCATTGGTTGCCAGCCTCATGGTGGCTGGTCAGGCCTACCCATGATTGGCACATTCTCCCACAGTGGTCGCAAGTGAAGATGCAATCACTGCTGTGGTCAATTGGTTCTATTCTTCTCCCCCCTTTTCTCTTCCATTGTTGGTTCTTTGCTCAGTCTCAGAGTTATCTTTAGCGTTCTTGATGTGGCATTTATGGTCAGTGCTTGCGATTGGCAATGGTCAGTGTGAGAGTCCTTGAAATGTTTGCATGTACTTGTGGTCAGTTCTCTGTACAACACAATGTTGGGCAGGCAACTGTCAGCCATCTGGGCAATGATGCCTGCTCAATGCAATTGACTTTGCAGGAGGGTGGCCACAGTGCTGTTGATGTTGGCCGTTTCTGGGATTTCACTATTTGTGACATGCCCTGCTGTGGAAGTAGCGCTGATGGAAATGCTCCAGAAGGTTTACACAACTGCAATACAGCCTTCATGACTCAGCACCACAAAGATGAAGGGTGACGATTTGGCTTTGTATGCTTTGAGTTGGTCTGTGAGGATGTAGTTCCACAATCAAATGTAGACTCTACAAATTTGCCCTTTAATTTTGAAGATCATTGTTCACTTCCTTGTTTATGGTGGTATCAGACAAGTTGACAGTTCCCAAATATGTAAATTTCTTGACAGCATTCAGCTCAGTTCTACAATGCTCGGTTCTTCCTGAGGGGCAGGACTTCAGTTTTCTCTAAACCAATTTTTAGTTCAAAGACTTGTGCCACCTAGGAAAATCATGCTGTTAAGCACTGCAGGTCTGATTGGCCATGGGCTGAAACAGCACAGTGATCAGTGAAAAGAAGTTCACCGGTTTTGATGTCTTTGTGTGAGCACGAAGATGCCCGAGGCTGAAAGGACCTTCATCAGTCCAGAACCTGCTCAGCCCTATGTTCAGCTTTCTCTCCTATTGTTACAAATATAGCTTTCTTCCCTCTCTGCCTCTCCTCTTCCCCAAGACTCATCGCAAGTCTCAATTTCTCTCGTGCTCCCCAAGAAGGAGATAATATTCTAAAATTTACAATTCATTCCAAATAGTATAGTTGTGTCCTGCCTACAAAATTCCCCCTTCTCCCTTGCATAGTTCTCTGCAAATGCTAAACAACCACACTCCCCCACCACCACCCATGCCTCATTGAATTGAATTCAACATTTTCAAATTCCTCCATGGCCTCGACTTCCACATTAATAATTTCCTTCAACCTGTAACTTTTTGTACTTATTTTTTGTTTAGGACTGAGATGAGAAGAAATTTCTTCACTCAGAGGGTTGCTAATCTTTGAACTTCTGTACACTGGAGAGTTACGGATGTTGAAATTAGTAAGGCCACACTTGGAATACTGTGTATAGTTCTGGTCACCATATTATGGAAAGGATATTATTGAACTAGAAAGAGTGCAGAAAAGATTTACTAGGATGCTACCAGGACTTGATGGTTTGAGTTATATGGAGAGACTGGAGAGGCAGGGATGTTTTTCCCTGGAGCATAGGAAGATTAGGAGTGATGTCATAGAGATCAATAAAATATTGAGGGACATTGATAAGGTAGATAGTCAATATCTTTTCCCAAAGGTAGGGGAGTCTAAAACTAGAGGGCATTGGTTTAAAGTGAGAGGGGAGAGATACAAAAGGGTTCAGAGGGGAACTTTTTTCCCTCAGAGTCGTGAGTATCTGGAACGAGCTGCCAGAGACAGTAGTAGAGATGGTATAATTTTGTCTTTTGGAAAACATTTAGATGGTTACATGGGTAAAATGGGTATAGAGGGATATGGGCCAAATGGAGGCAGCACGGTGGCACAGTGGTTAGCACTGCTGCCTCACAGTGTCACGGACCCGGATTCAGGCTTGGGCTTCTGTCACTGTCTGTGTGGAGTTTGTATGTTCTCCCCGTGGCTGTGTGGATTGCCTCCAGGTGCTTCGTTTCCTCTCACAGTCTGAAACATGTGCTGGTTAGATGCATTGACCCAGACAGGTGCTGGAATTTCACAGTAACTTCATTGCAGTGTTAATGTAAGCCTAACTTGTGACTAATAAATAAACTTTAAGCTACTCCCAATTGCCTGCATTTTTTTAATGGTAAAAACTGGGCGAATGGACAAGTTGGGCCAAAGGGCTTGTTTCCATATAGTAAACCTCTCTGACTCTGAGATAAACAGGTTTTTGGTCTCTTGGGGAAATGAAGGGAATGGAAATTGGGGAAAAAGTGCAGTTGAAGTAGATGATTATCCATGATTGTATTGAATTATGGAGAATGCTCTGGAAGCTGTATAATTCATCTCCACTCCTATTTCTCATTTTCCAACATTTTGTGAGCAGGCATGAACTGTTCCTCCAACATCGAGTTATTTCTTCAGGTTGTGCTTTATCTTTTCAGACGCCATCTCTTACTCAAACACTTCCCTCTCTGCTTACAAAATCCTCTTGAAACCTTGGCCCTCACCTGGTGTCTTTGGCTTTCTCGAACGTCTCTTTTCATTTTTCCCTCCTGCTAGCCATCCACTACTTCAAAATACTTCGAGTTATCCTTGTATACTGAGTAGCACCATGAAAATATGATATTCTTTATGGAGAAATGTTCAATAATCGTTTTTTTGATAACTACTAAAATTTACAATCATGTCGTTAATTGTAATGGGTTTGGGTAAGACATTCTTCTGGAGAGTTGTGCAGACTTCATGGGCTAAATGGCCTCCTTCTGCACTTTAGGGATTCACACAGGTTGATGTAAGATAGTAATACCAGCTTCACAAAAGAGAAGATGGTGCAGTACCAAATGGAGTGGATACAGGGCAAGTGATGAAACAAAACTTGTGTCTCGAGAAGGTGTAAATGACAGACTGATGAATAGCCACCAGCATCAAAAACAAGGGGGAAATGAGAATAAAACTGAACATTGCAAAGTAAAAGGATCCAAAATGAGGTAGTGATTATGATCTGAAACTTTTGAGACTGAGAATCTGTAAAGCCTTAAACCGAAAGCAATCCTGGAAAACTTGCTTAGTTAGCTTATCTTCACTGCATCTTCACCTGTGCTTGGAGTTGTTAACTGTAGTGCGAATGGCGACATAGATTAAGACTTGAATGTTCACTCTTGCACAGTGCTGTAAGAATTCTGGCTATGTGAAGCCAACTCCTGAAAAAGTGCACGGAAATTTGGATTCTCATTCCGCAGGGGCTGGTTTTTTGAGACTCGTGCCCGCTGCTCTGGGGAAGACTTGTAGACAGTCACGGGGCTTCCGGGTGCAGAGGTGGACTGAGCAAAAGGCCCCCATTGATGCTCCAGCACTTTATTCCAGACATGAAAAATAATGAAGCAAAAAACAGCCCTCCAGCACTTACCCTTCACTGTCCACTACCTTTTGTCTTTTATGCACCCTATGCTAATTTCATGCCACACTGTACCAGTCCACACCCCCCCCATTCACCATTCTTTGCCCCCTAAATCTCCTGTGCCAACTCATCCAGAATCCACTGTAGGCTTTTGCTGAAACTAGCCATAATAGTCATTCTGACTATTGATGAATTCACTAATGTGAAAATTACTCTCATCAATGGAAACCCTTTCACTGCAATTAATTGACTTTATTTCCTTATATGAACAGACATTTGAGCTCATAATTCCATAGCAATGAATTTATTTCAAACCTATTGCTATCAATCAAACAGTGAATTGACAGGTACCCAATTGTGCTATGGCAAGTTATAAAATAAGTCATGCAGCACAAATCCTGCAATGATAGGCCACGGGCCTATGCCAGTAGATAGAGTGGAATACTAAGCACTTTTTTTCAACACAGCTGACAGTTTTAAAAAAAGTTTAAAGTGCAGGAGATTTAAATTTTTTGACAGATTTCTCTGACACTTTCAATTAGCTTGATAATTACATCAGGTTCAGCTCCTTTCCATACACATCCATGTCTCCCTTTAACAATCCAAAAAGACACCTTACCCCTGCCAAAGGGCATATGAAGTCTCCCAAAGGTGACATGGGCTTTGTTCCAAAAGCATTTCAAGTTATCTCACCAAAGAGCCCTAGTAATTTTTCCGACCAAATCAAACGTGCACAAATCTCATTCCCCATTTTCTCCTTGTAAGAATCAGACCAGACCGAAAGTAAATGCACTTTAACATTTCCAGCTTCTTCCGTGAAACATGGATAGCCAAAGTTCGATCTGCACCTGTTCCCCTCACTAAAATACTGAGGGTCAGGACAGGTTTGGCTTTGGGTCTCCACTGCCATTCACTCAAAGGCAGAGAGCAACTCTGTCTGCATGAAGTTTCAGCCGTAAATACTTTAATGAGAAATAGTTAGATAGAGAAAGAGAAGGAAGTCGAATCACCTTGTGCATTTTTGCATGGGCATATTATTCCTCCACAATCCGTTGTGATCAGAGAATTTAGGCCTGGCACACACAAAGATATGCGTAGTAAAAAACTAGGCAGAGCCCAAGGCAATGGACAGAACAGAATCATGATAAAACAGGGCTGATGCTTTTCACTTTGGGACTGGCTGAGTAAATGATGATTCCAAACTTGCCTTTGCCAATATTGTACACAGTTCTCACATCAAAATGACACTCTGCAAATGAAGAGCAGAAGAAACCAGCAGGTTAAAATTGTGGTCCACAATGGCCTTTACATGCACACTGAGAACTGAGAGCCCTGTGGGATTGTGCTGTGACGCCTCGAATGCCAGGGAAGATAGATTGCCTTGAAAATGTAGATATTGCTTTTGGATTGCTTCTCATGCTCTGAAAGGCCATCATTGGCGGCAGAACTCATAAATCTTTGCCATCCTTCTGCAATAAACACTCAATGGATCAGCCTCTATCACATCTATTGTCATTTGAAATTGTTTCCTGGTCATTTGCGGTATACTGGTTCCTTTTTATCCTGAGGTTATCTCCGCCTGCTAGGGTTGATTCATTTCTGTCCTTGTTTCCATGTGAAGGCAATATTATAGGTGAGGCAACCAGAACCACAATGAAAGAATATTCCTGGGGCAATTTGTACAATCACTCCATATCAGAAACTCAGATAATCATTGGCGATTGGCATGTTTCGTAGATATAATCCAGCTAAAACTGCAGATTTTAAGGATTCAATTATATAAAGGGTTAGTGACAAATTCATGGATTTTATTCTCATTGTATCGTGACATGGTTCCAATCATGGGCCAGCGCTTGCTCCTGGATCTGTACATTATTTGTTCAAGTCCTGATCCATGGACCCCAAATTCTTAACTAACACATTATCGAGGGAATACTCACTGTCAAAGTTGCTGTCTTTCGATTGAGATGCTAAACCACAGCCCATCTTCCCTCTTACAAAAAAATCCCTCATACTATTTTGAAGAAGAACAGGAAGATAATCGAGGTTTTGCAATATTTCCAGACCAACATAAATAAAGCCAATAAACTGTTTGTGGAAGCTTACAGTGGGCAAACTGGCTGCCACCTTTCTTACATACCATGGTGACTAACTTTCAAAAGTATCTTGCTTGCTGTAAAGTGCTTTGGGACGCCCTGACATTGTGAAAGGTCTGCATTTTGTGTGGAAACAGTTGGAATTTTACTGCCTCGCCAGCCCCAGAATCGGGATGTGCGAGGCTCACAGAACAGCATTTTCTATTGGCCTCAAGTGGGATCTTACAAACCTCTGGAGGTGAGGTGGTAAAATTTTGACATTGTCTCATTACCTTAAAAATCATTAATAATTATTGTCCATGCATGAGATCTTAAAAGCAAATATACATTTCTAGGCTGTTTTGTTTTTCATTTGTTTATTTGTTAGCACGCAGACACATTATATCCCCTTAATGCAGTGTTTTAGAGATTGTTACTATTCTACTGATTGTTTGGCCATGTTTCAATTGCCTTCCATCATCACTACCTGCACTTTCATGCCATTCTATCCAATCAAGGAAATGTAAATTAGTGACATTTATATTTTTCCAAGGAAGGAAGCACAAATATTGGAAAAAGACAGTTTGGCAACACACTCAGCCAGTCACGTCAACCAGTGGAATCTTGAATTAATCAGAACTTAAAAAAGATGGACTACAGAGCAAATGTTTCTCAGATTCTCTGAACTGGAATGTTGAACTGATAGTGGGCAGTTTTCAAATTTTTTGATGAACCTTGTTGCTATTACCCTTTTTCTATTTGAATCCAATCTGTGCCTATTTCCCTCTTGATGAAAATATCAACAGCATTTTATATTTACATAGTCCCTCCGACAAACAAATAGCATCCACACGTGAAAGAAATTCATTCCTAAGCAAAATAAAGAGATTAGAGTTGTATTTTTGATGATCTGCCTTAGTGTCTTTTCAATTATTTGTCAAAGGAGCCAGTAATTTTCTTAATTGAATAAATGTATGTTGAATTCAATGATCAGTTGCCTTTGACACTAGCTCAGATTCTACTGTTAATATGATTAGCAAGTGAAACTTTAGAAATTGAATGTAAAGTACCAAATAGATGAAAACAATAATTGAACAACTTAAAATTAATATTTCCAACACAATCTAGGAAAGCAGGCTATTCAATTTAACAGGGTGTCAGCCCAGTTTTAAAAATTAATTTATGAATGTCAGGTTCTCAACCCCTCACTCCTCCCCCCACCTCCCCACCTCCCCCACAACCCCCCCCCCCACCCCCCCAACCCTCTTCACATTTCCCCTTCATGCCTGCTCTTGGTCCACATTGCTCTTTTTTTCACCCTCTCACCCACCCCCCCCCCCCCCCCCATTGCTCTCCTCATATGCCTTTTACACACCGTTCACCTTCATACCCTCCGTGTATGCTCCATTGCTATTCGTTCAGTTCCCTCATAGACTGTCCAGTATGACTCAGGAGCCATGTCTTTGCAATGGAGATGAAAAATAAAATTAACAGAGTTCTCATTTTAACTTATACTGTCAAAACCTTTTAATCAAAAAAAATCCACTAAAAACATTAGATCCCCACAAATGGTCAATCTGCTTTAAAAAGAAATGTCCATTTTGCTAAACACATCCTTGCATAAACTCTTCAAACTGTGAATGAGAATGTCATCACAGCCCCTTGTTGAGATAAGTGGTTCTGGACTTTATGAAACTCAGTCAAGCATTCACAATGGGCATGGCGATAGTAGAAAACTGTGGAAAATGTAAACAATGGAGCCTATCATTCAATCGCTTCACTAAATAAACAACTGACTTACAATATAAATTCAAACTTTTACAACTGAAATAACCATTTTTGTTTGTATTTCAAAGCCTGTAAGTGAAAGAATTCCAGGAACAGTTGAATGTTTCTTATTGGTTAACCACTTGAGATTCCCCTGTGGTTTATTATTCTTCGTCGGTGCCATTAACCACATGTTCCAACCAAATTGTCCTATCTCCATGAAAACAATAGTGAGGCTACACCGTCAGCCTTGCAATGGAGTAGGCAAGGGTGGAATGGCTGAATGCAAGCTTATCCGGGGGCCATAAAAATCCTTCACAGCGGAGGTCATAGTGGCAGAAATCCTGGAATCATGTCCTACTTGCCATTTTTAAATCCCTCCCACCTTCATTTCATAAGAACGTAAGAAATAGAAGCAGGAGTAGACCATCTAGCCCCTCAAGCCTGCCCCGCCATTCAATAAGATCGTGGCTGATCTGTCGTGTCTCAGTTCCACACTCCCGCCCTCTCCCCATAACCCTTAATCCCCTTGCCTATCAAAAACCTATCAACCTGTGTCTTAAAAATATTTAGTGAGGCAGCCTCCACCACTTCAACGGGCAGAGAATTCCAGAGATTCACCACCCTTTGAGTGAAGAAGTTCCTCCTCAACTCCGTTCTAAACCACCCCCCCTTTATCTTGAGGCTGTGCCCTCTAGTCCTACTGTCCTTCCTGAGCGGGAAGAGCCTCTCCACCTCTATCCTATCCATCCCATTCATCATCTTATACGTCTCAATGACATCTCCCCTCATTCTTCTAAACTCTAACGAGTACAAGCCTAGTTTACCCAGCCTCTCCTCATAGCTCAACCCCCTCAACTCCGGTATCAGCCTAGTAAACCTCCTCTGCACTCCCTCCAAGGCCAAAATATCCTTGTGTAATCCTTGCGTAAATATCCTTTCAACATGGATGAAGGCATGAAAACCTGGCCCAAAGAGTTTCCCAAACACAGTCAATGGGTCCCAAATCTTGCTGTTTGCTAACTTTATGTCTGAACTCATGGAACTTGGGATGTGTCCTTATGGAGAGAAAATGTGCACTCCAACCCAGGCAAACAGAAACTGGTAGCCCGAATTCTCTGACTGTTAATGGCCTGTCGCCACTGCAGTGGGATCAGAGAATTCCGCTGGCATGAAAGACTGGAAAAGTTCAGCTGTAGTGAAAAGTTCTCAATAACTTGGCTTGTAAACATTTAAAAATAGCGATGGGGTTTTTGCATCCTACTCATCAAAGGGAATTTATTTCCAAATAATATAACTTTTGTTCATACATGCAGACATTGTTTTTCAAAGATTTATTTATTTCATCTGCATAGGGACAGTGGTCAGTTACTATTTTAGCCAATTTTGGGGCAAAGATCGATCTATTTTACCTGGTGTGGAGACAGAAGAGATTTATATTTTTCATGTACTTAGGGGATGACAAGATTTATTTTACCTGATTGAGCGGCAGACAGATATTCCTTCATCTCAGATGATGGGGATGTGCAGAGATTTATTTAATCTGATGGATGGATACATTTATTTTACTGGGTGACACATTAATTTATTTTATGGGAGAGATTTATCTATCTTAACTCCTGGTGGATGTTGTGGGAATGTGAGGAGAAACACTCACAGGGCACAATGGTAGTTAACCCTGAAATATGCCCTCACAATGCACTTTTAATCATAACATGATTCTACAATTACACATGTTTTCCTTTATTAACTGAGAAGTCGAGTGGGTTCATAAATTCCTGCCCACAGTCAATGAACTTCCAATGGTCTGTCAAATTTTCTGTCCCATTCATAACAATTCCCACAGTGGCTGAACCATAGAATCCCACCCGTAAAGTCCAGAAAAACAGCTTTGTGTTGAAAACATTCAGTATTAAAAACTCCAAGAAAGTATCTCTTCCATTTATGAAACAAAATCGTGAACACTATTTTCCACTGACACTTTTGGTACTAAGGAGAATCCACCTATGGCTAAAAGGGGTCATCCCGTTGCAATGCCAGCTTAACCTTTGCTAGGCGTAAGACACTGGGCAGAATTCTCCCAGGTTCCCACTGGCAAGTTCGATGGTAGCATGGGAGGAGAATATAGCGGGTAGTCCAGAAATTAGTTTCATGCCAGTGTGAATTTACAGCGGGATCTTCTGCTGGTGCAAACCATGATGGGTCAGTAGACCCATTAATGGGACGCAGATGAATCGGTAAACCTTCTATGCCAGATTTTCTGCAATGTCAGCAGGAAAACACACTGGAGTGAAACACCTTCGGAACAATGTAGCGTGCAGATGTCAGGTCTCAACAGTTCCTGGGGTTGTCTCTGGAATTTAGGATGGAGACAGATCCACAGCTGTGGGTTGGGTGTCCTGGAGTTCATCTTTCAGCCTTTGAATGTCCCTGGAGTTCCATCTTAATTCTCAGGTGGTTCAGTGATGTTGGGCACCTTTTCAATATGACACCTGGATAGAATGCTAGCCACGCAGGCCTGCCCTGCCACTGAATAAGGCATAAAGTTTATTTATTAGTGTCACAAATAGGCTTACATTAACATCGCAATGGAATTACTGTGAAAATCTCTGAGTCACCACACATTGGCACCTGTTCGGATATACTGAGAGAGAATTTAGCGTGGCCAGTGCACCTAACCAGCACGTCTTTTGGGCTGTGGGAGGAAGCCGGAGCACCCGGAAGAAACCCACACAGATACGGGGAGAACGTGCAGACTCCGTACTGACAGTGACCCAAGCCAGGAATTGAACCTGCGTCCCTGGTGTCCCTGGCGCTAACTGCTGTGCTGCCCTGGTGCATGAAAGTAATGTTGGGAACCAGAAAATTTGGTGTATTTTCTCACTAACCTCCGCAGTGAGAAACATCCAAATTCCCACCACAGCACTGAGTCTCAAAGTGGCAAAATTCTACCACCATTTTGTAAAAGGAGTTGAAGATTGTGCCAAGAACAACTGGCTGGAGGATCACTAAAGAGTCAATTACAATTTAAATTGCCTGGCAGCTCTCATTATAGGCACTGCACAGCATTTTAATGGATAGCAGATGAATAAATGGCCTCTGCTAACATTGCTGATTGCAAGTAATTGCTGCAAATGTCTTGGCCAATTTAAGAAGTATATCAGCATTTATTGTTCACTTGCTGCTGGAGGTTTGAAGAGTTATTTGGAAACACAACAGGAGACTTATTGTGATATTCAAACAAGAAGTCACCAACATATTCAACACCTGTTCCTGAAAATTTCTAAAGATATTCCTTATACGGGTGACTGCAGTGCTTGTCTACCTCATTTGACAACTTAGAGGAGCCACCAGGAGGAAGAGAGTCCTTGATAATGGGCTTCTTGCTAGTGGTCCTCTTTGGTCAGCAGGAGGACTGAGGGGAGGATTCAGCACAAAATTAGGCAGAACAGTCCAAACTGCTACAAGAAATATTAAGGAGCCTGACGGGGCTAAGGAGTATGTTTTAGGGAGTTCCTTGACAGTGAAGGGAAAGGTGGACAAGCCAAAAGATTCAGCGAAGGAATTCAAGAACTTAGATCAAGGCACAGATAGCCAAAAGAACAGCTGCCCATGGTAGACTAAGGGGACATGGGGGAAGTAGAGACCAAAACCTGGAGGAAGATAACTTTGTCCCAGTTGTTCTAAAAGCTGTTAGGTCCTCACCCTCCACATCCCTCATAGCACATCCACTCCTTATGTTCCTTCCATGCCAAATTATGTACCAATCCATTTCCCGTGCCCCTTCATATCACAATGCCACAACATTATTTCTTCATACTGCATACCCATCCATAGCTGCTTACAGAATATCCACCAAGACAGATCTAAGGAGCCATGTGTATATGAAAAAACTCTTCTAACATTACAACACAGCTCTCACTCATACACTTGATGCCGATATTTTATGTCCCTCACATAGTCAATCTGTTTAAAAAAAGACTTCTATTCAGTAAACACATCAAAAACAGCTAATCCCTAATAATGTGCACAATTCTCTGGCGGTTCACACCAGCGGGATTCTCTGGTCCTGCTGCAGTGAACAAAGATTTGGCTCCCCACAAGAATGTGTGTTTAAATAGTAGAAGTTTAGAAAAAAAATCAGTGAAAGACCTAAGAGTAAATTTACTGATCTTGCAGTGCTAAATATATTTAGCATGGATTGAAGATTGGGACACGCCTCTGGATTGTCGATTCTCTGACATGCGCGCACTACAAGTGCAATTATTGAAAGGTGAACACGCCTAGCTGTACATTTGCATAGAGCATATATTACTGTAAATGTCACTGTAGATACCAGCCCAGGCCAGGCAAGACCCCAGCCTGGGCCAAGCAAGACCCCAGACCAGCCTTTAAGTCCAGCTCCATTGTTACATGTTCCCATCTGCTTTTCCTCCTACTGGCACCTCTGTGACAAGAGCTATCAGTCATTTTGTTGGCTTGCAGCTCTTGAAGTTGGGTCTTGCTCTCTGATTCAGGTCTACCTGTAGCCACTTAATGTCCTAACAGCCGTCAATAGCTATGAGATGAATCAGTCAAGCAGAGGTGGACTCTCCCCCAACTTCTATGCCCATTAATTCAGCCCAGTATAAGCACAGTATCTCAAAACCAGCAAAGCTGGAACTGAGACCATGCCAGATTCACATTGTACCAGATTTCAGGCCATGAATAGTTCAGAAGAATTTTGAAAAATGTTTGGAGAATTTGGAAAAAGGTAAGCCAAAAATAACTTGCTTTAATTCCAGGTACCTTCCTTCAAGCTGCAGTGATGCCTGGAACCTCGGTCTGTCCAGGAGGCTGGGCTGAGTTCAGCTGACCTCTGAGCACTTCCTGGCCCATTGCATACTCCCTGGTTATCACAGTTTATCAGCCTGCTCCTCACTATGTAGGCACCCTACCACCAGGGCCCATATGTCCCCTTCATTTAAAAAGCATCTTTCACAGGATGTCACAAAATGCTTGGCAGTCAATGAAGTACTTTCAAAGTGTAGTCACTGTTGTAATCTTGGCAAAGATGTAGGCCGTTAACACACAGGTTCTCAGAACAGTAATTAATATTTGACCAGATTATTTGCTTTAGGTATTGTTCAAAGAACAAATGTTAGCCCAAAACGCCTACCCTCCCACAAATGCTACTATGGAAAAGGTGACATGTTTGACAAATGGCATGAATGGGTAGGTCACAAATGGCATGAGAAAATTAGAATGGAAAGTATGATCAGAAAACTACATACACAAAAAAACACAAGTTGGTTAGGTCAGCTGAAAATTTCAAAACTGAGATTTAGGGTATCACAGTGGTTAGCACTGCTGCTTCACAGCACCAGGGACGTGGGTTCACTTCCGGCCTTGAGTGACCGTCTGTGTGGAGTTTGCACTTTTTCCCCGTTTTTGCGTGGGTGCTCCAGCTTCCTCCCACATTCCAAAGATGTACAGGTTAGATGGATTAGCCGTGCCAAATTGCTCCTCGTGTCCCAAGATGTGTGGGCTAGGAGGAGTAGTGGGGTAAATATGTGGGGTTATGGCATTGGGTGGGAGGGAGGGCGTGGGTAAGATACTCTATCAACAAGGTGGTGGAGATCTGATGGGCTGAGTGGCCTCCTTCTGCACTGTAGAAATTCTATGATTAACAGATTTTTAGTTAGGCAAGCATATCAACAGTTACAAAAACCAAGCCAGGTATGTGAAGCTAAGATACATTTTAGCCAGTGATCTAATTGAAAGACATAATGGGCCTGAGGGGTTGAATGACCTTCTTCTGTTCCTGTGCAGTGTTGAGAATGATTGGCACATGGTGGCTCCTCACTGTTGGTCTCTGTGTGGGTAGGCACAGCAAACAGGCTTTCTTCAAATGGAACACATTGACAGTTCACTGATTGTCGGCTTTGCATTGACATATAACAGCTGACCTTGGATATTTGTTGGACAGATGTATTATACTTGCCATAGTCGTGACAGCTTCAACCAGAGCTACAAAAAAAAATCATCATGACATGTTTCCACTGAAGAAAGATTTTCCACCTCTCCCTCAACAATCACTGGTATCTTTTCATTCCTATACAATAATTAAGTTTGCGACTGAATCACACAATGTTCATTCTGCATTTATCTACAAGGAATCAGCTGGATTTCTCTGCTAATTGATCAGCAGTTACGTTGGCTAACTTCAGGCAAGCTGAAACCAGATATAAATGCTCAGTCTTGACCTGGCTAGCCTAAAACCAAACCATCAAAAATCAATTGTTAGTGCAAATGATGAACTGAACCAGATTTAAGGTTGCCTGAAAATGTAAATCTCGGCCTGAATGATAAAGTGTCACAGATCGAAGTTGGGATAGGTTGAAAAAAGAATCAATGAAATGAGTTATGAATACTGATAGGGTCTTGAAGATCTTTATATGTACCGCAGTAGCAGAAATAAAGTAGACTGGGATAAAGTCCAATTACATTATTTAAAACATGTACTGATACATTACGTTATGATATTTGTGATTCTTTTTATTTTTAAATTTTAACACATTCCACAAGATTTGTACACTTTATGATGTATAAATATAATATTGGGTAGCACAGTGGTTCCAGCACCAGGGATCTGGGTTCAATTCCAGCCTCGGGTGACTGCATAGAGTTTGCACATTCTCCCCATGTCCGTGTGGGTTTCCTCTGGATGCTCCAGTTTCATCCCATAGGCCAAAGATGTACGGGTTAGGTGAATTGACCATGCTAAATCGCCCCTTCATGTCAGGGAGATGAGCTGAGTAAATATGTGGGGTTGTGCGGATAGGGCATAGGTGGGATGGTTGTCAGTGCAGACTTGATGGACAAATGGCATCCTTCTGTACTGCAGGGATTCTATGAATAACTTCAAAATATACTCTGATGGGTTAGTTAATGTAAATTATTAATGAGAGCGATAAATTCTTGCATTACCTGACTGAAGCATTTCATATCTTGTGCTATTCGTTTGATACTTGTGTTCATGAAGAATTCTCACAGAGGCCAAACTATTGATTGCTTTTGTGGTTAAAGGTTACACTATATCATATCATATCTTTAAGCTGTTCAACCATTCTGAGGATGTTGCATTCTATGTTATTTGTTGTAATTTATTTTTGTGCATCCCATATACAGTTTAAACAAAAATGACACCAGTGCAATGCGTTAGCACTGTCACTTAATTCTTGAGAAACATATCTATATTGGAAAGAAGTGCAGATCACTAATTAGCAAGGTTGGTGATTTAATTGTGTCAAAATTCTGCAGAAAAGTTAATTCATTGATGTAATTTATCCACAGTCGATTTTGTGAATTGTAAGTTATCTTGGGTCATTGTCATGTTGATTTTTCCACATTATTGATCAGCGACTATTTGATCTGTAACATCAATGATTTCCTAGTTTATTTCTCTGAAGAGTGTACACTGCTTTTCTCAGCCTTTGGTCTAGTGTAAAATATGTTGAAATAATTCTTGTCCTGAAGCGATAAAATTCTATCTCTTTCTCCTTGCCTGGTCAATGTGTTGGCTTATGCTGCAACATAGTTTCACAGCTTCTGATTGCATTTTATACCCCTCTCTTTGAGGATTTTGACACGAAATATTGACAAGTTAATTGACCAGAGGGACTATTTAGTCCCTCCGATATCACACATGTTTTTGACCTCGTTTTACTCTCTAGTTCAGATCCAAATCAAATTAAGTGCGAGGGTTGGGGTGGGTGGCAGCCTGGTCAAAAGGGAATGGCCAGGATGACAAAGAGTAATGGCTTTAATGGGATCCAGGGCATCGCAGGTGGAGGTGAGGGAGTGGTTGAGTAGAAATGTGGTAAGTGGAAAGCCAGATGTTAGATAATTTGGAATTTAAAACCACTGTCCTAACCATTCTAATTGAATTGAAAAGCCTGCTTGTTTAGAAGTGGGGCAACAACAATCCATCTATGCAGGCATCTTCCTGTTTGATAACTCAGTTGGACTGTTTTCTCAGAGTTTTACCACTTGGTTGTTTAGTAGTACAGAACTTGTGTGCTGCTGAGAAAAGACACACGTTGTCAAAGCTTTTCATTGTGCATTCATCAGGACAATTCACGAGAATACCAACTATAAAGGGAACAACACTTTATGCTGCATGAGAAGAGACTGATTGGTTAACAAGTGGATTCTGATTAGCAGAGGCGTCGCCATTGAAAATGTACCAGTTTATTTACTTACTGTTTACTTACTGTTACTTACTTACATTTACTTACCGTTACTTACAGACTTACTGTTAACTGCCAAGCTTTGTTTACATGCAAACCAGACAGCTTGACTGGTCAAGACATTATCCTAGAGTATGAGCCAGAAAATGGCTGTCATCTACTTTGTTTAATTAAACTAAGAGCAAAATGTGTACATGTTATTTCTGTCTTCAAAGGGCAGGGCCATGTATACAATATATGTAACTTTTAGTATGCATAAGCGAGCGATATTATGAACCCAACTGATACTTCTTAAATCGATTGTCAATGCAATTCCTAACTCACTCAAGATTATTCAGTGAATGTTGGCTGATCGCAGAATCACATCCAATGTTGAAAAACTCAAAACATAGTGAAAGCAGCCAGTATTTGTTACTCACTCAAAAAAACAGTTGGTGAAGGATAGAACTGGAGCCAATATTCACACACTTTTATACAAACAATAAATTTCTATGATTTCTATCAATGCCAGAGATGATAGCATGATTTTACCACCTCACTGTGCCAGTGAGCAGTGTGGTGAGCTGGGAAACAAAGATAAAAACCTGATTGGCACTCGACACCAAATGATTTGCTATGTGGGTTGGAGAGTGGTTAGCACAGTTGTCTCACTGCACCAAGGACCTGGGTTCAATTCCAACCTCAGGTGACAGCCTGTGTGGAGTTCTCCCTATATCTGTGTGGGTTTCCTTCCACTATCCAAAGATGTGCGAGTTAGGTTGATTGGCTATGCTAAATTGCCCCTCAGTGTCAGGGGCTTTAGGAAGATAAATATGTGGGGTTTCAAGATAGGACTGGATGGGATTATTGTCGGTGCATGCTCAATGGGCCAAATGGTCTCCTGCACTTAGATCCTATGAGTAATATTCCCGGCCCCTCTCCACTGTTGTGGACCCCTTCGGACGCAGAAAGAGCACAAAGCCAATTGGCATATTAAAAGTAGCATAGCCCATTCAAAACTCAGTGTATGCAATCTTCTGGCCTTTGGGTGCAGTGCCATAATGGCGAGAATCAGTACAGGTCTCTGATAGCACAGACTGGCGCGATGGTCACGTCGATGGGCTTGGAAACCATTGAAACCCTACCCTGGGTGGTCAGAGGCATGGCCGGGCAGTGTCGATTGTGCAGTGCTCATCTGGCAGTACACACTGGACACTCTGACTGTGCCCACAAGGCATCCAGGCAGTAGCCACCAGGCACCCAGGTGACATCAGTCAGGCACTGTCAGTGTGCCAGTTGGGCATTGCTAATGTATCAGGAGCAGTGCAAAGGGGGTGGGACCTGGATGGGGGGCCATGACAAGGAGTTTATGCGAGGGGCCTGTGCAGGGGTGGGTTGTGGAAGGGGCATGCTGGGGGTCCAGCAGTAGTATCCATTTGGAAGGCCTTGATGGCCTGATGAGGGAGTACTGGTATACAACTCATCACTCTTGCAATAAGAGACAATTGCAGTCCAGAGCGTGCCTGAGAGATTGATATAGTTCACCCCAATTTTCCCACCATTGCGACACTTGGAAATTTTTTGGAAAAATTCCACCTGTTATCTATGAAATACTTGCAAAACAACATGCTTTGACATCTAGGAAAAGAGAGCGTTTCAGTCATCAAATTATATATTCCCTGCTCTATTTGATATTCAATTTGCACCAAAAGACAAAATTTGCATTTGGTGCTGAATGCTGCATTTTCAATATTTTGCTAATTAGAACTGTGTATGGTTTGATTCCCAAGGGCATAACTGGATGTAATAAGTATTGAAACATTTATGGTCCTGGTTGTATGAATACCAAAATTAACACTGAATTCAAAGGAAGTAAATAATGTCAGAATTTCCCTTTAGGGTTTTTGTTAGAAGTGTGGATGAGCTGTAAAGCCACACAACACGATTATCGAACTCCTACTCAGGCTCTCTGTTTTGAATCAGAGTAAGTGCATGCCTGATCCACAAAGGTAATGGGTAATTTTCAAGAACACCTACATTATGATAATAATAGACTGAATTTTACCATGAGTGTCATTGGGACATTGAACTTCTGACGAGAAGTGGATACTGAGTCTGCAATCAGCAGTGGGACTGGCTTGTTAATTTTACCACAGGTAGCCTGCTAAATTAAGATTGGTAGGTTGGCTCCTGTTGCGGCTGGGTAATCAAAGGGCAGGCAGCTCTAAAACCTGAACAGTGTTTCTGAGAGATTTAGGTGCTCTTGAGGCAGGTCAAGGAGCTATTCTTTGACCAGGAATTAAAACTTCAAATTCAGAATGGCCAAGAGTGATGGGCTATGTTAGTCAGAGGGCAAAGCCCTCAGAGTTCTCACTCAGGCTGTAGGGGGAACTGTGATTCGTAGAACCCCTACAATGCAGAAGAAGGCCATTTGGCCCATCGAGTCTGCATTGACTCTCAGAGCATCTTTCCAGACCCTATCGCTGTAACCCCACATGTATACCCCACTAATGCCCTCTGATGCCCCATGGGGGTGGCACAGTGCACAGAGGTTAACTCAGCTTCTACACAGTGCCAGTGATCTGGGTTCGATTCCCGGCTTGCATCATTGTTTATGTGGAGTTTGCATATTCTCTCCATGTCAGCATGGGTTTCATCCGGGCGGTCCGGTTTCCTCCCACAGTCCAAAGATGTGAAGGTTAGTCATTGACATTGGTCGTGCTAAATTGCCCCTCAGTGTACCCGAACAGATGCTGGAGTGTGGCAACCCGGGGATTTTCACAGTAACTTTATTACATTATGAATGTCAGCCTACTTGTGACTAATAAATAAACTTTAACTGATACATTTTGGTACAATTTAGCACGATATGGAGATGCCAGTGTTGGACTGGGGTGAGCACAGTAAAAAGTCTCTCAACACCAGGTTAAAGTCCAACAGGTTTATTTGGAATCATGAGCTTTGGGAACACTGCTCCTTCATCAGATGAGTGGAGAGGTAGGTTTCACAAGCAGGGCATATGTAGACAAAGACACAATTGCAAGATAATGGTTGAAATGCAAGTCCTTTCAGGTAATCAAATCTTTACAGGTACAGATGGTGTGAGTAGAGAGAGGGATAATCATAGGTTGAAAAGGTGTGAATTGTCACACATCAGGACAGTTAGTAGGATTTTGCAAGCTTTTATATAAATTTAGCACGACTGACCAACCCACCTAACCTGCACATCTTTGGATTGTGGGAGGAAACCGGAGCACCCGGAAGAAACCACGCAGACATGGAGGGAATGTATAAACTCCACACAGCACATCCCAGACCGGAATTGAACCTGGATCCCTGGAGCTGTGAGGCACCAGTGCCAACCACTGTGCTGCTCTTTCCAGCTCTCACTTTGGGACCATGGAGTCTCTGGTTCAAATGATCCTTTGGATTCCCACAGGGAGACCACATCCATGAAGTTGGCAGCCCGTCCATGTAAGAAGGACAGCTCTGCCATCAATAGAATGCAAGTGACCCTGTAAAATTACTCTAAATTAGCGCTCTAATTCAGAAAAATCAGTTGCCTGGCTTGGTGGAATTGACAGCCTGTCACTAGAAAGTTTTCTTGCCAGTAGGACAGTCCCAATATGACACTGTGTTATTTCACCAGCAAGCCCCCATTGTGGAGACAAGAAAATTTATTAGATCACTTACCATTTAATTTAATCTGAAGAACAACTATCTGAGAAACAAAACTTGTGAAGCAATATATATTTTTTGTTTAAAAACATTCTGGTCTGAATCATATAGAGATTATTGTTGCAGAGCCAAAATGACTCTACATTGCGGCCGTAACCATAGCAAATCTTTAAACAACCTCCAAGCTTATTTCATCTACAATAAAAGCAAAACACATTGGAAATATTCAACGTTGCAAAGAGAAGCAGAGTTAACATATCAGATCCATGACGTTTCACTGGGAAATGTTTGAAATCTAATAAATTTTAAGCAAGCGAAAGGGGAATTGCAAAAAAAACTAATATTTCCTATGCTTGAAATTGTAACTACATTCTGAAGCTCTGTAGCCAGAATTTTACTGCCCTGCCTGCCTCAGGAATTGGAACAGGCAAGGAGTGGTCAATGGGAAGGTCTGTTGGCCTTGAGCAGGTTTTTACGATTTCGGGATGAGCGGGGCCATAAAATCCCACCCTATGTGTCTAGTTCTGCTATCTTGATGCTCTGCACTTCAAATAGGATGGCATGGTGGCACATTGGTTAGCACTGCTGCCTCACAGCACCTGGCTTGGATCACTGTCTGTGCAGAGTTTTCACGTTCTCCCCATGTGTGCGTGGTTTTCCTCTGGGTGCTCCAGTTTCCCCCCACATTCCAAAGATGTGTGAGTTAGGTTGATTGGCCATGTTAAATTGCCCCTTAGTTTCAGGATAAGTGCTAGCAGGGTAAATACTTGAGGCTAAGGGATGGGGCCTGGGTGGGACTCAACGGGCGAACCAGTCTCCTTCTGCGCTGTAGGGGTTCTATGAATAATGGCATCATTACTTTCCAAAACCACATGAATGAGAATTCTAATAATCTTGATACATGCTCACCCATGCATTGCATGGTGAGCAGTGGAGATTTTGCATTTCCTTCCTCTTATAATGTGTCACCTCCTAAAAAGCAATCTTGGCATCATGTAGTTACTAATCTTCTTGCCCACTCAATTCAATCTTTCTTCAAGGTTTCTTTGAAAAAGATGCATTGTTCTAACATAAGCTGCAATTAGGCTCTTTTCATCTGTGTTTTGAGTTGATTTGAATTGATTTATATTGTCATACTGTTATACAGTGAGAAATATTGTTTCTTGCATGCTATACAGACAAAGAATACAGTTCATAGATTACATAGGGGAGAAGGAAAGGAGAGGGTGCAGAATATAGTGTTACAGTAATAGCTGGGGTGTAGGAGGAAGGTCAACTTAATATAAGCAAGGTCCACTCAAAAGTCGTAAGGGAAGCAGCTGTTCTTGAGTCAGTTGGTATGAGACCTCAGACTTTTGTATCTTTGTCCCACGGGAAGAACATGGAAGAGAGTGTATACAACTTGCGTGGGGTCTTTGATTATGCTGCCTGCTTTTCTGAAGCAACGGGTGGTGTAGACTTACTGAAAGCATGAAGTTCTGAACCAAGTGCATTTTTTGCTAAGTTTGACGTATCATTTTCCAAAATTTGGACCTCATTGTCATCTTGCGTCCCATGTTCCGATTCTTCTTTGGCACAGAATTAATGGGCATCTGTCAGAGGGTGGTAACTGTGTGCCCACGATAATTTGACCGAGTCTAAAATGGATTTCTGCATCTGCTGGTGTTTAAAATGAACACCAGACCGTATGCCACCACTGACTGTGTAACCAAGCGCAAACAGACTCAGCAAATGCAGTGTGACCATCAGCGTGCTCACGGCTTTAATCGATGTTGAATATTTGCTTTCAAACATTTCCTTTCATAAATGAAATACTAACACTTCACACGGTGTGAAAAGTGTACTACAAGAACCAAGGCACTCAGTTCCAATTATGTATTCTCATTATAATGCCATAGTTCTATTCATCAAATGGATCTGTTGAATATAGCAGCTATTACTACCCTATATGCCTGAAGAAAGGTGATGGCACTTTAATGGGTATAGTTAAATACGCCCAGCTCCTAGACCAGTTGGCACAAAATAGAATGACCATTTTACTACCAGCTGAAATTTTAAAATTTTATTCATCTTGGAATGATTTCATTACCTTCATGCAAAGCAACCCAATGTTGTGGGTAGTGTCAATGAAGGATCTGAAACTCTGGTGCATTGAATCCAAGAAGTAAAATGGGTCTTTTTTTTGTAGTACGAGACTCAGTAATATATAAGCCTATATTTAAAATTCATTTTTCAAAATTTCCAGCCAGAGAGATGAGCTCTGTGTCAGCTGCCATGTAACCGGAGCAGATTTCTCTAGCCTGCTTCAGATTCGCTCTGCGAGGGGGGTGGCACAGTGGTTAGCACTGCTGCCTCACAGCTCCAGGGACCTGGGTTCGATTCCTGACTTGGGTCACTGTCTGTGCAGAGTTTGCACATCTTCCCCGTATCTCTGTGGGTTTCCTCTGGGTGCTCAGGTTTTCTCCCACAATTCAAAGATGTGCAGGTTATGGTGATTGACCATGCTAAATTGCCCTTTAGAGTTCTGGGATGCATAGATTAGAGGGGTTAGCAGGGTAAGTATGTGAGGTGATGGGATTAGGGCCTGTTTGGGATTGTTGTTGGTGCAGACTCGATGGGCCAAATGGCTTCCTTCTGCGCTGCAGAGTTTCTGTGATTCTTTCTGAGGCTTGGTTCAACTCCCAGTCCTGCTGTTAGTATAACCTTCTGCCAAAGAATTGGAGAGAAAAATAGAATGGAACAGTCAGGAGGCCTCAAGATCCATTGGGTAATAAATTAGAAATGGGGCTCATGTGGCCAGTATTCTCATTGCTGTGAGGCCCTTGAGGGATTGCCTGTGATGCCAGTTACAATGTCCATTAATGTTGCACTGGTTACCCTGTTTGAAAGGCTCTGTGGTTTATTTTTAGCATTCCATCCCTGGCCCCACTAACAGTTACAAACATCAGGTCTGGCAGCTATTGCCTCAGTCAAGGGTGCTTGTCAGCACAGCTCTTCACATTGCATAAACTCTGAACTGCTTCTGACAATGAGCACTGTAATGTCTAATCGCATGGAAGTTAGGAAGGTTCTTTCTTCTGTCTGAACTGCAGGCCATTCCTGGGGGCTAGTTTTATACCAGATGTCCAGGTGGCTATGCCCAGGAATCATACTGCAAGTGTTCCCCAATAAGGGCCTTCTCACAGCTACCCTAATTATCCACATGAGCGCCACAGAGCTCAACTCAAACTATCACATGCTGCTGCCAAGGGCCAGGGGTGCCATGGTTCCATATCTGGACAGGAAGGACTCGCACAACTGAAACATGCCAGCATAAGGGGCTCGCTGTATGTCACTCTGGGTGAGAAGTCAGGACAGATATCCTGAGGGTGGGGGAAGGGTTTAACATCTGATTCTCCATCGGGCGACAAGTCACAGTTCATGCCCAGTTGCATTGAGTATAATACCATGATAGCTTCATCCTGGGGATGTGCTGGAGCACTCGGATGACCCCGGAGTCCTCAACGACAACCCCAGGCTGCCGGGCTGGCTCATGTGGGACAAGGGCTATGTGCTGAGGTCATGGCTGATGTCGCCGATGTGAAAGCCTGAGACGGAGGCGGAGACCAACCCGCCCTTTCACCTGATCTCTCGCCAAGTGGTGCATTGGCATGCTCAAGATGTGGTGCTGCCTGGACTGTTCTGGTGGTGCTCTGCAGTACAGCCCCCACAGGTCTTCTGCATCATGGTAATCTGCTGTGCCATTCACAAACACGCACAGCAGTGGGGCAATATCTTGGAGGAAGAGGACCACGCATAATCCTCTGAGGGAGAGGCAGACCGGAAGAGAGTGGAAAGAGAGCCAGAGGAGGACCCACAGATGGAGGATAAGTGGCAGCAAGGGTCCAGTACACTGGGAGGCCTTGATTACCACCAGATGCTGTGATTAGGAGGCATGGTGTCTGGCAGCTCCAGCCCTGCCACCCCCGTACTGCCTGCCCGCATGGTGTCTGGCAGCTCCAGCCCTGCCAACCCCCTCACCGCCTGCCCTCATGGTGACTAGCTGTGAGGCCAGCTGTGATGCTGCTCTGGTGCTGCCTAAGTCTGATTCCTACCTGACTTCCAGATTCGTATCTGAGTGAGGTTCAGGGGCAATATTGTTTGATCCAACCAACGCGCCAGGGGTGGTGGTGGAGGGGACCGAAGAGTTCAGAGAATGACGAGGTGTCAAGGCTGTCATTCCGGTGAGGGAAGCGGGGAGGTGGAACAGGTGCCAATTGTTGGCAGCATGCCATGCCTGGACAGGAAGGGGTTATGACGAGGAGTGCCAGAGGCCAGAGGGGTTTAAGGAAGATGCTGGGCCGACTTGGGCTGAAAGACTGCAGAGCATCAGGGAGTAGATTTATGCAGACATTGCAGGTATGACAGATGGGCGCTCGCTCTTGCAGCTCGAATGAGATCACTCATTTTCTTGCAGAATTGAGTGACAGTCCTTAGTGTCAGGACGTGGGCCAAGGCCGCATTTGCTTCCCCACTTCTCAGTTATCTACCCATTTGGGGATACAGGCCCGCCTCGTCTTCACTGCATCCAGAAGCCTTGTGGGATCTGCTTCCATGAAGCATACATCTGCTCTCCACGCTGCCAGCTCCTAGTGTGACTGGCTGTGTGTGCAGAGTATTTAAATGCAGCTCCCTCTTGTTAACACAGCTGTGAGCCAGTTTGGGTGAGAAATGGAATCCCTACAATGAGGGTATTCGGCCCATCGAGTCTGCGTCACGATCCCAATCCTGGCCCTATTCCCGTAACTCCACTTATTTACCCTGCTAATCTCCCCTGACACTAGGGTCAATTTAGCATGGCCAATACACCTAATCCACACATCTTTGGACTGTGAGAAGAAACTGGAGGAAATCCACGCAGACACAGGGAGAATGAACAAACACCACACAGAGTGACCTGAGGCCGGAATTGAAACCCGGTCCCTGGCGCTGTGAGGCAGCAATGCTAACCACTGTGCCAATGTGCAGCCCAATAATCACTGTGCTGCCCTAAAATCACATGTCTGGGGACTCCTTACCTGTTTCACGTGGAGGCTCTTTCAATGCACTGTGTGGGATGATTGCAATCTGATCGCACTATTTTCTCACTCAAAAAGACACAATAATATTTTGGGAAAATTCTGCTCATGTCCTTGACAGAGCTAAATGTAAAATATTGCGATCGCTGGAATCTGAAACAAAATATTCTGGAAAATCTCAGCAGGTCTGACAGCATCTGTGGAGAGAGAAGAGAGCTAACACTTCAAGTCTGGATGACTCTTTGTCAAAGCATTAACAGAGATAATGAGCTTTGCTCTGCTGCTACTTTCTTTCTATGTGAGAGCAAGAACCATTTCTTTAATATTGAGACATTTCTTAAGGTTTCATAAAGCTATTATTCATTTTTTTCTTACACAATAGCATTCATACAAGTAATGCATTTCAATTTAAGAGCTTTGAAACTCAGTAAAAGTGCTTGTTGTTGTATAGAACAACCAATATGATTAGACTGAAGCACTACCTGTTAGGTTTAGTATAACTGAGTGCACATCTCTTCACCTTTAGCAAAAGGCAGAGTCGTTCTTGGAATTATTATTGCCAAACTTCAACCTTTCCAATGAGATATGACACTAATAGGGTTAAATTTTACCGACAAGGTTACAACATGTGCACCAGGAGCACGTCATTTGAACAAAAGAGAGTGCTTGTCAGAATGGATTTTACTCACCTGGCCACTTGAGTGTGGGTTTGGATGTGTGAATGCTATATTTTTCAGCCTGTATTATTTTAGATTTTCAGTTAGTGATTGGTGGTAACACTAAAGGAGGCTCTCTAGCAAAATCAATTAACTGAATGTTCTAAACTCTTGTAAAGACGTGCGAGGTAACATGCAATTTGGTCCACTTATGTACATGAACTGTGCGTTCAGCTAAAAAACGCCCTACATCCATTTTGATCAACTAGATTTTCCATCCATCCGATTTCAGAACTAAACATTTTTGTACTGGGAAGTGTGTTGCCTAAAACTGCTTTGTGAAGAAAATGAATGCTATTTTACTGTCACATGCTGTGGCCGGAATTCTCTGGCTCTTCGCACTCCAGCACCGCTGTGAGAGAGGATGGAGAACTTGGTGCTCAGCCAAGTCTCTGTTGAGTGCAGCATGACCAGAGAATCCCATTAACGGTTGGGGAATTCTGGCCTTTGTCTGTTTCTTCAGTTGGTTTTTGTGCTCTGTGAGACTTCACGGTGGTTCTGTTAAGTATCCAGGTTTTCAGAGTTCCACTCATTTAACTTATCTGATTTCTGTGAGATTGCCAAGGAAGGTTGGGAGAAATGAGTCATATAATTTCTGGGCAGCATGGTGGCACAGTGGTTAGTACCGCTGCCTCACAGTGCCAGGAACCTGGGTTCAATTCCAGCCTTGTTTGCACGTTCTCCTGACGTCTGTGCGGTTTTCTCCGGGTGCCTGGTTTCCTCCCACAATCCAAAGGTGTGTAGATTAGATGGATAAATTGACACTTACTGTCCAAAGATTACATGGTAGATTAAGTTAGGTGGCTTAGCCATAATGAATGCGCAGGGTTACGAGAGACGGGGGTGGGTGGCGTTTGGGTGGGATATGCTCTTTGTGAGAGTAGAGTAGGTGTGGACTTGATGAGCCAAATAGCCTCTTTCTGTGCTGTGGGGATTCAATGATTATGAAGGATTTATAGGGGCATAGCAATTGCAAAGTCACAAAAATAATATGACAAACCTGTCCTATAATGTAATGGGATAACATATTCACAACCTGACTCCAGCACCCTCGCAGTATTCTGGAAGAAACAGATACAGTAGAAAATGAGTGATGATTTGCTGGTTTGGCAGGTTTACAATTTTCTAAAAAAGAATATTCTTGTTGCTAGATTTTACCAGCCCTTTGGGGACTTCCCGGGAGTTGTAGGGGGCTGGGAGTTATTGTAAAATAAAAGGGAAAGGTGGGAGATGATGTGCCCATTGTTTTCCCACCACTGGTCCATCTTACCTATTGGCAGGGAAGCTGGCACACGGTCTTCATGCCAGAGGCCAACTGAGCTACATAATTGACCAATATATGGGATTTAATGGGATTGGGGGTTATAGATAGGTCTATAGATTGGTAGGTGTTGATGTGATCGGCGCAACTCGTGGGCCGAAGGGCCTGTTTGTGCTGTAGTGTTATATGTTCTAATATAGGCCTCTTCCCACCACTGGCATTTTACCAAGTATGACATCAAGAAGCCCCATTGTCAACTGGTGTCAATTGGAACCTTCATAAAACCTCTTTGCTGGTTGGACTCATACCTGGCACAGAGGAAGGTGGTTGTGGTTGTTACAGGTCAACAATCTCAGTTCAATGTCATCACTGCAGAAGTCCCTCAGGATAGTGGCCTAGAAATAACCACCTTCAGTTGCTTCATCAATGACCTCCCTTCCAAATTAGTTCAGAAATGCAGCAAGACCTGGACAATATCCAGGCTTGGGCTGACAAGTGGCAAGTAATATTTGAACCATGAAAGTGCCAGGCAGTGACCGTCTCAAACAAGACAGAATCTAACCATCGCCCATTCAATATTCCTATCACTGAATCCCCCACTCTCAATTTCATGGTATTATCATCGACCAAAAACTGAACTGGACCAGTCATATAAATGCTATGGCTACAAGAGCAGATCAGAGGCAAGTAATCCTGAGGCAAGTAACTCAACTTCTGACTCCCCAAAGCTTGTCCACCTTCTTTTACAAGGCCACAGGTCAAGATTTTGGTAAAACACCTTCCACTTGCCTGAGTAAGTGCAGCTCCAACACTCAAGAAGCTTGACACCATCCATTCACTCTCTCAAACACCAATGCACAGTGGCAGTAGTGCGTATCATCCACAAGATGCACTGCAGGATCTCACTGAGGTTCCATAGACAGCACCTTTCAACCCCATGACAACTACTATTTAGGACAAGGGCAGTTAGAATTTCCCCTCCAAGCCACTCACCATTCTGACTTGGAAAAACAGTCCTTAACTGTCACTGGGTCAAATTCCTGGTACTTCTTCCCTGACAGCACTGTGGGTGTACCCAAGGCACATGAACTGCAGCAGTTCAATAAGATGGCTCACCATCACTTTCTCAACTGATTAGCGATGGACAATAAGAACTCTCCTAACCAGTGAAGCCTACATTCTATGACGGGTTTAAAAAAATGTGGTATTGGGCGTTTCCACATGTGAGTTAAATAAATTGAAGTGTATGAAATGAATCATCTTCTATCCTTTTCTAATATATGTAAATGCCTATATTATTAGTCTTTGGCCTGTCACACATGCTGTCCAAACTATATCAATGATTACCAAATGAAACCAATTATTACAGGACTGTAATACAACTCTAATGCAGCTAACTTCTAGTTACCAAGGTCAATATAACTGACATTTACATTGAGATGCACTAACCAGCAATGCTTGATTCCACAATATTTACAATGACACAATTTATCTCAATATAACATTGAGAAATACAATGTAGCAATTGATCAAACACTGATAATTGACATTCTAAATCGACACAGGTGCAGTATACCATAGTGTTAGCACTGCTGCCTTACAAAGCCATGGTCCCAGGTTTGATTCTCAGCTTGGGTCACTCACTGTCTGTATGGAGTTTGCACATTCTCCCCGTGCCTGCATGGGTTTCCTCCAGGTGTTCCAGTTTCCTCCCCCAGTCTGAAAGATGTGATAGTTAGGTGCACTTGGCCATGCCAAATTCGACCTCACTGTACCCAAACAGGTGCCAGAGTGTGGCGACTAGGAGATTTTCTGGTAACTTCATTGCAGTGCTAATGTGAGCTTACTTGTGACACTAACAAAGTAAATTAAATAGACAGATATGGAAGGAGATAAAACAGAAATAAGAGACACCCCATAACATGTAGGTGGAGGTGCAGTAGCCTACATTTTACAGAGAGCCAGTGCCCATCGAGGCCATGTTAAAGCAGGGATTTGTGCTCTACGCTGTAAATGGAACCAAAGCTGAACATTACACTGAGGGTAATGAAATAAATAAATGTCATTATTTATAATGAAAGCAATAAATACCCTGAGTATTCATGATACAGGACCATATTCCAAACTCTCACTATCCATTACTAACACTTGTACATTAATTAAGTACAGTATAAAAGATCCCAGGCAGGATTTTCTAATTCCAGCTACCATGGGAATTGTCACAGGTGGGATGGAACATCTGATGGAGCGGCAAAAGGCCCGTTAACTTCAGGCAGGAATTTTTGATCCCACAGTGGGTGGGACTGGAAAATCCTGACCACCATCGCCAATTCCATGGACAATTTTCTGGACAATTCCATCTCCAATTCCATGGGCCATTAAGAATGGGCAGTGCAATTTTACAGAGTGACAGAATTTCTAAATGTGTAAGGAATCCTTGATTGCATCATATATTTCTTTGTTACAATGACAGTAAATGCATCAATATCAAAGGAGTCCATCATCTCAACTAACAGCTCATTTGTGAGTGGTAGTACAAATTATGCATGTGTATATTTACTGTGGAGGTGAGTCCGCTTTGATGGTAAGCGCGTGTTTCAGCATAACACAAATAGTGCAGGTTCAGTTCCTATTCTGGCAGAGATAGACTTATACTTGCCACCGCATCCTACCCCTGAGAGGAGAAGGCAATATCAAATCACCAGTGACAAGGACTGCCAAGAAAATGCCTCAGCATGAAGCATCAGCAGACAATGAGCCAAGGACTTGTCTCCAGGCAGAGCACACTCTCACTTATATTTACTCTCCTGCGATTTTTCATAATGCCCTCATTTTATGACAGTCCCTTATACTCTTTGACCCAGGACAAGTTGCCTGCTGTTGTTATGGATCATGTGAGCTGTTTAATGTCCCAAGATATGAAAGCCTCTCCATGAACGAGAGCATTAAACTGCAAAGAATCTACTTTTGTTGCTTGGACTGACCTGGGAGTTTGAAGGTTTGAAATTTGGTGGTATCAGCATTTGTGTCTTACATAATGGAGTGTCTTATGCTTGAATTGAATACAAAACAAAGAAACTATAAATGCAAGTTACTTCTTCGCATTCATGGTCATTGATGGTAAGCAACCAAAGTATGTTAACATTGTGTCCGGGGGTGGGGGAGTGGAATCAATGAGTGGCAAACATGATTAGTGTAATCCATTTTCAGACCCCTGACCTGATGAAGTCAATAAACCTCTTTGCATGCTGCCTGGCTGTATTGGGGATGCTTGAGTCAACACTCAATACTCAGTGTCCTGTCTACCTCATTCCATCCCTCTCACTAGCTCGTCATGCTGTCTGGCAGTGGTCAATGTTGCACTCTCTTCATCAGAAATTTCACAGTTTCATTTACCTTCTGCAAACCACCACCCCCACCCAACATTTCCTTGCTTCAGCAAGAATGGAAATTGTTATGTCCTATAAGCCAATGCATCTCTGTGTAGCGTGTCACATGAGTCCAAGGTGAAATCATCAGGGACTTTGAGAGACGTTCCGTCTTGCCCATCATGTCCTGTAATCAAGCTACATTCTAAGGACTAAGGAAATTTGGCATGTCAGCTATGACTCTCACCAACTCTTACAGATGCACCACAGAAAGCATTCTTTCTGGTTGTATCACAGCTTGGTATGGCTCCTGCTCTACTCAAGCCTGCAAGGATCTACAAAAGGTCGTGAATGTAGCCCAATCCATCACGCAAACCAGCTTCCCATCCATTGACTTTGTCTACACTTCCTGCTGCCTTGGCAAGGCAGCTAGCATAATTAAGGATCCCATGCACCCTGGACATGCTGTCTTCCACCTTTTTCCTTCGGGAAAAAGGTACAAAAGTCTGAGGTGACGTATCAACCAATTCAAGAATAGCTTCTTCCCTACTGCTGTCAGACTTCTGAATAGACTTAACTTGTATTAAGTTGACCTCTCTCTACACCCTAGCTACGACTTTAATGCTACATTCTGCATTCTGTTTCCTTCTCTATGAACAGTATGTTTTGTCTGTATAGCACTCAAGAAGCAATACTTTTCACTGTAAGTTAATACGTGTGACAATAAATCAAATCAAACCTAAAACAGCTCCACTAGCTGGTTAAGTAACTAACCATGTGGCAGCCTTTTTATTCTTACATCTTTGCTGTTAAAGTGAGCTGAACATAACAGGAATTATTGTGCTTGGCCTCTTAGGCATTGCAGACCTTTAAGTCCTGTAACTGCACACTACTTCTTCACCGCTCTTTGTGAATACTAGAAGTTTGTGAGGCTGGTTTGTGTGACGGACTGAGCTAAGTTTACAACCTTTTGTAGATTCTTGCAGTTTCAGTCAGAGCGGGAGTCATACCAAGCTGTGATACATTTGGAAGGGATGCTCTCTATGGTGCGTCTGTAAAAATTGGTGAGAGTGTAGCGAAGATACCGAATTTCCTTAGCTTCTCAAGAAAGTAGAGTCATTGGTGGGTTTTTTTAACTATAGCGCGACTTTGAGTGACCAGGACTCTGGTCGTTGAGAATTGGATTTAATGAGATTGAGAGTTATAGATAGTTCTATGGCCAGGTAGGTATGATCGGCGCAACTTGTAGGCCAAAGGTCCTGTTTGTGCTGTAGTGTCCTATGAGAAAAAGATATGAAAGTCTAAGATCTAACTGGTTCAAAAACAACTTATTCCCTGCCACCATCAGACTTTTGAATGGACCTACCTTGTTTTAAGGTTGATATTTCTCTACACCCTAGCTATGACTGTAACATTATATTCTGCACGCCCTCGTGTCCTTCTCCCATATGTACTCTATGAACAGTATGCTTTGTCTGTATCATGCACAAGAAAATATTTTTCACTGTATATCAATAAATGTGACAATAATAAATCAAATCAAAAAAGTTTCTGGTATCCGGACTGTATTTCAACATTACTTACGAAACTGAGCTCAGAATTAATTCCATCTGGTACATAAATATGCGCCACGTTTGTTTGACCTCGGCACTTCCTCGTTATCTGATACTGCTTCCTGCTCCCCCCCTCCCCCCCCCCAACCCCAATTGGAAAATTCAGGTTTTACTTTCTGGATTCACTTTAATACTGGTGGATAACTAGAAAGTGTTTAAAGTTTATTTATTGGTGTCACAAATAGGCTTATATTCATATTGCAATGAAGTTACTGTGAAAATCCCCTAGTCACCACACTATGGCACCTGCTCAGTTACACTGAGGGAAAATTTAGCATGGCCAATGCACCTAACCAGCATATCTTTTAGACTGTGGGAGGAAACTGGATCACCCGGAGGAAAGCCACGCAGACATGGGGAGAACATGCAGACTCTGCACAGACAGTGACCCACGCTAGGCATCGAACCCAGGTCCATGATGCTGTGAAGCAACAGTGTTAACCACTGTGCCATCATGCTGCCTGGGAGCCATTACCAAGCAAGATTCAACAATCTCAGGAATGAAGGAGGACGATCATTCAGAAGGATCGAAGCGAGAAAGGATAACTCGCTTGATCTTGGATTTGCTGAGATCATTTCATAAATTAAATAAAATGAGATAGCATTGAGGAAAATAGAATTATAATTTTTGAGATTTTGATGACCCTTAAATGGAAGCTAAACAAGGAAAGAATTTTCTGGAAGATCTGCACACTTTCCAAAAGTACATGTTAAAAATCAGAGCAAAGGGCAAGCGCATCTAAACTGATATTTATTCATGAGTTTGAGATGGTAGCCCATTGATAGCTCGGGGAACACTTAGCAAAAATAGTGTTAGAAGATTTGATATTTTGTCGTGAACAATGAAAACAGATATTGGAATTAATATAACCTTTAAGACCTGAAATGGGAAGAGGGGAAAAAACGTATAAGGGAAAATGTCAAACAAAGGTGAACTGTATTTATGGATCTATTGGGAAAGAAAAAAGTATATTCAACATAGAAGAGAAAATTTAATATCAATGCCTGAAAAAATAAGTGAAGAGTATCATTCAAGAGAATTGAAAATATCTTAAAAGATGTATTAAAGAAGGAAGTAATTGGATGATAGTTTGAGATAATTTGAATCGGACATTTGGCTCAGAATTTGCAACCTCTGTAAGGTTGTAGCCTAGAGGTAACAGCAAAAATGCACATGAGCACCCCTTAGAAGATCCATGCACTGAAAGTGTGGGAACTGCCCAGGAAGTTTGGACTTCTGATGAGCAATTACCCTGTGTCTGGGTTGGCTAACTCCAACGTACATAGCAGAATAGTTACCCAGGAAAAGTTAGAAGCATTAAAACCAGTTCTAACTCCAGGATAGCTATACCACTGACTCCACAACTCTCCACTGGACCCCTCCAAATAACTGCACCCCTGACCACCAACCCCACCCAATTACTCCACCCCAGCCAATAGCCTCTCGCCCAATAAGCTCCCACCTGACTAACTGCCTGAACCCCTAACTCCCAACTACAACCTGATCCCCTGATAAGTACATGATTACCCTCCCTGGCAACTACCCACCTATTCCACCCCACCCCCCACCAATCCAGCCCAGAATGTCCTCTCTCCCAACTACCCTTCCATCTACTCCTGCGCCGACTAACCCCTGAAGATCCCACAACTAGTGAAATAAAACTCCAACTTTACCACCCCCAAGCAAGCCTCTCAGACCCACTCACTCACTCACCTTACACACTTACCTTCTCTCTGCACCTTGTCAAAGTTGCTAATGGGACACTTAAAGATATCAGAACATGGAAGCCACCATCGTAAAAAGAGGCATGGCTGAGCTTCCCCTAACATTCTTACACTGCATGGAAGGATTCCAAGAACAGGCACATTCCACACATCTGAAGAGGCCCAGTTTGAGAAATGTGAAGCTTCAGGGTGAATTAAGTAAGTAGGAGTGGAATGATAATCAAACACCGTTGTAATTAATGTTAATAAACTGATTCTAATTGGTCAACTATAGCCAGCAAAATCTCTTAGCCCTGAAATGCCTATTCTTCATGTCATTTAGTAAGGATGCATGATGCTCATTAGAAGGCCACCTCACCAGAATGCATTCCCCTGCCACATTAACTTCTGCACCAGCAAATATTTAGAACATTCAGTTCTACAACTGTATATACGTGACGTGTAGCTGGTGAGCTCCACTTTATCCATGGCCTTGAGGTTAGTAGATGCTGCTTCCGCTTTCTCTGGGACTGCTCATAATCTTAGTCATGCTGGAAGGGGGGGCTGTGAGGGGGATTGGTGGTGTGTGTGTGTGGAAGGGTAGAGCGGAGGCTGAGCCTGGGAAGAAGGGGAAGGGAAAGACGTAGTCCCTTTGCCCTTTAAATATGGTGTCCAGACCACATGAGGTGACGGCTGGATGGTCGAAATCCTGACCGCCTCTGCCGTGAGATTTGGTGTGCTTCACGTGGATGCATGTGTCATGATGTGAACAGCTCAAGATCATGTGTGTTCAGCATGAACCCCTCCCCTCCCAGCAGTAAGAATCACTCGCACATCTGCGCCTACAACTGAACAGACTTCAGAGTGGAAGATTTCACCCATTCTATTTATGATGTAATTGAGGAACAGCGGCCGAATGCAATCTCCCCTACTTGGATTCTAATTTTGGTTGTGATGATCATGGAAAAATTTGAAAATTAGCAACTCTTACTCTCAGATAAAAGTGATGAAAGTTTTAAATTTCACCTATTTGATTGAGTATTGTCACATATATTAACATGCAGTGAAAAGTATTGTTTCTTGCACACTAGACAGACAAAACATACTGTTCATAGAGAAGGAAATGAGAGAATGCAGAATGTGGTGTTATGGTCATAGGGTGTAGAGAAAGATCAACTTAATGCAAGGTAAGTCCATTCAAAAGTTTGACAGCAGCAGGGGAGAAACTGTTCTTGAGTCGGTTGGTATGTGACCTCAGACTTTTGTACCTTTTTCCCGAGGGAATAAGATGGAAGAGAGAATGTCCAGGATGCATGGGGTTCCTAATTATGTTGGCTGCTTTGCTGAGGCAGCAGGAAGTGTAGACAAAGTCAATGGATGGGAGGTTGGTTTGGTGATGGATTGGGCTACATTCACAACCTTTTGCAGTTCCTTGTGGTCTTGGACAGAGCAGGAGCCATACCAAATTTTGATACAATTAAAAACTATGCTTTCTATGGCACATCTGTAAAAGTTGGTGAGAGTCATAGTTGACATGCCAAATTTCCTTAGTCTTCTGAGAAAGTAGAGGCATTGGTGGACTTTCTTAACTATAGTGTCGGCATGGGGAGAGCAGGACAGATTGTTGGTGATCTGGACACCTAAAAACTTGAAGCTCTTGACCCCTTCTATTTCAACCCCATTGATAGAAGATCTATCAAAGAAAGTACTAATAATGCTATTGACTTATTTTACTACTCACCTTCTTATCCTATTTGCTGAAGATGCTGCATAATGGTAGAATATGGCTAGTTATGCAAAATAGGCAGAAAGAAAAAGACAATGAAATCTTCTTGCACAAATTTTAAAAGGGCCTTGGGAAGTGACATTGGGCCTGATTCTCCCATTTTGTGGCATTTTGCGCACATCAGTAGGACATTGGAAGTGTTTCCCGCTGGCGTCGGCCGCATCGATCAGCTGGAATTCACTCACTTGAAAGATACACGAACTAATTTCGAGCAACCCAGCCAGACCGGCTGCTCCAAGACCAGCACCTTCCTCTGCCCTCCTCCCCACAAGAAATGTAATGGAGCCTCCCCCCCACTAATCAGAGGAGCACTACCAACTCCCTCACCAAAGAGGGATCTCCTCCCCTCCACACCATGCAGGCATGAAGGAGACCCGACCGAAACTCCCCACTCAGAGTTTACCCTCAGCTTTTCTCCCTCCTTAGACCCCTCACTCAACCCCTCCTCCCCCAGACCCCCTGGTCAGCTCCTTCTTCCTCAGAACCCCCACTCAGACCCCCTTCCACCTCAGATGCCCCCAACAGGCCCCATTCCCCCTCAGAGCCCCTACTCAGTTCCCCCATCAGGGTACACAGCTTGATCATGCCCACTGTTCACTGCCCCTTCACATTCTGCCTTGAGAGGGTTCAAGGAGATAGGTCCACTGGACATTTGTCTGCCTACTGCCATCAGGCTGCAGAGGAAGGGTCCCTCAAGGGTCCTGGGGCTGGGTGGGCTGGGCTGCAGGCCAGAGATTGGCCTTGCTTCACTCCACAGGGTGTCGTGGCTGGCAGACCTGAAGATCAACCCTGGCATGGTAATTTCAAGCAGCTCTGTGATCAACATTTGCATTCCTGCCTGTCAGCTGTGAAAATTCCGAGGTGGTCAGGTCATTTTAATCTCCATACCTCCGGTTACCCCGCAGGATTTTAAATCAACGCAGCACTCCATTCTGCAACAGAGATTTTCCTTTTTTCCCTGTCAGAAGCTGCAGGTGAGAACAAACCCCTTTGAAGTCCTCTGCCGGAGAGGACATGTCAATTTCACCTGGGATGGGGACTGGGGGGAGGGTTCCAGTCTGCACAGCTTTGATATGAAGTTACTGAGGCTTCCTAGCAAGCCAAACTCTTTAAAACCCTCTCTATTCCAATGGAAACCTTTGACGTCTAATAAATTCAACATGCAGTGCCTTGAAAAAGATTTCCCTTAACAGCTCAGTGGATTTCTATCATCCACCTGCCATCTGTATGCATTTTCATTTCCCTTCACGATTGAATGCACCTTAAGTACACCATTGATCCTGACCACAATGTAGACACAGTCTAAGCCTGATTGACAATCTGTGTTTTCACTTCCTCTTTTGCAAAGTACAATCGAAGAAATTTGAATGTCATTAGCATGTTTGACAGCTAATTCACCAGCTTCTGTCATTCACCCAGCCCGTCAGCGAGAATGGCACCAGGCGGGCTTTACAGTCGCTATCCAAGCTCATGGTGTCCTGGACCTGGAGGGTTCAGGGTTGGGGGGGTGGGGGGGAGGGGGAAATGGAGGTGCAACATCACCAACCTTTGAGAAAAGAAGGGCATCCTCCCTCCCTCCCCCATCACCGCTCAAACCATGTGTCTCCACCACCCGCCCCCATACATCAGGGAGGCATAAGGGTGAACTGACCCAACCCCCTTCAGATCGCTTCCCTTTCACAACCCCCACTCAGCCGCCCACAGACCCTTCCTCAGCCCTCCTACTCAGCCACCCTTCCTCCTCAGATGCCCCATTCAGCCTTCCTCCCCCCTCAGACCCCTACTCAGCTATCCTATCCTTCCTCCTCAGACCCACCCTCAGCAATTTCCCCCCTCAGATCCCTACTCACCCCTTATCTCCTCAGTCCTCCTACTCAGCCACCCTTCCTTCTCAGACTCATCATTCAGCCCCCTTCCCCTGGCGATAACATGGGCAGATTGTGGATGGCAACCTAATCGGGGGTTGGCGGGGTGGGTTGAGTTGGGTGTATCCCAAGATCCTTCACGCATATCGGGAATCCTGATCTTCGGCCAAAACTCCATTCATCAGGGCATTGGGATTCCCGCCAGCCATCTGAAGTGTTTGGAGAATTGGGTCCATACTTGTGGCATTGATCCTGCATGTGAATTTGCTGATGGAATTTGGACACAACTGCTTTGGGTGTGATTATATCTGCACTTATTACAGGTTTATTTATGTTTAAGATGGATTTCTACAGATATGAGAAAATGTTATTGAATCTATTTTGTGTTTAGCGCCAGTCACAAAAATCCATTTTTACTGCATTTCACTCCATGGATTCTACTATGAATTACTTTGATTCTGACAAAAGTTTTTTTATATATTAGTTCTCAGCATGTGGGTGTCACTAGCTGATAAAGCTGTATTTTAGTTATTGGTCCTCCTGAATGCTCTTGAGTTTTGATACCGAACCACAGTGTTGTTGAGCTGAAGACATGTGTAATAGACCAGATAAAATAAGGACCCCAGATTCACTTTCCGAAAGGACAAATGTTAACCAGTTGCATTTTTCCAACCAGCCAACAGCTTTTACCAAGATCAGCTGCTTTTTTTTTAGAAAATCTTGAATTCAAATTCTCAAATTTGGTGGGGTTTCTTATATTCATTCTCAAGATGTGAGTGTCGGAGGCAAGGACAATATTTGTTGTCCAATCCTAATTGCCCTTGAAAAGGTGGTGGTGAGCTATCTTCTTCAGCCACTGCCATTTGTTGTCAGGGAGGGAGGGAGTTCCAGGAATTTGACCCACTGACGATGTAGGAACTCTCACAACACCAGATTGAAACCCAATAGGTTTATTTGGAGTTAAGAGCTTTTGGAGTACTGCTCCTTCATCAGGTAGGCCTGGGAGCCCAGCGATCAGGCCATGGGGGGATCAGTGGGGCAGCAATGGGGATTGCTGTGCTGGCCAGCGACCGGGAGGCTGGCAGTGTGGGGCTACAGCACGTGTGCCAATTGGTGGCCTGCTCAACATTATGTTGCCGGTTTCTCCATGGGAATAGGCTTCACCCACTGATTTTTAATGAGATTCATGCTTGGGCATTCCGCAATGCACAGAGTGTGGGAGATTCATTTTGAAAATCCTGTTGCAAAAACCAGTGGGATTCACTTCAGTTTTGACATGAATTCGGCACTTAGAGTTTTTTTGGGAGAGTCCCACCCCATATCTTTTGCCTTTCATCACTGCAAAAAGGGGTCAATCTAAGCCATGTTAATATGGGCTGCCTTGCTCCATTTTCCACTGGAAAGACACAGAGTAACACAAAAACCTGCTCTGAATTCACAATCTATTGCTACAGTTTTAAAAATCACATTTTTAAACCACGCATCACAGACATTCTCTCTTCCACCTTCTTCCATCGGGAAAAAGCTACAAAAGTCTGAGGTCCCGTACTAACCAACTCAAGAACAGCTTCTTCCCCACTACTGTCAGACTTTTGAATGGACTTACCTTGCATTAAGTTGATCTTTCTCTATACCCTAGCTATGACTGTAACATTACATTCTGCACTCTCTTATTTCCTTCTCTACAAATGGTATGTTTTGTCCTTATAATGCACAAGAAACAATTCGTTTCACTGTATGTTAATACTTGTGACGATAATAAATCAAATTAAATCATGTAGAGGGCTGTTATAAACAACCAAGATAAGAAAGGGATCATTCACACTGGTGGGGTAGGATTTTAAGGATGGCGAGCGATCAGTGCATGCCATTTCCAGAGTTGGCAAGTAACACCCTACTGACTCTTGAACTCCCACTGCCATTTCATGCTCACTTGAGCATTGATTGACGGTAGGTGGGACTTCTGTCTATCCTTGGAAGGAAATCCCACCCATGAGAACTGTTGGCCAATCAAAGTAGTGACAGCTATCTGACCCAGGAGTGGACTGAAGTGATATTGTAGTGCTCTGCTTGGAACTAAGTTCTGGGAACATTGGAAAGATAAGTTCTGGGTGTACTGGGTGTGGGATGTTATGGGGCACCCTGGACACCTGGGAGGGGGAAGATCATGGAGTTGGTGGGGAGGGGGTGCCTAGTGATAGAAGGAGCTGGAGGGGAGTGTGCTCCAACTTTGACGGGACCTTCACAGTGAGGCTCCCTGCACCACACTGCCCACCATCTTCCCGCCCAAGATGGGGAAAAGGTGTTTCTGTCAGTTTCCCACCTATATGCACCCATTACTGTCAGGCTAAATATTGAAGCTGGGGGAAAGGACATTAAGTGCCACTTACAGCCCTAATAGGTGTAAAGGCAGGATTCACACCCGAGGTCCTGCACATCCAAACATGAAATTGCGTCTGGGTTTGGGCAGGCAGTTCCTGGGGAACCATTATTACAATGCAAATTGTAATGATGCAGACTCCCAACTTCGCCAGGAACACACAGGATATTTATTAACAAAGAAAAACTGTACAGAGGCCAACAGCCTCTGGGGAGGCGATTATCGCTAGAGTATTAATTCAGAAACTCATCTAATGTCCTGGGGATCTGGGTTTGAATCCCATCACAGCAAATGGTGGAATTGGAATCCAATAAAAAATATTTGGAATTAAGAATCTACTGTTGACCATGAAACCATTGTCAATTGTTGAAAAAACCCTTCTAGTTCATTAATGTCCTTTAGGGAAGGAAATCTGCCATCCTTACCAGATGTGGACTGCATGTGATTCCAGAGCCACAGGAATGACTCTCAGCTGCCCTCTGAAAAGGCAAGCCACTCATTTCAAGGGCAACTAGTGATGGGCAATAAATGCTGGCCAGCCAGCAACGCCCATGTCCCACAGATGATTATTTTTAAAAAGCACACACCACCTACCCCCCTGCCCCGGCTGTCCCAGTCCCTACATGTCTTCAGATTGCCTTCTGCCCTAGGACTCCACAATCTGGGGTGATTACCCATTCCTTATCCTTACTGGTCCCTCAAGCCAAGTGACACTATTCTGCTATGTTTCCCTTAAAGGGACAGTGGTCGCAGTCACCACCTCCCTCTCCCTTTAACTCCTTTATACAATCTTCAATAACTGAATTATTCAAGCCCAAATTCGAACAAAACAAGTTGGACAATTGTAAATCCAGTCTTTGAGGGGGTTTTTCTGTTTCTTGTGGAACAGCACAATTCTGTAATCTGAGAGGCTTCCACTGGATCAACATTAACGGGAACTGCAAATAATGGATGCCACTTCTGGCAGTCAGTTTATTACTACTCGCTTCCATGAAGACATCAGTTATCTCTATAACAGATCAATCAGGTACTTTGGTGCCTACAGGTTTGAAAACATTTCTTCATGGTAACACTGACTGCTGGAGCGTCTCTCGACCCATCAAGTGATCCATATGTTTATGAATAATCCATCCCTGGATGTCTACTGAGTACGACAGGAGTCCGATCACAGAGATAATAATTCTAGGGGATCTAACTGGATCATGACTGAAGTTACATATTATGACACCATATCATATTATGTACTTATTGTTGCAGTGGTGGTGGCTCATTAATGAAGTCCTGGGGCTTCTGTGTGTCCAAACAAATTGGTAGTCTTTAACTATGTAACTTTCTGAATACGGTTTTGCATGGAACTCTTCCATACAGGCCTGCTTGCTTTTCTATTTTTATGATCATTTCAACAATCTTGTTCTGGTATGTAATCCCAGTTTCTTTTTCTGTCTGAATTGTTGATTCTGCTGTCAGTTTCAATGTTTTTACCTCTTCAGTTAATTTCTTATTGCCAAGCTTCCTTTCTTCAAGCTGTTATTCTCCTGATTCAATCTTCTTTGGAATTGTTCTTATTTTCTAGTTTGTTTTTTTTTGTGTGGCATTCAGCTGATTCCACATTTGTCTCATTAAATTATCCTTCTTAGCTTCATTTTGTAAATATTTTTGGCAGCTTTTCAAGTTTGCTGTCAGTCATTTCATCTTGTTAATGCCTTCACTAGAGTTTTAATTCTTTTTGATGACTCCTCTTCATGTTCAGTAGTTCCTAGTTTGTTCTGAAATGATTTTTCCGAGGTGAATCCATTATGTTCTTACTGGACATATACAGTTCACAAATGGAATCATCATTTCTACTTGTCTTAACTTCAGCTAAACAATTTTTGACTTCACTGTTGCTCGTGTCTGTCCCAAACAAAGTGTTGACTTGTTTCCATTTTGCAATCCTCACATTTGCTCATTGGGAGTGGAATTTTTCTGTTGTGCCCACCACGGCAATTGTAGCAGATAGCGGCAGACTGTGAGAAGGTCCATTGACCTCAGTTAGGCTTTTCTGGGTGGCATAGTGGCACAGTGCTGAGCACTGCTGCCTCACAATGCCAAGGTCCCGGTTTCAATTCCGGCCTCGGGTCATTGTGCAGCCAGTTTGTCACCTCTGGGGAGGAGCGGTGGAATAGGAAGGTCTCTCAATCAAAGGCACAATGTTCCTCATCAAGAGACTCAGTACAGGGAAGGGGTGGCCCAATGAGGATGACCCCCCTGCCCAAGCTGCCAAACCTCCTACAACCTTCTCCTGCAGCCCCCACCCTGCAAAGTCTACTACTTTACACCACCCCTCACCATCCACTACCAACTTTACTTAGCAGTAGCTTGGGAAACTTCTTTGGTAGGTCAGTGATGGTCATTTACTATCTCTCCAACTGCAGATTAGACTCTAATGTTTCAGCAAGATTTTGTCTGATAACTATAGAAGTGAACATCATGATGGCTCTGAAGAAGCAATGGATCAATATGAATTCTGCGTGGGAATATAACATTCATCATCATTTCAATTCCACATGTGCATAACTTTAGGATACTATGTAAATGGTTGGATCAGTACCCTGAAATACGAGGGGGGTTATTTTCCTGTCCCGCTGATCGAGTAGAGTACTGCGGCAGGAAGCAAAAAATGGGATTCACGCCCATTGTCCAGCGGGTCGCAATCTTCTAAGACCATTTTTTATGACATGCACAAGGATGATTTAAATAGTTGTAATGACATGTAGGTCATTTCCGATATAAATGTCATTTAGTGAGCTCAGATGCTATTGTCCGGGCTGTTTTGGCTTTCCAACCTCATCGGTGCAGGTCCACACCAACGAGGATCAAGCTGGTCCCCAGCAATAAGCACCAGACATGATGGCTTCAGCAGTGGGACCAGAGGCCATTGAGGGACTCTGGCACTGTCAGCCTGGCGCTCTGTTGCTGCCAGTCTGGTGCCCTGTCACTGCCTATCAGGCATGGGGCAGTGCCAAGGGGGCAGGGCCTGAGAGGTTGGACCTTGTGGGGGTGGGGCCAGGCAAGAGTGGAGTCAGATGGAGGACGAGGGAAGTGGGGGAGCTCTGCATCTAGGTATAGGGGTTTGTGGTAGAGCCGATGATCAGATGGGAGGCTGGGGGCAGCAATCGGGGCGCCGATGATTGGAGGGGACGTTGGAACTGGCGATTGAAAGTCCGGTGATCGGGGAAGGGGGTGGATTTCGCAATTGGGAGGCCAACAATTGGGGGTGGGAGGTGGGAGGTGGGGGGGGGGGAGGAGCGGTCAGCCAATGATTGGGAGGCCGGCAATCGGTGGGGGGAGGTGATCAGGTGGCCAGCCATGCCTGGTGAGGGTGCCTTTGTTCCCATGGGAGTGAGGCCACGTCTGTGGGGGGCGGGGGTGGTGGGGGCGAGAATGCAAACCGATCTCCTAGTATCATGGGAGATTGGGCACATGTGCAATGACCCTCTGAGAACTCTGTTGCTGGCCTCTCTGGCAGATTTAGGCTCCGTTCCCCTACTGCCGTTTAATCACCTGATGGCCACTACATTGCACAGAATGTCCATAAAATAACCGAGATCCAGCTCACTGAAAATCAGGTGGGAAAACGGAAGGTTGGATGCTTATAATTATTTGGGGAAAATTGCCCCCCCCCAGCCAGTCAATTTCTGTTCATCTCCCTTAAAATCAAACATGACTTTAAGATATAAAGTACTTCAACAAAAATGAAGAGCCATTGACTCCATTGCAAATGTAATGTGAAATGAGAGGGACTTAAAAATAAGTTGAAGGGGGCTAGAAAGATTGTTTGAAAGAGTAACAGTGTGATAAAATGGTTGGCCAACAGCAAACAGAATCTCAATGAATGAAATCCTCATTTATGTTTAAGCCCAAAATAGATAGTTTAAAGGTCAAAGAAAATGGAAGTAGAGTTGAGGATTAAGAATTAAATGAACCACTAAATTAATTTATCACAATAATAAATCTACATTTTTGATTCACCATGTTGCAGTATAGAAAGATGTCAGTATTTACATTATGAAGAAATTCTGTTTAACATCTACCATGTCACCTGGATCAGAAAAGTGCTCACTGGAATCTTGCAGGAAAATGAGAAAGGATATTTTATGAGATTGTGATAAAACACTTTTAGGAACTTAATAAAGTACATTAAACAAAAGTGAGTGTTCTCCTGGAAGAAATGAATCAGAGAAACGTAACATGCTCTAAAATTTGTTAAGGAAAGACAGCTTGAGGACACTATAAAGTTGAAAGAATTCAAAGAATATGGATTGTCAACATTGATTTTACAACTAACAGGTCCCACTTCCAACTAATTCTGGAACCTTTTAAGAATGTAAATAAGTGATGAATAACAACCAAATGTTAATTTACTTGGATTTTCAGAAGTGGCGCAACAGAATTAAAACAGGTCAGGACTCAAGAGAAGAACTTAACATAATGATTAACAACCACTGGCAACAGTGAAAAAGTAACAAGGTTTTGGTGTGCCTGCGTCATGCTTAAGTGGTCATATTGGTGAATGGAATACCAACTATTTCAGGCATCAGTTTTCAGTATCAAACACTCCTTGCTGGAACACACTTCTACTTGATCCCAACAATGTGATTCGGTAATTGTACAGATAACCTGCTGGACCAATATTCCCCTTTTGTTTATTATTCATTCAGGGGATGTGGGCAACACTGGCTGGGTCAGCATGTATTGTCCATCCCTAATTGCCCTTGAGCTGAGTGCTGAGTTCAGAGGAGTAGTTAAGAGTCAACCACATTGCTGTGGGTCAGGATTCACCTGTAGGCCAGACCAGATAAGGACATTAGTGACCCAGGCAGGTTTTTACAACATTTGACAGTGGATTCATGGTCATCATTAGACTTTTAATTCCAGATTTTTATTGAATTCAAATTTCACAGTCTGCTGTGGTGGGTTTCAAACCCCAGTGCCAACAACTTTACCCTGGGTCTCTGGATTGCAAGGGCTGCATGGATGCACAGTGGTTAGCACTGCTGTTTCACAACACTAGGGACCCAGATTCAATTCCAGCCTTGGGCGACTATGTGGAGTTTGCACGATCTCCCCGTGTCTGCGTCAGTTTGCTCCGGGTGCTCCGGTTTCCTCCCACTGTCCAAAGATGTGTAGATTAGGTAAATTAGCCATGCTAAATTGCCCCTTCATGTCCAAAAGATGTATAGGTTAGGTGGATTAGCCATAGTAAATGTGGAGTTACAGGGATAGGGCAGAGACTGAGCCTGGGCAAGATGCTGTTTGGGAGAGTCCATACAGACTCGATGGACTGAATGGTCTACTTTTGCACTGTAGGGATTCAATGGCCAATACCATTACACCACCACTTCCCCAAAAACACTCTTCATTCTCTTTGTGTATTTTTATAAGATAATGAATTGGGCCTGAAGATACAAAGTGCTCTTTTTTAGTGACATATATTAATAAGCTATACTTAATATACAGGGTGCGCTTTTAAAGTTTACAAATAACACAAAAATCAAAAAGTAATGAAGACAGTAACATTTCAGAAGGATATAAGCAGACTGGTCTCATCAGCCAACACATCAGAAAGGCAATGTGACAAATAGAAGCATAAGGTGATGCTTTTGGTAAATATAAAACATTATGCTGGACTGGAGGCCTTGAGGAAGTTGCGGAGGATTTACTTGAATGGTACAATTCGGATGTGGAGAAAGCAGGGGCCGTTCTCCTCAGAGCGGCAGGGCAATTTAATAGATCTGTTCAACATTCGAAGTGAAATAAGGGGAAACTGTTCCCAGTGACAGACTTTGTTAAGCAAAGGATACAGGTTTAATCCGGGTGGCAAAAGAATTAGAGAAAAGACACGGAGAACCTTTTTTACATACTCATTGTTAAGATCTAGACTGCACTCCCAGCAGTAGCAAGTTCAGTAATAACTTCCAAAAGGGAATTGAATAAAAACTTGAAGGAGAAAACATGTCAGAACTGTGGGAAAAGGGCTGGTGATGGGATTAATTAGATAGCTTTCTAAGAGCGTAGACAGAATGGACTGAATGGAGTTCCTCTGTGCTGTATCATTCTGTTTAATATTAGACAGAGAAGATCAAAGACGCAGTGGCACACTATTATTTCTGCTGCTGGGCCAGATAAACATCTTCAGTGGAATGCAATTTTTCAGAATTGAAGAATATTGATTGTGATGTTTGGTGTCCTGGGGTTTGTCAATTGATTAGCCTTTGAGTGCATGGTGACAATTTGTAGTTGCTACTTTTTAGAAACTTTCCCCATGGTTATTCACAATCCTGGAGTTTGGAATCATTTATGGAGGTCACCACTTAAAAATAAGAGGTCAACCATTTAAGACAGAGATGAGGAGAATTTCTTTCTCTCAGATGTTTGTGGGTCTTTTGAACTTTCTGCCTCAAAAGATTGTTGATAAAGTGAACCTTTTTGAACTGAGGCGAAAAGAAATTTCTTCACCCAGTGGATGGCGAGTATGTGGAATTCACGACCATGGAAAGTCGTTGAGGCCAAAATGTTATTTGCTTTCAAGAAGAAATTATATATAACTCTTGGGGCTAAAGGGATCAAGGGATATGGGAGGATGGAGGGATCAGGATATTAAATTTGATGATCAGCCATGATCAAACTTAATGGTGGAGTAAGCTTGAAGGGCTGGAACAGACTATTCCTGCTTCTAATTTCTGCGTTTCTATGATTCACAATTGGATGATTTTGGAAGATCCCTCAGGAAGTACCAATACTACTGAAAGAGTATTTATGCCTTTCCATTCTAAATAAAAGCAGTTTTACCTTGCAACTTTTAATGAAGATGGATGGAAAATGATTCCATTTATGACAAGTCAACTTTCCTTTTGGCAGGGGTTCTAACTGTCATTAGTTAGGCTTGCCCTTGTTTAGGTTTTGTGATTTTTTTTCGGGGGGGGTGGTATGTTATTAAAAGTGCTAGCTGATGGCAATGCAGCAAAAGAAACCAGGTACCTCGGACCTGAGTGAACAGGGCAAATGATTGCGTACCATCTTAATCAATCAGATGGAAGGATTTTGAAGCTAACAGTGCAAGGGCTGTAAAGTATTCAAATGGATGAATTTAAAGTCAAGCTACAAAAAGAGTGGCTACTTTAAGAAAATAGAAAGACACGACAGGAAAACCGAAAACAACTTTTTAAAAAGTAGTTACATTTTTCTAATCTTGAACAAATAAAACGTGAAAGACCGGCACTCAGTGTCGTGCGGTAATTAAGATAATCACAACTTTCAAAGGGTACGGAGAGATTTGAAATGACAAGATTTAACTTTCAATGGAGGATTTAGTGCACATCCACCAAACAATTACATATGTGGAATGTGATTACTGTAACAAATATATTTACTAACCAAAATTAGTGGATAAAATTAGCCAAATCTAGAATGAAACAGAAATTAGGACCACATTGAATGGAAGAGCTAAAGTAAGGATTTAATCTTACTTATGTTTTATCTTTAATTGTGTTTAAGAGCACAGTGCATTCACATGGGGCGGAATTTTCCTAAAATAATTCTAAGGGTGCAAAGGTATAAAAAAGATCCTGTGGGGCCAATTTTACCGAAAACCTTCTAAGTACCAAATGAACATGAGAAAAGGACAGCTTCAGACTCATTTTTTAAGCAAGAGATAAAAATAAAATCTTATGACCGCTTAAATAAAAGGCAAAGTGTGATTATCTCCAGTCGCGGCAACGGACGCAACCTATTCACACCAGGAAGACGGCTGCTAACTGCTAGAGGGCGCTATTGCGCAAGCACCCTGATCTCCAGTGAACTATGTCAAGAGTGCATACATAGTTCATTGGGAGATTGTCAACTCCACACTGTCCACCCCCACTGATTTGCACCCCCCTCCCCCCCATCCAGTCATGACCATCCCACTGACTGCGCCCCCACCGCCACTGATCATCCACACTCAATTGTGGCTCCCCTGGCTGATCACATTCCCTGTTTCCCCTCTCTGGATTATTGCTATCCCCATTCATCACCCCCACCCTGGCTGTTCACTGTTCCAGTGATCCATGATTGCAAAGTGCGCGGCTCCCATGCATTGCCTCCTTTTCAGGCCCTACTTCTCCTCTTAGGCCCCACCCTTTGGTGCTGCCTAGTGCCTGGTGGGCAGTAGCAAGGTGTCTTATGGGTGGTGTCTGGTTGGCAGTGCCCAAGAGGAATTGCTCAACCCTGCTCAGGGGCTTCAGTGGCCTCAAATCCCCCCCCCCAGCATTGCCATGACACTGGAGGGCAGAAACAGGTAAGTCCTTTTAAATTTAGGTTAATAGGCTTCACGATCTTTCTGGGCACAAAGCCATTCCCACCAGCAAAACAGGACTGGGGTGTATCCCCTTGCACACTATCTTTCCAGCTCCCCATGTTGATCAGCTGGCATGGCAATCTGATAAGATCAAGCTCTTGATCTTTATACTTCTTAATGCAAACATACATCCATTTAATGGCTCAATATTTTGGTGAAATTGAAGAAATATCATGGAATGCATTCAGATTTTATACATTCACATCAACAGCAATAATTTCCTGATGTAATATAAAAATCAAAAAAAAGTTTGCATCCTATGCAAATGATTGGCCAAAATGATCATTGGGAAATAATGAGCTATGAAATGCACATAAAATGTGCTTGTTGGGCCATCAACCCCCATATCCATAAATAAATTTTAAAAATTAAATCTTAGAGTCTCTATGGTGTTGAAGGAGACCATTTATAGAATCATAGAACCCTACAGTGCAGAAAGAGGCCCTTCGGCCCATCGAGTCTGCATAGACCACAATCCCATCCAGGCCCTATCCCCATATCCCTACACGTTCACCCACTAATCCCTCTAACCTACACATCTCAGGACACTAAGGGGCAATTTCTTAACATGGCCAATCAACCTAACCCGCACATCTTTGGACTGTGGGAGGAAACCGGAGTACCTGGCGGAAACCCATGCAGACACGAAGAGAACGTGCAAACTCCACACAGACAGTGATCCAAGCCAGGAATCGAACCCAGAACCCTAGAGCTGTGAAGCAGCAGTGCTAACCACTGTGCTACTGTGCTGCCCATAAGTCCATTAAGTCCATTATGCTCATTCGGCCCATTAAGTCTGCACCTGACATGCAAACTCCACACTGGTGGTCACCCCCAAGAGCAAAATTGAACCCATTTCCCTTGCACTGTAAGGCAGCAGTGCTAACCACTGCTGCACCGTGCCACTGACATTCTGATAAGCAGATATTCTGAACACTGTGCACATATCAGTGGGTAAACAATGATCAGGTAAAAGAAAAATCAGCAATTGAACTCAATGCACTTCAAGTGCCTGAAGATTCTGGTAAGTGCCAGATGCATGTGAACATCGGCTGGCAACATGGGACTTCCAAAATTAACTTTGAAAATTTGTTTCTCATCTTTGGCCTGAATTTTACAGTCAGTGAATCTTCATTATTTTTGCACCTAGGCTTTTACAGTTGTTGATATTAGAGAACTGAAACAGCACAATGCAACTACAGGAAATTTGGAACCTGAACAGGGAAAGCAAAAGTGGGTGGGTTGAGGGGGTTGTCCCATGATAAGAGATTGAGTAAGTTAGGTCTATATTCTCTGGAGTTTGGAAGAATGAGAGGCAATCTCATTGAAACAAGATTCTGAGGGGTTTGATAGGGTGGATGCATAGAAATTTGTTTTTGTTGATCGGGGTATCTGAAATGCACAGGGACACAGTCTCAGGATTTGGAGCAGATGATTTAGTACTAAAATTAAGGAGAAATTACTTCACTCATGGGATTGTGAATCTTTGGAATTCACAAGGGTTGTAGATATTCCATCTTGGAATGCATTCAAAGCTGGATGTTGGTCTCTGAGGGGATCAAGGCCAATGGGGAATGGACGGGATAGTGGAATTGAAGCCCAAGTTCAGGCATGATCATATTGAATATGATCTGGAAATGCTGAAGAGCTTATATAGTCTATTCCTGCTCCTCCTAATTGTGTTCTTCTAAAACTGCGCCATTCAGCTAACATTGTCTCTTTCAACCTTTCAAGCAAAATACACCACCTCAGACGTTGTTCCACTCAATTATGCCTGCCAGATGTATGTTCATTTTTATGTCCTCCTGAAGCCTTTTAGTATCCTTCTCATTGCTTACTACCATTTGCAAACTTTGAAATTATGCTGTGTTTACCCAATTCCAGGCCATTTTTATCAAAAACCAGTTAGCTCCATTGGTTGGATGGCTAATGTGTTGATTAGTTTAGCAGCAATGGCACAGGGTTCAATCCAATTTTTAGCCAAGGCAGACTCCTCATTCTAAAATCACAGCATGGCAAATAATTACCAAGGACCCGCCTTTGGGCAGAGAACTCAAGAATAAGAATATAATTGTGTATCAAGAAGAGCAATGGGTTTTAGGTTGGCCTCTGAGAGCACCACTATAGATTTCCCTGCCATCTGAAAAATAACAATTCATCCCAACACCATCTTTTTTACTTTAACCAATTTTATATCCATGCTTCAACTGTTCCGTTAATCCCACGATTTTTAATGTATCTAATTTGTACTTGAGTAATCTCCTCATTCAAGGCTTCATATTGTTCCATTATTTTATTGCCTACTAATTTTTGATTCCAAGCCATTGGGCCATATCTGAAATTAAACCCTCTGGCTGAGTAAACAGGGATTCACTTGAAAGGCTAACTCAATTTCACCCCCCACCACCACCACCACCACTCCCCTACTCCCCTATAGATGCTGACAGAACTGCCGGGTATTCCAACATTACCGGTTTTTATTTCAGACTTTCATCATCTGCAGTATTTTGCTTTTGAAATTAGACCTCCTCCAGTTAAGTATTTTAATGCTTCATTGTTCTTTCTCTTTTTCCATAATATCTTCTAAATTTGATGTAAACTTTATTCCAAATATTCCCACAATGAAGCATGCTTTACTTGCCACAATTCATTCCCTTGAATTAGGTCCTGCATTGCTCTCTGCCTTGTTTGCCCATGAATTTATACTTCTACAAAACTTCTCCAGAAAATTTTCTTGTACAATTTAAGGAATTCCTCCCCCTTTCTTCCTCTTAATCTATAAAACCTGATATCTCCCAACATCACTACTCCATAGTTCTTCCATCTCGGTGCAATATAGCTGATTTTGTTCCCTTTATTTCTGTCTCACTACTGGGTAACCAATAGTATACATGCAAGAGCCACAGAATCCCAACAATGAAAAAGGAGGCCATTCATCCCATTGAGTCTGCATCAACTCTCTGAGAGACATTTTATCCAGGGTCACTTCCCCCTCCTCCCATACATTGTCTCCATGACCCTGTGCCTTTTCCACAGCCAATCCACCTAACCTGCACAAGTTTGGACTGTAGGAGGAAACCGGAGCACCTGGACGAAACCTATGCAGACATGGGAAGAACATACAGACTCCATACTGACAGCCACACAAGGCTGGAATTGAACCCAGGTCCCTGGCATTGTGAGGCAGCCGTGCTAACAACTGTGCCATCATGCCACCCTAAATATTGTTGAATAATAGCTCCTATATTATTCCTAATTAGCATCTAAATGGTTTAAAAATTTTCATGGGTATGTTTTGATGAAATAACTAACCTTTTGCAGCATTTTAGGAGAAAATATATTCCAGTGAAGATTTGGGGGAAACTGCTCCAAGTCTTCAGGAGGAGTTTTCGAATGGAAATCCTTCTGCCAATGCTGTACATGTTGAAGGCAGCAATGGAAAATACATTAAACACTGTCTAAAATCTCATATGAGCAAAGTTTAAAGAGCGAGATACCCCTTTACACCCATTCATGGATCAGCGGCTTCACTCTGGAGACCATTGCTTCTGCTGTTATATCAAGGAGAAGGAGAAGTACTCATGGCACTGGGAAAATGGTGCAAGATCCCCTTTTTGACACTGGGTCATTCAATGGAATTATTGGTGGGTTTTATGAAGTAGGCTTATTTCCAGTGCATTGCTGCATATAGCAGATTATAAATGCTTTCTATTGCAAGGTATCTTGGTCCATGTTTGATGTTAAAACTAGTCAGAGGAATGAGTAAGCTGTCAAACTGTGCAGAGTTACAGGCTTCCCCAGAGCTATTGGTATAAATGGGTATGCACATACTCATACATGCTGTCAGTAACAACCCCAACACCATTTCATCAACCATCAGTGATTTCCTTTCTTGAAGGTCCAACTGGCATGTGACCACAGGCACAGCTTCCTGCGTGATAATCATCGGGAGCTGCCAAGAATATTTAACCTAAGGCAGTCAAATGCCCTTGCTCTCTTCCAGAGTGACGCTGAGGGCTATGATGGCCACTTTGCGAGAATTGTTAAATCATACGAGCATGGATCGTAATTTCATTTAACTTGATCAGCAGTGGACAGTTAAAATGAATTTCTTCACCAATGCAGAATCGGACTGTAGAAGACTATTGGCATATTGAAAAGATGGATCAGATGCCTTGACTGCGAGGCAACTTCTTAGCAATATGCTTCCAGCAGAGTGTCCAGGTTAATCACATCCTGATGTGTGTCCCCAGTGATTCTCTGTAACGTGTTCTGTATATTGACATCCCTGAAGAGGATGAAGTGCCAGAGGCTGCAAACATCAAAGCTAATCAGATAGTGAAAGAAGACAGCAGCATCAGTCAGCAAGCAGTTCGGAAACTACTAAACCAAGCTATTATACCTAACTCTGAATGTACCTGACCCAACCTGAGAATGCTTCATGCTGACTCTGGCTGCCTGAAATTGGAAGAAGACATTCTTCGCACCAACACCTCTCACTTTAACGAACATAAGGAAAATGTAAAGAAATAAGATTTGATCCATCAGGCTGGCTCATGTTTTCAGTTGTGCTCTGGAGCTGTAGGATGTGAAGAAGCAGGTGTTTCTTTCCAAAGATGTGTGAGTTAGGTAGGTTGATAATGCTAAATTGCCCCTTAGTGTAGAGGGGAGCAGCAGGGGTAAATGTTTGGGGTTATGGGAATAGGGCCTGGGAGGGATTGTGATTGGTGCAGACTCGATAGGCCAAACGGCCACTTTCTGCACTGCAAGATTCTACGATTCTATGTTGAGGTCCAGTTCAGTTTTCCTGTAGCCCTAATATAATGTTGCAAAATTAGAAGATATCAGTCTAATTCTATGAATGACATGTGCACACTCCCATCTGCACAGAAAATCACCAAAGCTTGAGAACATTTACTGAGATTTCAGTAACATCCTTACACATGTTATATGCCAGGTAAGTCTCACCAGCCATTTCTGTAAGCAACCTCTGCAAGGAGGATTTAATTTTCACCTTCTTAGCATCTTGACATAAGAACATAAGAACATAAGAAATAGGAGCAGGAGTAGGCCATCTGGCCCTTCGAGCCTGCCCCGCCATTCAATAAGATCATGGCTGATCTGTCGTGGCTCAGTTCCACTTTCCCGCCCTCTCCCCATAACCCTTAATCCCCTCTCTTATCAAAAACCCATCAACCCGCTTCTTAAAAATATTTAGCGAGGCAGCCTCCACCACTTCAACGGGCAGAGAATTCCAGAGATTCACCACCCTTTGAGTGAAGAAGTTCCTCCTCAACTCCGTTCTAAACCGCCCCCCCTTTATCTTGAGGCTGTGCCCCCTAGTCCTACTGTCTTTTTTGAGCGGGAAGAGTCTCTCCACCTCTATCCTATCCATCCCATTCATCATCTTATACGTCTCAATGAGATCTCCCCTCATTCTTCTAAACTCTAACGAGTACAAGCCTAGTTTATTCAGCCTCTCCTCATAGCTCATTGACAGGACACAAGGGTCAAATAAATTATCCTAGCCACTGTACACCAGCACAGAGAACATATTTTCCACTTTAAAATGTTTGAACATACATTTTATTAGATGATATAGTATACATTTTAGTAGATTGATATTGTAAACTAACAGCAGACCAACAATAACCAATAAAGTTAGGGTGGCACGGTGGCACAATGGTTAGCGTTGCTACTTCATAGCGCCAGGGGCCCAGGTTCCATCCAGCATTAGATTGCTGTCTGGAGTGCCCTGGTATTCTCGCACTGCCCAAAGATGTTAAGTGGGTTAAGTGGGTTGGCCATGCTAAATTGCCCTTTTAGTGTCCAAGATGTGTAGTTCAGGGGATTAATGGGGTAAATGCATGGGGTCATGGTAATTGGGCAGGGGGTGGCCCTGGGTAAGATGCTCTGTCGGAGAGTTGGTGCAAACTCAATGAACTTGGTGGCTTCCTTCTGCACTGTAGGGATTGTATGATTCTAAACCAACAAACAGCATGTTTGCAGTAATTTATAAACTTTACTCTCGTCATCCAATGATTGAAACAACAAAGATGATTCTTCTGAATTCAACACAAAATTAGCTTGACACATGCTGGGGCATCCCGGCCATTCATGCCAGCAGGATCTTCCAGCCCGCACGTCTCATGGAGGAGTGGGATGTATTCAATGGAGGACTCTGTTGACAATAGCGGGACCTTGAGTATCCTCCACCGGCGAAATGCATGGTAAACCCTGATAATCACTTTTACTTTGCTAAACAAATAGAATCAGATTTCTTTAGCCTCTCCAGTGTGGCTACTGACTGATTCTTTGAGCATTGGCAGCCTTGTACAAAACCCCCTAATAATAACCTGCTGATCATAGAGCTGGCTTGTCGAATAGAATTATTGACCTCGCCCCTCTGACAAACCCCAGGCACAAATGTCAATGAAGACTCTTGTCACTGGATTAATCTCAATTTGCTAATATGTTTGAAATTGGATGGAGTAGCTTGCTTCATTGATTTGTGCTACACAGTTTGGATTGTCTGTGATAATTATAATATCTCAATCCAGCTATCTAAGACACTATTCAACAAGTAAAGCCAATATTCAATTATTATTGACATTTTAATCTCATTGTTTGATTAAAACAATGAGTTGTAATGTTAATTACCTTCAGATTTTCAGATCTTAATGTATAAGGACCTTAGTGTATTTATATTTATGAAACTTCTTAGAGAAAGTTGACAGAAACAAGCAATAACAACAACTTGTTTGGATACAGCACTTTTAATGTACTAAAATGTCCCAAGGCTCCACTGGAGCAAAACATGACAGTTTGCCACATGGGCTGCATGGTGGCACAGTGGTAGCATTGCTGCCTCACAGTTGCAGGAACCTAGGCTCAATTCCCAGCTTGGGTCACTGTCTGTGCAGAGTCTGCACATTCTCTCTGTGTCTGCATAGGTTTCCTTCAGGTGCTCTGGTTTCCTTCCACAGCCCGAAAGACGTGCTGGTTAGGTGCACTGGCCATGCTAAATTCTCCCTCAGTGTACCCGAAGTGTGGCAACTCAGAGATTTTCACAGCACCTTCATTGCAGTGTTAATGTAAGGCTATTTGTAACACGAATAAATAAACTTTATATGGTGATATTAGGACCGAAAACAAAAACAAAAGCTTTGTCAAAGGAGTAGATTTTAAAGAGCATTTTAAAGGAGAAAAGAGAGGCGAAGAGGTTTATCAACCAAATTTCAGAGCTTAAAATTAAGGCACCTGTTCATGAGTGCCAATGCTTTGGCAAGTAAGATTGGGCATGGGTGCAAGAGACACGATGATTGGAGGACTGAATGAATTTACAGTCATGATGTGGGTATGCCGGCGTTGGACTGACGTAAACACAGTAAAAAGTCTGACAACACCAGGTTTTAGTCCTGACGAAGGGGCTAACCCGAAAGCTTGCGAGTATATTATCAAATAAATAGGTTGGACTAAAACCTGGTGTTGTCAGACTTTTTACTGAATTTACAGTGACAGAGAGCAGCAAGGCCAGAGGGGGATTTGAAAAATGGGTGAGAGCTTTAAAATGGAGACATTGCTTCATTGAGAGCCAGTGTGAATTAGAATCCCCATAGTGCAGAAGCAGGCCATCCTGCCCATCGAGTCTGCACCGACCCTCTGAAAGACTTTCTTACCCAGGTCCTCTTCCCCCCCCGCCAATCCTTGTGACCCTGTGCATTTACCATGGCTGATCTACCCACACGTCTTTGGACACTAAACACGAATTTGGCACAGCCAATCCACCTAACTTGCATATTTTTGGAGTGTGAGGGGAAACCCACACACTCACGGGGAGAATGTACAAACATCACACAGACAGTGACCCAAGGATGGATTCGAACCTGGGTTCCTGGCAGTGCTAACCACTGTGCCGCCAAAAATAGGTGAACGTGATCCCATGTACGTTTGAACATGGATGGCCTCAACTTAGTGAGGGTAGAACTTGTGAGGCCGGCCAATACTGTTGAACTAGTCAAGGGTTGTAGTGGCAGTTGAAATGAGACAGGAATAGATTTGAGCAGTGTTATAGATATGGAAATAGGGGCCAGAACTCTACCACCTCGCCGCCACAGAATCGGTGTTGGTGAGGGTCCGACAATGAAAATCTCCATTGATCTCAGGTGGGAATTTCCGGTCTCACCCAAGCAAGGCTGTAAAATCTTACCCAGGCAGTCTTAGTGATAGTATGGATATGCAGTCAGTAACTCATCTTGGGGTCAAATATGGCACCAAGGTTGTGAACAACCTACTTCAGTTGGACAGTTGCTGAGTAGGGAAATGGAGCTGGTGGCAAGGGAGTGAAGTTTGTGATGGGCACCAAAGGCATTGATATTCCCAATATTTAGTTGGAGGAAATTTCTTCTCATGCAGTGCTGATAACTTTCTGACATTTTAGAGGGCATGCAGGGATCAGGAAAGGTGGTGGTGAATGACATGTCATCACGTGGAAGCTGCAGCTATGTTTCTTGATTCCTCTCCAAACAGCACAATGGTGTAGCAGACCAAAATGCCTCATCACTGCCTTCTCAAGAGCAATTCAGAATGGCAACAAACACTGGCACTGACAATTCTTGGAAAGAAAAGGTGTTGCTGAAGGATAGTATGTACATGAAAAATAGGAAGAGTCCAAGGATAGATCCTTGAAGGATGTCAGTTTCAAGTGTAAATTATTTGCATTCACAAGTCACAGATACCTGAGGTGGACAGTTGACTATTTGTAATTAGTTTATTAAGACACAATAATTTAGATATTAACTAATCAGATGAGAAAAGTATATGACCTGTCTCAGTTGAGAGCGGTTTACTAACCCCTGAAGATGGAAGGATGTTTGACACAGATTTTGTTGATCTCAGTAGCTAGTGATGGCAGCATTCTGCTCACTAGTCAAAGCCTTAGGGAATTCTTTCCTTGGTCTTCCTCTTACTCTTCCATCAGAAGAAGGCGGATAAGAACTGCTACTTCAGCAGGACTGTCCCCAGTGCCCAAACAATTGTTAATATACCCTTTCTCTGAGAGCTGGTAGTTTACCCAGTGTCAAAGAGTTATTCCAACCCTTCTGACCATTAGTTAAAAAGTTAAAGTCTAAAGTTTATTTATTAGTCACAAGTAAGGCTTACATTAACACTACAATGAAGTTACAGTGAAATTCCCCTAGTCACCACAGTCCAGCACCTGTTCAGGTCAATGCACCAGCCTCTCATCCATTGACTCTGTCTACTCTTCCTACTGCCTCGGCAAAGCAGCCAGTATAATTAAGGACCCCACACAACCTGGACATTTTCTGTTCCAACTTCTTCCTTCGGGGAAAAAAATATAAAAGTCTGAGGCCATGTACCAACCGATTCAAGAACAAATTCTTCCCTGCTACTGTCAGACTGTTGAATGTCTTGCATTACCTTCCATGAAGTTGATCCTTCTCTACACCGTGGCTCTATTTGTAACACTACATTCTGCACTCTGTCATTTCCTTCTGTATAAACGGTGTGTTTTGTCTGTATAGCGTGCAAGAAATAATAATTTTCACTGTATGTTAATACATGTGACAATAATAAATCAAATCAAAATCAGCTAACCAGCTCATCTTTCAGAATGTGGGAGGAAACCGGAGCACCTGGAGGAAAACCACACAGATGAGGGGAGAATGTGCAAACTCCACATAGACAGTGACCCAAGCCGAGAGTTGAACCCGGGTCCTTGGTGCTGTGAGGCAGCAGTGTTAACCACTGTGCCATTGTGTTGCCCTAGGAGAGATACCCAGAATGCCAGCGTGTTTACCTCCTTCTATGTTCATCCCCCTGCATTACATCATGTTGAGCCTCATTTCCTGACCCTTTCTGAACACTCACTTAGATATGTGCGTACACAAGGCAGCGTCCTACCAACCTAGCGATGTCAACATGGTAGCCTGAACAGTAAGTGAGCAACGCTCAGTAGCAGCAGGGTGTACCATTTACAAGATGCACTGCGGCAATTCATCAAAGATCCTTAGACAGCACCGTCCAAACCCACGACCACTTCCAACTGGAAGGACAAGGGCAGCAGATACCTGGGAACACCATCACCTGCATGTTCGCCTTCAAGCCACTCACCAGCTTGACTTGGAAATATATTGCCGTTCCTTCGCAGTTGCTGGGTCAAATTCCTGGAATTCCCTCCCGAACAGCAATGTGGGTCACCTCACAGCACGTGAACTGCAGTGTATCAAGAAGGAAGTTCACCACCACCTTCTCAAGAGCAACTAGGGATAAGCAATAAAAGCTGGCCAGGCAGTGACACCCATGTCCCATGAATGGATAAAAAAAAATGTTTCTGGGGACTGTTTAGTAGTTGGAGTTTTAGGAGGGAACAAGGGTTGTCGAGTTAATCTCATCAAATTTTTGTACCATCCAGAAAATGCCTTTTGGTTAAAAGCCCCAGTTTCTTACAAATGGTGCAGGAGTAGGATGAGAAGCCATTGCAGGTGCATAGGTGAGAACAGAAATAGCCGAATATAGTCCCATCCAATTGGGCAATAGTGAAGAGGTAATTGAGGAGGATAGCTTGGTTAACCATATCACAAATTGCAATCAGATTGAGAAGAGCAAGGAAGAATTGCTTATCAAATCAAATAGGATCTCATTTGTGATTTTGATGAGAATTATATGTGTGCATTTCCAAGGGTGGACACCCATTAGATGATTCAAAGATTTTGTTCCAAGAAAGCGGGGCAAAAATTTAGGAAGCAGGAAGACATAAAAAGGTCTTGAAAAAGAAAAGGTGGTTCGAGATGGGTAGTTTACAAGGTGGAGGGATATGAACATACATGCATTAAGAACAGGAATAGGCCATTCACTATGAATGTGGCTGATCTGATTGTAACTTCAATCCCACATTCCAGCATCCCCCCGATAATCTTTCACCCCCTCGTTAATCAAAGATCTATCGAGCTCCACCTTAAGCATATTCAAAGACTCTGCATTTGCTGCCTTTTAAAGAAGAGTTCTAGAGACTCATAACCCTCATTAGAGAAAAGATTTAATTTCCATCTTAAATGAGTGACTGCTTATCTTCATTCAATGACTCCCAGCTCTAGATCCTCCCACAAGAGAAAACATTCTCTCTATGTCTACCCTGTCAACACCCTGAAGCATCTCAAAGGTTTCAATTATGTTGCCTTTTACTCTACTAAATTCTAGTGGATACAAACCTCCCCTCATAGAATCCCTGGTATTAGTCTAGTAAATCTTCTTTGAACTAGTGCATTTATATATTTCCTTATATATTTTGCACAATACTCTAGATTGGTCACACCAATGCCTTGTACAACTGAAGAATAACCTCCTTACTTTTGTAATCAATTCCCCTCAGAATAAACAGTAACATTCTATTAGCTTTCCTAATTACTTGTTGTGCCTGTATGCCAGCCTTTTGTCATCCATGTACTCAGACACCCAGATCCCTCTGCAAGTCAAAGCTCTGCAATCTCTCAATATTTAGATAGTAAGCTTCTTTTTTATTGTTCCTGCAAAATGAACAATTTCACATATGTCCACCTTATACTCCATTTCCCAAATTTTTGCCCACTCACTGAACATATCTCTGTCTCTTTGTGGCCTCCTTACATCCTCTTCACATTTTGCTTTCCCATCTAACTTTGTGTTATCAGCAAATGTAGCAACCATAACGTCAGCCTCTTTCACCTATATAATTAATAAAAATTATAAAGGTTTGAGGCCCCAGCACTGATCCCTTTGGCACACCATTTGGCATATCCTGCCAACCATTTGTGCTAGCTTTCTACTATCTTTTGGCTGGACAATTTTTAATCCATACCAATATGTTACCCATTGCACCATAACCTTTATTTCTTGCAAAACCTTATATACGGTACCTCCTCAAATACCTTCTGGAAATCTAAGTGCAGTACATCCACAGGTTCCCCTTCATCCATAGCACATGTAACTCCATCAAAGAACTCCAATAAATTGGTTAAATTTCCCTTTCACACTCTGTCAGATGGGCTTGATTTTTTTTCCAAATGCCCTGCCAAAATATCTTTATTAAGGGGTCAGGGGGTAGTTGGTTGAGGAGAGAAGGGGTGATAAAAGTTTGAAGGAAAGGGTGACAGTACCTGAAAATTATACTGTTAACGTTTTAGCAAACATGGGAGCCAGAAAGGGGAAAAGAGTGGTTTGCAATTTAGTAGGAATGGGATCAAGCAAGCAGGATGTGGGACTCACAGAGGACATAAGCTCAGAGAGGGCATGGGGCAAAACAGGCAAAAAAAAGGAGGAAAATAAAAGTTGAGTGTGAGGGTAGGAAGGAATCTTAGAGTAAGTTTGACTTAGTTGCCTAGGGGAAAGGTGGGAAGTGGTAGAGGCAACTGAAATCTTAATGACAAATAAGCCCATTAGTTCCTTCAGCCTTGTTGGAGATGAGGATGGAAGAAAGATATTTTAAGACAGTGTTTCCAATCAAGGAAAGAAAGGATGATTTTAGAATAGTGATTGGTTTTGGCAGGGCATGATAATACTTCATGCAGTATAGCCAGTTCGTCCGTGTATGATTCAATCAGTTGTTTGACATTCAAGTCTGTGTCTCCTAGTTTCCAGGGAACAGAGCTGAGGGCCATACCAGAGGGAATAACCAGTAGGATAAGGAATGTTGAAAGCTTTGATGTCAGCCTTTAAATTGATCACCATTTTACCGTTCAAGTAACCAGAGTAAGTCACGGAGTTCTCTGAAACAGCCGTTTTAATGCAAGCCATATAGCGAGGACCCTGGAAAGTCACAGGTCAGTGCTGGTAATTAACCAGAGTCACAAATTCTGAAATACACTAATTACTTCCCCCCAATCCTGGTTTGGCTCCACCCTACTTGGGAGTCAAGTAGATAAGGTTGCTAAGAAGGCATACGGTGTCTTGGCGTTTATTGGTAGGGGGATTGAATTTAGGAGTCGCAGCGTCATGTTGCAACTGTACACAACTCTGGTGCGGCCGCACTTGGAGTACTGTGTGCAGTTCTGGTCCCCACATTACAGGAAGGATGTGGAGGCTTTGGAGAGGGTGCAGAGGAGGTTTACCAGGATGTTGCCTGGTATGGAGGGGAGGTCCTATGAGGAGAGGCTGAGGGATTTGGGGTTGTTTTCGCTGGAAAGAAGGCGGCTAAGAGGGGATCTTATTGAAACATATAAAATGATTAGAGGTTTAGATAGGGTGGATAGTAATAGCCTTTTTCCTCTGATGGAGAAATCTAGCACGAGGGGGCATGGCTTTAAATTAAGGGGTGGTAGTTATAGGACGGATGTCAGGGGTAGGTTCTTTACCCAGAGGGTGGTGAGGGATTGGAATGCCCTGCCTGCTGCAGTTGTAAATGCGCCTAGTTTGGGGGCGTTTAAGAGATCCGTGGATAGGTTTATGGACGAAATGGGATTGGTTTAGGTTAGTGGGTTAGTGTTTTGTAACTGGTCAGTGCAACATCGTGGGCCGAAGGGCCTGTTCTGCGCTGTTATGTTCTATGTTATGTTCTATGTTCTATCTTCCCTGCCTCAGGTCCCACTCACCAATGGGCATTGCCAGTATGCCAGGCTGGAAGTGTCAGACTACCCGGTGGGTAATACCAGGGTGCCAGACTGACAATGCCAGAGTACGAGGCTGGAAGTACCAGACTGGCATTTCCCAAGGGGAACCCCCCCCTCAACCCCCACTGCCCCTGACCTACCGCGAGGCCTCAATGGCCTCTGGCCTTATAAGCAAGACCATCACATCCGATCTCATTGATGGGGACCATACGTGATTCCCGCTCGTGTTGACCCCCACAGGCAGGGACAGGAACTTTAGCGAGCCAGGACAATTGAGTTCCCAGCTCCCGAAATAGATGCAGAGCAGGTTCTGCATATGGTAATCAGGATTGTGCTATTCTCTGGCGCGAGGCTGATTACGTTGTGAACTGGGAAGATCGCGGCTGGCCAGACCCCAGTCACAAATCCTTTTTTTCCCGGCTTGCTGTGCTGTTCAAGCACTGCAGCAGACCAGGAAAATCGCACCATTTTTTTGGGGGGGGGAGGAAGTGGGGTGGGGTTAGGATGCAAAACAGACCAGTGATATATAATTTGAGAGAAACATAAGGCTCCAGCTACATGGAAAATATACACAAAAAACAACTGTCCCAAATGTGATATGTACACATACGCAAATGTACTAGCACAAAACAAAAGCTCCCTCCACACAGAAAAATAAGGCCCTCATATGCAGGAAAATATGAGACTGTCCATTCAAGAAAAGACAAAATCCCCTTCAGATAACAAGGTGAGATTCCATGCACACAAAAATAGGGACTGGTCAAATACAAGACAGTTCCATTCACAGAGATGGCTAAAGATTAATTCCTGAATGGTGTTTGCTCCATAATTGTTCAAAATCTGGAATTAAGGAGTTACTTTTTTCAATCTTCCATGTCCAGGAGTTTCAGTTGAGTGAAGTCATTGAAGGCATGATTTGGGAGAGTTCTGAGTGGTGCAATTTCTCACTGCTCATGTCTCAAGTATTGCATCACATTCCAATGTGTATTATTTTAATGAGATCTTTAGTCTATTTGTCACTAAAATAGAGTACACCAGAATGTGATGATAATGTATTAACAGAGGAACGTTTGGTGTTTTATATGTAGTATGCCCGCTTAGTAACAGACCTTCTTTAGTCATAACAGGAGATACGCAGGTCAGATTAGAGAAGCTTGGCAATTGTTGTTCTAAATAACAGCTATTCTATAGTCTGTCATGATCAACCAGCAGGAAGCATATCTCTGGAAGAAGTCAATCAGTTTTTCATTTTCTTCTTCACTGTGAATCACCATTATGAAATGTTCTATCTAGCAGCCCCATTGAGATCTATCACAACTTTCCCCTATGTTGCAAATTAACTGGAAATGATTGTTAAAGCTGCAGTGTGAGCTCATAACATTAGTTTGGGAGTCTGATCTATCTGTAACCAGGGCTATCAAGCTGCTTGTGGAACAACAATTAATTACCCCCAAGTTATTTTGTACTAAGCAAGATGACATGTTGAATAGGCTTCCTAATAGAAAAAAGAACTGTGAGTACATAGCTAAATATGAAAGGAGATATAAATGTGGATAATATAACAAATATTGTAGGAGATAGAATTGAAATAAACCAGGTTTTGGGCTGGACTTTCACAAAGGCAGGAATGCTCTCCAAACCTTTAAATTTGGAAGGCAAGATCCAAATGTATAATTCATGCTCCCATTTTCAGCAGACCCAATCTTTATTAACAGGGAAAAGGGACTGGCATGTGATTCACAAGGATGGGAAACTAGAACTCAGTAAGGCCACTTGAACTGAGTTCTGAGCTCAAATAGACTCCACTCTGGCTAGTGAAAGAGACATCCCTTGATGTGGGAGTCACAAATTGAGGGAGTAGACACAAATGCTCTTGAAGGGTGGACAAGATATGCTTCATTATCTGAAGTTTTTTGTATCCACCACTATTTAGAACATGGAAACACAGGTTAACGAGCTATCAATGAGTGTTTAGAACTCCGTTGCTAGATTGCTTTGATTGACAGACCATCTGTTGTCAAGTAGAAAATATACCCTCCAGATGTGCAGTTTCCATATATGCTTTTATTGACATTTCCCCAGGAGCTGGTATTATGTCAATATGACTGTATTTCAAAACCATAATTATCTCAGCAGGGATTTCTGAGTTCATGGTTTGATTGAAAATTTAAAGAGGTTATTAAAGGATCAGCATATTTTAAATTGGGATCAGAGGAGAAACTTATTTGTTTTTATAAGAAATTGACCAGTTGAGGAGATTTAAAAGCTTTGAATGGCTTTCTTGAATTTTATTTCATAATCGCATGTCGATTTGAGAGATCTGAACTAGATTATCAGTTTTTTTTTCCACCTCCTGATTATTGTGAATATTAGATGACTGGTCTTTGAGGGGTCATTGGGGTACGATGGTGCATGGAATGGACGGTGAGGTATGGGTTGACTTGGAAGTGAAATGAAGTATGAGGGGATTATGGAGGTGAGGGTTAGAAGGTCTAGAAGGCAGCTAAAATAATTGAGATGAAATCCCAGAGAATTAAACCAGCCCTTCAATCAGCCTGCCTCATCATTCATCCGATCCATCTTGGATCGGCCTGACTCTATGCTGCCCCTGCTTCTCCAAGGCAAAAATTAGAGATCCCTAATGTTGAAGCACGAAATTTCCAGATTCAAGCCACCTGCCTCAGTAGCAAAAGCCTGGCCCAAACTCCAATGATATCTTAATTTAGCTGCTATCACAAACATTCATGCTATTCCATCTTGAAATCACTTTAATGTTTTAATTCTGTGTGTTTAAAACTTCTTTAGGAGACGCAGATAATGTAAATTGATCTGCATTCTTGCACATCCCAATATTATATTATAATAGCCAGAAAAGACAAAAATAGGCTTAACCTAAAAGGCAATAGCATTAAACTGCAGTAGCTTGGAGGGGATCTATTTGGTGAAATCTTTCTGTCATTTTTTGCAATGAGTTAATGTTTTTGCATCAAATTCCCACATGCATTATTTTAGTGAAACCTTTGAGGTAAAATAGAACAAACCAGAACTTGTTGTCTGTATCCTATACTAATCTGTGAGATTTCATTGTTGTTATGACCTGGGAGGTGATAAGCGCCATGCAAATCAAATTCCGACCCAACTTCTTTAACATTCCTCAAGAGCAAATCCTGAATGCAATGTTCTTCTCTGGCACTCGTAGTTTTCAGACTCACAATCTCCAAACCAATCAAGGAATTTAATGTCTCATAAACAGCCCCAAGACTTGTTTTGATCTGGCAGGTGGTAAATGTAGTGCAAGCCAAATCCCAAAGGGAAATTTGGCAAGCTATCCCAAATCTTCTCATTTTGTATTTTTACCAGGAGAAGATATGGGTACTAAAGCCAGAAGCCACAAATTCTCAATTAAAGTATTTATTAATAAAATAAAAGGAAATTTATACAATTAAAATTCATCTTACAGAACATTCCTCTGATAAATGTTCTGGTTGTTTAGGCTTACAAGTCAACCTCCATTAAATAATGATCTCTTATAGATATTCAATGTATAAAAATTCTAGTAATATTATACGTGGCAACTGCACTATCGCTGTAGAGAAGGTATGTCAAAGGGTTTTTCTGTCTCACTCACACTCAGCTGTGGAAACTCAAGACATTAAAGCAAAACCCTGATTTCATAAAAAAAAGATACTTTTCTGGAGACTACTTCACTTTGCTGATGCCCCAGCCCAGAGCACATTCCAGAAGGACCTACATGTCCACTCCCAACATAGCTCTCACATCTCTCCTTAAGTATTCTTTTGCTTCTTTCATATTAAATCCATTGTTCTTAACTTTCTATGAAATCCATCTTTCCAAGACTATAAAATCTTTCAAGTTCATTCTATTTTTAAAAATTCATTCATGGGATGTGGGCATCAAAAGCTAGTCCAGCATTTATTCATCATCCCTAATCGTCCTGTGACTAAATGGCTTACTAGGCCATTTCAGGGGAAATTTAATAGTCAATCGTATTGCTATGGATCTGGAGTCACGTGTAGGCCGGACTAGATAAGGACAGCGATGATCTTCCTCTAAAGGACATTTTAGAAATTATTTTTAGAGATTATTTTATGGTCAGCATTAGATTTTTAATTCCAGATTTTATTGAATACTACTATCAGTCGTGGGGAGGTGCAAATCTAGGTTTCCAGAGTATTATCCTGGGTCTCTAGATTACTAATCCAGCGACAGTACCCCAACGCCATTGCCTCCCCATATTGTCACCGCTTACAGGTACGATAAAATTTAATAACTCCACCATATTTATTTATGACCTTTTCCAAGTTATACATCTCTTCTTACTTCCCTTTCAAATTTAATAATGTAGCAAAACAAATTCTCTTTATCTCCCAATGCAAATTTCTACCCACAGCTTATTCACTTGAAGAAGATTCAACTTGACCATATTTATTAAAAAGAGCATACCTTTCAGATCTAGGCCCCTTTTGATGTCTTCAACCTGCAGACGACTGTCCTCAATTTAATTAAATTAGTCACACACACACACACACACACACACTTCACATAACAACACAAAAACCCCCAAAAATTGTTTAAAAAACGAATAACATTTTCTTCACAATATAAAATTACGTGATACATTCAGTTGGTGAAGAACTTTCTTAAGTTTTACCACCTTTGCAGTTCATTTAGATGAGCTATTTCCTGGATTTCTTGAGCTTTGGAAGATATTATTCACTCCACTACTCATGTTTGTAGATGTGCATTGCTGTCATGAGGACAGGCAAGTGAGTCATAAACCTTGTTATGATTTTTAATGACAGTGACATTTGCACTCAGTCAACTAGAAGTGTGCTTAAAGTAGGGGATATTGAATGGTTTAATCAATGAGGCTAAAGATCTCATTATGGCAGCAATGTTATGGGAGATACATATGTTCATCACTAAAGCTGACAGCAGCCATAGAATCTCACCTACAGGTCAGTGTTTAATTAAAAGTTCAGGAGTTCAGCACAAGGAATAAAAATGTAGCTAATGTTTGTGTGCTAAATCTGTGACTGTGATATCACTGATCAAATCTCGGTGTCCAGCACATGTTCAGTTTGCTTTCCGATATCCAAGGACAACATAATTACACTTTTCAAAAGAAGGTAAGCCATTCAGCAAAGCCAAGGACATCGGATACGCTCAACATCAGCTGTTATATAAGAGCAGGATGCAGTAAATGCTGAAAATCTGAAATAAAAACAGAAAATGCTGGAAATACTCAGAGTTCTGACAAAGGGTCATGGACAAAAGATGCGCTGGTAAGGTGCATTGGCCATACTAAATTCTCCCTCAATGTAACTAACAGGTGCTGGAATGTGGCGACTAGGGTATTTTCACAGTAACTTCATTGCAATGTTAGTGTAAGCCGTCTTGTGACACTAGTAAATAAACTAAAAAAATTGTTGCCACCCCTTCAAGAGCTGGAGTCTTCAGGAATTTTTTTATATTTGTTCATGGAATGTGGGCATCGCTGGCTGGGCCGACATTTATTGCCCATCACTGAGGGCAGTTAAGAGTCAACCATATTGCTGTGACTTTGGAGTCACATGTAGGCTGGACTGGATAAAGACGACAGTTCAGAACTCTTCGCTCACCTGACAAAGGGGCAAACCCTGAAAGCTTGTGGGTTTACGATCAAATAAACTTGTTGGGCTTTAACCTGGTGTTGTGAGACTTCTTATTGTGTTTACCCCAGTCCAAAGCCAGCACCTCTACATCATTACTGGTCCAGTGATAGTACCAATGCATCACTGCCTCCCAGCAATTGAAGATTAATGTCCAGAAAACAGTTGTGGGCAACCCTGATGAAAAAGGAAAATCACAAAGGCATTAAAGAGATTGTAATTTTCTTTGAACCTTTCTCTTTCTCAGATAGAAACATATGGAGAATGGGAGAAACTGGCTGACGGTCAAATGTCATCCAATTGGGTGATAAGTCTGTTTGCTTTCCAATTTGCATAGGAAGGCAGTAAGTCACGAGGATGGATGTGTTGTCTGATAAATAGCATTAGGGGCAAGTTATATGATGAATGTATTTAATCGCATTTGGCAACCATACTCTCCACAACTGCTGCCAGACCTGCTGAGCATTTTCTGTCTTTCATCTCAGTGGTTGTTGATTTCAATGATGAACCAACCTGGGAGAATTCATGACCACAGGAGTGTAAAGCAGATAAGTTTCAATGTTACACTCCCCCCTGCCCTTTGGAATGCTTTAAATATGATAAGTAGTGCTTATGTTTCCCACCATCTGCTGCGTCAGATGGTTATTTGTCGACAATTGTTCTTGAAGTCAACTCGAAGGGAATTCCAAACTGAATTAAAACTCACATTTGAGATAAAAATAGCGAGACTTGGAGCGCAGTCATTGGCAAAGAGAAATATTAGTCCACTGAGTTCTAACCCAGTTTAAAGCATACTGCCAGTGTTCTGCCTTGAACATCTCCCCAGGAATTCCATTCCAAGGGATTGGTGCTTCTTGGACATCTGTCTCCATACCCAAGGAGTATTTTAGGAGTACATAAGAGCATAAGAACTAGGAGCAGGAATAGGCCATCTGGCCCTCGAGCCTGCTCTGCTATTCAATAAGATCATGGCTGATCTTTTTGTGGACCCAGCTCCACTTACCCGCCCACTCACCATAACCCTTAATTCCGTTATTGTTCAAAAATTTATCTATTCTTGCCTTAAAAACATTCAATGAGGCAGCCTCAACTGCTTCACTGGGTAGGGAATTCCACAGATTCACAACCCTTTGTGTGAAGACATTCCTCCTCTACTCTGTCCTAAATCTGCTTCTCCTTATTTTGGGGCTATGTCCCCTACTTCTAGTTTCACCTGCCAGTGGAAACAACTTTCCTGATTCTATCTCGTCTATCCCCTTCATTGTCTTATGTGTTTCTATAAGATCTGCCCTAATTCTTCTGAACTTGATGAGTATGGCCCCAGTCTCTCATAAGCCAACCCTCTCAACTCTGGAATCAACCTTGTGAATCTCCTCTGCACCCCCTCCAGTGCCAGTATGTCCTTTCTCAAGTAAGGAGACCAAAACTGTACACAGTACTCCAGGTGTGGCCTCACCAGCACCTTATACAGCTGCAAATTAATCTCACTGTTTTTAAACTCCATCGCGCTAGCAATGAAGGACAAAATTCCATTTGCCTTCTTAATTACCTGCTGCATCTGCAAACCAACTCTTTGAGATTCCTGCGCAAGGACACCCAGGCCCCTCTGCACAGCAGCATGCTGCAATTTTTTACCATTTAAATAATAGTCCACTTTGCTGTTATTCTTACCAAAATGAATGACCTCACATTTACCAACATTGTATTCCATCTGCCAGGCCCTTGCCCACTCACTTAGATTATCTATATTCCTTTGCAGACTTTCAGCGTCCTCTGAACACTTTGCTCTTCCACCCATTTTAGTTTCATCTACGAATTTTGACACGCTACACTTGGTTCCCAACTCCAAATCATCTATTTAAATCATAAACGATTGTGGTCCCAATACTGATCCCTGAGACGCACCACTAGTCACTGATCACCAACCAGAAAAACCACCCTTTTACCCCAACTCTTTGCTTTCTGTTAGTTAACCAATCCTCTATCCATACTGTAGCATTACCCGTAAAACTGTATACTTTTATCTTATGTAGCAGTTTTTGGTAAGGCACCTTGTCAAATGCTATCTGGAAATCCAGATACACCACATCCACAGGTTCCCCATTGTCCACTGCACATGTAATATTCTCAAAAAATTCCACCAAATTAGTCAAACATGATCTGCCCTTCATGCACCCATGCTGCATCTTACCAACAGGACAATTATACCAAGGTGTCTCATTATTTCTTCCTTGATGATGGATTCAAGCATTTTCCCTACTACAGAAGTTAAGCTAACCAGCTTATAGTTACTTGCCTTTTGTCTACCTCCTTTTTTAAACAGTGGCATCACATTTGCTGTTTTCCAATCTTCGGGAACCACCCCAGAATCCAGCGAATTTTGGTAAATTACCATTGGTGCATTTGCTATTTCTCCCGCCATCCCTTTTGCATTCCATCAGGACCAGGAGACTTATCTACCTTTAACTTGCCCAACACTACCTCTTTCGTGATAATGATAGTTTCTAGGTTCTCACCTGCCATAGCCTTCCTGACATCAATTTTTGGCATGTTACTTGTGTCTTCCACTGTGAAGACCAACACAAAATATCTGTTCGATGCCAGAGTATCTCTGGAGCAATTCATGATTAACACAGCATTTCTGCCCAGCTCACTCTTGATAGGTACAGCAGAATGTACACTTGAAATAACTTCTCAGAGGTCGGTGTCCTTTCACCAGATTCCTTTTATTTACAAATTTATCTGCACTCCTGAGAGTACTTCAGTTACAAAGTCAGAATCCAGTAGACCTGACACTCTTCAATATCTACACAGATCACTCTCTGATTGGGTAGGCAATCATTAGCTCTCTCAGGGATATCATTTGGATCCAACCAAATAAACAAAATCAAATTAACTTAAGGACAACTCAAAAGGGATAACTCCCTAAAAGGAGGGGAATTGCCCAAAACAAAAGGTGAAGCAGAAGGGAAACTTAAAACATAGCTCAGTCAGGGAGTTCATATGCCAAGAGGCCAACCTCATTGGCCTTGTTGTGGTCATTACAATACCTCTTCGAGCTGGCATAGATCATATTGTGGACATTTTGAAGGATCCATCAGTGCAGTCACTGATCCCACAGGTCCCTCTTCTGTTGAGTACGTGCTCCAAAGGAGAACCTTAAAATGTTCTTTTATTTTGTCATCCCCTGACTCACTTTGGCCTTTGCTGTTATCATTTGAGGTGCCAGGGTGTGGAACAGACTCCAGTTCTTTTTAGGAAGGTAGATGCCCCAGACAGTCACTGAACTAACCTTTTCTTTGGCACAGCGCAGGATCATCTACTGGTTATGCTGAAGTCCTGCCCATTGCATGTCTGGGATTCGAAGAATGTTTCAGGCAATTATTTTTTGTTTTAGTTCAATCATGTTAATTCTACTCCCTTCTTTCCAGAAGGTGCTCTCCAAAAGAGCTCTCCCTTTGGAGTTCACTGGCTTCTGGCTCAAGTAATTAGTCTTCAGGTCTGAAAGTAGGTCATGATTGCAATCCTTCAGTGGTTCTCGATCATAAGAACATAAGAAATAGGAGCAGGAGTAGGCCATCTAGCCCTTCGAACCTGCCCCGCCATTCAATAAGATCATGGCTGATCTGTCGTGTCTCAGTTCCACATTCCCGCCCTCTCCCCATAACCCTTAATCCCCTCGCTTATCAAAAACCCATCAACCCGCGTCTTAAAAATATTTAGCGAGGCAGCCTCACCTTTGTCTTTAAATCCTCTAGCGGTTTCGCTTTACCCTTTAAGTGACCTGCTGCACCCTCGCATCCCATTCTCACCTTTGTGTTTTCCAGCAATGCCATCTTTTGTAGTCCATTTCTTTTACTCCATTGTTGGAGGCAAATTCTTCAGGTAGTTAAGTTATACTTTTGAGATACCCCTCCACCACTCCAGTCTGGCTCCCCCATTTGAAAAACTCCACTAGAGCCATTTTGGCAGAGGAGAATGTGCAGCAGGACCTGGGTGTCCTTGTGCACCAGTCGCTGAAGGTAAGCATGCAGGTGCAGCAGGCGATAAAGAAGGCAAATGGTATGTTGGCCTTCATTGCAAGAGGTTTCAAGGACAGGGGAAGGGATGTTGTTGTTGCAATTTTACATAGCCTTGGTGAGGCCACAGCTAGAATGTTGTGTACAATTTTGATCTCCTTTTCTGAGGATACTGCACTCGAGGGAGTGTAGTGAAGGTTTACCTGGCTGATTCCAGGGATGGCAAGACTGATGAATGAGGAGAGATTGATTAGTTTAGGAATGTTTTCGCAGGAGTTCAGACAAATGCAGGAATTTCATAGAGACTTATAAAATTCTAACACGACAAGACAGGGTAGATACAGGGAGGATGTTCCCAATGGTGGAGGAGTCCTGAACCAAGGGTCACAGTCTGAGGATTCAGGATAGACCATTTAGGATGAAGGTGAAGAGACATTTCATCCACCCGAGGAGTTGTGAGCCTGTGGATTCCATTACCACAGGAAGTATTGATACCAAAACATTGAATGTATTAAGAGGTGGCTGGCTATAGGGATCAAAGGTTATCGGGAGAAAGCAGGATTAGACTATTGGGTTGGATGATCAGCCATGATTATAATGAATGGTGGAGCAGGCTCGAAGGGCCAAATGGCCTCCTCTTGCTTCTTTCATCTATGTTTCTATCTTTGACTGAGCTCTCCCCCATGAGTCAGCTTGTATTATCCCCATTATCTTCATTATGTATAAGGATGCTCAGGATGTTTTCTATGTAAAAGGAAATATGTTAAAGATAAGTTGTTGTATTCAGGGCCAGTGTAACGGTGCAGAAAAGCATAAATTGTCCATTAGAGGTGAAGGTGAAAAGTACACAAATACACTAAATAGTAAATCAGAAGCATAATAGTGCTAAATCCTCTGGATCAGCTTTTCTGAAATGTGTAATATTTCAATCTGAGTTGTCAAATGACTTGTACCTGCTATATGTTCCATCTCATTGGCCCTGCTGAGATTAAAGTGTCAAACTCACCTAATTTGTTGTTCCCAGTTGAATTAATCCTCTTCTCGCATTATCTTGCAAAAGGAATCGTATTCTCCATGTGTCATACAGTATTGAATGTTCTTCACGGCAGATCATTTTTAACTTTTAGGATAATGCTGAAAGAAATTTCAATTGAAAGCATAACATGAATTAGAACTTGAGTAAGGATGCGTTTTAAGGGTAGTAACCTTTTGATGTTAAGGCAGTTATGTCTCAATTATTACTTTTGCAGCCCTGGGCATTAGCAAGATGGGGTGAGACTGGTATCTCCATTTCTAGAGATTCTGAAGGGACAACTTTTCATTTTCAGCGCCTGAGATGTAATCTGTCAGGGTGTGCCTCTTGTCTGAAGTACAGTGGAATGAATTAGGCAACTTCTAGGACATGGAACATAGAACAGTACAGCACAGTATAGGCCCTTTGGCCCTTGATATTGTGCCAAGCTTTGTCCAAAACCAAGATCAAGCTATCCCACTCCCTATCATTTTGGTGTGCTCCATGTGCCTATCCAATAACTGCTTCAAAGTTCCTAAAGTGTCCAACTCCAGTATCACAGCAGGCAGTCCATTCCACACCCCAACCACTCTCTGAGTAAAGAACCTATGTCAGACATCCCTCCTATATCTCCCACCATGAACCTTTTATAGTTACGCTCCCTAGTAACAGCTACATCCACCCGAGGAAATAGTCTCTGAACGTCCACTGTATCTACCCCCCACTTCATCTTAAAAACCTCTATTAAGTTGCCTCTCATCCTCTTCCATCTAAAAAGAAAAGTCCCAGCTCCCTTAGCCTTTCCTCATAAGACCTACCCTCCAAACCAGGCAGCATCCTGGTAAATCCCCTCTGCACTCTCTCCAATGCTTCCACATCCTTCTTATACTGAGGTGACCAGAACTGCGCACAATATTCCAAATGCAGTCTCACCAAGATCCTGTACAGTGGCAGCATAACCCCACAGCTCTTAAACTCTAACCCCTTGTTAGTAAATGCTAACACACTGTAGGCCTTCTTCACGGCTTTATCCACTTGAATGGCAACCTTTGGAAAAATGTGGATATGAACTCCAAGATGTCTCTGTTCCTCCACATTCCTCAAAACCATGCCGTGACCCTGTAATCTGCATTCAAGTTTGTCTTATCAAAATGCATCATCTCACACTTATCAGGGTTAAACTCTATCTGCCACTTTTCGGCCCAGCTCTGCATCTTATCAATGTCTCTTTGCAGCCTGCAACAGCCCTCCACCTCATCCACTGCTCCACCAATCTTGGTGTCATCAGCAAATTTACTACCCCACCCTTCAGCCCCCTCCTCCAAGTCATTGATAAAAATCACAAACAGCAGAGCACCCGGCACTGATCCCTGTGGTACGCCGCTGGTAACTGGCCTCCAGTCTGAAAATTTTCCATCCACCACTACCCTCTGCTTTCTATGAGATAGCCAGTTACTTATCCGATCGGCCAAATCCTGTCCTGCCCTGTTCTGTTGTGTCCTGTGCAAATGTTCTGCTGTGCCAGATCAATAACATTTGTTGCAGTACCCAATATTATTCTTTGCAACATCTGGGAAAGGAATATTTTCCAAGGAATTGTCAAGCAGAAAAGGTGATGGAAATGCAGTGCAGCAGTTTTTTTTCCCCTTTCTGTTATCCTGAAATTTCCCAGAGTGGTGAGCTGGATACTTTAAGTTTAATTATTAGTGTCACAAGTAGGCTTACATTAACACTGCAATGACGTTACTGTGAAAAGCCCCAAGTTGCAACACTCAGGCGCTTGATTGGACATGCTACATTGACCCTAATGTCAGGGGATTAGCGCAGTAAAAATGTGGGATTAAGGTGGGATTGTGACTGGTGCAGATTTGATGGGCTGAATGGCCTCCTTCTACTCTGTGGGGTTCTATGATTCCAAGTAGGCTTACATTAACTCTGCGATGAAGTTACTGTGAAAGTACCCTAGTCGCCACATCCTGGCGCCTGTTTGAGTACACTGAGGGAGAATTTAGTATGGCCAATGCACCTAACCGGCAAATCTTTCAGACCATGGGAGGAAACCAGAGCATCCTGAGGAAACCCACGCGGACACGGAGAGAACATGCACTGACAGTGACCCAAGCCAGGAACTGAACCCGCATCCCTGGTATTGTGAGGCAGTAACTGTGCCACCGTGGATACATAACTTGCAGTGGTCTCAGGGGAGATTTGAGAAATGGGGCATTCTCCCAGCACCAATAGGCAGGTTGAAAGGATAAACAGGAGTTGATTTTGATTAGAACAGGAAGAATCAGGAAGTACGCAAGTGAAATGACCTAAATGCGTAATTTAGAGCAGATTAAGAATAACATACCATAAAAGGAAGAAATACCAAGATGAGTGGAAAGGCTGGGTGGGTTTACATTAAAGAGTAAATAACACAAAATAATACACATAAAGCAAGCAATATGAAGAAGAAATCTGGGCAATGGGAAGAGGCATGGGAATGGAAATAAATAGTAACTTTTCCAGGATTATAGTGCTGTCATAATGAGGGTATTGTAAGATTTCTAATCCATCAGCATTAAAGCTAGTCATGACCTGCATTTTGAACCACTGCAAAAAAAAGGTATGCCCACAGCGCTGTTAAGAAGGGTGTTCCAGGATTTTGACCCAGTGACAGTGAAGGAATGACAATGTATTTCCAAGTTGGAATGGAGACTGATTTGGAGGAGATTTTCCAGGTGGTGATGTTCCCATAGTTCTGCTGCCCTTGTCCTTCTCGATGATAGTGATTGTGAGTTGGAAGGTTCTGTCTAAGAAGCCTTGGCGAAATCCGACAGTGCACCTTGTGGATGGTTCACACTGCTGCCACTGTGTGTCAGTGGTGGAGCGTGTTAGTGATTGTGGATGGGTTGTCAATCAAGTGGCCTCTTTGTCCTGGATGGTGTCAAGCTTCTACGTCAGGGTAGTGAAAAATAGTGTTCGAAAATGATTGAGCCTGCCTCGACCAGGCAGAACATTCCACTTACAAATCACATGCTATTTAAAAACATTCTCCCTCAAAGCACTCCACTTCTTCTTTCACCAATAGTATTAAATAGCTGGTTCTTGACCCTTCCATCAATTTCTCTCTATCTACCCTGTGGTGAACCTTCAGAATTTTGAAAACCTCTAACAAATGTCCTCTTAAACGTCTCTTCTCCAAGGAAACCAGTCCCAATTGATCCAAACTTTGCACAAAGCTACATTTCCTCATTTCTGGAACCATTCTCATGAAACTTTTCTGCTCTCTCTCCAATGCCCTTGCACCTTTATGTCCAACTAGTGTCATCAACCTTCCTTTGTGCTCTAACTTATTATGATTGTAACAACAGGAGAAAAATATCTGTTGATTCAGGGGGAGGGGTGCCAGCACTTACTCAGATGGTATTTTTCACATGTGGTGCTGAGTGTTTATCCCTCGGGGAATTCTTATTCTCCAGGCATAAAGATGAAAAGAAATGGTTGGAAACTCATTTCACAGGGTCGCTTCACAATGCCTTGGGATTTCTGTGTCTCTCTTGCAGTGCTGTGCTGTACCTGCACACGTCTCAGACCAAAGTGGATGACCTGCAAGTGTGAGGTTATCCACTTTGGCAGGAATAATAGTAGGGGGGATTACTATTTAAAGGACGAAAAGCTGCAGCATGCTACGGTGCAGAGGGACCTGGGGGTCCTTGTGCATGAGTCGCAAAAACCCAGTTTGCAGGTGCAGCAGGTGATCAAGAAGGTGAATTGGATGCTGGCCTTTATAACGAGGGGGATCGAATATAGAAGCAGGGAGGTCTTGCTGCAACTGTACGGGGCACTGATGAGGCCGCAGCTAGAGTACTGTGTGCAGTTTTGGTCGCCGCACTTGTGCAAGGATATTTTGTTCTTGGACGGAGTGCAGAGGAGGTTCACTTGGCTGATACCGGAGATGAGGGGGTTGGACTATGAAGAGAGGCTGAATAGACTGGGCTTATACTCGTTGGAGTTTAGAAGGATGAGGGGGGATCTTATAGAGATGTATAAGATAATGAAGGGGATGGATAGGGTAGAGGTAGAGAGATTCTTCGCACTCAGAAAGGACAGCAGGACTAGGGGGCACAGCCTCAAGATAAGGGGGGGGCAGTTTAGAACAGAGTTGAGAAGGAACTTCTTCACTCAAAGAGTGGTGAATCTCTGGAATTCTCTGCCCATTGAAGTGGTGGAGGTTGCCTCGCTAAATATATTTAAGACACGGGTAGATAGGTTTTTGGTAGGCAAGGGAATTAAGGGTTATGGGGAGAAAGCGGGAAAGTGGAACTGATCCACTTCAGATCAGATCTTATTGAATGGCGGGGCAGGCTCAAAGGGCTAGATGGCCTCCTCCAGCTCCTATTTCTTATTGGGTGGGATTTTACAACCTTGCTCGGGCAAGACTGGCAATTCCTGCCTGAGGTCAACAGAAATTTTGGTTGCCTGACCATCGCTTGTGATGGTTTTGTGGAGGGCAAGGTGGTAGAGTTCTGGCCAATGTAGGCATGACGATGGAGGAGGAGAGTTGGACTCTATTGTCCAATTAATGCCACTGTTGACGAGCTTGAAGTAAGTTGGCTGTCTGCTCAAAGCCGGTCATAGAATCCCTACAGTGCAGAAGGAGGCTATTCAGCCTATCCAGCATGCACCAACAATAATCCCACCCAGGCACTATCCTCGTAACCTCACATATTTACTCTGCTAGTCCCCCTGACACAAAGGGTCAATTGAGCATGGTCAACCAACCTAACTTGCATATCTTTTGACTGTGGGAGAAAACTGGAGCACCCGGAAGAAACCCACCCAGACACGGGGAGAATTGCAAACTCCACACAGACAGTGACCCGAGGCTGGAATTGGATCCGGGTCCCTGGCGCTCTAAGGCAACAGTGCTAATCACTGTGCCAGCCAAAGGGTACATCGGCATCATTATTTTAGTTAAAGGTTACAATCCAATCAAAGAGGCTCAAGGCCTTGTTACGGCTGGTCTACAGCAGGAGTTGAAATCCCCCAATTATGATGGCTTAGTATACAGCTTCATGCCTTGGAGGTCAACAGTTAGACTCACATGTTTAGGCTTGATGTTAAGCTTTTATATCCAGTATAAATGGGACAGATTAAGAGTAGAGTTAGTGGATTTCAATGGACGATTTTTGAGCCATGCTCACGTCCTGAGATAGAAAGTAGCAATTTTGTTTGTGGACAAACACAGCACATTTCAGGCCTTGTGCAGGGGAGGAGAAAAATCAGCCCCAAAGTCTGACAAATAATTTGCCAACAGCAATTGATTTAACATCTATCCCATCCTTATCCAGAGAAACAAATGTTCACCTACCAGAAAGAATCGACAGATAAAAGGAATTATCTGCATTCACTCAGGGTTGGAGTTGCACGCAGCTTAATGTTGAAACTGATACATGTTCTGTTTCCCAGGAATGTCATTCCTTGATGAGCGTTCCCTTAAATATTTATTATTTCATGAGTAAATTATTGAGGTAAATTAAATTGAAATGTGACGATGAATAGACTGGGAAAATAAATGATTTCCAATGCATGTCCTTAGCCCAAGGCCACTGTAATTAGAATTAAGAATAGATTAAGAAACTGCCTTTGAGATCCCCTTCACATGGTCCACACTTAACTGGTTGTGAGTCACTTGGTACTATTTGAAAGGTGCAAGTCAGCAGTATAATGAATAATTACCACTCACTCCAGTGGGTAAAGGCAGTCAAAAAGCTCAACATAGCCGAAGACAAAGCAGTCTGCTTAATTGGCTCTTCATGCATCAATCATACCCAGTCCACTACCAGTGGCTCCAGTGTATGTACTATCTATAGGATGTATTGCAGCAAGTCATCCAGGCTTTTTCAGTTGCTCCCCACAAGCTAACAATCTCCACCACCTACAGGGACAAAGGCAGCAGATGTGTTGGAGCATCAGCATTGCCAAGCCCCCTTCCGAGCTACATTCCAATCTGATTTGGACACAAACCACTGGAAACTTTTACTAAACAACATTCGTAAAATCCCTACGTTGCAGAAGGAGGCTGTTCAGCCCATTGAGTCTGCACCGACCACAATCCCACCCAGGCCCTATCCCCATAATCCCACATGTTTACCCTGCCAATCTCCCTGACACTAGGGTCAGGTTAGCACAGCTAATCAACCTAACCTACACATCTTTGGACTGTGGGAGGACACCATGCAGACACAGGGAAAATGTGCAAACTCCACACAGGCATTCATCCGAAGCTGGAATTGATCCCAGGTCCCTTGCTCTGTGAGGCAGCAGTGCTAACCACTGCGTCACCGTGCTGCCCTTTGTGAAACCAATGCATAAACTTTAAACTAATTGCAAATTTTCAATGCTGGCGTGGTTGATTTTTAGTAATTAAAATGTTTCTGTTTATTAAAAGGATACTGACTCGTCTTAAATATCTGCAGTAGGTTTAGTCTGTGTCTACCACACACACAGAAACATTTATACCATTAAAAGTGGCTTATTTGTGAGGCATAGAAAAAAGAACACTCTTGTAAAACTGATGATGGAGCGTTCAAGTCAGACTATAACTTGTGGATGTTTGCAGATAACTGCTTATCTGATCCATGCCTGAAGTTGCTGTCCCATTTATAAATAAATAACTGCAAATTGTGTTAATCGCACCATTAGTTTGACAGAAAATTCTGGCTCAATATATATTGCAGGAGAATAGCAGAGTTGATCAAGCAGTTGAGCACTGAACTGCAACCTGAGAACTGATCTTGTTTTTATTTGTTCCTTACATGCTTTGTGAAGTATCATTTTAAAAGGATAGGCTCCAATTTAAAGCACAGGTTCAAGGTGAGAGAGGGAAGACTTAAGAAAGATGTGCAGGGGAAGTTTTTCACACAGGATGGTGGGTGCCTGGAACGCACTGCCAGAGGAGGTGGTGGAAGCAGGTACATTAGCAACATTTAAGAAACATCTGGATGAGTACATGAATAGGGAGGGAATAGAGGGATATGGACTGAGGAAGGGTAGAATTTTTTTTTAAGTCTAGTTAGGGCATCATGGTCATCACAGGCTTGGAGGACTGAAGGGCCTGTTCCTGCACAGTACTTTTCTTTATTCTTTATGTTTCAGGGAAGCAGGGAAGAACCAGGGACCCAGGTTCAATTCTGGTCTCAAGTGAATGTGTGGAGTTTGCACATTCTCCCCATGTCTGCGTGGGTTTCTTCAGGGTGCTCCAGTTTCCTCCTACAGCCCAAAGATGTGCAGGTTAGATGGATGGGCCATGGTAAATTGTCCCTTAATATCCTAAGATGTGTAGGTTAGGGGAATTAGCGGGGTAAATATGAGGAGTTATGGGGATAGGGCTTGGGTAAAATGCTTTATCAAAGAGTCAGTGCAGACCTGAAGGGCCTAATGGCCTCCTTCTACACTATAGGATTCTATGATTTAAAATTGCACACCTTGACCTAACTATGTAACTCTAACAGATTTTTGCTGAGATACCCTGTTCTCCCAGCTGAGGAAGGAATTCTGAGTCATTAGAAGTGGAAATAAGTATCTGATGCTGAAATGGTATATACTTATCATCCCTCATTTTTCAATTATTTTCTGCTGCTTTGATTTAACACCATGATTTTTTCTTTCCCCCAGCTAGTTTCCAGCTTCAATTGGCAATGCTCTGTGTGAGCGATAACATGCTTGAAGCAATGGATTGCCATTTTGCAGCGCATTGTGAGTTTGTACTATCAGGGCTACATTGCAGATATTCCACACTTCGAACTCTCTGCCTGAAAACCTCAAAAGCTCATTAGGTACCGGAGTGGAAGTAGGCAAAATGGAATTTGAATATAAATGATTAAGTAAAGCCAAGCATGTTTGACAGATAAAGAAAGAACTGCGGAACATTAGAATTTAGTTGAGTGAATAATCTGCTTATTTTAAAACAACCCTCAAAATCTACTTATCTGTACAATGCTGAATACACTGATAAATGCTGCACCATCTATTCCCCAAACCAATTTTCACTCAGAAGCACGTATTAATGCCAAACATGTACACAAGTGCATTGAGAACACTCAATTCTACTTTGGAATTTTGATTGATAACTGTGACTTTTTGAAGCTGTTTGTGCTTTGATGTTTGTTTAAATGCCAACCACAGAAATAGCACCGCAGTGATAGCCACAGTGGGATGACTGCTCGGGACTGACAGTTTATGAACCTAAAGTTAATTAATTATGATGTTCAATTGATTATTAAGCAAGTTGTTAATCTTTGTTCCATTTAACTTAACTGCAGTGAAACATAAATATTCCCTTCACCTTCAGCTGAAATTAAACATGGTGCTTATGAGGTAAATGTTGAGTTCAGGAAATACATACTTTAAATTAATACTCTAAATGTAAATTGTCATACATGCTAAACAAGATTATGCTGAAGGGTGACTATTCAATCCATTGTAACTGTCATTTCTCCCAGTCATTTGCTACCTGTCTTTTGTCAGTGCCTGTGGCCTTATTAGACAACGCTTAACCCAAAGGCCTGATCTCCTCAATTCAAATTAAAATTCCAATCCCTGGTTGGTTTCAGATAACTTCTGGTGGCTTAACTGAAATGATTAGCCTAATACTTAACATAATGTTCTGGAATATGCTGCAGTGGGGCATCTCATGGAATACACAATTTGCCAGTCCTTTTTCTTTAACCCATCAGCGTGAAGGAAATTTCCTGGAAGTGCAAAGTGAGGTCAAGGATGGCACGTGGGTCTTCATTGAAAGACAGGGATTGGCAATCCATCTCCTTATCCCAATGAGATTTAAGGATAGAGACACAAGCTGAGGAATGACAGAGAAAGAAATAGGGTGGAGTTAGAATAGATACAGAAATGGGAGCTAAGAGAAGGAAAGAAAAATTAGATACAGAGGAGATGCAAGAGACAGGCATGAATTTTTTGGATGCTAGGGGCTCAGTCAGACAGGACCATATCTGAAAATTCGGTCTGGAACACATCTCCACCAACACCAATAGGCCGGCTGCCATTTTACGCTCAATTGAGTGTTGATTATGGAATCACAGAATCCATAAAATTGTACTGTGTAGAAGGTGGCCATTCAACCTATCGTGTCTGCACTAACCACTATCTCACCCAGACCTATTCCCATTACTCTGTGCACTAACTCTAGCTAGTCCCCTGACACTAAGGGGCAATTTAGCATGACCAATCCACCTAATCTGTGCAACTTCGCTCTGTGGAAGGAAACCAGAGCACCCAAAGGAAACCCTCACAGACACGGTGAGAATGTGCAAACTTCACACAGTAAATGGGACTTCCATTCATTCTAGGTGATTGGCAGTAGATGGGACTACAGTATACACTTGGAAGTCCCATCTTGAATATTTGTCAATGACTCTCTCTTGCCCATCCAGATACAAAGCTGTGGTGGCCGGAAGAAACACTGCAGTGGTATGCACAGGACTAAGTGTAGGGAGCCAGTGATCCTGGAGAGAGGAGAGGTAGTTGGGTTATCAGTGAATACGTAGGCCAAAGGCAAGGATGGAGGTCCTGAGGTATTGGGTCCATGAGGGGAGGGTACCCCTGAGAATGCGAGCATTAGCTTTTTCAGTTTGCCTCCTTGAGTTATCCAGCTTCAGCCAGATTGAAAATCGAGGCTGATTGGGAAAATGCCCTTAAGTGACCGTTAAATTGCCAGTTATGGGCCTTAATAAAGGCTTCCTGTCTAAGGTCCTTCCTCCTCTGCTGTAAAATTGGGATCCCAGCGGCCAATGCAATTTACAATTTCACGCTAACCTCCCCCTCCGCCTCCCAGATCAATTTATTACATTCAGGAACAAGACTGCACAGTTTCCTTTGTTCCTTTGTTCCTTTGATCATCCATTAAAGTTGAGTGGCATTGCAGGAAAATAAATTTCATCATTAAAAGGCCTTTTGCAACTTTAAGTGTCAGTGCTGACTTACTGCAGCGAGTTTAATTCACTTTAATAGTGCAATTGCTCTAGTTTCTTGAAACTCACAGTGAAATTGCTGGTGGTCTTGTGAGACTGATGCTGGAGAAGTCATAGCAATTTGTAGAAAGGATGAGACACTGCAAATTGCTATTTGCCGTGTACAAATTGCTGGTCACAGAGCGGTTAGGACTGCTGACAACCCAGGTTCAATTCCCAGCTTGGGTCACTGTCCATTGCAAATCTGCACGTTCTCCCTGTGTCTACGTGGGTTTCCTCCAGGTGCTCTGGTTTCCTCCCACTGCCCAAAGACATGCTGGTTAGGTGTATTGGCCATGTCAAATTTTCCCTCAGTGTACCCAAGAAGGGTATGGAATGTGGTGACGAGGGGATTTTCACAGCAGTGTTAATGTAAGCCTACTGTGACACTAATAAATAAAACTTAAACTTAAAACTTCAAGGATTATATGTCAAATAGTAGTGGTACAAACATTAAAATCACCATAGTGTTGCCAGAAAGTTTTGGCTCTTTTTCCTTTGCTAATAGTAAGATTATCATATGATAAAATGAACATAAACCTATTTTTCTTTGTATCTGGAGAGGAAATATGCAAAGGCAGAAACTGAAATCTACTTTTGAAATAAGCCATAGCCAAGAGGGGAATTCCACAGGAGCATATTCATTTTGGCAGATTAATGTCAACTTCCAAGGCTCAAATAAAAGAAGAAAGTTTTTGTTCATGACCTTAACTTAAATCAGTAAATCGAGTGGTTAAAAGTAACATACAAAGAAGCTTAGAATATGTAAGGAAAACAAAGAGAAAGGTAGAATCAATTAATCAATTAAGGTATAATCAGAATAGAAGCACGACTGGGAGAAGCAATTTGAAACAGAGATTGAGAAATGGTAAATTGCCCCTTAGTACCGGGGGACCAGCAGGATAAATACGTGGGCCTGCGTGGATACGGACTGGATATAATTGTGGTCGGTGCAGTCTTGATGGGCTGAATGTCCTCCTTCTGCACTGTAGGGATTCTATGAGGTTTGTTTCCAGTAAAGCAATAAATGGCAAAGAAGAAGATATTTGGGAAATCAGTCATAAGGTAAATCATATCAATATATGTTGTACTGAACTCACTCTTTGTGAATTGTCCCTTACAGAAATTTAATATGCATGTATGAATTCTTTTTGTTTGATGTTTTAAGTGAAAAATTAACTTGTTGATTTGAAGTGCCAGCCATCTGCAAGTTAAAATTCACACAGCGCCACTTCAAGAGCTATATTTTTTCACATCAAGCTTTATCTTCAACATCCAAATTGCTGGCAAGAGGAGTGGAAGAACACCTGAGATTGCAAGTAAGATCAAAGTCAGCCAGGAAATAATTACAAAAGCACCCTCAGATGTGTGCTGTGATTTAAAAAAAAATGTATTTATCCATTCATGGGTGGCTAGGGTGGTGGAAATTGGCAGGTTGAGGAAAATGTGGGAAAACGTGAAGTGGGAAAATGCAACTTTAGAGGGAGATTTGAAATGCATGAAAGTCTTTAGATGGAGACAGATTGCACAACTCTGGTACTTGGTACTTGAATCATTAAAAGTTACAGGTACAGCAAGCGATTAGGAAGATGAAGGGAATGTTTGTTTTTGTTTTATTGCAATAGGAATGTAATATAAAAGGAAAGATATTTGCTCCAGTTGTACAGTGTGTTGATGAGATTATCCTTGGAGTACTGTGTAGTTTTGATCTCTTTATTTCAGAAAATATATAACTGTGTTAGAAGCAGTTCAGAGAGGATTCATTTGATTGATATCTGGGATGGGCGTGAGGACTGTTATCTTTAGAGGAAAGGTTTGACAGGCTGGACCTGTATCCAAAGAGTTTAAATGACTTTAGAGATGTTCTTATTAATATATATAAGATCTTGAGGGATTTGATAGGGTATATGCCGAAAATTTCCCATTGTGGGAGAGACTAGAACTCGGTTTAAATGGTGACGTGATTTAAAAATGAGCAGTTCTCCATTTAAGATAGAAGTGAGGAGAAATGTTTTCTCTCAAAAGGGCTGTGAGTCATTGGAATTCTATTCCCCAGAGAGCAGTGGAGGCAGGTCATTGAATATTTTTAAGGTAGATAGATTCTTGACTAATAAGAGAATCAAAGGTTACTAGGCGCAGTGTGGATTTGAGGCTGCAATCAGATCAGCCATGATCTTATTGTATGGCGGAGCAGGGTAGAGAGGCAAAATGAATTACTGCTGTTCCTAATTCATAGGTCTGTAGGTATTTGAGGCCATTAAAGGTGAGTTGGCCTTCCGAACAGGTCACCTACTTGCCTATCTAGTTCCCACACGAGGGCCTGAATTTTACACTCTGAACAGGTGCGTTTCTCACTTTGCAAAGTGTAATGTCGGCGCAACGACATCGAGCAGCGTTCCTGACATTATTGCGCTTGTTTTAGACAATACCGTGCACAGGCAGGCCAAAAGGTCAGGGACTAGCCTGCATGATTGAAATGCCCATTTAAATGTCGATTGAGGCAATTAACAAGCATGTGGAGTGCAATAATATGGGCCAGAAGGCAATAAAACACCATTAAGGTCTGAATCACATCAGTGTGAAACTCATTTTCTTTTAAGGGTAGGCTTGATAGAACGGGTCTCAATTTCAGAGTCTCAGCCTTACTATTCAGAAAGCGCTGGTTGCTCAGGGGATGCTTCTTTAAATTGCCCTTGCAGAATTTTGGACTGATAAAACTTTAGGAGCATTGTCCTCTCCCTGGGAGGGGTCTTCAGAAAACATCTCCCCCATTCTCTCCACCAACCAGAGATGAGTGTTGTAATCGCTCCTAAACAGATGGGATTGTGATGTTGGAGGCAGCACAAGCTCCAGTGAGGATTAGGAGGGGAATGACTTGAGAGCCTTCTCGCATCTGATAAAGACATTGTACAGGCATCATTCCAGCTGCCTTGAGATGACAGAATTCAGAGCCATTGAAGACTGAGGCTCTCTTGGGTAACTGTCATGTTCCTTTGCAGGCTGCTTCCTAGAGAGACTGTCTCTTGGGGCCACTTGATATCTGTTGCCTTGAAGATGCTGGGGGTGATCTTATCTCCTTGTCCTGCTGGTTGAGGGCTGGGGCAAGCTGGTGAGATCGTGAGGTAAAGGAAAAATTGGGTTTGTGCCCGATTTCCCAACTCCCGTGATCTTACCGATATCGGATATCTGGCAAGATCAGTCACATGCCCCAGGCATACCAATGACTGTGAGACTCGGGAAGCCTTTGTGCAGCTCAGGTTTGTGTAGAGCCCTACTAAACACCAATGTCACATAAATGAGAAGAAAGATACCCCCACATCTCACTGTTGTAATGAATGTCTCCTGGAGCCCTCGTTAGCCACCCTTCCCCACAGGAATATACTTGTACTCCAGGCCTGTCTCAAATTTGGAAACCTACCTTCACTCACAGCCACAGTTCACACATCTCCCAGCTGTGAAAAAGAATACTGGGATGAGGAAATGTGACTTTGCAGTTTAATGAGAATGATTAAATAACAGAAAATGTTATCAATGATAGATTTCACCCATATGATCCTCATTATAAGTAGTGCAAATAATGACAAAAATGTTAATGCATGCTCAGGCACAGTGCTCCCCTTGTTCACTGAAGTAGTCAAGTGCCTGACTTTTCATCTCCTTTGCCCTGGATGATGCTGGCAGACATCCTCTGTATAGTTTAGGCCTCAAGGTGCTGGCCAGCTCAGTAGACTCTTTCACAGATGCATGTGAGTCTTCAGTCACCTCTGCACTGCTCAGGGCCTTTGCCAGTGGCTGCTGGGTGGAGGAAATGTTGTGCCCCTCCCCCTCCAAAGTGCCATGAAAGCAACTCACAGATAGAGGTTGTAGCTGCACACCACCCAACACTAAAACTGGTTGGTCCTCCCTGTCAACTAATAAGATTCCAGGAACTGGGTGCGTGATCAAACTCCAGTTCACCTGTCACTTTGGCCAGTCAGGTCTGTGTAGGTCAGAATGCATCCCAACAATCTGCAATGTGCTCGGTTTGCATATGCAGGACAGTTGCTAATCTGTTTGCAGAAGACTGATGGCGTTCTAAAGAATGGATACTCCAGCGCTCATGGCTTCGATGGACACCTCCACAGTCCAGGCCAGTGCACGCAACCCCTCTGCAATACTAACCATGTCTTCAGTGACCTTGTGTTGCACATGGAGCTTCTGCCACCTTACAGGCAACTCCAGAAGCTCATCATCTGCCTCAGAATCACTCTCTGGAACATAGTGGACACTCCTCAGACTGCCTGAGGCCTACTTCGCCACACTCTCCATCAGTCACAGTTGTGATTGCAAACTACTCTTGCTAGTGCCCTATCCAATGTACTAAGCCCTGCCAAAGTGTCAGTATCTGTGCTGGTGCTGGGTATCAAGAGGGGATATGATGGTGCATCCTTCAAGGGCTGATTCTTGGAAAAGGGTGAAGTTTGCTGAATATTCTACAATTGAGATAGCACTGAAGAGGCTTCTCCTTTAAGGACAGAATCAATTCAAGAGCTCATCAGTTATCATATTGCTAAAACAGTCGCATCTACATTTTAGCACTAATACACTTTTACCTGGCCAGTCATGCATTAATTAACTCAGTGACAATTATGAATCTGTAAACAAAGACTTGAATCTTCTGATGATGATTAAAGGTCCTGAATGTGCAATTCCAGAACCAAACATAATACATATGTGTCAACAAGGGCCAACTCTTGTTCCTTAAACGTGGTGAGGATCTTGAACCTTACAACTCTGCCACCGGTTCGAGGGTGCTCGCTGGCATTCTTGATGCACTTCTCCTGAAAAGATTGGGCAAAGAGTTGGCATTAAGAATCTCCAATATTCACATGTCACATCTCAGCAATGGTATTAGGACAGTGGCCGGCTGAACCCTGTGCTCAGCAATCAGCATGACATTGTGCCAATTGACCACCATCCAAAACAAAAACTGTATTAAACTCACAGAACACTGGCAGGTTTCATCAAGTCTGTCATAACCTACGGAGAAGTGATCAGGACTGCGAAAACAGGCCTCTCTGTTCCCTGTCCATAAATGATGCCAGACCTGCTGACTTATACCAATGTTCTCAGCTTTCATTTTTCAGATTGGCAGCTTGTACAGTTTTAGACGTGTCTGATTCACCTCCCACACAAGAGGTTACAGAGCAAAGGTAAAGCTGATGGTGTTGGGGCTAATGTATTGATGTCAATAGAGAACTGGTTGGCCGATAGGAAGAAAAGAGTGGGATTAAACTGGTCCTTTTCAGAGCAGCAGGCGATGACTTAGTGGAGTACCGCAGGGTTCAGTGCTGGGATCCCAGCTGTTCACAATGTACATTAATGATTTGGACAATTTGGATGAATGAAACATTTCCAAACTTGCAGATGACACCAAGCTGGGTGGCAGTGTGTGCTGTGAGGCGGATGCCAAGAGGCTGCAGGGTGACTTGGACAGGCTGGCTGAGTGGGCAAAGACTTGGCAAATGCAATATAATGTGGATAAATGTGAGATTATCCACTTTGGCAGCAAAAACTGGAAGGAAGATTATTACCTGAATGGTGGCAGTTTAGGAAAAGAGGAAGTGCAACGTGGCCTGGGTGCCATGGCGGAACAGTCACTGAAGGTTGGCATGCAGGTACATCAGGTAGTGAGGAAAGCTAATGGCACGCTGGCCTTCATAGCAAAAGGATTTGAGTATAGGAGAAGGGATGCCTTGCTGCATTTATACAGGACCTTGGTGAGGCCACACCTTCAGCAATGTGTGCAGTTTTGATCTCCTAGTATGAGGAAGGACGCTGTTACTACTGAGGGAGTCCAGCAAAGGTTCACCCGACTGATTCTCGGAATGGCAAGACTGACATACGGAGAAAGACTGGATCAACTGGGTTTGTACTCACTGGAATTTAGAAGAATGAGAGGGGGATCTCATAGAAACTTATAAAATCCTGATGAGCCTGGATAGGCCAGATGTGGGAAGAATGTTCCTGATGTTGAGGATGTCCAGAACAAGGGGTTACAGTCACAGAATAAGGGGGTAAACCATTCAGGACTGAGATGAGGAAGAACTTACTCACTCAGAGTTGTGAACCTGTGGAATTCTCTCCCACAGAAAGCTGTTGAGGCCAGTTTGTTAGATGTGTTCAAGCGGGAGCTCGTTGTTGCCCTTGCGGGTAAAGGGATCAAGGGGTATGGAGAGAAAGTGGGAGCAGTGTACTGAAAGTGGATGATCAGCCATGATTCAAATTGAATGGTGACGCAGACGCCAAGGGCCAAATGGCCTAATCCTGCACTTATTTTCCATGTTTCATAACTAGTTGGAATGATCCATGACATGGTTGAAGAAAACTCCTGTTCAAAAATGCAACTGTGGATAAGCTGGTGATCCAGTACAACTGCAGCATTTGTTTTTACTGCCTGCTCCAGACTCAATAACCTTGCTCACACTGACACCATGCTCCGCCTAGTCAACCTCACCAGGTCATTGAACCTTTTCTGGCACTGAGCCCAGCTCCTCCCTGACCACGTCGACATTGAGAACATCCTCAGACACCTTTTCCCAGTCTGCCTCTGGTCCCTCCTTTTGCCACGCTCGGAATCTGACACTCATTTCTAGCATCCACTGCATGGAGGAGTGGACCAAGCACTGTCTCTGTCAGCCCAGGGGTAGATATGCTCCCTGTGGATCGGCTCTCCCTTTACTCCACTGTTGAAGACACCCATGAATGGAAGGATATCACGAGTGCGCCAATCCTCAGTGTCTGCAGCTGGAAGACTTGTTGAATTAGTTAATTATGGCTCATTGTGAGGCTGTTGTTGGCTGGCAGACGTAAACAATCATTAGCATGAACTTAGCTTCACGCACTGCAAGGACGATAATCCTCTGGTCGACAGTTCCTTTCCCTCCCGGATATTTCCAGGGCTCACCTGACTCTGAAGGCTGAGTGGGAGCTCTTTAGGCTTCTGGCCTGACATAGTTTCAGGCCACAGTAGCAGATTTAAGCGCCTAACTCTCATCTTCCAAAATGCACTGGGTGGGATGACCGTCTGTGCTGCTAATTGGCAGTAATTAGCATTTTATTACATGCAAAGAGAAGGTGAAACTGGAAGTGAGCACACAGCCAACCTCTGGGTGTGAGACTCGCCACTGGCGCTCAATGGTAAAACCCATCCTGAAGCATTCAAATTCTTCCTACAGTGTCACTGCCCCTGCACGTCAGGGTTTATTTGGAAGAATTGAGCTTTTTAAAAAAAAATTGTACTTGCTTAGCTGAAAATTAAATACTTCAATATATATGTTCAATCATTACAATGCTGAAGTGCATTTGTCCAAGTTAGGATGTTATTATGGTGATATGAAGGGTTCTTGTTACAGAAAGATCTCGAAGCACATAAATCCTTTAAAAGAAATTTAAATGAGCAGTTATGTGAACAGACTGGAAATTTGCCTCCATTGACTGGAGTCTAAATGGTTGTGTGAAATATGATAAGAGTAATAATTGTATTTATGGAGTGTGGAAAGGTAGTCCTTGGTGCAAATTAAATTTTAAAAGCTCATGAATATTGTGCTGGAGAGTTGACAGTTTGTTTTATAGCAAAAATTGGTGAACTCTGTAAAACAATGTAAAGTCCGCTGGTTCAGATGAATTATTTCTTAAAAAGTGAGTATGCATCGCCAGTACTTTATTACTAATTTAACAAGTTCATACTATAGCATTAAATATTTTTGAAGGAACGGCTGCTACCACTTGTGCTTTATCAATGACAACTTGCATTTAGATAGCACCTGTAACATTCTGAGTTGTCTGCAGCCACTTAACATGTCAATATTCCGCAATCTATTTATTGTGACATTTGGTGGACTGCGTTTTCTGTGAGTTGATGTTGCTTTTAAAGTAGAATTTTTCCATCCTGCCTGCCACGCAAATTGCAGCTGATAGGACAGGATAGGGCTATGCAAAGGTCTGTTGACCTTTGGTGGAATTTTCCAGTCTTGGGGCGAGTGCGGACGGAAAATCCTGCCAAAAATCTTCCAAACCACTAAAAATGACTGTGGGATGTTAAACGCAAATTACATCCCAGGCAAATCAAATTTCCTCACTATAATTAAATGGGGCCATGATTTCCACCCTGTGACGTAAAGTGATGGTCTGCTGGAATTATAAGAGTTTAAAGCACTCTGGCTAGCTCTAGAGAACTTTGTTGAAACCTCCACTAGCTGGAGCTATTTGGAGTCTGCAGTAAAAGGTCAAAGTGCACTGCATCGCCAGTGAGTTCAGGGAGGCCATGCACCCTTTTTTATTGCACTGTTTGTTCAGAAAGCAGGTAGGTTTAAAGGGCCCTGTGGAACTTACAGCTAAATGTGCAGGTAAGTGGATGGAAATTGGTTGGTTGGGTGAAGACAGAAGGGTCGGGTCAGTTTGGGGCAGGGTTTAGTCAATGGGGGAATGGCATCAGAGATAGGCGGAATAAGTTTGGGGGGGGACTCAGTAACGGGCCCATGAGTTAGAAGGGGCAAGGGGGTAGACCCATGTGGTTGGGCTGGGAGGGGTGTTGGTGGTGAGGAGAATCCTGTGGTGGACAGGAGGTGGATAGAGAAGGTTTGCGAATGCTCTGGAGAGAATGAAAAATCGGGGGGTGGGATGTCCAGATTATGAGGGATGTCTCACGCAGGGTTCAGTTTGGGTGCTTAAAATTAGATCAAGTTTCTTTTGAAGTAGGTATAACGATTTCACAATCTGCCGTAGTCATCAGTGGCAACAAGCAGGTATTCACCAGTGCAAAACCTACCAAATCAATAACCTCACTCCACTCCTGGAGGTAGTTCAGACATCTTGAGCAGATAATGAAGATTTAACATTGTGGTTGCTTGACATGGCAAACATTGGTTGATTTTGTGTTCAATCATGCAGTCAGTTCCTTAGAACCACACTTCCTCCCTAAGGAATTATTTATTTTTGACAACTCCTGGTGACCTTAAAGTATTATATTGACTACATAGTCCCTCAGCAATTGTGGAATTACATTGCAGTTGTTGCTTAACACTAAATCAGTTGTGGTCGTAACTATGAGCTCATTTTGAATATTATGAAGATCTTGTAGGGTGTGCGCAATTTCGTTTGCATACACTCGATCTAGTGTTTTCAGTTTCATAATTCCACAGCCATCATATGTAGTTGTAAGACCACATCTTACTTTGCGTACACTTTAATGTCAGCTGGTTTTAGTGACTTTGGCACTGCATTTGTGTTTATGTGCTCAATACGTTGCTTGACAACCTTTTCCTCATGGTTAGTTGGACTGACTTTTGGCAGCAAATGTAGTGGAAGATAACCTGCTGGGTTGAGCTTGACTACCTGATATTATCACGGAATTCATACTCTTGGAGTTTAAGTATGTAACACTGTATTTGAGTAGATGGTTTGCAATGTGAATTGTTGAGTAAGCTTAATAGTAGTCAATGACTGATTACAACTTCCAACTCGTTTTCATACAAACAGCAATTAAATGTAAGATTGCACATACTTTAGAAAGGGCTTCATTCCCAGTTAAGGAATAGGTTGTTCAACTGGCATTAATGATTGACTTGCCATTACAACAGTTGATGGGTTCCCAGTTTTACCTTTTTGTAAGAGAGCTACGACTAAACCAAATGGGTTTGCGCACAAGACTGTCTGGGTGGCTTGCTTATGATTGAAAATTTGTGATGCCAAGTGTTTTTTGATCTGATGTACAGCCTGTCTATGTATATAGTCCATTCCCACTCCATGGTCTCTTTTGTCAGATTGTGTTGGGGAGCAGATAGCATAGCGAGGTCAGAAATGAAGCAACGACAGGACACAAGCACCCAAGTACACTGTAAAATTGCACATTGTGGGATCCATTGCATTGTAATAGCTTCAACTTCCCTGGTTTAGGTGCTACTCTGAGCATGTGACCAAAATATTTGATTCTGCTTTCATTAGACAAGCACTTTTCTTTGTTCTAAGTAAAGTTACATTTTCTAAAACATTCTAAAACAAAACCTTCAGTGTGACTATAGATGGGGATGTTACCACTGATGTTCAGTGTGCCTTCAATTCCTTGTCGTGCAAATTGAGCCAGATGATGAAATACCTCAACTGCTGAACTGACTCCAGAGTTGAGCTTCTCATATCAAAAAAGTCCGACATGAGTTTAGAATGCAGTAAGATAGTTTGCTTCTTCTCAAGTTATATTTCATAGTGCCTTACATTGAGGTCCAGTTTGGCAAAGCCTTTAGCATCATACGCTTTATCTATGTTGTAATCAGTTGGTGATGTTAAGTATCTTTCTCGTTGTATGGCTTGTTTTGACGACCACATATCAATGCAGGTTCTAATCTGGTTACTGCTCTTAGATTTCTTGATGACTGGCATGGATGAGGTCCAAAGGATAGGCTCATCGCCAACTTTCTGAACTGTGTCAAACCCAAGTTGATGCTGAAGTTCCCTCTCAGTCTGTTTTCTGACAGGAAATGGTATTTGTTGTGACTGCTACTGGGTTGCATGAGGATCGACTTGCACATTTTGGGCATGATCTTACTGACTGTTCACACCATGCTCCCTCTGTAGAGAGGTCAGAGATTTTGGCAGCCAGCCAACTGTCTGTTCACTGCAGCAGGATAGGAAAATCCTGCCAACTTGAATGGCTGTAATATTCTGACCAACACCTTTAAGTTTGCTAATACCAATGAAATGATCAGCATACATTTCAAGAACATTGTTGGTATGTGTAAGAATCATATGTGACGGCAATCATGTACAGAGCTGTTGCAGTGTGGAAAGTCTTCAGTTTGTCACATTCTCCATATGGCATTAGCAGAACGTTCATGTTGGTGTGGTTGAATGAGATTTTCATTTCAAAAGTCCTGAGAATTCTCAATGGTTTTTCACTATTTTAAGGAAAAATTTTGTATTCCCTAATTTGAAGAGAAAGAGGCAATCCTATTGTTTGTTGAAGTAGCCAGGGACAGACCAGAATTAAAAGTGTATGAAATTCATAGCTGTTGTCTTCTTCTCTTTGACATAAATGAGCCAGTCATACATAATAATTGGTGAAATAATGAGTTTTTTATTGAAGATAAGACAACATGCAGGTACATGGAACTAGAAGGCTTCAGTATCATGTGTCAAATATCCACTCCTGCTGCTGAAAGATTGACTATAAATCATGGAACTTTTACATCACACCTTATCATTGTGGGTAATAATTGATGGCGGTTTAAGATATGTCCCCTTAAAGGTGCATGCCATCATATCACAACGATGTCTCTGTTACTGAAACAGTTTCTTGAGACTCTCTCCTTCCCTTTGTAGATTATCTCTGCAGTACAGTTACATACAGTAGCTCAAAGTGAACAATGGGCAGGATTCTTCCCCTTCCCCCTCTGCGATTATTTTCCAGTGGTGGAGGCAGCTGCCATTGGCTGGCATTGGGATCTTCTGGTCCCACTGATGTCTGAGGTTTAGCATGCCCCGTACCCTCTGCCATGCGGAATGCACCACAAGGGATCACCACCAGTGGGACTGGAAGATCCTCTGGTGGAAAGGTCTGGAAAAGTTTAGCCAATATAAAATTTCAAGTATAGTACATGGCAACTTCTCCAATTCTGGCCTGCTGATTTTAATTGCACTACCATTGATAATCATGCTTTCAGTGGCTTGGCCCTAAGCTCTGGAATTTCCTCTGTAAATCTCTCTATCTCTCTTTCCTAAAAGCTTACCTCTGATAAATTTTTTTGTCATCTTTCCTAATTTCTTCTTCTGTGGCTTATTGCCAAAAAAATGGCAAAAATGTTTTAGTTGGTATCTCTCTTTTTAAGTCCCTTTGGGGCTCTTTGAGATGTCAAATGCTATGTATAAATGTAAGTTGTTATGTTAAATTAGGTTACTTCAGGCAGCAAACTAACATTTTGATTAACGATGCTTTTTTTCAAGATGCACCATTTTCAGCTGCATTAATTATTATTTTTTAATATATCCCAGAAAAACCTTTAAGATTAAAGAGAAATGACACTATTAAATGCTGCCCAATAAGAAATAAGAAATAGGAGCAGGAGTAGGCCATCTAGCCCTTCGAGCCTGCCCCGCCATTCAATAAGATCATGGCTGATCTGTCGTGGCTCAGTTCCACTTTCCCGCCCTCTCCCCATAACCCTCAATCCCTTCTCTTATCAAAAACCCATCAACCCGCTTCTTAAAAATATTTAGCGAGGCAGCCTCCACCACTTCAACGGGCAGAGAATTCCAGAGATTCACCACCCTTTGAGTGAAGAAGTTCCTCCTCAACTCCGTTCTAAACCGCCTCCCCTTTATCTTGAGGCTGTGCCCCCTAGTCCTACTGTCTTTTTTGAGCGGGAAGAGTCTCTCCACCTCTATCCTATCCATCCCATTCATCATCTTATACGTCTCAATGAGATCTCCCCTCATTCTTCTAAACTCTAACGAGTACAAGCCTAGTTTATTCAGCCTCTCCTCATAGCTCAATCCCCTCAACTCCGGTATCAGCCTAGTAAACCTCCTCTGCACTCCCTCCAGGGCCAAAATATCCTTGCGCAGGTGCGGCGCCCAAAACTGCACACAGTACTCCAGCTGCGGCCTCACCAATGCCCTTAATTGTCCTGGTTCATGGCAAATTCAGCATCATTTGGAACAGCTTGAATGGGAACTTCAGAAAATGAATCACCGATCAAAACTAATTCAATCTTGTTATCCATAAATACTTCTAAAGGACACTTCAATATTAATTATGCCAATACTCTTTTTACTTTTGTGGCCATGAGGTTGTTGGACTGTTGCAAACAATGGTTGACCAATGACTTTTTTGGAAACGAAACCTGCTGTCTTTATAGGGTCAGGCCTGTGCTTGACCCCAAAGTCACAGCAAAGGAATTGATTCGTAACTGTCCTCTGAAATAGGAACATAGGAATTAGGAGCAGAAAAAGGCAATTTAGCCCTTCAAGCCTGCTCTACCATTCAATCAGCCCACGGCTGATCGTTTCCTGATCTCAAATCCACCTCCCCATCTAACCCCCTTTAACTCGTTTGAAAAAAAAATCACATTCTTCCTCAAAAAAGGAGAGCAAAACTGAACACAGAACTCCAAATGTGGTCTCACCAACACCTGATACAATTGCAACAACACTTCTCTACTTTTATACTCCAGTCCTTTTACAATAAATGCTAACATTCCATTTGCCTTTTTTAATACATGCTGTACCTGCATACTGACTTTCTGTGATTCATGAACAAAGACGCCCAGATCCCTCTGCCCAGATGTATCTTGAATCTGATTTCATTTAGATGATAATTTGCTTTTCTATTTTTTTAGTCAAAATAGATAACCTCACACTTACCCACATTAAACTCTACCTGCCAAATTTTGGACCATTCTCCTAGTCTATCTATATCCATCTGTAGAATCTTTATCTCCTCTTCACTGCCTGCTTTTCCACCAATTTTAGTATCATATAGTATTGATTTATTTTAGTACTAATAGCTGAACAAGCCATTCCGTTCTACTGAACAGCCCAGTAGCTGTGTTCCCTGGGTAGCCAGGGATGGGCAATATTTACCAGCATTGCTGACAATCGCACATCCTGAGATAAGGAGAATCCACAATGCCTACAGCTGCCGCAGCGGTAGTTTTTCTTTTTTAACACAAAACTCCAGTACAATCCCCTAATTGCTTTGTATTGACATGAAGCTGAAGGATTTGGCCACAATATGATACAATTGTTGAGTGGATTTGTCACCCACCCTCATCTGAAAATATTTGATCTGCAATCTCTTTCCCAGTGAAGTATTTAACATATAAAAGAAAGGATTTAATTCCATGAAATAAGTGCATATTTTAAAATAGTCAAATGTTTGCCCACTGAGTTGTCTGCTGTATCTTTTTAATGTTTTTATTAAAGCTTGAATTTAAAGATCCCCCTGGGCTCCAACTTCATAGTTTACCTCACAACAGTTAAGGGAAATCTTTTAATCACACCTGTGTATTCTAAGCATATGCAGTTTGCAGACCTCCCTAAAAACCTTCTGAAAGATATGCTGATTAGAGGCATTGGCCAAGCTACATTCTCCCTCAGTGTACCCCAACAGGCGCCAGAACGTGGTGACTAAGGGATTTTCAGTAAGCCTACTTGTGACACTAATAAATAAACTTTAAACTTTAATGGGCAATCCATGAATCAATAGAAGTCAAAAGATAGAAGAATGAGAATTTGGAAGTTTCTTTGCTTTATCCAAAAGACCTTGAAAAAAAGCTGGAGATTGAATTCTCAAGGTTTTAAGGCAGGTAAGTGATGAATTTACATGACTGTAAGAGCATTGTGTTATTCTGTACTCCTCTCAAAAAACAGAGGGTGAAACATTATGGCCATTCACGTCAGCGGAATTTTCTGGTTCTGTAGCAGTGAACGGAGATTTGGCTGGGAGTCAAATTCTCTGTCCTCACTGCAGCGGTAGTGCGACATGAACTGTTGGTAAGATCGCACCCAGAGTCAGCACATTGGAACAGTAACAGTTTTTATAGTTTTTATAGCCAGTTCTGTGAAGTGCTTTCTGTCATGGTGTAAGAACCAGGATGATGGAACCATATTCAAAATCGTATGAGACTAAGCATTACAGTGTTGAAATCAAAATGGAATAATCAGCAGGCTAGGCAGCATCTGTGGAGAGAGACAAACAGAGTTATTGGGTGGGATTTCACGGACTCGCTCATCCTGAAACCATAAAATCCTGCCTGAGATCAATGGACGTTCCCATTATCTGTCCCTCGCCCACTCTGATTCCCGTGGTGGGCAGAGCAGTAAAATTCCAGCCAACTTTTCCAGTCAATGACCTTTCATCTGAATTGGGAATAGTTGGTGGGTGGGACAAGGACAAGAGGAAAGTGTGTGATAGAGTGAAAGACAGAAGAATTACTCAGAGGATCAAAGGGCAATGGGGCAAGAGAAGAAATAAACAAACAAAAGATGTGCATAAGTGCTGTTGACTGAAAACAAAAGATAATTATTTCAGATTTCCAGCATCCACAGTGGTTCTGCTTTTTGATTCCAAAGTGGAGATGTCTTTGCATGTTAAATCAAATTGATTCAGTAGCTTATTTAATGTTTCAGAAAACATTGAATTTGATTGTTAAGTCATCTGTGTTCCTCCGCATTTGAAATGCTAACAAAGTAAGCTCCTGAACTTGAACTAAGTCTGAATCCACGTCAAACTTTGTCTCAAACATGAAGAGCTTTAGTTTTTCTGAATCTTGAACTTGGGCATCAACACACCTGAAGCCCAGGCAATAGATAAAATGACAACAACTCCTTCACCAACTCTTTCAATAAGGACCTGAGATTAAAAAAAATCTCTATTTCTGCCTGGCCGTGAATGTTGAATGAATTAAATACACTGATTAACGTGGTGTGAGATAGCTATGATTTTCCTCTGAAAATAGTAATTAGCATCGCCTCCAGTTTGTAAATGTTATGGTCAATTACCCAATACGTAAAAGGAGTTTTTGAAAGACACTGCGCTTTGAGTGAAAGGGGTGGGGGGCGGGATGGTTGGAGATTAGAGAAACCAGAATAAACCTAAGCAATTTTGTATTTTGTGGATATGAATGGTTCCCAGGTGTTACCTGTGGAATGTAGTTGTCCAAGATTGAATATTGTAGGGTTGTAATTGCCCCATTGTCATCTAGAATTGCACCATAACATCCGATCATGTTGCAAATAACTTTCCTAGTTTTATTTCCCTGGAAGTTTTAGTTATTTACCCCATTCAGGAAATTAAAGGCCAGAACTTCCCAGCTATTCACGCTGCTGGGTGGGATCTTCTGCACTCGCTGATGGCTTCACCTCCCTGCCATGAGTTTCCCAGCGGCATGGGATGGAGTCAGTGGGAAATCTCATTGACAGAGTGATCCTGCCACTGGTCAGTGATATACTACCTCCCACTGTGAGAAAGATGACAGAGGGAGGCCACACAATCCTACCCCAGAGAATTAGCTTTATTGACTGATCATACTTTCTCAGCCAATAACTGTTCTTATGCTTATCTGTATGGAGAAAAGCATTTATATCACATGTCACAGTTGTGTTGTATGCTCATAAAACTCATTAGGAAGATAGACAATTTACTTTAAAATGTTTGCTCAAAATCTGGACAATACTTCTGCAAAGTGAACTATAGAGGGTCAGGTGACTTCTTTTGTGGCTCTGCACAGGCAGGGACTAAGCTGGACAATGTCCCCGAAACACTTTAAAGTTGTCAACCATTGAGTAGACAATAGAAAACATCGATATTGCTGTCACATGACAGAAACTGGCTTGTGAAAAGAAATATGCAAAGTACCTTATTAATCTGCAAGGATAAGACAGTGGAGGTCAGTCTGGGATAAAAATACTTGAGGGAAGTCATTTTTCATCCAGCAGAAGTGAGGACCCTGCCCTAAATGTCATCTTAGACAGAGCAGTGTGAATCATTCATTTAACTTGCGAGATTAGAAGATTCACCAGAATGCTGCCTGGTCTTAAGGGTGTTGACCATTAGGAGAGGTTAAATAAATTAGGATGGTTTTCACTGGAAAGACAGAGACTGAGGGGAGACTGAAAAAGGTCCAAAAAATTATGAGAGACAGAGACAGGGTGGATAATCAGAGGCTTTTTCCCAGGATGGAAGTATCAAGGGGGGTTGCAAGGGAGCACAGGTTCAAAATGAAAGGAGGAAAATTTAAGGGAGATGTGCAGGTAACTTTTTCATGCAGAGAGTGATGGGTGCCTGGAACACTCTGGAAGGTGGTGGAAGCAAGCACATTAGCAACATTTAAGAGGCATCTAGATGGTATGTGAAAGGAAAGGAATAGCGGGATAGAGTCTGCATTAGGGCAGGAGGTTTTTTTTAAATTTAGTTAGGACATCATGATCCACACAAGCCTGGAGTGCTCCTATGCTGTACTTTTCTTTGTTTTTTGATTCTGTTATAAGCCCTTCACGACAGGGATCTGACCAACTTTGACTGGAAAGCCAAAAGTGTTTGGTGTGAACCATTGTGAATTAAATCCTCCTTCATTTTCCTCCAGTGCATCAAGAGAGAATTCTTTAGGCCGGGAACATTTCAGCTATCGTCTTGAGGACTAATTTCCTTTGACTCTTTAAGATGACTAGGTGCATGCGACATCTTTAGAAATCACCATTTTGTGTGTATGTGCATACGTGCACGCACGCATGTGTGTGCATGTGTGAAAGAGATAAGTAGGCATTTATTGAGATTACATTTCAGTATTGTGGGAAATAATCATTTATTCTTTATTTTGATTGGAACTTGCAAGAAAGCCTGATTGATATCTGTCATTTAAAGTCACAGTGCTCAAGAGGTTAAAACATTCCTTCTGTAAAATACATCTTGTTGCAATCATCGAAAAGCTGCGAAAAAGCAGAAAGTATCCCACATTTCTCCTGCCGTCCATAACGTGCAACGTTAGAACATGGAAGGTTTTCATATAATATGACTAGCAATCATATTTAAGAGCATAAGAACATAAGAATTAGGAGCAGGAGTAGGCCATCTAGCCCTTCGAGCCTGCCCCGCCATTCAATAAGATCATGGCTGATCTGAAGTGGATCAGTTCCACTTACCCACCTGCTCCCCATAACCGTTAATTCCCTTATCGATCAGAAATCTATCTACCCGTGACTTAAACATATTCAACGAGGTAGCTTCCACCACTTCAATGGGCAGAGAATTCCAGAGATTCACTACTCTCTGAGAGAAGAAGTTCCTCCTCAGATCTTGAGGAGTTGAGGAGGAACTTCTTCACTCAAAGGGTGGTGAATCTCTGGAATTCTTTGCCCGTTGAAGTGGTGGAGGCTACCTCACTAAATATATTTAAGACACGGGTAGATAGGCTTTTGGTAGGCAAGGGAATTAAGGGTTATGGGGAGAGGGCGGGAATGTGGAACTGAGCCACTTCAGATCAGCCATGATCTTATTGAATGGCGGGGCAGGCTCGAAGGGCTAGATGGCCTACTCCTGCTCCTATTTCTTACGTTCTCATGTTCTTATTATGTTATGTTCTTATCTGTTCTAAACTGCGCCCCCCCCCCCTCCTTATTTTGAGGCTGTGCCCTCTAGTTCTGGTTTCCTTTTTAAGTGGAAAGAATCTCTCTACCTCTACCCTATCTAACCCCTTCCTTATCTTATATGTCTCTATAAGATCCCCCCCTCAGCCTTCTAAACTCCAACGAGTACAGGCCCAAACTGATTTCTGATCCAGATAGAACAGATCATTTTTGTATTTTCACCTTTCTCAACTTTAAGTCTGTTAATCACACCTGACAATCTGCCTCGTGTCAACCTGCGGTAGATCTAGTTACAGTGCTGCGACTCACTGAATAATTCAATAGTCATAACTTCAGTGCCTACATTTCCAGAGAACAGACATTACAGTTCAGAGCAAGCAGCTGGCCATATAACCGATGTACATATCATTTATATGGACAGCTGCCTGTGCTAAAGTGTAGAATAGGTTCTGCAGAAATTAAAAGACTGAGGTTAAAATTGCATAATTATTAGATGAGTTGGGGTAACTGTAGGCCCAGCAACCTGCAAATGCTCATACGAAGGAATTAATGTCTTTACACCATCTGCTGCTGTTTTACTCTCCAGATATTTAAACAGCTCATCCAAATGAGTCAGGGTTGCAGCAGTACAGATGTTCTAGCATTAAATTTCCTTTCCACCTATAGTGTCACCTTCACGGAAAAACACATTTTTATTTGAACTTTGTGTTTACTGTGCATTAGTAAGGTTACATAGTTGGCATAGGTTGATCATTTGATTTATAGTTTGTTGATAATTGTGACAAATAACATGTGTTCAAAGATTTGTTTTTGCATAAAGCTAAATGTATGACAAAAGGAGCCAAACAGTGCTGAATTGAGTTTGAAGGTTGAAAGGATAAGAATTGATCCAAGTAACCATGATATAAAACATGGAAGCATTGCAAACTGTGAGAAGGGTGGTGTAGAACCTCAAAAGGATATGGACAAGTTGGTGGAATGGATGGATAGATGTTCAAAACTTCATAAAATATAGGAGCAGAATTTGGCCATTCGACCCATTGGGTCCACTCCACCCTTCGATCATGGCTGATACGCTCCTCATCTCCATTTTCCTGCCTTCTTCCATAATCCTTCAACCCATTACCAATTAAAAATCTAACTCCCCCTTAAATTTACTCACTTTCTCAGCATCCACCTCACTTTGGAATAGCAAATTCCACAGATTCACAACCTTTTGGGAGAAATAGTTTCTCCTCAACTCTGTTTTGAATTTGCTACCCCTTATTCTAAGACTATGACCTCTCGTCGTAGAATGCCCCACCAGTGGAAGCATCCACTTCACATCTACTTTATTCATACCTTTTATCATCTTGAATGCCTCAATTTGATCTCCCCTCATTCTTCTAAATTCCAGAGTATAAGCCTAAACTGTTCAATCTCTCTTTATATGTCAAACCCCTCATCTCTGGAATCAATCTACTGAACCTGATCTGAACTGCCTCCAATACCACTACATCTTTCCTCAAATACAGGGACCAAATCTGTGCACAATACTCCAGGTGCAGCCTCACCAAAGCTTTGCATAGTTGCAACAATACTTCCTTATTTTTATATTCGATTCCTTTAGTTATAAATGCCAATGAAGTTCAATGCAGTGAAAAGTTAAGTGATTCATTTTGGGAGGAAGAAAATAGAGAGACAATTTGAAATAAAGGGGACAATTCTAAAGGAGGTTCGTCAGCAGATGGACCTGTGTATATCTGTGTAAAAGTCATTGAATATAGCAGGGTCGGTTGACAGTGCAGTTAATAAAGCATGTCGTAGCTCCAGCTTTGTTAATACTGGCATGGAACACAAGGACAAGGAGGTTATGTTGAACTTGTGCTGAAGACTGGTTCAGCCTCAGCTGGAATATTGCGTCCAGTTCTGGCAGCCTCACTTTAAGAAGGATGTGAAAGCACAGGAGTGCAGAAATGATTCATCAGAATGGTTCCGAGATGCAGGACTTAACTTTTTCAATCTTTCTTCGTAACTTAAGTATATTTTCCTTAGAGAGAAGTGGTCTGAGAGGAGATTTGCGAGAGATGCTCAAAATCATGAGGGATCTGAACAGAGCAGAAAAGGAGAATTTTTTTTCATTCATGCCCTGATTGAGAACGAGAGGGCAAAAAATTAAAGTAATAGTAAAATAATCAAAAACAACATGAGGAAAACTTTTTCATGCAACAAGGGCCTGAGAGTATAGTGGAGGTAATTTTGATTGATGCATCCAAACAGAAATTAGACCATTATCTACAAAGGAAGAATGTGTAGTGTTATGGAGAGAAGATGGATGAATGGCACTCAGTGAATTGCTTATATGGAGAGCTGGTGCAGGCGTGATGGGCTGAATGGTCTCCTTCTGCGCTGTAATAATTCTGAGATTTTATGATGTAGTTCATGATCATTCTTATAGTGTCCTTCTGGGGAACAATGGCTCTTGAGTCCTTCACTCTCTGAGGAAGTTCAGACTCTGGAATCTACACAAGTCATACAAAGCAGCATGACAATCAGAGGCAGTAGATGGTTGTGAGATGTGGCAGTGAGATTAGGTATTGTTGGCATACAAATGGAACATGATATTCCTGGAGGATAGCACCATGGGGCAGATGAGAAATTGAAGGGGTTCAAAGATAAAACTCTGGGGGGTGAGGTGGGGGCAGGCTCCAGAGTGAGGGTGGAAACAGGCCTTGCTGTGCCTTTCAAGACTAAAGGTGATGACACAGGTCCTAGCTTCTCTTCCCTGACCCTGCATTGAGGGTATGAGGGAACTCCCCAGTTAGAGAATCAACACTCTTGTAAACCACTTTTGTTTTAGTTTCATCTCCTGGGTTCTGAATCATTAAATGGTTCCAAGAAAGAAATAGATAGATTTCTAATTTAAAGAAATGGATAACGGGATATGGGGAACAGGTGGGGAGGTGGATTTGTGACCAGGGAGTGATCAGCCATGATCTGATTGAATGGCAGAACAGGCTCGAAGTGCTGAATTTGCCTACTTCTGCTCCTAATTCCTATGTTCCAATGGTAGCATAGCCATATTGATTTCTAATTAAAAATATTCCACATTAACTGATCCCATTGGATTTGCAACTACAGACTATTTTCCATTATCTTTCAAATTTCAAAATGTCATATTTTGTCAATAATAGGTGCCTATGCCTCTCAGACACATAAATTGAATGGTTAGTTCTTTTGTTCATCAATTGAAAGTAGACTAAAGTACAATAACTGCAGTGATGGTCATCATGAGGGCTTCTGCGTGATAAGGATTGGTATTGAGTGCCAGTGGTCGAGAAAGTGACAACAATGTTGGTTCAGAAAGTTCTCTTTTGCTTGTACACCATCTGGATGAAATTCTATATCAGCTGCTGTGTGCTTCTAATACAAGCGTGGAGGCACTTGTCTCAAATGTCAGTGTATTCCATAATTAAAAGATCACAACTGACAATCAAGGGAATTAATAGTTTTTCAGTAAAGCAGTGCAAGTGATATCATCATCTTCCTTGCCATCTGATACTTCACCCCAGATCTAAATGAAAGGAAAATGAGAACCAGTGATTCAACCTGCAATGTTTTTTTTTCTACTCTGAACGTACAGGCATTATTTCATTTCTGAGTTTCTTTTTATTCATTCATGAAATGTGTGTGTTTCTGGCTGGGTCAGCATTTTGTGTGGCACTCAATACCAATCCCCAATTGCCCTTGAAGTCATTACGGGGGGCATTTAAGAGTCAACCACGTTGCTGTGGATCTGGAGTCTCATGTAGGGCAAACCCGTTTGGAACAGCAGATTTCCTTTCAAATGGGATTCATGGTCACCATTAGACTTTTAATTCCAGATTTTTAAAATGTAATTCAAACCTCACCGTTTGCCATGCTGGGATTCAAACTCGGACGCCCAGAGAATTACCCTGGGTTTCTGGATAATTAATCTAGTGACAATACCACTGCCTCCCATGTGTTCTCAATAATTTGTGAAATCTTCATAATAATTTTAAATTTCTTTCCCCCACCAACGACCCCCTGACCACCCCCCCCACCCCCCACCCCCGACTTTGTGTGCCTTTACTCAGGAACCATGCTAGTTTCCAATCTCTATTGGCACAATTATGTCACAATCTATGATGGATGCAGAACAAGATGCCAGAACAATGTGTTTTCATTTCTATCTGTGGGAAGCCAACCTGATTTTGGCTGGAGGGCGTTGGAGCGCAACCAAAATGTGGAATGAGTCCAGTGGGAAAATCCACACGCGAATTAGTCTGTAGTTGCAAGCCCAATGGGATCTGTTAATGTGGAACATTTCTAGAACAATTGGAAATCAATACAGCAGTGCTACTGTTGTAACAATTTACTGGAGAACAGATTCTCTTTGCGCACTTCCAGTCCATAAATTCAAGAGTGGAAACTGGGAGAAAAGTTAAAGCAACGGCTTCAGCGCAAAGTTTAATTATTCTTCTATCTTTGCATGTGAAAGTTTGGAGCAATTTTACAAAGCAGTCTTGTCAGAATTCAGAGATTTGTGCCCTGGTTGTGAAGGATAATCAAATTTACATAAACTCTAATAAATCCAACTTGTTACTTTCCAGTTTCCTGGGAAGTAATTTATATAAAATTGCATTTATTAGCTTCCAGCATAGTATTCATATTAACTTGTACACTTCAGACTGAACTAGCTAGACAAGTAGTATTTAATGGACACAATGAGGCTCTTATCCACTCGCTGGAGAGCAGGTGAGAGCCCCACATTGCCTCTTTTAGGGAAGGCTCATCTATTAAGCACCAATTAGCCTCTTAATTGTGGCTGGCCCTGTGATCAAGTGTCCCAAAGGTGGGAGATCTTCTTACCCACTGTTGCTGGTCGATTAGAAGCCGGTGACTGTACTGAAAGTCAGTGGCACTGGGGAAACAGGGTCGACCACAATACAACATCCACCAAAGGCCTACTGTCGTCTTTGGATCCCAGGCCTCAAATAAGTGATGGCGGGCGGGAATGAGTAGCAAGGGCAAGCTTGTGGCCCTCAGCAGCAGCCTTTTTCTCAATGCCATGTTCCTCGATCAGACACTGAGTGCATTTGAAGGAGTAATCTCCTGAACCCCACCCCTCCACATGGGTTTGCTTGTCATGTTCCCAAATGGGTAATTAGCACGGTGGGATGAGGCCTTTCAATGGTCATTAATTACTCAGTTAAAGGTCTCAATTGGCAGCGGGATGGGAGGGCTGTCTATAGGTCTTTCCATCGTGGACTTAATGTTATTGGAGATGAATCGGTGGCAGGGTTCCCACATGTCTGATTAAATGTTCCCTGTTACCAAACTCACCACGGCAGTAGGGTATTAAACTCCCCTAAGCCCCCTTCCCGGATTGAAAGGTGAATTCCTTTGGCACACAGAATGTTCTCCTTGCCAAGACTTCAGTGTTTTTTATGTCACCAATGGCAATTATTTTTCCTTTGATGTTTGTAATAATTACCCTGGAAGTTCATACACACAGTATGACAGTTACATAACTTTATGTTTTTAAGAAGTTTGCTTTTGGATTTGAAACTTATTTCCTTTTCCAAAACATTTTTAAATGAGTAAGTTTATTTGAGGTTTTACTTCGTTATTTGAAATAACGAACATGAGAACCACTGACGAGTTTCTCCAGTGGCTGTTGAGCTACTAAGAATCATCTTTGACAACAACCTCTTATCAGTCATACTCAGCTTCTTTCCTTCTTTGATGCTTTTCTTTATCACGGTATAAAGCTATTTTGCCACGGTTGCGTATTTGAATAAAGATGCAATGTGAATTCTGCAATATTTCCCTTGGCGTCATTATCATTAGGAATAACTTTCTGCTTTCCCAGTGTCGGATTTGTGGGGGTGGGAAGGGGAGATGCTCCAGCAATGCTCCAAGGAATCTCTCTTGACCCTTGTGTTGAGAGTCACTTAGATCCAAAACATTTCTCTCCACAAATGCTGCCAAACCTGTTGCGTTTATCCAGCATTTTCAGTAAATCTCTCTAATTTTGCTCTGCTTGTGGACAAAATGATAAATACTTCAACTGTGTTTATTCGAACAAACTGAAAGAGCAACACTTGTTTCGGTGCATGTCTGTGGAAAGATGAATAGCTAGCCTTATTGCTCACATTAAATTCTGATTTTAGCTTTATCTGTTGACTTTAACAAATGCGGGGTGTTACAGAATATAGAAACCAGTTGTGTTGATCATGCTACGGGTGTGAAGGTGTGTGTAGCCCGCAAGTGGTGAGGAGCATGGCTGGACAGTGCCCAGGCATTGAGAGAGGGCCAGCCTGGCACTGCCACTCTACTCACCTCTGAAAGTTCGTGCTACCATATAAACTTGTTGAATTTTAACCTGGTGTTGTGAGTCTTCATACTGGGTTCACCTTTGACACATTGCTTATATTTGTTCTGCCATTAATACATTCTGATCCCTTAAGGTGCCACAATTTTTAGCCATGATCGCCACCATTTACATTCCCTTTGTACTTTTGTCCGTGACACCTTTGTAAATCTATCTCTTGCCTCCACTTATTGCTAGCCCTCTATCCAGCACCCTCCACCACCACAACACATATATCGCTTTCTATTTCCAATAGTCTTCAGCTCTAATGGAGGAAGTGATCCAGTCTTTAAATGTTAACTCTATTCACCCGCCACAGAAGCTGACAGGCAAAGATTTTTCAGCAATTTTGGTTTTTTTCTCTCCAATGGCTCCATCATGGCTTACAAAATGCAGTGTGCATCTGACCCCTGTGTGAAAAGAGAAAAAAGTCCTTGAAAAAGTCAAATGTGGGTTGGGTGTGCATCTTGCCAGCCATCAAAAGGCACAGGTTAAGTTTTCCCAAGCCCATATGAAAGCTCAGCCCTAAGCTGTTTATAAAACCTGCAATCCCAATGCCCTATTAAACATTTCTCAATTTCTCTGTCATTTTCAGCCTTATGAGAAGGCAACCAGGGAGAGAGAGAGCTCTTGTGGTCTCACATTAAAAATAGACAGAAATAGATTATAAAATTTTCAGCAGGCACAGTGACTCATCTGACATTTTAAAAATATCACTCCACATGGTGCAAAGATCAAACAATTTGAGACTCCTTGCTCGCAATGTTATTACTGTTTCCAGCTCCTGTTATTCTCAGCTTCAGGCACGAGGGAGTGAACTGCAGAATGATTTTTGTCAATATACTCGAAACCATTTTGAATCAGTGCACAAGCATTATGTAACGGCGTTTACATAAACCTGGGCTTATATCTTCTTTAGGTATGTTATCAACTTTTTTTTTCATCTCTTGTTTATACATTTGGACCACCTTTATCCAGGTAAGCTTGATTGCTCCTGCTTTCACCATGATTTCCAACACCATTTCTGCCCTCCAAGATGAAGTGAAGCCAAAATCTTTCAAAGGATAAGCCAGGGTGATTGGCAGACTCCTCACAAGTTGTAACACTTTTGTCAGCTTTCATCTGAATTGTTATACAATGTTCATCATCGTTCCGCTGAGATGGTGTCTTCTGTGGATGGGGAATAGAGAGTTACAGGTAGTTGGTCTAGATAGGACAATGTGATCAGTGCAGGCTTGGAGGGCGAAGGGGCCTGTTCCTGTGCTGTACTGTTCTTTGTCCTTTGTTCTGGGAATGGAATCTCTGAGAGCTTCTCAGGGGGTAATTTGAATCTCCCAAAAACTGGTGGATTTGGGCTGGGAGGAAACTTGATGTTAAAAATCTGAATAAGGAAACCAGCCTGAACACAGGCTGAATACGGGTGACCAGTCACTGAAATCATATAGGAAGGTCAACACCCTCTTTTTAATAGTGTATCTATTTATACCATAGGCCATTGATCAAATTTCCTGCACTCCAGGAAACCCAACAGATAAAAGGAGACATGAAAGATTGTCTCCATCAGTTAAGCACCTTCACTGTACTTGTGGATCAGGAGTGATTATAGCAAATCCAACAAACTAACCTGCACACCTTTTCACCTCCACAATATCCACCACCATTGCTGGGACCTCCCCCCACTCCCCTCTCCCTGGTTTCTCTCACCGAATCCGAGACAATCACTGAATCATTGGGGCAGCATAGTGGCACAGTGGTTAGCACTACTGCCTCACAGCACCAGGGACCTGGGTTCAATTCTGGCCGCGAGTGACTGTTTCTGTGGAGGCTTCACTTTCTCCAGGTGTTTGTGTGGATTTCCTCTGGAGGTTCTGGTTCCCTCCCACAGTCTGTAAGACAAGCTGGTTAGATGGATTGGCTATGCTAAGTTGCCCCTTAGTGCAGGGAGAACTAGCTAGGGTAAATACATGGGGTTATGAGGATAGGGTTGGTTGGATTTTGTGGTTGGTGCAGACTCGATGGGCAAATGGTCTCCCTCTGTACATAGGATTCGATGGACCCCTCTGGTGTCTAACTCTCTCTTTCTCTTGCCATTACCCACTCTAACTTCTGACCCTATCATGCCTCCCTACAATCAACCCTGACCATCTCTATCACTATGTACCCAACAATACCCTGTCTTGCAATCTTCACACCAAATAGCACACCAAATGTATGTGTTCTTGTGTTACAACCTTTTCTAGATCTTTTCCCTACCAATCAGTCTATCTTCCAGGCTGGGAATCTACTTAGAAAACAAACACACACATCGCAGAGGAACCTGGACTTCCAAGTATTCTGCCCATAATTTCAGACACTCCATATCCCTACCCCAACCCCAGATCTCAGCTTGAAAATCCCAGATCAGTAAATGGTGAGTCAATAGGAGAGGAACCTTTCACCAATATTCAATTCCTGCCTCTCCACCGACAGCAGTAGTGAGTTCTAATATTTCTGTGTTCGGTGTAAGTTTACATGACCAAATCCAATAATTTGATTTATGATTGTCACGTGTATTGGTATACAGTGAAAAGTATTGTTTCTTATGTGCTATACAGAATTATAGAATCCCTACAGTGCAAAAGGAGGCCATTCAGCCCATTGAGCCTGCACTGAGCACAATCCCACCCAGGCCCTATTCCTGCAACTCCTCACACGAGGGTTAATTTAGCATAGCCAATCAACGTAACCCATAGAGCATATAGAGGAGAAGAGAAGAAGAGGGTGCAAAACGTAATGTTACAGTCATAGCTAGGGTGTAGAGAAAGATCAACTTAATGTAAGTTACGTTCATTCAAAAGTCTGACGGTAGCAAGGAAGAAACTGTTCTTGAGTCGGTTGATCTCAGACTTCCTGATGGAAGAATAATCATAATCAATAAAGAGACAGTGACAGTTGAGTTGAGGTAGGCACAGAATTGATTACATGAAGCATAAGATCATATACGCAATGTGAAAACATTGAGTTAATTAAGTCTGAAACCACAAAGACATGAAATAATTGCCTTAATGCCAGGACAACAGGGAGCTCAAGTTATGATGTTCACTGTTGAAATTAAAACATCTGGCATCATCCCTTTCAATCTATCACAGGTTCAATTGTTTCTTCAATGTATTTTCTTTCTATTGAGCTAGCAGTTCAATCCAATCTTGTCACTAGTATTGACAGGTAGGACAGCCGTGCTTTGTGCACAGTTTACTTAGCTGTTGCAGAAAGTAATTTACATAACAACAGCACTTAAAATCTATATTTTATACAATGATTCAGACAGAGAAAAAAAATGGAACAATCTGATAGGATGAGACTTGCTCATCAGTCCTGGGCGTATTTTTCAATTATACAAGAGCATAACCATAAATCAAGATGACATGTATTATAAATTATATTTTCCAAGATGTCATGGAACTCTAAACTAAATATAACATTTTTGATTACAAATTAACATCCCCACTGTTTCGGATGTGTTGTTAAAGTTCATGCAAATGCCTGTTGTGTTATTGACCACTGAATGATGCTCCAGTTAGATAATGGTTTCTATACCTCCAAGAGCTCTGCACTTACCCAATTACACCCCAGACTTTTACAACCAGCACCAAGTGAAAATCCCCAAAAGTTCTTGATCTGGACAAAACCACTCAAGTGGAACACCCTTCAAATTGCTATAAACCCCTGAGTGAAGAGCGATGACCAGCTCCCTGTTCTTATTCAACTCACCCTCTGTTGGTAGCCACAAACGTTTAGTCTAACAATGTTCCCCTTCTCTTGGATGCATTTTCCAGACCCAATAGTTATTTTCAAAAGGAGCCAATTTAACCAGGTCTTCTTGAGTTAAGATAAAGTTTATTAACTATCAAAGAGGAACAAAGAAATGGTAAAACATCTGCATCTACATTCATATAGACTAAAACTAAGAATTGAGTCCAACTGAAAGTAAATATCAATTAAAAGATATATGGAACAGTCCTCGAATCGCAAGGAGTAGATGATGAAGGGTTACAAATTGGTTCCAGATGAGTAGTTGATTCTTTGATTCAGGTGTTCTATTATTTGGTATAGATATTTCAGGTTTTTTTTCCAGCTGCAATGCCATCCACAGGCAGAGAAAGAGTTTTTAGATTTTCATGCAGAAGGTGGTTACTCCCTTTTTGCAGTGGCACTGCTACCAGTACTGCATCTTGCACCTTCAGTACGGAAAATTTCCAGCTGCCTTTCCTCACAGTACATGCACACACGCTCATATGCAGCAAGCCCTGGGTATCTCTCTCAGTTAGCCTTTAACCCCCTCCTTTCTGTATTCCAAAAGGCAATTGGAAGACTCCAGTCCACCTTGGGTATTTGAGATGAGATAGTTGTTATGTTCCTTTGTTTTTACCAGAGATGGCAATCAGTCTTTGGATGGTTTTAGAAGTACCTTGCCTTGAAACCCTTAGAAAAACACCATGCAGCCATTCCTGTCAGTGACAAACTGTATATACTCAGCCATCTTCAGGGTTTGTGTCCACTTAAATTATAAAACTCAGGTCTTTTTAAAGACCAGTACTTCTGTGCAAAATTCCATATTTTTTTTTCTCCATTATCATACATCCTTCTATTGTTCTGTCATTGGCAACTGTATATTCAGCTGCCAACTCCCAGGCTCTGGAATCCCCTCCTAACAACCACCCTCTTCTTTTTAAAGACAAGACTGCCTTCTTTGATTAAGCATTTAGTCATCTCTCCTAATATTTCCTTGTGTGGTTCAACAAGAATTTTATTTTTGACAAAGTTCCTGTGTAGTGTCTCGGAATGTTTAATGTGTTAAATGTGCTCGTAAATGCTGTTGTTATTGGTTATTTTGTGTCCCAAATCATAGAAATTACATTCTAATAAACAAACATAAGGGAAACATTACAGATTAATATGTTAAGAACAGTAGTAATGGAACCCATACAATTCTGAAATAATATTTCTTTATATTGTATTCCTGATTTCCAGTACAGATCTCATATAGGTAGAGGCACTGTTAAGCCAACTAAGCAGCATTGTTTTAGATTAATGGGTTGTAAGGTTTGTTTAATTAGGGGTGGAATTTTACAGCTCTGCACACCCACTCCCAGAATGGATTGGCAGGGGGAATGGATGGGGAAGGGGAAGGGGGAGGGGGGGGTGAACAATGAGGCAGGAACTGAAGAATTGGTTTCCCACTGGCGTACAGTGAAGACAGGAAATTATACTCGAATTTGTCATAGAGAGTAACCATTCCTATCAGAAGCCAGTGTGAAACTGTTTTCCATGGGATGCAGATGAAGGTCTGAGCAGATTCACCCCTGAACCCCCACTGTCTGTAGTGTGTCTGCCGATGGGACATCACACCGGTCATAACACATCTGGGCAAATATGGCGGGACTGACCTGAAGGTAGCCTGGAACAGCCTACAGAGGGCGGGAGGGAAGGTGGAGACTTCTAGTGATCGTAGAGCCTTGGAACACCAAGTGCAGCAGTGGGTGGGTGAAGCATCTACCAGATGGATCCTGCAGCTTCCAGGAGGCGGATCATCAGTCTTCAGGATCTTTTAGAAGCTCTATCTTCTATTTTCAAGAGCTTCTCGGAGATTGATCTTCTACCTTCAATGGTAGGTTAGGTGAGGTCCAGATGCTCTGTTTTAAATATAGTGCCCAGTTATGATGGCAGGGCACAAGCGCAATGGTGTAAAACATTGGGAAAACCCCAACTGCATTGTTAATTAGGCATCACGTGATAAGATGTACATTTCCAGCGACCTCACCACTGGATTTAATCCAAGATTGAAAAGTTCTACTCAAGGTTTTCTTGATGCCTGCTGGGACCATTATTGTGTTGTTCTGGGGGAAACAGGTTGTCCATTGGCAACTATGGCATTGCTTCAATGTTCAATAATTCTAAATGGTGATGGCACAATGTCAAATTTCACTGAAGTCCTGGTGTCAATTCATGCATGTGCTTTGGCCAAATGTTTACAGCCATTGTTTACATGCATTATGTAGCTAAAGCCTTCAATTATGACAAGTCTATAAGACAATTGGCTCCACTGTCCACAGTGTGAAAAAAACATACTGTAGATGCCAGAAACCTGAAATAAAACCAGAAAATACAGCAAACTTTCAGCAGGTCAGGCAACATCTGTGCCTGAAACAGAATTACTTTGGTGAACCTTATCTTCCAAAATTGGGAATATTGGGGCCATGACAGAGGTTAAAATTCAAGAAATCTGAAACAAAAACTCAACTCATCCCGAATCCACCCACTCCTGGTTTAAATGGAGGCAGTGGTTGAGGACTGAGCAACCAATCAGCTCATGGAAGTGAATGAGATAATTTACATATTGTAAGGAGACTGTGTGCTTTCATTTTAACAATCATTTTATTATGAAGCACAAGTGGCTGTGTTTCACAGGCCTCGAGAAACTTGGCAGCTTGAAAAATGCAAGAGGGATTAAGTCCCTTTACAGCACTGCTTATAAACCAAGAGTACTTCCTCAACCCCTATAAAAAAAAATCCAACAAACTCCAAACCCAAAATCTGTCTGTAATCCCCACACTTGGACCTCATGACAACCTTCCAACTGTGCTCACAATCAAAATATCCAAAATACCATCTGCTGTCCCTGACCAACTCGGGAATCCCCGGGACTACCATCTGACCCCATCTCCCATGATCTCTCTCTCACATACGTACATACACACACACACCCACACACACGTATACACACACACACACTCTTACACAGTGCACCAAATTGCTCTCAAAGGCTTAAGTCATATGAAGCAGGCCTCCCAGTTGAAAGACCCTCAGCAAGTTAATCAGGAGCAGGTTTTATTGAGATGCGTGTTTTTTTTCTTAGCTGTTTCTACCCTTGCCATTTTTATTATGTAGTGTTGTGGTTCAAGTCAGAAACTCTGAGCCCACCTGGATCATAAGTTTTGCATCTTGAATTTGGCTAGAATAAGCATGATACAAACCACCCCCTGGAGAACATTTATCAAAGTTTAATTAAGAATATAATTAACATGTATGGAAAGAAAATTAGCAATAATTTTTATCAATTACAAGCAAAAACAAAACAACCACAATAATGTATAACCCTTAACAAATATATCTAAGATGTTCCAATCAAATCAAAATCTTCCAGTCAAAACCCTTCAAACAAGTTCAACATGCAATGTCTAATAATCATGTGATATTGGAATTAAGTCCTTTGGATGAATTCAGCCGTTCTCTTGATAGACGCAGAACAGTTTGAAGTCAAAACATTTTCCCAGACCAAGGAGACTTCCTGGTCAAGCCACTAATAGCGGATTTTCTATTGCAGGAAGGCAAGAAACCTTCCTTTCAGCTAACCAACAGAACTTCCAAAACACAGAGAGAGAGAGATACTACTTTGAGTCTGATGTCCACTTCCTTTGAAACTAAACAATGCTGCCAAACCTTGAATTCCCTTGGAAGAAAAAGAAAACCTGACCAGAACCCATGAACTTCCTCCTAACAATGCGGGGCCATAAAATCAATCCCAGAGTAAACATAAACAACCCCCATTTAAACCACTTAAGGAGCAATAAAATCATAGTCAGCCTGACAACAATGACATCAGCTAAGGCTGTGAGCTGCAGAAAGCATGATTTAAAAAAGAACCAAAGTTATACCAAAGTCGCAATAGTTAATTGGTTATATAGATATTGCATTCTGGCTGAATGGAAATGGAAGGGGAATTGACTTGCAAGTTAGAAGAGGCAATAGGAATGGGTGTGGCAGGAATAACGGTATAGATGAGAGGGCCTGAAAGTTTTGTGAGACAAATGGGAAAAAATCCAGAGAACCAAGACCGGGCTTCTAATCAGTCTACCTCCTCACTCGCTGGTATTCATTGTCGCTGATACTCTGTTTCTGGGGTTTCACCACCATTATTCCACAGCACCACCCCACCCCCTACCCCCCACCCACCAACAGCCTCCTCCCCCAACCCCTGAGCAAACAGTGTGTGTAACAAGGTATTTCACAAAGTGAGCTACCTACTTCAGTAGCCTGTACCCAGCATACTGTATCTAAATAATTTAGTTAACTTGTTTCCAGACGTACAGCTATAGTGGATAATGCTAAAGAAGTGAATGCTATTAGTTGGATTTCAGGATTTCTCATCCTACCATCTAATTTTCAAGATGTGTACTCATGGGATAGATGACAATATATCAGGCTGGATTGATTCATGGCTAGAAGGTAGAAGACAAAGGATGGTAGTGCATGAAGAGCTGTCAGGATGGAAAGCAATTTTCAGTGGAGTCTCAGAGGGGCCAGTGTAGGGGCTACTGTTATAGTTTTACAAATGACTTCGAGAAAAGGTCATCTAAGGTTTCTAAGCTTGTGGATGACATTGAATTGGGTGTAGTGGCTGATTTACAACAAAGGAAGATGGGTAGCTTGAGTTAATGGGCAGAATGGTGGCAGACAAAATTCTACACAGCTAAGTTTGTAGTCATGAGATTTGGTAAAAAGAAGTGAAAATGTGGATTGTATACTACATTGCCACTTGTCTGAGGGACAGAGTGGGGAAGGAGATCAACAGGTTTTGGTGAACCTCACTGCATGCCTGAACATTGGTTACACTCATATAGTTAACATGAACTTCAATCACAAAATATCAACAATTGTAAAGCTCAGGAAATAGCTAACTAAAAGAAGTTCTGCAGCATAGCGTTGAGGTTGAGGTAGGCTTTTCAAAAACAGACACATTGGGTGCAAATTTCCCATCCTGCCTGCTATCGGAATTGTGGCAGGCGGGAAACAGAACATGCAAAGATCAGTTGACCTTGGGCAGGATTTTCCAGTCTTGGGTTGAGCGTGGCTGGAAAATCCTGCCACCGTCTGGAGTGACAGCGTATCTAAGTCAGTTTTCCATCAAGGGTCTCAGACTTTCTTTATCCCCTGCAACCATTCTGCCAGTAAAGTCAGCCTCATTGATACATTCATTGTTTTGTGTGGACTGAAACATTTGTGTAATTTTTTACTGTGTCCAGTTCTGTTCCAGCCTGGACGTCTGCCTCCCCATTTCCTTAACACTGACATGGTGTGGGCTGGAAGTCAAGCATAAATAAATGTTTGTGTTTCATCTTTAATTTGTGCTTCAAAAGCCGCAAGATTGAGTCTGTGTCTGCACTTTTTTACTCTTCTTAAAGTTACAAAAATCAATGCTCAGAAGGAACAGGCTCGACCCAAATCCATCTCCTTGATGGTCCAAAAACCAAATTCAAATTGAATCCAATGCATGGCCCTGCCACTGTCGATGGGAATTCTCATTGAAGCCATCCCACGTTGCCACAAAACCCATGGGAAGGGGTGCACCAGCAATGGGATCAAAGAATCCCGCCCGTATGAATGACCAGAGAATTCCGGTATAATATAGTATAGTTTTAGAAGAAATTGTTCTTCATGAGTCATTGGAATTCTTTCCTGAATAATTTGAATTATGATATAGATTTTACTTGGGTTTTCAGAAGACACTTGATGATATCCCATGCCTTGGAAGCTTTTAATAAAGATTCAATGGCCTATCAGTTAACAAGTCTTAAAATCATTTTGGTAAAAAATGATAATACATGGACTAGGCTTTTCCTCAGGTCATTGATTGAGTTACACAGTGATTTTCCTGCAGTGTAGATAATTTGAAAAATGATAGAAAGGGGGATAATTCAAGGAATAATGATAGAGAATTTCCTTTCATGGCCAGACTAAATGGCGAGTTTTCTCCACTCTCCAACCATTCAAGTGAAAGTCAGTGGGCAGGATTTTCCAGCAGTGTTCACCCCAAAATTGGAAAATCCTGCTTGAGATTAATGGGCCTTTGCATGGTCTGCCCCTCTCTCCTCCCGTTACAATTCCCATGGCAGGTGGAAAGGGAAAATTTCCCTCCTGCCCCCAGCATCTCCTCCCATTTCACTTCAATGCTATGTTACAGAGTGTTTTGTTTAGTTTGCTGCTTCCTGACATTTACAATTCATAGATTCCCTGCAGTACAGCAAGAAGCCATTTGGCCCATCGAGTCGGTACCAACCACAATCCCCCACCCAGGCCCTATTCCCATAACCCCACACATCTACCCTGTTAATTCCACTGACCCAAGAGCATTAATCATGGCCAATCAAACTAACCCGCGCACATCTTTGGAGTGTGGGAGGAAACCGGAGCACCCAGAGGAAACCCACATAGACACGGGAAGAAAGTGCAAACTCCACACAGACAATTACCTGAGGCTGGAATTGAACCTGAGCCCCTGGTGTTGTGAGGCAGTAGTAATTGCCACTGTGTCACCCTAATTGATCACCTTTGTGAGTGAAGTTCATATTCACTATGAATCACTATGAGTGTAACTTCACTCACCCAATATCCAGGCATGTAATGAGAGTCCCCAAAACCTAAGGATCTCTTTTACTGCTGAGAAAAGTGCCGAGGGCAGGCCAGAAAATCCCATCCTTAATGTTCGTTAGGACTTCTATGATCTTCAGATGAACAATGAAAGCAGCTTGTAAAATGTCCTACAACTATACAAATTGATCTATAATTTCTTAATTCAATTCCCTAAATAAACATTGAGCCAGAAAATGGTGACATTACAGATGAAGGCCTTGCCTATCTTTGAGAAAATGCCAGTTCTCAGCAAGAGCAATCGAGCTAGTCTCACCCTCTGCCCCTTTCCCTGAAAATCAGTTCTCGATAGGAGTGATCGAATTCCATTTTGAAATCCATGATGGAATCTGTCTCCAACACCCTTTCAGCCCCTGCATTCCGGATCATGGCCGGTCCCATTCCCTGTGAGAATGGGGAATTTGGCTCTCAGCCACAGCACCATTCACAGCAGCGGGACCAGAGAATCCCAGCTGCGGGCGGTGTCAGAGAATTCTGGCCCAGAATCGCTCGCTGTGTAAAAAACTCTCCTCATATAGCTTTTGGTTCTTCTGCCAATCACCCTAAATTTGCATAAAAGCAAAATACTGCACATGTAGGAATCTGAAAAAAGAAACAGAAAATGCTGGAAAATCTCAGCAGATCTGACAGCAGATGTGGAGAGAGAATTGTGCCAAAATTTGTCCTTGTCCCATTACAGCATTCCCCTCATAGTATAAACCTTTTCTGATTTTCTTTACTCTTAGCTCTGATGAAGGGTCAGCTAGATTCAAGATATTGGTTCTATTCTCTCTCCACAGGTGCTGTCAGACCTAATGAGATTTTCCAGTATTTTCTGGGTTTTGTACCCTAAATTTGTGTCCTCTGATTCTAGATGCTTCCACCAATGGGAAGTTTCCTTTTATCTATTCTGTTTAGCTTGCTCATAATTTTGAATACCTCTGAAAATCTCCCAACTCTAAGAGATATACCCGAGCTCCTCAAATCTATTTATGCAGTTGAAGTTCCTCATACATGGAACAATTCATAAGAACACAAGAAATAGGAGCAGGAGTAGGCCATCTAGCCCTTCGAGCCTGCCCTGCCATTCAGTAAGATCATGGCTGATCTGAAGTGGATCAGTTCCACTTTCCCGCTTTCTCCCCATAACCCTTAATTCCCCTGTCTATCAAAAACCTATCTATCCATGACTTAAATATATTTAGCCAGTTAGCCTCCACCACTTCAACAATTACAATTCCACCACTTACAATTCTTGTAAAAAACTCCATTTTGAAATGCAGGCCTGAAATTGGACACAATTCACTTGGGGCTGAACGAGAGTCTAAGCTTCAGTATAACAGCCTTGCTTTTGTATTCAAACATTTTCATTTAGAAAACCTAGAATGTGTATTACTTTTTAAGCACTTCCTTGAGTTGGAATAGTACTTGCTATCGTCCATCATTTGGGTACTGCTCCATATTTAGAAAGGTTGTGAAATTATGAAGGTGGACTTGCATATTTCTTTGCTCTGTTACTTAAAGATGTTAAAATAAATCCAGTCTGCTCCATTTTATGTGGACTTGTATTATGCTACGAGTTTTTCGAAATGTTTTGTTCATTGACAAATAAAAGATACAGGACTATTGGAAAATTGAGTTTCTAAATTAATTAGAAACCTATTTTGCATGAACTAAATAACTCAGTATAATTGAGCTGCAGAGAAGTTGCATGGTTAATGTTAAAACATTGGTAGTTAGGAATTTTTGAAAACATTCTTAAAGTGGACCATGTCCAATTCATACAAGGAGGCAGGAAAAGCAAAGCAATGAAGGCAAATTTTGTATTATTGTTAAGAGTCATGAGGAGAATGGTGAAAGCAAACACTGCGGTTGAGAAGAAGAAAGCAAACCCTTGCATTTATATAGCACTTTTCATAATCATCAGATGCTTCAACATGTTTTACAGCCAACAAAGTAATTTTTTGATGGTTAGTCACTGTAATGTTGGAAAAGTGGCAACCACTGTGTACGCATCAAACTCCCACAAATGACAGCTTGGTAATGACCAGATAATTTGTTTTTTGGGATGCCGACTTGAAGGATAAATATTGGCCAAAGTATGAGGGGGTAACTCAGCTGCTGACTGTTGAAATAATGTAAGAAATCTCACAATCCCAGGTTAATGTTCAACAGGTTTATTTGGTAGCAAAATCCACTAGCTTTCGGGGTACTGCTCCTTCGTCAGGTAAGTGGGAGTTCTGTTCATAAACAGGGCATATAAAGACAAAAAAATCAATTTGCAAAATAATGGTTGGAAGGCAAATTGTTACAGGTAATCAAGTCTTAAAGGTACAGAAAATGTGAGTGGAGAGAGGGTCAAGCACAGGTTAAAGAGATGTGAGACAATACACCTCTCTTTAACCTGTGCTTAACCCTCTCTCTCCACTCACATTTTCTCTACCTTTAAGAGTTGATTACCTGTAAAGATTCACATTCCAACCAATATTTTGTAAATTGAGCTTGTGTCTTTATATGCCCTGTTTGTGAACAGAACTCCCACTCACCTGATGAAGGAACAGCACTCCAAAAGCTAGTGGATTTTGCTGCCAAACAAACCTGTTGAACTTTAACCTGGTGTAGGATAGAGATAGAGAGATTCTTTCCACTTAGAAAGGAAACCAGGACTAGAGGGCAGAGCCTCAAAATAGGGGTGGGGGGGGTAGTTTAGAACAGAGTTGAGGAGGAACTTCTTCTTTCAGAGGGTGGTGAATCTCTGGAATTCTCTGCCCATTGAAGTAGTGGAGGCTACCTCGTTGAATATGTTTAAGTCACAGGTAGATAGATTTCTGATCGATAAGGGAATTAAGGGTTATGGGGAGCAGGTGGCTAAGTGGAACTGATCCACTTCAGATCAGCCATGATCTTATTGAATGGTGGGGCAGGTTCGATGGCCTACTCCTGCTCCTATAACCTTATTATGTTCTTATGTTGTGAGACTTCTTATTGTGTTTACCCCAGTCTAATGCCGGCATCTCCACATTTTGAAGTAATGCCGTAGGATATTTTATATCGAGGCGAGCAGGCAGATAGAGCCCTGAGAATAACATCAAAGTCAAAAAGTTTACAGCAATGAATTATTGATATCATATGCTGCAGATATATTCCAACATCATTACACATCTCCAACTACTGTACTGACTTGCCAGCTGACAGTTACTCTTTTACTTCATAGCCTCTCAATCTCTTTTTCCTGGCCCTCTGATCTATTCCAGGCACCTGCCTCCATTTTGGGCTAGTCTCATTCTGAAATCTGTTTAGATTTCCCAGCTTTCTTCCTTAGGAACCATTCACCAATCGCTTGCATTTTGAAGAATTTTCCAAAGTGAAGAGAGGTTATAGTAATTAGATGATAACCATTCCAAGTTGTGCAACATTAGATAAAATCAAGATCAACAAACATGTGGCTTGACTTACATTCTATTTACGTAACACATTAACTGAGCAGTAGAAATAATGCTGGAGCTATCAGAATACACTGTTATGAATAGAATTATAAGCAAAAGTCTCCTTAGACAGCACATATGCAGTTTGCAATAATGTGAGGTGACTCAATGTGGCAAATAAAAAACTAAAACTTTTTTTTAATGCAGTAATTTATGGGATGTGGGGGTTACCCATTCCCACGGACATTTAAGAGTCAAACACACTACTGTGGCTCTGGAGTCACATGTAGGTCAGACCAGGTAAGGATGGCAGATTTCCTTCCCTAAAGGATATTAGTGAACCAGATGGGTTTTTACGATAATCAACAATGTTTCATGGTCATCATTAGACTTTTGATTCCAGATATTTATTGGACTCAAATTTCACCATCTGTCATGGTGGGATTCAAACCCAGGTCCCCAGAACAAGCCTAGTAGGTAGGGATATGTTCAGCACAACTTGTGGGCCAAAGGGCCCGTTTGTGCTCTAGTTTTTCTATGATGTTCTATGTTCTAACATCATCCTGCATCTCTGGATTAGTAACCCAGCAATAATGCCACTACCCCACTGCCTCAATATACGATGAAGGGTTTAACAGCATAAATATACAAGTCTACTCCCAAGAATGATTTAATTCCAACTGCAGCCTCACAGCCCCCTAGGGCTGCGTGCCCTCACTCCTGGTAGACTCAGATTTGTGCACTGATGCTCCATTTGTTCCAGCTCAGTCACGTGACCTGTGAAGGATTGCCTATTAAAGGGGTCACATCACTACACAGTTCAACACGGAAATCAGGAAATCACTATTCAAGCTACCCTGTTCCTCTGTAAGCTTCACTCTAGAAGTGGCATTTAGCATAAAGATGAAGAGGTTGTATGAAATATTTACATAATCTATTCAAGTGTAGGTGAACTTTTAACAGAATGATAAATCTTGATTACAGTTTAATTACTGCCAGACACCACACTGAAAATGTATCTTTTTAAACTTTTTTTCAGTCTCTTTCACTTTTTTTCCTTAATCCCATTTTTCTTCTCTTCTATTTTTGTTTTCGAAAATATTCTATGTTTTATCCAGCTATATATTCTAACCTACACTTCATGGTTTGATCTCTGGGAATCTTTTCCCCAAACTCCTGGAGGAGAGTTTGTAAGTGATGTGGGATGGGGAAAGAAGAAAAAAATGGCTGGACAGGTGTCCTGAATTATTTATGCCTTCTCCCATTTTCCCCTGGGCCGGGAGAACGCCCTTGGTGCCTTTGGCTTGACAGCGACGGGAGGTCAGCGGAACCTGTTGAGGAGCCAAGCAAGAGGGATTTTCCCAGTGAAATTCCTACTTGTTAACAAGCAAGCAGTCACACACCATGCCCCCAGCCAAGCAATGAGAAGGCCGAAGCTTCATGGGGAGGCTGAGGAACACATACAGAAATGTGACCCAGAGGCTATGTTGCATAGCACTGATTCTACCAGGGAATCAGTCACTGCTTAGCAGACTATCCAGCACTTCACCCACCCTTGAGATGCAATTGCCTGCTGCCGCCTTTCAGAGTGGTTTTGGCACAGCTTACATAGTTCCACTGGCCACCTCTGCTGAGGGTTTACAGCAGAGAGCTTCCACTGCAACATACTTCATCTGTAGCTGCATCAGCTGCCATTTACACAACCACATGCCCCTCCAAGGGGCAGAGCAAATAGATCCTGAGTTATGGGTGATAAGAGGAAAACCCTGAACATAGGGTCAAAAGGCAGATCCAGCTATGTGGATATGTGCAGCCACCTGCACCTCAAGAGACCAGGCTCTGGTGGAAAGTCACTGCTCTAACACCTGAATCCTCATAATGCCAGAGTACCTTCATAATGAAGTAGTTGGCTGTGCATTGCTATTGCTGGACTAGATGCCAGACAAGACCAGGAAATAAATATGTGACTTTTCATAAGGACAGGCAGGAAGGAAAGAGTGGTGGGGAAGCATTGTTAGTACGAGATGGAATATGTGTAATAGCAAGAAATAACGTTGGGTCAGAAGATATAGAATCCATATGGTCGGTCAAGGGGAAAAAGACACTAAGTCCCCCATCAGTAACTATACTGTGGAATGGAGAATAAACTGGCTATGCATTGCTATCGATGGACAAGATGCAACTCCGCCCTTCACCACCTACCCCCCACAACCCTATGTCCCTAATTCTTGACATGTTCTGTCATGTCTTCTACAAGGAGAGAAAGCATAGAATTGCTACAATGCAGAAAGAGACACTTGGCCCATCACATCTACACCAACTCTCCGAAAGAGGCTCTCAGCCAAGCCCTCCCTTCCACCCTATCCCTGTAACCCCACACATTCACCATGGCTAATCCGCCTATGCTACACATCTTGGGACACTAAGGGGCAATTTTGAACGGTCAATCTACCTAACCTTCACATCTTTGAAATGTGGGAGGGAACCAGAGCACCCAGGGGAAACCCACGTAGACATGGGGAGTATGTGCATTTGAAAGTTTTGTGTTTAGAGGAGCAAACAATATCATCCGTGTATGCTGCCTGTGAGGAATGGGTATGGGGCAGTAAGGGGTTGAGGTTAGGTGTAAGGCTAGGCAGTTTAATGAGGATGTGAGGTGTCTGTAGGGAGATTAATAATTGGAGCTGTAAAGTGTGTTTCTCTGAGGAGTGTTATGCAGGAGAATAATGCTGTATGTGGTCGGTACAGACTCGATGGGCTGAATGGCCTCCGTCTCTATTGTGGGATTCTGTGATTTAAATTGGTATAGGGTACATAAAAGAATGAGAGAGATGAATACATGGGTTTTGGTCTGTGGGGCACAAGGTACTGGGGAAAGTGAGAGCTATACCATTGGGATAGTCTGCATCTGAACTGTACTGAGATCAGTGTTCTTGCAAACTGCATAACTAGGGAAATAGAGAGGGTTTTGAACCAAGCAGAGGGGTTGATAGCTCTAGGGAGGGGACATATAGGCTCACAAAACAAAAGAATTTGGCATCGTTACAAGACAGCTGTTTAGTTAATGATACCCAGAATATCATTGTCAGAAAGGGACAGAATGTACAAACATAAAAGAAGCAAAAAAAGGGTCAAAATTAATGGCTCTTTACTTAAATGCATGTAGTATTTGGGGTAAAACAAATGAATTAATGGCACAAATTGAGGTTAATGGATATAATCTTAAAACCATTACTGTGATGTAGTTACAAGAAGATCAAAACTAGGAACTAAATATGTGACTTTTCGTAAGGACAGTCAGGAAGGAAAGGGTGGTGGGGAAGCATTGTTAGAGATTGAATATGTGCAATAGCAAGAAATGGTCTTGGATCAGAAAATGTAGAATCCATATGGCGGAGGTAAGAAATAACAAGGGAAAAAAGGCACTTGATCCCCTATCACTAGCTATGCTGTAGAATGGAGAATATATCAGGAGACAAAAGGCAGTACGTTAATTATGGGTGACTTTAGTCTTTTGTGCATTTGGAAAATCAAATTTGCAGAGGTAGCCATGAGGGAGAATTCAGAGTGTACTGGAGACAGTTTTCTAGAACAATATATTATGGATCCAGCCAGGGATCAGGTTATTTTGGATCTGATAACATATAGGAGGCAAACAACCTCAGATGAAATGATCCCCTTGGAAACAGTGACTGTAATGTGGTAAAATTTAGTATTTAGTTTGAAAGTGAGAAACTTGGGTCAGAAGAAGGTAATATATAAGGGTAATTATAAAGACATGAGGGTAGGGTTGGCTTGAGTGGACTGGTTAGAGTTAGCAGGAAAGGCAGTTGATCTGCAATGGCAGAAGTTTATGAAAATAGTTCATGACTCACAACAAGGATATATCCCAATGAGGAAGAAGGATTTTTGCAAGGGGATAAATCAACCATGGAAGTTAAGGGTAGTATTAAACTGAAAGAAAACACATCTAATGTGGCAAAGATTAGTGGCAATGCAGAGCATTGAGAAAGTTTTAAAAAGCAACAAAAGAGGACCAAAAAATAATAAAGCGGGAGAAGACAATCTATGAGGGTAAACTACCAAGCAATATAAAAATGGACAGCAAAAGCATCTTCAAATATATCAAAAAGATAGGGACGAACGTGAACTCAGGCCCTTTAGAGAACGTCACTGGGGAAATAATAATGGGAACCAGGAAATGGCAGAAGAGCTAAACAAATACTTTTCATCAGTCTTCATAATGGAAGTCACAAATAACTTTCCAAATTTACTAAATAATCAAGGGGAAAAGGAGGCACATAAATACAACAATATTACCTGAGAAAACTGGGTAAGCACATAGGGATAAAGGCCACAACGTTCCCTGGACCTGATGGGTTGCATCCCAGGATGGTAAAGGAAGTAACTGATGCACTGGTAGTAATCTTCCAAGAATCCTTAAACTCTGGAAAAGTCCCAGAGGATTGGAAAAATGCCAGTGTAACACTTTTGTTCAAAAAGGGAAGCAGACAAAGGTAACAATAGGCCAAATAGCTTAATTTTTGTTATTGGAAAAATGTTGAGTCCATTATAAAGGGTGAATAGCAGAGCATTTAGAAATGCATAGTATAATCAACCGGACTCAGTATTGCTTCATGAAGGGGAAATCATGTCTGACAAAATACATTGGTATTGTTTGAGATGGTAATGAGCAGGGATAGCAGGAACATTTTATGGATGGCAATCTGTAACGAGTGGAGTGCCACAGGGATCAGTGCTGGGCCACAATTATTTACAATATATATTAATGATTTGGATGAGGGAAGTGAATGTCCTATTGCCAGATCTTCAGATGACACAAAAATAGGTGGGAAGGCAAGTGGCGAGAATGACAAAGAGTCTACAGATGGATGTAGGCAGGTTGGGTAAGTGGGATTCTCAGATCTTCCCTCGGCATATTCCTGAATGATGGACGCAGCCTGCCATTGACCAGTAGTGGGATCTTCTGGTTTTGCTAATTTCAATGGGATTTTCCATTGATCCCCTCACACACAACTGGGAAGCCCATGGAGAGAGTGCACTGTTGGCAGGACCAAAAGATCCCAAGAAGCGGAAAATCTATTTTGGATTAGTGATTTGGTCTTGTTTGAGTCGACAGAAGGATATAGACCGATTAAGTGAGTGGGTGAAAACTTGGCAGATGGAATATAATGTAGGAAAATGTGAAGTTATGCACTTTGGTAGGACAAATAAAGAAGCTGAATATTATTTAAATGGAGAAAGACTGCAGAAAACTTCACTTGCTGCACAGATAGATTTGGGTGTTTTTGTGCATTAATCACAAAAAGCTAGCATGCAAGTTCAGCAGGTGATTGAGAAAACAAATGTGATGTTGACTTCTTTCTCCCCATCTCTATGTGGATTTTCTCTGCCTGCTCCGGTTTCATCCCATAGTCGAAATATGTGCAGGTTAGGTGGCTTGGCCATTTTACATTGTCCTTCAGCATCCACAGATATATATGTTAGGTGGGTTAGCTATGGTGAATTTAGAATTAGAGCAGAGGGCGGGCCTGGGTGAGATGTTCTTTTGGAGTCTCAGTGTAGATGTGATGGCCCAGATGGCCTCCTTCTGTACTGTAGAGATTCTGTGGTTCTATGGCCAACATACCAGACCCCATCATTTATATTTTTGACAGCTAAATGAATCAGCTAACTGCATTTTAACCAATTGCCACACAATTCACAACAGAATTCATAAGGAATCTATTTATGTAAAGGGGCTTCATTTTGGACACATCTGTTCAAGTTACTAAGAAAATTATGTGCAGAGGGCATGTCTCAGCAAGAGAATCGTTGACCAAATGTGGTGTTCCCAGAAAACAGGCCGGCAACTCTGAGGCAACATCGGCACCACATTGCCAGCATCAGTAAAAGTAATAATTGCTATCACCTATTTTGCTACAAACTCTTCGGGGCACCAACAGGAGATTGGGCAAGAAAAACAATGAGTTTTCAATTCACTGCTGTGCTACCCAGCTCACAGATGTTGTGTTTTGATATGCTAATAAGTATATTAAACTTATTGCTCGCATCCAGCAGTGCAGAAGCAGATGGGATTTTCTATTTGAAAATATCCAGGGCAGCGATTCCTGTCGACTTGACTTGTCTGATTATACTTTGGTTAGGAAATGGAAGAGAAGCCAACCAAATAACAACATTTTCCACTCCCATCTTTACACAAAGCTGTCTCTGTGCCTTTAATTTGCACAGCAGGGAACAACTGGATCAGATTGGGTTAAGTGCACTGAGGTGTTCAAACAAACATATCACACAACTCTAATGTACACTAATTGTTATTGTTCATAAGTACTTTTTCATTTGGGGTGCAGTCTTACCGACCATTCTCACGACACTCCTGCCGCAGAGAGGTTGGAGAATTTGGTATCTAGCCAAATTCCAGTTCATCGCATTGAGATAGGAAAATCCTACCGGCTTGAATGTTTGGAACATTCTGAAAGTTAAAGTTTATTTATTAGTCACAAGTAAGGCTTACATTAACATTGCAATGAAGTTAGTGTGAAATTCCCCCAGTCGTCACACTCTAGCATTTGTTTGAGTCAATGAACCTAACCAGCGCGTCTTTCAGAATTTGGGAGGAAACTGGAGCACCATGCAGACACAGGGAGAATGCATAAACTCCACACAGACAGCGACCAAAGCCGGGAATCGAACCCAGGGCCCTGGCACTGTGAGACAGCAGTGCGAACCACTGTGCCACTGTAATGTTTGAAATATCCTTTAGAATCACATGACTCATGATTCTGCTTTGTCATTTTTTATATTTCTTCATGCAATGTAGGCATCGCTGGCAAGGATAGCATTTATTGCTCATTCTTGATTGCCCTTGAAAATGTGGCAGTAAGCTGCCTTCTTGGACCACTGCAATCCAGGTGGTGTAGGAGCATCCACTGCATTGCTCGGCAGAGAATTCCAGGAATTTGACCCAGCAACAGTGAATGAATGACTATATAGCTCCAAGTCAGGATGGTGAGTAATTTGGAGGGCATCTTGCAAGTGGTGTTGTTCGCATGCATCTGCTGCCCTTGTCCTTTTAGGTGGTAGAGGTCACAGGTTTCAAATGTCCTGTCAAAGGAGTCTTGGCCAGTTACTGCAGTGCACCTTGCAGATGGTACACACTGCTCCACTGTACTTCAGTGATGGGGAGGGAATGAATGACAATTGTGGTAAATAGGGTGTCAATCAAGCAGGTTGCTTTGCCCTGTATGGTGTCAAGCATCTTGAATGTTGTTGGAGCTGTACTCATTCAGACAAGTGGAAAGTATTTAATCACACTCCTGACTTGTGCCTTGTAGATGCTGAACAGCCTTTGGGGAGTCAGGACGTGAGTCACCCCCTCCAGAACTCTCAGCCTCTAACCTGTTGCTGTATCCACAGTACCTGTATGACTCCATGTTTAGTTTCTGGTCAATGGGAATGCCAGGATTTTGCAATAGTATGTACTAGGGAAACTTATGGGACTGAAGACCAATAAGTCACCTAGATCTGATGGGGTTTTGTTATTTGTTCATGGGGCATGGGCATTTCTGGCTGGTCAGCATTTATTGCCCATCTCTAGTTGCCCAAGAGCAACTGAGAGTCAACCATATTGTTGTGGCCCTGGAGTCACATGAAGGCCAGAAAAGGTAAGAATGGCAGATTTCCTTCCCTAAAGGACATTAATGAACCAGATGAGTTTATTCAACAATCCAACAAAGGTTTCAATTGATTCTTGATTCCATATTTTCTTTATGGAGTTCAAATTCCACTGCCTGCCGTGGAGGACTTTGAACCTGGCTCTTCAGAACATTACATGAATTTCTGGATTAATAGTCTAGCGACAATACCACTAGATCATCACCTCCTCTCATGCATCCCAGGATATTAAAAGAAGTAGCTACAGAGATAGTGGATGCACTTGGTAGTAATCTTCCAAGAATCCTTAAATTCTGGAAAAGTCTCAGATGAATGGAAAACTGCCAATGTAATACCCTTATTCAAAAAGGTAGGGAGACAAAAAACTGATACTATAGAGCAGTTAGCTTAACATCTGTCATTGGGAGAATGTTAGAGTCCATTGTAAAGGATGCAAGCGTGGAACATTTATGAATACAGGATAATAATCAAGCAGAGTCAGCATGGCTTCATAACGAGAGAATTATGTCTGACAAATTTATTAGAATTATTTGAGGTGGAAATGAGCAGAAGAGATAAAGGGAACCTGCAGATGTAATGTACTTGGAATTCTAAAAAGTATTTGATAAGAAACCGCACAAAAGGTTATTAAATAAGAGCCCATGGCATTGAGACAGTATATTAGCATGAATAGATGATTGGCTGACTGATAGAAGATAGAGTTGGGATAAAGTGAGCATTTTCAGGATGGCAATCTGTAGCTAGTGAGTGCCACAGGGATCAGTGCTGGGGCCACAATTATTTACAATATATGTTAATGAGTTGGATGAGGGAAATGAATGTATTATTGCCAAATATGTGGATTGGAATAGGCAGGAATAAGTAGTGAGCATAACAAAGTCTCTACAGAGGGATATAGACAGATTGAATGGGCAAAAACTTGGCAGATGTAGGAAAATCTGTAGTTATGCACTTTGGTAGAAAGAATAAAGGAGGTGAATGTTATTAAAATGGAGAAAGACTGCAGAAAACTGCAATTGTAGCAGGGATGGATTTAGGCATCTCTGTGCATTAATCGCAAAAAGCTGACAGTGCAGCATTTCCTCAGAACTGTGCAGGAGAATTAGACCAGCTGGTTGTAGACAATTAAATAAAATCAAAATACTGCCGACACTGGAGATTCAAAATAAAAGTAGAAGGTGCGCAGATAACTCAACAGGTTTGGCAGCATCGGTGGAGAGAGAAACACAGTGGATGTTTCAAGTCAAATGCCTCTCCCTTGGACTCAGAGGTCAGAGTGCTACCAACTGAGACACAAATGACACCTGACATGACTGTCACTGATATTGCACTACATGCACATGATACTGATCTGAGTGAGTGAATCTTGAAATGCATTTTGAATGGATTAGTAGATTTAGAAAATTGTGGATACAGCAGTATAATATAAACTGTCATTCTTTGAAAGCTTTCTGCAGATAAAAGAATTGGTTGCTGTTAGTCTCTTGTAGCTTGTTTGCCAATCAAGCTGAAGTCAGAAAAATGTGGCTGCCTGAGAGTCTCAGTAAGATATTGGCTTTAACTTAACTTAAAATGGACATGTAAACTATTAGCTCATGATAAGTTAAAAGCAAACTTTGTATGGTGGCACGGAATTTAGATCTGTCGATGGTGTTTTGGAAGCTGGAGAATGCAACGCATTCTGTTGTTTCCAGTCTGGGCCCTACTTAAAATTTTTAAAGTTTAATTTTTAGTGTCACAGGTAGGCTTATAGTAACACTGCAATGAAGTTACTGTGAAAATCCCCTTGTCACCACACTCCGGAACCTGTTCAGGTACACTGAGGGAAAATTTACCATGGCCAATAATCAAAAACAAAAAATGACTGTGGTGTAAATATGTGCATGTTCAAAACACTTGTATGAAATCCATTGTGCAATTATTGTTCAGGTTCATTTTATGCAGCTGAAACCATCAAAACAGATGAATATCATGAGCATTTTTGCATTCAAATATGATAATCATTTATATAAGTTTATTTATTAGTGTCACAAGTAGGCTTACGTTAACACTGCAATGAAGTTACTGTGAAAATCCCCTAGTTGCCACACTCCGGTGCCTGTTTGGGTACACTGAAGAAGAATTTAGCATGGTCAAAACACCTAACCAGCACATCTTTTGGAATGTGGGAGGAAACTGGAGCACCTGGAGGCAATCCATGGAGACAAGGACAGAATGTGCAGACTTGGCACAGACTGTGACCCAAGCTGGCAATCGAACCAGGGTGCCTGTCCCTGTGTGGCAGCATAGCTAATCACTGTGTCACCCTACTGCCCCACATCCCATGTCGGGAGCGATTCTCATAAGAGCCTGCCACGAGTATGCCGGAGTATCCCAATGGGTCAGATTGTGACTTCAAGCAGCCATACCAGCTGATTTGTTGCACCATTTACAAACTTAGACCACAAATGTCCATTTAATGTGTTTGCCAGCCCCTTACCAAAGAGCATATGTGCAGCTGCAGGAGGACCCACCTCAAGCATTATTTAAAGGGGCATGCATCTAAATTTCAGGTATGGTGAATGTAGAACAATGTGTACGAAGTCTCCAAAAGTGTTGTAGAATGTAATTGGAGCTGCTTGGTTAAGACGCTGGATTTGTCAGGGAATATTGCCGTATTCACACAGGAAGGGTGGAGAACTTAGTGTTCTGACTACTCAAAGACTGTAATGGAGCTATAGTTGTCTCGGAGTTTGTAACATCACAGAGATTGAAGCGTGGATTGTGGGGAAGGCAGGCTCTGTGTGCGGCCTTACTCAACTTGGAGCCAGCTTTCCCCATGCTCCTGAATTGCGACACAAAGCTGTCTGGCAGGCCAGCCAATGCACTCTGCATCTTAGTGTGCCTCCTCATCAATGTTCTCCTGCATGTCATTCCTTCAATGACCTCATCTAAGTTCCCTACAGCACAATTTGTCTGTGACCTTACCCTCTAGGGAGCTGACACACAAACTATCCTTTCCCCCAGCTTGACAGCAGCCAATTCATGCTCAGTGATTCCCTTATACAATTGCAGAATGGTTACAGCACAGAAGGAGGCCATTTGACCCACTGTGTCTGTGCTGACCCTCTGAATGAGCAGTCCAGCTCGTGCCAGTTCTTCATGCAAATCTCAATTCTACATTATTACAGTATAAGTACAAGGGCTGGTGGCAGATTTATTGATGGTGCTTGTCTGTGGTTCTATGCTGGCTCTCCCTCCTGGGTGCTGTGTCTGAGCAGGCCCAATCTGTGTCCCCTGCAGCAGAACTTATCTTGAGTCTTGATTGTCTCAAAACAGAAAACAGTAAATTGGGGGATAAATTGGAAAGCAAGAGTTCCAAGCTCACACTACCTGCAGCTTGCCTATCGTATTATAGGGTGAGCAGGAATTTGAGAAGGGCCATAAATAAAAAAAAGTAAAATCAAGCTGAATGTTTTCAATGATGCCCGATGCCACAGGCTCTATCTGAGCCATATCTGGGAGAACAAATGCTTCTTTATGGGTCCACAGGTACCAGTGTCTCCCAGGTGTGCTGTTCTTCTCTCTAGGCCATTCGGCCCATCAAGCCTGCTCCACCATTCAATCATAGCTGATATGATTCCCATCGTCGTTCTTCTGCCTTCTCCCTGTAACCCTGTGATCGTCTTATTGATCAAGAACCTTTCTCTGTCTTAAAGACACTCAATAACCTGGCCTCTACAGCCTTTTGTGACAATGAGTTCCACAAATTCACCGACCTCTGCTTGAAGAAATTCCTCCTCATCTCAGTTTTAAAGGAGTATCCGTCCATTCAATCTGAGGTTCTGCCCTCTAGTTCTTGCCTCTCCCACTAGTCAGAGAGACTAGAAACCTGCAAGAGAGAGAAAGAGAAGGATGTCAGTGATTGTATAGCAGTGTTTGGATGATGTCCCTGCCGCAACTGAATCGCTGGAGGTATGTGGAAGCAGTAGGTTTCTGGTGTAAGACTGGCATGATTCAAGTATGTGTGAGGGTGCAGAGAAGTATCCAGATGGTGCCCATGAATGCCAAGGAATACTAATGGGTGAGTGAAGTAGGTCTGGTTCTTTGAGCAGTGTGAAAGTTGGAGATGTGGCAGTGTCCTCCAAAGATGCTGACCTGGACTATCCAATAAACCTCTTGTCCTGAGAACCTGTCAGGTTCTCAGGACAAATCCTTGCATTGGCTACCTGCGCTCATTCCCTTCTGAGGATGCTCTTCGAATGCCTCATGTCTCGCAGCATAAAAATGACTCCTCTCTGCCTGCCTACTCCAGCACTAAGGCCTCTGGCACTGCATTCAGTATCTTAGTAGTTCTTGTCTCTTCACTGACTCTCCATCAGTGCAGATCCTCATTGCAGCCCCTCTCAGTCATTACTGACAGCGAGCAGAAGGCCCTTTTCACTGAGGGCGGCTCCACTGTAAGAGGGGCAGACTGTATTTAATAAGGGCAGGCTGGCTGCAGCACATGCTGTGAGCACACATTGTTGACCCCCCGGCTGAGCACTCAGGCAGTGGGAAGTGCTGGAACTACTCAGACCAGTTCCATGTTTGGATAAATCAGTAGGCAGCACCAGTTTTGCATGATCCTTCCTCAATGGCAATAGGATCATGAATGATGACTTCTACTCCTGAAAACCGCATGTATTCAATTTTTAACCCTAGATCTAAAAACATGATATCCTAAATAATATCCTAAATGATCTGCAGTTTGGTACATACTTTAGGTTAAGACGAATGATGTTTTTTCTGTTAAAAATATTAGTCCAATGAAACAGTGCATTTTTTTTACTTGAATCAAAAGATAAGACAGTAACTGCTATCTTTGAAGGGAGTTTTGGAGGAAAGGAATAAACTTTTTTTTGTACCTTTAATTCTAACTTCCAATTCAAATTAAGTCCAATCATGGTCCCCACAAGAGGGACAAACAAGATCCAAGCTGACAAGAACAGCGCATCCCATCTTGGGCTCGGTCAAACAAGAACTGACAGGATGAGGCATTGGACCCCCTCCCGGGTTTGATCTAACGTTTCATCTCAGCCAAAAGGCCAAGATGGCTTTGAAAAACATTAGGTAGAGCCTCAGTTTAACCTCATTGGCTTCCCTGATCCTTTACTTCACCCTCACCTGGGCAAACCACAATCAGAAGTGTCAGCACCGTGCAATGGACTAGCCTTGTCCCCTAACAGATCATGGTTTCACCCTTGCCAGGTTTTGAGGAAGAGGGATAAACTGTAACAAACTCCTGCTGCATTGAATGACTGATTCCTTTGAAACAATAAGTTGGCTCAGTCTTTAAACCTGAGGCTTTATTATTCACAGACATTCCAACAATAAATAATGCAGATCATCTCTGTAGGTGTGATATATTTTCAATGCCATTTCTTCACCAAATGATTTAAGGTCAACAAAGACAGTTAGAAATTATTTTTAGTTATTAACTGCCTTTAGTTATTTGTGAAGGGTGAATATTTTGTTCCTGCTAACATTCTTACAGTTGTTAATCACCATATCTGCTCCATTGGGTTTGACAATCCATCCAAACTGGATGTCGGAGGTAAGTGGCTATTTATTATTGTGGGACAAGAGAAACATGAGTAAGTTAATAAATCCTATCCTTCCGGACCGCTTCAATAAATAATCTGATGTAACTGGATAGTTTAAGGAGGCTAAATCATGGCCACTGCTGTCCTGAGTCATTTTTGCATGTTGCTGGAACAGCAGTGAATGATGTCCATAATGAACAAATTTTCTACGAGAGTCAAAACTAAAATGACCACTGGGGCCTTAAGGAGCTCCATTTGGTCAGCGGACAGCTTAAACTGTGTGGATGGAGATAAGGGGCTGAATTTCTAAATGGCCATGGCGGCAGGCTGGAGCCTAAAGCAATTTCCTATAACTGTTGAAGTGCTGCTTTGCCTGAACAGCCCCAACTTGAGGCCGTTGATGAACCCAGTTTGGAGAGGATAACAGCTATTAAAGCAATCAAAGGGCTGTTGTTTCGACGCTGCTAGCCCCCAGTGTTGGCCAAAGACCAGCCGACACGTGAAGGTGGCCTCCCAGTAGCAGACTGGGGCCTGGAGTTCCATCAGTGCAAAATCTTATCCTGGTTCGTCACGTCCAACATGTCAAGGTGATCACAGTTTCAAATATTGCTGGCATTCGGAGACATTCTGCCCAAGGCTTTTGGAACTGTACCTAATCTTGCTGCCAGGTTGTTTGATCATACTGAGCATCTTGTCACATTGCTATCATGATATCAAGGCACCAATCACTCAAAGAATGGGTAAACACATTGTGGGTTCATTTATTAAAGACTAGGCACATTAGAACAGATAGAGATAGACTGAAAGTTTGAAGGCATTGGCAATAAAACTGCGTCTACGTGCTTTGTTCAAAAGTAAAAGTGAAACTTAAGTCTGAATCGCATGGCACACTTTACTTCTATTGATGTCATGCTGTTATCTCTTAAAGGCACAGTAGGTTTCAGTTTAATAATTAGTGTCACAAGTAGACTTGCATTAACACTGCAATGAAATTATTGCAAAAATCCCCTAGTCGCCACATTCCAGTGCCTGCTTGGGTACACTGAGGGAAAATTTAGCATGGTCAATGCACCTAACCAGCACATCTTTTGGACCGTGGGAGGAAACCAGAGCACCTAAAGGAAATCCACATGACATAGGAAGAACATAGAGACTCCACATAGACTATTACAACATATTGTCCAAAGAAGCAAAGGAATATTAGCTGGTACTTCTTTTATGGTACCAACGAATTAAACAAAATCAAATCAACTTCAGGACAAATCAAAAACAGCAGCTCACCAAAAGAAGAGGGAATCACCCAAAATAAAACACAAAGCAAACTTAAAACATCAAATTAAAATGCGATTGTTGGAGTCATTACCTTGACTTCCCTGATCAGATTGTTGAATTTTTTCAGGCATTGGTCAACATTTCTTGTATGGGATTGCAGAAGGGATGAGAGAGGGGACATTTTAAATGTTGCTGTATGAGGCACGTTAAATATTTTGAGATATTTCCTTGTGTGAACAATCAGGAATCTTTCTCTTTTTGTAACATCTCATCTAGAAATGTTTGAAAGTTGGTTTCATTAGAAATTCGGTGGTGTCCTTTCTGTCTCCCTCCAGTGCTCTGCTGATTTCTTTGCGATTCAACTGAAGACATACTTCAAAGTGCCAAAAAGTTCACGAGCCATCTATTACAACCGCCTAATAACCACCTCGGCGCCCTCCAGCCTTTTGTTGCAAACGTCGATCATTTTTTTTGTTATTTAAAGGCTATGCTGGTAGTTTCATTGCATTACTCCTTCATTATATGGGGCTGCATGACAGAAACTCCCTCGGGTATTTAAATACTGTGACAGTGAACTTACAGCCTGGTCATTACTACAGATAATCCGTGGGCGAATATTCCACCTCCCAAGCACAACATTGCTCTGACTGACCCCGTGCATTTTTGTGGTTATAGTGTGAATCACTATTAAATTGAGCATGTTGAAGCACAGTGCAAACATAATAACTGCTTGCGAGATTATCAGCAAACACCTCATAACTCACATGATATTTCTCTGGTATTTTAACAGAACCATTAACCCGTTTAAATTAAACATGGTAACCTTGCCATTCAAATCATAGACAGAGCAGTCTCATGAAAATGAACATTGCAAACCATAACATCCAGGATAATAACCTTTAACAGCTTTTTAATTGTCACTTCTATTCGGAGAAAATCATGGAAAGTGAGAATGACTGCCTGCATAAAGTTTGGAGTGAATTACAATATCATTGCCGTGTACCCGATGACAAATTGCAGCTGTCAGTTGTAGTAACGCACGCTTGGACATCCTTGAAGATCTGTCACCTCTGAAACATTATCCAGTGCAAATTGCCTCGCATTGTCCTTTTACAAAATAGGAAGGTGTATAATGATGACGTGATCTCAATATCTTTTCCCAGAATGTTGAACTTCTGCGCTGTGACTTTTGATTGTTTTTGTTGCTTGGCTCATCAACGACAGCTGAGAACAGTTGTTCTCCTGGGTACATTGACCAAACAATTTTCAGTTGCAAAAGCACTGCTCGATCGCAGGGAATCATGAATGATTGCATTCACTCAGCTTACCTCTGTGAAATCTCTGAGCGGAAAAGCTGAATAAGAAGTCTCACAACACCAGGTTAAAGTCCAACAGGTTTATTTGGTAGCAAATGCCACTAGCTTTCGGAATGCTGCCCCTTCGCCAATTTGCAACCAAATAAACCTGTTGGACTTTAACCTGGTGTTGTGAGACTTCTTACTGCGTTTACCCCACAGTCCAATCTCCACATCATGGAAAAGCTGACACAGAATGCTTAGCAGAAACTCTCCTGGAATTATTGCTTCACCATAAAAACAAATACACACCTCAGAATTGCTTACTAGGTGAATTAAGTCACAAAAATGAAGTCGATGTATTGCAACTTTATGCCTCATGGTACAGATTCATATTGAAGTGTTTTAAAGTTTATTTATTAGTGTCATGAGCATGCTTGCATTAACACTGCAATGAAGTTACTGTGGAAATCTCCAAGTCATCACACTCTGGCGCCTGTTCAGGTACACATAAGAACATAAGAACATAAGAAATAGGAGCAGGAGTAGGCCATCTAGCCCTTCGAGCCTGCCCCGCCATTCAATAAGATCATGGCTGATATGTCGTGGCTCAGTTCCACATTCCCGCCCTCTCCCCATAACCCTTAATCCCCTCTCTTATCAAAAACCCATCAACCCGCATCTTAAAAATATTTAGCGAGGCAGCCTCCACCACTTCAACGGGCAGAGAATTCCAGAGATTCACCACCCTTTGAGTGAAGAAGTTCCTCCTCAACTCCGTTCTAAACCGCCCCTCCTTTATCTTGAGGCTGTGCCCCCTAGTCCTACTGTCCTTTCTGCGCGGGAAGAGTCTCTCCACCTCTATCCTATCCATCCCATTCATCATCTTATACGTCTCAATGAGATCTCCCCTCATTCTTCTAAACTCTAACGAGTACAAGCCTAGTTTATTCAGCCTCTCCTCATAGCTCAACCCCCTCAACTCCGGTATTAGCTTAGTAAACCTCTTCTGCACTCCCTCCAAGGCCAAAATATCCTTGCGTTTGTGCGGCGACCAAAACTGCACACAGTACTCCAGCTGCGGCCTCACCAATGCCCTATACAGCCGCAGCAAGACCTCCCTACTTTTATATTCAATCCCCCTCGCGATGAAGGCCAGCATCCCATTAGCCTTCCTGACCACCTGCTGCACCTGCAGGCTGGGTTTTTGCGACTCATGCACAAGGACCCCGAGGTCCCTCTGCACCGTTGCCTGCTGCAGTTTTTCGCCACGTAAGTAATAGTCCTTCCTACCATTATTCCTACCAAAGTGGACCACCTCACACTTGCCAACATTAAATTCCATTTGCCATTTCCTGGCCCATTCGCCCAGCCTATCTAGATCCTTCTGCAGACTCTCCACACCCTCCGCGCAATTTGCCGTTCCACCAATCTTGGTGTCATCAGCAAATTTCGACACCATACACTTGGTTCCCTCCTCCAGATCATCGATATAAATGGTAAATAGCTGAGGCCCCAGCACCGACCCCTGGGGCACTCCACTAGTCACCAACCGCCAATCCGAATAGCACCCATTAAGCCCCACTCTCTGTCTCCTATTTGACAACCAATCCTCTATCCACGCTAACACCCTACCCCCAACTCCATGCCCCCTTACCTTCTGCAATAACCTCTTGTGAGGTACCTTGTCAAACGCCTTCTGAAAATCAAGAAAGACCACATCCACCGGCTCTCCTCTATCCACCGCCCTAGACACATCCTCATAGAACTCCAATAAATTTGTCAGACACGACTTCCCCTTAACGAAACCGTGCTGCGTCTGCTCTATCAAGCAATTCCCCTCAAGATGCCTCGCTATCTCCTCCTTGATGACGGATTCTAACATTTTACCTACAACAGAAGAATTACCTACAACAAATGAAGAATTTTGCATGGCCAATATACCTAAACAGCATGTCTTTTGGACTCTGGGAGGAAACCCACACAGACACGGGGATAACGTGCAGACTCCACACAGATAGTGATTCAAGCCAGGAATCAAACTTGGGTCCCTGGAACTGTGACGCAGCAGTGCTAGCAACTGTGCCACCTGACCTCTGCCAATGATATAAACTAAATCTGCTCGTTTATTCATTGGGCTCAACAAGTCGTAGGAATTATTGATCTGCTAGGCTGCAACTAGCACTGTACCTAGCAGTTGTTTTCTGCAATGTTTCACCAGCCGCTTCTGTAAATCAATCAGTTAGAAACTTGATTCCATTAATATTCTACTGTGGATCTTGCTGAATAAAATGGAATTACACTGGGGTCAAATGGCAGGACTTAGACTCGTATGTGCATTTTTCTATTAAACATAACTCGTCTCTTAAAATAATCTGCAAGATATCTGCAACATCTGCTATTAAAATCAGATTTGACAAGAGCAAAGGAAAAAAAAGTGTGGGGAAAAATGAACATTCTGGAAATATGTGGCAGATTCATCACCTGAAAGAAGTAAGGATGGCTGAATGTTTTGGGTGTAGACCTTTCATTTGAGGTGGAAAAAAAAGCTACTTCATAACATGGAACAATGCAAGTGAGGAGAGAGGGAAACACAAACAAATCAAGTCAAAGGTGCTGATTTGCAGTGTTACAGAGGCAGCTCTATTCTTAATGAGCTGACTGCTAAATTAATGTTGTTGTTAACATATCTTCACACCCATATACTGTATTTACCCACGGAATAGTGGGGGAAGTGGTGGAAGTGTTCCCAAGCTGATTATCATCCTGTTGAACAGCTTTAAATGCTGCTTTTGTGGTCAACAAGACCTGGCATTGGACTTGAAGCTGGAGTGTTTGGTTCAGTGGTAGGGATGTTTCTATTGTGCAACAAGGGCTCCTATTGCAAAATTAATTAGAATCCGTACAATGCAGAAGGAGGCCATTTGGATCATCGACTCTTCACCAACTCTACAACAGAACATCTTATACTGTAACCCCACATATTTATCCTATTATTTCCCCTAAACTATGCATTTTGGGATACTAAGGGGCAATTTAGCATGGCCAATCAACCTAACCTGCACATCTTTGAAGTGTGGGAGGAAACTGGAGCATCCAGAGGAAATCCATGCAGACATGGGGAAAACATGTAAATTCCACACAGACCAGAATTGAACCTGGGTCCCTGGCGCGGTGATGCAACAGTACCAACCACTGTGCTACCTTTTATAACACGAATGGTTAAATCTGATTTTTGGTTGATATCACTTCTTCCATTGGATTCTCCCCTTCAGTTTTGTGAAGTCTTTTAATGAAGTTTGCTTACCTTCTGTTGCTGGTAGCCGGTTTGTTTGCTTTTGGCAAAGTGTTCATATTCTAAAGCTGAAGAAAAGCACAGATGAAAATGATCGGAATTGGACATGTATATGTGAACATCAGTGAAGTATAGTCCTCTGTACTTGGGAGCATGGGAACTTGTCCCTGATGCCTTTCTGAGTTCTCAATGTGAAATCGGCTGAAACGTTAAACTATAATAATGATACATCTGTTGGAATTGTAACATGCTCTAACTGGCAGGCGAGTAGTGTTCCCACTTTTGCCTGTGTTTGGTTGAATAGAAGTTCTTCATAAAGACCTTCAGTGTGGTGATGAATTAGGACCAGAACTTCCAGCTTCCTTCTCCAGAGAGCAAACCAATAGTCAACCCCGACAGCTACAGAATAACAGTTGATGTGGCAAAATTAAATGGAAGTATGCACATTAGCAATGTGCAAATGTCATTTGCTGTTTGACTTTAAAGCCAGTGCTGGATAGAATGTACAATAGTGGGCTCACGATGTTGGAAATTTATTTAACATTTGTTTTTGTTGCTAGCTGCAAAATTGATATTTGAACACGTGTTATTCGTGCTTATTGAAGAGCAGCAGGTATGTTGGAAAACCTCCCATATTGTCACAATTTTGCGTTGTTGCTTTGATGCATTTTTATTGTTCACATGGAACAGATAGCTATTGCTGATGTGCTGCAGTATCAAAAGGTGATGTCTTAATTTAAAGTTGGGCTACTCTGAACTTCTACATTCTAATTTTACAAACCACAGAAAGAGCATTCAATGCTCCACAGAGGAGAATAAAGTCAAGCAAAACATTCCTATTGTTGATGTTATTTGACAGTCTAGATGTACTATATATTCCACCATTCCACAACACAGTATCTGACATTACTATTCTAGAAACACCAGTAGAATTGTGCCAAAAGATCTTTATTAGGTAGCCACCAAAAGAACGGCAGTAGCTCCTTCTGGACCATGTTTGGACAGCATACAATATCTGTACAACATTGCTCATGGTTGTCAAGGTCAGTTGAAGCAAAACGTTTTTGCATCAAAGCCCTGAGGAAAGTTGCAGGGTGGCATTTTATGACCTCACTCGTCCCAAAATCATAAAATCCCACCTGATTCCATGTTACATCCCTCACCCGTTCCAATTTCCCTGGCAGGCAGGATGGTAAAATTCCAGCTGCAGTGTTAACCTGTCTGTTGTCGATAAATGTATTAAGACAATACATTTGTCTTCACATAGGGTGAATTGATTCATCACCTTCGTGGCTGCAGTTATATGGGAGGCTAATGAAATTCAGGACAACCTACTGTGGGGATCATAAACTACACTTGTATTACCATTTAGTGCTTTTGCATTATGTCTATTGTGACATTAGTGCCACACACTTCCAATGTACGAGTCACACGCAGTCAGCACCAACTGCAGGGAAACCTGATGAATTTATGAAGGTTGACCACTAGAAAGGTCGAGTTGAAAAAAAAACCTTCTGTGCCACCCTCGAACCTAGAACAAATAAAGGACATAGAAATAGGGGGAGAAGAGGTAGAGGTGAACAGTAGCACAAACCTGATGATCAAATCATCGATATTTCTTTGCTTTAACATTCCATGATTCTATGCTTTGTTTCTCCGCAGCTTGAGATATATGCAAATTAATAACAGCATCCATTAAGCCCTAAATGATAGATTATACAAATTTATGTACACTGCGTGGAGTTTTGCATTCCAGGAGCACATCTTGATAATTCTGGCATAGAGGTCGATGGTTCTCACAAGCTTTTCCTTCCAGCAGCACAATTTCGTGAAATCTGCATAATACGCAGCTAAGTGGCCCTCATGGGCAAAAAGCTTAAAGACTCGTATCATAGCCAGTTGCAAAAGCATGTATCTGATGCAGCCAATTTTATCCAACAGATGAATTGAAACTTCTCAATGTGCTTAACCACAAGTGAAGCTGCAATGTTTATTGTGAAATTGATTTGCTATCAATTGGTATAGATAAATGCATTACGGTACCAACACCACAATAATGCACAATGCAAATAGTTGTGATTCATAGAAAATATTGTTTATGCTAAATCCTATTAGTTGCATTTACTGGGGTTACACAGTGAGACTAATCCTGCAAATATGTTTAGCTGATTTGGTTTTAACTTTTGTGTGACTCTTTCCTCAACATCTGTTGGATATGAACTGGGACTTAGAGAATCAAGAGTCAGATATAAAATGGATGGAGAGAGACTATGTAGAAATGTTAAAAGGGTGATCAGAAAGACAGAATGGGGAGTGGTTAAAAAAGAGTATTAGTTGCAGACAAAAAGAATCATAAAATTGATTTCAGTTCTTCAAAAAAGAAGGCAGTTAGAAAAGAGGCAAGAACCATAAATTATATAAATGGGACAGATATGAAAGATAGGCATAAGATAATTAGAATGATTACTTGGGGGTTTCAGGTCAATTGTGAAGTATTGAGTGGTGTTTCCCAAAGATCCGTATTGGATTATTACATCTTCTTATTTAATCAATGATTAGGTTTCATAAACTCAGTACAGATTTGTTAAATGTGCAGATGATACCCAAATTAAGACAGCCAATTCTGACTGGCAGATTAGCAGATACAAAATGAGTTATACAAAATATGTGAGAAGGCAGAATAATGATGGGTGAAATGTAATACACCACAACATGTAGGGAGAAAAATGGACAACAAATGTATTCCTTGTACGGTGCCTCAGTAAATAACAATGAATCTGAAAGAGGGATATTGTTAGAAGTTGAATTATTAATCAAAATTTCTTACCATTGGTGAGCGACAATCAACAAAGTCAATACAATGCTGAACCATATCGCCGAAAAATAGAAAGCTGGATGTAACAAATCATAAAGCTCGGTAAAGTTCTGGTTTGACTACACCTTTTATATTGTGTCCATGTTTAAACATTGGGATCCAAAGGAAATTTTTGAGAATTGGAGGCAGTGCGGAGAAGAGTTCAAAAACTTACTCTTTGAGTTATGAATTTCAGTAATAAAGGGTGTGAAATGATCATACAAATGCGTATATGAAAATAAACATTTCAGAAAATAAAATGTAGAAAACTACTTTCAACTAAATTGCAACTGCGGACAGGATACAGGTTCAAGCTGAATAATGGCAAATTCAGGGCTAGTGTTGGGTAGTTGCCCTTCGTGCAAAAGGTAATCAATGCATGGAATGTGTCCTAGTTAAATATTCAAGTAAAATTAAATCATAGAATCCTACAGTGCAGAAGGAGACTATTCGGCCCAAAGACTCTGTAGCGACAACAATCCCACCCAAGTCCTATTTTTATGGTCCCATGCATTTACCCTAGCTTGTCACCCTAACACTAAGGGGCAATTTAGCGTGGCCAATCCACCTAACCTGCGCATGTTTAGACTATGGGAAGAAACTGGAGCACCCGGAGGAAACCCACATGGACATGGGGAGACTCTACACAGGCAAGTGACCCAAGCTGGCAATCGAAGCTGGTTCCCTGGCACCGTGAGGCAGCAGTGCCACCGTGCTGGAACAATTCATTCACAGCTATTTACAATTCTGCATATATGAACGAAATGGGGCAAATGGCCATCTTCATGTCTGTGTCTTTTGTAGAGTATTATCGAAGCTGCCGGGCCAGTGTGCCACTGGCTGTTTCTGTTGCTTTAATGACAAGAATAGTTCCATCCCATTGGAGGGGAGTTAATTTTGTTTTAGCTGATTTGTGGTTTGGAAATTAAACCACTTCTTCCAATGATACTGATTAGAGATTTCATGAGGTCTCGCTGAATTGATTGTCTCAATTTAAACTGGATTATGCAAAACAGGCAGGCATTTAGCTGTCAGAGATCAATATGGGTGACCCCTACTATGTTTGCCAAGTCTTCTCTCAGAAGAAACCAGAAGCCAGCCTGAATCACAGCCAGAATTTGGAGGTCAAATTCCTCCAATGTTATTTCAATAAACCAAGATTTGAGATAGTTTATATATTTTAATATGTGAACTATTAAGGCCAATGGTTGAAGAATAGTAAACTTCTTCGCTATTTTCATATTCCAAGTGTGGTTGATAAAAATGCTGTGTCTGTATCTGTTGCAGTAACTGAATTCATGATAAATTGGAATCCAATACATCAGACAAGTTGATTAAAGAGGTTTGCAACTCTGGTTTGCTTGACCACACACACTCAGTTTATTAACTTTGATGCATACCAAAGGATGCATACCAACTTTTCCCTAGCTGCGGAATGGAATACCTTCCTCAAGTGTGATAATTGTCCAGGCATTGCTGGAAAACCTACAGCTAAGTTAGTGGCACCTACCATCATTAGTGCATCAATAAACCCAATAAAATGTGCGAAAAATACGCAAATTAGTCACAAATTGTTCAGCAACTTAGTCACTCCGCTGTTAACCTTGCCAAAGCCCACAGCATTAACAGCTCATTGTGAACCTCCCCATTATATGTCATGAAATTGCTGGATTTCAGTCAATCTAGTGGTCAATATGAATGGACCTCGTCACAGCTATTTAGGCTGGTAATTCATGTCGTAAGGATCCTCTTAATGATCGACGGTGTGATTATTGGTCCTGGCATCCCACTCAACCTTGAAGGCCAGAACGCCCATCAAGGCCTTTTGATAAGATGAAGCTCAGATCAAGCCCAGGAAGGGGAGTAATGCCTATCAGCCTGGATCTTGTTGATCAAGCCCAAGGCCAGAAAAGTGAGGCCTGTTTTGTCAGCTTGGATCTCTAATATCTCTCTTGTAGGGACTTGGAGCCAATTTGGTCATTTAATTGGAAATAACAAAAAGGTAAATTGCAATTTTAGAGTATTACTGAACAAGTCGTCTGAGAAGTTTAAAAAAATATAGTTCTTAATCCATTCACTTTCCCTGTAATTATTTCTTCTGTCTCTAATTCAAATCTAATTTACTGTCTTTCCTTTTTATCTTTATGGTTTGACCTGTTTCTTTCTCTATTAATAAATTTAATCAATTAAGAAAATAAGCATGATGTTCAAAAGTCCCAGTAATCTCACAATGCCACTTTCAACTGATATTTCCAGTAGAGATCTTTTCATCTCTATCTGAGAAAGAAGACGGGATCTTTCTTTTGCATCCCAGCCAAAAGATAGACCTTTACTGGTGCTGCACTGCTCTGTGTGCTGCCAAAGTATTAGCCCAGAATTTCTGCTTAACTCCTTGGAATGGCGCAAGGAGGTGGGATCTTGCATCTGCCACTCCTCCTGCTTGCTCCACAAATGAGTTTTGTTGAATTAAAGAAATTTAAATGTACCTTTTATTAACTGTTACCCAGCTGACTGGGACAACCTAGGCAGGGTAGCCACTTTCATGGAGCTGAAGTCACTGCCATGGAGTCAGACCTCAACACTCGCACCGTTTTACATGAGAACTGAGTGAGGAGCCTAATGAAGCTCACATTCCTGTATGCCACATGTCTATCCATGGTCTCTTCATAGATTAAAACCCTGAGAGGTTAGACACATGATGGCAGGATTCTGACGACTTAGAGGCTCCATCATTGCTGGCCCTACTGCAGTATTCACAGAGATGACTACTCACTCCATGATTGATAGGATGGTTTCAATGCCATGCTGGATGATCCCACATGACCTAAAGCTGGACATTTCAATACTCTCTGCACAGTGGCACAGTGGTTAGCACTGCTGCCCCACAGTGCGAGAGACCTGGGTTCGATCCCAGCCTTGGGTGACTGTGTGGAGTCTGCATGTTCACCCTGTGACAGCATGGATTTTCTCCAAGAGCTCCTGTTTCCTCCCTCAGTCCAAAGATGTGCAGATTAGGTGGATTGTTAAATTGTTAAATTGCCCCTTAGTGTCCCAAGATGTGTAGCTTAGGGGGTTTAGTGGGTTAAATATGTAGGGTTATAGAGATAGGGCCTGAGTAAGATGCTCTGTTGGAAACTCAGTGCAGACTCAGATGGTCAAATGGCCCCTTTCTGCACTGTAGGGATATTATGATTGTGTGTTCATTCACTGCTAAGCAGACGTGTACAACGCCTTGTTTTGATAGACCATTTGCAATGGCCTGACACAGCCTCATTAGCCACATGCAGCATGCACTGCACAGGCATCATGCATAAGTCAAGATCACTCTATTTCACAATAATTTTTGTGACGCATTCCAATGTAAAATACAGCATATAAGTGTAAGCATTAGTTCTGTATACATCTAGATAGTCTCATGCAATATGCTAGCTTGGTGGAAAAAGTTACATTCCATATCATTCTGATCTATAATTTAACACAATCATCCTTGCATAAAATTAGAAATATTAAGGGTGAAAGACAATATAATACCATTGTATTTTAAAATAACTGTCACGTGCTCTGTCTGCTGGAAGTATGTTACCAGTGACTTTACTTTGCATGTCAATTGAATTCCTTAAAGAACAAGCGAAAACAAACCAGCTGGAGTTGCAAATGGTGTTCATTCTTGAATTTGATTCCAATTATTTTCACGTTTCTTTAACATTTTCACTACTTCTTACTGGTTTAAACTGGAATATGTTAGGCGTGTATAACTTTTGGACACTGCTGAAAAGTTAGGTCATCCATGCAGCACAGATTTTATAACAAACACTTCAACAAATTGGCTGAGTGATAGGGAACAGAATAATTGTTTGTGGTTGCCTTTTAGACTGGAGAAAGGCTCATGGTAAAGTTCCCCAGGGGTCAGTGTTTGGATCCTTGCTCTTCCTGATATCTATGAATGATCTAGACCGTGGTGTACATGGCATTGTGAATAGTGAGGAGGATAGTGTAGAACTTCAAAAAGACAGATAGGTTTGTGGAATGAGTGAACAAATGGCAAATGAAACTTCAGTTACATAGAAAGATTGGAGAGTTTAGACGCTTTTCCTTGCAGAAGAGGGAATTGGGAAAATCAGAATAGATAAAACAAAAATGATTCCATTGGTGAAACGCTTAAGAATAAGAGGGCACAGATTAAAGTTAAGCAGCAAAAGAAAGAATGGCGACACGATGAAAAGCTTCTGCCCACAACAAGTGGTTAGGATCTGGAATGCACTGCGTGAGAGTGTGATGGAAGCAGGGTCAATCGAAGCATTCAAGAGGGAATTGGATTATTATTGACAGAATGTGTAGGGCCAAGAGATATCAATAATTGAAATTCAAAGAGATGTACAAACTAGGTTGAAAAGTCAAATTTGTCCCAATTAAGTAGTGGACAAAGTAGCACGCCTTATAATATTCCCTTTGGCTGATGGATGGGGTTGGGGGGGGCTGGCGGGTGGGGGGGGTGGGGTGTGGTGGTGGGGGTGGTTGGGGGGGGAACCAATTCATGCTGATTGGGCAAAAGAAGCAAGGGACATAAAGAAAAATATTTTGCACAGCAAGTGGTTAGGATCTGGAATGCACTATCTGACAGTGTGTGAAAGGAATTGGGTCTTTCTAAAGGCACTTGGATAAACATCTAAAGATAAACAAATCCCAGCTCTCGGAACAAGGTGAGCAGAATGCCCAAGATGAGCTGCTATTGCAGAAAGTTAGTAAAGGCATAATGGGCTGAATGGCCTATTTCTGTGCTATAACTATTCCCTGATTCCATTAATGTTTTTGTGATATAAAACAGATCATTACCGATAAGTACCTGTCTCAAGCATTATCGTAACAATTAGATGATTTGTAGTGGTAATGTCACTCAACTAATAACTGAGAGGCCCAGGCTTGCCCTGTGTGGAAAATAATTCAAATCCTTGGCGATATATGAAAAAAATCAATTGAATATTAATAATTTAACAATGTGGAATTGAGAAACTAATTTCAGCAATGGTGACCATGAACATTTGCATGTCATGCATGCTATTCAAAGGCCAGCTCACCAGAGTGTGAGTGAGAAATGCATCCATTCTGATTCTTAACTGTATATAAGTGATGAAGTTGGCTTCTTCTTGGACTTTGGAATGAGTCGTCCCTGTTTTTATCCTTTTTGTAAACTGGTTATAAACTTAGTCCAAGCTGTGTGGAGGTTTGGCAAAGGATTTGATTTGATTTATTATTGTCACATGCATTAACAGAATATTGAAAAGCATTGTTTCTTGCGTGCTATGCAGACAAAGCATACCATTCATAGAGAGGAAACGAGCGAATGCAGAATGTAGTGTTACAGTCATAGCTAGGGTGTAGAGAAAGATCAACTTAATGCAAGGTAGGTCCATTCAAAGATCTGACAACAGCAGGGAAGAAACTGTTCTTTAATAGGTTGGTACGTGACCTCAGACCATTGTATCTTTTTCCTGATGGAAGGAGGTGGAAGAATGTCTGAGGTGCATAGGATCCTTAGTTATGCTGGCTGCTTTGCCAAGACAAGGAAAGTGTAGACAGTGGATAGGAGGCAAGTTTGTGTGACGTATTGGGCCACATTCACGACCTTCTGTAGTTCCTTGCAATCTTGGGCAGAGCCATACCAAGCTGTGATACAATCAGAAAGATGGTGCATTTGTAAAAGATGGCAAAAGTCGTACCTGACATGCCAAATTTCCTTAGAGGCATTGGTGGGCTTTCTTAACCATAGTGTAAGCATGGGGGCGGGGGACCAGGACAGATTGTTGGTGATCTGGACACTGAAAAGCTTGAAGCTCTCGACCCTTTCTACTTCATCTCTGTTGATATAGATGAGGCATGTTCTCCTTTACGCTTCTAAAGTCGATGACACGCTCCTTCATTTTGTTGACAAGGGGGCAGGATCAGCAGGAAAAGTGTGTGGGGAAGGAGGTCAGTCTATCTGGAGTAGTTTAGGATGGTGTCCAGGGAAGGAAGTCAGTCTGTCCAGGGTATGTTCAGTAAGAAGTCTCACAACACCAGGTTAAAGTCCAACAGGTTTATTGGACTTGCCTGACAAAGGAGCAACACTCCGAAAGCTAGTGGATTTTGCAATGAAATAAACCTGTTGGACTTTAACCTGGTACTGTGAGACTTCTTACTTTACTTACTCCAGTCCAACGCCGGCATCTCCTCATCAGAGTGTGTTAGGCAGGTAAGCATGTTGTGCATGCTTTATTATCATTCCAGGGCTGTGGGTGGACTTTCTAGGCATTGAGTGTCATAGAAGTTATAAAGAGCAGTGTTGTTGATGTCCAGAGTTGGGTCCTAAGAGTTTAAATGAGGGTACTGGGAAGTAGAGGGTACATTGACAGTTAGAGAAGGGAGTTGGATTCTGTATGATGGGAGTTCTAGAATCACGGGCAGGCAATGGGTGCTGTCATGGGCAGTTCACAAAATGTCAGCGTACAGCTAGCCCCAGGAAACAGGGGGGTCCGGGTCAGCTGGGGCATGATCATGTTGAGAGTTATGGGTTCAGGGGAGATAGCAGGAATGTGCGCATAGATAACAACAGGTGCCAGCATGTCTGGGGGAGGAAGGAGAGGAATGGCAAAGTGGTGAATGCATCAGATGGTGAGGGGAAGTTGGTGGGTAACAATCAGAAGTCAGAAGGTCCCTGATGTTCTTGCAAACCTCACATCCATCATGTGAGTCTTTCAAGATTGCTGCAGAGACCAATAAACCTCTCAAGCATTCAATATGGATGGAGTCTCTTTTTGGATGGGAGCAGTTAATGCTTCATTTATTAGGCTGAGGACAGGAGCATCATACTGATTGTTAGTCTGCTCGATGAAGACCAGTCTAAGCTGAGATTTCCTCTCACGGTTCCGACACTCGTTAAAACAGCATTGCTTTGTGACTAATGGATCACATACCAGTCAGTACCCATCAAGGTCTGGAGCTGCTATACATTGTGTGCTGATTGGCATCTGCTGCTGAGGGAGGGAGGGTTGGATCCATCCATCCACCCATCCATCCATCCATGCATCCATCCATTCAAGGGACAGAGATGGTGGGTGACAGCAATTCTGATTCCAAACCTCTGTTGTCCCAGGTCACGGTGACAAGGGATCATATAGTAAGTTATTCTATGATGTCAAGGCAATGGTCTGTTTATAGAGTCTTGAGGGTAACGGAGGGAAGTTGAATAGTGTCAATGGGAGGATCCTGATACATTGTTGTCATCAGCCTGGTCAATGCCCAATGTCTCCATGCACATTGAGGTATGAATGGGAGTAACACTCACCTGTGGTTCTCCAGGATGTCTTCACCAGGAAGGGGTGGAGTGGAGATGCCATGTCCAGACTGATGCAAGGCATAAGGCTTAGCAATGATTTAAAAATGGATGGATGGCCACTGCAATTTGTTCACAAACCATTCAGGCAAAGATGATTCAAGCTTCAAACAACTTTGTCTTTGTATTGACTCTGGGTTCAGATGGGAAGGAAGTGGTACAGGTTAGTCCAGTGCTAGGAACTGTAGCAGCAAGAGGAAGTGGAGATTCAAGAAGGTCAGGATGCTAGTGACCAGAGATCTGCGAGATGTTGGGCATTGACACAACCGCAGTAATATGGCAATGGAAAATTTCTGAGATGCTTTTGGATGCCCTCAAATGTGGTTGCTCACAAATGATAGTTTCCCCAATAAGACTTGGGTGTGCAAAGACTTGGAGGCAACCTTATTCAAATGGTGTCAAAGTCACCATGGCCCTAAACTCCTTTAAGAAGTTTCACAACACCAGGTTAAAGTCCAACAGATTTATTTGGCAGCACAAGCTTTCAGACTCTCGTTCCTCATCAGGTGAGTGAGGAGTTGTGTTCACAAACAGGGCATATACAGACACATACTCAATTTACAAGATCATGGTTGGAAAACAAGTCTTTACAGGTAATCAGACCTTAAAGGTACAGACAATATGGGTGGAGAGAGGGCCAAACACAGGTTAAAGAGATGTGTATTGTCTCCAGCCAGGATAGTTAGTGAGATTTCGCAAGCCCAGACAAGTCATGGAGGTTACAGATAGTGTGACATAAATCCAAGGTTGAGGCTGTTCTCATGTGTGCGGAATTTGGCTAACAGTTTCTGCTCAGCGATTCTGTGCTGTCGTGTGTTGTGAAGGCCGCCTTGGAGAAACTTACCTGAAGATCAGAGGCTGAATGCCTGTGACTGCTAAAGTGTTCCCCAACAGGAAGAGAACACTCCTGCCTGGTGATTGTCGAGCAGTGTTCATTCATCCACTGTCATAGCGTCTGTATGGTCTCCCCAACATACCATGCCTCGGAACATCCTTTCTGTAGCGTATCAGGTAGACAATGTTGGCTGAGTTGCAAGAGTATATACTGCGTCCCTGGTGGATGGTGTTCTCATATGAGATGATGGCATCCATGTCGATGATCCGGCATGTCTTGCAGAATTTGTGTGGCAGGGCTGTGTGGTGTCGTGGTCATTGTTTTCCTGAAGGCTGGATAGTTTGCTGCGGACAATGGCCTGTTTAAGGTTGTGCGGTTATTTGAAGGCAGGCAGGAAGTCGGGGTGTGGAGATGGCCTTGGTGAGATGTTCGCCTTCATCGATGACATGTTGAAGGCTCCAGAGAAGATGTCGTAGCTCAGCATGGGACATAGTGGACAGAGTACCCTTCGTCGTCCAGAACTTCCCCGGAGCAGAGAAGCTACAACATCTTCTCTGGACCACGACACCGCACAACCCTGCCACAGCAGCCTCTGCAAGATGTGCTGGATCATTGACATGGATGCCATCATCTCACATAAGAACACCATCCACCAGGTACACGGTACATACTCTTGCAACTCGACCAACGTTGTCTACCTGATACGCTGCAGGAAAGGATGTCCTGAAGCATGGTACATTGGGGAGACCATGCAGACGCTATGACAACGGATGAATGAACACCGCTTGACAATCACTAGGCTGCAGTGTTCCCTTCCAGTCAGGGGAACACTTCAGCAGTCATGGGCGCTCAGCCTCTGATCTTCGGATAAGCGTTCTCCAAGGCGGCCTTCACGACACACAACAATGCAAAATTGCTGAGCAGAAACTGATAGCCAAGTTCCACACAAGAGGACGGCCTCAACCGGGATCATGTCACACTATCTGTAACCCCCATGATTTGCCTGGGCTTGCAAAATCTCACTAACTGTCCTGGCTGGAGACAATACACACCTCTTTAATCTGTGCTTGGCCATCTCTACATTTACATTGTCTGTACCTTTAAGAATTTATCACATGTAAAGACACGCATTCCAACCATTATCTTGTAAATTGAGTTTGTGTCTGTATATGCCCTGGTTGTGAACACAACTCCTCACTCACCTGATGAAGGAGTGAGACTCTGAAAGCTTGAGCTGCCACATAAGCCTGTTGGACTTTAACCTGGTGCTGTGAGACTTCTTACTTTGCTTACGCCAGTCCAATGCCAGCATCTCCACACCATGCCTAAACTCCTTTGCCAATGGCTTCTTCCAGGTCTCCACTGGGCATCTCAGTTAATGACACATGGAGCCTGAGATGTCTCTTCCAACAATGAGAACAGGGGAAGTGATGGTAATGATAAGGGTAATTGCAAGGGTATAATGTGGCACACTGATCCACGACATGATAATAGCTAAAAGATTCCAGGCAGAGTAAGCTGCCGATACATTTCCTTTATTATTAGGTTTTCTATCCTCTGCTGGCTGGCAGGCCACAGCTCCTCATTTGTAAAACATTATCGACTGTGTTTGTGTATCTTGATTTATGACAGCTGAATTAAATTTCACTGCTTAATGTCAGCCCTGCTGCTGGTGTGATTTTTTGCATGCACCAATCTGCTGATATACAGAACCCTTGTGCCAAGTGCACTTATCAGAACCTGCAGAGCACTCTGTTCTCCTGTGACCTCAGGCACCTGTGAGTAGAAATGAGATGCTTCCCATGCCCTCATGAACTCTGTTTGCATGACACACTGAAAGAGCATGAAATCTTATCTTAGCAGGCATGCACATATGCCAGCCTCACACTCAACGTGGAGCAGACCCTGTAGAGATTTCATTCATGAGCCTTCCAAGTACAGGCGTACATGGGGTTGTGGCAGGAAGAGGTTGTGGTCCTCACCTGACTGTGTCCTACCTGATTAAACTTACCCCTGTCATCAAACTCATCAGAGGAGAGGGCACAAGATTCTGTCCTTGATCTTGATTCCCATCTTGATACTACAAAATATTGATTGGTGAACATTAATTTATGCATTGAAAAAGTACACAAACTGTTAATCAATAGAACGTTCTTCACAATTCAGGATATCAGGCAATGATATCAGGAATTAGGAAATAAATTTATTTCTTGGATAGGATTTATTATTTGCGCACAGCTTTCACCATCCTGATTCCCTTTATTTTAATGAGCTAGTTACTCTCATCTGTCTGAAAACTTAGATTGAGTTTCCTAGATTAGACTTAGATTGAGTTACTCTCATCTGTCTGAAAACTTAGATTGAGTTTCCTAAAAAAAAATCTTTATCTACAGATACAGTGAGCTTCTGCTATGAATGTATATCATCTGATCCAGCGTGCAATCTGTTTATTATGCCTAAAAAGTGAAAAACCTTTAAGCAAGTATTTTATTGCACTTTTTGGACATGGCCATTTGGTTTAGCATTCTTAAGGTGATTTACAGCAAAGATAAAAAGACCATCATAGATAAAATTATGTCCCACGGGATTGGAACAAAATTGGGGCACTGTCTAAATTTTTGATGGAAAATGGGGGTGAATTCACAAATGATGAGTTTCAAGATATGTGCGAAAATGTAAATATTATAATAACGCACACTGCTGCAGAAAGCCCGTTTCACTTCTGTGAAAGGAATCACGCGGTTATATATGACATGTTGCATAAAATTTTGGTGGATCAGCTAGGCTGTAAATTGCAGGTTGCATTCCCATGAGCAGGACATAGATAGGATGCAGGACTGGGCGGAGAAGTGGCAGATGGACTTCAACGCGGATAAATGTGTAGTCGTCCATTTTGGCAGAACCAACGGGATGAACGAGTACACTATCAAGGGCAGAAGTCTGAGTAGTGTTGAGGAGCAGAAGGATCTTGGGGTCCGGGTCCACAGAACTCTTAAATCGGCCTCGCAGGTGGAGGAGGTGGTCAAGAAGGCGTATGGTGTACTGGCCTTCATTAATCGAGGGATTGAGTTTAGGAGTCGGGAGGTAATGCTGGAACTTTATAAGACCCTTGTCAGGCCTCATTTGGAGTATTGTGCGCAGTTCTGGTCGCCTCACTATAGGAAAGATGTAGAAGCTATTGAAAGGGTGCAGAGGAGATTTACAAGGATGTTGCCTGGACTGGGAGGCATGCCTTATGAAGTTAGGTTGAGGGAGCTGGGACTCTTTTCCCTGGAGAGACGAAGGTTGAGAGGCGACCTGATAGAAGTTTACAAAATGTTGAGAGGAATAGATAGGGTGGACTCTCAGAGGCTATTTCCCCGGTTTGAAATGGTCGCTACGAGAGGACACAGATTTAAGGTGCGGGGAGGGAGGTTCAGAAGTGATGTTAGGGGTAAGTTTTTCACTCAGAGGGTGGTGAGTGAATGGAATCGGCTGCCGTCAGTGGTGGTGGAGGCGAACTCGCTGGGGTCTTTTAAAAGACTTCTGGATGAGTATATGGGGTTTAATGAGATAGAGGGTTATAGATAGGTCTGTAGGTTGGTAGGTGATGATGTGATCGGCGCAACTTGTGGGCCGAAGGGCCTGTTTGTGCTGTAGTGTTCTATGTTCTATGTTCTATGTTCTATGAGCAGTGCAAATGAAAAATTATTTACAGATAGTGAGGGCTATAGTCCATACTAATTGGTATACAGGAGGAATACAAAGGTGCTGACAGTATTAACAGACACTCCTCCAGCAGCAGAAGGGACAAACATTAGCTCCATGTTTTCTGCACACTTAAAACATTATGCATACAGGGAGAAAGGCCTTCATTAAGGTTGAGATTTCAGAATGGATAAGATGAGCACTAAGAATCGCATAAGATTGTCAAGAAAGGGGATATGGTCTACTACAAAAGAGAAGGCCTGGAAGAGCTAGAAAGGACCCGGGAAAGTAATAGGGACAGATAGCAAGATACTTATACTACAACATAGTATCCAGACTGTACGAGCCCACTCTTCGAGAGTAGTGGGAATTGGGTATGAATGTGGAGCCTCTGAGCAAGATGCGGAAGTACAGAAGGCACCTTGTACCTTGCATGCACATACTTTCAGCGGCTATGAGGATCATCAACTATGAATGAAAGGGAATCTGACAATCAACAAAGTACCAGTGAAGCAGGGGATGAAGCTGTTCCTTCAAAGGTTCAGCTACCCAAAGTAGGCACCATGGTATCATACATACCCAAAGGGTCAAGTGAGTAGAGGGATGCCGCTAATATTTGGGAAAGCAGGAAAAGTCTCAGGAAAGTACTGACGCAACATCCAAAAGCAAGGGCAAGAAGCCAAAGCTATGGATTGGGAAAATGAGGTGGAAAGACGGAAGCAAAAAAGCGAGATCTAAGTCCTGAGGATGAAACAATAAACATTGGTGAACTCAGGAAAAAGTCACAAATCTGTGACCAAAGATATGTCAACAGAGAACAGCGTTCTGACAGTAGCAGCTCTGACAGGAACAGACACAGCAGTAGAGGCCGGAGTTTAACGAGGAAGACTAGGAATAAAACTGATGATCGGAACAGGAGTAGAAACCTCCATGATAGGGAAGTGTTGATAGCTGCAAACAAAATGGAGCTTGTGGAAGTAAGAGAGGCCAAACAAAGAGAGCTGGACCATTAGAAAGAATTTGTGGTGTACACTGAGGTACCAGATGAAGGGCAGCCTGCCTTGTCTCATCAATGGGTTTGCAAAGAGAAAGTTTTGCAAGATGGGACTTATAAAGCAAAATCCAGATTAGTAGTCTGTGGGTGGGTTCACCCACAGCAGGGAAAGTGATACTGATTTTGTTTTTGCTGTTTTATCATCTAATAGTTGAATGTGTAAATCAATAGATATCAAAGCAGCATTCCTGCAAAGCAAAACATTTGAAAGAAATATTATTTGAGGCTGCCCAAAGAAGCAGGCACATCTGAGGAAATTGAACAAATGTGCATATGGGTTAAGTGGTGCATCAAGGGTTTGGTATTTCTCTGTAAGTTCTGCATTGTGAAAGACTGGCTGTGTCCAGTTAAAAGCAGGTCCAGCAATGGTTTACTGGATGTCTGAAGAAAAATTAGCTGGAAATTTCATGATGCATGTGGATGATTTCCTATAGGATGGCACAGAAGAGTTTGGAAAAAGGATAATTAAGAAGCTGAGGACAGGACTTAAATAGGGAGTCAAGCAGCTGGTGCTTTTCGATATCTTGGCCTTGATATCCAACAAAGTACGTCTGGGATAATGATAAGTCAACAGGGATATCTAAACAACATTAATCCCATTCTCATCACCAGAGAAAGGTTGATGGAAAAAGAGGAACGGGCCAATGAGAAAGAAGCAGAATTGTTGAGGAGTATGATAGGATAGCTAAATTGGATGTGCACACAGACAGAAGTGGATGGGAGCTATAATGCCTTAGAGCTAAGTAATATGTTGAGGTGCACCTCAGTAAGAGAGATCTTGCAGGCAAATAAAACTTCAAAAAAGCTAAAATTAAGGGCATGTGTAATTATATTCTGAATGAGAACTGGAAGACATGAACTTAGCTGTGGTTAGTGATGCTTCACATGCTAATCTACCAGATGGGCATTCAAGTGGCACTGGATTCATAATATTCTTGTAGGTAATGAAGGAAAATGTAGCCTCTTGGTCCGGGGAGCAAAGAAAATAAAAAGGCAACTGAAACCCTAACGTTAGTGAAGGCTTGGATGTGGGGATATATTTGTCTGACCCATTAGTGGAGTTTTTTTTATGGCCAGGTTGTGAAAGAAAGTACCAATTGTGTGTTATGTGGACAAATCAGTCTTTATGGGACAATGTTCACTCAGCAAAAAGTGTAACAGAAAAGCAACTGAGAATGGATTTGGCCAACATTAAACAAATGCTGGAAGACAAGGAAGCTTCCAAACGTGACTGGGTTGGTGCAAATCTACAGTTGTTCGACTGTTTTATTGGGAAGTTATTAGGAATACTGGAGGACAGTTGTCTAAAATTATTTTGAACAAAAAGAGGGGAATCTTAGAATGTAACAGATGATAAAAATGGATCTGTTGTAGTGTGACCAATGGTAACAAGCTGTAAAGGTCAGCTGACCCAATAAACTATGTAACCAATGACAAAATGATGTGATGAGCAGCTGACTCATTATAAATAAGAACCTGGGAGTTGTTAAACTGCTTGGAGTGGCCCAGAGTGAGGCCTCAAGTGTTGGAGGAATGAAGTTTCTTTATTTAATTTATAAATTGGAGTAAGCTTTGTTATATTTTATTGTCTATTTGATCTGGAGGATGAAACAATGGGAACCCCAAGCATGTTGATAGTATTCTGAATGTGAGGTCCCATATTCCAGTTATTGGGCTACTCATAAAACAAAATATGATTTCAGGGATTTTGATTCTGCATTCATAATTTAAAAATAGTATGAAATCTATTAAAACCAGGTTTCTGATAGATGTTGGTGTAAAAACTAACTAAAAAAAATTGTTGACAGAAACATCTACATGTATATCTACATATATATCTCCATATATGTATAACTCTATATATATAATATATATAAAAGTTTATATCTGCACGACTTTACTCATTATAAACATTTCTATCCATATATGTAATAGAAAATGCATATGTTAGTTGGTCATATGGAAATTAATTTCTCCTGCTGGGGGACAAGTGGCTGGTTCAGTTTTGTGTCTCCCAACTCATCACTTAGTATTGTTTGCCCAGTTAAGCACCTCAATTGACAGCATAGCAGGAAGGCCATCCTAGCACAGGCATACATGGGGTTGCAGTCCTCACCTGCCTCTCTCCCACCTGACTAAAATTACCCCATCATGTATCACGGTGCACAAGATTCTGTCCTTGGTCCTGACTCCCATCTTATCACAATAGATTGACTGATGAACATGAATTTATGCATTGAAAAGGTACACATTTATGTAACACCTCCAAACTGTTAATCAATAGATTGTTCTTCACAATTCAAAATATTTGCATGATATCAGGGATTAGGAAATAACATTATTTTTTGGCGAGGATTTATTATTTGTACACAGCTTTCACTATTTTTTTTATTTTAATGAGCTAGTTATTCTCATCTGTCAGAAAACATAGATTGAGTTTGCTTAAAGAAATTGCATTTTCTATTGATTGAACAAACTTCTGCTGTGAATTTGTAACATCTGATCGAGTGCAATATACTTATTGTGTCGAAAAAATGAAACCCTTTAAGCAAGTGTTTTACTCTTTCATACTCAAATAATAATTTTGTTTTTGCCCACATAATTATTGTGATTGACAGCAAATATATGGAGATTATCATTTGGAGTTTGTTTTTTGTGCATGTGATTTGTGCAATGAAGTTCAATTTAATATCTTCCATTCTAAGTTACAATCCTATCATCATTTCATTGAAATATTAAGCAATTTCTTCAATAAATCAAATGCCCTGGTCTCATTACCTTCCTGAGACAAGAAGCAACAAATGAGGGTGGAATTTTTTGGGGGTGATTTGAGTTTCTTTCACCAGAAGGGAAACCAACAGGGATCCCCTATTAGTTGTGTGGACAAGGCCAGATGGAATTAAGAACCATTTAAGTGGACACTGTTAGCTCTTCGCTTTGACCGAGGTTCCTGGAAGCAGAAGCCTCAAGTGTTGAGAGCTGCCAGCCAAACATAGGCTACCACTGGTGGCAATGCATCCATTACAGGCCAGGATCATTGTGAGATTTCAGAGTGAAGGCAGGATGGGGGGAGGGATGGAGGAAGGGTGGTTGGAGGGAAGGGTTAGCTTTAGTGGAAACCCCATTCCTAATGCCAGGTCTCTTGATCAGGCACAGGTTGTCTGACAATGAGGGCTCCACCCCGTATGCCCGCAGATTTGCAGTGGGATCAGGAATAATAGGCATCAGTTGATTCATTGAGCCTAATTTACATCCCACAGCAGTAAATGGGAATGCTGCATTAGCTCCTTCCCTCCAACTTAACTCAGGAGATTTTGCCACAACTGAGTCTGGCGTGGGCCTGGCTGTACCTTGCGTACAACCCATCATCCTGATGGGTTGCATTAAATCTATCCTATAATTTCTGCATGCTCTGTATGAATGCTAATATTATAAAGCCACCTATTTTCTTCCACATTCCAATTTGGTCAAAGGTGTGGATATAATTTTGTTCCTGGAAAAGCAGTTATTTAAATCTATAATTTATTTGTTTCATTAACGCTATAACTATGTGTAATGTTAAGAACAACACTGATAAGTACATCGGTGAAACTTTGATTCCAGAAGGGATTGGGGTGTAAATGCTGCTGTTTGCTTGAGGCATGGGTTTTGGTATCAGCCATAATCCTCTCTCAGTTGGCAAAAGTGGGCTGCCTTCCATGTTCAGACTTCTGGCTGAGGGCCTCAGCATTTCATTTTCCTTTGCCAGGTCTGTATTTTCCTTGGTGAGGGATGATGAATGGAATTGCAGTGGAAGGGGTCACCATGCCTGATTTCTGTTGTGTCTATGGTTGTTGAGGGCAGTATTGTTGGAAATGCCCAACTTTGTTATAATTCCAGTAAATGGTGTACTCCACTTACTGTAGACTTAGGACAACAGGGGGACAATATCATAGAATAGAACAAAAGACATCATAGAATCCCTACAGTGCTGAAGGAGACCATTCGGCCCATTGAGCCTGCACCGACCACAATCCCACCCAGGTTTTATTCCTGTAACTCCACATATTTACTTCACTCAAAGGGTGGTGAATCTCTGGAATTCTCTGCCCATTGAAGTGGTGGAGGCTGCCTCGCTAAATATTTTTAAGATGCGGGTTGATGGGTTTTTGATAAGAGAGGGGATTGAGGGTTATGGGGAGAAAGCGGGAAAGTGGAACTGAGCAGCGACAGATCAGCCATGATCTTATTGAATGGCGGGGCAGGCTCGAAGGGCTAGATGGCCTACTTCTGCTCCTATTTCTTATGTTCTTATGTTCTTATATTTACCCTGCTAAGTCCGTGACACTAGGGTCAATTTAGCATGGCCCGTCAACCTAACCCACACATCTTTGGAGTGTAGGAGGAAACTGCAGCACCCAACGGAAACCCATGCAGACATGAGAAGAATGTGCAGACTCCAGACAGACAGTGACCTGAGGTCAGAATTGAACCTGGATCCCTGGCGCTGTGAGGCAGCAATGCTAACCACTGCACCACCATGCCAGCGATTGGATGTGTGCTTGCTTTGCAGCATTTTGTTCTGCCTGACTCTTCAGCCTGAGGCCTACATCTCTACCCATGCTAACAGTCAACCCCTGGTGGTCAGCTCTTTCCTGAACTTAGCAGTCCCGTCTTTCCCCACAATCTCTCATGTCAAAGGACGGCTGATGTCTGTCACCTATAAGTCTCTGTCAATTCCCTCTGGATGACTTTATCCCTCACTGCTTCAATTCAGCCATTTTTCAGCTGAATGCCTCTGCTCATTTGGTCTGGAGGTGGGACCCAGATGCAGTCGAACAACTTCACCAGCTCCAGCCATACAGAGACTGACTCTTCTTTGTACTCTTAAAACCTGTATTGCAGCTGCTGCAGGGTACTGCTGGCCCCAAAAACTATTCCAGGACTTCAAAGATCTGTCATTAGACTTCTTTTAACATCTGTACCTCTCCCTGGTATTTCCTGGGTGAGATTTCCCACACAGATGTTCCACCAGCAGCGCTGCCTGTTCCCTCCCATCGGGGCTGTTGGATGCCATGACCAGCAGTGTGCCCTTGATCCAATTCTTGGCTGCCAGGTGGTTGGATGTCACCAATCTTTCCCCAGATTTGTTCAGATTCTACCCATCGGCAAGAAGAATTTCCACAATGGGATATTCCTTCTTTCCCTGCTCCATTAAAGGGGTGCACACTGGAAGCTGCTTCCTAATCACCACTTTGACTTTCAGCTTAATCCTGTGACGCCTGTGTCTCAGCTATTGCTACAGCTATTCCACTGGCACCAAAACTGTATAAGCTCTCAAGGGAAAACATAACATAAAGAAATAATCTATTTGGGGAGGATATTCATGGCTGCTGTCCCAGATCTCTGTCCTTTTTGGGACCTTGGCTCTTCAACACAGTGACTCGCCATGCTTGATCTGCTATTCCAAATGCTGGCTGCAGTTCTGTCTCTCTCCATGAGGCTTCTCACAGTCAGGAGGTTTAACTCGGCTTCCTGATCCCCTTTGAGACTCTAGCCACCCTCGGGCTTCATGCTGCCCTATTCATGGCCTTGACTCATGGCCTTGGCTTCACCCGCTGATGGGGACAGTTTTAGTTCTTTTGCCATCCGCTCCATTTTGGCCAGTCACCTTTCGATTTCATCCGCCATGATTTGATGCCTGCAGCATGGTCGCACAGTGGTTCGCACAGCTGCCTCACAGCTCCAAGGGCCCGAGTTCGATTCCTGGCTTGGGTCACTGTGTGGAGTGCATATTCTCCTCGTGTCTGCGTTGATTTCCTCCGGGTGCTCTGGTTTCCTCCCACAGTCCAAAGATGTGCAGGTTAGGTGGATTGGCCATGTCAAATTGTCCCTTAGTATTCGGAGGATTAGTTAAAGTAAATTTGTGGGGCGACAGGGATAGAGCCTGGGTGGGATTGTGGTCAGTGCGGACTCGATGGGTCGAATGGCTTCCTTCTGCACTGTAAGATTCTGTGAATAGGGAATCCCACTCCTGATACCAAAATGCAATGTGGGATTTAAGCACAAGGACTGCATGAAGGTTAAAAAATACAAGGTTGTTCTATTCCACTGGCACCAAAACTGTATAAGCTCTCAAGGGAAAACATAACATAAAGAAATAATCTATTTGGGGAGGATATTCATGGCTGCTGTCCCAGATCTCTGTCCTTTTTGGGACCTTGGCTCTTCAACACAGTGACTTGCCATGCTTGATCTGCTATTCCAAATGCTGGCTGCAGTTCTGTCTCTCTCCATGAGGCTTCTCAGACTCAGGAGGTTTGACTCGGCCTCCTGATCCCTTTCCTGACTCTAGCTTCACGTTGCACTATTCATGGCCTTGACTCTTGCTATACTACCACTCACAAGTCCTGCATTTTTCTTGCTGCTTTCTCCCTCACCTCAGGGCACCTTAGCTCCACCTCTCAGCTTGTCAAAGACAGTGCTCTCTGCAGACAGGGCCCACTGAAGCTGACCAGTTCACCTGCCCTTTACTTTCCCCTACATTGACCAACTACTGGTGGAGGACCTGCACATATATGAGAAATAAGGAAGAAATAAGAGGGGATAAGTGAACTCGTGAACCAATTCTCTAACTTAGAGTCAAAAAGGTCGACATCATGGAAACAGACCCTTTGACCCTCAGACTTGTCCATGCCACCCAGTTTTTACCGTTAAGCTAGTTCCTAATTGCCCACATTTGGCCCATATCCTTCTACACACATCATACCTATGTAACTGTCTAACGTTTTTTAAAAGACAGAATTGTACCTGCCTCTACTACAATGGGAGCTCATTCCAGACACTCATCACCCTCTGTGTGAAAAAACTTACCTCTCTGGACTCTTTTGTATATCTCCCCTCTCACTTTAAACCTATGTGCTCTAGTTTTAGACTCCCCTACCTTTGGGAAAAGATGGTGACTGTCCCTCATTATTTTACAGACCTCTATAACATCACCCCTAAACCTCCTACGCTCCAGGGAAAAAAGTCACAGTCCATCCTGCCTCCCTTTATAACACAAGCCATCAAGTCTTGATGGCATCTTAGTAAATCTTTTTTGAACTTTTTCTTGTTTAATAATATCCTTTCTATAATAGGTTGACCAGAACTCTACACAGTATTCCAAGTGTGGCCTTTTTAATGTCTTGGACAGCTTTAAAAAATGTCCCAACTATTGTATTCAATGTTCTGGCCAATGAAACCAAGCAAGCCAAATGCCTTCTTCATCACCCTATCCACCTATGACTCCACTTTCAAGGAGAAGTGAACTTGTACCCCAAGATCTCTTTGTTTTATAAGTCTCCCCAGTGTCCTCCCATAACTGAATATGTCCTGCCCTGGTTCGATCTACCAAAATGCATCATCTCGCACTTATCTATATTAAATTCCATCTGCAATTCATCAGCCCACTGGCCCAATTGATCAAGATCCCATTACAACCCTAAGTAACCTTCTTGACTGTCTACTTTGTCACCAATCTTGGTATTATCTGCAAACCATGCCTACTAAATTCTCATCCAAATCATTAAAATAAATGACAAAGAACAGTGGACCCAACACCAATCCTGAGATATACCACCAGTCACAGGCCTCCAATTTAAAAAACAACCTTCGATAACCACCCTCTGTCTTCTGTCTTCAAGCTAATTTTGTATCAAATTGGCTACCTCACCCAGGAACCCGTGAGATTTATACAACAACCTACCATTCAGTACCCTGTCAAAGCCCTTGTTAAAGTCCATGTAAACAACGTTGACTGCATTGCTCTCATCTACCTTCTTGGTTTCCCCTTCAAACAACTCAATCAAATTCGCTCTTAAATTATTGAATTCAATGTTGTTAGGTAAATAGCAAAAAGCTCTAGGCTTTTTCTCTATTAAATCCAATATTCATCCTAGCGTTGTGCAAATTACATATATAATAGTTTATATGTTGTAAAAGATTACTTATAGAATAGTGCAAGAAGTCTATTAAGCTTCAAGTTTATTGTGGAGCACTGATGCCAAATGCAGATAAAGGTACACAAAATTGCTTTAGGTAAACAAATTCCTGTCAATAATGGTTAAAATATAAAATACAAATAGTTTAATAAAATCCTCCACTTAATTTATTTTACCTAAATTTATCTTCTGCTCCAGATGGTACACAAATATTCTTCATGTAGGTACATTTATCTCACACCTTGAAATGACAGGTAGATGACAAAGCTGAGATGATGGCCTAGTGGTATTATTGCTAGACTATTAATCCAGAAACTCAGCTAATGTTCTGGGGGAGCCTGGTTTAAATCCTGCTATGGTAGACAGTGGAATTTTTAAAAATCTGGAATTAAAAATCTACTGATGACCGTGAAACCATTGTCGATTGTTGGAAAAACCCATCTGGGTTCATTAATATCCTTTAGGGAAGGCTGTCCTTACCCGATCTGGCCTTCTTGTGACTCCAGAGTCACAGCAAAGTGGCTGACTTTCAACTACCCTCTGAACAAGGGCAACTAGTGATGGACAACAAATGCAGGTCAGCCAGCGACACACGTGTCCCACAAATGAATTTAAGAGAAAGGTTCTGGTGTTTATCTTGGCTTTGACAGCAGTTTATCAACACTCTCCGTGAAACAAAAGATTTCAAAAGAAAGCCCATGTGAGGGAGGTATGCACTCCAGAGATAAACCTCTGCAGTGATAAAGCCAACGTGTTTCTATTTAATATACTTCTCTCTCATGCATCTCAGACAGTCATTAAGCAGAACGTCATGGAGGATAATATGATTCCTATCATCATGACACTCATCTAAAATGTCCATTTAATTTTCTGAAGTACACAGAAAAAATCACAGAAAGTCATCCGCATCTTATCTGTGACCCTATAGCCATGGGATAATTTTGGAGGCCAAACCAGGTTGAGCTCAAGGTAGTGCTTAAAATTAATCTGTCTGGAAATCACTCGGTAAACCATTGCTAATTAGCAACTTGTAGTGAGAAAGAGGTGGGATTTTCCGATGTTATGAGTTTCAGCATTCAAGTGGCATCTCATCATCAAGGTAACACTGGAGGCTATGTATCATATTTCCCCCTGTCTGATATGATATATTATTGAACTTTTCTTTGTTACTTCCCCATTTATTTTTAAACATTCTTGATTGAGCAGCATCAATATTGAAACAACTATTTCTTGTATTTATTGACACTGGACAAGTGATCCAGAGGCTCAAACTAATGCCCAGGGGGCACAGGTTCAAATCCTGCCACGGCAGCTGGTGGCATTTAACTTCAATTCATAAAAGCTGGAATCAAAAACTAGCCTCAGTCATGGCGTTCATGAAGTGATCATTGACTATCATAAAAACTCATGTCCTTTAGGGAAGTAAACCTGCCATCTTCACCTGGTCTGATGTACAGGTGATTCTAGACCCACAGAAATATGTTTGTCTCTTAACAACCCTTTGCAATGGACTAGCAAGATACCCAAGGGCAATTAGGAGTGGGTGACAATTGCTGGCTTTGCCAGCAATACCCAAGTCCCAGTGAAAGATAAATAAAGAAAATATTGTTTAATGGCATATAACTCATGTGAAAGATATCACACCTCACACAAGTGACAGGCCAAGTCATTCACTTGCACTGGACAGCAAAACCTGAGCTAATCTCTTTGAGGCCATTTTTATCAAGTTTATTGTTGCTACAGTCTAATGAGTATGATTGATAGCAATAATCAATTTTAGAACAGAAACTGAAGGAAAATTTTATGTAAAATGGCAATTTGTAATATAGGTCATCAAATAAAATATGTATTTTACTTTTATTCATTCTGAAGTAATTGATTAAATATTGACACAGAAAATGCTGGAAAGAGCTCTGTCAAAGGGTTATTTTGATTCGAGTGGGATTTTCTAGCTGTGCTCCCCCCAAAATTGGAAAATCCTCTCTGAGGTCAATGGACCTTTGCATGATTCCTCCCCCGACCCCTGACCGCTACGATTCCCTTGGCAGATGAAATGGGAAAATCACTACCTGTTGGCTCTATTCTTTCTCCACAGATGCTGTCAGACCTGCTGAGATTTTCCAGCATTTCCTGCTTTTGTTTCCCATTCCAGCGACCACAGTGTTTTGCCTTTAATTTTTTGTTTAAATATTCCTGCTTCAATACGTTTATTGTTGTGAGCAATTGTATGCATGATTTGGTAGCTAGTATGGTTTGGTTGGCACCAGGGACCTGGATTCGACACCTGGCTTGGGTCACTGTCAGTGCGGAATCTGAATGTTTTCCCCTCATCTGCGTGTGTTTTCTCCAGGTGCTCCGGTTTCCCCCCACAGTCCAAAAGGATGTGCTGGCTAGGTGCATTGGCCATGCTAAATTCTCCACTCAGTGTACCCGAACAGGTGCCAGAGTGTGGCTACCAGGCAATTTTCACAATAACTCCATTGTAGTGTTTTATAGAATCACGACTGTGCAGAAGGAGGCATTTTGCCCATCAAGTCTGTACCGATCACAATCCCATCCAAGCCCTATTCTGTAACCCTACATATTTAATCTTCAAATTCTCTGACACTAGGGTCAATTTAGCATGGCCAGTCAACCTACCCTGCATGTCTTTGGACTGAGGGAGGAAACCGGAGCACCTGGAGGAAACCCACACAGACATAGGGGGAATGTGCAAATTCCATACAGATAGTGACCCAAAGCCAGCTCCAGAGTGCTGTGAGACAGCAGTGCTAACCACTGTGCTGCACTAAGGTGTTAATATGAGCCTACTTGTGACATGAATAAATTAACTTAAACTTAAATATACTTAAAATATTCATAAACAAATTATTGAAGGGGAAGTAATTAAGGCTATGAGGGTACAATAGATGATGAATTAATCTCTAAATGTGTGTAGCCTGTGCAAGCTCATATAATACAGATGGTTTATGTGTAGCTGGCTTAACTGATACTTAGCCAAGTGAGAAATTGACTAAGTGTTGGTTTTTCTATATTGATAATTACAGCTGACTGAAGAATGATTTTTCGTGAAATTATAAGGTGTTAGAGATATGGATTTTCTCTACAAGCTATTTCAAATTTAAATTAGAGAAAGCTGTAGGACCAGCAAAATATAATTTCCACATGTGAAATCAAAATTCAACTCAGAGTCCCATAAAAAATCTATTTAAATAAATATATCTGAAGAATTGTCATACATTTGGAAGGAAGAGCATATATTTTAATATTTTATTAATGCCTATTCAGATACATTATTATTACAGTGCGGGTTAGGTTGATTGGCCATGCTAAATTGACCCTCGTGTCAGGATTAGCAGGGTCAACATACAGGGTTACAGGAATAAGCTTTGTGGTTGGTGCAGACCCGATGGGCTGAATGGCCTCCTTCTGCACTGTAGGGATTCTATGGATTATAAATCTAAAACTTTATCCATAAAATTGAAAGTATTTTCTCTTTAATATTCACATTTATATTTTCTTCCTCAAATCACCAAGCTGCATTGTAATGATATATCCTGTCCGGCTTGTATACCTCATTTGAAGTCTGAATTTGAGATTGGAATATCGAAATCCCAATTTCATATCTCAGAATCCTGAGCTTAGATTCAGATATCTGAATTGCACCTTGGGTTCTTACTATCAGGTTCAAATGCAATCAAACAAAATTCACATCTCCAAAACTCAAACTGGTTGGGCTCTGGAGAGTGTTGTCGAACAGAGAGACCTAGGGGTGCAAGTGCACAGTTCCTTGAAAGTGGTATCGCAGGTAGACAGAGTTATGAAGAAGCTGCTTTGCACACTTGCCTTCATCAGTCAGAGCATTCGTACAGAAGTTGGGACGTTATGTTTCAACTGTACAAGACATTGGTAAAGTCACATTTGGAGTACTTGTACAATTCTGGTCACCCTGCTATTAGGAAGCATGTTACCAAGACTGGAAGGTCTGAATTATAAGGACAGGTGCGATAGGCTGGGACATTTTTCTCTGGAGTAAAGGAGCATGAGGGGTGACCTTATAGAGGTTTATAAAATCATGAGGGGCTTGGATAAGGTGATTAGCCAAAGTCTTTTCCCCAGGGTAGGTGGGTGAAAAATTAGAGAGCATAGGTTTAGGGTGAGAGGGGAAAAATTTAAAAAGGACCAGAATGGCAAAGTTTTTCACACAGAGAGTGGTGTGTATATGGAATGAGCTGTCAGTGGAGGTGGTCGATGATAAAAGTACAATATTTAAAAGATATTTAGACAGGTACATGAATGGGAAAGATTTATAGGGATATTGGCCAAATGCAGGCAAATGGGTCTAGTTCAGTTTTAGAAACCTGGTCAGCATGGACAAGTTGGGACGATGGGTCTGTTTCCATGTTATACCTCTGTGACTTTAATTCACTTGGGGGAAAAAGATAATTTGATCTCAATCAGTCCAAAGCAAGGCGGTTCAGAGCTGGGAGTAAATTTCTACTCATCTCTACTTACCAATGCAGAGAGAGCAAACTCATGAAAAAACCACTTTGGTAATTTTCAATTTCAGTCAGAAAAATGCCACGGACAGAGAAGAAGCTGGGAGAAGAACTGCTAAAGCTGTAAGCAATAGAAATAGGTTTTGTCAGGTCAGCTCGCCCTGCTGTGTTGTGCTTCCAAGGTTGTGGTTACTTAGAAATGAATTACAGGATTTGACCACCGTACAAGTGTCAAATTGCTTTGTGTAGCACCAGTTCTGTTTTAGAGTTACAGCTCACGAACCAGCTCTTCAATTCTGTGAATAATAGACCACTAACACTGAATACAATCTGACATTGTTAAAACAGGCTCCATTAATGCAACTCTATTGATCTGAATGTAAAGGACCTGAGGTAAAAGTACAAAAGCAATAATAAAACAAGAGTCACACAGGTATAGATGTGAATCTATTGAAGCCTGTGACAACAGTGTTTCACCCTTTTCACGTTCTCATGACAAAGCTCCTAAACAACAGAAGAAAACAATTTCTGGTTACAAGCAATTCCAAAACCCAGCAGAGATGCTGAAAGTCCCCCAAAACAAGCTTCATGAAGTTACATCATCGCTGAACCTAAGGCAGAAAGTGAATGCTCAGGCATGAATGAGGAGGTAGTGCAACCTTTTAAAAAAAGACTGGAGAAAGAACTGCAATTATCAATTAGTAGTTCGATAAGGCACGAAATCTGTTAAAGATTTGCACAACTAATTAACCTTGATCAGCAGGAGGGTTCCAAGAATTCAAACACTACATTCCTCCTTATTGCAAGATGGTAAAATGGAGTTGGGAGTCTGTAAACTACACAAAGTCATATGAAAATTCTAAAATCTACAAAAATATATGCAGTGATGCAGACGGGAGCTCTCTTTTAAAATCACAAAAGAACAGTTCTTTTGCCAATAATTTAATTTGACAATAAGTATTTAGAGGTATCTGATGAAAAGTTTTTTTCCAATAATTGAGGAACTTTAGAAGAATAGCTGGAGCCTGTGATGAAAGATAAGGGGTAGGATTTTCCAGCCCTTTCCACAGTCAGGGTCTTCCTGCATAAAGGATTGTGCAGCAATCCTTCTTCTGCTTGTTTTAATTTTAAATTATTAATGCCTCATCAATCTACCACGACCTGCTCTTCATAATCTTCAGCACCTTGAAGACTCTTGTTCGGCCTTATTAGAATTTTCCGCGGGGAAACCACTCAACTAGCCTGAGCTGATGTCTAAGCCTCACACAAGTCTCCTTTCAACCTACTTTCTCTCACCCTGTCAGCGTATCCTGACAATAATAATTCAAATCAAATCCTTTTGCACCCAACGAAGGTGACCCTTGCAGCAGGTTTCACTGGCGGTGGGACGGGTGAGCCATGCAAAATGCTGTAGACATTGGCAACACTGGAAGATCTCACTGGCGACCTATGGTGAGTCGTCTCCACTGCTGTAGAACATGCCACAGGGCAGCAGGTGGAGGGAACTGGGAGTTGGGGGGGCTGGGGGGAATAGGAAATCCTGACACTATCAAAACTGAAAAGAGTTAAACACAAACGTTGACTGAAATTGTTTTTGCCACATCTAATACCTGATGATTGGAAACTTGCTGGTTCACTTTCCTCAGCCTGCATCCTTCTTAATCAGAATGTGAATTGGTAGGATTATGCCCCAGCTGTTTCATTTACAAATCATTGATGTATCACCTGAACTAAACCAGCAATAGCACGGCGGTACAGTGGTTAGCATTGCTGCCTCACAGCTCCAGAGGCCCTGTTCAATTCCGGCCTCGGGTCACTGCCTGTGTGGAGTTTGCAGTTTCTCCCTGTGTCCGCATGGGTTTCCTCTGGGTGCTCCGATTTCCTCTCACAGTCCAAAGATATGCAGGTTGGGTGGATTGGATGTGCTAAATTAAACATATTGTCAGAGGGATTAGCAGGGTAAATGTGTAGGAGTATGGGAATAGGGCCAGTTGGGATTGTTGTTGGTACAGTCTCGATGGGCTGAATGGCCTCCTTCAGGGATTCTATGATTCAAAAGAGACCAAATGTTAAGTGACTTACAGCTTAAGCAAGTACAAATGTGCTTCTTTTTCTCAACTTATACATGATCAGAATTGATGTTGTAAGATGGGAAGGCAGTTTCAGCAGGACCACTGCATTTACTTGCATGCCACATTTCAGAAATCATCTGCTTCATGCTGCCTGTGTAGCAACCATCATCACACCCGTGGTTTACGATGTGACTAGAATTGTTATAAATATAATTGGCAACAGTACACACAGAATTAATTAGGTTTTCTAGGTGCCGTTACTGCCAGGCAAAGAAAATACACAGTTCACTCAAGATCTGTTAATGTGCGATTTGGTCTTTGTTTTTTACAAAGGGACATTTTATATGCTAATGTAAATTGAATGTAGACTCATTACGGTTTTAATTGTGTTTTAGATGGATGGCTGGAATATTTGTTAAATTTGCAGCCTTAGCAGGAATTCACAGTACTTGGTCCAGGTCTGGAACTCTAATAGTTCAAGATACCAATGGCAGACCAAAGGCCTCAAGTGATGGTTTTGATTGACAGATATTAGATGCCATTGCAAGGAATGGGGTTAGAGATTATTTCTTTCTCTTTGATCAGTAATGCCTCAGTCAGAAAGCTCAAACTGGACATTACGTGAATTAAGCCTAGTTGAATCTAATTAATCAGCCTATAGCAGATTAATTAGCAGTAGTTCATCATATAGGAAATGATCACCAGTTTTTAAGGTGCATACTGTGCAGGTGGATAGTTGGAAGAGATGTAAATGTTGCTTTGATATGCAAATAGATTGTCAGTTTCTTTGTAGACAGCACGGTGGCACAGTGGTTAGCACTGCTGTCTGACAGCACCAGGGTTCAATTCCCGGCTTGAGTCTACACGTTCTTCCCGTGTCTGCATGGGTTTCCTCTGAGTGCTTCTGTTTCCTCCCACAGTCTGAAAGATGTGCTAGTTAGGTGCATCGGCCATGCTAAATTCTCCCTCAGTGTATCTGAGTCACTGGAGGCAGGGAGGGTCCCGGAGGACTGGAAAGTAGCTAATGTAAACACCGCTGTTTAAGAAGGGAGGGAGGCAGCAGATGGGAAATAATAGGCCAGCTAGCCTGACTTTGGTCATTGGCAAGATTTTAGAGTCCATTATTAAAGATGAGATTGCAGAATACTTGGAAGTGCGTGATAAAATAGGACTGAATCAACATGGCTTTGTCAAGGGCAGGTCATGTCTGATAAATCTGTTAGAATTCTTTGAGGAGGTAACAAGGAAGTTAGATAAAGGAGAACTAGTGGATGTGATGTATTTAGATTTCCAAAAGGCCTTTGACAAGGTGCCGCATAGGAGACTGTTAAATAAGTTAAGAGCCCATGGTGTGAAGGGTAAGGTCCTGGCATGGATTGGCTGACTGCAGAAGGCAGAGAGCAGGGATAAAGAGGTCTTTTTCAGGATGGCAGCTGACGACTAGTAGTGTGCCTCAGGGGTTGGTGCTGGGATCACAACTTTTCACATATACGTTAACGATTTGGAAGAAGGAGCCAAAGGCACTGTTGCTAAATTTGCAGATGATATTAAGATATGTAGCGAGGCAGATAGTATTGAGGAAGCAGGGGAACTGCAGAAGGACTTGGACAGGTTAGGAGAGTGGGCAAAGAAGTACAGATGGAATATAATGTGAAAATTGTGAGGTTATGCACTTTGGAAGGAGGAATGGAGGTATAGACTATTTTAGTAATGGGGAAATGCTTAGGAAATCAGAAACACAAAGGGACTTGGGAATCTTTGTTCAAGAGTAACTTAAGGTCCAGATGCAGGTTCAGTTGGCAATTAGAAACGCAAATGCGATGTTAGCATTCATGTCGAGAGGGCTAGAATACAAGATTAGGGCTGTGTTCCTGAGGCTATATAAGGGTCTGGTCAGACCCTATTTGGTGTATTGTGAGCAGTTTTGGGCCCTGTATCTAAGGAAGAATGTGCTGGCCTTGGAAAGTGTCCAGAGCAGTTCACAAGAACGATCCCTGGATTGAAGAGTTTGTCATATGAGGAACGGTTGAGGACCCTGGGTCTGTACTCGTTGGAGTTCAGAAGGATGAGGGGGGATCTTATTGAAACTTACAGAATACTGCGAGACCTGGATAGAATGGACATGAAGAGAACATTTCCACTAATAAGAGAAACTAGAACCAGAGGGCACAACCTCAGGCTAAAGGGACGATCCTTTAAAACAGAGATGAGGAGGAATTTCTTCAGCCAGTGAGTGGTGAATCTGTGGAACTCTTTGCCACAGAAGGCTGTGGAGGCCAGGTCATTGAGTGCCTTTAAGACAGAGATAAATAGGTTTTGATTAATAAAAAGATCAGGGGTCATGGAGAAAAGACAGGAGAATGGGGATGAGAAAAATATCAGCCATGGGCCGAGTGGCCTAATTCTGCTCCTATGTCTTATGTCTTATGAACAGAAGCCGGAGTGTGGCGACTAGGGGATTTTCACGGTAACTTCTTTGCAGCGTTAATGTAAGCCTATTTGTAACACTAATAAATAAACTTTAAACTAGGTTGGTTCTCGCACTGGGATGCGGGCTTGATGTGAGTCCTGTTGTTGCAAATGTTGACAGTGCTGTTCCAGGCCAGCAAGACCACAAGTGGCAATCTTCCTGGCAGCAGCCAATTAAGATGCCACCATTAGTTGCCGTCATCCAATTAAAGACAGTGGGCTGCCTTTCCTCGCTCTCAGCCCTATCAGAGGGTGACAGAGTAGAGTAAAAAAAGAGACTGAAAGTGCACCTCACAAAATATGTTTGTTCTTGTGCTGGGTCAGGCAGGCAGACACCAGTGACTGCCAGAACTGCAGGGACCAGAGAGCCTGTGGATGAGGTGTCCTCTTCCAGGACATCACTAGAGTGTTGCCTCTGTGCAGTTTGCAGTCTCCCTGCAGGGAAGGGGGTGTGATGCCAAAAAAATAAATCCTGACAGCCCAGGAAAATGGTCCTCAATTGGTCCCTTTAATTAGCTTAAATGGCCAAGACACTTAGGGTAACAGCATCTGGTGACTCATAATGCTGGCAAAGAAAGGCAAATATTGTATGTTAGAGTCCTATTTCATATTATTGTTTATTTGAATATTGAAAAGATAAGGGCACACTTTGGCTTATAAGGCATGTGAGGGTCACTTACAGGAGTGGTCACTACATCATACCTGGTCATGGTATTTGGCTTGCCTAGAGGAAAATCACCCCCTTCCCTGGGAGGCCCCAACTGCCCCACCTTCACTCCAGCAGGGTCAGGCAGCTAATTCCATGAAATTGGAGAACTACTCTTCGCCCTTGCTGAAGTGAAATACTCTGGCAGATTGGGAGAGACTAGCGGGCTTGGAGAATTCTGTCCCGGGTCTGCTAATTACATTAAAGTTACATGTAAATAGTGATTTAAATTACTTACCTGTCTTCCTGCCCGTCTCCAGCATGAAGCTGATGGCATTAGAAATCCAGCGCTGAGAGATGTGTGCACGGTGGGAACATATGCGTGGGTCCCATGCATGCCCAGCTGTGAGATTCTCCCACCACTCTGCACTAGAAAATTAGCACGGGGTGGGTAGGAGAATCCTCCCCCTTTTTTCATCTTTCTAATTGGGCCGCTCCTTTAGTGCCGTTGAGCTTCTGTGATATGATCGACTGTGCCTAATTTTGATATTTTCTCAGAAGCCCGAAGTGTCACAACTTGTACATAGGATTTCAGTTCTTTCTTGAAGCTATCTGCCTGCACTGCGCTAAGCTGGTCACCTAAGACACTATGGGGATTTCAAAGCCTGTTCCACTGATTCAAGTTGCCAATCCCTGGGATTCCTGTTAGAATGATCTTGATGTAATCTGTAAATTGGAAATAATATGAGATGGATACCCTGGAATTCTCAATTACTTTGAAAGGCCAAAGTAAAATTTCCTGGCAATTTTCTTGGAAGTGTTGGCCAGAAGTCTCTGATCTCACATGCCCTGCTACTGCTACTAACAAGTACAGAGAGTTTGGCATTCAGCCAATTATCCTTTCATAGCAGCGGGACCGGAGAATTGCAACTGTGGGCAAGGTTGGAGAATTTTGATCATTATATTCTGTATGTGTTGTGTATTCTCAATATACGCTGAAGGCACAACCCCAATGAACTAAAAATAACTTTTTCCCACTTCACAATTTTAGGGTTTTACCATTCTTCCTGTATTTTTCCCAAGGATTCTCATACATTCTTATACATTAGAGCTGAGGTGTACAATAGAAACTGGAGCTTACCTTTCTCCAGCATCTAAAATAATTGAAAAGAGCACATTTCGTTCAGCAAGTGATAGATAGTGTGCTCGTCACATTTTATGCTAATGTTTCTCTCCCATGTCTGTCAGACAGCACAGTTATAATTGAAAACCAGTGTGTGGGAAATTACAGTGAAGACCCCATGATCTGCCATTCCAGCAGCACTGTGTTTGAATCATTGTGTTTGATTTCCAGTCTTCTTCATTCTCACCTTGTCTCATTGTCTTCTTTTTTAACCACCCTGTTATCGAGTTCTGTAATATTACATAGTGTGCACTTACATAAATGATAAACTTGCCAATTATGCTGTGGCACTCACGAGTGCACGGTACTTCTCAAATGAACAATGAACAATGAACGATGTGGGGAAAAGAGTCAAAGTGCTGCCTTCCCCGCTTGCAGTGCAAATAAGGTAAAATTCAAGTGAATCACTCTGGGCCAAACATGCTGGTGTGTGAGGCTCCCCAGTCGGCAATCAGCTGACATTCAAGAACATTTCCATTTCTTTCTTCCTTGCGAATAATTGAAGGGAGAATAACACAGTCTTTGACTTTTTATAGAACCAATCTTTGTGATTTATAACTGGAGCATTACTCATAACAGTCTCAGCTGTAGCAATATCCCAGAAAAACTCATTGAAACCCGTATCATAGAATCCCTACAGTTCAGAAGGAGGCCATTTGCCCATCAAGCCTGCTCTGACTTTCCAACAGAGCATCTCACCCAGGCCCAATCCCTGAAACCACACATATTTTTCCCGTTAATCTTCCTAATCTACACATCTTGGGACACTAGCATGGTCAATCCAGCGAACTTGGACATCATTTGTTGTGGGAGTAAGCCGGAGCTCCTGAAAGAAATCCATGAAGACACAGGGAGAACTCCAACACAGACGGTCACCCAAGGCGAACATTGATGAGGCAAAAGGAAATCATGTAAACAAAGAACAATGAAAATTACAGCGCAGGAATAGGCCCTTCCGCCCTCCAAGCCTGCACTGACCACGCTGCCAGACTTAACTAAAACCCCCTATCCTTCTGGGGACCATATCCCTCTGTTCCCACCCTACTCATGTACTTGTGAAGACGTCCCTTAAAATTCACTACCATATCCGCTTCCGCTACTTCTCCCGGCAACGAGTTCCTGGCACCCACTACTCTCTGTGTAAAAAGTCTGCCTTGTACATCTCCTTTAAACCTTGCCCTTCGCACCTTAAACCTATGCCCCCTAGTAATTGACTCTTCCACCCTGGGAAAAAGCTTCTGACTATCCATTCTGTCCATGCCTCTCATAATCTTGTCGACTTTTATCAGGTCTCCCCTAAACCTCCGTTGCTCCAGTGAGAACAAACCAAGGTTTCTCCAACCTCTCCTCATAACTAATGCCCTCCATACTAGGCAACATCCTAGTAAATCTTTTCTGTACCCTCTCCAAAGCCTCCTCATCCTTCTGGTAGTGTGGCGACCAGAATTGAACACTACATTCTAAGTGTGGCCTAACTAAGGTAGTATAAAGCTGCAACATGACTTGCCGATTTTTAAACTCAATACCCCAGTTCTCAATTTTGTAGAAAGAATCCAGTGCTTTAATTAATAGTTTTCTCATATAGGATCTGACATGGTTATTAAGTGTGGTGTTGTCGTAATTATAAGGGCAATTTCAAATCCAAGGTGGCATCAACACACTTTTGAAATTTTTTGACCTATGAATGACCTAATGAGCCAATGTTCAGATTGCCAAGACTCTGCATCCTTAGCTTATATTCAATTGCTAAAATTATTTTGATGTCTTATTTTACTTATATGGATGGTCCTTCTGGAGGTATCATTGGATATTGTGAGGAGGTTGGCTACAGATTTACAGCAAATAATAGCAGAGGAGGTGGCCATTCAACCCATCAGATGTCTACCAGCTGTAAGAGATTCCATTTTTCAACCCTTGGCAGTAGCTCCATAGATTATGGTACTTCATGAATTACCAATCTCAGCTAATCATTGAAAGACAAACACTCTGCACAGAGGGAGAGAGTTACCACATTAGCAGCCACTGCACACCTCCTAGTGACCCATTGCCTACCATCTCACTCGCAGATGGTAAATGTGATGAGCAAACCATGAAAAATAGATTCACATTCTGGCATAGCACCTTGTCGTGTTCTCATGATGTTCCAGAATGCTAATGAATTACATTGAACTATTAATAACTGTTCTTAAGAAGGTGAACTTTGATGAGGCAAAAGGAAATCATGTAGAAAGAATCCAGTGCTTTAATTAATAGTTTTCTCATGTCAGATCTGACATGTTTGTTAAGTGTGGTGTTGTCATAATTGTAAGTGCAATTTCAAATCCAAGGTTGCATCAACACACTTTTGAAATGTTTCAGCCTCTGAATGACCTATGAGCCAATGTTCAGATTGCCAAGACTCTGCATCCTCAGCCTATAGTCCATTGGTAAAATTATTTTGATGTCTTATTTTACTTATATGAATGGTCCGTCTGCAGATATCATTGGATATTGTGGGGAGGTTGGCTACAGATTTACAGCAAATATTAGCAGAAGAGGTGGCCATTCAACCCATCTGATGCCTGCCAGCTGTAAGAGATTCCATTTCTCAGCCCTTGGCAGTAGCTCCATAGATTATGGTAGTTCAAATGGATAACCATTTGTTGCATGTTTTATAAACATTCTGCCTCTTCCACCTCCCCTGCCCTATCCTCCAACTCTCTGATTAAAATAATTTACCTCACCCCACCTCGGCTTTAATTCTTCAGCAAAACACTGGCATGGCATAGTGGCACAGTATTTAACACTGCTGCCTCACAGCACCAGCAACCTGGGTTCGATTCTCAGCTTGGGTCACTGTCTATGTGGACTCTCCCTGTGTCTGCATGGGTTTCCTCCAGGTGCTCCAGTTTTCTCCCACAGTCCAGAAGACCTGCTAGTTGGTGCATTGGCCATGCTAAATTTTCCCTCTGCGTACCTGATCAGTTGCCCGAGTGTGGTGACTAGGGGATTTTTACAATAATTCTATTGCAGTGTTAATGTAAGCCTATTTGTGACACTATTAAAATTAACTTTAAAACATGTAATCTACACCCGCTAGTGACTCCTCTGCTAATAGATATATGTCCTACGATATCCACTATGTTAAGGTCCATCATTATCTTATGTACTTACATTACATAAGTACATAATGTAATGTACATTAACCATTACGTTACATTATGTACTTACGTAATGTAAGTACATAACATTATGTTACGTTATGTACTTATGTAAGTACATGTAAAGGATAAAAACCCCAGTCTATCCAATCTTGAAGCTTGGCAGGGTGAAAATAATACTGTAAGAGGAAAAAAAAGCAATAATATGAAGCTTATAGGTCTTGTAAGAAACTTTGTGGGCAGGATAAAAGCCAATGGTAAAAGAAAGCAGTATTATCTGTTTTCTAGGAAGGGCCTGAGACTTGAAAGAAAACTGCAGAGTTAAAAATATGGGGCCAAGCAAAATACTTGTGGTAAAACAGAGAAGCACTGTAACCTTAATGGAGCAGGAACTGATTGTATCAACAGCACGATCTTTGATCTCCCTTGGAGCCATCAATCAAACAGCCTTGTAAAAGTCAATGGAGCAGAAAGTGATTGTGTAAACATACTCTGATAGTTGTATTGAAATACACTGTGGCACATTTAAAAATAACGTGAATTTCCATTGATAACATTCATCTTGGTATATCCATTCCAGGATCTATGAGGGTACAGTGATTAGAACTGCTGCCTCACAGCTCCAGGAACCCGGGTTCAATTCCAGCCTTGGGTGACTGTCTGAGTCATGGGGTAAATATGTGGTTATGGGGATAGGGCCTGAGTAAGATATTCTTTTGGAGATTCAGTGCAGACATGATGAGCAAATGGTTTCCTTCTGCACTGTAGGGATTCTATGAAATTGACAGCTCCTATAGATTGAAGCAATTCAAAGAAGTTTCAGAGCAGCTGTGGCTTATGCAAGTAAGCAAGGGGGGTCCTGCCTATGGAAATTGACAGCTCCTGTCAATCAGAGCAGTTAAAAGAGGTTTCAGAGAAGCTGAGGTTTCTGAAGTCAATCAAGGGCAATCCTAACTATAGAATGGAATGCTGTTGTGATTTTAAAGGCTTCTGGGCACTCAGGAGGCATGAACTCTGATGTAAAAAGGCAACTTCACAGATAATAATATATACTTTTTACAAGGAAGTCGTCTGAAATCACCATCCTAAGTATGATTTCCAAGTTTTACAGATCAACATGGAAACCTGAGGTCCAAGCATGAGACCTCCCTCCTAGACAGAGTCCTGAGGTAACCCCTTTCCCTGCATCGTGACTCCCCACCCCCACCTTCCCCACACCAGGTGCCTTGAAGGACTCCCCTCCTGCGGCCTGGCAGCAGCTGCATAGCCCCTGGGCACGATTGGAGTACTTACCTCCTTGCTACCCCTCCAGTCCCCACTTGTCAGGTCCATGAGAGATTGGCCCTGGCAGAACCTCCAGCTGAGCGGGAGAGGGGGGACAGGGAGATGGGGAGGTGGAGTAGGGGGCATGTGGCCTCAAATCCAGCAATTATATTCCAATGAATGTTAATTGGTTTGGTAAAAGCAAACTACTGCCAATGCTGGAATCTGAAACAAAAACTGCTGGAAAATCCCAGCAGGTCTGACAGCATCTGTGGAGAGAGAACAGAGCCAAAGTTTCAAGTCCAGAGGGCCCCTCATCAATTAGTTTGGATCAGGTTCTTAGGCAAGAACCTGAATTCGCCTGGAGACTCGCAGTAGGTTTAACATGCATTGAGAATCCCAATTTGGCAATCATGCCCAATTCAATGGACCATTTAAATATGTTTTACTCATTTGTGAATGGCTTTATACTAATGTTTTGGAACATGAGTTCTAATAGACCTGTGTCAGTTGCACATATTGTGTTGTTGCCATCAGCACCTTGATTTGAGTTACTAGGAAGAAGTTCTGACCAACCTATGCCCTGCCATTAGTATTCTCTGGGCTTTCAGCAAATTGTCTCATGCACCTGCAATACAAATTCTCAATCGACACCAATTAATCAGAAAAAAAGACTTAATGAAGACCTAATACGGCATCTGGATTATACACTGCGCTTCAAGCTGAATTGTCTTTTGGGAAGGCACAGTTTGGTATTACTGAGACAGCTTGCTTCTGATTAAAAATGTAGCTGTTACTTTGTCACATTTCTCAACAGATACCTGTGTCATAATATGTTACAATTTTGGTCCCTGCGCCTGATTTTTGCCTATTGAGCAGACTTCAAGTAGACATTTAGGATGGACAAGATTGGGATCAAACACAACCCCCCGCAGTACAATATCCTGCTGGCATTATTTGCTTATGGTGCCATGTGGAGGTTGGTCACTATAATAAAGAGGGGTCAGCTTAGTAAAGGAACAGCGCATTATTTCTTAAAGTAAAACAAAACCATAAGCCTGTGGTGAGCACAAACAGGCCCCAACTGGGATAACACGCTAATGGACCCACTCAGGGACCTGCTTTATAAAGGGCTAGGTATGCAAGCTTTACCTGGTCACCAATCACCAAGGAGATCATATTCTATGAGTCTTAAAAGGAGGTTGATCAATGGTTCCCCATGCAAGTCCTGGGGGGTGATCACAGCCACTTGGTAGATCATAGAACATGATCATAGAATCATACAGTGCAGATGGAGGCCCTTCGGCCCATCGAGTCTGCACGACCACAATCTCACCCATATTCCTACATATTTTACCCGCTAATCCCTCTAACCTAAGCATCCCAGGATACTAAGGGGCAATTTTAGCATGGCCAATCAACCTAACCCACACACCTTTGGACTGTGTAGAGTAGCAGAATCTGCAGCACCTATGGAACTGTACACCAAAACTAAGTAAATCAGCTCAGGAAAGGAGGACAGGTGTGGTTGATAGAAAAGGAGGAAGGAAAACATTCACCACCATTCCTGAAACTTTTGCCAGATGTGAAAAGGCTTTCAGAAAATAAATGTACCCATTAATGCGCTGGTCAGCTATTTTTTGAAATAAGTGCGAAAATGCAGGAATATAGTTTGAAATGTACAAATTAATTCTGAAATTTGATCAAGAAGTTATCAAGAATGGAATTCGTAGCATCCTACAGGGCAAAAGGAGGCCATTCGGCCCCTCGAGTCTGCACCAACCACAATCCCACCCAGGCCCTATCCCCATAACCCCATGCATTTACCCTCAGTAGTACCCCGGCACTAAGAGGCAATTTAGTATGGCCAATCCACCTAATGTGCACATCTTTGGACTGTGAGAGGAAACCAGAGTACTCAGAGGAAACCGATGCAGACACAGGGAGAATGTGCAAACTCCACATAAACAGTGACCCAAGCCAGGAATCGAACTTGGGTCCGTGGCACTGTGAGACAGTGGTGCTAACCACTGTGCCACCGTGCCACCACATGGAAAATGGCACTTTTTGCAGACATCTTTTAAATGGATTCTTGCTGATCCACAACGACACTTAGCATTTTGTTTTGCTGTGACTATTGTTAGTGAATCCAAGATTCACTTATTTCTCTGTCTCACTCACAGTGTCAACCTTGTAAAAGTTTGAAACACATCGGCATTTCCAATTCAAAACCTGCTTGAGTTATTCTAATGTGATTTAAATTGCACAGCTGTGTATTGAGTTTTCTATGCCAGCAAATTAAAATTAAATTAATTGATTATGACTTGGAGGAAGGGAAATCTAATTTGCGGGAGACCCTTAGATAGAAGTGTGATTGTAATTTAGTTTATTTAAAAGCGTGCGCAGTTAAATACAGATAGGTCATACAGTGATAAGTTGGTCAGATTGAGGAACCAGATGCATTTGCTATTCAAATTCCGCAGAGAGAAAATTGGCTCATTGGCAGTAAACATAGCCTGAGTAATTCTTTACACCCTTCAACTGCTGGAATTGGAGATGGATTAAAATTAGCCGCAACCAAGTTAATTGTAATGTATATATTTTATCTCCATTTATCCAGGAGATTGTACACAGTTGTGAATCCAGCATAATATTCAAGTGTCAAATAGCAACTCCGAAAGTTGACCTGTTGGCGTAAGCAAAACTCCTTAGATGTTAAATTCTGCATCAGTTATTTCTCATGTATCCAAGGCAGTAGAACCAGAGGGATGCAATTTAAAGTTGAAGGGAGAGAAATTCAAAACTAACCTGCATTGATTTTAAAATCCCCTGCTCCTACAATCTATACCTCCTCCCACTACGATCCCTGCGCTCCTTTCCCCACTACCCACTGCATTGACGTTGGAAATAATCCAGGTTGCAGAGGACAGCCCTTGGCATGTGACTTTATGTAGCTTCTAGCAAGTGTAAGTGAGCTACATGGCAAACTGTGCTGATAATCTTAAATTGGCTGTTAGTGTCATTCGTAGCACACTCGGGATTGTTTACAAAGTGCTGCCCGATCTCAGAGTTGCATCTATTGTAAGATATTATATTCTGTGATGTGCAAGCATGGACTGGTTGTGTGTGATCAACACTATTGCGCACAGCAAAAGGGACATACTATTTGAAACGACCTGTCCTTCGCAGGCAAAAGGAACTTTTCCAGTCATTCCGTCTTTTTTTGAACTAAACAAAAACATAGGGGACAATAATTTTCCTTGCTGTATCCTCCATGGCAATAACTCAGCCAATCAGAGTGGACTTGCCACCAATCAGCACTTTTTTCTTATGAGGTATAAACAGTTGCTCCTTCTGAAATTCCCCATGCTTGGTTCTGTCGGGTGAATGCAAGATGAAAAGCTTTGACAGCTTTTGTTAACTATACTCATATGTCAGATGTCTCTGTTTCAGTATAAACGTCCTCATTGAAGTTTGTCACCTGCTATAGAATAACTACTCATAGTAAAGCAGAGAATTATGAACAGCTAACTACTCTGAAGGTGGCTTGCTAACAACTTTTATGCATCTAGCTCCTTAGAGCTGGAGTTATCTGGAACATTTTGCCATTTCCCATGCATTATTGAATCAGGAGATAGGGTGGCGGTGGTAGGGGTGGTCACAGCAAGGCTCTCAGTAAGATTAATTACATTTAACTTTTTCTTGTCATAAACAAGCAGGCAGAATGGGCACAGAGTTTTGCTAAAATAGCAGAATTCCCCATGAGTGCATGTTGTAAGATTGTTCGGTGTCTCACTAAGAGGTCTGGTGGCGTGTATGGTTGAACATAAACCATTTATTGTTAGCACAAAACTATATACATCTCCATGGAACAACCCTGCATGGATGCTGTCTTCATACTGACTCCTTCCAAACTCTACCACACACAGTCAATGTGACTCTCCACATCATACCATGGGTGGTACTGTTCTGCCACTGCCATGTTTATCCTTGCTGTGCCTGAACACCCTTATACTATGTCTTCCCAAGTCCTTATCCTGATATATGTACGATACAATCCTCTTTACTTATTGCCCCCTTCCCCCTCAAGTTTTTGACTTTAAAAGTTCAGATGTTGTAGAAGTTTGACAATTCTTCCAGATCTTATTCTGTCACATTTGGAGGAATGGTAGTCTTATGCTTTGTGTTGACTTTGTCTGTTCGGTGTTGCAATCATAGGATTGAATGTTTTAGTCCTTGCTGGTCTGTATTTGATTTGCTTTTTGTAAATTGTGTTTCTCTTTATCAACAACCTATCTGCTTTGTTTATACGTCATGGTTTTCAGCAGTTCCTTCGGATAGGAACGTTCATTTTGTTCATTCCAAGATTGGAAAAAAAGTAAAAAAAAGGAAAAATCCATGAACACAGAGTCCCCCCAACCAGGGAACCCGGGGACACACCCACCCAAGCTTCCCCCATGAAAGCATCCCCCAGCAGTGCCCTTGGCACTACCTCCTGACAGTGCCAAGGCACTGCCCAGACATGGGGAAGGGTGGCATTGATGTGAGAATAAATGTTGACAATATGGATGAGGACAGCGGTACCTCAGCAGCCTTATCAACGTGCTAGAGGTCAGACTGTTAGACTGCCATGACACCCGGCAAGCTACACTGAACATTGATAGTCACAGCCATGTTATTACCTGTCTGACTTTGCTTATCCAAACGCTTATGCAGTATGGCAGGAATCTGACTATCAACGACAAAAGTCATAGTGCTTTCATTGGAGCATTGAGACATTGGATGGCTGCTGTAATGGAAACTGAGATATCGGCTATCAAACATGGTGTCATTGTTGGGACAATGAGAGTGCTAATAGAGTTTGGACCTTACTTTCTCAATAAATGCATAAATGCAGAAGACATGTGCAATGTTGTGCTGCACTCCTCCATGCCCCCTGATATTGCACACAGGTTTTCTGGCAAGCCTGCCAATGCACTAAGTGTCTCATTGTATCTTTCATCAGTCTTCCTCTGTAACTCTCAAAGTGCTTATCTGAGTCTGTTGCAGTGGGAATCCTGTCGGATCTTGGATCTGCTAGCAACTGGGCAACTCTTGACTTCCGTCCTGGCTACAGGACTTTTGTGCGTGGTATCTCAACGCATATGAATCCCACCTCCAAGCTGACCTCTAAATTACACATGGGCCAGAATGTTACAGCCGTTCACACTGGCAGGATTTTCCCATCCTGCTGGCGTGAATGGAGATTTGGCTGGGCAACCAATTCTGTGACCTGGCTGCAGCAGGAGCATGGCGTGAACAGCTGAAAACATTGGACTCATGCAGCTGTCAATTGAGTGACCATCATGATCTATGTCTTGTTGCTGTGCCACCTGTTGATCTACCATCGAGTGGCTGTTCTTGAGTATCTGAAAAGACAGAGACCCATGGATATGGCTGTCCTCACAGGCGAGGTAGTGTTGCAGCAGGTAAGTAAAAGATGGACTCTTACTTCATCTGGAGCCTGCACATCTGATGTGAGTTTGGAATAAAGGGGAAATTGGATGTGAGAAGGAGCATCACATATGGGGATAATGTCATCCGATATGGTTTCAGCCCTGACACTGGCCAAGGCTGGCTGTTTCAATTATGGTAGGCACCATGTTCTCCATGGGAGTCAGGAAATGCTGGCATCCCCTGCTGGTTAGTTTCTCCTTCCTGTCTGCACTACAGAGAGAGGGAAGCATGTTGTTCAGAATTGTGCAATTGTTTTGGATGATGTGGTTGCCATGGTTGAATAGCTGGCAGTATGCAGGCTGTGAGATGTGCATGAAATGTGTACGAGGGAAGGCAAAAGTATGAATGTGAGATATGAGTCTAGACTGATGCGATTTGTTGGTAGGTGAGTGCTGGAGGTGGGCTACATTGAGCAGCCTGTGAGGCTAATGACACAGTTGATAGGAAGCTATTCATGTGAAGTCATTGAACTTTATTGTGGCACTGCATCCTATTTCTCAGGCTTGACCTTTTTATTCATTTGTGGGACATAGGTGCCACTGGCTAGCCAGCATTCATTGCCCATCCCAAGTTGCGCAAGGGCAATTGAGAATCAAATACATTGCTGAGTCACATGAGTCACATGTGGGCCAGATCAAGTAAGGATGCTAGATTTCCTTCCCTAAAGGACATTACAGAACCAGATAGGTTTTTCCCACAATTGACACTGGTTTTATGGTCATCAGTAATCTCTTAATTCCCGATTATTTCTCATTTAATTAAAATTCTGCCAACTGCAAACTTAGGTTCCCAAAATATTAGCTGAGTTTCTAGATTAATAGTCCAGCGATAATAGCTCCAAGGCCTCCAATGCAAAAATGCCCTCTCCCATTTTATTCAGGTATATTAGCAGCAGCATGTCTTGTGGAAGGACTTTTGTTACCTGCTCCAGCCTCAGAGCACCTCCACTTTAGGAGATGAAGGCTGACTTTAAGCATTTATAGATAATCATAGAGTCCTACGGCCCATTGAGTCAGCACTGACCACAATCCTATCCCCTTATCCCCACAACCTCAAGCATTTACCCTAGCTAGTCCCCCTGACACTAAGGGGCAATTTAGCATAGCCAATCAACCTAATCTGCACATTTTTGGATGTGGGGGGAAACCTGAGCACCCAGAGGAAACCCACACAGACAAGGGGAGCATTGCAAAGTCCACACAGACAGTGACCCAAGCTGGGAATTGAACCAGGGAACCAGGGTCCCTGTGCTGTGAGGCCCTAAGGTCATAAAATGGAACATTCTCACTTGTTGGGCAGAACTCAATTTGGGGACCCTGCAACGTTAGTCTACTGCCTTCACCACATTGAATAGGTACAAGATAATCATGCATCACAAACACTAAACCCAATTTCAGGAGCTCTCCATCTTAGCCTCTGAAACTGTTAACAATTGCTAAAATGTTTGAGTCTTTGCCAGCTACCTTCTTCAGCTTTGAATATTACCATCAGTGCAAATTCTGAATTCTTCATAATGATAATTGAAGATTATCCGACTCTTAGATGAAAAGAAATACAAAAGCCATAATTCTTAATGACCATCATAATAATGTGTTAATTCTAGCTTTTAACTTATGTACTCAATTATTCCTTAAATATGCCTTTAACATTTAACAGATGCTTAACAGATTGCACTTTGGTTTCAAGCAATTAGCAGGAATTGTCACCCATGTTAAGATTTGAAATGTACTGTAGTTTTTTTTTCCCTGTGGCAAAATTATTACTTTGCGCTGAAAAAAAAGAAGAAAAATGCATTGATTAATACAGTCAATAAAAGGTGGCACTCATTTAAGTAGCATCACACTGTCAGTCAGCTACCACAAGATTTTGTTTCAGTGGTCTAGCTTCATTCTTTTAATTACAGTGTGTCAACAGGAGTTGGCAGGCTGTAATTTTTGTATCATGTTTAAAGGTGTTTTTTTTAATTTATTTTTTTCCCTGCCTGATGCATAGTATTAAGTTGCAGCTTCATACTGTCTATCAGAAAGTAAGGTTGAACTTTTTAAGTAAGCAAAGCATTTTGTTCATCAAGTGTCCATCTGCATGATCTGAGCCACTCTTTCATGAAGGAGGGTGGTGGAGAAACATTAGATTTTTGTTTGACTTTATAGGTCTTTACTTGTTTCAGGGCAATGAGTGCTTGTGTGTTAGGTATTCTTCCCCAATGCATGAATTCTAGATAGTAAAGAATGATGAAGCAGAATAGAATGCAAGTTATTCTGAACTAGTGTACAGTGTCTCATTTTGAACTTGGGCTAATACTGACATTCAATCTCTGGCTTTCTAGGGTAGCTGCCCCTTAACTTTGAAAGGACAGGCATTAAATGTAATTCAGGAAACTTCACTATGCTCCTCTATGAGAATGAAACAAGAACAATGTTGTTGCATGTAACCTTTGTGTTTCTGGGCCAGGATTCTACTGTCCCTCCTGCCCAATGGCCCAGTGCATTCACCAGGGGAGACACACAATGGAGGAGCCGTAAAATCCTGACCCTATTTTGTGATGGATGTAACTGTGGGTAAGTGTGGCTTGTTTGTGTGTTGTTCCATGTCAGTCTATAACTGTAACAAGCATTCCCAAGAGCAGATCTACTGTTTACTAGTTGCATTTATTAAGTGTGGGCGGCACGATGGCACAGTGGTCGGCACTACTGCCTCACAGTGCTGGATGGGCCGAAGGGCCTCCATTTGCAGTGATTTTATGATTCAGAGCAGAGCATCACCTCTAATAATTTGATCTCTGTGAAAAATGTTCCTTCTTTTCATCAGAGCGAGATGTCCTCTTACCATAATTCCTATCAAATTGGTTCACCAAAACAGAATCTAAAATAAAAATAATATTAAGAATAAGACAAAATCTGTACCGTAGGCTAGCCATCCATTTACTTTCATTTCTATAGTGTTTTTCACATTCTGAAATTTATATCTATCTGAACAGGAAGCAGGAGAATTGATTAAGAAATGGGCAAAGATTGAGGAAGTTTCTGAATTTGGGAAGAGAAAAGATTTAGGAAGATAATTCCAGTGTACATGGTATATTATCTTGACAGGAAAGCAGAGGCAGTTTTAAATGATTTGTATTGTTAAGTATTAGAACTAAGGTATAGATTTAAGTGGGTTTAACTTTCTGATACTGTACAAGAAGATATAGATGTTTGCATGTCTGGGTGTTTTCATCAGTTCAAACTGTGCTTCTATTGTGCTTAGTAAAATTTATAGCATGAAAAATAAATACAAGTTTGAAGAAGAAAAGGGTGGTTGCTTCGTAAACAGGGGCACCTTTAGGTTTGGAAAGTTTTTTTTGTGATTATGTTGAAATGTATTCATAGCAGTTAGTGACAGACAGTTAGAGAGGGAACACCTCTTTGAGCCTTGTGAGAATAAAAACCGTATAATGGAATAATGGTTTAGAAAGCCAGTGCTAGACATCTAAAGGACAACTAATTAAGAAGACTAGAGAAATAAAAAGGAGTTTCTCAGAAGTCTGAAGTTAAAGGAGCAGAGAAAATTGTAAATAGAATATGATACTGTTCAGTGAATTCACAGAACTGAAATGGAACTGGCTGGTGAGAAGCCAGAAATAGTGGTTTTAAGTGTTGTGATATTTTATTACAGTTTGTGAGACTTTCCTTGAAATACTTGTGGAGTAATCATTTGCTGGACCTCACAATCTGTGCAGAAGCATTCAGGAATCATGAAAGGAACTTTGGAAAACCTGGAGGTGGATTCTTGATGAAAGCAGCTGATGGAAAGCATTGTTTGAAAGAAGGCATAAGGTATGCCTTTTTGGGAGTGGAGCTTGGAAACATTCCTTTAACAATCCTCTGTGGGAATTGGAGAAGAAATTCACAAAAGATCAATTGAGTGGCATCTGCCATTTGGTTTCAGAGAGGGGGTAATCCTAGAAATTTGTGTACATTTGTGAAGGTAAGGGGGAATGAAGGAGCATGTGTATTATAATCAAACCTTTCACATTTAGTGATTTTTATTCATGCTGTTCAAAGCTCATTGACAGATCTATAGCTCTGTTCCTCCGTGTTTTCTGAAAAGAGTACAGTGTCATGTTCCTCTGAGGCAAGATTCCATTCTGGGAATTTTCCACCCAGTAGTAAAACCAACTAGGATGGTAAAAATTTGAATGTTCTCTGACTAATAGAGAGGGGTACTTTGTGGAATCAAAAAAGGGGAAGGTAGGTGTTGTGCTATGGAGCTAATGAAGATTGCTGACGTGGAATGGAGTGGAGTTGTGAACGGATTTGAATTTGAAACATCGGGGATTAAATATTTTTTAAAAACAGGTTAGAAGTGAACTTACATGGATACAGTCACAAACCTTTATTTCATGATCAGGCTTTTTCCATTAAGCATGTGATTCAAGCAGGCAATCTACACAATTGTTATAAACCAGGGATTCTTTATACCGCTGCCATTAAAACTTTATAAAAACCCAGGGGAAAGCTTAACTTAAAATAACAAACTACTTACACTGGATATTCATGGCCAATATGCCAGATCCACCCAGATATCATCAAGAGCTGAACTCTAATCAGCTGGATAACAGACATTCCTATTGCGAAATTTCTGTAACAACATGAATCTGATTGCTTTGTGGTCTTCCCCTTCTTGTTGTTTCTCAAACTCCTAGGCAGCCTATCTAGTTCCCCAGCAGATATTTATCTGAACCACTGCCACTTCCCAGATCTTCAGTCAGTGTCAGAGGTCTCTGCTTTCCTGACTCATGACCTCAGCTGCTCACCTCAGTGACACACCAGTCTTGACCTGCTGCTGCTCCAGCTGCTGGCTTCAGTCCTGTGTACTCTGTCTCCATGAGGCTTCTGGTCTCTCCTCCTTCTTTGTCATCCTGCATTTCAGGCTTAAACTCTGCCTCCATCTTGTGGAGAACTTTGGCCGTTGCCCCAAGAGGAGCCACCCTAGAGCCGACAGCTTCCCCTACCTGGTGTCCTCCCAGGTCAATAACCTGTGCTAGTGGGAACCACAATGGGCAGGGGCTGACCTTTGGCCCTACTCTCAGGTTGGAAGCTAAAATGCAGGATGCCGAATGTTCACTCATCTCCCCTGCTGTATAATCTCCTCCAGTACTATAACCCTTCAAAATCTTGCTCTCCTGTAAATTTGGCCTCATTATCGTGGAAGAAAATATACATAAAAATGTTACATCCAGTGTGAATCCATTACATTTAGGATGATGCATGTCAAAGTGTCGCACATGGATACAGCAAATGGCTGATATTTTGATGTCAGTGTTGAACAACAGAGCTCGCCTTTCCTCATGTTTATAGCTTCACACTGCTAGCAATTGTTTGCTAGATATTATGATTTATCACTTTAAAGACTCACTTGTACTTGAATAGACAAGCCCTAACCTTTTCTTGTTATTTATCTGAGCATCCATTGAAAGGCCTGGATAGAGTGGATGTGGGGAAGATGTTTCCATGGACAGGAGAGACTAGGGTCCAAGGGCAAAGCCTTGGAATAAAGGAACAACCGTTTAGAATTGAGATGAGGAGGAATTTCTTCAGCCAGAGGGTGATGAATCAATGGAATTCATTGCCACAGAAAGCTGCGGAGGCCAGGCGATTGAGTATATTTAAGACAGAAATAGATAGGTTCTTGATTGGTAAGGGGATCAAAGGTTATGGGGAAAAAGCAAGAGAATGATGTTGGGATCGAAAGGTGGAGCAAACTCGAAGGGCCAAATGGCTTATTTCGGCTCATATATATTATGGTCTTGTGGACATCCAGTGGATATCTCTGTTCTCACCATCCATGTATTTGAACGTCAAACTTTTAGGCAGGGTACTGGTGCAGTGAAGCTTGTAGGGATGTGAAAATCAGATAGCAGTGTTTCGATTTCTACTTTTAATCTTAAATGTGCAAACACCGGAACTGTGATATATTCCTTCATAAGAGTGAGCACTGACAGCCTCTCCCTTACTCTGATTGCAACATGCAGGCCGTAAAAAATATAAAAGGATAAAGGGAAAAGAAAGGCAATCATTTATTACTGACTGAGGGGGAGTTGGATTAGAGAGAGAGAGACAATCTCCTTTAAAATATTCTCAGTGTGTTCCTTTTTGCATAAATTGAAATTTGTGATCTTAAATAATCATGGCAGGGATAGGAGCCCCAAACTGGTAGCAGCATCCTCCCACTTGCAGTGAACATCAGGAATTTTGTAAGTTAATATATAGATACACCACTTACTCATATTGTACATTACAGAGCAGCCCTGCATCTACTATTATCATTCGTAGCATTTTTTATGTTCATATTTTGTGCTGTCAGTTTTTTTCACAGAAAGAATAAATGAGCCATGGATTAGTTTTCCCAGAGCTGAATGCCTCTAGATGTTTAATTGAATACTTGACTGAATTCTAATGTCACCAGGAGAATTTTTCTCTATTACACTGTCTGCCGGTCTGTCAATTGAAACATAGAAATTCAACAATAAATACAATTTTAATATTGAACGTAATGTTCTGTTTTTGTAAACCTTACACTCTGCACAACTGATTTTAAAATTTGTGTGACAGGGCTGCAAAATTTGCAAGTGTAAATTGTGAAAAGAATAGCATCTCAATAAGAAAAGCTGTGTCGTCAAAGGTGTGGGGTGATGTGAAAAGAGGCAACATTGTTCGTGATCACTTTGCCTAGAAATATTTACTTTCATGAGATGAGTAACACCTTAATTACAAGCTTACTCTGTACACCCACTTACTAAACATGCATTAATGTTCTGTGTTCTCCAGAGAAAGATTCATTGACTGACAAATTTAATTGCACTTTAAAGTGCCCTTTTCAATAAACAGGCAGCACTGCAGGGGGAAAAAAAAATTCCGGTTGAGTGTTTGAAGAGTAGATAAATTGCATTAAGTTAATAATCCTCTCAGCTGATCACTAAAAAAAGCTAGGAAGCCTGTGGAAAATAAAAATCAAAGATTCAGGGAAAAGTATCAGATAATGGCTGAACTTTCAGTAAACTGGGGCATAGAGGAATTTGTGATGTGCAACCAATATCAGTGGTAATGCCGACAGAATGAAACAAAGATTTGGTGTCTTTATTCTCTTATACATATATACATTGCAAAAGGAGGCCATTTGGCAGTCTGCATCGACAATCCCACCCAGGCTCTATCCTGTGTATTTACCCTGCTCGTCCTCCTGAGGGACAATTGAGCATAGCCAATTAATCTAACCCACACACCCTTGGAAAATGGGAGGAAACTGGATGATCTGGAGGAAACCTATGCAGACATGGGGAGAAAAATGTTGGTTTTTGTATAAAGCAGATGCTAGAATTGAACCCAGGTTCCTGACACTGTGAGGGAACAGTGCTAGCCACTGTGCCACCTGGTATTATTTCTGCCCTGCTCCGCTTTCACTGGAAGAATCGACTGTATAATGTTTACCAAAGTCACAAGTAGGCTTGCATTAACACTGCAATGCAGTTACTGTGCAAATCCCCGAGTCACCACACCCCAGCGCCTGTTCGGGTGCACTGAGAGAGAACATACCTAACAAGTTCATGTTTTTGGACTGTGGGAAGATACTGTTGCAGACATGGGGAGAACTTGCAGACTCTGCACAGTGACCCAAGCTGGGAATTGAACCCAGGCCTCTGGCACTGTGAGACAGCAGTGCTGACTACTGTACCACCATGCCACCATTGTAATACTGTAGAATTCTCAAGGTGTGTATCATGAAAGTGGAAGTTAAAGAAGGATTGAAACCAATTCTTAAAAACATTTTTTGAAGAGGTGATTCTCAGGTTGCTAACCCAGGGTGGGGCTTTGATACTTTGGTTCTGCAGCTGAGGGAAGATTAGAGTAATTTATTTGAAATTAGAATAAAATAAGTATACCACAGCATGTTCTGAACTGATGGACATTCAGGAAGGGCCTCTTGATAGCTGCAACACTGACTATCTTGCAAAATTTACTCAATGCATAAGCAATTTGATTCTTCACATTGTGAAGCCTTATCATGAGTTATTTTAGAATATTCTTTGGCTATATCTTTTATGAAGGGAACTTAATATATGCTTAAGATCCCAATACTTCATTGATTTATTCATAGAATCCCCACAGTGCAGAAGGAGGCCACTCAGCCCATAATATCTGCACTGACAACAGTCCCACCCAGGCCCTATACCCTTTATAGGGAGGCGATGGCCTAATGGCAATATCGCCAGAGTGTTAGTCAGAAACTCAGCTAATGTTCTAGGTTTGAATCCAGCCACGGCTGATGGTGGAATTTGAATTCAATAAAAATAATCTGGAATTAAGAATCTACTGATGACCATGAAACTATTGTCGAAAAAACCTACCTGGTTCATTAATGTCCTATAGGGAAGCAAATCTGCCATCCTTACCTGGTCTGGCCAACACGTGACTCCAGAGCCACAGCAATGTGGTTGATTCTCAACTGCCCATTCAAGCGATGTGCAATAAGTGCTGGCCAGCTAGTGCCACTCATGCCTCACAAACTGAATAATAAAACCCCATATTTTTACCCTACTAGTCTCCCTGAAACCAATAGGCAATTTTGCATGGTCAGTCCACCTAACCCGCACACCTTTGTAGGAGGAAACCAGAGAACCCGAAGGAAATCTATGCGAAGACGAGAAGGATGTGCAAACTTCACCCAAGGCCGGAATGGTACCTGGCTCCCTGGTGCTGTGAGACAGCAATGCTAACCATTCTCCCGATATTCCTCACTCTTCCATGTGTAGGATTATTTTTGGTTTTCATATATAGCTTTATGTTCAATGGGGGCGATTCTACATTCAATGTGCAGTCCAAACTATCATAATTTAACTTATCAGAGTGATATCAAAAACACTGGCCGATGATTTTCTTTGGTTGTGCATATTTTTTGAATACACAAAACTTTTATCTGTATTCCATAGCCGTGCATGCGTGCAGCAGTAAAGGAGACGACTTGTGCCTGGCCTGTGTGGTAACTGTTTGTGTTGAGGTGATGCAGGCTCTGGAGGAATATTGCTCTGAATCACCTATATTCAGTCAGCTTGAGAATCAGATCAAGGCCTGATTCCCCAGTGATGATATAATTTTCACAATGTTGTGTTTCAAACATCCCATTGAAGCAAAGGCATTATTCAAATAAAACTTCAAAAAATATTTTCGTTCCTTATATATTTACAATTGACCATTCATTGCTGTACTTTTAATACTAATAAAACTGTGGGATGAGTTTTAACGAGCATGGATTTGAGTGTAGCTGGAGGCTGAAATACAGGAAAAGTGCTGAGTAAGTCAGGAGGTTGGCTCCATTGTGTACTAATGTATGTATGCTTCACTTCAGAATAGTAGATTGTGTGAGTGAAATACTCCCAGGAGAGGTGGATTGTCAACTTTAATATGACAATGGCTCAATGAGAGCGATATTAGCATGGGTTTTGCTGTTTTAGTTTTGGGTCTACTGGCTTCCTGGAAGATGCCGGTGTTGGACTGGGGTAAACACAGTAAGAAGCTTCACAACACCAGGTTAAAGTCCAACAGATTTATTTGGTAGCAAAAGCCACTAGCTTTTGGAGCGCTTCTCCTTCGTCAGGTAGGTGGAAGTTCTATTCACAAACAGGGCATATAAAGACACAAACTCAATTCACAAAATAATGGTTGGAATGTGAGTCTTTACAGGCAATCAAGTCTTAAAGGTACAGACAATGTGAGTGGAAAGAGTGTTAAGCACTGGTTAAAGAGATGTGTATTGCCTCCAGACAGAACAGTTAGTGAGATTTAGCAAGCCCAGGCAAGTCGTGGGTGTTACAGACAGTGTGACGTGAACCCAAGATTCCCGTTGAGGCCGTCCTCATGTATGCGGAACTCGGCTATCAGTCTCTGCTCAGCGACTCTGCGTTGTTGTGTGTTGTGAAGGCTGCCTTGGAGAATGCTCACCCAAAGATCAGAGGCCAAATGCCCATGACCGCTGAAGTGTTCTCCAACAGGAAGAGAACACACTTCCTGGTGATTGTCCAGCTGTGCTCATTCATGCGTTGTCGTAGCGTCTGCACGGTCTCCCCAATGTACCATGCCTCGGGACATCCTTTCCTGCAGCGTATCAGTAGACGATGTTGGCTGAGTTGCAAGACTATGTACAGTGTACCTGGTCGATGGTGTTCTCGTGTGAGATGATGGCTTCCGTGTCAATGATCCAGCACATCTTGCAGAGGTTTCTATGGCAGGGTTGTCTGGTGTCGTGGTCACTGTTCTCCTGAAGGCTGGATAGTTTGCTGCTTACAATGGATTTGTTTGAGGTTGTGCGGTTATTTGAAAGCTAGAAGTGGGCGTGTGGGGATGGCCTTGGCAAGATGTTCGTCTTCATCAATGACATGGTGAAAGCTCGGGAAAAGATGTTGCAGCTTCTTCACTCAGGGAGGTACTGGACGATGAAGGATACTCTGTCCACCGTGTCCGGTGTTTGTCTTCTGAGGAGGTCAGTGCGGTTTTTCGCTGTGGCACATCGGAACTGTCAATCGGTGAGTCGAGCGCCATGTCCTGATCTTATGAGGGCATTTTTCAGTACCTGGAAGCATCTGTTGCGATCCTCCTTATCTGAGCAGATCCTGTGTATATAGAGGGCTTGTCCTTAGGGGATGGCTTCTTTAACGTGTTTAGGGTGGAAGCTGGAGAAGTGGAGGATCGTGATGTTATCCGTGGGCTTGCGATACGGTGAAGTGCTGAGGTAACCATCCCTGATGGAGATGCGTGTGTCCAAGAATACAACCCATTCCGGAGAATAGTCCATGGTGTGTCTGATAGTGCGTTGGAACTTGTTGATGTCATCACATAGTTGTTTCAGTGATTATTCACCATGAGTCCAAAGGAAGAAAATGTCATCGTTGTATCTAGCGTGTAGCATCGGTTGAAGGTCCTGTGCGCTGAAGATTTCTTGTTCGAACCTGTGCATGAAGATGTTGGCATATTGAGGTGGGAATTTGGGCCCCATGGCTGTTCTGTGTGTGTGGATGAAGAACAGATGGTTGAAGACACTGTGGTCCAGGATGAAGCGAATGAGCTGTAAAATTGCATCTGGAGACTGTCAGTTGTCAGCATTGAGTATTGAAGCAGTTACAGCAATGCCATCATCCTGGGGGATGCTGGTGTAGAGTGCTTACACATCCATTGTAACAAGGAGTGCTCCTGGTTCAACTGCCCCACGTGTGCTGAGTTTCTGTAGGAAGTCCGTAGCGTCGTAACAAAAGCCGGGGGTTCTTTGAACAATGGGTTTCAGGATGCCCTCGACATAGCCGGAGAGGTTCCAGCACAGGGTCTCGTTGCCTGAAACGATGGGATGGCTGGGTGTGTTTGCCTTTTGTATCTTCGGGAGGCAGTAGAGATCTCCAACGTGGGGAATAGTGGGATGAGAGCACGGTGGGTGCTCTGAAGGTCTGGATCAAAGGTCTTGATCAGAGTGTTGAGTTGACAGGTATGTTTTTTGGTCGGATCTGCAGGGAACTGTCTGTAGTGTTGCCCGTTGTTCAGTTGTCAGTATGCTTCTTTGCAGTAATCTGTTCTGTTCAGTATGATGATGGCCCTTCCTTTGTCAGCTGGTTTGATGACAATGTTACGGTCTTGAGAGTGCAGTTGGCATTGCACTGTGCTTGGGTGATGTTCGGGACTGTCTTGTGAGTGCGGCTGATGAATCTGGCATTGATGCATCTCCTGATAGTTGGGAATACATGACAAGTCGAGGGCAGTTGCCTTCCAGAGAAGTCCAATTTGACTCTTTCCTCTTTGGTTGCTGCACTGCGGATCTCTGTGTTGGCTGTTCCGGTTCATTGGCTGTCTCATTGTGTTTGCTATTGGCCTCTTGAGGTTTGTAGAAGAACTCCCTCAGCCTCATTCGCCTGATGAATTCCTCTGTGTCTGCTGCGAGACTGATGGTGGTGGTGGGGCAGAAATTGAGCCCTAGGCTGAGAACTTCGATTTCATCTGGTTGAAGTGTGTAGTCCGACAAGTTGACTATGGGCTTTCCTGCAGTGGTACTGTTTTCTACTGTGGTACAGGGGGAGGCTTGGTTGCTGTTGGTGGTGATGCCAAGTTTCTCAAGTTTCCTGTTCTTGGTGTGCATGTAGATGGTATAGTTCCTTTGTCTTGTCTGCTTGGCAGAGTTTCGCAGCTGGTGTGCATTCTGAGCGCAAGTTGTGATTATGGATTCTATCTTGGTTTCCAGGATGTTGTAGAGCTGGTGTACGAGGTGGCTGAGGAGTGTGAGAGAGTGCAGCGGCAAAGTAAGTTTGTGATCTGTAATCCTTTTGGTATCTTGTCTGCTTTCTTGCATCTTTGTAGAAACTTGATGTCTGTGTCGATGCGCGCGATCTTCTTGGACATCCTCTCCACTTGGAGCCGGCAATTCATGGTAGTCATGATGTGGAGATGCCGGCATTGGACTGGGGTAAACACAGTAAGAAGTCTCACAACAATCACTGAAACAACTATATGATGACATTAACAAGTTCCATCCCATCATCAGACTCACAATGGACTACTCTCCATGCACTCTTGGACACATTCATCTCCATCAAGGACGGTCACCTCAGCACTTCACTGTACCGCAAGCCCACGGATAACCTCATGATGCTCCACTTCTCCAGCTTCCACCCTAAACGCTTTAAAGAAGCTGTTCCCTACGGACAAGCCCTCCATACACACAGGATCTGCTCAACTGAGAAGGATCGCATCAGACACATCCAGGCGCTGAAAGATGCCCTCATAAGAACAGGATATAGCGCTCAACTCATCAATCGACAGTTCCAATGCACCACAGCAAAAAACCGCACTGGCCTCCTCAGAACACAAACACGGGATACGGCGGACAGAGTACCCTTCATCGTCTGGCACTTCAGCACAGCCTTAAACAGACCATTGTAAGCAGCAAACTACCCAGTCTTCAGGAGAACAGTGACCACAACACTGCACAACCCTGCCACAGAAACCTCTGCAAGACCTGCCGGATCATCATCATGGATGCCATCATCTCACATGAGAACATCATCCACCAGGTACATGGTACATACTCTTGCAACTCAGCCAATGTTGTCTACATGATACGCTGCAGGAGAGGATGTCCCGAGGCACGGTACATTGGGGAGACCATGCAAACGCTACGACAACACATGAATGAACACAGCTCGACAATCACCAGGCAAGAGAGTTCTCTTCCTGTTGGGGAACATTTCAGCGGTCATGGGCATTCGGCCTCTGATCTTCGGGTAAGCGTTCTCCAAGGTGGCCTTCATGACACACAACAACGCAGATTCGCTGAGCAGAGACTGATAGCCAAGTTCCGCACACATCAGGACAGCCTCAACCAGGATCTTGAGTTCGTGTCACGCTACCTGTAACCCCCACAACTTGCCTGGGCTTGCTAAATCTCACTAACTGTCCTGACTGGAGACAATACACACCTCTTTAACCTGTGCTTAACACTCTCTCCACTCACATTGTCTGTACCTTTAAGACTTGATTACCTGTAAAGACTCGCATTCCAACCATTATTTTGTAACTTGAGTTAGTTTCTTTGCATGCCCTGTTTGTGAATAGAACTCCCAGTACCTGACGAAGCAGCAGTGCTCTGAAAGCTAGTGACTTTTGCTTCCAAATAAACCTGTTGGAATTTAACCTGGTGTTGTGAGACTTCTTCCTGGAACTTGCCAGTGAAAACAAGCCGAGAACAAAGTGGCAATACTGAAGATACAACAGGGGAATAACCAAGAACTCGCAGCTGCTTTCTTGACTGCTTCTGCAAAAGAGTTTGCTCAGAGTACTCCTGCTGAGAGATTAATTTTACAGACTTGGGAATATTCGATCTATAATTGGAGGTTCAGAGGTCTGAACCAATCCTCTATCCATACTAATGCATTACCTGTAACATTGTGTACCTTCATCTTATGTAACAGCTTTTGGTATGGCACCTTGTCAAATGCCATCTGGAAATCCAGATACACCACATACACAGGTTCCCCATTGTCCACTGCACATGTAATGTTCTCAAAGAATTCCACCAAATTAGTCAAATATGACCTGCCTTTCATGAACTCATGCTGTGTCTTACCAATGGGACAAATTATATCCAGATGTCTCACTATTTCTTCCTTGATGATAGGTTCAAGCATTTTCCCTACTACGGAAGTTAAGCTAACCAGCCTATATTACCTGCCTTTTGTCTACCTCCTTTTTTAAACAGTAGCATCATATTTGCTGTTTTCCAATCTGTGGGAACCATCCCAGAGTTCAGCGAATTTTGGTAATTCATCACTAGTGCATTTGCTATTCCTCCCACCATTTTTATTAGTACCTTGGGATGCATTCCATCAAGGCCAGAAGACTTGTCTACCTTTAGCCCCATTAACTTGCCCAGCACTACCTCTTTCATGATTATGATAGTTTCTAGGTTCTCACCTGCCACAGCCTTCTTGTCATCAATTTTTGGCATGTTATTTGTGCCTTCCACTGTGAGAACCAACACAAAATGCCTGTTCAATGCCTCAGCCACTTTCTTATTTCCAATTATTACATTCCCCTTCTCATCCTCTAAAGGACCAATGTTTACTTTCACCACTCTTTTTCATTTTATATATTTGTAGAAACTTTTGCTATCTGTTTTTATATTCTGAATTGGTTTACTCTCATAATCCGTCTTACCTTTCTTTATAGCTTTTTTCATGGCTTTCGACTGACCTTTAAAAATTTCCCAATCCTCTAGGTTCCCACTAATCTTTGCCACTTAGTGTGCATTTTCTTTCAATTTGATATCCTCCTTTATTTCCTTAAATATCCATGGCTGATTCTCTCTTTTTTACACCACTGGTATATACTTTTGCTGAGCACTGTGAAAGATCGCTTTGAAAGTCCTCTACTGTTCCTCAATTGTCCCATTCTACCTTAGCCAACTCCTCCCTCATCCCTTTATAGCCTCCTTTGTTTAAGCACAAGACACAGATATTGGATTTTACCTTCTCACGCTCACATAGCTGTGGGAAGCTAGGGAAGCAATCAGAGAAACTTCTGAACAAGATTATCTATCGCTACTTGGAGAGACAAACCCTGATCAGGGATAGTCAGCATGGCTTCGTCAGAGGGAGGTCATGCCTAACAAATTTGATTGAACTTTTCGAGGAGGTGACCAGGTGTCTCGGTGAGGGTGGTGCAGTCGATATAGTTTATGTAGATTTCAGCAAAGCCTTTGACAAGGTCCCACATGGGTAACTCGTAAAAAGATAAATTCACATGAGATGCAGTATAATTTGATGAAGTGGATTCAAAATTGGCTCAACTGTAGGAGATAGAGAGTGATGATAGAAGGCTGCTTTAGTGACTGGAAGCCATTGTCCAGTGACATACTACAGGGATCTGTTTCGAGTCCCCTATTATTTGTCATTTTTATAAGTTACATGGATGATTAAGGGGGCAGGGGAAGTGAGGGGGGTGGGGTCAGGATTAGTAAGTTTGCAGATGACACAAAGATTGGGTGAGTGGTTAACAGTGAGGTGGAGTGGCTTGGGCTATAATAAGATCAAAATGGAATGGTAAAATGGGCAGCTAAGTGGTAGATGGAATTTAACCCTGAAAAGTGAGAGGGACTATTTTGACAAGAAAGTACTCAATGAATGACGCTAGGAAGTCTTGTAGAACAAAGGGACCTTGGTGTGTTGTCCACAGATCTCTGAAAGTGGAAGGAAATGTTCTTAGGCATATGGGACACTCTTCATCAATTGAGGCATAGCTTACAAAAACAGGGAAGTCATGTTGGACTTGTGTAGAACTTTGGTGAGGCCACATCTAGGGTACTGTGTGCAGTTCTTGTCACCACATTATTGGAAGAATGTGATTGCATTGGAAGGGGTGCAGGGAAAATTCACCAGGTTGCTGTCTGGGATGGAACATTTATGTTATGAGGTGAGGTTGGTACGTTTTCGTTGGAGCAAAGAAGACTGATGTGTGACCTGATCAAGATGTACAAGATTATGAGAGACTTGGACAGAGTGGATAAGGAGCAGTTGAAGGGGCATAGGTTCAAGGTGAGGGGCATGAGGTTTAGAGAGATGTGAGGAAAACCTTTTTTTTCCAGAGGATGGTGATGGTCTGGAGTGTGCTACACCTGGGAGTGTGATAGAGATGGGTTGCCTCACATCTTTTAAAAACTATCTGGATGAGCATTTGGCACGTCATATCATTCAGGGCTATGGGCCAAGTGCTGGCAGATAGAATTAGGTGGGAGTTCAGGTGTTTCTAATGTGTCAATGTGGACTCGATGGGCTAAAGGGCTTCTTCTGTGCTGTATGATTCTATGATAGCTCAGAGATAGCAGGTGTGATATTATGACTTTGTCCCACCCGTTGTTCAGTGAGGTGAGGTGGTAAGATTGCATGAGAGATGAAAAACTGGATTTGCGTCTGGTTTCTTGCCTCCCCCGAGCTTGCCGGTCCTGTTTTGCCAGCAAAATCGGCTTGAAGCACACAAAACCGATTTAAATATTAATGACATGATTTACATGTCATTAGTGAGTGTTAGATGTTGTCGTCTGGGCTCACTGGCATTAACCTCCTCGCTGGTCGAGCTTCACACTGGTCAAAATCACAGCTAGCCTCCATCAGCAGAGACCAGACAAGACGGCCTCACTGCGGAGATTGGAGGCCATTGAAGGCCTTTAGGTGGTCAGGTGCAGGGCCTGGCAGTGCCCATGGGTTGTCCTCGTTTTCCCTGTCTACATTACGTCTCCCCCTCCTTTTCCAACCCATGGCACTGCTGACTGGGTTTCATAACTGTGCCAGAAGCAGTGACAAGGAAGGGGGGCCTGAAGTGGGGGGATGAGCCAGGGTAGGTGTGGGACTATGACGGGGAAGGCAAGGCGTGAGCTTGGCAGTGTGGGAGATGGTTGGCGGGGAATGGGGAAACTCTGCAGATAGGGGGTGTTGGTGGGGGTGAGTACATGTGGTGGGAAAGACTAGGATAAGGAGTGATCGGCAGGGAGGTGGCGATGTCCGTGGGGCAGGTGGGGGTGGAGCGCGTGCCAGGAGATTGAGGCCCCTGTGCAATGGTGTCCCTCTGCAACCAGCTCCACCAGCGAGCTTAGGCTCTGCCCTCACTCCTACTGGCGAGAATCGAATCCAGAATCTTTTTTTGCACCGGGTGTCATAAGATTGTAATTTGCAGATCACTGAAAAACATTGGCACAAAACTCTTCCATTTTTTCGCTCAGTTGGCACTTGTGAATTACAGGCATGTGACACATTACTGTGATATTGAGGTATGAAAAGATATGCTCCCTTACGATCACGGGGACAATGATCTCGTGTACAATGCTCAATTCCTTCTCCTCCCCCAGGCTGCCCTTGTTCTTTCTGTCTGTGTCACAGCTCCCCCTCCTTTTCTGACTGCAATGCCAGATGTAGCAGATCACCAAAGAAATTATTTTTAAAGCTCAGAAACGAGACCCAATATCAGCACCATTTTGTTTCCAGGATCAGAATTTACGGCCAGAATTGTATGTTGCTTGCGCAGGCACATGTCTGACCCAGGTTCGCATGAAATTGAACAAAAAGATGTCAGGCGTGCATCCCAACATCATCGTGCAATATTGCAGCGGGCAGGCATGTGTGAGAGGCATAAACATGCCTGCTGACAATCAAGGAGACAAGTTAGTCCATTAATGGGCCAATTGAATTTTACACGGCCCATCAGTTGGTGGGCAGGCCGATTGATCTGCAACCTCGGATCCAGGCCAGGATCAACTGTCTGGGCAGAGATAATATTTTAAAAGGTATCTGCGGGATGAGATTCGTGTTTGAGTGTGCAGTCTAGGCATTCTTTGTATGGGTTTTCCATCACAATTTATTTTTTTACAGGTCTGTAGCTCATGTCGGTGTGTCATCCCACTCACTCCTATTTTAGCAGAGGTCTTCACCTCTTTGGAATAAATGGATCGAAGCGCCCATTAAACAGCACATTGAGATGCATATCTTCAAATTAGAATCATTTCCAGATCAGAGTGTGTGCTCTAAAATTTAAGGAAATTCCCCATCCCACAAGGAATGATTCAAATGAATCATTTCAATCATCTCCATGCATTTTAATATGTTAAAAATGGAACTGAAAACCAATCAGTCGCTAATTCTGTAATTGGTTGAAAGATAATTTGAAAAACTGAAGAATTATATCACACGAACAATTCCAAAACATTAGCCTACCCTTTGTTTTTCAGGTGCTGACTCATCTGCTCAATATTCTGAGCATGTATTGTTTTAAATTCAGACTTACTGCATGTGCACTGTAGGGATTCTACGATTCTATTTTTCAAAATTCAAAATACTTTCACAATTTGCTCACATTTTTCAGCATTGTTTGTTATTGATGCTTGACTAAGGGGGGATATCTTTGGATATCACATAAGAAGTGATAAGCTGTGTATGTGTGCTACCTTTGTTTATTCATTCATGGGATGTGGGAGTATTTGGCAAGGCCAACATTTATTACCCGTCCCTGATTTCCCTTGAGATGATGGTGGCGAGTCGCCTTCTTGAACTGGCCATGTGGTGTTGGTACAGCCACAGTGCTGTTAGGGAGGATGTTCCAGGGTTTTAACCCAACAACAATGAAGGAATGATGATGTAGTTCCAAGTGTGTGGCCTAAGGGGAACTCGCAGGTAGTTGTTTTCTCATGTGTTTGTTGCCCTTGTCCTTCTAGGCAGGGGACGTTGTGGTATTATAGCTGCTGTTGATGAAGCCTTGGTGAGTTGCTGCAATGCATCTTCTGGATGGCAAACATTGATGTCACATTTTGCTGGTGTCAGAGAGAGTGAATGTTTAATCTGGTGGATGGGGTGCCAATCAAGCAGTGGCTTTGCAGTGGATGGCTTTGAGCTTCATGAGTTTTTTGGAACTCCAGTTTTCCAGGAAAACTAGCTGAATGTCATTTACTGCAAAGAGAATTGAAATACAAAAGTAGGAAGGTCATGCTTCAGTTATACACCACATTGGTGAGACCATATCTGGATTACTATGAATAGTGTTGGTCTCCTTATTTGAGGAAGGCTCTAAATTCAGAGCAGGTTTACTCTTCCACTACCTGGATTGGATGGATTGTCTTGTGAGGAAAGGTTGGACAGGCTAAACTTGCATCCGCTGGAGTTTAGAAGAGGTGGCATGATTGAAATATATAAAATCTTGAGGAATCTTGATGGGGTTTACATCGAGAGAATATTTGTTTCCCCTTGTGGGAGAAACTCATACGAGGGGGGTCACTGTTTAAAAATAAGTGGTCACTCATTTAGATCAGAGATTAAGAGATTTTTTTTTCTCTTTGGAACTCTCTTCAAAAGGTGGTGGAAACCAAGGGGGCAATCTTACCTTGCTGCCCTGCCGGTCAATGGGCGGGCGAACAGGTAAGATTGTGAGAGAGCCAAGAAATTGGGTTCACATCCAATTTCTCATCTCTTATGATCTTACCAGCATTGGATATCTGGCTAGGTCAGCCTCACGCCCTTTTCAGGCTTGTGGGGTGGAGGGGGTTTGGCCACAAAAGCCTGCTATAGCTTGGGGAGACAGTAATAGAGCTCTGTGCTCTGTGAGCCTATAGGGCTGTACATGTGCAATGGTGCCCTCTGCTACTAACAGTTGGCTTTCAGGCAATCTATGCCCCACCCACTCAACATGCTGGTGAAAACCAGGTTTGGTCTCACTTTGTTTGCGATATGATTTTTAAGTTGCCAAAAAAGCAAATTTCTCTCGTTTTCATGCTTGTTCAGAACTTCAGAATTATTTTTGGCAAAATTGCCCCAGAGTCTTTGCATATTTTTAAGGTAGCTGTAGATAGATTCCTGATAAGCAAGGGGGTGAAAGAATATCAGGGGTAGGTGGGAATATGGAGTCTAGGTTATATTCAGATTAGCCATGATCTCACAAAATAGCAGAGAAAACAGCCTGAAAGGGCTGAGTGGCCTACTCCTATTCCTAATTCATATGTTCGTAAGTTGGAAAGTGGAGGATATTCCTTCGTATTTCCTAACTTGCGCTGTGTGGGTGAGATTTGATAATGATAATGCCAATGGATGTCAAGAAGAGGTGTTGAGGTTCTCTCTTGTTGGATATAGTGATTACCTGGCACTTGTGCAGTGCAGATTTTGCTACCCATCTATTAGCCCAAGCCTCAATTCTGTCCAGCTATTGCTGTAAGAACATAAGAACATAAGAAATAGGAGCAGGAGTAGGCCATCCAGCCCTTCGAGCCTGCCCCGCCATTCAATAAGATCATGGCTGATCTGTCGCTGCTCAGTTCCACTTTCCCGCCCTCTCACCATAACCCTTAATCCCCTCTCCTATCAAAAACCCATCAACCCGCGTCTTAAAAATATTTAGCGAGGCAACCTCCACCACTTCAACGGGCAGAGAATTCCAGAGATTCACCACCCTCTGAGTGAAGAAGTTCCTCCTCAACTCCGTTCTAAACCGCCCCCCTTTTATCTTGAGGCTGTGCCCCCTAGTCCTACTGTCTTTTTTGAGCGGGCAGAGTCTTTCCACCTCTATCCTATCCATCCCATTCATCATCTTATACGTCTCAATGAGATCTCCCCTCATTCTTCTAAACTCTAATGAGTACAAGCCCAGTTTATTCAGCCTCTCCTCATAGCTCAACCCCCTCAACTCCGGCATCAGCCTAGTAAACCTCCTCTGTACTCCCTCCAAGGCCAAAATATCTTTGCGCAGGTGCGGCGCCCAAAACTGCACACAGTACTCCAGCTGCGGCCTCACCAATGCCCTATACAGCTGCAGCAAGACCTCCCTACTTTTATATTCAATCCCCCTCGCTATGAAGGCCAGCATCCCATTCGCCTTCCTGACCACCTGCTGCACCTGCAAGTTGTAAGTTGGCATAAACTGCTTCATTGTCTGAGGAAAAGCAAATGGCACTGAACAGTGCATTTAGCAAACATTCCTACTTCTGGCCTTATGATGGAGGAAAGGTCATTGATGAATCAGCAGGTTGGGCCTTGGAAATTGCCAAGAGATTTTTCCCTGATCCCCATTGACTTCAATTTTATTCAAGCTCCTTGGCGCCACACTTAGTCAAATGTTGCAACAACGTCAAGTGCATGTATCCTACCACACCATTTTAATACACATCATACAAAAAAGAAAGGGACAGGTGGTAACTCTAATTTTTAATGGAAAATAAATATAGGTAATTGTCACTCTTAGTAGCTGCATTAGGATGAGTTGGAAGCGAGAGGAGAGGAGAAATGGATGAGATTGTGAAGGGGTCCTGTGTACCATTTCCTCTCAAATTGCTATTCACCTCCTGCCCACGATATCCCGTATATTCTCAAGGATAATCTGTCTTCTCTGGTGTCTGGGTGCTGCCTGACATTGGGCAAAATTCTACAACCTCATCTGTGGCTCGAGTTCTCTGGTACAGTCACAGTGAATGGAGATTTGGCCAAACATTAACTTCTCCATTCTAGCTGGCAGTGATGGCATTGGTGAGTTGTGTCTGATTGTCTGCCAGACACAACTCAGAGGCTTGGTTAGTGACAGTCTTATGAGCTGTTTTGTGAATGTACCTGTTATGATGGAACAGTGCAGATATTATATGCAAGATATGAGATGTAGAGAATTGAGGGTAATAACAGGGATAAGGGGTTGAAATGCAGAGTGTGAGAGCAGGAGGAGAATATGATTGTGTGACATTAAAGGGAAGTAGGCAAGGGGAATGTGATCAGTAATGGGGTTACAGGCTGTGCAGGTATAAGGTTGAGCTGAGGGATTGGATTCTTACATTGACAACTCTGCTGTGTTATTAAACTTCTTATGGTATCGTAACCATGTCCTGGGAGGTAAGTCCTCCCATGGCATTTCCTGGGTGGATTTCTTTCTCCTGTAAGCTACCTAGACCAGGGCTTCCCTGGTAACATCAGAAAACCTGGGGCCCCAGTCTGCAGGTCTTGCCACTATTCCACATCTCTGCAGCCAGGGAGCATGTTCCCCTTAAGAGGTGCTGGTTGCATTCAGGCAGTATCTGAGGCCTAATTATTGTACTGCCACCGCTGAACCAAAGAGGATCACAACCAAGAATGTGCTGTCAGCATCAATTGCATGTAGTCTCTGTGTCCACATGGACAGGCAAGTGTAATGAGCCCCTCTGCTTTTGGGCACATTTAAATAACTCAGGCAGATACTTATCCAATTAAAGCACTAATTCCAGAGTGTGCTGTAAAATTGCTGGATGACAGTGGCTTTAGTTTCAGTTGCACAAAATTAAAAACTTGATTCTTCATTAAGTGCATTTTGAAGAATGTGGAAAAATAATCCCTAATGTGATTGCATAGTTAATATTCTGAAAATATTGAATGATGTTCATTATAAATTATGTAACCCAAGTTTGAACAAGTATAAAGTCAGCAATATTAGAAATAATAATGGTGCATGGTATTTAAAGGGAGAAGAAGAAAATCAAATTACTATCTATGGAAATTACTGAAATTCATTTTTCTTCCCAGAACACTTTTCCTCCAGCCTGCGTGGAATAAAAAGGTGGGCTTAGATGCCAAATCTTAAATAGCTATTGATATCTAATGAAGACATTTTGTTCAAATAGATTTTGCCACCTAATAAATTTGGAGAAACGCATTTACTATTGTGCACTGCTTAATAGACATAATGGATCTTAATGAGATATAGATAAACTGTGCTGACTTGTGGCACAGTAATAACTGAGAACTTATGGATAATATTAAAATACAGGTGCATTAAGACAATCAAATGTGAATCTTTATCCACAGTTTTAATGAAGATGTTAACTCTTTATAGACCCATCCCTGTCTGCACTTTATGGTATATACTTCTAGGTGTGGGGCACAGTGGTTAGCACTGCTACGTCAGAGCGCCAGGACCTGGGTTTGATTTCTGGCTTGGGTCACTGTCTGTATGGAGTTTGCACATTCTCTTTGTGTCTGCGTGTGTTTCCTCCGGGTGGCCTCCTTTCCGCTCACGTTCCAAAGATATGTGGGATAGGTTGATTGACCATGCTAAATTGCCCCCTAGTGTCCCGGGATGCATAGGTTGGAGGGATTAGGTGGGGTGTGGGGTGACGAGGATAGGGCCTTGGTAGGATTGTTGTTGGTACAGACTCAATGGGCCGAATGGCCTCCTTCTCCACTGTAGGTATTCTATGATGACAAGGTCATGCATTACATGCAAATGGGGAAAAAAAATAGAAAAGATCAGTCGTGGTTCACAACTTAGACTATAAGACATAAGATATAGGAGCAGAATTAGGCCACTCAGCCCATTAAGTCTGCTCCGCCATTCAATCATGGCTGAACTTGAACTTGTTCGGCCCATGTTTTTTTACAAGTGGAATAGTTGTGCTAATCTCAACTCTTCAATACTCTGTGGGCTCCATGGTTACATCACCTTCAGGAGGCCTGTCTTTTGTTTAAGTTCTTGTGGGGACAAATGGTTAGCTTCTCATTGTTTCTTTTGACTGGCAATACCAAATTGCTGTTAGTAGCTCAGAAAAAAACAATTGTATTTTATATTAGGTAACTGGGTTGGAATTACTTAAATGATACTCCAAATACTACCAGGTATAAACATTTTAACATTTATTTTGAGATATTTGCAGATTATGGGGAACTGTAGGATCCATTCATTCCTTTGAATGGACAAAGACAGCACTGGTGCAATGAATTTCTTTTATTGGACAAAATTTAAAAATAAATCATTACAAAAGCAAACAGGAAGAGAAAAAAGCTAAAAAGTGAGACACTGGCTCCTTTTGCCAGTTCTTATTGATCAAAACAACACTCTAAAACACACTGAACTAAACTCAAAACGTAGAGCTGAAACTGCAATATATGTGATTCATTATCTTGTTATCGAAATTGTTTGGCACATGCTGTCTCTACTTGAAGAATCAAGCCTGGCCTTGCACATGTTGTTCATGAAAAACTTTGACTTATAAGAAGCCTGTTTTACTTTTCAAAAATGCAGTCAATTTTCTCGCTAACCCAGCATGCCTTCTGAGTTTCAAAACATAGGCAAGCAGAGTTAGTTTTTTTTAAACCTTAGCATTTAAGTGTAATTCCATGGGCAGAAATATCTTAAAATGAAGTATTTGTATAAATGAAGCAATGATGTGGATATGCCGGCGTTGGACTGGGCTAAACACAGTAAAAAGTCTGACAACACCAACCGGTTGGACTGAAACCTGGTGTTGTCAGACTTTTTACTAAATGAAGCAAACCATACACAGGCTTAACAGGGGCATTCTTCCAAAATTTTGACCATGCTTGCTTTTCTCTTACTTTCATTTTATATTGTCCCAGTGCCTCACGTCACATGATTCTATGCCAGTCCCTTCTATAACAGCACCAATTTATTACAGTTAATCATTTATGGGATTGGTCTAACATACTCCATTATACTCCAGATGATACCCATCTGAGCCATTGGAACTAAGACAGGATAGCACTACAGATGAGGAAAGCTGCTAAAGAGTTGCAAACAGTTAAAGATTTGATTGTCTCAATCTTAAGTGGCAAAGAAATCCGTGATGATGGATGGTAAGAGTGGAGGAGATAGTAATTTAAGAAGGTGTCTTGCTTTGTGCCTTCACCAAGATTAATTTCACATCACAGCTTCTAAAATGATACTTGTTATTAAATCCAATTGAGTAAAACTGTAGCACAGTATTACTAGTTAGGACGAGATTTTCCTTCCCCGTTGTGGTCGGACCCATCATGGTTGGGTGTGGTGGGATGGCCCAGTCTAAAATCCATTGACTTTCGGAGCGACTAAACAATCCCAGCAGGGAGGGAAAGCACTGCCCTTAGGCTTTGAATTGTGGGGGTAATAGAATCAGGGCCTAGTTTTAAGGCCGATTAAATTGGATATCCTAAATTAAAGAATTGGGCATGTTAAAATCAAACACAGTTAAACCTTGGGCAGGCCAGACTTAACTAAGGCCAAATATACAAAGACATAGAAACATGGGTGGGCCTGTCACATCAATCACCCATCAAAGATCATCACATTCTACTGACACCCAGCAGGAGATCATCACACCCCATTAAATGGCACCAGCCTATTGTTAGAAGCCCAGAGCAGGCCCAGACTTTCTGTCACCTAGAGTTCCTGCACTTATCTTAACAGGTTACATGTAAGCAACACCATGGAGATAGACACCTGGGGGTGGGCCCTGGTGTCCTGTCAGGCAGACATCAATAAATCCACTAGGTATAGGGACCCCTCCTGGGACCTCATTGGCCAGAAGCCAGAGAAGTTTCTGGAAAGGAGGGAGGGGGATAAAGGTACACATCTCAGCCACATCAGCAGAGAAGACACAACGAAGGAGGGGACATTGACCATCTGGAAGATTCTCGGTTGCTTTATGGCCTTTTGGCTAAGATCAAGTGTAGTATTGGTGTCTTGCACTTGGTTGAAGTCATGAGGTTCCATTGAGGCTTCATTTGAAGCAATTTTTAAAAGCGACACCCAGGCCTTTTGGCTAAGATGCAAATGAGATCAAGCAGTGGAGGAGGTGCAATGCCTGCTCCAATCAGCTTGAATCAAGTGAATAAAGCCCAAGACAGGAAGAGGCTAGCCTGTCTTGTCAGCTTGGATCTGGAATGTCTCACTTGTTGAGTCTTTGAATTGGACTTTGATTGGATTGAATTGGATATTAACAAAAAATAAGACTGACCAGAGAAGGGAGGAAGGAAGGAACTGCCATCGAGCTCACCTTTGTGATGATGGACCAGAAGGACTCAGAAAATCAGGCCTGCAGTTTAACCAAACCATCTTTGCGGGTAGTACACTTGAATCTGTTTTATATGGGTGATTTAAGGGTTAATAACATTATTACTAATAAACTTATTGAACCTTTATGTTTGTCCTTTGTCCATCTTGCAAACAAGGGCACCGGGATAAAACTTCTGAGTAAACTGGTCGAAAGTATCTGAGGTTTTATAGGTAGAACAGAATGTTTGAAACTGAATGCAACAAGACAGTCTGAATCTAGAAATTTATATGTATCATTTTAATTTCTTAACTCAGCAGTAATGATAAGGGCAGGATAACATATTCTAAAATAAATTGATATGTTTGAGGTTATAATGTACTGTGTGTATAGGACACGGCTTTGTCAATGTCCACAATGAAGACCTGAGTTCAGTCATACCATTGTGCAATCGATTTGACCAGAGCCCCGGTACCATCGGGGAGGGAAAGTGTGAGGAAAGAGTTAACAAGGATTCTTCTACCTCTTTCATAGTAGATAAATAACATCTCTCAGCAAGTGCGTTACAGAATCATGTTGACAGAAGCCGGGGGGGGAGCGCTAACTGATCACTTTTCAACCTTTTCAGCCAAGCATTGTGTTTCAAGAAAAGAGATCTAATTAATGGAGAGAAAAACCAATAACCAGTGCACAAAAACAATACAGGATAAGTACAAATCTTAGTTGAACAAAATATAAAAATAGACTCAGGTACATACCAAAACTTACCTCGAGGGCTTCAGCATTGGAGTAGACTGGTAGAATGATTAAACATTGGATTGGTTGAATCTTTTAATGCCCTTAATCCAGCAATTGCAGCATTAAAATATAGAGTGGGTGTTTCAGAACTTCAGAAAACCTGCAGGGACCAAGCCTAACTTTCATTTCCTTTGGAAGCTAAGCTATCTCTTTGAATTGTAAAGTTTCAAAGAAATGTATTCTTCTTTTTAGGTCAGTTAGCTGCTGCATGACCTTCACTTTCAATTCGAAAAGAACCTTCAATGCTGTTTGATTGCTGCACATCTATAAATGATGGTGGTCATATGACACATTCATTCACTATTAGATCGGCATCCTCTGTGTATTTGAACAATTGTGTATAATTATCTTGATTTGTTCTTCCCATTTGTTGTTCCTTTTATTTTCCCTGTATAATCATTTCTGTTTTGACACACATGCACACATCACAGCATATTGGATTTCTATCTTCCCACTGAATATCTCTGTCTCTATTCTTTTTTTGTCACTCTACAATCTATCCCATTCCTATCTTCTGAAATGCATTCCCCTTCTTGATTTGCTGAACAGAAATGCATAAGGCAATGAAAAATGGGTGTCTAACTCTGCTTCAAAAATATTTTTTCACAAGAAAAATCTGACTTAATATATCAGTACGGCTGCTTTTAATCCTAATAGCAAAACTGGTACCGTCCGTATGCAGGAATAGTTAGCTATATGATGGAAGCCTTTATGAACTGTACTCAATACCAATTTAGCATATGCCTAAAAGTGAAGGTTTCAGGAAAGGGCTGCATCAGTAGCAAGCATTGTATGTCTCCGTCAATTATATGTTTGAGCAGCTTATGAAACCAAACCTTTAAGATATTGTAGTGCAAGATAGTTGTAATTCTACGGACGATGTAACAGTAAGACTAGATTAGCACGGGACCAGAACCATAAAAAAAAACAAATGTTATCACGTAGCTTTAATTTTTATGACCTAGAAATTCAATAGCAGCTGAAGCACCGTCTGTTGGTGTGTAAATGCCTTCCAAACCTCCAATATTGCAAATTCTCCCCCAAGTCACTCACCCTCCTGGTGTGCAGATGAATGACTGTTTCTTCTCTATTGTTGGACCAAAATCCTCTGGAACCTCCTCTTTAGCAGTATTGTGAGTGCACCTACACCATGTAGGCTGCAGCAGTACTCGAGGGCAATTAAGGATGGGCAATAAATGTCAGCCAAATTGCATCCCGTAAATGTTTTTTTTTTAAAAAAGGCAGGAAGCATATGGCCATTTCAAGTCAAGAACGTACTGCTCGCATAAAGGCCAAAATATTGGTGTGCCATCCCACACCTGAAGCAGATGTTAAACCTGGTGGGTTGAAGTTGCACGCAGAATGGATTCAATTCAGTAAGCACAGAAAACTATGTTCATTTTGAAAAGGGTTTTCCTTTTGCATAGATCTACTCAAACTGATTTGCTTATTGTCAAACACAACATTTGAACCCAGTGCAATCATTAAAATCTAACTCTTTTAAAAATAAGTTCAAAGATTGGTAACTTAGTGAGGTTTAATTAAAGAGGATTTTATTTTTTAATTATTCTTTGATAGGATGTAAGCATCACTATTAAGGTCAGCATTCGTTGGCTGCCCATTGAGAAGGTGGTGGTGAGATTCCTTCTTGAACCGCTGCAGGTCATCTGGTAGGGCTGTTAAGAAAGGAGTTCCAGCTTTTTGACCACTGACAGTGAAGGAACGGCAATATAGTTCCAAGTTGGAATGGTGGATGATTTGGCAAGACCTTGCTGTGTTCTCCTGCTCCTCACAAGTCATTTTCTTCTGTATTGATTACACATTTGTTTCCAGGTGGCAGAGGTCATGGGATTGAGAGGTTCAGAGGAGGCTTGGAAAGTTTCTGCAGTGCATCATGAAGATGGTGCAGACTGCTGAAAATAGACTATCACAAAAATAAACATTTTTAATCGGTCCAATACCTACGAATAACCTGATTTTAAAAGACTGAAATTCACTTAAAATAGACAAAACTTGTTCCATGAGGGTTAATTGTGCATCTACTACTCTTTAAAATTTTAATAACTGGCCTTAATAGAGAATGGAGAGCAACATTATAAAGTTTCCAAATGTTGGAAAAGCAATAAGCAGTGGTAGGGATTGATGTATTAAGCCAGACTTTTATTGTGAAAAAATATGTTGAAATCAGAAAGGGGAATGCATTTCAGAAGATAGGAATGGGGTAGATTGTAGAACAACAAGAACAGAATAGAGACAGAGATATTCAGTGGGAAGATATGGACCCAATAAACTGTGATGTGTGTGTGTGTCATACGGAAATGATTATGCAGGGAAAATAAAAGATTTTCTCAGTTTTGAAATGACTTATGCAAGATGGTAAATTGGGCTAAAGCACAGCAAATGGAGTTCAGTATGGAGAAGTTTGTGATGCACTTTGGAAGAATCAATATGGAAAGACAGAATTCAAAAAATATGCAATTTTAAGAATGCTGGTGAACCTTGGTATCCATGTACACAAAACTTTAATGGTAGTAGGACAACTTGATCAGGTGGTACGTGGTTAAAACAACATGAGCTACTTGAGTTCATATGAGAAACGGAATAAAAAAGTAAAAAGATCCCGTTAGAACTTTATAATTTACTGATTTTGTCTTAGCTGGGACATTGTGGACAACTCTGGGCATCACACTTTAAGAAGATGTAAAGGCCTTAGAAAGGGTTCATTTTTTGACTTAAATAAATCAACAGTTGCATATTGAGGTGTAGGCATAGTCTAGAAAGTGACTTTGATGCTCGACATTCACTGTACTCAGAATGTTACACACTGCACAGTGCGGAGGACCTGGTCTCTGACACTTACCTTCCAGTTCATACAGGAACCAAGGTTTCACACCTGACTGACATGAACACTGCTTATCATAACAAGGGGCACCACCACTCACATTCTTGGGAGTACATTTACAATGTTCAATGCAATGACTAATACCCCTGGCCAGTACTGAGCAGCTACACTTGTTGATATGTTTAACCTTGTCACTATATCTTGCTACATCTGCAACATCCACAGCAGAGGTGGAGGCACCCTGCTGAATGCTACATCCTAAGTCTGTGATGATCCTGGCAGTGTCCCCTGGAGGGTTGAGACTGTTAGGTAGCGCAGGGGAAGAGAACAGGCTGCTTTCAGAGTCCCGCTGTGTGATAGTGCTACACTCCTTGGACTGTGGAGCTGGAGCCGATGTGGTCACACAGAGAAGGATTCGGATGGACCAGGTATTTGCCCGAGTGTGCACCTGCTGATCTCCTTCCATATGATTACCTGAGGATCCTTGGCTGACCCTTGAGAATGATGTGCAGTTGGAATGAGTTTGAGATGCTCTGCTGCCTCATCCACTGATGGATGCCAACAAGTGCCTCAACCATGGAATGTAGCTCCCGCAGCAGTACAGAACCAGTGTCCTGGACCAAGGTTTTCATGTGGCCACAATCCTACCAGTGTTGGTCTTGGAATATTGGCATGTCAGGGCTCTCACATCGGTCTGAAGGTGGACATACTCCTCCATCGTGCCCTGCAATGTGAGGAGTACAGCAGGCATCACTTCCTGATGTTCCCAAGCTTACCTTTGGAGCTCCAGCAACTGAGGCGTGACTGAGCCCAGAGACTCCTCATCTGACTGGGACTTAGCAGATTCCTGGCCTTCAGCAATCATTGAGTGTCACCACTTTGGAATGCCTCTGCCTTCTGTGAATCAGACTGTGAGATCTGTATGCCTCTGAGCTGCGGTTGGTGTGGGTGAGCACCATGATGGGTCAACAGTTTCAGGGTCTGTGGATTCCTTTTCTGTGCTGTTCTTGGGCTTGGAGTCCAGACCTGGTTTGTTGACCCCCTTGGTGTTTCCCAGATGTGCAAAGCGATGTGCTGAGAAACCCTTGTCTTCGCATTTTTAAAACAAAGTGTGGCACAAGACAACAGAAAAGGCTGGCATTGACATTAGCAGGTCAAACGCTAGTTTACCCCCACTAAATCAGACTTTGTCAATTTCTCGGATGATTCCGCCCATTGTTTATAATATTCCAGATTGGCAGATTGTCTCTTTCTTACTTTTGTGGACAAGATTATTTTCAGGAAAGAATCCTTGCATTGCACATAAATACTGTTCAATTAGCAGCAGATATAGATTTATCAACTTGTTTCTGATAACTACCTTCAAGTGCTTAGACCATTTGCAATTACTGCACTTATTGGGTAGATGAAAATTTTAAGCGTACACTTGTGTGTATATATCCATTTGATTAGCAGCGTTATTAGAGCCATGGTCTATGAATAGTTTTGATACACATCGGGGACTATGATATTTAGAACTTTTAGCCTTCCAACTCTTGGCAAGGACATTTTAAAAGAAAGATCAGAATCTCACCCATGTCAAAAAATACAGTAAACCATTGCCAGTTCCATCAAAGTATATTACATTTTTATTTCAGGTAATGCACACTCAGTTTTATTAGGTATGAGCAGAAAATCAGCAGGGATTTTGGTTACTTCTTGCTTAATAAATTGAGTTTTATTATTTTTAGTTCTTCCCAGCATTTCTTCTTAAGCTTGATGGTAGTTTCCATATGCAGACCGTGACTCCTACAAAGTAAATGCTCTCTGCCACGCTGAGATAGTGCAGTTCTGGTACAACATTTGATCTTTATCACAGTGAATTACACTCTTGGGAGCAAGTGCAGTGGCTATCCACATTGCCTTTTGTCAATCTGGCCAGTGAAAGATACTGTGTGATTACAACAAGTTACCTTGAGTCTATAGCATAGAAACAGGCCAGTCAGCCTAACTGGTCTGTCTGGACACTGATACTCGAGGTGAGACTCCTCCCACTGCCCTAGTCCATAGAATGCAAAACCAGTTTATATCATATCCGAAATGGTTCTTTTTGTGTTTAAATCAAAGACAACAAAGAAAAGTACAGCCCAGGAACAAGCCCTTCAGCCCTCCCAGTCTGTCTGAATCATGATGCCCGAAATAAAACAAAAAAAATCCTTCTGCTCTTATTCGGTCTGTATCCCTCTATTCCCTTCCTTTTCATCTCCTAATCCAGATCCCTCTTGAATATTGCAAATGTGCTTGTTTCCTCCACCACCTCTGGCAATGCATTCCAGGCACCCACTACTCTCTACATGAAAAACATTCCCTGCACATCTTCTTTAAACTTACCCCCTCTCATCTTGAACCTGTGCCTCCTTACAATTGACACTACCACCCAGGAAAAGTCTCTGACTATGCACCCTGTTTATGCTTCTCTCATAATTTTGTAGACCTTTATCAGGTCTCCCCTCAGCCTCTATCTTTCCAATCAAAATAATCCAAGTTTATTCAACCACTCCTCACTGTCAAGATCCTCAAGACCAGGCAGCATCCTGGCGAACTTAATCATGCAATTAGTTTGACTTAAAAAGGGTCTTTCTTTTTCCCAGTTTCTCTCAGTAGCCGCTTTGTAAACATCTCTATAGTGCACACAAAAATAACTAATTATAGGCTGCAAAATTGGACTCCTGCAGCACTACTGGTTTTGACGTTATGGAAGCCAAGAGGGGTTAAACATGGTGGTTCTGCTTCCAGCCAGTTAATAGAACATAGAACATACAAAATTACAGCACAGTACAGGCCCTTCGGCCCTCAATGTTGCACCGACCTATGAAACCAATCTAAAGCCCATCTAACCTACACTATTCCAATATTATCCATATGTTTATCCAATGACCATTTAAATGCCCTTAATGTTGGCGAATCCACTACTATAGCAGGCAGGGCATGCTACACACTCATTACTCTCTGAGTAAAGAACCTACCTCTGACATCTGTCCTATATCTATCACCCCTCAATTTAAGGCTATGTCCCCTCATGCTAGCCATCTCCATCCAAGGAAAAAGGTTCACATAATCCACTCTATCTAATCCTCTGATCATCTTATATGCCTCTATTAAGTCACCTCTTAACCTTCTCCTCTCAAGTGCAAACAGCCTCAATTCCTTCAGCCTTTCCTCATAAGACCTTCCCACCATACCGGACAACATCCTGGTAAATCTCCTCTGCATCCTTTCCGATGCTTCCACATCTTTCCTATATTGCAGCGACCAGAACTGTATGCAATACTCCAGGTATTGGCTGCACCAGAAATTTTACAGCTGCAACATAACCTCATGGCTCCTAAACTCAATCCCTCTACCAATAAAAGCTAACACATCGTATGCCTTCTTAACAACCCTATCAACCTGGGTGCCAACTTTCAGGGATCTATGCACATGGACACCAAGATCCCTCTGCTCAACCACACTACCAAGTAACTTACCATTAGCCCAGTACTCTGTATTCCTGTTACTCCTTCCGAAGTGAATCACTTCACACTTATCTGCAATAATCACACTTATCCATTTGCCACCTCTGTAACCTTTTGAGAAGGTGACCAAAGAGGTGGATGGGGGCAAGGCAGTTGACGTGGTATACATGGATTTTAGTAAGGCGTTCGATAAGGTTCACCATGGTAGGCTTCTGCAGAAAATGCAGATGTATGGGATTGTGGGTAATCTAGGAAGTTGGATCAGGAATTGGCTATCAGATAGGAGACAGAGGGTGGTGGTGGATGGTAAATATTCATCATGGAGTACAGTTACGAGTGGTGTGCCTCAGGGATCTGTTTTGGGGCCACTGTTGTTTGTAATTTTTATTAATGATCTGGATGAGGGTATAGTTGGGTGGATTAGTAAATTTGCTGATGACACCAAAATTGAAGGTGTGGTAGATTGTGAGGAAGGGTGTCATAGTCTGCAGGGAGACTTAGATAGGTTGCAGAGCTGGGCCGAGAGGTGGCGGATGGAATTTAATGCGGAGAAGTGTGAGGTAATTCACTTTGGTAGGAGCAACAGATGTGTCGAGTATAGGGCTAACGGGAGGACTTTGAATAGTGTGGATGAACAGAGGGATCTAGGTGTGTGTGTACATAGATCCCTGAAAGTTGGGAATCAAGTAGATAAGGTTGTTAAGAAGGCGTACGGTGTCTTGGCGTTTATTGGTAGGGGGATTGAATTTAGGAGTCGCAGTGTAATGTTGCAACTGTACACTACTCTAGTGCGGCCGCACTTGGAGTACTGTGTGCAGTTCTGGTCCCCGCATTACAAGAAGGATGTGGAGGCGTTGGAGAGGGTGCAGAGGAGGTTTACTAGGATGTTGCCTGGTATGGTGGGGAGGTCCTATGAGGAGAGACTGAGGGATTTAGGGTTGTTTTCGTTGGAAAGAAGGCGGCTAAGAGGGGATCTTATTGAAACATATAAGATGATTAGAGGTTTAGATAGGGTGGATAGTGATAGCCTTTTTCCTCGGATGGAGAAAGCTAGCACGAGGGGGCATGGCTTTAAATTAAGGGGGGGTAGCTACAGGACGGATGTCAGGGGTAGGTTCTTTACCCAGCGGGTGGTGAGGGATTGGAATGCCCTGCCTGCTGCAGTTGTAAATGCGTCTAGTTTGGGGGCGTTTAAGAGATCTCTGGATAGGTTTATGGACGAAAAGGGATTGGTATAGGCTAGTGGGTCATTGTTTTTGTAACTGGTTGGCGCAACATTGTGGGCCGAAGGGCCTGTTCTGCGCTGTAATGTTCTATGTTCTATGTTCTATGTTCTATGTTCGATGTAACCTACAACATCCTTCCGCACTGTCCACAACTCCACCGACTTTAGTGTCATCTGTAAATTTACTAACCCATTCTTCTACGCTCTCATCCAGGTCATTTATAAAAATGACAAACAGCAGTGTCCCCAGAAGAGATCCTTGCAGTACACCACTAGTAACTGAACTCCAGGATGAACCACCACCTCTGTCTTCCTGCAGCCAGCCAATTTCTGATCCAAACTGCTAAATCACCCTCAATCCCATGCATCCGTATCCTCTGCAATAGCTTATCGTAGGGAACTTTATCAAATGTTTTACTGAAATCCATATACACCACATCAACTGCTTTACCCTCATCCACCTCTTTGGTAACCTTTTTAAAGAACACAATAAGGTTTGTGAGGCATGACCTACCCTTCATAAAACCATGTTGACTTTCCCTAATCAAATTATTCCTTTCTAGATAATTATAAATCCTATCTCTTATAATCCTATCTCTTATAATCCCTTCCAAAACTTTTCCCACAACAGAAGGAAGGCTCACTGGTCTCTAATTACCAGGGTTGTCTCTACTCCCCTCCTTGAACAAGGGGACAACATTTGCTATTGTCCAGTCTTCTGGCACTATAACCCTTCTGGCACTACAAACTCTATAATATTGCTCTCCATACCCGAGTCCAGGTCATTTCTAAGAGGCAAAGAGTATGAACTTAGGATAACACCACTGCAAAATGACCTTCCAGTCTGAAAGAAATAACTATCCATAATCATTTTTTACTTCCTGTCACTGAGCCAATTTTGTGTCCACACTGTCACTTCTCCCTTAACTCCATGGGCTTCCACCTTTCTCATTTGACCATATCTGGCATTTTGTCAAATACCTTCCAAAATCAGCATATCAAGGGAGACAGTGGCCTAGTGGTATTGTCACTGGACTAGTGATCCAGAAGCTGAGGGTAATACTCTGAGGACCTGAGTTTGAATTCTACTATGATCGGTGGTGAAATTTGAATTCAATAAAAAAAATGTTGAATGATGTCAGGATGGCAAGTAGACTAAGGCGCCAGACTCAAGCAGTGAAGTCCTTCCATCATAAACCAGGTGTTCTGATCTCCAACTGGAGGCATGGATTTGAATCCCACTTCTGACACTTACTTTGGAATGGCACAGTGGTTAGCACTGCTGTTTCACAGTGCCAGGGACCCGGGGCCAATTCCTGCCCCTGGGGACTGTCTGTGGGGAGTTTGCACATTCTCCCTGTGTCTGCGCGATTTTCTTTGGGTACTCCAGTTTCCTCCCACAGTTGAAAGGTGTGAGGGTTAGGTGTATTGGCCATGCTAAATTGCCCCTTAGTGTCTTAGGATGCATAGGCCAGAGGGATTAACAGGGTAAATATGTGGAGTTGTGGGGAAAGAGGCCAGGTGAGATTGTTGTTGGTGCAGCCTCAATGGGCCAAATGGCCTCCTTCTGCACTAGGGTTTCAATGATTCTATGAAACCATTTTCAATTGTTGTGAAAATCCATCTACTTCGGTAATGTCCTTTAGGGAAGGAAATCTGCCATCCTTACCTGGTCAGGCCTACATGTGACTCCAGATTCAAACCACGGTGGCACAGTGGTTAGCACTGCTGCCTCACAGCTCCAGGGACCCCAGGTTCGATTTTGTGTCTTGTGGAGTTTACACAATGTCCCCATGCCTGCATGGGTTTCCTTTGCGTGTTCTGGCTTCTTCCCACAGTCCAAAGATGGGTAAGTCAGATGGATTAGGCATGGGAAATGTGTGGGATTACAGGGATTGAGCGGCGGAAAGGGCCTGACTGAGATACTCTCTCTGTCTGAGGGTCTATGCAGACTCAATGGGCCAAATGGCTTCTTCTGCACTATGACTTCATGAATGTGGTTGATTTTTAACTGCCCCGTCAAGAGCAATTATGGACGAGTAAATAATGCTAGCCCAGCCGACAATGCCCACATCCCATAAAAGAATAAAAAAAGTATGCAACATCTAATGCACTACCTTGATCAACCTGCCCCATTACCTCATAAAATAATTTGATCAAATTAGCCAGACGTGGCAATCATTTTGAACACAGCAAGTTTCCACAAAACAACCACTACATAAATACCCAGATTGTTTTTAATAATGGTTGATGGATAAGTGTTGACTTGGACGCCTGGAGTATTCCCTGTTCTACGTTGCCTTTAATATATCAATGAAACTGCCTCATGCACAATTTTAAACTGAGCAAGTTAATGTTGAACATGTTAATATTGAACATGGAAATATAGACCATTTGGCCCATTAGACTTCTACTGCCATTTTATAACCACTGCATCACCATCTTTTTTAACCCCAATTCACTAACCTTTTTGCCAATTCCCTAATACCCTCACTTCACCCAAATATCTTTTCTATTTCTGCAACTTAGGTGATTCTGTGGTTTTCTGAGACAGCAAACTGCATATTCTGACAACCCTTTGTGTTTTGCTTTAAGATTTTCTTTTCAGTCACTCAGTCATAAATTTATGATTGATTCCTTGTTCTGAATTTCCTTGTTAGATGGAATAGTTATTATTTATACGTCCTGATTTTATAAATTATTGATATATTCTTCATAAGCTTATTAATTTATTTATTATTATCTATCCCGTATTGTGCCAATTAATTTGCATTAAAATCATTCAATTTTCATCAAAGAATAGACAGTTTAGATGAAATACAAGAATTAATTTAACACAAATTTTGAGCACAGTTAGGAACCCAGTTCTAAAGTCGAAATCCTAAACATTTTTATCTGACGATGTAAAATTACCTTAATAATCAGTGCAGAATAAAGTGAACACATTTTTTTCTCTGTAAAGGTTAATGCATGTGTCCAGAGACATTGACACAAGGAAAGGAAGGATTTTGTACTAATATGATATCTTTGATGCTCTTAGATGTCACCAAGTGCTTCACAGTAACTAAGATGCTTTGAGAGTGAAGTCACTGTTGTCACATAGACAAATGCGGCAATCATTTTGAACACAGCAAGTTTCCACAAAACAGCCACCGCATAAATATCCAGATTGTTTTTAATAATGGTTGGTGGCTAAGTGTTGGCTAGGATGCCTGGAGTATTCCCTGTTGTATTTTTAAAGATGCCTTATAGACTTTAGTTAAATACCCTGGAGATGCGGAAATAAATGTGTGTACAATTCAGATGTTTACAACATAACACAACTCACAGCTGCTCATTAAGTAAGTACCAGCGTTAACTGGTGTAGTGTCATGATGCACCATTGTCATACTGGCATCGATTTGTCTTTTGGTTGCTCATTAATTTCTAAGTTTTTGCTGGAAGTCTCATATAGAGTTGCATTATTAAATATAATGTATTATTGAACAATTAACTGCCACAAAAGCTGCTGTCCAGTGAGGCGTGATCACCCACTGTTTTAGTGATATATAAAAGGCACATTTGAAAATAGTGGACTTACCTTAGCATTTGTTTGTCAGGATTAAGGCCAAAATCTATTAAATCTGGCCTTAATATTTGCCATCAGCTTGTTTATGTTGTGTGAAAACTTCAAGATAGATAACAACATGCAGGACGCGATTTTCTGGACACTTGCCCCAAAGCCAAAGTTCTACCTGAGGTCAGAATGGAGTTGAGGAAGAACTTCTTCACTCAAAGGGTGGTGAATCTCTGGAATTCTTTGCCCGTTGATGTGGTGGAGGCTACCTCGCTAAATATTTTTAAGATGCGGGTTGATGGGTTTTTGATAAGAGAGGGGATTAAGGGTTATGGGGAGAGGGCGGGAATGTGGAACTGAGCCACGACAGATCAGCCATGATCTTATTGAATGGCGGGGCAGGCTCGAAGGGCTAGATGGCCTACTCCTGCTCCTATTTCTTATGTTCTTATGTCAGCAGACCTTGCCATGGTCTGCCCATTACCCACTACGATTCCCGCAGCAGGTGGAACGGAAACATTTGCCCCCAGTCATCATTTTGCCTCTGTTTTACAATTCTACAACCGGTCTATGAGCAAACAACAAGATGTCAATTGGCAAGAAAATCATTCATTTTGCTCAGTTGCTTATAAATGTTAGTTCCGACTACATAAGCAACATGAATTTGAATATACTTCAGCAATCTCATCCATGACAAGTCCAAGATGAAAGAATAGACTTACTTTGTTCCTCTAGCCCCATGTAGGTAAAGACACCAGAGCCCCATATGATAGGCTGCTCTCCCCTTTGAGGGTGGGAGCTGACTGCTGGTGATTTAACCTGAGGATCACCACACCTCAGGCAAGGGGCAAGGTTGAGATGGCGGGGCCTTCATGAATAACCTCAGCTGGTGTGGGACTTGAACCCACACTGTTGGCGTCACTCTATATCATAACCAGCTATCCAGCCAACTGAGCTAACCAACTCCCCATCCCCATCCCATGTAGGACAGCGGGCATCAAGACATTACCACCAACTACAGTCCTTGGCAATCTCTTTCATTCCACCTCAGGTGGTGTTCTTCTCTTGAAGATCCTCCTTAAATGTACTTCACCAGGTCTCTTTTGGCAGGCTCCACCTTCTTCTTCCCTACTGGTATGCACTCTATTGCCATTTTTCATGTGGATGTTGATCTCTCCTTCATCCTCTCCTGGAAATATTGCTTCTTAGGGAATGGAAATTATCAAATTTCTGTTGCCTGATGACGATCTTGGTGACAAAGGGTTGGGGGTGACTGGGGTGGGGGGGGGGGGGGGGGGGGGCGGGGGGGGGGCATTGGTGCATGTTGCTGTCGAGGTATCATCATCCCAGAACCGTAGAATAGAATCCTTTCAGTGTTGAAAGAGACCATTTGGCACATCGAGTCTACACTGACTGTCCAAAGGAGCATCTCACCCAGGCCCTTCCCTCCACCCTATACTTATAACCCCGCATGTTTACCATGGCTAATCCATCTTTGGACTGTGGGAGGAAACCGGAGCACCTGAAGGAACTCAGGCACTGAAAGAATGTGCAAACTCCAGTCACTCAAGGCCAAAATTGAACCAGGGTCCCTGGTGCTGTGAGGTAGCAGTGCTAACCACTGTGTGCCACCATGCCACCCAGCTTTTTATTTTGTCTTCTGGTTTTGTCAGAGGAGTCAAAAAAAAGAAGCAATATTGGAATGGAAAATCAGCTCCACATTTTGCTAAGACCCAAAGAGAAAACTAACCTATGGTAGCAGAATGATGTTGACTGATAAATACTGGTAGAGTCATGGTTGTAAATAGAAAATAAGTCAGTTGTTTGTAATGAAATCTAATTATGTTCAGACATGCAGACAGTAACAGACTGCAAAAGACATACTGTCCCTACACCTTGGATGCCTTATGGATGACAATATATACATTATGACCATGCCCCTATCTAACATTAATGGAATATCCTGGAAGAGATGAAAAAAAGTTAAAAATTCAGAGGCATGGGGGAGAGGTTAGATGGGGGGAAATCAGTTAAATTCCTCTCTGATTGCCTTCGGAAAATCTAGTCCTGGAGGTCTGTCTGGTCCCGACTAATGTTTTGTACAAGGTGATTGTTGCCCCTGCCAGAAACAGATCAAGTTTTCACTTGAAGGAATTAAGTGGATGGACACTTTCCAAATATTTCTCACCGCCAAGAATTGCAGAAGTAAATTAATGTCAAACTGAAACTGTAGCCTTTCCAAATAAGCCAAATGTAATTGCAACGGACGGCAGGAAAAAAAACCCCAACAACTTAATGTATGTTTAACTCATTTCTTATATTTAGGATCTGTCTCAGGGCTTGGAATTGGGACATTGTACAGAGCGAGTTGCTTTGTGATAAGATTCATTCTCAATGAAATGGGATTCTCAGGATATTTAATTCAGCCAACATTTGATATCGTTTCCATCACTTCTAGTTTTATAAAAAGCGGCCTGAACTAAGTCCCAGATGCGAGACAGCAAGCGCAATCAGGACACTCCATAAGAAGCACAATCAAAAATGTTTCAAAGCTATTAATAGGATAAGATTCTCATCTGTAAAAAAAAGGAATCTCGCTGGTGAAATCAAAATTGTTTGCTGCATTCTGTGTGACAATGGGAGAAGATCTGAAACATTAGAAAATGCTACAGTCATAAACATTACCCAGTTTGTTCAGATTTCTATTGAACCAATGTCAAGTCACAGAATTTATAGTTTCTTTTTCAATTCAAATTTGACGGCCAATTCTAATTCTGATTAAGATACTATCAACCTGTGATAGGTATTATTCCCATCTTCAGTCATATTTTTTGAGGGAAGTGTAAAGTTGCTGGATTGTGTAGAAATGATGACAAGGAATATAATTACAATGGATTACTGTAAGGATCTACAGATCTTATACACCAGGCCTATAGCCACACTGGTGAGAACTCCTGCGCAACCACCACATCACTTCTGGTGCGCAGGTTAGGACAATATATACATGAAAACACCTTTTACATCCTCCCCATTTTAATTGAGACAATCTATACTGACATGCAAAGAACAATATTGTTGTGGCAGTTACAAAGCATTGGATAACTTGATTGCACTAAGCATGAGCTTGAGCCAGAAGACCTAGCGTAAATCCCCCAAATGTGCCCCACCACTCCTAATGCCCCCTTCCTTTTCTGAAGCAGCATTTTCACACCTATGGCAGCACATAGTCCTTAAACTTGGGATTTGATCTGCTCAGCCAGCCCAAGTGCGTACTAACATAAGTTGGCTGGGCCTGGAAGCAACTGGGTCAGCGTCCATGTGCCAGATGGCAGCAGGAATGCTTGGGGAGTGCACAGTGGTCGCAGAGATTGTTGTATTAGTCTCCGACTTGACTGATGTGGGAAGGTATGGATTGTGGACTTGGTTTGTCAACTTCAGTGGCAGTTGGTGGTGGTTTGAGTACCTGTAACAACTGATGGTGATTCCTGACATACAAAGCCATCTGAGATGACTGTGTGGCTGTTGGGTTAGGGAATATGGCCGTGGACCACTGCCAGTTTGTCATATACACATGCCGTTTGCATTTTGACTGTCTGGCCCAGCTCCAGAGTGCAGATAATGTGGAATAAAGAAAAATGGCGGAAGAATTAAACAAATACTTTGGCTGTCTTCGCAAAAGAGGACACAAATAACCTCCCAGCAATGTTAGGGATTAAAGCATCTAATGAGAGGCAGAATTGAAGGAAATCAGTATTAGTTAAAAAAAAATGTCCTGGGGAAATTAGTGGGATTAAAGGCTGACAACTCACCATACATCACAGAGTATTAAAGGAAATGGCTTTGGAAACATTGGATGAATTGGTGGTCACCTTCCAAAATTCTCTAGTTTCTGGAGCAGTTGTTGCAGATTGGAGGATGGCAAATGTGACCCCACTATTTAAAAAGGGAAAATTACAAATCAGTTAACCTGACATCAGTAATGGGGAAAATGCTGCAGTCTATTTTAAAAGACGTGATATCAGAATATTTGGAAAACATTAACATGATTGAATGAAGCGACCATGGGTTTATGATTGGCAAATCATGCTTAACAACTCTACTGAAGTTTTTAAGGGTGTAACCAGTAGAAGAGATAAGGGGAAACCAGTGAATGTGGTGCATTTGGATTTTCAGAGGGCTTTTGATAAGGTCCACATTAAGAGGTTAGTGGGGCAGCATTACAGCACCTGGGACAGGGGGTAATGAACACAGAACATAGGACACTACAGCACAGAAACAAGCCTTTTGGCCTTTCTTGGCTGTGCCGAACCATTTTTCTGCCTAGTCCCACTGACCTGCACCATATTCCTCCACACCCTCTCATCCATATACCTGTCCAAGCTTTTTTAAATATTAAAAGTGAGCCCACATTTACTTCATCTGGCAGCTCATTCCGCACTCCCACAACTCTCTGTATGAAGAAACCCTCCCCTAATATTCCCTTTAAACTTCTCCCCCTTCACCCTTAACCCATGTCCTCTAGTTTTTTTCTCCCCTAATGTATTGGCACAGATCAAGAATTGATTAACAGACAGGAAACAGAGAGTAAAAATAAATGGATCCTTTTCCTACTGACAGGTAATAAACAGTGGGGGATCGTAGGGAGCAGTGTTTGAGCCCCACCTACTCATTATATAAAAATGACCTGGTTAAGGGAACCAACAGTAATTTTTACAAGTTTGCTGAAGACACTAAACTGAGTGGAATCATGAGTTGTGAGAAGCATGCAAGGAGGCTTCAAGGTGATTTGGACAAGTTGAGTGAATGGGCAAACGGGCAGCATGGTGGCACAATGGTTAGCACAGCTGCATCACAGCACCAGGGATCCAGGGTCAATTCTCAGCTTAGGTCACTGTCTGTGTGGAGTCTGCATGTTCTCCCCATGTCTGATGGGTTTCCAGGTGCTCTGGTTTCCTTCCACAATCTGAAAAACATGTTGATTAGGTGAATTGGCCGTGCTAAATTCTCCTTCAGTGTACCTGAACAAGCGCCAGAGTCTGGCGACCATGGGATTTTCACAATAACTCATTGCTGTGTTAATGTAAGCCTACTTGTGACTAATAAATAAACTTTTAAAAATAGATGCAGTACAATGTGGCTAAAAGTGAAGTTAAGCACTTCAATGAAAAACAGAAAGTATTATTTAAGTGGTAATATATTGGGAAATGAGGATGCACAAAGATATCTGGGTGTCCTTGTACACCAGTCAATGAAAGTGGAGAGGCAGATGCAGCAAATAATTAGGAAGGCAAATGTATGTTGACCATTCATTGCAAGAGGATTTGAGCACAGAAGTAGGGATGCATTACTGCAATTACAAAGAGCCTTGGGGAGGCTACACTTGGAGTATTGTATGCAATGTTGGTCTCCCTACCTAAGAAAGGATATACTGGCCATAGAGGAAATGCAGCAGAGGTTCATTAGGTTGATACTGGTATGGTCTAGATTGTCCTATGAGGAGAGATTGAAACGACTGGGCCTGTATCCACTAGAATTTGAAGGGATGTGAGGTAATATGATTGAAACATATAAAATTCTAACAGGTTTGGACAGACTAGATGCAGGGATGATGTTTTCGTGGTTGAGAAATCTAGAACCAGGGACATGGTCTCAAGATACAGGGTAGACCATTTAGTACTTAGATGAGGAAAAATGTCTTCATTCAAAGGGAAGTGAACCTGTGGAATTCTCTGCCATAGAAGGCTGTGGAGACCAAGTAACTGAAGGCATTCAAGAAAGAGATAGTTGTTATTAGATTTTATTGGCATAAGAAGGTATGGGGAGAGTGTGGGGATATGACATTGAGATAGAGGATCAGCCATGGTCATACTGAATGGTGGAACAGGTTTGAAGGGCTGAATGGCCTACTGCTGCTCATAATCTCTATGTTTCAGTGCTTTCCTGGAGACCCAGTAGTAATTTACTGTCCTGCTCAACTATGCGAAACTGGAACTTGCCCTACATGCGGTCCAAGGTGACTATGCCTTCTGTGCAAATGGTTTGTCCACCATATGTGACAACATTTACATTGTTGGTGGGATCTGGTACAGCGCAGGGCTCAATTTTCTTCAGAAAATTACGTTTTGTCTCAGTCTCAATTTTGACTTTGAATTTGGCATTTCTGTGAACAATGTTGAGGCTTGTAAATATTTCACCTTTCTCATTGATAAGGTCAACACTTTCACAGTAAAATGCTTTCAGCGTTTTAAGGTCTCGGTTGTTTTGATTTACCTCCAGCTCATTCACTTTGTATGTCTCATAAGGGTAGCTGGCTGTGACTTTTCTTGTGGCAGAGGCAGGTTGATGTGTCTTTAATCTGCAACACTTGGCAAATTGATTCCATTTGCCACAGTTGTTGCAACCCTTGTTGAATGCAAAACACGGGCTTCTTTTTTGAGTTTAGGCCGCCGCAGTTTGGGCAGGATGTGTTCAGTACTGAAAGTCTTTAGTTTCTTTTCTTAATTCCTTACTGCTCCTCTCAGGCTGTTTGTGCAACATACAAATCTTAATGACGGAATCAAACATTAGGATTTTCCCGTGGAGCAATTGCTTGCACACAGCATCATTGTGTTCCACACACTACATAAACTCTTAGGAACTCATGCCATACATGTTGGAAACCTGAAACAAAAACAGAAAGTGCTGGAAAATACTCAATACTCAACCCAAGACTGGAAAATCCCACCTGAGGTCAACAGATATTTCCATTGTCCACCCCTTGTCCGCTCTGATTCCGTGGCGGTGGAGCAATAGAATTCCGGCAAATAAGTCTGGCAGCATCAGTGAAGAGAGAAACAGAATTGAAGTCCTGAGTCCAATATGACTCTATTTTGGAACTGGTTAAAGCATTTGTTTGCTGAGAGATATTCAAATTAAAGGGAATTTTAATTTAAGTTTCATAGTTCTGATCTCCCTGATAGGCACCTGAATGACTGACAAATTAAAATACCAACGATCTTGCTCTTAAGTTATTACTAAGAATGGATGGTTTAAGCTTTTGAAATATTTAAGTGATCAACAGACTTGCTGCTCAATTCAATAAATGACTTATGCCTCGATATGATGAAGATTAATTGTGGTAAGTTTCTATAAACCATTCAGTGAAAATCTGCTGACCAACTCCACAATCCAGAAATGCAATGAAAGTATCTCAAGATAAGAACAGTTTAGGATCACATTTTCATTCCTTAATTGCATCACGTTTGCCCAAAGCAACTTGTAGTTTCCAAATACCACAATTTAATACATTTGTTATTGATTTTGACAAATACATCACTTACAATTTAGTACAGAGCGTATTCTTACATGGAAATTTAATCTGCTTACTCAGAGACTTTTCTTTCATGAGATAGCCTCATCGGTTAATGTGCTTAATTCTTACAAAATATACAATTAGGGTCACAGTGGAACATAATGAAGTCTCGTTACATTGACATAAAGGGATGCCGCAATTTAGCAGCCCCAACAGCTAATGTGCAAATCTGACAATGACCGTTAAATTATGCGATTGGTCAGAAATGGATTTGCGCCAGCAAGATCTCGGTTTGAGATCTTCCCCTCCCGCCACCAGTGATATAATCAGGTTGACGTCCAGAAAGAACGTGAACCTGATTTCCATAAAATTAAAACATTGAAATGTGATTACTGGGCTTGGCACTGTAAACATCCCCCCATAACATATCCTTCCCTCCTAGTGGTGGCAAGAATTGTGGCTGGTTTTCAAAAGTGGAAACTGGACGGATGGAGAGCTACAACTGACTTTCAGTCAGAGCCTTTGGAAAAATATGGAAAATTCTGCTCTCGTAGTTAGCAATTCCTTATTTTTCTTTAAGAAGAAATAAAGTCATTCAATACATAGACTAGTGAAGACTCAGAAAGATAGCAGATTCCAGCATCCAAAATGTGATTCGATTTGAATTTGCTTCAGTCTTTACTATAGAGGATACAATTGCTATTCCAGCAGCAGCTACTATAAACCAGGAAAAGAAAGAGGGAGGAGGGGGTGGCACGGTGACAGGGTGGTTAGCACTGCTGTTTCACAGTGCCAGGGACCTGGATTCGATTCCCAGCTTGGGTCACACTCTGTGTGGAGTTTGCATGTTTTCCCTGTGTCTGCATGGGTTTTCTCCGAGTTTGCCAGTTTCCTCCCACGGTCTGAAAGATATGCGGGTTAGGTTGATTGGCCATGTTAACTTGACCCTAGGTTCAAGGGGATTAGCAGGGTAAATATATGGGATTATGGAGATAGGGTGGGAGTGTAGTCAGTGCAGGCTCAATGCAGTGAATGGCCTCCTTCTGTAGTGAAGGGATTCTATGATTCTCCTATGATTCTACCTCAGAAAAATTAGTCATCGGAGAAGTGGGACTGAGTTCATTGTTGGAACTGTAGGCTGACAAGAGCCCGGATCCTGATTAACTTAATCCTTGGGTCTTAAAAGAAGTGTCTACAATGATTGTTGATGTATTGGTTTTAATTTTCCAAAATTCCCTAGATTTGGGAAAGATCACATGACACTGGAAGATAGCAAATGTAACTCTTTTATTCAAAAACGAGGAAGACAAGAAGTTGGAAACTACAGGGCAGTTAGCTTAACAGGGGTTGTTGGGAAAATTTTAGAAGCTACTATTAAAGAAGTCATAGCAGGGCATACGAATAAGCTCATAGTTGTCAGGAAGAATTAACATGGTTTTGTAAAAGTGGAATAAAGTGGAGCTCTTTGAGAAAGTAACATGTGCTGTGGATAAAGGGGAACCAGTGGATGTACTGTGTTTAGACTTCCAGAAGCATTTGATAAAGTGCCACATCAAAGTTTATTGCAGAAGATAAGAACTCATGTTACAGAAGGTAACATATTGATACAGATAGAAGATTGGCTGGCTAACAGGAAGCAGCGAGTAGATATAAATGGGTCTTTTTCAGGTTGGCAAGATGTAACAAGTAGTATGCCACAGGAATCGATGCTGGCACCTCAACTGTTTACAATTTACATAAATGACTTGGATGAAAGGTTTATGCTGCAACTATACAGGACCTTGGTGAGACCACATTTGGAATATTGTGTGCAGTTCTGGTCACCTCACGATAAGAAGGATGTGGAAGCATTAGAGAGTGTGCAGAGGAGATTTACCAGGACGCTGTCTAGTTTGGAAGGTAGGTCTTATGAGGAAAGGTTGTGGGAGCTGGAGCTTATCTCTTTAGAGCAGAGGAGGATGAGAGGTGACTTGATAGAGGTTTATAAGATCCTGAGGGGGTAGATAGAATGGATGTGCAGAGATTATTTCCTCGGGTGAACATAGCTGTTGCTAGAGGGCATAACTATAAGGATCATGGTGGGAGATATAGGAGGGATGTCCGAGGTAGATTCTTTATGCAGAGAATGGTTGGGGTGTGGGATGCACTGCCTGCTGTGATAGTGGAGTTGGACACTTTAGGAACTTTCAAGTGGTTATTGGATAGGCACATGGAACACACCAGAATGATAGGGAGTCGGATAGCTTGATCTTGGGTTCGGACATAGTTCGGCACAACATCGAGGGCCGAAGGGCCCGTACTGTGCTGTACTGTTCTATGTCCTAAGGGTTGTATGGGATGGTTGCCAAATTCACTGATGACACAAAGATAGGTAGGAAGGTTGGTTGTGAAGAGGACTTAAGGAACTTACAAAATTATATAGATATAATGGGTGAGGGGGCAAACATCTGACAAATGGACAATAAAGTAGGAAAATGTGAAATTGTCCATTTTGGCAGGAAGAATAAAAAAGGATATTAGTTAACTTGTGAAAAACTGCAAAGCTCTGTGGTGCAGAAGGATTTGGGTTTCTTATTGCATAAATCACAAAAGCCGAGTATGCAAGTACAGCAAGTAATTAGCAAAGCTAATAGAATGTTATCATTAATTGTGAGCAGAATTGAATACAAAAGTAGGGAGGTTATGTTTCAATTGTACAGTACACTAGTGAGATCACATTTGGAGTGTTTGTGTATAGTATTGGTCATTTTATTTAAGGAAGGATGTAAATGCATTGGAAGCAGTTCAGAGAAGGTTTCTCAGACTAATACCTGGGTGGACGATGAGGCAAGGTTGGCCAGGCTAGACTTGTATCTGCTGGGGTTTAAAAGGGTATATGTGGGCAGCACAGTGGTTAGCACTGCTGCTTCACAGCTCCAGGGTCCTGGGTTTGATTCCCAGCTTGGGTCACTGTCTGTGTGGAGTTTGCACATTCTCCTCATGTTTGCGTGGGCTTCCTCCGGCTGCTCTGGTTTCCTCCCACAGTCCAAAGATGTGCGGGTTAGGTTGATTGGCTAAGAAATTGCCCCTTAGTGTCCAGGGATGCATAGGTTAGAGGGATTAGTGGGTATAATATGTAGGGATGTGGGGGTAGGGCCTGGTGGGATTGTGTTCAGTGCAGACCCGAAGGGGCTGAAGGGCCTCTTTCTGCACTGTAGGGTTCTATGATGATGTGATTGATTGAAACATATAAGATCCTGAGGGGTATGAACAGGGTGGATATGGAGTTGTTGTTTCCTCTTGGAGGAGAATCTACCACTAGGAGTTGCCCTTTTAAACAAAGATTGAGGCAAAATGCTTTTGCTCATGGGGTCATGAGTCTTTGGACTTTGTCTCAAAAGGTGGAAACAGAATCTTTGAATATTTTTAAGGCAGACTTGGATAGTTTCTTGGTAAGTGAGGAGGAAATCAGATATTCGGAGTAGGCAGGATGTAGAATTGAAGTTGCCATCAGATCAACCATGTTCTTATAAAAGAGTACAGCAGGCTCGAAGGGCCAAATGGCCGGCTTCTATTTTGTATGTTTGTGTAAGTTGTATTGTTCAATATGATTCACGCCAGAGCAATGCTGGATTTTTGGGACAATTGAATTCTTTACAAAAAGAAATTTCCTGATGTCAGCAAATACACTGATCATTTTATTAAGTTGCTGTGATCATATCGCAAAAAGAGCAATAACTGTTTTCTGTACGTCTCATCCTAGAGCACACAGTAGGTTCCCACAGTGGCAAATATTCTAAACGTTATTCCGATTTTTAATCCGAGCTCCAGAAAAAGACAGAAAATGAGATGAGCTGCATTAGGAATTAATCGAGACAGTGCGTGCCGGTGTCCTGAGTAGGCGGATGTGTGTGGGTGTTTACACTGCTGGGTTTGTGACCTCAGTTTAATCAGAGAGGCTTGTGTCGTGCAGTTACAGAACAAATGTGAGGACTTATCAGTAATTTACACAAATGTCTAGTACTCTCACATTCTCAAATGGGTGGTACTCTGCTTTGGACCTTATCAGTCGGAGTGTTTGAAAAGGCAATTTGCTGCTTTCGTGGGAAGAAATTGGAAAGCAGTACAGCATAAATACTGCCCGAAAATAAAAACGTATTAATGTGTAATGTAATTCAACAACAAGATGAAAGTATTGGAGACTGCTATGTTGGTAAATAATATAAATTTATCACAGTCAATGTTGAAGGGCGGAGAGATTGAAAAACAGCAGAATAAGCAATTACATATCTTAATTGTTTAATAGAACAGTGTATATTAAACAACATATCTGCTTGGTTCTTCTTTCAATCGACTGCTTCCTCCAGCAAAACACCAACGCTTTTAGTTTCCAAATTTGCATTTCTCCTCTTTTAATTTGAGTTGGTTCCACATGGGCTTACCTGGTCATACCATCAATTCTGTCCCAAAAAAGTAAGATTTTTTTTGCCAAGCCTCCAGCCCTCAGCCAAGACATACAACTCATTGTAAAGGGATGGACATTAGGTCTTACTTTCCTCTGTCCGCAGATTATTCTGGTTAATATTCAAAACGCATCATTCACAATCTGCAAAAGTCTTCCGGAGCTATGGTTATTTTGTAATGTTGTATAGCTGTGTTCATTTTATTAAATATACTTAAGCATTAAATCCACTGACCAGAAAATTAGCCCTTTACCTTAAGAAGAATGCTACCTTATTATCTTTAGAATTATCTTTAGCAACCAAAGGGGATAAAAGGGTGCGAGTATCGAGGCCTCCTCGTACAGTGGTGGCACCTCTACCTCTGGACCAGAAGCTTCAGATTTGAGACAAACGCCAGGAATTGTGGGTCATTGTAGAAGGAGTGTCCACCGTTGTTCAACAGTCTAATTACAGTTCAGAAACCCTTCCACTGTTTCCCCCAATACTCCTCAAAGGTTTAAAACTAACATGGGTGTGAAGGTACACTGAAGAACAACGAGGATGTGAATGAAAGAAGAGTTACACAGGGAGGGATTTTCCAACCCCATTTTTGGAGGGTGGGAATAGTGGCAGGGGTGGAGCATTGAAGGGGAGTCCCAAAATGGCTTTCACGTCAGCTCAATTGGCCCACCAATGACACTTTGGGATCTCACCTTGATAGGTCAGGAACCTTATTACCATAGATTACCATATACTTAGCGGACCCCCCTTCACATCATAGAATCATAGAATCCTACAGTGCAGAAGGAGACCATTCCGGCCATTGAGTCTGCACCGACCACAATCCCACCCAGGTCCTATCCCCATAACCCCATGCATTTTACCCTAGCTAGTCCACCTGACACTGAGGGTCAATTTAGCATGACCAATCCAACTAACCAGAATATCTTTAGACTGTGGGAAGAAACTAAAGCACCTGGAGGAAACCCACACAGACACAGGGACAACATACAAATGGCACACAGACATTGACCCAGGCTGGGAATCAAAGCTGGGTCCCTGGCACTGTGAGGCAGCAGTGCTAACCACCGGCATGATGTCCCATCGGCAGTATGGAAACTGGTGAAGAGAACCTACCAGATGCTCACAGAAAAGTACAGTTCCTGGTTGGTGAGGGGGGGCAGTTGGGGGGGTTGGAGGCGAGGTGGGGGTTGGGGGGGACGTCATATTTGTGAAATACCCCGACCAGAAATGCTGGGGGACAGTGTCAGGGGACATTGTTGGTAGGGGTGGGGGAGTGGGAATCTGTTAGGGACGTTCATGACGGGAGAATGGGGATTTCTGAGTAGGGGTGCCCATCTATGGGGAGGGTGTTCTCTATTTCAGTGGGAGGGGGAGGGTTCCCCAGTACATGAGGGCAAGTCTTCATGTCCATGGCGGGGCGGGGGGGGGGAGCCCTTGTTTTTATGTTTTTTTAGAAAAAATGGTGCACTGATCCCATGAAACCCAAGTTTGCTTGTGCCCGCCCCGCCAGAGTGATGCTGCGGATCCTACGTCTAGCATTTAGTGAAGCCACGTTTCAAAATACATGGTGGGAAAAGCCAGTAGTGGAGCTGACAGGCAGCACACTGCTTTTCCTGCCTAGTTGGAAAAAAACGGGAACATTCCCCTCACAGGCTGTCGTACTTGTTCACTTGAGCTGTGTGTTGTATCACTGCAACTTGTTGTTGTAATGGGAGAGAAGAAAATAACATAAAAGATGATAATTGACTAAGAATTATGGACATGGTCGAAACTTAAGAGAGCAAGAAAGAGAGGAAAAGCACGAAGGAAGGAATTAAAGGCAAGGAAAACAGTAACAGATTCAAAGTAATCCTCTTGGAAAAAGAGTAAAGTATCTGTCATTTAAATCTTGTTACACTAGTCAATTTTCCCCATTCTTTTTAAATGCTTTGCTCAGGGATGCATTAACGAGGAAATCATTAGGATCTGTACCATGCAAAACGACGTCACTTAGCCTATTAATTCTGCACCAATTCTTTGATAGATGTCTTATCCATGCCCTGTCCCGTAACACCACATGTTTACCCCATTAATCCTCCTATTCTACGCATCTTGGGACACTAATCAACCTAACCCGCACATCTTTGAAGTGTGGGAGAAAACTCAAGCAACTGGAGGAAATCCATGCAGACTCAGGGAGGACGTGCAAACTCCACACAGACAGTCACCCAAGGCTGGAATTGAACAAGAGTCCCTGTTGCTGTCAGCATTACTAACCACCACTGTGCCCACCGTGCCACCCAATTCACACCAGTCATGAAAGTTAAAGATGATGTTAACTTTGACCTCAATTACAAAGGGAAAGGGAAAATAACTCTCAATGTTAACAGCCAAAATGTCCTACCTTTCAATTTGAGACAGGTGTCATGTAAAAATGAATACACAAAGCATTAGTAAACTGAAAGCTTCCAGCGTTATCTTCAAGAAATGTAGTGATATAGATATTAGTACGTGTTATGTATGTTGGGAAGTTATCCCTTTAAGGGAATGGATGTGGGGTGATCTGCCTGGGGACTGCCCTGACAGGGCAGTTGTGGTTTGGTGTCTGGAGCGAGCAGACTGAATAAGATCCGTGTTCCCCGATGCCTGTTGAGTGAGCTCTTAAAGATACTCCTCAGTAAGGAAGAATTTCACAGTAGGCATTTGCCTGTGTTTGGTCACATAACAAGTGGAAAGCATCAAATTTTAATAATGGATGGTGCATTGGTCCCACTTAATAGATGGTAGGACTCTCTTGCTGAGTAAACTGCTTATAAAGTTTAAAGTTAAGGTTTTTTTTATTGTCACAAATAGGCTTACATTAGCACTGCAATGAAGTTACTGTGAAAGTCACCTAGTTGCCACACTCCAGCAACCAATGCTGGCTACTTTACTTTCCTATGAGAGTCCTGCTGACTGCAATGGAATCCCAAGGTCTCTCAGTATTTCAAACTGGAAGTCATAATAAATAAAGTGGAAGACATTAAGTGAAAAATCGCCCTCAAATGAACTGGCTTAAAATTATCAGGAGTAGACATGTCCCAACTTGTGGCAATGATTTATGACAGAAACGACAGTTCTCCAATGAATCTGAGAGATCTGTCACTTGTTAATATAGCAGCACAAGATATGATGGTTCTTTTCATGAATAAAGCATCGCCGAGAGAATCTGCTTACTGTATGAGGCTAGTTGTATTCATCTGAATTGTGACTGCCAATGCATTCAATATCATTGTTCACTGCTATTAGTTATTACACGTAAGTTCATAATCATTTATTGTCACTATTAATTTTCGTGCCTTTGAAATATTACAGCTGTGAAGTGTTCTGTTCACACTATTGTCAAAATGGAACAAAAACAGAAACTGTTGGAAAATCTCAGCAGGTCTGACGGCATCTGTGGAGAGAAAATAGAACAAATGGCCATTTGGATGGCCATTCATCAGAGCCTTTGTCCAGCGAAGTGTCATTCAGGCTTGAAACATTTGCTCTATTTTCTCTCCACAGATGCCGTTAGAACTGCTGAGATTTTCCAGCATTTTCTGTTTTTGTTTCAGATTTCAACATCTGCAGTGTTTTGCCTTCATGGAACATAGGACACTACAGCACAAACAGGCCCTTTGGCCCACAAGTTACGCTGATCACATCTATACCTACCAAGCCATTGAACTATCTGTAACTTCCAATGCCATTAGATCCCATATACTCATCCAGAAGTCTTTTAAAAGACCCCAGCGAGTTCGCCTCTACCACCACCGACGGCAGCCGATTCCACTCACTCACCACCCTCTGAGTGAAAAACTTACCCCTAACATCTCCTCTGTACTTGCTCCCCAGCACCTTAAACCTGTGTCCTCTCGTAGCGTATTATTTATCTCGTATTATTTATCGTTTCGTATTATTTATCTTTTCTGTAAATCCTAATAACCCTTATCTTAAAGTTTAAAGATAATGATGAATAAATTGCATTAAAAATTGCTACCCAAAGTGAGCAGATTAATTTTCACCTTAGGTCCTGAATTTCCGTGGATTCTTTGCTTCTACACTGCTGCAATTTAGTATGCATGAAAAGAGGCTCTGACACACTTCTGACAATGTTTCTGAGGTGTCAGCAAGAACCTGAAGAAATTAAAGATCTGTGTTTACACTGTGGTCCAAACAGATTCCGCAGTTCACTCTATGGGGACAATTCTCCCAGAAGTGCTGAATTGGCAGGAAAGCTGTTCTAGATCACAATAGTTTTGACAGTTCAGCTTCTCACCTGAATGTCAGCACTCTGTGCACTGAAGAGCTCCCAGTCATGAATCTTATTAAAAGCCCGGGGTAGGGAAAGTGGGTGGGGGGGGTGCTATTTGTGCTGGAGTTTGACAGTCATGGAACTCTGTGCATGCGCAGTGACCCCATACTGTCAAATTCCTGTTTGCTGTCCAGCCAGACTACTGGCCAGCCTGGGACCCCTCAATCCCTGCTGGTCAGCCTCACCAGCACCGCCCCCCCATGGCCTGATTGTAGTCCCCACAGCCATTTCTGGGCCAGCCCTGACCCCCACCCTCTGTCATGGAGTGCCCTGATGCCCAGGCCCCAGCCCTCAGCAGTGGTAATCCCCCCACCCACCTCACCCCTGCAGAACCCCCCTGCTAACCCGCCCTGAGGCAGCCCTCCATCTCAGCCCACCCCAGTTGCTGCTCTCTCTCCATTTCAGACTGATTGGCATGCAGAGTGGCAGCAGGACCACCCACCGATTGTCCCTAAGCCTCGCCCACAATAGGCCCCACCCCTTGAAACTGTCCGAGGCCCGTGGATAGTGCCAAGGTGTCCCCTTGGCATGGGCACTTTGTCCCTTGGGCAGTGCCGGGGGCACAGGCTGGCATTGCCAGGGTGCCCATGCCCAGGGGGCACCATCCCCCCCACTGTCCAATGCTTGGGGAGATCCCGATTGCCCCCCTCCATTGGTCTCCCACTAGCTCCCCGTATGTGGGGAACCAGTCTGAACCCTGCCGGAATGAAATATCGCTGGTGGGGTGGGAGATTCGATTGGGATCTGAAAGGTTCCAATAATTAGTAGATCTATATGTTTAAAATAGATTTTAAAAAGATTTAAATTTCTTACCTGCCTTTTCAGAGTGGTCTGACTGGTGACTGCTTGTTGGCTCTGGGAGATGTGCATGCATTCCTCACGCATGTACAAATCCCAGTTCAAAATCGCACATGTCTCCTGAACGGACCAGAAAAGTGGCGGGTGTGGATGGGAGAATCGTGGCCTATGTCTTTTACATATTTCCTGCTTAATTTCTTCCCACTTCTAAAGCCTTCTTAAAATCAGTATTTTAACTGTGTTGAAAGTTTCTGTGGGGGCGATTTTCCAGCTGTGCTCACCCCAAAAGCCAAAAATCCCATCCACTTTTCATTATCCGCCCTTCGCCTGCTCCAATGCTCCCTCCAATGGCAGGGAGAATGGGAAAATTTACCCAATGAGTTTAATATCTATTCTTCAGTGAAAAAACTATCCATCTTCCAGTCCAATGGTGGCTTGTTAGTTTATAAAGATTTTCATTAAATTCTGTATGGTCAATTATTTTTTGTGCAAATCTTAGAAAACCAAATTAATTTAATTAAGGCTGTATCTGACAGCGAATTACATTAGCCATTTTTCAATCTTTCACTGGCACAAACTTACTTTGGATAGAAAGTTAAATTTCCAAGTCCATATCTTGTTACCACCTCTACCAATTTGTTCCATCATTCTTGGGAAGACAAGGACTGAATGGGCTATTCAGCCCCTCTGGCTGGTTCTGCCGTTCAGTGACATCATGAGTGATCTATACCTTAACTCTTATCTTCCTCCCTTGACTCTTAACTTCCTCCCTATTCTTTATTACAGTTGTGCAGTTGTAACATATCACTCTCAATTATAAAGTGATTAATAGATTTATTATCTCTTACTTTTTGTGGGAGAGAGTGCCAGGTGTCTACGATTCTTTTTGTGATTCTTGTTCCTGAATAGTTTAGCTTTGATTTTAATGTTTTTGACATCCCCATCAATAGGGTAGATAGACAGAAACCTTTTCTATCAGTTCAGTTCAAATTCCTGATAACCTCAAAAAAAAATCACAATTTAAACTTCTATATTCCAGGGCACATGAGCCTAGTTTTTGTAATTTCTCCTCATAAAGTAACATATAGAACACTGATTGCATCTTAGCATCTTACTGTATTGACACTGTTTCAAGCACCAATATATCCTTACTACAGTTGCCTAACCAGGACTTTGGGAAATTGTAATAAAACATTTTCCTCTTTAGAATTCCAACCCTGCAGTTATAAAGGCTAAAATTCCATTAGCCGTTCTGATTTCTATACCTAGCTTTTCATCATGCAAATAATACTTGGACCAATCATGCTGGGGCCTTGAGAGAAATCTTTGTATCCTCACTGGCTCAGGGGAGGTTCCAGGGGATTGAAGAATAGCCAATGTTGTTCCTTTGTTTAAGAAGGGTAGCAAGATTAATCCAGGTAATTACAGGCCGGTGAGCCTTACATCAGTGGTAGGGAAATTATTGGAGAGGATTCTTTGAGACAGGATTTATTCCCACTTGGAAATAAGTGGATGTATTAGTGAGAGGCAACATGGTTTTGTAAAGGGTAGGTCGTGTCTCACGAACTTGATTGAGGTTTTTGAGGAAGTGACGAAGATGATTGATGAGGGTAGGGCAGTTGATGTTGTCTACATGAACTTCAGTAAGGCCTTTGACAAGGTTCCTCATGGCAGACTGGTGCAGAAGGTGAAATTGCCTGGGATCAGAGGTAAGCTGGCAAGGAAAATACAAAGCTGGCTTGGTCAAAGAAGACAGAGGGAAGCAATGGAAGAGTGCATTTCTGAATGGAGGGCTGTGACAAGTGATGTTTCTCAGGGATCAGTTCTGGGACCTTTGCTGTTTGTGATATATATAAATGATTTGGAGGAAAATGCAACTGGATTGATTAGTAAATTTGCGGACGACACAAAGATTGGTGGATTTGGGATAGCGATGAGGACCATCAGAGAATACAGCAGGATATAGATCAGTTGGGGACTTGGGCGGAAAGATGGCAGATAGAGTTTAATCTGGACAAATGTGAGGTAATACATTTTGGAAGGTTTAATACAGATAGGAAATATACAGTAAATGGCAGCATCCTTAGGAGTATTGATAGGCAAAGGGATCTGGATATACAGATACACAGGTCACTGAAAGTGGAAATGCAGGTGGAGAAGGTAGTCAAGAAGGCATAAGGCATGCTTACCTTCATTGGCCAGGGTATTGAGTTTAAAAATTGGCAAGTCATGTTGACACTTTATAGAACCATAGTGAGGCCACACTTGGAATATAGTGTTCAATTCTGGTTGCCACACTACCAGAAGGATGTAGAGACTTTGGAGAGGTTACAGAAGAGATTTACCAGGTTGTTGCCTGGTATGGAGGCCATAAGCTTTGAGGAGAGGTTGGAGAAACTTGGTTTGTTCTCACTGGAGTGACGGAAGTTGAGGGGAGACCTGATAGAAGTCTACAAGATTATGAGAGGCATGGACAGAGTTGATAGTCAGAAGCTTTTTCCCAGGGTGGAAGAGTCAATTACTAGGGGCCATTGGTTTAAGGTGCAAGGGGCAACTTTCAAAAGAGATATATTAGGCAGATTTTTTACACAGAAAGTGGGTGCCTGGAATTTGTTGCTGCGGGAGGTAGTGGAAATGGATATGGTAGTTACTTTTAAGGGGCACCTTGACAAGTACATGAATGAGATGGGAATAGAGGGATATGGTCCCTGGAAGCGTAGGTGGTTTTAGTTCAGTCAGGCAGCATGGTTGGTGCAGGCTTGGAGGACAGAAGAGCCTTGTTCTTTGTTCAATCATTTTTTGAGCTCAAAATAGGTGACTATACATTTATCATCTGCTACAATTATTTACTGAATCTACCATTATCTCTTGGCAATTTTATCTCCTGCCCGCACTTGTTTACCAAATCATTAATCTTTATCAGCAAATGTATCAACAAATGTAACAAGGTGTGCTGTTGTGTTATCTTGGTCATTGATGAATAGTTGAGGAGCCAGAACAAATCCCTCTGGAGTTCCATAGTTGCTTCCTTCCAATTCAAGTACATATTCATTACCCCTGCTCTCTGCCTTCTACTAAAGAACTAATCTGGTCAAGAATTTTCCTTCACTTCTATGACTTCTAGTTTTGATGAATCTTTTTACATGGAACATTATCAAAAGCCTTTTGGAAGCACATGTAAAGAACATTTGTCAGCATTCTGCTGTCTGTGACTTCAGTTACATTCTTGAAAAATTCAATTCGGTTTGTTCGACATGGCCTACACTTTACGAACCTATGTTGGTTCTCTTTAGAATCTCAGGATCTCTAGAGTGCAGTAGGAAGCCATTCAGTCTCTTGAGTTTAAACCCACCACAATCCCACCCAGGCTCTATCCCCGCAACCTTATTTATTTACCCCACTAATCCAGCTAACCAATACATCCTGGGACACACTAAGGGGCAATTAGGATGGCCAATGCACCGAACCTATATATCACTCAAATTCCTTTAAGTACTCAGTATATACAGTATGCATTATTTCACTGTGAACCAAGTATTGCTCATTTTCTGTCGCTAAAAGGCCACTCCTCATGCTTCAATGTACTTCTCTCTATAAAAGTAAGAGCTGCACAGTCAAGTGCAAGTAATACAAACAACCTCAAATATGATGGAACATGAAAGGAAGTAAGCTAGCTCCAAGCATTTTTTTAAGAATGTCTCATTTTTATTATATGAAGTAAATTGGAAAAGGATGCTCAATTTTAGGGTTTCCACTCTGCTGATCACAGTTGCAAAAGAACACTGAAGCAAAACTGAAAATATTTAATCCTCCCTCAGTTATGTATGCCAGGACCCTTGGTCAGGCCCCTGGGTTTCATTTAAAAGTGAATTCGCTGACACTCTAAGCCATCCATTTCTTATATAAAAAAGGATCAAGCAGTGTGTTTGCAACTGAATATCAATAAAGTAGATTACTTACCTCGATCCGCACTAACAAGAGTGGTTCGTGCTTCTGTATTACTTGAGGAATTTTTGTCATATCTGCAGAAATGTATAAAAGAATAATAATTCTATTGACTGATGCTCCCACACAAGTGTCGTTACGAATGTTGACATCTTGGAGCAAAAGTCATTCCGCCAAAAAAGCATTCACTCACCTTATCGCTGATTTCTCTAACATTTAGAGACTTGTGTTGAAAATGTGACGGTTAAAGTTGTATTTGATTTATATGTGTGTATTTGGGCTTATCAGTGGAAGCGTGATGGTTGGAAAGTGAATTCTTCCAATGTATACACCTATTATCAGCATCAAGCACTTCTATTTCTGAAAAGCCTTCAAGTGTATGCACCTACTGTTTCCTTTCAGATACACTCAATGCAATTGCCAAAGGCATCAATTAGATACTTGCTCAGTATTATGCTGAAAACTGGATTGGTATCAGCCAGAATTCACGTTACACTTTTCATATAGATAAAATGTCATAACTGTTGTCTAGGTAATACTTTGAAGAGTGAGGTGACAAGATTAAAAAAAAATAGTAATTTTTTACCTCATCAAAAGAAATATATACACCAGAAAGAAAGTATACACCAGAAACCTCTGACCTCGCCCACGGCTGTGATTCGCCAATGTCTCTGCGGTGAATGGAGTTTTGGTTGAGCGTCAAATTCTCCGTTCCCGCTGGCAGTGAACGAGATTGGAGAACACTCCCATTGTCCATGTTAAGGCTACGGGTGGGATCCTCTGAATTCATTTGGCTGCCCTTGCTGCCAGCGAGAGTGGCGAATTTAGCATTCAGCCAAAACTCCATTCACTGAAGTGGAATTGGAGAATCCCAGCCGTGGGCAAGGTCGGCGGTTTCCAAAGTAAATCTTTGCTCCCACTTTTTAACTCTGAATGCTGAGCAATTCGAGATGAAACGTATCATTGTGCAAATGAGGATAAGCCTCTCTGATCCACATCACTATATTGTACCTTATCCCAAGAGGGAGGGAAGCAACCTTTACTGCTTAAAGATGGCATTTCCAGGTCTATACTTTGATACAAATGCATGCTATTTTACAGTCAATGTTGTGCTCTGAATATATGCCCTGTAGGAATTGTCTGCATAGCATGCAAGAAACAATAATTTTCACCGTATACAAATACATGTGACAATAATAAATTAAATCAAATCAAATCACTGGATGCGTACTGCATGAAACCTATCTTAACAGTACTCTTTGAGGAGAACTTTTGTGAGTCATGGCAATATGTATTTTGATTTGAACTCAAGGTCCTCATGTGAAAGGATTGCACTCTTACACATTGTGCCTGAATTTCTTCTCAAATTATGAATTCATTAAATCAGATGATTATATGGTAATAAACCTGTCAAAGTGTCCGTGTTGTGTTAAGGTATTTTTTCCATGAAATTCGGTAATAGCCAAGCTTCAATCAAATGGGTAAACAAACTAAATGGACTGTTCAAAATCCAGTTGGGGATCAAGAGCTCTAGTTGTATCCTACGTGCATTGAATCTGAGTACTGTGCTCAGTTCTAATCGCCTCATTACAGAAAGGATGTGGAAGCCATAGAAAAGGTGCAGAGGAGATTTACAAGAATGTTGCCTGGATTGGGTGGCATGCCTTATGAGGATAGGTTGAGAGAGCTTGGTCTTTTCTCCTTGGAGCGACGAAGGATGAGGGGTGACGTGATAGAGGTGTATAAGATGTTGAGAGGTATTGATCGAGTGGATTCTCAGAGGCTTTTTCCCAGGGCTGAAATGGTTGCCACAAGAGGACACAGGTTTAGAGTGCTGGGGTGTAGGCACAGAGGAGATGTCAGGGTAAGATTTTCACTCAGAGGGTGGTGGAATCAGCTGCTGGCAATGATGGTGGAGGCAGATTCAATAGGGTCTTTCATTTTTGGATAAGTACATAGAACTTAGTAAGGTAGAGAGTTATAGGTAAGTCTAGTAGGTTAGGGACCTATTCGGCACAGCTTGTGGGCCAAAGGGCCTGTTTGTGCTGTAGTTTTTCTATGTTTCTATAAAAAAGTAAAATGCAATGCACCTGAAGAAAATAAAAGATTTTTATGTTGTTGACATAATTGAAACAACTGGAAGGCTGTGAAGCGACTGGTCTAAGTGTCCTATTGTCAACCTAAAATGCTGGCAAAATTCAACAAAAGCAATGTAATTTATTATTTCTCTTTGAATTGCGTAAACTGACTGAAACATTGTATTTAGCAAATTAGACACAGAGCTACAGGATATAGAAATGCTTTCAAGAGTCAAGGTCAGGATTGACTGGCACTATTGGAACGTTTAAACATGTCCTTGCTTCACCAAATGATGTAAATAGATAACACCAAACTGTCCAAATTATTTTTGATCAAAACAGATTCCTGGCATTTCCACATAATGATGCGGATTAATTTAGGAAAAGAGGAACCTTAACTGTTGTAACTTATGCAGCATGTGACCAGAGTACTAAAATTGGACACTTTATGACCCCAAGGTTAGCAGCCTCTTATGAATTCTGGACTTGGATGCAGGGATCAGTTAACAAAGGGACATTGCTCCCTGTGGTGCAAGAGATTGGTAATCACAGATTGTTTTTTTCAAACTTGTACTTGGGACGTGGCCAGATTTATTGCCCATTCCTGATGGCTAAGTGACTTGCTAGGGCATTTCAGAGTCAAACACATCCTACGTCTCTGGAGTTACATGTAGGCCAGCCCAGGTAGGGATGGCAGATTCCTTCCTCTGAAAGACATCAGTGAACAAGATGGGTTTTAAACCACAATCAACAATTGTTTCCTGGTCATCATTAGACTTTGAGTTCCAGATTTTTATTGAATTCAAATTTAACCATCTACTATGGTGGGATTTGAACCCAGGTCATCAGAGCATTAGCCTGAGTTCTAAATTACTAATCCAGTGAAAATACTACTATGCCTTCACCTCTCCAGGGCAATTAAATGAAAAGTTAAATTACAGAGCACGATATTGGAAAGTAAAGAAGGGGAAATGACTGAAGGCAAGATTTTCTGGCTGTTTACATTGATGGAATTTTCCTGCTCTGTTGCTGACAGCTCTGGCTGCAGGTTTTCCAGTAGCAGGAGGAGAATTCAATGGAAAATCCCATTGACTGCGGATAGAAGGTCCAACTATTGGCCAGTAATGGGCCACCTCCCACAGCCAAGAAACATGCCACAGCTGGGGGAGAGGGGCAGAAAATCCCAACCAGAGAAACAAATATGTTCCCTCAGATTTTCAAATAAATAATACTGAGTACAATAAGAGACGATGAAACTGTCTTATTTGAAGAATACAAATTCAAACCAGACAACAAGGTTGAGCCCCATTCCCTCTCCAAAACTGACTGCTTTGCAAAACCAGATAAAGCACAGGCATCTTTTGTTGTGCCTAACTTGAACGAACAACATGATGGATGTTATCAAGAATAATTGGCTTTTCGGTTGAAGGCACTTCTTGAATTAAGAAAAGTGAACTGCATTCAGCAGTGACAAACTTACCCTAAGCACCCTGGTAACAAACTGGTGAACGTGCACTGCAGCTCATTCTAGGGAGCTGTACCCAGACTCTGCACAGTACTCCAAAATCCAGGACTTTATATAGGTGTAGCTCCAATATTCCAGCTAATGATAACGGCTACCATTCCATTTGTGATTTTGGACATTCACCGCAGCAAACTTTTCACCACTTAAATAATACTCTAGCAGATGTGTTTTTGACCCAAAATGATGAACTCAGTTATTATTGAAGTCCATTTTCCATATTTTTTCCCACTCACTTAATCTGTAGTGGCCCAGTGGTTAGCACTGCTGCCTCACAACATTTGACACCCGGGTTCGATTCCCGGCTTGGGTCATTGTCTGTGAGGAGTTTGCATATTCTCCACATGTCTCTTGGGTTTCCTCCAGGTGCTGCAGTTTCTTCCACAGTCCGAAAGACATGCTGATTAGGTGGATTGGCCATGCTAAATTCTCCCTCAGTGTTCCCGACCAGGCGCTAGAGTGTGGCTACTAGGGGATTTTCACAGTAACCTCATTGCAGTGTTAATGTAAGCCTACTTGTTACACAAATAAAACTAAAACTCTGTAACTTTATGTTGCCGCCTGCATTACCTTACAAAACTAATCGGGCTGGATTTTCATCTGAGGTAAGTAGCAGGAATTGGAAAATTCTCAGTTTGGCCCACCCACCCCAGGAGAAAGCACCCACAAGGATGGGATTTTCATGGTGAGGAGACAGGTGGAGGATGCAGTGAGGTCAGCTCATCTGGGAAAAGGTTTTGAGGTAACCGTGTGGATTGTTGAGTAGCGAGGTGGACAGTGGGACTTCGTAACAGTTAAAATGAAAACAGAAAAGCCATCGAGACCTCATCCCTCACATTCCTTCAGCCCCCTCTCCACCCCCCCACACACGCACTTTCTCTCTCCATGCCCCACCCCATGCCATTTCACAGTGTCCGCTCAATCCAGACAGCCCTGCATGCCACTGTGCCATCTATATCTTTATGCCACCCGTCAAACAAGCTATGCTGCACAAACAATCCCTATTTCAGCACATGCCCTCACCCCCCCCACCACCACAAACAACTCCTGTGGCCTCTCATGTCCCTTACACCAAGTGATATCACTTCCATGCCCATTTACCCGTTAAACACTGTATACAAACAATGAACCCTGGAGTAACAGTGGGACGTGTTGGAAAAAAATGCTTCTTTAAAAAAAAGGCCACTAACTCATAACTTTCCACTTCCTTCAAAAAACCTCCTTTTTAACTATAGTCCAAAGAACATGTCAATCATCCAGGATTTTGGAAGTATTAATTAGCAGAAACTGCAAGCACTATTAATCTCTTGTGTAACTAAACATTGTGAAATTGACAATATGGATGAGAAAGCCAGAGATGTCAACTGGGCAATGTTTTCTCTGTGGCTCAGGTGTTTTAGTACTCTAATGGATGCCTGTACCCTCAGCCAAGAATACATGATGACATATGGCTGACCCCAGAAGTTATTATTAATTATCCTTCGTCACTGCCTTTTACCATCTAACCAATATCCTATTTGGACAAATGATTTCCCTTGAATTCCATAAATCCTAAATTTAGCTAGCAATCTTTTATGCTGAAACTTGTTGAATGTCCTCTGGATGTCCATAAATAAATTAATAGACATTTATTTGTCTGCTATTTTTATTTATTTCCTCAAAAATGGACTTAGATCAATTCAACATGACCTAACTGTTACAAAGCCACATTGCTTCTTTCTAATCACTCGGATTCTTCTAAGTAAGTGTTATTTTGCTGTCATAAAAAGTAGTGCAAAATATTATTGTCCATTTTCTGTCACTGAGAGAGCATTCCTCAGTGCGCTTCTCTTTATAAAAGTCAGATTATACAATTGAATTCAAGTAATACAAATGATCTCAAATGCAGTGGGCATGAACAGAAATAAGCTTGCTGCAAGCATTTTTATTTTTAAAGAACATCTCATATTTATAATACGAAGCAATTGTGAAATAGACGTTCAATTTTAGGGTTTCCGCTCTGCTGATCCTGGTTGTAAAAAAATACAGGAGCAAAGCTGCAGTCATTTAATCCTCCCTCGGATATGAATGTTGGAATCTTTGGTCAGACCCTTGGGTTTCATTTAAGAGTGAGTACACTGGCACTCTAAGACATGCATTTATTCTGTAAGGAAGGATCAGAATATTTACAGAAAAAAAGGAGCCATAATGTAACTCAAGCAAAGATAAACAACAACCAGGAAAATATCAAATATATTATCCATTCCATCAGAGAAAATATGGAAAGCAGGCAATTACATTAACAATAATTTCAACATGAAAATTATAATACCATTATAATTAAATGTTCTTCTTATGTGTAATTATGCAGATATGCTCACCTTCTTTGTGACCTTGAAAGCTATTATGTAATTATATGAAGTTTTTATTAAAGTTCACCTGAACTATTTTTCTTCTTATTAAGTTGACGATTCCGTATGTAAAATGTGTGCCCTCAGTGCCCGTGTTCTTTGCCTCATTCTAAGTTGCTATTGATTTGATGCAACTGTCAAGATGCTTGCTGGTTACTTAGAACACGGTTGTAGTTTAATGGTAGGATGTGGCACCTTCAATATGTATTCACACAACAATTAGTCCCCAGCTTTTTTATTCATTTGTGAGATGTGGGTGTTGCCAGCGTTTATTGTCCATTCCTAATTGCTCTTGAACTTGCTGCGCCATTTCAGAGGGCATGTTTTAAGAGTTACCCACATTGCTGTGGATCTCTTGTCACATGTAGGCCAGACCAGGTAAAGATAGCAGATTTCCTTCACTAAAGGGCATTAGTGAACCAAATGGTGTTTAACGACAATCAACAATAGGTTCATGGTCATCATTAGATTTTTAATTCCAGGTATTTACTGAATTCACATTCCACCATCTGCCATGGGGGGATTTGAACCTGGGTCCCCAGAGCATTATCCCAGTTCTCTGTGTTCCTAATCTAGCAACAATACCACTACACTACCATCTTCCCTTTTAGGGATAATATAATAACACAGTCTAAGCACACATTATAACCCACCCTCCAGCCATAGAACATTGACTCCGACTTTGGTTCTGGGTCCTCTAGTCTTTTCATAAAATCCAGCACAATGTTTTTTTTGAACTGGGAAAAGGACATTGGAAATTCTGCAGTGTGAATAATTTGTGCTTGAAATTTCCCAATGTTTTCTTGTTTCCAGGTGAATTGCACTGAGAAACCTTGTACAACGAAGCAGAAATTGTGCTCACCCCAAACTAGTCGGTTCTTGTACAGGACTGAATCTGAAAGCAGTCTTTCAGGCATGCTGAATCAGATAAATGGACAAGAGGACTTGATGAGAAATTAAGGGAACCACTGGAATTAAAAGCGGCAGCTCAGATATAAAAGTAGAGAGGTCTTGCTGCGGCTGTATAGGGCATTGGTGAGGCCGCAGCTGGAGTACTGTGTGCAGTTTTGGGCGCCGTACTTACGCAAGGATATTTTGGCCTTGGAGGGAGTGCAGAGGAGGTTTACTAGGCTGATACCGGAGTTGAGGGGGTTGAGCTATGAGGAGAGGCTGAATAAACTAGGCTTGTACTCGTTAGAGTTTAGAAGAATGAGGGGAGATCTCATTGAGACGTATAAGATGATGAATGGGATAGATAGGATAGAGGCGGAGAGACTCTTCCCACTCAGAAAGGATAGTAGGACTAGGGGGCACAGCCTCAAGATAAAGGGGGCGCGGTTTAGAATGGAGTTGAGGAGGAACTTCTTCACTCAAAGGGTGGTGAATCTCTGGAATTCTCTGCCCGTTGAAGTGGTGGAGGCTGCCTCGCTAAATATTTTTAAGACGCGGGTTGATGGGTTTTTGATAAGAGAGGGGATTAAGGGTTATGGGGAGAGGGTGGGAATGTGGAACTGAGCCACGACAGATCAGCCATGATCTTATTGAATGGCGGGGCAGGCTCGAAGGGCTGGATGGCCTACTCCTGCTCCTATTTCTTATGTTCTTATGTTCTTATATTACAAAATAATCTAGGTAAAATAATGGCAGATGGAACTTAATCCAGACAAAGGTGAAATGCAGTTTCAATAAATAGTCTCACAATACCAGGTTTAAGTCCAATAGGTTTGCTTGGTAGCATGAGCTTTTGGAGCACTTCTCCTTCATCAATTGAGTACACTCACCTAATGAAGGAGCAGTGCTCCAAAAGCTTGTGCTACCAAATAAACCTGTTGGACTTCAACCTGGTGTTGTGAGACTACTTAGTGTGCCTACCCTAGCCCAATGCTGGCAACTCTACATCATGAAAAGTTTGTCAGAGCAAAAATCAAACAATAAGGGTTAGATTTAACTGGTGAGTAAGACTCGAATGTAGAAATTCCACCCTTATTTCTGACAGATTCAAATCTTCTCAGCAATGGGAATGACAGATGGCAAGTAACCCTCGATCGGCTTTGCCATTCAAACTTGCTGCTAAATTCAAAAAGACCACATTTTGGCTGTTCCAGCAGGCCTTAACCTGCAATGTGGGAGTCACAAATTGATGGATGAGATGTAAAAGCTCCTGAAGGATGCATAAGTTCTGTTAAAGTTAAACATGTCTTTTCAAGTTTTTTTTAATGTTCCCTGCTCTTTAAATTTTAAAGAAGGCTTAAGCTCAGGAATTAAACAAAACACCCTCTGCTGAATTGCTTTGATTGACAGGCCAATTGGTATAAGTTAGATAAAACATTACCACCTGACCATGAAGTTCAGTAGACTTTCTTACCCTTTCTCAATGGCTATTATTGTATGAATGCTTCGCTGAATTTCAAAATATACATTTATCTCAATGCTTACAATTTGATTGACAGTTTCAACAGACTGTTAAAGGATTATTTGTCTTTGATATGGTGTCTGAATAGAAGTCTATTTGTTTTTATAAGAGATTGAACACACAAGATTTACCAGACTTGAATGGGTTTCATGTATGGATCTTTTTTTCACTCTCAAGTATGTATGAGCGAGAGTTGTATTACATTGGAAGATTTTTTTTCCATTTCTATATTGCTTATAAGGTATGCCCATGGTGGATACAGGTTAAGTGGCTATGGGGATACGCGGGCCACTGGGAATATGAGGGACTCTGGGGGTATGAGGTGGATTGAGGGCTTAAGTTGGCATGCAGGAGCCATGGGGAGGACTAGGAGTGATGTGTGAGGGCTAAAGGGCTTAAGATCTTTGAAAATAATTGGGATGAAGTCCCAGAGAATCGAGACTAGTTTTCTAAACAGCTCACCTTGGCATTTACTCCTGTAGCCAACAAGGGTCTGAGTCAGGGGGCCCAACTTGATCCCTGTCTGGAGTCGAGATTGAGTCTAATGGGGCTCTTTAGCTGAGCAGGATCTGCTGAGTCAAGGAAAGTTCCCAACTCGAGCTATCTGCCTCGGTAGTTAATATCCAGCCCTGTCTGTACTACATGAAGTACTTAAAGATGAAGCTGAAAGACATCTCAGAATCTTTCTAGATTTCACATTATACACATTCAACTGATGCAGAACTAAAGAGACAAAACAATCAGAAGAGATAAAATTAAATGTTATAGCGCTCTGGCTAGACTAGAACTTGAATATGACATTTAGCTTTAAGTAAGAAAGACACTGAGATGAAAATTGAATGGGTTCTGCAAAAGGTGGGTGATCCATTCCCCCAGTTTTATTGGACAAGTCAATGAAAGTTACAATTATCATTTATTTTCATAAAACACCCAAATGGAGGCATTGACTTGTTCAAGTAAACATAAAATGTGTTGATACACAATGTTAATGTGGGCTCAATGGGCCGAATGACCTCCTTCTACATGGTAGTTATACCATAATTCTATGAAATTACTTAAAGTAATTTCAAATCCTGTATGTTTCAAATGATTTTTGTTACAGTACTCAATTGCTACCTTTTCAACCCAGGTCACTGTTACGATATATATATATATAGAGAGAAAAAAGTTATTATTGTATATATGTAAATTTAAAATTAAGCTAACTGTTATAGCAACATATTCAGAAGTTCATAATCCAGTCCAGTATAGGGGGCTTTCCTACAATATTAAAAAAAATTCTTGACAGATGCAGGAAGATAATTTAGAATCAAGGTGATTGCTTTCTTTATATCTTCCTGTTAATATGTTGGTAAACGTGCTTATTTTAAATTTCTATCTGCTTTTAGATTTATTTTAAAATTGGGTGAATGATTCTGTTCTAACATAAAACAAATAGATTCACCAGTATGTTAAATGTAAAATCAAACCTTTAAATATTTGGCAAAAATCATATTAGGAATGTTAATATTTGCATGAAAAATACACCTTTGCTGCCAAAACAGTGTTTGAGAGGACATTTGTTTCTCCCATTGGAAAATCACAAAGAAATTTTAAAATATATTAAATTTCCAACCAAATAACTTTTTAAAAATATATATATATCCCTTGGGTGAAAGAACTGTATACGCTGGGTGCTCCAGCTTCCTGCCATATTTCAAAGATGTGTGGGTTAGGTGGATTAGCCATGCTAAATTGCCCCTTAGTACCAGGGGTACTAGCTAGGGTAAATGCATGGGGTTATGGGGATGGGGCCTAGATGGGACTGTCATCGGTACAGACTTGATGGGCCTCCTTTTGCACTGTAGGGATTACATGATTCTATAGGTTGCTACAATGAAGGAGATTTCACTGAATGATGTGACCAAAACATTTATAAAGAAATCAATTTGTAAATTAGTAAACTGACAGCATGTATACTGGCGCTGGGTGCTTGTGACCTGTATAGTGATGAGCATGTTGTGTAATAGCAATCTCGCCAGACATTACATTCAAGAAGTCACAGCAACTGATTTTCTGTATCTCATACCAATGCAGCGTGACCAGAATAAATCAGTGATGCACTTGTTTGCAAAATTAAATTCTGCAAGGAAACATTTAGATCAGTTCAGATAGGTCATATTCCATCTTTAATGTTTACAACAAAACAGTGTATGTTGTTTGTGGCTAATAGTCTGATAGGTGAATATTGTATCAAATGCCTGGAAAGCACTGCCTGAAAGGATAGTGGAAGATAAGTCAATATTAACTTTGAAAAGGGAATTGAATAAATGCTTGAAAGTGAAGATAAAATGCAGGACTGTGGCAAAGGAGTTGTGGAGGGGACAAATGACTAACTCCTTTGTTAGGTATAGATATGATAGACTGAATGACCTCTTTTAGTACTTTATGATATTATGCTATTAGATTTGAATAGAAAAACACTTAGAAATTGGTTCATAATTTGGAATCATGAAGGGATGTTTGTATCTACCTTCACAATATAGAGTAGAATCTGACCAACTTAATTCTTGGTGCAGCTACAGGGCCATTTTGATTTGAAAACTGACTCCTTTAGCAGCATGTCCAACAGTTGCTCTTTACCAGAGGAAAACCAATTGTCATCCCAGCACTGGGATCCCCAACCATTTTGGGAGGGACAATGTGGCCACCCTCTCAAAGGAAGGGTTTCGAATCAAAGGGCATTTTTCAGGAACATCACTGCTTGAATCCCTGAGACTGTTTCAGCTGTAGGCATAGAGATGAGGGCTGCTCCTCAGATCTCTCACTCGTAGGCAGAGGTCCAGCTGTGTGTTCTGAGGTGCTGCGGTGAGGCGAGCTTGCCTGAGGACAGGAGTGACTTCCAGTAAGTCAGCAATATCTGTCAAGCAGTGAAAGCACCTTCTGAGAAGAAGTGCTTTGAGCAGCAGTCTCTCAATGGCCAGGGCTGGAGCCCTTCAGTTTCTATGATCAAAGCTTTCACAGCTGTTCAGTTTGACTCAATAACTTTAGTAAGTTGCCAACAGGTTAGGAAACAGGTCCCATGGTTGGAAAATCCAGGACTCAGGGCCAGAGGATCTAACAGTTGACTTCTTAACAACTTCCAAAGCTCCTAATTATTTACCCAACGTATCCAAGGGAACTCTCTTTTCACCTTCAAAATTATGCTGGGAAAAGCTGGAAGAGGGCAGAATCCCAGTCCACATCACTTTCCAAGACTTTCCCTCCCTGCTTGTTCTGAACCTACCTCAATGGCCTAGGAAAATTCTGTCCATAGAAGCTGTGGACAGAGATATGGACAGGGAAAAATGTTTATCTTGCAACTGTTTTAAAGGCTGATGAGAGAAAGATAGTGGAGAAAAATTTAGACCAAGGAGCGGAAGATAAACAGGCATGGAACATTGGAAAGGTTGCGGAGTGGAAAATCGTGTTGCAAAGCCATGAGGATATGATCTAATTAATGAATGCCGAGAGTAAGATGTCAAAGTGCAAAATGAGAGCAGGATTGTAAGTCTTCACAGCAGAGTAGGGGAGGCAAATGTTACTATGCACTGGGTGCAATGAGTAGTGGGAGGATGTCCATCGTTGACAGATGAAACAAGGGGGGTTAAAAATTTTCAGAAGCTGACGTACATAGGCGCCTCAATGGGTGGAAGGTCAAAATGAATTGATTAGAGCTACCATCGGTAAGTGGGTCCCAGTGATATGATGGAGGAAGAGGACATATGAATAGGCAACAGTATGCGACATCACAATGTGTATGCATATACAGAAGCAGCAAGGTAGTATTAAGGAACAGGCAAGAGAAATATCTGTAATGGAAAATCAAGCCAATGGAGGAAAGCATTGAGGTTACAAAATGTTGTGAGGAAAAATTTAATAAAATATGTAACTTGGGAAAATCGAGTAAAAGTCAATCCTGTGATAGATGAATGCATTGGAGAAACTGTTAGATGTATTTTTAAAAATGTTCCCAAGTATGTTAGTAAGCAGGGAGCCTATTTTTCTTTACTCTTATCCTTACTTTTAGTAAATTAACCTTACAATTTTCATTATCCATCTGAACTTAGTCAGAAAGAATGATAAGGGAGGGGTGGGGAAGGTAATTTTTAATGATTTGGTTGGGTGAGTTCACTGCCTGTGAGTGGTATACTCATATAATTATGATTGGTTGTTGTCATAAAATTGCAATCGTAGCCAATGAATATTAAAGTACTGAAGTGCCCATCTCTGACTTTTCTTTCCTTTTCAAAGTTCAGGAACTTGTCATTGCCTCCTAAATCTAACCCACATTTTCCAGTAATTCTATAATTGAACCACTCCAATGCTGTTTTTGCCCCAACACACCTCTCTAAGAGTTCCAGGCAAAATGTTGTAAATAACATTCTCTCTGATTGTGATCATGTTGTCAACATAGAAGCACAGAAGATTGAAGCAGGGGGAGGCCATTTGGCCCTTCAAGCCTATCTGCCATTCATTACGATCATAGCTGATCATCCAACTTAATAACCTAATCCTGCTTTTTCCCCATAACCTTTGATCCCATTTGCTCCAGGTGCTATATCCAGCCACCTCTTGAATGCATTCAATGTTTCGGCATCAACCACTTTCTGTGGTAATGAATTCCACAGACTCACTACTCTTTTGGTGAAGAAATGTCTCCTCACCTCCGTCCTAAATGGTCTAACCTAAGTCCTCAGACTGTGACCCTTGGTTCTGGACTCACCATCATTGGGAATATCCTCCCTGTGTCTACCCTTAGAATTTTATAAGTGTCTATGAGATCCTCCCTCATTCATCTGAACTCCAGCGAAAACAATTGTAACCCCGTCAATCTCGCCTCATACATCTGTTCTGCTATCCCTGGAATAAGCCTGGTAAACCTTTGTTGCACTCCCTTGAGAGCAAGAACATCCTTCTCAGAAAAGGAAACCGAAACTGTCAGTACTCTAAATGTGGTCTCACCAAGGCCCTGTATAGTTGCAACAACACATCCCTGCTCCTGTACTCTAAACCTCTCACAATGAAGGCCAACATGTTATTTGCCTTCTTTACTGCCTGCTGCATCTGCATGCTTACCTTCAGTGACTGGTGAACAAGGACACTCCCTTCTCCCAATTTATAGCCATTCAGGTAGTAATCTGCCTTCTTGTTTTTGTTTCCAAAGTGAATAACCTCACACTTATCCAAATTATACTGCATTTGCCATTGATTAGCCCATTCACCCAATCTGTCCAGATCATTCCGAGGATCCTTGCATCCTAGTCACAGTTCACCTTCCCACCCAACTTGATATCATCTTCAAACTTTGAGATATTAGATTTTGTTCTCTCATCCAAATCATCAAAATATGTTGTGAATAGCTGGGGTCCCAGTACCGATCCCTATGATACCCCACTAATTACTGCCTGCCAAATTGAAAAGCACCCATTAGTTCCTACTCTTCGTTTCCTCTCTGCCAACTAGTTTTCAATCCATCTCAATATACTTCCCCCAATCCCATGCACTTTAATCTTGCACGATGATCTTTCAGGTGGGACTTTATCAACCCCATTTTGTACTATCCCATGCTCCTCTGTGCAAACTTTCTCCTGGTCCGCTGCACCATTCCGCTAATGCCTCCCCTCCACTGTCTAGCTGAGTGGGATTGTTCTCGCTTGGTTACATTGTTCTTTATCGAGTCATTAACAAACTAATGCAGAATCTTCCCTGCTCACCCTCACACCATTATCTCTGGAGCCCCTCAACGATCTATCCTTGACCCCATCTGATACCTTATATATATATGCTGTTTGTTAGTAATATCATCTGAAGACATGACATCTGATTCCACAGCTCTGCTGAAAACAGCCTACTTTACACCTGTGTCACCTCTCTCAAGCGATGCATGGCATCAGCATTGTTAACCTGCTTGGACAATGTTAGGTTCTGGATGGATAGAAATCTCCTCCAACTAAACATTTGGAAGATTGGATTCATTGTCTTTGGCCTCATCAGCCATTGATTCCAACACCCACCCCAGCTGGGACATTGTCCCAAGCTGAATGAAAACAATCTGCAAACTTGCTGCCCTGTTTGTTTCCAAACTGAACTCCCATGACTGCTCCATTTTACAAAAGCTGACTTCCATCTCTGTCAAAACACATGTCTCCTGTCCCACCTCAGTTCATCCACTGATGTATGTCTTGTCTATTCTTGTGTCATCTCCAGATTTGATATTGCACTACAGTCCATAAATGTGAACTCATCCTAGTATCCTACCTGGCATTAAATCCTGCTCACCCACCTGACCAATTCTCATTGTTGCGTTCAAGTGTGCCCATGACTTGGTCCCTTCCTAAACCTCCAGCCCTGCAAGCCCCCAAGAGCTCCTCTTGTGTATCCCTTACACATTTGTCTCCCTATATTTGTATTTACAGCCATCTCTGTCCTAAGCTCTGCAATTCAATTCTGCAACTTGTTGGGCTCTCCACCTCTCATCTTTTAAGACTACTTCTTTAATCAAAAGTTAAGTTACACCAGCCAACATATCCTTTTTTGCTTTGGTGTTTTTTTTCACTAGTATGGGGCTTATACACATCCAGCCTCTGCCTTTATCACCAAGGGTCCAGATTTTTGCCATGTCAGAGAGCCTTTGCATCATGGCAAAAAATCACAGAAATGAATGAGAATTCTGAGTCTGGCCGCTGAACCCAGCATTTCCCATCTTCTTGAGAGTGTGGCTGGAATTGGGCTGGGGTTTGCATAAACGTAATTTGCAGAGGAAGCTACCTATTGAAATTACCTGAAGTGGGATTTTGTAAGATCAGAAGTGTGAAACCTGATTTGAATAGGTAAGAGAAGGTCTGTACTTGGTAGATTCATTTTGATAATCAGCGTACTCCTTTGAAGAGGTAAGGTACCCCTTTGGCTAGGATTGCGAGAGACCTTTGGGAGAAATAAGGAACCTTTTGTGGATGTTAAAAATGAGCATGATTATTCATGTTTTACACCAAAACTCATTGAACTATCAAGCTGTCAATGACCTGTCTGACCGTCAAGGAGCTGTCAAGTAACTATCTAGCTCTCAAGGAGCTGTGAAAGAATTGTAAACTGTCAAAGAGGTGTGAAAGCTGTCAAAGAAATGTCAAGCTATCAAGGAATTGCCAAGTTTCAAAGTTGTCAAGGCAGTGTCCAACTGAGAATGACCTGTCAGGTTTTCAAACTTGTCAAAACTTTCAAGGGAGTATCCTAGGATGCCAGGTAAGTTGGCATGGAAGAAGTAAGGACAAAGGGTGGTGGATAGGGATCATGTCTTGACAGGAGTTGATACCAAGTTGACACGGGGGCATGAGGGGCCATGGGGTAAGGATATGGATGGGCATAATTTGATCTGGCTGGTGCATAAGAAATATGTGTGGCAGAGATGAGAAGTTGAAGGGTAAGGGCTCGAAGGCTGATTTTGGTTTTAGTTTCTTATTTATTTAAACACGGTGTCAGTACAGAGAGACATGCCTTCCTTCCAGTCCACTGTTGTACTCGGCAGTCTTTGCACTCATTCTGGGCTCGCCTCCCATGAATCTTATTCCAGCCTCCACCGTCAACTAAAAATCTGACCTGCGGGTGGACATTTTTAAAGATTGGGCTCACTGAGCCGGGAAATGTCCCAACTCTGTGTACTCAACCTGGGGATGGATATCTGAGCCGAGGTCTATCTCGTGAATATATTGGTACAAAGACTATAGTAGAATGTGGAGCACAAATCAACATGTTTGTTCTTGCATTCACCATCAATTTATTGTCAGTTTCTTTCTGTGTAGATGTTCAGGAAATATCAAGTAACCATTTTTGATTCAGAACATTTAGGGCAAATTTGTATCCTTTCAACCTATTGTTGATGTCTCCAGAATGTCCAGTTGTTTCTAGGGAAATCCATCATTTTTGTTCCCATTCGGGCTCCACTTCTATTCTCCAAGTTCAATATTTCACAAGTTATTTGGATGTCAATTCATGAGAACCTATTTTAGCAGAATTGTTATTACAATATCGAAAGCTGAGAGACACTGAGAATCATTCAGCATTTAATGGTGTTTCATATTGTTAAATCTATGACAAATAATAAATATTTATTTTTGGAGAATTGATTTTCCAGTTCACTTTTCTTGGATTATTGGTTGCAGCTTAATGTGAAACAGTGACATGTGTGTGCAAGTGATTCGGAATAAACTCTGCATGTTTCAAAATGTAACTTTTCTTTTAACAGCCTGTGGAGCTGGGGAGGCTCCATGGAGTGTAAAAATGGCGGCCAGGAAACCTGACCTCCATTCTCGGCACCCCCAATTTTGACCAGAGTTGGATAAGTATGTGAGCTGGCAGGGATTGCAAACTATAGCCCTCTACTCCCTACCAGTTTGGCTCAATTGAGGGGATAGACATCTCCTTGTCCTCAGCAAATTTCACATAGTCAGGCCAACTTTTCAAGGACTAGTAGTCCACAGTCTCTCAGGGTTGTTATGATCCATACAAGGTAAATTCAAAAGGTCTTACTCATGCCCCTCATGCCAAGCTATGACCCCCATCTACCACCAATGGCCCCTTATGCTCCCCATGCCAGGCTATGGCATTTCTATGTCCATTCAGCCACTTAATACTGTACAGAAACCATGAACTCTATAGTAGAATATGTTAAAAAAAATTAAAATGTCATTAACTCATAACTTTCTTCAAAACAAAATCTCCTTTTACAAAACCAACAAAGACTGACAAAAGTGTCAATCATCCAGAAGCTTTAAAATGTCAATAGCTTAAACCAGGCAAATTGATGTCTGGGCACTCAGCCAAGACTCATTATGCATTCTTGACTAAAGCCCTAGACATTCATTAGATGCTTAAAGCAGCTGCTCCCCAGGAAAACCATTGTTTGATTGTCAGTTCTCACTCTCTGATTTACTCTGTCAATTTCATAATATTTAATTACACAAGATAAAGATATTTCATGTTCTTGCAGTATCAGCTATTGATGCTTTAAATGTCTGATTGGCACTTTCATTGGGCTGTAGTGAATATTATGAATGAATGAATTTGTCAAGATTTTGTAAACACATCATTTTGTCATTATAGGATTAATTGATTCTGTACAGAGTGTATATTGGCTGAATGGACATGGATTTGCCATAGCTTGGCATGGAGGGTATGAGCAGGCATGAGGGTTGGATGGATGACACACCTTGGCAGAGGATGTGAAGGGCACCAGCAGCTGGGCTGTCATATAGCTTGGTATGAGGAGTCATGGAGAGTGGGTGAGAGGTGTGAGTGAGCATATATAGGACTTGGTGAGGGTGTGAAGGGTGGGGCTGCTCTTTGTTTAACTGTTATTATTACAACTACAATGAAGAGAGTACCATACTGGACCTTTTAATTCAGTAGCACCTGTGCCTGACTGAATTCTTTCCTGGAGTGACGGTGTGCTCTAATCCTATTCACGACTCACTTCCAACCAAATCACAATGAAAATCCTGTCCTTGCTGGCACTTTCTCTCGCGATGTGAGTGCCAAGCCTGGAAATTTCCCAACTCCTGTTACCTGTCTTGACGTTGTAAACACAGCCCCCTGTCTCTTTCTGCACCAAAATAGGAACCATGTTAACATGGGGATGTTTTGATGGTAGAATAACAAACTTGCAGCAGTGCAATATTGTGACGAGAAGATCTGTCACAACTTTGCTGGTAACATTTACATCAATTCTGAAAGATTAAAAGCAATGCAGGAGTTGGAATAAAGAGCAACAAAAAAAAGGTTATGGGTCTCCTAAGCCCTCATGATGCTACCATCATCAAAATTAGCCTCTTTCCCACACTCTCTTGGAATGTAATCTCTTGGGAAAGGCCAACGAGCAGAAATATTCAGGGCTCATAAAGGAAAAATTAGGGAAATTTCTATCCATCCCCTTCAGATAATCCAATCTGGAATAGGAAATCACATTGATCTCACTCTTCTAAAATCTATGTCTTAACCAAGCTTTAGCTCATCTTCCCTAACACCTCCTTGTCACAGTTTAGCCGGAATTTTACCAGCACACTCGCCCCGATTCCATGGGCAGCCGAAGTTCAGAGAACAGCATTCTCCGTTGGCTCCATGTAGGATGGTATGAACCTTGGATGGATGTGCCTGTAAAATCCCGCCCTCTGTGTCACATCTTGTTTGATAAGGGTCCCATGATGTACCGTGGGATATTTTGCTACATTAAAGGTGCGAGTTAAATATACATTATTGCTGCTCATCTCTGCTCTAGCCAAGAATAGATCCAGCTCCCCTTTGAAGACATGCAAAATCAGAATAAACTGCACAAGCTCGCAGAACATTCCAGAGGCTTCTTGCACTCTGGGCAAAGAAGAATCACCTAACATGTGGCCTATTCCTATTTCTGCACCATTGATACGCACATCCCATTATCCTCTCCACTCCATCTGTCATACTTTTACTAAGGCCTGTCTTCTGTCACCAATCACCTTTTATTTACAGTGTGTTCTGAACATTATTCAGTAGCTACAGAGTACAGGTCAGCCTTGAGTCTTTCGACTGGCAACCTGAATGGAACCAGCTGGTTTTAAAGCCCCACTGCTCCTACTCTCCATTTGCCTAGTAGGGGAGCTTGTATTACATGAGGTCCACAGGGAGACCCATTGGCAATCCCTCATGGCCATCCTGACACTGAATTCTGAAATAATCCAGATGGACACAATGCAAGTTTTTCATTATTTCCTATACGTCTTTTGTGTCTCCATTAAGTCAAAACTTCTCTAAAGTAAATTGACGCAGCTTCCCTGTGACTATCTTAGTCAATACATTGCTTTAAGCCAGGACTCGTTCTTTGGTCACTCTTCTGTTCCAAGGCCACCATCTTATCCACTATGTGAAGGGACCAAAACTGCAGTACTCCAGTTTCATTAATAATCTGTACAATGATCAAATAGAGTCATTTACACAAAATGTTTTGCTCTGTACAATGACTGGATAGTAAGGTCAATTTTGCACATTTTCAATGACAAGTAGTATTTTACAATCTGCGCAGCTGTTGTTAAAATCCCTCATGTGATAAAGCTGACAGATATGCTGCAGCATTTCAATGAATAAAACGTTCAATGTTATCTTCGTATTAGATTTGAATTTAGTGCAAAATGCTAGAATGGAACGAGGAAGGGTAAATCTAACTTGTTAGCCTGTCACCTGTGATTCCTAAACAAGTGATCATAGATTTAGTTTCATAGTTGCAGACAGTGGAATATGCTAACCTCAATTGTGATGGAATAGGCCAGTTGCAACCAAATGGACAATGAAATATAATTAAAAATCGAATTGTTCAGGAAAGTCAAACCTTCCTGACATAGCTTCTTAGAGCACTGGCCAACGTTGATGAGAGGGGAAAGTTGAATGTCGTCCAATTAGAATGAAGATCAAAGGGGGAAATTGGATTATAGAGAAATAGCAGAATCATAGAATCTTACAGTGCTGAAGGAGGCTGTTTGGCCCATCAAGTCTGCACTGACCACAATCCCATCCAGGTCCTATCACCATAACCCCATGCACTTACCCTAGCTAGTCCTCCTGGGCAATTTGGCATGGTCACTCCACCTAATCCGCACATCTTTGGACTGTGAGAGGAAACTGGAGCACCCAGAGGAAACCCACGCAGACACAGGAGAACATGCAAACTCCACACAGACAGTGACAGAATGTTTGAATTAAAGAAAGAATGCCTGGCATTAAACAACCCCTTTCACAACATCAGAATGTGCCAAATGGCCAATTAAGTGCCTTTTGATGAATAGTAATGTCAGATGAGTGAAATATATGTATGCATGGCCAAACATTTATTCACAAATTGTTTCAACCAAATGCAAGGAAAACTATACATTTATACAAGTGGAAAGTGATGACTGAAAAATCGTATATTTTTGTTCATTTTATTTTACAGATGTATATTCAAACCACCACTCTGACTATTTCCATAAATCTGAGTGCTTCTGTCTCGCTCGGCATGCTGTATATGCCGAAGGTTTATGTCATCCTGTTCCACCCAGAACAGAATGTGCAAAGACGCAAGCGCAGTCTAAAAGCTGTAGTGACAGCGGCCACGATGTCCAACAAGTTTACCCAGAAAGGAAATCTCCGTCCCAATGGAGAAGCCAAAACTGAACTATGTGAAAACCTTGAAACCCAAGGTAAAGCACTTTTCTATAGTTAAAGTAATATTGACCTTAACACACTGGCATGAAAATATTAACAAATTTGTACAATTGTATGAAATGTAGTTGTCTTACAATTTTAGTAAAGGGAGTAATCTTTCATCTTAAATGTTTTTGGCAATTGCTGCGCAGAAGAATTTGGAAACATGTGTCAGAATTTTCCAGCCATTCATGCCAGTGGGATTTCCTGGCTCTCGCTGCAGTGAATGGAGAGTTGGCTGAGCACCATATTCTCTAACCTCGCTCGCAGCAGCAGCAGGGCAGGAGTGGCCAGAAAATTCTGGCCGTGAGTTACTTTTCATTGTTGGGTTTTTCAAAATGATGCTGAGAAAATGGGTTTAATTTTCCTGACCCTGTGGAGGAAAGGTACCCGAGGAAATGATGGAACTACACTGAAGTGCACCTCCAATACATTTCTGCCTTGAACATAATTTCCCAGTCCTGGACTAGGAACTAGATCGGTTGACCACTCCACAGATATGGGCAATCAATTAGTCCAATCAACATCCCCCCGCCCGCCACTTTGCTGCTATTTTGCGACAGTGATTTCTGTCAGAGAGCACCATCCCCCCGCAACCCCCCCACCGCCCCCCCACCACCATCCTGACCCTAAACGGAAGCCACCAGCTCACTCAAGGTGCACTCCTGGTGACAGGCTGGATTGTCTTTGAAGTCTTGGGCTTCAGTCCCTAACATTGGGTCTATGGGGACAAAAAGGCAACAAGCAGGGGTTGCTACTCATCCAGTGGAGGAGTTTCCCCTCCAACCTGGTGACTTGACCAGCAGCAGGACTCTATTTTATTAATTCTCATCAAGCAACCCTTGTGATTGTTTGCTTGCCTGTCCTGTGCCCACCAGTGAGCTTCCAGTGGAGTTGCCAGCCTCACAGTGCTGTGGGCCCTCTGAGTCTGAAGCATTAGAAGCCCTATCCATCAATCTTATTAGGCTAGTGGGCATGAAGATGGCTATTTAGATTGTCACCTCCTGCACGACTGCCCTGGCAGGCAAACATATAACATAGGCGAGTTTGTGTTATAAGTCATGAATCGTATCAGAAAATCCAGTTCAACAAGTCATTAATATGCTAATGAATCAAGCTTTGTATTAGGTTGTAAATAATAAGTAATTGGATAGCTTGTCTTGATAGTCAATATACATCTCCCTCAAATTTGGTGGAATCTTCTGAAATCAGTCCCTGTTGGAACTGTGGAGCCATTTTTGAGACAGAATCTCAACTAATTTATTTATGCCCAGGGTAAAGAATTTAGCAGCCTACCTCTGGGTCCTTTCAACCATTAAGAAGTCTCACAACACCAGGTTGAAGTCCAACAGGTTTATTTGGTAGCAAAAGCCACTAACTTTTAGAGCGCTGCCCCTTTGTCAGGTAAATGGGAGTTCTGTTCACAAACAGGGCATATAAAGACACAACTCAATTTACAGATTTAAAGACACAAACTCAATTTACAAATCCTTTTAACCAATCAGGGGAGATGAGGTGGGATGATGTGGCTAACCAAAATCGAAGGATTTCCATTTAAGGGATTCACAGCAGGATTTACAATGATAACAGTGATTGCAAGCTACAATCCAAAGGTTGACAGGATGGATGGAAGACATGGAAAGGCTGTTGCTCAGTTCACAGGTGGTACGGAAACACAGAGCGTAGAGAGGAGTTCTTTTACTTGTGGACAGCAGGAGAAGGCTGTCCAGCCTCACCAAGCAAGCATGGCTGAAAGTGGCAGAGACTGTCAGTAGCTCAAGTATGGTGCCAAGGACCTGCATCCAGTGTGGGAAGATATTTGATGACAATGGTTCATGAAGGTGAGTGTCTTAGTTGGCATCCATCATTCTCTCACCTCCATAGCATTCTCCCACATAGCACTCCCTTCGAGTAAACATCTTGCTGTCACACACATTCCTTTCTCTCTAGCCTCCTCCTGCTCCTCAGATCTCCATCTCAACAGACAATGTTTACACTTAGCCTGTTGCCCTCCACCCATGATTCACAGTCACTTTCCCCAATTCTCATCAATCGATATTCTTTCACTCCTAACTCTCTGCCTTCTGTCACTGCAGGAGAAGAAAGCAACCACAACTCCAGGGAGACACAGAGAATGGGAATGGTGCTACAGCCAGTGACCACAATGGAGGATGAGAGGGCCTTGGTGGTATGGCATCAATATAGGTCATTGACGATGGAGGGAACAGAGTGGCCCAGAGACCTGAAGACAGACTTGGATATTACACTGCCACTTGGCACTTAACCATCATTCGTAATGAATTGATGTCACCAATACCTTGAATGTCATTATCTGCGCTATGCTACCTTGGAGCCCAATGACGCTAGCATTCAACTCAAACTCATGTCTTTCACCTCCCACAGCTGCATTGCTGGAGCTGGCAGAGGGGATAAGTGAGGGGACCTGAGGAGTCGCCAGAGGAGGACAAGCACTTTGAAGATGCATCATTACATGACCTCTGCACATCCTCGATGAGCACTGATACACACCTCAGTGGCTTCACTTACGTGCTTATTATCTTGTTCCTGCTTAATGCTCTTTGTTTGAATGAAAGAATGAGTTTATGTGAACTGCACATTGCTGGTTCCTCATGAACCCTGGTCAGTTTCATTCTGGTGAATGGAGTGAGCAGCCTTAGTGAGGAGGATAGACTGTGAATGTGGTGGCACAGCATGCATAGGGACCTTATGGGAAATTTACAATGTTACAATCACTCTTTTTAAGGGAAGTGTGCTCGTGTGAACCCATCACAATCTTCCCTAGGAGGCTGTCCTGCAGCTTCTAGCACCAATCAGGTTGCTCCTGCTCATTGTCCTCTTCCTTCATGGAACATGGGTATTGCTGGCTGGTCAACATTTATTGCCAATCCCATGTTGTCTTTAAAAGGTGGTGATGAGCTGCCTTCTTGAGCGATTGATATAACTGAGTGGCTTGTTAGGCCATTTCAGAGGGCAGTTGAGAGTTAACCATATTAGGTATTCTCCACCTTTCTCTCGCACCAGCTCCAGTTCTCTCTGTGTCACCATGTTGTACAAGACACTGCAGAACCCAATATTCTTGGAGACCCTTACTGGACCACATTGAAAGCTGCCTCTAAATCACTTTACCACTGCCATGCTGGTGGTGAACTGGCTCCTGTTGTACAATCTGTACAATCCCTGTGCCTTTATGATAGTGTTCCTCATTGGGATCATCAGCCAGGTCTTAAATGGGTATGCCTTGCCTCTCAAGGTCAAACGTTGAGCCTCTCTGGTAGAAGGTATGCCTGTGAAATTTGAATCCACTCGAGGACAAAAGAGTCATGGCAGTTTCTTGTACACCTGGGGCAGTCTTGCATTGTGTTTTTTGCAGTGCTCACATACCAACTGCACATTAAGGCAGTGAAAAGTCTTCCAATTAATAAAGACACTTGACCACATGATGGCAATCTGCAAATGACTGGACCTGTGAAAAGCTGGTGAGAGCAGTAAGGTGAATTTCTAGAGTCGATGTTACAGGGAAGTCTCACAGTCAATATGATGAGATTACCCTCTGTGCTATCCAACTTATTTAATAGTAGTTGCAGAAAGCTGCAGTTGCCAATGACATCAGTGAATTTAGGCTGGAGTAATTGCTGCCAGCAGCACAATCTTGCTGATTTCAGCCTTTATTCTGTTGATATCAGGCCAATTTCACTCTGCAATGAATGCCCACTTTGCACTTGCCTCCTCTAAATTGTCAAGGTACAGGCACACTGTAGACGTCAAGCACTGGTGAGAAATACAGAGAAATTGATGAAAGGGCAGTGCTCCAAAAGTACTCCTGATTCCAAATGAACCTGTTGGACTTTAAGCTGGTGTTGTGTGATTTCTGACTGTGCCCACCAACGCCGACACCTCCACATAGAGAAACAAGGAATCCAGTCTTAATTGCCTTTTTAATTTGTTCAATCCCTTTCCTGCCAGACCTAATATGATACCCTGCTGAACTCAGAATCTAACATGATGAAAGTTGGAAGAAGGCAGGGTGATGTCAGGATCCTGATCGAACAACAACAATCAGGGGATTTAACTCACACACATTCCGAGTACCACTTTTACTTGGCTGTTTTTTGTCAACCATATTGCTGTGGCTCTGGAGTCACATGTAGGCCAGACCAAGTGAAGATGGCAGATTTCTGCTCCTAAAGGACATTAGTGAAAGTGATGGGTTTTCCTGACAATGGTTTCCTGGTCATCAGTAGTTTCTTAATTCCAGATATTTGTCGCTGAATTCAAATTCCACCATCTGCCGTGGCAGGATTCGAACCTGGGTTCCCAGAACATTAGCTGAGTTTCTGGAATAATAATAATAGTCTAGTGATAATGTCAATAGGCCATCATCTTCCCCATCGTGTTGCACTGTGGCTGTAAATGAGAGGAGATTAGACAGAAGCAAAGGAGAGTCACAGGTAAATAATTCCAGAGTAACCTTGCAAGTCAGCCAGTCATATTTTACATATTAATCTTTAATGACTCATTTTGACTAGGCTCAGTAGTTGCAAAGATGAGATACAACTTTTGAATTCAGTAAACCTGATCTGAATTGTTAGTCTTGATGGCCACTCTCTGTAAAATAAAGCAGCTTAATAATTCATAGCTTGCTAAGTTTGCTCAACATGTGTACAATCCAATTCACATTATAAAATGATAGCACTGCTATATCCTGGGCATAACTACATGTTGGACATTGGAGGCAGAGTAGCGTGGACAATGTACGGAATTGGTCAACAGTGCTGTTTTCAAGACAATACTTAATGTATGACCATAAATCTGTGGCAAGTCATTCTAAAATATAAAAGAATTTGAAATAAAATCAGAATGTTATACAGCTTTAATTTAAACACCTTCCAAGCATCCCAGTTTAAGGAGACAAACAAGGACACTAATTCAATTATTTCTTTATTTAACACTTCTAGTACCAGCTCAAACATGAACAGTTGCAACTCATTAATTATTTACAGAACTTTCACTCTAACTGAGCATCAACTTTCAACTGAACTTTAACTCTTTACTGCACTTTAACTGAACATCAACTTTAACTAAACATCAACTTTAACTATTTAACTGAAAATAGATACCATTGAATTTAGGAAAACCTTGGCCAAGAAATATCCTTGATGTAGAATCTATCTTATCCTCTGAAGCATCATTCAGAGTGCACTTCTTGCAATAGTTGGTCTCTTTGTGTTCTCACTGGCAAGCAAAGGCTCACATGTCTCTTTTATCTGCAATTCCCCACTTGCTTCCAGAAGTTTCTCTGTCATCCAGCCAATTTTGTTACCAGAAGCCAATCACATAGCTCAAACATCCAGAGAAATTATTTGCGAACAATTCCATTACACTTAGTTCAAATGTATACTCCATACAGAGTGCTCAGAAAAATAGGAGGTGCAATGTCTGGGCCAATGTAAACAACTTCCCTGATCTGACCAACTCAGGAAGTTTCAGCTCCCAGACCACAGCCTTTTTATGACCTACATCTGATTTTAATCTGTAAGCTGACCAAAAATCCCAGCATGCTTAGCTCTCAGCCAGAATAGCCATCTTAAAGCCACTATTGCCATTATTGTTGTTAAATTATTATTGCAGCCATTCTTTCTCTATCCACAAGAAGAAATCATGGATATTTTCCATTAGGATAGCAAGCTGAAAATCTACTCAAGGAATGTCAAAAGAGGGTTCCCATGCTGGAGGTTTGAATGCTCAAACTGGATAACTCAACATTTAAGTCGAGGTCGAGTTAAATCCAATTTGACTGGAGGTCAGAATACTCAAATTTGGTTTCATCTGGTTAAAGGAATTGATATGAATAATTAAACATTGTCAGTATCATCTAAAAGAAACCTTCATAGTACAAGGCAAGTACATAAAAGCATTGCAGTTTTTCGACTGTTTAATTAGCAAGACTAGGCATTAAAAGTATTAACACTATCAGCTACATTTAAAACATTAACCAAAATAATTGCTTAGTAATTAGTGATGGTATACCGTTATCAAGCAGCCCATTAGTTGAGACAAAGATAATCACCCTCCAGTCACACTTCCCCCAACACTCCCAATTTTGTGAAGGATTTTCATTCTATCCCCCTTGTCTCAATCTCAAATCTTAGAATACCTCCTTAGTTCAAAGTTAAGCCAAAGATTGCCTATTTTATTGATGGGATTTGGAGATAAAACATTTTGACAGGCATATTTCTGAACTGGTGAGTTTACCTTTTAAATTATTATTCTGATTGTTCAGCCAAGATACTGCAGCTGGTCAGCATGTCCGCTAACCTGAATGAAAGTTCACCTTTGAGAAGATTGAGGTCCTGCTTCAATTTCTCAGCAGAATGGCACAGCTGTTCGAATTTGAAAATACAAATATATTTACAACCAAGCCTTCTGTGGAAGCAATATGATCACTTTATAAGAGTTGCAACTGTACTTGGGATCTGTGCCACAGAAGGCTCCACTACAGAGGCACTTGGGGCAGGATTTTCCCGCTGCACTTGCCCCAAAACCAGAAAATCCCACCCAGCATCAACAGACCTTTGCATGATCTGTCCCCCCGCCCAACCCTCAATGATTCCTGTGGTGGTTGGGACAGAAAACTCACCCCTTGAAGTCACAACATGTTCCATGGCAGACTGCATTGCAAACTATATTCATCCACATCTGCATAGATCCAGCTAGTGCACTCATCCAAATGCCTTGTCTGACTATGTAAGATGTGTTGGAGCCGACGAGGGAGCGAGCTATCTTGGATCTGGTGCTATGTAATGAGGCGGGTAGAATTAGGGACCTTGCGGTGAAGGATCCTCTTGGGGAGAGTGATCATTGTATGGTGGAGTTTCTGGTGCAGATGGAGGAGGAGAAAGTGGGTTCCCGGACACGCGTACTTTGTTTGAATAGAGGGGAGTACGGTAGGATGAGAGAAGAATTGATGAATGTGGACTGGGGGAGCGCGTTGGAGGGAGGGTCTGCTGAGGAGCTGTGGAGGATCTTTAAGGAGATCTTTCTTGTTGCTCAGCGGAAATTTATTCCGATGGTCAAAAAGGACCGTAGGAGGAGAGGTAATAAGCCGTGGATAACGAAGGAGGTGAAGGAAAGTGTTAAATTAAAAGCGGAGGAATTTAGAGTAGCTAAGAGTAGTGGGCGAGAAGAGGATTGGGAGAGGTTTAAATGTCAACAAAGATTGACAAAGAAGTTGATAAAGAAGGGTAGGAGAAACTATGAAGCTGGGCTAGCGCTTAATATAAAAAAGGATAGCAAGAGTTTTTATAAATATATAAAAAGGAAGAGGCTGGCTAGGGTGAACGTTGGTCCTTTAGAGGATGAGAAAGGGGACCTAGTGGTAGGGGATGGGGATATGGCTAAGGTATTGAATAACTTTTTTTGTTTCTGTCTTCACGGAGGAGGACGTGAATAATTTGCCGGGTGTTAGCGATGGAAAGGTGGTAGGACTGGAGGGTCTTAATGACATTACTGTTACTAGAGAGGCGGTGCTCGACAGACTGGAGGGGCTGATTGTGGACAAGTCCCCAGGACCGGATGGAACGCATCCGAGGGTTCTGAAAGAAATGGCGGAGGTGATAGTGGATGCCTTGGTGGTTATTTTCCAGATGTCGCTGGATTCCGGGGAAGTGCCGGATGATTGGAAAACGGCTAATGTTACGCCGTTGTTTAAGAAGGGTGCCAGGCAAAAGGTGGGGAATTATAGGCCGGTTAGTTTAACGTCTGTGGTAGGTAAAATGTTAGAATCTGTCATTAAGGAGGAAATTGCAAGGCATCTTGAAGGGAATTGCTTGATAGAGCAGACACAGCACGGTTTCATTAAAGGGAAGTCGTGTCTGACAAATTTACTGGAGTTCTATGAGGATGTGTCTAGGGCGGTGGATAGAGGAGAGCCGGTGGATGTGGTCTTTCTAGATTTTCAGAAGGCGTTTGACAAAGTACCTCACAAGAGGTTATTGCAGAAGGTCGAGGGACATGGAGTTGGGGGTAGGGTGTTAGCGTGGATAGAGGATTGGTTGTCAAATAGGAGGCAGAGAGTGGGGGTCAACGGGTGCTATTCGGATTGGCGGATGGTGACTAGTGGAGTGCCCCAGGGGTCGGTGCTGGGGCCTCAGCTTTTTACCATTTATATAGATGATCTGTAGGGTGTCGAAATTTGCTGATGACACCAAGATTGGGGGAACGGCAAATTGTGCGGAGGGTGTGGAGAGTCTGCAGAAGGATCTAGATAGGCTGGGTGAATGGGCCAGGAAATGGAATTTAATGTTGGCAAGTGTGAGGTGGTCCACTTTGGTAGGAATAATGGTAGGAAGGATTATCACTTACGTGGCGAAAAACTGCAGCAGGCGACGGTGCAGAGGGACCTCGGGGTCCTTGTGCATGAGTCGCAAAAACCCAGCTTGCAGGTGCAGCAGGTGGTCAGGAAGGTGAATGGGATGCTGGCCTTCATAGCGAGGCGGATTGAATATAAAAGTAGGGAGGTCTTGCTGCAGCTGTATAGGGCATTGGTGAGGCCGCAGCTGGAGGACTGTGTGCAGTTTTGGGCGCCGCACCTGCGCAAAGATATTTTGGCCTTGGAGGGAGTGCAGAGGAGGTTTACTAGGCTGATACCGGAGTTGAGGGGGTTGAGCTATGAGGAGAGGCTGAATAAACTAGGCTTGTACTCGTTAGAGTTTAGAAGAATGAGGGGAGATCTCATTGAGACGTATAAGATGATGAATGGGATGGATAGGATAGAGGTGGAGAGACTCTTCCCGCGCAGAAAGGACAGTAGGACTAGGGGGCACAGCCTCAAGATAAAGGGGGGACGGTTTAGAACGGAGCTGAGGAGGAACTTCTTCACTCAAAGGGTGGTGAATCTCTAGAATTCTCTGCCCGTTGAAGTGGTGGAGGCTGCCTCGCTAAATATTTTTAAGACGCGGGTTGATGGGTTTTTGATAAGAGAGGGGATTAAGGGTTATGGGGAGAGGGTGGGAAGGTGGAACTGAGCCGCGACAGATCAGCCATGATCTTATTGAATGGCGGGGCAGGCTCGAAGGGCTAGATGGCCTACTCCTGCTCCTATTTCTTATGTTCTTATGTTTACATAGACTCAAGTGGCTGCAGTTGTCAAGTCTGCTCTAAAACGACCATCTGCAATCAGAACCTATCCAGTTGTTAGCATTCTCTTGGGTAACAGCAATCTCAGCATTCATTCGACTCCTTACACAAACAAAGCTGGACTCAATGCATCCAGTGCACAAGGAGAACTCTCCATGGCTAACATGGAATGGCTTGAGCAGTTTTGAGGTTATAGAGAAACAGCTCAGCAGTTATAGCTAATTACAGCAAATCAGGAACAAGAGATTTTTCATATCTTTCATTGGCATACATATTTGCCAATTAAATCCTGGCCATTCGCCCTTTCTCATTCAATAAAAAATTGACTTCTGCGAATCCTTCATTTGCATAGTATATCCTTATATCTTGCCTTTGGTATTTGTTATGAAAAAAATCTGGCCTTGTTCACCCTCTGGTGATGGCGGAAAAGGAAAATGTTCTGGGGGCTTGCGAAGAAATAGTAGAGACTGATTCTTTTTGAAGGTCAGTAAGTTGATAAACATTTTCCACTACTGTAGAGAAAGCATGATTTTTTAATTTGAACACTTTAACTTCCGCACAATTTAACTTCCAAACTATGAAACTTCAATCTGAACATTTTAATTTACACAGAGTCACAACCTTGAGATACTATAGCTGAGGCACTAACCATATTGGTCTTCTGAGCAACAGTTCCCTGTTTTTTATTTGCTAAACCATTGGCTTCTCCTGACCTATGCATCCAGTGTTACATCCTCAAGCTCAATGCTTATATCGAATGTATGATTGGGGCCACTTATCCTCTCAAGCCTGTTCTGCTATATCCTTTGTGATCTTTGTGCTGTTTTGCAGAAGTGCTGAGGCAAGATCCTTGAATTGCTGACTACGTGTTCATCTGTTCTGCCAGTCAGACAAAATTAGAACAGGAACATTTGACAAACATTTAAAGCAATCCTGATGTTGCAATGCAGAATGTCAAATAGTTTTGAGATTCAGCCTCTACCTGTACATCAGTAAATTGTAAAGACTTAATGGTGCAAGGAAATCATTAATCTTTACTTTCCTTTGTTCTTCAATTATATTATGTCTTACAATATCTAGGATGTCCAACAGAAATACACCAACTACAACTTACACAGTACCTTTCATGTGGAAAAATATCTCAAGGTACTCCACAGGAGTTTTATCAAACAAATGCTGATACTGATAAGGAGATAGGTTAAATTAACAAAATTCTGGTTTTCGAGTTAGGTTTAAAGATTGCGTTACTGTAAGAAAAAGAGATGTCAATGAGGTTCAAGAAAGGGGTTCCAGAGCCTAATTGATTTGATTTATTCTTATCACGTGTATTAGTGTACAATGAAGCACAACTGCCAATGGTGAAATGATTGAAATCGATGATGTTCAGGCTAGCATAACTGGAGGAATAGAGATATCCTACAGCAATTACAAAGATAGAGAGTGACAACATCATGAAGAATTTGAAAACAAGGGTGAAGATTTTGAAATCGAGCCATTGCTTAACGGGAGTCACTATTGATCATTGAGTGCAGCTGTATTGGGTGAATAGGATTCGATGCAACTTTGAGCACAGGCATCAGAGTTTTGGATGACCATAAAGAACATTTGGATGACCTAGGGCGGCACAGTGGAAGCATTTCAATTTCAATTCTGGCCTTGGGTCACTGTCTGTGAAGAGTCTGCATCTTCTCTCCATATCAGTGTGAGTTTCCTCTGAATGGTTCAGGTTCCTCTCGTAGTCCAAAGATGTCCAGGTTAAGTTGATTAGCCGTGCTAAATTGTCCCTTAGTGTCCCATGATATATAGTTTAGGGGGATTATAGGGTAAATACATGGGGTTATGGGGTAAGCCTGGGTAAGAGTTGGTGCAGACTTGAAGGGCCAAGTGGCCTCTTTCTGCACTGTAGGGATTCTTTGATAGGCTTAGGGAGGGTGCAGGCAGGAGTGTATTAGAATAGTCAAATCGAGAGGTAACAAAGGAATGGTTGAGAGGATTTCAGCCACAGATGAACTAAGGCAAGCCAGACTTGGGCAATGCTGTGACAGTGCAGGTGGTCTTAGTGATGTGTGTTTGGAAGTTCATTTCACAATTAAAAATGGTAATGATTTGGTGACGTCTGGTTCAGCATTAGACAATTAGTAGCGGCCTAACACATGTAATTCTATCATGAGAGGTGTAACATACTGCACACTTATCATGCATAACAAATGTCACAGAAATGCAAACAGCAATGTAAAACTCATTTAAATTAGAAAAAAATTAGAAGACGAAACAGTTGTAAATGCAGTGGGTCACTGTGTGCTAACTGGACCTACACAGTTTAAGGCAGTTGCTAGGGTGAGAATGGAGTTGGTAGCTGGGGAAAGGAATTTATCATGGAGACCAATGAGAATAGCTTCAGTCTTACCAATGCTTATTAGGAGGAAGCTCCTGCATCTCCATTACTGAGTGTCAGAAAAGCTGCCTGAAACTTTAGAGAAAAATAAGGGGTCAGAGAAGCAGAGTAGAGCCAAATGTCACCAACATACATGTGGGGATTAGCACAGTGTTTTAGAAAATACGACAAATAGAAAGAATGCAGGTTGGAACTAGAAAGGGAGGCAAGGTTAGATCATTTAGGGATTTTATATATTTAAGTGGTTGTATGTTTGCTTTAGGAGCCTGTCACATTGATTTGATGGTGATGACATTGAGGTGTTACACAGGTTCCTGTTTCATTTCGGTTTCTACACTATACAGGCTACAGCTCCTGCAATAAACCTTATTATTTTGAAATCAACATGCAAATCACATCTTTTTCTTTGTGTTTGAAACACACAACCCTTAACATTGTTCGGACGTTAACAGTGGACACCAGAGTTAACAGAAGGAGAGAAACAATTGGTTACAACTGCCTCGATAAGAATGGAATCAGCATTCTGCTGTTTTTTAAATGAGAAAACAATTTTTATGAGCAGATAAGTAAGATTGAGATTGCACAAGTCTCGGTCATAAAATCCCTACAGTGCAGAAGGAGGCCATTTGACCACAATCCCACCCAGGCCTTATTCCCGTAACCCCACTTATTCACCCTGCTAATTCCCCTGACACTATGGTCAACTTCACCATGGCCAATCAATCTAACCTGCATAGTTTTGGACTTTGTAAGAGTTAACACACAAAGCAATATACAGTTGTCCATTCTGCAGCTGTATTAACATGCATTTTCTTTTCAAGTGAGTTATAAGTTGCGCTTTTTTATTTTTATGCCATTTGCTCTGCACAATAAGCTTTCAGTCAATTACACTGTATAAACTCATTATTTATTGTAATTATTGAACACAAAATAATTTGCAGGATATGCGAATGCATTTTGGACCTTGACGACTTGAACTGAATAAACATTGATATTGATGGAAACAGTAACCAACTTGTTTTGCTTCCAGACCATCTACAACATTCTGTCAAATAATTTAAAAGACAATACAGGAGATGCACAGGAGTACAATTGTATAATGTGCTTATTCCTATCTTGTGCTCAGTTAACATTGCAGAAGTAACTACACATCAGAGCGCATTTCAGCTCAGTGGCTTTTCGACATCCATTGATGTTTTTACCAATTTGTGCTCAGATTCACTTGACTCTGCATGCATTACTTACTCTTTCTGGAAATTGCTGCCGAGCTTGCAGGACTAGACATCTTTATGGAGGATGTCACGCTGTAACATATAGGTTGGACTAAAACCTGGTGTTGTCAGACTTTTTACTGTGTTTACGCTGTAACATATGACAGGCATCCTTTCCCGAATTCTGCATGGGCATTTTCAGTTCTTTTCTCAAACTAGTTCATGCGTGCTCTTCTTGAGTGCATTTTCCAGACATGTTCCTGTATGTAAATCTCCCGTCTATCTTGCCCAGCAGTGTAAGAGCTATAATTATCTCCTTAGACCATTTACCAACTGCTGTGCCTGTGTTTTAGTTTTAGCACACCATTAGTCAGTTTGCTCTGTGAATGGTACATCACATAGAATCACTGAATGAGACCATTCGGCCCATCATGCCCATAATGATTCTTTGGAAGAGCCATCCCATTAGCCCCAGTCCTAGTTCTTTCATAGCACATAGAAAACCATCACACGAACAGGACCTTCGGCCCACAAGATGCGCTGATCATATCCCTACCTACTAGGCCTACCTATAACCCTCAATCCCATTAAATCCCATGCACTCATCCAGAAGTCTCTTAAAAGACCTCAACAAGTAGCCTCCACCACCACCGACAGCGGCCGATTCCACTCACCCACCACCCTCTGAGTGAAAATCTTACCCCGACATCTCCTCTGTACCTACTTCCCAGCACCTTAAACCTGTGTCCTCTCGTAGCGACCATTTCAGCCCTGGGAAATAGCCTCTGAGAATCCACCCGATCTATACCTCTCAACATCTTATAAACCTCTATCAGGTCACCTCTCAACCTTCTCTCCAGGGAGAAAAGACCTAGCTCCCTCAACCTATCCTCATAAGGCATGCCACCCAATCCAGGCAACATCCTTGTAAATCTCATAACTCTGTGAATTTTTCCCTTTCAGGTGTTCATCCAATTTACTTTTGGAAGTTATTGAATCTGTTTGTGTCATCCTTTCAGGCACTGCACTCATCATAATTTTTTTTCAAACATTTTTCAGTATGTTACAACATTTATATTCTTTTATGGGGTGTTTGTATCACTGGCTGAGCCAGCATTTGTTACCAATCCCTAATTGCCCCATGAACTGAGTGGCTTGCTAGAGTCATTTCACAGGGCAGTTAAGTATTAACCACATTTACTGTGGGTCTGGAATATAGGCCAGACCAGGTAAGGATGGCAAATCTCCTTCCCTAAAGGACATTGGTGAACCAGCTGGGTTTTTACAACAATGAACAATGGTTTCATGGTCATTAGACTTTTAATTCTAGATTTTTATTGAATTCACATTTCACTATTAGCCATGGTGGGATTCAAACGCTGGTCCTCAGAGAATTACGCTGGGTCTCTGGATTACTAGTCCAGTGACAATAACAGTAATCCAGTGCCTCCTCAGAGTATGCATTGAGACTTCCTGCTTTTAAAACAGCAATACTGGAAGTTAATTAAGGAAAATACATTTCTATGAAACTTGAGTAATTTCTTATAGCAAACTTCTTTCTGCCTCTGTAATTGCAAGAAGTTAGCAATTTAGAGCTATCCCGTTTAGAGTACTTTATGCATTCTTAAAAAAAACACAAAGAAAAAAATACTTGCCCATAATGTTGACAAGTATTGACCCATAATTTTTACATTATAGACCTGTTGGCTGCCTTGAACCTAACTGAAACAAAGTCCTCTTACAATAGACAGAATGTCTTTCCTGTCCCATTGTCCATAATCATGATGTTTTAACTGGAAAGAGACATGTCTTTTCTTGCCTTTGGAGTGTCCATTTCAATTCAACAATTCAGCAGCAAGCTTATGTGAATTTAAAATAAGAAGGTTATTTATTCTCACACACCTAACCCAAATTAATGCAACATCACATCTGCCTCAATGAAGATAGTGTACTTTTACAGATTACAGTTAATTTAGTCTTTGATTTATGATTATTGTTCTCTCACGTGGCAGACCTGTGGTTATTTGTTTTAATGATTTAAAATTGAAGTGAGGTTATTGTAAAGTGAAGGATTCACAACAGGTTGCAAATTTTCCTGTAGGTGAATATCTAGGAAGTTAATCCTCAGGCAAACCGAAATATTTAACTACTTTGGTTGTTTGATTACTTGCAATTATATTCAGAGTTTGGTTCTCAGGCTGGCTGATGGGTTCTTAAAAGGCAAATATGGCACAGCCTTTCTTTCCAGCTGCTGTCTTGTTAATGTTATTCTTGGCGTTGACATCCCTCCTGGGTCTTGGGATAATAAAGGATCTCAGTATTGGAAGCCAGTTTCAGTCATGTAGTCAATGGTCACTGCCCGCCCAGAAAGTCTTAACATTAAAAGGCCATTGATATGCAATAAGAAGTAGATTGTGGTCATTCTCACTAAACTGGTTGTTAACAGGTCATTTTCCTATTTTGAACTGCAAAGATTCTAGGAGTTCATTGAAAAAAAATGACACATGAATTTGCGCCGATGACATTCACCTTGGTTTATCCATCCCAGGGTGTGGCCAACACCTATGAAGTCACAATGGTCCCTCACAGTGCCAGGGACCCAGGTTCAATTCTGGCCTCAGGTGATTGTGTGCAGTTTACACATTCTCCCCATGTCTGTGTGGGTTTCCTCTGGGTGCTCTGGCTTCCTGCCAGAGAGGGTGATCAACCCCAAGTTATAATTCATGTGGGGACACATGACATAGGGAGGCTAAGGGAAGGGGATATTAAGCAGAGTTTCATGGAGTTGGGATGGAAACTAAAGGCCAAGTCAAACAGAGTGGTTATCTCTGGACTCTTGCCTGTGCCACAGGATAGTTTAGAGAGGAATAGGGAGAGGGAAAGTTTGAACTTGTGGCTGAGGGGATGGTGCAGGAGGGAGGGGTTTAATTACTTGAGCAATTGGGGCTCATTCTGGGGAAGATGGGATCTCTATAAGAGTGATGGTATACATCTGAACCAGAGGGGAACAAATATCCTGGGGGGTAAATTTGTGAAGGCTATGCGGAGTGGTTTAAACTGATTCAGAGGGGGGGTGGGATCCTGGGTAGAGGGGGTGAGAGTGAGGGGGGCATAGAAGGGGACGGCATTGCACGGCATTGTGGGGGTGGGGCGGAGCGAGGTTTGAAATGTATATACTTTAACGCGAGGAGTATTCGCAATAAAGTGGATGAACTTGCAGCGTGGACCAGTACCTGGGACTTTGATGTTGTGGCCATTTCAGAGACGTGGATAGAGCAGGGTCAGGAATGGATGTTGCAGGTGCCAGGGTACAAGTGCTTTAGTCGGAGTAGAGAAGGAGGTAGAAGGGGGGGTGGAGTAGCATTATTGGTCAAGGACTATATCACAGTGACAGAGAGGAAGTTTAATGAGGACTTGTCTGTTGAGGTAGTATGGGCAGAAATTAGAAATAGGAGAGGAGAGGTCACCCTGTTGGGAGTCTTTTATAGACCTCCAAAAAGTTCTAGAGAGGTTGAGAAAAGGATTGCAGAGACGATCCTGGTTAGGAGTGAAAGTAATAGGGTAATTGTTATGGGGGATTTTAACTTTACTAACATTGATTGGAATTGCTATAGCTCTAGCTCGTTAGAGGGGTCAGTTTTTGTTCAGAGTGTGCAGGAAGGTTTTTTGACTCAATATGTAGATAGGCCAACTAGAGGTGAGGCTATATTGGACTTGGTGCTGGGAAATGAGCCGGACCAGGTGCTAGACTTGGAAGTGGGTGTGCTTATTGGTGATAGTGACCACAATTCGGTTACGTTCACCTTAGTGATGGAAAGGGATAGGCATGAACCTCGGGTCAGTAGTTTTAGCTGGGGGAAGGGTAATTATGAGGCCATTAGGAGAGAATTAGGAAGCATTGATTGGACTAGGAGATTACAGGGACTAGGAACGTCTGAAATGTGGAGTTTTTTCAAGGAGCAGCTACTGTGGGTCTGTGATAGGTATGTCCCTGTCAGGCAAGGAGGAATTGGTAGGGCTAGGGAACCGTGGTGCACAAAAAAAGTTGATTTGTTGGTTAGGAAGAAGAAGGAGGCTTATGTTCGGATGAGGCTTGAGGGCTCGGGTAGTGCAGTAGAAAGCTTTAGATTGGCTAGGAGGGAGTTGAAGAGGGAGTTAAGAAGGGCTAGAAGAGGGCATGAGATGACTTTGGCTGATAGGATTAAGGAGAATCCGAAGGCGTTCTATAGGTATGTCAAGAACAGAAGGTTGGTTAGGGCAAGATTAGGGCCAGTTACAGACAGTAGGGGGAAGTTGTGTGTGGAACCGGAAGAGATTGGAGAGGCATTGAACCATTATTTCTCTTCGGTGTTCACGCAGGACGATATGAATGTAGCTGAGGAGGTCACTGGGGTGAAGGGGTGTAAAATAGAAAGTATTGTAGTTGATACAGAGGATGTGTTGGATATTCTAGATGGGTTGAAAATTGATAAGTCCCCTGGTCCGGACGGGATTTACCCTAGGATTCTATGGGAGGCAAGAGAGGTGATTGCAGAGCCACTGGCTCTGATCTTCAGGTCGTCGTTGGTCTCTGGTATAGTACCGGAAGATTGGAGGACAGCGAATGTTGTCCCATTGTTTAAGAAGGGGAGCAGAGACTTCCCTGGGAATTACAGACCAGTGAGTCTTACTTCTGTAGTGGGCAAGGTTTTAGAAAGAATTATTAGGGATAGGATTTATAGTTATTTGGAGAGTAATGAATTGATTAGAGATAGTCAGCATGGTTTTGTAGCGGGAAGGTCGTGCCTTACTAACCTTATTGAGTTCTTTGAGAAGGTGACCAAAGAGGTGGATAGGGGTAAGGCAGTAGATGTGGTATATATGGATTTTAGTAAGGCGTTTGATAAGGTTCACCATGGTATGCTTCTGCAGAAAATGCAGATGTATGGGATTGGTGGTAATTTAGGTACTTGGATCAGGAATTGGTTAGCAGATAGGAGACAGAGGGTGGTGGTTGATGGTAATTATTCATCATGGAGTTCGGTTACGAGTGGTGTGCCTCAGGGATCTGTTTTGGGGCCACTGCTGTTTGTAATCTTTATTAATGATCTGGATGAGGGTATAGTTGGGTGGATTAGTAAGTTTGCTGATGACACCAAAGTCGGAGGTGTGGTAGATTGTGAGGAAGGGTGTCGAAGTTTGCAGGGTGACTTGGACAGGTTGCAGAGCTGGGCCGCGAGGTGGCGGATGGAGTTTAATGCGGAGAAGTGTGAGGTAATCCATTTCGGTAGGAATAACAGATGTGTTGAGTATAGGGCTAACGGGAGGACTTTGAATAGAGTGGAGGAGCAGAGGGATCTAGGTGTATGTGTACATAGATCCCTGAAAGTTGGGAATCAAGTAGATAAGGTTGTTAAGAAGGCGTACGGTGTCTTGGCATTTATTGGTAGGGGGATTGAATTTAGGAGTCGCAGCGTCATGTTGCAACTGTACACAACTCTGCTGCGGCCGCACTTGGAGTACTGTGTGCAGTTCTGGTCCCCACATTACAGGAAGGATGTGGAGGCTTTGGAGAGGGTGCAGAGGAGGTTTACCAGGATGTTGCCTGGTATGCAGGGGAGGTCCTATGAGGAGAGACTGAGGGATTTGGGGTTGTTTTCACTGGAAAGAAGGCGGCTAAGAGGGGATCTTATAGAAACATATAAGATGATTAGAGGTTTAGATAGGGTGGATGGTGATAGCCTGTTTCCTCGGATGGAGAAATCTAGCACGAGGGGGCATGGCTTTAAATTAAGGGGGGGTAGTTATAGGACGGATGTCAGGGGCAGGTTCTTTACCCAGAGGGTGGTGAGGGACTGGAATGCCCTGCCTGCTGCAGTTGTAAATGCGCCTAGTTTGGGGGCGTTTAAGAGATTGGTGGATAGGTTTATGGACGAAAAGGGATTGGTTTAGATTCGTGGGTCAATGTTTTTTTTAAAAAAAATAAGACTGGTCGGCGCAACATTGTGGGCCGAAGGGCCTGTTCCGCGCTGTAATGTTGTATGTTCTATGTTCTAAAGACGTGTGGGTTAGGTTGATTGACCATGCTAAATTGGCCCTTAGTGTCAGGGGACTGGCAGGGTAAATACGTGGGGTTGTGGAGATAGGACCTGGGTGGGATTGTTGTTGGTACAGGATTCAATGGGCTGAATAGTCTCCTTCTGCATTGTTGGGATTCTATGATTCTATGATTATTCAATTCAGGACTTTTCAGAAGTTTGATGGTCTGTGTTAAATAAGCAGAGGTCACATGATCTTAGCAATTCATCAATACTCACTTAGAATCATAGAATCCCTACAGTGCAGAAGGAGACCATTCAGCCCATCAAATCTGCACCAACCACAATCCCACCCAGGCCCTAGTCTCGTAACCCTACATATTTACCCTGCTAATCCCATGACACTCGGGTCAATTCAGCGTGGCCATTCAACCTAACCTGGACATCTTTGGACTTAAAACAAATAAAAGAGAGTTCCAGGCATTTCCACACAAGCTCAACCCATGTGTAAAGTTATGAATTAGACATGTTTTTATGGGCATGACATAGCTCCACTGCATGGGAAAAAATAATTCTGATTATATTTTTTCATGCTTTATTGGTAAAGTGGTAGAAAGTGTATGAAACATTTTGCACTCATTCTACCATCCAAGCTTTAATCTTATTTTGCTATTGCCTGTAACTGTTTTATTTTCAAGCCTATGTTTATCATCATTTATCTATGGATGAGGCTCAAGTATAATTAGAATTTCCTGACTGTTGAGGCTGGCTTTAAGAAGGCTTGTAATCAAGGCTCAAGTGCCTTCCATCCTCCTTTTCTGTATTACAGCTCTGAAGTATGCTTTGTCTAACAATCCAGAATTTTTAGTAATGTTTGGTTGTAATGCTTGCAAGAATTTAGCATCACCAAACATGTGACTCCTGGTGAGGTGTGTGGTTAATGAAGTATCCAGGTTAATTCTCCAGTCCTGGAAAGAATTGGGTTTTTCTGGCTGATGAAAGACAATGCTAGTCTGATTCAGATTGCTGTTACTGTCTAGTTATCCTGCTTATACATGCCTTAACCTTCAATTGTTGCTACTCCAACTCGTGGGTTAGATTATTCTGTTTCTGGTACATTGATAAATCTCATTTTAAGAGTGATGGATAATTTATGAATGTTTGTGCAAGATTTGCCTGCTGCATCTTGTCTCTAGTGGGTTCTGATGCTGCATTGTTGGGTTTAGTGAGATTTGAAATTTAAAAATGACCTTGTGTTCTTTCACTGGAAATCCTGCATAAATTGCACTTGCATTTTCCTTATGGATTTCACAATTGCTCTTTGCCTTTGGGTGTGCCCTTCTCAGTTTACCTTGGGGATTTTTTTTCCCCCATTTGTCCCATGTCTTCTGAGACATCAGTGCTCTCAGCTGTCTAGCCTCTGCTGCACTCCCCTGAGGCACTTCAACTGGGTAAGACATCTTCCTCACTCTCTGCCTGTTTGGTTCATACATTTACACCTGGGAAGAAACCAGGCCTTCAACATCCACTGCGTTGGTTACTGTACCTTTGTTTCCCTTTGGCTCTACTAACTTCTACAGGTTCTACTTTGGTCTTTGTAAATGTTGTTACTTTAAATTCTATGGGTTCTAACCTAGCCCTTGTAATCCCTGCTGCTGTTTCTTAGTTCTGACTGGATCCATTTAACCCATCTCAGATTTTAGGGGTTTCCTGAACTGTCTGAAACTGAGCAACCTTTTCCTTGTTCTCAATTTTTCTCCCTTTCTCCATGGGCACAAGGATGCATTTTCAGCTAAGTCATTGCCCATGAGTATGTCTACCTCCCACACTGGCAAGCTTATAATGTTCCAACCAACACTGCCCCAGTATCCATCTTCCTTTGAAAATTACCTTCAAGGAAGAAGACTTTCACTCACCTGCAAGTAAGACCTTTCACCAACATTGTGCTGTTTGTTCTGCTTTCGGGTGACATCCTTTGCAGAAAATAGGGTTTGGAGACAATCACTGTCCCTGAGACTAGATATTTCTTTTCTCGGGGGACTGGGATACAAAAGGAGATTTTTTTTTTCCCTCTGTGCATGAGCCACTGGTCGGTATCCTGTTCACCCCCAGTTACGCACTACATTCATGTTCACTACTCTCTTAGCTGCAGATACTGTCCTAAAAGCAATGCACACTGCTGGTTTTTTGGCATGTCAACAAAATTCTTTAATATTCACAGGTTCCTCACACTGAAAACACGTAGCACAGACTTCTGCTGGTTCACAATCCAAGTTCTTTTTAAAAACGTGAGATTGATCTGCTTTTCCTTCCCTTTTTGTTTGGATTTTGTTTCTAATTCATCTGCCTCTGTCTTACCTCGCCCCACATTTTAGGAGTTACTAAACCTCAGCTGTGCGTTGACATTGTGGTTAGCATGGCTGCCTCATAACAAAAGGGACTCAGGTTCAATTCCGTCCTCGAGTGACTGCATGTGTGGAGTTTGGACGCTCTCCCTGTGCCTGCCTGGGTTTTCTCCAGGTGCTCCAGTTTCCTCCTACCAACAAAGATGTGCAGGTTAGGTGGACTGGCCATGCTAAATTGCTCCTTATTGTCCCAATATGTGTAGGTTAGGGGGATTGGCCATGGGAAATATGTGGGATGACAGGGATAGAGTGGGGAAAAGGGCGTGAGTAAGTTGTTCTGTCAGAAAGAAATGGTGCAGACTTGATGGGCCGAATGGCCTCCTTCTGCACTGTGGGGTATCTATGAGTCCATGAAACCCAGCTTTATTCCAAGTTATAGGTTTTCAGTCAAGTTGGAATGATCTGCTATGACAGCTGTGTCTATGGCTTTGAAAACTTTATTTCTCCAGATGGGTTTTAAGATTCCACAGAGTCAGTTTCTGAGCTTTATTATTTCCCTGAACCCCACATACATTTAGTCAATCTTGAGTGCCCACATCCACGTGGCAAATGCAAGCTACTTAATTCATCTGAATTAAGGAAGGTTTGAGTGGGCTTTTTAGCAGCGTTCCAGAATTGTTGGTATACCTCCATAATGTGTTCACAGGTACTTCGGGTAGCAACCTTAGTTTGTTCATTATTTGCAGACGTCTCTGCAGGCAGCGTGGAATAAATAGGGCTTCCCCTTTCAGCTGATCTTACACTGGGAGAGTCCAAGATTCCACTGGCCAATTCAACTGACCTCCCAGCTTTCAAATAAGGTTTCCACATCCTCTGTTCAGGAATACTTTAAGAAATCAAAGCTTGTTCTCGTTCTAGGGGTAGCTGAATTATCATGCTGTCTCCATGAGATGAAAACAAACTTTTCTTGTCTGCTTCAACTCTTCCTCTCCTGCTCTCTCTTACCCTCATGCCTGAGATCCGAATTCCAGCATCCATTCTTCCAGACATATTTTAACTAAGGTAACCTGGTCACTTTCAGGTTCTATATTGTCTGTATGTTCCAAGGCTGGAGTGAGGGTACGATGCTCAGCTAGTGTCTTTAATGCCGTGGACCTCTGTGTTTCATTATGTATATTAAGTTCTACCTTCTTAGCTATGGATTTTATCTATTCCATGGTTCAGAATGTTAATTTATCCTAAATTAAGTCCTCCTGTTGTATGAGTGCTTTTATATCTAAGTAAACCACCTTACTGTCTCTTGTTAGTATTCACAAAGCTCACAGATGTAATCCCTTTTGTTTTTATGTTTCAACAATTTTGTCTGGGTTATTTTTCCCTTCTGCTTCCAATTTGCCATTAAAATCAGATCCTGTTCATTCACTCCAATGGTTTTAAATCCCAAACTAGTCCCTAATTCTGTTACAGACAGAATATATTTGCTCTCTTATTTCCTGTAAATCAGTATGTTTTATATGGAAATAGGTTTATATTTCCTTATCCTTAGAGTGTGTATTCCAATTACTTAATTTAGCAGCAAGTATTTTGGGGTTTGAAATAAAGAAGGTTATTTATTCTCACAGATTTGCCACAACTTAATGCAATGTCACACACTAGGTTTAACATACACATGCACTTAGTTGGCTATGAAGAAAATGTACTTTTACAGATTGCAGTTAAGTCAGTCTCTGATTTATAATTTCCAGTCTCCCACAAGGCAGGACTGTGGCTTCTTGTTGAGTTTTGAGCATTTAAAGTTAAAGCAAGCGTCTTGTAAAGTGAAGGGTCCACCGCACATTGTGAGGCTTCCAGCAGTCAAATATCTTGAGAATTTGTTCTCAGGTGAACATTGAAACCAGAACAGTATACAGATGACTTGCAGATAGCTGATTCTCAGACTGGCTGACAACTGACAGTTCAGAAAAGACAAAGATGGCGCAGCATTTCTCTGCAGCTGTTGTGGAGGCAGTGTTCTTCTGCAGTCCATCCAGGTCTCCTCTGGGTATTGGGTTTCAGTATCGAAAGCCAGTTTTGATCACATGATAAATGATCATTGACCAGCCTTAAAGCTATAAGGCCATTGATAGTGGTTTAATGCACTTAACTGGTGTCTAACTGCTAATACCAGCATTTCCTTGTTGAACTGTCAAACTTGAGAGATGGGAATCTAGGATTCCATTGTCTGAGTGTTTTGAGTAAGCTTTGAATAATGGCAGGTATGAATTTCCACAGAAAGAATTTTTCTTGGTCTAATCTATTCCAGGAGGAGGCCCTGGTTATTCAATTCCAAGCTCGCGAGAGACTTGATAGTCTGTGTTGACTAAGCAAAGGTCATTTGACCTTTTGGCAACTATCTTAACAGTTGACTGGTATTGATTTTAAATGAGTTCCAAAAACCATCATGTGAACTCAGTCCACGTATAAAGTAATAAGTATGAGTATGAAATGTCTTTATTGGGCATGGTCCTTTTACTAACTTTTAATAACTCAGAAACACTTAATAACTTACTATCTTAACTTTTCAAACTTCCCTCCTGTTTGATGCTTACCAATTACAGGACTCCACTTCCGCTGAATCTCCTGTTTGCCAAGTTTCCCACTCTTCACTTCTCTCCCCTCACCATCCCCCTCATCACCTCTTTTCCCCGCCCACTCTGTCATTTCTCCCTCTCACTGCCTCGCCCTCTCTTGCTGCCTCTCCTATTTGCCCTCCCACTTGCTATTTCCCTCTGCCATTCCTTTCCACTCCCTGCTTCCCTCCTCATCCCTCCAACTCACCATCATTTCTCTCAGTCACTCCCTCTCACTCGCATTTTCCCTTTCCTGAAGAGGGACACTTGTACACCCAATAGCAATTTCTCAGCTCATGTATGTGAGCCTGGAACACCAGTGTTAAGATTCATCCAAAGACTTTAGGTTTTATTTTTCCCTCAGTGTGATGGTACTTTTTTAAATGTGTTGCATTTTCTCCCATTAACCATGGATGGGTGAAAGATCTTTGGCAGATACTAAATTCACTGGCATATTAGGAAGTCATTCTCCATTGACATTTATGCTGCATACAAGCTTAGAGATAAAAAGTGGACATCATTGAATGTGATTGTATGTTTGTGCACAAAGGCTAACAGATAGTCAATCCTACATCTGATTCCATTGGTCTCAGCTACTGCGGCAGTCTTTTGTTTTGGCAATTCCTATAATTGGGGCACCGAGCCTCTCGTTCCGATGGTCTGCCAACCTGCTACAAGGTGGCCGACTCTAAGGAGCTTGTGGGTTTGATAAATCACACAAACCTGTTTGAATCATGGGAAGATTCCATTTCTTCAGGATATGCCCCTGAGTTGAGCCTTTAAGTGGCATAAAAAGCAAACCTGTCCATATGCAGCATGACCTGGACAACATTCAGACTCGGATTGACATGTAGGAAGTAACATTCTCACCACACAAGAGCCAGGCAATGACCATCTCCAACAAGAGAGAATCGAACCATCTCACCATGACATTCAATGATATTAACATTGCTGAATGCCTTATTATCAACATCCATTGATCAGATACTGAATTGGACTGGGCTAGCCAGATAAATACAATAGGTAGAAGAACAGTTCTATGACTAGGAATTTTGCAGCCTGCTGACTTCCCAGAGTGTGCTTACCTTCTGTAAGGCACAAGTTGACATGGAATGTTATTGTCCCTGGAATAACAAGCTATGGAAACAGTCTGCCTTAGTCCACACTAGATGAGGGAAGGGAATTGAAATTCTGTAATGATACGATATGGACAAAGGGGGAGTTAGCTGGATAATAAAGAAATAAGGATGAAAGGAGAGACATCAAGAAAGAATAGAGTAAGAATAGAAATTCTCAATTACAGCGGAAAGAGAGAAGTATAAAGAAATGTTAAGGACACCAACGATGAAGGAAAAACCTCAACACAAAAAATTTTGGTTCAGTGGTTTTGTCTATATGCACAAGAAAACAAAATAGTGGGATTATTGTATTAGATTTACCTCAAGGAATTAGATATATATGTAGAAGAAAATTAAAAGCAGAATGCGGTGAAAAACTGTATAAGAAAATCTGCATATGAACGGCAGTGCTGCAGTCATGTGAACAATACCAACAAATGTGTGCTATTCCTTTGCCAAATTAATTGTTAGTATTATTACACGTAAAGATTTGAAATTTTGTTGTAGCAGAAATATATATTTCATGGAGTGTGTTGCTGATCTTTCATTTGAGGGCTATATCAGTCTATACACAGTAAGAAGTCTTACAACACCAGGTTGAAGTCCAACCAATTAATTTGATAGTAAACTCACAAGCTTTCGGGGTTTGCCCCTTCGTCAGGTGAATGGAGAGTTCTGGCCTCAGACAGAGCATATAACAACACACACACTTTACAGATTACTGATTAGAATGCGAGTCTTTACAACTAACCTGCTATTCAGGTCTTAAAGATGTAGACAATGGGAGTGGAAACAGCATTAGGCATAGGTTAAAGAGATGTGTATTTTCTCCAAATCTCACTTACTGTACTGTCTGGAGACAATACACATCTCTTTAACCTATGCCTAATGCTCTTTCCATTCACATTATCTTCATCTTTAAGACTTGAATAGCAGGTTAATTGTAAAGACTTACATTCTAATCAGTAGTCTGTAAACTGTGTGTGCTGTTTTATGCTCTGTCTGAGGCCAGAACTCTCCCTTCACCTAACGAAGGGGCAAACCCCGATAACTTGTGAGTTTACTATCAAATAAATTGGTTGGACTTTAACCTGGTGTTGTAAGACTTCTTATTGTGTTTACCCCAGTTCAATGCCGGCATCTCCACATCATGTATATTAGTGTATGTCAGCTCTCAAATAGTATGTTAGTCCACTGCAGCAAAAATGTTGCTTCAGAAAACCTAAGGGGGAGGGTGGGGTGAGGGGGAAGTATGGTGGAGGGGAAGATTCTATTTTAACTCCCCACATTCTGTGTAACACTGCAGTGAAGAAAAGCTTGCTACTTCTAGGAGCTGAAGATAATGGAGAAAGTTCACTTCCAGGAGAAGGTGAGTTCAGTTCACATGATGAAAAGCTTACAGGACATAGAAAAAAGGAGTAGGCCATTTGGCCCTTCAAATCTGCTCTGCCATTCAACAGGATCATGGCTCATCCCCCATCACAACACCACACACCCACACTTTCCCCATATCCCCAGGACAGAACAGTGAAAGCCAGAGAAATGAGGGCACCACTGCTAGTCCAATTCTATCAATAATTAATGGCTAATTCATGATATAATTTCTATAATTCTGGATGAGTACATGGGATTTAATAGGATTGAGGGTTATGGGTAAGCCTAGTAGGTAGGGATATGATCGGCACAACTTGTGGGCTGAAGGGCCTGTTTGTGCTGCAGTTTTTCTATGTTCTATAATTCATACCAGTCTGTTCTCACTCTGTATTCTTACAAAATCTCTCGCTGCCAGAGTTCAAGCAGACAACAACTACAATAACTTGAATTTATATAGTGCCATTGATCTCCACAGGAACATTATCACAAAAATAGAAACATAGAAAAAGCTACAGCACAAACAGGCCCTTCAGCCCACAAGTTGCGCTGAACATGCCCCTACCTACTAGGCATACGTACAACACCCTATCTTACTAAGTTCCATGTAGTTATCCAAAAGTCTCTGAAAAAACCCTATCAAATTTGCCTCCACCTCCACTGCCGGCAGCCGATTCCACACATCCACCATCCTTTGAGTGAAAAACTTAACCCTGGCATCTCCTTATACCTCCATGGCATAAAAAAAACTACTAAGACAAGTGATCAAAATCTTGGCCGAAGAGATAGGTTTTGAGGAGTGACTGACTTACAGGAGAAGAGATTTCGATAGCTTAGAGCTGAGTTAACTGAAGGCACAGCTGCCAGTGCTAGTGTGAAGGGAATTGAGAATGTTCAAGGGAGAAGAGAAGGCACAAATCTTGGTGCATTGTAGAAAGCAACCTTTCCTGTTGGTAGGAACTTCAGCCCCCACCCTGTCCTTCCTGTGGGTTGCCCAGCGGCTGGACAGGCAAGCCACACAAAACACCATGGACACTAGCAGAACCAGACGATCTCACCGACAGGACTGGACAACCACACTGACGACCAATGATGAGTGGCCTCTGGCACCGAAAAGCATACCACAGTGGGGGCTGGAAAATCCTGCCCTATCTTTCACCTGCTATCAACCAAACCCCAAAAAGGGAAAAGATATTGTATATAGAAATGACTTCAAGACATGTATGTCCAAGCTGTGTTTACTTTATAGAACATCATTTCCAAAAAACTGCCAAAGATTTCAGGCACCCAAAACCTACAATTACTTCTCAACATTGGGTTAATTTTCCTATGCTGCCTGTCATGGGAATCTTCGCGGGGGGCGGGGGCTCAGAGAATCGACAGACCATTTAGAGATCCATTGGCCTTGGACAGGAATTTCCATCCTTGGGACAGGTGCAACCGAAAAATCCCAACCTAGTTATAGTCGGGAATACTAACCTTCACTTAGGCTATAGGTTTTGTGAGATAGGGCATTATTGCAGAATATGTTGCTTCAAGAATAGAAAATCTAATATTTCTAAGGAAATCTGAGGATTTCCTCTACCCATGAGATGGAAAAATTTGTAAACTCATGTGGTATAAATGTATTTGTGGGTTAACTGCAGTTGACACACAAGGGATAATCAATTTTCCTCTGTGTCCAATGTTCAGTTTAAATCATGTTTGTGATCTGATTTGAGATATTCAAGTTTTTCTGCATAATTCATAAAAACATTAAATACCCCAATGAATGTATTAAATAGTTCTGTATAGATTTTAAAAGTCATTTTGAACAACCTGTTGAGATGGTGGGATTGGTATTCACACTGTGCATTATCTCAGAATTTATAAGAATTAAGAATTGTCAAAGGGAAAAACTTTTTGACATAAAAGAGAAATCAAACTATTTGAAGACAGCGTTAACAATAACAATAGTTGTTTCCTATGGGATATTTTCTCAGCAAAGAGATAGGTACAGATGGGTGGGGAAACTAGATAGCAATAGGTAAACCTTTGGTGAAGGGCCACACGTGACAGTAACTGAGAGTCATAGACGTTTACAGCATGGAAACAGGCCCTTTGGCCCAACCTGTCCATGCCATCCTTCTTTTTAAACCTCTAAGTTAATCCCAATTGCCCGCATTTGGCTCATATCCCTCTATACCCATCTTACCCGTGTAACTGTCTAAGTGCTTTATTAAAGGCAAAATTGTACCCATCTCTATTGATACCTCTGGCAGTTTGTTTCAGACACTCACCACACTCTATGTGCAAAAATTGTCCGTCTGGACATTTTTGTATCTCTCCCCTCTCACCTTAAATCTACGCCCTCTAGTTTTGGACTCCCCTACCTTTGGGAAAAAAATATTGACTTTCTTGCTGATCAGTGCCCCTCATTATTTTATTGACGTCTATAAGATCACCCCTCAGCCTTCTATGCTCCAGAGGAAAGAGTCTCAGTCTATACAGCCTCTCCTTGTAACTCAAACCATCAAGTCCCAGGAGCATCCTAATAAATCTTTTCTGTACTCCTTCTAGTTTAATAAAATCCTTTCTATAATAGGGTGACCAGAACTGTACACATTATTTCAAATGTGGCCTTACCTTGTTTAAAACTGTTGGATGTTTCAGATGATATTTAAGGCAATTAAAGCAGATACATCAAAGGGGCTCAGAATTCTTTCCTTTGATGGTTTTGCCTTTAGTCTGCTGCCATGTTTTCCTTTATTGTTAAGGCTGTCTTCAAATAGCTAGGTTCCCCTTTTATGTTCTACAATTCTTAATACCAATAAATTCAAAGATAATCTATAGTGTGACTATCAATCCCATTATCTCAGCAGACTCCTCAAAATGACTTTTGAAATCTGTCTAGAATTATTTAATACTTTAATTGGTGTGCTTCATTCAAGTTCTTAGTAAACCATTTTTTAAAATTAAGCTACCATTAGTGCTCTTGTGCCTAAAAAAAAGATTAATTTTGAGATCTCCTTTGAAGGAACCTAAGGAGTACATGCAGTGGATATTGATTTGATTTATTATTATCACGTGTATTGGTATACAGTGATAGGTATTGTTTCTTTTGCACTATACAGACAAAGCATACCTTTCATAGAATAGGAAAGGAGAGAGTGCAGAATGTAGTGTTAGTCATAGCTAAGGTGTAGAAAAAGATCAACTTAATGTGAGGTAGGTCCATTCAAAAGTCTGATGGCAGCGGAGAAGAAGCTGTTCTTGAGTCGGTTGTTACGCGTCCTCAGAATTTTGCATCTTTCTCCCGACAGAAGAGGGTGGAAAAGAATATGTCCGGGGTGCGTGGAGTCCTTAATTATGCTGGCTGCTTTTCTGAGGCACTGGGAAATGTAGACAGTGTCAATAGATGGAGAGTTGGTTTGAGTGATGGACTGGGCTTCGTTCATTACCCTTTGTAGTTTCTTGTGGTCTTGAATAGTGCAGGAGCCATATCAAGCTGTGATACAACCAGAAAGAATGCTTTCTGTGGTGTGCCAGTAAAAGCTGGTGAGAATCATGGTGGCCATACAAAACTTCTTTAGTCCTCTGAGAAAGTAGAGGTGGTGGTGGTCTTTCTTAACTACAATATCGGCATGGGGGGACCAGGTCAGGTTGTTGGTAATTCTGGACACCTATTCAACCTGGAGTGCGTAGTCAGTTGTGTGAAGGAGATTGGATTCCAGGAAAGAACCAATGCCAAGGATTGGAGAAACTCAGTTTGTGCTGGACATGGTGTGCACTTAAGTCTCAGTTTGGAACTCTTCAGCTGTTCACGCTGGTGGAATTCTCTGGTCCCACTGGTAGCGCACCCTTGTCTGTGGCGTTCCCTCCAGCATGGGGTGACTCAGTGAAAATTCCCACTGATAGTGGCGGGACCAGAGATTCCGGCACAAGCAAACAATGCCCCACTCTTCCGCTGGCGGGGAACATGCGGCTGGGAGGCTGGAGAATCTCACCAAAAAATCATTTGTGCTGCTTTGTCTGTTCGGATGAGTTATTGTTGGTAAAACCAATCCTAGTTAGTGGAATCTCTTTTAGAAACCTTACTTGATTAATTGATGTCTGAAATCTGCATAAGTAACCTTAGCTATGACTCCTTTCATGATTAGTTTGCTTCCTGTCTCAAAGAATTCCAATAGATTTTTGTTGCATGACTTGCATTGCTTCGAAATAGCTGATGAATACTCTTAATAGCCTCTTTGTTATTCAGATGGATTTTTCATCTTCTAATGAGTAATTTTGCGAATTCATGCTGTCATGAAGCTCCACTCACTGCTAGTGTATAAGTGCAAACAATTCACACTCTTTTAACCATTAATAACAAAATAATTTGCAATTCACACACAAATTTTCAATCGGCATCATCAGTGACAAGGCTCGTTCTGATGATGTAAAGTCAGAGCATTGTTTTTTTAAAATTAATTTATGGAACGTGGCATCACTGGTTAGGCCAGCATTCATTGCTCATCCCTAACTGCCCTTGAGAACATGAGAGTGAGCTGCTGCCTTGAACCACAGCAGTACATGCGGTACAAGTACACCCACAGTGCTGTTCAGGATGGAGTTCCATAATTTTAATGCAGTGATAGTGAAGGAACAGCAATATGTTTCCAAGTCAGGTGTCTTGAAGGAGAACTTCCACATGGTAGTTTTCCCATGGATCTGCCTTCTAGATGTTAGCAGTTGTGGGTTTGAAAGGTACTGTCTAAGGAGCCTTGGGGAGTTCCTACTCAATATATTTTCCCCATTAAAAATATTAGGCGAATAGATCTTTGATACACAGGTTCATGCTTCATGTTGTTTCTTTATGATATAAAAGCAGCATTGCTAATTTTTCCTCCAGTGCTCTTGTGTTCCTAGGGCTCTTAAACTACTAACCTCTTTCTTACCAATTTCTTCATGCAGTTCCTTGAGGATTCTAATTGCAAACCTTCTGGCCCAGGTATTTAATTTTCTCAGTTTCTTCAAAGCATATGCTGACCTCGGTATATGTATATATAGATATAAGAAACATACCTCCAATCAACATGTGAAACTGAATGGAACATTTTCTTTCCCTGGTATGATTGCATTTATCATTAAAGTACTTGATAATAATTTTGCCTTTGTGTGTTAGTGTAGAATTGTGACATTGATTTGATAACTTGCTTGACATTGCTCCCAATTATTATTTCCAGTCAAGACAATTGAAACAAAAAAATCAGAAGTGAAAAACAGATTGCCAATCACTATTACCCCTTTCGTACAAAGTCAAAATTAACTCCAAAATTAATTCTGTGGCCATTCATGTCCTGCTGACATTGCCAGCAAGAATGGAGAATTTGGCACTCAGCCAAATTTTTACTCACTGCAGCCGGATTGCAGAATCCCATCTATGGATGAGGTTGGAGAATCTGGCCCACAATGTGCCAAGTTCCTTCCCACCCCTTTGGAGTTGTGAGACTGTATTGATCTGACTGGCAATTTCCTTCCTGCCTTTCTCTTTCTGCATAGAATTTAGAGAATGGTTTGTCATCACACTTACCTTTTCAGTGTCGTCAATGATTTAGTTTAATATGAAACTCTGTTGTGTCCCTTGCTATGTCCCACTAGTGTCAATTCTTCCATTTTGAACTCTTTCCTTTATTGTCAAGAATAATAGAACATAAACATAATTCCCGAAAATGAACAATTCTGGTAAGGTCTGCAGTATTAACAGATGGGATATGCTGATGGATGACATCGTTGATGATGTACCACTGGCACAGATAGTTAGGTATTAGGCCCTGTTTCTCTTTCTCTCTCTCACTTTCTGTCTCTCTCTCTCTGTCTCGAGATGCATGCCTAAGAGCTATGTGTCTTCACTGGCGGGCGACATGGTGGCACAGTGGATAGCACCTGTGTCACAGGGCCAGGGACCCGCGTTCAATTCCCAGCTTGGATCACTGTCTGTGTGGAGTCTGCACGTTCATCCCTTGTACATTCTCCCTGTGTCCGCATGGGTTTCCTCTGGGTGCTTTGGTTTCCTCCCACAGCTAAAGGTTGTGCTGGTTAGATACATTGGCCATGCTAAATTCTTCTCAGTGTACCCGAACAGGTGCCGAAGTGTGGCAACTAGAATTTTCACAGTAACTGGCAGGGTTAATGTAAGCCTACTTGTGACACTAATGAATTAACTTAAACTTAACCTGTTTAAGATTAGTACCAATGAGCAACTACTAAACTGAAAGCACAGTGGAACTACAATCAGTCTAAGAACTAAGTCCCACACAGACTCCAAAACCTGGTGTCAATAACAGAAGGATCCAATCTCAGAAAACCAACAGTGCCCAAAATAAATAAAATTCTAACATAACTTGAAGGTTGGACTGGCACCATTAGCCCAGGCATAAAGTTTAATCATGTCAGGTGGAAAGCAAATTATAAATCTACAGTGGCAGTTATATTATTGAATTTTAGAGACAGAATTCCTGCCAACCTGCACTCAGACACTGATCTGAAGTAATCAATCTAAGTTATTCTCTTGAAATTACTAACACCCCAAATGTAACTTGCAAAATTCTTTTCTACTAACGAAATTTAATGATACCAAATAGCTCCACTAGCCTCCTTTACAGTATTTGTCAGGAATAGCATCGGCCATGATCAAACAGAAGTATGTTTATCTATAGCAATCAATCTATAGCGATATCTAGAGAAACAAACATATTGGGAATGATTAGAAACTTCTTTTAGTAGACCCAGTGGAAAATGGTCAGTGAAATGCAGAATGCATACATGTCCTGTAGATTTTGATACCAAGTTAAGACCAACATTCAGATGATGAAACTAATAGGCATATAAGATGTACATTTCACAAAAAAAACATAGATTCAGATTCATTAACAAAACACAGGGCATATTCTACAAAGGAGTTAAGAAATGATCTAATTAAGGAACATTTCAGGTTAGAATTGATGATCATGAATTTGTTCATTCACAAATCCATTCCACTACTTGATGCTTGATCCATGCTTGATGCTTCATCTTTTCACAACTTTAAACTATTAGAATCCCCTGTGCAGTTGTTTGAAATGTATACTGTCTTTGTGATAATGTTTGTCTTCATTTCATGGTCAGTAACCTGACTGAACAACTTGCCCACTCATTTTAGATCTTGCCTGATTTTCAATTCATTAAAATCTATGGAATGAATATTAGATGGATTCCATAACGGATGGACAAAATCTGCCCAAGTGACAAACAAGAAAATTGATCCACTGTCTCCTTAAAATCTCCAACTCCTTTTGTCCCAAGATCTCAAAATAATTGCAACATCTTCTACATCTGATCACATGCAAGAAACCAGCGAACCTAAACTGGCTGCAACACTTAAAATCTACACCTGAAGAAGAATCAAAGTACATTTCTTTTTTACCTTATTTATTGGACTCATTTTATTTTGTTTGTGTGTGTGCGCGCGTGTGCGTGTGGTTAATGAATTTGCCTCTCTCTTTAACTAAAGAAAACCTTGTTTGATTGGTTCCTTATTGCTCACCGCTTAAATAATTAAGTGCATTCTGAGTTGGAAAAACATATCTTTGTAAAAACAAAACTTAAACCTTTGTCGTGACTGACCGAGGCGGTTGAGTAATAGGGAGCCCCTTCACCATAACACTCACAACATACCTATTACTTCTCTTTGATTTATTTTTACTTTATAATTAGTCCCTCTTCATCAGTCTGTTTAGTTGGAACAATAAAGTGGCTTCACTGTTTCTCACTAGCAGTCTTTGATTTGTTGAAACCTTTGTAATCTTTCACAATGATGAAAATTCTGTAAATAAGCAAAGGCAAGATGAGGAAAATTTTCTTTTATTTTTGCAGCAAGTAGTTAGGATCGGGACTGCACGACCTGAGGGAATTGGGTTAGCACCTAAAGAGAAAAGGCCACAGGGGAAAGGCGGAGTGCAAGACTAGCTAAATTGCCATTGCAAAGAGTTGTCATGGACTTGATGGACATAATGGCCTTCATCTGTGCTGGAGCTATTCTATGACTTGACAGTGATCAGAAATAAGAAAAACTATGCAATAAATAAGGATGGATAATAGTAAAAAGCAAAATGGCAAGTTTATTCAATGCAATACATTAGTAATGCTGTGCCTGGAATACTGTATACAATTCTGGTCATCCTATTATAGAAGGATATTATTAAACAAGAAAGAGTAAAAACTGTTTGGAATGGACATACATACACCACACATTCTGACACACACATACACATCCTCACAAACATGCACACACCCTCTCGCTTGCACACAAACTCACACATACTCACACACACAATCTCACAATCTCACACCTCACACTTACACACAAACCACACACTCTCACATACACATCACACCAATAATATTCACTCACCTCATCATTCACTCACCCACACTTACCACACACATAAACACACATCACACATACACACACACTCACGCCACACACATCCCACATACACACACACCACACTCCCACACATACATATACACACACATACATACTCTCACATGCACACACACATACACATACACCACACCACACACACACACACATATACACACTCACAAACACACACATACACGCAATGCTCTCATTCACACACAAACTCACACATACTCTCACATCTCACACACTCAAACACATACACATGCATGCACACACACACACACTCTCTCACACACACTCTCGCATGCACACACATACACGTGTGCATACACACACTTACTCATGCAAACACAAACGCACACATACACACACACCACATGCTCACACACACACACGCTCACTCACATACAAATACACACTCACTGACTTGCTCACATTCACACACACACACACCACACACACACACACACACACACACACACACACACACACACACACACACACACACACACACACACACACACACACACACACACACACACATCTGTTCTCCAGGTTGCTACATCTTGTTGCAATCTCTCCCAGCTACATTTCACATCCAACATATTTCTTCTTTACGTTAGTTCAAACAGACTTGAAATGCTAACTCTGTTTTCTCTGCCTATAGATTCTTCCAGACATGCTGAGTTTGTCTTGCATTCCCTGTTCTTGTTGGCACTGGAACAGGCAGCTTCTAAAAATAGCTCTAATTTACCAAGAAACTAGCTGTGCACCACTATAACAATCAAACGGTGAAAGGAGTCATTAAGATCACAACCCAGTGTCATAATAGCAACAATATCACAACAATCTACATCAGTCTCTCAGGCACGCTCCACACTGCCTTCCCTCTTTTTGGGGAGTGTTGAAACGCATCAGAGAATTTATGAGCCGTTTTGCAAGGACGCCCTTATCTCACAGTGCACTGGAGGAACCCACTTCTTCCCCCCCACAGGCATTGGAAACCCTCCCTTCATTGGCACATGTTGCCCACAACCCCTCCCTGAAATTGGTCAATGGCACCGGGGCCCTCCAGATGGGGCCTCCTGCCTGACCCCTGACATGCCACTCCATCATTATCCTTATCCTGACACCACATCCAAACCCTCTTCATGATCCAACCCTGCATAGCCCCCCACCATAACCCCCCCTGTATAGCTCCCCTTTGCATAGCCCCCAGTCAGGCCCCAAACACCTTGGCACCGTCCCATGCATGTTGGGCACTGCTGTGGTGTGCGATGGGCACTGCTTCAATGACCTACGAGCCCCCGACGTGGCCATTGTGCTACGTCTCTGCTAGTGGTGACCAGTTTTGATTCACATTGACATGACCAGGGAGGTGGAAACACACCAAGAAGGGGGAATGAGATTGAAATCCAGTCGATCTCTTGCTAAACAAACTTTATGGGCACGATCCGATTTGCTCCAGTTTAACGGTACTGGGACGATTGTAAACTGTTTGGCAGCGGGTACAGAACCAATTTTTAGCTCTGCAGGAAACTTTTCGGGATTGGTGCAATCTGTGCCAGGTGCGGCGAGGTGGGAAAGTTGCCCCCCTTTGATTGTGATTGCACAAATTGGTTGGGGTGACAATTTGAGCAAATATTTTAAACCAGTGCAATTCCGGGGGACAATTTTCTCCCAAATTGTTGATTGTGGCCAAAGCAGAAACTTCCAGCTGCGTTGTGTACCTATGTTAATAGCTGATGTGTTGTTTCAACTCCGGTTCCACATTTTAGTTGAACACGCTGGGAAGCACCGACTTAGAAACTCAACTGGCTGAACCTTTCCCAGATGATGTAAATTTGAATTTATTAGGAGATCCTTCAAAATTCATTACATCTCCTTCATAAAATATCCTCTGCATATTTTATGCAAGAGCACAGTGGCTGGGATTCAGCTCAGAAGCAAAATGAAATGGAACGACTGTTTTTTTTTAGTCACAAGCGTGACTTGGAATAGACCATTTATTGAAATATTATTGAAGAAGGATGAATTAAAATGAAGCTGTAAGTTGCAAAAGCTGATAAGGAAGGGATGGACTGCTGGGCAGACCCACTACTGTATATGATATCAAAGGAGAGATGCAATTGATTGCACTTGGTATTGCGTGAATACCAATTTTGAGTCACTGCAGTTAGCATTGTCACACCACATACCAATCTAAGGAGAACATTTGCTAGTCCCATCCGCATTCTTTACAGGACCCGTAATAAAACATAAAAGCAGCCCATTTGGTCCATCATGCTGTCTCTATCAAACAGCTGTCCAATTACTTTCACACCCCTGCTCTTCCCTTGTAGTCCAGCAAATCTTTCCTTTTCAAGTGTTCACCACATTCCCTTTTGAAAATTACGACTGAATCTGCTGCCACCACTTCGTCACGCTGTGCATTCCAGATCATAACTCAGTAAATGAAAAAAGAATTCACATCTCTCCTGCGCTTCTTTTGCCAATTATACTAAATCTGTGTCATCTCATTACCAACTATGCTGCCAGACGAATCAATTTCCACCAGCTTTCAGTATCAAAACCTCCCATAATTTTGAACACCCTAAGTAAGTCTCCACTTAACCTTCTGTACTCTAGACTATTTCACCAGTCACTCCATGTAATCCCTGGAAGCATTCCACTAAATCTCCTCCAACCCCATCTCGAGTGTCAAATAAAGATGAGGATTTTCTCATTTGCCAAATACTCTTGCCAATGAAAGTGTAATTAATTGGTGTAAAGACAAAAAAAATTGCAGCATATAATAGAAGCCCATTCTTTTGATGGAGAGGTGTAAGGGCAACGTGGAGGCAATCTGTGTGCAGAAGCGCTGACTTTCATTGCCTAAATTTTATGGTCTTTTGACAATAAACATTTTCACTTAAAAAAATAATTTATCCTGAATGAAAAGAGTAACTACAATTACTTTGCAAACTACTGTGTGGATTATGACATGCCAATGCTTTTAAGTTGGTACTCATAGAGCTGTTAGTTCATATATTGGGCTCGTTGCTATGTACATATTGTGGAAAAATGTAGGGTAGGATTCTATTACCACACCACCCTGCACCCCACCACCCCAACCTCCTCCCACATCCCCTCTTGGTGTGTTTTGTGATTGTGGCCCATCATTGTGACTGTCTGGCCCAATTCTGGGAGCGAGGCTCGGAGAATGGCATTCTGTATTAGCCATGGGCAGGATTATAAAAACCTTGGGCGGAATTGCTGGTAAAATTCTGCCCTCTGGAGTTTGCACCTTCTTTCCACATTTGCATGGGTTTTCTATGGGTGCTCTGGCTTCCTCCCACAGACCAAAGATGTGCTGGTTAGGGGATTTGACCATGCTAGATGTTCCAAGATATGTAGGCAAAGGGATTGGTCATGGTAAATGTGTGGGGTCATGGGGATGACACCTGGGTGGGATGCTCTGTTGGAGAGCCGGTACAGACTGGATGGGCTGAATGGCCTCCTTCTGCACTATAGGGATCCTTTTCTATGAAATTTGAACTGGTACGAAACGTGCTTTTACACATTTCATGAACAGAGTACATTTTTCCAAAAAAAAGTGCTTGATTTGCAATAAGTTAAAAGCTTCTTCATAATTGAGAAGCCAAAATCATCTTGGACACATTCACATCGTTTAGCTTAGCTATGAAGGTGCAGAAATAGCCACTGTCCAATGTAATCTGAAACAGTTAAAGGTCACATTTGTTATACCATGCCTGCGCTTTTCAGGAATGATCAATGCAGATTGTTTCATCAGTACAGGTTAGTGGACCAGGAAACAGCGAGAGAGGGTTTATATTTTTAATACACGTCCCTAAGATTGGAAGTTGATTTAACCCCAAAATCTTTATTCAAATGGATAAATCTATATGAGCTGTCCTGCTCATTTCTGCCAAACTTTCTGTTTGTAAGAATTTAAATTTGTACCCTGAAAGTGGTGCAAAGCTCTTGGTTTTTGAGAGACGACCTGTCAGTGTTGGATGCATAAAGTAGGACATCATTGGCATGCAATGGTATTATATTTTGTTTGGTTGCTCCCATCTCTGATACATGGATATTCAGGCATGCTCTGATGTGTGTTGCCAGGGCACTAAAACCAGCATAAAAATAGGAGAAGGCAACACGCTTCTTTTCTGGTACCACATTGGAGTGAGAGAGAACTGAAGGCTTTGGTGTATAATTTGGATCTGGAGTTGGAGTGCAGGGTTGCAACCTCCATTTGAAATAGTCAAGCTCAAGTCTTTGTGTAATTTCTTTACTTGTGTCAAAATTTCAAATATATCATTGAGTTAATAGATGTGGTTTACTGAACTTTTCTTTGTACCTTAATGTAAAAAATGCGTGCACCCTCAAGATGAATGGCCAGAAATGGAGAATCACTCCTGTTCCTCAGATGATGGATTCCTCTGACAAGCAACTATTGTGCTTCACTCACTAGGATCTCCTGCTGTTGGAGATACCTCAAGAAGACTTGTGTTAGACATGGCACCAGCAGGGAGGCCAGCACAGACCACCGGTAGAGAATGTTTCCTTTGGAGGCACAGGGTTGTTTTACTGTTGTGTTGTGTTTTACTGTTGTGTTATAGAGATCTTGTTTCTCAGTTTTCCCCATCCCTCACCAGTGATGTAGCAAGTTTACTGCCCATTTAAATACAGTTTAATGGATTTATGTCTGATGAAAAGTCATCTAGAATTGAAACATTGACTCTACACTCTTCCCACAGATGCTGTCAGACCTGCTGAAATTTTCCTGCATTTTCTGATTTTGTTTCAGTTTCCAGCATCCGTAGTATTTTACTTCTATATTACATGGGGATTGTGGGAGTTTGGGTGGCCCACGGTGTGGCCTGAATATTGGTACAATGAAGTTTCTTTAGGAAACCTTTTCCTTTGATTTACTTTGTAAAGTTAGTTCTTTTATTGCTTGCAACAGAAGTGTCCTTACTGCCGGATGAACAGAATGGGCCTTGAAGAGATGGCAGGCATTGTTGGGGGAACCTTGCAGTGACTGGGTGGAAGCAGGCATTGAAGGGGACCTTGCAATGATGGGGGGAGTGGGCATTGGGGGATAGGGGGAGCAGTGGCAACATTGCCATGCTGGTTATGGCAGGGTGCGGCGTGACCCCCAATAACTGTACAGTGAGAAGGGACTCTATCAGTCCCCACACTGCCAGACTGATGTTCTAAACCACATCCCCTGTCAGAGTGCTAGAAAATCGGGTCTGAAAACACGGCAGTGCATCTAAAGAGGTATGTGCTAGTTTTCAATCAGAGCCTGACACTCTGACAAATTATAGGAAAATTCCAGCCATTGCAATAACTTTACAATTAATATGGGCCTAATTACAGCTTTTAAGACTGATGTTTATTAAGCCATTAGTTAGCTGTATCAAAAATGTGAACAGATTATGAAAATGTGATGCATTTAACCCCCACGACAATAACCTTGGTTTCTGAGTCAAGTAATGCAACAGGTCAAGCAAGAAATGATTCTTTGTTTTATAAATAGGAAATGGCCCTTTGTGAATTGCCAAGATTGGGTAGTTCTCCAAAGTTAATGGAATTCTGTTTCTGCTTCTGGCTTTTCTGTGACTTGCTCACTTTTGTTAGGAGATTACTATCTGATGAGACATTGGATGATTCCAGAAGAAAAGGAACATAGGAAATTTAAATGACGATATTGGAATAATTAAATGCTTTCTTCTGCATTGATGTGTTTGGCATCATTGTTTGTTCTTGTTCAGCCCCCTCATTGTTGTTATATGTGCTAAAGTGTTAATTAGTTGACACATTTCCAGTACAGCCATGGGTCAGTCCAACACACCAGAAAGCCAGTGTAATTGCCCTTGACAAAGTTGTGATGAGCTGCCTTCTTGAACCATTCCAGTCCATGTGATGAAGACTCTCCCACATTGCTGAGAGCAACAATGAAAAAAATGCTGATATACTCTATGTCATAATGGTATGTGACCCAGAGGGAAAGTTTCAGGTGACAGGTTTAATGATACCTGCTGCCTTTGTTTTTCTAGATGGTAGAGGCCACATTTTGGAAAGTATATTGAAGGAGTTTTAGTGAATTTCTGCAGTGCATTTTGTGGCAGGTACACGCTGTAACCACAGTGTGCTATTATTGGGGGAAATTATTGTTTAAGGCAGAGCTGCACTCTCAGTCAAATGGAGAGTATTCCATCACATCCCTGACTGTGCCTTGCAGAGTGTGAAGAGGCTTTGTGGCTTCAGGAGGCAAGTCACTTGGCACAAAACACTAACTTCTCACTGCTCTTTATATAGTTGGTCCAACTATGCTTCTGGTCAGTGGTGACTTTCATAACTAGGTGGTGAAGAATTTGACAATGAAAATACCATGAAATGCCAAGACTAATTGATCAGACTATCTCTTGATGGAGATTTTCATTGCCTGATATTCTTGTGTGACGAAACCTGGATATTATCCAATTCCTGCATCTTTTATCACGGACTCCTTCAGCATCTGAGGAATTGAGAATGGAGCTGTACATCATAAGATGCTCCCAATTCTAACTTGATACTGGAGAAAAACTCATTGATGAAGTTTGGTTTATAGGATACTGTGAGGATTAGCTGTCTAATAGGAAGCAGAGAGTTGGTAGCAATGGGTGCTATTCTGATTGGCAGTTGGTGACTAGTGGAGTGCCGCAGGGTTCGGTGCTGGGGCCTCAACTGTTTACCATTTACATAGATGATCTGGAGGAGGGGGCTGAGTGTAGGGTGGTGAAATTTGCTGATGACACGAAGATGAGTGGAAAGTCTGCAGAGAGATCTGGATAGGCTGAGCGAGTGGGCGAGGACCTGGCAGATGGGGTATAATGTTAGCAAGTGTGAGGTTATCCACTTTGGCAGAAATAATAGTAGGAGGGATTATTATTTAAAAGGCGAAAAGCTGCAGCATGCTATGGTGCAGAGGGACCTGGGGGTCCTTGTGCACGAATCGCAAAAACCCAGTCTGCAGGTGCAGCAGATGATCAAGAAGGCGAATGGAATGTTGGCCTTTATAGCAAGGGGGATAGAATATAAAAGTAGGAAGGGCTTGCTGCAACTGTACAGGACACTGGTGAGGCCGCAGCTGGAGTACTGTGTGCAGTTTTGGTTGCCGCACTTGCGGAAGGATATATTGGTCTTGGAGGAAGTGCAGAGAAGGTTCCTTAGGCTGATACCGGAGATGAGGGGGTTAGCCTATGAAGAGAGACTAAATAGGCTGGGTCTGTACTTGTTGGAGTTTAGAAGGCTGAGGGGGGATCTTATAAAGATGTATAAGATAATGAAGGAGATGGATAGGGTAGAGGTAGAGAGATTCTTCCCGCTTGGAAAGGATGGGAGGACTAGAGGACACAGCCTCAAGATGAGGGGGGTTGCAGTTTAGATCAGAGTTGAGGAGGAACTTCTTCACTCAAAGGATGGTGAATCTCTGGAATTCTCTGCCCGTTGAAGTGGTGGAGGCTACCTCGCTAAATATATTTAAGTCATGGGTAGATAGGTTTCTGATTGACAGGGGAATTAAGGGTTATGGGGAGAAAGCAGGAAAGTGGAACTGATCCACTTCAGATCAGCCATAATCTTACTGAATGGCGGGGCAGGCTCGAAGGGCTAGATGGCCTACTCCTGCTCCTATTCCTTATGTTCTTATGACTTCAGTACTTTTTAAGGAAGAAGGTGTCTATCTATCTAGTTTATGAGTGAATGGTATAGCTGTTTTTATTATTAATCTCCTGACTTATAACAACAAAACAAAGGTGAATTGTTATATATTATCTGGAAGTAAACAGTTCTTTTACAAATTCAGTTCCATATGAGTTGTACTGCCTGAAAGTCTCTGAATGTGGCTAATTTCTGAAGCTAGAAAATATATGTTATTGTGACTGGTAATGAATTCTGTTATATTGGAGTGTGATAATACATTAGACTTCTGCCACGTTTCGGCAAGCAACTATCAGAAACTGGATTATTGACTCAAATTGTTGACATTTAGATATTCTGATTCCAAATCACACAGCAATCACCCTACTGAAGTAATTACAACCACGTTCAGCAGCAATTCCACTGTCTGCTAAAACACATAGATTTATTAATATTAATTTCTAATATAGAGGTCAAATCTAAGCTTCATTTCATTAGCAAGTATTTGGGTTTAAGATACATGGGTTTAAGATAAAATGACTGCAGATGCTGGAATCTGAAACCAAAAGAGAAAATGTTGGAAAATCTCAGCAGGTCTGGCAGCGTCTGTAAGGAGAGAAAAGTGTTGATGTTTCAAGTCCAGATGACCCTTTGTCAAAGCTGTGTCAAAGAGTCATCTGGACTTAAAACATCAGCTCTTTTCCCTCCTTACACATGCTGCCAGATCTTAAGACTATAAGATATAGGAGGAGAATTAGGTCACTCAGCCCATTGAATCTGCTCCGCCAAACAATCATGGCTGATTTTTTTCTAATCCCCATTCTCCTGCCTTTTCCCCATAACCCCTGATCACCTTATTACTCAAGAAACTATCTAACTCTGTCTTAAAGACACTCAATGACTTGGCCTCCATAACCTTCTGCGGCAAAGAGTTCCTCAGATTCACCACTCTCTGGCTGAAGAAATTCCTCCTCATCTCTGTTTTAAAGGATCGTCCCTTTTGCCTGAGGTTGTGCCCTTTGGTTCTAGTATTTCTTACTAGTGGAAACATTCTCTCCATGTCGGCTCTATCCAGGCCATGCGGTATCCTGTAAGTTTCTATAAGATTTCTTCTCATCCTTCTAAACTCCAATGAGTACAGACCCAGAGTCCTCAACCATTCTTCGTATGACAAGCTCGTCAATCCTCAGGGATCATTCTTGTGAACTTCTCTGGACCCTTTCCAAGGCCAGCACATCCTTCCTTAGATATGGGGCCCAAAACTGCTCACAGTACTCCAAATGAGTTCTGACCAGAGCTTTATACAACCTCAAAAGTGCTCATGTATTCTAGCCCTCTTGACGTGAATGCTAACATTGCATTTGCCTTCCTAACTGCCAGCTGAACCTGCACATTAACCTTAAGAGAATCTTGAACAATGACTCCCAAGTCCCTTTGTGTTTCTGATTTCCTAAGCATTTTCCCATTTAGACAATAGTCTACACCTCCATTCCTCTTCCAAAGTGCATAACCTCACACTTTGCCACGTTGTATTCCATCTGCTGAGATTTTCCAGCATTTTCTCTTTTGGATTTGTGTTTAAGATGTAACCTTTGTCATATACATTACTTTACGACACACAGAAAAATGCGACTACGTTGCAGTGAGTTCAGAAGAGAGATACCTTTACACTTGATATGATTTATGTTATTTGCATTATCACAATTACTCAGTGCAATCTCTGATCATTCGAACTAACAGAACAGATTGCCCATGGCTTAGCTGACTGTGAATGCACAACAGCTTGCAATTATATAGTAACTTTAAAATATTAAAATGGCCCAAGGCACTGCAAATCATTGTTACGTATGTGGCTTCTGTCTCTTTAAGACAGTACAGCAATAGTGGGTCACCCATTGGGAATGAAAACCAAGAGTGAGTGTTCACATCAGAGGTGGAGTCCTCTCTCAGCAGAATCTTCTGGAAGCATGGAGTAAGCATGTATAACAGGGGCTCTGCCCTAGGGCAGCCTTTGTATTTTTATGTCATCGTACATATGATGCTGAAAAGGATTTTAAAAATTGATTTAAACATGGATTGAGATTCTTTTCCGGGTGCAATTGCAAACTAAACCACACAACAGTATTGACAATTTTTGTTTTGCTTATAGTCTAGTATATGCATCTGCTTCAACCCTTGAAATGTCCATAGGTTTCATGGCAATTCCTTCCACCACTTTCCAAAAATTGTACTGGTTTGAATACTGCAGTGATGCAATGAACTTCCAGTTGGCCATTTATTAGTCACCCAAACTGTTCTCAGATAGCAGGTCTTCCTTTGCAGTATGTTTGAACCTTACAGGATATTTTTCATTCCCTGTATGTTCCACTACACAAGACAGTCCAATTATCTAGGCTATCCCATTCTCCACCTTCACCTCCTGGTTTCCTTATAACAGTAATGTAAAGTGATGACTGTGTAAGTTGCAACCCATTTGATATGGGTCAATCGAATAGTTTCCCCACATTCTACCATATCTCCATGCTGGCACACAATGGGGTGAATTTTACCGCCCCACCCGTTACAGGAATTGTAGGCGAGGGGTGGAACATAGAAAGGTCCATTGACCTCAGGGGGATTTTTTGTTTTGGGGTGAGCGAGGCTTTTTCCATGTCTCCGCTGGTAACTATTGCCGTCATCTGCTTTTGTCACTCCAGTCACAGACTGCTGACCACTTCCCGAACTGTATTTCACATCATGCGAACACAGCCTCACATTACACCATGTGTTTTACTAACTTAATAAGCAAGCCACAAGTCATGTAGCTCAACTCAGATGTGCCTTGGAGGCCACACAACCCAAAGCAGGAACAATCAAAAGCTGGAGTAGGCTCGCGACCGGCTGAGTCCATCTGCTCCCTTATGCTGCATTAACCTCCTGTATTTAAGTTTCTCTATTCAGTAAATACCTTCTTTGTTCCAAACAAGGTCAGAGGCCTCTCCTAATAATTCCAGAGGCTGGCCACACAAAACATATAACAAATCATTAACAAACAAAAGTTGACACAAAGCAACAAATGGAACTGATGAGGACTACTGGCCACCAAAAGCTTTCACCAGAAGATAGGTTTAGGGAGCATCAAGAAAGGTGAAGAGGTTTACAACAACAACTCATACTTCCATAGCACCTTTAATAAAATGAACTGTTTAAAAGCAATCTACTCGAGCATTAAAAAACAAAGTGACACTGAGCCAAGTATGGAGACATTAGGTCAGATGGTCAAAAGAGGTAGGTTTTGAGAAATGTCTTAGGAGGAAAGAGAGGTACAGAGGCCACAAGGTTCAGGGAAGGACCATCTCCAACAAGAGAGAATTTAATCATCAAATTCAATGGCTTTTGCTGAATCCCCCACTATCAACATCCTTGGAATTACCACTGATGAGAAACTGAAGTGGGTTAGCCGTATAAATACTGTAGCTTTAAGTGCAGGTGAAAGGCTCGGAATCCTGTAGTGAATAACTCCACTCCTGACTCCCCAAAGCCTGTCTACCATCTATAAGGCATGAGTCAGGAGTGTGATCCACTTGCCTGGATGAGTGCAGCTCCAACAACACTTAAGAAACTTGACACCCCCGTGGGGCAGCATGGTGGCACAATGGTTAGCACTGCTGCCTCACAGCTGTGGGAACCTGGATTCGATTCCCGGCTTGGGTCACTAAGTGTGGAGTTTGCACGTTCTCCCCGTGTCTAGGTTTCCTCCAGGTGCTCTGGTTTCCTCACACAGTCCAAAGATGTGCATGTTAAGATGATTAACCATGGTAAATTTCCCATTAGAGTCCTGGTATGCGAAGGTTAGAGGGGCTAGCGGGATACTTACAAGGGGTTGTAGGGATAGGGGCTGGGTGGAATTGTTGTCGGTGCAGACTCGATGGGCCAAATGGCCTCCTTCTGCTCTTTGAACTTGTCTCTTACCATGCGGGCCAAAGCATTGGTAATTCACAAATATTCAGTCCACTACCAACAAACAACAGCAGCATTGTGTACCGTTTAGAAGATGCCTGCAAGAACTCACTAGGGCTTCTTAAGTAGCATCTTCCAAACCCACAACCACCATCATCTAGAAGGACCATGATAAACTGACTATGGGAACATCACAGCTAGGAGTTCCCTTCAAGTCACTCAGCATACTGACTTGGAAATACATTGCTGTTCCTTCACTGTCACACTGAACTTCACTGAAACTACTTCCTTTGTTGTTAAGTGTTTTGGGATATCCTGAGGGTCATGAATGGTGTTTTATTTTACTCATTCATGGGACATAGGTGTCGCTTGTTGGCCGGCATTTATTGCCCATCAGTAGTTGGCCGAGGGCAGTTGGGAGTCAATCACATTGCTGTGGCTCTGGAGTCACTTTGGACCTGACCAGGTAAGGATGGTACATTTCCTTCCCTTAAGGACATTAGTGAACTAGATGAGTTTTTTCAATTATCAACAAGGTTTCATGGTCATCAGTAGATTCTTAATTCCAGATTCTTTTTTTGAATTCAAATTCCACCATTTGCCATGGTGGGATTCGAACCCAGGTCTTCAAAATATTAGCTGATTTTCTGGATTTGGGAAAAAACACATCTTTCTTTTCACCTGTTCATTGCTGTTCATACTGGCAATTACTACCGAATCCAAGGCTATGTAGTTTATTTAGTTGGATTGGCCATGGTAAATTGCCCCTTAGTGTCCCAAAATGTGTAGGTTAGGGGGATTAGTGGGGAAAATGCATGGGTTTCAGGGATGGGACAGAGGTGGGCCTGGATAAAATGCTCTGTTTAAGAGTTAGTGCAGGACACATTGGGCCAAATGGCCTCCTTCTTCAATGTAGGGATTCTTTGATTCTAAAGTGTGTGAACTTGTGACACATGAATTGTATTGACAGTATAACTTTCAAGGTTGTATGCCTTAGTATTGAAGCAGAGATACTTATACATTTGTTTGACTAATCTATTCATTTGTGGTTTGAAGTCTTGGAACACCTTTTACAATGCTCCACAGAATTTATGTCCTATTCCATATCATTTTACCTTGAAAAATCTGCTAATAAATGTCAGGCAGATCAGTTACTTTATTGTTATCTGTGCTCCCTCAACTAAACACATTCCCACAGATACATAGGCATCTCATGCACATAATTTTATTCACTGAGGTATCTTGTGTCTTTTTGTGCCAATTGCCTTTTTAACTTAAAGGACATATATGTCAACACTGGTGTATCTGAGCTCAGAAGGCATGAGGTATGCTAATGTAGGTGAGACTGCATAAGCCTATTTTAAGGCTGGCCAATATAATAGTTTGGCTGAGAACTGTCAAAGTGTATCACTGTTGAAGTAGGTGATTCAAGTGACAAGCAATATTCAAGAAATCGGAACTTGTGCTGTCAGAATTCTGAAGTGATTCTCTTGATAATTGTGTTTCTCCCTGACTTTATGTTCTTTGTTTTAATCTATTCCTTTAAGAAACATTCACTTCCATACTATCTCCTATAAGGGAGCATGTGTCACTGAGGGTGCATTTCAGGATATACAAACTGATTTCAGGAAAAGATTTCATGCCCTCTTTTCTTTCCTACTTTCTCCATTTTTTCTTCTTTCACTCTACTTTCTTCTTGTACATTTCCCATTGTGAAGTACTTGGAAAGAAACAGTCAGATTCAGCAAGATGCTTTCTGCATCTGAACTACATACACTGTTCCTTTATTTTTTCATAGACTCCCTCTGCTGGTACAGCTGTATGGTAAGTGGACAGAGAAGACATTGCAATTTTCAAAGCATAACAGCCCCGCCTAGAAGTAAATAAGACAACAGTGTGTTGCCTTGATTTGTTTCTAAGAATGGAAACAATAGATGTGAGCATAATATGAAAATTCACCTTCACCAGCTACATATTCTAACTTTTCCATTAATTAATTTAATAATGTATTTAATTATGCACAATGAGATGAAATTATTTTTCACCAATTGAAAATGGTTCATTTTATAACATAATCACATAAATATCATTGACACAGGATTACACTGAAAACCAATTTAAAATTATCAGCTTGCTTGCAGTGTGGCTCACTTATGCATGCTATAAGCTATACATATGCTCACTTAAAGGGCATTGTCCTTTGCAGGCAGAAGGTCTATATCATGATTCATGCCTTTTCCAGTTAACTGAAAGCCTGGGGAACTGCAATCCCTGTTTCATCATTCCCATCACAATTTTGTGACCAATTCGAGTCAAACATTCTGATTTAATTTAGAAACAATGGCTTGGCAGTAAACAAGTTCTTTGCTGTTGGTTTATCTTTTGTTGCCATCCTGCTGAGTGCAAGATGTAAAGCTACAACAGCATGTCTCTTTTTCAGCAGTACTATAATGGACATCTTCTCTCATGAGTAGAATGTCATCTAACAACAAGTGTGGTCTCATTTAATTCATGTTGAGAGAAGAATCACTCTGCAATTAGAATCCCGCAGAATCCTAGAATCATAGAATGTCTACAGTTCAGAAGGAGGCCATTTGACCCATTGAGCCTGCACCGAAAACAGTCCCACTTGGACCCTATTCCCTTAACCCCATGTATTTACCCTGCTAATCCCTGTGACATGAAGAGACAATTTTGTATGGTCAGTCAACCTTACCAACACATAAGAACATAAGAAATAGGAGCAGGAGTAGGCCATCTGGCCCTTCGAGCCTGCCCCGCCATTCAATAAGATCATGGCTGATCTGTCGTGGCTCAGTTCCACATTCCCGCCCTCTCCCCATAACCCTTAATCCCCTCTCTTAACAAAAACCCATCAACCCACGTCTTAAAAATATTTAACGAGGCAGCCTCCACCACTTCAACGGGCAGAGAATTCCAGAGATTCACCACCCTTTGAGTGAATAAATTCTTCCTCAACTCCGTTCTAAACCGCGCCCCCTTTATCTTGAGGCTGTGCCCCCTAGTCCTACTGTCTTTTCTGAGCGGGAAGAGTCTCTCCACCTCTATCCTATCCATCCCATTCATCATCTTATACGTCTCAATGAGATCTCCCCTCATTCTTCTAAACTCTAACGAGTACAAGCCTAGTTTATTCAGCCCCTCCTCATAGCTCAACCCCCTCAACTCCGGCATCAGCCTAGTAAACCTCCTCTGCACTCCCTCCAAGGCCAAAATATCCTTGCGTAAGTACGGCGCCCAAAACTGCACACAGTACTCCAGCTGCGGCCTCACCAATGCCCTATACAGCTGCAGCAAGACCTCCCTACTTTTATGTTCAATCCCCCTCGCTATGAAGGCCAGCATCCCATTCGCCTTCCTGACCACCTGCTGCACCTGCAAGCTGGGTTTTTGCGACTCATGCACAAGGACCCCGAGGTCCTTCTGCACCGTCGCCTGCTGCAGTTTTTCTCCACGTAAGTAATAACCCTTCCTACCATTATTCCTACCAAAGTGGACCACCTCGCACTTGCCAACATTAAATTCCATTTGCCAGTTCCTGGCCCATTCGCCCAGCCTATCTAGATCCTTCTGTAGACTCTCCACACCCTCCGCACAATTTGCCGTTCCACCAATCTTGGTGTCATCAGCAAATTTTGACACCATACACTCGGTTCCCTCCTCTAGATCATCTATATAAATGGTAAATAGCTGAGGCCCCAGCACCGACCCCTGGGGCACTCCACTAGTCACCAACCGCCAATCCGAATAGCACCCATTGACCCCCACTCTCTGTCTCCTATTTGACAACCAGTCCTCTATCCACGGTAACACCCTACCCCCAACTCCATGTCCCCTGACCTTCTGCAATAATCTCTTGTGAGGTACCTTGTCAAACGCCTTCTGAAAATCAAGAAAGACCACATCCACCGGCTCTCCTCTATCCACCGCCCTAGACACATCCTTATAGAACTCCAGTAAATTTGTCAGACACGACTTCCCCTTAACGAAACCGTGCTGCGTCTGCTCTATCAAGCAATTCCCCTCAAGATGCCTCGCTATTTCCTCCTTGATGACGGATTCTAACATTTTACCTACAACAGACGTTAAACTAACCAGCCTATAATTCCCCGCCTTTTGCCTGGCACCCTTCTTAAACAACGGCGTAACATTAGCCGCTTTCCAATCTTCCGGCACTTCCCCGGAATCCAGCGACATCTGGAAAATAACCACCAAGGCATCCACTATCACCTCCGCCATTTCTTTCAGAACCCTCGGATGCATTCCATCCGGTCCTGGGGACTTGTCCACAATCAGCCCCTCCAGTCTGTCGAGCACTGCCTCTCTAGGAACAGTAACGTCATTGATACCCTCCAGTCCTACCACCTTTGAAGTGTGGAAGGAAACTGGAGCATCCGAGGGAAATCCACACAGACAAGGGGTGGATGTCCAAAGATGAACAGGTTTGGCTGATTGGCCATGCTAAAATTGACCTTAGTACCAGAAGGATTAGCAGGGTAAATGTGTGGGAATAGGGCCTGGGTGGTACAGACGCAATGGGCCAGATTGCTTCCCCCTGTACTGTAGGGATTCAATGATTCTACATAGACTGTCACCCAAGGCCATAATTGAACCGAGTCCCTGGTGCTGTGAAGCAGCAGTGCTGACCATTGTGCCACCGTGCTGTCCAATTGCGAAGAAAGTGATACCATTCCTGCTTCCTGGACATGCTCTCATGTACATAATCATTTGTCTCAAAACACACATAAATCTCTCAACTTCTTCATTAGCTCTTGGCCAACAGGATGTGATTTTTTCACTGTGTGAAGCCCAGAAATTTGCAAATTTACTTAACTCATCACTGTTAACTTGTCACTTCTCACTGTTTGAAGAATTCCAAACAAAACAAAAAGTTGGTCAAGCTTTGAGATAGCAGCTTCCATTGAAGTAGATGTAAATATTTCCATGACTATAGTCAATAAGCAGGTGTTCATCAATATGTCAATCTAAAATTAGCACAAGCCTTAATCCATAGTCCTGAAAGTAGTTCATACATCTTGACATTTAACACTGTGATTGATTTTGTGGTCTATCATGTGGTTAATTGCTGGAAACCATACATCATTCCTGAAGGAGTTTGTTTACTTTTGACAATTCCCTGGTGACCTTCATGTGCCACATTAACAATACATTCTCCTAACGATGGTGAAATAACAATACATTTGCCATGTGAGACAAGATCAGACGTGCTAGTGACAGTGAGATAATGTCCCCATTGTTAGGATATTGTAATGGGTGAGTGGTTTCCTTCATAGACACTCTTTCAATCATGTCTTTCCAGGTTGGAGACTCCAGAGCTGTTACAGATATTTACCATGTCTCACCTTGTCTTGTTGTTGCTTGGATTTCAGTTACTCTTAGCAACTTCAGCACTGTTCAAACTTACGTAGTCAAGATGATGTTTGGCAAACTTTTCCTCATGACTGGTCAGACTAACTGTTAACAAAGAACGTCATGAAAGATTGTCCACAGGATTGAGCTTGCCTGTCTGATACTCATCATGGAACTTGTATTCTTGTAACTTGAGTATCCAGTGGTCTAATGGAATGGATGGATTGCTGAACAAGGTTATTCGTGGTCTGTGATTAGTTATTACTTCAAACTCACTTCCATAAAAGTAGAGATGAAAGTATAAGATACCCCGTATGATTAACAGTGTTTCTCTCTGGGTAGGATTTACCAGGCCTTCCTTGCCCCCATCCACCCTCTCCATTGGGCGGGGGTGGAGAAGGGTGGGGGGGGTGGTTTCAGGCAGCAGTGCTGGCTATCCATTAGCCAGTGGTGGGATATTCCAGTTCTGAAAATTCCCATGAATATCAAATGTGTTTTGCCCCTCCCATTGCCATAGAATCCAATGGACGGGTGTGAGAGGAGGGCGGGAGCAGCATCTTTGGAAGGAGCAGAAGGCCCCTGCCAGCAGGAAGGTCCAAAAATCCATGGCCTTTGCATTTGTGAATAATATCATTCTATAGGCTTCAATGATCCGCTTGCCACAGCAACAATTGATCGCGTTGTCTTATTGCATGAGAACTGCACCAAAGCCAACTGGCTCTACATCCACCAGGAGCTGGATTCCTATGGGTCTTCCAACAGATTTCATGGCCCACTTGCTTTATTTCTGCGCTTCGGGGGATTCCATAAATGTCTAAGTTTTGCATGTTTATTGATGTCTTTTCTTTTACTTCACAGGTGCTTTGGTCCGCCTTGTTGACCAACAAGGGGCATACACGCGGTGGGTCGTGCGAGGGCTGCTCTTGGATGTTGCTTCGAGAGCTGCCTAGTGCTTCATGTTTTTAGTGTACGCTTAAACTGGACCATCTGACGGGCAACGTGACAGCTCAGTGACTATCACTGTTTGCTGTGCAGATACATGGATTTGGGCCAGTGTCTGCGGGAGTTTGCACATTCTCCCCGTGATTGCGTGGATTTTTTCCGGGTGCTCACGTTTCCTCCCACACCCCAAAAAACGTGCTCTTCGGCTGATTAGTGTAACAAATTGTCCCTAAATTAGTCTTCCCTCAATCTTCCCCAATAGGTGTAGACAAAGGTCATAGGTAGAGGAGGGCACTCATAATGTTAAAATGGCGGCGCGGGCTCGTTGGGCCGAAGGGCCTGTTTCCCATGCTGTATTGTTCTTTGTTCTTTGAGCTGAATGTTTTTCTCAAGGTCAGAACTGGCACTTGTGCAACTTGCTGGCAAATGTTGTTTGACTTGGTGTACAGCTTGTTTGTGTGATTCAGCCCACGACTACTGTTGTCAGATTGTTTAGTGGGAGTAAATGAAGTCATGAAATGATGCCTCGACTCCAAACTTCCAGAGCATTTGTCCGATCAACAGCTTCAATTTTCTGCAGATCCAGTGAAACACTTTCACCACTGAACACGTGACTGATGAATTCAATTCCATATTCACTCAGCAAGCATTATTCTTCATCCAAAGATTATATTCACTAAAGCGTTGTCGGCATGCATGCAGGTGTGTCTCAAGTTCACTTTCAGTCTGTCTGTGGATAAGGATGTCATTACTGATGGTCAGCATGTCTTCAAGTCCTCAAACTGCAGACTGAATCCTTTGCTGAAACACTTCAGCTGTTGAATTGACAGCAGAGTTCAGCTTTTTGTATCGAAAATATTTGACGTAAGTGGAGAATACTATAAGATACTGCCATCCTTCTGCAAGTTAGGCTTGATTGTAGTCTGTAGATTTTTTTAAAAGTATAAAGTTTATTTATTAGTGTCACAAGTAGGTTTGCATTAACACTACAGTGAAGTTACTGTGAAAATCTCCTGCTGGGCGGCACGGTAGCACAGTGTTTAGCACTGCTGCTTCACAGCTCCAGGGTCCTGGGTTTGATTCTCGGTTCGGGTCATTGTCTGTGTGGAGTTTGCACATTTTCTTTGTGTCTGCATGGGTTTCCTCCGGGTGCTCCGGTTTCCTCCCACGGTCCAAAGATGTGCAGGTTAGGTTGATTGGCCATGCTAAGAAATTGCCCCTTAGTGTCCAGGGTAGCAGAGGTTAGAGGGGTTAGTGGGTATAATATGTAGGGATATGGGGGTTGGGCCTGGATGGGATTGTGTTTGGTGCAGACTCGATGGGCCGAAGGGCCTCTTTCTGCACTGTAGGGTTCTATGTTCTATGCTCTATGGTCTCCACACTCCAGTGCCTGTTCAGGTACACTGAGAGAGAATTTAGCATGGCCAATGAACCTAACCAGCATGACTTTCGGATTGTGGGAGGAAACCAGAGCACCTGGGGGAAACCTATGCAGACACAGGGAGAACGTGCAGACTCTGCACAGACAGTGGCCCAAGCCAGGAATCAAATCAGTGTCCCTGGTGCTGTGAGGCAACAGTGCTAACCACTATGCCAGCGTGCCATCCTATTGAAGTAAAGGTTAGCAAAGTGTTAAGCACCATTGATTGTCATGTCAAGTGTCTTTCCCATTTTTGGTTTCGTGACTGCGGCATGGTGGCACAATGGTTAGCACTACATCCTCAGAGCTCCAGGGACTTCTGTGTGGAATTTTCACACGCCCTGCCTGTCTGTATCGATTTCCTCCAGGTGCTCCGCTTTCCTCTCATTCTCCAAAGATGTGGAGGTTGGGTGGATTGGCCATGCTGAATTGCCCTTTCGTCTGTCAAGATGTGTAGGTTAGATATATTAGCCATGGGAAATGTGTGGAATTACAGGGATAGGGTGGGCATAGGGTTAGGATGACGTGCTCAATAAGGGAGTCATTATAGAATAGAAAGCTAAAGTGCAGAAGGAGACCATTTGGCCGATCGAGTCTGCACTAACCACAATCTCACCCATGTCCTATCCCCATAATCCCATGCATTTATCCTATCTAGGACCCCTGACACTAATTTGGGAGTCAGTGCAGACTCTGTGGGCCAAATGATGCACTGTTGGGTTTCTATGACCACATAGCAACACAAATTCTAACTTGAATCTCACTCTTGGGTTTCTTAATGATTTTTTATGGGTGCGACCCAAGGATGAGGCTCATCCTCAACTTTCTCAATAATCTCAAGGTTAAGTAAATGCTGATGTTCCTCCTCTGTCTGCTTTCTGACCTGGAATGGTATTCACTGCTTCTGATGTATCGATAGAACTTGAGGGTCTACATGCAGCTTGCATGTATAGCTGATTTCAGTTTGCTGATAGCAGCCTACATTAGTATGCATAGGATATGCATGTGCAGATATGTTGCTGTGTGGAACCTGATAAGAGCGTCACACTTTCCAGAGATGATACAGAATACAGCATTCATTCTCTGGTGTATTTGAATGAGATTCTTGTTTCATAAGTCCGGAGAACATTCATTGGTTTGTCACTGTTGTAAGGAAAAAATGTTGTTTTCCCTGGTTTGCAGAAGTTCGGTGAACATTTTGTCTCGTGTGACATTGACAGATGCTCCTGTAACTACAAGAACATCTCAATCTGAGCAGCCAATAGTGAATGTCACATGTAGCTAGTTGCTGGCTCTAAAAGAGAGTATATTCAGTCTCATGAAGCTCTATATTGGCTACATTCTCTCATATTTTTTCTATGGTATCATATGTGACACTCTTCTGGTGGTATTGATCTTGGTGTAACTTGATGCATGAGCAGCATTTGAAGACTCTAGGTCTGAACTCAATGGAGCTTAGAAGTTTGAAAAAGGACCTCATTAAAACTTACAGAATATTTAAAGGCCTGGATAGAGTGGATGTAACAAAGATGTTTCCATTAGTAGAAGAGACTAGGATCTGAGGGCACAGGCTCAAAATAAAGGGATCATCCTTTGGAACCGAGATGAGTAGGAATTTCTTCAGCCAGAGGGTGGTGAATCTCTGGAATTCATTGCCACTGAAGGCTGTGGAGGCCAGGTCGTTGGGTGTATTTAAGACAGAGATACATAGGTTCTTGATTGTTAAGACCTATAAAGGTTACGGCGTAAAGGTGAAAGAATGGGGTTGAGAAACTTATCAGCCATGATTGAATAGCAGAGAGCTGAATTGCCTAATTCTGCTCCTGTATCTTATGGTGTTGATTTTGCTGATGAGTGATAAACACTAAATATTTTGTCAGCTTTGCATTGTTTGCCAATAATAGAGACTGTGTCTGGTGTGAATGTGCACAACCTTAATGGAAACATTATTTGGGCAGGTTTCAATTCTGATTGTGAGATTGCTATTGATGCTTTGCAGCTCGTTTCCTAACACATAAGTGATATACAATGTTCACAGGAGTTGAATTTGGAGCATGATGGTTACTGTTGTATGTCTCAATTTCAGTAGCTCTGGACTCTAAAAGCAATAGCACTCTTGCTAACTCCAACAGCTCTGACAGCTTTCTGTTTTCCTCAAGTGCTTTTTGGCAGATGTTGACTGGAGAGACAACCATTGATTATTTGTGATTTTATTTCCCATTTAGCATGTTCAGCATCAACATTTGGTTATTAATTGCTGAAATTGTGTGCAATATTAAACAGTTGTGTTGTTTGGTACTTGCATAGTAAGTTAGAATACAATTGGTTCATATATTTATTTTTCTTGGTTGTGAAATGGATTGTTTGAAAATCTTAAGTGGAGTCATAGTTATTTTCGTTTTGAACAGGTACAGATATTTCAAAACCAGCTCCCAATCATTCATCTGCATAATATACAAATAAGGCCTTTTTCCTTTAGTTTTCTGTGAAAACCTGTCATAGCAACTTTGAAACTTTGCAGTGTTTGGATACAAATGATGACTCCAAATGCACATCAAAATGTGGTAGATTGGGCATGGAAATGCCATCCCGATCAGCAATGCAGTTTTATTTAGCATGTGCGGCATTTGTTAAGCTAGGCTCTATTTTTCACAATAGCTAAATGGAACTATTGTGAAATAGCTCCATTTGGCTATTGGGCTAAATGCCAGAGGATTGAGTTGATCAGAGGGATGATATGCATTGTTGTGTTGAGCTGGGCACCTTCAAGACTGGTATTTGGTGAGCTGTACCATACTGATACATAGTGGTCTGCAGTCAAGTAGACAATGGCAAGAGCTGAAGACCTTAAGGTTTGAGCATCTGCAGTCCCCGAATAGCAATGCAGCGATAGTGCATGATCAAGAATCTGGGATATCATTCTCCTGAAGAAAATCTTCTCTGTAATGACCTGAGTTTATTTGTTGATTGGATGGTTACTTTTTTGAAATGTGTATGTGTGTGTCTATGTGTAAGCCTTCCTCTTGCTAATTCTGACCTGCAGTGCATCTAGTGTGCAGAACAACAGGATACAGCCTCAATAGGTGTAATTTTACATTCCCGTCCACCACTGGAATTGTAGCGGGCAGGACACAGATCGTGCAAAGGTCCATTGATCTCAGGCAGGATTTTCCATTCTTGGGGTGAGCGCGGCTGGAAAATCCCACCTGCTGCCTTCCTTCCTAAAACTCCAATTTGAAACATTATCTGTAGAAAGTAGACACAGATCTTCCAAAGATTGCACATCTGAAAGCAATGTTGCATATTTTCACCATCTCAATGATCATTGTGATGTTCTTGGAAAGAAACAAAGTTCAAAAGACGATGTTTAGACTCAGGATTGCACATTCAGTTAAAACATGTTTTAGAAACATACAAACAAAGAAGATAGGAGCAGGAGGAGGCCATTTGGCCCTGTGACCCTGTTCTGCCATTCATCACAATCATGGCTGATCATTGAACTCAATAGCTTAATCCTGCTTTTTTCCCATAACGTTTAATCCCATTCGCCCCAAGTGTGAGCCAGTTGCCTCTTGAATAAATTCAAAGTTTTGGCATCAACTCCTTCCTGTGGTAATGAATTCCACAGGCTCACCACTCTTTAGATGAAGAAATGTCTCCTCACCTCCATCCTAAATGGCCTACCCTGAATTATCAGACTATGACCCTGGTTCTAGACTCCCCAACTATTGGGGACATCCTCCCTGCATCTACCCTGTCTAGTCCTGTTCAAGTTTATAAATTTCTATGAGACCCCCTGTCATTTGTCTGAACTCCAGTGAAAACAATCCTAACCTAATCAATCTCTCCTCATACATCAGTCCTGCCATTCCCGGAATCAGCCTAGTAAACCATTTTGTTTTGTTTATTCTCCTTTTAGACTTCATCTGTGGCTATATGTGGATGGGAGGCTCAATTGGACAAAGTGCACAATGCATTTTTCAATACACTACACCCATGAAGCTAGCCTTCACAGGGATAATGAATGTGGCACAGCAGTTAGCACTACTGCCTCACAGCATCAGGGACCTGGGTTCGATTCCCAGCTTGGATCACTGTCTGTGCAGAGTGTGCACGTTCTCCCTGTATCTGCATGGGTTCCCTCCGGGTGCTCCAGTTTCCTCCCACAGTCCAAAAGACAAGTTGGTTAGGTGTATTGGCTGTGCTAAATTCTCCCTCAGTGTACCCAAACGGGCATTGGAGTGTGGCGATTTTCACAGTAACTTCATTGCAATATGAATGTAAGTCTACTTGTGACAAATAATTAAATCTTAACTTTAAGTTATTTCCTCCTCGATCTCAGTTTTATCCATATTCAATGTCCACGCTGGAGAGCTTTATCAGTTGGCCAGCAAATTAGTGACCTGACATTTTTCCTGCCCAACCCTGATTTTCCTCATTGCACCCTTGTACCATTCGGAATTCTGAACTGGGAATAAGATTTGATGTAAATTTGGTTAACGTAATGCCCTTCTAATATTTTAGTCATTGATTTTATATTTGGTTTTGGAGCTGATATTTAAAACAATCCTTGTCACTATTGAATATTGCAACAGGTCTGTACATAAGCCAAGCAATGTAAAAGGTATATAGATTTAGCTTGAGCAGTAGGGTGTGAAATTGTGAATCAATTTTCCCCATTTCCATTCCATTCGCTTCTGCTTCCCTCAGTGGTAAGAAGGTGAGGTGGAATGGAAAACTAGCTGATGATCTGCTGTTGCCTAATTTGCAAACCTGCCTGAATTGAATTTATACCCTAAAATAATTAATGATTGTGATTAAATATTGGTGATGTAATGTTTAGTGACACGCCAAAGCCTTATTTTCTTGACCCGCTGATAAACCTGAAGCCAATATCCAACAAAGTGAACACATTTTTAGACACATTCACTGGCAAGATACATTCAGGTAACACTTTTTATTTAATTTGGTTTAACTACATTGTGTGATGCAATTGATGAGCTTCTAAAATTATTTAGATGGATGATGTTTGTGGCTATAATGGAGTGAATTTCCACCAGTGTCAGTGGACATAGATCAAAGCTCCCAAACTATGTGATTTGCATAATAATGCAAAATTACTCCCTTAAAGACCCGCCCTGTAAATAACAGGCAGATGTTCATTAAAATGCAAATTACATTACGTGTGAAATACAATTTTCTGCTAGGAAATATGAGAATATGGATTTTCCGCAAAGTTAGGGAACACAATTATATTTCAGACTATAATCACAGCCATTATATTTTTAGCTCATACTTTGGAAAAAGCAGTGTTCCACAACGATAAAAGCAAAAGCCAGGAAGTTTCATCTAACACTGACTTTGTGCGCATCTGTATTTATATGTTTGTAAGCATGACTGAAAATCTGTATTGGATATCGGATTTAGTGCAAAGATGAGAAAACACTGAATAAGTAATTTAGATCACAGAAATTGCTGGAGAATTGCAGACAAAATGCAGATGGAGCTGCCAGTTCTTATTCTTGGTAGCTTATCTGAACTTGATTTGCCTCTTAGTGCTGTCTGAACATCTCAGCAAGGTTCATTTATCATTTACACTTAAATATCCGGAGCTCCATGGAATACTCACAGCCCACTTCGAGATAGCGAGGGTGGTTGGTACAGTTAGCTCGTGTGTGGTTTAGAATAGCAGCAATAGCACAGGTTCAATTTTTTTTTCCAGCTCAAGTAAATTTGGGACCTACCTTCTTGCCTGACAGTTGAAGGCAACAGGGATCCACCAGGGAAAAGAAACCAGCTCAGGATGGAGCATCAGCAGACAATGAGCCAAGGAATGGTCTTCAGGCAGAATGCCCACCACTCATTTCTAGCCTGTTAGAAATTGCAACATTCACTGGGTGAATTAATTAAATAAATTGAATCAGGATATCACATTCTGAATAGGCGAAAAGAAAAAAGCTTAGAATTTGAAAAAGGAATAGGAAAAGGCAGAGAAGGAAATATGGAAAAGAGGCAGGTGACAGCTTGAACACGTATCACTGACCAAATCAGAAGTTTAGAGTTATCGAATGAAATTGAACTTGGGCAGAAGAGTGAAAAAAGCAGATTCATGTAAGTTTCCAACTGGTCCAATAAAGCTTACAAGGCTCAACAGAATATATGTAGAACTTTGTTATATTATCTTAACTGCCATCCAGTGCACTGTTCTTACTACGTGCATGTCATCACTACAACCCCACTGAACTATGCAATTTCACAAGATGTACGTAATAATGCACCCCAGTCAAACTCTCATCCACCTTCTTCTGTTGAGAAAAAGCTACAAAAGTCTGAGAACACATACTGACTGATTTGAGGACTGCTTCTTCTCTGCTGCCATCAGATTTCTGTTAACGTTTCTTAAGAAAAGAATGAAAATTTCAAAAAATATGGAAAGCTAAAAAGTGGCATCACTTGGGATAATTACAATAAAGAAATAAAGAAACTCAATCCAATACCAACAATTTGGGATACAGTAGCATAGAGTTTATATTACTGGAGTAACGATCCACAGATGTGAGTTCAAATCCCACTGTATGAAAATAGATAAGTCCCTTGGGCTGAATGGGATTTATCCTAGGATTCTCTGGGAGGCTAGGGCGGAGATTGCAGAACCTTTGGCTTTGATCTTTAGGTTGTTATTGTCTACGGAATAGTGCCAGAAGACTGGAGGATTGCAAATATTGTCCCTTGTTCAAGAAGGGGAGTAGAGACAACCCTGGTAATTATAGACCAGTGAGCCTTACTTCTATTGTGGGCAAAGTTTTGGAAAGGATTATAAGAGATCGGATTTATAATCATCTAGAAAGGAATAATTTGATTAGAGATAGTCAACACAGTTTTGTGAAGGGTAGGTTGTGCCTCACAAACCTTATTGAGTTCTTTGAGAAGGTGGCCAAAGAAGTGGATGAGGATAAAACAGTTGATGTGGTATATATGGATTTCAGTAAAGCATTTGATAAGGTTCCCCATGGTAGGCTATTGCAGAAGATTCGGAGGCATGGGATTGAGGATGATTTAGCAGTTTGGATCAGAAATTGGCTAGCTGCAAGAAGACAGAGGGTGGTGGTTGATGGGAAATGTTCATCCTGGAGTTCGGTTCCTAGTGATGTACCACAAGGATCTGTTCTGGGGACACTACTGTTTGTCATTTTTATAAATGACCTGGATGAGGGCTTAGAAGGATGGGTTAGTAAATTTGCGGATGACACTGAAGTTGGTGGAGTTGTGGACAGTGCAGAAGGATGTTGCAGGTTACAGGGGGACATAGATAAAGTGCAGAGCTGGGCTGAAAGGTGGCAAATGGGCTTTAATGCGGAAAAGTGTGAAGTGACTCACTTTGAAAGGAGTAACAGAAATACAGAGTACTGAGCTAATGGTAAGTTACTTGGTAGTGTGGTTGAGCAGAGAGATCTCGGTGTCCATGTGTATAGATCCCTGAAAGTTGGCACCCAGGTTGATAGGGTTGTTAAGAAGGCGTACGGTGTGTTAGCTTTCATTGGTAGAGGGATTGAGTTTCAGAGCCATGAGGTCATGTTGCAACTGTACAAAACTCTGGTGTGGCCGCACTTGAAGTATTGCGTACAGTTCTCATCGCCGCATTATAGGAAGGATGTGGAAGCATTGGAAAGGGTGCAGAGGAGATTTACTAGGGTGTTACTTGGTATGGTGGGAAGTTCTTATGAGGAAAGGCTGAGAGACTTGAGGCTGTTTTCGTTAGAGAGAATAAGGTTAAGAGGTGACTTAATGGAGGAATACAAGATGATCAGAGGATTAGACAGAGTGGACAGTGAGAGCCTTTTTCCTTGGATGGCGATGGCTAGAACAAGGGGACATAGCTTTAAATTGAGGGGTGATAGATATAGGACAGATGTCACAGGTAGGTTCTTTACTCAGAGAGTAGTAAGGGTGTGGAATGCCCTGCTTGCAATAGTAGTGGACTCGCCAACATTAAGGGCAATTAAATGGTCATTGGATAAACATATGGATGATATCGGAATAGTGTAGGTTAGATGGGCTTTAGATTGGTTTTCACATGTTGGCGTAATATCGAGGACTGAAGGGCCTGTACTGCGCTGTAATGTTCTATGTTCTGTGTTCACGGCGGCAGCTGGGACTTTAAATCCAGTTCATTACACAAACAATCCGGAATTTATTTTTAAAAATCTATTATCAATAATGATGACCATGAAACTGCTGGATTGTTGTAACGACCCATAGGGTTCAAATGCTCTTTAGGGAAGGAACTCTGCTGTCTTTGCCTGGTCTGGCCTATATGTGACTCCTGACCCACAGTAATGTGGTTGACTGCCTTCTGAAAAGGGAAAACCACTCAGTTGTATCTTAAGAGAAATGCACGTTGGGCTATAAATGCTGACCTTGCAGTGATGTCTGCATCCACGAAGGATTAGAAGTAAATTATTATGAATGAGTTCAGGAATCTGAAATGAGTGCAGTAGTATGTGGTGAATCATCAGCCCTTTAGCAGGCATGGAATCAATAACCTTTATTGCCAATCTTTGGCTGTGCAGGCAGAGCAAGTATAACAGATTAGATAGTGATCTCACTGAAAAGGATCTGCAAGCCAGTCTCCCATCCATTAACTCCATCTACACTTCCCGCTGCCTCAGAAAAGCAGCCAGCATAATCAAGGACCCCACTCACTCTGGCAGTATTCTCTTCCAACTTCTTCTGTTTGGTAAAAGATATAAAAGTCTGAGAATATGCATCAACTGACTCGAGAACTGCTTCTTCCCTGCTGCCATCAGACTTTTGAATGGAGCCATCATATATCGAGCTGATCTTTCTCTTCATCCTATCTGTAGCTGCAACACTATATTCTGCACGCTCTCCATTCCCTCTTCCCTCCTACTCTATGAACAGTATGTTTTGTCTGTATAGCGTGCAAGGAACAATATTTTTCACTGTATCCCAATACATATGACAATAATAAATCAAATCAAATCAAAAGGTGACTTCTGCATAGTTGTGAGGTTAGGGCAAAGCCTTTGTGCTTTTTCCGGCCTGATAAAGGCAGTCTGGGTTACTGCCACTCCAACGCCACTGTCCCTCCACTGATATTGCTCCCACGCCTTTTCTCTTGTGTCTTCCTCCAGCCTGGAAGTTGGTTGGGCCTCTATAGCCTGTGGCCTGCTCCAGAACAATTGTTGTCTGGCAGCATTGTCTACTGGTCAAATCCATATGTGACTCCAAAATAGATTTGACTTCACAGCAGGATTTATTCAACTGTCACACATCAAGGGCCACTGGCTTGCTGTGCATTTACTGCTCTGGGGAAACATTCATCCAAAAGTGTGCTACTCATAAGAAGACTCAGATGTATTTTCATCTGTTTGCATTTCCAGCACTCAGAATATTTCATTTTTATCTTTTCATTGACCAGTTTTAGTTTGAATTGCCCAAAAATTCAAGCAGAAATTTTACAATGAGCAATACTGGGCATGAATATGTGAGATGATTTCACGTTCCACTTAAAATATCATAGGAATTTGGTTTCAAAAATCTTAAATGGGTGGCACAGTGGTTAGCACTGTTGTCCCTCAGCGCCAGGAACTTGGGTTTGGTTCCCAGCTTGGGTCACTGTCTGTGCTGAGTCTGCATGTTCTCCTGTGTCTACATGGGTTTCATCCAAGTGTTCCAGTTTCCTCCCACAGTCCGAAAGATGTGCTGGTGAGGTGCATTGGCCATGCTAAATTACCCATCAGTGTACCTGAAAAAGTGCTGCAGTGGGGCAACTAGGGGATTTTCACAGCACATTCATTGCAGTGTTAATGTAACCCTACTTTGTGACACTAATAAACAAACTTTAAGAACCTCTAAATGACGAGGTGAGTTTTGTGGTAAAATAACATTCGCTTATTAGATCATAGAGTCATAGAAGTTTACAGCATGGACACAGGCCCTTTGGCCCAACTTGTCCATGCTGCTATTTTTTTAAACCCCTACGCTAATCCCAATTGCCTGCATTTGGCCCATATCCCTCTATACCCATCGTACCCATGTAACTATCTAAATGCATTTTAAGCCTCTACTACTATCTCTGGCAGCTTGTTCTAGATACTCACCACCCTCTGTGTGAAAAAATTGCCCCTCTGGACACTTTTGTATCTCTCCCCTCTCACCTTAAACCTGTGGCCTCTAGTTTTAGACTCCCCTACCTTTGTGAAAAGATATTGACTATCTACTTTGTCTATGCCCCTCATTATTTTATAGACCTCTATAAGGTCACCCTTCAGCCTCCTTCGCTCCGGGAAAAAAAAGTCCCAGTCTATTCAGCCTCTCCTTATAACTCAATCCATCAAGTCCTGGTAGCATCCTAATAAATCTTTTCTGTCTGTTAGCTTGCTATGGGCTTTACTGTTTTGTGGGCCAAATACCAAATACAGTCGCAAAGCTAATAAACAGATTTCATTAGAATCTGATGTCTTTTAGTAGACATAGAAATAATCATATAACGATACCAGATTTATGAAAAAGACGCCAGTTAAGTATCACTGAAACCCACACATCAGCAAATGGTTCAAAATTACCTCCAAACACAGGGATTTGATTTTCCAGTTAGTTGAGCTGCCACCTTTTTTCTAAAAAGGTGTAATTGTACCAGTCAGCAAGATGTACCGCCAGTGAATAATGTGACTGCTCACTTTCATTTCACCGCTCTTGCTTTGTAGTTTTTGAGGCTTGGTAAAAGGTCATGCTGTGCATTTATTTTTTTCCCAGCTCTACATCACTAACTCCACTGCTTTTTCGAATAATGCCAACCAAACAGACTAGATCAGCACTTCACTCACTGTAAGGTATAATTCATTTATGAGGGGAAAATAGAATGTGCAGTGCTAAAGACACCTTATTTACACTGGCGGTGCTTTATATTTCTCGATGCTGACTTTTTCTTGACTTTGAAAAGAAGCACAAACTTGTTTCTTCTTCACCAGCCAAAATCCAGGAGAATATTGAAGAATATTTTGTTCAAGTATGTCTTCAGCTTTGCTGTAGAATTTTTCATTAGAATCTGATTTAGTGAAATTTCAGAGACAAAGGGCAGGCTTTTCAGAATGGGGAGTGCTTGTTGCTCACTACCCTGAGACTAGGTGTGTAACATGCTCCCGCCATTTCGCAGATGCCCGTTGCCATTTAAGGCTCACTTGAGCTTTGATTAGACGTGGACTGAACTTCTGTCCACCCTTTAAGGAGGTCCCACTAATCAGATTGGCCGACAGCTCCCAACCTGCCCAGAAACAGCGCTGCAGTGACCAGAAGTGGTACTGCAGCTTTTTGCCTGGAACTGAGACCTGGGATTCTTCTTCAAGTAAATTCCAGGGGTCCCAAGGATGGGAATGTAGGCGATATGCTGGGGCGAAGATAGGTGGGATGATTGTGGCATCAAGGGGTAGGTCAGGTGGGTGGTACCGCCAAAGCTTTCAGGTCCCATAGAAAAGGGTGCGTCAAATCTGAACCCCCGTTTTCCCATCCAAAATGGAGCTTTATCCATTTCTCGCCTTCCTACTCTGCTCTGTCCCAAGTCTAGCCTAAATATTGAACTGGGTAAAGGCCCTTGAATGATAATAAAGTGGCCACTTGAGGGCCTTAATAGAGGAATGAGCAGTTTTTCCACCCAAGACCCCACCCATTGAACCATGAAATTACATCTGGGTGGGGCATCCCATTGATGCAACTTTACTCCCCCTCCCCTCCACCCCTCCACTCCCTGCCTTAGAACCCACCTGAGGATAATGTAAAGTTCTGCCCAAAGGGTGAGTTTTAACCTGCAAGAAAGAACGGGTAGAACAGTGATGGGCAACCTGTGGCCCAGTGATCCGTGTCTGATCCACAAGACATTTTTATGACCATTGCCAATGCACAGGGTTGCCACGTTCCACTGGTTTCCATCTGCATTGCTTTTTTCCTATCAGTAGAACTAATGTGATGGAAGAAGGCAGAAAAGAGCATGTCCAGGGTGCGTGGGGTCCTTGATGGGTGCTTTTCTGAGGCAGAGGGAAGTGTAGACAGAATCAATGGATGGGAGGTTGGTTTGCATGATAGATTGGATTATATTCAAGTCTCTTTGTAGTTTCTTGCAGTCTTGGGCAGAGCAAGAGCCATGCAAAGCTGTGATACAACCAAAAAGAATGTTTTCTATGATGCATCTGTAAAGGTTGGTGAGAGTCGTAGTTGACATGCCAAATTTCATTAGGCTTCTGAGAAAGTGTAGACATTGGTGGGCTTTCTTAACTGTAGTGTTGGCATGTAGGGACCAGAACAGGTTGTTGGTGATCTGGATGCCTAGAAACTTGAAGCTCTTGAATATTTCCACTTAGTTCCCATTGATGTAGACAAGGCCAGGTCCTCCACTATGCCTCCTGAAGTCGAGGACTATCTCCTTTGTTTTACTGACATTGATGAGAGATCATTGTTATTGCACCAGTTCACCAGATTGTCTATCTCTTTCCCTTACTCCGTCAGATCATTGCTGGAGGTCTAACCTACTATGGTGGTGTCACCAACAAACGTGAAAATTGAGTTGGAGCTAACTGAGTTTGAGGTAACTCAGTGCCACAACAACTGGTAGAATTTGAATTCAATATAAAAAAATCTGGAATCAAGAATCTACTGATGACCATCGAACCATTGTCGATTGTCAGAAAAACACATCTGGTTCACTAATGTCCTTTAGAGAAGGAAATCTGCCTTCTTACCTGTCCTGGCTTACTTGTGACTCCAGAGTAATGTGGTTGACTTTCAACTGCCCTCCAAGGGCAACTAGAGATAGGCAATAAATGCTGGCCAGTCAGTAGCGTCCCATGAATGAATAAAAAAAAAGAGTTGCGAAGGCAGATTTCAACCCAATCATTTAACTTTCAGCTTTCACCCCCACAACTTCATCTCCTCTGCTTAGCAGCTACCTGCTTATTAATATTGGCCATAGTCATAGAACAGCACGGAAGTAGGCGTGTCCCATCATATACATGCTGGCTCTTTGAAAGGTCCATCAAATTCGTCCCACTACCTTGCAATCTCCCCTTGAGTCTGTACATTTCTTTTACCTTTTGATAGTATCTTCAAATAATTTTCAAAATTACTCTTGAATTTTCTGTCGCCTTTTCAGGGAATGCATTCAGAACAGAACTTACAGTACAGAAGGGCCATTTGGCCCATCAAGCCTGCACCAACACAATTGCATCCAGGCCTATCCCCCTTAACCCCATCTATTTACCCTGCTCGCCCCCCTGACACTAAGGGGCAATTTAGCATGGTCAATCTATGTAACCCGCAATTCTTTGGAGTGGGGGAGGAAACCGGAGCACCTGTGCAGACATGAGAGAACGTGCAAACGTCACACAGACAGTGACCCAAGGCCTAAATTGAACCCGGGTCCCTGGCTGCTGTGCCACCATGCCACTCATTCACTGAATGAAAAACATCCTCTCATTATCACTACTCTGATTCTTTTGCAAATTATCTTAGATCTTTTGGTTACCAATACAGTTGGTTGCAGGAACGGATCATTTGTCAATATTTTGTTGAAACTTCTCTTTGTTTTGATCATATTATTTAATCTTCCCTTGAAGTTATCTGTTCTAGGAAGAGTAATACTTGCTTCTCTACTCTGCGCATAACTGAAATTGTTTATTCCTGCTATTATTCTAGTAACACACTCTGTGCATTCTCTGCAATACATTTGACATCCTTTTCAATGTCTGTTGTCAAGAATAGGATACAATACACTCGTTGAGGCCTTAATAGTGGTGTGTAAAGATTTATCATAACTCTCTTGCTTTTGTCCACTGTGCCTCTATTGTTAAAGCCAATTTTTTTTAACAGTTCATTCAACTTCTCCTGTTAACTTTTAAATGTAAACCAGATTTTCCTGCTCCCATAACCCCTTAGAATTCTATCATTTAGTTTGGATCCTCTCTTCCAAAATGTATCACTTTTTGCTTTTAGAATCATAGAATCTATACAGTGTAGAAGGAAGTGGGATGGTGGCACAGTATTAGCACCGCTGCCTCACAGTGTCAGTGACCCGGGTTCGATTCCAGACTTGGGTCATTATCTGTGCAGAATCTGCACATTTTCCCTGCGTCTGTGTGAGTTTCCTCCGGGTGCTCCGATTTCCCCCCCATATATCCGAAAGGCGCCAGAGTGTGGCAACTAGGGGATTTTCACAGTAACTTCATTGCAGTGTTAATGTAAGCCTACTTGCGACGAATAAATTAACTTTATTCAGCCCATGGAACCTGAACCAATAACAATCCTACCCAGATCCTACCCACATGACCCCATGTATTTATTCTGTTAATCTCCCCTGACATTAAGGGGCAATTTAGTATGGCCAATCAACCTAACCTGCACATCTTGGAGTATGGAAGGAAACCGGAGCATCCAGAGGAAACCCACACAGACACAGGGAGAATGTGCAAACTCCACAGAGACAGTCATCCGAGTCAGAATTGAACCTGGGCCTCTGGCACTGTGAGGCAGCAGTGCTAACAACTGTGCCACTGTGCTGCTTCTTTCTGCATGTAATCTCATCTGCCATGTCTTTGCCCACTTCATCAATTTGTCCATTATTCTCCTCATTGTTTACAACATTTACAGGTTTTGAGTCATCTCCAAATTTTGAAATTGTGTCACTATGCTCATGTTCATGTCACTAACATATATTAAATGGGACCCTTCCTTACAGAACATTACTGCATGTTCCACTCCTGTCTGAAAAACAATTATTCCCTCTCTCTGCTACGTAGTCACGTTGGTGCTTTAAACCCATAGCCTTTGATTTTGCAGACAGATTTATTAAGTGGCACTTTTATCAAGTGCTGTCTGAGAGTCCATACACACAACACCACCTCCACTAACATTATCAACCCATTCTGTTAATTAATCAAAGAAATCAATCATTTTTGTCAGACATAACCTGTTTTTAACACGTCCATGTTGACTGTCGCTAATTAATATATGCTTTTCCAAATGAAAATTAATGTCATAACTTTAATTACATTACTCACTACTTTCGATTCAATTACTGTGACTGTTTCTCAGAGTTATTCTAACCTTTGCCAGAATAATAACTTTTCACGTATTTAGGTCACACATATTCTGAAACGTAATTAATTATAATGTAATTAATGATCAAAGTAACAGCCAGGTGGCGTGCCAATGACTACTGGTTACAATGTAGCCAAAATATCCAGACATTCTTTGGCATACCAATCGCTGGAGACATGTATGCAGGTGTCAAAAAGGCAACAGCAAATTAAATGACTTCACCAACTGCACTGAACAGAGTTGAACACTTTAAAAATATTCTAAGTCCAAAACTAGTGTGAAAACAGCAGAGTTTTGGATCCTTTTTTTGGGCAAATCCAAATTTGGTATCTTGTGCACTCAGTGCATGAAGAAGTGCTGAAATCTGATTTCCATCTGACACACTTGCCATTGGCAAGCTCCCAAGTGCTGATGGTGTACCAGCTGAATTCATTAAGCAGGGCATACTAGCAATACCAATTTGTATTGGTACAAATGTCTCCGTCCCTGCTGATTGTGGCAGGGGTGCGATGTGCATTAGGATATGGATGATGATTGTAACCCTGTACGTGAATAAAGGCGACCACAGCAATTGTAACCATCATTGAGGCATTGCTCTGATGCGTATTGTGTGATAAGTATTTGCCCTTGCTGACTGTGTCAGTCTGCAGATACTGCCTGAACACATCCATTCCAAATCCTATTGTCGTGCGAGAAGATCTTCGACTGACACAATCTTCTATTCTGGCAGCTGCAAGAGAAATGCCACAACCAAGGAGACTGCTGTGTTCAATCTCACCAAGATGTTCAACCACGTGAGCAGTGGCAGTCTATTTAAGATTCTGGAGAAAATTGGCTGCCTACAGAAGCTGTTCAATATAATGTCACTGATGGGCAAGGTCAGCTATGACAGGGCAACGTCGGAATCTTTTGAGATCTGCAATGGGACAAAAAAGGGTTGTATGTCTTCTGGCCTCAACATTCTTTGGCATATTTTTCTCTTTGCAGCTATTGGGGTGGCACAGTAGCACGGTGGCTAGCACTGCTTTCTTCACAGCTCCAGGGACCGGGGTTTGACTCCTGGCTTGGGTCACTGTCTGTATGGAGTTTGCACATTCTCCTCGTGTCTGCGTGGGTTTCCCCCAAGTGCTTCAGTTTCCTCCCACAGTCCAAAGATGTGCATGTTATGTTGATTGGCCATGCTAAAATTGTCCCTTAGTGTCCTGAGATACATAGGTTAGAGAGATCAGTGGATAAAATATGTAGGGATATGGGGGTAAGGCCTGGGTGGTATTGTGGTCGGTCCAGACTCGATGGGCCTCTTTCTTCACTGTAGGGTTCTATGATTCTATGATTCTATTACATACCTTCAGATCATCTACTGAACCTGTCTGCTTATTGAACAGAAACTGTTCAACCTTGTCTACCTGAGATCCAAGACAAAGATGCAGCACAACAACCTGTTCCAGTGCCTCCACACCAAAGCTGTATTTTGGAAAGCCCACCAACGCCTTTACTTTCTGAAAGGCTAAGGAAATTTGGCATGTCGTCTATGACTCACCAATTCTTATAGATGCACCATAGAAAACGTCCTTTCTGGTTGTAGCACAGCTTGGTATGACTCCTGCTCTGTCCAAGACAGCAAAAATACCACAAAGGGTTATGAGTGAAGCCCGGTCCATTACACAAACCAGTTCCCATCCATTGACACTGTCTATGCTTCCCACTTCCTTGGAAAAGCAGTCAGCATAATTAAGGACCCCATGCACCCCGGACATACTCTCTTCCATCTTCTTTCACCAGGAAAAAACATACAAAAGTCTGAGATCACATACCAACCAATGCAAGATCAGCTACTTCCCTGCTGCCATCAGACTTTTGAACACACCTACCTTGTATTAAATTGATTTTTCTCTACACCCTAGCTTTGACTGTAACACTACATTCTGCAGCCTGTTCTTTTCTCCTATGTACTCTATGAATGGCATGCTTTGTCTGTATAGCATGCAAGAAACAATATTTTTCACTATAAACCAACACATGTGACAATAATAAATTGAATCAAATCAAATCCTCATCAAAGAGTTGCTAAATGCTGTTGGGCAACGCTTAATAGAGTTTGCCACCATGCCACAAGCCATTGTTTTATCAGATTGATGGCTGCCATATAGGTTGTGATAACACAGCATTTCCTGTTATAAAGTAAGAGTTACTTAGTAAGCCACTTTGCAATATATAGGCTCAATTATACTGAGTCTTTTAACAATTCTGACCAAATTACCTACAACATGGAATTACTTAAAGCTTCAATTCTTCAAACAAAATAGCAATTGTCCACAGATTACAGGGCTTTCGGAAATCTGCATTCTGTTAATTGAATAATATGAAGGTTGAAGGATAAAACATCAGGGTCGAGAAACAGCCCCCAAGGGATCTTGGTATCCATCTGATATAGCAGACAGGGCCCCATGTCTCATACTGAAGTTGGTATGTCTGACAGTGTAGTACACCCTCAGTATTAAAATCGATGGGCATGGTACACATGCAAACTCTTTGATTTATATAGCTGGAATGTGACAATCCACCTCTTAAATGGGTCAATTTCCCATATTAACATTAGGTTTTGAAAAGTACTTACAAAGAGTGATGCCTCTGAAACCGGTTACAAAATGTGCAAAGCTGTTTGTTGTTCTGATGAAAGTTAAAGGTAATATAAATGAGGAGTACAAAGTCTTATAACGAGGAACCATTGCAGAGGAAACTATGAGTTAGATTTAATACAGCTCATTCTAATGGGACCAATGGCGACGAGGCCCAGTTATTTCTGAAAGAGGCCCCACGTTAGTCTCCTAACAGTGGCAAAACTTCTCTAATTAAGTCAAAGGGCAGAAGGGGCTGATGCAGGTTTCTCAGCTGCCACCAGTGCGCACTCAATTAGGTTCATTAATGAGCTAATTGGCACCCAATTTCCCTGACCCCACTGCAGTTTTGTTGTAGCTCAAACATGACATGGAGGTCACACAGTTTTCCCACGCCTCATGAAGGCCGCCCAGCAAATCCTGTTGGGTTTGTCAACAGCCTCCTTGGGTCTCTTATTAGTAGGCTTTTTTTGCATGACCGTGGGGCCCAATAATGTCTCCTGCTACCCCCACACAGCAATTGTCAGCCTGTCTCACTCACCTTTGACCTAGTGATCATGGGTGTTACGACGCGGAGGTGTTTCTTCCCTCTGCTCGATTTTGGAACCACCCAAACCTCGCCTCATAATTTTGTACGAGTGTGTATGAGATAGTAGGAAGCTACTGGTTTTGGTAAAGTAAAGCAGGATCTGACACTCCCTATCACAAACGATGAACAAGACTTTATTTTTAAACTGGTGATAACTTTATTAAAACAATTAACAAACTGAATAAAATCCCAATAGAATGTTGTTCAAATATTGCAAGACTCCTTGGGGAATAACAAAATAAATCATTACAGAATTCAGTCAGTCTCAACTAATATATACGAACAGGCATCTCTTGGAAGTGTGAACATTCTCTGGTGATGCTCTTGTCTGGAATACTTTCTGAGTTGGTATCTCTCTATATTTTGATGGTGATTTTATGAAGACATACATGAAACTGCAGGATTTACATGAGAGCCTTGCTGACCCTCCTTCCAATGGGGCAAGTATACTCTGACAATTATCCCCATTGTCTGGGTTTATATACCTAGCATCACAGCATTCCCGTGATCTGAGTAGCTTGAGGCTGTCAGCAATCCTCACATTTGAATTCCATTGGTGCTGTGTGTCTCCATGCTTGCTTTAAACTCAATGGTCCAATTCAAAAGTCTGTTTTGGTTAGGTTGGAACACTGACTGCTGGGTTTGATACAAATGTTGCAAAGATTTGCTTCGGTAGCCTGCACTCTGCAATTTAAAATCCACACACAAGACACCTACTTTTTAAAGAGACAATGCTATATGATTTCTTCTTTCTGTTTTAGCATTTCTTTTCACTAAATATGTTTGTCAAATATTGCATTTTTAAATTCACAACATGGACCTCTGGATTCATTTCCTGCAGTTCTCCCATAAGACCATACAATGTAGGAGCCATTCAGCCCAGGGAGACTGTTCCAGCACTCATTGAGATCATGATGTGATAATCCTCAACTCCACTTTCCTGCCTTATCTCCAGATTCCCTTACTGACTGAAAATCTGTCCCAGTGGCATTAATGCAATGAGGAATGGATAGCTCCGATTGGCTCTCGGTAGACTGGATTACTGATGCTGGTGCCTCGGACCTGGGAAGGGCCCAATAGTGGCCACCTCAGTGCCTGAAAGACGCTTAGCACCTTTGGGCCTTCCCATGGAACTGAGGGATGTTCTCTGCCAGTTCTTTGGCAAGATCCCTGTCGGCCAATTGAATCCAGCTGTTCAGGTAGGAGTTGGGAATGTGGCAATCACAGGAAGAGAAATGAGATAATAATTTTAGGTTGATCTTATCGCACGTAGTGATGGATCAGCACATCATTTGATAGCCCACAGCTGATTCCCCAAAATACCAAAGACTTTCAATGCTACTTTGTGGACTCTGAATTTAATTTAAGATGAAGTGACAAGGCAGGAAGTGAGTGGTTCCTACGCCCTAAAATTGGATCGCCATCCATGTGGTTTATCAAACAAACCCTAACCATAACTGCTCACATCACACATCATGTAGTAAAGCTAGTATTTTTATCCTTTCCAGATTTTCTTTAGCAAATATTTCTCCACGCTGATCCTTGGTTAGGCCACACAATGCTCATGCTCATGTAAGCTCTGTCAGGTTAGCTGACAATAAAAGAGTTCACTGGATACTGTAAGAATATTCTGAGTGGTAAATGCATCAGATTTGTTCATAATAAATAAAACTTAGAAATTGCAAAGAGCATTGATAATGGTTATATAAAATGAATTGTGTGCACAGAAATAGCAGAATATTCAAATTAAAACTGCTTTCATTTTGTGAATTTTGAAATGGTGTATGAGTGATGGCACAAAGCAGTCAATTGCATTTAACTATGTATCTGTTAAGTACTTATCTAGTTCAGTTGTAAAGCTTTATAGAAGTCAAGGACTTCCCATTAATTTCTATGGCAACCTCTTTCATTAAGTGTATAATTATTGCAAGGTTTACATCAGTATATTGAATGGTAACCCACACTGAACTGGTACATTTATACTGATCCACCCTCATCATTGTAAAGACATACCTGTAAAATGATACTTTGAAATGGGTCAATTTTAATTCATTATTGTGTACTTAACAATTACAGTTTGCGATGAAAATGCCTTTCATTGTCATATCCTTAACAGTCCTATTGTTGCTATAAATTGTACCTTTTCTATGAAGACAATCTTGACATCTAATCTATGGGCCATGTACCATGGCCTTGTCCATCCCAAAACCATAAAATCCTGCCTGAGATCAACAATTTTCCATGATCCGCCTCTTGCCCTCTCCAATTGCCATGGCAGGTGGGACAGTAAAATTCCAGTCTATATACCTGAATGTTACACTCTTAAAGTGTATCAAAATTGAAGAAAACCCATTTACCAAGTCGATAGGCTTCTTACCCAAAGCTTATAGTCCCCTAGCTTCGAAAGATGTTGCTATTTTAGACAAAAGAACATTTTGCATTAATAAGGAACATTTCTCAGTTTGAGTCTCTATTCTAGTATAATATGCTGATTGTTTTCTTAATTTTATAAATTGTGCCTTCACATATTCAGTCCAAATGTCGATGGGTGCTTCGTGTATCCTCTAGCTTTTATTAAATGTAAATGTTATAAATGAAATCAGTAAAACCTGGTCAAAATTGAAGTAATTAATCATAAAATAACAATACCCTTAGTTTACACTCAGTATAAATACTGTGGCAAAACTAAATCCGAAGCATAAAAAATGTTTTCATTAAACACGTTATCTCACATTAAAGAATTAACTAATTTAAATCAAATTACACAGCAAGGAAGTACATTGGCTTGATGATTTTCTGAAGATTCAATCTTTGCCCTTTGTGTTCATGAGATGATTTTAAAATCTGTTAGAAGTAACACAATTATAATTTCATTGCACTTTCCTTTTTTTATGTTATTAAAGCATTAATGTGTTCTTGGTGTTTATTTGTCTCCCACAGCATTAGCTACCAAGCAAACATACGTCAGCTACAGTAATCATGCAATCTGAGTGAATGTGACACTCCTTGAGGGTCTTTCGAGATTTGGAAGCAAAGAATAATCTGAAAGACAGACATCTCATTAGTCTGGATGTCCACCTACAAATACCAACAAGAGCCATTGCAAAGCTCCTAGAAGACTGATGGTGAAAGGATAATATCCAAGTTTAGCATTCAATAGGAGACCCAAATATCAAGATGACAAACTGCACGGAAGGAGGATGACAATTTCTGAATCTCTGATTCTTTGATGATTTGTCAACAAAATTAACTCCCTTTAAATCTTGTGAAGTTGTCTGTGATTGTGTCAGAGTTGTTTTTATTTCGATTGATTTTGAACTTACTCTATGTGTTGCAAAATAAAATATGTCTAAGTGCTCACCAAATAGATGGCAAGTTTAATGTATGTGGCAAACTGACTGAAAAAAATGTCTGCTTTATGTCCTGACCAATCAAAAGTACAGTGCCTGGTTGTTTATGAATACTTAATGGAAAGTGTAGAGCATGTTCATTTTTATACAAAAAAATTTCTAATAAAATAGTGTTTTGCAACTGTGTAGAGTTTTCTTTCACTGAAGGAGATTCTTTGAATGTGAAAGTGGTACACTTTGCATATTGGGGTGCTTTTGCTTTTTAATTTGTTTTATTATCCCTAGATGTATTTATAGTGACAATTAACCAGAGACTCAGTGAGGTGGAGCGTTGATGAGACAAGAAAAAGAAGCATTTTATGTTAGTTCAAACTTATTAGACATAAGTGCTAAAACCTCTGACCTTGTCTGTAGCTGCTGCAGTGAATGGAGTTTTGGCTGAATGCCAAACTCTCCATTTTTGCAAGCAGTGGGGCAGGAAAGGACAAGATTGGAGAGTCCCACCCCAGCTGTTAGACACATTTGACTGACATATTTCAAACTTAATTATATCAGTATTAATATTGTTTCACTAAAATGTAGATAACCCTTGTCTCAGTTATAAATTAAAATAGGATTAGTGTTCTGTTTTTAAAGTTTATTTATTAGTGTCACACATAGGCTTACATTCTGTCAAAATCCCCTAGTCGCCACACTCTGGCACCAGTTTGAGTACACTGAGGGAGAATTTGGCATTTCCAATGCACCTAACTAGCACATCATTAGGACTGTGGGAGAAAACCGGAGCACCCGGAGGGAACCCACGCAGACACAGAAAGAATGTGCAGACTCTGCACAGACAATGACCCAAGCCGGGAATTGAACCCGGGTCCTTGGTGCTGTGAGGCAGCAGTGCAAACCACTGTGCCAGAATAGGTTATATGGCCCTAACAACATGGCCACGTCTACTCTATTGATTTAAAACTTTATGAATCTTATGTGATGATTAACATTAAATGCGTCTTTAGTGGTTTCAGCAACCCATATCAAACCATATATTTCATTTTATTTGTTTTTAATGTAGAAGATTTATCACTGGATTACTTTAAAACATAACGCAAAATATGTATTTTGTAATCAATAAATTAACAAAAACAAATTTTGCCAACAATTGCAATAATTTGACCAGATACATCTGGATGAAAGATCATACAACTGTTACCAAAGATATGTGAACCCATCTTGTTTCTTGTAGATCATTTCATTTTAATGTAAGCCATCATGTTGATAGGTAATCAAACTTAATTTGTGGGATGTAGTGCATTAAAATAACATAAATGCATTCCAGAGTGAACAAATTTCTTTTTACCAATTCACAGTTCATTCAAAACAACCACTTTCATAACAATTAAAATTATTTCTGTAAAATGTTTTGATCTTCATTTAATGTTTCCTTAGCTAGAACTGAAAAAATTTCTGAAGTGTATGCTAAACACTGAGTGCATTTACATTGACATAGCACTCCCACCAACATCTTAAAGCATTTAACAAGGAATGCTCATACCAGTGCAGTTGGAACAATGAGCTGAAGGTAAGGAATTCATGTGGGAAAGACTGAAGGAAAATTAAAGAGCACATTTGAAATGGAATCTGGTTGCTTCTGACTCTCAAGTGAACAATGGATGTGAAGAGTTCCAATCTAGGGTGCTAACCTGCAAACACTTCCAAAGTCACATTGGTTCAAGCACTACAGAGGCATCTCTGGCTGCCATGCAAAATATGTGTTAGATCTTTGAGTATGCCAATAACTGAGCAGCACAGTAACATAATGGGTCAGCATTGCTGCCTCATAGCATCAGGATTTGATTCCCAGCTTGGGTCACTCTCTCTGCAGAGTCTGCATGTTCTTCCCGTGTTTGTGCGGGCTTCCTCCAAGTTTCCTCCCACTGTCCGAAAAATGTGCTAGTGAGATGAATTGGACATGCTAAATTTGACCTCAGTGTACCCGAACAGGTGCCAGAGTGTGGCAATGAGGGGATTTTTCATGGTAACTTCATTGCAGTGTTAATGTAAGCCTATTTGTGACATTAATGAATAAACTTAAAAACTTAAGGACCTAAATCAGAAATTGGCCACAGTCATTGGGCCTGGTGTCTTAATTGGTCTACCATGTGGCAAAATTAACAATCATTTGTCCTTAAAGACTGTTTCTAAATAGCTTTTGAAAAGTATAATGACCTGAATGCCAAGTTGGTCAGCGTTATGGGCCATTGCCAGCTACTCTTGACTGTCTCTCACTGTCTTCACCTACTGCCAGCTGGGTTCTTTGTGGGCTAATTTTGATTCCCTCTCCCACCCCTGTGATAGACCGCCAGTCTGGGGGCTGTGCACGGTATCTGTAGCTCATTGTTAATCTCCTAATGAAACCATTGGACCAATGTGTTGACAAATTAGGCTTCGTTTTGATGCAACCTTCTGCCGCATCACATTTTCCTGTTAATGACTAAAAGTGATTTGAGAAGAAAATTTCAAGAAATGGGAATTAATGAAAATAAACATTTTTAGAGCGTATTTAATATCCTCAGGACATTTTAAAGTCATTTTGAAGCGCAGTTCATATTACTTAGTTTGGCATACTTTGCAGTCACCTTTCACATGCTCACAGATAGCAGTGAGATGAATAATCTGTTTATTTGACGGAGGGATGTGTTGGCCAGGGCATCACCTTTTTCTCTTTGAATAGACAATTGGATCTTTCATGTGTGGGTGATACAGTGGCAGAGTAGTTAGCAAGTGCCAGGGACCCGGGTTTGATTCTGGACTTGGGTGACTATGTGAAGTTTACACATTTTCCCCCTGTCTGTGTGGTGCGTGCTCTGGTTGCTCCCACAGTCCAAAGATGTGCTGGTTTGGTGGATTATCCATACCAAATTGCCCCTTCATATCCAAACTTGTGTAGGTTAGAGGGATTAATAGGGTAAATACGTGCGTTATAGGGATAGAGCCTGAGGAAGATGCTTTGTTGGAGAGTCGGCGCAGACTCGATGGGCCAAATGACCTCCTTCTGTACTGTAGGGGCTCTATGATTCTATGATGTCTATTGAACAGTACTGAGTACTTCCAATTAAGCCTTCATACCTGATTTGCTGCAGAACGTGCAGTGTATTAATAATAATGTGTACACCTTTTTTTAGGCTTATCACAAGCGAGTGCCAAGGTAATTAATGTCCCCAAGTCTTTGAGTCTTCTACTTTGGGATTAACTCTCAGCTTTATTGAGGTGTCTGCCCAGTGATGTCAAACTAGATGTGGTGATTTCCAATTCAAGATTGTTTATGCTAAGGAAAATATATTAAGAGTTACTTTTTAATTTATAAATAACTCGAGAAAGAAATTTTAAGAACATTAAATATTCATTGTTGTTTAATCACTTGGCACCAGTTATGTTCAGTTGATTTAGTTTGATGAGTTCATAGTTCTTATAATTTTTTCAATACCTCAGCAATTTTGCAAAACTATTACAATTCATGTGTATCGTAAATCTTTACAATAATCTTTGAATATTGTTACAATTTTTTAACCTGGCAATTTAATGCCTTGACAGTATTCAGGGTCCTCCCTATCTTTTAAAACATAGGGCAGAATTTTCCTGTCCCCCTCTTCCCCCACCACGGGAGCCGGAGCAGGCGGGAAATTGATCACGCAAAGGTCTGTTGACCTCAGGTGACATTTTCCAACTTGGGGCGAGTGCAGCCAGAAAATCCCGTCTATAGAATCCCTATAGTACAGAAGGAGACTGTTCAGCCCATTGATTCTGCACTGACTCATAACCAGTTTTACCCCATAATCCCACATATTTACCCCGCTAATCCCTCGAACCTATATATCTTGGGACACTAAGGGGCAACTTAGCATGGCCAATCCACTTAAAGACATGACTTATATACCTTCACGAACCTTCCGCAGACGAGCTTGAATTATGTCTTCACTCTCAGGATGTGACAAATAGTTAATTTGAAGAAGTTATTTTGGAATGTTGCTTTTGCCTTCTGTTTACTGACATGTACTTTCTGACCTTGCTAAGATTCTTACTGAACTGCATGCAATATTGCACAATTGTAAATGTTATTGTATCCTGAAAGTGAGCCAAAAGTATAAATGTTGGCTGGAAAAACGAACTTCATCGATTCCCTATAGGGTTGCATCAATCAAGGGCTGAAAGGAAATTCCAAAGAGAAATAACCCGAAGGCTTAACTTTAAGTTGCTGACCATGTAGTGAAAGTCTCTTCCAGTTAGATCATATGTGAAATGTATAATAAAGTTATCATTCTAAATGCTGGAATCTTTTGTTGAAAGGAAGAAAGAATTTGCATTCCTGTAAGCATCTTTCATGATCTGTGAGCATCCAGACATGCTTCATATCGATAAGGAATGGTCACTGCTACAACATAGGAAGTTACGGCCGACAATTTTGCACGAGGTAAGGTCCCAAAAACATCAATAATCTGTTTTAGTGATATTGATTGAAGAATGTTGTTGGGATAATTCCACTCTGCTTGCCTTCAAATGAAGCCGTGTGAACTTTGAAATCCATTGTGCGTGAGTGTAACAATACTTTATACTAAAGATGTTGGGTGGAATGTTCCAGCTGTTTATGCCCCATTGCCACTGCAAGCAAGGACGGTGAATTTGGTGCTTAGCCAAATCTCTGTTCATTGCAGCAGAACCAGAGACTCCCGTTGGTGTGAACGGCAGGAAAATTGTGGCCATCGTCTCCAACACTGCAGCCTTTCCACAGTGTGATATTGAATTGTCAACCTGGATTATATACTGGAGTGGAGCTTCAAGCTATTGACTCAAAGGCAACCATCAACACTGGCAAATCTTACTGAACCAATTCTCCCATTTACCACAGAGCAAATTCCAGTTCCCTTCAGCGCCTGGCCCTCAGGAAGTTAAAATAATACAGATAATTACTCTTTTGGATTCATATCGAGTTCTTTCGAACCCATATCAAGTTCTTTGAGAAGGTGACCAAGAAGGAGGGTGCCATCCCTGCTGGAATGAAGGGGGAGCACTTGGGGCCCCTCAAAGGGTTGGGCGATGGGGATGTGCCCCATGGGTATTGGCACACTGGCAGTGCCAGCCTCTTCCCCTGGCACAATGGAAGGGGCAAAGTGCCAATGCCCAGGGGCACCTTGGCACTGTCCATTGGGCATAGGTCAGTGCCAAGGGACATATAAGGTGTGGGGCTTGGGGTGGGGTCTAATGAGGGCAGGGCCTGGGGGGTGATTTGGTGGGTGTGGGGGTCTCGCTGTCACTCTGCATAGGGATTGGTGGGGGAAGCAAGGAGGCTAGTGATTGGGCAGGTTACGGTGTGGGAGGGGGGAGCAATTAGCCTGCTGGGGGTTAGTGAAAAGGGGGGATGTCAGGAGGGAAATTGGTGGAGGGGAGTGGGTCGGGAGGGGATTGGAGATCGATGTGGGCCGGGTGGAGGGGGGGGTGGGGTTTGAGACTGGGCCCAGGAATGGCTAGCAATCAGGCTGGGGTGGTGGGGGTGTTGGGGGTGTTGGAGGGTCATCGATAGAGTTGGCTCACAATGAGGCAGCCATCATTGTGGGGCCACTGCACATGACGATGTCAGCATTGACAGATTGGTGCATGCGCAGTGGCCCACTCAGCACGCTGATATCAGCCTTTCTAGCGGAGATAGGCCCCACCCCCCCTGAAATTTAATAATATTCAGGCAGGTGGCCTCTGAAGTGCACAGAGTATGGGAGATTCTTCTCTGGCAAAAAAAAGTGCAAATTATTCCAGTTTTCAAGCGAATTCGACACTTTTGGAATTCTTCTGGGAGATTTTCACTCTCGATGTGGCTGTCATGGGAGCCAATCAAGTTAAAGACTAACCTGATAAAGGATTTCAACATCTTGAAGAGTGATGATGACTTTAATAGTGACAGATTGTTTCCACTACGGAGAAAGATGTTAACAAGAGTACACTAATTTGATTAATTATAAGAAGATTGATAATTTCCCAGAGGAATGGAGATGGCCATAGAAATGCCATGACATAGTTCTAAAGAGTGTACGAGGAGAGGGAGACCTGGGGTTTGAGTACATAAGGTGGCAGGACATCTTGGGATCAATTTTACTAACCCATAAGCGGCTGGTTCAGGCGGGCAGTAAAATCTCAAGAAGCTGCATTAAGATGATGCGCAAAACTGTCCTAGACTGGGGAGCTTTCTGAGCAGTAAGCAGTGAGGCTTATGTGAAATTTCTGGATCTGGCATTGCAACACAAATAGGTAAATGATTTCATTAAAACAGCTGACAATGATTTCATACAAATATGGTCCTTTATTAATGCAGCCCATAGATACTTTCTGTGAGTATTTGTCAGACCTGAACGGGAGACCGCTGTCTAATAATGTGATACAATCTCCCATTTCAGTACATCTCTGGATTCTATTTCAGAAATTAAATTAAATCCTCACTTAATTCTATATTTTTATGGCTTTATATTCAAAGAACAAATTAACAAAGCTTCTCCACCATTGATAGAATCTAATCCATGCACAAGGAGTCTTGCCTGTTGGCTGAGGAGTTAGTGAGAGGCTCATGATCCCTGCTTTGGAGAATGTACTCATTGTCAGTCAGGCACTTAAATGGCCAGCAGGGACTCTTCCCAAGAATCCCACTCCCCAGTCAGAGGCTGACAGCTCATCTTTGCCATCAGCAATACTGAGCAATACACCCGCTAGGTGTTCAGTATCAGAGAGAAACCAAGGCTGCAAGGAGGAAGGGAATGTTGGCCTTTATAGCGAGGGGGATAGAATATAAAAGTAGGGAGATGTTCCTGCAACTGTACAGGATACTGGTGAGGCCGCAGCTGGAGTACTGTGTGCAGTTTTGGTCACCGCACTTGCGCAAGGATGTATTGGCCTTGGAGGGAGTGCAGAGGAGGTTCACGAGGCTGATACCGGAGATGAGGGGGTTGGACTATGAAGAGAGACTAAATAGACTGGGTCTGTACTCGTTGAAGTTTAGAAGGATGAGGGGGGGATCTTATAGAGACGTATAAGATAATGAAGGGGATGGATAGGGTAGAGGTAGAGAGATTCTTCCCGCTTAGAAAGGAAAAGAGGACTAGAGGACACAGCCTCAAGATAAGGAGGGGTGCAGTTTAGATCAGAGTTGAGGAGGAACTTCTTCACTCAAAGGGTGGTGAATCTCTGGAATTCTCTGCCTGTTGAAATGGTGGAGGCTACCTCGCTAAATATGTTTAAGTCTCGGGTAGATAGGTTTCTGACAGACAGGGGAATTAAGGACTATGGGGAGAAAGCGGGAAAGTGGAACTGATCCACTTCAGATCAGCCATGATCTTATTGAATGGCGGGGCAGGCTCGAAGGGCTAGATGGCCTACTCCTGCTCCTATCTCTTATGTTCTTATGTAAGGGAGATAGAGCCAGGCTGGGGGGAAGGGGTTATTAGAAAGAGCAAGATGGGTGTATCTCAATGGATTCACCCCCTCCCCTGCCACCCTACCTTCCCCTCACTACTGTGTGCCTGTCAACGAGGGACTCTACTGGGAGGGCAGATGTTTGCTGTTTACACTTCTCACATGGTGATTCCCCTGCCCGCCATGGATTGAATGCTATAACAGCAGGACGAGGACCATATTAATTTCCACTTGAAAGCCCCAGTTAGAGTCGGGCCGGGAAGGTGTTCATGTCCCTTTCTGATCTGTGCCCAATCAGATTAGTGCTGGAGGACAAATGGCAGAGGTACTATAACAAACTTGTAAAATCCCTTTGCACAGTACATTCTACAGCCACGATGACAGCCAAGTGACTTGGCAGGACTGCAGTTTGAGTTTTGATTGCAGCTGTTGAATGGTGATTTCTGCTTGAAGTTAAGGAGATTTTTCTGCTTGAATCTAAGCAGATTCTTCCAGCAGAATAGGCAGAGAGGGGAACGATTTTGGTGAGGAGAGCTGGAAGGTAAGAGTTTTTAATTTTTAACTTACTTTTTCCAGAGTTTTTTTTCCAAAGCAGCAGGAAACCGGAAATAGTCTGTGGAGAGACCTGGGAAGGATTCTGTATTTTTTTCTCTCGAAGGTTGGAGGATGGACCACCTGAGAAAGAAGATGTATCTCCAGGAACAGTGCTATGGTGCTCTGGGGTCCAGGGTTGCTGGCGTCCTCATTTTGAACTCTGGAAGCAGCCCCTGGCATTTCTCGTGAGTACTGACATCAGCATGCCATGTTATTCCAATGTTTGTGGAGATGCTGGCATTGGACTAGGGTGGGCACTGTGAAAAATCTCACAACATCAGGTTTATTTGAAATCACAAATTTTTGGAGCACTGCTCACTCATTAGGTGAGTGGAGGCGTCGGTTCACAAACTTAGCATATACAAAGACACAATTGTCTATATATGCCATGTTTGTGAACCTATCTCTCCACTCAACTGACAAAGGAACAGTGCTCCAAAAGCTTGTGATTTTAAATGAACCTGTTGGAATTTAACCTGGTGTTTGAGACTTTGAACTAATTCCAATGTTTGCCAATAGTGTATTTTCCCACTAGGGTCGTGGACAATTGGGCACAGAAAGGAAGATTCTAGTCGGGCCTTCTATTGCAGCCCATTAACAGGATATAAGTCAATTTCACACTGGCCTTCCTGATCTACTATGGTGGACACCCATGGGAAATCCACATCTGCATGACACCAACTTTTGAGCTCAAGCCAAATTCTCCTCCCTCATGCATCATTGAGCCCACCAGCAGGGCCATGGAAGAATTCCACTCCAAATCTCCATGCAACGTTATCCAATGGCATAATTTCAAGGCAATAGTTGCTCTCAAAAGGAAAAGCTGTGCCCTGACTATCAATAAAGTCATATCATTGTAAGTGATTCTGAGTTAATAATCATATAATACATTATAAATTTAATTGAACCATTTACCTTGTCATTACAATGACTGCATATTTTTAAATATGCAAATACCCATTTCAGAAGTTCTAAGTGGATCTCCCGTGAGGCTTTTTGTGGAATCTTATGAAAAGTTTACACAATAAAAATAGTACTTTGGGGAGGAATTGAGACCCTAAACAATTAGATAGTGCAGAGAAGTTTTGAACCATATGAACAGAATGGTATTTTCACATTTAAAAAAAAATCTTTGGATCTGTTTTATTATACATATGTTAAAACATCACTTTGACAGCAATCTTTCACTCAAGCATGCAAACTAGTAAGGAGCTTGTTGGCAACTTCACCTCCTACAGAATTTAATGACAGAATGGAAATTGTGGAAGAGCTATTTATAATCTGAAATTACTTATGATTTACCACTCACTTTTGCCCCGATAGAAATAGGGCAACATGAAATACATACCATTTAATCTTCCATCAGTAAAGATGCAAAAACCTTTCTTTTAAATGTGCTCCCATCTAATACACTCATCAACTTTTTGTATTTTGCTATAGTGGGCTTTTACAAGCATCCCCCCATGATAGAGTAAACCCGTTGTCAGAAAATATGAATGATAATTCAAAGTTTTTGGGTCAGCTTGATGCACAGGGTAGAGGCATATTGGCCCAGATCTTTTGGTCTCCAGACCTCTTGGAGACCAGGGCCGGAATACTCCCAAAAAAACTGGAGTATCTCGTGCTGGTTTGTTCAGTGGGAGTTCAGAGAAGAGTCTCCCACACTGCACTGCAGAACTTGCTTGCAATGGGGAGGCTGGTAGCACAGCACTGAGTGGGCCACATGCATTGATCTGTCAGCACCGAGATTAGCTCATGCACAGTGGCCCTGCACTGCCGGTGCCCCAGTTGCTCTTCTCTCCAGCAGGTTTGGGCTGCTAATTCCCAGTTAATGGGGAGCAACTGCTCAAGTGAACCACTCTGGTAAGAAGTGGGGTGGGGGGGTTGCTGGCAAGCCTAGAAACTTCAGTCCTGAGTCCACTAATTGTCTTCAAAATGACCATTTAAATAGTCTTTGCGCCTATTTCCGACATGGATCTGATGCCGCTGGAAATGTAGCACTGGGAGATGCCAGTGGGGCTTGAACACATGCGTGAACACTGCAAATCGACCAACACGAGAATCTCCCGACGCAGTGGCCTGGATGTCCAACCCAAGAAGTGCATTGGGACATTGAAGATGTTTTGAGGCCCAGACCTTTGTGGAAATTGTTGGGCCACAATGAAGCTCTGACAGGCAACTTACCGGCCCGTGGGACCCTGTACAAATATCTCCAACTCATAGCTAGAATCAGGGACTTCCAACAATTCAGCGATACTTACTTGAATTTTTACCCAGGAACCATTTGACAGAAAATACCTCATCTAACTCCCGGATAATTCTAGAACTCACAATAACTCCACAGGCAGGATTTTCATGCTGTTCCTGCCAGAGGGATCTTCCAATCCTGCCAACAGTCACTCTCGCCATGGGTTCCCTGGCGAGGATGGGTGCAAACAAGGAAAAAAACCCCTTTGACAACAATGGGGCTGGAAGCTATCGCCACCTTCCAAAGACGGGTCAGCCCTGAATCCGGAGGGGAGCATGAGTGGCTGGGCCGTGAAAAATCCCACCCATTTCTATCCATGCCCCCGCCACTCCTATCCCCATGATCCATAGAACTACACCTGATTACCACTGATTTCCCCCTCGATTACCCCCCAATCTAACCTGCTCCAACTACATTCCTGACCTTACTTGACTACCCCATCATCCATATCCTTGAACTGAACTCTGCAACCCAATTCAATCCACCAGCCAACTCCCACCTGCTATATCGCCCACTGGCCACCCTACCCCTCCTCACCACCCCCCTTACCCACCCCCCCCCCCCCCCCCCCCACCACCACCATACCAACCTGCAACCTCACCCACCTGCCAGCCAGCATAACCAAGGGCCCCTCAAAACTCGAGCATACTTTCTTCCACCTTCCTCTATCAGTTAAAAGATACAAAGGTCTGAGGATACGTGCCAACTGATTCAAGAACAGCTTTTTCCTTGCTACCACCGGACTTTTGAATGAACTATCATCTATTAATCTGACCTTTCTCTTCACCCTATCTCTAACTGCATCATTGTATTCTGAACTATCAACTTTCCTTCTCCCCATGTAACTCTATGAACTCCATAGTTTGCAAGAAATAGTATTTTTCACTGTATTCCAATAAACGTGACAATAATAAATCAAAGCAAAGCCCTACCCAGTTACCTCACCCATCTACCATTCACTAACACTGACAATTTTAAACTTACTGGTCACAGGTCATGTTGTAAAAAGAAAGCACATCCTTCCTTCTCCCACAGCGCTGCAATGGGGCTTTCCAATGGATGCTGTGCTCCATGTTTCTGGAGAAGCTGGCCTCAGAAGATTTGCTCAGAGATGTGGAGTACTGACAGGACATGGCAACCAATCATCCGACGATGATTGCCACTTTTCAGAAGCTCTGTATTATAATGGTCTGTCTAAGTGCACATGGAAGGTGAACATGTTTACTTGGCTCACCATTATTAAGTTCCATCCTGGAGGCATATTGCTTAAAATCCATGCATCTGAATTTGATTTGATTGGTTTTATTGTTGACACGTATTAACACACAGTGAAAGTATTGTTTCTTGCACACTATACAAAGCATACTGTTCATAGAGAAGAAAACGAGACAGTGCAGAATGTAGTGTTATAGGAATAGCAAGGGTGTAGAGAAAGATCAACCTAATGCAAGGTAAGTCCATTCAAAAGTGACAGCAGCAGGGAACAAACTGTTTTTGAGACAGTGACCTCAGACTTTTGTATCTTTTTCCTGAAGGAAGAAAGTGGAAGAGAGAATGTCTGGGTACATGGGTCTTTAATTATGCTGGCTGCTTTGCTGAGGCAGTGGGACGTGTAGACACAGCCAATGGATGGGAGGCTGGTTTGCATGATGGATTGGGCTACATTCATGACCTTTTGTAGTTCCTTGCTGACTTGAGCAGAGTAGGAGCTGTGATATAACCAGAAAGAATGCTTTCTATGGTGCACCTGTAAAAGTTGGTGAGAGTCGTAGCTGACATGCCAAATTTCCTTAGTCTTCTGAGAAAGTTGATGGGCTTTCTTAACCATAGTGTCGGCATGGGGGGACCAGGACAGGTTGTTGGTGATCTGGACACCTAAAAACTTAAAGTTCTTGACCCTTTCTACTTCATCCCCATTGATGTAGACAGGGGCATGTTCTTATTTACGCTTCCTGAAGTCAATGACAAAACTCTTTCTTTTGTTGACACTGAAAGAGAGATTATTGTTGTCACAATAGTTCACCAGATTCTCCCTCTCATTCCTGTACTCTGTCTCAGAATGCGATAACTCTGTCATCATCATTCAACAGCTCATCTATGAAAATGTCACTGCCAGACATTCGGAATCCCCCTGAGAAAAACACTTTGAAGTTAGCTCGGTTTTACCTTCCTTTGGTAAAACTGGGTAAGTAAGTTTGATCCTGTCTTCATCTTTCTTCAGAGCACTTGCACTGCAGAGGTCCTCAAATCCTTCCCTACTTGGGGAAAATTAAATTTAATGACAGAGGCCTGTAATTGACTTGGTTGAAGGCAACCAATTAGCAAACGTTAGAATCAAACGGGGGATTGCCTTGACTGTTCAGCTTGGTATCAGTTTATGTCATACATAAACCACAGGTACATTTTATAGAATCATAGAATCGTACAGTGCAGAAGGAGGCTATTTGGCCCATCAAGTCTGCACTGACCACAATCCCATCTATGCCTTATCCCCATAACCCCATGCATTTGCTCTAGCTAGTCCTCCTGACACTGAAGGGCAATTTAGCGTGGCCAATCCACCTAACCTGCACATCTTTGGACTGTGTGAGGAAACTGGACCACCTGAATTAAACCCACGCAGACATGGGGAGAACATGCAAATTCCACACAGACAGTGACCCAAGCCAGGAATCGAAACCGGATCCCTGGCACATAGCTTGAAAGATACACCCAAAAAACAAGAACCCAGTGTACAGGAGTGTACACCTCTTGTGCTTTTCATAATGTTTCAAGAGATCGGACAACATGCATGTTGTCCTCATTATGTCAAGAAACGTAATAGATTTGTCAAAGCTTCTTAATATTCCAATATATTGAAATCTAGGCCAAAGTTGCCTTTTGAAGTAAATGTGTTTCCATGTGTCCTGGAATGCTGTCAGCAACACCTCCACTGCTGGTCAGCAAACAAAAACATCCTCAAAGTAATATCAGTCAAGTTCCGCGTAACTGAACACAATAAAGATCCCTCCTGGGATTTGCATGATAATTTATCTACTGGGGGCATCTAATGGGTCAGGAGCACAGGTCACGGCTGGATGCTCCCTGACGTGTTTGTCGGCAGAGCTTGTGTGCATTTTCCTGCCAATGTGGTTCTAATAGAATTATTTTACTTCCTTATAATACCTGATTATGAAACCAAGCGTCTGCCTCCTCCATTGCATACCAGCTGTTTGAAGTATTAAAACAATCAGGAGCGATTTGCATCTCATCTTCTCTCAAATCCTTCTGGGAACGTATTAACTTCCACTTGTTGCCTTTTCATTCGTGCAGCTGAGGCTGAGAGCTCTTTACCTGCTGATGTTTTAACTAATACCATCTACACAAACTATACTCTAACATAGCCTTGCCCTCAGTTGAGAATACAGAAATAATTAATGTGTGTTAGCTGTTAGAAGGAACAGTGGCTGGAATTCTCCAGTCCTGGCGCTGCGAATAGAGATTTGGCTGAGTGCCAAATTCTCCGTTGTCGCTGGCAGTGGTAGCAGGACATGCAAGCCCAGAGAATTCCAGCCATTAGTTGGAATATTCCGGGGCACGCTCACCCCAAAACCAGAAAATCTTGCCCAAGGTCAATGTTGTCTGCCCCCTCCCCCCACTCCCTGCCCACTACAATTCCCATGGCAGATAATGGACGGGACTTTCCCATCTTGCCTATTTCATTGTGATTAAGTGTTTAATTTAAGCGTATTTGCATATCAGGCAACATTTATCCAAAATGCAGAATTAAAAGCAGAGAATAGATTTCAAAAAAAATTGTCATAGAAGTAATGCAATTTGCATATATTTGAATATTTTATTAATTTTTGTATATACAATCTTTAAATGCAAACATTCTTTCAATTATATTTTTGATGTACGATAGCGTGCAGATCATGACTGAGTATGTTGGGGATGACATTTTTGGCTTATATTCATTGGGATTCACTACTAGTTGAACGATTGGAATAAGCGAGGATTGCCAATGTTGAACTTGATCCTGTCTTTCAATGAATCAGCATATCACCAATTGTCAAAGAACATGAAAACAGAAGAAAGAAAGATGATATATTATTAGGCTTTTGAGTTGCCATCAACTTTGACATTAAACATAGGAAATTTTTCAAAAATGCGCAATGCAAGAAAATTTTCTCAAACTCTAGCCTACCTTACCAATTACCTGGTTACTGTGCAATGGGTTTAAAGCGAAATTCTCTTGCAGGTGAATGCAACAGTCAAGGCAGGATATTTCATGTTATGTAGAATAAGGTGTTAGCGAGGTTTCATCATCTATTTGTTAATACTGTGGACATGCCTGTTTGATTGTACATGACATGGAGTGAATTTTGTTGAATGGATTTGAACTGATTTATTATTGTCACATCTATTGGGACACAGTGAAAAGTATTAACCGGCTGTGATGAGAACAAACTGCGAGGCATGAGTGTTAAAATGATGGCACGCACCTGGCTGCTGTATTTGAGCTTGGAAGGGTTTTACTGCAATTTCACCACTCATTAGAACCTGATGGGTTTGCGTGCATCAGGAAGCAGCATTACATAAATATTTAAATCATGTCCTAACCTGCTTCCCACCCTCCCAGTTCTGTCCCCCACCCCCCACTTCCCCCATTCCCAGCAGTAGTTTCTACAGAAAATAGCAAGGCAGCCATTGAGTTCAGAGACTATCAGAAAGCCTCAGACTCTCTAAATGCCTTGGCCACCTCCTTGGAAGAGCTGTAAGTGAAAGATAGGTGGAGGAAAAGAACGAAACAGAGGCCATCCTTCTTTGATCTAACCCACACTCTCATCCTCAATGCTCTGAGAGAGGACAATGCCCACAATCTCCAGGGCTCCCTCCTAAAGACCTGGATAGGAGCTGTCCTTCCAAATACTTACATCATTTCTGAGTGTAGTGAGCCATGCGCCTGACATGCTCCAGGAAGGGGAGTTTAATAGTGTGAGCTTCCATTGAAGGCTTGTGGATTTGTGTGAGACTTGCTGATGTGTATCTGATAAATGTGACACGCAACAAACAATGCACAAGATAGGGAAGGGTGACTGAGAAGGAAAGCAGGAAAGTGGCAGTTACTGGCAAATACAAGAATACATTGTTTTCCCTGTGCATCCAGATGACATTGATATGTTGCATGTGCCTATTAGAAGAACAAAAGCAACCGCCGATAGTGCTCCTGAAAGTAGGAGGAGTCTAGCCTTAGTTAGTTTTGATCAATGCAGGACATTGGGGGGGAATTGGATGAGAGAGCTTGGTTGCTGTAGGACGTCCCTGTCTGCCTTGGAAATCTACTATAAGCAAAGAGATAGAGTGCTCTGCATTTGCCATCACTTTGTGCAGCAAGGTCCCATGGCAGTATCTGATGATCTAAGTACTGTTACTCTGTGTCATAGTTATCCTTCAGATTCACCTCCCAGTATGCAGAACAAAAGCCCAAACCTTCTATTGATTGTCGGAGACCAAGTGTACAACTGGAAATGCACGTCAGGAATTTGCAGAAGTCCTGAGGCATTAATCCATTTAGGGAATTTAAGCCTTGGAAGTTTAAACTTCTGACTGATATTTCTCCTGTTCCTCAGGGCCCTCCTTGATTATCTTTGACTCTGAGCTAGAGTTGGACAGTACAACGGTAATTAAGTGAATAGATACCCGAGAGATACTAGACAAGAAAACTTAGTCTAACTCATGGATAACGACAGAACTGACTCCCCCAGTCACTCAGGTTAATCGCCTAAGTAACACTCTGATTGCACAGCCCAGGGAGGAAATTGACCACAAGCATTGCTCCCCCCGGCCATTAAACTATCCCACTAAACAGCAGGCTACCCCCCCCCGAACTGACCACCAACTCACCCACCTGCCACCTTCACCAACCTGCCACCCTGCCCATCTTACTCCCCACCCACTTTCTACCCAATCAACTTAGCACCATACCTACCTGTCACCTCACCCACTTGCCAGCTTACCCACCCTACTCGTTCGCTCATTCGTGCACTAATTTTCAAATTTACCATATGGCAGTTAGTGTTATGAAAAGGGATGTGTCCTGTCTTCCATCAACTTAACTTAGCTTCGCTGGAGCTCTCCGAGGGATACTGAGCTCTGGATTTCTGGTGAAGTTGAGCTTAGAAGCCCTGGCAAGAAATACAGAGTGGCGCTGAGACAGGGGGAAGGTTTAGTGATGATTGTCATTTTTGAGAAGATGAAAATGTCCCTGCTTTAAGTGGGTGCATTTTTCTTCAACAAGTTGAGTCTTTCTTTACATCATTACTGGACCCACAATAAATTCTGTCAAACCACAGCACCCTGCCCCAGCGTGTAGCAAAGCTTTCCACTGACATGTCCAAAGATGTGCGGGTTAGGTTGATTGGCTTTGCTAAGTTGCCCCTTAGTGTCAGGGGGGGAAGCAGGGTAAATACATGGGGTTATGGGGATAGGAACTGGGTGGGATTGTGGATTGGTGCAAGCTTGTTGGGCCGAATGGCCTCCTTCTGAACTGTAGGATTCTATGATTCTATGTCATATTTATGGGCAGATCAGCTATCATTAGGCAATCAGATCTGATCAATCAAAATATAGGCAGGCAAGCCACATAAGTCTTTGTGGTTTGAACTGGCAAAGCTAATTTGTTCCACTCAATATCTGTTTTATGGATTTTTAAGCTTTCAGAAATAAAATAAAATTAAAAGCTGATTAATCCCTCCATTGATCTAATCATTAAAAGGGTACACGCTCTGATCGAGTTCAGAAATGAGAGCATTAGACGGATAATGTGGGGTTACGGGGATAGGGCCTGGATGGATTGCTGTCAGTGCAGGCTTGATGGGCCAAATGGCCTCCTTCTGCATTGTAGGCATTCTATTCCATGATTCTATGACAAACGATGGAAGGAGATTGGGCAAGTCTTTCTTGTCCAACTGCAGGGGTGTCTGATTTTCTAAGCATATTTGTTGAGAGGATTAACACATACAATATGAATTATTATGTAGTTAGCAAGGACTTTAGAAATAATTTAAGTCACATGCTAATAACAGTCCTCATATTTTATCTAGGAATGCAATTAAATCATTGGTGTGGGTGGATGGGCTGGGATGGGGCAGAGACATTAGTCTCCATCATGCCTGTTCGTTAGGTCGAAAGTAACTGCTGGGGGTGATTAGTTTTTGGCATCATTCTCCTGTATTCACTGAACCAACTGTCAAACTGGAGGCCACTCACTTCCAATTTAAAGTTTATTTATTGCCGCAAGTAGGCTTACATGAACATTGCAATGAAATTACTGTGAAAATCCCCTACTCGCCACACTCCAGCACCTGTTCGGGTACACTGAGGGTGAATTTAGCTTGGCCAATGCACCTAACCAGCACGTCTTTCAGATTGTGGGAGGAAACTAGAGCCCCCAGAGGAAACCCACGCAGGCACGGAGAGAACGTGCAGACTCCGCATAGACAGTGACCTACGCGGGGACCTGCGTGAGGCAGCAATGCTGATCTGTGCCATCATGACACCCTGAGGATACCCATCAATGTGTTAATGAGCAGTTTAACCTTAACTCCTAATATCAGCACAACCAAGGCAAAGCGTTTTTCTCAATCGCCTTCCCCCTAACCAGCAGTTTTTAAAGGGACTGCTAGAGGCCCCAGTGGCAGGATTATTGAAAGTGAAAGGAGCCCTTAAGAGTATTGATAGGCAAAGGGATCCAGGTGTACAGGTGCACAGGTCACTGAAAGTGGCAATGCAGGTGGAGAAGGTAGCGGAAAAGGCTTGCTTGCCTTCATCGGCCTGGGCATTGAGCGAAAAAATTGGCAAATCATGATGCAGCTCTTATAGAATTTTAGTTAGGCTGCACTTGGAAGATAATGTTCAATTCTGGTCGCCACATTACCAGAAGGACGTGGAGACTTTGGCGAAGGTACAGAAAAGATTTACCAGGATGTTGCCTGGTATGGAGGGCATTAGCTATGAGGAGAGGTTGAAGAAACTTGTTTTGTTCTCACTGTATTGGCAGAGGTTGAGGGGCAACCTGATAGAAGTCTACAAGATTATGAGAGACATGGGCAGACTGGATAGTCAGAAGCTTTTTTCCCAGGGTGGAAGAGTCAATCACTAGGGGGCATAGGTTTAAGGTGCGAGGGACAAGGTTTAAAGGAGGTGTACAAGGCAGTTTTTTTTTTACACAGAGAATAATGGATGTCTGGAACTCATTGCCGGGGGAACTAGTGGAAGCAGGTATGGTAGTGACTTTTAAGGGACATCTTGACAAATACATGAACAGGATTGGAGTAGAGGGATATGACCCCTGGAAGGGTAGGGGGTTTTAGTTCAGTCAGGCACCATGGTCAGTGCAGGCTTGGAGGGCTGAAGAGCCTGTTACTGTGCTGTAATTTTTTTGTTCTTTGTTCTTTGAATTCCTTCAGTCTGTCTCAAGAGGCCCCAGCTATTGGTGTAGCTAATGAGGATTTGGAGGAACAGACCATCAGAAAGTTGAAAAAAGACTTTGATCAGCAGGATGCTGCTGTACAGCCCCACAAAAATGTTTCACAGGTCCTAGTAGGCTGCTGCAGTTTGCGCAGCGTCTTCATATGTCATGGAAAAACACCATGGACGCCACAACACCAGGACGCACAAAGCATGAAAAGAAAATGTGTTCAAGTCAGTTCTGGTAAAAGACAGCTTTCATAGTGATCCCTATGCTTAATTTGGTCACCTTAAGAGTTAATTTGGCTATGCCCCTTGAAGTGGGATTTCAAGAATTAGCTTTTGAAGGAGCTTGGAAGTCTGCAATCGATCTTTGAGAGAGCACGTTCTGTTTGAGTCGAAAGTTAAAAGCTTTGAGAAAGGTCAAGTGATTAAAACAGAATGAGGGCTCTATAACCCACTTGGTTAGTTAAAAGCAACTTTAAAGGACAGAAAGTAAATTTAATATAACAGCGACAAAGAACGATCATTCGAAGTAAAACTTAGAAGTGAAGGATTTCCAAGATGTTGCTAACATCCCCAGTAATAAGCACTGTCACATTGGCACCATCTTGGACTTGTAACTCAGAGACTGGGACTAATGATCCAGAGATACAAGTTCAAATTCCATTATGATAGCTAGGGAATTTCAATTCAGTTAATTAATAAAAAGCTATATGCTTTTTAAAAGCTGGTGACTAAGGAATTATTGGATTGCAATAAAAATCTATCTGGCTCACTAATCCCCAATCATCCTTTACCAGTCTGGCCTGTACATGACTCCTGACCCACAACAATTACTCTGAAGCAAGTCACCAAACAGCTATGAGGAAATATAAGCACCACATGGATGACAGCAATTCAAGAAGATTGCTTGCTATCACTTTTTCAAAGACAATTAGATATATGGACAATAAGTGCAGTCCTTGCCATTGAAACCTATAACACAAAGCATTAATTTTCAAATACATAAATAAACTAGGTAAGTCTAGATGATCAGTGATGTAGGATCACATGGCAACAGAGCATGTTGAGGGGAGATAATGGTCTAGTGATGTTATCGCTAGAGTATTGAGCCAATGTCAGCTAACTTTCTGGGAACACAGGTTCAAATCCCACCATAGCCAATGGTAGAATATGAATTCAATAAAAAATATCTGGAATTAAGAATATATTGATGACTAGGAAACCACTGTTGATTGTCGGAAAAACCCATGTGGTTCACTAATCTCCTCTAGGGAAGGAAATCTGCTGTCATTATCTGGTCTGGCCCACATGTGACTCCAGAGCCACAGCAATGTGGTTGACTCTGAACTACCCGCTGAAATAGCCTCACAAACCACTCAGTTGTATCAATCGCTGTGGCATTGTGGGTCAATCCACAGCACATGGGCTGCAGCCTTTCAAGAAGGCAGCTCACCACTACCTTCTCAAGGGCAACTCAGGACGGGCAATAAATGCTGGCCAGTCAGTGACGCCCTGGTTCCACAAATAAATAAATAAAAATAGTTCTATGTAGAACCTCATGCTCAGCCTTGTACTGCACATTGTACAATATTCAATAAAGGTAAAATATACCCACAGCTTTGCCTCCAGCTGTATCTGTAAATCCATATGATGGACACCTCATCTAAGACCCAGAGCAACAAAAACAGAACATCCACATCTCACAAATGAATACAATTAGTACCATTTAATTTAATGACAAATGTCCTAGATGCTGTAATAATCTATTAAGTTGTTTGATAGTAAATATTGTTATGGAGCAGGTTGGAAACCGTGAAGTCTTTTATGAAGGCAACCTGAATCATAAGTTTTGCATTCTGAATTTGGCTAGGATCAGCATGAGATGTTTCACTTCAGGTATGATTTGAGTGACGCACTAGTGAGCTTTTATCAAACACAGTTTATTTAAGAATATAGTTAATAGTAAGAAAATTAGCAAGAACTTTTATCAATTACAAACAAACAATCATGATAATGTATAACCTTTAAATGAATAAATATAAGCTGTCCCAATCAAAACCTCCCATAGACAAAAAAAACCCTTTTTGCAGGTTTAACACAGCACACACTGATACTCACGTGATACTGGGATCGAGTCCGTTAGTTGAATTCTGTAGTTAAATGCTCTTGAGACTGAAAACAGTTTGAAGACAAGACAGCTTCCCAAAACACCAGAGAGACTCTGGTCCCACCCGCAACAACAGCATGTTTTCACCCCTCAGGAAAACAAGTTCTCGTTCTCAGCTAACCAACAGAATTTTCAAAACAACAGGGAGAGGGGGAAAACACTTCATTTTAGCTTGCTGTCCCTTCTAAAAACTAAAATTCAAACCTGCAGCTCCAAACTGAAAATGAAAATGAAATCCCTGTCACCTGAACTTCCCACAGTATTTTCTCCTTCCAACAATGACATCACCAAGGCTGTGAGCATGAATTAAAAAAAAACTCTTAAAGGTACACTAACATCACAACATAGTCAGGCATTAATTTGTTAGGACTATCTTAGAGGCAGTTTTCTCACAAATGCCCATGGCATTTGGTCCTATAGGTATCTAAAATGGTCCTAAAGATGTCTAGAAGAACAGGAAACAGAAGGGAAGACACTGAGCACCATGGCCCGAGCTTCTTATAGCATACTGTATCATTCACTGCAGGTTTGGTTCAGGCATAGCTAATAATGAGTTGCAGGATGGAACATTATGTGAATTATAAAGCCTGGCTAAGGAATGACAAATGGAAATGGTAGTGATGGAACAGAATGTTGTTGCAGTCATCTTCCTAAAATACTGTGGTCCGGCAATTAACCATGATGGGACCTAATACAAACACAGTCTGATATCTAAACTTTAGCAATATAAAGATGTCCTTCTGCAACTTAATTTGTTTCGCTCTAGAATATTATAAAAGTAAATGTTCGAAGACAGCATTTCAATGATATTTGCTAAAATTATAATTATGTGCAACCTCCAGATTCCACTTAACAACAGTAACTTCATTGCAGTGTTAACGAGAGCCGATTTGTGACACTAATAACTAAGTAAACTTTAAATAAGCAGACTTTAACATATCATCAAATGTCAATGAATTAACTAACCTGGTAATTAGGCAAGGACATATAGTTCCATTGTGCCAGACTCCTCCAGTATCTGGAAAAAATGGGCATCATTTCCTTGAACCTTACCAGCAAACATTGGCAAGATATTTGATCTGAAGGGGAGGTACTTCAGCTGAACATGCAATTCTTCCCACTAGTGATCATAAATATTAACCTTAGTCTGTTGTCCTATCTTAAACCAGAGGTATGGATGCAAATTGTAACTTTAAATTATCAAATCATAAAATCGCGAACAGTGAAGAAGGAGGCCATTGAGTCTGCATGACTTTCCAACAGAGCATCTTATCCAATCCCATACCTGTACCCCCGCTCATTTACGCTGTCAATCCCTCTAACCTATACATCTTGGGACAAGAAGGGGCAATTTAACAAGTCCAATCCACTTCAACCTTCTTGACCTGTATTTCTCAATTACTCGTTGGATTAAACTCATTGAACCATCATGTGGACTTTAAAACTTTGCAGGGCAGCATTCCAGTACAAATGTCAGGAAGCAGCCGTCAGGAATCGCCATTGCTCTGGAATATCTTTCAGGCTTGGACGAGGTTCTGCAGTCTTAAAAAGCTGATGGGTATGTTGTGGGAAATTTACCACTTAGGAATCAGACTTTGAGGTTTCAACAATACAGTTTTATTTCGGACAAAGCTTTGGGAGAAAGCACTGGTACCCTGTAGTACTTGGCATCTACCTTCTCAACTACACAATGGTAGTTGATCATTTTTATACCTTTTAGACAATAGGCAGTACGGACATTTGCCGTTAACATATCGTTACAAGTCGAGTAGACAGGTACAGACATCGACAGTTAACACATTGTTACAAGCAGACAGGTACGGACATGGATAGTTAACATATCATTGTTCATAGAATGGATACATTTATGCAGTTATGTCTTCTACCAATATCCATCTATATATTCAGTGGCTGATCTTGTTACATTTATGTACATACGTCCCCATCTGTGGCTGTCCTTATTGTTCTGGCTCTGCTCTTATCTAGAGTGCCTCAAGCTGTGACCAACTTCCTACAGCAATTCAGATACAGCAGGTTTCAACCTTTTGTGTAACAGTCTGTGCCTAAAGCCAATGTTTCTTAATGTCCCTTCCCAGGTAACGATTTTGAGTGCCAAATAACCATTTTGTGTCCATCACTTTTAATTCCACCTGATCAGGTACTTGCACCACAGTTTTCAGCATTGATTAGGTGTTGATGTTACAAAACAGAGTACAGGATTTCAGCTAAAAGAGGAAATAAGTCCATAAGGGAGGGGACCAAGATAGATTTAGACTTAGGAAATCCACTCGCTAAAACCATACCCACTTGGTGCACTGACCTCATTTGGGATTAATGAAGGTTCCACTCCAAACTAGGCGCTACATAAGCTATTGGAGAAGGACTGGATGTACACCTGGAGTGTACCAGAAATTTGGTCCTATTGAGTGTCATCTTATTAACATGATACAATACTTGGGGCTTATTAAATGCACAAGACACAGGGAACAAATCTCTCATAACAGATTTGGTAATGTAAGATGCAGCAAATCCATCATTTGGATGAACTCCATCAGATACAAAGTCATTATATTAAACCTCAATTTCAAATGGAACAATGGACATGTTAAAGACAGTATTATTTTAAAAGGTTACATTCAAGCAAAATGACTGCAAACCAGACATCAGAATCTACAACACCAGCAGACCAACCAAGGAGTGAATAAACGGGGCCATGAGTTGTGGCAAAGCTATCTGACAAGATTATGCAGAGGGGTGTCAATAATCCTGACCACCGACAGGAGAGATAATGGAAATGGTAACGAGTTTTACTCCCAGCTATATAGAAAAACACCTCCACTAACGCGAAAAACATTTAGCAGTTCCAGGAAACCACCTTGGAACACTTAGCAGCCCACGAGGTACCCTCTAAAACAGTTTGACTCTTTGTCATTGAAACTGATCAGATCTCTCTCTCTCATCATCATCCATCTTGGTGAGTCACGAAAATGCCAGAACCATAAAGGGGCTGAGCACTTCGAAACTGCTCACTCAATAAATACGGGCCCCTCTCTCTCCCTCGCTCTCTTGTGAAGCTTGCCCCAATGTGGCACTTCTGGGTTATGTTTTACTACATACAAGTAAGAGAGACACACTGTCGTAGGCAGCAGTCAGGGTAACTCTAGCGGCATAAGGGTGAGATCATTGGTCAGGAATAAACAGTGAGTTTTTCTCCCTCCCTCTTGCAAAGCTGTCCCAGCTTGACACTTCCAGGCTATGAGTTGAACACTGGCAAGAGAGAGACATCCACAGTTATTAGTGACATCTGAGACCAATTTGTGTGAAGAGTAAAAGGACCTTTACAGTAAACTTTGTGGGTTCATTTATCAAGACTAGGCACATTAGAACAGTGATACATAGGTATAAAGCTTGAAAAAATCAGAGCTGTGTCTCTGTGGTCAGCTCAGAGCAGAGGCGAAACTAAGGCTGCATCACGTGACACTTCTTTTGTAGTGGTATTGTGCTGATGTCCTTTAAAGGCATATTACAACAATGAATATTTCATGCATTTACTTGTCTGTCCAGTACATTCTGGAACATGTGCATAGCCTAGGGCTCTCAAGCCATGATTATAATAAATGGCAGAGCAGGCTCGAAGGGCCAGAGGCCTACCCCTGCTCCTATCTTCTGTGTTTCTTATCTATGGAGTCCAATCAGTATAAAATAAAACAATCTCTCAGAAAGCTGGAAAAGGGAAAGAGAGAAGGAAAGAAGAACTTGCATTGATATGGTTACTTTCACAAAGTATTTCACAACCAAGAAAATTATTCTGCTGAGTTATTAAAGTAGCAAACTTGGAAGCTAACCTGAGCATAACAAAATGTCCCATGGACAGCATAAAGATAAATAACCAAATGATCGGTTTTTAGATGTTGGTTGAAGGATAAATTTAGTCCAGAAGAACATAGGGCATAGAACATAGAACAGTACAGCACAGTACAAGCCCTTCAGCCCTCGATGTTGTGCCGAGCTATATCCAAACCCAAGATCAAACTGTCCCATTCCCTATCATTCTGGAGTGCTCCGTGTGCCTATCCAATAACCGCTTGAAAATTCCTAAAGTGTCTGACTCCACTATCACAGCAGGCAGTGCATTCCACACCCCAACCACTCTCTGAGTAAAGAATCTACTTCAGACATCCCTCCTACATCTCCCACCATGAACCTTATAATTATGCCCCCTCGTAACAGCTACTTCCGCCCGAGGAAATAATCTCTGCATGTCCACTCTATCTATCCCCCTCATCATCTTATAAACCTCTATTAAGTCGTCTCTCATCCTCCTCCGCTCTAAAGAGAAAAGCCCCAGCTCCCTCAACCTTTCCTCATAAGATTTACCCTCCAAACCAGGCAGCATCCTGGTAGCACATCCTTCTTACAGTGAGGTGATCAGAACTGCACACAGTATTCTAAATGTGGTCTCACCAAGGTCTGGTATAGTTGCAGCATAATGCCACGGCTCTTAAACTCAAACCCCCTATTAATAAACGCTAACACGCTATAAGCCTTCTTCACGGCTCTATCCACTTGAGTGGCAACATTCAGAGATCTGTGGATACGAACCTCAAGATCTCTCTGTTCCTCCATATTCCTCAGAACCCTGTGGTTGACCCTGTAATCTGCATTCAAGTTTATCCTACGAAAATGACTCACCTTACTCTTATCAGGGTTAAACTCCATCTGTCACTTTTCTGCCCAGCTCTGCACCCTATCAATGTCTCTTTGCAGCCTGCAAGAGCCCTCCACCTCATCCACTACTCCACCAATCTTTGTGTCATCAGCAAATTTACTAACCCACCCTTCAGCCCCCTCTTCCAAGTCATTGCTAAAAATCACAAATAGCAGAGGACCTAGCATTGATTCCTGTGGTACACCGTTGGTAACTGGCCTCCAGTTTCAAAATTTTCCCTCAACCACCACCCTCTGTCTTCTATGAAACAGCCAGTTACTTATCCAATCGGCCAAATTTCCTTCTATTCCACACCTCCTTATCTCCTTCATGAGCCTATCGTGGGGAACCTTATCAAACGCCTTACTAAAATCCATGTGTATGACATCAACTGCTCTACCTTCATCCACATGCTTAGTTACCTCCTCAATGAATTCAATCAAATTTGTAAGGCAGGACTTACCCCTTACGAAACCGTGCTGACTATCCCGGATTAAGATGAGGAGAACTCTTCCTGGAATTTTGACAGGGGTTATTTTGCACATACCTTGGTTTACCATCTTTTCAGAAGGACTCTTCAAGAGTACAGTACTGCCTAGGCTCTGGAGTGGAACTGAACCCATGACTCACTTGAAGCTGTGAGCACTAGCACATAGCTGAGGCTGACGTGTGAAATTCAGATGGTTTGTTTTCTTTTTGTTGCATGTTTTAAAGAGGTTAAATTAGCCTCAATTCTTTTTCACTGTTTTTTGAGCATAAATAGTGATTAGAAACATTTGCTGCAGAATATTCAGTATCTTTAAGCAACAAACAGATTCCTTTCCCTTCTACGTGGTAATATGTAATATCAGCATCAATTTCTATTACACACAATATGAAACAAATAACTCTTGTTATTTATATTTTAGAATCAAAATGAAAAGTGCTTATAGAAGTTTAAAGCAATTCCAGTGTGTTAGCAATATAAATGGATCTCCCTGCAACTATTGTGAGGTACTGATCCCCAACTGATCTCATCAAAAGTTCTATGTAATCACTGCCTATTTCAGAGCTGCAGTAGGGCTGTGACATAAATCACACCATTATAAACTAAAGAAAAAACAATTTTCTCAGTCCAGTATCTATATAGGTAAACAATTTATTTCAATAATAACCTACTGTGTCTAGTCCAAATCATTCTACACTCAAAAAGTGGCCATTTTAAATATAAATAAGAATCAATTATGCAGCTTTATAGCAGCTAAGAGCTTTGGAACTTCAAAAATATTAAATTTTCTCAAAATTGTATTCCATGAATATTGTTGAATGGATGTGAAGAAAATATGATACTTCTGTGTAAGAGAAGCCATATTAATCACAGAATCCCCACAATGCAGAAAAGGCCATTGAACCATCGAACTTGCACTGACAACAATCTCACCCAGGCCCTATCCCATAACTCCACCTGTTTACTCTAGCTAGTCCTCCTGACACTACAGGACAATTTCGCCAATCAACCTAACCTGCATATATTTGGAGTGTGGGAGGAAACCGGAACACTTGGGGGAAACCCATGCAGCCACGGAGAGAATGTACAAACTCCACACGAACAGAATTGAATCTGGGTCCCTGGCGCTGTGAGACTGCAGCGCTAAGCACAGTGCCACTGTGAATCTTACTACATAGGATATATGCCGAAATATCTATGGTATATGACTATTATGTAAGCATCATAATGCTTAATAGTACTCGTTGGTAAATTCAGTACTTACGTCTGGTTAAGTTCCAATATCCCTTGGTCACGCTTAATTATTGGAGTCAAACATCACTGACAAAAACCTACATGTAGTCATATCAAAGGTTGCTATTAACAAGATGAATCTCTACTTAGTACAATGAGGGCTTAGCAGTATCTGCATAATATCAATATTAGTAACAGCAGCAGCAGAGCAATCAGATGAACACTTTGACATGAAGTGAAGAATCCTGCATCAGATTTCATAAAATAGGATTCATAGTCTTGAGCATGTCTTAGTTATGAGGAGAGGTTGAAGAAACTTGGTTTGTTCTCACTGGAATGACAGAGGTTGAAGGGCGACATGATAGAAGTCTACAGGATTATGAGGAGCATGGACAGAGTGGATAATCAGGGTGGAAGAGTCAATTACCAGGGGGCATAGGTTTAAGTAAAGTTTATTTATTTATTAGTCCCAAGTAAGGCTTACATTAACACTGCAATGTAGTTACTGTGAAATTCCCCTCATTGCCACAGTCCAGCACCTGTTCGAGTCAATGCATCTAACCAGCACATCTTTTGGAATGTGGGAGGAAACTGGAGTACACAGAGGAAACTCACGCAGACACAGGGAGGGCTTGGAAACTCCACGTAGACAGTAACCCAAGCCAGGAATCAGACCTGGGTCCCTGGTTCTGTGAAGCAGCAGTGCTAACTACTGTGCTATCGTGCCACCCAGAAACAAGCGGCAAGGTTTAAAGGAGATGTACAAGGCAAATTTCTTTACACAGAGAGTGGTGGCTGCCTGGAACTCGCTGCCAAGAGAGGTGGTGGAAGCAGATACGATAGTGAGTTTTAAGGGACGTTTTGACAAATGCATGAATAGGATGGGAATAGAGGGATATGGTCCCTGGAAGGGTGAGGGGTTTCAGTTCAGTCGGGCATCATGGTCAGTGCAGGCATGGAGGACAAAAGGGCCTGTTTCTGTGCTGTAATTTTCTTTGTTCTTTGAGTATATTAACTGCAAGTCTATTAATAGCTATAACTATATACATATATACAGTGGAGGGAATAGATATGAGGCTTACTCCATATTAGGTTTTACACAGACTCAGCTCTAAGCTAACCATGACTCTGGGTCATGTCCCTTCTTAAGGGTCATGTCACGTGTGATCAGCACTGTGCCCAGTCCCACATTAACCCTGTATGTACCCGGCTCTACTACTAAACCAAATCCCCCCAACCGAAGTCCTTATCCCTTGCATATAGAATAACTTTAGTTCCTAAATCTTGTGAATTCACCTTATTGTAGTGACATTGTTGCTATTACAGTATTAACATTAACAACATTCTTGCTATGCCATCTGCCCCCTTCAGATCCTTGAAGTTAGAGGTTCAGACAGTCTCGAGACATTGTAACTGTTCTGCATCTCACTGTTCTGTTGGGGGCGTGCTAGGCCCTGATAGTTCTAGTTCCTGCTGTTGACTTGGAGATTGGGCGGATATTCGGTATGCTTTCATCCACTTCTTCTACTGCTTGATGTTAAACAAAGTCTAGTTGGTCTAGTCAGTTCGATTGTTGTTACTCTTGTGGGGTGGATGAAAATGACATTCATCTGTTTGATGGTGCCTTTCCATCTTTTTCTGTTTGGGCCACCGACAAGCTCTCTGACCCTGAGGAAAGGCACTTCTGTGTAAGAAGAAGATTGAGTAGCTTGCTCACCTTTGTTTTCTTGTTGTTGATGGTGCGACCTGCTGCATAGTTCCAGCATTTCCTTTGATTCTGGCGCACTGATTGGAAGTTGTTGTGCGCAAAGCAGTTGGTGTGTCTATCAACTGTACCATCATTGCAGATGGAGGTTGATGCTCCTCAGACTGTTGATCCTTCTCTAGTACCACTTCCATCTGAGGCACTATGGTATTGTTATGTGTGGCAGATTGGTCTGGCCATTGGGGATTTATCAGGACCTGGAATGATGATAGACAAACCTGCTATGCAAAATGAGATGAGAGATTGTGGATAAATTCTGAGTCTGAATACTTATTAGTGTTTGAGAACCATGCAGTTCAGGTTGACCAATGGCAGTGCTAGGGAGTCTTGACATCTTGTGCTATTTGGAGGAGATCTAGGGGCAATCCCTGCTCAGAAGAGAAAAAGACTAATTCCAGGCAATATACATCAACTCAAAAATCTGTTTGTTGCCATACCTCATTGGTTCAAGGATCTTACTGTTGACTGAAAGTTGGACACCCCTTGTTCCATAAATTGGAGTGTCCGTTGTTCAAATCCATGGTTCCTCATTTGACAGGACTGTTGCACTGATGCCTGAATCTAATTTATAATTTATTAGATGACAGTTTACCAGGATGTCAGCAGGTGAAAATGAAGAACTACTGCAGGAGGGAAATAAGACGAGGCGAGCCTTGGAGACCATGTCGAACTTCAAAAAAAGTTTTTATTCCACATGCATGAGGGAGAGATGGACTCAGGGCTGAAATCTCAGGTTATCTGTGACTCCTCTCTGACCCTGATAGATTCATATAGGTTATTATACTGTTCTGACTCATAAAGGCTTACATTAGCATATTAATTCCTCAAGTTGGATATAAGGTGGTTTTTCTAATTTTGCAGACTGCATTGTTCAGTACAACTTCATCAATCAGTTCTCTGGACAGTTCCGTTTACCCGATTGTAATGTCAAAGCATTGTATTTGCTCAATCAATTTACAACAGTGTGTTAATTACTCCCCCCTCCCCTCTGCTAGGTGATCATATTTTACAGAAGACAATGCCCTCCCTAGACTATATGGAGCCTGGCGGTCTTGCTGCTGGTTCTCCCATTGTCATGATAATTCGGAATGACCTCCTGCATATCAGAAGTTGATAGCATGTGTTAATAATTATCTGTCGGCAGAGCAGGCCTCTGGCTGTCGGCATTAACCCTTTCCTTCCCTTTGGTGAGGCCTGGCTTCTGGGCTTGCTCTATGTAGCCTTGCATGTATGACACTGAAATTAAATAAAATATGAACAGACATATAAATTAAAACATAAAAGACACAATCCCTGATATTGCCCTACAATAACTACATTCTAGGATGTCACCCAAGAAGCTTGATTGTATGTCTCCAAGAGTTTTGATCTCAACCACATGGATTACCTTTGGACATTTCCACATGCCTGGGGTTTTGACTTGCATACTTCACCAAGGTGAGCCTGTCAGTTGCAGTGGAATAACCGGGCAGTCTACTGAGGCTGCTTCTCATCACAGCACTGGTAAAGTCACTTTGCTGAGTGGTTCAAGAGTGGCTTTCCCTGGCTTGGTTGGTCCTGCACTCCAGTGACCTGATATGGTAAAACGAGAATTAGTTTCTGCCCCAAATATTGTTCTCTCCCTTTAAGACAGTCTTGTGTTGTTCACAAAGCATAGACAGTTTAACTAGATAGATTGTCTTGTTTAAATTAAGATCAACTTTAGTTTATAGTAGATCAGAGAGTCCATCATCAATCAGTAGCATCCACCACAATTCTGTCTCAGATAAGCTCAGACTTTAAATCACCATATTCACATCCATCTGCAAGCCTGTACAAAGAGTTTATAGAGGAATCAACAGGTTTCTGGGCAGTTGGACTATCTTTCTAAATATGGCTCTCCCCGATATTTTATTGGACCCCAGGTTGAAATAAACATTGAAGAATCTTAAACCTTCATCAAATTTGGCAGATGACTCAGCGATAGGTCATCAAGCAATTTTGTCATCCGCAATTGTCTCACTCAAGTAAAGAAGCATTTTGACTTGTTCTACTTTCAAGGCTTTGGAGACGGTACAGCAAAATGGAGGTTATGAGGAGAGGTTGGAGAAACTTGGTTTATTCTCACTAGAACAATGGAGGTTGAGGGGTGACCTGATAGAAGTCTACAAGATTATTAGAGGCATGGACAGAATGGATAGCCAGAAGCTTTTTCCCAGGGTGGAAGAGTCAATTACCAGGAGGTACAAATTTAAGGTGCGAGGGACAAGCTTTAAAGGAGATGTACGATGCGGATTTTTTACACAGAGTAATGGGTGCCAGGGGAGATAGTGGAAGCTGATACGGTACTGGGCAACACGACAGCTCAGTGACTATCACTGTTTGCTGTGCAGACACATGGATTTGGGCCGGTGTCTGTGGGAGTTTACGCATTCTCCCTGTGCTTGTGTGGGTTTTCTTCAGGTGCTCCGGTTCCCTCCCACACCCCAAAGATGTGCTATTAGGCTGATTGGAGGTAATAAATTGTCCCTAAATTAGTTTCCCTCAATGTGGAATGCCATAAGCATAGATAAGGGTCATGGGTGGAGGGGGGACTGGTAATGTTAAAATGGCGGCGCGGGCTCGTTGGGCCGAAGGGCCTGTTTTTGTTCTTTGTTGACTTTCAAGGGGCATCTTGACAAACACATGAATAGGATGGGAATAGAAGGATATAGTCAGGCAGCATGGCTGGTGCAGGCTTGGAGAGCCAAAGGGCCTGTTCCTGAGTGTAGCTTTCTTTGTTCTTTCTGATTTTCTTTTTATTTATACCTGTAGCAATCCTATATTTCAAAAATCTTTTTTCCAAAAACTTTTGTGACTGGTCTGGGCCATGGATGAATCCCAGTGGAGCTGCAAGTGTGAAATTATGATCCATTTTGAAGATTTTGAAAAATGTCATACTGTTCTAAGAGATCCCAAACATCCAAGATGGCATCACTATTCATTGTTGAACATTAGCTCTCCATGTGCTTGAATGACAGTGTCAGTGACGCACATCTACCTGAAGATGATCTGCAGTGGAGGTGTGGGTCAACTGGTTGCTGACTTAATCAACGGTATAATGTGCTGAGTCAGAAAAGAACCACAGTTTGCAATTTAAGAAATTCTACGGTGGACGGCGCCTAACATAGGCACAATTAATTATTAATTTAGCTTTCATTTTGTTGCTGATCTCGGGGGCCAGGTGTTGCAAATAGAAGTTGAAATTGAGATTAGCGACGTGATTCTGACTGAATGAATGAGAAGGGGTTTCTTAGGTTTGTGAAAAAATAATTCACCCAAGGAGGGCTGTGAGCTTGTTGTTGAAGCTGGACTTTCAGGGGTTATTCCAGAGAGTCCTACGCTGAACTAAAACATTTACCTTTTCACTTCCAGTCTCTCCTTTCTCTGGGGCATTTTCCTTCTGATGAATTTTCTCCAAATCTGTAGCTTCAGTTAAGAGTTTGTTTCAGTTCAGTATCCACTGAGGGCCTCTCTTTTCTTGGTTTTTCTGCATTTTTGTAAGGATAAGGATTTTTGATCTGGATACTGCCACCATGCAGAATCCTGCTTCAGACACCATGAAGTGGATTTTGTTGTCTTGGGTATCAATAGCAACTCTTTATTAACAAATCATAGCTATATAGATCTACACAGTACAAGGGTACAGGTATGGAGTTGACTCCTTTCTCAGTTTTAACACATTGCTATCCATCTCACGACTGACTCTGGCCCTGAGCCATGTTCCTCCTTATGTCACAATGTGGTTAGTATTGAATTCAGTCCCACATTAACCCTATATGTACCAAATCCTATGAATATACAAAGTTCAGCACAAGGGTGCTTTTTAGTTCTCAAGCATTTCCTTAACAATAACAAAATAAGCCAGAATAAATCAGCTTGCTACTATGCGTCATTGTTTTTGTACTAAGGTTCTGCTTCAAGATGAAGATGCAATGTAGAGATGTCGGCATTGGACTGGGGTTGGCACAGTAGGAAGTCTCACACCACCAGGTTAAAGTGCTTCATCAGTGGAGCACTGCTCCACTCACCTGATGAAGGAGCAGCGTTCCAAAAGCTCATTATTCCAAATAAAACTGTTGCACTTTAACCTGGTGTTGTGAGACTTCTTACAGCTCAGGATGAAGATGTCAGAGAGTTACAAGGAGTGGTTGCGATGGGAAAAAGGACTTGAGTGGGATGATACATACAACAGAATCTTGCATTAATTACTAGCTGAGCTGTTTAGTGCTGATTCCTCTTTATCTTGAGGTGCCTGGTCTTCCTCTTTCTCTTTTCCTTCACCTTCTTCTTGCCATGATGGCTCCCAGGGCTCTTCCCTTTGCCCGTTTTTTTCTGTGGCGATCAGGACAATTCTAGAAACACCCTTAAGGCTGCATTGAAGGACTCCTCCAGGAGGGTTAAGGCAGCTTTCTTGCTACATCTTCTATATAGATAAATTTAATCTAAGATCAATTCCAATTCAAATAATAGGTGAGCCAAAGCAATTATCTTCTCCTCCATTCCAACTATTTCGCGCACACCTCACCCACCACTCTCACAAATTGAATTTCTTTGTCATTAATTATTTTGTCTTCCCCATGTATTGTCTCAACTGAACCAAGCTATTTGCAACATAAGAACATAGGTTTATGGACGAAAAGGGATTGGTATAGGCTAGTGGGTCATTGTTTTTGTAACTGGTCGGCGCAACATCGTGGTCCGAAGGGCCTGTTCTGCGCTGTAATGTTCTATGTTCTATAAGAAATAGGAGCAGAAGTAGGCCATCTAGCCCTTTGAGCCTGCCCCACCATTCAATAAGATCATGGCTGATCTGAAGTGGATCAGTTCCACTTTCCTGCTTTCTCCCCATAACCCTTAATTCCCATAACCTATCTACCCGTGACTTAAATATATTTAGCGAGGTAGCTTCCACCACTTCAACGGGCAGAGAGTTCCAGAGATTCTCCACCCTTTGAGTGAAGAAGTTCCTCCTCAACTCCGTTCTAAACTGCACCCCCTCCCCTTATCTTGAGGCTGTGCCCTCTAGTCCTGCTGTCCTTTCTGAGTGGGAAGAATCTCTCTACCTCTAAACTATCCATCCCTTTCATTATCTTATATGTCGCTATAAGATCCCCCCTCATCCTTCTAAACTCCAACGAGTACAGACTCAGTCTATTCTGTCTCTCTTCATAGTCTAACCCCCTCATCTCCGGTATCAGCCTAGTGAACCTCCTCTGCACTCCCTCCAAGGCCAAAATATCCTTGCGCAAGTGCGGCGACCAAAACTGCACACAGTACTCCAGCTGCGGCTTCACCAGTGCCCTGTACAGTTGCAGCAAGACCTCCCTGCTTTTATATTCTATCCCCCTCGCTATAAAGGCCAGCATCCCATTCGCCTTCTTGATCACCTGCTGCACCTGCAGACTGGGTTTTTGCGACTCATGCACAAGGACCCCCAGGTCCCTCTGCACCGTAGCATGCTGCAGCTTTTCATCCTTTAAATAGTAATCTCTCCTACTATTATTCCTGCCAAAGTGGATAACCTCACACTTGCTAACATTGTACTCCATCTGCCAGGTCCTCGCCCACTTGCTTAGCCTATCCAGATCCCTCTGCAGACTTTCCACACTCTCCGCACAATTTGCTTTTCCACTCATCTTCGTGTCATCAGCAAATTTCGTCACCCTACACTCAGCCCCCTCCTCCAGATCATCTGTATAAATGGTAAATAGCTAAGGCCCCAGCACCGATCCCTGCGGCACTCCACTAGTCACCAACCACCAATCAGAATAGCACCCATTGATACCAACTCTCTGCCACCTACAACCAATCCTCTATCCACGCTAACACCTTACCCCCAACTCCATGCCCCCTAACCTTCTGAAGCAACCTTTTGTGCGGCACCTTATCAAACACCTTTCGAAAATCGAGAAAGACCACATCCACTGGTTCCCCTCTGTCTACCACACTAGTCACATCCTCATTGAAATCCAATAAATTTGTCAAACACGACTTCCCCTTAACGAACTCGTGCTGCGTCTGCTCTATCAAACCATTCTTTTCTAGGTGCCTCACTATTTCTTCTTTGATGACGGATTCAAGCGTTTTTCCAACCACAGACATTAAACTAACCGGCCTATAATTCCCTGTCTTTTGCCTGCTACCTTTTTTGAACAGTGGCATAACATTAGCCGTTTTCCAATCTTCCGGCACTTCTCCGGAATCCAGCGAAGTTTGGTAAATAATCACTAAGGCATCTACAATCGCCTCTGCCATTTCCTTCAGAACCCTGGGATGCATTCCATCTGGTCCTGGGGACTTGTCCACAATCAGTCCCATTAGGCTATCAAGCACTACTGTCTCTAGTGACAGTAATCGCATTCATTTATTTTTAATTTTTAGTGTCACAAGTAGGCTTACATTAACACTGCAATCAATTTATTGCGAAAATTCTTGAGTTGCCATACTCCAGCACACTGAAGGAAAATTTAGCATGGCCAATGCACCTAGCCAGTCTTTTAGACTGTGGGAGAAAGCTGGAGCACCTAGAGGAAACCCACATAGACACAGGGAGAACATGCAGACTCCACACAAACGGTGACCCAAGCCAGGAATTGAATTGAGGTCCCTAGTGTTAGCAGCAGTGCTCACCACCATACCATCGTGCCACCCATGTAGCTGTAACCTACATTACAATTCGGCAAAGTAAAACCCCAGATGATTACTGCTCAACTTCTGAAGTGTGAGTTAAAGTGAATGAATATAGCATCTGATATCTTTTTAAAAATTCTGCTGAAAACCAACCTCCTGGCTATTTGACTATAAGAAACCTCACAACATATTGTGAACCCTTTGTTTTACAAAACCTTCATTTCAACTTTAAATCATCAAATGCCTTCAAAAAAAAAGTGTATAAATGAAAATTATAAATCAGAAATTGAGATAACTATAATCCTAAAAGTCAATGGTCTTTGTCTGTATCCAATCTTTGTGTGGGGGTGTACGTGATTGAGACCACATATATGTGATGTTACATTTAATTTGTGGTAATTAGAAGAGACTAAATAATCTTCCTTATTTTTTAACTCACAAAGGCTTGCTGCTGAATTATTTAATTGACATACACTCCAAGGGTAAGAAAATGCACACTTCTTTCCATTCATCCTGGGCAACACAAGAACACATGCATTCTGTCCACGATATCATCATAATGATCACCATTGCAGATGTCAGAGTAGCCTTCTTGAAAGTCAACTCACGGAAAGTGACTGGCCCAGATGGTGTTCCCAGAAGAGCACTCAGATCCTACGCAGACCAGCTAGGTAGGGGTATTTACAGACATCTTCAACCTCTCTTTACAACCATCTGAGTTCCATATCTACTTCAAGAGAATGATCATCACCCTGGTACCAAAGATAGCATACCTTAATGACTATCTGGTGGCTCTGACATCCATCATTATGAAGTGCTTTGAAAGATTAGTCATGGCACAAATCAATTCCAGCCTCCTGGACTGCCTAGATCCACTACAGTTCACCTACCATTGCAACAGGTCCACAGCAGGCACCATTTCCCTGGCCCTGCATTCAACCCTGGAACATCTAGATAACAAAGACACCCATGTCAGACTCCTATTTATCGACTACAGTTCAGCCTTCAACGTCATTATTTCCATGAAACTCATCTCCAAACTCCATGGCCTGGGCGTTAGCACCTCCCTCTGTGACTGGATCCTGAACTTCCTAACCCATAGACCACAATCAGTAAGGATAAGCAACAACACCTCCTCCACGATCATCCTCAACACCAGTGCCTACAAGGCTGTGTTCTCAACTCCTTACTATTCTCGTTGCACATCAATGACTGGATGGCCAAATTCCCCTCCAACTTGATTTTGAAATTTACTGATAACACCATTGTTGTGAGTCGGATCGCAAACAATGATGAGATGGAGTACGGTAAAGAGATAGAGAATCTGGTGCGACAACAATAATCTCTCCTAACAGCAACAAAATGAAGGAGATAGTCATCGACTTCTGGAAGCGCAGTGGAAGTCATGCCCTGTCTACAAAGTAGAAATGGTTGAGAGCTTAAAGTTTTTAGATGTCCAGGTCACCAATAACCAGTCCTGGTCTGCCCATGCTGACACTATAGTTAAAAAGCCCACCAACACCTCTACTTTCTCAGAAGACTAAGGAAATCTGGTATGTCAGTTATGACTCTCACCAACTTTTACAGATGGACCATAGAAAGCAGTGTTCAGAGTGTCAGAGATTTGCTCTATTACACTAAAAAGAACTGATAGGAATTAGTCCCATTTTCCCACAAGTTGGGAATTTACAATATTTATGGGAGAATCCCAGCCGTGATAATCTATCCATTTTGACAATCTAAAGAAATCATTTACTATCAGATGTTAATGATCAGTCAGATTGTAAATTTAATAGGGGAGAGAAGCTACTGTTAATTAAAATGAAAAGATTGTGTGATGGGCAAGGAAGCAGAACAAGGAGAAGTTTCATTTCTCTATTCTCTACTTTAACCAGTTGGTGAAAACATTTACGCTGCATTGCTGTTGGCACTGTTTTAAGAGTCAATATTGCAATTTAGAATGACTAACAATTATGGTAAGGTAGCACAGACAAGAACTGAATATGAGCATGTGCGCTAAAAGCAAGGAAATGAAATATTTAGGGACTGGTATGAGAGAGGCTGCAATAAATAATGTAGGGGGACAAAAGACAATGGTGCAAGGAACAAGCTTCAAAAGAATTCTGCCTAAGTTCTCGCCCATCAGGAGTGCAGAGATTTTGAATATAATTGCATACCTTGGGCCTGTTACAACAGTAGGTGAACTGTAGTGGATCTAGGCAGTCCAAGAGGCTGAAATTGATTTGTGCCATGACTAACCTTTCGAAGCACTTCATAATGATGGACGTCAAAGCCACCAGATAGTCATTAAGAAACGCTATCTTTGTCACTGGGATGATGATTGTCCTCTTGAAGGAGATATGGACCTCAGATGGTTGTAAAGAGAGGTTAAAGATGTCTGCAAATACCCCCACCTAGTTGGTCTGCAATAATAGATCCACCAATTTTTATAATTTGTCTTTTTACAGTGAGTCAAATTTGTAACTGCCGAGGGAAAGTAGAATCAAGTGAGTGTGAGGTTAAATTTCCCTAGAGTGGCATGGAGTCAAGGTCCCAATATGGGCCTGTCATTATTGGGTTTAACCTGCGCAGGTTTGAGAGTGAACAGGCAACCCTCCTGAAGCTGCTGTATACATCATGTCAATGTCCAAAGAAGCAATTAAAAAACATTTAATCATAGAATCCCCACAGTGTAGAAGGAGGCCATTTGCCCCATTGAGTCTGCTCCGACTCCCCAACTCCCTGTAACCCTACGTATATATCCCGCCAATCCCTCTAACTTACTCATCCTGTGACCCTAAGTGGCAATTTGGCATGGCCAATCCATCTAACCTGCACACCTTTGGACTGCGGGAGGAAACCAGAGCACCCAGAGGAAAGTCACACAGACACGGGGAGAATGTGCAAACTCCACACAGACAATGACCCAAGGCTGAAATCAAACCTGAGTCCCTGGTGCTGTGAGACAGCAGTGCGAACCACTTTGCCACCATGCTCCCCCTCTCCCATCTCCAGGGGACCTGGGTTCAATTAAGGTTGTATTTAATCCAGCGTTCCCATTTTAAGAACTAGCGCACAGGTTTCCTCAGCCATCTGTAACTCACCCCTGTCAATAAGGTGAGAGCACAATGGGGAGTAACTGCCCAGTGAAACTGAAAGCCTTTAAAGAGCAAAGCTTGTCACCAGGCTTACTGAAAGGTTTACACTTACAGGATTAGTTCTGACTGCCTGAATTAATCTGAAAGATATTTCCAGTATTGTGGAAGTGCATCCGACTGCCTTGCGCTATATAGTAACCTTCATCTCAACTTTGCTCTCAGCTTTCACTGTGGCATGGGAACAATACATGCAGCAGGAGCTGGACCTCTGCTGAGGTGTGGTCAGCATGTGACTCAGTGCTACATCAGCAGCAGCAGAGCCAGTAGCTACCCTAGAGCTGTAGCGCTAACAACACCAAGAGCAGCCACCTTCATTGCAGTCACAGGGAATGGGCAGAAAGCTGGAACTTGAAGGAGGTGATAACCCCAGATCAAGGTCTACAGATTTGAGGGGGAGTTTCCACAACCTGACAAGTCAACAGTGCTGTAGAGATGCCGGCATTGGACTGGAGTAAACACAGCAAGAAGTCTCACGACACCAGGTTAAAGTCCAACAGGTTTATTTGGTAGCAAAAGCCATTAGCTTTCAGGGCTTTGCCCCTTCAGTGCGTTTGCTACCAAATAAACCTGTTGGACTTTAACCTGGAGTTGTGAGACTTCTTACTAAGTCAACAGTGCCTTAGGGGGGAATTAGGCTCCCATGGCAGTTTGTTGCAGAGATCTGCAACTATCTGTTAAGATGCCACCCTACTTTGCTGTGAATGATTCCAGATTGCACACTCTGCCTCACTATTTATCTGTTATCAAAAAGTTTGAATTTTTACCACTGGAAAACCAAGCAACCTTGGCTCACTGATTTCACTGTCCAACTCTCTGATCAATATCCTTGTTGAGTGGATGATTACAAAACTGACCTTCAAAACTAATAACATTCTCTACATACAGTTATCCTATGAGGTACACTGACTTTACTCAAACCCGATGAGGCTTTGTGCTCTAACTGATTGTTCTATCAGAACAAAATCTAAGGGTAAATTTCAACTCATCTCCTGAGTGTTAGATTGGCGATGTTGGCTGGACTTCGACGACAGTGAAATCAACAAAAAGTGAAATCAGAGCATTTCCATAATGAGCTCTTAGATGCAAGTTTCATGCGCTGGGGGTAAGATGAAAATTATCATTAGAAGGATGTTGGTTCAAGTTCAACTCCAGGAAAATAGTACTTCAGCCGGGGCTGCAATTGGGGGTGGGGGGTGGGGGGGGGGGGGGGGGGTGTGTGTGTGTCGGGGGACAGTGTACGTGGGTAGGGTTGTGGGAGTAGTGATGGGTCTCCCAGTGTATTATGTACACTGTGTACAAACATAGAACATAGAACATTACAGTGCAGTATAGGCCCTTCAGCCCTCGATGTTGCGCCAACCAGTGGAACCAATCTAATGACCCTCTAACCTAAACTACCCCAATGTTATTCATATGCCTATCCACTGACCATTTGAACGCCCTTAAAGTTGGCGAGTCCACAACTGCTGCAGGCAGGGCATTCCACAACCTTACCACTCTCTGAGTAAAGAACCTACCTCTGACATCCGTCCTATAATTCCCACCCCTTAATTTAAAGCTATGTCCCCTTGTGTTAGCCATCACCATCCGAGGTACAAGGCTCTCACTGTCCACCCGATCCAATCCTTTGATCATCTTGTATGCCTCAATCAGGTCACCTCGTAACCTTCTTCTCTCCAATGAAAATAACCTCAAGTCCCTCAGCCTTTCCTCATAAGACCTTCCCACCATACCTGGTAACATCCTGGTAAACCTCCTCTGCACCCTTTCCAATGCCTCCACATCTTTCCTATAATGCGGCGACCAGAACTGTATGTAATACTCCAAGTGCGGCTGCACCAGAGTTTTGTACAGTTGTAACATGACCTCACGGCTCCGAAATTCAATCCCTCTACCAACAAAAGCTAACACACTGTACGCCTTCTTAACAACCTTATCAACGTACTTGGAGATCTGGGCACCCACGGAGCGACACACTGTCTGCAGCTGGCGTTCCTGGCGAAATTAAACTCCACTCTTGGTGCTTCAATTTTCTCCCACACTCCAAAGATCTGTAGATTAGGTTGATTGATAAGTCGCCCCTTCGTGTCGGGGTACTAACAGGGTAAATACGTTCGGTTGCAGGGATAGGGCCTGGGTGGGATTGTTGTTGATGTAGGCTCAATGAGCTGAATGGTCCCCATCTGCACTGTAGGGGTTCTATTCTACAAAACTGCAGGCTGCCATTTTAAAGATCTGGTTTGCAGAGCCAGAATTTCTCCTGATCCACTGTACCTGACCGGGGAGTGAAATCTGGGCCATTGTTAATATATTGTCCAATTATTGTGGCGAACCTGCTTGAGTACGTCATGATGCAGAGGAGAACGGATGTTTTCTTAAATTATCTACAAGTTCTCCAATCCCCGTTTACAGAAAATCAAAACACTATTGAATTTAGAGTCACCTTGAGTATTGTTGTGTCCATATTGGATTTGAATTGATTGAATTGATTTATTATCATTACATTATTGGGATATTACGAAAAGCATTGTTTCTTGCAAGCTATACAGACAAAGCATATCATTCATAGAGTACATGGGGAGAAGGAAAGGATAGGATGCAGAATAGAGTGTTGCAGTTATCGATAGGGTGAAGAGAAAGATCAGCTTAATATGTGATAGGACCATTCAAAAGTCTGCTGGCAACGGGGAAGAAGCTGTTCTTGAGTCATTTGGTACTAGTTTACAGACTTTTGTAGCTTTATCCCAATGGAAGAACCTACACAACTTTGAGAAACTAGACCCTAAATGTTATAGGTAATCAAAGATTACATGCAACATAAACAGCTTAACAATCATAAGTGAACCACTTGATATTTGTCAATGATTCAGACCTAATTTCCATTAATTGAAATGAAAATTACATTGGTATGCCTTAGGCAAATTTTAGAGAAAGGTGAGTTTCATATTAAAAAAACAAATTTATTCTCTATGAGGGGTTTCATGCACGAAAACAATTAGCAAATCATCTTCAATGTTTGAAGAATTTCTTGATATTAGTTATTTTTTAACCAGTTTTAAATAATTGCAATGAGAGCATAAAGTTTATTTATTTGTGTCACATTAACACTGCAATGAAGTTACTGTGAAAATCCCAAGTCACCACACTCCGGCACTTGTGTGAGTACACCAAGGGAAAATTTAGCGTGGCCAATGCACCTAACTAGCACATCTTTCAGACTGTGGGGGGAAACTGGAGCAACTGGAGGAAACCCACACAGACACAGAGAGAACATGTAGATTCTGCACAGATAGTGACCCAAACCAGGATCCCTGCTGCTGTGATGCAGCAGTGCTAACTACTGTGCCACTGTATCACCCCTTCATTCAATTGACAGATTGTTCTGGTGCTTTACAATTTATTTTTGCTTAAAAAAGGCCCAGTTTGTCACTGAGCTAGTAACTGTTGATAAGTTTTAAAAGGTAAAGTGGGATACTCTAGAAATGAAAATAGTTCTATCATTTCGTCTTTGTCAATTTTTATTCCACTGAAAGAACCCTCTGAAATAAAATTGACAATGATCATAATCAGAGGAACATTAGAAGGACAGCATCCATCATTGAAATCTGGCAAAATATTAGCCATACCTACACCTTCATCTTCTGCTCCAGAGAAAATGGGTTTGATATAGTTGCTATTATTGCACAGATCAAAAGGAATAATGCAAGTTAGACCATCAAAGCTGAGTAAATCATGCTTTTAACATCTTAGGAACCAAAAGACACTGCTGACAGGCTTCATCTTTTTTTGAAAAAAAATCTAGGTAAGGCTTGATTTAATTGGCATCTGGCTATTTTATTGGAAATGAGGAAGAGCAATTCAACAACCTATTTTGTTCCTTTTTTTATTCATTTGAGGGACATGAGTTTCACTGTCTGTAACAACACTGATTGCGAGGCCATTTCAGAGGCAATCACATTGTTGTGGAGTCACATATAGGTAAGAAAGGCAGGTAAGGGACATTAGTGAACCAGATGGGTTTTTACAACAATCGACAATGATCATCATTTAAGACTTTTAACTCCAAATTCTTTTCTTGAATTCACAATTTGCAGTGGTGAGATTCAAACCTGAGTCTCTGGAACATTATCCTGGGTCTCTGGGTTATTAGTCCAATGAAAATACCACTCTGCCTTTACTTTCCCTAAGAGATGGATAACAGCCAGCAGTTGAAAATGGTGGGGGTGTCACCTTAGAAACAATCCCTTTCAAACTCAAGGCCCGCCCAATGCAACGTTTAGAGAAGTCTACCTACCTGAGACAAGTGTAAAGCTGGTTAAGCATGGGCATTGGGTGCTATAGAAAACTGAGCTACAAATATGCAGCATTATACTAAGCATTGAAAACCTGTCTGGGAGCTGTTAAGGGAAGCCCTGATCAAGAACAATCTAGGAATTTCTGAGTTTTTGAGAATTTGACACACAAATGTTCCTTCTGGGTTCATTAAAATAACTCTGGCCATTGCCTGCTCAATTGAGACCCTCCCTTGAGTCACTTCTCCCCTTCCTAATTAAATCATAGAATATTTATAGTCCAGAAGGAGGTCATTCAGCCCATCAAGCCTATACTGACAGCAATCCCACCTTTTCCTTTTTCCCTGTAACCCCAAGTATTTACCCTGTTAATCTCCCTAATTTACATATCTTGGGACACGAAGGGCCAACTTAGCATGGCCAATCAAACTAACCCACACATCTTTGAACTTTGGGAGGAAACCCACACAGACATGGAGAGAATGTGCAAACTCCACACTGACAGTGACCCAAGACCAGAATTGAACCTGCGTCCCTGGCACTGTGAGGCAGCAATGCTAACCGCTGAGCCACCCCAATAGATCTATTCTGCTGACTGACTTGCATGCAGGAGCTCTCCCGCAACTAGTGAGCTGTAGCACGACAATGGTTTTTCACCAGTAGTTCACCATTAGCAATTAGACCCTGATTTTAGCAGAGGGTTTCACGATAGCATGGAGGAAATGATGGTAATGTCACTGGATTAATAATCCAGAGGCATGCAGCTAGTGAATTTGACTTTAGTTAATAAATATAAAATATAAAACTAATTTCAGTAATAATGACCATTAACCTACCACTGATTGTCATAACAATTCATCTGGTTCCACTAATGTCCTTTAAGGAGGGCATACTGCCAATCAGACCCACAGCAATGTGGTTGACTTTTAACTGTCTGCTGAAATGGCTGAGCAAGCCACTTAGTTCAAGGACAATTAGGAATGGTAAATAAATGTTGGCCTTCCCAACAGCACCTACATCTCCTGAAAGAATAAATTAAAAAAACACAGGGATAGGTATAGTAGTTGCCTGATGGATTCCATGCCCACTTTGGGCACATCAAATTTCAGGGCTAATGTTTAGCGGAAAGAGAGATGGCCATTTATTTTAATTCAAAATGAAGATTTGTGAAAGATCTGGAGAGTGCTCAGTCTCTTTTTATTGTGTTACATCTTATAACATTGTGTTTTTAAAGTCTCTCAGTTGACCATTGATGCTTTCCATATCTCTTGCAGTCTTTTTTCAGCCAGTTGGGTATTAGTTATTAAATGAGCATTCAACACCCTTCACACGTTCACATTTCTTCATCCAGTGCATTTGTAAATGTTGTCTAGATCTTTTCATCAGATCCTTTGACTGGACTCTTTCCTGTTTTGACGTTATCAAAATGCACTACCAGCACACTAAAATAAATGCAAGTTTTTTTTTCCCCTTTAGAAACATCTTGGCACCATAGTTTGCTGCTGTATAAATATTCATAGTCAAAGGAAATCTGCACTACCATTGTTTTCCTCAATCTTCACTGACCACCTGAAGCTTACAGCATTTACTTAAAAAACTTTCCAGAGACACACAGAACACTTGGTTACTTTATCAAAGTGCCCCTTCTTCACATATGAATTTAGGCAATGGAATTGTCAGCTGTAGGCAGCATTCTAAATGAATATGGTCCCAATTTCAAGCTTGATGCCAGCTCTTTTCTCTCCGTACAGATGCTGCCAGACCTGCTGAAATTTTCCAGTAAGAATATATTGCAGTAGGTGTTGTTCAACAGCAGTCATAAGCAAAAAAGTTAAGCTTGATTCTTCCTTAGACAAGCTGAGAACATTGAGATGAATTGTAGCACCAAGTACTGTCTCAGCTGAAACCCAAAAGAAAAAATGCTGGAAAATCGGCAGGCCTGGCAGCATCTGTAAGGAGAGAAAAGAGCTGATGTTTCGAGTCCAGATGACCCTTTGTCAAAGCTGTCAAAGCTCACTTCTGGACTCAGAGCATCAGCTCTTCTCTCTCCTTAAGCATCTCCCAGACCTGCTGAAATTATCCAGCATTTTTTTTCTTTTGGTTTCAGATTCCAGTATCCGCAGTAATTTGCTTTTATCAACTATCTTTGCTGAAGTAATTAACTTGAATCACCACAAGGATTGTAACCGAAACTTTTCTCATCAATCAGGCTCACTACCACACAATGTTTTCAGCATTTTGTTTCACTGCAATTCAGGACAATTAGCAAGTTTAGGTTTGCAAACAAACCTTAAAGTCATCAAATTTATGTTGAAGAGCAAACAGATTTACAAGCTTGGCTTACTTGAAATTCTTTTTCTGAAGTTCAACGTTCAGCCACTCCTGTCATATTTGCCAATTGGGTAAGAGTTGGCAACTCATGAGGTTTGCAGCCTAAACCCATCCATATGTCTGCATTCAGCCCAACAAACTGGGAAACATTGAGCATGATCTTATGTTCACAACATGCTTCCTGCTGCAGCGAGGTTGGCGAATTTGGCGTCCAGCCAAATCTCTATTCCTTGCAGTGGGATGGGAAAATCTCACTGGTGTGAATTGCTGTAACATTCCAGCCATTAAAATGTTTTCAAAAGATAGATGTCATCAAAATTCTGTAAACTTCTATGCTTTCTGCCACACTCATGCATATTTCAGCATTGATATTAAGCATGAGGAAAAATGTTAAACATGTGTGTGGGTTAAACCAATGCATAGTTTCTCATTCAGTAATTCTGAAAATTCATGAAATCCCACAATGAATTAGATAAACACATGAATAAATGTTTTCCCCTCCTTTGGACCGACACCATAGGTCAGCTGTACAATGTCGTTCACAGATCCAGGTGATACCAGCCCAGTCTCATAGAAACATAGAAACATAGGAGATTGGAGGAGAAGGAGGCCATTTGGCCCTTTGAGCCTGCTCTGCCGTTCATTACAATCATGGCTGACTGTCTAACTCAATAGCCTAGCCCTGCCTTTGTCCCATAACTTCTGATCCCATTCCCACCAAGTGATATATCCAGCCACCTCTTGAATGTATTCATTGTTTTGGCATCAAATACTTCCTGTGGTAATGAATTCCACAGGCTCACCACTCTTTGGGAAAAGAAACGTCTCCTCATCTCCGTCCTAAATGGTCTACCCTGAATCCTTGGACTGTGGGCCATGAATCCTCAGACTGTGACATCTAATCCTCAGACTGTGACCCCTCATTCAGCAAGTCACATTCATCTTAACAACAATTTGGATTTGTGGACAAACGACAGAAGTCTAATCTTAAAGCACCTGCTGCTTAATGCCACACATTGGACCTAGTTGTCTGTCAACATTATATTAGGTGTCCTGTGCCCCGATTTGCCTATGTTAACAGAGCCACCCTTGAGTCAGGCAGATGCTTGAGCCAAACTTTAAGAAGCCCTTTTGGGGATGGATCCTGCTGAACACTGCTGGAAATGGACAAAATAGCTATCCTTGGCCATTTATACTAGGTTTTTGATTTGATTTGATTTGATTTGATTCAAGTCAAATCAAAATCAAAAGAAATGGACAAAAGGGCTACCCTTCGTCATTTACGTTAGGTGGTGCATGTTAATTATTAGCCCATGGTTGTTAATGTCCAATTGATTAATACAAAATTCAGTGGCTAAATGATAAATCAAGAGATCTTCCTAATTGCAAAGTACGCTGGAGTGAAGACTTAGTTTGGTTAATGAAAGGCTAATGATTTACTTCCTTCAAGTCAAAGGATTTAAAGTGGTACAGTGGTTAGCACTACTGCTTTACAGGGCCAAGGAACTGGGTTCAATTCCTGGTTTGGGTCACTGTCTGCGTGGAGTCTGCACATTTTCTCTTGTCCATGTGGGTTTCCTTTGGGTGCTCTGGTTTCCTCCCACATTCCGAAAGACATGCTGGTTAGGTGCATTGGCCATGCTAAATTCTCCCTCAGTGTATCCAAACAGGCACTGGTGACAAGGGGATTTTCACAGAAACTTCACTGTAGTGTTAATGTAAGCTACTTGTGACTAATAAATTAGCTTTCCTTTAAATTGGTACTTCTGTTTATTTCTTGGTGGTGATCTGTTGTTATTTTTCTGCCAAGCTTTGTTTTTAAAAGAAAAACTGCAGTCTGTGACTTTGCAAAGAGCGTCCAAAGTAATTGGTCATTGTAACTTGGGAACTCATCAGACTGCAAATTACTGACACCTACACTGCACAGATTTAGGATGTCCAAACACACACAAAAAAAATCAATAGCTATCTTCCACAGCGGAACCCCTTAACAATTTATAGAAGACATGCTGTGGGACAATTAAATAACATGAATAAATAATATCTCAAAACCAAATGATAGCACCATCTTTTCTATGATAGAAACAGCTTAGCCATAATTTGTTATGCCAGGGCATCTAACAATATCTGGTGTTAATTAGATTGGCCCTGCTCTTCGGATTTCCTTTTTTTCTGTGGCAAGTTGCCGAAAACATGAACCGACAATATCACAGCAAGGGAAACCTGGCATCTGGAACTTGGGTGACCAGGTCAAGTAACTGCATTTCCTTAGCCAACCAGACCAAATGATTGTGAAATTAATAGCACAAGGACTGAGAAGACAGCATAAATGAGAGGGGCTGAATTTAATGTCAATCCAGATTCAGAAAGGGAAATAGAGGGAAAGATAGATTGGGTGAAGAGCAAGGAAAAAAAAAGCAGAAAGGAAAAGTGAAACAAAAATGTAAATTTCACTGGATTAAATTTGTGGAATTTTCAAAAATATACAATTTTGATAAACTTCCTGTTTCAGATATTAAAAATAGAAATACTTGCCACACATATTTTAAAACAATTAGTTTTACATACTGTTCTTCTCACCTTCTGCATGGTTAGCTATGACAGCCTTAAAATTACAGCATATGATATTATTGTATAAACATTTGCCTCAAATGCTGTTGCTTTTTAGCATTAACCTATTTAATGCCTTTGTACACCAACATTGCCTGGCATAATTTCAGGCTCGCTGTTACTATATTATAGATCATGCAATTTGTTTTTCATTTGCATTCATTCCTTTTAATAAATTATGCACAGATATGTATGATCTACATCTCCAGTGTGATAATATTCAAAGTGCTTATGCAAAGAATGCTTCTGAACTTTATTTATCCTTTCAGAATAACTAGTATTTACATGAGCCGTATCAGAATCTTGTTGAAACTTGAGAAGAAACTAAACACATTGCTACCATGCCTGGTCAGACTTTGTTTAATGAAAAATCAATACTGTTAAATGAAACACGCTTCTGACCCTGCTTTGTTGTATGCAGTTTGTCTTGTGTTTGCTAGTTATCTAGTAACAAACTCACACTTCTAGTTCCAACCTGCATGCACTTTTCATCTTTTCTGACCTTCTCCCTTGTCCTGATGGCTTAGGTTGAACAGATGGATTTTTAAAAAAGGGGAAATGATCCTTGAATGTTGTTATAGAGCTTCTGGGCAGGTGACAGTAGACTGGGTAATGTTTCTGGAGATAAGAAAGCCCTGTAAAGGACAGTTCATTGATCACCAGAGATTTCAATTACCTACATATTGACTAGTATAAAAGTGGTTGCACTCAGGAAGAGTTTCTCGAGATATTGTGGACTTGCATCCTTTATGTAGTTTGCTGAGGAGGTCAGAGGCAGCGCTAAACTTCATCATAGGAAATGGAGCTACTTTGGTTGAAGTTACAGAGCATCAATGAACCAGTCATCCTATCAGAAACAAAAAGGTCAATACAATAGGTGAAAAGAACAATATTAAAAATCATTGACATTATTTAAGTTGACAAGAGGCTGTATCTCGATGGAACATTTAAGCAAAAGCATTAACCATTGCAGTACCAGAGGAGATTTTAACTCATTAATGAATTAATGTGGAGGAAAAATTGATCAGAACTTAACAGTATGAAAGAAATCTACAGAAAGTGGAAACCATTCAAAAAGTATTTAGATTCCATTAAAGGAAGCAGAGCTAAAAGACTGATATTGACTCATCTGATTAGGTCAGGAGTGGAGGGAATTCAAAAATAAAAACGATCAATAACATTTTAAAATCTGAAAAGTATTAAAGAAATAAAGCAATATTGAGCTGATAGGCAATTTAAGGAGTAAAGGATTTCCTCTCATTATTTTGGCTTAATTATCTTTGCTCCAATGTTCTTTTTCATCATCATTGCCTGATGACATTCTCTCGTTGCTGCTGAATGTTTCTGTAGCTAACTTACCCCAAGTGGCCTTTACTCATTTGTAGCTTTTCAGAATTCACTTAAATGAAGGTCCTCACTTCAAAGCAGGTTGCACAACTCTGGCAGGATCATTGAGTAGTCAACAGATGTGGAAGCCCTAGTTGAGTTCCCTCACCCTAACCTGAGCTGAAGCTACTATAATGCACTTTCCATTTCAATGGTTTTTGGGAGCCAATTTTGATCAGCTGTCCATTCAGGTGATCAGGAGCTCCCATAAGGATATTTTGATACAAAATTTCATAAGTTTGCTCTGCGCAAATTGCTTCAGAAATAAAACATCGCAACATGTGTTGGCTGTTAGTGATGTAAGACATTAATGGGGGGTTTGGGAGGGGTGGGGGAAGGAGATGGGCGGTGATGATAAAATTGGCAGGGGGGGGATATAGTTGGTGATATATTTGTGAATGTGATGGTGTAAGTTTCCTGGTGGCAGATTATTTCCATATCATTGGATGCACAGCTACTCCTCCAAACTTTCCAAAGTTAATTCAACATTTATTTTCATGGGTCACATACGTTGCATTGCCATGGGAATGACTGGATTAGGGTTAGGGTTCACAATCCAGACCTGGAAAAGTTTCAAAGATGGCAATTGGAGTCCTAATTAAGACTAGGATGATTTCCATGTTAAAAGGAGCCCATCAACTAATACGAGCATATTCTTTGAGCAAAGTGGTAGGCCTCTTTCAAAATGGAAGCTGGCACACCAAGGAGGTGGTATATTGATTAACAACTGTGTAACTCACGCTCATCACAAAGGTGCATAAACTTAATCCAAGTCAACCACAGCAAGTCCAAATTTTGCATCAGAGATTATTTTTTCCTGACATTCAGCATTGAAGGTATTTGTTTCTACTTTCATTTATGAAGCACTGGAGAGTTGAAGATTTTCCACTTCATACCAGATGAGGCATCCCTACATAAGGTATGGTTTAACCGAAAGCACATGGAATTTTAGCACAGTGAAAATGTATTTCATGCATAATATTATCGACTTAGCTCACTAAGATTTGCATCATTCATGCTATGAGGTCACTGTACTATGAATTATTAAGCTATAGGTAATAATGAATTCTTATAATATAGCTCAAGGTGATGAGGAACAAGATTCATTGATTCATGTGGGATGAGGAACCCACAATCATAAGATTATAACACTTGCCTTTCCCGAAAGACAATTGCTTAGAAACTTTCAGCAGATTCAAGGCATGAGAACAATGTTGCAATCCAGGAACATAATCAATGAGGTTGGGGCCAGAAGATTTGGCCTGTTTTCCAGCCAGCCTTCGACAATCCAAGTGTCCTGGCCCTGGCCATGGCACTTAGATATGGCGAATTCTGCCCTTTGTATTCATAGCCGCAAACTTAAATATTGATAGGCATTAAGGTTGTTTACACAGACAATGAAATAAAACCACATGAGATTAGACAATCTCTATCTGTAACCAAAAGTGACTTCAGGAATCATTTGATATTTTAAGAAATGCATCATATTTTAGAGAAATGAATGAATCATCTCTGAGTAATTAAGATAATTGTTTTCTGGGTACAGATGAAAATGTTTACGCTGCATGTGTTGTACATATATGATCAGCCTGTGTCCTTCAAGCTAGAAATTTAGGATTTAGAGTCATAGAGGTTTACAGCATGGAAAGAGGCCCTACAGCCCCACTTGTCCATGCCACCCTTTCTTTTTCAAAACCCCTAAGCTAATCCCAATTGCCTGCATTTGGCCCATATACCTCTATAACCGTCATACACATGAAACTTTCTAAATGCTTTTTAAAAGACAAAATTGTACCCACCTCTACTATTACCTCTGGCAGCTTGTTCCAGACACTCACTATCCTCTGTGTGAAAAAATTGTTCCTCTGGACATTTTTGTGTCTCTCCCTTCTCACCTTAAACCTGTGCCCTCTAGTTTTAGACTCCCCTGCCTTTGGGAAAAGATATTGACTATCTAGCTGATCCGTGCCCTCATCATTTTATAGACCTCTGTAAGATCATGCCTCATCCTCCTATGCTCCAGAGAAAAAAGTTCCAGTCTATCCAGCCTCTTCTCATAACTCAATCCATCAAGTCCCGGTAGCATCCTAGTAAATCTTTTCTGCACTCTTTCTAGTTTAATAATATTCTTTCTATAACAGGGTGACCAGAATTGCACTCAGTATTCCAAGTGTGGCCTTATCAATGCCTTGTACAGCTTCAACAAGACATTCCAGCTCCTGTATTCAATGTTCTGACTGATGAAATCAAGCATGCCGAATGCCTTCTTTACCATTCTGTCCAACTGTGACTCCACTTTCAAGGAGCTATGAACATGACATTTACTTCTTTGCATCCAATCATACCCACAAGTTAGGCACTTATAGCCCTGTACTGTATAATTCTGGCTGGTATATTGTGTACTAAGTTTGGATGTTGGAAGCTCTTATCTTGGTCTATTTGTCACAAAGACTGGAATTCTCCGATGCCCTATGCTCCATTGCCAGTGAGAATGGAGAATTTGGCGCTCAGCCAAATTTCTATTTACAGCACCAGGACGGTAATCCCAGCTGCGGAAAAGGTTAGCGAATTCCAGCCAAAGTTTTCTGGGGAATAGATCATGAACTGACACCAGAGTTGTCCATCTTGTGTGAGCTGATGGACGCACTGACATAAGTTCCCTGCCTACCCTCAACCCTTTGCTGCCCAATGTGATCAATTTTTCAAAACATGAAGGAGAAAACTACTGGGTTCTTAATTCACAGAGAATATCAAGTTCAGACCTGATGAAGTGTTTGCTTAGCATTCATGGTTCCATTTGTCCAATGGGAGTTACTGATCGTGATTAGAAATGGAAACCATGGTTGATCTTTCTGCCCATTAATCAAGGCAAGTGGGCAGAATTTTCCTGATCCCTATTGCAGTGCCTGTTGAAATTAATCAGTTTATCTTAGGCTGGAGATCAAATCTGGATTCTTCCTAGCCTACATAATTTACTTTCTCACTGGATAAACTTACTGCGACATCTCTTCCTCCTCTCTGGTTTAAATTGCTGAAGATGAGTTTTGTCATACCGTGTCATTAATATAGGCAATTTGTTTATGGAACACAAATGGAAATTATATGTCACTAACACAATGAATGCTCATTTCCAATTAATGTATTCATTAAGCATAAAGACAGACTTTGGAGCCAATATAAACATAATGGTAAACTCTAATTAGGGTTGCACAAGCAACTAATGCTTGCATCTGACGTCACATATGAAGCTCTCAAGAAGAAAAATCAAAGGCCTTCATTTTAGAAATTAGAAATTGTTTTGATTGCTTTTATTCTCTTATAACCAATGGGGAGATCCAACAGGTTGCTTCTCAGTAAGTAGTGCTAGCTGTTTTAGCTTAGAATTCAAACGGTAGGAATAATAATTAAAAAGTTCCTTAATGCTAAACTTCAAGATCCCCAAATAATTAATTTAATGCAATGCTCTTGGTGAACCCTGCAATTTAATTAGTGATTTTGTGTCTCTATTGTTAAGCGTTAGAAGAGAATTCATTTTTAATGTCTTGAAAACTTGCTTGTAGTTAAATTGCAGAATGCAAGAGATGTGTTAGCTTGATTTAATCACACATTTTCTTTATAGATTCTGCCTCAACCAAAAATTATGTATCAGGCAATGTATGTCTGCAAACTATTATCAATAATCAACTTATAATAAAGTTTATTTATTAATCACAAGTAAGGCCTACATCAACATTGCAATGAAGTAACTGTGAAATTCCCCCAGTTCCCACACTCCAGCATCTGTTCAGGTCAATGCACCTAACCAGCATGATTTTCAGACTGTGGGAGGAAATCAGAACACCTAGAAGAAACCCATGCAGACATGGGGAGAATGTGTAAACTCCACACAGACAGCGACCCAAGCTGGGAATCAAACCCAGGTCCTTGGCGCTGTGAGGCAGCAGTGCTAACCACCGTGCCATTCCAAATTTATTGGCAGATTTTATGATTCAGAGATGGAGTGCTTTAATCTTATAACTTTCTTTGCTAGAGGTATGGCAGTAAACCTTTCTAATTAACAAAAGATAAACTCAAGACCATACAAGTGGTGCTATTTTGGCTCCCTCACTGTGGACAGTTGCAGGGCAACAAGATGTGCTGCTGTGTGTGAAAAGCCCCATTTCCATATCCAACTAAAGCTCTACGAGCGAAATGTAAATTGAATCCGTAACTGCAAAGGCCATCATAGGATTATTGACACTGCAGTCTTCTGAATAGTCTCAACTGAAATTTATGAACATGACACAGTGATACAGATGACACAGTGGTGATTATGCATATACGTACTGACAGTCCAGTCATCATGACACCTTTACCTAGTAGGCAGCTGGCAATAAAGATAGAAAAGGCTAGAAATACTCAGCAGGTCTGGCAATATCTATGGAGAGCGGAACAGAGCAACTGTTTCAGGTCAATAACGTTTGCTCAGAATTGACAAAAGTTTGGAATGCAAAGCAATCAGAATGGGGCACGGTGGAAAAAGAACTAGAGGGAAGACTGTGAAAGACAGCAGACATTAAATGACAAAAGTAATGGTGGTGCATGACCAAAGATAGTGGTAAAGGGAATATTGATAGGTTTATTCCCATGGACTCTTGCTGGTCTAGGGAGCCTCTTGCACTCAGCTAGCGATGATGATCAGTCTTTAAGCCTTGTGCTTGGTGGGTGGCACAGTGATTAGAATTGATGCTTCACAATGCCAGGGACCCAGGTTTGATTCCCGGCTTGCGTCACTATCTGTGCAGAGTCTGTACGTTCTCCTCATGTCTCCTCCCACAGTTTGAAAGATATACTGATTAGGTGCATTGGCCATGCTAAATTCTCCCTCAGTGTACCCGAACAGACGCTGGTATGTGGCAACTAGGGGATTTTCACAGTAACCTCATTGCAGCCTGCTTGTAACACTGAGAATTAAACTTAGAAATATTTAAATTTTGGAGTGTCAGATAAGGGCCAAAATAAATCTTTCCTTATTGAAAAACACTATTATATACAACTAATCAAAATCGATGGATTAATCATCGGATCATTTGTGTTACCCAAAAAGAGTCCCAATCATAAGATTACAATTCAGCAGGTATGAACATGTATTCTTGAAAAGACACCAGCTGGTAGCAGAATGGAACACAATGCTACAGCATGGAAGGATTTGCAGCTCTAAACCTATAGTTCCTTGGTTTATCAAGGAAACAGTACCATTGTAAATTTACTCTAAAGGAAATGAAGGAATTGGAGAAATACACTTACAGACTCTAGAATTTACCTCAGTAAATCCTTCAAACAGCTTCCATGTCATAGTCACAAGGAGAAGGTTCTCCATCTCCAAGAGTGAACATAAGAACATAAGAAATAGGAGCAGGAGTAGGCCATCTAGCCCTTCGAGCCTGCCCCGCCATTCAATAAGATCATGGCTGATCTGTCGCTGCTCAGTTCCACTTTCCCGCCCTCTCCCCATAACCCTTAATCCCCTCTCTTATCAAAAACCCATCAACCCGCGTCTTAAAAATATTTAGCGAGGCAGCCTCCACCACTTCAACGGGCAGAGAATTCCAGAGATTCACCACCCTTTGAGTGAAGAAGTTCCTCCTCAACTCCGTTCTAAACCGCCCCCCTTTTATCTTGAGGCTGTGCCCCCTAGTCCTACTGTCTTTTTTGAGCGCGAAGAGTCTCTCCACCTCTATCCTATCCATCCCATTCATCATCTTATACGTCTCAATGAGATCTCCCCTCATTCTTCTAAACTCTAACGAGTACAAGTCCAGTTTATTCAGCCTCTCCTCATAGCTCAGCCCCCTCAACTCCGGTATCAGCCTAGTAAACCTCCTCTGCACTCCCTCCAAGGCCAAAATATCTTTGCGCAGGTGCGGCGCCCAAAACTGCACACAGTACTCCAGCTGTGGCCTCACCAATGCCCTATACAGCTGCAGCAAGACCTCCCTACTTTTATATTCAATCCCCCTCGCTATGAAGGCCAGCATCCCATTCGCCTTCCTGACCACCTGCTGCACCTGCAAGCTGGGTTTTTGCGGCTCATGCACAAGGACCCCGAGGTCCCTCTGCACCGTCGCCTGCTGCAGTTTTTCGCCACGTAAGTAATAGTCCTTCCTACCATTCTTCCTACCAAAGTGGACCACCTCACACTTGCCAACATTAAATTCCATTTGCCATTTCCTGGCCCATTCGCCCAGCCTGTCTAGATCCTTCTGCAGACTCTCCACACCCTCCACACAATTTGCTGTTCCCCCAATCTTGGTGTCATCAGCAAATTTCGACACCCTACACTCGGTTCCCTCCTCCAGATCATCTATATAAATGGTAAAAAGCTGAGGCTTCAGCACCGACCCCTGGGGCACTCCACTAGTCACCATCCGCCAATCCGAATAGCACCCGTTGACCCCCACTCTCTGCCTCCTATTTGACAACCAATCCTCTATCCACGCTAACACCCTATCCCCAACTCCATGTCCCTCGACCTTCTGCAATAACCTCTTGTGAGGTACTTTGTCAAACGCCTTCTGAAAATCTAGAAAGACCACATCCACCAGCTCTCCTCTATCCACCGCCCTAGACACATCCTCATAGAACTCCAGTAAATTTGTCAGACACGACTTCCCTTTAATGAAACCGTGCTGCGTCTGCTCTATCAAGCAATTCCCTTCAAGATGCCTCGCAATTTCCTCCTTAATGACAGATTCTAACATTTTACCTACCACAGACGTTAAACTAACCGGCCTATAATTCCCCGCCTTTTGCCTGGCACCCTTCTTAAACAACGGCGTAACATTAGCCGTTTTCCAATCATCCGGCACTTCCCCGGAATCCAGCGACGTCTGGAAAATAACCACCAAGGCATCCACTATCACCTCCGCCATTTCTTTCAGTGCTAATCATATTATGTAACGGCCACACATTGGGTCCATAAAATCAGAATCCACAGTGCAAGTTGGCCCATCGAGCCAGCGCCAACCACAATCCCACCCGGGTCCCATGCACGTAACCCTACATATTTACAATCCTAATCTCCCTGACACTAAGGGTCAATATACCATGGTCAATCAACCTAACCCACACATCTTTGGACAATAATAATTGGACTGTTCCTGTGCTGCATATTCTTTGTAATAATGACTGTGTGACTATCTGTGTGGAGTTTGCGTGTTCTCCCCCTGTCTGTGTGGGTTTCTTCTGGGTACTCCAGTATCCTTCCACAGTCTGAAAGACATGCTGGTTAGGTGTATTGACCCAAACAGGTGCCAGTGTGTGGCGACTAGGGAAATTTCACAGTAACTTCATTGTAATGTTAATGTAAGCCTTACTTGTGACTAATAAATAAATAACAACCAATAAATAAATAACTAGAGCACCTGGAGGAAACTCACGCAGACAAGGAGAGAACGTGCAAACTCCACACAGTTATTATTATAAAGAATATACAGTATAGAAACAGGCCATTTGGCCCAACTAAAAGATCAAAGAGCAAAGAACAGTACAGCATAGGAACAGGCACTTCAACCCTCCAAGTCCACACTAATCACGATACCCTAATTAAACTAAAATGACCTTCAGCCCTTACTCGGTCCATATTCCTCTATTCTCTCCCATTTATGTACCCATTCAGATGCCTCTTAAATGTTGCTGATGTGGCTGCTTCCACCACCTCCTTGGGCAGCACACTCCAGGCACTCATCATTCTCTGCATGAATAACCTCCCCAACATATCTCCCTTAAACTTTCCTCCTCTCACCTTGAACCTGTGCCTTCCTGGTAATTGACACTTCCACCCTGGGAAAAAGCCTCTGACTATCTATGCCTTTCAAATTTTATAGACCTCTATCAGGTCTCCCCTCAGCCTCCATCTTTTGAGTGAAAACAATCCCAGTTTATTCAACCTCTCTTCATAGCCAACACCTTCAAGACCAATCAACATCCTGTTGAATCTTCTTTGCAGTCTTGCCAAAGCTTCCACATCTGGTAGTGCAGTGACCAGAAGTGCATGCTATACTCCAAATGCAGTCTATCCGAGGTTTTATGTAGCTGCAACATGATTTGCCAACTCTTGAACTCAATGCCCCATCTGATGAAGGCAAACACTCCATATGCTTTCTTAATCACCTTGTCCATCTGTGTTGCAACGTTTAGGGAACTATGGACTTGCACGCCCAGATCCTCTGTATGTTAATCTTCCTTATGGTACAGATATTCACAATATAATTTATAACTACATTTTATTCTCCAAAAAACATCACCTCACATTTGTCTGGATTAATCTCCATCTGCCATTTCTGTGCCCAAGCCTTCATCCCTGTTGTATCATCTGACAAACCCCAGCACTATCAACAGCTCTATCAATGTTCTTATAATCCATATCTTACTAATCAGACCACCTGCACTTTTTTCCAGATCATTTATATATCCTGCAAATAACACAGGTCCCAGCCCTGATCCTTGCGGAACACTGCTAGCTACATATCTCCATTCTGAAAAATACCCTTCCACCACTACTCTCTGTCTTCTGTGACCAAGCCAGTTCTGTATCCATCTAGCCAGTCCACCCCGAATCCCATTTGATTTTAGTTTTTTACCAGTCTGCCATCTAGGATCTTGTCAAACGTCTTACTAAAGTCCACATAAACTACATCTACAGCCTTTCCCTCATCAGCATCTTTGTCATCTTTTCAAAAAACTCAGTCAAGTTGGTGAGACATGACCTTCCCCATAGAAAACTATGTTGTCTGTTACTAACCAGTCTGTTTTCTTCCAAATGTGCACATATCCTATCCCTCAGTATCTTCTCAAAAAGTTTCCCCACCACAGATGTCAGGTTCACTGGCCTATAATTTCTTGGATTATCTCTGCCTCCTTTCTTAAACAACATTGGCTACTCCCCAGTCCTCTAGAACCTTGCCTGTGGTCAAAGAGGATATGAAGATATCTGTTAAGGCCCCAGCTATTTCTTGTCTTGCCTCCCGTAGTAACCTGAGATAGATTCCATTCGGCCCTGGGACCTCAATGCAATTTAGGATACCCAACATTCATCATCCTTCGATATATTGATATTCTCTAGAGCATTCACACACTACATACTATTCTTTATGCTCTAATTGAGTCTCCTCCTCATCTACCTCTATAACCCTCTATTTCCTTTTGTCTCATATTGTTCTGATCTCAGTGAAGAAACTGTAAACCATAATAATCAAATTTACTGAATGACCCCCAACTGGGAAATGACCAACAAATATCCATTTTGTGCAGTTATTAACCCACTCAGAACCAACACAAATTAAACATGAATTCACTTCAAATTTAAAACAAGGTAAATTTCACTTTAAATAGTTGATACAACAAATATACGTTGTATGCAACCTCAAACACCCATATCATTCCCCAGCCAAAGGCAGACTAATAGGCTATATATTTCTACAATACAAAAACAGAAAAGGCTGAAATATCTCAGCAGGTCTGACAGCATCGGTGGGGAGAGAACAAAGCCAACGTTTTGAGTCTAGATGACCTTTCATCAGAGGTAAGAGCCCTTGTTTAAGAAAGGAGGCAGAGATGATCCAGGAAATTATAGGCCTGTGAGGCTGACATCAATGGTGGGGAAGATTTTGGAGAAGACACTGAGGGACAGGACATATGCACATTTGGAAGAAAATGAACTGATTAGTAACAGGTTAATAGCTGCAGGCGCTGAGTCTGATGAAGGGTTATCTAGACTCAAAACATTGGCTCTATTCTTTCCCCACAGATGCTGTCAGACCTGCTGAAATTTTCCAGAATTCTTTGTTTTTGTTTCAGATTCCAGCATCTGCAGTACTGGATCATGTAATATGATCCAATTGTATCATATTGCATGATCAATATGCAATATTGTATCATGGTTCCTCAGTACATTGGAGGAACATTTATCCTTTTTCCGTGTAGTGTAGGTCAAATTGCCTATTCAGCAGCAGCTTTCCCTCCCAGTTCCAGGAGTACGATTATCATTAGCAAGTCACACTTTTGTGGGGCCTTTCTCCTTTGCGTCATAGTGGTCCCCTTGCAGTAGCTTTCCATAGCTCCTTTTCAACTGACTAACCAATAACACCCCAGATCATGAACTGCCCCAATTCTGATACAAACTCTCAGCTCTTTCATGTATTTGAGCTTTACATAGTGCTTTTTTGGATTGTGTCCCTTTTAGCTCACTCATACATCACTTCCTCAGGAATGTCTAGAATTCTATTTCTCTTCCACTTGCTAAGTAGAAAATCTTTTCATCAAAAGTTTTGCTGACAACACCTCACATGAATTGTGTGTTTCTTTTTGTCTGCTTTCTCCCCATATCTGCAAGTATCAACATCTCCTTCAACTTCCAGCTCTCCTTTATAACTGACTGAGCATGCTAACTGTCTTCCTATTTGTACTGTTTCCAGGTCAAGGGTTCTCTGGTCACATGAATTAGTACTTCTTATTGTTTAAAAAATATCCAATGGTCCCTTTACAATTTATGCAATCTCTAAAAAGTAATTTTCAAACATTCCTCAAATAATTGAAGATTCTGTAAAGAAATTAGTTTGTCCATGCTGCTCTTTTGCATGCCAAACAAGTAAACAAACTCAAATTAACTTAGGGACAAATTAAAAGGGGCAGCCCCCCCAAAAGGAAAGGGGCAACGGCCCGAGCAAAAACCAAAATCCAAAGGAGACTTAAAACTTTAAATCAAAATGTGATTGTCAGGGTCTATAATGCACCTCAGCCCCTGCAGTGCCCAGCGAGCGCGGAAGGCATCAACTGCACCCGTGGTCACCGCATGCTCCCTCTCCAGGGACACCTGGCCACAAATGTAGTCGCGGTAGAGGGGCAGACAGTCAGGATGGACGACCCCATCGATCGCCCACTGTCTGGACCTATTGATAGCGCGTCTCGCCAGGCCCAGGAGCAGGTTCACGAGGAGGTCGCCATCCCGACCCGCCCCTCTCCACACCAGGCGCCCGTAAACAATTTGTCCTTGCTATGCTATGGGGCAGAATGTTTTGCCGTTTCTTCTTATAGCTGTTGCCATTTGCCTTGTCCAACATATACCAGATAAATTGATGGACTTGCATTCTCCTGCAAGAACAATGTTGCGGCTCCATTTCAATTGTCAATTTTTTTGAAATATTCTGGATATTTTGATGTTTGGTCATGCATTGAGGTGAAAAGAGTAGTTTCTGATGTGGATTTGCTGTATAAGGTCTGGCTTAGATAGATTCCATGGATTATAACTAGTGCAAATTCAGGGCCTGCTGGTAGACTTGCAATTGCTCAGCTTTTAGTCTGCATGATGGTGAACATCTGAAAAATTGACTGTATTTGCACTCCAGGACTATGAACCTACACACAGAATTACTAAACTGTTGTATGTTGAGAGTTTCACACAAGAATATTTCACTCTGGTCCTCCATGTTTGTGGATTCAGGTCATTTACAATTCACAGAGGTGATATGTTGGCATTTGCCTCTGTGTCAATCTTGGCTAATCGTGAGTAGTTAACAACTTTCTTAGGACAGAACATTTGATTCTTGGCAAACACATTGAACGGTGTGATGGTTTTCTATGAGACTGATGTGAAATGTGTTCGCTGCTCATTTTTCCATTCTTCACGTTGTCATTTTCTGCTTTGTCAATCACCTCATATACATATTCCTGATTGAGTACCAGATGGTCATTCTCATTGCTTGAAGGTACCCATTGTATATGGTCTATTTGGATCAGTGCATCACTCTTTGTAGCTACATCACCCTTTGTTGTAGTGCACTACCACTGCCAGTGGTTTTTCTGCTACATGCCTTGCAGAATTGTTGGAAAGCTGGGCATGTCCTTGGTCTATGCAGAAGGCCACACCTTCCACGTCTTGTTAGGTTTGGGGCGGCACTGTGGCACAGTGGATAGCACTGATGTCTCTCAGCTCCAGGGACCCAGGTTCAATTCCAGCCTTAGGTGACTGACTGTGTGCAGTTTGCACATTCACCGCATGTCTATGTGGGTTTCCTCTGGGTGCTCCAGTTTCCTCCCACACTCAGCAGTTCTGACTCCTGGTTCCTTATTTGAAAATTCACAGTGTGTATCCTTTTCTTTGCATCTACTGGTGAAGTAGCCTTTGCATTCTTTATGTGGCTGTTGAAATGATCAGAATTCTATTCAGTGAATACCAAAGCTTAACCTAAGACTGAACTGCTTTTCCAATGTGGTCTATTTCTTTAGGGAACTCTTTAGCTCTTCTGCTGTTGGTCCTGATATATTCAGCCTTCGTGGTACATTATTCCAAATTGCTCAGTGAATTTTTAGAGTTTGCTTTTCTGGTTCAATCACAGCTCTGTACACTATATAAATATTTTGAATTCAAAAAGGTCAACTACATACCAAAAGAGCCTGGGGAATTTCGTGGAAATTTTAATAATATTCCTTTGACTTTCCTTCTCCTATCGCACCTGGAATGAGTGTTGTTGTAGCCAATTTTCCACTTTTTTTTGAAGCTCCACTTATTATATTTGCAACCTTCTCTGAGCCGAATTTTACAATGGTTTTGTTTGTCTTATTTATTTGTTTGACTTTCCCTGGTTCGCTGTCGACCTGGCCCACAAGCTGGTCATTTGTCTTTTCTCACTGAGCTAACCCATCCACCACATCTGCTTACCAGCTCCTCACTTAAGCACTCTCCTGGCACTGTGTTTTCTCTGTGTCGTCAAATGCCATGATGTCAACACCCTCCAATACTGCGACTGCGTTGTGTCCTGACCAAAACGTTGAGGGTCCCCTCCTGCCATATTGCATGATTTATGACAATTCATCAAATTTCATCTGTAATCTTGCTCCTACATGAAGTATAATGTTGTTCCAAAGGAACTACTGCTGCGTGCTATGTTGTGTGAATTAGAATGATATAAAGGCAACAAGTACTCATTGGGGATTATCAAATACACTGTGGGTTCACTCATTAATACTAGGCACATGTGAACAGATATACATCAGCAGCAAGACTGTGTGTCTTTTGCTCAAGGTTGAAATGAAACTAAGGCTGGATCACATAACACACTTCCCTGAAAGTGATATCATGCTGCTATCCCTTAAAGGCATATTACAATAACTTCAAAGAATCTTTTATACATCACACCTCTCAAACAAAAAGCTGAAGCAAATCATTCACACTAACTTCAGAATCATTCCTAATCCAATATGTTCTTCCTAATTGTTTCAGTGTCCTTGCCCCTCCTGTTTAATGCAAGAAAGCCGCATTCTTTCAAAAGCCTTGCATTAAAAGATATTTTTATTTTCAAGAGATCACATTAGCTATCTTGTATTCATCAAGTTGGTTAGTCAAGCCATCTCGAAGACGGTGAGGCTCTGGGAGGTGAGAATTCATCAGAGCATGAAGAAGAGCAGGATGTGGAAGAGGAGAATGAAGAGGGGACTGAGGGGACACAGAATGCCAAGGCGCTCTGGCTGCACAGAGAGGTGGAAAAACATGGGGCAGGGTTTGAACATCTCGTCAGAATGCTCTGAATACCAGCGATCATCTGATTCTGGCTTGTTTCGCACCCAGTACAAATAGCATTTTATGGAACTCACTTTGCACTAATTCTCCCATTGAAGTGACAGCCTGGAACATGTAGGCCAAAATTTTACTGTCCCGCCTGCCACAGGAATCGGAGCGAACAATGGGACAGACCATGGAAAGGTCCATTGATCTCGGGCAGGATTTTACGGTTTTGGGCAAGGCCATAAAATCTCTAACCACCAATGAAGGTACATATTTGACTGGAGGTTTTGCCATCACCCATTATCTCCTTCATCATACCATACCTCTTTACCTGTCCTGCAATCAATAAAACAACTCTCACTCGTGTGTCTTCAAGAGTTGTTATTTTCATTGTGCTCAGAAAGGGAATGTTTTACTGCAGTTGTGCGGGACGTTGGTGAGGCCACACCTGGAGTATCGTGTGCAGTTTTGATACCCTTATCTGAGGAAGAATGTTCTTGCTACAGAGGGAGTGCAGCAAAGATTTACCAGGTTGATTCCTGGGATGGCAGGTCTGTCATATTAGGTTGATTAGAATTGTATTCATTGGAGTTTAGAAGAATGAGAGGGGATCTCACAGAAGCTTATAAAATTCTAATAGGGCTAGGCATGGTAGATTCAGAAAGAATGGTCCTAGTGGTGGGGGAGTCCAGAACGCGGGGTCATATTTTGAAGATAAAGGGTAAACCTTTTAGAACTGAGATGCGGAGACATTGTTTCACCCAGAGGATGGTGAATCTGTGGAATTCACTGCCACAGAAGTAGTTGAGGCCAAAATATTGTGTGATTTCAAGAAGAAATTATATATAATTCTTGAGCCTAAAGAGGTCAAGGAATATGGGGGGAGATGCAGGATCAGAATATTGAATTTGATGACCAGCCATGATCAAAATGAATGGCAGAGCAGGTTTGAAGGACCAAACGGCCTACTTCTGCTTCTAATTTCTATATTCCATGAAGGGAAAGTGTAAAATTGCAGCAGGAAGACACCACAGTGAGCTACCCACTGCTTTGCGTAATGCAGCAGCCTCTGCACTCGGCCACTTCTACCTGATCCTCCCCTGAGGCTTTAGTGGAGATGGAGGCAGCCTGCTTATTTGTCTCAGCTTGCAGCTAAGGTGCATAAGGTAGTTATGCTCATTGTAAAGATGTCCCTGAGTGTCTCATCATACCATAGAAACCCTACAGTGCAGGAAGAGGCCATTTGGCCCACTGAGTCTGCACCGGCAACAATCCCACCCAGGCCCTATCCCCGTTTTTACCCGTTAATCCCTCTAATCTACGCATCCCAGGACACTAAGGGGCAATTTAGCTTGGCCAGTTCACCTAACCCGCACATCTTTGGACTGTGGGAGGAAACTGGAGCACCCGGAGGAAACCCATGCAGACACGGGGAGAATGTGCAAACTTCGCACAGACAGTGACCCGAGCTGGGAATCGAACCCAGGCCCTTGGAGCTGTGAAGCAACAGTACTAACCACTGTGCTACTGCGCCGCCCACTTATGATCATGAGATCATGAATGTCAGGAATCATCTGATTCAGGCTTGGTTGAAATGGTTTCCTTTGACCAATGAAGAACAGCATCTCCAGAGGCTGCAGCAACTGAATAATTGCAGGCAAGTCTCCACCACTTGGCACTTCTTCACAGACGTTTCCACTGCCAGAGACTGACGGTAATGGAGGTACTGTACGAGCTTGTCTTATGAGGAAAGGTTGAGCAGGTCAGGCCCATATTCACTGGCGTTTAGAAGAATGAGAGGCAATCTTATTGCAACATATAAAATTCTGAGGGAGCTGGATAGGGTGGAGGATGTTTCCTCTCTTGGGGAAATAATGGGTCTCCCATTTAAAGCAGCAAGAAAGAAGGTTCTTCATTTAAATGGTCGCTAGTCTTTGGAATTGTCTTCCAGGAAGAGCAGTGGATGCTGGGTTTGCATGTATTCGAGGCCGAATTAGGCAGAATGTTTGATTGACTAGGGAGTTAAGGCCCATGGGAAAGGCCTTGGATGGTGTTTCATCTGGCATCATCTCCAAACATCTCAGCATCACTACCACAAACTGGTCCATCATGTAGATCACATTGCATACTGTGCATCAGTGGCGTGGTGGCACAGTTGTTAGCACTGCTACCTCACAACACTGGCGACCCGGGTTCCATTCCCGGCTTAGGTCACTGTCTCTGTGGAGTTGCACACTCTCCCTGTGTCTGCATGGGCTTCCTCTGAGTCTTACAGTTTCCTCCCACAGTCTGAAAGACATGCAGGTTAAATGCATTAGTCATGCTAAATTCTCCCTCAGTGTGCCTGAACAGGCGCTGGAGTGTGGCGGCTAGGGGATTTTCACAATCATTTCATTGCAGTGTTAATGTAAGCCTACGTGTGATACTAATAAATAACTTTAAAACATTAGCGAACATTTCCTGCAAGCACTCCACTGCCTCAGATTCTCTGAGAGTGGAAAATAGTCATACACTCAATTTCCTGAGCCATTACAGTGCCTGTAAGCTCCTCCTTTCCTTAGAAAAATCGTTGTGGTCCAGTCTGGCTTCGTAATATACCTTGGGAGTCTGGTCCAGGAACCTAATGGGCCTTTCAGCAGCCTGCACTCGCTGAAAACTTTTGCAATTTTAGAAAACACTGAACACTTTTAGAATGAAAACACCATGCAGAAATCAGCCAGCAGCTATGCAGTTGGTGTTTGATCGCTCCTTTAAATAGGACTGATGGGCTCATCCTGCTGATAATATAAAAGGTAAAATCACCATAGTCACAGATGACCAAAGCTGCTCTCCCCTTTTGAGGGGGAGAACTGACAGGTGGTGATTTAACGTGAGAATGACCGTACCTTAGGCGAGGAGCAAGTTTGAGAAAGACGCAGCCTTCATGAATAAACGTATTCAGCAATGAAAGACATTAACTGAAGCATTGAATTTCAAAACAGTGTAGCTGGCATCAAATCGACATCACGCATTGATTGAAGCCAAGACACCAGCCACTGTTCACTGTGTCTGAGATTTAATGCCCTCAACATTATGGAATCGGGCAAAATTTGCCCCAAAAGTGTGTGTGCCAACACAAATGCTATTTTCAAACTCTAAGGTCACTTCTGGTGTCCAAACAAAATGTGCAAACCATCCCAATTCACATCCCTGAATCCTGTACCTCTAGACCTTGGCTTACTTTTGCTTATGGCTTTATTTGCCTCCATTGCTGTTTTGTATATTTGTTAGTCCCTTTGCTTCACAACTCCACCGAGATTCTTAGTTTTCAAGTAAAGTCTGACCTTCTTATTTTTCCATCCAAAATACAATATTCACTTCTTTCAGTGTTGAAATTCATTTCCAATTAAGTGCTAGTTCCAATTCCCACCGGTGTTAATTAGGCTCCTCCATTTTTCGGTTATTATGCTAATGATTGCATTATGTTGTAAATTAGTATTTGAAGCATGAATCCAGCCTATTTTCATTGGCAGTCTTGCAAAAGAATGTTGGCAAGGCATTTTATGCTATTTTTGAGATTGTATTATTTGTTATACAATTATATTACTGGTTTTGAGTTTACACTTCACACTGATAAAAAGGTAGAAGTGTCTAATGGATTCTAGTGTCTAATGGATTCCAGAAGAGTGTTTACATCTTCTTAAGAAATCACTTCACGCCAAATGAAAGTAACACAATAAACTTACCTGGCAAGGATGAAACCATGATCAGACAGGGGACGAGGCTGGCCCACTGCACTGGGGGTGTGCAATCATGGTTTGCCTAAGTTAAAGGATCAGGGGTAGCCAATGAGATTAAATCGAGACTTTACCTGATGCAATTTTTCAAAGCCACTTCAGCCTTTCAGCTCAGATCAAACCTGGGATGGGGTGTAAAGACTCATCCTGTCAGTTTGGATCTTGTTTTATTGACCTCAGAATGGGATATAATGTCTCAGCTTTGATGTTGTTTGTCCCTCATGTGGGGACCATGATTTGGATTTAATTTGAATTGGCTTTTTTGACTAGAATAAAAATACCAAAAGGTACCAAAAAAAACCATGCAGAGTATAGCTGCAATATTATGCTGCAATTAAAATCTATTCTAACAGGACTTTCCTGAGTATTGTACCAAAAGTTTAATTTGGATTAGATGCCAGATCATAGAGTGAGTTACGAACACACAGTCGCATTTTTAAAGTAATGTTTAACTGTCCCAATGCCCATTCTGTTATAAACTTAAAACATTTCCTATTGATCCTTTGAGGTGTTAATTGTCCCAGTATTTGTAGGGATTTGGACTCTATACTAAACCTCAGAGTCTTGCAGAGGAATATTCTATTAGCAAAAGGACAATTTCAAAGTAAAATGTAAGATTGTTACTTAACATTTCATCAGTCGCGACATGGCATGATACACAACTTCACCACTGTAAAGAAGCACTTTTAAATTTCAGTAGAAAACACAGAAGATATTTATTAATAAAAATTGTACAGGAGCCACATGGGCTGTAGATAGTTTCCAAAATGTCTCTGCCTTGAACCCTCTTTCACCATGGGGTGATTCCACATTGAGTTCCGAGGACTGATGACCCTTATTCTGTTGTGTTGCCCTTAAAACCACAAATAAATATAGGTCAGTCTTTCCTGTGGATTACAGGATCTTCTCTTCTTTCTGTGAATTCTGTGCCTTGACTCACAAGTTTTTAGCTTAGGCAACTTAACATACTTACAAACTCATTTATATCTTTGAGACATCAGACTCTATTTGATCGTTTTATTCAACTCACAACTCCTTGGCCCACAAATCCACCTTAAATACTGAGGCTTCCAATCCACCTTAAGGGCTGAAGGTTCCAGTCCACCTAAAGTATTAAAACTTCCAGTCCACCCTAACTAAAGTTACACACTTCACAGCTGCCTGTCGAATTCTGCTTCTCTCATGTTTCATATACAGGTGGTATGGTGTTTCTTATCAGAGATTGTAGCCTGACTTTCAAACTGATTTATTTACACCATGTGCACTATGTACATGGTGAACTATTGGGTAGGTACACCTCCCCTGAATGTTGCCTGCTGTATTTCTGAACAGGATCTCTAGTACATGGCTTTTGATGCCACTGTTACTTCGTGGTCTGCATCACTCATTACCATAATCATTCCATTAACCCATCACACACTATGTTTCTTTCTCTTATAATCACTTTACCCCTGGAAATCCTGTCTGTATTCGATCCACTGAATTCTAATGCTGGTTTCTAATGGCAATTCACAACCGTGTGACAATTACTTTAGTCAATAGATCAACTTAATTCTGGGTCCTTATGGCAATCTATGAGCCTGTAACAGATACTCATCAACTGGAAATGACTTACAAAAATGCTAGCTTCCTACTCCCAAATCTCCCAAAAAAGCCCACCCTACTCTTCACCCCAGCAATTATTCTGTGAAAAACGCTAACCCTTAGCAAGTACAAAAAGCTCAGTGGTACCCTCTTATTTTTATCCCTTTTCTGATGGTAGCTTTGCAACATTTAGTCCAAGTATACGCACCTGGATCAGTACAACTAACAACTTTTGAACATTTGCAATTCTTGACCAGTGGGAAGAATGCCCCTAGGTTCCCCAAGACAACTTAAACTTAATTCACACTCCTTAAGTGGACGTTCAGTTCTCAGAGCGTTCTTCCAGCCAATCAGCTTTGCAGCTTCTGCTTCTATTTACTCTTAAACTAGACTTCCTGGATCTCGAATGTACAAATGTGCCTTGGATATAGTTTCAGTTCACTACATGTCCTTTCTTAAAGCTATGTTACACTATTTGGCAATTAAAGAGACGGCAACTTTCAGACATACTTAACAACAATTAAGAGTTTTTTTAAAAATCACTAACCTTATATATACTACAATTTAACCATTTGCGAAATACTGTCTGTGTGTGTGTGTGTGTGTGTGTGTGTGGGGTGGGGCCGGGGGGGGGAGGAGCAGGAGGTGGAGTTCAGCTGCATGAGAATTTAAAAAGTCAAAGTTAAAGGAGAAAGTAGGAGTGCAGGTGAGTGATGAGACTGATAATTACTAGAAAATAAAATGAAACAACAGAACATATGGACATCATATCACATTAAGGAATCATTCAAACACAGGGAAATTTGATAATAGAATAAACATCAAGGTTTTCTATCTAAATGCATGAAGCATTCAGAATAAAATTAATGAGCTAACAGTACAAATACAGACAATATGTATGATTTGGTGGCAATTACTGAAACGTGGTTGCAGTGGAACAAGGTTTGGGAATTGAATATCCAAGTGTATTCAGTATTTTGGAAGGATAGACAGAAAGGAAAGGAGTTCGTATAGCTTTGTTAGTGAAGAAAGAGATTTATGCTGTAATGAGAAATGATATAGGCACTGGAGGTCAAGACTATGGGTAGGATTTTACAGTCTCGTTCTAATGAAACTGGAAACTCCTGTCCGAGATCAACGGACGTTTCCACTGTCCGTCCCTCGCCTGCTCTAATTCCATGGCAAGTGGGACAGTAGAATTCTAGCGATAGAGTCAGTCTGAGTGGAAATAAGAAATAACAAGAGAAAGAAATCCCTGGGAGTGATATGTAAATCCCTAAACAACAGTTCCACAGTGCAGCACAGTATAAATGAGGAAATATTGAGAGCTTGTAAGACAGATACAGATTATCAAATTGGCAAGGATAGCCTTGAGGGAAAATCATTGAATGTATTAGGGATTGTTTATTGGAGCAATGTCTTGTTTCAATAGATATAGCTCTTTGAGGGATAAAGGAGGGAGGGGGTGATCAGGATATTGAAATTGATGATTAGCCATGATCAAAATGAATGATGGAGCAGGCTTGAAGGGCCAAATGGCCTATTCCTGCTCCTACTTTCTATGAACAAACCAAGGAGCAGGCTATTCTGGATTCGGTGTTGTATAATGAGGCGGGATTAATTAATGATCTAGCAATTAAAGATCCTCTAGGAAAGAGTGATCATAATATGCTAGAATTTCTATTTCAGTTTGAAGATGAGAAACTGGAGTCCCACACTTCTGGGTTAAACAAAAATAACTACATAGGCCTGAGGACAAATTTGGCCCTAATGGACTGGGCAGGTAGGATAGTTAATGATCAGTGACAGATATTTAAGGAGGTGGTCAATTTGCCATGATGTATTGTCTCCAGCCAGACAGTACACATCTCTTTAAACTGTTCTTAACCCTCTCTCCACTCACATTGTCTGTACCTTTAAGACTTGATTACCTGTAAAGACTTGCATTCCAACCATTATTTTGTGAACTGAGTTTGTGTCTTTATATGCCCTGTTTGTGAACAGAACACCTGTTCACTGATGAAGGAGCAGTGTGCTGAAAGCCTGTGGCTTACGTTACCAAATAAATCTGTTGGACTTTAGGCGGTGGTGTGAGACTTCTTACTGTGCTCATCCCAGTCCAACACCGGCATCTCCACATCATAATGAACAGAAAGCAGAGAATTTGGAGAAATGGGTCTTTTTTGTGGATACATGTGAGGCTATCCATTTTGGTCGGAGGAGGAAAAAGGCAGTTTATTGTCCAAATGGAGACAAACTTCATAGCGTTTCAGTGTAGAGAGATCTGGGTGTCCTTGTGCATGAATCACAGAAAATTAGCAAGTACAGGAGGTAATAAGGAAGGCAAATAGAATGTTGGCATTTATTGCTAAAAGAGTAAAGTGTAAAAATAGGCAGGTGTTGCTGTAACTGTATACAGCATTAGTAAGACTGCACTTGAAGTATTGTGTACAGTTTTGGTCCCGTTCCTTAAGTTGCATTGGAAACAGTTCAGAGGAGGTTCACTAGATTGATCCCAGAGATGAGAGATGAAGAGGTATTGAGCAGTTTAGAGCCTATACTCTCCAGAGTCTAGAAGAATGAGGGAAGATCTAATTGAACTATAGAAGATGCTCATTAGGGTAGACATAGAGAGGATGTTTCCACTTGTGGGGCAATCTAGAATGAGAAGTCATAATTTTAGGATAAGGGTTAGCAGATTTAAAACAGATGAGGAGAACCTACTTCTCTCAAAGTGTTATGAATCTGTAGAATTCACTGCTCCAGAGTGCGTGAATGCTGGGACATTGAGTAAATTTAAGGAGGAGGTAAACAGATTTTTAATTAGTAAAAGTTGAAGGGTCAGAGAGAACTGACAGGAAAATGGAGTTGAGGCTAAGACAAAATCAGCCATGTTCGTATTGAATGGCGGAACAGGTTTGAGGAGCTGAATTGCCTATTGCTGCTGCTAGTTCTTATGTTCTTATACAAGTCTTATGAATTACTCAAATGTACTAAGGGGTGAAGTCTCACAGTATCATTGGCTGTAAAGCTCTTTGAGACATCCAGTGGTTGTTAAATTTTCACATCAATGCAAGTCTTCCTATTTTGTTTGCAATAGTAATGCAGGGGTGGGGGGGAGGTGAGAGAGTGGGGGATGCTGAGGAAGGTGGGAGGGCTGCCAGACTATTGGCCCCAGGCGGGATTTTCCAATCTTAGGGTAAGCACAGTTGGAAAATCTTGCCTCCTGTGTTTGTGAATTGCTTAAAAGGTATCGGGAGACAGACTTACTGTTGACAGAAATCTTTAATGTTGGTCACCAGATTACCAATTTCAATCCAAGGCCTCTGAAACTGTCCCAAAACGAGATCCCAATTAGAGGCACTCTTGATACATTGTTGTATTCTGAAGGTATGTGCTTGACTTATCTGATGATTTGGGAGACAGTATTATTAAGCTAATTTAAGGACTAATGTGATTGACAAGCCTGTCATAGCAAACAGTCATTTTGACTTGGGGCAGTTTTGGTTAATTGTGAGTGTGAGTTGTTCATCTTTCTTTTGCACGTGCCTGGACTAAAACTAAGAGCATCACGACTGTGCATAATGTTCTTGGTTCTCGTCGTGCTTCACCGTGACATGGGCAAAGGCTAACAAGAGGGCTCATTAATGTCTACTAAAATTTTTTAATGACAACGTACAGCCTAAGCTATTTAAAGCACTTCAGGTAACTACTTCGAAATTTCTAATATCTGGAAAGAGATGGTGTGAATTTTAAATATCTGAATCTACCCAACGTCTGCATCTTTTTGTCATCTTCCTAGCCTTAAACTTTTCAATAGTTTCATCAGGAATGTTCAGTGTGTCGTATGGTCTGTTTTGTGTTTTATTTCCCATCAGTTGAAGAGGTTTTGAACGTATGATGGCTTTCTGTAGATTTTACACTGCAAACCTTGATGGTCAGAAGTGTTTAACTTGTAGTCTAATGTTTCAGAATGGCTTGTGCGTTAGATTACAGGAAATGAAGGCTTGGCTGTGGAAGCAGACTTTTTCAGCGTACACGGCCAAAATAAGTTTGAATCACAATAAGGGTTCTAAAACATCAACTGTTGGGAATAAGAATCATTCATAAATACTTGACACCATCCAGGACAAAGCAGCTTGATTGGCAATCATATCCATAAACATCCACTCCTTCCACCACTGATGCTCAGTAGCAGCAGGATGTACTGTCTACAAGATGCAGTGCACCAAAGATCCTTATACAGCATCTCACAAACCCACAACCACTTCCATCTAGATGAGCAAGGGTAGCAGATACATGGGAGCACCACTACCTGCAAACTCCCCTCCAAGCCACTCACCATACTGATGTAGAAATATTTTGCCATTCCTTTGCAGTCGCTAGGTCAAAATCCTGTAATTCCCTCCCTAACATTGCCGGACAACCCACAGCACATGGACTGCAGCGATTCAAGAAGGCAGTTCACCACCAGCTTCTCAAGGGCAACCAGGGATGGGCGATAAATGCTGGCCTAGCCAGCGATGCCCATGTCCTACAAATGAATTAAAAAAAATGTTCAGAAGAACACTGACACTTTTGTAGCAGGTGATAGTGAATTTACAGCATTTATTTCCAGGGATAAAAATTGGGGTAAATATGAATTACTGTTACCTGTTATACACCGTCAAAAGTCTGCAGTTACTAATATCTATTCTGCACTGTTAAGATCTACATCAATGATTGCAATATTTTATTTTCATGTAATACTGCTTAAGCTCTTCTGGCACTAATTTTCTCGGCACTAATTTCTTCAGGCTGCTCTCTCAGTCAGCTGCCATGCCTTCAGCAGGCAACCCTCATTGGCACCTTAAGCTTAACCTATACCATAGCTGTCACTCTGCAGGTGCCCAACCAAGAACATTTTGAACGTTCAACCCTACTTCTTTTGCCATAAGCCTTAGACTATTTATTACCGTGCACTTAGATGTTTAAAAAAGTTCAAATTTGTGAACTTTAAAAGTCAAAGTCACCAATCTAGACTATCTAATGTCAGGGGTTCCTTTTGATCACTTGACTGCTCATTTTTTTTGCAACAGTGTTTATAAAAGAACTAAGAAGTGGGATTTTCATCAGCTAGTTTGTATTTTGCTCATCAAACGAAACAACCTCATTTTCTTAAGATCAAACACAATATTATACATACCAGTATATCCATGAAATATTTCTTGTGGTTGGGGGTGGTTGGGGGCGATGCCAGTTAAAATCAAAGAGTAACGCATCAAAGAATGTTCTAAATTTGATCTAAATATTTCCATCTATCCTATTCCATTTGTTCCAATGCAGAAATGCTCAACCCTTATTTTGACAACCCAGCTAATGTAAAATCAAAGTTAAAGATGTTCGGAGGTTAAGATAGGTCATCAATTTATTTCTATTATTCAAAACTGGGGGTGGCACGGTAGTGGTTAGTTCTGCTGCTTCACAGTGCCAGTAATTCGAGTTCGATTCTCGGCTTGGGTCACTGGCTGTGTGGAGATTGCATGTTCGCCCCATGGCTGTGTGGGTTTCCTCTGGATGTTCTGGTTTCCTTCCACATTCCGAAAGATATGGTGGTTAGGTGCATTGACCCGAACAAGCGCCGGACTGTGGCGACTAGGGGAAATTTCACAGTAACTTCATTGCAATGTTAATATAAGCCTTATTTGTGACTAATAAATAAATAAACAAATAAAATAAAACCTGCTCTAAGGCAATTTTCCACACAACATTGCTTATTCTTCATAGATATGTCATGGAATCCCTACAGCGCAGGAGACCATTTAGCCCAACGAGCCTGCACCAACAACAATTCCACCCAGGTCCTACCCTTGTAACCCCACATATTTACCCTCCTAATCCCCCTAACTCTAAGGGGTAATTTATCATACTCAATCCACCTAAACCACACATTTTTGGACTGTGAGAGGAAACCACAGCACCTGGAGGAAACCCATGCAGACACGGGGAGAACATGCAGGCTCCACACAGACAGTGACCCAAGGCTGAAATTGAACCTGGGTCCCTGGCGCTGTGAGGCAGCAGAGCTAACCACTGGGCCACCGTGCCACCCTTCCTGGTGAGTAGGCAAGCAAAGAAGGTCAGAATATGCTGAGTAGAGAGGTTATTTATTTGTAGTTTTTTTATTGATGGAGGAAAAAATAGTTGGATGAAAAAGAATCACAGCTCGAATTTCAAATCTCGGCGAGGTAAAATGTCATGTGATTGGGACTTTCAGGTGCATGTGTCGGGGGGGGTTGGGGGGAGTGTGGTTGGAGGGTAGGGGGAGGCATGTGTCTGATGAAGCAGGTTGCTTGCTGATGGAAGCCCAACCAATTATTACGCTCGGATAGCCTGAACCTTCTGTCATCTAAATATGGATCACTAGTAATGTAATGCTTCCTCCGCCTAGCATACCCAGATCAAGGATGTTTGAGCTAGGGGTCACTCCTGAGAGAACAGCCACTGAGGGTTGGCCCTTGTGAAGATATATCAATGACCCTCTTGACCCACACAAAAGTCATTTCGAAAATATTTTTGTCTAAGCTGTGAGGGCTGCTGTGTAGGCCATTCAGCACCAGGTTGCAATGGAAGACTGTACATAATTCACTCACTGGGACAGCAGATGTATATTATGATCCTATTAGTATTATACAGCTGCAACTGGCCTGCCCAATAATTTGACCCCCTATTTCCAACTCTTTTGAGTTAACCAATTAAATTCAATCAAATAAACTAAGGGATAAAGTATAAGGGGCCGTCGCTTAAAGGGGAACTGCCTTAAACAGCAAAAAACCACAAATAAAACTTTAAATGTCAAACCAAATGTCACTAAGAGAGTTGATAAGGCACCTCAGACCCTATGGTGCCCAATAGGCACAGAAGGCAATGGAAGGAAATTGCATGCTTCCTCTTCAGGGGCAGTTGGCTGCGAGTGTAGCTATGGTAGAGAGACAGAAAATGAGGCCGGACAGCCCCCTTGATCGCCTGCTGCCCGGACCTGTTCCCCCTGCCCGGACCTGTTCCCCCTGCCCGGACCTGTTCCCCCTGCCCGGGCCAGTTCCCCCTGCCCGGACCAGTTCCCCCTGCCCTGACCAGTTCCCCCTGCCCTGACCAGTTCCCCCTGCCCGGACCAGTTCCCCCTGCCCGGACCTGTTCCCCCTGCCCGGACCTGTTCCCCCTGCCCGGACCTGTTCCCCCTGCCCAGGCCTGTTCCCTCTGCCCGGATCTGTGTTCCTGCTGCCCAGACGGTTCCCTCTGCCTGGACCTGTAGCCCCACTGTTTCCAGTGAGCTTCTAAAGCCACTCATTTGGAGGACACATTTCAGTACAAACAGGGAAATAAATGTTGCATTGCCATTCTTAATGAAACTAACAAATTAATGCCACCCAGGAAACAAGATTTTTTAAAAAAGTCAACCCCGATGTTGTTGAAATTTGACAATTTCATGAGTAAATATTGCTGGTGTTTGCTTGAATTCTCATTAATATTTGAAAATATTTCCTGTCTGTATTTAAGCGCAGCTGATTAAACTGCACAAATATTGAAAGAGAATGTAGTTGGGTTTGAGTGGCTCAGCTAGTCGTTTGTAGATTTAAAAAATGCCTATGTCAAATCATTTGTGAGGCTAATATATGGAAATACCTTTTGATTGCTCCATGATGTGGAACATAATTTCCATATACCAACATCTATCAACGCAGACAGTAGCATATTCACTGTAACTTCTGTAGTGAAACATTACCAATCTGTACGAGACATTACTCTACGCAGCATTAGCAATGTGTAGATGCTTTTATTTACATGCCTTATCTATTATTAATGAGGAACATTTGACACACTCTACCGGTCCACAGCAGATATCATTATGGAGGAAAGCTGTGTGGATCATTTTGAATGAAATAGGGCAAGGGACTGGACTTAGTCGGGCTTAGTCAGACTGAGAATGGTGATAGGGGTCCAGGGAAATTGGGAAAGAGTACCCGCATCAGATTCCTGGTGTCAGGAAAGCTGTTCCTAATTATGCTGGAGGAAGGAAGGGCCCAGTACAGCACATTCTGCACATTGCCATTGGAGGCAATCCTGTCTACCAGAAGTGAGAAGACAATGAGGCTCGTTGAAAAGCTACTTAAAACCAAATATACATGAACACATTGGAATTTAAGCCTTGGCTCAGGGATTCTCCTAAACACGAGCAGCTTTCCCAGTCAGGTTTGCCTGTGGGTTTGTGATGAGCAGGTGGGGGCCCTGTGCCCGCCTGAGGGAATCAGCATTGGGAAGGGGGAATATTGACAGCCACCTGCCACTTGCTTGCACAGTCCTCTGACAGCTAGTTTCCACAGCTAGTAACTCTGGCACTTAGAAGTGTTGTTAAACTTGAACCAGGTATGCCTGCAGTGAGGCTGTATCAGTTCCTTGAAAGGGATCTGGCCTGTGTAAATTCTGAAGTGGCCAGGTCACTTTAATCTCCATGCCACCTCCTCGCCCTGGTCAACAAAGGACCCGTTTACCTTTAACCAGGTCCAACAAAGTAAAGTGCTCGCTATAGAGAAAGCCTTGATGGTCCATAGCAAAAATGGAAGTTGACACAGGCTGAGGCTACAATCATAGGGAAGCACGCATTTTGTTACGTTCAAAAAGGCCTCCAAGCACTGAGATTGGATGAGTCAGGAGCCATAATGTCTACATATACAGGAGAAACATTGCCAACTTTAGGGACAGCAATAGTCACAGGGTCCTGTAAGAATCAGACGTAATCAAAGGTCATTGACTGTATTTAATGGGCCATGATTAATTCAAGCAGATGGAATTGAATTTGCTGGACATATGAAATTTGTGGATTGGAGGTTTTCAGGAGCTACTATTTAAATAATGCAAGGTTTTCCACAATGGACATATAAGGGAAACTAAAACTAAAATATATCTGAATCCGGATGTAACAACTTTATATTTCAGGTCTGCCCAGTGCTTTACGCACTTCATCATAAGGTTGAAGTTGAGAAGCATGGAAGATTTAGGCATCGTTAGCCCTGCTCATTTCTCAGAATAACTTGATTTGATTTATTATTGATACATGAATCGGTATACAGTGAAAAGTATTGTTTCTTGCATGCTATACAGATAAAGTATACTGTTCATAGCGGGAGATGGAAAGGAGAGGGTGCAGAGTGTCATGTAACAGTCATAGTGAGAGAAAGATCAACTGAGCATAAGGTAGGTCTATTCAAAAGTTTGATGGCAGGAGGGAAAAAGCTGTTCTTGAGTCAATTAGTATGTTACCTCAGATTTTTGTGTCTTTTTCCCAACAGAAGAAGGTGGAAGAAAGTATGTCCAGGGTGCATGGGATCTTTGATTATGTTAGCTGCTTTACTGAGCAACAGGAAATGTAGATGGAGCCAATGGATGGGAGGCTTGTGTGCGTGATGGACTGGGCTATGTTCACAACTCTTTGTAGTTCCTTACGGTCTTGGTCAGAGCAGGAGCCATACCAAACTGTGATACATCTATGGTGCTTATGTAAAAGCTGGTGAGAATCATTGTGGACATGCCAAATTTCTTTAGTCTCCTGAGAAAATAGAGGCATTGGTGGGCTTTTTTAACTATTATGTCAGAATAGAAGGAGCAGAACAGATTATTGGTGATCCGAACACTGAGAAACCTGAAGCTCTCGACCATTTCCACTTCATCCCCATTGATGAAGACATGGGCATATCTTCCATTATGCTTCCTTCATTAGCAGCACCCATCATTCCTATCCTCAAACTGGATCATACTGTAAGAGTTTGTGGAGGTTATAAACAGTTAATAGAGAAGCTCCGATAGATAGATACCCATTCCTCGAACCGAATACCTCCTTGTCAAATTTGCTGGAGGGTTTAAATCACACCACGTTAGACCTCAGTCACACCACCATGAGCTAGATTTGGATGAGGATGCACAGAAGTTGGTTACTGTCAACACTCATAAGGGTTTACACCAGTATACACATTTACCTTTTGGAGTGCCATCAGTCTGTACCATTTTCCAATATGCAATGGAAAGCTTACAAGGCATCCTGACTATAATGGTTTGTCTCAACAATATTCTAATTATAGGAGCCTCAACTGAACGACACAGATCAAACTTGGGGGAAGTTCGAAGAAAAATTATAGAAGCAGGTGTCAACTTGAAATGGAGAAAAGCACTTTTCAAACAGATGAAGTTACATAGTGGGGTTCAGGTAGACACAAAAGATTTACATCTCTTGGAAGAGAAAGTTAAAGCCATTAAGGAGGTTTCACAAACAAAAAGCTTATTAGAATTAAAGTAATTTCTTGAAATGATGAATTATTACGGAAGATTTTTACAAAATGTGCAAACACTTTAGCCTCAGTCTGCCAGAAAGTTGGAGTTGGAGAAAAGGATAAAAAGAAACATTCACAAAAATTAAAACCGTTTGTGCAGTTCCAGCCAACCAATGCGCTGTGTCACAGTATGGAGTGGGAGTAGTTTTGTCCTACAGGATGCCTGATGGAGTAGAAAGGCCAATTGCCTTTGCATTGAGAACATTATCAGATGTAGAAAAAGTTTCCCCAGATGGATAATGAGAGCTTGTTGGTCATGTGTGCAGTCAACAAGTTTCATCACTACATTATTGGGCGGCATTTCACAATAGTTTCAGACCACGAGCCATTGCTGGGCTTATTCACAGAAGATAAGCCAGTGCCACCAATTACTTCAGCAAGGGTGCAGAGGTGGACTCTCTTGTTGGCAGTGTACAGTTATTTGTTTCAGCCTCGGCTTAGGACCCAAATATCAAATGCAGGTGCACTCAACAGTTCGACCTTGCCGCAGACAGTATCATCACCACTATCATCTGAGAGACTAGACAAGTCTCTCAGAAAGAAAATCATAACTCAAAAGAAAACAACACAGCTTTCCAATTTGTGGATCTAGTCATGGTCAGAAATTTTGCAGCAGGGTGGTTGGTAAAATTATGGAAAGGACAGGATCAGTCTCCCGTATCAGGGAGATACAAGGTTGTTATGTCAAGAAATATGTAGACCATCTGAGGAGGAGAACAGTGCCTGATGCAAGAGATCAGCAAGCGGTTCCAGAAGTAAATCTGGATTTGCCTGGGTTGGTTACGGGGATCCTGGTGATAAATGTTAAACCGGAGCATCCAGCTGTTTCTGTAACTGAGGATACAGCAGCTACCGAGGAGGGTCTCAATTCCAGATTGAGTTTGTTGTTCGCATCTATCCAACCCGATTCTTTATTCCCAGAGGAACCTAGTTCCGAGTCGAGGCATTCTATCAGGGTTCGAATGATCAACCAAACATATGACAAGCTGTCCTAGGGTACTTCTGATATGTTTTTGCGATTTGTTGCCTATGTTCATGATGTTTTCTTTTTGTTGCCTCCGTAGGTGAATTCAGGAGTAAGGGGGAGGGGGGTGCTGCGGGGGTGAAGGAATGTGGCCCCTTTAAGAGGTCGTTCCCTGAGGGCCACGTGATTGGGCTGGACCCTCTGGATTGTTGAGGTGGGAAGCTGAGCCAATCGAGTGCAAGAGCGTGTATCCCGGGACAGGGAGGATCCTCAGCTGGAGCCAGGGAGGAATGTTGTTTAGTCACGTAGTTATATCCGTCTGACCGTTTATTGCAAAAACTTATTTATCATTGACAATAAATCCGTTGTCAGTTGAACCACATCAAGTCACTCTCGGTTTGTTACAAGAGGACACTTCCAAAAGCCTTAATAATTATAAAAATAAGATATTATAAAAATCTTGCAGTGTTATTAAATAGAACCGCTTTATCTTTTGTTAAAGGGCTGCTTAAAATATGCTTGTATTGCTTACTGCTCAGTAATATCCTTGCCTGATTGATTGAAAGGGCACCCTCTGAAGATCAATTTAATCAGAGATTTATACTTAGCCCATTCTCGCATAATGATTGATTTTGCACATGATTTCCCCACAAGAGGAAATGATTTCCCAGCTAGTACCCGATTGAAACTTTCAATGCTTTAAACTCTTCAATTAGAATACCTGTCAATCTAATTTTACACAGGTTCATTGCGGACAGTATTCCTAAAGGTAACATAGAACAGTACAGCACAGTACAGGCCCTTCAGCCCTTGATGTTGTGCTGAGCTTTGTCCATAACCAAGATCAAGCTTTCCCACTCCCTGTCATACTCCATGTGCCTATCCAATAACCACTTGAAAGCTCCTAAAGCGTCCAACTCCACTGTCACAACAGGTAGTCCATTCCACACCCCAACCACTCTCTGAGTAAAGAACCTACCTCGGACATCCCTCCTACACCTCCCACCATGAACCTTATTGTTATGCCCCCTAGTAACAGCTACATTCACCCGAGGAAATAATCTCTCAACATCCACTCTATCTATCCCCTCATCATCTTATAAACCTCTATTAAATTGCCTCTCGTCCTCCTCCGGTCTAAAGAGAAAAACCCTAGCTCCCTTTCCTCCAAACCAGGCAGCATCCTGGGAAATCTCCTCTGCACTCTCTCCAATGCTTCCAAATCCTTCTTATAGTGAGGTGACCAGAACTGCACACAATATTCCAAATGTGGTCTCACCAAGGTCCTGAACAGTTGCAGCATAAGCCCACAGCTCTTAAACACAAATCCCCTGTTAATAAACGCTAACAAACTATAGGCCTTCTTCACGACTCTATCTACTTGAGTAGCAACCATCAGAGATCTGTGGATGTGAACCCCAAGATCTCTCTATTCCTCCACATTCCTCAGAACCCTGCTGTTGACCCTGTAATTCACATTTAAGTTTGTCCTACCAAAATGAATCACCTCGCACTTATCAGGGTTAAACTCCATCTGCCACTTTTCGGCCCAGCTCTGCATCTTATCAATGTCTCTTTGCAGCCTACAACAGCCCTCCACCTCATCCACTACTCCACCAATCTTGGTGTCATCAGCAAATTTACTGACCCACCCTTCAGCCCCCTCCTCCAAGTCATTGATGATAGGGAGAGATACAAAACAGGCAGCTGATTTAATAACACATAATTCAATGTATCACACAAAGTCAATATTACCTCCCTTGACTGTTTCGTTTAGATAAAACTTCTCAATGCCATTTTTTTTCCCGGGAGAAGTGGACGGGCAAAATTCTCCAGTCTCCCAGCCATGTGTTTCCTGCCAGTGGGAAGTGGTGTGTTGTTTGCTATGGGGTGATGTTAAGAGGAATATCCATTGATGGCACCCTGAATTCCAGCCATGATCTTTTTCATAGAAACATAGAATCCCTACAGTGCAGAAAGAGACCATTCGGCCCATCAAGCCTGCACCAACAACAATCCCTTCCTGGTCCTATCCTCATTACCCCATGTATTTACCCTGCTAACACCCCTTTACACTGAGGGGAAATTTTGCATGGCCAATCAACCTAATCTGCACATCTTTGGAGTGTGGGAGGAAACTGGAGCACTCGGATGAAACCCATGTAGATGAGAGGGGGACACGCAACCTCCACATGGAGCATGACCCAAGGCCAAAATTGCACCTGGATCCATGTGAGGTCCCTGCTAAGCACTGTGCCACGTTGTCACCCCTTTTGATAGCTCTTCCAAATCAAATCCTAGTGGCAATATTAAACATCAATGGCACTTTCCAATCTTGAATGTCTTTATGGCTGGGATTTTCTATGTTGGAATCCGTCATGGGCAGATGAAAAATTTGGAAACATCCAATGACTTAAGCTCAGCCTATATAAGTCAAAATCAATTTTTACAGATGCACCATAGAAAACATTCTTTCTGGTTGTATCACAGCTTAGTATGGCTCCTGCTCACAAGAAACTACAAAGAGTTGTGGTCATAGCCCATTCCATCATAAAACCAGCCTCCCATCCATTGACTCGGTCTACACTTCCCCCTGCATCAGAAAAGCAGCCGGCATGATTGAGGAACCCACGTACCCTGGACAAACTCTCTTCCATCTTCTTCTGTTGGGACAAAGATGCAAAAGTTTGAAAACATGTACCCACAGATACAAGAACAGCTTTTTCTCTGCTGCCATCTAACTTTTGAATGGCCTGTCATATATTAAGCTGATCTTTCTCTTCATTCTGCCTGTGACTGTATTCTGCATCCTATCCGTTTCTCTTTTCTCCTATGTACTTTATGAACAGTATGTTTTTGCCTGCACAAGAAACAAATTTTTTCACTTTTTCCCAATACTTATGATGTTAATAAATCAAATCAAACAAATCAATTCAAGCAGGTGAGGCTGGGTCTAGTGAGAAGGAAAAAAATGTTCAGATCTGATTTTCAATCACCTTGAAACTAGCCACTATGCTACTGTAATGTTAATGTGTCTGGATTAGTAATTCAGAGGCCCATGCCACAGCTTTGGTGACATTGGTTCAAATCTCTCTGCAGTGGCTGGTGGAACTTCAACTCAATTATTAAAACCTATTAGTCCCCAACTCCAAATCATCTATGTAAATTGTAAGCAATTACAGTTCCAACGTTGATTCCTGAGGAAAACTACTAACCACTGATCGCCAACCAGAAAAAACACCCATTTATCCCCACTCTTTGCTTTGCCTTGGTTAACCAATCCTCTATCCATACTAATAAATTACTCATTAACTGTGCACCTTTACCTTATGCTGCAGCCTTTTGTGTGGCACCTTGTCGATTGTCTTCTGGAAATCCAGATACACTACATCCACCGGTTCCCTGTTATCCATCGTGCTCGTAATGTTCTCAAAGAATTCCAATAAATTAGTTAAACATGACCTTTCATGAATCCATGCTGTATCTGCCCAGTGGGACAATTTCTATCCAGTGTCTCATTATTTCATCCTTGATGATAGATTCAAGCATTTTTCTCACTACAGAAGTTAAGCTAACTAGTCTATAGTTGTCCGCATTTTGTCTACCAGCTTTTTAAAACAGTGGCATCCGATTTTGCTGTTTTCCAATCCTCTGGAACCACCCCAAATCCAACAAATTTTGGTAAATTACCATAAGCACGTTTGCTATTTTCCCCGCCATCTCTTTTAGTACCCTGGGATGTATTCCATCAGGGCCAGGTGATTTGTCTACTTTTAACCCCATTAGCTTGCCCAACACTACCTCTTTAGTGATAGTTTCTAGGTCCTCACCTGCCATAGTGTCCTTGTCATCAATTTTTGGAATGTTATTTGTGTCTTAAAAACATAAGAAATAGGAGCAGGAGTAGGCCATCTAGCCCTTCGAGCCTGCCCCGCCATTCAATAAGATCATGGCTAATCTGTCGTGGCTCAGTTCCACATTCCTGCCCTCTCCCCATAACCCTTAATCCCCTCGCTTATCAAAAACCCATCAACCCGCGTCTTAAAAATACTTAGCGAGGCAGCCTCCACCACTTCAACGGGCAGAGAATTCCAGAGAGTCACCACCCTTTGAGTGAAGAAGTTCCTCCTCAACTCCGTTCTAAACCGCCCCCCCCCCTTTATCTTGAGGCTGTGCCCCCTAGTCTTCCACTGTGAAGACTGACACAAAATACCTGTTCAATGCCTCAGTCATTTCCTTATTTCCCATTATTAAATTCCGTTTCTCATCCTCTGAAGGACCAATGTTTACCTTAGGCACTCTTTTTCATTTTATATATTTAGGGAAGCTTTTGTTTTCTATTTTTAGACTCTGAACTAGTTTACTCTCATAATCTATTTTACTTTTCTTTGTAGTTTTTTTCATGGCTTTCTGTTGACCTTTAAAGATTTCCCAATCCTCTAGTTTCCCACTAATCTTTGCCACTTAGAATGCATTAACTTTCAATTTGATACTGTCCTTCTTTTCCTTGGATATCAATGGTTGATTATCCCTTTCCCTGCAGTCCTGCCTTTTCATTGGTATATACTTTTGCTAAGCAATGTGGAAAATAGCTTTGAAAGTCCTCCACTGTTCCTCAATTTTCCCACCATAAAGTCTTTTCTCCCAGTCTATCTTAGCCAACTCCTCCCTCATCCCATTGTAGTCTCCTTTGTTTAAGCACAAGACACTGGTATTTGATTTTACCTTCTCACCCTCCATCTGTATTTTAAATTCTACCATACTGTGATTGCTCCTTCTGAGAGGATCTCTAACTGGAAAATCATTAGTTATTCCTGCCTCATTACACAGGGCCAGATCAAGGACAGCTTGCTTCCTTGTAGGTTACATTACATGTTGTTTGAGGAAATTATTGCGGATTCATTCTAGGAACTTTTCCTGAAGACTGCATTGGGAATCATAGCGGGCGGGTGGGGTGTGGGGGGGGCAGGGGGTGGTGGGGGGCAGCTCGTGCAAAAGTCCGTCGATCTATGGCACTATTTTCCAGTTTTGGGGTGAGTGTGGCTGAAAGGTCCCACTCCCTGTGCAAATGCTGTGCAATCCTTACTTAGGAACTTTGGGGAGAGGTTCCCCAGTGCATCTTTGGTGTACCCTGCAGACACACTGCCCCGGAACTTGGAAGCTGTAAGCCAATTTATTTTAAATCTCTTACATTAACCAAGGCCAGCATTTTACTGCCCCATTGTGCATGTCTCCCCACCACTTGCCCATGGCAGATATGATGAGCCATTTAAATCTCCATTCAGGAATCTAATATCCTGGATGCAAGGAGGGGTTGTAAAATCCTGGCCCAAATCTACAGAACATCCAACTGCAGTTGCACTATTACAATCAAAAGAAATGAGCAAGAGGGTAACTTCTTTAGTTATGCCATTTTGCTTGCTTTAATTCTGTCATAGTGAAAAAGACTATCATTTTCAATATCTCTCCTATTTGAATTGAAGCCAAGACACTTAATTGGAAAGTGTAAATAGATAGAAACAATTCCTAACAAATCAACCTCATGAATCACAGAAGAAAATTCTGGAACTTTTAGACCATTGGGCTTTAATTAAGCTGTCACTGAATGTGTTGAAAATTAAGAGCATAACAAGATTTTAGCCATCCATTAATCAATTGAGATTTAAGATCTCAACTTTCACCTCCATTATACTTTACAAGTAAGTAAGAGTGCCCATTTTAATGATTTGGCATAAAGCAAACTAGGATAAACTCTCCTGATTACAATATAAATTCAAACATTGGAGTGAATATTCCCCACTGGTAATCATAATCAATTTCAGGCTCAAAAATGCTGATGTCATTTGCAATGCGATGTGTATAGACTTAACTGTGGAAAACCTAAGCTCATACAGGTCAGATACTTCATTTTAAGCATTTAAGAATCGCATTTCTCTGCACATTGGGAAAGTAATGGAGTCATTTATTAACTTGACTGCCTATCTGGTGTCTGTAAATAAAAGGCGCTTGAATAAATGGTTTTTTAATTCTGGATTAACTTCAGATTTGATTTCGATTTTTCCAGAAGTTATTTCATGGTTTTGGTACATTCCCGTGCTTCACGAAGAGTGCAAAGAGTTAAAGTTAAAGTTTATTTATTATTGTCACAAATAGATTTACATTAACACTGCAATGAAGTTACCGTGAAATTTGCCACAGATGAGCGCTTGTTCAGGTCAATGCACCTGACGAGCAGATCTTTCAGAATGTGGGGGGAAACTGGAGCACCAAGAGGAAACCCACTCAGACACAAGGAGAACGTGCAAACTCCACACAGTTAATGACCCAAATTGGGAATTGAACCCAGGTTCCTGGAGCTGTGAAGCAGCAGTGCTAACCATCCCTGTTGTCACAGAAGAGATCCACCAGATTACAGAATGCACAATGAGGGGCTTAGCTTTGGATTTGGAATCTTGATAGCGTGGTGGAAACGGACTCAATAGTTTTAAAATGAATTGGATAAACAGGGAAGGAGAGGACAATTGCAGGGAGAAGTGGAATGAACAGAGGATTAGGACTAACTCTGCAAAACAGTTGATGCAGAGGTGGGTTAAGTGGCCTCCTTCAGTGCTGCACAGTTCCATGACTCTGTCAAAGCATTGATAAAGAAAGGTTATTTGAGGCATTGAACATATGCCTTCCACACCACTGTTACAATCCACTGCTTATGGAGACCAGCTACTGCATTTTACCTCCTAACTCAAGCCTCTGTGACCTTTTCTCTCTGATCACCTCTTTAAAGGTTAATCAAATAAAAGTCCACTTTCTATTTTTCATCCTTGACTGGTTACATTACTCGGCCTGGCATTTCCAACCTGCTACTAATTTAGGAGCTAGGATACACCACACAGAGTTCGATTATCCCTCTGCCCTAATCAACCTAACACTAGGTTATATTCTGAAACAGATATTCATTTAGTTCTTTATGTACATGTTCAACACACCATTAAGAGTGATTTAAAAAGGAAAACAATTCTGGAAGTACTGAAGAGAGGTAGTGGGCTGGATTTGAGGCTAAGTTGAAGTTCTTATTAGTGTCACAAATAGGCTTACATTAACACTGCAATAAAGTTACTTTGAAAATCCCCTAGTCGCCACACTCTGGCACCTTTTCGGGTACACAGAGAGAGAATTTAGTATGGTCAGCACCAGTTTAGCACCTAATCAGACAGTGGGAGGAAACCAGAGCACCGGAGGAAACCCACGCAAACATAGGGGGAATGTGCAAACTCCGCACAGACAGTGACCCAAGCCGGGAACCGAACCCACGTCCCTGGTGCTATGATGCAGCAGTGCCAACCAGTGTGCCACAATGCCGCCCAGTGCCCATGCCTACAGGAAAAGAAGAGTGTTTCCCACTGGGAGCATCTGTCAGGTGGGATTTACCCAGCTGAAAGATGTAGATGAACAACCCACCAGCCAGCCTCACTTTTCAGAGGCCAGGCCATCATTTTTCAATGGCTCCCCAATCTGTGTTTGGAGACAGGCTCCCCTCCCCTCCAAAAATGAAATGGTGGCCCTCCCCACTGACTATATAAGCAGCACAAGCCCCTCACCAAAGAGGAGAATCCTCCAACCCCTGCCTACAAATAATGGGTAACCCCTCCCTACCACACTACATAGGCATGAGGGTGTCTCAATCCAACCTCCTCACTATCCAAATCAGCAATCAGCTCCCCTTTCCCCTCAGACTCCCCACTCAGCCCCTCTTCAGGCCATACATTTGAGGTGTGGTTCACACATATTCTCCAAGTCATAGATGTTATAGTCCCTGATGGATCTCTGCAGATGTGCGGGCCATGATTCTCCCATCCCGCTATGCTCCATTCCCAGAGACATCGGCCAAAAATCTCAGACAGAAAACTTGGTGGACCATGTAAAGGTCTGATGAGCTTGGGTGGGAATTTCTGGTCTTGGGGCACGTGGCTTAATTGTTGTGTTTGATTAAGTGAGTCTGGTAACTGATCTACGCTCATTGTGCTTGATCAATTGATTAAGCCTGGATGTGGACTCAGAGCGAAAGTAAACAGAAAAATTTAGGATAAGCATGATTGCAGATATTTTGTGATTGCAGAGATATCATAAAGCATTGTAAATAATCCTGTTGCGTACTTAGAATCTAGTACCATCACCACTAATCAAGTATATAAAATATACAACACCATCAGTGTAAAGCCTCCCTCACCCCTTTAACTGCCCACCTTCCCTTAGCCACTCATTACTCTCTTCATCTTCATAATCCCCTCACTTCCTCTTTCACCCTTTAACCTCTTATCCCAAGGGTCATAGCCTGAAAACATTAACTCTCTTAACTACTCCTGGTGCCACTGCAAGCACTGAGGAGTGGCCAGCACCCTGACTGATCATCAGCTCTGCAGAACAGAATTTCATCATTTAAAGGGGCTGAAATCATGGTTGAGGCAATTAATTGACTGGAAAATCTAGGTAAAACTTCTGTGACTGAGACACGGTTTCCCTGACATCCCTGCCAGTGGGGCATAGTGTTTAGCAGTGCTGCCTCACAGCGCCAGGAACCTGGGTTCAATTCCAGACCTGAGTGACTGTCTGTGTGAAGTTTGCACATTCTCCCCGTGTCTGCATGGGTTTCTTTTGGGTTCTCCGGTTTCCTTCCACGCTCCAAAGACATGCGGGTTAGGTTGATTGGCCATGCTAAATTGCTGCTGGGCATCAGGGGGTCTAGTGGGATTAATATGTGGAGTTATGGGGATAGCATCTTGGTGGGATTGTTGTCTGTGCTGGCTTGATGAACCAAATAACTCCTTCTGTACTGTAAAGATTCTATGATCATTGGATGTGCCCACTACCACCTTTTAAAATCCCAGCATAGAGATTATTTTAAAGAAAACAGACTTCCAACCTTATTAATGGGCCTGCTCATCAATTTTTGGCTCCTAAGTGTCCACCCAGTGCAGAAGGGAGTGGATAAGTTGAAACACCTTCTTCTCAGCCCCTTCCTGAATTTGGCAAAGGCAGATGTTCACACAATCTGGATGAACATGGCTTTCAAGATTTGCCACTCTGGTTACCTACTTCTTGTCTTTGCCTAGGTGGCACTGGAGAGGGAGCCATTGGCAACCACGAGTACTCCTCAGTGGGGCTTTCAGTGCTCAGTGGGCATCACAAATAATACAACATCTGGTCGACACAAATAATAATGCAATAATACAAAGTTTCAATTATGTTTTGACTCTATGTTTAAATTAATGCATTAGTTGCCTCTCCCCATGAGCGCCACTTGAAGTAAGATTTCCGCTTACTACCTCTGGGGGAACCCAACGTCGATCCATTTATGTCTGTGATGAAGGATCATCAGCCTGAAACGTCGGGCAGGATTTTCTGGCTGTACTCGCCCCCAAGAGCAGAATATCCTGCCCGAGGTCATGGTCCTATCTCACCCGCGAGGATTCCCACGGCAGGTGGGACAGGAAAACTCCGCCAATTAATTCCGTTTCTGTCTCCATCCGTGCTATCTGACCTGCTTAAAATTCCAACATTTGAGAAGCGAAGTGGGAATAAGCAGAGACTGCAGAGGGAAAAGTCAGCCTCAGCACTTTGCCCACCTGAGTACTGTCAGTACCTGCTTCTTTTCGCCAACCATGCACAACCGGTCAGGAGATGGTCATTTCCCCGTGGTGTTTGAAGAGTTCCTCAGCTCTTCTTAAAAATGCTGCTTGAGCTGTGTGGCTGTATTTTCTTCTACAGCTGCTGGTTGCTGTTCCAAAGACCAAAATCTTGATAGTGTTGCCACTATTTACACCTTCCATTAAAGTGCATCAGCCAACCCCATCCCCCACCCTCAATAGGTGAGCGCTCCTTTCAATTTCCTGCCTCCAGAACAGTGAGTTAGTCATAGACCAATGGAGTTATAGAGGTTTACAGCATGGAAACAAGCCCTTCAGCCCAACTTATCTATGCCACCTTATTTTTTGACTACTAAGCTAGTCCCAATTACCCACATTTGGCCCATGTCCCTAAAGGTTAAGGAGTGTGTTTTGAGTTGCCAGCTTGGCATCACAATGAGGCACTAGGAGAAAAACAAGAACAGTCTGATTCCATGTCTACTATTCTGGGTGGACAGCGTTTACCATCATATACCCAACATAAAAATTGCTCATCGGAGTCTATGGGAGATCCAGTCATGTTTCTAAAGCAGTCCCAATGAATTGGCAGTCAGGAGTGGATTTTATAAGAATAATTGAACTGAAAGAGATTGTGCCTAAGAATGCAAGCAATGATGTAATGGAGTTAGCTGAAAACTGAAGGAGTAAGCAAATACAAACTTGAAGTTGAACAGATCTTGGCAGGAAGTGCAGTCTACATTGATCTCCTGTAGGTAGATACAAATTTGAGTCTTATTTTGTGGCTTGGAACCAAGCACTCATTGTAATGGAAGATGAATGAGAATTTTGGGCCTATTTAGTTACCAATTACTAACAATGCTGTAAAAGAAATTTCTGTTTACCCATTCAACATGTGCTTCTTAAACATTTAAATAGTGTCTTCCTATGGTTGAATTCCAGATTGGAATGCACTATTAAAACGCAATTCATCATTAGGCAAAAGCCATCGGATTTGATTTGGATAAATTGAAAATCAATTGGCTCCAGAGAACAATCCCTGTCAAATAAAGTTCCCATTAACCATCCTCAGCCTTGTTAAAGATGTCAGTTGCTATCTTTCCCTTGTTCATACTTTATATCTTCTTGCTGCATACCAAGCTTGTTTACAGATGGGATTTTGCATTCAGCAAAAACATTCATTGTTCTTTCAGTACAGCCAATGGGATGTTCTCCATCACTAAATTATTACTGAACTCATCTTTGTACAGCAGCAGCATTCTTCCAGTCTACACACTGACATCGTTTACAAGACCATAAAATATAGGAGCAAAATTGGGCCATTCAGCCCATCAGGTCTGCTGCGCCATTCAATCGTGGCTGATATGTTTCTCAACCCCATTTTCCCACCTTTGATTCCTTTGATTCCCTTACCAATCTTGAACCCATCTATCTCTGTCTTAAATACACCAAAATATTCAGCATAATGTTTATAAGAACATAAGAACATAAGAACATAAGAAATAGGAGCAGGAGTAGGCCATCTAGCCCTTCGAGCCTGCCCCGCCATTCAATAAGATCATGGCTGATCTGTTGTGGCTCAGTTCCACTTTCCCGCCCTCTCCCCATAACCCTTAATCCCCTCTCTTATCAAAAACCCATCAACCCGCGTCTTAAAAATATTTAGCGAGGCAGCCTCCACCACTTCAACGGGCAGAGAATTCCAGAGATTCACCACCCTTTGAGTGAAGAAGTTCCTCCTCAACTCCGTTCTAAACCGCCTCCCCTTTATCTTGAGGCTGTGCCCCCTAGTCCTACTGTCTTTTTTGAGCGGGAAGAGTCTCTCCACCTCTATCCTATCCATCCCATTCATCATCTTATACGTCTCAATGAGATCTCCCCTCATTCTTCTAAACTCTAGCGAGTACAAGCCTAGTTTATTCAGCCTCTCCTCATAGCTCAACCCCCTCAACTCCGGTATCAGCCTAGTAAACCTCCTCTGCACTCCCTCCAGGGCCAAAATATCCTTGCGCAGGTGCGGCGCCCAAAACTGCACACAGTACTCCAGCTGCGGCCTCACCAATGCCCTATACAGCTGCAGCAAGACCTCCCTACTTTTATATTCAATCCCCCTCGCTATGAAGGCCAGCATCCCATTCGCCTTCCTGACCACCTGCTGCACCTGCAAGCTGGGTTTTTGCGACTCATGCACAAGGACCCCGAGGTCCCTCTGCACCGTCGCCTGCTGCAGTTTTTCGCCACGTAAGTAATAGTCCTTCCTACCATTCTTCCTACCAAAGTGGACCACCTCACACTTGCCAACATTAAATTCCATTTGCCATTTCCTGGCCCATTCGCCCAGCCTATCTAGATCCTTCTGCAGACTCTCCACACCCTCCGCACAATTTGCCTTTCCCCCAATCTTGGTGTCATCAGCAAATTGTGTTATCAGTCTTTCTGGCACTATGTCACCTCACATGGCCTCAAAGTGAGAGATAGGAATGGTGCCAGATGCCATACTGAGTGAGGACAAAAAAAATGCTTCCTTTACTCACACCTGGAACAGGCATTAGGCACTTTGCCTTCGGAAACGCAGGGCCTAACTCCTGATTGATGTGCCATTCGAAGCTCAGCTTGCTCTGAGGCAGTCATTGTTGCAGGCTGCATGGTCACTGGGAAACCAAGCCCACAGATAAACTGCAACAAAAAATGTACACAACATGCTTGAACATGAATCAGGCATTGCGTGACCTGATTGCTGCTCCTTATGCACGATCTGCACGCAATCACGCTCAATTTGAACACCGACTGAACAATAATAATGTACATTTCTGAAGAAGGGCAAACTAAGAAAATGGATAAAGGAATTTTTGGGATTTTGAATGGATTTGGGGCCAGAAAACTGGGAAAAGAGGGAGGCAGGCTGGTTTTTCCAGGTTTCCCATAATTTTCTAGGTGGAAGCTTGTGTATAATGTCAGCAACCTGCCTGGTAGAAGCAGGAAGCCAATTGAACTTGTTAATGAGTCAATTATGAGCTATTTTCTCAGAGCAATGAACTTTACTGGCAGTGTACAGGCCCCATGCAGGTGAGCTCACAGGAGGCAAGTGCAGAGCAGGAGGATGGATTGGCATAAAAGTGACATGCAATATATCTTTTAAATATGGAAAACATGAAGCCTGTAATCATGTGTAGGCAAAATGATTTTTTAAAGTTTATTAATCACAAGTAGGCTCACATTAACACTGCAGTGAAGTTATGTCATAGAAACCCTACAATACAGAAAGAGGCCATTTGGCCCATCAAGTCTACACTGACCACAATCCCACCCAGGCTCTACCCCCATATCCATACATATTTTACCCACTAACCTCTAACCTATGCATCTATGGTCAATTTAGCATGGCCAATCAACCTAACCCACACATCTTTGGACTGTTATTGTGAGATTCCCCAAGTCGCCACACTCTGACACTTGTTCAGGTCAATGCATCTAACCAGCATGTCTTTTGGACTGTGGGAGGAAACCGGAGCACCCGGGGGAAACCCACGCAGACATGTGCAACTTGGACAGCAGCCCAAGCCGGGAATTGAACCTGGGACCCTGGCATTGCGAAGCAGCAGTGCTAACCACTGTGTCACCATGCTGCCAAAATCTTGGCATTTCAGTTGCAACTCATCATGACTGCTGCATGGGCAGTATTCAGGGTGAAAAACTACATGTTGCTCGCATCTGTTCTGAGAGAAACAAGTTCAAGTGAGGAGCTGAAGGAAATCAGTATTAGTAAAGAAATGATTTGGGGGAAATTAATGGGATTGAAGGTGAATAAATCCTCAAAGCCTGCTAATCTTCATCCCAGAATGGCCCTAGAAATAGTATGTCTATTGGTGATCATTTTTCAAAATTCTTTGGACTTTGGACTGAAAGGTAGTCACTTTAAATCCACTACTCAAAAAGAGAAGTAGAGAGAAAACAAAGAACTGTAGACCAATGAGCCTAAGTTCAGTACTGGAGAAGCTGCTAGCGTCCATTATCAAGGATTTCATAACTCAGCATTTGGAAAGAAGTGGTATAATCAAAGAAAGTCAACATGGATTTACAAAGGGGAAATCATGCTTGATAAATCTATTGGAATTCTTTGAGAATGTATCAACTAGAGTAGACTGAGGAGAACCAATGGATGTGGTTTATTTAGACTTTCAGAAGACTATCAACAATGTCTCACATAGCAGACTACTATGTAAAGTTAAAGCGCATGGGATTGCGCCAACTGTTCACATTATATTTTAATGATTTGGAAGAGGGAACTAAATTTGTAGAAGTTGGGTGGGCAGATGAGAAGAACACAGAGATGCTTCAGGGTGATTTGGACAGATTGATTGCGTGGGCATATGCAGGGCAGATGCAGTATAGTGTGGATAAATCTGAGTTATCTGCTTTGGCACCAATAATAGGAAGGCAGATTATTATTTGAATGGATGTAAATTGAAAGAGGTGGATACTCAGCAAGACTTTGGTGTCCTACATCAGTCACAGAAGGTAAGTGCACGGGTACAGTAGGTAGTAAAGATGGCTAATGATATTTTGATCTTCATAGCAAGAGGATTTGAGTGTCAGAATAGGGGTGTTTTACTACAATTGCATAGGGCGTTGGTGAGGCCACACCTAGAATATTGTGTGCAGTTTTGGTGTCCTTATCTGTCCCTATTTCTATAGCGGGAGGGCAACGGAAGTTTACTGGACTGATTCCTGGAATGGCAGGTCTGTCATATGAGTAGAGACTAAGTCAGTTCAGATTATATTCATTGGCATTCAGAAGAGTGAAAGGGGATCTCATAGAAACTTACGAAATTCTAACAGAATTGGACAGGGTAGATTCAGAAAGAATGTTCCCACTGGTGGGGGAGTCTAGAACTGGGGGGTCAGAGTTCGAGAACAAGGGGTAAATCTTTTAGCACCAAGGTGAGAAGTAATTTCTTCACCTCATGAATGCTGAGCCTGTGGAATTCACTATCACAGAAAGTAGTTGAGGCCAAAACATTGTGTGATTTCAAGAAAAAGTTAGATATAGCTCCATGGGCTAAAGGGATCAAGGAATATGGGGGGAAGGGGGAAATCAGAATATTGAATTTGATGATCAGCCATGATCATAATGAATGGCAGAACAGGGTCAAAGGGCCAAATGATTTCCTCCTGCTTCTAGTTTCTATGTTTCTATTCCACCCCACCCACTTTTGTTTCATATTTTTCAGCAACTCTCTCACTTTAGCCACAATGAATGCAGCCTGACACTCTCTAAATCAACTGCTAATTGCCTTCTTGCCTCCTCAACCACTCCCTGTCTTTAATTGGATGGTGATCTTGGAGGCAGATTCTTAATTGTATATCTTCCAGATGATTGGATCCGAAAATGTGCTGCACTTGCCTCACAAAATAAAGCTGCCTCTGTTGAAAAACTAAAATGACAAAATTCAGCCCAAAATATACATTTTAATGTGTGCAATCAACCTCAAATTTGAAATTAGAAGCATAGACTAACAAGGATTTAAATGTTAATAATGTCACCCAATATCTGTTTATGTAATTCTATTTGACCCAAAGCTGACATTCCGATCCTGATCTAATCTCCATGAAAAAAGCCACAATTTTCTCCTCAATGGGTGGTCAAACCAAGGATTCAGACAGATTTATTTCCTGCTTTACAATTCTGTAGCTTCATGGTTGTAGCCCAATACATTGTTTACTTTTTGTGGCCTTTTTAGGCTCTATTGATATATTTAATGATGTGTTTATAGGTACATAGAATCACTATTGTGCAGAAGGAGGCCATTCAGCCCATCGTGTCTGCAATGCCACCCAGGTCCTGTCCCCGTAATGCCACATATTTACCCTGCTAATCCTCCTGATCAACTTAATATAAGTTAGGTCCATTCAAAAGTCTAATGGCAGCAGGAAAGAAGCTGTTCTTGAGTCGGGTTGGTGCATGATCTTAGACTTCTGTACTTTTTTCCTGACAGAAGAAGTTGGAAGTATGTGGGGTCCTTGATTATGCTGATTGCTTTTCTCAGGCAGCGGGAAGTATAGATGGAGTCAATGGATGGGAAGCTTGGTGTAGAGACTTGCAGCAGTGCTAAGTGTGTGAGGGTTAGACTTGACTATGAATGATAGGTATGTGCTGTGGTTTTAAGGAGAACATTTATCACTATACTGAGCAAGTAACTGTGTGAATCTTGCATTACAATAAATGTACACGTTAGCCATAGATTGAGAGCCCAATGCCTACTTTATCTGTTTTTGACCCATTTTTCCAAGCATTATGTGGCCTCCTTATTCCTCTTATGAAAATGTATTACTTCACTCTTACTGATACTGTACATTTGCCAATTACATGCCCGTTCTGCCAAATTATTATGGTTATCTGCGTATAAGTTAGGCTCTAATAATGTTAGATTTAAGTGTAAAGCAATGCGTAATTGTGATGATTATCCCTTTAAGGGCAACACAGCAGAGTAAGGGTCACCCGGCCTGGGTGACCAATCGGGACTCAGAGTGGGGAATCACCCCAGGTGGAGGAATTCTCTGAGGCAGAGACATTCCAGAATTATATAGAGACATGCTCTTGTAGATCTTGTTAATAAATCCCTTGTTGTTCAATAATGAAGTCTCTAAAAGTGCATCATTACAGTATCTCAAGAGGATACTACTTGTTACTTCAACAAATAGATGATGGGAACCAATATAACCTTTAAAATGTGGAGATTAATATAAAATTGATTTATTTCTACATTTTGATCTCAATTTCTAGCATTCTCACTACGGAGCACTTTCGACTTGATTAACCTACCCTGTCAGCAGAGCAGTTTAAATGCCAGATAGTAAAGAAGAGTTCCACTCTCTCTGATATACACTCTAGCAACTTCCTTTTAACTGCAGCAAAATGGAATGAGAGAATGAAACGCTTGCAGCAAAATCCAGATAGCCTTTTAAATTCTTTACCTTTGACATTATCTCGACTGGACCATATCTTTCTCGTTGACAAAGCCTTATTAATCATTGGGTTTATTTTCTTCCATTTGTTTCCAATTTAACTTTTCCCCAGAAAATAGAAAGTAGCGCTTTAAAAGGACAACTTCAGCTTCTTTTCCAGTTGTTCACTGATTTCCCATCTACACCCATGGTTGCTGCCATTAATCAACTATGAAAAGATCCGCATAAAGTTTCTCTTGCTGGATGTTCTAGCTTCCAGCAGATAGGAAGATAGGAGTACAAAGCAGAGGCTGCTCTTTCTCTGTTCTACTGCAGATCAGAGAGCAACAGCAAATGATCAATAAAGGTTGAAAGAAGAAGCAAAGGTAAATTGATGGATTATCTGGGTAACACTCGCTAGCATACCTGGCAGGGGAAGTTCAATGATCAGGCAGGTTGATCTCACTGGATGTTGTGGAGTAAAGAATCAGGATAGCTGATGAGGTTCAACCAAAGTGTCACCGGATGCTATTTTTCAAAGCCATCTAGGCCTTTTGACCAAGATGAAGTGTCAGATCAAGCCCAAGATGGGGTGGAATGTCTCATCCTGTCAGCTTGTGGGGGCCATGGATTGGATTCAATTTGAATTCTGTGTTTTGGATAGATTACAAATGTTAAAGGAAGTGACATATTGCTAACATTAAAATCTTTACTCACAATTGTTTTTATTCTTGCTTCACTTGGTAGAATCTTTAATGAAGCCCCCAAAAATCACAAAAACATGCAACTTAATGTGCAGACATGGAACTTACTCAAAGAAGTTTGACTCTCAACTGTTTGAAGCAGCTTCTTAATAAAAATGATGAATTGAGCCTGAAGTTTGCATCTATCTTTTAATTATGCCAATATCTTTATAAATATCCAGTTATTGGCTGTAAGCCATGGCTGGAATTTTCTGCCAGTCATGGGAATCAGTGAGCAAGGAACAGACAATGGGAAGGTCCGTCGACCTTGGTTGGTTTCAGGGTGAGGAGGTCGTAAAATCCCGTCCCAGATCTTTTTCTCAAAAAAAATTTCATTTTTGATGGAAACTTGGTCATGCTGCCTCTCTGTTTCTCTTTTCTGTACAACATGGTGGGGATTACTGACTAATTATTTTCTCACTGCAGCAATATAAACCTTTTAAATGCCACTGAAGTCCGCAGTAAGAGTTGAAGGTTTTTCTGCAGGTTTGCGCTCCACGGATGTCCAGTTTATGGAAGTAGAGTTTTGGCACAGCTTCTTTCACAACCTCAGAGATTGTGGGCGCAATCTTGCCTGCCTTTCACGCTATGCTCCTGCTGCAATGAGGTCGGACCATTGGCAGCCAGCCAAATCTCCATGAACGTTGGTAAGATTCTGGCCAGATGTTTAAATTATGCATCATTAGTACTGCATGATGAGAAGTGAGCATATACTTTAACTTTTGGGTAGTCAATCAGTGGTCTGGTTGCTTCACAACAAGTCCAATTAATTTGGAGGGCCAGAGCCCATTGCTGTTAGACCACACAAAAATAAACAGATTTACTCTGTGGGTTCCTTTTTGCTGATACTAGATAGAAAATGTAATGTGATGTACCATGCCCGTTAGAATTTCAGATTCCACTTCATAGATTTGGTCATGCCCTCTATATTGTATTACAGATATCGTTCAGTCTCAGCACCTTAATTGTGGCCAAAGTTTTAAAGAAATTCAACATTATTTCTTTATTCTTGCACACAAAGTCCTGTTTATAAAACTCAAAGGTATATTTTAATATGGCTTTTATCTGCCCATATTTCCAGTTTCAGAGATTAAATATTTGTACTCTTGGTTGTGAACCTAGTTCATTTATACTCCTTAATGTATTAGGTGAATACTCCCAATTTGTTTTATTCCTCTTAGAATGTATTATCTCATAAATATTGACACTAAATTACACTTCAGCTCTCTTCACGCTGTAATAACCATTGCATCTGGCCAAGGCCCAATCATCTTCAGTTACTTCGTCAATGATCTTCCTTCCATCATAGGGTCAGAAGTGGGGATGTTCGCTGATGACTGTACAATGCTCCAAACAACTCGTGACTCCTCAGATACTAAAGCAGTCCATGTCCAAATGCAGCAAGACCTGAACTAGGACTGACAAGTAGCAAGTAACATTCATGCCATACAACTACCAGGCAATTACCATCTCTAACATCATCCTGTGTTTACCATTGACCGGAAACTGAACTATAATAACCATATAAATACTATGACTACAGGAGCGGGTTAGAGGCTAGGAATTCTGTGGAAAACAACTCCTCAAAGCCTATCTACCATCTACAAGATACAAGACAGGAGTGTGATAGAATACTATCCACTTGTCTGGATGGGTGCAGCTCCTTCAACAGTCAAAAAGCTTGACACCATCCAGGACAAAGTAACCCAATTGTTTGGCACCCCTTCCATAAACAGTCATTCCCTCCACCATCAATGAAAATTGTATCACCTGGAAGATGGACTTCAGGAACTCACCAACATTCCATAGGTAGCATCTTCCAAACACATGACCACTACCATGTGGAAGGACAAGAGCAGCAGATACCTTGGAACACCTGAAAGTTCTTCTCCATGTCACACACCACCCTGACTTGGAAATATTTTGCTGTTACTTCATTGTCGCTGGCTCAAAATCCTGGTAGTACCTCCCTAACGGCAGTGTATGTGCCTACACCACATTGACTGCAGCAATTCAAGAATACAGCTCACCACCACCTTCTCAAGGCAGTCAGGGATGGACAATAATTGCAGACTGAGCCATCTCACAAATGTAATAAAACAAATTCAAGTCTTGACTTCTGATAAATGGTTGCTGACCTGAAAAGTTGGATATGCTTTTCCCCAAAAAATTCTAAATGGGTGCGAAACGGAAGGTTTTCCAGTCCATTTTTTTGTGCGAGCTTATTTAATAAATTCATGGAACTGTGCGCAATACAGAGACCGTCAGGCGATTCACGCCAGTAGGGAGGGGCAGAGTTGGAGAGGCCGGCAGCAGAGGGCTCAGAGGGCCTTCCTGGGAGTATGCTGGGAGATCAGTTGACATGCCCTACCTGGACATCATTGGCCTCCTGATTGCTGACCCCTCTCCTCTTCCCCTCCTTCCGGATTTCACCGGCCCTGACACATCTGCTCCCCTCCGATCGCTGATCCTGACCTCTGATTGCCAACCTCACATAAGCTGCCAGCCTTGGATGGAGAGTTCCACCCTTCCCTCATCTATTGTCTCCTCCCAGTCTGGCTCTGCCCCCCACCCCCCCCCCCACCAATTTGGCCCTGCCCCATGAGGTTCTATCCCTCTCAGGCTCCGACCCTTGGTACCACCCAGTGGGCATTACTAGTGTGACAGACTGGCAATGCCAGGGTGGCCAGTGAGCAGGTACCAGGGTGCCAGGCTGGCACAGCCAAATGGTCACTTTCACCCCTGATCCCAACCTCCTGGGGGCCTCAATGGCCTCTGGTCCCAGTGGTGAGGCCATCATATCAGGTCTTGATTGCTGGGGACCATACGTGAACCTTGCTGGTGGAAAACTTCACCGGTGAGGTTGGAAATCAAAGTGAGCCCAGATGATTGCATCTCGGGCTCACTAAATGGGTTTAAATGACCTCATGAATACTGTAATATTTTAACACAATATTGTAACATTCTATGGCGCAAGGCTAATTATGTCAGAAAAAATGGCCTGGAAGATTCTTCTTTTTGGCTTCTGATTATACTTTCCAGCCCATTACACTACTCAACCAGCGTAGCGGGGCAGAAAAATCATGCCTGTTAACTCTGTTTCTCTCTTCACAGGTGCTGCCGGACATGCTGAATATTTCCAGCATTTTCTATTTTTATTTCAGCTTTCTAGGGGGCGATCCTACCGGATCGTCACGCCAGTCGATTGGTGTGGTGAGCTGGTCAGATCACGAGAGAGGCATCTGGTGTTTGGCCTCTCGTGACGATACCAGCACTAAATTGTCATGTAATCAGCCTCATGCCTTTGCTGGGCACGGACATGCAATGACATGCTAATCGTGTAATTAATACTTAAAGGGTGCAAAGCCGATTTTGCCAGCAAAACAGAGCTAATATGATCGGGAGACGCAAAAAACAAGGTGCGCTTCTCGTTTTTCATCTCCCACCCAATCTTATTATCACCCAACCTAGTCAGACGGGATTTGGTCGTAAGATTGCACACTGAATCTCAACCTGGTTTCTCTGTTTTTGTGTGCCTGCATGGCCCCTTAGTTACATCAAAAATTGCATGTTCCCATAATGAATAATATCCTCTTGTTCTCTCCGTAACATTGAATGAGGTTAGCCATGCCATTCTTTTGTTTTCCATTTTGGAGGGATGCCCTTTTTTTTCTCACCTCACGTATCAAATTGTTGTTTTTGTTAGAAATTCATTTACAGAATGAATAGCAAGGCCAGCATTTATCATCCAACTCTAGTTGAAGCATTTTCTTTTCTCACCTCTGCAACGTTCAGGGGCCATTCTCCCAAAAGTGCTGAATTGGTGGGAAAAATGTTCGAGATCACAACTGTTTGTCTGGTGCAACTTCAGGCCTGAATCTTCGCATTCTGTGCGCTGCAGAGGTCACAATTGGGAATGTCATTAAAAACCCAGGGGGATGGGGCCTATTTGTGTCAGAGTCTGACAGCACTGGAACTCTGAGCATGTGCAGTGGTCCCAATCTGGCCCTCTTCCTGTCTGTTGGCCAAGGCCCAATCGTGGCCCCATAATAATTCCCGGGCCAGCCCTGATGCCATCCCGCTCCACAGCACCCTGATGTTCAGTTCTCCACATTCACCACCCCACCGCTGGGAGGCAGCACCACCCCCCCCGCCCCCTCCACCACCCCCCAACGCTCCCACCCTCTGCCAGACCACCATCCCCCCCAACACTCCCCCCCCCCCCCCCCCCACCCCCCGCCTTCAGCACACTCCGATCGCTGGCCTCCTCCAGGCCAGACTGATCCCAATGCACAGTGGCAGTGGGACACCCCGGCCCCACCAATCATCCCAAGGCCTTGCCTAAATTAGGCCCTGCCCCCATGGCACAGCTTGATGCCGATGGGCAGTGCCAAGGTGCCCCTGGGCATGGGCACTTTGCCCCTTGGGCAGTGCCAGGGGTACATGCTGGCACTGCCAGTGCCCATGCCCAGAAGGCACAACTCTCCCCATTGCCTGACCCCCTGGGAGGCCCCAATTGCACCCCGCCCCCTTCACTCAGATGAAGTCTCCCACTAGTTCCCCGAACATGGGGAGCTATTTTAAAACCTGCCAGAATGAAGTATTCCTGGAGGGGTGGGAGATGAAAGTTCCCAATGACATTTAAAATACATTTAAAATATGTGTAAAACATATTCAAATGACGTGCCTCACTTCCTACCAGTTTTTGTGCATTCCTGGCGGCGCCATTTTCTTCTGGTTGGGAGATGCGTACGGTTGTAAACACTCATGAGGAATCTACAGAATGGCCGAAAAGTGCATCTCCCAACCAGACCCTACAAAAGTTGCGGGTCGCAATAGGACAACCAGTCTAATCATTTTTGGAATGTCTTAAAGACCAAGCATTGCTCCTCACCCCTTTGTTCCTCAATATGTCACCCCTCAGCAATATCATCACAGAAACTAGGTCTGCTGCTAATGAAAGCTAGCTTTATCTTGGTAACCTGCAATCTGTCAATCTGATTGTCTGATTTCCAGTCTTGGATGACCATATATTCCTGATGGAATAATCACAAATGTGCAATGGGTAGATTTGCCTTCAAGGTTGAATGATCTAATTGCTTCAGACTTTATGTTCTTCGCTGTTGGATGGAATAAAGTGGCCTCAGTTCCAGACACCACTCATCAAACTTGTCCAAAGAAAGTGAATTGACCTGATTCTAATCAAACTCCATGATTTAATTGTGCACCCTGCAAAACAGAAGAGGTTTTATTCTGATAGCACAGTGGTTAGCACCACTGCCTCACAGCACCCAAGGACCTCGGTTCAATTCCAGCCTCGGGTGACTGTCTGTATGAAGTTTGCACATTCTCCCTGTATATGTGTGGGTTTCCTCTAGGTGCCCTGGTTTCCTCCCACAGTCCAAAGATGTGCAGGTTAGGTGATTAGCCATGCTAAATTGCCCATTAGTGTCCAACGGTGTGTAGGTTGGGTGGATTGGCCCTGGTAAATGTGAGGGGTTATCGGTACAGGGCAGGGGGAGGGCCTGGGTGGGATGCTCTTTCGGAGAGTTGGTGCACACTCAATGGGCTGAATGGCCTCTTTCTGCCCTGAAAGGATTTTATGGTTCTTATTAAGTATAAATTCACTCATTAAAAATATGGAACAACTAGCCAGCGAGGTCTCTTGAAATAATTTAACTATTATTTTTCATATTTCTGTGAAAATCCCCTGAATTCCTGTTTGCAACATCTGTGAAAATTCAGGAGGAATTGAATCCTTTTTAGGCAAATATGCTGTTATTTTTTCCCCCTCAGGGATTCTGCTCATCTCTGATTGGAGAATCTCCATGGAATTCCTGTCATAAATCTCTCCCACAGATACAAGAGCAAAATGAACTCTAACATAATCCTGAAATAGGAAGCAATAGTCCCTTGTTACTTACAAGGCAGAAGATCAAGTATTGAATGTTTGCAATCAGATGTTCCTTAACGATAAAATGAGATTATTTTCATGAAAAAAACACCATATTACAATTTAACACATTCCGCATTATCACCTGTAAGGAAACATTTCAAAGATCAATGGTAATTTGGAGTAGTGCGCACACTTGAAAGTTGCTTTGAATTTAATAGATTATTTCACTTAGACCAGCACTGGAGAGCCTCTTAAAGTGTCAGAAGCATCACAGAAAATCAGTGCACCATATTTCATTTGATCTGTTGGAAAAAAAGTAGACTAAAAACGCGAAATGATTAATAGCTGTTCAGCCTTCGAATATGCTTATATTAAAGAATTTTCATTGAGACAGGAGGCGAATTAAAGATTATTCTGAGACCATTGTGAAATGTATGCAGTGTTTTACGGTCAGCTGACAAACAGAAGTATAAAAGCTAGAAAGTTAGAGCAAAAGAGAGGCTGGGGAGGGGAGGGGAGGGGGGGTATGGTGTAGTGCCCCCAAGACTGTGGTGATGAGGGGGAGAAGGATCAGATTAGGGCCAGTGCCCTTGAGACTGGAGGGTAGAATGGGAGAGATTGGGTTGAGGGGGAACAGTGCTTCCCCAACTCCAATGGAGATTGGGCAGTTTGGGGGAGGGGGCAGTGACCCCAAGAATGCGGCGATGAGGGGGAGAGGGGAGAACCCCACTGCCTGCAAAGTGGGGGGAAGGACGCTTGCGCTGTGGTGGTGGTGGTGGAGAGACCCTGATGCTTGTCACAGGTGTCCTCTATGTCTGTGGGGGAGATTGGAGGGCTATTTTCCGTGATGATCAGGGTGTCCTTTATAGATGGGTGCACCGATCTCTATGGAGCTGGCCTTGCTGGTTTATATTAGGCCCTGTCCTGCCAGATTGACAGTGTAAATTCTCCAGAGTGCCTGAAAATCTGGACTAAAAGCTCAGTCATGCAGCTGCAGAGCTGCATCCTGGTTTTCAGTCAGAACTTTGAAAAAGCATGGGGAAATTCCATCTGACGTGTGCAAATTATTTCTGGTGTGGACATATTGGTTGCCTATTTTTCACCTCTGTCTGATTTGCTTTGTCATTGAAGCCGATGTTGATGGTTTGGGTTGTGTTGCTGATGATTTGTTATCACATGTTTTAAAATAATGCTGAATGAAGATTTCCAAAGATCATCACTCATTAACATGCATAAAAACAGTGTATAATAGCTTGAACAAAATGGAGATAGGGAGAATTTATCTCTATAATCTCCTCCAGTCCTAAAAATTGGCCTTCGCGATCACTGTGCTTCTCTAATTCAGGCACGTAATTGATTTGAATCTCTTCATCATTACCTTTAGCTACCTGAGACTTCAACTCTGGAATTCTCTCTCTAAACACCGCCAACTCTGTATCTCTTTCCTCCATTTGGCCATGTACTCTTCATCTCTTTAAAGTTTGAAGTTTATTTATTAGAGTCAGAAATAGGCTTGCATTAAAACAGCAATGCCGAGGTGGGGGGGGGAGGTCGATTCTCCGAAAAGTGCTGAGTTAGTGGGAAAACTGTTCCAGATCATGGCTGTTCTTTCAGTGCAGCTTCAGATCTGAGTCTCCCCACTCTGTGCAATGCAGAGTTCACAATCGTGAATCTCGTTAAAAACCCAGGGAGGCAGGGCCTATTCACGACAGAGTCTGACAGCTCCAGAACTCTGCGCGTGCGCAGTGTTCCTGATCAATCAGTCTCACTGTTTCCTGGCCAGCTCAATCGCTTGTCAGCCTGGGACCTTGGCAGTGTTGCCCCTCCAGTTCGCCCTCCCTCCATGGCCCCATCACGGCCCCCCACAACAATTCCTGAGCCAACCCTGACACCATCCCCCTGCCCCGGAGTGCACTGATGTCCAGCCCACCCCTACCCCCCCTCCCCCCTGCCACCAGCAGTGGCTATCCCTCCATCCTCCTCACCCTGGTGGACTCCAACCCGGCACTGACAACCCCCAGGGTCACAGCCCCCCCAACTGCCCCCGGGAGGCAGCTCCCCCACTGCCGGCAGACCACCACTCATCCCCAGCCAGCCCCGATCACTGGCCTCCCTCTAGCCCAGATCGATCCCAATGCAGAGTGGCAGCAGGACCCCACAGCCCCACCAATTACCCCTAGGCCCTGCCCACAGTAGATCCTGCCCTCTTGGCACTGCCCAATGCCTGATGGGCAATGCCAAAATGCCCCCTGGGCCTGGGCACTTTGTCCTTGGGCAGTGCTGGGGGCACAGAATGGCACTGCCAGGGCACCCATGCCTGGGGGGCACCACCAGCCCCCCAGATGCCCAACCTCCTGGGGGGTCCCAAATTCCCCTCCTTCATTCCAGTGGGGTTTCCCTCTAGTTCCCCAAATGTGGGGAATTCATCTGAACTTCCGCTAGAATGAATCCTGGCAGGATAGGAGATGCTATCAGCAAGTTCCGTGCCAGGCCCGATAATCACATGCAAAATATATTTAAAATACATTTGAAAAATATTCAAATGTTTACCTCTCATCCCGCCAGTTTCCAGTGCAGTCTCGACTGAGACTGTTCTCCAGCTCTAGGAGATGCACGTTTCCCGGTGCATGCGCAAATCCCGCAAAATGGCTGACATGCAATTCTCCTGACTGGACTCGCCAGAAGAGTTGCGGGTTGCGATGGGAGAATTGGGCCCAAAGTTACTATGAATATCGTCCAGTTGCCACACTCCAGCGACTGTTTGGGTACATGAGGGAGAATTTAGCACGGCCAATGCATCTAACCTGCCTGTCTTTCAGAGTGTGGGAGGAGACCAAAGCACCTGGAGGAAACTCACGCAGACGCAGGGAGAACGCACAGCCTCCACACAGAGAGTGAGAACAAAGAACAACACAGCACGGGAAACAGGACCTTCGGCCCAACAAGTCCACGCCTTGTACTTGTCAAGATGCCCCTTAAAAGTCACCACCATATCCGTTTCCACTACCTCCCCCGGCAACAAGTTCCAGGTATCCACCACCCTCTGTGTAAAAAAAAATCTGCCTCGTACATTTCCTTTAAACCTTGCCCCTCACACCTTATACCTATGCCCCTCTTTCACTCTGGGAAAAAGCTTCTGACTATCCACTCTGTCCATGCCTCTCATAATCTTGTAGACTTCTATCAGGTCTCCCCTCAACCTCGGTCGCCCCAGTGAGAACAAACCAAGTTTCTCCAACCTCCCCTCATACCAGGTGTGGAGGCACTCCTTTAAACCTGTCTATGAGCAGTGATTCCACCTCACATTTTGACAGATGTTTTTTTTCCTATAAAATGCTTTGGGACATTTGACTTTATGTTAAAAGGTGCCATATAAACACAAGTTATTGCTAAGATTTTACCCAGGGGATAATGGGAAGTTGGGATCTTTTGTTTCAACGTCTACAAAATAGTTAATAAATGTAATTCTCCTGATTGTGTTTGATGGATTTGTTGTGGTGGTGCAGGGGGGGGTGGGGGGCGCGGAGGAGTGGGGGGAAACTAGTGGCGGAGGGGAGGAGGGGGTTGCAGTGGATGTCGATGGTGGCAGGGAAGGCGGGGGTGGGAGGGGAGAGGAGAGGCTAATATATACTGAATTGTTTAAAATTGATCAGCTTGTTATGTTATACATTCCTCAACCAAATTAGTAGTTTTTCCTTCCCTTGAACAGAAATCAAACCTGGCTCCCTGGCACAGTGAGGCAGCCAGTGCTAACCGCTTTCCCAACCGCCTCCCGGTGTGGGATGGTAGCCGCTATTTTACGAGCTTGCTCAGACGAGACTCGTAAAATCCCGCCTGCGGCCAACGGAGAATTCCATTCTGTGAGCCTCGCCCGCCCCAATTCCAGGGCGGATGTGGTGGTAAAAGTTCAGCTCTGTGTGTCAAATTTTGATTGATAATGTTCATGAGAAGTGCCTGAAGTGCTTTATTACATTGAAGGTTCCAGATAAATGCAAGTCGAGGATAGTGGGTGTAAAAGGCATTGAAATACTCAATCAACCATGATGGTATCAAAATACAGAACAAACTTGATGGGCTGAATGGCCTACTCTTGTTCCCCTGCTGTTATATTTAAAATGTAAATATTCTAAACATTAATATTTCAGAATTATCAGGCTGACAAATTACTCATGTATGATTTCTACAGTTATTATATTTTATATAAACACTTCAAATCTTATTTAGATAGCTAATATTCTTCCCGTCAGCAGTTAATGAGTAATGATAAGACATCACTTGCCAAGAATAATTACAAAACTGAATCAGTATGACTGAACAAATTGGAAGTTTAGGTAGTTCAAGACAAGCATGGAGAGGATACAATTCTGAGTGGGGAAATCATCTTTTGGATGGCACAGTGGTTTGCGCTACTGCCTTGTTTGGGAATCCAGGTTCAATTCCAGCCTCGGGTTACTGTTGTTTGTGTGGGGTTTACACATTTTCCTCGTGTCTGTGTGGGTTTCGTCTGCATGTTCCAGTTTCCTCCCATACCCCAAATATGTGTAGTTTAGGTGGATTAGCAAGGTGACTGAGTAGGGTTATGGGGATTGGGCCTGGGTGGGATTCACTGTTGGAGAGTCAATGCAGACTGGATGGGTTGAATGGCCTCCGCTGCACTGTAGGGATTCTATGATTTGTTTCTGCTGCAAAGTGCTCAAAGATCTTCAACTTTGGTGGGCAGAATTTTTTTTTGGAAAACTAGATAAGTCCATTGTGATTAGTGGAGCAATTGACAAGATTTTTTTGAAATGTACCAGAGGACTATCTCTGATTTGGCAGTGTTGAAGTTATTGCAAATTATACATGCTTTTGCTACATCCACACAGTGATCTACTGGTGTCCAAAATACAAAAATATTTAATTCTCTAAATCGATGAACAAGAAATTTCACTAAAGATAATTATATGTATTTTATTTTTCACTTAAAATAATCATACTTCATAATCATCAGGTAGCACAGCGGTGTAGTGGTTAGCACTGCTGCCTCGCAGCAGCGGGGACCAGGGTTCTATTCCTGGCTTGGGTGACAGTCTATGTGGAGTTTGCACATTCTCCCCATGTCTGCATGGGTTTCCTCCGGGCACTCCGATTTCCCCCCACCGCCAGGGGGACCAGCTAGGGTAAATGGGGATAGGGTCCGGTTGAGATTGTGATTGGTGCAGACTTGATGGGCTAAGTGGCCTCCTTCTGCACCATATGATTCTACGATACTTCTTGAACCCTTTCATGGGGAACTTAATGTTGGACAGAATATAATAGTTTCTTATACTACAAGGATTTATTTATGGGAATGTACCTTGGAGAACGGACATCAATTTTCTTTGAAACGTGTACAAGTATTTTATGTCGGTAATCATTTCAGGAAAAAAAACTCTACCTGCACTGAATAAAATTTATATGTATGTAATGGAAGGTAAATCAATATTCCATGTATTTAAATGAGTTATTCAATTAAATGCTATTTTGTTCAGAGTTCCCATGTCATCAGTTGTCTATTAAGACTGTTTTCATTCTCAGTCTAACTTAATTTAGGAATTTAAATGCCCTATCATAATAAAATGGAGTATTATTCCTGCAGATGTCATGTGATTAAGAATCAAGGCTTATGTACTGCAAAAGGTCAGGAAGATTCATCACTGCAGAAATTAATAAAAATTGAGTTGCAAGTGCCTTTGACTTTCTGCTTATTGTAAGTCATAGAGTAAAGAGTAGAAGTTCCTCTCAGTTATTTTAATGAATTGACCAATAGCAACTTTTGCCACATATTCTTTTCCCTGTGTACGCTTGGAGTTAAATTTGGAGCGTAACTTAATTAATCAGCTACGACAGTAATAGTATTCGGAATGAAGTGATTGCAAGAACTTAATGCTTCATCTACGCTAAAGAGATTTTTAAACTGGCAGTCACATCTGGAAAGAGAATATGCATATGGCATAATGGCAGTACTGAATGTAATCCTCATTATAATAACAATTTCCACTTAAACTTGATCAAATGTAATTATTTTATTTGAAACAACAAATGCTTATATAAGCGCTGAACACCGAATATCCAAGAAAGCTGAAGAATTTTTTGCTGACTGAGGAAACATTTTGTGTAGCATGTTGGCACAGTGGTTAGAACTGCTGTTTCATAACTCCAGGGACCTGGGTTCAATTGGGTCAGTGTCTGTGTGGAGTTTGCACATTCTCCCCATGTGGGTTTCCTTAAGGTACTCCGGTTCCGTCTCAAAGTCGAAAGACGTGAAGGTTAGGTGGATTAGCCAAGCTAAATGGCCCCTTAGTGTCCAAAGATGAGCAAATTGGAGGGATTAGTGGGGTAAATAATTGGGGTTATGGCAATCGGGCCTCTGTAAAATATTGTCTCAGATCGTCAGTGTAGACTCAATGGGCCTAATTTTCCTATCGTGTTGTGCCTGTTTTTGAGCATGAAAACTTGGTAAAGTCAGGCATGAGGTGAGTAGTACGATCCGTGCTCGCCTCCGCACCGGTTCACCCTCTACCACAGCCCAAAAATGGACACGACAACCATTTAAACATATTTGAATGCATTTAAATTGAATTAATGAGCTGCATATCCAAACTTTACCAGCACTTCCCCCTTTACCACTGCGTTCGCCAATCACGAATCGGCACAAAACAAATGTGCTCCATAAAAGTCTGATTCGGGCGCTCCATCAGTGAGGGTTAGTGAGGAAGTAAGTGCATAGCATCCGACGGCTCTCTGCTGCTTACGGATATCCTTTCATTGGGGCCATTTTCTTTCTCAGGCCAGTGGCGGCTCTGCAAGTATATGGGGGTGTAGGGAGGCTGTTGCTCAGCAGGGTTAGAGACTTGCAGCACTGACCTGGATCTCAGCACTGACCTCGGGTCTTGTGGTGCTAGCGCACCCTGCACACTCCCAGCTGAAGGATGTGCACAAAGCCTTTGCAAATTGCACTGCTGCAGCCTCTCAACTTTTCAAGGAGCTGTAATTGTGGGGAGCATGTGACTGGGGGAATTGGGGGGACTGTAATTGTGGGGAACATGTGGCTGGAGTAATTGAGGGGGGCTGTGATTGTGGGGAGCATATGGCTGGGTGAATGGGGGGGGTATGGACAGTGGGTGTTGATGTGCTAGGGGCAAGCAGTGTTCCTTAGCCTCTACCCGTGTTCCTCTCCATCTTCCCCAACGACCCCCACCCCTCCTTTCAGAGTGACAAGATGACTTTTGCATTGCAACCATTTGATCTTGCTCTTCTTTTGGTGGCTGCTGGAGCTGAGGAGGAGGAGCTGGAGGAAGAATTACGGGCACAGGAGGCTAGGGCCTTGCAGGAATAGAGGGAGACACCCACTAGAGGCAAGAGGTGGCCGCCGTTCACCTGGGGGTTGGTGGGAACAGGAGGAGAAGGGAGCAGAGACCCTGGCAGTTCCATGCATGAGTGTCATTTGAACAGATATCGGAAACTGTGCGCTGCCGATGTCTCTGCTTCTGAAAGGAGACAGTGCAATACCTGTGCAACCTGTTGCAGGATGTGACACCTTAAGGCGAGGAGGGTACCCATGGTCAATGGCTGTCAAATTGATGGCCCTTTGAATGTTTATGTGACTTACTCAGTCTGAATGTGACTGGTTCCTTCTAGACCCATAACAGAGGGGGATGGGGGGGGGAAGGATCATTCATGTTCTGATTGGAGTGCCCTTTAAACATGGCACCCCGATCTCAGTGTAGCTGAGGCTTTGCCTGCATGTTGACAGCCCCCATTCTAATATGATGGTGTGAAACTCACCCAGCTGTCTTTTTTTTTGACAGAGTGTGGTAAGATCTGGAGAGAAGCATGCCATTTTTATTGGCGGAACTAACATTGTGCCACCAACACATAGCACAGTGGCACAGTGGTTAGCACTGCTGTCTCACAGCACCAGGAGCCTGTGTTCAATTCCCAGTTTTGTCCACTGTCTGTGCAGAATCTGCCCATTCTCCCCGTGTCTGCATGGGTTTCCACCGGGTGCTCTGGTTTCCTCCTGCAGTTCGAAAGACGTGCTGGTTAGGTGTATTGACTATGCTAAAATTGTCCCTCAGTGTACCCAAACAGATGCCGGAGTGTGGCAAGTAGGGGATTTTCACAGTAACTTGACTGCAGTGTTAATGTAAGCCTATTTGTGGTGATAATAAATAAACATTAAAACTTAAATTCTGCCAAATTCTAGTAAGAATCAACCCCAATTCCTCTCAGGAAGAAATAACAAACCGAGGATTAGTTAAATGTTTAATTATACAAGTGAGTAAATCTGTAGAATATTCACAAGGAAGAATTATTTCATTAACTTTGTAGCATACTTTATGTGACAGTTCTCCTTTGCTTGGGAGCATTCCAGTTCATAATAGTTTGAAAATTTCCACTGCACCTTATACGCAATGTGACTGTGAAGCAGGTTTTGCCTTTGCTGCAGCATAATTTATGAAGCTCTTTTCTTCATAAGCCTGTAAAGGGGCTTGTCCAACATTCTGTCCGTTAATTTAAATGGATGGAAAGTCAAGCTGAATTCCATTACTGGCATGCAACATGTCCAACCCAATTAGTTTTTGTGTGCTGCAGTCAGACAATCCACTATATTCAGGCGCAATATCAGGATTAATGATTTACATTAGCAGGTCACAGTGCACCATTCAATAAGGTGGAAAGTAACTTTTACTCCAGTCTGACTTGAGGTATAGAAATCAATTCCTAAAATTAACCTATTTAACAGCTAAACTATGACCAGAAATACCAGAAGGCTTATTATTAGTAATTTCACAATTCGCAAGGCATAAGTCAGTGTGATGGAATATCCTCCACTTGCCTGGGTGAGTGCAGCTCCAACAACAGACACCAAGAAGCTCGACACCATCCAGGAGAAAAGAGCCCACTTGATTGGCACAACATCCAGAAACATTCATTCCCTCCACTACCAACATGTAGTGACAGTCCTGTATACCATCAACAAGATGCACTGCAAGAACTCACCATGACTCCTTAGACAGCACCTTAAAAACCTACACCCAACACCATCTGGAAGGGTAAGGGCAACAGGCACAAGGGAACGTCACCACCTGGAAGTTCCCCTCTGAACTACTCACCATCCTGATTTGCTATTCCTTCACTGTCGATGGGTCAAAATTCTGGACTCCCTCCCTAACAGCATTGTGGGTGTACCTACACCATGGACAGCATTCTCTGGCCCCGCACGCCCCAAGACCGGTAAAAACCGTCCAAGCTCAACGAACCTTTAAATGGTCCACCCCATTTTTGGCTTGCGCACTACAACTCCCACGGCAGGCGAAACGGGAGGTTTTTGGTCCACGTGGACAACAGGGGTTCAAGAAGGCAGCTCACCATCAGCTTCTCAAGGGCAATTAAGAGTGGGCAGTAAATGCTGGCCTGGCCAGTGAAGCTTGAGTGAATTAAAAGAAAGAAAAATTGCAATAGAAGTACTGATTCATAATCTGAACTCATAGAAACCAACTCAACACAGGCTGAACAATAAGCTTCATAAGTTTCTCCAAATCAGTTGCTTTTGGTCCAATAGCAATATAATAGATAGTTGATGTTCACAATTACAAAATGGACTTTCAGTTTTGAAGTGACATCAAGTACAAAGTTATACAACATCTTTCCTGGCATGTTCTGACATATTCTGTGACGTTAAGGTTCTACCGCTGCACCAGATCATTCATATTCATTGCTTTTATCTCTCCCTAATTTTAGTTAATGCTGACTTTGGCTGTTCTCTGTTGACTACTACCCTGTACTTCCTCCCTTTGCATAGAAACTTATGTTACTGAATTAACTTCTGGAAAGCATGCTATATTCTTGACTTCAACTTTGATCTTCAACAGCTTAATCTTTCTTAAACCTTATTTCTAGCATCCAAAAATTTCACTTCTTCCCTAAGTATTTTCCTAACTTGTTTGAACCTGCTGAGACTCCTCCAAAGAACTTTGTTCGATTTTCACAAGGACTACTTTAACTTTCAAAGCCTTCTGATTTAGTTGACTGATGTCTGACTTTAGTATCTCAAACTACTTCACACTTCAAGTGACCTATCAATCAAAGTGGCAAATTCAACTAAACAGACATTTACGCTGCAGCTACAGTTTGGCAGTCAGCCAGATGGAACATTGTTTATTTGATGTGATCCTGTCTGGCTGGCATCCAAGTTTTCCTGCCCAGGAGAGAGCTTAGCATATTCCTCAATGTACTTACGGAGCTGAAGAAGAGGATTTCAGTCCTTAATTATTACTGGCAGGAAGTTCCTCAGGGGCTTCTCTTGTTCTCTTGTAGGGGAAGACCAGAGGAAATCCGTGGACGGTGATTTCTGAGCCCGTGTTTAGCGTGCGCAGGGTCACCAACACGGGCACGTGACCTGGCAAGAATCAGAAAATGTGAACCTAGCCGGCGAGATTGCAATTTCTGATTTTTAGTCCAAGCTGGCTCACGACAGTTTTGCTGAAGTTCGGTCATGCACTAAGTCAGATGAGGAGAGTGGAGGCAGGAGTCCTTCCAGTTCAGGTGGTGTTGAAGTCTGGCATTCACGGGACGTGAGTAGGAGTGGGGATGTAAGGAGCAGGTTATCTTCCAGGGGGACCATGTGGAGTATTGCAGATTTGGGGGGAATGGAGGGAGGGTGAGAGAGTGAGAGAGAGAGAAAGAGCGAAGGCCACATGATAGGTTTTGTGGAAGGTTTGTGAAGGAGTGCAGCGGGAGACATGAGGGGGCAGACTTACCCTGGTTTTAAGACGAACATCATTCATGTTCTGATACCATAGCCCCATCCTCTTATGGAAGGAACTGTCACTCACTATGTTGGCCACTGCTTCCCAGGCAGAGGTGGTGATCTTGGTGGATGAGCATCTGCTGAAACGCAGGTATAAGACATCCTACCTCTGGTCCACACCATCCAGGAGTTTGGTAAGTGATCCCTTGGAGAATCTTGGTGCTGGCTTTCTGGCAGCCATCCCCTCGACTAGGTCTGGAAAAAGTGCTGTGGAGATCGGTAGAGGTGTTTAACAGGAGCTTCCCACCGATTGCAGAGATTTAAGTTTCCCGGTGTGAGAGAATCAGAGGCAAACATCCACAAGTGTGGGGTGATTCACGTGGGTGAAAAAAACATTGTTAGAGAGGCTGAACATTTTGTGAGATTTTCCATCATCCACCCCAGTGGGATTCTCTTCATTCTTCACTGGAACTGACACTTTGGGTCTGATCTGAATCCCATGCTCGTGGTCCATGGAAATGGTTTAGTTTAATTTATTTATTAGTGTCATAAGTAGACTTACATTAACACTGCAATGAAGTTACTGGGAAAATCCCTTAGTCACCATACTATGGTGGGGGGGTTCAGAGTTGGCAAAACTCTGGAGGTTGCGAAATCACATCTTCCAATTTTCATTGCTAATTGCTGGTGGCGTAATCAGGTTGGCGCCCACAGGCTGAAGGAGAAAGATGGGGTCATTTACCTTGAATCTATGATGACAAACAACCTCCCTCTTGAGAAAGAGTTCAGCGTACAGCATAGAAAGGCAGCTGCCAACTCTGGCCAACTTAACAAAACTGGCATGGAGAAATACTAAACTGACCTGCAGGATCAACTACCGATCTACAAGGTCTATATCCTTAGCACATTAGTGTATGATAGCAAAAACTGGGCAACTTACACCAATCAAGAGACAAGACTTAATAGCTTCCTATTCTGGTATTTATGATGCATCCTTGGCATCACACATAAAGACAAAGCTATTGATGAAGCGATCCTTTGGAAGGAACACATGCTGAGCATGCTCGTGCTAAATCAAAGTCTTTGGTGGCTTGGTCCTGTGCATAGGATGGAATGGCACGGTAGCACAGTGGTTCACAGCTCCAGGGTCCCGGGTTCAATTCCCAGCTCGGGTTACTGTCTGTGTGGAGTTTGCACATTCTCCTCGTGGCTGTGTGGGTTTCCTCCGGGTACTCCAGCTTCCTCCCACAGTCCAAAGATGTGCAGTTAGGTTGTTTGGCCAAGCTAAGAAATTGCCCCTTAGTGTCCAGGGATGCGCAGGTTAGAGGGTTTAGTAGGGATATGGAGGTAGAGCCTGGGTGGGATTGTGTTCGGCGCAGACTCGAAGGGCCTCTTTCTGCACTGTACGTTTCTATGATCCTATGGTCGCATGCCCAAAGATATGCTTTATGGGGAGGTGCCCATGCCAAGAGTAGCAGGGCATCTAAAGCGACGATTCAAGGATGCTGTTGAAAGAGACATGAAAGCCCTCAACATCAATCACAAAAAGTGGGAAACTCGCTGTTGCTTAATGCAAATGGTGAAACCAGCTTCAGGCAGGGAGTTCACCACCATGACAAGATATAAGAGACTCCAGACAGACAGCATATAAGGCGTTAGCAGAGATAATCCCCCACCACTAGCAAAGGACAACTTCATGTGCAGGATTTAAGGGAGAATTTGCCTTTCCAGAATGGCTTGTTCAACCATCAAAAGAGATGCAGCAGGTGACATTGGCTGACCTCACCAAAGTTCCGATGCTGCATTCCTATCATCCCTCACATATGGAAGGATGCCGATCACAGGTTAAATAGTGACTGTCAGTGTAAGAGAGAAAAACAACCAATGCATATCTCTAAATTGAGGTGTGCGGTGGATCATTAACAGGAAAAATCCATTGTGAATCTTTGCAATTTCCTTCCGCGATTTTCTCCTGGATGATTTAGCCCGAAGACTGGATAATCTGAGTCATTACTACATCTGATAAAAATTACACATGATAGATTGGAATGTCAGGAGCTAATGCCTTTTTCAAAACTTGGTTTACAATGGAGACACTCTTAAGTCGAGCAAGAATATTAAAAAGTCATACAGAGCTCTAGTCCATTAAATCGTTACAGTGAGCTAGTGAAATTTCAAGGAGCAATAGTTATACAACACAGGAGCTCCACTCTCCTATTGAATTGGTACGAAAAAATACCAACTCAGCAACTTGAGAATATTCAGCCGTTTCAGCTGAGTTTGTGACAATCTGCAGAAATAAAAGTCTCATTTTCATGTTGAAGAAAGTTATAAGTGCATCCAATCTAGACATTGGTGGCAACAAACCCATCGGTCCACAGCCAGTCAGTCACATTTCTGGTGCAACAAACAGAAAGAAACGATGGCCCGTGAACCCTAAAATATCCATGTGAAACCCAGATTGCTATCTAATAGAAACTGATTGGTATATTTATCACCGACAGGTGTATTTATGTTGGGTGAGTAAAATTAAAAAGAAAAAAAAGCTAAATAGTCAGTGTAAATTAGTTCAGTCAAACATTTCCTAGAACTATAGAGTCATTTCTACTTCAATTTAAGGAAAAGCGGATAAAACACACACTGCAACAAGCTTAAGCTACAGACACACCAAAATGAAGGCAGTCTGTCCCACAGCAATCCCTTTTAAACCTTAAAGCATGAGGTACAGCTTTGTGTCACAAGCCAAATTTTCTTGGCCTACAGGAGACAGGTCAGAATGCAAGAGTAGATGGTCAGGGCACATATCAGTCAGGGAAGTCAATGTCATTCTGCTGTCCTACATATGGGTAGCACATTGGCACAATGGTTATTACTGCTGCCTCACAGCAACAGGAACCTGAGTTCAATTTCGGCCTTCGGTCAATCTGTGTGGAGTCTGACCACCACAAGTATAAGACTCAGGTCAGAAACTCCAAAATGTTTTATGAAGTCCGCTTGGATCAGAAGTTTTGCAACTTTAATTTGGCTACGGTGAGCATGAGATGCTTCACCTCAGGTATAATTCAACTGTCCCAGTTTATCAAACAAAGTTTATTTAAATATACAGTTAACACATATAGAAAATAAAATTAGCAACAGCTTTTATCAATTACAAACAAGAAAGAAAAATAACCATGACATGGCATAACCCTTAATAAATACATGAAATGTTCCAATCAAACAAACTTTCCTATACAAAACCCTTGCCACAGGTTTCACACAGGAAATCACTCAAATTATCCAGTCTTCGGGCTAAATCATCCAGGAGAAAATTGTGGAAGGAAATTGCAAAGATTCACAATGGTTTTTTTCCTGTTAATGATCCACCGCTCACGTGATGCTGGAAATTAGTCCTTTGGTTGATTGCTGCAGTTTTTTGATATACACACAAGCTTGAAGTCAGAACAGCTTCCAAAAACAGTAGGGGGGGAGAGACACTCTAGATACTAGCTAGCAAAAACACCAACAGAATTTTCACTCCAGAAAGGCAAGAAGCCTTGCTTCTAGCTCATCAGCAAAATTTCAAACACCAGGGAGAGGGATAATGAAACACTGCTCTTCAGTTTGATGTCCAGCCCCTTCTAAACTAAAACTGCAGTCAGCAGCCAAACTGAAAATGAAATCTTGAATTCACTAGGGAAAAAAAAACACATGACCTGCCAACCAGTCTTCCTCCTTACAATACAGGATCATAAAACAAATCCCAGAAAGTACCTAAGGCCCAGTGTAAAAAATATCCAAACCCCATTTAAATGACTGAAGCATTAATAAAGGGACTTTGAGCAGACAGCCCAGCAACAATGAAACCAAAAGGACTGCAGAGAACGTTGATTTAGGAAAAAAACATTTCTTAAAGGTATACTAATGTCACAAATCATACAGAGCTAGGACCCAGGCATGATGGGTACATTTGCTGGTGATGCTCCCTGCGGTCTGCCACTCTTTTCCCAGACATAAACGTTGCTGCAAAGACCTGCAATGTCAATGCAGAGATGGTCTCCTCTAACGTCTCTGCAAGAATGCATGGTGCAGTTGGAAAAACTGCTGGTCCTTTTGTGTTACTCAACCAGATTTATTCTCGTTGTTGACAACCCTGAAGATCTGTACCTGGGTTCAGCTGAGCAGAGTTTAGAGCATTAAAAAAAAATTATGGGATGTGGGCGAGGCCAACATTTAATGCGAGCCTCTGGCCTGCTCTTGTAGCCACAGTATTATATGACGAATTTGGTTTAGTTTTTGGTCGATCATAACCCCCAGAATTTTGATAATTGGGGCATTTAGCAATGGTAATGCCATTGAATGTCAAGGGCAATAATTAGATTCTTTCTTGTCAGAGATGGTCATTTTCTGGCACTTGTGTGGCATGAATGTTAGTTATCAGTCCAAGCCTGGATATTGTCCAGATCTTGCTGTATTTGGACATGGACTGCTTCAGTATTTGAGAAATCTTAAAAGGAGCTAAGAATTGTATAGTCAACAGTGAACAGTTCACTTCTGACCTTATGATGGAAGGAAGATCACTGATGAAGAAATTGATGGTGGTTGAGCCTAGGAATCCACCCTGAGGAACTCCTGCATTGATGTCCTGGCACTGTGATGATGGACTTCCAACCTCTTCAGTCATCTTCTTTTGTGCCAAGTATGACTCCGACCAGCAGAGGGATTTCCCCTGGATTCCCATTGACTCCAGGGGTGGCAGGGTAGCATAGTGGTTAGCAGTGCTGCCTCGCAGCACCAGGCACATAGGTTCAATTCCTGCTTGGGTGACTGCCTGTGTGGAGTTTGCACAGTCTCCTTGTGTCTGTGGCTGGTTTCCTCCCACAGATTTGCAGGTCAGGTTGAGTGGCCGTGCTGAATTGTGACTCAATGTCAGGGGAACTAGCAGGGTCAATACATGGGGCTACGGGGATAGGGGCTGGGTGGGATTATGGTCAGTGCAGACTTGATGGATCAAATGGGCTCCTTCTACACTGTAGGAATTCTATGATGTCAAGGGTTGTCACCTCACCTCTGGAGTTCAGCTCCTTTTTTCCCAACTTTGAACCAAAGCTGTAATATGACACTGGCAGAACAAAACTGAGCACCAGAAAACAGGCTATTGCTGATTGAACTTCTTGAACTGAAATGTGGGTTTCTTCCTCCTGTTGACCCTCACAGCCTCCAGTATCAGCTCCAAGGAGACGCCATTGAAGCAAGGTACTGCTCTGCCATATTGAGAATCCATAGCTGCAGTCTCCTCCTGGGTTGAAACATCTGGACAATATTTCAACTTTCAAATTGGCAGACCCCCTTTAATTAGTTCAAATGAGATAGTCTCAAGCAGATCATCATCATGTCCAGTCACACTAATTAGTTAAGAAATTCTAGAGTCAATTGCAGTGACTGGGTTAAAAAGCTGCTAAATAAATGCAATGGAGAAACTTCTGGGTTATGCAGTTCAAGACTCTCCTGTGTGCGACCAAGTTAAATTCCCCCCCATTATTTCAATGAGCAAAGGGCTTCAGGACTTGAAGACAAAAATTGAAGTTCACACTTCGGGGCAGTACTGAGGGAGTACTGCACTGTCAGAGATGCCATCTTTCAGGTAAAATATCAAACCTTCTCAGGGGGATGCAACTATTTCAAAGAAGCATGAGAGAGCCATCCCTGACAGCCTGCCAATATTACATGTAATCATGTAATATTGACTGGCAAGCACTTTAAGGCATCTGGTGATCATGAAAAGTGTCATGTAAATACAAATCTTTCTTGGTCTCCTTGCAAGTGACAGATGAATCAAACTGGGTTTCTCGATGCGTGGAAACCAAAGTGTTGATTCATGTTTTTTTTCTCAGAAAATGGAAAAGAAATGGATAAAATATTCAGCAATTTGAAACATGAGATAAGTACAGTGTGCTTAAGAAAGATAGGTCACTCTGGTTCCTAAAGTTTTCCACCACTTGGTCTTTTCCTCAGATGTTTGGAGATTGGCCCAGAGTTTCTGTTTCCAGGAAGAGGTGGCCAACCTCACCTGGAGGTACCTCAGAGGATATGTTAGGGGACACCCCCTTAGAGGTCCTCCAGCACAAGGATGGCACTGGAATCATCCAGCTCGTTTAAACTTCCCATTTGGATTAGCCTGCACCTGGAACCATCCAAAACCCAGATTCAAATGGTTCAGACTCTCTTAGCGGAATAATTACCCAGGAAAAGTTAGAAAGGCTAAAAGCATCTCTAGCTCCTAGGCAGCTACACTACTGAAATCCTTTAACCACCCCCACCCCCCTCTGGCCTCCCTGACTACACCCCAACTAACACAATCTATCCCTAGCCAAACTACCACCAACTAACTCTCCTTCTCAGTTAGCTGTATCTTCCAACTACCCCTCAGAACTCCCATTCCCCCATACTCTGACTACCGTCAGCATCTGATGTCTTCCCCAAATCCTCTCTGACCGCTTGACTCCTCCTCTCTCTCCTCTACACCTGACACCCCTCCCTCCCCCCCGCCACCCTCCAGCCACCCTCCTCCATGAGATTAGCTTAAGTTCTCACCCACTTACCTTACACACTTCTTCTTCTGGCTTCTCCGAATGATTGGGATCTTTAAACCCACCTGGATTACAATAGCTAGCGATGGTAGCAGAAGAGGGGGGAGGGGGGTGCATAGTTTCACTTCCCCTGACATGCTGCCCTGCACCGCAAGGATTCCAGAGCTCCTACACCACACATTTCTCAACTGGGCTTGGGTTGGAAGTCCATGAAGAGACATGCTGTTCCAAACTATTGTACATGTCGGCAACCCATAGTGAATGCCACTGACACAAGTTCCGACCCATTCATCTAAAATAATTGATAGAAAGGAACTGTCAAGATTAATCAGCCATTGTTGCTGTTCTGTGTTGTGCCCATGTAATAGAAGACTGACTGGTCTTTTTACTGCTTAGCAACTCCTATGTATCTATATTCAAAATACCATTGCATATTAATCTATTTTTATACACCACTACTCAAGGTAGGATCAGTGTATTAATCAGTTACACCAAAACATTTTGTTTCATAATGATAATAATTCCAGAATAGGATAAGTCTCACATTCTATATCTAAGCCAGTCAGCAAAGTGTAACACGGCTGTTTCTGTGACAGAAGGATTTATCAGTGTCAATTTTAACTCCCTTCACTCTGTATTGACAAGGCAAAAACTGGCCAAAAACCACGCTGGGCTACTTACAATCCTATTCACACTGTCAATCTATTATCATGAGGAGGGTCGTAGGATGGGGGTAACAGTTGATTTCAGGGGATAGGCTGCTTGTGATATTCCAATCATCACTGCCACAATGCTTTGACAGAAGCATTTCAGACTTGCTAAAATCACAAAAGTTGACCACCCTCCTCCTCCCACCCCACAACTACCTTACCACAAATGATGTGCTCTTTTCACTGATTCCATCGGACATTCCTACCGCTTCTTCAGACTGTAGCAGACCATTCATAACCTCAGCATCATTTTTGACATGGAACTGGACCTTCAACCACATCTCCTATCACAAAAGCTTATTTACACCTCTGTAATGTTGCCTAACGCCTCAAATTTTAAGCACAGTCTTTATGTTCTAATCTCTTCCTATCTTTGCTTCTTATTACCTTGGTAATCTCCTCCAGCTCGCGAATTCTTCCCATCTTTAGTTCTCCTCTCCCCTGGCTTCTTGCACATCTCAATTTCTCTTCACTACTGGCAGCTGCTCCTTCAGCTAAACACTGAGAGGCCTTGTAAACTCTACAGTGGGAATGTTACCACCTCGCCCGTCCCGATTCTGGGGCAGGCGATCTCACAGAACGGAATTTTCCGTTAGCCTTAGGCAGGATCTTATAATCCTTGGGCAGGCAAGGCGGTAAAATTCCAGCATACATCTTCAACCTCCTCTCCTCGTTTAAGGACCCTCCTTAAAATGTCCCTCTTTGACAAAACTTTTGATCACACCTTCTAGTCTCTCCTCGTAAAGCAGAATATCCCAGATGTTGAAAATCTGAAATTAACAAAAAAAATGCTGGAAATTCTCAGTACGTTGGGCAGCATCTGTTGAGTGAGGAACAGAGTTTATGTTTCACGTCAATGACTTTTAATCTGAACATGCGTTAATCTTGTTTCTTTTAAAACTCATTTGTGGAACCACTGCCTAAGCCAGCATTTATTGCTTATCCCTGAGGGCATTTAACAGTCAGTCACATTGCCATGTAAGCCAGGCTAGGGAGGGACACAATACTTCCTTCCCTAAAGGACATTAATGAACCAGATGGGTTTTTATGACAACTGTTTCATTAGACTGTTAACTCCAGATTTTTATTGAACTTAAATTTCACCATCTGCCGTGGTGGGATTCAAACCCAGGTCCCAAGAGTATTACCCTCGGCTGCTGGATTATTAGTCCAGGATAATACCACTACACCACTGCTTCCTTTAATACATTGCCTACTTTTCCAAATCTGCTTCTCTGAAGTACTTTTGGATACTTTTCTCCTTGTAAATACAATATAAAATGTAAGATGCTGTTGCTGTAGCTGTAAAACCTAATACTTCTTCGTAAATGTGTATTTCACTCTGACCCATATGGACAATATTGCATGCAGTTATTCATTCTTATTCCATAATTGCATTAGTAAGTTCTAAGCGTCTCCGTGCCTCTCTCAATTTTCCCTCTCATTTTTCCCTGTCCACCGTTTGTGAGCATAGTGGTGCATGTTCATATTTCTTCCATTTATATAACTTTCAGAAGCCGTCATTCCAATTGTACTGTTGGTTAGCAAATGAGAATACAAGGTTGTGGAAACAACTGGCTGAACACGAGTTTAAATAATGAAATGCAATGAGCCCCTAGCAATATTAGGTGCAATTTGTTTCTGTCAGAACTTGTCACAACAATCTCCTGGGCAAATGTCAGTAAGAATATGGCAAAGTAATGAAAACAATGCCAAATGTCTGTCCCAATGCACCAGCTAAGACCTGAGAGAAAATGTAAGGAAACTAAAAAGGGCACTGTTAGTTTAACAGGTGAATGTACAAGGAAAGCTGTCCCTTTTGATGTGAATCTGTAAGTGATGGAAAAACAACTCAGCAGATTTAGGTACCGCAAACTTTTCTGACTAATTCCAGATTATAGCAAACGTATTTCTAAAGGTGGTCTGAAATGCAATTAATACATTCACAATTAATAAATAATTAAATAGTTACCCTTCACTGAAAAGTTTAAAGAAGCATTTTTATGCAATAAATATTGAAATAAATTCTAAATAAATACATTTAGCTGGTTTTAACATTGCTGCATTTTAAAACTGAATTTATTATGATGTTGGAAGGAGTTCAGAAAAGATTTCCCATACTAATACCTGGAAAGGGTGGATATGAGGGAGGGCTGGACAGGTTAGGCTGGTATCTGCAGGAGTTTAGAAGAATAAGCAGCAGTTTGATTGAAACTTATAAGATCCTGAGGGGTCTTGACAAAGCGAGCAGAATGTTTCCTCTCATGGGAGAATCTCGAACTAGGGGGTCACAGTTTAAAAATAAGGAGTCGCCCATTTAAAACAGAGATGAGGCAAAATGTTTTAACTGCGCCATTTTTAAAGGTCATCCCGATACACAACAGTTAAAATGGACCCGCACACACCTCCCTGGACTGCCCGGGAACCGCCTCCTTGTACTGCATGGGATCCTGGCACTGTCCTCCCTCGCCTGAGCAATGCACTCACCTGAGCTCCTCCGGTGCTTCATGGGAAATCACTTATATTTCAGCCCTGAAAGCCAGTGGTGTTTGCTACCAAATAAGCCTGTTGGACTTTAACCTGGTGTTGTGAGACTTCTTCTTCTGGTTTCCATTAGTTACTTTGGGGATTTCTGCTTTGTTCACCAGTTTGTGACCTTGAATCAATGTATGAATGGAAATCCAGTAATGTGAGAGTATCAGTCCTGGTGAAGGGTGTGGGTAAATGATGTGACAGCAGTTCTCTCCTCCTCTTCAGACTGTCCAGCTGTTGTCCAACCAGGATGAGAGAAAAAATAGATTAAAGGATTCCCATTGCATCCTTCCAACTAATCCGACTGTGGAATTCCATGGGCTGCATCACCTGTGCCCCCACCAAATGGGTTCAATGGCGGGTATAGAGGAGAATTTGGTGGGAGGTCCAAAAACGGTTTTACATAGGTGTGAATTTCCTGTGGGGCTTTCTGCTGGTGCCCGCCATGGCAGATCAGGAAACCCACTGGAGGCTGGCGTGAGACTGACTCGCATCTCATTGATGAGATACAGATGAAGGCCCAATAACCCACGCCTAATCTTCCATCTTCCAGATGGAACTAAGTTGATCCAGAGAGTTGGGCACATGAGCATTATTTCTCATGTGTGCCTGAGGTCTCCAAATGCCCCTCCTGCACACAGCCACTCAATTCTATCTGCACTCCTGTCTCACCATCTTTGATGCTGCTCTACAAGCTCCAATGCCACCTCTCATTGGAGGTGAAGATGGCCAGGTAAGCAACCTCTCTGCTTGGCTCATTCCTTCCTGTTAAGGCTGAATCATCCCCTGTAAGCACAAAAGTGAACACCATTGGTCATCCCTTGAAGGCAAGTACAACACCGAAATGCTCAGTGCTCCATGACGGGGAAAACAAATGCCTCCTGTATGCAGCCACTTTCAAAGAACCTTGTTGGAATAATCAATCCTGGAAAGACAGCTCTCACCAAGCTGAAACTATTACACTGATAGAATATGTTGCTGTCTGCATCCATTGCTATTGACTCACTCTCTACCAAATTGCCATATATTAGCCCCAAATGGAAAAGAGTTTTACAGCACTTACTTGGCAAAATGATTTAAGATCATTCATGTGTTGTGGCATTGGATCCATGTTTTGGGGAGGAACTCACAACTACTGATCTTCTCTGGGATCTCTGTCTAGGTTTGCTTGGTGAGGTTGGGTGGGGGGGGGGGGTGTGGGTGGGGGAGGGGCTGGTCTTTTTTCCAATCCCTGGGGAAAAAGGAACAACCTGACATTCCCAAGCAGCTTGGAGGAGAGCCTGCATTTGTGTTTTGCGCAGAGATGACTTTAACCAGGTTCTATGAGTGAGCTACAGCTTTATTTCAATGCGCATAAATTGTTTGCTCTCTCATATTTACAGCTTAGTTTCAGTTCCTCTGCAACCACACCCATAGGCTTGATTAATGGTACACAGCACAGTGAGCAGTCAAAAGCCACACAAACACCAGGTTTCTCCGACCTTGTGTGTGGCTGGGATTATCCCGTCCTGTGATGTGTGAGATTTGGTGTGAATGGAGATTTGGCTGAGTGCCAAATTCTCCATTCTCACTGGCAGCAGTGGCAAACGGTATCAGAGGGTTTTGGCCAAAATCAAATGCCGAAAAATTAAGCAACGTTATAGGGGGGCACTGATGAAATGTGAGGCCACCTTTGGTCTTCCTTTAACATTGTCACTGCTGTTTTTCTTTCTTTCTCCAGATGTCCCAACATTTCCTATGATATTTAGTGCCAGGAGTACACTGCACTACAACTGTAGATGTGTGATCTCACACCATCTCCATGGTTGCCCTGGTGACCTCTGCTCCCTTCGCCATCATCCCTTGTGGCTGCTGACACATAATTGATCAGCCGTCGGAAAACGGTTGGGAAAATGGTTGATCCCAGCCCAAGTAACAGGTGGCTCTTGCATCTGATCCTGGGCCCGAGCAGCAAGATTGAAACCCATGCATTCCATTTATGCTGGAAATCTCAACACATTCTTACCTTTGCTGCCAATCTGATGAGTATACCTCAAAATGCAGAATTCAGCCAGCATAACTATAAATCAGTGTAAACAGATGGAGCCCATGTGAAGGGTTAAACTCCCACCGTACGTCCCTCCTTTGAATATGAAAAATAAAGTTTCAAGCTATTTAGCCATCATTCACAGACATTAGGCACAGCATGTTTAAGAACACGTAATTATAGTAGATTCTGCATTTTTATTATGACTCATCCTGATGCTGTAGAAATGCTGTGAAGGATAGAGAAAATACAGTGTAGGTCTTGGCGAGGTGAGGAGAAAATAAAACAAATACAAATTGCGAGACAATACTTCTCTGTTCCCTATTGAGCCTGCAATTCTCAACCTAAACGTATACCCATTTTGAAACTGTATAATTGCAGGAAATTTGTGTGTGCTTAGTTCCAGGGATGGAGCCATGATAATGAATGGACATAGATTTGGGCGCAAGAATCAATATACAATCCTAAAGTGGAGTCAAGTTAGGTATAACATAATGACATGTGTAACTTTTTTTTAATGCCTCAATGTGCCCAATTTTGCACTCCAGATATTTCCTTTCGCATCTTTCTCTACAGGGATAAATGCACAGGAAATAGCATCATAATATGTTTAGGTTCCGGGCCTGATCAGACTTTGCCCTGCCGATATGTGTTTTGCTCAGTGTGCTCTACAGTGTTGGAATAGAAATTCCCAAAGACAGGCTAATTGCCTATATTGCCAGATAGCTAAGATAGGCCTCCTGACTGACAGCAAAACCAGCTCCTCACAACGCCAAGGCCGTTAGAGTTAATCTAACTGAGCAGCAGTTTAGACGAAAGCAGGAAGCGTCAATGTTGCTACACAAAGACAAACAATGTCCTTTTACTTGAATTTGCAATGGTTTAATGTTACTGATTTGTTAAGGATAGACAATTCCGCTGAGAAAACAATTAACAACACATGCATGCATACTTCTTTTCAAAGCAGTGCCTGGTATTGATCTGATGAATTACTAAATATGTTGCTTTATAACAATAGCCTATAAGGCTGCATAATGCACAATATCATATCATCAGGATTACATTCTCGAATAAAGGCAGTTATGTTTTTCATATGATATTCAGGGATTTTTACTCATGTTTTTATGATTGGAGTTTATGAATCAGCCTCCTTTTCAATCTTTTTAAACAGTAAATGCCTCAGTTTTAATTTTATTTCTTATTAATTTTTTAAAAATTCACTCCACAAAAATAACATCTATTGGAAAGGATGTAAATAGTTGACATTCAACAGCATTGAAAAGGGCTCACTCTTGGATGTGTTACGATTGTCAGCTCTCCATTTGGTTTGATTTGATTTATTATTGTCACATGTATTAGAATACCGAGCAAAATATTGTTTCTTGCATGCCATACAGACAAAGCATACCATTCATAGAAAAGGAAAGGAGAGAGTGCAGAATGTAGTGTTACAGGCATTGCTAGGGTGCAGAGAAAGATCAACTTAATGTGAGGTAGGTCCATTCAAAAGTCTGATGGCAGCACGGAAGAAGCTGTTCTTGAGTCAGTTGGTACGTGACCTCAGACTTTTGTATCTTTTTCCTGAAGGAAGAAGTTAGAATCATAGAACTGTAAAGTGCAGAAGGAGGCCATTTGGCCCATCGAGTCTGCACTGACCACAATCCCACCCAGGCCCTGTTATCCAATGTATTTACCTTAGCTAATCCCCCTGACAGTAACGGGCAATTTAGCATGGCCAGTCCAACGAATCCACACATCTTTGGACTGTGGGAGGAGACCGAAGCGCCCAGACGAAACCCACACAGACACGGGGACAATATGCAAACTCCACACAGACAGTCACCCAAGCCAGGAATCAAACCCAGGTCCCTGGAACCGTGAGGCAGAAGGGCTAACCACTGTGCCACCATGTCGTTGTGGAGACTATGTCCAGGGTGCATGGGCTCCTTAATTATGCTGGCTGTTTTTACATGCAGCGGGTGCATCGATAGAGTCAATATATGGGAGGCTGGTTTGTGTGATGGATTGGATTACATTCATGACCTTTTGTAGTTTCTTGAGGATTTAGGCAAAACAGAAGCCATACAAAATTGCTAAAATCAGAAATGGTGCATCTGCAAATGTTAATGGGAGTAGTAACTGATATGCCAGATTTCCTTAGTTTTCTGAGAAAGTCGAGGCATTAACTATAGTGTCAGCATGGTGGAACCAGTACAAGTTTTTGGTGATCTGGACACGAAAACTTGAAGCCTTCGGCCATTTCTACCTCATCCTGGTTGACGTAGAGAGGGCCATGTCCTCCACTATGCTTCCTGAAGTCGATGAGTATCTCTTTCATTTTGCTAACATTGAGGGAGAGATTATTGTTGTCACACCAGTTCACCAGATTCTCTATCTCATTCCTGTACTCTGTTTCGTCATTGTTTGAGATCCGGCCCACTACTGTGGTGTCATCAGCAAACTTGAAAATTGAATTGGAAGGGAATTAGGCCACACGATCATAGATGTGTCAGGAATATAGGAAGGGGCTGAGGACACAGCCTAGTGGGGCAGAGGTGTTGAGGATGATCGTGGAGGGGGTGTCATTGCCTATCCTTACTGATTGTCCTCCAGGTCTGGCCTGGAGTCTCCTGGATTTAAAGATCAACCTCCAACACACTGCTGTGTACAATCCTGAAGGAAAATCATTAGGGCATTTAAAAAAATTATTTTGTCATTTGCTACAAGATTTTGTCTTGAATAGATATAAAGAGAATTGAATATATAAAGAAAAGACTGTTCGGCTGACAGTGGAGCATCATCCAAATGGGTAATAGTGTTAGGTCCTCAATGAGACCCAGGAAGCTAGCCTCATGAAGTATGAGCTCCCTGACTGAGGTAATAATTGCCTCAATGAGGATGGTCACACTGCAAGAAGCCAACCTCAAGGGCCTTGTTGAGATCATTATAGGTATTACGTCTTTTTGTTTTCCAGTTGTGTGAGGGAAGCAGTGTGTTACGAGCATGGATATGTTGGCTGACCAAAAGCTGGAGCATGGGGCAAGTCATATGATGAATCTGCTAGTAATATATTTAATCATGGTTGGAAACTCCAGATGGGACTGCAGTTGGATGAGGGCAAGGTGTTGGTCACAGTTCTGGAGTTTGCTAAAGCCAGGGAGAGATGCCACAATTTGACAGATCAGGGGATTAGGACAGTAAAGTGTTGCTGGTGGAGAGAGGGCAGTTGCAGAAGCAGAGAAGAGGTGAAGTCAAATTGCCTAGAGGGGGTGCAGGGAGGGGGGCTTTACATTGGTAGGAAAGTACAGGGATCTTGTCGCATTTGGCCAGCTTTTGAGGAAGGAGTCAAGTCATTAGATGCAGAAACAAAGCCCTTGTGATTGAAAACTATAAAGGGAAAATTCTGCAACTATTCAGCAAAGCTGCTTGGCAGCATTTGTGCACCAGAGGGAACTGCAATTTTTGAGTCTGAATCTCTGCAGGGTGCCACCCTGCTCCTAATTCCTTACCCTGAAATTGTTTCCATCCTGTTTTGCCCAACCTGCTGACGGCCACACAAATTTATTGCCACAGAAGGCTGAGAAGGCCAGGTCACTGAAGGCATTTAAGACAGAGATAGATGGGGTCTTGATTGGTAAAAGGATCCAAGGTTATGAGAAAAATGCAGGGTTGAGAAACTTAGCCATGATTGAATGGCGGAACAGACTCATGGGCCAAATTCTGCTCCTACATCTTATTGCCTTATGTCCAAGAGAAACTGGGGTAGGGAAAACAGCCAATTTGGGGAGGCGGGGTGTGAGGTTGGCTATGGGTAGTTGTGGGGGAGTGGTGGTATCGTCCAATCTGAGTAGAGAGAGGATGGTGTTGTGTGGCCAGGTGTGGCTTGGTCAGACTGGGCCTTGGGAGGTTAATTAGAGTTTGGAGGAAGTCCTGTTGGGGTGTGGATGAAGTGCCCTATTGAGCTAAGGTGCAGGGGTGTCTTTGTGGGGAGCGGGCTTGTGGGGATAATTAGGGGTGGGGTCCCCTTGGAGTACTGAGATGCAGCAGGAAACCCATGCATGTCTGTACAACAGCTGCCCAGTGGTTAGAATTGGTTTTAATTCTAACATTCTCTGGAGAATTATTGATGTAACACAGATGGAACCATCCAAAATTTGCCATTTCAATCACTATTTCTGAACAGTCCTCAGTGCAGAGCATTTTCCTTTCAAATGTTTGCACTTCCCAAAAACTTGTCATGCAACCCTTACCTGGCGATGTCTGGGGTGGGTTTCCCAGTGCATCTTTGGGTGTATCCCCACCCCCTAGTTTTGCTGACCTGGTGCTCGGACATTATGGCCCATTGTTTTAGGTAGATAAGTATTCATCAGAATTTGTGGGATTTATTTATGTACTTGTTGAGGGTGTTATTGAATTTAACAGATACATATTTAAATTTTGCTTTTGACAGGCACTTTAAAAAAAATCTTAGGCTATGAGAAGGGATAACCATAGATCAGTGTTGATTTTCAGCTTCATCTTCCAATAATACACAAATATGTTTTTGATATCATGGACATGGATATTTCAAAGTTCTCCCCTCAGGTGAAAATATAAGCTTGAAATGCCTGGGCCCTCCTCCCGTTTGGGTCTTTTTCTTGCACTATTATCACAAGTTGATGATTCATGTTGAAGTGTGTAAAATCAGTCTAACAGAATGGATCCCTGCAGAATGGACTTTTAGTTTCTGCACACAAAGAGCCCATCATGAATATTATAAGCTAAAAGCACATAACAATGCAAGTACAGTTTCTATTTTAACCAGACCACTGAGAAAGGGACAGGGTGACAGGTGTCAGGAATGAATAACACAACCCTAACTCAATGGAATCCCAGCCCAGCACCTTCCCATTCATAATTAGCCATAGACCATAAGGGGTCACATGAATCCTTCCCTATTCGATAAAATTCTGCATACTGTGATGATACTGTGCCTTTAAAAAATATATTTTAGTCTTGTTTCTTGTGCAGGATTTATTCTCTACACTTGCAGCCATTTTGGCAGGATCCAGCGGCACCGCATTGTTGCTGCAGCAACACAATGATATTTACAATGTTTGTTTTCAGAATCACAGCATATGACACTGCAGAAGAGACCCTTTGACCCATGAACTGCCTTGAACTGCCCATTTAATCCCAGTTGCCAGCACTTGGCCCATAGCCTTGAGTTTTAATCTGAACTAATGCAAGTTTCTGTTATTTTGTGTTTTGCCCTTGGATATTACAGGATAGGGCTTGATTATATTGACTGACAGGTAAGGTCATATGACTGGATGGAGCTAATCTTTCACAGAGAAACAAAGGCAGTCTGCCTTTTAGGATCTTTAGAGAGAGGTCACTCTCTTTGTATCTCTTGCTCTCTCTCAGGTCTGGAAATTGGAATCTGCTGGGAAATAAATCTCTTTCTCTGAGATTCTGCAGTTGGGGATGGAGCTTTCTCTGGAAGCAAGAGAATTAGAAGACAACTGTCTGTCTGGATCACCCTCCAGAAGTGTTAAAAGGCCAGCAATCTAGTATCCATGTCAATGTGGGTATACTGCTAAATTGGAACAATAGAGATAGCTAGCTGTTAAGAATTAAACTTCCTCACGTTTATTTGTTTTAATTAGCAAATGTTATGCTCATTATATATTCTAACTATGTTCTTAAATAAAGCTTATTTTGATAAAAAGTTCCTAGTGGTCACTTGAATTATATCTGGAGAGAAACACCTTATGCTCAATCTAATACCAAAATCAAATGAAAAAGTTAGGGCCAAGGCTAACTTCATAATATAAGAACATAAGAAATAGGAGCAGGAGTAGGCCATCTAGCCCTTCGAACCTGCCCCGCCATTCAATAAGATCATGGCTGATCTGTCATGGCCCAGTTCCACATTCCCGCCCTCTCCCCATAACCCTTAATCCCCTCTCTTATCAAAAACCCATCAACCCGCGTCTTAAAAATATTTAGCGAGGTAGCCTCCACCACTTCAACGGGCAGAGAATTCCAGAGATTCACCACCCTTTGAGTGAAGAAGTTCTTCCTCAACTCCATTCTAAACCGCCCCCCCCCCCCTTTATCTTGAGGCTGTGCCCCCTAGTCCTACTGTCCTTTCTGAGTGGGAAGAGTCTCTCCACCTCTATCCTATCCATCCCATTCATCATCTTATATGTCTCAATGAGATCTCCCCTCATTCTTCTAAACTCTAACGAGTACAAGCCTAGTTTATTCAGCCTCTCCTCATAGCTCAACCCCCTCAACTCCGGCATCAGCCTAGTAAACCTCCTCTGCACGCCCTCCAAGGCCAAAATATCCTTGCGTAAGTACGGCGCCCAAAACTGCACACAGTACTCCAGCTGCGGCCTCACCAATGCCCTATATAGCCGCAGCAAGACCTCCCTACTTTTATATTCAATCCCCCTCGCTATGAAGGCCAGCATCCCATTCGCCTTCCTGGCCACCTGCTGCACCTGCAGGCTGGGTTTTTGCAACTCATGCACAAGGACCCCGAGGTCCCTCTGCACCGTCGCCTGCTGCAGTTTTTCGCCACGTAAGTAATAATCCTTCCAACCATTATTCCTACCAAAGTGGACCACCTCGCACTTGCCAACATTAAATTCCATTTGCCAGTTCCTGGCCCATTCGCCCAGCCTATCTAGATCCTTCTGTAGACTCTCCACACCCTCTGCGCAATTTGCCGTTCCACCAATCTTGGTGTCATCAGCAAATTGACACCATACACTCGGTTCCCTCCTCCAGATCATCTATATAAATGGTAAATAGCTGAGGCCCCAGCACCGACCCCTGGGGCACTCCAGCTTGGAGTGTCTAATCTGGACCTAAACAGCACCACTATCATTCCTCTCTTTGTCCAGTTTTTGATATTGTGCATCCATCCAGTCTTTCTCTGAGCTGACCCGTTCTTTCCTGAGGTTTCACCCTCGATCACCAGATTCTTCCCCTACCACCCACCTTATGCAGCGGTCTTACTTTCCAAGTTCCATTTCTTCACTTCAACTAAAAGACACTGAGGACTCCAACCTTCCTGTGGACAAATTCCTTCCTCTGTCCAGCTGAAACTAAGGATCCTTTCTCAGAGCCACATTTCAAACCTGTAATCCTCTTCGCACTTGGCTTTTAATTCCAGCATCTTTTAAATTTTGATGAGGTTGTCCCCAAAAGCCCAGACGGACACCAAAGTCAGTTGATAACATAATCTCTGCTGTGACATAAGTTTAACTGTATTCAATCAAATGAGATTTTGTTTCTGATGGTGTTTTAAGTCTAATCAATAGTCTCATTGCCTGAAAATACTCTTTTCATATAATGACCTGCACTAGCTATTTTTAACGTACTAGAAAAATGGTCCATGGTGCAATAGAAATACTTCCTGAAAAGCTGGATTTTTTTCAAATATTTCTTCTGCCAAAGTGAGATTTGCAGTCTTTTTATTTGGTTAAGTCCTTGCCAGCAATTCTTATACTTATTCTTTTCGTACAGTAACAAGTTATGGATGGAGAGTGGCACAGTGGTTAGCACTGCTGTCTCTCAGCTGCAGGGAGCCAGGTTCTACTGATGATGTACCTGCTGCAATTGTAGCTGTTCACCTCCTGCTGAAGGTATCCCCATGGCATTGCTGCCACTCCAATTGGTGAACACTCACAGCAACTACACTGCAAAAGCAGTTGGCGACCTTTTCAATGCTGGAATCTAGCCCTCATCCTGAATTCGACAGACTTCTGGAGACAGGCTGTTAATTTTTTTTCAATTATTCATTCATGGGCCGTGGGTGTCACTGGGTCGCCAGCATTTATTGCCCATTCCTAGTTGCCCTTGTAGGGCAATTGCTGTGGCTTTGGAGTCACATGCAGGCCAGACCAGGTAAGGATGGCAGATTTCCTTCTCTAAAGGATATTAGTGAACCAAATGAGTTTTTCTGACAATTGACAGTTGGTTTTATGATCATTGATAGACTCTTAATTCCATATTTTTTAAATTGAATTTAAATTCCACCATCTGCCATGGCAGGATTGGAGCCTGGATCCCCAGGACATTGTTTGCCTCCATGAAGACCACTTCTGATGCCACTCCAGACACGGTCACTTTGGGGCCTGAGACTGAGGCTAGGACAGCATGTGGCACAGTTGTTAGCATTGATGCTTCACAGAGCCAGGGACCCGGGATCTATTCCTGGCTTGTGTCACTGTCTGTGTGGAGTTTGCACATTTTCCTGGTGTCGTTGTGGGTTTCTTCCGGGTGCTCCGGTTTCCTCCCACAGTCCAAAGATGTGTGGGTTAGGCAGATTGGCCATGCTAAATTGTCCCTTAGTGTTATGGGAACTAGCTAGTGTAAATGCATGGAGTTACGGGGATAGGGACTGGGTGGGATTGTGGTCAGTGCAGACTTGATGGGCTGAATGGCCTCCTTCAGCATTGTAGGCATTCTATGATTCTATGTCGCGAGGGGGATAGAATATAAAAGCAGGGAGTTCTTGCTGCAACTGTACAGGGCACTGGTGAGGCCGCAACTGGAGTACTGTATGCAGTTTTGGTCCCCATATTTGCAAAAGGATATATTGGCCTTGGAGGGAGTACAGAGAAGGCTCACCAGGCTGATACCGGAGATGAGGAGGTTAGCTTATGAGGAGAGATTAAATAGACTGGGCTTGTACTCGCTGAAGTTTAGAAGGCTGAGGGGGGAATCTTATAGAGACTTACAAGATAATGAAGGAGCTGGATAGGTTAGAGGTAAAGAGATTCTTTCCGCTTAGAAAGGAAACCAGAACTAGAGGGCACAGTCTCAAAATAAAGGGGGGAGCAGTTTAGAACAGAGTTGAGGAGGAACTTCTTCACTCAGAGGGTGGTGAATCTCTGGAATTCTCTGCCTGTTGAAGTGGTGGAGGCTACCTCGTTGCATATGTTTAAGTCACGGGTAGATAGATTCCAGGTAGACAAGGGAATTAAGGGTTATGGGGAGAAGGCGGGAAAGTGGAACTGATCCATTTCAGATCAGCCATGATCTTATTGAATAGCTGATCTGCTCGAAGGGCTAGATGGCCTACTCCTGCTCCTATTTCTTATGTTCTTATGTCAAGGTGACAATCCACCCGGCAAAATTCAGCCCTATTTGTCTAAAAGCTTCCCCATTTGGTAGAAATGCACCTTATCACCACTGTGCCACTGTACCACCCTAGTCTCAGCCTCAGGCCCAAAAGTGACGGTGGCTGGAGTGGCATCAGCAGTGATCTTCATGGAGGCGAGCAATGTCCTGGGGATCCGGGTCCAAATCCCACCATGGCAAATGGTGGAACTTAAATTCAATTATCAGGGAAATATTACTATTGCTGCAATGGTGTATTGGCATTTCCCACTGTTCTCCTGGCTTCCTGAAGTGTGGCCACAAAGTTAGTGTCAATTCAGTGCTGATTTATGGATTGTTATGTATTGTGGATCCACACCTACTGGGAGCCAGATGAAGGCTTCCCAAACTCAATTAAATCAATTTTCTGTGAATTGCACTTCGCTGGATGCCAAACATTTCTTAATTACAATGAAACAAAAAACTGGATTTAATTTGTCAGAACCAGAATAAATCAATTGCAATTCAGCTTCTAAAATCATACAGAGCTCAATCAGCAGAAAATGAACAAAAAGCCAGTTCCTCATTGTATATTTATTTCAGCTGCAGTCTCCTGAACCACATTTGGTCATTGCAGTAAAGATGTCTTTATTTATTTATTAGTCACAAGTAAGGCTTACATTAATGCTGCAATGAAGTTACTGTGAAATTGCCCTAGTCGCCATATTCGGGTGCTTGTTTGGGTCAATGAACTTAACCAGCACATCTTTTAGAATGTGGGAGGAAAATGGAGCACTCAGAGGAAACTCACGCGAACACAGGAAGAATGTGCAAACTCCACACAAACAGTGACCCAAGCCGGGGAATCGAACCCGGGTCCCTGGCGCTGTGAGGCAGCAGTGTTAACAACTGTGTCCCCGTGTGACTATTTTCCCAACAAACACCCTGAAATACTGAGAGCATGAAGAAATTTCAAATGGAAAAGTAAAGAGCTCTAAAATCACCTTTCACTTTTTTTACTTCTGGCATTAGAAAACAGGAAAGAAATTGAACAAAAGAAAGCCCAAGCAATTAGGAGAAATTCACAGGAAATTGGTAAAATGTATCATTGTATACAAGTTACTGAAATGCAGTAAATGTGTTCAAATATACTGCATAATTTTCTGGGATTACAAAATACAGTCAAGCATTTTAACAGTCAAGTATAACATTGATGAATAAACATTACCCCATTGCCAACCCCCCCACTCCACCACACACAGACATTCACACCCAATGTCCTCCAGCTCCACAACCGTCAAGAAGTTTAGCATTCTTCTAATCCTTGCCTCTTGATCTCTTCATTTATGGTGGTACAGTGGTTAGCACTGCTGCCTCAAAGCACCAGGGACCTGGGTTCAATTCTGGCATCCGTTCACTGTATGAAGCCTGCACATTCTTCCCATGTCTGCATGTGTTTCCGCTGGTGCTCCGGTTTCCTCCCAAAGATGTGTGGGTTCAGTCGATTGGCCATGCTAAATTGCCCCTTAGTGTTAGAGGAACTACTAGGGTAAATTTATGGGAATTACGGAGATAAAGTCTGGGTAGAATTGTTGTCAGTACAGGCTCAATTGGCCAAATGATCTCCTTCTGCACTGGAGGGATTCTATGATTCAAAGCATTAGTGCTGGGCATTTGGTTGTCTAGGTCCTGAGCTCTGGAATAACCCACTCTAAAATTCTTTGTCCCTCCCCCTCACATGACTTTAACACACTCCAAAAACCTACCTCTTTGACCGAGGCTTTGGTCATCTTGGCTCACATATCCCTGTGTGGCTCTTGTCATATTTTATTTTATAATAAGGAGTCTCACAACATCAGGTTAAAGTCCAAGAGGTTTATTTGGTATCACAAGGTTTCGGAGTGCCGGTCCTTCATCAAGTGAGAGACACTCAGCTGATGAAGGAGCAGCGCTCCGAGAGGTTGTGATACCAAATAAACCTGTTGAGCTTTAACCCATGTTGTGAGACTTCTTACTGTGCCCACCCGAGTCCAACACCGGCATATCCACATCATGGTTACTTTATAATGCCTCTATAAATTGACTTGGGATTTTTTTTATGTTCAAAGTGCTATATTATGTCAACATTGTTGTTGCTATAATGTATGTTTAAAACATTGCATCATCACCATTGTACAATAATATAAAGATATGTTTAAATTCTGAAGGAAATATAAAACAGTTGACACTAATACATGCTGGCAAAATATTGTGATGATTATTGGCAATGTATCCACTTAGCCAATAACATAACCACAGATTTTACCAAGGTTCTTCAGATACTCTTTAGTTTGTATATTTGGTTTCAGGCCCGATCATTATTCTACAAAGCTCTTAATTGATATGCATCCTAAATCACACTTTCACTTCCTTCACGTTCCATTGCCATTATAAATTATGAATGCTTTACCTTTGCTTCATTGGGTAACATGGGTGTTGATCAATGGCACGCTTATGGCGGGATTTTAAGGCCTTGCTCAACTCAAGACCGGAACATCCCACACGAGGTCGACAGACCTTCCCATTGTCTGCCTCTCGTCCGCTCCAATTCCTGTGGGAGGTGAGGTCACATTGGCCAGTAAGCAGAGTGTTGTCCATTATATGTGTAAATGTATTAAACTTTCCAACAATTTCTTTCTGAATCCTGCTTTCATTCTTCTTTACTCACCAAAGATCAGTTGCAATATTCATGATGCATAATTACATTCTTTTTCCTCAGTCCTCAAACTTGTTGCACCTCAAGTTATTTACTCACCAGAACAGGAAGGTGAAAACTAGGATTGTAAAAGTGGCATTATCATGTGTACATCTTGCAATCACTAATTTCAGTGAGAATTTGTCTCATTGAAAACAACAGCCTGAGAGAAATCAGTTTGTGTTGATCTGCCAACCTGGAAAATTGTGGGATTTTCCCACATTGGAAATTGATAACAGAAATGATTTGAAACAGTTTCTGCGGATTAATCATTCACTATGACAAAATTCAAATTAGTCATGGATTGGCTTAGTAGCAGCTATGAGGACTTACTGTCACCAGGACAAAAGCCCTTATCTGCTCATCTTCAGAGCAATGTAAGAGGGAGGTATTGTTTCCTACCAATGATAAGGAGTGACCCTCCCACCTGACCAAGAAAGCTGGATGGAGACAGCAGCTGAGCTCAACAAACATGGAGGGGCAAATTTTCCCATTAGCAGCAAGTGAGGGATGAATCATGCAAAGGTCCATAGACCTCGGGCGGGATTTTCCAGTTTCGGGGCGAGCGTGGCCGAAATATCCTGCCCAGAGTCTTTGAAATGCAGGTCCATGCTGAGCAATAGGCTGATGATGGGTTTTTGGCATGAGCCACATGGAATCAGCTAGAGTATTAGTGCCTGATAGGACAAAAGCTAACAGAGTTGTCAGAAGTTAAGCACAACCATTCATAAATAATGCAATCCCAGGACATGCATGTTGCCATGTCTCAGGTACCTGACATCTTCCACGAAGAGGTTTGCAATGCTCAGGGGACATCAGATTCAGTAGACTACTCAGTGGATCTGGAGATGGGAGTAGACATGCATATTGGTTGCAGTGGCCTCCAAAAGGGAAAAGCGGTTGAGGCCTGACACACCTGAGGCTCCTCTGAAGGTGCTCCAAGTTGGAAGCGTGCTTCCCCACTCCTCACCACAGATTTGATCATCTCTAGTAGCCAAGATGAATGAAGAGCATCTTACAACTCTGTAGAAGCCACACAGCATACTGGGCCCATGAGGCCCCAGGAAACCACACAACGGCCATTAAAGTTACGCAAGGCTGCAGTGGAGCAAGGTCAATAACCTGTACTCCAGGTGCAAGTGAAAGGATTACATTCTGCTGCAACACGTGTCAGTACATACAAAAGAACCCCTAGACCCATCCCTAAGGGGGTAGAAGATATTAAGTCTGTACATGTTAATAATTGGTAGTGTTATTCAATAAATAGTGATCGGGTGGAATTTTACGAGAATGATTCTAGGTGTCCAGCTCGCATGGAAATGCGAGAGTTCCTGATGCATTTTTTGGATGAGTTTTCATGCCCAGTATTGTGTACTTAGACATTGAAAAAAAAATCTAGACCATTTCTAGCTGCTGTAGACAGTGATCTGGGCTTATTTCACCAGCCAACCTGCAGAGGGAGGTGTTGCGCATGTGCAGAGCTCTGATTTTGCACATGTGGAATTCCAGTAGAAGGGCCCTGACAGACACAGAGAGAGGTCTTTAGGCCCCTATTGTTGCAGGTAGCTTGAACACAGCCACCCTCCCTCAGTTGTGATGGCCTGCAGCCAGACGCCATCCCCACACTGCACGGAAATGTAATACCCGCCACCCTTCCGCACCTTCCAGACCGAACGTACTCCCTCCCCTCCCTCACACTGATCAGAGATGCAGAGTGGCAGCAGGACCATACTCCTCCCCCCCCATCAATCCAATGGCAATGCAGTGTGCACAGTAGGCTCCCCCCACTTCCTCGGTCAGGCTACCCTAGCCTGCCCTTGCCCCCATAGGACCCACTACCCCATCCTGCACCTAGCACTGCTCATTGCCAAGGTGCCAGGCTGGCTGTGCCAAAGTGAGGAAGTCCTGCAGTGAATCCAAATGACGTATCTGATCATAATCATCTAATCTCACAGTTTATATTAATACTTTAGAGTTAACTTTGCTTTTGGGGGATTAAATTTAAATGCAGCTGCAGAAACCCTGAAGACGCTTGATAGCATCCAGAACAAAACAAAAGTGCTGGCATCCCATTCACCAACTTAAACATCCATTCCCTCCGCTATCAACAATGGCAGCAGTGGGCACCATCTATAAGATGCCCTACAGTAATGCACTAAAGATCCTTCAACTACATCTTCCAAACCTATGACCTCTACTACCAAGAAGGACAAAGGCATAAGAACACCATCACTTGCAAGTACCTTTCCAAGCCACACACTATCCTGACTTGGAACTATACCACTGTTCCTTTACTGTCATTATGTCAAAATCCTGGAACTCCTTTCAAAACAGCATTGTGGGTGTACCTACAAGACATGAACTGCAGCCGTTCAAGAAGGTGGCTCAGCACCACCTTTGCAAGGCTAATTAGAGGGGGCCATCAAACACTGGCCTTGCCAGCAACACATACATCCTGTGAACAAATAAAATAGATATGAGGTTTTCAACATTCCTCAATGTATGAGGATGAAGTGAAGCTGTGAAGATGAAGCCTGAGCCTCAGTTAGAAATATAGAAAATAGATGCAGGCATTTGACCTTTCTCCGTCATTCATTATGATCATTGCAGATCATCCAACTCAATAGCCTAATCTCACATTTTCCCTCAAATCCTTTGATTCCCTTTCCCCAAGAGATATATCTCACTCCTTCTTAAAAACATATCGGTGGGATTCTCCCAAAAAAATTCAGTGTTGAATTTGCGTAGAAACTGGAGTAAATCCTGCTGATTTTTTCAGCGCCATTTTCATAATGAATCTCCCAAATTCTGCACTAAGTGTGAATATAGTTAAAAATCTGTCGGCAGGGCCTATTCCCATTGGAGAGGCCTGCAGCATAGCGCTGAATGGTCCACTGTACATGTGCCGCTCTGTCAGAGCAGAGATTGGTGCATGAGCAGTATCACCACACTGCTGGCTTCCTGATCACTGGCTAGCCCTGTAAAGCAGCATCGTAGGCCGTGTGACACCTCACCACCTAAATGCAGGCCCCTCGAATGTGTTTGGTCAATCTCGACCCCCATCACCCCCCCATTCAACTCGCTTTGATCTTTCTACCACCCCCCCGCCCCCAACAGACCCGATCTCCCTTTGCCCCTTCCCTTAGCAGTCCCAATCTCTCCCCCCAATCCCACCAGCCCCGACCCCGACCCCTCCCCTGCATACCGGCCACGACTTTCCACAGCTCTGACACCCCCCTCAAACACTACCCCCCCACCACCCTCCCCCCAGCAAGCTGAACCCGATGGCAGCCCCAATCGTTGGCTACTCTCCCTCTGTCACCGCTGAGTGTAGAGCGACAACAGGACCCCCCCACCCCCATCGATCTCACCCTCGAGGCCCTGTCTCATCAGGCCCCATCCTCATTAGGCCGTGCCCTATTTGCACTGCCCCATGCCCGCTGGACAGTGCAAAGTTGTCCCTTGGACATTGGCACTTTGCCCCTTGGGCATTGCCTGGGGCCAGACTGGCACTGCCCAGGGGACACCAACCCACACAGTCAATCTCTTGGGGGAGGGGCCTCCATGACCTCCCTTAACTCGAGTAGTCTGGCTGTCAGTACTCAAGTGGGGAGCTATTGTAAACCCCACTGGGGTGAAACACTCCTGGAAGAGGGTGAGGGATAGACTCTAGCGGGCCTGAAGACTTCAGTCCCAGGCCCGCTAATCAGATGGTAATTCTAATTTGAATAATTTATGCAGCTCCATGCCGATTTCTGGTGCAGAGCTGATGGCACCGGAAATCCAGCAGTCGGAGACTCCGGAGGCTGTGGTGCCCAGCAAGAATCCCACTACACAGCCTCTGCTTGAATCTCCCGGCCCAACACAATGGGCTGGAAATATCGCCCCCATAGCGTTTTGGCCTCTGCTGTTTTCTGTGGTTGTGAATTTCACATGCTTACCACGCTCTGGATGAAGAAATTTCTCCTAATCACAATCCTAAATGGTTTATCCTGTAACCTTGGACTAAGACTCTTGGTTCTAGACTCCCCCACCATTGGGAATATCCTTTCTGCTTCTACCCTGTCTAGTCTTGTAGGAATTTTAAAGGTTTATATGCAAAAGCTTCTGAACTCTTCTGAACTGACTCAATCTCTCCTCTTTTGTCAGTCCCACCATCCCAGGAATCAGTCTGATAAATCTTTGCTGCAGTCCTTTGATGGCAAGAACAACCTTCTTCAGATAAGAAGATAAAAATGGCATATAATATTCCAAGTGTTGCCTCACCAAGGTCCTGTATACTTGCAGCAATGCGCATCCCTGCTCCTGTATTCAAATCTTCTCACTATGAAGACCAATATACCATTGCCTTCTTTACCACTTATAGCACCTGTTTGGTTACCTTCAGCAATGAGTGTACGAGGGAATGTTGGTTGGCAAGTGAACAGAGGGTGGTGAATTGAGCAGTGTGTGAAGCCCCTGGATTGATTTCTAATGCTGTAACATTTGAAGATGACTTAACCTCTTATGTGAGATCATTGCGGCACTGCATCTAAGTCCTCAGGGCGATATTGCTGGCCTTGACCATGATCACTCTCCTCTCCTGCTTCCATTGGGTCTGTCTGGAGGACCTCCTGATTCTTGGTGGATTGAGCCCCTCTTTTGTCCGGTCCATCTCCTGCATCAAGGCTGTCACTGCTACATTGAAGAACCTTTAAACATGCTCTCTGCCTTAATTGGAAACACTTTGCCAAGCACTTTCAGCATCTAATGCAAAAAGACTGTCCCTGCCCTTCAAGAGGTGCAGTCAGCAGGTCTTTCTGGATTTTCAGAAGGCGTTTGACAAGGTACCTCACAAGAGGTTATTGCAGAAGGTCAGGGGACATGGAGTTGGGGGTAGGGTGTTAGCGTGGATAGAGGATTGGTTGTCAAATAGGAGGCAGAGAGTGGGGGTCAATGGGTGCTATTCGGATTGGCGGATGGTGACTAGTGGGGTGCCCCAGGGGTCGGTGCTGGGGCCTCAGCTATTTACCATTTATATAGATGATCTGGAGGAGGGAACCGAGTGCAGGGTGTCGAAATTTGCTGATGACACCAAGATTGGGGGAACGGCAAATTGTGCGGAGGGTGTGGAGAGTCTGCAGAAGGATCTAGATAGGCTGGGCGAATGGGCCAGGAAATGGCAAATGGAATTTAATGTTGGCAAGTGTGAGGTGGTCCACTTTGGTAGGAAGAATGGTAGGAAGGACTATTACTTACGTGGCGAAAAACTGCAGCAGGCGACGGTGCAGAGGGACCTCGGGGTCCTTGTGCATGAATCGCAAAAACCCAGCTTGCAGGTGCAGCAGGTGGTCAGGAAGGCGAATGGGATGCTGGCCTTCATAGCGAGGGGGATTGAATATAAAAGTAGGGAGGTCTTGCTGCAGCTGTATAGGGCATTGGTGAGGCCGCAGCTGGAGTACTGTGTGCAGTTTTGGGCGCCGCACCTGCGCAAGGATATTTTGGCCCTGGAGGGAGTGCAGAGGAGGTTTACTAGGCTGATACCGGAGTTGAGGGGATTGAGCTATGAGGAGAGGCTGAATAAACTAGGCTTGTACTCGTTAGAGTTTAGAAGAATGAGGGGAGATCTCATTGAGACGTATAAGATGATGAATGGGATGGATAGGATAGAGGTGGAGAGACTCTTCCCGCTCAAAAAAGACAGTAGGACTAGGGGGCACAGCCTCAAGATAAAGGGGAGGCGGTTTAGAACGGAGTTGAGGAGGAACTTCTTCACTCAAAGGGTGGTGAATCTCTGGAATTCTCTGCCCGTTGAAGTGGTGGAGGCTGCCTCGCTAAATATTTTTAAGAAGCGGGTTGATGGGTTTTTGATAAGAGAAGGGATTAAGGGTTATGGGGAGAGGGCGGGAAAGTGGAACTGAGCCACGACAGATCAGCCATGATCTTATTGAATGGCGGGGCAGGCTCGAAGGGCTAGATGGCCTACTCCTGCTCCTATTTCTTATGTTCTTATGTTCTTATGTTCATTCAGGCATACGGCAGCTCATCAGCATACTTAGTGCTGGGTGCATTTTGCAACCATGGTAATGAGCAGACAGCATGAAGTTGTTGAGCTGCCTACATTGGAAGTGACAGGCAGAGGTTAATTATACGTAGTGATTCCTGTGCCTGTTTTTGGATCTGTTCAAATTTCACAACTTGATCTTCTTTGCCAAAGATTAATACAAAGGTGAAGCTACTCTCAACCAAATCATATACTTAGTTTTGGATAAATGCTATATTAAAAGGTGTACAATTGACAAGAAAGGAGCAATATGGTGGCACAGTGATTAGCATTGCTGCCAGAGATCTAGGTCCGATTCCCGGCTTGGGTCACTATCTGTGTGGAGCTTGCATATTCTCCCCATGTCTGCGTGGGTCTCCTCCAAGTACTCCAGCTTCCTCCCACAGTCCAAAGATGTGTGGGTTAGGTGGATTGGCCATGCTAAATTTCTCCTTAGTGTTAAAGGGACTAGCAGGGTAAATGCATGGGGTTATGAGGATAGGGCCTGAATGGGATTGCTGTCGGTGCAGACCTGATGGGCTGAATGACCTACTTCTGCACTATAGAATTCTATGATTCTGTTACAGGTTTAAAAACCTCAAACATTCATTCATTAAGCATTTTGGTAAATTAATTGCAATGGTACGTATAACACACAAATCGAAGAACAGTGCATGAGCTATGTACCATATTTCATTGAGGGAATTTCAGCAAATATATTCTGACAATAATAGTGCTGGAATAATACATACAACATTTTTAAATGACACCAACCCTTTCAGGGATTTATTACCACACAAAATGAAGAAGACCTTAGGGTTATTCTTTATTAACCCTTTTCAAAATGAGTGGATGTTGAGCAAATAGAGCAATAAAACCATGAACAGAATGACTATTTAGATTGCAGTGCCTGAAGATAGTTGATTATTTTTCATCCTGCTGATCAGAATGCAAAGCCAACTCCCTTTCCTGTCATGTGCCAATATGATCATTCTGACATAATGACTTGTTTCAGACCCATCCTCATTTCAATTGTTCAAATTTTTCAGGAAGGGGCATCTTTCACGTCAACAGGATAGAAAATTCCCGCTGGCGTGGATGGCTGTAACATTTCAGCCTATACATCTTTTCCTTTTTACTATTAAATCTTAACTTGGCCAAAAGTTAACCTTCTCTATTTTGTAACTTTTCACATGCTGATATGTGTGCTGTGATGTGTTTGTCCTTTTTAATATGGTAATATTTTGATTTGATTTATTATTGTCACACGTATTGGTATACGGTGAAAAATATTGCTTTTTGCACACTATAAAGACAAAGCATACCATTCAAAGAGAAGGAAAGAGTGCAGAATGTAGTTAGGGTGTAGAGAAAGATCAACTTAGTGTGAGGCAGGTCCATTCAAAAGTCTGATGGCAGCAGGGAAGAAGCCGTTCTTGAATTTGTTGATACGAGAACTCAGACTTTTGTATCTTTTTCCTGACAGAAGAAGGTGAAAGAGAACATGTTTGGGGTGTGTGGGGTCCTTATGCTGGCTGCCTTTCTGAGGCAATGGGAATTGTAAACAGAGTCGATGGATTGGAGTCTGGTTTGCATGATAGACTGTTAAATACCTTGACATGTGTGGGCTTTTAGCACAAGAGAAACTAACTCATCACATGTTTAAATTCAAGAGAGCCTGTTGGAATGAGTTATTTGCAATCAGCATGTAAATAATTCAGTATGTATGCTGATTTGGCACACACATCCTTGTTTCTTTAAAAAAAACTTATTATGATCAGCTGAGGAATGAGCAGAAAGTGTAAGTGCTTGCACCCATCCTCACTTAGTTGTGACAATGTAAAGCATTGAAGGTACAGGCTTTGCAGCTGGTACGAATCTCTATCTGGACACGGCGGGCAAAATTTTACTGGCACACCTGCCCAAAGCACGTAAAATCCTGCCAAAGGCCAACGGAGAATGCTGTTCTGTGAGCAGGTAAAATTCCCGCCCATAATTTGATTTGAGCATGTATACATTCATCATACTCAGGCCTCAGATTCTCCCAGTGCCTTTCCCTTCACTCCAATTCATACTGGACCACAAGGCAAAGATCCCATGCACTGAATATTGACCTACTGGTCAGCCCTCACTGAAGTTACCGTGGAAGAACATTGGATATTGGTTTTCGGAGCCTTAGGATACATGGACAAATAGTACATCAAATTGACATTTATAAGTATCTGAAAGCTTAAGATTACAATCACACTCTAACATCCAACTGCCTATTTATTCTGCAACTGACCCCAGCAAAAACTAGCTGATAGAATTCTACAGATCGTAATCAAATTCTGTTTTATACAGCTACAGGCAGTTGGTATTTTGTTCCAAATACATTGCCTCAACTAGACCGCAACTCATTATCTGCCTGTCACTATACCGGCTAGTTTTTCTTTGTTTATGTGAGTTTCATATTATACACTGATTCCCTTCCATATAGATTGTGCATTTAAAATTGAACTTGTATTTCTAATGAATACATTTGGCTGAATTGTGACATTTGCAGAAATAAGTATTTGAATCCAATTACTAAACCCAACATAATATGTGAATAAGTTTCACAAGAAGATTAGAAGAAACATCAGCAGCTTGCTACATTTTATGGTCTTTTGGGAATCTTGAACTTGAATTTTTGGCAGAAGTGAACAGCAAGAAGTGTATAATTCAGGGAGAGTTCACCATTAAGGATTCTCTCCGTGTGACGGAATTTTAACTCTACATTGTGTTGGACCATTACCAATTGGTTCACTTCCCAAAGATTCGGTTTGATTGGCAGCTGGGTCTCCAATCAGAAAGTGAGCCAGCCCCTGATATCCGCAAGACCAGGGATGTCCACACCAAGACTAGGAAAATCAACTTGAAGTGGAAGGGATGGGGGTGTAGGGGCCAGAAGCAGAGTTGGGGTCTGACAAGAAGGGGGATGGTCAACTGGAAATTCAGTGGACAAGGGGCAGTTGAATTAGATGTGCTTGTTTATATCCAGTTAAAATTCAGCATGCTCAGTCAAAGGTTTCAACATATTAACCTCCAGTTTCATGATTTGTATTAACATTTTGAATTTTTTTTAGTTTGGAAAGATTACATTTGTAAAGGTAAGGTAATTAGAAAGCAGCACTTTTAGAAATTGCCAGAACATCTCAAGTAATGGTAGTTCAAAGGGTGACCTATGTTTAGGCAGTGAGGTCAGACTTAGAATGGAGAAAAATTGAATAATAGTTAACTCTTCCTTGAGCTTTTGGTAGAGTCAGGAAGTCCACACTTAAATTAGATAATTCCCAATGAAAGAAGCAAAAGCTATTTGTAAATAAGGAAGTCCTTGGCAGGGACAGCAGGACTGAAAAAAGGAACATTACATTCATTAATGGATTTCAGAATCAAAGCTTTGGTTTTGAAGCTGAAAGTTATTGAATGTAAATTTCTGTTTGGACCCTCCTGGTTAAGTTACATTGCCATGGAATTAGGCAGCAGGGAATTAGTTTTTTGTGTGAGGATTGTTTGTGTGTTTTGCTCAGAGAGGCACACAGTTCAGCTTGGAGATGCCAGAAAGTTTTAGATTGAGAGCTGAGCATAACCAGGTTCATGTTTACATCTTGTTCAGAAGGCAAAGAAAAATGATTGGCCAAGAGCTATGGAACAAATGTGGACCAGGAGACTAGAGCAATTAAAAACCAAGGGTGTTTCAATTTTCTGTTAAAGTAGCTGTACATGAATTGTGAGTAAAGTTCAGGCCTGAGCTAAGAAATTCTGGACCTTACAGGGGAGCTGTGGAATATTTTGCAGTTAGTCCCAAGAAAGATGATAACCTTAAAGAATCTGACATGGAAAGGTTCAATTGAGAATTTTATTTAGAAGTACAAGTGTATGTAATTGTGTCTTATTATGCTTTTCAATGTACCATATAAACATTCGCCTCAGTGTTCATTTAGTAATGTTTGCTTTACTTGGTTCTTAAAGTAAAATTTATTTGTTTAAGCCATGGAACCTACTGCCGTAATTTCTTTCGGTTGATCACAGGTTTAAATTTTACTTTAAACGTTAACAGTTGCTATGAGGATCGTAACAAAGTAAAATATGATGATAACTACTAACTCATTTGAAGGATAAAGGAATTTCAATATTATTCATGGAAAAATAAATGCAAGCATGGGGCATCCTCATTTTATACTCATGCTAACTCATGAAAAGAGATCATATTTTATTGTTTATGAAATAAACATTGACATCCTGGTTCAGTGAGGGACATAAAGGGGTAAAATGTGATGGGTACATGCAAGAGAGAGCTACCTATTCTGTTGAAGTATTTTGAATATCGTGCAAAGCATGTTTGCAACCTACCAATATGTTCTGGAGGTGCACAAGGTGTTTGCCTTGGCATGTAATTGGGCAGCCTAGGTGTAAATGTCATCTCAGTTGTGTTTATTGTTAAAATGGTTGTGGAAAAGTTGAAAGATAGCTCCTGAAACTAAAATTTTATTTAGGGATTGGTAAAACTTGTGAAGCTGGAGACAGGACATTGATACTCCCCACGTGAGCACAGAGGGAAATGTTTGAATAGCGAGGACATCATAATGCAACTGTTTCTCTATTGTCCCTTCAGATTGGACTGCAGTCCTCCAAGTTGTTGCCACCATTACCATGGCCAGAAAAAATGGTTACCTTTCCCTTTCATCATCTTATTTAGCATCGCTGCCTACCTCCTGTTTTGAGAATGAAGATTGTCGGATAGTACACTGAAATCTGCATCCCACCTAGCCCCAATAACTTGTCACGCCCTTACTTATCAATAATCTATCCATCTCTACCTTAAAAAATATTCAAAAACTCTGCTTCCACCACCTTTTCAGGAAGGGAGTTTCAGGGACTCATTACCTGAGTGAAATCATTTAATCTCACCTCCATTTTAAATGGGCGGTCCCTCATTTTGTAAACAGTGACCTCCTAGTTCCAGATTCTCCCACAAGAGGAAATGTCCTCTCCACATCCACCCTGTCAGGAATCTCATATGTTTCAATCAAGTTGTCTCTTACTCTTCTAACTCCAGTGGACGCAAGCTTAATCTTCTGATGTTCATGTATTGTAAGCGGAAAGGGTCACTTACAAATTAAAACCAAGAACTTTGTTTCCTGTGGCTAAGAATTAGCATAGACAAATTACAGGATTCACTTCTTAATCGTGATAAATGATTAAAGGGAGAATACATGATTATTACTGTATCCTCCCATGATTTTGATAGAACAATATTCATTAGTTCATCTCAGTTTTGGGGCTGAAACTAATAGTATATTTATTTGTAAATAGATCTTACATACCAAGGCAGCACAATTCTATGCAGCACAATATTTAATGTTTAAGTTCATTTATTAGTGTCACAGGTAGGCTTACGTTAACATTGCAATGAAGTTACCGTGAAAATCCCCTAGTCGCCACGCTCTGGCGCCTGTTCAGGTTACGCTGAGGGAGAATTTAGCATTGCTAATTCATCTAACCAGCATATCTTTTGGACTGTGGGAGGAAACGGGAGCACCTGGAGGAAACCCACGCAGTCACAGGGAGAATGTGTAGACTCCATATAGACAGCGACCCAAGTCAGAAATCAAACTCAGGTTAAAAGCAGGTTACTGCGGATGCTGGAATCTGAAACCAAAAGACAAAATGCTGGAAACTCTCAGCAGGTCTGGCAGCATCTGTAAGGTGAGAAAAGATCTAATGTTTTGAGTATCAAACTCAGGTCCCTGACGCTTAGTAGCGCTAACCACTGCGCCGCCCACTAATTTACTCTTTTCAATCAGAGTCTCGAGCAAGCAGCAACTTCTGTGAGTGAAACAGAATTGCTTTCTTTCTTGCTCATGTTTTGTGGATGTGAGTCACGTACACTCAGTGCCCATGAGACAGACTTTCCTGTTATTGCTTTTGGCTTCATTGAACCACCTGGGTTCAGCAGGTAGAAGAACGAATACCGTAACAGAAGCTGCTGGATATTCTGTCCACTAATTTAAATGGATCTATCAGCATGAAATCCAGTCCTACCCAGTCTTGCTTCATGCCCAGTTGATCTGATCTACCTGGCTGCTTTATCAAGAAAATCGTCTTCTTTATCTCTTTGCCACAACTAAAAACTAGCAGCAAAAACTGGAATCTTTATCTCTTGGAGTCTTCTTCATGCAAGCACACTCCTTTTACAAAAAGCCAAATTAGTAACTGGCATTTTTCTTCAGTAAACGAAATGGCTTTACCTGCAGGTTTTCTGATGATATCACAGCATACTTATTTTGACACTTGACAATGAATGAAGATTACATTTTTGTCTACATTCATGACAATCAAAGTACTCCACATTTTAATTCAATTATTGCAGACTGCCCAGTTTCTGCTTTCCATTTTGAATCCGACTGGCCATATTTTGAATTTAACTACTTCAAGCATTAATTAAATAAAGATTAACATTTTTCCTCTGCCAGAGCAGCAGTCTATGCCATCTTTTCCAGAAACTGTTATCCCAAAGATGAGAACCTGGAGGCTCTGCTTACAGTGAAAATGCTTGGTTAAATGCAAAGAACAAAGAACAATACAGCACAGGAACAGGCCCTTCGGCCCTCCAAGCCTGCACCAACCATGTGTTCTGAACTAGACCATCCATTTGAATCCCTCTATTCCCAGTCTGTTCATGTGGCTATCTGGATGAGCCTTAAATGACCTTAGCACGTCTGTCTCAACCACCTTCTGAGTAGTGCATTCCAGGCCCCCCCCACCCTTTGTGTAAAATATGCCCCCCACATATCTGTATTAAACTTTGCCCCCCTTACTTGAACTCGTGACCCCGTGTTTGTCATTTCCGACTCGGGAAAAAGCTTCTAACTGTTCAGCCTATCTATAGCCTTCATTATTTTATAAACTTCTGTTAGATTGCTCCTCCGTCTTTCCAGGGAGAACAATCCTAGTTTACTCAATCTCACCTCATAGCTAAGACCCTCCATACCAGGCAACATCCCGGTAAACCTTTTCTGCACTCTCCCCAAAGCCTCCACATCCTTCTGGTAGTGTGGCAACCAGAACTGGATGCAGTATTCCAAATGTGGCCTAACCAACATCCTATATAACTGCAACATCATATGTCAACTTTTATACTCTATGCCCCATCCAATAAAGGCAAGCACACCATACACCTTCACCAACTTTTCCACCTATGTTGTCACCTTTAAGGATCTGTGGACTTGAACATCTAGAGCCCTGTGTCTATACTCCTGATGGTTCTGCCATTTATTCTTTAGCTCCCCCCTGCATTAGATCTACCAAAAGGCATCACTTTGCATTATTATGTATAAAATTCCATCTGCCATTTCTCCACCCAATTTTCCAGCCTATCTATATCTTGATGTATTCTCTGACAATGTTCATCACTATTTGCAACTCCAGCAATCTTTGTGTCATCTGCAAACTTACCAGCTACATCTTCTTCCAGATCATTTATACATATCACAAACGGCAGATGTCCCAGTACAGAGCCCTGTGGAACACCACTAATCACAGACCTCCAACCAGAAAAAGACCCCTCCACTGCTAACCTCTGTCTTCTATGGAAAGCCAGTTCTGAATCCATCTAGCTAGTTCACTCTTGATCCCATGAGATTTAATCTTTTGCACCAGCCTGCTATGAGGGACCTTATCAAATGCTTTACTAAAATCCACAACCCTTCCCGCATCAATCATTTTTGTCACCTCCTCGAAAAACTCAACCAAATTTGTGAGGCATGACCTCCCTCGTACAAAACCATATTGTGTATTGTTAATGACATAGATCTATATGCATTTAGAACAGAACAATCTCTGAGAATCTTCTCCAACAATTTCCCTATCACGGGTGTCAAGCTCACTGGCCTATAATTACCTGGGTTATCCTTGCTACCCTTCTTAAATAACGGGACCACATTTGCTATCCTCCAATCTTCTGGGACCTCACCTGTGTCCAATGAAGAAACAAAGATTTCTGTTGGATGCCCAGCAATTTCATCTCTTGTCTCTCTCAGTAATCTAGGGCAGATGCTATCTGGCCCTGGGGATTTGTCTACTTAATGCTTCCTAAAACACCTAACACTTCCTCCCTTGTAGTTGTGATTTGTTCTAACGGGTCTACACATCTCTCTGAGACACGACCAATCAATGGTCCCTCTCCTTTGTGAATACTGATACAAAGTATCCATTTAGAATCTTAGCTACTTCCTTGGGTTCTAAGCGTAATTCCCCTCCTTTGCTCTTGAGAAGTCCGACTCTATCTCTGACAACCCTCTTGTTCCAAACGTATATATAAAATGCCTCAGGATTCTCTTTGATCCTGTCTGCCAAGAACATTTCATGACCCCTTTTTGCCTTTCTAACTCCCTGTTTGAGTTTTTTTTTCTCCATATTTCTTCATTGCTTCCTCTGTTTTTAGCTGGACCTTACGTATGCCTCTTTTTTCTTTTTGATTAGACCCAAAATCTCTCTGGTTATCCACAGCTCTCAAACCCTACCTTTCCTGTCCTTCCTTTTTACAGGCACATGTCTGACCTGCACTCCTATCAACTGCTCCTTAAAAGACTCCCACATGCCAGATGTGGATTTACCCTCCATCAGCCTCTCCTGATCAACAGCCACGAAATCCTGCCTGTAGTTAGCCTTCCCCCAATTCAGCACCTTACCCACAGGACAACACTCGTCCTTTCCCATGACTATTCGAAAGTTTATAGAATTGTGGTCACTGTTCGCCACATGTTCCCCCACTGAAACTTTGATGACCTGACTGGGTCATTACCCAGTATTAGGTCCAGTATAGCTCCCTCTCTAGTAGGACTAACATACTGTTCCAAAGAACTTTCCTAGAAACATTTTACAAATTTCTCACTTCCGGAGGGATTTCCAGTCTATATGAGGGAAATTAAAGTCTCCCACTACAACAACCCTATTTTTTCTACACTTGTCCAGAATCTCCTTACATATCTGTTGTTCAACTTCCCGCGGGTTGTTTGGAGGCCTGTAGTATACCCCCAGCAAAGTGACTGCGTCCTTCCTGTTTCTGAGCTCTAACCACAGTATCTCGTTACATGATCCTTCCAAATTGTCCGCCCTCTGTACTGCTGTAGTACGGTCCTTAATCAGTATTGCCACCCCCCCACCTCTTCTAGCCCCTCCTCTGTCTCGCCTAAAACACTTATACCCCGGAATATTCAGCTGCCAGTCCTGTCGTTCGGTTTAACCAAGTCTCTGTCACTGCAACCACATCCAAGTTCCATGCGTGCATTAAGGCTCTAAGTTCATCTGTCTTGCCAGTTACGCTCCGTGCATTTAAGCAGATGCACTCCAGACCTCCAGGCCCACTGAGTTCATCCTCCCCGAGATTGGTCTTCCTCTTAGGTAACCTTGTCTTGGCCCCATGCTCATCCCCGGTCTCTATCCTTGCTGACCTGTTCTGATTCCCACCGCCCTGCCACATTAGTTTAAAGTCTCACCACACCAGGTTTAAGTCCAACCAGTTTATTTGAATAAATTGGTTGGACTTAAACCTGGTGTTGAGAGACTTCTTACTGTGCTTAACCCAGTCCAACGCCGGCATCTCTACATCACATTTGTTTAAACCCACCCGAACCATACTAGCAAACCTGCCAGCCAGAATATTGGTGCCCTTCCAGTTCAGGTGTAACCCATCCTTCTTGTACAGATCCCATCCTCCCTAGAAGACTTTCCAGTTATCCATGAATCTGAAACCCCCCCTCCTGCACCAGCTTTTAAGCCATGTGTTCAACTGCACTATCTCCCTGTTCCTAGCCTTACTAGCACATGGCATGGGAAGCAATCCAGAGATTGCTACACTAGAGGTCCTGTTTTTCAGCTTTCTACCTAACCCTTTAAATTGTTCTTGCAGGACCTCCCTGCTCTTTCTGCCTACATCATCTGTACCAATATGGACAATGACGTCTGTCTGATTACCATCCCCTTTTAGGATGCTTTCTACTTGCTCAGAGACATCCACGACCCTAGCACCAGGGAGGCAGACTACCATCCTGGAGTCTCATTCATGCCCACAGAACCAATGAGTGCATACGGGGACACCTGAAAATAGGTCTCCAAGTCAGATCTAAATCACACCCAGATTCAGCACTTAGAATCAAAATGGTAAAATAGCCCGTCCCCCTCTGCCTACACTTCCTGCTGCTTCAAAAAACCAACCAGCATAATCAAGGGCCACACTCACCCTTGGACACACATTCCTCCACCTTCTCCTGTCTGGAAAAAGATACAGAAGTCTGAGGTTACGTACCAACCAACTCAAGAACGGCTTCTTCCCTGATGCCATTGAACTTTTGAATGGATCTACCTCATATTATGTTAATCTTTCTCCACATCCTAGCCATGACTGTAACACTACATTTTCACCCTCTCCTTACCTTCCTTATGAATGCTCTGCTTTGTCTGTGACAATAATGAATCAAATTGAATCAAATCATTAGTGATTTAAATCACAATTTTCAGATGATTCTCAGTGCAGAGCAATTGCTCATTGGAATTTTGCACTTCCCAGGCAATTACTGTGCAAGCTTTTGCTGGAAACTTCCAACAGGGCGGAGGGTGGAGGGGGAAGGGTGACGGATGGGGGCAGAGGAGGGTGGAGTTCCCCAGTGCATCTTTGGAGTACTCCCAGATAGGACATCCTGGAATTCTGAAGTTCAAGCCCATTTTACAGAAACAATGATCTACTATCATGTTTTGTTCTATAATTCAAGTTATGGTAATTTAAAAAAAAAGACTTCTCACAGCCTGAAGCAATTTTAGATGGAATGTTATGGTTTTTCATGTTAAAAGACACATAAAATGAAGGAAAGCTAATAGTTCAGTTGTTATCTGGTATTGTTGGCAAATGTTTAAGTCATACCACTTTTTTATTCCTCAGACATGTTCATATTTGTTGGGTTGATCTTGAAACAAGATCATACTCTGCTACTGGAAAAGTCACTGTAAAACTCGACCCCAATCCCAATGGCAGTGATGAGCATTGGTTGTCTTGAGATGGGCCTTCCATCTCCATCTAGATGTTGGCCCTGCTTTCATTTAACTGAACTAGCTATGAATTACCAGCACTAGATAGCCGAGAGGTTGCAGGAAAATATTTGCACCATTTCCATTTATTCTACTGAAATATTGATATCTGTGGGATATTTGCCAGAGTATCAGAAATCAAGTTACAATCTTCACATCTGGGCTATTCAGTGGGATCTTCATCTCTCCCTTATTGGTTTGGCAGCTATAAAACTTGAAGCATACTTGAGTGGCACTGTCACACAGTAGTTAGCATTGCTGTCTCACAGCGCCAGGGACCCAGGTTCAATTCCAACCTGTGTCTGTGTGGGTTTCCTCCAGGTGCTCCAGTTTCCTCCCACAGTCCAAAGATATGCAGGTTGGCTTTACTAAAATTGTGCCTAGTGTCCAAAGGTGTGTGGGTTAGGTGGATTAGTCATGGTAAATGTGCAGGATTATGGAGATAGGGCAGGGAAGAGGGCCTGGGTAAAATATTCTGTTCAAGAATCAGGGCAGATTCAATGGGCTGAATGGCCTCCTGCTGTATTATAAGATTCTATGATATTTGTGATCTTCCACCTAGTCAAAGAAGTCAGCTTTATAATGATTCTCAGTGACCCTCTTCCACTTTATGCAAGACATGAGCACCTCCCACTCTCCACCACCATCAATGTAGCAATAAACATAATAATACTTTAAGTAGAAAATACCTCACCCAATAATCATCATATTCACCAATATGTCCCCTTAATGTTGATAAGGTGCTGAATACCCTGCGGTCTTAAAAAAACAAACAGACCATACGCAGACAGAGAACATAAAGGACTCTTCAATGTCATACACCATTGTAACATCACTAATATTCCCCCACGGGATGTAGCACCAGAGTGGCAAAGGTCAAAATAGTTCCTGTGACCTCGGTATTCAAAGTCAAAGACAACTTCAATGGAAGCTCCAATCCCTCTTTCCATTCCATTGGAAGTCACAGGCATAAAAGGAGAGTAGGTCTGACAAAATCAGTATAAAATTAATTGGCTGGAATTCTGCCAAAAAAATTCTCAGCATCAAATTCATGTAAAAATTGAAGGAAATTCGGCAGTGATTTTCAAAATGAATCTTCCACACTCTGCGCACTGCAGAATGCACAAGCGTGATTCACTGAAAAGAGTTGTGAGCGGGGCCTATTCTTGCTGGAGAAGCTGATAGCATAGTGCTGAGCGAGCCACTGCGCGTGAGCTGATCTTTCAGTGCCGAGATCGGCACATGCGCAGTAGCTGAAACTGCTGGCTTCCTTATCGCTGGCCAGACCCACAACTCATGCATTGCTGCCCGTCCGACTCCACCATGGCTCGATTGCTGACCCCCCCAAAAGTGTTCAGACCAGCCTTGACCCCCGACCTGCTGACCCTTCTCAATATCCTCCCACCTGTCTGGCATGCAGACCCCCCTGGCAGGCCAATACCCGCCCCTATCCCACCCTCAATGGCCATCCCTGATCACTGGCCCCCCTCCTTCTGTCACTGCTGATTGCAGAGTGGCAGCGGACCCCACACCCCCACTGATCCCCCCCTTACTGAGGTCCCGCGCCCTATAGGCCCCACGCTCCCTGGCCCTTCCTCCTTGGCACTGCCCAATGTCCAGTGGGCAGTGCCAAGGTACCCCCAGGCATTCCCACTTTGCCCCTTGGGCAGTGCCAGGGGGCAAGGGGCATCTCCCCTTACCCTCATCCTCATTGCAGCAGGGTCGGACTGCCAGCTCCCTATTAGTAGGGAACCGTTGTAAACCCACTGGAGTGAAACACTCCTGGCTGGGAGGTGGGGGGTTAGGGGGTTTGGGGGAGGGGGGGGGGGGGGCGGAGACACTAGCTGGGAGACTTCAATAATTAGATGCAAATTGTCATTTAAATAATTTATACAGCTCCATGCCGATTTCTGGTGCAGAGCTAACAACACCGAAAGTCCAGCGCCTGGAGACTCGTGGAGGCCGTGGTACCCGGCGGGGAGCCCAGTAACTGGCCTTCACTTGAGTCTGCCAGCCCATTGCTCTACTAAAGCAGTGCAGCCGGCTGGGAGAATTGGCCCCATTATATGACAATGGTAAACATGAACAAGCTTTCATCCCAATATCTTCAAAATATAAAACATTTTGAGTAGCTCTTAGGTGATGCGCTTCAATGACCTATCCAAAATGCAGGATGTTCTTAAGCGCTGTGGATCTCCCTTCCAAACAGCACTATGGGCATACCTACACTATTGTGGCAGTTCAAGAAGGCATCTCACCACCACCTTATCGAGGGTAATTAGAGATGGGCAATAAATGCTGGCCTATCCAGCAGCACCCACATCTCCTGAATGAATAAAAAAAATGCCTATGTGAATCACTTAACTTTGCATGGTTGGAGATGACCTTTGGTAATAGGATATCTAAGGAAGAATACTCTTGCCTGGGAGGTAGTACAGCACTATTTGGTTTCCCTGTGGAGATGGTTGTCCCATGATAAGAGTGTGAGTAAATTAGCTTATGTTCTTTGGAGTTTAGAAAAATGAGAGTGCAGTGACTGGAGGATCTTCACAGTAATGTCATTGCAATGTTAATGTGGGCCTACTTGTGACACCAATAAATAATTTTTTAAAAAAATTCATTTTGTCTGAAATGCTGCTTTGTTGATGTTTGCCTTCTGCTATTTCAGTAAATTCTTCAGTTTAGTTTATTTTATTCATATCACAAGTAGGCTTACCTCAACACTGCAATGAATTGTTAATAGGTGAAATAGTTGGAAGAAACTTCAGGTTAGGATTTTGAATGTGCACCAAAATTCACAGTATAATTTGAATTCCCTTGTCTGCTAATTCAGCAGCCAGGTCTTTTTACTTGAGGATTGAACATGAAAAATGTTACAGCTATAATAGTAAAAATCGACCAGAAAATATCACAGCGCAAGCAAAGCTAAAAATCCAGAATAAAGTGTCTGAACAAATAACGAATAAAAAAAATCTTCCCCCCTTCAATTCATTCCCCTTCAACAGCACTCTACTGGCTAGAAAAAATAAGTCTGAAATTTTGACTTGTAGGAAAAGCAAAAAGTCTAAACACTAAATTCTGAAGCTTCATGCATGGAACTAGATTTTTCTTTCTTTCTAAAAAAATAAAATGAGAATGTTTTTGAAGCAAAGTGAACAATAGATGATATACTTACAATAGGTCATATGACCAAAAGGTTTTATTTACTGGACTAGAGAGTACAAAATTAATTGGCTTTCAGGTTGAAAGAATAACCCAGGCATAGATACCATAACTTTCAGTCTATCAGTCCTGGTGTGACTACACACGTATAGAATAATTGACTCAATACAGTGTAAAAGGAGGCCATTTAGCCCATTGTGCCTGCACCGACTCTCTGACAGAGCACCACATCTGAGCCCAACCCATTCTGTACCCATACTCCGATGTATTTACCCTGCTAATCTGCCTAACGTGCACATCTGTTGAACTGTGGGAGGAAACGTAGCACCTGGAGGAAATGCAGACACAGGGAGAACATGCAAACTCCACACAGACTGTCACCCAAGGGAGGAATTGAACTCAGATCCTTGATGCTGGGAGATAGCAGTGCTAACCACTGTGCTACTATGCTGCCCCAATAACCCCTGCTAAGTAATGTCTTTGGAATAAGCTCGTAATGTGCAATTAATATCCTTGAGTTTATATTGTCTTTTGGAACAGAGACACATTTAAGAATGCTGGGCAACTTGAGGTTTTGTTTGCGATAAGTCATTTCTCTCCATCAAGAGGATTCTTTATCTACTTTTTACAGTAATTTAAAAAAAATCCTAAGGATAAGGAATTACAAATGGCCAATTTTTCTGTTCTATTATCAAGAGAAAACTTTTCTGTAAAGTGTCCATTTCAAGTTCTATTCCTCCTTTATTGCTGTAGATATTGGACAACATTTTCCTGTCCCACCCTTCAAGGGAATTGTAGTGGGCGAGACATGGACCATGCAAAGGTCCATTGGCCTCAGGTGGGATTTTCCAGTCTTGGGGCGAGCACATCAGCAAAATCCTGCCCATAATGTCGATCACGGAATTGATTTTTAGAAAAGATCCACTATAATATCACTAAGTTATCACATGTATAATTAAAATATTAATACTCAAATTTCTCTCGTTCGTTCATTGTGATGCTCCTGTTTGAACTTCTCTTGCGTCTGTTCCCTGTGATGTTTTCTTTCTTCAGGCTTATTTATTTGTCAGAAGTAAAGCTTACATTAACACTGCAATGGAGTTTCTGTGAAATTCCCCTAGTCGCCATACTCCAGCACCGGTTCAGGTCAATACATATAATCAGCACATCTTTCAGGCTAAGATGAAACCAAAGCACCCGGAGGAAGCCCGTGCAGGCACACAAAGAACATGCAAACTCCACACAGACAGTGATCCAAGCTAGGAATCAAACCTGGGTTGCTGGCAAGAGGGTAATATAAAACTTACAGTATAAAAGCCATTCATTTTAAGTTTACTATAATAAGTAGAGTAGGTTAAGGTAAAGATTACAAGGCGCCTTAATAATTCGTCATGTGCCATATATGCAAAGGTATGTAGCGAGGTATTATGAAATTAAATTGTATTCTTCTCTCCTTATAAACATTAGCCAATTGGAATCTAACCGCTCAGCATGATGGGAAATAGTAGTAGTAGACAGATCAATTTGTTTTGAGACAGAGGAGTATAGAGTGAGTGATTCTCCTTATCATCTTGAGTCAGGCAGCTGCAAGTTAATCAGGGATGTACAAGAGTGCATTAACTCATGGTTAATGAGATTGGTACAGTTTTTCATGCTATTGATATTGAGACTGGACATAGGCAAGAGAATTGACTCCCCTTACTTATTAAAATTTGCAGGTAATAACAATATCCTTTAATCTACCAGATTTACGTAGTTAGGTTTCCTAGTAATGAGGAAAGATCTTTCAAGTGCCATGACTGATGAGTTCATAATTCTGCTGACAGGTAGAGTGTTATTAGCTGAGGTAATATTATAATTGGTCCTCCAGTATGGGTGACAAGCTGGGCAGGAAATTGAAATGTTCAGAAAGGTATATCAATCTCACACTTGTACATCAGAAAGGATAGCCCGTGCTTGCTGACTACCTTTTCTTCGAATACATGCGTTAGCAATAAACTTTTTTTCACTCTTTAGATACATGCTGTCTTTCGTGGTTTCTGTATTAGTTGAGTTCAGCTGAGTACAAGACCTCCCCAAAGGGACACCTTGGAAAATTCCTCTTACACAGAGACTTACCAGAATACATTCTTTTCCATACAGAGACTTGTTGCTGCACTATTACTAAGCTGCCTCTAAATGTTCTCATTTTTCATCAGGATTTTCTTTGATATTCTCTTTCATACAGACCCAATGACCAAATATCCTGTAAAGTAATCTACCACAGTCAAGCATTATTATCGCCAAAACTATCTGAAACCATGACTTGGGCTGATTCATCTTTTAAAATGGAACTTTGTTATAATGATCAATGCCCATCCTGCACACGTGTTTTCTGGAGAATCCAGGAGTTAAAGATTAATCTCCCAGACAATTTTTTTGGGTCTCCATTGAATGGGAATGAAGCAGTGGTGCACGGAGAGTTACAGTGCAGCATTTGTTCTTTTGTTCTTGCTGTTTTTCCACTTTTAGCTCCTTCAGAAATGGATGATCTTGTTTCTGGTACTTTAATGTGCTAGTGCTAAAGATGTTCTACGCCATTGGCATCAGACATTGAGAAGCCTAACCAGGCTCCATCTCAGGCCACTTACATAACACACCCAGGGAGGCTCTGGCCCTATTTTTTGTCAAGCCAGAAGGGGAATGAAAGTTGAATGATGTCTTCAATTTGGTGACACCTGTACCAGCGAGCAGATGTCTGGGTTGGATGAGTAGGGGAGAGATTTTCAATTTTCTTAAAAGATGAACAGAGTTAATTGCTAGAAAAAATAATGAGGGCCAATTGTGGTTTTGCAAAATTTTGATCAGGCTGCGAGAGATCCTATGTATGCTTAGCCTTGTTTGCTTAAAGACCTCATTTTAAGATATTTCTCCCTATGCAACTAAATCTGCTAAGCTTAACAATTCACTGCTAACTTGACTACATGTAGAAGGCTATAGGTTAGTTAAAAATTGATTGTATTTCTGAAAGGTACACAATGTGCCAACAGGTTTTTCATAACAGTAGCTGGAAGGATTGTTTTTCTAAAGTGGAGACTGCGAAAAACATTTCCAATAACAAGATAAGGGTTGAAATATAGTTTGGACTTTAGTGTGTATTTTTCCAGTTTTTCAAGATTCAGCATGTTCAAGTTCAGTATAGGGCCTGGCCGAGAAGCCGGTCTCCAAGTTTGTTTTTTCTTTTCGCTTTTGTCATGTTAATCTTTTAAGTTCTGTTCAATAAAAGAAAACCATTTTAAAACTCATACCAGTGCTTTCCTTGTCTATTTAAATGAATGAATGGACCAAACAGGCTGGATGAGAGTAGGATGGAGGGGGAGGAGTTGAGGGGGGGGGGAAATGATATGGTACAGAAAAGAGTCTGGGAAGATGTAGTAAGAAGAGTCACAGGAAAGACACACTTGGATAAAAAAAATTGGGTAGAGAATATAAACTCTGATGAGGTCTGAGGAGGGTACAGATCGGCCATTAGACAGCCAGAGGTGGTTTGTAATGCAATGAATAGATTGTGCTATTCAATGTCAGGTTTTGATTTTATTCAATAAAGGTGCTTATTTTCCAGCGCTAAATAGCTTGATTTTCTGACTGCATTTGCCCGACGTCAATGGACATCTGCACGGTCCACGTCCCACCCACAATGATTCTCCTGGTGTGCAGAATGGGAAAATCCTACTCAACATGTTTTTTTAAAATTCTTTCATGGGATGTGGGCATTGCTAACTGGCTATCCTTAATTACCCTTGATAGGACATTTAACAGTGAATGCTGTGGATCTGGAGTTACATGTAGGCCAGATCAGGTACAAATGCAAATAATGTTCTTGCCCCCAAAGACATTGTTGAAGCAGATGGTTCTTTATGACAATAGTTTCATGGTCATCATCAGTGTTTTAAGTCCAGAGTTTTTACTGAATTCAAATTTTACCATCTGCCGTGGTGGGATTTGAACCCGGGTCCCCTGCTCCCAGAGGCATGGCCTCAAAATAAAGGGTAGCAGATTTAGGACAGAGTTGAGAGGGAACTTCTTCACTTAAAGGGTTATGAATCTGTGGAATTCCCTGCCCAGTGAAGCAGTTGAGGCTACCTCATTGAAAATTTTCAAAGCAAGGATAGATAAATATTTGAACAGTAAGGGAATTAAGTGTTCAGGTGAACAGGTGGGTAAGTGGAGCTGAGTCCATGAAAAGGTCAGCCATGATCTTATTAAACAGCAGAGCAGGCTCGAGGGGCCAGATGGCCTACTCTTACTCCTAGTCCTTACGTACAGACAAATGACAGTGTATGTGCATGATTCTGTATGAAAAAGAACGTAGTCTAGTACCTCTCTCTAAAGAAAGAAAACATCATAGGGAACAGATGCAAATGAATCTCAACCAGGAGTGTTATGATAAATTTAGCAACCTCAGAATGCTGCAAACGCCCTCCCCCCACCTCTTCCATCCCCTCCGGCCACAGCCTGCCAGTAGGTAACTAGCTAATTGGCCAGAGATGGCAGTACAACTGGGGATTGGGCTGGGAACACCAGCACTACCACCCACTTCTGGCCCTGGCTTCCACTCTTTGGCCAATCATATAAAATCCTGCACTATGGTTCAGTGGTTCAGGGCCCAAACTGGGTAAACTACTGAGGGTTTTATCTGACAAGAGCACTGTAGGACTTGAGCACAACATTCATCAATGTTCAATTGATTGTTTTGTCCACATAATAAAGCAAAATGTTTTCTAAACTATTTGCTACTCCACAGTGTTTTCATTTGTTGAGCATCAAGTCCACTATAAATCTTTAGCAATCATTATTCCAAAGTCATCCTACACTGTCCATTATTTATTGTTAAATTACATGCCAATGCTTTAAATACATATAATACATTATGTACATGTGTTGATGTCGATGCATAAAATTCTAACATGTGTTCACCTATTACTAAACTACAATGGCATCATCCCACAGAGCACTTTGGCACATAAATGGTCAACGGAGATAATGAATTTTTGAGTTGAGTCTGTGAGATGGGAATGAGTAGCCCATTAGCCATTCTTTATTGGGCTGCAATTTACAAGTTGCAAAGTTACAAAGTCACAAGTTCCGCTGGCTTTAAATGACCGTGATTCATAGGATAAAACATAGATAGGATCTTTGCTCTGCATCAAAACACAAGCATCTTAAGTTGGGATCGAATAGACAGAACTCAGATGAGAACATGATAGGAGATGAAAGGCACTTTGCAAAATTCATTGTAATGCAAGACAATATGAGCTCAACAAATTTAAAACTAGGAGACGAGATAAGAAAATTGTATAATAATTATTCCACTAACAGTTAACTTCTCATTTTATACAATTTACTGTTACAAGGTATTTACAGCATACAAATGGATCCATTAGCTCAGCAAGTCAATGGGTTTATAGTCCATTTGAACCTCCTTTCATCTTCCTTCATCTAACCCAATCAAAACATCATCTTATTGCTTCCTTCCTCATTCCCTTAACTACATCTGTGCAAATTGCTGCAGAAGCTCCTTGCAATAGCAAGTTCCACATTTTTAAACATCTTCAGATGAACGGGCAAGATTCTCTGGCCTCCAAGCTGTTTCATCAGAAGTAACTCTTCAAATGCAGACAATAACAATAGAACAAAACTTACTCCAACTTATGAATCAAAGAAAGCATTTTATAAAGAATCATCATTTCTCTAAACCTGGGGCCTGAACCTGGGGCCAATCTAAGCTTCCCACAATTCTACACAGGTTCTTATTTATAGTGAGTCAGCTGGTCAGCTGACTAGTACATCATTCTTGAATTGGTTCCATATTTTACTGGGTCAGCTGATCCTTACATCTTGTCACCATTGGTCACAATACATCCAATACAAAATTGTCACCGGTTACATTCTAACAAATCCCCTTTTTAAATTTTCTCCTCAAAATAATTTAAGATGAACATCCTCAAGTATTAATAACTTTCCAGTACTTGCACCCTTTTTTGTAAAGCAATCGGATATCTGTAGATTTGCACCAACCCAGTTACGTTTGGAAAATTCCTCGTTTTCCAGCATTTGTTAATCAATTCTTAGTTGTTTTCCTGTATGCTTTTTGTTGAGTGAACATTGTCTACATAACACTCAATTGGTACTTTCTTACCCGATCTGCCCATAAAAAATAATTCTGTTGATGTGTCTGACAAATATATCCTCACATCTAACACTTCCACTAATGCTAGGGTTTCAGCCGCCAATGTGCTTTTGGCTACTTTTTATTTTCTTTGCTTCCCAGATGCAGGAGTAATATTTTCCTTCCTTACCTACCAGGAATATTATGAATCCAGCACCACTTGAATGTCCATCTGGAAGATTAGCATGTGAGGCATCACAAAACACAACCAACTTCATATCTTCTGGTTTTCTTAGTGCTGGGAATTTAATTACACATTCTTATAATTTTAGCTTTTTTAATGTTTTATTAGCCTGCAAGATCTCTCTGATTGTGGTGCGCCTCAATATATTACTGAGCTCCAGGACATCATACCTCCCATCTGGTCTTGTCGGTGTACATAGCCAATTTAGCTGTCCTATTATACTCCTCAATAATTGTTTCTTTTTCATTGGCCTGTTCCTTTTTTTCTATTGATCTTTTTCTAGTGATGAGATTGGGATCAATACTGTTTAGATATCCCTCTTGACTCATTGTTACACCAGATGTACTTTGTCAGATGTCAAGATCAAAATACAGAAAAGCACTAGCTGCTTGGCTCCCTTCTTTAAATTCTGTTTTCAGCTTCTCAATTATTCTTTTTTCAAATTCTTCTGTGCCACCCCGTTGGAAATCATCCACATGCATCACAAAAATTCCAGCTAATTTCCCTTTAGCCTTTCAGTAAAATATTGCTGCATCTGCTTTTAACTGGACAGAACCAGTCTTCAGCAATACACATCATACAGAGAAATACCAAACACTTGATGCATCACTTAACCGCTATATGCATTTGTCCAATTTCCACAAATGTCGCTGTGTATTATCTGCTTCTTTGTATGGCCTCAAAAAAATTTTCTTTGAAATATTTTGCCCTGCAAAAATGCTGCTTTGATATCAATTGATTTACACATCCAATTATTAGAAGCTGGAATAGCAAAAAAAAATTTCAGTGTCACTTTCCTTGCTGTGGATGAATCAACCCTAGTGTCTCTCCCATCCAAGTGTTCCTCATTCACATGGGCTACTAATCTAGCTTTAGCTTTATATGTTCCATCTTGCAAAACTTTTTCTGTGCAAACTCATCAATGGGACAAAGCAGGCCGCCCTTCATCTGCGGGTGCCTCAGTGTACATCCCAAACTCCTTCCAACTGTCCAACTCCCTTTGTTTGGCCTCTCTTACTTCTGTGAGCTCCATTTTGTTTGCAGCTATCAATACTTCCTTATCATGGGGGTTTCTATTCCTTTTCCTATCATTGGTTTGATTCCTAGTCTTCCTCATTAAACTCTGGCCTCTACTGCTCTGTCTGTTTCTGCCAGGGTTGCTACTCTCAGACTGCTGTTCTCTGTTGACACATCTTTGGTCATTGATTCATGAATTTTTCCTGGGTTCACAAATGCTTACTGTCTCATCCTCAGGACTTGGGTTTTGCTTCTTTCTGTTTCCATCTGTCCACCCCAATTTTCCTAATCTGTAGCTTTGGCTTCTTGCCTTCACTTTTGGATGTTGAGCCAGTTTTTGGACTTTCCTGAGGCCTTTCCTGATTATAGTGACCTCCCTCCACTTTCTTGACCTTTTGGGTATGTATTATACCACTGTGCCTACTTTGGGTAGCTGAACCTTGGAAATAGCAGCTTCATCCCCTGCTTCACTTTGTTGATCCTCAGATTCCCTCCCATCTATTGTTGACTGATCCTCATAATAACTCAGGGTATGAGCATGTGAGGTACAAGAGGCTTCCTGCACTTCTGCATTTTGCTCAGAAGCTCCAAATTCATACCTGAGCCCCACTACTCTCGGAGACTGGGCTCGTACTGACTTGTACTATAACTACCTGGCCATCCATTCCTATTACTTTCCCAGGTCATTTCTACTCTTTTTTGCTCTCTCTTTTATAGTGGACTCTATCCCCTTTCTCAAAGTAGACCCCATGGTCTAATGTGATGTCTTAGGGCCCTTCTTATCCGTTCCGAAATTTCAGCCTTAGTGAAGGTCTTTCTCCCTACATGCATAGCGTTTAAGTGCACAGAAAACATGCAGCTAATGCTTGTCCCTTCCAGCCGGGGATGGTGGAGAAGCATCTATCAGTACTGATGGCAACTTTGAATTCCTCCCGTATACTAACTAGTATGGACAAGAGCCTCCCCATCATTTGTAATGAATTTTTCGCACGCACTGCTCATACTAATGCAACCTACAATTTACAGCCTGGTTGATCTGCCAAAACTTAATGCAACATGTCATCTATAACAAATTAGTTTCACAGGGGCCTTTGCTAAATGTGCTCTCTGCTGCAACGTGCATTATTACAATATTTAAATTTTTGTATCTATCTTGAAATTCATCATTTGCAAATTCGCCCCCATTGTCCGTCAAAAATTTAGATGGTGTCCCCAATCCTGTTCCAATCCAGTGGGCCATAATTTTACCTATAATAGCCTTTTTATCTTTGCTGTATGGGTATACTAAACCGGGTTGACATGTCCGCAAAGTGCCTTTGAACTTGTCCCATACCTTTAGATTCATCGCCACTACATCATTGGAGTCTTGTGCAAATGGTAGACTCACGACTGGATGCAGAGGGGTGATGGTGGTGGTGGTTGGGGGCGGGGGGGGGAGGCTCCTTCTATATTTTATGCAAATTTTACGTTGGGCTGATATTTATTCTATGCGATCACTATATCCTTTGTTCAGCACACCTGCATCATGCAGCAGCACTCTCAGTCTCTGTGGTGCTGGATGAGCAAACTGCTTATGGAGTTTCAGAATAAACTTATTTTGTCCATCATGCTGTTAGCGACACTAATGCATCATGAATCCATTTATCTGATAACTTTGTTTTGCTTAAAGGAAGGCAATAATGGCCAGTGGGAATAACTATGTCTCTCTTAGAAGGGTCTCACCAGAGAGTTAATTCTGGGTAGTTACCATTGTGGTCATTTTGGCTTGTTTTTACTCAACCACAGAGACAGTCGTGTCTCCTCGCTGGCCCCGTTGGTAACCTTGGTAGCTTGCTTCCAAGGGCCAAACGATCTCGGTAGAAAAACCACGTGAAGGCTGTTGATCTGCGTAAATCAGTGAAAGGAAACATGAATAATCTGCCTAGAAGGGAAGAGTCCCAGATAAAAATCCACCCTGCAGAAGAGTCCGTGACTGCTCTCTGTGAAAAATTCGAAATTTTAGGTCATACAGAACTTGCAACAAGATCGGTCTCCACTCAAGCGGAAAACGCAATCTTGAGACCCGATCAATATTACCGGCACTATTGGGTAGTGTACTCTCAGGCCCCAGACCGCAAGAGTCAACCTCCTTCATTGAAGATGGAATTATTGAACCATCTCAGGATCGAATAGAGGTTAAGGAAGTGGTCATTCATTACCCTTTGGATGCATTATTTTGTAATGCCTGCGATACTGTCCTTCCAACTATTGGCTTATTTAATAAACATCTAAATACAGTACATAACATCAAGGTAATCCAGACTGTATGTTCGCGTTGTGGCAAACATGGGGAGTACCCCTCTATCGCTTGCCACTACCTGAAGTGTAAAGGTGAGAGTTGAACCTTGACAGTCGGGGAACACCAGTGCAGCACACGTGAATTAAACTTCACATCACAGAGTGGGCTCTCACAGCACGAAAGACACAGTCATCCGGTTCTTCGTAATACCAAGCGCCTGGAGAAGGCACTGCCAGTTAAAGCCAAAAGTGGAAGGCAAAGCTATGTATGGTCATTGGAAGAGGAAACATTACTAGTAGAGTTGGAGAATAGATTTGCTGGACCCGGAAACATCAATAAAGATATTGGGATGATCTCAAAAACTCAAAGCAAATCGGAGATAAGCGCAGGACACTTGCAAAAAAACGTATGAAGTTCGAAGCTGCCGCATTGGTGGCTAATGTCCCCCAGATTCTGAACAAGAACAGCAAGTAGGAGATATCATGGACCCTGACCCACATCGAGGAACTGTTAGACAACAGCCGGCCTTAGTCCCTAAACATCGGGATGTAGTTGACGACCACTCACACAAGCCAAAGAGCTGCTTAACGTGAGGAATGACCCCGATAGTCTTGCTCTGGGAATCGGGAAAGCATCACTGACCTTCTGATGGGCAGTGAGAAAAACAGGAAAGAGACTAAAGAACCTCAGGTAAGTATGCATAGGAAGGATAACGGAAGACTTAAGAATGGTGTCAACACTGGAGTGAAGAAACAATGGGCAAAGCGTAAACAAATCTTCAGAGCAACCCAACTGCCCTATCATAAAAACTAGCATCAACTTGCTCGACAGATCACGGGGGTACCAGCATCTACTTTATGTCCGCTATCTAATATGGAGCTGGAGGAAAGATTTCATGAGAAACTCTCTAATCAGAACAATAAGGCTAACATCACCAAGTATGCCGCCTGTACAGGAAAGATGGATAATGGAGAGTTGGTGAAGCCAATTGAGGCTGAAGAGGTTATCACAGCCATCAAGGGGATCAAGGAAGCCAGTGCAGCCGGACCGGATAATATAAAGATTGAGGGCATCTGCGATATACACAAGGAAGATGCTATACAAATATCCCGCCTCTTCACCCTTTGGTTGAAGTCTAAGATGATCCCTGAATCCATGAAACAGAATCGGACAGTCCTGATCCCCAAACGTGAGGATCAAGAACGCCTGTAAAACATTGACAACTGGCGCCCAATTTCAATAGGTCCTATGCTGCTACACCTCTTCACTAAAATTATGGCGAAGAGGCTGAATGACACAGTCGACATCAACCTGAGACAAAAAGAGTTTTTAGCAGCAACTCCCGGTTGCAATGAGACCGTCGCTGTGCATAAAACATCGTGAAGGGAGCAAAGAAGTGTCATAAGGACCTTGCAGTTGTATTTGTTGATTTGGTAAAGGCGTTTGACTCTGTGGGCCATAAACTATTACTGAAATCATTACAGTGTGCACGGCTTCCAAAAGCCTTTGTAGAGCTCATTCAAGACCTCTACACTGGTAACACAATGATGATCGAGAGCAACAAGTCCAAGACCACCCCAATAAAAATTGAGAGGGGTGTTAAGCAGGGAGACCCACTCTCACCAATCCTCTTTAACATCACACTGATCCGCTGATTTGCAGTCTGGAAGAGGCCAACTCAGGACTCTCTATGACCCTGGATGGAGCACGAGTCAACTGCTCAACTTTGGCCTTTGTGGATGACATTGCTCTCTTGACATGTCGGGATGGGTCAAAACCTTAAGATTTTACAGTTCTTCTGTGACCGTATAGGATTGTCTATCAACATCAATAAGACAAAAGGTTTCCATTTTATGTTTAAGAGGAAGGCCTTCCTGTACAATCATTACAAGAACTTTGGATCGGGGTAGTCTCATACATCCCTCCAGGTGAGACTGAAAAATACCTGCGTGCCCGAATCAATCCATGGGCAGGCATGGAGGAAGGTACTTGGGAGGATAAACTGAAATCCTGGATATCCAGCTTGCACGCTGCGGCTCTCTGCCCAAGACAATGCATGGAGATCTTGACGGTCCATGTCATCCCCAGACTATACTTTCACCTGATCTTCTCTGAAGCTTCTCAGAACTCACTTACCAAATTGGATCTAACCATCCGGAACACCGTTAAACAATTCTTACATTCCCACCATATGCCAACCACCGCCGCCCCCCCCCCCCCCCCCCCCCCGCCATTAATGGATGGTGTCCTTTATTCCCGCATCAGGAATGGGGGCCCTGGGGATTCCCAAGCTAGAAGTGCAAATTCCACCTGTGGTCATTCGTAAATGGGAATCATTATCTGCTTCCAAGGACTGGATCATTTGTGCCTCATTCCAGTATTGTGAGCAAAACATTGATAACATCAAGGAACTACATGCCCTCAATGTCTTGAGCGAGATCGAGGATTTCCTGCCTGATACTGATGAAGGTAATGATGATAACATGGATATGAACAGGGCAACAATGCCAATACTTTGTGAGGAGGAAGCAGGTCCCAAGAAGCTGCTGAGCAAATGTGCAGGGTGGAGAGAATGGGAATTTGATAAATGGTGGAGAATGCAATGCCAAGGAGTTGGGATCCACTGCTATAATAATGATAGGATATCCAACTGCTGGATTAAATCTACATTTCATTTAAAGGCCTACCAGTCCATTAGCAATTTGCTCCTTCGGTGCAACCTATACTCAAGGTAGGCCCTTAGCCATTAAAAATGTGCCAATGATGTGAGGCTGCTACAGAAACAATTGGACACATCTGCCCATTTGTTAAGAACATCAGGATAAAGCGCAACAACAAAATTTTAGACCAACTACGTAATTACATTGGAAAAATATGGTTGGACGTCTTACCTGGAGTCACGACTTGTTGCCAAGAATGGCTCCCTTTGGGAACCTGATATCAATTTCAAGAGGAAAAAGATCAACATGTTGTGGTGGTGGATGTAACCATCCAGATTGAAGGCAATTGCGGAAGTTTGGAGAAGGCGTGGGAGGAAAAATGCAAAAAATACAATTACCTGGAATTTGACAGATGGAACCACAATATTTTGGATTTGTGATGGGCACAAAAGGCAAATGGCTGGAAAAGAACTATAGCCTAATGAAGTTTCTTAACATGGAGAGATTTCAAACCTTCGCTCAGCAAAGCTCAAGACTCACCTTGTCACTAACATTGGAACTGTTAGGAATCTTTAGTGACAGGTGAGAGACTCTATCGATAGCCTGTTTGACTGTCTGGCCTTCAGTGCCTATCCATGGAGACCATATGAACTTATATAGTGAACTCCTATATTTGTTATTTTATTTTATTGTTTATATTACTTTGTTAACTCTGTTCCTCTTTTAGGTACAGGTGGCATGTTAGCACGATGGTTAGCATTGTTGCTTCACAGTTCCAGGGACCTGAGTTCGATTTCTGGCCTGGGTCACTCGTCTGTACGGAGTTTGTACATTCTCCTCATGTCGTTGTGGGTTTCTTCCCACATTCCAAAGATATGCGGGTGAGGTTGATTAGTTATGCTTATTTAATGTTTTAGCTCTTTTAGTTGGCTTACTGTGCGTGTTAGGTTGATTGGCTATGTTTCAATCAAGATTCAGCTCTTTTGATTGGCTTACTTGATTATGATTTGGCGTGTTTAATTAAGATCTGGCTTATTTCATCATGATTTGGCCTATTCATTGTGATTTGGCTTATTCTATCTTTGATTGGCTTTTAATTACGATTTGCTTATTTAACTATGATTGGCTTATTTAATTATGATTTGGCTTATTTAATTTCTGATTGGCTTTTTAATTACGATTTGCTCACTTCACTATGATTGGCTTATTTAATTATGATTTAGCCTGCCCTATTGTTCCCCCCACCCCAATATACCCTTTTCTCTGATGTGTGACTCGGTGCACTGGAGCAGTTCACCGCATGGCTTATTAGGCCCAATTAGACACTGTAAATGAGTGTAGCTGCTAAGTACGGATTAGACTCTTACAACCCATTTCTCAGTTTAGATCAGTGTTCTCTTGACTGTGGTTTCGCTAGAGGTAGACAATCATGTCGACGAGTGACATAAAGATTCGAACAAGGCACTCAGTGTTTTAAAATGTAGGTCCAGAGTTATCCCAAATACCACACCTTTATCCTGTTTCAAATTAATGGTCATTTGAGCTTTCTTCATGGCAGATTACAAAGGTGTATCACTACGAACTACATCTATATTCATAAATAAACTGATTCCTGCAATTCTATAGGGAAGTTTCACCATTTTGGAGGGCGTTAGGGTTCTGCCATCTCCAAATCTAAAGCAGGTGCAACAATTTTGTTCTTTTACTTCCTTTTGATCTTTATGATCTAAAGACCCTAATTAACAATTTAGCCAATCTTGGCTACAGACAGTGGTTGTACATCCACTATCTAAAACAGCACAGTTGAAAGAGTCTATCATCAGGACGCTCATTAATGGACTAAGCTGTTGAAGTGGAAATTTTCCTGCTTCTTGACTGTGATAGAGAGACTCAACAAAGTTTGTTCTAACAAAATAATTTATCTTTATTTATAAAACACTGCATGCAGTATTGCCAAAAACTTGAGTTCAGAGAGCCTTTGTTACGACTTGCTAATTCTACTCTCAAGTCCATGCTAACATAAAGAATCAATTCAATAGTTACATCTTTTCCTTATCAGTTTACATGACTTCAAGAATTCAATTAGTAATACAAACAGTAGCAACATCATTAATTGCTGACCTCCATCTAGTTTTCCTTTGATTTAAATGTATTTCATCAGTTTTCTACGTGCGTCTTCTTTTTCCATTTTCAAATCAGTTATAACCATATTCAACATTAGGTCTGTTATTAACAACATAACTCTCTGTTTAAAGGCCTTCATGTACCATTTGGTCTGGCATGTGGTTGAGTCTTCATTGACTCCTCTGCTCTGGTGCTATGGCATTTCAGCCTGTATGGAAGAATTGTTTCCCAAAAAACATTTTTTAATGATGCTGCCATTTGATCAAAGATCCACTTCTGCCTTCCATTGCCAATATTGTTCGGCATCTGAAAAGACAGGGCGACAATCCGATCCCACCACTTTGCTTCCACCTTCTGCCATGGTTGTAGCACATTTTCAAAAACAAACACCAAGTTACAATGGATTTTCCTCTGCTACCAATGTTTCATCAGAACTCTTCAAATGCAGACAATAAAAATAGAACAAAACTTACTCTAACTTATAAATCGAAGAAAAGATTTAACAAAGAAACATCATTATTCCAAATTTGGGGCCTCACCCTGGGTCAATCCAAGTTCCCCACAATTTTACACAGGTTCTTATTTATAGTGAGTCAGCTGACTATTACATCATTCTGTAATTGGTTCCATGGTTTACTGGGTCAGCTGACCCCTACATCTTGTTGCCATTGGTCACATTACATCCAATACAAAGTTGCCACCGGTTACAGTCAAACATAAGCTGCATGTTTCTCATGAAGGGGAGTTGGTGTGCTGCTGGGAAACCCCATGGGTGGGGGTGCACTGCCGGTGGGATGGTAAAAATCCTACCAGAATCTCCAATTCCGGCCCATAAGTTTCTCTGAAATTTTTTAGTGGATTTATTGGCGATTCTGCTGTATATATGGCCCTTTATACTGGCCTGGTATTGAAAAAGAAACACTTTTTCTTCCTTTACCCAGTCAGATGATTTCATAACTTTAAAGACCTCATCATCCCACTGTCATCTCTTTTCAGAATAAAGGAGGCCCAGTCTGTTCAATCTTTCCTTATTGGTAGAGTTTCTTATAGGTATCATTCAGTTGTGCTTACTTTTATATACAGGAGAATGGAAATTAGTTTTTTTTAATGCAAGAGGGAAAGAATCAAGAAAGGAAACATGAAATAAAAAGTTTAAGTTTTTTTATTAGTCACAAGTAGGCTTACACTAACACTGAAATGAAATTACTGTGAAAATCCCCTTGTTGTCACACTCTGGTACCTGTTCGGGTACTGAGAGAGAATTTAGCATGGCCAATGCACCTAGCCAGCATGCCTTTCAGACTGTGGGAGGAAACCCATGCAGACAAGAGGAGAACATGCAGACTCCACGTAGACAGTGACTCAAGCTGGGAATTGAACCCAGATCCCTGGCGCTGTGAGGCAGCAGTACTAACCACTGTGCCGCCCTAGTATAATCGTGGAGAATGAATAGGCATTTTAATGAAAAATAAAGATTAATGTTCTAGGTTTGATTGTTTACTTGTTTTGACTTCTCATAAAATATTATTTTATATTGAACTTTTTTGTTAGGTTGAAACTTTTTGTTTCAATTACAGGTGAACTTCTCCATGGGGCACCACCTTGATGTGGTGGAGGGGTTTGGGTGATCTCTTGAATGATGCCCTCAGGAGATCTTTGATCCTGGGCAGCAAATTTGGGAGATGGTATCAGACAAAATGCTTTTCAAGAGGTCCTCAATGGTTAAACAGGTGAAGAAATACTGTGCATCTCACCAGCTGCTAAGGCTGAGAAAAGCTTAAGTAGCAAGGTGGTCACAGGCATTGTGATTTCACTGAAATCTGATCACCAGCTCATGAAGATGGTGTGGACAATAAAGATACTCCAAGTTCCCCACATCAAAGTCACTCACAGGCATGTACCAAAGTCCATCTGTTGAGTCCTGTGGTGATGGAGGGCTGGATACGGGGACAGAGCTTGAACCTGGGAGCCACTAGTTAAGAATCCATGCATAGGCGACAGATGCAGGAAGGTCATTGGATACCTATGTTAGAAGAGAGCTGTCCTTGGGCAGTAATGGTTGTTTCCGAGCAGTCTTCTTCAGGAGACTGCAAATGGAGAAGGGGCTAGAAAAAGTATCCTGAAAATAGGCTCTTTGATTTTTTTCCCTGACTGGGGAATGATACTATCATTGTGTCAAAGAAAGAGAACTTTAAATTTTGCAACTTGGATTGTTAGAAATTCTTGAGTGGTCTCAAGAGTGATATTCCAGAAAGAAGAACTGTGATTGTACCATATGATCCAATAAGACTCCAAATTGATATTGCTTCCTCCAATGAGGCCTGCCTTCCTAGGGAGGGGCGGCTGAAGGACCAAGGAGAGGATTGCTCCTTTCATTGGAAAGGCAAGGCTAACAGTGACAATTGCTTCCACAGAGTTGGTTTTGCCATCCAGACTAGGATGTTGGACGCACAGCTAGTATTTCCCAGTTGCATAAATGAAAGTCTCATGACATTTCATCAACAGCCCAGTCATAACTACTACGTTACCATCATCAGCACTTAGGTTCCAACACTTGACTCTGATGATGGTAAGGAAAAGTTATATTTTGACATTGATAAAGCCCTCACTGGCATCCAAAAAAGAGAAAAGAACATGTTTCGGGGACTTTAAGGCCAGCTTGGCTGGGAGGCAATTCTGTTCATTGGGCAAAGAAGGGTGGGAAAAGACATTAATTAATTAATTGAATTGTTTATTTATTTTATTGCCATATACTGCAAAGCACATAGGCACAGCATTATAAACAAGAACAGCAACAACAAAATTAGACAATACATATATAGAAATCACACTTTATTTCTGGCAAGTCTTCTAAAAGTCTCTACATTTTCAGCATTCGCAACAAAATCAGGTAAAGCATTCCAAATTCCAAAGCAATTCTATATAAAAGAAAATTATGAATATCAAAACGTGAACCAAATCTTTGTAGTTTAAACTGATGATCATGCAAAATACGGTAATTGTGAGAAAATAACTTCAGGTTTAGAGGTAGTAAGGCCATGTGTCAATTTATAAACATCTGCTAAATCAAAAATCAGTCTTCTCTTCTCCAAAGATTGTAAGCCAAGAATTCTTAAAGCCTCTTTAATTAAACACCCCTCATGTCTTCCATTTTCCAGTGTGGATTCCAAACTATGGATGTATACTCCAGATGTGGGCCCACCAGCTGCTTATCGAGTTTACGATAAACACAGACATCCCAATTCAAAAGGGATGCATTCAATGCTTGTAAAACACTTTTTGCATGTGTGCTGCCTAAGTCACATGATTCATAATGGAAACAGTGCCCCCCCCATTAATAAAGTCAGCATGATTATGTTGTAACAAATACCCTCTTTGAAAGCACCTACCTCATATTAGTTTGACCTTTCTCCACACCCTAGCTATCATTACATTCTGCACCCTCTCCTTTCCTTCTCTATGAACAGTATGCTTTGTCTATATAACGTGCAAGGAACAATATTATCACTGTATACTTATACATGTGACAATAATAAATCGAATTAAAAAGTCAGTACTTCTAACTCTAATAATGCCACCGATCCAACCATTTACCATTCTGACACAATGGGCACACTTGCCTCAAAACCAGAAAAATCCCGCCTGATGTCAACGGACCTTTGCATTGTCCTCCACCCGACACCACCCCCCCCGCCCCCAACCACTATGGTTCCCATGGGGGGACAGGATGGGAAAATTCCCCCCATTAAGTTATGTAAAGGTGTAAGAACAGTTACTAGATTAGGGACAAATATTCCATAATAGTTTAATGAGCCCAATAATGACCAAAGTTAATTTACATTTTGAGGTACAGGTTCTTCAGTTATGGCTTTTGAAGGTGCTCTTGCAGTCACTTTGCATCAGTGACATGCCCATGTATTCATAAAAGATTTGAAGAAGTCATAGTTATCCTTCACGGTACATAATCCCTAATCATCTAGTCTCTAGAGTGTTGCATTTAAATTTTGAAGATGCTCTTCTTTATTCTTTCCAGTAATTAAGATATCATTTAAGTAGCACTGGACTCCTCTCTAGTCCACTTAGAATTTGACTCATGGCATGTTGAAACAACACAAATGGAAGCCTTTTATATCTGAATAACCCTTTATGTGTCACAATTGTTAAATATTGTTGCGCATCTGGATTTACATTTATCTGGAGATAAGCTCGACTAAGGTCAACTTTACTGAAATGTTAACCTCCAGCCAACCCAGCAAATATATCATCAATAAAAGACAGAGAGTATTGCTCTACAAACAGTACAGGATTAAATGTAACTGTAAAATCACTATATATGCATACTGAACCATCTTTCTTCATTAGGGGCACTATCAGCATGATCCAATTACTTACATTAGTGGGTTCATGGACCTTCATGTTGACCAGCCTCCCTAATCCTGCCTTGACATGAGGTCTCTTTCATGCTTCCCAGTTCTCCATCTTTAAATTCTTCAATAGGCCTGCTTCGGATCCCAACATGAGATCCACCTTGGCTCAATTTAACATGATTCTCTCCAGCAAGTTCTCCCCTATTAGAGCTGGTGAACTTCAACAGTGTGCAGAGACATGTTTGTCTGCTTTGGGATAGTTACATCAATACAGCTCCTCAACTGAACCACCTCCACATTATTGGCTTTTAGTATTATTTTTGAGGGTATTAAGTTAATATGTCACAGTTTATCTTGGTAAACAGTTTTTGGTACCAACAAAACTACTGCTCCAGTGTCCATTTCCATTTTCACTGTTTGTCCTGCCATTAAAAGAATGACACTGAAACAGTTTATTGCACACTCAATAGCCAGTATGTTCATCATCTGACTGTGACTCTGGACCTTTTTTGCACCCTTTTGTGTCCCATGGATACTCTTCTCTTTATTCAGTTTTCCATTTGATACACTTGATTGTTGCTTTTTATAATTCTTGGTTGGAACTCGTTTCTTTCTGTACCACATGCCTTTGATGTGTCCCTTTTTACCACAATTCCTGTATTTGGCATCTTTTCTTCAGCAGCTCGCTGTGTATGCTTAGTTTTTGTACATCAGTGGCAACTTCAAACCTGTGTTCAAATTTCAGCAGATACCTTATAGACTTTAGTGCTCAAATTTAATTGTTAGACTTTCTTAACTGCAAACCTCACAAACATCTCAACTTCTAAAGCCTTCTTTAAGTCTAAATTGCTTTTTTTTAAATTGCTATGTTCTTTTCTGCATAGTTTTGCTCCTTAAACCACACCTAGTCAGTCTCTAATGGTGTCATTCGAGACATCTTCAAATCCAGTATTCGGCTCTTTTCAACAAAGTGATTGATTCAGCTTCCTTTTGGTAATGTTTATGAAACTTGAATCTTGGTAATGATCAAAGGTTTAGATGAGAATTGGCCCAACAATACCCCCACAATTTCATCATAAGTTTTTGAGTCTGTTTTTTCTGGTTGCACAGTCTCATAACACCAGATTAAAGTCCAACAAGTTTATTTGATATTTTGCCCCTTCGTCAGGTTTACTATCAAATAAATTTGTTGGACTTTAACCTGGTGTTGAGAGACTTCTTACTGTGTTTACCCCAGTCCAACGCCGGCATCTCCACATCTTTTCTGGTTGCACCAGGCTTGGCAGAAGGTTGTATATTCATCCCACTTTCTCCCCTCCCCGAACCCATTATGCTTAGCAAGGTTGGAATTAATAAGCCTGCACAATTTTATTCACTTGGATAAAATCTTTCAGCTCCACCGTTCAGTGTGCCAAGACACTTTACCAATTTTACTATAGGAAGGGCTTGCGTAAGCACAATAAGCCACAAAGATTTTAGTTATACCTTACTTCTTTTGTTTTAAACAAGGTAACTGTGAGCTCAGCCTATTTCCTTTCGGGTTTTGTAACACAATCAGCTCTAACTTATTGTTGCAGGGTATTTCATTTGATTCACAACGTTCCCTCTACTGTTCCAGATCTTTCTGGGCAGAACATGTGGCAAGCTTCTGTTTTATGTTGTTTTCTCAGAAATCCTCATTAAATCTTGGTTCCTTCGATGGCTGCTACTGATATTTGGCACCCCTCCATCGCCAGCTTTGGTGTAGCAATGTTATTATCTCCTCAATTCTTTTTGGATGGCTGTAGTTCAGATCAATGATTTTTCTTATTTATATATATCTCTGGGGAATCTGCCAATCTCCTCATCACCAGTTTTCTTTTATAGAAGAATCATAGAATTTTACAGCACTGAAGGAGGCCATTTGGCCCATCCTGTCTGCACCGGCTCCTGAAAGAGCTTCTCAGCTTCCCTTTCTCCGGTCCCATCTCCTTGGCTCTCTAAATTGTGGCATATTGTGGCGTTTTAAAGGATAGGCTTGCAGACCACAAAGATACAAAGAAGGGCTTTATTAGAAAGTTGCTTGCTCTACAGGTGGTTAGGATCGACTGTGCAAATGACGAATGATGTCATCAATATGTCACGTGATCAGACTCTTAAGGTGACTTTGTTCCAATAACGAACAAATATGAATACACAGCAAAGTATGGCCGAGTCATTGCCAAAACTCAGAATAACATTTTGAACGATTTCTCAGTTGTGAATCCACACTGAGACCTGATACTCTCCAGCCATCCCCCAGCATCCCCAGTAGAATTCCTGGGTGAACCATATACTGATACGGGAGCTGCGCCAGCAATTAAATGGATTAAAAAAAACAATAAAACCTGCGACCTTGATGGTATTCCAGCTGAGGTCTTTAAAACCAGTCATCATAACTCCATATACTCATCCTATGATTTTGGGAGGAAAAGGAACTCCCCTCAACTTCAGGGATGTGGCAATAATAATTACCTTCAGGGAAGGAGTTACGTCATGCTGCAGAAACTATCCAGCTATTTCCCTCTTGTCCATAGCAGGGAAAATTCTGCCACACTTTTTCCTGAATTGCCTTCATCCTGTGGTTGAGGAAACCCTCTCAGAGACAGTGTGGATTTAGCCCTTGCAGGGAAATTCCTAATATGGACTTTGTTGCCAGACAAATCCAGGAAAAATATATAAAACAATCCCAGGGACTCTTCATTCTATTCATCAACCTGATTAAGCATTTGACTCAGTAAATTGCAAGGCTTTGTAGAATGTGCTCCAAAGATTTGGATGTCATCACAATCCTACTGGGAGGTCTGAAACAAACTTTTAAAAATCTGGACCGGAATTAAGCAAGGCTTTGTGACAACTCCAAATCTGACAGTGACTATTTACCTCATCGGTGATCAACTGCCCTCAGTGCCAGCATTAAGTGACATCTAGATGTAAAACTCATTAACCACATTCACCCCCATGCCAAAGCAAACTTGGCCACTGTAGATAAGCATGGCCTACATTTTGCAGATTACTGCAGTGTCATTTTCTGTTTTGCACTAAATTTGGATTCCAATCTTGACCTCTTTAATTCTGTATTCAAGGAACTCAGCATGTCTTTGAATGCTGCCAAAATTATTCTGATACTATTCTGATATTGGACTATGAAGAGAGACTAAATAGACTGGGTCTGTACTCGTTGGAGTTTAGAAGGATGAGGGGGGACCTTATAGAGACGTATGAGGTAATGAAAGGGATGGATAGGGTAGAGGTAGAGAGATTCTTCCCACTTAGAAAGGACAGCAGGACTAGAGGGCACAGCCTCAAGATAAGGGGGGGTGCAGTTTAGATCAGAGTTGAGGAGGAACTTCTTCACTCAAAGGGTGGTGAATCTCTGGAATTCTCTGCCCGTTGAAGTGGTGGAGGCTACCTCGCTAAATATATTTAAGTCACGGGTAGATAGGTTTTTGACAGACAAGGGAATTAAGGGTTATGGGGAGAGAGCGGGAAAGTGGAATTGATTCACTTCAGATCAGCCATGATCTTATTGAATGGCGAGGCAGGCTCGAAGGGCTAGATGGCCTACTCCTGCTCCTATTTCTTATGTTCTTATACCAACATGCACCCAGTCAGCCAAAATGTTCCACGGTAGCACAGCATTGTTGCTTCACAGCACCAGGGACCCAGTTCGGTTTCTGACTTGGGTGAATGTCTGTGCGGAGTTTGCACGTTCTTCCTGCATCTGAATGAGTTTCCTCCGGTAACACCGGTTTCCTCCCATATTCTGAAAGACATGCTGGTTAGGTGCATTGACCCGAACAGGTGCCAGACTGTGGCAACTAGGGGAATTTCACAGTTACTTCATTGCAGTGTTAATATATGCCTTACTTGTGACTAATAAATAAACTTTTAAGTTTTCAACTTTCTATTTATGCTGAAAGAGAGATTCTGGAATATGTGGGATACTTCCCAAGCTTGACGTATTTCCTCTCGCAAAAGGCCACCTTTTGAGAGAGGACCAAACACTGGATCAGCAATCTCAGCTCAGCCTGCTACAAACTCTAGCAGCAAGTATTTGACAATAAAGGCCTCTCTCTGCATGTCAACAAGGAGCCATTGATGTTACCACACTTCTGTATTGTATTGAAACCTGGGCTGAGTATCAGCAACACACAAGAACACTCGAGAAATTCTATCAGTAATGCCTTCACCACATTCTCTGGATTCAATGGGAGGACTGTTGAACAAACATTAGCATTCTTCTTGAAGCCAGCTCCAAAAGGTATCGAGACAAAACTGCAAAATCTACTTGGAGGGATTGAATACTCTAGCCAGGTGGTTGAACACTACATCCCTTGCCAGGTCCTGTCTTCTCTGGCCAGCTTTCCTGGGCAGGATAAAGAAAGCACTTCAAAAACCTATTACATTTCAATTTGATGGTTTTGGCGACCTAGGACCAATCATACTGTGGGGGATATTAATATGTCATCACAGGTATAAAAAGAAAAGGGCAGTGAGACAAAAATAGAGAGCAACTGTCAACGCCAGAGTAACAGCTCTTAGTTCCACTCTTAGCTTCACTTATGTCTTCAGAGAAAATACCATCTCGATAACGAAGATACTAATGAAGAAAGAAGAATGAAGAAAGAAGAATCAACAGAGAAGGCTCAGAATATTCCAGAAAACACAAACCATGGTTGCAATGTAGAGTGACTAAAATTCTGTTTTTTTTATTAACAAGTGGGAGTTGTATTTATCTGAACAGCATTCAATTAGAATGGTGTTTTATTTGGTTTGTTAATACTTTAGTTGACTTGTTCACTGTTAGTTAGATAAATATATTGTTACTTGTTGACTTCAGTGTGTTCACGGAGTTATTTTGATTTAACCACAAAAAGTAGCAGAAGAGCAGATTGTACCACTTCACACTCACTTTTACAGATTACGAAAGTGAGGTACTCCTCTTTGAGTGGTTAGGTATTAGTTCTTCGTGGGGGGAGGATCAATCTCTATCCCGTAACATGACAGAGAGTGCTACTGCACATTTTCTACACTTTCATTATCAATTCCTTCATGTCCAATTATCACAAAATCAGACATAGTTTAAACTCTCAGGTTGCATTATTTATTTTGTCCATATTAACTTTTAAATAGTCAAACTGGTCCACAAAATTGTTCAAACCATTTGTTTAAATTTGAATGTGATACTTTGAATGCAGTAAGTAAAAGCCAGAAGCTACTGCAGCAGGCATGTCGAATGAGACCCAAAATGTATCAGGAAAAATTTAGCCAGAAGCAAATGCAAGAAACATACGCATGTTGAGTTTGTGATAAGGAATACATTAATACACAAGAAAATTTACATAAAGCAGGCTTTCATTTAAAATATTTTAAGCAATGAAACCAGCTCAAAATTCAAACAGGAATGCTTCCTCTGAATGAAAATATTCAATTCATTTCAATGTGATATTTTCAAGTTTGACGGAGTTCCTATTATCAAGGGGAATTTTTTTTTTTTTAGGGGGACTTTTAAACACATATTGATAATGTGAGTAACGACAGGATTACTTGTTGTACTAATTTTGGACAATACCCAAATGTAAAGCTGCATTCTCGGGGCCCTATGGTGGCAGGAATGAATATGGATGAGGGCCGAAAATACTGGCATCTGGCAACACGCTGGTTTCCTGACACATTCCTGGCTCACTGTGGCATGGGGGATTGTGGCATCACAATCTTGCCCAATACTGATTAAGGCCAACTAAGGCAGTTGAGGAACTCATTACGGGCTCAAGAATGGGGATGTTATGATTTTTGCAGGGGTTACAGGGCTGCCTGCATTGTCTGGGGAAGACTAAGTGAAAGGAGACCAATAGGGAGGGAACCTGTCATGGGCACCTCAGGCAACTTTAAACCTTGCAAATGGGAATTCAGCCATTGAAAAACAGGTGGCATTGGGGCAGTGCCAGTGTCGGGGAAAGCAGACAGTAAGTGGATTAGTAGTCAGTCATACAATATATAAGAGGCACTTCAGCCCACCGGGTCTGTACAAACAAAACTACACTAAATCTATACTATTCCCACTTTTTAACCATTTGATCTCGCGTTAAATGCTATGACATTTCAAGTGCTCATCCATGTACTTCCTGAAGATTGTGGGTTTTCCCTCCTCTATTTTATCCCCAGACAGTGCATTCCAGACTCCCACCATCCTCTGCACGTTTCCGCAAATCCTCTCTAAAGCCCCTGCTGCCACCTTAAAATTATGCCCTCTTGTCATTGACCCTTCAACGCAGGGGAACAGCTACTTCCTATCACCCTATCCATACTCCTCATAACCTTATACACATTAATCGGGCTCCCCTCATCTTTCTTTGCTCTAAAGAAAACAATCCAAGCCTAATTAGTCTCTCCTTATAACCCAAATGCTCTGTCCCAGACAATATCCTCGTGAACCTCCTCTGTAGCCTCTCTAGTGCAATCATATCTTTTCTATAGTGAGATGATCAGAACTGCACACATTACTCCAGCTGTGGCCTAATCAACCTCTGTACAGCTCCCACATAACCTCCTTGCTCTTATATCAATGCCACAATTAATAAAAGCAAATGTCCCATGTGCCTTCTTAAATCCCCTATTCACCTTCTCTGTCGCCTTCAGGGATCTGTGAATTCGTACCTCATGATTGATGAAGGCAAATGTCCCACATGCATTCTTAATTACCCTATTAGCCTGTACTACTACCTTCAGGGATCTGTGGACATGCACCTCAAGATCCCTCTGTTCCTCTGAGCTTCCTAGCGAACTGCCATTCATTGAGCATTCCTTGTCTTGTTACTCCTTCCAAATCTCATCACTTCACACTTTTCAAGGTTAAATTCCACCAACCACTGATCTGCCCATCTGACCAACCCAACTATATTTTACTGCAATTTGAGGCCCTCTTCCTCACTATTAACCACCTCACCAGTCTTCGTGTCATCTGTAATCTTACTTATCAACTCCACCACCACCCCCACATTCCTACTAATATTGTTCATATACATCACAATCAGTAAGGGCCTTAGCAGTGATCCCTGAGGTATTCCACTGGATAATGGCCTCCAGTCACACAAAAAGCCTTCTACCATCAACCTCTGTCTACTACCAAGCCAGTTCTGGGTCCAACTTGCCAAGTTACTCAGGACCCCATATGTTTCTACCTTCTTTTCAATCTCCCACATGGGATCTTTTCAAAGGCTTTGCTGAAATCCATATAAACTACATCTACTGCGCTATCCTCATCTACACACCCAATCACTTCCTCAAAAATTCAATCAAATTTGTCAGGCGTGACCTCCTTCTGACAAAGCCATGTTGGCTATCCCTGTTCCAATCTTGCCTCTCCAAGTGAAAATTAATTCTCTCCTTCAGGAGTTTTTCCAATAGTTGCCTGACCACTCATGTGAGGCTCACTGGTCTATAATTCTCTGGTTTCTCTCTGCCACCCTTCTTGAAAAGTGTAACCACATTAATTGTCCTCCAGTCCTCCAGCACTTCCCCCAGAGAGGAATTAAAAATTTGTTCAGAGCCCCTGTAATTTCCCCTTTCTTCCTACAGCAGCCTGGGGTACAACTCATTTGAACTCGGAGATATGCCCACCTTTAAGCCTATCAGAACCTTTAATATCTCCACACTCCCTATGTTAAGCTGTTCAAGAACCTCACAGTCTCTTTCCACAAATCCCATACCTATATCCTCCTTCTGCTGTATGAAGACAGATCCAAAGTACTCATTTAACACCCTACCAGTGTCCTTTGGTTCCATGCACAGATTGCCCCCTTTGGTCCCTAATGAGGCCTACTCTTTCTCTTGATATATTTGTAAAGCATCTTGTTATTCTCCCTCTTCTTACTCACCAATTCTTTTTCGTACCCTCTCATTGCTCTCCTAATTGCTTTCTTAAGTTTCTCTCCACACTTTCTATCCTCCACTAAGGCCTCCATTGATTTGCTCCCTTTGTATCTGCTAACATCCTTTCTTTTCATTCTTAGCCAGTCCAGAAACTAGAATATTGCTAACCTAGGTATGTCACACCGTGCTTAGCACTACTGCCTCACAGCGCAAGGGACCCAGGTTTGATTCCCGGCTAGGGACACTGTCTGTGTGGAATTAGTACATTCTCCCCGTGTCTATGTAGGTTTCCTCAGGGAGTTCCGGTTTCCTCCCACAGTTGGAAAGGTGCTGGTTAGGTGCAGTGGCCATGCTAAATCCTCCCTCAGTGTACCCAAACAGGTGTCAGAGTATGATGACTGGGGGATCTTCACTGTAACTTTATTACAGTGTTAATGTGAGCCTACTTGTGGCACTAATTTAAAAACTAATATTCCCAGGTACCCAAATTCTCCAAACTTTTCGTTCTTATATTTCACCAGAAAGGGAACATGTTAGACCTGTACTCTCCCCATCTCTTTTCTGAACACCCACCCTGCACTGCTGTAGATTTTCCGACAATTCTAATTTACTTTGGCCAGATCCTGCCTTATTCTAATAAGATTTGCCTTCCCCCAAACCAAAACCATTTTTTTGGAGACCATTTTTTTCCTTTTCCATAAATTTAAGTTGTACTGTGTTGTGGTCACTATCATTACAATGCTTCATCACTGACACTCAAACACATGCCCGCATTCATTCCCCAGAAGAACATCCAGCACTTCACCATCCCTTATTGGACCTTCTACATATTCACTGGAATTCTACTGTCCCGCCCACTGCAGAAGCAGAGTGGGCAATGGGCTGATGATGGAAATGTCTAGCATTGAGTGAGGCTGTAAAATCCCACCCATTGATTAAAAAAAGCTCCCTTGAATACATTTTAAGAAATCTGTTTGCTCTAACCCCTTTACATCTTATTATCCCAATTAATGTTGAGGAAGTGGAAATCCCCTAACATAATCACCCTATTATTATCATTTTTACACACCTTAGTGAATTGTCTACATGTCTGTCCTTCTACTGCCTGCAGACTGGGGGTCTATAATACATTCCCAGCAATATGTCAACCCCCTTTTTATCCTTAAGCTCTACCCACAAATCTTCAACTGAAGATCCTTCCAAGATATTGTCTGTTCTTACTATAGTAACTGACACTTTAATAAATAATGCAACACCACCTCCTATTTTGCACCCTCCCCTATCTCGTCTGAAGATCCTATACCGCAGAATATTGAGTTGCCAAACCTGCCCTCCCTCATCCATGTCTCTGTGATGGCAGCAATATTACTATTCCATGTGTCAATCCACATCCTTAACTCATTAGTGTTACCAAAAATACTGCTAGCATTAAAGTAGAGGCCATCCAGCCTTGCCTTACTCCCTGGAACTCAACATGGCTCAACTCCCTCTCTCATGGTTCCTTTACGATAGTATGCTGTATCCTTATTTTACTGATGGTCTGTGAGCCGCCTCTGTATTGAACAATTTTTAAACTCCTCTCAACAGCACTAGCAACACCACCCGCAAGGATGTTATTCACATTCTAGTTCAGAATTATCCCATCTTCCCCAAAAATGGTCCTAATGATCCAGGGAGCTAAAACCTCCCTCTTGCACCAACTCCTGAGCCATGCATTCATTTGCCCTATTCTACTCCTGAATTCGCTAGCACGTGTCATCGAGAGTAATCCAGAGATTATAAACTTCGAGTTCCTGCTTTTTAATCTGCTGCCTAGCTCCCTGAAATCTTAATGCAAGATCTTATCTTTCATTCTACATACATCGTTGGTATCAATTGTACCATGACCTCTGACTCATCCTCCTTTCGCTTCAGAATGCCCTTCAGCTGTTCAGTGACATCCCTGACCCTGGTCGCAGGGAGACCACACACCATCCTGAAATCACGTCTGTGGCTGCAGAAACACTTGTCTGTTCCCTTAACTATTGAATACCCTGACAGTATTGCTCTTCCTTCCTTTTTCCTTCCCTTCTGTAGCGTGGGACAGTTTGATTTGCCAGATGATTGGCTCTGACTGCATTCCCTTGAGGAATCAACATCCTCATCAGCTTCCAAAACGGAAACCCAATTTGACAGCTGATCCCGGGAAACTCCTGTTTCTCCTGGACTACCTGGTAGTCACTCATCTTTTCTCCAGTCCTTTGAGCTTTAGTGTGATTACCTCTCTGAAAGTACTATCCAAGTAATTCTAAGTCTTGTGGATGTGTCACAGTGTCTCCAGCCACTGCTTGAGCTCAGAAACCCAGAGCACAAGTCTGCGATTCTCCGATCGCAATCCGCAAATCTTCTGTCGGGTCGTGGTGGGAGACGGGCGTCTCCGGCCTTGAACCGGGATTTGCGCATGCATTGGGAACGCACGCACATCTCCCAGAGCCAGCGAACAGTTGCCAGTCAGACCACACTGGAAACTGGCGGGAAGTCAGAGAAGTCATTTAAATCTTTTTTTAAAATGTATTTCAAATACATCTGAAATGTATTTGAAATACCTTTCATGTCCCGATTGAATCTCTGCCAAGAGTACTTCATTCCAGTGGGGTGCAGACTAGTTCCTCATGCTTGGAGAACTAGCAGAAGACACCATCGGAATGAAGGTAGGATAATCAAAGCCCCTGGCACCACCCAAGGGGCAAAGTGCCCATGCCCAGGGGGCACCTTGGCACTGTCCATTGGGCATCGGGCAGTGCCAAGGGGACGGAGTCTACTGTGGGCAGGGCCTAGGGGTGATCAGTGGGGATGGAATTCCCACTACCACTCTGCAAGGGGATCATTCTGGGATGGAAGGAGGGCAGTGATTGGGGCGGGGGGGGGGAGGATGATCTTCTGGGGGCGGGGGGGGCTGTTTCCAGAGAGGAGTCTGACCCAGGAGGGGCATCAGCGGTGGAGGGGGGGGAGGTTTTGCCAGGATGAGGGGGTTGAGGGGATCAATACTGCTGGTACATGTGGGCAGGACATGAGGCACTTGGGGCGGGGGTGGTCAGACTGGCCCGGGAATTGTTGTGGGGGCTGTGATCAGGCTGTGGGGAGATTGGAGGGGAAGCACTGTGGGGGTCCCGGGCTGGCCGACGATTGGGGTTGCCAGCAAAAGGGGACTCTGACAGATCAAGACCACTGCGCAAGCACAGAGATCCAGAACTGTCAACTTCTGGTGTGAATAGGCCCCGCCCTCTGAGTTTTTAATGAGATTCACGACTGGGATCTCTTCAGGTGAGAAGCTGAACTGACAGAACAGTTTTGATTTAGAACCATTCTCCCACAAATTCAGCATTTTTGAGAGAATCACGGCCCAAGTTTCTGCAGTTGGGAGCACTTCCTATTCATGTGGCCATCTAGGATGCCAGTATGATCCATAGCTTCCCACATACGACAGGTCAAACATTGCACTTGGCTGACCTCACCTGCCATATCTTAAACTCAAACATATCTGTCTCACTTGTTAAAATTTCTGATTACTTTGTTTTAAAAGATACTCCTCTTACCTTAACTTAGTCTTCTTGCCTTATTGCACTTCAGCTTACTTTTCCTTGTAATACTGATTATAATTAGTTCTCACTTTAATATGCTGGTTCTGACTTTCACTTATCTCTGGTTCTTCTCAGTTAATCCTTTAACAATACACTTTTCCAATTTATTGCTATTTAAGGTCAGTTCGTAATGGTAGTTCCTTACAAGCCAAATACAAGTCCTCCAGCCTTAATCATCCAATCAGATATTTCTTCTTCCCCACTCCATTTTCTGGTCTACGACATCACATCAGGAGAACTGCCTCTGGATTCCATAGAAGTTCACTGCGCTGCTCTTTATAAAGTGCCCCCAGTGCTCCAATCGGCAGCTCTCCACCATGTCCACTCTCGGTTTCTGGCCTTCAGTGCCCTGTGAAGGTTTTTACGGTTCTGAGCCTCTTTTGCACTATTTGCTGTTTCCAATCAGTGCTGGGGATCATCACCGTACCGGACGGACGGACGGACCGCCCGCCCGCTCGCTCACTCACTCCCCAAATCTGCTATTTAATGGAATCTTACCTCACTGTCACAAAAATGAAGCAGGATCTGTTTTCCACAAGCAGGTAGAGGGGGCAGGCCCTAAACTTGCCACAAGTTGGCAGGCAGCAGCCGAGAGCATCATTGCACATGCACACATCTCTGTGTTCTATCAATTCTGGTGGGCAGCGCCAGTGTGCTAGGCTGGCAGTGCCAATGGCATGGAGTCAGTGTGTTAACCATTATGCCACTATGCTAACTGATTGGGTAAAATACGCCTTGACTTTCTAAGGGTTTGAAGAATGAGACATGATCTCATTGAAATGTGTTAATATTCTACAAGGCTTGACAGGGTACATACTGAGAACCAGTTCCTTTGGCTTTAGAGATTCAAAACTTTAAGTAAAGGCCTTGGAATTAGCCCCATATAGGACAGAGAATGAGGAAGGCTATGTCACTAAGACTTCCACTGGTGTAGTTACAACAATATTCACTTCATGTAAAAACTATAAATCAAGTCTGGAAACGCAGCAATAAACAATTTGTTATTCATGGAAATAACAGAGACAAGAAAGGCATTTGGGAACAGAAGAAATAGCACACAAATAAAGAAACGAACTTGCACCTTACACAAACATTGGAAATTCACACTGGTGTGTGGCAAGAAAATAGATGATGTTGAGATGCTAGCATTGGATTGAAGTGGGCACAGTAAGAAGTCTCACAACACCAGGTTAGAGTCCAACAGGTTTATTTGGAATCAGGAGCTTTTAGAGCACTGTTCCTTCATCAGGTGAGTGGAGGTATGTTCACACACATGGCATTTATAGGCAAAGACACAATTGCAAGATAATTACTCATTAGAACGTGAAGAATGGTTGGAATGCCTTTACAGGTACAGATAATGCAAGTGGAGATAGTGTTAATCATAGGTTAAAGAAATGTCAATTGTCTCAAGCCAGGACAGTAAGTAGGATTTTGCAAACCCAGGCAGTATGGTGGGGGCTACATGCAGTGTGACATGGACCCAAGATCCCAGCTGAGGTCATCCTCGTGCATACAGAACTTGGCTATCAGTTTCTGCTCAGCAATTCTGCATTTTTGTGTGTATTGAAGATACCTTGGAGAACGCTTACCCAAAGATCGGAGGCTGAATACCCATGACTGCTGAAGTGTTCCCCGATTCGATATTTAATGAATGTGAGGCTTTTGGGAGGAATGAACAAATCTACTTCTTTCCTATTGTACCATGTCAAAATCAACTCAAATATTCACACTGTGAAGCTCATGGTATTATCCGTAAGGTGCATAATATATAGATGCCTGAAATAAAATATATCTCTTCAGTATCAGAGTGGAAGGTGAACAGCTGTAATCCTCAACCTGCCACAAAATCGTGATCACCAACATTAGAAATACTGAGTCACAGGTGCTTGCAAGCTATACCATATAACAGTTTCAAGCCAGCCTCCCAATGCATTTTACATGAGTTCACTGCGAAAGTGAAATTGCTATCAATTAGAATAGATGTGCCACAGGGCAGCAGGGCAGACAGTTAATTTCACATATCCTTGGAAAATGGCATATGTCATAACATGCATCTAGGTTCCATAAGTGCCAAGGAGGAAAGGGGTCAGAACCAAAGCATGCACAGTGCAGTGTTGGAAAAGGAACAGACCTTGGAGGATTTTGAGATGCAGCGCTCTCTAGATTTCAAAGGCAAAGATGCTATGACTGACTTTTTGCTACATCGTAGACGTATGAGAAAAGTTAAAGATCATTGAATAAAAGGGTTGGCAGCAACACAAATACAAAATTGGCTGAGTGACAGAAAATAGAGAGTAGACGTTAATGGGTTTATAATGAAGTTCTCAGGGGTTGGTGTTAGGAATTTTGCTCTTCATGCATATTAATGACATTGAACTTGGAGTGAATAATACAACACTTGGAATTACTGGGAACAGTGAGGAGGATGGGCGGTATGGTAGCACAGTGGTTAGCACTGCTGCTTCATAGCTCCAGGGACCTGGGTTCAATTCCTAGCTTGGGCTGCTGTCTGTGTGGAGTTTGCACATTCTCCTCATGTCTGCGTGGATTTCCTCTGAGTGTTCTGGTTTCCTCCCTCAGTCCAAAGACGTGTAGGTTAGGTCGAGCGGCCATGCTAAAAATGACCTGTTAGAGTCCTGAGATGCGTAGGTTGGAGGGATTAGTGGGTAAATATGTAACGTTGTCGGGGTGGGGCCTGGGTGGGAATGTGCAGGCTTGATGGGCCGAATCGCCTCTTTCTGTCCTGTAGGGTTTCTGTAATTCTATGAGGATAGTGTAGAATTCCAAAAAGACATAGACAGTCTGGTGGAATAGACAGACAAGGAGGAGATGAAATTTAATGCAGAGAAGTGTGAAGTGATCTATTTTGGGAGACATAACGCAGAGAGGCAATGTAAAATAAAGGGTACAATCCTAAAGGAGGTTCTGGAGTGGGGGACATGGATATAAATCATTAGAGATTGAGAGTGTGGTTCATAATGCATTCTGTGTCCTAGGTTTTTATAATAGGGGTATAGAGTAAGGGATTATGTTAAACCTTTAGAAACAGCTGCTTTGGCTTCAACCAGAGTTTTTCAGTTTAAGTTTTAACTTTTAAGTTTACTTATTAGTCACAAGTAGGCTCACATTAACACTGCAACTAAGTTACTGTGAAAATCCCCTAGTCGCCACACTTCAGTGCCTGTTTGGTTACACTGAGGGAGAATTTAGCATGGCCAATGCATCTAACCAGCACGTCTTTCAGACTGTGGAAGGAAGCAGGAGCACCCAGAAGAAACACAGACAGAGTCGGGGAGAATGTGCAGACTCTGCATAAACAGTTCCCAATTTTATTATCTGGTTGTGCCTGTTTTCAGGTGTGAAAACTTGGTAAAGTTGGAAGTTAGGTGAGTAGTGCTACCCCCATACGTTTAAATTGACTTAATAGGCTGCATGCCCAACCTTACCGGCACTTCCCCCTTTACCACTGCATTCGCCCATCCAGAATCAGCACAAAAAAGATATGCTCCACAAAAGTCTGATTTGGGCACTCCAGTTAGTGAGGAGGTAAGTGCCAAGTGTCTGACTGCTTGAAATTGTTGTTGTGGGGTGGGAGGGTGGGTCCGACAGCTCTCTGCTTGAGATCAGTGGGGGAAGGGGAAGGGGGGGGTGGTGTCCACTGCCACTCTGCTTGAGATCTGTGGGGGAGGAGATGGGGGGGTCTGCTGCCACTCTGCCTGAGACCAGTGAGGAGGAAGGGGGTATGGCTACTACTCTGCCTGTGATCAGTAAGGGGAAGGCCAATCCACCGCCACTCTGCCTGCGATCAATGAAAGGAAAGGGAAGGTCCATTGCCATTCTGCCTAAGATCAGAGAGGGGGAATACGGGTCTGCCTGAGATTGATGGGGAGGAATGGGCCCACAATTGGACTGGGTGGTGGAAGGGGTGGGAGGATAAAGGAGTCAGTAATGTTGTGGGGGTGAGGCAATGTCTGTGGGGGCTAGGGGGAGGCATTATCTGGGCTGGGAGTGATATGGCAGGAAGCTGCATTCTATCATATCTTTTTCTGCACATGCGCAGTTGGAGATGCCACTCAGAACTGCAGGATTTTTGGTGCGTTAAACTCCGCCCACAGGCTTCTGTAGCACAATTCAGAATTGCTGATTTTTTTTCAGACAGAGTGCGTACGGAGGCACCTGAGAACGGGTCTAAAAGTCAGATCTGAAACACTCCCACTTTCAAGTCTGCTCAGCACTTAGAATCAGAAAGGTAAAATAGGGCCCACAGTGTCCCACAATTGGAATCAAACCCGGGTCCCTGGCACCATGAGTCAGCAGTTCTAGCCAATGTGCCACACTGCCGCCCCATTTGTATCCAGTTTTAGAAGGACATGCAGGCATTAGACAGAATGCAGAAAAGATTCATGAGAATGGTACTAGAGATGAAGAACTTCAGTTACACAGGTAGATTGATGAAGTTGGGACTTGGAGAAAAGGCAAGTTGAGAGGAGACTTGATAGGGGTATTTAAAATCAAGGGATACCTGAGCACAATAGATCTAGATAGTCACTTTCTGTTGGTGGAAGGATCAAGGATGACAGTGTACAGATTGCAAGGAACTAGTAGAAGAAGCAATGACAACGTGAGGGAATTATTTTTGTGCAGGTTAGGATCTGGAATATTTTGCCTGAAAGTGTGGTAAGGGCAAGTTCAATCGTGGCATTCAAGGGTAAATTAGATCACTATCTGGAAAGGAACAGAGCAATGGGGAGGAGGATGAAGAATGACGCTAGCTAAATTACTTCTTTGGAAAGCCACCACAGACACAAAGGGCTGAATGGCCTCCTTCTGTGCTGTAACCATCTGGCATGATTCTTTATCCAGTGAAGACTGAAAGATTGTGATCAATGTTTCTGTTATTTCTACCTTTGCTTATTTCAGCAACAGAAGAAAATGCATTCCACTAGATCTCTTCTGATTTATAATTTTCAGCTCTATGAAACTTTTTGTTATATTTTGTCTATTTATCACTATTGTGCCCTTCACCTTCCTCATTCACATCATCCATTTCCCTTTTGAAGATGTAATACAATGTATTCACATTTGCCATGTTGCCTTATATTTGCCATGTTGTTTTGAATGAAGATTTTCCTTTAGGTCCTGTGATAACCCCCGGCAATTGCATAGGGAAACGCCTCACTGACCTCCCTGTAGGACTTGTTGAATATGAACTCCCTAGGGATTAGTAATCAATTCACCAGGTGGAGCTCATATACCAAGCCTAAAATAAAGCAGGCCCCTGACTGGGTCAAATATTCTGTTGGGACCTGTTTGTGTTCGCAATAGGCTTGTGGTTTTGCTTTAGTTACTTTATTTTGTACAATAAAGAAATTACATCTGACTCCTGAGTTATTATAGGTCCTTAATAGGTCCAACTTATCCCCGAGCTAACCACTCATACTTTTACATGTGTAAGTAGTATTAGAGCTCAATTCTGTCTCCTGCTAATCTATTCTAGTAATCTCTCTTTCCCTCCTACATTAACTTTCAATACACACCAGAACTTTCCATAATCTTCCTGGCTAATAAATGGATGAGCGGATGACAGATTGAAGCAATCTACTATATCTAAGGACTCTTATTGCTTCAGAATCATATTATAAACAATAGGCTAGAGACAGCTCCACTTAACTTTGCTATTTTTAAATAATTTAAGTTCATTCCTAATCCCTCCAATGTTGGGCATCAGAAATCTGGTTAGACAATAGAAAACAGTAGCCATTTTGAATTGCAAAACTGTTAGGTATAGCTAAAATAAATCAATAGGAAGATACAAGAGAAATGTTCTTATCAATTGGAGCAGGATGAATATTTAATCAGTCATGGACACCTGCTTGCTTTGATTTAAAGAATTGCAATTCAACTTTAATGCAATAATTTATAATAGTCCCTTAATGCTTGTGCAACAGATGTAGAATGACTAATTTAAAACCTTTTATTCAATGTAGTTCATCCTCACTCAGTAATTTGTTCTCCAAACAATTATCTAAAATTATAACACTGACATCAACATTAATTTATCACATCTTAATCAGCAAATTATCTGTATAATGAGTCAGAACTATTTGAAGCTGCAGTAAAATTAAAAACAAGAACACAGGACGCCATAAGTTTTAGTAACCCATTGTCTTAACTAATAACAAATTTTACTCACGTTTTAATTATAAAGCAAGTGAAGGAGATAAATGATTGCAACTACGTTCTAGGTTGAACTGGTTTATGCCTAACCTATGAGATTGAGTACATGATCAATTGTTCTACATGAAAGTACTCCGCAATTAATTATATACTCAATCTAATTTGTGAGGCCCATGGTACTATGTACTACTGTAATGAATAGGTATGACTGTCCCTGGTTCACGAAATTTTTTTGCATTAAAATGTAAAACAGATTAGCTTGTTCAATGCAAGCACACAGCATGGTAATAGTGAAGACTTTTATGTTCGATCTTGTATACTATTGAGTTGCAAAGCTTATTTTTCCTTCCTTATGGAGTTTAAGTTTAAAGATTTTTTTGTTAGGGTCACAAATAGGCTGTGTGACACCGCAATGAAGTTACTGTGAAAGTCTTCTAGTTGCCACACTCCGGCGCCTGTTCAGGTACACTGAAGGAGAATTTAGCATTGCCAACGCACCTAGCCAGCACATCTTTCAGACTGTGGGAGGAAACCGAGCATCCAGAGGAAAACCAACCAGACATGGGAAGAATGTGCAGACTCCTCACAGACAATGACCCCAGGTCCTTGGTACTGTGGAGGCAGCAGTGCTAACCACTGTGCCACCATGCCTCCCATTCCAGGTATAGAGAGAAAAGGAATGTGCTTTCCAAAAGAGAACAGATAAAAAACTGGAGGGTTTACTTTTGCGTATTATTATGCACTTCTGAGCACCTAACAAAGCCAGTTTTCTTTTCCAAATTCTTATTGGGAAGAGCTGTGCCACACTCTGGTCAGTGGACAGCCTTTTTTTTTAAAAGACAGAATTACCTTTCACATCCTAGATATATTCCTTATATCACTGGCCATGAATGCTGCCATTAGCCAGTGCAAGTGGGCACCACAGAGTGGGCTGTCACCTCAGAATAGTAACTTTGACTGACAGCTATTTCTGATTCTTGGAAAGAAATGACACAAGTCAATGATTGGCTGCTATGCATCTCATACTCTTTAAATGGTAAATTCTCACTACCTCAGTGATTTGTAATTCCAAAGCAAGCAGTATAAAAAGTGGCTACAGCTTAAAGCCTCAGACAGCTTAGCTTTGAAGAGTTAACACATACAGAACAGACAACTGGTTTGTCATCTATGTTTCGAACCAAAGATTTTTTTTTAAATGGCAAGTCGGTTTCAGTTTGTGGTTAAATTCCTCCAGCAGAAACAGAGAGATCTGTGCAAAAGCTGCAGGAGTGCTCACTTTCTGTGCTTCAGGTGGGAAAACATCAGCTCCCGAAGTTTTGCCGATGGCAACTGAGTCAACAGCTTTGCTAAGCTCCTCCCCAGTGAGATCGACATCTGGCTGTACCATGACAGGCAAGCTGTGATGTATAGAGCATCCTCTGTGACAGCTCTCACCCTAGACTACAACTCAAGGTATTATTCCACACAAATTTCTCTGTCTCTGCTGGAGAAGCAAGCAATGCCTGAGGATATGTGCAATACAAAGGTTGTGACCCTGTGCAAGAGCAAGGGTAACCGTAATGATTGCAACAACTGTGGAGATATTGATCTGTTGACCATCATGAGAAAACTAGCTGCCCATGTTTTGCTTGTCTGACTGTCGATCCTGGCTGAATGCGTCTACCCTGCAGGATTTTTCTCCCACGCCACGGCCCATTTTGCTGCAGCGGGTTCTTGCTAGTGGTAGGATCTTATCGTCTTTCCATTTTCAATGGGGCTTACTGTTGGTCACGCTGCTTGCAGTCGTGAAATGCAGCAGGGGTGCGCCACTGGCAGGACCATAAGATCCACTGGTGTGAACGGTAGCAAGTTAGTGATAATTTTCTCAGTCTGGCAGATGCAAAAGAATTGCCATGAACAAATGTAATGCGTCAATCTTCACTAAGGCAGTTGATCATGTGAGCAGTGATGGTGTCTCAAAGCAAATGGAGAAAATTTGCTACTCACCAAATCTGCTCAGTGATTTCCCATCTCTATGACAACATGATGTGTAAGGTCAGCTATGATAAGGCAACATCAGAACCTTTGGAGTCTGCAATGGGGTCAAATAGGGCTGTGTTCCAGCACTGACACTGTTCAGCATACCCTTCTCATGCCGATATTATATGCATCCAAGTCATCTACAGAAAGTTCTGCTTACATAGAGAAACCGATCAAAAGGTGTTCAATCTTCTTCACCTTAGATCCAAAAGGAAGTTATGTCATCAGAGATTCGCTCTGTATTGTCGATGCTGCACTAGCATTCCACAACAAGGAACACCTGCACTGGCAAAATGGATGACTGCCCTCATGCCTATAATAAGAGTTTAACCAGCAGTATCAGGAAGACTAATGTCATGGTCCAGGATATCATCCATCAACATTGACAATGCAAAGCTGGAGGTTGTTGATAGCCTCACATATACTCTGCAAACACTCGATGCTGAAATCAACACATGTATCGCAAAAGCTGCACTGTTATGTCCAAGCTGAAAAGGAGAGCAAGAAAATAAAAGCAACCTGACTGAGAACACCAAACCCTGGGTTTACCAAGGGACATGCGTGTCACTGGCTGGCCAGCATTTATTGCCTATCCCTAGTTGCCCAAGAGCAGTTGAGAGTCAAACACATTGCTGTGGCTCTGGAGTCCATGTAGGTCAGACCAGGTAAGGATGGCAGATTTCCTACCTAAAAGGACATTAGTGAACCGGATGGGTTTTCTGACAATTGACAACAGGCCTGATTTTACCATTACACTGTGACCGTTTTTGGGCGCAAAAACTTGGTAAAGTTGGGCGTGAGGACATTAATGCAATCTGTGCCCGCGTTGGAGCAGATGCCCACTTTACCAACACCCAAAAATTGTTGCAATCTGAATCATAGAAAACATAGAAACATAGAAACATAGAACAGTACAGCACAGTACAAGCCCTTCAGCCCTCAATGTTGTGCCGAGCTATGTCCAAACCCAAGATCAAGCTATCCCACTCCCTTTTATTCTGGTCAGGAATCGCACCCAAAACGGGAGCAATGGCAATTCAAATGGTGGGGGGGAACAGAGGAGAGAGATCCGGTCATTCTCTGTTGAGGGGGAGAGGGAGGAGGAGGCGGATCAGATGTATCTTGGTGGGGGAGAGGAGGAAGGCCTGATCATTCTCTGGGGATTGGTTGGTGTGTGTGTGTGTGTGTGGGGTGGGGGGGGGGGGGGGCGGGGGGGTTGGTGGGGAGCGGGGAGTGGGGAGGGGGAGGAGGAAGAGGGGGCCAGATCGTTGTCTGGGAGGGAGGGGGACGACAGAGGGAGACCAGATCGCTCTCTGGTTGCTGGGGTGGGGGGGTGGAATGGTGTGGTGGTGGTGGTTGGGAGAGGACTGGGAAGGAGGGAGGCCCGAGCATTCTCTTGGGAGATGGGGTGTAGGCCCTTCTCTGGTGGTTGGGAGGCCCGGTTGCTGACTGGTGAGGGGAGTGGGGGAGGAAGGCCAGAGGGATCTCTGGTGGGGAGGGAGGTTGGGGGGGGGGGGGGTGCGTGGGGGTGGCGTGGTGCAGGGTGTCCGCTGCCACTCTGCGGCCAATCAGTGAGGTGAAGGAGGGCTGAGAGTCATGATCGGTCTGGATAGTCAGGGGTGGGGGAGAGGGGGTGGTGAATGGATAAGGGGGACGCTTATGTTGTAGGGGTGAGGCGATATCTGTGGGGCCCATCGCTCGTGTTTTTTGCTTTCGGGTCGCTTTATCCGCTTTTTGCGGCCCGGGAGCAATGTGACAGGGGGGCATTTTTCAATTTTTTTTCTCACTGTGCCTGTGCAGTTCAGAGCTCCGATTGGAGCTACAGTGTTTTGGGCACAATAAGCCCCTCCCAATTCAGACTCGCAGTTCTTTTTCAGGCGAAGTGCGAATGGGAGCATCTAAGAACAGTTTTCCAAGTTGGATCTGAATTGCGCCCAGATTCAGCACTTAGAACCAAAATGCTAAAATCAGGCCCTATGGTTTCATGGTTATCAGTAGATTGTTAACTCCAGATATCTACCTTGCCAGGATTCGAACCTGGGTTCCCAGAACATTTGCTGAGTTTCTGGATTTATAGTCTTGCGATAATACCTCTAGACCATTGCTTCTCCCTCACGATACACACTGGTCATCACTGCTGCTCCACATCATCAGGATCCGGGTTTGATTCCCAGCTTGGGTCACTGTGCAGAGTCTATACATTCTCCCCGTGTCTGCATGGGTTTTTTTCCTGAGTGTTTCGGTTTCCTCCCACAGTCTGAAAGATGTGCTGGTTAGGTGCATTGACCATGCTAAATTCTCCTTCAGTGCACCCGAACAGGCATTTGAGTGTGCCGACTAAGGAATTTTCATAGTAGCTTCATTGTGGTGTTAATGTAAGCCTACTTGTGACTAATAAATAAACTTTAACTTCACCTCTACAGCAATACGACCAGGACAATATATGCTTGGCAGGAGAAGAGGTTGCACAGTTTCAACTTTTGCCTTCTCAGATGTATCCATGGCATCTCTTGCCAGGACCAGCTCACCAATTCAGATGTCCTGGACCATGCTAATTCCATCAGCCTTCGTGTTACCTGCAGTGTCTCAGCCACTTTTATTTAATGGATGACGGTATGTACCCAAAGACATTCTGTACAATGAACTACTGATCATTGGGTCATGACCTCCTTGACACCAATATCTCTGCTACAAGGAGACCTGCAAGTCAGACATGAAGAGGGTGCATATTGACACTAACAACTGGAAGATAGTCAATAATGGCCATGTCATTTGGAGGTTGACTGTTTAGAAAGGTATTGGAAGAGGAGGGCAGAAATGAAAAGCTTAGCTGGCAAGGAAGGGCTGGTGAAAGCATAAACCAGTGGACCATGTAGCTTCCCAGCCCACTATCTTCATCTGAGAAAATGTGGCAGAAACTCTCAAGCCAGAGAGGGGCACCTGAGTCACACAAGAGAATACTTAATGTAACCTGATAACCATGGCACACACCATCATCTTCTGAGACAGAAGGTTAACACTGTATTGGTTAAAAAACTAAAAATTCCTACTTATTATTTCAAACAGGGAGACATTCTTATTGCACGCATCTCCAGATCCAGGAGAACATAATGGTTTCCTCTCAATTAGAACATAGAACCCTACAGTGCAGAAAGAGGCCTTTCAGCCCATCGAGTCTGCACCGACCACAATCCCACCCAGGCCCTACCCCCGTATCCCTACATATTTTACCCACTAATCCCTCTAACCTATGCATCTCAGGACACAAAGGGGAAGTTTTAGCATGGCCAATCAACCTAACCTGCACATCTTTGAACTGTGGGAGGAAACCCACGTAGATGCGAGGAGAATGTGCAAACTCCACACAGACAGTGACTCGAACTGGGAATCGAACCCAGGTCCCTGGAGCTGTGAAGCAGCAGTGCTTACCACTGTGCTACCGTGCCACCTATTGTTTTTGTCATACTTTGAAGATGAATCATTAGAGTTAAGCAGAATTCACTTAATTTGTTTCTTGCATGTACTGATCTTTCAAAAGGTTATCTCCAAACATTGCAGGTAGGTTATCTCAGAAAACTACAGTTTAGGCTAGAATTAATTATCCTACGGTTATCATTTATCTATTGGTGTTTAAATTAGAACTGGTTCTTCAATGTCCCCTGTTTGTGTACTGAGTTTTCTTTCATTGATTTTTCTCCTGACGTAAACTTTTTGTTAAATGTTGCTCTTATTTGCATAGTAACTATCTGCTTTTCACAGTCCTCTCCTATAAACCTATTACACAACCATATTAACCTTCCTCTCGAGTTAAGAACTATCCCCCAGTAAATATTGTTTAGACGTGCAGTTCATATTCCTCAGTTACATTGAGCTGAATCTTTGCCCTTGGGTAGAAGCATGCCATTCAAGGACTTGGAATTGAGATGGAGCTTATTGTTTAGTATATGGGTCAGTGGACATAAACCTAATTTATTAGACTGAGAATCTTGAAAATTTAATAGTTTTACCTTAGGCTACATCTTCCCATCGGTTTTGTGTGTAGAACTATGTGAATTGAGTTTATATAATCCAGAGGCCTTGTCCTTATAGATTGATAAAACAATTAGGTCATATGTTTTTGCTAGAAGATTGACGCAAGCCTCTAAACCACTTTGTTTGTTTAATATATGAATTGAATTACATGATCATGGGTGACTAAATACTAGTTGAATTGAAACGTGTTTAAAAATTCCTCTCAATTGACTCTTTTGACCATATATTGTAATTAGTTTCTATAATTCCCACCAGCCTGTATGAATTTCTTTGTCAGATCTTTATCGCGCTGTGTTTATTTATTCTCATTTTAACAATCTAGTTTTCCTGTCTAAGCATTGTTTTCTTGGCCTATGGACATTCTTCTGTGCATCACCTTGTCATTTTCAGTTCGTAACTTATTTCATACATTGATTGTAGATTATCAGCATGGTACATCAGAGCAGAGTACGTGACAACAGAAAGATTGCCTGTTTACATTCCCATCTGCAATGCTGCTTGCCACATCCACACCAGTTGTCACTGTTGAATATTGTTAAATCTGCATTGGATCAGAATTTCTGTAGTGCTTGCCATTGCAGTTAAAAGACACAGGCCTCTTACAGCTCACAAATCTGCCTGATTGGATTTCTAGTGCTGGGCTTTATGAGAAACTTAGCATAATGCCAGGTTTAACAATGCAGGAAAGGCCTTTTCTATGAACAGGTTTCCCTGTTCGTTCCAACATTGGCAAACTTGACCCTTTTGGGCATAGCTACATAAGTGACAGATGTGAAACATGCTCATCTCAAGTAGGAGAAAGGTTAAAAATGGAACATCACAGGGATAATTGTGGGATAGCAAAACAATACTAATTTTGCTTTAATTGCTGTAATGAACAATTGAGTGTGACGTTGGTTTTCTCAGGGAAATGTACGGAAGAAATGTGGCAAATTTTCAGGGAACATTTGTCTGGAGTTCTGTATAGCAACGTTCCAATGAGACAGGGAAGTTAGGGTAGGTTACAGGAACAGTGTACAAAGACTATAATAAATCTAGTCAAGAAGAAAAGCTTACAAAAGGTTCAGAGGGCTAGGTAATGTTAGAGATCTGGAAGAGTATACGGCTAATAGAAAGGATCTTAAGAAGAAAATCAGGAGAGCCAGAAGGGGTCATGAGAAGGCCTTGGCAGGCAGGATTAAGGAAAACCCCAAGGCATTCTACAAGAGGATAAGACGTGAAAGAATAAGGCATATCAAGTGTGACGGTGGGAAAGTTTGTATGGAACCGAAATAAATAGCAGAGGTACTTAATGAATACTTAAAAAGACCTTGGTGGTTGTAGTGCAGATTTGCAGCGGACTGAAAAGCTTGAGCATGCAGATAATAAGAAAGAGGATGTGCTGGAGCATTTGAAAAGCGTCAAGTTAGATAAGTCACCAGGATCGGACGGGATGTACCCCAGGCTACTGTGGGAGGCGGCTTGAGGAGATTGCTGAGCCTCTGGCGATGATCTCTGCATCATCAATGGAGACGGGAGAGGTTCTGAAGGATTGTGGATGTTGTTCCTTTATTCAAGAAAGGGAGTAAAGATAGCCCTGGAAATTATAGACCAGTGAGTCTAACCTCAGTGGTTGGTAAGTTGATGCCGAGAGGCAGGATTTATGAACATTTGGAGAGGTATAATATGATTAAGAGTAGTCAGCATGGTTTTGTCAAAGGCAGATCATGCCTTACGAGCCTGATTGAATTTTTTGAAGATGTGACTAAACACATTGATGAAGGAAGAGCAGTAGATGTAGTATATATGGACTTCAGCAAGGCATTTGATAAGGTGCCCCATGCAAGGCTTATTGAGAAAGTGAGAGGGCATGGGATGCAAGGGAAGTATAATATGATTAAGAATAGTCAGCATGGCTTTGTCAAAGGCAGATCTGTTCTGGGACCTTTACACTTTGTGATTTTTATAAATGACCTGGATGAGGAAGTGGAGGGATGGGTTGGTAAGTTTGCTGATGAAACAAAGGTTGGAGGTGTTGTGGATAGTGTGGATGGATGTCAAAAGTTGCAGTGAGACACTGATAGTATGCAAGACTGGACAGAGAAGTAGCAGATGGAGTTCTACCCGGTTAAGTGTGAAGTGGCTCAATTTAGCAGGTCAAATAGGATGGCAGAGTATAATACTGATGGTAGGACTCTTCGCAATGTGGAAGATCAGAAGGATCTTGGAGTCTGAGTTCATATGATGCTCAAAGTAGCTGCGCAGGTTGAAGCTGTGCTTAAGATGGCGTACGGTGTACTGGCCTTCGTCAATCGAGGAATTGAGTTTAGGAGTTGAGAGATCATGTTGCAGCTATATAGGGACCGTGGTCAGACCTCATTTGGAGTACTGTGCTCAGTTCTGGTCACCTCATTACAGAAAGGATGTGGAACCTATAGAAAGGGTGCAGAGGAGATTTACAAGGATGTTGCCTGGATTGGGTGGCATGCCTTATGAGGATAGGTTGAGGGAGTTTGGCCTTATCTCCTTGGAGAGACGAAGGATGAGGGGTGATAGAGGTGTATAAGATGTTGAAAGGTATTGCTTGAGTGGATAGTCAGAGGCTTTTTCCCAGGGCTGAAATGGTTGCCACAAAAGGACACAGGTTTAAGGTGCTGGGGAGTAGGTACAGAGGTCAGGGGTAAGTTTTTCACTCAGAGGGTGGTGGGTGCATGAACTGGGCTGCCGACAACAGTGGTGAAGACAGGTTCGTTGGTGTCTTTTAAGAGACTTTTAGATTAGTACATGGAACTTAGTGAGATAGGGAGTTATAGGTAAGCCTAGTAATCTCTAAGATAGGGACATGTTCGGCACAACTTTGTGGGTCGAAGGGCCTGTATCGTGCTGTAGTTTTTCGAAGTTTCTATGTTTCTATTGGGCAGGATTTTCCTGTGGTGGGTTTCAGGTAGCACGCCACTCATTGGTGGTAGAATCTTGTGGCCCTACTGTTGGCAAATGGGTCACCTACTGAAGGCACCCCCATTATCGGGAGATCTGCGCCAGGAGTAAACTGTCAGTAGGACCATACGATCCCACTGGCACAAACACCAGCAAGATTTTGGCACTTACATTGTGTTAATATGAGATGGCAAGGGAAAATTTATCATTTGTCAAGGTAGCATGGTGGCACAGTGTTCAGCATTGCTGCCTCACAGCACTAGGGACCCCAGTTCTCTCTGTGCCTGCGTGGTTTTCCTCCGGGTGCTCTGGTTTCCTTCCACAGTTCAAAGATGTGCAGGTTAGCTAGATTGACCATACAAAATTGCCCCTTAGTGTCCAAAGATGTGTAGGTTAGGGGATAGGGCCTGGGTGAGATATTCTATTAGAGGGTTGGTGCAGATACAATGGACCGAAAGCTTTCTTCTGCACTGTTGGGATTCTATGGAATATTCATTTACCTTCAATTTTTAGAAGTTTCCTACCCTAATCTGTAGGTGGAATTTTCCAGCCCCCAGGTGTTCTCTGCAGCTTGTTATTGGCCACCTATGGGATCTTGTGGACTTGCCAATGCCTGTGCTGTTTTGCATGACTTGTTTGTTCTATCACCAAGGAACCCACCAGTGGAAAGGTCAGGAAAACCCCGTCTTATATCAAACTTTTTTTTGATTAATTCATGGGACATGGGTGTCACTGGCTACTCAGCATTTATTGCCCATCTCAAGTTGTCCTTGGGTGACAGTTCAGAGTCAACAGCATTGCTGTGGCTCTGGAGTCACATGTAGGCCAGACTCGGTAAGGATGGCAAATTTCCTTCCCTGAAAGACTCAGTGAACCAGATCCAACAATCGACAATGATTTCATAATCATCAGTAGATTCTTAACTCCAGATATCTTTTATTGAATTCAAATTCCACCATCTGCCGTGGCAGGATTCAAAGCCAAGTCCTTGGAACATTAGCTGAGTTTCTGGATTAATAGTCTGGTGATAATACTACAAGACCATCGCCTCCCCTAATGACCTCTGTTCGAAGCCTCCTTGTTAGTTGGTGAGATGAAGTCGCTATTAACAAAACTGATTGTCTATTATTTGGAGGTTAGAACATATCAAATAGGCATTTCCCTATTTCTAATTTTCAAAGCAAACAGACTTTATATTTTTTGTGTAAACATGTAGCTGACCCATTGAATTTCTTTCGCTTTCAATTATTTCTGAAGCCACAATTTGTTCTTGTAATCAGGAATCAAATATTTCATGAATATTTTCAATTATAAAAATGCACGGGTGAAATATCTTTTATATGAAAATATTAAATTGCCAAACACAATTCCACTGATACATCTATTCTGACTAACTAATTTTCTTTAAGTGATTGACAAGAGTGGATTTATTTGTCATGACTGATCCAGAAGCCTGAAGTATTCAATTGGAAGAGCATATCTATTGAAGGTCAAGTATTGATCCTCCTCTAAATTGGAAGATTTGGACGAGATAAAATAGGAAAGAAAACTCCAAAAAAGATGCATGACTTAATGAAATGCAAATCAGTGTGACATCTAAGTTAACTGAACTGTTTAACTTTCCAGTTCTTTCACTCTTCAATGATAGAGATTCTTACTATTCTGTGAATTCAAAGTAGAGGCTTAATCTAAAAGTGCTGCCTTGAATTGCACCAAGAATATGTTTTAATCTTGCTGCTCATATTTGATTAAACCCAGGGAATGTTGTAACATTGTATGATTAAGATCGGTGGAGTTTGCGTCAAATGTCACGTACTTTGTCACTATTGAGCAATGTAATGAAATAGCTGTGTTATATTAATCAGCCTCCCATCCATTGACTCTGTCTACACTTGCAGCTGCCTCAGCAAAGCAGCCAGCATAATTAAGGACCCCACGCACCCCGGACATTCTCTCTTCCACCTTCTTCCTTGGGAGTCTGAGGTCACGTACTAACCAACACAAGAACAACTTCTATCCTGCTGTCATCAGACTTTTGAATGGATCTGCTTTGCATTAAGTTGATCTTTCTCTATGCCCTAGTTATGATTGTAACACTACATTCTGCATTTTCTCCTAATATAAACGGCATGCTTTGTCTGTATAGCGCAAAGAAACAAGACTTTTCACTGTATGCTACTACATGTGACAATAATAAATTAAATCAATTCCAATGTATGTAGTCAAATAAACTAAATTGTCTATTGTGTCGAACTTCTAGGTTTTCTGTTTATCAGCTTGAAAATACTTAAAATATTGTAGTACATTGGCTTTGGTAGTGCTATAGTGGAATTAGTAACTTGCATTATATTGTGCTTTTAACAGAAAGCACTTGTTACTGCATGGAAGCTTAATTAGGCAAAAATGAGCATGGAATGAAATAAGCAGATGTTGGAAGAGCAAATCAAAAATTTAATCAGAGAGGTAAGTTTCAAACAGACTCTTAAAATAGAATAAGAAACTTTATAAGCTTACGGAGGAAATCCAAGGGCGATGTGATGGCCAAGTGGTTAGCACTGCTGCCTCACAGTACTGTGGACCCAGGTTCAATTGGGTGACTGTCTGGGTGGAGTTTGCACATTCTCCCTATGCTTTGGTTTCTTTCCAGAATCCAAAGATGTGTAGGTTAGTTGGAATTGCCATGCTAAGTTGCTCCTTAGTGTCCAAAGATGTATAGGTTAGGGGGATTAGTCGTTGTGAATGTGTAGATTTATGGGGATAGGGTAGGGGAAAGGACCTTGGTAAGATGCTGTGTCAGTGAAGACTTAATGGGTGAATGACCTCTTCTGCACTGTTAGGGTTCTATGAATTTAAGAAGTCACAGGGAAGGATGAACATCTTAAATTGCAGATATAGGAAGAGGAAGGGGCAGCTATGTGGGAGTTGGGATCAGGATAGATCAGAAGGAACAAGACTGATTACTGAGCAGGACTTGGTAGAGTCAACAAAACAAAGTTGACAAGGACATGGAATTGGGGGTAGGGTGTTAGCGTGGATAGAGGACTGTTGTCAAATAGGAGGCAGAGAGTGGGGGTCAATGGGTGCTATTCGGATTGGCGGTTGGTGACTAGTGGAGTGCCCCAGGGGTCGGTGCTGGGGCCTCAGCTATTTACCATTTATATAGATGATCTGGAGGAGGGAACCGAGTGTATGATGTTGAAATTTGCTGATGACACCAAGATTGGTGGAACGGCAAATTGCGCGGAGGGTGTGGAGAGTCTGCAGAAGGATCTAGATAGGCTGGGCGAATGGGCCAGGAACTGGCAAATGGAATTTAATGTTGGCAAGTGCGAGGTGGTCCACTTTGGTAGGAATAATGGTAGGAAGGATTATTACTTACGTGGCGAAAAACTGCAGCAGGCGACGGTGCAGAGGGACCTCGGGGTCCTTGTGCATGAGTCGCAAAAACCCAGCTTGCAGGTGCAGCAGGTGGTCAGGAAGGCTAATGGGATGCTGGCCTTCATAGCGAGGGGGATTGAATATAAAAGTAGGGAAGTCTTGCTGCGGCTATATAGGGCATTGGTGAGGCTGCAGCTGGAGTAGTGTGTGCAGTTTTGGACGCTGTACTTACGCAAGGATATTTTGGCTTTGGAGGGAGTGCAGAGGAGGTTTACTAGGCTGATGCCGGAGTTGAATGGGTTGAGCTATGAGGAGAGGCTGAATAAACTAGGCTTGTACTCATTAGAGTTTAGAAGAATGAGGGGAGATCTCATTGAGACGTATAAGATGATGAATGGGATGGATAGGATAGAGGTGGAGAGACTCTTCCCGCTCAGAAAGGACAGTAGGACTAGGGGGCACAGCCTCAAGATAAAGGGGGCGCGGTTTAGAACAGAGTTGAGGAAGAACTTCTTCACTCAAAGGGTGGTGAATCTCTGGAATTCTCTGCCCGTTGAAGTGGTGGAGGCTGCCTCGCTAAATATTTTTAAGACGCGGGTTGATGGGTTTTTGATAAGCGAGGGGATTAAGGGTTATGGGGAGAGGGCGGGAATGTGGAACTGAGCCACGACAGATCAGCCATGATCTTACTGAATGGCGGGGCAGGCTCGAAGGGCCAGATGGCCTACTCCTGCTCCTATTTCTTATGTTCTGGACGATGAAAGATGCTGTGGAAATGCTGGTGTTGTACTAGGGTAAATACAGTAAGAAGTTTCACAGCACCATGTTAAAATCCAACATGTTTATTTGGTAGCAAACGTCATTTGGTAGCGTTTGCTACCAAGTAATTCTGTTGAACTTTAACCTGCTGTTGTGAGACTTCTTACTGTGACGAAAGATGAGCCAAGAATAGAAATAGTTGAGTCTGGAAGTTGTCAAAAATATTGATGAGATTATTAGTATCAGGTGGGCTAAAACAGGGGCAGAGTCAGAAGCAAGTGATGTATAAAGATACATTAGCAGTCTTTGTGACGGAAATGATATAAGATGCAAAGCTTAGTTTGGGTTTGCAAACTGTCTGGCTCAACCCAAGGCTGAGACTGGGGAATAGAGCGGAATCAGTGGCAATGTTACAAAATGTGCACTAGGATAGGAAAAATTTTGATTTAAAACAAAACAGGAAAGTTTAGATCAGGTGTGGAGCACTAATGCCTCCAAAATCACTTTCCCAACCCAAACTTGCCTTTAAACTATCCATTTCTAATTAACTGAAGTAGAAAGGTGGGTGAGTGACCAGCCTAAGAAGTCAGGTTACAGCTTTAAATAGGATTGTAAACCCTCAAGTTTCACTGTCATTCAGCTTTCCAAATTTAGCTGCTGTCAGCCAGGACTCCTGAGCATTGAGAAATGCAACAGCCTCCTTCAGACGAGAACTTGGTAGATTCAGGAGGCTGATACCTTCACAGCCAACCTCTGGGTTCAAGAGCACCTCTTGCAATCAGGACCTTTTGACCTCACCCCAAATACCTTCCCCAACATTCTGCCCCATATCAAGGCCTCTTATCTCTCCAATCCTCTCTCACACACCTGAGCCTTCAATTTTCTTCACCCCCACCCCCCAACAATAGACATAGTCGCTTAGCCAGCCTGGTCCACCCACAATCACCCCTTCCTTTGGTTAACCAAGCCCCTCCAATAACTCCCACACAGACCCTGATCAATCTTCACCTCCCCTTCCATTGGTGCACTCTCCCCAATCAACACCTACTCCTTCACACCATCCTCCTCACCCTCAAAATCCCAGTTGGCCCCTCTTCACAGTGCACACTTAACTACATTTGTGGTCATCAATTTACTGGCCCTCCACTGGCTGAAGGCGGTCAGGTTGGATATCCAAGCAAGGAATCTATCCATGATATTAGAATATACAGTGGAATTTAAATTGTGGGGAATCCTGAATTGTGAGTTCACCCTGCCAATCTTTTGACCAATCCATTCATTGTGGGTCACATGAGCAAAAAATTGCCTGGTGTCCCTCAATAATTGATAATACCACTGAGTGATGGCCTTGTGATATTATCGTTAGGCTATTATTCAAGAAACTCAGCTAATGTTCTGGGGATCCGGTTTTGAATCACACCATAGCAGATGGTGGAATTTGAATTCAATAAAAAAAAAAGTGCCATTAAAGAATCTACTGATGATCATGAAACTATTGTCACTTGTTGGAAAAACCCACCTTGTTCATTAATGTCCTTCCCTGGTCAGGCGTACTTGTGACTCCAGAGCCACTGAAATGTGATTGACTCTCTACTGCCCTCTAAAGGCAGCTAGGGATGGGCAAAAAATGCTGGCCAACTGGCGACGCCCATGTCACATGAATGAATAAAAGAATAATCTTGCCAACTTGGGCAAAAGGCTGAGGAAGAAGAAGGGTCCAGAGGTAGATCCTTGAAAGACACAAGAGTGAGGGTGGAGATGAGGGGTGGGGGGGTCCCTTTGCAGGGCAGGAAAGGAAATCATGGCTGCAGACTTCTACGATTGAATGGGTAAGACTTGAAATGTGGGCAGTATCACTGAGCAGGATAATGCTCGTGACCCATTGAACTAGTTGAACCACAATGTTCAGAAATGGCTAACTGACAATTTATACTGACTCATATTAGCTTAAAATGAAACCTAAAAAATATAAAGTAGACAGGAATTGGTGTTTTTTTATTCATTCCTGGGACATGGGCGTTGCTGGCTAGCCAGCATTTATTGATCGATCAACAGTTCGGATGCACCACAACGAAAAACTGCACCGACCTCCTCAGAAGACAAACATGGGACACGGTGGACAGAGTACCCTTCGTCTAGTACTTCTCCAGAGCAGAGCAGTTTTGACATCTTCTCAGGAGCCTTCAACATGTCATTGACGAAGACAAACATCTCGCCAAGGCCCACTTCATGCCTTCAAACAATCACACAACCTCAAACAGACCACTGCCCGCAGCAAACTTCCCAGCCTTCAGGAGAACAGTGACCATGACACCACACAACCCTGTCACAGCAACCTCTGCAATACATGCCGGATCATTGACACAGATGCTGTCATCTCACATGAGAACACCATCGAACAGGTACACGGTACATACACTTGCAACTCGGCCAACATTGTCTACCTGATACGCTGCAGGAAAGGATGTCCCGAGGCTTGGTACATTGGGGAGACCATGCAGACACTCCACAACAGATGAATGAACACTGCTCGACAATCACCGGGCAAGAGTGTTCCCTTCCTGTTGGCGAACACTTCAGCGGTCATGGGCATTTGGCCTCTGGTCTTTGGGTAAGCGTTCTCCAAGGCAACCTTCATGACACATGACAGCGCAGAGTTGTTGAGCAGAGACTGATAGCCAAGTTCTGCACACATGAGAACAGCCTCAACCAGCATTGTGGGTTCATGTCTCACTATCTATAACCTCCACAACTTGCCTGGGCTTGCAAAATCTCACTAACTGTCCTGGCTGGAGACAATACACACATCTTTAACCTATGCTGAACCGTCTCTTCACTCACATTGTCTGTACCTTTAAGACTTGATTATCTATAAAGACTCGCATTCCAATCATTATTTTGTAAATTGAGTTTGTGTCTTTATATACCCTGTTTGTGAACAGAACTCCCAGTTACCTGATGAAGAGGCAGTGCTCCAAAAGCTGGTGCTGCCAAATAAACCTGTTGGACTTTAACTTCATGTTGTGAGACTTCTTACAGCAGTTATTGCCCATCCCTAGTTTCCCTTGGAAGGTAGTTGAGAGTCGATCACATTGCTATGGCTCTGGAGTCACATGAAGGCCAGGCCAAGTAAGGACAGCAGATTTCCTTCCCTAAAGGACATTAGTGAAACCAATGGATTTTTCCAAAATTGACAATGGTTTCATGGTCATCACTAGATCCTTAATTCCAAACAAATTAAACCTCCAAACCCAGGGAAAGTACTAAATTTGCACAATAGTCTCATTTTGTATAGGAAAATGAAAATCCAAAGCCATCTGGACCCAGCATTCTTAGTAAAATGTGATTGTGTAATATTTATCAATTTTTAATGCATATATTTATGTCATTATTTTCCTTTCAAAAATACAGAGGAAAACAAGTTTAGTGAGGGAAAAAATATCAAAATTTGGTGGAAAAAAAATCACCAAACAATGATAGAAGGTTGGTTACATCTAAGTTTAAATTTATAAATTATTCAGAACTGCTGTAAATTCAGAAAATTTCCGTGAGCTACTCTTTTGCATTCAGATCATTAGTCCGTTTTACTTGACTAAATTCATCTCCATTAGTTAATTTTCCAGAAACCAGATGAAACATAATACAATTTTCCAAAAGGCTGAATACCCAAGTAGGCCAGAGTATCCATTTGTACCCATTGATTGCAGGGACAGGCTTGCTGTAGATGATGGAAATCTCCATCATGTCAAAGGGAAAATAGATCTAAATGGCAACAGCCATGAAATTGCCATTCAGACAACAAATAGCCAGCTACTTCAGATTTTTCCAAGCATTTAGCTATATCAATTATTAATGAGGCTACATTTATTTGGGACCAGGGTTGGCATTTATCTCTTACCATGAGCGCTGCAAACTAATGATGGAACGTAGCAAGTTCAAGTACAGAAAAGGCGGTTACAGCAGGTTTAATGAGTGTACATAATTATGGTAATTAATACAGCAGAATGTGAAACAAAACAAATTAAAACATGAATGAAGCTGTGGAAGGATTGCCGCTGACTCCACCGTGTAGACTTTGCAGGAATGAATGTAACCAGGCCTGAAAAGTGGAGAGCTTACTCAAAGGTTACACAAGAATTTGCTTCTTAATAGTCAATGCCAACTCTTCTTCCAGATAAATAATGAGCCATTAGCCTATACTCTCAAGCAGAAAGCCCAAAGAATTTTAATATGTGTAATAACCTCAGATCAGCTCCCTATTAAAACAATAAGTTATTGCTCTTGAATATCAAGAGTCCACATCAGAATAGATGTAGGGCATTGGTGAGGCCACACCTGGGGTATTTTGTGCAGTTTTGGTGTTGTTATCAGAGGAAGGATATCCTTACTGTAGAGGGACCGCAACAAAGGTTTACCAGGCTGATTCCTGGCATAGCAGTTCTGTCATATGAGGAAAGACTAGGTCAGAAAGGATTATACTCACTGGAGTTTAGAAGAGTGAGAGGGGATCTTATTGAAACTTATAAAATTTTCATGGGGTTAGACAAGATGGATTCAGAAAAAAATGTTCCCAATGGTAGGGGAGTCCAGAACTAGGAGTCATTGTTTGAGAATAAGGGGTAAACCTTTAAGATCTGTGGTAAGGAGAAATTTCTTCACCCAGAGAGTGGCAAATGTATGGAATTCACTACCACAATGTAGTTGAGGCCAAAATATTGTCTTATTTCAAGAAGAAATCAGGTATAGCTCTAGGGGGTATTAGGATCAAGGGACATGAAGGGAAGGGGGGAATAAGGATATTGAATTTGATGATCAGCCATGCTCAAAATTAATGGTAGATGAGGCTCAAAGGGCCAAATGACCTACTCCTGTTTCTAGTTTCTACGTTTCCATGTTTCTTATAGATTGGATTTTTTCAATAAAATTATAGCGAGGCTCACCACACCTTTCTCAAAAGGAAATACCTGACAGTAACCGCTTTGGTGCAGTTAAATATGAAATGGCGAAGTTGTTGTCACAGGGATCCTGCTTCTCCATACGGTACACTGTTGCACATCCTGCCAATAAACTCAGCACCGAAATTATTACAGTACTATGGGCTTCCCACTACAAACAGTTGAAAAAATTCAACCTGCTGGAGAAGAAGGTAGATTACACCTCATCTCAGAGCCAGGCAGTGAAAGTGATCTCTTCTTGCTTGGCTGCAATGTTCCTCGATGCCTTTTTTCCTCTGGTGAGTTTTTAATGGCATGATAAATGACAATTACTGCTGAACATCCTCTATCAGATCTCACATCAACATTTCAATCCTTGATGTGACCTTTATGAAAACGTAATTCTGTCTTATCACATATTACAGTAAATTGTTATTGACACAAAACAATTACTATCTATTGGACATCTTAATATGATTTATATTGGTTTCTTCAGAATTGATTACCTGGGAGTTAAAATGAATGATGCGAAGTTTAACAAAAATGAAGTTTTAAAACTTTCGCAAGTATTTGTAACTATTTTACATTTGTAATTGGCAAAGCTAAAATGATTGGTGATCTGATTCATATCTACAAAGGATTGGAGCAAAGTTAATTATTACTGCTATATATGAAAAAAGATGGACAACAGTGTGGGAGGGGAGAAACTCCATCAAAAGTTAATTCTACTAAATTAATTTTCATATTATTGGCACCATCGTGGAGACAATGCTCAAATTGGAAAAGCAGAATAGCTTTTATTTTGCCCAGCCTCATGCTTGATTGAGTTATGTCTGAGACTACCAGGGAAGTAACTCCAAAGAAGTCGCACAGAAAGGCAAAACCAAGGGAACAATAAGATTTATTGAAGAACTGTCCTCCTGGCACTTCAACCCTGGAGTAGCTGTAGAACTGGCCTCCTGGGCAAGTCTTCCCGCGCCCCAGGTCACCCGACCCATCCTCTTAAAGGGGCTAGACCCTACATACATAACAGATTGCTTAAAGCTTTTTGGGTGAACTTTGCATGAAATAATGATGACTACAGTTCTAACATGTGCATGTTACCTCAAAAAAAAGATTATTTTTCTTTTGGTTTTATTGAAGTTCTATTGCATGGATATAGTCATAGTCATAGAAACTACAGTGCAGAAGGAGGCCATTTGGCCCATCAAGTCTGCACTGACAATAATCCCATGCAAGTACAGTCCTATCCTCATAACCTCACACGTGTACTCTCCAATTCATTAGGAGGCAATTTTAGCATGGCCAATCAACCTAACCTGCAAATCTTTAGACTGTGGGAGGAAACCGGAAGAAACCCATGTGACCCATGTGCAAATTCCACACAGACAGTCACCCGGGGGGGGATTGAAACCCGGGTTCCTGGCGCTGTGAGGCAGCAGTGCTAATCTTCAATTATGAACAAAAATCCTATTCTCGTAACTCACCTGATGAAGGAGAAGCACTCTGAAAACTTATGATACCAAATAACCCTGTTCAACTTTAACCTGGTGTTGTGAGACTTCTTACTTAAAAAAAATGAAGTAGTAGTGTAAGTGAGACTGGTGGGCTGGGTCAAGTTGGGCAGATTGAACCAAGGTTGGGTGGGGTCAAGGGTTACTTGGACCACTGGGAGCATAGAACCATAGAAAATTACAGCTCAGAAACAGGCATTTTGGCCCTACTTGTCTGTGCCAAACCATTTTTTGCCTAGTCCCACTGACCTACACGTGAACCATATCCCTCCACACCCCTTTCATCCATGAACCCATCCAAGTTTTTCTTAAATGTTAAAAATGACCCCACATTTACCACTTTATCAGGCAGCTCATTCCATACTCCCACCACTCTGCGTGAAGAAGCCCCCCCTAATATTCCCTTTAAACTTTTCTCCTTTCACCCTTAACCCATGCCCTCTCGTTTGTTTCTCCCCTAGCCTCGGTGGAAAAAGCCTGCTTGCATTCATTCTATCTATACCCATATAGCATGGGAAAAGACCAGCATGCAATGTCTATAACTAGTCTGGAGCACCACAGCTTCATTTTAGCACCTCGCCAAATTGTCCCAGTAAGTTATTTCACTCATTCAATGATGGCTCAAATTGATGCATAGCAGCTTATAAAAATGTCCAGTTTTGGACAACTCAAGTTTTTGGATAGCCAGATTTGATCCCCAGTAGCGATATTATTTGAAGATCAAGGTCAAATACTGGTCTTTTAAATTGCAATATTTTGGAGAGGTTCTGAAAAAAAAATTAAACAGCTTGTTCTCTATCTAATGCTGAATGAAGCACAGTTCCATCCAATTAAAAAATGAGAAGACTGAAGTCTTCATATTCAGCCACTCTTGCCCTCATCACCCTTAAGCAATCACCATACGTTCTCCATCAATTTTATCCTTCAGCAGTCAGTGCCTCAAATCAAAAAACCTGTGTGCAATAAGAACAGAACGTGTTGGTAAAACTCAGCAGCTCTGCCAGCATTTCTTGTCATCAATTTTAACTTGAAATAGACATTGCACCACATATCCTTTCCACCGCCTCCATAACAATACCTATCTCTGGCCGCCCGCCCCCCGCCCCCCCCCCCCCCCCCCACCTCAATCAATCTGCTATTGAAGCCCTCATGCTTGGCTTCACCTCTCCTTTGTATCTTTGTAACATTCTCCAGCCTTGCAATGCTGGATAATTCTTCCTGCCTGCCCATCCTCACTCTTCCTTTGCCCCATGAGGCTGGTGCATTGCTTGGAATTTTCCTGCCTCTAAGGAAACAGGAAGGCCTGTCAAAATGGCAACATCGCAAATTTCTAACTTGTATCTATTATGTATTAATATAATGCTGCCATTCCTGAACAAGTCCTTGTCAAAAAGGATAAAAAAGAAAAGGGCTACTATAAAATTGGCAAACTCCGCTAGGATTTTTGTTTAATCAACTTAGATGCAGAATTCGCTTTATCAATGAGGAGCAAGTTTGCTAGTAATTGTAACGAGGTGTTTTAAATACTTTGTAGTTTTAAAGGTACATGTAATATCTTTAATTAGTCCATACATACAAATATATCATCTATACATTTTTAGAAATTAAACAAAGAAATTTAGATGCACAGTTACAGAGTGCCCCTTTAATACCAAACATAGGATAGATATATTCTTTTAACGCACCCAACTGTTGGAATCATAAAGGACATTTAATTGCCTCATCAGACATCTTGTCAGAAACAACTGATACAAGAGTGAGTTTTAATGAAACTGCTTTCACAGTTTCTAATCAAAACAGAGTCAGAAAGATATTAATGTCTTAGCTAACAAAAAGGTTATGATATGAGACTTTGCGGGAACTGACACAAATTAATAGTAACATAATGGTACCCTGAAACTGTCGGTAGTGATTAACAAGCTCAGTCATTGAACTGATAAGCAACATTTATGTGTGTTTCATTATGTTGGCAATAAACAAAAAACTTATCAGGACTAAAATTGGAAAATATCCTGAAGGCAAGATGAGTTGACCACATCCTTTAGAGATTCAGTTACCTTCACTGACAAGGCCATAAAGAGAAGAGGCACTTGCACAGGGTCCCATTGCCTGATACAATGGGACGGCTAGGTGTGTTTACTTTGTGTATCTTCAGGAGGCAGTAGAGATCGCCAACATGAGGAGTACGTGGGATGAGAGCACGGAGGGTGCTCTAAAGGTTGGGATCAAAGGTCTTGATCAGTCAGTTGAGTTAACAGGTGTGTTACACAATGACACGTTGAAGGCTCCGGAGAAGACTTCCCTGGAGCTGAAAAGCTATGACATCTTCTCCGGAGCCTTCAACATGTCATTGATAGACAAGGCAAACATACACAGCCATCCCATCACATCGGGCAATGGGACTCTGTACGAAAACTTCTCCGGCTACATCGAGGGCATCCTGAAACCTATTGTACAAAGAATTCCCAGCTTTTGTCGTGACACTATGGACTTCCTACAGAAACTCAGCACACGTGGAGCAGTTGAACCAGGAGCACTCCTTGTCACAATGGATGTCTCAGCACTGTACACCAGCATCCCCCACGACTATGGCATTGCTGCAACTGCCGCAGTACTCAATGCCAACAACTGCCAGTCTCCAGATGCAATTTTACAACTCATTCGCTTCATCCCGGACCACAATGTCTTCACCTTCAAAACCAGTTCTTCATCCAGGCACATACAGCCCTGGGGACCAAATTTGCATCTCATTATGTCAACATCTTCATGCATAGGTTCGAACAAGACCTCTTCACCACACAGGACCTTCAACTGATGCTATACACTAGATACATCAATGACATTTTCTTCCTTTGGACTCATGGTGAACAATCACCTGAAACAACTACATGATGACATCAACAAGTTCCATCCCACCATCAGACTCACCATGGACTACTCTCCGGAATTGATTGCATTCTTGGACACACGCAGCTCCATCAAGGGCGGACACCTCAGTACTTCACTGTATCGCAAGCCCATGGTTAACCGCACGATACTTCACTTCTCCGGCTTCCACCCTAAGCACATTAAAGAAGCCACCCCCTATGGACAAGCCCTCCATATACATAGGATCTGCTCAGATGAAGAGGATCACAACAAACACCTCCAGATGCTGAAAGATGCCCTCATAAGAACATGATATGGCACTCAACTCATTGATCAACAGTTCTAATACACCACAGTGAAAAACTGCAGCGACCTCCTCAGAAGATAAACACAGGACACAGCGGACAGAGTACCCAGTACTTACCCGGAGTGGAGAAACTACGACATCTTTTCCAGAACCTTCAACATGTCATTGATGAAGATGAACATCTCGCCAAGGCCATCCCCACACCCCCACTTCTTGCCTTCAAACCGCACAACCTCAACAGTGACCACGACACCACACAGCCCTGCCACAGCAACCTCTGCAAGACATGCCAGGTCATCAACGCGGATGCCATCATCTCACGTGAGAACATCCACCAGGTACACGGTACATACTTTTGCAACTCGGCCAACATTGTCTCCCTGATAGGTGCAGGAAAGGATATCCCTAGGCATGGTACATTGGGGAGACCATGCAGACGCTATGGCAATGGATGAATGAACACCTCTTAACAATGACCAGGCAGGACCGTTCTCTTCCTGTTGGGGAACATTTCAGCAGTCACGGGCATTCGCCTCTAATTTTCAGGTAAGCGTTCTCCAAGGCAGCCTTCATGACACACGACAACGCAGTGTCACTGAGCAAAGACTGATAGCCAAGTTCCGCAAACATGAAGGAGGCCTCAACTGGGATCTTAGGTTCATGTCACACTATCTGGAATCCTCATGACTTGCCAGGGCTTGCAAAATCTCACCAAGTGTCCTGTCTGGAGACAATACACATCTCTTTAACCTGTGCTTATCGCTCTCTCTACACGCATTGTCTGTACCTTTAAGACTTGATTACCTATAAAGAATTGCATTCCAACCATTATTTTGTAAATTGAGTTTGTGTCTTTATATACCCTGTTTGTGAACAGAATTCCCACTTAACTGAAGAAGGGGCAGCGCTCTGAAAGTTAGTGGGTTTTGCTACCAAATAAACCTGCTGGACTTTAACCTGGTGTTGTGAGACTTCTTACTGTGTTTACCCCACATGGCATCTCCACATTATCAAAAGTAGAGACATGATGTCTGATTAAGAGACTAGAGGACAGATTTAGGGATGATATATTCAAGTATCTAACGAGGTATAGTGATCTCATAAATCAGGGCGGTTCAGTATTTTATTTCAGCACGTCATTTGTAACACTTTTGATTGCATTGTGTCCAACTGACTGTTAGCTGCAGAATTATTTAAACCAGGATGACTTTCTTCGTCTGTTGGAATAGTGTCTCGACCCATTGTGCTGAGAACTAAACCTCTTGCTAGCAAGTAAAATAAAGACAATATGTCGGCTAAGCATCTTTGTTAATAAGTGTTTGTGTCAAAGTCAAACTCAGAAGTCAAGATTTCAACATTTGTTCTAATATTTTCTGTCTGGATACATTACAAATACTATGGAGAGAATGCCTGCTCGTGAATAAACAATTCCGTAGAATTATAGAATCATGGGATTATAGAATCTCTACAATGCAGAAGGAAGCCATTCAACCCATCAAACCTGCACTGACAACAATCCCATCCAGACCTATCCCTGTAACCCCACATGTTTACCCTACTAATCCCCTTAACACTAAGGGGCAATTTAGCATGACCAATCAACTTAGTCTGCATATCTTTGGAGTGGGGGAGGAAACTGGAGCAGCCAGGGGAAACCCTTGCAAATGCACAGAAAATGTGAAAACTTTAGACAAAGGACGGGATTTTACAGTCTCGCTCAGGCAAGCCTGGAAATTCTAACCCTAATCCTAACCCTTTCTTAGCATACTCATACAGGAAAAATTAACTTTAAACTTCAGCTTGTACCTTCTTCCTAACACACACATAGTACAAATACAAAATACTAAAACTATCTCCATTTTATGACAGAAATCATCTCAATGCTGTCCCAGTACACTTGCTTCAATTTACAGCTAAGAATCTATTACTTCTAAGATTTTGAAACTTCTGAAAACACTTATCCAATTTATTTTGCAGCAGATATTCCACAATGGTTCCCTTGTGCCATGAATTGTCTTGCCTGGAATAACATGTGGAGTGGTAATTTTAACTTGGTATGGGAGTTCCTGAGCTCCATTATTGAGTGTTGCAATACCAGTCCCTGGAAGAGTTGATTACCAATTCCTTCCAATGCTGAAAGTAGCAATTGTGAGTAGACAATTACAATACTTTACTCCAAGATGATATATTCTGCAGAGCAACACACAAAATCTATAAGGCCACAGTAAATTGCTTATAGATGGTTCTCCGTTGACTGGAGTGTGCGTTGATCGCTTTCATTTTGAGAGGTCCTTGAGCATTTGAATTTGTCTGGGATAGTAAGTAGAAAGAAGAGATAAGGTATGATAATGAGATGTCTGCATGCATGAAACTATCACTTTGAACAGGGCATCAGTTGCACATTGAAAAGAAAACTAAATTATTGGAGAAGAATATATAGATAGATAATCTGAAGGACAAAAAGCATTAAGCAATGACAGATACAGAAAATCACAATTACACCTAAATATAAATGATCAACCATTACAACAGACCTAGCTTTCTGGTTAAGGGAATCATGGCCATAATGCAAATAAATCTGTATATTGACAACGAATTCCGAGGTTTGGAGTTTTGCTGGGGGTGGGGGTGGGGGTGGGGGGAACGGGTAGAGCAGGAGTGGTGAGAGGTGGCAAGCCATTCAAAACTCCATTGGCTCCGGTGGGACTGGAAAATTCCAGCAGTGGAAAAAGCTGTAAAATCCTATTCATGTCTCTTGTAATAAGTCTTTGGGGGCAGAAGTCCCCTCACCAAAATCCCTTTTTTTATAAACTCTAACTGCAGTACACAGAGTGCTAGCAATTAGCTGTCTATGTCCAGATGGACATCTCACCAGGGCTATTCCCACACCCCCATTTCTTGCCTTCAAACAACCACACAACCTCAAACAGACCATTGTCCGCAGCAAACTGCCCAGCCTTCAGGAGAACAGTGACCACAGCACCACACAACCCTGCCACATCAACCTCTGCAAGACATGCTGGATCATCGACACGGATGCCATCATCTCATGTGGGAATACCATCCACCAGGTACACGGTACATACTCTTACTACTCGGCCAACTTTGTTTACCTGATACGCTGCAGGAAAGGATGTCCTGAGGCATGGTACATTGAGGAGACCATGCAGACGCTGTGACAGCGGATGAATGAACACCGCTCAACAATCACCAGGCAAAACTGTTCTCTTCCTGTTAGAGAACACTTCAGCGGTCACAGGCATTTGGCCTCTGATCTTCGGGTAAGCGTTCTCCAAGGCGGCCTTTATGACACATGACAGCGCAGACTCGCTGAGCAGAGACTGATAGCCAAGTTCTGCACACATGAGGACGGCCTCAACTGGGATCTTGGGTTCATGTCACACTATCTATATCCCCCACAAACCCCCATGGACTTACAAAATCTCACTAACTTTCCTGTCTGGAAACAATACACATTTTTTTAACCTGTGCTTAATGCTCTCTCCACTCACATTGTCTGTACCTTTAAGACTTGATTAGCTGTAAAGATTCACATTCCAATTATTATTCTTGTAAATTGAGTTTGTATGCCCTGTTTGTGATCAGAACTCCCACCCACCTGACAAAGGAACAGACAGTTCTGAAAGCTAGTGGCGTTTGCTACAAATGAACCTGTTGGACCTGGTGTTGTGAGACTTCTTACTGTATCTCCAGGGGTGTCAAAGGAACTGACACTCCCAGTTAAGTACAAGGCAATGACTCCCTGATTAGCCCATCAATTGGATCCTTAATCAGGGAATTCATACTCCAATAAGCCAACCTCAATGGCCTGATTGAAGTCATTACATCTCTCTCACCTAAAACTATCCATCTATTACTTGTGATTCTTCCACTCATGTCTTTCATCACTGTTGTTTTTTTATGCCTCAGGATACACAGAGATGCTATAACAGCTTTTATTTATAGATGAGGGTTATCCATGCTTTGAGCAGTTAGCCTCAGTCCAGTCGTTGTCTTTTTAAATGACTATAACCATGTCTAAAGAATCATACACAATTCCAACAGACATACAATCGCATACCAAACAATTGAGCAATTGAACACTGCATCTTTTTCCCTTTGTAAAACCAAAGATTACATTTTGAATTAAACAATCTGAGGCAACAAACATATATGCATTGAGTTACTTCTTAAGAGTCCAGCTTGTCCATGCTGTTCAAGGATAGAAATTGTTTTTGATATATGGGATGGACAGTAAGTGCTGGCCTAGGCATGAATAAAATAAATGAATATCTCTGACGATAGCACTGAGATCTACACATCTCAGGTTGTGGTTACCTACCCAGTTGTTTGCACCTTTAAGATACACAAACTCAAAGTTATACAATTTTAAAAAAATAATTTATTGGATGGGGGTTTCATTGGCTCAGACAGCATTTATTGCCCATTCCTAATTGCCCTTGAGAAGGTGGTGGTGAGTTGCCTTCTCGAACTGTTGCAATCCCTGAAGTCCGTGAGTGATGCTGTTAAGGGTGATAGACAGAGATTCCAGACCCTCGAATGACCTCAATGCAAAGAAATTGTGTCAACGTCACCTTGACTGACAATGTCTGACCACCTGTGGCTTCAGACCTTCCTCCGAGAGGTTGCAGAGGTGAGACAATGCCAAACTTCATTGGCACTGCTGCTCTGACAGGTCATGAAGACTGACTGGTCGCATTTACATCCTTTGCACTGAGTGGCACCTTCCTTTGTCTAGTGAAATTTTGCCATTTCCTCTACATCACTCCACTGCATGTGTGTGTTTAGCTTGCTGCAACTGCTGCTGGCCTGCCAGGTCCAACCCTTCCCCTGTGTTGCTGATGTGACCAATTACCACTCTATCAAACTACTCTAGATCATCAACTGTGCTACCAAGCAGCACTTGGTTAGCAATAACCTGCTTACTGGTGCTCAGTTTAGGTTCTGCTAGGGCAACTCAGATCCTGACCTCATGGACAAAGGACCTGAATTCCAGGACTGGAATTTTCCCGTTCTATCACGGGAATCGTAGCAGATGGGGATGGACTATGCAAAGGCCCATTGACCTCAGGCAGGATTTTCCAGTTTTTAGGGCTGGAAAACCCCATTCCAGAGGTGAGGTGAGAATAACAGCCTCAAATCAAGGGAATTAGGAGAAGCTCTCCGCTGATTGGAGTCATACCCGGCACAGAGGAAGATGGTTGTGATTATTGGAAGTCAAACATCTCAATTTCAAAACATCATTGCAGAGTTTCTCAGGGTAGTGTCCTAGACCCATCCATCTTCAGCTGTTTAATCAATGACCCTCCTTCCATTATAAGGTCAGAAGTGGCAATATTCGTTGATGATAATGTTTGTCACCATTTGCAACTCCTCTGAAACAGTCAGTATCCAAATATGCATTACCTGGACAATATCCAAGCTTGGGCTGACAAGTAGCAAATAACATTAACTTCAAACAAGTGTGACTTGCAGGGCCAGACCTCACTAGGACTAATCCAGTTTATTGATGCATCTTTGGTATATTGGAAACAGAATTCATGGATTGCTTCCACTGGGAAATAAGTTCTGTAGGGAGAACCTTGTCCTAAATGACAATGCATTGGTAAGCTGCTAACAGGAATGAATTAGGCAATAACGATTACGCTTTAACCTATTGCCATACAATTGTTTTCATACAAATTTCCTACTTTCTGGAACATATGACCAGTTCTGTGAAACGCCATACCATTATTAAGACAGGGATGTTGATATTTAATTGGAATATGATAGAACATAATGATGTAAAGTTGACATGATATAATAATAACATTCAAGGCTATGGGCCAAGTGCTGGTAAATGGGATTCAATGGAAGTTCATGTGTCAATGCAGATCTGCCTCTTCTGCACTGTATGATTCTATAAAATATTTGAGATGCTGTAACATAAAACAATATTTTAAAACTCTCTCTATTCCTCGAGGCAAACCTTAGCTCACCATTTAATGAAGGATCAATCTCCAAAATGTCATCTCAGCTGTCCCCATCACAGTGGTTACTCCATGACCTGAGTAGAGCAAACTCAAAGTCCAAGCGGTAGGTGTTCAGCACTATAGATGTTTGTTGATGGTTTGTAATAGTGAGAAAAATTCTTTTTCAAAATGAGAGATGGAGCCACATTGTAAAATTCAACAATATTGAAAGCTTGGTTAAAATTTTAAAACATTTGGAATAGAACAAATGAAATTTGTTTGCAAGTCACAAATGAGAAAATTGCAAAATTGTATTGTACCATTTTCGTTGGAGCAGAGAAGACTGAGAGATGACCTGATTAAGGTGTACAAGATTATGAGGGGCATAGACAATTTGGATAAGGAGTAGCTGTTTCCATTAGTAGAAGGTTTAGTTAAAAGGGGACATAGATTCAAGGTGAGGGGCAGAAGGTTTAGGGGGACATGAGGAAAAACCTTTTTACCCAGAGGTTCTGGAATGTTCCACCTGGGAGGGTGGGTGAGGCGAGTTATCTCACAACCCCTAAAAAGTACCTGGATGAGCATTTCGCACATCATATCATTTAAGGCTATGGGCCAAAAGCTGGTAAATGGGAATAGTTGGGACTTCAGGTGTTTCTCGCGTGTCGGTGCAGATTTGATGGGCAGAAGGGCCTCTTCTTATTGCATGATTCCAAGACTCTATTTGAGGTAGAGCTTTTTAAATGAGTGATGTCATGTAATTGAAGTGAATCTTACATTCAAATGACTTTAACCCACCATTCCAACCAGCAATGCTCCTGACGCATTCTCCTATTTAATACGCAATATTTACTGTCATGATTTGTCATAGGAAACAAACTTCTGTGTTACATCCCTAAATGCTAATTTAGGAATTTGGTGAGCTGCATATAAACATTTTGTATTGTGAGGAATTAAAATCTTCGTGGTATTCAATACAACTGATTTTTGCTTTCAGATTTTCCTGGAATTATTATTTCCTTGAAGCAAGTAGTTTTTCAATGTCACATTGTGCAGTGAAGATGAGCTCAAGCTGCATAGAGCAATGACATTGATCGCCCTTCATTACGTGATCCTGAGTTTACTCATGCAATTGCTGCTTGCCAACAGTACTCTGTGCAGACAGCTCATCTACCTGGAATTCATCTACTCATCCATACGCCAAGCTCTCCTTAAATTCTTTTAGCACAACTTTTGTCCCATTGCATGTTTTTCTCCCATATTCAAAATTACTTCAGTGCAGTTTTGCTGGACCATAGAGTAGCACAAGCTCTGATATTCAACCTTACATTATTCTGCAGAAAGCTTACATTTTTAGACTCTATTTGCTGAACTAAGATGAAAGTGAACACTGAACTGAAACAATCCAATTGGTTTGTATTTTCTGTAAGGTAATAGAAAGAAACAAGTAAAAGTTTGAAATGATCAGTACAAATTATGATTGATTAGTTATGCACTACAACATCACATTTTCTCAGACTATAGATCATATTTTATCAAGGCACTTTTTGGAATGAGTGATTATTTTTGATTTAATGGTGTATTTTGGTGTTTTTCTCTAGATAAGGAGTGCACGGGATAAATTGATAGCTCCCAGAATTGGGTGCAGGCATCACGATGTACAATTATACAATTCCTTTTCAAACTTTGTACTCTTTGATAATGATAGTGATATTGAGTGGCTTCTCTGAGTGGTTGCATGCCTCAGAAGAAAGGAGAGGAAAGGGCAGGGGGGAGCACTGGAGTGGGGAGGGGGTGAATCGGTTGCATCTGCTGAACCCCCGTGGAGGGAATGGTATGCAGAATAATTGGACAGGCTGACATTGAAGCCTCGGCCAGTCATGTTTCTGAAGCCACTGAGGATGAACGGTTCCTGCCTAATGCAGCTTCTAAAATAACACCTCATCCTTCAAACCGTGATGATGTATAAGCTGCAGGTGAAAAAGCCACATGCCTCTCTTTCCCTCATTCCCAAACCTAGTTTTTTTTCTCTTTCGACTTTCTGATACACAAGGACTGCTGCTTAGCCAGCCAGTGATGCCTGAGGCTGAGGGCCTAGTGTGAGAACAGACTAAGGAGGAAGAAACACCATCATTGAATCAGTTATAAATATCAAGCTCATAGTTCATGGTAATATTTTCATAGTAAGTTTTAGTTCTGGGAAGATTAAAGCTTAACTATAGGAAATGGAATAAATACAATGACAGCAGCTTGAAGACATTAAATAATGAAGCATAAAATAATGAGGGGCATAGATAAGATAGATAGTCAACGTCTTCTCCCAATGGTACAGGAGTTTAAAAATAGAAGGCATAGGTTTAAGGTGAGAGAGACAAAAGAGTCCAGAGATTCAATTGTTTTACAGAGAGGGTGGTGAATGTCTGGAACAAGCTGCCAGAAGTAGTCATAGTAGAGGTGGGTAGAATTTTGTCTTTAAAAAGCATTTAGATAGTTACATGGGTAAAATGGATATAGTGTGATATAGGCCAAATGCAGGCAATTGGGACTAGCTTAGTGGTTAAAAAAAAAGGGTGGCATGGACAAGTTGGGCCGAAAGGCCTGTTTCCATGCTGTAAACCTCCATGACTCTCTCTAAGGCTATTATACTTAAAAGCTTGGGGCCATGTTGACTTAAAGGGCTAACAAGAGGTCAGATCATCAAACAGCAGCAGGCCTTATTCAGTTGGAGGGTTGGATACGAGGGTCAAAATTCTCCAGCTGTTCACACCACAGGGAATCTCCAGCCCTGCCGGCAGCACAACCCCACCTGTGAGTTTCCCACCAGGTGGAGTGATGTCAATGGGAATTCCCATTGATAGCGGCGGGAACAGAGAATCCTAGCAAACAATGTGCCACCTCCCACCAGAGGGAGGCATGCGGCTGGGAGGCCAGAGAATCTCACCCAAGGTGTCTATAGTGCTGGTAAAGAAGCAAAGCTCACAGTGTTTGTTTGTTTTTGGAGTTAGAGTAATGATTAATTTGATGATAAAAAGTCTCACCACACCTGGTTTAGTCCAACAAGTTTATTTAGAATCAAGAGCCTTCGGAACATTGCTCCTCCATCAGGTGAGTGGAGGTTAGTTCACAAACATAAGAACATAAGAACATAAGAAATAGGAGCAGGAGTAGGCCATCTAGCCCTTCGAGCCTGCCCCGCCATTCAATAAGATCATGGCTGATCTGTCGTATAGACACAATTGCAGATTAGAATGTGAAGAATGGTTGGAATGTGAGTCTTTACAGGTACAAACAGTATGCTTGGAGAGAGGGATAACAATAGGTTAAAGAGGTGTGAATTGACTCAAGCCAGGACAGTTAGTAGGATTTTGCAAACCCCAGCAGTATGGTGGGGGTTACCTGTTGTGTGACATGAACCCATGATCCCAGTTGAGACCGTCCTCTAAACCAATAGCCAACTTCCGCGCACATGAGGACGGCCTCGACCAGGAAGTTATTGTTGATGCAGCCTCGATGGGCCAAAGGTTCTTTTCTGTATACACAACTCTATGATATCAGAAACTGGCATTGTGCGTACTTTAGAGAATAGTGCAGAGAAAAGTGATGAATCATTGGGTACAAGTGGTCTGCAGTGGGGAAAGGGAAAGAATCACTAAAGTGCCAGCCTACTAGGGGGCATGACCCATAAGTTCTGCTACAGAAATCACGGATGGGGGAACCATAAAGAAAGAGACTGATGGGTGTCAACTACAAAGGATATGCAGGTTAGGTGGATTGGCCATGCTAAATTGCCTCTTAGTATCCAAAGATATGTAGGTTAGGTGGATTCCATGGTAATTGCACAGGGTTACAGCAATAGGGCAGAGGGGGGGGCCTGCAAGGGATGCTCTTTTGGAGAGGTGGTGCAGACTCGATAGGCTGGATGGCCGCTTTCTGCATTCCAGGGATTCTATATTACACGGAAATGCTTGGCCCACCAGAGAACCTGATGCCACTGTCAAAGAGCATGGAGTGGTCTGGCTGTAATTTGATGCAAAGTCCATCCTTTGCAGCATGGAAATTCTGACCAACTCCATGAGAACGTTCCTCGACCCAAGTGTAATAGACCACGTGATGGTTTATGGCTCAGCTTCCATTGAAGTACAAGCAGATGTCACCCAACTTCCAAATGTTGCAGTGGAAACTCAGATGCAAGTCATGGCCTCCCATCTCTGCAAGCTCAGCCTGCTGTCATAATGGTTGTGGATAGCAATGCAGAAAGGGGCTTTCATGACCTTAGGAATTTAGCAATCTGTGTCACAGTTGATTTCTGAGATTGTTGAGGCACTTTCCTGGGAGGTGACAATGGCTCTGATCCTTGTTTAAGTTGACAGCATTCTCACTCCCACTGCTGCCTTTCTGTCAGTGCCCTTGCTGTCAGCCAGTAAGAAGTCTGACAACACCAGGTTTAAGTCCAACCCAGTTCAACGCTGGCATCTCCACATTGGACTTAAACTTGGTGTTGTCAGACTTCTTACTGTGTTTACCCCAGTTCAACGCCAGCATCTCCACATCATGACTACCATTGTCAGCCAGAGCAGACTGGTGCTGTTCACGTCTTTAAGGCCCAGAGCTGCTTGAAGGTATCCTACACGACTAACTGCTCTGTTGAAAGTGAATGTTTTTCTACCAGTCATGTAGCAGCCAGATACTGGTGTAGTGCTGCGTAAGAGCCAGGAAAAAACATTGCAACTCTGGCACTAAAGGAAAAAACAAGGGTGATTATTTGAGTATTGTGTGGAATATGGAATGTCTTTGCTTTGTGGAGTATTTTGTTTTGGAATTGTGACCAAAAACACACTGTGATAGCCCATCATTGAGGGGCGGTACTGTGGGGAAATCTTAAACAATGGGAGCATGTGGGTAGGATTTTCCATCTCTCCCACCAGCGGGAGCTTCCAGTCCCATCAATGTCAACCGCTTGTGGTGGTTCCCATAGACTTCTTGCTGATAGTTGCAGCAGGTATTGGCTATCATGGGAAAACCTGCCATGGGAGGGGTGGGGGGGGGGCAGGTGTCAGGGGTGGGGATAAGAGGGTGTGTGGAGTGGCGGGGACAGAAAATCCTGGCCTGGGATTTCTTTCATTGATAATGCTCTCGTGGGCAGCCAATCGAAATTTGGACATGTCTCTTTCTCATCCTGTACTCCTGAGATGCTCACCAAACTCTAGCTGGGAACAGCTATACCCTTATGGTTGTGGAAGATCCAATCGATGATCATTAACAAGGTACTTACAGCAGCAAGTAGTGGGACACTGACTCCTTGAGAGATGTCCAGGAAGTGGAATCACTCCTTTTGTACCCAGCCTGTCTGGCCACTGATGGCAGCAGAGATTTCATTATGTGAATACTGCCCACATGTGGTAGAATTGCGGTGGAAACCATCAGCCAGATATGGAATGTATAATCCTCTTTTTAGTTCAACATGGTGACTGAAACATTACTGGATTGGCATTAAGCAAACAAGTTATGAGCACTGCCAGCAGAGTGTTACATGTGATCATACACTGACCATGCTATAATGAATAGATACCAAGTTTGGCACATCAGTATTGAGTGGCCATAAAACCCAGGTACAGTCAATGGCACCCTGTGCCATAGGGAAGCTACGCACTAATCTCAGCAAACTCAGGTATCTGCTTCCCTCTGTTTGGAAAGGAGACAATGAAGTTCCCTTTTCTACCATGCACAATGGTCACCTCCCACTTTCAGCATTTACAGTGAACATTGAGATGTTTACTCTATCAATTGTTGGGTCTGCTGGTAAAAACCTGCAAAGCCATAAATCACTGGCAGAGCTGTCTGGTACCTGCTCTGAGGGTGCAGGTCTGATTAAAATAAGTGGCACAGATTGGTGGCCAGCTTCTTGGTGAACCATAGCCACTGATCACCTGACTTATATGCCTAAAACTTAAGACTTTAGTTGGCTGAAGCCACCTCTACATCCTCCCTCTGTGGCCAGCTTGTCCTCCCTGCTGCCTCTTTTCCAAGTCTCCCTGATGGTGCATTGCACGAGAGATTACAGGAAAGGGGAATGTGGAACTCAACATAAAAGGATTGGCTATGATCTTTTTGATTGTTAGAGCCAAATGGCCTACTTCTGCTCCTATTTTGTATGTTCATATACAACTATAGCCCACGTGACTGAGGGCAAGTGATGCACTTGCATTCTTTACATGCTGTACCACTCCAGGCAGACTTTGCCATCTTTCCCCTCTAAACACCCCGTACTTCCACATGTTCAATGAGTCTGTAAAAAGTAATTAATGATTAACCTGCAAGTTGTTGATGATCCTTTTAAACAGCACATGTGGGGGACAGCGGGGGTGGTCATTTATGCTGCTGAACACATGCAGAATGGTGCTTCTTTAAGAGAGCACATTAACTAGAATTTTGGGGTAGAAAATGGCAAATCAGATATCATGTCAGCAATATATGCAATGCCACTATCATGTCAATGATGGGATATTGAGAAGGGCTGTACTGGAATTGGATAGGAGCAATGCGGATGTCTTTTTCCTTCTTAACTGGCCATGATATTGCTAAAATTACTGGTGCCATTGAGCTGAATTCTGTGACTTCTTTAGTATTGGAAAATTGGTAAACAGTTATTGAAGTTTGCATGACAATTTTAGAGAAAGAAAGGACTTTGTTAACACTGTGGCTTTCAAGTCCTCAGGGCATTGCAAATTGCTTCACAACCAATTAAATCCTATTGAAGTGCAATCATTATTGTTATCTAGGGACACATCGCAGCCACTTTACCCACAGTGAAGTTCCACAAACAACAATGATATCAATAAGTTATTAGTGAGTTTCGCTAATACTGGTTTAAGGATAAATGTTGCTCCTACTCTTTGAATTTTGACATTATGGTCTGCTTCCTAATGTTTGATAGGTAAATTCCAAGCACCATATATCCAATTTGTTCCTTTACAAAACAAGTGGTGACAGACACAAGACAACTTATAGGAAGTTCCTCTGAACAAAGTTCTTTTTGGCACGCGACCTCCATGCAATTTGACTGTCAACATGTCAGAATGAGAAATACAGTCCAATAACAGTGTGATATAATGATATGTTAATCACACTTCGATAATTGGATAATGTCAAGATCACCACCTTCTACTTTAGGCATTTCATCCTTGGATCTAAGCCCAGCCCTTGAATATCCTTGTAAAAAATGTCCGGTGGGTTACGTTGTGAGTGCCCCATTCACCTCATCAGATGGTCTCAACTGCATTCAATCGAGATGTTGTGTGTCCTGTTATGTCGTAGATGTTTTACACCCTGCAGTGTAAGTCTAGCACATATTGAATATTGTATTGTGTTAAAAAATGTTTTTCACTCTCTTGTAAGAATTTTGCAGTCCTTCTAAAGCCATCAGAGGCAGCTAGAACACCAGAGATGTCTAAAGGCTAATGTTCAGGAACCTGTATCCAGTTTATTTTAGATTGGGCCACTTTCATACTTCAGTGGACATAATTGCTTACAGCGTATTGGTGGGCTAATGTGGACTTAATCTAAATCTTGTCGTGTCCTAACGCTTTTACATTCCATATTTAATAAATTTGACACTTACAAAGAACAAAAGAACATAAGAAATAGGGGCAGACAATGGCCCCTTGAGCCTTTGTGGTCATTTCGTAAGATCATGACATCTTCTAAATTAGCTCCATTTTCCCATCCTATCTTCATATCCTTTGATTCCCTCAGTGTCCAAAGATCTATTGATCTCAGTCTGAAATGACTGAGTAGCCTCAACCCTTGTGTGTAAAGAATCCTGAACATCCACAACATCTGAGTGAAGGAATTTCACTTCGGCTCAGTCCTAAATGGTTGACCTCTAACGCTGGAACCATGACCCCACCCCTCCACCCCCAGTTCTACACTCTCCAGTCAGTGGAAACAACCTCTCAGCATATACACTTTCAATTCCTTTAAGGATTCAATGAAATTGCCTGTAAAGCTTCAAAACTTCAAAGAATATAAGCCCATTCTACTCAATCTCTCGTCACAAAGCCACATTTTTATCCAACGGCTCAATCTAGTGAACCCTTGTGGCAAGTATAGTCTTCCGTAAGTCTAATAACATATAGTGATTCGACTGTCTTTCAAAGTCAAGGATGGCCACGTACATGATAGAATCAATATTGTGAAATATAGTATCCAAGCTTTTGTGATTGACCCCTGATGTTGTTATTCCGATATTAGACAAATAGAAACACGTTCTATGTCACAAAGCTTGCTGACAGGAATAGCCAGAAATGTTGAACCAAAAAAAACTATCTGGATGAAAGATTTGCAAACAGAACATGATGATCCTATCCTCAGGTCAGGCAGAACAATATTCATTACATTTTATGGAATTAAGTGCTCTTAAATCAAGAATAAAAAAAATCTTGGTTCATTTAAAGTAACACTGTTGCTAAGTCATCTGACCATATCAAGGAATAATGCTGTCTCTTCACATCTTCTTGTCTCATTTAAAGAAACCAAAGAAATTGATGCATCATCAATGATCCTTTCTGCATCACCAAACTAGAGTCAAGCAAAAATCATTTCCTAATTTTATCAAAGCAAAAAGAAAAATCTTGCTATAGGAATTAGGCAATGATAATTAATCTCCTTTATAAGTTTTAGATTTATTTATTTATGACACAAATAGTCTCACATTAACACTGCAGTGAAGTTACTGTGAAAATCTCCCAGTTGCCACACTCCGACACCTGTTCTGGTGTGAAGGGACAAAGTAGCATGACTGGTGCACCTTACCATCTTTTGGACTGTGGGAGGAAACTGGAGCACCCGGAGGAAATCCACACAGGGACAGAGAGAACATGCAGATTCCATACAATAGAGACACAAGATGGGAATCAAATCCAGTTCCCTGGTGTTGTGAAGCAACAGTGCTAGTACTGTGCCACCTTGTCGCCCATATACTAACCAAAGAGAAGAACGGCATAGGCAAATAGTCTTTCAAAATGTTCAGCGAAAGACAATACAGAAACGTTCCCAGAGGTGCTGATATTCCAAACAAATTGTCTTCCTGCCGACCAGTGAAATTGATCTCAAAAGATGGTTAAACGCCTGGATCACCTGTGAAATGTTACTTTATATCATTGACGTGTAATAACCACTTTTTGTAATTCCTAACCATCTAAAACTGTCACATTTAGAATTGCTGTAATCTAGAAGAACAGCTGAGCTTTTTTCTCCCCCTTGGGAAATATTAATTACTTCAGTATTTCCTTTTACAGTTTATTTCTGAACACTATTTCACATCTCTATTCCCTTAGAGGAATCATTTTGGTGAATCAATGTTGCTTTCAAGATTGTCTTATTGACCTATGAGTAATTTTTTTATTCATCCATGTGATGTGGTCATTGCTGGCTGGGCCAGCGTTTATTGCCCATCCCTGAAGGCATTTGAGAGTCAACCACATTGCTGTGGCTCTGGAATCACATGTAGGCCAGAGCGGATAAGGATGGCAAATTTCCTTCCCCAAAGGGCGTTAGTGGACCAGACGGGAATAGATAATGGTTCCTTGGCCATTATTAAACTTTTAATTCTAAATTTTCATTGATTCAAATTTCACTAGCTGCTATGGTGGGATTTGAACCCAGATCCTCAGAGTATCACCCTTGGTCTTGGAATTATTTATCCAGTAACAATATGACAACAACAGGGAGTATTGTAGTGATGCTATCGCTACAACAGGGAATGTTGTAGTAATATTTGTAGTTTGGAGAGGTGATGGTCTAGTGGTATCAGCACTCGACTATTTATCCAGAAACTCAGCTAATGTTCTGGGAATCTGGGTTCCAATCCCACCACGGCAAATGGTAGAATTTGATGCTCAACAAAACATATCTGGAATTAAGAATCTACTGATGACCATGAAACCATTATCAATTGCCAGAAAAACCCATCTGGTTCACTAATATCCTTTAGAGAAGGACAGCTGCCATCCTTATCTGGTCTGACCTATATATTACTTCAGAGCCATGGCAATGTGGTTGACTCTCAACTGCTCCCCCACCCCCCCAGGGCAACTTGAGATGGACAATAAATGCTGGCCAGCCAATGATGCCCATGTCCCTCAAATGAAATTAAAAAAGCCTCTCCATGGCATTATATAATTTAACTAAATATTTAAATTATAAATTAAAAGAGTTTACAATTACAAAGCAAGTTCAACAGAGTAAGCTTCCCCTCACCACAGAATCACACGCAGCTCCCATGCATTCCACAATCATTTTTAATTTTAACTGTAATAGCATGGGAAATGAGAAAAAAAAACGAGAGAGTGATACACATTTCTTGTCTCACCATCAGGGATGGCATGCCACTGACGCAATGCCATCTCAGTGTGAGAGGAATGCAGAATGTTCAGGTGTTTGAAGGACTGTAAAATGTCACAGAGATAGAGAGGCCGTGGAGCTATTAGAACATGAGGATGATAATTTTCAAATGGAAGTATTTTGGGACCAGGAGCCAGCATAGGTCAGCAAGAACAGGCAAATGGCCTTGGGGCGATTAAGGGTTAAAATTGAAATCTCTTGCTGGAACAACTTTTTGTTTTAATAGTAGAAAAAATTGAAGTGTGCCGTAAAACTTATGCAAAACCTTCCTGAACTAACTAGAAAATCCCTTGAGCGTTTTAAAATGTAAATTATATGATCTGTCTGATATTGTTTGTGAATTCTGAATGGTTTTAGTTGAGACGCGAGTTTGGAAACTGGACATCTGAAAATCAGATAAGAAAATGGCAGACCCCTCTATCAAATTTATGATGCTCACTAATTTTGATAAATTATATTGTAAAAGCTCATTAAGATTTAAGCTACGAGTTCTGATTATACAATTTATTGCCGTAACCTTGCTGAGCTCAGTATCCCTGAAGACTTTGCAACGTTTTCACCAACTTTATCAACTAATCCATTTGATTTTATCATTCAATCCATATCCCCTTCCCCCCCCTTCTCCCATGTATTGATAGGAATATGAAACAAATTAAACAGCAGGAAAAAAAAATGAATATTATTTGCCATTTCCCTGCGGTTGTCACTCATTTTTGGACACATTCAGCTTTCCAAAGATATGTAGGTTAGGTGGATTGGCAATGGGAAAATGTGTGGGGTTACTGGGCAGAGGACATGGGTCAGATACTCTGTTAGGGAGTCAGTGCAGACTCGATGGACTGAATGGCCTCTTCTTCACTGTAGGGATTCTATGATTCAGGATACGCACAACTATGCTGAAAACTCCTTTGAGACTCATGGGAAGTTTGTCTTGTTCATTCATAATGCACAAGTGAAGCCTGTCTTGTATCAGCATTACTCTGTATTCAAGGAGGGAGTGTTGCTTACTACAGGTGGTTTCAGTTTTCTGTAGAAGGTGAGATGTTCCATTGGAGATATGATGGGAATTTTATAGCTTGGCATATTTGAAGGCAGAGGTGGGATGGCGGTATGGCAGCAAATAAAATAAAATGACTAGCAACCCACTGCTCTGCAGCCCATCCTGAGCTGTATTAAGAAGGGCAATTAAGGCATCAGCCAGCCCAACTACCCTTAGGCCAGTTAAGGGCTTCAGTAGGCCTATCAATGTGTTGTTAAAGGCCTCATACTAGCTTTGCCGCCATAATATAGTAGCTAGAACAAAGAGAAACAAAGGAAACTAGCCTGCTCTTCCATGAGCTGGGTTAAAAGTGGGAAAGATGGTAGGAGGGGGTTATGCCTCATTTGGGAGTTTCCCAAGTGCCTATTGGTGTGCCACTCCCAAAAAATATGCAACTACCTCTATGGCTCCCTTTGGCCTCAAGAACCTTCCTGACTCCTCTTCTCCCCAGCTTCCCTTGGGATCCAATTCTCCTTGACCAAACATCCCTATAAGTCTGGCATCCAAGTTCTTCCTTCGAAGGACTCACTCCCTGCTCATATGCCAACTGACTGAAGAACAGCTTCTTCCGTGCTGCCATCAGACTTTTGAATGGTCCTATGATATATTAAACTGATCTTTCTCTTCACCCTATCAGTAACTGCAACATTATATTCTGCACCCACTCCTTTCCTGCTCCCCATGTACTCTATGAATAGTATGCTTTTTAGCACACAAGAAACAATACTCTACACTCTATCCCAATACATGTGACAATAATAAAATCAAATCAAATCCTTGTAGTCCCAGTAACAGCCACTACTGAGTCTGGCCAGTGCTGAGATTGCTCATTCAGACTGGCTCTCAGGGGCAAGATTTCCTTTCTGAGAGGTGTGATATCCCATTCTCAGACTGTTAAAGCTGCCTCCAGTATAATATTGCTGCAGGGTGGCCTTTTTTTTTTAAAAGTTGGCCAACATTTCTACCAGGTAAGGTTCAACGCATGGCTATAACCTGTTTAAAATAAGATTCTCCACTTGTGATCCGCAACTTTTCTGATGGGTCGCAGTGAGAAATGTGCGTCTGCAGCCTCGAACAAGGATTTGCGCGTGCGCCGGGAATGCATGTGTATCACCAGTCAGACCGCATTGGAAACCAATGGGAAGGCAGGTAAGTGATTTAAATCTTTTCTGCATGTATTTTATCTATCTATGTATATGTGTTCATTATCAGGATCTGCCAGGTCCCAATTAAATCTCTCACGGCGCCAGGAGTACTTCATTCCACTAAGGTTCAGACGAGCTCCCCACGTTCGGGGAACTAGCGGGACACCCTGCCAGAATGAAGGGGGTCAATCAGAGCCCCCTGGGGGGGTGGTCAGGCAGCAGAAGGGTGGTGCCCTCTGGGCATAGGCACCCTGGCAGTGCCAGCTCGTGTCCCAGCACTGCTCAAGGAGCAAAGTGCCTATGACCAGGGGGCACTTTGGCACTACCCATCAGTCATATTGGGAGTGCCAAGAAGATGGGGCTTACTATGGGCCTAGGTGCAATTGGTGGGGGCTCTCGCTGCCACTCTGCATTTGGATCGGTCTGGGATGGAGGAAGGGCAGCAATTGGGGCAGGCTGGGGGGGGGGGGGGGGGGGGGGGGTGGTCTGACTCCGGGGAAGGGTCAACAGGTGGGGGTCTGCCAGGGTGAGGGTGATGAGGGGTGGAAATCACCATTGTTGGGGGGCGGGATATGCATCGGGGTGCTCCGGGAAGGGGGGGTGCGGGGTGGGGGCTGGCCAACAAATGGGAATTTGACAGTTTAGAGCCACTGCTCATGTGCAGAGCTCCAGAACTGTCAAACTCTGATACGAATAGGCCCCACCCTCTGAGTTTTTAATGAGATTCACGAAGGGGACCTCTTCAGTGCACAGAATGTGGGGATTCAGGTGAGGAGCTAAACTGTCAGAACCATTGGGATTTAGAACAGTTCTCCCGCCAATTCAGCACTTTTGGGAGAATTGCCCCTGCTATTTCTAATATGTTTGCATTGGTAAAGACTATTGCTGCCATTTTCTCTCTGGCAAGTATCATTGCAGTGTGTAATAGTCAAAGTAATTAAATAAAATTCACTATAAAGGAAGTGAATGTGATTTGGAAATCAATTAGATCATGTAAAAGCCACTATGGAGGTAGGGTATTGAAATTGAAGTACTAGAACAGATATAAAAATGAAACAATAGAACACACACTGGAACTTTACCGCCTCACCTGCCAAGGAATCAGAACGGGAGCAGGTGAGGGGCGGACAATAGAAAATGTCCGTTAACTTCGGACAGGAATTTCCGGTCTCGGTTGAGCGAGGCTGTAAAATCCCACCCACTACGTGAAATGGTTCTTAGTTATCTCACAGTCAGACATTTTCACCAATAGTCTTCACTGAGAGATGAAGAAAAAATAAAATGTGTCCATTACATTTAAGCTGGGTTTTCGAACCTAACCCAGGAAAACATGTAGGTCTCTCGAGCGCGTTTCGCCATTCTGTTAGAACATGGCTGATCTGAACCACAGGTTCATTTATTCATCATTTCTCTATATCCCTTGATATCGTTATCAACCAGAAATGTAAGGATTCATCTCAAAAGCATTTTGTTCATGTTTTTGAAAGTTTCAATTGATACAGCACCCACAGCTTTTTAACAAGTGAGTTCCAGATTTTTAGCACTATTCTCATCAAAAATTGCTTTGTGATTTCACTCCTAAATGGCTCGACTTTAATTTTTCTTTTCTGTTCTGGGTTCCCTTACAAGAAGGAATATCTGTCTAATTTGTTTATTATTTTACACACCTTTGTTAAATAGTTTTGAATTCAAGAGAATTCAAACCAAATTGATGCAATTTGCCCTCGTATTTAACCCTTTAATACCCCATTATAGACCCATTCTGTGCTGTAATTCCTTTTGTGGTGATTGCCCCTTTAGGGGCAACACAGCAGAGTAAGGGTCACCTGGCCTAGGTGACCAATTGAGTAGTTATGTAATCCAAAATATTGACCGACTTCTTATGGATATCATTAAATGCAGCACATGAACCAGCACCAGGTTGTGATTCTCTGGCTGTGCAGCCACTGGAATCGTCCAGTCCCATCAAAGGTCAATGGACGTTTGGCTGGGCTGTTCTCTCTCTTGGCATGGGTCCTGCCATGACTGGACTGGACTGGAAAATCTCGGCTTTCATCTCTGTGTCTAGCCGCACGACATGTCGATGGCTTAATTTCCACTCAGCAAATATCCCCAATAAGCACGAATAGTCTCCTAGCCCTTCAATTTTCAGCCAGTTTTCCACCTTCCCTCCAATGTCGCAGCCAAGGACAGATCGAGCACTATTACAAAGGATAGTAAGAGTTTTTATAAATATATAAAGAGGAGGAGGCTGGCTAGGGTGAATGTTGGACCCTTAGAGGATGAGAGGGGGGAATTTAGTGGTGGGGGATGAGGAAATGGCTGAGGCCTTAAATAAGTTTTTTGCCTCTGTCTTCACGGAAGAGGACGCGAATAGTTTGCCAGGTATTAAAGATAGGAGGATGGTAGGAGTTGAGGGCCTGAATGCGATCACAGTCACTAGAGAGAGGTAGTGCTTGATCGGGTAGCGGGACTGATGGTGGACAAGTCCCCAGGACCGGATGGAATGCATCCCAGGGTTCTGAAGGAAATGGCAGAGGTGATAGTGGTTGCCTTAGTGATTATTTTCCAAACCTCGCTGGATTCCGGGGAAGTGCCGGAAGATTGGAAAACGGCTAATGTTACGCCGCTGTTTAAGGGTAGCAGGCAAAAGGCAGGGAATTATAGGCTGGTTAGTTTAACATCTGTTGTGGGAAAAATGCTCGAATCCGTCGTCAAAGAAGAAATAGCGAGGCACCTTGAGAAAAATTGTTTGATAGAGCAGACGCAGCACAGATACGTTAAGGGGGAGTCATGTCTGACAAATTTATTGGAATTCTATGAGGATGTGACTAATGCGGTAGACGGAAGGGAACCGGTGGATGTGGTGTTTCTCGATTTTCAGAAGGCGTTTGATAAGGTGCCGCACAAAAGGTTGCTTCAGAAGGTTAGGGGGCATAGAGTTGGGGGTAAGGTGTTAGCGTGGATAGAGGATTGGCTGTCTAACAGGAGGCAGAGAGTTGGTATCAATGGGTGCTATTTGGATTGGCGGTTGGTGACTAGTGGAGTGGCCCAGGGATCGGTGCTGGTGCCTCAGCTATTTACCATTTATATAGATGATTTGGGGGAGGGGGCTGAGTGTAGGGTGTCGAAATTTGCTGATGACACAAAGATAAGTGGAAAAGCAAATTGGGCAGAGGGTGTGGATAGTCTGCAGAGGGATCTAGATAGGCTAAGCGAGTGGGTGAGGACCTGGCAGATGGAGTACAATGTTAGCAAGTGTGAGGTTATCCACTTTGGCAGGAATAATAGTAGGAGGGACTACTATTTAAGGGCGAAAAGCTGCAGCATACTACGGTGCAGAGGGACCTGGGGGTCCTTGTGCATGAGTCGCAAAAACCCAGCCTGTAGGTGATCAAGACGATGAATGGGATGCTGGCCTTTATAGCGAGGGGGATTGAATATAAAAGCAGGGAGGTCTTGCTGCAACTGTACAGGGCACTGGTGAGGCCGCAGCTGGAGTACTGTGTGCAGTTTTGGTCGTCGCACTTGCGCAAGGATATTTTGGCCTTGGAGGGAGTGCAGAGGAGGTTCACTAGGCTGATACCAGAGATGAGGGGGTTGAATTATGAAGAGAGGCTGAATAAACTGAGTCTGTACTCATTGAAATTTAGAAGGATGGGCGGGGGGTGGGGGGGAGAAATCTTATGGAGACATATAAGATAACGAAGGGGATGGATAGGGTAGAGGTAGAGAAATTCTTCCCGCTCAGAAAGGACAGCAGAACTAGAGGGCACAGCCTCAAGATAAGGGGGGGGGCGGGGGGGGGGAAGCAGTTTAGATCAGAGTTGAGGAGGAACTTCTTCACTCAAAGGGTGGTGAATCTCTGGAATTCTCTGCCTGTTGATGTGGTGGAGGCTACCTCGCTAAATATATTTAAGACACGGGTGGATAGGTTTTTGGTAAGCAAGGGAATTAAGGGTTATGGGGAGAAAGCGGGAAAGTGGAACTGAGCCACTTCAGATCAGCCATGATCTTATTGAATGGTGGGGCAGGCTCGAAGGGCTAGATGGCCTAGTCCTGCTTCTATTTCTTATGTTTTTATGTTCTTAAATGCTCATATCTAGGAATACCATCCTACAGATTGTTGCAGCAAGCTATGTATGTGATTTCAAGTTATGTAAAGAACATAAGGGCAGAACACACATTCAGTTTTCAGACAGGGTCTACAAATCATTTAACTCCTCTTGAGGTTAGTGGTGCTATTATGTTTCCCAATTGTGTAACAGCTTTAGAAAACATTTCTAACTACCTATTATTCTAATAATCACAGTTAATAGTAGGATCTAGTTCTTGTTCAATCTGTCAGAAAACAATGGCATTCTGGAAATAGCATGGTGAGGGGACGTTTCAAGTCAACTCAAGGGAATTCTAGTTGCAGAAGATCAACAGAGATTAAAAGCCATTGTTAAGGAAACAACAGATTCAGTAGTTTTCAAGTGAGCCAGACAGACATTTAACGCTGGCCTTTCATCCCTTGCAATTCAAGTCTAGAACCATGCTGTGCAGCTTAAACGATATTAATGCTTCCATGAAAAACACCAAATGACTGTAGCGCAAATGGATTGTTGCCAATTTTGCAGTGGATAAGAATTGACAAAGAATTCAAACCATCTACTGCATAAGGGTGGCATAGTAGTTAGCCCTGCTGCCTCAAAGCTCCAGGGACCTGGGTTCTGTTCCCAGCTAGGGTCACAGTTTCTATGGTGTCTGCACATTCTCCCCATGTTTGCCTGGGTTTCCTCTGTGTGCTCCAGTTTTCTCCCACAACCTGGTTAGATGAATTGGCTATACCAAATTCTCCCTCAGTGTACCCAACAGGTGCTGGAGTGTTGTGACTAGGGGATTTTAACAGTAACTTCATTTCCATGTTAATTTAAGCCTACTTGTGACACTAAATAAATAAACTTTAAACTCAATACGTTGTAGAGCCAATTAATTGCAAACATCAAATCAAATCTCCTTCATAATGTATGCTGGACTACAGCGAATTAGAAACCAAAAGCAATATTTCATAACATATGCTTTTAGGACAACATCCATGACAATCTTTTAAATTCACAGAAAATATCATTTGTCTGCTGTCATTGTCAAGAGGAAAAAGTACACTGCAGAATAACACAGTTTGGAACACGTGTGAGCATTTCTTGTCAGGTTTTCCATTGGGAATGCATATTGTTTCACAGCAGTTTAATTTTCCTCTAGGTTGCCTTCTAACCTTAGATAAGGTCAGTTGTAACAGAAACTTATTTGACACTGCTTGAACGCAGCAGCTGAGAAATTGTCTGGATTGTCCCGAGGAAGTGTAATAAAAGCACCAGCCACCTGTGAAAAGAAATACGAGTTATGCGGAATTCATTTGCTGTCCTTTACTGATGGGGAACTGATCCCTATCTAACAGGAAACACAAACTGGAACTAACATAAACTTGCTGCAATGAGAAGTAGGAGTATCTTCCTTAACTCAGGAAACACAGGTCATATGATATTCATAGGCACTTTGTTTTTCTTTATCCCTGCTGGCGTTCAAGATAAATTGGAAAGATCATTTTGATTTCTTTTCTAAATTCAAGTCCTTAGAAAAATTGAAACTAAAGACCTCTTGCTAATTTCTATTGGTTGACCCGCAGATCTCCAAAGACTGTCACAGAGAACAGCTACTACTGCCACAATGACGGGCAAAGATGTTCTCACTCTGCACTAACAAGAATAATACGAGTTCCCTTCCCCTTCCAAAGCAATTGATGTTTATTAGTGGCAAAACTGATTAGATGTTTACATAAATACTAGGACAAAATACATTATAATAAAAAGTTAGTTACAGGAGGTAGTTACTCAGGCGGCACGATGCTAGTGGTTACCACCGCTGCCTCACAGCACCGGGGATCCGGGTTCCATTCCTGGCTTGGGTCGCTCTGTATGTTCTCCCCATGTCTGCGTAAGTTTCCGTAAAAAGTCTGACAACACCAGGTTTTAGTCCAACCTATTTATTTGATAATTTATTTGATAATATTATCAAATAAATAGGTTGGACTAAAACCTGGTGTTGTCAGACTTCTTACTGTGTTTACGCCAGTCCAACGCCGGCATACCCACATCATGCGTAAGTTTCCTCCAGATGCTCCAGTTTCCACCCATAGTCCAATAGATGTAGGGGTTAGGTGCATTGGCCATGCTAAATTCTCCCTCAATGTACCCAAACAGGCAACTAGGGGGTTTTCACAGTAACTTCATTGCAGTCTTAGCGTACCGAGTAAGCTTACACTAATAAACAAACATGATGGAAAAAGCTATTGAAATAAAATATAATTGTACTATTTTCATCAATATATGGAACAGGCCAATTTTAAAAGATTTAGGTAATATGTGATATTTTAAAAATATCCATTTTTTCACAATTCATTATGACTTAAGTTTATGATTTCTACTGCTAACTCACGCATAAATTCAATTTTAAACCAGTAAACCACTGTCTTTCTGCTATTATGTTGGTGTTATTTCTCCCCTCTTCAGCCAAATAAACAAGTTGAATAAACAGGAATGACAGCTATATCAGAAAGAGGTGCAGATTATACCAGTTATATTTTAGAAAACAACTTCAGAATTTGTGCTGGGAGAAAAGACCAGAAATGTTATAGATAAAATATTTCAAGGGCTTTAACTGAGACAGAGAATGATAAAAGTGGATCTTCTGACTGCAGAAATTTGAAGACAAATTGTTGACAACCAAATGTCCTCACTTACCGAAGAAATAAGTTGAGAGGATAAAAGAGCACTTGATATTAACTAAGAAAAATCAAACTACAGACGTTTTGACTGGAGGCTTATGGTTGTAGTTACAGCACATTTTTGTCAGCTGTGCAGTTAAATTTTGTTGCTGGCATCCATTGAATTACGTTAGGGTACAAATTAGACTCTGATGGCTTGGGATAGGTTTATCCATGCACAAAAGCCAACCTGTAAGTATGTTTTAGATGGTTTAGAGGTGTCAGATATGACTTAGTCAAGAGCATTTATGTTGCTGAATCAGGACGTCGTGGCTTCAATCCTGCTCTTGAATCCTGAACACAACCTAAACTAAGAGAGCTCTCCACTGTCTGAGGTGTCGTATTTCGATGGGACATGAGTCCGAGGCCCTGTCTGCTCTTTCAAATGGATCCAATGACACCGTCTGAAAAAAAAGTAGTGCATTTCCCACAAATATTCTGATCAATATTTATCTCACAACAGGCATCGCTGACAAATTATTTCATCACATTGTTGGAATATGACTTTGTATCAAATGCCTGCCACATTTCCTTCATTGCAGCAGTGACTACACTTCAAAAGGTATTTCATTGTTCACAAAGCTCTACGGAACAGAGTGATGTCATGAAAGATGCATATCGATGCAAAAATATTTCTTACACTCTTCTTAGCTCACAGATGGACCAAAGGATTGCCCAAGAGCTTTTTTTACATTCAGTCTCCACTTTTCTGATCATGTTGTTTTCTGTGCGAAAATTACTTGCAGGTTTTATCCTCAAGTTGACTAAAAGGGAATGGAAATAACATTTGGAAAGATTGCTTTTGTGCTTTACTGATCTTCAATACTAAGTCAGCTAAATAACTAATCAAGTACAAAGAAAGCAATGTGACACACACATGATAAATTTTGTCAAACTGTTACTGGAATATCATCTTAATCTTACAGGATTTCTGTAAATTCCTCAACAATTTGATGGATGTCAAATGTGCTCACAGTAAACCATTATTTCGTCGACATCATTAGTTCCAAGACTTTTGTTTTCTTGTTATTTCCAGAAAATTCTCATTAGCCACCCTCATCTTTCAATTAATTCTAATTGTGAGTCCATAGCATCAAATGTTTCCAATCTTCTTCTTATACTAAAGGATCATATCATAAAACATTTAAATATTTACCCCTCTGCAGTTCACAGAAACCCTCTTATTTAACTCCTTCATTTATCTTTTGTTCTTTAATTCTAGTAACGTATGGGGCATAGAAATCTTCATTTTTATTAGCTTCTCTTAAATAATTCTCAAATCAAACCTTCAAAATCTAAAGGATATCTGTCAAAAGAGCCTCACGCTCCTTCTCTCAATAAATCTAGCCTTTTGGCTCCATCCAAATAATTCAGTCATTCTGAATCTATCAGTCTTTCATTCTCGTTTCTGTTCAGCAGAACTGATGTATAAATAATTGATGAAATGACTGTAAATTGTGTTTGCCTCTACATAGGAAATGAGTTGAGACCAAAGATCAGGCCTGATGAAATTGAATGACAGATCAGGCTAAGGGGGCCAGGTACCACATGCGCTCTTCCATATCAAATTAAGTAAACAACAAAGAAAAATACTGTTATGTTCCAAAAGAAGGGATCTTAGAAAATGACATCATATTAAGGATTGTTGATTATAATGTTAACTAAATGGAATGATTGATAGATTGGTGCAGAATTTTCTCATCCAAAGGAACAGTTTCTATTTTGTGTGTGAGCCATTCTTAGGAATGATAGTGTCTAATTGGGGCTTAGTAACTGCAATTGTCTTGTTAATGTTTCAAGATAGACCTTAACACTAGAAAGCCGAATCAGATTCAAGCTCAAAAATTAGTGATCAAAGGAACATGGTTCAATTCAGCAAAGCATTCATTTGTTTTTATTTTAATCTCTCTGTATTCGCAGCCTTTGAAAAATGCAATAGTACTTCTGACCCCAAATATATTTTGAAGCTATTCATTAAATTAGAATTATTAATATACACAAGTTGCTGTTGGGTAATACATAACTTGAGTATTGCTGACAAAAAGGACAGGGGATGGAATTTCAATTCCATGAACAATTTATATTGGATGTAAAGAGAATACTGATCAGTGGCAAAGGGTGTCTGATTGATAGAGTTATACTTCTCATGCAGTATAAATTCCTTTGATTTATCACGTATTAACATACAGTAAAAAGTCTTGTTTATTGTGCGCTACACAGACAAAGCATACCATTCACAGAGAAGGAAAAGAGGGAGTGCAGAATGTACTGTTACAGTCATAGCTAGGGTGTAGAGAAGGATCAACTGAATGCAAGTTAAGTCTATTCAAAAGCCTGACAGTGGCAGGGAAGAAGCTGTTCCAGTCAGTTGGTACATGGCCTCAGACTTCTGTATCTTTTTCCTGATGGAAGAGAGAATGTCCAGGGTGTGTGGGGTTCTTAATTATGTTGACTGGTTCTTAATTATGCCAAGGCAGCAGGAAGTGTAGACAGAGTCAATGGATGAGAGACTGGTTTGCCTGATGGATTGGGCTACATTCATGACCTTATATATTTCCTTGCAGTCTTGGGCAGAGCGCGAGCCATACCAAGTTGTGATACGACCAGAAAGTTGTATCACAAATGGTGCATCAGTAAAAGTTAGTGAGAGTCGTAGCTGACATGTCAAATTTCCTTAGTCTTCTGAGAATGTAGAGGCAGTGTCCTTTCCAGTTAGTATTTTTGTTTATCTATCCTGATGAGTGCAGGATGAAAAGCTTTCACTGTATTTCTCTTTTTAGGCAGTTTTTTAACTGTCCAAAGCAAAATCTCAGCGTGTGTATTCCTGCAGTTGCTCAGCATAACTGATCAAAGTCTTCATGGCTTATCAGGTTCACTGACTCAGTCCCTCCCACTTTGCCTGTGCCTTCTCCTCACTGTTGGCTTCGTGACCCGATGTGAGTCTGGCCCCTTCTTAGGAAGGCAGAATCACCCCTCTTAATTGGCTTGTTGAAAGGTTTAATTGGCTTCCTGCTACAGCCAAGAGGGTGGCTGGCAGCATTTTCAATCTGGCCCCCCCTCCTCCCCCCACACACCAACCCCACCACCACGCTCCACCCCCCCCCAAAAAAAAATCACCCTAACTCTCAGGAGAAGTGGGTGGAGGGAAAACCTGTGTGTATTTATCCACCGTCATTTTCTGTCATATCCCCTACCCACCTGCCTCCTAATCTGTCTCCATGGGCCAGGAAAGCTTTCCCCTAAGGTTTCAGTTCAACCTAGATCAGCCAAACACACCCAGAGCTGGTGTGTAAATACCACTCACTTAAACAAGGTATGCTGTTGTTCTACTGTCAAAAAGACACAGCTGAGACCAAAGAAATTGCTTGAAGGTGATCGCTCGTTATCTTGGTTAGCATTTCATGGCTTAAACAATTCCACTGAACAAATGGAACAAATTAATCATTCATCTTGTTGCTACTTGTGAAATTGTGCTGTAAGCAAAATGGTATTTGTCCATATAACAGGTGGCCACACACACCGACGTGTCACTTGCTGCAAAGCAGTTGTGATATATGCGGAGACACAATATAATTTCAAATCCTCCTTGTGGAAACCTGGCATCCATAAATTAAAGAATTTCTGAAGGTCCAATTTAATCAAAATTCCCCTTTGCTTCCCAGAGCTGAGTAAAACCTAGTTTTAAATGGTTATTAAACAATATTTATTCATGCAAAATAGTGGCACTTTAATTAAATCCAAAGTTATATTGATTTTGTAGAATAAACGTTTGACTCTAAATCACTGATCATGTGAAGCAGAGAACAGAAGAGGTATTGCTGCTCAGAAAATTAAATTTAATTTTAGTATTTGAAATATTATGTTATTTGTTTGTTCCCATTCCATTTTTTTCATTAAAAAATGCTCAGCGCATTCATGAGAAATTGCCACGAGTTTCCACTGACCCCCCAGCTTGCACACAATGCAGGACCTAGTGTGTAACATCGTTCACCAGTTCTTTTTTTTCTCCGGGTTTTTATAATACTGTGACAGAGTAATGTACCTGGCCAGGTCATTTGTCAGTTTCAACTCATTTTGCTACATCTCCTGCAAGTCAGTTGGCCATATCGACTGTACCACTGGCTTGTAAACAGGAATGAAATCCGGTGTTAGACTTGTCAGTTCACTGAGCTGGATAATTGATAAATTGGTGAGGTCCACGAGGATGATATTTCTGTCTTCGACTATCTCGTCACTTGTGATCAATTACCATTAACATGACCTGGCCTTGTGCTAGAACGTGCATGTGATTTTAGTCTTCAGTTTTAAATCTACATATTTGTCACTCAGCTATTACATTTGTGACATTATTTTAAGTATGCACCTTTCCAGTATTAGCCTTTTACTAACAGTTTGTTTCTTCAAAGCAAACACTCAACAAGGTTATGAATATTCAGTTCTTTGGAGTGTTCCATAAATTACATTGAGAGCCATTATCATATTTGTTCGTGTTTGGTTATAATTATGCATTTATTTCAGACCCGGAGAGAACAGAAATCCAATCTCAACCCTGATACAGGTATGCATTATTGCCTGTACCTCTGTGGCACACACATATAATTCAATAATGCTTTAACTTGCACTGAATGAGAGCTCATGAAAGCATGTGGTGCCCTCACAATTCCCCAATTATATAATTTTATAACATGCTCCTGAGGAGTAGTCATGGTTAAGGCATAAAAATGTTTGATCACAGCTTACTATTTACTGTCTTATAAAACCAAATTCATCAAATGATAAAGCATGGACAAATAGAGAGGCACAGTTAATGAGAACTCTATGGCCCTCCACTTTAAACACAAACTAAACTGATAATAAAAGAGACTTCTTTAATTCTCTTGTGGCTATAAAGGTTTTCATTGAAATTTAGGTACCTTCAATCCTGAAAGGGTGATTGCTCAAACATGCAAATATACACCAGTTAATAGCTTCATTTAGAGAGGTTACAAAAATCTTTTAATTGGGTGGCATTGTGGTGGGGCGGCACAGTGGTTAGCACTATTGTCTCACAGCATCAGGGACCCAGGTTCAATTCCTGGCTTTGGGTCAATGTCTGAATGGAGTCTGCATGTTCTCCCTGAGAGTTTCCTCCGGGTGCTCTGGTTTCCTCCCACAGTTCAAAAGATGTGTAGGTTAGGTGCATTGGGTATGCTAAATTCTCCCTTAGCATATCTGAACAGGTGACAGAGCTCACTAGAGGATTTTCACAGCAACTTCATTGCAATGTTAATGTAAGCCTATGGTGACACTAATAACTAAACTTTAATCAGTAGAGAACATTTCAATAAAAATAATGTGAGAATAACACCTCAAAACAATTTGGCAACACCAGGTCACTGTCCTTAAAGTGACAAGGTGCAGGAACACACCTGAGAGTCTAGTGTCACCTGGAATCAATAGGTTTTCCTGTATAACATGCAAGACCCACACCTAATGTTGATTAAGGTGAAGTTATCCAAGCAGTCTTTCTGTCACAAGAATGCTAAAACCATCATTTTCATGAGTTTGCCTAAGTAGTAACTGTTGCTCTTTACAAATTGGTTTCCTCAAAGAAAGATATATTTATACTTTCATTCTATTCAACTGGTAAGCAAAGGAACATCACATTGAATCATCAGCTAGGATCTTGCAGACCTGCCCTCCACAGGACTGAAAAATCCTGCTCGAAATCAATGGACCTTTGGCTACTCCATCAAATTTTCCATCCCGCCCATCACAAGTGAGACTGGAGCATCCTGATGATTGAATAATACAAAACAGACGAGATGTTTGCCCATCATGTCTGTGCCAGCCCAAAGAACAATCAAGTTAATCCCAATCTTGCACTTGTTCTACATGTCCCCACAACATTTTTCCTCCTCGTATTCATCCAATTCCCTTTTGCTAATCACTATTGAAAAGATATCCATCACCCTGTCAGGCAGTGCATTCCAAATCCAAACCAACCATTGCATAAAGGTAAACTTTCTTCATAAGCCCTCTTATCAATCATCTTAAATCTGGGCCTTCCAACTATCAGGAACAGTTGCCTTTATTTACTCTGATCTAAAACCTTCTCAATTTTAATAGATTTATTAAACCTTCCCTGAACCACTCTGACCTAAGGAGAACAATGCTAGTTTCTCCAGTCTAATCATGTAACTTTAAACACTCAACTCTGGAACCATTCCAGTAAATCTGTGCTGCATGCCTTCTAAAGCATTTGCATCCTCCATAAATCATGGCACCCTGAAAGGAACACACCATTCTGAATGTGTGCTCATTTAATTAATCAAACAGAAAAATATAGAAAACTATAAACTTTTTGGATCTCTTTAGTCCCAGGAACCATGTCAAACTAAATTCTAAATCTGTAGAAAGTTAACACAAATTAAAGGCAATCAGCATTTCTTAATGCCACAATTCACTTGAGGGGGGAGGTTTCTTTTGGCTGCAGCAAGTGTTGGAACTATTTTAGAAAACGTTTCCCACAAGGAATAATGAGTACCAATTGGGCATCAGCACAGAGAAAGCTCCCAGCTTCTCTGATGTTGCACTGCAGGCATTAGTCAATGAGGTTCAAAGGAGAAAAGACATAGGCCAAATTTTCCAGCTGTTCCTGCTGGCAGGATTTTCCATGAAGGGTTTGAACAATGGCAAAATCCATCCACAGCGGCAACACTGGAAGATCCCACTCCAGGCCAATAGTGAGCTGCCTCCGTTTCTGCAAAAGGGATAGAAAATCCCTGCCATCATAATGCAAGGTGATTTCAGGGAATCTGAGTCTGTTATCCTATTCATGAACAGCTCATCCAGGAAAATGATGTCATGGATACCTCCTTTCTTCTTGCCTTTAATCTCCTCTTTTCACTCTTCTTTCTCCTCCGGAAGTGCTTGCCAAAGGCCTCATACTCTGATTGCCCCATTGTTGGAGTGAAACTGAGGTTTCAGCAGTCTCACCTTTGACATATGGGCCCTGTAACACCACATGCTTGCCATTGATAACTCCCAGTGCCATTGGGCATTTTGCTATCTTAGCAATGCCATGCGCTCACTACAACATCCATGAATGACAACAGAGACCTGCTCTCTTCTCCATTCAACTCCTTCCAAAGATCCATCACCACTCCATTTGTGAATTTAGAATGTTTTTCAAACTCTTCCAATAACATTCAACATGATATTCCCACTCTATCTGCAGCCACAAAGGAAGGTCAAAAGCACCTCATCTAAAAGTCCCATAAGCTGTTTAATTAACATTATTTGGTGGGGGTGGGGGTGGGGGTGAGGGTGGGGGAGCATTACTCACAGTTAAACACATCATCAGACTGTTCAAGAGAGCTAGAAAACAATATCTACATGGTTCGAAATGGCTGTTTATGCACCAAATCAACAGCAGATGCTATTTATTTGTTTCACTCTGCAGGTTTCTGACGCTTTGCTCACATCAATCATCCTTTAAAACCACAAAAAAAATGGGGATCTTAGCAGGTCTGGCAGCATCTGTGGTGAGAGAATAGAGCCAACAATTCGAGTTTGAATAACCCTTCACCAGAGCTGAAGAGAAGGATGTTCAAAGCATCTGTGGAAAGATAATATCAGATCTGCCGAGTTTTCCAGCAATTTTTATTTTTGTTTCAGATTCCAGCATCTGCAGTATTTTGCATTTATCCTTTACAATCATGGAATCCCTACAGTGCAGAAGGAGACCATTCAGCCCATCTAGCCTGCACCGACAACAAAAGGCCCTATATCCATAATCCCACGTATTTACCCTGCTATGGGTTATGGGGAGAGGGCGGGAAAGTGGAACTGAGCCACGACAGATCAGCCATGATCTTATTGAATGGCGGGGCAGGCTCGAAGGGCCAGATGGCCTACTCCTGCTCCTATTTCTTATGTTCTTATGTTCTTATGTTCTTACTCCCCCGACACTAATGGTCAATTTAACACAGCCAATCCACCTAACTCGCACACCTTTGGACTGTGGGAGGAAGCCAGAGCACCTGGAGGAAACACAGAGGCACGGGGAGAATGTACAAACTCCAAACGCAATCATCTGGGCTTTGTAGTAAGTGGTTGGCTTTGTCACAGACAACATTTTTAACGTTTTAGTCATCTCTAGCACCAGCATTACTGATTGGTATTGAAGTTTGCAAGCTCTGCACCTTAAACATCATGTGATTTCAACCAAATTGCCCTGTACCATCAGTTTTATTAGTTACACCACTTCATCTTCTAAAATGCTCTCCTTCAATCATTGAGAGGCACAAATAGCAGAAAATTAACAGTTCATACAATCTAGTAATAAAAGGAACACAAAGAAGAAAAATGTTCAAGCAAGTTCCTTATCCCTTACACATTCTAGGTATCAAGGACTGTTAGCTGATTGGGTTAACATTATTCAGTTAACGTTAAAGTGAAGAAGTGATCAAATATATTTCCTTGATGGTATTTTACAGCTTCTGGAATTTATTCAGGATTCTGAGTCTCAAACTGTAGAGTTTGTTTTTGTTTCTTAACATTCAGCATGTTCTTAGTCTACTGTTCTGTGTAAATAAAATCAACCAAAACCATTGAACAATCCTAAATAATACAAAATAGCATTTTTGAATTTGCTTCTATCATTTAACTAATAGCAGCTTCATAATGTTTTGACATGCTTCTTGAACTAAAGCTATCAATTAAATTGTTAATGTGCAATGAAATGTTCATCTTCATTAACGCTTGCTTATTGGTAATAACCAGTGTTGGAAATAACATTATGTTAAATAGTTTTGAAGCAATATTTTTGTGTTTCCTTCACTTCCAATATCATTTATAGTCACAGGCATTGACGTCACTATATACTGGTGGCTAATTTTTTTTTTGCATCAGTATATTTCTGTAAAATGTGAGCTGAATTCTCTGATCCTTTCCACAAATGGGGTCATTTGGTCCCTCCAATGGTGACCACCCACAGCAGGTTGCCCGGCAGCAGAGTGTGTGTGTCACGCAAAATGCCATAGACATCGGTGAGATTGGACAATCCTGCCAGTAGCCAACGTTGGGTCACCTCCACCACCGGAAAGCATGCCATGGGAGGAGCTGGAAAATCCCACCCACAATATTTTGCATGGATATTACCCAGACTGAAACACATGAATTAAAGTCAATCACCCAAACTGATGTTTCTGTCTTATACTGTCAGAAGTATATATATTTAATCTTTGTTTGTTCGGAGAGTTCTGCCTGGTGGTTTGAAATCTTCAGCTTGGGGATTTTTGACAACTCAACGTTTCTATTGCCAGCTGAAAACAGATTAAACTTTATCTAAGTAAAAATAATTAAATTATGAAATTTAGTTTAACAAATGGGCAGCACAGTGATTAGCACCACACTTCACAGCTCCAGGGGCTTGGGTTCGAATCCCGGCTCAGGTCACTGTCTGTGCAAACTCCACACATTCTCCCTGTGTCTGAATGGTGGGAGGAAACCCACGCAAAGATGGGTGGGTTAGGTTAACTGGCCATTCTAAATTGCCCCTTAGTATCCCGGGATGCATAGGTTAGAGGGATTAGTGGGTAAATATGTAGGGATATGGGGATAGGGCCGGGTGGGATTGTGGTCAGTGCAGACTCAATGGACTGAATGACCTCTTTCTGCATTGTAGGATTCTATGGAATGAAGAAATATACCGTCAATCATTTGGGAAACATGGTGGCACAGTGGTTAACACTGATGTCTCAGAGCACCAGGAACTTGACTTCAATTCTAGCCTCTGGTCACCGTCTGTGTGGAGTCTACAGGTTTTCCCCATGGGTTTCCTCCACAAGATGTGCAGTTTAGGTGCATTGGCCATGCTAAATCGTCTCTTAATATCAGGTGGATTAGCAGGGCAAATGTGTTCGGAGTTACAGGGATAGGACAGGGGTGGGCTCGGATGGGAATGTTGTCAGTGCAGGCCCGGCTGGCCTCTTTTTGCACTGTAGGGATTCTATGAATAATTAATTTTTGCGCATGAGAATTAAAAAAATTGTTGTATGTTATTCAAAAATCTCCCTAAATTTTAGCCGAATGATTGTCTTTGAACGTCATCATGATAATTAAAGATAGTCAAAAAGTCTTGCTAGTATTGCTCACATTGCCGAGACTGAACTTGGAAAACAAACGATTGTTACAATCAACATGCAGCAGTTTGACAAACAGCTGGTAATATCAATGGAAGGATCTACTTGATGGTTTTGGAACTTTTAATTGGCAAAACAAAATTGAAAAGAATTGAAGACAGTTTTAAGGCAAGTTCTGTGATCTCTCTCATCAAAAGATAACCAAAAATTTGACAACATCAATTTGCACTTATATCGCATCTTTAATGTGGCAAAACATGGCAAGGCACTTCACAGCAGTATAAGCAGACAGCCCAAGCCACACAAGGAGATATTAGGCTCTGACATATTGATAATATCCCTAAACCTTACCTGTCTGAATTGAGATAATTATTCCTACAGTTTTAAAGAAATAGGTTTCTGGTGAATAATAGAAGTCAGAACCCATGCTTTTCTGACAGAAAAAAGCAATTCTGTTTACACAACTGTTTGCTTTGAGCTGCAATATTAAAGAAAAACAAAGTTAAATTGATAGGCTCACCTTTCCCTCACAAATACCTGCTATGTTCTCACAGCACATATTTTACTTATCACAAGAATATTTACTCTCCTCTGTGGAGAGGAATGTAAGCTAATTGAGAAATGACAGCAATGAATGTTTCAGTCTGAGCAAAAATAATACATTCCATTTCAGATCATAAGAACAGCAACAGATAATGAAGTTTTGGTTAGCAATTAATTTTATTTTGCGTGTTGGAAAAATAGATCTCAAGTTGCAAGATATCAATTATAACTATGGGCTTGTCACAAAATGGAAATGGATAGTGAATGTAACAATTAGCTTAATGAGAAATTGACAGATTGTATCAATAGTTTGTGATAAATGTAGTCTATTTCCATTCTAGTTATAGGGTTTCTCTTTCCTTAATGGTCTGTGTTCTTTTAATTCTAATTTTCTAATAAGCAGATACACATTTGTAGGATTCATTGGCTCATTTTTTTGAGCTAGCGCTATGCTACGGTTAGCTAGACCACAAAAAAAGCTAACTAGCAAACATGCACTCATGCTTTACTTCGAAATAGAATTGAAAAGTAGGGATGTTATGCCAAACAGTTTCGAACCATGGTTCCACTTAGAGTTCTGGTCGCCATATGAGAAGAAAGATTTAAGGACCCTGGAGAGGGTGCAGAAAGGATTTACAAGAATGATACTACAGATGAGTAGGTATACACATCAGGAAAGGATTAACAAGCTGGGTCTCTTTTCTCTTGAAAAGGCAAGGCTGTAAGTTGATGGAATAGAAGTCTTAAGAATTATGAAAGGTTCTGATTGAATGGATGCAGACAGAATATTGCCACTTGTGGGGAAGAGCATAACTAGAAGATATCAATATAATTTAGTCACCAAGAAATCCAGTAAGAAATTTGCAATGACTTACATGAGCCCCATGAGACAGATCTTGGATTATGATTGAAGTCATAATTGCCTGCCAATCAAGGAGCCTCCCCTATATACAAATGTGTCTCAGTTCTATCAGCGCTCCAGATTCAGAATCTGTATTGAAGCAGTCTTTTAGAGTGGAGTGAGCTTTGTAAATAAAGGGTGAAAGGACACTGGCCTCTGTGGATCTATTTCAGAAATCAAAGGAAACTTCTTTACCCAGAGTGATAAGGATGTGGAATTCACGACCACAGAGAGTGATTGATATGAACAGACAGACACAGTTAAAGGGGAAAGATAGATAAGCAAATGAGAATGGAACAGATGATATGAATGGTAGATTTATCTGAGAAAAGATAGGAGGAGTCACACGTGGATTGAAAACAGGAAATGCTGGAAAAACTTCAGCATCATACAGAATCAAAGGACGGGATTTTCCGACCAAAGGTCCCACCAAAGTCCACTCCTCACTCGCTATGATTCCCATGGCAGGCAGAATGGGAAAAATATTAACTTTATTTTCTTTCTCAATAGATGCTGTCAGACCTGCTGAGTTTTTCCAACCTTTTCTGTTTTGTTCCAGATTCCAGAAGTCACAGTATTTTGCTTTCATAAACATTGATTGGACTGATTAAGCCAATGAGTCCAGTTTCTTTGCTGTAAATTCTGTGTAACCCTACAGTTATTATGCAATAGATTAACAACTGTCTTTTGAAGTAATGTCTTACTTCTAGGCTATTAAGTCACAGGCTCACAGAACTGTTGCAGCATAGGAGGAGGTCATTTAGCCCATCATGTCTGTACCAGCTTTCCAAAAGAGCATCATGGCTTCATCCCATTCCCTATGCCTCTGCAAATCTATTCAAGTAATCAGCTGATATGCTCTTGAGGACCTCAAATGAACCTGCCTCCACCATTATCCCATTACCAGAGAAAAGCCAAGCGATATGCCTTAATGACTATTGTCTGGTGGCTCTGAAAGGTTAGTCATGGCATGAATCAAATCCAGTCTCTCAGACCGCCTGGATTCACTACAGCTCACCTACTACTGCAACAGGTCCACAGCAGGTGTTTTTGTTCACCAGTCACAAAGTAAGCATGTAGATGGTAAAGAAGGCAATGGCATGTTGGTTTTCATGGTGAGAGAATTAGAATACAGGAGCAGGGATGTCTTGATGAAATTATACAGGACTTTGGTAAGATAACACCTGGACTACTGTGTGCAGTCTTGGTCTTTAAAAATGAAAATAAAACAGTAGACTCATCAGCTTCCCATTTCTCTTCTGCTAGTGTTTCTTAACTGATGAGATGTCTAGTCACTCAAGGTTATTTAAAAATGTTTTTCTAATTTCTGGTCCTTTACACACATACCCTAAGAGCAGTTATTCACCAACCAAATCCATGCCAGTTATATTACACTTATTTTTTGTTTCAAAGTTCCTTTCCATCTGTACTTTCCTCAGTCCCTGTTCCTCCCTCAGGTCCACTTCTCTCCCAAAAGCAAGTGGCATAGGCTGTGCTCCTTGAACTGTATTAACCTGCTCTCTGGCTTGTGTTCCTTCCATGGGTCTGCTTCTTGGTAAGTGATCTGCCTTCCAAGAAACCAGAATAAAACTCAATTTCTTTCCTTTATTCTTCCATGTGATGAGGGCCTTCCTGCCCATCCCCAATTGCCCTTGAACTGTGTGGCTTGTTAAGCCATTGCATAGGGCTGTTAAGCGTCAACCATTTTTCTGTGGATCCGAATTCATGTGTCATTGAGATGTGATAAAGATGGCATATTTCCTTCCAAGATCCAAAAGACATGCTATTTAGGTGCATTGGCCATGTTAAACACTCCCTCAGTGTACCCGAACAGGTGGAGTAAGGCAACTAGGGGATTTTCATAGTAACTTCACTGCAGTGTTAATGTAAACCTACTTGTGATACTAATGAATAAACTTTAAAAGGATATTAGTGAACCAGATGGGCTTTTACAATTGCTAAGTTTGCCATTATTGAGGCAATCTTTCAATTCCAAATGTATTAATTGCCTTTAAATTGCCATTGTGGGATTTGAACTCATGTCCCTTAAGCACTAATCTGGGCCTTATAGTTTACTAGTCCAGTGACATTACACTATGCCACCAACTCCCCACAAATACCCCAAAGTGACCAGGGACAGGATACTGCCGGGTAATTTTACAGATAAACTCTGCCCTGAAGGTATTTCCAAATGGAACGTAGTAGACAGTGGCGTTGTTAAAAGCATAATAACGTACCTGAGTAAATATAGTGTTGTAAAATCAGGACAATTAGGAAACTAAAAAATGTCAGCTTAAACTACAGTCTATTATGCACTAAATGGCTTGTGCACTGTACACACATTTACATATGTTTATATTATTCTAATTTCACATCATGTTACAATTTTCTGTCATGTTTTCATAAAAGAAAATCAACATATCATCTTGTCTGCACTCTCAACAGTCTCTAATTATAATTCTATTCAAGTTCAATATTCATAACAAAGAGAGGCTTTAGTGGACAATGGCAAAACTCTTTGATCAAAGTACACAGAAGCAATTACTATTTTTCCTCAAACTCCAGGCAAAGATGTCACAATGAACAAAATCCAATTATCATCATGACCTAAAGTCTGCAATCATTCAGGAAGTCAGAAGAGGCTAGATTGTTAATGAGATCAGGACATCCTAACTTATTAAGGTGTCCAAATATGCTAAGGGCAATTACTCTGACTTTGTGAATCAGAAAAAAAATCAGATTATTTTTGAATAATGTAGTTGAGAGCAAAGTCAAATTATTGACCAAAAAGCAAGTCATTGCGACACACGTCTTGCAATTGCTTCACGGTCATTACGGTTTATCTTTAACCAAAAATTGTGAAGAAGCTTGATGTGTTCGGCTGTGTACTGAGATGGCAATCAATATAATCATCCTAAGTAACCTCCAAGAATTATCTCACTTGAAATCATGATCCTAGTGATTTCCTCATTGAGATTAGCTAGAACGGCTGTCACAGTTCCCAACTATCAAATGATCTTCACATCCTGCTTGATTTGTTGACCTTTAAAGTGCTTGACAGAATTTTTTTTAAGTGAAAAAACATTTCCAGATTAATTTTCTCATCCTGCTATCATTGAAGGATATGTAAAACCTTCAGTCAGATTTTAATATCTAAAATTCATTGATGGCATGCATTCAAAGTTGAAGTTTCATTTGCAAACGTAATTATTATGTTAATTACCAATAATGTAATATTCTTTCATTCTTAGATCCCATATTGAGTGTTATTTCTTGTCAAAAAATCTAATCCAGTGTATGTTTTTGGAGACACACAGGAAACTTTGCATTAACCTTAAAAATTTATAGGACGGGTTGAAACAAAAATTTGGAAACTTATTACACACAAGGGAGGCAGTGGTTGCAGTGATTTTGTCGCTGGACTAATCCAGACACCCAGGCCAATGCTCTGCAGACCTAGGTTTGAATCCCATCACGATCGATGGAGAAATTTGAATGTAATAAAAATTTAGAATTGAAGGTCTAATGATGATCATGAAATCATTGCTGACTGTCGTAAAAACCCATCTGGTTCAATAATGTCCTTTAGGGGAGGAAATCATCCTTACCTGGTCGAGCCTACATGTAACTTCGGAGTCACAGCAATGTGGCTGACTTTTAAATGCCCTTAAGGATGGGCAATAAATGCTGGCTCAGTCAACGATGCCAGCATCCCGTGAACAAATAAAATAAAAGCATTGGACGGAATTTTCCCATTCCCCAGCTGAGAGGTTCAATGATGGGTGGGAGAACTTGGCGGGACATCCAAAAATCAGTTTCATGCTGGAGTAAATTTCCATCTTCTGCTGGTACCCACCATAACTGATCGAGAAACCTGCTGGAGGATAGTGGGAAACTGTTTTGGGATGCAGATGAAGAACTGACTAGAATCTTTTGCAAACCATGTCTGGTGTGCCAATGTCAGGACTCACCTGAATAAAGTTCAGAGTGGAAGGAATAATGCAGAGAGGAGCTATGTGATAAAAGGTAGGCCGATTAGGAGTATAGACATACAGAGGGACCTGGGAGTGCAGGTTCACAAATCCATGAAGGTTGCGTCACAAGTGGAGAAGGTTGTTAGGAAGGCTTATGGAATGTTAGCCTTTATAGGAAGGGGTATAGAGTATAAAAGCTGCCGTCTAATGCTTCAGTTGTACAGAACGTTGGTTAGACCGCATTTGGAGTACTGCGTCCAGTTCTGGTCACCTTACTACCGGAAGGACGTGGAGTCTCTGGAAAGGGTGCAGAGGAGGTTTACCAGGATGTTGCCTGGCATGGAGGGGCTGGGTTACGAGGAAAGGTTGGAGAAACTGGGACTATTCTCCTTGGAAAGACAGAGATTGAGGGGGAACATGATAGAGGTATATAAGATACTGAAGGGAATAGATAGAGTTAATAGTGAGAGACTGCTCCCTAGACTGGGTACAAACACGAGAGGTCATGATTTAAGGGTGAGGGGGGAGAGGTATAATTTGGAAGAAGTGAGAGGAAGGTTCTTTACGCAGAGAGTTGTGGGGGTATGGAACGCGCTACCGAGAAGGGTGGTGGAGGCAGGAACGTTGGACTCGTTTAAGGTTCAGTTAGATAGACACATGAGTGAAACGAGGATGGAGGGTTATGGTAGGGGCTATTAAATAAGGTTAGAACCTCGGGAGACACCGGAAAAGCAGGCTTGTAAGATTAACATTTTTGTCTTTTTATTCCGCAGGTGGAGGTCCACCTCGTGTCAAACGAGGGGCATGCACACGGCGGGTCGTGTGTGGGCTGCTCTTGGAAGTTCCAGGAGTGGCCTAGTACTTCGTGTCGGTGTGTGTGTGCTTGATCCTGGACCGGTAGACGGGCGCCGCAACAGTTCGGTGACTAGCACTGCTAGCTGTGCAGATACATGGATTTGGGCCTGTGTCTGTGGGAGTTTGCGCATTCTCCCTGTGGTTGCGTGGGTTTCCTCCGGGCGCTCTGGTTTCCTCCCACACCCCAAAGATGTGCTCTTAGGCTGATTGGTTTTACCAAATTGACACTATTCTCCCCTGAATCTGGCTAAGTTAGGGGTTCCATTCGTAGATATGCAGGGTAGAATAGGTGTAGGGTGATGCGGCGGCGCGGGCTCGTTGGGCCGAAGGGCCTGTTTCCCGTGCTGGGTTGTTCTTTGTTCAAAATGGAGGCTCCCATCAATCCGGGACATCAGAACACCACAGCAGTGGGTGGGCAGAGCACCTACAAGTGGATCTTCCAGGTTCAGAGTCATTCAAGAGGTCCATTTTCCAGCCTCAGAGTGTTCTCGGAAATCCATCTTCTTTTTCAGGGAGGTCCATCATTCAGTGTCAGAGTGCACCTGTAGATCCATCTTCTTCCTTCAAAAATTGGTTACTGCAGTTGGACACCTTTTCAATATGGTGCCTGGATGCAACATTGGACTACTTTCCAACAGGCCTGAAATGCTGACTCCTGTTTCTTTTTGTATCGAAGCCTGTTTTTCCAGTTTATTCTGTTGTTATTTAAGACAGGGTGTGCTGGATGAATTGGAAATGTTCAGCCCCATTAGACTGGATTAATATTGAATAATCCAAATTAATATTAGCACAGCAGCTAGCACTGCTGCTTCACAGCATCAGGCACCCAGGTTCAATTCTGGCCTTGGGTCACTGTGTGGAGTTTGCTCAAATGACCGTGTGACCAAATTCTCCTCCAATTCAATTTTCAAGTTTGCTGACAACACCAGAGTGGGTCAGATCTCCAACGATGACGGAGACAGAGTACAGGAATGAGGTAGAGAATCAGGTGAACTGGTACAGCAACAATAATCTCTCCCTCAATGGTCAAAATGAAGGAGTTTGTCGTCAACTTCAGGAAGCATAAAAGGAGAACATGCCCCTGTCTACATCAATGGGGATGAAGTAGAAAGGGTCGAGAGCTTCAAGTTTTTAGGTGTCCAGATCACCAATAATCTGTCCTGGTCCCCCCATACTGACACTATAGTTAATAAAGCCCACCAGTGCCTCTAATTTCTCAAAAGACTAAGGGAATTTGGCATGTCAGCTACGACCCTCACCAACTTTTACAGGTGCACCATAGAAAGCATTCCTTCTCGTTGTATCACAGCTTGGTATTGTTTCCTGCCCAAGACTACAAGGAACTACAAAAGTTTGTGAATGTCGCCAATCCATCAGACAAACCAGCCTCCCACCCACTGTCACTGTCTACACTTCCCACTGCCTCAGCAAAGCAGCCAGCACTATTAAGGACATCATGCACCCCGGACATTCTCTCTTCACCTTCTTCCATCAGGAAAAAGATGCAAAAGTCTGGGGTCACGTACCAACCAATTCAAGAACAGCTTCTTCCCTGCTGCTGTCAGACTTTTGAATGGACTTACCTTGGATTAAGTTGATCTTTCTCTACACCCTAGCTATGACTGTAACACTACATTCTGCACTGACTCGTTTCCTTCTCTATGACTGGTATGTTTTGTCTGTATAGCACACAAGAAACAAAATTTTTCACTATGTTAATACATGTGACAATAATAAATCAAGTCAAAAGGTTCATCTCGTGTTTGCGTGGATTTCCTTCTGGTGCTCTGGTTTCCTCCCACAGTCCAAAAATGTGCGGGCTAGGTTGATTAGCCATGCCAACTTCACCCTAGTTTCAGAGAATTAGGGAGGTAAATATATGGGGTTATGGGAATAGAGCGTGGGTAGGATTGTGGTCAGTGCAGGCTCAGTGAGCCAAATTGCCTCCTTCTGCACTTGATTCTATGATTTAAAGGCTGCAACTGAATCTTAGAGAATTCAAAATGATAGGCTCTGATCTTAATTTCCAGCTGGATTTAGCACATTTATTTGGCTATAATAGTTGAATTTGTGATTTCTTCATCTATTTCTTATTTCAGAACATAGAAAAACTACAGCACAAACAGGCCCTTCAGATCACAAGTTGCGCTGCTCATATCCCTACCTACTAGGCCTACCTATAACCCTCAATCCTATTAAATCCCACGTACTCATCCAGAAGTCTCTTAAAAGACCCTAACGAGTTCGCCTCTGCCACCACCGATGGCAGCCGGTTCCACTCACCCACCATCCTCTGAGTGAAAAAAAACTTACCCCTGACATCTCCCCTGTACCTACTCCCCAGCACCTTAAACCTGTGTCCTCTCGTAGCGACCATTTCAGCCCTGGGAAATTGTCTCTGAGAATCCACCCGATCTATACCTCTCAATATCTTATAAACCTCTATCAGGTCACCTCTCATCCTTCATCTCTCCAGGGAGAAAAGACTGAGCTCCCTCAACCTATCCTCATAAGGCATGCCACCCAATCAGGCAACATCCTTGTAAATCTCCTCTGCCCCCTTTCAATAGCTTCCACATCTTTCTTGTAATGAGGCGACCAGAACTGCACACAATACTCCAAGTGGGGTCTGACAAGGGTCTTAAAAGCTGCAGCATTATCTCCTGATTCCTAAACTCAATCCCTCGATTGATGAAGGCCAGTGCACCATATGCCTTCTTGACCACATCCTCCACCTGCGAGGCCGATTTAAGATTCCTACAGACCCGGACCCCAAGGTCCTTCTGATCCTCTACACTGCTAAGAGTCTTACTCTTGATATTACACTCATCCCATTGGACCTACCAAAATGGACCACTACACATTTATCCAGGTTGAAGTCCATCTGCCACTTCTCTGCCCAGCCTTGCGTCCTACCAATGTCACGCTGCAACTTCTGACGTCCCTCCAGACTATCCACAACACCACCAAGCCATCTCTCCACTTCGTCATCCAGGTCATTTATGAAATCTACAAACAGCAAGGGTCCTAGAACAGATCCCTGGGGCACTCCACTGGTGACTGACCTCCATGCAGAAAAAGACCCATCTACAACCACTCTCTGCCTTCTGCAGGCAAGCCAGTTCTGGATCCACAAGGCAACAGCCCCTTGGATCCCATGCCCTCTCACTTTCTCAAGAAATCTTGTATGGGGGACCTTGTCGAATACCTTGAAGTCCATATAAATCACATCTACTGCTCTTCCTTCATCAACGGTATTTAGTCACATTTTCAAAGAACTCAACTAGCCGTGTATGGCACGACCTGCCCTCGACAAAGCTGTGCTGACTACTTTTGATCATACTAAACTTCTCTAAATGTTCATAAATCCTGTCCCTCAGGATCCTCTCCATCAAGGAGGTTAGACTCACCAGTCAGTAATTTCCCGGGCTATCCCTGGTCCCTTTCTTGAAAATAGGAACCACATCCGCAATCCTTCAATCCTCCAGAACCTCTCCCGTCTCCATCGACGATGCAAAGATCATCGCCAGAGGCTCTGCAATCTCTTCCCTTGCCTCCCACAGTAACCTGGGGTACATCCCATCCGGTCCCGGTGACATCTATCTTGATACTATTCAAAATTTCCAACACATCCTCTTTCTTAACATCCACATACTCAATCTTTTCAAACCTGCAGTACAATCACCCAGATCATTTTCCACCGTGAATACCGAGGTAAAGTATTAATTAGGCACCTCTGCTATTTCTATTAGCTCTGCACAAACTTTTCCCCCTTCACCTTTTATAGGTCCAATTCCTTCACATCTCATCCTTTTACTCTTCACATATTTGTAGAACGCCTTAGGGGTCTCCTTAACCTTACCCGTGAAGGCCTTCTCATGACCCCTTTTGTCTCTCCTAATTTCCTTTTTAAGCTCCTTCCTACAACTTTGGTAGGAATAATGGTAGGAAGGACTACTACTTACATGGCGAAAAACTGCAGCATGTAACGGTGCAGAGGGACCTCGGGGTCCTTGTGCATGAGTCGCAAAAACCCAGCCTGCAGGTGCAGCAGGTGGTCAGGAAGGCGAATGGGATGCTGGCCTTCATAGCGGGGGGGATTGAATATAAAAGTAGGGAGGTCTTGCTGCAGCTGTATAGGGCACTGGTGAGGCTGCAGCTGGAGTACTGTGTGCAGTTTTGGTCGCCGCACTCACGCAAGGATATTTTGGCCTTGGAGGGAGTGCAGAGGAGGTTTACTAGGCTGATACCGGAGTTGAGGGGGTTGAACTATGAGGAGAGGCTGAATAAACTAGGCTTGTACTCATTAGAGTTTAGAAGAATGAGGGGAGATCTCATTGAGACATATAAGATGATGAATGGGATGGATAGGATAGCGGTGGAGAGGCTCTTCCCACTCAAAGGACAGTAGGACTAGGGGGCACAGCCTCAAGATAAAGGGGGGGGCGGTTTAGAACGGAGTTGAGGAAGAACTTCTTCACTCAAAGGGTGGTGAATCTCTGGAATTCTCTGCCCGTTGAAGTGGTGGAGGCTGCCATGCTAAATATTTTTATGACGTGGGTTGATAGGTTTTTGATAGGCAAGGGGATTAAGGGTTATGGGGAGAGGGCGGGAATGTGGAACTGAGCCACGACAGATCAGCCATGATCTTATTGAATGGCGGGGCAGGCTCGAGGGGCTAGATGGCCTACTCCTGCTCCTATCTCTTATGTTCTTATGTTCTAACCTGTATACTCCTCTAGATCCTTAACGTCACCTAGCTGTCTGAACCTTCTGTATGCCTTTCTTTTCTTTTTGACTAGGTTCATTACAACCTTCGTGCACCACGGTTCCCATGATCTACCAAAACCTCCCTGTCTCATCGGAACGTCGTCGTGCAAAGCTCCAGACAGACATTCATTGAAAATCCGTCACCTTCCTTCAGTACTTTTCCCCAAGAATACTTCCTTCCAATTTACTCGTCGAATTTCCTGCCTCATGGCTTCATATTTTCCCTTACTCCAGATAAACACTTTCCTAGCTTACCCGATCCTATCTCTTTCCAATGCTATCGTGAAGGAGATAGAGTTATGATCACTATCCCCCAAGATGCTCTTCCACAGAGATCCAATACCTGTCCAGGTTCATTAGCCAGTACCAGATCAAGTACTCTATTACTACATCTCTCCAGGATCTGTTTCCCTATCTGCACCTCAACATCCCTGTTACTATTGGGCGGCCTATAGAAGTCACCCAAAGTTATCGACCCCTTCTTGTCCCTGTTTTAGTCGCTCACTAATTTATAGGTAACATTCAAAAATCTTGTTTGAATGTGAACCCAAAGCGATTTGAAAACTCTTTTCATATAGAAACCAGTAGCATTACAATCAATGCCAGATAATGAGTAAATAAATTACTTCCCTTGTTATCTACACATTCAAATCCAGGTGTTTTTGCTTCACAAAAGACATGGAATAGATTATTAAAATGCGTTAGCCCAAATTGAAAGGCATTTCCGGCTATTTTACTGATCCTATCCATGAACGTTATGGTCTCAATAATAATCCAAAAGCAACCTTCATGCTGGAGAGGGAGAATTCCGAGAAAACCCAGGTGTGAACTGAATGGATCAGAATTTCCAATCTCAATTTGACAGCACCAATTAATTTTGACTTCAGGGTTCCATATCTTCCAGCTGCTCAGTGACATGTTCTCAGCTCAATTTAAAGAGCCAGTCCACAAAGTTAAATTGGATTAATGGCTGTCGCAGAACAAGGGCAGGAGACATAGGGATAATGCTGCCTTGCTGGAATTCTTGATGCACGCAGTCAGAGGGAGGACAAGGAGGGATATACTTGTCACCAACAATAGCAAGAGAAAACTGTGGACATCAACAAGAATCATTGGGAGATAGCTGAGGGACTGAACAATAGAAATTTGTACCCAGGTCATGGATGGGCAGCATGGTGGCAAAGTGGTTAGCGCTGGAGACCTGGGTTCAATTCCCAGCTTAGGTCACTATCTGTGTGCAGTCTGCATGTCCCCCCCATGTCTGCATTGGTTTCCTCCAGGTGCTCTGGTTTCCTCCCACAGTCTGAAAGACGTGCTTGTTAGGTGCATTGGCCATGCTAAATTCTCCCTCAGCGTACCCACACAGGCACCGGAGTGTGGCGACTAGGATCCTTCCACGTGGGAGATGGTTATTGCCTGGCACTAGATCCACTTGACATTCAGTGGCATTAGAAATCATAGAATCCCTACAGTGCAGAAGGAGGCCATTTGGCCCATTGAGTCTGCACCAACAACAATCCTTTCTAGTCTCCATTCCCATAACCCCACGTGTGTTTCCCACTAATCTCTCTAACCTACACATCCCAGGACGCTAAGGGGCAATTTAGCATGGGCCATATACCTAACCAGCACATCGTTGGTCTGTAGGAAGAAACCGGAGGTCCTGAAGGAAACCCATGCAGACACTGGGAGAATGTGCAAACTCCCCACAGAGTGACTCAAGCCAGGAATTGAACTCAGGTCCCTGGAGCTGTGAAGCAGCAGTGCTAAACACTGTGCCACAATAGAAACATAGAAATCCCACAGTATAGAAAGAGGCCATTCAGCCCATCGAGTCTGCACGGACCACAATCCCACCCAGGCCCCACCACCATACATTTACCCACTAATCCCCCTAACTACGCATCTCAGGACACTAAAGGACAATTTTAGTATTGCCATCAGCCTACCTTCCACATCTTTGGACTTTGAGAGAAAACCAGAGCACCTGGAGGAAATCCACGCAGCTAAGAGGAGAATGTGCAAACTCCACACTGACAGTGACCCAAGCCAGGAATTGAACCCAGGTCCCTGGAGCTGTGAAGCAGCAGTGCTAATCACTGTGCTACCGTGCCACCCGAATGCTGCCCAACTGTTACCTTTTCTGAATTCGCCATTATCAAAATCCGGGGGTGGGGGGGGGGGTGGTGGTGTTGGTGTGGGTGGGTTTGAGAGTTACCATTGATCAGAAGCTAAGCTGAACAAGACACATAAATACTGTGACTACAAGAGCAGATAGGAGCTCGGAATTCTACGAAGATTAACTCTCCTCCAGTTACCCCGAAATATGTGAACCATCTACAAGGTACAAGTCAGCAGTGTGATGGAATGTTCTGTTTGCCTAGATCAGCTTAAACAACAGATAAGAAGCTGAACGCCATCCAAATCAAAACAGCTCACTTGAAAACCATAAGTTCATTGGTTTTTTAAGAAATTGTTAAGTGACCCTGTTTAAATTGTTGTAAATTAGAAAAGTGTGTTAAAGTAGTAATTACAAATCATATTTCAAAGGGAAACAACAGGGCCTGAATTTTCAGGATGGCGAGCGTGAGAGAGATGGCACATAACTCTTACTTGCCCACTCTCAGGTTTGCTACCAATTCACGCTCATTTGAACATTGATTGGCTGTAGGCATGACTTCTGTCTGCCCTTAGAAGGAAGCCCTGCCTGAGAGATGTTGGCCAATCTGACTGGCTGTCAACTCCCCAGTGCTGCAGCGGCCAGAAGAGGTACTGCAGCGCTGTGCCTCAGTTTAAATCTTGGGACTGCATTTGAGGCAAGTCTCGTCCTGGCCAGGAGGCTGGAGGATGTCCCGGCAGGGGGACAGAGGAGGGGGGAGCAATCTTGGTATCAGGAGGTAGACCAAGAGGGCTTGAGCTCCCAGGTCCTGAAGAGGAGGCTACCCAAACCCTTAACGGGCCTTCAGATTGAGGCCTTCCATTTCCTATCCAAGATGGAGATTTGTTCCTTTTCAGAGGTTACAATCAGATCAGCCTTGATCTAATTGAATGGCAGAGCATGCACGAAGGACCAAGTGGCCTACTCCTGTTCCTAGTTTGTATGTTATTTTAACATTTGTTAATGTTACTCTAGCTAAAAATACAGTTAACAGGTGGGATTTTCCTTGCCTCCCACCGCATGTTCCATGGCAGAGGTGGCTCACAACTGGTCAGCAGCAGCATCCTATAGTCCTGCCACTGTCAACAGTTTCCCATTTAATTCAACTGCCCCCCCCCCCCCCCCCCCCCCACCCCACTCCCAATACCGAGATACCCACAGCAGTGGTTCATTGTCAGTGGGGCCGGAAGATACCACGGGCAGGAATGGACGTAAAATTCCGTCCAATTAATCTATTTGGTTAAATTCTCTTGGTCACTTGTCCGAATGTAGGAATATCGGGCATTGCGGTATGCTCTCCGATTACAAAGCCCAGACTAATTATCTAAGCACTAAATTAGAGAACAGTTTCCTTTACTGCTGTGTGTTATTCTCTACCAATTTTCCAACAATTGTCATCCCTGTGTAATCCAATCAATCCACAATTTGTTAGAGTTTTGTGTTCCTGCCTGAAAATTGTTAAAAAAACTAAGCAATACAGTCAAATTACAATGATGAACTTGTGGTCATGCAGCAGGTTATAATTAAAGAGACTCGTTTAACCGTAAGCTTTATTCTGCAATCCTGTCTTTTAAATTAAGTGTCTTGTCCTCAATTACATCCTCCTAGATGTATTTGCATGCATTATTGCTTAATTTGTTGCTCTATAGGGTTCAGTACTGATTTGAAACATGTCCACTAATGAGTACAGTCAATTACGTGGTTAATAAATTAAAATAATTTCAAAATTATGTCCATTTGGATTTGGAACAGTTGTTATGAGATGCAAGGGCCATCATTAACAACAATGTTATGACACAAAACGTTTGACCAAAAAAAATCAATTAAAGGCATTATTAACAATTACAGAGGTGTAGTAGTTGTAATCTGAAGATATACCTAAATAACTGTTTATTTGTTCTGTTCAATAAACTGTGGGCCCACTTATGTCAGAAAATTTCTTTACACTAAGTTTTTCTTTCAGTCTCCTTGACTGTTGTTGCATTAATTCTGAAGCACAACTGGAACATTTGCGTTTCTTCTCACGATGCAAGATGTGAATAACCTCTTTTAATTTGCCAGCCTCAAAATCACTTTGCCCCAGGCCAATCTGAGGTGTCCCAGGAGAAATAACAATTAGTCTTGGGTCTCACCAGTTCCCTCAGGGTGAGTTGCCAGCTCAAGTCATGTCTTCACAAGTAACTCTCCCTCTGCTAAGTGCCTGGAAGAGTAAGTGTTCTCTTTTATTGATGTTCAAAAACTGTCAGATTGAATGCAAAATGTCTTCTTGGGCATGGAGACCTGGAATTCATTTGTAGCTTTTCCCAATCTCCCATGAGACCCCTAACGAAACAAAGTCGACCTTGACTTTTTTTCCACTTTATCGTATATCCTCCGATGCTCCCACTTTGAAGGGATCCAAAATTGTTTCTCAGCAAATTTTATTTGTTTTGTTACAAAATAATATGCTTACTTTTTCCAGTTCTTTTCCAAAATGGTTTCATGGGAAATTATGATGCATTTATTCTGTGCCTTTTCCAGACATGTTTATGAAAAGAAATAGCCCAGAGACTGTGGAGTTTGAAATTTTCATCTTTTCGATATATCCTGAGCAATTTTTAAAAAGTGTTTTCTCTAGTTATGCATTTAACCAAAACAGTGTTTACTTTTACCATTTGCTATGTAAACTTTACCTATTAGTCACAAGTAAGGCTCGTATTAACACTGCAATGAAGTTATTGTGAAAATCCCCTAGTCGCCACACTCCGGCGCCTGTTCAGGTCAATGCACTTAATCAGCATGTCTTTCAGGCTGTGGGAGGAAACCAGAGCATGCAGACATGGGGAGAATGTGCAAATTCCACACAGACAGTGATCTAAGCCAGGAATTGAACCTGGGTCCCTGGCAGGAGCACATGATAACACATATAGGCCAATCATCTCGGAATAAAGCTATCACCGTACTGAGCATCTCACAGTTTCTCTCAACAGAAAGTTGCAATGTTTCAAGAACATTGTTTTACACATTCTGCCACATTTCGCTTGAATAAACTCTACCCTACATTATACGCAATTGCCTGTTCAGATAGCCTCAAAGACACATAAGGATAAATTGTGTGATGCTTCATTCCTGGGATGGATTCTAGTTTGACAGGATAATCAGGCACAGAGGTCAGTGTGCTCAATTTGCAGTGCTCCCAATTTTGCTAGTCATTAAATGAGTGTGCTCACTTCTATGTTTAATTTTCCAATCCATGTTGCTGTCAAGAAAATCTCCTTATTGAGGTTGAAGCCTTGAAAAATTTACCCTATAGTGCCTTTGCTGTAAGCGCATAAAAATCAATGTGACACATCCTGTACCTATAGTAGAGTAAACAGAGTATAGTAGAGGCTGGTGAAATGTGGAATGTTAAAAAAGTACAATAAAATCCTCTTGAGCATTGCTTCATTGAGACTCAGATTAATTTACCCACAATTCCCAGTTTCATGGGCAGGGAGGCCTAGCAGTATTATTGCTAGACTGTTAATCCATAAATCCAGCTATTCTGGAGACCCAGGTTCAAATCCCATCACTGGAATTTGAACTCAACACAAAATATCTGGAATTAAGGAGACTTTGAACAGTGTTTGTGAGGGAAGACGATGGCCTCGTAATATTATCACTTGACTATTGATCCAAAGACTCAGCTAACATTCCTGGAACTAGGGTTCATACCCCACTATGGCAGCTGGTGGAATTTGTACTTAACACAAAGTATTTGGAATTAAGAATTTACTGATAACCATTAAACCATTGCTGATAGTTGGGGGGGAAAAAAAAAAATCGGATTCACTAATGATCTTTAGGGAAAGAAATCTGCTGTCCTTACCTGGTCTGGCCTAAATGTGACTCCACAGTCACAGCAATGTTGTTGACTCTCAACTGCCCTCGCGATTCTAAAGATAGGCAATAAATGCTGGCCAGCCAGCGCAGGTCATGTCCCACAAATGAATAAAAACAATGTATTTATTGAATTAGTTGGCAAATCATGTCACCTCCTCTAAAATTTCAGGAAGTGTAAGTTGAGTGACAGAGACATCAGTGTTTCAATATTCATTTGACAAATAGCAATGATATCTGGCATATTACAGGATGATGTATTAAACAAAAAAGACATATCTGAATTCTAAGGCTGGTGAGATCTCGTTATGGTGACCATACATCCCAAAGACTGATGGATCGTATCAAACAGCATGTCGCAACCACTGTTATCAATGTTAAAGGCATACACAAACAGCCTATGCTTGCAAAACTTCCTCCAACACCACTTCTTTGGCCTGCCAACATGAACTCTTTGGTCATTTAATAAAAGCAAATTACTGTGGATGTTGGAATTTGAAACCAAAGAGCAAATGCTGGAAAATCTCAGCGTGTCATCTGGACTCGAAACGTCAGCTCTTTTCTCTCCTTTATAAGACCCTTGTCAGGCCTCATTTAGAGTATTGTGTGCAGTTCTGGTCGCCTCACTATAGGAAAGATGTAGAAGCTATTGAGAGGGTACAGAGGAGATTTACAAGGATGTTGCCTGGACTGGGAGGCATGCCTTATGAAGTTAGGTTGAGGGAGCTGGGACTCTTTTCCCTGGAGAGACGAAGGTTGAGAGGCGACCTGATAGAAGTTTACAAAATGTTGAGAGGAATAGATAGGGTGGACTCTCAGAGGCTATTTCCCCAGGTTGAAATGGTTGCTACGAGAGGACACAGATTTAAGGTGCAGGGAGGGAAGTTCAGAAGTGATGTTAGGGGTAAGTTTTTCACTCAGAGCGTGGTGAGTGAATGGAATCGGCTGCCGTCAGTGGTGGTGGAGGCGAACTCGCTGGGGTCTTTTAAAAGACTTCTGGATGAGTATATGGGGTTTAATGAGATTGAGAGTTATAGATAGGTCTGTAGGTTGGTAGGTGTTGATGTGATCGGCGCAACTCGTGGGCCGAAGGGCCTGTTTGTGCTGTAGTGTTCTATGTTCTTACAGATGCTGCCAGACCTGCTGAGATTTTCCAGTATTTTCTTTTTTGGTCTCTGGTCATTTAATTGCTCCTTATCATAGACTTTTTCTTTTGTCCTCTTCCCAGCCTCTCCCTATTCACTTGCAATAAACTTTTTAGGTTTCTAACTCCACAGTTCCGATGAGTACGTGGAACTAAAGCATTTGGCTGCATTTCATGGGGTACCATGATCCCTGCACACCATCCTCCCTTCGTCATTGGCTTTAACATTGGCAGGAAGCCTACCCAGCAAAAGGGCTGCCCTACATTGTTGTTAATACACTTGAGATGGCACTTCTGCCCACCACTGAGAGTGATGGGCATCAAAGAAATGTGACAGAGGCACTTGAAGTAACTCCAATCAAGTTAAAATTTCCACAATTAACTAAGCCATGGGTAAACATTTGCAATTGGGTGATAAAAACGTTTGTTGCGTTCAGTTGTTAAATTTCAAAAGTAAAAATATGTTTCCAACTTGGAAAATGTTGCAAGTACATAAGGGATGGTTGTTAAAGTTTTATTTGACCAGAAAGTGGGGACAGTATGGAGAATACAAAAGATGAGTTTCAAAGGAGGATAAGGACAAGGAAATCCAGCCGAATGCAATGAAAAAGACTGTTTAAGGAGAGATGTGAAAGCTATTTGGGGGAGCTTAGCCTGATATAGGCAGCATACAAACATGTCATTGGCACAAATGGTCCCCACCAGCACTCATGCTCCACATGAGCCTCATCCTATCCTCTTCACTTTCCTCCCTAAAATGATTATTCACCTTCCCTTAAATGCACCAACGCTATAACCCTTGACTATTCCCTGCCATAGGAAGTTCTGCAATCTTTGTGAGCGGTTTAGGTTTTCCGAATCTGAAGGGACTATTTTGCAAACCTATATCAGGCTTAGCCATCAAAAGAGAGAAATCTGTTTCTCTGCTAAGATCAGAATAGCTCTCATGAGGGGAGATTACTCTTCTATATCTCAAACAGTTAAACAGGATTTCAGTTAGTTTCTAATGGGCGATTTTCAGATTCGTCACTCATAACTAAATCCCTTATTTCTGTCGGTCGTGAAACCTTGTCATTTAAGACTTCCTAAATGTGTTTCTAGAATCTAAGACTTGAGATTAAAACTGCATAGTTTCTAATAATATTTTATTATAAAGTACTCAATTGACACATACAGAATTGCAGAGTTAAAAGTATAAACTAACAGTCCTTTGTTATCTGTTAACAAACTAACCTCGCTAAAGGGACGGATATATCTAAACATGCAAGAAGTGTCTCGTATCAATTTCTAATACATTGCTAAGAAGTTTAACAAACATACTCACAAAAACCATGAGTATCTTTGATGATAAAGCAGGCTTGAAGAACAGAATTCTTTTGACTACACTCTTGGCAGGAGTGAGCGATGAGTCTGTAGATTCTGCCTGTTTATATAAGCATTTCTTACTTATTTGGTCCTCTAGGTCCCTTTGTTTGTTTATCTCTTACATTGAGTAATGTTCTGTGACAAAATGTGTTCATCACCAAGCATATGACTTAATGTTTTTAGAGTCTGCTTGAATGTCAGGTGTCTAAGATATATAGTCAGACAAAGAGTTTGTTACAGACACATCCCTACTTTTGTCTATTTTCAACATATCAAGATTTTTAAATGTATAGATGTCCAAATAATCACTATTCCAAATGCTGATATCTTAAAACATGAAAGGTTGGAAGTTTGCTTATTTTATTCTTTGCTTGTCTGAAGATGCTCTTTTGCACTCTAGTTAATTGCAGGAAGGTAATTCGAAGAATTTATTCGAAGGATCTTCAAACCCTGCTTTTGTCTTTTAGTTTCATGATCCTGTGTCAGCTAAAGTTTCTTAAGCTGATAATGACTTTTGAATGACTTGTCTGCTGAAATGGTTTTATTCCACTTTGAATAATCTCTGCTGTTTATATCTGTCCTTATTCTAAACCAAATTCTGGGACAGTGTGACATCTATCACATCTTACAATTGTCTGGGTAAAGAATTCTCCTGATCTCCAACTGGATTGTATTCGGGACGAACATAATTCTGCCCAGGTCTTCCCCACAGTTGGAAACATCTCTTCTGTGCCTGCCCTATCAAAAACCTTCATATTTTTTAATGATAGCTGTAAAATTCCATATCTGCTGTTAACTTGGTGAAAAAGCTCAACAGCCTCAGATCTGCTGAATAAAATTCATGGAGATTTTTCACATTTCCTAAACTTGCAACTTAAAATACATCTACACTTTTAAAAGTAACTTCATTGGAGGTAAAAGAATCATTGTGATTCTGGATTTTGCAGTAATGGATGTTGAATCAGCATCATTTTATGGAGCTAGAATAAGTTCACGCTCTTGGATCCACTTTCATATCAGTTCCCTTTCCGAGGTCTTGAGAGCAAAAGGAGTAGGACATTGAGGCCGAAACATTTGTCCGTCAATAAAAGGGGAAGTGAAAGATTTACAAAGTGGCTAAGTAAACTGAGGGATTTTTATCAGAAAAAAATTAATAGGCATGGGCTCTTTCCTAGGAAGAAGGGGCCAAGTAGAGACCCAAGAGAGATCGGACCATAACTTCCACTTGGCAGCATAAAGTGATATCCCACTGGCGATACGAGAGTTTAATATCACACTTACTGCTCTGGTGAACTTTATTTAACCCTCCACTTGGCTACAGTTGCTCAAGACCCCACAGCGAAAGAGCCCCCCGAAGAATGAAAACAGGGAGGTCTAAAGGGCCCAATGAAACTGACAGACTAAGGAGGAGGTAGTTGTCCAGGTAAGTGGATAGGATTCGGTTGATTGATAACAGGTAGTGGGATAGCAAGAAGTTCTGAGACGTGGAGGGTTGGGTCTGGGTGTATTGGGGTTCAGGTCCACTCACAGGGGGGCCAGGATGATGATATTTGTGTCAATTCATGGGATGGGGGGGACGGGACGCACTATGGAGAGCCTATTACAAGATTTACCTAAAATTTTTACTTGGATGATGTGCTAACCACAGAAGCAGCAGAGGAGGAACATCTAAAATCGACTACAGAAGGTTTCAAAAGGTTCCAGGAAGTTGGGAGTAAGATGGAGTACGAGTAAGCTGGAGTAAACAGAAGGAGATGCACCTTTAAAGGTAAACAAGGTGATACATTTATGGCTCGGAGTAGATATATAAAGGTTCGCATCCAATAGAAGAGAAACTTAGAGCCATAAAAGCCCCGAGAAATGTATCAGAGTTAAAATGTTTTCTTAGAATGGTAAAATATTATGGAAGGTTTAATCCAAACTTGTCCAAGCTATTGGCATCCCTACATGCATTATTTAAAAAATACCATAGGTGGTACTGGAAACCACAGCAAAATGAAGCCTTCAGACAAGTGAAGCAGGCATTGAAGTCATCCTGCCTTTTAGTTCATTTCAACCCTTTTAAAAAAAATTCTCGCTTGTGATTCATCATCTTAAGAAATTGCACCTGATCTTGTCAAATAAAATGGAGAATGTATTAGAAAGGCCCATCGGCTATGATTCAAGCTGATGCAGATAGTCACAGATCGAGAGAGGGGGGTTGGCTGTCATCTGACTAAGGAAATTCCACCATAATTACTGATCATAAACCCCTGTTAGTTTTAATTAGTCAGCATATATGAAGATACAGCATTGGACTTTATTGATAGCTACTTACGAATATACCTTCCAACACAGACTGGGGACACATTTCAAATGCAGGTGCCTTGTGTCAACTCCCACTCCCAGAAAGTACACCACACTCACCAGTGTCACAAGAAATTCTCCCCGGTCTTGAATTTCCTCAACACACTACCCATGTCATCACAACAGATCAAAAAGGGGACTCAGAGGGATCCAATATTGTCCAAAGCTAACCATATGGTTCTTTATGGCTGGTATTACCAGGGAATGTCTGAAAAACTAAAACCCTTTCAAATAAGGAAGGAAGAATTGAGCTATGAAGATAGCGGCCTCCTGTGGGGAGCAAGGGTAACGGATTACCTACCAGGCTGGAGGTTATTATTTGAGGAACTACACAGCAGCTGCCCAGGGATGCCCAAGATGAAGATGTTGGCTCGCAGCTATGTGTGGTGAAAACCAGTGGGCAGTCCATTACGCATATGCCCAGTGACATTGTTGTGGTTGAAAGCAGGATGGAAACAAGTCAGCCTGAAGGAGGGTGGTGTTCCAGTAGGAACTGGAGAAGTGAATTGCACTCAGGCACAAGTCTAATTCATAGAAGTGAATCCGAATTTGCCCTTCTTGTTGAGGCACCTCCTTCTGAGCTGTGTCAGTCCCAGAGGGAGAGGAAATCCCCTGACAGGCTGACTTTATAATGGACTGTGCTAAAGAATTTATTTATGGTGTTGTGTTGTAAATAGTTTAACTTTTGTTGGTATATGTTAATAAGGTTCTTAAAGGGGGAAGGGTGTGGTAGAAAGCCCCTTTAAGGGGTGAGGTTTCAGAGGGTCATGTGACCCCTTTGGCCAGTTGGGCCATAGAGAGCAAATCCTGTGGCTGAGCACAATCTCCCAGGCTGTATAGGATTTGGAGTTGAAGCGATCAGTAGCATTCTTCTCAAGCTCTGTAAATAATTATGGTTTTGCTATTACTCAACTTGGTCGCTACTCCAACAACATTATATTCAAGGCACGGTCTGGTTTGGGTACTATAAAATCTGATCACAAACTCCTCTGATTTACATTCTACTGCCTTGCTGATTGCTGCACTGAATTAACTGGACATGTTTAGAATTGAGTCCACACTCCTGTCTCTTCAGCTTCATCTTTAACTATTTCAGCACCAACCATAGACAGTGTATGATCTACTTTTATTCCTTCATATATGCAGTACTTTATACTTGTTCCCATTAAATGTATTCTCCCTGTCTTTAGGATCCTGCTGTAACATGCACGTTTCACTAGTCAAACAGATGAGTAGATATTTTTGCAGCTCCTGCTTCTCTGCAATGAACACAGCATGGGGCAAAAACACTTAGAAATATTTTTGCTTTGTTAAAAACATTTCATAACTGAAGATTGTTATTGTGATAGGAAGGCAGAGTGGCACAGTAGTCAGCACTGCTGCCTCTCAGCTCCAGGGACTCCAGTTTAATTCCAGCCTTGGGTGATTGTCTGTGTGGAGTTTGCATAAGAACATAAGAAATAGGAGCAGGAGTAGGCCATCTGGCCCTTCGAGCCTGCCCCGCCATTCAATAAGATCATGGCTGATCTGTCGTGGCTCAGTTCCACTTTCCAGCCCTCTCCCCATAACCCTTAATCCCCTCTCTTATCAAAAACCCATCAACCCGCTTCTTGAAAATATTTAGCGAGGCAGCCTCCACCACTTCAACGGGTAGAGAATTCCAGAGATTCACCACCCTTTGAGTGAAGAAGTTCCTCCTCAACTCCGTTCTAAAACGCCCCCCCTTTATCTTGAGGCTGTGCCCCCTAGTCCTACTGTCTTTTTTGAGCGGGAAGAGTCTTTCCACCTCTATCCTATCCATCCCATTCATCATCTTATACGTCTCAATGAGATCTTCCCTCATTCTTCTAAACTCTAACGAGTACAAGCCTAGTTTATTCAGCCTCTCCTCATAGCTCAACCCCCTCAACTCCGGTATGCGTGTTCTCCTTGTGTCTGTGTGGATTTCCTCTGGGTGCTCCAGTTGCCTCCCACAGTCCAAAGATGTGCAGGTTAGGTGGATTGGCAAAGCTGAATTGACCCTTAGTGTTAGGGGATTAGCAGGGTAAACGTGTGGGATTACAGGGATAAGGCCTGGGTGCAACTGTTGTCGGTGAACACTCGATGGGCAGAATACCCTCCTTCTGTACTGTAGGGATTCAATAATAGAATTAGCCGCTTTAAAATAATCAGATTATCATTCCAGATGGAAAAGCATCACACAAATCTGTTAAAATTTGTATTTCTTCATGTGTTTGTGATTAATATGGTGCAAAGTAATTTCTAAGCTGTAATGATTTATTTTCAGGATCAGGTTTATGAAACGAATCATTCGGAAAAATCTATATTTTCAAATACTCATTTGACTGAAGAAAGATACTTAAAATTGATTCTTCGCAGATCCACTTTCTGATTGTTTCTTTGTTGTTGGAATCAATAGCAACCATGAAAATAGAGAATTATTAGAAATGTTGTTATTTAGAAGCATTCATTTGTCAGATGTCACAAGCAATACAGCAGTGCACTGTAACGTTCCTTAAAAACACGACAGTCATGACAAGATCATTTGTGCCTGATTGACTCGAGCAAAAAAAGAGATTTTTAATGAAAATTGCTGGCTGAGATGTCCAAATCACAATTGAAGCAACATTTCTTGAGCTACAATCTCTCCCAGGCAGCAACCATTAATGCAGAACCTATTCCTGCCTGTCTTGTGGACTGAACCTGCTTTCATAACTCCAATCCTCAAAAAACAGTAACCCTTCAGGTAGCAAATGTTGTTCAGTATCATCAGGAAATATTTTATCAAAGTATTTGACTATGGAGTGATGGATGGAGGTTACAATCTCAGCCAAACTACCAGCATTGTTTCTTTAGAAGGAACTCTTCAAATGCAGGCAATAAAGACATAACAAGACTTACTCCAACTTATAAATCAAAGAAAAGGTTTAATAAAGAAACTTCATTACTCCAAATTTAGGCCCTTGCCCTGGGCCAATCCAAGTTCCCAGATTCGTATTCATAGTGAGTCAGCTGGCCATCACATCATTCTGTAATTGGTTCCATGGTTTACTGGGTCAGCTCACCCTTATAGCTTATTACCATTGGTCACATTACATCCAATACAAAGTTGATACCAGTTACATTCTAACAAGCATAATGTGTTAAACGGAGGCGAGATGGCTTTTCATGTGTAAGAAGGAAATACGAGGATTGAGATTACCATAATGCAATCATAGAATAACAGAAACCCTCCAGTGCAGAAGACAGCATTCAGCCCATTGGATCTGCACCAACTGTCTGACAGAGTATCTTACCCAGGCCTTATAACTTGCCCTATCCCTGTAACCTCACATGGGGAGAATGTGTAAACTCAACATAGGCAGTCACCCAAGATCAGAATTGAACATGGATCCCTCGCACTGTGAGGCAGCAGTACTAATCACTGTGCCACCATGCTGCCATAGTAGCAGCAAGGATACTAAGCATTTGTTCACTAATATTGATGGTGATTTCAACAGCTATACAAATGGTTGAAATATTTACTTTGAATAAATTGCCATATTAGACAATATTTGTAGATTGATGGTGATATAAATTATTATTTTAATATTTTCACACTCAGGTGAGACAAGGATGTCACACACTATTAAAAGTGAACACTGAGTTGTGGAGCTATACAAAATGGTAATGGACTGCCCAGGAAATTTGGGACAATTATTTACATGATCAAAGCCATTCCAAGGAAATTATTAATACTTCATATCAACAAAAAGAATGTTATTTTCACATCTTTCTCTAGGTTCTCTCTTATCGTCTAACATGCCTCCCTTAGTGTTCAAATCGTCCATGTAACTGCACTGCTGCTCTCTTGATCTTTTTCACATGGGTGACACAATGATTAGCATTGCTGCCTCACAGTGCCGTGAACCGGGTTTAATTCTAGCCTTGGGTCAGTGTCTATGTGGAGTTTGAACATTCTCCCCATGTCTATGTCTGTTTCCTCAGTGTTCCTGTTTCCTCCCACACTCCAAAGATGCATGGTTAGGATGATTGGCCATGCTAAGTTGATCCTTAGTGTCAGGAGGAGTAGTGAGGGAAATATATGGGGTTATGGGAATAGAGCCTGGGTGGGATTGTTATTGGTACAGCCTTGATGGGCTGAATGGCTTTGTTCTATCTGATAGGGATTTTATGATTCACACCCACCTGTCCACCAGTCAACTTCCCTACTTGGTGCCCATTCTAGCTTTTACTGTTAAACATCCCCTCTACTCAGGTGCTGACCCCTCCATTCAAACCTGCTGTCTTCGCCTCGGTTCCCAAAAAGCCACCCATGGAACTTCTGAATTTGCAAACTACTGCATCAACTCCAACTCTCCTTTCCTCTCCAGTGTCTTGGAATCCATTGCCATCTTGCAAATCCTTGCCCAATGTTCCCATAACCCCTTGTACGAACCCATTCAATTAGGTTTCTGTCCCTCAAAATACTGAATTGACCAACAGTCACATCACCAATGACATCCCACCTAACTGTGACAAAAGTAAACTATCTCCTCGTTCTTCTTGACCCGTCTGCAGCTTTTCAGAGTTGACAGCACCACCCTTTTCCAATGCCTCTCTATTATCGTCCAGCTGGGTGGGACTGCACTAGCCTCATTCCATTCTCATCCATCCAACAATAGCCAGAAAACTTCCTTGCGATGCCTTTCCTTCTCACTCCCACACCATTCCCTAAGGATCTATCCTCATCCAACTCCTATTTCTCACCTGCATGCTATCCCATGGTAACTTCATCCACAAATATAATTTCAGGTTCCATATGCACTAACAGTCCAATTAAACAACACTTCTGTTGATTCCTCCATTGTCTCTCAATCGTTAGGCTGCTTGCTGACAACCAGAGTTGGGATCAACAGAAATTTCCTCCAACTAAATATCGGGAAGATTAAAGCTATTGGAGGCAATTTTCTGGCCTTGTCGTACCTGGCACAGATATCACCAATCCCGGAAAATAGCATGCCTAAAAATTGGTATTGCACCCAGCACCAAATGATTTGCAATCATCGTGGTCCCTTTGTAAAGGTACAAACAAGATTGCAAATAGAAAGGGCATGAGGCTGATTAGCATATTGAAAGTAGCATTTCAATATGTCTAAACCATTTAAATCTGATTTTTCCAGCTCCTGGGATTTCCAAACTTTGGGCAAGGCGCGAGAATCGCTACTGGTCGCCATGATTGCCATGCCAGAGGGCTTGGAGGCCATTGCCAGGTGGACACTACTCAGACAATGTGCACCTGGTAGGGTACTACCAGTATACCAGGGGCAGTGCCAAGGGAGTAGGGCCTGAGTGGGGTGACAGCTGAGTGGGGGTTATGGGGGAGTGCCATGCAGGGAAATAAAAAAGCATGTGGGGGTTCTTGAATGGGTGGAGTGTAAGGAGGGCATGTTGATTTATGAAAGAGATCATGAAGGGGTGGCGGTATGTTGAGGATCACAAAGGAGGTGCATGTTGGGATCTTGAATGGAGGGCATATGGAAGGTCATGAAGGGGAACTCGTTCATTACCCTCAATGCTGGCAAGTGTGTTGGGAGTGGATGGGCTTCCAAAGTCCATGACGTGAGAGTGATGGTCTCTCAGTGCACTGAGAGATTGGGCCCTTTCGAAATGCTGCCCAATCACTTTGCAGTCAGATGCTCCAGTATGTTCAGACCTCACCCTTCTCAAAATTGATGTACAACTTAACATTATTCCAAAAAATGACTGTGTGGGATGACTGCAACCAGACCACACCCAAAAGACCAGTACGGAGCACACCCGTGTTCTGTCACGAAACCTTTTGGGGAAATCACGGCCATTATCTTTGGTTCCTGCCGCATACTCAGTTCTCTCACCACTAACTTCACCCTGCTTCAGTACTCATCTCATGCTGAAGTAAACCATTCACAACATTTGTACCATATTTGACACTGAAGTGAGTTCCCATCCATGCATCAGCCTCATCATTAAAACCATCTACTGCCATCTCTGAAACATCACAACTCCACCCGACATAAATCTAAGCTCATCCAAATTTTCACTGCCTGTATCCTAATTTGCATCAACTCGTGCTCGCTAATCTACTTTCTCTCACAGCCCAGCAATGTCCTTGTTTTAAGATTCACGTTTGTTTTTCAATCTATCATTGGCCTCATCGTTCCCGACATCTGTAACCTCCTCAGTGTGACAAGCCTCCATGATTTCTGCGCTCCTCAAATTCTAGCCTTTTGTATATCCCTGGTTTTAGTCACTTAACCATTCTCAGCTAGCCCTTCAGCTGCCTAGGCCTGAAGTTATCCCTTCCCGTCTTACTCTCTTTCCGGCTTTATCACTTCTAAATAATTCAGAATACACACACACACACACACACACACACACACACACACACACACACACACACACACACACACACACACACACACACACAGTGTGCACGTGCATTCTGAATTGTTTAGAAGTGACAAAACACAGGGCACGGGCACATACAGATCTTCTGAACCAAGCTTCTCATGAAAAAAATGAAAGTCTTTTCACTGCAAAATAAGGATATATTCTTTTATTTTCTATTCTTTTCCCTGCAAACTAAGGATACATCCAGCACTTTGTTTTAAGCATCCCCTACTGGCAGGTGTTTCATACAGCACTACTTTTTAATTAAAACACAGTGAGCTTTGACAACATTGCTCACGTGGGCTATCTCTCCGTTTGAAGTCTCTGCCCATTGTCTGAACATCATGGCCCCTTAACTCAACGTTATTAGCCAAATTTGGGAACAATCAGGCTTAACCTAGTCCAAAGGCATCGATCCATCGATAGCTCTGCTGAGGCTATTGCCATCATATGTGGCATAGTCCTACAGTTAAACAGGAGCCTCGTTTCTCGGGAACCTGTGGTTTATTTCTTCATGCCATTTGTGAATGTCTGGGCCGCTTGGGCATTTGAGGACAAGTGGTAGGTTGCCATGTGAATGTGCCTCATTCTGTTCACACACATAGATGTCTTAAATTCTCTGCAAGTGATCGGGTCCTGCTGTCTGTCACAAGAACCTCATTTACTAAACGATGCATACTAAATGATTGACGGAGTTTCTCTATGGTGTTGTAAGAGATAGCAGAGGCATCCGGTGCACGTCAGTACATTCTGAATGGGCAATGAGAAAAACATGGCGCCTGTGAATGTTCCTAAGTAGTCTGCATGAATTCACACCCAGGGATGCTCCAGAAATTCCCAAGCAATGAGACTGCTGGTGGGACCTTCTAGATTTTCTGGCGAGTTTTGCATTGTTTGACCAAGTTTTTGATATCACTGTCAATGCCAGGCCACCAGACATCGCTCCTTGCGAGCATTTTCAGCTTAGAGATTCCTGGGTGGCAATTCTCGAGGCAGGACAACCACCCATGCTCCCCACAAGATTATGCCATCTCCTATACTCAACTCCTGATATTTAGAAAGATAAGGTTTCAATTCCTCCGTAGAGTGCTCTTGTGGTCTACTACTGAGGTGGACGTGATGTAGGTTTGCCAATGAAGGATCCTTTTGGGTCCATGCCAGGATTTGCCTGGCAGAGTGCCCAAGTTCAGAATCATGCCGACATCATCCATCTTCAGAGGAAAAGATAGGCTGGTGGGTAACAGCAGGCTCAAGGCATTGCACTGTCTACATGCCTCCGTGGATGGAGTTCCAAAGTATGTTCACGGGCACCTGCGTTGGACCCAGGCTGATGCAATGGGAGGAATCACCTTGTTGAAGAGGCCCAGAGGTTTGTGATTGGTTACTGTGGTGAAATGCTGACTGTAGATGTACCAGTGGAACTTCTTCGCTGCAAACATCACAGCCAATCCCTCTTTTCAATCTGGGCATAATTGCACTCTGCATCCACCAGAGTTCATGATGCATATGCGATTGGACGTTCTTTCCCAATTTCCTAGTGGTGGGATAATACCACTCCTGTCCCACGGGGGGGGTGGGGGGGGATCGCAGGTTACAATGAGTGGTCTCAGGTCGTCTTAATGGGTTAGTATATTTGTAGACAGCAATTCCTGTTTGATGTTTGCATAGGCTCTCTCCTTTGGAATTTGTCATGATTAATTCTGATTTTTTTTAAACTGTATGTGAGCAGTCCAGCAGCAGTACAAATTTTCTGTTGTGATTTATGAGGCTGAGGAAAGATTGACTCCTTTGTTTTTCTTCGAGTCAGAATCCCTTTTAAGGCCTTCACTTTCTCTTCAGAGTGTAGTCCAATCTTGTCCACTCTGTACCAGAGGTATGTTAACTTGTTGTCCTGGAACACATTTTTCCCTTTTTAATTAGGTGCCAGCATCAAAAAATAGCCGTAAGATCTCCTCCAAGCCTTTCACTGCAGTCGCTCCTGAGATTAAAACATCATCCAGACAGACAACCACTCTTAGAACATTCCTTAAAAGGATGTTCTCCATCACCCTTTGAAAAATAGCACAAGCCAAAGGCACCCCAAAGGGCAAACAAGTCATAAAGTCCTTTGTGAGTATTTACGATAGCAGACTTTTTGGATGAACCTCAAGCTCTCGTTGGGGTAGGTATGGCTCATGTTTAATTTGGAAAATGTGTGATTCCCCCCAGCCAGCTTTGCATACAAATCTGTGCGTAGCATAGGGTATTAGCTAAGCTGAGGCTCTATCGATCATCAATTTATAATCCCCAGAGAGACAGATAAAATTGTTGGATTTTGAAACTGGGACTGCTGGCATGGCCCATTCAGCAAATCATACAGGGGGTATAATGCCAAGTTCACTAGATGCTCCAATCTGGTTTCCACTTTGGCACATACAGTATAGGATACCAGCCATGCCTTGAAGTATTTAGGTCAGGCCATTGGGTCCACATAGATCTTGGCCCTAGCACCGCTAAACTTCCTGAGGCCTTCTTGGCACATTTCAAGATACTCCCCAATGACTTTGTATAGATTGCTATTACCCACTTTAGAGATCAGTTGCCAATCCAGGCAGAGCCAGTTCCTCGCCAGGAAGCTTGACTCTGGCCCTTGCACCACTATTCCAGGGAGTCAGACTATCTGGAGTTACAATGGTCCCAAAAATGCATAAGGGGCCAATCTAGCCTTGGTGTCCTGCAGGCCTAAAGGCAAATTCCCAGAGTCACCTAAAGATTTGTTCCCCAATAATAGATACAGTGGCTCCTGTGTCTATGTATATGGGGTGGCCATTTGCTTGGAGTTTAGTCCTGATTGGAGTCAGTTTGGGTGCAAAGATGCAATTTAGCTGCATCAATTCCTCATTCTCGGACAGGTTTATTTGAAAACCCGTCCTCAGGTGGTTTCGCCCTTCAGCCTGGGCAGTACACGTTTGCTTGTTTTGGTAGTTTTGTCTGGGGCGGACGCTATGAATACAAGTGCAGCATGATTGTGGTGAGATTTCCTGTCTAATTCAGGAATCTCAGAGCCTCTGACTCCAATTGCTCTTGACAGAAAATGGGAGACACCAGTGTAATGCATTGGGTACTTGGTTCTGGGGTACGAAAATCACCCAAGGCAGAGGACAGTATTGTCCATGGATCCCTGAACTTCCTAGGCCCTGCTTTCCACGTTTCCTAGCCTAAAAGGCTTAGGTAATGAGTTCCAACTGGACAAGCCATCGCCTGTTACCATGGGAACTCATACCTAAACAGCCTCACAGGGAGATTAATGAATGATTTCTCATGGACCTTGTCGGGGGTCATCACAATGGGCAAGCTTTGGGCCAATCGTTTTAAAATGTCCTTAAGTGGATCTATGTCAAATGTTCATCTGAAGCAACATGGAGCATTTTAAAATTCCAAAGGCACTACCTAATTGCAATTGTTATTGTTGCTTTCTAGCATTCTGCTTTCTTATTTTATCATTATTATCTTTCGTCATTCAAATTAATTTATCAATTGGAATGACGTTGCAGTCAAAAGTTTATTTAGTATATAGATTACTTTATGGGATGATACCATGTCCATCAATGATCTCTTGCTTGGTTAGTCCACAGAAGTGACGCTCCAGGTATGTGAGTTAATGCAAGCTGGAATTTTCCCTTTACGACCAGTGTTAGAACCAATGCAAGAACCAACGCAAGTCAGCCAGCGAGATCACAGCAGCAATTTTTCCAGTAGCGGCTAATTTTGAGTCTGCCACAAGGCTGGTTGTAAAATCAAGGCTGCCTGTCCATGGTGCCAGCCCAGAGTGCTCTTAGCTCTACAGACTTGGGACAGCACAGTAACAGAGGCAGCATGGTGGCACAATGGTTAGTACTGCTCCAAAGGCCTGAATTTGATTCCAGTCTTGGGTCACTTTGTGTGGACTTTGCACATTCATCGCACATTGGCTTGGGTTTCCTCCAGGGGCTCCAGTTTCCTCCCACAGGCAAAGATCATAGAATCATAGATTACCTACACTGCATAAGGAGGCCATTTGCCAATCGAGCCTGCACCGACAACAATTTCACCCAGGCCCCATCTCCAGTTGTGCTGATTTAGTGAATGGCCATGCTAAATTGCCCTTAGCGTCAGGGAGATTAGTGGAATTAATACATGGGGTTATAAGGATAGGGCCTGGCTGGATTTTGTGTCGGTGGGTTCGATGGGTCAAATGGTTTCCTTCTGCATTGTAAGGATTCTATGAACAACACCGGACTGCTGAGGATGCCAGGGGAAGGAAAGGGTACTTCCATTGTGAGATACCCTGAAGTGGAGGCAAAAAAAAAAATTTTTACTGTGTCAGGAGTGGGCAAACAGCTGCCAACTAGTGGAGGGATAACCCCGCCAACAATAGTGTCTACATAGCCATTTTCGCTGTGGTCTCTTCCAATGCAGCTTGGGGGACCAAATACTCCCTTCCCTACCCTCCCTCTGCCCCCTAGCACCACTGAAAAAGATCTGGACAGTTGGATTTTTATTTACGCCCATTGTCCATTTTTTCATTTCTTCTTCCTTTTTTCCATTCCTTTTAATGCATCATGCCACCCTGCTTTCAGCTTTAATCAAGCTCTGGTCTGAGCTTTTCCACTCGGAACATGTGACTGAAGTTATGCTCTGATGTGACCGATCGTGACCATTATTCTTTCCAAGTGTAGAAACGCTGTGATGCATCAAGCTCATAACTTGTGATTTAACTTCACTGTGACTGAGATCTTTTGACACAAGAGTAGCTTCACCTCTCTCCTGCCACTCTTAACCCCATGAGGGAAAATAATTATTAACCTGCATCATGGTGGAGGTTTGAAGTCAAAGTGCCATTTGAATTTTGGAAAATAATGGGTTATCTGAAAAATGAAGGTATCCTTTAGTGCAACATCTTATTGTAAAATAACATTTGGATTTTGTTATTAAAATTGTGAATTTCATCTAAAGTGAAACTTAAATCACATTTTCCTTAACTTAAAAATAAAGAATCTGCCACCTCTGCTAATGTGTGCTTTACTATTAGAAAACTACATCAGATAAGCGCTTAGTGTTTACAGAAGAAACTCATTGCTGAACGTGACCTTCAAGCCCACTTGAAGGGAATTTTGTTGTAAAAAGTGAGTTATGTTAATGTGTGAGAGGTTGCCTTAGTAAAATGCCATTTGAATTCATGCTGGAGCTCTGCCTTGATGAAAACAGGAATTTTTTTGCATCCAGTAAATTCTTTTTATGTTCAAAGTGGCCTAATCACTGTTGTAGAAATTGGGGTAACTATTATTTTCTTCATTGAGTTGAGTTAGACAGCATGGTGGCACAGTGGTTAGCACTGTTGCCCCTGTGTCAGGGACCCGGCTTCTATTCTGCTTTCGGGTCACCGTCTCTGTGAAGTTTGCATATTCACTGTGTCTGTGTGGGTTTCCTCTGGGTGCTCCAGTTTCCCCTCTCAGTCCAAAGATGTGTGGGTTAGGCTGATTGGCAATGCTAAATTAACACTGGTGCCAGAGGATTAGCAGGGTAAATATGTGGGGTTATGGGAATAGGGCCTGGGTGGGATTGTGGTTGGTGCAGACTCGATGGGCCGAATGACCTTCTTCTGCAATGTAGGGATTCTGATTCTGAGTAGAATCATAGGCCGGAACTTTACCGCCTCGTCCAGGGTGGGCAAGGTGGTAAAATTCCAGTCATAGAATCCCTACAGCACTGTAGAAGGCCATTCAGCCCATCAAGCCAGTACCTACAACAATCTCACCCAGGCCTTCTCCTCGTAACCCCACATACTTATCCTGCTAATATCCGACACTAAGGGGCAATTTAGCATGGCCAATCAACCTAACCCACACATCTTTGGATGTAAATTCTCTTCCTATAACTAGAGATCCAACTGACAATTGCCTCCATATTAAAATGACCAAAAGCAATCACTCTTTCAGCTATACTACAACAACTTAATAATTTTTCCAAGTAACTCATATTTTGTGTGGAATTTAATACGGGAAGCAGAGGTCCCAAGTGTGATGGTACGTGCCCACATGCATCATGACGCAAAGGTGTTCAGCAGAGCAAGGGCTAATATAGGACTGGAGGGTAGCACTCACGGTATGCAGTCAGAAGATAAGAGACTGTCAGTCCTGAAGCAACATTCTGTAAGCAGCTAGCCTGCATGGCGGAGCTCCACTATGCATGATCATACTTGGATCTGTGAATAGTTAAATCCTACCAATAAAGTGGCCATGTTTAAGCACACAAGTCTCAAGATCTTATCAATGAGCCATCACAATTGCTGCATAAAAAATTCATATCATGCCACCAAGTTCCAAATGAGAACTGGCCGTGCTACCGACCTGATTCCTAGGAGCCCTGATGAAACAAAGTGCCTAATTAACAGTAGGAACCCTATCACCAGGGCTTCTGTCTCCACCAAGGACATTAAATCACTGTCCCTATTAAATTCGGATATTCTCCCACCCCCAAGGAGAGAGGATGGTTAAATGGTGTTATCGCTAGACTATTAACCCAGAAACTTAGCTAATGTCCCAAGGACCCGGGTTCAAATCCCACCATGGCAGATGGTTGAATTCAAATTCAATAAAAAAATCTGCAATTAAGAATCTACTGACGACCATGAAACCATTTTCGATTGTTGGAAAATCCCATGTGGTTCACTAATGTCCTTTAGAAAAGGAAATCTGCCGTCCTTAACTGATTTGGCCCAAGTGACTCCAGGGCCACAGCAGTGTGGTTGACTCTTAACTGCCCTCGGGCAACTATGGATGAGCAATAAATGCTGGCCAGCCAGCGATGCCCAAGTCCCACAAAAGAATTTAAAAGAAAAGATCTGTTGGCTAATCGGAGGCTGGCGGTTATCCAATACCGGTCGTGACAATGGGAACAGTGGCCACTCCAGGTACTGCACTGGGGCCTACACCAAGGGTCATTGTTGGAGCCCATGGAGAAAGGTAAGTGGGGCAGAATGGGAGTCCCAAGTTGGGTAGCACTGATGAGGGTTTTTTGAGCAGTTGCCTCCACCCTGCAATGGCAAGTCCTCCCTCTCCTGTTAGTAAAAAACCAGCAGCATAAACATGAGGTCTTTAAGTGACTACTTCCTACATAATTACACACTTCCCCCTCCTCCTCACTCACGTATAGATAGGGCATTGTCTCTCCCCTTACGTGTGGCACAATTTTAATAGGCTGTTATTAAAATATTTCCAAATTTTAATTTGAAAGCAAAATCTTTCCATTGTTATAAAAGATGGTTAACCAGATTGAATCTATCACATAAATAACATGCATTCGAACTTATAAAATGCTTGCTGCACATTTCACCACAAGAATGCTAGAATAAAACTGCAGCATTGATTGTCAGTAATGGGATGTTTAAAATAAATTGCTGCATTTTTGATTCTAATTTAGAACTGTAGGCAGTTAATAGACCATTAAAGGACAATTCAACCTTTACAACACACGGATTAAAGAGAATGTGATTAAAATCTCGACAGATTCTGAAATAATCAGGTCTCCCACGTACCATCGAGCTGCAGTTGCACATTGGCAAAAAAACATATCTGGATATTGCCTTTTGTGTTGTTACCTCTCAAAATTGGAAAGGAGCAGCTTGAAATAACAGCACATCGGCACTTACATCAGCTCAAGTTTCTTCACCTCGCAGGCTGAGACCACAGTTTTATGCACGAACACACATGTCAACAAAAATTAATGCAACAAAATGCTTACATGAAGAAACAACCCAACTGTGTGAAAATTGATTTGTACCAAAAAAACAAATTACAGGCTAATTGTTCTAAAAACGGCCATTGCCAATTGCAGACAGACAATTTCAGGGACATTAATCTTACAAAGTGGACATTCTTCTTTTTCACAGTTCTAAGATCTGACTATAGTTGAAGATATTTTGCTTTGTCTCTTTCAGATATTGAGGGAGGTATGGACAGAAAAGTATTCCAGATATCTTGAGAGATGCCCGAAAGAATAAAACTTGCAGCAAAAATGTGCTGTGCCCTTACATGTGAATTTATCTTGTAGACCCTGATGAGCAGTGAGCCATCTGATACTTAAAATTCGTTTGACTTAGTGGTTTACTTTGATACGTTTTCATAGTTACGCAGGCATAACACAATTTCCTCAATCAGCAGATGTTAATAATAAGGTTTGATTAGATCAGGCAAGATAAGCAAATCTTTGACTTGCATTATGATGTTTGGCTTGAGTTATAGATTTGAATGTGGAACACAGTGCAATAATGGTGAATACAAAGAGAAAGTCAACCTTCACAGGGCTCAGACAAGAACGTCCGAGTTTGCCAATTATTCAGTGAGTGTGTCATTGAGACATTTGAAAAAAAACACTCCAGATCTGATCTCACATCCAATTTAGTCTTTCTTAGGCAGTTGGGGCATTATAATTGGGGGGAGAACAAAGCAGTACAATATCTCAATTCTGATCACATTTCAGTGACTCATGGAATCATAGAACCCCTACAGTGCAGAAGGAGGTCGTTTGCCCCATCGAGCCTGCATCAATATCAGTCCCACCCAGGCCCTATTCACGCAACACCATGTATTTACCCTGTTAATCCCCTTGACACAAAAGGGGCTATTTAGTATGGCCAGTCAACCTAACCCGCACACCTTTGGACTCTGGGAGACCCACACAGTCTATGTGGAGTTTGCATATTTTCCCCGTGTCTGTCACCCGAGGCCAGAATCAAACCCAGGTTTCAGGCGCTGTGAGGTAGCAGTGCTACTTTAAATGGATATGTGAAAAATTGAATATTTGATGCACTCTTACTGCATACAGAGGTGAAAGTAAGCCATGATGGCCTGGTATGCCGTACTGGTAAGAGACAGACTGAGGGGATGGAGAAGAAATGCAGAGCCACAGGGATGATAAATGAGCAGCAGTAGCAGCTGGAAAGAGGTAACCGTCTTGTTGGCTCTGCCCAGCCTCACTGACACCTCCCTTCCCTCCTGCAGTCTTGTGTTTCTGCAGATTGTCTGTGATGCTTACTTCATTTGTAGCACTGACTACCTCAGGCTGGCTGTTGCCAGGGGAGCCATGTCCCATGCTTCATCAATTGGAGCACTGCCTGTGAAGTTAGCATGTGTGCTGGCATGAGGAAAGCATGTGCCTCAAGGGGCCAGGGGGACATGGTATAAGGGCTTTGAAAATTGGTACCAAAACGTCTGGGGGAGGAGGGCATGTCCTTCAAGAATTCCCACTGCCTCGGAAAAGTAGCCAATATTATAAAGAACCCCACACACCCCAGACATGCTCTCTTCCATCTTTTCCCATTGGGAAAAAGATACAGAAGTCTGAGATCACGTACCAAGCATCTCAAGAACAGCTTCTTCCCTACTGCCATCAGATTTTTGAATGAACCTACCTTATATTAAGTTGATCTCTCTCTCTATACACCCTAGCTGTGACTGTAACACTACATTCTGCACCCCTTTCTTTCCTTTTCCCCTATGTGTCACATGTTTTGTCTGTGTAATGCGCAAGAAACAGTACTTTTCACTGTATACTAATACATGTGACAATAATAAATCAAATCGAATCAAGGGTTTAGAGCTATAAATATAGATAACATCATTGGATGATCAGGACAAAGCTTGAGGATTGGAAGATGCAGGAAGGAGAAGGAGAGTCAGCCTGGGTAGAGTCATCTTACAGAATGCGAGAGGGAGAAAAGCATCCTGAATTAATGTAATTAACATTAGTTGACTTTCTGGATTAATAATCTAGCAATACCACCACTGGGCCCTTGAGTTGTATTTGAAAGGCTAAAGTAGTGAGGAGGCTTCACAATTAAATGCAATTAAGCCTTCAGTTCCTAACACTGTAAATACTTTGTAATTTCATGAGCTATTCTCAATTTTCAATGCAGATTCCATTCTGTGAAACAAATTGCAAACAATGGGCAGTATCATCAACTGGAAGCTGAGATGAAATGGTATATGATGCAAGCTGTTACCAATAGAAGAATGGAATAACGAGGTGGAGAATATTGTGAAAGGCCAAAGAATCAGAGGTGTTATGAAAACATGTGGAGCAGGATTGCCTCAGCCTGTAGCCTTAGCAATGAGAAACTGAGGTTTTGCTGCTACATGTTTGATTGTTGACTCAACTTGCTGTGAAAATGGATCAATATTCTTTTAAACTTGAAAATTGCATTTCTACTAAATGAAAAAATATATAAATGTCAGAAGCTTAGTCTGGAGTCCTTTGTTCAATTATTTTATTTATAAAGCACAAAGGCAATTAGTCACATGGAGTATTCAACCATACAGAATATGGCAATAAACCCACAAAGGGACTAAATCATAGAATCCCGACATTGGTGAAGGAGATCATTTGGCCCATTGAATCTGCACTGACACAATCTCACCCGGGTCCTATCCCCATAACCCCATATATTTACCCTAGGCAGTTTCCCTGACACTAAGAGGCAAAGTTGCATGGGCATTTCACCTAACCTGCACATCTTTGGACTGTGGGAGGAAACCCACATAGACACGGGGGACAATGTGCAAACTCCACACACTCAGTGACCCAAGCTAGAAATCAAACCCAGGTCCCTGGCGCTGCGTGGCAGCAGTGCTAAGCACTGTTCTGCCCCCATACAGCAGTCATCATTTAAAGGCCCTTTCAAGCCTAACAGAAAGCAGACAAACCAAAATCCATGAGCAAAGGCAGCATTGTTCATAGCAACAAAAGTACCTGGAACTTCAGAGAATTCCTCAGATCCTGAGTTAAACAGAGCTATCAGATAATGGGGTTAGATTTTCAGCCGCTGTTGGGGTGAGATCAGGGGTGGATGACAGTGAAAGTTAGCCCTGCAGGCTAGCTTGCCCACTTTCTGATTCCATCCTGCCTCCAGGCCATATCAAGACTGAAGTGATTAGAGCTATCAGGGCAACCTACCATGTGCAGCAGATCAAGCTGGTTAAGGGTCTACTTGTGAAGTAAAGGAGGCAGACTGGAATTTGGGGATTAGCTTAAGCGCCTGTTGTGGGCATTCAACAACAGACCAAGGGGCCAGCACTCCAGGTAGGTTTAGAGGCCTTCTCTGCTGAGCTTGTTGCAGGAGTTCCCCGAGGGTCTCTCCCTTCATGCTCCAACTCTTACGTTTCGCAGAGGTAGCCTGATTACTGAATGCATTGTTAAAATTAAAGATTTGAAGTCAGAGAGAGGGAGCCTCTAAGTTGAAGCACTCCTTTCCTTACTTCCATTACATCCTGCTGCTCCCCTCATGCTGTATGACCTCTGATTGGCTTTTCAGCTTTGAAAGCCCACCCATTTTTCTTAATTGGGCAGCCTGAGAGCCTGTCCTCAAGAATTATGCCCACCCATCACCATAAAACTCTAAATGAGCAATTGAATTACCCAAAGCTGGTTTGGGAACAGAAGCAGTCTATTTCCCACCTGTAGAAGTAAAATCCAGCCTGGAGAGAGTCTTCCTTGGTACAAAGTGGTGTTCCAGCCTATCAAGTCTCAGCAATGAAATGTGTAAACAGGCATCTCTGGAGATTGTGCTTCTGAGATAGATAAAGTTATCTACAGTAGTCTTCAAGATTAAGTATTTGATAGCTACAGTATGGCATCCTTACAGTACACAAAGAGGCTACCCAGCCCATTGAGTCCACACCGACCATGATCCCACCCAGACTCCCACTCCCGTAATCCCATATATTCACCTCCCCAATCCCCCTGATACTAAGGTCAATTTAGCATGGCTGATCAACATATCCTGCGCATCTTTGAACTGAGAGAAAACCGGAGCACCCAGACACGGGGAGAAACTCCTCACAGACAGTGACCTGAGGCTGGAATTGAACCTGAGTCCCTGGCACTGTGAGGCAATGCGGGCAACTGTGCCGTCCCAGTAGTAGGTGGGGTATTGTCAGGATTTGGTGGTGGTTACTGGAGGTACCTCTGTCTTCCTTAAGGATGGTTAGCTCATATAGGTCAGCACTAAAACAGTGTGTGATTCTATGAAGGTTATGCTCACAGTATGACAAGGTGTGCAGTCATCAGCAAACAGCAATTTCCACATCATCATCATCATCTCTGATACCTTAGTTGAGGATATCAATCATCTCAGGTTGAAAAGGTTGCTATCTGTTCTGAATTGGATGTATATTCCATCAACATTTCCATAAATTACTCCAAAATCACGGCAGCAAAAACATTGAAGAGCACTGGGCCATGCCACACCCTTGTACAGGGGTCACACAACATATATCCTTCACACCATTTCTTATATCAAGAGGCTCAAATTTGGAGCCAGCTCAGCACCTGAAGTATTTTACTGCATGTTTTAGTCTGTACTTCAAGCTATTTTGAACATCAGTGATGACATTGCCAGCTATAGTCACACTCAAAGTGAACTGGGGACATGTTCATACCCATTCTTACATTGTCTTAGGGTGACCTGACAAGGTGGACTCATAATTGGCTTAGCAGTAGGAGACAGAGGGCGGTGACAGACAGCTGCTTTAGTGACTGGAGGCCAGTGACCAAGGAATTGGCTGGGCCCCCTATTGTTTGTCATTTATACAAGTGACACAGATATATGTGTGTGTGTGTGTGTGTGTGTGTGTGTGTGGGGGGGGGGGGGGCGGGGGAGGAGGAGGTGGTGGTGGTAGTAGAATCAGTAAGTTTACCAATGACATTAAGATTGGCTGGGTGGTTAACAGTGAGGATGAGTATCTTGGATTAGAGAAAGATAATTGGCAGATGGAATTTAACCCTGAAATATGTGTGACATGAGACACTTTGGAAGGAGTAATTTGACAAGGAAGTGTACGAAGGTCTGAAGAACAAAGGGACCTTAGCATGTTTGTCCATAGATCTCTGAAGGCAGAAAGGCTGATTAATAGGATGGTGAAAGAAAGCATATAGCACACTTGACTTTATTAATCAGGATACAGATTACAAATGCAGAGGGATCATGATGGAGTTGTGTAGAACTTTGGTGAGGCATTTGGAGTACTGTGTGCAGTTCTGGTCGCCACATTATAGCAAGTATGTGAATGCACTGAGTGGGGTACACAAGAGATTTACCAGGATGTTGCCTGGAATGGAACATCTAAGTTATGAAAACAGGTTGGATAGGCTTAGGTTGATTTTGTTAGAATAGATAAGACTGAAGGGTGACCTGTTTGAGGTGTTCAAGATTGAGGGGCATTGACAAGGTGGATTGGGAGCAGCTATTCTCCCCCCGGGTTGAAAGATCAGTTACGAGGGAACGAAAGTTAAAAGTGAGGGGTGGGCGGCTTAGGGGGATTTGAGGAAAACCTTTACGTAGAGGGTGATGGAGGCAGGATGCCTCAAATCCTTTAAAAAAGTACCTGGATGAGTACTCGGAACACTATAATATTCAAGGCCATGAGCCAAGTGCTGGCAAGTGGGATTAGGTGAGGTCAGGGTATTTCATGCGTCAGTGCAGACTCAATGGGCTGAAGGCCTCTTCTGCTCTGTAGGATTCTACGATTCTGTGAACGTAACCTCACTTTGAACAAAGACAAATGTTTGCTCAGTGAAACAGAATCAAATTATTCAGTCATGCGTTCAACAGTTGAAGGAACATTGTCTGATCTGAGGAAAGCAGAAGCCATTGCAAATGTACATATTCTACAAGCATGCAAGAGGCTTGGAATCTGCTAAGGCCCATTGCGTATTGTAGTGGCTTCATTCCTGACCTCACTACCCTAACTGCCATCCATATGACCTGACAAAAGAGACTAAATGGATTGGATTATGTTACACAAGTTTCAATAGTGCCGATTTCAACCCAAGAGAAACTTTGTCACTGCAGTGCTTGAACCAGACTTTTACAGAGCAGGTGGTTTTTCTTGCCGGTCCATCAAGAGAGTCGTGCAATGTTTGTCTGAGGAACTGGATGATCCCCTATGGGGCTGCTTAGAGTTAGTGGACTTGTCAGTATTAAAAAACTCTGTGACCAGCCTGACCGAGTACAATTCTACAGTAACTGACTTCTTTAGCAAGTGTGTAGAAGACAGTGTGCCAAATAAGCAAATCCACGTGTTACCCAACTGGAAACCATGGATGAACAGGGATATTCACTGCTCTAGATCTAAGCTGTTCAAGTCAGGCGACCCTGACCTATACAAGAAAGCCAGATATGATCTAAGAAGATCCATTAAAGTTGCCAAAAGACAGTACCAGACCAAGCTAGCCACACCAACCCCTGCCGAATATGGCAAGGTCGGCAAGACACAACAGGCTACAAGGCGAAGGCATGTAATATTACCAGCTCCAACACGCCCCTCCCTGACGAGCTCACTGCATTTTGTGCGGAGGGTGTGGAGAGTCTACAGAAGGATCTAGATAGGCTGGGCGAATGGGCCAGAAAATGGCAAATGGAATTTAATGTTGGCAAGTGTGAGGTGGTCCACTTTGGTAGGAAGAATGGTAGGAAGGAATATTACTTACGGGGCAAAAAACTGCAGCAGGCGACGGTGCAGAGGGACCTCGGGGTCCTTGTGCATGAGTCGCAAAAACCCGGCTTGCAGGTGCAGCAGGTGGTCAGGAAGGCGAATGGGATGCTGGCCTTCATAGCAAGGAGGATTGAATATAAAAGTAGGGAGGTCTTGCTGCAGCTGTATAGGGCATTGGTGAGGCCGCAGCTGGAGTACTGTGTGCAGTTTCGGGCGCCGCACCTGCGCAAAGATATTTTGGCCTTGGAGGGAGTGCAGAGGAGGTTTACTAGGCTAATACCGGAGTTGAGCTATGAGGAGAGGCTGAATAAACTGGGCTTGTACTCGTTAGAGTTTAGAAGAATGAGGGGAGATCTCATTGAGACGTATAAGATGATGAATGGGATGGATAGGATAGAGGTGGAAAGACTCTTCCCGCTCAGAAAGGACAGTAGGACTAGGGGGCACAGCCTCAAGATAAAAGGGGGGCGGTTTAGAACGGAGTTGAGGAGGAACTTCTTCACTCAAAGGGTGGTGAATCTCTGGAATTCTCTGCCCGTTGAAGTGGTGGAGGCTGCCTCGCTAAATATTTTTAAGACGCGGGTTGATGGGTTTTTGATAGGAGAGGGGATTAAGGGTTATGGGGAGAGGGCGGGAAAGTGGGACTGAGCAGCGACAGATCAGCCATGATCTTATTGAATGGCGGGGCAGGCTCGAAGGGCTGGATGGCCTACTCCTGCTCCTATTTCTAATGTTCTTATGTTATGCATTCTATGCCTGTTTTGAACAGGAGGTCAGCGAGAGCATGCCTTCCACCATGGAAGCCCTGGATGAACCTGTATCTGGGGTCATCATTGCAGATATCAGAGCAGCTTTCTCGCAGGTCAATATTGAAAAGTGACTGGCCCAGATTGGGTACACAGATGAGCACTCAGATCCTACATGGGTCAGCTGGCGGGAGTATTCACAGACATCTTCAACCTCTCTTTACAACAGCCTGAGGTCCCTATCTGTTTGAAGAAGATGGCCATCATCCCATTACCTAACAAAAGCCAAGCAGCATGCTTTAATGACTCAGCCGGTGGCTTTGACATCCATCGTTATGGATGCTTCGAAAGGCTTGTCATGGTACAAATCAATTCCAGCTTCTTTGGCTGCCTATATCCACTGCAGTTTATCAATTGCCACAAAAGATCCACAGCAGGCGCCAACCCCCCGGCCCTGCACTCAACCCTGGAACACCTAGATAACAAAGACACCTATGTCAGTCTCCTATTTATTGACTACAGCCCTGCCTTCAAACACCATTATTCCCACAAAACTCAGCTCCAAACTCCATGGCCTGGGCCTTGGCTCCTCCCTCTGCGACTGGATGCTGAACTCCCTAATCCACAGATCATAATCGGTTTGGATAGGCAACAACACCTCCTCGACGATCATCCTCAACACTAGTGCCCCACAAGCCTGTGTTCTCAACCTTCTACTAAACTCCTTATACACAAATGATTGTGTGGCCAAGTTCCACTCAAACTCAATTTTCAAGTTTGTGGCAACACCACCATAGTGGGGTGGATCTCAAACAATAATGAGACAGAGTACAGGAATGTGATAGAGAATCTGGTGAACTAGTACGGCAAAAATAGCCCCTCCCTCAACAAAATGGAGGACATTGTCTTCGACTTCAGGAAGTCGAGAGGAGAACATGCCCCTGTCTACATTAATGAGGATGAAATGCAAAGGGTTGACAGCTTCAAGTTTTTAGGTGTCCAAATCACCAATAACCTATCCTGGTACCCCCCATGACGAAGGGTCTAGACTCAAAACGTTGGCTGTGTTCTTTCCTGCTGTTGGCAGTGGGTTCCCCAAAAGGAATTATTTGCATCTTTCTTTTTATAGATGGGCCGAATACGTGGGACCATTACCATTATCATTCCAATATCTGCACATTTTCCCTGGAAATGTGACAGTTTAATCTCTGGCATTACTCAGAAATTAATTGGTGTAACTAAACTGAGCATCAAAACTGACTGCTGAGTCAGCGCTTCCCCAAACCAACAACACCCTGCAGTCTAACTATTTCCCACTGACCAGTCTACCCACTCATCCAATGATCCTCCCACCAGTTACTGATTAATTGAAAGATGAGAGACCATTGAAAACCTACTTGAGTACAACAGCCACTATTGCAAAAATGGGGTGTATCCCCTCTTCATCTGTCTCATCCAAGTTGGCTTATGAGGAGAGACTGAGTAGACTGGGACTATACTCATTGGAATCGAGAAGAATGAGGGGAGATCTTGTAGAAACATATCAGATTATGAAGGGAATAGATAAGATAGAGGCAGGGATGTTGTTTCCACTGGCGGGTGAAACTAGAACTAGTGAGCTTAGTCTCAAAATAAGGGGGGGGGGCAGATTTAGGACTGAGTTGAGGACGAATGTCTTCAGCCAAAAAGTGTGGTGAATATGTGGAATTCCCTGCTCAGTGAAGCAGTTGACGCTACCTCATTGTACGCTTTTGAGGCAAGGATAGATAGATTTTTGAACAGTAAAGGAATTAAGGGTTATGGTGAGTGGGCAGCTAAGTGGAGCTGAATCTATCAGCCATGATCTTATTGCACAATGGAGCAGTCTCAAAGAGCCAGATGGCCTATTTCTGCTCCTAGTTCTTACATTATGTTCTCCTTCTATGCTTGCTGGAATAGTCCTGAGAGTATGTGCTTGTCCATTTCTATTGCAGCCAGGCTCGGAAATCCTGGCCGAAAATGAGTAATGTAATTGGAGCGCAGAAAGGTTCAAAGCAGCAACAATGTGCCGAGCATTGTCGCTGATCGGAAGACGTAGGCCGAATTAATGTGCTTACACCTAAAACCTACTTTTTGTGGGCTAAAGCTCAAATATTAAAATCTAAGTGCTAATATAATATGACAAAATCACATATTGCTGACACACTGTCTTTTTGAACTGATATTTAGCTTTGTAGTTTAAACAGAACCAATAATTCATATCTCTGTGAAAACCTCTAATGGCAGAATACTGCAAGGTCAACAGCTGCTTCATCTGTGATCAGTGTCATTTCTAAATAAAATCTGTCTGTATCAAAGCTGAATGATAAGAAACAGTATAATTTCATGTTCATCTTTTATTTGACTTTTTTCCCTGGAATAGTTGGTAATAAATATTGCACAACATCCTAGTGGAATAACTGTGTTTTCAGGTACCCTGCCCTAAGAGGGTGTTGCAGGCCACAGACCTCCATATTAATTTTGCTCTAAGGTTGACAGAGGAGGGCGCATAGATCATCTTCATTGATGGCACATTTGTGCAGTTTGCGAGGCTCTTTAGGAAGATCATTCTTTGTCTATCTCAACTTCTTATCATCAATCACTCCCATCAGCTGCACCATGCTGCTTTGTCCTGGATGTAGGGAGGCCAGACAATCCGACTTTTGAGCACTCTGTCCTCCGTCCAGCACCACCTTGAGCCAGACGTTAATTTGTCTTTCTTTTATGGGGGTCTCACTAGCTGGCTGGACAACTGACAAGAGTCCCGTCACCTCTTTTTGGAAAAGCATTTGGTTCCACTCAGGCACATCAGAGACCAGCAATCACTCTTCCCCAGGATCAAAGGCCTCGGTGGGGGGGGTGATGTCCCACCTACCAAGAGCTGCTGGCCAATGAAAGGCCAGCAGTTCTTCCTTGCTTGGCAGCACCACTGAGTGTCAGCACCAATGAGACCCCCAGGCTGCAGGTAGGTGATAAGGAGAGGGGGGGAGGGGGGTGCTACAGGGTGGGGGAGGTCAGGGATTTCAGAGGTAAGAGCAAGATGGGTTGATGGGTTTCTCAACAGAAGCCCCTTCCTGATGCAGGATCCCTTTATAAAGGAACCGACTGTTTTTAAACAAGGGACTGTCTCGGGAAGCCCATGCACAACATTGACAAGGTTTGCTCTTACATGGCAGGCTTCCTGCTCAGCACTGGATGGGATGAAACCCTTAGGTGGGTATTAATTACCCACTTGACGGCCTCAACTGACAAAAGTTCCTCCATGAGCCTACGTGCCCAAGACTAATTGGGAAATGCAGGAAGATGACAAGGTCCCCAACTGGCACCTTCCCACCCAGTTAAATGCCCCAAACTCACCATGGAAGGGGGCATTAAATTTAACCCTCCATGTCTACCATGTGCTTCCCTTTTTAAGCCTGTTTGCTTTATTCTTCTAAATTCTAGAGAATACAGACCAAGTTATCCAGTATTTCACATCATAGGACAACCCTCTCATGTCCTGCCACCAATCTAGTGAATCTTCCCTGTACCACCAAAAATGCAAGTATCTGTCCTTAAATATAGGTAGCAAAACTGCTCAGTAATCCAGGTGCAGTCTCTCAAAAGCTTTGTACAGGGGTCCGTATTTCAAACGCCCTCAATAACTGATCAAGGGACCCAGCTTCTCTAACCTCCAATCTTCTTGCAAAAAAAAGGTCTACAAGTTGTTTGCTTTCCAAATTGTTTGCCGTACCTTCATGATAACTTTGTTGTTCAGGACACTGAAATCTGTCTCAACACCAACATCTAGAAGTTTGATTTTTGTTAGATTTAAATAGGTTAAAAGCGTATCATGTTAGAATTTTTAATTTAATAAAATAACTAAAGTGATCGTCTGTTTGCATTTGTTGTTTTTGCACTATGGTTTAACTTTTAGAACTATATATAGTGTGTTTCAAAAATATATGGTATCCTACGGCCATGTATACAATATCCCCCGTTTTGGAAATTTGAAAATGGCCACACTACCTTGATGGTGTCAAGCTATTTGAGTATTGTTGGAGCTGCATTCTTCCAGGCAAGTAGGGAGTATCCCATCACACTCCTAATTCTGCTTTGTAGATGGTGAACAGGCTTTGGGGAGTCAGGAGGTAATTTACTTGCCACAGTATTCTTAGCCTTAGATCTGTTCTCGTAGCCATTGTGTTTATGTGGCACATCCGTTGACTTTCTGGTTAACGGTAACCCCAAGGATGTTATTATTTAAAATCATACTGTAACCATACTTTGTCTTTATTAATATTGATGAATGCTAGATATGTATACAGGGAAAAGAAGATCTGCATAATGCATCTATGCCTCTATTTGTACTGTTGCTCTGATTCTTGTTCTCATTTCAGAATGCTTTCATAAATGCACCAAGGAAAAACACTCGAATTTTGATTTTGTTTACGTTCTTCTTAAAGGCCAAGGGCAAGCTCGTACAGAAGCATGTGGGTGGGGAAATAATAAACCAAAATACAAGATGCACCCCATTCATTCAAAGCTGACATTAACTTAATAAACAGGAAGGTTAAATAGCACCAGAGCTTTAATAAAGCTCTAAATAAAATAATCTCTGTTGCATTATAATTTTTCAAATGTTAACATGTGCCAAAACATGAAGATCTTTGAGACATTTATTTTGTCCAGATGGATCACATTGCTCTTCAGAATCACTTCATACCATTCTGCAAATCCTCAGTTTTGTCTGTATGTATGTTTATTAATATATGAGGGAACTAAAATATAACAATCACAAATGCAATATATCAACTCTGCCAACTTAAATGTATTCATATTTCACATACTGCCACAGTAAACTGGAGCTTGACTGGACATTTGTGACGATATACTCATGATGATTGAAACCCCATGGTTTTGTGGCTTTCCCGGCATTTTTGGGCAGAGGAGAACCACCCCCCCCCACCCCCCCCAAACCCCTCAGTTGACCTGCTAATGTTGATTGTATTCATTACTGCACTGCTACGTAGGCCAGATAGAGTGGATCCATATCGGGAGTGCCTCATGGGTATCTGACCTGCCTTTGCAGCATCTACCTCTCCCACTGCGGCTGTAGATGCACCAGAACTGCCAGTCAGGCTCTGATTGGGTGCCACAACCCTGCTTACTATCTTTAAATCAGATGGCAGGCTCAAGTGTGGCCAATGAAGGCCAAAAAATTGCTGAATCACCCTCACTACAGGCAAGTGCATTGGACACCCATTAGGGTTAATGTTACTTCTACAATCTACTTCTTTTACCAAATGTTTGGATATCTGATCTAATATCTCCTTATGTAGCTCATATCAAGTTTTGTCTGATTACGTTGCTGTGAAGCATCTTAGAACATTTTACTATGTTAAAAGTATTAGATAAACATTTGTGGTTGCTATTCACATTATTATAATCTCCAGAGAGCCTGATAACTAGTAAAAAGAATTGAGTTTCCCAGTGACCAAAGGATCACATGACAAGATTTCATGTTTTAAGACTTACTGTAACTACCAAACTAAAACAAATGTTGACAAATAGTTCTCAGTCAAAGATAAAGTATTCTTTAGTAATTTCTTAACACAACTGGAAACCCCATGCCAAATTTATACACTACACCATATTATTCCTATAGGTACCAATTAAGAGATACAGGTATAGTATGGAAAGGTTACATTGAGGTAGAAGATTAGCTATGCACTAGTTAAATAGCAGAGCAAGCTCAAAGGGCCAGATGGCTCACTCCTGCTTCTATGTTTTTAAAGTACCAGCTTTAACAGGGTCTCTTTCCCTGCCACAACAGTAGTAATTCCATGGAAAAGCCATTGCACACTACTGGGGTTTGACACTGCGTTCAATCTCATGTAGATTATAAAGTGACCATTGACATACCCAGAGTTTGTCAATATAGTCAGATGCTCATTAGCTTTTTATCAAAGCTTTGAAACTTTGACGGAACTGAGCAGGCATCGATCTGAATGGGAGATGAATACAGACTAGACATTTATTCCCAGTAACCTATCCTCGTGGAACTAATATTGCCAATCACAACCAAATAGTGTAAACAAGAAACAGATAACTGAGAATGGGTACTGTAGTTATTGAGCTGATACTGGTACCTACAGAATAATTTTACTCTCACATACAGAATCATTTCTAGTGTGCTGTGACATTCTGCTTATATAAGTGTTCAAAAATAATAATAAACTTGCATAATTGGTATTAAATCAATTAGAACAGCAAAGTATCAGATTAAAATACTCTGGAGACCTGATTTTGATTGACAATTAATACCATGGTCATAAATAAAGTCATTACAAGTAGTGACAATTCAAATTCCACAGCCATCATTTCAAAGAATAAAAGATAGGACACGGTATTAACTTTTTAAATCAGTAAAACAAGGATCTTTTTTCAAGTGCTTGAGCTGAAGTACCTTCTTGTAAAAATGTGAAGGATCTGGAGACCTCCCCAAATTTACCCCAAAACCTCATTCAACCTCCAGTGAAACAGGAAAAACATTTAATTGTTCTGTACTGTAATCCCACATTTCCAAGCTACTTCTGCCTACACAAGTATATTCACTAGCATGTCTGTTTGTGAAATTGTAAAAAAAAATTAAAAGCATTTATTTGACTGCCAGCAGATTCATCCCTGTTACGCTGACCCAGCCAGATGCATATGTATTTCCAATTTACAGTGACGCGGGGAATAATAAGCATTACATCATTGGAGTTATTCATGAATTAGGAAGAGGTTTATTAGTATAATTTTTCTAACTGATGACACTATTTTGCATTAAAATAAATTCTAAACACTTCAGCTCTGAAAGACCTTGTGGGTCATTGCATAGCCAGAAGGGGCCAAATTTTCTCACCACTTAGTCATGTCAGCTGACTCCCCTTCAGATTCCAGGAACAGCATCATTAGTATTAGTGGGGGTGGATGGTCATGCAATGCTTGGGCACTTATTCCACCTGGGATGTCCATTCTGTTACGGGGACTTTGCTGTTAGAACTAACCAAAGAGCAAACCCCTTGGAGAGAAACAATCCTTCTGGTTGCCATTAGAAAGCCAGCAGTGTGAGCCACATTTCTACCAGTATACATTGCAGGCAAGAATCTACCCTCAGTCATGCAGATAGGAGGGGGGGAAGTAATGGCCCAGTGGTACTGTGGCAAGACTATTAATCCAGAAACTCAGCTAATGTTCTGGGCTAGGTTTCAAATTCTGCCATGGCAGCTAGTGGAATTTGAATTCAATAAAAATATCTAGAATTAAGAACCTATTGATGACCATGAAATCATTGTCAATTGTTGGAAAAATCCATCTGGTTCACTAATGTCCTTTAGGGAAGGAAATCTGCCATCCTTACCTGGTCTGGCCCACATGTGACCCCAGAGCCACAACAATGTGGTTGACTCTCATCTGCCTTTGGACAATAAATGCTGGCCAGTCAGTGACACCCATGTCCAAAAAATGAATTTAAAAACCCAAAAAGTATATACTTAGGGTGGGATTTTCCATTCCAACCCCCTCACCCCTGTATTTTCTGTTGGCTAAAGTGGCTTGCCAGAGGCAGGATCTTCTGATCCCAATGTCTGCAGTTGTGTGTGTGCCCTGCTCCTCTACAAGGGAATGCACCATTGGGGTTTCATATGGAAGATCCCTCCAGTGGGAAGGGCCGGAAAATGTATGTTGTAAGCAAAGGAAGCAGCATTAGTGGAATTTCTAGCAACTGGTATCTGTTTATATATTTAAATAGTTGTATGATTGCTTTAAGACCTGATTATATGATTTGATGGTGATATCCTCAGGGTGTTACACAGTCTATTTTAGTTTCAGTTCATACAGGCCAGAGCTCATAGAATAAATCTTGTTGGTGTTAAATTGAATCTGGATGTACAAACCACATATTTTCTTTTTGTTTAAAACTTATAACCCCTAACATACTGAAATGTTGCAACTATCATCCCATCAATCCTACCTCCTCTGCTAAAATTAGTGCAAAGTTTAAGGGAAAGCATTATTAGATGAAGAGCAGGGAAGTTCTCCCCATGTTTAGATGACATTTATCAAATGGCCTTTTACTAAAAAAAAAGATAAATTATTTATATTTCATTGTTATTTGTTAGAATTGGCTGTGCACCAGTTGTTTACTACATTTGCTTACATTATAATAGTGATTACACTTCAAAAGTACTTTATTAACTGTGAAAAGCTTTGGGATAGTCTATCATCGTAAAAGGCATTAAATTAATGCCAGTTCAAAGTGGCAGATCTTAACTTTATGTGCAGTCAATGGAAATGAAATATTGTGAAGTGTAAAATGAGTCATCACCCAATGTACAGTACCATCCTACGCAAAGTCCACACTAATTTTTCTTAATTCCCAAAGACAAGAAATGAAAGTCTGTCCACCAAGCACTCTCATTGTTATTGAGGTTAAGAATCTGTGAAAAATTGTCCGACAAATTCTTTTGTGTGTGAATCAATTCAGCCCTCTTCTGGTCTCTCCCTCTCTTCACTTTCAAAACAAAAAAAGACAAATATACGTAGCAATGGCAGGTTTTGATAAGCAGGCACAAGGTGAGAATTGCTGGAAAAGTCTGAATGCATCAGTTGAAAACCGTAACTGTACCTATCCAAATAATCAATATACACCAAGGGGAATTGAAACAAATGGGAAATCCAACCAGTTTTGTCCTGCTTTGGCAACTGACATTGGCTGTGGCCATTTGCAATCTACTGGGAATGGATTGGTTGAAGCCCAAATTGTGTTATTATCTAAATGATTCATTACATTGTGCGTGTCACAATATCAGACTTGTATACCCCAATTGTGTGCGTCATTAGATGGGAGAGAGCATGTATATCCTTACTGGTGTGATAATTATCAACTTTTACCAGGTAAATTGTGTGTTATCAGATTACACAGACTCCTTCCTCAGCCTTTCAGGGTTGCAACAATTGTTCTGTATCTTACGGGATTGTGCCATTGCCTTTTGTACCAGGAAACAGGCATGGGGTTGGGTAAAGATGACAAGCTCAAGGAAATGGGTTATTCTTGTGTGCATGAGGGAGGGGGTTCTGCAGGCCATTGGAAAACAGGCCATGGGGGATTAAGGAATAGGAGTCCTAGATATCTGAGATTGTGAAGAGTCGTGGGGGAGGTAATCTGGGCAATGTGGGATGGACAAATACAGCAATCCATTGTGGACAGGGGTGTGGAGGTTGGGAATGCCCATTGGTATGGAGAGACCAGCAAGCCTGAGCATGCAATGAGAATGCCAGGCCTGGGGATGCAGGGAATCGGATAGGGCATAAGAGTCCAGGGTCATGGTAGGAAGTCACAGGTGAAAGAGGATTAGGTAGACTGGTGGGACTAAGGAAGTGGGAAATCTGGGAGGCTCAGGGGTGCAGTGTGTCTGGCATGCCATTGGGTGTGAAGGTCCAACAGGCCCAGGGTGGGGATGTCCAGCATGCCTCGAGATGAGTGAGGTCCAAGGAGTGTGAGGGTGACTCTGGTAGACCATGGGGCACAGAATTATAGGGGGTCCATCAGGCCCAAGGGTGCAGGTGATCTTACTGAATCCCTACAATGCACAAGGAGGCCATTTGGCCCAATGGGTTTGCACCAACTCTCCAAAAGAGCATCTCATCCAGGCCAACCACCACCCACCCTACCCTGCTGCCATTTTCCTGTAAACCTGCACATTCACCATGGCTACTCCAGCTAACCTACACATCTTTGGACACTAAGGGGCAATTTAGCACGGCCAATCCATCAAACTTGCACATCTTTGTGGGAGGAAACTAGAGCATCCAGAGGAAAGCCCTCACACACAAACTCTACACAGTCACCCAAGGCCGGTATCAAACTCAGGCCTCTGGTGCTGAGGCAGCAGTGTTAAACAATGTGCTCATGACAGGTTCATGAGTGCAGAAAGTCTGACATGTATGCTGGTGAATCAGCATCAGCATCCCTACAGTACAGAAAGAGGCCATTCAGCTCAGAGTCTGCACCGACCACAATCCCACCTAGACCATACCCCCATATCCCTACATATTTTACGCACTAACCCCTCTAACCTATGCCTCTCAGAACATTAAGGGACAATTTTATTAGCGTGGCCAATCAACCTAACCCGCACATCTTTGGACAGTGGGAGGAAACCGGAGCACCCGGCGGAAACTCACACAGACACGAGGAGAACATGCAAACTCCACACAGAGTGACCCAAGCCAGGAATTGAACCCAGGTTCCTGGAGCTGTGAAGCAGCAATGCGAACCATTATGCCACTGTTCCATGGTGTCGGGGGTTTGTCAGGGAGCATGGGGGCTTTGGGCAGGCTATGTGGGGTTCTAGGGGGTAGGAGGGTTCAAGCTGACCACTGGGGATGGTGGTAAGGTGGCTTAGCAGGGAGGGGTGACTGGCAGAACATGAGGGATGGGGTGTGAGTCCAGCAGGCTATGGGGGACAGGGTTCGGGGTTCTGACTGGTTTGCCAATGGCTCCCTGGTTACTCATTTTAGCAGAATCTCCTGACAAATTGTCCCTTTTTTCCCAACAGAGTTTGGCCTGCATCCGCCTTTCAATCCGATTAATTCAATTGACGCAGAACTAAGAGCAAAGATCGGGTTAATAGGCAGAGAACTCATGTTCCCATGATTAACTGTAGCTTCTGCAAGAAGCGCTTGCTGACCTCACCCTAATTTTGCACGATGCAATGTTCTTTCCTGGTACTATTTACTGACCAATTACTGATTGTTTTTAACCAGTAATAGTTGACCAATCAGCACAGGGTGGCTTTCCCCTGCTTTTTATTGCTTATGCTGTTAGAACCCAATATATTTATTTTCTATAATTTGTTCCTGGGTTGTGCACACCATTGGCCATGCCAGCATTTACTGCCCATCACTAATTGTCGTTGAGGAGGTGGTGGTGGTGAGCTGCCTTCTTGAACTGTCGCAGTCCAAGTGGTATTGGTACAGTGCTGTTAGGAGGGGAGAGAAAAGTGATTTGTGAAAGGTAATTAATGAAAGGTGATCACTGCACCCATCCTAAGAGTCTGGGCTGGAATTCTCTGGCCGCTCACGCTGGTAGGATTCTCCAGTCCCGCCAGCAGTGTACCCCCACCTGTGGGTTTCCCACTGGCATGGGGATGACTTCAACAGGAATTCCCATTGACAGCCGTGGGAACCAGAGAATCCCGCTGCCAGCAAACAATGAGCCACCGCCCACCGGTGGGAAACACGCAGCTGGGAGGCTGGAGAATCTTACTCCTTACTCCTCAATGTGATGGTGCGTAATTATGGACTGCTTCTCGAATATTGTGTGCAGTTTTTGCCTTATTTGAAGAAGGATGCAAATGAAAAAGAGACGATGTTGCCTCCTCCCTCCTGCATTTGAGTATGTGCAAATAAATTAACCCTCTGAATTTAACCTATCTCAAGTTTGCTGTGGGGTTATTAATAGAAATCAGATCACACCAAAACTAAGGGATTGGGAAGTATACCACTGCTTATAAAAGGGGGAGATCAAAATCAAAACACCTTCCTGTTTACACATGGGTGGTGAAATAAGAAATCAGGGTCATTTTAAATTAAACACCCTGCTGTCTGCAACAAGGAACCAAACCTACAGCTTTCTGTGTTAGTGTTGCAGGTTGCCAAGCTGTTTAACAAAAGAGATCCAATAGATTTAGCTTGCCTCAGTGGTTTGTTTCTGAGTGATGAGTTCTTTGGTTTAAGCACTATTGCAGTATGCAAGTATGTAATTTAGGCTGACATTTCAGCAAAGTATTCTATTGTTGCAGGTACCATCTTTCATGGGTTAAATTGGACATGCCCATCTCCCTGTTCAGGTCATTGAGTCATAGTCATGCAGTGCAGATGAGACATTCAGCCCATTGAATCTGTACCAAAAGTAACTACACTAAATTCCGGCCAGTCCCACATCCTTGAATATTGTGATATTCCAAGTGCTCATTCAAATACTTTTTAAAGGTTGTCAGGTTTCTGACCTCCACTACCTTCCCAGGCAGTGCTTGCTAGATTCCCACCACCCTTCAAATCTCCTGGACATAAATGATCCCATGGCACCATTTAAGGAAGAAAGGGAACTTCTCCTGGTGCCCAAGTCAGCATTCGTCCCTCAACTACTACCAATGTACAATGCAACAGTGAATATATCTAGACATTATTTATTGGCTGAGAAACATATTGAGACATCTTGAGTATATCCATTACAAAAATGTCATAAATGCAATTTTGTTACTTTTGAGTGACAAATATATTGTATGAGCTAGAGGTCTTGTGGCACATTGGGCAGCATCCCTATTTCTGAGCCAGAAGCTCCAAGCGCAAATCCCAACCCAGGACTTCTGAACCAAAAACAGAAAATGTTGGAAAATCTCAGCAAGTCTGACAGCATCTATGGAGAGAGAATACAGCCAATGTTTTGAGTCTAGGTGACCCTTTGTCAGAGCTCAACACTGATAAAGGGTCACATAGACTTGAAACGTTGGCTCTCTTCTCAGATGCTGACCTGAGAATTTCCAGCATTTTTTGTTTTTGCCCCTAGACTTGATGGCCGAGGAAGGTATGTTCATAATGCAGCCGAAAGTTTAATTATTTCAACCTGCAAATCCTTCTAAAGACCCCAGTGGTAGAAGGTAAGAGCAGGGGAGACTTCTGGTCAGCCATGCTTGATGTGGAGTGATGTCCCTCAAGCTACAAGCTCCTGGAGAAAGACTAGTGTCCCATTCTGGCAATTACTAGCTATGGAAATGGATTCATATCTGCCTTCATGCACCACTATGTGCTGGAAGAGAACTGGAGCAGTATGAGCTGATTTTTCAGACAAAGATCACGGACATCACTAACTAAAAATGTCATCTGTTGATACTTGTCTGTGAAAGTATTTGCTTAGTATTGTGTTCTGTATAAAACAGGACAAATATATAAATAAATTAGACTGAGATTTTCATTGCTGCCTGATGCTTCTAGAAGGGAAAGATCTTTTAAAGTGCATAATGCAACATTTGATGAACTGCACAAGTAATGGTCAAATTCACAACAGAGGTTTGATCAGTTTCAAGCAATGCAGAACAGCTTTCTAAATCATTGTTTAAACAACTGGCAACTTTTTGCTTATTTTCATTCTAGCTGATCCACATATCAGTCTTTACTTTCAACCAAATATTCTGTAAAGTAAATGTAATTATAATGGCTCAAAGCCACTTTGCAGCTAAATGAAATATTTTGAAGTGTGGTCATTGTTGTAATGAGAGTAAATACTGCTGCTAAGAGATAAATATTGGCCAGGACATTGGAACAACTCCCATGCAACTGTACAAATAGTGCCATAGAATCTTTTCTGTTTACCACAGGGGTTTGAACGGAGCTCAGTTTAACGTCTCCTCTGAACAGTGGGATTTCTGACAACAACGTATTGCACCGAACCATCATCTGAGGTGAGTGAGCTCCAGAGGGTGGTTTGAATTCATAACCTTCTGATCAGGCAAGAATGTTATTACAGAGCCAAGACTGATGCCAATACATTACATTACATTAATGCAACACATTGCATCATATCAATACCTTTTTCTGTTTTATACCACACTGTATCTGTGTTCCAAGAGAGAAAAATAATTTAGCATGACACTGGTTTAAATTACAGTTTGGAAAAATTCTGTTCTTTAACAATATTCAATTTTGGGATAAGAGAAAAGATGTGAGGATGGGGAATGTAACAAAGGAGATTTGTATATTGTATTAAGAAATAAACAAAGATCAATGATGATGCCTGTTTCACATTCAAGAGGAGAATACTAAACAAGGAATACATTCCTGAGTTACTCCCTAACTCTACAGAATAACGTCCATTGCATTATTGATTAGATTGAACAAATGTAATACAAAACTTCAGTGGGCATTCCAGCATCCATCATTCTGCAACTTTAAATAAAAAACATTACTGGGTTTTGTATTGATTTGAATGGAAAATTACAGAATAGCTCCAGGCACAAGTTCAGATTTCACTAAGATTCAGTTATTGACGGCAGCAACTTAATAGGACATTGCTCATTAATGAACACAAAGGAAGTTCCAGTGGGGAAGTCACATACCATCAGGAGAAATGTTTGAATGTTGTTGGTTTTGTTTCAAGGCAACAAAATGGCTTTTGAACAACCGACAAGAAAGATTTTTATATCTTTTTAAGCATTATAGGGGAGATTTTCAACTTAAGTCCAAGTGCCCATAAAGTATTATTCTAACCCTCGTTCTCATGACAGTTATTGGTTTGAACTTTTCTCGGTCGCAAGGTTGTTTTTCTCCTCCTTTAATTGGTCCAGATCTTCCATTCTGTGGAGGCTCATTCCCCAAGATCTCTGGAAGATGCACTGGGTGACCCCTTGGAAGTCCCCATGCAAAGTCCACATGGGAATTATCTGGAAAGTTTCAATTTCCAATGGAGCCCTCCGAACCTCCGATAGCAGCAACCTTACAGGCACCTCACGTTGGATGATCAGCGTCATGATTGGGCGAGAGCAAAAAAAATGGGTCCGTGCCCATTTTTCATTTCTCATGATATTACTGGCACTGATTTGCTGGCAAAATCAGCTTTGTACCCTTTTGAAACTGATTTCAACATTCGTCACTTAATTTAATGAGTCCTGGATGCTATTGTCTGGGCTGATTTGCCTTTACCTGCTCACCACTCGAGGTACTTACCAGCAAGGCCATCACATCTGGTCCCATTTGTGGAATTTCAACCATTAGTAAATCTACATTGCTTCTCTGACATGTGAGCCAGAACTTTACTGCCATGGAAATTGGAACAGGTGAGGGGCAGAGAATAGGAAGGTCCATTGACCTTGAGTGGGATTATATGGTTTCAGGACGAGTGAGACTAAAATCCCATCCATGTTCATCAGGTTGATTTATTTCTGCAGCAGCTTACAGCGAGAAGACCCTGCATTAGTTTTAGTCATCCACCATTGTATTTTCACACACAGTTAACTGTTGCCAAGGCTCCCAAAGAAAATTCAAAAATCATGCTAATAGCACATTGAATATGATCATGATTGTGTTAGAAAGGGGTCCTACTTAGTCCCAAATCTGAGAAGTTATGAAAGAGGTATAATCAAATTTAAAATACAAAAATGGTAAAAAAAAAACACCTAAATCTTGTTACAAATTTAATTAAATGAAGCTAATATATCTCTGAAGGTAGTCATAGATCATAAAATCCTTCAGTGCAGGAGGCGGCCACATGGCCTATCGAGCCTGCACTGACCACAAACCCACCCAGATCCTATCCCCATAACCCCATGCATTTACTCTAGCTAATCCCCCTGACACTAAGGGGCAATTTAGCATGGCCAATCCACCTAATCCGCACATTTTTGGACTGTGGGAGGAGACCAGAGCACCCAGACAGAACCCATGCAGACACAGGGAGAATGTGCAAACTCCACACAGTGACATAAACTGGGAATTGAACCTGGGTCCCTGACGCTGTAAGGCAGCAGCGCTAATCACTGTGCCACCGTGTCATCCCCATAATCCATGCAGGAAGTTAAGATCAAGTCGAGTGTGTTGGTCAAACACGATAGAAGACAATGGGATAGCTCTGATCAGAAGTAAATTAAAAAAAAAGTGGCCAGGAGAGAATCATTGAATCTCTTCGGTGCAAAAAGAGGCCATTTGGCTTATCAAGCCTGTACCGATAACAATCCCATGAAGGCCCTATTCCAGTAATCCCAAATATTTACTCTGACATATTTACCTGATATTTACCTTAATCCTCTCTAACACTAAAGAGCAATTTAACATGGTCAATCAATCTAACTCACATTTCTGGAGTGTGGATGAAAATCGGAGGAGTGTCCAGAGGAAACCCATGCAGACATGGGCAAACTCCACACAGACGGTGATCCGAGGCCAGAACTGAACCTGGGTTCCTGGCACTGTGAAGCAACAGCGCTATTCACTGTGCCACCATAGTACCTGCACAGGGGAAGAGATGAGGGGGAGGAGGGGGCTAGCGAGGGAGAGGTAGAGTATAGGAAGAAAGGTAACACAGGGCAAAACAGATGGAAATTGAGCAGGGAAAACATTAAAATAACATTACAAAGGGAAACTTTGCATGGAGAACAGGAGGAACAAGAGCAAGATAAAATTAGGGCTATTTTTTAAAAAAAAAATCAGAAACTCCAAGGTTTGTGATGGAGTTAACCAAGATCTCGATTTATTTTTAAATTTTGGCATTAGGTTGAGCATAAGGTAACTCAGTCCAGGTATGATTCACTTGAAACGTCCCCCCCCACCACCATTTTTAAATGAAATAAACTGTATTTTTAACAACACAGATATGTATAACACAATTAATTTGCATGATATTTACCAATTGAAAATACTTAAACATGATAAAGTATAATTCTTAACAACTAACTATCTCCAAAATCAAAATGTAAGCAGTATGCTCATAGACTTAAACCCCTCTTCAGAATCAGCACAAAAACAGATATGCTTACACAGGTTTTTTTTTGTTTCTAGCCTTTTAACCCCTCTGGACAAATATAGAAAGACTCTCACAAAGCAACCTCCAGAAAATATCCACCAGCAAACAGTAGAATTTCAGAGAAAGAGACTTACTTTTTTACAGAACTCTAACTCCAAATCCAGAGAGTAAAAGAGGGACACTGCTCTCTAGCAATTCCAAGCAGCAGCTGAGTTTGATCTGGGTTAGCCTAGCCCTGCCCAGTCACATGATTTGTTCCCTGTCAATCACCCTAGTCAAGCCACTCCACAAAACCTCTGGGGAAAACAGTAAAATAACATAATAACATTAGTCCAGATTAAAACACACATTCTAGCAATTAGGACTAGTTATGCTGCTACAGTAACAACATAGGCTACCTGTTACAGACCAAGCGGCACCGGGGTTAGAACGGAAAATCCTGCACAGAAACATGACTGAAATATATTTCTTAAAGGCATAGTATCATCACACAATATGGCTCCATAGCATGCTCCATTTATTTACAATGAAGTTGATAGGAAAATATATTACTGACCTGGTTATGGCTGAACAACAAGAGGAATGAGTGAGGAGAGTAGGCAGATATTCTAATTGGCAGGATGTGAATTAATAGCATTAAGCAAAGATCTGTGTTGCAGCCTCAATTGCTCATACCATTTATTAATGACTTAGTAAGAAGTTTCACAGACCAACAGGTTTATTTGGAATCACGAGCTTTCAAAGTGCTTTTGAGTGGAGAGGTATGGTTCACAAACACGGCACAGACAAAGATACAGTTGCAAGATAAGACTCACGTTCCAACCATTATCTGTGAAATTTGTTTCATTTTCGTGAAACAAATGGACTTTAGATAACAGATTCCGATGTTCGTTCATGAGGAGGGAGAAGTCCTGTGAAGAAGATCAAGCGAAACCATTTGATTTGGAGACCATTTAATGGAAAATGCACCAAAATCTGCCAAAAAAGGGAAAAATACATCAACCACCATTTTAAAATCTGCCGCGTGTGGGAAAGTTAGGGCACTTTAAAACTGTTGCTCGAAAGTGCTGACACATCTGCAAAAAGAGGGAAGAAAATTAAAAGAGAGCAGAGTGAAGAAACGGAAGAACAAGAAGGGAAATGTAACCTTCCTGGGTGAGATAAATGACACTAAAAACAAGTATTAGAGCGTTAAATTCAAAGTAGATAGATGCGCAATTGAGTTTAAAACTGATACAGGAGAAAGAGTTTCTATTTTATCAGATGAAGTAAAATGGCTCAAACCAATAACTTTGCAACCCTTATCTATTAAGTTACAAGATCCCGGAGTGATGACATTAAAAATGAAGGGCTAGTTCTTGGCAAAGCTGAAATATAAAAATGGAAAAATTCTTGAATCTCTCTGTGTCATCAAAATGAAGGACGCTGTCTACTAAGCAGAAAGGTGCGCCTCAAACTAGAATTAATCTATAGCATGGACAACTATTATCAATGAGAATTATAGAACCACATCCCAAAATAAGTTCCTAAAATTGTTTATTGAGCTGGGAATTTTAAAAATAGAGTACCACACTACCTTATGAGCTTATGCTAAACCATTTGCTTCAAGGAAAGCCTCTCATCCACTCTCGGACAAAGTTAAGGTCGAAATAGAAAAGCTGAAAAGCTTGGGGTTACCTCATGAGAAACCAATTCTCCAGCCTCCCAGTTGTGTGTTTCTCAGCAGTGGGAGGTGGTGTGCCATTGGCTCGTTGCAGAATTCTCTGGTCCCGCTACCCACCACCACCGGGAGACCCATGGACAGAGGTGAACTGCTGTTGGAACCTGAAATTCCCGCTGGCGAGAACGGCCAGAGAATCCCACACTTTGTCAACAAAATGGTGTTCATGAATGTGTATGGTCCCAAAGTGCTCCATAGGAATCTACATTGACTTAACTCAGCTCAACAAATCAGTGGAATGTGAGATCCAATGAATGATCCTGTGGACAGGGGACTAGCAAATCTAACCAACAGTACTTTATTTTCCAAATTGGATGTGAACGGTAGGTGGATTTTAGCAGTTAGCTCAAGAAAAAGAGTCCAGATTGTTGACCACATTTCTAATGCCTTTCAGTCAGTAGATTCAATAGATTGCCCTTTGGAATTGCACCTGATCTAGAAATTTCCCAGAGAATGAAGTCCAATATTTTAGATGCATGGAGTAAGTAATACAAGTTTTAATTTTCCCAGAATTAAACATTACTCTGAAATATTAAGAAGCTGCATATTTGTCACATTATAATCAAATAATTGAAGTAAATAACAAATAAATAATTAAAAAGAAAGACCTGCATTTATGTAGCAACGTTCACAACCTCAGGATGTCGCAAAGTGTTTTATAACCACTTTTGTTGATAGCAATACAATTGATTTTTTTTATATTTAAAGGGAATGCTTAAAATTTCAGCTTTGTTCTCCAGGTAGTCAGTGTGTCTGGAAAAACATTGAGCTCAAGGGTTGAAAAACCAAGTTAATTACTCAATTTAGCTCAGAATTTGTTACTTTGACAGAGCTAATGGTTTTAGTTTATCCAAAAGAATACATGGGAAGTTGATTGACAGGGCTATGTGATAATGTGGATCTGTGCAGAGAGAAATTACAATTTTGCAGTTTAGAATTGCAGTTCTAGTTGGGAACTGTTTGAAGCCAGAGAGCTTCGACAAGCTGCTTTAGGAATCATTTTCTCTCTGAAAGCTTCAAGTTTGTCTACACTCAGTATAACAAATATATTTGTGATTGCTAGCTGTATTTAAAGTTGCTTTGACATCTATAAGGTGAGTGTTGCTCAGTTGGACCTGAAACAGTGGTAAGATAGAAATTGAAGTTGTTTCATTTTAAATATTGTTCAACTGTTAATAGTTAAGCATCTTCATTTGTTAGAATTATACGTAAACTGTGTTATTAAATAAGTTTGCTTTACTATAAATGATCCCTAATTTGTCAGTAGAATTACCCTTTGGGAAACATACCCTAACTTCACATTTGTGCCAAAAATTGTTGGGGCCTAGTCTGACTTCCTAATGTAACTTGGAGTAACTTAAATGATTAAGTTATTTTTGAAGTATAGTTGCTGTTTTAATGTAAAAAATGAATCTGTACATAGACTGATCTCACACATGTTCATTAAAAGATAAATATATTGGTCAGGAGTCAAACATCAGGGAAAACACCACCATTCTTCTTTGAAATTTTGTCATATGATTGTTTACGTCCAACATAGAGAGCAAGTGGGGCCTTGGTTTAACATCTTATCTGAAAGTACCCTTTAAGTACTACACTGGACTCCAATGCAGTCATGTCAGTCTAGAATATTGTGCTCAGGTCTCTGGAGTTGCTGTTCTTAATTACTTTTAATTAAACTGCTACCATAATTATACTGTCTTAATTAGATCAGTACCATTTCCCATGAGCACCAGTGCTCAGATGGATATGTTTCATATCATCATAGACAGTGCTGAGCACTTAGTTACATAAGAACATAAGAGCTAAGAGCAGGAGAAGCCCATCTGGCCCCTCGAGCTTGCTCCGCCATTCAATAAGATGGATATAAGGATGGAAAAATCTTTTTGTGGACTAAGCTCCACTTACCTGCCCACTCACCATAACACTTAATTCCTTTATTGTTCAAAAATTTATTTATCCTTGCTTTAAAAACATTTAATGAAGTAACCTCAACTGCTTCACTGGGCAGGGAATTCCACAGATTCACAGCCTCTCGCATAAAGAAGTTCCTCCTCAACTCAGTCCTAAACCCGTTTCCCCTTATTTTGAGGCTAGTTTCACCTGCCACTGGAAACAATTTCCCTGCTTCTATCTTATCTATTCCCTTCATAATTCATATATTTCCATAAGGTCTCCCCTCATTTTTCTGAATTCCAATGAGTAGAGTCCCAATCTACTCAGTCTCTCCTCATAAACCAACCCTCTCAACTCTGGAATCAACCTAATGAAGCTCCTCTGCATCCCCTCCAGTGCCAATATATTCTTTCTCAAGTAAGGAGACCAAAACTGTACACAGTACTTCAGCTGCGGCTTCACCAGCATCTTAAACAGCTGCAACATAACCTCACTGTTTTTAAACTCCATCCCTCGGGAAATGAACAACAAATGACAAACACATTATTGTCCTTTTCATGAGTTGAGCTGTTGGTGTCTCGAGTTCCCAAACACAGTTTACATTTTGCAGTCTCATATTCATTGGAAGATAGTTTTGGGCATCCTTGGAACCTAACCTAATGTGTGCTGCTCTTGCAAGCAGCACAGGACTTTGAGGTACTCCAGTAGCATGGAGTCTTGCTCCCACAGGGAAGAGTGATGTTCGAGAGAGTAGATTTGTGCATCAAGGTATGGGATGGTCCAGAGATTTTCGGAATGAAGGGATGGAAGAGGAATGAGCTGTCTGTGAAGGGGAGGGGTGGGTGCAGGTGAGCTACCAATCTGATGTTTAGGGGAGTAAGGAGGGTGTGTGGGGAAAAATTGTCATGCAAGAATAATTTTGAATTTCTTTTATGTAAGATTATAGAGAAAAACTATGTTCAACAGAGGATGGGGACACATTATAAACAAGGAAGAAGGAAATACCAAAACTCTTGAGAGTGGGGATTGTGAGGTGGCCCTTGTCCTTAGTGCAGATGGGGACTTGAGAAGAGCTCTTTGTTTTCAGTAGGAGACAGCAAAGATCAGCTTTACCCTACAGAGTGTGTGAGGGCTTGATTATATTTCATAGAATCATAGAACTCCTACAGTGTAGAAGAAGGCCATTTGTCCCATCAAGTCTGCATTGACCACAATTCTACCCAGGCCTTATTCCCGTAACCCCACGCATTTAGCCTATTGGTCCCCTGACACTAAGATCAATTTAAAAAGCTAATCAACCTGCACATATTTGGACTCTGGGAGGAAACCAGGGCACCTGGAGGAAACCCACACAGACACAGGGAAAGCATGCAAACTCTGCATAGACTGTGAGCTGAAGCTGGAATTGAAGCCAGGCCCTTGACACTGTGAGGCAGCAGTGTAAACCACTTGTGCCACCTAAGGTGAGTAACTGTATTTCAGTTTGGTGGAGGAAGAGAACATCTGTACATTTAGGGAAGGATTTCAGATGTTTTAGGGCTGGGGATTTGTACTTATATCTGCTCAGTGATGTGAGAGGGCTTGATTTCAGATCTACATGATGGGTGATTGAGGCCTAACTGCTAGTGAACAGGAGAAAAATTGTTGATATGCTTATTTTCTGCTCAACAGATGAGTTTGGGGATTGTATTACTGCTCAATTCCATGAACACTTCGTAGTGAGTGAGGAATACTTTCTACTTGTACATGAATAATGCTCTGCCTACAGTTCAGCAAGTGAGGTGGAGGAGGGGCAGCGCGAGGGGGGAATTCTCTAATTCTTGTTAATTCTATGGGGGTTATAAAAACATGTAATATGATTTCAGCTCAGTGGAGAAAAGAAGATGAAATTCTGAGGTTAAAGTTAGATGTGAGTTAGCTGGGCCTCATTGATTTTTAAGACTGTTTCTCTTCCTGGCCGCTGAGATGTTCGAACAATTCATTACACTGCCAGGACTTCTAAAGAAAGGGTAAAAACTGGGATAACTGAGTGTTTCGCAAGGAGTTGTCATGTTGTGTTCTTCGAATCATAGAAACGTGCAGCATGGACTGAGGCAATTTGGTTCATTGTATCTGGACTGGTCCTTTGGAAGAGCAGCCGTGCTTATTCCGATATCCATGTCTTTGGTCTATAAGATTGTAAGTCCCTCATCCTCCAGTGCCCATCCAGTGCACTTTTAAAATTACTGATGCAATCAACTTCTACCACCTTTGTGAATTGAAAACTCCTGATCCTGAGAAATCGCAGAGTGAAAACAAATATCCTTTGCCAGTGATTTTAAATCTATGATCTCCGATTATTGACACACTCTCTAGTTGGACTAGCTTTTCTTCAGCTGATTAATCAAAACTCCTCAGTCATGATTTGAGGGATCCAGTTCAGATTTCCACTACCTTAAGCAAGCATAAATGACAGAGTGTGTGATTTATTTTAACTAATATAGTTCAGTAACCAAACCTAATAACATTCAGTTGCTTGTAACTCATCTTTAGTTCAGAAGATGACCTTGATACCCTGTTGCAGAACTAAACATTCGTAATACATGTCAGGTTACATCAAGGTTTTAGAGGGGTGCTTTGGTTTAATTCACAAAAGATCCTTCAAAACCAATGACCACTTCCATCTAGAAGGGCGAGAGGCAGCAGATACATAGGTGCACCATCACCTGCAAATTCTGCTCCAAGCCACTCACCATCCTGACTTTGAAATATATCGCTGTTCCTTCACAGTCACTGGGTCAAAATCCTGGAATTCCCTTCCTAATTGCATTGTGGGTCAACCCATACCACATAGACTGCAGCATTTCAAGAAGGCACCTCACCACCAACTTCTCAAGGGCAACTAGCGATGGATAATAAAGGCTGGCCAGCATAATATCCCACGATTTAATAAAAAAACTGAGAATACTGGAGTTGCCCATTTTGGGAACACTTCATATTTGTACATTCAGAGAGTCATCAAACCTCACAGCTGAATAGGAACTGACACAAGAAAACATTATTTTTTTAAAAATCCAATATTTCCTTTATATGCACAACTATAAGGATATACTTACCACAGATCATAAGTGTCAAAATAAGCTCTTAAAAATGTTCAAAAATGAGATGATTGTTACAGTAATAAGCCAAGTGTTTCACTAAAAAGAATAAAAATATTAAAAGGTTGGAAATGCTGGCAAAATGCAGCAGGAGCAGAATGATGCATTGAGTTCAGAGATGATCTATTCCTTTGCAAGGCAGGATAACTGTGCAGTGAGATGCAATGATTTTATGGAGTAATCTGAGGTGGAACATGCTTATTCAAATTTATAAAAAGAAGTTAATTGGTTGAACATGATTTGCAATGAAGATTAATGCAATATTGATGATGAAAGGTGATGATGCTTAATAGTCGATCAGTATACAATACAGGTCTTCATTGTAAATTTCGATGTTCACTATTCACACATGGCACTGATATTTTAGGCAATATCGCAGTCCCACTGCATATCGAGTTTCTTTTTTCAAATAATGGTAGAGACATCTATTGGTAATTATTAAAAGTTGCATTCTAAAATGCAGCTTTATGTAGCAGTGCAGCAATTTACAAGGTAGTGCAATGCCTTATATTGCTGAATGGCTTCATAAGTATTCAAGTGTGAATCACTTCCCATGAATAACATACATAATAACGCAATTGACTAAAGAATTCACTTGTGGCTTCACCTTCCTTTACTTACGCATCAGATTTCAGAACTTTATTGCAGCATCTCCTTTCTTTGTGAAAAGCATAGGATAATGTGTAGACTGGGCTGAAATATCTAGTAACAAAATAGAGACTGTTCATTGACACTGACATATCAGCCAAGGAGCTGGTGCTGTGTTAGACAATGAGTTGGATGGATGGCAGTAAATAGACTCAACAAACAAAGCCTGTTTTCCCAAAGCAGTAGAACAAACAATCCACAGAGTGCATTTAAAATAAGATTCTACGAACAGGGCCGAAACTGCAGTAGTCTCTCCCAATGAAAGTAAAATAGTTCCTACAGCAGAATGTGGTGAGTGGAGAGAGATATGCAGAAATGATGTACATAAAATGACAGTGTCATGTGCAGCAGTGTCTCTCCAGCTGTGATTGACAGGAGAATTGTCCAATTATCGCCAGTCTGAACAGGATTAGAGATGCTACAATGTGCAGCCAAAAATACATCAATGGTAAAACCAAGAGTAAAGCTGTTGCTGCTACCTCAAACTTTAAATGTATGTGTTACATCCTGTAATTCTTCTTATTTTATGTTATTTCATTCCCCAAATTATTTTCTAATTTAATAATTTTGTATGTTTCATTTCAGAAATGAAAAAGAAAATGGAGTGTGTAGATCAAGAGATACTGATCAATCTGCACTCCCGGCATTTAAGGTTCTGTACTGGGAACCTCCTCTCAAAACATTTATCCCAATATGCCATCACCACTCCTGCATAACATTTATTTTTATCATTAATATACAATAAAGGGTAACATGCAAGAAAGAATTTGCCTAATGGAGAAGTTTAAATGATACATTAGCCTACACCAATGAATTCTGAGTTGTTTATGAAGTGTTATCCATCTCCCCATTTAGATTATATCCTCAAAAGCATTCCCTAGCTGAAAGGATTTCTATAATGCATACTTTTATATGCAGCATTATTACATTAGAGAGCGGAGTCTGTCAGTACAGACATCAGCACAAGTGTGCTTTCTGTCTTGGTACGTGATGATGTTCACACAGTGGGATTAATGTTTGTGATGTTATTGCTGCAGATTCATAGAGCAGTATAAATGAGACTCATGCTGTAATGGAAAGATAACCATACAGTCTTATCATAGACATAGCTACACGGCTTGCCCTTCCCTGACCCCGCAGAAGCAAAGTCGGCATGAAGCTGCTCTGCTCCGCAAACACAATGCGCAGCACAATGGTTAGCACTGCTGCCTTACAGCACCAGGGATTGATTCAGGTCTGGGGTGACTGCCTTTATGGAATTTGCATGTTCTATCTGTGACTGTGTGGGTTTCCTCTGAATGCTCTGGTTTCCTCCCGCAGACCAAAGGTTAGGTCAATTGACCATGCTAACCTTTGGTGTCCAAAAGTTTGTAAGTTAGATGGATTAACATTGGTAAATGTGCAGGGTTATGGGGATAGGACAAAGTGAGGGGTGGGAGGGGGTGTTGAATGAACCTAATTAAGATGCTCTTTCAGGGAGTCAGTGCAGACTCGTTGGGCCAATTGGCCACCACCCCACACTATTTTTTATTCATTCATGGGACATTGTTGTCGCTTGCTGGCAAGCAGTTATAGCCCATCCTTAGTTGCCATTGTGAAGATGATGGTGAGGTGCCTTCTTGAAATGCTGCAGTCCACATGCTGGGGGTTGACCTACAATGTCAATAGGGAGGAAATTCCAGGATTTTTACCCAGCGACTGCGAAGGAACAGCGATATATTTCCAAGTCAGAATGGTGAATGGCTTGGAGCGGAATTTTCAGGTATTGGTGTTCCCATGTATCTGTTGCCCTTGCCCATCTGGGTGGAATTGATTGTGGGTTTTGTCTAAGGATCTTTGGTGATTTTTTGCTTTGCACCTTGGGACTGCAGGAATACAATGGGAAACAAGGGGTGAGTGGGACGTTTGCCCCCCAGTGAAGGATGCAGGTTCCACCCTGATGAACTGGTATCTTCATTACTCCTTGCAATGGCAAGAGTGCATTAATGGGCATGGCTGAAGCAGTAAGAGGAGGAAGAAAAAGGGCCAGGGATTCAGGAGGTGAAGCTGTGGTCCTTGGCAGGGAGAGTTTGGGCAGAACAGGGAGGGTGGGAAGAGGAGTGGGTTTAAGGTTGCAGACTCGAGGGAAGAAAAAGGGAGATCTATCTTTTGGGGGCATTCCATCAATTGGTAAAGGGCAGCCCTCAAAGATGGAACCCCCTTTCTTTCTGCCCTTATTAGTTCATAGAATCACAGAATGCTACAGTGCAGAAGGAGTTATTCAGCACATTGGGCCTGCACCAATCTCACCCAGACTCCATCCCCATAACCCCATGTATTTACTCTAGCTAGTCTCCCTGACACTAAGGGGCAATTTAGCACAGCCAATCCACCTAACCTGCACATCTTTTTGTAGGAGGACTGTGGGAAGAAACCGGAGCACCCGGAGGAAACCCACACAAACATGGGGAGAACGTGCAAAGTCCATACAGAGTGACCCAAGCTGGGAATTAAATCTGGGTCCCTGGCGCTGTGAGGCAGCAGTGCTAACCAGTGTACCACTGCCCACTCCTGCCCTACTGGCCATGCCAAACTTTTTAAGGTAGGGACAGCATATTATCAGGATCAATCGGCTTGGCAGCAAGCCTAATTGACCCTTAAATATTTATTTGAATATTGTGGGTAGGCTGTTGATTTCAGCACTCGCTCCCACACCATCCCCCTCCACAGTGTTATTAAGGTGAGTTTAGGGATAGGTGGGATGGTGGTGCAATAGGGACCCGGCCTATTTTACGTTCCCTAGCCAAAAATACGCCTGGCATGGGCACATAAAATGTAGACCATCACCTTAAATGACTGAGTATATTTTCAATCAGTGTCCGTTGCTTCTTTGGAATTCAACCCTTCAAATATTAGAGGAACTGTGGTAGCGTGGATTCACATCACATTCAAACATTAATCAAACATTTCTCACTGAGAATAAACTCACGTTTTGTATAGTGCTACATCATATCAAAGCTCTTTACGAACACACATCTTCATCAATAATTTTTCAGATCTTCACCAAAGGAATCCATTTACCTTTCTAGAAGAATTTCCTTCTGAAAGGAGGCAAATCCTATTCATTGATTGATGATTGCGATTTATTCAAGTCGATGATTTGTGTGCTGGTAGGAGGTTTTTGTTTTGGTCGAAGTGGTTGTTTGCATATTAGCGATTAGGATGACTGTGTTACTCGGTGCATATTGGTGTCTTCACTCACTTTCAGTTACTACTGATCTAAATAACAATTAAATGGTCAAAAGTGATAATTCCTGCCGGTAATGGAATTATCAAAGGATAATGAACAACGACTCAGCAAAAATATTTGTGGTTTCAATGAAGTAGCGATAAATGAATTAGGACGACACAGTGGTTAGCACTGCTGCCTCGCAGTTCCACGGTTTGATTCCAGCCTTGGGTGACTGTCTGTGTGGAGATTGCACATTCTCCCCGTGTTGTGTAGTTTCCTCTGGTTTTCTCCCACAAGCCAAAGATGTGTAGGTTAGGTGGATTGGTCATGGCAAATTGTCTCTTAGTATCCAAAGATGTGTAGATTAGATGGTTGGCCTTGATAGATTGTCCCTTAGTGTCCAAAGACGTATAGATTAGATGGATTGGCCATGGTAAATTGGCTCTTAGTATCCAAAGATGTGTATGTTAGTTGGGTTGGCCATTGTAAATTGGCTTTAGTTTCCAAAAATGTATAGGTTGGAGGGAAGCAGTAAGGTAAATGGGGTAAATGCATGGAATTATAGAGATAGGATGGGGACTGGGCCTGGGAAATGTTCTGTCAAAGAGTCAGTGAAGACTTAATGGGCCGAATGGTCCCATTCTGCACTGTAGGGACTCTATGAAGTTACTAAATACATCAGCAATCAATTGTTACAGGATAAGGTGGCAGAATTTAGTTGCAATTCCTGCATTGATAATTGGCAGCTGTGACTCAGATAATCTGAACCTTGAGTTGGAGGTTGTGAGTTTTCTCAGTCTCACTGAATGATTAGAGCACAATAATGAAGTCAACCCTCCAGTGCAGTACTGAAAGAATGTTGCGCTGCTGGAGATGCAGTCTTGCAATTGGGATGTCCAACTGAGACTCTCTGCCCTCTCAATCCAACCCTTTCAGGTTGAAACGTTGGCTCTATTCTCTCTTCACAGATGCTGTCAAACCTGCTGAGATTTTCCAGCATTTTCTGTTTTTGTGTTTCAAAGGCAGCTGGGGCGTCATTTATAGTGTCCTGACTAATATTTATTCCCCAATGAAAATCAAACAGCAGATTATCTGATCATTATCATATTACTGCTACATTTCCTAGTTTACAACAGTGGCAACACTTCAAAAGAATTTCATTGAGATGGCCCATCATGTGATCGTGAAAGGCCCTTTCTAAATGCAAGTCCGCCTTTCATCCTTCCTTTTCAACCTGAAATTTTGTTTCATTTTAAGATCTTGCAGTTTTCTGTTGTCTGGCAAGCCCAGGCATTTTGCTAACCAGCTGTCAATCATATTTGTTCAATATAGTATTCAATCATAGCACCCTTTATCTATTTTTGCTATAAAAAGAAATGGCTATAATATAGATTGATGTGCTACTTCCTTGGAATCTGCAGATTATCATTTGAATGCCAGTTATTTGATATGATGGTAGAGGCACTTTTGGCAGTAACGTCAATTTTGACATTTTTTTGATTGTGGTAATGGACTACCAGTTATGAAAAACTACACCCAAGCCATGTGTTGGGGGTATACCATATTAATTCTGATTTTTTTTGTGTATTGTGCAGTGTTAAAGTATTAACTTGGTTGATTTGACTCTGAGCCAAAGGAAACAATGAGGGTGACACGGTGGCACAGTGGTTAGCACTGCTGCCTCACAGCACCGGACCCGGGTTCAATTCCCTGCTTGGGTCACTGTCTGTTTGTGTGGAGTTTGCACATTCTCCCCATGTCTATGTGGGTTTCCTTTGGGTGCTCCGGTTTCCTCCCACAGTCCAAAGATGTGCGGGTTAGGTGGATTGGCCATGCTAAATTGACCTTAAGTGCATGGTGTTATGGGAATGAGGCCTGGGTAGGATTGTTGTCAGTGCAGACTAAATGGTCCAAGTGGTCTCCTTCTCTTGTAGAGATTATATTACTCTATGATTAATCTGATTTATTGGGTCGGAAGCCTATGGGATCAAGTAGAATGCTGATTTTAAATCCTGTTCAATGGAACTATTTGAAGCTTCCCACCATTCTGGAAACTGACAGGTTTTGCTGCAATATTAGTTTTACACTCATCCAGCTGACATCAAAAGTAATTGGGTGATTTGTAAATTCAGCGATCCATCATGTTAAGAATTGGGGAAAATTTAAGATTTAAGAAATGCAATTCTGATGAAAGAAAATAAAACAGGGAGTTGATAAAGGCAGATACCTAATGAGATCTTGAAATGCAAATTAGCATATCAATGAAAAAAGTAGGAGTTTACATATGTATTTGGAGAAAAACAATGGGAGTATAGAAGTAGTAACTTCAAAGTGGAGAGATAAGGAAATGGATACGTATATGTCAAAAACTGACTCCACAGTATGGATAACATCAAAGGAAAAGAATGACATATCCACTGCACAATGACTTGGGGAAAGGCACACAGTCACAGCTAACGTCACAGCCACCCAGCAACAAAAGCAGTCTCCCAAAAAGAAGAAAGGACAAAGAGCAGTACAGCACAGGAATTGGCCTTTTGACCCACCAAGTTTGTGCCAACACAGATGTCTGTCTAATCTAATATTTTCTTGCTCTACTTGGTCCCTATCCCTCTATTCCCTGCCTATTCATGTATCTATCCAGATACCTCTTGAACATTGTTATAGAATCTCCTTCCACCACCTTCTCCAACAGTGCATTCCAGGCAGTCACCATCCTCTGCATGAAAAACTTGCCCCTTACATCTCTTTTAAACTCTTGCTTTCAACCTATGCCCCTGAGTAATTGACGCTTTAACCCTAAAAAAAGCCTCTGACTATCCATTCCATCCAAGCCTGTCATAATCTTATAAACCTCTATCAGATCGCCCCTCATTCTCCAACACTCCAATGAAAACAATCCAACTTTGTTCAAGTTTTCTTCATTGTCCATATTCTCCAAACCAGGCAACATCCTGGTAAATTTCTTCTGTACCATTTCCAATGTATCAATATCCTTACGGTAGTATGGCAACCAGAATTGTACACAGTACTCCAGATGCAGTCGAAGCAAAGTCTTATGCAGCCGCAATATGATTTTCCAATTCCTATACTCAATGCTCTGCCTGATGAAGGCCAGCATACCATATGCCATCTTGGCCATCTTGTCCAATTGAGTTGCCATCTTCAGGGAACTGCGGGCCTGCACGCCTCGATCCCTCTGTACGCTAATATTTCTAAGGACTCTACCATTTACTGTATATTTTCCTTCTGCAGCAGTTTCTCAACAACTTTCACTTATCAATTTAAACTTTCTGGCCCTACAATCGCCACTAAACATACAGCTGCAGAGGGAGAGTATATCTGAGCTGATGGACAGTATGGGCTTATTGTTGTGCACTGAGGGAGAATTTAGCATGGCCAATGCACCTAACCAGCATATCTTTTGGAGAGTGAGATGAAACTGGAGTACCCAGGGGAAACCCATGCAGACACAAAGAGAACATGTAGACTCTGCGTGGACAATGGGCTTAACTGGGAATTGAACCTAAGTCCCTGGCGATGTTGGTCAAACAAAAAGCAAAACTCACAAAGATTGGGCTGGAGAAGATTGGGATTATAACAGGTGGAATTTTGGATAAATGCACAAAAAATAGCTGCAAAAATAATCATGCCAGAATATGAGGTCTGCATACGCTGGGCATACCAGTATTAACAGCAAAAGAGCTAAAGGATCCCCAAACAATATGGGCGACATTGGAAACCTAGATCTATAAGCGGTTAAACATTTGTGTTGCTCAACTGGAGTTCATGTCATTTTGCCAACAGCCTACAGAAGCCATAAACCATTCCATCAGCAGATACAAGGAAAGGGGTCCAAACTGTGACTTTTCAAATACAGATGTAATAGGTGAAATTGATTTGGTGATCATATCCACTCCCAAGAAAGGATATCAGAAGGATCTGATAGAAAAGCCCAAAATGTATAGCACGAAAGTTCTACTCAAGGATGGAGGTAAGTACTAAGTGATCGTCACAGGTTAATGAGGCTTACAGGCTTTAAGCACAAACTCAATTGTTGACACATTGACTAGAACACCTAAGCCTAGGTAGCACAATGATTAGCACTGCTGCCTCACAGTGCCAGAGACCCGGTCAAACACATTGTACAAAATGGGTACCTTCAAAAAATAATAATGATCATCCCGTATCCCACCAGAAACATATGTATGAGGTTACTGACACACCAAAACATGATAATAATGTGCATGATGAGAAGAGGAGGTAGGAATACATAATTCACACTGTCAATCTCATGGAAAACATAAATGGCACCACTCACACTCACACTCGGTGTTATTTTCTGTTAATTTGGTACGCGAAGAGGAGATCATTATGGATAACAGTCTGCAATTTATTGGTTAGCCGTGGTGTATGTGAAATGTTAACTATCAATCACACTACCTCTTCTCCTCATTACTCAGGTAAGCTATTTCAGGATAGGTGTGAGAAGTGGAATAGTGATCACATTATTTCTCCTCCTCATTATCCTAGATCTGACAGTCTAGCTGAAGAATAATTCACATGGTGAAATGCACAATTTTCAAATGGCCAAGCAAGATCTATACATTGCAATGCTACATCTGAAAGTGACCCCTTTAAGTGCAATTATTCCATCAGCAATAGAACTCACGTTTACCAAACCTGTGCATAACAATTTATCTATTCTTACCCATTCTACTCTCTCAGAAACTAGACAGCAACTTTTAAATCTGCAACAGAAGATGACCAATATGTGTGATGAAAATACAATTATCGCAAGTTTGCAGTTGGGACAACACGTTCTCATCCACGATCACACCAACAGTGGTAACCAACCAAGGTAGTCAAGATTTGTTTGGAGCTAATGTGCAATGAAATAATTGCACACAACAGCACAATGCTGAAGCCTTCTTTCGGCTTTCCCCAAACTCCAAACCATTGAGGACTATTATTTCAGCTTTTTAGCCTCCATATTCCCTTTCTAAACTTTCCCCTCTGTGAAGTCCACCTTGCTGACCAAACATTTGGGCTCACATCTAAATAGCTCCTTTTTTTTCATTTACTCTCTTTACTCTCTTCAAGCCTCTGTAAAGTAACTAGTGACTAGTGATGTGTCTCAGGAATCAATGTTGGGGCCGCAATTGTTTACGATTTACATAGATGATTTGGAGTTGGGGACCAAGTGTAGTGTGTCAAAATTCGCAGATGACACAAATTTGAGTGGCAGAGCAAAGTGTGCAGAGGATTCTGGAAGTCTGCAAAGGAATATAGATAATCTAAGTGTGTGGGCAGGGGTCTGGCAGGTGGAATACAGTGTTGGTAAATGTGAGATCATCCATTTTGGTAGGAATAATAGCAAAATGGACTATTATTTAAATGGTAAAAAATTGCAGCGTGCTGCTGTGCAGAGGGGCCTGGGTGTCCTTGTGCAAGAATCATATGGCAATGGTTTGCAGGTGCAGCAGGTAATTAAGAAGGCAAATGGAATTTTATCCTTCATTGCTAGAGGGATGGAGTTTAAAAAAGTGAGGTTATGTTGCAGCTGTGAAAGGTGCTGGTGAGGCCACACCTGGAGTACTGTGTACAGTTTTGGTCTCCTTACTTGAGAAAGGATAGACTGGCACTGGAGGGGGTGCAGAGGAGATTCGCTAGGTTGATTCCGGATTGAGAGGGTTGGCTTATGAGGAGAGACTGAGTAGACTGGGGCCATACTCATTGGAATTCAGAAGAATTATGGGAAATCTTATAGATACATACAGATTGCGAAGAGAATAGATAAGATAGAAGCAGGGAAGTTGTTTCCACTGGCAGATGAAACTAGAACTAGGGGGCATGGCCTCAAAATAAGGGGAAGCAGATGTAGGACTGAGTTGAGGAGGAACTTCACATAAACGTTTGTGAATCTGTGAAATTCCCTGCCCAATGAAGCAATTGCAGCTAAATTATTGAATGTTTTTAAGGCAAGGGTAAATAAATTTTTGAACAGTAAAGGAATTAAGAGTTATGATGAGTGAACGGGTAAATGGAGCTGAGTCCACGAAAAGACCAGCCATGATCTTTTTAAATGGCAGAGCAGGCTCGAGGGGCCAGATGGCTTTCTCCTGCTCCTGGTTCTTATGTTCTTATTAAGTACCCTGTAACATTTTCTATCCTGAAGCCATGATATAAATGCAAACAAATTGCTGTTATTCTTTTTACAATAATATGAAGTTCGAATAACTGTTGAATTTCATAGATTAAATGTATGAAATGAATATATTCCCTCTACCTGTGCTTGCTACATTTATAATTCTTTCAAGTGAAATTGTCTCTTCAATGCATAGTATTAAATCGTGTATGGACTGGCTTAAGGTTTTTTTAAGTTTAAAGTTTATTTATTAGTGTCACAAGCAGGCTTATATTAACATTGCAATATGAAAATCCCCTAGTCACAACACTACGGCACTGAGGGAGAATTTAGCATGGACAATGCACCTAACCAGCACATCTTTCAGACTGTGGGAGGTCACTGGAACACCCAGAGGAAACCCATGCAGATACAGAGAGAAGGTGCAGACTCCACACAGACCCGTGACTCAATCTGGCAATTGAACCCAGCTCCTTGGTGCTGTGAGGCAACGGTGCTAACAACTGTGTCACCATTAATTTACCAACACACAAATTTGGATTCTGCACAGATAACATATTAACCTAAATTACATTTTTGATGCACTGAAACATGAAAGGAAGTATTGGAATGTACAATGTCAAAATTATTAATAAAATCAATGTTGGTGAATTTCAAAACTGTTGCATCCCTCCAGAGTGTCTTGTAAAACAAGTCTTTACTATAATTATTGGGACGATCATCAAACATAACTTCTCTACTGTTTAACAGATAACTCTAAACTTTTCCAATAAAACAAAATGAAACAAAATTATCACATAATGAACAAAATTATTTCTCCCTCTGCTCTAGTTGTTAGGGATAGTCAATTTTCCATTATATTTATGAACACATTTACAATATCAACCAACATGACCAAAAATAAACTTTCGCTCTGATATTTATGCTACATCTTACTCCAATTTAAAGATTACACATGGAAAATGTGAATCTTTGGGCTGACTGTTCCACAGGGCGATCTGCATTGTCCCTGCTTTATGCAATGGTTTTACCCATCAAATGGTTTTATCCATCCAGGAGGTTGCCAAGCAGCTCAAATTCAATCTCTCACAATGAATGAACACAGCAATACATCAGAAAAAGAATCAATAGTGTTAGGTTTACTGCCAAGCACAAGATTGTCTTCAACCATAAGGCTGACAGGGGTACTGGAGGGGAACATCATACAGTGAGACATCTGATAGCGGCACTGGATAGGAGAGTAGAATTGCTTTGCATCGAGTCCCTGGAGATATTTGGGTGTTATGAGATTGGTCACAAACAGCACTGATTCAATAAGAATTTTATTTCAATGGTGTACATTCTAATGTGTTATTCAGTGTTTCAAAGCAGCAGCAACATGTGATTAGGTTAACACAATAGAGTGCAGAATTTGAAATTGTGTGTACATAAATCAGTGAAAGACCTGATCGAGTAGTCCTTGATGTTTGCACTGTGTGTCTGAAATGAGTATGCATTCCATTCTTCAACCATAACCTCCACTTTCTAAATAGACAAATACAACAGAATCCGGCTTCAGGAAATTAAGCAGAATGGGGGTATTGTAATTAATGTTCAGGGGCAATTGGGGATGGACAACAAATGCTGGCTTTGCTGGTGACGCCCACATCCCATGAAAGAATAAAAGAAAGTAAATCAAGTTACTTCAATTAAAACCTCTGCCTGCAAGAGCTCTTCATGTTTTGTTTTTACTGAATGGCTTGTATGATTATTTTTTAACAAGGTGCCAGTGGGTAATAAATATGTTATTCGCTATTAGTTAAAAATTGTTCAGACCTTTACACTTTTTGTGAAGTGATTTTTTTTACTTACAGTATTGAGATAAATATTGCATTAACATTCACATATTAATATTAAAGCTAAAATGTTAATTTATTAGTACGTCAAAGTATCCAACTGACAATCGGTGCTAAGAACATTAGCAGTGTCTTAAATCATATAGTGTCAATGAAATAACTGTGAAAATCCCCTAGCCGCCACACTCCGGCACCTGTTTAGGTACACTGAGGGAGAATTTAGCATGACCAATGCACCTAATCTGCATCTCTTTTGGACTATGGGAGGAAACCGGAGCACCAGAGGAAATCCATGCAGACACGGGGGGAAACCTGCAGACTCTGCACAGATAGTGACACAAGCCAGGAATTAATCCTGGGTCCCTGGTGCTGTGAGGCAACAGTGCTAACCATTGTGCCACTGTGCTGCCCTCTAAAGCAGGGGAGGGCAAGAAATTAATCATTTGATCAGTAATTACACCAAAATGAAAATTGGCACGGTGCATAAGTAGCGGTCAATCCAATATTGCGCAGTTTATATTCTTGGCAAAAGCAACAATAACCACCATTGAATGCTTGGCATTTCTTGCATGTTAGTCATTTGCTTGTATCAATAGGGTTGAAATGATTTCTTGTAAAGTTTGAAATTTCAAGGAAGTTTAAACCAAATAGAATAAAAGTTAACAAATAACATCTTGAGAAGTAGCCTGCTGATGTTTAAAATTCTTTCCAAACATTATAAGCGTGAAATTTGTAAGTGATCATATGACAACACTTTTCAAATAAAATGTGATACTCATCCAAGAATTTCTCAGGGCAATGTAATTCAGGAAGTGTTTCATATCTCACTTTGAAATGTCTCAACAGATTGAATGCAATAATTATTTAAAATATATTGTCCTCCAAAAGCAATAAATGGCTCAGAAAGTGCTTTAGTCAGGCACAGTGGAACATTTGCATCTATCTGGTAATTTATGGCAATTTAATGATATGCCTTAAAAAAGGCAGATTAAAATAGAAAGGACAAAATGTACAGCAGTCAGTTGAGTTGGACATAAGCTTTACAACAATAATTTGTACTGATGTTTCACATGTAATAGAGAAAAACATCCTAGCATGCAGCTTTAGAAAGATAAACCAGATGCAGACTATGGCTTTGGGAAGAAGGCAAGGGGAATTGAATTAACTCCGCAGAGGCTGGGGCTCCTTCACCAGAATTTTAAAAATTCATTCCTGGGACTTGAGTGTTGCTGGATGACCAGCGTTTATTGCCCATTCCTAGTGCTCTCAAATTGAGTGACTTGCTAAGCCACTACAGAGGGTAGTTGAGAGTCAACCACATTGCTCTGGCTCTGGAGTCGCATGCAGGCCAGACCTGGTAAGGACGGCAGACTTCCTTCCATGAAGAACATTAAAACATAGCAACGTAGAAACTAAAAGCACGAGTAGCCCATTTGGTCCTTTGAGCCTGCTCCGCCATTCATTTTGATCATGGCTGATCATATTCAATATCCTGATCCCTCCTTCCTCCCATATCCCTTGATCCTTTTAGCCCCTAGAGTTATATCTAATTTCTTCTTGAAATCAGACAAAGTTTTGGCCTCAGCTACATTCTGTGCTCGTGAATTCCACACATTCATCACTCTCTTGGTGAAGAAATTTCTCCACTTTTCAGTTCTAAAAGTTTTACTCCTTATCCTCAAACTATGATCCCTAGTCCTGAACTCCCCCACCTTTGGGAACATTCTTTTTAAATCTATCCTGTCTAACTCTGTGAGAAATTTAAATGCTTCTATGAGATCCCCTCTCACTCTTCTAAACTCCAATGAATATAATCCTAACTGACATATTCTCTCTTCATATGACAGATCTGCAATCCCAGGCATCAGCCTGGTAAAACTTTGCTGTTCTCCCTCTATAACAAGGACATCCTTCCTCAGATAAGCACAAATACTCCAGGTGTGGCCTCACCAATGCTGTGTGCCAGTGACCTAGATGGGTTTTTCTGACAATCAACCGTGGTTTCATATTCATCAGTAGATTCTTAACTCCAGACATGTTTTACTGAATTCAAATGCCACTATCTGCCATGGTGGGATTTGGACTCGGGTCCCCAAAACATTAGTTGAGTTTCTGGATTAATAGCCTAGCGATAGTACCACTAGGACATTGCCTTCCCGTGATTTACTTCCCTTTATTTACAAACTCAATTCCACTCCAAAGAAAGCATCAGGTACAAAGTCAGAGTCTCAAGTATCAGTAGTCCTGACACTCCTCAATATATATACAGGTGAAAAGTAAACTTTACTTATTAGTCACAAGTAGGTTTACATTCACACTGTAATGAAGTTACTGTAAAAATCCTTGAGTTGCCATACTCTGGCACCTATTCGGGTACATGAGGGAGAATTTAGCATAGCCTATGCAACTAACTTGCACATCTTTGGACTGTGGGATGAAACCGGAGTACTCAGAGGAAACCCACGCTGACAAAGGGAGAATGTGCAAACTCCACACAGACACTGACCCAAGCTGGGAATCAAACACAGGTCCCTGGCGCTGTGAAGCAACAGTGTTAACCATTGTGCCATGATTGGGCAGACACTTAATATCTAAATCAGGGAGCTCATACTTCAAGCGGCCAACCTCATGGGCCTCATTGGGGTCATTATAGGAATAGCCAAAGGCAATACTGGATAAGAGGTTTTGATGATACTTAGAATGAATCAAATCAAGAGTTTTGTGGCATGCTGCAGTGTGGTGACTGAAAGGTCTACAATTGATGGTAGGACGGAGGGAGGAGCACAGTGTAGCTGAGATCAGAAAAGTGGAGGATTTAAGCTGGGACACAACATTCGAAACGGTGACAGAGATGGGATAAAGCAAGGTTGTGCAGGGATTTATGAAATGAACAATTTGGAAGCCAATGGGGAATAGAGAGTTTTGTCGGGCAGCTAGGTTAGAGATTGTAGGTGTCGGCATTTAATTTTGATTCAATGTGAATAGTGATGTTCAGAATGTTGTATGTTTAAGTCAAGGATACTGGCAAGGAGAGCATTGGGAAAGTGAAGAGTGCATGTATTAAATCTTGTACCATATCTCTCTTCACTAACTATCCACAGGCAGATCTCAGAGAACACTACTCTTTATTCGGGTCTTGTCACACCATACTTTAAATGTGGATTGCTCACTCTGGGCAGTTCCCTGCAGCTTGCCTCACACTTGCAGTTCCTTTAAAGGGGCTATGCCCCAACATATATAACAGCATGGGTGATTCTTTCACTGGGAGTCATTTTCCTAACCGAAGGTGCCAATTATTTTGAATAGAGATTGACATATTTTGGGAAGACTGATCATTGCAGGTATTCCTTTAAAGAGCGAGTATACCTGTATTTTATATATGCCACTGCTGCAATGCTACCTAAGTGTGAAAGCAACATTATTACAACATGTAAGTGATTAGTTGGTTTGCTGTCATTCCTAAGAATGAATTGATGTTGTACAAACTTGCCTGTGGGAAAATCATGCTCAGCCACCATTTCAGTTGGCAGCTGTTAAATCTACACACACAAAAAAGTTATTAACTTTTACTCCACAAAACAAGGTCATTAATCCTGTGGTGCCTCAGAAGAATTTCTGTTATTGCTTTGCCAAAGAAAAATAGAATGGTTGTAATTTAGTGGACCGCAAATAGATACTAAGATTTAAATAGTAGGAATGGAGGCACCATAAAGGTATCATCTGTTATGTTAATTCTTTTGATCCTGGTAAGTAGAAGGACAATATTTTATATATCACTGTTATCTGTGCACAAGAGTGGGAATATGCAAAAAAAAAACTCAATTATGTTTTATCATCTCAAAGAACCATATCTCGTCCAGTCATTGCATCATTTAACTAAGGTGAATGGTTCTTAATGATTTATCAGGGCAGAAAGATAGACAGAGAAGAACGGAGCACATATAAAAAAAGAATGAAGGATGGTTTTAAATCAATAATGCAATTTGCAGTGCCATGCCTCAGACAAAATATGCGGCCGTGTGATGTAAATTGTTCTTCAAGTAAGTTTTTTATCCCTTGGCAAGGGGATTCCTACAAACAATGGAACAGTGTTTTCATGGTTTATTCAAGAGAGGTGGGGGGGAATGAAATCTTTGGTTCTTATTGTCTCGTGTAATTTGCTCCCAAGACTCAGAAGAAGACCCAGTAATAATAACAAAGCAGAAAGGTTTCGAAACCGGATGGCACCTAGGGATTCATTATGGTGGACTTTTAAAGGAATTGCATTATTTACACAGATTTGTTAAGAATGAATCATAGATTCCTTACAGTACAGAAGAAGGCCATTTGGCCCATCATGTTTGCACCAACTCTCTGACAGACTATCCCACCCAGGCCCTAACCCATAACCCCATGCACTTACCTCACTAATTCCCCTAACCTACATATCTTAAGACACTAAGGGATGGTCTATCATGCCAATCCACCTAACCTGCACATCTTTGGAGTGTAGGAAGAAACTGGAGTACCACACGCAGACACAGGGAGAACATGCAAACTCTACATAGCCACCCAAGGCCAGAATTGACCCCAGGCCCCTAGTGCTTTGAGACAACTGTGCCAACCACTGTGCCACCATGCCATCTCTGAGATAAAAGCATGTTAAGAAAAGAAGAAATTCAAATTTGGAATATTTTTTCAAAGATTGGAAATTGGCAGGAGAACTGTCCGTGAACAGAATGGGATACAGATAGATGAATAAGTAGAGACATCTGGTAGATTGATAGAAGAAAAAGAAAGGCTGCATTTATGTAGCTCCTTTCATGACTATGGGACATCCTGCTGTGCTTCATAGCCAATGAAGCAGTTTTGAAGTGTGATTATTTCTGTAATGCAGGAAAAGAGAAAAATCAATAGAGAGCATAGCAAAAGATGCTATTAAATAACAGCAAAAATAAGAATTTTAAAGTGAAAGAGTACTAAGGTGGAAAAAGGCAAGGAAGAAATAGTACTAACAGAAATGGTGTGACATTAGGATTAAAATGTTAGATAAGCAGTACATTCAGTTTCAAAATCTTATTAAATAATGCAAAAACAAAATTATATTTTGTAGGATCCGCAGGAAGGTTAGCAAACAAATGAATAGGTGATGGGAAAACAGTATATGGTGCGAGTGAGGAGAGGGCAGCAATGGTTTGGATGAACTTGAGGTCATGGTGAATGAGTAGGATTTGATTATTTTTTGTGTTTCCTTTTACACCAAGGCTAAATTGCAATGCATCACTGACATGATTTGAGCAAGGTTTAGCGTTCATGGAATGTACTGAGTGAACTGAGGTGTGCTTGAGATAACAATTATTTAACCTGATCAAGGAACATATATTGAAGGTGAGATCAGACAACCAACCAATCTTGTGGGCGCGGATTGAACCTGGCCAAATATCTAATGGATAGGATTAAAAACAAAATGGAAAAGAATGAAGCCAGAATACACCAAGAGCACAGTTTGCAGAGTCACGGGAGAAGCTAGAAGATGTTGCTAGTGGAGACTTTGGGGGTGATGTTACCATTTTGTTCCACTGTTTGATGGGCGGGACAAGCTGGTAAGTTCACACGAGAAGCAAAAAATCAGGTTTGGAATCATAGAATCAGAATATCTCTGAAGTGCAGAAGGAGGCCTTTTGGCCCATCGAGTCTGCACAGACCACAATCCCACTCAAGTCCTATTCCCATTATCCCTCATATTTATCCTGCTAATTCCCTGGACACTAGGATTAAATTAGCATGGCCAATCAACCTAACTTGCACATTTTTGGACTGTCGGAGGAAACCATGTTCTTATGTTCTTAAACCAAAACACATCGAGGAAACCCATGTAGAGACAGGGAGAATGTGCAAACTCCACACAGACAGTGACTCAAGCTGGGAATCAAATCCAGGTCCCTGGTGCCGTGAGGCAGCAGTGCTAACCATTGTGCTAACCATTGGGTTGTCACCCAATTTCTCGCCTCTTGAGATCTTACTGGGCCCAGATGCCTGGTGAGGTCAGCCTTGTGACCAGGAAGGCATGAGGGTGATCTCAATATTTAAATCCATTTAAACGTGGATTTAAACAGCATAAGTGAGCCTGCAAGGCTATCGTTTAGGCAGATCTGCACACGTGCAATTGTGTGCTCTCTGTGAGCTGCCAGCTTTCCAACAAGTTTAGGCCCTTCTCTCTCTCCCTACTAATGGAAAACTGATAGTGCTTCATTTTTCACACGGAGTGGCATAAGATTGGATTTGTGGCCTTGCTGAAAGAAATGGATCTGAAACTCTCCTATTTGCATGCTTATTTGGGACTTTGATTGTTTTTGGTGAGATTGCCTCTGCTCCAGCAACTTGGGAAGTAAGGAGCAGAAATTGATGTTAATCACTGCCTTTGTTAAGTGTTGCATTACTACTGAATAAACACCTCTTAATTCACTGTAATTGTTATCTTACCCGAATTTGGGTCATAGTCCAGTCCGTAAACATCTTTACAGGTGGAAAATGGGAGGTCAGCAGGAGAGTATTGGAATAGTCACGTCCAGAGGTAACAAACACATGAATAAGGATATCAACCACAGATCAGCGGAGGCGAGTGTGTAGTCTACAGATGTTACTGATGAAGAAGTAGGGTGTATGCTTGGAAGCTCAACTTGAGGTTAAATATAACACCCCAATGATATGGACAGGCTAGTTTGTTGCTTTAAGGGGTTGTGCACATGAGTGTAATGTTTATTGTTATAAGGCTTTGCAAATGGTTTGGTTCAGCCTCAAGAATTTGCCAGGACAAAAATGGAGTTTGTGGCTAGGGAACAGACATCATGGTCAGGAACAAAGACAATGAACTGGATTCTCACCGTAATGGAGACCCTTTCCATTGTAGCAAAGCTGACAGAAATGCTCAAAAATTCTAAGTCCCTTCTTCAAAACATAGTACTCCATATTTTTGTGTCAGTTGGAATGAGGTGTTTTATATTTTGTGTATGTGTGGTTCACAGAGGCAGATTGCCATTTAAGACACCAGCTGCCTCCACTAAAGTATGATTTTTGTGTGTCAAGAGTGTGAAACCTGAAGTGTGCAGAATTAACCTGGTATGATCAAGTCTGATCTTTATGCTGGGCATGCTTGGAGGGCCAGCGATGGGGCTGTGGAGGGGCAGAGGGCACTGCAGAGGTTACGGGTTTGGCCAGCAACTGAGAGGCCGGCAGACAGGGGCCGCTGAACCTGACAGACCAGTGCATGTGCAGTGGGCCATTCAAAGCCACGCTGCCAGTCTCTCCAACGGGATAGGCCCCATTCATTAATTTGAACGTAATTCACGCTGGTGCACTCTGCAGTGCACAGAATGTGGGAGATTCTTTTCTAAGCTCCCACTGAAAAAAAAAGTGATTTACTCCAGTTCCCATGCAAATTCGACACTAGAATTTCTTTTTGGAGAATTCAGCCCTAGATTCTTAGCCGGTTAGATAGAATAAATGTCAGGAGTATATTTCTACTTGTGGGCAGATGTAGGACAAGAGGGATTGGTTGTAGAATAAGTGGGTGCTCATTAAAATGAGGAAGAATTTCTACTCTCAACCTTTGGAATTCTACTCCAGCAAGCTGTGGAGATCAACTCCTTGGAGATTTGCAAGGCTCAGATCGCTAGGTTTTTAACGAGCAGGAGAATGAAGGGTTACGGAGTGAAGGCAAGAAAGTGGAATGAGTGAATGTTAGTTATTAAATGGCGGAATTGTCTCAAAGGACTGAATACTCGACTCCTGTTGCTATCTCTTGTGGTCTTATGGTTACACCTGGACAATGGGCACCTGAGAAAAGTGGTATAAATCAGGAGAATCTGCTGATACAGGAGTCTGACTTAAGAAACATGTCGTAGTCATGGTGTGAAAAGTATTGCCTTCTTTATGGAACATTTGCTCTGGACTCTGCACACATTGTGGCAGGTTCATCACCTTCAAAGAGAACATGGATCATTCAGGCATCATGACATGGCTGAATACATACATGTGGCAACATAACCAAGAACAGATAGTGGCAGCCGGTTTGAGATTTGTGGAGTCATAAATGATGAGCATGTCACTTCTTATATTGATTTACTATTAGAGAACGATAACATTTTAAAGGTCAGAGTTTGTTGAAATGGAACATTTGCTATCAGTTAGATCTTGGCGTGGCAGGGCATGAACACCAGGGAAATTCCTTACTCAATGAGATTTAAGGATTGAGAAATAAACAGGAATTACAGAGGAGGATAACTTAGAGTCATATCAGTTATGGTTAATGTTAAAAAAGAGGGAAAGAATAGATTGGATAGGGAGAGAGAGAAAAAGACAGAAAGTTAAAATAAGAAAAAGTGACAAAAATAAAAAAATCAGCTTTTTAAAAGTTGCCAACAACATTTTACCAACTGAATGAGGCTCCATAGTTTTTGACTTTTCAATTTCTGGGGATGGGGGAAATCCCATGGGGGTTGGGTGGGTTCAGGGAGGGGGTTTGGGAATACCCCAGAAAGAGAACGGGTTAGGGGTGGACATCCTGGAATGTAAGGAGACTCTGGGGGTGAGGAGGACAGTGAGTGATTAGTCGGGGGATGGGGGTCCTGGAGTGTAGGGATACTCTGCGAGGGGGGTGGGGGTGCAGTGGGTGATTAATCGAGAGGTGGGGGTTCTGGAGTGCAGGGAAGTGTCCTATGTGAGACGTGAGACTAAAACAATTACACTGAAGTTAGAGGGCTTTTATTTCTTCCAACTTTTTCTTCCAACTATTAGCGTGACCCTGGCAGCACCATCCAAAGTTTATGATTTAAGTCACTTTTTTGGATGATTCCCAGTGCAATGTAATTGTTGTAAGTTTGGAACGTGCTGCCTGAAGAACCTTGGTGAGTTCCCGTAGATGGTACACACAGCTGCCACTGTTCGTTGGTAGTGGAGGGATTGAATATTCATGGAAGGAGTGGTTATCTAGTTGTTTGCTTTGTCTTGGATGGTGTCGAGTTCCTTGAGTGTTGTTGGAGCTGCACTCATCTAAGCAAATGGAAAGTATTCCATTACACTCCTGACTTGTGCCATGTAGATTGTGGTTAGTCTTTGGCGAGTCAGGAGATGAGTTACTTGCCGCAAGCTTCCTAGCCATTGACCTCTTCTAGTAGCCACAGAATTTATATGGCTAGTCCAATTAAGTTCCTGGTCAATGGTAACCCCTGGGATGTTGATAGTGGAGGACTTGGTGATGGTAATGCCATTGAATGTCAAAGGGATGATTGTTAGATCCTCTCTTGTTGGAGATGGCCATTGCCTGGGACTTGTGTGGCGTGAATGTTACGTGTCGTCCCAAGCCACGATATTGTCCAGATCTTGCTGCATTTGGACAGTGACTGTTTCAGTATGTGAAGAGTCATAACTGGTGCTGAACATTATGTGGAGATGGCAGCGTTGGACTGGGGTGGGCATAGTATGAAGTCCAACAGGTTAAAGTCCAACACGTTTATTTGGTAGCACGAGTTTTTGAAGTGTTGCTCCTTCATCAGGTGACTCAGGTGATGTCCAGGAGCTGAGATGGTTGACTTACAACCAAGACAACTATCTTCCTTTGTGTCAGGTATAATTCCAATCAAAAGAGAGTTTCCCCCTGATTCCCATTGACTCATTGACTCCAAGGGCTTCAATCAAATGCTACCTTGGTGTCAAGGGCAATGCAAGTGGAACTCCCAAATGAGGTGGTATAATTTTTTAAACCAGTAGACATTAAGGCACTGACAGAACTAGCAGCACACAGTTAAATGACTGCAGTATACATCATTGAATTCCACCCAGGCCCCATTCCCGTAACCCCACACATATACCCTGCTAAGCCCCTTACACTAAGGGTCAATTTAGCATGGTCAATCTACCTTACCTGCTTATCTTTGGCGTATGGGAGGAAACCAGAGAACCTGGAGGGAATCCATGCAGACACAAGGAGTTAGTGCAAACTCCACACAGAGGCCAGAATTTAACCTGAGTCCCTGACGCTATGAGACAGCAGTGCCAACCACTGTGCTGCCATGCTGCCCTTGTACAAAGTCCACTATTGCAACATGCCGAGTTTCTATTGACAGAACTTTCCAAACCCACAACTGCAACACCGAGCAGGAGAATTTTGGAAGGTTACTCAACGGAACAACGCCCCGGTACTCTCCGTCCTTTTGAAGGCAGGGTTTTTTTGGTGCTAACTACCCGCCCAGCAGTGACAGGTAGCTAACTAACACCACTAAGTGTCTACTTCTGTTTAGGCAGTCCCTTGGGGTCGTGGGTGACTTGCTTCCACACTAAAAGTGAGTTCTCAGGTGACCAAAGAGTCCAGTGCGCCACCTACAGTCTGTGTCACAGGTGGGACAGATGGTTGTTGGCAGAGCAGTGGGTGCCCAAGTTGTCATGTCTTCCTCTCGCTGTCAATGTTTGGCTTGCTTCGGGCGATGAAACTTTTCAGGGAAAATCAGTGAAACTGCCAGATCCTTTCTGATGGCAACAGACCCCACCCTTTCAAAAAGCCAGAACCAACACAACGGATTAAATAATCTCCTTCTGCTCTGTAAGTTTCTGTGACTCTTTGATTTATGTTTTTGGCATTTTGGATCAGTTGTTCACTCTAAGTTACAACAAAACTTTTCCACACGCTAAATAATAGAATACCACCTTAATGCTTTAATGCAGAGACTCAGAAGAAAAGCTTGTTTATAAATATGATTTTGTATCATTGAATCCAGCAGCATTCCAAGCTGTGCACTTAAAATCATAGGGTCAATGATTTTACCATTGCGTCCCAGCCCATTACTTCAATTTCATTTAAATTGAATTAATGGGCTGCCTGCCCAACTTTACCTGCATTTCCCCCTTTACCATCGTGTTTGCCCATCCAGATTTGGCACAAAACAGACATGCTTGGCAAACGTCTGTTTCGGGCGCTTCAACTTCTGAAGAGGCAAGTTCAGAGCTTCCAGCGGCTCTCTAACTCAGATCGGTGGTGGTGGTGTGTGTGTGTGTTGGGGGGGTTGGTGGTTGGCAGGGGAGGGAGGTGGGCTAGATCACTTTCTGGTGGGGGGAGAGGCGGGAAGAGGGCGGCCTGATCGTTTTCTAGTGGGGGTGAGGCCTAATCATTCTCTGGCAGAGGGGAGAGGAGGGAAGCAGATGGTTCTCTGGTGGAGGGGAGTGGGGGGGCCAGGGAGGTGGGACAGATCACTTTCTGGTGAGGGTGGGAGGGAGGAAGGAGGTAGGTTAGGTGTATTTCTGGTGGGGGGGGGAAAAGGGAGGCCTGAGCGCTCCCTGGTGGGATGGGGGGGTTTGGAAGAGGAGGAGGCCAGATGGATCTCTGGTGGGAGGGAAGAGGAGGAGGAGGGAGGCCCGATCGCTCTCTAGGGGGGAGGCAGGGGGGGTACCGCTGCCACTCTGCGGACTGTCAGTGAGGGGGGGGAAGGGGGCAGTTATGTTGTGGGGGTTGGGCAATGTCTGTTGGGGCCATCGCTCCCGCTTTTCGCTCACGGACCGTTTTATCTGCTTTTTGCGGCCTGGGAGCGATGTGACGGGTGCATTTTTTCAAATTTTTTCATTGTGCATGAACAGTTTAAATCTGCGATAGGAGCTGCAGCATTTCGGGTGCAATAAGCCTTGCCCACAGCACGATTTGGACTCATGATTTTTTTTTCAGGCTAAGTACATATGGGGGCTTGAGAACAGGTTTCCAAGTCAGGTCTGAATTGCGCCCAGATTCAGCACTTAGATTCAAAATGGTAAAATTGAGCCCATAAAATCCCTACAAGGCAGGAAAGGCTATTCAGTCCATCTAATCTGCACTGACTCTCTCAGAGTATGTCACCCAGGTCCTATCCCTGTAACCCCACACATTTCCCCTGGCTAATCCCCCTACATATCTTTGGACACTAAGGGGAAGCAACTTAGCATGGCAAATCCATCTAAACTGTACATCTTTGGACAGTGGGAGGAAACCCATGCAGGCACAGGGAGAACATGCAAACTCCACACAGGAGTGACCCTAGGCAGGAATTGAACCCAGGTCACTAGAGCTGTAAGGTTAACAGTGGTTAACAGTTGTTAACAGTGTTAACCACTGTGCCACTCTGCTTTATTGGTCGCTATATCGATAGATGTAACTAACAATAGAAACAACTTGATTTATTATGTTTTTCCTCCTGGCTAAGACTATTAAACATAAAATGTAACAGGGAAAACAACAATAGCAGGACTATGCATTTAGAACATACATTTTATCCAGCAAAATATTGGAATTAATATTGCTCTCAAGTTTCAATGTTTCTTATTTCTGGTCACTGCATCTTGTCAAATTGTTTCTTCTCCCTCACAGTCTGTTCTGATGTTCACAACTACTTTATCTCATCTAGCATCAGCCAAGGCTGTAGCTGCACGCACACCTCTGAATCCCAATGCATAGACCTGAGCACTTAATCCAGCTTGACACTCAAGTGCAGGACTGATGAATTGTCAGAGGTGGCAGCGTTAGGAAGGGACAATTAAATGAGATTTCAGCTGTCCTCAGAGAGATTTAAAGATCCCATATCACTATATTGAAGATCAGGGGAGATCTCCCTTGTGCGTGGGGCAATATTTATCACCCAACTAAACATTACTAAAACCGATTATCTAGTCATGCGAAAACAACTTTTTTTTTCAACAACTTGCCTGTCACTTTTCCTACATTACAATAGTCATCTCTACCGTTCAATAGCAGTCATAAAGCATCTTTGGAACATCCTGATGTCCTGAAATATACCATACAAATGCAAATCTTCCTTTCTCTTTTGCCTTTCATCATTTACATTTCGCCTCTTAGTGACATCTTCTACAAGCAAAGGTCCCATAAATACAAGATATTTATCTACACCACAGTGACATCTTCATTGTTTCCAACAATCTTGCATAATTAACACCATCAATCAACAGGGTCTTTTTAGTTGGTCATATAAAGTAAATAAAGTAGTTCTATTAAAATATTTACACTTCTTACGAAAGAAAAGCACCCAAAATAAATGCATCTATAGTATTATTAATTGAGGGGAGCGACATGCTGTGGTCAGCTTTGACCTTGTGATTCCTGTCTGAAGACTCCTTGCTCTGTTAGCTGTAAGGGATAAAATGAAATGCATTTTGGTCATTGAAATCTAACTCTCCTGTTGATGCAAGTTCACAGCACAGAAAACTGCAGCAGTTGGTAATTTCAGAGAAATGTCACAAAAATAGCTTGTGGAAATATTCCAGATGTGTTCTCTTACGAAGTTAGATTTAAGATTGAGGGAAAGTATTAAGAAAAGTCTGCTACCCTGGTTCATACACAAGGTACTTGTTTGATGCTGATATTTGAATGTGTTTCATTTTCCAGCCCTCATATACATACCAATAGAATGATTACAGAACATAAGGAGGGCATTCAGCTTGTTGTTGTACTTGTCTGTTATGTGCAAGAGCAACTCAGCTAGTCCCATTCCCCTGCCCTTCCCCCACAGCCCTCATTTCTTTCTTTACAGGTGTTTACCTCATTCCCTATTTAAATGTATCCACCTGCAACATTTACCGATCTCAGGAATAAATTCCAGACCATAATCACTTGCTCCTTATAAAAAGATTTTCTTCATGGCGTTATTGGCCCTTCTGCCAATCACTTTAATCAGCACCCTCTGATTCTTGACTCTTTCAGCAATGGGAACAGTTTCTCTCTAGCTAGTGGGTGGGATTTTATGACCTTGTTCAAAACTGTAAAATCCTGCCCAATGTCAACAGACATTTCCACAGTCTGCCCCTCACCTGCCCATGAGGGGATGGTAAAATTCCAGCCAGTATGTCCAGATCCCTCATGATTTTGAACACCTCTATCAAACCTCTTCTCAACCCTCTCTTCTCTGAGAACGACTTCACCTTCTCCAAACTGTCCAAGTAACTGAACTGCTTCATCCCTGGAAGCTTTGACATAACTTGTGATAAGCCCATGAGATCTATGTGGAATCATAGATTGATCTTCCTGTGGGGCTCATTGAGTACGAGTTCCTCTGGTAGCAGGCAGTTGTTTTCCAACTTGGAACTCATTACCTGAATCTTTTAGAAGGCAGGTCCAGGACTGGGCTTGCTGAACTGTAGTCCCAGGCAGGGACTACAGTGTGTGAAGTATGATAGCAGTATTACTTTGAATTCTGTAATAGACTGTGTTCCTTTCCAGTCGAGCTTCCTGAACCATTCCAGAAATCTTATACACACCTTCTCTAAGACCTTCAAAGTTTGCCAGTGCAGAAATTATGTGTGTTTCAAGTGCAACAAAAAGGGTCATTTACAAGCGTGGTGAAGAGTGAAGCAGTCAGAACAGAATGTGCAAAACAAAACACACACTGATTAGATAAACTCCTTTAAAAATACTGGATGAGGAGCCTGACAAAAGGCCTGAGTCATTTACCTTAAACCAGGTCCAGCTAAGTAAAATGCCCCCTATAGAGATAGCCTTCATGGAAAATGGCTGAGCTCTCAAAATGGAAGTCGACATGGGGGTTCCAGCATAGTCATAGGGGATCAGTCATTTTCTTATCTTCAAAAAGGCCTCCAACCACTGAGATTAAATACGTCAGAAACCAGCACTCACAAGTGTTTATACCAGTTTCCATGTTTACCAATGTACGATGAATAGTCTATTAAAAGGCACCTCGAATGTAATGGTTTATCTCGATGATGTCCGAATTACAGGAACATCACCTGAAGAACATAGGACAAACTTGGAGGACGTTCTAAGAAGATTGGATGGCACGGTGGGTTAACACTGCTCCCTCTCAGCCCCAGGGACCTGGGTCCAATTTCAGCTTTGGGTCACTGTCTGTGTGGGGTTTGCATATTCTCTCCGTGTCTGTGTGGGTTTCCTCCAGGTGCTCCAGTTTCCTCCCACACTCCAAAGATGTGCAGGTTAGATTGATTGGCCATGCTAAATTCACCCTTAGCGTAAGGGGCTTAGCAGATAAATATGTGGGGTCAGGGGAATAGGGCCTGGGTGGGATTCTATGATATACGCTGCAATCATTTAACTGAATGCTGCTAGCTCTGTCAGTGCCTTAATGTTTACTGGTTTAAAAATTTTACCACCCCACTGGGGTTCCAATGAGTTTCCTCCAAATGCTTTGGTTTCCTCCAACACTCCAAAGATGTACGGGTTTAGGCGGATTGAACATGTTAAATTGCTCCTCAGTGTCGGGGGGTTAACAAGGTGTACGTGAGGTTACAGGGATAGGGACTGGGTGGAACTGATTTTGATGCAGGCTCAATGGGTCAAATGGCCTCCTGCTGCACTGTAGAGATTCTATGAAAATTTAAAGAAGCAGGTGTTAGGTTGAAATGGGAGAAATGTACTTTCCAGGCAGATGAAGTTACACAGTGGGGTTTTAAGATAGACGCAAAAAGTTTACGTTCTTTGGAAGTAAAGTCATCAAGGAGGCAAAATACTTATCAGAGTTCAAATCATTTCTTAGAATAGTGAATTATTATGGTCAATTTTTATAAAATGTGTCTATCACCTTAGCCCCACCTCACCAGCTGTGAAAGAAACATTAGCATTGGAGGTGGGGAGAAGAGCAAAAACAAGTGTTCATAAAAATAAAGCAGGCTCTGCAGTCATCAAAATTGTTGGTGCACTTAGACCCAAAGAAGTCATTGATAGTTACCTGTGATGCATCATCTTATGGAGTGACAGCAGTTTTGTCCTACAGAATGGAGTGAAAAGGCTAATTGCCTTTGCATCAACAACATTATCAGATGCAACAGAAGGTATTCCTAGATAGATGAAGAAAACTTTGTGGTCATTTATGCAGTCAAAATATTTCACCAGTATATTTATGGGCGGCATTTCACACATAAATAGGCCACAAGCCATTGTTTGATTTATTCAGAGAAGTAAACTAGTGCCACCAATTTCTTCAGCAAGGGCATAGCGATTGGACTCTCTTGTTAGCAGCGTCCAGTTGTACATTCCAGCACTGCTCTGAGATACAAATATCAAATATCAGATGCACTCAGTGGGTTGCCTTTGGCACAGACAAATATCTTCACCACTGGACCCACAAGAGATATCAGATCTGAGAGCATCTGTGGGGAAAGAATAGAGCCATTCTTTATTGGTGTTTTGAGTCTAGATGATCCTTCATCAGAGCTGTTTTGATTTCAGATTCCAGCATCTGCAGTATTTTGCTTTTACCCACAAGAGGTAATTCTGGCACTGGACCTGATAGAGACTTTGCCAGTCTCAGCTAAACACATACAGGAAGCGACCCAGTGTTATCCTTATTAAGAAGACTATGATGCAAGGGTGCTAATATGATTAGCCAGGACTGCTTAAATCCTATTAAAGCAGAAGGATGGAGATAAACATGAGGTATTGTTGTGAGGTGCTATGGTTATAGTCCCACTCAACAGAGATGACTTTTCATAAAAATAGAAATACGGCAGTGTAGAAAGAGGCTATTTGGCCCATCGAGTCTGCACTGACCACAATCCCACCCTGGCCTTACCCCCATATCCCTACATATTTCCCTGCTAATCCCTCTAACCTACACATCTCAGGACACTAATTTTTAGCATGGCCAATCAACCTAACCCGCACATCTTTGGACTGTGGGAGGAAACCAGAGCACCCAGAAGAAACCCACGCAGACACAAGGAGAATGTGCAAACTCCACACAGACAGTGACCCAAGCCAGGAATTGAACCCAGGTCCCTGGAGCTGTGAAACAGCAATGCTATCCACTGTGCTACCGTGCCACCCCAGAAATTGCACGGCACACATCCAGGACAAAACAGAACAAAAGCAATAGCCAGAAATTATATTTGGTGGCCAGGCATCGATAAAGAAATCGAAAGAATGGTTAATGCCACAGTTGTGAAGCTTAACAGACCTTGTTACCACCAGCAAAAATGCATTTTTGGGAATGGTCAGGTAGACCCTGGGCAAGATTACATATCAACTTTGCAGACCCTGTTCGGATCACATGTTTATTATATTAGCAGATGCACATTCTGAGTGGTTGGATAAACAGTTTATGAAGTCCACAACAGCCACTGCTGGTGTTGATAAATTGAGGAAATGTTTTGCCATTCATGGCATCACAGTGGCACATCATTCAGGGCAGAGGCTTTTCAAAAATTTGTCACTTCAAATGGTATTCACCCTATTAGGTCAGCACCTTACCACCCAGCTTCCAATGGGTTAGTGGAATGAGCTGTAAAACCTTTAAATTATCGATGATAAAACAAGTTAATAAGCCTCTAACTCTATATGGAGCCAGTTTTTTGTTGTCTTACAATATCATGCCAAATGTGACCAAAGGGGTCACTCCAGCCATACCACAATGGGACACAGCTTAAGGACACGATATTCCCAGATTTGGGGGGAGAGTGGAGGTTCGGTAAATCTCTCAAAGAAAATCACAATTCAAGGATAAAAGGCAGGATTTTCCAAATTGAGTATTTATTCATGGTCACTTTACAGCAGGATCAGCATGGGGGCCTGGTAAGACTGTGAATAGAACAGGACCCACCTCCTATGTTGTAGAAATAAAAGATTGTTGTGTCAAGAAACATGTAGACCATTGGAAGAGGTGAGCAATGCCTGATACTAGGGATTAATTTGAATTCGGCAGGATTGGTTACGGGGATCCTGCTTCTAAATTTGGAACGGGACCAATGGTTTCTGTAACTGAGGAGACAGTAGCTACTGAGGACCATCTCTACCCAGATTGATGAGTTTGCCTTTTGCAACCTCCAACCAGGTTCTCCATTTCCAGAAGAGTCTAGCACAGGATTGAGATATTCTACCAGGGTCCAGAAGGCCCCGGACTGACTTAACTTCTGCTGAATTTTCCCTGTGGTATTCCAGATGTCTTTTGTAATTTGTTTGCCACTGTTAATGAAGTTCTTTGTTTCACCCATAGGCAAATTCAGGAGTTAGTGGGGGGAATGAGCAGTCCCTTTAAAAAGGCATTCCCTGGAAGCCATGTGGTTGAGGTGGATCTGATGAAGTGTCAAGGCGGGAAGCTCAGTCAATTGAGTGCAAGGGTGCATAACCGAGCCAAGGTGGATCCTCAGTTACAGCCAGAGAGGAGTGAAGGATAGTCACATAGTTATATCTGTCTGACTCTTCGTTGTAAATAACTATTTATTGTTGGCAATACATCATTTGTTACTTTGAGCAACATTGAGTCACCTTTGATCTATCACACACATAGGGTGGAATTCTCCCTAAAAAAAATCTAAGTGCCAAACTCCAGGAAAACTGGAGTAATTCATGTTGTTTTTTCCAGTGGGAGTTCAGGCTAGAATCTCCCTTACACTGTGCAATGCAGAGGCTGCCAGCATGAATAACATTAGATTTCAATGGGTGGGGCCTATTCCCATCTGGGAATAGAATATAGAACATAGAGCAGTGCAGCACTGTACAGGCCCTCAGCCCTCGATATTGTGCCGAGCTATGTCCGACCCAAGATCAAGCTAGCCCACTCCCTATCACTTTGGTGTACTCCATGTATCCATCCAATAACTTCTTGAAAGTCCCTAAAGTGTCCGACTCCACTATCACACCTGGCAGTGCATTCCACATCCCAACCACTCTCTGAGTAAAGAACCTACCTCAAACATTCCTCCTATATCTCCCACCATGAACCTTATAGTTATGCCCCTTAGTAACAGCTATATCCACCCTAGGAAATAATCTCTGAACGTACACTCTATCAATCCCCCTCATCATCTTACAAATTTCTATTAAGTCGCCTCTCATCCTCCTCCACTCCAAAAGAAAAGCCCCAGCTCCCTCAACCTTTCCTCATAAGACCTACCCTCCAAACCAGGCAGTATCCTGGTAAATCTCCTCTGCACTCTCTCCAACACTTCCACATCCTTCTTATAGTGAGGTGACCAGAACTGAACACAATATTCCAAATGTGGTCTCACCAAAGTCCTTTATAGTTGCAGCATAACCCTTTGGCTCTTAAACTCAAACCCCTTTTAATAAACGCTAACACACTATAAGCCTTCTTCGCGGCTCTATCCACTCGAGTGGCAACCTTCAGAGATCTGTGGATATGAATCCCAAAGATCTCTCTGTTCCTCTACATTCCTCAGAACCCTGCCGTTAACACTGTAATCCACATTCAAGTTTGTCCTACCAAAATGAATCACCTCGCACTTATCAGGGTTAAATCCCATCTCCCACTTTTCGGCCCAGCTCTGCATCCTATCAATGTCTCTTTGCAGCTTACAAGAGCCCCCCACCTCATCTACTACTCCACCAATCAGCAAATTTACTAACCCACCCTTCAGCCCCCTCTTCCAAGTCATTGATAAAAGTCACAAATGGTGATTTAGTGAATCTGAAACCAGCGGGCCTCTGTGCATGCACAATGGCCCCAAACTGTCAGCCTCCCCATTTGTGGCCAGCTTGATCGCTGGCCAGCCAGCGACCCCCACAGTGCTGTCCCCCAATCCCTCAAGTCCTGATTGTGGCCCCCCCCCCTCCATTCCCAGGCCAGTCCAGTACCCCTTTCCCCCAGGCTCAGCAACCCCCCAAAGAGTGCCAATACCTCCCAACCCTCCCCCCTTCACCCGGCAGATCTCCCCGGCTGACTCCCACCCCTCCCCCAGGCAGACTACCCCCAGCTGACCCCCCCCCACCATCGCTGGCTTACCTTCTGCCCCCTTCAATCCCCATTCAGAGTGGCAGTAGAATCTCCCTATCCCCACTGATTGCCCCTAAGCCCTGCCCCAATAGACCCCATCCTTAGGCACTGCCTGATATCCGATGGGCTGTGCCAAGGTGCCCACTGAGAACTTTGTCACTTGGGGAGTGCCAGGGGGCACAGGCTGGCACTGCAAGGGTGCCCATGCTCAAGGGGGCACTAAGCCCCTGCAGTCCAACACCCTGAGGGGCCTGATTGCCCCCCCACCTTCACTCCAACAGAATCATCCCAATAGTTCCCCGAAAGCGAGGAGCTAGTGTAAACCCCGCTGGAGTGAAATACTCTGGCAGGGTGGGAGAGCTGAGCGGGCCTAGAGAATTCAATCCTGGGCCCACTAAATACATTAAAATGTCATTAATAATCGATGCAAATACTTACCTGGTTTTTCCGCTGGTTTCCAGTGTGGGTCTGATGGTACCAGGAATCTGGTGCTGGGAGATGTGCAAGCGGCAGGAACGCATGCTCGAATCCTGTGCATGTCTGTACGTAAGATTCTCCCACCATGCTATGCTAGAAAGCTAGCACAGCAGGGTAGGAGAATCATCCATGTACAAATAAACATATGTACAAAAACATCTATATTTAAATTTGTATATGTGCACATACATGTATACATTCATATATAATGTAGCATTCAAAACCTTTACAGAAATTATTGATAAAACAGAAAAGGTAAATCTTAGGGAAGTACCCATTTAGTGCAACATCAGAGAAAGTGAAGGACAGATACATTAAGCTATCTCATATGAATGAGTTAGTTGCATTGTGTGCTGTCACTCACAATGATATGATGACAGCGAAGATGTAAAACATTGGCTAAATGCAGATAAGACTGTTGAAAGTGTAAGTCTTCAACAGATCTGCAACAAAAATAGTATGAGATATTAAAATGTTTCTCAAAAGATCTGCTTTCAGACGGTGAAGAGCAGCTAGATCACTCTGGTTAAAATAGAACCTCAGATGTGTAAAAAAAACAAATCCCATTTGCAAAATTTGTTGCCAGTCACTTACAACCTTGCAGTTTAATTTCCATTCGTACAATTGCATATAATCAGTTCTCATTTAATATTTGACGATAAGGTTGATAATTTTTCTCATATCGCAAAGTCTTGTTATGGTTGTGCATCATGGCCCCTACAGTCCCATGGGTATATGAATGTAGACATTATTTGCATGAGCACAATGGTACTTTGTCTATGATTGCGGATACCATTTGAATCTGCACATCGGCTTGGGCTGCATCTGATTTCTTTTTTCATTACAGTCATGGTGATGATTAAAACTGTAGTGACATCCTTGTCTCTCCCAATGAATATATTAATTAGGAAGGGTTCCAGGAATAATTGCACGGCATGTGGAATTTGCATCTCAATTTTCATAAGCAAATTGCAGACAGTATTAAGATTTATTTCAACCTATCTGTAATTAGACCCAGGCATTGAAATAGGATCACATTGGCACAAAATGAGATCTTTCTCCTAGGCAGAGCTGAACAAATGTAAAGATGCTTGAGACAGGAAGGCGCGTATCCTGGGTTCTTAATCTTATTGTGACTGCCAACCCAGGCCTCTGTATCCTGGGGTTTTTGCAGTCAATATGTCTCTTGTTCAAGACTGAAGCAATCTGTGTCAAATGTTTGGGATAGCACAGTATTTCTAGACAGAATTTTGTGCTATTGTGCTTTGCTTCTTCACAATCAACTGCTGTGAAACCAATATTTTACAATCATTTACTTGATTAATTTGAATCACACCACGGTTAGTGATGCTTTGAACAGACTGTGTATCCAAGAGTTAGGGCCATGGAATGCTTTGTTCATGAATATTTCACTATGGTCCTAACATCTTCACATTCATTTTCAGAATAGGAATGACACAAAGTTGCTTAATGAAAACAGTGGGTAGAATTTTCCCATCCCATTCACCACCAGCGGGACAGGACCGTACAAAGGTCCGTTGACCTCAGGTGGGATTTTTCAGTCTTGAGGTAAACATGGTCGGAAAATCCCACTCACTGTTTTTAAATCTCCTTTTATGAAATATGGTAAAGAGTTTCATGCCCCTAATTAGATAGGTGCTTGATGACTGGTGTGATGGGCCAAAGAGTCTCTTTCTGTGCTATAGAACTCTTTGATTATAATTCTATGAATAGGATTTTCACTGCTTGAACCTCACCCTCGAGCCCAGCCATACAAAATAGGCTGGAAAACAGGCTTTCATCCATCTTAGTTCCTAATGTATAATGGAGAGTTCTTGCAGGCATCAGGACTGATTCACTTGCACTGGGTTGCATTGACAGTTCTACCCTCAGCATCACACAATGTGAACCAGTAAGCATTGTGTGTGTGTGTGTGGAGTTTGCACTTCCTCCCCATCTCAGCGTGGGTTTCCTCTGGGTACCCCTGTTTCCTCCCACAGTTCAAAGATATGTGGGTAAGGTTGATTGCCCATGGGAAATTGCCCCTCAGGATCGAGGGATTGGCAGGGTAAATATGCAGGGCGATGGTGATAGGGCCTGGGTGGGATTGTGGTCGGTGCAGACTTGATGAGTCCAATGGCCTCCTTCAGCACTGTAGGGATTCTATGAAATAAAAATCGGCTCAGGAGGACTCACCACATTTGATCTTGATGCGAGGGTCCTGACCCCAAAAGAAAAATCCAACCCTGGTTGTCAAGATGAGGGAGACATGAAGAGACTGTGAAGGCGGATTGGGGGGTCTGGCGAAATGTACCTGTGACTGAAGAATCTGTGATTCCTGATTTCATGAAGCATTGAACACATTCTGGTAGCTTGCCGTACTTTTTGGGATGACTCCCAGCTGGGCCACTTTGTGAGGAAGGACCATCGAAATTAGGTGTCTGGGAGAAGGGGTGATATCCAGCAATCCATGTCTTGGTTCTGGCAAACTATGGTGTCTGACTGGAACGTGTGCTTTCTAGGAATTTTGATCAATTGGAAAGCCTACTGTGGTACAGGTTAGGCCAAACTGTGATTTAATGAATGCAGTCAGATGGGAGGTGCAAAGGTCATACAGGTCTGGAAGATACCTGTGAGCTGTTGACTATTGATTCAGTGATTTCCTCAAGTACCTAGAGTCCCACAGGACTGTACCAGAAAAGGAAATTGATTGCTAAATGCTGGATCTCTTTGGAAACAAAGCTTTGTGAGGAGTTTACCGTGCACAGTCCTGGAGAATTTACTTGAGCCGACACTATAGTTAAGAAAGCCCACCAACTTGTTTACTTTCTCCGAAGACTAAGGAAATTTGGCAGGTCAGCTACGAAGCTCACCAACTTTTACAGATGCACCATAGAAAGCATTCTTTCAGCTTAGTGTGGTTCCTGATCTGCCCAAGGCCACAAGGAACTACAAAAGGTCATGAATGTAGCCCAATCCATAATGCAAACCAACCTCTCATGCATTGATTCTGTTGATCTTTCCCCATGCCCTGGCTATAGCTGTAACACTACATTCTGCACTCTCTTGTTTCTTCCTCTATGAACGGTGTGCTTTGCCTGTATAGCATGCAAGGAACAATACTTTTCACTGTATACTAATACATGTGACAATAATAAATCAAATCAAATAAAATCCAATCAAATCAGTCAGTTTTCTCACTCCTGAAAATAAGACATTCAGAAGAAGCGTGCCATTATCGGTCAGGGTGTGCAGTATAAAAATTGTCAAGTCATGTTACGGTTGATAGAACATTAGTTAGGCTGCATTTGGAATATTGTGCATAGTTCTGGTTGCCACACTACCAGTAGGAGTCGGAGGCTTCGGAGTAGGAATGCAAAAGGTTTACCAGAATGCTGCCTGGTTTGGAGGGTATTAATTACAAGGAGAAATTGGACAAACTTGATTTGTTATTTCTTGAATGTCGGAGGCTGGGGGGGGGGGGGGGGGAGGAGGTGCGGGGGGGGGGGCGACCTGTGGAAGTTTACAAAATTATGAGAGACACGGATAGCCGGACTCTTTTTCCCAAGGTAGAAACGTCAACTACTGGAGAACATAAGTTTAAGGTAAAAGGGGGAAATTTTAAAGGAGATGAGAGGCAAGTTTTTTACACAGAGAGTGGTAAGTGCCTGGAATGCACTGCCAGAGGATGTGGTAGAAGCAGATTTGTCCATAGGGAAGTTAAAACAAAAGCAAAAAGTACTGCTCTAGATAATATCAACGGGACAGTAACAGTCACATTGTTATTTTGTTTATCTGCACTAATAAATGCTACATTATTTAAATTATACCAATTTTTGATCAAGTCAGATCATAGGCTTGAGTTTTGGAGCAGCAGGGAATGGAAGTCCCATACACTCAGCCATTTATTCTATTTTAATTTACTGGAAAAACATTGGTGTTGTTAGTCAGGGCTCTATTAATGTAGCCCTGGGACAAAATTTTGCCATTTTGTGGCAAAGTGTCATCTTGGGTGGGAAAAGTGCAGGTTGTTGGCAATACCAACATCTAGTGCCCACACTCATTGTCTATGTGGTGTGGTACATCAGAATGTTGTTGGGAAGGGAGCTCCAGGACTTTTGGCCCAGCGACAGTGAAGGAACAGTGACATAGTGCTGAGTCAGGATAGGATCTGACTTGGAGAGGAACCTGCATGTGGCAATGTTCCTCATGTATCTACTGCCCCTGTTAAAAGTGGTAGAGATCGTGGCTTAGAAGGTGCTATCAAACGAACTTTGGCATTATTACTATCATGCATGTTATTGAGGGAGCATGCATGTTATGCCTGTGCCAGGTGTATGGCCTGTTGCTTGACCAGTCTGTGGGGCAACACTCCCAATGTTGGCATAAAGCCTCAAATGTTAATGAGGAAGACTTTGCAAGATCGACTGGGCGCCATTACTGGTGCCTAGATTGATTCAGGGTAGACATCTGGTTTTATGCTTAAACAACTTACCTGAATGGCTTACTGGACCATTCCAAGGGCAGTTAAGGGTCAGCTATATTGCTGTGGACTCATGTGTAAATCAGACATAGTAAGAATAGCAGACTATCTTCCCTATAGGACATGGATGAACCAGATAGGTTTTTCGAACAATCTGATAGTTTCATGGCCATCATTACTGGGGCTAATTGTTGATATCATTATTTGAATTGATGTTCCAAGATCTATCATGGTGGGATTTACACATAACACCAGAGCTGTAGTCCAGGCTTCTCAATTATTACTGTAATAACAATAACACCATTCCTTCAGTATTGCCTGTCTCCACTGCTGCCTCAACTCATGTGCCACTGAAACCCTTATTAATCCCTTTTCTCTCAATTAATATTTTACTGTTAGAGTGCCAACCCTCTCCTGGCTAGCCTCCCATCTTTCACTCTTTGAAAATTGAGCCTTCCAAAACATTGTTTCCCATGTCCTAATTAAGAACAAAGAATAAAGAAAATTATACCACAAGAACAGGCCTTTCAGCCCTCCGAGCCTGCACTGGCCATGCTGCCCGAATGAACTAAAACCCCCTACCCTTCCACGGACCTCTATTCCCATAGAAATTCATGTATTTGTCAAGATCAACTTACAAGTCACTATCATATCTGCTTCCACTACTTCCCCACAGCAGTGAGTTCTAGGCACCCACCACCATCTTGTCTTGTACATCTCCTTTAAACCTTGCTCCTCACACCTTAAACCTCTTCACCCTGATAATTGACCCTTCCACCCTAGGAAAAAGCTTTTGACGATCCACTCTGTCCATGCCCCTTATAATCTTGTAGACTTCCACCAGTTCACCCCCTCAAACTCAGTCGTCCCAGTAAAAACAAACCAAGTTTCTCCAATCTCTCCTCATAGCTTATGCCCTCCATACCAGGCAACATCCTGTACCTAACATCTTTTACGTACCCTATCCAAAGCCTCCACATCCTTCTGGTAGTGTAGCAACCAGAGTTGAACACTACATTCAAGGTGTGACCTAACTAAGGTTCTATAAAGCTGCAATATGTCTTACCCATTTTTAAACTCAACGTCTTGGTTAATGAAGGCAAGCATGTTGCATACTTTCTCGACTGCCTTCTCCACTTGCGTTGCCACTTTCGGTAACCTGTGTGCCTGTACATCCAGATCCCTCTGCTTATCAATAGTCTTAAGGGCTCTGCCATTTACTGTATATTTCCCATCTGTCTTATACTACCAAAATGCATGACCTCACAATTGTCTGGATTAAACTCCATCTGCCATCTCTCCGCTCAATTCTCCAACCGATCTATGTCCTGCTGCATCCTCTGACACTCCTTACCACTATCCACAATTCCACCAACCTTTAAGTCGTCCACAAACTAACTAATCAAACCAGTTACATTTTCCTCCAAATCATTTATATGTATATATTACAAACAGCAAAGGTCCCAGCACTGATCCCTGAGGAACACAACAAGTCACAGCCCTCCATTCAAAAACATAAACTTCCATTGCTACCCTCTGTCTTCTATGACCAAGCCAGTTTTGTATTCATCTTGCCAGATCACCTCTGATCCCTTCTGTACCAGTCTGCTATGGGGAAGTTTATCTTCTGTACTAATCTGCCACGAGGGACCTTGTCAATGGCTTTACTAAAGTCCATGTGGACAACATTCATTGCCTTATCTTCATCAATCATCTTAGTCACTTCCTCGAAAAACTCGAACAAGTTACTGAAATATGACTTCCCCTTCACAAAACCATGTTGCCTCTTGCTAATACGTCCACTTATTTCCAAGTGGGAGTAAATCCTTTTTCAAAGAATCCTCTCCAATAATTTTGCTATCACCGGCCTGTAATTGCCTGAATTATCCTTGCTACCCTTCTTAAACAAAGGAACAATATTGGCTATTCTGCAATCCTCAGAGACCTCCCCTGTAGCCAGTGAGGATGCAAAGATTTCTTTCGTCCCTTCCCTCGTTCAGTATTCTTACTCCTTAACAGTAACCAGCTCCAGCAACCAGTTCTAGTTGGGAATTCTCAGCTTCAGATCTCATTAAAGCTTTGGTCCAGAGCTGGACAAGAAAGCTGAATTTCAGAAGGTACCTGAAATGACTGAGCTTGACATGAAGGCAGCGGGTGACTGGGCCTGGCATCAAGGAGCTCTATCAAAATTGATGTCCGTGGGAGGCAAAAATTTTCACATCTAGAACAAAGGAAGATGGTTGTGGATATTGGAGACCAATTATCTCATCCTTAAGGCAGTGTTGCAGGATTTCCTCCTGGGACTATTCTGGGCACAGCCATCTTCAACTGCTTCATCAATGAGCATCCCTTGATCATAAGGTCAAAAGTGAGGATGTTGAGGATTGCACAGTGTTCACTCCCATTTGCAACTCCTGAAACAGTCTACGCCCATGTGAAACAAGACCTGGGAACAGTCAAGCTGGGGTTGGTAGCAAGTGACATTTGTACCATGCAAATGACAACCTCCAACAAGGCAGAATCTAACCATCTCCCCTTGATATTCAATGACATTATCATCTCTGAATCCCCCACCGTCAATATTCTGAGGACAGATTTGCTACCATTGAGTGGACCAGTCATATAAATAAAATGGGTAAAAGAGCGGGTCAGAGGATGGGAATTTTGTGCTGAGTAATTCACCTCCTAACTCCTCAGATCATATTCAGTATCTAAAAGGCACAAACAAGAGGAGTGTAATAGGATTACTTTCCCCCTTGGCGAATGCATACAGCTTGCACTCAAGAAATCCAACATTACCCAGGGCAAAGCACCCCATCCACCAATTTAAACACTCATTCCCTCCACTCCCAGTAGACAGACTCAGCAGCATTTAGCATTTACGGTGCAGAGGGACCTCGGGGTCCTTGTGCATGAGTCGCAAAAACCCAGCTTGCAGGTGCAGCAGGTGGTCAGGAAGGCGAATGGGATGCTGGCCTTCATAGCGAGGGGGATTGAATATAAAAGTAGGGAGGTCTTGCTGCAGCTGTATAGGGCATTGGTGAGGCCGCAGCTGGAGTACTGTGTGCAGTTTTGGGCGCCACACCTGCGCAAGGATATTTTGGCCCTGGAGGGAGTGCAGAGGAGGTTTACTAGGCTGATACCGGAGTTGAGGGGGTTGAGCTATGAGGAGAGGCTGAATAAACTAGGCTTGTACTCGTTAGAGTTTAGAAGAATGAGGGGAGATCTCATTGAGACGTATAAGATGATGAATGGGATGGATAGGATAGAGGTGGAGAGACTCTTCCCGCTCAAAAAAGACAGTAGGACTAGGGGGCACAGCCTCAAGATAAAGGGGAGGCGGTTTAGAACGGAGTTGAGGAGGAACTTCTTCACTCAAAGGGTGGTGAATCTCTGGAATTCTCTGCCCGTTGAAGTGGTGGAGGCTGCCTCGCTAAATATTTTTAAGAAGCGGGTTGATGGGTTCTTGATAAGAGAGGGGATTAAGGGTTATGGGGAGAGGGCGGGAAAGTGGAACTGAGCCACGACAGATCAGCCATGATCTTATTGAATGGCGGGGCAGGCTCGAAGGGCTAGATGGCCTACTCCTGCTCCTATTTCTTATGTTCTTATGTTCTTATCTGCAGGAATGCACCAAGGCTCCTTCAACATCACCTCCCAAACCTACCCAACATGACAGCTGAGAAGGACAAAGGGTAACAGATGTGTGAGAATATCTCTCCTTCACAGTCATAGGTCAAAATCCTGGAACACTAACAGCATTGTGTGTCTACCCACACCAATGCCAGAATGCAGCTTTCCGCCACCTCCTCAAAGGCAATTAAAAATAGGACAATAAATTCTGTCTTGCTCACACCCCAAGACTGAAACTAAGGAATTATCAGTACTCTCCAATTCTGGCTTCTTGTACATGCCCAGTTTGAATCCCTTCAGTTAGCCTTCAGCTGCCAAGCTCTGAGGCTTTGAAAATTCTTCCATGATTGTTTCCACCTCTCTGCCTCCATCCTCCTTTAAGACTTTCCTTAAAATCTTCCTCTTTTACTAAGTTGCTGGCATTGGCCCTGGCATCTCCTGATGTGTTTTGATGTCAATTTTGTTTGATAATGTTCCTGCGAGACACTTTGGGGCATTTTATTACAGAACATTAGAAGTTGCTCCATAATTGCATCTTATTGTTATTGTTGGATTTAGTGAATTTCTTATTTTATGCTTCTTGGTTTTGGATTCCTCCACAACTGAAAACTTCATGGACAAGTGGAAACATCCTTTCTAGGTTTAGCCTATTGAACCGTTTAAAATTGTAAAACACGATGTCAGGTCATCATTCAGTCATTTCTTTTGAGGGGAAATGCCCCCGGTTTGTTCAAGCTTGCCTGTTCTAACCTCTCAGTTTCCGTATCTTCTTTGCAAATCTTATCTTGCACTTTCACCCATGCTTACATTTTTATTTCAATAGGGTTTAACATGTAATATGTTTTAGAAATCTCCAGATAATAATAAAACTACGTACTAAGAGAAGCACTATGTTTAACACTTTCCCTTCACACAAACCAACACAGCATCTCAGATGGAAGTTGCAACTGAGAAATCTTTGCTCCACACTGGCACCCGATGGCCAGAGTTTGAATCTGTAGACAGGCTCAAAGCAAGCCTTTAACCTGGGAATTGTACAGAATGACAGGTGTTTGCAGCTGAGAAACATGACACAGGGCATGGTGTTATACAAAGAAAACCCTATTATAGTGCTACCTAATAGCTAATTGCAAATGCAATAGGGATGTGGACACTATTAACATCGTTGACAAGAGGCAGACAAGTGTATTCAGTGATGCAGAACCAGGGCAGGCAGAATTGAGATAGATACTCCATTTAATTGACTGGCAGAATAAACTCAAGTCATTGAACGACCTACTCCTGTTTCTTAGATGTAGCAATTTTGATAGGATACAGATAAGAAGCAACATTGAAAGAAATTCTCCTCGGACCATGGGTACCCACAATTGCATTCAGTACTCTCATTTAAACATAGAAAATTGGAACAGGAGGAGGCCATTTGGCCTTTCGAGCCTGTTCTGCCATTCAAGGCTGTCATAGGGCAAAAACCCAGGGAATGTGGGCTGCATAGGAGAGGAATGTATGGAAAGGGTTAAACAGATAGCACTGTAGCATCCACACTTACTGCAGGCAGACAGGACAAAATATAAAACTATATCTCAGACGGCACTAAAGCAGTCACACCCTAGGTGGTATTGCTGTAAATTTATAATAACCATATAAGAATCGATATCACTTATCAAGGCTCCAAAAGGTCTAGCGGAACCATTGTGCCTCTGAAAACTTAATCAAGTATCCAGGAGATGGGACAATTAACACCCCATTGAAATCAATTTGATAAAACAGTGCTTTGATATTGTAAACAGGCAGACAGGATATATCCACAAAACAATTAAATTTAAAGCATACAGGGCAATGGATCTTCACAATGGAATCAAAAACAGAACTGCAGTCAATTCAAAGTAGCAAAATTATGACCTAATCGAAATGTAGCACTTTGTAATGCAAAAAAAAGAATATGTAAGAATCAATGATTAGTAGAATAGCTCGGAAGAACATTGTAGCTACAGCCATGAGTTCTACTCTCCCTCATGCATGTTAAATAAAGCCGCTTTTGTTGAAGTTCTACACGGTCTTGGAAAACTCGGTTCATTCATTCCCTCCTACAAGGGTTGATCATTCAATTCAATAGCTTGATTCCGCCTTCCCCCCATATATTTGATCCCCTTTGCCTCAAGTGCTGTACCTAACTGCTTCTTGAAAACATTCATCTTTTGGCCTGAATTACTTCCTGTGGCAACAAATTCCATAGGCTGACTGCTCGCTGGGTGGAGAAATTTCTCCTCATCAGAACACCCTTCTTGCGACCAACCGATCCCAGCAGTAGCTGATCCGAACCAACTCAAATCTCTCTTCATGTGTCAGTCCTGCTGTCCCAGGGATCATTATGGTAAACTTTCTCTGCACTCCCTCTAGGGCAAGAACATACTTCCACAGATAAGGAGACCAAAACTGCATACAATATTCTAGGTGTGGCCTCACCAAAGCCCTGTGCAACTGCACCAAGACATCCCTGCTCTTCTACTGGAATCCAGTCACTATGAACATACTAAGATGGCTGTGGTGATGAAACAGTGAACTGGAGATGCCACCCATAAAGCTGTTTTTTTTCACTCTCTCCCTCTGATTGTGCCCTTCCTGATCCTAAGAATAATGAACTTCCAAGGAGAAAATCATAAATGTTTGGCTATTGGGAGGTTTCAGTGAGGGAATTGAAGGTGCACAAGGATGAAAAGAATCTGCTTCTTCTAGATGTGGGAGTCTACCTTGTAGAGAAGAGAGCTAGTTTTGAACTCATTAATAACAGCATCATTAAGGAACAACAATAAAGTGTTCCCAAAGTAACAGTTTTGAGCCATGTTACATGTGCTGTCCACTGCGCTTAGACGTTCAATACCTGCAAGGGAACACTCTAGCTGTCACACAAAGGAGCAGGGCAAGTGTGGTTATCATAGTGAGAGACATCTTTAGGATGAAGAGACATTATCGAGAGGTCTCTGTTCTTCAGTGGGCAGTATTACTCTTGCATAGCACAGCCTGTGCAGTCCTGGCACCACACAACATTGTGTTAACTTGAGATTCTTCTTGGCTTAATTCTATTTCTTTCCTAAGTGGAAAATCCAGTCTATGAGATCGGCTTTGTGCATAGCTGAAGGATCTGAGGGCTGGATAACCTGAAAAGGTTTGAACACAAAAACAGAAAATGCTGGAAAATCTCAGCAGATCTGACAGCATCTGTAGAGAGAGAATAGAACCAATGTTTTGAGTCTGGATGATACTTCATCAGACCTGTGTGGCTCCAAAATAATCATTGATGTACTGATAAAGGACTGTTGAAGAGGTTCGGAGGCTGGGGGGTAGGATTGGAATAAGGGATGCTCCACATAACAGTAGGATTAGAATAGGGAATGCTCCATATAAGCCATAAAGAAACAGGCATAACTGGGGCCCATGCAGGTGCCTGTAGCCACACCTTTATTTGGAGAAAGAATTGAAAGGCCTTTCTTACCTCTCCTTAGAATACCATGAGAAACTGTTCAGTAAATGTATTAATAAATTATTGACCAGATTAAAAATAAAGTTTAAATAAATAATAAACTGGGCATGCCAGGCCTCCTTGTGTATCTGTGTAATGGATTATGGATGGTTATTTCATATTCATATACTGTAGCCAGGCAACTAATGCTGAAAACTGTTGCAAACAGCCAGATTGATAGCACAATATAATTCAGCTGCATCGCTATACCTGAATTACATTTGGGAGATGAGGCATTACTAAATAAAGAGTTTCCTGGTTGTCACAAATTTCAGTAATCGCAGAAGTAAAATTATTGGAAATGCTTGAACATTTGTGGTGCAATATAACTCATAGTTTGAGCACACACTCCACAAAACACAATCAGATTCCAATGTCATCAGATTATTGAGCTATGGACATGTTGATAGTAGTTTTAAGTTTATTTATTAGTGTTGCAAGTAGGCTTACATTAACTCTTCAATGAAGTTTATGTGAAAATCCCCTGGTCGCCGCACTCCGGCGCCTGCTCAGGTACACTGAGGGAGAATTTAGCATGGCCAATCCACCTAACCTGCACATCTTTCAGACTGTGAGAGGTAACTGGAGCACCTGGAGAAAATTCATGCAGACACGGAGAGAATGTGCAAACTCCACATAGACAGTTACCCAAGCTTGGGAATCGAACCCAGGTTCCTGGTACGGTGAGGCAGCAGTGCTAACCACTGTCCCATGGTGCTGCCCTGTCTGATAGTTGGGGGAAATATAATACAGTCAACATTTTGCTTACTTATAAAATTGCATTTTCTATTCGAAAACAAGTTTGAATTTGAGGAATTGTGTGAAAAACACGATCCAGCTTGCAATCAGTTTAGGAATTCTTAATCAACTACTAATTACAAAAAAGGACAATGATTAATTAATTCTAATCTTGGTGTTCTCTGGCCCCATTAGTTTTGACCTTGGATCTTTTAAATTAGGCATTGTTTTGCCTCTTTAAGCTGCTCTATCTCTATTCTGACATTTAATGTAATTTCTCAAAAATATCAAACTATTTTTAACAAACAAGGAATAGGAGGATCGTCCCATCTGATTAATAACTGATAGAAAGCCAATATGAATACAACTAGAGATAAAAATGTAATGCTTTTTAAATGACCAACTAAGAATAATTTATCGCTCTGCTTCATAAACGCAGCTGCTTGTGTGAAATAAAGAATTGTATTTATATGGCACCTTTCATGACCATGGGTTTTCCCTGAAGTGAACTATTGCCAATTAAGTACTATAATATAAGAGAGAAAAATGTGTTCCCATCACAACAATGTGTATTAACACAAAGCCTTTGGACCCACCCCAGACATACTCTCTTACATCTTCTGTCACGAAAAAGATACAAATTTCTGATGTCTTGTACCAACCAACTCAAGGGCAGTTTCTTCCCTGCTGCCATCAGATTTTTGAATGGACCTAACTCGCATTAAGTTCATCTTTCTTTACACCCTAGACATGACTGTAACACTACATTCCACACTCTCTCGTTTCCTTCTCTCTGAATGGTATGATTTGTCTGTATAGCATGCAAGAAACAATACTTTTACTGTATGCTAATACATGTGACAATAATAAATCAAATCAAATCAAATGTTAAAGTTGATACACAGGCACGGTACAAGGCAAAATTTAACACTATACCATGTGTGACGCTATTAGGGCCACTGACAAAAGATTTGGTCAAAGAGGAAGATTTTATGAAGAGTCTTCAAGGAAAAAAAGAGAAATGGGAGTTGGAAAGGTGTACAGAGGCAATTCCAGAGCTTCAGGCCAGGTAGTTGAAGGCAAGGCCATCAATGTTGGAGCAATTAAAATCAAGGATAGTCAAGAGACCAAAATCGCTTGAGTGCAGATATTTCGAAGCATTGTGGAGCTGGCGGACATTACAGAGCTAGAGAGGGGCGAGGGGCAAGGCCAGGGAAGAACTTGAAAACAAGGATAAGCATTTGAAAACTGGGGCTTTTTTTTGACTGGGGGTCATTGTAGGTCAGCAGTCATAGGGATGGTTGCAGCCACTGGCATGAGTATAGAAATAGACAGCAGAGATCAAGAGGTAACAAAGGCATTGATAAGAGTTTCAGCAGCGCTGAGGCAGGGACCAGATCATTTTCTTTTTGTGGTATTGATTAAATGACGAGTATTGGCTTGGATACTGAGAGGATCTCTCCCGCTCTTTTCCAAAGCAGCGTGGAAAGATCTTTCACACTGACCTGAAAGAGTAACTAGTATCTTGGCTTAACATCTCCCCAAAAAGGCAGCAGCTCGAACAGTGCAGCAGCATTGCATTGAAGTATCAGCTTTTGATCTGTGTGCTTGAGTGGGACTTGAACCTACAGTCTTCTAACTGAGGCAAGACTGCGACCAATTGAGTTGCAGCTGACAATTCAAGTGAAGCCTGAGGGAAATGACCCTCGAAATATACGTTTTGCTGTTTTGATGGCATATTTATACTTCTATATTTTAACGATTATTACCTCATGGAATTTTAACGAAAGCAAAATTTTTTTTGGAAGGAATAAATCTTGTTACGTCACTGGATGTTTTCAATGTGAAGAAAGCAGAGTTCAGAGGGGCAAGGTCCATTGTTAGTATGTTGGGCCTTTGGAAATAGGTGGCAGTCACAAGAGGAAAATTGAGAAGGGAAGATCAACCCCAATCCCACTCCCATGAGACTATACCCCATGTGAGTATACCTACCGGCAGGCGCAGATGCAGGGGCTCCCCCTTAGTGGAAGCACAATAAGAGCTCAAGCAAGATAAAGGGTAAGGTGAAGACCCTACATAGTCTTATTTCAATGCAAATCGGAAATGAACATTCACCAGTCATTGTAGAGAACAATATTGAGCTGCGTGGTAGCACAGAGGTTAGCACTGCTGCTTCACAGCGCCAGGGACTCAGTTTTGATTGTCACCTTAGGTGACTGTGTGGAGTTTGCATGTTCTCCCCGTGTTTGCGTGAGTTTCCACCAGGTACTGCGATTTCTTCAAACAGTCCAAAGATGTGCAGGTTAGGCGGAGTGGTAATGCTAAATTGTCCCTTAGTGTCCCAAGATGTGTAGGTCAGAAGGATTAATGGAGTAAATACATAGGGTGACAGGGATAGGACCTGGGTAAAATGCTCTGTCAGAAAGTATGTGCAGACGAGATGGGCTGAATGGCAAGGATTATATGATTCTATGCATATGTTTGAAACTCCTCTCTCTGCTTTACTTCAATGGAGCTATTAACCCACATATTTTGTAAATCTGTATCATGTTTATACAGATTTTCCTTTTTATGTTTATTCACCAAATAATATTTTAGTTGCATTAAGCGCATAAGTCATACTATACATTGAAAAGTAGACCTACAACAGATGGTGTTGCACAGTAAACTCTTTTGATATCTAGAATGTGGGTTTGAACCAAAGCCTGAGTTATAGGATAAATGTTACTGTATTTTGACAGTTCAGATTCATTTAGAAATGTGATGTTAAAAGTGTGGAGAGAGTTCACTCTCTGAAGGGAAATTAAAATCTTGATTTATGCGTTTCTTTTCAAGCATTTTTCCGCAGTCTCAAACTCTGACTGTCGATTCCAATTCAAATCGTACAACCCAGCAAAAAGTAAAATATAATGATGTGAAGCACATTATTCACATTGCTAGCATTCCGTTATTAATCATGTTCTAACATTTTGCATGTAGACAGCGTTGCTTTATTTTCAAAATATTATAAATCATGCCTGAAGCATAGAAACATCGAAACAGAAACTAGAAGCAGGAGGAGGCCAGTCAGCCCTTTGAGGCTGTTTTGCCATTCATTTTGATCATGGCTGATCATCAAATTCAATATCCTGATCCCCCCTCCCCCCCATATTCCTTGACCTCTTTAGCCCCAAGAGATGCGCCTTGAAATCATACAACATTTTGGTCTCAACTACTTTCTGTGACAGTGATTTCCAAAGATTCGTCACCTCTGGCTGAAGAAATTTCTCCTGACCTCAGTCCTAAAAGGTTTACCCCGAATCCTCAAACTATTATCCTTAGTTCTGGACTCCCCCACCACCGGGAGCATTCTTTCTGAATGTACCCTGTCTAATCCTGTTAGAATTTTATAAGTTTTTATAAGATCCCTTCTAACTCTTCTAAACTCCAATGAATACAATCCTAACTGACTTTGTCTCTCATTCATCTGTGTACTATTCCAATGCAACTGATAGCCCGGATGAATAAAAGTCTTAAAAATTGGAAAGATGAGATTTCACTTGAGCAAAATTGACATGTTAATTTTCATACTGTTGAGAGAATTTTCACCCAAGTAACCTTACAGATCACTGGGAAATTTTGGAACCAATTCGTCCCTCAGGCCCTATGGGCTACAGGGAGAGAAATGGACAGATCTTCTGGAGCGACAGGATTTTTGGCAGTGGATCGGATGTGCAAGGCACTTCTGCTTCTATATGGGATGGCCGGCTATGAGCAACAATACATGTTCGTCCAATTAGTTATTCATGTGTGCAAGGAATGTGGAGAATCTTGTGGCAGGAGTGGATAAGAAGTCAATGCCTTGCCATTGAACAAAGAACAAAGAAAATTACAGCACAGGAACAGGCCCTTCGGCCCTCCAAGCATGCACCGACCATGCTGCCTGACTTAACTAAAACCCTCTACACTTCCGGGGACCATTTTGGTCTATTCCCATCTCATTCATGTACTTGTCAAGATGCCCCTTAAAAGTCACTACCATATCTACTTTCACTACCTCCCCGGTAACGAGTTCCAGGTGCCCACCACACTCAATGTAAAAAAAGCTGCCTCGTACATCTCTTTTAAAACTTACCCCTCACACCTTAAACCTATGCCCCCTAGTAATTGACTCTTCCACCCTGCGAGAAAGCTTCTAACTATTGCATTCTAGGGTCTAAGGTCTTTTTTAAAGGGCACTTGGAGAGGCATTCAATCCATGTAAGCCGGAAGCACTGCTCTCACAGGAGGTTTTGGGAATTGTAACTGCTGCCAACCCCTCTCCTCCTGCTGCCTGGATCCCTAGAACTGCTGTCACCCCAGACAAAATTGGTAAATGTCTGAGCGTGGACGGCAAATGGCCGCTCAGTTCAGCCGTTCTCCTCCAGGCTACACAGGAATACAGGTAAGCCCTGTTTCCCATGAATGGCAGCACAGGGCCCTCCCTGTTGCGCTGAATGTTTTCCATCAATGGGCAGCCCTAAATTTAGCATTGGTCACACCCTCGTCTCCACCCTCTCCATCATGGTCAACTCCATCATCAAGGTTCTCTTCTTGTTGACAAAGCCATGTCCTTGGACACTGTCACAACGACCCTGGCACTGGAAGCCAAAATTCTGCATCCTCCCTCTTTGACCTGCCCAGAATATAAGAGGTTAGGTGGTACATCAAAATTATTTAAAATAGACATGGCTAGATACAGCTGGTAGATTTGTGCAGTTTTTTTTGTTTATTTATTAGAGTCAGACGTTAGCTTACATTAACATTGCAATGAAGTTACTGTGAAAATTCCATAGTCATCACGCTCCTCTGTCTGTTCAGGTACATTGAGGGAGAAATTAGCATGGTCAATGCACCTAACCAGCCTGTCTTTTGGACTGTGGGAAGAAACCAGAGGACTCGGAGGAAACCCATGCTGACACAGGGAGAACATGCAGGTCCCGCAGTTACATTAGTGTGCCTTTAAGAAATGTTTTTTCCTAAATCATGTTTTCTGCAGTTGTAAACAGTGTTTTTGGCTTCAGTCATCTGTTATTGTTCTGGCACCGATTTGACTGGAGTTGTCCTTTTATTACTGCTTAAACAGAGGCTTGTTTATTTTTACTGGGACGTTATGACCCTGCATTGCTGGGGGGGAAAAAATTGGTTGGCAGGTCAGGTGACAAGAGTTATTTAGATTTCAGTTTGAGCTGATGTTTAGTTTTGAGTTTTTAGTTTTAAAAGGGGCATCAAGCTGAAAATAAGTCTCTTTCTCCCTGGTTTTGGAAATTCTGCTGGTCATCTAAAAGTAAGGTCTTGCCTTTCTGAAGAGGAGAATCTGCTGTTGGTGGCTTGCCTAGAGTTCTTGGCTTTTAGGAAGCTGTCCTGACTTCAAACTGTTCTGAGTCTATCCAGAGAACAAAGAACAAAGAACAAAACAGCACGGGAAACAGGCCCTTCGGCCCAGCGAGTCCGCGCCGCCATTTTAACGTTATGAGTCCCCTCTCCATCCATGACCCTTGTCTATGCTTAAGGCATTCCACACTGAGGGAAGACTAATTCAGGGACAATTTGTTACACCAATCTGCCTAATAGCACATCTTTGGGGTGTGGGAGGAAACCAGAGCACCCAGAGAAAACCCACGCAAGCACGGGGAGAATGTGCAAACTCCTGCAGACACTGGCCCAAATTCATGTGTCTGCACATCAAAATTATTTAAAATAGACATGGCTAGATACAGCTGGTAGATTTGTGCAGTTTTTTTTGTTTATTTATTAGTGTCAGATGTTAGCTTACATTAACATTGCAATGAAGTTACTGTGAAAATTCCATAGTCATCACACTCCTCTGTCTGTTCAGGTACATTGAGGGAGAATTTAGCATGGTCAATGCACCTAACCAGCATGTCTTTTGGACTGTGGGAAGAAACCAGAGCACTCGGAGGAAACCCATGCTGACACGGGGACAGTGATAGTCACTGTGCCGTCGTGTTGCCCAGCATTTGGTCCAGTTTAAGTCTACACCAGCGACGTGAAGTACTAGGCTATTCTCAAAACAACAAAGAGCAGCCCTCGTACGACCCATCGCGTGTATGCCCCTTGTTGGACAACAAGGCAGACCAAAGCACCTGTGGATTAAAAGAGAAAAACATCAATATCATCCACATCCTTATACGCACATTCAAGGGAATCCCCAAGTGAAACAAGTGAGCCAGAAAATATGTTGGAAGGTCCATAGGAATCAATTTATTCCTAGGGACGTCCTAAGGCTCCTGAACCTTATTTAAAACAGTCTCCTATACCCATCTCCATCTCCATCCTGCTCATGTGCCTATCTAAGTAATTCTTAAACAACTCCAGCGTGCCTGCCTCCACCACATTGCCTGGCAGAGTATTCCATACCCCTACTACCCTCTGTGTGAAAAACCTCCCTCTAACATCCGAATTATACCTCGCCCCCCTCATCCTAAGCCCGTGGCCCCTCGTAATGTGCATTTCCAACCTAGGAAAAAGCTTATCACTGTTTATCTATACCCTTCATAATCTTATATACCTCTATTAGGTCTCCCCTCAGTCGCTGTCTTTCAAGGGAAAACAGCCCCAATTTGCCCAATCTTTCCTCATAACCCAGCCCTTCCATCACAGGCAGCATCCTGGTAAACCTCCTCTGCACTCTCTCCAGGGTGTCCACGTCTTTCCGGTAGTAAGGCGACCAGAACTGGACGCAGTACTCCAAATGCGGCCTAACCAACATTCTATACAACTGCAACATTAGACTCAGGCTCTTATACTCTATACCCCTTCCTATAAAGGCTAACCATAAGCTTTCTTCACAACCTTCTGCACTTGTACTGCCACCTTCAAAGACTTGTGCACTTGCACCCCCAGGTCTCTCTGCGTTTCTATACTCTTTATAGGTCTACCCTTTATCATATAACTCCCCCCTACATTATTTCTGCCAAAATGCATCACCTCACATTTATCAGTATTAAATTCCATTTGCCATTTATCTGCCCAATATACCAGCCTATCTATATCCCATTGTATTTCCTGACACTGCTCCTCACTGTGCGCCAATCCAGCCATCTTAGTGTCATCTGCAAATTTGCTGATCACACCACTTACTCCCTCTTCCAAGTCATTTATGTATATCACAAATAGAAGGGGTCTCAGTACTGAGCTCTGAGGCACACCACTAGGTTTTAGTCCAACCGATTTACTTGATATTACTCACAAGCTTTCGAGGTTTCCCTCTTCGTCAGGTGAATGGAGAGTTCTGGCCTCAGACAGAGCATATAAAGCACAGACAGTTTAGAGATTACTGATTAGAATGCGAATCCTCACACCTAACCTGCTGTTCAAGACCTGAAGTGGCTGCATCTCTGTAAAAACTTGATGTCTGTATCGATATGCGCAATCTTCTTGGAGATCCTCTCCACTTGGATCCGGCAGTTTGCGGTGTCGATAGTAGTCATGATGTGTGATGTTACAGAGATGCAGCCACTTCAGGTCTTGAACAGCAGGTTAGGCGTAAGGATTCGCATTCTAATCAGTAATCTCTAAACTGTCTGTGCTTTATATGCTCTGTCTGAGGCCAGAACTCTCCATTCACCTGACGAAGAGGGAAACCTCGAAAGCTTGTGAGTATTATCAAATAAATCGGTTGGACTAAAACCTGGTGTTGTCAGACTTTTTACTGTGTTTACGCCAGTCCAACGCCGGCATACCCACATCTTGCACACCACTAGTGACAGGCCTCCAGCTAGAAAAGGACCCTTCCACTACTACTCTCTGTCTCCTCTTACCAAGCCAGTTATCAATCCATCTAGATACCTGGCTTTGTATTCCATGAGCCTTAACCTTTTCAACCAACCTACCATGAGGGACTTTGTCAAACTGCAGACTTCATACGAAGGACTTAATTCCAGTATCATGTGAGCATTAGTCTATGCTGTTTTAAACCTGTTTGAAGGGTCTTGTTTATGGGAATAGTTTGATTGGGACAGCTCCCATATTTCTTAAGGATTATACATTATTGTGGTTGTTTTGGTGTTATTTGTAGCTGATAGAAGTTATTGCTAATATTCTTACTAAACATGTTAACTATGTTCTTAAATAAACTTTGTTTATAAAAGCTTCCTGGTGGGTTATTTGAATCAGACCTGAAGTGAAACATACCAGGTGTATCCTAGCCAAATTCAAGATGCAAAACTTTTGATCCAAGTGGGCTCCATAAAACACTTTGGAGTTTCTGACCTGAACTATAACGCCGCAAAGAAAGTGACTCAAGAATCAAACCAGGTCCCTAGTACTGTAAGGCAGCAGTGCTAACCCCTGCTCCACTACACTGCCCTGTGATGTATGATGGTGAACTTTTGATACAAAAGAAAAGGCGCTGAGATGCAGAAATGAAGTCAGAGGAACATTTGTGGTGCATCGTGCATTATGCTGGTCTACGGCAGGTTTATTGTAACCTATTAGCATGCTATGAACATTCATTGGTCTATAACCTTTTTAGATTACATCCTATCTTAAAGGTGAAGTCAGCAATGAACGTGAATCTTATGTCACTGGTTGACATTTGTTTAAAGGTGTCAAGCACCAGTCAACCTTGTGCAGTTGTGTGTAAGTTCAACAATTTTTCATGTTCAATTCTGTCACATGAGTGAGGGAAAGCAGGGGAATGTCAGTTTGCATGGAGGCTCCAGACTAGTAAGCATGAGTGAGTATTTAGGAAGGTTGTGGAAGGGGTCAGGAGTATGGAGAAGTGAAAAGGGGTCAACGGGAAGACAGAGGGAGAAATTGGGAATCATGGAAGAAACAAATAGAAACGGCCTGACATCTCAGTTGTAGTGGGCAGAGAGATTGAAGGATTAATCTGTCAAGGTAAAAAAATGAGGGGCCTTAAAGGGCAGTGTCAGCACTGCTCATATGTGTGTCCATCTCAGGGTGTTGACTGGCAGTTTGTATAATATATTTCAATTATCGGCTCTAAGAGGGATCTTAACAATGAGGTTTACAATTTATAGAAGTGAGGGCCAGCTGAGCCTGCAAGTTCAGTCATGTCCCACAGGATGGCAAGTACAACACTGGACATTAACATTACTATTCAATGAAGAGCAAACAAAAAAAATCACAACATTGTTTCTTCCACAATAAAGGAAATGTTTCTAACTCTCCCGTAACCATCAATGCATGCCAACCTTGAGGCATGCCAGCACATTTAGCTCTCTGACTAAGCTGCTCTCCACGTAAAACAATGACGTGCATATGAATAAAGTGAAACAGGTATAAAGTGAAATAATTACAAACAAAATTTCATTTTGAAGAACACCCTTTATGTTAATGGCAATGGAATTGGGCAGGATAGTTATGGCTGTGATGCCAACCCTCCCAGTTTGACCCACTTGTTGCACTGTCAGCAGGTTTCACCAATACCCCCACTGCTGAATTGCACACATTTTGCATGCATGCCACAGGCACTAAGAATTTTAACCATACTCATATAAGAAACTGGAAAAAGTGAGAGAGCACAAATGACACACAGTTCCGGTTCTGATGCTGTGAATGGCAAACAACTGACAAATTCTTGGCCAAATTATTCTGATAGGTTAGTGGGTGCAGTGGAGGGATGATGGCAAAGATATTACAATGTAATTTTCTTATGAATAAGAGATTAGAAACGAAACACAGACGTAATTCATGATTGCTACACGAATAAAAATGCCTGAGCAGAAAGATTGCTCGGTGCTAACATTTTTAGCACTGCGGGCCAGGAGATCACATACATTCCCACACTGATAGCCTCTCCCAGCGGTAGATTTCCAGCGGCGTCAGTTCTACACCAGGAATTGGCGAGGAGGCACTAAACTCACTAACGTTGTTATTTCCATTTATTTTAAACATAGGGGTTGTCAGCCTGCAGGGAGATCAGCACTGCAGTGGAGGGGTGGTCAGGTCTACAGAGGAAGGGTGTTTGGAGAACAGGCAGACCAGGAGGGGGGAGTTCAGAGTTGGCCCAGGAATGGTCAGGATACTAGCAATCAGGCTTGGGGGGGGGCAGAGGGCTGGAATTATAGGGGTCACAGGGCTAGCCGGCAATCGAGCTGTCTAGCAATCAGTAGGCTGGCTGTGTGGGACCACTTTGCATGTGCTGACCTCGGCGCTGACAGATTGCAGCATGCCCAATGGCATGCTCAATGCATTGATTCTGGCCTCTCCACTGGGATGAGGCCATGCCCCCCCCCGCTTAGCAGCATGAATCCCTCTGAGGTACTCTATGAAGCAGAGAGTACCGGACCTTCGTTTAATTAAGTATGCCCAAAAAACGGGCAGGAAAATATTGCATTTTTCTGCCTGTTAGCTACTTAGTTTTTTTGGAAGAATCGCCCCCATGAGTTTTTGCAGATAAGGCCTTTCTCCCTGGGTCTGTTACGGCATCATGGAATCATAGAATACCAACAGTGGAGAAGGATGCCATTCAGCCCATCAAGTCTGCAGTTACTCTCTGACAGAGCATCTTACCCAAACCTTATCCGTTAACTGTACAGAGTTATCCCACAAATTCCTCTGACTGAGATATCTTGGGACACTAAGGGGCAATATAGCATGGTTAATCCATCTAACCTGCACATCTTTGGCCTGTGGGAGGAAATTGGAGTACCTGGAGGAAACCCACGCATACATGGGGAGAACATTCAAACTTTACACATGCAGTCATTCAAGGCCAGAATTGAATGCAGATCCCTGGCCATGTGAGTCAGCAGTATAAGCTAATGTGCCACCCATACCTCCGTTACTGGGTCAGTGTGCAATTAGTAAAGATTTGCCAACGATGCATATCATGGTTTCATTTACATGATGCAAGATTCCTATTTTTTCTGCATACTCTGCCAGTGAGATATTTAACAAACTGGACTTGAGATTCCTTGGTTATTGTAAATGGGTAGAATGTCTGCTTTTATCTACATTGTAATTTACATGGCTTTGAGAAATGAGCTTCCGAAGAATGTGACTTTTTTCAAACGATAATGAAAAACTTGCAGCTAACAATAATCATTTTCAAATATCTCAAGCAGCTAAGAAACCATTTAACCAGCATAAATAATAGAGTTTATCGACAGAGCTGTGCAAAAAGGTTCAATGATAATTGATGATATTCATTTTGATAATGAGGCCTCGGAGGTGTTGGTGACTTTGGGTATGGAAAAAAGCAGGCACATTATTGGCAGGCCAGAAATTCCCCCAGTTTGGAAAAGAAATCTAACCATGGTATTATATCACTCAAAGAGTAAACTTGGTATTAACTGCTTGGTGGATCTGCCTTCAGGAATTAGAGACATCTGGGGCATGAATGGAAAATAGCAAGCAAATGGCAGAATAAGGTAAATAAATAGAACTGAAAACAGCAGAAAGATGCAATGTTTTGCACATATGTTGCATGTAAAGCTAAAGTCACCATAATCCCAGTTTACCATGGGCTGGTGGTGATTTAATCTGAGGATAACCACACCTCAGGTGAGGGGCAAAGTTGAGAAGGTGGAGTCTTCGTGGATAAGGGCAAAATGCTGCAGAAACTGGAATCTGAAACCAAGACAAAACATACTGGAAAATCTTAGCAGCATCTGAGGAAGGGGAATTTGTAAACCTTGTCTTCAGCTCTGATGAAGGGTCATCCAGACTTGAAATGTTGGCTCTATTCTCTCTCCACAAATGCTGTCAGATCTGCTGAGGATTTCCAGCATTTTCTGTGTTTGTTTTCTTCATGAATTACCTCACCTGGTACTGGGTGTTGTTGGCATTGCTCCACCTCATGAACCAGACGTCCAACCACCTGAGCGAACCGATGATAATGATGGATTAGGGTCAGTGTTGGTCTCAATCCCCATTCACAAAAACAATATGTATTTTGTGTATCATGCCTTAGAGGTAGTAAAACATGTCAACCAACTTCACTGCAGTGCTGCCAAATAAAACTTGACACTAAGCCATATAAGGAGTTGTTAGGTCAGAAATTTCACCCAAAGGCTTAAAGGAGGCTCTGAGAGGAGGATAGGGAAGTGGAGAACTTTAGGGAGAGAATTCCAGAGTTTAGCACCTTGGGATGTGGCTGCCAATGGCCGAGTGATTAAAGTCAGGAAGTCTCAGACGTCAGAGTTGAAGGGCTGGAGGAGGTTAGAGAAGTCAGAACCAAAAGGAAAAATGCTAGAAAATCTCAGCAGGTCTGGCAGCATCTGTAAGGAGAGAAAAGAGCTGATGTTTCGAGTCCAAATGAGTTGCTTTGATCTGGCTCTGATCTTTGACAAAAGATCATCTGGACTCGAAACGTCAACCCTTTTCTCTCCTTACGAATGCTACCAGACCTGCTGAAATTTTCCAGCATGTTCTTCTTTTGGTTTCAGATTCCAGCATCCGCAATAATTTGCTTTTATTAAAGAAGTAGGTGTGGTTTAAAACTAAAGTTTGTACAAGCCTCAAGGTCACACAAAGGAATGAGTGTAGTATCCCATGATCTTATATGGCTGATTTCATATGAAGGAGGTTATATATAGATATATTCAAAAATAAGAGACTGGGAAGAGTTGCTTGCAGAGATTGGAGAGAAAACTTCTTGATTTGTACATTATGCTACATCACATGGAATTGACAATCATTATAACACCAACCCCAACCTTACTATACATAATATTGCATGCAATGACATGCCTCTTTGGATAAATGTGATTTTGCCCTCTCAGCCTGCTGTCTGTAGTCTGTACAAAACAAGAAGAATTCTGTAATCCACAGGGTCCTCCTGCTGTGGTACCAACCAGAATGAACCCGACTGAATGTAGGTGGCAGCATACATGCAAGAGGACAGATATGAGATGGTGCTGAGAATTTGTTTTAAAACAAACACTTAAATGGACCCTGTGTTCAAACAGATGCTACTGGAGGTGAATCACCAAACTGTGGAATCACTTAACCCTGGGCATGTAACATTGGAAAGTGGTCTGGGTTATGTAGGGAAGTCCAACAACAGATGTTCACTCTTATATTCCTCATTAGTCATATCATGGAAGAATGGTTGCACTCCATTCTGTCTCTGGGACATGGAAACAGCAATGGAAATCTCAGCCATGCAGGTCACATTGCTCTTTTGGGAGCAAGATGAGCACAATGTGTCAAATGGCCAAATTGCCTCTTTGTGTTTTAACATTCCATAATTATTTTTACATAGATGTACGTTCCCCTTGTTACAATCTTCTTCTTCAACATATTCATGCCCAAAGATTAGTGAAACAATAATGTGGGCTTTTTATTTGAAGGTAAAGTGATATACTGATTGTGTTCACTAGAGACTGTGAGGCACAGATCTGATTTCAACCACAGCTGCTTCAATCTGCTCAGAAGTCATGGAACTAATGCATCACATTCAGCGTGGGTAATGATTAGCAGTTTAAGATATTCGATAAAATCCCTACAATGCAGAAGGAGGCCATTCATTCAATCGAGCCGGCACCCATTCCCTGCTAGATCTTATTTGGTCCCTATCCCCGTAACTCCACACATTGACCCCACTATCCCCCTAATCTAACCTCTCAGGACACAGAGGGACAATTTAGCATGGTCATTCCATCTAATCCACATATCTGTAGACTATGGAGGAAACTGAAGCACCCGGAGGAAACCCACACAGATATGGAGAGAATGTACAAATTCCATATTGACAGACACCTGAGGCCAGAATTGAACCTGGGCTCCTGACACTGTGAGGCAGCAGTGCTAACCATTGTGCCGCTGGGCACATATGCTCCTTTAAAGGCATAACCATATTATTTCACAACACTCATAGCTGGTATGAAGGCTTTATGATTATGTAGTCTCTTCACAAATATATTCATGCTATTTCCCAGAGGTTAATTTTAATCTTCCTGCACCATTTGCTTCTTACGTTTATCTTAATCCTTTACATACTTTGTAAGTGTTAGCTTATCCATGCTAACAACATTGAGACAGTTCCCTACGTTGAGTTTATTTTAATTAAAATGCCATTGTTTAACTTTATATTGTGCCTGCTTTTATTATTTCAATCATAGTTCAGGAAAGAAATGTCAGCTGTCTGTCAATGATACATTAATATTGTGTCACAACAATATTTTCGATTGCCTATAAAACAACCGTTGTATACAGGATTGACTTATTGATAATTTCCAACAGCTACTCTGGAGAAAAGTAAGTAGGCCAATGATGGACAATGAAGCAATTTTTATAGCAGATGGTCTCATTTGAGATTATGATGAGCTGTCAGATAGGCATTCGATGATGGCAAAATTGAAGATCTTCAGTGGCAATAACCTTTTCACCTGTGAGCCAATCTACTGTTTACTGCAGTCACCTTCTTAGAAGCATAATTACAGTAATCAGGAGGCAGCAGTCCTTATTAATTATGCTTGAGCATTGGAACAAATTCAGGCTATGATAAAACAGATGGTTCTTTGATATTTGCAAAATCAACCCCGTTGTCTACTGAATCCACATAATCCTTTATAAAAATGATGTTCCTTGTGTATTAAATCTAGCAAAAATATTGACCCAGAATTTAGTTGAAATGATGGCAAAACTGTCAACACTCGGCACACCCCTCCCCCACTGCCCCCCCCTCCCCCCCACAGTGACAAGGTTTCTGGCAGTGGACATTTCTTGCCATTGGCTACGGCAGGATTTTCCGTCCTGCATAAATCAATGGCCATTTCCGAGACATGCCATTAAGAAAAGCCATTGTTTGGGGATGGCGGGGTGGGCAGTTGTGGGAAGATGTGGGGGGATGGGGTGCAGGAATCACCTTTGGCAGGACCTATCAGTGGGGGAGACTAGAAAATCCCAACCCTAGGCAACAGCATATGGACTGTTCAGTGTGGAAGTGCTCTCAGTGATACCCTGCTCCCACAGGGAATGTGTTGCTGCTGTCTTTGCACATGAATTCAACACAGAATCACAGACATGGATTTGAACTTTTTACACTATTTTTGCTGTGAAACCCATTGAAAATATTAAGTTTTGCTGAATGACATATAACAGAGCTTTAACTAAACAGAGAAGCCAGTATTACCTCCAAGCAACCTCTCTGACCCTGAAAACGTCTATATATGTTAAACTTTGTTCCCTCAGAGCAATATTTTAAAAATTCATGATTTTATTTTATTTTTAAACTTTCTCTATGCTATTGCAGCTTCTATCTTAATCCACATATATATCACAATCTTTGTCTCACTTTCTATAAAAAGTGATTAAAAAGTGAACGATAACCTGTGTTTTTTAACTTGTTGGTTTGCTGTCTTTGAGAATTCATCAATCTGATTGGCTACTCAATCTGTTTGATGACTTCACTCTTCCTGCACACCACAGTTTCTCAAGATTGAATTATCAGGTTGAAACCCGACTTAGAAAAGGAAAAATCAACAACTGAGACACAGCTAAACCACCAGGGAGAACAAGAAGTACCTTCACTGATGACCCAAAGTCCCAGCTGATTTGTTACTGTCCTAGTCTGATTCTGATTAAGTGTGGCCCATCGGACATTTTGTTGACTGTTACTCATGTGTAGCATTACCTCATTCTGCTGATTTCTTTCCATGTAGATTTTTCCTACCAGTGTGACTGAAGTGATTCTGGTAGAACTTCATTGGTCCCCTGGGCAAGTTTCCAGGGGGGTTCAGAGGAGGGCATAAAAAAATCTGTGGATGGCCTTCCTGCAGCTTACCCAGGTGAGCCTTTGGGTCAGCAGGGTCTAGCCTGGCCTGACTGCCCTCATCACAACTAATTATTGGCTACTTAAGGGCCTCTTTCTGCAATTTCTAGGCCTTTACTTCTCCTTCACTAGACGTGGGTTCTCTGACTGAGCCCTCATTTATTGCCCATCCATCATTGCCCTTGAACTAAGTGGCTTGCTTGTCATTTTAGAGTGACCAGGGGTGAAGACAACAGATTCCTTCTCTTAAGAATACCAGTGAACCAAATGGGTTTTATTGCAATCGACACTGGTTTATGATCATCATCCGACTTTTAATTCCAGAGTTCAAAATCTAATTCAAATTTCACTATCTGCCATCATGGGATTCAAACCTGGGCCCCAAAACACTACCCACTGCTTCTGGATTGCCAATCCAGTGACAATACCGCTAAGTCATCTCCTCTCCACAGGGTGACGATCAGAATGCCAATGATAGGGAAGCCCAGCAGGAAAGATGGAAGCTAGTTTGGCGGATGCGACGATTATGCTTTCCTTACTGGCCCACTTTCCTATCCGATGCACACCGCCATCCCCTAGGTTGCCCCCTGCCCCTGGCCTCCCACCCCCCCTCACCAGCCCCCCTCACCAGCCCCCTCACCAACCTAGCCCTCACCTCTTGACCCAGCCAGTGTTCTCCTGTGCCTACCTTTGCCTTGGGCATCTGGAACTTCTACTAATTGTTCAAGGTGTTGTTCTAGCAAAGGCCACCTATTCCAGTGGCATCACCGGGACTAGAGAACTGCTGGCCACTGAATGCTACACAGAGTGTTCAATAGTCACAGGGCTGGACATCAGTGAGGATGTACTGCACACAGACTTTGTCAGTGGTGGGCAGGGAACCCTGCCACCTGAACTATCTTGCAATCCTCTTCATGGTTAGTTTCATCTTCCGGGAAGCACAGCAGTTATCACTGCTGCCTCACAGGGGCCTGGAGTTTCATTCCCAGCTTGGGTCACTGTCTATGTGGAGTCTGCATGTTCTCCCCATGTCTGTGTGGGTTTCCTCCGGGTCCTCCAGTTTCCTCCCACAGTCTGAAAGATGTGCTGGTTAGGTGCATTGGCCATGCTAGATTCTCCCTCAATGTACCCGAACAGACGCTGGAGTGTGGTGACTAGGGGATTTTCACAGTAACTTCATTGCAGTGTTAAGGTAAGCCTACTTGTGACACTAATAAATGAACTTTAAACTTCCTGCTTTGAGAGATACAAGAACTGGTCGCCCAAACATTTTCACATGCAACACACCCGAAGACCTATATATTTTGTAGGAAGGGGAGAATTACCTGTGCAGAGATTAAAGTGTAAAGAAAATTGTGAACATGTTACTAGTTATTTGTTCCAAAAATGTTCGATAACGTTATTCTGGATGACAATCAGATAATATTTCCAAAACTGTCAATATTAAGAGGAGGCCAGAAAAGCTTATAAAGACTTAGATAGCAATGTTATTCCTTTATAATATCTTACTTGCAAGACTAATGATACAATGTTGGAGGTTTCCTTTCTAGAGAAGTATGACTTCACTCTGTGCATTGATCCAGCTAACAATCTCCAAATGGACAAACCTCACTTGGTTGATCTGAATAATTGCTATTCTGGAGAAGTACTGGAGCATGTTCAGTGCCTGTGGAGTCTGCATGAACACTTACAGATATTTCCTTGCTTCAGCAAGAATTATATAGGTCACTAAGTTGCCATGATGTGGAAATGCCGGTGTTGGACTGGGGTAAACACAGTAAGAAGTCTCACAACACCAGGTTAAAGTCCAACCTGACTGACTTTAACTTGGTGTTGTGAGACTTCTCACTAGGTTGTAGCAGGGTCAGAAATCCACTGGGGTAACCACAAGCTTTCCCTGGAGAAAGAAGTGTCGATTATAAATGCATGGCTCGGCTCAAATAAAAACACGTGTCAGTCCAATTTCAAAATGATAAGTTTGGTATTTTTGTTGGTAAAGCAGCCAACATTGTATTGCATCTGCCACTTCCAAAGAAGTTTCTAGCAAACTTGTCAGTATTACATGCTCAGATTCTGGAGTTATTCACATGTGTACCACATAACAAACAGATGCAGCAGATGAAGGGGACCCTCTCTAGTGATCTTACACATTCTAGACCTGTATGTGGTGATTTTTGCCAGAAACAATCAGAGCCATGAGGTCTGCTCAACCCAAATATCAAACATGCAGCACAATGGCATAGGTTAATTCAGGGTAGTTTATTTATTGGTGTCATGAGTAGGCTTACATTAACACTGCAATGAATTTACTGTGAAAAGTCCCCTAGTCGCCATACTCCGCTGCCTGCTCGGGTGCGCTGAGAGAGAATTTAGCATTGCCAATGTACCTAAACCAGCACATCTTTTGGAATGTGGGAGGAAACCCAGGCAAACACAGGGAGAACATGCAGACTCTGCACAGACAGTGACCCAGGCCAGGAATGGAACTTGGGTCACTAGCGCTGTGCCACCATGTTGACTCACAGCACCAGGGACCCCTTTTCAATTCTGGCCTTGGGTGACTGAGAGTGTGGGATTTGTACATTCTCCCCATGTCTGCGTGGGTTTCCTTCAGGTATTCCAGTTTCTTACCACACTCCAAAGATGTGCAATTTAGGTTGATTGGCCCTTAGTATCTGGGGTTTAGCAGGTTAACTATGTGGGGTCACAGGGATAGAGTCTGCGGGATATTGTTGTCAGCGTAAATGTGTTGGGTTGAATGGCCTCCTTCTGCACTGAAGGTATTTTATTCTATGATTCTATGCCTGGATGGGAGTGCAGTCATATCCGAGCTATTGTTTGAGTATACTAAACCAATAACATCATAGGAGTATATTTAGAATTTAAGGGATTTCTCTGCCCCCAATGGAGTAAACAGTGGAAACAGAGATGTAAGATTGAGGCAACGATTGCAGAATATCTACAAGGAGAGTTTATTCACTTCGCATTCTCCTGTCAATTCAGCCCAGCTGCAAGGCAGCCAGACAGCGACTCAAAGAAACAGCTGATGCTTCTGAACATTGCAACTTTCCATCTCAAGTCTCCAGTGTTTATTGGAAGGAATCTCAAATCCAGGTCTTTGCACTGGCTATCTGCACAAATACCAGATAATGTGACATTCTGTCAGGAAACATCATGCAGAAAATGAAGGTAAACAAGTAATGTTTGATTTGATTTGATTTATTATTATTATATGTATCGGGAAACAATGAAAATTTTGTTTCTTGCGTGCTATACAGACAAAACATACTGTTCATAGAGTACATTGGGGAGAAGGAAAGCAGAGGGTGCAGACTATAGTGTTGTAGTCACAGATAGAGTGTGAAGAAAGACCACTTCGACACATGGTAGATCCACTGAAAACTCTGACCACAGTAGGGAAGATGTTCTTGAATCGGTTGGTACATGATCTCAGACTTCCGTATCGTTTTCCTGACGGAAGATGATGGAAGAGTGTATGTCTGGAGTGTGTGGGGTCCTTGATTATGCTAGCTGCTTTTCTAAGGCAGCGGGAAGTGTAGACAGAGTCAGTGGATGGGAGTGTGTGCATTATAGCAGTGAAAAACAGACCTTTCTATGTATAGCACACGCCAGCACAGAGTGAGAGTGTTTGGGGGGCAGGGGATGGGGGGGTGTTGCATTGATACTGGGGCCAATAAGAAATTCCAGCAAAGCAGGGTGATATTGGGCGAAAGAGTCTAATCACCTCAGTGTACACAACAGGATTAGGGGTGATTGTGTTCTTACTTCCTGTATGGTATTTACAGCAAGGTGGTTGGAATGTTAGGAATTCCTGGTACTTAATGCCTTCGGTGACAAGCAATGCATTCAGCATATACCCAACTCTGGTAACCTCGACAACAAGAATGCCTTACACCCTCACCCAACTTGGCGATCTTTTAGAATTTCTTAATATAGGAGGAGAGTATCCTGAAAGTGACTTGTCTCCGGACAGTTCCATGAGATTCAGTCCAATGCCAAGGCATCATGCCAGCTCAGTACATGACTTTGGGGAGGGGGGAAGCAAAATACTCTGAATGCCAGATATCTGAAATAAAATTGGAAAACGCTGGAAATATTCAGCAGGTTGAACAGCATTTGTGGAGAGAGAAACAAAGTGAATGAGTGAAATTTTCCAGTTTCTTTCCACCAGTGGGATCCTCTGGTCCCGCTGATGTTACCCCCACCGCCGTTTCCCCGATAACAGCATGCGCGAGGAAGGTAAATCGCCACCAACTTTCGTGGGAGCAGAAGATCCCTCCAACAACCGATGTCGAGCTGAACCCACCATGGGAAAACCTGCTGCTAGGTGGAGAATTCCACCGAACATTTCAGGTCAACAGATCCCTCATCAAACCTGGAAAACATTGGAGAAGTTTAGTCAAGGTCAGAGACAATGGAAAGTTGGTGAGGGGAGGGCAGGGCAAGAACAGAAAATGAAAATCATTGATAAGAATCGAATATAGGACAAGTTTAATGACAAAAGGGACCATTCTGTGAGACAAATGGAGATTGTAATGGGACAAATGCAGAACCAAATGGATCTGGTGAGGAGTAGTAGATACAACAGAATCATCACCAATTCCTGCTGTCTGAAAAACAGAGGCAGTGGCCTCATCTGAAATTGTTGAACTTGATGTCAAGTTTAGAGGCAGTTGGGTGCCTAATCAAAAGGTGAGGTGCTGTTCCTTGAGTAAATATGGAGCTGGAACAATGTGGGGAGACAAGAACAGAGTGGTCAGTGTGGGAATGGAACAGAGAATTGAATTGGGTGACTGGAAACATGGGGTCATGCTTGAAGACTGAACGGAATCTGTATTTTGTCTCCCTAATGCAGAAGAGACTTTATCATAGAATCATAGATTCATAGAATACATACAGTACAGAAGGAGGCCACTTGACACATTGAGTCTACACTGACCACAATCACCGAGGCCCTATTCCCATAACGCCACATATTTACCCTCCTAATCCCCCTGACACTAAGAGTCAATTTAGTACGGCCAATCAACCCAACTTTGGACTGTGGAAGGAAACCTGAGCACCCGGAGGAAACCCATGCAGACCCAGGGAGAAAGTGTAAACTCTCAAGGCCAGAATTGAACCTGGGTCCCTGCACAGTGCAAACCACTGTGCAACTGTGCCACCCTTAATTGGCAGCAAATATAATAAACTACATTGAAAGGAGTTCAAGGTAGATCACTGTTTTAAGTTGGAGGAGTGTTTGAGGTTCTAGATGGTGGGAATGGAAGAGGGAAAAGGCAGGTATTGCATCTCTTCTGCTTGCATAGCAAGGTACTGTAAGAAGGGCGGGGGTGTTGGGAATGATTGTGAAGTGGACTAGGGTATCACAAGGGAAAACTTTCTTTCCGAATTCTGAAAAGGGAGAAAATGTGTTTGGTAGTGGAATTGTGTTGGAGATAGTGGAATTGATGGAGGATGATCCATTGAATGTGCAGGTTGGAAATGGTGAGAGGTGGGATCAAGGAAACCATACCAGTGGTCAGGAACGAAGGGAAAAGTGATGACAGTGTAAGTTTGGGAAATGGAATGGGAATGGGCGAGGGTCCTGTCAACCAAGGTGGAGGGAAATCCTTGGTATTGTACGTGCTGGTATAAGGCCATAAGTTGTAGGAGCAGAAGTAGACCATTTTGCACATCAAGTCTGCTTCACCATCCAATGAGATTATGATTGATTTGATATGACAATTCTCAACTCTACTTTCCCATCTTATCCCATAACCTGCAATTGCCTGACTGATTAAAAATCTATCTATCTTAACAACGCAGCCTCTACAGCCCTCTCCACAGATTCACTACCTATTGAGAGAGTAAAATCCTCCTCATCTCCATCTTAAATGGGTGATCCCTTACTCTGAGATTATGCTCTTTGGTCCGAGATTCTTTCACAAGTGAAAATACCGGTCTGCCTCTATCCTGTCAAGCCTCCTGAGAATCCTACACATCTCAATAAGATCGCTTCTCATTCTTCTAAGCTGCAATCAGCACAAGACCAAGCTAATTAACCTCCCCTCATAAGAAAATCCCTCCGTTCCTGGGATCAACCAAGTGAACATTCTCTGGACAGCCTCCAGTGCCAGTATATCTTTCCTCAGGTAAGGGAATGAAAACCATTCACATGGATGGAAAGGTTCTGCCTGACCTGCTGAATATTTCCAGCTTTTCCAATTTTTCTATTAGATTTCCATCTTTTTTGTATTAATTTTTAAATTGAGATACTTTATACCACCCAGAAATGATCTAGTGTCAGAATGTTCAGTTGTTACTGCTGAACCTAGAACCCATGTTAGTTACTGTTAATCAAATTTTATGTTTGAATTATATTAATGTATTTTGCTAATCTTGGCTGTGATAGCTTCAAGAATCAGGAGAAAATGGCCATTCGGGGTATATTTCTATGTTGCACAAGTGCCTCCTTGTGTATGAAACAAGATGCTGCACCAACTCAGGACTGCAACATCCTATCTTGCTAAATAATCAGAACAGTGTAGTTCCAGAGAATTTTTTTTAAAGTATCGGCAAAACTTTTCCAGCTGAGATGCATTTTCCTGCTTAATATATTGCTAATTTTCTAATTTAAAGATGCAATATTCAAGCATTGTCTACTTTAAAGATTTAATGAATTGCATTGCAACATTCCTTTCAAAAGGTTTCAAGAGGTGGGACCTCTATAAGAGGGATGGTCTACACCTGAACCAGAGGGGAATCAATATCCTGGGGGGTAAATTTGCAAAAGCGATGCAGGAAGGTTTAAACTGATTCGGAGGGGGGGAGGGATAGTGAGGAAAGGGGGTGAAAGTGAGGGGGGCATAGTTGGGGAATGCAAGGCACGGCATAGTGGGGGTGGGGCGGAGCAGGGTTTGAAATGCGTGTACTTTAATGCGAGGAGTATTCGCAATAAAGTGGATGAACTTGCAGCGTGGATCAGTACCTGGGACTTTGATGTTGTGGCCATTTCTGAGACTTGGATAGAGCAGGGTCAGGAATGGATGTTGCAGGTTCCGGGGTACAAATGCTTTAGTCGGAGTAGAGAAGAAGGTAGAAGGGGGGGTGGGGTAACATTGCTAGTCAAGGACTGTATCACAGTGTCGGAGAGAAAGTTTGATGAGGACTTGTCAGTTGAGGTAGTATGGGCGGAGATTAGAAATAGGAGAGGAGAGGTCACCCTGTTGGGAGTCTTTTATAGACCTCCTAAAAGTTCTAGAGAGGTTGAGGAAAGGATTGCGGAGACAATCCTGGTTAGGAGTGAAAGTAATAGGGTAATTGTTATGGGGGACTTTAACTTTACGAATATTGATTGGAGTTGCTATAGTTCTTGCTCGCTAGAGGGGTCAGTGTTTGTACAAAGCGTGCAGGAAGGTTTTTTGTCTCAGTATGTAGACAGGCCAACTAGAGGTGAGGCTATATTGGATTTGGTGCTGGGAAATGAGCCAGACCAGGTGCTAGACTTGGAAGTTGGTGTGCATTTTGGTGATAGTGACCACAATTCGGTTACGTTCACCTTAGTGATGGGAAGAGATAGGCATGAACCTCGGGTCAGCAATTTTAGCTGGGGTAAGGGCGATTATGAGGCTATCAGGAGTGAATTAGGAAGCATGGATTGGATTAGGGGATTACAGGGACTGGGAACGTCTGAAATGTGGAGTTTTTTCAAGGAGCAGCTACTGCGAGTCCTTGATAGGTATGTCCCTGTCAGGCATGGTGGATTTGGTAGATCTAGGGAACCGTGGTGCACTAAAAGAGTTGAGTCGATGGTTAAAAAGAAAAAGGAGGCTTATGTTAGGATGAGATTGGAGGGCTCAGATAGTGCACTAGAAAGTTTTAGATTGGCTAGGAGGGAGTTGAAGAGTGAGTTGAGAAGGGCTAAAAGAGGACATGAGAAGACTTTGGCTGATAGGATTATGGAGAATCCTAAGGCGTTCTATAGGTATGTCAAGAACAGAAGGTTGGTCAGGGCAAGATTAGGGCCAGTTACAGACAGCAGGGGGAAGTTGTGTGTGGAACCGGAGGAGATTGGAGAAGTATTGAACCAATATTTCTCTTCGGTGTTCACGCAGGGGGACATGAATATAGCTGAGGAGGACATTGGGTTGCAGGGGTGTAAAATAGACAGTATTACGGTTGATAAAGAGGATGTGCTGGAAATTCTTGAGGGGCTGAAAATAGATAAGTCCCCTGGTCCGGATGGGATCTACCCTAGGATTCTCTGGGAGGCTAGAGAGGTGATTGCAGAGCCTCTGGCTCAGATCTTCAGGTCGTCATTGGTCTCTGGTGTAGTCCCGGAGGATTGGAGGATAGCGAATGTTGTCCCATTGTTTAAGAAGGGGAACAGAGACTTTGCCGGGAATTATAGACCGGTGAGTCTTACTTCTGTTGTGGGCAAGGTTTTAGAAAAAATTATTAGGGATAGGATTTATAGTTATTTGGAGTGTAATGAATTGATTAGAAATAGTCAACATGGTTTTGTAGCGGGTAGGTCGTGCCTTACTAACCTTATTGAGTTTTTTGAGAAGGTGACCAAAGAGGTGGATGGGGGTAAGGCAGTTGACGTGGTATACATGGATTTTAGTAAGGCGTTCGATAAGGTTCACCATGGTAGGCTTCTGCAGAAAATGCAGATGTATGGGATTGTGGGTAATCTAGGAAGTTGGATCAGGAATTGGCTATCAGATAGGAGACAGAGGGTGGTGGTGGATGGTAAATATTCATCATGGAGTACAGTTACGAGTGGTGTGCCTCAGGGATCTGTTTTGGGGCCACTGTTGTTTGTAATTTTTATTAATGATCTGGATGAGGGTATAGTTGGGTGGATTAGTAAATTTGCTGATGACACCAAAATTGGAGGTGTGGTAGATTGTGAGGAAGGGTGTCATAGTCTGCAGGGAGACTTAGATAGGTTGCAGAGCTGGGCCGAGAGGTGGCGGATGGAATTTAATGCGGAGAAGTGTGAGGTAATTCACTTTGGTAGGAGCAACAGATGTGTCGAGTATAGGGCTAACGGGAGGACTTTGAATAGTGTGGATGAACAGAGGGATCTAGGTGTGTGTGTACATAGATCCCTGAAAGTTGGGAATCAAGTAGATAAGGTTGTTAAGAAGGCGTACGGTGTCTTGGCGTTTATTGGTAGGGGGATTGAATTTAGGAGTCGCAATGTAATGTTGCAACTGTACACTACTCTAGTGCGGCCGCACTTGGAGTACTGTGTGCAGTTCTGGTCCCCGCATTACAAGAAGGATGTGGAGGCGTTGGAGAGGGTGCAGAGGAGGTTTACTAGGATGGTGCCTGGTATGGTGGGGAGGTCCTATGAGGAGAGACTGAGGGATTTAGGGTTGTTTTCGTTGGAAAGAAGGCGGCTAAGAGGGGATCTTATTGAAACATATAAGATGATTAGAGGTTTAGATAGGGTGGATAGTGATAGCCTTTTTCCTCGGATGGAGAAAGCTAGCACGAGGGGGCATGGCTTTAAATTAAGGGGGGGTAGCTACAGGACGGATGTCAGGGGTAGGTTCTTTACCCAGCGGGTGGTGAAGGATTGGAATGCCCTGCCTGCTGCAGTTGTAAATGCGTCTAGTTTGGGGGCGTTTAAGAGATCTCTGGATAGGTTTATGGACGAAAAGGGATTGGTATAGGCTAGTGGGTCATTGTTTTTGTAACTGGTCGGCGCAACATCGTGGGCCGAAGGGCCTGTTCTGCGCTGTAATGTTCTATGTTCTATGTTCTATGTTCTGTATCAGCTGGATATTTTCAGATTGCTTTGAAGTTAGATTAGAATGCATATTTAAAGCTACACAAACAGTTCAATTAGGTGGACAGTTGAGAGACTGGAGTTCAATCGCCTAGCGTTTAATTACATTACATTGTTTTGGCTATTAATATAAGGTATCTGACAAGATGTTGCACAGCCAAATGATCCGAGATATTTTTGGAATTATATAATATTGAATAGAATTCTTTTGGGATGCATTGAGTTAAAGCTCTGACTTGTGGAAGAAGGATCAATTTCCAGAGACTTGTGGCATGATCAATGTAGCATTCTCTGCTGAATTGAATCTTTCTCTACATGGATGGGATTTTGTGGCCTCACTCATCCGAAACTGTAAAATCCCATCTGAGGTCAATGGATCTTTCCATGGTCTGCCCGTTGCCCATTCCGATTCCCGTGGCGGGCAGGACAGTAAAATTCTGGACTATATCTTGTGACTCAAAGGAATCTCAAAGGAGGCATCTGGATGGCTACATGAATAGGGAGGTGAGTAAGGGCAGAAGGTTTTTTTTAGTATAGTTAAGGCATCATGATCGGCACAGGCTTGGAGGACCAAAGGGCTTATTTCTGTGCTGTTCTTTTCTTTGAAGGATTTAATGTTGAGATTTAATTTCTGTAGCATAATTTTACTTTACACAGTTGTTCCAGGGAAGAAGTAATAGTTACACAGTTAGACTGGAGAAGCTACAGTTGTTTTTCTCACAGCAGAGAAGTCAAAGAGATTTGATAGAGGATTGCTTTTAAAAATTCTGAATGGTTTAGATGCAGTAAATAAAGCAAACTGTATCCAGATAGCTGACTGATTAATAACCAGAGATGATTCACAAAAGAAGCAGAGGCAGCACAAGGAAAAATTGTACAATCTGTATGTTAGGGATTGGAAAGTATTGACAGAATGAGTGCTGGAGTCAATACTAGCCTTCAAAAGACTAACTCAGACTTCTCCAATCTTTGGTCTGTCATGACTGGGTATCCATTCCATGGAACCAGTGTTCAAGCTATGGCCAAGTTTAGTAAAAGATTATGCAATGAGTTATAGAGTCATAGAGGTTTACAACATGCACACAGGCCCTTGGCCCAAATTGTCCATGCTGCCCAGTTTTTACCATGAATCTGGTCCCAATTGTCCACGTTTAGCCCATATCCTGCTGTACCAAGCTTACCATGAAATTGTGTAAATGCTTTCTAAAAATTGTACCCACCTCTACTGCTAACTCTGGCAGCTCATTCCACTCATCACCCTCTGTGTGAAAAAAATTGCCCCATTGGACCCTTTACTATCTCTCCCCTCTCACCTTAAACTTATCTCTAGTTTTAGACTCCCTTACCATTGGTAAAGACCTTGACTATCTACCTTATCTACGCACCTCATTATTTTATAGACCTCGATAAGATCACCCATAATACTCCAGGGAAAAAAGTCCCAGTCTATGTAGCCTCTCCTCATAACTCAAACCATCAAGTCCCCGAAGGATCCTAGTATATCTTTTCTGCACTCTTTCTAGTTTAATAATATCCTTTCTATAATAGGGTGTCCAGAACTATACACAGTATTCTAAGTATGGCCTTACCAATGTCTGGTGCAACTTCAACAAGACATCCCAGCTCCTGCATTCAATGCTCTGACCAATGAAACCAAACATGCTGAATGCCTTCTTCACCACTCTGTCCACCGATGACTCGAATTTCAAAGACCTATGACCTGTACACTATATCTCTTTGTTCTATAACACTCGCCAGCACCCTACCAGTAACTGAATAAGTCCTGCCTTGTTTAAATTTATCAAAATGCCTCACCTTGCATTTATCGAAATTAAACTCCATCTGCCATTCATCAGCCCACTGGCCCAATTGATCAGGGTCCCATTGCAATCCTAGATAACCTTCTTCACTGTCCACTATGCCACAAATCTTGGTGTCATCTGCAAACTTACTAACCATGCCTCCTAAATTCTCATCCAAATCATTAACATAATTAACAAAGAACAGTGGACTTATCAGTGATCGCTGAGGGACATCACCAGTCACAGGCCTCCTTCCTCTCTCCCAAACATCTATTCACAAAACAGGACAGAAAGGGAAGTAAAACAAGGCTGAAAGGCAACTGGCTTCGAATCCTGACTTTCATTTGAATTTCTCTGAGGCCACTGTATGCCACCAGTGTAAATGGAAGGTCAGTGTTAGTTAAACACAATTCAGCTTGGCTCATCTCCACCTTCCCAAGTGATCAGGATTTGGCTCTAGACTGTCTCTCTAGCTCTACTTGTTCAGGGATGAGGCAAAAAATCTGTTTGGCCTGTTTAGTAGTCATTTTTATTCATTACTGTCAACTGTTATTGTTTGCAACACCTTCTTGCAAGTTCTTTTATCCAAGCAAATGTAATTGTACACATAATCAGGATTTGCATCCCTAAACTTCACCCAGCCAACATCATTCTCATGGAGAAAGTGTGCACTGTGCATACACTCACTCTGTAACTATTCGTGATTTCAAACGGAGTGCCCGTGAAGGGCAGGAATTGATATACAATGTTTTAATTATCAATTTATTGCTTTGATATAAATTCATGTTTAATATTTGTGAGAAATCATATCCCATTGAAATTTGCTTATTGGCCCCTTGAGTGAGAAGAAAATTGAAATGTACCCCCCTCCACCCACCAAACGTGAGCACCTTGCAGAGGTGCGGTGGGGGGTGGGTGGAGGGGAGAACACAGCATAAACGAGAAATAGCCAGGAAATAATTGAATTGCTCCATCACAGAACTGGTATCGGCCGACAGCCCTTCTTCTGTGCTGTATATTCCTATGAATTTATGAATATTTGTCATGAAGGAAAATGCTACATTGCCTATCACTTTGTTAATTGTGTCTTACATAACACTGTGTCATGTAATATTGTTCCACTCCGCGTTGCAGATAATCTGCCACTGCTAAATCCATTCTGAGGAGTATTAAATGTTGCTTGTTGTGAAAGGCTTCATCATGGTGCATAATTTGGCCAACACCAGATTATGTTGTTTATGCACATCAGTCACTTGCTAAATTGCAGATTGCATCCGTGTGTGAAAATAAACATGCAGGTGCTGACTTAGATTAGCAGAAATTCCAACAGAAGGAAGTTGCCCTTTAGCTCTCACCGAGCTGGAATTCTGTGGACATGTGCATTGTCCATTTTATAATGTTTCAGCCAAAACAACAGAACTTGAAAACAGGCTAGAGGAGCGATGAATGAAAATGCTTCCAATAGTTTGTGCATTTTTTTCACTTTTCAGTCGATATTTAATGTGCAACATACATGTCAAATTCATATCATTGGCAGCTGGCCCTCATTTTGAGAATGATGTCTTCTCAGGGTCATGTGTTTCTGCCATGGGCCTTCATGTGGTGGAACAGGCAGATCCTGACCCACAGATCTTTGGTACATGGGGCAAAATATCCCACAGGTAATAAGATGGAGAGTGCAGGATTTTCTTCCGAATCTCTGCTGCCTATCTGCTTCATTGTTAGACAGGAGGGAGATTAATTTAAACAGTGTCAATTTCTCCCCTCAGCACCTGCCCTTAAACAGAAAGGCTTTTTTTAAAAAATTATTTATGAATGGGAGCGTCACTGGCTAGGGCAGCAGTTAGTGACCATCCCTAACTGCCTTCCATTTCAGAAGGCATTTGAGAGTCAACCACATCGCTATAGATCTGGAATCACATGTAGGCCAGACCAGGTAAGGAGGCAGATTTCCTCTCTTACAGGACATTAGTGAACCAGATGGATTTTATGACAATTTACAATGATTTCATGGTCATCATTAGTCTTTTAAGTCCAGATTTTTATCAAACTGAAGTTTCACCATCTGCCATGGTGGAATTTGAACTCAGATCCCAAAGGATCATCCTGGGTCTCTAGGTTACTAGTCCAGTGAAAATACAATTATGCCGCTACCTCCCCCTTTATAAGCAGTGGTGTATTTTCCAACCTCTTTTTGATGTGACCAAACTTTCTATTAATAAGCTCACAGCAAATTTGAGACAGGATGAACTCAAAGGGTTAGTTTATTTGCGTACGCTCAACCATAGGATAGGGGTCACAACATTTCCCCATTTGCATTCATACATGTCTGAATAATTTAAAGGAAGTTTGTGCAACGCTTTGTCCTAGTAGACAAATAAATCAACCTGGGTTATATAATACAGATGGCCTTTGTGTAGCTCTTTTTGAGTTTGCTCTTTGCAGCCTGCAGAACAAAGATCAAAGAAAACTACGCCACAGGAAAAGGCCCTTTAGCCCTCCAAGCCTGTATCGACCATGCTGCCCAACTGAACTAAAACCCTCTACCCTTCTGGGGACCGTATCTCTTTATCCCCATCCTATTTATGTGTTTTCAAGATGCCCCTTAAAAGTCATCATCATATCTGCTTCCACTACCTCCCCCAGCAGCGAGTTCCAGGCACCCACCATCCACCGTATAAAAAACTTGCCTCATACATCTCTTTTAAACCTTGCCCCTCGTACCTTAGACCTATGCCCCCTAGTAATTGACTCTTCCACCCTGGGAAAAAGCTTCTGACTATCCACTCTGTCCATGCCCCTCATAAGCTTGTAGACTTCTGTCAGGTTGTCTATCAACTTCCATTGTTCAGTAAGAACAAACTAAGTTTCTCCAACCTCTTTTCATAGCTAATACCCTCCATACCAGGCAAAATCCTGGTAAATCTTTTCTGTACCCTCTCCAAAGCCTCCACATCCTTCTGGTAATGTGGCAACTAGAATTGAACATTAGATACCAAGTGTGGCCTAACTAAGGTTCTATAAAGCTGCAATATTACTTGTCCATTTTTAAACTCAATGCCCTGGCCACTGAAAGCAAGCATGCCCTATGCCTTCTTGACTACCTTCCACCTGCGTTGCCACTTTCAGTGACCTGTATACCTGTACGCACTGATCCCTCTGCCTATCAATACTCTTAAGAGTTCTGCCATTTACTGTATATTTCCTGTATTAGACCTTCCAAAATGCATTACCTCACATTTGTCCTGATTAAACTCCATCTGCCATCTCTCTGCCCAAGTCTCCAACCGATCTATGTACTGCTGTATTCTCTGATAGTTCTCATCGCTGTCTGCAAATCCTCCAGCCTTTGTGTCGTCTGCAAATTTACTAATCAAACCAGTTGCATCTTCCTCTAAGTCATTTATATATTACAAACAGCAAAAGTCTCAGCACGGATCCCTGAGGAATACAGCCCCTCTGTTCAAAAACAAACCCTTCCACTGCTACCCTCTGTCTGGCCATATGCAATGAGTATACACAACTACCATAACTATTGTTCCTTCGGTGAGTGTGTCAACAAAATCAAAGTGGATACGTTGCCAGGACTTTTCTGGCCAATCCCATGGATGGAGGGATGTCAACTGAGGCAAGTTTCTCACACTCTGACATGAACAGCAACATCTCGCTTGACTTAAATTTCTTGGTCCAGGGTGGAATTCTCCAAAAAAAACAACTAAGTATCACAATGGCGAGAAAACAACAGTGATCTGTGCCGGATTTTTAGGCATGTGACGCACTGCAATCGTCCCACTCTCAGCCACTCTTTTTCAGAGAGTTGTGAGTTCCGTTGTGGTGCAGGGATAGCAGGGCCTAAACATGCTGGTGAGCCCAGCTTCAGAGCGCTTGGGCGCCATTTTGTGAAGGCGCCCCAACCTCACAGAGCATTGGGACCCCCACCCCGTCCCCCCTCCCATGGATGTCAGGTCACCAGCCCTCTGCCATCTGTGCCACATTCCCCCAGCCACTTCCTGACATGGATCACTGGCATCAAGGTATCAGACCCTTCCCATCATGACCCGTGACATACCTCACTCCTGCATGCTTCCCCCCCACTATTATAGCCCCCACTCAGGCCTCAACAGCTCAGCGTTGCCCCTGGCACATTGGCAGTGCCCAACAGAAGTGCCTAATAGCCACTGCTAGAGTGCTTGGTGGCCACTACCGGAGTGTCTGGTAGCCATTACCAGGTGGGCACTGCCCTGTGGGCACTGCCCAGACATGCCCCTGGCAAATTGAGAGATTCTCTGACCTCTGAGCCCCCAGGCTTGGCCACAGCACCGGATCTCCACTCGTGATTCCCGTCAGCGTGATCTTCCACTGGAGAGGTGGGAACATTCTGGGAAGGGGGATGATCATGTACCGATCTCATCAATGTGATTGAAATCCAATCAATCTCATGCAAATCGGCTTTGCACCCTTTCTGGGCGCGATCTGGTTCATGCTAATGGAAAGGGGTCGGGATGATTGAAAACTGTTTGGCGCCAGGCACACAATCGATTTTTAAATCTGCACGCTATTCTCTGGGATCAGCACGATATGCGCTGCGTACAGTAAGGTCGGAGATTTGTCCCTCTCCAGTCCTCATCATCAGTACTTCCAAAAGCAAACTTCTCTCATTCATCATTCTTTATTTGCTCTTGTTAGGAAAGTGAATGAAGATTTCCCAAGGCTCTGACATTCTGACACACAGCATATTAAAATTATGATATTGGAGCTCCACAGACCATTGGCAGCTTTGTAATCTCTCCATCCCCAGGATTCACTAAAATCTCTGCGCTCATCAAATTCTAGTCTCTTCAGCATCCCAATTTCTAATTGCTCCACCATTTGATGGCCATGCCTTAAGCTGGTAATCTTTCCCCAGATTTTCTCTGCCCCCTTTTAGATGCTCCTTAAAACCTGAATTTTTGACCAAACTTTTGGCCACCTGCCCGGATATTGCCTTGCATGGTATGGTGTCAAATTTTTGTCCAGTTTTGCTATTTAATTGCAGTATATCTTGCCTAACCATGAAAAACTTCAGCAATTAAGGGAACACACGTCTTTGATCATTGCAGTTGAAGTAGCAAACAAACAAAAGTAACAATGCTTCATAAATAACTTGATTGATTGTTCCCAAAATACGTCATTGATTGATGACAATGGATGTGTACGACAAAAAGAATAAGTCACTTGGAGAATCTTGAACTTCAGCTGCTCTGAAGCAGTGACTCTTATAATTGCCTATGGTCTTAATGGATTTCCTATAGCTGTTTCTCCATTTGTAACATCTAATAATACTCCTGTAAAGAACAGGTTTCCCAAGGCTAATGGGATAAATGGACTAATTTACAGTTTAAGTATCTTTGTGTGAATTCTAAATGTATTGCTTATAGACCTATTGTTGGGGCTAGTTGCAGCTTTGATTAAACCTTTTTCTTGGATACCTTGAAAACATATCTTAGTATTCAAATTCAGCTCTTTAAATGCCAGTCTAAAAAACACCTTAATCTTTTTATACCCATTTTGATTAATTTGTTTTAGTAAGTTAGCGTCTCAGTTGAAAAAGCAAACAAAAAATTCATATGAACCCTTGTAAGCGCTAAGATTCATGGAGACCACGCTATAATTGCAGTGGAACAGAATCCAGATAAAGATAATGTCGCCATAGTCCCAGATAGAATCATAGAATCCCTACAGTGCAGGAGGAGGCCATTTGGCCCATCGAGCCGGCACCTACAACAATCCCACCCAGGCCTTAACCCTGTAACCCTACGTATTTATCCTGCTAGTCCCTTGACACTAAGAGGCAATTCAGCATGGCCAATCCACGTAACCCGCACATCTTTGGACTGTGGGGGGAAACTGGAGGACCCAGAAGAAACCCGCACAGACATGGAGAGAATGTGCAAACTCCATACAGATGGTCACCTGAGGCTGGAATTGAACCGGGGATCCTGGTGCTGTGAGGCAGCAGTGCTAACCACTGTACCACCATGCCATCCCATAAATGACCATAGATTGTGGTGATTTTAACCTCCACACCTCAAGGTGAGAGACAAGTTTAGGAAGACAGAGATTTTATGAATAACCTCAGCCAGTACAGGAATTGAACCTGCACTGTTGTCGTCGCTCTGCATTACAAACCAGCCGTCCAGTCAACTCGGCTAACCGATACCTGCCTGAATCCTACCAGCGCTCACATTTACTTACTGCACCAAGAAAATGGTTAGAAACTTGGTGAAACTGTTTTCCACTCCAAATTCCTGCCTAATTTGCCCTTGAAGCATGCTGGAATTTGAATGCTTAAGGTTTTAAGAAGCTGAATTGAAAGGCATTTAATCCCCAGGGCAGGATTCAATTTTAAGTCACCACCCTGTTATCAGAATCAAATTGTTATCCTGAACATGCACCGTGTCAAAAACAGTCACTGGACCTCAGGTGTTGCAAACTGTCATTGCAAGTAAGCCAGAGAGAGGGTGCTTTTATGATGAAGCACCTTCTCAGCAACTTTAAAGAATTAAAATATAAAAGAATAGTCTGTAGGGTCCCCATTGTGGAGGGGAATCATCTCTACAGGGCAACCTGAGGCTACAACAGAAGCCAAGCTGGGAGGGAGAGCTGCCTGGGAACTTGGTGAAATTTGATTCAAAGAACTGAAGCTACAATATACATATTTAATTAATGAATAACATCTGAGTAACCCAATATTACGTGAGTGAAATTCAATTTTAAAACTATAAAGAACTATTGTTTTGTTATTAATGTCAGTTTCTAAGTAAAATAAAATTTCTATTTAAAAGATTTTAAAACGTGCCTTTCATTCCTCGCAGTCAAAGGAGCTGGTTTAATTGTTAAAGCTTCCCTGAAAGCTGGCAAACGAGTATAATTAACAGGAACGCTCCGCAGTGATTAATTCACCCTTGGGGTATGCTCTGCTTTTCTGCACCAAAGTTTGAATACCCCTGCCAATGCCCATGGACGCTCAAGTTGCATTGTATGTAAATTGCGCTTTGAAATCCATATTGTTTGGTGGTAGTTATACCGATTTCTATCTCCATCCCCCAAATGAGCAAATGGAAACTCTACACATTCTCACTTTTGGCAAGGGGGGGGTGGGTGGTGGGCATAGATTAGATGAAAAGTTGGAAGAACTTTTCCAGGGCAGAAATGACAATTACACGGGGGCACAAGTTCAAAGTAAGGGAGGGAAAAGTTCAGCAGAGATTTACACAGAGGGTGGGGGCCTGGACTGCCAAGTGAGGTGGTTGAGGCAGATACATTAGCAACATTTAAAACTTGTTTGGATAGACATATAAACAGGTGGGGAATAAAGGGCAGTTGGTCTGGATAGGACAACATGATTGGCTCAGGCTTGGTGGGCCGAAGGGCCTGTTCTTATGCTGTACTGCTTTTCGTTATTTGTTCTGTGCTTTAGAGAACATTAACTTTTTATCAGTAAGGAAATTAAGGGTTACGGGGATAAGGCTTGAGTATAATGTCAGAACAGCCATAATCTTAATGAATGGCGAAGCAGATTCACTGGGTCAAATGGTCTACTTCTATTCCTCTATCTTATGTTCTACCTTGAAAATATTTTGTCTTTCTCTGTTTTCAGTGTTTTTATTTAGATAGTGAATTCTGAGCAGATAAACTGAAAAATCTTACAGAGCAAGATGAATTTCGACTTTCAATGCAGTCTTTAACTTGGAAGCTACAGTTGTGTTATTCAGTTGTATGTTAATCAAGACACCTTGTATATTTCACACTGGGGTTTGGATGACCAGTGTTAAAGACATAGATGAGTGAGCTCATCTTCACTTGGCTCCATACCAAGACATTAAGTAGGACAGGTCATGACTCAAATGGCCAGCAGTTTCCTTGTCTCAGTATTGCCACCAGAAAGTGTGGTCATTGTTGGTACTGCACCATCCCAAGGAAGAGGTACCAATGGGCCTGGGCAGAAGTGAGTCCAGGGTCTCCGTGGAATTCGAAGCACAATTTGCATCCAATGCAACTTGAGTATTCATGAACATTGGCAGTGTATTAAAAACCTGGCACTGAAAAGCAGGCTGTACTCCAAGGGCGAATTAACCGCTGTGGAGCGTTCTTGTTAATTATACTCATTTGCCAGCTTTCAGGGAAGCCTTAACAATTAAGCCAACTCCTTTGACTGCAACAAATGAAAAGCATATTTTAAAGTCTTTTAAATAATATTTTTATTTTACTTTAGGTAGAAACTACATTAATAACTAAACAATAGTTCTTTATAGTTTTAAGATTGAATTTCAGCTGGCAGGTCCAGCTGCAGCAGAGGGAGGAGGGTCGTGATGGAGAGGGCAGCGGTGGGGGGATGGGAGGCTCAGAGGAGTGAATAGTTTGTGAGACACAGCCTATTGGAGGCCTAAAAAGGTCTAAGAAGGAAGCATCCTCTTGCCCAGCCATCCATCCATCACTTGGCGCTAGGCTCCTTTGCCTTGGTAAAATCCCAGTGTGAGGAATCTTTGAAGTGGCTGTTATTTAGCTGCTTAAGGGTTTCAATTAGACCCCAGATGAGCAGGTTGTCATGTAAGTGGTTGGCACAACACTGTTACTATGGCAGCCAATTTTACAATCCCTCCTACCCCCAACCTCCCACCATTATCATCCACCTCCATTCCCCCTCTCCCCCTCCTCCCACCACCACCACCAATTAGCTGTAAAATTCCAGCCATTGGTATAGGTATGGGTGGCACGGTTTAGCACTGCTACCCCACAGCGCAAGAGTCCCAGATTCGATTCCTAACTTGTGTCACTGTCTGTGTGGAGTTTGCAGGTTCTCCCCATTCCTGCGTGGGTTTCCTCTGGGTGCTCTGGTTTCCTCTGGGTGCTCCGCTTCCCTCCCACACCCCGAAAAATGTGCTGGTTAGGTGCATTGTCTATAGTGAATTCTCTCTCAGTGTACGCAAACAGGCGCCAGAGTGTGCTGACTAGGTGATTTTCACAGTAACTTCATTGCAGAGTTAATGTAAGCCTAGTTGTGACACTAATAATTAAACTTCAGGAAAATAAAATGTTGAGTTTTTGTCATAATTCTTTAAAACAGTATGACTTTTGTAAAAACGTATTTCTTAGTATGGAACTTTCCTCTTAAAATTCACACTTAGAGGAAGCCAATAGAGTTAAGTTCCTTGAAAAGAATATTTTATTCACATCCTCCCATGGATATTGGCCCCACATCTTGAACATTGAAATCAGACCCATTTTCTTTTCATATCCTGTTATGCTCGCACTAATGAATAGCTGTTCAATGTGAGCAAGATTGCTGTGACAGTGTGCATGAACTTAAATTTGTCCATTTTAAAATCAATCTGATATTCTACGGATGATTCAATTTATTTGTCTGGATTTTTTTTTCCCCAGAATGCTGACACTCTAATACTTGTGATTTGGTCACATAGCTTCATGTTGTCAGCACATTTTGTAATGCTGATGATGGAAGCCACCTCTTCCATATCAGTTATGAATAGATTGAACAGTAAGGAATGTCGAAAATGTTTGTGCGGAGCCCCATAAATGTCATCTCTCGTAAACAGGGCCTTGTCTATTTATTATCGCTCACTCATGTTTATTGCCAAGCTAATTTTTAAACTAGTCAGATAATCTATCACTAATGTAATAAGTCTCAATTTTTTAAAGAATCTTAGGATAAGCTTTCTTCACATCAACCATATAAAGAAAAGTTTGGCTCCTTGTTTTTCTTTATGATTCAATCTCATTATTAAATCCCCATTTTAGTTTAATTTCATTGATATCCCAGCCTTCTGTATCCTCAATTGCATCTACATCTGTAACGGTGCACTTTCACAGATTTCATTAGTGAAAATAAATGGAAATAAATAGCGGCATAATGGCACAGTGGTTAGCACTGTTGCCTCACAGCACGCGGGTTCGATTCCTGGCTTAAGTCACTGTCTGTCTGGAGTCTACACATTCTCCTCATGTCTGCATGGGTTTCCTCTGAGCGCTCTGGTTTCCTCCCACAGTCCGAAAGACATGCTGGTTAGGTGCACTGGCCATGCTAAATTTTCTCTCGGTGTAACCGAACAGGCACTGGAGAGTGATAAGTAGGGGATTTTCACAGTAACTTCATTGCAGTGTGAATGGAAACTTACTTGTGACTAATAAATAAATAAACTTTATATAAACAGGTGCCGGAATGTGGTGACTCGGGGATTTCCACAGTAATAACTTCTTTACAGTGTTATTGTATGCCCACTTGTGACACCAATAAATAAACTTTAAAACAAACTTATTAATAAGAATTGTAAAGCTTATGGCAGTAATTAATTTCCAAAATGTCTCTTTGTGTAGGACACTCCTCACCATGGGGTGATGTCACACGCTGGTCCTGATTGGTCACACAGGCCATGTGACTCTTGCTCTGCTGCGTCGCCCTTCAAGGGACAATCACCACAACATCTTACATAACTTATGGTCTTGTAAATTAATCTAGATTTCACTATGTTCAGCCTGTTCAGTCTTTCCTGATATTTTACAATCTGTCAGTTCAAGTATCATTCTGGCAAAGTTTGTTTAGGCCCTCTCCAGTAACTCGATATACATTCTGTGACTTGGAACCCAGAAACGTGCACAATGTTCCAAATGTAGTCTAACCAAATTTTTTTATAAAGTTATTTTTAGTTTATTCTTTAGTGTCACAAGTAAGCTTACATTAATACTGTAATGAAGTCACTGTGAAAATCGCCCTAGTCGGCAAACTCTGGCACTTGTTCAGGTATACTCAGGGTGAATTTAGCACGGCCAATGCAGCTAACCAGCACGTGTTGCGGACTGTGGGAGGAAACCAGAGCACAAGGAGAATGTGCAGACTCCACACAGACAGCAACCCAAGCTGGGAATTGAACCCGGGTCCCTGGTGCTGTGAGGCAGCAGTGCTAACCACCGTGCCACCCTAACTGACCATAATTTTGCTGTTTTTTTGTTACTTCCATTTGTCTCAAAATGAACTATGCACTCTGTTAGCAATTTTGGCCCTTGTTAGCCTCAGTTTTAACCATGTGAACAAAAGATATTGTTAAAAGCATTATGAGAAGATATATATATTTATATATATATATATATATCTATATATTATACATGAAGACATAAAAGCTGAGTGAGATTAAAGTAGACATTCTGACAGATTACATGATTAAGACTATCTCAATGGAAAGGTAGTGGAGATCTTACAAGATGATGTTTGTATTTAATTATGCAATCTTAATTATCATTAAGCTAAGGAAATATTAATAACAGCATGAAAGTTGATTTGCTCCATTGGGCAACATTGTGATCATGGAGAGACTATAGTGCAGACAGATTAAAGAAGCACTGAAGCATAACTGATGGACAATACAGAGGCTCCCATCAGTGATGTGTAATATAGGGGTTCCAAACCCAACATGTCAACAGCAAAATTTAAACTCAGTTAAAGAAATCTAGAATTTAAATATATTATCAGTAATGCTAACCCTGAAAATACTGCTTTGGCCTAAATAACTATCAGGTTTACTAATGCCCTTGGGGGACAGAAATCGCCTGTCCTTAGCCAGTTTGGCCATACGTGACTCAAATGTGCAATAGCATGGGTGACTCCTAACTTCTCTCAAAAATGGTTTAGCAAGCTGCTCAGTTGTATTTAATCAGATAGCTAGTCACCACTTTCACATCAGCAATTAGAATGTGCAATAATTAGGGATTCCAGCCATATTTTGAACTAATAAAAAAAAAAATTCACATATCCCTATTTACATATAGAAAAAATTGCAAAGTAGGAACTGGAATAGGACATTTTTTAATTGCAATTGACAGGCGGATAGTAAAACTTTACCTTCCGAACTGGCTGATACTGAGAATTAAGGTGCACAGGACAATGTGACCAGCAGGATTTTTCTTCCATTGACCGCTACCCAAGAATAGGCTTAGAAAATCTATCCCATTAATTGTCCATAAACCAACAGGCCTAGTTATAATTGGACAGAATCCTTAAACATGATCCTAATAACACCTATCCGAACAGCAGAATCTTAGAGTTTGACTTATGCAAACAACAATGGGCTTTCATAATACATACAGCATATTTTCTCAATTAATCTGATGTGCTTTCTTGACTTTTAACAATGTACCATAGCAACAATGCTTATTTGAACACAAACTCAGGCTGGATCCTAAAGCAAATACTCATACTAAAATTTTTTAAAAATTAGTTTGATTAGCAAAGGTATATCCTTATAATAAGGGAAAAGACAATAGTGGGATTCTCAGCTCCTCTATGCCACGCTACCACTGCCAGCAAGAACGGAGAATTTGGCACTCAGCAGCGGGACTGGAAAATCCCAGCTGCAGATGAGGCTGGAGAATCGGGGCCAAGATTTCACATCTGATTCACTCAGCAAATATATTCAAGGCTATCACTAATATTTACATTCTTACAATCTGTAAACCCAGTGAAACACTACATGCTGTGACAACATCCCACATGATGCAAGTGGTTCCCTTCATGTAAATATATGGCATCTGGCACTTGGTCTTTGTTTCATTTAACAGATGTTTGATTACCCCTTATATGTAATAACTTATTACAATTCTAGAAATTGGTAGTTGATATTGCAGTAAGGAGATGTTATAACTTGCTGTATTACACATGTAATTCTTTGAGGGGCTCAGCAGGCACAAACAAAATCAGATTACAATCTTTTTTTAAAATCTGTTCTTTTATAAATAGATGTTTGCTGCAGAAATTTGATAGCCCGGATTGTGCAGTGATACTGACAGTGAAAGTGCAAAGGCCACTACAATTACTTCACTGAAACTGATGGTAACTTTGTGGGTCTCCACATGCGCAGAATAACACAGAAATTACTGTCAATGGTTCTCTTTTTTCCTCCAGAGGTTGTGCTATTCATCTCTCATAGAATCTCTACAGTACAGGAGGAGCCCATTTGGCCCATTGAGCCTGCACCAACAACAATCCCACCTAGGCCCTATCCCCATAGCCCCACGTATTCACCTCCAACGCTAAGGGGCAATGTATTCCCCTCGACACTAAGGGGCAATTTAACTTGGCCAATCAACCCAACCCACGCATCTTTAAGTGTGGGAGGAAACCGGGACACCAGGAGGAAACCCATGCAGACGTGGGGAGAACGTGCAAACTCCACACCCACAGGTACCTGAGGCCAGAATTGAACTCAAGTCACTAGCTCTGTGAGGCAGCAGTGCAAACAACCGTGCCACCATGCCGCCATTTCTTTAACAATTGCAAGCCATATAATCAGCAAGTTGACTAAATCTTCCACTCTTATGTGTTGGGCTTGCTGTAAAAGCCATCTCAAGTGTTGTTGAATGATGCAAAATCCACATATTTCAAGCTTTATAATATTTCAGCTTTCACCTTAATTCAATCATAATAATTCAGATTGCTTTTGGAAAATATAAACTAGAAGTGAAGAATAATTAGTACTTTTAATTTTCTGATTTGCGGTCTATGAGAATATCTTAATGTGATTTGCTGCTGCTAACCTGCTTGCTGGCATTAATGCTGCTGCAAACCTGGAAATCATTTTGACTTGCTGTCAGATTTGAGTGGCTAACAGGAGAGAACAGTCTGTGCAACAGAGATTATTATATCCTTGTGGGAAGCTTTCTTCAAGTTTGCTGAACACAAAATCCACTCCACTGAAAAACTTAAGCATGCATTTGTCATGAACATGCATACATATTTTAATTGAAACTTCACTTATAAAACATAGAAATCCCAAAGCTAAATTAGGGAATAGTCAAACTATGAGAAGAAAATTGGCAATCACCTTGTTAACAGTTTAATGTTTTTCCTATATTATTATCCTGAAAATGCTATTTGGGAATTTACTTTATTCAAATCTATCTAAATCTTGAATCTTAATCTTTAGATTCAAAAGCGGCTTGTACAAATATAAGAAAAAGTGGAATCAGCAGTCTGAGAACTGAAAACAACAACAAAGTAATTCAAAGAAAATATTAAGTCTTGAGAAAATAAGTATGAAGACAAAATTGTGAGAAATATCACAGCTGACTGCAAAAGGTTTTGATGAAATATATTGAGACTCTGATAAATGGCAATATCAAAGATATTATGGGACATGATAAAGAAATGACAGAACTTTTCAATGAATTGTTTCTCTCTAATTTTATAATCATAGAATCCCTGCAGTGCAGAAGGAGACAATTTGGCCCATGAGTCTGCACCCACTCTTATCCATTCTTACCTATAATGTATTTACTCCACTAACCCCCTAACCTACACATCTTGGAGCACTAGGGGGCAATTTATCATGACAAATTCACCTAATTGGCACATCTTTGGAGTGTGGGAGGAAACCAGAGCACCTGGAGGAAATCCATGCAAGCAGGAGGAGAAGGTGCAGACTCCACACAGTCACCCAAGTCTGGAATTGAACCCCTTACAGGAGGCAAGTTGCCTATGTTGTGAATATCTAATTCAAGTTTTATGCCTCTCATTATATGATCATCACCACGCCTCCTATGCTCCAAAGAAAAAAGTCCCAGTCTATCCAGCCTCTCCTTATAATTCAAACCATCAAGTAGCATTCTTGTAAATCTTTCCTGCACTCTTTCCAGTTTAATAATATCCTTTCTATAAAAGGGTGACCAGAACTATACATGTTATTCCAAGTGTGGCCTGACTAATGTCTTATACAACTTCACAACTCCTGTATTCAATGTTCTGATCAGTGAAACCAAGCAAGCCGAGTGCCTTCTTCACCATATTATTGTTCCCTGCAGAAGTAAATAACTGTAAAATATTGTGACATTTAACAGAATTATTGGAAGAAGTAATAAGTAAACCTGAGTGTGTGGTTACATTCCAAGTTAATGGTTCTTGTTTTGTTTAAGTCTTTTATTTACAATAATGTTTTTTGAAACTTTATAGCATAGTTCTACTGGCTAAAACATAGTGTTTGTATAGTTTAATCATAACACCTCTTAAGTTTTGGATTGATTTATTATTGTTAAACATGTAATAGTATACAGTGAAAAATATTGTTTTCTGCACACTACATAGACAAAGCATTGAGAAGAAAAAGAGAGAGTGCACGATGTAGTGTTACAATCACAGCTAGGATGTAGCGAAAGATCAACTTAATATAAGGTAAGTCCATTCAAAAGTCTGACGGCAGCAGGGAAAAACCTGTTCTTGAGTCAGTTGGTACATGACCTCAGAGTTTTATATTTTTTCCAACCGGAAAAAGGAGGAAGAGTGTATGTCTGGGGTGCATGGCATTCTTGATTATGCTGGCTACTTTTCCAAGGCAGCAGAAAGTGTAGACAGAATCAATGGATAGGGAACTGGCTTGCATGATGGACTGAGCTTAGTGGTAATCACTCAGTTAAAACATTATTTTGACACTGTTTGGAAAGTTGACCTTGTATTCATGGGTTTCCTTGGCTTCCTGACATGTTGTGGAGATGTCAGCATTGGGCTGGGGTAAATGCAGTAAGAAGTCTCACAACACCAGGTTAAAGTCTAAAGGGTTTATTTGCTGGCACAAACCACTGGCTTTCGGAGCGCTGCTCCTTCTTCAGCTGAGTGATGAAGGAGCAGTGCTCTGAAAGCTAGTGGCTTGTGTTACCAAATAAACCTGTTGGACTTTAACATGGTGTTGTGAGACTTCTTACAGTGTTCCTGACACGTGCCATTGAAATCAAATTGCGACCACAACAGATATTGAGGAGACTGATTAGAAAGCAAAATATTGCAATAAATACTCTATTCACAACTGCTTTCTTACTAACAAGTGTTGTTCACAGTATTTTTGCTGATAGCTTTTATTTTCACAATTTGAGGTTTTCTGAATCACACCAGGATGGCTTGCATCATGGCTGCCTTGCATTGAACCTTGGTCAGAGAGTAATAAAACCAGCACTATCAGCTTGTTGTGGAGCCTTGTGGCTGGATAGCAAGCAGCAGAGATGCGCAATAGGTACTAAGATGCAGTAAAAACAGATAGAGGCTGAGTTACCTTGGCATTAACTCAGGAGTCTTAGGTTTTCCGATCAGGTGGTGGTAGCCTCATGCGTTGCCTAGTGGCCGTGTGTTACCACCACCACCATTTATTTTTGCCTACATATTCTTTCAGGGGCCTTCGAGTGACATATCCAGGATCTTTCAAATAGCAGTATAGAGATGCATCAAGCAGGTGATGGATGGTTTGTTTACCACGGCCAGCAATATGCCTGAAATGATGCTAGAAAAGATTTATTTATTAGTATCACAGTTAGGCTTACATTAACACTGCTTTGTTCACCAAACTGTCTGGGTACACTGAGGGAGAATTTAGCATGGCCAATGCATCTAACCAGCACGTCTTTCAGACTGTGGGAGGAAACCGGAGCACCTGGAGGAAACCCACACAGATATGGGGAGAAGGTGCAAACTCTGCACAGGCAGTGACCCAAGGCAGGAATCGAACACGAGTCCCTGGTGCCATGAGGCGGCAGTGCTAACTACTGTGGTAGGGAAATGTGGACAGTAAGGTACACGTAAATATGCAACTGTAGTCACCTTTTCTATGTTCTATGGTTAGAGGGTCATTAGATTGGTTCCACTGGTCGGCGCAACATCGAGGGCCGAAGGGCCTGTACTGCGCTGTAATGTTCTATTTCCTGGCCTACATGGTTAAGTCTCAAAGTCCATCCTGCACCAAACCCAGGAGTGTTGAATAATGTTCTTGCTGCTCAGAGACTATCTTGAGTCACTGTAGGTGGGATTTTCTGGCCTCGCTTACCCCAAAACCTGAAAACCCAGCCCAAGGTCAATGGTCCACCCCTCGCCCGCTTTGATTCCCATGGCGGGCGGGATGGAAAATTCACCCCTCTATCTTTTGGGCTTCACCTTTCCTCTGCCCATTACTATCACCACAGCCCAGAAATCCATCAGCAGAGGTGCTCTTGAAATGGACAGCATTCTAAATCCTTTGCACTTCTTTATTTTCCTTTTGCTTCCATCTCCAAACTCTTCCAAATTTGACCTTATATAAAAACATACTAGAATTAGACTCATCTCATAGGGCTCTTTACATAAGCTTCTACATGATCAAGGCCAAACTCAGAGTTAAAATGATAAGATGGCTGTGTTAAAGTATCTCCGACAGACAACTGAACATAATCCTGGTTTCAATATGATAATCGGATCGCCACCCTCTTCCCTAGAATGCCATTGAAGCTTGGGGGAGGGGGGAGGTCGTCTCCCAAAAAATTCGAAGTCTTGAATTCACGGGAAAAGTGGTGTAAATCACACTGGTTTATTCAGTGGGAGTTCAGACTGGAATCTCCCACACTCTGTACAATGTAGATGTCAAAATCATGAATATCGCTATAAGCTCGGGGGGAGAGGAGTACCTATTTATGCCAGACTCTGACAGTTCCAGAACTCTGTGCATGAGCTGTGGCCCTGAACTGTCAGCCTGCAGTCTGCTGGGCAGATCAATTGCTGGCCAACCCAGAAACCTCACAGTGCCGACCCAGGGCCCGATCAATCGCAGCCCTCAATCATTCCTAGGCAGCCTCGATTCCGCTCCTCCCACCCTGGAGCACCCCAATCTCCAGCCCCGCCCCCAAGCAATGATGAAACCCCCCATCCTCCCCACCCCAGCAGACCCACTCCATGGGAGGCAGACTTCCCCTCCCCCCGCAGGGCAAACCTCCCCCAAGCCCGTCCGAAGCCTCCATCCAGCCCTGACCGATATTGTCTGCAGACTGGCAGCGGGACCCCACAATCCCACTGATCTCCCCCTAGGCCTCGCCCCCTTGGTCCTGCCTCCTTGGCACTGCCCCCGAAGCCCTACCCTCTTGACACTGCCCTAGTTCCCGATCCCTTGGACCCACACTTTGGACCCAGCTTGGCGCCACCATCAGCCTCAGTCCCTTGGCACTGCCCAATGCCTGATGGCCAGTGCCAGCGTGCCCCTGGGTATGGGCATTTAGCCCCTTAGGCAATGCCAGGGAGCACAGACTGGAATTGCCAGAGTTCCCATGCCCATGGGGTATCACTACCCAACCCTCTGGGGGGCCCCAATTGCCCCCCACCTTCACTCCAGCGGGTCTCCCGCTGGTTCCCCAAAAGTGGAGAGCTACTGTAAACCCTGTTGGAGTAAATTTGTACTGGTGGGGTGGAGATGCCGGAGAATTCAGAAAATGATATTTAAATCACATTAAAAATAGATTAAAATAATTTACTTAGTTTTTCTGTCTGTTTCCTGCAAGGTCCCGAATGCACTGGATTTCCATTGCAGAGAGATACACGTGTGTCAGAAACGTATGTATTAATTGACACACGTATGAATCTCCTGGCCCAACCTGTCAAAACATTAGTGGGTCAGAATGGGAGAATAGCCCCCCCCCCATGTCTTTTCAGCGATATGTATTTTTAAACCCAGCTCCATATGTTTTCCTGAGTAACGTGAATGCAATTTGGTTAACCATTACCAAATATTCTGAGGAGAAATTACATTTTTCAGAAGTAAAGCAGTTATTTGATTAGCAGATAGATAATTGGATTTGTTTGGTAAATTGTTTTAATGCAAGGATGTGCCTGTTTTGTAGTGTTGAATGCTAAATTATTTTATTGCGTGTAGAATGGTGGAGAAGACAGTATCTTCTGAAACAAAAATTTCATTGATCGATTCGCGGCGGCTTGGGTAATCTCCCTCGACAAGAGCATATTTTCCCTGCTGCCTATACATTAGTTAAGATCCCCCACTTCCATGATGCATCCCTGAAAACATATCATAGAACCTTGTATGGTTCTATGGTAGTAATATGTATATATTTGTATATAATATTAAGTCCCTCTGAACAAATAACTAAGTGTTTTTCTAAGGGCTACAGTTTCAAATTGAAAACAAACACTGAGAAAGGTACTAGACAGCAAAGTGCCATTTTCTTTTCGAGTTATCGATTTCTCACTTGATATTGTGGGTAAAAAAAAATAGTTAACTAGTACACTCAGCAGGCATAGAACAACGACTTACCATTTATGTGACATAGGCCATAACTTTGTCAGATTTGCAATAAATATTGGATTTCCACTCAATACCCCACTTAGCTGCAGTAAATTTCATCTGTGTCTGTCTTGCTCAACCTTCCAAACTCAGGCCAGCCATGATGTAACCCAGGAAGTCCCCAGTGTTGCAATCTGAAAGGATCAGAGCAATGGAGGACATGCGCCCTTATTTACAGTACTAGCTGCCAACGTATAGCAGGTAAGGACCCACTGAAAATAACAGGCCAGGGAGAAGGTAAATGCCTAAAGTAAGTGGGGGTGTGGAGGTCAGCCATGGAAGATGTAGGGGATGTCAGGCATGGTGAGGATGGGTTGTGGGTCAGGTTGCAGAGGAGATGGGTACTGTGGAGTCCTTGATTGGGGCCTCGCTTAAGTGGTATTGGAGTCCCTGGTTAGGATCGATCTGAGTATTTGAAACTGTTATGTTTAAGTTAGAAGATGTTTTATTTCTTCTGACATTTTCAGGGCGATTATTCACTGGAAGAAGCAGCCAAAGTTAGCGATTTAAGACACTTTGTCAGATGGTTTCCACGACAGTGCAATTGTCCAGGGGAAGTCAGTACTTCCTTGACAACTCCTGGACAACTGGTGAAATGCCTCCCTAAGAGGTTCTGAGAGGGTGCCCCAGTGCATCTTTAGGGTACCTCCTCAAATCTGTTGCTGGGGAACCAGGTCTGGTAACACTTCATTAAGGTGCTTCACGGGAGAGTCACCAGATAAATACTGACACCAATCTTGAAGAAAATGTTGGGCTAAGTGACCAAAAGCTTGTAAAAGTGTAGATTTTTAAGTAGTATCTTACAAGGAGGTGAGAGATGCAGAGATGGAATTTTAGACCGAGACCTACATTCTTTGTAATTAATTACACAGATGGAATCCATGATTTACATTGTGGAAAGACATTTTGTAGCAGTAGAGTGGATAGTGATAGCTAACATCTTTCGCAGGCTTCTACGAATATTTTCCAACTCAGCTGTAACTAATCTCCATATAGAATTTATTGGAGAATGAAATAAAAGCTAATGTTGTTTGAAAGGATTCCTACATTTACATAGAATGAATGCAAGTTACATTGTTTAATTCTCTGGTGTGAATATGGAGAATCACTTATACTTGATAGCTATTCCCAATAGAAAAAAACAGCAAACCCAGTAACAGCACAGATTTGAAATCAAGTCAATTACAAATAAGAATTGATTTAAAGGGAGGATTAGCTGGGTTGGTATGTCAGCACATTTTAAGCATTAAAAGGATTTTGTTTGTTAACTTGACCGTGTGGGTATAATTTTTACACGCAAACAAACAATTTCCTTTTTTTTGCATTTGTGTTAACAATGGTTTTGTGTCTGCAAATAAATAATCTGTTTAATGCGATGTAAATGAAGTGAATCCAGGAGCGTAGTGTTCGCATTATACCTAAACAGTTAAATGAGTATCAGCTTGCCAACGTGGAAATGTAAAACTTTAAAATCCTTAAGGGAACATCAGAATGTCACATTACTTAGCAATCATCCAGAAAGGACGAGAAAATTGAATTCAGCTAATCAGAAGCAAAATGAATAGAATCTCTCTTAATCTTATTATGAAACATGACTTCGGTACATTTTAATAATGCAATGGGAACAACAATATAACAACGTCCCTTGAAAATTGGTGGTAATGCTATGTTACCTGAAAAATGATTTGCAAGCAGTTACATGGTTGCGATTTTCCAGCTGTTCCTGCCAGCGGGATCTTCCATTCTTGCCGATGGTAAATTCTCACCATGGTTTCCCACTGGTTGGGAGGAGGGGGTGTGTAAAATGGGAAACCCTGATGATAGTGGCAGGCACAATAAGAAGTCTCACAACACCAGGTTAGAATCCAACAGGTTTATTTGATAGCACAAGCTTTCAGAGCACTGCCCCTTCATTATTCACCTGATGAAGGGGCAGCGCTCCAAATGCTTGTGCTATCAAATAAACCTGCTGGACTTTAACCTGGTGTTGTGAGACTACTTATTGTGCTTACCCCAGTCTAACGCCAGCATCTCCTCATCATAACAGTGGCAGGGCCAGATGTTTCTGCCGCTGGCCAATGGCAAGCTATCTTTGCTGTTGCAAAACATGCAGCAGAGGGGGGGGTTGAGGTGGGGGGTCAAGGAAAATCCTACCCATTGCGTCTACAACACAGAAACAGACTACACGACTTGGAAATATCCCACATAAACCTCTGCCCATTCCCCTAGTCCAAGACTGCAAGACCTTAATTACTCTGTGAGGGAGATTAATACCTACACTAATAACTATAGAGGGAAAAAAAATCATATTAATAGCTGTGACTAGTGAAAGGATTAACAGAGACAAATCACAAAAGCCTACACAATGTTTAACTGCAGGATAGTAAGCAGCTGGTTCCACACACCTGACCTTCAGATAAAGAAGAGAGAAAGATATTATGGTGGAGAAAGGCCTTTAAATCATGCATTAGACAAGGGAATGATCCATGTTCTAATATCCAGACACAGTTGGAATGCCTGAAGATGAGGAAAACAATACTCAATTGTGGCAAGTAAAAACCTTACTTCAACTGGATATTTTAATTAAGCAAGTATAAGGTTATTGTGATTGGTTTTAAAAACTATACTTTTATATGATATAATCTTTTATGATTGGATGGAAATGATTCCTGTTCTTTTATTGGTATATGTTAATTGCTTGTAATCGAAGCTGAGACTTTAACTGCCTATGTATTTCTGAATTTTTCTCTGTGTCTCAGTCTGGCTACTTGAGGGGCACAATAGTTTTAAATACAACAAGAAAACCATGGTAACAGTCCTGTAACACTCTGAATCTCAGCGAAGTGCCTCTTTTGCAGTTATGTTCAATTAGTTTGTAAAATCTGCAACTGTTTGCTACATTACTGTCCAATATCCATCTCTTCACTCTCCCTTCCCCAGTATCCTTGTATGAGTTGAGCCACTTTGTAATCAGAGGGGATGTGTGATAGTGGAGATAAAACATCATTTGTGCTAATCATATTTCATGGTCATCACCCTTCAGATTTGAACTCATGCATAACAATTACAATATGACATTTTGTGACTCATAATTCAGATTAGAGAAACTGGTTGGGCATTTTACTGTAAACATTAGGCACAGAGAGCCATTGCTGAGGGGCTCCAGGGCTTGGTCCAGATTCAAAGAATAAAGAATCAGGCCCTTTGGCCCACTAGGTCTGTGCCATCACAGATGCCTCTCTAATCTAATATTTTCTTGCCTCTATATCTCTCTATTGCCTGCCTATTCATGTATCTATCCAGGTGCTTCTTGAACATTGTTATAGAATCTGCATCCACCACCTCTTCCAGCAGCACATTCCAGGCAATCACCACTCTCTGCGTGAAAAACTTGCCTCTTACATCTTTTTTAAACTTTCCCCCTCTCACTTTCAACCCATGCTCCTAAGCAATTGTCCCTTTGACCCTGGGAAAAAGACTCTGGCTATCCACTCCAATCAAGTCTGCCATAACCTTGTAAACTTCCATCAGCAGCAGCCCACCAATGCCCCCACGCCCCGCCCCTGCCCCCCCCCCGCCCTGCCCCTGCCCCCCCGCGCCGCCCCCACGTCGCCCCCCCCCAACATCCCCCCACCCTCCACCCCTTCCCCCACCCCCCTCATTCTCTGATGCTCCAATGAAAACAATTCAAGTTTTTTCAACTTTCCTTCATAGTCCACATCTTTCAACCAGGTAACAGCCTGGTAAATCTCTTCTGCACCCTTTCCAATGCATCAACATCCTTCCGGTAGTGTGGCGACCAGAATTGTACACAATACTCCAAATGTGCCCAACCAAAGTCTTATACAGCTGCAACATGATTTTCCAATTCCTATACTCAATGCCCCAACACCAACATGCCATATGCCTCCTTGACCATCTTGTCCACCTGAGTTGCCACCTTCAGGGAACTGCGGATCTGCAAGCCTGGATTGCTCTGTATGCTAATATTGCGAAGGGCTTTACCATTTACTGCATACTTTCCTTCTGCAGTAGACCTTCCAAATCACATCACCTCACATTTGTCTGGGTTAAATTCCTTCTGCCATCTTTTGGCCCAGGTCTCCAGCCAATTTATATTCTGCTCTATCCTTTGACAATCCTCCTCACCATCTGCTACTCCCTCATTTTATGTATCATCTGCAAATTTACAAATCAGACCACCTACAGTTTCCTTCAAATCATTTATATGTATTATAAACAACAGAGGCTCCAGCAGTGATCCTTGTGGAACACAGCTTGTCACAGACCTCCAATTAGAAAAGTACCCTTCCGCTGCTACTCTCTGCTTTTTATGTCCAAGCCAGTTTTATATCCATCTTACCAGCTCACCTCGGATTCCATACGACTTCACCTTCTGTATCAGCCTGCCATGAGGAACCTTATCAAAGGCTTTACTAAAGTCACGTACACGACATCCACTGCCTTGCCATGGTCAATTTTTGTTGTCACTTCCTCAAAGACCAAGTTGGTGAGACACAACCTTTCTTTCACAAAATCATCCTTCCTAACACTGGTAAGCCTATTCTCCTTCAAATGTGAGAACATCCTGTTCCTAAGAATCTTCTTCGTAAGTTTCCCCCCTACTGAGGCTGTAATTTTCCGGATTGTCTCTTCTGCCCTTGTTAAACAGAGGAACGATGTTAGCTACTCTCCAATCCTTTGGTATCTCGTCCATGGCTAAAGAGGATACAAATATTTTGGCCAATTTCTTCCCTCGTCTCTCTCTCTCTCTGTATTCCAGGATAGGCCCTATCTGGCCCTGGGGATTTGTCCAGTTTAATGTTTTTTCAAAACTTCCAATACCTCCTCCCTTTTCATCTCAACATGTCCCAGGATGTCCACATCCTCCTTTCTACACTCACCATCCACCACATCCTTCTCCTTTGTGAATACTGATGCAAAGTACTCGTTAAGGATCTAACCCACTTAACCTGGCTCCACACATAAATTTCTTCATTGTCCGTGAGTGGACCTACCCTTTCCTTAGCTACCCTCTTCCTCCTTATACATGTATAAAAAGCCTTGGGATTCTCCTTCATCCTGCCTGCCAAGGACATTTCGTGGCCCCTTTTCACCTACCTAACCCCCTGTTTACCTACCTAACCCCCTGTTTAAGTCCTTTCTTGCTATATTTGCATTCCTCAAGAGCTTTATCCATTTTCAATTTCCTGAAATTTATGTATGCCTTTTTCTTCTTTTTCTCTAAGCTCACAATTTCTCTTGTCATCCAGGGTTCCCAAATCTTGCCAGCTTTAATCCTTCATTTTTACAGAGACATATTTGTTCTGAATTGTTAATACATGATTTTTAAAAAGACTCGCACATATCAGTGGACCATTGCTGAGGGGTTTTGACACCATGGTGCAGACAATGGTGAGCCTCCAGGACTGGCACCACCGATGATGTTGATGGAGTGCCCCTTTGTCCCATGGAGTCAATCAAGGCCCACGGGCTTCTAAGAGAGGAAAAAGCACTGGAACCCATCATGGGGCCTTCCCCAAGGACACACTGGTAGTCTCCAGCCCTTCCAAACCCAATCCGCCCCCCACCCCCCCCTTCTTGACAACATTGCATCTCAGGGGCATCGGGCAGAACAGGGTGATGTGGTAACACCTGTGACGCCCAAAATGACTAATAAACTTTTTACTTTAAATCAGCCAGGTCCCTCCAGGTCCAGGTCTTCCAGAGGACACCTACCAAGGGCATCTCAGGTTACGGGATGCAGAAGGCAGCAGGCCACCTCCACTTCTGATGTGCATTCTGGGAACACACCAAGATGTCACAGTTGGCCTTGTAAAATTAAGAAGTTCTGGGTGCACAAAGAGGGCATGGATTGGATGGAGTTCAGCGCTGGTAGTTAGGATTTAAGCTATTGCTAGTCACCTAATTGAAATTTGCGTTTCTTCAAATTCTGAATACTTCACTGTTTTTGACCCCTCGCCCCAGGGAAAGATGACTGCCCCATCTGAATTCAGCTCCTCTCACAGGTGCTCCAAACAATGCCAACGGTAAGACTCAGTGAGACCCACAGTGACAGATACCCTAGAATTACTGCTCCATCACCCAATGATGCCTTGATCTGGCCCTTTTTGCCCCTTGGCAGCTGTAGAACAAAGGAATGTGCCCCCAAACCCTCATTCAGACATGAGCCCAGGAGTCAGTGTGCAGTCAGCAGACAGACAGGAGTCAGACTAAGAAGAACTAAGGGAGTATCACAGCTTTCCGCGTAGTGAGTTGTCATCACCCTCAGCCTTGACAAGTGACCCAAGTACATGGACAACCCAGGCTCATCACCACCAGATGGCAATGGTTCCTTTGGGATGAGGGCCATGAAGGTATAGGCTGAGGAGTCAAGGTTGGGGGGTGGGGGGAGAGGGTGGGAGGCTGGGGGTGTTATGGAGTTGACAGACAACAAGCCTCCAACTGGGAGAATCTAAAAGCGATGAGAGCATCCCTGGGTCAACTGCCCAGGCCACCCTGGTTGCGGCCTGTCTTCCATACATCATGTCTCCACCTGGCTCTTCCTCCACTATCTCCTGGTCTCCTCCTCCTCATCCCGTTCCTCCTTGCTCTCTTCCAGAATGTGGCCCCTCCTGTTGTGCCAAGTTGTGGAGGGCACAGCACACCAAGACAATGCAGGAGACGCTTTGAGAGTTGTTCTGAAGGGCCCACTGGTCTTGTTGAGGCAGCAGAAGCAGGCATTGAGAACCCCAATCATGGTTTGATAAATGACCTGGTAAACTCTAAGACTCATTATACTAGGCATCAGTCTCGGGCTTTAACACTGGTATCAGCAAAGACCTCAAAGATCTTGTCCCCTTGTCCCCCACGAGTCATCCCGGCAGCCTGAGCTAGTCCTTGAAGATCCTAGAGATTTTTAACTGCCCAGCATGAAGCTGCCATGCGTGCTGCCGGGGAAGTATGCAAACATGTACATAATAATCATGCGGTGGTTGCAGACGAGCTGCATATTAAGGGAGTGGCCTCCCTTTGTATTGATAAAAGGGACTCCCTGATGTCACGGTGCTCTTAATGCCACGCATCACATCAATAGCCCCTGGACCTGTGGCAGTCCAGCGATGTCTGCAAATCCTGCAGCCTTCTCATGCTGATGTGCCTCAAAGTCAAAGTTTATTTACTCAGAGGTCTGGGCAAACAGAGCATTGTGACTTCATGGATACACTTATGGGCTGATGACTGAACCAGTCGCCTAAAGGCTCAGGGCTGCCGTGACCACTGGGGCCACAGGGCACAGGTGCCCTCCTTGACCGACTCCATCCCTGCATGGTGAGAGGCACTCACCTCTTTTCTCCCTGTCAGGGCCCATGGTGCCTGGTCTCGGTTTTTAAAGGCAGCCCACATGGACTTCATGCTGGTGGGCAGGAAGATTCAATGAGTCCAGAACCTCTGACTTTAATCTCACTAATGCTATTACAGTGAATTCAAATGCAATCAAATCAGCTTCCTGTCCATTATGTCAGTGGACAGGACCTGGGAAGATCACTTTCAGAGTTCTCACCAGCATTAATACTATTTCTGGCCTCTCACAATAGTTAGTGGCCATAATTGGGGTTTGCGCCTGTGGCGAACGGGCCCTGAAAATCACAGATAAATTTGCAAAGATGTGATCAATCAAGACTGACAACTCCTATGGGCTGGATTAACAGCATGATAGCAATATAAAAATCTGGAGTGCATAGGTCCAAAGGATGTCTATAAATCTTTGAAGAGATCCCACTACCCCATGCCAACTATTGAAGATTTTTTTCTGCAACCTGCCAAGCCTTTACTGCCCTAGATTAGAAGGATCTGGCCTTTATAGTGAGGGGGATACTGGCCTTTATAGCGAGGGGGGATAGAATATAAAAGCAGGGAGGTCTTGCTGCAACTGTACAGGGCACTGGTGAGGCCGCAGCTGGAGTACTGTGTGCAGTTTTGGTCGCTGCACTTGCGCAAGGATATTTTGGCCTTGGAGGGAGTGCAGAGGAGGTTCACTAGGCTGATACCAGAGATGAGGGGGTTGGACTATGAAGAGAGACTAAATAGACTGGGTCTGTACTCACTGGAGTTTAGAAGGATGAGGGGGGATCTTATAGAGACGTATAAGATAATGAAAGGGATGGCTAGGGTAGAGGTAGAGAGATTCTTCCCATTTAGAAAGGATAGCAGGACTAGAGGGCACAGCCTCAAGATAAGGGGGGGGGGGGGCGCAGTTTAGATCGGAGTTGAGGAATAACTTCTTCACTCAAAGGGTGGTGAATCTCTGGAATTCTCTGCCCGTTGAAGTGGTGGAGGCTACCTCGCTAAATATATTTAAGTCATGCGTAGATAGGTTTTTGACAGACAAGGCAATTAAGGGTTATGGGGAGAAAGCAGGAAAGTGGAACTGATCCACTTCAGATCAGCCATGATCTTATTGAATGGTGGGGCAGGCTCGAAGGGCTAGATGGCCTACTCCTGCTCCTATTTCTTATGTTCTTATGTTCTGAAGGATGGATACTGGCAAATAAAGCTGGACGAAAGCAACAGTTTCCTGATCTTGTCCTGGATGTCAATTGGGAGGTACAGAAACTTGCGCATGCTATTTTGCATATACTGCTCCAGAAAAGTGTGAACGCAGACAGCATAAAATGATCATCCAGGATGTGAAGCGATTGTGGATGCTCTGCTGGTCCCCCACGAGCGATGTGGCGATGCGATGGAAGAAGGCATCACAGATCATGATCAGAATTTAGTGAGGCTGCTGGAGAGAGCTCACCAGATGAAGCTGAAGGTGAAAAAAGAAATTTCAATTGAAGAAGATGACTGAAGTCAAATCAATAGATCAAGTACTGATGGTTGAAGGAGCTTACCTTGAACCTGACAAGGTACGAGGTGTAGCAGAGATGCAGCACACAGCAGAGGTGAAGACGATGCAACAATCTGCTGGGGCTGTAGGCGACTGAGCAAAGCTTTCATCCAATTTGCGGAGTGTGAACTTCTATGCAAGCTCGTTGCAAAGGATGTTGAATGGGACTGGGGCACAGAACAAGAAGCAGCTTCCACTCACATCAAACAACTTATTACAACACGCCCATGCTGAGGTACTGCGATGTTAATAATGAAGTCACCCTGCAGTGAAATTCCAGCAAACTAGAATTTGGAACAATCCTCATACAGCAAGAACAACCAGCCTCCCATCTATTGATTCTGTTGACACTTCCAGCTGCCTTGGAAAAGCAGCCAGCAAAATCAAGAACCCCACACACACCGGACATATGCACTTCTACCTTTTCCATTGGAAAAAAGATACAAAAGTCTGAAGTGACATACCAACCAAATCAAGAACAGTTTCTTCTCTGCTGCCATTAGATTTTTGAATGGACCTATCTTATATTAAGCTGCTCCCTACCTGTGACTGCAACACTATTTTCTGAGCCTTCTCCTTTCTTTTTCCCTTATGTGTGTTATGAACAGTATGCTTTGTCTGTAAAGCACGCAAGAAACAATATTTTTCACCGAATCCTAAAACATGTCACAATAAAAATCAAATCAACACAAGCCAATTATGTTTGTATCCAGAGTATGAATGCAGACTGACAATGTTTGCACAGATTGCAAAAGAGTGTGGGCTACTGTTCTTGCTTGTGAGCATTTTAATCTGTACCTGTTTAGAACAGACAAAGTGATGTACAACTGGCTACTTCAAAGCAGCTTTCTCAAACTGTTTTAAGCTCTCCAAAGTGTTTGCAAAGGATATTACATTGATTGCAATATACCATTTGGAAATGCAGTACAAGCAGAAGGATGTATATCACTGATATGTCTTTAAGATCTCCACATCCTTCGAAAGAAGCTGATAAAGCTAGAACAGAATATGAAATCTTCCAGATTCAACAAGAAGCAACTGAAAATTCTCAACCCAGTAGACATTGAACCTGACTGATAAGCATCTCACTCACATCAAGCAAACTACACAACACCATGAAAAACTCTGCAGGAAGTCATTGAAAGGATTGCTGGGAATCATTAAGATCACATCCATTGCCATCAGATAGTATTGGACATAGAAATGAATTGATTGCCTCGGATGGCATCTTATTCAGAGGAACTAGAGACATTATCCCAAAGAGGGGTGAGAAAAGAGATACTGAAAGTGCATCCATACAATCTATGACTCGTCTGAGGAAGGCAAGAGAAGTCTCTGGCTGACCCTATGTAACCAATGTGATTAAGAACCATATCAGCCAGTGCAGTGCTTGTAATGAACATCAAAGTAAGCAAGTTAAAGAGCCACTTATGACTCAAGACATCCCAAATAGACCACGGATGAAAACTGGAGTAGATTTCTTCACTCTATTTGGAACTGCCGATCAGGTCACTGTCAACTACCATACAGCCTACGGGGAGTTAGATAAGCTGATGTCAATGATCACAGTAAGATTGTTGAATGCTTGAAGGCACATTTCAGTCATTATGGCATTTCTGACATTGTGATAAGTGGCAATGGTCCGCAGTTCATCAGTGAAGAATGCAGATACTTCATCAATGATTGGAAAAATCAGCACTACACCATCTCTTCACTAGCCCAGTCAATGAAATGGCTGAGACAGCAATAAAAATTGTCAAAGTGATCATCAAAAAATCTAGCAGAACCAGCACATGTGTGTATGAAGCAATCCTGGAGTGGAGAAAAACACCTACTGAAGGCATGGAATGTAGCCCATTTTAGCAATGAATGTCATGCAACACCTCAACTATTATTCTAATAGCTATAAAACTGTTGAAGCCAGAAGTAGGAACAGAAATTAGTGACAAAATCAGAATTAAATGACAGAAACCCCCAATTTATGCTTTGCAAGACTGTTGCCAGAGCTGAGAGTTGGTGTGCTGATCAGTGTGTCACCTCAATTGAATACGGTGAAAAGGAATGACCAGATATTGTGTATAAAGTTTTGAGAGAAGAAGCCATTTCATTCACCAGGGATGAAAGCAATGTCTGAATTCTGGAAAATGACCTTGAGGTGGCTACACTAAATTATCTTTTTATTGGCCTTTTTATGAGCCCAGTTGTGTCTCTGTGATTGGGGTTCTTTGCTGTTTTGGAAGTTAGTGCAAAATTCAGTCTTTTTTTGTTACTTCAGTGTCAACTTGGATTAGTTGGTAGTACCCAGCTCTTGATTAAGGAGGTTGTGAATTCAATTTTGGACCAGTGACCATAATTCCACTAGTTTTAAGATAGCTGTGGAGAATGATAAATCAGCCTCAAAAGTTAAGATCTAAATTTGAGCAAGGCCAATTTTGGTGGTATTAGGCAGGACTTTTCAAAAGTTGATTGAAGGAATCTGTTGGCAGGCAAAGGGACGACTGCTAAGTGGGAGGCTTTCAGAAATGTGATAACTAGTGTTTGGGGTAAGTAAATTCCTTTTAGAGCAAAGGGCAAAATTGTTAGAAGTAGGAACCCTGGGTGACTCAGGATATCGAGGCCCTGGTCAAGAAGGAAAAGGGGGCAAATGACATGCAAAGGCAGCTGGGACCAAGTGGATCCCATGAAGAGTATCGAGAGTGTCGGAGTAGAGTTAAGAAAGAAAACAGGAGAGCAAAAAGGGGATACAAAATTGCTTTGGCAGATAAGGCAAAGGAGAATCCAAAGAGCTCGTACAAGTACATAAAGGGCAAAAGAGTAACTAGAGAGAGAGAGAATAGGGCCTCTTAAGGAGCAACAAGGTCACCTATGTGCGGAACCACAAGAGATGAGTGAGATCCAAAATGAATATTTCTCATCAGTATTTATTGTTGAGTAAAACATGGATGTTAGGGAACTTAGGGCAATAAATAATGATATCTTAAGGAATATTCATATTACATAAAAAGAGGTACTGGAAGTCTTGAAGTGCATTAAGGTAGATAAATCACAGGAACCTGATCAAGAGTATCCCAGGATGCTGTGGGAGGCTAGGGAGGAAATTGCATGTCCCTTGGAAGAGATATTTGAATCATCGACAGTCACAGATGAGTTGCCTGAAGATTGGAGAATGGCAAATGTTGTGACTCTGTTTACGAGATTAAAGGAAAAGAGTTTAAGGGAAAAGCCTGGGAACTACAGACCAGTCAGCCTAGCATCTGGAGTGGGTAATTTGTTAGAAGATATTCTGCGAGATAGGATCTACAGGCATTTAGAGAGGCAAAGACTGATTAGAAACTGTCAGCATGGCTTTGTGAGTGGAAAACCATGTTTCACAAATTTGATCAAGTTCTTTGAAGGGATAACCAAGAAGGTGAATGCAGTTAGTGTTGTCTACATGGACTTTAGCAAGGCCTCTAACAAGGTACCGCCGGGTAGGTTGTTGCATAAGGTTAAATCTCACAGGATCCGGGATGAGGTAGCTAATTGGATACAAAATTGGCTTGATGACAGAAGACAGAAGGCAGTTGTGGATAACGAAAAAGAGGTGGTGAACCAACCAGACGTTAACTTATTGGTCAGGACAGCAGCGCATCTTTCAGATCCAGAAATCATTGCAACATCAGTGCATCCAATTCCAGAATTGAAATCCTGCCCATAAGCAGGGAACAAAAGCATTACGTCAATATCACTTTAAAAAATGGTTCCATTGAACAAATTAAAGATTCGGACATCCACGTGGATAAAAGGTAGAAGGTAAAATATTCAAAAATAACTTTAAAACAAGGAGTTTTTCAGTCCTGCCGAAGTGAATGGAGATTTGGTTGAGCACCAAATTCTCCAAGCTCCCTGGCATGGTGGGACATGAGCGAGTGAAGAATTCCAGACAATATATTTCTTTAAATTTCATTTTAAAATCAAATTATAACAGCACGCTATGAATATAAAATCACATTTTCAGGGTCAGTTTTGTTGTTAATGAAACGTTGCTGATCGTATCGCTGTTAAAATCTGAGTTACTCCTGACTGAGCAAGGTGCAACTTTTTAAGGGATTTGCAATTGCAATGTAGGAGCAAGAAACGTAGGCAATGTTGACAGTACAGTGGCATAATAGTTATCACTGCTGCTTCACAGTGCCAGGGACCAAGTTCAATTCTGGCCTCAGGTCACTGTCTGTGTGGAGTTTGCACATCCTCCCCGTGTCTGCATGGGTTTCCTCCGGGTGCTCTTCTTTCCTCCCACAGTCCAAATACATGCGGGTTAGGTTGATTGGCCATGCTAGATTGACCCTAATGTCAGGGGGATTAGTAGGGTAAATATGTGGGTTTATGGGAATAGAGCTGGATGGGATTGTGGTTGGTGCAGAGTTGATGGGCCGAATGGCTTTCTTCTGCACTGTTGGGATTCTATTCTAAGTTGAAATTCTCAATGATTTCAGCAATTGCTGACTCAGTGTCCACAGAGGTTTTCAGAGTCCTAAATAACAGACAGCAACATCAGAACTTTTGCGCTAATCTGTGCATGTAGTTGCAGTCAGTTTCAGAGGGAGATTGATGGCAAATGTCAACACCTGCCGAGCTTAATCCACAGACCCTCCCCTGCCCCCACGCAATAGTTAATTATTGCAGCACGGTGGCACAGTGATTAGCACTGCTGCCTCACAGTGCCAGCGAATCAGGTTCAAATCCGGCCTCAGGTGACTGCCTGTGTGGAGTTTGCATGTTCTCCTCATTTCCTACAGGGGCTCCAGTTTCCTCCCACACTTCAAAGTTGTGCAGGTTTAATGGATGGGCCATACTAAATTAGTGTCAAATGGATTAGCAGGGTTAGTACATGGGGTTGCGAGGATAGGACCTGAATGGGATTGTTAGTGCAGGCTCAATGGGCCAAATGGCCTCCTTCTGCACTGTAGGATTCTATGATTCTAATTGGAATAGAATCCTTTTCTAATTTTCTCTTCTTCCATATTCACTATATTGCTTTCATTTTTCAACCTTCATAAAAATAAGTTCCATCAGAATGGCAATTTCTGTTTTCTTTCAAACTGATGCTGGCTAATCTCATGTCTATTTGCTAACTTTGTTTCATTATTTCCAACTTTTGTTGCTTCTATTTTAGCTACTCTATTAATTCTTTGAAAAATAGTATGACAACAGTATAAGTAAGTGCACGTAAAATAAAGATAAACCTGTAAATAAAATTCATATCAGCGTTAAAACAGATTTAGGAGTATCAGCACTTATCCCATTATACGCAGTGACTGCTGGATTTTACTAGTAGGTAGTTGATTAACTTGATGCATATACACACATTCCGTCCGTAGGCACTTCCTGCTCCCTGCTAACAGATTCCCCTGTGTGATGTGAAGGAAAGTTAGAGTAGGTTTCTATCCATTGTAGCAGTGCAGCGACTTACATAACATAAATAGTTATCAAATGCAATGATGATAATGTGGAACATTGTCCTGCAGCAAATACATGCGGTTTGAGAAATGAAAGTATCTGACTCAAGAGCGCGGTTGAAAATGAACATATTGGGCCCAATTTTACCAACAAGTTGCATCCATTTTTGGATACAAAAACATGGTAAAGTCGGGTGTGAGGTGAATAGTGTGATCCGTGCTCACCTCCACGCCTGTTCCCCGTTTGCCAAGTGGCTAAAATGGCCGCAATCGGCACTGCACCCAAAACGGTCATGACATCAATTTAAATGCATTTGCATGCATTTAAATTAACTTAATGGACTGCACACTCAAACTTACCAGCATTTCCCCTTTTATCAATGTGTTCACCCAGATTCGGCGCGAAATGATATGGTCCGCAAAAGTTCAACTTCTGAGGAGGTAAGTTCAGAGCTTCCGTCGGTAAGGGGAGGGAGGCGGGCTTGATCGCTCTCTAGTGGGGGGGGGGGGGGGGGGGGGGGAGGAGGGTCAGATGGATCTCTGGTTGGGGGGGAGAAGCGAGGCAGGCCAGATGGATCTCTGGTGGGGTTTGAGGGGGGAGGAGGAGGGAGGCGGGTCAGGTGGATCTCTGGTTGGGGGTAGAAGGGAGGCAGGCAGGTCTCCGGCTGGGGGGAGGAGAAAGGAGGCAGGTCTGATTGCTGTCTGGAGGGAGGGGGATGGGCAGTGGGAGGGAGGAGGAAGAGGAGGAGGAGGAGGAAGGAGGTGGGTCAGATGGATCTCTGATTGGGAGAGGGGAAGAGAGAGCTGCTTCCACTTTGAGTCCGATTGGTGGGTAATGGGGGAGGTGGGGCAGGGGGCCACAATCGGTCTAGGCTGTGGGACGGTGATGGATAAAGAGACCAGTTATGTTGTGGGGTGGGGCAATGTCTGTGGGGACCATCAATGTCTTTGGGGCCAATGTCTGTGGGAGCATTTTTCAAATTTTTATTCACTGAGCATGCACCGTTGAAGGCTCCAATCGGAGCAGTAGTGTTTCGGGTGGGATAAGCCCTGCCCACTAGCTTCTGCAGTGCGATTCAGAATCGCTGCTTTTTTGTCAGGCAGAGTGCGTATTAAGGTGCTGAAGAACAGATTTAACATGTCAAATCTGGATCACTCCCAGATTCAGCACTTAGAAACAAAATGCTAAAATCGATTTTTACAATCTTGCATATTGTCTTGACAGAACTTGCTGTATATGTAAGCTTTACTCTGAAAACATATTGTTTCCAAGTTAAGTAGCAAGTTCCTTTAAAAAAAATTACACAACTACCTTCTTTCATTAGCACACAATGTTCGAGCAGTTCATGGAATCCCTACAATGCAGAAGAAAGCCATTTGGCCCATGGAGTCTGCACCAATCACACCCCCACCCAGGCCCTATTTCCCTAACCCCACACATTTGTCCTGGTAATCCCCTAACAGTAGGGGCAATTTAAGATGACCAATCAACCTAACATGCACATGTTTTGAACTGTGGGAGGAAACCCATGCAGGCGCAAGGAGAATGTGCAAACTCCACACAGACAGTGACTCGAGGTCAGAATTGGCCCTGGGTTCCTGGCGCTGTGAGGCAGCAGTGCTAACCGCTATTCCACTGTGCTGCCCATCAATCACCCCTCCTGCTTTCTTCCTATGAATGCTTGTGAATGACAGCCAGATAAAGATTTCGAATGAGGATGAGTAGGAGTGCAAATAATAAGATCATTAAAAACTATCTCTGGACTGGAATGTAATTATTGTTGGAGCCAATTAATTGTTCAGTTGAAGCTCAGAAGAAACAATGAATGAGCTAGTCATTTGCATCTCAAAGAATAAGCAGTTTCGTTTGGCGCGGAATGAACATTGTAAACTGTTCAAATTACAGTCCCAACAAAAACAAAGCAATTGATAATCTTCAGGCTGCTCCCATGTGGTGTGGAAGAACTAGTGGCTCTGATCTCTGAGCAGAATAGACATAATGCACACTTTGTAAACTGTTTCAAAACACATAACTTGGCTCAAATGGGTGGCATGGTGGCATAATGGTTATCACTGTGGCCTCATAGCGCCAGGGATTCACGTTCTAACCCAGCTTTGGCTGACTGTGTGGAGTTTGTGCATCCTCCCAGTGTCTGCGTGGGTTTCCTCCAGGTATTCTGCTTTCTTCCCACACCCCAAAGATGTGCAGATTAGGTGGGTTGGTCATGTTAAATTGCCCCTCAGAGTCAGGGAGATTAGCATGATAAATATATGGGATGAAGGAGGTAGCGCCTGGGTGGGATTGTTGTCGGTGAAGGCGTGATGGGTCAAATGGCCTCCTTCTGCACTGTAGGCATTCTGTTCCATTCTCTTCTATTCTAAATAAGGGTTTCTCTATCCAAATGGATGAATTAATACAGAAAAAAGTTGACTAATCCATGTGATGGAACAATAATCAACAGATACCTTAGAGCCTAGAGATAGTAGTCATGAATGGAAAATAAATGGGTTAAAGTATAATTTAAATACAATTTAAAAGTACCTTCTTCTCAAAAAAGTACAAGAAATTGAATCTAAGCAGGACCACTGCTATATGATGGACGATACAGTGCAAAACACTACAGAAAGAGCAGGGTAACATTGCATCTGCAGTTGCAACAGTCGATCTTCTGAATTCTATTCATAATAAGCAGTAGCATGCTTTATCAAAGAAGCAGAATTGTGTTTTAATTAGTTAGTTTATAAATCCCACTGCAAGGATTTGCAAAGCCATTTACCACATACTGATTTCAATCCTGGAGCATTACTTAGAGCACAACATCAAGGCACGTTCCTACTGACTATAAGTTGCAGACGATTAAAATAATGTCGACCACATTGTATAGATAGTGGGGTAGAAATTGATTTTTGAACAGCTGGTGATGTGCTCCAATAGTGAAGAAGCTGAAGTAATCTTGAGGATAGGTCTCGTTAGAATCAAAGCAATGATGCACCATTTTTAGGTTATAGACCCTGTGATACTCGTTGCAGTTGTAGGTAGGTCGAGTTGGTGGGTTGGAGGTCAGGAAGATGGAGGGAGTGAGAGAGAATAAGCAGGCAGGAAGGCAGGAGGTGAGGAAGAGGGAGGGAGCGAGAGAGAATAGGCAGGAAGAACTGAGCAATATTTTTGAAGAGCATGTAAAGCATTCTTGTTCTTCCTTGTCATCAAAAGTATAACCGGACTTACACAGCATTCTTTTTGGCTGGATCATCAGCAGATACAGGGGCAAGATAGTAATGCGCATGCATACACACACACCCACATAGAACATAGAACAGTATAGCAAAGGACCAGGGCCTTCAGCCCACGATGTCATCCCAAACATGACGCCAAATTAAACCAATCTCTTCTGCCTGCCCTTGGTCCACATCACTCTATTCCTTGCATATTCATGTGCTTATCTAAAAGTCCTTTATATGGATTTGTTCCATGATTTTTATTCTGAACAAGTCTAACTGCATAACTCAGGTAGACGTTCATTCCACTTAATGGATCAACATTGCAATGACCAGAGTAGTAAAACTTTCCATGATAACATTGGGTACAATATTGAATTTCAGCTGGGTGAGAGACCACAAAATTCAGTTCAGTATGGGACCAACAAGATAGTCGCAAGTGGACTTCAGATATTAAAATAAACAAACTTATTTCATCTAAACGATTAGACCATCTGGGAATTGACATATATAATGGAATTCTACTGCCTGCCCGCCACAGGAATCGGAGCAGGCGAGGGGTGAACAATGGGAAGGTCTGTTGACCTCAGATGGGATTTTCCGTCTCGGGTTGAGCGAGGCTATTAAATCCCGCTTCTAATTTTTAAAGCCATCAACATCAAGCATAGAATGCAGAATTAATAAACCATGGAAAAGTGTGAACTTTAGTGACACTGGCTTTTATTTCACCATATTGTATAGGCATACTCCAATTAGGGTTGGCCACTCTGGTTTGATATTTGTGCAGATTCGACAATGGTACTGAGTCATGTGATGCCTAACCATTTGACATTTGATCATGTGACACTTGCCTACAGTCTGTGCATGTTACTGCACTCATCTTGATTGCATGTCTTGGTACCAGTTCAGAAGAACACAGGCAGTCAGTTTAGAAGAACACAATTAGCACTAAGATCACTCCAATATGCGATTTCCTCGCCAGCATTCAAGACAGGCAGCAGAGAGTTGAAGTAAGGGGAAGTTATTCAGAGTAATAGAAGGTAGTAAGTGCTGTTCCGATAGGATCAGTGCTGAACTCACTGCTCTTCATAATTTACATTAACAATTCGGACGCTGTAATCAAATACTTTATTTCTAAAATCATGAATGACACCAAATTGGAGAGATAGTCAATACCAACATGGACTACAACAAAGTTACAGGAGGGCATAATAAAGTTGGAGGATGGGTAAATGATTGGCAAATTAAATTCAACACAGTGTGAGATAGTGCATTTTGATAGGAAGAATGGGAAGGTTTATTTATTTAATTTATTTATTAATCACAAGTAGGCTTACATTCACACAGCAATGAATGTACTGTGAAAATCCCCTAGTTGCCACACTCCCCGCCTGTTCGGGTACACTAAGGAAGAATTTAGCATGGCCAATGCATCTAACCAGCACATCTTTGGACTGTGGGAGGAGACCGGAACACCTGGAGGAAACCCACACAGAGAAAGGGAAAACATGCAAAGTCCACACAGACAGTGGCCCAAACCAGGAATCAAACCTGGGTCCCTGGTGCTGTGAGTTAGCAGTGCTAACCACTGTGCTACTGTGCCACTAATTATTTGGAAGGTGCAAGTCTAGGTGGGGTAGAGGGACAGAACGATCTCAGAGTACCAATACATCAATCAGTAACAAAGTTTTAAAAAAATCAAGCATTAAGCTTTATTTCTAGAGGGGTAGTATTGAATATTGTGCAGGTTATGATAAACCTGTGTCAAATCTTGGTTAGACTTCACTTGGAGAACTTCATTGAGTTTTGGTAGCCATATTATAAAAAAATATTGATGCACTGGGGAGGATGCAGATAAATTTACAAGAATGATACCAGATGATGAATGGGATGGGTAGGATAGAGGTGGAGAGGCTCTTCCCGCTCAGAAAGGACAGTAGGACGAGAGGGCACAGCCTCAAGATAAGGGGGGGGGCAGTTTAGAACAGAGTTGAGGAGGAACTTCTTCACTCAAAGGGTGGTGAATCTCTGGAATTCTCTGCCCGTTGAAGTGGTGGAGGCTGCCTCGCTAAATATATTTAAGACATGGGTAGATAGGTTTTTGACAGGCAAGGGGATTAAGGGTTATGGGGAGAAGGCGGGAAAGTGGAACTGAGCCACGACAGATCAGCCATGATCTTATTGAATGGCGGGGCAGGCTCGAAGGGCTAGATGGCCTACTCCTGCCCCTATTTCTTATGTTCTTATGTTCTTATGAATGATACTGTGGGGTGAAACGGTGGCACTACAGTTAGCACTGCTGCCTCACAGTACCAGGAACCCGAGTTCAATTCCTCCTTGGGTCACTATCTGTGTGGAGTTTGTACGTTCTCTCCCATGTCTGCATAGATTTCCTTTGAATGCGTAGATTTCCTCCAAAATTTTAAGGACATGCTAGGTAGGTGCATTGGCCATGCAAAATTCTTCCTCAGTGTATCCAAACAGGCACTAGAGTGTAGCGACTAGAGAATGTTCACAGTAACTTCGTTATAGTATTAATGTAAGCCTATTTGTGACACTAATAAACAGAAAAAGAAGAAAATGCATGGGTTGACAAAACAGGAAAGAATTGACAAACTGGTTCTCTTCTTCTTTAACAAAAAAGGTTGAGGGGTGACCCAGTAGCTATCGGTAAAACTAGAAAGGCTTTGACAGAGTGGATGGTGAGAGCATATTTCCTCTTGTAGGGAAGGGCACAACTAGAGAACATCAATGCATGACAGTAAGAAAGAAATCCATTCAGGAATTCAGAAGAAACTTTTTTATCCAAAGAGTGGTGAGAATGTGGAACTCACTGTCACATGGAGTAGTTGAAGTGAATAATATTGACGCATTTAAAGGGAAAACAAGATAAGTATATAAGCGAAAAGAGAAGTGGGGGCCTTGGTGATAGAGAGAATACGGGAAAGGCTCAAATGGAGCATAAAGGCCTCATGGTCTGATTGGGCCAAATGGTCTGTTCCTGTGCTACGGACGTCATCAATTAAAGTATTTTTGTTTTATAGGGACATGATTAACATTATTTATAAAAAACAGAAAATAAGGATTCAAGGATAATTATGTTCAAATAAAAACGGCAATTGTGATATTCCTTCAGTACTGATGTAATATGAAACAAAAAGTAATAACCATTGATTTGAAAAAGTCATTGCTATAATAACTTCAATCTAAAGGTTTGTACAGTAATGGCTTTTTACAATACACATTGATAGATGATAAATGAAGCTAAACCAAATTCAATACACTTCTTCCCACATCCAATCACTGCAGTCAGCTTCAAGAAGGATTCAATCCTCAGAGAAAAAGATCAAAGCTGCCTGACTCTGATAATAAAAACATTATTTTACATCAGCATCCTTCACAGGCCAAACCACTCTCCCACATTTCAATTTGTGACTCTTTGACTCCCTCCCTGCCCTCCTTGGCATTTTGCTTGAACCAGCTCCCCCAGTTTGTGTTTCTCTCTCTCCCTCCACAGTTTGTCTTTCTCGACTCTCTCACTCTCTTTCCTTTCCTCCCCACATTTTGTTCTGTTTTTCTTCTCTCTCTCCTTTTCCAAGCTTCTGTTCTACCTGTCCTGCCCACGCCAGTTGGTGTTTTTTTTCTCTTTTTCTCACTGCCTGTCACTCACTCAGGATGCAAGATTTCTACGTGATTTCAACTGGCCTCAAAGCCATCATCCACACTGCCAATGAAGTAATGAATTTCCAAATATCAGGGGGGCCACTAGGGCTCAGCCAGCCAGGATACAGCGCATGCACAAATCATGTACATAAAGAATGTTTGTCCTGTGTCACCGACAGCAGTTCTCAGGAAACCAGTCTTGAAAAAGGGAAAGTTCAGAAGTCTAACTCCAATGCATTTAATTACTCTTCTCAGTGATAAGCTTTATTGGATCATCCTAATAATCTATAATCTCATTTGAAACTGCAATCTTGTACTGCAGTGTCCGTGAGTTATTGAGTCTTGGAGGAAGTCCAATTTTCAATGTCTCCTGAAGCATGAGGTGGTTGTGGACTGATTTAGTCCCAAGCAATTAGATAATGCATTTTGAATCTTGGTAATAAGCAAAAATCTGATTTGAAGTCTGATAAAATGGTGTGGGGCAAATTTCTATTTACAACCTTACCAGGACACTTCTCAGGATATTGTAACTAGAATTTCAAACCAACAGTGCAGGCACGAACCACAATAGATGTTAACAAAGTGACAATCCAATTTTGAAGCAAAGACAGTTTGGGTCCGGGAAAAAGCCTTAGAGTTTTTAGATTTAGAGCATTTCTGGATGTGCCTACACTGCACAGACTGAAGTGATCCAAGGAGGCAGCTCAATATCATCCTCAAGGGCAATTAGGGATAGGCAATGAATGTGGCCAGCAATGCCCAATGAATGAATAAAAACACATTGACAAAATGAAGTGAGAAGCACTTCAAGAACAAAGTGTTTGGTATAATAAGGCCATGTTGATGGCATTGATCTTGTGTATTCAACTTTATTATTTGCTTCTTTTAATTAACTATCAATTACCACTTTTGTTGCAAATGAGCAAAAATTGCTTTCAGGTAGATCAATGGTGCACTCCCTCTTCTACTTATACACTTTAACACTCAGTGCTTTTTAAAATATAACAAGAACATAATGATTCTTCTAATGTGAGTTTTTACGATGCATGGAAGATTAGAGTTCAGTTTTGTACATTCCCATAAAATTGACAACTTACACAATGTTGCCACACTAGGAAGTTCCAATTTATTTTAACTATCCAATGGACCTGAATCTTCCTGGGAGTGTTATCAAAATAGTTTATGCCCATTTTATGTTAAGCAATCAAAGCTGCAAGATGATATTTTTACCTTAGATTCCTATCATTTTAAAGTGGAGACAACGCATACAAAAGTTCAAAATGGAGAACCATTGGTGCTGTGAGGGAATCAATAAATGTCTTCATTCAGAAATAAGTCACAAGTTGCTTCAACATCTGAATACTTTATTTGAAATGTTAATATAGGCTAGCACAGCAGAGCAGGGAATTCTATTCACTTTCTTCCTATATGTCTGTAATGACTTCAATCAGGGCATTGAGGTTAGCTTATTGGAATATGAACTCCCTGATTAAGAAGTGCCACCTGTTTTTGTGGTGTAGTAGTTATCATGTCCGCCTAACACACGAAAAGTACATGGTTTGAAATCAGGCAGAAACACTCGTTAAGCTTTCTCATAAAGGGTGAGAGAAATCTGTATGATTTCAGTTTGTTGCTGAACATTAACTGAATCACAATGTTACAGTCATATTAACTCAACAAAAAATATCAATGATTAAGGAGTCAATTGATGGGTCAATCAGGGAGTCTTCTGTTGTATTTAATTGGGAGTGTTAGTTCCTCTCGCACTCCCGAAGCTAAACTGCTGACCGATAGCACTCTCTATACTGCTGTTAGAGTTGTAAGTACAGGGATTTTGGTGAAGGGACTTCTGCCTCTGAAGATTTATTACAATGTCCATTGCAAGTGATAAGGATGGAAGAGTCTCCTGATCAGCTTGAACTGCAACACAACAGCCTCCTAAGGTTAAAAAGAATTGAAGGTTGATCTCTGAAACATTGTTTTAAGCAACACAATAGGGGAGTAACTAACAAAGTTTGTATTTCTATAAATTTTCTTTGAACTCTTCCATTTATTAGTTCTAAAAACATTGGAGTTAAGGTTACGGATGGAGGCTGTTTCACTATTTTGTAAACTATACTTACCTCATTGAGAGCAGAGGTCAGAAATTCAACCGTTGATGGACCTCAGAGCTTTGTGCATGTACAGAATGGAAGCAGGCTGCTTATGTGAAGTTCCGCGTCTTGTGTTTTTTGGGTCCAGCACATTCCAGCAGGAAGTAACATAACACAAAATCTCAGGATAGGTGACTGGGAGTAGAGCACCACAGATGATTGGTGTCCGAGACACATGTCCCAAAGAGAGAAGAGACAAGGGAACTTCCAATAAGAACAGCCCCAGAGAGGGGACAGGAAATGGTACTAGATCAGGTAAAAGGGAAGAGAAACATGCTCCAAAACAGGAAAAAGGCTGTAGATAGCAGACTTTAAGCGAAGAGGACTCAGGAGAAGCCTTGAAGAGCCAAGCAGGCAGTCAAAGTTTGGTGACTCTGTGCTATGGGCCACTGAGGTAAAAGTACTACCCCTTTGGGGGCAGTAAGTTTCTACTCAATACAGTAGAGGACCAACGGTATGATTGAGAGTTAGTGCTCAATTGCATATTTGGGAATCCAGGAGAATGGAATCTTGTGAGACAAGACTGAAAACCTGAGAGGTGGCCTATTTTTTATGTCATTCAAACTGACTGACTTTCGGACAGAATTCCAGGGTAGATCTCCAACGGTGAAAAACAGACTCCCTCATGAGAGAAACAGCTTCATTGAGATTGGTTGACTGATTGCTGAGTGGGTTGTTGAGAAATCCACGGACTCTGTCATGATTACACCAGCAAAGTGGTGTGTTTGACCACAATTGCTAATTCACACGTACAATACATGTACCTTGAATGTTAGAGTATAAGATAGATATTGTAAATTGTTTTCTTGTTCTGAATTTGTATAGTAAAGTTTTTTTTTGCTTCAAAACCCATGGAATCCTGTGACTTTATGCACTGAACAATTACCTTAAGTCTCAATCTTTGTCTATTTTAAATAAAATGTTATTGGTCCCCAACTGGATCTTATTAACAACTTGATTGTCTGTCCAGGAATCACATAGGAAGCTTCCTTTCTGGATGTATCACAGCTTGATATGGCTCCAATCAAAATGGCAAGGAACTACAAAGAATTGTAAAGATAGCTGAATCCATCATGCAAACCAACCTCCCATCCATTGAGTCTGTCTACATTTCCCACTGCCTCAGAAAAGCAATCAGCATAATCAAGGATCCCAAACACCCTGGACATACTCTCTTCCAGTTTCTTCAGTCGGGAAAAGGAAACAAAACTCTGAAATCACAGACCAGCTGACTCAAGAGCAACTTCTTCCCTGCTGCCATCCAACTCTTGAATGGACCTACCTTATATTAAGTAGATCTTTCTCTACATCCTAGTGATGACTGTAACACTACATTCTGCACCCTCTCCTTTCCTTCTCCCCTGGGTGCTCAATGAATGGTATACTTTGTCTGTATAGTGTGCAAGAAACAATACTTTTCATTGTGTCTCAATACATATGACAATAATAAATCAAATCAAAACATCATGTGTCACAGGTCAGACCTTGGGATCCTGATGGCTGTTGAAACTTTTGCAAATCATGCCACCCACATGCAACATTTCACTTTAAAAATCAACCAAGAAACAAAACTGACTTTCATCCAAACATCCTTTCATTTGTCAGATCATGTAAAAGCATTAGTCCTTTGTGGGTTCAGTCTTGTTTCATTGTTTCAGTAATGCGTTGCTAAGCACCTTGTGTATTAACTGATCTGAGAATACATATGATAAATGTGCTTTTCTTTGTTGAACACAGCCTGCTTTACAGTGTGTGGTACCTTTAAAATTTGTTGCATGGTGGCAGACGCATGATATCTTAAAAGGGACCAATTTGTGATTGGCAGCATGGTGTCTTGCTATAAGATCATGTGCATGGGCAGCTTACAGGTAGCAATACAAATGCTCTTAATTATTTTAAATTGTGCTCACAATAACTTTATTGCAGTGTTAATGTTTAGGTTTAAGTTTATTATTATCATATCACAAGTAGGCTTACATTAACACTGCAATGAAGCCACTGTGAAAGTCCCCGAGTTGCCACATTCCAGCACCTGTTCGGGTACACCAATGGAGAATATTGCATGGTCAATGCACCTAACCAGCTCATCTTTTAGACTGTGGGAGGAAACCAGAGCACCCGGAGGAAACCCATGCAGACATGGCAAGAACATGCAGACTCTGCACAGACAGTGACCCAAGGCAGGAATGGAACCCGGGTGGCTGGTGCTGTAAGGTAGCATTGTTAACCACTGACTTGTGACACTAATAAATAAACTTTAAACTTTAGTTTGTTGTTAGGTTAAATTCTAGCTATTGAAAGAACACTGCAGTGTGGGGGTTAATAAATAAATAAACTTTAAAAAAACTAATTATTTTGCGCATGCCATCTCACACATGGAATGTGGAAGAGTACTTTGTTCATAGTGGGTTTAAATTGCTTCCAAAAATTGTCATCTAACCATCAGCTCAAGACAAGTGTTCATGAAGTAGCTGAAACTATAACACATATGCTAAAACAGATTAAAATTCAATGTCATCACTAATACTTTTTATAAAGTGCAACAATTTCTTGTATTCTGTATCCTTGCAGTCGTGCTATAAATTAATTCCACGCTGCTGAGCTGGAACCATATTCTGTTTATTGCTGTGATGTACTGATCCCTGTAGAAAGTAGTCTTGTGTTGATGTTGTCACAGTACTACTGATATGACCACTCAGGCAGCATTCAAAATGAAGGAACTATGCTGTCAGCACAGTCAAGGCACTGCTATAGTGTAGTGCATGATTTATTAAGGGAATCCATAGATCAAGAAATGCATCACCTTCCCAGCAGAACTGGCTGCAAACACATTTTGTACACATTTCAGAACAGTTTCATAAGTGTACAAAACTGGACAGATCAATAATCGTTGGTGCTATGGCTGTATTTTCTCCCACCTCTAGACAAGATAGCAGTCGGCCATAGCAACTAAATGCATTACTTATGCATGGCTATCAGCATCAACAAATGGATATTTCACACATTTCACGATTTGTATTTCATATGTGCACATATAAAGGCAATGAATATCCGTGCTAAAGAATGAAACACTTTTCCATTCGAATGTTACGTTTGAGAATCCCTTCATTAACCTTAACTATTCATGTGAAATCATTGAATTCCTTACACTGTATCGAAGTCCTCAAGGCCTGACCCCTGACTGTTATTCCATTGCCTTTTGAGATTGTCCCTGGTCCCAACAAATACAGGGAGTTTTTTTCTTTGCATCTTTTCCAAAAGAACTCTCCGGAAACGTTGGAGTTGGCTTTCCACCATGTTGTGTCATTCATGTTACCCAGATCAGAGTCACTTCCTGAATAACCTTCATCTGCCTCAGTCCATGTGCACCTTATTTTAAGACGTGCAACTCAGTTTTCAGCAGTGTCATAATACTGGCCCATCTGCTGCTGCATTTAGTTAACAAAGTGGGGAGGTGATGACCTAGTGGTATTTTCACTGGAATGTTAATCCAGAAACTCAGCGAATGTTCTGGGGACCCAGGTTCGAACCCCACCATGGAAGATGGTGGAATTTAAATTCAATGAAAGAAAATCTGGAATTAAGGACCTACGAGTGAACTTTGAACCACTATTGATAGTCAGAAAACCCCACCTGCTTCAACAATGCCCTTTAGGGCAGGATATCTGCTGTCCTTACCTCATCTGGCCTACTTGTGACTCCAGAGCCACAGCAACGTGATTTACTCTCAACTGCCCTCCAAGAGAGATGGACAATAAATGCTGTACAGCCAGTGATGCTCCTGTTCCACAAAATAAAAAAAAATGCAGAGTGAGCACTGGCTGAATGCTGAAATCATTGAAATGAACAGTTTATATGGCAATGGTATGCTGCTTAAAATTCCTACACTGTTTTAGCTGGTATTCTAATTTGCCTCCCACCATACCCCATCCCAACTGTGATATCTTTAATGTTCCTTCTTTGAACCAATTGGAAAATGCAAAAAAAACCCTCAGTTTTTTGGAGAAGCCCATTTGCTGCTTTGCTGAGCTGATCCCAAGAGAGGATATTCCAAAACAACAATGCAGGAAGAAGATTTCAGTTGCATATTTATGCCTTTAGTTAATTGCATTAGTCCTTAAACATTTTTCACCTAGAATCATAGAATCCCTATAGTGAAGAAAGTGGCCATTTGACCCATTGAGCCTGCGCCGAGAACAATCTCATCCTGGCTCTACCACCGTAACATCACATATTTACCCTGCTAATCCCCCTGAAACTAAGGGTCAATTTAGCATCGTCAATCAATCTAATCTGCACATCTTTGCACTGTGGGAGAAAACTGGAGCACCCAGAGGAAACCCAGTTCAGACATGGGAGAATGTGCAACACAGACAGTCACCCGATTTGAACTCAGGTCCCTGGCGCTCTGAGGCAGCAGTGCTAACCACTGTCTCGCCTGTAGATAAAAAAAAGATATAGTTTCCTGCAAACTCAAATGTCTCCCATTTATAACTGATGCATAAATAATTAGCATAATGTCAGAAATGTATTTAACTTAATTATACCACATTAAGAATGAATATTTTTGATATATAGGCTACATTGAAAATAATTCACATGAAGTGATTTGCATTTTAATTACAGCATCTCAGATAGGCATTAAAAAAAAAGCAAGAATAAACCATATAAATCATGGAACCATTGAAAGGGACGTAAAGAGAATTAAACTTGATTTGCTTATTTGATCATGACAATTCACCATTTTGAAAGCATCCATTCGTTGGCTCAGGAGGAAGAAAACAATGATTATCAGCAAATTAAGAATTCAGCTGATTTCCTGCAGAAATTTATCTTTGCAAATGGCTGGGTACTACAGTAATGTCCCACCATTGGTGAGGATTATGCTCTCGCGAAACCTCACGAAATGGCAATGTCATGAATGCCCATGCTTTACAATGGGAGTCAATTAGAAATGTTGCAGCAATATGAGGACAGCATTGATTTGTGCAGTACTTTCTCTTGATGACAATAGCCCTGTCTTCAATTCCAATTTTTACCACGCTTGTAATTTGCACGTGATGTATTTTTGAAGCGGCCTGTGTGCCTGTGCATAACAGCAATTTGTGTATGGACTCAGCACAGAATGGGTATCATCACCTTTGCCACTGTGTCACCCAATTCTCATCTGTAAAAGGCACAAACCCTTGGAGCCTGGAAAGATTTATTACTTTTGTGGCGTCCTGACTTTAGTAAAACAGGACAAAACTATAGTAACAGAGACAGTCCATTATCAGAGTAGCTTGCTCAGCATTTAGTGTGGGCTTTTTGTCCAAGTTGAATTAAAAATATAGCAAGTACTATTCATTTATAGTGTGAGATAGTAATTGAAATTGAGACCCGTGAGTAAATAGAGCAAGCTATGAGACTACAAGGGCAATTTTTGTTACCAGTATAAATCAGGTGTTCTTTTTTTCAGCATTTTCTAAAGGCTTCTGTATTTTTCATGTTTAAAACTGCAGCTAAGTGAACAATTGGGCCTGAAATGGGTCATTTGGTGCACAAAGCCTTCAGCACAGGTAAGCGAAAACATGAACAAGTCGCAAAAGGAGGGACTTTACTGCGTCTCTATTTCCATCATGCAGCCTTACTACAGCTTTGCCGCACTTCTTCCACATTCAGTGGCCACACACCCTTCACATTTGCACCATCATTTTCTTCTGATTCTGATGAAGAGACTGAAGGTCATGAACAGTAGAGCTGCAGGTTCCTGATATGCACAGGCAGCAAGCAAGACTCTCTACTGGCAGTGTAAATTTGGAAGATTAGAGCTAATTTACAAAGTGACTCAAATAAGACATGAATAGGCAGAAACCTATCTCCATGATATTAGCAAACGGGCATGTTTAATTTTGTCATGCCATTATTTTAATAACAAACTCAACCCACACAAAATGACTTTCTAATTCAATTAAATTCCATAAATTCTGACCCCAGGATATTGTGAAATGTATTACCGAACTCAGTTTCTCCCTTTCTTCTATCATCCATCGTCTCCTTTCCTTATGTAGGTTTTGGTATGAATCTTAGTGGAGCAATGTAGCAAAAATGAAATGAATGCTTGAAACTGGAGTCAAGGCCAGCACCAGGGAAGTCCCAAGATGACGGTTCAGTGCTCTGACTCGATGGGAACTGAAGCAAAGAGGGATTTGTATTTGTTTGAGGTCACCAAGGTTACCTCAAATGAACATGATACAATGTCTCCAATGATATATTTGAGAAAGGGACATTTAGCTCAGGCACAAGGAGCAGTCAGGCTCCAAATGACCTTTGAAGAGTTGGGGCAGGTGAGTACTTGAAGTGTCAGGGACCATGTGCTGGAAAATGCCTGAGGGGGAAGGGGTCAGGAGGTATTGGAGACATAAAGCTGTTGTCTCTTGAAAGAGTTAATCAGCTCAATCAAGCAATACGGTTAGCCAGACTGAAGAAACACTGCAGCCACCGGTACATGCACTTTTCTCCTGCCATTAACCTCATTGTCCTTTCTGGTCTACTTGACTATCTTTCGATTCATCGCCTCCCGTCACTCACAGGGACTCAAGTCCCAGGCGACAGCTCCGCATTCCTGGCCCCAAGACAGAAAAGAATCATGGAATTCCTGCTGTTCAGAAGAAGGGCATTGGACCCATTGAACTAACAACAATCCCACCCATGCCCTATCCCCGTGACCCCACATATTTAACCTGCTAATCCCACTGACACTAAGCACAATTTAGTGTGACCAATAATCTAACCTGCACATCTTTGGAGTGTGGGAGGAAATTCATGCAGAAATGGGGAGAATGTGCAAACTCCATGCAGACAGTCACCCTTGGCCAGGATTGAACTCAGGTCCCTGATGCAGTGAGGCAGCAGTGCTAACCAGTGTGTCACCATGCCAGCCATTCCTCAACAAACGCTTTAGTGGTCCACCAGACATTTTGACCTACCCATTACGATTCCCATGGCAGCCCCAGCCTATCACAAAATATGGCAGGAAAAGACTGCAACACAGCCAGCAGTCTACACGCTACTTTTCTTGCTATATTGTATGGTCAAAAAATGGAAAAGTTCCACCCAATGAGTTCTGCCTGACTGGATTAGCAAGTTGGTTTCTTAATCCTTTAAAGATAAAAATAAGAAAGGTAAATGTAGTATTGTTGGGAGAAATAAGATGCAGTGAAATCATATGGAACATAGCCTAAGAAGGACGACTGATACTGTATAGAGATCCTACACAGCTCTGTTGGAACGAAATTGGGACCTTTAAGCTCAGAGACATGGGTTCAATGTAAATTTTCTTTAAAAAAATTATTCAAAATATATTTTTATTCATATTTTTACCAACTCTTTAATTAGAAATTCAAAGTCTGAGGGGAAGTTGTGATCCCACTTTTTAAAGTCCCATTATCAATCTGGGTTTGTTCCAAGATTCATTTGTTACAAAGAACAAAGAAAATTACAGCACAGGAATAGGCTCTTCAGCCCTCCAAGCCTGCACTGACTATGCTGCCTGTCTGAACTAAAACCCCTTACCCTTCTGGGGACCATATCCCTCGATTCCCATCCTATTCATGTATTCGTCAAGATGCCCCTTAAAAGTCACTATTGTATCTGCTTCCAATACCTTCCCCCAGCAGTGAGTTCCAGGCACCCGCCACCCTCTGTATAAAACAATTGCCTTGCACATCTCCTTTAAACTTTGCCCTTGCACATTAAACTTGTGCCCCCTGGTAATTGACTCTTCCACCCTAGGAAAAAGCTTCTGACTATCCACTCTGTCCATGCCCCTCATAATTTGTAGACTTCTATCAGGCTGCCCCTCAACCTCCACTGTTCCAGTGAGAACAGACCAAGTTTTTCTAACCTGTCCTCATAGCTAATGCTCTCCATACCAGGTATGGTATGTTTTTTGTTTGATTTTTAAATAGTTTTCTTAATTCATTAGTTATCTTTAAATGTGATTCACTGCATCTTATTTCTCCCAACATTATCACATTTACCTTTCTTATTTTTATCTTTAAAGAAATAAGAAACCAACTTGCTATTCCAGAACTCATTGGGTGGATTTTTTCCATTTTCTGACCATACACAACAGCAGGAAAAGTAGCATGTAGACTGCTGGCTGTGTTGCAGTCTTTTCCCGCCATATCTTGTGACAGTCTGGAGCTGCCATGGGAATCATAATGGGTAGGTCAGAAGGTTTGACGGACCACTAAAAAGTTTGTTGACTTCAGGCAGAAAATTCCACCCTATAGTTAAAGAAATTCAAGGAGGCAGGTCTCATGACATCACCTTAGTGGTGTGGCCCCTGACCAGAGCCCTGACATCAACTTTGGCTCCTAAATGATCAGGGTGCTGTTTTTAAAGGTCGCCCCAATGCAAAAAGAAAATTAGAATAGAATAAAGCAACCACCCTCTAAATCCCTCCCCTCCATAGAATTGCATCCACCCCCAACCATGGAACCCCCCCCCAACCTCAGTGAACACAGGCCCCACTGCTCTCCCCCCGCTCCAGCACACGGAGCCTGCAGCATCTCTCCCAGACACTGCCTCCTTGCACAGGCCCCGTTGGGGCAGTGCCTGGGCTTAGCCGGGAGAAGTGCCCAGGCAGTGCAAGGGTACTGGCCAGGCGTCACTCTCTCCCCTCTGGAGGCTGTACTCATCTGTGCAAACCCGGTGGCTTCTGTTTACCAGGTGCTCGCAGTGGGCAGACCTGTGGTAATTCATATCAACGTGCCCACACATCAACCTGAATAAACAGTCCATTGTGGGAGCACTACCAGGTGTAAAGGCCCAATCTATAAATTAAAACAGATTTAAATGTGGATCTCAATGTTTAAAATCAGAATCATTGGCGGGGGTGGGGGATAGGTGGTGAGGTACAATCAATTGGCAAAATTCTGCCATGTAAAAGGTGTTCCCACTTGATTCTCCAGCCCCCCCTGCCTTTCCTACCCATTGAAAATGGGGACGGAAAGCTCCCCCTTCCATTGACTTTGATGCCACTAACTGTATGTGTGCACTTGCAGCAAGCTTGTTGTGGCATCAGGAGATGCATTCTGAATTTTATGCTACCCCCTCCTCCTTAAAACACCTCTTTAAAAGACGGGCCAAAGAGCCACTCTGCGTGTAGTACACACGTAGTGGAGGCAGTGGCAGCAAGTGTCATCCCCTTGATCTCAGGCTCCCATTGCAATGCAGCTGAGCAGCCAAGGTAAATGGGTTTCAAGACACAGAAGCAAACTGTCCATATAGCTATAATGGACGGGATTTTGAGACCTCACTTGTCCTGAAATTATCAAATCCCATTCGAGGTCAACAGACCTTTCCATGGTCTGCCCCTCGCCCACTCCAATTCCGTGGCAGTTGGAACAGTAAAATTCCAGCCTATACTGTTGATGCAGCTGAGTTAAGAAGCTGTGGGTTGAAGGCAGACTCAGTTCAAGAGGCTCACAAGACCACAACACAGCTAACTGTTACTAGCATCATCTATGTATCACCTAGATGCATGATCAGGACAGATTTGGGGATAACAAATCTCAGCTGAGCGCACACCGTTAGTAAAGGAGCAAATTGGGCATTTAATCCTTGATACCAGTACTCAGCTAAACCTTGCTCTCCATGGCATGAGCAGGTGACTAAGAGACCCCCTCCATCATCCAAAATAGTAGGGCTGAACTCCTCCCATACTCCTTGAGACCACTTCCATACTGTATCTTTCTCATGGCTGTTTTTCAACTGCATCATTGATCACTGGTGGTGAACATAGTCGTCCTTATACTCATACCTTACCGATGTCCTTCCATTCACCTCATAGTACTGCCTCCTAATTCCCATTCCTCTTGTAAACATCAAGCCTCGCTGTTACCCTTGACCCAAAATTCCTGTTCTTCCTCCTTTTACTTACCCTCCGGTGGAGAATATGATTTGGACAAGTTGACCTTTTTAATGAGCATTCGCTAAATGCTAATGAACGCAAATATGACCCCCGACATCACTCAGCGAGAAACTCAAACGCTTTGAACGCCAGAAGAACAAAATGTGAAAGAATCGTTCTGCCATCACTTGATTCTCCAGCCCCCCTGCCTTTCCTACCCATTGAAAATGGGGACGGAAAGCTCCCCCCTCCATTGACTTTGATGCCACTAACTGCATGTGTGTGCTTGCAGCAAGCTTGTTGTGGCATCAGGAGATGCATTCTGAATTTTATGCTACCCCCTCACACCAATTTATTCACACCAATTTCTGCCCACAGTAATGTGTAAAAAAAATGAACAATTATTTCTAAACAAGCTCTTCTTATATTGACATTGTCGTTTTTCTAGAATTTGAATGAAAACAATGTAAGCCAGCTTCATGGGTCAGTCAACATTATTTGATCTTGCAATTTATCCTAGCAGGAGGCCACATTTTAAATATCTGATGTCAGATTAAGGGAACTGGACTTAACAATGCAAATCTCGAGAGTTTACTTCAGGAGGCCTGTTTCCAAGGTTCTAAACTCAAACATCACCATTACAAAGCCGCTTTGAAGGAGAACACACTGCTCTGGTGTAGTTTCATGCGGAGTAGTGGAAGATAATTGTTTCTAATGCTTTCAGAGATTATGCAGTACATTGTGAGGGGTGGGGGGGTGGGGTGTCATAGTTACAGATGATTTTGTTCAGCTTCTTCTATTCTTTACGTTGCATTGTGCACCAGATTCAGTCCCTGCTGTGCGAACTTCATCAAAGTTAAATATCGGAAGCATTTCAGGGTTTCCCTGGTAATGTACTCCTAAGAAAAGCAAGCCTGGAAACATTAAAACGCAGCAGTGAGTCCCAAAAATACTGCCAAAAAAAACCCAGTTGAATGCATTCCCAAAAATTACCTGCTGGTAACCTCACCACATTATTAATAATACTTTGCTTGCACATCACAAATCTTTTGGTCATAAATATTCAAATACAATTGTGCACCGGAAGATTTTTCAAGGAAGCCTGAATCAAACAAAGTCAGTTCACAACAATGTCCTTTATTTTCCTTTGTGCATCAAAATGGGTTATAGAATCATAGAATCCTACAGTGCAGGAGTCCATTCGGCCCATCAAGTCTGCACAAACCATAAACCCACCAGGCCCTATCTCCGTAACCCCATTTATCTACCCCAAAAATCCCATTGACACTAAGAGGCAATTTTAGTACAGCCATTCAACCTAATCCATGGGAGGAAACCGGAGTACCCAGAGGAAAAACCAAACAGACATGGAGGGAATGTGCAACCTCTATACAAACAATCACCCGAGGCCGAATTGAACCCGGGTTCCTGGCGCTGTGAGGCTAACCATTGTGTCACCATGCTGACCCTAATTAACTGATTAGTTAATTAATTAGTTAATTGACTACATTTCTTGAATAATGCCTGACACTTGTAAATGATCCTGATTGTAGTCAGTGATCGCTTACATAAATGGTAGCCTCTGTGTATTGAAGAACTTCTCCATATCACTTTTCCTATTGAGATCTGCACGTTACTAATTCTCAGAGGACTCTTTAGTATCTCATCCTATTTTCTTTCATCCAGTGAGCTGGATGAAGCTGAGCCAGGACAAAGGGAACACAAGTCTGATGATGCTTTACAACACACCTTTAATTACTCGAATCGTTCAGGAGATTCGCATCATGCGGAAGAACAGAGTGGATTACAAGATACACTGAACACAAATAAATACATGCAGCTGTTGTAGAGAATCAGGGACAGATATCTGGAAATTGGAGAACCAGGGCACGTTCCTCAGCTCAGGAATATCAAGTTCATGCAACATGATTTCAAAGAAGGATTGTCTCTGAGCATCAGTGTAATTTTGAGAACTGTACCAAACAATGTGCTGGAAATAGCAGTTCACATCCCTTGACTTTCTCAGGAGGCTAAGGAAATTCAGCCTGTCTACTACAACTCTCACCAATTTTTATGGATGCAGCATAGAAAGCATCCTTTCTGAATGGGACAGCATGGTGGCACAGTGGTTAGCACTGCTGCCTCATAGCACCAGGGATCTGGGCTCAATTCTGACCTTGGTTGACTGTCTGCGTGGGTTTCCTCCTACACTCCAAAGATGTGCAGTTTAGGATGTTTAGTCATGGTCACTCTGGGAGCAGTCAGACCAGCAACATCTACCAAAAAGTGGGAAGCAGAAGATCTGATGTCAAGAAGCGGTAAGCCTGAAATACTACATTAGTGTTTCCCTCCCTTCTCCTCTAACAAAGGCCACCGTGAGAAGGTAAAAGTGAAGGTAAGAGTTTGATAAATTTTCTTAAATAATTGAATTGGTGCTGGAAATGTCGGTCAGTGGAGTTAAATGCTGCACTTGTGGAATGTGGGAGATCTGTGATGCTTCCAGTATTTCGAACAACTACATCTGCAAGAAGTGCACCCAATTACAGCTCCCTACAGACTGGATGGATAGGTTGGAGCAGCAGTTGGATGCACATAGGAACATGAAAGTGTCAGAGGTAGGAGCTTTAGAGATGTGGTCACACCCAATGTGCAGGCAGATAGATGGGTGACTGCTAGAAAGAGCAGGCAGTCATTGCAGGAATCTCCTGTGGTCATCTCCCTCTCTAACAAATACACTGTTTTGGATACTGTTAGGGCGATGGCCTATGTGACAACAACAGCCAGGGCAGTGGCATCACAGCTGGCTCTGTTGTTAAGCAGGGAGGGACAAAGAGCTCTAGAGCAATAGTTATAGGGGACTCTAAAGTTAGGAGGTGCGGATAGATGCTTCTGTGGACGTGAAAGAGTCTCCAGGATGGTTTGTTGCTTCCGTGGTGCAAGGGTTCAAGATGATTCTGAACAGGCAGAAAGCGTTCTGAAGGAAGAGGGTGAACAGCCAATAGTTATGGTACATGTTGGTACTAACGACATAGGTAAGAAGAGTGATGAAGTCCAGCAGCAGCAGTTTAGGGAGTTAGGAAGAAAGTTTAAAAACAGGAGCTCTAGGTTTGTCATCCCAGGATTACGCCCTGTACCACGTGCTAGTGAGGCTAGAAATAGGAAGATAGTACAGCTCAACATGTGGCTAAACAGCTTGTGTAGGAGAGAGGGTTTCAGATATCTGGACCATTGGGATTTCTTCTGGGGAAGGTGGGACCTGTACAAGAAGGACAGATTGCATCTAAACTAGAAGATCATAAATATTCTGGATGGGAGATTTACTAGTGTCACATGGGAGGATTTAAACTAGTTTGGCAGGGGGTGGGAACCAAAGCAAAGGTGAATTAACAGAAGGGGAACTAGAGATTAGGGCCAATAAGACTCAGAGAGCAGGCAGGGTATAGTTGCTGATCAAAGAGAACCTGGTGGACTGAAGTGCATTTATTTCCATGCAAGTGTAACAGGTAAGGCAGATGAACTTAGAGTTTGGATTAGTACTTGGAACTATCTCACCTATCCGCACATTGATTGGAATATGCCTAGGGTAAGGCGTTTGGATGGGGAGTTTGTTTGGTGTGTTCAGGAGGGTTTCCTGACACAGTATGTGGATAAGCCTACCAGAGGAGGGGCTGTACTTGATCTGGTACTGGCTAATGAACCTGGACAGGTGTTGGATCTCTCGGTGGGAGAGCATCTTGGGAATAGCGATCATAATTCTATCTCCTTCAAAATAGCATTGGAAAGAGATAGGATCAGGCAGGCTAGGAAAATGTTTATTTGGAGTAAGGGGAAATATGAAGCCATAAAGCAGGAAATTAGACGAGTAAATTGGAAGAAGGTATCCTTGGGGAAAAGTACCGTAGGAAGGTGGCGGATTTTCAAGGAATGTTTGTCTGGAGCTCTGAACGACAACGTTCTGATGAGACAAGGAGGTTTTGGTAGGTTACGGGAACTGTGGTGCACAAAGGTTGTGGTGAACCTAGTCAAAAAGAAAAGAAAGGAATACAGAAGGTTCAGAGAGCTAGGCAATGTTAAGGATCTAGAGGAGTATACGGGTTGTAGGAAGGAGCTTAAAAAGAAAATTAGGAGAGCCAGAAGGAGTCATGAGAAGGCTTTGGCAGGTAAGATTAAGGGGAACCCCAAGGCGTTCTACAAATATGTGAAGAGTAAAAGGATGAGATGTGAAGGAATAGGACCTATAAAAGGTGAAGGGGGAAAAGTTTGTGCAGAACTGATAGAAATAACAGAGATGCTTAATGAGTACTTTACCTCGGTATTCACGGTGGAAAATGATCTGGGTGATTGGACTGCAGGTTTGTGGCAGACTGAAAAGATTGAGTATGTGGACGTTAAGAAAGAGGATGTGTTGGAACTTTTGAATTGCATCAAGATAGATAAGTTGCCGGGACCGGGTGACAAAGTGTCTTTATATGGCCTGTTTGTGAACAGAACTCCCACTTACCTGACAAAGGAGCAGCACTCAGAAAGCTAGTGGCTTTTGCTACCAAATAAACCTATTGGATTTTAACCTGGTGTTGTGAGACTTCTTGCAGTCCACTATAGCAGAGATCACAAGGCCAGGCAGTGATTCTCTCTCAAATGCTCAGGCTATAGCCACAGAGGCTGGGATCAAGGATGGTATGGATTTTTCCTTCTGATTAAAATAGGCTGAGGAATCATTTGCAAGCAACAACCAAAGGCTCATTAATATAACTAGTATAGAGTCTTTGACAGCACAGAAGGAGGCAATTGTGTTTCATTCCAGCTTTCAATAGAACAATCCAGTCAGTCCCATTCTCCACTTTATTCCCATAGCCTGAAAGTTTATTTCCTTTAAATGACTATGTAATTTCTTTTTAAATCATGGTTCATCCCTCCTTCTACTATTCTTGCCATCAATATGTTCCAGGTCATTATAACTCACTCGGTAAAAGTGTTATTTCTCATATTCATCCCCCATCTCTTGTCTCATCTAAATCAGTGTCTCTTAGTCCTTAGACCTTAAGCTAATGGGAGCAGTTTCTCCTTCCCTATCTTGTCCAAACCTGCCATAATCTTGTACACCTCAATCAAATCTTCCCTCAATCCCCTTTGCTCCTAGAAGAACAATCCCAGGTTCTCCAACCTAACCTTGTAGCTAAAATCCCCCATCCCTGGAATCATTCTAGTAAATCTCCTCAGCATCCTGTCAAGGATCTTCACATCCTTCCTAAAGTGTAACGGAAATGGATCCAGTCCTCTGGTGATGGTTTAAGCCTCAATGGGCCAAATGGCCGCCTTCTGCACTGTAGGTATTCTATGATTCTATGATAACATTGCTAATTTTGTGTGCAATGCTTCAATTTATGAAATTCAAGGTCCCATTTACTTTGCTAACTATTTCTTAATATGTCCTGCCTTGAAAGAGTTACACACATGCATCCCCAGATTCCTCTGTTCTCACATACTCATTGAAATTATGACATTGAGGGTCCGATTTTTGTCATCAAGTTGTGCCCATTTCCGGGTGTGAAAACTTGATAAAGTCAGGTGTGAGGCGAGTAGCATGATCCGTGCCTACCTCAGTGCCAGTTCCCCCTTTACTAAGGCCCAAAAATGTTTGCGATGAGGACTGCGCCCAGAGGCCATTTAAATGCATTTGCATGCATTTGACTTAATGGGCTGCACACCCAACCTTACCGGCACTTCCTCGTTTTACCACCACTGCGTTTGCTCATCCAGAATTGGCATGAAACAGAAATGCTCTATAAAAGCCTGATTTGGACACTCCACTTAGTGGAGAGGTAAGTGCTGAACATCTGTTGGCTCTCTGCTTGAGATTGGGGGGGAAGAGGGGGCTCATTGCCATTCTCCCTGTGATCAGTGGGAGGGAAGAGGTGATCTGCTGCCATTGTACCTGAGAACAGTGAGGGGAAAGGGGGGGTGGGAGAGGTGGTTCTGCTACCACTCGGCCTGAGACCAGGGAAGGGGGAGAGGGGCCTGTAATCGGCCTGGGTGGTGGAGTGGAAGGGGGTCAGTGATGTTATGGGGGTGAGGCAGCGGGAGGCATTAGCTGACCCTGGAGCAATATGGCAGGGGAGTCACATTTTATCTATCTTTTCTATGCGTGCACAGGTGGGGGACGCTGAATAGAGCAGCAGGACTTTGTGTACCCACCCACAGGCTTGTGCAACGCAATTTGGAATCACTGACATTTGCGCAGATAGAGTGCATATGGGAGTTCCTGAAAACGGGTCTAAAACACAGTCAGAAGTCTCACAACACCAGGTTTAAGTCCAACAGGTTTATTTGGTAGTAAACACCACTAGTTTTCAAGGCTCTGCCTCTTTGTCAGGTGAGGCAGAGCCCTGAACTTTAACCTAGTGTTGTGAGACTTCTTACTGTGTTTACTCCAGTCCAACGCAAGTGTCTCCACATCATGACGGGCCTAAAAGTCAGGTCTGAAACACCCCTGGTTTCAAATCCACCCAGCATTTAGAATCAAAATGGTAAAATAAGCCCCTGAGTCTACATTGCCTCTCCCTGTCCCTTGTGATAAAATGCTTCACTTCATATTCTTCTGTATTAGGTTGCGTCTGTCACCTGTCTGCCAAGCCTGCTAGCACTAACCTATCTTCTTTACTGTTTGCCACATTTGTAAATTTGATTTAACATTGGAATTTAACTCCATATTTCAATATTCAAATTATGTCCCAGCACTGATCCTTGGAGAACAGCACCACCTATCATAACCATTTATTATGATTCATTGCTTTCTGTCCTTACACTATTTTTCCTTCCAAATGACAAATGAGTTAGAGTGAGAAGGGATCTCATAGAAACTAAAATTCTAACAGAATGTTCCCAATGGTGGAAGAGCCCAGAACTAGGGGTCATAGTTTAAGGATAAAACTATGACCTAAAGGACTGAGGTGCGGAGAAATGTCTTCACCCAGAGAGTGATGAACGTGTGGAATTCACTACCACAGAATGTAGTTGAGGCCAAAATGTCGTCCAATTCCAAGAAGAAACAAAATATAGCTCTAAGGGCGAAAGAGATCAAGGGATATAGGAGGAAGGGGGGGATCAGAATATTGAATTTGATGATCAGCCATGAACAAAATAAATGGTGGAGCAGGCTCGAGGGGCCGAATGGCCTACTCCTGCTTGTAGATTCTATGTTTCTATGACAGTGACCCGACTATTCTATAAGCCACAATTTTGTAAACCAGCCTTTTAAGTAGTATTTTGTCAAACACTTCCTTAAAACTCATAAGTGACATCCATTGCATTCTCCTCAATAACATTTTCAGATACTTCATTAAAAATTCCAATTAGATTGGACAACTATTATCCTCTTTTTAAAAATCTATACTGGCTCTCCTAAATTGGTCTCATTACTTCCAATATTATACTGATCATTGGCTCCTGTTCCTGCTGTTTGTCTCTTAAGACAACACAGCAGGAATGGGTCATCTGGCTTGAGGAACCAATGGGAACCGAGTGAGTGATCATCACCCCAAAGGGGTGATGCAGTCTGCTCTTGGGCAGAATATTCCTGGAAGCCATGTAGTAAACATTTAAGGACTGGAACAGCTGAGATCTGCTGCTCCAAGGAAGCCTAGAGCTGCCAATCTCTTCCCAGTTTCACTTTATCAATAAATATCTCTCATTACTAATGAAGCCTGCAGTCTCTTGATGATGCCATAAGTGCCTCTACATAATAAAAAAAATTCAAGCATATCTATATATTGGCTGCATTGAATGGCCTGGTTAAGTGCTGTAACTTCTATCTAATACCAGAAAATTAGAAAGACCAACAAATATCCAACATTGTCTTTTGTGAAGTTCTGCATGCACTATTTTTCAGAGGAAGGAGAAATTGACTCTGAATGCAATTAGCAATCAGGTCAGACAGAAAAAAAATGGGCTTATTAGGAACAATGATATTAGTTAAAAAGGATATGAGTATAGAAATTTATTTTTTGGTGACAACAGTAATAAAATCTGTTATGTTGGTATTTATTTTTAATTATCCAGTTTCTCATGCATTTATCTATTCTGGCATCTGATTCTCAGAGGCTGTGCAGTGAAAGTGAATCAGAACTTCTTTGACTTCAGTTCAACAATTTGGTGCTACATTTCAATCAGAATTGTCAGTCACTTTCTCTGTAATGTACTCAGTTTGAGGACACAATAGTCATAAGGGAAATGCAAGAAAGGGCTTTTCTATCAAACTCTTAAACAAAATAATAAAGTTATTCATGGAAGGAATAAGAGGATAATCACAAAGGGAGGGCTGTTAAACATCAGTGGCATCCGCCAATGACACTTCATCAACACTTACTCATCATCAGCTTTCTTTGTATAAACAGAGGCTTCCATCAGTGATTGTGTTACATTGATGACAACAGCTACTCAGCGAAGGGAATCAGGCAAAAAATAAGAGATGAAAGTGAATTGATAGCAGATCCTTCAACTACCTAACACAGAAGGGGTTTACAACTCAAGAAAGAACAAGTCGCATTTATATAATACTTCTCATTGCCACTGAATGTCTCAGAGTGCTTTACAGCTAATGAAATACTTGTTTCAAGTGTAGTCATAGTTGTAATGTATGAAACACGGCAGTCAACATGCGCGTAACAAACTACCACAATGACCACAAACAACAATGTGATCATAAGATAATCTGGGGTCTTTTTTGGTGTTGATTGAGGGACAAATAATGGTCATAAAATCCATACAGTGCACCCATCGAGCCTGCACCAACAACAATCCCACCCAGGCCTTATCCTGTAACTCCATGCATTTATCCTGCGAGTCTCCCTAAGGGGCCATTTTGCATAGTCAATCAAACTAACCCGCACAAATGTAGGTGGAACCCAAAGCATCTGGAGGAAACCCAAGCAGATACATAGAGAATGTGCAAACTCCCACACACAGTTACTAAGACTGGAATTGACATGGGTCCCTGGAGCTGTGCAGCCCCAGTGCTAACCACTGTACCACCACGCATTCATCACCACTGTGCCATCCTCTCCCCGGCTAGTCTTTGAAATAGTGCCACAGGATCTTTTACAGGCAGGTTGGGGGGTTCAGTTCAGTATCTCATCTGAACCTCTGGCAGTGCAGTGCTCCCTCAGTACTGTGCTGGAGTGTCAACACGGTTTTTTTGTCCTCAATCCCTGGAGGGGAACTTTAACCTGGAATCTGGTGATTCAGGGACTAGACCATTACCAACAGAGGCGAGGCAAAGTTCAACCTGAGCAAATTGGTTGAGAAGATACAGGAGAGAGTAGGAAATCAATCCTTTTATGTTCAAAATTTCTTTCAGATTTTGTACAAGCTAAGCATTTGTAGAGAACTTCACATCTGATTTTTATCTGATTTAGCACAAGTTGGCAATTGGAATACCTGACTCTCTGACTCACAGCCATGGAAATCGATGACCAAAATGCTACGGCCATTAACAGCTGCTAAATTTTTTCATCCCACTGCAGTGAATGGAGAATTGGCTGGGCGCCAAATTCTCTGACCTTTCTGCAGCCACAGTGTGGTTTGACTGGCCGGTAAGATCATGCCTGCTATCTTCAACTACATTTAGTGAAAGTAAAGATGTAAATAAACCCTAATGGGTAGAGTGAAGTACATTACCCATGTGGAGCTGGACTTCTTGTAAGCTGTGCCTACCATGCTCTATAATTCTATTTTTAACTCTCTTTCTATGCTTTTAAAGCTTTACTCTAAATCTTATCAACTCTCTAATAATGATATCATTCTCTATAGATGACTGCAACACTACATCTGTATCCTCTCCTCTCCTTCTCTATGAACAGAATGCTTTGTCTGGAAAGCATGCAAGAAACGATACTCTTCACTGTATACTAATGCACATGACAATAATAAATCAAATCAAATCATTGAACAAGTAGCTGAAGACTTCAACTTCACTCAGGTATTCGTATCAATAAACAAAGATTATCAGAGTTCAGTTCCTCCTTTTACTTACAATCTATTTCCTGAAAGGTGGTAAAGAAAGCATATGGCATATTTACCTTCATTGGACAGGGCATCGAATATAAAAGTTAGCAAATAATGGGGGCGATTCTCCCAAAAGTGTTGAAGTGGCAGTAAAACTGTTCTAAATCCTGACTGTTTTCTCAGCCCAGTTTCTCACCCGAATCTCTGCATTCTGTGCAGGTCCCAGTCATGAATATCATTAAACGCTTGGAGGGTGCGGAGCCTATTTGCACAAAAAAGCCTGAAATTGGCGGATGAACAGGAACTTGTGCGCGCACACATCGCTGGGAGATGGCTGCAAAGACCTCCCAGTATCCAGATCACTTTCCTCAAACCCCCACAGATATCGCAGGCCTCTTTGCTGGCCTCCACAACTCCCACCATACACATTGCTGGGCTCCATAACCACCCCCCCCACCACAGAGATATCACTGATCTCATTGCTGCCCCTTCACCCCCCCCATCTTCCCCCTCATACAGACATGGCTGCCTACTCACCTCATGCATCGGGATAATGTGGGTAAGCAATCCTTTTATCCCGTGAACATACTGTCCTCGCTGCTGCTCTGCAGCGAACTAGTTTTGGGCTGACGTGCAGAATCCCAGCTTGTGATCATTCATAAGAACATAAGAAATAGGAGCAGGAGTAGGCCATCCAGCCCTTCGAGCCTGCCCCGCCATTCAATAAGATCATGGCTGATCTGTTGCTGCTCAGTTCCACTTTCCCGCCCTCTCCCCATAACCCCTAATCCCCTCTCTCATCAAAAACCCATCAACCCACGTCTTAAAAATATTTAGCGAGGCAGCCTCCACCACTTCAACGGGCAGAGAATTCCAGAGATTCACCATCCTTTGAGTGAAGAAGTTCCTCCTCAACTCCGTTCTAAACCGCCCCCCTTTTATCTTGAGGCTGTGCCCCCTAGTCCTACTGTCTTTTTTGAGCGGGAAGAGTCTCTCCACCTCTATCCTATCCATCCCATTCATCATCTTATACGTCTCAATGAGATCTCCCCTCATTCTTCTAAACTCTAACGAGCACAAGCCCAGTTTATTCAGCCTCTCCTCATAGCTCAACCCCCTCAACTCCGGTATCAGCCTAGTAAACCTCCTCTGCACTCCCTCCAAGGCCAAAACATCTTTGCGCAGGTGCGGCGCCCAAAACTGCACACAGTACTCCAGCTGCGGCCTCACCAATGCCCTATACAGCTGCAGCAAGACCTCCCTACTTTTATATTCAATCCCCTTCACTATGAAGGCCAGCATCCCATTCGCCTTCCTGACCACCTGCTGCACCTGCAAGCTGGGTTTTTGCGACTCATGCACAAGGACCCCTCTCTTGAATGGGAGCCTTGAGTATTGCACCCCTTCTAATCAATTTGAAGCCCTGAGTATTGCACCCACCCCCTCCCCGGGCACAGCAGTTAATCGATTAGGAGCCCTGAGTATTGCACACACACACTGCAGCAGCACCACCACCACCACCACCACCACATGTGTTCTTTTTTCCAGTTCTGGATACAGAGGGACCTGGCTCTTTGGGTGTTGCCGCCACCCCTGCTGCCCTGGAGCAAACGGCCCAAAACCACCCCCCCCCACCCCCCCCCACCCCTCCCCACCCCCCCACCCCTCCCCACCCACCACCCCCCCCCACCCACCCCCCCCCCACCCATCACCCCCCCCACCCCCCCCCACCCCTCCCCACCCCCCCCCACCCCTCCCCACCCCCCCTCCCCTCCCCACCCCCCCCTCCCCACCCCCCCCCACCCCTCCCCCCCCCACCACCCCACCCCTCCCCTCCCCACCCCCCCCTCCCCACCCCCCCCCACCCCTCCCCCCCCCACCACCCCACCCCACCCCTCCCCCCCCCCCCACCCCCCCCCCACCCCACCCACCCCCCCGGATAACACCTCGGAGGGAGGCACTGAGGAATCCTCCGAGGCCAGCTCCACTGAAACGTCACCAACATGTACCACACAACCCACGGACACAGAGACAAGCACCATGGTGGGTTCCTTTAGTGTTGAGGCTTCTGGATCATGATATGGCGAGCACATCACAGCCGCTGATGTACAGCCGAGGACTTGGGCACACAGAGATCCACCAGAGGCCAGGTTTCATCTGTCCCAAGCCAGCTGCTGGGCCTCTGGGTTTATTCCTCCCAAGGCTGGTGGAATGCATCAAGAAACCCGGGGAGTTGTGGAAGGGCTGTCAGCAACCATGTTGTGACACAGTGTGAGACCCAGGCCAACACTCCAAGGGTGGCAACCACAGTGGAAAGTCTGGCTTGGGGTCTGTCCTCATGGGTGACAGGGTCCAGGCCATCCTGGAGACACTACAGGGCACAGGCAAGTGTGTTTCCAGCATCCAGGAGGCACAGCGTTCGATGACCATGGATGTCGGGGGCATGTGGCAGACACTGCTGACCATGGCTGGGACTCTCACTAGCATTCTCGAGACACAGCAGGCCATGGCTGTGAGCCTCAACAACTTAGCCCAGGCTTAGAGGGCTACTGCTGAGGGGCTCCAGAGCCTAGCTCACTCATAGCATGCTGTCGCAGAGGGGCTCCAGAGCTTGGCTGAGTCTGAGGGTCAGGGCTGAGGGATCACACATCATGGGACAGAAGCATCTAGGCCTCCAGGACTGGCAGAGCCAGGTGACACCAAAGCTTCTGGAACTCAGTCCAGCTACCCTGGCATCTCAGGGAGTATCCCCGGGGCCTCTGGGCACCCCAAGGGAGGAAGGGCTTGAGCCCATGCTGGGGTCTTCCACCCAGGATATCCCAGATGTCCCAAGACTTTCCGATTTCCACCCTTTCCTCACACACTGGGGCATCTCAGGGCACCCCCTCACTGAACAGCACCAACTAGGTGAAGCGGACTGTAATCAAGGCGTCCCTCACTGCCGTTCCTTGCTGGGCACCTGCCATTGTCACCCTCTGTCTCTCCTTTGGTTCTTCATGTGGTGGGACACCCACCTTGCTCCCTCATCGCTCCCCCTCCTCGGCCTCCTCCAGCTGATCTCCCCACTGCTGGGCGATGTTGTGAACAGCGCAACAAACGATAATGATGCGTGAAGGGTCATACTGGAGGGCCCCCCAGAGCGGTCCAAGTAGCGGAACCACATCTTCAGCAGGCCGATGCACTGCTCAATGGCGGATCGGATGGTTGCACGGGCCTCGTTGTAGCAGGTCTCTGCCTCAGTCTGGGACCTCTGTATAGACGTCATCAGCCAGGGCCTTAGCGGGTAACACTCATCATCCATTAGCCATCAAAAAGCCCAGGGATGTCCGACCGCCAGTCCCTGGGTGGCGTGCATCGGTCTGCATGATCTTGAGCCAATGGTCACAGACAATTTGAATGTTCAGGGAGTGGAACCCCCTCTGGTTCACAAATCACTGCAGCCCTGAATGGGGGGTCTGCAAGGTGATGTGCACGCTATCCATTGCACCATGCACATTCAGTATCCCGGCGATGGAGATGAAGCCAAGAGCGTGGGCCTCCTGCTGTGCATGGCCCACATCGAAATTAATGAACTGCCCTGCCTGGGCACACAGAGTATCTGTGACCTGCCACATGCATCTGTGCATGGAGGCCTGGGAGATATCAGCTAGGTCGCCACTGGGAGCATGGAATGACCTAGAGGCATAGAAATTGAGGGCTGCCGTCACCTTCATGTCCACAGGGAATAGGTGGCCACCGCTCCCCTGGAGGTGCCAGGTGTGAGAACACCTCACAAATGTGATGCACTAAGGTCTTGGACAGGCACAGCTGGCGATGGCACATCTCCTCCAAGAGGGCCTCGAAGGGGTTGCAGGCCCTGTACCTCCTTGGTCTTGGCATCCTCCACCTTCTGTGCACCCTCTTGGGAGCCTGGTCACCCACCTCCTGGCACTCAGTGGCAGCCCCCTGCCCTCCTTCCTGAGGGTCTGGTGATGGTTGCTCTTACGGTGGTCTCTCCACAGTGGCCAGCTCCTGAGCCGCCATCATCTCCTCCTCCTCTGCCCCCTGCTGCCATCAACATGGCCAGCTCCAGATCGAACAAACCGAGATCCACCTGCACAGTAGAATTTGGAAAGAGCATAAAATGACAGATTATCATCATTGGCTGCATAGACCCAGCACCACTCCAGTCCCTCATTTGGGCCAGTTCTCCCTCTTGTGGGAGCTGACAACCCCTCACAATCCATGGTACCACATGTAGCCCGATTAGGGTTGTGAGATTCCCATCATGACAAATGCTGGCATCGGTTATGCAGGCCAGTGTGCAGACATGAGTAAATCGCATCCTTGAGCCATTGCTATGTGTGGAACCATAGCATCCGTTACAGGCATGTGTTGCTGGTCCATTTCACAGGGCAAGACAGACTGTAGAGCAGCACCAGATATGTGCCCAGTGGTGGCAGATTCCACACAGTCCATGTCTGAACCTCTGCAGCCCAGCCTGGAGCAGCAGCTGCTTCATCTATTTGGTCTTAGTCAGCACATGGTACCCTCCTCCCTTACCCTAGAACACCAGTGCTCAGACCACACCCCACAGCAAGACAATGCCACTGCAAAGTGCTGTGGAGGGGGAGGGTGAGCGGGAGCTCTCGAGGTTGTCTCCCACAGTGCGTTGCAGTGCTGCCCAAGAGGGGAGGAAGCAGGAGCTCTCGAAGCTGCTTCCAACAGTGTGTGTCAGAGCTGCTCGGGCGGGACAAAGCGGTAGTCCTTGAGGCTGCCTCTAATAGTGCGCTGCCCAGGAGAAGGGGCGGGGAGTGAGACTCCCTGACAGAACGTCACCCAGAGAATTGTGAGGAAATAGAAGCACCCCCCCCCCTGCCCGCCAACAGATATCACTGTTCCATGGGCCAATGCCTGAAGGCAGGAGGAAGGCCACCTGGCATCTTCAGAACCTAAAGCAAGATCCCCACGCAGCAAATACCTCCTCAAGGCTGCCACACCGGGTTTGCGACTTTTAAATACCTAGTGTGATTCGCGCCAAAGTTATATCACACCAAAGAGACGGGAGACGCAGACGTGAGTGGAGACTGCCGTGTGGATTCCAATAATGGCATGTAAAAGGTATGTAAACTCACGCTAATCAGCGACCTGCCGATTTTCAGCAGGTTCCCGACGATGCCATTTTTCTCCAGCTGGGAGATGCGCGCAGGTCATAAAAGCTTGCGGAGAATCCGTGAAATGGCCTGACCCACCAGAAAAGTTGTGGGTTGCAACAGAAGAATTGCGGCCTATGTCACAGTTGGACAAAATGTTGGTTTGGACACTTTTGGAATACAGTGCCCAATTCCGGTCACCACACTACCAGAAAAATGTGGAGGCTTTGGAGAGAATGCAGAAAAGGTTTACCAGGATGTTGCCTGGTATGGAGGGTATTAGCTATGAGGAGAGATTGAATAAACTGGAATTCTTCTCCCTGAAATGATGGAGGCTGAGGGGTGACCTGATAGAAGTTTATAAAATTGAGAGGTATAGAGTAAAGAGTTGGAAGCTTTGGCAGAAATAACAATTACAAAGGAGTACAAGTTCTAGTTAAAGGGGAAAGATTCAGTGGAGACGTGTGGGAGAAGGTTTTTATACAGAGGGTGGTAGGGGCCTGGAATGTATTGCCAAGTGAGGTGATTGAGGCAGTTATGTTAGCCACATCCAAGACTTATCTTGATAGACATATAAACAAATGGGGAATGGAGAAATATAAGTGATTGGCAAAGGCTTGAAGGGCTGAAGGCCTGGTTATGTGCCATTATGTTCTTTGTATTATTGCATTGAGACATCAGGACCAGCATCTGGGATAACATCAGTCTTGGTCAACAGGCACGTAGCTGGATTTAGACCTGGAGATGATGAGTGGCTCTGAGGGGCACTGCTGTGGTATTTTTCAGATCTATTTTGGTTTCACAGTTCTGTAACAAAAGCTGTCAAATCTAAATGGAAGCGTAACGTTCTTTTCCTATCTCAATGTGATGCCATTTGGTTGGAGGTGAACAAAGAACTTTTTTTTTGTGTGAAGGATATAAGTTGTTTCCAGATCCGCAGGGAGCTCTTAAAGGTTCCTTGACTTCTTTTGGAAAACTGCACATGCTATCAAAGCTTAGGAAGTCTGCTATTCTCCCTTCTGTTTTGATGTATTCACAAAGTGAGACATTACACATGCACTTCTCCAACAAACTATTAGTGTCAATAAGTGCCTCTTTATGTCTCTTTACTGCTTTTGGGTGTCCCATTTGAAAGGGCAACTATTACCAAAAGAAATCAAAAACTTTCAAGGAATCTTATTCAAATAAAATGTAATTCCCGGCATAAGTGGTGCACTCCAGCTCCCCCCTAGCCATGGAAGGCCTCAAATATATGCATGGCCATTGTGGTGGCATGGTAGCATAGTAGTTAGGAGTGCTACCTCACAGCGTCAGGGACCCAGGTTCAACTCTGGCCTCAGGTGACTGTGCAAACTCCACACAATCTCTCTGCATCTGTATGGATTTCCTCCAGGTGGTCTGGTTTTCTCCACCAGTCCAAGTATGTGCAGGTTATGACTGTGTGGCCAAATTCGGCCCCAACTTGATTTTCAAGTTTTGTTGATGACATCACCACAGTGGGTCAGATCTCAAACAATAATGAGACACATACAGGAAAGAGATAGAGAATCTAGTGAAATGATTTAATGACAATACTCTCTCCCTCAAAGTCAGTAAAACAAAGGGGATAGTCATCGCCTTCAGGAAGAATAATGGAGATCATGCCCCTGTCTACATCAACGGTGGTAAGTGGAAATGGTTGAGAACTTCAAGTTCCTAGGTGTTCAAATCACCAACAACTTGTCCTGGTCCCTCCACATTGATGCTATAGTTAAGAAAGCCCACCAATACCTCCACTTTCTCAGGGGGCTAAGGAAATTTAGCATGTCTACTATGACTCTCACCAATTTTCACAGATGCATCATAGAAAACATTATTTCCAGATGTATGAACTTACCAGAGCTTGGTATGGTTCCTGCTCCAGCCAGGACTACATGAAACTACAAAGAGTTGTGAACATAGCCTAGTCCATCATGCAAACCAGCATCCCATCCATCGACTCTGGCTATACCTCCTATTGCATCAGAAAAGCAACCAGCATAATTAAGGTCCCCACACACCAAGACATACTCTCTTCCACCTTCTTCTGTCGGGAAAAAGGATACAAAAGCCTGAGATCATGTACATGCTGCCATCAGACTTTTGAATGGGCCTACCTTATATCAAGTTGATCGTTCTCTACGTCTCAGCTATGATTGTTACACTACATTCTGCACCCTCTTCTTTCCTTTTACCCTATGTACTCTATGAATGGTACGCTTTATCTGTATAGCACGCAAAAAACAATGCTTTCCACTATATAGCCACACATAAAAATAATAAAGAAAATCAAATCAGTTATATTCTATACACTTAGTTGCCCCACATTTTAAAAAAATGTTAACAGTATGCTCCATGCAAAAGTTAATTAATGAAAATAGAATTAACTTGTTGATGCATACATTGTTGAATTTCTCCTTAGGCAGTACCTTCCAAATACATGACCACTTCCTTCTAGAAGGACAAGGTCAGCAGAAGCACTACCATTTACAAGTTCCCCTCCCAGCCATTCAACCAACTTGATTTGGAAATAGATGACCGTTCCTTCACAGTTGCTGGATCAAAATTCCCTCCCTAATGGCATTGTGGGTCTACCCACAGCATGTGAACTGCAGCATTTCAAAAAGGCAGCAGCTCACCACCACCTTCTCAAGGGCAACAAGAGATGGGCAATAAATGCTGGTCAGCCAGTGGCACCCATGTCCCACAAATGAATAAAAACAAGTTTGGGTGCATTATTCAACATAAACAAAGGGAAATGCAGCCAAACATTTTCTATGGCAAATGCTGGCAAAGAATTTGCACTGACTTGCAGTTTCAGCTGAGGCCATCTGAGAACAGGATGTTCTTTGCTTTTTACCACTAGTAGTTAATGATCTCATTCAATACTTTAGAAACCCTTACTCAGTCATGTGAAAAAAAAGATGTTTGCCAAAAAGTTTCATTTCAATGATGAAAAATAAAAGGAATTCAACAGAGCAATATGGAAGGAAAACTGTGTCGCCTCAGCAAGTCCATGCTTTCCATTGCCCAGTTTTATCCAAATGTCCATTTAATATCATACGAAAATATAACAAAACATAACCTCTTATTTAAGCAAACAGTAAAGAAAATACAAAATGATATTCTTCAAACAATTTCTAACCTTGATGTTTTTCACTCTTATGGTGATACCCTGTGGCAAGAAATTTTTATGGTCTGCAATTAGACATCACAACATGTCTTGTTCCAACACTAATGCACCTCTAATGCCTCAGGTAGCGCTAACTGCAGTTCTGACCATCTGCAGCATAGTCTAGAAGCTAACATACCAGCTGAGTATTAGAGCTAGAGAATCCAGTGACTGACCAAGGGAATCGAAGACTTCAACTGTGATAGTCACAACTCCTGCAAAGTGGATCCCCCTCTACCAATGCACTCATAGAGTGTGCCACATCACACTCTTACATTTGGCTAAGTGTCTCCACAGCACCCACTTTGGTGAGGCTGCCAGTTTGGTATGACCCTGGGTTCTCTGATTGGACCTTCAGCCTCGGGAACTAGTCCATAGTGAGCACAGATATGGTCAGTTAAGAGGCTGCCTCCCGTGTTGGTTGTGCCAGTATGTTTGTTTATAATATGGGCAGGCTCAGGACCCCCATGTGGGCCCAACATTGGCATCCTGACACCTAACACAGAGGACTTTCTACATACCTGATGAAGGAAGAGCGTTTCCGAAAGCTTGTGGGTTTACTATCACAAACTTGTTGGACTTTAACAGTTGTTGTGAGACTTCTTACTGTGTTTACCCCAGTCCAACGCCAGCATCTCCACATCATCCTGACACCTGCCAGGACATTCAGCCTACAAAGTATATATTGGGAATATTAAAGCAAATCATGTATGGAAAGATGAGCAAGAGAGATTGGGAAAGGTAGGTGGGATTAAGGAGGAAGGAAGAGAGAGATTTAGGGGAATTAGAGATGGGCAATAAATGCTGGCCTAGCCAATGAAGTTTACAGCTGGGAAATGTGTAAAAAGGAGACAAACTGAAAATGAAAACAAGTTTAAAAAAATCTCAAGTGGTAACGAACTGCTGAAAGAATGAGACTCAATCCCTTATTTAAAAAAAAATTCAGAGTCAGAGAGATTGTTTCAAAGTAATTAACCTACATTGTTATTTATTTGCACTGTGAGCCTCCGTCTTACAATGAATGTAAAATCCAAGCCATTGAACCAGCAGCCAGTGATTATCTCATGCATCTTTACATGTTCTTCAGAGTTTTCCCACAACTGAAATCAGACAGGCTAATCTTTAGTTGCCAGCTTTTCTTTATTTGCATCTGAATAGTGTAGCATTTCTCCATACTATTCAAATGGTATTACCAGAGTGCTGTAGACTAGGTATGGCATTAATGAGGAAAACAAACTATCTTTTAGGATAAATGACAGTTTATTGCACATGCAACAATAGTCCCACAGTTTCATACAAGCTTGCAAAATGGGAAAATGTTGTCGAGACTCCTGGGTGATCAGTCCATTTACATTTGAGATTGATGCATCAGTTACTTCCTAAATTTCTCTCCTTACCTTCCTATTAACTGCAGCCCAACATTCTCCAATAGTATCTTCTTATATTGCTCTTTTCATTTGTGGCTGTGAGTGCCAGTTGCAGAATGTTCCACTTTAGCTAATCTTGGCATAGTTGATATACTTCATCAGTCTTCTTAGTAAGCAATTAACTGCCTTGTTGTTGAGTTAAACCAAACTGCTAGACCAGGTGCAATCTAAACATATTCATTAGAGTGACATCATCCAGTTTTCAGATTTGTTCTGTCCCTTGCCTGATTTAATGGTCTTCTCATCTTATTTTAAGCTCTGCACTGGATCTCAGTATTTGCACAACCCCTAGTCAATTTGCTATTTAGCAGCACTTATTCCAATAGTGTCCAAAAGATTTAATCTTCTGAATCCTTCACTAGGTTTTCATTTATTTTCATCCTCGTCTCTGAAATCCACCCTCCCTCTTCCAAAGAGTCAAGGGATATGTTTGTATTACATCGCCACCAAAAGCCTGATGCAAACCTAATTGCTGACCATGTATTTTGGAAGGTTTCTCCTGCTCGTAGGCAATGCTTCCTGCAACATTTTGTGGTTGCAGGCAATACATTTTTTCCAAGTGCAGTATTTCTCAAGGAATTAGGTTTGTAGGGTGTGGAGTCTCCATTAATGGGGGCATTGCTGTGGGATGCATCTCTCTGCTTCATGAAGTGACTTTTCTCTCATTCATAGATGTGGGCATCACTGGCAAAAGCAGCATTTATTGTCCATCCCTCATCATCCTTGAGACCAGCATGCTTGCTAATCCATTTCATGACGTAGATACTGTGGGCTTGGAGTCACATATAGACCAGGCTAGGGAAGGAGAGAAGATTTCCTCTCCAAAATGACGTTGGTAAATCAGATGGGCTTTTATTAACAATTGCGTTTTTCAATGATCACCATCACTAATATTACTTTTTAATTTCAGATGTATTTAATTAACAGAATCTCCAGATGCCCTGGTGGAATTTGAACCCATATCTCTAGTTTACTAATCTTGTATGATGACTACTATGCCACCCTACCCATCATTACACTATATCCATCATTAGAATGTTGTAAAACATTGAAGATTCTATACAAATATAAGTTAATACTGAGTTTAACAAAATGGGCTTTCCTCTAATTAATATACATCCGTACAGTTTATGTTCAGAAAATATGAAAACAGCATTAACTTATACACAAATTTAAATCACAAGATTTTGTCCATTACAGAAAAAATTAGCATTTTTAGCATGCTGTATTATTTATAATCTTAGCCTTGAACAGAGCAAAAGTGTGGATTACAAAAGATATCCCGAGTGACAGAACAAGTAGTACAAAACAAGCAGTACTGAATAATCGAGCGGTGGAAGTGGACTGGGGGTTTTGGGGAGGGAGGGGACAGCAAAAGAAGTAACTGTAATAACTATCACTAAAGAAACAGGTGGAGTTAAAAGCCCCTTGACCAGGTGGGCTCCATCCCAGGATATTAAAGAAAATAACTACAGAGAAAGTGGATGCACTGGTAATAATCTTCCAAGGATTCTTAAATTCTGGAAAAGTCCCAGAGGATTGGAAAATTGCCAGTGTAATATTCTTATTCAAAAAAGGGAAGGAGACAAAAACAGGTCACTGTAGAACAGTTAGTTTAATATCTGTCATTGGCAAAATGTTAGAGTTCATTATGAAGGATGTAATATCAGAACATTTAAAAATGTATGGAAAATCAAGCAGAATCAGCGTAGCTTCATGAAGGAAAATCATGCCTGACAAATTTATTAAAATTCTTTGAGGTGGTAGTGAACAGGACGGATAAAGGGGAAACTAATAAATATAATCTCACATTTCCAAAGAGCATTTGATAAAGGTACCACACAAAAGCTTACCAAATAAAATAAGAACCCATGGAGTTAGGGACAGTATATGTCCCTAATTAATTAGAGGAAAGCCCATATATAAATGGAGAAGTTGTTAACTATTAGAAGACAGAGGGTGGGATTTTCTACTAGGCTCGAGAGCCCCCCCTCCAACCACACACACACACCCACCACCCCCATATTTGCCACGATTCCTGGGATGGGAAAGTTCCCCACAGAGAATTGGGATAAAAGGGGCACTTTCTGGATGGCAACCTGTAATTAGTGGAGTGCCAGAGGGATCAGCACTGGATCACTATTATTTTCAATATATATTTATGATTTGATTTTACTATTGCCAAGTTTACAGATGACACAAAAATAGGTGGGAAGACAAGGGGCGAGGATGACACGAGAGTCTACAGAGGGATATAAACAGGTTATGTGAATGGGCAAAAAACCTGGCTGATGGAACACAATGTGGGAAAATGTGAAGTTATGCACTTTGATAGGAAGAGTAAAGCAGCTGAATATTATTTAAATAGAGAAAGACTGCAAAAAACTGCAACACAGAAAGATTTGGAGGTTCATGCAAAAGTCACAAAGAAACTAGCATGCGAGTTTAGCAGACATTGGGAAGGCAAATGGAATGTTGGCCTTTATTTCAAAGGGAATGGAGCATAAAAATAGGGATGTCTTCCTAAAATTATATAAGGCACTAGTTTCTTATAGTGAACAATTTTTGACCCCTTCTCTAAAGAAATAGATGAGTGGCATTGGAGGCAGTCTGGTAAAGGTTCATTATGTTAATCCTATGTACAGAGAGATATTCTAATGAGGAGAGGTTGAGTAGGTTGGGACTGTATTCATTGGAATTTGGAAGAATAAAAGGTGACCTTGTTCAGATATATGGGATTCTCAGGGGGCTTGAGAGGGTTGATGCTGTGAAGTTGTTTCCCCTTGTGGGAGAGTCTGGGATCAGAGGGCATAATCTCAGAGTAAGGGATCACCCATTTAAGATAGAGATGAGGAGGAATTTCTTCTCTCAGAGGGTAGTGAATCTGTGGAATTCTTTATTGCAGAGAGTTGTAGAAGCTGGTTAAGTATGTTCAAGCCTGAAATAGACAGATTTTAAATCAAGGAGGGAATCAGGGGTTATGGAGATAAGGCAAGGAGTGGAGATAAGTATTTTCATATTAGGACAGACATCATTTCATTGAATGATGGAGCGAAGCCAATGGGCTAAATGATCTACTTCATAGAAACCCTACAATGCAGAAGGAGGCCATTTGGCCCATCAAGTCTGCACTGACAAAACCCCACTCAGGCCCTTTCCCTGCAATCCCACGTATTTACCCCACTACTCCCTCTAATCTGCACATCCCGGGACACTAAAGGGCAATTTAGCATGATCAATGCACATTATCTGCACATCTTTGGACTGCGGGAGGAAACCAGAGCACCCAGAAAAAAACCACGGAGACACGGGGAGAACATGCAAACTCCACACAGATAGTGACTCAAACCAGGAATTGAACTCAGGTCCCTGGAGCTATGAGGCAGTAGTGCTAACCACTATGGGATCTGCTGTCACTGGGCAGTACGTTCAAGGGATGGAGGGATTGCATGCCCAATTTATCAGGATCCATGGGGGCATGAGGTGGGTGGACAGCCATGTCTGTGTGTTGGGGGAGATGGGGGGCGTTGAATGGACAACCATGCCTGTGTGTAGAGGGTAGCGGGAGGAGGAGATGGAGTTGGGGGAGGGGGGGAAGTGTAGTGTTGAGGCCAGTGATGTCTCGGGGGCGGGGTGTTATGGGAGCCTGCTATGAGGCCAACGATGTGTGGGGGGACTGTGTGGGTCAGCGATGAGGCCACCTATGTAGAGGGGGGAGGTTGGTGTGGGCCAGCGATGAGGCTACTAATGTCTCTGTTGGGGGTTGTGGACACTTGCAATGAGGCCAGCGATGTGGTGGTGCAGGGTGGGGGGGGGGGGGATGTTGTGTGGGTCAGCAATGAGGCTAGCAACGTGTGTGGGGATTTTGATGACACTGATTTGAATGCTGGCAGGTCTTTTCTGTGATCTTCCAGCAATGTGAGCATTCGTAGGTTCCCGTTGCATCCCACTGATTTCAAGCTCTTTGTCCCTGTCCCCTCAAGCGTTTAATGAGATTCATGATGTGCCCTCTGCATTGCGCAAAGTGCGGAGATTCAGCTGAGAAGCTGACCTGTCAGAACTGGTGTGATTTAGACCAGTTTTGCCGCCAATTCAGCACTTTTGGGGAGAATCACGGCCAATGTGCCTTGACTGCAGCCTTACAACACTGAGACAGGACACAAAACACATCAGACATCTCCTGAAATGATCATTAACACCCATTACATTAGGCAACCAAGAGTGACTTTCAGATTTTAATTACCCTAGGTCTTCACTAATCAGTTCCTTTCAGTTATTCTATTCCTCTGTTAATCTGTCTGCAGTGCCTCGCTATAGGAAAGCTTTTCTGAAGAAATAAAATGAAGATAGGAAATGTGGACTTTTCTAATGGTCCAAGTTTCATAAAGAATCGAATTTGTCTTATGCTGCTCAATCATTATTTTTTATTTCACAGAATCTACAGTGCAAAGGGAGGCCATTTGGCCCATCGAGCCTGCACCAAAAGCAATCCCACCCAGGTCCTATCCCTGCCATGCCATATATTTACACTCCTAGTCCCTCTAACACTAAGAGGCAATTTATCATGGCTGATCAACCTAACCCGCACATCTTTGGAGTGTGGGAGGAAACCGGAGCATCCGGAGGACATGCACGCAGACACGGGGAGAACGTGCAAGCTCCACACAGACAGTGACTCAAGGCCGAAATTGGGTCCTTGGTGCTGTGAGGCAGCTAACAACTGTCCCACTGTGTGTGTATTACTGGCAAGGTCACATTTATCACACATCCCTAATTGTGAGTAAGAGGTGGTGAGTTGCCTTCATGAACTGTTGTAGCCTGTGAGATACAAATAAACCCACAATGCTGTGGAAAGGGAGTTCCAAGATTTTGACCCAGCGATGCTGAAGGAATGGTGATATATTTCTAAGTCAAGATGTTATATGGCTCAGGAGGCATTTCCATTAACCTGCTGCCCTTGTTCTTTTAGCTGGCAGAGGTCACAGGTTTGGAAAGTGTTGTTGAAGAAGCTTTTTTGAGTTGCTGCAGTGCAACTTTTAGATGGTACACACAATGCTGTACACTGTACAGGTGGTGGAGAGAATGAAAGTGGTGGATGGGGTGCCAATCAAGTGGGCAGCTTTGTGGTGCATATCGAGTGTCAGGAGCAAAAGGGAAGTATTTGATCACAACCCCAACTCGTGCCTTACAGATGGTGGACAGGGTTTGGAGAATATCTGGAGATGAGTCTTTCACCACAGGATTCCTGGCCTCAAACATGTTCTTGTAGCCACTATATTTTTTAGAGGGTCCAGTTTAATATCTAGTCAATGTGACCCTCAAGCTGATTGGGAATTCAGTGATGGTGATTCTGTAAAATGTGAAGGGGAGGTGTTTGAACTCTTCTTTGTTGAAAATGGCCATTGCTTTTAATTTCATATCACAAATATTTACCACTTAGCAGCCCCAAACCTGAATGTTGTTTCCGACTTGCTGAATTACAATACAAACTGCTTCATAAACTGAGAATGAAACTGAACATTGTGCAATCACAAGGAACTTTCATCTACACTTCCCACTGCCTCAGTAAAGCAGCCAGCGTAATCAAGGACCCCACATTCCCCGGACATACACTCTGCCATCATCTTCCATCTGAATTAATAGTCGAGAAATGAACCTCTAGGCCATCGGGTTGGTCAATTGGACTGAGATGAGGAGAAATTACTTCACTCAAAGGGTTGTGGATGCTTCATTGTTGAATGCATTGATGGCTGGCATAAACAGATTTTGGTGTTTCAGGGAATCAAAGATTGTAAGCAGGAAACGAGTTGAAATGCAAGATCAACTGTGCTAGTGTTGAACGGCGGAGCCAGTTTGACTGCCCATATTGTGTATTCCTGCTCCTATTTAGAACATAGAACATACAAAAACTACAGCACAAACAGGCCCTTCGGCCCACAAGTTACGCAAATATATCTCTACCTACTAGGCTTACCTATAACCCTCTATCTTACTAAGTCCCATATACTCATCCAAAAGTCTCTTAAAAGACCCTATTGAATCCACCTCCACCACCGCCGCCGGCAGCTGATTCCACGCTCCCACCACCCCCTGAGTGAAAAACTTACCCCTGACATCTCCTCTGTACCTACTCCCCAGAATCCTAAGCCCGTGTCCTCTTGTGGTAGCCATTTCAGCCCTGAGATAAAGCCTCTGAGAATCCACTCGATCAATACCTCTCAACATCTTATCTATCAGGTCACCTCTCAGCCTTTGTCTCTCTAAGGAGTAAAGATCGAGCTCTCTCAACCTATCCTCATAAGGCATGCCACCCAATCCAGGCAATATCCTTGTAAATCTCCTCTGTACCCTTTCAATGGCTTTCACATCCTTTCTGAAATGAGGCAACCAGAACTGAGTACAGTACTCCAAGTGGGGTCTGACCAGGGTCTTATACAGCCGCAGTCTAATTTCCCGACTCTTAAAGTCAATTCCTCGATTGATGAAGGCAAGTACACCATACACCTTCTTAGCCACATCCTCTATCTTCTAAGCTGATTTGGGAGTCCTATGAATCTGGACCCCAAGATCCTTCTGATCTTTCACACTGCTAAGAGTCTTGCACTTAATATTATATTCCTTCATCCCATGTGACCTGCCAAAACGAACAACCACACACTTATCCGGGTTGAAGTCCATCTGCCACTTCTCCGCCCAGTCTTGCATCCTATCAATGTCTCGCTGCAACTTCTGATGTCCCTGCAAACTATCCACAACATCTCCAACCTTTGTGTTTGCGGCAAACTTATCAACGCATGCCTCCATTTCCTCGTCCAGGTCATTTATAAAAATCACAAACAGCAGGGGTCCCAGAACAGGGGTTGCTCAATTGGGCCGAGATGAGGAGCAATTACCTCATTCAAAGGGTTGCGGATGCTTCATTGTTGAATGCATTGATAGCTGGCATAGACAGATTTTGGTGGTTTTTTACATTCAATTTTCTTACATCCAAATTAATTTTCAAAGCTCATTTGACTTACTGGGTTGTTTTACACCTTTATACAGATTTCCCTTGCATCATAAGTTCACTGCTTAGGTAGTCATCCAATTCAAACACCTCTTCCAAAATTTTTTAACCGTACATTTCTATCAGCTGCTGTTCGTGCATAGTCTCATAGCTTAATCCATACCAGGGAGGTTTCCATCAACTCATAAGTAACTTAGGTTTGATACGGGTAGGTTATTTCAAAATCTTATTCACACTTTATACATATACATGTATGTAGACACATAATCTATTAGGTGGGCACAACTCTCACGTGTGCAGGCTCTTCCATCTGCTCTACCGAGTCCCTTTCATGAGTGTTGAAGGCACTGTTACATCATGATGCACATTACTATCTCATTACTGTAAGTATTATCCCATTATACTACAGCTGCTATTCGCGTTCCAATCTTGTTTGCTGCATTCAGGTTGCAATAAGATTAACTTACCTTAGTGCATTGTAAATACACTGTTAATAATTTATGCCTATGTTAGGTGAATACATTCTTCACCTCATTCTCTATTTTAACATGTTTATTCTACTTTTGTCCAATCCAGGAGCATCTGCACTGAAATATACTTTCACGCTGCACATATGCTCATGAGAGATTCAATGGATCATCATCAATCCTTTCCATCTCATTGATTGTGCAATACTTTTCTCTTCACACAAAATAATGGAATTATTTTGTGCAGTGAGTTGCTAAGACTGGGAATTAACCATCAGGATGGATGATGGAAGCAAATTTAATAGCAAGAGGGAATTGGATATATGGGGCAACATGTTGGCACAATGGTTAGAACTGCTGCAGTCACTATCTGTGTGGAACTTGAATGCTCTCCCTGTGTCTATATGGGCTTCCTCTGGGTGCTCCGGTTTCCCCCACAGTCCAAAGATATGCAGGTTAGATTGATTGGCCATGCTAAATTGACCCTTAGTGTCCCAAGATGTGTAGGTTAGATGGAATTGGCAACGGTAAATTTTACGGGGTTATGGGGATAGGGTGGGGAAGAGGACCTACTCAGTCAGAGAATCAGTGCAGACTCAATGGTAGAATGGCATCCCTCTGCAGTGTAGGGATTCTATGATTCTTTCAAGATATACTTGAGAAGAAATTTTTTGCAGGGCAATGGGGAAAGAGCTGGTGAATGGGATTATAATTTGACAAATCTTTTGAAGAGCCAAAAAGATGATAGACCAAATGGCCATCTTATGTGCTGCAAGTTTCTATGATTGAAAGAAAATGTTGCCCATAGCACTTAGATGGAGCAAATTAGCCACTTTTCAGATCAGGTAAGTGGCTATTTTCTTGATTAAACAACAATGCTACATCATTAAGCTGTCTTCTTATTAGCTGTATGTTTTTCCCTAATGACCCATTGGTGCTAAAAAGAGTAAATTTAGGAAATCATGTTATGGCTTACTCCAGTTCTCCACGAAACATTGCTAACACACATTTTGCATGCTGATGAATCTCTTGGTTAGGTAGTCCAAAAGGTTTATCTGGATTGTGTAACACCATAGAAACAATAATATTATCTGAAAAATCATCCTTCATTGCCAGATCCTTAATAAGTATACAAATGTCATGCAGAGAAACATCTTCTCAAGAAATCAATAGAAGTTTTCTGTAGCCATCTGAATCAGAAAAAGAGGTATATTCTCCTTCCAAAAATTGTCATAATTACCATAACCAAAGTCTTATTTAATTTAATACAAATATAAAGGATTGAATTTTTTTTCATTTGTTCAGGAGAGAGTGGTACATGGCAACTGATAGTGCACCAAGAGGTTGACACCAACCCACTACGCTCTTATGTACACACGGCATGTTAGACTACTTGGAAAGGCAGGTTGTTAATTGCTGTGCATTAATTAATCAACTGTGGTGGTATTAGCATTGCTTTTTCAATTTAACTCTAGGTGCAGTTAAATTCAGCTTTCTGTAATCCTCAAGAGTTGCCAGGGAAGACAAGGTGAGAAAATAGCGGCAATTAAAAGGCCTACGGACAGAAGAATCATAGACTCTTACAGTGCAGGAGGAGGCTACTCGGCCCATTGAGCCTGCACCAACCTCAATCCCACCCAGGCGCTATCCCCCTAACCCCATGCATTTACCCTAACTAGTCCCCCTGACACTAAAGGGCAATTTAGCATGGCCAATGCACTTAACCTGCACATCTTTGGACTGTGGGAGGAAACTGGAGCACCTGGAGGAAGCGCACAAAAACATGGGGCGAACGTGCAAACTCAACACATATTGGAAGTATGTCAGTAGGTATTGAAATCTCACTGCTATGTCCTTGCCTCCTTGTGAGAAAGGCTTCATTCATGTCCTTGAGCTGAAAGATCATTGTGGCAACTTTGACAACTGATTGTCCCTTTGAAACTCTGATCTATCAGATCAGCGCAGGAATCACTTAAGTTACTTTACTTTAAACCTGAGATGAAGACAAAGATAAGCAGTATGGACAAGAGCAATAAATCTGCCTGCTCATTATGCCCGCAGCTTTAGAGGAGAGGTGCAACTTGCAGGAAGCCATACTCGATCATTGAATCCATAGAGGCCCTTCAAGCCTACACTGACAACAGTCTCACCCAAGCTTTATCCCTGTGATTTATTTACCCAGCTAATCCCCCCCGACACTGATGGGCAATTTTATCATGACCAATCATAAGGGTTAGGTTGATTGATCGTGCTAAATTGAACCTGAGTGTGACGAGCAGGGTAAGTACGTGGGGGTTACAGGGATCGGGCTTGGGTGAGATTGTTGTTGTTGCAGGCTTGATGGGCCAAATAGCCTCTTTCTGCATAGTATGGATCCTATGATTTCCCCCGTTACCCCCATTATGGACCCCTTCACCTAAGGAAATAGGGGCCCCTTCCTTCCACCCTATCTATACCCTTAAGTTTGTACACTTCATATAGATCTCCCCTCAGCTTCCCCTGTTCAAAAGAAAACAACTCTAGCCTATCCAACCCCTCCTCATAAATAAAATTGTCCACTTCAGTCCAGACAACATCCTTGTAAATCTGTTTTGTGCCCTCTCCATGGTGCAAACACACCTTTTCAGGGAGGAGGTGACCAGAACAGCATGCTGTACTCCAGCTGTAGCTGAATTAGTGCTTTATTCAATTCCAATATAAACTCACTAGTCTGCATGAATCCGGTGATGGTGCATCCTCTGAAGACATGACCTCTTCTGAGAAGTCATCATTGTCCTCCCCTCCTACATGATGCTTGACGTCGTTCTGGGAGATTAAAGACATCAAATTAACATATGGGCAATATTTCACTCACAGCTGACATTAAGTCAACATATTTTACACCATGTGAGATATCTAATTCGGTCAATAGATATTTGGGAGGATCTCATTTACAAATCTCCAATACCATTTACAGATGCACCATAAAAAGCATTCTTTCTGGTTTCATCACAGCTTGGTATGGCTCCTGCGCTGATCAAGACTGCAGGGAACTACAAAATGTTGTGAACAAAGCCCAGTGCATCATGCAAACCAGCATCCCATCCATTGACTCTGACTACACTTCCTGCTGCCTTGGAAAATCACCCAGCATAACCAAGGATCCCACGCACCCTAGACATATTCTTTTCTATCTTCTTCCATCAGGAAAAAGATACAAAAGTCTGAGGTCACGTACCAACTGACTCAAGAAATGCTTCTTTCCTGCTGCCATCAGACTTTTGAATGGATGGACCTCATGCTAAGTTGATCTTTCTCTATATCTCTTCTGCGCTCTCTCCTTTCTTTCTCCATGAATGGTATGCTTTGCCTGTATAGTGCACAAGAAACAACACTTTTCACTGTATACTAATACATGTGACAATAATAAATCAAATCAAATTAAATCAAAATCTACTTCCAGCAGGTCTTCCTCTCCTACTGACAGAAATGGGGGGAGAGTCACCTTCTTTTCTCTGCATCTCCTTTCTATCCTGCACCCTGTTTTGCTGTAAGGAGGGAAAGCAGAGATCTATGAGCGATATTATTGGCTTGCATTGAGCAGATAAATGTAGAGCGTATATTGATGGTGAAGAAAAGGTATGATGTTGCATGCCCTTCTTCATAGCCACCATCAATATATTGTTCATGTTGACAGTCTGTGATGAATGAGATTTCATGCTTGGAATGTCCCTTTAATTACTGAAGTTGAAATCAATTCATGAGAGTCATCATCCCACTTGCTCGAGTTTTTTTATTCATTTGTGGGACATGGGCATCACTGGCTGGCCACTATTTATTGCCCATCACTAGTTGTCCTTGGAGAGCAGTTAAGAGTTAATCACATTGCTATGGCTGTGGATTCCATGTTGGCTAGACAAGTAAGGATGGCAGATTTCCTTCCCTGAAGGACATAAGCAAACCAGATGGGTTTTTCCAACAATCAACAATGGTTTCATAGTCATCAATAGATTTTTAATTCTAGATTCTGTTTTAATTGAATTTATATTCCACCATCCGTCATGGCAGGATTCAAACCTGGGTCCCCAGAACTTTAGCTGAGTTTCTGGATTAATAGACCATTGCCTCCCTTTATTTGGTCAGGAAGATTGAAAATAATATGTTCTTGCAGTGGCTGGATTAAAAAGCCACTGAGAACCTCGCTGCACTTAATTCTGAGTTTCATTTTTGTCACCAGATTTTATCCGTCACCCTACCACCTACCTGCGAGCCCCAATGCACTGGAAACTTAAAATCTAGGGCAAATCTTTGGATATGCCAAAACAATTTCAGCAATAGAATTTTTTGCCTTTTGCCAATGGTGGATCACATCAGAATATATACAATTTGACACTTTTGTACTTCTAATAAGCAACAATAAACTCCCTAAAGGATGAAATCTAGTTTAAAAGCTGAAATGATTTGTGTCAAAGGCAGTGCAGTAGATGCCTGTAGCAAGCTAATTAAAATATAACCTACATACACACTGTTAGGAAGCAGAATGTCCCTGAGAGTGAAGATATGCCACATAGGTTTTAATATGAAATGAATTAATGTTAAATAATTCATTTTCCCTCATGCCTATCTGTGAAGCACCATGGAATGTTACTTGTATTAGAAACGCACTATAAAGGTATGATTTGCTGTTTAAAAAGCAATATTGGACTAATAACTCAAAGTTCCACAGGTCAATAAGTGTGATGCAAGTTTAATAACAAACCATGTACAATAGTATATTTATATGCATAATTAGTAGCAATATTTTCTTTACAATTGTAGTTTTACGCCACTGCAAATACCAGGCTCCCGACAATTTTTCTAATAATAATGGTACAAATCATATCAGTTAATTAAATTCCTCAGTCGTGGAAGAGTAAACCCTTCTTACTTGAGTAGTCATCGTAAATGGAAGTAGCTCCATACAAAGGGAGCTCATTTTACAGTTTAGAGCACCATTAGTATGTGCTAAAAATTGGTCAGCACTACTTCTAGTTTTGGAGGCTATGATCTGTGCTGTCTCCTCATTTACCTGATTGTAGTGTGCAGCCGAGTATGACCCACATTTTTTGTGCTCCAGCTAGTCTCCAGCTCTTAAAGGCAGTCTGGCCCTTTTGAAGAGCAGCTGAACTGATAGTAAGGAAACTGCTGCTGATTGCTAGCACGGCAATTGAAGACAAAGGAAGTGGAGAACTAGGCAGAAGGGGCCCAGATTCATGGCACTGGAAGCCTTAGGCATTTAGGTTGATAGGGAGATAAGGGCCATGTTTCAGCGGGTGGCTGGGAGGCCTCAAGAAAATTGAGCAGGTGCCAGGAAAGTCAGTGAAAGCATTCTGGCATTGGAAAAAATGCTAGAAAAATGATCTCATGCAGTTGGTCAAGGTCATGATATCAACTACTACCACCAACCAACCCATCTTGCTCAATGCACCACAATCTCCACCCACACCCTCGCAATCGAGATTCAGACTTGAAATTCAGATCGTCCACTTCACTGTGGAGTGTTCAGCCTTACACACCATCTCTTGTTGCCTCCACACACTTCCAGCTACTCAACAATGCCAGACACATGAACCCAGTCACAGTAAAATACACTCAATAACATTTTTCCCTCTCTTGCAGAGGATGTTGCATGAAATCTATGGAATTGAACAGAAACAATGGGGGGCTGGCATGTCTTCATCCACCGAGTCCTATAGACATGATGGCATGCCTCATCATGGGGTTGCCTGCACTAGAGTTTGTAGCATCCATGTTGCCCCGAACATTGCAGGTGAGTGTATACTCCTACCTTATATTCCATTTTCAACTCTCGCCTCACCTTCCTCCAGCGTTATGGCATATTATGTAAGCTGCAGATGATGGAATGATGGGCCTTTTGCAATCTACCCCTGCCCCTTCCCATCTCTTCTGATTTTCTACTCCCTAAAACCCAAGATTTGCAGACTTCCCGGCCACAACAGCCCAAGATAAAGAATGGGAACGGAAGGACACCACTGATGAAGGTGCATTATCACTTGTTGACACACTTGAAGCCACCAGCGCTGATATAGATACCGTGCAAACGTCAGAGGAATTCGTATGTGCTGAGTCACTGGACACATGTAAGGCTGAAGTAAGGTGAAAGAGGAAGTTTGTATGCGAGGCACCCGGACAGCAGGCTTATAGATGACAAACATTAGTAAGTTCTGACACAGAGAACTCAGATGAGGGCCCAGATGTGTTGTCTACAGGGTGACATTAAAAAGCACACACACCAAGGTGTCCACTTATTGCCAATTCTGCCAGGCATCCTCCTGTCCCTGTCAAGGAGCTGAAAAATTCCAATCAGCAGAATCCCAGCAGATAGAGGCATTGTCAATGCCAGCAAGACACTCTAATGTTTCCTGCTGGTGTGAGCAATTAGTCCCAGTTCAGGAGAATCACAGCCTCAGTTTCAGGAAATTTCACCTCATCCAGATTCAGACATCAGACAAATGTGGTCTGATAATGTAGAGACAGCAATCACAATAGACGGCGGTGAGGTGGCACTTGCTGTTATCAACGTACAAATCAAATCACAGTAGCTACAAGCGAAGCTTAATGAAATGCAGTGCTGGTGAAAAATCTGTTATGAAATACTGTTGCAATTGGATTAACTGCTCCTAGATTTATAAAGGTAGATGTAGAAGTAAATAGGTTCCAATATCAGCCCAAGCAAAGTGTATTGAATGCTCATTCAGAGTCCAAAATGAGAAGAATGCTGTGAGGAAGCATTTTGACGTAATAACTTATTGATTGGTACGTGGAATAGTCAAATAGTCCTTTCTCTCCACAGAGAATGTTTGCCTTTTTTTTAATGGATGACACATCATTTATCTTCAGTAGTGCATTGCGTAACTCACATATGTTATTCCTTTCTACAATATTCTAAAGTAGTTGTTAACCTATTTATGACTGTTTTGAAAGATGGCATAGGTTAAGCAATTTCTTATTGGAGGACATTGAAAGGACACTGGTAGATGACAGTTATAAAGAAAGGACTTGCCTTTATTTAACACCATATTGTACCCTCTGGCCATGCCAAAGCATATTGCAACTGGAAGACTCCTTTTGAAGTGCAAAATCATTTTTGTTATGCGATTTGGGCACACCGACTCCATGAAGGTTATAAAGCAAAGTTTGTTTTATTCTGCTGGCATCAAAACAGTATGAGCCCTCTGGGGAAGGTGTGACTGCAAAAATCAACCTATTTACAGAAAATGTTCATAGCCAATCCTCCAAATCTCTTTCCTATTCTGGACCATGGCTGCTTAATGCAGTCATCCACCAGGCTTGTTCTGTTGTCCAGCTCCTGGCTGTAGTTCTGCGCTCTCACTTTCTCTTTCATGAGACTTCTCAGACTTAAGAAGTGCTGCCAATCAATTTGACTAGATCCACAATTGCCTTTCTGGCTCCTGAGCCAGCGAGACAGATTTCAAGCTGCCCTAAGTTCCTCCTGTACTGCCATTCACATAAGAACATGAGATCTAGGAGAAAGAGTAGGCCACCTGGCCCCTCGAGCCTGCTCCACCATTCATTAAGATCATGGCTGATATTTTGAGTGAAGAAGTTCCTCCTCAACTCAGTCTTAAATCTGCTTCCCCTTATTTTGAGGCTATGCCCCCTAGTTCTAGTTTCACCTGCCAGTGGAAACAACTTCCCTTCATATTCTTAAATGTTTCTTTAAGGTCTCCCCTCATTCTTCTGAATTCCAGTGCGTATAACCCCAGTCTACTCAATCTCTTCTCATAAGCCAACTCTCTCAACTCCAGAATCAACCTAGTGAATCTCCTCTGCACCCCTCCAGTGCAGTACATCCTTTTTCAAGTAAGGAGACCAAAACTGTACGCAATACTCCAGGTGTGGCCTCAGCAGCACCTTATACAGATGCAACATAATCTCTGTTTTTAAACTCCATCCCTCTAGCAAGGAAGGACAAAATTCCATTTGCTTTCTTCATTACCTGCTGCACCTGCAAACCAACTCCTTGAGATTCCAGCACAGGGCACCCAGGTCCCTCTGCACAGCAGCATGCTGCAAGTTTTTACCATTTAAATAATAGTCCATTATGCTGTTATTCCTACCAAAATGGATGACCTCACATTTATTAATATTGTACTCCATCTGCCAGACCCTCGTCCACTCACTTAAATTATCTATATCCCTTTACAGACTTTCAGCGTCCTCTGCACACTTTGCTCTTCCACCATTTTAGTGTCATCTGTGAATTTTGACCCACTACACTTGGTCCCCAACGCCAAATCATCTATGTAAATCATAAACAATTGCGGTCCCTACACTGACCCCTGATGCACACTACTAGTCATTGATCGCCAACCAGAAAAACACACATTTACCCCAATCTATCCATGCTAATACATTACCCGTAACGCTGTGCACCTTTAGTTTATGCAGCAGTCTTTGGTGCGGCACCTTGTCAAATGTCTTCTGGAAATCCAGATACACCACATCTACAGGTTCCCCATTGTCCTCTGCACATGTAATGTCATCAAAGAATTCCACCAAATTAGTCAAACATGACCTGTTCTTCATGAACCCTAGATTCACATGCCCTAGATTAGGTCTTGATGTGTTCTGCCTTGCCTCATGGTGGATTCAAAATTGGCTCAGTTAAGGAGACAGAGGGTGATGATAAAAAGCTGCTTTAGTTACTGGAATGATGTAGAGATGCCGGCGTTGGTTGCTGGAAGCCAGTACCCAGTGGCATACCACAGGGATCTACATAAATGCCATAGCTTACTATATGGGTGGGGTTGGGGTGTGGGGCGGGGGGGGAGGTGGGTAAGATTAATAAATTTGCAGATGGCACAAAAATTGACCAGCTGGTTAATAGTAAGGTAGGGTGTCTTGGGTTGAAGAAAGATATAGATGGGATGTTCAAATGGGATGATAATTAGCAGGTAGAATTTAACCCTGATAGACTCCATATTCTCAAATTGCGCTCAGGATGCAGACCAGCTACAAAACATTGCCAAGCAATCAAACAACGGAACTACACCATCTACATGCACACCAAGAGCAAGAAACTTGTGAAACTCAGCATCACTACCAGCAGCAACCAAGCCTCCCCCGGTACCACAGTAGAAAACAGTACCACTGCAAGGAAGTCCATTGTCAGCTTGTCGGGCTGCACACTTTGACGAGACGAAATTGAAGTTCTCAACCGTGGGCTCAATTTCTGCCCCACCCCAAAATGGACCCCATCTGTCTCGCAGCAGACACAGAGGAATTTATCAGGCAAATGAGGCACCAGGAGTTCTTCCACAAACACCAAGAGGCCAACAGTGAACACCATGAGACAGCCAATGAACTGGAACAGCCGACAGAGAGATCCGCAGTGCGGCAACTGAAGAGGAAAGAGTCGAGTTGGACTCCTCCAGAAGGCCACTGCCCTCGACTCGACATGTACGCCCAAACCTTCAGGAGGTGCGTCAATGCCAGATTCATCAGCTGCGCTCACAATGTCACCTAAGAATAAATCAACGCCACCCGCGTCCTCAAGACCAATTGCAAACATTGTCATCAAACCAGCAGACAAAGAAGGGGCCACTGTCATTCTGAACAGAATGAATTACTGCAAAGAAGTGTACCAACAACTGAACAATGAGGAACACTTCAGACAGTTACACACAGATCCGACAAAAGAACACACCCGCCAACTCAACAGACTGATCAAGACCTTTGACCTGGACTTTCAGAGCACCCTCCGTGCTCTCATTCCACAAAATTCCCACGTTGGAGATCTCTACTGCCCCCCGAAGATGAACAAGGCTAACATACCCGGCCATCCCATCGTAACAGGCAATGGGACCCTGTATGAGAACCTCATCCATTGTACACGAACCACCACCTTCTGTCGTGATACTACAGACATCTTATAGAAACTCAGCACCCATGGGGCAGTTGAACCAGGAACACTCCTTGTTGTAATGGATGTCATGGCGCTGTATACCAATACCCCCATGACAATGGCATTGCTGCAACTGCCTCAGTACTCAATGCCAACAACTGCCAATCTCCAGATGCAATTCTACAACTCCTCTGCTTCATCCTGGACCACAACATCTTCATCTTCAACAACCAGTTCTTCATGAAGACACATGAAACAGCCATGGGGACCAAATTCACTCCTTAATATGCCAACATTTTCATGGTAAAAAGTCTGACAACACCAGGTTTTAGTCCAACCTATTTATTTGATAATATACTCACAGGCTTTCGAGGGGACTGCCTCTTCAGGCAGTCCCCTCGAAAGTTTGTGAGTATATTATCAAATAAATAGGTTGGACTAAAACCTGGTGTTGTCAGACTTTTTACTGTGTTTACGCCAGTCCAACGCCGGCATACCCACATCATAACATTTTCATGCACAGGTTCGAGCAAGACCCCTTCCCTGCACAGGACTTACAACCGATGCTATATACGAGCTACATCCTTTGGACTCATGGCGATCAATCACTGAAAAAACTATATGATGACATCAACAAGTTCCTTCTCACCATAGACTATTCTCCGGAATAGGTGGCATTCTTGGGCACATGCATCTCCATCAAGGACAGTCAACTCACTGTACCATAAGCCAATGAATAACCTTATGATACTCCACTTCTCCACCTTCCACCCTAAACATACTAAAGAAGCCATCTCCTATGGACAAGCCCTCCATATACACAGGATTTGCTCTGATGAGGAGGAATGCAACAGACACCTACAGACACTGAAAGAAGCCATGGTTAAAAACAGGATCTGGCACTCGAATCATTGATTGACAGTTGCAACACGCCATGGTGAAAAACTGCACCAACCTCCTCAGAAGGCAAATATGGGACATGGTGGACAGAGTACCCTTCATCATCCAGTACATCCCCGGAGCAGAGAAGCTACAATATCTTCTTCAGAGTCTTCAACCTGTCATCGATGAAGACGAACATCTCGTCAAGGTCATCCCCACAATCTCACCACTTGCCTTCAAACAATTGCGCAACCTCAAACAGACCATTGTTTGCAGCAAACTATCCAGCCTTCAGAAGAACAGTGACCACAACACCATACAACCTTGCCACTGCAACCTCTACAAGATATGTCAGATAATTGACATGGATGCCATCATCTCATGTGAGAACACCATCCACCAAGTACACGGTACATACCCTTGTGACTCTGTCAACGTTGTCTACCTGATATGCTGCAGGAAAGGATGTCCTGAGGCATGGTACATTGATGAGACCATGCAGGCGCTATGACAATGAATGAATGGACGCAGCTCGACAGTCATCAGGCAGGAGTTCTCTTCCTGTTGGGGAACATTTCAGCAGTCAAGGGCATTCAGCCTCTGATCTTTGGGTAAGCGTTCTCCAAGACAGCCTTCAAGACACATGACAATGCAGAATCACCGAACAGAAACTGATAGCCAAGTCCTGCACACATGAGCATGGCCTCAACTGGGATCTTGAGTCATGTCACAGTAACGGTAACCTCCACAACTTGCCTGGGCTTACAAAATCTCACTAACTATTCTGGCTTGAGACAATTCATACCCCTTTAACTTATGATTATCCCTCTCTCCATTTGCATTGTCTGCGCCTGTAAGGACTTCATTACCTGTTAAGACTCGCATACCAACCATTATCTTGCAATTAAGTGTGTGTCTATATATATGTACCATGTTTTTGAACCTAACTTTCCACTTACCTGATGAAGGAGCAGTGCTCTGACAGCTCGTGCTACCAAATAAACCTGTTGGGCTTTAAGATGGTATTGTGAGACTTCTTACTGTGTCTATCCCAATCCAACACCGGCATCTCCACATGCTGTCTACCACAAACTGCTGGCTCAAAGTGGAGAGAATCTCCAAAATGATTGCACATCAGACATCAAGTTTCTACAAAGATGCAAAAAAGCAAACAAGATACCGAAAGGACTACAGATCACGAACCCATTCAGGCCAACTTATAACACAGACTATGCTGAGAGATATTACTGTCACACCTCTCTCACAGTCCTCAACCACAGCACACACCAGTTCTACAGCAGACGCCACAACCTAGAAACCAAGACAGAGTCCATATTCTCAACTTGCACTCAGGACACAGACCAGCTGTGAAATGCTGCCAAGCAGATGAGACAACGGAACAATGCCACCTACATTCACACTAAGAATAGGAAACTTGCGAAACTCAGCATCACCACTAGCAATACAAAGCCTCCCCTGGTGCCACAGTAGGAAAAAGTCTGACAACACCAGGTTTTAGTCCAACCTATTTATTTGATAATATACTCACAAGCTTTCGAGGGACACCCTCTTCTTCAGGTGAATGGAGAGTTCTGGCCTCAGACAGAGCATATAAAGCACAGACAGTTTAGAGATTACTGATTAGAATGCGAATCCTTACACCTAACCTGCTGTTCAATACCTGAAGTGGCTGATAATGTGAGTGGAAGGAGCACTGATCACAGTTTAAAGAGATGTGTATTGTCTCCAGACAGTGCAGTAAGTGAGGTTTTGCAAACCCAGGCAAGTCACGGGGGTTACAGATAGTGCGACATGAACCCAAGATCCCTGTTAAGACCGTCCTCATGTGTGCGGAACTTGGCTATCAGTCTCTGTTCATGTGTCATGAAGGCCGCCTTGGAGAATGCTTACCCGAAGGTCAGAAGCATTCTCCAAGGCGGCCTTCATGACACACGACAGCGCAGAGTCGCTGAACAGAGACTGATAGCCAAGTTCCGCACACATGAGGACGGTCTTAACAGGGATCTTGGGTTCATGTCGCACTATCTGTAACCCCCATGACTTGCCTGGGTTTGCAAAACCTCACTTACTGTACTGTCTGGAGACAATACACATCTCTTTAAACTGTGATCAGTGCTCCTTCCACTCACATTATCAGCCACTTCAGGTATTGAACAGCAGGTTAGGTGTAAAGATTCGCATTCTAATCAGTAATCTCTAAACTGTCTGTGCTTTATATGCTCTGTCTGAGGCCAGAACTCTCCATTCACCTGAAGAAGAGGGTGTCCCTCGAAAGCTTGTGAGTATATTATCAAATAAATAGGTTGGACTAAAACCTGGTGTTGTCAGACTTTTTACTGTGTTTACGCCAGTCCAACGCCGGCATACCCACATCATGGCCACAGTAGGAAACAGTACCACTGTAGGGAAGTCCATTGTCAACTTGTCAGACTACACACTTTGACCAGAAGAAATTGAAAATCTCAGCTGAGGCTCAATTTCCTGACCACAGTCTAGAGCATGTACTGTAATAATTCACAAAACTTATTTAAACCCATGATTTTGAACAAAGAATCAGAGCAGCAAGACCTGGGATACATCAATATCTCTAAGACCTTTAAAGTCACGAATGATTCTGATCATGGGCATATATGACTGTTCTTTCATTGGTAGAGAATCATAGAAACATAGAGCCCTACAGTGCAAAAGGAGGCCATTTGACCCAACAAGCCTGCACCAGCCATAAACCCACCCAGGCCCTACCTCCATAATCCCATGCACTTACCCTAACTTGTCCCCCTGACACTAAGGGCAACTTAGTGTGGCCAATCCACCTAACCTGCATGCACATAGAACATAGAACATAGAACATAGAACATTACAGCGCAGAACAGGCCCTTTGGCCCACGATGTTGCGCCGACCAGCTTTTTAAAAAAAAACAACGCTAACCCACTAATCTAAACCAATCCCATTTCGTCCATAAACCTATCCACAGATTTCTTAAACGCCCCCAAACTAGGCACATTTACAACTGCAGCTGGCAGGGCATTCCAATCCCTCACCACCCTCTGGGTAAAGAACCTACCCCTGACATCCGTCCTATAACTACCCCCCCTTAATTTAAAGTCGTGCCCCCTCGTGCTAGCTTTCTCCATCCTAGGAAAAAGGCTATCACTATCTACCCTGTCTAAACCTCTAATCATAAGAACATAAGAAATAGGAGCAGGAGTAGGCCATCTAGCCCTTCGAGCCTGCCCCGCCATTCAATAAGATCATGGCTGATCTGTTGTGGCTCAGTTCCACCTTCCCGCCCTCTCCCCATAACCCTCAATCCCCTCTCTTATCAAGAACCCATCAACCCGCTTCTTAAAAATATTTAGCGAGGCAGCCTCCACCACTTCAACGGGCAGAGAATTCCAGAGATTCACCACCCTTTGAGTGAAGAAGTTCCTCCTCAACTCCGTTCTAAACCGCCTCCCCTTTATCTTGAGGCTGTGCCCCCTAGTCCTACTGTCTTCTTTGAGCGGGAAGAGTCTCTCCACCTCTATCCTATCCATCCCATTCATCATCTTATACGTCTCAATGAGATCTCCCCTCATTCTTCTAAACTCTAACGAGTACAAGCCTAGTTTATTCAGCCTCTCCTCATAGCTCAATCCCCTCAACTCCGGTATCAGCCTAGTAAACCTCCTCTGCACTCCCTCCAGGGCCAAAATATCCTTGCGCAGGTGCGGCGCCCAAAACTGCACACAGTACTCCAGCTGCGGCCTCACCAATGCCCTATACAGCTGCAGCAAGACCTCCCTACTTTTATATTCAATCCCCCTCGCTATGAAGGCCAGCATCCCATTTGCCTTCCTGACCACCTGCTGCACCTGCAAGCTGGGTTTTTGCGACTCATGCACAAGGACCCCGAGGTCCCTCTGCACCGTCGCCTGCTGCAGTTTTTCGCCACGTAAGTAATAGTCCTTCCTACCATTCTTCCTACCAAAGTGGACCACCTCACACTTGCCAACATTAAATTCCATATGCCATTTCCTGGCCCATTCGCCCAGCCTATCTAGATCCTTCTGCAGACTCTCCACACCCTCCGCACAATTTGCCTTTCCCCGAATCTTGGTGTCATCAGCAAATTTCGACACCCTGCACTCGGTTCCCTCCTCCAGATCATCTATATAAATGGTAAATAGCTGAGGCCCCAGCACCGACCCCTGGGGCACCCCACTAGTCACCAACCGCCAATCCGAATAGCACCCATTGACCCCCACTCTCTGCCTCCTATTTGACAACCAATCCTCTATCCACGCTAACACCCTACCCCCAACTCCATGTCCCCTGACCTTCTGCAATAACCTCTTGTGAGGTACCTTGTCAAACGCCTTCTGAAAATCCAGAAAGACCACATCCACCGGCTCTCCTCTATCCACTGCCCTAGACACATCCTCATAGAACTCCAGTAAATTTGTCAGACACGACTTCCCTTTAATGAAACCGTGTTGCGTCCGCCCTATCAAGCAATTCCCTTCAAGATGCCTCGCAATTTCCTCCTTAATGACGGATTCTAACATTTTACCTACCACAGACGTTAAACTAACCGGCCTATAATTCCCCGCCTTTTGCCTGGCACCCTTCTTAAACAACGGCGTAACATTAGCCGTTTTCCAATCTTCCGGCACTTCCCCGGAATCCAGCGACGTCTGGAAAATAACCACCAAGGCATCCACTATCACCTCCGCCATTTCTTTCAGAACCCTCGGATGCATTCCATCCGGTCCTGGGGACTTGTCCACAATCAGCCCCTCCAGTCTGTCGAGCACCACCTCTCTAGTAACAGTAATGTCATTAAGACCCTCCATTCCTACCACCTTTCCATCGCTAACACCCGGCAAATTATTCACGTCCTCCTCCGTGAAGACCGAAACAAAAAAGTTATTCAAGACCTTAGCCATATCCCCATCCCCTACCACTAGCTCCCCTTTCTCATCCTCTAAAGGACCAACGTTCACCCTAGCCAGCCTCTTCCTTTTTATATATTTATAAAAACTCTTGCTATCCTTTTTTATATTAAGTGCTAGCCCAGCCTCATAGCTTCTCCTACCCTCCTTTATCAACTTCTTTGTCAATCTTTGTTGACATTTAAACCTTTCCCAATCCTCTTCTCGCCCACTACTCTTAGCTACTCTAAATTCCTCCCTTTCATCTTATATGTTTCAATAAGGTCCCCTCTTAGCCGCCTTCTTTCCAGCGAAATAGCAACATTTCTGGGAAGAAACTGGAGCGCCCAGAGGAAACCCACACAGACATGGTGAGAACATGCAGAATTAACACAGACAGTGGCCCAAGTTGGAAATTGAATCCGGATCCATGGTGCTGTGAGGCAGCAGTACTAACCACTCTGCCACTGTGCCCCCAGTGGGTGGTAATAGTTGGTTAAAAGCTTGGATTTTTTTTACAATGGCATCACCTGAGCACCATGACCACACAAATGCAAAGGGTCAAAGGGAAGGGTCACTACCGCTTCCAGGACTTAGCGTGAGTAACAACTGTGGTTTTTCCCACATCCAGAGAGCTTTTTCTTTAAAAGAAGAAACTAGTTCAGATTATTCATGGCCAATCCAGGCAAGATACATCAACCATCTCATTGCCCAGATTACTAAATAACAGACTGATGAATGGTGTGTTGTTATTTAGATTTTCATTCACAATTGACCAGACATTTTTTTCTCACTTAGCCAAAAATATAACCATTTTCTTTTGAATCAGAATGTGTGTTGTAATTCATTATGTACATACACAATGTTAAAGCCACCATGGGATGTTTTGATCTATTAAAAGTGCCATCTAAATGCTATTTATTGTTATAATTACTCACGTAATGATAAATAGCAACAAATCTCCTGCCCTACTGGCTGTTACATATTGTTCGTTAGCGTAGCAGTTTTGTAACTGAATGGATTAATTTGCAATACACATGTAAAATATAAAGATCTTTGGTTTATGTTAAATTTCAGATCATTCATGTCCAGTTATAACTGTTCACTAATGTCCACAGCTTGGCTATTTCATCTTGGTAATTATATGAAAATATGCTAATTTTCGTGTAGTGAGGGAGCTGAGCAGCATCCCGGCTTCTTGACTTCCAACCTCAGAGTAGGGCGGGACACCGGGTCCCGCCCAGTGCGAGTCAACTGCAGGGCATTGGATCACTGCCAGTGGAGGTCATTGGTTCATGGTAATGCCAAGCAGGGGATTCCGTCAGCACTGGGTGTTTGGTTCTGTCCTGGTCAAAAGTACTGGGCAAGCTGGAGGCGAAAAGGGGAGACCAAGAGAGAACACAAAAGAGTGTATGAGAGAGAAGGGATGCAGCAAGGAGCTGGACCTGCAGATCAAGATTGGTGAGTTGCTGCATTAAGGAGCCAAAGCTATGAATAGGGCAGACCGAGATTTCTGGAAAGCTGGGAAATGACATCAGAATGGGCGAACAGCCGCCGGGGAACAAGGTGGACCACTCGGACAGCACCCTTGAATTCACAAGATCAGGAAGACAGGAAGATCTCCTCTGAAGGAAGCGAGGTAATTGGGTCAAGGGAAATTAACAATAGGAGAACCACCACTTAAACTCAGTTATTTGGCAGATTAGAGATCAGGAGTTAAGCTCTTGGTGGTATTGTATTAGATCTGGAGAATTGGCCATTATAAGTCATTCCTTTTCAGTTAAGCAGCACGGTGGTACAGTGGTTAGCACCAGGGACCGGGGTTCGATTCCTGCATGGGTCGCTGTCTTGTGGAGTCTTCACGTTCTCCCAGTATCTGCGTGGGTTTCTTCCAAGTGCTCCAGGTTCCTCCTAATGTGCTGGTTAAATGCATTGACCATGCTAAATTCTCCCTCAATGTGCCCAGACAGGCACTGGAGTGTGGTGACTAGGGGATTTTCACAGTAACTTTGTTGTAGTGTTAATGTAAGCCTACTTGTAACAATAATAAATAAATAAGAAGCTTCCATTAATATTCATAAAAACATAATGCCAGCGGAATAAAAGGTCCCTGTTTCATAATATTTATGCAATCCTTGTGCTTGAATCTCCCTTTACATTCAGATATAGCTACTCGCTGCTGGTGACAATGCAAAATGTCAAAAGATGAGCAGAGATGCAAAAAAAATGTTTGCAAGCTGAAGTCTCCCTGGAAGCTTTAATTATTCACATTGGACGGTGAATCTGTGAAGAGAAGATTGATCTTTAATGACACACATTGGCTCCCTTCATGCTTTCCTGAAAATGTCTGAACAAAATAAATGTGGTGTATCTATTTAATGCATATGTTGTTGGCCTTATATCAATAAAAGGAAGTCTTTGGCGATGAAGAGTTTTCACAAAGTCCAGAGGAACTCAATTTAAATAAAAAGAAACAATTTATCACAAAAATGCCTCACATAAAACATAATACATGGCAATTAAATCATAAAGATACACAAAAATCTCTCAACATTTTTAACAAAGCGGATTTATCAATAATTCTCAATCCTCAATTTTCACTTCATTATTCAATGAAAATTACTGGCTGCCACCATAATGACAAATAGAATGGAATGTTTTACAATTTTTTTTAAGAATAGGTAAACCTGACAAAAGCATAATTAGTTTAATACAGCCTTCATTTTCATTTCCCTACTTTTCTTTGTGATGTATCATCTCACTTTGTTACAAGGGCAACATGGCAGCACAGTGGTTAGCACTGCTATCTCACAGTGCCAGGGCCCCGGGTTCGATTCCTGCCTTGGGTGAATGTCTGCCTGGAGTTGGCATGTTCTGCATGGATATTTTTTGGGTGATCCGGTTTCCTCCCTAAGTTCAAAGATGTGTTGGTTAGGTGGATTGGCCATGCTAAATTGCCACTTAGTGCCCAAAGATGTGTAGGTTAAGAGGATCGGCCATGGCAAATGTGCAGGGTTACAGGGATAGGGCAGAGGGCCTGGGTAAAATACTCTGTCAGAGAGTTGGTGCAGACTTGATGGGCTGAATGGCCTCTTCTGCACTTTAAGGATTCTATGATATTCTGTCATCTTAGGGCTTAATGTCAACAAAAATAAAGTTGTTGGTAATTATTTAAATATCAATAATTTCACTCCAGAAACACTGAGGAACAGTTGACTCAGGGAAGTACAGTGACAAGGTAACACATTGTATTAGAAAGAAAATTGTGCACATTTCAGGGACATTTTAACAATTATATGAATCAAATTTGGATGATTAACCGAAAGATTGAAATAAAAACAAATAAAAGTGCTGGAAATACTTAGAAGGTCAGGCAACAAGTGTGGACACAGTAAGAAGTCTCACAATACCACATTAAAGCCCAACAGGTTTATTTGGTAGCACAAGCTTTTGACACGCTGCTCCTTCATCAGGTGAGTGAAGAATTGGTTAGTCCAACTCTTTATTCATCTGATGAAGGGGCAGTATTCCCAAATAAACCTGTTTGATTTTAACCTGGTGTTGTGAGACTTCTTACTATGCCTACCCCAGTCCAATGCCAGCATTGTCACAAGAAATGTGGAGACAGAGAGAGAGAGAGAGAGACAGCCACAAAGATAATGGGCAGGATTTTATGGCCTCAGGCAAGACCAGAAATTCCTACCTGAGGTCAATGGAAATTTCCGTTGTCAGATCCTCTCCCATTCCAGTTCCGTGGCAGGCGAGGTGATAGAGCTCCAGCCAATGGATTTTGTCAGCAGTGGTCAGTTCTGATGTCAGGACCAATGTGGTTTCTGAGTCCAATGGACGGAGGTTTCTTCCTGATGCCAGCTTGTCATCTAATTAATCCGTGCTGTCCATAAGGTGGCTGCTGCTGAGGCTGAAAGAAGAAGGAAAGAAACGTACAACTTGAAGTGGCCTCACAGAAAAGACAGAAAGACCACTTTTCTACCAAGGCCAGACAGGCAAGCCTCAATGATCAGTGGGTACGTAGCCCCTCCAGCAGTGGACTAGAGCAGCGGCCATTGTCACTGGTGACCCTGTTTCGGTGCTGTAATAACTTCAATCAGGCCATTGAGATTGGCTTAATGGCGCATGGGCTCCCTGATTAAGAATCCAATTGATGGGCCTATCAGGGATTTCATACTCCAGTAGGCCAACCTTAATGGCCTGAGTGAACTCATTACAGGCATGGTGCCCCTGATTGCTATTCTCTCACTGCCCCAACCAGGATTCAATTGCATGAAACATCGCCCAAAAACAGGGATGGACACCACTCCACCACAGGCAAAATAGTGAGAAAATGGCCCTCAATTGCATCTTTAAATTACTGGCCACCCAGGCCAATGCCATTCCCCCTCACCACTAATGCAGTAAAATGGTGGGATTGCAACAGGTTGCCCTTTCATTCATTTTATTTCCTCTATGTTTCCATCCAACAGGCAGTAAAAATGTGCCCAACATTTCAGACAAAATGGTAGGAAAAAAAATATAGACGGTAGAAAAAAGTGAACATCTGCAAAAACTTTGCTTGATCAATCCTGTTCAATATTTTGCAGACGTAGCAGAGAGAGAATCGACAATGGTAATGCTGCTGTAATTAATCTGTATTATCAAATGGTTTTTAGTAAGGTTCCCCATAACAGACTCATGAATAAAATCAGAGAATGTGTAGTTAGTGGACAAGTAGCAGAATGAATTGCGAAATGGTACCAATTCAGACAGCAGAATGTAGAAGTAAAGAATAGTTCTTAAAGGATAGGTAAAGAGTAATTATTGTAAGCAGCAGGAGTTTGGAAACTGATATTTCAGCAGGAATAACTGTTCATGAAATATATTAGTGATTTAGGCTTTAGAATCAGTGATACCTAATAACAAATAAAAAGCTCCTATGAGCGATCAGTCAGACAAATATTGCTTATTGAAATATCAAAAATATTATTGATCTAATTTGATGTATATTCATTTTTGTTCAGTACCCTATGTTAGCTTATTTTTGCCTTTAGGTCGTCTGTTCATAGCCAACCAAAATGATCCTAACTTTGACAAACTTTGACAGAGTTATCTTGGATCAGCACAATGGATGGAATGTTCCAGCCACGCTCACACCAAAACCGGAAAATCCCGCTCAAGTTCAATTGACTTTGCATGGTGACTCTTCTCCCCCCTCCCAACACTCCACCCACTCCCCCTTCCCCCCTACCCACCCACCCACTATGGTACCCTTGGTGGGTAGGATAGGAACATTCAGGTCAATAGCGTGACGCTCTCAATTTTAAAAAAATGTTGATTTCATCAACATTATTTTTTTCTCAGTGAATTAAGCCACTTGTGTTTAATGTCTGATTTATTTGTGTTTATTTTGGCCATTGAAACTATCAGTGCGAAGGAGTGATATAATTCATTAGCCCAAGCTGCTTTGCTTTAATGAGGCTATCTCTTCAATTGGTTTCCTCCTTAATTTCTCTCGCACTAATGAACTGAGCTTTTAAAATAAAAACTATTTTGCTTTTCATGATCTCGAAGCATGCCAAAGCCCCGAAGCTTAGCTACACCTATAACAGCAGAACCAAACAAATCATAAACAGCAATGTGAGAATGACCAGAGTACATGTTTTTTATCCACCTGAGTGGACAGGCTGTCCCTTAATTTCATTTGGAGGATGGCATCTCCGATAAGCAAGTAACTCCTCCAAATTATTTTCCCAATAATACCACCATTCCAAACTCCCTGAGCAAAAATCCACACAAATATTTGCAAGAAAGAATCAAACTGAGTATGGGAGCCTGACTATTAGGGCTTGCAGATTGCAACTAACTTGCTGCAGAATTGCACTTGCAACAATTATTCTGTCATACATGTGGGAATAAAGCCTTGGACAATGCAATCATCGGCTGAGATATTCCCCCCTCCCCGTTAGGTTTTCCCGCAGCAGATGCAGTATACCAATAACAGTCGGTGAAATCTTCTGGTCCCGTCAACATCTATGGGCCTTTGCATGGCTCACCCACCCTGCCATTGGGGATCCTGCCACAAGGGGAAGTGGGGGGTGTGGGGGGCACTTTCAATGCATCCCAAGCAATATCAGATTGAAAGTGGGTATCAAATTGAAAGAAAATGCATAGGAAGTGGCAAAGATTAGTGGGAACCTAGAAGATTGGGAAACCTTTACAGATCAGCAGAAAGCCACAAAAACAGCTATAAAGAAAGGTAAGGTGGATTATGAGAGTAAACTAGCTCAGAATATAAAAACAGATAGCAAAAGTTTCTACAAATATATAAAACAATAAAAAAGGTGAAAGTAAACTTTGATCCTTTAGAAGATGAGAAGGGAAATGTAATGACCGGAAATGAGAAAATAGCTGAGGCATTGAACAGATACTTTGTGTCGGTCTTCACAGTGGAAGACACAAATAACATGCCAAAAATTGATGACAGGAAGGCTATGGCAGGTGAGAACCTAGGAACTATCATTATCACGAAAGAGGTAGTGTTGAACAAGTTAATGGGGCTAAAGGTAGACAAGTCTCCTGGTCTTGATGGAATGCATCCCAGGGTACTAATAGAAATGGCAGGAGAAATAGCAAATGCGCTAGTAATAATTTACCAAAATTCGCTGGACTCTGGAGTGGTTCCAGCAGATTGGCAAACAGCAAATGTGATGCCACTGTTTAAAAAAGGAAGTAGACAAAAGGCAGGTAATATAGACTGGTTAGTTTAACTTCTGTAATAGGGAAAATGCTTGAATCTATCAAGGAAGAGATAGCGAGACATCTGGATATAAATTGTCCCATTGGTATGACACAGCATGGGTAAATGAAGAGCAGGTCATATTTGACTAATTTGGTGGAATTCTTTGAGAACATTACATGTGCAGTGGACAATGGGTACCTGTGGATGTGGTGTATCTGGATTTCCAAAAGGCATTTGACAAGGTGCCGCACCAAAGATTGCTACATAACAAAGATGCACGGTGTTACTGGTAATGTATTAGCATGGATAGGGGACTGGTTAACTAACAGAAAGCAAAGAGTGGGGTAAATGGGTCTTTTTCTGGTTAGCAATCAGTGACTCAGGGATCAGTGTTGGGACCACAATTGTGTACAATTTGCATAGACGATTTGGAGTTGGGGACCAAGTGTAGCAGATGACACTAAGATGGGTGGAAGAGCAAAGTGTGCAGAGGACGCTGAAAATCTACAAAGAGATATAAACAATCTAAGTGAGTGAGTGAGGATCTAGCAGATGAAGTACAATGTTGTAAATGTGAGGTCATCCATTTTGGTAGGAATAACAGCAAAATGGACTATTATTTAAATGGTAAAAAATTGCAGCATGCTGCTGTGCAGAGGGACCTGGGTGACCTTGTTCAGGAATCTCAAGGAGTTGGTTTGTAGGTGAAACAGGTAATTAAGAAGGCAAATGGAATTTTGTTCTTCATTGCTAGAAGGATGGAGTTTAAAAACAGCGAGATTATGTTGCAGCTGTATAAGGTGCTGGTGAGGCCACACCTGGAGTACCGTATACAGTTTTAGTCTCCTTACTTGAGGAAGGATATACTGGCACTGGATGGGGCACAGACGAGATTCACCAGGTTGATTCTGGAGTCGAGAGGGTTGGCTTACGAGGATAGATTGAGTGGACTGGGGCTATACTCATTGGAATTCAGAAGAATGAGGGGAGATCTTAAAGAAACATTTAAGACTATGAAGGGAATAGATAAGATAGAAGCAGGGAAGTTGTTTCCCCCGGCTGGTGAAATTAGAACTAGGGGACATAGCTGCAAAATAAGGGGAAGCAGATTTAAGACTGAGTTGAAGAGAAACTTCTTCACACAAATGGTTGTGAATCTGTGGAATTCCCTGCCCAGTGAAGCAGTTGACACTGCCTCATTGAATGTTTTTAAGGCAAGGATGGATAAATTTTTGAACAGTAAAGGGATTAAGGGTCATGTTGAGTGGACAGGTAAGTGGAGCTGAATCCACAAAAAGATCTTATTGAATGGTGGAGTAGGCTCCAGGGGCCAGACGGCCTACTCTGCTCCTTGTTCTTATGTTCTTATGATCCTGCTGGCTGGAAGATCTAGAAAATTCCACCCCAGAGTTTTCTGATAAGAAATTCCTTTTCTTTTAATTCATTTGTGGAAGATGGACGTCAATGGCTGGCCAGCACTTATTGCCCATCCCAGCTACCCTTGAGAAGGTGAGCTGCCTTCCTGAAACACTGCTGTGCACATGCTGTGTGTTGATGAAGTCTTAGGAAGTTTCAAGCATTGCCTTTTACCACAATGATTTACTACAATAATAATCTTGAAAAGAGCACTGATTAAAAAGCTTAAAAAAGCCTATAAACGATTCTGGGTATACTTGATCCATTTATAACATGCCTTATTAATTCCCAGAATTCATTCTGTTGACCGCCAATTGCTTCACTCATTAAATAAAATATATTTTGTTTTCAGCATAATCTATATTATGAGCATTATTCCACTGATCATGTATAGAGTTCCTGTTTTTTTAAGTAGATTTGCAGTTAAGCCCGGATAAAAGCACAGATCTTGAATGGATATTTTATTTTCTTCAAGGAAGAAAGTGTATGAAAATCTAACAGCAATCAGCAACTCCCCAACAGATTATTAGGCCACTGTTGAAGACTGTACCTCTACAATCACACCAGGAGCCTAAGGAACCATCTAGCTCATCGCTCCACTTCTAATTTGTAGAAATACAAGATTTGATGAAAGAAATGTAAACATTAGACTTGCTGAGACCACAAAAAAAAACTCAAAAGCCTCATCATATTTTTAGTAGGCAGCAATAGGTCTTCACATGTTTTGGATATTTTTATGAACAGCTATTTTTAAGCAAATTCAAGGCAGACCCAGCTTTGTATTGAGGTGAAAAATGCAATCTATACTGACACCCGAGAGCATTAAAACGAGCCACATGACCACAGGAAAGAAAAGATAACAGGATGACAATTCTTTGAAAGCAGCTGTCATGGAAAAAAAAACATGTGCCACAGAATACTTGCCTATCCCGAGAGCTCTTTTATTATTTTGAATTCATGCTGACTGTAGTATAATCCCAAAAGAATGTGAAGCTGAAGTGCCTGCTGAGAACATTAAATACTATCCAGTCAATCTTCTTAATTTTCGTAGAATGAGCTACTTCAGTATTAATGAAGGACCCCAGATTTCAGGCAGCAGAATGCTGTGCCTTTGTTGATGTACTTTCCGTTGCCAGTCAGGCTGAACCAAGCATGGAGTCTAATAAGATTCAGCCAACTGTATATCATGGCCAACATGTACAGATACAGATCTCGCTGAAACTTTAAGTAGATTTTTAACAACCGGACAACACTACTGACTCCCGAGTATTGGTCAGAATACTCATGAAATTTTCATATTTTTGCACAGTCAGTGGTACTTGACATACCTGCATCAACTACAAAGGTTTCAGCATCTGCCTCTGGTTACATGATGACCTGTGAGCATCAAAGCAAAAGTAAGGAAGAGAAAAGGCCATTTTCGCTGACACATGGAATAAAATCGATGTGCAGCCTCAGGTCTTGATTTTAGCAGATTCATGAAGACCCCATGGACCTTCCAAAATGGCAAGTGGGACCTACATCTGGAAGTACTACCCTATTTCCGACATCTCATAGAATCTATGATTCTATGATCTCACTTTAACCAGTGGATAGGATGGGTGTAGAGGGATATGAGCCAACACGGGCAATTGGGACTAGCTTAGTGGCTAAAAAAACGAGTGGCATGGATAAGTTGGGCCGAAGGGCCTACTTCCATGCTGTAAGTCTATGACTCCATGAATCAGTGGGGGAAAGGGGTGGGTGCAACTCACACATAAGGGAACCCTGAATTCAGCAAGGTCACTTGAACTCAGAGCTGAGGGGGTGCGAGGGACCAGAGCGAGCAGGTTTAAAACATAATCAAACAACTGGGACGGAATCTCAGTTAGGCCCTGCAACCCATCCAGTTCACTAATGCCCTTTAAGGAAGGAAACGTTACTTGGTCTGGCCTACATGTGACTCCAGACCCACAGCAATGCAGTTGATTTTTAAATGCCGTCTGAAACAAACTAGCAAACCATTCAGTTGTATCCAAACCCTGCGAAGAAAACAAAAAGGAATGAAAGCAGACAGACCACCAGGAGGCTCAGGAAATTAGCATGTCCACTACGACTCTCACCCATTTTATCAGGTGCACCTTATGAAGCATCCTTCCTGGATTCATCACAGCTTGGTATGGCTCCTGCTCTGACCATGACCACAAGAAACTACAAAGAGTTGTGAACATAGCCCAGTCCATGACGCAAAGCAACCTCTCACCCATTGACTCCATCTACACTTCCCCCTGCCTTGGAAAAGCAGCCAGTATAATCAAGGACTCCACACGCCCCGTACATACTCTCTTCTAACTTCTTCCATCGAGAAAAAGATACAAAAGGCTGAGATCATGTACTAACCAACACAAGAACAGCTTCTACTCTGCTGCCATCAGACTTTTGAAGGGACTTATCATATACTAAGTTGACCTTTCTCCACACTCTATAACATGTAGGGTGTAACACTATATTCTATATCCTTTCCTTTCATTCTCCTGTATGTTTTGTCTGTATAGCATACAAGAAACAATACTTTTCATAGTATCCCAACGCATATGACAATAATAAATCAAGTCAAATCAAAGTTCTGTCTTCAAAGTAAGGATATCTTCCATCACATTGTGTGGCCTTACCACCATGCTAAAAGGGACAGACTTTCAAAAAGATCTAGCAACTCAAAACTGGACATCCATGAGGAGCTGTTAGCTATCAGCAGCAGCAGAATCATACTCACCCACAATCAGTAAACTCAAATCTGGCATATTCCCCACTCTACCATTGCCACAAAGCCAGGGATTAAAACTGGTTCAATGAAAAGTGTAGGAGAGCATGCCAAGAGCAAACCTAACAATGAGATGTCAACCTGGTGAAGCTACAACATTGGGCTACTTTTATGCCAAACAAGTAATAGGCAGAATTAAGCAATTACACAACCAACACCTCTACAGTCCTGACACATCATGTTGTGAATGGTGATGAAACAAAGCATGGAGGAGGAGGCTCTGCAAATATCGCCATCCTCAATGATAGGGAGCCCAGCTAGTCAGTGCAAATGATAAGGCTGAAATGTTCACAACAATCTTCAGCCAGAAGTGCTGAATGGATGATTCATCTCAGAGGTCCCCAGTATCACTGATGTCAATTTTCAACCAATTTGTTTCACTCCACATGATATCAAGAAATGGCTGAAGACAATGGACCCTGACAAAGTACTGATGACTTGTGCTGCAGAACTTGGCATGCCCCTAAGTCCAGGTATTCCAGTATAGCTGCAACACTGACATCTATCCAGCAGTGTAGAAAATTGCCCAGGTATGTCCTATACACAAGAAACAGGACAAATCCTACCCCACCAATTACTGCTCCATTATTCTACCCTTGATCATCAGCAAAGTGATAGAAAATGTCATTCACAACGCAATCATGTGGCACTTACTCAGCAATAACGTGCTCGTGGGTACTCAGTTTGGGTTGCAACAGGGTCACTCAGCTCCTGATATTGTTACAGCCTTGGTTCAACAATGAACAAAAGCACTGGAATCCAGAGGTGGGGTGATATTGACTGCCTTGACATCAAGGCAGCATTTAACCAAGTGTGCCATCAAGGAGCCTGACTAAAACTGGTTTCAATGGAAATTGAGTGAAAACCCTCTGTTTGTTGGAGTCACAAAAGAAGATGGTTGTGGTGATTAGAGTTTAATCATCTCAGTTTCAGGACATCACTGCAGGAGTTCCTCAGGGTAGTGTCCTAGGTCCAACATCTTCAGCTGCTTCATCAATACCTTCCTTACATCATAAAGTCAGAAGTGGGAATATTTGCTGATGATTGCACAATGTTCAGCACCATTTGTAACTCCTCAGACATTAAAACAGTCCACACCCACCTCTAACAAAACCTGGACAATATCTAGGCTTTGGCTGAGAAATAGCAAGTAACATTCGTACCACACAAGTGCCAGGCAATGAGAGAGAATCTAACCATCACATCTTGACAGTCAATGGCATTAGTATCTTCATTATCAACATTCTTGGGGTTACCATCAACCAGAAACTGAACTAGACTCCTCATATAGTTATTGTGACTATAAATGCAAGTCTGAAGTGGGAATCCTGTGGCAAGTAACTCTTCCTGACTCCCCAAAGCCAGTCCACCATCTACAAGAAACAAGTCAGGAGTGTAATGGAGTACTCTCCTCTTGTTTGGATGAGTGGGTGATGCAGCTCCAACAACACTCAAGAAGCTTAATGCCATCCAGGACAAAATAGTCCACTTGTTTGACACCCTTCCACAAACATTCACTCCCTCCAGCACCCACACGCAGTAGCAGCATTATGTACCAGCTACAAGATGCACTGCAGCAATTTACCAAGGCTCCTTAGGCAGCACGTTCCAAACGCATGACCTCCACCATCTAGAAGGACAAGAACAGCAGATTCATGGGAAAACCACCACGTAGGTAAAATGTTAGAATCCGTGATCAAGGAGAAAATAGCGAGGCATCTTGAGGAGAATTGTTTGATACAAAGAACAAAGAACATCCCAGCACGGGAAACAGGCCCTTCGGCCCAACGAGCCTGCGCCGCCGCATCATCCCACACCTACCCCGCCCTGTGTGTATGTGAGTGGAACCCCTAATGTAGCCAGATTCAGGGGAGAATAGTGTCAATTTGGTACACCAATCAGCCTAAGAGCACATCTTTGGGGTGTGGGAGGAAACCGGAGCGTCCGGAGGAAACCCACGCAACCACAGGGAGAATGCGCAAACTCCCACAGACACAGGCCCAAATCCATGTATCCGCACAGCTAGCAGTGATAGTCACTGGGTTGTTGCGGTGCCCATCTGCTGGTCCAGGTTTAAGCACACACAACGACATGAAGTACTAGGCCACTCCCGGAACCTCCAAGAGCAGCCCACGCACGACCCACCGTGTGCATGCCCCTCGTTTGACAACAAGGTGGATCGACCCTGTGGAATAAAAAGACGATACGTTAACATATAAACATATAAAATGATAGAGCAGACGCAGCACGGTTTTGTTAAGGGGAAGTCGTGTCTGACGAATTTATTGGAGTTCTATGAGGATGTGTCTAGGGCGGTGGATAGAGGAGAGTCGGTGGATGTGGTGTTTCTTGATTTTCAGAAGGCGTTTGATAAGGTGCCGCACAAGAGGTTATTACAGAAGGTCAGGAGGCATGGAGTTGGGGGTAGGATGTTAGCATGGATAGGGGATTGGCTGTCAAATAGGAGGCAGAGAGCGGGGGTCAATGGGTGCTATTTGGATTGGCGGTTGGTGACTAGTGGAGTGCCCCAGGGGTCGGTGCTGGGGCCTCAGCTATTTACCATTTATATAGATGATTTGGAGGAGGGAACCGAATGTATGGTGTCGAAATTTGCTGATGACACCAAGATTGGTGGAACGGCAAATTGTGCGGAGAGTGTGGAAAGTCTGCAGAAGGATCTAGATAGGCTGGGCGAATGGGCCAGGAACTGGCAAATGGAACTTAATGTTGGCAAGTGTGAAGTTGTCCACTTTGGTAGGAAGGACTATTACTTACATGGCGAAAAACTGCAGAATGCAACGGTGCAGAGGGACCTCGGGATCCTTGTGCATGAGTCGCAAAAACCCAGCCTGCAGGTGCAGCAGGTGGTCAGGAAGGCAAATGGGATGCTGGCCTTCATAGCGAGGGGGATTGAATATAAAAGTAGGGAGGTCTTGCTGCAACTGTACAGGGCACTGGTGAGGCCGCATCTGGAGCACTGTGTGCAGTTTTGGTCACCGCGCTTATGCAAGGATATTTTGGCCTTGGAGGGAGTGCAGAGGAGGTTTACTAGGCTGATACCAGAGTTGAGGGGGTTGAACTATGAGGAGAGGCTGAATAAACTAGGCTTGTACTCGTTAGAGTTTAGAAGAATGAGGGGAGATCTCATTGAGACGTATAAGATGATGAATGGGATGGATAGGATAGAGGTGGAGAGGCTCTTCCCGCTCAGAAAGGACAGTAGGACTAGAGGGCACAGCCTCAAGATAAAGGGGGGGCGGTTTAGAACAGAGTTGAGGAGGAACTTCTTCACTCAAAGGGTGGTGAATCTCTGGAATTCTCTGCCTGTTGAAGTGGTGGAGGCTGCCTCGCTAAATATATTTAAGACGTGGGTTGATAGGTTTTTAATAGGCAAGGGGACTAAGGGTTATGGGGAGAGGTCAGGAAGGTGGAACTGAGCCACGACAGATCAGCCATGATCTTATTGAATGGCGGGGCAGGCTCGAAGGGCTAGATGGCCTACTCCTGCTCCTATTTCTTATGTTCTTATGTAGAAGATCCCCTCCAAGTCACTCACTGCCCTGACTTGGAACTATATTACCACTCCTTCACTGTCACTGGATCAAAATGTCGAAACTCCCTAGCAGCATTGTGGGTATCCCTAAACCACTTTGACTGCAGAGGTTTAAGAATGCAGCTCTTTACCACCTTCTCAAGGCCAATTACAGATGGGCAATCATTTTTGGCCTGGCTAGCTAAACCACATCCCTTGAAGGAATAAAAAAAAAACAGTCTGCCACAGCAAGTGGTGGTACCTATGGCAATCTCTGAATGAAATTTGGGGTGATGGGTCTGAATTCATCCCCCCATAAATAAAATCCCATCATTCAGGTAGTTTCTCCAGAAACAAACAGTGAACCAGGATAATTTCTGACTTATGCTATCTATTTCTGGAGCAAAAATCTAGGGCTAAGAACCCAACAATATACGGCACATACAGAATTTAGCCAAGGATGGGCAGGTTAGGTGGATTGGCCATGCTAAATTGTCCCTTAGTGTTCCAGGATTTGTAGGTTAGGGGAATTAGTGAGGTAAAATCATGGGGTTACGGGGATAGGGCGTGTGTGGGCCTAGGTAAGATCCTCTTCCGGAGAGTCGGTGCAGACTCGGTGGGCTGAACAGACTTCTTCTGCACTTTAGGAATTCTATGATTCTATAGTCTTTCCTGTGACATAGTTTTGTGTGTTTTAGTTATGAATTTGGATTTGCCAATGACTATTTAAGAGGCAGGATTTGATTCATAACATCACAATCGTGCCTAATAGTGATGTGCAATTATTTACTTTAATTATATGTCATTATTCATGTAGAAATGATAATTATTCACTAATTATTAAGTAAAAGTTATTATTTTCAAAGCCTGATCTGTTTTTCGACCTAAATCGGTACAACTTATTTCCCTTGATTCTACTTCTAGCAAGTCAAGTAGCTGCTCACTGTTAGACAATCATTACTCTGCTCCAAGGCTTCTCAACCTGGTTTTGTCTATTAGAGGTGAATACTCTTATTGGAGCAAAAGCTGCTAAGGGTAATTATCAATGTTACTGTCCGTCCTGTAATGGGGCAGAATGGATCATTCGCCTGATGTACAGTGCATCCAATTTTCATTCTGTTGAGATCTATTGAATGAGAATCAGATGATTACTGTGATGACTGGGTGATCCACTCCACCCACATTACCCCAGGACAGTGAAGCTAAAGGTTTTGTCTGAATGTCCAATATGAAAGAGGTAATAACAGCAAAAGAGGCAGCATGTTGGCACAGCAGTTAGCACTGCTGCCTCAAAGTGCCAGGGATCCTGGTTCAATACTGGCCTCAGGTGAATGCAGAATTTTGATGTTCTCTCTGTGTCTGCCAAAGGGTTTCCGTCGGGTTCTCTGGTTTCCTTCCATAGTCCAAAGATGGATTGCCATGCTAAATTACCCCTAGTGTGTAGGTTAGGTGGATTAGCAGTGATGGACGTTGGGAGGTTGGGGCAGAGGGGTGGTCCAATGGAGAATGCTCTTTGGAGGGTCAGTGTTGACTCAATGACTTCTGCACTGTAGGGATTCTATGATTCTGCGATAAACTGAAGCAGAGGAACGGGACCTGTTCAGTATGCCCGATTGGGTGCGGGGATGGATAAGAATATTGCAAAATGTCCTCTTCAGGTTTCATGTACATATTTATTTCTATTTCCCAAATAAAAATTTTGTTTCCCTGTACAGTGCATGGAATTATTTGTTTTGCCTTAGGACTTCCTCGGCAATTATTATTTTGTTTTCTTTTTGAAGCCACGATAGCTTTTTAGACGCTATCGATCAGTTTTTGCTTGTTTTTTTCAGATATTTTAAATTCCATCCATCATAAATCTTTTGAAAGCTGTGTGGGGAGGGTTAAGCAATATCACGCAGCTAAAGCTAAATTGTCGATCTCAGTCTGCCTCTCCCCTGTGCTCGCCTGCTGTTTGTCTTTGGTCTGCCTCTTCTGCTGTAACATTACTTTGAGTGCGGCATGTTGTTATGAATTCTTATTCTGACTTCCATTATTATTGGTGTCAAATCCAACTTCCAGCTCACAAATCATGACTGAATTGGAGATTAATCCCTGATATAAAACCATCAATGCTGGTAATTAATACAAAATGTCCTCTATGTAAATTGACTACCCGCAGATTCAGATCTGTACAATCTCTACCAATAAATGTTAAAACACACCTTCCTGATTTTTCACATTAACTGTATGTTTTATCTCTTTTGAAGGACCTTATATTCTCCATAAGACCACAAGGTATAGGAGAAGAATTAAGCCATTTGGCCCATCTGCTCCACCATTCAATCATACCTGATATGATTCTCATTCCCATTCTTCTGCCTTCTCCCTGTAACCCTTGGTCCCCTTACTAATCAAGAATCTATCGATCTCTGTCTTAAATACACTCAATGACCTATCCTCCATAGCACTCTGACAATGAGTTCCACAGATTCACCACCCTCTGGCTGAAGAAATTCCTCCTCATTCAGTTTTAAAGGTGCATTCCTTCACTCTGAGGCTGTGCCCTTGAGTTCCAGTCTCTCCCACTAGTGGAAACATCCTCTCCACATCCACTCCACCTAAGCCTCTCAGTATTCTCTAAGTTCCAATAAATCCCCCTTCATCCTTCTAAACTTCATTGAGTGTAGACCCAGTCTCTTCAACCACTCCTCATATGACAAGCCCTTGATTGCTTGTGAACCTCACCTGGATCCCTCCAAGGTCAGAACATCCTTCTTTAGGTATGGGGCCCAAAACTGCTCACAATATTCCAAATGGGGTCTGACCAGAGCCTTATACAGCCTCAAAAGTACATCTGTGCTCTTGTATTTTAGCCCCCTAGAAATGAATACTAACATTGAATTTGCCTTCCAAACTGCCAACTAAACCCACATGTTAACCTAGACAGAGTTCTGAACCAAGACTCCCAAATCCCTTTATGCTTCAGATTTATGAAGCGTTTCTCCATTTAGAAAATGGTCTGTGCCTTTATTCATCCTTCCAAAGTGCATAACCTCACACTTTCCCACATTGTATTCCGTCTGTAAATTCTTTGCCCACTCTACTAGCCTGTCCAAGTCATTTTGCTTTCCCATTTCCTCAACACTACCTATCCCTCTACATATCTTTGTATCATTTGCAAATTTAGCAACCATGCCCTCAGTTCCATCTTCCAGGTCATTACTGCATATAGTGAAATTTATTTTTTCGGAATTATAGAGTTTTCACTGCTAGTCACTGATTATTCTTTTCAGAAGTAAGTTCAGAGCAAACACCGCCATTTGATTTGTAAATTAGCAGTTCTTTGGATCTCAATGGACTGAAAATACTGCCTTAATTGGGTATACCAACTGCAAAGCTCACAAAGGGCTTACAAGTAGCTGCAGGTTTTCTTTATAAATTTTAAAACTCTACATATCTTCTGACTCATCACCAAAATAACTTGATGTCTTGGTCTCCTCATGAACATCTCTTTACTGATTTTTAAATTGCTTGCCATCTAAATAACTTGACAACTACCAATTTTATTATTACAGATCCTAAACCAGCCTTTGATCACACAATAATAAGGCAATCTAAATAATGGCTTTAAATTATACTGTGATTAATGCATTTCTGTGCTTTTTCAACAGAGGTGCTAACCTGGCTCATTTTAAGATAGATTTTATTTGAGAACATTCATGCGTTCTCTTCCCAAAAGTAAGTTCTGGGCTTATTATCTGCTAATGCTTCACCCTGAGCATCCTTTAGCTTGGTCGTGGGCAGTTTTTGTCTGTGGTGGTTTGTCATTGCCCCTTGCACCCTCAGGAGTAAGGTAAGGAGACAGGCCCCAAGTCCACCTCAGCCAAAAAAGAAATCAAACCCATGTTGTTGGCCATTATTCTGAACCACACGTTTGCCAGCTAGCCAACTAAGCTCACAGGCCCCTTTTGCTTTAAACATACAGATTAACAAATCCTTCCTCTTGGAAACTTCTCATTTGCCTTTGTATCACAAATCTGGACAAACACACATGGTATTGAATCACACACAAAAAGGGGGAAAGGGCAGGGAGAAGGATATCTTAAAACTTTTCTACTCTTGGATAATGATCTATGCAAAAGAAATAGCATTTTCAGGGAATCAATTTATTAACCCATTTAGTTAAATGCAGAATATACTGTTGTAATCTTGGTTTTATTCATTTTCATGATGTGGATATCACTGGCATGGCAAGAATCTATTGTCCATCCCTACTTCCTCTTGAAAAAGTGGTGATCACACTTTTTTTAACCACAGCAAACTATATTGTAAAGGTGCCTCCTCATTGCTATTAAATAATAAGTTCTATGTTTTTGATCAAACAACAATGAAGGAACAGTGCTATATGTACATGTCAGGATAGTGGGTAAATTGGAGCTGGTAATGTTCCCATACAGCTGTTGCCCTTGTTCTTTGAGGTGGTGGAGGACATGAGTTTGAAAGGTTCTGATGAAGAAGTCATGGTGAGTTGCTGCAATGCACCTTGTAGATAGTACACACTACCACCAATGGTGGTGGGAATGGGAAAGACAGAGAATAGTGTTGAGTATCATGAGTGTTCTGGAAGTTATGCAAATGGGGAGTAATCCATCAGAAAGTAAACAAGAACCAAGAGATAAGCCACTTGCCACAGAATACCCAGCCTTCAGCTTTCTCCAGTAGCTACATCATTTATGTGGCTTGTCTTTTTCAGTTTCTAGTCAATAGTGTCCACATAATGATGATGGGGCAGGGGGGTTCCCAATCATGGTAATACCACTCAGTGGCTATGTTTCCCTCGTTGGGATCATAGACTCCCTGCCGTACTGAAGGAAGCCATTTGGCCCATTGAACCCAATGCACCAACAGAGCATTTTTGCCAGACCAACACCATCCCTTTAATCCCATGCATTTACCCCACTAATCCCCCTAAACTACACATCTTGGAACATTAAGGGGCAAAGTAACATGGCCAATACACCTAACCAGCATATCTTTCGACGATTATTGTCTAAAAGTTGTACGGGATTAATTCTACTTGCTACGTTTGTGCCCAAGTTTGCATGTTGTACTTATACACACACACGTGGACTATTATATTGGCTCAGTAATTGTAAATGAAGCATGAGACATTTGAAAATTTGTGCTCCAGCATTTGTGCTCCATTTGTGGTGATATATGATGATTAAAAACTTACAGTCTTTGTTTCTGGTGCAGAATTAGCTTCCTGATGCTTTACAACAACGCTGGGAAGCCGATGTCCAAAATCTCTAAACTACAGCTGTTTAACTGCAGTGAATTCCACATTTTGCAGCTGATTTTAACGTATTTCTGCAGATCCTGAATATTTTAGCTTTATGTGGACATGAATGTAGCTGAGGAGGACACTGGGGTGCAGGGGTGTAAAATAGATAGTATTGCAGTTGATACGGGGGATGTGCTGGATATTCTAGAGGGTTTGAAAATAGATAAGTCCCCTGGTCCAGATGGGATTTACCCTGGGATTCTCTGGGAGGCAAGAGAGGTGATTGCGGAGCCTCTGGCTCTGATCTTCAGGTCGTCGTTGGTCTCTGGTATAGTACCGGAAGATTGGAGGACAGCAAATGTTGTCCCATTGTTTAAGAAGGGGAGCAGAGACTTCCCTGGGAATTATAGACCGGTGAGTCTTACTTCTGTGGTGGGTAAGGTTTTGGAAAGGATTATTAGAGACAGGATTTATAGTTATTTGGAGAGTAATGAATTGATTAGAGACAGTCAGCATGGTTTTGTAGCGGGTAGGTCGTGCCTTACTAACCTTATCGAGTTCTTTGAGAAAGTGACCAAAGAGGTGGATAGGGGTAAGGCAGTTGACGTGGTGTATATGGATTTTAGTAAGGCGTTTGATAAGGTTCACCATGGTAGGCTTCTGCAGAAAATGCAGATGTATGGGATTGGGGGTGATCTAGGTAATTGGATCAGGAATTGGCTAGCAGATAGGAGACAGAGGGTGGTGGTTGATGGTAAATATTCGTCATTGAGTTCGGTTACGAGTGGTGTGCCTCAGGGATCTGTTTTGGGGCCACTGCTGTTTGTAATTTTTATTAATGATCTGGATGAGGGTATAGTTGGGTGGATTAGTAAGTTTGCTGATGACACCAAAGTCGGAGGTGTGGTAGATTGTGAGGAAGGGTGTCATAGTTTGCAGGGTGACTTAGAAAGGTTGCAGAGCTGGGCCGTGAGGTGGCGGATGGAGTTTAATGTGGAGAAGTGTGAGGTAATTCATTTCGGTAGGAATAACAGATGTGTTGAGTATAGGGCTAACGGGAGGACTTTGAATAGAGTGGAGGAGCAGAGGGATCTAGGTGTATGTGTACATAGATCCCTGAAAGTTGGGAATCAAGTAGATAAGGTTGTTAAGAAGGCATACGGTGTCTTGGCGTTTATTGGTAGGGGGATTGAATTTAGGAGTCGCAGCGTCATGATGCAACTGTACACAACTCTGGTGCGGCCGCACTTGGAGTATTGTGTGCAGTTCTGGTCCCCACATTACAGGAAGGATGTAGAGGCTTTGGAGAGGGTGCAGAGGAGGTTTACCAGGATGTTGCCTGGTATGGAGGGGAGATCCTATGAGGAGAGACTGAGAGATTTGGGGTTGTTTTCGCTGGAAAGAAGGCGGCTAAGAGGGGATCTTATTGAAACATATAAGATGATTAGAGGTTTAGACAGGGTAGATAGTGATAGCCTTTTTCCTAGGATGGAGAAAGCTAGCACGAGGGGGCAAGGCTTTAAATTAAGGGGGGGTAGTTATAGGACTGATGTCGGGGTAGGTTCTTTACCCAGAGGGTGGTGAGGGACTGGAATGCCCTGCCAGCTGCAGTTGTAAATGCGCCTAGTTTGGGGGCATTTAAGAGATCTGTGGATAGGTTTATGGACGAAATGGGATTGGTTTAGATTAGTGGGTTAGTGTTGTTTTTTTTTTAAAAGCTGGTCGGCGCAACATCGTGGGCCGAAGGGCCTGTTCTGCGCTGTAATATTCTATGTTCTATGTTCTATGTTCTATGTTCTATGTGTAAAGACACTTGACAACGATGCACCAAGCAATTATGGATATAATGCAAAGTCATGGACAATCAATTGGATTTTTCAGGGAAAAGATTTCAGTGCCTGTTTGAGGAGTCAGTGCCAAATAGAATTCGGTTATTATTTCATTGTGTAGCTCCAATCTAATCACGCAGAGGAGCATTATTATTCGATGAGTATTCAATAACATGAGTCACTGCAAAGTATGAAGTAAATTTTTTACTCAGCTTCTGCAGTGAAAATTTTATTGAGTATACTGAATTTGCAGTTCTTTATGTAAATTCTGCAGCTTCCACACAGATATCAAGTTGCATCAATGTAACCTCCATGGCGCAGGATGAAGATTCTTTCCGGTAATTTATTTTAGACCTAGTTCATAAATTCAGAAATCAATCTGATCTTGAGAGAGTCAGATTTCAAACACGTTAAGCTAAACAGAAAACAAAAATAATCTTTGCAAAATATTTATGTGGATATGAACTGCAGACGTGGTAACCTACCCACGAAGATTGATTATTTCATAAGTATTCAAGTGAGGACTTCCAGCAATAATGTATGTCGTACTAAGACTGTTCAACTTATTTGATTTTATACATAATGAGCTTTACTTTAAATAAATCATCAGTTCCCAGTGTTTATTATCTATGGGTGAATTGGTAAGATAACAAGCAGTGCAAAATTATGAGTCTGTATTTATAAGGTATGAATACTTGCAAATGTGAGGCATTATACACTAATTATGTTACGAGGCTGTGTATTTTAATTTAGGATGGAATGGAGTTGGGGGAAATTTAGAGTTTAGCTGATTAGCATTTCTGTCAGAAAACAAGGTCCATGTGATTCACTTTGCCTGCGAGATAGGCTTTGAGAAGGGCAGAATTCATAAAGTGCAGATTCTCCTGAATATCACTGAACCTCAAATACAAGGCAGTAAGTCTCTATTGTTCTCCATGCAGAATGCGGGTGGGCTCATACATTTGGATCAAAGATACCAAGGTCATGAGTGCTGAAATGAACCTGGAAGACTTACCTAGCTTTGGCTAGTGGGAAGGATCACTGGAATACACCACACCATGAAAATCAATTTAGGGATTTGAAGTTATTGGTCCGGAAGAGACTAGTTCCTGAAAAATGAAGTGTCCTTTTAAGGAAGAGTAAAGTATAACCATGGAAAGAGATTTTCAGTTGTTTTAAAAGTTAAAGAGCAGATTTTTTCTGTTTCTTTATGTACAAGTTGCCCAATGAATTACTGGTTAGTCGATGTTGCTCCTAGTTTGTGTGTTACAGTAAAAGTTTTAAGTCTTGAAATCTTGTCAGGTGATCCTTTCAATCATTTACTGGAATTTCACATTTCCCTTTCAAATATTTCCCATCTCTACAGAAATCATACCTACACATGCACAAGGAAGGTTAGATATTTGAAAAATAACTCAAATTATCTGGACTTAGCTTTTATGCTAAGCTTGTTATTTTGCTTTATTTTAATTTATTGCAGTTTTATCTCATTCTATCCTGATTTTGTTGGGCTGTGCCAAGTTGCAATTTGTCAGACACCACCTTTACATTGCATGGGACCAATCTTCATTGCTAAAATGGACAGCAGCACAAGCTTGATTCTGATTCCCATCTTCATTCAATTACTGCACATGTTGGCTCTCCTCACTGAAGAAGCATCAGGAGAGGAAGGTTGGCTAATTTTACCTTACCTTTCCCAGGTGTACAGATGCCAAACCCCTGCTGTCTTTGTAACTGAAATTAGTACAGGTCCTACATTGAGCTTGACTCCTTGCTAACAGCTGCTGCAAAGTAAAATGGTTTTTCAGCAGTTAGTGACTCATTAGCTATACATGCTTGTAGATTCTTCTCAGCTCCTTCATTTCAAATCTCTTCACCAGTATCACCCATCTCCATCATCTCAAGAAGTCCTGTTCACTTACTATTGCTCTAATTCCATTCTCCGCACCATTTTAAGTTGAAACTGAATGTTTGCAACTTAACCATCTTATGTGATCCCAACTGATTTTTCAAACCCATACCCCTCCATGACTAAGGTTGCTCACTTTCACCTCTATCATCAGCTCTCTCCATCCCTAGCTCAATTCATCTGTTGCTGAAATTCTATTCCAAATGTTTGTCACCTCCAGACTCAACTACGTCACATTATCCTGGCCAGCATCCCATGCTCCATAAACTTAAATTCATCCAAGGCTCTGCTATCTGTTATCCTAAGCCTCGCCAAATTGGTCTAGTCCATGTGTACTGACCTGCCTTGATTTCAGGTCCCTACGGTGCCTCCAAAATAAAATTCTACTACTTAGGTTCAATCCATTCATGACCATGTTTGACCTGACAAGATAGTAAGGTGGCAGGAAAGCTGACAGAACAGGAAAACCATCTGAGCCATTTAAGGACTACTTCCAACCTCTTTTTGCTCTTGTAGGTGGGGCCCACTATCACATGGGGGAACTGACCAGTGAAAATCAGTGGCCTTGCGGTGGGCTCTGGGGGAAGTGTCCTTTCTGGGCACTCCAAAGCCCCAGCAATGACCATTCCAATGACAATGCCATCACCGATGCACTGAGGCAGCCTTACCCTCTGCCCTCATGCACAGGGATCTACCTGCCTAATACCAGCATTCCTAGAACCTACTTAGTACTCTTTGAGGTGCCACCCCACAATTGAGGTGCCATCTCCGTGAAGTTGCTACCTCAGCAATGGTCATTACCATTGGTACTGTTGCTAAGGCTGTTGCTCTCCTCTCCTTTGATTGGGCCAGCAGCTAATGCGGTGGTGGGGGGTGGGGGGGGGGGGGGTGGTGGGGGGCAGGCATCATCTATACTTGGAATGGCACGTAGGCGGCAACCATGTAAATGGCTACTGGTGTTCTCCAGCTTTAGCCTCTGGCTTAAACAGGGTCATCATTGGCACCTCTTCAGCTTTAGCTTCTGGCTTAACCAGGTTCATCACTGGCAGTGGGACATTACCTTCCCAATAAAATTCCAGCCTACGTTTCAAAATTACCTATTTGACTGGAAAGCACATCTGAATTGCTGAATTTCATAAAGGAGCTTTTCATGCAAGTTTTCTTACCTTTTGTTTATATCCCACTCCCTGTATTGTACCAGAGATTGTGCCATCTAAACTCAGCTCTGGGCATGGAAACTTTATTATTGAATGATGATACATTTTGTCTTTTAACAATGTAGACATTCTAAATTTTGGACGAAGACACAGTGGGCAGGTGGAATTTTCCAGCCTTTCATGTCGATGGGATTCTCCTGTCCTGCCACAGTGAGTTTGGCTGAGCGCCAAATTCTCTGTCCTCACTTGCAGCGGCACAGGGGAAAGGGGCATGAGCAGCCAGAAATTTCCTAATATTTAAATTCAATCCACAGACTCATTGGCATTACATGAGCAGGCAACAATGAACAGAGTGATAGACTTCTTCATGTGAAATCTCTAAACCTATGTCAATGAGTGCATGTCCACATATATTTAAGCTCTGCTCCTATTTGGAATATATAGAAAATGTTGACAAAGTTCACACAGAACTTTATTTGAAGATATAAACACAAAAGATGGAAAGAGATTTTTGCTGGGTAGAAGGCCTGAAAATTAAAATCCAATATTTTTTCACTGTAGTTCACCAATTATTGTCTTTACTTCCCCAGCCAATTACATACAGCTTTATATGAAATGGTATTTACAGGAAGGAACCAAACCATTTGATCCAACTGGTGCTTGCCAGATTTTATACTCATCTGGACTCTCTTCCCACTCTTCTTCCATCTAATTCCATCAGCATATCTTCCTGTTTCTATCTTCCTCGTGTGGTTATCTAACTTCCTTTAAATGTTTCATTATTATTCACCTCACTATTCCTTGAGGTATCAAGTTCCACATTCTAACTGCTCTTTAGGTAAAGATGTTTCTTCTGACTGCCTTTGGCTCTAGTCCAAGTGTTCTTTTGGGGATTTTTTTTCAGATGAATTTTTGAAGAAGTTTCATTGAGTTTATTTGCACACATTCAGCAGAATTTTACTGGCATGCCCACCCTGATTCTGGCAGACGGCAAGGCTCAGAGAATGGCGTTTTCCATTGGCCTCAGGAGGGATCGTAGAAACCTCTAGCAGATGTGTCAGTAAAATTTCACCTATTGTGTCAGACTATGCGTTGTATTTTAATACACTAGCACGTTTAATGGATCAATAAAAATGTAGAATTATAAAGCTGCCACTTCCATACAAAATCTCTCCAATTGTAGTATGCTTTTTACTGACCTTGTATTTATTCCTCGAAGCTTTGCACTGAACTGCAATGGCCAAATCACAATTGACAGTCCTGTAATCATAACCCTCTGCATGGCTGGGCCATAGTCTGTAACTGGGCGGCACAGTGGTTAGCACTGCTGCCTTACAACACAGGGACATGAGTTTGATTCTGGCCTCAGGTGCAGAGTCTGCATGTTTTCCTCGTGTGTGCTAGGGATTCCTTCAAGTGTTCTGGAGCACACGCGACTAGTGCAATGCTTACGTCCAAAAATACTACTGTCCTCCCCATTCAGAACCTAATTTGTGAATCCTGACCTCAACAGCAACTGAGGAATCCAAAACAGTCCATAAAGCTTCACACCAATTTGCAGAGCTTTGGCATTACAGAACCCCATTATCTCCTATAGCCTTTGCCCTCTGCAAGATCACCAACCATGACAATCTTAAAATCCTGCAGCCTAGCTTAAGCCATGGTCTCCAACAGAACACTTCCCACCAATGTTTAGATGCAACAACTACCTCAATAATAACTACTATGGTCTCAGTATTCCACAATCAAGCCTATGGTCATCTGGGACTATGGTGACTTTACCTTACCTGCAATCCAAGATGTAGCAATAAGCTTTAGAATCCATAAACCAGGCACATATGTACCAAGGAATACCATGTCACCAAAACTGATCAACAGTTCAGCCATCAGAAAGAAAATAGCAAAATAGGCATAGTTTGGGTTATCAAGAAAAAAACATGTTTGATGGATAACTTTTAGCATGGCTTTCATGACTTTTGACACGTTCACCATGTTTAATTCATAGTTTGCACCATAGGTTTACCATGAGAGAATTAAATCAAAGCATGAAATGTTAACAATTTTTAATTTGTATTGACAGACAAATTCAAATAAAAATGAAGCATGCAGTATTAAAACATGCAAAACAAAATTTAAATAATAATGTAGATTTAAGAAAAGTTCTCAGATTGATGCTTAGTATTTTGTTATTAGTGGAGGTAGAGGCTATTCTTCAACACTGAGGGGGAGCAAACAATCCCTTCAGCAGTCAAGGGCATTCAGCCTCTGATCTTCAGTAGGCATTCTCCAAGGCGGCCTTCAAGATGCACGACGATGCAGAATCACTGAGCGGAAACTGATAGCCAAGTTCCGCACACATGAGGACAACCTCAACGGGACCCTGGGTTCATGTCACACGACAGGTAACCACCATCACACTGCCTGGGTTTGCATAATCCTACCAACTGTCCTGGCTTGAGTTAATTCACACCTCTTTAATCTATTATTATCCCTTTCTCCTGCACACTGTTTGTACCTGTAAAGACTTGATTACTTGTAAAGACTCGCATTCCAACCATTCTTCACATTCTAGTCTGCAATTATCTTGCAATTGTGTCTTTGTCTATACATGCTGTGTTTGTGAACTAACTTCCACTCACCTAATGAAGGAGCAGTGCTTCAAAAGCTCATGATTCTGAATAAAACTATTGGGCTTTAACCTGGTGCTGAGAGAGATTGAGAACTGCTCAACCCAATCCGATGCTGGCATCTCCACATCAAGGCATTATGAACAGACAGCATTCACATGATTAATACATTTGAATGTAATATATTCGAAATACACTTTCACAAGACTATAATCATAATTAAGTTACAAATCAGGATTATGACAAAATTTAGCATAGTTGGATTGCAGTACAAATCAAGATGGGAAACAACGATGCTTCATACTGAATTCATTATTTTCGTAAAATATATCTAGCATTGGATTTTATTTTGCAAAGGAAAATAACAGGATACGTGCTAACATTGTGATGAGCATTATGTTGCATGGCACAAAGGATATTAAGCAAGGAATTATTTTTGCAATCAGCCGTGTAGACACTGGCATTAATTTGATCAATGCATCACACGTTATTCGGCACTGGTGTTGAACACAAATTCTAAGTTTAGGTATTCCTATATTGTGCTTCTGTGTGATTGTGCTTTAATAGAGCATTAGTGCTAATGGCAGCAGTTAAAAGGTCTATTCCTTCCTGAGTGCACAATTCCAATCAACATAATTTGTTGGATCCACGAGGAAAAATCATTGTGTGTTAACAGCGCATTCCATTACTAAAGTACAATTTGTCATTAGATTCAAGGGTTTGAGAGGTAGAGCATGAGTTGTGAATCTCTGGAACTGATTGACTTACCTTGCTTCACTGTTTACTTCACATAAACTTCCATTAACTCCTAGCCATCCCGTTATTTTGCTGGATTTGCAGATTAATTGCATGATAAATTTGCCAAAAGAAAGTCAGAGCTGGAACTTCAGTTTGAGTAGCTTTTTAACCATTGTAAAAATAGTTAATATAATGTCAATTGACCACACAGCTCATCAACGGCACACTTCAAATTGTCCAATCTCATAATAACCCGAGGCCGAAGTTAAATTATGAGGTGAGTTGCATAAACTAATATTCTGTTGCCCAGAATTTAGAAAGTCAATGGCTGCTGAGATGAAAGTATTCAGTTTTTTAAATGGAAATCATAGGCTCGATAGAGATAAATTGTAAAATGGCAGAACGCACTCAAGGGGCTAAATGTTCTTGTGTTTCAACAGTTAGTCTTAGCACTGACCGTGTGGGATCTGACTTTTTACTTCATGCCACACTGAATAAATAACTGTTACCCCACTCTTTGCTAATGCCCTGCAGTCAGGTAGATACCCATTCTGTTACTGTCCCCTGACTCCACATGCTCAACCTTAGTCAAATGTCCATCAGGCAGTAACTTAAAGGCTTTTGGAAATGCAACATTTTATTTTCTGGATTATCCTTGACCACCTTTCCTCTTGCATCGTCAAAGAATTCCCTAAAATTGGTGAAGGAAGTCTTTCCCTTTTGAGAAACGTGCTAACTCCCCTTTGTTATATTTTCATTTCTTATATGTCTTTCTATCACTCCTTTGTTTAAGGATTCCATTATCTTTCTGACCACTGACTTTAAGCTAAATAGGCTAATTGTAAAGAATGATAAAAGAACAGCCAGTTGTGACAATACAATTTTTTTAAAAAGTTACTGAATTCAATTAACTCTTTTCAGGAAATTCTATTTGGATAAACAATTTAAAGATCACTTCCAACTTGCATGAATTTGTGAGTGGTTATCTCTGTCACTCCGAGTGCGATCTTACCATCTGCTCAAGCTACACTCCCGCTGCAGCAAGGGTGGAATTTTGGTGGCCAGCCAAATCTCCGCTCACTATTGCTGGATGGGAAAATCCTGCTGACATGAACAGTGGTAAGATTGCGTCCAGTGTCTCTCATAAACACCATAGGATCACAATGTTAAAATAAATTTTTACAAGAAGCAATGTTGGTGGCATAATTTGAAGTGAATATCCAATGAAGAAATTAAGGCTTTCTGTACACAATTTGAACCAATGTTACAGGTAGAGAGCCTAAAGGGACGATGGAAAAAATACAAAGGGGGTGATTCTCACATTCCAACCTGCTAATTTTTTGGCGGCCAATTCATGGGATTCGTGCATGCGTTCCTGACGCATGCTCATCTCCCACTGCCGGATATCCTGCATGGTTGGGATCACACAGGAACCTGGCAGGAACACTAGGTAAGTAATTTTAATCTATTTTTAATGAGATTTGAATGTAATTATCAGGCCCAGGATTGAATTTTCCGGGCCTACGTAGCATCTCCCACCCCGCCAGTATAAATTCACTCTGGAGGGATTTAGAATAGCACCACACTTTCGGGGAACTAGCGGGAGATCCTGCTAGAGTGAGAAGGACAATTGGGGCCCTGAAGAGGTTGGGCAGGGGATGCTGCCCCTGGGCATGGGCACGGGCACCCTGGCAGTGCCAGCCTATGTCCTGGTACTGTCCAAAAGGACAAGTGCCCATGCCTAGGGGGCACCTTGGCATTGCCCACTGGGCATTGGGCAGTGCCAAGGAGGTGGGGCCTAGTGGGCGGGACTAGCTAGGGGCAGGGCCAAGGGACAATCAGTGCTGGTGGGGGAGTCCCACTGCCACACTGCAGTTACGATCAGTCGTGGCTAGAGGGACTCTGCTGGGGTGGGAGGGGCCTGTCTCTTGGGAGGATCTACCTCCCGTGGGAAGTGCCTGCCGAGGTTGGGGGGGGGTCTGCCTCCTGGGGATTCTGCTCCTGGGTGTGGGTGGGGTGGGGGAGAGGCAGGAGGGGGCAGAGTCTGCTGGGTTGAGGGGGATCTGCCTCCTGTGGGACAAGTGTTTCCCGGAGTGCAGGGAGAACTGGGGGGATCTTCACTGTTGGAGGGTGCTGGAGATCGGGATGCTCTGGGAATGCAGTTTGGGGGGTGGGGTGGTGTTGGAGCTGGACCAGGAATGGTTGTGGAGCTACGATTGGGCCTTGGATGGGGGGCTGAAGGGGTAGCACTGTGGGGGTCCCAAGGTGGCCACTGAGCTGACCAGCGATTAGGAGGCTGACAGTTCAGGGCCACTGCACATATGCAGATTTCAGGAACTGTTAGACTCCAGTGTGAATAGGCCCCGCCCCCTGAGCTTTAAATGAGATTCACAATGGTGACCTCTGTATTGCACAGAGTGTGGGAGATTCTTGTCTGAACTCCCACTGCCAAAACAATTGCGGTTTACACCAGTTTTTCCGCAAATTCAGCATTTAGAAATTTTTTGAGAGAATCACCTCTGTAAGGTGAAGAATGGATGTTCTGGATCTCAGCATCTGATTAGAGAGTGAGAAAATAAAACATCTTAATTCAAAGGGGTGGCTCAGTGGCACAATGGTTAGCACTGCTGCCTCACAGCACTAGGGATCCAGGTTCAATTCTGGCCTCGGGTCATTGTCTGTGTGGAGTTTGCACCTTCTCCCCGTGTCTGCGTGGGTTTCTTCCAGGTGCTCTGGTTTCCTCCCACAGTCTGAACATGTGCAGGTTAGGCTGATTGGCCATGCTAAGTTACCCCTTAGTGTCTAGGGAGGTTAACAAGGTAAATAGATGGGGTGGTGGGAATAGGGCAAGGGTAGGAGTGTTGTTGGTGCAGGTCCGATGAGCCAAATGTCCTCCTTCTGCACTGTAAGGTTTCCATGAAACTATGATTGTGGAGTGGTCAAGGTCTTCTAAGGCATGGTTAAACAGTGGAATGGATGTTATTAACTTCTGTTCCACAGGAATGCCCCGTTCTCCAGGGCTAAAACAAAAAGGGGGCAACCCTCAGAAAAAAGAACATAGTCACAAAACAGCAATAGTCTCTTTTATGTTGACCCAGGATATCTGTGGCTTTACTGGAGAGAGATTTCGGGTGGTACCTGGAGCACAGGTTGTGTGGTCAGACTGGCAATGTGAGTGACTTTTGCTTGAGGCCACACATGTCTTGTGCTGTTCAGCTCAATCCATACACGTACGTGAGGAGCACAGTGAATCCTGTGGCAGGGTGGTCCTGCCCTTATCTCATGGAGTTAAGGTCCTGGTGCCATATTTAGAAGACTGTCAAACAGCCATTCACTCATCGCAAGCTCCAGATTCTGCATTATCAAGACATCACAGAGCAGACAATGTGTGCCTCCATGATTCAACATGTCTCCCTGCAGGTTGTCCTCCAGGCCTCTGGGAACGATGACATCAGAAGGCCCTCCCATCTGTCCAAGGTGACATGGATGGAAGTCATAGTGGGATCCATTAAAGAAATGACCATTTGCACCTAAAAGGTCTGAATGATTCAATACTGTATGCCAGGGCAAGTGGTACCATCTATTACTATAAGGTAACACTCATAAGGGCATCAGGCAATATAAGTGTTGCTGAGGTCCTTCAAAAAAATGGCAGAGCTGAGGAGGGGTTCAGAATGTGGGCATTGAGAGAGATCCATGCAACAGAACAAAAACATACAGAATTTAGATAACAAGAAATAGCAGCAGCACTAGGTCACTTAGCGCATTGGATTTGTATGGTGTGATCACACATCAGCTGCACTTTCAATGAATGGAAACTTTTTCTATTGACTAATGTAAATTTCTTCTGTCAGGGAGCTCTCAAGCCACATGTGTGCAATCAATATCCCTTGCACAATCCAACAATTGTTGCAGAACTCAATACTCTGACTACCTGGCTCTCAGGATCAAAAAAAGAATTTGACAAATTGGCACAGTATCCTGAAGTGGGCGTCAGTCAGCATCAGTCACCAACCAAATGCACTTGTGCATCCTTGACTAGAAATACTGCACAGTTCCCTAATAAATCTCTAGAAGGAGCCACTGGCAAAGAGATTTAGGGCCACAGTGACCTTTAATGTCAACAGCATGAGTCCTTAGAGATGCAGATTCTCATGGAACAGTTGGCACATGTAAGAAACTGCATGCCAGGACACCCTGGGGCACCTCTGGCATTGTGATATAGCTGAGTTCAGACCAATGCTCGCTGTTGCATTGGCCCCTGGCCCTGCTCATCAGCATTCTCACCTTCTTGATGTTCTGAGCAGCTGGCCATTCTGGCTGTTACTCCCCTTGGTCCTGAGTTGATCCACGCCATTTCTTCTTCATCTGAAGAAGAGCCAGTAGAAAGATAGGGGTGCCTAGAGCCTGAATGCCTAAATGGATCTGTGGACGATTTACAGTAATCCATCCAGTGGTGTATTTTTTGTAGCTTTGCCTCAATCTCTGGGCCTCAGAGCCAAAGCTGAACCCTGTGTCTTGCATCCATCTAGACATGGCCAGCCCACAGCAACTCACCCTTTCCTGGTGATGTACAGATGAGTGTTCCTCCCATTCACATCTTAATGTACATGGAGACATTGGGTATTGGCTGGGCTGATGACAGTCATGTGTGAAATTCGTCCCAAGACACAATTTAACTTTCCTCCATTACGCTCAAGACTCTATAAAGAGAGCACTGCCTTGATGTCATAGAAAGAATTACCATGAGTTCTTGTTAATATGGCCATTTACCTGAAAACTTTGAGGTTTGGAATCGGTGAATTGTTCTCGTCCACCCTTGGAGGAATCCACCACTGCTGAAATTTTGTCCCCGGTCACACCAGTGGATCTTACTGTTCTGTCTATGACAAACCCACACTCCCACCGAGTGCCTTCTGGCAGCAAGGGGTGCATTCAACAGGAAACCCATTGACGATGGTGGGACCATAAAATCCCACTGCCAGTGATCTCAGGCCACCTGTCACTACCAAACATAGAAACCATAGAAAATTACAGCTCAGAAACAGGTCTTTTGGCCCTTCTTGTCTGTGCCAAACCATTTTTTGACAAGTCCCACTGACCTGCACTTGAACCATATCCCTCCACACCCCTCTCATCCATGTACCTGTCCAAGTTTTTCTTAAATGTTAAAAGTGACCCTGCATTTACCAATTTATCCGGCAGCTCATTCTGCACTCCCACCACTCTCTGCGTAAAGAAGCCCCCCCTCCCCGCCAATATTCCCTTTAAACTTTTCTCTTTTTACCCTTAACCCATGTCCCCTGGTTTTTTTCTCCTCTAGCCTCAGTGGAAAAAGCCTGCTTGCATTCATTCTATCTATACCCATCAAAATCTTATACACCTCTATCAAATCTCCCCTCATTCTTTTATGCTCCAGGGAATAAAGTCCTAACCTATTCAATCTCTCTCTGTAACTCAGCTTCTCAAATCCCGGCAACATCCTCGTGAACCTTCTCCGCACTCTTTCAACCTTATTTACATCCTTCCTGTAACTAGGTGACCAAAGCTGTACACAATACTCTAAATTCGGCCTCATCAATGCCTTATACAACCTTACCATTACACTCCAACTTTTATACTCGATACTCTGATTTATAAAGGCCAATGTACCAAAAGCACTCTTTACAACCCTGTCCACCTGTGACGTCACTTTTAGGGAGTCACAGGTGGATAGGCTCTCCACATGCCACGGAGAGGGAGAAAAATCCTGCCCCACATGATGTGGGAAAGCAAAATCCATCATTGTACTAGTCTCCGTGGCTGATGGAAGAAAATTAAAGCTGAGGCAATTATCAAACATGAAAACATGCTGAAAATCAGGTTCTCTGTAGGAGTTTTTGTGCACATCCATGAGAACAGTGGATGGATGAGGATAGAGTGGACCAATAACATGTGGAAGAGGCAGTCTGGCAACCTATGCAGAAAACACTCATTATAAGCATGGAACATGTTCAGATCCCATATAACCAGTGAGATCAAAACTAACGAAAACTAACACTCACATTTCAGTATAAAAGCAAATTGCTGCAGATGCTGCGTTATCTGGCAGCATCTATAAGGAGAGAAAAGAGCTGACGTTTCGAGTCCAGAACACCCTTGTACAATTTCACTTATTTCTCTTTTGGACTCACATTTCAGTTATACCTGGGGTAGGGGTCTAATGATTATAGTTCTATATTCAGATGTGTGCCAAAACAAGCCATTCAAGTATCATGTTCATTAAGAATGGATTTGGTGGATAATTGATAGAAGAAAATATGTGGAAAGTGTGTGCTCCACCAGTTGATTTTTTGCGTGGTTTCAAATTGTGGGAAACTATTGTCAGGTCATTCATAAATTGTGGTGCATCCAATCCAATAGAAGATGATTTATTGTTGTGGCGAGATGATTCCGAAACTGAAAGCACCAAATCTGATCCAGAGTGGGATCCATACCATGATGCCATATCCAAAGTGATGCAGAAGGAACTCAATGAACTCTGCATCGAAAATGCTGAAGTTAGTGAATTTTACTTTATTTAAAATGTTTTGATTTTGATTAAATGTATCTCTGTAAATGTATTCAATAATGAGGCGTGGCTTTTGCCGTCACCCTGAATAGGCAGGGCCCAATAGAATTGGCAAGACCAGCTCCACAGAGATCTGGGAGCCATTCTTCCAAGATGACAATAAACTTCCCCCAAGCCCCCCTCCCTCCCTCATGGACACAGAGCACCCCTCCACAAGCAACCAAGTGACCCTCTACTCCTGCTCCGATTGCTTCCCATCCACCACGTAAGCATCTGGGCAGCCTCCAATACACAAACATATGTGTGTAACCCTCCCCCGCCAATGGTGGGCAATATGTTGAGGGCAGAAGTAACAGTGTTAAGCCCGCCAATGATATTAAAATAAATTATAATGTCTGCTAATCAGACTTGTGCCATTCCTGGACACGAATCTGATTGTGTCATCAGAGGGGGACTGGGAAGATTGCGTTCAGGAATCTTGCCAGCTCAGTTCCCAATTTTGCCCTCTTGTGAGATTTAGCAGCCATTATAGAATTTGCAGCCAAGGTTGGAGCAGCCACTAAATTGCAGCTTGATTTTCCACCAGGCCCTGCCTTTATTAATGTCGTGAGTTTCATAGTGATGCTCAGATTTACCAGACCATATCTTAATTCCAAACTGAGCTAATTCTCACTTTTAGCTGCAATAAAAGGTAACATAAATTATCAGTCAAATCTTCACATTTAGGAGCTATAAATTTAGTGGAGGAACAGATATACAATTGATTTTGGTCTATCTTACTTCATTATGCCTCAGTTGTGGTTAACGTTGAACTAGGTTCATGCTTTCATGTGACCCATTTTAATCATAGTTTGGAAAAAGTGTTCAAAGCAAAACAGATCAAAGTAAATTGACTGTTTTCCTTTAATTCAGGAGTATAATGGGTTGTATGTATATTCTGCTCAGGAGGTTTTTATAAGATTAGAACAGTGTGTTGATTATTTTGGGTATCATATAGTCAAACTGATTAAGTTTATCAAATCCCATTAGATTTGCATTCTGACTTTGAATTAATCTCCCAAATGATTCTGTGCGACTGTGCCAACAATCCACTCAGCTCTTCTGACAAGATAAGCCAGCAAGATGTATGGGATTTTCCAGCCAGCAAACTTAACTAAAAATTCATTCTCTGATTACACTACTTGCAAGTACCTCAACTTATTCATCGGCTGGACCTGCAGCTTGGCTGATAGGTGTGCAGCTTGGCAGATACCGTTATTCATGAGAAATGAGTCAACTGGGCGAAAAGAGGTAAATTCAGCTTTTTTCAAATCTTAAACCAGTGGACTACAACAACTTTAAACAGTCAGGCAGCAAGGTGATAGTAAATTTACAAATGTATTTTTGTTAATACATTCTCAAAGTTATATCTTTCTCAACCTTTGTTTATAGGCATATAAGATCCTCCTTGTTCTAAATTATCAAAAATAAAAGCTTTATAAATTGATTTCCATCAGTCCAGAGGCATTAATTAGGTAAGCCAGCAGGGGATTGGTTGGTAGGTTTTCATGTTCCTTTTCTCTCTAATCTGAGGTAGGAGCTTAAATTGGTACTGCAGAGATATAAGTATTTTATGAAATTTATTTATTAACTAATTAAAGTAACTTTATATAGCTACAAATCATGGTTGAGTAGCATTTCTCAAGTTAAAATCCTTATTAGTTAGTGTAGATGATGTGTTGCAGCTAAAGTATGTGGTTACTGTTGGACACTTGTAGTACCTGCAGCAATCTGCAGCATAGTGGCAAAGTGGTTAGCACTGTTGCCTCACAGCACCACAGACCTGAAACCCTGTTGATTAGGGTGGGACCATAAGATCCCACTGCCAGCAAGCATCACACTGCCTCCCACTTCTGCCAAACCCACCACAGAGTGGGAGAGAAAAATCCCTTGCATCATCTTACATCTGCTATATATATATATACAGTAATCGCTCCTAACAACTCGCAAACATTCCAAATTCTAATTATGAGAGACATTTAATTATGAGGTTATGGGCAGCACGGCAGCACAGCGGTTAGCACTGCTGCTTCACAGTTCCAGGGACCTGGGCTCGATTGCTGATTTGGGTTACTGTCTGTGTGGAGTTTGTACATTCTCCTCGTGTCTGCATGGGTTTACTCCGAGTGCCACGGTTTCCTCACACAGTCCAAAGATGTATGGGTTATGTTGATTGGCTATGCTAAAATTGCCCCTTAGTGTCCTGAGATGTGTAGGTTAGAGGGCTTAATGGGTAAATATGTGGGGATGTGGGGGTAGGGCCTGAATGGGATTGGGGTCGGTGCAGACTCGATGGGCCAAATGGGCACTGTAGGGTTTCTATAATTTCTATGATCCATTACACCCGTAACAATAATTCTGATACTTCTCAGAATGATTCACAATATTAAAATGAGTGATTAGTGAGCTGCGTTCTCAATGCTGTGATTTGGCCTGGGCCTGAGAATTTGTTTTTTTTAAATCTCTGGGTGGGATTCCTCAGCCGCGTTCAGCCCAAATTGGAGAATCTGGCCCGAGGTCAATCGAGCTTTGAGTGGTTTCACCTCCCTTACTCGCTACGAATCCCATGGCGGACATGTTGGGAGAACTCCCCCCATTTATGTCTTTCCTATTTCCATGTACATCTCTGAGCAGTGAGAAAAATGTTCGTCTTGACTGCTTGTTTGCCTCCTGGTCACTGAAGGAAATATCCCTGCTATTTTATCTTCTGCTTTCATTGTCAGGTAATTTATTACTTGTGTCATGTAGGTGTAATGGAAGCCTGGAAATGCCTGTCAACAAATACAGGTAGGGTTATTTGCACTGCAAGAAAACTGGGATCGATACTCTGATGAAAATATTCAGCAAGCACACCAGATGAACCTGTAACCTTTCCGCCTTAACACTTTGCCCAGGATTCATCTGAGGTTTATCACTCAATCTGTACCTCGGAATGAATGATGTCTAAATGTTTAAAAGGAATCACTTCAGATCAACATTTACTCTGTGTTCACATCAGCTAGTGCATCAATGAATTAATGATAATTGTACAGCAAATGCTGGGTGAATCAGAGTGTGGGGTTTGATTTCTGAAAGCGCCACTCACTTTTCCCACTTTCTTGAGGTCCTGCATCTTCTTGGAGAACTGCCTCCAGATTGGAGGCACCACACTCCTGTTCACTTCCTCAGTCAGCTCCATCCACACCTGCTTGTTTGGCGAGGTTGTCCTTTTAGACAACGTTTAGCAAAGCACAGGTAAAGCAGAGCAACATTCTGGAATGCTTGGGAGTTGTTGGGTGGCAGCTTGGTTTGGGAAATATTGAAATCAATTGGCATACAGAGTCAGAAGCAGACTCAAGTTCCCTTAATATAATGAGTGATTAATGCAGACAAGTTAACCTGTTAACCTGGTTAATGAAAGAGGTTAATCTGTGCTCAATCCTCTCTCCATTGTCTGCACCTGTAAAGACTTAATTACCTGTTAAGACTTGCATTCCAACCATCATCTTGTCAGTGAGTTTGTGTTTACATATGCCCTGTTTGTGAACCAAACTCTTCATTCACCGGATGAAGGGGCAACGTCCCAAAAGCTTGGACTACCAAATAAACCTGTCAGACTTTAACTTGGTGTTGTGAGACTGCTTACGATACAGCAGATGTAAAATGGTGGGTGGAATATTTCTTCCCCACTGCGGTGTGTTTTGCAGCAACAGGAGGCAGTGCAGTTTTTGTTAATGTCAGGATCTTATGACCTTGCCATTGTCATTGGGGTTTCCCATTGACCGTACCCCTCATTACTGGGAAACCTGGGGCGGGGGTACGCCGTACGCAGGAACATAAGATCCTGCAAATGTAAATGCCAGCAAGATTTTGGCTGGTGGGTGGGATTTTCCTCCCCCTCTGTGATGGGTTTTGTGGTGGCAAAAGGTGGTGTGGCATTCACTGGCCGCAGGATCTTATGGAACCCATCATTGTCAATGGGATTTCCCATTGAACGCATCTCTTTCCAACTGGAAAGCCATGGGGAGGGCATACTGTCAGCTGGACCATAAGATCCCGCTGGCGTGAACAGCAGCAAGATTTTAGTGAATGTTTCTCAGAGCAGAGCTTGCACATTCTAGTCAATGCAAGGCAAACAAAAGTTTGATTGCCTCGGCACCATGCATAATAAAATGTGATGTATCTTAACATATATAGATCATTATAAGCATGATCTTTGTATTTTAACTACTTGTACTGCAGATTCTTTTATAAACGTATAGGAGAGAAAAGTTCCTTGTGCATTACCACTTCGAACAGAACTAAGAACATAAGGACATAAGAAATAAGAGCAGGAGTAGGCCATCTAGCCCTTCGAGCCTGCCCCGGCATTCAGTAAGATCATGGCTGATCTGAAGTGGATCAGTTCCACTTTCCCACTTACCCAGACTTCCATCAATTCCCTGGGATGAGCAGGCAGTCAATGGTAGACTGTTGCAAGACTCAGTATTTTTCATTGATACAACTGAAAAACAATGCAGTGTTTCATGCAAGGAGGACCCCATAGTGCTATCTGCTTTCAGGGAAGCTAGGTGAGTGCGCACAGTGCTGCACAAAGGAATTACTTCTCAAATAATTTGGAACAAGACTCCTTTCACCTTTGAAATATCCAAGACCAAATTGAAGATGAATTACACACATTGGTGTATATAAATAATCATTAGATTGGATTAATTACTGAAACAAGTAGGGACGATTACTAAATCAGTTTAGTATGCCACAGTAATTCCGTACTAATTAATTGCTTGCCAATTCCAAATGTATGGTTGTCAGTGTCTAAGGTTGGTATAAATTAGTGAGATTACGGTCATTTAGGATTACATGCCTTAGATAGCTGACCTAATAAAAATGGTTCCTCCAAAGGCACAAGTAACAGATTGTGAGGAATCACTTAGTAACGTGTACCACCTAGAAGGACAAGAGTAGCAGATATGTGGGAACATCACGTTTGCAAGTTTCCTTCCAAGGCACTGTTCCAGCCAACCTGGCTACCCTATAAAATTGTTCTTTTTTTTAAAAATGGACCAAGGCTTTACCCTGACTGGCCAGGCCTCATACCAGAGGAATTGTTAACCTTCATAAACAAGCAGGGACAGTGTTATCTCTAAAGAGGTGCTAATGCCCTATGTGACTGCAGAAAATCATATTACAAAGGAATATACCCACTGCCATTACATTTCTCAGGCAGAGTTCTGGCCAATGGAGACAGTGGCTGGATTTTACTGGCCGTTCATGGCTCACCATGCTTGCAATTGAGGGTGGTGAATTTAGCATCAGCCAAATCTCCATTCTCTGCAACAGGAACAGAGAATCCCACTGACGTGAATAGCCAGAAAATTCTTTCCAGTGTAGTTTCATTGTGACACTGGCTGCCTGCTTAGAAATCCTTTTATAGCTGCTTTAATGGTTTAAATGGAGTTTTGTTCATTTTTGAATGTGGATATTGCACTGACTTGGAATTTATGACTGGGTAGTATGTCATATATTTTGGATAGCTTTTCTTCTTGATAACAAACTCAAGGTTTTACTTTCAGTTTGGTTGCTGGCTATAGTTTTAATTTAGAAGGTGTTTGGACATCAGACCAAAAAGCAGTGTTTCTCTCTTTCTCTCTCTGGGATCCTAGCTGGAAGCAGGTCCCCTGCTCTTCCTGGAGTAAACGTTCTGCTGTTGATGGTTTGCTAGTTTGTACCTGAAGCCTCCTTCTCACTCCCTGGAGTTTTGTGAAGCTGTTCTGACTTCAAGCTTCTCTGTGTTTATATCAAGAGAACTGTTGCATCCAACCTAAGGGCTAAGTTCCAGTAGGGCTTCATAAATCGTGGGATTGAGTTTAGGAGTTGGGAGGTAATGCTGCAACTTTATAAGACCCTTGTCAGGCCTCATTTGGAGTACTGTGCGCAGTTCTGGTCGCCTCACTATAGGAAAGACGTAGAAGCTATTGAAAGGGTACAGAGGAGATTTACAAGGATGTTGCCTGGACTGGGAGGCATGCCTTATGAAGTTAGGTTGAGGGAGCTGGGTCCCTTTTCCCTGGAGAGACGAAGATTGAGAGGCGACCTGATAGAGGTTTATAAAATGTTGAGAGGAATGGATTCATAGAGGCTATTTCCCTGGGTTGAAATGGTCGCTACGAGAGGACACAGATTTAAGGTGCGGGGAGGAAAGTACAGAAGTGATGTTAGGGGTAAGTTTTTCACTCAGAGGGTGGTGAGTGAGTGGAATCGGCTGCCGTCAGTGGTGGTGGAGGCGAACTCGCTGGGGTCTTTTAAAAGACTTCTGGATGAGTATATGGGGTTTTATGGGATTGGGGGTTATAGATAGGTGTTGATGTGATCGGCGCAACTCGTGGGCCGAAGGGCCTGTTTGTGCTGTAGTGTTCTATGTTCTATGTTCTATTACATGAGCATTCGCATTTTCTGTATTAATCTTGTTGCAGGGTTTTGTTTTGGGGAAGTTTGTTTGATTGGAACATTACATTTAGTTGTCAAGGGCTATACAATACCATGGTTGTTTGTTTTTCTTGTTTGGAATTGGTAAAAAATTATTGCTATATGGTAACTGTATTCTTAAATAAACTTTGTTTGATAAAAGCTCCCCCGTGGGTCAGTTGAGTCATACCTGAAGGGAAACATCTCATGCTTACCTTAGCCAAATTTAACTAGCAAAACTTATGATCCAGGTGGACTTCATAAAACACTTTGGAGTTTCTGATCTGAATTATAACACAGCAAAGTTTACAACAGGTTCCCAAATGTGAACCTGTCCTGGGGATCGCCTCTGGGGACATAAAGGTCACTATAGCCCCTGGGGAGGAGGGATATGGACAAGCAATGCCCTCTCGTTGCCCCTTAGAACTGTCCCAAGGCACTGCCAACCTCACAGTGCCATCCTGTACCAGTGAGTAGTGCCAGGTTGAGTCCTAAGGCACCCTTGTGTGTGGTGACAAATTTGTAATTGGGGGGGAGGGGAGAGCCAACATGTGAGCAATAGGGATGCCAGCAATGTTCGGGGTGGGAAAGGAGCTGATGGTGGGAAGACCAGGGTGGGAAATGGTGGCATGAGAATGTTGGAGGGAAGGGGGCAGTGCTGCGATAATCAGAGGGCTGTGGGTGGATGGCAGTGATGATCAGAGGTGGGGGGGGAAGGCCGCAGATACCTCCACCTTGGGGAGGGAAGATGGGTAATGAATTTTTGTTTCAGTTATCAGGACGTCATGTTTAAAGGTTGCCCTGATCTCAGTGGAACTAGCTCCTGGCATTAGAAGTCCCCGCCTTGCGAGAATGATGGCGCAAAGCCCACTCACTCATTTTTTTCCAACTCCAGAGGTAAAACTGGCCAATGGAGCTGGAGAGCTTTACTCCAGTTTTCTCACCAGAACTGACGCTTTGCAAATTCTCGTAAATTTCCACCCCATGGGGGGTGATGTTGAGCCCGTGCTCTCCCTTTATGGGAATGGCAGTGAGGGATTAAAAGTCAGAAAAACAGGGAAAATGCAATTCACACCAGTGAGTTTCTGCACTCTGATCTTCCAGCTCCCTCATTGATGAGCAGCATGAAACATATCACGGGACCACAAAGTTCATTTTAATACATTACCATGTCATGAGTGAATGCTCTGCTTGGGACCTCCCCCACTCCCCTCACTGGATATTCAGCAGGCACCGGTGTACCAATGCCATTTACAACAGGGTTATCTAGACGTGAACCTGTCTTGGGGGTCTCCCCGGGAGCACAAAGGTGAGTATAGGCAGTGGGCAGGCAATGTCTCCTGGCTTTCCTCTTGGCACAGGTTGGCATTACCAGGCTGGGACCATGCTCATTAAACTTGGCAACACCAATCTGGTAATTCCACCTGGCACTGCCCCTTGGCACAGGTTGGCACTGGCAGGTCAGCATGGGCATGGTACAAACATAGCAGTGCGAACCTGTAGCAAGTGGTGAGCCCCAGTGGGACCCTCATGGAAAGCTTGGGATTCATTCAGTTTTGATTGTGGACTGAGAGTGGACAGAGGGACAGTGGATGGTGTCAGCTCCAAATGTGAGGAGGAGGGTGTTGGGGGGGAGGAGGTGAGGGAAGCAGAGACATCGATGATCGGTGGGGTGTTGGGAGATGGGGGGAGATCGAAGTTCCTACTCCAATCAGGGATGGGGAAAGGAGCTCCTAAGAACTCCAAGATGGGCTGAGGGCAGGTTTATTCCTGTTATGATCAGGGCACACTTTAAAGACGATGCCCTGATTTCAGTGCTGCCGGATTTTGCTGGTGTTTTGAAGCCACACAAACACCCACCCCACTCCCTGCATGGCGGCATGAAACACCCCACGTTGACTTTTTTTTGGTAGAGATCTGGAGAGGAAACCGTCAACTTTCTCTCTAGAAACAACACTCTACCATTATTTTGGTATGATGTGGAGCTGCCGGTGTTGGACAAATGAGAGGTCACACAACAGGACTATAACCTGGTGTGGTGTGACCTCTCATTATTGCTTTGGTAAGATTCCCCCCAAAATCTTTAACTCCTGCTCCCTTTTATTTGCTTTTGTAGCCAGTGTGCCATCTATTCTGCTGTTTGTCCCTGATCTCCCCATGTTTTCAGTCTAAAGGCTACTGTGCAATACTTTATCGAACCTTTTCTCGAGAGGGCACCCTTCACATCATCCAGTATGAATTTCAAAATAGTATCAATGAGTCTTGAGTGAGAATCATCTATGGTGAGAGAACGTTACAGAGAAAGCTGCCTTCCATTGTGCTGCGGACAACATTGTAGACATTGAAATGGCTGCTTCAGATTATCATCAGCTATGAATCTTATGCCAACACTTCCTGCCAACGTACGCTCATTAACTCATGTATCATAGTTAATATAGGCACATTCAAATATCAGGAATAAATGGTCACGTAAGTGCAGACACCAACAGTCTTCTGACAAATTATCTACTTCCTGATTAGCACCATTGATAAGGAATCTTTCAGGTTTATAGCTTTACAATAGTATCTTACTTTATTAATAAAATCATTTCATAACTGTAAAAGCCAAGAAGTCCTTAAATGTAATTAGTTTTCTATGCATGTTCTAACCTTTCGATTTTGATATGTAATTATTTCTACGATAGGTTTATTAAATGGAGAATTTTAAATTAATTCAAATTGACTAAAGTTGACATACCAAACTTTATTTAGAGAAATTGTTAGAGTGGTAATAATATTTTGTTATACTCACAGTATAAACATTTAGACTAAACAGTGCATTGACTTATATATTAAATGAAAGTGGGGGATCCCATTAAAGATGAAGGGTTTACCAGGATGCTTCTTGGATCTATAAGGAGAAGCTGGACAGGCTAGGGTTGTTTTCTCAGGAGCAGCGGAGGCTGAGGGGAGACCTGATAGAAACCTATAAAATTATGAGAGTCATAAATAGTGTTGACATTCAGAATCTTTTTCCCAGAGTTAAAATGTCCAGTACCAGGGAGCGTGCACTTAAGGTGAGAAGGAAAAGTTCAAAGGCGATGTGAGCGGCAAGTTTTTTTACACAGAGAGTGCTAGGTGTCTGGAATGCACTGCCAGGGTTGGTGGCACAGGTAGATATGATAAGGGTATCTAAGGGCCTTTTAGATAAGCACATGAACATGCAAGGAATAGAGGGATATGGACAGGCAGAAGGGATTATTTTAATTTGGCATCATGTTTGGCTGAAAGTCGATATCAGCCCATATCATGGGCTGAATGGCCTGTTCCTGTGCTCTACTGCTCTAAGTTCTATGAGTAGGAGAGAAGATGAATCAAGAATTAATCATTAAGGAAGGTCTAAAAGTGCACTTTCACTGATTTCAATGGTGAACACAAAACATATTTATTAAGAATTGTAGCTAGCTCCCAAAATGTTTCTGCCTGGGAGCTTTCTCACCATGTGGTGATTCCATACCCTTGAGTTCTGATTGGTCACCAAGACCAGGTGACCCTTACTCTGCTGTGTTGCCCTGAAAGAGACAATTGCCATAAAAGGGCAATCTTAGGTATTAAAAACCTCCATATCCCAGACTGAAGGAGACACTGGGGATGGTCAGGAATTCCAGGAGTATTTATTGAGAACAGAGGATTTTGTTATCAATTCAGTGAGGTGGAAAAGCATGTAAATGAGTATTCCTAGGATTTAGATGGAACAGAACGAAAAGTCACAGTTATATATCCTTAACTACTTTTGACATTACATTTTATTGGTGCTGCTTGGCTTTATGACCCTACGTTAAATTAGTGCTAGATCCATTCAAGTTCTATTTCTGTAGCGTGACCTGTCTTTTTAGTCGCAGTCCTTGGTTATCTATTCAGGCTTCTGAAAACATTTAAGTAAGACTGCCAGAAACCACCTACAATCCACCTTGAATGGTATTAATAACAATATTAATCTTATTCTTCCATTTCACCCTCCAGGTCTGAATAGTTGGTAATGTTCCTTCTATCCACAGCTTCCTACCCTTCACTACAGGGTAGGTAGTTCCACAATAAAACAGTTTCTTCAACTTTTAACTCCACAGCAAAATGCTTAGATGGAGATTCACCCGATTAATTTAACTGGGAATAATCTATAGTCCTTGACGCCCACTTTCTTCTGAGCAGTAAGAAGTCTCACAACACCAGGTTTAACCTGTTGGACTTTAACCTGGCGTTGTGACACTTTTTACGGTGTTTACTCCAGTCCAACGCCAGCGTCTCCACATCAGTTCTTCCGAGCAGGTCAAGTCTTTCTCTTCACAAACATGAACTTCGAACATTTTAATTCTACCTTTGGCTGAACCATCCACAGGTAGCATGTTCATCCTCACTTATACAACAACACCTCTTGGGGATTGTTCAGTCTCCACATGAATAAACCAAACCATTAAAAGTGAATTCAGAGAGAAAAAAAAACACTCAAAGTGTTGGGAGACGCAGAATACACATTCCCAGAAGAGGAGAAATACTCATGGAAGTGTTTAAAAGGGAAATATGTTCTTTCTTGGCAAGTAAGACCCCTGGGTTCATGAGAAAAGGGTTGCAAATTCAGATGACAATATTTTGCAGAACAGGAAAATTACAGATGAGGTTTAATCGGCCTATTCCTGTGCTTGTGGTGCAAATATTTATTGATTAATATGGAGGTGTCCCTTCTGCTCCCCCTTAGATGGCTGATTTTTAAAGAAAACAAAATACACTCTCAAAAAGGTCGTCATATAGGTGACCACAAAAATCAATGACTTATATTAGAAATGGTCAGATTTATCTGGAGAGGCAGATGAAAGCTGGACTGAAGCACATGCAGTTGTTTATTGTCACATTGTTACAATGTTGTGTAATTTATAGAGTACTATTATTTCCTGGCGTTACAGAGTAAAATCCTATATCTAGCTGTTAAGATATCAGGAAATTACCCTTTAACCGAGGCATCGTTTGTCACATCAGTGATGTTTAAAACGCTGCCAATAATTGTCATTCTTTTTTCCTGGCATGGACAGCAGGTCAAGTTCTGAATATTGGGTGGGATTTTCCAGCCAGAAATTCCCGCCGAGGTCAACAGATTCAAATGTACCGCCCGCTACAAATCCCACGATGGGTGGGATCGGAAAATTTTATAAATTAGGAATTAATGTACCACGAGTCACAATCCAATTTGTTAATAATTAATCCCAGCCTACTATTTTACGTGAAGTTAGGAAACACCAAAAGCTTTGGGAAACATCCACCCAATGCAATTTTAAGAAAGGTTACCGTCAAATTGAACAACATGCAAGTGCAGCAAAAACTATGCCCCAGATTTCACAGTCAGTAGCAAAGTGGCAGTCATCACTGATGGTCTTGATAAAAGGTGCAGGAAGTTCTAGCAATCCCTGTAATGTGGATTTCCCCTTTCCCGACATCAGTTTGAATCTGGCGTTGTCAAGAGGATCCCTCAGTGTCCAGCAACAATGACATCTCAAGCAGGGTTGCAATGTTGGCTTCCCTTGATTCTAGGATGATGTCTGGTCAGGGTCATGAGTTTCTGTCTTCATGTCACATCAACAGGCTGATCCTTGATCCATGAATCCTTCGGCACCGCACAAAGGTAGGATGTCCCCCAAGCAAGAGGGATTTGGAGATAAGGATTTGCTTTGTTTTCTGCCACAACTCTGCTTCAGTAACAAAGCATTGAGATTCAAATGTGATGCAGCTTGATGGACAAGTTGTTACAATTTTAAATGATTGGCAGAAAATTCCTCTCAGTCAGTAATGTCAAAGCTTCCCTGCTTGAAGGGGAGATTTAAAGTATCTTTCAGGTGTATTTTTTGCCCCCCCCTATCCCCACCACCACCCTGTTGTACTATTGGACTATAGGCCATTTGAATGTGGAGAAAACGGAACCTGGTGGATGAAACTCTTTTCCGCCATCCAGACACAGTGTCCCACCACCAAAGTTGATTTCGCAAGAGGCTTTGCCTGAATGCTTGTGGAACTGGCTTCAAGAAGGACACTAGCATTTGTTTGACAGTCCTCCCATTTAATCTGACGGCTGCGACAGAGACATTGCTGGTGCAATTTCTCTAGTGATCTTCTGTGTCGCTATTACTCAATCCAGCTCTTACTGTGGTACAGAACTGTGGCAATGACAGCTGCTTTGTGCACCAGGACTTTTGCTGACTTATGGAGATCTATGTTGTCAAACAGTCTCTTCTACAGTTTGTAGAAGGCTGAGCAGGTGCAGAGGACAAAATGTTGACCTCCTCATCAATGAGGAGGTATTGGAAGAACTCAATATATTTCAAAGTTTCTCCACCAACATATATGGAATGTGAAATATTTGGCTAACCAGGTTTCTTTTTTCAACAACATTCAAGGACAAGTCAAGTTTATTGTTTACAGAATTGAAGAAATTCTCAATGTAGGCAACTGACACTGCAGTCGTCTGCAAAATGTAAATTGTGTATGTGAGTTTACTTTTGGCATGGAGGTGACTGAGGTTAAAGACTTTTCCACATACAAGGAGGGTAAACAATTATATCGAAGTGTTCACTCAGAGAGCAAGTAGAAAAGTGATCTGTTTATCCTGAACTTTGAATTATTTCATAAAGAGTAAAATAAATGATTGAAACACAAACATTACCATACAGTACATTTCCCTTAAAGTAAAGACTGAAATATCAAATAACTTCTAAAAAAATGATTTTTAAAAAATTATAATGGGGCAATCTGGTATTCCACAAATATAAAATTAGTTTACACGAGATTGGGAGCTATTCATCAGTAACAAGAGCAGGGTATACTATTAAAATCCAGTCAACACATCTACCAACTAGGTTTAGCTTTTTTTTAGTAAAAGTACAAGTTCTTGTCAGTGATTTCTACTTGATTGCCATCTGTGGGGTGGGGTGGGGAGGCGGCAGGCTTCAACGCCCATGGAGAAGCGGAGAATCATTAACAGCAGCTTGTGGGTATCAGTGTTTAATTGTGCATGTGACAGGCTTTAGAAGTCGCAATCATTTTCTGGGGGGCAATGACAGTGACTGCTGACAGTTGTGTGACCATTACTATTGCAGACTCTGGGTTCCTGAAGCAGGAATAACATGAAGTTCTTCCTATGGGCGACCCTTGGCGCAGTGGTTAGCACCGCTAGCAGGGTTACGGGGATAGGGGCTGGGAGAGATTGTGGTCGGTGCAGACTTGATGGGCTGATTGGCCTCTTTCTGCACTGTAGGGATTCTATGGTTGATTAGGCCCCCATTCAGGACATAACATAGAGTAGACATTCATATCTACCAGCTGGCCTGTAAAAATGAGGGAGTTTGTTCATTTCTTTTAAAACAAGATTTGAAACCAACTCTGCTTTCCTAGACCAGAAGCTGGTTGTTCGCTCCAGGCTTGCGTAACAGTGATCAGGTCAGCTTCCAGATCACAGACCCATCCTGATTAAGGGCGGGATCTTAGCAGCCATTCACACCTTGCCCCTGCTGCAACAAGACAGAAAATTTGGGGCCCAGCCAAATCTCCGTTCAGTGGAAACAGAAAATCCTACCGGCGTGAATGGGGATCAGATTCTGGCTTAAGACTTTCACAGAGAGTGCCCCCTTAATTGGAATGGAGACAGGTTTTCCATCCAATTAAGTACTGTTGGAGGGCATACTCCTACATTGCCTCAGAGCAGGAGGCCAGCAAATATTCAAACTGTTCACAGAAGGCACATCTATATTTGATGTGGCAGTATATGCTTTAGAAAAATAATGTGGGCCAAAATAAAGTATGACGATCGAACAAAAAACATTCTGCTAGAGATGCCAGGGATATGGTGAGCCCATAAAGCAATATCTGGCAGATTTGCAGCAGTTGGCTTGCACATAGAAATTAGGCCAACAAACTAATTTGTGACCAACTAATTGTAACATCTTCAATTCCAGGGATAGGAAATGTCTCCTCGTGGAGAATGATCATTTTAACCTTAAAAAAATCCACAAATTTAGTGTTTCAAATCAACTTGCTGGGCGCAAAATCAGTTTTTAGGCATGTACGATAATTCCCAGGATCTGCGCGATTTGTGGCAGGCGCAATGAGATCAGAAAAATCCAACCATGGATTCTTTTATTTATTAGTGTCACATGAAGGCTTACATTAACACTGCAATGAAATTAGTGTGGAAATCCCCTAGTTGCTACACTCCGGCGCTTGTTCAGGTACATTGAGAGAGAATTCAGCATGGCCAATGCACCAAAGCAGCATGCCTTTCGGAGCACTCAAAGGAATCCCACACAGACAAAGGGAAAACTGCAGACTTCTCACAGACAGCGACCCAAGCCAGGAATTGAACCCTGGTCCCTGGTGCTATGAGACAGCAGTGCTAACCATTGTGCCACGGTGCCGCCCCCGTACCACTGTGCCGCCCTGCCAATTTCGCAAAATTTGAAATGCTTGTAATCACTGAAGTGTAGGAGTTCAAATAACTTGAAGGAGATGTTATCTTTGAGTGAATCAAATCATCTCTTTTAACATCGAACCTTGATGCTTGACGATACAAAAATAACAAATTGAGGCTTCATCCACCTTAAAGTGGTTAATAATCATTCCAAACAAGTATCCACGTTCTACGATCAAAGAATTACCAACATCATTTCATAACTTCCTTGGCTTGTTACAGGCAGGAGGCAGTTTGATTGTAAAACAGCCTTGATTTCTCCTCTCACCACCTGCCTGTAAATAGAAAAGTATTTTTGATATCCCGCTTAAGAGTGGTGGCATATTTTCCCCAGCCCCTCAGTTTTGGAATGATCCAACCCTCTATTAATAACCTCATATCAAACTCAAAATGTTAGTTTATTTCACACACGCTCAAACCACGGGAAGGGGGTTTGAAAAGTAGTCCCCAGTGCACTCACACAATGAAAAAGGGATAAGGGGGAATGAAAGGGGTAAAGGGCAAAGACCACAGAAAAAAATAACAATTATTGTTTCACTTGAGTCTAGAGTCCAGAATGAAAAGCTGAATGGTGTATTCCATCAGAGAGGTTAGGTGGCTAACACTACTGCAGGATAATCCACTTTTCCAATGGTATTGAGTTCCACAATGAGTGAAGCCCGTAGAGATAAATTAGTGTTACGGTAAGCACCAGTACAGAAGTCCAGTTGTTCCTGCAGAAAACAGTGTTGATGAGAGCCAGGCAGTATAAACTTGGACAGAGGTCTGTTTCTGCTGCAGCTTTATTAATGGAAGATGGCAGACTGCATTTGTTCAGCTGCACAAGGCAATATTACAGTTTTAGCAGTTTGTGGAAGGCAAATAATGTAAAATAACTCTCACTTCTTCCTCTTGATTTGGATAAAGAATGTGTATTCCTGGTTTGGCTTCTTGAGGTTGTTCACATTTGAAAACAAAATTGGGATGCCACTGACAAATTAGGAGTCTTTTATAGAAAAGCAACTTTATTTAATGAAACAATTTGAATCCATCTCTAACAAATGAAGCAGCTTAACCATTAACAGTGGAACAATATTCAGAAATGAAAGGGAGAAACTTTACTTTCTAACTTAATGACTGTTTCAGATCCAAATAAGTTTCATTCATGCTTAGATCAAAATCACTTTTAAATAAATACAGTTAGCAAACTCAGACAGACTTACTATAAATTGTGTTAATGGTTTTGGAGCTTTCAAAGGGAGGTTTTGGAGAGAGAGTGAATTCTCAGGAACAACCTATACATACCTGATTTCAGCAGGCCTGCAACTGCAACTGCCTAGTTTTCTCCCTGCTACAGACCTAGATGTACATATTGACCATGTTATCATATGACCCTGTCAATCAACTTAATCATTAACCCCAGAGGAAATTTCCATCTATAAACAAAAATCCATTAGCTCTATCATAAGTAAACACTACATCGTTAAAATGAGTATCTACCTTGGTCCCCGAGCATCTGAGCTACATTCCCACCAGATATACTGACTGCCTGTGGAATTAAGCAAAATGTTGATATATTCCCTATATATGTGTGTGTGTGTGTGTGTGTGTGTGTGTGTGTGTATTCATATTAATTGCATTACATTCATCACAACTTTATTAAATCTGAAAAGAATATTTGAAAAAAGAAATTCCCATATGAATGGGAACCGTCCACCATGGGCTGAGGCATGACTCTCTCCTCACCTCAGGGGCTAGACTTACCTACGTTCCCTGGTGGATTTTGTTCAATTTTTAGGCCGGCAGGAGGATTTTCTAGGTGTGAGGGAATCCTGAAAATAATCAAGCTTCTGCCTTATGTCAGAATATGGGAGAAGGGGGATGAGCAGCTCCCTCAGAACCCCCTGGACACCCAATTCCCCTTCAGGGCTAGTGGCCACTGAACAGCCATGCCCTCAACAATTGCCCTCAGGTCTTTCTGACCCTTCTCACCCTGGCAATCCAAAACCTTACATTTCTGCCCAGTCCCAGGACGTGGGCTCTGTCATCTTCATGCACTTTCTCTTCTGTCCACAGCAGATCCTGTCATTGCGCGCACTAGAGAGCTATCAACCAATCATATTAACAGGCAGCACTGTAGGGCAGGAGTTCCTTGCAAGTGAGGGGCAGAAATTCTCCCTGACACTCATTTGATCAAATTGATACTCTTAACAAACTCTGGTAAACTGTGTTCTGTACCTTTACAATCAATCTCTTGGCAAACAAAATCATGGCATTAACTCCAGGTAGATATTATTGTTGATATGTAAGTACCTATCATGAATCAATGCTTTTTGCTTGCTGATTAATGCTCTATATTTTGTTCCAATCCTAGCTGTTGTTTCTACTGGACAAGTCAGATCCTAGGATGGAACTCAGCCTGTTAAATCCTAACTTTTATTTTCCATTGAGAAAAGCAGAGAGCGAATACTGAACATTGTTGCAGAGTCCACTGATGAACCTTGAACAAAATAATAGAGCAGTTATTAAACAAGAAAAGGTTAACTACATTACACTACTCCTTCACTCCTTATACTACTACAACTATACCTTTACAGATACATACAGATTCATAACAATGACACAAGTTACAAATCTATCTTATATTTTAATGTTTACAGCAAGTACAAAGTCCAGTAATTCTATGGGCAACCTGTGGTCAGACACACCACACTTGGAAACCAAGTGATAGATGCCACCTTGGACAGATGCTGTGGATTCCTTGTCAACTTCCCCCAGACACTTATCACAATGAATCATAGGGCCTGATTTTACCATTGCGTCGTGCCCATTTTTGTGCGCAAAAACATGGTAAAGTCGGGTGTGAGGCCATTAATGCGATTGCCGCTTTACTGAAACCCAGGAATGGCAGCAATTCGATTCGCACCCAAAACGGGCGCAACGGTGATTTAAAATCAATTGCATGCATTTAAATTGAATTAATGGCTGCCCACCCAACTTTATCAGCATTTCCCCCTTTACCACCGTGTTTGCCAATCCAGAACTCGCTGCAATGGACCTGCTAGATAAAAGTCTGAATTGGATGTTTTAGCCATTGAAGAAGCAATTTCAGTACTTCCAATGGGTCTGTGACTCAGGATGTGGAGATTCCAGCGTTGGACTGGGGTAAACACAATAAGAAGTCTGACAACACCAGGTTTAAGTCCAACCGATTTATTTGATAATAAACTCACAAGCTTTCGCGGTTTGTCCCTTCGTCAGGTGAATGGAGAGTTCTGGCCTCAGACAGACCATTTAACAGCACAGACAGTTTACAGATTACTGATGTCTGTGTTGATATGCCTGGTGTTATCAGACTTCTTACTGTGTTTACCCCAGTCCAACACCGGCATCTCTATATCATGACTACTATCGACACCGCAAACTGCCTGATCCAAGTGGAGAGGATCTCCAAGAAGATTGCGCGTATCGACACAGACACCAGTAATCTGTAAACTGTCTGTGCTGTTATATGCTCTGTCTGAGGCCAGAATTCTCCATTCACCTGACGAAGGGACAAACCCCGAAAGCTTGTGAGTTTACTATCAAATAAATCGGTTGGACTAAAACCTAGTGTTGTCAGACTTTTTACTCTGTGACTCAGATCAGTGGTTGTGGGGGGGGTTGGTGGAGGAGAGAGGCTGATTAGATCATTCTTTGGTTGTGGGAGGGGAGTGAGGCCAGATCGTTGTCTGGTTGGGGGGGTGGGGAAGAGGAGGAGGAGGAGAAGGCGGGTCAGATGTATCACTAGTGGGGGGAGCGGGGTGGCAGGACTGATTAGTGACTGGTGGTGGGGGGGAGGGCTGATTGTTGTTTGGTGGAGAGGAAGGAGGAGGTGTGTCAGATGTTCCTCCGGGGGAGGGGAGTGAATGGAGCCAGATTATTGTCTTGGGGGGAGGAGGAAGGCCTGATCGCTCACTGGTGGGGGTGGGGGGCTAGATGAATCTCTGGTTGGGGTGGGGCAGGGGCAGGGGGGCCCACTGCCACTCTGTGGACGATCGGTGGGGGGTGAGGGAGGCAGGGGTGGCAATCGGTCTGGGTATGGGGGGATGGATAAGGGGTCAGTGATGTGTGCAGATAGTGGGGGGGGTAGTGGATAAGGAGGACAGTGATGTGTGGGTGCACCATCACTCCTGCTTTTCGCTCCCGGGCCACTTTCTCCGCTTTCTGTGGCCAAGGACCAATCTGACATGGGCGTGCTTCTTCAAACTTTTTTCCAATTGCGCATGCGCAGTTCAGAACTCCAATCATTTCAGCCACGCTAAGCCCTGCCCACAGTGCAAACGGGACTGGAGATTTTTTTTCAGCTGAGTGTGTATGGGGGTGCCTGGAAGCATATTTCTAAGTCGGATCTGCATTATGCCCAGATTTAGCATTTAGAATGAAAATGGTAAAATTGGGCCCGTAGAGTCCTACAGTTCAGAAGGAGGCCATTCAGCCCATTGGGTCTGCACTGACCACAATCCCACCCAGGCCCTATCCCCATAACCCCATGCATTTACCCTAGCTAGTCCCCTTGACACTAAGGGGCAATTTAGCATGGCCAATCCAGCTAACCTGCATATCTTTGGACTATGGGAGGAGTGTTGGACTTTAACCTGGTGTTGTGAGCCTTCTTACTATAGGAGGAAACCAGAACATCTAGAGGAAACCCACGCAGACACGGGGAAAATGTGCAAACTCCACATAGACAGTGACGCATACTGGGAATCAAGTCCCTATCCCTGGCGCTGTGAGGCAGCAGTGTTACTGTGCCACTAAGCCACCCAACTGACCTCGTGGAACTCTGTCTTTCACATGAGAGTTTCCAATCTCAACACTCAAAGTTTTCACTTTGGAATCTTCTCCCAAACAATGATTTATGACTAACGCATTCCACAAGGGCCCATGTCCTGAGGTTCAATAATAGAGATAACCTTTCTGGTAATTGACAAAGCACTCAAAATGGAAGTCGATACAAGGTTATGGCCACAGTCCTACAGGAACAGATATTTTGTTATCTTCACAAAGGCCCTTAAGATTAAATGAGTCAGATGTCATTTTGTCCACATATACTGGAGAGACACTGCAGACTTTTGACGCAGGAACAGTAACCAGTGGCATATCAAAACCAGACAGCGAAGCTGCTGGCCTTATAATCAAGGGTCACGGACCTGTTTAATGGGTTGTGATTGGTTAAAGCAAAATTCAGTCAAATTTTTCAACAAATTGAATTATACCAGAGATAAGACCATGCATCAAAAACACAATTGAAAGAACTGAGACAATGTAACTAATTCTTTGCATGTGATACATTAAATTATGTTTTTTTGAACTTTCTTTTTACAGTAGTTCAAACAATCTTTCCAAGTGTGCATTCAGAACCACCACTTTGACTGTATTGGAAAACAATAACTGTCCAAGAATCAAGGCGATCATGATTACCTTTGGTCATAAGGCCACACAGGTTATAAGGCTGGTGAAATCTTGGCCAAGTTGTTTGATATCATCTGGTATTTTCCTTATTTAGATCATCTGTGATTCAAAAGTATTACAAATGACATGAAGACCCAAGACAGATGATACAGTGTGTTATCCGATCATTGTTTGAATAAGCAAATATATTTGTGATCCTTTTTCACCCCCATATTCTGTGAGCGAAAGATAAATGAAAAGCTCTTAAGAATAAATAACAGTGCTTTACTGGCAGATATTTCTGCAGATTTTATATTAAAAAATCTCTCTGATGATAACTTTGTACCCATCCTGTGAATTCACAATTTTGTCTCAACAGCAGTTGGATCAAAGCAGTGACCATGACGATGAAGCTCAAATGTACTTCAGCGCGTTATGAATCTCAGCATTCTTTTGTTTATTACTGCAAAATTCTTTCAGTTGAACAGACATCTTCAACTTTGTTCAGTTAAAGATTATATTATTGTAGGTAGACAGATGCAGTATTCTGGGTTTTGTCATTAGAAGCATGAACCATTCTTAAACATTCTTAAAATATCTGTTTTCTTTTCAATTAGGGTATATATCAATCACTGGGAACCACACTTTAGAAAGGATGTTTAAAGTTTATTTATTAATGTGACAAGTAGGCTTACATTAATACTGCAATGAAGTTACTGTGAAAATCTCCTAGTCGCCACACTCCAGCAGTACACTGACAGAGAATTTAGCATGGCCAATGCACCTAACCAGCATATCTTTGGACAGTGGAAAAAACTGGAGCACCCAAAGGAAGTGCAGCTAGACATGGGGAGAATGTGCAAACTCCACACAGTCACCCAAGGACAGAATTGAACCCGGGTCCCTGGCACTGTGAGACAACAGTGCTAACCATTGTGCCACCATGCGGGAGTGAAGGCTTTGGGAAGGATTTACAAGAATATTTCCAAGGAAGAGAGGCCTTGGTTACCTGGATGGGTTGAAGAAGCTGTGGCTGTACTGATGAAAAAGTTTGAGATGAGATTGAAATCAAGGAATCTAAATAGTTGGGAGAGAAACTGTATCCCTTTGGTGGGAGGGTCATTGGTTTAAAAATGGCTAATAAAAGAAGCAACAATAACACTGGGACAATCGTTTTTATACAGCAAGTGATTCAGATCTGGAATGCATACCCAAGAGTGTGGTGGAAACAAGCACAATCTGGGCTTTCAAAAGAGGATTAACTTAAGTATCAGAAGTGAAACAAAAAATTGTTGTGCTATTCTGGGGGAAGATGGAGGAGTGTAGTGAAAGTGAGTCACTATTGCAGGGATCCAGCATGAACACAGTAGGCCAAATGGCCTCCCTCGTTCCTTACCAATCTCTGAACAAACTGAAAAAGAAGAATTTGCAAAGGTTCCATGTTACCTTGAGCGTCACCGAGTGGAGCATTTGAAGGACAGACAAACAGTGGAAAAAGCACGCAGAATATCCTGCGTCCCACCCACCCACCTCATCAAACACCACCTGCCCCATTTGTGGCAGAGTCTGTAGCTCCAGGATTGGACTATTCGGCTGCTGCAGACTCCCCACTCCTCGCACCCCCATGGAGTGAAAGCAAGTGAGGTGGCAAGGTTGCTGCCTCACAGCGCAAGGAACCCAGGTTCAATTCCAGCCTTGGATGACTGTGTGGAGTTTGCACATTCTCCCCATATCTGTGTGTGTTTCCTCCGGGTGGTCTGGTTTCCTCCCACAGTCCAATGCAGATTAGGTGGATTGGCCATGTTAAATTGCCCCTTTGTTTCAGGGGGATTAGCTAGAGTAAGTTAATGGGGTTATGGGGGTAGGGCCTGCATGGGTGTTAATTTAGACTCAGTAGGTCAAATGGCCTCCTTCTGTACTGTAGGGATTCTATGACTTGTTCAAGATTCATTGTCAATATCAGTTACCTTTTTCTCTAGTGAACTTACTCATACGACTGTGAAATATTCTGCAATACCCTGAGACCGTGATAGATGCAATATGAATAGTTGTTCTTTCTACATATGCTCATTCATCACAATCTTTTTACTCAAAGCCATGTTGTTAATGGGCATTAAATCAGCTTTGTTAGGATTATTCTAAACTGCATAACATTTCTTCTTAAAATTTAACATTAGCAGTTTTCAGTGCTCTTCTCTGACGCAACGCTGATCCAATAGATACATCTTAGTTGTGTTTCCTTCTGTAGAAATTGAATCTTTAGCAATACCCAAAGGTTGTTGCACTGAAATATTTGTTCAACAAATTAGCTTGTTTAATAAAAAATATCTCAACCTAAATTAATCAGGAACACCAGAGGTTTTTCATTAAGATACGAATGTGACTCCCACAAGGAACCAGAAAATGAAACATTTCTCAGCTGTAACTGTGATTTCATTACAGTCTTGAAATGTACTTCCCTAACTGGGAATTGCTTGATCCATGTCATGCTGCCACGCAAGATCAATTCTGCACCTTTACTAGTTTTCTTCATTTAAACTTGTTACATTCTCAGCAACACTTACTGGCACTTTGATATTGTAGTGTGAGACTTGCAACACAGACTTCTGCAACGTGATTCAGAATTGCTGATATTTTTTCAGGCACAGTGCGTATGGGGGCGCCCGAGAGCGGGTCTAAAAGTCGGTTCTGAAACACTCCCAGTTTCAAGTCCGCCCAGTACTTAGAATCAAAATGGTAAAATAAGGCCCATTGATTCTTGTTGCTCTGTCCACAAATGCTGCCAAACCCGCAGAGTACTTCAGCATTTTTTGCTTCTATTTCTGGGGATCCAGGTTCAAATCCCGCCACAGCAGATGGTGGCTTTTGAATTCAATAAAAAATATCTGGAATCAATAACTTACTGATGACACCTTTGCCAATTGTCGGAAAAATCCATCTGGTTCTCGAAGGTCCTTTAGGAAAGGAAATCTGTCATTCTTACCTGGTCTGCCTACATGTGACTCCAGAGCCACAGCAATGCGATTGTCTCTCAACTATCCTTGAGCAACTAGGGATGGGCGATAAATGCTGGCCAGCCAGTGAAGGTCATGCCCCACAAATAAATAAAAACAAAGATTTCCACCATCTGTGGTATTTTGCTTTTATTAAATCACACTAGATATGGGCAGTTGACATGTTAAGATTATGATATGGAAGAGGAATGACAGCTATATATGAGCATGAATTATTTTATCTAGGGATTATTTGTCTTTGTCAATTGTAGTTAAGTATTACCTGGACCCCCTACACACATACTGTTGCCAGAATCAGACTGCTGTCAATAACATTGTTTCTTTCAAAATATAAAACTCATTAAGCAAACCGTATAACAACTGAAAAAACTGTGAAACACATGTTTTTCACATTTAGCATGTAGAATCTTTTTATCTAAACCTGGTATGTGAGGAAATTAATTTAATGGTTAAAAGTTAAAATGTGACCGTGGAAACTATATTAAGGTAGATTCAGAAAGAATGTTCCTAATGGTCAGGGAGTCCAGGACCAGGGGTCATAATTTGAGGATAAAGAGTAAACCTTTTAAGACTGAGGAGAAATTTCTTCACCCACAAAGTGGCAAATCTGTGGAATTTACTTCCACAGAAAGAAATTGATTTGTGATTTTTGAGAAGAACTTATCACAGAACCCTACAGTGCAGAAAGAGGCCCTTTGGCCCATCGAGTCTGCATCGAACACAACCCCACCCAGGACCTATCCCCATATTATACCCACTAATCCCTCTAACCTACGCATCCCTGGACACTAAGGGGCAATTTCTTAGCATGGCCAATCAACCTAACCTGCACATCTTTGGACTGTGGGAGGCAACTTGATAAAATCGGGTCCAATATTGAGTCAAATGTGACTTTTTTAGAACTAGAATTCCTTGCGTATAACACAAAGTTGGTATCTTTCAGGTGAAATGATAAGTCCATTGACCACTTTAGTAAACATAAAAGATCACATTAAAAACCATTTGAAGAAGAACAGTGGAACCCTTCTAGTGTTATCCCCTTCTTATGTTCTGGCCAGTAGTTATTTCTTAATTAATATTGTTTTCATTCTTGTTCATGAGACCTTGTCAGGGTTGATTTAACTCATATTCTTGATCAGGCCTTGAAAATGCATTACAAGTTTTAATGCCAATTTCATTCCATTGTTTGAAAAGGTAGACATTTCCAGTTAAATTATTAGCACATCTCACTTGTGCACCCTCCTCAGTAATGTAGCCCATAAAACGTCCCTTGAAATATTAGATAGCCATCACAGCAAGTCAGGGTCACCTCAAGTACAAAAGCAACCAACTTGCCACTTGTCTAGATTTCCAAGATTTAAGTTAAACTAGTGTAAACAAAAGAAGGAAAAAAAAGGAGGCTTCCCTACTTATAAACATAAGAAAGGGAATGGGGGGTGCTGGGCAGAGGGTTAAATTGCCTGTGGGACTTCCTCACTAATCTCCTTTCCTGTTCCCCTGCCTCAGTTCCAACTTTAACTTTAAAGACATTTGACACAAAACAGTGTGGTCCTTTGTTATTCATGTCACTTATTGATTACTTTGTTGACATAATCTAGGCCTCAACCACAGGTCTGCGTGTAAAGTTGTTTTCTCTTTCCCACTTGGCTGACCCAGTAAGAAGGGGAGATAGACAAGAGATAAAATACTATGAGTCCTGACATTTCTTTCGACTGGTGGAGCCAGGAAGAAGAAGTATACTGTGCTGGGCCCTATTGAGGAGTTTCAGCCTCCCTTCCCCTGGGATCCCACACACAAAACCACTATCCCCACACCAATCACAACTCCCTCCCAAATGCCCTCCCTTCAGATTATCTGGGTATCTCAGGCCATTCCTTTAATTTAGAACCTTTCATAGAACGCTACAGTGCAGAAAGAGGCCCTTCGGCCCATTGAGTCTGCACCGACCACAATCCCACCCAGGCTCTAACCCCATATTTTACCCGCTAATCCCTCAAACCTAAGCATCCCAGGACACTAAGGGGCAATTTTTAGTAAGGCCAATCAACCTAACCCGCACATCTTTGGACTGTGGGAGGAAACCAGAGCACCCGAAGGAAACTCACACGGACACGAGGAGAATGTGCAAACTCCACACAGACAGTGACCCGAGTCGGGAATCGAACCCAGGTCCTTGGACTGTGAAGCAGCAGTGCTAACCACTGTGCTACCGTGCAGCTGCCACTCTTTAGCAACCTCCTGCCCCCAGTGTTATTCCCCAAGCACCAGTCAGCTGCCATTCCCCATTAGTTAGAGGCAAGTCAACCATGTGAACAAATACTGGTGTCTTAAACAATCCAAACCCTTAATTGCTTGCAGTAATTGCCATCAAATCTCCCACACTGAGTTATAATCAGAGCCAGAGTCTTAAGAATAAACAACTGGGTTTAAAGTTGTGACTGGGCAGCACAGTGGCACAATGGCTAGCACTGCTACTTCACAACATCAGGTTCAATTTTGGCATTGGGTGACTGTCTGTGTGGGGTTTGCACGTTCTCCCCATGCCTGTGTGGGTTTCCTCTGAGTGCTCCAGTTTCCTTCCATAGTCTAAAGATGTGGAGGTTAGGTGGATTGGCCAGGCTAAATTGCCCCTTAGTGTCAGGGGGGCAAATGCATGGGGTTATGGGTCTAGGGCCTGGGTGGGATTGTTGTCGGTTAAGGCTCAATGGGCCAAATAGTGATTCTATGATTGAATTTAACACAAGTGGGGTAACAATATTTAAAGCTGCTATTTGCAGTTAAAGTTTAAGGTGACATTTCAAAAAGATACTTCTGATTTTACAAATGAAAGGCAACCATCCACGTAGTTATAATATCAGAGTATTTTCCAGAAGCCTTTATCAATACAGGACATAGCTGCAAGTAGATCAGTAAAATTGTAGTGACCCTTAAATAGAAATTCAGAAAAGCTCAAGTTCGGTCACATAAAAAGTGCATAATGGAAGATTAAATAGAATGCAGAAAAGTACTTAAAAAGCTAACAGCGAACTGAGCTGCCTTTGCACGAACACATTATCCCAGACAGTATGCTTCATTCACCAGTAATCAGTTCCATGCTGACAGCCAGCAAAAGTGGAAATGCTGTTTTCCAACATTGGAATATCCACCACCCCCCTCGGATTTATAAAAACGAATGGTTGTTATTATTCACAGGTTTAAATGATTTTCTATCATTTCTGCTTCTTTTCAGATAAACCCCCTCAGTTGAGTATATTAATTTACAAGACTAATAGGAGTGCGTACTAGTCTTATTTCCTCTTACCCTTTTTTGGTATTCTAAATATTGCAATTGATAAAGCAGGAGAATATACTGATTGTGAAAAAATTGATAAGGATACGACAGGTATCATTGACCAGGGGTCTCTGGGCATCAGCAGTCAATCGGTTAAATTCTGCTTCAAGAAGCCGAGCAGGAGAAAAAAAATAATTGGACCGTTAAAAACAGTGTTCTTCTGTTTTCATTTTTGCTTATTTGATATAAAAAGAACGGGAGATGCGGGAAATGCCTACTTGCCAGGGCAGAGCAGAATCTTAGAATCCTACAGTGCAGAAGAAGGCCATTTGGCCCATCAAGTCTGCACTGATCACAATTCCACTCAGGACCTATCCCCATAACCCAATGCTAGTCCTCCTGACACTAAGGGGTAATTTCTATGTTTCAGAAAGGAGCAGAATAAAAGCTTCCAATATTAGTCCAATTGAAAATCCTTTAGGATGGTATTTTCTCTTTTTGTTGCAGAATGTGGCAGAAGGTGGCTACCAGACCCAGAGGTGGCTGCCTCCGCCGTATTGTTAAGGACTTAATAAAATTAAAGTGAAGGGATGGGTCCTACAATGTTTTTAAATGATCAGTCAACATTTTTAAAAGTGGCCACTGATACAAAAAAGAATGTCCACCCCCTCCAAAAAAGAGGCCTGATCCACGCAGCAACCACCTTCCACCATTCCCTGCCCCCATCTCCCCCCACCCCAGGCCACTGCTCTGTCCCCAGCATCTGGACACAACCCTCTCCTCTTCACCCCACCACCCCCAGCACTCTCCCCCCTCCCGGGGGATATACATTCCTGTGTGCCTCTGGCGGGTTCTGCTCGCCAGGTGCATGTCATGTAGGACCGGTTGTGGTACACATCAAAGTGCCCTCAGGCCAACATGAATGGACAATCTACCGAAGGGTGCCAAACAATCTGACATAAAGACCCGATAATTATGTTTAAACATAATCAAATGGGGATTGCAACATTGAACCCTGGCCATGAACCCAGGGTGCTACGGCACTGACAACACCTGTGTGGTCAGACTTCTTACTGTGTTTACCCCAGTCCAACACAGGCATCTCCACATCATGGCTAAGGCACTACCAGGGCGCTAAGGCAACATACAGACATTTTCCCAATGACCTAAGGGCTTCAATGGCCTCTAAGCCCATCCAGTGAGGCCATTACAACTAGTCTCTATGTGGAGTGATTCCCGCCAGGTTCTTGCTGCGCCCGAGGGTCAGAGAATTGCAGGTGCCAGGAGAATCTGTCTCCAAACTGAGTCTGCATGTTCAAATGAATATTTAAATCTGCTAATCTGGTTCAGGCCCTCACAATACTCTGGTCCCTCGCACAATTTGTGCATGAGCGCCAGAGAATCACGCCCATTAAACATAAAACAAATATCTCTTTGCTAGCAACACTGATCTTCAACAAGATCTCAGGATGGGGGTCATCAGTCAGCAATCCATTTTACACCTGGTCCAATTTAATTCTACAAGTTTCTAACAGGCCATCGACTCACTACCTCCTGCTTTGCACCATCACTGAAGACTCATTTCACCTCAAGTCTCCAGTCTTACAGATAGCGCCTTCAGTAGTGACCCACCAAAGTATAAAAACTGAGCATCTGGACTCAGGAATTAAAGTGACAGTCACAATGTGTATACAAAATTGGACAAAAAGTAAAGCGTTGACTTTCGGACTAGTGGTAAAAATAGGGTGGTCTCCGGTAGGTGTCAGTATTAGGAACACTGATCTTTTATTTTTTATTTAATAGCTGACCCTGAAGAGACAACGCATTTCAAAGGTTGCAGATGACAGAACACTTGGTGAATTAAGATTGCACTGGATTGCAGGAAGGTACCAACATAACGGACATATGAATTAAGAGCAGGAGTGAGCCACTAAGCCCCTCAAGCCTGCTCCACTACTTAATAAGATTACGGCTGATCTGATTGTTACCTTGACTCCAGCTTCCCATCTATCCCTGATGACCTTTCATCCCATTCTTGTCAAGAATCTATCTACCTCTGAATTCTTTAAGACTCTGCTTCCACTGTCTTTTGAGAATGAGAATTCCAAAGGCTCACATTCTCTTCATCTCAGTCTTAAATGGGTGACCTCTTAATATTGAACAGAGACCCCCTAGTTCTAGATTCTCTGGCAATAGAAGATTGCCTCCCCACATCCTGTCAACATCTTCAGGATTTTACACATTCCAATCAAGTCATCTCTTACTCTTCTGAAGTCCAGCAAATCGAAGCCTAACCGGTCCAACCTTTCCACATAAGACCATCCATCCATCCATCTATCCAATAGTAATGGTATGTTCCATAATAATGGTATTTTACCATTCATCTGAAGAACCTTTTCTGAACTGCTTACAATGCATTGACATCCTTCCTTAAATAAGGGAACCAATGCAATACTCCAGATTTAGTCTCATTAATGTCCTATAAAACTGAAACATATTCTCCCTACTTTTGTATTCAATTCCCTTCGCAATAAACAATGCAATTCAATTAACTATGTAATTACTTGCTGTAAGCTGCATACTAACCTTTTATGATTCATGCAAGAGGATGCCCAGATCCCTCTACATCTCAGAGCTCTGCAATATATCACGATTTACATAATATGCTTCTTTTTTATGTTTCCTGCCAAAATGGACAATTCCACATTTTCCCACATTGTACATCTTTTGCCAGATCTTTTCCCACTCAATTAACCTAACTATATCTTTTTGTAACATCCTTAAGGCCAAATCAGATTTAAAAATAAACTTCTGATGGGACAGAAGGCTTCATGTAAGCTTACAGTTTGTGAATGGAAGTATGTAAACAGTTACCTCTACTTGTTTCTGTCAGTTGACCTTCCACTTTGGCATCCTTACTTTCCTATCTTTGTGTCATCAGCAAATTTAGCAACCATGCCTCTAGAACCCTCATTCAAGTCATTTAAATCAATTGTAAAAAGCTGAGACCTCAGAACTGATCCTTGTGGTACACAACTCATTACATCTTGATGACAAGAAAACAATCTCTTCATACCTACAAAAATTTCCCCCTGTATCTTGAAAGAAAGAATGAAGAGAAGCAATATAAAATGACCTGTACAAGTTCAAAGCAAATGCACATGTATGTTAACTATGACTGAGTGAGTAGCATACTCATGTCTGGGTCAGAAGGTACTGGGGTCAAATTCAGGTCCAGTGACTGACATTCTCGTGCAGTACTGAGGGAGTATTGCAGTTTCTGAGGTGCTATTTCCAGATGAGATATTAAACATAAGATCTGACTAGTGGCTTAAGTGCGTATATAAGATCCCAAAGCACTATTTCAAAGAGGAGCCAAGCTGCCAGTTATCTCTAGTGTCTTAGCAAATATTTATCCTTTAAGCTTCATCACTTAGAACAGGTCATCTGCTCATCATCACCCTGCTGTTTTGGGAAATCGGCTCTGCACAAACTTATCACATCCCCTGCATTGTAGCAGTGACTACTTCAGAAAAGTACTTCATTGACCTGAAAGCACTGTGGGTGTTACTATAGAGATGCAAATATTTGAATATGATACTTAATAAGATTTTTTTAAACAGAACATAGATCCTTGGTTTTATTAATAGAGGCATAGGGCAAGAACTTTGTTGAGCTCTGGAGTGAAATGTTGGGATAACTTCAGGTCCTGATTCTGCATAATGTGGACATGACATGGCCAATATTTGCTGTGTTATGCTGAATTGACCAATTAAAGGTCAGAGGGTGCACTCGCCATCCATTAAAGAAAGATGGGTGGACTCCAGATGTTGGAGAGCCAAAAAGAGACAATCTAGAACTTACTGGAAGACTGTTGATATAGGTAAGGGGGTGAAATAGTGTCTCAAAATGAAGGCAACCTCTTTGCTCTTTCAACAACTTTCAGAGTACAAACAGCCACACCTCCCTCACTGATGTTGTGGACGGTTGCTGCCTGCAGCCAATCTTTAGTTGGCTGTGAGGACTGGGAATGCTTAAACAATAAAATGGAGTACTGCATGGTGACCTGGTCTCTATCCTGTGTCCCTTCACTGGCCATTTATTTACCATGTCAGGAGGAGGGGGCACCACTGATTGGAAAATTCCAGTTGGCACAGAGGAAGGGCCTTAATAGGCCCCTTACTGACCTCAGTTGGTTATGATGTGGAGATGCTGGTGTAAGATGTCTCACAACACCAGGTTGAAGTCTAACAGGTTTATTTGGTAGCAACAGCCACTAGCTTTCGGAGTGTTGCTCCTTCATCAGGTAAGCGGGAGTTCTGTTCACAAACAGGGCATATAAAGAAACTCAACTTACAAAATCACCTGCAGCTGGTTAGCAGATCTTAAGTTGTGGTACTTTCTTTAACTTTTCCTCCCCTCTAACTTCTTTTCTTTTCCAATTTAATTTATATTATTTCTCTGTTGTTTCTTTGAAAAATTCTCCTGGTTGGACTGTAGCTTCAAGAAAAATATTTATTTTCCTCTTTTTTTCCTTTTGCAAACACCAATCTATTTTAAAACCAGAAGAATTCAGTTTTAATTTTGCTAAATCTTGGTTACTATTACATTATTTGTTGTCCATTTTGAGCAGTTACTTCTCCAAAAGCAAGTTTTTCTCTCTCTCTATGTTTACGGAACTGATGGTGAAACTCGTCAAGTGTGAAGGCACATAGCAGCAATGGCAAAGGCGGCATGGTGGCACAGTGGTTGGCACTGCTGCTTCGCAGCGCCACGGACCCAGGTTTGGTTCCTGGCTTGGGTCGCTATCTGTGCAGAGTGTGCATGTTCTCCCCATGTCTGTGTGGGTTTCCTCTGGGTGCACTGGCTTCCCCACCACCGTCCGAAAGATGTGCTGGTTAGGTGCATTGGCCCAGTGTACCCGAACAGGCACCAGGGAGATTTTCACAGGAACATTGTGACATGAATAAATAAACTTAGCTGGAAAATAACTCTTCAACTTTGGTAAGTAAATTTGTTTTTACATAGCCTACTCCCTTACTTTCCTCATTTTTTCAGAGTTTTGTGCCCAATGATTGTGTTAACCAACCAATATTACCCTCAACACACTGGCTGAAATTTTTTCCTTTTTCCCACCTCAGACTCCAGAGTTCACAGTTCAGTAAAAAATAAGGAATGGTCCAGAGTGCTTTTTACCAATTGCAAAATTAATGTGCACCTTTAGCAAAGGCTAAAACCTGTTTCCAATTACCAGATTTTCCATACTTCAGGATTCAACGGTAACTTTCAAAAGGGAATTGGATAAATACTTGAGGAGAGGAAATAAATTGCAGGGCTGTGGGGAAATAAATGGGGCAGTCAGCCTTTTCTTGGATAAATCTTCCACAGAGCTGTGGCAGATGTAATGGACTAAATGAATTCCTTCTGTGCTGCAAGATTCTGTGAAATGTAGGGCTGAGAAACAGCAAGACAGGTCCCTGCCTACAAAAGCAATGATACATCAAGTCATCTTCATACATTATTTTTCCCATTTCAAATAATCCTGTAGCAGCTAACATAACCCATCTTCAATGTCTGCCTTGAAGAAGATATTTTCCCCTCAATTCCCACATGTCACTGCATGACATTGATAAACCACATCAGCCCTAAGCTTTATCACAGCCAGGTTATGTAAAATTAAAACTGCCATTCAGAACTGATACTAGACTGATGCACAACCGTTGCTGTTACGAGAATAAAGCGTCATCCATTACTTCCCAAGTTAATTTTAAACTATTTTCAACTTTTCATGAATCTTAATCATCACATCCCCTGATGCGCAATGTGCTCTATTGTCCTAATTACGATGCTGAGATAACAACTGATTGCAAGTATCCGAGGATAACTTTCGCCAGCAGTGGAATGAATTGATGTTTTTTGACCTAAATACTGTGAGCAGCAAACAACATGTCATCTTTGCTATGTATATATAAAAAAACCTTTGTTTCAAGTGTACACTGAATAGGTACATATTGCATTACTAAAATTATACTGCAATCAAAATCATTATTGCTCACTTTCTTACAATGAAAGATTTCGTGAGGTGAATTATTTAGCATGCAATATAAAAGTGAGCAACTTTCAAAGTATACTTTCCAGCAGTGAAACAGATTGAAAATATCAGATTTATGTTCGGACTTGCTGAAATATTATTCAGCTTGGAAGTAGCTTCTGTTTCCTTTAACCCATCATACTCCGCCCTACCCTCTACATTATCGACTGAATATTAAACAACTTAGAGAGCTGCTGACAAAAGAGAAACATTTTGTCAAAGCTTGGGGGTGGCACGATGGCACAGTGGTTAGCACTGCTGCCTCATGGTGCCAGGGACTCAGGTTCAATTCCGGCCTTGGGTAACTGTGTAGATTTTGCATGTTCTCCCCGCGTCAGTGTGGGTTTCCTCTGGCTGCTCAAGTTTCCTCCCACAGTCCAAAGTTATGCAGGTTAGGTGGACTAGCCATGCTAAATTGCCTGAATGTCCCAAGATGTATAGATTAGGGGGCTTGGTGGGGTAAACATGTGGGGTTATAGGAATAAGGTCTGGGTGGGAAACTCAATTGGAGAGTCTCTGCAGGCTCAATAGGCTGCATGGCCTCCTTCTACACTGAAGGGAATCTATTGATACTGTTACATGAAGCTTTACTTTGACCACAACTAAAGTACTGGGCCCGATTTTAACATTGTGTTGCGCCCGTTTTCAGGCACCAAAGTTTGGTAATGTTGGGTGTAAGGCAAATAGCGCGATCTGCGCCTGCCTTCACGCCAGTTCCCCCTTTACAAGGCCCGAAAATGGCCGCGATCAGGACTATGCCAGAAATGGGCGCACGGCCATTACCTTGATTTAATGGGCTGCACGCTCATCTTTACCGGCACTTCCCCCTTCACCACTGTGTTTGCCCATCTGGAATCAGCATGAAACAGACAAGCTCCATATATTCGGGCAATCCCGTTGGTGAGCAGTAAGGGCCTAGTGTAGCTCTCTGCTTCAGGTCAGATATAGAGGGATGGGGAGTGGGGAGGTGGGACCGCTGCCACTCTGCTTGAGATCAGTGCGGGGAGGGGGAAGACAGGAAGGGAGGTCCGCTGTCAGTCTACCTGAGATCAGTTGGGGGGGGGGGGGGGGGGGGGGGGGGAGCGGTTGGGGGGGTGGAGGAAGGGGCCGTGATTGTTCTGTGTGACAGGGGGTGAGGGGATAAGGGGATCAGTAATGTTGTGGGGATGGGGCAATGTTTGTAGGTCCCAGGAAGGAGGATTATTCATCCCAGGGGGGATGTAGCAGGAGAGCAGCATTCAGTCATTTCTTTCCTGTGCATGTGCAATTGGAGGCCCCGATCAGAGTTGCAGGTCTCACTTCCCCGCTCCCCATCGCTCTATATCTGATCTGAAGCAGAGAGCTACGCTAGGTCCTTACCTGCTCACCAACTGGATTGCCCGAATATATGGAGCTTGTCTGTTTCATGCTGATTCCAGATGGGCAAACACAGTGGTGAAGGGGGAAGTGCCGGTAAAGATGGGCGTGCAGCCCATTAAATCAATTTAAACGCATGCAAATACATTTAAATGGCCGTGCGCCCATTCTGGCATCGTCCTGATCGCGGCCATTTTCAGGCCTTATAAAGGGGAATCGGCGTGAAGGCAGGCTCAGATCGTGCTATTTACCTCACACCCAATGTTACCAAGCTTTGGTGCCCGAAAACGGGCACAACATAATGTTAAAATCGGGCCCAGTACTTCAGTTGTTGTCAAAGCAGGGCTTCATGTAACAGTATCAATAGATTCCCTTCAGTGTAGAAGGAGGCCATGCAGCCTATTGAATCTGCAGCGACTCTCCAATAGAGTTTCCCACCCAGGCCTTATTCCTATAACCCGACATGTTTACCCCACCAAGCCCCCTGATCTACACATCTTGGGATATTAAGGCAATTTAGCATGGCTAGTCCACCTAACCTGCATATCTTTGGGCTTCGGATGTATTATGCCACACCGTAAAAAGTCTGACAACACCAGGTTTTAGTCCAACCTATTTATTTGATAATATACTCACAAGCTTTCGGGGTTGGTCCCTTCGTCAGGTGAATGGAGAGTTCTGGCCTCAGACAGAGCATATAAAGCACAGACAGTTTAGAGATTACTGATTAGAATGCGAATCCTTACACCTAACCTGCTGTTCAAGACCTGAAGTGGCTGATAATGTGAGTGGAAGGAGCACTGATCACAGTTTAAAGAGATGTGTATTGTCTCCAGACAGTACAGTAAGTGAGGTTTTGCAAACCCAGGCAAGTCACGGGGGTTACAGATAGTGCGACATGAACCCAAGATCCCTTTTGAGACCGTCCTCATGTGTGCGGAACTTGGCTATCAGTCTCTGTTCAGCGACTCTGCGCTGTCGTGTGTCGTGAAGGCCGCCTTGGAGAATGCTTACCCAAAGGTCAGAGGCTGAATGCCCGTGACCACTGAAGTGTTCGCCAACAGGAAGGGAACAGTCTTGCCTGGTGACTGTCGAGCGATGTTCATTCATCCGTTGTCGTAGCGTCTGCATGGTCTCCCCAATGTACCATGCTTCGGGATATCCTTTCTTGCAACGTATCAGGTAGACAATGTTGGCCGAGTTGCAAGACTATTTACCATGTACCTGGTGGATGGTATTCTCACGTGTGATGATGGTATCCATGTCGATGATCCGGCATGTCTTGCAGAGGTTGCTGTGGCAGGGTTGTGTGGTATTGTGGTCACTGTTCTCCTGAAGGCTGGGTAGTTTGCTGCGAACAATGGTCTGAGGTTGTGTGGTTGTCTGAAAGCAAGAAGTGGGGGTGTGGGGATAGCCCTGGCGAGATGTTCGTCTTCATCAATGATATGTTGAAGACTCCGGAGAAGATGTCGTAGCTTCTCCGCTCCGGGGAAGTACTGGACGACGAAGGGTACTCTGTCCACTGTGTCCTGTGTTTGCCTTCTGAGGAGATCGGTGCGGTTTTTCGCTGTGGCGCATCGGAACTGCCGATCTATGAGTCGAGCACCATATCCTGTTTTTATGAGGGCATCTTTCAGGGTCTGGAGGTGTCTGTCACGATCCTCCTCATCTGAGCAAATCCTGTGTATACGGAGGGCTTGTCCATAGGGAATGGCTTCTTTAACATGTTTAGGGTGGAAACTGGAGAAGTGGAGCATTGTGAGATTGTCTGTGGGCTTGCGGTACAGTGAGGTGTTGAGGTGACCGTCCTTAATGGAGATGCATGTGTCCAAGAATGCAACTGATTCTGGGGAGTAGTCCATGGTGAGTCTGATGGTGGGGTGGAATTTGTTGATATCATCATATAGTTGTTTCAGTGATTGTTCACCATGAGGCCAAAGGAAGAAAATGTCATCGATGTATCTAGTGTACAGCATCGGTTGAAGATTCTGTAACCCCCGTGACTTGCCTGGGTTTGCAAAACCTCACTTACTGTACTGTCTGGAGACAATACACATCTCTTTAAACTGTGATCAGTGCTCCTTCCACTCACATTATCAGCCACTTCAGGTCTTGAACAGCAGGTTAGGTGTAAGGATTCGCATTCTAATCAGTAATCTCTGAACTGTCTGCTTTATATGCTCTGTCTGAGGCCAGAACTCTCCATTCACCTGACAAAGGGACTGACCCCGAAAGCTTGTGAGTATATTATCAAATAAATAGGTTGGACTAAAACCTGGTGTTGTCAGACTTTTTACTGTGTTTACGCCAGTCCAACGCCGGCATACCCACATCATTATGCCACACCAACAGCCCATGTAGTGCAATTAGAACTCGCTGATATTTTTTGAGGCAGAGTGCGTATGGGAACATTGGAAAACAGATCTAAAAGTTGGATCTGAAACTCTCCCAGTTTCAAGTCCGCCCAGCATTTTGAATCAAAATGGTAAAATAGGGCCCACTGTGTACAATTCTGGGCACTGTGCCTTCAAAATAATATATTAGCCTTGGAAGGAATGCAGGACAAATTCACCAGAAAGTTATCAGTGCTCCAAGGTTTAAGCTATGATGATAAATTGCTTGAACAAGGCTTGTATTCCGTGGAGAATAGATGGTTAATGGGTGATTTCATTGGAGTTTTGCGGATTTTGATATGAGTTGAAATAAAGAAATTTTATCCACTGGTGGGATTCTAGGATAAGAACAACCTTGAAATTAGAGACAGGATATTCAAGAGAGAAGTGAGGAAACATGACTTCATGCAAGGAGCGCTGTAAGTGAAGTAATGTCTCCCAAAAAAACGACTGGTTGCTAGTTTAGTTCAGGATTCTAAGTTGGAGATTGGTCATTTCTTTGCTGATGAAGGGTTTTAAGGACTCTGGAATGATAAAACTGATTCTAGCTGTTTGATTGCCCTAATCCTGTTCCCATGTACCCAATGCAAGAAAACCATTTAATCTCAAAATTGTTTGTTTACTTTTTGCTTGTAGTATTTTATATGTTTGGTGTAATGAGGACAGGATTCATCTAAGGGCAGCACGGTGGCACAGTGGTTAGTGCTGCTGCCTCTCAGTGCAGGGACCTGGGTTCAATTCTGTCCTTGGGTGACTGTGTGAAGTTTGCGCATTCTCCCCCTGTCTGTGTGGGTTTGCTCCGTCGATAGTAGTCATGATGTGGGTATGCCGGCATTGGACTGGCGTAAACACAGTAAAAAGTCTGACAACACCAGGTTTTAGTCCAACCTATTTATTTGATAATATTCTCACTAGCTTTCGAGGGGACAGCCTCTTCGTCAGGTGAATGGAGAGTTCTGGCCTCAGACAGAGCATATAAAGCACAGACAGTTTAGAGATTACTGATTAAAATGCGAATCCTTACACCTAACCTGCTGTTCAAGACCTGAAGTGGCTGACAATGTGAGTGGTAGGAGCACTGATCACAGTTTAAAGAGATGTGTATTGTCTCCAGACAGTACAGTAAGTGAGGTTTTGCAAACCCAGGCAAGTCACGGGGGTTACAGATAGTGCGACATGAACCCAAGATCCCTGTTGAGACCGTCCTCATGTGTGCGGAACTTGGCTATCAGTCTCTGCTCAGCGACTCTGCGCTGTCGTGTGTCGTGAAGGCCGCCTTGGAGAATGCTTACCCGAAGGTCAGAGGCTGAATGCCCGTGACCACTGAAGTGTTCGCCAACAGGAAGGGAACAGTCTTGCCTGGTGACTGTCGAGCGATGTTCATTCATCCGTTGTCGTAGCGTCTGCATGGTCTCCCCAATGTACCATGCTTCGGGACATCCTTTCTTGCAACGTATCAGCCGCATTCACATCAGATTCATCAGCCGCACTCACAAGACAGCCCCGAACATCACCCAAGCACAACGCAACGCCATCCACGCTCTCAAGACAAACCGCAACATTGTCATTAAACCAGCAGACAAAGGAGGGGCCATCGTCATACTGAACAGAACGGATTACTGTAAGGAAGTGTACCAACAACTAAACAATGAGGAACACTACAGACAATTACCCACAGATCCGACCAAAGAACACGCTCGTCAACTCAACAATCTGATCAAGACCTTTGATCCGGACCTTCAGAGCACCCTCCGTGCTCTCATTCCACGTACTCCCCGCATTGGAGATCTCTACTGCCTCCCAAAGATACACAAGGCAAACACACCTGGCCGTCCCATCGTATCGGGCAATGGAACTCTGTGTGAGAACCTCTCCGGCTACGTCGAGGGCATCCTGAAACCCATTGTACAAAGAACCCCCAGCTTTTGTCGCGACACTACGGACTTCCTACTGAAACTCAGCACACATGGAGCAGTTGAACCAGGGACACTCCTCGTCACAATGGATGTCTCAGCGCTCTACACCAACATCCCCCACGACGATGGCATTGCTGCGACTGCATCAGCACTCAATGCTGACAACTGCCAGTTTCCAGATGCAATTTTACAACTCATCCGCTTTATCCTGGACCACAATGTCTTCACCTTCAACAACCAGTTTTTCATCCAGACACATGGAACAGCCATGGGGACCAAATTTGCGCCTCAATATGCCAACATCTTCATGCACAGGTTCGAACAAGACTTCTTCACTGCACAGAATCTTCAACCGATGCTGTACACTAGATACATCGATGACATTTTCTTCCTCTGGCCTCATGGTGAACAATCACTGAAACAACTATATGATGATATCAACAAATTCCACCCCACCATCAGACTCACCATGGACTACTCCCCAGAATCAGTTGCATTCTTGGACACACGCATCTCCATTAAGGACGGTCACCTCAGCACCTCACTGTACCGCAAGCCCACAGACAATCTCACAATGCTCTACTTCTCCAGTTTCCACCCTAAACATGTTAAAGAAGCCATTCCCTATGGACAAGCCCTCCGTATACACAGGATTTGCTCAGATGAGGAGGATCGTGACAGACACCTCCAGACCCTGAAAGATGCCCTCGTAAGAACAGGATATGGTGCTCGACTCATAGATCGGCAGTTTCGATGCACCACAGCGAAAAACCGCACCGATCTCCTCAGAAGACAAACACGGGACACAGTGGACAGAGTTCCCTTCGTCGTCCAGTACTTCCCCGGAGCGGAGAAGCTATGACATCTTCTCCGGAGTCTTCAACATATCATTGATGAAGACGAACATCTCGCCAGGGCCATCCCCACACCCCCACTTCTTGCTTTCAGACAACCACACAACCTCAAACAGACCATTGTTCGCAGCAAACTACCCAGCCTTCAGGAGAACAGTGACCACAATACCACACAACCCTGTCACAGCAACCTCTGCAAGACATGCCGGATCATCGACATGGACACCATCATCACACGTGAGAATACCATCCACCAGGTACATGGTAAATACTCTTGCAACTCGGCCAACATTGTCTCCCTGATACGTTGCAAGAAAGGATGTCCCGAAGCATGGTACACTGGGGAGACCATGCAGACGCTACGACAACGGATGAATGAACATCGCTCGACAGTCACCAGGCAAGACTGTTCCCTTCCTGTTGGCGAACACTTCAGTGGTCACGGGCATTCAGCCTCTGACCTTCGGGTAAGCATTCTCCAAGGCGGCCTTCACGACACACGACAGCGCAGAGTCGCTGAGCAGAGACTGATAGCCAAGTTCCGCACACATGAGGACGGTCTCAACAGGGATCTTGGGTTCATGTCGCACTATCTGTAACCCCCGTGACTTGCCTGGGTTTGCAAAACCTCACTTACTGTACTGTCTGGAGACAATACACATCTCTTTAAACTGTGATCAGTGCTCCTACCACTCACATTGTCAGCCACTTCAGGTCTTGAACAGCAGGTTAGGTGTAAGGATTCGCATTTTAATCAGTAATCTCTAAACTGTCTGTGCTTTATATGCTCTGTCTGAGGCCAGAACTCTCCATTCACCTGACGAAGAGGCTGTCCCCTCGAAAGCTAGTGAGAATATTATCAAATAAATAGGTTGGACTAAAACCTGGTGTTGTCAGACTTTTTACTGGGTTTGCTCCCACAGCTCAAAGATGTGCAGGTTATTGGTCATGTTAAATTGCCCCTTAGGACTTGATTTTACCATCAAGTTGTGCCCTTTTCAGGTGCAAAAATGTGGTAAAGTGAGGCAAGTGGCGCGATCTGTGATTGCCTCCGCACCCGATCCCCCTTTACCAAGCGCCTGAAATGGCCACAATCGGGACCACAGCCGAAATGTGCGCAACGTCAATACAAATGCATTTGCATACATTTAAATTGACTTATTGGGCTGGACCCAAACTTACCAGCATTTCCCCCTTTCCCACCACCTTCGCCCATCCAGATTCGGCGCAAAACAGACATGGTCCGCAAAAGGGTGATTTGGGCACTCTAGCTTCTGAGGAGATAAGTTCAGTGGCTTTCGAACTCAGATCGGTGCTAGGTGGGGGGGAGGAGGGAGGCAGGTCAGATGGCTCTCTGGTGGGGGGGGAGAAAGAGGGAGGTGAGTCAGACAGTTCTCTGGTGGGGGGGAGGAGGGAGGTGGGTCAGATGGATCTCTGGTGGGGGGGAGAGAGGCAGGTCAGATTGTTCTCTGGCAGGGGAAGGAGGGGGGCAGGTCAGATTGTTCTCTGGTGGGGGGAGGAGGGAGGCAGGTCAGATTGTCCTCTGGTGGGGGGAGGAGGGAGGCAGGTCAGATTGTTCTCTGGTGGGGGGAGGAGGGAGGCAGGTCAGATTGTCCTCTGGTGGGGGGAGGAGGGAGGCAGGTCAGATTGTTCTCTGGTGGGGGGAGGAGGGAGGCAGGTCAGATTGTCCTCTGGTGGGGGGAGGAGGGAGGCAGGTCAGATTGTTCTCTGGTGGGGGGAGGAGGGAGGCAGGTCAGATTGTCCTCTGGTGGGGGGAGGAGGGGGGCAGGTCAGATTGTCCTCTGGTGGGGGGAGGAGGGAGGCAGGTCAGATTGTCCTCTGGCGGGGGAAGGAGGGGGGCAGGTCAGATTGTTCTCTGGTGGGGGGAGGAGGGAGGCAGGTCAGATTGTTCTCTGGTGGGGGGAGGAGGGAGGCAGGTCAGATTGTTCTCTGGTGGGGGGAGGAGGGAGGCAGGTCAGATTGTCCTCTGGCGGGGGGAGGAGGGAGGCAGGTCAGATTGTTCTCTGGTGGGGGGAGGAGGGAGGCAGGTCAGATTGTTCTCTGGTGGGGGGAGGAGGGAGGCAGGTCAGATTGTTCTCTGGCGGGGGGAGGAGGGGGGCAGGTCAGATTGTTCTCTGGCGGGGGGAGGAGGGAGGCAGGTCAGATTGTTCTCTGGCGGGGGGAGGAGGGAGGCAGGTCAGATTGTTCTCTGGCGGGGGAAGGAGGGAGGCAGGTCAGATTGTTCTCTGGCGGGGGAAGGAGGGAGGCAGGTCAGATCGTTCTCTGGTGAGGGGAGGAGGGAGGCAGGTCAGATTGTTCTCTGATGGGGGGAGGAGGGGGGCAGGTCAGATTGTTCTCTGGCGGGGGGAGGAGGGAGGCAGGTCAGATTGTTCTCTGAAAGGGTGGTGGGGAGATGGGTCAGATTGTTCTCTGGTGGGGGGAGGAGGAAGACAGGTCAGATTGTTCTCTGGTGGGGGGAGGAGGGGGGCAGGTCAGATTGTTCTCTGAAAGGGTGGTGGGGAGATGGGTCAGATTGTTCTCTGATGAAGGAATGAAGGGGGTCTGCTGCCACTCTGAGTGTGATTGATGGGGGCGAAGTGGGGCCGTGATTGGTCTGGGTAGCGAGAGAGGTGGGTGGTTAAGAGGGACAGTAATGTTATGGAAGTGGGGCAATGTCTGTGGGGGCTGGGGGGGGGACGAATTATCTGGTCCCAGAGCAATGTGGCAGGGGAGCATTTTTCAAATTATTGTTTACAGCACATGCATAGTTGAAGGATCTGATCGGAGCAGCAGCACTTCGAGCGCGATAAGCCCCATCCACAGGCTTTGCAGCACGATTCAAGATGGCTGCTTTTTTTTTCAGGAGGAGTGTGTATGGGGGTGCTGGAGAACAGGTTTAAAAGTCGGATCTAGAACAGTCCCAGATTCAACACTTAGAATCAAAATGGTAAAATCAGGCCCTTAGTATCACAAGAAGTAGATGTTAGATGGATTAACTATGGTATATGTGTGTGATTATAGGGAGAGTGGTGAGGCCCTGTGCAAGATACTCTATGAGAGAGTTGTTGCAGATTTAATGGGCTGAATGGCCTCTTCTGCACTGCAGGGATTTAAGGATTCTATAAATCTTTGACATCACTTGCCCATCTGCTATGCTTCATGAGACTGAAAGCTAACCAGGAAAGATGCCTTCATAATCCTAATCATCTGAAGCATTCAGAATCGTATAGAAGATATCAAGCACTAACATAATAAAAATGGCACAGATTAATCACATTAAATGATCTGCATCATTTTGCATCTGTGATGATGATTTAGTATTTTTAGCTTTGTTAATTTTGCAATCCACTAATTGAGGACAGGTGGTGTCATAGGGATATTGGCACTGGACTGATAATTCAGAGACATATGTCGTAATTCTACTCCGCCCCGCCCACCCTGGGTATCAAAGCAGGCGAGAGGCAGGTAATGGAAAGGTCCATTGACCTCAGGCAGGATCTTCCAGCCTTGGGTCAAGCAAGGTGTAAAATCCCATGTACAGGTTCAAATCCTACAAAAGCAAAATTTGAATTCAGTACAACTCTGGAGGAGGGGGTGGGGGGGGTGTCAATCTTAACATTTTGCACCCAATTTCTCACCTCGAGCAATCTTACTGGCACCAAAAAAGGTTGCAAGGCTGAATATATTATTGAAATATATTGAAATGTTTATTTAGATGGAATTAGCGAGCCTGAGATGTAATTGTCCAGGCTCACCTGTCTCTGTTGCCTCGTTGGGGAAGATTCTCTCTGGCTAGCAATAGGGACCAGATGTAACAGTCTTGCTGGTAGAACCAGAGGCCATTGACCGCCCCCAGAAATCAGGGGAAAGCACCTTGGCACTGCCAGCCTGGCACACTGGCAGGGCCCACTGGGGGTCCACTGTCACTGTGCACAGCAATCGATGGTGGGAGGGAGGGCATACTGCTGCATGCGCTGCAACAGTGATCAATGGGGGAGAGGGGGGAATGTTACACACTCTGTACAGCTGTCGGTGCAGGGCGGAGGGGGTGTCACAATCATTCCAGGTGTGGGAAGGGTTGATCGTTCCGACTGGAGTGTTGGCAATCAGCTGCAGGGCCTTGTCATAGTGGTGGAGTGGGGTGCTGAGCCATGGAGACTGGCTATTGCAGCAGTGACAGGTCTCTCTGCTCTCAGAGCACAAAATCGTGAACATGCACTATGACACTCTCCGCTGTTATCAGCTGGCTTCCGGGTAATTTAGGCCCTGCCCACTACCCCTGCTGGTGAGAAACGGATCAAGGTTATTTTATTGCACAGTGTGTCATAGGATTCAACTAATGGCCTCGCCAAAATAACGGACCCGAAATTCTCCCGCTTTCACGCTCAGTCTGGACTTAGAATTTTTTTGATAAGATTGCACCCAGAATTAAAAATCTAATGATGATCATGAAACCATTGCTCATTGTCGTTAAAAACCCATCTAGTTCACTAATGTTTGAAAATCTGATGGTCTACAGGTGACTGCGGGCCCACAATAATGTGGTTATTGCCCTCTGAAATGATCTAGCAAGCCTTTCAGTTCAAGGGTGGCTAGGGGTGGGTAATAAATGCTGACCTAACCAAAGATGTACACATTCTGTGAATTAATTTTAAAAACTTATCGATTAAAAACTGTGTAAAACAAAACTATCTGAAATGTCCCATTCAGCATTTTCTGTATTTTGAATAAGGCAATATTTCACTTGAAGGTGAATTAAAGAAAATTAAAACAGTTTATTCTCAATAATACAGATTCTGGATTTGTAGAAATGCACCGATGGGAATATAAATGGGCAAAATGCACACACCTGCTTAAAATTGCTGCTGGTTAGAACTAGCTATCCTTTAGTTTCTGGGAGTTATGTTCTTTTCCATTACTCCATTGTTCTGCTTGTGGCAGAGCTGAGAGAGCTGTTCTCTCTCTAGCTTCCTAGCTCCAACTGCTATAGAAACATAGAAGATAGAGACCACCCTTGGAATTATAGAACAGTGAGCCTTACTTCTGTTGTGGCAAGGTTTTGGAAAGAATTATAAGGGATAGGATTTATAATCATCTTGAGAGAAATAAATTAATTAGGGATAGTCAACACAGTTTTGTGAAGGGTAGGTCATGCCTCACAAACCTTATCAAGTTTTTGGAAAAGGTGACCAAAGAGGTGGATAAGGACAAGGCAGTTGATGTGGTGTATATGGATTTTAGCAAAGCGTTTGATAAGGTTCCCCATGGTAGGCTACTGCAGAAAATGCAGATGCATGGGATTGAGGGTGATTTAGCAGTTTGGATCAAGAATTGGCTAGCTGATAGAAGACAGAGGGTGGCGGTTGATGGGAAATATTCAACCTGGAGTTCAGATACAAGTGGTGTGCCTCAGGGATCTGTTTTGGGGCCACTGTTGTTTGTCATTTTTATAAATGACCTAGATGAGGGTGTAGAAGGATGGGTTAGTAAATTTGCTGATGACACCAAAGTTGGAGGAATTGTAGACAGTGAGGATGGATGTTACAGTTTGCAGAGGGACACAGATAAGCTGCAGAGCTGGGCTGAGAGGTGGCGAATGGAGTTTAATGCGGAAAAGTGTGAGGTGATTCACTTTGCTAAGAGTAACAGGAGTACAGAATATAGGGCTAATGGAAGGACTCTAGGTAGCGTCGACGAGTAGAGAGATCTCGGTGTACATGTGCATAGATCCCTGAAAGTTGGCACCCAGGTTGATAAGGTTGTTAAGAAGGCGTACGGTGTGTTAGCTTTTATTGGTAGAGGGATTGAATTTCGGAGCCGTGAGATCATGTTGCAATTGTACAAAACTCTGGTGTGGCCACACTTGGAGTATTGCGTACAGTTCTGGTCGCCGCATTATAAGAAAGCTGTGGAAGCGTTGGAAAGGGTACACAGGAGGTTTAACAGGATGTTGCCTGGTATGGTGGGAAGGTCTTATGAGGAAAGGCTGAGGGACTTGAGGTTATTTTTGTTAGAGAGAAGAAGGTTAAGAGGTGACCTAATTGAGGCATACAAAATAATCAGAGGGTTAGATAGGGTGGACAGTGAGAGCCTTTTTCCTCGGATGGTGATGGCTAACATGACAGGACATAGCTTTAAATTGAGGGGTGGTAATTATAGGACGGATGACAGAGGTAGGTTCTTTACTCAGAGGGTAGTAAGGGTATGGAATGCCCTGCCTGCAGCAGTTGTGGACTCGCCAACTTTAAGGGCGTTCAAATGGTCATTGGATAGGCATATGGATAACATTGGAATAGTTTAGGTCATTAGATTTGTTCCACTGGTCGACACAATATCGAGGGCCGAAGGGCCTATACTGATCTGTAATGTTCTATGTTCTAGGAGCAGGAGGAGGTCATTAGCCCCTTTGAGCCTTCTCCAACATTCATCACGATCATGACTGATCATCCAACTCAATAGCCTAATCCTGCTTTTCCCCATAAATTTTGATCTTATTCACTCCACGTGCTACATCCAGACTCTTGAATACATTCAATGTTTTGGCGTCAACGACTTCCTGTGGTAATGAATTCCACAGGCTCGCCACTCTTCGGGTGAAGAAATGTTTCCTCACCTCCACCGTAAATGGTCTAACCTGAATCCTCAGATTGTGATCCCTGGTTCTGGGTTCCCCCACCATCAGGAATATCCTCTCTGCATCTACCCTGTCTACTCCTGTTAGAATTTTATAAGGCTCTATGAGATAGTCCCTCATTTGCCTGAACTCCAGCGAAAACAATGCTAACCTAGTCAATTTCTTCTCATACATCAGCCCTGCCATCCCTGGAATTAGCCTGGTAAACATTGCTGCACTCCCTCGAGACTAAGAACATCGTTCCTCAGAAAAGGAGGTCAAAACTGCACACAATATTCTAGGTGTAGTCTAATTTTCTTTGCTCTTTGTTCTTAACCAAGGCCCTGTATAATTGCAACAACACATCTGTGGACCTGTACTCAAAACCTCTCGCAATGAAGGCCAACATGCCGTTTCCTTTCTTTAATACCTGCTGCACTTGCGTGCTTATCTTCAGTGTCAGGTCCCATTGCACACTCCCCTCTCCTAATTTACAGCCATTTAGGTAGTAGTCTGCCTTCTTCTTTCTGCTTCCAAAGTGAATAACTTCACATTTATCCAAATTATAGTGCATTTGCCATTGATCTGTCCACTCACCCAAACTGTCCAGATCATTCTGAAGGATCTCTGCATCCTTGTCACAGTTCACTCCCCCATTCAACTTGGTATCATCTGCAAATTTTGAGATGTTGCATTTTCTTCCCTCACTCAAATCATTAATATATATTGTGAATAGCTGGGGTTCCAGCACTGATCCCTGTGGCATCCCATTAGTTACTGCCTGCCAATTTGAAAAGCATCCATTAATTCCTGCTCTTTGTTTCCAGTTTTCCATCCATCTCAGTACACTTCCCCCAAACCCATGCGCATTAATCTTGCACAATAATGTTTTGTGTAGGACTTTGTCAAACGCTTTCTGAAAGTCCAAGTATACCACATTGACTGGCTCCCCCTTGTCAACTCTACTAGTTATATCTCCAAAGAATTCCAACAGATTTATGAAACATGATTTCCCCTTCCTAAATCCATGCTGACTCTGTCTGATCCTGCCACTGCTTTATACTCAGCTATAAAGTTCTTGATAATGGATTTGGGAATTATCCTCACTACCGATGTTGAGCTTACTGGTCTATAATTCCCTGTTTTCTCTCTACCTCCCTTTTTGAATATTGGAGTGACATTAGCTACCCTCCAATCTGCAAGAACTGTTCAAGAATCTATAGAATCCTGGAAGATGACCACCAATGCATCCACTATTTCGAGAGCTATTTCCTAAAGTACTCTGAGATGTACATTATCAGGCCCTGGGGATTTATTTGCCTTCAGTGTCATCATATTTTCCCAGCACCATTTCTCTACTAATATTAATCTCCCTCAGTTCTTCCATCTCATTAAATATTGCATTCTCCAACATTTCTGGCATTTGATTGGTGTCCTCTTTTGTGAAGACAAAACCAAAGTATGCATTCAGTTGCTCGGCATTTCTTTGCCCCCATTATACATTCCCCCGTTTCTGTCTGTATGGGACCTACATAGGTTCAGCGAAACCAAAAGAATTTTCCCCTCAAGGTGGCCCCAGGGTTGCTAAATCCTTACTTACTTTGTGTGCCATAAACTCTCTAAACACAACAGAGACATAGCTTAAATAACCCCAAAACCCCATAAATGCAACTCCTTGTTTAACATGAATCTAACTAGAGTCTTATCCTCTCTTACATAAAAACACTCAATTAAATTCACTGAAATCTATGTGTTATTCCTAATATCCAGCAAGACAAACATAGTTCAATGAAAACTACATCTGTTTCCTAATAGTATGAGAAGAGAGTGCTGATTGGCTGGCAAGCGGACTCTGATTGGTAGAGGCATTGCCATGGAGAATACGCCAGTTAATGGTGACTGACAGTTAACTGCCAAACACCCTTCAAAAATTTAAACCAGGCAGCTTGACACTGATTGGTCAAGGGAATGAACCAATGAATGGGGGTGCAACGATTCCCTGACATTGGTATTTTTGCGATTGCCCTGATGAGTGCGAGATGAAAAGCTTCAACAAAAATGTCTCTGTTTTTCAGCAATACCCAAACTCTGTATGGCCAAATGACTATTTGTTAAGAACTTTGTTAAGCTGAATTAAAAGAGACTCATTGCAATTTTCTAGTTAACCTCCAGTTTTCCACACCAGTGGGAAAAACTGCTTAAGGCGCTGGAAGTGGGCACCCAATGGTAGGCTGAGGATTGAGGGGTGAGGAAGAAAGAATTCAAGGCAGGTCTAGATGCTGTTGTTACCTGTCCAGGTGTGAGAGCAGTCATATGGTATTTTATAGAGAAGCTACTGCTACCCACCCACCCCCAAAGCGAAGAGCCAAAGTACATTTAAATGATTTTTTCTTCTAACCTCCGGGACTATAAAATATTTGTACCACCATCAGTGATACAACAATAACAACAGTGATGTCTATGGCAATGTCAGCCAAACAACTTTGGTAATATAACAAAGACTGGCTCACAACCAAATGTATCTGCTTTATGATGTTGGTACTAACTCTTATGTTCAAAACATGGCATGATCTCATTTTTCCTCTGACAGTATATAAATATATCTCCTGTTAATGAGTAATTCGCTCCCCATTTAATATTTTCATACTCTGATCTTGGTATGAGTTCCAAGTACGTGAACATTTCCAGTTATTTGAAAATGACTCTCACCTTTTAAACAAATTGTTATTGATTTTTCCTTCTTGCCCCAGTCAGTTCATGAGTATACATGAATAAAACAATGCTCTGACTGATAATTGTGTGGGCAATTTCATAACCTTGTTATGTGCAGCAGTACATAAAATAAAAGATAACCTTGTGGAAAGTGACAACCCTAATGTGAGCAATGGGTAAATAGGTGCTATTAGTATTGCCTAGACATCAGTTATGATCTGTCAGCTGGGTCTTGGTGCTTTGAGAGTTGTCAGAATGCTACAATGGTTCTCAATGATAAATATATGTTTAGTATCATATGCCCATTAATGCTTAGAAATACTTGAAAAATTGCAAGAATAAAAGGCATGTCATGCTAAGCTGCTTTGAGGACTAAGCAGTGTATAGTTCATGTACAAACTTCTGGCTTTTCCACTGATAATACAATTATAGAAACGTCAGTCCAGAGAGATCATTAGCTCCAGTCTCCACATCAGAATTAGTAGGGCCTGAATTAGCTAAGTCCCGATAACTGGCACAAGAGTTGCTGTCAGTTGCAACACCTTGGGCGGCATAGTGTTACAATGGTTAGCTCTTCTGCCTCACAGCCTTAGGGACCTGGATTCCATTCTTGGATTGGGTCATTGTCTGTGCACAGTCTGCATGTTCTTCCCATGTCTGCATGGGTTTTCTTCAGGTGCTCCGGTTTCCTCCTACAGTCCAGCGATGTGTGGGTTAGGTGCGTGGGCCATGCTAAATTGCCCCTCAGTGTACTGGAACAGGTACTGGAGTGTGACAATTAAGGGATTTGCACAGTAACACCATTACCATGTTAATGTAAGCCTACTTGTGACACTAATCAATAAACTTAAGTGATTAGCCCTCACTGTGTATTTTAGATATCATGAGTGGCCAACACTACTTAAAAGTTGTCTCTTATCAAAGAGAGTGGCATTGTGACTGTAAAAAAATGATGATAGTCCTTTGAAAAGTGAATCAGTGCTATGGTTATTTGAGGAATGGCTGAACCTATGATAGAGCATGCACTGAAAAAAAGCTCAGGAGATTCAAAAATTAGCTAACAACCATAATGTGTGAGGTTTCTGAAGTGCAGTCAATACTACCGAAGGCCCAAGAACTCAAACCCTCACTGCTGGCCAAGAACAGAGAGGAAATCAGCGGCACAGAGGGAGAATATTGAAGTCCTCCTTAACAGAATCATAGAACCATTAAATCATAATATCCCTGCTGTGCAGCAAGAGGCTATTCAGCCCATCAAGTCTGCATCTACTCAGCATCTCACCCAGGCCCACCACTCACCCTATCTCTGTAATCCCACACATTTACCTCACTAATCCCCCTAACCACCACATCTTGGGACACTAAGGGGCAAATTAGCGTGGCCAGTTCACCTAACATGCACATCTTTGGATTGTGGGTGGAAACTGGAGACTTGGAGGAAACCCATGCAGACACGGGGAGAATGTGCAGACTCCACACAGGCAGTTACCTAAGACTGGAATTGAACATGGGTCCCTGGCGCTATGAGACAGCAGTGCTAAGCACTATGCTACCACACTGCAGAGATTCTGTCTTCAACAGAAATGTCTTTGATTCCATCCAACAGTATGCTATCCATTATTATCTCATCACAACCCCAATCCAGCATTGAAAAGACCACCCAACAACTAAAGAACAAGGCGTCTGAAGCAGGTGGAATCCCCATTGATGCATTAAAGCATGGTAAAGAAGCACTCTTGGCATGAATACGTGATCTCATTTCCCTCATCTGGAAAGAGTAGTCCAAGATAGGAAACCTCAGAAATGTCACAATCGTGACCATCTTCAAATAAAGATGGCAAGTCCACTGCAGTGACTACAGAGGAATTTCCCTGCTATTGGCCACAGAGAATGTCAGCCATAGAGAAGTCATCACAAGAGTCCATCTTAATTGCTTTCTCCCCATGGTTGAAGAGCTCCTCCCAGAATCGCAATGCAAATTCCACTCACTAATGGGCACAACAGACATGATTTTCACCGCACAGCAACTACAAGAGAAAGGTAGAAAATGTTCGGCATGATCTCCTTTGGCCTCATAAAGGCCTTGCACACCGTCAATCCTGAGGGATTATGGAGCATCCTCCTGTGCTTCAACTGCCCACAAAAATTTTTCAACATCCTCTGCCTTCTCCACCATGACATGCAAGTTATAATCCTGACCACTGACTCAACTCACGTTTGGGCTGGGGTTAAGCAAGGCTGTGTCATTGTATCTTCTCAATCTTCCTTGCTGCAAGTCTTCACCTTGCCCTCAGCAAGCTCCCCACTAGAGTGGAGCTATAGTACAGAACAAATAGGATTCTCCACTATCTGCAGGCCATATCCAAGGTCATCCCATAGAATCCATACAGTACAGAAGGAGGCTATTTGGCCCATCGAGTCTGTACCAACCATATCCCACCTAGGCCCCACATAGTTACCCTGCCAATCCCTTTGACACTAGTGTCAATTTAGCATGGCCAATCAACCTATCCCGCATACCTTTGGACTGTGGAAGGAAACCGGAGCACCTGAAGGAAACCCATGCAGACACAGGGAGAAAGTGCAAACTTCACACAGATAGTGATCTGAGGCCAGATTTGAACCCAGGTCCCTGGCTCTGTAAGGCAGCAGTGCTAACCATTGTGCCACTGTACCGTCCCATCCCATCCTCTGTCAATGAATTACAATATGCAGATGATGCTTACATTTGTGCACATTCAGAACAAAAGCTCCAAACATTGTCAACACTTTCACTGATGCATATGAAAGCATGGGCCTTATGCTAAATACGACACCCCCCCACCCCTCCACAACATTGCACTCATCCTTGGTTATCAAATTCCACGAGGCCTTAAACAACATGAACCTCTTTCCATATCATGAAAGCCTACTGTCAACATGGGAAGTCTTTGATGACAAGGTTCAACACCACCTTCAATGTGTCTGAAGAAGCGAGTGTCTGAAGATCAGGCCATAGGACCACAGATCTGACACCAAGTTCATGGTCTCTAGAGCAGTAGTGATATCTGCCCTGTTAAATGGTTCAGAGATGTGCTGTATTCACAGCAGGCACCTTGAAAACCTGGAGAAATACCAGTGGTGTTGTCTCCACAAGATCCTGCAAATCCTCCAGTAGGATAGGCACATCAACATCAGTGCTCTTGTTCAGACCATCATCCCATCATTGACCAGGCTCAATTAGCTCTGGCTGGATGTAGCACTTGGTCACAGGCTTGACACAATAAGTGCTCCACTTGGAGTTTCAACCAGCAGCGAGCCCCAGGAGGTCAGAGGAAATATTTCAAGAACACCCTTGAAGCCTCCTTCAAAAAGTACATCCCCACTGACACTTTGGAATCCTTGGCCCTAAATCACCCAAAGTAGAGAAAAAGCATCCAGGAAAGAGCTGAACACCAAGCTTCATCGCCAAGAGAGAGCTGAAGCAAAGCATCGGCAGCGAAAGGGACACATGGAAATCCAGGCATGCTATCCACCCGCTCTGCCTGTGAGGCTGTATTGTTCTACTCAGTCATCTGAGATCTCATGTTTAGTGTGGAAGCAAGACCCAAAGGGACTGCCTGTGAGGAAGAGTCACATATCACCCATCTATCAACAATCCCAATCAATCAGAGACCGACTCTTCAATTCATGTGCTTCATCTTACCTACCCTCACACAGTTAACATTGTTGCTAACCTCACATCCCTGACCCACTGCTTGTACATACTGTCATGCAACAGTGTACATACAGCCACACACAATCCTGATCTTGTCTTTCTTTGAAGTTGCAACTGTGGCTGCAGCAGTTGGCAGATTTCGGTCACAATTCTTTTTGCGATAAAAGGAACCCAGTTTATCATTCTTCACTGAAGTTAAGGCAAGAGAACCCAAAGCATATATGGCCCCCTTGCTGAGCACTATTCCACTCCCCCTGCTGGCCACTCCTTGCTCTTCTAGAAATTTGTGCTGTTCTATGGGGCCTCTCTTTTTTCTCTAGTCATGTCCAATTCCCAGAAGAAACATTCCCAGACCACCCACATCCAGTAGCTGTGGGTGTTTTAACAGCACAAGATTTTAAATGGTTCAAGTCTATTTTGAAAACCAGCCAGGTCATTGTTTGCAGAGTATTGAAACTTTAGCCAAGTATGGGAGAACTCAGAAAATCCTACTCAGCAGGAGAAATAATCCAGCAATAAATCTGGGAATTGTTCATTTACACTTCTAAATAACACTGATGCAGGTGGGAGAGCCTTCATTCTGTTTAATCTTGTATTCAGCTGTGAAAGATGAAGACAGGTCATTGGCCAGAGGTCAGAGTGCAGAAATGGCAGCACTAGTGATAAATGATCATTGCAATGTTGCCTGTTGTTCATGCAAGACATCTTGATTGCCTCCTGAGCTATTCTAATCAGAACATCGCATTTCAATCCTTAAATAGCCATATACTACCACAAACCAAGAGTGCAACACAGACCAATTTAAACCATACACACACACATACACATACATACATACACATACACACATCAAAGTGGGTTCCTTCATGGAGACGTTCCAATTTCGATGAGTGTCTGGCTGAAGGCAGCTGCACAGAATTTCTTTTCTGAAATAGATGACGGCGCAGCTATACATAGTGGGCTTGGCAGGCAATGATCAAGGTGTCTGGATAAATAGACTTTCAGAGAGTAAAATTGGTTGCAGGTTGCTTTGTCATCCTGGGCTCCTACTGTTAATTTTACTGGCTAGAGGAAAAAAGAAGACTAATTTCTGAGTCTCGAAATGTAGAATTAGAAGTATTCCAAAGGCCGTGTGATATGGGCCATTAATGAGGCGATTGCAAGGTGAACAAGCAATTTGTATATCTGCAGTTAAATACATTTCCACCTTGCGAGTTAAATGGTGGCTCTTAGCATCTCTGCAGGGGTAACTAGTTTTGATGGCTCTCCTTTTGTTCAGGCTGGAGAAGCTGACAGCCCATTGCTCTCTGGTTTTGTTTATTGTAATGTCTTCACAAAGAGAGGTGTGAGATTCCATACTGATGAGGATTGCTTTTTTCTTGTAGCTTCTGCTGGACGTTTCCAGTAACTGCAGCCAACTGGGGAATCATGTCACCTGTGACATCATTGACTCAGTCAGGTCAATTTTTAAAAGATGCAACAGTAAGGTTTGATTTTAAACAGTTTATGATCCCTTTCATGTCTTAGGAACATGACACAGGTATAATCATCTAGTTTCATGGATTATATTGATATAAATTATTAAAGGATCATAATAAAAATTGGCTAACATATTAGATGCACCAACAATTTCTACCTATCAATCACACACTGAGATCCAGATACTTTGGGGAGTCAGGATAATTTAGTATCATCCCTCAGGTTTTGTGAATTTTAATCTCCTTGCAAGGGAATCCCTTTGATTGTTTATATGTGAGATTTTTGCAGCCAACTTGAAATGAAGAGAATAATTAATAACTCATGACTATGTTCCAAGTCGACTTCTTACTGTGGGCAAATTAAGGTGTTCAGCTCGGGATACCTGCATAGATGATTGTCCCTTGTCAGATCCAGGTTCAAGTTATAGTGAGTACATGTGTAAGCTACTGCATTGGATCAGATTGGGTTAAAAAAAAGGTGCAAGTGGGGCCAATGGGGTTTCCAGAAATGCATGGGCTTCTTTCTAAACTGAAACACTTGGATTTATAATGGTAATTTCTTAACCTCATCAGCCTTCGCTGGGAATCTGGGATATGCAAGGAGCTTGTTTTGGTAGCTCTGGTCTCCACTTCCTGTTACAAGTTACATGGACTGGCTAGATTCCGAACCATAATCTTCCAGAGTCAGACTGACTCTTGCACTGCCATCCCCAACCTCAACTTTCATGCAAATCTCTACCAAATCTCTGCAACTTCCACCAGCCCCGAATTCCAATCCATGCTACCTCAGATCTTCTCTTTATCCTACTTCTCAGGTGTTTACTCCAAATATGCTTGAACCATTACCTGCTACAAATTGCTGATCAGGTCTTACTAAACCCAGAATCCCTTTTACATTTTTTTTCTTTTTATTTGCAATTCTGCTACATGCAATTGCAATGTTGGGTGAGTCAATCTATTGCTCCAATGCATTGAGAATTTAACTACTTGGATTAGACCTCCCATTGAACATAAAACTTTGCATCTGATCAAATCATTTATCCTACTGGCAAAAATATCTGTAAATCTGGAATTTCATACTCTTTCACTTCATACTGCATTTCACTCTAGTATAAATTGATCCTTGGCCCCTGGCTTTAGAAGAGCAATGTGGTTATTAGCCGCTCTTTGAGGTGGCCTAGAATATTGTTTTGGGAAGGTAGCTGACCACCATCATCTCAAGGATAATTAGAGATGTGTAAAAGAAATGCTGGATTTCCCAGCAATAACTACATCCTATGAATGAATACATTGTTAAAAATCCAAAAAAGATATCTGTTTGAAATAGTTCATCTATAATTACTTGTGTGTAAGCACCTCATTCTCCTTTCTGTCAAAAGTACTTTCTTCTTAATGTCTTTAATAGGATGTGCCAAGATGTCAAGCATTAAGGATGGGAATTCATTGTTTCTCACAAATGTAATTTGCTATTAAAGAAATGAGTGTGTGCAGGCTTCATTAACTTCTCAGTATATTGAATCTGCAGCACAAATTGCTTCAGATGCAGCATTCTCGTCCAACAGAAGAAAGAAGCTGAAAAGTCATGCACACACATAGATTCAAACTTTTGAAAGCTACGTTAGCATTTTTCTGATGCTGTTAGCTACCTCTGAATTTAAGGATGATGGCTACTCAGGGGTCATGAGTTTCCACGGTGGGCGTTCATGTGACTGAGCAGACCAGTTCTTGGGCACATGGGGTAGGCTTTCTCATGAGTCAGAGGGGAGGCAGAGGGTCAGGAGAGCGGAGCTGGAGGGTCGAGAGGTAAGTCAGACAGGGGAGCGTGGTCAATAGATATGTGTCATTTGTGTTTTCTTTGCTAACATTTCCTAGTTAACTATACAGGTAAGTGAGTCGGAATCATTTGAAGTCTCCAATATCAACTCAGAGTTGGACTCTTTTTTATCTCCAGAGGATTCCAGACACAAAGAATTTATCCATTGGAAGGTCAAACTTCCCAGGCAATTCTTGCAGAATCCTTGTGTTTGGAGCTACCAAGGACTCCCCCTGTGCACCTCCCAGGGTACAAACATCCAGAAACTGGAAGAGCTGGACAACGTCTGATGATACATAAAAAGGATCAAAGTGCAACATTGTGAATTTTGAAGATGGCAGTCTGTGTAGTTCTCCTGAGGTATGCCTCCTGCAGATTATTAAGCCTGTGCTGTGAAGTACATACTGGTTACATCCTGATGTATTTTATAATAGAAGTCATCATCTTCTTATTCAATGGAATTTACCCCGTGAAAAATATTTGTGGAAAATATGTTAATATTGCAAGAGATTTAGCTTCCTGCTTTGTGATGCCTGAATCACTGCAGCTTCGGTAACTGGTGTTGTATTGAAGTAAGCGGAATCATCACAGGGTGCTGCACCACTGATCCCATATACAATAACCACAGGAATTCAAGAGATAAATCTAAAATTCATAACAAGAACAGAATTAAATTACATATTTTAGACCAAGGTGAAAATCCAAACTTTAATATCACAGCAATTTATTTTATTATATCTCATCAAGTGTAAAATAGTTCTTTTCCTCTTAAAGATTTTGGCATGAAGGGACGCAACTTAAGGTAGAATGTCTTCACAATACCAGCGGTGATTGGCTGTCTATCGCAATGTCTAAACGCATCTGAAGATTATAGTGGATCAGTAAAAGGAATCAGTGCTGAAGTGGCAATCTTGAATCGGTTTTTCCTTTTTTTTTCATGATGTAAGATTTTATTTCATTTTTAAAATTGATCTACTTTGGAAGAAAGCAGCTCTTGTCAAGACAGAAGATTGAATATCTGTTATCTCTTTCGCTATGAATATTTCAAGAAGATGAAATCAGAGGCAAACTAATATCGAGGGCTGTAGTTTTGGGAAATATGGGGGTCAATTTTACAGGCTCCTGTTTGCATATTTGAAGGCAGAGCAGCACTAGAATAAAGTGGGTGGTCAATCTGCCATCCTCTGGCCCACCATACTCATCTCCCATATTACAAAGGACAGGCAAAATATCAGCCCACCCTTCAGCCCTTCAGCCTATTTGAGGGGAGGTGGTGATCTAGTGGCGTTATCATTGGGTGAGTAATGCACTTGAGATCTAGGTTTGAATTCCTCCATAGCAGAGGGTGAAATTTAAATTCAATACAAATCTGGAATTAAAGTTGAATGATGACTAGGAAACCATTTTGTCAATTGCTGTAAAAACCCATTTAGTTTGCTACTGTCTTTAGGGGAAAGAAATCTACCATCCTTACCTGGTCTGGCCTACTTGTGACTCCAGATCCATAGCAATAACTCATAATTACTCTCTGAAATTGCCCAGCAATGCACATCCTGTGAACAAGTAAATAAAAGATGCATAAGTGAACTTGTCACTTAAAGGCCTCAATTCACCTCCACCACAATTTTCATTCTGCGATGGAAGCCCAAGAGCTTTTATTGCACAAGCTGTTGTTAGGCAGGAAGGTGGGTAGGGTACGGGTCCTGTGCCTACCTGGGGGCATTCTCCTTCAAGGTTTTACACACTCTTTATCCCTTTCCCCATTCTCTAAAACCTGGACCCTCACTTCAGGGTCTTCCATTCAGGAATGTCCAAAACCCTCATTCTGATCCAGGCTCCAGGATCCATGGTGCATCATCTTCCATGATGATTTGCAGTCCCAGCAGTGGCCACTACTCAAGCCTGTCACTGATGGCACAACAGAGCTGCCAGCCAACCTAATTGGCCAGCAGCTCAATAACACAGGACTTCCTGTCCCTCAGAGGTGGTTAACTCAGCAAGATGGCCTCCAGTATATTCTTGATTCTGGTTGGCATAATAACAAGAAACCTTTTACCCACAAACTTTAAATACAGTGATGAATAGAAGATTGGTAGCTGTCCAATGTATTAAATGGTACGAACCTCAGGAGGCAAATTACTTTTGTTTCATTCCACCCAATTTATTTGAATAATCCATATTCAAAACCTTCTCTAATTTTTTTTACTACAATGAACATCTCAAATATGTTGTGTTCATTATTTTAAGAAAAACGTGCACCAAAATAACATTTCTTTTATTTATAGGAATCATCATAGAATCCCTACAGTACAGAAAGAGGCCATTTGGCCCATCAAACCTGTACCGACATCAATCATACTCAGGCCCTATCCCAGTAACTTCACGTATTTACCCTGCTGGTTCCCATGGCACTAAAGGTCAATTCAGTGCAGCCTATCAACCTAACCCACACATCTTTGAAGTGTGGGAGGAAACCGGAGCACCCGGAGTAAAACCACAAAGACATGGGAGATTATGCAAACTCCACACAGACAATCACCCGAGGCCAAAATTGAATCCAGATCCCCAGTGCTGTGTGAGGCATCATTTGCTAACTGCTGTGCCACCATGCCACCCCTAAGATATATCTGCACACACTTACTGTTGGCATGTATTTTTAATATGGCTGTGTCAAGCTTTTCTCATCGTTAATTCCAATGTTCACATCTTCAATGTGAATAAGTTGACAGGATGAAGTCTGTGTAAATGTGATATGCTGCAATTACAGATTCTGCACATTAGCTGTGATGTAGTGCTCCAGTTCTGCAATTCCCAGCACCTCGGCTTATATTGCAGAGAAATATCTCATTGAAGGGCTTACTTCTGAATGTGCTAAACCAGTAACCCTCTAACCTTACTTCACATGATCGTTACAAATAGTTTTGATTACCCATGTGCAGCATCATGGGACATCAACTAATGTATATCAATTGTTTAGTAACTATGGTTTCAGAGACTGAAACTGTTAATAAAATTAGATAGATTACATGGTGAGGCCAGCCTGATCCTTTTTACTGATGAATTGATACAAACTGATGTAGTCTTGAAATATAATATCTAATATAGCGGTTATTGTTACTGTAATATAACAGCGACAGGATTAAACTATTTAGCTAATATGGCACTGCACCCCACCACCCCCACCCCATCCTCCCCATTCCACACCCCAGCTGTCACGGCACTAGGTCAAACCTGGGCAAGGGAACCTCTTGTTGATCACAACATACCATTGCCCCTTGTTGGTGAATCAGTACTTCATTTTAAGCATCACTTAGAGGAAGCTCGGAGGGTGTCAAGGGTGCAGAATGTACTCAGGATAAGAAACTTCAATGGTTCGATAACATCACTACAGATTGAACTGGCAGTATCCTAAATGACAGAGCTGCTAGACTGGATCTATTGCAGGTGATGAGGGAGCTAGAGCACTGTGTGCAGTTTTGGGCGCCGTACTTACGCAAGGATATTTTGGCCTTGGAGGGAGTGCAGAGGAGGTTTACTAGGCTGATGCCGGAGTTGACGGGGTTGAGCTATGAGGAGAGGCTGAATAAACTAGGCTTGTACTCGTTAGAGTTTAGAAGAATGAGGGGAGATCTCATTGAGACATATAAGATGGTGAATGGGATGCATAGGATAGAGGTGGAGAGGCTCTTCCCGCTCAGAAAGGACAGCAGGACTAGGGGGCACAGCCTCAAGATAAAGGGGGGGCGGTTTAGAACGGAGTTGAGGAAGAACTTCTTCACTCAAAGGGTGGTGAATCTCTGGAATTCTCTGCCCGTTGAAGTGGTGGAGGCTACCTCGCTAAATATTTTTAAGACGCGGGTTGATGGGTTTTTGATAAGAGAGGGGATTAAGGGTTATGGGGAGAGGGCGGGAGTGTGGAACTGAGCCACAACAGATCAACCATGATCTTATTGAATGGCGGGGCAGGCTCGAAGGGCCAGATGGCCTACTCCTGCTCCTATTTCTTATGTTCTTATGTTCTTATGAACAAACGAGAGGGGAAAACATACTTGACCTCAACCAAACTTTCTGTCGCAGATACATCTTTCCTGATAGTATTGGTAGGAGTGGCCACTTGTGGAGACAAAGTCCTGCCTTCACATTTAGGATGCTCTCCATCGTGTTGTGTGGAGAGGAGGCTTGACAAATATTCCCATCATAATGATGAGGGAGCCCAACATGGATGAAGCATTCGCAATAATCTTCAACCAGAGATGCTGCCATCTTGGTCTCCTCCAGAGGTCCCCAACATTGGAGATGCCAGTCTTCGGCCAAATCAATTTACTTCACATGATAAAAAACAGCTGAAGGCATTGGATACTGCAAAGACTAGGGGCCCTGACAATATTCCAAAAATAATATTGAAAGCTTGTGCTCCAAAACTTACCACCAACCAAGCTGTTCCAGTTCAGCCAGAACACTGGCACCTGCCCAGCAATATGGAAAAACTGCCCAAGTATGTCCTGTACACATAAAGCAGGACAAATACAACCCAGCCAATTACTGCCCCATCAGTCTATGTTTGATCTTCAGTAAAGTGGTCATCAACAGTACTATCGAGTGGCACTTGCTTAGCAGTAATCTGCTCACTAAGGCTTAGGTTAAGTTTCACCAGGACCACTCAGCTCCTGGCCTCATTACAGCCTTAGTCTCAACATGGACAAAAGAGCTGAAATCCTGAGGTGAGGCAAGAGTGACTGCCTTTGACATCAAAGACAGGCTGTGACATCAAGAAGTCCTGGCAAAACTGGAGTCAATGAGAATCAGGGAGAAAACTCTCCACTGGTTGGAGTCATACCCAGCACAAAGGAAGATGTTTGTGGTTATTGGAGGTTAATCATCTTAGCACCCACACTTCACAGGAGTTCCTCAGGGAAGTGTCTAAGGCCCAATCATCATCAACTGCTTCATCAATGACCTCCCTTCCATCATAAAAGGTCAGAATTGGGGATATTCAATAATAATTGTTCAATGTTGAGCAGAATTCATGCCTCCTCAGATATTGAAGCAATCCATGTCTAAATGCAACAAGAATTGAACATTATCCAGGCTTGGGCTGACAAGTGGCATGTAGCATTTGTGCCACACAACTCTCAGACAATGACCATCTCCAACAAGAGAGAATCTAATGACCGCTCCTTGACATTCAATGGTCTTACCATCGCTGAATCCCCCACCATCAACATTCTCGTGGTTGCCATTGACCAGAGACTGAACTGGACTAGCTATCTAAATATTGTGGCTACCAGAGCAGGTCAGAGGCTAAGAAACCTGACTCACCTCCTGACTTTCCAAAGCCTGTTCCACCATCAGCTCTGACGAAGGGTCATCTACACTCGAAATGTTGGCTCTATCCTCTCCTCACAGATGCTTGGGTGGGTGTAGCTGTTATTAGGGGGCATAACTATAAGATTCATGGTAGGAGATGTAGAAGGGATGTTCGAGGTAGATTCTTCACTCAGAGAGTGGTTGGGGTGTGGAATGCATTGCCTGCTGTGATAGTGGAGTCAGACACTTTAGGAACTTTCAGGTGGTTATTGCATAGGCACATGGAGCACACCAGAATTATAGGGAGTGGGATAGCTTGATCTTGAGTTTGGACATAGCTCAGTACAACATTGAGAGCTGTACTATATTTTATGTTCCATGTTCTATGCTGTCAGATCTGCTGAGATTTTCCAGCATTTTCTATTTTTCTTTCAGATTCCAGCATCTGCAATATTTTGCTTTTATTTTGCTCCTGTCCACCATCTACAAGGCACAAATTAGGAATGTGATGGAATATTTTCCACTTGTCTGGACAAGTGCAGCTCCAAAACCACAAGAAGCTTGAGACCATCCAGGACAAAGCAGCTAGCACATTCCACAAACATTCACATCCTCTACCACCGATGGACAGTGACAGTACCATCTATAAGATGCAGTGTAGGAATGAACCAAGGTTCTTTAAACAGCACCTTCCAGAACTCCTCCTATATAGAAGGAAAGAGCAGCAGACACATGGGAACATCACCTTCTGGAAGTCCCTCTCTAAGCCCCTCTCCACCTCAACTTGGAAACATGTCGTTATTCCTTTGGCCAGTGTGTCAAAATCCTGGAAGCCCCTCTCTAACTGCATGGTGGGTGTACCTACACCAAAGAAACTACAGCGGTTTAAGGCAGCAACTCACCACCAAGTGTTCAAGGGCATTTAGGGATGGGCAATAAATACTGGCCTGTTCAGCAACGCCCAAATCCCATGAATTAATATATAAAAAGGAAGCTTTACAATATAATATTTAGAATAATTTTATTTTCAAATCATGTCCTTGTAAATATAAACAATGTACAACCACACGAGCAGGTAAAACTTGCATCCTTCTAGGTTAGAGAACTGTAGCTATGTGGGCCTCTTCAATCTCTTCCTCTTTACAGTTACAGCTGAAAATTCAATAGCTTAATAAAATTAACCTTAAAATGCCCATTGGTATACTTATAAATGTACAAGTATGATGCCTGCATTTCCTTGAAGTAAGGAGTTAATGGGCAGAATTCTACAAAGTATTTGGGAATTGCATTTTATCAGCACTGCAGTTGAACGAACATCGGTACTGCTTTCCTTGCTTTTTGCTGCCACCTTCAGCCACACATGCAGTTTTCACCATTTTCTTTCTAACTTCTCTGCCTATTTGAAATAACACCATCTTCATTTGGTTTGTTGTTAAAGATGTTTCTAAATAGGACTCAAAGAATAGTCAAAAACATTACCTTGGTTACCATGTAAACAAATAAATAAAGAGGGCAGATATTGACTAAAAGATATTGACTATTAAGTTCACCCCATCCTGCGTTGGCACAATTCTGTCCAAAATCTCTGCATCCACCCCTCAAACCTTACTCTCAGAAACATAAGGCACGATTCTCCCAAAAGTACTGAATTGGCAGGAAAACTGTTCTAAATCCCAACTGTTTTGGCAGTTCAGCTTCTCACTTTGTGCACTGCAAAGGTCAGATCCTCCACAATTTCCACGCTTTACTTCCTCAGTAATCCAAGATGTTAGGGTGGCATGATGGCACAGTGGTTAGAACTGCTGCCTCACAGCGCCAGGGACCCGGGTTTAATTCTCAGCTTGGGTCACTGTCTGTACGGAGCCTGCACGTTCTCCCCTTGTCTGTGTGAGTTTACTCTTATTTCCTCCCACAGTCCGAAAGACGCGCTAGGTGCATTGGCCATACTAAATTCTCCCTCAGTGAACCCAAACAAGTGCCGAAGTGTGGCAGCTGGGGGATTTTCACAGTAATTCCATTGCAGTGTTTATGTAAGCCTATTTGTGACACTAATAAATAAACATAAACTCATTCCATTTGGACTGGTGATTTTTCTGCGTTGAGAACTGTCAAGTTTCCAATATGTTATCTATTTTTGTTTCATTCATTGTTACTAATATGTCTCCTTTACTTCTCTATTATCGGCATTCTCTTGTCTAGACTGGACAGATGCAAAACATATTCTCAATACCTCGTCCATGTCTGCTGCCTGAACAAGATACATTTTTCTTAGGTTCCTAATCAGCCATCCCTTTCCTTTGACTGCAGTTTTACTATTTGGATTCTGACATATGTAAATGTTTGAAAAAAAAGAGAAATTTTCTGCTTTATGACTAACATTACAATTCCTGTTTGATATCTCAGAATTTAAATATAAGCTTCTCATAAATGCAGTTTTGATTGGATTGCTGTTCAGAATTTCTTGCTTAATATCAAATGTCCACAGCCCTGCGAATAAAAAATTCTGGATTTGGAAAGACTATCAAGGATGCATTTGGTTTTCGAACTACAAGGCATCATTTTACTCATCGTTTTACTTCAACTCCTCATCTTGTGACGCTCAAAGCATGAATCTGCCATTACTGCCACATTGGATAGTTATTTACTTCACAATTAATGATACTCTTGAATTATGTGAAGCAGGAGTAATGCAGAACAAAACCTGGTCAAAATGAAAGACAAAAACAGATCTATATTTACATTTTATACATGAGCTTACTTATGGCTGTTATATGTATGGGTAGCATTTTGATTCTAGAAATATAAAGAGATGGGAATTAAAAAGGAATTATCAAAACTGGGAGTAGAAATGTAAAATATTTTTGGAGAATCTTTGACAAAGGGCATCTGAATCCATCAAAATCTGATTTTGTAGGGGATTAAGAGGTTTCAGGCTTGGTTGAAAGAGAGCTACTTGTACTAATGCCGAGCTGCAGCCATGGCCTGCTAGTCAGGAGGGTTTCCCTCTGTGCCACTCCACGTCATCATCCCGAAGATCAACACTACAGTGTGCCAACAAAGAGGTGACGCTAACTATTAGCCCAGTGGATATCCGTCTCAATACATATGCAAGCCTTTGCTGCATTATTCTTGTGGCATAGTTGTGAATCTGCCTCTTTGCTGACATTTACACCAGGAAAAATACATATAGATGTATGCTGCAAGGGTTTCCAGAAATTATGTGTGGCACTTTGGGTCCAGGAATGCTGCCCTTGATATATATTCTCTGCTGGAGAGCATCTGTGAGCAAACATCATTCTACAGCAAACAGCAGGAGTAAGAGATAATCACTGAGTGTGGCAGAAGTTCGGAAGTGGCATTCCACAAGGCTTAGGGCTGGGATCACTGCTATTCACAAAATGCATTCACAATCTGGTTTTGAAGTCAAAAACACGGGCCGGAGTTTTCCAGCTGTTCACGCCAGTGAGATTTTCTGCTCCCGTTGCATTGAATAGAGAGCGCCAAATTCTCCATCCTTGTTTTCAGTGATGGCAGAGAGTGAAAATTCCTGCCACAATTTATGGATTACACCTAATTATGGAGGATAATAATGAATACAGAGGAGAACTGCAACTCAAATCCTGCACAGATCAACTGGCAGAGGTATTCACAGATATCTTCAACCTCTCTTTACAACAATTTGAGGCCCCTATCGGCTTCAAGAAGATGACCATCATTGGTTTATCTAAGAAAAACCAAGCAGCGTGCCTTAATGACGACTGGCTGGTGGCTCTGACATTCATCATTATGGAGTGCTTCAAAAGATGCCATGTTTCTGGCCCTGCACTCAAGTCTGGAACACCTAGACAACAAGGACACCGATGCCAGAATCCTAATTATTGACTATAGCTCAGCCTTCAACACTATTATTCCCATGAAAATCATTTCCATCACCGTGGCCTGGGCTTCAGCTCCTCCCTCTGCAACTGGATGCAGAACTTCTTAACTCACAGACCACAATCAGTAAGGATAGGCAACAACACCTCCTCCACGATCATCCTCAATACCGGTGCCCCACAAGGCTGCATTCTCATCCCCCTACTATACTCCTTATACACCTATGACTGTGCAGTTGAATTCCCCTCCAATTCGATTTTCAAGTTTGCTGACAACATCACCGTAGTGGGTCAGATCTCAAACAATGACGAGATAGAATGTAGGAATGAGATAGAGAATCTGGTGGACTGGTGCAACAACAACAACCTCTCCCTCAATATCAACAAAACAAAGGAGATTGTCATCGATTTCAGGAAGCGTAAAGGAGAACATGCCCCTGTCTACATCAATGGGGACGAAGTAGAAAGCGTCGAGAGCTTCAACTTTTTAGGTATCCAGTACACCAACAACCTGTCCTGGTCCCCCCATGTCAACATTATAGTTAAGAAAGTCCACCAACGCTTCTGCTTTCTCAGAAGACTAAGGAAATTTGGCATATCAGCTACGATTCTCACCAACTTTTACAGGTGCACCATAGAAAGCATTATTTCTGATTTTACCACAGCTTGGTATGGCTCCTGCTCTCCCCAAGACCACAAGGAACAGCAAATGTAGCCCAATCCATCACGCAAACCAGCCTCCCATCCACTCACTCTGTCTATACTTCCCACTGCCTCGGCAAAGCAGCCAGCATAATTAAGGATCCCATGCACCATGGAGATTCTCTCTTCTGCCTTCTTCCGTCGGGATAAAGGTACAAAAGCCTGAGATTGCGTACCAACTGACTCAAGAACAGCTTCTTTCCTGCTGCTGTCAGGCTTTTAAATGGACTTACCTTGCATTAAGTTGATCCTCCTCTCCACCCTAGCTATGACTGTAACACTACATTCTGCACTCTCTCATTTCCTTCTGTATGAACGTAATGTTTTGACTGTATAGCGTGCAAGAAAGAATACTTTTCACTGTATGTTAATACATGTGACAATAATAAATCAAATCAAGTCAAAATCAGATCAAATCAAATCAAAAAATGACCATAGGACCTTAATAAATTTGCAGAATATGCAAATAATTAGCCAATGAAGTTCAATAAATATGAGGTTGTATATTTTAGTAGGAAGAATAGGGAGGTGTCTTATTAACTTGGAAGGTGCTATCTCTCCTTCCCTCCCTACCTAGGTCACCTTCCATGTAACTGCCAGCACCCAGTCTCCAGCATAGTCTGGAATATACTGACACTTCCCAAAGAGGCAATGCAGCAGAAAAGCATGTTTAATCACAGAACAAGTTTACCCTTGACACTTGTATGCAATCATAAATGTGTATGTTCTAAATTCCCAGCTGGCAGGAAATGTAATTTTGAAGGGGAATTTAACTTCAGCCTTTTAATGAGTTTGCATGACATGCTAATACATGCAAAAGGGTTTCCCAAGACTGTTTGTCAGGAAGCCCAATCCACCTTTAAGTCCCAAGAACAGAATTACAAAAATTCATCCCATTATCAGGAATCACTGGTTTTTGACCTTAAGTCAAATTACATTCCCTCTCCTGCCACATTTCCCATTGCTAGTGGGGCTGGGAAATTCCAACCAATGGGAATACACATAAACCAATCTCAAAGATTGTGCCAAAGGTTAGCAAGACCGAAGAAAAGAAAACTAAGAACTGGGCTTCATCTTGAAAGGATGCAATTGAAAGTAAGGGAAGTTATGCTAACCCTGTATTGAACTTTGACTAGGCCACACTGCAGCATGTTGTAAATTAAAATAGAAAGGATATGGGCACTGGGAAAGAAACAAGAATGGTACCAGAAATGTGTGGTACATGTATAAGAAAGAATTTAGAGGCTGGGTCTCCCTTTTCCCCTTTTCTTGAAAAGCAAAGGTTGACGGGTGACCTAATTGGAGTCTTTAAATGGTTTGAATAGAATGAACATGGAGAGAATAGTTGAGATTTTTTAAAGTCAGGAAGATTCTGCAACCTTTCAGAAATGATGGTTGGGGAGTTCCAACCCCATTTCCAATAAACTAATTTTTGTCAGAAAGGGAAAGTGTGGGGGGGTGGGGGTACATTTCCTTCACACATGAAGGAAATACAAATTCAGCAGTGTCATTTGAACTCCATGCTGAGTTCAAACAGACCCCATTTGATTGTTACCCCACAGATTGGGAGTCCTAAATTTATGAAATAGATGTAAGGACTCTTGAAGGGCAAATAAGATTTGTTTAATTGTCATGATTAGAAATTATGTTTAAAATCCCCACTCTTTAAACATAAAGACGGTTAGACAAACAATGTTAATAATTGCTTGTTGACATTTCCCTAGGAGCAGTTTATGAATTCATGGCTGACTTCCAAAAGCTACAATCACCTTAACATGGGTTTTAAGCTCACATTTCAAATGGCAGCCTAAAAAGCCTATTAGAGCTTAACTGTCTGGGTATGATATAAACAGGAAAGTGTTTGTATCTATAAGAAAATAACCATAAGATTTAAAAGGTTCAAATTATCTTGTTTCATCTCAACATGGCTTCTGAGGTCAGCCCATGGTATTTGCTGGGGGAGTTGACATGGAGTGTATAGGGTCATGGGACATGACATGTGAATTAGTATGAGTCAGCATGAGTTAGCACAGAGATTATAAGGGTTCAAGCGTATGGGAATTTGATATTACATCAGGAAGAGGGATGAGGGATTGTGATCGGTGAGGGCCAGAGAGTCTAAAATGACACAAGACAGCTGGAACAAAATCTCAGAGAACATAGGTGGGTCTCAACACTCAGATATCACTGTGGGCCGGCTATGCTTTCCTTCTGGGTGCAAAGGGTATGACTCATCCCACACTCAACCTCACAGGTCAGAATAAAGACTGTGTGGTTAGGTGCCTTTCTACAGAGGCAGGTGCAGTGGCTCAAGACATTTCCCAAATCAAGCTATCTGCCTTGGCAGTAAAAATATGCTCCTCTTTTGGAGAAGAGCGCAACTAGGAGATAGTCACCAAGGTATACAATAGGATATTTAGAAGAAAAGTTTTCACCCATAAAGTGGTGAGCTCATAGAACCTGCCTCCACAGTGAGTGACTAAAGTGAAAATATTGATGCATTTCAGAGAAAGCTGGACAATCTTACAAGGTAGAAGGGAATTAAGGTTGATGATGGGAGATGTAGATGCGAAAGAATAGGAGGAAGTTCAAGTGGAGTATAAACACCAGCATGGACTGATTGGGCTGATCTTTCTGTGCTGTGTATCAATTTACATAATCTTATTTCTGTGCACTTACTATACGCCTGTGGACAACCCGTCCCTGCTGACCTAATAAAGTAACAGGTGAAGTATAACACTCATAGTTCCCTGCTAGTGTTGAAGCTGAATATTCAGCCTAGGGTATTTGCTGGAGGAGTTGACATGGAGTGTATAGGGTCATGGGTCCCTATACACAACATGTGTACAGTTATTCACCCACTTCAATAACATAGTACAAAGAGAATGACATTAGCATAAACCAGCAATGCATTTTGGCAAGACCTGAAATGAAATGAAATCACATTGTTTGTTAATAGGGAACAGAAGTTAAGTTGACAACATCTGTCCATCACCTAAATGTATTCCTAATTGTCCTGACTATTTCAGAAGAAAACTCTGTCTGGCTGAGAAATCTCCCCTCCCTGAAAAGTGGGCAGACCAAAAACTGAGGCTAGTAATTTTGACTTTGGGTGCTGGTTTAACTGGTGGCTATCAATTCAGATATCATTACTAAATATTGACTGTAATGTGAGGCACACGTTTCTCAGCCTGCTGCACTGCTCAAACTGGGAAATGTCATCAGGGATGTAATGGGATTAAGGATTGGAATCCAGCCAATCGTGAGTCTCCCAGACATGTTTTAAACGTAATCAGCCTCATGCCATCTGATTCCCATATGGAATTCTTCGTTTCCATGTTATTAGCCTGCCAACCTTTGGTGGTAGTGGGGGGACCGGCTGCGCACTCTGCATTAGGGATCAGTCGGGGTGGGAGGAAGGGGGCGGTTGGCTAGCCATGGTGGGGTGTTGGGAAGGCTGACGATCAGGATGGTGGTGGAGATTGTGGCTGGTCATCGGGGAGGGGTCAGGGAGGCTGGCAATTGGTGGTGAGGGGTCGGGGAAACTGGTTATTGGGGTGCGTGGGGAGAGGGGGATTGGGGAAGAGGAAGGGACTTGGTGGTGACATCCGGAGGCCAGTGATAGGGAAGCCAGTCCGCATGCGCTGATCTCCTCCCTGACAGGTCAGCACATGCACAGTCCATTTAGCATGCTGATACTGGCCCCTTTTTGGCGTGAATCCCGTGGTGGACTCTATAAAGCATAGAGAGCTGGAAATCCATCCCATTAAGTACACCCAAAAAACAAACAGGAAAATCTCCCATTTTCCCAACCTCTGGGCACATTTTGTTTCTATCTGGGAAAATCGCCCTCCTGATTTCTCCCTATAACTGCACACATTAGGCACTTGTAAACGCCATCGAGCAGCAAACTAACACATGTATACAACATAAATCTGCAAGCCACATTTATTGGAGGTAACTTACAATATTTACATGACACATCAAATAAAATCATAAAGAATGGGACATTTTTTTAAGGGCAGCATAGGCAAATATTCTCCAATTACATTATCAAAAAGACTAATGCAATGTTATTCTTCATCTCAAGATGACTGGATTACAAAGATAGGGAGAGTTATACTTTTTTATTTTTGGTTATTAGATCAGATGCAAACAATTGTGAAAATAAGCAGTAGATCAATAAACAGTGTAAAGTTGTTAAAAGTTATTTAAATTTAATTCTAACTTGTGATACTTTGGTAATTGACAAGGGTTAACTGTGGAAGGTAAAACACAGAAGAATTTAAAAGCATACAGGTATCTTATATTCCAACAAATGTTTCATTACAATTTAATTTAATATGTATATGTATCATGGTGTGATATAAATGAAGCCATCAGAAAAACAATCTAGCAAAAGTACAGTTTGCTTTCATCTCACACTTTAATATGCAATTTATCTAAGGTATTATTGTCTGAGTGAGGTTTGGATCAACCTAGGAACAGCAGTAAGCCATTCAGCTCCTTCAACCTGTTCTTCCATTCAATTACACCACAGTTGTTTTGCATGTCACCAGTTACCCATCTTGGCATCATTTTCCTTGACAAATGTGCCAACAATAATCTATCAGCCTCAGCCCCAAAACTCCAATTGTTTTAGCGTCTATGTATTTTTGGAGGAAATATTTCTGAAGTGTTACTACATTTTGTGTGAAAATGTGCTTCCTGATTTCCCTCCTAAATAGTCTGACATTAATTTTAAGCTTGTACCTTGGTATTTTTAATACCCCCATCAGAGTAAATTATTTCTGTTTAACACATTTTTCAACATTTGAAACATTTCTATCAGGTTTTCATCTTCCATACTCAAAGGAATACAAGTCAAATATATGAAACCCATCCTCATAATTAACACCTCCTTCAATAACAATGAAGATTAGGTTTGTTTGATTTGATTTATTATTGTCAGATACACTGGGATACAATGAAAAGTATTGATTCTTGCAAAACATACCATTCATCAAGTACATAGGGGAGAAGGAAACAAAGAGAGTGCAGAATATAGTGTTGCAGTTACAGGTAAGGTAAAGAGAAAGATCAGCTTAATATATGACAAGACTATTCACAAGCCTGATGACAGCAGGGAAGGAGCTGTCCTTGAGTCTGTTGGTACCTGATCTCAGATTATTGTATCTTTTTCCTGACAAAAAGCCTTTGTAGTTGAGATAGAGCACTCAAAGCTGAAAGTGCAAAGAGTCGTGAACAAGGCCCAGTCTATCATGTAAACCAACTTCTCATCCATTGATTCCGTCTACACTTCCTTTTCCTTCAGAAAAGCAGCCAACATAAATAAGGACCCCTTATACCCCGGACATTCTCCTGTCCACCTTCTTCTGTTGGGAAAAAGATACAAAAATCTGAGGTCACGTACCAACTGACTTCTTCCCTGCTGCCATCTGACTTTTGAATGGATCTACTTCACATTAAGTTGATCTTTCTCCACACCCTAGTTATGACTGTAACATTGCATTCTGCATTCTCTCATTTCCTTCTCTGCGTATGGTATGCTTTGTCTGTGTATCGCGCAATCAACAACACTTTTCACTGTATACATGTGACAATAATAAATCAACTCAAATCAAATCAAAAATACTCCAGTTGGAGTCTGACCAAGACTCTGTGTAAATCAGTATAACTCCCACTACCTTGTTAATCCAGCCCCCTTGAGATAAAGGATAACACTGCATTAGCCTTTTCAGTAACTTAACTGGAGAACAATTGCATGTGTTACTCTTAATAAATGCTCCATTCATTATAAGTTTATTTGATGTGTCATAAAAATATCATGAATTAAATCTATTAAATCCATTTGGTTTTGCAGATTATCTGGGGCATGTAACCATTGGTTGAAAATATTTTGGTACTATTAATTTCCAAGTTTCATCCAGGTTTCTGACAAACAAATACATACAAAGTTGATTTTCTTTCTCTAAAGCTCTTGACCCTTCTTACTGGTACAATATGAAGGATCACTTCCATCATCCACAACTTGTATAAGTTCACACGAGTGCAGACACCATCAACTGGTGATAAAACAGAGTTTTTGCATTAAATCACAAGTGGATTTGTTTATTCTGTGCAGCATGGCTTACAGTTATTACCGTTTGTGCAGCTGTAAATCACTATCGAATGTGAATTATAGACTGGAGTATAAATAGGATGACAGAATGCTTTATTTTGTTTGAACACAAATGTTGTGATTCTTTTTTTACTATACATTAACATATTTACATTAAGTAATTGTATAAATGCATTGTAAACATCTGTTTGTGACACTTAAACACTATATTCATCCCTAAAATGTTTATTTCACATCAGTGCTTAATTCTCGTGATCGGAATGGAATTTCTAAATTTATGTTGGAAGCCCTGAGTCCCTGCTCCAAGAGCCTTTACAGAGCCTCTAATTGATTTGTCTGAAGCAGTTTTCCAGCTAAACATACTGTTACAAGAGAAAGATGCTATTGAATGCAGACAGCATCTGTTTGTGTGATTGTTCATAAGCATTGAAAGGAGCACGTGTTCATCTAATTTTACACCAACACCAACTGTCACTTTGCAACTGATAAAATCTGACACTGTTTTTTTTCCTAATTTCAGAAGGCAGCTTACATCAGATACAGATCTATTTGGCTCCTTTTTTTCAAGTTTTACATAAATCAAGACAAATAACTGACTGTTGGTAGTTAGGTGAAGAGATGCCCTTACTTCGATGAAACAGCCTCCAGTACCCTGTTGATTTGTATTTAATTATAACATCAGCTTGCTTGCCACACAATACCTGGGAGCAGTTTAACAGTAGCCACTGTATCCATTGAGTGGGTTGTATCTGATATAATCACCCTCTGGTACTATTGGGCTATTGTTGGACGCATTATTCTTCTTAATCACATTCAACAGAATATTCATCTAATCTACTCAAATGCACAAAAGCATGAGGATATTTAGCATATTCTGTGCCAGATTCATTCCTCTTGATATTACCATTGGTAAATGAAACTGCTGTGGATCAGGACACATCAAGGATTTTACCACGTCAAACACATTGGGCGGAATTTTCCCGATCCCCTGCAGAAAGGGTTGGAAATGGGTGGACTGTATTGGATTGCATTCCCCACAACACAATCCTACTGCTGAGGAATATTCCAAGGGTCAGCCTGGAAGTAAGATTAACTGCATACCCCATTGAGATGGGCAACCCCATTGAGATAGGCTGGTTAAGGTCCCAATTAGGGGCAATTTTGCAGTTTTGCCAGTGTATAGATAATTTGGTGAACTTGTACGACAACAATAATCTCTCCCTCAATGCCAACAAAATGAAGGAGATATTCATCAAATTCAGGAAGCGCAGTGGAGGATATGCCCCTGTCTACCTCAATGGAGATGAAGTAGAAATGGTTGAGAGCTTCAGGTTTTTAGGTGTCCAGATCACCAGCAGCCTGTCCTTGTCCCTCTCGTGCTGACACTATAGTTAAGAAAGCCCAGCAACTTCTCTACTTTCTCAGAAGACAAAGGAAATTTGGTATTACTCTCACCAACTTTTACAGATGCACCATAGAAAGCATTCTTTCTGGTTGTATCACTGCTTGGTATGGTTCCTGCTTCATCCAAGATTGCAAGAAACTATAAAGTGCAGTGAATGAAGCCCATTCCATCAAGCAAACCAGCCTCCCATCCATTGGCATTGTCTACACTTCCCGCTGCCTCGGAACAGCAGCCATCAAAATTAAGGACCCCACACACCCCAGACATAATCTCTTCCATCTCCTTCCATCTGGAAAAAGATACAAAAAATCTGAAGACATATACCAACCAACTCAAAGACAGCTTCTTCCCTGCTGCCATCAGACTTTTGAATGGACCTACCCCATATTAAGCTGATCTTTCTCTCCGCCCTAGCTATAACTGTAACTCTACATTCTGCACTCTCTCTATTCCTTCTCTGTGAACGGTATTCTTTGTCTGTATAGCGCACAATAAACAATACTTTTCACTGTATACATGTGACAATAATAAATCAAATTCAATCAAAACAAAGTATTTCTGCTGACGGAGTGAGCCCCTTCTTCATGCTGAGGTCACTAGCTCAAGTATAGGGGATGAAGGCAGAAAGGGTTTCCCCTCAGCTCCATGTGGCTTAACAACATCCACCCTCACAGTCCCAGGCCTTTCTCAGCAGCACCCACCCTTCCCTTAATGGTGAGCACAGAGATGATTATTTAAGAGGCCACCTCCCAGAAGATCACACTGCTAGTCTTGCTGTTGGCATGTATAGGCCGTGGGATCCCCTTTTGGTGCCATATCTCAGAGTTTGCCATAAAACACAGCCATTACATGTATGTTGTCTGGGCTAGACAGTTTCAGCCAGGAAGAGAAACTGGTTAGGTTGGGATTGTTATCCTTGGAGCAGGGGTGGCTGAGGAGGGAACCTGACTGAGGTGTACAAAATTTTGAATGACATAGAATAGATAGGAGGAAACTTTTCCCCTTGGTAGAGGAGGCATAGATTTAAGGTAAGGAACAGGAGATTTAGAGAGGATTTGAGGAAAAACGTTTTCACCCAGAGAGTGGTGGGAATCTGGAACTCACTGCCTGAAAGAGTGGTAGAGGCAGGAACCCTTTTCAACCTTTAAGAAGCATTGAGATGAGCACCTGAAATGTCATAGCATAAAGGCTACAGGCCAAGAGCTGAAAAATGGAAATAGAATAGATAAGTGTAGATAATACTAGTGGGAGCAGGAGCGATTCATTTATTTGTGGTGGAGTTGGGGTTGCTGGCGATAGCCATTTGATGGGCAGAGGTGGTGGTTGCCAGCATAGTGTGGGTTGGGGGAAAGAGTCTGATGTTCGGGGGCTAGGGAGAGGGAGTGCCAGAACTGACTGCTGCGGGGGTGGGGGGGGAGAAATACTGACTCCGATTGGGATGGTGGGGTGGGATCTCCGATCATGGGAACACATTCATTGAGACAGGCAGCTCCGATTTAAATGGGGGCCTGCTCCGATTGGGGGCAGCACCAAATGGAAGTTGACTCGATCAGAGGGGAGGAGGGGTGGGGATGCGGGGTTCTAATTGGATGATGTGGGGGAACCTCTCAGACCCCTGTGACAGGCTGAGGGTGGGTAGTTTATTCCTATTGCGATGAGGCACCCTGATCTCGGTAGAATCAGGCTTTGCCAGTGTGTCGAGGCCCCGCGCCACTACATGATGTGTGAAACATGCCCAATTGTTTTGTTCTGGCAAAGTATGGAGAGTAAACTGATCTGTTTCTCTGGAGAGAAATGTACTGCTTTTCTTGCCAGAACCAACACTTTGCCATTTTAACAGAATGGAAAACTCCATGTCACATATATATTTTATACCACACTCCCAGCACAAATGTACAAGGCAATAGGGGTCTCATCCACTGGTGGAGCGCTGCTGAGAGTCCCTCATCACTTATTTTTGCAAGGCTTCCCAAATAAGTGCCAATCAGGCAGTGATACGCCTTCCCCAGAATCAAGGGCCCCGTGGATTGAAGTCCACCGCCCCCCCACCCCCCCACCTTGAAACCTTCCACCAGAGTACTGGTCAATCAGAGGCTGGCATGCTGTGCCTACTTGGCAGAACCATCAGGGAGGCTGTGACTTCTGTTGGTAATGCACCCACCTGAGGAGCTGATTTGCCAAGGGACCCAGGCCACACGTGAGTGATGGCAGGAGTGGGAGTGGCAGGGTAGGGTTTGTGATGAAGGACAGGGAAGCAGGGGTGGGGAAGGGCACAGCAGCAAGGGCAGAGGGAGAATGGATCTCAGCAAGGCCCCCACGTCCCGGACCATCCCCCCTCCCCCTTCCCAACGCAGTTCCCTTGGTCAGGCACTGATTGCCTTTGAATGAAGAACATCCCATTCCTGCTTAACATCCTCAATTGGTGAAGTGGGAAGACACCCGTCACATTTACAGTCCTAGACAAAGGTACATTGTAGCACTGCTTCTAGGGCTTTATGTTTAGCATGGCAAATGAAATTGTGCCATCTGCTACAGGATGAATCACAGAAAGATGACAATGCCAGTTAGTGTCAAGTTGCTCACATTCCTCAACCTTTAGATCTTTAACTCCTTCTAGGGCAACACATTGGACATCTGCTGTCACCAATCTTGTGAACACTGAATTGCCAAAGAGGAGACAGGTGAATTATTTTACAGGACCAATGTCATTTTTACTTCTGTCACTGGTCAACAGCAGAAATGTGAAAGGACAGTACAAATCAACAGAAGCTCTGCCTTTTTCCCCGAGATCCAGGTGACAAGGTGATAATGGCTCGATTGACATGAATTTTTTTTTAAATCAATGAGGACATGAAATGTATCTACCAGAAACTTATCCATGTAAGTCATTGCTTGGTTATCTGGTGATTGTCGTGTTATTTGAAGCCAAATGAAGAGTTCAAAGGCAGAAGAATCACAGTTTGCCTTGTGCAGTTCCTGTTCTTGATATTCAGTCATGATTCACCTGACAAAGAGAGAAACCTCGAAAGCTTGTGCGTTTACTATCAAATAAATCGGTTGGACTAAAACCTGGTGTTGTCAGACTTTTTACTTGATATTCAGACCATGGACAGACATAGAGAACAAACGCAACTAACTTTGTCAACAACAAGTGCTATCAGATATACCATTGATCTTGTTATGATCACTGCACTTTATAAGACAGTCATGTTTTAAACCATCTCCTTTAATTCAAGGCAGAATAGGGTGGTGGAGAGGGGCAGAGCTGTCTCCTGGCGACAGTTCACTTGGTTGCCGCGAGGAGAAGGGCCCAGGTTGAAAGTAGTGCACCAGACTTTACAGTTGGAAGCAAAAGGGAAAAAAGTTATTCTTGCTGCAAACAAACTTACAGCATCTGAGAGGCAATCAACCAGGGAGTTCTGTGGGAGAAGACTGGAAGCAGGTATTGCTTTGCCAGACGAGAGAGATCAGAATCCTTGTTTAATGAAATGAAGATTTTGGAAAGAGTTCGAACCAAGTGAAAACAAGGGGAAACCTTGCTGTGTGAATGTGATTCAATTATGCTCAAAAGATTGAATGAAGGAGATTTTGCTTAACAGGAATCTGGAAGATTCACATTGACAGACAGAAAAATGAGATCCTGCCTAAGCTACAAAAAGTAGAAAATTTAAATAAAACAGGACTGGAGCCAGAGCATAATGACCTCCCTTGTATGGGGGGAGACTTCATTGAATAGTAGTGTGTTGGGTGGGGGTCCCACCTCACAAGCAAAAGATGCCAGAAAGGAATGCAATCTTCTTTTAAAAGGCACATTTTCACTTTAAATGGGTCACTACTGAACTGCCAGAAGTTTTCTAGGCTCTTTAGTCAGTTTCTGGTACAGTGACATACGTATTGGATTCATATTAAGGATATTAGCATAAAGTTCTCCTTGGTGCTGATGTGTATAGGAACAAACAGAATTGGGACATTTAGTCCCTTGGCACTCTTCTAGCATTCCAACTGGATCACTGATGATGTTTACCTGAATTCCATTTGCCCGTCCTTCTGTCCATCCCTTGATAACTTTCTTTCAGAAAACGCTGTCAATTTTGATATCATTATTAACACTGGTATATGTGAAAGCAAATACATGCGAGGAAGGTAACTGTTTAGAAAAGTTGGAAGGGGACATTCTCCCATGCTGCTAATTTTTTAGCACAGCAGGCCAGAAGGTTCTAGCATTGGCCAATTGCGACTGAAGTCTCTGGGCCTGCAAGCATCTCCCGACACACACCCCTCCACTCCCCCCGCCAGACTGGTTCACTCCAGCAGAGTTTACAGTAACTCTCTATTAATGGGGAACTAGCAGCCTCACCCTGCTGGAGTGAAGAGGAGGTGTTCAGAGCCCCTAGAGAGGTGAAGTGGTACCACTTGGGCATTGGCACCTTGGTTGTGCCAGCCTGGGCCCCTGGCACTTCCCAAGGGGGAAAGTGCCAATGCCCATGGGACACCTTGGTACTACCCATTGGGCATGGGTCATTGCATAGGGGTTGGGGACAAGGGGGGAATGGGGCCTTACGGGGCTGAGCTTGATGGGCAATCAGTGAGGTAGGGTGGAAGTCCCATTGCTAATCTGTGGACAGGATTGGTGGGGCAGGGAGGGAGGCCAGTAATCAGGTCCACTTGCTGGGGGAGGTTGGGTCTGTGGGGAATTGGGGTGGGTGGGGGGGGGTGTTGTCAGGGCTGCAGGGGTGGGGAATTGGGGGGGTGGAGGGTTGGAGATCAAGGCAGGCCAGGAGGGAAGGTTCAAGACTGACCTGGGAATGGTCAGGGGTCCGATGATCAGGCTGTCGGGGGGGTGGAGGGCCAGCATTGTGAGGATCATGGGGCTGGCCAGTGATCAAGCTGTGGAGATGCCGGCTTTAGACTGGGGTAAACACAGTAAGAAGTCTCCCAACACCAGGTTTGATAGTGATATCAAATAAATTGGATGGACTTTAACCTGGTGTTGTGAGACTTCTTACAGTAATCAAGCTAGCCAGCATTTGGTAGGCCAGTAGTGTGAGACTACTGCTCATGTGCCAATCTCAGCACTGACAAATTGGAGCTTGCGCAGTGGCCTACTCAGCGCAATGCTGCCGGCCCCTCCAGTGGGAATAGGTCCTGCCCACTGATTTGTAATGATATACACGCTAGTGACATCTGCAGTGCACAGAGTGTGGGAGATTCCTTTCTAAACTCCCACTGAAAACTCCCCGTTTTCACACAAATTCAATACTTAGAATTTTGGGGGGAAAATTTTGGCTGTGATCTATGTTGCTATTGGTAACAATAATATGTGCAGTTGTTTATCCTGCTGGGTAATATATTTCCAAATTCTTGTGGTGCAACAGGAGCGGACGGGATATATCAATATTTTCTCAATCAAATTCACTGATGTGTTATTCTAGATGATCCTGTGGAGTATATTTATGGATTATCCGAGATAATCTACTTCAGAGCAGTTTGAAACAGAAAAGAGAAACTATTACTCTCAGGCTGACTCTCAGTCAATGAAAGTGTGCAGATACACAGAAATGAGATTATATTTCTACTATATATTGACGTTCACATTTGCATTCTGCTTTCCTATCCATTGCAACATTAGACTCAAATCCCCTAAAGGCCATCTTGGCATCATTGATTTTAATGCGAGATGAATTAAATAAACTTTTAATTTTCTATTGAGGATTTCAAATAGCACAAAATAATAGTCATAATCCAAGAGGCTGCAGTTTCACTGCAGACTCTGCTGTATAAAATGCAGCCTCTAAAAAAAATGGATTTAATTCACAAAATAAGCAACTGCCTGAATGTGTAGCTGTGCTCCACACATCTCTGGGGCCAATTGCTACTCATAACCACCCTCACCACCCTCCCCCAGCAGTGCTAAAATCTCCCATCCAGTCCCTGATACCGATCTCCACTCTGTGCTCTAACAGACCCCTGACATAAACCTTGATTTCGTCCCCCTCACGTTCCTCTGCTTCAACCCTCACAATATCAAATGTCCAGGATTTCTGACTTCGCCATTGAAAGTTTCCAACAGTGGAGATCACATGGGACCAGGCATGAGGGTCTTGCAAGTGGGACCAGAGGCTGTTAAGGCTCTTCAGGAAGCCATGGGCAGTGGGGCAGTGTTCTTTGATCACTGCCAGCCCAGGAACCTGGCACTGCCCACCAGGCACACTGGCACTGCCAGCCTGACCCACTGGCAGTGCCATCCAGGCACTGGGAAGTACCAAGGAATGGGGCCTGAGGGGGTGGAGCCAGACAGGGCAGAACCAAATAGCAGGGAAAAGGTAGGAGGGGAGGGAAGGGGGGATGGGGTTAGTGGTGAGGCTCACAATTGGGGGTCAGGGCCAGAAATCTTGGGCTGGGGGTGGGGAAGGATCGGATGGGCACTGATTTCCAGCAGAGGTAGGGACGTGCATGTCTGGTGGTCTACTGAGCCCTCCGCTGCTGGCCTCTCTAGCGGGTTTTAGGCTCCACCTCACCACTGTCATGAATCACCTGACAACCTCTGAATTGCAAAGAATGCCATAAATTCATGAAACACAGCTGCCAAAACAATGACAATGGGAAAGCCTCCATATGAGGACCTGGGTGAGATTATTCTGTCATACAGTCAGTGCAGATTCGATGGGTGAGATTTTCCAGCTATGCTCGCCCTGAAACTGGAAAATCCTGCCCGAGATCAATAGACCTATCCATGGTCCACTCCTCGCCTGCTCCAATTTCGGTGGTGGGTAGAACGTGAAAATGGCCTCTTCTGCACTGTCAGAATTCTATTCTATTCTAATCTCAATTAACCTTATCTGCTCACTTACCAACAAAATGCCCCAAATGACTAGAATACAGTCCCAGTTGCAGGCATCTGTGCATTCTTCCTTTTTTTTATACACTGTTCTAGGTCTCATATTGATCAATTTCCTTTCAATTATCCAAAAGCAGCAAGAATACAATATTCCAGTTAAATGTCTGGGTTTGTGGCTTAGGCACTTTCTTGATCACTTTCATTATTAATGATCAACTGTAAATTGCACTATAGAGTGACACACACAGGCAATCAGTTCTTGTAATTAACTACCCAATCTGACAACTGCAGCACAACAGCAACCTTCAAGTTATATCCGCACAATTATTAGGACATTATTGCAGCATAAGATAAACCAACTGCAGTGCTACACAGTGTTTAAGGGTGCTGCAGTAACTAGTTACTAACTTCAGATGATCTCTGCATAGTGTGACATATATGTAGCAGATCTGAGTTATACTGTTGGCTACCGCATTATTCTCCACTCAGGGAAACGGTAAATGTACACAGACTGCACAGGGAAAGCTGCAAAAAGGATTTCAAGTAAGGGTATCCAATCATAGAATCACTACAGTGCAGAAGGAGGTCATTCGACACGTTGAGCTTACACTGACAACAATCTCAATCAGGCCCATCCCTGCAACGCCACGTATTTACCCTGCTAAGCTCTCTGACACTCAGGAGCAATTTAGTATAGCAAATGCACCTAACCTGCACATATTTGGACTGAAGGAGGATACCAAAGCACCTGGAGGAAACCCACGCACATATGGGAAGAACATACAAAGTCCTGTCAGTGGAGGTCGCAATTGAACCCGCTGTGAGGCAGCATTGCTAACCAATGCGCCACTGTGCCACCCAATAATCTCAGCTAGTACAGGATTGAACACATACTGTTGGCATCACGCTGCATCATAAACTAGCCGTCCAGCCGACTGAGCTAAACCGTCCCCAACATTACAGGAACTTCAGAATGGCGTTATGTGGTGAATGATAGAATTTGTGGAATGACCTATGCTTGATCTCTGCAGTGACAATAATGATAAAGCTGTCAGCGTTCATCATTGCTAGTCTATTGAAACTGACAACAACTTCAGGACTCAGCATATACACAGAATAAAGCTGAAATCCAGAGGTTGCAGTCAGTAATTCTATACTTCTCCGGATGCTGCTCCATCAACTCTGTATCAAAGGAAAAACAAGCAGCGTGCCTTAATGATTATTACCCAGTGATTCTGACATCCATCATTACGAAGTGCTTTGAAATGTCAGTCATGGTATGCATCAACTCCAGCTTTCCAGATTGTCGAGACCCACCACAGTTCACCTAGCGCCGCAACAGATCCACAGCTGGTACAATCTCCTTGGCCCTACACTCAACCCCGGAACACCTGGATAACAAGGACACTTATGTCAGAATCCATTTTATTGACTACAACTGAGGCTTCAATACCATTATCCCAAAAAAACTCTTTTCCAAACTCCTTGGCCTAGTGCTTGGCTCTTTGCTTTACGACTGGATCGCAGACTTCCTAACTCACAGATCACAAATCAGTAAGATTAGGCCACAACAATTTCTCCATGATTATCCTCAACACTGGTGCTCTGCAAGGCTGTGTCCTCAGCTCCCTAATATATTCCTTATACACCTATGACTGTGTGGCCAAATTCCCTTCCAACTCCATTTTCAAGTTTGCTGATGACATCACCGTTCTGGGTTGGATCTCAAACAATGATGAGATGGAGTACAGGAAAGAGATAGAGAATCTGGTGAAAAGTGTCAGAAAAGCAAAGGAGATAGTCATCAACTTCAGGAAGTGGAGTGGAGAACATGCCCCTGTCTATATCAATGGTGGTGAAGTGGAAATGGCCTAGAGCTTCAAGTTTCCAGGTATCCAGATCACCAAAATCCTGTCCTGGTCACTCCACACCAAAGCTATAGTTAAGAAAGCCACCAATGCCATCAATTTCTCAGGAGGCTAAGGAAATTCAGCGTGTCTGCTACCTCTTTCACCAATTTTTATAGGTGTATCATAAAATTCCTTTCTGGATATATCGCAGCTTGGTATGGCTCCTGCTCTGACCAAGACTGCAAGAAATTACATAAAGTTGTGAACGTTGCCCAGTCCATCATGCATCATGCATGCCCAGTCCCATCCATTGACTCTGTCTACACTTCTCGCCGCATTGAAAAAGCAGCCAGCATAATCAAGGACCCTATGCACCCCGACATATTCTCTTCCACCTTTCTCGTCAGGAAAAAGATACAGAGGTCTGAAAACACAATCCAACTTACTCAAGAAGATCTCCTTCCCTGCCGCCATCAGATGTTTGAACAGACCTCCCATATATTAAGCTGATCTTTCACTACACTCTAGCTTTGACTGTAACCTTATATTCTGCACTCTCTCCTTCCCTTCTCCACTATGTACACTATTCTCTGTCTTGCTTGAAAGCAACAATAGTTTTCACTGCATCCTCACACATGCAACAATAATAAATCAAATCAAATCAAATCAGATTAAACCTTGTGCTGTTGAAGTAGCAATCTCACCCTCCCCCACCCAGCACTCGCGTGCACACACACGCACACAAACACACACACTCTGCAACAAAGTAAAGTGGAACTGATAGCAGATGATATTTAATGTTTTCCCTGTGATGTCTGGAGGCATTTAATCAAATGGGAGTGTGGTGGGTGGGGATCATGACACCTTACTGCCTCCATCCCAATTGTGATCCATGGTGGATAGGGCGATGGATAGCATCCTTGTCTTGCCACCAGTTGAGGCCCTCAAATGGGCAATTAATACATACTTAATGGCCTTGTCCAGTCACTGCTGGAATTAACTCAGCAGCAGGCAGGAGGCTTGGAATGTATGATGCACAACAGATAAATCTGTGTGGGATTGTGGGATTGCTTGCAAGGTCCCGGGAGGGGAAAGGCCCTCATTCAGTGGAATTCAATACACAATCTAGGGACATTGCAATGGGAAGGGGCAGAGGGTTGCTCACTGAGAGCCAACTCCCTGCTCTTGCTGCTGACGCCCTCTCCCCGTGACCTCCCCTCCTGCTATCACTCATATGTAGCCTGGCTTCACATGACACTCCTAGGCCTCAGGTTGTGCTACCATTCTGTACAGCTGCCGGCAACTGATGATCCTGCATGTCTCAGTTGTTGGGGCTTTTGCATCTGTGCTGATCCCAATGAAGGCCTTCTTGATGGCCTTTTAAGTGTTGATTTGACAGATATCCCCACATATTCCCCCATCCCTTCACTAAATCCAGCCCTCGGTCTCATTATACAAATCCTGCTATCAGTTATACCTTGCTGAATGAGGCCTAAATTGTTTTCTAAATAATATATTAACTCCCTAATTACTCATAAAGGCTCTCACAGGCTCTGTAAAAGCTAATTTTATATTTATAAAATGTCAAATCTTTCCATTTTGACACAAAAGTCACACACTCTTTTAAAATACTTTTTCAAAGTTCACTTATGATATTTTAAGTTTGTTTTGAAATAGTCATAATTATTTACTTTGCTATCTGAGATATTTAATTTAAAAATGAAAGGAATCAGTGTTTCCAACATCCTGCGTTTGTGCTCTATGAGAATATTTCAATGTGATTGGCTGTTTAACCTGCTCACTGATAGCACTATTGCTGATACCCAGGGTTCACCTAGACTTGGAGTTAGGATTTGACTTGGATTTGAACTACCATCTGGTAAATCCATGCCATGGAAATGTCTAGATCCAAAATTCTGCCCCAGTATTAAAGAAGGAAACATGATTTATCTTGTATTGCTAGGGAATGAGGTCACGCAGAACTTTCTGAACCCTTATTCCCGTCATTTGTATCTTCTTTGAATATACCAACCAATAAGAATGGCATAATGGCACAGTGGTCAGCATTGCAGCCTCAGATCCCAGAAACCCGGTTCAATTCCAGCCTCGGGTCTTTGTGGAATTTGCATGTTCTTCCCATGTCTACATGCGTTTCCCTCCGTGTGCTCCAGTTTCTTCCCACAGTCCAAAGATGAGCAGGCTAGGTTGATTGGCCATGCCCCTTAATATCAGGGGGTTTAGCAGAGTAAATATATGGGGTTACAGGGATAGGGTCTGGGTGGAATTGTTGTTGGTGCAGGCTCATTGGACCAAATGGCCTCCTTCTGCACTATAGGGATTCTCTGATTCTCTGGTAAGTGGGCAGATACATCCTTCAGTCTAGTATAAAGTCTCGGATCTGAGTGGAGAGCTTTAATATGGTTCACAGTTTATTTCCTGCTCAGGTCCATTAGGTACAATAGTAATATAATTTACACCAAATATAAATGGGTGACATTAATTTATTGTTCTTTTACAATACATACCATTATGTTTCCATTGGAAAGGAAAGTCAGGAGATATGTACAACAGGCTGCTGATTTGCACTATTGCACAAACTCAAAATTACCTGGCCATGTTGTTTTACAAAAGGATGACCTCTATTAACCAAAGTAACGACTGTGGTAATTAGATTCTTTCTTGTTCCATGATTTAGACAGTCACTGGTGAATTTAGTTTTTAAATTGTACAAGTGTAGAAGCCTCTTCTAAACCTAACAAGAGTACATCTCAGGCACAAGCATTAGAATAAATGTTTCAGTTAAAGGCCTGGCAACTTGCTGAAACAATTTAAGCACAGTACTGGTGAGGGAGGGACAGAAAATCTATTGGCTGCATACATTGGCACCTTGAAAAAACAAACAAATGCACAATATAATAGGGTGATTGCTGAAGGTCAGGCAATTTGCGAAATTATTGTGTGATCTAATTTGACTCTAAAGTTATCTGCAACTAAAGTAAGACAAAGGAGCCTTCTAGGGACTGTGCATTGGAAATAAATTACAAAACAAAGTTACAAAATAAAATAATGTCAGCAATGGGCCACAGTATAATGTGCTTCTACAAGCGTCAATCTGTTGAAACCAACACTTTCAATGTGTTACTGTTCATTCAGTGAGACCCATTTGCTGCAGCAGTAAGCTTTTCGTACATGCACGTTGAAGTTTGATCTATGGACAGTGATGATAAGACTGTATGACTGCTGGGGAACTTTGGGGAACACAAAAGTTCTCTTTATCTTCACTTTCTATCCCCTGTCTCCCATCGAATCTTTAACCCATGCCATAAGACCATAAGAACATAAGTCTCAAGAGCAGAAATAAACCATTTGGCAGAAGAACATAAAAAGAACACAAGAACGTAAGAACATAATGGACCAAGAACATTGGCCCATCAAGTCTGCCATTCAATGTGATCATACAAAGAACAAAGAATAGTACAGCACAGGAACAGGCCCTTTGGCCCTCCAAGCCTCCACCAATCATGATGCCTGCCTAAACTAAAACCGTATGCACTTATGAATTCGTACCCTTTCATTCCCACTCTATTCATGTATTCATCTAGATGCCCCTTAATTGCCACTGTCATACCTGCACCCACCACCTCCCCAGGCATTGTATTCCTCTGTGTAAGAAACTTGCCTCGCACATTTCCTCTAAACTTTTCCCCATGCACCTTAAATCTCTGTTCCCAGTACTTGACTTTTCTACCCTAGGAAAGAACATCTAACTATCCATTCTGTGCATGCCACTCATAATCTTGTAAACCTCTATCAGGTTGCCCCTCAACATCCGTCATTCCAGTAAGAACAAACCACGTTTATCCAACCTCTCCTCATAGTTAATACCCTCCAGACCAGGCAGCCTCCTGGTAAACCACTCCATAGCATCACATCATTTTGGTCATGTGGCGACCAGAATTGGTCACCATATTAGCAGATTGTGATTGATCTGAAATGGTAATCCTCAACTCCACTTTCCCACCTTACCCCCATAACCCTTGATTCCCTTATTGATTAAAAAGCCGAATATTTCAGCCTTAAGCATACTTAACAACCCAACCTCTAAAATAAAGAATTTTACAGACTTACTACTTCCTGAGAGAAGAAGTTTGTCGTCATCTCTATCTTAAATGGGTGACCCCTTATTCTGAGATTATGCCCTGTGGTCCTAGGGTCTCCCACAAAGAGAAACAACCTCTCAGTATCTACCCCATCAAGCCCCCTGAAAATCCTATATGTCTCATGTGGTAGAGGCTCCAACATTGCTTCCATCACATGACTGCCCAACAAAACTACTCACTCCATCTACTCTTCTAATGCCCTGACTATGCCCCTAACTATTCCTTCACTTCCGACTACCCTACAAAATTTCTGACTACCCTTCTAACCCCCAACTGAACCCCCAACTCTTCTAACCTATATAACTCCAGAGCCGCAGCAACCCCCCCAACACATTTTACCTCTTCCCTTTGACCCATCATACTGCCTAACCCTCCCCCCCACCCACCCACACATACACACACACACACACACACACACACACCTCCACCCAACCCATCCTACCTATTTACCATACATATTACCATTTCCCTAGCTCCTCAAAGTGGGGCCTTTAAACTTGCCTGCTTTACAGCAGCTAGTGCCATAAAAAGAGATCATGCCTTGACGTCCCCTGAAGCCGAAAACTGCACTGAAGGTCTCCGAACTTGCTATGTGGCACTTTTCTCACCATGCTCAAGTTGGAAGGTTGGGTGCAAAACGTGCAGCTCCTAACTGCAGTAAGTAAAAAGGAACAGAGTTTGCCACTCCTCCTAAGTTCTTGTCCTGTGTGCCTTAAACTCATGCACATCTTTGCTTGCTTGATCTCTTGCAGCCAGTTATAAGGTACCAATAAGTAAGCATGTGTTGGGGGGTGAAAAATTGAGGCTGACTGTTAAACCGAGTATAACAAGTTGTGCTGAGAAGTGGGGGAGGGGCATTACCTTAATTTACAGGTAAATTATGCAAAAAAACCTGCATTGCCATAGAACACTAGAAAGTGATAGGAATCAAAATATAAGTATTATAATCAAGTTTGTGTAAGAAAGAATTTGATATTCTGCAATCTTGGAGGTTTCAATAATCCAGCATTAAAAGATTAAGGTATTATGGTTGAAAAAGTTTAATTATAATAGTTGAATTAAACAGCACTTTATCCAGCCCTATTTCTAATGAATTCTGTTGAAATGCAGTGACAAAGATCGACAGTAATGGATCTCTAATATTCATCTAAGCAGACAGACAAGAACTTAGTTTCATCCAAATGACAATGCTTCTGACATTGCAGCACTTATTCTGTAATGTATTGGAGTGTCAGCAAGGATTATAAACCCCAGTCCTGGCAGTTTTGAACAAACAAGACTCAGTTCCAAAAGCAAATGAGAAATACTGGCATTCAAGCAATTTTCAGCATTTAACCGAGTGGGAATTGAATGCGCTAGCCTGCAACACAGGGAAACGATCACTGCGCTAGGATCAGGCAGGCCTGAGGTCTGGTCAAAATTGAGCCTTAGGCCTCATATAAATGCATGCTTTGCGTCCCCAGGCAGTTCGCTCAGAGGGGCCTTCACAATCATGACTCCTGCAAATACATTCTTAATCCCTCTGGCCCCATTGAATGTGTTTCCGAAAAACAAAATAATTACTGTTAGTCACTCGCCACAAAGGCTGTTGAAGGATCCCGAGAGCTTAGGTCCAATACATAAGAACATAAGAAATAGGAGCAAGAGTAGGCCAACTAGCCCTTCGAGCCTGCCCCGCCATTCAATAAGATCATGGCTGATCTGTCGTGGCTCAGTTCCACATTCCCGCCCTCTCCCCATAACCCTTAATCCCCTCTCTTATCAAAAACCCATCAACCCGCGTCTGTTTGTCCCCGATTCATTTTGATAAGGGTCCTTTTGGCCATACAGTGGAGATATCAGTTATGGAAACCTCAGGCACAGAAAGAACAGTCCTCAACACTGAAGAGTGAAAAGGTTCCCCTTGTAGGTGGCTTACAGATTATCACAAAAGGAATTGCGTGACATTTTAAACTCCTATATTCACAGGAACATGAGAATAAGCTCTCCAGAAGAGTCACAAATGGATGAATACAGACACAGCCAGTTGGTATTTAGTGTTAGCAACATGTCACCCAGCACAGTAGGAATCTGCTTTTAAAATAATGAGCCCGGCTTAAATACAATGTTCAAAGGCTTGGAGCATTCTATCATGTCCCTTTTGGTTAGTTCACAGATATAGAACATGAAAAAAACTTCAATGCAAATTCCTCCACACCATTCACATTGGTCACTGCTGTGGTAATATTCAGAAATTTTCCGATCAGTATAAGCTCATGTATAGGTGTGAAGTGGGACCATTTTTCAATTTAACCGTGTGGGTTCTTCGCTGTTACCCATTCGTAACAAGTAAAATAAAATTGGAATCTTTTCCAATCATAGTTCTGAATTTTACACTATCTCTACTACCCCCACACTGTGCCTGTCCACGCCCTCACCCCCCCTTGCCACCACCCCTAGGGTGGGGCATGAAATTGCATGGACAGGATTCCCTCCAAGATTCTGCCCATTCTTGGAAGCAATTTTACAGTGGGGCAGGCAGAATGTCAGATGGGAAGCCTACAGTTGCCCCAGTTAATAACCATGTAAGGGTGTTCTCCACTATCCCACCTCAGCTGCACATCAACTTTCTTTAAAAGCACCCTTATCTTTTCTGTGCTAGCCATTGTCTTAGGCACATTTTTATGCCTGAGCAGAACAAGCCCATTTTCACTGAGCAATCCTAAAATTAATCTTAGATACCTCATTAACCTATACGAGGAGTGCAATTCTCATCGTAGGTGGTCGCATAGGAAGCCTAAAAGATGGCCCAATCGCAATCCAATTTACGTGGTCTTTGGGGGTTGAAAGTTAGTCTGAAATTTATGCCCATTCTATGCTAATAAAACAGGCTGGAAGTTCAGTTTCTGCCCTTATATGTCTCTGAAAGATTAAAGCTTTAGACTTATAACATATTTTCCCCTGGAATAGTAAACATGTGAAATAGAGGGGCCAGTTTTCCTGCCTTTTCCAATGTTAACACTTATTTGATACATAGGCTCCTTCATGTATTTGTTCAATAAAACTCAACTGAGCCATCAGCATGTAGGGCCACTATCCTACCTAACTCTACCTTATCTGCTACTACCGTACTAGCAGATAGCTGGATCCCTGCTGAAAAGGTGTAAATTTGTGCTTCTTATTGCTTCAAATTAGGGTCGTGGTAGATGGTGTTTTGGTGCATTCAGATTCAAATTGAAGTTAACTTGCTTAAGTGTAAGATACATCATTCTACTGCTATGGTACAGTTTTGTTTTAAGCCCACAAAATCCAATTGCTTCAATGGGCTCCAGTTAGTAAGAGATTAATTTTAAGTAATCCCATGAAATCAATTTGGCATCAGCGTAAATCAGCAATACATGTTGGTTTTTCTTTCATTAATAAAAAGTGTAAAACCTGGTTGGGGATTAAAGTATGGCATCCAAAGTGCCAAGGATGCAATAGAACCCATATTCCATATATACCATACAAATCATGGATCAGCTGAATAATGTAGCACATATTCTGCACTATTTATCAAATTCCAAGCATGGTATTGTTGAATAGCGATGTGGAGGTTCAATATATGTTCCACCCAACAATAAACCAAGCTCTGCCACTAAATTGCATGCAAGGGTCAAAAGATTATTCAGAATTGAAAGATAGTCATTTGATCCATGAAAAATTACTTCCTGCAGTAATCTCTTTCCTCACTTTATGCAGACTGTATTTTGCAATAGGCTTTCTTATGTGTATATATAATTTTACATTTCTTTATCGGTACAGCTTTTTTGCTTATAGCTTTTATCTTATAACTTTCCATCATTTACATATATGTCTTTTGTTGCAACTTGCAGTAACATTCGTGCCCTATTTTTGGATAGGATTTTCTCACCCTTCCTGCTGGCAGGATCTTCCAGGGTCATCAACGGTGCACCACCCACACCTTGGGATTCTCGGAGGGCATGGGGTGGATTTAATGAGAAATCCCATCGGCAGAGGTGGGACCAGAAAATCCCACTGCTGGCCAACAGTCTGCTGCCTCCCATCATGGAGAAAAGCACCATTGTGTGTGTGTGTGTGTGTGTGTGTGTGTGTGGTGGGGGGGGGGGTGGGTAGGTGGCAGAGAATCCTATCCAAATGTCTTTCACATTAATAAAATGAATGGGGCAGCATGGTGGCACAGTGGTTGCCACTGCTTCCTCACAGCCTCAGAGGCCTGCATTTGATTCCTGGCTTGGATGGCAGTCTGTGTGGAGTTTGCACATTCTCCCTGTGTCTGCTTTCCTCTGGATGCTCTAGTTTCCTCCCACAGTCCAAAGGTGTGTGGGTTAGGTTGATTGGCTATGCTAAATTGCCCCTTAGTGTCCTGGGGTTTAGCAGTGGAATTATAAGAATAATAATAATAAGTGGAATTATAGGAATATGTGATTGTGATCAGTGCAGACTTTTAGGATTACACACTCTGCTTTAAAAGGACAAACTTTCTGTCATTCATATAAGTTCAAAAACTTATGGTCTGCATTAAAGAACCATTATTGCGGGTGAACTGACAGTTCAAAATTGTGTGATCCTGAATTTCATTCTTAAGCTGATAATTTCCACAGAAGTCAGCAACTTGGCTCCTATCAAATAAATAGAAACGTCAGCTCCAGAGTTCCATTTAAAATAATAAATGTTGCATTTATCAAAAGGCACATGGACAATTACCCAGTTAAGAAATTAATTCAAGGATGCAGTGATAAGTTCAGGCACAGATGACAAAATACTCTGTCAAGGCTAGAGCTCCAACTATAGTGCGACTCTAAAAACACAGCCAATAAAGACTGAGTAATGTTGGATTGTTATCCTTCAGGGTTTCAATTTTCTTATCTCGTAATTGTCACCTTTAGTTATGTCCAACCCTCAGGAAATCATATAAGTTATGGAGCATCTGTTATTGCATAGGCTGTAGATGTTGTACATTCTGGAGCAGAGTCAACAAACTAAATGAACTTTTCTCACCCCTTTTCTCAAAGTATTCTTATTTCTTAACTAAATATGTGATTTTAAAGTGATTTTTTTCACGTTTCTATCCTATTTGCATGGTTTGACATGATAATCTGGATCAGGATATTGAATTAGATGATTAGCCATGATCAAAATGAATGGCACAGTGGACTTGAAGGGCTGAATGGCCTACTCCTGCTTCTATTTTCTATGTTACTATTCTCCTCCAACTCCTCTCCAAAATTATCAAACGGGATGGGATTGCACGCGTCTGGTTCCACTCTTGCCTCTCCAGTTGTAGCCGCAGTCATGTACAAAGATTTCCTTTCTGGCTCTTGTTCTCACACCATTACCTCTGGTGTCCCCCAAAGATCTTTCCTTGTCCTTTCCTATTTATCATTTACACACTGCTCCCTCTGTGACATAATCTGAAATCACAGCTGATTAAATCCAACTACACCTCACCAGCACCTCTCTCTCACCCCGCCTCCAAATTGTAGACTGTTGAACATCGATTTTGCTCCAACTAAGTGTTGAGAAGAACAAAACCATTGTCATCAGTCCCTGGCGCGAACTTTGTTCCTGAACCACCAACTCCATTCTTCTCCCTGATTACTATGTAAGGCTGTTCACAGTGTGGGTGCCATAATTGACCTGAAAATGAGATTCAAACACAGGTCCCTATCATCATTAAGATGGTATCTTTTCAGCCATATAAGTTTACTCAGTTCTGCCCCTACCCCAGCTCATCTGTTTCATCTCAAGTCTGCGTGTCTTTTACTTTATTATTAATTCAGAAATGTGAGCTTTGGCTGGAAAAGAATTAATTCACCATGTTGAACTACTCTTCTTTAACTGCTGCAGTCTGCATGCTGCTGATAGCAGAGTGCTGATAGGAAGGGAATTTTAGGATGTGGAATTGTAAAATCCCTACATTGCAGAAGGAGGCCATTCAGCCAATCGAACCTCCTCTGACTTTCCCAAAGAGCAGTTTACCCAGACTCACCCGCCTTATTTCCATAACCCCATGCATTTACCGTACCTAATCCCCCTAACCTGCACACCTTTGGACACTAAGGGACCATTTAGCATGGCCAATCCACCTAGCCTGCACATCTTTGGATTGTGGTCGGAAACCCATGCAGACACAGGGAGAATGTGCCTTTCCTGATGCCAGAATAGTACCCAGGTCCCCAGACCTTTTTTGAGTCGGCTCAGTATATACTGTGAACACAGAAAGAATGCTGCAACAATAACTTAAAAACAAATTAGCAATAGTGGCTTTAAAGTTGTTTATTTCACTATGCTGGGATTTCTTGTGGCCAGTATTCAGTTAATGGTAGGACACTGGGGAGAGTTATAGAACAAAGAGATCTAGGACTACAGTTTCATAGGTCCTTGAAAGTGGAGTCACAGGTAGACAGAATGGTGAAGAAGGCATTCGGCATGTTTGGTTTCATTGGTCAGAACATTGAATGTAGGAGTTCGGACATCTTGTTGAAGTTGTACAAGCATTGGTAAGGCCACACTTGGAATACTGTGGACGCCCTATCATAGAAATGATGTTATTAAACTAGAAAGAGTTCAGAAAAGATTTACTAGGATGCTACTAGGACTTGATGGTTTGAGTTACAGGGAAAGGCTGGAGAGCCTGGGATTTATTTCTCTTGAACGTAGGAGGCCGAGGGGTGATCTTACAGAGGTCTTTAAAATAATGAGGGGCATAGATTAGCTAGATAGTCAATATTCTTTTCCAAAGGTAGGGGAGTCTGAAACTAGATGATATAGATTTAAAGTGAGAGGGGAGCGATACAAAAGGGTTCAGAGGGGCAATTTTTTCACACAAAGGGTAGCAAGTGTCTGGAACAAGCTGCCAGAGGTAGTAGTAGAGGCAGGTATAATTTTGTCTTTTAAAAAGCATTTAGACAGTTACATGGGTAAGATGGATATCAAGGGATATGGGCCAAACCCCAGCAATTGGGACTAGCTTAGTGAATAAAAAAAAGGGGTGGCTTGGACAAGTTGGGTCAAAGGGCCTGTTTCCATGTTGTAAACCTCTACAACTCAGTGGCTTGGAATGTGTCAAAAGATAGAAGGTGTCAGGTTTAATAGCTTGTCTTTGGCAGGGATGAGTTCTGTACAGACTTTTGGGGACTAGTGCTCCTTACCTGGATATTGGAATGTAAACAATATGCACTTAAGAGGCCGAGGTATGATGAGGCCTGAAGTGACCACTGCCACTGTTCTGCCTGCATTTGATTGGTCTAATCGAATGATGCAATTGGAGTTTCGGATCAATTCATTGGCTGAATGACAGAGAAACTTCTAGAAATGAGCGGAAGATTGTGGATAAAAGCCACTACAGTCTTTTGTTTGGCAATGATAACTCGAAGAGACCAACCGGTGGGAGAAGACCTGTGCCCTGAAGGATGCTTCAGAGAATAGGAAGATAGATTCTACATCGATGATATTTCTTGGCCAAGGTTTTTCTAAACTCGGTAGTATCTATTTTCAGTTAAATAAAGTTGATGTTCAGTTAAAGTGAATGTGCAGTTTAATGGTTAAAATTCAGTTAAAAGTTGATATTCAGTTAAAATTCTGCAAAGAGTTAGTAAATTGCAACTGTTTATGTTTGAGTTGATACCAGAAGTGTTAAATAAAGAAATCATTGAATTATTGTCCTTGTTTGTCTTATTAAACTGGAATGCTTGGAAGGTGTTTAAATTGAAGCTATATAACAATACTGACATCAGTATTATAAAGATAATCATCTAAACATCCTCCCTTTCATAAAAAGAAAAATATTTGCATGCATTACAATTTCCATGTTAACTCACATACATAATCAATAAAGAAAACTATCAGGAGCGATCAAAAAACTATTTATTCCTTCTAGTCTGTTCAAATTTCTTCTGTCCATACACATTTAAACTACTCAGTCTTTGGGGAATGTTATTGCTGTGGTATGCTGCGCATATTTCAGCTAGGGTAAATGTTGCTGCTGCTCTGTTGCATTTGTCGGGGAACAGTTGACCCCTTGGGACTAATAGTAGTTCAGTTCCTTGCTCAATTTGTCAAAATAAGATCTGCCTCATAAACTGTCTGCTGTGATGGAGCAGCTTCTCCTGTTGCACTTTGGTGTCTGTGGTTGCGATGATGGATTTGATCACTGACTTTCAATACTATTGAGGTGACAATTTCTTAATACGGGTCCCAAGTTGCCAAGTAGGATGCTCTTAATTGAGTACGTTGAATGTCACCTCGTTTGTTAGTTGCAAGATTGTCCATCACCATTCCTGAGATGATGTGATACTATTGGAGTGTTTTGAATTGATCCGTTGGTTGTTAGATCACTTTGCTCTGTCTATCTAATACTGCTTTTGATTTTTCATAGAATCCCGACAGTGCAGATGGAAGCCATTCAGCCCATCAAGTCTACACTGACAACAATCCCACCTAGGCTCCATCCCCATAACCCCACATATTTACCCCACTAATCCCTCTAACCTATGCATCCTGGGACACTAAGGGGCAATTGAACAAGGCCATTGCACCTAACCCGCACATCTTTGGACTGTGGGAGGAAACCAGAGCACCCGCAGGAAACCCTCAGTGCCAAATTTTGCTGGTCACCACTTCTGCAAATTGTTTTAGTGTAACCATGTTAAAGGCCCTATATAAACACAAGCCAATGTTGATCCTTTTTCACAAAAAAATCTGCTCCTTAGCAGCATGTTCTTGACTCAAACACTGAGGATTTAATATTATCTCATTGGTCTGGCTTCAGTGTGACATAAAAACAGGTTGGACTAATTATATTTAAATCATACCACTTGCTCACAATCTCTTTTGCCCATCAATCTGCAACTGCATGACCCGCCTGTGGCAACACAAAACCCATCAGCAGTATTTTAGTAGACTTGCAACTTCTTTTAAGCATCTTCCAGTCCATTGCTATGGGTTGAAATCAATACACCAGACTTTTGTTTCATCTGCGTTTCACATTGATGAGGTATCATTTCACTCTCTCAAATACCGCATCCATTATCAGATTCAATTAAAAACACATCAACGCATAGATGGTCCAGGGCATTTTCTCAACTACAACTTGAAAGTTCAAGATGTATGAAAGTTCAAGTGTATGATGCATTCTTTCATCAATTAAACTCCAACATTCAGCAGGCTTCATCTGATTCTGTGGTTGCATTATTTAATCAGTTGCTTGGTATAAAGGAAGGCTTAATTTAAGATGGTTACATGTTTCTCGATGGAAAATGTACTTTTATACAGGTTTAAATATTGTTATTTAAATTATTCTTCCTGATTCTGTTACAGGACTAGTGAGATGAATTTATATTGTGTGATATCAGTGCATCAAAGGTCAAAATCAAGTTCTATTTACATATTTTATTGAAGGTAAAATTTTAATTAATGCTCCTATCAAAATACTTGACAAATATGTCAATCATGAAAACAACATGATTCCTGCTCCTGCTCCTATTTCTTATGTTCTTATGTTCTTATGTTATGGGCAGCACAGTGGTTAGCACTGCTGCTTCACAGTGCCAGGGACCCAGATTCAATTCTGGCCTTGGGTCACTGTCTGTGTGTAGTTTGCACATTTCTCCCCATCTCCGCATGCTCCAGTTTCCTCCCACAGTCTAAAGATGTGTGGGTTAGATTGATTGGCCATGCTAAATTGACCCTAGTGTTAGGGGAATTAGCAGGTAAATATCAGGGGTTACAGGAATAGGGCCTGGATGGGATTGTGCCAGACTCGATGGGTGGAATGGCCTCTTTCTGCAGTGTAGGAATTCTATGCTTTTTTTGAACACTATCAGGCAGCACAGTTTTAATCCACATTTTCAACAATTCTATCCATTACAATGAAGAACTTGTTTGACAAAGTCAGCCATAGATACTCTTCAGAAGAGAGATCTGGGAAATGAAGAATTTTTCTACTTTGGCATTCATGGTCAGAATCAAGCACTCTCAAGTCTGGCAAAGCATGGGTCACTTGCAGAACAATGTGATCTTTGTCCAGCCGTGCACCTAGCCCCAGTCTAAAACATGGTGTCCACTTTCTAGCTTTGAAGAAAAGTAAGTGGACACTTACTTAACTGAAGTGGGGAATAGTAGTAGTATAGAATTTTTGGTGTCAAAACTGCTGAAGAGATTAGTTCAAAATGGAGACATGAAAATAAAGTTCACACATATGTGCTTAAAGCTTAACTTCTAAAGTGAGTAATTTAGATAGGCGGAGATCAAAAGGAAAATATTGGCATATCAGTAACCAGTAGCTTTGTACTGAGAGGAAAAGTGAAAAGGAGAAAGAAGGGAAACAGCTAGAAAAGCAGTTATGATCACAACCCCTTGCTCATCTGGAAGTGAAACTCTTACAAAACAGAATTCTAGGCTGAAGCTGCTCATTTGAAAACCTCAGAGAAAAATTATGCTGAACTGAAGATTTTCCTAAATGTAAAGATAAAAGTAGCAGATGGAGCTTAACCCTGATAAGTGCGAGGTGATTCATTTTGGTCAGACAAACTTGAATGCAGATTACAGGATCAATGGCAGGGTTCTGAGGAATGTGGAGGAACAGAGAGATCTTGGGGTTCATTTCCACAGATCTCTGAAGGTTGCCACTCAAGTGGATAGAGCCATGAAGAAGACTTACTGTGTGTTAGCGTTTATTAACAGGGGGTCTGAGTTTAAAAACTGTGGGGTTATGCTGCAACTGTACCGGACCTTGGTGAAACCACGTTTGGAATATTGTATTCAGTTCTGGTCACCTTACTATAAGCAGGATGTGGAAGCATTGGAGAGAGAGAGAGGAGATTTACCAGGATGCTGCCTGGTTTGGAGGGTAGGTCTTATGAGGAAAGGTTGAGGGAGCTGGAGCTTTTCTCTTTGGAGCGGAGGAGGATGTGAGGCGACTTAATAGAGGTTTATAAGATGCTGAAAGGAATAGATAGGGCGGACGTACAGAGACTGTTTCCTCGGGTGGATGTAGCTGTTACTAGGGGGCATAACTATAAGGATCATGGTGGGAGATATAGGAGGGATATCCGAGGTAGATTCTTCACTCAGACAGTGGCTTCGGTGTGGAATAGACTGCCTGCTGTGACAGTGGAGTCAGACACTTTAGGAACTTTCAAGTGGTTATTGGATAGGCACACGGAGCACTCCAAAATTATAGGGAGAGGATAGCTTGATCTTGGGATTGGACATAGCTCGGCACAACATTGAGGGCCGAAGGGCCTGTACTGTGCTGTGATGTTCTATGTTTCTATAACTCGTGGGTGGTAACTATGTGCTGATAAGAATTTATTGTAACATGATTTAATATGACGAGGAAGCTTTAAATCACAATGATGAGAAACGATAACTATATATATATCTTGGTTTCATTGGTCAGAACATTGAATACAGGAGGTATGACGTTGTGTTGAAGTTGTGCAAGACATCAGTAAGGTCACACTTGGAATTCTATGTAGAATTCTGGTCAGCCTAAAATAGAAAGGATATTATTAAACTATAAAGAGTGCAAAACAGAATTACTAGGATACTACCAGGACTTGATGGTTTGAGTTATAAGGAGAGGCTGAATAGACTGGGACATTTTTCCTCTGGAGCCTAAGAGGTTTAGGTGTGATCTTATAGAGGTTTATAAAATAATGAGGGGCACAGGCAAGGTAGATAGTCAACATCTTTTCCCAAAGGTAGGGGAGTCTAAAACTAGACGGCATAGGTTTAAGATGAGAGGGGAGAGATACAAAAGCGACCAGAGGGGCAACTTTTTTCACTCAGAGGATGGTGAGTGTCTGGAATGAGTTGCTAGAAGCAGTAGTAGAGGCGGGTACAATGTTGTCTTTTAAAAAGCATTTAGACAGCTACATGGGTAAGGTGGGAATAGAGGGATGTGGGCCAAATATGAGCAATTGGGATTAGCTTAGTGTTAAAAACTAGGTGGCATGGACAAGTTGGACCAAAGGGCCTGTTTCCATGCTTTAAACGTCTATGACTCTAATACATATATAAAACAAATTCAACATAGATGCAGGCCTAGATCCACTGATAGCCCAAAGATATTCAGGTTAGGTTGATTGGCCATGCTAAATTGATTGTTAGTATCAGGGAAATTAGCAGGGTAAATACGTGGGGTTACGGAGATAGGACCTGGATGGGATTATTGTTGGTACAGGCTTGATGGGCCAAATGACCTCCCTTTTCACTGTAGGGATTCTATGATTCTTGATTCTGTGACCCCTGGTTTCATACAGCATATTCCATTCACCCGCAACTACGCTCTAACACTTGATAGACCAAGGTTTGCATGCTCCATTCCAATAGGTCCCAGGAGGATCTCATGACCAATGAACAATTATCCCTTAAAACAGGCCATGCCATCCTCCCTCCTTAGGTACCTTTACAATTATACAAAAATAATCTTTTGTATAAATTACTATGAACAGTCAAAACAGTAATTCCAGAAAAGGGGCAAGTGGCAAAGTTCATAAAGTCAGTCTATCTGGGGACTTTCAGACTCTTGTGGAGTGCCAGAATTCCGCAAGTGGTTCCTCCAAGTCTGAAGTATCAGAATCTACAACAAATGGTAGACAGATTGACCAATTCTGAAGATGAGCTAGTGCTGACACCCTCTTCCTCTGCTTCTGCTGACACACAAGATTCTCTTTGGGAAGCATTGGGTTCTGCTAGTGTTGACTCAGTTACTGGCACACTTGATGCAATTTCGTGTATTTTTCTTGTTGCTGCCATGATTTACTTTCAGTTTTGCATCTAACAAATTGAATGACATCATTGGGATATTCCTGTGGGATTTATATCTCACTCTTACAAAGACTCAGTTTTGCTCCTGCTCTTCAGTCTGACTTGTCAGTTGTGCAGCTTTTACTTCATGTCAGAGCTTCCCAAGATTTTGGAACAACTCTCAGCAATTCCTCTAAAACACCTATCACTGTCTCCAATTAAATCATCTTTTAATGTTTCATACTCAGAACTGTCAGCCAAAGGGTAGGGATCATTTATGAATGAATCGATTCTTTCACCTGGTCTTCAGCTTTGTCAATTACGATTAGCCCTGTCTATTATAATGTTTTGATAGGCACTGAAGTATGAGTCAAGGGCTCTGATGATATCCTTGTATCTGTTCATTCATTCCTCTGCCTGGTCAGCACATCATCTATAATGCTATCAATAGTATTTAATAAGGTAGTAACCTGGTCCTTGTTATTCTTGCTTGCAAGATCTGAAGCATACTGAGTGAAACTTCTCCAGTTTTGCCATTGCTTAGCCCGTCTAGTGACCTCTACATTCTAGAATGATTCTGGAAGAGGTAGGGTAGAAATTATTATTCACCCTGTTTTGATGTTCCCATTTACCATGCTGCTTTCCATGGTAGCCACTGGGCTGTCTTTCTCTCTGATCTGATTACTGGGTTGGCCTGGAAGTCTTTCATCTTCTGCTGTGTCTTGTTGCTGAGCTTGTCTCCAAGCTTTCTTCTAACATTCATTGCTATTTCTCTGTGGGTGTATTCTCTGCTAACCATTTGTTATTATTAGAATCATAGAATCCATACAGTGAAGAAGGAGGCCATTCGGCCCATCGAGTCTGCATCGACCCTTACCCAGGCTTACCCTGTAACCCCACATTTTTATCCTGTTAATTCCCCTAACCTATATATTTTAGGATACTAAAGGGTAATTTAGAGTGGCCAATCAACATAACCTGCACATCTTTGGACTGTGAGAGGAACTGAATCCTTCTCCCACCATCTATATTATATGAAATAGTCAGTAGTTGACATAGAACTATAAGACCGTACAGTGCAGGAGAAGGCCATTCAGCCCATCAAGTATGAACCAAGAGTGCATCTTATCCAGTCAGTATCCCTGAAACCTCACATATTTACCTTGCTAATTCCCCTAACCTATACATCTTGAGATACAAAGGGACAACTTAGCATGGCCAATAAACCTAACCCTCACATCTTTAGACTGTGGGAGGAAACCCACACAGACACAGGGAGAACATGCAAACTCCACACAGACAGTCACCCAAGGCTGGAGATTAACCCAGGTTCCTGGTGCTGTGAGGCAGCAATGCTAACAACAGTGCACCATGCCTCAGGTTGTCACAGATGGGGCTTACTCTAGTAAGAGATCTATCTGAAGGCAAAGATCATTCCTTAAAATACTTTTATTTATAATTAACAAGAGACAAGATTATAAACATTTTGGTCTCTGGATGCTGGTCTCTTGGATTCTTCTCAATCATCTCTCTCTGATATCAATATAGACAAAGCACATACTCAGTAATTATTATTAAGAGATTTGTTAGAGTTAACTTTTCAGTCTTAAGTTATCAAGAAGGGAATCAAATCCATTCTCTCGTCATCCTTGCACGCATACCCAAAACTAAACCCTTTAGAGAAAGAGATAGACTTGGCTGTAGGACAGCACAATGGTTAGCACTGCTGCATCACAGCACCAAGGACCCAAGTTCAATTCCAGGTTGGGTTATTGTCTGTGTGGAGTCTGCACATTCTCCCAGTGTCTGCGTGGGTTTCCTCTGGGTGCTCCTGTTTCCTCCCACAGTCTGAAAGACATGCTGTTTAGGTGCATTGGCCATGCTAAACTCTCCCCCAGTGTACCTGCACAGGCACTGGAATGTGGTGACCAGGGTATTTTCACAGTAACTTCATTACCGTGTTAATGTAAGCCTACTTGTGACAATAAGAAATAAACATAGGATGTATTTAACATTGTGAAGCCAAACACTAAAATGTTGATCTGTTATGAAAGTTCTTTTCCAATTTTACCAGGAAGATACACCATACCCAGTGTAGATAATAGGAATCAGATACAGGCAAGAGAAGGGTGAATTTGTAATTGACTTGAGTTACTGGCATCCCCTGGACAGTAATTTGGTAGATTTCCAATCCATTGGTTTCAAAGTCTACGTCCAATATTTCCCCAATTTCTTCATTGCTGATTAGTGTATTTATTGTCCTCATTAAATATTTTTTGAAGTTAATGAAGTACAAAGTACCTAGGGATACCCCTTATGTAGCTGCTCATAGGCAGTAATGGAAGGATTAAGCGATTGTGCATATGTGCAGAAACTTGAGGTTTGGATCCGAGCCAGGCAATTCTGAATACTTTTTTTTAAGAGGTGTGGTATAGGAGCTGTAAAGGAACAATTTGTGTATCCAACTACACAAATAACTACAAACTTGTGGGCAAGTATAAAATAATCATAAAGCTTACATAAAGGTTAATCTCAAGGGAGCTGGAATGCAACAAGGAAGGGTTAAAGCTTCAGTCGTACAAAAGCTTTGTCAGACTCCAGCTTGGCTACTGCACCACACCTCACAAAAGTCACAATTGTCTAGGAAGCAATACTATGCTGATTTACTGGGTGCTGAAGATGATGGCTTCAGTGTTTCCCAGTGGTTAACCGGAGATACATGCAGTTCATCCAAGACTGGGAGTGGAAATTTCCTGTGTCGCCAGCCGGGGAAATCATAGCAGGTAGGACAGTACCATGCAAAGGTCTGTTGACCTTAGGCAGGGTTTTCCAGTCTTGGGGCAAGCGTGACTGGAAAATTCCACCTAGGATGTTAAACTAGCAGTTTGATAACACAGAGGCAGTGGCAGGGAGAAAGATATGGAGTGATGGGGCAAAATAGCATCTTTAAAATTGACAGTAAGTGAGCAAAAATCACTGCTGCATTGTTGATAGAAATTATATTCGTTTAGACTTTTATCATAGAATCCTACAGTGCAGAAAGAGGCCATCAAGTCTGCACTGACCGCAATCCCACATATCAGGTCCTATCCCCATAACCCCATACATTTACTCTATGTAGTCCCCCTTACACTAAAGAGCAATTTGGCATGGCCAATGCTGCACATCTTTGGACTGTGAAAGGAAACCGGAGCACCCAGAGGAAACCCATGCAGACACAGGAAGAACGTACAAACTCCACAGAGACAGTGACCCAAGCCGGGAATCAAACCTGGTTCCTGGTCTTGTGAGGCAGCAGTGTTAACTTCTGTGCCAACGTGCCCCCTTGAAAATCTTAGGCTTTTCAATTGAATTTGTGGAATTTGTAATTTAACTATGAGCCAGAAAGTTGCTGAGCCTGAAATCTGCTTTCAGAAGTCAAGTATTTTACTGTTTGTCTCAGTTCGGTGATAATTCAGAGATTTATTAAAATAGTTGGTGCGTGAGATTTGGTCTTGTATAATGACACAAATCACCTTAGTGCACCCATTTTTTAAATGAATATATTTTGTGAAGGGAAGTGAGGGAGAACATCTTTGTTAAAATCTAATGGAGCATTATTAAGTTGCTGGGATGACAAGATGTAACCATCTGTGCTTGATATATGGTGGACAATTAGTTGGGTAAACGTAAATCCCAGTTCCTGGACTCGACATTAAAATCGGATCAAAAAAATGAAAAATAATTCTACTCAGTAAATTAATTAGGAAGTATGCAAGATCTATTAATCACTAAGGTCTGTGGTTTGGATTTTACAGTGTGAAAGTGGGATCGCTGTCATCCTGCAGAAGTGTAATATCAAGCATGATGACGTTGGGTTGCGACCTCCACGTCAGCATGTTGGTCCGCAATAATAGGGTAGGTCTCTTAAATTGACAGTCCGCCTATTTGAAATTACTAATTAAAAGCCATTTAAGCAAGTTAGTAGTCCAATTCAGTGCAATAATACATCCCTGATGCTATAATAAAGTGGGTGCATGTAAAACATGCCTGGTGGGGAGTTAAATTCTTTTTAGGGTCTAATGAAAGGCGGATATAAATGTTGGGCCTTAGCAAGAGAAGATGCTGATGGTTATTTCTTTACTAAATTTTTGCCATTCATAAACCTCAAATCATTGGTAAACCTATCCCTCAGTGGAGCGGCCAAAGATATTGGCAATCCAGTCATCTCTCATCCCTGCTGACCCCTATGGGCATTGTATATTCACTGGGAGATATATTTTGCAGTGAGGAGAAGAAGGAGGAGCAGGAGGAGGCCAGCAGGAGCAGCAGCGAGATGACCTGGAGGAAGGTGTGCAAGTTGCTGAGATGCGGGGGGTTGGAGAGAGAAGGTAGCAACAGCCACACAGCTATAGGTGAAAGTCGGTTCCTACTAATCGCATTTACAAACTGCAAATGTCATAACTTCAGATGACGGAGTGACATTGGGCGGACATTTACCAGCACGTCCACCAAGGTTCATATGATCTCATCCAAGGCCAATGGAGAATGCTATTTTTCAAGTCTCACCCGACCCTGGAATTGGGGCAGGCATGCTGGTAAAATTCCGGCCAATGTCTCTGATAATTTCACCTTTCACAAGAGATTGTCATATCTCTATGTGACATGCTTGTGGCATTGATCATCTCCAATTGTGTGGGTACCTGTGTCACTAAAAATGACAGTCATACTGAACTGGATAGAGGGATATGGTCCCCGGAAGAGTAGGGGGTTTTATTTCAGACTGGCAGCATGGTTGGTGCAGGCTTGGAGGACTGTAGGGCCTGTTCCTGTGCTGTAATTTTCTTTGTTCTATGTTCTTTGACTTTAGCTCATTCCAGGTTGCCTATGGGGACCTGAGTGGTATCATGCAGCCTGCGGCACAAGACAAATGCAATATTTAGATACGCCCATCAATATACCTCCTTCATTACAAACAACAGCAGTCAATTGGATAGAATCAGAGACATGACAACCCTGGCTGGTTTCCCAAATGGGCAAGGGGGACATTGATTGTACCCATGTAGCCATCAAAGTAGGGTGGCCAGGTTTTTTAAAAACTGAAAGAGATGCCACCCTATGAATATGCAGATTGCGTGTGATCACCATCAATAAATCATGCATGTGTATGCAAAGTATTTGGGGAGAAGCCATGATTCATATGGCCTCAGACATCTATCAGGTTCCAGGGATGTTTATAGGGCCATTATACATTGAATGGACAACTACTTGGAGATAAATGTTAAACTCTGAAGAAGTGATTGATGACTCCAATTCAAAGCACTAGGATAGAATGCGCAAACTATTACAATAAAAGCCACGGCACAACAGGTCTATCTCTGGACAGAATGGCAGTGTGTTCAGGGTGAGATTCAGATACTTGGGCAGATAAGGTGGATCTGTCCTATATGAACCATCCAGGATCTCTCTCCTGGTGGTTTTCTGCTATGTGCTGTGCAACTTGGCCAATGTAAGAGAGGAAATCTTTTCAGAGTGGTTGTCGAGGGAGACAGCCTCTGATGAAGAGTCTGAGGTAGAGGACGCTGATATATAAATGGGTCCTAGGGAGGGTGTTAGTGGCCACGAGACACAGAAAGCTTTGATCATCAGACAATTCCAACACCTTTCTAACTCCGTTAACCTCTCGGCCATTGACTCGGTGTCCGCACACTCCATGACATAGACACCAATGCCGTGCATGGGCAATATTGCTCAGCCAAACAATATCATTGGTTAGGATAACTATAAAATTCACTAATAACATCAATTGAATCCTTATTCATACATTCACATAAATCCCTAAACAAATGCAGCTGGATAATATGTGCAAAAACGGCATGCAGAAATCTCACAAAACAGAAAGGCAGCCATGTGCACTGTGTGGTTTACTTGAATCTTTTCCAGATGCTGCAATTGGTGTTTAACACCCACCCCAACCTGCACCTCCCCAATGCCCGGTCACCTGTAGTAGAGATGGGCAGGTGATCCTTATCATCCCTCTGGACAGCCAACAAAACCTGGGATGATTTTGGTGGCTGTCCTCTGATCATCTGAGCTCACGAGGGCCATGAGTCTCTTCGAGATGTACCAATGGCTGAGGAACTGAGGAGATGCTGTCCTTATCACAAGTCCTATGTGAGATGCCCTCCAGTGGCATTGTCTGCCATCGTGAGGTCCATTTGCTGCTCTCTGTTTGCCTGAGGGGCGATAGGAGTTGAATGTGACTCCAGGCACTATGAGCCTCTTTTGCCCAGGCGATGGAGCCCAGAGCACAGAGACAAGATAATGAAGTGCAGTTCTGAATGCACGCATATGATCGCATGGCCTTCCATTGCCAGGTACCGGTCAATAGAAAAAGCCATGCATTCTGTAGAGTGGATCATTTCACGGTTCATTGCTTTGACGGAGTCCTCAAATATTCATGCCAAAATCCACAACTCCTGTGCAATCTCCATCACATTGCCATCTTCCAATGCACATACAGCATCTGCTGGTTCCAGAGGTTTGTTTTCAGACTGGAACCCAGCATGCAGATTGCCTCCAGCACTCCCTGACTGCCCCATCTTAGTCTCCAGCAACTACCAAGGTGTGTATACCACCGAGGTGCTTGTACCTGCTTTGGTGCTGGTTGTAGAGTGAGGATGTGACACATGCTCTGAGGCATCCATTTCCTCCTTAGTTGCCAATGTAGGAAGCAAAAGGAAGGACATCTTCAATATTTGAGGTGAATGCACCGAGACATGCTTCCTCATTGCAAACACAGGAACCATGATTCAGTGTTTGAACGTTACATGAATTAACACAGATTCACACTCTCCCTCTAATGCAGGACAATCTTCAAAGTCTAAAATGATCAATACTTCTGTAGTAGTGAACTCCTTAAAGGAGCAAGGTTTCAAAAGGTCACGTGATGCAATCTGTCAATTGGGCCGAAGAGCAATGGGACTCAGCGTGGGCTTTCCTCAGCAGAATTGATCCTGAAGCTGTTAAAGTTGATGGCACAACCTTGCAGTCTGTATATAGTTATTCTAACAAATAGGTTCTTGTTGTTCAAACCTGGTAGTTGACAAATCACTCTGACATGAGAACTTCATTCCTGACAGCTTGCCCAACCTCATACATCTTCCCCAACCCTCTGAACACTTTGGTTGGAATTATAAAAATTCTTCTTTGCAATACCATCACCCTGGGGCCTTCCTCCTATCGCGCTCCAACCAATGGCCCAGCTCCAGGCATTGGCTGCCAACTGCAGCACCTCCTTCTTGATAGGGAGTCAATAGAGCCTCTGGTCTTGTTTCTCTCCCTGGCATTTCATGCTTTCTTCTCCAACAAATTAAAAAGGGACATTGTAATGATGCTGTTGGTCTACAACCATGCCTTCAATGTATGGCCAATATGTTTGCTATCACCAGCACGCCTTCCCTAATGTTCTGACCCAACTGACATGTTTTGCACTCCCCCTACACCTTCATAACTCCGTTGGCTGTGTTATGCAGAGTGGCGTGTGTGAATCATGCTACCTTACACACTTGGGGTGAGATTCTCTGATTCTGTCTGTTCCATCAAATTATCCATCCCACCAGTGATGATTCCCATGGCGGACAGGACTGGAAGACTTAGGCCCATTGGTTAATAAGCAAGGCAATCCCATAATGGACCAAGAACACAGCATTCCATATTTGTCCATCTCAAGAATGATGATAGTCTCACCCTGCAGATCTCAAAAGGTCATGGAACTCTTTGCAGCACTGACACCAGGTTCACAGGATTATTCTGAGGCTTCTCACCTGCTCCACAATCTCCATCCCAGCCGCTGTAGCCAGGGTGGGAGGCCATCAGCAGATATGAGGAACTCACGCCTACAACTTACAGCCTGGAGGAGGGCTTGCAGGGAGCTAATGCCAAACCTTTGGGCCAACCCATTCCTGGCTCCCTTCTATTGGCTGTCTGTGGAGAGACATAGATAGGCAACAACCTGATGTGCAATACTTTCAGAAACATTTGATATTCGTGAGGTTATCAGTTGCATTTCAATGCTATTTAGAACATAGAACACTACAGCACAAACAGGCCCTTCAGCCCACTAGTTGCGCCGATCACATCTACACCTACCAAGCCATAGAACTATCTGTAACTTCCAATGCCATTAGATCCCATATACTCATCCAGAAGTCTTTTAGAAGACCCCAGCGAGTTTGCTTCTACCACCACCGACGGCAGCCGATTCCACTCACTCACCACTCTCTGAGTGAAAAACTTTCCCCTAACATCTCCTCTGTACTTGCTTTTCAGCACCTTAAAACCTGTGTCCTCTCATAGTGACCATTTCAGCCCTGGGAAATAGCCTCAGAGAATCCACCCTATCTATACCTCTCAACACTTTATAAACCTCTATCAGGTCACCTCTCAACCTTTGTCTCTCCAGGGACAAGAGACCTAGCTCCCTCAACCTATCTTCATAAGGCATGCCTCCCAATCCAGGCAACATCCTTGTTTCCATTAGAAAGGCCCTGAATGCCTTCCAACTAAAAGAACAGTCAAGCAGATTGATAATAATCCCCCCCGTCCCACCTCCCTGTCTCAGTGCTTGGGTATTTTTCCTGCATTAGCCAACTCAGCTTGCTGCCCACCATCTCACAAAGTTATAGGTCACATCTCCACAGGGCAGGTACTCATTGGCCATTATATGTACTATTCCATGTCATTGATAGGTTAGGGCAGAATTTGGCAATCTACTGACTTTCCGAATGGACACTACCAAGGGAGATAAAATACAGCCCTAGGTTTCACATTCCCATGTTGTGAAGATTAGTGTCTTACTCTTATCCTGGTGTTTTAAAGAGGGCATTAAGCAATTTAATTTAAAATTCTCAACAGTCTGATGAATCAATGTGCTTAAAATTAATTGTGAAGGTAATTGAAAGTCTAACTTCATTTTTGGCAATTTTTTCACCAACATTCAGTATATGCTGTGAAGTAATCAAAAACAGATCAAATTTATAATTGTACAGATGTAAAGCAACAAAATGATTCGAGAATATACAATCTGCCCAAGATACTTCCTCAGTTTTGACAAACTGAACGCAGACTATTTTTCTCTAAAAGGCCAGAAGTTTGTGTTGTCCTTACAGCAGAAGTTGAACTTTATTTCTGAATATTCCAGCCTCAATATTTCGAAGTCAAGTTAAATAAGAAGGCAGGGGCCTCTCTTTTGTTTGCAGTACAGACTTTTAGTTTTCTCTTACTTTAATGCCCAGATAATTCTTTTCCCATTTTGTGTAAATGGGTTTGGATGAATTATAGAACTCAGTTGTACTAAAAATAAAAGTAGTGCGTTTAAAACAAGTGCCAAGCTGATTATCCAGATGATTTGCAGAGTAGATTGTATGTTTAACTATTAATAATTCATAGACACACAATGTAGTAAGATGGTATATTCCCAGTCCAGCTCATTAGGTCTCACATCTGAGTATGCTGCTGATTCATTGCTATTCCAGCTACCAAATTGGTCTTCTTCTGGGACGCACACAGCACTATAACCAACATTATTATAACTGGGCTGAGTGTGAATCAGTCCTAAATGTCAGATCCCCATGAGAAATGACAATGTCTGCTGAAAGGCAGAAGATAGGTGTGTGATATTTTGATAATTACACTAAAAGTACTCCCTCTAGCTTTCCTTTCCTCTTTAGCCATTAGACTATGTTCCATTAAGTGGTATGTGTCTACAGTTCCAACTGACTTTCTACTATTAATGTAGCTCCAAGATCACATTGCCATCAAAAGAATATTAGTAGCAAAAATAAGGATATAACTGCACAAATAGTGAATAAATATAATAAGAACATAAGAAATAGGAGCAGGAGTAGGCCATCTAGCCCTTCAAGCCTGCCCCGCCATTCAGTAAGATCATGGCTGATCTGAAGTGGATCAGTTCCACTTTCCCGCTTTCTCCCCAAAACCCTTAATTCCCCTGTCCATCAGAAACCTATCTACCCGTGACTTAAATATATTTAGCGAGGTAGCCTCCACCATTTCAACGGGCAGAGAATTCCAGAGATTCACTGCCCTTTGAGTGAAGAAGTTCCTCCTCAACTCCGATCTAAACTGCCCCCCCCTTATCTTGAGGCTGTGTCCTCTAGTCCTGATATCCTTTCTAAGCGGGAAGAATCTCTCTACCTCTACCCTATCCATCCCTTTCATTATCTTATACGTCTCTATAAGATCCCCCCTCATCCTTCTAAACTCCAACGAGTACAGACCCAGCCTATTTAGTCTCCCTTTATAGGCCAACCCCCTCATCTCCGGTATCAGCCTAGTAAACCTCCTCTGCACTCTCTCCAAGGCCAAAATATCCTCCCGCAAGTGCAGCGACCAAAACTGCACACAGTACTCCAGCTGCGGCCTCACCAGTGCCCTGTACAGTTGCAGCAAGACCTCCCTGCTTTTATATTCTATCCCCCTTGTTATAAAGGCCAGCATCCCATTTGCCTTCCTGATCACCTGCTGCACCTGCAGACTGGGTTTTTGCGACTCGTGCACAAGGACCCCTAGGTCCCTCTGCACCGTAGCATGCTGCAGCTTTTCGCCTTTTAAATAATAATCCCTCCTACTATAATATTGTATCTACTCTGAAAAAGCTTTTACTTAAAAATCTTCATGCTTATTTTCAAATGCCTTCTTGGCTTCCTTCTCCCTTTCTCTGTAATTCTAGCCCAACAACCCTTGATGTTCAATGGCATTACCTTTGCTGAGTCCCCCCACCCTTGTGGTTACCATAAACCAGAAACTTAACTGGACTAGCTTTATAAATAATGTGGGTAGAAGAGCCGGTCAGAGGCTAGGAATCTTCAGCAAGTAACTCAGTTCCTGTTACTCCAAAGACTGTCTACTATTTACAAGGCAGAAGTCAGGGGTGCAATGGAATACTCTCCATTTGCCTGGATGCTTTCAGTTCTAATAACACCCAAGAAGCTTGACACCATCCAGGACAAAGCAGCCCACTTTACTGGCACCCCATCCACAAACATTTATTCCCTCACCAACATACAGTAGAAAAAGTGGGTACCATCTACAAGGACTCACCAAGGCTCAGTAGACAACATCTTCCAAACCTACAACCTCTACCATCTAGCAGGGCAAGGGCAGCAGACACATGGAGACACCACCACCTGGAAGCTTCCTTCCAAGCACCTGACTTGAAAATATGTTGCCATTCCCTCATTGGTTGCTGGGTCAAATTCCTGGAAGTCCTTTCTTAACAGCACTGTGGCTGTACCTACAGCACAGGGATTGCAGCAATTCAAGAAGACAGCTCACCACCACTTACTGAAAGGTAATTAGGGATGGTCAATAAATGCTGGCCTAGCCAATAAGGCCCATGAATTAATTATTAAAAAGAGATATTTGGGCTCCACCAATTCTGATTTTTTGCTTTACTATTTCAAGAGATGAAGATGTCACCAACTAGGCCAACATTTAAAGCCCATCCCTAATCACATGGGTGGTGGAGGTACATAGAAGGTACTATTAGAAAGGGACTTCCAGGATTTTGACCCATTGACAATGAAGGAATTGCTATGTAGTTCCAAATCAGGATGGCTTGTGACTGGGAAGGGAACATGCCAGTGGTTGTGCTCCCATGCATCTACATTCATTCGTAGATTAGATGCGCTGCCCGCCATCTCCAGAAGCTGTTGGCCAGATCCCTAAAAGACAGCTGTTAATTGGCCATGAGTTGCACTATTCAATGCCTTTTAGATTGTGATGTTCACGAGTTTGGAGGATATTGAGCATCCTTGTGTGATGATTCTGTGCCTTTAAGAAATGTATTTGTATCATGTTTCTTGTGAAGGGTATGTTTAAAACTCAGTTCTGATTTAATTGGTGTCAATCTATCTGCAAACCAGGCAGCTCCAAGCTGAAAACACAGCAGGTGGAATTTCACAAATTTTAAGTGTCGAATGAGCGAGAAAGCAAAAGAGTTTTGTTTTTAGCCATGTCTGAAAATGCAAACTTACAACACAGTGCAAAAAGAGTGCCGATACCAGCTTTTGGGGAAGTGTTTAGGGGGATGCGAACTCTGGAGGCAGAGTTCACACGTGCCTCAATCTTCCAGTGTACTGGGGGATCTCCTGCTGCCCCCACTCTGACCTCACCCCCCTCTCCCCACAGGCATCAGGACCCCTCCCCATAGACATCCAGACCCCTCCCCATAGACACTGGGACCCCATCCGTGGACACTGTGACTTTGCTGCTAATCACCCCCTCCCCATCAAGTTCTCTCCCTTCCTCCTTGATCTCCACTCCTTCTGCAGAGTTCCCTTCCACCCCACCATAGATCGTCTCCCCCCCAGCAGAGTTCCCTCCACCCCTGCCGATCGCTGCCTCCCCTCCTCCCCAGGTGAGTTCCCTCCCCTCCCCCCACTGATCATCCCCCAGCAGGGTTTTCTCTCCTCCCTCTGTCAATCCCCTCCTCCTGCCCCAGCAGATCTCCCTCCCTCCCACCCCTACAGTAACATGCTAAAGAGAATTGGAGAGATAATTCAAAGAGAACGATGATAGAGCTATGGGGAATGCACAAGAGGTAGGACAAATTGGACAGCTCAGCCTAAAAAAAAGGCACAAATATAAGGAGGAATAGTCTCCTTTCAGTGTTGCATTGCTCCATGATTCTATGATCTGTACAGAATTAGATACTGAGGAGAGGTGGTTTATTACTTAGATTCATAATTTTCATTCTACAGCTGATTTAAGAACCAATATAAACTGAGTGGTTGTTGTTGCCAATCCCATACTTGAATATGGCACAGTTTGATCTGTAGATCTGCAAGAACATTGTAAAATGGTGACAATATATAAGACCTCTAATTATTCTTTATCCCCTATCATTTTGCAAACCATTTTCTCTCTGAATTTATGTTCTCTTAATCAGTGGTGTGAAATGGTACAACTGCAGTTACCACTTGGATGTATCAATTTAATTATTTGGTCAGCTGATTACAAAAAAGCTCCTTTAGCCTCGAAGTATTCAATTAGATGCCTCCAATTTTCTCCCCAATAAATTGAAAGCAGCAGAACCGCTGCTAAAAGCAGGAGCTTTCAGTCAGCGGTGGGACCCTGAGGCCACATATTGTTGTAATGGTCAGTTAAGTAGCTACTGCAGGAGCTATTATTCCAATAAAGATAGCAGCCCACCTCCCAGAACAGGCAGCTCAATCAGAGAATCATAGAAACCTTCCAATGCAGAAAGAGGCCATTCGGCCCATTGGGTCTGCACTGGCCACAATCCCACCCAGGCCCTATCCCCATATCCCTTCATATTTTACCTACGCGTCTCAGGACACTAAGGGGCAATTTATCATGGCAAATCAACCTAACCTGCACATTTTTGAACTGTGAGAGGAAACCGGAGCACCCAGAGGAAACCCACACAGACATAAGGAGAATGTGCAAACTCCACACAGACAGTGATCCAAGCCGGGAATCGAACCCAGGTCCGTGGAGCTGTGAGGCAGCAGTGCTAACCACTATGCTAATGTGCCGCCCTAGGACTGGTAACTCAGCAGCTTCAGCAGTGCTGCCACTATCTGTGACCATTGTTGGGGATACACCTACAGGATGAGGGTGTCTCATTGGCCAGATGTCCTTGAAGGCAGTGGGGTTGGGTTTTACCAGGCTCTTTTAGAGATGCGCTGGGAGGTGGAAACAATGACAAAATGGTATAGAAAAACACTGGGTAGATGAATGCCTGGAGCCGCTCCACCACATTTTGTCAGTGGCGGGAAAGGTGAAAGATTGGCTGCTGTTGTGAGCCCAATTGAGCCACCCAGGTCACACCAGCTTAAAATAGTACATAAGGAACCAGAGACAACACGAGATAACTTCCTTTTTAAAGCACAGCAAGTTGTTACGATCTAGAATGCACTGGCTGAAAGGATAGTGGAGGCAGATTCAGTAGTAACATTTTAAAGAGAATTGGAGAAATCATTCAAAGAAAATGATGACAGATTTAAGGAGAATGTGCAAGGGGCATGGTGAATTGGATAGCTCGGCCTAAGAGAAAGCACAAACACAAAGATCCCCATAGGGTTGTTAAAATTCAGCTCCACACTTCTGACCAGAACTTATATTATGAAGAACACAATCAAGAATAGGAAGCAATCCCAGGTCCTTTAAACTCAGTGACCAATTAAGGGCCTCTTCTTGCCCTGGGGAGGTATGGATATAAATGAGGGCAGGCCTTTGCTATCAGAAAAGTCTCTTTATGGGTCATGAAATGCCCTAAATAGGAAGGCCACAGTGGAGCCTGCTGGAAGGCTGCCAGACTTCTCTGGGCAGTCTCCCCACGTGACAGTAAATCCTCCCGTTGTAGATAAAATGCTTGTGGAGGCAAGAAGAGGTCATTAAGTTTTCACTCAGTTGAAAGGACCTGGGATTGCTTCCTATTCTTGATTGTGTTCTTCATAATATAAGTTCTGGTCAGGAATGTGGAGCTGAATTTTAACAATCCTTTGGGGATCTTTGTGCTTGTGCTTTCTCTTAGGCCGAGCTATCCAATTCCTCCCACCCCTTGCACATTCTCCTTAGCTCTGTCATCTTTTTTAAAATTATTTCTCCAATTCTCTTTAAAATGTTACTATTGAATCTGCCTCCACCATCTTTCAGCCAGTGCACTGTAGATCATAACAACTTGCTCTGTTTTAAAAAGGAAGTTATCTCGTGTTGTTTCTGGTTCCTTATGTACTATTTTAAGCTGGTGTGACCTGGGTGGCTCAATTGGGCTCACAACAGCAGCCAATCTTTCACCTTTCCTGCCACTGACAAAATGGTATTGTGGTGGAGCGACTTTAGGCATTCATCTACCCAGTGTTTTTCTATGTCATTTTGTCACTGTTTCCACCTCCCAGCCTATCTTTAAAAGCGCCTGGTAAAATCCAACCCCACACTTGTGACCAGAACTTGCATTAAGAAGAACACATTCAGCAATAATAAGAAACTCAGATCTTTAAAACAAACTATGATTCCAAGCCTAGAACAATCAGAATATAACTGGTTAACCAAAGTCAGCTACTGGAAGGTGAGATAAGCCTCATAAATCCCTGTGTTTATCCCTGTGGTGTGTTTCCTTAAACCACTCCGAAAGAACTGGAAGATTGAAAAAAAATTGAACAGCTGAACTACTGGTCCATACTTTAAAATGTCCAATGTGGGTGAAACATGCCCTTGGCACTGCATGATTGGCACAGCAATTAAATACACATAGACTGTGTCACAGCCGAAAACTCCTCTTTGCACAATGGCAGTATCTCAACCACCGAGTTTAAAGTTGGTTATCTGTTCAGATTTTAGCCTCTTCAAGATGTGAAATAGCTAGTGAAGCAGCAGACAGCAGTGCACTAGAATTAACTTATTTCATCAGGTTTGATGTTGCACAAAACCAAGCAATGCAATGAAAGGATTGGTGCAATAACTTAGCTTGACAATCCCTTGAGAAAAAAAAACACAACTTTCTTCAGGTTTCATTCCGGGTCTAAGTTTCTCAATCTTTTAACAGTAACACTGCACTTGTGATGTGTGGAAATGAAAGTATTCTACATATGCAGGAATGAAAGGATCTTAAAATCTGCTTTATTAGCATATCTTACAGAGGAAATTATATGACAACTCTTAGATGCTATATAATAGCCCATTCAAGTTTAAAATTCTAATCATAAGCACAAAGTTCCCTGAATTGTCAAATGTTGGTGTATGCATTTAAAGTAAGGCATTTCTCACACAGTAATATGATTTATCACCCGTAAATGAACGGCCCTTCCCCTGTGATGCTTTTCAAGATTCTTCTCATATGGATTTAAGGTTGCCAAAAACAAGCACTCATTGATAATTGTACAATTCTGAAACAGCTAGCATCTTTTCACAATTCTTCCAAGGGAGAAACACTCAGAATGCTAAAACTGCCACCATGAAATTTACAGTGTGCATTTTGGAGGGGGAGAACAGGAGTAGCTATAATGAGAAAATAAATATCATTTGTGGACTTAAATGCACATTACAATCATAAAGAGATCTACTAAGTATGATAAAGAATCTCCAAGCAGCGGTTGAAAGCAAAACAGCAACAAAAATCATTCCAAGCACTGCATGAGTGGCCTATTCTTTCTTTCCACAGGAAGTCCCACTTTACTACTTACACGATTGACTTCTGGCATCAGCAAAATGCAGCTGCTCTTATTACCACTTGAAGCAGTATGCTGTCGAAGGTAGTTTCGTCACTTCTGTCTCAGAGCTAAAGGACCATCACCAACGAGAAATAACAAAAAACAAAAACATCAACTAAATGCCAGAATGGCAATTGAGATAGGCAACTTTTGAAATCATGTATTAACCTTAACAAGGTAGAAAACCATCTCTTTACAGTGTACAACTATCACCGTTCAAAGGGGATATTTACAGTGGATTCAGCATGTGACTGTTTTCATCAGGATACTTGTAAATAACTGTATTGATACAGATCATTGTAGTATCAGCATTTCCAGCAAGGTAAAAATATCTTTTGGAGAAAGAGTGCGAAAGAGAGGAACCAGAAGCAAATGACAGTATCTAAAAGAAAGGGAAGGATAAGGACCCAGAGAAACTAAATAGCAACTAAAAAGAACTATCAAGTTCAATCCAGTCCAGTTAAGTCCACTCCATCCAGTCTGTGGCTCCAAAGCATTCTGAGCCACATGAAAACAGATGATTAATCAGTTAGTTAATAGTTCTTTCATTTATCTTTCAAAACTTGGATAACTTTTAATTGTAAGGTTTTATTATTAGTGGAAAGGTTTACTGACAGTAAGACAGCACTATTGCTTCACAGCGCCAGGAACCCAGATTCGATTCTCAGTTTGGGTCACTCCCTGTGTGGAGTTTGCACATTCTGTGTCTACATGGGTTTTCTCTGAGTGTTCCAGCTTCCTCCCACAATCCAAAGACATACAGGTTAGGTGGATTGGCCATGCTAAATTGCCCCTTGGTGCCAGGGGAACGAGTTAGAGTAAATACATGGGGTTATGGGGATAGGGCCTGGATGGGATTGTGGTTGGGATGGGCTGAATGGCCTCCTTCCGCACCATAGAGCTCTATGTCATGAAGCTTATTAAAATGGCTGGTGAGAATTTCTATTTATCTTGACTGGGGAATTTCAGTTGAGATAAGTAGGATATTTATTAAAAAACACAAGATTATAAAGCTCAAGTAGAATAAGAGACAATAATTAATAATAAATCAGCAAAGTAATTAATTAAACACTATAAAGATGGCAGGGCAGGTGATGTGTGGTAGCTGCGGGTATTCATGGTCATTTGCTCGATCCAAGGTAAACACATCAGTAGCAAGTGTCAGAGCCATTGAGCTGAAAGCTGTATTATATCAGGGAGGGAAAAGGTTATCTGGATATTTTACTCCAGGAGGTGGTCACACCCTTTAAGATAGGATTATCTGATTTGACCATGGCCATGGACAGGAAGGTGTGACTGCACGTGAAGCAGGTATGGAGATCGTGAAAATAAATATGTAAGAGCATACATCCCTTACATTTGTTACAACAGTCTCCAGATTCTTGCAGCCTATATGGAGAAAAGTAAGGGCTGCAGGAAAACTTACGATGGCATCTTAATACAGGAAGCCATTCAAGCAGGGGGAGTTGAAAGAAATGTAGTGGTAGCAAATCAAGGGAGTACAGTCAAGGGAGGGTTAGACACAGGTAATAAAATTTAGATTCAATGCAGTAGACAGCAAGAGTCCAGAAGGCTACAGCCAGGTCAGCCTGGTGCCAGAGTTTTGGACATCTGCTGTGGATTGGAGAGGAATTTACATTGGGAGGGAGTGAAATGAATTGTTATGGTCCACATAGGCACTAACAAAATATGTAGGGCTAGGAAAAAGGTTCTGCCTCAGGAGTATGAGCAGGTAGGGGCTAAATTAAAAGCAGAACTTCAAAGGAGCCACAAGCAAATTGAAAGGGCTAAATAAGATTAGGGAATTGAATGCACAGCTCAGACATGGGAGTGGTTTTTGATTCATGGGGTAAGGACATGAGAAATGAGAAAGTGGGAGCTGTATAGTTGGGATGGTCTACAACTGAATTGATCTGGGACCAGTATCTTGCTGAATCATATAACAAAAGAAGTAGAGAGGGCTTCAGACTAAATAGTGGGGGCAAGAGATCAGGTGAGAGAGGATGTGGTAAATTAGGAACAGGAGGCAAGAGAACAAGGTAACAATGAGGAAATTGATAATCTGAATGTGGCAGGAAGGGACGGGGGGGTGCAAATGTAAGAGATGTTTTAAAATATTTAATCATACCTTGGATGTGGGTGTTGCTCACTAGGCTAGCTTTTATTGCCCATTACTAATTGCCCTTGAGAAGGTGATGCTGAGCTGCCTTTTGTGCATGTGTAACCACAATGGTGTCAGGAAAGGAGTTGCAGGATTTTGACCCAGCGACAGTGAAAGAAAACAACATATTTCCATGTCAGGATGGGGAATGACATGAAGAGGAACCTCCACGTGGTGATGTTCCCATCTGTCTTCTGCCCTCGTTCTTCTAGATTGTAGTGGTCCTGCGTTTAGAAGGTGCTGACAAAGGAACCTTAGTGAGTTCCTGCAGTGCATCTTGTAGATGGTACACAATGCTATCATTGTGTGTTGGTTATGGAGGAAATGAATGTATCTGAAAGGGCTGCCAATCAAATGGGATATTTCGTCCTGGATGGTATTGATCTTCTTGAGAGTTGTTGGGGCCATATTCTATCACACTTCTGGCCTGTGCCTTGCAGATGGCGGACAAGCTGTGGTAAATTACTCACCACAGTGCACCATCAGATAAGGCAATTGCAAAAATAATAAAGAGAATTAAAGGCACTTCATTTGAATGCATTCACAACAAAATAGGTGAATTGATGGCAGAAATGGGAGTATGAACTTGTTAGAAAATTTTCACAGTAACTTCAAGCAGTGTTTATATGAGCCCACTTGTGACTAATAAATAGACTTTACTTTGCATCACAGAAACATGGCAACAGGATACCAGGGTTAGGAACTGAATGTTGAAGGGTATTCAACATTTAGGAAGCATAGTGAAAATGGAAAAGGAGGTGGGATCACACTGCTGATAAAGATCAAAAAATTGATGAGAAAAGGTCTTAATTTAGAAGATAAATATAGAGAATTAATTTGGGTGAAGCTAAGCAACAGTAAGGGGCAGCAAACATTGGTTTGAATTATTTATAAGCCATCAAACTACAATGTAGGGCATGGAATAAATCAGGAAATTAAAGGTGAATGTGAAAAGGGTTTTACAATAATCATGGGTGACTTCTATTGACACACAGACTGGGTAAACCTGATTAGTATTAATGCTGAGGAGGATGAATTTCTGGAACGTATCCAAGATGTTATTTTTTCAAACAATATGTCGAGGAACCAACTAGAGAATGGGCTATTTTAGATCTATAATTGTGCAATGGGAATAGGCTAACTAATAATCTTGTTGTAAAGGAGCCTTTAAAAAAGATTGATCATAATATGACAGAAGTTTATGTTAGGTCTGAAAGTTATGTAGTTCAATTTGAAACTAGGGTCTTAAATCTAAACAAAAGGAATGGTGGAGTAGGCTCAAGGGGCCAAATGGCTTCCTCTTGCTCCCATTTCCTAAAAGTATAATAAAGATCAATTACAGCCTTTATAAGCCAAAGGCAAAGGCTCACAAATTGATTTTTATAATTGGATGTTCCAGTTAAAGTACATTTATTTTCCTGAAATGATTCAACGTGGAATGAATTCTGCGAACTTTGCAAGCTTCCTTAAGTTACCAAGATTATTTTTTAATAAATGCTGAAGTATACTAATGAAGTGGACTTCCATGGAGGCTTGTGATGTGATTAACATCCAGTTTCATATAGCTCAATAAAAAGCTTTTAAAATGTATTTGTCACTTCCAAAAGATAAGTTTCAAACACTGAAGCCATAATTTTACCAGCTCATTGGAGATGGGGTGGGTGATTAAAATGGTGGCAGGAGGGAAACCTGATGTTTTCCTGACACAGGATATTTCTAAAGACGGAAGCAGCAGGTAATTAACGGCTTATTGTCAGCTATTTTGCAACTCTGCTATCATTTACTGGTATCAGAATGTACCCTATCACATGGACTGTATTGAGGCAGGCAGCCAATGACATCTTGGGTCGAGGGCATTCGGTACACTAGGTGAAACACATCATTCTAACTGATGTGCCCTAATGATCCAGTACTGGAGATCGCGACAGAAGCAAAACAAAAGGATTTGCGCCTAGTTTCTTGCTTCTGGAGATACTACCGGCACTGTGAAATTGGTGTGATCAGCCTTCACCTGGGAAGGACCTGATTATAATATTTAAATCTCAATTTAAGTACTATTAGCCTAGGACAGAATCAGCCAGGCTCACTTGCCTTAATGGCCTCTCCAGTGAAGGTCCTCACCAGCAAGGATCACATCTGGTCCCCAGCAAATGAGGACCTGACATGATGGCTGCGCCAGTGGGACTGACGACCATTGAAGCCCCCCAGGTGGTTGGGGCAGGTGGGCAGTGCTTCTTGGGGAGTGCCCAACCTGGCATTGCCACCCTGGGACACTGGCAGCACTAGCCTGGTACCCTGGCACCTGCCCACCAGGGCTGGGGCCTGATGGTGTGGGTATTGGGACGAGTTATCGGAGCTAGAATCTTCTGGGGAGGGGCTGGTATTGAGATGGTGATCAGTCAGGGAGGCCAGTGATCGACCGGAGGAGAGGGGCGTACTGGGGTAGTGGTCGGCCTGTGATCAGCCAGGGAGGCCAGCAATTGAGGGTGGGCAGAGGGTGACGACGTCTGGAGTGGTTGAGGGGGAGTGACACTCGTACACAGAACACTGAGATATCAAGGTGCACGTGCAATAGCACTCCTCATAGACAGCAGCCAGCTACTGGCATGAATTACACTTGCATTAAGTGCTGTACAATTGTGCCTGAATTTAAATTTAAATATTATTAGTGAGCCTGGGACAGAACCCACCCCCACCCAACATCAGTGTCTGATGCACAGCACCCCTTATTCAGTCAGAAAGTCACTGAGGCAGGATCTTATTTTAATATCTCATTTAAGTAATTTAGTAGGTGCTACTGCAGACGGGCTGATATGTTCTGATCACATGTATAAGCTGGAGGTTATTGCTCTCTTATGAGAAATGCAAAACTTAAAGACTTTCTAGAACATGCCGTTGACTGCCTGTGCAAGCCAGATGGCACATCATACTGAACATTTAATAGCATGGAGCATCAGAAGTTACATAGCAGCATGCCTTCAAGGAAATTAAATGATAAATTTAATTGACCTGCAGTAGGTATTTTCTCAGGCTCATGATGACTGCTCACTCTCGAGCAAATCTCAAAGGCATACAGCTTTACTACCCAATATCTAGTTTAAGAATGTCATCTAGAGATGATAATAAAAAATAGTTGCAGCAGGCACTAGATACTATGATCTCATTTTTCCTGCTATGTCTGTTCTTTCTTTATAGCATTCAGAAAGAGTGTTGAAACAAAGCACAGCTCTAATGCACAAAACTGGTTTATTTCACACAGAAGATAGAATACAATTTTCCAACAAGAAAAATCAATTTATCATTCCTTGCAACATAAAAAAACAACAAAACTATGTGGTTAAGTGTCTATTCTAGGCTGACAGGTTAACTATCTATGAGCTAACTGACACTGTCTTTAGATTATAAGCAGTATGGGTTCATTCCACCATTGTCAAAATGGTGTAGATGGCTTGGATTTTAACCCCAAGTCAAGTTCTGTGTGGGAGATGTAAAGAAAGACAGAAAGAATGGGTTTCTTGAATTTCTGCAATGTTTAACTGCAGGTTTGCCACTGGAAGCCTTCTTCTCAAGCCTAAAACTGAGATCAGTTCAGCAGTCCAGGTAGAGGGAAAAGACTAGAGGCAGGTGAGAGGATCCATTGAACAGGACAAAGACTCCTGCCCAAAGAAGTGAGTATGGAGATGAAGGCAATGGAAGAAGGGTTCAGCATTATGCTGAACTCCAAATCAAGGGGGATGAAGGTATACATTGGCCTGGTCTGGTACTGTATAAATATTTCCCACTTTAAATGTCTTTTAGCTTTGACAAAGGGTCAGCTGGATTAGAAATGTCAGTGTTTTTCTCTCTATACAGATGCTGGGGTGGTGGGTGGGTGGGGGGAGGGGGGGCTGGTGGTTGTGGTGAGAGGTGGTGTCAGTGGGACAGAGGGGGAGCTGGATGCTCACCCGCCTCCAGTCCTGCCATATCAGGCCCAATGTTAGAGAAGCCAATGTTTCACAAGACTTAGTCAACTACGATTGATAGTCCAGATGTCATCTCAATGCATTTAAGTTGGTCATCACTTCACCTTTGTAATGCATCTTCTGATTAACTGGACAGCAGAATAGAACATTGGAATGTAGCTCCTGGATTGTTGGAAAATCCACAGAAAAAGTAGCAGTTTTCCAATCCACTGGAAATGTAATGCCTTTATTCAAAAAGGGAGGGAGGCAAAAGGTGGGAAATTACAGAAATTATGGTTAGTTTAATATCTGTTGTTGGGAAAGTGTTAGAACCAATTACCAAGGGAGCAATATCAGGACATTTGGAAAGTCATCAGAGTCAGCATGGTTTTATGAAGGGAAAATCATGTTTGACTAATTTGCTAGAGTTCCTCTGGACTTCCAGAAGGTGTTTGGTAAGGTGCTACACAAAAGGTTAATTCACAAGGTTAGATCACATGGGATTAGGACTAATTTATTAATTTGGATAGCTGTCTGGCCAAGGGACAGAATACTGGCAGTTGGAATAAATGAGTTTTTCCTGGATGTCAAAAAATAACTAGTGGAGTGCCACAGGGTTTGGTCCTTGGGCCCAGCTATTTACAATCTATATTTATGACTTGGATAGAAAGCTCTATAGCCAAATTTGCAGATAACACAAGAATATACTGGATAGTAAGTTGCAACAAAGAAATAAAAACACTACAAATAGATATAGATAGGCTAGGAGAGTGAGCCAAAAGATGGTAGATGAAGTTTAACATGGATAAGTGTGAGGTCATGCATTTTGGTCAGAAGAATGGAAAGGCAACTTGTCATCTAAATGGGGAGAGATTTTGAGGTGCTCCGGTGCAGAGGGATCTGGGTGTCCTTGTTCATGAGTCACAGAAAACTAGCATGTAGGTACAGCAGATATTAAAGAACTGGAATGGAATGTTGGCATTAATAGTTAAAGGAGTAGAATATAAAGGTAAGGAAATACTGTTGCAACTATTCAAGGCATTGGTGAGACTATACCTGGAATATTGTGCACCGTTTTGGTGCCCTTACTTGAGGAAAGATGTGGTGGTATTGGATGCAGTTCAGAGGAGTTTGATTCCAGTGATCAGGGGTTTGACAGATGAAGAGAGATTGAATAGTTTAGGATATACTCTGTGGAGCAGAGATCAAATTGAGGAATATAAGATGATAAATGGTACGGATATAGTAGATGGGGAGCAGATGCTTCCTTTTGTGGGGCATTCTAACATGAGGGGTCATAGTCTTAGGATAAGGGGTAGCAAATTTAAAACAGAGTTGAGGAGAAATTACTTCTACCAAATTCACAATTCAGTTGTGAATCTGTGGAATTTGCTATCCAAAAATCCAAAAATGCAGCAGATGCAGGGACAGGGAGTAAATTTAAGGAGTTACACATATTTTTAATTGGTAATGGATTGAAGAGTTATGGGGAGAAGGCAGGAAAATGGGGATGAGGAGTATATCAGCAATGATACATGGTGGAGAGGACTTGATGGGCAGAATGGCCTAATTCTGCTCCATTTTCTTATCTTATGAACTAAAATAGATTTTAATTTAAAAAAAAACTCCTGCAAAATCTCCGCTGGGTGCATGAGCTGCAAGTAAAATAATTTGAACTGTCTCAATATAGTCATTTGTGGCTGCAAATCCATAGCATAATAGTTGGCACTAAGTTGGAAAATTCAGAATTGTTATTGCTGGAAGTCATTTCTGATTTTTCATATAAAACATTAAAATTGAGAGATTAAAAAGGAATAAAAGCATCAACAGCTTTAATTAAAAACAAGCTCTCTCGCATCAAATGAATTTCCATTTTATAACTCTTAACTGCTATCCTGGGCTTTAGAAGTGCTTTTGTTATTATGCTCTGAAGCGATTTTTCTTTATATTCCGAGATTATTAATAATATTATCAAAATGTCCAGGTGTAGGAAAAATTGTGGATATATATCACATATATGCTTAATTACCTTAAGACCATAAGACATAGAAGTAGAATTAGGCTGCTCTGCCATTCAATCATGGCTAATATTTTTCTCATCCTCATTTTCCTGCCTTTTCCTCATAAACCCGAACCCCTTGCTAATCAAGAACCTGTCTCTGTCTAAAGACACTTAATGACCTGGCCTCCACAGCCTTCTGCGGCAAAGAGTTCCACAGATTCACCACCTCTGGCTGAAGAAATTCCCCCTCGTTTCTGTTTTAAAGGATCGTTCCTTTAGCCTGAGGTTGTGCCCTCTGGTTCTAGCTTTTCCTATTAGTGGAAACATCCTCTCCATATCCATTCTATCCAGGCCTCGCAGTATCCTGTAAGTTTCAATAAGATCCCCCCCCATCCTTCTTAACTCCAACAAGTACAGACCCAGAGCGCTCAACCGTTCCTCATACAGCAAGCTCTTCATTCCAGGGATCATTCTGTGAAGCTCCTCTGGACCCTTTCCAAGGCCAGCACATCCTTAATATATAACACTACAGCACAAGCAGGCCCTTCGGGCCAAAAGTTGTGCTAATCATATCCCTACCTACAAGGCCTATCTACAACCCTCCTTAGATACGGAGCCTAAAACTGCTCACAATACTCCAAATGGCACCTGACCAGAGCTTTATACAACCTCAGAAGTACATCCGTCCTCTTGTATTCCACCCCTTTGCCTTCCGAACTGCTGACTGAACCTGCATGTTAACCTAAAAGGGATTTTGAACAAGGATTATCAAGTCCCTTTGTGTTTCTGATTTCCTAAGCATTTCCCCATTTAGAAAATATTCTATGCCTCCATTCATCCTTTGAAAGTGCATAACCTCACACTTTTCCACTCTCCTAACCTGTCCAGGTCCATCTGCAGCCTCCCACTTCCTCAATACTACCTGTCCCTCTGCATACCTTTGTATCATCTGTAAACTTAGCAACAGTGCCTTCACTTCCTTCCTCCAAATTGTTAATGTATATTGTGAAAAGTTGTGGGTCCTAGCACCAACCCCAGAGGCACATCCTGAGAAAGACCACTTAATCCCCACTCTCTGCCTTCTGACAGTCTGTCAATCCTCTATCCATGCAGGATCTTACCCTTAACAGTGTGGGCTCCTATGCGGCACCTTGTCAAAAACTTTTTTGAAATCTAAGTAAATCACATCCACTGGTTCTCCTTTCGCTAACTTTTTCGTTACCTCCTCAAAGAACTCCAGCAGGCTTGTCAGACATGACCTCCGCTTGACAAAGCCACGCTGACTCAGTCCTTTTTTATTATGCACTTCCAAGTGCTCTACGATCTCATCTTTAATAATGAACTCTAAAATCTTACCAATGACCAAAGTCAGGCTAATTTCCCATCTGCTGCCTCCTTCCCTTCTTAAACAGTGGCGCTACATTAGCTACTGTCCAGTCCTCTGGGACTTTCCCTGTCTACAGTGATTCCTGAAAGATCACCACCAATGCCACCACAATTTCCTCAGCTATCTCTTTCATAACCCTAGGGTGCAGGCCGTCCGGTCCAGGTGATATATCCACCTTCAGACTTTTCAGTTTCCCCAGAATCTTCTCCTCAGGTTTTAATTTGTTTTCAATGTCTTTAGAAATTAATATTAATCTGCGCATATTACAATTCTAAAATTTGTTGAGGGACACAACCTTCTGTACTGTAGTTTATTACAATTCTCTGAGCAATAAATGTTTAAAAATGATGAAAGGAGGGATTAGAAACTCTTGTGGTAATTATAGTTGTTAACCAAGTTTGTTCTTGTAGATTTTTTCTGCAGACACAATTAGTAATTATTCCACTGATATGTTTATCCTGAAAGGTTGGTGTGAACATTTCAAAACAAAAGTGAATGTAGAAGATTAAATATAAACCAGATGAAATCATTCAAACTTTGGATAGGGATGAAATAAGATTATTCTTCCGCTATCCTTCATTTCCCTAATTTAACAATATTTCACTGACCTATATCCTGAAAGGAAAAGAATGTTACCTGTCATGTTGTTTTAATAATACAATAGCTTAGACTTATTCATTGTACTAGACACACCACTCATAAGGAATTGGATAAAGCTACAAAGGATTATACAAATTAGGAACAGGAATAGGCCCCTTGGACCCTCGAGCCTGTTCCAATGTTCAATAATATCATGGCTGATCAAACTTTAACCTCAACTCCACATTCCTGCCTACGCCCACCCCAAAAACCTTTCACCCTCTTTATAATTACGAATCTATCTATTTCTGCCTTAAAGACATTCAAAGACTCTGGGGTGAATTTTCCTGTTCTGCTCACCACAGGAATCATAGCAGGCAAGGGGCAGACCACATAAAGGTCCATTGACCTCGGGCAGGATTTTCTGGTTTTGGGGCTAAGGCAGGTGGAAAATCTTGCCCTCAACCGCTTTCGAGGAAGAGAATTCAAAGTCTCACAATCTTATGAAAGAAAAAGATTTCCTCATCTATGTCTTAAATGGCCAACGCCTTATTTTTAAAAAATGACACCCCCCCAGTTCTAAATTCTCCAACAAGAGGGAACATCCACTCCACATCCACTTTGTCAAGACCCCTCAAGATCTTTTACGTTTTAATTAAGTTGCCTCTTACTCTTCTAAGCTACAGTAGGTACAAGCCTAGCCTGTCCAGCCTTCCCTCATAAGACAACCCAGCCATCCCTTGCATTAATCTCTGAACTGCTTCCAATGAATTTATATCTTTCCTTAAATCAGAAGGCCAATAATATACGCAGTACTCCAGATGTGGCCTCATTAATGCCTTGCATAACTGAAACATAACCTCCCTACTCTTATTTTAATTTATTGCCATGTAATAAATGATAACATTCTTTTAGCTTTGCTAATTACTTGCTGCACCTGCATACTAACCTTTAAGGTGTTATGGCTCCATTTAACATGATTAGGAACATGAAAAAAGTCATATATAAGTATAAAGGTCAAAGGCCTTAAGGTGTCTGTGTGTGCTCAGTTCAGAGCAAATGTGGAACTAAGGCTGGACCACATGACACTTTTGCCTTCTAATGCTATCATGCTGATATCCCATAAAGATATATTACAATATCCCCATTTTAAAGATACATTACCCCTTTTCAAAGAAGTATTACAATTTACAATTTATGTTCATGCTTAGTTACCATCTCATAAATGCATTGAGCCATTGAATCTATGAGTCTCCAAAGCATAGAGATAATCTGTTGGCATGTCCAGTTCTTGCAATGGAGATCTTGTCTGAAAGTGTCTTTAATTACTGACATAACCTTTGGGATTGTCATCCTTGGCTGTTGTTCGTGGTTGCAATTTGCCCTCATTTAATTGGACATTATGCTGGTTGAGGAGCTAGAACAGATTTGATTATGCCACACTATTATCCCTTGGAGATGCAATGGTCTAGTGGTATTATCACCAGACTATTAATCCAAAAACTCCACTAATGCTTGTGGGACCTGGTTCAAATCCCACCACAGCAGATGGTGGCATTGGAATTTAATTTTAAAAAAAACTTGAAATTAAGAATCTATTATGATCGTGACACCATTATCAATTGTCAGATAAATCCATCTGGTTCAATAATGTCCTTAGGGAAGGAAATCTGTCATCCTTACTTGGTCTGGTCTACATGTGACTCCAGAGCCACAGAAATGTGATTGGCTCTCAATTGACAATTCCATACCTGTATTTTGATTGTGCATCTTATCTTGTCATTTTAAAAGTTGCTTTCTAGTTTGAGAATAGAATGGGTAAATGTAGGCAAATTAAAAAACACTAGTTTGCCAAACATGAGTTCTACTGGTGAATGAATAGCTCCACTTCAATGGTGTCAGTTTCAGACATAGCATTGTAATGTGTAGATTTAGCTTGCCCTACCTACATTTGAGAATTAGGTATTTCACCATGCAGGTCATTCTTTCAGCTAGACTATTTTATCTACAGTACCACGGAGAAGTAGTGTAATCAATATTCCATTTCTCACACATGTCCCAAAATTACTTAGAAATAAATTATGGACCATTATCCATAACCATCTCTCCAGGGGCATCAAAGAAACTGAAAATAGCACTTAGTGTTTGTAACAGTTATGCTTGACATATTGTGCAATTGTTGAATACTGGGGTACATTGCAAACTAGTTGAGAATGGCATTGAAGTCAATGCCATGACATGAAAAAGTTCAGAAGTGATTTTGGACCAACAATAGGTAGGAACTTCATATGGAATCAAAGGTGCTTTTAGCTTGTTCACATTTTTTGACAGTAACATCAATATCATTGATCATCGCCGCTGAATAGACTGTATCTCATGTGAGACTTCTCATCCAACTCATGCACCCGAGTGATGAAGCTGCGCCTTCTCAAAAGGATATGTTAAAATTGTAAATGGTGGGATCTTAGTACTTCAATAAGTAACTTTCGCTGCCTATTGACTGAGTTGGTATGGTTAAAATTATACCTATGGACTCCTTTTGAAATAACTCCTCAGAGGCTGGTGTCCCTTTAACTTACAAATTTTATTCCACTCCTAGAGTGCTTCAGGTACAAAGTCAGAATCCAGAGTGCCAGTGGATCTGACACTCCGCAATATATCTCCAGGTGAGATCCTTGATTGGCCAGGCAATTATGACATTAATCATATTCAAAGAAGGCAACCTCATGGGCCTCTTTGAAGTCATTACACCTGTAATTATGTCTACACATTGCAAAGAAATTTGACCAGAAAGAAAATCATGATGGTGAGTTGGGGGAAGGGCAGAGGTGTGGGTGTGGTGGGGGCAGAGTTGGGGCAAACAAGAGTAATAAAGAAAGTAAGCATAATAAAATTAGATGAGGTAGCTAAATGGTGGGGTAGCGAAGGGTGAGGTAGCAAAATGGATACAAAATTGGCTTAATGATAGCACAGTAAAAAGTCTGACAACACCAGGTTTTAGTCCAACCGATTTATTTGATAGTAAACTCACTAGCTTTCGAGGGGTTTCCCTCTTCTTCAGGTGAATGGAGAGTTCTGGCCTCAGACAGAGCATATAAAGCACAGACAGTTTACAGATTACTGATTAGAATGCGAATCTTTACACCTAACCTGCTGACATTGTCAGCCACTTTAGGACTCGAACAGCAGGTTAGGTGTAAAGATTCGCATTCTAATCAGTAACCTGTAAACTGTCTGTGCTTTACATGCTCTGTCTGAGGCCAGAACTCTCCACTCACCTGAAGAAGAGGGAAACCCCTCGAAAGCTAGTGAGTTTACTATCAAATAAATCGGTTGGTGTCGTCAGACTTTTTACCGTGTTTACCCCAGTCCAACGCCGGCATATCCACTTAATGATAGCAGCCAGAGGGTGGTTGTAGAGGGTTGTTTTTCAAACTGGTGGCCTGTGACCAGTGGTGTACCTCAGGGATCGATGCTGCCTCCTATATTCTCATCCAAATCATTAATATAAATTAATGATTTGGATGAAAATATAGGAGGCATGGTTAGTAAGTTTGTAGATGATACTAAGATTGGTGGCATAGTGGACAGTGAAGACGGTTATCTAGGATTGCAACGGGATCTTGATCAATTGGGCCAGTGGACTGATGAATGGCAGATGGAGTTTAATTTAGATAAATGTGAGATGATGTATTTTGGTAGATTGAACCAGGGCAGGACTTACTCAGTTAATGGTAGGGCGTTGGGAAGAGTTTCAGGACAAAGAGATCTAGGGGGTACATGTTCATAGCTCCTTGAAAGTAGAGTTACAGGTGGACAGAGTGGTGAAGAAGGCATTCAGTGTGCTTGGTTTCATTGGTCAAAATATTGAAGACATGATGTGGGTATGCCGGCATTGGACTGGGGTAAACACAGTAAAAAGTCTGACAACACCAGGTTTTAGTCCAACCGATTTATTTGATAGTAAACTCACAAGCTTTCGAGGGGACTGCCTCTTCGTCAGGTGAATGGAGAGTTCTGGCCTCGGACAGGGCATATAAAGCACAGACAGTTTAGAGATTACTGATTAGAATGCAAATCTTTACACCTAACCTGCTGTTCAAGTCCTAAAGTGGCCGACAATGTGTGTGGAAGGAGCACTGATCACAGGTTAAAGAGATGTGTATTGTCTCCAGACAGCACAGTGAGTGAGGCTTTGCAAACCCAGGCAAGTCACAGGGGTTACAGATAGTGCGACATGAACCCAAGATCCCTGTTGAGACTGTCCTCATGTGTGCGGAACTTGGCTATCAGTCTCTGCTCAGCGACTCTGCACTGTCGTGTGTCGTGAAGGCCGCCTTGGAGAATGCTTACCCGAAGGTCAGTGCAGAGTCGCTGAGCAGAGACTGATAGCCAAGTTCCACACACATGAGGACGGTCTCAACAGGGATCTTGGGTTCATGTCGCACTATCTGTAACCCCCGTGACTTGCCTGGGTTTGCAAAGCCTCACTCACTGTGCTGTCTGGAGACAATACACATCTCTTTAACCTGTGATCAGTGCTCCTTCCACACACATTGTCGGCCACTTTAGGACTTGAACAGCAGGTTAGGTGTAAAGATTCGCATTCTAATCAGTAATCTGTAAACTGTCTGTTCTTTATATGCCCTGTCCAAGGCCAGAACTCTCCATTCACCTGACGAAGGGGCTAACCCGAAAGCTAGTGAGTCTATTATCAAATAAATCGGTTGGACTAAAACCTGGTGTTGTCAGACTTTTTACAAAATATTGAATACAGGAATTGGGATGTCTTGTTGAAGTTGTACAAAACATTGGTAAGGCCACACTTGAAATACTGTGTACAATACTGATCACCCTATTATAGAAAGGATATTATTAAACTAGAAAGAGTGCAGAAGAGATTTGCTAGGATGCTAATGGGACATGATGCTTTGAGTTATAAGGAGAGGCTGGATAAACTGGGACTTTTTTCTCTGGAGCATAGAAGACTGAGGGGTGATCTTATAGAAGTCTATAAAATAATAAGGGGCATAGATCAGCTAGAGAGTCAATATCTTTTCCCAAAGGTAGGAGAGTTTAAAACTAGATGGCATAGGTTTAAGGTGAGTGGGGAGAGATACAAAAAGGTCTAGAGGTGCAATTATTTCACACAGAGGGTGGTGAGCGTCTGGAACAAGCTGTCAGAGGAAGTAATAGAGACAGGTACAATTTTGTCTTTTAAAAAGTGTTTAGACAGTTACATCGGTAAGATTCGTATAGAGGGATATGGGCCAAATGCGGGCAATTGTGATTAACTCAGGGTTTAAAAAAAAGGTGGCATAGACAAGTTGGGCTGAAAGGCCTGTTTCCATGTGTAAACCTCTATGACTCTATAAATAGGCTTAACAAACTCAAAAGCCAGATTAAAACAACTGTAAAGCAGAAAACAACCATTCTCACTGAAAACAAAACAGTTCTGTAAAAATCTTGAAATAGGTAGCAAACATTTATTACCAAGAAGTTAGTTGAGTGCCTAATTTATACTTCACATGGAAGGTAAGTTACCAATGGCAGACAAATTAATGCCTCCAGCTGTCAAAGCAAAATTTAAACATGGAATTCTCTTGAGCGTAGAGAATAAATACATGGAAGATAAATGGTAAATTCTCCAATTTTATGGCTATGTTGGAGACCATCCAATATGCTCAAAAATATATAGACTGAAATAATTATGCTTCTTAACTCAGGATGTAGGATGTAACATTAGAGACACCATCTGTGAAACAGTATTAGACCAACCTAAAAGAAAGCTTCCAATCTTGAATCCCACTCTCAGCCAGTATGTTATTAATTGAATAATTTAAGAGGTAACACTATTTCCAATAGCTGATGAATATCAATTTTTGAATCCAGGCAGCTTTTCCAACTGCATATTTTAATGCCTTATAAGCCTCTTGTACACCACGGACGGTCATGAACCCCATATCATTTCCAAATATCCAGTGTAAACTGCCCTGATTAAATTAGATCATTGTAAAAGTAGGTTTAAAACTCAGACCACTGGACCATGGTCTCCAACAAATACTTATCAATGCAATGTCATAGAATTATAGAATCCCTACAGTGCAGAAGGTAGCCATTCAGCTCATTCGGTCAGCATCTTACTCAGGTCCACAACCACATCCCCTTCCCCCAGCCTGCACCCTCCACCCCATCCCCCATCCCCATAATCACTAACCCACCTAAGCTACACATCTTGGGATACTAAGGCGCATTTTTGCAACACCGATCCACCTAACCTACGTATCTTTGGACAAAAGGATCCAGGCCATTAGAAATAAGTCTTGAGAAACTAGAAGAGATTTGTGTTAGGTTAATGATTTATTCATTCAAAGCAACAAGACAGACTAGATCATGCATTGCTGCTCCTTCGCACCAACAAGCTCTTAAATATAATATCAGTTTCTGGGATTCCTAATACAGTATTAATGTTTGACAAATGTTACAATAAATACATTGTGATGATTCATTCTTCATGTTCTCCTCAATCTATAATAATTCCATTCCCTTGTTACTGATGTTGTACATGGAACAGGAGTTGCCATACACCAGATACTCCCAAACAGAATATTTATCATCAAACATCCTTAATGTGAATCAATGGATTATTTTGGCAAAAATCTCAAATAAAAAAGGAATGATAGCTAACTTGCACTGAACTCCCCCACTGTCAAATTATACAGCTTTGTGATAGATTGGATGACAGATATGGGGAGTATATGGAATGCAAAAGTGTAATTTGACAGTAAAAATATTGCTTGCCTATGGATTAGTTTGCCATTATTCTAACCTCTCGCACCTTTTAACTCTCTTGAGTTTTTTTTTCCGGGATTGAAATATTAACAAATAATTTACCATGAGTAGTGGTATTAACATTGTATCAAAGGTGCATGCTGAGACATCTTGGCAACTACATTAAAACAGATATTGCTTTTCTGTGGATGTGACTACATTTGGATGAAAATTATTACCACATTAACCTGTTGGGTCTTTTAGAGTATCACTTTATTTTGTTGAATTTATGAGATAGCATAGTGCTTCAGAAGTCAAAATGTACTTGCCTGATTGTAGGCTGTAGCCTTCTAATGTTTATTAATGAGATCTCTGCAATTTTGGTTGTGGAATAATTCCAGTGCTAAGCTGCAGGATTTCTGCAAAGTTGGACCAGGTGAGCCAGAGCTATAAGAAAAAAGGGAATCAAAAAAGTTAGGTGACAGAATTGTCATGTCTGCAATAATTTTCCCATGTGCTTAGCATGTTGCTGGAGAAATAATTCTACTTTAATCAGGAAACTGTGCCGTAGCCTTAAGAATTATATTTGCTGTATTTCATAGCCACCCTGTTTAAGCAGGCACTGTTTGCTCGGTAAATAACCTTTGTTGCTGCAAATAGACCACTATAATTCCAGCCATATCTCCAACTCAGTGCTGTCAACATGAACTTTGCAGAGATTTGGCCACTTTCAGAGCTCTTCCCACTGTCCGCCTGATGTCCTTCCAACGTCAAAAGCATTCACTTTACATGTTGGTCTTTGGGGAGGACATCAGGCAACTTTAATTTTGCACGGTTTTGCCAGCCTGCTGGTACAAGCTGGATATAAGAAACAATCTGTGTTTATGAATCAGCAAGTCCAAGTTGCACCCGATATTGAGCCCCGACACCTTCTGAGCTTCACCAGGCAGCTCACCACTTTGTATTTCAGACTGTTACATCACCAAGAGGAATTTTGCACAGGTTAACATAACTGGACATTAGATGCCTTAAATATAAAGGGTCTGATGCGTGTTTAAGGCACAGGCCCTGAGTACTTTTCTTTGCCCGTATTAACATGGTGGGTGGTTCTGCATCGATTTACAATGAGTTCCTGTTTCCTGTCTGTGAAACTGTAAGAGCCAAGATCTCATTGAATTTCTGAACCTTTATATCTTGGCACAGAGCGTAAATAAATTTTATTTTGTCATATACGTTTTATATGGCTGGTTATTGGCTCTTGCACCTGCATATCATCACCCTCATTTCTTGTCCTCCATCTTATTGCCTCCCCATCGCTCCATCACATCTGATGATGATTCTTTCAGCAGGATTTTATAGTCTCACTCAGGTGAGACAGGAAATTCCTGCCCAAGGTCAATGGAAATTTCAATTGTCGGACCCTCGCCCACCCGTTCTGATTCTGTGGCAGGAGATGGGGAGGTGATGGCCTAGTGGTATTATCTCTGTACTATTAATCCAGAAACTCAGCTAATGTGCTGGGGACAGTGGTTTGAATCCTGCCACAGCGGATGGTGGAATTAAAATTCAGTTAAAAATATCTGGGATTAAGAATCTAACATTGTCAACTGCTTCACTGGGCAGGACACTGGGCATGGTGTTAGGGTCTGAGCAGGATACTCTGTCAGATATTTAGTGCAGACTCAATGGGCCAAATGGCTTCCATCTGCACTGAATGGGTTCTATGAGCTTGATTTTACCATCACATTGCCCTCACTTTTGGGCGAAAACTTGATAAAGTCATGCGTGATTGGAATGTCGCAAAACACGCCTGTCTCCGCACCAGTTCCCCGTATACCAAGGCCCAAAAACATACGTGATTGGGACCCTGCCTGAAACGGCCGCGATGGCTGTTTAAATGCATTTAAATTGACTTAATGGGCTGCATACCCAACTTTACCAGCACTTCCCCTTTACCACCATGTTAGTGCGAGTGGGCGAAACGACCACTACAGACTCAGGGTGTAGATCAATAACGGCACAGCTTTATTTTCTTTTACTTCGACGGAGGTGCAGTCAGGACATACAATCGGACTGTCCCGCTGCAACGGGCTATAGTTATACCTGAACTTCGGTGTAGTATGCAATGCAAATGCTAATACTTTATTGACAGTATTCGACTTTAGCCATCCTGTCTCGATGTTTTCGAGTGTTAGGACGATTGTTTTAAGTGTGTGTTAATTGTTTTTGTCTGATTGGTTATTAATGGTCTAGAATCTCTGGGGTTTGAACAGTGGGTATGTCATTGATCTCAGAGTTTGAGGGGCCAGGGACATTTCCTTAGCTATGCTAATTTTTTAGGTGTCTCCATAGGTTGTTTGACTGGTTTAGAAGTGTTGATTTGGTGGGGCGGGGATGTGTTTTTTAATTTAGTTCCTGAGGGTGCCATCCTGTCCAGCTTCCCTTGTGTGCTAGCCCTCATTTGCATGCTAAAAGCATGCTCTTCCCTGCTAATCTGTGTCTGTTACTTTGTGATTTTTAGTGGAGAGGCTCTGAGTGTAATTTTAGCCTGCTTCCATATTGTGTGCCCGATTTCATAAAACTTGTTGTCCGATAACAACCGCTTTTGCCAATCTGGAATCGGTGCAAAACAGACATGCTCCATAAAAGTCTGATTCGGGTTCTCCATCAGTGAGGGTTAGTGAGGAGGTAACTCCTTCAAAAAACTCATTTTAATTTGTGAGACATGATTTTCCACTCACAAAGCCATTCTGACGGTCCCTAATCAGTCCTTGCATCTCTAAATGCTTGTAGATCCTGTCACAAAATACCTTCCAACAATTTACCCACCACAGGTGTGAGGCTCACTGGTCTATAGTTCCCAGACCTTTCCCTGCAGCCCTTTTTAAACAAAGGCACAACATTTGCCACCCTCCAATCTTCAGGCACCTCACCTGTGATTATCGATGATTCAAATATCTCAGTTCGGGAAGCCCACAATTTCCTCCCTAGCCTCCCACAACGTCCTGGGATATACCTCATCAGGTCCCGCAGATGCGGGAGATCAGTAAATACTGATGAGAAATATTCATTAAAGATCTCACCCATCTCTTGTGGATCCACACATAGGTGACCTTGTTGATCCTTAAGAGGCCCTACTCTCTCCCTTGTTACTCTTTTGCCCTTTATGTATTTGTAGAAGCTCTTTGGATTCTCCTTTGCCTTACCTGCCAAACAATTTTTTGTCACCTTTTCGCTCTCCTGATTTTTCTCTTAACTCTACTCCTAAATCCCCTATATTCTTCAAGAGATTCACTTGATCCCAGCTGCCTGTGCACATCATGTGCCTCTTTCTTCTTCTTGACCAGGGCCTCAATATCCCAAGTCATCCAGGGTTTCTGACTTCTGCCAGTCTTGCCCTTCACTCTGAGGAATGTGTTTACCCTGAACACTGGTTAACACACTTTTGAAAGCATGCCACTTACCAGATGTTCCTTTGCTTTCCCACAGACTCCCCCACTCCATTAACTTTTGAAAGCTCCTGCCTGATACCATCAAAATTGGCCTTGCCCCAATTTAGAATTTTAACTTTTGGGACAGACCTATCATTCTCCATAGCTATCTTAAAACTAATAGAATTATGGTCACTGGTCCCAAAGTGATCCCTCACTAACAAAGTCACCTATCAAAGTGATTTCCCCCTTCTTATTTCTCATTTCTATCCATATAGACTCAGTGGCCGAACCCTCGAATATATCCCCTCTCAGTATGGCCGTGATGCTTTCCCTAATCAAAAGTGCAACTCCCCCTCCTCTCTTACCTCCTGTTCTATCTTTCCTATAACATCTGTACTCTGGAACATTAAGCTGCCAGTCCTGTCCCTCCCTTAGCCATGTTTCAGTAATTGCTATAATATCCCAGCCCCACATACCCATCAATATCCTGAATTTATCTGCCTTGCCTGTCAGGCCTCTTGCATTGAAATAAATGCAGTTTAATCTGGATTTCCCTTGCTCTCTGTCTTGCTTCTGTCTGATCTGTCTGGGACTAGGATTACTGACACTGCCTTTACTAATTAATGTGCTGTCCTTAACTTCCGTGCTGTCCTCAAACTTCTCTTCTGTCTCTCTACTCCTTTGGATCCCACTCCCCGCTAAACTAGTTTAAACTCTCCTGAGTTGCAGTAGCAAATCTCCCCGCCAGGATGTTAGCCCCCCCTCCAGTTCAACTGTAACCCATCCCTCTTGAACAGATCAGCCCTTCTCCCGAAAAGATCCCAATGATCCAAAAATCTAAATCCCTGCTCCCTGCATCCAAGCCAGGCATTTATCTGCCTAATCCTCCTATTCCTACTCTCACTAGCACTATGGCACTGATAGTAGTCCTGATATTACTACTTTTGAGGTCTTACATGTTAACCTTCTGCCTAACTCTCTATATTCACATTTCAGGACCTCATCCTTTTTCCTACCTATGTCGTTGGTGCCAAAATATACAACGACCTCTGGCTGCTTACCCTCCCCCTGAAGAATGTCCTGCAGAATGAAACTTGATTGAGACTGATTGACAGGTTATGTCATGTGACTGAAGACAACTTTTTTTCACCAACCATTCAAATTTTAGTTTTGCTTCTTAGTTGTTGCTAGAAGTTGGTGAAAGAAAGCAGTGTCTCTGTCTCTCTCTCTCTCTCCAAGGCTTTCTGAAAGATCCAAGACTGAGGTGCCTTGGAGATTTGATCTAATATTTGAAGGACCAATTCACAGCTGGTGTTAAAAAGCTGAAGATCCAGCATCACATGAGATACTTGCTTTTTGTGCTAAGTCTGACGAAGGCTGCATGGCCAATATTTTATGATCTCGCACGGGCGAGGCTCATAAAATCCTACCTGAGACCAATGGAGAATTCTGTTCTCCAAGCTGTGTTCACCCTAGAATCTTGGCAGTAAAATTTCGGCCCATGTCTCTGGGATGGTGTTTAACTTGGAACAGCAGAGATAGCTAGCTGCTTGGACTTAGACAGTGTTATGTTTAAGTCTTATAATTGGTAAAAGTTATGCTAATTCTTTTTGTTATGTTTTAACTATGTTCTTAAATAAACTTTGTTTGATTAAAAACTTCCTCATGGGTCACTGAATCATACCCGGAGTGAAACACCTTATGCTCACCCATGCCAAAGTCAAATGCAAAAACTTAAGGTGTAGGCTAACTTCATAAAATACCTTGGAGTTCCTGGCCTAGTCTTAACATGCTACACAGCACCAAGGTTATGTTTCAAATTATAAGCCTGGTTTCAATCATCAAGGAAAAATAACTGAAGCCAGATGTAGTTCATATTTAGTAAATTAAGTCCTCACTATATCAGGCTTTGCTCGAGTTACTCCCATTTGTACTGGCTTCCATCTTCCTCAAATACCTCGGTTTTAATTCATTGCACACACAGGCAGAGCAAGAGAAGAATATTGCTTCATTGATTTAGTGTTTTATTATCAGAATGTCTTAAAGCAAGACATTAATTTTAGACGGAGCTACTGTTGTTACCTTAACAAATGTGGCAAAAAATAAGGCACATCAAAGTTCCACAAAATAATAATTCAATGAACAAGTATTTAGCCTGCTTTTAGTGGTTTCGGCTCAGGCTAGGGAGAAAGAAACGATGTTGACCAAGGCAGGAGTTAAACTCCCTGTTTTTCAATAAACAGTGCCATTAGACTATTAATCTATCTGTCTGAATCTGTGGACAGAACCTCAATTTAATCTTATATTTGAAATCTTGTGTTTCAGCTCTTCACTCAAGTGTCAGCTTATATTATGTGTGCAGGTCCTTTGTGGGATCTAAACCCATAGACCTCTGACTCCAAGGTGACAATATGATAAGTTAATGCCGCTACTGACTAAATTGAGAAGTATACATAAACAATAATTTGGTATCACCTCTCGACATGTTAAATCACTGACTTGAGCCATGCCAACTCAAAGATGTGCTGTGTGGAAGCCAACTTAGAATCATTATAGAATCCATACAGAGCAGAAGGAAGCCATTCAGCCCATCGAGTCTGCACCAACCACAATCCCACAGGCCCTATTCCTGTAAGCCCAAGTACTTCTCTCTGGAGTAAAACATCCATGATAAAGCTGCTACTGCATTGGAAATATATGTCAAAAATATTGCAAAGTTGTTTTATAGGTTTGTCATGGAAACCTTGTTAAATAATACTTAATAATACTGAAGGCCTGAAAATCTGGAATATAAAGCTGGAATGTTGCTGCAAATTTATTTCAATGTTCTCCAAACATTTTGGATTAAATTCAAGCACTCTCCTTTTGATGTGGTTTACTGCACTCAGTGCATGCCTGCACCATGATTTCGTGCTTGAATTTCAAACCAAAATGCTGGTGGGAAATAAAGAGGACAGCCTTGATTCAGGGATTAGGGTAACAAAGTAAATTCAGCTTTTGAATCCAGAAAGCCCCATGCAATGAGACAAAATGTGGCCATCAATACTGTAATTATAATTGACCTATTTTGTTCAGGTTTTCATGTCTTTCTTTTAAACAAAGGTCAACAACATTGCAAAAATGTGGTGCATAGACACACTTCTGTGTTTTTAATGTTCTAAAAATAATGGTCACTAGTTAAGAAATCCCAGAATTGAAATGATCACTGATTAAATTCTCAATAGGAAAAATCTTGACAAGATTGCCAAGGTTAAACATTATCTTAAAGAAGTCCAGTGATAATGGCATGAGCTGCATCTCATTCATAGTTGTTGTTCTTCCTGGGGAAATATGACATCAGTCAGCTGTTAACTTGAGAAAGAGAACAACTTCGTTTTGTGAATAAAATGGAAAGGATGAATTCATAATTTTGGATATTTGGGCATTGAGTAGCATTAAGGAATTCAATCACAGTGTCATGGCTGATCGCATGCCACCATGATTATAACATTATTTCCCTTCTCATCAAATTTGTTCAGCTAAAACCTGATACAGACAGATACACAAACTATGTTTTTCATTGTCCATCTAACTTTCCAAATGGTAATCAGGAGAGGTGATGGTCTAGTGGAATCATCGCTAGGCTATCAATACAGAAGCTCAGCTAATGTTCTGGGGACGCGGGTTTGAATTCCACCACAGCAGATGGTGGAACTTGAATTCAATAAAAATTAAGAATCTACTGGTGACCACAAAGCCATTGTTGATTGTGGGAAAAATCCACCTGGCTCATTAACGTCCTTTAGGGAAGGAAAACAGCTGTCCTTACCTGGTCGGACCTGCACGTAGCTCCAGAACCACAGTGAAGTGGTTGACTCTCAACTGTCTTGGGCAATTAGGGATGGGCAATAAATGCTGGCCAGCCAGTGATGCCCATGTCCTCTGAATGAATAAAAAATACTGTTGCTGAATTTGAGGTGGTGACATTTTTATATCTGGCTAAGTCATACCCTTAGGAGCCAATGTTAAATGAGATACAAAATCAGTAAATTTGGAAGTTTTGACATGTGAAAAGCATTTCTGTAAGGAGCACCAAGCCTTCTAAAAACTTATTAGCCAACAAGGATAATTTGCATTTATGTTACAGTTTTTAACAAAGAAAACATCCTGAGCATTTCAAAAGTATATGAGAAAAATGAGCACTCATCCAAACAGGGAGAGATTCTAGTTGCAATTCAACGGTCATGTAGCCACTGGCGCAATTCCCGTAATGGCTACTAAATTTTGCAAATGTCGAAAATTCGATGGTGAGATTTCAGTTTGCAAATTTCCCAGCCTCCCCCCCCCACACAGTGATACCATCAGGTTCACGCCCTGGAAGGGCATGAGCTTGGTTGCATGGATTAGCATCTCATTAGCAGGCTTCACAACATCCCTCATTGTATCTTCCTATCCAGCCAGTGTGATGTCACACCAGCACAAGTTTCTGCTTTATAAACAGCAACCTGACGCGTGACATCTGAGTGTGTGGTTAGAGGTGAATGTGTATGTCCCCACCATCCACCAGGGAGTCCAAGGGGACAGCAGTCAGTAGACAGCTCTCGGGGAAGGGGTGACCAAGAAGAGGATAGCCAGGGTCTGTGAGTTACTGAGTTTTACTATGCAGGGGTGATAGTAATGATCTCCCCGATGTTTGCTGCTTGAGTTACCAAGATGCCTGTTAACACAGCTTAGCACTGAGAGCAGATATCCACTTAATAAGCTGAGATTTATGCCTGTGACACTGATGGGCCTTCAGGAATTAACCCTTCAGCTCCCCATAGCACAAAATCCAAAGCTGAGTCTCAGTTCACAATGAGAGGGCAAAGTGTTCATCCCTCCCCCAAGCCTCCAGCTCCTGCACTGGCAGTCTCTTGGATATCCAAACCACTATCTCCCCACCCCCATTCCCAACATCCACTCACCTCAGCTTCCAAATAACAGCATCCAGCTGCGACTAGAAAACACAAGTCCTTCCTGCAAGAGCTTTTAGTGGTCCCACACACAGGGGAAGGAACCCTTAGGCCGCTGTTCATTTGTGAGGCTAAGTGGGCAAGGGCTCATTCCAGGAATTTCACCATGTTGGAGATGGGATGGGAATTGGTGTCAATAGTGCTCGGGCACTGCAGGCAATGTCCTTCGACTGGTTGCCCCTGGGTGAGGGTGGCCAATGGGTCAGGGGTAGAGTACAGGAAAGAGATAGAGAATCTGGTGAACTGGTGCAATGTTAAAAATCTCTTGCTCAATGTCATTAACATGAAGGAGATAGTCATCAACTTCAGGAAACATAGTGGAGGGCATGCCCCTGAATACGTCAAAGGGGACAAGGTTGAAATGGTTGAGAGCTTCAAATTTTAGGTGCCCAGATCACCAACAATCTGTCCTTGTCTTCCCATTCCGATACGATAGTTAAGAAAGCCCACCAATGCCTCTAGTTTCTCAGAAGACCAAGAAAATTTGGCATGTCTGCTATGACTCTCACCAACTTTTACAAATGCACCATAGAAAACATTCTTTCTGGTTGTATCACAGCTTGGTCTGCCTCCTGCTCTGTCCAAGACCACAAGAAACTACAAAGAGTTGTGAATGAAGCCCAGCCCATCACTCAAATCAACCTCCCACCCACTGACACTATCTACACTTCCTGCTGCCTTGGAAAAGCAGTCAGCATCATGAAACGAAGGAGATTGTCATCAGCTTCAGGAAACATAAAGGAGAACATGCCCCTGTCTACATCAACGAGGACAAAGTAAAAGGGTCGAGAGCTTCAAGTTTTTAGGTGTACAGATCACCAACAACCTGTCCTGGCCCCCCATGCTGACACTATAATTAAGAAAGCCCACCAATGCCTCTACTTTGTCAAAAGCCTAAGGTTGTGTCATGGCTTGCTATGGTTCCTGCTCTGCCCAAGACTGGAAGGAACTACAAAAGATTGTGAATGTGGCCCCCCATCCATCATGCAAACCAGCCTGCCATCCATTGATTCTGTCTACACTTCCCTCTGACTCAGCAATGCAGCTCACACAATTAAGGACCCCATGCACCCCAGACATTCTCTCTTTCACCTTCTTCCATCAGGAAAAAAGATACAAAAGTCCGGGGTCATGTACCAACCAACTCAAGAACAGTTTCTTCCCTACTGCTATCACACTTTTGAATAGACCTACCTTGTATTAAGTTGATCTTTCTCTACATCCTAGAATGTAATACTACGTTCTGCACTCTCTTGTTTCCTTCTCTATGAATGGTGTGCTTTGTCTTTGTCTGTATAGTGTGCAAGAAACAATACTTCTCACTGTATACCAATACATGTGACATAATAAATCAAATCAAAACAAAGCAAATCAAATGAGTCATTTGTGATATATCGGTCTCTCGCTCTCTATTTCTATACAATTTCGTATGAGATTTTGCAATGGAGCTGATGTAGTTGGCAGTGATATTTATAACTGTGATGGTGGAGGAAAGACTCCAGCATCAAAGTGGCTGCACATAATTGTATTCTGGTCGCAATTCAGCAGTCATGTAGCCACTGGCTCAATTCCAGTAATGGCCACTAAATTGATGATGGATGTTCTTTTTATCACTCTCTTACTGTTCAGCTGGTCTGCACCCACACCAGACACATCTTGCATGTGTGTCCACATTTCTTTGGAAGTATCCAAGGCAGCTACATCCTTGGCCAATCCAGGCCCTGAACCTTTGTAAGAGACATCCAAGGCTACAGGTATAGGTGCTCTTTAGGTACTAGGGTTAGAGCCTCTGGGCATGGCTGATGACGCCAGTGCAGAAGCCACAGCCTCCAGCAGAGACTTGTTACAACAAGGAACACACTGCAACTTGTGCAATGATTGAGCAGACAATAGGCATCTTGAAGATGCATTTCTGCTGCCTGGGCAGGTCAGGTGGAATCCTCCAATACACCTCCCAGAGGGTCTCCTGCATTACAATGATGTGCTGCGCTCTCCACGACCTGGTACATCAATGGAGTGAGGAGCCGGCCCAGGAGAATTTAAAGGCCAAGAATGTCTCTTCAAATGAAGAAGGCATCGAGGAAGGGGTCAAAGATGACCTCCCAGAGGAGGTGCAGAAAGTGGCCAGGCGAGTGCCAGTATGTGCATGGGCAAGAGGGTTAGAGATGCCTTCATTTATTTATTTATTAGTGCCACAAGTAGGATTACATTAACACTGCAGTGAAGTTACTGTGAAAATCCCCTAGTCACCATAGTCCAGCACTTGTTTGGGAATACTGAGGGAGAATTTAGCATGGCCAGTGCACCTAAGCAGCACATCTTTCAGACTGTGGGAGGAAACCGGAGCACCCAGAGGAATCCCAGACAGACATGGGGAGAATTCCATACAGACTGTCACCCAAGGCTGGAAGTGAACAGATCCCTGTCACTACGAGGCAGCAGTGCTAACCACTGTGCCACCAAGAGGTGACATAGTGTTCCAGGGAGGACATGTGGAACCCTTTGGGACATGGCCCCAGGGAGACTCACAAGGACTAACATGCCTGATGATGGGGAGCCCCCGTACGCTAGCTGCCCATTCAATGCAGGAAGATGAGTACGACTTACAGCTAGAAAAGAGCTGTGATCTTGCTCAGAGAAACTGTGAATGTCTGACTTCTACCTGGCTGCTGGTAGTTCGCAAACTCCCTGTGGCTTGGCTCATTTCCAAACATGATGCGAGAGTCAGTTGTCTCCTCTGATGCTGCCTCGGTGGGCTGGGGGTGGGCTAGGGGTTCAGTTAGAGGATTCCCTGTATCATTACTGAGTCATGTCAGTGTTAGGGAAGTATCTGCACTGAGATGACATAATCACGTAGAGGGAATGGAGGCAGTGTTGTAAGTCTGAATGCAGCCCTAATGTTAGATGCGTCACTGCAGTCACCAATCAGTGGAGATCAGGCAGCCTAAAAGTGATTAACAAAAGTGAGTGTTAATATATTTCTAAAGGCCTAAGATCATCCGTGCCCATGACAATTGTGCGACGATAATTTCCTAACATTTCTAACCCTACCACGACATTTAGGTCTTTTCCTGGGATCAACACCTGAGATTAAGGCGGCCCGCTGTCAGCCACACCCTGCTGCCTGAGATGACCTTGGTTGACTTCCTCTGGAGGGCTGGGTCCCGCTTGCGGGTGGCACAGGTATTGTGCTGTGTACCAGACCAAAGGTGCTTCAGTGTCATGAGGAAGGCTATTAAAGGAATTGGACACTCCCAGGGTCTCCTGAGCAGAAGACCCTGGGCTATGTATCAGCAGGGCTTCCTCCCTATGGGTGCTCATGGGCCCTTGGGTCTTTCAATGGGATAGAGGGGCTGTTGGCCTGAGATTCAGAAGGCCAACATCCTTTGGCACTGGGCCCTCATGGATGCCCACCAGTGTCTGCACAATGCTGTTGATGCTCTCAGCCATCAAGCTCATGCCCTGAAGCATCAAGTTCACAGTCTGAACCATGGAGCTCATGGCCTGAGACATGCAATGGACACCTCACCCCATGGAGTGAATGTCTAGTCCCAGGCTCTCCACTGCTGATGCCACCCTTGCAATGTTGGTCTGGGTACCTCACATTGCCAGCACCATCGCCTGTGAGAGAAGACCTTGGGTGTCCTCCAGTCTGCCTTGCAATTTCATGGATATAGGATATATCCATATAGGACGGATGTCAGAGGTAGGTTCTTTACTCAGAGGGCATGGAATGCCCTGCCTGCAGTAGTTGTGGACTCACCAACTTTAAGGGCATTTGAATGGTCTGTGGATAGGCATATGGATAATATTGGAATAGATTAGGTTAGGGGGGCATTAGATTGGTTCCATTGGTCGGCGCAACATCAAGGGCCGAAGGGCCTGTATTGCGTTGTAATGTTCTATGTTCTATGTTCCGCGACTGTAGTGGAAACCCTCTCCTGGTATTTCTGACTCTATCTTTGCATCTTTAGCAGCACAGGGATGAATAATGCCAGAGGCTGGGGCATGGCTGAGTCCTAGGATCCAGTAGACCTCTGACTGTCCGCTCCCTGGGACTCCCTGCCTCTGCCTGATATGAACATAGAACATAGAACATAGAACACTACAGCACAAACAGGCCCTTCGGCCCACGAGTTGCGCCGATCACATCAACACCTACCAATCTATAGTCCTATCTATAACCCCCAATCCCATTAAATTCCATATACTCATCCAGAAGTCTTTTAAAAGACCCCAGCGAGTTCGCCTCCACCACCACTGACGGCAGCCGATTCCATTCACTCACCACCCTCTGAGTGAAAAACTTACCCCTCACATCACTTCTGTACTTGCCTCCCCGCACCTTCAATCTGTGTCCTCTCGTAGTGACCATTTCAACCCGGGGAAATAGCCTCTGGATTTGCCGCAGTGTGGCACTCACCAATTTGTGACCCAGATGCTACCATTGCCCACCGATGTGTGTGTCTCTGTGCTGGTGGAGGGTGCGGGTGACAGCTGTGACACCTCTTCAGTGTTTCTGCTGACATCCCCTCTGAACCTGTGTCCTGGCTTGATGCAGGATCCCTGCTGATGGAGGGGACAGATTGATCAGATGATTTTACAGCAAGGGAAGGGACTCATGTTATTAGTGTATGGCAGTGGCAAGGACCTGGGAGAGATAGAGCTCACAAGAGTTTGGGCAGATGGTTGAAAGTGCAAAGAATCCTCACTTTTCCCTTTTATCCGCACCTCACCCCCACACAGGCCCATTCCTGCTTCTCCCCCCATTAGCTCCAGAGCTCTCTCCTCAAACGGAGTGAGGATCCAGAATTCCATGACTCCACTCCCCATCTTTGCTCTCTCAAGGGTCTGTGAGACAGCTTCTCTTGCAGGGAGACAGATGGGGAGGTTGTAAACAGGCCGTGTGGCTGGTCAGATGGCAACGATGTCTGGCATATGTGGGCACTACATGTGAGCAAGGATGAATGATGAGGAAAGGAATCTTAGGAGAGACTTATGGGTGGCAATGGTGGCAGTGGTTAGCACTGCTGCTTCACAGTGCCAGAGACCCGGGTTCAATTCCACAGTGCCAGGGGTCACTGTCTGTGTGGAGTCCGCACATTTTCCCCATGCCTGTGTGGATTTCCTCTGGGTGCTCTGGTTTCCTCCCATTGTCCAAAGATGTGCTGGTTAGGCTGACTGGCTGTGCTAAATTGCCTCTTAGTGTCAGGGGGACTAGCAGGGTAAATACATGGGCTATGGAATAGGGCCTGGGTTGAGTAGTTGTCAGTGCAGACTTGATGGGCTGAATGGCCTCCTTCTGCACTGTAGAGATTGCCTGAGTCTATGAGATGGGGAGGTGTGCGGGATTTCAAGTGGTGGAGCCAAACGAGGGGACAGCAATAGAAGGCCAGATGGCACAGTGAAGAGCGTGTGAGTGGGAGACTGGTGAGAGAAGGCAAAAAGTGCTTACCCCGGCAGCACGGAGGAAGTCATTCATCCTCTCCTGGCATTGCACCCTCTTCCTCTTTTGAAGAATGTTGGCACTCAACAGCAAGGCCACTTTCTCTCAAACAGGGTTGGTTGTCTTATTGGAGGGTACCCTGCCCGCCTGCAGATAAATTGATGCCCTCTCCACCTCCACAGCATCCAGTATCCATGTCAGGATACTCGCCATCAATCTTGGTGCCAGTTCTCCTGGCTAGACTGTGAGCAAGTGCTGTGGGACAGTTTAAATGTGGCACCCCCTTGATTGGAGTGCTCCGATTCCCCCCCCGGGGTGGGTGAATCAGCACCACAAGTATGGTGTTTGTCCTTTTTTTTTCTCTAACGATTCTGAACTAGATCACACCGACGGGGCTGTTGGAATTAGCTCCAATTTCCACACTATAAATGGCACAGCCAAATTCTAGGAAGATACTGGCCTCAGGGGCAAAGATTTTTGTAAAACACGTGATGTATTTTTAAGAACAGAGGGAGAAAGGTAAATAGACAAATAGATTTGAGGGGGTAATTCCAGAAAACATAACTCAATTGGTTGAGGACACGGCTGCAAATTGTTGGCTGGATGAAGGAGTATAAAAGATGTCAGAGGAATTCAAAGACTGGGGGAATATAGGATTGGAACTGGTTGTAGGATTTCAGAACAGGGATAACAATTTTCAATTTGTGATATTGGGGGACAAGATATGTGTAGCAGAGGTGCACTCAAGCATCAGACAACGGAGCAATGTGAAAGGAAAGGAAGAACTGGAACTGTCATTGAAAGAAGACATCTCTTGATGTTTGTTTTTTATATTTCATCATTTGCCCAGCATGATAGTGGTTTAATCCTAATTACCAAGCCACATTTTGGCAGCTCTCACTTCCCCTCTGGCACTTTCTATTTCTTCAAGCACATCATTCTGTCCCATTTCTTCTCCTCTCATTCAATATCCTGCTTCTTTTAGTTGTGTCAGCATTGCAACCTGATAATATATTATCGCACCAACATTTATGTAGGTAGCACTAGCTAATTGAGGAAGGCAAAACAAAAACAGAAAATGTTGGAAAATCTCACCAGGTCTCACAGCATCAGTGAAGAGAAAATAGGGCCAATGTTTCGAGTCTGGATGCGTTTCATCAGAGCAGCATTGATGAAGGGTCATCCAAACTCAACATCTTGGCTTTATTAAGCTCTGATGAAGGATCATTCAAAGTCGAAATATTGGCCCCATTGAGCTCTGACATACCCAGGTATATCCCTATTCCTCTGGGGACTACACTTGTGCTCCCCCCGGGTAGGTTCCCTTGGCCTGGTTCCCATTTTTGAAAAGCAGCTATAACCTTTGCCAACAGGGCTAATTCCAAATGTGTGGTGACGATACAGCAGGGAAGCCTGCTAATTGCATTGAAATTTATTGAAATGAGGTTCCCAGGCAGCAAACTTGCTCCATCACAGGTAGGAATCTCGCCAACAGTATTCTTGTTTTCTGAGTCTTGCGACATTTTGTAGTGAACCCGGGCACAAATCGCAGCAAATAAGAATGTTTCTCAAGGTCCTGTCAATACTCTTGGAAAGTGAGAACAGTTCTGTGGCTGGAAAGGTTTAGGAAACCCTACAGCATTGACATTGATTTGTTTACAGCAGTACGCAGGTTGCACAGGCAGTGTTTATGGGTGTAATGGGGTGTAAGATGGAATAGAGAACTTAAATGTAACTGTCTAACAATGTAACTGTAGCAAAGTCCCAGGGAACTGAGGCAATAATACAGAGAGCATAGTCAGTCTATTTTTCTCCTTTGCTGTGGCGATTCCCGTTCCAAATCTTGAGTGAAAGACATGACAGCGGTGTATTTCCCATACTGATTCATGCAGCAGATCTTCGGATCATTTCAACCTTATTTACATCTCCTTCAATATAAGGATTCCATACACAGTTTAATTACTTCACCTTCTCCTAGGGGACTCTTTGAATTTCTATCTCTGCTTTTAAATGTTCTTCCTTCCATCACACCATGGGTGATTGGACACTTAGCCATTTATCCTCCATTCATTGGAAACCCATTTCAAGTCTTCTCACCTCATCTATGTCTTTCAAATACTTTTAAAATCCTTCTAAAAACCCAGTTTATTCTCTATCGTGTTCAGCGTTCCATTCCTCTAGTTATTTTTCCATAATATACCTGGAGTAGTTTGTTTTTTCAGAATGCAGGTGTAAGTTATTACACTACTGTAGAAAATAGTTAACATACAGAAAAAGTTAATCCTGAAAAATAAATATTGAAAATAATTGAAAAGACCTCACAGGTTCAAATCGGTGATAGACAAATGCAGGAGTATCTTCCTTTCATGAGGAATCACCAATATTTACAAGCAATTAAGTGGAGGCAAAACTTTGGAATCATTTTATGAAGCACAACTTTGTTGATGGAACTAGTTTCTCTTTCCTGGGTCGATGAACCCTATCTGTCCTCCATTCAATATAAGGAGACCTTCCACATTTACTGCAGCTTAGACGCTAATCTAGATCTGCAGAAGTGAAAAGCTGCGACTGGAATTAATGTACCAGCGAACTCAGCGTCTGCCCACCATCCATTAACTGGAATAGCGTTCTCAAGAATTCTGTCACTTGTTAAAAAATCCAAATTGCTTTAATGACTGTCTGCAGGCTATGGCTGTAACCACAAGTAATCCCGGTCTAAAATATTTATGATATTCCCCAACAGCCCTATTTTTCAGAACATGATTTCCATTAACTGCTCTCTGATAACAATAACACTAGTACAAAGCACAGAACACACAATGACTTGTACAAAAGACTTTAGATACAGTAGTGAAAGGAATTCCACACAAACATAATTGCAGCAACATAAAAAAGCATTCGAATTACACTGCAATGGTGTTTTTAAATAATGATTTTTCTAATCGGCAAACTTAGTTCATTACGAATAAATTCGGGATCGCCATCCGATGTCAATTCTTACTTCACAATTTACAACTACTGTCATTTAAATTTCATCTATTATGAAGCATTACTAAAATTTTCAATTGATTGTTAACCTCCTCTCCAACTCCCCCACCCCATGCACCCTCTCAGCACGCGCCTTCCTCCACCAAGTTAATGAACACAAATGCAGTATGAATCAATTACATTTCAGTCTTATTTCTTCTCAGTGCACGTATCAATTATTAATCAGTAAAAGGGAAAACACTTCAATTATATACATGTGTAAATCATTTTACCTATTAAAATTAGCATTATGCCATAGACTAAAACTGCTGCTCTATTTCTGTATTTTTTTTCCTCTCGCCTTATCCCTCTTCAGGATGCAGTGATTTCATTAGGATACAGATTTGTAGCCGTTGTGTCCTTCCACATATTCCATCCCAGTGATCCTTATTGCTGTAATGTCAATGCAAAATGGAATCATTTCATAATGTTGGTGTGGTTATAGTGAATCTGTCATTGGAGTGAAGCAGGATAACCATGCCTTGGCAAAGAAAATCTCACCATGTTTTGCTTCAAAGTCATTCTAGGCCATAACACCGTACATACATTTATACAAGGCCAATTTTGAGTTTTGGGTGACAGGCAAGCATGTAGCAGGAGGGTGGAAGCAGTCATAAGCGTGGATAGTGCAGGTTCCAGACTGGTGATGGTCCATCTTAATTTCGTGAATATAGGAGGCTCAAAAAGATAATTCTGCAAATCCCTTTGGCAGCCTTCACAGAATCGCTGGCAAAATTAAAGTAGAGGCATAAAGTTGTTCGATTTACAATCACTGCTCTAACTCTGCCCTTTTCAACTGTATTATACACACAGCTCCCGATAAACGTGCCCTCTCTGTTCTTCCCCTGCCGCATCTCCTTTCTCTTAGAATCATAGAATCCCTACAGAAGAAAGAGGCTAATTGGTCCATCAAGTCTGCATCGGCCACAATCCCACCCAGGCCCTATTCCCTTAACCCCACATATTTACCCTACTAATTCTTTGACATCAAGGTCAATTTAGCATGGCCAATCAACCTAACACTTTTTTGGGCTGTGGGAGGAAGCTGGAGCACCTGGAGCAAATCCACGCGGACACAGGGAGAATGTGTAAGCTCCACACATTCAGTAACTCAAAGCTGGAACTGAACTTATGTCCCTGGCACTGTGAGGCAGCGGTGCTAACCACTGTGCTGCTGCTTTCTTTGATTCCATTGCTCATGGGGAGTGTTGGAGTTTATATGGCTCCTAGTCAGATAAATTTGATGCATTTTATCAATTCAACCGCCTGGTCAAGGGACATTTTGGTTTCTATCAGCAACTTTTTCTGAATATACAGGTTATTGATACCACAGACAAAACGGTCATGTAAGATATCACTTAGGCTGAATCCATAGTGTTCAGTCATTTGGCAAACTCTGGCTATAAAATCATAAACTGTGTCCCTATAGCTGAATGAAACTTATACCGCTGCATAATAATGTAGGGTCGGGGATTGTAGTAGTCTTTTACTTGTCACTAGCTGATCAAAGGATTTTGTTTCCAGATTTTCCAGAGATGCGAGGCTTCTGTGAGTAAAATCTTTTTTTGTTATCTTCTGAAGTTACCTAGCGGCAAAAATATCGAATTCTTTTGATGCGCTGGCTACAATCTTTAACCTCTCAATTAAACGGATTATTTTCCCCAAATGTTGGCAGGGTTATTCGACTATGGTTGCCACAGATGATTCTTTATCTTCTTTGCTTATCAAGAGTTCAGTCTACCCCTCCAAATTTTGAATTTTGAGACTGTGGACCAATTTATTCTCGTCGCCAATATTGTTGTGCGAGGTAATACAACATGGAAGCTTTAGAACAATAAATATATGCTCAACACTGATGAATTGCTTGCTTCTCTGATACCCTGGTTTGCAATGAGGGTTTCTCCTCCCTGGATTTCATAGAATCATAGAACCCTATGGTGCAGAAAGGGGTGCTTTGGCCCATCAAGTCTGCACTGACCACAATCCCATCCAGGCCCGACCCCTATATCCCTACACATTTTACATTCTAATCTACACATCTCAGGACACTAAGGGGCAATTTTAGCATGGCCAATCAATCCAACCGGCACATCTTTGGACTGTGGGAGGAAACCTGAGCACCCAGAGGAAACCCACACAGACACGAGGAGAATGTGCCAACTCCACACGACAGTGATCCGAGCCGGGGATTGAACCCAGGTCCCTGGAGCTGTGAAGCAGCAATGCCACCCCATTTGGGCTCTACCACTCCATAAGTCAAGGTCCATGTGCTCTATTCCAATAGGTGTTAGGCAGGTCATGTGACTCTTGAACAATCACCCCTTACAGGGCCACGCTATCACACACTTTAAATGCATTACCTCTTTCAATGCATTACTATTTTAAGTCTGTCATCTTTTCAGCTTTCCTATGTAGGTGTACTTTGCAATAAATGTATCAGTGCAGGTACAGAGTGTCTCAATTAAACTTTTTGTTTTACCTTTAAAGCTGCAGCACCGTTTGCGAGTGCCAGCCATTTTTGTTTAGCTTTTGAAATTGTTCAACTGCAGCAATTCTTTCCTATCGCTTCTTGGCCTTTTGGCTAAGATCAAGTGTACTATCAATGTGTGCTGCACTTGTTTGAAGTCATGAGGCCTCATTTGAAGCAATTTTTTAAAGCAGTATCTCAGCCTTTTGGCTAAGATGCAAATGAGATCGAGCCTTGGAGAAGATGCAATGACTGCTCCAATTAGCTTGGATCATGTCGATCAAGCCCAAGACAGCTCAAGAGAGGCCTGTCTTGTCAGCTTGGATCAGGAATGTCTCACTTGCTGAGATCTGAATTGGACTTCGATTGGATTGAATTGGATGTATAAACAACAACAAAAAATTCTTGCCTTCTATCCAAATTCCTTCCTCCCAAACTTGAAACCACAGCTCTTCTGGCTGCTAGCTCTATGGGGCAGTTTTTCTTCTTCACTGCTTTCTGTGTGCCCTTTTCTTTAAAAGAGCCTTGCTGCAACTTTTTGTTTTTCCTCAACCAAAGTTCTATTTTCCTTAAACTCTCAGACTTGTTTCTGAGAGTTATTTCCTCTTATATTTTTCTACATATTTCTAAATTTCTGACTGTACCGGCCAATTCTGGTTTGCTCTGCGCCTGTCCCTCAGGGTCAGGCAACATCTCACTACTCAGGCATCTCAGACCACAGGCAGCATCCTCATAATTCATCACATCCTCATTGCCAATGTAGTGATGCACACTGCAGGCTTTGTCAGGATCACAAAGGATATTTGTTAACAAGGAAAAGCTGTAACGAGGCTGCCCCAATCCCTACATGTCTTCTATGTCTTCTGCCTAAGTGAAGACTCCACCTCCTGAGGTGATTATCCACTCTCAGTCCCAGTTGGTCCCTCCAGCCAGGTGACCCTCTTCTGCTATTGCCCTTACAGGGATAATCACCACAACGTCTCTAACTAAACCATGGAAATATTTCTCAGTGCTGATTTGGCAGCACTGAGTCAGGAGGTTGTGGGTTTAAGACTCACAGCAGAGGTCAGAGTGCATCGCTGACATTTCTTTGCCACACTGAGGGAAGAATATTCAGTCAAATATTGTTTCTTTTGAATGAGACATTAAACCCGTCTGCCCTTTCAGGTGGATGTAAAAGATCCAATGGAAATGTTTCTAAAAGAGCAGAGCTCTGACACAGGGTCACCCCAACTCGAAACATTGGCTTCATTCTCTCTCCACAGTTACTGTCAGACTTCTTGATTTCTCCAGCATTTTCTGTTTTTGTTTCACATTCCAGCATCTGCAGTTATTTTACCTTTCTCTTAGGGAGCATTCTCTCCCCTGTCTTGGTCAATATTTGTCCCTCAGCTGACATCACTGAAAAAATTGACAATCTTGCCTTCCCATGGAAATATGGAATTTATTTATAACAATCAGCATTTTGATGAGATTTCGGAAATCACGGGTGGGCATAGCACTTTGTGGAAATTGACTGTACAAAAATTGGCAACTGTGCTCCTTTCATAAGAATAACAACTACACTGTATTTCATCAGCTGTAAAGTGTTTTGGGGGCATCCTGAAATTGTAAAGGTGCTATAGAAATGTAAGTCCTCCTTCCTTCATCATCTTATACTTTGTTAGCAGAGCAATGCATAAGCATTCTAATGAATACTGTTGCAGCTTAGGTCAGTACTCTGTAAGTTTGCTTGACCAATACAAACAGAAGGGAGAGGATTTTCCGGCCCTTCCCACCAGTGAGGTCTTCTGGTTCTATGAAAGCGATCTCCTGCGGTAGGTTCCCCGGTGGCAGGGTGGGTGGGCCACACAAAATGCTCCAGACATCGGTGGGACTGGAAAATCCCACTGGTGACCAATGATGATTCACCTCCACAGCCGGCCAATGATGAACTACCTCTGCCATTGGAAAATATGCCATGGAGCACAGAAGGAGGATGGAAAATTCTGCGCAAACTTTCTAAAATTTCATGAAAATGGTGATTGTTGTAAATAAATTTCAAATTTCCATAAATGTATGGAATATATGCATTCCATAAATTCCACATGGAATAATATTCCATAATTCCAATGTAATTATGGATTAAATCTTCAACAAAATTTCTTTTACGTCAGTCTGGAGGAATAATTAATTATATCAACAAAAAGGTTTGGAATTGCTCTGAAGTTATTTGTACCACACTCGATTTTTAAATCTGAAATTTCAAGTCACGTATAAATTGTATTCATCAAATTGAATCATTAAAACTTTAAATATGATCAGTGAAGTTGATTACAATAAACAAAGCCATAGAACTGTTTCCACATTTTCTTTAGTATTTTACTTGAAATGGGAGTTTTTAATCTGTGTATCCGCAAATTGCATGATCTGTGAATGCATCACTGCCTGTCCTGATGATTTATTTCACAATTACTTTTCTCAAATCTGTCAAAAAGACTTAATTTATTTCATGCATAAGGCTTCCCAAAAGAAACTATTTCAGTTCTCATCAGTCAAAGTGTTCATATTGTAATTGATGTCTATCAATAGGATCATCTGTCAGTCTTTGAAATCACAATCTTATGATGCCAAGTGGCCTGGTGGCGAAGGCAATGCCTTCTAAAAGCGATTGTTATTGTCTTTGGGCTACATGTGATTTGTGTCCTGTATAACAGTGAGTGGAGATTTGTCAGTAGTCATCTGAATTTCATACACAGATCCACTTTAATGTAGCAGCCTGCCTTAAGGGAGGGAGAGAAATGTTTGTTAAAATCAAAGAAATGATGATAGCTCAGTGAATAAATGAATTGTTTGGTGTCGTATTGAGCAGAGAATAGTTCGTATGCTGCACCTTTAGCAATATAGTTGATCTAACTTGTTCAATAATTCCATATAATACAGGGAAGGTGGTATTGTCGCTGGACTCGTAATTCAGTGACCCAAGGTTATGCTCTGGGGACCTGGGTTCGAATCCAACCTTGGTAGATGGTGAAATTTGAATTCAATAGAAAAAATCTTGAATTAAAATTCTAATGAAGACCATGAAACCATTGTATAAAAACCCAACTGGTTAACTAATGTCCTTTAGGAAAGGAAATCTGCCATCTTTAGCTAGGCTGGCTTATATGTGCCTCCAAAGCCACAGCGACGTGAGTTGACCCTTAAAGGCCCTCAGGGATAGTCAACAAATGCTGGCACAACAAGTGATGCCCACAATCCATAAACAAATAAGAAAAACAATGTTAATTACTAATGGCCTGGATTTCTTCAGTCTTGCCACTGAATAGGGCACAGCTAAGCTGATGTTTACGGCACTAATTGGCATTCAGTAGGCATTCCTGTTTCCTTCTTCCTCATATTATAGCCATCGGATATCCAGACACAGAGGAATATTCTAAGAAGCCCTGAAAATAAATTTGAAGGGACTCAGCAACAAACTGAAGAGGAGTTAGGCCAGCATAATCTTCAACTCCAGCACAGCCATAAGCTCTCGAGACTGGTGGCTATAAAGGTATAGGTACAGGCCTCACAAGTCTGCAGCAGTCTACCTTCAGTTCTCCTCCTCCTTTCCAGGTATTAAGCTTTACCTAGTGCTGGGTCTTTCTTCCAGGCCATTTTAATAACCCGGGGCATGGCAAACCACCACTCTTTGGGTATTAGTGGATGGGGAATAATTCAACTGCACTCCATTTTTCCAGCACCATAGCAAAGCGTACTGAGAATATCAGTCCAAAACTTTACAACATAAAGTACCTGTGAAAGAAGTGGTAAAGGTAAGGAGCATCATAATCTGTCTATTCTAACAGTCAATTCTGGTTTTAAAGTCTAAGGATGGAATTCTCCCATTTATGAGACTAAGTGGCAGGTGGATCTGGCAGGATCCATCCCATTGACCAGAATGGTGGATCCCAGCCAGATTCAACACTTGGAACCTCATTAATAGTTCAGACAAATTCCCCTCGACCTCTCCTGGCAGGCTGGCAATTGATTCATCCGCCTGCCCTCAACTGGAGGGTTCAAAGGTCCTGGCATCTTATTTAAATACCAGCCCAGCGCTCTCATATTACTCTCTCCAGTCTGTCTTCACCAGACTGTGGGTATAAGAACATAAGAAATAGGAGCAGGAGTAGGCCATCTAGCCCTTCGAGCCTGCCCCGCCATTCAATAAGATCATGGCTGATCTGTTGTGGCTCAGTTCCACTTTCCCGCCCTCTCCCCATAACCCTTAATCCCCTCTCTTATCAAGAACCCATCAACCCGCTTCTTAAAAATATTTAGCGAGGCAGCCTCCACCACTTCAATGGGCAGAGAATTCCAGAGATTCACCACCCTTTGAGTAAAGAAGTTCCTCCTCAACTCCGTTCTAAACCGCCTCCCCTTTATCTTGAGGCTGTGCCCCCTAGTCCTACTGTCTTTTTTGAGCGGGAAGAGTCTCTGACTGGCGTAAACACAGTGAAAAGTCTGACAACACCTGGGTTAAAACCTGGTGTTGTCATACTTTTCACTGTGTTCACCAGACTGTGCAGGATGTCCAGAACTCAGAGGAAAATGGCTAACAGCCTGAAGAGATGGCAGCACCAGCTTACTGCCAAGGTCCTAAAGATCTTTAGTCAGGGAGTGCTGGCCCATTGGAATGACCTTTACCCCAGGGACAGCTCAAAGCAGCACACCAAGCTCACCTACCGGGAGGTCAGTGTGGCTACTATCCACCCATGAAATGCCATCCAGTACAGGAAGGGAGTTAATGATCTCATCCGCTCTGCCAGGGTAGACCCTCTCTCAGCATGGCATCATACACTCAAACAGCTACTCACTGATCTCACACATTTAGTGGAGTGGGACACATGCCAACACTCACTCACTCAACAAGGCCTTTACAACACCTCCATCCTATCTGACTTGTTATTCACTCTTTAATCTCGAGGTCTATTGGGTAAGGCGCACCGTACACAAGGAAATGTATTTCACCCAAACTCTGCTCCATCCCCCCGATCACATCTCTTTCCTTTGTCTCCATACAGACCAAACTTGCACACAACAAGCAAGAGCGAGGGGTGGCAGAGATCACTGCCTTCAACAAGTTTGAGGAGGCTGCCAAAGAGCTCGCCATCCAGGACCGGGATCAATCCTACGACAACGCAAAGCTTGGCCTCTCACAACAGCCTTGTACACATCCAATTCTGCAATTCAAAGTGAGTGCAATGTACTCTGGATTAGCTTCAGCTGATCCATGAAAATGTTCTCTTTGTCATTTGCAGGTACCAGAGACCACAGCCAGTTAGCCAGCCCAGCAGCTCCCCGAGCCCCCAACGCATGTCTGAGGATGGAGGGGCTCAGGAAGAACGGTCACTCTGCAACCTCCACCAGCACAGAGAAATACATCTCAGTGGAGCATAGCTCAAGGTTATAATCACTTTCTGGTGAACACCTCACTTCGGTACAGCAATTGGAGACCAGGTCTCCGATATTGGAAGGCTGCTGGAAACCAGCCACCTGTTCAGTCCCAGTCAGATGATAAGACTCTCGAAGTGGCTGTCAGCTCACTCGTAGAAAAGCAATGGCAGACAGGAGAACATCAGGCAGAGTCACTCATCAGAGTAGAGCGCAGGATGATGCACTCGCATTCTGTCTGGTGTTATGGCTCTGACACGCGAGTGCCGTGTGGCCACCATAGGACAGTTGGGTCCCACAATGGAGACTTGATTCTGCAGAATTTGTGCATGACCGCACCAAAAACTCTTGTGGGTAACATCAGCATGTGGGCCACATGGGGACCAGGCACCTTGATCTCCCTCCAGGCACCTCGTGACATGCAGGAGTTATGTCAGGGTCCCCTGGCACCCACAGGGAGGATGCACTCCAAGGTCTCCTCTCAGGACACTCTAAGGGTGTCAACCACTCAGAATCCACCTTGTTGTCCAATAAGGGGCATACACACAATGGGTCATACTTGGGCTGCTCTTGATTGTTCGAGAGTGGCCTAGTGCTTCATGTCATTAGTGTGTGCTTAAACTGGACCAGATGCTGGGCAAGACGACAGTTCAGTGACTATCACTGTTTGCTTTGCAGACACATGGATTTGGGCCGGTGTCTGTGGGAGTTTGCGCATCCTCCCCGTGCTTGTGTGGGTTTTCTCCGGGTGCTCCAGTTTCCTCCCACACCCCAAAGATGTGCTGTTAGGCTGATTGGCAGGAATAAATTGTCCCTAAATTAGTTTCCCTCAATGTGGATGGCCATAAAACAATAGATAAGGGTCATGGGTGGAGGGGGGACTGGTAGTGTTAAAATGGCGGCGCGGGCTCGTTGGGCCGAAGGGCCTGTTTCCTGGGCTGCTTTTGTTCTTTGTTCTTTTCCTGCACCAACTCCAGCAATGCAAGTTCCTGAGGGTGCTTTTGCCCTTGAGGAGAGGGCAGTAATGAGGCAGAGTGTTTCCTGGCCTCGGGCTACGAGAATACGTCTGCCCAGCACATCACAGGCATCAGGACATAGCAGCCAGTAGGTTGCCTTCATCACACTGCAGATTTTGGGCCTGCACAATGGTTGTAGTGATAGGTTTAGCATAGTTAATGAGCCTTGATGTCATTCGGCCATGCTTTGGACCCTGCCATCTATGACAACCATTTTGTGCCTCAGGCTTTCCACTGTGGACCACACCCTTGCAGTGTTGACTGGGGTACCATGCAAGATTGGCACCATCTCCTGCACTGCGGGACTCCTCCCAACAACCTTGCAGTTGCTGCAGTGTCACTGACATTCCTCCTGCATTCCCCAACTCCACTACTGCATTTCCAGCAGCTGAGGAAGAACCGATCCCAGCGGCCCGGCTCCTGGCTTGGGGCCTGCTGACTCCTTGCCACCGGCAGACTTCTGCACACCTGAGCACTAAGGCATTCCCGTCTCCACCCGATGTACAACTATGGCAGTGTTGTGCGCACCAGAGAGTGACCCAAAAACCTCATTGCTAACTTGTCCCATTGAGGCGATGGTATCTGCGCTGGTGGATAGTGTGGAGGAAGCATCTATCAAATGGATTGTGCTGGGCATGGAAAACTCCTCAGGGTCTTCCTCCATGGTTTCCTTCAGACTGTCATGGGGCATCTCAGCGGGAGCAGCGGTGTGGGGGGTGGGGTGTGATGCATTGGGGTCATCTCCCACAACAAAAGGCACAAGGTTCAGTGCAAAGGAGGGACAAATATCTGGGCAGCATGCCATTTACTTGAGATGTGTCCTACAAATGAAGGTTTTGTGAATGCTCACTTCCTGGTCACACATTGAACTAGCTGTCACTCAGGGTCCTCCCCTCATGCCCCTCCACCACTTGTCCCTCACTTGCACTGAACCTTGAGTCCTTTGTTGTCGGAGATGGCCCCGATACATCGGGCCTTTCTGGTATCGTCCCCCTCTCCACCCCACTTCCACCACACAATCTCAAGGGCTCTCTCCTCAAAGGGAGTTAGGACACCACCTCCACCTCCTATTGGTGATTACGGGCCATCTTCTCCTGGGGGGACAAAAGGAAGAATTGAAAGCCTGATAGCTGGAAGGGCACGGGGTGACGGGGTGCGGATAGTTAGTACGGTCTGTCGGGGCTGTGCCTCAGCAGGCAAGGGGAGAGGGGTTGAAGGCAGGCCCTAGGAGATCAGGTGCTGGAAGTCCACGGGTATCAGGGCGTGGATCCACATTGTAGGCACCACCAACAGGATCGATGGCAGGATAAGATGGACAGTCACTCTTGCTGCCTTAACGAGGTCATTCAGTTTTTTCCAACACTGGCGACAAGTCCTATGAGTCAGTACACAGACACTGACTACCATCACCACCATTTCACCGACCTTGTTGCCTGCCCGAGTTTTGGCCATCTTGGGGGGGGAAGAAAAATGTCCCTCTTCTTCTCGACTACATCCAGCAGCCAGCCCAGTTCTCCCTCCATGAAACTTGGAGCCGTTCTTCATGGTGCCATTTTCTTGTAACTGCCTGTGAGTCCATTGCTTATATGCAAGTCTCCATTGTTAATGCTGTACAGCTGCAGACACTTTAAGCAAGTCACGTGCCCGAAGGGTCCATTCCTGCAAGAATCGCATCAAGGCTCCTTTTCGCACTAAGTGCCGCAAGGTTGTGACTTGCTACTCACTGAAAAAACCAACACCATTCACTCCTGTTTTCTTGCTCATTTGGCACTTAGAATTTTTTTGATAAGGTCATGCCCATATGGTTATTGGCAAAATTGTGCGCTTAATTTCCACCAGTATTGATATCTATCTAGAATTCAATTCCAATTAAATTTTTCTCTTGACTTCAACTATAATTGAAAGCAGAACAACACAAACACTGCTTTGCCGGATTACTTACAGACACCTCTGAAGTTGAACTAATACTTTTTTTCTCTCTTGTTTAAAGTTTATTTATTAGTGTCGCAAGTAGACTTACATTAACACTGCAGTAAAGTTACTGTGAAAATCCCCTATTCACCACACGCCGGTACTTGTTTGGGTACATTGAGAGAATTTAGCATGGCCAATGTATCTAACTAGCACGTCTTTTGGACTGTGGGAGGAAACCGGAGCACCCAGAGGAAACCCACACAGACACGGGGAGGATGTACAAGCTTCACACAAGACAGTGGCCCAAGGCCAGGAATCGAACTTGGATCCCTGGCCCTGTGAAGCAGCAGTTCTAATCACTGTCGCTGTGCTGCCTGTCTTGAGGAGAAGTATGACACATATTCATTTGAAATTGGATTTTGGAATAATTAATTTGAAAATATTCCTCCTAAATCATCAATTGATCACTGGATATTTCAGTGTTGACACAAGGGGCCCGATTTTATCATTTTCATTCTAAGTGCTGAATCTGGGTGCAATTCAGATCTGACTTGGAAATCTGCTCTCAGTCGTCGCCATTAGCACTCAGCCTGAAAAAATACACAAGTCTGAATCGTGCTGTGGGCAGGGCTTAGCATGCCCGAAAACATCAGAACTTGAACTTCGTATGCGCAGTGAGGAAAAAAATTGAAAATCACGCCACTGTCACATCGCTCCTGGGACACAAAAAGTGGCCCGGGAGCAAAAAGCAGGAACAATGGCCCCACAGGCATCACCCCCACCCCCACAACATAACTATCTCCCTTATCCACTCCCCCTACTCAGACTGATCACCACTCTCTGCTCCCTTTCCCTCCCACCGATCACCCGCAGAGTGACAGCAGTCCCCCCTTCCCCCCCCACCAGAGATCCATCTGGCCTCCCTCCCCCCAAACACCAGAGATCCATCTGACCTCCGCCCCTCACCCCCAGAGCTACATTTGACCCGCCTCCTCCTACCTCCCCCACCAGATGACAATCTGCCCATCAGAGAGCAACCTGTCCTCCCTCACCCCCCCATCCACCAGAGCTACGTCCGACCCACCTTCTCCTCCCCCCCACTTATCACCAGAGAATAATTTGACCCACCTCCCTCCCCCCACCACCACCGATCTGAGTCAGGAAGCCGTTGGAAGCTCTGAACTTACCCCTTCAGCAGTTGGTGTGCCCGAAACAGACCTTTCTCGAGCATGTCTGCTTTGCGTCGAATCTGGACACGTGAACACAATGGTAAAGGGGAAAATGCTGATAAAGTTGGGTGGGCAGTTCAATAATTCAATTGAAATGTGTACAAATGCATTTAAATTGCCGTTGCACCCGTTTCGGGCGTGAATCGGATCGCGGCCATTCCAGGGTCTCGGTAAAGTGGGCACCTGCGTGGACGTGGGCGCAGGTCACGTTAATGGCTCACAACCAACTTTACCATGTTTTCATGCCTGAAAACGGGCACAACACAATGCTAAAATCGGGCCCACGGTCTTGCCTTTCTTATTTATTCCTTCCCAGACTGGGGCCAATCGGAATAGCTCGGGCCTTCTGCCATACAGTTCATAAATATGGACAAGAGAGGAAGCTACTAAGAGGGAAATGAATTGATTTTTCTCATTTTGCCTGGGAAAGATCAGGAAGATGACATGGGAGGGGAAAACTCACAGACAGCGAGATTAAAAGAGCATTAAGGCGTCATTTTCTTAATTGAGAATGCAAGATGATGATTCAAGACTCGTTGCCCAGCACAGCACAGGGTAAAATGAATAGAAATTAAATAAATCATATGGTGATTAGATGCTGACACATCTGAGCATTAAAACCCTCCAGACTGCAGGTAAGCGTCTGTGTCTCCACAATATACAAATGAGCTAATAAAGAAGACTAAGAGGGTGGAAATGTGCAATAGCAGTTAAATTCTCCATAAATTGTGACATGGTAATGAACAGATGAGTTCAGCCGTAGACTGCTCAGGAGGAACGAGAGAGAATGAATGTGATCAACAGTGTAGTGCATCAGTGTTGCCGTCAGAAATGGAGATTATTCACAACAGTATCACTGAATCTGTGAAACATTAAACAGTATTAAAAGTGAAAATAAGAACGAAGAGCAGGGATATAGAAATTTCGTTTATTTGGGGTTGACAATCAGAATATTTTTCCCAGAGTTGAAATGAATAATACTAGAGGGTCATGCATTTAAGCTGAGAGGGGGAAAGATGTGAGGGGCAATTTTTTTTACACAGAGCAATAGGTGTCTGAAATGCACTGCCAGAGGTGGTGGTGGATATGACGGGGAGCAGGGGGTTTAAGGGCCTATTAGATTAGCACATGAATATGCAAGGAATAGAGGGATATGAACCAAGGACAGAAGGGATGAGTTAAATTTGGTGTCATGCTTGGTACAATATTGTGGGATGAATGGCCTGTTCCTGTGCTGTACTGTTCTATGTTCTAGAGTTTTTGAATTGTTGTTGGAACAATATAAAATTCCAAAATAGAAATCTGCAATAAAAAAGCTTACTTATCCATTTTTGTCCCATGAATTCCATACTCAGCAACCAAAAATACTAAATCCCATGATCTTATTTTGCCCCTTGCACAGATTTCTTGCCAGTCCTTACATTGTCATGCAGTGCCATTGCACAGAATGTGCAAAAGCTTCACTAAGCTTGAAAATAAGAGTATGTTATGTAAAAGGTCTACTCTCTAACCTTCATTAATCACGTCCATTCACAGTGGGCAATATAAATGTAAATCGCACACAGGAGGTAACTTTTAAAGGGACTGAGGTATTTCTGGCAAGTTAATTTATAGCTGACTATATGGCTTACTTTTAAAGCATCCCAGTTACAATCTTTAATAATTCAAGGATCCACAAGATGAAAGAAGATATTTCAACAAGATCATCCAGCCCCAAAGCTCAACTTTAATAAGAAAAGTGATAGGCAGAGAAATCAAGGGCCAGAATCAGATAAGGACATAGTAAAAAAAGGGACAAAGAATGTTAAAAGAACTAACTTTAAGGTTTTGTATCAGACCACTCAGAGCTTGGAAACAAAACTGATGAATTGGTTGGATGTAAAGGGATATGGTTGGGATTATGGAGACATGGCTTCAAGGTGAACGTTGAGGGCTATTCAACATTTAGAAAGGAGACACAGCAAGGAAAAGTTGGTGGAGCAGCATTGTCCACTGAAGAAAGTATTAATATTTTATTGAGAAAAGATACTAGCACAGACTGTCTGAGTTGAGTTAAGAAACACCAAGGACAAAAAAACTCTGGGGGTGGTGTACAGATCATCAAACTGTAGTGGTGATGTGGGGAATAGTATTAGACAGGAAATCGGAGATGAAGGTGCTAAAGGAATATCTGTGACTATGGGTGACTTTAATCTGGATGAGTCAAATTAGTCACAGTACATTGGAGGAGGGATTTCTGGAGTGTGTAAGGAATGGTTTTCTGGACCAAAGTGTTGAGGAGCCAATAGGCGAATGAGACATCTTAGACTGGGTATTGTGCAATGAGAAAGCATTAGTTGGCAATCTAGTTGTGAGAAAACCTTTGGGGATTAATGATCATAATAAGATGGAATTCTTTATCAAAGTGGGTAGTGAGATAATTGATTCTGAGACCAGAATCCTGAATCTCAATGAAGGTGACTATGATAGTATGAGACATAAATTGGCTATGATGGTTTGGGGAATATTACTGAAAGGATGGACAATGGGATAGGCAATGACAGACATTCAAGGAACAAATAGGTGAACTCCAAAAGTTATTTATTTCTATTTGGTGCAAGAATGGAAGGAGAACTGTGGTCAAACCATGATTTACAAGCAAAATTAGAGATAGTATTAGATTCAAAGAAAAATACAAATTGACAAGAAAAAGCTATAGATCTGAGGATTGGGAGTAATTTAAATGTGATCCAAGATATTAATTAAGAAGGGGAGAATAGAGTATGAAAGAAAGCTAGCAGAGAACATTAGAACTGACCGTAAATGTTTCTACATGTATGGAAAGTGAAAAAGATTTACAAAAACGAATACTGGCACTTTGCAGTCAGAAATGGAGGAAATTCATAATGGGAACAAAGAAATGGCTGAGGAATTAAATTCATACTTCTGTCTTCACAAAGGGAGACATGAATAATGTAATGAAAGTTCTGAAAAACTCAGGTGAGGAGCAAAAGGGAAGAAATAGTTTTGGGGAAATTAATGGGGTTGAAGACGGATAAATCTCCAGGGCTTAATAATCTTCAATCCAGAGTACTTAACGAAGTGGCTCTAGAAATAGTAGATCCATCGGTGGTCATTTTCCAAAATTCTTTGGACTCTGAAATGGTTCCTAGGGATTGGAGGACAGCTATTGTCAGTCCACTATTTGAAGAGAGGTAGAGAGAAAACAGAGAACTACAGACCAGTGAGCCTAGCATCAGTAGTTGGGAAGTTGTTAGAATCCATTGTCAAGTATTTTATAGCTCAGCATTTGGAAAACAGACAAAGTCAGCACAGATTTATGAAAGGGAAATAATGCTTGATAAATCTATGGGATTCTTTGAGGATGTAACCAGTGGAGTTGACCAGAGAGAACTGGTTGATGTAGTTTATTTATACTTCCAGAAAGCTTTTGGCAAGGTGTCACATAGCAGATTACTATGTAAAATTAAAGCACATGGGATAGTGAATATTGTCTTGAGATGGATAGAAAGCTGGTTAGCAGACAGGAAGCAAAAAGTTGAAGTAAGTTTCCAAATGGCAGGCAGTGACTGGTGGAGTTCCTTAGGAATCTGGGCCAGGAGCCCAATGGTTCATATTAAATATTAATGATTTGGACAAGGGAGTTAATGCATGATCTCCATATTTGCAGATGATGCAAAGTTGGGTGGGAAGGTGAGCTGTTAGGAAGATATAGAGATGCTTCAGCATGATTTGGAAAGGCTGAGTGAGTGGACTATGCATGGAACATGTAGTAAAATGTGGATAAATGTGAGGTTATCCAATTCTGTAGCAAAAATAGGAAGGCAGATTCTTGGCTGTAATTGAGAGAGATGGAGACTCCACAAGACCTTGGTGTCCTTTTACATCATTTGCTGAAAATAGCTGTAGGTGCAACAGGTAGTAAAGAAGGCAAATGCTATGTTGACCTTCATAGTGAAATTTGAGTATAGGGATAAGGATGTTTTACTGCAAATATTGGGAATCAGTGAGACCACACTTGGAGTATTGTGTGCAGTTTTGGTGTCCTTACCTGAGGAAGCATGTCCTTGTATAGAGGTTGATTCCTGGGATAACAGCTTTGTCATATGAGGAAAGATTAAATTGGTTCGGATTATAGGCATTGGAGTTTAGAAAAGTGCTGGCAGTTACATAGAAACATACCTAGAAAGTAGGGACAGGAGTCAGCCATTCAGCCCTTCGAGCTTGCTCTGCTATTCATTATAATCGTGGCTAATCATCAAATTTAATATCCTATTCACCCCTTCCTCCCACATCCTTTGATACCTTTAGCTCCAAGTGCTATATCTAATTTCTCCTTGAAATTAGACAATGTTTTGGTCTTAACTACTTTCTGTGGTAGTGAATTCCACACATTCACCACTCCCTGCTGAAGAAATTTCTCCTCACCTCAACCCTAAAAGGTTTACCTTTTATCCTTAATGACCCTTAGTTCTGGACTCCACCACTATTGGGAATATTTTTTCTGAATCTACTCTGTCTAGTCCTGTTAGAATTTTATAAGTTTCTATGAGACCTTCTATCACTCTTCTAAATTCTGGTGAATATGGAACAATGTGGACCTCACTCCATTCACATCGTTTGTACTTTTAAGACTTGATTACTGTAAAGACATGCATTCCAACCATTATCTTGTAAATTGAGTTTGTATCTTTATATGCCCTGTTTGTGAACACAAGTTCTCACTCATCTGAAGAAGGAACTTGAGGCTCCAAAAACTAATGCTGCCAAATAAACCTGTTGGACTTTAATCTGGTGTTGAGAGACTTCTTACTGTGCTTACCCCAATCCAATGCCAGCATCTCCACATCATGGCAAAACAAAAGGTCAGAGATAGGTGGGGGGTAGAAGAGATTTGAAAAAGGTGTCATGGGCACAGGATAAAGAGGCTGTTGATGGTGGAGTTAATGACCAAATAAGGCACCAATAGTGGCATAAAGATAACAGAATGTGTTACTAGCAAAACAGGGGTGAAAGCCAAACTTAAGAACAAGTGATAGATGGTCTTGTGGATGTGGGGTAGAAGGGGAGGTGTTGAGAAGAAAAGAAGTATTATAAAAGGAGGTTGTGATGGAGGAGAGTGTTCATGGTCTGAAGTTGTTGAACTTAATGTTAAGTCCAAAAGGCTATAAAAAGTCTATTTGGAAGTGTCTAGTTCTAGTGTTAATGGATTAATATTCTTGAGGCCTTCATGCTCTGGAGATATCAGTTTGAACCCCATCATAGCAGCTGGTGGTATGCAAATTTAATTAGTAATTCTGGAATTAAAAATAGTCTCAGTAGTAGTGACCATAAAACTGCATAAAAAGCTAACTGCTTTTCATTTCCTTTAGGGGAAGGAAATCTGTGATCCTTACTTGCCCTGGCCCACGTGTGACTCCAGACCAACTGACAAGGTGGTTGACTCTTAACTGCCCTCTGAAATTACCCAAACCATTCAGTTGTACCAAACCAATGTTGTAAACAATAAGATCAGATGGACCACGCTTCCTGGACGTTGCTATCAGAATAACTCTGTGAGTGTACCTACACTGCATGGCCTGCAATCATTCAAGAAGGTGGCTCACCATCACCTTCCTAAAGGCAATTTGGATTGGGGAATAAATGCTGGTCTAGCCAGTGATGCCCAGGTTCTGTGAAAGAATAAAAACAACTGAAACTATAATGTTACACCCCAGCCAGTCAACCAACACAGTCGTCCTCACTAGCACATTTGGTTTGTGCCACCATTGGGAATGCCATCCCACACACTGTCAAACCACAACCTGGCACAGTCATACTCACCAAATCATATCTCACAGCCAACATCCCTCACACTTTCAGCACCACCCCTGGTTACCTCCTGAACTACCATTACTATAGATCAACCAGCATAAAAGTGTATTGGTGAATGGGAGTTGCCCTGGGAATCTTATGATTTCAGACCCGCCATCAGGTCAAACCAGACAAAAAAACCTCCTGCTGATTACTACCTACCACCTTGATTAGCTGACAAATCAGTACTGCTCCATGTTGAACACCACATGGAAGTAACAGTAAGGGTGACAAGGATACCAAATGCATTCTGTATTGGGGATTTCAATGCTGATCACCTTAATAGCTCATTGGCACCACTACTGATGTGCTGATCGAATCTTAAAGGTTATAGCTACCAGACTGCACATAAGATGATTGTCAGGGAACCAACAAAAGAGAAATACCTACTTGATCTCATCTTCACCAATCTACCTTTCACAGTTGCATTTGTCCATGGCGTTGTTGGTAGGACCAATATCCACAGAGTCATCATGCAGATGAAGTCCCATCTTCACACTGAGGGTACTATCCATTGTGTTGTGTAGCCCTATCATTATACTAAATGGAATAGATTCAGAATAGATCTAGGAGCTCAAAACTCGGCATTGGGCCATCAGCAGCAGAATTGTGTTCACCCACAATCTGTAAACTTACAGCATGTCCCAATCTCTATCATTCTTGTAAAGGCAGGGGAACAACGCAGCTTCAATGAAGAATGGGGGAGGATATGGCAATGACCTTCCCTTCATTATAAGGTCAGAACTGGGAATGGTTGCTGATGATTGTGCAGTGCTCGATGGCATTAATAATTCATCAGATGCTGAAGCATATATGACACATATTGGACAAGGTTCAGGCTTGGCCTGAAAAGTGACGAGTAACATTTGCATCATACAAGTTTCAAACATTGATCATCTCCTGCAAGGGAAAATCTGGCCATTACCCCTTGACATTTGAATTCTCCACCATCAATAAATCGGGGATTATCTCCTCAATGTCTGTCTACAAGGTACAAGAGAAAGCTGTGATGGAATCTGGTTGGATAACTACAGCTCTAATAACACTCAAAACTGGACACTATCCAAGATGAAGTAGCTGACTTGATTAGTGGGCTATCTACTACCATAAACATTCATACTCTCCACCACTGGTGCACAGTGGCATCAGTGCATACCATCTACAAAAAGCAGCAACTCATCAAATCTCCTTTTACAGCACCTTTCAAAACCCTAAATTCCACCATCTAAAAGAACAAGGGCAGGAAATGTATGGGAACACGACCACATACAAGTACTGCTCCAAGGCATGACCGCTCTGACTTGGAAATGCATCACCGTTCCTTCACTCTTTATCAGTCAAACATCAGAAACACCTTCCCTAACAGCACTCTGGATGTACATACATCAGATGGCATGCAGCAGTTCAAGAAGACAGTTCATATTACTTTCTCTGTAACAGTTAGGGATGGACAACAAATAGAGGCCTAGCCAGCAATGTTTATATCCGTGAATGACTAAAAAAAAAACTGGTGCATGTACCTGGGAAAAAAACCTTAGAGACAGCTATATTGGTCTCCTGTGGATCAGCATGTGGCCAGAGTTATACCACCTGAAGCAAGAACATCTCCAGAAAACCTGCTACAGTGATAAAGGGACAAAGTGCCAATGCCCAGTGGGAACATTAGCATTGCCCACTGGGTACTGCCAAGGGGGCAGGGCCTAATGGTGGGTATGCCCTAATGAGGGATGGGCCCTTTAGGGGGAGATCAGTGGGAGTGGGGAGTCCAGCTGCCACTCTGCAATTGGACTGGGTAACAGAGGGAGGGAGATCACCGATCGGGGCTGGTCATCGGAATTGGGTTGGGTGTTGGCCTGCCAGGGAGGAAGGTCGGTAGGACAGTGATTGGAGGTCACGGGGCTAGCCAGCAGTGTGGGGCATGCACTGATTTCAGCCGCTCAGCACTATGCTGCCGGCCTGTCCAGCAGGAATACGCCCTGTTTGCTGCTTTCCCATGTGATTTACAAAGGGTGCAGAGCACAGAGTGTGGGAGATTCATTTTGAAACTCCCACTGAAAAATCCAGCAGGATTTACTCCAGCTTTCACACAAATTTGACACTTCGAACTCTTTTGTGAGAATCAACCATTACTTTTTCACTAGATATCCAAAGGTTAATATAGCATAAGTTGATGTTATGCAAGAACAAAGTAGAATTCTCTGAAGCAGATATTAAACAATCTGCAAACAATTATTATTGTGATTGAAATTATCTTCTGCGCTGAGTCTGCAATGTATAAATTAATGTTATTTCAGGTGTCATCAGGATGTTTTTTTCACATCTGTCAGGAAGTGATCTCCTAGTTAACCCTACCATAACTTTGGTAGAAAGTACATCGCATAAACAAAGTGTTCTCAGTTGTTGACCAGGAAAGAGCCTGAGTAGATTCCTGACAACTGTATTTAGCTTTAAAACAATATTAAAAATGGTATGCAAACAGGTTAGTTTAAGGAGGATTAACATAATCTCGAGATCTCACTATCTAACCCCAGCACCTGGTAGTCAGAGACTGATTTTCACATTTCAGGTGACTTTCTGCACAAAGGTAGATTAGCTAGTGCGGAAATATTTTAAATGATATTTCAATTCATTCCCTGAAAAACAATCATCTATTCTGGAAATAATAGTAGAAATGTTGCTTAACAGTTCAAAAAAAAATCACAACGTCCAAGTTAGGTAAACAAATACAGCTCAGGTATGGAGGTGGATTGAGAAAGAAAAAGACAAAAATCTCTAACAACAATTAAAAGCTGAAGGAATGAGACATCACACTTTTAAATGTTATCTTTCAGTGAGAGAGTTTGTTTGGCTGCAATTAAAGATTAACACAATTTTAAAAATGATAGTTAGACCAAAATAAAACAGCCTCACTTTGTGTGAAGAAACTTGTCACTGCTCAATGCAGTCTCAAAATAGATGGTCTTTACCCAAAGTGAACTTGAGTACAATTTGTTCTGTTCTTTTCTGGGACTGAGCAGTCAAATAGTGAGATATACTAGAAAGCTCAGAATCTACTTCTGCTTGACATCTCTGATTAAATATTTTAGAATGGCAAACTGTACTAAAGCTTTAAGAAGAGGCATTTTTTATCAATTCATTCTAATCAACTCTTTGTTTTATGACTTAGTGTCATAATCAAAAAGGGACTTTGTCAGCTTCGGCACAGTGCTGTAAGAGGGAATGTGCAGGGCGGTTTTAACTTTGAGGGTGGGACTATGAAAGGCGACATGCATTTATTCACCAGGTCCATTTTATCCTTCCATCCAATTTAACAGAAAGGACAATTGTGCAAGATCAGCTAACTCTACTCCATTACACAGGGTTAAACTTCTCCCCATGACAGGTGTACACGCAGGGCTGATTCAGTAAAAGGAGCATGGCTCAAGAAATGGAGTTGATGCAGCTTAACTGCAACAGTTCTGACAACAATTAGCTTGTCATGGGTTTTATCACATACAGCACGCTGGGCTGTCCCTAAGGATGGTCATTTGTGCACATTTATCAGTGTCTGCTTCCTGACATTTATACTGGAAGTTAATGAAGCACCTTTAAGTAATAAACACTGATTAAATAATAAATCTGCAAAGTGAATATATTCATTGACTTGCGATAATCGTCATGTTGATTTTGACAACAGATGTGCAGAAATTACTGTTATAAGTGACTTTTCCCTGGCATCTGTACTTCAGCAGTCGAACCAGATAACATGCTGTTTAATTTACAATGACAATGAATATTTAATATGTTCATGATATTACTTATGCAGCAATGGTTCTTCTGCTCTGTGTGTAGCTGTCAAACTCCTGCAGGGACAAGACCACTCTGTTCCTCCATTTGAAGAAGATCAGCAAAATTTTCTTGTCAACTTGTCAGAAGAGTTTCCCAACTAAGACAGTGAAAGAGATAAATAAATATTTGACAAGGATTTATTCATTGAAAAATGAAAAGCGCTATAACAAATGCTTCAGTCAACTTCAACGTGATGCATCAAACACTATTCCATGATCGCATGAATTACTGTAGCATGCTGCGCATAATTTTTCTGTTCATTTTGGAATAAAACAAAAATACTTCAGCAATTGCAATTAGAGAATAATAATTAATTTGTTAGTTTTATCATTCAGGTCGACAAGCAGCAATGTCTGGATGTATTAAAATTCCAACGGAACTCATGGGTTGGGGAGTCTCCATCATCTTCTTTCAATCATCTTCTTTCAATTTAAGAGAGTTTTTGGAGGTTATCAAACACATACAATATGCCTTCTTTATGTAGGATGCAGTCCACCAATTCCTATTACGTTACCATCTAAATAGCACAATCTGCTATGATTGACAATAGATGACAGAAAATTATTTTTGCAGTCAAAAGACTTGACCTTACTGGAGCTCAGTAGAATGGGTTTTATGAAGACACCAGTCCAGAGACTGGCGTACGGTGATCCCTATGGGCGTGATTTCCTTGCTGCTCCTGACACAGATTGTGCCAATCCCGGAAAATAGCGTGTAAGGCTAAAAATAGCTTCCATGCCCGGTGTCAAACAGCTCGCAATCATCCCAGTCCATTTCTAATGGCACAAACCTTTCTGGGCACAAGACTGATTGGCATGAGATCAACTGGATTTCAATCTCATTAGCAAGTTTGGTATGCAATTCTCCCCCTCTTCGGGAATGTTCCCACCTCTCCGGTGGGACGTCACATGGGTGCGAATCACTACTGGTCCATTGAAGTGTGGTTCAGATGCAACAGTTGTGAGGGCGAACAAGGTGGTCAGCACCAACCTCCAAGGTGCAAGGGGGTGGGTCAGCACTGCCATGGTGTGGGGTGAGGTGGGGGCACACAACAGTGTAGCAGCTTAGGGGCACTCGGGCTGGACTAGGGGTTCTCAGGTCAGGGGGTCACCACTGGATTGGGGGTCATGTGGTGTGCTTTCATCCTGCCTGTTGAGAGACCTTTGAGGGGTTTCATATGAGATTGAGTACAAGGCCATGTCTTAACTCATCATCTGCCTGCTGGACAGGCTCCGTGGTCCCACTAACCGTTACAAGCACCACGTCTGGCAGTAGTTGCCCCAGTCAAGGAAGCTTGGCAGGTCTCCTCATACTGCATGAACTTTGCAGTGCTCCCTACAATGGGCACCCATTGCGTGACAATCAGGGCAGTGCTTGTCGATTTTGCGGTCTGAACTGCACGTTCTGGAAGTTAGTTTGCACAATATATCCAATATATTCACACTGCAAGGATTCCTCAATGAGGACATTCTCACAGCCACCCTTATGCTCTACATGAGCACCAAAGTGCTGAGCCCAATCTTCCACATGCCACCGCTAATGGCCTGTAGTATTAGGTAGGCATCCATATCTGGGGGGCTTGGTGATCCAAAGGGTCAACTATGTACCCCACACACCAGCAACCATGCAACTGCACTGGGAGTGCAGAAGGCATCATGTGAAGACAGGGTACAGCTGTGTAGCTATGCTTGTGGCTACTGAAGTGACGATGTGCTAACAGTCGGCAGCCAGTTGGGGTGGTGCACGGCATCACGGATGGTGTTGAGTTGTCAGCTTCCAGAATCATTAGGACACAGGGTACCGCATGGGATTGAGGGGCCCAGGTTGGATAACCTTACGGGCGATCTCTTCTTTCCCCCACCTCCAGGGGAACCGTGAATGTTGGGATGGCGCTGTCAGAGCTGTGATCGTTGTTGCTACTGTGGCAGGTGACAGACGTTACCGTCTGCAGAATGGCAAACCCAGACTGAAGGCTGCACCAGAACAACAGGGGGCCGCTGATCAGGGTTTGGACCCAACTGCCCGTCAGCCCAAGATGTTAGAAAAGGAGACCCCAGCTATCCAGGACACACAGATCTGTAAGTGAGCTGTCGGATACTGTGTGCCACCGCCAAAGACTCTGCCTGAGCAAGGAGACAGTGCAACACCTCTGCCACATCCTTACGGACCTGGCACCTGGGAGGAGGAGGAGGACACCCGCTCCCGGTCACCGTGAAGATTACGGATGCACTGAACTTATTCACCACCGGATCATTCCGGGCCTCTAGTGGGGAATTGTGTGGCATCCCCCCGTCTTCAGTCCACAAGATGCCCTGTACATCAGGGCATTCCATTACATCCAGTTTGACCCAGAACATACCCAACAAGATGCCCATGCTGCAGGTTTCATGCCATCACTGGAATGCCTCAGGTGCAGGGAGCTTTCCGAAACCTGTGGAATCAGGGAGTGTCCTTTATCAACTGAACATCCAAATAGTGTACAACCACCTACTAAGTGTCATTTGACTATCCATGGAGCATGCACAACAGCTACATCTTGAACTTTTTGGACGTCTCTGGGGTCTCTGCGGACCACCCTAGGCTGTCGGGAGGGGGGGACAAGGGTTACCCCTTGTTACTGAGATCATGGCTGATGACACCAATGAGGAAGCCTGAGGCTGAAGTGGAGACTCGCTACAATCAAGTCCACACTGCCACCCAATCTTTCATTGAGCAGTGGATTGACCTGCTCAAGATACATTTCCATTGCCTGGACCTCTCTGATGGTGCCCTGCAGTACAGCCCCAGAGAGCCTCCCATATCATGGTGTGCACTCCACAACCTGGCGCAGCAGTGGGAGGCACTCTGGAGGAGGAGAACCTGGCAGATTAATCTGAGGAGGAGACGGAACAGAATGTTGTAGAGGGCGAGACTGAGGAGGACCCGAAGGAAGAAGAGCCAGCAGTAGCAATGGTCTAACATGCCAAGAAGATCAGAGAGGCTCTCACTGCATGCCAGATTCTCCAATTAGGATGGCATGGTGTCTGGCAACGCCAACCCTAGCATAGTGCACAATCGCCGGCATAGCGCACCTATGTCTCCCTCCAGCCCTGAGGTTTCATTGACATCACAGATGATGGGTCTGAGTTAACTGTGCCAGTGAATAATATATCGAGGCAGGAGCGTCTCTGGCTTGTCTGTCAGGCAAGCTGTAATGCTACCCTGCTCCTGCCTTAGCCTGACTCCTGCCTGTTCTCTGGCTGCACACAAATGCCTGGACCCATGTCCAAGTGAGGGTTATGGTCACCACTATGCCCCTCAATGCTCCAGGTTGGGGGTCTGTGATAAGTTAAATGGATGATGAGATTTCAGTCTGTCAGCCCATGTACGTTTCCATGGCTCTCACTGTTGTGTCATGGCTGATCTTTTTGTGAACTTAGCTCCACTTGCCTGGCTGTTCACCATAACCCTTAATTCCTTTACTGTTCAAAAATGTATCTATCCTTGCCTTAAAAACATTCAATGAGGTAGCCTCAACTGCTTCACTGGGCACAGAATTCCACAGGTTCACAACCCTTTGTCTGAAGAAGTTCTTCCTCAACTCAGTTCCATATCTACTTTCCCTTATTTTGAGGCTATGCCTCTTAGTTCTAGTTTCACCCATCAGTGGAAACAACTTCCCTGCTTCTATCTTATCTATTTCTTTCATAATCTTATATCTTTCAATAAGATCTCCTCTCATTCTTCTGAATCCCAATGAGTATAGCCCCAGTCTACTCAGTCTCTCCTCATAAGCCAACCCTCTCAACTCCAGAATCAACCTAGTGAATCTCCTCTGCACTCTCTCCAGTGCCAGTTTCTTTCTCAAGTAAGTAGACTAAAACTGTACACAGTACTCCAGGTTTGGCCTCACCAACATCTTATACAGCTGCAACATAACCTCACTGTTTTTAAACTCCATCCCTCTTGCGGTGAAGGACAAAATTCCATTTGCCTTCTTAATTACCTGCTGTACCTGCAAACCAACTCCTTGAGATTCCAGCACAGGGCACCCAGGTCCCTCTGCACAGCAGCATATTGCATTTTTTTAGCATTTAAATAATAGCCCATTTTGCTGTTATTCCTATCAAAATGGGTGACCTCATATTTACCAACATTGTACTTCATCTGCCAGACCCTCGCCCACTCACTTAGATTATCTATATCCCTTTGCAGACTTTCATCGTCCTCTGCACACTTTGCTCTCCCATCCATCTTAGTGTCATCTGTGAATTTTGACACACTACACTTGGTCCCCAACTCCAAATCATCTATGTAAATCGTAAACAATTGGCCCCACTAATCCCTGAGGCACACCACTAGTTACTGATCGCCAACCAGAAAACACCCATTTACCCCCACTCTGTGCTTTTTGTTTGTTAACCAATCCTCTATCCACGCTTAGTCATTATCCGTAACATTGTGCACCTTTGCCTTATGTAGCAGTCTTTGGTGCGGCACCATGTCAAATGCCTTCTGGAAATCCTGATACACTACATCTACAGGTTCCCCATTGCCCACTGCAAAAGTAATGTTCTCAAAGAATTCCACCAAATTAGTCAAACGTGACCTGCCCTCTATGAACCCGTGTTGCGTCTTACCAATGGGACAATTTATATCCAGATGCCTCACTATTTGTTCTTTGATGATAGATTCAAGCATTTTCCCTACTACAGAAGTTAAGCTAACTGGCCTATAGTTATCTGCCTTATGTCTACCTCCTTTTTTAAAAATTCTATCTGCTAAGCTTAGAGCTTCTTATAGTAAACAGTTACATTTTTGGCACTTTCTCAAGTACTTAAAGGACTGCAGCAGCTATTTAGAACAGTGGGAAAGAGTTGTCCTCAGCTTGAAATTTGTTTCCATCCAATAAATAGAACAATGTCGGAATAGAGCACAAAGAATGTTTACCAAGCTGATTCCTGGGATGGCAGGTCAGTCATATGAGGCGAGATTAAATCAGTTAGGATTATTCTTACTGGACTTTGGAAGAGTGAGAGAGGATCTCATAGAGATTTATAAAATTCTATCAGAGTCAGACAGGGTAGATTCAGAAAGAATTTTCCCAATGGTGGGGGAATCCAAAACTAGGAGCCACAGTTTGAGGATATAAGGGATAAATCTTTGAGGACCGAGGCCAGGAGAAATTTTTTTACCCAGAGAGAATGGGTGGAATTCACTACCTTAGAATGTAGTCTAGGTCAAAGCATTGCATGATTTCAAGAAGAAATTAAATATAGTTCTTGGGGCTACAGGGGTTAAGGGATAGGGCAGCATGGTGGCACAGCAGTTAGTACTGCTGCTATCAATGCCAGGAACCCGGGTTCAATTCTGGTCTCAGGTGACTGTGTGGAGTTTACATTTTCTCAGCAAGTGTTTCCTTCAGGTACTCCGATTTCCTTCCACATTGCAAAGATGTGCGGGTTAGGCTGGTTGGCCATGCTAAGTTGCCCCTTAGTGTCAGGGACTAGCAAGGTAAGTCAGTAGGGTTACAGGGATAGGGCCTGAGTGGGATTGTTGTCCGTGCAGGCTCGATGGGCTGAATGGCCTCCATCTACATTGTACGAATGCTATGCTATGATATAGAGCGACAATGGGATCAGGCTATTGAATTTGATGATCAGTCATGATCATAATGAATAGTGGAGCAGGCTCAAAGGGCCAAATGACCGGCTCTTGTTTCTATTTATGTTTCTATGTACCCCATATGTACTATTGCAGAATGTTGAGAAAAGCAGGATTATCTTTAACAGCAGCACAATTCAAATGCCTCTGTGAAGATGGTGCAAAGGGTGAATACTGTCCCAACACCCAAAAAATATAGATTAGAAGCTTGGGACAATTTACCAGGTAAAGATTTCCTGTCAATAAATCAGTTCATACTTCTCTGCAGAACCACACTGCCATTATTAAAATTCACGATATAAGAATTACTCATTGATGTTATAACTGCTATTCATAAGTGAGAAAATCAATTATAATTTTAAGTTATTTCCAAATATCTAACAATATTTTGTACACTGTAAAACATAAAAAGGAAGTTTTTTTTACCGTGATTGGGCAGCACAGTAACACAGTGGTTAGTACTGCTGCTTCACAGCTCCAGGGACCTGGGTTCAATTCCTGGCTTGGGTCACTGTCTGCGTGGAGTTTGCACATTCTCCTCATGTCTGCGTGGGTTTCCTCCAAACGTTCTGGTTTCCTCCCACACTCCAAGGGCGTGCACGTTAGGTTGATTGGCTATGCTGAAAAATTGCCCTTAGTGTCCTGAGATGTGTAGGTTAGAGGGATTAGTGGGTAAATATGTAGGGATATGAGGGTAGGGCCTGGCTGGGATTGTGGTTGGTGCAGACTCGATGGGCCGAATGGCTCTTTCTGTACTGTAGGATTTCTATGAGATTTTTCTATAAATGTTATTTGGTGAAAATATTTGACCTTATTTAGTTCTTAGGAATCTATATTTGCTTCTTCACTCTCTCAAATGAATTTATTTTTACACAGTAAATTTCACACTTCTGATTGGAAAATACAGATTATGAGAACAAAGATTGTTTAACACCCTCAGCAGCACCTGACAGATAACTGAGAATAATGGAGCAGAACAGGTTGACCCACCAGAAGGAACTCATTGGTTGTGGACAATAAAATAAAACAAGATTTCCTCCAACTTACAAATCAAAGAAAAGAGTTTAATAAAGAAACTTCATTATTGCAACACTTACAGCCTCACCTTGGACCATTCCAAGTACTCCCCAACTGCCAAAAGATCCTCATTTGTACTGAGTCAGCTGGTCAGCTGACAACCACATCATTTTGTAATTGGTTCCATATTTACTGGATCATCTGACCATTACAGCTTGTTACTATTGGTCACACAACAAGAGATCCAACGTTATCATTGGTTACATTCTGAACAGCATGCAAATCTCTGGGTCCACAACAGTAAAACAACATTGGAATCCCTGTAACATCCAAAAATTTATTCATTCAATTAAGATATGAGTAAAATAACTTGAAGCTTTTATTGATTTCCGCTAGGCTCTAGGTCAGTTAATCTGTGAAGAAAATTTTAACTTAACCTTGCACTTGTGGCATTTTTCCCAGATGACTACAGAAAATTAAAATGAGAACAGCCAGTTTTAAACACAAGTAAAAATCTATGGTGTGATGGAAAGCAGCTTATATATGACTGAAATTGATATGTTAATTAATGATGCAAGTGTTGATCTCTGGTCCCAGCTAAGTTAATCTGGGAAGTAGACCACAATTTTATCTGCCAGCCACACATTACTGACATCCCACAATTTCCCATGGTCAAATAATTTCATGTAACTATCATGGTCTCCCTGCACAGTGAGGAGTTGGCCAATAGCAGTTAAAGTTTTGATAGACTGGTAAAGAGGAATGTGGACTTTTTAAATATAGGCTCAGACAATATTGTAGTCTACAGTAAGAAAATGGTAGACCTATTTTATATCTATCATCACAATAGGGGAAGGGGATAAAACCAGTGGTCCAAGGAAAAATAAGTCAAAGGGAGGAAGGTATTAGATTAAATGAATATCTGTATAAAAGGAAATGGAGGCAATAAGCTTAAAATAGACAAGTTCCCACAACCTGGTAGTTTTGACCGCAGAGTACTAAAATAAGTAGCAGCAAAATTGGAGATGCATCTGGCATCATTTTTCAAAGCACTCTCAATTTAAAAATCGGGCTTTTAGATTGGAAAATTGCAATTATCACTCCATTACTTAAGAAGGGACAGTGAAGCTAAGTAAGACCATTTTGTCATAAACAAGCTACTGGAATCCATCATCAAGAACAGAGCAACTGAGTATTTGTCAAGTGCGGCTGACTCGAGAGTGGCAGGATGTGTGAAGTGGATGTCGTTTCTGATTAATCTGTCTGAGTTTTTGAAGATGTCAGTAACATAGTAACAAATGTCTATGGATGGTATGTTTGTAGATTTTTGGCAGGTATTTAAATAATTTTGGGTAAGAAATTAACAAAAATGAAAGCAACTTTATAACATAGGTTAAAGATTCGGTGGGAGGCAGAGGATAAAATGTAGAACAAAGAACAAAGAACAACATAGCACAGGAAACAGGCCCTTCGGCCCAACAAGCCCGCACTCCCATTTTAACATTGTAAGTGCCCTCTTCTACCTATGACCTTTGTCTATGCCTATTGAACTCCACAATAAAGGAATTATAACCAGATTGAGGGATGCCTAATTTAGGGATAATTTGTAGAGATCAAAAGAACTTTGGCGTTCCCCAGGGATCTGTGCTGGAACCTCAGCTTGTTAACATTTATATCAATGGCTCTATACTAAATAAAAATTTGTCCACCTCTTCCTCAAATTTACTCAATGTCCCAGCATGCATCACACTCTGGGGTAGCGAATTCCACAGATTCACGACCCTTTTGGGAGAAGTAATTTCTCCTCATCCCTGTTTTAAATCTGCTACACCTTATCCTAAAACTATGACCTCTTGTTCTAGGTTGCCCATACAAGAGGAAATATCCTCTCTACTTCTACTTTGTCAATCTCCCTTGTCATCTTATAAACTTCAATTCAATCTCCTCTCATTCTTCTAAACTCCAGGAAGGATTGGCTTAAACTGCTGAATCTCTCTTTGTACATCAAACTCCTCATTTCTAGACTCATTCTAGTGAATCTCCTCTGAACCACCTCCAATGCAACTACAAGTTTCCTCAAGTAAGGGGGCCCAAACGGCACACAATATTCTAAATGCAGTCTCACTAATGCTTTGCAACAACACTTCACTACTTTAATATTCAATTTCTTGAGCAATAAATGCCGAGATTCCATTTGCCTTCTTTATTACCTGCTGTACCTGCATTATGTGATTCATGCATTGAGACATTCCCTCTGCATTGGGATGGTGGTCAGGTTAGGTCACTCTGTTAGAGACCTATGGTCTCACCATGACCCTGTTAGGTCATGCTTGTTTGGTGTGGGGAAGGGGAAAACAGGGAGGTGACCCATGATTTTGAGTGGTGGTGGGAAACTGTCTCTTTTTTCTGAGGGGTTGATGGTGCTGTCCTGGACCTTTGGGGGTCCATACTTGTGATTAGCAACACCAAAGCCCACCCAGTGCCATTCCCACTGGAGGCCAGGTAGCTATGATGTGAAGCTACCTAGTCTCACAACACCAGATTAAAGTCCAACTGATTTTTTTGGTAGCGCTAGCTTTCGGAGTGTCGCTCCTTCTTCAGGTGAGTGAGGAGTTGTATTCATAAACAGGGCATATATAGATACAGACTCAATTTACAAGATAACAGTTGGAACGCAAGTCTTTACAGATAATCAAGTCTTAAAGGTAAGACAATGTGAGTGGAGAGAGGGTTAAGGACATAGGTTAAAGAGGTATGTAATGTCTCCAACCAGGACAGTTAGTGAGATTTTGCAAGCCCAGGCAAGTTGTGGGGGTTACAGATAGTGTGACATGAACCCAAGATCCCGGTTGAGGCCGTCCTCACGTGTGCGGAACTTGGCCATCAAGTTTTGCTTGGTGATTTTGCGTTGTTGTGTGTCGTGAAGGCCGCCTTGGAGAATGCTTACCTGAAGATCAGACGCTGAATGCCCGTGACTGCTGAAGCGTTCACCGACAGGAAGAGAACACTCCTGCCTGATGATTGCCAAGTAATTGTACATTCTGTGATTCATGCATCGATTCATTCATCTGTTGTCATAGTGTCTGCATGGTCACGCCAATGTATCATGCCTCAGGACATCCTTTCCTGCAGTGCATCAGGTAGAAAACGTAAGCCAAGTCTCAAGAATATGTACCATGTACCTGGTGGTGTTCTCATGTGAGATAGATCATAGAATCCCTACAGTTCAGAAGCAGGCGTTTCAGCCCATCGAGTCTGCACTAACCACAATCCCATCCCACCTAGCCCCTATCTCCATAGCCCCACGTATTTAGCCTGCTAGTCCCCCTGACAATTTAGCATGGCCAATCAACTTAACCTGCACATCTTTGGACTGTGGGAGGAAACTGGAGCACCCAGAGGAAACCCACGCAGACACGGGGAGAACGTGCAAACTCCACACAGACAGTGACCCAAGCCGGGAATTGAATCCTGGTCCCTGGCACTGTGAGGCAGCAGTGCCAACCACTGTGCCACAATGCCTCCCTAAGGTGATGGCATCCGTGTCGATGATCCGGCATGTCTTGCAGTTGCAAATTCCGCATGTGAGGACAGCCTCAGCTGGGATCTTGGGTTCATGTCACACTATCTGTAACCCTTATCACTTGCCTGGGCTTGCAGAAATCTCACTAACTCTGCTGGCTGGAGACAATACACATCTCTTTAATCTGTGCTTAACCCTCTCTCCACTCACATTGTCTGTACTTTTAAAACTTGATTACCTGTAAAGACTTGCATCTCAACCATTATCTAGTAAATTGAGTCTATATCTATGTATGCCCTGTTTGTGAATACAACTCTTCACTCACCTGAAGAAAGAGTGACACTCCAAAAGCTCGTGCTACCAAATAAACCTGTTGGACTTTAACCTGGTATTGTGAGACTTCTTAATGGGCCAGGTAGATGGCAGGGAGCTGGTGAATGGACCATCAAAACTGCTAATGATATTACAATGAGTAGGTTTCCATAATTATTGGGGCCGGTGGGGTGGGTTAGGTGAATCCAATTGCCTTGATGCCTGTTGGAAATCCCAATTTCTGGCCAACACCCCATTATGTGGAACATCAAGTCCCATTGGCAATCTGCAACTGGAAAAACTCGCCCCTAGAATTTACATGTCATTAAATTTAAGGTGATGAAGGAGAATCTTTTTCAATCAATAATTTGAGAGAAAGTTAACAGTCCCTTGGAGAAGAACGAACTAATAAAGAAAAGTCAGCATTTATTGAGAGGAAATGTGTTTGATTAACTTGACTGAGTTTTCCAACATTTATTTATTTGTGTCACAGTAGGCTTACACTAATATGGCAATGAAGTTACTGTGAAAATTCCCTATGGCTCCTGTACGGGAACACTGAGGGAGAATTTAGCATGGCCAATGCACCTAACCACATGTCCTTTGGACTGTGGGAAGAAAGTGGTGCACTAGGAGGAAACATGGAGAGAACGTGCAATCTCCACACAGACAGTAATCCAAGCCAGGAATTGAACATGGGTCTCTGGCACTGTGAGGCAGCAGTGTTAATCACTATGCCACCCACTGGTAATAGGAGGATGGATTAGTGCAATGAAGTTGATGATGCACACATGGATTTGCAAAAGATATTAGATGAAGTACCACATATTAAGCTTGTGAGCAAGGTTGAAACATGAGCAACAGGGATACAAAATTGACCGTGAAATAGAAAACAAAGAATTATGAGAATACATATTTTCCAGACTAGAGGAAGGTATCCAATGGGTTTTCTCAGAGTTCAGCAATAGGATCACTGCAGGGTATTTTTTGATATACATTCACAAACGGGGAATTGTTACAAGGAAGACTTTTAAAGATGCAGCTGACATGAAAACTGGAGGTGATTGTTGTTACCAGTGAAGATGATAGTAATGGATTTCAAGAAGCAGTAGGAAGCCTTGTGGTGCAGTGGTAGTTCCCCTACCACAGGAGCTTCAGGTTCGAATCCAATACCAGGGGTTATTGGTTGCAGAAGGAGCGTTCAACACAGTTCAAGGGGCTGATCGTCAGCTCGGAAATCCTTCCACCACTTAGGAACATAGGGATTAGGAGCAGAATTCAGCCCTTCGAGCCTGTTCCACCATTCAATCAAACCATGGCTGATCTCTCCCTCATCTCAAATCAACTTCCACGCCCGTTCCCCATATCCCCATACCCTCTAACAGGTCTGTAATTATTTGTTTTCTCACAGCCACCATTCTTAATTTATGGGGTTATATTTGTTAAATCTATAAACGTGACAAGAATTATGATCGGTAGCTCACGTTTGGATCACATCACAATTACAATCAGTCCGATTCTGCCATTGATTCTTCCTCTGCTGTAGAATACACAGAAAATACATAGACAAGTTGAAACCAAAGAATGTTCTTAAGGTCCACCCATCTCCAAGAAAGCAAAGCTTGTTCTGGTCTATCGTCAAACAGGCATCCAAGCCAATTATTTACAATTTTGCCAGCTAAGCTGTTTTGTGGCTCTTTCCTTTCAAAATGTTAACTCCTTAAGTTAACATGACCCCAACCTTTTAAGTGTAACACAGTCCAAGTGCTTTAGATACTATTATCCTATTTTCCACAATTAAATTTTAAACTTCCCAGAACTAAACATTACCTCTAAAATATTAATATGAACCATGAATCAACACAATGTTTTAAAGTTTATTTATTAACACTGCAATGGAGCTACTGTGAAAATGCCATAGTCGCCACATTCAGACTCCTGTTCGGGTACATTGATGGGGGATTTAGCTATGTCCAAAGCACCTAACCAGCACATCTTTCTGACTGTGGGAGGAAACCAGAGCATCCAGAGGAAACCCATTCAGACATGGGAAGAACGTACAGACTCAGCACAGACAATGAGCCAAGCCAGGAATGGAACCCAATTTCCTGGTGCTGTGAGGCAGCAGTGCTAACTATTGTGCCACTGTGCCGCCCAATGTGCATAAGTCCTTGAAGCGCTGGCAGGACAGGTTCAGAGAGTAATTAAAAAAGTATGCAATATCCTTGGCTTTACTTTTATGGGCATAGAGTGCAAGAGTAAGAAAGTTATGTTGAATTTATATAAATCGCTAGCTCAGTTTCAACTGAAGTATCTGGGCTATTTTAGGCACTTCAGGAAAGTTGCAAATGCATTAGACAGAGTGCAGAAATATTCACGAGAATGATTCCAGAGATGAGGAAGTTCACTTATGAAGCTATTTTCGAGAGGTTAGGCTTTTTCCCTAGAATAAAGAAGACTGAGAGAAGGTTTGAAAGAGCTATTCAAAATCATGAGGTAGCAACAAACTGCTGCTTCTCATGAAAGGATTGAGAATGAAAGAGCACAGATTTAAAGTAATTTGCAACAGAAGCAAGAATGACAGGAGTAAAAACATTTTTATGCCGAGAGTAGTTAAGATCTGGAATGTCTTGAATGAGATTGTGGTGGAGGCAGGTTCAACTGAAGCATTCGAAAGGAACCTAAACTGTTATTTGAAATGGAGCAATGAACAGAGTTCTGGGTAAAAGGAAGGAGAATGGCACTAAGTAAATTGTTCATTTGGAGAGCCAGTACAGGCATGATGGGCCAAATAGCCTCTTTCTGCACTATAACAATTCTTTGATTCATTGACAGTGTCCTTCAAAGCTAGGAATTCTACCAGCTGGGAGAACCAGGCCACCAGAAATATGGGATCACCAGCAACTTCCCAACTAGCAAATTCCCCTCCAAATCAGATACCATCTCAACTTGAAACCATATCTCTATTCCTTCAATGTCACGGGGTCAAATTCCAGGAACTTCCTAACATCATTGTGGATGTGCCTCCTGCACAAGGACTACAGCATTTAAGAAAGCAATTCCTCACCAGCTTCAATCACAGGGCAATTAGGGCTAAGGAATATATAATGGTGTTGCCAATGACAATCATAGAATCTCTACAATGCAGAAAGAGGCCATTTGGCCCATTGAGTCAGCACTGATCACAATCCCACCCAGGTCCTATCCCCACAACCTCACTTACTCACACTACTAACCCCCTGACACTAAGGGACAATTTATCATGGCCAATCAACCTAACCCACACATCTTTGGACTGTGGGAGGAAACCAGAGCACCCGAAGGAAACCCACACACACAAGGGGAAAAACATGCAAAATCTACACAAACAGTCCCCCAAGCCAGAAATCGAACCCAGGCCCCTGGCACTGTGAGGCTGCAGGGCTAGCCACAGTGCCACCATGCCATCCAGTCAACTCTGTGAACAAATAAAGAATATAAACAGTATATGTGGATGCATAAAATTACAAAGACCTACTAATGTATTAAGTAAATGGATAATACTGTGACAAATAGATTTCAGTATAGGTGGATGTAAGCTTTTCTACTTTGGATCTAAAAAGATTCCTCTCTAAATGATCAAAAGATAGAAGCAGTAGATGTCCAAAGTAACTTAAAGATCGACTTAGATACATTATTAGAATGTAATGGACTGGTATAAAAATATCAAAAAGGGTATTGGAAAGCTCGCCTTTATCTCTAGAGGAGATAAATACATGGCTTTGAAATCAGTCTGCAGCTGTAAAAAATCCTGGTTAGACCACATCTAACATACTACTCTCTGGGCCTCACACTCTGGAATCAAAATAATGGACTAGGAGAGAGAGTAGAGCGTAGGTTTATTTGGATGATGCCTGGATTCCAATAGTTAAATTATAAGGAGAGATTACAGGAAATTAGGGTTTTATTACATGTAATTTAGCCAATAAAGGCATGATGTGATCAAAGTATTTTGAGATAGCAAGAAGAACTGACAGGATAACTAGAAAGGAAGGATTTGGGGGCATAGTCTAAACATTCGAAACAAAACTTTCAACTGTGATTGTTGGAAAATTGGTGCATAAACAAAAATTGATAGGAATACTCAGCAAGTCTGGCAGCATTTGCAGAGAAAGAGCCAGAACAAATGGTTCAGACCATTGACCTTTCATCAGAAATTGGAAATACACTCCTAAGCTAAATGGCCTACCTCTGTTGTTATATTCTGATATTCTTCAGGACAGGAAAGTTTAAAGATATCTGATTTAATGTTACCATTAGTAGAGCAAAACATATGATGTTGACCAGGTAGAATTTACTTAATAATTTGGAACAAAATTAGTTTTAAGTTTATTAATGTCACAAGTAGGTTTACAGTGCAATAAAATTATTGTGAAAATCCCTTAGTCGTCACACTCCGGTGCCTGTTATGGTACACCGAGGGAGAATTTAACATGGTCAATGCACCTAACCAGCATGCCTTTTGGACTGTGGGAAGAAACTGGACCACCTAGAGGTAACACGGGTAGGCACAAAAAATGTGCAAACTCCACACAAGCCAAGAATTGAACCCGGGTCCCTGGCACAGTGCTAACCACTGTGCAATCTAAACATGGATAGAAAATGGCTTCAGATGTTCAATTACTATTTACTAGAATTAAGAACATAAGAACTAGGAGCAGGAGTAGGCCATCTGGCCCTCGAGCCTGCTCCGCCTTTCAATAAGATCATGGCTGATCTTTTCGTGGACTCAGGTCCACTTACCCACCAGCTCAGCATAATCCTTAATTCCTTGACTGTTCAAAAATTTATCTATCTTTGCCTTAAAAATGTTCAAGGAGGTAGCCTTAATTGCTTCACTGCGTAGGGATTTCCACAGATTCACAACCCTTTGGGTGAAGAAGCTCCTCCTCAACTCAGTCCTAAACCTGCTCCCCTCATTTTGAGGCCATGTCCCTGAGTTCTAGTTTCACTTGCCAGTGGAAGCAACTTCCCTGCTTCTATCTTATTTATTCCATTCATGATCTTATATGTTTCTATAACATTGCCCCTCATTCTTTTAAATTCTGAATTGTTTAATTAACCTTTAAAGGAACTGATAGAACTTTTCACAGCCGCGACCCCCCAACCCCCATGATGTGTTTTGTGGATGCAGCCCATCACTGGCCAACAGTTCTCCTCCCTCCCCTGTTGTCAACAGGATTTCCCGTTGTTCACACCCTCCACCACAGGGAATCACCTTTGGCGGGACTGAGAAATCCTGCTAGCGGGGTTGGCCAGATAGTCCCATCCTGTATCACAGGATGCACATGCCCTGACCAAACAAACAGTAAAATGTTGCCACATCGGAATCAATAAGCTAAGCAAAAATCTGGCCAGGCTTTTCTGGCTGTTCATTCTAGTAGGATTTTCTGGTCCCACTGACAGTATACCCCTGCCACTAGTTTCCTGGCAGTGTGGTGTGCAATAGCTTCCTGGCAGTGTGGGGTGCGGTCAATGAGAAATCCTATTGACAGCGGCAAAACCAGAAGATCCTTCTGCCAGCGGGTGGTGCACTGCCTCCTGCCACGAGAAACACGTAGAGGGGAGGCCAAAGAATTTCCTATTCTAACTTTAAATATTTTGAAATATGAAATAAGCCTGTAATATTATATCATCTCTTACAGCCTTTCTGAACTTAATGTCATAGACATTTTATTAAAAGATCAAAACTTGCTCACACGTTATCACAACTAGAAACAAATTAACTCCTTGAAGATAATATTACGATTACTTCCAGCTTTGTGATCAGAGTGAAGCAGAAACACTGACCATGAAGACAGGATTTTATGGAGAAAGGTTGGGGGTCTTTAAAAATAATAGGTGACAACAGATTCCATGTTCCCGCCCCCATTCCTTTTTCCACTCATTTTTGCCAATGTGCAGTAAGAATGCAGGTAGTCAGTCCACATGCAGCATCCCTAGCCTTGATGGCTTTATTGTTGGAGTGGATATTTCAAACACAAACCCTATCCTCCGTAATTTTGATGGGCCTGGACTTATTCTGTCTTTGGACATGGTGCACAGTTTCTCAGAGGAGTCATGGACCAGGGGAGAACCCTTGAATTGAGACAGGGACCAAAGAAAAGCCTTTTATTATTCCTTCCCGTTGCCCTCTTACCTTCACATAAAGCTGTTATTTGATTCCAACCTTTCAGGGTACCAACAGCAAAAAGTAATTATCCAGTTCATTCTTCTTAATTTTATATAAATAAACACACAGGCATTCAAAATTCTTGAAAAAAATTCAGGTTATTACAAGATAACAAAAATATCAATCAAACAAAGCTTGCATAGTTATCTGCAGCTGTGTAAGCATTACCTGCTAAGAACTAATGAATTATTTAAAGTTTAGCCAGACATTCATGAGACCATTTGACAAATGTATCTAAAGGTAAGTTAAAACAGGTGGTCAGTCATCAGGTTTTCCAAATTACCTCATTATGAATGCTTGTCTGAGTTTCAATAATGACACTTAGTTTTCAGCAGGCAACATTGACACAGTTTGAAAGACAGTGATAGCTTTGTTTGATTGATATATTTATTCTTCTTTGATGTTGTTTCTCAAGAATTTATTTTCACAATATAGTGGATTGAAACATTTTGTCATTGATACAATGAAAATATTTGATTCATTCTCAGCTTTTAAGAGGTTGTACTTTGAGCATGTTTTATATAAAGGAGATTTTCTAAGCCTCTTTGCATGTTGTATCATTTCCTGGGGAATTTCAAAGACAAGCCAGACTTGCCAATACCTCATTGGTTCTGTACATAGTGGCTGCTTGGAGATTGATAATGGAGGATGCATAGGCCATTGAAGGAACATGGGAGATATGAGAGTGCCTGGGAGATATGATGAGGTATGGGGGGGCACAGGAGATACACAGGGACATGGGCAGTATGAGGTGGTGTGAGGGTATAAGGGATAATGGTTGGGGGGGGTAATAATCATGATTGCATGATGTCAAGCTCCCTGTAAATGGGGATGGGTCTGCTAACCAGGTAACGTCGTCAACACCTGCCCACCTTCTTCACCACCTCGAGTTATCATTGGAGGTGGTACCTTGACTCCATCCCACTCCCACATCTCACAAGAAGCGCGAGTGTGGGGATGGCCTTCATCTTCATCAATGACATGTTGAAGGCTCCGGAGAAGATGTCGTAGCTTCTCCGCTCTGGGGAAGTACTGGATGACAAAGGAGATCTCCACATTGGAGATTTCTACTGCCTCCCAAAGATACAGAAGGCAAACACACCCGGCCGCCCCATTGTAATGGGACCCTGTGCGAGAACTCTCCGGCTAGATCGAGGGCATCCTGAAACCCATTGTACAAAGATCCCTCAGCTTTTGTCGTGATACTACAGACTTCCTACAGAAACTCAGCACACATAGAGCAGTTGAACCAGGAGCACTCCTTGTCACAATGGATGTCTCAGCACTCTACACCAGCAATGCCCATGACGATAGCATTGCTGCAACTGCCTCAGTACTCAATGCCGACAACTACCAATCTCCAGACGCAATTTTACAACTTATCCACTTCATCCTGGACCACAATGTTTACATCTTCAATGACCAATTCTTCATCTAGATACATGGAACAGCCATGGGGACCAAATTCGCACCTCAATGTGCCAACATCTTTATGCACAGGTTCGAACAAGACCTCTTCACCACACAAGACTTTCAACCTAGTTACTGGTCAGTCGAGAGGTGGGGGGGAGGGGGGGTGTGCGGTTTCAGGATCAGCTATGAGGTGTCAGTGAATGGGGGGGCAATATTCAAGGGCAAAAGTGGGGGAAGCATTATCGAGGGGATGGGGGATAATGACAGATCACCTAAGTGTGCACAGTGCACTGGGAAAGTGGGTTGCCTGTACAATGGTGTGCCTGCAGCTCAGCAACCAGCTTCCTGCTGTGAATAGACAGCACCATTACCCCGACTGGTGGGGATCACATTTTGCCTCATTTCTTTCTCTATGTGCCATACAATTGCCTCTGGGAGCTCACCCAAAAAATGGGCACGAGCCTCTCCTGCTTTCACACTCATTCGGCATTTGGATTTTTTTTGATAAGAACACTTCCCCTGTTGTGTCAGATCTTTGCCACTTTCTGGACTATTGGTGTCAGCCATGGCTCAAAGGTTGCACTCTTGTCTCTTAGTCAAAATATTTTGGGTTCAAGTCCTACACTAGAGATATGAGATTACACAAAGATATGACTAAACTAAACAGATTGGTTTCCATTCTCTCAACACCTGGGTGGTCTGTGGCTGCTGAGATAGAATCAATGCCCTGAAAGCTCTTAAGATCTATTTATTGTGCAACAATTTCCATGCCTGCATTATATATATAAAAAAAATAGAATGGCAAGATATTTCCTGAAAGAACCAGAACCTTCAGCTCAAGCTAGTGACACTGTTTGCAGAAACCATAGAGAAAACCAAAACAATGTCACCTAAGATCATTATTGCAGACGCTGTGAAGGAGGCAATGGAAATGACTTCTGAAGCATTATCAGACAGAGCCAGTGGACATGACAAGATATATGTATCAATCTGTAAACCTTTGTTTTTTGTATGCCACTTTCAAATTATGTCAAAAATCAATCTGTAAATCTGTTTTCTCATTCTGCACTTCACAATTTTCCAACAGTCAGTTGACATTATAGAACTTGAATATTGCTGCAAAGAAACATCTATTCCCAAAACATTGCTTCTTGCACTCATCAAGACAATGTTCTAGCCTTCTGCCTTTCTTAATGAACACATGGCGAGCCTATTGTTCCCAGTTGCTGTCTCCATGGCAACGCCTCAGCCAGTGAGAATCGACTTCCCAACCAATCAGCACCCTTTTCTCCTGTAACATAAATTACAGTGATCATTTGAAATTTGGTATTCTTGCATTTGTCATGCAAAAGGAAAAGCTTTTGGCAGCATGTTATTCTTTTTATCAATATTAAATATTCTCCAACAATTTTACCAACATTCAGCTTTCTTTTCCAGTGCTAATTTAAATGTTTAGCTACTTCTTTAGATGATTAAGTGGATTTCAGCTTCTTCTTTGTCATTGTCTGGACTAATGTATAGGAGAAGATCATCCTAGCTTACAGTAAGTTGCATAAAGCTGGCAGCTTGAGACTCAGCAGAGCAAAACAGAGTATTTAACCCTTGGAATTTATAATTGAGGAGATTTTAAGTGCTGACCTCTCTGAGATCTAGCAAAGTTTGCATCCAGCATTTAGCTTAACTGTAACAGTCATTTGTAGTTTCTTTCAGTTTTGCTCAAGGATAAGCAAGTTCATTGTTAGAGACAGCTGCTGTTAGTTGAGTGGGCAGCTAGTTTCAACCAATTCCCTAGCCAACAGTAGCTGATTCAGCTTACGGCATAAAACTTCAGACCACATAAAGACAGGAGCTTTAACAGACGGGTAAACTAAGTCCCCCAAAGATTGCAGCTCAAGACTGACTACCAAACTCTGGGAACTTGGCAAGTAAGGGAATTTGGTGCAGTGAGTGAGGAGGTGCTGTTACAGTCTTTTGCAAAAGAATGGCCCAAGAATGGAAGCTGGAGGCAACGAAACCCAAGATCTTAAGTGTGGAGGCACTAATTGGGTGAACTGTCAAGTGATTTCTCACTCTCTAAACTGGGACAGTGGTTTAAACTGGTACTGGGGAGATGTAATTATTGTACTAAATCTATAGTATAACTAATTAAGCTCCATAACATAATTATGGATAACTGTTTGGCAATATTTCTAAACTTGAAACTTAAATAGTTAAAGAAACCATGGTAAACATGGCAAGTAATGTGTTGCAACTGTGGCATGTAGGGGTTGATGGACATCTTTGTAATCTATGGCAACCACATCTGCAATAAAAGCCTGCAGCTTCAGGAACTAAGGCTTGGAGTTGTTGAGGTGAAGTCTGAGCTTCGGACATAGAAGTGGATCAGGGAAAGGGAAAGTTATTTAGCCATTTTGGTTTAGGAGGCAGTCACATCCTTGGGTGAAATTCTTCACATTTAGCCCATAGTTAGGGGCAGGACTTTAAGAGAGCCGGGTATGGGAGTAGTGAGGGAGTCTCAGCCCTTGCTATTGCCCAGCAGGTTTGAGGTTTTTGCAGCTGTATGGTCGAGAGCAGGGGCTGCCGGCAGCATGAGCAAACTGACAGTACCATGGTACAGGAGTGCATTCAAGTGGGGGGAGGAAAAGGGAAATATAGTTGTAGTAGAGAATTGTATATTTAGCGATTTATAAATTATTCTCTACAGCCGAGAACATTAGTCCCAGGGCTGGAGCCGAACTCCCAATGGGAGGGCAAGGATGAAGTTGTTGTGGTCCACATAGATTATGATATAGGTAAGACTAGGAAAATGTTCTACTGAAAGAGGATTAGCATGCAGAGGCTAAATTTAAAGGAAAACTACAAAATAATAATCTTTGGATTACCACCTGATTCACAAGCAAACTGGCAAAGGGTAAATAAATCAAAATTGAATAAGTGGCACAAAGATTGACATGGGAGAAATGGGTTTTGATTCACAGGGAACTGGTACGAGTACTGGGGAAAGAGGGAGCTGGATCTTTGAGACAACCTTCACCTGAATTACACCAGGACTATTGTCTGGGTGAATTGTATAACTAGGGCTGTAGAGTGGGCTTCAAACTAAATAGTGAGGTAGGGGATGGGTAGCGGTGGGAAAGATCGTTCACGTGGAATGAGATTAGGAAAGTTAAATAGTAAGGCAATAGTACAGGATAACAATAATGACAAGTATGGGGAGCGAGGGACAGAGAGTACAGATACAGTTTGCACCAGAAATTGGGAATTGGTAGAAAGAAAGAGTTAAGGGCTCTTTATCTGAAGGTGTGTAGCATTCATAACAAAATGGATAAATTGATAGCATAAATAGAAATAAATGAGTGTTATGTGATAGCCTTAATAGAGACATGGCAACAAAGTGATCAGAGCTTGAACCCAACTATTCAAGGGCATTTGACATCTCTAGAGGTCAGGAAGAAAGGAAAGGAAGCTTCTGTTAATAAAGGAGCTCAATACAGCAATGATAAATGATTTATTCATTTGTCGCAAGTAGGTTACATTAGCACTGCAATGAAGTTACTGTGAAAATCCCTTAATCACCACCTTCTAATGCCTGTTCGGATACCCTGAGGGAGATTTTAGCATGGCCAATGCACCTAACCAGTACATCTTTCAGACTGTGGGAGGAAACCCACAGAGACATGGGGAGAATGTTCAAACTCCACATGGATACTGACCCAAGCCGGGAATCAAACCCAGGTCCCTGGCGCTGTGAGGCAGCAGTGTTGACTACTGTGTCACTGTGCTGCTTTTGATCTTAGATTAGACAATCAAAATATAGAATCTGTTTAGGTAGACATAGGAAAGATCAGAGGAAAGAAGTCACAGGTGGTAGTAGTTGATAGATGCCCACCACCCCCTCCATCCCAACACCTTAAAGGAGTTATATTGTAGGACAGAATATAACTATAGGTATTCAAGAAAGTGTTTCAATAATCATGGGAGATTTTAATTTTCCTATAGATTGGTCAAATCAAATTGACAAAGGCTGCTTAAAGAATGAGCTCATAGAGTGCATTTGGGACAATTTCTTAGAACAATATGATCTGAAGCCAATCAGGGAATAGAATAAAAGCTCACTTGTATTGCAAGTCACAGACAGAAACAAAACAATTATATCTGAAAACAAAATAAATAGCAAAGTCCAGGACCGTAATTCTTTGCTGTATTAGTGAGCCATTAACTGGGCTTCACCTATTAATTTGATTTCCATCTCTGCCTCATCAGAAGGTCGAAGTATGCCAATGAGTAAGCTACTTGCAGATCACTGGTACTTTCCAAACCTAATCCTTAAGATGCGGGTGGCACTGAGGTGTTTGTTGTTTGGTATTGAAGAAGTCATTTCATTACAGAAGATCGATACATTGGAATAGGAGCTGTCTCTATAAATTATGCAAATAGGGACCATACACTTTGCTGGTGTGCAGCTGCAGTGTTGGGAAAAAAAGGAACGAAATGAAAGGCATTACCTGAAATAACAGTGTTCCTATATCCCAACACTAAAATCCTTCACTGTGATTAGCATAACACCCAACAATGCAATGAAAGTAAACCGATAAGCCCAGCACATCACTGCCATCCAAATGAGAAGATTTACACTTAGTGAGACAATAAACTTCCACCGTGATTAATTAACTGCAAACATAATTTGAGTGTTTATTGGAGCAAACGCTAACAGGAACGCATTTTCAAACAATTCTGAGCCTTTAGAAAATGTGAAACATACATTGATAATTGGGTTGGCTGTGCAATCTGTTAATGTGTTTGTTCATAATTAGATATTACTCCGTATACCATATGGTGACCATGAAAATAATTTTATTCATCTTAACTTTTTGAGTCATTAAATGTAATTTTTGACATAATTTGAAAGTATGGCATACAAAAAAAATTATTACATAGAGTGTGGTGATGGATATTTCCAGTGTGATGCAAATCGTAATTCGTTTATAAATTTTAAGTCTCAATTAACAGGTTTCAACTGATAAAGATGCGATTCAACATTTGCTCTGATTCATCAATACTTCTTTTTTATATTGTCTCTTCAAAAATACAATGATCTATTCAGCATTAATGATTTAATTGCAAAAGGTCAATAGAGATGCCAAGTGTCTGGTTCTGGGCAGACAAGGCTCACAGCGCAATATTGTCTATTAGCCTCGGGCAGGATCATGTGAACCTCGGGTGGGTTGGGCAGTAAAGTTCTGGCACTTGTCTCTGATGTGGAGATGCCAGCATTGGACTAGGGTAAAAACTGCCCCTTTGTCAGGTGAGTCACCTGAGAAGAGGCAGCACTCCGAAAGCCAGTGGATTTTGCTACCCAAAAAACCTGTTGGACTTTAACCTGGTGTTGTGAGACTTCTTACACTTGTCTCTGAGTCAGAAGTTCTGAGCCATTCAAATCCCAGGCACTTTTTCTCACCCGAATAATTGGTATTCGAAACCTGAGGGAGCATCTCAGGCAGCTCACCTTGGGCATCAGCCCAAGGCCAACTCAATGCAATTTTCTGATGGGCATGTTAGTAAGTGAATAACACACATACCCATTTTTGCTTAAATATGCAATACGAGGTCACTTGTCAGCTCCAGGATGTTTTCTGTTTGTATCTTGCATGTCCTAATCACAATGTAAAGAGGAAATAAACATTTCATCATATTATCTTCAAGTTCACATCATGTTTAGCCAATTTGTTTGCTATTGTTTCTCAGTGGGGCGGCACGGTGGCACAGTGGTTAGCACTGCTGCCTCACAGCACCAGGGGCCTGGTTTGGGTCACTGTCTGTGTGGAGTCTGCATGTTCTCCCCATGCCTGCTTGGATTTCTTCTGGGTGCTCTGGTTTCCTCCCGCAGTCCAAATGATGTGCTGATCCAAACAGCCGCCAGAGTGTGACAACTAGAGGGTTTTCACAGTAATTTCATTGCAGTGTTAATGTAAGCCTAGTGGTGGCATTACTAAATAAAGTTTTTAAACTTTTAAACAATCAGAATAATACACAACAATAACAGAAAGTATATACAATTTGCCCTATGGATTAACAAGGTTCAATAAGTATTGGAAATACACATATCAGTACAGTTACATCTCTGATTCGCCTATATATTTTGCATATTAATAAGGTAGATACAGAACACTTAAAATTTTGTGCAATGGAATTAAATAAAATGTGATTAGTATTTTAACTCCACGTGAACTTTCTACATAATAGTGGAAGCCTGGCTAAGTTTAATGGACTACATCCCCAATAATTGGCTTAATTGATAACTGTAATCCAAAAGCAGAACAACTACCTTCCAGCAGCGTTTTTACACCTGGCTGGACACCCTCTGCTTTGTGTTAAAAACGAGATTATTTTAAATATATAAACATACTCTGGCTGAGGGCAATTTGGTTTACAAAGAAACCACTGGAAGGAGACAAATATGGTTGCCCTTTTATATTAAAAATATTAATCAGAGAAAATAAAGTTGCATTTCTGTGATCATCACAACATGCCAGCGATTCTTACAAGTTAGTTTTATATACCATTCTGTGGGAGAATAGTTCAATTTTTTATTTTCAAATATGTTTATGGGGTTTCTTACATGCAGATAGAGATACCATTATAATAATTGTCAGAATAGGTACAATTATGATGTTTGAAAGGAAGGAGTCATGAGGGCAATTTTGAACCCACACTCTCTACGGGAATGACAGCGTGTGCTCAAAACCTGGAGAGTGTAATTCATGTCCAAGTTCTGATCTTGCCGGCCCCTCACCCTTGGATGGTGTGAAACACGCTGCGGGAACGCAGAATGCTCATTTCAACACATTCACCATGCCATTAGTGAGCACTCTCTCTGGGAATTCCCTCCTTACCGGATATCCATCATATACCAGTGTGATATCACACTGGCGCCATTTACAACACATTTGCAAAAGTGTGAACTTGACACCTTCACCTTTGAGGGGGACTTTGGAGATGAGCGCTCAGGCAGCCAGCAGCCTAATGGTGGGCACCAGTCGAGGACATCAGAGAGGATTTGGGGGATACAGATAAGTTCAACTCGGGTATGGGAGTGTGTTCCCAGAATCACCATTTTGGGCAGAGGGTTCAGAAGGGGTCAGTTGAAGTCCTTACCTTCCCTTCATGTCAGGGTGCTCCTTGCTTTAATGGGGTTGTGAAGGTGGCATTCAGGCTTCCTGTGTTTTTGTCCGTATCACAGCTGGGAAAGTGCCCTTCCTTAGCGAGAGCTGGCAAGAGGCTATTCTCACACTCCACTAGGATGAGGTGCTGGGTCAATGCAGTGGTTTCCCGAAGCTTGTTGGCATTCACAGACAGGGTGGATGCTCTAAGGATGAATGAAGTGAAATTTAATACCAAACATTCAAAACAAAATGATGACTGATCTCCACTAGTACCTATATTCATCCAAACCCACGAAATGTCTGCAGTTTTTTAATGTTTCTGATCCTCCCACTATGTCCCCTGGATCCACAGCTGAAGTTGAGGTGGCTTGCTGACTTCCAAACCCTTTTGCCTGAGGTGACCGAGGTGGGTGTCCCCTCAGGAGTTGGGATATTGAGGATCCGGACCTGGTTTCGAGCAGCATGAATGTTTGCCTGCTTCCTTCCTTGGTGTCGGAGAAGGGAGGTTTGGCTCACAGGGAGAGGAGTGTCACTTCAGCTGGAGATGACCAGAGTCCCCTGGCTGGAGGGCTGTGGGCTCTACTCGTGACAATCCTCTTCCCTTTGAGTTCCCAATGGCCCCATGGGATGGAGGAACAGGTGGAGTGAGATCCAGAATCTTCACCATCCTCTGGCGTTGACACTCATGGATTCCCACCAGTGCCTGCACAACGCATCCAAAGCCCTGCACCATGGACCTCAGGGACTGAGCTATGGTGCGGACATCTCCTGCCATGGAGTACGTGCCCTGCGCCAAGATCTTCATGTGGACGCCACTCTCACAGTGTTGAGCTGCAGCAATGGCACCATCTTCTTGAAAAGGAGGAGTCTTCTCCAATCAGCCTTGCACTCCGAGGATACTCACAACTCTACTTTGCAGCTGTGGGACGACCAGGACCAGAGGGAACATCATTGGCGAGAGCCTCAGCAGAGTCCTGGGCTCTGACATCCCTCCGAGATGTATCTTTTTCCTGACAGAAGAAGGTGGAAGAGAGTATGTCAATACTCTCAGAGGAGGCAGAGAGTAGGGGTCAATGGGTGCTATTCGGATTGGCGGATGGTGACTAGTGGAGTGCCCCAGGGGTTGGTGCTGGGGCCTCAGCTATTTACCATTTATATAGATGATCTGGAGGAGGGAACCGAGTGTAGGGTGTCAAAATTTGCTGATGACACCAAGATTGGTGGAACGGCAAATTGTGCGGAGGGTGTGGAGAGTCTGCAGAAGGATCTAGATAGGCTGGGCGAATGGGCCAGAAAATGGCAAATGGAATTTAATGTTGGCAAGTGCGAGGTGGTCCACTTTGGTAGGAATAATGGTAGGAAGGATTATTACTTACGTGGCGAAAAACTGCAGCAGGCGACGGTGCAGAGGGACCTTGGGTTCCTTGTGCATGAGTCGCAAAAACCCAGCTTGCAGGTGCAGCAGGTGGTCTGGAAGGCGAATGGGATGCTGGCCTTCATAGCGAGGGGGATTGAATATAAAAGTAGGGAGGTCTTGCTGCGGCTGTATAGGGCATGGATGAGGCCGCAGCTGGAGTACTGTGTGCAGTTTTGGGCGCCGTACTTACGCCAGGATATTTTAGCCTTGGAGGGAGCGCAGAGGAGGTTTACTAGGCTGATACCGGAGTTGAGGGGGTTGAGCTATGAGGTGAGGCTGAATAAACTAGGCTTGTACTCGTTACAGTTTGGAAGAATGAGGGGAGATCTCATTGAGACGTATAAGATGATGAATGGGATGGATAGGATAGAGGTGGAGAGACTCTTCCCACTCAGAAAGGATAATAGGACTAGGGGGCACAGCCTCAAGATAAAGGGGGGGCGGTTTAGAACGGAGTTGAGGAGGAACTTCTTCACTCAAAGGGTGGTGAATCTCTGGAATTCTCTGCCCGTTGAAGTGGTGGAGGCTACCTCGCTAAATATTTTTAAGACGCGGGTTGATGGGTTTTTGATAAGAGAGGGGATTAAGGGTTATGGGGAGAGGGCGGGAATGTGGAACTGAGCCACGACAGATCAGCCATGATCTTATTGAATGGCGGGGCAGGCTCGAAGGGCCAGATGGCCTACTCCTGCTCCTATTTCTTATGTTCTTATGTCGGGGGTGTGTAGGTCCTTAATTATGTTGGCTGCTTTTCTGAGGCAGCGGGAAGTGTAGCTGGAGTCAATGGGTAGATGTGCACGATGACGTGTGGGTGATGAGGACATGCACGATGCAATCTCAACTCGAGTAATGAAAGAGGCCACACAAAGATGGAATTTCGAGGACTTAGCAGTTGAGAGCAAAAGAAGGTGAAGAGTGACAGTATATTCAGGATAATCAAAGGCTGCACCACAATTCAATGAAGCCCTCCTGCTATGTGTAGGGACTGTGAGGCACTAGAGGTAAGATAAAATGTGCCACGGCCATAAAGAAGGTTCAACTGGAGTTGACCCTGGACCGCGACATCAAGAACATCATGCCAAGCTCCTGGATGTAGCGAAGGAAGGGCTTTAATGACCTAACCTGTGCCAGGAAAGGTGACTTCAGATGGATATTCATCTTTATCCTGATCTGCACATCAATCAACCTGCACCCTCCGTCATTTTGCCTTAATTAACAAACATCTTCCATCACATCACTCCTCACAATCACTTACATGTTAGCAACTAACACCTGTCAAGGGGGATGCTTTGGAACTCATTGACATCTTCATACACCTGAATATCGAGGGGGGGAACCTCACAGCTAGCTGGTGACTGAGCCAAATATGATGCACATATGTCACATAATGCTCTGTCTTTTGATTTGATTTTAGCAGATAATGATAGATGTGAACATCTTCATAAATAATAACTTGCAACATTCCCACCTCAGCTGTACTAACTCAGATCTTTTATCCCTGACAAGCCCTTAACCTGTGCAGAAGGAATTCATGATGCAAACAGAACAGTTTTAACTGAGCCCTCATGGACTTCTCAACACAGGAGTCATGGCCGTGCATCAGAGCAGTGATGTGCCTCTACTTCTTTTGGAACTGCATCATAAAAGAGGGGTAGAAAAAGAAAGAATAAAATTTTGTAGTTGCAAAGGTGGATGAAAATATGTTACTATGTAGTGAAACTTCCATCTTTTGATATAACCACATATATTTATAACTTTGTGCCATTTTCTTATCATGCTGACCTTCGGTTGTTGGGTTGCAAGTCATTTTTTAGCCAGTTTGATTATGTCTGAGATTACATGAATTACTGGGACCAATGGTATACCTATCTGATGGTGGTTTTTTTAATGTTATATTAAAAGTTTTGTTCTGTAGTTTGAAGTGTATTTTCTCTCCAAAAATAATGATGAGGCAATAATGCCGTTGTTTCTTTGTTACAGTAAATGCCTTAAAATGTGAAATCTTGTGTCATCCATTCAGCTGTTTCTTTTTAAAAGTTATCAGCCTCCACAGGAATTCTAACAACCTGAAGTGCATTTTCAGCCTCCTGATGTCTTGCTGGATCACACATCTGATGGTCATACGGCTTTCATTGTAACAAAGTTGGACTTAATTAATCCAGTTCCTGATAGGTTTGAAGTGGGTATCCCTCGTCTCCTAGCAGCCACCCCTCAAGTCTGCTTCCAGGTTTGGATGATGTAGTTGAGCTGGACTGCCCCAGACTGAAAGCATCATGATGGATTCTGGGAATCTTGCATACATCTGCAGAATAAAGCTTTCTTTCATTGGGCACTCTCTGTCCATTGAGGGACAGGTATACCCCATGCTTCAGAAATACCCTTGGTTAATCTGGGGATGCGGAGATTATCAGATGCATGCAGTCAATGATATGCTACACCATTGAGCTGGAAATGCAAACCCAGGTTTAGCAAGAAACAAGTTTATTTTCTGGCAGATTGCAAATGACTCCCATCTGATGGGATGACTAGAGTTCCCAGAGAAACTGCTATTCCGACAAGTCAGGGCAACTTAGTCTTTGCCTGTATACCCCGTGCTGAAATCTATGGGCTGCACTCCTCTTGCTTGTTCTCCTTTCTGCTATCCAATTGCAGGTCTCTGCACCACACATTGCCTTCTCTGCTGTCCCACTTGCAGTGCTTACTGCAGTAACTTTTCAATAGATCGCTTAAACAAAATAATTGCAATGTTGCAATCCCATGTATTCACAATTTCTGTTGAGCAAACAGCCCTCAGCTATTCCACTAATAACTATTAGATTTCAGTGCCACCCATTATGCTGCAGTCGGACCTAATTTCACTTCAGGCCATTACGATCATTATGTTCTTTCTTCCATCAATAATGGCAAAGAATTTGAACACACTGTTCTCATATTCAGCACCTAAACTTTCAGAATGAAACGTTGACTGGCATTGAGTGATCTTGTGATCAAATGCACTGTAATCGTAAGTGACACAGTAGATGAAACATCACACATAATGAAAACACTTCATCTATCCACCATTACTCCTGGAAAAAAAATGAACAAAGTCACTGAATGCAATCAAGCGGACTAGTAAAATAACTGTCTTTTTTTTTGTAGTGTGGATTTGTTGGGCACTCAAGTACCTCAGGGTCACTGACAGCACATCCATCAGTTCCCTTACTTACTCATTGTCAGCCTTGAAAGGCTCATGGTTAGGTAATTTCTGAGCGTCGTGACAAGGTCATAAAATATTAATCTTTGCTCCACTACACTTCTGTGAACAAATACGGTTTACTTGGATATATTTTTTCATTTTTTGGCAAAGTAAATTCAATTATTTGGGCTAAAGCAACAATACACTTGATGCATGTCTTGAAGGTAAAGTAAGCATTAGATAATGGGGCGGCACGGTGGCACAGTGGTTAGCACTGCTGCTTCACAGCTCCAGGGTCCTGGGTTTGATTCCCAGCTCGGGTCACTGTCTGTGTGGAGTTTGCACATTCTCCTCGTGTCTGCCTGGGTTTCCTCCGAGTGCCCCGGTTTCCGCCCACAGTCCAAAGATGTGCGGGTTAGGTTGATTGGCCATGCTAAGAAATTGCCCCTTAGTGTCCAGGGATGCGTAGGTTAGAGGGATTAATGTAGGGATATGGGGGTAGGGGCCTGGGTGGGACTGTGTTCAGTGCAGACTCAATGGGCCGAAGGGCCTCTTTCTGCACTGTAGGGTTTTATGAATGATGTTTCTTTCGTGATCTTAAAGCTATGGATGCATATTATGTAAAATTACTGTCAGGAGATTGATTCCGTCTGAACAATTTAGCTGCCCCTGCCCCCGAGGCAGCCAAGGTGGGGCCTTAAACTGACATGGAAATTTAAACTCTGTTTATCACAAAGTGGGGTAAAATGTTCAAAGGCATTAGGTGCTTGTCTGATGGTCCAGAAACCAGGGGGCCTGCTGAGAGCCACCCCCTCCCCTTGCTGACACCCAACACCTCTACTTTCTCACAAGACTAAGGAAATTTGGCATGTCAGCTATGACTCCCACCAACTTTTACAAATGCACCATAGAAAACATTCTTTCTGGTTGTATCACAGCTTGGTATTGCTCCTGCTCTACCCAAGACCACAAGAAACTACAAAGGCTCATGAATGTAGCCCAGTCCATCATGTAAAACAACCTTCCACTGATTCTGTCCATACTTCCCGCTCCCTCGGAAAAGCAGCTAGCTTAATTAAGGACCCCACACACGTCGGTCATACTCTCTTCCACCTTCTTTTGTCTGGAAAAAAAATACAAAAGTCTGAGGTCACATACCAACTGACCTAAGAACATCTTCTTCCCTGCTGCCATCAGACTTCTGAATGGATCTACCTTGCACTAATAAGTTGATAATTCTCTACATCCTAAGAAGTCTCACAACACCAGGTTAAAGTCCAACAGGTTTATTTGGTAACACAAGCTTTTGGAGTGCTGCTCCTTCATCAGGTGACTGGAGAGTTGGGTTAACAAACAGACACACATAGACAATGACTCAATTGCAAGATTATGGTTGGAATACGAGTCTTTACAGGTGCAGGCAATACAATGCCAGGACGGTTAATAGGATTTTGCAAACCCAGGCCAAATGGTGGGATTTACTGTGGCATGAACCCAAGATCCTGGTTAAGGCCGCCCTCATGTGTGGAATTTGATTATCAGTTTCTGCTCGGTGATTCTACTTGTCGTGTGTCTTGAAGGCTCCTTGGGCAAGGGACACCTTCCTGGTCCCATGTAAAATTTCAGACAGTCTGAATGAAGCTGCTACCAGTAATGCACCCATCCTTAGCCCAGAATCACTGGGGAACCCAGATCACAGGTGAATGATATTGGTGGAAGGGTAATCACAGTGTGATGGTCATGGGGGAGGCAAGAGGAAGGGGTTTTGATTTGATTTGATTTGATTGATTATTGTCACATGCATTAGCATACAGTGAAATGTATTTTTTCATGCATGCTACACAGACAAAGCATGCCATTCTTACAGAAGGAGAGAGTGCTGAATGCAATGTTATAGTCATAGCTATGGTGTAGAGATGATGTGGAGATGCCAGTGTTGCACTAGGTGGGCACAGTAAGAAGTCTCACCATTAGCAAGTTAAAGTCCAACAAGATTATTTAGTATAATGAGCTTTTAGAGCACTGCTCCTTCATCAGGTGAGTGGAGAGTTGGGTTCACAAACAGGGCATATATAGACAAAGACTCAATTGTAAGGTAATGGCTGGAATGTGAGTCTTTACAGGTAATCAAGTCTTTGCAGGTACAGACAATGCGAATGGAGAGAGGTGTCCTGATTAATGCACCCCCGTCCTTCCCCCTGGACTCATCAGCATATTGATTAGGAGCTCTGAGTATTGCACCCCTCCCTGGTCACAGCAGCTTATCGATTACGAGCCCGGAGTATTGCACCCACCATTGGACACAGCAGCTTATTGGTTAGGAGCCCTGAGTATTGCACACCGCCTCCGCCCCCCTCGCCCAGACACAGCAGCTTATCGATTAGCAGCCCTGATATTGCGCCCCCCCCCCCCAGATACTGCAGCTTATTGATTAGGAGTCCCGAGTATTACACCCCTCCCTGGATATAGCAGCTTAAGGAATAACAACACTGAGTATTGCACCCCACTTATCGATTAGGAGGTCCGAGTGTTTCACATCCCCCAGGCGCAGCAGCTTATCAATTAGGAGCCTGAGTATTGTTTCCCACCCCCCACCCCCCGCCCCACCCACCGACGATCTGGCCCGAAGATCGGAGGTTCAATGCCCTTGATTGGTGAAGTGTGCCCCAACAGGAAGGGAGCAATCCTACCTGGTGATTGTCGAGTGGTAAGCCCCACCATTTGGCCTTGTCTTGCAAAATCCTACGAACTGCCCTGGCTTGAGACAATTCACACCTCTTTAACCTGTGCTTATCCCTCTTTCCACTTGCATTGTCTGTCCCTATAAAGACGCGATAACCTGTAAAGACTCACATTCCAGCCATTATCTTGCAATTGAGTCTTTGTCTATATATACCCTGTTTGTGAACCCTACTCTCCACTCACTTCATGAAGGAGCAGCGCTCCGAAAGCTCATTATACCGAATAAACTTGCTGGACTTTAACCTGCTGTGGTGAGGCTTCTTACTGTGCCCACCTAGTGCAACGCCAGCATCTCCACACTATCTCTACACCCAAGCTATGACTATAACATTGCATTCTGCACTCTCCTTCTCACTGTATACTAATGCATGTGACAATAATAAATCAAATCAAATCAAACCAAAACCTCTTCGTCTTGCCTCCCCCATGACCGTCACACTGTGATTACTCTTCCACCAACATCATTCACCTGTGATCTGAGTCCCTCAGCGATTCTGGGCTAAGGATGGGTGCATTACCAGTAGCAGCTGCGTTCAAACTTTTGAAATTTTACTTGGGACCAGGAAGGTGTTCCTGACCCATATTCTCTTGGACTAATTGAAGCCAATTTAAGGGTCTAATCTCACTGCTGCTGGTATATGCCCATGGTGAGAGGAATGCCCTCATTATTCAGAGGTTAGTAGCTTTAACTGCATAGGCTGATATTGAAGAATTGCTTCTCCTTTGCATTTGGAGCACTCACCCAATGTCATTCCCACCTTTAGGTCTTCCCCAGCCTCTCTAATGCCAACCACCCCGGCCCAACCCCACCTCCCTACTGGAATTTCTGACCTGAGATTTACCTGGGCTCCTCAGTGCGGTGGAACTGCCTGTAGTCCAAGCTGTAGCTGCTTTTCCTGGCCAATCTGCCTCTATAGACCTGCAAACCATTCAATAGGATAGACCTTCAGCTCTCCGAGGCAGGACTTCCTTCCAAGAAAGGTGCAGGAGTCTCACCTTTAATCAATTAACGCTACTCCCAATGTTCAAGTGCTGCAGGGCAGCCACCAGGATTGCCGTTAGTCTCCACCCTGACTTCTTTCTTATCACGTGGGGCAGGGACCTTGGCACCCACAAAAATCAGCCCATGATCGCCACCAAGTTCCCCTCCAAATCACACATCCAACTAATTTATAGAACATTACAGAGCAGTACAGGCCCTTCGGCCTTCAATGTTGCACCGACCAATGGAACAAATCTAATGACCTCCTAACCTAACCTATTCCAATATTATCCATATGTCTATGCAATGACCATTTGAATGCCCTTAAAGTTGGCGAGCCCACTACTGCTGCAGGCAGGGCATTATACGCCCTTACTACCCTCTGAGTAAAGAAACTACCTCTGACATCTGTCCTATATTTATCACCCCTCAATTTAAAGCTATGTCCCCTCGTGTTAGTCATCACCATCCAAGGAAAAACGAAAAAGGCTCTCACTGTTTGTAGGAGTTTGCAAATTGGAAATATATCCCCACTTCTTCTTCTTCAATGGGTTAAAATCCTGAAACTACCTTTGATTTGATTTGATTTAGTATTGTCACATGTATTTGTATACAGTGAAAGGTATTGTTTCTTGCACACTATACAAACAAAGCATACCATTCATAGAATACATTGAGGAGAAGGAAAGGAGAGGGTGCAGAATTTAGTGTTACAGCCAGAGCTAGGGTGTACAGAAAGATCAAACTAATATAAGGTAGGTACATTCAAAAGTCTGATGGCAGCAGGGAAAAAGTTGTTTCTGAGTCAATTAGTATGTCATTTCAGACTTGCGTGCTATACAGACAAAGCATGGAGAAGGAAAGGAGAGAGTGCAGAATGTAGTGTTACAGTCATAGCTAGGGTGTAGAGAAAGATCAACTTAGTGCGTGGTAGGTCCATTCAAAAGACTGATGGCAGTAGGGAAGAAGTTGTTCTGGAGCCGGTTGATACGTGATCTCAGACTTTTGTATCTTTTTCCAGGTGGGAGAAGGTGGTAGAGAGTATATCCAGGGTGCACGGGGTCCTTGATTCTGATGGCTGATGTTCTGAGGCAGCACCAAGTATAAATAGAATCAATGGTTGGGAGGCTCATTTGCATGATGGATTGGGCTGCAAAATATCAATGGCATAAAGGGTACCAAACCTAAAATGCCATTTTACCACCAGAATTATGGTAAGTATAACTTCAGCTTGCAACTCCTGCCGTTACCACTCTCAAATCCTTACTTAAGTAATTGCAGTGTGTGTCTGACTTTACTCTGGTACAGCACAGGCTTCTACTCCTTATAGGCATCAGAAGTTAGAGTCACCTCAGGCAATAGAGAGAAAAGTAGAACAGGTTTCAATTAACTTGACTCCAAAAGCTAAGTGGCTGACCTGAACAGAAATGAGATGCAAATAGAAGTTGAGTAAACCTTGAGTTAAGGACTTAACAATTGAAACAGACTTGTTACAGTCGTGAGTTTGATGTTAGAAAATTAGTTTTAAGTTTACTTATTAGTGTCACAAGTAAGCTTACGTTAACACTACAATGAAGTTACTGTGAAAATCCCCTAGTCGCCACATTCCAGCACCTGTTTGGGTACACTGAGGGAGAATTTAGCATGGCCAATACACATAACCAGCACATCCTTCGGACTGTGGAAGGAAACCAGAGCACCTCGGGGAAACCCATGCAGACATAGGGAGAACATGCAGTCTCCAAACAGAGACTCAGCTGGGGATCGAACTCGGGTCCCTGGCACTGTGACTCAGCAGTGTTAACTTCTGTGCCACCATGCCACCCGTTACTTGGCTGCCATCATCAAATGTACCTTCAAATAGGCTAACTATTGCCTCCTTTACCTCCCATTTCCCTTAATAAACAGGTAAATGATCTGAGAATTGAAAAGAAACATAAAAAATACATAGAAAACTCCGAGTGCAGTTTACTGAGCAGTTCCTTCATTTTTGAAAAGTTGATTGACTACATATTCCATAAAAGCAATACAACTGCTTATCGCTGAGCTATTCCTCATTATACATTAAACCCTGGTGCTTGCCTCGTAAATGAGTTACCATTACCAGGAACTCAAGCCAGTCCGGTTGGTCTGTTGGCCACAGATTGTGCACTCACTGATGTGCTAAACAAAGATAGCCCAGTGTAGACATAATTGGAAACCCCAGGCTACAAAGTTGTCTGTCAAAAGGATTAGAAAGGATCATTCATCCTGCTCCAACACATAGACCAGCTCATGTCTTTGCCCCAGATGCAGTCCTAATCAAGAATTGCTGCCACAGGCTGTCGATCACCTCGGAGGTTTTGGAATTGAAAGAGATGGCCAGTTACATTAATCTCTTCCAGATACTTTGAATAACCTGCCAGATTAGTTCCCCCCCAACCATGTACGATTGCAGCAGCTGGACTCTGCATACTAAGGAGTTCCATGTCTCTCTCTGCCTTGAAGCGCAACTAGTAGCCAGACAGAAGTGTAACTTCATTCCAACTTGCAGAAAATGTAGAAAAATAATAGGTTTTTTAAAAATGTAATTAATTAACTATAAAATTGCAATTAAAGAAAAACACAAAATTCTTCGCACTGACAGAAAATTTGAATTCAATTTTTTAAGGGCAGCACAGTGGTTTGCACTGCTGCCTCACAGCACCAGGGACCTGGCCTCACATGTGCGGGTCTGATTTGGAGATGTGGTGTTGGACAGGACGGACAAGATGAGATGTCACATGACACCAGCTTATAGCCCAACAGGCTTATTTGAAATTACGAGCTTTCGGAGCGCTGCTTCTTCACTTGACGAAGGAGCAGTGCTCCAAAACCTTGTGATTTGAAATAAATCTGTTGGATATTACACAATGTCGTGTGACCTGTCATCTTGTTTATGTGGAGTTTACTCCCCGTGGCTGCATGGGTTTCTGTCGGGTGCTCTGCTTTCCTCACACACTCCAAAGATGTACAGGTTAGATTGATTGGCAATGCTAAATTGCCCTTTAGTGTCAAGAGGACTAGTGGGGTTAATGTGTGGGGTTATGGGATTAGGGCCTGGATAGAATTGAAATCAGTGTAGGTTTAATGAGTCAAATAACACCCTTCTGCACTATAGGGATTCTATGATTCAATGAAAATATTTAACTCCTGTCATACTTGTCCATATATTAATGGGAGGATTTTAAATATTTTTGAAGTATATATAACGTACATTGATTACATTTTCTGGAAAGGACACTATACTTGATGGTTTTTAGTTGGATGACTCAGGGCATCCTGAGGTGGTAGGAACATCTTTTTAGTGCAATACACTTCACGGATGATCTTCCAATTCTACAAGCTCTTGGGAACAGCTTTGGAACACCAAAGTTCTCCGCAATAACTGATAACACTTAGTCTGCTGTTTCTCTCGACAGAGCTTCTCTCAAAATTTCTACCTTGATCTGACCTGGAAAGTATGTCAAAAATTCAGAAACTATTAGTTGTAAAGAAAAGTTAAATGACTGAGATAAATTATTATATTTGTACACTGAACAAAACAAAATCAACCGCAGTAAGCATTACCTGTAAATACTTCCTTACACCAGACATTGACTGAACAACAAGAAAGGTTTAATTAAAATATGTCAAAGATTGCTTCTTTATTTTCCCCTTTGTTTCTGGATTGGATCAAGTGAGAGTGGGTTCATATCTGTTGCAAACTATAACATGGGGAGGTTCCCAAATGGACAATCACACTATCAGATGCAATTACTTCAGTTCATCTGTAACTGAGCGTTTGAGACTGGGAATTACCGTACAAAAAGAAAAGTTGATTCAAGATCTCCAATTCCAAATTGAGGCAGCAGGGTTTCTTTCTTTAAAGTAAATTGATCCTCTCTAGATTCTCTCTGGGATCAATTATGTTCAACTGGATAAGTTTTGAGAGATTCCCAGACCTAGCAGAACGAACAGTAGCTCTCAACTGGGGGCTTTAAACAGTTGGAGTCAGATTTTGCAGGTTGGGATGACTCCAGAAACCTTAAAAATGGGGGCAGAACTTGAATGCAGAAGTCCTGCCCATATTCCCAGCTGATACTTTTTGTTTTGCTGGTAGAGAACAAAATACAAATCTAATGAGTGATTTTAAAAGAGTGCTGAGATCAAATAAATACCAGTTTCGTTTGTTCCAGAGGCCTTAACTTTCGGTATGAGAGATACATACTTACGCAAATGTAAATGCTTCTGGAGGCTGCTGATTTCAATGTAAGTGTCATGACCTGAATTTATTTATATTCTCAACCTTTTAATGTGAGAAAGGTGGACTGCAGCTGTCAGCTAGAGTAAAAGAAAACACGCACTGCCAGATTACTTTGATCGACTGGCCATCTGATATAGCTTTAAAAAAAACTAATTCCCATCTGTTCCTGAAGTTACAATAGATTTTGTTGCCAAGGAAAATGTTATTGTTATTCAAGCTGAGCATATTATGAATGATTGGCTGAGTTTCATAAGTTACATGCTTTCAGTCAAAATGTCTTCAACTGCTTCAACAATGACCTTCCATCATAATATCAGAAAGGGGGATGTTCGCTGATGACTGCATAGTACTCAGCACAATTCATGACTTCTCCAATATTGAAGCAGTCCATGTCCAAATATAACAAGATCTGAAAAATATCCAGACTTGGTGAAGTGGCAAATAATATTCATGGCACACAAGTAATAGGTATTCTCCAACAAGAGAAAATCAAGCTATCACTGAAGTTCCTCCTCTTTCAATATTTTGGCTGTTACCATTGACCAGAAGTTCAACTTCACTAGCTGCATAGAATAAATCCCCCCTGACTCCGTAAAGCCTGTCTAACATCTGCATAACACAAGTCAGGAGCATGATGGAATACCCTTCACTTGCCTGCATGAATGCAGCTTAACACTCAAAAGCCTTCATACGTTCAAGACATGCAGCATGTTTAATTGACACTACATCCACAAACATTCACTCCTTCCACTACTGGTGCATAGTCACAGCATGATATGCCAACTACAATATGCACAGCAGCAACTCACAAAGGGTTTATCAATAGCACTTTCAAAACCCATGACCACTACCATCTAGAAGGACAAGGGCAGTAGACACATGGCAACATTACCACCTGGAAGATCCCCTCCAAGCCAGTCTCTATCCTGTCTTTGAACTATATTGCTTTTTCATTATCACTGGGTCAAAGATCTTTACCTAACAACACTGTGGGTGTGCATATACCACATGGACTTCAGCAGTTCAAGAACATAACTCACCACCATCTTTTCAAGAATAACAGATAACTAGTTAGCAGCACCCATTTCCCTCATATGAACAAAGAAATTGAAACTCTTTGGGGCAAGTTTTACTGTCCCCCCTGTCATGAGAATCGGAGCAAGTGAGGCATGGACCATGGAAAGGGGTGGGATTTTTTGGGTTCGGGGTGAGCAAGGCAGGAAAATCCCACCCCTTATCTCAGGAGCTAGGCTGGTTGATAGTTTTAAGAGACTATTAAAGAATTAGCTGTCTATTATGCAGTTACTCTGAAGGCACTTGTTTGTTTTTTATAATATATTGACCATGAGGGGATTTAAAATCTTTCTGTGTGTTTCATAAATGAGAGGGCTTGATTTTTCTGTATCAAATGTGTATCTTTGAGAGTTCTATTACATTGTTAGAAGTTTTTATTTCATCTCCATATGGTTCCTGAGGTATTTTAAGATGGCTAGTGGATGAGTAGGTTTGGAGATGGGACAGGGGTGTGAGATGGCATGGTGAGACGTAGGATCATGAGTTGGCATGTAGGTGGGATGGAGATATGAGGTGGCATGGAGGGGCAGTGAGGGATCAGGTTTAGGTGGATTGAATTGAGCTGAAGCTCAGAGAACTGAGATGTGTCTTCTAATTTGACCGCCTTTGTACTCACCCACCTCCATGACCAGCTCTGAACCGTCTCCGGGGATGGGAAGCCCAAGTCTATCATGCCCCCTCGCCACCCGCAACTTCCCAGAATGATGTCTGCATTTTCCAGGTCCCCTAATATCATGGTGGGTCTTCCTAAATCATGCCAGTGGAGGAGATGCATGAACTGGAGATATGAAGAACAGAAAAGATGGGCACAAATGTTGTTGCCTCCTTTAAAGTTCATGAAATGCCTGAGTCTTTATTGAATTAAGTAATGGTAGTGCTATGTGGAAAAGATGTGACCATCAAATAACGTGGTTACCAGGTTGTTACTGCTGACAGTTGGAAAGCTGTCAAATGAAAGAAGAGTGCCAGCATTCCTCAGATATCATCCAAAGAACCCTGCAGAGTTTGTTTACACAGCTGTCTTTGGGAACAAACAGAATTGTTTACTCTGAAACAATTTGAGGTTTCCAACCATTTTCAATTTTTAATTTTAGGCTTGTTTTGTGAGTTCTGTCTATATAATGAATAGTGGTGAGGGGTATGAGGATGTGGAGAATGACAGGTGAGGGATGAGGGGCTTCATACTGCTCTGAAGAACTAGGCCAATGTTTCTGGGAATGGAAATGGGCCTTTGATACCTTGCAGCCTCAGCATTAACCTACCTCCATCTTTGCATCCAATGGCAAGATTGACTCCACGCCATCCTGTCTTCAGGAAGATAAAAATCCCACCAGATGGCATTGTCAGGACAGAACTGGGATCCCAATATCAGGAAAAAAATCCTGATTCATGACCCTTGACTCTGAAAATCAAGCCCCTCATTCCTGAGAATTCCCACAAAGGTCAAAAGTGGGAGCAAGCATGGAGAGGAATGTTTTGCAGTACCTTGATCAGGAATCTTCTACACTCTTGTCTTTGCCCTGATTGAAAGGGCATCTGCAAAAATTTTAGCAAAAGAGGTGAATTTAGATCGGGTCTCAAACAGATGCTTGATCTGTGTTTAATTGCTCAATATAAGTGGGCATGAAATACATCCAGCCTGTATATATTATAAATTGTCCACAGCAGGCCCGATTTTACAAACTGGTTGCGCCCATTTTTGGGTGCCAAAACTTGGTAAAGTTGGGCATGAGACGAGTAGCGTGATCCAGGCCTGCCTCCGTGCCAGTTCCCCCTTCACCAAGGCCGGAAAATGGACACGTTCGGCACTGCGCCTGAAATGGGCGCGACGGAAATTTAGCTGCGGGACGTGCAACTTTACCAGTACTTCACCCTTTACCATGACGTTCGCCAATCAGGAATTGGCGCAAATCAGACATGCTCAATAAAAGTCTGTTTCAAGCGCTTCACCAGTGAGGGTTAGTGAGGAGGTAAGTGCACAGCGTCCGACCGGTCTCTGATACTCACGTGTTTCCTGTTGTTGCAGCCATTTTCTGTCTCGTGTCAGTGGTGGCTCTGCGAGTGTGTGTGGGGAGGTGGGAGGGAGGCTGTTGCTCTGCAGGGTCTCCGATGTCTGATTTGCAGCACAGACCCGGGTCTCAGCACTGACCTCAGGTCTTGCTGTGCTGCTGGGTCCTAGTGCACGGCAAGCTCACTTCTAGCTGAGGGATGTGCACAAAGCCCTTGCAAATAGCACTACTGCAGCCTCTTAAGCTTTCAAGGAACTGTGATTGTGGGGAGCATGTAGCTGGGGAAACTGGGGGGGGTTGCTGTGATTGTGGATGTGTGAGGGGCAAGCAATGTTGCTGCAACTACCTCAGCACTCAACACTGACAACTGCCAATCTGCAGCCTCAATTCTACAACTCACCCGCTTTATCCTGGACCACAACGTTTTCACCTTCAACAACCAGTTCATCGTCCAGAAACATGGAACAGCCATGGGGACCAATTTCGCATCTCCAATATGTCAACTTCTTCATGCACAGGTTCGAACAAGATCTCTTCACTGCACAGGAGCTGCAACCAATGCTACACACTAGGTACATCGATGACATTTTCTTCCTTTGGATTCATGGCGAGCAATCACAAACAACCATATGATGACATCAACAAGCTCCATCCCACCATCAGACTCACCATGGACTGCTCTTCAGAATCGTTTGCGCCCTTGGACACATGCATCTCTATCAAGGACGGTCACCTTAGCACTTCGCTGTATTGCAAACCACGGATAACCTCATGCTGCTCCACTTCTCCAGCTTCCATCCTAAACATGTTGAAGAAGCCTTCCCCTACAGACGAGCCCTCAGTACACACAGGATCTGCACAGATGAGGAGGATTGCAACAGACACCTTCAGACACTGAAAGACACCCTTGTAAGAATAGGGTATGGTGCTCAAGTCATCGATCAACTGTTCCAATGCGCCATAGCGAAAAACCACACAGATCTCGTCAGAAGATAAACAGAGTACCCTTCGTCGTCCAATTCTTCCCTGGAGCGGTGAAACTATGACATCTTCTTCAGAGTCTTCAACATGTCATTGATGAAGATGAACATCTCGCCAAGATCATTCCCATACCCACATTACTTATCTTCAGACAACCACACAACCTCAAACCTCATTGTACGCAGCAAACTACCCAGCTTCAGGAGAACAGTGGCCATGACACCATACAACCCTGCCACAGCAACCTCTGCAAGACGTGCTGGATCATCGACATGGATACCATCATCTCACATAAGAACACCACCCACCAGGTACATGCTCTTGCGACTTGGCCAATATTGTCTACCTAATACGCGCGGGAAAAGATGTCCCGAGGCATGGTACATTGGCGAGACATTCAGACTGGATACCACTCAACAACCGCCAGGCAAGCCTGTTCCCTTCCTGTCGGGGAACACTTCAGCAGTCAAGTGCATTCAGCCTCTGATCTTCAGCTAAGTGTTCTCCCACATGGCCTTCTAGACACACAACAATATAGAATCGCCAAGCAGAAACTGATAGCCAAGTTCCGCACACATGAGGATGGCCTCAACCAGGATCTTGTGTTCATTTCACACTACCTGTAACCCCCACAACTTGCCTGAGCTTGCAAAATCTCATTAACTGTCCAGACTTGAGACAATTTATACCTCTTTAGCTATGCTGAACCCTCTCTCCACTCACATTGTCTGCAGCTGTAAAGACTTGATTACCTGTTAAGACCATTATCTTGTAATTGAGTTTGTATTTATTTATGCCTTGTTTGTGAAACAAATCCAAAAGCTCGTGCTACCAAATAAACCTATTGGACTTTAACCTGGTGTTGTGAGACTATTTACTCTGTCTGAGATCAGTGAGGGGGAAGGGGAGACCTGCTGCCATTCTGCCTGAAATTGTTGGGGGGAAGGGGGAGGGGGCCGTGATCGGTCTGCATGGCGGGGGGGGTTGGAGGAATAAGGGGGTCAGTAATTTTGTATTGGTAGGACAATGTGTGTGAGGGCCAGGAGCAGGCATTATCCAGCCCAGGCGCAATGTGGCAGGGGACCAGCATTCTATCATTTTATTTCTGCGCATGTGCTGTTGGGGGCGCCGGTCAGATCGGCAGGATTTCGGGCACGATAAGCCCCACCCATAGGCTTGTGGAGCGTGATTTTATTTTCAGGCAGTGTGCGTATGGGAGCGCTGGAGGACAGGGTTTACAAGTCAGATCTGGATCGCTCCCAGATTCAGAATCAAAATGATAAAATCAGGCCCAGTATATTTTAAACAGGGATTAAATCAAATGTTACAGTGTCCAAATTCTGCTGGAAAGCGTTGGGCCGTGTCTAATTATCATTGAATTCACATTATCTTCCCCAGATTTTATACTTTAATTATTTTGTCATTTAATTTATTTCTATTTTAACGCCTAAAATAAGCCATTAATCACTTCTAAGTATTCTTTGGAGATATTCAGCTAATTGCACCACATAGATTTTTCCTTCAGTTATTAAATTAAAAATCAAGCAAAATATTTCAAAATTAAAGATAAGGCTTTTCCTGTTCCCTCAGGACACTGTCAGCATTTTGCTGGAAGACTGATAGAAAACATGACAACTGCAAAACTGGCAGAAAGATGTTGAAACTTGCTTTCTTGAGATCCAAGACCAAGGGGAGACAAGTGCTCATCTGAGAGTTGCTCAATGCAGATGGTGTAGCATTCCACCCCAAGGAACACCTTCAAGAGCACCAGACAAAGCCTCTCACGCCTGCAATGAGTTTGGTTTGGCCATCTGCATCAGGAAAACAAGTGTCGTGGTCTAGAATGTTACACTGCCATCCACCAGCATTGACAATGTGATGTTGGAAGTTACAGAATCCTACAGTGCAGAAAGAGGCCATTCGAACCATCAAGGCTGTACCAACCACAATCCCACCCAGGCCCAGCCCCATTTATTTAGCCACTAATCCCTCTAACCTATGCATCTTGGGACATTAAGGGGCAATTTAGAATGGCCAATCAACCTAGCCCGCACATTTTTGGACTGTGGGAGGAAACAGGAGCATCCGTAGGACACCCAAACAGGCACAGGGAGAATGTGCAAACTCCACACAGGCAGTGACCCGAGCTGGGATTTAAACCCAGGTCCCTGGAGCTGTGAAGCAGCAGTGCTAACCATTGTGCTACCATGCCGTCTGATAGCTTCACATATCTATGCTCCATAATTACCAGCAATCAGTCACTTGATTTGGAAATTAGCATGCACATTGCAAAAGCTGCAGCTATTGCATCCAAGATACTAAGGAACAACAGCAGCCAAAAACATGAAAATGTGGGTTTCCCAAGCCTGTGTCCTCCATGCACCCATTTGTAGTAATGAGGTCTGGACAGCAATGCTAGGCTGGAGTAAAGGCTGAACAATTTATACTGTTGTCATCCCAACTGTACCCTTGGCATCTTGTGGCAGGAGGACTAAGGCCACCAACTCCTAGGTCATGGACAGTGTTAATTCCATCAGCATGTGCTCATTGTTAAGCCAACAATGTCTGCACTAGCTCGGCCATGTTCATCGAATGAGTGATGTCTAGATATGCATAGACCTTTCCTTCAGTTATTAAATTAAAAATCAAGCAAAATATTTCAAAATTAAAGATAAGGCTTTTCCTGTTCCCTCAGGATACTGTCAGCATTTTGCTGGAAGACTGACAGAAAACATGACAACTGCAAAACTGGCAGAAAGATGTGAATTGGCCACTGAGCGACAGCTTGCTGGATGTCCATACCTCTCCATAAGGAGACCTGCAAATGAAATATGAAAGTAGTGCACGTTGGCACAGACAAATTGTAGATAGTTGTCAATGGTCATGGCCTTTGGAGACTGATTGTTTGGAAGGATATTGGAAGAGATAAGGAGAAATGGAAAGCACAGCTGGCCAAAAAGAAGAACCAGAAAGTGCTGATTCCAGTGAATCCTGTATTTTTTCAGTCCACTGCCTTCCTCTCCAGCAGAGGTTGCCATGCCAAGGTGGAGATCCTCAAGTCACACAAGGTGGTGTTTAACATGGAGTTGACCATCAAGGTTCAAACCATCTTCTCATCACCCAAGCTGCAAATAAATTTAACTTAAACAAGAGAACTCAACAGCAAAGTAATACAGAAGATTTAAAGCCCTGATATTTTCCTCTGTGGCCCCTGAGAGCACTTTAGTACCAGACACTATGGGACAGAAAAGATAGAGGCCATGGTCTTATAATTTTGCCCACCAGCTGACGGGCAGGGCTAGCTGGTAGGATCATAAGACAGCCAAAAAATCTCTCACTTCTCGCGACCTTACCCGTGCTTGCTATCCGGTGAGATCAGCCTCAAATCCGAACACAGAAATGTGTGCATGTGCAATGGTGCCCTCTGCTGCTATCTGTCGGCTTTCATTGAGATTAGGCCCCACCCCTCTCCCTGCTGGTGGAAAACAGATTTATTTGGCTAAACGAGATAAGATTCCATTTTGAACTCGCCCAAAAAGCATTGTAAATCTCTTCTGTTTTCATGCTCATTTGGGACTTAGAATTTTTTTTGGTAAGATTGTCCCCAGAGAGCTGTTACAGTCCTATGTTTTGTCCTGGCTTTATCAAAGCTATCCAAGAAGTTGGTTTATTCCTGGACATTATTTGGCCTGTTCAAATCCATACAAATTGGATTCAAACCTTTCATCCAGCAGATAGGCTACATATTTTGTTTCTGTTTACTTCAGAGGAGAAATTTATAATTTTCAACAAAATAAATCTTCACCAGATCAAAGAGGTGTCAGTTTTTTGACTAAGTATGTAAAGATCTGCCAGTGTTATTAATGCTCTTTCTAAGCAGAAATTTTCACCTGCCACTGACCACATCAGACTAGGCATTCTCGAATTGGCTATGACACTTTTGCTTTTACAGTAGCCCTGTTTGTTTAGCAATAGCAAGAAAATATATTTGCATGATTTATTTAAGGGGACCAGGATATATATAACGTTCAAAATTCATCACCTATCAATTTTACAGTAATAGAGGAGGACTTCCGCCTTCACTGCCGAGTTGTTACATTGGTTTCTGAATCCTGACTCCATACGAGACTGCAAATGCCAGCCAGGTCTTCCATCATCTATCTCAGCTCTAACAACAATTCCAACATCTCCAATCTTTCCACACAACTGTAGTCCCTCTTTCCCAGCACTATCCTAGCAAAGATCCCCCACCCCTAGCCAAGGTCTTGATATTTGTGCCCTGAAGTGCATAAAACTCCATCTGAGGCCTAACGTGATTTACGAAGCATTTAGCATGATTTACTTGTTCTTGTACTCACTTCCTCTATTTGCAAAATCAAGTGTTCCATACTTCCTTCAATTCAGCAAAACATCTATTCAACATTATTTTCTACTTCCTGCCCCTAAGCCACTCAGTTCTTTGATACCACCATTCCTTTAATGCCACGTACTTCTAATTTACATACTAATTTACATATGGTATCTTATCATCTCTTTTTTGAAAGTCCACATTTGCAACATCTGCTGCACTACTTTCATCAATCCTCTCTGACAGTACATCCATGAGCCCCATTTGTGTAGTCAAACATGATTTGCCATTACCAAATTTATTTTGGCTGTCCCTTATTAAACCATGCTGCACGGTGGCACAATGGTTATCACTGCTGCCTCGCAGCACCAGAGACCCGAGTTCGATTCCTGGCTTGGATCACTGTCTGTATGGAGTCTGTACGTTCTCCTCATGTCTGCATGGGTTTCCTCCAACAGTCTAATAGACTGCGCTGGTTAAGTGCATTGGCCATGCTAAATTCTCTCCGTGTCCTTGAACAGGCACTGCTGGAGTGTGGCGGCTAGGGGAATTTCACAGTAACTTCATTGCAATGTTAATGCAAGCCCACTTGAGACACTAATAAATAAACTTTACTCCAAATGGTGATTAATTTTCCTATTAACCATAGTCTCTACAAGTTTTTCTACAACTGATATAAGACTGATTGGCCTGTAGTCAATAGGTTTATTCCTCGTCACTCTTTTTTGAACAGAAGTGCATGTTTCCGACTCTTCAACTGTTCCACCAAGGAGAATTTAAACAATTTAGCTCTATTCCGGCACTAGCTAGATACATCCCATCTGGATCTAGAGTCTTGATAACTTGACACAATGTCAAATTATTCAACATGTATGTACTATTCCATCCAATATCAAACCTACCCTTCCTTTAACTAGTCTTTGTATGTAGTGAGTGGCATGGTGGCACAGTGGTTAGCACTGCTGTCTCACAGTGCCAGGGACCTGGGTTTGATTCCTGGCTTGGATCACTCACTGTCTTCGCAGAGTCCGCATGTCCTCCCCATTTCTATGTGGGCTTTCTCTGTGGTGCTCCGGTTTCCTCTTGCAGCCTGAAAGGTGTGCTGGTTATGTGCATTGGCCATACTAAATCCTACCTCAGTGTATCCGAAAATGTTGTGACTAGGGGATTTTCACTTCATTGCAGTGTTAATGTAAGCCTATTTGTGACACCAATAAATAAACAAATAATATTGTGCTGAACTATCTGAGAGGTAAAATATTTTAGCTTAATGAAATGGTCAATTTGCAAGTCTTGCCCCCAGAAGCTAAGCTGTAAGGTTTCATTAGTTTCAATATTCAGGAAGGGCAAACAAAGGTCTATTCTTAAATATTTAATTTTGAGCATAAGGGAAGAGTAATGGAGCAAGTGAACAAAAACAAAATTAAGTAGCAATTTAATTTACTAATCTGTAAAAGTTGAGGGATAATTTGACGAAACTGTTAAAATATATACGAGGCCTTAGGCTTAGAGGCAAGTGCTCAGAATATTAACAATATTTGAGTTAATGGCAATCCTGTACCAATGATCGGTTAAACTACAATTAGAATAGCGTGCATTCTTTATGCTGCCCTACTTTTAGAAGTATGTCAAGACCATGGAGAGAGTACAGAAGGGATTTGCTCAGAAACTACTGGGGATGAGACACTTCAGTTATTCTGAGAAACTGAAACAAAGTGGGTTTATTTTCCTTAGAGCAGATCCTCATCTGAGCCTGGTACAGATGTTTAAAATGCTGAAGTTCTCTGAGAAATGCTTTCATTGCTAACTGCAAAATGCAAGCCAATAAGAGAAAGAAGGAATTGGATTTATAGAGGCTGTAAATTTAAGATTATTGCCAAGAGAACACTGGGAGATTTCAGGAGATCTCCCTTTCATGCAAAGGACTTTTGTTGTGACATGCATACTGAAGACAGTGCTGGAAGCAGAATCCATGCTCACTTTCAAAAGAAGGAAGACATGTATTTACATAGCACCTTTCACCACCACTAAAGCATTTAAGTCAATAAAATACCATTGTTCACGCCATGGGATTTCGCCATCTCGCTGCAGTGAATGGAGGTTCTCAAACCTTGCTGCAGTGGGAGTGTGGCATGAATATCCGAGAAGATCGCACACTTAGCATTGAGTAGTAATGCAAGAAACACAGCTTTTAACTTTGTGTACAGCAGGTTCCCAAAAACAGAAACACGAGAATTACCAGATTATCAGTTTTTTTAGAGTTTATTGAGGGATATCTACTGTTGCATACTTAAGTGTTTGCATGGTTGTCCTTAAGATGATGTCATTAGGGTGTTTCAGGAGCTCCTGCTTTTAGTTTCAGTTTCTTTATGCAGGCAAAGGCTCCTAGAATAAGTTTGTTAGTTTGAATTTGTATACGCAAATCACATCTTTTCCTTTGTGTGTACAACCCACAAACCATGACATAATTCAGATATTGCACCTACCCTTTTTCAAAATGGTGTTATTGAATCATCTACATCCACCCTGGAAAGCAGACAGGGTCTTAGCTTAACATTGTATCTGGAAGAACAGCACCTCCAACAATATAGCATTCTCTCAGCATTGAACTAGAATATTGAATTTTGTGCTGAAGTCCTTGAATGGGATTTGAACCCACAACCTTCTGACTCAGAGCTGAGAGTGCTACCAATTGAACCGTGGTTGCCACACATTACTTAAAAAAGACTTGAAAAATGAAAAGGCCAAATGAATAAAGAGCAGGGGAATGGAATTAAATGAATATCTCACTCAGAGTCAATGGGCTGAATAGTCAAGCACTGTTATGGAATTCTGTAACAATAACAATTGCCACCTATCAATTGTACACCTAGCTGCAGAGGACAGATGGAATCAACCAAGTAAAGCATTGTTTTATGGCACCAGAATGGGCTTGATGTCCTACACTTGAGGGAGCATTAAAATGTTTGTAATGTCATTGAGTAAGTACCAGGTTTGAAAGGCACTAGTTAAACTGCAGAAGTGGATAATATTTTACTCACTTAAGAACAGCTGAATGTTCCTGATAATTGGAATGCCTCAGCAATAAAATATCATGGACTGCTGGGAAAATCAAAACATCCCATTTTCCAGATTTATTTGGAGGCTACTGTTGAGAAATGTTAATCCTACCTCCTCAGGCACCACGCGATTTCCCTCGGATCATTTTTTTTGTCAATAAATGTGGAAAAAGTTGCACTTAGGCAACAGTTCTGATCACAACTGAAAATAGAGAAGATATGTTCAGAATCACTCTAATGAAGAATCTCCCAAAATGATAACCTTTCCCTTCATTCAGTCAGTGATGAACCTATGATATAGTGTCAGCAATGTCTGCTTTTATTTCAGGCACATTTTTTTCTTCCTAAATACTATTTGTGAAATGGTTTGAATATCTTGTTGCATTTATCCATCTTCTGTTGCTTTTCATTCTGACCATGCCAGTGTCACTGGTGAGCCTGGTTCTCTACAAATTTATAAAATCAGGCTTTAATTCTGCAGGCAGACAGTTGGAACGTTACAACTTCTATCAAATTCTATCTGCTCCTCGGCTTTACATGGTTCATCTCTGATTATTATCTTCCCTTCTTCACCTTCCCTGTCTCCATTTCTGGGGAGCAACTGCCACCAATAACTCCCATGAGTCCACAAAATTCTGCAACCTGTTTCATTGTACTTTCTCCAATTCTCTGCATCCTACAGATTCACCATCCTTTCCGAGTGTATTGCAGTTTGGTATGGCTCCTGTTCTGACCAAGGCCACAAGAAAGTACAAAGGGTTCTGTACGTAGCCCAGTCCATCATGCAAACTTGCCTCCAATTAATTGACTCTGTCTACACTTCCTGCTCCCTTAGAAAAGCAGCCAGCATAGTCAAGTTCCCTACACATCCCAGACATATTCCCTTCCACCTCTTTCTATCAGGAAGAAGATACAAAAGGCTGAGATCACGTACCAACTGACTCAAGAACAACTTCTTCCCTGCTGCCATCAGATATCTGGATGGATCTATCTTATATCATATTGATCTTTCTCTACACCACAGCTATGCCTGTAACACTACATTCTGCACCCTCTCCTTTCCTTCTCTATGTCTGTATGTCTTTGTCTGTATGGTGTGCAAGAAAAGATACATTTTTTTCTTTATACTAATACATGTGACAATAATAAATCAATCAAATCTGTTCCATTCTTCCAGGTTCTCCATTTCTATTGCATCTGTTACGACAATCTTTCCTTTTGCACCAATACTTCTGATAGATCTTTCTTTTCTCTCAGAAGAGAATTCCCCTTCACTATCGCCAGCAGGCTCCCCGGCTATTTGTCTTTAATCTTTCACATTTCTGACCTTACCATTTTTCCTGCCTCCCAGAACCTCAATATGGTTTTCATGTCCTCAATTTCCATCCATCAGCTTCCCCATTCACCAGATCATCCTCTGACATTTCCAGCTTGATCGCATCACCAAATGCAACTTAATTCTCCCTCTCTGGTTGGTATTTTGAAGGAACATTCTTTGCTCCCAACTTGCTCAGACTTTTTTCCATCTCCAATGTTTTGTTAACTAAGAAATGAAAGTATTCAATAAAAAGAAGCATTTTATTGAACGCTGCAATGATTTTCCTCCTGGCTTCTGGCATGGTGAGTCCCCTCCTTCCTGTGGGTGAATAGCAGCACTGGCAGATGGGCTGTTTAAGTGAGCATTAATTGGCCAAAAGGAGTGAAGAGTCTGGAAGGTTGCAAAGCTCCAGAAATGGAAGAGCACATCCATTACCCATTGAAGCATTTGCAACCATCCTCAACCAGAACTGCCACATGGATGATCCATCTCAGCCTCCTCCTGAAAGCCCCAGCTTCACAACTACCAGTCTTTAGCCACCTTTACCAGCATGACCCCTCAGTAAGCCGCAAACGTAATAATGATCCCCAGGACCAAAAAGTCATTTGACGCCAGGGTTCCCAATGTTCCGGCATAGTGCCTGTTCAATTAAATATAATTACACTGACAATCAATTTAAGATTATCAGCCAAGCTCACAATGTGACTCACTTACGCTTTCTAGAAGCTGTTATTTCATACACAGAGCCCTGTCCTCCACAAGCAGAAAGAGCATGTCCAGGCATTGCACCGTTTTCAATTAGACAAAAGCATGGCAAACACTAACTCGCCAGTGCGTTCTGCATGGCAACACCTCAACCAATCAGAGATAACTGGCCAACCAATCAGCATGCTTTTCTCATGCAATATAAGCTGTTACTTCCTTTGAAATTCAACATTCTTTTATCTGTCCTGATGAGCGCAAAATAGAAGTTTTAAACTCGAGTTCTTTAATACCAAGCAACTAAAGACATAAAAGTAATATTTATATGTGAATACTGTGCACCCATTTCTTTGTTCTGTTGGTTTATAATAGTAAGTCTGGATTGAAGCTAAAAGAATCTGGTTTATACCAACTTCATTGATCATTACTGGACTCTATTCAGCTCTTTAATCTCCAAAGGGCCTTAAGGTACCCATCTGAACTTAAACTACAAATACTGACATAATCTGGCAGTTGTAGAGCAGCACGGTGGCACAGTGGTTTGCACTGCTGCCTCACAGCATCGGGGACGCAGTTCAATTCTGGCCTCAGGTCATTGTCTGTGTGGAGTTTGCACATTCTCCTCATGTCTGCATGGGTTTCATCCGGGTGCTCCAGTTTCCAATCCAGTTGATTGGCCATGCTAAATTGACCCTAGAGTCAGGGGGATTAAAAGGGTATATGTGTACAGTTAAGAGAACAGAGTCTGGATGGGATTGCAGTCAGTACAGACTTGAAGGGCTGAATGGCCTCCTTCTGTACTGTAGAGACTCTATAAACGTCATGCCAAAATGGGAAGGTTGGGGACATTTCGTTTGTTTTTTTTAATACCAAAATGAAGACTGGACTTCAGATAACAACTTGATATAGACACTCCTAGAGGAGGGTACAGTCATGCCAAGCACAAAACTGGCATTTTTGACAGTCTACTGTAATAAAGAAGGGTTTCCTTTACTTTATTTTTGATGTTTATTTATAATTTAGTGGATCACGCTGCCAGTTCCACTGTATGTTTCCTGATGCTCTGTAGTGTTGCTGCCTTCTCATTACATGCTGTCAGTGTCACCTTCAAAACATTTTTGGCATGCAGTCGTTGCTGACAGTGCTTGAATTATGGGAGCGTAGCGTTGTCACAGTGAAAAGGCACAACGGAACTTAAATCAAACCTTTGAACTGTTGTTTCGCAGGCAAACGCAGCAGCCAATTTGTGCACAGCGAGATCCTGCAAACAAGAGAAATGGTCATGTCAACCTGTGTTTGCCTGGTGTTTGCTGAGGTGGAACGGGAGGGGGGGTAGGAAATTAGGCCAGGGCACCAGAGAACTCCTCTGCTCTTTGTCAAATTGTTTCATAAGTTCTCAATCTGAAATCTTCCTCCCCACAGAATACAGCAAACAACTTACACTGTCTATTTATAGCAGCCTGGCACATGTCTTTTATTTCACAAGCTATTTTACCACTTCAATGCAGTAGGTTCTTTTTTATATGATACAGCGTATGTAAGGATAATTACAACCCTTCACAGTTCTATTGATTCAAGACCTGTGTCATTTATCGCATCAGTGCAATAGTTCTCCAGGGGGTGCTACAATCAGGATCAATATGATGAAAATTGGCTAAATTTGCAAATGTACCAAATTGATGAAATAAAAGCAATCCTCCAGGGTTCACAGTTACAGATTCAGTTTCTGCATTGATGGCATTAAAAGGAAAAATTTCCACATGGTACCTCTGGCACATGTCAAAACCATATATCAAAATCTGCGCACTCCAAGCTCTTCCAGCCATTCAATTTCTCTTTTTTTATCGGCAGTTTATTTACGATTGAATAAAAGAATTATACAGCACCAGAAGGATTGAATGCTTTATGCCATCCCCTGCTCTTCCTCTGTAGCCCTAGAAATCTAAATGTTCATTCAATTTGCTTTTAAAAGTTATTATTGAATCTGCTCCCACCACCATTTCAGGTAGTGCATTTCAGATCATGAAAATTTGGTGTGCATTTTTTTTTCCATCTGTCACCTCTGATTCAACTGGCGATTTCCTTAAATCTGTGTCTTCCAGTTACTGACCTTTCAGTGACAGAAAATAGTTTCTCCTTATTTACTCTATCAAAGTCCCTCATGATTTGGAAAGATTTTATTAAATTTCCTCTGCCCTGAACCTTCCCTGCTCTGAGTATGACCCAGATTTCTATCATCTCTACATATACCTGAAAGATTTCATCTCTGGTAACATTTTCCTGTTCCACCTGTCTCCATGTTCTGGATTGTAACAGGCAGTTTTGGGGAAGGGAGGGGGGAAAGTGTCCGGAGTCAGTTGCCCACCTTATCTATTTACTCTCCATCAATGCTTTAGGGCAGCATGGTGGCATATCGGGCAGCGCAGTGACACAGGGGTTAGCACTGCTGCCTCACAGAGCCAGGGACCCAGGTTCAATTCCTGGCTTGGGCCGCTTCACTATCTGTATAGAGTTTGCATGTACTCCCTGTGTCTGTATGTGTTTCCTCTGGGTGCTCTGGTTTCCTCCCACAGTCTGAAAGACATGCTGGTTAGGTGCATTGATCTGACCAGGCACCCGAGTATGGTGATTAGGGGATTTTCACAGTAACTTCATTGCAGTGTTAATGTAAGCTTTACTTGTGACTAATGAATAAACTTTATTTTTACTTTAGGATAGGGAGCTGTACATGTGTGTGTGTGTGTCACACACACACACACACACACACACACACACACACACACACACACACACACACACACACACACACACACACACACACACTCATCTCCTCACAGGACATCCCAGCAATGCCAATGGCATTCTTATTTGTTCCTCACAGATCATCCAAAATGCTAATGTTCATTCTTTGTGGAGAAATGCGTGGAAAATGAGAAAGAGGAAGTGGAAGGAGGGGAGGGGTGAGGGGAGGGGTGGGGTGGGTCAGGCACCTTGCAGAGGGGCTGAAGAAAATGGACTCTGGTAATGTTGAGAAACTTGCTGCATCCTCCAGCCAGATGAGGAGTCGATGCTTAGACCTCTGATATTTGCTGGGGATACAGTCCCCCCATTAGGCTGCATCCAAACAGGGTTAGAACCATCTGACTATTCTCAATTGCACAAGCACATTTTACCAAGGACGATGAAGCAGTTCCATGTCAGATGAGCTCACCAGTATCACAGCCCAGTTTCAGGCAAAGGAGAATCACTGAGGAAGCATATGGGCATCACTACAGACAGACTGGTTGAGGGCAGGCACAGACTGGTGTGTCAATGGAGTATACTTGGATGGCTGCAGAGTGGAGCATCAGATAGACTCGAGGCTGCAACATTTTGGCCTCAACTACTTTCAGTGGTAATGAATTCCACAGATCCACCGCTTTCTGCTGAAGAAATTTCTCCTTACCTCAGTCCTAAAACGTTTACCCCTTATCCCCAAACCATAACCCCTGAACTCCCCCACCATCGGGAACATTCTTTCTGAATCCACCATGTCTAACCCTGTTAGAATTTTATAAGTTTTTATGAGATCCCCTCTCACCCTTCTAAATTCCAGCGCATATAATCCTAACCAATTTAGTCTCTCCTCATATGACAGACCTGACATCCCAGGAATCAGCCTGGTAAACCTTCACTGTACTCTCCTTATAGCAAGAACATCCTTCCTCAGATAAGGACACCAAAATTGCGCACAATATTCCATCCAGATGTGGCCTCACCAACACCCTGTACAATTGCAGTGAGATATCCCTATTGGTATACTCAAATCCTTTTGCTACTAAGACTTCCCTCGGAACAAATGCAGCAGAACCCCACTCAGGACATGATCAGCGAGCAGTCAAAACTTTCACTTTGATGGAAAATCAGATGGCTGTTCTTAAAGCTTTCGGTGATAGACAGATGAATCGTGTTTTCCAGTGACTTTCAGAGACTGAATGGAATATGGATGATGCCATCAGGTCATCCGTCAGGCTAATACTTGGCCCTGCCAATCAAGACTCCGATAAAAATGTGAGCAGTGTGTCCCAAGTGCTGCCTCTGTCTGAGACCCCATGAAGCAACTATGAATCGTCTTCCTGATTTACAGCAGGCAACACCCCTGAGTCGAGTGGCAGCAAAGGCCCAGGACTCATTTCTCAACTTGAGTGTGTGAGACCTGCCTGCTACAAAATGTGAACAGGTTCAAGGTTTTCTAGAGCAGCTGATGTGTGTCTGCAAAGCTATCCAGAATTTGAAGCGTGTACATTGGCGAACTTGGCATTTGAAACATTGAGTGGGACATGTTATGGGCGAGATGCATTCTTGAGGAGGGATCAATAGACAATCATCAAAGAACATAAGAACATAAGAAATAGGAGCAAGAGTAGGCCATCTAGCCCTTCGAGTCTGCCCCGCCATTCAACAAGATCATGGCTGATCTTAAGTGGGTCAGTTCCACTTTCCCGCTTTCTCCCCATAACACTTAATTCCCTTGACCAAGCAGATTCAAGTGGATCATCCTTATGCTCAAAATCCTCTGATCTTTAGGGAAAAATATTTGCCTTGTGTCCCACTTATGAATATTGCTGGTCATGCGCAGTGCCACAGTGGTTAGGATTGCTGCCTCACAGTACCAGGACCTCCATTCAATTCCAACCTCGGGTCACAGCCTGTGTGGAGTTTGCAAGTTCGCTAAGTGGGTTTCCTCTGGATGCTTTGGTTTCCTCCCATAGTACTAAGGTGCGTGGATTAGGTTGATTGACCACGCTAAATTGCCCCATAGTGTCAGGGGGATTAGCAGGGTAAATACATGGTAATAGGACCTGGGAGGGATTGTTGTCGTTGCAGGCTTGATTGGTCAAATGGCCTCCATCTGCACTGTTGGATAGTATACATGGAGGAAATTCTGTCCTCTATTATGTCTGAGTTCAAGTATATTTATCTTATTGACTCATTTATAAAGAAGCATTAACTTTTAAGAAGATCATTTGACAAATGGAAAATACTAAGCGGACCATATCCATTTGACAAAGGACAACGGGGGTTTGACAAAGTCTCGCATAAGAGATTATCATGCAAGATTAAAGCACACGGGACTGGGGGAAGTGCATTGAGATGGAAGAAAACTGCTTGGCAGAGAGGAAACCAAGAGTAGGGATGAATGGGTGCTTTTCAAATTGGCAGGCAGTAACTAGTGGGATGCCACCAAGATCGGTGCTGAGACACCAGCTACTCACAGTGTATATTAATGATTTGGATGAGGGAACAAAATGTAACATCTCAAAGTTGCAGATGGATGGGAGGGTGAACTGTGATGAGGATACAGAGATCCTTCAGAATGATTTGGAGAGATTGGATGAGTGGGCAAATCAACGGCAGATGCAGTGTAATTTGGATAAATGTGAGGTTATTCATATTGGAAGCAAAAACAAGAAGACAGATTACTACTTGAATGACTGCAAATTGGGAGACAGGAGTGTGCAGTGGGACCTGGGTGTCCTTGTGCACCAGTCACTGAAGGTAAGCATGCAAGTGCTGCAGGCAGGAAAAAAGGCAATTGGCATGTTGGCCTTCATTACGAGAGGTCTCAAATACAGGAGCAGGAATGTGTTATAATTATGCAGGGCCTTGGTGAGGCCACACCTAGAATACTGTGCACAGTTTTGTTCTCCTTTTCTGAGGAAGGATTTTCTTGCTCTTGAGAGAGTGCATTGAAGGTTTACATGGCTGGTTCCAGGGATGACAGGACTGATCTGTGAGGAGAGATTGACTAGGTTCAGATTGTTTTTGCTGGAGTTCAGACAAGTGAGGGGATCTCATAGAGACTTATATAATTCTAACAGAACAAGACAGGATAGATGCAGAGATAATGTTCCCAATGGTGGGGGAGTCCAAACCAGGGGTCACGGTCTGAGAATTTAGGGTAGAGGATTTAGGATGGAGCTGAGGAGGTATTTCTTCATCCAAACGGTGGTGAGCCTGTGGAATTCATTACCACAGGAAGTAGTTAATGCCAAAACATTGAATGTATTCAAGAGGCGGCTGGATATAATACTTGGAGTGAGTGGGATCAAAGGTTATGGGGAAAAAACAGGATTAGGCTATTGATTGGATGATCAGCCATGATTGTAATGAATGGCGGAGCAGGCTTGAAGGGCCAAATGGCCTCCTCCTGCTCCTATCTTCTATGTTTCAAAGATTATCATTCACAAGTATTCAATGGCGTATTTGACTCAATATTCCACTATGATGGCATCTCTTTCCTGAATTCATATGAAGAATAATCCCTTAGAGTGAGCACAAAAATTAATGCTCCTTTATAAATGGATCAATAAAATATACTCAAACTCGGAAATAATAGTGGACAGAATTTCTGACATATTTATGCCTAGTGACATGCAGAATTGGGACACAAAGCAAATATTTGGCCTTGAGGATTATAAAATCCCTCACCTTTAATAGATTCCATTTTATTTCCACCGCACACGACTTCCTGACTAAGAGAGTGGCATATAATCTGCCTGTTCCCTGTGCTGTTTTCCGAATACCCATTATGAGATGTTTGAGAACGGTCCTGGTTGACTCAGCCTGTGATTTTGTCCCCTTCATTCACCATGATTGAAGCAGCTCATATCTATTAACTTCCCTCTCCATCTCCCAGCTGTCAATGGGATATATTCGCATTCGGAATCACAACAATGAAATATTTAATATTGAGACTGCTGAACTGGACTGGAGAATCAGCTGTTGAGGTCAGTACTAAGAACCACAACCTCTGATTAGTATTCACCTCACAACTAAGTGAAAGTGACTCTGTAATGCGCTGATTTTCTTGTCTGAGTGGGTGGTATGAGAGAGATGGAGGGAGACGCAACAGATATTTGCTGTTCTGTTAAAAATAAAAACAGAAAGTACTGGAAATCTGAAACCAAAGCAGAAGGTCACCCAATAATTTAACATTTTGGCCGAGCCTTAGTCAGAAATAAAACTGCAAAGGTACATACATACATATTTTATTTTAAAAGAAAAAATATACTTGAATTCATGTAGTGCCTATGACAAACCCAGGACATCTCGTTGACTTATAATCAATGAATACTTTTGAAATGTAGTCATTGGTGTGATGTAGGAGATATTGTTTTATATTGAAGAAGACAGAACAATATATATTATTTATCAATTACAGATAAGAGTCCTGCCTGAAATATTAGCTTGTATTTTTTTCTCTAACCCTTTTCATTGCTGAAAGATATTCAAAATGGAATTTTCCTGTCCTGCCCAGGAATCATTGCGGGTGGGGGTGGTCCATGCAAAGGTCTGTTGGCCTCAGGTAGGATTTTCAAGTTTTGGCATAAGCGAGACCAGTAAATCTCGCCCTCAGTATCAATTACAACTCAAATACATTACTGTAATTACTATGCAGTTGTGGGCACACAACGAAAGAACATTGTTTAAAAATTCTCTCATCGAATGTAGTTGTCACTGGCAAGGCTAGCATTTATTGCTATCTGTTTAGAACTTTGATTGTTGTCGTTTTCCATAACATGTTAAATCTAACACAGTTATGATCGCTGTCTACAAAATGCTCCCCAATTGAAACTTCAACCACTCGCCCAGCTTTGTTAACTAAATTTAAGTTCAGGACCCCTTGTCAAACCTTCTACATACTGGCTTCAAATGTTTTGCTGGACACATTTTAAGCATATCAGCCTCTAAACCTTTCATACTATGGCTACTCCAGTTAATATTCTGGGTGAGATCCTGATCAGCCCAGTGGGAAGGGCCAGGAAAGATTGCAACCTGAGTTTCTGGTGGTGTCAATCCTGTTTTATGGTTTGTCGTCAAATTTTCCGGCCAAATGGGATTTGTGCCCATGGCTAAACAGGGTTGGGAGATCACCTCAGTGTTTGAAATGTTTCTGTAATTTTGTGTTTGTGGTTTTTAATTTTGTCTTTTAATGTTAACATTGCAGTTAAGAAACTATTTCTAAGGCTTGAATATCTTTATCTTTATTACTGTAATCGTCAGTATCACATTCATAGTATGAATGTATAATAGCTATTGAAAGGAGAAATAACTTTTATATAAGGTAATACTTGTTATTATAGACAACAAGCCATTTTTGGATTTAAATTATTCAAATTACACCCAAAATTGAAGTTCCAAAAGTCAATCCAATCTCACAGAGAAGACATGCTTCCAAATTAATATGAGAGAAAATGTCATTTCCAATTATTCCACATAACTTTAATTTCCTGCTGCCCATATCCATCTCTCCCAAGTATTTACCACCTTGCAAGGACTTGCCATCTACTTCCAAATTCGAGCCATGAGCATCGGGCCAATGAACCAGCTGAAGGTCTGCTCCTTGGCAGAAGAGGTGCATAATCAAGGACCCCATGCACCCCGGACATACTGGGCAGGGTTTTACAGCCCTGCTTGAACTGAAACCATAAAGTCCTGCCAGAGGTCATGGATCTTCCCACTGTCTGCCTCTCACTTGCTCCAATTCCCATGGTGGCAGGGCGGTAAAATTCCAGCCATTCTCTTTCAACTTCTTCCGTTGGATAAAGATACAAAAGTCAGTGATCATATACCGAGCGATTCAAGAACAGCTTCTTCCCTGCTGCCATCAGACTTTTGAATTGACCTACCATATAATTAGCTAACATTATTCTACAACCTGGCTATGATTGTAATACTATATTCTGCACCCTCTCCTTTCCCACTCCCCTAAGTGCTCTATGAACAGTATGTTTTTTGTCTGAATAGTGCAAGAAACAATACTTTTCACTGCACACCAACCTGTGACAATAATAAACCAAATCAAATCAAATAAAAGCAGTTGTAATGATAGATGTGTCCTGAACATTTAAGCTTCAGTCAAAATAACAGCAGCCAGGTGACCTCCAAGCTCAAATATCTCTGGATAGCATTGATATTTCAACAACACATTGTTGTTAAATTAGGGGTCAGAATTTTATGCTTCTTCCCCCATCTGCTGGGATGTAAGGCATGGTGGAGAGCATAAATTTATACGAATGGGATTCCCTCTAGAATCACATCTGCTTAACCTAGCTGAAATTTTATTGGAAGATGGATAGAGCCTTAGATGGGAAATCCACCCATGCCCTACCAAGTTCCTTAGATGACCACTTAATGGCCTTGTTCCACCCATCCTCAATCATTAGGTTACAATCTTCAGGTTTGGGGCACCTTTTCCTCATGAACCAAGAACACTGCACTCCCCCTTTCCCCTCCCAAACCACCCCCTAACATCATGTTTGCCCCCATCCTCCAGGACATTCCCTATCCTCTTGTCCCTCAGGACCCTGGTAGTTACCAAAATTTGGGCCCGGATCTTAGTCACAGGGACGACGCTACAGTAACTCTTCTGGCCACTGCAACACTGTGCCTGGCTTGGCCGACAGTTTTCCCTGAATGGAAGTCCCACATGCTGCCAATCAATGCTCAATTGAGCATAAAATGGCAGTGGGCCCATCAGAGTTAACAGGGATACGTTCCCCACTGATTCTCAGGATGGCAGGCGCTGCACACTTGTGACCCTTGAAATTGGTTAAATTGTGTAATATAGCCTGAATCTCACCTGTTGGAGCAGTTAAATATCACTCTGATTCACTCCAGAGAGTGTGTGCAGATTTTAACACCCAATTTACACAAAAAATTGGTGTCTGTACAAAATGATTAAAAACCTTCTTATATTTTGCAAGAAGCGAATTCGGCAATTGGAAGTGTTTTCTTTATAAAATGAGATTTAGGAGCTAAACGATGATTTACTGTGAAAGAGAAAAAAAAATGTAGGCCGGGATCCTCCCAGCCTGTTGTGCTGCTCGAGGAGAGAAATGGGCTGGGAGACATCAGCGGCAGCCGTTTCGCAGGATTCATGCTGGGTGCCCAGGCCTCCTCGCATCTACCAGACTAAGTTTTTATTGGCAATCGGTGTGGAGCGAATTATCAGATTGATATCAGCATTTCAATATGTTTAGTGGGCCGGGATAGTATCCTCCACGCCCACCAGTGTCTTCCGTCTCCCCCACCAGGAGTGGTTCCCTCCAGCAGTATTTACAAAGGCAAACAGGCACATGATCCCACTGGAAAGAACAGAGGTCTTTGAGGGAGGTCGAGAGTGAGGAGGGATCTCCTTGGGCAGTGCCAGCTGGTAGTGCCAGCCTGGCCCCCTGGCACTGCTCAAGGAGCAAACTGGCACTGCCAAGTGGGCACCTTGACACTGCCTAATGGGCAGTGGGACCAGAGTGGAAAGGGCCTACAGGGGGGTGCAAACAATGCGGTGCAGGGACCTGCTGCCACAGTGTAGGTTTATTGTATTTATTAGTGTCACGAGTAGACTCACATTAACCCTGCAATGAAGTTACTGTGAAAATCCCCGAGTCACTTCACTTCGGCACCTGCTCAGGTACACTTAGGGAGAATTTTAACATGGCCAATGCACCTAACCAGTTTGCCTTTCTGAGAAAACTGGAGCACCCGAAGGAAACCCATGCAGACACAGAGAGCACGTGTGGACTCCATACGGACAGTGACTCAAGCCAGGAATTGATCCCAGGTCCTTGACAGAGTGAGGCAGCAGGGCCAACACTGGGCCACCGTGCCGCCCATGGGATCTCTGGGAGAGGGAGGGAGGGTGGAGGTGATTGGGTCTGGCCATCGGTGTGTGGTGGTGGGGTGGGGGGTGGGGGGGGGTGGGGGGAGGGGGGGAGGCGGGGCTTCCAGGGGTGGTCGGAGCTGATCACCGGGGGTGGGGGTGGTCTGGGCTTTCGGAGGTGGGTTGGGGCTGGTCAACGGGGGGGGGGGGGTCAAGGCTGGTCACTGGGGGAAATCAGGACTGTCAGGGGTTGGGACTGATCACGGATGGAGGTGGGGAGGAGATCGGAGCAGGTCCGGGGATTTTCAGGAGGTCGGCGATTGGGGAATGAGGGTGTCAGAAGATCAGTGATTAGGGAGGTTGTGGGCTGGCCAGGGATCGGGAGGCCAACAGTGGGGGGCCACAGTCCAGTGGTCCGCTTAGCGCAACACTGCAGCCTCCCCAACAAGAATTGGCCCCGCCCCCTACTTTCCAAAGTGAACCCTGCTGAGGCACTCTGCAACGCTCAGAATGTTAGAGATCCGTTCTGATAAGTACGCTAAAATAAAATGGTGGGAATTACTCCCGTTTTCCCGTATGTTGGGAGAATCCAGGCCATAGTTTCTTCTAATTCTTCAGGATTTTGCACACTTCTAGGTTCAGCTAAGACACTAATGTGTCCAAATAGGAATTGCAAAGGGTTTTTGACATATTGCTCTGCACCAATAAGTACAAGATGATCCTATAATTACTGTCTTAATTTTCAAAAAGTAACCAATATAAAGGCAATCAGACAATTCTCAATTTGAGACCTTGCCCCAAAGTGGTAACATAGATAAAACTCGACAATTATTTCTCTGGTGTAGTACCCCTGGGAAAGATCCTTCACACTGGGAAACCAAACAAACAGATTTTTTGCAGAAACCACTCAGCCAAGCTTGTTTTTCAAATATTAAGAGTGTTGCCTGCCACACAGTCTGTTTTATCCCTTGTACGGTGGACAAATAACTACGAGTAGGCGTCTTATTAGTACAACCAATATTTATTTAAACCCATACAATCAATAATCACCCACCCGACTAACAATAAGTTATCTTACAGGAAAATACCAAAGTTCAAGTGCAATATAAGACCTTGACTTAACCTTGCGTGACTGGCAAGTACCCAAGCAGATATTGGCCTCTATCTGTGTGCTAGTCTTGGTAGTCGTCTGCGTAGTCTGGTCCTTTGGTCTGGTCTGGCACTCTGGCTCTGGTCTTCCTTCCTTCCTTCTTGGGTGTGGTGGCTCTCCTCGTGCTGGTCGTCACTGGCGATGTTCACCATTGTTGTAGCTCGTTCGTGGGGTCAGAGCATCCTTTACACCCTGCTTGGTTTCACGCCCCATTGCCAATCAATTGATCAGGACTTGATTGCCCTGATTGATAAGAATCCAGTCAGGTGCTACCACACCGATCTATGGGTATGTCCCCAGTGGCCATGTCTGTAGCTGCTGGAGGCACATAGGTCACATACCCCCCTCCTAAATCAGGGGTCGCGGTGCCTTTATGTCTGGTACACAATCCAGTGTGACCAGAATGTCTCTTTCATCCTGAAGATGACACATAACGTGTTTATTCACTCATCAGGGTTACAGCCTGTTTGTCTCTGTCTTTAAACTGTAGCCTGTCATTTCAGTTCTTGCCCAATTGTCCCAGAATGCTTTACAAATCACCAATTTGGATGGCCCTTATGGCCACAAGAGCAAATTCTGCCAGCTTTGAGCAGAAATGACAGATATGCTTGACCCCAAATTTAGCATAACTAAATTGATAAATATACACTGAAAAAAATTCATTCCCCTGTCAACAGGATTGATCAGCAAGGTCGGAGGATGGTACAGAAAGCACGCGTCGGAACGCTTACCGCCTCACCCACGATGGAATCGGAGCGGACAAGGGGCCAACAATTGAAATGTCCGTTGACCCAGGTGAGAATTTTTGGTGCTGCTTAGGTGAGGCTGGAGAATCCTGCTCACAGTGGCTCTTGAAATCAGTAGTAGTTATTTCACCAGAACAGGGAAGTAATGTGTCCTTAAAAAGTGTCACTTAATTTAACCTTGTCTTTTATTAAAAGCAGAATTTTTCGATTCTTCTGCAAGCCTTGGTCAGAAGAGGTTAGTCAGAAGCTTTATTCCAGGGTAGAAAAGTCAATTGGATAGTCAGAAGCTTTTTCCCCAGGCTGGAAGAGTCAATTACTAGGGGCCGTAGGCTTAAGGTGCGAGGGGCAAAGTTTAAAGGAGATGTGTGAGGCACATTTTGTACTCAGGGGGTGGTGGGTGCCTGGAACTCACTGCTGGGGAGGCAGTGGAAGCAGATATGATAGTGACTTTTAAGGGGCGTCTTGGTAAATACATGCATCAGATGGGAATGGAGAGATATGGTCCTCAGAAGGGTAGGGGGTTTTCATTAAGTTGGACAGCACAGTCAGTGGAGGCTTGGAGGGCCAAAGAGCCTGTTCCTGTGCTGTAATTTTCTTAGTTCTTTGTCCTTGCATTTTCATCAGATATGGCGCTGTAAACTGTTCATTCAGATAAATGTTAAATTGTTACAATACCAGTATCAACAACAAGGCAAAGAAATTTTGAAAAATCAATGTGGAACCCTGGTCAGGCTACCTTTGAAGTGTTGTGCACAGCTCCAGTCTTCATGTTGTTGAAATTTTATTTAGGTAATGGAGAATATACAAAGAAGATACACTAGGATAATACCAGAGAAATTGGGCAGGATTTTCAGGCCATGTTCACCCTGAGAGCGGAAAATCCCACCCGAAGTCAACAGACCTTTGCATGATCCATGTCCCGCTCGGTATGATTCCTGTGGCGGGCGTGGTGGGTAAATTCCGTCATTATGCCTATCAGGAAAGAAGCACTGAGTGTAGCAAGGGCATAGAATGTATTCTCTTGGGGACTTCTACGACCATCACCAAGAATGGTTGGGTAGCACCACTACTAATCAATTTGGCCATGTTTAAAGGATATATCTGCCACGCCTGAGACAGGTGGTGAGGGAACAAACAAGAGGGAGAAACCTACTTGACCTAAACCCCACCAATCTACCTGTCACAGATACATCTGTCCATAACAGTACTGGTAGAAGTGGTCAACCAAACTGCTTATAGAAAGAAACAAGGGTGGGATTTTAAGGTTGTGCTCGCCCCGAAACTGAAAAATCTTGCCCGAGGTCAATGGGCTTTTCCATGATCTGCCTCTCATCCACTCCAATTCCATAATAAGTGGAAAGGGAAAATTTGCCCCAAAGTGTCATATCTTCACACTGAAGATATTGTCCATTGTGTTCTTTGGCACTACCAGCATGCTAAAAGTTATAGATTAAGATACAGCTCAAAACTGGGCATGCATGAGGCACTGTGGGTCACCGACAGCAGGATTTTATTCAACCACAATCTGTATTGAATTACTTGGCCATCTTCCACTCTACCGTTATCATCAAGTCAGGGTTTCAAGAGGTTACCTCCACTCAGCAATGCCTGAATGGAGGTAACCTCTTGCCAGCTCTCCAACAGGTAGGCAAGAACTCATCACCTTAACTAAGGACTGCCCACTACGTGGATGATCCACCTCCTCTACAGATCCCAGCATCACAGATGGAAGCTTTCAGCCAATTGGTGCACAGTAGTAGCAGTGTGAACCATATGTAAGATGCCTTCTTCAAACAGCACTTTTGAAACACCAAGATGCCTTCTTCAAACAGCACTTTTGAAACACCTGACTTCTACAGGATATTATTAAACTAGAAAGAGTGCAGAAAAGATTTACTAAGATGCTACTGGGACTTGATGTTTTGAGTTATAAGGAGAGACTGGATAGACTGGGACCTTTTCCTCTGGAGCGTAGAAGGGTGAGGGGTGATCTATAAAATAATCAGGGGCGTAAGTCAGCTAGGTAGTCAACATCTTTACCCAAAGGTAGAGAAGTCTAAAACTAGAGGGCATCGGTTTAAGGTGAGACGGGAGACACACAAAAGTGTCCAGAGTGGCAATTTTTTCACGCAGAGGGTGCTGAGTGCCAGAGGCAGTAGTAGAGGCGGATACAATTTTGACTTTTAAAAAGCATTTAGGCAGTTACATGGCAGTAATATGGGTATAGAGGGATATGGACCAAAAGCAGGCAATTGGGACCAGCTTCGGAGTTTAAATAAAGGGAGGCATGGACAGGTTGGGCCAGAGGACCTGTTTCCATGCTGTAAACCTCTATGATTCTATGACATGCTATCCTGACTGGGGACTACATCACCATTCCTTCATTGTCACTTTGTCAAAAACCTGAAACTCTCTTTGGAGTTCAGATCCAGATGGAATGCAACAGTTCAAGAAAGCAATTCACAGCCATCTTCCCAAGGGCAAATAGGAATGGGCAACAAATGCTGACATAACCAGCCCCTCACATTCCCTGAAAGAATTTTTTGAAAAGACCAGTTGGGCCAAATGACCTGTTTCTGTGCTGTACATTCTATGTATTTCTGTATAAATGGCAGGGATAATCCAAAACAATGGGATTAATGTAAACCCGCTATTCAAAAGGGCAATAGAGAGAAAACAGGGAACAATAGACCAGTGAGCCTCACACCAGTACTGGGGAAGTTATTAGTGTCCATTATCAAGGATTTCATAACTCAGCATTTGGAAGGCAGTGGTATAATCAGACAAAGTCAGCATGGATTAACAAAAGGGAAATCATGCTTAACAAATCCATTGGAATTCTTTGAAGATATAACTAGTAGAGTTGACCAAGAAGAACCAGTGGATATGGCTTATTTCAACAAGGTCTCACAAAATAGACCACAAAGTAAATTTAAAGCACATGGGATTGCGGGTAAAGTCTTGAGATGGATAGAAAGCAGGTTTGCAGATAGGAAGCAATAGGTTGGCGTAAATGGACATTTTTCTGATTGGCAGTCAGTGACAAGTAGGGTTCCACAGGGTTCTGCACTAGGGCCCCAACTGTTCACATTATATTAGTGATGTGGAAGAGGGAACTAAATGTATTATCTTCAAATCTGCAAATGATACGAAGTTGGGTGGGAAAGCGAGCTGTGAGGGGGATGCAGAGATGCTTCAGCATGATTTGGACAGGCTGAATGAGTGGGCATATGCATGACAGATGCAGTTTAATGTGGATAAATGTGAGGTTATCCACATTGGTAGCAATAATAGGAAGAAGGTTATTACTTGAGTAGATATAAATTGAGGGAGGTGGATACTCAGTTAGACCTTAGTGCTTTTGTGCATCAGTCACTGAAAGTAAGCACGCAGGTACAAGAGGTAATAAAGAAGGCAAATGGTATGCTGGCCCTCATAGCGAGTGGATTTGAGTACAGGAATAGTGATGTTTTACTAAATTGTATAGGGTGTTGGTGAGACCACACCTCAAATATTATATGCAGTTTTGGTGTCCTTATCTGAGGATGAATGTCTTTGCTATACAGTGAGTACAGCAAAGGTGTACTAGGCTGATACATCAGCTCATAACAGGACTATTTTCATAAACTGTCAATTATACTGAAGTTTAGTTTTGAATTTTTTAATTCATTTTTTAAAATTCATTTATGGGTGTCACTGCCTGGCCAGCATTTATTGTCCATCCCTGGTTGCCCTTGAGAAGGTGGTGGTGAGCTGCCTTCTTGAATCGCTGCAATCCATGTGCTGTGGGTTGACCAATAATGCCGTTAGGGAAGGAATTCCAGGATTTTGACCCAGCAACTGCGAAGGAATAGTAATGTATTTCCAAGTCAGAATGGTGAATGGCTTGTGGAAGAAATTACAGGTGGTGGTATTCCCACATATCTGCTGCCCCTGTCCCTTGAAATGGAAGTGGTTTGGAAGATGGATTGGGATATTCATTGGGATTCACAGTAACTTTAGTGAAACTCCATGGATACCCCTGAGAAATTTGATAAATGGTGTTTGGGCTCTTTCTCAGGGATTCCAAAGATCTTCCACCAAAGTTCTAGCAGAATCTGAGCACAAATGCAATTGTTATATAAGGAGCGGGGCATTGATTTTCATTTTGAAGTACTCAACAATGTTTATATTCATAATATAAAGTCACAAAACTTACACATTCAATATTGATTAAAACGCACCTACACCAGTATGCAGCAATAAATTTCATTTGACGAACTGATTAGCTTAGGGACGTGCTGGGCAGTATTTTTAGTTTTCTGAAGTGTAGAATTATTAATCACCCAAATTGTTCAATCAAGTTAGAAATCGGGCTGTACTGTGCTTTCGGATATTGTACAATCACATCTTATAAGGCTGCAAATGGTGTGATAATGGACAAAGATTGAGCTGACCTTTGTAAATCCTGCACTTAATGAGCAGTAATTACATCTTTTGGTATCTATTCTATCAAAAGCTCATCAGCCATTGTTAATCTTGTCAAGAGGTCTGTGGCTGTATTAGTGATGACTGATGGGTCAGTGCAAAACGAAATAATATTTTTCTTACTAACAGTGAAATGATTAATGCAAACAGTTCAATTAGATCAGAAGCATGGAATGGGTGGCATGGTAGCACAGTGGTTAGCATAGTTGCCTCACAGCGCCAGAGTTTATCCGGATGGGATCTACCCTAGGATTCTCTGGGAGGCTAGAGAGGTGATTGCAGAGCCTCTGGCTCAGATCTTCAGGTCGTCATTGGTCTCTGGTGTAGTCCCGGAGGATTGGAGGATAGCGAATGTTGTCCCATTGTTTAAGAAGGGGAACAGAGACTTTGCCGGGAATTATAGACCGGTGAGTCTTACTTCTGTTGTGGGCAAGGTTTTAGAAAAAATTATTAGGGATAGGATTTATAGTTATTTGGAGTGTAATGAATTGATTAGAAATAGTCAGCATGGTTTTGTAGCAGGTAGGTCGTGCCTTACTAACCTTATTGAGTTTTTTGAGAAGGTGACCAAAGAGGTGGATGGGGGTAAGGCAGTTGACGTGGTATACATGGATTTTAGTAAGGCGTTCGATAAGGTTCACCATGGTAGGCTTCTGCAGAAAATGCAGATGTATGGGATTGTGGGTAATCTAGGAAGTTGGATCAGGAATTGGCTATCAGATAGGAGACAGAGGGTGGTGGTGGATGGTAAATATTCATCATGGAGTGCAGTTACGAGTGGTGTGCCTCAGGGATCTGTTTTGGGGCCACTGTTGTTTGTAATTTTTATTAATGATCTGGATGAGGGTATAGTTGGGTGGATTAGTAAATTTGCTGATGACACCAAAGTTGGAGGTGTGGTAGATTGTGAGGAAGGGTGTCATAGTCTGCAGGGAGACTTAGATAGGTTGCAGAGCTGGGCCGAGAGGTGGCGGATGGAATTTAATGCGGAGAAGTGTGAGGTAATTCACTTTGGTAGGAGCAACAGATGTGTCGAGTACAGGGCTAACGGGAGGACTTTGAATAGTGTGGATGAACAGAGGGATCTAGGTGTGTGTGTACATAGATCCCTGAAAGTTGGGAATCAAGTAGATAAGGTTGTCAAGAAGGCGTACGGTGTCTTGGCGTTTATTGGTAGGGGGATTGAATTTAGGAGTCGCAGTGTAATGTTGCAACTGTACACTACTCTAGTGCGGCCGCACTTGGAGTACTGTGTGCAGTTCTGGTCCCCGCATTACAAGAAGGATGTGGAGGCGTTGGAGAGGGTGCAGAGGAGGTTTACTAGGATGTTGCCTGGTATGGTGGGGAGGTCCTATGAGGAGAGACTGAGGGATCTAGGGTTGTTTTCGTTGGGAAGAAGGCGGCTAAGAGGGGATCTTATTGAAACATATAAGATGATTAGGGGTTTAGATAGGGTGGATAGTGATAGCCTTTTTCCTCGGATGGAGAAAGCTAGCACGAGGGGGCATGACTTTAAATTAAGGGGGGGTAGCTACAGGACGGATGTCAGGGGTAGGTTCTTTACCCAGCGGGTGGTGAGGGATTGGAATGCCCTGCCTGCTGCAGTTGTAGATGCGTCTAGTTTGGGGGCGTTTAAGAGATCTCTGGATAGGTTTATGGACGAAAAGGGATTGGTATAGGCTAGTGGGTCATTGTTTTTGTAACTGGTCGGCGCAACATCGTGGGCCGAAGGGCCTGTTCTGCGCTGTAATGTTCTATGTTCTATGTTCTATGTTCTATGTTCTGTCCCCGGATGACCATCTGTGTGGAGTTTGCACATTCTCCCCGTGTCTGTGTGGGTGTCCTTTAGAAGCTCCAATTTTCTCCCATAGTCCAAAGATGTGCGGGTTAGGTTGATTGGCCATGCTAAGAAATTTCCCCTTCATGTCAGGGATGAGTAGGTTAGAGGGATTAGTGGGTGAAATATGTAGGGGTATGGGGGTAGGGCCTGGGTGGGATTGTGTTCGGTGCAGACTCGATGGACCGAAGGGCCTCTTTCTGCACTGTAGAGTTCTATGATTCTATGATTCTATGTGCAGGTTAGGTGGATTGGCCATGATAAATTGCCTCTTAGAATCAAAGGGCCTAGCAGGATAAATACAGGGTGCTACAGGAATAGGGTGTGGGTGGGATTGTTGTTAGTGTGGATTGATAGGCCAAAAGGCCTCCTTTCAACACTACAAGGTTTCTATGATATTAACTCTTGTGCATTGATCTTATGCGTTTGAATGGGGAATATTCTGCACTCAATTCTTTAATAATATATCAGAAACATTGGAACAAATCCAATTCCTTGCTTTTGAGTTGTTAAACAGTCCCTATGCTAAATGTAATAATTATAAATCCACTGTAATTTACTACAAAGGATAAGGAATCTGTACCCTAGCTTATCTGACCTATGTCATTATTAGGATTTTAAAACATCACCTCCCTCTTCAATTTAAGAATGGATCTAAAAGACAAATCTGACCTCCACATTCAGAAAGGTGATAATAAGTGGAGGAGGGATTATACAATTGCAATTTGGATGAAGGATAAGGAACCATTCTGGCCTTAACATTAACACTGAATTTTTGAAATAAAACATCTTGTACATCAATGTCAGCATCCCTCAACTTGAGGAGTAAAATAAAATTCATTGAAAAAAACTGAGAGCTGTTCATAGATGTCTTCTTTTGGAATTTGGAGTATTGTGTACAGTTCTGAGTTTGGTAAACATGGATTAATTCGGATTAATAGAATAACACTTTGTATGAAATAATATGTCTTTCAATCAGTGGAAACCAAATATTATCAGAGATGATTCACAAAAAAGAAATTCTCTCTCTGCCTTTGGCATTCTTTGCACAAGTTAATGCCCAGAGTTAGAACTAGAGAACAAAGAACAAAGGACAATACAGCACGAGAACGGGCCCTTTGGCCCACCGAGCCTGCATTGATATGCGGTTTCTATCCTACCACACTACCAGAAGGACACATGTGCTTTGGAGAGAGTGCACAGAAGATATGACAGGATGTTGCCTGATCTGGAGGGTTTTAGGAGAGTTTGGATAAACTCAGATTGTTTTCTTTGGAAAGACAGAGGCTGAGGGCAACCTGATAGAGATTGACAAAATTATGAGAAACATAGATAGGGCAGATAGTCAGAGGCCTTTTCCCAGGGTGGAAAGGTCAACTACAAGAGGGCACAGGTTTAAATTGAGAGGGGCTAAGTTTAGGGGAGATGTGCAGGGCAAGGCATTCACATTGAGGGTGGTGGGTGTCTGGAATATACTGCCAGTGGAGGTGGTAGAAGCAGGCACATTAGCAACTTTGAAGGCGTGACCTGATTGACACATGAACAGGAGGCGAAGAGAAGGATAGAAACCGCATATCAATGCAGGCTCGGTGGGCCAAAGGGCCCGTTCTCGTGCTGTATTGTCCTTTGTTCTCTAGTTCTAACTCTGGGCATTAACTTGTGCAAAGAATGCCAAAGGCAGAGAGAGAATTCCTTTTTTGTGAATCATCTCTGACAATATTTGGTTTCCACTGATTGAAAGACATATTATTTCATACAAAGTGTTATTCTATTAATCCGAATTAATCCATGTTTACCAAACTCACAATTAACATTGCCTTATTAAAATAATTAACAGTTAAAACTAATGGGAAGGTGCGAAATAAACAATGGTTTCTGATATGTCGGGGTACATTTTTGTCCACTGTCTGTCTTTGGACCTGATCAAAGTTTAGGGCTGTTGGTACTTTTAGTCAGTTTAACTTGGCATCCCAAATCGACAACTTCTATGAGTCTCACTGAGTTTACCTACAAGGTACAAACAAGTTTTTTAAAATTCTTTCTACAGGGGCTTCTCGGGTCTTGCAGTGCCCTCTTTCTTGGATCTTTCATTACTCTCCTCTGGGGTCCTTCGGTCTCTCCTGGGGACTTTCATTGTCCTCCTTCCAGGGTCTTTCAGTGCTCTCTTTTTGAGGTATTTCAATGCCCTCTTTCTGAGACAAATCAGTCCCTCCTTCCATGATCTATCATTTCCTCCCCTGAGGGCCTCTGTTGCTTCTTCCCTGAATTCTTCATTTCCTCCTCTGAAATCTTCCATTTCTTCTTCCTTGAGTCTTCATTGTTTATGGACCATTTTTGAGAGTTGCCCTTCATGTGGGGTCTTCTCCAATTTTCCTGTCCATTATCCACTATTTCTTCTTGTGATTGCTGCTTTAAATACATTGCCACATTAAATGTATAATCGCTTTAAATGCATTACCTCTTTAAGACAGTCAACTTTTTTGTTAACTGTTGTCAGCAACTGTTGGTTCTCTCTGTTTTTCCCAAGCTTTTGAAGTCTTGGTGTGAATCTTGACTGCCCTTCTTTTTTAAGAACATTTTAAGATTTTCTTCTACTGGTAGAAAGCCCTCCTAGTGATTTTTGTGTTTTTTTCTTCCTCTTTGGCTGCCTGTTTGTTTTGTTTCACTTTTGATATGCCCATTTCTTTTGTTAATGTCACTGTGAGATCAAGCGTCATCTGTCACGTTAGCGCGAGTGGACGAAACGACCACTACAGACTCAGGGTGAAGTTCAATAACGGCACAGCTTTATTTTCTTTTACAACGACGGAGAAGCACAGTCAGGACATACAATCGGACTGTCCCGAAAGCGCTCTGCCCATCCCTCGCAGCAGGCTATAGTTATACCTGAACTTCAGTGCAGTATGCGATTCAAATGATAATACTTTGTTTACAGTATTCGACCTTAGCCATCCTGTCCCAATGTTTTCAAGTGTTGAGGAAATTGTTTTAAGTGTGTGTTAATCGTTTTGTCTGATTGGTTATTAATGGTCTAGAATCTCTGGGTTTGAACCATAGGCGTGTCATTGATCTCAAAAGAGGTTTTGAGGAGCCAGGAACATTTCCTTAACTATGCTAATTTTAGGTGTCATGATGTGGGTATGCCGGCGTTGCACTGGCGTAAACAGGTGTCTCCATGGGTTGTTTGACTGTTTTAGAAGTGCTGATTTTGGTGGGGTGGGGATTTAGTTCCTGTAGGTGCCATCCTGTCCAGCTTCCCTTGTGTGCTAGCCCTCATTTGCATTCTAAAAGCACGCTCTTGCTTGCTAATCGGTGTCTGTTACTTTGTGATTTTTAGTGGAGAAGTTCTGAGTGTAACTTTAGTCTGCTTCCATATTGTGTGCCCAATTTCACAAAATTTGTTGTCCGATAACAGTCAGAAGCATTGCTTTTTTTTTAAACAGTGCAATGGGATACTCCAGCTGTGTTCACCCCGAAACCAGGAAATCTTGCCCGAGGTCAACAGCCCTTTCCATGGTTCGCCCCTCGCCCACTACAATTCCCATGGTGAGCCGAATGGTAAAATTTGTCCCTTTAACTTCTTCCTTTCAAACAGGTTGGAGACTACAGGGGCGATTCTCCCAAAGAGGTTCTAAGTGCTGAATTCGCGGGGAAACTGGTGTAAATCACGATTGTTTTTTCAGTGGGAGTTCAGACTCGAATTTCCTACACTCTGCAACGTGGAGGTCATGATCGCAAATATCATTAAGAGCTCAGAGTGGGAACGGCCAGAGTCTGACAGTTCCAGGCCTCTGAACAAACGTAGTGGCCCTGAACTGTCAGCCTCTGGTTTGCTGGCCAGCTCAATCGCTGGTCAACCTGGGACCTCCACAGCCCGATCACACCCCGTCATGGCCCCTGCAAGCATTCCTTGGGCCAGCCCTGATTACCCGTTTCCAGGAAAGCCCTGATCTCCAGCACTCCCCACCCCAGCAGTGATGGTCCTCCCCATTCCAGCCTCTCTACAGACCCCACCCCCCATGGGAGGCAGATCCTTCTCCCCCCTCCCCCCAGGAGGCAGACCCCCCCCGCATTCTGGCAGACTCCCACCCCCCCATAAGAGGCAGAAACCCCTCTGGCAAACCACCTCGAGCAAACCACCCCACTGGATTGGTCAAAAAATTAATGGGTCGGGTTGGGAGAATTGTGGCCTACTTTTCTCCTGAAAACATCAGAACTTTTTGGTTCAGTTTAATGATTGCTGCCTGGGACCCTGCAATCTCCGCTCAGATCCAAAGTGTGACAATCTCAGCCTTTTCATTTTCTTGTGCTTCTGAAGACTACATTGCAGCTCCTTAGGAGATTTTTCCCTTTCCATCCAAAACACTACTCTGTGCTCTCTTTACTTTTGATTCCAACTTTACTGAATCCGATAAATCCCTCATTCCCAACTGACACCTCAAGCCAGGTGACCCTCTTCTATGTTGTCTTTCAAGGGGCAATTACTGCAATAGTTCAGACCAGAGATGTTGTTATCTGAGGAGACGCGCAGATTAGCTGTTTGCTGGAAGAACAGGTCTGTTGGAATCAGAATCTGCTGAGAATCCAGATTCAACAGTGCAAAGTTCTGACCTGAACCTTCCTACAGTCCCAACAGATTCTGTTGAAGAAAGTAACAGCTAATCTACAGATCAGACAGAGAGACAACCTCCAGTTCCTACAACAACTCCGGTCAAACCAACCACCAATAACATTAGTGAAAAGACAAAAACACCAGATGTTGCCGTCAGTGTAAAGAAGAAATTGCTGGAGTTTGCTGTCAACCATTTCGAGAGTGACGGCCTACAGACCATCTGACTTATTACTAGTGACCGACTCATTGACTATTGTTCATGTTGAACTTGATTTGAACTTTTGTAGACATTCAAGTTAAGTGGGGGGGGGGGGGGCGGGCGGGAAATGTTATGTATCCGTATTAAATCTTATTGGCTTTCTGAGCTCTGCTCTATTAATGTATTCATATATCTACCGGAAGTGATGTCACAAGTCCTTGGCACGAGAAACAGGCAGGGGAGAAACAGCCATGTAAGAGAACACACACCCGTCATTGTCATTCTCCAATATACAACAGGATTCTTTTAAATATGGCACCCAGATATGATGGTAGGTAGGGCACAATTAAGCCCGCCCTGCCACAGAATACAGCGATAAATCCCTAGATGCATAATTAATGGCATTTGAGACAGAAGATGTGGCATGATTTCCTATCAGCCTTGGCAATAGGAAACACTCTTCATCTCCATCCCCTTCATAGGACTTTGTTTCAGATAGGAGAATGGTGCCCTTGGTCTTTGTCCTGATTGATGTTGAGCTGTGCCTCAAGAAAGCCGTCACCATAGGAGTAGTGGTGTGACTGTGACATCAATGTCTTGAAATCTTCAATATTTATCCTTAATTCTGAGGGTCCTTGTGCCATATTTGGACATAGCTAATATTAACTCTTTCAACTGATTAAAAGCAAAGCTATGCTCCATCCCCATCTTCATGGCTTGAGTCATATGGCCAAGAGACAAATGCTCATTCTCTGTACCCAGTGCTATCTTTGGATATTAAATGAATAAAGTACAGATGACAGTCCCATAAACTAAGTTACATACTTATCACAAAAGGTGGCTGGTTGGCCTTCTCAATATTTTTCGCATACGCATAGGAACTATCACTCATGTGCTCAAGGCCATTAGTATCAGGTATTAAGTGGTATTCCTGGTTGTGAAACAGAAAGAATAATTTAAAAAGATGCCTTAAGTGGCTAACTCTATTGATATACTTAAATGATCAATATGGTCGAAGAAAATTCTAATTAAAAGGAACATGTGTGGAATGAGCCCTTGTCACTACAGGGAAGGATTCATGCTGAGGGTACAACTATCATTCTTTATGAGGCTTTGAATTGGTCCTTACTATGACTTTTAAAGCAAAGGGTGTTGTGAGCATCCTTGGACAAGCATTTAGCCTTTATCAGGATGACACTTCACAGCACTGACAGCCTTTTTTATACCACCTTGCAGCTGCAACTCATGGTGGCTGCCTGCTTTAACTGTTTAATTGCCTACCTCAACAGGCAAGAACTCAATCTCGGCAAATTTACAATGTGGTTAATATGAGATCCTGCGATATTAGTCCTAACTAATATAAAGTCTTAAACTTGGTACCTTATTAAAATATTACCTGGTAATTACCACGACAATCTAGTAGAGTAGAATTATAGAATTCTATGATTTTCATTTCAAATGAAATGAACATTAGGTTTTATGAAGAGGATACAATTACCCCTCTCAGATCACAACCAAGGCTTTGAAAATAATCATCATGTTGTCCTTTCTGTTTTTCAAAAATCCAGCCAAACTAGAAACTCTTCTGAATGTCCTTCAAAGATGTTCTTCTTTTTGGTAAATGTAGTTATGGCCTCTAGGAGTTCAAACATGTCAAAAGAAGCAAAGATCTTATTCTCTATTGCATACCTGAGAGTACAGTCCCAGCTGTCTATTATGGAGCTCAAGAGAAAATTACAATCCTTCCTATTCCTCACTGAAGAAGTTAGATCATTGTTGGGGCTTGGTTGATTTTGATGATCATGAGCTTGAGACCAATTCCCATTGATCAAGTTGTTACCTTGAACTTACATTTGGCATGTAATACAGAAAGATTAATAGACAAACTTATAAATCACCCAGTTACAAATATAACTCAAAGCTGTTTTTCTGATTACCCATGTGAAAATTCATTTAAGTGAAAATAACTTTTTTTAACTCATTCATGGGATATGGGCTTCGCTGGCTGGGCCAGTATTTATTGCCCATCCCTAAGGACATTTTAAGAGTCAACCACATTTCCGTGGATCTGGAGTCACATGTAGGTCTGACCGGATAAGGATGGCAGATTTCCTTCTGTAAAGTGATTCTTGAACTAGATGGGTTTTTAACAACAACTGACAATGGTTTCATGGTCATCGTTAGACTTTTAATTCCAGATTTTTAGACCTGAACCTATAATAAACCTATACTGCTTTCTTTTGCACTCAAATATTTTATGAACATGCTGCTTTGACACAATTCTGACTATAGCCATGAATAATTACATGTTTTGATTTCATTTGATTTATTATTGTCACATGCATTAGTATACAGTGAAAAGTATTATTTCTTGCGCATTATACAGACAAAGCATATAGTACATAGAAAAGGAAAGGAGAGGGTGGAGAGTGTAGTGTTACAGTCATAGCTAGAGTGTAGAGAAAGATCAACTTAATGCAAGGTTCGTCTATTCAAAAGTCTATGCATCTCAGGACACTAAGAGGCAATTTTTTAGGATTGCCAATCAACCTAACTCGCACATCTATGGACTGTGGGAGGAAACCAGAGTACCTGGAGGAAACCCATGCAGACACGAGGAGAATGTGCAAACTGCACACAGACAATGACCCAAGCCAGGAATCAAACCCAGGACCCTGGAGCAGGTGGCACAGTAGCACTGTGGTCAGCACTGCTGCTTCACAGCTCCAGGGACCTGGGATCGATTCCTGGCTTGGGTCATTGTCTCTGTGGAGATTGCACATTCTCCTTGTGTCTGCATGTTTCCTCCGGGTGCTGCGGTTTCCTCCCACAGTCCAAAGATGTGCGGGTTAGGTTGATTGGCTATGCTAAAAGTTGTCCTTAGTGACCAGGGATGCGTAGGTTAGAGGGATTAGTGGGTAAATATGTAGGGATTTGGGGTAGGGCCTGGATGGGATTGTGGTTGGTACAGACTCGATGGGTCAAATGACCTCATTCTATACTATAGGAATTCTGTGAAAAGTCTGATGGCAGCAGAGAGGAAGCTGTTTTTGAGTCAGTTGATACGTGATCTCAAACGTTTGAACTTTTTTCCCAACAGAAGCAGGTGGAAGAGACTACGTCTGGGGTGCTTGGGGTCCTTGATTATGCTGGCTGCTTTTCTGAGGCAGCGGGAAGTGTAGACAGTGTCAACGGATGGGAAGTTGGTTTGTGTGATGGTTTGGGCTACATTCACGAGGTTTTGTAATTTCTTGCTGTCTTGGGCAGAGCAGGAGCCATGCCAAGCTGCGATACAACCAGACAGAATGCTTTCTATGGTGCATCTGTAGAAGTTGGTGAGAGTTGTAGCACACATTTTTCTAAACAAAAATTAGCAAAAGAGCAACGTAAAAATATTCTTTCACCAGTTTAGGTGAAAATACAACTGTTACTTACAGGTTAAAATTATGCAGAAGCTTACAGCCTTGTGGCTGCAATCAGTTCCCGAGATGTCTGAGTGCAAAAATCCAAGGTTACTAGGGAGATCTCCCAACCTGCTCCCCCATTGGATCCCTAAGTCATGTGACACTTACTCTGCAGATTGATCCTTAAAGGGACAATCGCCACAAGTGGTCACAGGAATGGTGGAAACAATTGGTGCTAACAAAGAAGATGAGCTGATTTTACATAGATAGAACACGTGGTTGCCCCTCCCGCTCTTAGGTGAAAACTTGGTTGTCATGATGTTGGGTTGGGCCATTAACATGCAGTTGCACACCTGCAATTATTCAGAAGGAGAGCAGGTTGCACAATTGGAAGCCCGTTTGCTTTCCAACAACAGGCAAATAATAAGATGATTAGGGCAATTAAATTGCACAGTGTCTATATAGTTTTTCAGGACAAAGACTAAATTTATGGCAACTTTTCTTGGGTGGAAAACTGGTGATGAGGACTGAAAGGAACACTTTGGTATTAAGAATAAGAACAAAGAACAAAGAACAACACAGCACGGGAAACAGGCCCTTCAGCCCAACGAGTCCACGCCGCCATCTTAACAAAGCATTTTACCTACACCTCCGTTGACTTATGGTACCCCCATTGGAAACCAGATTCAGGGAAGAATAATTTAGGGACAATTTGTTACACTAACAGCACATCTTTGGGGTGTGGGAGGAAACCGGAGCACCCGGAGGAAACCCACGCAACCACAGGGAGAATGCGCAAACTCCCACAGGCAATCGCCCAAATCCATGTATCTGCACAGCTAGCAGTGATAGTCACTGAGCTGTTGTGGTGCCCATCTGCTGGTCCAGTTTTAAGCACGCACAATGACGCGAAGTACTAGACCACTCTCGAAACATCCAAGAGCAGCCCACGCACGACCCACCGTGTGCGTGCTCCTCGCTAGACAACAAGGTGGACCGACACACCTGCGGAGTAAAAGAAACAAAACATCAACACACGCAGCATTAGATTTCCAGTAACATTCCGAGGCTCTGACCTTTATTTAAAACTGTCTCCTATAACCCTCCATCCCTGTTTCACTCATGTGCCTATCTAAGTAAACCTTAAACAAGTCCAGCTTGCCTGCCTCCACCACCTTGCTTGGTAGAGCATTCCATTCCCCCACGACCCTCTGTGTGAAAAACCTCCCTCTAGTATCCAAATTATACTTCTCCCCCCTCACCCTTAGCTCATGACCCCTCGTGATATATGTCTCCAATCTAGGAAAAAGCCTGGCACTGTTTATTCTATCTATACCCTTCATTATTTTATACACCTCCAACAGATCCCCCCTCAATCTCCGTCTTTCTAAGGAAAAGAGCCCCAGTTTACCCAATCTTTCCTCATAACCCAGTCCGTCCATACCAGGCAGCATCATGGTAAACCTCCTCTGCACTTTCTCCAGGGTCTCCACGTCCTTCCGGTAGTAAGGTGACCAGAACTGGACGCAGTACTCCAAATGCGGTCTAACCAACATTCTGTACAAGAAGAGGCAATATAAACTAAATGGGGTACAGGGATGGAGTTGTGCAGATGTACATTTTTGAAGAAGGCAGGACAAGATGGAAAGGTTGTTAAAAAGCATACGTCCATCTTTTAAGTGGATGTAAAAGAAAAACGTGAGGAGTTTGTGCTAACTTTTTAAAAATCAATGGCTGTGTCTAGCTGAGTCCTGTTATGAGCATCACAGTTTAGGAAGGATTAGAAAGGGTAAAGAAGAGATTTCATGTAGTTGTGCCAGTTATGAAGGACTTCAGTTTGCTGGAGAGCCTGGAGAAGCTAGTGTTATTCTCTTTAGAGGAGAGACAGTTAAGAATAGATTTCTATGGAGGTTTGCAATAGAGTAAATAAGGAAAAAATTGTTTTCAGTGGCTGAAGGATTGGTAACCAAAGGATAGAGTTGCAAGATGATAGACAGAGGAACCAGAAGTTACATGAGGAAACTATACTTTTCACAACCTGAAAGAGTGGTGGTAACAAGCAAAGCATAAATACTTGAAGAAATAAAAATAAACTTTGTGTCATCATTGCAAAAGTGAGTGGACAATTAGGAATAGATGGATAGCTCTGCCAAAAAGGCAGAACAAGTAGTTCTATAATTCTCTTGGAAGTTTTATGAATTTGTGGAGCAGAATATGAAAAATAAGCCAGGTTGTTGCATAGAGTGGAAATGAAGAAACAGTGAACCCAACCTTACATTAGTTAAAAAGGGTTACAACACCTCGGAAATACTCTGTCCTAGAACAGAACTGGTCTCAAAAGACAAGATTAATATTACAAGGGACAATTGGAGAGAAAATGATCACAATAATGTATAATAAATTATAGAGCTGAAGATAAAGTGTGAAATAAATTGGTGATCAACCATAAAAGATTAGAGTATAATCAATTGTAAAATTATATTACTATTCAAAAGGATTTATTCAACTCCCATAAAATTTCTATACCAGGAATCCACACAAAGATTACAAAAGCATTGGTAAAACACTATTGTCCCTATTATCCTGACAATTATGCTAATCCCTCTTAATGGTCACTTGTACTTTCAGATCAGACTAGAAAGAGTTCATTACAGCTATGCATGGCTGTCTGCACATAATATTCTGTCTGGAATTGAAGCTGACAGTATTCCTTTAGATCAATGTAACTTTTAAAAATTTGGTTTGAACTTCAGAGCATTGGAATTTGAGAAGTCGTCAAGAAGTCAAACATTGTTCTCAACCACTTGGAACCGTCTTATGATGTTATTAGTGCAACGGAAGAATACATTAAAAGACTCCAATATTATGCCTATTAAAGGTAAGTTTTTTTTTCTGAGGCAAAGAATGACTCATCTCATTTTTACAAAATTGTAGCTTGTGGTGATAATGAGACTCTCTTCAGAGGGCTGACTTCCATCTCACATTAATTTCCCATCCACATCAAGCACAAGGCCATATAATATCTAGAACATAAGAACATAAGAAGTAGGAACAGGAATAGGCCATCTGATAAAACTTTCTGAAGAAAAGTACCTAATCAGACACATGGCAACCCAAGCATATCCCCTACCCTCCCTTCCCAAAGATCGCCAATGCATGAATCCCAAGACTTAGGTTCTGGAGCTTGTATGCAGCCCCAGTCTTGTGCACAACAGATTCTGGTGCTGCATGAACAAGGGAGCCATTGGCCAACTTGAATGGCTAACAACTCTCTCACTGGGTGGCACTGTGGCACAGTGGTTAGCACTGCTACCTCATAATTCCAGGGACCCAGGTTCAATTCCAGCCTCTGGTCACTGTCTGTTTGCACGTTCTCCTCATGTCTGCATGGGTTTCCTCCAGATTTCCTCCCACAGTCCAAACATGTGCGGGTTAGGTGGATTGACCATGCTAAATTGCCCCTTAGTGTCAGATGGATTAGCAAGGTAAATATGTATTAAGGGGATAGGGCGTGGGTGGGATTGTGTTGGTGCAGGCTTGATGGGCCGAATGGCCTCCTTCTGCATTGTTGGGATTCTATGATCTAAAGCTGGAGTTCCTCCTGAGCCTGGGATGGAACTCCCTTCCGGTCAATTAACACTCATTTGGATATCAAATTGCTGTGGAGTAGGCTGTGGGATATCAAGAGGGGACGTACTCCCTACCATGTCTTCGGATGGTAGGAAGGGAAACCCCACCATCCTATAAATCCTGGCCTTATTTATATTTATCTCTTTCAGAACAGGATGCTCCGGATTGATTTAATTTAAAACATTTGAAGAAACATTAGCTTTCAATAGCAAAAATTTAGGTTTTATTGCCACGGTGGCCCTTGGATGGGTGACTGCGTTCTTGATATAGCCTTTCTGTTAATCAGAAAATTTATTGCTTTATTCATCAGTTTTATGCTGGCCTTAATTACAACAATTAACAGTTCAATCTATTTTTATTCAGAATATGAGCCAAGGTAAACTAGTTAAATAAGTTTGCTTTTCAATAATGTGTTAGTATCACTGGTGTAATGATCTATTTTGTTCAGTTGTGTTTTCCCAGTTGTTTTAGCTAACCTGGACTTATTTTTAAGTGTAGACTTTCTTGAAACTGAATACTTGTTCTTGTGGTGGGGGCGGCCAGGGAGCTTGGGTGCAGCAAGATAGGAAAGAGCAGAAAGAGTTAAATAGGCAGCCTGGTGTTGTATCAAAACTCACCACAGGTAGACACATGGCAAATTACAAATAACTACCTCCCAGACTGCACTAGACAGTTACACCCATGTGCTACTCTTCAGAGATTACAGCAACAATAAAGAATCAATACTAGTTATCATGCCCCCACAATGTCGAGAGAAGATGTATAAATTCCATTGTGCCTCCTGAAAATTAATCAATATTGGCGAGACTGGGACAATTGACACAGTTGAAATTTGCATTCCTGCAGAAAACTGCAGGGCTTTGATATAGTAAACAGGATATGTGCAAAATAACGATTAAAGATAAAAGCACACAGGACAATGGAGTAACACAACGTGATGAAAACAGAACTTTAACAAGTTTAAGCTAACAAGATGATGACCTAATTGAAACCTCGCATGTAACACATTCTAATGTGAAAAAAGTATATGTATATGTAAGAACCTATGATTAGCAAAGTAGCTCAGAAACAAACTAGAATTACAGCTCCGAGTGCTGCTCTCTCTCATGCATGTTGAATAAAGCTGTTTTTGCTGAAGCTTTATACGGTCTCATGGACTGTTCATTCAACTCCTCCAACACTCTTATCGGTTGGATTTCTCCAGCCATTTATGCCAGCAGGAATTTCTTGTCCCACCAGCAACTCACCCCCGCCACAGGTTTCCCAGTGGTGTTGGCATGGCTTCAACAGTTGTTCCCATTGCCAATGGTGGGACCAGAGGATCCTGCCACCAGCGAGCCGCCAAGAAAAACACTGAGGGGAGGCCAAAAAAGCTTGCTCATTATCTTCATGCTGGTAGTTTTAACATGTTTTTCTCTTTCAACAGAAGATATAAAATGATCTGCAGTGTTGTTTAGTGATTAATGAATGGGTTTAATTGTTTGGATGTAGAGAAAATATTTTCAGATGCAGTTAACATAGTTATCAATAAACCCAATGAGGAATTCAAGAGAAACATACGTGCCTGGAGTAATTCGAATGTAGAAATTGTTACTCCACAATGTTGTTGAAGTGAATAGTATGGAAGCACTTAAGGGGAAGCTGGATAAAGAAGAAGAAAGGAATAGAAGGATACATTGGTAAACTGAGGTGAAATAAAGTAAGAGATGGAACAAAAACAGAAAGAGCTAGAAACATATATTGAACAGGAGGCATATCTGTTAATGACTAAAATTCTCTGGCCATGCACACCTCACCGCCACTGCCAACGAGAATGGAGAATTTGGCGTTCAGCCAAGAATCCCCACTGTGAGTGAGGTTGGAGACTCCGTTCAAGTCCGTATTCCCCTTCTTCAATCTGAGAGATAGTTCGTGTGTAGCATAAATATTGGTATGTTGGGCTAAATAACCTGTTTCTATGTAATAAATAATGAAATTTAGTTCATTTAACATGCAATTAAATTTATTTTATTTGAGCTAGTTAAATTTGTAACTTCATGTGAAAACCAACCACAAAGATAAGGAAAGTCTCTGGCTCCAGCAACCTTTCTGTACTTACAGAGCAATTAAAATCTCAGCATCTCCGAGCTGTAATGTGAAAAAGTAAATTGGCCAAAGTGTCTTAACAGCAAATTCGTATATTGAGTTATGCATAGCTTGTTGTAGTGTTCCTGCAGTCACATAGTTTGCTGGCACACATGAGAGAAAGGGAGAGAATTGGAAAGGGGTGAGAAGGAGAAATTCAATTGAAGAATTTTTAAAAATATTTTTTCAGAAAAGAAAGCTCTAAATAAATGATAGTCCCACCACACTATTAGAGAAGGAATTCCAACATTTAGATCAAATAAGACAAAAGATCTGAGATGATGTATTTGTGAGTCAGGAAGGGGTCATGAAGGTGACAATATTCCCATGTGCTTGATTTGACCCACATCCTTTATATATCTGGCAGCCATGTACTGTTCCCCTTGGTTGAGGGGTCAATTGTAAGAAGTCATAGTTTATGGATAACGGGAAGGAGATTCAGAGGGGATTTGAGAAGAAAATTCATTCAGAGTAGTGGGAATCTGGAATGCACTGCCTGAGAAGGTAGTGGAGGCCGAAAATTTTAAAGTTCATTTATTAGTGTCAAAAGTAGACTTACATTAACACTGCAATGAAGTTACTGAGAAAATTCCCTTGTCGCCACACTCCAGCACCAGTTCGGATACACTAAGGGAGAAATGGGCAGGGCCAGTGCACCTAACCAGCACGTCTTTCAGATTGTGGGAGGAAACCGGAGTACCTGATGGAAACCCAACTGCAGACACGGAGAGAATGTGCAGACTTTGCATAGACAGTGACTCAAGCAGGGAATAGAACCTGGGTCCCTGGTGCTGTGAGGCAGCAGTGCTAACCACTGTACCACCGAGCCACCCAAGCTTTAAAAGATATTTGGATGAACATTTGAAATATCATAATATTCAAGGATATTCAAGATACCTCCAGGTACTCCGGTTTCCTCCCACAGTCCAAAGGTGTGCGGGTTAGGTTGATTGGCCATGCTAAGAAATTGCCCCTCAGTGCCCAGGGATGCATAGGTTAGAGGGATTAGTGGGTATAATATTTTGGGATATGGGGATAGGGCCTGGGTGGGATTGTGTGCGGTGCAGACTCGATGGGCCAAAGAGCCTCTTTCTGCACTGTAGGGCTCTATGATTCTATGATATAGGACAAGTGCAGGAAAATGGGGTTAGCGCACCTTTAGTTCTAGTTATTGTCAGTGCAGACTTGATTGGCCAAAGGGCCTTTTCTGTACAACTCTGTGTTGAAAATATTAATAGCTCCAACATCCACAGCTTTCCAGAAGTTCTAGACTACTGAATGGAATATGACTTTGGAAACAGGTTTGTGCTGCTCATTACAATCTTTTCTTCTATTTATTTGCTCCCCAGCTGCATGTTCTCTCATTCGAATTGTTATCAATCTTTCACAGCCTAATGCTGCCAAGTTTTTAGATGTTGAGTTTTATTTCCCTCAGCATTGTCCATAAATTAAGTTATTTTTGAGTGATTATTTTGCCTTATTGCTTGTTCATCATTTTTATTGAGGCGGCATGGTGACACAGTGGCTCTCACTGCTGCCTCACAGTGCCAGGGACCCACGTTCGATTCCGGCCTTGGGTCACTGTCTGTATGAAGTTTGCGCATCCTCCCCATATCTGCACAGTTTTTCTCTGGGTGCTTTTGTTTCCTCCCACAGTCCAAAGATGTGCAGTTTAGGTGGATTGGCCACGTTAAATTGCCCCGTAGTGTCAGGAGGACTAGCTAGGGTAAATGCATGATGTTATGGGGATAGGGCCTGAGTGGGATTGTCGTCACGTGAAGACTCGATGGGCCAAATGGCCTCCTTCTGCACTGTAGATATTCTATGATTCTACAGCCCCAGGGACCCAGGTTCAATTCCAGACTTTGGTCACTTTGTGTGGAGTTTGTACATTCTCCCCATGTACGTGTGGGTTTCCTTCAGGTGCTCCAGTTTCATCCCACAGTCCAAAGGTGTGCAGGCTAGGTTGATTGGCCATGCTAAATTGCCCCTTTGTGTCAGGGTGATGAGCACAGTAAATGCTGGGTGTTCCAGGCATAGAGCCTGGATGAAATTATCGTTGCTGCAGACTCAATGGGATGAATGGTCACCTTCTGGACCATAGGGATTCTATGATTAATCCTGGCATTCACTCCTTTATCATCACAATTGAGTTGGGATTTTCCCCAACAGCCATCAATATAGCTTACCTTGTTCGTCATAGTAATATGCAGTCCAACCTTGTTACTTATACTCCTTTAACAATTCTGCTATATATTATTCATTTTTTTCTGTTAATTAATAATTTAAGTTATGTCAAGTATGTTTTTCATGTGATTTAAGATCCTCACTACCTGGCTTGCCTACAGCTGGGACTCCCTGGTCCCGCTGCATCAAATGGAGGATTGACTAAGCGCCAAATTCTGTGTTCTCGTTGGCAGCAGCAGCAGGACATAACAGCCAGAGAATTCCAGCCTGCATGTTTTGAGTTCCTAAAGGAGCAACTCAGAGCAAGGAAAAGATTTCAGTGTAAAATATAGAAGAAGGACTTGCTGTTCTGCCTGACAAGAGCCTGGGAAGTCACAAGTACTTCAATGCCAATGAAATACAGGTAATGTGGTTCAAAAGTGATAACCTTGGAACCAAGCCCATGCAAGATTTTGGATCTTGCCAGATAGATGCTTTAGCCTCATGCATGTGCAAAATGTCTGCTCCGATGTGCTTATCCCTTTCTCATGAGTCTTGTTTGGCTCCAAAGTCTGGATGTTTCCATAGAACCTTATAGTGCAGAAAGAGGCCCTTCAGCCCATCGAGTCTGCACCGAACACAATCCCACCCAGGCCCTACCCCCATATCCCTACATATTATATCCACTAATCCCTCTAACCTACATATCCCTGGACACTAAGGGGCAATTTCTTAGCACAGCCAATCAACCTAACCCTCACATTTTTGGACCATGGGAGGAAACTGGAGTACCTGGAAGGAAACCCACGCAGACACGAGGAGAATGTGCAAACTCCACACAGACAGTGACCCAAGCCAGGAATTGAACCCAGGACCCTGGAGCTGTGAAGCAGCAGTGTTAACCACTGTTCCATCTGCTATGTTCCTTCTTTTCATTCTAAAGACTGTGTAAGCTTTAGTTTCCATGGGTGATTATACATGTTCCTTACCCATCAGTAACAGAGGAAACTATTTTCATTCACCAGGGATACCTGCAGCCAGGCACTAACAATGAGACTGACACCATATTGTGACTATGGCTCATGTCAAGTTGGGCTGAGCTAGGTTGGCTGGGGTCAAGGGTCGCTCTGACCACTTGGAACTTGGGAAACAACAAGGAGGCATTCATTTTGTTCTTCATTCTACTCCCGGCCAGAGGGCACATTTGGAATTTTCCATTCTGTTGTGTATTTTGTGGTTGATCAATTAAGTAAAACTAGCAGAATAATGCAAATCTTTTAGGAGCTAAATGTTTACATTTTTAAACTTATACTTATATAATTATCTCCATGGGGTGTTCTTGCACTATCCACTTAAAAATGCCGAGTTTACATCCAATTATCATTGTTTTGGATAACCGGATTTGAGGTGCAGTACTTGTATTTTGAAGAGTTATAATGTAGGAGGTATCATAAATAATACCTGTTACAATTCCCCCAGGTGAACGTCCCCAAATTTGTTAATCTGGCAAAATCACTCAATTTGTTAACTTCCAGCTAGTATACCCCCCAGATCGCTATGCCCTTCTTTATTCAATCTCCTTGATTGGTCACAATGAGATTAATATTAAAAAAAGTATCCCTCCCTTTGTGTATACATTTTCCCAGTCCCAATATTCATGCTTCAAAAGGAACCAATATAACCAGGGCTTTTTTGAGTTAAAGAAAGAGTGAGCTCATTAACTACCAATTGTGAGAAAATAATATTCATACAAATTAGAAATGAGTATTGAGTCCAAAGTAAGTAAGTAAAAATCACGCAGTAATAATAAGGTAGTAGTATCCAAATAGTTCAGAATAGTTCATTCAGCCCATCAAGACTGCTTCTCTGACAGAGTATCTTCTCCAGCCCTCTCCCCAACCCTATCCCCACAAACCCACACATGTAGCATGGACATTCTATCTAATTGACACATCTTTGGACACTAAAGAGTGAGTTACCATGGCTAGTCCAACTTACCTGCACATCTTTGGACTGTGGGAGGAAACAGGAGCACCTGGAGGAAACACACACAGACATGGGGAGAATGTGCAACCTCCAAACAGATAGGCACCCAAGGCAGGAATCGAGATAGGGTGCCTGCTACTGTGAGACAGCAGTGCTAACCACTATGCCAATATGCTGCCAAAAGTGAAGAGTTGATTTCGAGATCCCAGTGTTCTACAGCTTGGATGAAATGCTGCCCTGTTTCCTCTGCAGTTTTGGCTTGTCCAACTTGGCTAGTTTCAGCAAGCTGAGACAGAGAGAGAGAGAGACAGAGACAGAGAGAGTGAGATACCTGTAACAACTTTACAAGGTATTTGCTGCTGACTGGCCTTCTGCTTCTGTCACACATACTCGAAACCCCAGCACTAGCCCACACCTCATCAAATTTTGTAGCTGACTTTATCCCAGTCTTTGTATATTTCTGAAACATAAAACCCAGAAATAAATCTTGAACATTACTCGCAGTACATCATTCCTGCTGAGACAATATTCATCATCCTTTATCTCCCATTGCCTCTACAGGAGATAACAATTTGTTTCTGAATAATTATGATGTATCTTTGTTTGAAAACAGTGTGATTTCATTGTGTCTTTCTTATATCAGCCACCAGCAATTTAGCCAGTGTCTGAATTTGCATCCTTTGCCATCTTTAGTTTTAACTATAATGGTTACTAAATTTCTGACATGACCTCCAATCTTTCAGCCTCTTTTCCCTCATGAACTCTGTCTCCAAACTGATCTCAAATTTCCCAAGTGCATTCTGCATACTCAACAGTAAAGTTAGCATTTTCTCTGCTTAATGTAAAGGCCTGTGAACAATTATTTCATTTGGCTCCCTCAATTCAGTGAGCTGTAACTATCTCTTTGTTCTTAAACTGGACTACCGACCTCTTGCGTTTATAAGCCAGAACACACGCAGATAATTTAAATCAAAGGAATCTCTCTAACTGACACAGCCAACCTCCATGGCAACTCGGCGTACTTTGGATGTTCCAAACAGAAAAGTAAACAAATTATCCATTACAATAAAAATTAAACATTTTCAGCCTTGAACCAACAACAATTTATCCCTCTGTTGGAGTGAACAGCCCTTTTGCAGATTTGCTTGGCCCACTGGGGAACAGATTGTTTACCAAGCTGCTTTTATGTTTGTTTCATCTGTGAAAACATGAATAGCCTACACCTTTTGTTAACATAGGTTCTTTCCCCTCTATTTCTGACATAAGCACTCTGAGCTATAATTAACCCAGGGCTAATATTTACCAGTTTCCCAACATTTAAGTGACATTTAACATTGTAAACTGCAACCAGCATGTTTTCTGGCAGCAGAGGCAACACACCATTAGGTGTGTCTGTCAGGGATCTGCCTAGCAACAGCAGTAACAAGAATTTAAAAAGGCATGATAGGATGGGATTTGCCCAGCAACAGGTAGAAATCAGCCAAGTGACAGCTGTAGCCAGCATTCTAAAGGTATAATATGATGTGATTTGCTCAGTAACAAGATTAGCAGGCATCCAAACAAAATCAGGTGTAAGTTACCCTCTTAGTAGAGACTGCTTACATAGATCACTGAGAAGTCAATGGAGGCATACAAATATTAATTTCTGGAGTCAAGGAATTTAGAGATGCAAACAGCCACATTCACAGACTGAAATAGCAAAGAGGTTAAATGGTATAATAGCCTGTGCTCTTGTTGTGGTGGGGGGAGAAGGGGGGGGGGGTGCAGTCAGGCTAGTTTACATTGTATAGCTTGAAAATGTAGTTGTATCTGGCAATCTAATAGATAGTTTCCATCTAACAGCTGAACAAGCCAAAATCTTCAGAGAGGCCAGTTCCATCTAAGGTTTAGAGCCACAACAGATATTAGATGTTCTCCTCTACAAAATGCAGTTTTATACCTTCCCTGAACCAACAAAGGATAGTTTACCAGACCTGGCCATCTAAGCTATATTATGTGAGCTGGATTTGATGTTGTTTGGGAAGAGGGATGTCTTAGCAACCTCAGGGAACATAAGTACATTTAAATTAGAAATTAGCATAACCAATGCACCTAACCAGGACATACTTTTGGACTGCGGGAGGGAACCGGAGCACCCAGAGGAAGCCCACACAGACACGGGGAGAACGTGTAAACGCTACACAGAGTGACCAAGCCAGGAATTGAACCTGGGTCCCTGACACTGTGAGGCAGCAGTGCTAACCACAATGCCACTGTGCCACCCTGAATCCAATGTGAATCCAATCCCCATTAAAAGACACAACTCTCTTGTAAAAGGCACACAAGATTCAGCTGTGCATTTTACAAGCTGGGTTGGGTTTTCACAAGCTAAGCCAAGGCAAAAATTACTTTCCCATTGTTCCACTTTGTGAATAAATCCAAACGGAGTAAAGATTAATTTCACAATGTTTCCCACTCCACTAAATCCCTATTGGTGGTTTAACAGGAAGCCTATCCAATAATAGCCCAAGATGCTCACATTATTACATTAAATAGTTAGATGGAACGCACACAACACACCTAGCAAGTGTAACTAGTTTGTATTTAATGCCTTACCTTTAATAAATTGTACATGATTTTTCATTTGAAGAAGTTTAGTAACTCAATGTAACCATTGTTAACTTAAATGTAACGTAACCATTGCTAACTTAAATGTAAATATCAGAAAAAAAGTGACTTCACATATGTGGATAAGTATTGGTCAGTAAGTCAACAAGTTCTGAGTTAAAACTCTTGATTGTTTCAAGAAAGAAGAAAGGATATGGCACCTTTCATGACCTAAGGATATCCAAACCATTTCATAGCCAATCAACTCATTTTGAAGTATATTCACTGTGTAATTATAGAATCCCCACAGTGTAGAGGAGGCCATTCGGCCTATCAAGTCCACATCAACTCTCTGCCAGAGTATTTTACCCAGGCCTTCTTCCTTGCCCTATCCCTGTAACCCTATACATTTATCATAGCTAATTCATCTCACCTACATATCTTGGGACACTAAGGGGCAATTTAGCATGGCCAATCCAACTAACCTGCACACCTTTGGGCTGTGCGAGTACCCAGAGGGAACCCAGACAGACATGGGGAGAATATACAAAAACCAAACAGAGAGTGACCCAAGGTTGTAATTGAAGCCAGGTCCCTGATGCTATGAGGCAGCAGTGCTAACCACTGTGCCACCATGCTGCAATCAATTTACACATGGCAGCCAATTTGCACAAAACAAGGTTTCATAAACAGCAATTTGCTAATGACAAAGTAATCTGTTTTTTTGCTGTTTATCGAGGGATAAATCCAGAGTCTAGAGTGGAAAAGAAGTTATGCTGAATGAAATTAGTACTATACTCAACCATTTATACTTTCTATTACTAAATTACAAGACGATTGAAAATTAGTCAAGAAGATATAAGCCAAGAGGGAGCAGCAGATGGGCACAGTGACTATGTAAAAGTTCAACTACAAACAAAAATATAACCCTTTACTTATGCGTTCATCAACTCTAATCTTCGACCACCACCAGTTTCTTTCGAGTGCTCAATCTTTCAGTGAACAACTCAACAAAGAATCATAGAATAGAACCACAGGACCCTACAATGCAGAAGCTGGCCATTTGACCCATTGAGCCTGCACCCGACAACAATCCTACCCAGGCCCCATCCATGTAACATACTTACCCTGGCGTTAAAGGGCAATTTAGTATGGCCAATCCATCCAACCTGCAAATTTTTGGACTGTGGGTGAAAACCAGAGGACCCAGAGGAAACACACGCAGACACGGGGAGAATGTGCAGTCTCCACACAGACAGCAACCTGAGGTCAGAATTGAACCTGGGCCCCTGGCACTGTGAAGCAGCAGTGTTAACCATTGTGCTCGACAAAGCTTCTGGGCAAAATGTGCAAGCCACTTGAGAAATAGCTGTGCTGTTGATGGATTCATTTTGTTAAAACATGATTTTCAATTTTTTACCCGCGTTTCAATCCCAACCACTTACCTTCAGGAATCTCCAGTTAAAGGGCTATTAGAGAATACAAGGTCCCTTGTGTATTTATTTCAGAAATTCCTGAGCCAAAATATTATGCTATCATCTCCAAAAGAGACATTGGGCCCAATTTTGCCATTGCATCGCAGCCGTTTTTGGGCGTGAAAACTTGGTGAAGTCAGGCGTGAGGTGATTAGTGCAATCCGCATCGGTGTCCGCACAGATGCCCACTTTACCAAGGCCCAAAAATGGCTGTGATCTGAACTGCGCCTGAAACGGGCGCAATGGCAATTTAAATACATTTGCATACATTTAAATTGAATTAATGGTCTACCTGCCCAACTTTACCTGCACTAGAATTTAGAACATAGAAAAACTACAACGCAAACAGGCCCTTCGACACACAAGTTGCACCGAACATATCTCTACCTACTAGGCTCACCTATAACCCTCAATCTTACTAAGTCCCATGTACTCATCCAGAAGTATCTCAAAAGATCCTATCGAATCCACCTCCACCACCACCGCCGGCAGCCGATTCCACGCACCCACCACCCTCTGAGTGAAAAACTTACCCCTGACATCTCCTCTGTACCTACTCCCCAGCACCCTAAACCTGTGTCCTCTTGTGGCAGCCATTTCAGCCCTGGGAAAAAGCCTCTGAAAATCCACCCGATCTATACCTCTCAACGTCTTATAAACCTCTATCAGGTCACCGCTCATCCTTCGTCTCTCCAAGGAGAAAAGACTGAGTTCTCTCAACCTATCCTCATAAGGCATGCCACCCAATCCAGGCAATATCCTTGTAAATCTCCTCTGCACCCTTTCAATGGCTTCCACATTATTCCTGTAATGAGGCGACCAAAACTGAGCACAGTACTCCAAGCGGGATCTGACCAGTGTCTTATACAGCTGCAGCATTATCCCCTGACTCCTAAACTCAATTCCTCGATTTCCCCCATTACCATTGCGTTTGCGTGGCCAGATTTGGTGCGAAACAGAAATGCTCGGCAAAGGTCTGTTTTGGGCGCTCCAGCTTCGAAAGAGGTAAGTTCAGAGCTTCCAGCGGCTCTCTAACTCAGATCGGTGGTGAGGGGGGGTGGGGGGGTGAGGGAGGTGAAGGGGGGGGGTGGGGGAGGTGGTGGGGGGGTGTGAGGCAGATCAAATCATTACCTGGTGAGGGGGAGAGGAGGTATGCCAGATAGTTCTCTGGTGGGCAGGGGCAGATGGTTCTGTGGTGGTGGGGGAGGGGAGCAGGAGATCCAAATGACTCTCTCGTGGTGGGGATGGAGAAGAAGAGAGGCCCGATCATTCTCTTGTGGGGGGGATGGGGCGGGGGGGGAGAAGGGAGGCCCAAGTGCTCTCTGGAGGAAGAGGGAGGCCAGATGGATTTCTGGTGGATGGGGGCAGGGAGACAGCTGCCTCTCTGTGGGCAATTGGTGGGTGGGGGGGAGGGGGATCGCTGCCATTCTGTGGACAATCAGTGAGGGGAAGGGGGGAAGGAGGGTCACGATCAGTCTAGGTAACGGGGGATGGATGGATAAGGGGAACAGTTGTGTTGTGGGGGTGGGGCAATGTCCGTAGGGACCATCGCTCCCACTTTTTGCTCCTTGGGGCACTTTATCTGCTTTTTGCAACCTGGGAGCTATGTGACATGGGTGTGTTTCTTCAACTTTTTTTTCTCACTGCGCAGTTCAAAGCTCCGATCGGAGCTACACCATTTCGGGCACGAAAAGCCCTCCCACAGCGCGATTCAGACTCACAATTTTTTTTTCAGGCTAAGTATGTATGGAGAGCCTGAGAACAGGTTTCCAAATCGGATCTGAATTGCGCCCAGATTCAGTACTTAGAATCAAAATGGAGTTTTTTCATTGAGACCAGTTGCAAAGCAACTGAGTCTGCAAAATGTGTTGCCAATAACAAAAGGCGGATTAGACCTGTTCTTGCAGAAAATTTAAGCTATGATTGTGTAGGCCAGGCTTGTCCAAACTTTTCATGTGAGGTGGATGGTGGGGGGGCAGATTTCAAATATTTTTCCTCATTCAAGGAGCCAATGAGCAAATTTCACCAACATTCATAGAATCATAGAATCCCTACAGTGCAGAAGGGGGCCATTTGGCCCATTGAGCCTGTACAGACAACAATCCCACCCAGGCCCCATCCTGATAACCGCAGGTAATCCTGCTAATCCCGCTAAAACTAAGGGCCAATTTAGCATAGCCAAACAACCCAACCTGCTCATCTTTGGACTGTGGGAGAAAACGAAAGCATCTGGAGGAAACCCACACAGACACAGAGAGAATGTGCGAACTCCACTCACTCGAGATTGGAATTGAACCCGGGCCCTTGGGGCAGTGAGGCAGCAGCGCTAACCACTGTGACAATATGCCACACAAAACATTAAACGAGATTTAATTTTAAATTCAATGCACAAGTAATAAATCTGAAATTTAAGCAAATAATTAATAAAAAAGACTATTAAAAAGTGCCAAGCAGCAGAATTAACCTTTTTTCTTGCCTTTTTGTATAAGAAACAGAGCTATAGAGAGACAGACTAGGCCCCAAACACTTGTCACAAGGGTACCAGTGAGGTCCAGGACTGATGTAAAGAGTTGTGTCGATCTTGCATTTGCCTCTGGTGGCACTCACACAGTGCAGGCCTCAGCAGAAATCATATGAAAGCAGGTTGTCTTTCAGCCTGGGTTTTCTCCCTCCCCTGACCTGTTTTGTGGATATACTGTTGAGGGGGACATCTTACTACAAGGAAGTATTCGGAAAGCTGTAAAGGGATGCATTTCCTCAATCGGCCTGTCTAGGTTTCCAGTTGCCGCTGACGGGTGCAGTTGCTGCAACTCTATTGCCCCTTGTGGCCACTCTGCCATCTTGAGTCCTGTACTCCTCCAGAGGCTTGGCACTTGCATGAGAGGATAGAGAGAGCGCATGCTGAAAAAACAGAGAAGCTGTTCCTGCTCCCACTGATTACTGCTCTTCCAATCAGAAACTGTTCACCGCTGGAATTTACTGCTGATAGGGTTACTTGTTAACCAGTGACAACAAGAGAGAAACAGCCTGTGACTAGAGGAGCAGTTCCTTGCAGAGTCTTTCAATGAACATTCTTCCTAGAAAGAGCTGAGCCTTATTTCTTTTTCTCTGTTTCCTGCTCTAGTCGCCTGCTGGATGTTATTGCATTTGAAGTAAATAATGAACAAATCAGTTTTAGGGGGAATGATTTCCGAGCATTCATTTATTCAGTTATTGATATATTAATGTTCTGCTACCTGAGAAGCTAATTAAAATTTGGTATTGATAGTTTGTGCAGAAGAATGTGTTATCAATCTCATTTTTAGCATTCAGGAACTTGGGAACAATTGGAATGTATTTATATGTAAAGGTAGAAGTCAGTGCAGCAATAAGTAAGTGATGCAATAGTCTAATGTTTGGTGCATATTTGAACAGTGGCTTTGGGCCCTGGGTTGAACAACTCCGGTATTAGGGCATGGTGGCACAATTGTCCCAGGTTCGATTCCCAGTTTGGCTCATTGTCTGTGCAGAGTCTGCACATTCTCCCCATGTCTCCATGACTTTCTTCCAGGTGCCCCAGTTTCTACTCACAGTCCAAATGACTTGCTGGTTAGATGCATCGGCATTGCTAAATTCTCCCTCAGTGTACCCAAACAGGTGTGGCAACCAAGGGATTTTCACAGTAACTTCATTGCAGTGGTACTGTAAGCCTACTTCTGACATAAATAAATAAAATAGTTCTGGTAATGTAGAACTATGCTGATGTATTACATTTGCACCATCAGCAACAAGTATAATGTCCTTCTAGGCACAATAATCATTAAGTGTGATAAATCATGGCATTGTTAGCAAAGCAGGGTAATTTGCTTCAATATATTGCTTTTATACAATGAGCTATTTGGCCACTATCAATAGTAAATAACTCCTTTGGAAACATTATTTTCAATATAAACAAGACATATCATCTTTAATATTTCAAGCCAGTTTAAGAAGTTTTATGATTCGCAATATGCACCAAACATTAGACTATTGCATCGCTTGCTTATTGCTGCACTGACTTCTACCTTTACATATAAATACATTCCAATTGTTCCCAAGTTCCTGAATGCTAAAAATGAGATTGATAACACATTCTTCTGCACAAATTATCAATACCAAATTTAATTGGCTTCTCAGGTAACAGAACATTAATATATCAATAACTGAATAAATGAATGCTCACAGATCATTCCCCCTAAAACTGATTTGTTCATTATTTACTTCAGTTGCAATAACATCCAGCAGGCTACTAAAGCAGCAAACAGAGAAAAAGAGATAAGATTCAGCTCTTTCCAGGAAGGACGTCGCTTGTTGGAACGGCAACTCAGAAAGCATGGGTTCAATCCCAACGTGCGAATGTCATTCAATAAATCTGGGAATGTGTAAGTAATGACCCTTACTTTGTTTCTCTCTTCACAGATGCTGCCAGGCCTGCATTTCCAGCATTGTCCATATTAATTTCAGATTCCCAGTGTCTCAGGATTTTGCTATTTGTGGGGAAACTAAAGATGTCAGTGTTTATTTCACAGCCTAAACCCTATTCACAATTCCTCCAACAATGAAACAACCCATGTTAGCCCACAGCAGAACCTGGGCAATATTCAGTGTTGGTCTAAAAAGTGGTGGGTAACAATCATGTCACAGGTGACTAGTGATGATCACATCAAAGTTCTAGCCATCGCCTCTCAGTTTCAGTGTGCAACAATATTGCTCAGTCCCCCACTATTAACACCTCTGAGGGCAAAGAGTCATGACTGAACAGAAGCTTAACTGGATCAGTCATATAAACAGCATGCATACCAGCAGGGCAGCTTTAAGTTTAAGCTTGTTTATTCATGTCACAAGTAGGCTTACATTAACACTGCAACGAAGTTACTGTGAAAACCCCCGAGTCGCCACACTCTGCCTGTTTGGGTACACTGAGGGAGAATTTAGCATGGCCAACGCACCTAACTAGTCTTTCAGACTGTGGGAGGAAACCAGAGCGCCCCGAGGAAACAGACGGAAAGAATGTGGATGCTCCACACAGACAGTAAGCCAAGCCAGGAATCCAACCCAAGTCCCTGGTGTTGTGAGGCAGCAGTGCTAACCACTGTGCCACCGTGTCGCCTGTCGCAGAAGGTGAGCAGTTGTGAGTGATAAGACTTCCATGTCCCAGAATACCTTCATGGTACTTGAAATGTTTCCAGAGTTGGGGGATGTGCCAATTGCTGTATAACTTTGCCATATTGTGGGACCTGCTGTACCACCATCTAGGTAATGAAAAGTGAAGACTGGGGGGGTGGCGGGGGGGGGGGGGGGGGGGGGGGGGGCGGTGGGGGGTGGGGGGCAGTGGTGGTGAAATCCTCATGAATAGAAGAAAAGCGTAAGCGGTTGTTACAGCTCATAAACCCTTTCTCCCAACCCAATACACCAACAGTCACTCACTTATTACTACCATTATCCTTACTATAACCATGCACTTCCCTTCCTTCAGTCTAGCTTTATTGGTTTGCCCTTACTTCATATAAATTTCAACTATTTCTTTGTAAAATCACTGCTAAAACTACAAATTGTCCCAAATCATCCAAGTAAGAATTTCAGCAGAAGAGCTCACCAGATGGGATTTAATTAGGCTGATAGGGATCTTGCCCACCACTTAGCACACTGGTAAGGAACCCCCATCAGATCCATGCTGGAGCCCCAATGATAACCAATTCCCTTCAGGCACTTAAGTGGCCATTGTCGGGCTGAAGTCCTGCCTGCCCAGAACTGCCAGCCAGTCAGAGGCCTGAAGGTTATCGATGCCATCAACACCACCAGCCTGAAATGCACCAAGGATCACCAAGGGACGCCAGATGAATGAGAACAGGAGGTCGCTTGGTGGGGTTACAGAGAAGGGGGCAGGGAGGTTGAAGAAGGGGATTCCTAACCAGCTAATAAGATTCAAAGTCAGAATGCAGTCTTTAAGAGGACAAGGGATCAGTAAAGAATCAAATGATTATTAGGCAAGCCAACACATACAGTTTATACATATGTGACTGCAGTAATGGAATCAAAACAAGCAGCTATAAGCTTAAAACATATATGCTGATATTTTAAATGTATTGTTCACTTTGGTCAAGCAAAGCTATCAAAAGGCATGATGGTAAATATCAATAGTTTAAAGCCAAAGGTCTGGGAACAGGTTAGTCAGCAGTAAACAAAGAACAAAGAACGACACAGCACGGGAAACAGGCCCTTCAGCCCAACGAGCCCGCGCCGCCATTTTAACATTATGAGTGCCCTCCTCTACCCATGACCTTTGTCTACGCCTACTGGGGAAGATTGAGGGAAGACTAATTTAGGGACAATTTGTTATACCAATCAGCCTAAGAGCACATTTTTGGGGTGTGGGAGGAAACCGGAGCACCTGGAGAAAACCCACGCAATCACGGGGAGAATGTGCAAACTCCCACAGACACCAGTCCAAATCCATGTATCTGCACAGCAAACAGTGATAGTCACTGAGCTGTTATGTTGCCTGTCAAATGGTCCAGTTTAAGCATACACTAACGACGTGAAGCACTAGGCAACTCTCGCAGCAACATCCAAGAGCATGCCTCGCACGATCCACCGCGTGTATGCCCCTTGTTGGACAACAAGGCGGACTGAATCACCTGTGAAATAAAAGAAAAGACATCAATAAACATGCACAACTTATACAGACATTTACAGAATCCTCAGAAGCTCAGAAGTGAGACAAGTGAGCCATGAAATATGTTGGAAGGTCCACAGGAATCAATTGATTCCCAGGGACGTCCCAAGACTCTTGATCTTTATTTAGAAAAGTCTCCCGCATCCCTCCATCTCTAGTCCGCTCATGTGCCTGTCTAAGTAAGCTTTAAACAACTCTAGCATGCCTGCCTCCACCACCCTAATTGGCAGTGCGTTCCAGGGCCCCACCACTCTCTGTGGTGATAAACTTATCGGGGGAATTCCTAAGAGGGAACGTTGCAACATAATGAATAGGTGCATTCACTGCCCAGATACAAGGATAGGTATGTCCCTGGATGAAAGAACACAAAGCTATTCAACTTGTCAGTGAGCAGGTTGGAATGTCCATTTTGACCTTGCAGTAGCATCTGCTGTTACCAGGCAACAAGAATGTAGTTAGAGACAAGAAGGGAAACCAAGTCTGTATTAATTGGGCAAATAGAATATCTCTGTGGTATTAAGTATCATATGGTTGGCTGAGGTACTTGACAGAGATTTGTATTGATGTATGAATACTATTTGAAATTGATTTTAAGCTAATGAAAGGCAAAATGAGAAAAAGTATAATTGATCTGTATTTGACAACTTCAGATCTTTCAGAGAAGTTCTGCCGTTCCACGTATACAGCTATTTAACTCTTTTGGAAGTCTCCAGTCGGCTGTATTTTTTTGTGTTGTGTTTTATGTTGAATAAATTTTGTTACATCTTTGCACAGAAATAGTTTTGAATTGTTTGAGACACAATTGGCCATCATGAAATTTCCCCACAACAAAGGTCAGAAGCAAGGGTGGGGAGGTATAGCTTTCAGCCAACACATTCCACTTTGTCTGAATACTAGGTTCCTGGCACAGAATTCCTGCTAATGAGAGACCCCACCACCTCAGAGGCATGCACCTTCTATTATGGTCCCTGGGTCACCACTTAATTGCAGTGGCCTCTGCAATAATGGATGTCAATTAAAATCTAAATTATCAGAATACAAAACATGCCAATGTTAGAGGTCTAACATTGAAAAGCAATATTTTGAACCAAGGAAAATAAAATCGCAGGATTTAAAATGTTGTCTTGGAATTATTAACACACAGGTACTTCATGCATTCTTCACGAGCAGTTTTAACACTGGTAGCATGGGCATTGAAATTAGACAAGTTGATACTTACTTTAAAATAGTAAACATGGTTGCCATACAAATTTGTAACCCCCTGTACACTATTATCAAGGCTAGTTTGCATTTAGGAAAAGATAAGTTAGCCAAAGGAAAGCAAGGAATTAGAAGTACAGCAAATATTTTAATGAGACAAGAACAGAATAGCTATGAAGGAGATGGTAAATTTTAGGTTGATTTAATTTTTTAAAATCCTCATAATTGATGATTTTTACTTTAGTGTCACTATTGTCTGTTTTTACACACCAGATCCAGGTAAGATTTATTGACCTTCACGACCAATAAATGGTTATGCAGTCCCAAAAGAATCATCATAGAATCGTTACAATACAGAAGGAGACCATTCAGCCCATCAAATCTGTACCGACCACAATCCCATCCAGGCTCTATCCCCATAACTCAGTGCATTTACCCTAGGTAGTCCTCCTGACACTAAGGGGTAATTTAGCATGGCTAATCAACCTAACCCACACATCTTTGGACTGTGGGAGAAAACCAGAGCACCCAAAGGAAACCCATGTAGACACAGGGAGAACGTGCTGACTTCACAGACAGTGGCCCAAGCTGGGCATTGAACCTGGGTCCCTGGCAATGTGAGGTAGCAGTGCTGACCACTGTGCCAGCATGCCGTCCTAGAAGAAGGGGATAATTTTTCCCCAAAATAGGGGATAATTTTTATGTGATAGTGCTTAAGGTTAAATAACTAATCCAAATCAATTAACTTCAGTTCTGGATATGATTGGTCATTTTATAACATTCTTGATTTTTCTCCATATCCATGAACTCTGATGTTTTAAAAGCTCACGTCGCAATCCATTATAAATAAAGGCCAAATTAAAATTTGAACATCGAAGATAGATCTTCATTAGTTTCCCCTACCTGCACAGTTATTTCCTTCAAACGGGTAAATGAGTGATCCAGGTGGAGAATTCCTTACCATCCCTGCTCGTGTACTCCCGGATTCACATCCACAAAAAATATTCTCCATAGCTTTCAGAGTTCCTGTTGAGAACTTGTGGCTATCAGCTTCCTAGGAAAGAAAGCGTTGTGAATCACTCTGCCCATCTATCAGCCAACAGTCAGTGCAACTCATCCCTTGAGAATTTTCAATCTTAAACACCACTTTAGGATGAGATCGAAACTTCATATGAATGAGAATTTGATGCCTCAAACCCACCTCCCACTCTCCTATATACAATTGTTCGGCTTTTCAATTACTTATTGCTTAATCTTTATGATAAATTTTTATTGCCCACATGTTCTGCAGCCAAACATAGACAACCGTTCACGTGCTACAACTGGCCTAATGCTAAATGTGTTGACTTGCAGATGTTGTTCAGAAATGCAGACGTTTTCCTTCATCTATTCTTGGAGGGCATGATTTTAGTCCAGGTTCATCATCAACTAATTATCAGCATCATAAAATAATGTCATGCAGACTGCATTACTCATGACACAGTTCCCAGTGGCAGTTAATAACATTTCAAATCCTAAAAAAAGTTGCATGCTGCTAAATCCGTAAGACAGGATATTTGCATCATCTAATCTTCTGTTAATAAAAGTCTTGCTTTTGATGAAGATTGCTCAGCTAGTTCCAGCAGTATTTAGGCAGAGCTCAACACTGACCCAGCAGATGGAACGCTATTTTTCTGTTGTGTGGTAAGTTTGACAGATTTATTTGATGCATTGAAACCACCTTTTCAACAAACCAGCTAACCTGAATATTGCTAGAAAGCATTATTTGTATCTGTAAGTTCTGAGAAAATGGTGAGCAAATAAATACTTGTTGCATGAGGTTGTATGTAACTATATGTGATTACCATAAAATTGTTCTAACAGGCATATGATTAGGATTTTTTCCATTAGATATTTCTGATGTTTCGCTGCTTTATGAGAGAATATCAGGAATGACTTGTAGGAAAGTTGGATTCAGTTCAGAAACCATAGGCTTTGTTGCATGTTTTGCACCCAGAAGTCAGTGGACTTCCAACCTCTGGGCCCGCCAGATTGCTAGTTACCACACTCAAGATCACTGCACGGGTTTGATACTTTCATCCTGTCCAATCAGTGCTAATGGGATGCTCAGCCTCCGAGGTCAATGGCCGTAACCTGGAAGGAGGCCTCGACCAGTAACTAAAAGGGCTTCTTGGCACGTGGCAGTGTCAGACAACCCAGCATTTCACAGAGCTTGCAATCCCATTTGTATTCCAGTGATCCTGTTAAGGATCACTGTTAAGGCTGTTAAGACTTTTATTTGAGTTCCGCTATCTCCTGACTTCGCCACTGAGCAGAGGTGACTTTCTTTTTGAACCTGGACAAGTTTTCCACATGGAGAAGTTGTCTAGTTCTTCCATTTCCCACGCTAGAGATGTCTGCATCATTGGAGTGAGGGGAAAAGCAGGGGGGAAGGTACAAGCCAGCCCCTTTATTTAATGAGGAGGCTCAGAGCACTCTATCTACAACGTCCAGCCATCCTGACCAGCTGATGCTTTCAGAGAGAAGGGGAGAAGCCTAGCCACACACATGGGAGGAGGTATCCCAGGCGGTTAGCACTGTTGGGCTGGTGAGGAGACCCTTCTCTCAATGCCAGAAGAGGCTCAATGACTTCATGAGAGCGGCCAAGGTGCATCAACGCTTTAGTAAGTGTAATCTTGTGCTAAGGAGCATTGTTGGCAATGCTGAAGGAAAGTGAGTTTGACTAGAGCTCCAAAGAAGCATGATGCAACAAAGACACAGCTGTGAGTGACAATATCAGTATGGTCTTAAAGCTTTGCTCCAGTTGGAGGGTAGGGGGGTCGGAAGACTGCAGATGAGAGATAAGCACAGCATCTGCCATGCCCTTTACAGATAGAAGGTCAGTGGCATGCCATTAAAGAAGCTGACAATGCTAGTGAGTACATTCTTGTACATCTTTTCATGAGAAGCGAGCATGCCATGCCCGAGACTGAGGCCAGACCTGGAGGCATGTTGCAATCTTCAAGAAGAGGAGCTGTTGGCGTTCACAGAATCATCCTGGACCATTGGCAGAAGTGAGATTGGAGGTCTGGCGTGATGGCAAAGAACTCAAACAGATGGAAAAGGGGAGAGGGCAAGTGGGTGGTGGATGGAGGTTAGGCATGATGCAAAGAACCTCATTAATATATTTCTAACACTGAAACCCGGGGAAGCTTTATAATCAAAAGCTTCAGATGTTAGCACCAAGTGTGCATTGCAACTGTGTAGTCTCATCTTTAATGTTGGACATGAGTAGTGTTTCAGAACTTTGTGACTTTGCACTGATGTGACAAGATCTGTGGTGACCATTAGCCCCCTGACTTATGTCTTCTTTCTCAAGTGAAGTCTCTTCCATGGACCCACCTCTAGATGCCATGCCACCACCACTCTCCAAAAAGGAGAACAAAGGGGCAGCACCTCTCTGCACCAGCACCATCACAGATACTTATACCTCAGCAAAGATTCTTATGTTGGATCAGGGGCACGTGTAGACTGGATGAAGTCACTTCACACTCACATGTGCAGCCACTGGAGATCGTAGTGGAGCAGGCCTTCGGCAGTCAGAGGAGTACACAGAGGGAGAATTTAGCATAGCCAATCCACCTAACCAGCACGTCTTTCGGATAGTGGAAAGAAACAAGAGCACCCGGAGGAAACCCACGCAGACATGGGATGAACAGGCAGACTGCACAAACAGTGACCCAAGCCGGGAATCAAACCCGTGTCCCTGGAGCTATGAGGTAGCAGTGCTAACCACTATACCACCATGCCACCCTGCTTTGCATGCATATTATTACTGACATTCTGTATTATTGCAAGCAATTGGGTCATTAATGATCTTAAATGCCTATTTAAACAAAATTTGAATAATGCAGGCAGGGCTCCCAATTTTTAAGCTTGCGGGAACATGTACCAACATTAGAATGGCCAGTAATGTGTCTCCAGAGATGGGGAACACTCCAAATTGGGAAGCGTACTATTCAACCCCATGAATGAGTTCTACACTTTACTACAAATCACAGAAGTATTTAAAAATGATTTGGGAATGCTTTTCTTCCTCTGAATGGGGACAATCAGTCTGACAATTTAAAGAATACAGTGAGCACTCATCAGGGAGGCTATAAAAAGCATTTTTGCCGTGAAATTACATGCAGCAACATGAATGGCATATTTAGAGTAGAGTGTCTTTACCTGGGAAGATTCTTGTATATTGGAACTACTGTCAGACTCAGCTTTCACACTGAGGAGTGAACAAATTTAGTTATTAAAGCTATTCTCTAAGGACAAAGTCTCATCAGTGCATATTTAAATACAAAATAAAATGGGTGGGATACTCCCAAAAAAATTCTAAATGCCGAATTTGCATAAAAATTGGAAGTAAATCTCCCACACTCTGTGCGCTGCACAGTGGCAAATTCTTTTCCATCCTGCCCACTACGGGAATCATAGCGAGTGGCACATGAACTATGCAAAGGTTGGTTGACCTTGACTAGGGTTTTCTGGCAAGTGCGGCTGGAAAATTCTGCCCAAGATACTCCAACGCACTTTAAAATTATTCATTGGTTGCAAAGTGTGGGTATAAAGGATGTTGGAATTTTCCTCATGTGCCTAGGTCTCCACCATTTTCAGGATGGATCTTCTGCTGTCCTGATAATGACAAGAGGGCAACAAAAGACTTCAGAGACTGTTAGACCCTTAAGAACTAACGTATGCCTAAACTTAAAGAATTGGATTAGCCATAAAATAATAACTTCTCATAATAATCTCTACTTCCATTTTAATGACTCAGATGCATTAAGGTCATTACTTATAGATAACTATGTAATCAATGATGGAAAATTTGACTCATGAAAGAGGATAGATTAACTGTAAAGCTAAAGCATTAACTCTATTCCAAAAGGTTACAATCAATACAGCAGCATAATTGTCCTTCATTGAACTGCTGTGGTAAAAATTGAGGTTGGGAAATAACACAATGGATGGTTAGGTGTAAAACTCAGGAAAACAGAATTTGCAAATTCATGCTTCCCTGTTCACCGCTGCAGCATGCAACTTATTGAACTTAAGTTAGGCACGCTTTGAAATGTAATATATTTCACGACACATGACTAGTGTTAATTATTGCTACTGCTTGAATCTGTATTTAACATTAATCTGATGACAGTTCAACAAACAACCCGAATAGCTAAATGGACTTGAATAGTTAATCAATAATGCATTCGATAATGTAAGCAGTGTAATGCATTGTTAAATATATTTCCAGACGTACATAATTTGGACTCACATAAAAGAACATTCATACTTTATCCCGATGCCAACCTTTCAGTTTCAGCCCACAAGTCTGTAGAGGAGTTAACTGAATGTATGAAGTATCACCATGCTTGTAATGTTTTTAAATGGTTTCCCTATCATGTCCATTTTCATATTTAAAGGGACATAGAATCAGGGGTAGGCCATTCAACTCATCAAGTCTGCTCTAACATTCAAACAAATCATGGCTGATTAGCTAGCACCACCACATTTTTCCTCACTATCCCCTTACCATTAGCATCCAGAAATCTATCAATTTCTGTCTTAGACATGCTCAATGATAGAGCTTCTTCAGCCCTCTAGAATAGATGATCCCAAAGATTCTCTGCCCTCTGAGTGAAGAAATTTCTCATCTCAGTCTTCAATGGTCTACCCCATATTCTGAAACTGTATCCCTTGGTTCTAGACTCATGAGCCAGGGGCAACATCTAGGATACTGGTGAAGGTGCAGAATTCACTTCAACAGAAAGTAGTTGAACCCAAAGTGTTGTCTGATTTCAACAAGAAACTAGATGTTGCTCTTGGGGCTAAAGGGATCAAGGATATGAACATTACAGTGCAGTACAGGCCCTTCAGCCTTCAATGTGTAGGGGGAAGAGGAGATAAAGATAAAGAATTTGATGGTCAGCCATGACCATAATGAATGGCAGAGAAAGCTTGAAGGGCTGAATGGCCTACTCCTACTTCCAGTTTCTATGACAGATCACCGAGGGGATACAAATTTGTGGTGGATCCCAGATTTCCATTGATTTAGTGCCATGGCCTAAATTTCTGTTGATGGGAGATACTGGCAAATGTTTTCTCTGTTGCAGAATGTGCATCCATTCACATATTGCCATATGACCTGTGCCCCAGTACTGATATGCAACGTGGAGGAAGGTGCCAGTGTAGCTTTAGGCGTGGCATGCAGGAACAGTTGAGGGCATATGTAATAAACTTATTGTAGTTATCTCCTGTGTCCTCATTCCTATACACAATATTGCATGGTGTCAGGAGTTTGCTGAGATGGCACAAGGACTCAAGCACATCGACCTGCTTACTTTTGATGAGAACATCACCAACAACTGAAAAAATTCGAGAAGGAATGGCGCATTTACTGCCATTTGCCAGTTGTCCAACAAGTTGAAGAAAGTCCAAGCTTATACGTTGCTAAACCTGGCAGGCCCAGAGATTGTAGAGTAATCAGAATCCTTCCTACTGCAGGATGGGGAAGACCCAGAGAATCCTGAGGTACTACTAAAGAAATTTCAACAAATCTGCACACTTGTAAAAGATGCAATCATAGAAAACGTGTTTTCAACATGATACAATTATACGTCTTAACACTATAAATTCTGGCAAAAATGTTCGAATTTGATGCTCTCTCTAACAAATTTCTAACAGACGATACAGCGTGTGGAGTACACAGGGACAAAGTACACAACCAGATGCTCTGCACAAAAAATTTAACATTGGAATCTGCCATTAATATTTGTATTTTGAATGAACAGTCTAAGAGCAGCAGTACGAAATTAAGAGACACTGAGGCATTTTCATTTAAAACACATAGTGCTCAAACTGCAATGGCCAACACCCATAAAGAAATAAGCACATGCTTTGCACTTAACAAGCGCTGTAATGGCTGTGGTAATTTGAATCACTTTGCCAAGTGTTAGACATCAAAGCTACATCAACCAACTACTACCACAAGACATGCTGCAGCCAACTACTTCGGCAAACCCCAGCATTCATGGGGCATGGGCATCACTGGCTGGCCAGATTTATTGCCCATCCCTATTTACCCTTGAACTTAGTGGCTTGCCAGGCCATTTCAAAGGGCAGTTGAGAGACAACCACATTGCTGTGGTTCTGGAGTCACATGTAAGCTAGGCCAGGTAAGGATGGCAGATTTCCTTCCCTAAGGGAAATTAGTGAGTCAGCAGGAGATGAATCAAAACCTTGAGCCCTATAAGCATTCCTTAATGGGGAGGCAAAGGCCTAGAGGTATTAATCACTAGATTATTAGATTATTAATCCAGAGGCTGAGCTAATGTTCTGGGGACCCAGGTTCGAATCCCACCACAGCAGCTGGTGGAATTTAAATTCAATAAAAACAATCTGGAATTAAGAATCTGCTGATTACCATGAAACCATTGTTGATTGTCGGAAAAACCCATCTGGTTCACTAATGTCCTTTAGGGAAGGAAATCTGCTGTCTGTACCTGGACTGGCCTACATGTAACTTCAGAACCACAGCAATGTGTTAACTTTCAACTGTTCTCCAAGGGCAACTAGAGATGGGCAACAAATTTTGACCAGCTAGTGACGCCCATGTCCCCTATGAATGAATTTTTAAAATTCTACCACGAAAGTCACTAAAAAGAGTTAAATATTCACAATGCTCGCAACAATGCCAAACAATAATGATGCATCTAATAGACTTCATCGGAACACAAAGCGTATTTATTAATAAGGATGAATTGTACTGAGGCTAGCAGCGCCCCCAGGCTGCCCGAGAACAGCCCAGTGGCTGCCTCAGTCCGTACATTCCTTCTAGATGTTTTCTACCCAAGTGAGGACTCCATCCCCCTGGGGTGATTATTCCCTCTCGACTCAACTGGTCTCTCAAGCCAAGTGATCCTCTTAGGCTGTTTTGTCCTTAAAGGGACAATCACCACAATCATCACATTCCTCCCCCTTTAACTCCTTCTTACCATCTTCAATTACTAAATTACTCAGTCCTGAATTCTAGCTAAACGTTATATGCACAAGTTGGACAATTAGAAATTGAGACTTTGAGTGGTTTCCTTGTTGTAATAATGCTTGTTTACCAGCGAAGGGAAAAAAACTAACATCATGTTTATTTACAGGTAAAGGTTTGCAAAGGCTTGCAAGCTCATGGCTGCAGTCAGCTCTCTTGATAGTTCTGGGACAGGAGAGACCTGCTTGCCGAGGTGAACACCCAACCTGGTCATAAGAACATAAGAAATAGGAGCAGGAGTAGGCCATCTAGCCTTTCGAGCCTGCCCCGCCATTCAATAAGATCATGGCTGATCTGTTGTGGCTCAGTTCCACTTTCCCACCCTTTCCCCATAGCCCTTAATCCCCTTGCCTATCAAAAACCTATCAACCCGCGTCTTAAATATATTTAGCAAGGCAGCCTCCACCACTTCAACTGGCAGAGAATTCCACCCTTTGAGTGAAGAAGTTCCTCCTCAACTCCGTTCTAAACCGCCCCCACTTTATCTTGAGGCTGTGCCCTCTACTCCTACTGTCCTTTCTGAGCGGGAAGAGCCTCTCCACCTCTATCCTATCCATCCCATTCATTCTAGTTTATTCAGCCTCTCCTCATAGTTCAACCCCCTCAACTCCGGTATCAGCCTAGTAAACCTCCTCTGCACTCCTTCCAAGGCCAAAATATCCTTGCGTAAGTGCGGCGACCAAAACTGCACACAGTACTCCAGCTGCGGCCTCACCAGTGCCCTATACAGTTGCAGCAAGACCTCCCCACTTTTATATTCAATCCCCCTCGCTATGAAGGCCAGCATCCCATTCGCCTTCCTGACCACCTGCTGCACCTGCAGGCTGGGTTTTTGCGACTCATGCACAAGGACCCCGAGGTCCTTCTGCACCGTTACATACTGCAGTTTTTCACCATGTAAGTAATAGTCCTTCCTACTATTATTCCTACCAAAGTGGACAACTTCACACTTGCTAACATTAAATTCCATTTGCCAGTTCCTGGCCCATTCGCCCAGCCTATCTAGATCCTTCTGCAGACTCTCCACACCCTCCGCACAATTTGCCGTTCCACCAATCTTGGTGTCATCAGCAAATTTCGACACCATACACTCGGTTCCCTCCTCCAGATCATCTATATAAATGGTAAATAGCTGAGGCCCCAGCACCGACCCCTGGGGCACTCCACTAGTCACCAACCGCCAATCCGAATAGCACCCATTGATCCCCACTCTCTGCCTCCTATTTGACAGCCAATCCCCTATCCACGCTAACACCCTACACCCAACTCCATGCCCCCTGACCTTCTGTAATAACCTCTTGTGCGGCACCTTATCAAACGCCTTCTGAAAATCAAGAAACACCACATCCACCGGCTCTCCTCTATCCACCGCCCTAGACACATCCTCATAGAACTCCAATAAATTCGTCAGACACGACTTCCCCTTAACGAAACTGTGCTGCGTCTGCTCTATCAAACAATTCTCCTCAAGGTGCCTCGCTATTTTCTCCTTGATCACGTATTCTAACATTTTACCTGCAACAGACATTAAACTAACTGGCCTATAATTCCCTGCCTTTTGCCTGCTACCCTTCTTAAACAATGGCGTAACATTAGCCATTTTCCAATCTTCCGGCACTTCCCCGGAATCCAGCGAGGTTTGGAAAATAATCGTCAAGGCATCCACTATCACCTCCGCCATTTCTTCCAGAACCCTTGGATGCATTCCATCAGATCCTGGGGACTTGTCCACAATCAGTCCCTCCAGTCTGTCGAGCACTGCCTCTCTAGTAACAATAATGTCATTCAGGCCCTCCACTCCTACCAGCTTTCCATCGCTAACACCCGGCAAATTATTCACATCCTCCTCCGTGAAGACCAGAACAACTGGTCCCTGATCATGTGACCCTTAAAGAGACAATCACCACATTTGCAGAACATGAATTCATCTGTTCTCACTGTAGGTATGAGTAGTTCTGACATTTTCTATATTTGTTCAAATTTCCAGGCTTTACGCAATGTTTTAACTTTCCATTTTCTCCAGCATTGCAACAGGCCCTGTCAATCAACCGAGCAATTAGACAATGTCTGGGCCTGGGTTGATGTGGCAGTCAGCACTTGTGCCATAAAATTAAGGGAAATAACTATTGTCAAAAAAAAAACTGAATCATTTCACTTATAAACCTCCACAGCTCCGCAATTTTTGTAACCCCCGCCATTAACATCTGGAAGGTTGGGATGGAGTGATGGTCAGCATTGAATAGCAATATTAACAGTATGGGTACAAGAGCTGAATGGCTCACCTCCTGACTGCTTATACTCTTCCCCCATTTGTACTGTGAATTATTTATAGGATGCACTGCAAAAACTCATCAAACTTCAACAGCATCTCACAGACCTTAGACCTCTATATGGTGGAGAACACTAGGGTGCAGGGGGGTTAGAATTTACCCATCCTACCTGCCACAGAAATCATAGTGGGCGACGGAGATGGGTGGGTCATGCAAAAATCCATTGACCTAGGGTAGGATTTTCCACATTTGGGGCGAGTGCGCAGGAAAATCCCACCCAGGGGCAGCTATACATACATACATATCTATGCATATATAACTAGGTGTAAATGCACATATTGGCCAGAATTTTACAATGCCCATTCTGACTCCTTGGGTCTGACAACAGAAATCTCCATCGACCTCAGGCAGGAACTTCTGGGCTCACCCAAGCAAGGGCTAAAATCCCACCCCTTATATATATACACAAACATGTACTCACACGCATACATTATTATAACTGTCTTTCTGAGACTTTGACAGCAGTGCCAGCAATATGAAAGACCATTAAACTATGGATTTGCATTGAGATTTTTAAATATCTTTCAATTTCATGTGCAAGAGGAATAAATTAGCCGTGGACATCAGCTTTTAATTGGATCAGCATGAGCACAGAAGTAGTCACTGTTAGGTTGTGCTCCCCTGCAATCCAACTCAATTTACATCACAGCTCCTTCTACAAGGACGGAACTAATATAAATCATGCCTCATGGGAAACCGACATTACATGCTTGCATCTTCCTGTTTTGTATTTTCTCCCACAGCAAAATGCCAGCAATAGCATAGAACTAATTGTTTTTATTTACTGACACTTAAATGAGCTTGTTTCCATTGAAGATCTCATGGAACTGTGTATGAATACTTATTCTTTTCTTTTAATAGCATTCATACCTCTGCCATTCTATTCAGTGAAGGTTTAAAACCAGTGAATATTTCACAAGCCACATTTTTTTCCATAGAGGAATATATCCTAATACCATGTATGATGTATTCATTTCTCCAAGGTTAAATACTGAACTCAAATCATCTAACTTAGATAAAAGCATTACATATAACAGTAATGTCATGTGCTCTCTGTTTATTGTATGTAATTATGTAGTATACTTTTAAGGGAGTATTTTTTTCTAAATCATACTCAGAGCCTTATCTGATGTTACGGTTGTTGACTTGTGGATGTCCTCTTATCGCTGCTTAAATGGGAGACTTGTTTATTTTTACTGGGATATTTATGATTCTGCATTTTCAGTTTAGAGATGCAGATTTGAGTTTTAGAAGGGACTGCAAGCTGAAAATAAGTATTTCTCTCTCCCTGTTTGATTTGAAAGTTCTGCTGATTAGCTGAAAGCCATCCTGGAGTAGAAAATCTGCTGTTGGTGGCTTGCCTAGACTCAGAATTGTACTGGGAAGCTGTTCTGACTTCAAACTGTTCTGAATCTATTAAAAGAATTGCAGAATTCATCCAAAGGACTCAATTCCAGTATCACATGAGCAGTAATCTTTGCTGTGTTAAACCTGTGAAAAGGTCTTTGTCTAAAGGAAGTTTTGGTTTGATTGGAACATCTTAGATATATTTGTTAAATGTTATAAATTATTGTGGTTGTTTTGCTTTTGTCTGTAATCATAAAAGTTATTGTTAATTTTCTTTCCATACATGTTAACTATATTCTTAAATAAACTCTGTTTGATAAAAGCTCCCCAGCTTTTGAATCATACCCAGAGTGAACCACATCATGCTTATCCTAGCCAAATTCAACATGCAAAGCTTATGATCCAGGTGAGCTTCATAAAACATTGTGGAGTTTCTGACCTGAACCATAACAATACTCACTAAAATGCCACATGAATTTCTTAATTGGATCTCCCCTCATATCTGAGCACTAAACCCCCACCAATCACAAATTTACGAACATAAGAAATGGGAGCAGGAGTGGCCACATGGCCTCAAAAACCTGCTCTGTCACTCAAAATGGCTAAATTTGTATATTAATTCCACTTTGTCTCCAGATTCCCATATTGCTTGATGCCATCAGGTGCCAGAAGATGATCAGTCTCAATCTTGAATATGTTCAACAACTCAGCATCCACAGTCTTGGGGTAGAGAATTGCAAAGAACCACAACCATCTGAGTGAAGAAATCATAAGAATCATAGAATCCATACAATGCAGAAGAAGGCCATTCAGCCCATCGAGCCTTCACTTCAACAATTCCACCCAGGGCCATCTCTGTAATCCCAAGCATTTACCCCACTAGTCCACCTGACACTAAGGAGCAATTTAGCATGGCTAATCAACACAATCCGCACATCTTTGGACTGTGGAAGGAAACCAGAGCACCCAGAGGAAACCAATGCAGACAGGGGGAGAAGGTGCAATCTCCACACAGACAGTCATCCAAGGCCAGAATTGAACTCGAGTCGTTGGCATTGTGAGGCAGCAGTGCTAACCTCTGTACCACTGTAAATCTTTCAAATATCTGAGTCCCAAATGGATGACACCTTATTCTAAGATTATGGCCTTTAATTTTACAATCTCCAGCCAGGGATAGATACTCCTAGCATGTATCCTGTCAAGTGTCCAAAGAATTTTCTCCAGTTCAGTTAGATCACTTCCCATTCTTCTAAGCTCTAGAGAACATTGTTTTATAAAATCTCTCCTCATGGGACAGTTTTCTTATTGTAGGAATCATTCTAGCAAACCTTTGCTGCACATTTCCTAAGGCGAATACAACTTTTCTTTGGTAAGATGAATATAACTGTACACAAGATTCCCGATGTGGATAGCATTAAAGAGAGTCATTGTTGAAGGGAAGAGAAAATTCAATGTAAGACATCCCTGCTCGGGTAACAATGAAGGAATAAAGCCTTGAAAGATATTGTCTACTTACGAGACATTTTTCTTAATCTTGCTGGAGCTCTGCTGTCATACCGATAGATCTGCTTTGAAATTCAAATCAGTCACTCAAATGGCATAAGCAATGTAATTCAGAATTTCTCAAAGTTTTTTGATCATACGGACTCCGCAGAAAACTTACACCAGTTGAAAAAGTGGATTCAAATTCATAATTTAAACCATTCACAACTAATTATTATGTTGTAAGTCATTAAAATCAAATGTACCTGAAGTGGCTACTTATTAGTTACGAATGAATATCTACCCACCGAGAAACCTATGGCAGCACAGTGGCACAATGGTGGCTCAATGGTTAGCACTGCCGCCTCACAGCGCCAGGGATCTGAATTCGATTCCAGCATTGGGTGGTTGTCTGTGTGGAGTTTACACGTTCTCCCCATGTCTGCGTATTATTTCCTCTGGGTGCTCCAGTTTCCTCCCGCAGTCCAAAGATGTATAGGTTAGGTTGATTGGCCATGTTAAATTGCCCCTGAGTGTCCAAAGATATGTAGGCTAGATAAATTAGCCACGATAAATGTGGGGTTGCAGGGATAGGATGGGGAAGAAGGCCTGGGAAAGATGGTCTGTTGGAGAATTGGTGCAAACTCGATGGGCCAAATGGCCTCCTTCTGTGCTGTAGGGATTCTTTGATTCTATGAAAACTTCATTTAACAGTCTTAAGATTGTGATTGATGTGGTTGGATGAGGGATAAATACCCTAATGAATAGTCACTGAAGGGAGTGGAAATATGCCATGGAGGGAATACATTCCATAGCATTCCAGAATGTTTGCTCCTCTTGGCACTTGTGTCACTGGGTGAGTCCAGGAATCAAGGTAAAGTGACTGTGTAAAGGAAGAGATGCAAAGCAATTTATTGTTGCTATTAAGGTAACAAGTTATAGAATTTCATATTAGTTCATTAAACAGCCCTATGTAATAGGAGTGGCATGGTGGCAGAGTGATTAGTATTGCTGCCAAGCCAGGGACCCAGGTTCAATTTCTGGCTTGGGTCACTGTCAGTGTGGAGCTTGCACATTCTCCCCGTGCCTGTGTGGGTTTCCCTCGAGTGCTCCAGTTTCCTCCCACAGTCCAAAGATGTGTGGGTTAGATAGATTTACTATCAAATAAATCGGTTGGACTTAAACCTGGTGTTGTCAGACTTCTTACTGTGTTTACCCCAGTCCAACGCTGGCATCTCCACATCATTAGATAGATTGGCCATACTAAATTGCCCCTCAGTGTCAGGAGGACTAGCTAGGCTAAATGCATGGGGTTATGGGGATAGGGCCTGGGTGGCATTATGGTCGGTACACACTCGATGGGTCGAATGTCCTTTTGCACTGTAGGATTCGATGATTCTGTGAATATTGTCTAATGTAAACTTGTCTATTGTAAATTTCCTAAATTGATTACTTACAGAGCATAAAGGAACAATTGCAGCTGTTTGATATTTGAGGGTCATTAATAACCTGCCTTTTGCTTTAAACAAAAGGTGGGGGGGAGGGGGGAGGCGGGGTGGTGATATGTGTGGACAATTTCCAAATCAGGTGCGTATTTGAGTCAAGGTAATGACTTGATTCTGCTGTTGTGTGATAGATCCAAGTATGTATATGATAGTTCATAGGAGATTATTATTTTGTTATTAACGACTGACTCCATTCCTCATCCAGCTATTGAGAATGAATCAGGTTGCTCACAAACTTAGTGCAGAATTCTTCATTTTAAGGCTAAGTGTGTGATTTTATCATCAAGTTGCGCCTGTTTTCAGGTGCGAAACTGATAAAGTTGGGCATGAGGCAAGAATTGTGATCTGTGTCTGCCTCCATGGCGGCTCCTCCCTTTACCAAGGCCCAAAAATGGCTGCTAATGGGACTGCACCAGAAACAAGCATGACGGCATTTGCACGCATTTAAATTGACTTAATGGACTCCACGCCCAACTTTACCAGCACTTTCCCCTTCACCACAGTGTTCACCCATCCAGAATCGGCACAAAACAGACAAACTCCACAAAAGTCCGATTTGGGTGCTCCAGTTAGCGAGGAGATAAGTACTGAGTGTCTGATGACTCTCTGCTTGAGATTGTGGGACCGTGGGCTTGAGATCAGTGGGGGTGTGTGCAGGGAAGTGGGTCCAATAGCTCTCTGCTTCAGATCAGCTGGGGGGGTTGCGGGGAAGGTGGATCCGACAGCGCTCTCAGATCAGTGGGGGCGGGGGGGTCGGGGGGTTTTGGGGGGGGGGGTAGCGGAAGGGGGAGTTGCTGCCATTCTGCCTGAGATCAGTGGGGGGATCGGGGTGGTCCGCTGCCACACTGCCTCTGAGAGAGAAGGGGGGATGGGCCCTCAATCAGTCTGAGTCGGAGGGATGCTGGGATGGAGGTCAACCTCCAGAAATCTGACCCTATTCCCTGCATTTCTCATTGCGAGGGCTATCTCTGTTATTATGGTACTTTTCATAACTTCCCCTTTGCCAGAGAGAACCGGCAGGATGTGGTGGGGGGATAAAGTGATCAGTAATTTTGGGGAGGGTGGGGTGCAGGGTGGTGGGGCAATGTCTGTGGGAGCCAGGGGGAAGCATTATCCAGCCCAGGAACGATGTGGCTGGGGAGCTGCATTCCATCTTTTTTTTGCACATGAGCAGTTAGAGGTGCCGATCGGAGCTACAGGATTTTGGGCACGTTAAGCCCCGCTCACAAGTTTGCGCAGCACGATTCAGAATCGCTGATATTTTGCAGACAGAGTGCATAGTCTAAAAGTCAGATCTGAAACACTCTCAGTTTCAAGTCCGCCCAGCACTTAGAATCAAAATGGTAAAATAGGGCACTCAGTGCAGTGGCTGGTAGCACTTATCCCACTGGCCAGAATGGCAGCATTGCGTGCTAGGTTCTACAGTTGGAATCTTGTTCATTATGCACAACTGAGTTTCTCTCCGAGTCATCTCGCAGGTCAGCTGCTGATTCATCCACCCACCCGCAGCTGGTGGGTTCAAATGTCCTGCCACCATGTTTAAATACCACTCGTGTCACTCTCTCCAGCCCACCTGTCTCTACCAAACCATTGAGCAAATTGGGGCAAATTGGGGCTCCCTTGAAAGACGGCGACTGATGGGAGATCTAATAGAGGTATATAAGATTATGAAGGGTATAGATAGAGTAAACAGTGGTAAGCTATTTCCTATGTTAGAAACGCACAGTACGAGGGGCCACGGTCTTAGGGTGAGAGGGGAGAGGTATAACACAGATATTAGAGGGAGGTTTTTCACACAGAGGGTAGTGGGGGTATGGAATGCTCTGCCAAGCAAGGTGGTGGAGGCAGGCACGCTGGAGTTGTTTAAGAGTTACTTCGACAGGCACATGAGTGGGTTGGAGATGGAAGGATATAGGAGGTTGTTTTAAATAAGGTTCAGTAGCACTGGGACGTCCCTGGTAATGTATAAGGATGTGGAATGATACTAATGTTTTTCTCTTTTAATTCACAGGTTTTTAAGTCGGTCCGCCTTGTTGTCCAACAAGGGGCATACACGCGATGAGTCGTACAAGGGCTGTTCTTGGATGTTCAAGAATAACCTAGTACTTCATGTCGTTAGTGTACGCTTAAACTGGACCAGCTACTGGGCAAGACGACAGCTCAGTGACTATCACTGTTTGCTGTGCAGACACATGGTTTTGGGCTGGTGTCTGTGGGAGTTTGCGCATTCTCCCCGTGCTTGCGTGGGTTTTCTCCGGGTGCTCCAGTTTCCTCCCACACCCCAAAGATGTGCTACTAGGCTGATTGGAGGTAATAAATTGTCCCTAAATTAGTTTTCCCTCAATGTGGAATGCCATAAACATAGATAAGGGTCATGGGTGGAGGGGAGACTCGTAATGTTAAAATGGCGGCGCAGGCTCGTTGGGCCAAAGGGCCTGTTTCCCGGGCTGTTTTTGTTCTTTGTTCTTTGCGGGATAAGCGGGACCCAGGGGTGTGAGGTGAGTAGCCTCAAGATGAAGGCAGCACAGTATTTCAGCACCAGGTTTCCTGAAACCTTCATTCAGGGAGTCCGGATTCACTGTCCTGTTCTCTACCCTGTCCACAAAGCACCATACAGTTCAGGGAGTGGATTAATTATCTCATCCACTCTGCTAGGGTAAGTCATCTCCCTCCGCTGTCAAACTCTCAACATGGCATCATGTATTCAAACAGTTACTGTCTTCACAGATCTCACACATTCAGTGGTGGGAGGATGGGACACATATCAAAATATTAAGACTCACTCAATCAACAAGACTTTCACAACACTTTCATTTCATCTGTCTTGTTGCTCACACTTCAGCTCCTGTTCCTGTTGGGTAGGGCACAACAGGGAAATGCCAAACTCTGCTCCATCCCCTCTGTTTGCAATTCTTTCTTTTATTGCCAAGCAGGCCAAACCTGCGCACAAAAAAGAGCAAGTCCCTACCAGGAAAGGGACCATGAAGATCACTGAATTTGTAGGGCTCACCACTGAGGACTGGGGTCACCTCTGTGGTAATGCAGATCTTGACATCTTGCAACAACTTGCTATGGTTCTCAGCTCTGTCACTTCACCTAGTCCAATAATTCACTGTGCCATGTACTCTGAATTAGCTTCAGCTCAACCACTACATCGGGCCTTTTGTATTTTCCAGGCACTAATAGATCAGGGCCAATTAACCAATCCAGCAGCTCCTGAAGCACGTCTGAGGTGAGGGGGCTCAGGAAGAGTCCCCCTACCAGTTTGGCAGGGCATAGCTCAAGGTTAGATTTGGGGTCACTTTCTTCCTAGAGAACAGTTTAGATGTTTCAGTAAGATCAGGGAAGGTGGTAAAAGAGGGGGAGGTGTGGCATTGTTAGTCAAGGACAGTATTATGGTGGCAGAAAGGACACTTGATGAAGACTCGTCTACTGAGGTAGTATGGGCTGAGGTTAGAAACAGGAAAGGAGAGGTCACCTTGTTGGAAATTTCCTATAGGCCTCTGAAAAGTTCCAGAATGTAGAGGAAAGGATTGCAAAGATGATTCTGGATAGGAGCAAAAGTAAGAAGTCTCAGAACACCAGGTTAAAGTCCAACCAATTTATTTGATAGAAAACTCACAAGCTTTCGAGGTTTGCCCCTTTGTCAGGTGAATGGAGAGTACTGGCCTCAGACAGAGCATATAATAGCACACACAGTTTACAGATTACTGATTAGAATGCATTATCAAATAAATTGGTTGGACTTTAACCTGGTGTTGTGAGACTTCCTACTGTGTTTACCCCAGTCCAACACCGGCATCTCTACATCATAGGAGCAAAAGTAACAGGGTAGTTGAGGGGGACTTTAACTTTACAAATATTGCCTGGAAACGCTATAGCTCGAGTACATTAGATGGGCCAGTTTTGTCCAATGTATACAGGAGGGTTTCCTGACACAGTATATAGATAGGCCAACAAGAGGCGAGGCCGCATTGGATTTGGTACTGGGTAATGAAGGTGTTAGATTTGGAGGTAGGTGAGCACTTTGGTGCTCACCTACCACAATTCAGTTATGTTTACTTTAGCGATAGAAAGGGATATGTATATACTGCAGGGCAAAAATTATAGCTAGAGGAAAGGAAATTATGATGTGATTAGGATGCATAGGGTGTGGAAGGAAATTGCAGGGGATGTACACAATTGAAATGTGGGGCTTGTTTCAGAAAACAGCTATTGCGTGTCCTTGATAAGTATGTGCCTGTCAGGCAGGGAAGAATTGGTCGAGCGAGGGAACCATGGTTTACTAAGAAATTGAATCTTATGTGAAACAGGAAGAAGGAGACTTATGTAAAGATGAGATGTGAAGGCTCAGTTAGAGCACTTGACAGTGACAAGTCAGCTAGGAAGGACTTAAAGAGAGAGCTAAGAACAGCCAGGAGGGGACATGAGAAGTTTTTGACAAGTAGGATCAAGGAAAACCTAAAGCTTTCTATCGGCATGTCAGGAATAAAAGAATGACCAGGGTAAGATTAGGGCTAGTCAAGGACAGTAGTGGGAAGTTAGGGATAGGGTTAGGGCTAGGGTTAGGGTAAGAGTACGAATAGATAGGAGACACACTAAATGAACCTTTTTCATCAGTATTCATACAGGAAAAAGACAATGTTGTCAAAGAGAATACTGAGATACAAGCTATTAGACTAGACGGAATTGAGATTCATAAGGAGGAAATGTTAGCAATTCTGGAAAGTGTGAAAGTAGATAAGTCCTCTGGGCTGGAGGAGATTTATCCTAGGATTCTCTGGGAAGGTAGGGAGGAGATTGCAGAGCCTTTGGCTTTGATCTTTATGCCATCATTTTCTACAGGAATAGTGCCAGAAGACTGGAGGATAGCAAATGTTATCCCTTTGTTCAAGAAGGGGAGTAGAGAAAACCTATGTAATTGTAGTCAAGTGAGCCTTACTTCTGTGGTGGGCAAAGTTTTGGAAAGGATTATAAGAGATAGGATTTGATTAGGGATAGTCAACACAGTTTTGTGAAGGGTAGGTCGTGCCCCACAAACCTTATTGAATTCTTTGAGAAGGTGACCAAAGAGGTGGATGAGGGTAAAGCAGTTGATGTGGTGTATATGGATTTCAGTAAAGCATTTGATAAGGCTCCCCATGGTAGGCTATTGCAGAAAATACAGAGGCATGGGATTGAGGGCGATTTAGCGGTTTGGATCAGAAATTGGCTAGCTGCAAGATGATAGAGGGTGGTGGTTGATGGGAAATGTTCATCCTGGAGTTACTAGTGGTATACCGCAAGGATCTGTTTTGGGGCCACTACAGTTTGTCATTTTTACAAATGACCTGGATGAGGGCATGGAAGGATGGGTTAGTAAATTTGCGGATGACACTAAAGTCGGTGGAGTTGTGGACAGTGCAGAAGAATGTTGTAGATTACAGAGGGACATAGATAAGCTGCAGAGCTGGGCTGAGAGGTGGCAAATAGAGTTTAATGTGGAAAAGTGTGAGGTGATTCACTTTGGAAGGAGTAACAGGAATACAGAGTAATGGGCTAATGGTAAGATACTTAGTAGTGTGGATGAGCAGAGAGATCTCGTGTCCATGTGCATAGATCCCTGAAAGTTGGCACTCAGATTAATAGCATTGTTAAGTAAGCGTATGGTGTGTTACCTTTTATTGGTGGAGGGATTGAGTTTCGGAGCCATGAGGTCATGTTGCAGCTGTACAAAATTCTGGTGCGGCCGCACTTGGTGTATTGCGTACAGTTCTCATCGTCGCATTATAGGAAGGATGTGGAAGAAAGGGTGCAGAGGAAACTTACCAGGATGTTGCCTGGTATGGTGGGAAGGTCTTATGAGGAATGGCTGAGGGACTTGGGGCTGTTTTAGTTAGAGAGAATAAGGTTAAGAGGTGACTTAATAGAGGCATACAAGATGATCAGAGGATTAGACAGAGCGGACAGTGAGATCCTTTTTCCTCGGATGGGGATGGCTAACACAAGGGGACATAGCTTTAAATTGAGGAGTGATAGGTATCAGACGTAGGTTCTTTACTCAGAAAGTAGTAAGGACATGGAATGCCCTGCCTGCAACAGTAGTGGACTCGCCAACATTAAGGGCAATTAAATGGTCATTGGATGAACATATGGATGATATTGGAATAGTGTAGGTTAGGTGGGCTTTAGATTGGTTTTCACAGGTCGGCGCAACATCGAGAGCCGATGTAATGCGCTGTAATGTTCTGTGTTCTATGTAACACCTCACAGACATATCCCCATCTCATGACAGCACATATACCCACAGCTGGTACCAGCCAGCTGCTCGATCCCAGTCGGATGATGAGCCTTTAAGAGGGGGTGATTTTACTCCTTTTTGAAAATCACTGGCAGGGCCAGTGGGGACGGGGCTAATGGGGGAGTGGGACTGCAGGGTCGGGGGCTGCTTCATGTTGCTTGCAGTAGCAGGAGCCTGACAGCTCTCTCTTTGTCTGACAGACCCCTGCTATTAATGCACAAAGAAGTCTGACAACACCAGGTTTAAATCCAACCAATTTATTTGATAGTAAAGTCGCAAGCTTTTGGGGTTTGCCCCTTTGTAGCCATTCACCTGACGAAGGGGCAAACCCCGAAAGCTTGCGAGTTTACTATCAAATAAGTTGGTTGGACTTAAACCTGGTGTTGTCAGACTTCTTACTACATTTACTTCAGTCCAACGCCGGCATCTCCACATCATTAATGCACAAGTGCCGCACTTTAGGGAGTGCAGACTTTCGGTGTGTTGAACCCTTCTCACTGGCTTCTGCAGCGAGTGACGGGCTTGCTCAGAATTTTGAGGCAGAGTGCCTATGGGGGGGGCTTAAAATACACCCACAAGTCGGATTTGAAACTCTTCCAGTTTCAAGTCCATGCAGCACTTAAACAAAAAAAGATAAAATTTCGTCCAGAGTGACAGGAAGGACATCCCCACCAGGGTATAATTCTGTGATGTCAAACCCAGTTTGAAAAGTGCAAAAGGATCTGCTGAGGCTCCTGTGCACATTATAAATGGAAACTGAGTGAAATGATTGAAGTGAGGGGAGCTCTTGCCTACATTTCCAGTGCAGTATCTGGGAATGGGCATTTTACTTTTCTGAGCAACAGCATTTCAGCACCTTAATTCTCAATCTGAGAGTGAGTAGCAACAACATGATATCAGCTTTAACAGTGATGGTTTACCTCCGTCCCGCTTTCAAGAAAATAAACATAAGAGAAAGCTCGATACTTTCAGCAATGTGCCAAGTGATAACACACTGAACTCTTAATAGCACAAATCTGTGCAGAAGATTAGGAGAAACTTTAATCCGTCAAACTGACAAATTAGCTGTTTCTCTGCAACTCTTTGCAATGTTACAAAAGCCTAAAATTTTTTAATCACTCTGTGACAGTGCTGAGCAATGTCAAAAACAAATCTTACTTCTCTTTATTACAGATTTACTTTCTCATAGGATTACCATGTACATCAAACCCAGATTCGGCTTCAGCCTCTGCACCTTTAGTGACAACAGCATTAGGCTGTCTTACTTTTCATTGGCATCTCTTGAGAGCTTCTATATAAAATATCAGTGATATGACTAATAAATATTATCCAGAATATTCACAATTACACTTACCAAATGCTGTGAGTAGATAGCTGTGACTATATCAACCCCTTAGATTTAATATTCTTCCCGCCAACTGCTAGTCTGCTCATCACATTTGATAAATGTCGATACTAACTGGTGACTTTAAGGCTGGCACGGTAGTTAGTGCTGCTGCCTCACAGTGCCAAGGACTCGGGTTCAATTCTGGCCTTGGGTGACTGCCTGTGGGGTGTTTGCATGTTTTCCCCGTGTCCGTGTGGGTTTCCTCCCACACTCCAAAGATGTGTAGGTTAGGTTGATTGGCCATAGTAAATTGCCCCTTAGCGTCAGGGGGAATGAACAGAGTAAATAAGTGGGGTTATGGGGATAGGGCCTGGATAGGATTGTGGTCTATACAGACTTGGTGTTTCAAATAGCCTCCTTCTGCACTGTAGGGATTCTATGATTTAGGCCAATGATTACCTGCAAGTAGTAAAAATATCAATGATCTGATCAGTTTTTGTCCCAGTTCATTTATAGAAAAAAAATCAAATGGATAAGGGAGTGATTTTCCAAGGTCTGTGCCTGGGAGCAATGAATTTCCAATGTGCAGCAAGTACAGGGGTGGCAGATGGGGAAGATGGCATCACTATGAGTGACTTCTGAATAAAAATGGAAATAAGTAGATCATAGATTATGAATTGCATTTTATGTTGGAGTGGGTCCATTAGGAAGAAAAGTCGCCTCTTCTTGGCTGGCTCAGATTATAGCTGCTTTATGCCTGTCAGGAAACAAACTGATTCGATTTGGAATGTCCCATCATGGAGGAAGCCCTACTTCTGAGATCTAACAGCCAATCAAATGGCTGGCAGCTCTCTGGCAAAAATACAGTCCAGAGAAAATACGGTCCAAAACCCTGTTCCTCTATCAATGCCTGCTGAATGTTTTCAGCAATTTCCATTTTTGTTTCAGAGTTCCAGCACCCACAGTATTTAGTGTTTATGTATAAGGAAGTTTTCTTCTTTTTCTTTAAATGAATAGATGCAAAATTTGGCAGGCCCCCATTATGAGCATGCTTCCCCCTATTTCCAATTATTGCGTGCTTACTGAAGCTTGATGAGCCAATACACCCAGAGTCTGAACAAGGAAAATACATCCCCCTGCAATGTGTCATTTGCATTGTGGGCTAGAGCTACATTTTGCAGATATACTTACATAAACTCTATTGTTCCCAAATAATGAGGGAAATAGGTTATTATCTGAATCAAGCAGGTAAATGCAAATTTTATCAGAACTGGTATTTCCAAAAAAATTGAAATTAAAATGTTTATATTGAATATAGGATTGGCAAACAATCAAATCCTGCTGGAAATAAATGTAGCTTTCATTCTTTTGGTAAGAATTCATTCAACTTTGAGTGATAAACAGTAAATGTGTGTTTCTAATATCACTGGATAAAAGCAAATTACTGCGGATGCTGGAATCTGAAACCAAAAGAGAAAATGCTGGAAAAATCACAGCAGATCAGGCAACATCTATAAAGGGAGAAAAGATCTGACACTTTGTGTCCAGAAAACTCTTTGGGCCTAATTTTACCATTGCCTTGCGCCCGTTTTTGGGCGTGAAAATGTGGTAAAGTGATGCATGAAGTGAGCAGCGTGATCCGCCAGCTCCCCCTTTACCAAAGTCCAAAAATGGCCACAATCAGGACCAAGCCTAAAACAGACACGACAATCATTTAAATACATTTGCATGCATTTAAATTGACTTAATGGCCAGCAAGTAGTTGGATTTGGATTTGGATTCTTCTTAAAACAATGCAGTTTAGAATTTCATCCTTCAGCAGTAATGGCACGGTGGCTCAGCGGTTAGCACTGCTACTTCACAGCGCCAGGGACCTGGGTTCGATTCCTGGCTTGGGTCATTGTCTGCACATTCTCTCTGTGTCTGTGTGGGTTTCCTTTGGGTACTTCAATTTCCTCACAAAGTTCAAAGGTCTGTGGGCTAGGTGGTGGCAATGCTAAATTTCCCCTTAGTGTCAGGGGCTCTAGCTAGGCTAAATACATGGGGTCATGGGGATAGGGCCTGGGTAGGATTGTGGTTGGTGCAGACTTGATGGGCCAAATGGCCTCCTTCTACACTGTAGGATTCTATGAATCATGCAGTGCAAGATGCAACATCCCAGCTCAAAACATATAGAAAACTTTTATATAAGGCTTTGTCAATGGGAAAGCCCAAATCCAAATTTACAAATGTTAATGTTTACATGCAGTAGTTGTCAGGCATCCTGATTCACAACATCCTGCTGAGATTTTCCAGCATTTTGTGCTTTTGTTTCAGATTTCAGTATTTGTCTTTATCATAGCCCCAAGTGGAATGCCCACCATGTTACAAGTCTACTGATTAGCAGTGCAGCATTTGTGCATTACATGAAATGTTGACTTCGCACTTTTAAAAAATACAGCCAAAGCAAACCAACACCCATCCTGAAATAGAGCAGACAGATATTTTAGGCACCATTTCAAAAGTAATTCAATGGCTGTTCAACAACATCAGACTCATAAAGGATATGCAAAGGGGCTGTATAATTGAAATGGATCAACCTGGTGCCCTGCTGAACCATAAATTTTCTCTGCCTTTTCTGAACTTATTGAATTGTCACTGTCAAGGAACAGTACACCTAGCAACAGTTCCCAGAGGAATGATGTGCATGTTGTAGCTGTTGAATGTAATGGTAAACAAACTGATGCCGGATTCTCTGCAGATTAAGTGAAATTGCTAGATTACTGGTGACATACACTGCTGGGATCAAATCATTGCTGTTACGTTGGTTGTGTTGCAACCTCTTGCGGTTTTACCCGTGGAATCCAGACTTTGCTGTGTCTCTTTCTAACAATGTTCATTTTCATCAATGTATGTAATAAGCCCCCAGTCACTTTTGACATATTTCAGAGAGAAGAATTAAGGTACTCAGCTTGATACTGAACTGACCTTTCTTGACCCTCTTGATGTCTCAGCGAGTTTATCGGGCAAATAGCTGAGCTGTCTACAACTGGAAGATCCTGCTTCACTTCCGAGTCTGGGCTGAGATAACTATTTCAGACACAATGCCAGTGGGATGTTGAGTTAGCTTTTGTGCTCCAGGGTAAGAGAAAATGAATAATAAAAGTAGATCAATAAGATTTTGCTAGTGATCACTGCCATATGGATTTTCACTAGAAGTGCTTAGGTGTGCATATCAGAGAAGGATGGAATCAAGCACTGCTGCAAAATTCCCTACCAGGAAATAGCCTTTAGAAACTCATTATCAAGGGTTTCTTGTGAAAAATTCCCCACTTGGAAAACGTGTTAGAAATGACTAGCACCAGTGAACAATATCCCACATTGGTTTCAGGTCTTTTACACACAGCAGGGAGGACAGGATAAAATGGCTTTGCTTGTACTAGTGACTTCTTCACAAAAACAGAAATTCAAATTAGAAGCAGAACAGATAACTGTATTTCTTTATGATCACAGTATCTTATGCACCGTCTAATTCACCAGAAATTGAATTAGAGCTATTTTCAACACGAACTTAAAATGGAAGTATCCCATGGGACTGCAGTTCCCCTTTAAGTGCCATTTTTAGTCTGTTGATGTTATTAAAAGGCTCATTGAAGTGGATGGTACAGGAGGTCTTCTTGAACAGCAATGGTGTTCCTGTCTCTGAGCCAGAATTAAAATCGTCTTAGACCCCATATGGAGTATTGTGAACAGTTTTGGGACCCGTATCTAAGGAAGGATGTGCTGGCCTTGGAAAGGGTCCAGAGGAGGTTCACAAGAATGGCCCCTGGAATGAAGAGCTTGTCATATGAGGAACAGTTGAGGACTGTGGGTCTGTACTCGTTGGAGTTTAGAAGGATGAGCAGGGATCTTATTGAAACTTAAGGATACTGCAAGGCCTGGATAGAGTGGACGTAGAGAGGATGTTTCCACTAGTAGGAAAAACCAGAACCAGAGGGCACAAACTCAGACTAAAAAGATGATCCTATAAAACAGGGATGAGGAGGAATTTCTTCAGCCAGACCGTGGTGAACCTTTGAAACTCTTTGCTGTAGAGGCTGTGGAGGCCACGTCATTGAGTGTCTTTAAGACAGAGATAGATAGATTATTGATTAACAAGGGGATCAGGGGATATGGGGAAAAAGGCAGGAGAATGGAGATGAGAAAAATATCAGCCATGATTGAATCACGGAGCAGACCCGATGGACCAGTGGCCCAATTCTGCTCCTATGCCTTAATTGTCTTATAGAAGACCCAGGTTTAGGTCTGACTTCGGGGCTTGATGGTCAAGGGAGGGATGCATTCATAGCAGGACCAAATAGGTTGAGAATCAACCTGTAAATCCTGCCAACATATCCCAATGGCAAACAAAAAAGCAGGAGCTATTCCTCAATAGTCATACTATGGAAAAAAGTAGGATTCTCTACCATCACTATGCATAGCTCTGGACTTGCATGTAAAAGGATACATTGCCATGTTAATGGGAGGTAATGGTTTGGGGGCTTGTCATTGGCCACCAGTGGGATCTTCCAGCTTCACCAGTGTTTCTGTCGTTTTGCATGGCTCATCCATCCCACCGTTGGGAACCGCGGGAGGTTACCTCCAGCAACCAGAGGTCCCATGAAGATCCTGCCCTATTAGTGTTAGGAAAGAGTGTACAGGAGAGGAAAATACAACACATTTCTGTTTGTTGTTAATACCAACTCCTGGTTTCTGACAACATGATCTGAAATTGTTGAACTCCTTGTTGAGTCCAGAAGTTTATAAAGTTCCTAATTGAAAGACAACTTGCTTTTTTTCTCATTTTGTTGGAAGAGTGCAAAGGGCCAAGGACAGAGTGGGACTGGGGTGGAGAATTACAATAGCAGGCAACAGGAAGCTCAGGATCATATCTGCAGGCTGAATGGAAGTCTTCAGCAAAATGATCATCTATGATAAACCCCATGACTTGCGTTGGAATCACTGATTGACTTCCCTGTAGGACTCATTGAGTATGAGCTATCTGGGGATTGATATTTAACTATAGGTGGACCTCATATCTTGAGTCCTATATAAAGCAGTCCCCTGAGTGAGTCCATTATTCCTTTGTCCCGGAGGGACCTGTTGTGTTCACCACAAGCTTGTGGTTTTTGTTTTATGTTATTTTGTGAAATAAAGCACTTTCCTTTCCAGTCGACTTCTGGAGTTATCATATCATCCTATTTACATTTGGTCTCCCCAGCGTAGAGGAGACTGGCTGGAAGAAATGTTTGGGGCTATCGATAGTGGCTGCTGTTATATCTGCTACAATTGCATGGGAAGGTGTCATGAGAAAATTTGCAGGATTTGGCGATAACGGTGTAGATTAGACTATCACGGAGAGAATGTCCTGTGGGTTGCTGAAACGGGAGAGGAGGAGAAATGTATTTGGTGGTGATATCAGGCAGGAGATGGTGGAACCGGCAGAGGATTATAACTTCTGGTTAGCTTCAACCTTTATGGCGTCCAGAAAATCTATCATGCCCTGTCTTGTAAATATATCGTCAATACTTAAGTGACAAATTCCACACAAAATGTTTCTATATTCTCCGACTGGCTCTGCAACATTAAAAAGAAGAAATTATGCTTATAGGCTGCGAGTCTAGGCAGTGTTTTGACATTTAAAGTTGTGGTTTATTTTTGGAAAATGCTGAAGTTACTGGCATTGTAAAGAAGATAGTCTTATATCCTTTATCAGAACAAGAAGCTGGAAGGAGGCAGAGCAATTCTGCTACAGGAACTTCATGCCCTCATTTGCTACAATACAGCTCATTATTTTCTGAAATGCTGGCTCATAGTTGACCAGGTAAGAGGTCAGGTAAAGAGCATAGTGAGAAAGCAGCATTAATAAAAGTCAGTGACTCAGCTAGGGACTAATAAACACAGTATAGTTAAGTTCAAAATAAAAATAAAAAAGGGCAACAAAGAGGCATAGACAGAGATGACATTTGATAAGAAGGACCTGATACAAATTAACTGACCTGCAAATTTAGCAAACAGGAAAACTGAACAACAGTGTGGAATCTTTATGTATTTTTTTTCAGTGGAGGCGGTTATCACCATTACTTAAATGGCAGTCTGAGACGGATAATAAAAATTAGTGAAGTGTTCATTGCCAACAGCAATTTCAAGGCTTTACGTTCAGCAAAACAAAATGAAATGGATAAAGCAACTAATAGCTCCTGGATTGCAAATATATCCAATGGACAGGAATAGCAATTTGGACCTTACTAGTGGAAATGGACAATAAATACAGTCCTGGGTGCTGTGCAGGACTGTTGTTGATGTAGCTGCACTGTCTTACTCTCCTGTGGCTTGCAGGTGCTTTTTATCCAAGTCACTGATCATTCTTCTCTTCACAACAGTTCCAATTTACAATCTTCCCTAGACCATAGCATAAGTTTCTCCATCCAGTTCATATGACTGCAGCATTATTGCAACACCCCAAAATGATGGGCTCAGTGCTCTAGTTTTTGCCCATTTGCATTGTTAAATCAGTTCCCTCCTGTGACAAGAGGATCTCAGTGGAATATCATCAAGACTCAGTTGTATCACTTTATCTATATTTCAGGAGGAGCAGGCCTCCATTCTTTCTTTTCCTTCAAAAGAACAGGTGACAAATAATTGTCTCTGAGTTGTGTTATGTTTATTCCATAAGAAGCAGCCTTTGATCCGCATCATTTTCTGATGGCAATCATATACCATTTGAGGAAGAACACTGCGTTTAGATCAGGAATGCTTTCCAATGTTGATAGGTACAAAAAAGATTATGATACAATCTCTCCAGCTATTCACACCCCATTCCCGCTGCAGCGAGGATGGAGAATTTCACGCCAAATCTCTGTTCACTGCATTGGGATGGGAAAATCCCACCAGTGTGAATGGCTGTAAAATTCTTGTGTATATCTATCTATGCAGCCAATCAGACAATGTGGTTGCAACTCATGCCATAATGGCCTGGACCACAATTATCCCACACTTAAGTCATTTTTTGGGTGAATGGTGAGTTGCATGCCAGTTTTGGGAGGGGCAGGGCCTATATACAGTAGTGAGCCTGACTGCAAAGCAATCGGGCACCATTTTGAAAGGGTTCCCCAGTCTCACAGAGCACTGGGAGATCCCGTCCCTCTCCCAATGTTCATCAGGCGATATATTTCCCTACACCCTCCCCAAAACAATCACTGGAGTCAGGGCACTATGGCCTTTCCAATTGGTCCTGCTTCATGCACCCCCCCACCCCACCTTCATTACCTCTGACATGGCCTCCCCTTCAGGGTCCCCAACATACCTCCCCTTCATGGCCCTCAACATGACCCCCCCATCCCCATCGTAGCCTCCATTCAGGCGCCCCTTCTTTAGCAGGGTACCAGGTGAGAACTGCCCAGCCATATCCCTGACCACTCAGTGGCCCCAACGACCTCTGAGTATGCCCCACCCCCACCCCAGCGCTGCCAGCATGCCTTGTCTCTGCTAGTGGAGATCAGCAGTGATCCTTGCCAAGTCCATGCCATGCCCGAGGAACTGGGAGAATCCAGCATTGAATGGGTTACCCATATATAAATACTGCTTTAAATATGCCTCGTGCCCTTTCTGAGTTGCAATCTGGCTTGTGCCCAGAGGAAGAGATAGGGCACCAAATCCGTTTTTAGGCCCACATGCAACTTTCCGGGATTGGTACAATCTGTGTCAAGCATGGCAAGGCCAGAAACTCACCCCCTGTATCTCTGCAAGGTCATCACTGTGATCAGGCTATAACTACTCTGATTACTACCACTGCTCACTGCTAAATTGTGGTTACGTGAGTGTCAGTTGAGGGGTGGATTATTTTGCTGATTCAGTGAAGGTCATCTTATTAATTGACTCATTGACTTATTACATTGAATTACCTCATTGCTGCAATGTTCTAGGAAGTGGGTTTGAGGAAGATAAGCTCAGTGTGTCTGAAAAGGCATGGTTGAGAGTTGGAAAGGAGCCAATTTTCAGTCACAACCTCCCCGCTTATCATGAACAACGTCATGCATTGCTATTCCATTTCCCTGGTCGGCATATTAAAGTTTAGGGTTGCTTCGAAAATACAGACAGGAAAAAGCTACCGGGCCCATTAGCCCTTGCTGCCACCTAGGTTCCATCTGAGTCAACCCACCTAGCCCCCACCCACCCCCCCCCCCCCACCCCCACCTTCCCCCTCCCCCACCCACCGCCCCCCCTTCCCCCATTTTCCCCCATCTAGGTCTACCAGCATTACCCTCTATTCCCTTCTCGCTCATCTGGTTTCCCCTTTCTCTGCCGTGTAGTGCAGCATTGAGAAAAAAAACTTGACGTCATGTATTCCATGACATATCACTGGCCTCTGAATCGCAACCCCCCCCCTCCACCACCCCCCCCACCCCCACCCCCCACCGCCCCCGGCAGTAACCTAGAGAGCCGAGGATCGGGACGCCATTTTTAAAGGATGGCTCAGCGCAGAGTGAACAAGCCAGCTCAGCCCAGAACCAGCACACCCTCCCTGCTTCCACCACAGCATGGGTGCCCTCTCTCCCCCCCTGCCGGGCACTGTCTCGGAACTGCCTGTGGGTGGAGCTGGAGAGATAGACTAGGGAATAGCCACTAGACTGGGAATGTTGTGGAAAGGCTCTGGGATCAAGCAAATACTATAGGTGACATGGTGTGGCCCCTCCGGCTGATGGGATTTTCCAGTCCCGCTGAAGGGGATGGCCGGGTGAAGTGCCCTAGCAGTGCTAGGGACATTGCCCAGGTAGTGCCAAGGGGTATCTGAGTAATGCTGGGGTAGTTACCAGGCAGTACTCAGGCATGATTCTCTCCCTCCAAGCTATTAAACGTGACTTTACAGTTGTTACAATACTTTCCATTCCTGTCAGCAGCCCCATTCAATGTGACGCTAGCAGAAAATCCCAGCCAATGTCTCCTGCATTCATGACGTGGAGCTTAAAACCTTGCCTGTACTAACACTGGCATGGCGCAATATAAAACCTTTAATTCAGATAACTCCAGTTCCAAATTTTATCAGTAATGTTTTTTTTGCATTCCTCCCATCCATTGTAGTTGTGCTTGATTTGTGTAATTATTGGTATCAAAATGTGGGTATAAAGAGTTGACCTCTTCCATTCACGTAAATTCTATAGCTCGCAAATAATCTGTAATGCAGAAAATTATTACAATGCTTAGCTGTTAGCTGGTCAGTTTTCCCTGCAATATCTCGCAGGAGCTTTTCTCTCCCTAAAAAAATCTGAATAAATATAAAAGCAAAAAGTCCTGCAAATCTCAAATAGGTCAGGCAGCATCCATGGAGGGAGAAATAGAAATAACATTTCATCAAATTTCCAGCTCCTGCGGTATTTTGCTTTTGTGTCTAAATAGATCTATTCCGATGTCAATTTGAGACTGATTACCGTTGTTATTGAAAATGTTACTGATTGTCTGATTCACTTTGCTTGCTCGAGAAGAGACCAAGTTTAATGGTTAAGAAAATCAGAAATGACTTCTTTTCTTTTTGTGAGCTTTTCTAAACAGTTTAGCTTTGAGATGGAAATGTGAAGTTTTAGGCTTTATTTTTTCATTTTAGCTAGACTGGGACAGTAGGCGGTGTCTTCATTTTTTATATGTTTAACATCTTTGAAAATGTATCTATTACTGTATTGGCCTCCAAATGTTCCAGTGTAATTTTTAGAATCTCATCAAACGTCTTCTCAAAAATGCAATGAACAGAAACTCCCCTGGTGATTAGTTTGATTGTAGGTGTATGTGTGTGTGTGTGTGTGTGTGTGTGTAGGGGGAGAATGAGGGTGAAGGTCAGTTGCAGTGCAGGGTGGGGTGCAGGGAGAGGAGGTTGGCTAGTTTTGTAGATGGGAACCGCATCTAGCAGTTTTCAAAACCACAGTCAATATTTGTCATAATTCAAGTTGCGTTGAATGCAGTTTGAACTTAAAATTCCTCCATTTTCAGTTGTGACAATTGTGGAATTGTGACATTCAATGGAATTGCCTCAAAAGAATCCAACAGCACAATAGGAAACTCCAGGCCATGGCGTGCAATTGCTCCACATGGATTATCAGAATCTAACTGGGGGAGGTGATAGTCTAGTTGTATTTTCGCAAGACTATTAATCCAGAAACTCAGCTAATATTCCAGGGTCCTGGGTTCGAATCCCACAACAGTAGAATTTGAATTCAGTAATAAATATCTGGAATTAAGAATCTACTGATGACCATAAAGCCATTGTCAATTGTCAGAAAAATACATCTGGTTCACTTATATTCTCTAGAAAAGGAAATCCGCTGTCCTTACTCAGTTTGCTTAAATGTGATTCCAGAACCACAGCAATATGGTTGACTCTGAACGGCCCTCGGGCCACTGAGGATGGGCAATAAATGCTGGCCAGCCAGCGATGCCCATGTCCCACGAATGAATAGAGAAAAAAGTTACCCTTGCATGGTCAGCCTGCTCTATATAATCCAACATGCCTTTTAATTATTGCTTCTTTCCATCTATGCACATCAGTCAGCTAACTTATTTTGATTTTTAATTGAAATGCTGCTGGGCACATAAAATGGAAAACAATTTTGACCAATCACAAATCCCACAGACAAGATGCCTAAAAGACCAACACAAAAAATTTGGAGACAGCATTCTATTAGCCAGATTGGCAGTGAGGGCATAATTGTGATAGTTCATGACAACATTTCATTTTTCATTAATTGCATACTTTACAGTTCATCATTTAAGAAAAGGCTCCTTTCATTTTAATACATGGCTTCATGTTCATTCATGTGTCAACATCAGGTCATTTATCACAACACCTCCAGATATATGTCTTGCAGCGTTAGTTCCTAAAAATATCCTGTTTATAGATATATCACCTCACATTGTTTAGTCTTTTTTTTAATTAGATTCTCTTCTGTTTAATCAAATGAATCCTCCAGAGGACTGTTTACATGCTTCCTGAAGCAGACGTTTACAGTCTTCCTTGCTTTCTTAATCAGTTTTTTTTCATTCAACCATGGGACGTGGGCATCACTGGCAAGGCCAGCACTCATTGTCCAATGCTAATTATCCTCAAAAAGGTGGTCATAATCTACCTCCATAATTTGTTACAATCCATGATGTGCAGTGCTATTAGGGAGGGAATTCCAAGATTTTGGTATATTTCCAAGGCTCAAGCTTACACGGGAATTGCCAATTGCACCCAAAGTGGAACCATCCGAGCAACTTGGAAGTGATAGTGCTCCCATGCACCTGCTGCCTTTGTTCTTCTAGGTGGTAGAGCTGGTGGGCTAGGAAGGTGCTGTTGAAGCTGTCTACGTAAGTTACACATCTTGCAGATGGTACAGATGTTCAAGTCAAAATCCTAACCCTCGATGAAATCACCAGCCGGTAAGAAGAGCCACCATTAATCCCAACACCCTTACTATCCTTAATGATTAGAATTAATCTGACTGTGTATCATCAAATCATGCCAAGTTCATCCGTAACAAGTTTCAATACCCTAAAGTTTCAGAAGACAGATTCATTGCAATTGATGCTTTCAGCAATGTCATGCATATAATAGTGTATTCAATCACAGTACAGCATACAAATGGTTACAGGCATTTATTTACTCAAAATGTACCATCTGCCTTCTTCGCAAAACAAGGGATTTGAATGGTTTTTCAACGAGCTTCTAAAGAGCACAAGCTGTCTTCAACTCCAGGTGATTCAAGGCAAATGAGAACAAAGTAGGAGAAATATCAACCGAAATCTCCCCAATTAGGGTTAGAACTAGGGAAGGTATCAAGGATTCTGACCTTGAACAGACAGAAAAACACAGTCACTTTCCTCCAATTTTTCTGGGTAGATCTAGAGGATCCTTCCAACCTCACTCAACACAGGAAACCTTGGATAATCTTACCAAAGGAAATCTACACCCCTCTTTTTATTGCACTAGCTGTCTTACTCTAAGAAATAAAGAGATTAAATTTCACAATGCTTCCTTTAGTATGTAACTGGGTAGGGTGGGAAAATGGGGAAGTGGTTAGGATGGCAGACTGGGCGAGGTGGGGAGGTTAGGTCAGGTTGGATTCAGGGAGTGGGACAGAAGAGTGGGGGAAAAGAGGGTGAGGGAGGGAGTGGTGGTGGTGAGTCTGGGTTTGGGGGAGTCAGTGTTGGGGTCAGGTCAAGATCAGATGTGGGGTCAAGGGAATTGGGATGTAGTTGGGGTCGGGAGGGGTCAAGGTTGGTCAGTTGTATAGTTAAGCAGGAGTTATACTGAGATTTTTCTGTCTGACATTTCCTAGGTAACTCTTTGGGTAAATAAGTCGGAACTGTGCAAAGTCTCTGGCTCTCACTCAGAGTTGGAGACTTGTTCAGAGAGTCTCAAGGAGAAGGGAAGTTGTCCATTGGAAGCTCAAACTTTCCAAGGAATTCCAAGGAGCCACTGCATTGGGAATAATAGGGACAATTATTTTGAGTCTGGAGGAATTGGTCCATCAATTCATTGCTGGTGAAGGGGAAACAATAGCTGTTGTTCTCATGTTACTGAGAGATGACCTACAATGCTATATTCTCATAAAACTCAGTTTCTCTGAGCTGTGTGTGATAATAGGTTTTAATGTGTTTGTTTTATAGTGGAAGCTACTATTTTGGGGTGAGGGTGGTCAAAAAGTCCTGACCATATTGGAAAGTCACTGGCCTCCTTGTGCACAAAACTGGGAAGTAGCTTGGGAAGGTAAGAAGAATCAATGACTTAAGTATGTACATCTCACTATTGAATACATGGTAGTGGTATAACATTTAAGATTATTAGAAATGGGAGTAGCCCATTCACTTAAAAAAAATTATATACCTTTGAAAACTTTTTGTATTTTCCTATACTTGCTCCAATGTAATGGATCCCTTTATCCAAATTATTGTAAATAGTTGAGGCCCTAGCACTGATCCCCATGGCTTTCCACAGGTTACAGTTTGTCAAGCTGAAAATGACCCAGCTCTGTTTCTTGTTAATAATCCATTCCTCTATCCATGTTAATATATTACACCCAACACCATGAGCTCTTATCTTCTGTAGTAATCTTTTATCTGATATCTTACTAAATGCCTTTTGGAAATCCAAATACAGAGAATCAGGATTTTCTGACCATGCTCACCCCAAAATCGGAAAATCCCACCTGAGTTCAGCGGACCTTTGCCTTGTCTGTCTCCCACCCGCTACGATTCCTGTGGCGGGCGGGATGGGAAAATTCCACCCTATACCTACTGACATCCTTTATCTACTCCACTTATAATGCCCTCAAAGAACTCTAATACATTTGTCAAACATGAGTTCTCTTCCACAAAACCATGTTGACTTTGCCTGATCAAATTATGATTTTCTACATATTCTGCTTCCTACCTCCTGGATGATGGATTCCTGCATTCTCAATAACAGATGTTAGACTAACTGGCCCTTGGTTTTTTTCATGTTTTCTGTCACCCTCCTTTCTTGAATAGAGGTGTTACAAGTGTCGTTTTCCTATCCACTGAGCCACAAGTCTCTATGATCCTGATGGTGTTTTCTCTGAAGTCTTGAGAGGTACGGTAGCATAGGCTAAATAACACAGTGAAACCCACCTGGTAATTCCTTTAAATGTTTGGATTATCTCACATCATAGAATTCTTCTCCTCTCCGTAAATACTGACAAAATGTCACAGCAAATTTTATCAAACAAAAATATTTGATAAACAAGCAAATAACTGTGTGGAGTTTGCACATTCCACCCTTGTCTGTGTGGATTTCCTTTGGCTGCTCCGGTTTCCCCCCACACTCCAAAGATCTGCGGGTTAAGTCGATTGGCCATGCTAAATTGTCCCTTAGCATCAGGGGGATTAGCAGCACAAATACATAGGGTTACAGGGATAGGGCCTGCGTGAGATTGTAATTGGTGCAGGCCTCATGGGCTGAAGGGCCTCCTTTTGTAGAGATGCTATGATTCTACAATAGAATAACAATAGATAAGTCCACAGATACTTAGAATTGTACTATATAGTTCATTAAAATGGTAATAAATGCAGGAATCTCTATCCTGTATTGATTTTTTAAAATAATTTAGTATCAGCTGAGGTACAGTGGATATCACTCTCAACACTCAATGGGCAAGTGTGGGTTCAAGCCCTACTCCAGAGACTTGAGACTGAATTTTAAACTGAGACTGGGTACCCAGTGTAAAACAGATGGTGATTCCCTCCTACAATTGGCTGGCTCACACCACAGCCATTTAGTGGCCATTGGCTATTACATTTAGATAACCTGAGCCAAGCCTTTCACCCCAATTGGAGAGCTTCAGGCAGCTTCCTTGTCGCAGCAGCACTGCCGGAGCAGTGGCCACTCCTGGGACTCTAGGCAGCACCTGTAGCTGATCAGCATCAAGCCACACTTAACAGATCAATCTAGGATCTCGCCAGGGCCAGCCTGGTAGGTCCCAGTGAAGTCGTGAAGGCCCAGGGCCAACAAGGAGAGAGGAAACACTTAAGTGGCCTCCCAACGAGAAGGGAACTCAATTTGTCCTGACTTTCCCTGAGCAATGCCACAGGTTGTCCACAAACTAAGTCTAAAATGTCTAGGTAAGCATCTGCAGGTCACTTTTCCAATACGTACTGGTTTGAGGTAGTTCTTCACTTCTGCATTATTAAAAGATTGTCCTCATTACATTTTTCATTTTGTCAGAAATAGCAAACCTATGAGACAGTTGGGATATTAGGCTGCACCTACCCAGAAATCAATGGACCTTTAAATGATCCACCAAGATTTCTGTCCCACCTTAAAGTTTAAAAGTTTATTTATTAGTCACAAGTAGGCTTACATTAACACTGCAATAAAGTTACTATGAAATTCCCTTAGTCGCCAAGCTCCAATGCCAGTTCAAGTCAATGCACCTGACCAGCACATCTTTCAGGCTGTGGGAGGAAACCAGAGCACCCAAAGGAAACCCTCGCAGACATAGGGAGAATGTGCAAACTCCACACAGACAGTGACCCAAGACTGGAATGGAACCCTGGTCCTTGGTGCTGTGAGGCAACAGTGCTATCTACTGTGCCATCATGCTGCCACTATGCCACCTGCAATGATACCCATAGTGGGCGGGACCAGACGATTTACTCCAGTATGTTTATAATCTAACTAACAGCAACACATAGCAACCAAGAGACCCTTCCCCCAGTCAATATAAGCATATCCATTTTATTAATGTCAACTGAAGTTCAGGATAAATGGTAAATAAACATTGCGGCAGCCATTTTGCAGGATGCACACTGGGCGCCCATGCCTCAGCCTGTCTCTCAGGCTAAGTTTTTGAGCGTAATCAGCTCCGTACTGGAAATTGATGCAGTGCTGCTTGTCATATTGAAATCACCATTTTAATATGATTACTGGGTCCTGGACAGTGTTCTCAGGGCTTGCTGGCATCTCTCACCTCACCAAGTGTGGTTCCCTCAACTGTGTTTACAAATGCCCACCAACAGGGAATAGGCGTCCGATCCTGTTAGAGAGAACAGAGGCAATTGAGCCACCCCCAGGGAGATTAGGGGTAAGTGAGGGATGTCCCTTGGTTAATGCAGGGCTGGCATTCTGGCACTACCCACCAGGCACCTTGTAGTACCAAGGAGGCAGGGTCTATTGGGGGGATCATGGGGGTGGTGGGCCACTGCCACTCTGCAAGAGGGTTGGTGGAGAAGGGAGTGAGTGAAAGCTATTGGAACAGGCCATTGGATTGTGGGGGAGGGTGGTTGGGGCTGCCAGGGAGGGGATGTCAGGACTGACAAGGGGGTCGGGGACGATCATCAATAAGGGGGAGGGGGTTCAGGACTGTCGAGTGGGGTTGGGGCTGGCCTGAGGAGATCCGGGAGACCAGTGATGCGGGATGGAAGATCAGCAATCAGGGGTGCTGCAGGACCAGCCAATGATCAAGAAGGCTAGCAATCAGGAGGCCAGCGATCGGCGAGAGTGAGCGCGCATGCGTCAATCTCAGACAGATCGGCACATGCACAATTGCCCAGTCGGCACTTATGTTGCCAGCCTCTCCAGCAGGAATAGGCACTGCCCCCTACTTTCCAGCAAAAACTGGTGGGAATTACTCCTATTTTCCTGCACATTGGTTAGAGGATTTTTGGGAGAATCCCTGCCAGGATCTTACATTAGCTGACCTAAATAAAATAGAGAACTCCAAAAGGGTTAAATGGGAAAAAGGTTGGTGAGTGAAAACTCCATTTGCTGATTAATCGTTTATCTGTTCTTTCCTGAAAGAATATAGAAATTATATTTAAATCATGTACATATTAGATAAATGCTTGAGATCATGTCATTTGTAACTGCTGAACTTTAAGAGTTCAGTGTTGAATACTTCATTATGACTATCACCTGGAAACCAATTGTTTAATAAACGGAAGCAGTATAAATGCATCATTACCGTGAAATGTGATGATTCCCTACAGATGAAGGATTCATTTCTGACATTTCTAGGTGTTACAGAACAGCATTGTTCATGGAGGGATTCATAAGTTCACCACCTACATTTCAAAGGGAAATTGGTGTTTGAATCCAGATAACCCAATCTCATATCTGAAACTATATGAACAATATATTTCAAGGGGATCAACTACGACAACATACAGTTATAAAACACGAGCAAAATGCTGCAGGTGCTGGAAATCTGAAATAAAACAGAAAATGCTGGAAATATTCGGCAGTAAGAGGTCTGACAACACCAGGTTTAAGTCCAACCAATTTATTTAAAATAAATAAATAAACTGAAAATAAATCGGTTGGATTTAAACCTGGTGTTGTCAGATTTCTTACTGTGTTTACCCCAGTCCAACGCCGGCATCTCCACATCATGAATATTCGGCAGATCAGCTAGCATCTGTGGAGAGCAAAATGAAGTTAGCACTTCAAGTCAATTACACTTCATCGGAACTGGGAAAAGTTAGAGATGTAATGGCTGGAATTCTCTAGCTGTTCACAGAGGCGGGATTCCCCAGTCCTGCTTGTGGGTTTCTCACGGTTGTTTGGTGACGTCACTGGGAATTTCTATTGACAGCAGCAGGACCAGAGAATCCTGCCGCTAGCTAACAATGCACCACCTCCTGCTAGCGGGAAGCATGTGGCTGGGAGGCCGGAGAATCTTACCGCCTCCCCCCATACTTAAAGTTAGTGTAGAGTCGGTGAAAGTGAGGAGGATGGGAATGAAACAAAAGAGTTGGTCTGTGGCAGGGTGAAAAGTGGGAAAGGTTGACTGACAAAGAGACTGGATGGCGGAAAGCAAGAAGGGGTTTCTACTGAGGCACCAGAATTTATATAGGGCCTTTTAACGTGAAATAAATGCCACCATCCACCACAATTCAGAGATTTGATTTGATTTGATTTTTGATTTGATTAGATTTATTATTGTCACCTGTATTAACATACAGTGAAAAGAATTGTTTCCTGTGCACTACACAAAGTATACCATGCATAGAGAAGGAAATGAGAGAGTGGAGAAAGTAGTGTTACAGTCATAGCTGGGGTATAGGTAAAGATCAACTTAATGCAAGGTAAGTCCAGTCAAAAATCTGACAGCAGCAGGGAAGAAGCTGTTCTTCAGTTGGCTGGTACATGACCTCAGACTTTTATACCTTTTTCCTGACAGAAGAAAGTGGAAGAGAAAATGTCCGGGATGCGTGGGGTCGTTAATTATGTTGGCTACTTTGCCGAGGCAGCAGGAAGTGTAGATAGAGTCAACGGGTGGGAGGCTGATTTGCATGATGTGTTGGGCTACGTTCATGACCTTTTGTAATTCCTTGCGGTCAAGGGCAGAGCAGGAGCCATACCAAGCTGTGAGACAACCAGAAAGAAAGCTTTCTATGGTGCATCTATAAAAATCGGTGAGAGTCGGAGCTGACATACCAAATTTCCTTTGTCATCTGAGAAAGTAGAGATGTTGGTGGGCTTTCTTAACTATAGTTTTGGCGTGGAGTGACTAGGACAGGTTGTTGGTGATCTCGACACCTAAACACTTGAAGTTCTCAACCCTTTCTACTTCATCACCATTGATGTAGACAGGGGCATGTTCTCCTTCCTGAAGTTGATGACAATCGCTTACATTTTATTGACATTGAGGGAGAGATTATTGTTGCCTCACCAGTTCACCAAATTATCTATCTCATTCCTGTACTCCTGTCAGGTGGACAGAGGGTGGACAGGAAAGAGATTTTGAGCTCACAACACAGATATTATTGAAGAAAGATTCCCAGTGAGAAACCACCTCTGTGCAAAAAGAATGGCACTCCCATTTCCACAGTATTGTGCGCTCTGAGAAAAATTAGAGCATTTTTTAATTGACAATAGGCTGAAGGATTATGGGGAGAAGGCAGGAAAACGGGGATGGAAATGGGCATATCAACTGTCATTGAATGGCGGAGTGGACTCGATGGGCCAATAAGCCTACCCCAAACATCCTGGACATTTCTGCTCCTATATCTTATGAACTTATAAGCATTTATTACCTTTACATAGAGAGAATTTTCCCAGTGAGAAGTCAACTACCCTGCAAAAGGAGTTTGGATTTTGAAAATCCAATTCACTGAAGATCCTTTGCAGACACCTGACAATTGTTCATTTAATCTGGCGAGGTATGTTTTGATCCAATCCAAAGGTTAAAGGGCAACATACTTCAACAGCCTTTTCATTTGATATCTGACAGCATTCTTAGCACAGAGAGGGAAAGGGAAAATCAATGAACCTCCTTACAATTAATAAATTTCACACAGGATTTTATCATCTCCTTTTATATTATTGCCAGGGTACTGCAAATCACATTCTGGTGCCATCTCACCATTGGATCACAGGTTGTACTAGAGAAGCAATCATGGTGCAGTATACAGATTTTATTAATATGTATGAAAATCAAGCATGATAACATGAATATGTATCACACACAAATTAAAATGACAAATGCCACTTTAGTCCAGTAATATTATCAGCACCATGGAATGAGGACTAATCTCTCACATGAGTTGGTCACAGGATGACAAAGAGAAATCAGTTCCAAGATATTTGGATGAAGCCACTATATCTGATTTAACTTGCTTTGATTTATTGTTGTCACATAGAACATAGAACATTACAGCGCAGAACAGGCCCTTCGGCCCACGATGTTGCGCCGACCAGTTAAAAAACAATGACCCTCTAACCTAAACCAATCCCTTTCCATCCATAAACCTGTCCACGGATCTCTTAAACGCCCCCAAACTAGGCGCATTTACAGTGTATTGGATTACAGTGAAAAGTATTATCTCTTGCGAGCCAAATGGACAAAAACATACTTTCATAGAGTACACGGGGAGAAGGAAAGGAGAGAGTGCAGAATATCGTGTTATTCCACACCCTAGCTGTGAATGTAAGAAGGACTTAACATATGATAGGTCCATTCAAAAGTCTAGTGGCTGCAGGTTCTTGTGTCAGTTGGTACGTGACTTCAGACTTTGGTATCTTTTTCTTGATGGAAGAAGGTGGAAGAGAATATGTCCTGGGTACTTGGGGTCCTTGGTTATGCTGGGTGCTTTTTCAAGGCAGCAGGAAGTATAGACAGTGTCAATGGATAGGAGGCTGGTTTGCATGATGGGCTGGGCTTTGTTCACAACTCTTTCTAGTTTCTTGCAGAGATAAGTGTGAATTCTCTTGATACTAAGGCAGCATTTTAGCAAGTGCGACATCAAGGAGCTCTGGCAAAATTGACATCATTGGATATCAAGAGGAAAGTACTCCACTGGTTGGAGTCATAGCTAGCACAATGGAGGGTGGTTGTGCTGGCATTTTTGATTGTTACTCACTAGTAATGCTGAAAACCCAGGGTAATATTCTGGGGATCCCCCAGTTTCAAAGCCCATCATGGCAGAAGGCAAAATTGGAATTCAATCAAAAACCTCACCTTCTAGCTTCCCAAAACCTGAATGAGGCATGAATGAGGGCAGCTCCAACACAACTCAAAAAGCTGACACCATCCAAGACAAAGCATTTGTTGGCACCGCATCCTCCTGTGTAACCATTCATTCTCTCTGTTGCAGTGGCAGTCGTGCATGCCAGCTACAAAACACACAGCAGCAACTCACCAAGGGTTCCTCAACAACATCTTCCAAACTCGCAATTTCTCCCTCTAAGTAGGACAGTGAGGGATTAGCAGCATGAGTATACCACTGTCTGCAGTTCAACAAAGTGACTCATCCCCACCTTCTCAAGGGCAATTACAGATGGGAACAAATGCTTGCCTTGTCAGTAATGCCATGAAATACTGGAAAAAAAATGTAGTTTCATAGTGCAAGAAATCGTCCTCTGCAATTAATTGAGAATTTTACAAAAAAGATTCCAATAGTCATCACAAATGTCAGACCAGATATGCAGACTCCTCAAGGCTGTGCTTCTTCCTCTGCACAAGGATAATTTGAAGGCAATGAATATGAAAAGATTCTGTATGTGTGTTGTCAGACTTTTTACTGTGTTTACGCCAGTCCAACGCCGGCATACCCACATTGTGTTTAGCTCAACAATGCATCCTGCTACTTGTCAATATATCAAACATAAAAGTGCTATTTTGTGAGACATTGAGAAGCAATGGACAAAGTAAAAAGTTTATTTATTAGTCACAAGTAAGGCTTACATTAACACTACAATGAAGTTACTGTGTGAAGTCACCATACTCTGGCACCTTTTTGGGTCAACCAGCACATCTTTCAGACTGTGGGAGGAAACCGGAGCACCCGGAGGAAACCCATACAGACACAGGGAGAATGTGCAAACTCCACATAGACAGTAACCCAAGCTGGGAATCAGACCCAGGTCCTTGGTGCTGTGAGACAGCAGTGTTAACCACTGTGCCAATGTGCCGCCCCAGATTAACAGAGGGGGTTCTGGATGTTAAATTGCCAGTGCAGGTGAATAAGTTTACCTGCTATTCGGCTGTCCTCTGGCAGACAGATTTTTAAATTGCTATCAGTGTTGATCCAATATTTTTGTTAAAGTTGACCCACCGTGACCACTGGCTGCATTGACATCTGCAAACAGCACTTTTTAAACAGAGAATGATTTACTCATAGATTTTCATTTGGGGATCTAAACTGATTTAAATCACATTACCTCAACCAAATAACCAAGGCACTGAATGCTGTGCTGTCGTTCTATGTAAAACCTTGTTCTAAAACTGACACAGGTATCAAATATTTGGTCTCCAAATTGGAAAATGGTTCAGAACATATGAAGCTCATTATGCCACTCTCAGTCATTTCATAAGCATAAGAGCCACAAGTGGCATAAAGTACTTGAATACTAATTAAACATAGCTATACATAATAGAATTTAAAGCAATAAAATTAGCAGCAGCAGATTAGGATTATGTCACTCTTGTTCTTGGTAGCTGTGGCCAAATTGTCAAGCTTTTGATGCCAACTGGGGTGTGCACTCCACATTGGCACCATTAGGAGGCATATTGTAAGGGTGCAACCATAAGTCACAAGGCTCACACATGCAGGAGTTGGAATGGGTATGCACCATTGAATCATAGGATCCCTACAGTGCAGACAGAGGCCATTTGGCCCATCAAGCAGACACCTACCACAATCCCATCCAGCCCCTTTCCCTGTAACCCCATGTATTTACCCTCCTCATCCCCTTGATACTAAGGGGCAATTTAGCATAGCCAATCAACCTAACCCGCACACCTTTGGAGTGTGGGAGGAAACTGAAGCACCCAGAGGAAACCCACACAGACGCAGGAAGAACATGCAAACTCCACACAGACAGTGACCCGAGGCTGGAATCAAACCAGGGTGTGCAGTGGGGCAGCAGTGCTAATCACTGTGCCAGCGTGCCACCCTGAGCAGAAGGATTAGAGAAGATTGTGGAATCAGATCAGCTATAAATGGGCAATCAGTAAACATGAAAGAGGAGACTATAGAAACAATGTCAAAGCAGATGACATTATGGAACACAACACCACATTCGTCCTATGGGGTAAAAATGAATGTGGTAATTAATAAAACCTAGCAAAAGGTTTCTATAAATTTAAGCTAATTTACAGGTATATTTTTTTAAAAATGGCACACAAAGTGACAATAATATCAAGATAAAAGGGGGAGGGAGCAAGGGGTGGGGATGGGGGGGGTGGAGAGAGAGAGAGAGAGAGAGAGAGAAGTAGAGCCAGAATGGAGAAATGGAGAAGTGGAAAAATGGAAGTGAGAAAGCAGGATGATAAAAATGGATGAATGAGATGAAAAGAAGAAACAGAATGAAATAAAATAAATGGAAGTGGGGTGAAGGTGGAGGATAGAGTTCATCTTCTGAAGTTGTTGAACTCAATCTGTAAGGCCGTAAGTTGCCCGATTGGAAGATGAGGTGCTGTCCCTCCAGTTTGCACTGGGGTTCACCAGAACATTGCAAAAGACCAAGGACAGTTACGTGGACAGAGAGATCACGGTGATGTGTTGAAGTGGCAAGTGACAAGAAGGTCTGGGTCCTACTTGTGGACGGCCGAAGATGTTCAGCAAAGCGGTCACCCAGCCTGCATCTACCCTACATCGGAGACTGGTTTTGCTGAACACCATCAGTCTGTCCATAAGCAGGACCCAGACCTTCGTGTTGGAGGAACAGGACCTCATCTTCCGATTAGGCGCTTTGCAGCCTTTCAGGCTGAACATTGAGTTCAACAACTTCAGAGCATGAATTCCCCCTTCCACCTCCATCCCAGTTCCATTTATTTTATTTCATTCTGTTTCTTCTTTTCATCGCATTCATTTGTTTTTATCATCCTTCTTTCTCACTTCCATTTTTCCACTTCTCCATTCCTGATTTCCTTCTTGGACACCCTCCCCCTCACACCCCACCTCCAGGCCAACTGCCTGAACCATCTGTATTTGTTCTGCCACTCACACATTCTGATCACTTAATGGATACTTTTAACACCTCTCTCAGCCTTTATTTTCATTTACCTTCCTTTTGTTCTATTACACTGCCAACCCCCCACACTCTCAATATAAATCTTTTCTGATTTGCTTTGCTCTTAGCTCTGACGAAAAGTCATCCGTACTCAAAATGTTGGCTCTATTCTCTCTTCACAGATGCTGTCAGAATTTCCAGCATTTTCTGTTTTTATGACAAGGATATAGAACATAGAAAACTACAGCTCAAACAGGCCCTTCGGCCCACAAGTTGCGCTGATCATATCCATACCTACCAGGCCTATCTATAGCCCTCAATCCCATTAAATCCCATGTACTCGTCCAGAAGTCTCTTAAAAGACCCCAACAAGTTCACCTCTACCATCACCAACGGCAGCCGATTCCACTCATTCACCACCCGCTGAGTGAAAAAAGTACCCTGACATCTCCTCTGTACCTGCCCACCAGTACCCTAAACCTGTGTCCTCTCGTAGCGACCATTTCAGCCCTAGGAAATAGCCTCCGAGAATCCACCCTATCTATACCTCTCAATATCTTATAAACCTCTATCAGGTCGCCTCTCAACCTTTGTCTCTCCAGGGAGAAGAGACCTAGCTCCCTCAACCCATCTTCATAAGGCATGCCTCCCAATCCAGGCAACATCCTCGTAAATCTCCTCTGTTCCCTCTCAATAGCCTCCACATCCTCCTTGTAGTGAGACGACCAGAACTGCGCACAGTACTCCAAGTGGGGTCTGACAACGGTCTTATAAAGTTGCAGCATTACCTTCTCCACCGGCGAGAGGTGCAGCCTCTCAACACTGGAAAGGTGAAAGAAGGAGTGTGAGGGAGATGGATTTTTTCCCGTCCTGCCCATCACGGGAATCATACTGGGCAGAGGGAACCTTGCAAAGATACATTGATCTTGGGTGGGATTTTCCAGTTTTGGAGCAAGCGCAGCTAGAAAACCTCACCCAGGGAGTGCTTCAATGCACAGGACTTTTGATATGATATAAAAATAACAGAATTGAAGATGAACCTTAGTCCAGATTGTGTTATTTGAACCCTAATGGTTAACTAAATACAGAGATAAATTTACAAGCAAGTCACATTGCAAGTACAAATTGCATTTATGTCACAATGTTGTTCTGAAGAGGCACAAACCCTGTCCTTCCACCACACAGGTCAATAGAGTTAAAAGGTTCTATAATCAATATTAATTATTCACCATAAGGATTTTGACAAACTCTGAATGGTTGAAAGAACCTGAATAGAAAAGGTAACCGCAACATTCATTTTTCAATCAAAAAATACTATTTACAATACTGTAATTCCAGTTTGAAGAATAACAGACAAACACAGATGATAGGCATGGTGGCAGAGTTAGTAGCTCTTCTGCCTCACAATGCCAGGGTCCCGTGTTCAATGCCCGGCTTGAGTTACTGTCTGTATGGGGTCTGCACATTCTTCCCATGACTGTATAGATTTCCTACATGTGCTCTGGTTTCCTCCCACAGTCCGAAAGATGTGCTGGCTAGGTGCATTGGCCATTTAAAGTCTCCCTCAGTGTACCCAAACGGGCACTGGAGTGTGGCAACTCAGGGATTTTCACAGTAACTTCACTGCAGTGTTAACATAAGTCTACTTATGACACTAATAAATGAACTTAAAACTTAAAATAGACCTAAGCCCAAATTTATAATTAATATCTCAGTCTTAAACATTTCCATTCTACAGCAACATATTTTGAATATCTGACATTTTGAAACCAGTGGTGCTAAAAAACAGCAATTTATATGACTGTGTAAGAAATGATCACAGTGTTACTTCAATGTTGTGGGTTTTAATTCATTTTATCTCGACAGTTTTTTAAGCTTCATGCCATAAATAAATTACCAAGATTAATGCAATAATTTATTGTTGCATTCGCATTTCTCTTCTCAGTTTCTCAGGCTTTTTCTACTGAAAGCAAAACAAACTGAATGCTTATTCCTCCTACAGCTGTCATTAAAACGATCAATGGAACTAAGCAGTTTAACATAACTTAATTTGATGTTGTTGACACCTCTATTTAAAGCAACATGTTCAGAGTCAGATCAAAACCAAATGACTTCTCGCTTATATTAATCCTCAGCTGTTAAATATTCCAGTTATCCAGCTCAATCCTTTCATGTTATGGTGTAGGGATTCTGTAAGGACCACTGCATTACATGTCTGAAATTCAGGATTTGTTTGAGTGGAATATTCAATTACTGCCTGTCCCATTTTCCGAGCTGACAGTTTGTGGGAAACACAATTACAGAAAGAAAGGAGCAACCTATACCCTCAGTAAGATAACAAAGGGTTGGGATTTACAATTTGATAAGGAAACAAAAGGGTGCAGCTTAGTTTCAGATTGTGATTCAGATCAACAGTGCCCCCAAATGGTAACAAAGTGACAAACATGATAATCTAAAAAAAACTCCTGGCATAAATCAAAATCAAAATAGGTTGACAGAGCATAAGCAGTGAAGCTGACTTTAGACATCTCAAGCTTAAGGTGTAAGGAAAGGTAAGGAAGTTAGGTTTATTTGTCTGGCAAAAGACAACGATGTGTCCAGCTAAATTATATTTTCAAGATTGCAAAGAGGATTGACTAAGCCAATCCCAAGCAAATTGTTGATTGCAGCAATTTGGACCAAATAACAGGAGCAAGAGGTAAAAAATGAGCAAGTTACAAGTGAGAAAGGAAGCTGAAATTGAACTATTTATTTTTCTTCCAAAGGGTAAAAGATTTGCGTCACAAGTTACCAGGGAGGTTCATCGAAGAAGACAGCATAAATGGACTGAGAAAGCAATCAGAAATGTTTCTGGAAGGAGAAGACTGTGTTGGAACACAGATTTTGGCTGTAATAGCACTGTCACTTGTATCAAAATTGCATTCTTCCACCTATTTCAGACAGCAGGCCCTGCTGACATTAGGGGTGTTAGTACAGATGTGCATTGTGCACATAAATAGATGCGGCATTACAACACAGCCAAAATTTAAAACAGAGGAAAACTGTCCCTGGTGTTTTGTAGGACATTTTCAAGGTGCATTATGTAGGTGGTCCAGACTACTGCTACTGCGCATTGATGGTGGAAGGAATGAATGTCTATGGAAGGGATGCCAGTCAAATGTTCTGCTTTGTCCTGGATGGTGTTAAACTTCTTCTGTGTTTTTTGGAGGTGCATTCATCCAGGCAAGTGGATAGTACTCCATGACACTCCTGACTTGTGGGCAGGATTTGGGGAGTCAGGAGGTGAGTCACTTCCTGTAGGATTTCTAGCTTCTGATTGTTCCTGGAACCATAGTATTTATGTGGCTAGTCCAGTTAACTTTTTAAACAATAATAACTCCCAGGATTTTGATAGTGAGGGATTCAGCACTGTTTATTCATTAGTGTCATAAGTAGGCTTACATTAACGCTGCAACTAAATTACTGTGAAAATCCTTTAGTCGCCACACTCCAATGCCTGTTCGGACACACTGAGGGAGAATATAGCATGGCCAATGCACCCAACCAACATGCCTTTCAGACTGTGGGAGGAACTGGTTTGATCAGTAAGTTTGCAAATGACACAAAGGTTGGTGGATTTGCGGACAGCGATGAGGGCCATCAGAGGATACAGAAGGATATGTTGGTTTTTTAGATGACTACATGTGATTTAATGGGATTGAGGGTTATAGATAGACCTGGTAGGTAGGGATATGATCGGCGCAATTTGTGGGCTGAAGGGCCTGTTTGTGCTGTAACGTTCTATGTTCTATGATATAGATCAGTTGGCGACTTGGGTGAAAAGATGGCAGATGGAGTTTAATCCATGTGGGGTAATGCATTTTGGAAGGTCTAATACAGGTAAGAAATATACAGTAGATGGCACAACCCGTAAATGTATTGATAGGCAAAGGTTTCTGGGTGTACAGGTACACAGGTCACCGAAAGTGGCAAGGCAGGTGGAGAAGGTAATCAAGAAGGCATACGGCATACTTGTCTTCATCAGCCGGGGTATTGAGTTTAAAAATTGGCAAGTCATGTTGCAGTTTTGTAGAACCTTAGTTAGGCCGCACTTGGCATATAGTGTTCAATTCTGGTTGCCACACTACCAGAAGGATGTGGAGACTTTGGAGAGGGTACAGAAAAGATTTACCAGGATGTTGCCTGGTATAGAGGGCATTAGTTACGAGGGGAGGTTGGAGAAACTTGGTTTGTTCTCACTGGAACGATGGAGGTTGAGGGGCGACCTGATCGAAGTCTACAAGATTATGAGAGGCATGGACGAGTGGATAGTCAAAAGCTTTTCTCCAGGATGGAGGAGTCAACTACTAGGGGACACAGGCTTAAAGTGCGAGGGGCAAGGTTTAAAGGAGATGTATGAGGAAGATTTTTTTACATAGAGAGTGGTGGGTGCCTGGAACTCTTTGCTGGGGGAGGTAGTGGAAGCAGATGCGGTAGTGACTTTTAAGGGGCGCCTTGACAAATACATGAATAGGATGGAATAGAGGGATCAGAAGAGTCCCAGAAGAGTAGGGGGTTTTAGTTAAGTTGAACTGCATGTTCAGTGCAGGTTTGGAAGGCCGAAGGGCCTATTCCTGAGCTGTAATTTTCTTTGTTCTTTGTTCTTTGAAACTGGAGAACCTGGAGGAAACCCACACAGACCCGAGGAAAACATGTAGACTTGCACAGTCACCCAAGATGGGAATTGAACCCGGGTCCCTGGTGCTGTGAGGCAGCAGTGCTAAGCACTGTGGTGCCCTGACTTTATTTTGGAAGAAAGGTCAATGATCACAAGATGATTGGGCCTAGGACACTATCCTGAGGAGCATCTACAGTGACATCCTGAAGCTGACTTGACGGAACTTCAGTGACCATAACCATCTTCCTTTGTGTTAGGTATGACTCTCTGGGTGGGATTTTACGGCCTCGCTCAGGCGAGATTGGAAAATCCTGCCTGAGATCAATGGAGATTCCTGCTGTTGGACCTTGTCTATGCTGATTCCGTGGCGAACGAGGTGGTAGAGTTCTGGTCTATGACTTCAATTAGCCAAGAGTTACCCCTGATTTCCATTGACTCCAATTTTCCTAAGGTTTCTTGATGCCACATTGGTCAAAAGTGGCCTTGATATCAACATAAGAACATAAGAAATAGGAGCAGGAGTAGGCCATCTAGCCCTTCGAGCCTGCCCCGCCATTCAATAAGATCATGGCTGATCTGAAGTGGATCAGTTCCACTTTCCTGCTTTCTCCCCATAACCCTTAGTTCCCCTGTCTATCAAAAACCTATCTACCCGTGACTTAAATATATTTAGCGAGGTAGCCTCCACCACTTCAACGGGCAGAGAAATCCAAAGATTCACCACCCTTTGAGTGAAGAAGTTCCTCCTCAACTCTGATCTAAACTGACCCCCCCCTTATCTTGAGGCTGTGCCCTCTAGTCCTGCTGTCCTTTCTAAGCGGGAAGAATCTCTCTACCTCTACCTTATCCATGCCCTTCATTATCTTGTAAGTCTCTATAAGATCCCCCCTCATCCTTCTAAACTCCAACGAGTACAGACCTAGTCTATTTAGTCTCTCTTCATAGTCCAACCCCCTCATCTCTGGTATCAGCCTAGTGAACCTCCTCTGCACTCCCTCCAAGGCCAATATATCCTTCTGCAAATGCGGTGACCAAAATTGCACACAGTACTCCAGCTGCGGCCTCACCAGTGCCCTGTACAGTTGCAGCAAGACCTCCCTGCTTTTATATTCTATCCCCCTCGCTATAAAGGCCAACGTCCCATTCGCCTTCTTGATCACCTGCTGCACCTGCAGACTGGGTTTTTGCGATTCGTGCACAAGGACCCCCAGGTCCCTCTGCACCGTAGCATGCTGCAGCTTTTCGCCTTTTAAATAATAATCCCTCCTACTATTATTTCTGCCAAAGTGGATAACCTCACACTTGCTAACATTATACTCCACCTGCCAGGTCCTCGCCCACTCGCTCAGCCTATCCAGATCTCTCTGCAGACTTTCCACACCCTCCACGCAGTTTGCTTTTCCACTCACCTTCGTGTCATCAGCAAATTTCGTCACCCTACACTCAGCCCCCTCCTCCAGATCATCTATGTAAATGGTAAATAGTTGAGGCCCAAGGACATTAACTCTCACTTCACCTCTAGAGTTCAGCCCTGTTGTCTATGTTTAAAACTGGGCTTTAACGCAGTCAGGAGCACAGCACCCTGGCAGAATCCAATGAGCAGATTATTGCTTCGCAAATGATGCTTGATCGCATTTCCATCATTTGATTGATGATCGAGTAGACTCACAGTGTGCTAACTGGCTGAGTTGCATTTGGCCTGTTTCCTGTGTACATGACGATACCTGTGCAATTTGACACATTGCCGGGTAAATGTCAGTATCGTAGCCGTACTGGAACAGCTTGGCTTGGCTATGGGTGCAGCAAGTTCTGGAGCACATGCCTTCAGTAATATTGCAGGAATATTTTCAGGGCCCACAGCAATTGCAGTATCATTTCTTTATATCATATGAAGTGAATTGGATTGGCTGAAGACTAGCACCCGTGATGATGGGGACCACTAGAGAAGGCTGAGATGGATTACTCACTCGGCACTTCCAGCTGTGGGTTGTAGCACATGATTCAGCTGTATCTTTTGCCTGATATGATGAATTCTCTCGGTGTTGCAAACAGCTGCCTTTGTTCATAGTCGGCTGGGGCAGACATCTCATCTGCAAAACCATTGTATTGGGTTGGCTGGAATTTTATGCAAAGTAAGGAGTATTATTTTCCAGGAAATGTTAGCCTTTGTTTACATTTTAACTGCTCAGAACTTCCACAAGCTCATCTGGAGCCATTTCATCAGCCTAGCAACTTGTCCATTTTGAAAAACAGAGAAAAAAAATAATAATTTTATAAAGTAGTCAGGCTGACAGAGATAGATATTTATTTTCCATCCCATCTCAGCTAAGACATACCATTAACTGGAGTACTATGTACAGTTTTGCTCTCCTTATTTAAGTAGGGATATAATTGCATTAGGAGCAGTTAAGAGAAGGTTCACTACATTGATTCTTGGAATGAAGAGGTTACCTAATGAGGAAAAGTTGAACAGTTTAGGCCTGTACTCATTGGAATTTGGAAGAATGAGAGAAAATCTTATTGAAACATATAGCATCCTGAGGGGACTTGACAGGGTGGATGCTAGGAGGATATTAGTCCTAGTGTGAGGTCAAGAACCAGGGGACACACCTTTAAATTTAAGGCTCTCTCCCATTATGACAAAAATGACTAGAAATACTTCCTCTCATGAGTTTTTAGTTTGTGGATTGCTCTTCCCAGAGAGCAGTGAAGGCTTGGTCACTGAATTTGTTCATGTTTGAGTTGGATAGTTTTTTTGATTGACAAAGGATCAGGGGCCCTGGGGGAAAGACAGGAAAGTGGAGTTCAGGTTGCAATCAAATCAGTCATGATATTATCGAATGACAGAGAAACTTTAAGGGGCAGAAGGATCCTTGGTCTTAATTCTCACGTTCTGGTGCTCCTGTTAAAAGAACACAACAAAATTCAGCCTAATTGGGTAAGGAAAAGAATTCCTGTTAAGCCAGAGGGATTTGGATTATATACATACCAGTCTATATTTCTCCTGAGAGAACAGTGTAGTGCAAACTTGTTGTGATTTTTTTTGGTTAAGTTAATGCCAAATACTTTTTTTTGTGGTTTAGTGTACTAATTGTCCACTATGTAATGTTTATTGAATTTTGATTTTAATCTGTTTGCTGTAGTAAAAGTCTTAAAATGTGAAATCTTCTCATAATTATTCATGTAGATGACAGAAATTTCTATAACTTAAATTTTAAGTTTCTAAAGAGATCATTTCTACAATGGTCAGAGCCTCACTTATTTCATTACTTAATTCTTTAAGGGTTCTAGCTAGAACCCACCCTGCCCAAAGGCCTTTTCAAAGACTGGCATTCTACAATTAATGCTTTTATGTCACTTTATCACAGAAAAGTTGGTCCATGAAATAGTGAAGGAATTACCCCATAATAACCCACAATACATTTGAATAATTGCTCATGGTAACAGGTTACTTTGGGCCTTGGACAGGGAAATGCGGAGGGCCTCAATTGGGCACGTGGTACCTAACAGCAGACACACCCGCCAGTCCAGAAAAAGGACACCATGATGTGATGTGACACCCTCCACCACCAGTAAGGTATCAGTGCATAACCTACAAATGAAAGTTAATTGTTAACTGCAAAGAGTCTACAAATGGAATATCAGGAACTTCTCAAAAAATGAGGGAATTTATGATTGTATTCCTTAATCTCGAATGAACAAGTACAACATAGATTTCTCTCTTACACATTCTATGTTATGGGTCTAGTTTCTGATTTGTATTTGGGACTAACTATTTTCATTGTAAATGCTCAGCTGCTGCATTGTAAAATGGTGTCTTTTTGTGATATTATCCTTTCCTCAAAAGACACTAGGTTGCTACGTATGCAACTGGAATCACAAGATCATGCTCAAGAATGGAAAGATGAGAATGACTATCCTTGATATCAGGAAGCCCTAGCAAAACTGGAGTAAGAAGGAATCAGAGGGAAAACTGGTTGGAGTCATACCCAGCACAAAGAAAAGTGGTTGTAGTTCTTAAAGGTTAATCAGCTTAGCCCTAGGCCATCGCTGCAGGAGTCCCTCATCTTCTTCAGTTGCTTATCAATGACCTTCCCTACATCATGAGGTCAGAAGTGTGGGTGTTCATTGAGGATTGCATGATGTTCAGCACTATTCACGACTCCTCAGATACTGAGGATATCCAAATGCAGCAAGACATGAATAATATTCAGGCTTGGACTAATGAGGAGCCACACAACTGTCAGGCAATTACCATCTCCAACAAGGGAGAAACAAACTGTCTCTTCATGATATACAGTAGTATTAATAATGTTGAATCCCTCACTATCTACAGCCTTGGATTTACCATTAGCCTGAAACTGAAGTGGGCTGGCTATTTAGATGCAGTGTCTGGAAGAGCAGGTCAGAAGCTGGTAATTCTGCAGTGAATAACCTGCCTCCTGATACCCCAAAGTCTGTCCACTTTCCAAAAGACACAAGTCGGGAGAGTGATGGAATAATCTCTACTTGCCCAGATAAGCGCAGCTCCAACAAAACTCAAGAAGCTTGACACTATCCGGGTCAAAGCAGCACATTTGATTTGCACCCCATCAATCACCTCCAACATCCACTCCCTCTACCATTGATACACAGTGACAAGTGTGCACTATCTACAAGATGCACTGCAGGAACTTATCTAGACTCCTTCAACAGAACATTTCAAACTCATGACCTCTAACACTTAGAAGGACAAAGGGAGCAGATCTGTATGAAAACCACCACCTGCAAATTCCTCTCCAAGCCACTCACCATCCTGGCTTGGAACTATATTGCCATTCCTTCACTGTCACAGTGTCAAAACCCTGGAACTCTTGTCACCAACAGCACTGTGGGTGTATCTACACCTTATGGACTTCAACGTTTAAGAATGCAGCTCAATACCATCTTCTCAAGGGAAATTAGGGATAGGCAATGAATGCTGTCCTAGACAAAAATGCCTTCGATCCTTAAAAGAGAACAAATGGTAAATGTTGTCCCTTTTTCCCTCCTAACTGAAACACACTGCCCATAGTTGTACATGATCTCCTTTGGTATATCTGTTTACTATTCCAAGGTCACCTATAGAGACAAGGCTACACTAGGATGTATTTCCCTTCGGCACAAGGAGAAGGAGTAGGCCATTCAGCCACTCAAACCTGTTCAGCTTTTTAAGGTTATGGCTGATCTAATAGTAACCACAACTCTGCATCCCACTTACTCCCAATGTCCAATTCAACCTCTTACTTACCAAGAATCTAAACACTTCTGCCTTAAAAATATTTATAGACTCTGCTTTCACAGCATTTTCGGGAAGAGAATTCCAAAGATTTGCAACCTTCTGAAAGAAAAAAAATCATCTCACCTCCACTTTAAATGGTTGACCCATTATATTCAAACAGTGACCTCTAGTTCTGGACTCTTCCATGAGAGGAAATATCCTCTCCAAATCCACTCTTTCAAACTCAAATTTGTTTCAATCAAGTCACTGTTTACTCTTCTAAATTCCAGCAGACTCAAGCCTTGCATGTCCAAACTTTCATCAGAAGACAACTCACCCATTCCAGGTATTCATCTGGTAAAATTTTTCTGAACTGCTTCCAATGAATGCACTCACATCCTTCTTTAAATAAGGTGACCAATCCTGTACACAGTACTCCAGATGTGGTCTCACCACCGTTCTTACGGCTGAAGCATTAACTCCCTACTTTATTATTGAATTCCCCTCACAATAAATTATAACATTTTATTACTTTTCCAATTACTTACTGTACTTGCATTCTAGGCTTTTATGATTCATGCACCAGGACATCCAGATCCCTCTGCATCTCAGAACTCTGATACCTTTCATAAGAACATAAAAAATAGGAGCAGGAGTAGGCCATCTAGCCCTTCGAGCCTGCCCCGCCATTCAATAAGATCATGGCTGATCTGAAGTGGATAAGTTCCACTTTCCCACTTTTTCCTCATAACCCTTAATTCCCCTGTCTATCAGAAACCTATCTACCCGTGACTTAAATATATTCAGCGAGGTAGCCTCCACCACTTCAACAGGCAGAGAATTCCAGAGATTCACCACCCTTTGACTGAAGAAGTTCCTCCTCAACTCTGTTCTAAACTGCACCCCCTCCTCATCTTGAGGCTGTGCCCTCTAGTCCTGCTGTCCTTTCTAAGCGGGAAGAATCTCTCTACCTCTACCCTATCCATCCCTTTCATTATCTTATATGTCTCTATAAGATCCCCCCTCAGCCATCTAAACTCCAACGAGTACAGACCCAGTCTATTTAGTCTCTCTTCATAGGCTAACCCCCTCATCTCTGGTATCAGCCTAGTGAACCTTCTCTGCACTCCCTGCAAGGCCAATATATCCTCCCGCAAGCGTGGCGACCAAAACTGCACACAGTACTCCAGCTACGGTCTCACCAGTGCCCTGTACAGTTGCAGCAAGACCTCCCTGCTTTTATATTCTATCCCCCTCGCTGTAAAGGCCAACATTCCATTCGCCTTCTTGATCACCTGCTGCACCTGCAGACTGGGTTTTTGCGACTCGTGCACAAGGACCCCCAGGTCTCTCTGCACCATAGCATGCTGCAGCTTTTCGCCTTTTAAGTAATAATCCCTCCTACTATTATTTCTGCCGAAGTGGATAACCTCACACTTGCTAACATTATACTCCACCTGCCAGGTCCTCGCCCACTCGTTCAGCCTATCCAGATCCGTCTGCAGACTTTCCACACCCTCCACGTAATTTGCTTTTCCACTCATCTTCATGTCATCAGCAAATTTTGTCACCCTACACATTTGGATAATGTGCTTCTCTCTTATTCTTCCTAGCAAAATGGACAATTTCATATTTTGCCACATTGTATTCAATTTGCCAGCTCTTTGCCCACTCACGTAACCTATCCACATTCCTTTCTGGCATCATTGTGCTCTCTTCACTACTTGATTTCCTTCTTATCTTTCCAGCATTAGCAAACTTGGCAACTATTTCATTCATCCCTTCATCCAAATCATTTATATAAATTGTTGACAGCTGAAGTCCCTCTGGCACACCACTCATTACATCTTGCCAACCTGAAAAGGACCCAATCTTCCTAGCTACCCAATATTCTATGCACACCAATATGTTACCCCTCTATCATGAGCTCTCTTGATCCCACCACTTTCACAGCCAATTTGAAACATGAGAAACTTATGAATTTCTTCATATTTAAGAATGGGGTATCCACACAATTGCGAGTGTTACTTCTCCTCCTTGCCCTTCAACAGATCTATTTTCCTTTCTTCCTTAGCCCATCAACAATATTTGTCTCAGCCACTGGCTCTCCTCTATGCAAAGTCTCACAACACCTGTTGGTTAAACCTGTTGGTTAAAGTCCAACAGGTTTATTTGGTTGCACAAGCCACAAGTTTCAGAGTGCTGCTCCTTCATCAGGTGAGTGGGAGCTGTGTTCACAAACAGGGCATAGAAAGACATAAACTCAATTTACAAGATAACGATCGGAATGCAAGTCTTTATAGGTAATCAAATCTGAAAGTTACAGACAATGTGAGTGGAGAGAGGGTTAAGGACAGGTTAAAGAGATGTGTATTGTCTCCAGCCAGGACAGTTAATGAGATTTTGCTAGCCCAGGCAAGTCGTGGAGGTTACAGATAGTGTGACATGAACCCAAAATCCCAGTTGAGGCCACTCTCATGTGTGCAGAACTTGGCTATCATTTGCTGCTCAGCGACTCTGCATTGTCATTTGTCGTGAAAGCCACTTACCTGAAGATCAGAGGCTGAATGCCGTGACTGCTGAAGTGTTCCCCAACAGAAAGAGAACACTCCTGCCTGGTGATTGTCGAGTGGTTTTCATTCATTCATTGTCATAGCGTCTGCATGGTCTCCCCAGTGTACCATGCCTTGGGACATCCTTTCCTGCAGCGTATCAGGTAGACAACATTGGCTGAGGTGCAAGAGAATGTAGCATGTAACTGGTGGATGGTGTTCTCACATGAAATGATAGTATCCATGTTGATGATCTGGCATGTCTTGCAGAGGTTGCTGTGGCAGGGTTGTGTGGTGTCGTGGTCACTGTTCTCCCGAAGGCTGGGTAGTTTGTTGTGGACAATGGTCTGTTTGAGGTTGTGCGTTTGTTTAAAGACAAGAAGTGGGGATGATTACTTTTAGTAATTACAGACAAAGTAATTACAGATAATTACTTTTCCTTGTGAAGTCAGCCCTTGCAAAGTTTATTTATTTGTTCCTTGAGATGTTATACCCAAACCAAAGTGTATTATAACATTTAGGTTAACTGTTATACAGTAAAATGTATTCTACTTCAACATTGTATTGTTCAGCCCTCTTCAGTACTTCCCAACAAGATAAAACAAGTTTAAAATTTTAATAGTTTGTGTGTAATTACAGGAAGACAAAGTAATAGTTCAATGTTTTGAATCCCTTGCACATTTTAGAAAGCAGCTTTCTCATTTTAGTTACATTGCTTTCTCTTCAGGCCAATAAGTTGTCTCATCTTTTCTTTGGCATCTAGGTTCAAAATTTCTTTAAAAAACAGTGCTGAAAATGCTCAACAGGTCCAGCAGCAGCTGCAGAAAATGTATTGTTGGCATGGATGACCTTGGCAAGATGTTCATCTTCATTAATGACATGTTGAAGGCTCCGGAGAAGTTGTCATAGCTTCTCCGCTCCAGGGAAGTGTTGGACGACAAAGTGTACTCTGTATGCCCGTGTTTGTCCTCTGACAGGTCAGTGCGTTTTTTTGCTGTGGTGCATCGGAACTGTCGATCGATGAGTTAAGCGCCATATCCTATCCTTATGAGGGCATCTTTCAGCATCTGGAGATGTCTATTGCAATCCTCCACATCTGAGTTTGACATCAGGCAAATGAGGCTGCAAGAGGCCAACAGCGAACACAATGAGACAGCCAATGAACCAGAACAGACGACAGAGCGATCCATGATGGAGCAACCAAAGAGGAGAGTCAAATTGGACTCCTCTGGAAAGCCGCTGCCCTCAATTCGACATGTATGCCCAAGCCATCAGGAGGTGCGTCAATGCCAGATTCATCAGACCCAAACTTCACCCAAACACAACGTGACGCCATCCACACTCTCAAGACCAACTGCAACATTGTTATCAAACCAGCAGACAAAGGAAGGGCCACCGTCATACTGAACAGAATGGATTACTGCAAAGAAGTGTACCGACAACTGAATAACTAGGAACACTACAGACAGTTACCCACAGATCCAACCAAAGAACACACCCATCAACACAACAGGCTGATCAAGACATTTGATCTGGACCTTCAGAGCACTCTCCGTGCTCTCAACCCATGTACTCCCCGCATTGGAGATCTCTACTGCCTCCCAAAGATACACAAAGCCAACACACCCGGTCGTCCCATCGTATCGGGCAATGGGACCCTGTGCGAGAACTTCTCTGGCTATGTTGAGGGCACCCTGAAACCCATTGTACAAAGAACCCTCAGCTTTTGTCATGACACTACGGACTTCCTACAGAAACTCAGCACACATGGAGCAGTTGAACCAGGGGCACTCCTTGTCACAATGGATGTCTCGGCACTGTACAAAAGCATCTCCCACGATGATGGCATTGCTGCAACTGCCTCACTACTCAACACCGACAATTGCCAATCTCCAGATGCAATTCTACAACTCATCCATTTCATCCTGGACCACAATGTCTTCATCTTCAACAACCACTTCTTCATCCAGACACACGGAACAGCCGTGGGACCAAATTTGCACCTCAATATGCCAACATCATCATGCACATGTTTGAACAAGACCTTTCCAACGCACAGGACCTTCAACTGATGCTATACACTAGATACATCGATAACATTTTCTTCCTTTGGACTCATAACTAACAATCACTGAAACAACTATATGATGACATCAGTAAGTTCCATCCCACCATCAGACTCACCATGGACTACTCTCCAGAATCGGTTGCATTCTTGGACACCCGCATCTCCATCAAGGATGGACACCTCAGCACTTCACTGCACTGCAAGCCCACAGATAACCTCACGATGCTCCATCCTAAACACATTAAAGAAGTCATCCCATAAAGACAAGCCCTCCGTATATACAGGATCTGCTCAGTTGAGGAGGATCACAATAGACACCTCCAGACGCTGAAAGATGCCCTCATAGGAATAGGATATGGCACTCGACTCATCGATCGGCAGTTCCGACGCACCACTGCAAAAAACTGCACCAACCTCCTCAAAAGACAAACACAGGACACGGCGGACAGAGTATCCTTCATTGTCCAGTACTTCCCCGGAGCAGAGAAGCTACAACATCTTCTCTGGAGCCTCAACATGTCATCAATGAAGATGAACATCTCGCCAAGACCATCCCCACACCCCCACTTCTTGCCTTAAAACAACCGCACAACATCAAACAGACCATTGACCGCAGCAAACTACCCAGTCTTCAGGAGAACAGTGACCACAACACCACACAACACTGCCACAGCAGCCTCTGCAAGATGTGCCAGATCACTGACATGGATGGTATCATCTCACATGAGAACACCATTCACCAGCTACACAGTACATACTGTTGCAATTCAACCAACGTTGTCTACCTGATATGCTGCAGGAAAAGATGTTCCGAGGCATGGTAGATTGGAGAGACCATGCAGACACTATGACAACAGATGAATGAACACTGCTCAATAATCACCAGGCAGGACTGTTCTCTTCCTGTTGGGGAACACTTCAGCAGTCATGGGCATTCAGCCTCTGGTCTTTGGGTAAGCGTTCTCCAAGGTGGCCTTCACGACACAGGACAACGCAGGATCGCTGAGCAGAAACTAATACGCAAGTTCCGCACACACGAGGATGGTCTCAACCGGAATCTTGGGTTCATGTCGCACTATCTGTAACCCCCACAACTTGCCTGGGCTTGCAAAATCTCACTAACTGTCCTGACTAGGGACAGTACACATCTCTTTAACCTGTGCTTAACCCTCTCTCCACTCACAATGTCTGTACCTTAAAGACTTGATTATCTGTAAAGACTCACATCCCAACCATTATTTTGTAAATTGAGTTTGTGTCTTTATATGCCCTGTTTGTGAACAGAACTCATCACTCACCTGATGAAGGGGCAGTGCTCCGAAAGCTTGTGGCTTGTGCTACGAAACAAACCTGTCAGTCTTTAACCTGGTGTTGTGAGACTTCTTACTGTGCTTACCCCAGTCCAACACCAACACCACCACATCATCTCCTCTATACTCCAGTTCTAAAGAACTACTCCACATTGTTCCATTCTTACACTTCAGATGAAGCTGGCGCTTCTCTAATAATGGCTTCAGTTTATTTTATCATGTTGTCACCTCAATATTCCTGTCTTTTTCATCCTTGATCTCTTAGATTTGCTGATCGATATGTTACCTCTTGATACAATCATCTGTAGACAAGGATCAACTTCCCTAGATAGTCATGTCTACTTCCATCTCCCCAGAACTTCACTCAAGAATACATTTCCAAGCTGCAAGTCTATTTCTCTTACATGACCTTGCATGAGCCTCTCACCTTCTCTCAAGCTGAATATTAGAAAGGATTAAGTCATTGCTTTGATGTCCACCATAAGCTCTTCTCTCTTGCTACTGATGTCATTTGTCTCTCTGACCATTAGGTTAGGCTGAACAAAACAATACACAATCTCAGTATCACAATCAATCCCAAACTGAACATTATATGCCACACACAAGCTACCACAAATCTGTGCACAATAGATTTTGGACTGGGTCAATGTCCTTTCTAGTTTAGCAGTTGGAAGCCCTATCCTGTTTTATTTCTACCAGGTCTCACTTCCCTGTTGCTCTGTAACTTCCTTTTGTCCCCTTCACAACTTACTTTCCCAATTTGTCTTACTTCCAGCAGGACTTCTGGAGTTTTGGTCCCCTGGTCTCTACAGAGGAATACAAGACAAATTACTTTGATCAGGAAATTTAAGCCAAGTTCCATCTCAAAAAAACTCCATTATCAGTTCAGTTGGTGCCTAGACTAATAATAATTTTTGCATTGCGGACATTACAGAGAAGCAGAACTATTTCAAGGAACATGAAAGTATACATAGATACATGAATCAATTTTTCTATCGTGGAACTGTGTTCAAAATAACATAACAAATAATTTAGTTTTTACAGCAGCAAGCACAAACTACATAACATAATTCTGTTATATTTCTATTTGCACGTTTATGTGTTTACTGCAAATATTTTTCATCTTTGTACTTCTAGATATTAAGCAATAACAGCTGAAGCAAGTCATAAATAAATATATTTTAAATTACATATAGTACTAAACTGCATGTACTATCTATAGCCTGACTGGAGCTGAAAAAGCTGAAAAGGATTGCAAACATGGTCTATTCATGTACATCTTTTAGAGTAAAAAATAATATCTTCAGTACACGCAACTGCTCTTCCAGGATGATGATATCCACTGTCACATCCATCACCTTCAGTTAACAGGTATCCTTTCTGTGATAGCTTAATGTAAAGGGTTAATAATCCACACACAAAGAGCTGGGCTGAAAGAGGTTAGCAGCTTTCCATGGCAATTTAACCATGGGTTAGACTGCAGATATTAATAAACTCTTTGATTTCCCCTGTGCATGACTAATCTATATTTGTTATAATTCCGGCAGCAAACAACAGTTGACTCACAAGGTGATAAAACTGATTGTTGGCAAGTTAGTTGGATTGCTTATCCCCAACAAATCTGCAGCAGCTGGTTGCAATCAGATCCAAATGTGCCATTAGTGACTTCCTTACTGCTGAATGTTCACTTCTGCTTGAAATAAAATGTGGATAGAGCAGAAACTGGCGATGTCAATTTGAGAAATGTACTGTACTTCCAGAATATAATAACAACAGAATGAGGGGTCCAGAGAATATCACAACCCGGAGGGAGATGTCGGAGTGGCTTAGGGACAATTTAGAAATGGAAGACATTTTTGGCACACCCCCAGTGATTCACATGACTCAAGAGTAATACAGTTTATTAGCCTATGCACAAGGGTCAGATCCTATCTGTGCCTTAGCAATAACTTACATTTCAAGAGGAGAAATATATCACCATATTTTTCCTGGTGGAGTTTGTACCAATGTTAGGAATCTTGAAGGAAGTCCTCACTCCACCTGGTGTATGTACTATTCCGTAGACTTTAGTTCACATCTTGGCTTATCTGATATTCAGATTCTATATCCTTCCATGTGGCCATTGCTGCCGGCTACTAGTTCAGGATCTGTCCTTGCTCCCGTCTTGATAGCTGTACAACTTAATTGTGCAGATGCCCTCTGTTATGTCACTTTTGAGGGTGAGTATAGATGGTGATAATCACGCAGGTGTTTGTCCCACTGGGGCTTTTCCAAAAGGTGGAGTGCCAATGAGGCATCAAGTGTAATCTGCAAAGAAGATGAGGTACCACAGAAACATAGAATTCCTACCGTGCAGAAGAGGCCATTCAGCCCATTGAGTTGGTCGCGACTCTCTGTCAGAGTATTGTACCCAGGCCCTCTCCCCTGTCCTATGCCCATAGCCCTCGGCATTTGCCATGTCCAATCACCTAAACTACACATCTGTAACACTAAGGGGCAATTTAGCATGACCAATCCACCGAAAGTGCACATCTTTGGACAGTGGGAGGAAACCAGAGCAGCCAGAAGAAACCTACGCAAACAGGGGGAGAACGTGCAAACTCCACACAGATAGTCACCCAAGGCTGGAATTGAACGTGGGTCCCTGGCAGTGTGAGGCAGCAGTGCTAACCACTGTGCCACCTTAATCCTCCCTTATCGCCAAACTTTCTGGATGAAGTGGGTTGAGAAACATTCAGGATCCTTTTGTTTAAGCAATCATCAGACTGTGACAATGGAAGGGATTCTTTCCAATTTTATTCCATTTCACTTCTTTCAAAGCTCAATCAGAAAATCGAGCTGCTAGGTTACATTCCTGGTCTGTTCTTAAGAATTCTAAGGCTCCCTTTTTGAGAAGAGACAGCTCCTTATCATGTGGTCAAGATTTGGGTAGCTTGTTAGTATGTGTGCAATTACTGCTGACTGAGTAATATATTTTGTTCAGCTGTAGTAGAGATAAGGTGCTACTTTTACCCAACAGTTTTGCAGAGCTTGCCAGTTTTTAGATTATAGTGTTAAACACCCGTGTGTAGGTTAATTACTGTATCATGATTAACACAAAGGGGTGTTCATATAAAGATATTCAAGGTTCCAGATCCAAAGCTACAGAAATTGCAAAGAATCAAGGTTCATGTGGAGTTAAATCTGTACCTTCCATTCTTTAAGTAATCACCAGATAATACATTTTGTTAACGGGAGTGTACAAAGTACCTATTCAATGTGGACGAAACACATATTATTCATTCAGAAAGGTGACTCCAGTAGAACGTCTGAGGAAATATGAAAGATGTTTGACTTGTTCTTTTTAGAAAAAAAGCCTTGTGATGATCAAATTGAAGTTATCATAATTCTAAAGGAAATTCTGCTAAGTTGACACTTATTGCGGGGGAAGATGTTGGGCACACATTATGGAAAGAATTCAGATGAAAATATTTTGTTTATCATGAGAATTGTTCATATACTTACAATTATAATTTTATTTTTTGGAAGTGTCTCTATTGTTGGCACTGTGTTCAATGGGAAAATATGATGCAAGTAAACATTGCTCCGAGGCATCACTCATGTGAGAAAGAATGGTATATTTTGAGCTCCCCAACAGTACTCAGATTACCTTCCATGTTCACAGTTAAGGAAGAAAATTCACCAACATTTTGCTGTTGTATTAGCATTTGCTTTTGAAAAAAGATTAGGATCTGCATTCCCTGACAAGTTAAGTGTATATGAAACAGGTTAGAGCTCTGTTTGTGTCAACTGCTACCCTATCAATCATCACCACTGTTACCTCTTATCACTTTGTTCAATAGTGTATTTCTGATACTGAAGCAGTCCTTGTCCATATGCAACAAGACTTGAGCAACATTCAGGCTCTGGGCTGATAATTAAACGTCAAGTAAGAATCACACCACAAATGTACAAGACAGTGCCCATCTCCAACAGGAGATAACCTAACTATCTTCCATTGACAATCAATGGTATTAGCATCACTGAATCTTCTACATGCAACATGCTGGGGATTACCATTAATCAGAAACTGAACTCGACCATATAATTAGAAGAGCAGGTCAGAGGCTGGGAGCTCTGCATTGAGATACACACCTCTTCATTCTCCAAGGCCTGTCCACTATCTAAAAGGCAAAGTCAGAGGTGTGATTGAATGCCTTTCATTTCCCTACATAAGTGCAGCTCCAACAGCACTCAAAAGGCTTGACACCATCCAAGATGAAGCATCCCCCAGATTGGCACCAAATCTATCACCTTCAACGTTCATTCCCTCCACCACTAATGCACAGTGGCAACAGTGTGTACCACCTACAAGATACACTGCAGCAATTTGCCAAGGTTCTTTCAATACCACCTTCCAAACCCATGTCCTTTACCACCATGGAAAGTCAATGGCAGCCGATGAATAGGACAATCACCACCTGCAAGTTCCCCACCAGTCCACTCCACTCACCATTCCTTCATGGTCACTGGGTCAAAATCCTGGAACTGCCTCCTTAGTGGCACTGAAAGTGAGCCTACGTCACATGGACCATAGTGGTTCAAAAAGGCGGCTGACTGCCACCTTCTCAAGGACAATTAGAGATAGGTAATAAATGTTGGCACAGCTAGAAATGGCCACAAACCCTTGTGAAAGCATAAAAAAGACTATTCTCAGCACGCATACAAGGAAATTTAATGGCACCCAAGGCAATTAATCAGTTTGGTAAACAATAAATCCTCTGAAAGTTGTAGAAAGAAAAATCAATCATATTTATTACCAATGATTAAAATCTCCTCTAGATTCACCCTGGGCAATGGCTTTATTGCTTAGCCTAGTTTACTCCCTAAGGTTCCTAGTTTTCTATTCCCATCAATCTTACATAATTATGACACTAAACCATCGTAGAGAAGAAAAAGAAATCTAAATTAAGCAAATTATTATAAAATTTAATTTCTAATGAGCCAGGGTTTTCTGAAAAAAATCTTGTCTCCACTGAATTTTATACTACTGGGATACAATTGCAATTATCATTATGTAGTTTTCCGTTATTTAATGAATTGAGATATTTAATTAAATAAAGGCATTAATAAGGCAGATCAATTATTTTAGAGCTAAATTTCCAACATGTTGAATTAATATAGTCCTAAAGGGAATATGCAGGTACTTGCCAAATAAGTTGCCTTCAATACATTATTTTGTGATATTGCTCTCTGAAAATTCAATTGTCTGATCAGCTAAAATGGAGGACATCTGTCATCATCAAATAAATAAATTCATACAATGCAACAGCCACCAGTTTCTTAAATTCATAAATCCTTTATTTCTTGAATACCATTATATCTTGGAAGTCAACAAATTAAACTTATGATAGGTGAGGCTATTTAGTCACAATTATATCATTGCCTTGTCTAAGTGATCCATTAAAATGTTTTTTGAATTGTCCTCACTTTAGTTTTATAGATGTAATCTTCAATAATCTCCAAAGAAATTTGAGCTGGACTTACCAAGGGTCATGACATTATGAACTCACTTAAGAGAGAATGGGGTAGCCACAGCATCTCAATTATAACAAACACTTTGTCTTCTAAAAGCCCATGTATGCCTGATGACAGTGCATGGCTGTGAAACCTGGACCATCAAGGACAGTAATGAGAGCATTTGAAGTGAAAGGACTCAGATTAGTATCACGTGTCATGGACATCCCAGCAGACAAACAAGTGGATAAAGCCAGTGTGAAGAGAAACTTGCTTAAGTCAGTGATGTAAAGGAAGCTCACATATTTTGGGTATGTGATGCAAACAGGAGGCTGTTGGAAAAATAAATAATACAAGGATAAACATCTGGGAAACATGTACAACAAAGACCCATGATGGTGTGGAATGTGGACTGGCCTCTCGTGGGCATCGAGAGCCATGGAGAATAGAAGTTGGTGAGGAAAGATAGTTCATAGTGTGCCCAACCCTTGGAATGAAGATGAATGAGAGACAAGAATCCTTAGTATAGTAGTATTTAGTTTAAAAGCAAAATTGGTAGACTAAACCAATTGAGGACTAAAAACAATAAATAATGTCGGATACATAAACTGCTGAATAAATAAAAATCCACTTGATTGCATAACAGGCCTACATTCCTATGCTGCCCTGAACACATCTCCTCTCACCACTGGGCACATTAAATGGAAGTGGTATTTATTAGCTGGACACAAATGAGAAATCTTTTATGATTAGGAATGTGCATCTACACCCATCTTCCCATTTAGTTCCCATTACCGAGATAGTGATCCATAATTATAAATCCAATGACTTTTCAAAACAGGGAGTGGGGGAGATCCAATGTTGCAGTGTCAGAGAGTGAAGCTGAGGTATAAGCAAAAGAGAAGCTGAATTTACATCAGAACCAGATTTATTTGGATTGTCACCCCTTGAACTACAGAGAAAAATTCCAATCAAAAAAAGGAATGTATTGCCCCATTGCCCCATCTGCGTTTGCCCCAACCAGTGATTCCATTGTCATTTGCCCCACTGCCTAATAGTAAAATAAAGCTATTTGCTTCTATTATGTTAGTGAGATATATATACTGAGCAGGAAATTCTGTACAAATTTTATGTCTCAGATTTTACCAGCAAAGATCCTCTTGGGTGTTTGTTTAATGTTCTAAAGGTTCCATATTTATCCTAGCAGTAAGGAATTTGTGGCTATGGATGCAATTCATTTTAGCACCAAAGAGATTCTATTCAAGTTTCAAATTTCTATCTCCCCATTCTCCATTAAAGTGCAATTTATAGCTTGAATACTCCTTGAGACTTCACCATTGTATTTTGTGCATTGTAGATCCGGAGGCTACAGCTCTGCAAAATGAATTTCAGTAGTTATTCTCTTTCTTTTTAGCACACAAATAAAGAATATAGATTGATTGGTTTAGTTTGGATTAGTGTTTGTATCATATGTGAGCTAGCTTTGCTTTACAGGTAAATTGAGGATGATCAAAGTGCTTGAACGTCACCTTATGTCTTTATCAATACTCATGAAGATTGGCATCTGTTGTCAAGTCGAAACTGGACAGGGAATAGCTGGAATAAGGCAGAGAGCAGAGACAGATGGACATATAATTGGACGTATTCCATGACTTGACTTTGATGTGAGTAGAACTCAGATCAAGACCGAACTGATAAATTCAGCTCCTTTAATACAGTCTATTGGCTGAGATACCTAATATCTATACAAAAGTGTACATCTGAATTACCTGAGCTGATGGATCTCTTCGGTGTTTCAAGCACAAACTCTTGAATCAAAGCAAGGAAGTTTGTTGCCAAGATAATGGTCCTTCTCTATTTATAGACTGACCTCTTAGAACAGATCTGGATGGATAATATTAGTTTATTTATTAGTGTCAGAACTAAGCTTACATTAACACTGCAATGGAGTTACTGTGAAAATCCCCTACTCGCCACACTCCGGCACCTCTTTAGTTACACTGAGGAAGAATTTAGCATGGCCAATGCACCTAACCAGCATGTCTTTCAGACTGTGGGAGGAAACCGGAGGACCTTAGGGGGCTAGCAGCTTGGATGGGGCAGAATTTGTAAGGAGCAATCCTTCTTGAAACAGAATGTAAATAGCCCAGCTCGGAAAGGAGCTATATTAGACCTGGTATTGGGGAATGAGCCCAGCCTGGTGATTAAAGTTTCAGTAGGAGAGCATTTGGGAACAGTGATCATAATTCCATAAGTTTTGAGGTGTTTGTGGATAAGGGAAAGAGTGGTCCTCAGGGAAAGGTGCTAAACTGGGGAAAGACTAACTGCAACAACATTAGGCAGGATCTGGAATGTGTAGATTAGGGGAGGCTGTTTGAGGGTAAATCAGTATCGGAAATGTGGGAGTCTTTCAAATGTTAGATGATTGGAATTCAGGACTGGCATGTACCCCATGAGGATGATGGATAAGTGTGGCAAGTGCCAGGAACCTTTGATAACAAGGGATATTATGAGCCTTGTCAAAAAGAAAAAAGAAGGATTCATAAGGTCTAAAAGGCTTAGATGAAGCTCTTGAAGAATATAAAGAATGTAGGAAAGAACTTAAAGAAGGAGTTGGGAGGGTTAAAAGGGATCATGAAAAGTCCTTGGCAAACAGGTTTAAGGAAAATCCTAAGGCATTTTAAATGCATGTAAAGAGCAAGAGGGTGGCCAGAGAAAGGATTGGTCCACTCAAGGATAGTGGGGGCAATCTATGAATGGAACCAGTGGAAATGGGCATGATACTAAATTAATAATTTGCCTCAGTATTCACCAAAGAGAGGGACTTGATGGATGAGGAGCCTAGGGTAGACTATTCTGGGTCATGTCGATATCAAAAAGTATTAGGCATCTTAAAAACATTAAAGTAGATAAGTCCCCAGCGACTGATGGGCTCTACCCCAGAATACTGAGGGAGGCAAGGGTGGAAATTGCTGGGACCTTGACAGAAATCTTTGTATCCTCATTGGCCAAGGGTGAAGTTCCAGGACACTGGAGGATAGCCACTGGAGGATGTTCCACAGGGATCAGTTCTGGGACATTTGTTGTTCTTGGTATACATAAATGATTTGGTGGAAAATGGAGCTGGTCTGATTAGTAAGTTCACAGACGACACAAAAATTGGTGGAGTTGCAGATAGCGAAGAAGATTGTCAGAGGATACAGCAAGATATAGATGATTGGAGACTTGGGCGGAGAAATGGCAAATGAAATACAGTAAGAGGTAGGAGTATTGACAAGGAGTATTGACAAGTGGAAAGATCTGGGCATACACGTCCACCGATCACTGAAAGTGGCAACACAGATGGATAAGGTAGACAAGAAAGCATCGGCATGCTTGCCTTCATCAGTTGAGACACTGAGTGTAAAAACTGGCAAGCTGCTTAGTTAGGCCTTATTTAGAATATTGTACATAATTCTGAGTGCCACACTGCTAGAAGGATGTGGATGATTTGGAGAGGGTACAAACGAGGTTTACCCAGGATGTTGCCTGATCTGGAGGGTATTAGCTATGAGGAGAAGTTGGATGAGCTCAGTTTGTTCTCATTGGAATGATGGAGGGTGAGGGGTGACCTGATAGAGGTCTACAAGATTATGAGTGGCATGGACAGAGGGGATAGTCATATGCTCTTTCCTAGGATAGAAAAGTCAAGTACTAGGGTACATAGGTTTAAGGATACAGACTCTGTAAGTGCATCTGGTTTTAGTTTAGGCAAGCATGATGAATGGCGTGGGCTTGGAGGGCCAAAGGGCCTGTTACTGTGCTGTACTTGCCTTTGTTCTTTGTTCACCCAGAGGAAACCCACACAGACACGGGGAGAACATACAGACTCCACACAAACAGTGACCCAAGCTGGGAATCGAACCCAGGTCCCCGGCATAGTGAGGCAGCACTGCTAACCTCTGTGCTACCATGCCACCCATGTGTGAATCCCTGTGAAGATTCATGTGTGGCAGATTATTTAGACAGTTTAAGTCTAGCAACATAAATTTAGCAAAAATAATTAATTGCTTATTATTTAAAAATCTAACATATCACAATATTACAATTTCAAATTTCAGTATTGCTGATTGCTCTTTAGAATTTAAGTGGTTATGATTATTTCAAACGTACATTGTGAGATGTTTTTTTCAAAAGTGAACTGGATTTTGTTGTGGAGATAACAGTGAGGCTAAAAGCAGGAAGCCAGATTGTCAGCATAGCTTTTGGATGAAGAACCAGAGCCAGAATTTTATGCATCCAACCCCCAATACCATGTCCCCTTCCCATACAACCCCCGCCACTCCCCCCTCTCCAATCCAGCATCACCTACCCTCCATTTCCCAAGATGTAATCTCAGTCATGGCACTGCAGTGCTATGCCTGGATGGGCTGAACAACTGGATAGCTGTCGGAGTCAGCAATCAGCTATCCAACTGTGGACAGAAGTCCCATCTGCTGCCAATTCGCTCTCATTAGAGGGCAAAATGGCAGTCAGCCTGTCTCGAATGGCGCGGCAGAGGAGAGCTTGTAGGGGGACTCGCAACTGGCATCCATCTGATCATGAGTCTCCCAGGTAATATTTTTCCATGTAATCAGTCCCGCACCGGAAATTGATGCAGGGCTGATCACCATGGAAGTCATCATTTCCATATGATTAGTGGGCCAGGGTGGTGGTTTTGGGGCTGGCTAGTATCCCCCCCACCCCCACTGCGGGGACAAGTTCCCATCGACGGGGTTTACAACTGCTCCTTACCAATGGGGACCAGGCATGGGGACAGAGGCCATTGAGGACCCCACTAGGAGATTGGAAGCAGAGGCCAGCCTGGCAGTGCCAGCCTGGCAGCATGGCACTGCCCACCAGGCATCAGGCAGTGTCACGGGGCAGGGCAAGATACAGGGGAGGGCATACTGGGAGCCAATTGGTGGTTGTGGGGAAGGGGGGGGGTGGGATCCTGCTGCACACTCTGCAATGGAATTAGTGGGGGATGGAGGGATGGGGTAATCGGATCTGCCCCTGGTGGGGGGGGTGGGGGGTGGAATCAGAGCTGGCTATGATGGGGGGTGGGGACCGTACATGAGGGAAGGTGATGGATCGGGGAGGGCCTTGGGAGACTGGCACGAGGTAGGGATCAGATATCCAGTGATCGGGGCTGGTGGCAGGATTGGGGAGGCAGGTGATTGGATTGGGGGAGGTAGAGGTTGGTTAGGAAACAATTGATAGGCTAGCAATTGACAGGTCGGTGCATGCACAGTGGCCCACTCAGCATTAAGCTGCCGGCTTCTCCAGAGGGATGAGGCCCCACCCCCTACCTTGTAGGTACCTTATTAGGTATCATAAAAACTGATAAAGCTCCGGGGCCTGATGGTATTTATCCCAGGCTGCTTAGGGAGGTGAAAGATGAAATTGCTGGGCCTCTGACGCAAATCTTTGTCTCTTCTTTGGACACAGGTGAGTTCCCAGAGGACTGGAGGATGGCTAATGTGGGACCGCTGTTTAAAAAGGGCAGTAGGGATAACCCTGGTAATTATAGACCAGTGAGTTTGACATCGGTGGTCAGAAAATTGCTGGAAAAAATTCTTAGGGATAGGATGTATAAGCATTTGGAGCGTTGCGATCTGATTAGGGATACGCAACATGGCTTTGTTCAGGGGAGGTCTTGCCTTACGAATCTGGTAAAATTTTTTGAGGAGGTGACAACAACGGTTGACGATGGGCGAGCCGTTGATGTCATCTATATGGATTTCAGTAAGGCGTTTGACAAAGTCCCTCACGGTAGGCTGGTAGAAAAGGTTAAGGCACATGGGATACAGGGACAGGTATCTAGATGGATTGAAAACTGGCTGGGCAACAGGAGACAGAGAGTAGTAGTGGAAGGGTCCTTTTCTAGCTGGAGGTCTGTCACCAGTGGTGTGTCACAGGGCTCAGTACTGGGACCTCTTCTCTTCATAATATATATAAACGACTTGGAAGAGGGCGTACGTGGTGTGATCAGCAAGTTTGCAGATGACACCAAGATGGCAGGATTGGCGGATAGTGAAGAAGATTGTCAGGTGACACAGCAGGATATAGATAGGTTGGTATACTGGGCAGATAGGTGGCAGATGGAATTTAATCCTGACAAATGTGAGGTGATGCATTTTGGAAGGAATAATGCAGGGAGGAGTTACATGATAAAAGGTAGACCAATTAAGAGTACTGAAATGCAGAGGGACCTGGGAGTGCAAGTGCACAAGTCTCTAAAGATGGCAACACAGGTGGAGAAGGTTGCAAAGAAAGTTTATGGAATGCTAGCCTTTATAGGAAGGGTTATAGAGTATAAGAGCTGTCGTCTAATGCTTCAGTTGGTTAGACCGCATTTGGAGTACTGCGTCCAGTTCTGGTCACCTTACTACCGGAAGGACGTGGAGACCCTGGAGAGAGCGCAGAGGAGGTTTACCAGGATGTTGCCTGGCATGGAAGGACTGGGTTATGAGGAAAGGTTGGGTAAACTGGGGCTCTTCTCCTTAGAAAGACGGAGATTAAGAGGAGATCTGATAGAGGTGTATAAAATAATGAAGGGTATAGATAGAGTAAACAATGGCAGGCTTTTTCCTAGATGGGAGGCAAATATCACAAGAGGTCACGAGCTAAGGGTGAGGGGGGAGAAGTATAATTTGGATACTAGAGGAAGGTTTTTCACACAGAGGGTCGTGGGGGAATGGAATGCGCTACCAAGTAAGGTGGTGGAGGCAGGCAAGCTGGACTTGTTTAAGGTTTACTTAGATAGGCACATAAGTGAAACAGGGATGGAGGGTTATAGAAGACGATTTTAAAAAGGGTCAGAGCCTCAGGGCGATACTGGAAATGTAATACTACATGTTAATGTTTTGTCTCTCTTAATCCACAGGTGTGTCGATCCACCTTGTTGTCAAACGAGGGGCATGCACACGGTGGGTCATGCGTGGGCTGCTCTTGGATGTTTCGAGAGTGGCCTAGTACTTCGTGTCGTTGTGTGTGCTTAAAACTGGACCAGCAGATGGGCACCACAACAGCTCACTGACTATCACTGCTAGCTGTGCAGATACATGGATTTGGGCCATTGCCTGTGGGAGTTTGCGCATTCTCCCTGTGGTTGCGTGGGTTTCCTCCGGGTGCTCCGGTTTCCTCCCACACCCCAAAGATGTGCTCTTAGGCTGATTGGTGTACCAAATTGACCCTAAACTATTCTCCCCTGAATCTGGCTACACTAGGGGTACTATTCGCATACTCACAGGGCAAGGTAGGTGTAGGAAAATGCTTTGCTAAAATGGCGGCGCGGGCTCGTTGGGCCGAAGGGCCTGTTTCCCGTGCTGGGTTGTTCTTTGTTCTTTGTTGTAGCACGAATCTCTCTGAGGCAGTCTATGATGAGGGAAAAGTCTTTCAGCACTGCCCACACTGTGGTCTATATAGATTTTTACATCTTGAAGGAGGTATGGAATGCACAAAACAGTGGTAGGATTGTAGCAATGGTCAGGAAAAATCAGTCAGCAACCAACCTTTGAGTAGTTAATGACCCCTTTCAGTAGCTCTGATGGCTGCTTAACACATGTTTAGCTGTGAGGGGTTAAGAAAGGGCATTGAGCTTCAAAATATCTCCAAGAATAAAACAAAACTAGAAAAATTGCATGTCATGAGTCATGTAATAAAATAGAAAGTAAATATCTTAATGGCCTTGGGGATTATAATTATCAATAGGACTGGAAGAAATCATTGCCACAATGACAATTGTAAAACATAGCAAATATCAAATAGATATTTATACCCATCAATCAGTAGACCCAAAGGATAAATCTCATTGATTATTAAACCTTAGCTGTAGCAGAATGGAATTAGCAGCAAGAACAATTATTTTGTAGGTATGAACTTATCAGCACATATTTAGAACACAGAACATGGAACACTACAGCACAAACAGGCCCTTCGGCCCACAAGTTGCGCCGATCACATCAATACTGTAAATCAATTGCAGATCAATTTACGGAATCTGCAAAAGACCTGTGTCAGGATTCAGAAAGAAGCATCACAAAAATGAAAGTGAATTAATAAAGAGAACATTAATAAATATGTTCAAATATTGGTAAGTAATATTTAATGAACATATGCTTTGTACATACACATAGAATCCCTACAGCGCAGAAAGAGGCCATCTGACCCATCGAGTCTGCACCAACCACAATCCCAAATGATTCAGGAAATTGTAGTACATTGGAGAACCTTACACCATGCATTAGCATTAACAAAATTTTGGCTGTGTTTTTCATAAAGTAATTTATAATTTTGCTACATCTGGCGTATGAAAGATGCCTTCTTCCCGTGTGAGGATTGAAGATTCATTCTCCCTATGTGAATACGTGATAAAATTAATATCAAACATAGTAAATGTTTTAGTGAAGTAGCCATTACTTACATACTACTTATAACGTAGCAAAAAATGTCACCAAGATGAAATCAAAATTGAATGCAAACACAAAGTTTGAGGTTTTGGAAGGTGGAGTATAAACTTGTCAAAGAGTTAAATCTTAAGGAGGCAGAGGAGTCATGAGAAGGAGGCATAAGGCAGGATGAATTCAGTGCTAGGGAAAGACATGGCCAAAGAATTTCATTGCAAGGATAGGAATTTTAACCTTTCGGCATTGGAGTACTGAGAAGCTATGTAGATAGTGACAAGAGAGAAAATGGATAAACTGGACTTCATGAGGCTTCAGGATACTTGCAGCAGGATATTGGATGAGATGCTTACAGAGGGTGGATGGGTGGGAGGCTGGCCAGGACAGCATTGGAACAGTGACCTCTGGGATGACAAAAGCACGAATGAGTGTTGGAGCAGCAGCTACACTGAGGTGGGATCAGAGGTGATCATTTTGATGAGGGAGAGGAAGAGCACAAATGTAGATCATTAGAGGCATCGGTGTTACTCTCCAAAAGGTCCGTGGTGACCGATAAAACAATTTTTAAACTTTTTTAAAGGCATTTATTCATAGAAATGTACATGACAAATATGTGTCTCCTGAACTCCAAATTCCAGTCTGTTGCTATTTATAGGAGCTCAAATAAATCCCCAATTAATGACCACCATTTACATTCAATTAAACAGATTTAACACACAACTGGTATAATGATGCAGGATTGATGGAAAAGTCATTGCAGTTGATGCTCTGGCAATAGTCAATGTAAGAAAAGAAAGGATATCTCATTGAACAATGGAGAAGAACTGCAAGACGATGGTATAGTCAACCATTATCAAAGACCACGTATGGGTGAGAAGGATGAGAAGGAATAATGCACTATGTTTATAATAATCAAGGGTGTAATTTGTGACTTTGATACACAAGGAGTTGCAGGTAAGATGGTAATAGATTTGAGAGGGGACAACCCATTCAAGGATGTTGGAGAGCTGATGGATGTTGAACGGTGGGACAAGTAGCCTGCAAGATATTGGTACTCTTTTCAGGAGGGGTATGATGATGGCAGTTTTCAAAGGGCTGTGTGTAGCATCTGTGGAGAGAAAAACATGTACAGTATCAGTTAGAATAGGGGCCAATAATGAGATCAAGAGATGAGAAAGCAAAATGCGTGCAAAGTACATCAATTGAATCAATAATTCAGTTGAATGATGTTTCCAACCTGGTATTCTGTTGCTGAAAATAATACCTAGGTTTGATTGAGAAAGGGCTGGCTACAGTCAACAATATATTTCATGTGTTTTAAAATAGAAATGTGAAAAGGCAGTCCAGCGGTTAGCACTGCTGCCTCACAGCACAAGGGACCCAGGTTCAATTCCGACCTTGGGCGATTGCCTGTGTGGAGTTTGCATATTCTCCCTGTGTTGCGTGGATTTCCTCCAGGTGCCCTAGTTTCCTCCCACACTCCAAAGATGTGTAGGTTGGGTGGATTGGCCGTACTAAATTGCCTGTTTGTATCTCAAGATGTGCAAGTTGGAGGATTAATGGGACAAATGCGTGAGGGTCCAGGGACAGGGCCCAGGAGGGATGATCTGCTGGAAAATCAGTATAGACTTGAGAGGCCAAATGGTCTCCTCTGCATTGTAGAGATTCTAAGGCATTCTATCATCACATATAATAGGATCGCATTATTTTTCATCATTTTGATCACCCTTAGGGAGGCCATTGGCATCATCTTCCTTCTACTCTGGTTTTCTTCAAGCTTCCCTCAGTGCACATAACAATGTTAGCCGCTCATCCAATTTTTCTTATCCTCATTTTCTCCATAAGTTTTGCAAAGCAAAAAACAATTTAAATCGAGAAATGAATGAATTCTAAGCATATCGATCACATGTAGTAAATTGAACTTCAGTCCAACAACATTTATAACTTACATTAATAGATAAATACTTTTAGAAAAGTGTACATTTTACATTTGGCACTTCATATCTATTCAGATGGATTCCTTTCAGCCTCCATGCATAGCTGACTGTTGCACTTCTATCTAACACCAGAGAAACCCATTAGTAAAATCATCACATTACACTGCACTTTAAAATCAGCTCCTAGCTATCAGATCCTGCAGAGGTTACAAAATAACCAAAAGTTATTGTAAATGTAATTACCGAGTGAGTGTAATCTTCTCTGCACAGTTCTTCAATGGCAGAACAGAGAACAAGCTGTGCTCACCTGACAAGAGCATTTGTCACCTGGAGAATAATGTTCTCTGGATGATGCCAAAAATGGTGATCCATTCAAAAACTCAACCAAACTCATTTGATGTCCCAGGAATTCTTCTTGTACCAATTAATACAATCAAAGCAGGCACTTATCTTTGATGAATCCAAGTCTAATAGTTCATCAGAGTGTGGAAATTAGTACCAACAATACTATTCTTTAACAGCACCTTCCAAACACACAACCTCTACCACCTAGAAGGATAGGAACAGCAGGTGTGTAGGAACCTGCAAGTTCCCTCCAAGCCCCACACCAACATGAATTGGAACCATATTACTGTTCCTTTGCTGGGACGAAATCCAGGAAGTCCCATCTTCAACAGCACCGTTGGTATACCCATACCGCATGAACTATAGTGGCTCTAGTCGATAGCTTCCCATCGCCTTCTCAAGAGAAACCATGGATGGGTAATAAATGCTGGCCCAACCACCAGCTCCCACATCTTGTGAATGATTTTTCAAACGTTTTATGCATTTACTTTAACTGTGTTTGTCTTAGAATCGCTACAGTGCAGAAGGAAGCCATTTGGCCCACCAAGTCTGCTAACAGCCTGCCAAGTCAGGAAAAGTGAGTACATCTGATGATTTAAATATATTGAGATTCAAGCCAACATTTTTCAATTTGTCTCACTAAGTGTTTTCCATCACGCACTCATCACACCGACTCAACAAATTTCAGCAGCACCCTGTCCTCACTTTATATGCATTTCATCACCTCCTCAGTTATCGATCCTCAATTGTCAATTATGTCAAAGAAACATGTGCCCATGGCCATGTAGACTTCGGATGCTAACTTGTCTGCTGCCTTAAACTGATGACTGATACCTTATGTTCCTATAGCTTATCACTGATTGTCACAAATCAGGTCTGCAGCAGAGTAAAAAGGAGTGGTGCTGGCGCAGAAAAGGGGCATGGAAAGGAAACTTTGCTTTGAGTGCTTTTGCCTACCCACATAAGCAGCTGCAAACCAAAACTCGACATACATGCTGGTTTCTTGATAGCTGATTATGCCCCTCCAGGGCTAAGTGTGGAGCAGTTTTTTTGTAGAACACTGAGGGGGCTAAAAAACACCTCTCTTCTAATCAATTCCCTCCTCTGATTGTGCTGAGCCCACCACAGTACATCGTCGCTCTCTGGAAGGTGATGGTTTTACTTCTCTAATGTGCTGCAAAACAAGGCACCCCACAACTTGATCCTGTTAATCTGAAATCCTCAAAGTCGAAAAGAAACTGTTGCCACGGAATTCCCCACCAAATATTTGCTAGAAGGAGTTGAGACAGTATCTGCAAAAGGTGAGCCTTTATCTCAGATGGGACAATGGCAAATTTAAATATGATTTTGAATTTCCAGTCAAACTCAATTTCCATTTCTTTGGTCACTTTCTAAGCCCTGGAAAACCTCTGATGTTCAAGTTAATTTGGAGTCAAGTTAAAAACAATTATAAAACATAATAAAGAGGAAGAAGTCCCTTCACCAAAATCCCTTTATTTATAATTCCAAAAGCAGTATACAGGATGCTATCAGTCTGCAGTCTACCTTTGGGAGTGTCAGAGGAACTGACACTCCTGGTTAAATACAACAAAAAGAATCCCTGAATTGATTCTTTAATCAGGGAGTTCATATTCCAATATGCCAATCTCAACAGCCTGATTGAATCATTACAAAAATAACTCACTAAAGTCTCCTAAGAATATTCATTCAGTCATTAACTACCCATTTACAGTCTAATTTTATTGCCAATATCCAAATGGGATTGTTCTAAATTCAGGAATGGATGCTTCAGAGCCAGGTTGCATTTCTGATATAGATAATCAATTTTCACTACCCACCTTCTCATAGAATCTCTACAATGCAGTCAGCGCATCGAGCCTGCAATGACAACAATCTCACCTAGGCCCTATCCCCGTAATCCCATATATTTCCCAGCCAATCCCACTGACGGTAAGGAGTAATTTACCATGTCCAATCCACCCAACCCAACATACTTGGACAGTGGGAGGAAACCGGAGAACACAGAGGAAACCCATGCAGGCAGGGGGTGTGCAAACTCCACACAGCCACCCAAGGTCAAAATTGAACCCAGGTTCCTGGCACTATGAGGCAGCAGTGCTAACCACTGTGCCACCATGCTGCCCCTACTTGCTCTTCCTCACGATTTAAGTACTCATCTGTTAATATCAACAATGGCAACTTCCAAGTTGAAGCAACAGCGGAGGTGACTACTTTCCCAAACTTCTCTTGACATACACACATGTATCTTCAAGTTTAATCTGATGAAGTAGTTGTTGTCTTTCCAGTTCCTGGCAGGACAATCTTTCTTTATTGGTTTAGTTTCACAATACTTACAGTAGTTGCAAGGCACCCATTATTGTTTTAGTGCCACCACCTAGCATAAAGTTACAAATGCATTAACATGGTAACATCACACCACCATCATTATTCAAATGTTATTTCATAAGAAAACAATCCATTCAGTTTTTTTTCTTTCCGACATGCAGGTTGATCATCACTAATTCTACCCCAGCTGCATTTACCACCTTTGTTCCATACCCCTTCAAATCCTTACCCAAGAAAAATCTTTCAGTCCCAGTCATTTGCCAGAGATGGACTTACAATGAAACACATTGTGCCTAGGCACAGGGTTCCAGCCAATAGGGGGGCGCAATGCTGGTCGGTAGCTTTGAGGTACCAATCAGACCCTGAGAGTTCTGAGTTTGCTGATAGGCTTATTTGTAATTCTTGAGCCTATCAGCAACCAATGAAGAGCAACATCGGGCTCTGATTGCTGGAGACCCCTTAGAGCAGGGCCTCTGCTAATGTGGTCCTATCCTGTCCATGCCACTGATTTGGCACTTTCTAGTATCAACTGGGGCAGATCAATGACTTTTCCCCACCCGAACCTGGGCCCAAGACTCTACCTGGGTCCAGGCTTAACCTCAGGTTTTGCAGTGCATGCAGAGACTCTGTGCCCAGGAGCTGCTCCCACTGCCACTGGGCCCATTACCATGGGAAGGAGTATCAGTGCCTGGATTGGAGAGTGGGGAGAGGCCTGTGGGAGGCCAGGTGAATCAGCCAGCCATTCATCATCTGTCAACATCCTTTTCCCAGAGTTTGAGTTAGTGATGGAGCTTGAGGATGCAGAGGATCAGAAGCCAGGAAATCTCAAGCGTGTGGAATCCATGTCGGCAGCAGAAAGTGATAGAAACATAGAAACTAGAAGCAGGAGAAGGCCATTCGGGCATTCAAGCCTGCTCCACCATTCATTTTGATCAGGGCTGATCATCTAATTCAATATCCTGGCACTGCCAAGGGGGCACTGTCTGACAGGGGAGAGGCATGATGCAGGTCGGGCATGAGAGGGGCCTGAGGAGTGGAGTCTGATGGGAGGGCAAGGGGTTAGTTTGTAAGAGGGGAGGGAAGAAGAACTCTGCATCGGGTGGGGTGGGCTGAGTGGTGGGCGCAGTGAATCAGGAGCTAAATGGGAGGATGTACCATGTTGGTGGGGGTGATTGCGGGAGGAACGATATCTGGAGTGGTGTGGGGGAGCAACAGATCTCTCTGTGTACTGGGAGATTGGGAGGCATGCAAAATAGTGCCCCTACAGTTCAGCAGCTGGCTTCCTCTTTGAAATAGGCTCCATCCACTCCCCCTACTGGTGATAATCACATTTGGGATTTTTTTTCTAAGTGCCATAAGATTACGACTGCAAATTTGTCCAAAAGATGATTGTCCCCTATTTCATGCTCATTTCACATGTCGAATTGTTTTGGTAAGTTTGTCCCCTAAGTGTCATAATGGTGAGAAACATGGGTGAACCGTACTGGTCTCTCAGGCACACTCCTCATCACAATCCTTTGACACAAAGTCACTTTTTTAGACTATTGGGACTTTCATGTGCAGGGCCTAAACATGATGGTGAGCTGGCTGCGGAGACCTCTGGTGCCATTTCACAGGGTATCTCAACCTCACAATGCATGGTGAGACCTTTCTCCAATACCCCACAGATATCAGGTCCTCTCAAACTATCGGCAGTATGTACCCCACTGAAATATAAGTCACCCGCATTGGTGCATTGGACCCCCCAGTAGGTACCCCATCATGACCCCTGACATGCGCCCCCCCACCATGCACTGCAACAAAGGCTGAGTAGACACTCAATCTGGATTTCTCAATCAAGTTTCTGTCATTTCCACACTCTCTTACTCAGCTTGGACATAATACACGTGCAGCTTTTGCAATGTGTGTATTGATTTCAGCATTGGATTGCTGGTGACTGTGGAGTCTAGATATGTGGAACCTAGATAAGCTACCAGCAGCCTCCAAGATCCTCAATGTTGATAGACAGTGGTGTGACAACATCTTGGATCATGACATTTGTCTTTCTGAAGCTGTTGGACAAACCAGACTCTCTACAGGCGTGAGAGAATCTGTCCAGTCACTGCTGTAGTTTTTAAAAGTTTTAAAGTTTATTCATTATTGTCACAAGTAGGCTTACATTAACATTGCAATAATGTTACTGTGAAAATCCCCTAATCGCCACACACCTGCGCTTGTTCAGGTACACTGGGGGAAAGTTTATCATGGCCAATGCACCTAACCAGCACGTCTTTCAGACTGCGGGAGGAAACCGGAACACCTGGAGGAAACCCACGCAGACACAGGGAGAATGTGCAGACTCTGCACAAACAGTGAGCCAAGCTGGGAATCAAACCCTGGTTCCTGGAGTTACGAGTCAGTAGCGCTAACCACTGTACCACTGTGCCGTCTACGTTGTGCTTCAGAATGCTTACGCAGCATTGTCAGCAATAGCCAACTTTCTAATATTGATTCTGTGCACCTTTATCTCGAACCTGAGGTGAGCAAGATTAATGAACTTCCTGTCATTTATATATATAGGCCTCATCTGCAGGTGACCTGAAGGCATATCACAACAGCAAAGAGAAGAATATACCAACGACTATCAGTCCTTGTTTCACCTCACTGTAAATCCCAAAGGGTTCCTTTGTTGCTCCATCATAGATGACCTTACCCATCATATTGTCAATCGAAAAAGGAGATCACATTGAGCAGCTTCAGCTAATCTGTTTTTATGGCTTGGATTTATATAGAGGGCAGCACAATGGGTCACTGGTGGGACCTAGGGAGCGAGTTCTATTCCGGCCAGCCTTGGGTCACTGTCTGTGGGGTTGGCACATTTTTCCCGTGTCTGTGTGAGTTTCCTCCAGGTGCTCCAGTTTCCTCCCATACTCCAAAGATGTGCGGGTTAGGTTGATTGGCCATGATCAATTGCCACTTACTATTAGGGGGATTAGCAACGTAAAATTGTGGGGTTACCAGGGTTGGGGGCGCGGGGATGTCTTGATGTGATTGTTGTCAGTTGAGGCTTAATGGGTCAAATGGCCCCAATCTGTACAGTAGGAATTCTACGATTTTATTCTATGATTCTATATGGCCATTTCTGCACTGCTATGGGATCAAAATCCTGGAACTCCTTTCCCAGCAGCATTGTGGGTACACCTGTACCACCTAGACTGCAATCATCCATGAAAGTGGTTTACCACCACACCCTCAAGGGGCAAGCAAGGATGGGCAATGAATGTTGGCCTTGCCAGCAACATCCACATCCCATGAAAGAATAAACAAAAACATTTATGTTTGTATCTGATTTGTGCATTGTTTGATAAATCACTACCTCAGAAACATTTCATGCCAGTAATATTTTAACACCTCTTTGAAAATGAGTAGAGATTATTAATAGTGTTAATGATATTAATTTTGTTACAATAATTTTGTGACTAACTGGCAGGAACCAACTCAAGGCGCTTTAAACTGAAAGCAAGCCTCCAGCAATTTATAAGCTGAAAACCAACATGAAGATGAAACGATAACCTTGAAATCACACCGCTGTGCTACATTAATAAAGAATAATTACTTAGCCATGCTATTTCAGGTGGAGACAGCTGATGACTGAATCATATGGAATCTGACCCATTTACACTGGGCAGGGAAAGCCACAGTGCCAGCCAATAAACAAAAAGCACATTTGCAGACTGAGAAAAGCATGTTGTTTGAAAGTCATGAATTGCAGCTTCATTTTTGTTTTGGCCACTGGATCACTCCCAATCATTGGGGAAGGTTTATATAGGCCAGAAAACAAAGCCAAAAAAAAATGTCCTATTGAGTTGTGTAGACCAGCTGGCCACTCAACCTACTGGCAGTAGAATATAGCTCTTGGTGCCAATGTGTGGCACTGTTGCCTACTAATGCAGCAGAAAAATTCACAAGATCGTTTAGTTCCACAGCACAGTTGCCAACCTCAGGGCCATTGCCAGCGTCTATGGAAAAGTCCCTTTGTATGCAGACACCATGGAACAGAATAAGGCCTGTGTTGCACATATTTTTCAGGCATAAAGTGGATGCAATGTTTATCACTTTTTGGGCTCAAGGTCCTCTGCCTAACCTGTATCTCATAGCACAGTTGCTGCCATATTGGCCAATTCTCTTCAGGCCTCCCTAGCTCTGGTACAATTTAACTAAGAGAGAAGATCTCAGCTCTTGTTTTAGGGCACACTTCCAGCATTTGTTAATTACTCGACAAAGCATCCTCCAACCAGTTACACAGCAGTCTAGAAGGACCAATCTAGTCTTCTGAAGAAATGCTAGGGAAATCTTCCTTAACTTCCCTTCTTTTAAGCCATGACCCTGCTCTTCTGCCTCCATGGTGAATGCTATAGGCCTGTATTCAGCCATCCTGAGTTTACCCACCCCAAACTTGGACTGAGGGTCATTACCACTGATGTTGTAGACCCAAATGAAATCCTTCATGGTGTGCCTGTGATGGTGTGCCAATCACTGGTATCTCACTCCTATTATTAAAATAAAGCACAATGCCAAATTTTGGGAAATACTTAAGCCTCCAACTATTAGCTGCACATTGCTTGCAAATTGACTCAAATCAACTCATTCCGGTATCTTCCTTCATGAGGAAAAAAATAATCAAAATCATAGTAGCAACTCAGTTAATCGTTAGAAGGGGTTCTTGCTCCACAAACTTCCCTGTTCAATAACATCTATTCAAGATATTCAATTCAAAATATTGACCTAGAGATTTGGGCGTGTAGCACCCATTTTTCAGGCGCTATGCCGTTTCCTAAATACCCATAATGCTGAGCAGGAAGCTGCACTCAGGGCAGCTAACCCTGCAAAAAGCTAACTTACTCACCTAGAGGTACAACTCAGAGGAGCAGGAGTGTTCGTCCAAACTAGTCCACCCTTACCCCTCAACACTGTTGCTTCCAGTGACCAAGAATCGATCACTCTCTCGCCAGCCATCACAACACTAGCAATCCTCCCCCTCCCCCAGTGCTCACCTGCGCCCCCTGTCTATCACTTACCTGTGGGCCCCTGTTTCAGTAGCAAGCCTGAACTTCCTCCTTTCGGGTATCCTCCCATAGCATCAACAGTACAGAAATGAATTCCAAGTCCCAAAATCCAGGGTCGTCATACCCTACCATTCATAAGCAGGGCTCAGTACCCTGAAAGAATGGAGTTCAAAAAATAAGTCCACCTCAATGGGGTTTAAAAGAAGCAGAAAAGAGAAGAATCTCCAATCATATTACTTCCAAAGCACTGACCAAGGTTGTTGTCTTCTCCCAGAATGACCATTTGCAGTTAAGATGATAAAAAGACAATATGTTCTTGTTTTGTTACATTTCAAGGTTACATGGCTTCCATACTGGCAAAGAGGAATTGAACTAAAGGCTCTGAAGGGTTTAGGTGATTATTTTGGAAATTGCCTCAAAGATAACACAATCCAAAGAACTGGACTATTCCAATCCTATCACCGAATCACCAAGTCAGCAGAAACATTTAATTCTGATCCAGGTAAAGCTGCAGTTGGAAGATGACCAAACTAATGTTGGGCAAAATTTTCCCAACACATTTGCAAGCTCCGCATCGCAATCTTTCCACACTCAGTCACTTTTTCAGAGGGATGAGAGGTTTGTGCCAATATTGAGGTGGGCGGAGCCTAAAAACACTGGTGAGCCGGCTGCAGAGAGCTCAAAAGTCATTTCACGTGTGCGCACCAATATCACGGTGCACCGGGAGACCCTTCCCACCACCCCCCTCCGATTGGCAGCATGTTTTCCCTCCTGACATGGTTCGCCCACATCAGGGCATCAGGGCCCCCCAGAGGATGCCCCTTCACGATCCCCTTCATGATCCACCGCTATCAGAACCCATAACATAGCCCTCTGCATGGCCCCCAGCCCAGGCTACACTCCCCTGGCACTGCTGCTGGCACACTGGTGGTGCCCAACTGACACATTGGCGGTGCCCAACCTGCGCCATTGAGGTGCCTGTTGGTCACTGCTGGGATGTATGTTAGGCATTGCTGGGTCACATGGTGGACACCACAAGGTATGCAGTTGGCACCACCTGGTGGGCAACACCTAGAGGGGCCTTCAATGGCCTCCAAACTCCCTAGTATGACTATTGCATCAGGTCTGAATTATCAGAGTCCTGTACTGATTCTCACCATTATGGCTGGAAGATATCATATGCTGGGTTCCTAATGGTTTATGAATATTTAAATACTACACTAAATATGCTACCCTTTCACACCCTTAGTGGATGAAAAGTGGTTTGCACCATTGGAGAGAGGTTGAGAAGAAAGCAAAGCGTTTGTCGTTGGCACTAATCAAATTAGCATCTCATGCCAGGTTCCCCCCTTTGGGGTTTTGGTAAAGTTAAATCTATGATGAATAAACACTGCAGTGGTGCAAATTCAAATGACGAAACAACTGAAGTTTTCAACCAACTAACAATATTCAGTGTTGCAACAGAGAAAATGGGACAAAACTAGCCCAGAGTGAGTCACAAACCTGACATGCACAACACCCATTTTCATTCCCATTAGTACCAAGCACTGTGTAATGGGTTGTCAATTCACTATGGGTCTGTCCTGTTCTTTTGCCATATTTCAACCCTTTACTCTTAGTCGATATTTGGTATGGCAAGAAATACATTTCTGGAGACCACTTCTGTATTCCAAATAACAACTGATCTTCCTCCTGCAATGGGCAGAATTTAATATAGACAATGGGAGTCTTGCACCTTTCTCTCAATTTTCATTAATATGATCCATTCCTCATTCTGTCTTTCTCCTTTACTTATAGCTTTCTCCTGGGACCTGTTTTTGATCCCTAGCTTTGTCCCTTACCTGGAACTGCTTCTTGAGAAGGGTATCTCATTCCTGCCGTTGGCCTCTCTGGGATTTTCTCCTGGGACCTCTTTCTGTCCCACTATTTGGTTGGGACTTTTTGCTCGGTTTGGGACTTACTCCCTGCATTGCACCGCACCGCCCATCCCACCCATCCACCCCCTCCAATCACTCCCCCCATCCTTTACCCCCTCCTCCATCATTATTTGTTGTTCCTTGGGATGGCTTCTCTCTAATGGCACACTGGTTTCAGGTCACTTGAACTGCTTTTTCTGCTGTTTCACTTGTTTTTCTTCTTTTCTTCTTCTTGTGTGAAGGCCAATTCCCAGAATAAAGACATTAAAATCCAAGAACTGCAACTGCGCAGCCATCTCCTAGGAGGGCACATGTAATGTCCTAACTACGTTAAGGGTTGTGGGTTTTCAACAAAAAGAACAAAAATGTGGTTTGCAAACACAGGGCCCTATTAGATTCAAACTAACAACAACAGATATATTGTCGGAGCTACTGTCTGCACAGAGTAGAAACTGAAACTAAACAGGAGCCTCTGAATTACCCCAATTAAATCACAATCAAATCATGTGCCTGACTCTTAATGCAATCATGCAGCTGCCTAAATAAATAATAGCCCACGAAGTCCAAGACCCAACATGAACTCTAGTTAGAATCATAGACTCATAAATTCCCTACAATACAGAAGGAGGGTATTCGGCCCATTGAGTCTGTACCGACCACAAACCCAACCAGGTCCTATTCCCCTAACTACACACGTTTACCCTGTTAATCCCCCTGACATCAGAGTCAATTTAGCATGGCCAATCCACCTAACCCACACATCTTTGGACTGTTTAGGAAACCAGAGCACCCAGAGGAAACCCATGCAGACACGGTGAGAATGTGCAAACTCCACACAGGCATTGACCCAAACCAGGAATTGAACCTGGGTGCCTGGCACTGAGAGGCAGCAGTGCTGACCACTATACCACCATACTGCCATTGTAAACTCCAACTACAGTTTATGGTAAGTATTTCACCTAATCACAGTATATGTGATTGTGTGAGAGTGAATGCATGTGTGTGGAAGTGAAAGAATGATTGAGTATATGGGTGAGAGAATAAGGGATTCAGTGTGTATGCATGGGAGTGAGAGAGTGTGTGTCTGTCTTACTCCTATTTCTCACTCACTCTCACCAACACATACACCCACCCACTCAGAGTGGAGGAGTGTGAGTGAGTGATTGAATATGCTGAGACTGGGAGTGAGCTGGGCACACACTCTAACCCTCTCATACTATGCTGATTTATATTAATTACTCTTATTTTAACTGAACAATTTATCATAAGAACTTAAGAACATAAGAAATAGGAGCAGGAGTAGGCCATCTAGCCCTTCGAGCCTGCCCCGCCATTCAATAAGATCATGACTGATCTGTCGTGGCTCAGTTCCACATTCCCGCCCTCTCCCCATAACCCTTAATCCCCTCGCTTATCAAAAACCCATCAACCCGCATCTTAAAAATATTTAGCGAGGCAGCCTCCACCACCTCAACAGGCAGAGAATTCCAGAGATTCACCATCCTTTGAGTGAAGAAGTTCCTCCTCAACTCCGTTCTAAACCGCCCCCCCTTTACCTTGAGGCTGTGCCCCCTAGTCCTACTGTCCTTTCTGAGCGGGAAGAGTCTCTCCACCTCTATCCTATCCATCCCATTCATCATCTTATATGTCTCAATGAGATCTCCCCTCATTCTTCTAAACTCTAACGAGTACAAGCCTAGTTTATTCAGCCTCTCCTCATAGCTCAACCCCCTCAACTCCGGTATCAGCCTAGTAAACCTCCTCTGCACTCCCTCCAAGGCCAAAATATCCTTGCGTAAGTACAGCGACCAAAACTGCATACAGTACTCCAGCTGCGGCCTCACCAATGCCCTATACAGCCGCAGCAAGACCTCCCTACTTTTATATTCAATCCCCCTCGCTATGAAGGCCAGCATCCCATTCGCCTTCCTGACCACCTGCTGCACCTGCAGGCTGGGTTTTTGCGATTCATGCACAAGGACCCCGAGGTCCCTCTGCACCGTCGCCTGCTGCAGTTTTTCGCCACGTAAGTAATAGTCCTTCCTACCATTATTCCTACCAAAGTGGACCACCTCGCACTTGCCAACATTAAATTCCATTTGCCAGTTCCTGGCCCATTCGCCCAGCCTATCTAGATCCTTCTGCAGACTCTCCACACCCTCCGCACAATTTGCCGTTCCACCAATCTTGGTGTCATCAGCAAATTTCGACACCATACACTCGGTTCCCTCCTCCAGATCATCTATATAAATGGTAAATAGCTGAGGCCCCAGCACCGACCCCTCTGACATTATCACTCTGACATTGCTTTTTTTTCGCTTCAGCAATTTTTTTTTCTAAGACCTCAAAACTTTTCTTTGAAATTCAATTTGATGTTATGCCAAACCTTATCTTTCCAAAATATTTTCGTTGCCCCCTTGGGTGAGAAAAAAATGGAAATGTGACATAAGAACACAAGAACTAGGAGCAGGAGTAGGCCATCTGGCCCCTCGGGCCTGCTCCGCCATTCAAAAGGATCGTGGCTGATCTTTTTGTGGACTCAGCTCCACTTACCCACCCGCTCACCATAACCCTTAACTCTTTTACTGTTCAAAAATGTATCCATCCTTGCCTTAAAAACATTTGATGAGGTAGCCTCAACGGCAGGGAATTCCACATATTCACAATGCTTTGGGTGAAGAAGTTCCTCCTCAACTCAGTTCTAAATCTGCTCCCGCTTGTTTTGAGGCTATGCCCCCTAGTTCTACTTTCACCCACCAGTGGAAAAAACCTCCCTACTTCTATCTCATCTACATTCTTCATGTTTCCATATGATTCCCCTTCCATTCTTTGAAATTCCAATCAGCATAGTCCCAGGTTACTTAGCCTCTCCTCATAAGCCAACCCTCGCAAATTCGGAATCGACCAAATGGAACTCCTCTGCACCCTCTCCAGTGCCAATATATCCTTTCTTAAGTAAGGAGACCAAAACAGTATACATTGCTCCAGGTGTGACCTCACCAGCACCTTATACAGTTGCAACATAACCGCCCTGCTTTTAAATCCCATACCTTTGGCAATGGATGACAAAATTCCAATTGCTGTCGGAATTATCTGATGCATCTGCAAACCAACATTTTGCAATTCATGCACAAGGAACCCAGGTCGCTCTGCACAGCAGCATACTGCATTTAAATAATAGTCATTTTGCTGTTATTTCTGCCAAACAACCCCCTACTAGGCAGCTTCTGAGTACACCATCAGGGTCTAATAATAGAAGGAGATGAAAGATCAAATTTACATGCAAATTTCAGAAAGGCACAAGAGTATCTTAGAGGAGGCGATGGCCTAGTGATACTATTGATGAACTAGTAATCCAGAAACTCAGCTAATGTTCTGGGGCCCAGGTTCAAATCCTGCCACAGCAGATGATGGAATTTGAATTCAGTGAATAAAATTCTGGAATTAGGAATCTATAGGCAGCATGGTGGCACTCAGTGGTTAGCATTACTGCCTCACAGCACTAGGGACCCGGGTTCGATTCCCAGCTCACTCTCTGTGTGGAATTTGCACATTCTCCCCGTGTCTGTGCAGGTTTCCTCTGGGTGCTCCAGTTTCCTCCCACAGCCTGAAAGATGTATTGGTTAGGTGCATTGACCAAAACAGGTGACAGCACGTGGCAACTAGGGAATTTCACAGTAACTTGATTGCAGTGTTAATGTAAGCCTTAGTTGAGACTAATAAATAAACTTTAAATAAAAACTTTGCCAATCACCATGAAACCATTGTCGATTGTCAAAAAAATCTACCTGGTTCACTTAAGGTCTTTGGGGAAGGAAATCTGCCATCCTTACCTGGTCTTGCTGACATATGACTCCAGAGCCATAGCAATGTGGTTCACCCTCAACTGCCCTCAGAGGAAGCCATTCAGTTCAGGAGTAATTAGGGATGGGCAATAAATGGTGGCCAGCCAGCGAATGAATGAAAAGTTAGAGCGTAGAGAAGATTTATTAGAATGGTACTGGCATGAAACACTTCAGTTACTTGAAGAGATGACAGAAACTGAGGGTTTATTCCTTACAGCAGGAACATTAACAGAGATTTCATAGAAATCTTGAAGGATTTTGATAGAGGAAATAAGGAGCTATTTCCAGCAGCAGATGGGTCAATACAGCTTGAACGTGATTGGCAAAATAACCAGGACAAAGAGAGGAAATATATTTTGGCACAGAAATTTCTTATGATCAGGAAGACACTGACAGAAAGGGTGGTAGAAGCAGAATCAGTAATGAGTTTCAAAAGGGAATTAGATAAATATTTGAAAAGGAAAATAATGGCTCGTGTACAGGGAACAAGCAGGGGACTAAGATTAATTGGATAACTATTTCAATGAGCTGTGCTGTATGATTCTATGATTCTATATGTGTAACAAACTCAGATTAAAAATGAGTTATAATCATCTTAAGTATTCAATGGTAAGAGAACGTCTCTTTATCCTGTAATAAAGTAAATTCTGTGCCATGCTGTCTGACAGAAATGAACTGGTAATCTGTCTTAATGATATAACTTTAATGGAAAATGCAGTTAGTTACTGAGTTTCTTAATCCTCAATGTTAGGGAGTTTTAGATTGTGAGATTTATACAGTAACCGCATTGCTACCGATGGGAGATGTTTGCGAGTTTTTTTTTAATTTCCTGATTGAGATGGGAAATTCAGATCAAATTGTCAGGAAGAAACACATTCCAAGTGAAAACACTACGAAATATGTATGGTGGAGGTAATTTTAATATTGTCTGTCTGTGTGGTTCCCAAGTGTCAATGTAGTCGATTCCTTTAATTCCCAACAACTTTCACACCAGAGGATTAATGATTATGGTAATGCAGCAGATTTATCAAACAATACCATTCTGGGCTTACTTCCAAACAGTCTTCCTACAGAAAAACTCAGTTATTTTACTGGAATAGAGAGGATCACTGATCATCCTTCAGCCCTCCTCCTGCTTTAATTTAATTCATAAGTTGCTCATTTGTAATTATACGATAAAGGGTGTCACCAATTTACTGGACAGATACCAGACATAACGTTCCGGAAACTGTATCCCATTGAACATTCATATATATTTCTACCAAGAAAATATTCCCAAATGCCATATCTTTCAAAACATAAAAGAAAACATAATGTTCTTGTTTCTATCAAATGATTCAGTTGTATTATTAATTTGTGCTGGTAGAGCCACTTGATGACTAAGATGATATAATTTCATTCAGAGAGGTAGTATTGACAGGCAGCTGGTTTTCCGGCATGCTACATGAGTATTCATCTTGACATGGCAGCACACAACAAGGCAGCACGGTGGTTAGCACTGCTGCCTCATAGCGCCAGAGACCCGGGTTTGATTCCCAGCTTTGGGTCACTGTCTGTGTAGAGTTTGCATGTTCTCCCCATGTCAGGGGGGTTTCCTCCAGGTGCTCCAATTTCCTCCCACAGTCCAAAGATGTTCAGGTTATGTTGATTGGCCATGCTAAACTGCCCCTTAATGTCAAGGTGACTAGCAGGGTACATATGTTATGGGGATAGAGCCTGGGTCGGATTGCTGTCTATGCAGGCTCAATGGGCTGAATGGCCTCCTTCTGCACTATAGAGATTCTATGTTCTTCATCCGGGAGGCTGGCTGATTGACAGGTTGGGCTTCCAATTGAGCACAAAGCACATAGAAGCAAGCTGCAGCTACAGTTAAGGGATCTGCAGATGTTAGTGGGGATGAGCATTAAGGCGAGCAATCTACAAGGTTGGGGTTCTGATCACTGACATGAGATATTCTACTGACAAAGTGGAAGTAGGCATGCCAATGCAAGGACAGTAGCTAAGCTGGGGTCTAAGGGTTTGCATTCCTCTTCCTCCTGGCCCCAAAAACACCAGGAGGAGAAACATACACAGCAGTAATAGCTGTCTTTCCCTCAGCTGCATGGCCTTTCAGTGGGTAGAGAGAATGAGCACCATGATCCAACTGAAAGGAGCCATGACCATTAACACAAAAGGAAGATCAGTTCTCTCAACATGAGCAGCAGTGTCTCTGGGAGCTCAAGCTATCATGGAAGGTCATTGCTGACACTTTAAACCTCCTGCAACAGTGGAACTGGTTAGCACATGTTGGCAAAGGCCAGCAACACACCTGCCATTAGAGAACCACCCTATAGCTCTCTGCCCCTTACCACATGGTGTGCTTTCCTTTCCTGCAGAAGCATGAGTGTTTGGAATGGTTTGAGTGCAGATTATGGAGAGTCACTTTGGGACTTGAGAGGCAATAGGCTGAGGGTGCATCTGAGAGTCGGATGCTATGATAGTGATGTGAGATTTAAGTTTATTTATTAGCGTTGAAGTTGGCTTATATTAACACTGCAATGAATTTACTGTGCAAATCCCCTTGTTGCCACACTCCAGCACCTGTTCGGGTACTTGGAGGGAGAATTTAGCGTGACCAATGTATCTAACCAGCCCATGTTTCCGACTGTGGGGGGAAACTGGAGCACCCGGAGGAAACCTATGCTACCACGGGGAGAACATGCAGACTTCACACAGACCGTGACCCAAGCCAGGAATCAAACTCGGGTCCCTGGCATTGTGAGGCAGTAGTGCTAACCACTGGGCCACCATGCTTGCCTGCAGAGAGAAGAATGAGTGCAGATGAATAAAAGCAAGTTACTGCGGATGCTGAAATCTGAAACCAAAAGAGAAAATGCTGGAAAATCTCAGCAGGTCTGGCAGCATCTGTAAGGAGGGAAATGAGCCTCATGTCGAGAGAATGATTTTGAGCTTTGGCAAAGGACCATCTGGACTCTTTTCTCTCCTTACAGATGCTGCCAAACCTGTTGAGATTTTCCAGCATTTTCTCTTCTGATTGCTGGTGAATCTGTTTTGACTTGAAGCATGATGTACAAGAGAATGTTAGGCAAGTCAAAGTGTGAGAGGTGGCAACTCAAAGTGCTCTGTCACTCAGCTTTCCTGCCCTCCTGTAGTCCCGGATCCTCTTGCCGGGTTAGAGGAGGTGCACAGCTGGCTGCTGACATCCTCACCCCCATCGACACCCTGACTGGGGAGCTTGTTCCCATCCTTGCCAGTGCTCAGCTCACTGCAGTACTTCAAATTCTACAGCAGCACCCCTAGAAAAGACTGGGAGACCCAGGGACGGCCTACTGAGCCCCCTTCTCAATTCCTGTGATTGCTGCCCCTTCCACTGTTAAGCCTGAGTAACACAAAGCCATGGTCCTATTTATTAAAAATCCTCTCTTGGACAAAATGAATGTGTCACCTTCCCTGCCCCTCCCTAAATGGTCAGGGAACTTGGAGATGTGCCGATTACGCCATTGCTTTGGGAAAGAGCCTCGGCAAGAACACCTCATTAGAAAATTGGATTCCTGACTAAAACTGGTCAAGCCATTCTGACAGAAAATATATCAGCAAAATTCTGCCCTAATTTTCATCCGACTCCAAACCTCATTTCTGGTGATTAAAATTCACTTCTAAATACCTTTTATCTGACCCTCACAATATACCATGATCAAAATTTGTGATTTATTAAAGTGAAGTGATACTTTAATGAGTGAAGTTTGCAGTTTGGGCTTTTTGTATACTATAGATTGTGGTGTATAAGTTGACCAGGCATATAGGCAGTCCCCACTTTTCCAGCAAAAAAATTCAGGCTTTGGCATATGGTTGGCATATATATTTTTCAGCTGCTGATATGTCTTCCTTCTTCTTCAATCGTGATCTTCCACTCACTGTGGTTGACAGAGCTCTCAACCATGTCAAACCCATCCCCCCAGACCATTGGTCTCATCTCCTCCCCTCCCTCCCAGAAACAGGATAGGGTCCCCATTGTCCTCGTTTTTCACTCCACCAGTCTCTGCATTCAAAGGATCATCCTCTGCCATTTCTGCCAACACCAACATAATGCCAACATTCAACACATCTTTTCCTCACTCCCCCCGTCAGCATTCCACAGGAACTATTCTCTCTGGGAGAGCCTGGTCCACTCCTCCATCACACCCTACACCTCACACATGATCAATGTCACCTTCCCATGCAATCGCAGAAGGTGCGGCACCTGGCCCTTCATTTTGTCCCTGTTTAACATCCCAGGTCTGAAACAATCTTTTCTGGTGAAGTAGCACTTCATGTGCACCTCCTTTAATAAGGTCTATTGCATTCACTTCTCCCAGTGCAATGTATTCTACATTGGAGAGACCAAATGCAGACTGGGTGACTGATTTTCAGAACACCTTTATTCCATCTGCAAGCAGGACCCAGACCTGCCTGTGGCTTGCCTTTCCTACACACCACCCTGCCACTCTTGTCCATACGTTCATCCTTGGCCTTTTGCAATGTTCGAGTGAAGCCCAATGACAACTGGAGGAACAGTATCTCCTCCGGTTGGGCATTTTGCAGCCTTCTGAACTGAACATTGAGTTCAACAACTTCAGAGCATGAACTCTCCCTCTCCACCTTCACCCCACTTCCATTTATTTCCTTTCGTTTCTTCTTTTCATCTTATTTATTTTATTACTTCATATTCTTATTTCTAAATTTCTAATAAAGGCAAGTAGTCCATGTGCTTTCTTGACCATCTTTTCTACCTGTCCAACTGCCTTCAGGGATCTTTGGACTTTGCACTTCAAGACCTCTCTTGCCCTATGTACTCCTTAGCATTGTTCCATTCATTAGTATGCCCTTGCATTGTTAGTTCTCCCAAAATCCACTTTTCAGGGTTAAATTCTATTTGCCACTGTTCTGCCCATCTGACCAACCTGTCTATGTACTTCTGTAATCAAAGCCTTTCTTAATCGCTATTTACCACACTACCAATTTTCATGTCATCTGCGAACTTACTGATCGTACCCCCCCACAATCATGTTTAGATCATTAATGTCCACTACAAACAGCAAGGAACCAGCAGAAATCCCTGCTGCACACCACTGGATACAAGCCATTGCCTCCCAGGTACGGGTGATGACCTTGCTTAATGGATATCTGCTCCACAACATCCAGTAGGTGTCCCTCCGTGAATCGTGGTGATGTCTTCCTGGCAATCCCCCCCCCCCCCCCCAACCCCACCCCCCTACCCCGACCCACAACTGGACTTGGAACAAGTATAGGGAAGTGCCAGAGAAGCGTTTAAAGGAACCTCACTGATTACAGAAATTACATTTTCTCAGGGCAAGTGTATCAGAGGGAAGCCACCACGAGCAGAGTGTGAATCCCATGTAAAAAGAAACAATTTGTTAAAGAGTCTGAATATTCAGTGAGATTTCCCATTGGTGCCAATGGGATCCTCCCTGTTTTTCTTCGTGGAATCAACACTTTGAAAAAATATCAGAATATTCTGCCCAGCAGGTCCAGTGACAATACCACTATGCCACAACCTCTCCATTCAATATTCGTAGTATTTTGTTTTTGTGCTAAGGTATTCATGTGTTTGAGTGCCATTCTGCTATTATTTCCAATCATGTCACCCTTATTTGCAATTATATAGCATGCTCTTATCGTGCTTTGAATGAGCCTAGAATTAATGTCTGAAAATGTAGGAATGCTAACAAGTTATCCAGCTACTTACAAATACTAGAACAGTTGATTATAATGTACCATGCTTGAAAAATATTACGTAAGTATTGAAAATAAACCATGCTAAGCCCATGGGTTTACATGTTTTGTTTCAACGATTTAATTTAATAAATCAAGAACTTACAAATTTTTATTCTTCCACACCAAACGATCCAAAATCATTATGTAATCCCTCTCATTCTGCCTTAAATATTCTACTTCCACTTCTTTCCAAGTCCCCACAGCATTCTCCTGACTGCACAGATTGCATCTAAGACAAATCTTTGCTTTCTTGGGAAATTAACTGGAGGTAAGGACATAATTATTTCACAAGTCAAAGACATTTTACAACAATATTGTCCCTCTCTCTCAGTCCAGCACCGTTTAATCCAATATGTCTGGGGCATTTTTCCTTCCTCCCTGATGCAATTATTCTTTAAATACAAGTTGTGATTCAGTATATTATTATTATAATTTGTAAAAAGCTTTCTATCCTTGTAGAGGAGGATGGAGGGGTATCAGGCATGTGCCCATCTTCATGCCAAATGAAGGACAATGTTTCTGAACCTATTTGGGTCAGAATTCAAAACCATCTCCTTTAGTTTTTAGTCTCCCTTTTAAACAAGCACAATTTTCTAATTCCTTCAAAACCAAATACCATTAGCAGAAAAATGAGAGAATCTCACATCAGAATCTACTTAAAAATCAGACATTATTAGAAACTTAATTCTTCTTTTCTCTGTTGATAAATTTTGTTCAAGCAGTGGAAGATCCATTGACTCTAACTAGGATGAATGAATATAATTCAATATCATCATTAACTCAGGATAGTTTAATTGCACTGAACTGTTATTAGCTCAGTGTTCTCATGCCATGCTATCAGACTCAGTAACCCTTCCTGACAACTCCCAATGATGTCTTTGCTGCTTAGTATTTCAACAAAAAAAAACAGAACCCAGTCTCACACAACAGATGAACGTCCATTAAGATTAATTCCAATTCTTGAAAGTGAAATTTCCAACAAATTTTCTTTCCCTTCCTGAAGGCAAAGATGGAGCTCGGGTTCATTGCAACATGTCTTGCTATCTTGATGATTGCCATTTTTAATTTTTAAGCACCACCAAATTAATCTCAACTTTAATTCTTCAAGAAGTATAGTGGTGAGACTGTCTCTTTTAAACAACACTTCCAAAAAACATAGTGCAATGGTAATAGAGGTTGAAAATACAGGAAAATCCTCTTGAATTAATTTTAATTTATATTTGTATTTGTGATTTAAGAGAGGTGAAACATGGTTCTTGTTTCATTTTAAGTTAGTTTAGGGGTGGCACAGTGGCACAATGGTTAACACTGCTGCCTCACAGCACCAGGGACCTGGGCCCAATTTCCAGCTTGGGTCACTGTCTGTGTGGAGTCTGCACATTCTTCCTGTGCCTGAGTGGGTTTCCTCCGGGCGCTCCAATTTTCTCCTACAGTCCAAAGATGTGTGGCTTAGGTTGAGTGGCCATGCTAAATTGCCTCTTAGTGCCAGGGGATTAGCAGGGAAAATATGTGAGGCTATATGAATAGGGCCTGGGTACGATTATGATCGGTGCAAATTCGATGTGCTGAGTGGCCTCCTTCTGCACTGTAGGGACTCTATGATTCTATGAAGTTTTTTGTGTGCTGGGTGCCAGGAAATGCGGGGACCATGCATTTTTAATCTCTTGAAATGAAGAGATGGCTGACATCTGGGTATCCTTGTGCACCAGTCATTGCAGGTAAGCATGCAGGTACAGCAGGCGGTAAAGAAGGCAAATGGTATCTGGGCCTTCACTGCGAGAGGTTTCGAGTACAGGAACAGGGATGTGTTTTACAATTTTGCAATTTTACATAGCTTTTGTGAGGCCACAACTAGAGTATTGTATGCAATTTTAGTCTCCTTTACTCTCAAGGGAGGGCAGCAAAGGTTTATCAGGCTGATTCCAGGGATGGCGGGACTGATATATCCAGAGAGATTGACTAGGTTAGGATTGCTTTCACCCGAGTTCAGATGAATGAAGGGGGATCTCATAGAAACTTATAAAATTCTAACAGGGCTAGACAAAATAGATGCAGGAAGGATGTTCCCGATGGTGTGTGTGTCCAGAACCAGGGGTCTGAGGACACAGGTTAGACCATTTAAGATGGAGATGAGGAGACATTTCTTCACCCAAAGAGTGGTGAGCCTGTGGAATTCATTACCACAGGAATGTATTTGACAGGCGGCTAGATATAGCACTTGGGGCGAAAAGGATTAAAGGTTATGGGAGAAAGCAGGATTAGGCTTTTGAGTTGGATGATCAGCCATGATCACGATGAATGGTGGAGTAGGCTCGAAGGACTGAATGGCCTCACCCAGCACCTATCTTCTGAGTTTCTGTTGCTAGTTGTCATATTCCACTATTAATTGTCATTGATAGTGGCTGGATGGAACAATGATCTTGTTGTTCGTCCATCATCATCGATGAGGACCTCGACACCATTAGTCATTTTGAGGCTGGTTGCGGTGTGTCTGAAGATGACTGATCAAGCCAATTTGGGCACGGAATGTCCTGACACATATTGGACAGACTTGTGTAGACACTGTAGTTGTTGCGCTGGTGGCTCTGGACTTGCGCAGCTTGCGCTTAAGCTGTGCTTCAGCAATACACCTCGCTTCAAGAGCTTGACAGCCTTTGTGGATGAGGCAGTGCCAGGTAGGGCGGTTTTGTGCCAACGTTTCCCAGGTGGTCGTGTCAATGTCAAGCAACTTCAAGGAGGCCTTGAGTGTGTCTTTGAAACGTTTCTTCTGCCCTCCATGCGAGCGTCTTCCAGCAGAGAGTTTCCCAAAAAGGAGCTGCTTGGGTACGCACTCGTCTGACATACGGATGACATGACCTGCCCACCGGGTCTGTGCTTTCATCAGCAGTGTGTGGACTGATGGTAGACTTGCTCCAGAGAGAAATTCAGTGTCTGGTACTTTATCTTGCCAACGGATGCGTAATATTCTGCAAAGACAAGTCATGTGGAAATGATTGAGCTGTCTTGCATGCCTTCAATACACAGTCCATGTTTCACAGGCATACAGGAGGATAGTAAGCACCGCGGCACTGTAAACCTTCAGTTTTGTTGCTGGGCTAATTCCATTGTGGGCAACGAAGCCCACAATGGCCTTACGCATAACTAAAAGTAGGAAGTAAAGTGCTGGATAGATTAGGAAGAACGGGGCCAAATAAAAATGTGAAGATTAGTGAATGGGCTGCACACATTGTGGTATTTCAAAACCCTGATCAGTCCAATTAGATTTGTGAGATTATAAACAAACCAGTAGGTGAGGTGACCAAGAATGATATTTACCCATTGCCTGCCTTGAAAGATGCAATAGATCCCAATAGTAGAACAGGGCAATGACAATCTTAACTGCAAGGCTTCAATATAATAAGGTTTAAAGAGTCTCAGCTGAAACTCAGCCACAGACACCCAGTCAGTGGAGTGGTCTTCTGAAGCTACAGCCAAGGACATCGTTAGTAAATGGAGGGTCATGGGGTACCCAGGCAGAACTGGTAGAAAGAGAAGACTGTAAGAGGAGGTACAATCTGCCAATACCTTACAGATCTGAATTATCAACATAAATTTTTGCGCACAGTCTTTGTGCTTCAGATCATCGTGTGCACAATGTAATTTAATACACAGCCAGCAGCTTTGACATTTGTGTGGCCAAGTAAGACGCTTAAGAAACCTGCAGTCCATCATGGAGGGACTGACAATATCAGGACCTGCTACAGGGTAGGCCCAGAGGTAGAAGGCTGCTAAATCAGATGCAGTTTAGCTGACAATTTGTTTCTGCCACTTTTGGGATCGAGAGCTACAATTTATGGAAGACACTCAGGTTTTGCCACAAGAGACTAAGATAATCAGTTTGAAAATCTTTGATAGTAACTAGGCTTGAAGTTTATCACTGAAATATTAAAGTTGCAAAATGTAGGGATTAGAATTCTTTCATATTTCTTACAATCATTTTTCTTTTTGCTTCCTGTTATACTTCCGGTCAGAAACTTCAAAGTGTTTTATGAAGCCTGGATCATAAGTTTTGTACATTGAATTTGGCTAGGATAAGCATGATATGGTTCACCTTAGGTATGATTCAAATGACCCACTAGGATGCTTTTATCAAATAAAGTTTATTTAAGAATATAGTTAACATTTATAGTAAGAAAGTTGGCAATAACTTTTATCAATTACAAACAAAAACAGAACAACCATGGTAATGTATAACCCTTAACAAACATATGTCAGATGCTCCAATCAAACAAAACTTCCTTTAGACAAAAAAAATCCTCTATAAAGGTTTAACACAGCAAAAGCTAATGCTTGTGTGATGCTGGAACTGAATCCTTTGGTTAGACAATTGAAACTCTGCCCTCTCAGCTTGTAGCTTCTAGAAGTCCTCTGGATACGCTCAGAACAGCTTGAAGTCAGAACAACTTCCCAGAACATCACAGAGAGACTTTGGTCAAGCCACCAACAGCAGATTCTCTACTCCAGGAAGACAAGAAGCCTTTCTTTCAGCTAACCAGTAGAATTTCCAAAACCAGGGAGAGGAAGAGAAACACTTCTTTTCAGCTTGATGTCCCTTCTAAAACTAAACCTCAAACTGCAACCAGCCAAAACAGAAAATGAAACCTTAAATTCCCTAGAAAGGGAAAAAAACCTGTCCAAACACATGACCTTCCAACCAGCCCTTCTCCTATCAATGCAGATCATAACAGATCCCAAAGTAAAAATGAAAGAGTAATGAAAAGACCTCTAGCTGACAAGTCAGCAACAATTACATCAGCTGACACTGTGAGGGCTGCAGAGAACATGATTTAAGAAAAAATCTCTTAACGGCATACTTGCATGTTTGAATGGCCTCCTGTCACGTCAGAAGTGGTCGGTTTGCCCATCCTCCCTCCAGCCCTTTTCCTCATCCATGCTTGGAGCAAGTACCTCGACCTGTTGAACAAGGTCAAGAGCTGAGGCTCCTCCAATGCTAAATTCAGGATCCCTCTATTTGCCTCATTCATTGTCACACCTTCCTGTCCCTGAGCACTGGCCAACTTTGAAGTACTTAACTTCTGGAGTGTGACTGTCTGAAACACAACATCAAGGTAACTCTCCCACTCCTGAATGCGCTACAATGCCTGAAGTTCAGATTTCAGCTCATTAATTCTGAGTCGAAGTTCCTCAAGTTGCAAACATTTTCTGCAGATGTGGTCATTGTGGCTCACAACTAAGATCCACCAGCTCCCACATATCACAGCCGTAATACATTGTCTGCATTGCCATCTCTAATTTAGTTTTTATGGCTTTTTTATATTTAAAATATAAGTTCAGATAGTTCCTTCATTACAACACACTTTTAAATTTACTATTTAAGATTATTCCCAGTAGATTCTGCACCAGACAGTCAGCTCACCATGTTCCAGTGGTGTTAGTTTTCAGTTTTCAGGTTTTGTTTGGTTTAGTTGATGCCATTTATTCCCAGGTTCACTCTGCTGTGCAGCACTCCTGCTGCTGCCCAGACTGGGACTGAATTAGGTTCTCACTCTTCAGCCTTTTATCAGGAAGATCCATCCAATGCGATTCACTCCGAGGTTCGCTCTGCTGCACTCTTCTTCTGAACTGAGACTGAGATGACTTTTAATCATCAGTGCGGGTGTGATGGGAGCCATCTGGCCCACCTTAATATAAATTAACGTGTATACATCTGATCCTTTGTCAGAATTCTCGATGCTGTGGCAGCAAGTCTCCCAGTGAAGTGGGAGATCAGGGCACCAGTGCACTGGTGCCTCAGGCACTCTGTAGCTGGCTTCACTGGTGAACTAGTTAGGCTTCTCCCACTAATGACGTGATTCGCATCCAGGCTCTTTTTTGGCCCATCGAGCCTGCACCAACCACAATCCCGCCCAGGCCCTACCCCCATGTCCCTACATATTTTACCCACTAATCCCTCTAACTTACGCATCTCAGGACACGAAGGGGCAATGTGTTAGCATGGCCCGTCGACCTAACCTGCACATCTTTGGACTGTGGGAGGAAACTGGAGTACCCAGAGAAAACCCATGCAGACACAAGGAGAATGTGCAAATTCCACACAAACAGTGACCCAAGCCGGGAATCGAACCCAGGTCCTTGGAGCTGTGAAGTAGCAGTGCTAACCACTGTGCTACTGTGCCACCTACTGTACCTACTGTACTCTGACAAATTTACTGGAGTTCTATGAGGATGTGTCTAGGGCGGTGGATAGAGGAGAGCTGGCGGATGTGGTCTTTCTTGATTTTCAGAAGGCGTTTGACAAGGTACCTCACAAGAGGTTATTGCAGAAGGTCAGGGGACATGGAGTTGGGGGTAGGGTGTTAGCGTGGATACAGGACTGGTTGTCAAATAGGAGGCAGAGAGTGGGGGTCAATGGGTGCTATTCGGATTGGCGGTTGGTGACTAGTGGAGTGCCTCAGGGGTCGGTGCTGGGACCTCAGCTATTTACCATTTATATAGATGATCTGGAGGAGGGAACCGAGTGTAGGGTGTCGAAATTTGCTGATGACACCAAGATTGGTGGAACGGCAAATTGCGCGGAGGGTGTGGAGAGTCTGCAGAAGGATCTAGATAGGCTGGGCGAATGGGCCAGGAACTGGCAAATGGAATTTAATGTTGGCAAGTGTGAGGTGGTCCACTTTGGTAGGAATAATGGTAGGAAGGATTATTACTTACGTGGAGAAAAACTGCAGCAGGCGACGGTGCAGAGGGACCTCGGGGTCCTTGTGCATGAATCGCAAAAACCCAGCCTGCAGGTGCAGCAGGTGGTCAGGAAGGCGAATGGGATGCTGGCCTTCATCGCGAGGGGGATTGAATATAAAAGTAGGGAGGTCTTGCTGCGGCTGTATAGGGCATTGGTGAGGCCGCAGCTGGAGTACTGTGTGCAGTTTTGGGCGCCGTACTTACGCAAGGATATTTTGGCCTTGGAGGGAGTACAGAGGAGGTTTACTAGGCTGATACCGGAGTTGAGGGGGTTGAGCTATGAGGAAAGGCTGAATAAACTAGGCTTGTACTCGTTAGAGTTTAGAAGAATGAGGGGAGATCTCATTGAGATGTGTAAGATGATGAATGGGATGGATAGGATAGAGGTGGAGAGACTCTTCCCGCTCAGAAAGGACAGTAGGACTAGGGGGCACAGCCTCAAGATAAAGGGGGGGCGGTTTAGAACAGAGTTGAGGAGGAACTTCTTCACTCAAAGGGTGGTGAATCTCTGGAATTCTCTGCCCGTTGAAGTGGTGGAGGCTGCCTCGCTAAATATTTTTAAGACGCGGGTTGATGGGTTTTTGATAAGAGAGGGGATTAAGGGTTATGGGGAGAGGGCGGGAATGTGGAACTGAGCCACGACAGATAAGCCATGATCTTATTGAATGGCGGGGCAGGCTCGAAAGGCCAGATGGCCTACTCCTGCTCCTATTTCTTATGTTCTTATGTTCACCCTGTGCTGTAATTTTCTTTGTTCTTTGTTCTAGATGGCTGCAGCATGATAGATATCCATTGAGTCTTTCTCAAGGTAATGAAGGTTCAATTTATAAATGATCAAAGTTTGCTAAGAAGTCTCAGAGAATTCAAATCAAAGCTGTGTGCATACATTGGAGCTAAGTGCACAACTTTACAGACTCCCGGGTCACCTGCAGGTGACTTGACATCTCCTCTTTGTCAGAGGACTTCACATGGGTCTGCTCACACCTGCAGCTTCTGAAAAGAGAAGGGAAAATTGCAGAATGCAGTGCTGCAATAATTTAAAATCCTGCAAGGTGACTGGTGGCATGGAGAATAAAGTGACCTGGCCACTTCAGAATTTTCACAGCTGACAGAGAGGAATGCAGATGTTGATCACAAAGCTGCCTAAAATCATCATGCCAGGGTTGCTCTCCAGGGCTAGATGGGGCAGTCCAGCCATGACACCCGTATCCCGGGGAAGAGCGGCGAGGTTGACCTCTTGCCACCTAGCCTGAGCCCACCCAATTCTTGGATCCTTAAGGGACCCTTTCTCTGAAGCCTGACAGCAACAGAGTGTCAAATAGCCAACTCACCACTTGGCCCTCTGACTGCCCTAGGGGCCCAAGACACCAGGCCAGGGTATCAGTGCCAGGGGCAGTGAGCTGTTGGCACTGTCAAGGCACGTGGCCTCAAGGAGGTTGAATGGATGAGGTGAGGGAGATGGGGACCCGAGTGGTGTGCCTGAGGAGGAAGGGGCCAGACTGAAGGGTCTCAGAGGGCAAGAGGCCAGAGCGGAAGTTCTGGTCAGGGTTACTGTCATACCTGCATGGTGTGGAAAGGGGGAGTGACCTGTGATCTGAGTGGTGGAGCAAAGAATACTCCTTTTTTTTGAGGGTTTGGTGGTGCTCCCCTGAACCCTGAAGATCCAACATGCCATGTTTCTGCTTGTCTTTCGCAGCAGTATAGCCCACCCAGTGTCATTCCCCTGGCAGGAGGGTTGGTGAATGGCAGGAGGCTGGTGAATGGGCCATCAAACCCGCTAATGGCATTCAAATTAGCGAGTTTGCATAATTATTGGATTTCTGCCCATTCAGGCCAGGAGCCTGCTCGGGGCTGGTGGAGTGGGTCAGGTGAATCCCAGTAGCCCTCACACCCATCTGGAATCCTAATTTTCCACACCGGCACTGGGATTCCTGCTGACCATTTGAAGATGTTGGAGAATCCTCCTCTACACAAACAATGCATATTGTAACTAACTCTGTAACATATAGAAATCTAATGAAAAGTTGGAATCAGTCATTCACAAGATTTCATAAGATATTATACTCCCTAATAAAAATAACTAAGTATAACAGTAGCATATAAAAATGTACCGTCTGGTTTTATTGTGTTTTTTAATTTAATTTAATTCTTTATTATCCAAATTCAGTTGTCCAATCACCTCCAACTCCAAAATGATCTGATAAAAAGTCTTCTTTATATCCAAATTCAGTTGTCCAATCACTCCCAACTCCAAAATGATCTGATAAAAAATCTTAGTTTGGATAAGACTTAACCACAAGGCAAGACAAGACTCTCAAATAGAAAACAATTTATTATAAAATAAAAAAAATACTTAACTATGTAAAACAGCCCATTATAGCTCTGGTCAATAAAGTTGCAAGATTCCTCAAGTTCCTTCGTTGACAGCAATTCTTTCGGTATTCTGCCTCAGGAACATCCATTATATAGCAAAGATGTCGCTCGTAATCTCTATTTTGAGCCCTGGAATCACCACTATCTCATTTCAAATCAGGTCCATTGTAAGTTGGTAATTGGTCAATTGTTGAATTCAAAAAAGGTTAATGTAGCACCCCATTTCAAAAATGGAGAAAGGCAAAAAGTAGGAAAGCCTAGACCAGTTAGTCCAATGTCTATTGTTGGGACATTTTGGAATCCATTATTAAGGAAGTAATAACAGGACATTTGGAAAGTTAGAAGGCAACCCATCAGAGTCAGTGTGGTTTTACGTACGGTAACTCATGTTTGACTGATTGCTAGTGTTCTTCGAAGATGTGACATGTAAAGTGGATAATGGGGTTCCTGTAGATATAATGCTGGGCTTCCAGAAAGCATTTGATACACAGAAAGGTAAGATTCCACAGGATTGGGGATAATAGAGTATTGGCTAACCAACAGAATGCAGAGAACAGTTTTCTGGTTGGCAAGTTGTAACTAGTCGTGTGCCACAGGGTTCAGTCCTGAGGCCAATCATTTACAATCTTTATTAATGATTTGGATGCGAGGATGGGATGTACTATAGCCAAATTTGCAGGTGGCACTCAAATAAGAGGCAAGGCAAGTTGCACTGAGGAGATAAATTTACAAATGGATATGGATAGGTTAAATGAATGGGCCAAAATTTGGCAGGTGGAATTTAATGTGGATAAATGTGAAGTTATCCATTTTGGTCAGTGGAATAAAAAGGCAATTTATATTCTAAATGGAAAGAAACTTCAAACTTGATGCAAAGCGATCTGGGTGTCCTCGTGCACAAATCACAGAAAGTTAGTATGCAGGGCCAGCAGGTAATAAGGAAGGCAAATGGAATTTTGGCATTCATTGCTAATGGAATAAAGCACAAAAGTACATAAGTATTGTTGCAACTATATAAGGCATTGGTGAGATCACATCTGGAGTACTGCAAACAGTTTTGATCCCCTTATTTGAAGAAGGATGTAAATGCATTAGAGGAGGTTTAGAGAAGTTTCACTAGATTGATTCCAAGGATGAAGGACGTGTCTTATGGAGAGAGATTGAGCAGTTCAAGCCTATACTTGTTGGAGTTCAGAAGAATGAGAGGATATTTAATGGAGGATGCTAAAGAGGATTGACAGGTAGACATAGAGCAGATATTTCACCTTGTTGGACAGTCTAGAATAAGAGACTATAGGCTAAGGGGTGGCAAATTTAAAACAGAAATGAGGAGGAATTACTTCACTTAAAGGATTGTAAATCTCTGGAAGTCTCTACCCCAGAGTGCAGTGGGCTCTGGAACACTAAACAAATTTGAGAAGCAGGCTTTCAGTTAAAAATGGGATGAAGGGTTATGGGGAGTGAGCAGGAAAGTGGAGATGAGGCTAAGATGAGATCAGCCATGATCATATTGCATGGTGGGGCATGTTCAACTCCTACCTACTCCTGCCCTTAGTTCTTACTTCCTTATGAATTATTTTATTTGATTATATCTGCGTATATTGTCCATCAGAAAGAACAAACTGTTCACATCCTTCCTCTACGACTTAGCATAATTGTCTATTTGTTGCCCCATTGCATCTCAATTTTGTCAAGGCCAGAGCAATGTTGAACTAGCATGCAGTATGTGATTTGATGTTGTTGATGTCCCACAGACAGAGTCTTATAGCAGCATGTTAGTACTTTTAAAACTTTACACATTTCTGGATATAACCCAGCCTTAATAATATGACTAATTGATTAATTAACAATTCTTCAATTATAACTTAATTGAGGTGCATTACTTAATCAATCAACTATTTCTGACTGCTAATGGTGGTAGTTCTTAATACATGTGAATTTGCAAAGTACAGAGCACAAAATGTCTTATTTCGCCAGTGTTAGTACAAAATGACTTTGTTAGCTTATTGCCATGAACATAGATGAAAATATTCAGAAATGGTAAAGTTACACTTAAAATCTATTCCCAGGCCCAGTTACAGTATACACAACATCAGTTGTAAGGAGTATTAAGTGAACAAAACAATGGAATATCTGTGTAGATTATTTGTGTATGCTGTGGCTAATTACATTGTTATAAAAAGTTTTGTCTTTCTTATAAGTCATAATTTAACAGTTTGAATATTGTCATTTAAATTCCACTTACTTTGGGGCAAAGACAGCTGTTCCCCAAATTAATCTTAGCGAGATAATAAGAATAAATGGAGTCCATTTTCAAAAACATCCATTTAACAATCAGCACCATCCTTTACATTTAAACATATGTTCATTCCATCTGTCAGGAATCTACTTTGATGAAGGTTTTTAATTATTTGAAGTATTTCAGTGCCTTCTGCCAGGAACTATCACTGAAGCCTACAGCGTGAAGGAGATACCAGCAATTTAGCATGACTTTCACAATCAGGTTTGGCCATTCTTAACTTATTTTAAATTAAAGATCACAGACATACTATAGACAAAATACAGTCTATATGATCTCATCAGATGTATATACAATGCATGTGTATGGAGTGTGCATTTCTCAGGGTCTGTTCACCACAGGCACAGATCCCATTAATGCTACTAACTCTAGCGAGAGGGTCATAACAGAAAATACGGTGGTGAGATCTCAGTTTGAGATCTTCCAGCAACTTAACCTGACTTCCATATACTTCACTGTTTATCATTAAACAGCTTAATGCTGTTGTTTCTGGGAGTGTTGGATTCTCCCCTTGCACTAGCGAGGAACAAACACAAACCAGCTGTGATGGCCATGCTGAGGGTGCAGAAGTAAGTGTAGCCCTGGGGTGGTGAAGGACATGGCAGAGCAGTCCCCAGCATCCTGGCAGTGCCAGGTTGGAACTGCCAGTGGTGGGCCCTCTCTGTAGCCCCACTGGGGGAGGGTTTCTTTATGTGTGTGTCAGTATAGGGGCTGAGGGCTTGCCCGGTTTTCCAATGATGGGGGATGAGGAGTTGCCCCTCTAAGTACGAGGGTGGTGGTGTTCCCCATATCCAAGGGAAGGGTTCCTGATGCTTTTGTGGATGGGGTTCCAATGTCTATGTGGGGAGAACCCAACCTTAGAATCCAACCTTTTCTCACAAGTTTATGAACTAATTTCTCTGGTGAAAAACGAGACTTCATAAAATCATTCGTATTTACATTTGCTATTCAGGAGAATGACAGGCAAAACAAAACCTTTGTTTAGGAATTTAATGTCAAAGAAAATGAAGTAAACATCTCAGTATAACTTAAACTCACTGTTAAGCAGAATGAGCTAAGTGATTTTGATTGAATTTTAGAACAGACTCTCCTATGGAACTGGGAGCCTCAACAAACAGATCAGACCTAAGCTCTGCAATCCTGCCAGACCGAGTCAGGAATGATGGTAGAATATCACCATCCTAAAAGTCCAACATATCAGTGCAAAATACATGAAACATTTACAGCCATCTTCAACCAGAAGTATCCAAGTGGATAATCCACCTCAGCCTCCTTCTGAAGTTGTAGCATCACAGGTGCCAGCCAATTGAGCCAATTCAATCTATTAAACATGAGACCAAGAACTGGGTGAAGGCATTGGATACTGCAAAGGCTATGAGCATTGACAATATCTCTGCCATATAACACTGAAGGCTTGTGTTTCAGGACCAGCCACACCCTGAGCCAAGCTATTCCAATACAACTACAGCACTGGCATTTACTCAACAACTAGCCAACCTGCTAACTAATCAGGTACGTCCTCTCCACAAAAAGCAGGACAAATCAAATCCAGCCTACTATCATGTCAGTGTTACATTGATCATCAGCAAAATGAAGGAATGTGTCAACAGATGTCCAAAGATATGCAGGTTAGGTGGATGGGCCACATTAGTGTCCAAAGATGTTTGGTTTGGTCAATTGGCCATGGAAAAAGCAAGTGATTACAGGGCCAGGGGGGATGGATAAGATACTCTTTTGGTGGGTCGGTGCAGACTCAATGAGCTGGACAGCCTCTTTCTACACTGTAAGCTTTCTACCATTCTATGGTGGTCATTGACAATGTTATTAAATGGGACTTACACAGCAATAACCTGCTCACTGGTGCTCAATTTGGGTCCATCAGAGCTACTCAGCTCTGACCTCACTGCAGCCTTGGTCCAAACATGAATAAAAGAACTGAACTCAAGATGGGAGATTTGAATGACCACCCTTGATAATAAGGTATCATTTGACCAGATAAGGCAACAAGGAGTCACAGAAAAATTGAAGTCAATAGGAATCAGGAGGAATATTCTCTGACTGGTTGGAGTCAAACATGGCATAAAGGGAGATGGTTGTTGTAATTGGAGATCAATTATTAATCCCAGCATAATACTGCAGGAGTTCCTGAGGATAGTGGTCCTAGGCTGAGTGATCTTCAGCAATCTGATCAATGACTATCTCTCCACCATAAGGTGAGAAGTGGGGACATTCACTGGTGATTGCACAAGTTTCAGCACTATATGTGACTCCTCAGATACTGAAGCAGCCCTTGCCAATATACAGCAAGACCAGGACAACATTCAGGCTTAGGCTGATAAAGTAACAAGTAACACTTGTGCCACACCAGTGCCAGGAAATGACCATCTCCAATAAGAGAGAATCTAACCATCTTGTCTTGACGCTCAATGGTACTACTATCACTGAATCACCTTCACTGTCTACATTCTGGAAGTTAACTGCTTACCAGAGACTGAACTCAACTTGTCAAACAAAATATTACAGCTTCAAGTTCAGCTTAGAAGCTAGGAATTCTGGAGGAAGTAACTTCCCCAAAGCTTGTCCATCAACTATCAGGCACAAATCAGGGATGTGATAGAATATTCTCCCCTTGTCTGGATGACTGCAATTCCAACAACACTCAAGAAGCTTATCACTATCCAGGACAAAGCAGCCCATTTGATTGGCATCACCTTCAACATTCAGTCCATCTGCCACTGATGTTTAGTGGCAGCAGTGCATACCATCTACAAGATACACTTGGCTCCTTTGACTGCAACTTCCAAGCCCACAACCTCCATCTAGAAGAACAAAGGCATCACACACAGGATACTCCATCATAAGAACATAAGAAATAGGAGCAGGAGTAGGCCATCTAGCCCTTCGAGCCTGCCCCGCCATTCAATAAGATCATGGCTGATCTGAAGTGGATCAGTTCCACTTTCCCGCTTTCTCCCCATAACCCTTAATTCCTTTGTCTATCAGAAATCTAACTACCCATGACTTAAATATATTCAACTAGATAGCCTCCACCACTTCAATGGGCAGAGAATTCCAGAGATTCACCACCCTTTGAATGAAGAAGTTCCTCCTCAGCTCTGTTCTAAACTGCCCCCCCTCCCCTTATTTTGAGGCTGTGCCCTCTAGTTCTGGTTTTCTTTCTAAGCAGAAAGAATCTCTCTACCTCTACCCCATCTAGCCCCTTCATTATCTTGTAAGTCTCTATAAGATCGCCCCTCAGCCTTCTAAACTCTAACGAGTACTGGCCCAGTCTATTTAATCTCTCCTCATAAGCTAACCCCCTCATCTCCGGTATCAGCCTGGTGAACCTTCTCTGTACTCCCTCCAAGACCAATATATCCTTTCGCAAATAAGGGGACCAAAACTGCATACAGTACTCCAGTTGCGGCCTCACCAGTGCCCTGTACAGTTGCAGCAAGACCTCCCTGCTTTATATTCTATCCCCCCTCACTATAAAGGCCAACATTCCATTCGCCTTCTTGATCACCTGCTGCACCTGCAGACTGGATTTTTGCGACTCGTGCACAAGGACCCCCAGGTCCCTCTGCACCGTAGAATGCTGCAACTTTTCACCATTTAAATAATTTTCCATCCTACTATTATTTCTTCCAAAGTGGATAACCTCACATTTGCTAACGTTATACTCCATCTGCCAGGTCCTCGCCCATTCACTCAGCCTATCCAGATCTCTCTGCAGACTTTCCACATCCTCCATGCAATTCACTTTTCCACTCCAAGAGAGTACACGGAAGGATGTGGAGGGCAAGGAGGTACAGGCCCCGCAATTCCATCAAGACCCTCGCTGGCTGCATCTGTCAAGACCATGGTGTGGCACATTTGTGAGGTGCTCTCACACCTGGTACCTCAGGGGAAGGGCAGTCACCTGCTCCCCATGGGCATGAAGGTGATCGCAGCCTTGAATTTTTATGCCCCCAGATCATTCCAGGCACCCAGTGGTGAGCTAGCTGGGATCTCCTAGGCCTCCATGCACACATGCCCTGTACGCCCATGCAGTGCCGCAGCAATTTTTGAACAGGAAGGGGTTCCACTTCTTGAATGTCCAAGTTGTCTGCCACCATCAAATGAAGATGGTGCAGGTCGATGCATGCCACCCAGTGAGTATCCATGACAGCTTTGTGAGCTGGTAGTCAGACATCCCTGGGCTCTTTGAAGACCAGCCCAGGCTCCCAAGGGGGCTGTGGGGGCCAGCGATGAGGTCAGTGATGTTTCTGTGGAGTGTTTGTGGGGGCCAGCGATGAGGTCAGTGATGTTTGTGTGGAGTGTTTGTGGGGGCCAGCGATGAGGTCAGTGATGTTTCTGTGGAGTGTTTGTGGGGGCCAGCGATGAGGTCAGTGATGTTACGGTGGAGTGTTTGTGGGGGCCAGCGATGGGGTCAGTGATGTTTCAGTGGAGTGTTTGTGGGGGCCAGCGATGAGGTCAGTGATGTTTCTGTGGAGTGTTTGTGGGGGCCAGCGATGAGGTCAGTGATGTTTCAGTGGAGTGTTTGTGGGGGCCAGCGATGGGGTCAGTGATGTTTCAGTGGAGTGTTTGTGGGGGCCAGCGATGAGGTCAGTGATGTTTCTGTGGAGTGTTTGTGGGGGCCAGCGATGGGGTCAGTGATGTTTCTGTGGAGTGTTTGTGGGGGCCAGCGATGAGGTCAGTGATGTTTCTGTGGAGTGTTTGTGGGGGCCAGCGATGGGGTCAGTGATGTTTCGGTGGAGTGTTTGTGGGGGCCAGCGATGAGGTCAGTGATGTTTCGGTGGAGTGTTTGTGGGGGCCAGCGATGAGGTCAGTGATGTTTCTGTGGAGTGTTTGTGGGGGCCAGCGATGAGGTCAGTGATGTTTCGGTGGAGTGTTTTTGGGGGCCAGCGATGAGGTCAGTGATGTTTCGGTGGAGTGTTTGTGGGGGCCAGCGATGAGGTCAGTGATGTTTCGGTGGAGTGTTTGTGGGGGCCAGCGATGGGGTCAGTGATGTTTCTGTGGAGTGTTTGTGGGGGCCAGCGATGAGGTCAGTGATGTTTCTGTGGAGTGTTTGTGGGGGCCAGCGATGGGGTCAGTGATGTTTCTGTGGAGTGTTTGTGGGGGCCAGCGATGAGGTCAGTGATGTTTGTGTGGAGTGTTTGTGGGGGCCAGCGATGAGGTCAGTGATGTTTGTGTGGAGTGTTTGTGGGGGCCAGCGATGAGGTCAGTGATGTTTCTGTGGAGTGTTTGTGGGGGCCAGCGATGAGGTCAGTGATGTTTCTGTGGAGTGTTTGTGGGGGCCAGCGATGAGGTCAGTGATGTTTGTGTGGAGTGTTTGTGGGGGCCAGCGATGAGGTCAGTGATGTTTCTGTGGAGTGTTTGTGGGGGCCAGCGATGAGGTCAGTGATGTTTCTGTGGAGTGTTTGTGGGGGCCAGCGATGAGGTCAGTGATGTTTCTGTGGAGTGTTTGTGGGGGCCAGCGATGAGGTCAGTGATGTTTCGGTGGAGTGTTTGTGGGGGCCAGCGATGAGGTCAGTGATGTTTCTGTGGAGTGTTTGTGGGGGCCAGCGATGGGGTCAGTGATGTTTCTGTGGAGTGTTTGTGGGGGCCAGCGATGAGGTCAGTGATGTTTCTGTGGAGTGTTTGTGGGGGCCAGCGATGGGGTCAGTGATGTTTGTGTGGAGTGTTTGTGGGGGCCAGCGATGAGGTCAGTGATGTTTGTGTGGAGTGTTTGTGGGGGCCAGCGATGAGGTCAGTGATGTTACGGTGGAGTGTTTGTGGGGGCCAGCGATGAGGTCAGTGATGTTTGTGTGGAGTGTTTGTGGGGGCCAGCGATGGGGTCAGTGATGTTACGGTGGAGTGTTTTTGGGGGCCAGCGATGAGGTCAGTGATGTTACTGTGGAGTGTTTGTGGGGGCCAGCGATGAGGTCAGTGATGTTTCTGTGGAGTGTTTGTGGGGGCCAGCGATGAGGTCAGTGATGTTTCTGTGGAGTGTTTGTGGGGGCCAGCGATGAGGTCAGTGATGTTTCTGTGGAGTGTTTGTGGGGGCCAGCGATGGGGTCAGTGATGTTTCTGTGGAGTGTTTGTGGGGGCCAGCGATGAGGTCAGTGATGTTTCTGTGGAGTGTTTGTGGGGGCCAGCGATGAGGTCAGTGATGTTTCTGTGGAGTGTTTGTGGGGGCCAGCGATGGGGTCAGTGATGTTTCTGTGGAGTGTTTGTGGGGGCCAGCGATGAGGTCAGTGATGTTTGTGTGGAGTGTTTGTGGGGGCCAGCGATGAGGTCAGTGATGTTTGTGTGGAGTGTTTGTGGGGGCCAGCGATGAGGTCAGTGATGTTTCTGTGGAGTGTTTGTGGGGGCCAGCGATGAGGTCAGTGATGTTTCTGTGGAGTGTTTGTGGGGGCCAGCGATGAGGTCAGTGATGTTTGTGTGGAGTGTTTGTGGGGGCCAGCGATGAGGTCAGTGATGTTTCTGTGGAGTGTTTGTGGGGGCCAGCGATGAGGTCAGTGATGTTTCTGTGGAGTGTTTGTGGGGGCCAGCGATGAGGTCAGTGATGTTTCTGTGGAGTGTTTGTGGGGGCCAGCGATGAGGTCAGTGATGTTTCTGTGGAGTGTTTGTGGGGGCCAGCGATGAGGTCAGTGATGTTTCTGTGGAGTGTTTGTGGGGGCCAGCGATGAGGTCAGTGATGTTTCGGTGGAGTGTTTGTGGGGGCCAGCGATGAGGTCAGTGATGTTTCTGTGGAGTGTTTGTGGGGGCCAGCGATGGGGTCAGTGATGTTTCTGTGGAGTGTTTGTGGGGGCCAGCGATGGGGTCAGTGATGTTTCTGTGGAGTGTTTGTGGGGGCCAGCGATGAGGTCAGTGATGTTTCTGTGGAGTGTTTGTGGGGGCCAGCGATGAGGTCAGTGATGTTTCTGTGGAGTGTTTGTGGGGGCCAGCGATGAGGTCAGTGATGTTTCTGTGGAGTGTTTGTGGGGGCCAGCGATGAGGTCAGTGATGTTTGTGTGGAGTGTTTGTGGGGGCCAGCGATGGGGTCAGTGATGTTTCGGTGGAGTGTTTGTGGGGGCCAGCGATGGGGTCAGTGATGTTTGTGTGGAGTGTTTGTGGGGGCCAGCGATGAGGTCAGTGATGTTTGTGTGGAGTGTTTGTGGGGGCCAGCGATGAGGTCAGTGATGTTACGGTGGAGTGTTTGTGGGGGCCAGCGATGAGGTCAGTGATGTTTGTGTGGAGTGTTTGTGGGGGCCAGCGATGGGGTCAGTGATGTTACGGTGGAGTGTTTTTGGGGGCCAGCGATGAGGTCAGTGATGTTACTGTGGAGTGTTTGTGGGGGCCAGCGATGAGGTCAGTGATGTTTCTGTGGAGTGTTTGTGGGGGCCAGCGATGAGGTCAGTGATGTTTCTGTGGAGTGTTTGTGGGGGCCAGCGATGAGGTCAGTGATGTTTCTGTGGAGTGTTTGTGGGGGCCAGCGATGGGGTCAGTGATGTTTCTGTGGAGTGTTTGTGGGGGCCAGCGATGAGGTCAGTGATGTTTCTGTGGAGTGTTTGTGGGGGCCAGCGATGAGGTCAGTGATGTTTCTGTGGAGTGTTTGTGGGGGCCAGCGATGGGGTCAGTGATGTTTCTGTGGAGTGTTTGTGGGGGCCAGCGATGGGGTCAGTGATGTTTCTGTGGAGTGTTTGTGGGGGCCAGCGATGGGGTCAGTGATGTTTCTGTGGAGTGTTTGTGGGGGCCAGCGATGAGGTCAGTGATGTTTCTGTGGAGTGTTTGTGGGGGCCAGCGATGAGGTCAGTGATGTTTCTGTGGAGTGTTTGTGGGGGCCAGCGATGAGGTCAGTGATGTTTGTGTGGAGTGTTTGTGGGGGCCAGCGATGAGGTCAGTGATGTTTCTGTGGAGTGTTTGTGGGGGCCAGCGATGAGGTCAGTGATGTTTCTGTGGAGTGTTTGTGGGGGCCAGCGATGAGGTCAGTGATGTTTCTGTGGAGTGTTTGTGGGGGCCAGCGATGAGGTCAGTGATGTTTCTGTGGAGTGTTTGTGGGGGCCAGCGATGAGGTCAGTGATGTTACGGTGGAGTGTTTGTGGGGGCCAGCGATGGGGTCAGTGATGTTTCTGTGGAGTGTTTGTGGGGGCCAGCGATGAGGTCAGTGATGTTTGTGTGGAGTGTTTGTGGGGGCCAGCGATGAGGTCAGTGATGTTTCTGTGGAGTGTTTGTGGGGGCCAGCGATGGGGTCAGTGATGTTTCTGTGGAGTGTTTGTGGGGGCCAGCGATGAAGTCAGTGATGTTTCTGTGGAGTGTTTGTGGGGGCCAGCGATGAGGTCAGTGATGTTTCTGTGGAGTGTTTGTGGGGGCCAGCGATGGGGTCAGTGATGTTTCTGTGGAGTGTTTGTGGGGGCCAGCGATGAGGTCAGTGATGTTTCTGTGGAGTGTTTGTGGGGGCCAGCGATGAGGTCAGTGATGTTTCAGTGGAGTGTTTGTGGGGGCCAGCGATGAGGTCAGTGATGTTTGTGTGGAGTGTTTGTGGGGGCCAGCGATGAGGTCAGTGATGTTTCTGTGGAGTGTTTGTGGGGGCCAGCGATGAGGTCAGTGATGTTTCTGTGGAGTGTTTGTGGGGGCCAGCGATGAGGTCAGTGATGTTTCTGTGGAGTGTTTGTGGGGGCCAGCGATGAGGTCAGTGATGTTTCAGTGGAGTGTTTGTGGGGGCCAGCGATGAGGTCAGTGATGTTTGTGTGGAGTGTTTGTGGGGGCCAGCGATGAGGTCAGTGATGTTACGGTGGAGTGTTTGTGGGGGCCAGCGATGGGGTCAGTGATGTTTCTGTGGAGTGTTTGTGGGGGCCAGCGATGGGGTCAGTGATGTTTCAGTGGAGTGTTTGTGGGGGCCAGCGATGAGGTTAGTGATGTTTCTGTGGAGTGTTTGTGGGGGCCAGCGATGAGGTCAGTGATGTTTGTGTGGAGTGTTTGTGGGGGCCAGCGATGAGGTCAGTGATGTTTGTGTGGAGTGTTTGTGGGGGCCAGCGATGGGGTCAGTGATGTTTCAGTGGAGTGTTTGTGGGGGCCAGCGATGGGGTCAGTGATGTTTCTGTGGAGTGTTTGTGGGGGCCAGCGATGAGGTCAGTGATGTTTCTGTGGAGTGTTTGTGGGGGCCAGCGATGAGGTCAGTGATGTTTGTGTGGAGTGTTTGTGGGGGCCAGCGATGAGGTCAGTGATGTTACGGTGGAGTGTTTGTGGGGGCCAGCGATGGGGTCAGTGATGTTTCTGTGGAGTGTTTGTGGGGGCCAGCGATGAGGTCAGTGATGTTTGTGTGGAGTGTTTGTGGGGGCCAGCGATGAGGTCAGTGATGTTTCTGTGGAGTGTTTGTGGGGGCCAGCGATGAGGTCAGTGATGTTACGGTGGAGTGTTTGTGGGGGCCAGCGATGGGGTCAGTGATGTTTCTGTGGAGTGTTTGTGGGGGCCAGCGATGGGGTCAGTGATGTTTCTGTGGAGTGTTTGTGGGGGCCAGCGATGAGGTCAGTGATGTTTGTGTGGAGTGTTTGTGGGGGCCAGCGATGGGGTCAGTGATGTTTCTGTGGAGTGTTTGTGGGGGCCAGCGATGGGGTCAGTGATGTTTCTGTGGAGTGTTTGTGGGGGCCAGCGATGGGGTCAGTGATGTTTCTGTGGAGTGTTTGTGGGGGCCAGCGATGAGGTCAGTGATGTTACGGTGGAGTGTTTGTGGGGGCCAGCGATGAGGTCAGTGATGTTTCTGTGGAGTGTTTGTGGGGGCCAGTGATGAGGTCAGTGATGTTTCGGTGGAGTGTTTGTGGGGGCCAGCGATGAGGTCAGTGATGTTTCTGTGGAGTGTTTGTGGGAGCCAGCGATGAGGTCAGTGATGTTTCTGTGGAGTGTTTGTGGGGGCCAGCGATGGGGTCAGTGATGTTTCTGTGGAGTGTTTGTGGGAGCCAGCGATGAGGTCAGTGATGTTTCTGTGGAGTGTTTGTGGGGGCCAGCGATGGGGTCAGTGATGTTTCTGTGGAGTGTTTGTGGGGGCCAGCGATGGGGTCAGTGATGTTTCTGTGGAGTGTTTGTGGGGGCCAGCGATGAGGTCGGTGATGTTTCTGTGGAGTGTTTGTGGGGGCCAGCGATGGGGTCAGTGATGTTTCTGTGGAGTGTTTGTGGGGGCCAGCGATGAGGTCAGTGATGTTTGTGTGGAGTGTTTGTGGGGGCCAGCGATGAGGTCAGTGATGTTTCTGTGGAGTGTTTGTGGGGGCCAGCGATGAGGTCAGTGATGTTTCTGTGGAGTGTTTGTGGGGGCCAGCGATGAGGTCAGTGATGACTGTGGGGGTTGGATGTCAGTGATCTGGATGCTGGGAAGCCTTTTCAGCGATCTCCCAGCGACGTGCACACGCTCAGGTTCCTGCTCGTCCCGCCGATTTCAGGCTCTTCGGTGCAAATAGGCCCCGCCCTCTGGGTTTTTAACGATATTCATGATTGTCACCTGTGCAGTGCGTAGACTGGGGAGATTTGACTGTGAACTGAGAAAACAGTCATGATCTAGAGTGGTTTTCCGACCAATTCAGCACTTTTGGGAGAATCGCCCCCAATGTTTCCAATGATGGAGGAGTCCTGAACTAGGGGTTATAGTTTGAGGATAAGGCGCAAGGATATTTTGGCCTTGGAGGGAGTGCAGAGGAGGTTTACTAGGCTGATACCGGAGTTGAGGGGGTTGAGCTATGAGGAAAGGCTGAATAAACTAGGCTTGTACTCGTTAGAGTTTAGAAGAATGAGGGGAGATCTCATTGAGACGTATAAGATGATGAATGGGATGGATAGGATAGAGGTGGAGAGACTCTTCCCGCTCAGAAAGGACAGTAGGACTAGGGGGCACAGCCTCAAGATAAAGGGGGGGCGGTTTAGGACGGAGTTGAGGAAGAACTTCTTCACTCAAAGGGTGGTGAATCTCTGGAATTCTCTGCCCGTTGAAGTGGTGGAGGCTGCCTCGCTAAATATTTTTAAGACGCGGGTTGATGGGTTTTTGATAAGCGAGGGGATTAAGGGTTATGGGGAGAGGGCGGGAATGTGGAACTGAGCCATGACAGATCAGCCATGATCTTATTGAATGGCGGGGCAGGCTCGAAGGGCTAGATGGCCTACTCCTGCTCCTATTTCTTATGTTCTTATGAAACCTTTTAGAACTGAGGGGAGGAGAAATTTCTTCACCCAGAGGGTGGTGAATGTGTGGAATTCACGATCACAGAATATAGTTGAGGCCAAAATTTTGTCTGATTTCAAGAAGGAAATTAGATATAGCTCTAGAGGCTAAAGGGATCAAGGGATATGGAGTGGAAGGGAGGGGAATCAGGATATTGATTTTGATTATCAGCCATGATCAAAATGAATGGTGGAGCAAGCTTGAAGGGCTGAGTGGCCTACTCCTGCTTCTAGTTTCTATGTGTCTATAGAAACCAATGCTAGCCTTCCCAGCAACACCAACATCCCTTGAAAGAATGTAAAAAAAAGTCAACATTCGGACAGGGCTGAATAACAAAATCTAAGTCAATATCCTATTTCAATAAGTAGAATGGGGAAAATCTAATTTGTTGTTTTCTGCAGCAGTTACTCACAGAACACATGTTCGTTGTAATCTTTTTCTGTCAGTATTTAAAAGAGCAATACTGTGGTTTACTGCAGTTTTTCATCTGCTCACCTTTTAGTCTGGGAGAGACCGAAAATAGAAACCAACTCCACTAAAGGTGCAGAAAACCAGCATTCCATTTTCTGAATGATCTTCCAATGGGCCTCAAGAGGATTAAAAGGCAGAGCACACTATAGAAGATTCTTCAGTTCAAAAGAAATGTTAGATCATTGGTCTCCGAACAGATGCTGAGTATCCCAGCTTGATACAACTTTGCATCATTATGCGATCATGGTGGCACACTTCTGAACTATCTTGGGGCATTTAGAAAGTCAACGTGAAAGGTAAAAATTGTGACGGCAGCGCTGCTAATCCAAGAGAAAAGAGATTCTCTACTGCCATCTGTTGGTTATCTGTCCTGCAGAATTGACAAAGCAGAATTTCCTGGTGCCACAGAGATTCCTATAGTCCAGGACTGATGGCACCAGGATTAGCCATCCCAAAGCTATTTAGACAGCCACGAGGTGCCCCCATGCCTGCCCCCAGCAGTGACTAGCACTGGTACAAAGGTCATGATAGTGAGACACACATAAATTGGCCTCGGTGGAACATTCTAGCTGCTACTGCTTGGTGAGTAAAGATTATTTATTAATGTCACAAATAGGCTTACATTAACATTGCAATGAAGTTATTGTGAAAATCCCCTAGTCGCCACACTCCGATGCCTGTTCGGGTACGCTGAGGGAAAATTTAGTACAGCCAATGCACTTAACCTGCACATCTTTCAGACTGTGGGAGGAAACAGGAGCACCTGGAGGAAACCCATGCAGACACAGGGAGAATGTACAGACTCCACACAGAGAGTGACTCAAGCCAGGAATCACACCCAGGTCCCTGGCGCCGTGAGGCAGCAGTGCTAACCACAATGCCATTCTCTGTAGGGGGTAGTGTGGGTGTGTGCATGCGGGAGGGCGGGGGGAGGGGGGGGGGTGTTGCTGTTCAATGGCAAGCCAGAATGCCATTTTCTCAGGCTGCCTGGCTGCCAGGAAACAAGGCAGGAAGACAAGCACGTCTGTGCCCACCATAATAACATTGATCCATCGACAGCAGGCCTCTCAAATCTATTGCTTGGGAACACACTGGAACTCACGGGGAAGTGCAAAGGTTCAGACAACCAACAAATCAGATTAGCATCTCTCTTGGCCTTTGCACACAGGGAACATTTTTGTGAGGCCAAGGCTCATGAAAATTGCATCTAATTTGCTGGTGCTGACAGCGACTGCAGTAATGTAACAACTCTTTAAATAGCAAATGGCCAGAATTGAACAAGCAAAAGAATTTCTGATTATTGAGCTCAAATTAGTCACACTAACCAGAGATTGGCAGGGTGATCATTTCCATAGTTTATTTAATCTGTAAGTAATTACGACTTCTCAAGTTTTAAATAAGGTTGCTTACAAAATATTATAATGCGCTTCATGAGGTCCGCATAAACGCAAAGCTTAATACAGATTATACATCAAATACATCACAGGGAGTGCTGTTTTATTTCAGCGGTGCCTCTGTCATTAACATTTTATAATTGCATAAAAATACCAATTTATTACGTATAATATGAACATGGATTTTAGGCACCACGATCGTCTGTTGTCAAACTAATCCTCATGATCATTACGTACCATTAATACATCTTTGTTGAGCTGGGCAAAGCAACTTAGATGTATTGGTGCCATCTGCTGGAATAATAGGCTTATCACAGCAGAAATACTGACCGCATGGTTCAAAATCCCCTAGGCATGTTAAAATGAGTTCAAATTAGGCATACTAACCTGAACTTGATTGACAGATTGCTGAAAATGAGCACTTCACCACTAACCATTCTTTCCCTGTTGCTTTAAACTCCTCATCCTACATGTGGGTCTGTAGGGAGAGCCCAAAACAATTTTTAAATCTTTTGCTTTAGAAACTAGAAAGCAGGAGTAGGCCATTTGAACCTCCAAGCCTGCTCTGCCATTCATTTTGATATCCCTTGAACCCTTTAGCCCTAAGAGCTGTATCTAATTTCTCCTTCAAATCACACAGTGTTGACGATGTTCTCATCAAAAGGAAGGGGGTCAATGGCCTGGAGTCCTTTTGCCATCTCAGCCAGCCCCTGACACTATACAACTGTTCTTGCATGCCGTGCCTAAAATCACACATGCACCATCACCGAATCGCATACCAGTACTGGTGCACAGGTCATATAGCAATATGTGAGTGGATGAACATTCTACAACAGGGAAAACATTTGCCAGTATCTCCCACCAACAGAACTTGGACCATGGCATTTAGATCAATGGAAACATAGATTCTCATTAAATTCTTGTCTCCTCTGTGATCTATCATAGAAACGTAGAAACTAGAAGCAGGAGTAGACCATTCGGCCCTCCAATTCATTTTAATCATGGCCAATCATCAAATTCAATATCCTCACTTCCCTTCCCCCATATCCCTTGATCCCTTTCACCCCAAGATCTATATCTAATTTCTTCTTGAAATTACACAAATTTTTGGCCTCAACTACTTTCAGTGGTAATGAATTCCACACATTCACCACCCTCTGGGTGAACAAATTTCTCTTCACCTTAGTCCCAAAATGTTTACCCCTTATCCTCAAACCATGACCCCTAGTGCTGGATTCCTCCATCATTGGGAACATTCTTTCTGAATCTACCCTGTCTAATCCTGTTAGAATTTTATAAGTTTCTAGGAGATCCCCTCTCACTCTTCTAAACTCCAGTGAAGACAATCCTAACTGACTTAATCTCTCCTCATATGACAGACCTGCCTTCGCAGGAATCTGTCTTCACAGCGATCCCTCTAATGCTTCATTAAAAGAGCTCAGAACATCAGTGCCACTAACAACTCTGAAACAAGCATTGCAGTGCCTCTTGTGCTCCTTTCCCTCTTACTTTTAACCAATTATGTAAGCAATTTGCTCATAGTTTAATGAGCAAAATGTTATGTGGTTAAACTCAATAACTTCACAGTTTCCTGTAAATGGATTTCTTTTCAAGAACATAATGAGTTCACTTTACTGTTGTGTTTTCTACAAGCTTGGAGTTTCAGCCACAAGCTACGCTTTTTTTTATAACCTTGCACTGTGAGCTTTTACTTTTCAAATTAGCTCTCAATCAAAAATATCGGTGAATATTGTAGAAAATCTCCTAAACCCCCTCCAAGTCACATGTCTTCATAATTTAAACATATATTGCCATTCTTTCATTGCCATTAGGCCAAAATCCTGGACCCCACTACTGAAAAGCACTATGCCTAAAGTAGTTAAAGATTTTGCTGAAATATGAGACACATCCAGGATAAGCAAGGAAACCATGTCAACAGTATCAGTAATTTATCATGAATATCCTCAATTTAGCTTGTTTTCATTTTGTCACATGCAGTGAATTACAAAATATGTTAAGCAGCTTCTTCTCTAAGGAAGGACTGACACTGATGTAACTCTTTATCACATTCTCAGGAAGTCTCGGTACTTTGTAGCCAAGCACTGGGGCTGTTACAGTCCAGCCAACACAGCAGGTACTTTGGTGTTAACACAATTCACCCACAATAAGCGTTGGATGGTATATTATCTGCTCATGGCACAAAGACAGAACTGGAACAGGAAATGTCCAAGATCAGGATTGAAATCACCACTTCCCAATGGAAAGTTCTTCACAGGAAGTGAGATTTTATTCCAATGTTGAGCAATCACTGAAATAAAAACAAGAAATGCTGGAACTACTCAGCAGGTCTGGCACTCACTGCCCTCTATCTCTCCAGAAAGAATCAAACGTTTCATAGAATATAGAACCCTACAGTGCAGAAACAGGCCGTTCAACCCATCGAGTCTGCACTGACCACAATTCCACCCAGGCCCAATCCCCATATCCCTACACATTTACCCACTAATCCCTCTAACCTACACATCCCAGGACACTAAGGGGCAATTTTAGCATGGCCAATCAACCATTTTTAGACTGTGGGAGGAAACTGGAGCACCTGGAGGAAACCCACACAGACACGAGGAGAGCGTGCAAACTCTGCACAGACAGTGACCCAAGCTGGGAATCGAACCCAGGTCCCTGGAGCTGTGAAACAGCAGCGCTAAGCACTGTGCTACCGTGCCACCCTTCTTCCCCCAAAATAGAGCAACTATTCCCTCCTACTGTCCACCAATGAATAAATGAATGAGCCAGACTGAGGACTTCCAAATCTACCTTAACAAAACCCACAGAGACTCAAGAAAACAAAAGCAGGCACAAAAGCACCCATGGAATGATTTAAGAACAAGCATTATAACAAAGTGGAAACATCACAGTGAGTTACCCAGAATATCCAAACATTGTTTTAATATATCATATGTGACATATTAGTAATTGACTTGAGTGGAAATAGCAAATGGTAGCTAACCATAATATGAATAAACAGTGTTGTGAATTGTATTTAGGTTGTTAATTTCTCAGAGCTTTGTTCCAAAAACTGCTAATCAGAGGACTAATTAATGAACCTGTTTTTGTTTGCGGTATTGTTTTTTAAGGAATAAATCTAGGTCAGGATAGTAATGGGATTCCCAACTATTCTTCACATAGAACTTTCACAGTTAACTACACAGGCAGAAAGAATCTTGCCTTCGTGTCTCCATCAATCACTTCTATCAATACAACATTCTCTCAAAACTACATGGAAATATGAGATTAGATTGTGATTATGCTATGATGTAATGGGATGTAATATGAAGCTAAATTTGTTTGACTCAGATGCAGGATTGCTACCTACTCAGCCAACGCCTCCTGGAAAGAGTACTGATAAGGTTGTGAACTTGTGACTCCTTCATATCTCTGCACCAGTTTTATCTGTATTTCTGCATTCCTCCTCACAAACACAATGAAACATCTCAAAGTACTTTATGGGGCAATGAGTCAACACCGAGCAGGAAAAAAAGTGCCAAGCATTAGAGGGGAAGACTGCATGGTTAAACAGAAATATCACTGAGACTTTTAAAGACAGGGAGGTGACAAAACTGAAATGTTAAATGGATTCTAGAATGGCGGAGGAATGTCTGATAGAGGCATAGGCTGATGTTAGAGAGGTGGAGTGTAAGCAGAGATAAATCACTGGAGGAGGTTATGGAGATATTCATTGATAAGTTGATTGTCAAATTTGAAGGTGACAATGGGAGTTATAATACAACAGCAGCACAATAATGCTGCAGTTCTTCAGGAGTAAATATAAAAAGAGTAAACTCGGTAGACTCTCCATTTGATAGTCCCAGGACATCATCATGCATCAGTACTCCTCCATATTGAACACCTCTTGGAAGAAGTACTGAGGGTGGCAAGGGCACAGAATGTACCCTGGGTGGGTGTACAATAGCCATCATCGTGTAGCTCAGTAGCACCACTACTAACCAACCTGGCTCAGGCCTAGAGGGCATATTTGCTGGATTGGCTCATCATCTCTCAGGTGATGAGAGAAACAAAACAATGACAAAAACTAATAAACCTGTCACAGATGCATCTGTCCATGATAGTATCAGTAGAAGTGATGACTGCAGAATCCTTGTGGAGACCAAGTCCTGTCTTCACATTGATGATACCTTCTATTGTGCTGTGTAGAACTACCACCATACTAAATGGGATAGATTTCAGACGTATCTAGCAACTTAAAATTCCAGGAAGCACTGTGGGCCTTCAGCAGCAGCAGAATTGCATGCAACCACAATCTGTAATCTCACCCTACTGTTACCATTAAGACAGGGATCAGCTGTGGTTCAACAAAGAATCACTGAACCCCAACAGCGCAGAAGGAGACATCCGGCCAATTGAGTCTGCACCAACTCTGACAGAGAGTCGGTGCAGAGGAGCAATTTTACCATGGCCAATCAATCTTATCTACACATCTTGGATTGTGGAAGGAAATCGTAGCGTCCGAGGAAACACATGCAGACATGAGGAGAATGCGCAAACTCTACACAGTCACCTGAGGCCGGAATTGAACCCAGGTCCCTGAAGCTGTGAGGCAGCAGCGCTAACCACTGTGCTAACATGCCGCCCAAAGAGTGCAAAGAGGCCATGCCACAAGCAGCACCAGACACAACTAAAAATGGGGATTCAATCTGGTGAAACTACAATACAGGACTACTTGTGTGCCAAACAGTGGAAGCAACGTGAGTTAACAGTCCCACAACCAATGGATCAGATCTAAGCTCTGCAGTCTTGCCACATCCAGTCATGAATGGTGGTGAGCAATTAAACAACTCACTGGAGGATGAGATTCCACAAGTATCCCCATCCTTAATGTTGGGGGAGACAGCACATCAGAGCAAAAGACAAAGCTGAAGTGATTGCAACCATCTTCAGGCAAAAGTGCCAAGTGAATATTACGACCTTCTATAGAGGTTTCCAGCAACTCACTGAGGTTCTTTTGACAGCAATGTCAAAACCCATGACCTCTGCTGCGTAGAAGGACAAGGGCAGTAGATGTATGGGAACATCATCACATGTAAATTGCTCTCCAAGACACCCACCATCCTGACTTGGAAAGATGTTGTCATTTCCTGACTGTTGTTGGGTTAAAATCCTGGAACAGCACTGTGAGTATATTTGCACTACATGGACTGCAGTGATTCAAGATGACAGATCACCACAACGTTCTCAGGGCCATTTAGGAGTGGATTATACTTGCTGGCTAAGCTAGTGAAATCCACATCCCAGGATTTGTTTTTAAATAACTGCTGGATTTCCTCACGATAGTGCCCTAGGCCCAATAATCTTCATCAATTAACTTCCCACCAACCAAACATCAGCATTGGGAATATATGTTGACCATTGCGTTGTTCAGTATTATTCACAACAAATCAGAAACTGAAGCACCATTTGTCTATCTGCAGTAAGACTTGGACAAGATGCAGGCTGGGGCTGACTTGCAGCAACTAATACAAGTGCCTGGAAATGATCATCTCCAGCATTACTATCACTGAAGCCCCCAACTATCAACATCTGGGAGTTACAATTGGCCAGAAATTTAACTGGACTGGATATAAATTCTGTGGCTTCAGTAACAGATCAGAGGCTGGGAATTCTATGGTGAGTATCTCATCTCCTGATTCTCCAAAGCCTGTAAACCAGCTATATCAGGAGTGTGATGGATTGCTATCCACTTGCCCTGAATAAGTGCACCTCCAACAACTCACAAGAACTTTGACAAAGGCAAAGCAACTTGCTTAGCACTGCATCCATGCTATCTGAAACATTCCCCACCAATACACATTGGCAGTAGTATAAACCATCTATAAGATGCACTGCAACAACTTACCAAGGTTCCTTCAACAGCACCTTCCAAGTGTGACTTTTACTAGACAGACAAGGACAGCAAACATATCGGAACACTACCATCTGCAAGTTCCCCTCCAACCATCCTGATTTGGAACTATATTATCATTCCTTCGTTGTTGCTGGGTCAAAATCCTGGAACTCCCACCCTAACAGCATTATGGATATACCTGTTTCACTTTTCCATGAATCACAAACAAGCCAATCATACAACAAGGATTGGTGAAACAGTAATGTGGGTTATTTATTTAAAGATAAGACTATGCACGGTTAATGGTAAGTGGGAAGTTACATAGACAGATCCAACCTGTAAGACTGCTTACAGAGTCATGGGATTATGCACCACATTTTATATTGTGGTGGATATAGACAGACAGCAGTTTAAGGTCTGCTCCCTTAAAGATAAATGTGCATCACATTGTAACAATACTGACTCCACATGGACTGCCACTGCCAAGGGCAATTATGCTTGGGCAGTAAATGTTGACCTTCATAGTGACACTTACATCCAGGCACGAAAGAGCGAGAGCGTCTAACATGAGTTATTGGTGTCAGTGGTACATCATTATCCACATCAAATATTATCCCATCTGTTAATCCTTTACACTACAATATAAAACAGAAACTGTTTGCAGTGACATTAAATGTTCATGCCAATGCATTCTTGGAATTGATTGTCCAAGGTGTGGGGAATTTAATAGCATTACTTTCAATAAAATATAATACTTTTTTAATGTCCCCAGCATATACAACTGTAGTAATATGCTTAAACACACAAATGTAATTAGGACTGCATCTATTATTTTCAAATTGGCAACTGCCACACACACGCACATACACACTGCCCATCACAGTTGTGATATGACCCTTCCTACAATTTATCCCTACTTCTTTGATGCCTTCCCCAAAATCATTCCGCTTTCCTTATTTCACCCATCTCATCTTCCCTTTAAACTACTTACCATCTATTTGTTCACAATCCCCAAATTTCACCCAACAGTTCCCATTGGGATATCATTTCTGCTTCCCTCTGCCAGTCACTTCAATGAGCAAAATTTCATTCTTGTGATTGCAATCATCATCCCATCTCTCCTTGCACTTCTTCCCCTGACTGTTCTGTCTCCCTGTCCTCCCTAAACCCTTTGTTCCATATGAACAGTCCTGCTCGTTTTTACAGACTCCTGCCCATTTTCACTGGCCCCATGTCTAACCTTGATTTGTCTGAGGTCTCTCTCTGCTTCCAAGAGTTGGGCACATTATGGACCAAGGGGGCAATCTATAGGTGGAGCCAGAGGACATTGGTAGAGTGTGGAATGAATACTTCACAATGTCCCCACCCAAGAAAATGAAGACGACGGAATGTAGAGAGAGAGAGAGAGACTGTGAGGCTCTCAAACAAATTGACATAGGGACGAAGAAGGTATTGGACGTTTTGGCAGCTTTAAAAGTGGATACATCTCCAAGTCCAGATGAATTGTGCCTTAGGCTGCTATGGGAGGCAAGGAAGGAGATTGCAGGGGTTCTGGCCCAAATGTTCAATTCCTCTCTGGCCACCGGGGAGGTACAGTAAGAAGTCTTACAACGCCAGGTTAAAGTCCAACAGGTTTATTTGGTAGCACAAGCCACAACTTTTCGGAGAGCTGCTCCTTCATCAGGTGAGTGGGAGTTGTGTTCACAAACAGGGCATATAGAGACACAAACTCAGTCTACAAAATAATGGTTGGAATGCGAGTCTTTACAGGTAATCACATCTTAAAGGTACAGACAATATGAGTGGAGAGAGGGTTAAGCTCAGGTTAAAGAGATGTGAATGGTCTCCAGCCAGGACAGTTAGTGAGATTTTGCAAGCCCAGGCAAGTGGTGAGGGTTACAGATAGTGTGTGTTGTAGGTAAAATAATACCTCTGAGACTGTTAGTGAGTCAAAATACAATGGTTTTTATTCCAAAGCTTTGGGGAGAAACTGGCTCCGATTGGAATTACCAGACTTCTCATAGATCACAAACACAAGTGGACATTTATACATTATGAGCTGCAGCAGGAATTATGATTCAAAGTTCCAATTTCTGCCAGACCTTCAGTTCTTCCTTCCTGGGTCGTGATGCAGCCCCAGAGTTAATCAGGAATTACAGTCCTGCAGGCAGGACACAGGAATCTCTTCTGCAGCAGTACCAGCATCCCTGTCTTTGAAGTTACTTGTGCGATCGTGGCTGTCCTAGCAGGACTCTTCCTGTTAAAAGCCACTATCGTGATCTGCCATCAGTAGCTGTTAAAAGCCGGTATCATAGACTACCATCTATGTAACGATTCCCACTAATACAAACAGGTAAGTTTAGCAAAGTCTACAAAATAACAGCGACATTTAACTATCAGCTGTTATAAAAGTTTCACATACTTTAACATGAACAAATAACTTAAATTACTGCCAGGAACAGTATAAGCTAAAGGAGATCAGTCATGAGGAAGGGTTATGTTTGTGACATATTCTAGGTACAAAATCCATTAACCCTTTCCCTTCAAGTGCAAAATGCATTCATCCTTTTCCCTACTTCAGTGTGACATGAACCCAAGATCCTGGTTAAACTGTCCTCATGAGTGCAGAACTTGGCTATCAGTTTCTGCTCAGCGATTCTGCGTTGTCATGTGTCATGACAGCCACCTTGGAGAACGCTTACCCGAAGATCAGAGGCTGAATGCCCGTGACTGTTGAAGTGTTCGCCAACAGGAAGAGAACACTCCTGCCTGATGATTGTCGAGCAGTGTTCATTCATCCATTGTTGTAGCATCCGTATGGTCTCCCCAATGTATCATGTCTCGGGACATCCTTTCCTGCAGCGTATCAGATAGAAAACATTGGCCGAGTTGCAAGAGTATGTACCGTGTACCTAGTGGATGATGTTCTCACATGAGGTGATGGCTTCCGTGTCGATGATCCGGCACGTCTTGCAGAGGTTGCTGTGACAGGGTTGTGTGATGTCATGGTCACTGTTCTCCTGAAGGCTGGATAGTTTGTTGTGGACAATGGTCTGTTTGAGGTTGTGAGGTTGTTTGAAGGCAAGAAGTGGGGGTGTAGGGATGGCCTTGGCGAGATGTTCATCTTCATTGATGATGTGTTGAAGGCTCTGGAGAAGATATCATAGCTTCTCCGCTCTGGGGAAATACTCTGTCCGCCATGTCCCATTTTTGGCTTCTGAGTAGGTCGGTGTGGTTTATCACTATGGCACGTCGGAACTGTCCATTGATGAGTCGAGTACTATATCCTGTTCTTATGAGGGCATCCTTCAGCATCTGGAGGTGTCTGTTGTGATCCTCCTCATCTGAGCAGATCCTGTGCATTCAGAGGGCTTGTCCATAGGGGATGGCTCGTTTAACATGTTCAGGGTGGAAGTGGAGAAGTGGAGCATCGTGAGGTTATCCGTGGGCTTGTGATACAGTGAGGTGCTGAGGTGAATGTCCTTGATGGAGTTGTGTCCAAGAATGCAACTGATTCCAGAGAGTAGTCCATGGTAAGTCTGATTGTGGGATGGGACTTGTTGATATCATCATATATTTGTTTCAGTGAATGTTCACCATGCGTCCAAAGGAAGAAAATGTCATTGATGTATTTAGTGTAGAGCATCAATTGAAAGTCCTGTGTGGTGAAGACATCTTGTTCAATCCTGTGCATTGAGCTGTTGGCATTTTGAGGGGCGAATTTAGTCCCCATGGCTGTTCTGTGTGGCTAGATGATGAACTGGTTGTTGAAGTTGAAGGTGTTGTGGTCCAGGATGAAGCGGATGAGTTATAAAATTACATCTGGAGATTGGCAGTTGTCGACGTTGAGTACTGCGGCAGTTGCAGCAATGCCATCATCGTGGGGGATGCTTGTGTAGAGTGCCGAGACATCCATTGTGACAAGGAGTGCTCCTGGTTCAACTGCTCCATGTGTGCCGATTTTCTGAAGGAAGTCTGTAGTAGTGTGACAAATGCTGGGGGTTCTTTGTATAATGGGTTTCAGGATGCCCTTGACGTAGCCGGAGAGGTTCTCACACAGGGTCCCATTGTCTGATACAATGGAATGGCCGGGTGTATTAGCCTTGTGTATCTTCAAGAGGCAGTAGAGATCTCCAATGCCAGGAGTATGTGGGATGAGAGCACGGAGGGCGCTCTGAAGATCTAGATCAAAGATCTTGAATCTGTTGAGTTGATGGGTATTTTTTTGGTTGGATCTGCAGGTAACTGTAGTGTCCCACGCTGTTCAGTTGTCAGTACTCTTCTTTGCAGTAATCCATTCTTTACAGTATGATGATGGCCCCTCCTTTGTCTGCTGGTTTGATGACAATGTTGCAGTTGGTCTTGAGAGCGCGGATAGCGTTGCATTGTGCTTGGGTGACGTTTGGACCTGTCTTGTGAGGGCAGCTGATGAACCTGGCATTGACACACCTCCTGGCAACTTGGATATACATGTCGAGTCGAGGGGAGCGGCCTTCTGGCGGAGTCCAATTCAAATTGGATGGAGGACGCGGAAAGTCTGCAGATAGATTTGGATAGGCTGAGTGAGTGGGCAAGGACCTGGCAGATGGAGTACAACATTGGCAAATGTGAGGTTATCCAATTTGGAAGATATAATAGTAAAATGGACTATTATTTAAATGGTGAAAAGCTGCAGCATGCTACGTACGGTGCAGAGGGACCTGGGAGTCCTTGTGCACGAATCGCAAAAACTCAGTCTGCAGATGCAGCAGGTGATCAAGAAGGCGAATGGAATGTTGGCCTTTATAGCGAGGGGGATAGAATATAAAAGCAGGGAGGTCTTGCTGCAACTGTACAGGGCACTGGTGAGGCCGCAACTGGAGTACTGTGTGCAATTTTGGTCCCCTTATTTGCGTAAGGATATATTGGCCTTGGAGGGAGTACAGAGAAGGTTCACCAGGCTGATACCGGAGATGAGGGGGTTAGCTTATGAGGAGAGATTAAATAGACTGGGCCTGTACTCGTTGGAGTTCAGAAGGCTGAGGGGGGATCTTATAGAGACATATAAGATAATGAAGGGGCTAGATGGGGTAGAGGTAGAGAGATCCTTTACACTTAGAAAGGAACCCAGAACTAGAGGGCACAGCCTCAAAATAAGGGGGCGACAGTTTAGAACAGAGCTGAGGAGGAACTTCTTCTCTCAGAGAGTAGTGAATCTCTGGAATTCTCTGCCCATTGAAGTAGTGGAGGCCCCCTCGTTGAATATGTTTAAGTCACGGGTAGATAGATTTCTGATCGATAAGGGAATTAAGGGTTATGAGGAGCAGGCGGGTAAGTAGAACTGATCCACTTCAGATCAGCCATGATTTTATTGAATGGTGGGGCAGGCTCGAAGGGCTAGATGGCCTACTGCTGCTCCTATTTCTTATGTTCATATGTTCTTAAATCTTTCCTTTACGGTTGCTGCACCGCGCACCCCTCTGTCGGCTTTTCCGGTTCATTGGCTGTCTCACTGGGTTCACTGTTGGCCTCTTGGGGTTTGTGGAAGAACTCCTGCAGCCTCATTTGCCTGATGAATTCCTCTGTGTCCGCTGTGAGACTGATGGCGTCTATTTTGGTGTCAACCAGCTGAAATCGTAGTTCTCGGTCTAGGGTTAATTTCTGCCCCACCACCAAAATAGTGTCGCCGAGGACATAGAGGAATTCACCAGGCGAATGAGGCTCCAGGAGTTCTTCCACAAACCCCAAGACCCAACAGCAAATGCAATCAGACAGTCACTGAACTGGAACAGCCCACAGAGAGATCCGCGATGCAGCAACCAAAGAGGAAAGAGCCAAATTGGACTCCTCCGGAAGGCCGCTGCTCTCGCCTCGACGTGCATGCCCAAGTCATCAGGAGGGCATACATGTCGAGGCCAGATTCATCAGCCGCATTCACAAGACAGCCCCAAACGTCACCCAAGCATAAGGTAACACCATAGGCGCTCTCAAGACCAACTCCCACGCACTCCCAGCATTGGAGATCTCCATTGCCTCCCAAAGATACACAAGGCCAACACACCCGGCCATCCCATCGTATCAGGCAATGGGACCCTGTGCGAGAACCTCTCTGAGGGCATCCTGAAACCCATTATACAAAGAACTCCCAGTTTTTGTCGTGACACTACGGACTTCCTACAGAAACTCAGCACACATGGAGCAGTTGAACCAGGAGCACTCCTTGTCACAATGGATGTCTCGGCACTGTACAAAAACATCCCCCACAAAAATGGCGTTGCTGAAATTGCCTCAGGACTCAACGCCGACAACTGCCAATCTCCAGACGCAATTTTACAACTCATCCGCTTCATCCTGGACCACAATGTCTTCATCTTCAACAACCAGTTCTTCATCCAGACACACAGAACAGCCATGGGACCAAATTCGCACCTCAATATGCCAACATCTTCATGCACAGGCTAGAACAAGATCTCTTCACCGCACAGGACTTTCAACCGATGCTATTCACTAGATACATCGATGACATTTTCTTCCTTTGGATTCATGGTGAACAATCACTGAAACAACTATATGATAACATCAACAAGTCCCATCCCACCATCAGACTTACCATGGACTACTGTCTGGAATCAGTTGCATCCTTGGACACACGCATCTCCATCAAGGACAGTCACCTCAGCACTTCACCGTATCGCACTGCATCGATAACCTCACGATGCTCCACTTCTCCAGGTCCCACCCTAAACATGTTAAAGAAGCATCCCCTATGGACAAGCCCTCTGTATACACAGGATCTGCTTAGATGAGGAGGATTGCAACAGACACCTCCAGGCGCTGAAAGGTGCCCTCATAAGAACAGGATATATCGTTTGACTCATCAATCAACAATTCAACACACCACAGCAAAAAACCACATTGACCTCCTCAGAAGACAAACATGGGACACAGCAGACAGAATACACTTCGAAGTCCAGTACTTCCCCAGGGCGGAGAAGCTATGACATCTTCTCCAGAACCTTCAACATGTCATCGATGAAGACGAACATGTCACCAAGGCCATCCCCACACTCCTACTTATTGCCTTCAAACAACTGCACAACCTCAAACAGACCATTGTCCGTTGCAAACTACCCAGCCTTCAGGAGAACGGTGACCACGACACCACACAACCCTGTCACAGCAACCTCTGCAAGACGTGCCAGATCATCGACATGGTGACATCATCTCACGTGAGAACACATACTCTTGCAACTCAGCTCACATTGTCTACCTGATGCACTACAGGGAAGGATGTCCCGAGGCATGGTACATTGGGCAGACCGTGCAGACTCTACAACAATGGATGAATGAACACCGCTCGACAATCACCAGGTAGGATTGTTCTCTTCCTGTTGGGGAACATGTCAGTGGTCACGGGCATTCAGCCTCTGACCTTTGGATAAGTGTTCTCCAAGGGGTCCATCACGACACACGACAATGCAGAATCGCTGAGCAGAAACTGATAGCCAAGTTCCGCACACATGAGGACAGCCTCAACCAGGATCTTCGGTTCATGTCACACTGTCTGTAACCCCCACGACTTGCAAAATCTCACTAATGGTTCTGGCTGGAGACAATATATATCTCTTTAACCTGTACTTAACCCTCTCTCCACTCACATTGTCTGTACCTTTAAGACTTGATTACCATCCATCAAGGACGGTCACTTCAGCACTTCACTGTATGGCATTTCAACCATTATCTTGTAAATTGAGTTTGTGTCTTTATATGCCCTGTTTGTGAACGCAACTCCCACTCACCTGATGAAGGAGCAGCACTCCAAAAGCTTGTGGCTTGTGCTACCAAACAAACCTGTCGGACTTTAACCTTGTGTTGTGAGGCTTCTTACTGTGCTTTCCCCAATCCAATGCTGGCATCTCCACAAGGTGTCAGATAACTGGAGGACACCTAATGTGGTCCCACTATTTAAGAAGGGATGTTGAGATAAATCAGGGAACTACAGATCAGTCAGTCTCATGTCAGTGGTAGAGAAACTATTAGAGAAATCTCTGAAGGAAAGCATCTATCTCCACTTCAGGAGGCAAGGCTTGATCAGGGATAGTTAGCGTGGCTTCATCAAAGGAAGGTCATGCTTAACAAATGTGATTGAATAGTTTGAGGAGGTAACCAGGTGTGTAGATGGGAGTAGTGCAGTTGATGTAGTCTATATGGATTTCAGCAAAGGCTTTGACAAGTTCTACACAAGGGAGACTTGTAACTCACGTAAATGCACATGGGATACAGGGTAATTTGATAAAGTGGATTCAAAATTGGCTCTGTTGAAGAAGCAGAAGGTGATAGTGATCTTACCCATAGCAGTGATTGGAAGTTAGTGTCCAGTGGCGTATAACAGGGATATGTGTTGGGTCCCCTATTATTCATCATTTATATAAACAACATAGACAACTATGTGGGGATTAGGATGAGTAAGTTTGCGGATGACACAAAGATTGGGTGGGTGGTTAGCAGTGAGGCTGAGTGTCTCGGGCTGCAAGAAGATATAGATGGAATGGTCAAATGGGCAGATAAATGGAATTTAACCCTAGAAAGTGTGAGATGATACACTTTGGAAGGAGGAATTTGACAAGGAAATATTGAATGAATAGTAGAATTTCCTAGGAAGTTCTGTGGAACAAATGGACCTTGGTGTATTTGTCCACAGATCTCTGAAGGTAGAAGGGAATGTTAGTAGGGTGGTGAAAAAGGCATATGGGACACTTGCCTTTTTCACTTGAGGCATAGATTACAAAAGCAAGGAAGTCATGTTGGTGTTGTGTAGAACTTTGGTGGGGCCACAGCTGGAGTACTGTGTGAAGTTCTGCTAGCCACATTATAAGATTGCCTCAATGGGGTGCAGAGGAGATTCATCAGAATGCTGCCTGGGATAGAACATTTAAGTTATGAAACGAGGTTAGGTAGGTTTAAGTTATTTTCGTTGGAGCAGGGAAGACCTGATCGAGGTCAACCCTCAGTCTTCTCTGCTACAACCTGATCGAGGTGTACAAGATTATGAGGGACATGGACAGAGTGGATAAGGAGCAGCGGTTCCCCTTAGTTGAAGGATGAGTCACGAGGGGTCATGTGAGGGGCAGAAGGTTTAGGTGGGATGTGAGGAAAAACTTTTTTACCCAGAGGGTGGTGACAGTTTGGAATGCACTGTTGGAAGGGTGGATGAGGTGGATTGCCTCACATCCTTTAAAAAGTACTGGGACGAGAACTTTGCACATCATAACATTCAGGGCTATGGGATAAGTGCAGGCAGATGGGATTAGGTGAAAGCTCAGGTGCTTCTAATGTATTATTACAGGCTCAATGGGCCAAAGGGCCTCTTCTGCACTGTATAGTTCCATGATTCTATGATACTGATTACAGTCTAAAGTCATTTCTAACTATTTCTTTGTGTCCCTCACCAATTCTACATACCCACATGTTTCTGTGGCTGTTTTTGGATGAAAAGCACTCTCCTCCAAGTCATGATAATGGCACTTTCTAAATGCCAGTGGCCCAGTGGGTGGCCCTTCATTTGCCATAATACTTCTGCACCATTGAGCGTCTCACTCATTACCTCAGCGCCACTATTGTAATCCCTGTCTCCTTGCATTCTCCTGTCTCAGTCAATATCCCTGCTATGGGTTTAACCACCAAGATCTGTCTGCAGCACAACACAAACTATTGAGCCTTATTCTCCTCTGTCAAAAGCACTCATCATTCTATAAACGTGCCAGGAATGGCAGAGCAGACCCAAAGATAACAGCTGAATTACTTTCACCACTATCAACCATCTGTTTAAATCTCAATTCTTTGCCCATTGTATAAACTCACCTCCAACAATCAAGTGATAAGGGAACTAAGGACCATAACTATAAGATGGTCTTATATGATCACTATTAAATTCAAAAGGACATTCACAAGAAACATCTTTATCCAGAGAGTGGCTAGAATACAGAACTTACCACCATAACGAATAGCTGAGGCGCATAATACAGCTGTACTCGAGAGAACAGAAAATACTGAAAAATCTCAGCAGGTCTGACGGCATCTGTAAAGAGAGACTAAAGCCAATGTTTTGATTCAGATTGACCCTTCAACATAGCAGCTCTTTAGATGCTGGAATCTGAAACTTAAACAGAAAGTGCTAAAAGATGCTGTCAGACCTGCTGAGATTTACCAGCTTTTTTCTATTTTTATTTCAGATTCCTGGATCCACAGTATTTTATTTTTATCTGGTGTACTCAAGAGGAAGGAGGATAAACAGATGATTAGTAAAAAAATCAAGAGTTAGGAGATAAGGCGAGAAAGTGGAGTTACATAGAAACACACATAGAAACTAGAAGCAGGAGTACGCCATTTGGTCCTTCGAGCTTACTCCACCATTCAGTTTGATCATAGCTGATTATCGAATTCAATATCCTGATCTCGCCTTCCTCCCATATCCTTTGATCCCTTTAGCCCCTCAAGTTATATCTAATTTCTTCTTGAAATCAGACAATGCTTTGGCCTCAACTACTTTCTGTGGTAGTGAATTCCATACATTCACCACTCTCTGGGTGAAGAACTTTCTCCTCACCTCAGTTCTAAAGGATTTACCCCTAATCCTCAAAGTATGACCCCTAGTTCTGGACTCCCTCACCATCAGGAACATTCTTTCTGAATCTACCCTGTCTAACCCAGTTAGAATTTTATAAGATTCTATGAGATCCCCTTTCAATCTTCTAAACTCCAGTGAATATAATCCTAACTGACTCAGTCTCTCCTCATATGACAGACCTGCCAACCCAGGAATCAGTCTGGTAAACCTTTGCTGTACTCACTCTATGGGATTATTTTTGATTTAATTTGATTTGATTTGATTTATTATTGTCACATGTATTAGTATACAATGAAAAACATTGTTTCTTGCATGCTATACAGACAAAGCATGCCATTCATAAAGAACTTAGTGTGAGGTCCATTCAAAAGTCTGCTGGCAGCAGGGAAGAACCTATTCTTGAGTCGGTTGGTACGTGCCCTCAGACTCATATGTCACCAGTCATGATCTGATTGAATGGAGGAATAGACTCATTGGGCTGAATTGCCTACTTCTGCTCTGATGTCTTATGGTCTTATGTGAGAGACAGTTTATGGGTTTAGTTGAAGCCAGGTCCGAGGGAGGTTAATATCATGGCTATAATCAGTTGGACCAAAGACCTATTTTTATGTTGCAAATGCTTGAGACAATCAAATTCTTTATCAGTGAGACGCAAACCATCAGCGCAGCTACCTCTGGACCCCAGCCCTGTCTTAATCACCACACCAAATAGCCTCCCTCCTGCACCTCACAAAACATCTTTAAGAGACAATTGGCATGGCCTTGGTTTAGTTTGTGTTTTTTTTTGGCAGGGATTTAAGAGGGAAAAGAGCGAAACTGAGAAGAAAATGATATTGGGTTCTTAAGAAATCAGTAAAATGGCATTTGAAAGCTGCATTTAAATCGTTCCTCCACTCACTTTGTATTAAAATCCAATTATAAACCACCTTTAAGGATCCCTTTGTGGAGTATTGATTCCCACCAGCAGGGGGCAATTAAAACCTTCTCACTGTGTGTGTGCTGCAGCTTTTATATGTCCCAGTGTTGGGAGCACATTTAAAAAAAAGGAATTTAAAAAATAACGAGAATTTGAGGAGGGTTGAGAAGATCATTCTTTTTTTTTTGGATGCTGAACAATGTGTTAAGTTTTCTTTAGGGGGGAGGAGAGTTCTGACAACTCCAGAGGTGCATTGTCAAACAGAGAGAATCTCCCAGCAAGAGAAAGAGTGGCCAGTCAGTCATCAGAAGTGGGAGGATTCTGCAAAAAAAAAGGACCAGAATTGCGTGGTGTTCGGTGGGCTGCGGATTGTGCTGCGGTCAGGAGGGGAAGCAGGGAGGAGGGGAAGGAGGGGAGATGTCCACTTCTCTTGCTGCTTTGTTTCTGGGGCAATTCCTCATCCTAGGGTTGGCAAGCGCAGACAGCTTGGAGTGGCAGTATGACCTGGAGAGTGGCAGCAGAGGACAGGTGAGTGACTCCCAGCTGGGCAAGGAGATGTGGGTCGAGTGGCCGCTTGGAGATCAGCTGGAGGGCGCAGTGGGCAGCAGCCAGGATTCAGGGAGCTCCAGAGAGGAGAGATCAGGACGCAGCAGCCCAGGGGAACCCACCTCTTCCCAAAACCCCGGGCAAAGGGGGAGGCGGGGAACGGAAGGTGAGAGCAGCGCTGCCCCAGGAAAGGCAACAGGGGTGAACCCCCTGCCAGGAGGGGACTCTCTTCAGCATGAACAGACCCCTTCCCAAATAACCCCTGAGATCCCCCTCCTCACTTCCCTGGAAGGTGGGCTGGCCAGGGCAGCTGGGGCAGCCACATCTGGGGTGTCCGGCGAGAAGCTGAACCAAGTGGAGACCACGGCCAGGAGGCTGCAGCTGGAAAACACCTTCTACCCTGTGACCGACAGCACTTACAGCGCCTATGCAGTCATGCTGCTGTCTCTGATACTCTTCGCGGCTGGGATCATTGGCAACCTGGCCGTGATGTGCATCGTCTGCCACAACTACTACATGAAAAGCGTCTGGAACAATATCCTGGCTGGTATAGCTTGCTGGGACTTCTTTGTCATCTTCTTCTGTCTGCCAGTGGTCATCTTCAACGAGATTACCAAGAAAAGGCTGCTGGGAGACATCGGGTGCAAAGTGGTGCCCTACCTGGAGGTAAGATCCCCGCTCAGGACAACTTTTCAATCCTTCTTGTTTTGATGGAGGTTTCCTCCGTTAAATCATCTCTGGCCTTAAATGGCTTCCACGGAAAGTTTTTAAAGTTTATTTATTTATTATTGTCACAAGTAGGCTTTAACTTTGTTTCCCCTACATTGGTGCCACCTGACCTGCTGCCTATTTACAGTTGTTTCTGTTCTTCATTTCAAATTTCCTACAATATTTGCTTTTATTAAAATCTAATAGCAATCTTTTTCTTTTTATTGATTTTTTTTTTACTCCATCATACAATCATAGAAACCCTACAGTGCAGAAAGAGGCTATTTGGCCCATCGAGTCTGCACTGACCACAATCCCACCCAGGCCCTACCTCCATATCCCTACATATTTACCCGCTAGTCCCTCTAACCTACACATCTCAGTCCTTAAAGTTACACATCCTTAAAGTTACAAAGTCAATGCTTAGAATGGACTAGGCAAACACAAATCCAGTTTAGTCTTCGCTTAGTTTATTTATTATTGGCACAAATGGGCTAACATTAAGTTTTAAGTTTATTTATTTGTGTCACAAGTAGGCTTACATTAATACTGCAATGAAGTTACTGTGAAAATCCCCTAGTGCCACACTCTGGCGCATGTTCAGATACACTGAGGGAGAATTTAGCACGGCCAATGCATTTAGCCGGCACGCTTTTTGGACTGTGGGAGGAACCTGAACACCCGGAGGAAACCCACGCAGACATGGGGAGAACAGGCAGACTCTACACAGACAATCACCGAAGCTGGGAATCTAACTCAGACCCCTGGCACTGTGAGGCAGCCGTGCTAACCATTGTGCTGCCGTGTCGCCCACGGAAATCCAGAATAAAGAAAGAAACTATCCGAATATTTAATGAATGTCAGTAATGAGCAGAGAGAAACGCTTATCCGTCACCTCCAGCAGCCAGGGATTCTAAAACATTGTCAGCGTCAGTGGTGAAAAATAAACATTCAAGATAATATATTATTTGCATTTAATTTTCAAATTGCACCATTCTGTCCTGTCTCAGATATTTAATTGCAAGGTGAAAAAACAAACATTTTATTGTTTGAATTACTTCTCTGTTATTTGGTACAACTGACACAATGGACATGAATGGAATATCATTTTACCATTGTTTTGGGGTTGGCTGGCTTGCTCACAGTAAGGAAATATCGAGCAATGTTAAATAAAACTCAATTTAACTGATAGGAATGTTAGCAAGTTCAGCTGGTTACCTTAATTCTGTAGCACTTTTCAAAGAATACCAAAATAAAGTGGCTTTATATCACTTTTAGTGATTCCAGGGTATTATAAAGTCCTGGCATTAAAATAGACTGGTAGCATGGTGTAAACTGATTTATTTTTGGTCTTTAATTTTGCAGATTATTCTGCCACTAAAATGTGACTCTGTTCACTTGCTAGTGGCCTGTCTGCCATGCCAGATGAGCAGTAAAATTTATAAAAGCAATTAAATCCATCGGCAACGCTGAGTGATCAAAGCAAAACACACATAATGTACGGATATCAAAAAAAATCTTTGTAAAGATGCTGAATGTGTGACAATGATGACTTGGCAGTCCCTTGTTAGCACACTGATGTCCCCTTGTGTTTTAAAATACTTTAACTAGATGTAAGCACTCTCTTTGAGGATCAGCTGCAGGATGTTTGGAGAAGTTGTTCAGTACAAATTCAAAGGATGCAGTATATTTTGGAAGTTATTTTTGTTTAAGAGTTTTGGCATTCTGCTGCCCTGTCTATCAGAAAGCTGCAACTACTGTTCATCGTCACAACAGTGGTTCATTTTATGGAACCCGACGGATGGGGTGGGGGAGGTGGAGGGGCTGAACAGTGTTTTCAAGGGTCAATTTAGGCCAGTGTTGCACATTTAGAGGCTGTGGTTATTTTGATTTTTTTTTAAATAAATGCCTCAGAGTTTGCCACAACTATTCATGGCTATTTATTGAAGGATGGAGCTAAGTGCTAACATTGTCCTCAGAACCAACTGCTTAAATCAGAAATGAAAGTGCTGGCAGTACTCAAACAGACAGGCAGCATTTATGGAGAGAATTAGTTACTTTTTCAGAGCATTAACTCTGTTTCACACTACATTGATGCCACCTGACCTGCTGAATATTTACAGCTGTTTCTGTTTTTCATTTCAGATTTCCTACATGTGTAATATTTGCTTTTATTAAAATCTGATGGCAATCAGGATATTCTTTTCCTTTTATTAAAGTTTTTACTCCAGCTTTAAAGTTACGAAGTCAATGCTTAGAATGAACCAGGCAAACTCAACTCTAGTTTAGTTTAAGGTTAGCTTATTTATCAGTGTCACAAGTAGGCTTACATTAACACTGCAGTGAAGTTACTGTGCAAATCCCTTACTCATCACACTCTGGCACCTGTTTGGGTACACTAAGGGAAAATTTTAGCATGGCCAATGCACCTAACCAACGTGTCTTTGTGATTGTGGGAGGAAACCAAAGCACCCAGAGGAAACCCACACAGCCACGGGGAGAATGTACAGACGCCACACCGACAGTGACCCAAGCCATGAATCGAACCTAGGTCCCTGGGGCTATGAGGCAGCAATATTCACCACTGTGCCCCATGTTTGTTTCAAAAACCAAATTCAAAATTCAATTGAAACCAATTCGTGGTCCCCAGAAGAGAGACAAACAAGATCCAAACTGACAAGGTAAGGCATTGCATCCCATCTTGGGCTTGATCTTAGCCAAGAATGACTCCATTTCAAAACACTCCTGCAACTTCTAAATGCATTACTTGGTCAGACTATATGCTGTATACTGTAGTAGCCAATACAAGAAGAAAATGCCAAGCACTTAATTAGAAGATTAAGATTATCTGCTATTATCTGACATGTTTTTAAAGTTAAGGTGTTAAAATATTCTGTTTAGGCAATAAATTCCAATATGCTAAATGCATAATGATAATTCATCATGCTTTCCCTGTCAACATATAGATAATTTATGAGATTTTATATTGTTTGATGTATATGTTTATAACAATGATTTCAACAGTGATGTACTATATTGTATTGAGATATTGTACCGTATCATGTCATTTTTAAAATGGTGCATTTTACTAATATATTTGGCACAGCCTTATCTTACACCATTTAAATAAAAATTATTACACACATATTTTACCAGGTCAATATATTATTGAAATTTTAATTTATCCTTCTTATTGTTTGGCATGAAAATTTGCAAACCTTTTCCAGTGCATAATGGCTGTTGTGTTTGTCTGCATTATGAAGATCGCTGCATTTTAAAATTGTGGTGTGTAACTCTTTAGGATGTTTTCAAAAGCAAAGCATTTTACAAATGGTATCTTCTTAAAATGAATTTATTTTAATTTCTAGGTCTCTTCTCTTGGAGTCACTACCTTTAGCCTGTGCGCATTAAGTATCGACAAGTTTCGTTCTGCAACAAGTACACAGTCACAGATTCGGATGATAGAAAGTTGTCCGTCCATTGTGGCTAAGATGGCAGTCATCTGGATAGGATCCATGCTGCTGGCCCTCCCTGAAGTCCTTCTCTGGCAACTGAACCAAAAGACCTCTATTGTCTCTGGAGTTATCACTGACTATTGCATTGTCAAAACGTCTTTGAACCTACCTGAGCATATCTATGGACTTGCACTGACCTATGAGAATTCCAGGATGTGGTGGTACTTTGGCTGCTATTTTTGCTTACCCGTCATCTTCACAGTGACATGCCAGTTGGTGTTGAGAAGGGTAAAAACCACCCAGAATAAATCGGACCTCAAAATTAGTTCTCAGCATGCCCAGCACGAGAGTCAGAAGAACCACGCCTTAATTGGTCTAACCATCCTCTATGGCTTCTGCATCATCCCTGAAAATATTTCCAACATTGTGGTGGCCTATACCTTCCCAGAAATCTCCAAGGAGACCATTGACTTACTCAACATTATTAATCAGTTCTTCCTGTTCTTTAAGTCCTCTGTAACCCCAGTGCTGCTCCTATGCCTCTGTAAACCTTTGGGCCGAGCCTTCATGGATTGCTGTTGCTGCTGCTGTGACGAGTGCGTTCCAGAGTCCTCAGTAAGTGGTGTTCAAGATAGCAAGCTGAAGTCAGAAATGGCATCCATTTTCTGTGATAATCCCAAGGAAACGCCAACAATGATGACTCTAGGTACCCAGTGTTAACAACAATCGGTCATGTTCAGCCTGAGTCCTTAAAGCTTGACAGTGAAACAGGCCCATTATCAAATATAGCAGTCAGTTCATTCTTTGATTTAGTGGAATACACCAGTAGATTATTTTTAATTGCTTGAATTGAAGTAGCAAATTAGGAGAGGATTTGTTGGCTCCAGTAAGGTCTTGCTGTGTCAATGCGGTGTGAATAACTAATATTTCCTTTCGGGATTTAAGCTTTCTTTTAGACTGTTAAGTCACGAAAAACAATTCTTGAATGAAATACAAGTAAAAAAATTAAAACCTGTTAAACAAAATACAAGTATATATTGATGTAGCACCAGTGTTCCGACAGCAAATCCTTCATAGATCACAGTAAACTAGATCTTTTTGTGTACAGCATAGAGGATTGCCGTTATTAAGCCATTTTCAGACATGACTTATTCTTATCCTATTGTGACTATCAAATACACATAGACCAGTTTCCAATACGGTCAAGATTAACATGTCTATGGCGTATGAAGTAACCTTTAATATTTTCCTAATCTCTAGATCTGTATTTTTATAAATTTTGTGTTCTAAACCCTCTACCTTCTTACAATGTACAGAACATACTGTTTAGACAAAACTACCGAGATTTTATAAACAATTAGTTAAATTGCTGTTTTTATATTCACTATCTTATGTGTTGGAGATGGAACCAGCTGCTGTATAACTTTACAACAGGGAAATATTTTGTCGGCTCTATTGTGTTGGCCTAGTACCGTGTCAATAAAAATGTGAACAGGTCCTTTTGGTTCTAACATGTGCCACTGTGCTTTTTTTTAATTTCACAAAATCTGCTACTTATTTTCTATCCCAAACAAAAATTGCTAACTGGGCTACATATGATGCATACCTTTTATCAACAGGGAGGCAATGGCCTAGTGGCAATATTGCTAAATTATTAATCCAGAAACTCCGCTAATGTTCTGGGGACCAGTGTTTGAATCCTGCCACAGCAGATGGTAGAACTCGAATTCAATAAAAAATATCTGGAGTTAAGAACTGACTGATGACCATGAAACCATTGTCAATTGTTGGAGAAACCCATTTGGTTCTCTAATGTCCTTCAGGGAAGGAAATCTGCTGTTCTTACCTAATCTGGCTTACATGTGACCCCAGAGCCACAGCAATGTGGTTGACTCTCAAATGCCCTCTGAAATGGCCTAGCAAGCCATTCAGTTGTATTAGCAATCCAAGAAGGCAGTTCATCACCACCTTCTCAGGAATCGGCAACATCCATGTCCCACGAATGAATAAAAAATAATTTTTCACATTGTACTGATGTCAAAAGAGGTATTTTGACTAAACTGGGAGACAACCAAGCATCTGGAGCAATGTTTGACTTCCTATTCAAGATGGTCTCGGTTGTCTGTCCTTCACATCAATGGCAGCATAACTGTGGTTGTGTAAAACCTAATGGTCAGTTTTCAGATGGCCTGTTAATGTTGAAGTCAGCAATTCTCAAAGGAGAGGTCATATCATAAGCAAATGAAAATGCACTGAATTACCTATGTCCAGTGAAAGAAAAATACTTCCTTTCAACATTTATCAATACAGTGTTGATTTTTTATACTGCAAAGCTGCTCAAGATAGATTGGAGAAATGGGGTCCTTTGATAGATCAGTAAATTTGTTCAGTTAAGCATATAGAATAAGCTTCAATCTATACTAAATCAACTGATCTCAGCTGTGCTACTGATCAGGGTGGTATAATTGCTACTAATAGTCCAGGATTAGGAGAAGGAAAATCAGGTGGCGGTCTCATTTATGATAAATAACCAGAATGGCCTGGTTTCCTATTAACAATGATAACAAAACCAGAATGATCTGGTGGGTGTCAAGCACAGGAGCTAATTCAGTTGCAAATGTTAAATACACAGAGGATCACATTCAGCTGTAAGCGTCAGGTACTAGATAAGATTGGCTGGTGCCCTCACTCCTTGATGCACCAGCCTATTGCAGAACAAAACTGCAGAGAATATTCATTAAACAAGAAGAGAACAAAACTATACAAAATCCCGTGGCAAACTTAACCTCGAAATATTTCCAGAAATGGCACAAAATACCTTCATCAAGTCTTAATGCTAACACTAAATCAAGGGTTTGAATCTTTATGTAACTGTGCTTTGCTTTAGCAATTGAATGTCAAGCTTGAATAAACTTCAATATTTCTGCTCCAGTTCAGTATCAGAAAGCGTGCGTTTATATGTCACATGGTAACAGCTATTGAAATAGTCTGAATAACGTGTAAGGAGAAGTCATGGGTAACTAATTTACAAAATGGGTCTGCAGTGTTCTGCACAGTTGAGTCTGAGATCAGACGTATGCTGTCAGATCGGTTACCAATGAAGGTCTGATACTGGTATGTGTCATGCTGCCCTCTTGACAGCTCTGCTGTTTGAATCTGCCCATCATTTGCTGCATGTGAAGGTTTATGAAAGGAATGGTAATAAGGTTCTTTTGCCAAACAAGCCAAAGGTGATGATGAAATTGAAATATGAATGGGACAGCCAGCTCCAAGGAAGATAATTATATTAATTCCTCCTAATGATTTCTATGGATTTTAAATAAATGCAAATGAAATGATATAAAATCTACACTTTAGTACAGAAATTAACTAATTTCTAAACTAGTAAAAATCCTCATCAAAGTTTTGATTCTTTTATATGCATCATGAGTAAACATTATTTTTATTTAGCTTTAGATACAAACTTTGCCTGGTAAAGCACATCAGAGGAATGGTTGTATTGTACCTGGAGCACAAAATGTAGTTTCTCCTCATGATGTGTACCTCACCATATTCACATTCTTACTAGGCCATTTGGTACAACACTGAATGGCAAGACAATATACTTTGATTGTCAGAGGCAAAATTAGAAATCAACTCAATCTCCGGTGCTTTTCCACACTATCTCATAGCTGGGTAAGTGCTTTAATGGAGATGTCAATATAGTCCATTGCTTATTCTTTAATCTTTCCATTGGAGCATGAGGAATTTAAGAGGACAGAAGAAAATAAACTCAGTAAAATGGAAGTATCATTAAACTCCTCGGCATCAAAAAGAGCAATAAACGCAGTGGAATGCTACTTGTTCAGATTTGAGAGATGAGATTATATTAATTTTGGAGCTTTTTCCTTGGGTTCGGAATGTTTATTTCTTTGCTTTAGGGAGTCAGTGACAAAAGTTGTCAATTTTATGTTGCTCCTAAGAGAATGAGGAGAGGGGTTAGGACAATATTTGTTGTTATGTAGAGGGTTGTTGGAATGTGGTATACTTAGCTGTGGAAAGTTGTTGAAACAGAAAACATAGATCATAGAATCCCTATAGTGCAGAGGTCATTCGGCACATCGGGTCTGCACTAACTACAATCCCACCCAACCCCTTCCCCTGCTAGTCCCAATGGCACTAAGTGGCAATTTAGCATAGACAATCATCCTAACCCGCACATCTTTAGACTCTGGCAGAAAATCAAAACACCCAGGGGAAACTCATGCAGATACGGGGAGAACATGCAAACTCCACACAAACAGTGAGCAAACCAAGAATTGAACCTGGGTCCCTAGCACTGTGAAGCAGCAGTGCTAACCACTGTGCCATAGGCATCAGGAGGGAAATTTGATGATTATTTGAAGCAGACAAAAATACAAGATGTTGGGAAGACCTTGGACTAGTGTGCACTTTTTTGGATTATTCAGGCAAAGAACCAGCACAGATACAATGGTTAACTGGCCTCCTCTGCTATAAAGCACTAAGATTCGACTGTTTAATCTTTTAACTCTCCCTGCACCATACAACGGTTATGGTGTATAGAATCATAGAACCCTGTAATGCAATTCCTACTTCCTACTGTTAGACACCAGGACATTATGCTTTCATGTTTTGATTAAGGAAATTTAGCAGAAATACTGCTTAGCTACAGCCAATGGGATTTCAATGGCCAGACCTTCCATGGAGTAGCAATCACATTCAGATTCACACTCCACTCTGATTTACTTACACTGAAATGCAGCCACAACTTACTTGATGCACCTTCCGAGTCAGGGCAGGTGAGAAAGCTGCAGTGCGGCTGTTCAGGAATCCTCTTAGTCAAGTGCAACCGAGTCGAGGGAAAGAAAGACTCACTCCCTATTTTGTGGCACTCACTGCAAAAAAGCAACATATTTAAAGGCCCTGGCCCTGGCCAGGGAGATGGTAAGCATGGAAGGTAAATGGGTCAGATTTGGGAGTGGGGTAGGATATTGAGTGGGAGAGCGGAGTGTCAGGTGGTCAGTGGATGGGGAGACTGTTAGATGGATGGTCAGGGGATCAGGGGGTGTAGTCTAGGGGCCCCACTGAAGGGGTCAATGAGTGTGGTCAGTGTGGGGTGGGGAGAAGATGGGGGTGGGGAAGTTGGGGGGGTAGTTGAGAAATTGGAGGGTGATTGATGGAGTAGACTGAGGATGGTTGGAGCTTGGTCAGGGGATGGGTGGGTAGAGGGGGAGTCAGTACTATAGTAATCCAGGAGTTTTGTTTTTTACACTTTTCCTGGCTGATTACTCTTGTAAAACAATCAGAATCATCTATTAGCTGCAATTTAAATCAGATTATTGGATGGTTATCAATGCAGGCTCATTGCCCAACAATAAAATTGAACTTCCTGGGAATGGGGGCAGGGGCTGGTGGGGTCACCAGTATCTTTGGAGTACCTCCTGGGTACAATGCCCCTGGAAGTTAAGGACCCTTCTGTTTGGCCATCTGAACACACAGGACACATCGAAAATAATGCTTGTGGCATCCTTCAAGTGGCTTATCTGCCTTCAAACAAGCTTTCCTTTCTTGAGAAAGGATTTACTGGCACTGGAGGGGATGCAGAGGAGATTCACTAGATTGACTCTGGAACGAGAGAGTTGGCTTATGAGGAGAGACTGAGTAGACTGAGACTATATTCATTGGAATGTCGAAGAATGAAGGGGGAATCTTATAGAAATATATAAAATTATAAAGGGAATAGATAAGAAAGAAGTAGGGAGGTTGTTTCCACTGGTGAAAGAAACCAGAACTAGGGGACATAGCCTCAAAATAAGGGGGAGCAGATTAGGACTGAGTTGAAGAGGAAATTCTTCACTGAAAGAATTGTGAATCTGTGGAATTCCCTGCCCAGTGAAGCAGTTGAGGCTACCTCATTGAATGTTTTAAGGCAAAAGTAGATAGATTTTTGAACAGTAAAGGAATTAAAGGTTACGGTGAGCAGGCGGGTAAGTGGATCTGAGTCCATGAAAAGATCAGCCATGATCTTATTGAATGGCGGAGCAGGTTCGAGGGCACAAATGTCCTACTCCTGCTCCTAGTTCTTACGTTCTTTATATTCTAACAGCACAGTGGATGTAGCTACATCTCAGGGATTGCAGCAGTTCAAGGAGGCAGCTCATCAGCACCTTCTTGAGGGCAACTAGGGAGTGGTAATAAATGCCGGTGTAGCCAGCCACCCCTGCATCCTATAAATGAATAGAAAAAAACTAAATTAATTCCTAGAATTGAAGAATTGTCTTAATGAGGAAAAATTAAACAGTCTGGGCCTTTATTCTCTGGAGTTTAGAAGAATGAGAGGTATTCTCATTGAACCATATAAAAATCTTACAGGCCCTGACAGGGTCTATGCTGGAAGGATGCTTCCCTTGGTTGAGGGTTGGATGGTCTAGAACCAGAGGAAACAAAATAAAGAGCAGGCCATTTAGGACTGAGATGAGGAGAAATTTCTTCACTCAAAGTGTGGTGGGTCTTGGTAGTTCTCTGCCCCAGCAAGCCAGGAAGGCTCAGTCATTAAGTATGTTTACGACTGAGATCCATAGATTTCAAGGGAAAGGGGGATAGTGCAGGAAAACGGTATTGAAGTAGAAGATCAGCTGTGAAATCATTGAATGATGGAGCAGTCTTGAAGGGCTGAATGGCCTATTCCTGTTCCAATTTCTTATATTCTTATGTCTGAAGTGCAAATTTCTTTAACTGCATTATCAATGCCTTCCTTCACACAGAGCATCAGAGGTGGGGATGTTCGTTGAGTAAAGAACAATGCTTAGTTCCATTTGTAACTCCCCAGATAGTGAAACAGTCCATGTCCACAAGCAGCAAGACCTGGGCAATATTCAAGTTTGGGCTGATAGATAGCAAGTGACATTCATGCCACATAAGTGTCAGGCAATGAACACCTCCAAAATGAAAAATCTAGTCAACTTCCCCTGACATAAATGGCATGATCCATCACTGAGATCCATACCATCAACATTTGACTTGATTTGATTTATTATTGTCATATGTATTAGTATACAGTGAAAAGTATTGTTTCTTGCATAGTGAGACAAAGCATTCATAGAGAAGGAAAGGAGTGCACAATGTAATGTTACAGTCATAGATAGGGTGTAGAGAAAGATCAACTTAATGCGAGGTAGGTCCATTCAAAAGCCTGATGGCAGTGGAGAACCTAAGGGTCACCATTAACCTGAAGCTTAATAGAACTAACTACATAAAAAAACTGTGGCTACAAGAGCAACTCAGAAGCCTTCTAATGCCTCAAAACTTGTTCAAGATACACAGCGCACATGTCAGGAGTATCATGGAATACTCCCTAGTTACCCTCCATCACTGGTGGACAGTGCCAGCCGTGTCAGATGTCTACAAGTTGCACTGCAACAATTCACTCTGGCTCCTTTGACTACGCTTTCAAACCTGCGACCACTACCATCAAAAAGACAAGGGCAGCAGACCCCAGTGGAAATATATCAGGGTTGGAAATATATCATCTTCACGCTGAATAATAATCTGACACCCACACCCAGACTGCACCGTGGGTGTGTCTACACAATATGGATTACAGCTTTTCAAGAAAGTGGCTCACCACCACTTTCATAAGGGCAGTTACGGATGGGCAATAAATGCTGGCTGTGCCAACAATGTCCAGAGAGAATACAAAAAGAAAATGTGCAAGTGAGTGCAGAACAGTAGACTGAAAGTAGATGAGACTGAATACTCAGTCGCAGATGGAGAATTATGCTCCTTGGCAACCTCCTCCCACGATAGCAATACTGGAGCAGTCAATAGAACAATTGGAGTGAGATCTATGTTAAACAGGTGCTCTGCCAAAAAGCTCAGCTGTTTCATTGTTGAGTAACTCAAGCTGAGTGGGTGAGCTAATCCTACCCAGTTTTTAATTTTGCACAGTGCTAAACTATTACATCTTTCTGTGGAAGCTTACTAAAGTAGGCTCCATTGGGTTTTCAGAAGCAATAACAGTGTCTTTTTTTAAAGTTATCAAATCACTTGTGTGGAAAACAGGCAGTAACACAAAGAAAATGGAGAGTAAAGATTATTGTTACCATTAGACAATAGCAGCAAACACCCTAAATCAGCAGATAATATGAAATTATAACAGTATAGAATTTCTCCAGTGAGTGACAGTAAATGCTGCAGGTTGGGAAATACAAGGCATACTGTTACATGAAGTATATTACACTATGTGTAGTAAACTGATGTTATTAGTAGTACATTATTTGAGGGATAAACTATTGTTGTGCACTACACACAGTGATTTAAAGGTCAGTTACAACCTGATAATACCATAACTAACCAAGATTTAGAATATACTTGATCATCTCAACAAAGTCTCAGGAAGATGCTGAATGAGAATCAGATAAACCCCAGGAGGGACAGAAGAAATATCAAAGTGAGAGCTTGTTCTTGTGTGACTAATAGTGACAAATTCAGAATGCCGTTAGTGAAAGTCTAGAAAAAACCCAACACCTACTATTTTGACGTTAAGTGACGTATGACCTGGTGAAACAATAGTAAATAAAACAGGGCCAGGGGGAACTTCCATTTATAACAAAATCATAAAAGGCTCGAAACACTCAGCAGAGGTTAAGGCAGCAGATAGATTATACTGATAGATGTGAAGGGATATGACATTATGGAGACATGGCTCCAAGGTGACCAAGGGCAGGAACTAAATATTGAGGTCTATTCAGTGCTTAGGAAGAACAGACAGAACGGAGAATATGGGGAGTTGCATTGTTGATTAAAGAAGATATTGATACAACATTAATGAATGGGATGGATAGGATAGAGGTGGAGAGACTCTTCCCGCTCAGAAAGGACAGTAGGACTAGGGGGCACAGCCTCAAGATAAAGGGGGGGCGGTTTAGAACGGAGTTGAGGAGGAACTTCTTCACTCAAAGGGTGGTGAATCTCTGGAATTCTCTGCCCGTTGAAGTGGTGGAGGCTGCCTCGCTAAATATTTTTAAGACGCGGGTTGATGGGTTTTTGATAAGCGAGGGGATTAAGGGTTATGGGGAGAGGGCGGGAATGTGGAACTGAGCCACGGCAGATCAGCCATGATCTTATTGAATGGCGGGGCAGGCTCAAAGGGCTAGATGGCCTACTCCTGCTCCTATTTCTTATGTTCTTATGTTCTTATGAAAGATATTAGCACAGACGATGTGGAATCAGTATGGGTCAAGTTAAGGAACACCAAGGAGCAAAGAACATTCATGGGATGGTATACAGACCACCAAACCGTAGTGGTAATGTTGGGAATGGCATTAGACAGGAAATTAGTGATATATGTGATAAAGAAATGTCTGTGATTATGGGTGAGTTTATTCTGCATATAGATTGGGTGTGTCAAATTAGTCACAGTGCAATTTCTGGAGAATATACGGGATAGTTATCTGGACCAATACATTGAGCAACCAGCAAAGAAAAAGGCCACCTTGGACTGAATATTGTGAAATGAGAAAGGATTAGTTGGCAATCTGGTTATGAGAACCCTTGGGGGTGAAGTGACCATAATATGATAAAACTTCTGTCAAGGTGTATAGAGATGTCGTTGATTCTGAGACCAGATTCCTGAATCTCAATAAAGGTAACTTTGATGGTATGAGGCATGAGTTAGCTATGATGGATTGGGAAACATTACTGAAAGGAAGGATAGTGGGCTGGCAATGGCAGGTATTGAAGGAATGAATAGGTGAATGCCAAAAGTTGTCTATTCCTGTTTGGCATAAGAGTGGAAAGGGAACTGTGGTCAAACGATGGCTTACAAGAGTAATTAGAGCTGGATTAGATTCAAAGAAGAAACGAACAAATTGGCAAGGGAAAGCAATAGACCTGGGGATTGGGAGCAGTTTAAAATTCATACAAGGGGGTCCAAAGATTATTGAGGGGGAAACAGAATATAAAAGTAAGTTAATGGGAATCAAATAACTGATAATACAAGTTTCTATAGGTAAGTAAGAGAAAAACATTGACAAAAGTGAATGTCGGCTCTTTACAGTCAGAAACATGACATTTCATAACAGAGAATAAAGAAATGGTTGAGGAATTAAATTCACATTTCACTTCTATCTTCAAAAGGAAGACACGAATAATGTTCCAGAAGCACCCGATGGGCAGAGCCAAAGTGTCCCTTGAGCATTGGCACTTTGCCCCTTGGGCAGTGCCAGAAGGACCAGGCTGGCAGTGCCAAGGTGCCAATATCCAGGTGTTTGTCCCCTCCCTCCCAGCTGCCTAACCTGCCAGAGGGCCCCAGTTGCCCCCCTTCACCCCAGGGCCGCAACCTCCCTGCAAGTGGGGAGCTATAATAAACTCCTGGCAATGGGGGAGATGTTAGCAGATCTGAAGATTTCAGTCCCGAATCCGCTAACCATACTTAAATTATATTTAAATGATTCCTTGAATACCAAATACAGCTCCATGCTTAGTTCTGGTTTGGGCTGATGGCACAGGAAATCCAATGCTGGGATACGCACTTGGGGCTGGACATCCAGCTTGGATCACGTTAATCTGGCATCGCCGAAACCTCCTGGTCCCCTGCACTAAAAAATCAGCACCGCAGAATGGGAGAATCACCCCCATAGCTCTCGAGGCTAAAGGGATCAAGACATACGAGGGGAAGGCAGAATTGGGGTATTGAATTTGATGGTCAACCATCATCATAATGAGTGGCGGAGCAGGTCAAAGGGCCAAATGGCCTACTCCTGCTTCTATTTTCAATGAATGTATCTTTCTGTCAAAAGAAACAGGATTAATGTTTCAGGTTTATGACCTTTCATCAGACCTGGGAAAGGTGTGATTGAATTCAGGCAAGGTGTGGGAAGGGCAAAAGGAAGGTCTGTGAAAGGCAGGAGAGATAAGAGTTAGTCTCCCAGAGCCAAAGGGAATGATGATGGGGCAAGAAAACAAAACATGTAACTTGAGTAGTTGCTGACCAGAAAAAAAATCAAAATAACAAATTGCTCAAAACGGACCACAGATTATGATTGAAATTGTTGGTACTCAGTGATTTATCTAGAAGACTCTAAAGGGCCTTAATGAAAAATGAGATGCTGTTCCTTAAGCTTACATTGAGTTTCACTGGAACACTGCAGGAGGCCAAGGGCAGAAACGTCAGTGTGAGAGCAAATACAGAATTAGAATGACAGGCCACCAGAAGATCGGAGTTATGCTTGTGGTTGAATGGAGATGTTCGGCAAAGTGGTCACCAACCTGTCTTTGTTCTCCCCAGTGTAGAGGAGACCGCACTGTGCACAGTGAATATACTAAATTGAAAGAAATACACTTAAACTGCTACTTCACCTGGGAGGAGTGTATGGGACCCTGGAGGCTGAAGAAAGGAGAGGTAAAATGTCAGTTGTTACATCTCCCGTGCTTGTATGCAGTGAGAAAGGAATGATATATTGGGGGTGACTGAAGACTGGATCAAAGTATCTTGGGGGGGGGGGTCCCTTTGGAATGTGGAGGGAAAATGATTGTAGAGTTTTGATGAGGATATATTTGGGTACTTAAATATATCCCTGTCGGTTTCCTTTGGGTGCTCCGGTTTCCTCCCATAGTCCAAACATGTGCGGGTTAGGTTAATGCTAAATTGCCCCTAGTATCGGGGGGTTAGCAGGGGAATAGGACATGGGTGGGATTGTGGTCGGTGAGACTCAATGGGCCAACTCTTTACAGCAGTGTTCACTGGCTCATTCAAAACTCCTTTAAATTAAAATATCTGCATCACTAAAAAAAGTCAATGCCATAGTTAATCACTGATATAAATAAATATCTGTGATTAAGTATGACTTTAATACTGTATTTTAATATGGGTTGTACATTTTGTAGCATATTACTGCCATTATAAATCCTGGCACTGTTTCCAAAGCATCCCCTACAGTTCAGTTAATCTATACAGCTTGCTTTGCATTGGAACTTCTAAAGTACACTCAAAATGAAAAGCTTCATGTCAAGAGTTTAAAACTCTTCAATGTAACAATCCATATTTTAAAAGTAAGCAGACTTTTTGTAGGATAAGCAGAGAATTTATGAAATGAGATGATAAATAGCATTATGTGGAGCCAATGGAGGCATAGACTATTTTCTAAATGGGGAAATGCTTAGGAAATCAGATGCACAAAGGGATAAGGGAGTCCTTGTTCAAGATTCTTGTAAGGTTCAGGTTCAGTCAGCAGTTAGGAAGTCAAATGCAATGTTAGCATTCATGTCGAGAGGGCTAGAATACAAAGGCAGGGATGTACTTCTGAAGATATATAAGGCTCTGATCAGACCCCATTTGGAGGATTGTGACTAGTTTTAGGCCCCATACCTAAGGAAGGATGTGCTGGTCTTGGAAAGGGATCAGAGGAGGCTCACAAAAATGATCCCTGGAATGAAGACCCTGTTGCATGAGGAACAGTTGAGGACTCTGGGTCTATACACATTGAAGTTTAGAAGGATGAGGGGCGACCTTATCGAAACTCATAAGATACTGCAAGGCCTGATTAGAGTGGACATGGAGAGAATGTTTCCACTAGTAAGACAAACTAGAACCCCGGGAGCACAACCTCAGACTAAAGGGATGATTCTTTAAAACAGAGATGAGGAGGAATTTCTTCAGCTAGACAGTTGTGAATCTGTGGAACTCTTTGTTGCAGAAGGCTGTGGAGACCAGGTCATTGAGTGTCTTTAAGACAGAGATAGATAGGTTCTTGACTAATAAAAGGATCGGGGTTATGGGGAAAAGGCAGAAAAATGGGGATGAGAAAAATATCAACCATGATTGAATGGCAGAGCAGACTTGATGGGCCGAGTGGCCTAATTCTGCTCCTATGTCTTACGGTCATTCATTTTCTGGATTTGCTCCATAACTACCGAAAGATATTTTAACTCAGAGAAACAGTATTGCGTTACACTAAGAAATTTTAAAAACTGCACAGCTGCTTAGTAATGCATTTCAGGAGAAGATTTAAATATTCATCATCGATCATGTTAAATTGAGATTAATTATCTCAATACAACATACAATTTGTTCTTTATTTAAGATGGATAGTAGATGAAACTTCTGCGCAAAAACCTATCGTAAGATTCAACGGAAACAAATCACTTTGTTGCAACCAATTTAAAAATAAAGTATATTTTATAAATCCAAGTATCCGCAGAAGACACTTATTGAAATTTCTTTTCAGTGACCGTTCTGAATTCAACATGCGATTGTGGCAAGACTGCATGGGCAGAGTATCATCAGCCTTGGCCATGGATCCAACTCAAGGAAATAGAACGTGGCCCTCTGCCCTTATACTTTTTCTAGTGTTGGACAATGTTTGTCTTGTTCAAAGTTCAGCCGAGTGGGGCTAAAAAAGTCAAGCTATCAATTCTGAGCACTACAAATTGTTCGGCAGCCAAGAATATAGCCAAGGAGTCCAGTTTAATTTGCTGAAGTATGCAAACATCTCTGAAAAGGAATTGTGCGGTTTGCAGTAAACAGAACAAACACAGGAACTATGCTTTTTCATCACATTTTGCTCTATTTAGATCTCGAGGAAGCTGAAATATGAAAGACAGTTTACCAGAAAGAAATCTTTAACCTCTGTGGATAAAGAAGCCACACATGATGAAACAATAAATACTTATAATTTTAAAATGCTTTTTAAACTGCAGGAAGAGGATTCATCATGTTGCTGGCTGTTACCAGGAGCAACAAAACCAATGACCTTTTTGCAGAAGGCTCACGCATTTCAAATCTTAATATATTCCTTCGAGACTCCAAGTCAGATGTGATCTGTGCAGAAATCTCATTTATTTTGCTAACACTGCATTAAACAAATGTTCAGTCTCTAAGTGCAAGCAATTTTTAAAAAATCAATCATGTCTAATCTGGAATAAAACCTTGCTTAAATTATTTAAATAAAATGTTAAAACTTCACTTAATTTCACTCGGTGATGCTTCAATGAATTGCAAAATACCACCTCGATGTGTTACAGCTCCCATTGAATAATATCTCACCGAAAAGCGTATTTAGTTTTTTAGAAATGAGTCTAAACAGTGAGCATCACCAAATATATGCAGCAAGAGCTGGCCCAATCTCTCTCAACATCACTTTCCAGAAAACCTCATTAAACAACAATGAGAGGGGAGAAGCGAGAACCGAAATAGCAGCGGCCAATTAGAAGACCCTAACTTTTTTTTAATTCATTCATGGGATATGGGGGTCGCTAGCTGGCCAGCATTTATTGCCCATCCCTAATTGCCCTTGAATAGGTGGTGCTGCGCTGCCTTCTTGAATAAAAGCAGTCCATGTTCTGTGGGTTGACCCACAATACCATTAGGGACGGAATTCCGGGATTTTGACCCAGTGAAGGAACGGCAATACATTTCCAAGTCAGGATGATGAATGGTTGAAGGAGAACTTGCAGGTGGTGGCGTTCCCATGTAGCTGCTGCTCTTGTCCTTCTAGATGGAAGTGGTCATGGGGTTGAAAGGTGCTGTCTAAGGATCTTTGGTGAATTGCCTCAATGCATTTTGTAAATCATGCACACTGCTGCTACTGAGCGCAGGTGGTAGAGGAGTTGATATTTTTAGATGTGGTGCCAATCAAGTGGGGTGTTCTATCCCGAATGGTGTCAAATTCCTTGAGTATCGTTGAAGCTGCACCCATCCAGTTAAGTGGAGAGTATTCCATCATACTCCTGACTTGTTCCTTGTAGATGGTGGACAGGCTTTGGGGAGTCAGTAGGTGAGTTACTCACTGCAGTATTCCTAGCCTCTGACCTGCTCTTGTAGCCATTGTGTTTATGTGGTGAGTCCAGTTGAGTTTCTGGTCAATAACCCCAAGGATGTTGACAGTGGGGGATTCAGTGATGGTTAACACCATTGAATGTCAAGGGGTGGTGGTCAGAGTGCCTCATATTGGTGATGGCCATTGCTTGGCATTTGTGTGGTGCAAATGTTATTTGCCGCTTCTCAACCCAAGCCTGGATATTGTCCAGATCTTGTTGCAGTTGGACATGGACTCCTTCAGCATCTGAGGTACTGAACATTGTGCAATCATTGACAAACTTCCCCACTTCTGACTTTTTGTTCAGGTTTAGGTCAATTAAAACTGTACAAAATGCAGAACTTCTAAACTATGTAGCTTAGCTCTATGCTAAGTGATACTTTGGCCTACTGGCCTATTGGAATAGCTAATAAATCCCCCACCCACTAATTTCCCATCAGAAATGTTATAGTCTAATAAATTGGATGAAAATTAGCTGAAGTATGCAGGTAGCAGAATAGTCATTCAGGTTAGGTTGTTTCCACTGTAACTCATAAACTTCCTGTTGGAAATGCAATGTGCATGATCGTGTGGTTGTCACTGCAAAAAAAAATGTGGTTAAGTGCGATATTGCTTTTTGTTTAAATTAACTGATCTTTTGCACATTGTATTGTGGTGAGGTAATCCATTTAAAACATGTTATCTTGGAATCCCCCTTCCCTTAAGGATTTTTTTTTCAGATCACATACGCTTCCAAAGGCCATGAATGGATAGCACTCCAATCCCTACCTAAATATTTAATAAAAGGCAGGATCATGGAGATGATGAAAACTTTGAAAAGGGCAGCTGAATTGAAATTGTCCATTTTACACTATCACCCAAAGTCAACATTCTCTCCAGTGGCAAAGAGAGGAAAAACCTGAAAAGAATCATCATCAAAGAAAACAGTAAGTAAAACAGAGACCAAAGAAGGAGAAACTGTCAGTTCTATATAGGTTATATGCAGTCCTGGACTAATTTTTTTCTTAAATACCCATTACTATGAACTCACCAAGAAAACAATACCCTTTCCATTCATTTCCTCTTGCATGTACATAGAAAATCATAAGAAATATCTAAAAATAGTGACACACACATACACACAAACACACACACACATGTACGCACAAGCATACACACACACGATGTGCAGGTTAGATGTATTGGCCATGATAAATTGTCCCTTAGTGTCCCAAGATGTATAGGTTAGATGGCTTAGCCATTTTAAAAGTGTGGGGTTACGGGGATAGGGCTCAGGTAAAATACTATGTCAGAGGTTCAGTGCAGACGTGATGGGCTGAATGGCCCCATCAATGCCAGTACAAGGTTGAAAACAAGTTAAAAAGATGCCCCAATGCTCCAGGTCTATTCCAAAAATGGAGGCTAGAGTCTTTTGTCACAATTTGGTGGGAGAAGGGAAATAGAAATTAAAAAGAAACTATACTTATTCTATCATGTTAAAAAGCTGGATTTTCAATCCTTCATCTAAAACATTGGTTAATAGATCAAACAGCTAAATCTTCCATTTTGCAATATTTATTGTGCTCACTTATCTTAAAAAAGGTGATGGAGCCTATTATTGCTATTTATTGTGTGTCCAGAGCCTAATTGCTCAGGCATTCTTGTAAAGCAGCCCTCATATTTGCTCGTTAATGTTCTTTAACCCAATGGAAAATTGAGCTTGCTCTAGAGATGAAATTCCCATGCAAGTGTTGAAATATAACTTCTAGAAATGCCATATATGCATTTTGAAAAGTGTAAAGGGCAAGTGAAGTTGAAGTACAGATCCACAATGATTGAATAGTGGTGGAACATGTTCAAGGGGCTGAATGGTCTATTTCTGTATCTATGTTCCTATGAGGGATATTCAGAGCTAGAAATGTGCACTCAGCACATTGGCATGACTGTAGCATGTGGCCACTCAGCCCTGTGTTGCTGGCTGCTTTTGCAATTTGCAGGGGGCAAAACAGCATTGCGCAGATACAACACGATGCAGCCAGTCTGTGCTTCTTAAAGGCAGGCTGTCCCTCTTAAAGGGAGGCTGCGCTGCATAATATTGTTGGAATTTAAATACTGGAGAATTGAACACCAGGTAGAGAGTTGGTTCAAGGATGACAGATACAGCCTGGAAGCAGTGGTGGTGGATGTGGCCAGGAGGAGAGATGGTTTTGTGGAGAGAAGCCTTAAGAACTAGCCTCATAATGGAGTAAAAACAGATAGTCAAGGAGGTCAGTTTCAGCGTCTGGACCCAAAGACCTGCCAGCAATACCACAAAAATCCTCACATATGGTCAAGGACAGTGAATGTATCTTCATGTAACATTTCCTATCCACCACAGCACCAGTCTCTCATGCTATGCAATGCAGCACATTCCCATCACTCAACCATCAGTACTTGGGACTCGTGCCTAATATCCAAATACTCCCACCTCACACATCTAACAATACCACAAGCTCCACTCACACCTCTACATACCTCAACTTTCCAGCTATGGCAACAACATTATTCAAATACAGTGCTATACAATCACTGACATTCTGCTGTCTCTATCACAGGACACAATAGAAGGGAGCAGAGCCAGAACCAGACAAAGATACCTGCATCTCTTGATCCTTACAGAGGAAGTATCTCTTAGCATTGTGGGGCTATCAGCAACAGAGCCCATGCCAACCATCATTTCTCAGAACATTGAAGATCATTCTTCGCTGAATGCCTCTTCTCAACTTGTAGCTCACCCCCATCCTGCTATGTGACACCATGTACAAGTTGTTGATGGTGTGGCCAAGAGCCTTTCACTTCCCACCTGACCCTTACGTGCTTCACCACAATCTCGCTCATTTGATTTCTGCTCTCCGCCTTCCAGCAATTGCCTCCTGCCCAGCCATATCAACTTATATGGGAGTGAGGAACAAAGGGAGCAACAGCATTAATGAAGAGGCCCTTGCTGTTGATTTCTCAGCCACTGCTGATTCTGTGCATACCTTAGAGGCAAATTTGAGAACTGGTGGATCATCTAGGCATGTGTGAGATGCAGGCAGGCATGGGGGAAAGGATCATTAGTTTACAAGCTCACCAGAGGCTGAGGTTGCAGAAAATGAGGATCTTGATGGGGTGATATAGAAAGGAGAGAGTTCTCTTCCGAGATGTTGATTGTATTGGCTGGTCTGGCAGTAAGCCTGCTGTCACTGTCCAGGAACATAGAGAATCCTGACTCCAAATTGGCAGGCGGTATGCACAGAACTTGCATACTCCATCTTTCTGTCATACAGTAATTCAAAGGCATTGCCCCCATACCCGTTGTAGCCTTTGTGTGGACAAGCCACTCACTCCTTTGCCAGTGACACAATGGTTAGCACTGCTGCCTCACAGCACCAGGAACCCAGGTTCAATTCTGGCCTCGGGTGTTTGTCTGTGTGAAGTTTGCACATTCTCCCCATGTGCTCATGGGTTTCTTTAGTGTGCTCCTGTTTCCTTTCATGTGCCAAAGATGTGCGAGTTAGTTTGTGCTAAATTGTCCATTAATGTCAGAGGGATTAGCAGGTAAATATGTGGGGTCACAGGGATGGGAGCTGGATGAGATTGTTGTCAGTCCAGGCTCGATGGGTCAAATGGCCTCCTTCTGCACTGTAGGGATTCAATGATTCCCTTCTGGAAGCAACAGGGCTGTCTTTCAAATTCAAGACCTGGAGTGTCACCAAAAACACTCCAGCATACTTCCAGCTGCAACAGATGCAGCTCATAAAAATAGCTTATCTGCAATTGGGTGGCTGGCCCTTTAAGGAACATTAGTGCCAGGCCCATGTCGCAGTTTCAAGTCTGTCGTTTGACAAGTGACACAGATTCGTTGCCTGGAAATCTGTGTTGCTCAAATTAGGGATCCTGGGCATGGACATCACAGAGTCAGGATAGCTCACATTCACATCTTTCTAGCGCTCACTGAATATGCACTCCTACCTGATAGAACACTGCACAGGAAGCAGCAGCCAGCAAAGCAATGACACTATAGCAATGAACCTATCGCCCTCTGTTCTTAAAAGGTAGATCCCTCTCCAAAATACAGTCAATATCTATTTCATATTTTATGCATTTATCAGATATTGCCGGCCAGGAGTGTGGAACAGAAGCTAAGAGCAGAAAAATAAATAACTAAACCCACAAAGCCAACCAACTCAGTGTTTGAACAATATATGCCATTGCAAGAATCTGCCAGTTTTCAGGTCAGCAGTTCACAAATAACATGGGATACTGATGGTAACAGCTAGACAGAATTAATGCAGCACCTTATTTAACATTCTGATAGACTCCAAAACAAATGCACTTTGTCTTGAAGATGGCCAGAAAGGGATAGAGTGCTAATTTAGTTGTGAACAAATATAGAGAACATGCAAAACTGTTGGTGACCTTTTTAAATATTCAATCCTGAATTAATTTATTCCCTTAGCATCTGCTGACAGAGGGTTGCCAGAGATCTGAACATATCCAAATGTAAATGCAAAAGTACTTAATGGCATCATTCGCTAAATTGCAAACTAGAAATAGATTTCTCAGAGTCTGAAGAAGACATACAGACTCAAAATGTTAACTCCATTTCTCTCTCCACATCTGCTGCCAGACCTGCTGAGTTTTTTCAGCATTTTCTGTTTTGAAATTGATTCTGTAACTTGGATGCTGTTCTACTTCAGATGAAAACTTTTTGGATTTGCTAAGATTTTGCCAGTTTTTCTTCTTACGTCTCCTCTAATTTCTTACAAGGTTCAAATGGCGCAAATTCCCTTTCGGCATCATTATTTAAGTGATCACTATTGCGACATAATTTACAAGCAGGGGATCGGGTTTGATATCTACGTTGATGATTCCTAGATTACACTAAGAGACCTAATTGAAGTGTACAAGATGATAAGGGAGATTGACATAGTAGATGTGGAAAGAATATTTCTTCTTATGGGGCAATCTAGAACAAAATGTCATAGTTTTAGGATAAGCTGTAGCAAATTTAAGAGAGATGAGGAGAAATTACTTCTTTTATTGGGTCATGAGTCTAGAATTCACTAGAGCTTGTCACTGAGGAAGAGAGGCTCTTCAAGAAGGCTGCAGCATCCAAGGAAGTTAAGGATAGGATTGACTTGGAAGAAATACTGACCAAATCTACATGATCGGTAGATGTAGGTCAGGGGATTGAACAGGTTTTAAGAACCAGGAAAAAAGGACCCTGGGAATCTATTGATTCCTATGGACCTTCCAACATATTTTCTGGCTCACTTGTTTTACTTCTGAGCTTCTGGGGATTCCCTTGAATGTTTGCATAAGATTGTGCATGTTATTGATGTTTTTCTCTTTTAATCCACAGGTGCTTCGGTCCACCTTGTTGTCCAACAAGGAGCATACATACGGTGGGTCATGCGAGGCTGCTGTTGGATGTTTCAAGGATAGCCTAGTGCTTCACGTCGTTAGTGTATGCTTAAACTGGACCAGCTGATGGGCTACATGACAGCTCAGTGACTATCACTGTTTGCTGTGCAGATACACCCTCAATCTGGTTTCCAATGTGGAGTGCCATAAGTGCAGACAAGGGTGATGGGTGGAAGAGGGGACTCACAATGTTGAAATGGCGGCACAGACTCGTTGGGCTGAAGAGCCTGTTTCCCGTGCTGTGTTGTTCTTTGTTCTTAAAAAAAAATCAGGAAACATGGTATGAGAGAAAGCTGGATAGTAATATAAAAACTGATGACAAAAATTTCTGCAATAATTTGAATGGCAAAAGAGTGACTAAAGCTCGCGTTGGTCCTCCAGAGAGAGAGTCTGGGGATCTGTTAATGGAAAACTAAAAAGAGCGGAGGCTTTGAATAGGGATTTTGGACAAAATTTCCTGTGGAGCTGGAGGAGGAGGAGAACAATGTAGCAGGAGCACCAAAGGTCTGTTTCATACTGGTATAAATTGACAATAGGGTCTTCCACTGCCACCAGCCATGACCAGTAGACAGTTTCCACCTGAGGCTGGTGTAAAACCAATATGCATCATGCTAATGGAATGCAGGTGAAGGAACTGCCCCAATCGCCCCTGCCACAACTGACAAATCCCCAGGACCAGATGGCCTTCATCTTAGGGTTTTAAAAGAAGTGGCAGCACTGATGGTAGATGCATTAATTAGAATCTTCCAAAGTTCCTTAGATTCTGGAAAGATTCCAGTGAATTGGAAAATAGCTAAAGCAACTCTTATTCAAGAAAAGAGGGATGCAGAAAGCAGGATAATCTGTTACAGAATCCATTATTAAGGCTGTTATAGCAGGGTATCTAGATAATTGAGATTTGATCAGGCAAAGTCAACATGGCTTTATGAAAGGGAAATCATGTTTAATGAATCTATTAGAGTTTTTTTTGACAAAGCAACATTTAATGTGGATGAAGAGGAACCAGTTAATGTGGTGTAGTTGGATTTCTAAAGGGTGTTTGATTGGGTGCCACATCAAAGGTAAAGCAAGATAAAAACATATATTGCAGCAGGTAACATATTAGAACATGAATGCTGGAAATTTGAAATAAAAACAGAAAATGTTAGATTAACTAAGCAGGTCTGGCAACATCTGTGGAGGGAGAAACGCATTTAACATTTTGAGTAACTGTAACGAATGCCAGAGGGATCTGTGCTGGTCTTCAAATATCTGCAACACGTATGAATGCTTTGGATGAAAGGACTGAATATATGGTAGCTCATTCAACTGACGACACCCAGATAGGGGTGAGAGTAAATTGTCAAGAGGAGGTGGAGAGTCCGCAAAGGGATATAGACAGGTTAACTGCGTAGATAAAAATTTGGCAGATGCAGCATAACATGGGTAAATGTGACCTTTGACAGCTAGAATAAAAAAGCAGTATGCTATTTCAATGGAGAAAGATTGTGGAACTCGGTTGTATAGATGAATCGAAAAGCCCTGGCACATGATTCACAAAGTTAGTATTCAAAATATGGTGATTCAAAAGACAAACACAATATTGTTTATTGCTTTGAGAAATGGAACATAACGTAGGGAAGTTTTATTCCAGCTACACAGGTTCTTGGTGAGGCCACATCTGGAATACTGTGTGCAGCATGGTCTCCTTATTTATAAAAAGATGCAATTGCTTTAGAGGCAATTCAAGGAAGATTCAGTGAACTAATTCCTGGATGGAGAAGTTGTTTTATGAAGGAAGTTTATACCCTCAGAGTTTCGAAGAATGAGAGGTGACTTTTATTGAAACAAATAAGATCCTAAGAGGACCTGATAAGATGGTTCTTCTCGTAGGGCAGACTGAAACTAATGGACATAAGAAGTCTCCCTTTTTAGGTAGAGATGAAAGGCAACATTTTCTCCCAAAGGGTCCTTTGCTGTGTGGATTTCTCTGTCCCAGAAAGTGGTGGGGTCTGGGGGTGGGATTTTCTGTCCGCACTTACTCCAAAACCGGAAAATCACACCCGAGATCAATGGACTTTTTCATGGTTCGACCTCCTACTCTTCTCCACACACAATGATTCCTATGGTGGGCCCCCCGGGTCCTCCCCCTGGGTTTTTGAATTTACTTAAGGCAAAGTTAGAGAGATTGCTGTTGGGCAAGGGAGTCGTGGGTTATGGGAGAGAGGAAAGTGAAGCTGAGACCAGAACAAGATCAGCTATGATTTAATTGAATGATAGAACAGGCTTGAAGAGCCAAAGGGCTTACTCCTGCATTTACGTTCCTAAAGGTTCAAGATACCATTTTCTCCTAAAATTTGGACTGAAGGAAAGCATTTTGTGATTGCTGCTACCTATGCAATCACCCTACTTCATTAAGAATACTGATACTTATTATTTTAAAAACTAATGATCAGCTGGCAACAGATGATTGAATTAAATAGGTTGTACCTCAATTCTGTTATAATTGAAGAATATATATGTGATTCAATAGTTATAAAGGTTAAAGTTCATACTAATATTCTTGTGATTCGATAATTAAAAGCCTGAATTTGCTGAGAAATGATTTGTTTTAAATATGTTGCTAACATCTGTGGGAGAACACTCAGTCAATAATCATCGTGCCTTGTCCTTAATGAGTTAGAACAATGTCCCTAATGAATAGAAGCTTGTATTATTTCAGAATTGAGAAAGCCAATGAAATCATCCTAATGTCTGCTTAATCAGGCAATGTGCACCAGTCCAGTGGAATCAGCCGAGTAACACCGATGACAATAAATTGAACAAAAATGAAGCCAATTTTGGGGGATAACAATGGAGGTTGTCAGAACCATTTTTTTTTACTGAAGTCATTATAGAGGGAGAGTGAACTAGTCATAATTGGTAGTGAGTGTTCTTGCGGGTAATGCTGCAAAGAATTGTTGCCAGGGCAATCGTAGAATCCCTACAGTGCAGGAGGAGGCCATTCGGACCATCAAGTCTGCACCAACTCTCTGACAGAGAATTCCACCCAGGCTCGATTCCCATAATCCCAGGTATTTACCCTACTAATCCTCCTAACCTACAAGTCTTTGGACACTGAGGGGCAATTTAGCATGGCCAATCCATCTAATCCGCACATCTTTGGAATGTGGGATGAAACCGGAGCATCTGGAGGAAACCTACGCAGACACAGGGGGAAAGTGCAAACTCCACACAGACAGCCACCTAAGGCTGGAATTGAACCCAGGTCCCTGGTGCTATGAGGCACCTGTGCTAACCACTGTGCCACCATGCTGCCCATTGGCAAGGATGTGAAGTTGTTTATACTTCAATCTGGAGTGATTACCCTAAAGTTGTAAGATTCTGTTATTTAGTTTGAAAAATATTTTTTCCCTTTTTCCCTGTTGTTTAAATAAACTTGGATATTACTTGCTATTAATTATCCTGCCTTTTGCCTTAAGGTCGAGTCACTTTCAAGCTAAAATGTTTGAAGGGTTAATTTGGACCAAATGTTTAGGCAGGCCACAAGCAAGTTAATTGAATCCAAGTTTTAATTAATACACCTTTGAAGCTCCCACTGCAAAATACTGATGATTTCCTCTGATGGCTTTACACACAATTTTACTATTTTCAATTCGTAGGATGTCTCAACTGCATATCGCACCACTTAATGATCCAAACACTGCACTAAATCTGCTAAATTAACTGTAAAGTGTAATTTTGTATTGTTCTCAGAAATAGATTGGCAGAGTCAAAGGTACAGTTTATCCAGTGGGGTTGATATAATCCAGGAAAAGATCATTTTTTTATGCTAAAAAGAGAACATAATTGACTCAGTTGCCAACACTTCCAAAATGCTCAGAGAAAAGTCATATTTAGTACAATAGGTGTGAGAGGCAGTATCTTGGTGCTACCTCCCATGGGAGGCAGTCAATTGGTACGTGACCTCAGACTTTTCCCTGAAACTAAGGGGCAATTTAGCATGACCAATCCACCTAACCTGCACATCTTTGGGCTGTGGGCACCTGGAGGAAATCCATGCAGACAACGCTAGGTCAACATTGCTCAAATTTTCTCCCATATCCTGTTAGCTGATTTGTGGACTCCAATACTCATGGACCCATGATTCTATTGCCAGGACACAGGAGTAGATTTTACTGTGTAAACACAGATGTTACTCTCCTACCATGAGAACTGCAAAATCATCAAATACAAAAAATAGATTTAGCTGTAAATGAAGAACTGATGACAGCATCACTACTCAGGATAAACTAGATCTCCAGTGCTATTAGGTCTCCACGTTATGGATCACTTGTAGGAAAATATTGTCAATCACACTATATCCTTATCAATAAAATCTATTCTTGTAACAGCAAGCATGTAATCTATGTAATTTGTTTGCTGCTGTATTGTGTTTATCTGCATAGTTTGCAGTCTGATACACTGTAAAATAGATTATTTCAGCATCAAAATCCACAAACATACCCACTTTAGAGCACAAAGATTTGGATCTGTAACATTACCACTTTGTTAGGCTATGACCTTGATAAGTAACTTCACAAATATATTAAATTGTTACTCTGAGCACATCTCTACAACTTGCTGCTCTCTCCCAGACAGCACTCTTTATCTGAACCCTTTCATCTTATGGAGCCATTACAGAATCTAATCACCAACCTGCCAGAAGGTACTGCCATATACTCCCATTTAAATCAACTGCTTAAAGTTGTTGAGAGGAAACTACAAGATATTCAGTTGGAAGCATCCAGAATCAGAATGGTATGTGCTCTCATTTCCTGTTGGACCCCCTCTGCTGGTACATGTGTGTATCGTAGCTTTAGGTGGACAAAATATACAATGCAATTTTCAATTCACTATAAGACCACTATCTCAGAACAAAGAAATTGTCTTTAGCAGTCAGATCTCTTGATTGGCAGAATAGAATTGCCCTTACTAGTTGCTATCTGCACATTATCTTCTCATATTATGACTGACTGGCATAATGATAAGTGCCCAGAATTAGAGATGATGTTGGTCCATACACAATTTATACAAATATTAGTTTTGGAAAATCTACAGACTACGCAGTATTAATTGTAATGCTGCAAAGGATTATAGGATTAGTGTGTGCTGTGCTTACATCAATATTTTTCTCTTTAAAAGTGATGGGTATTGATTTGAAGGAAGCAGTTGAGGGTTCAGCATAACATAAACAAAATTTAGTGGCTACTTTGGGGTATTGCAAAGGTGCTCTCTTTAACCAAGACCTGATTACTAGATTGGGGTAAGCAACCCATTCTTGACATGGCTCCATAAGTAGCAAACAAAAGTGATTGGAAAATACAGAGCAGCAGCTGCTTTCAGCTCAACTCCAAGCTGGTGTTATGGAGATAGTGCTGCAGTCAAACAGATGAGCCAAGGATCCAACACACGACAACAGCCTTAACCTCTATCCGAATCCTGAATTCACAAGTTTGGGAAAAGTCCCCAAACTCAAAACAATTTTTTCATATTTGAGAGAATGGAAAACATATTCCTGGAGAAAACTCACGTGATGTATGAGATCTTGCTTGAGAGAGGCTTAATTCTACTTACAAGTAACTTAAAACCATGGCAATTGGCATAGTGTCGTAGAGGCCTAAAGTGCAGAAAAGGCCCTTTGGCCCATTGAGTCTGCACCGACAATAACTACCATTACTGGTGCTCTAATCCCATTTCTTTGCACTTGTCCCATAATTCTTGAATGTTATGCTATTTCAAGTACTCATCCAAATATCTTTTAATGGTTGTAAGGTTTTTAGCCTCCACTACCTTCCCAGACAGTGCATTCCAAATTCCCACCAGCCTTTGAGTGAAAAATGTTTCTTCTCAAATCCTCTCTGAATCTCTTGGCCCTTCCCCTAAAACTATGCCCCCTTAAGATTGAGCCCTCAACCAAAGGGAACATCTGTTCCCTATTCACCCTGTCCATACCCCTCATAATCTAATATACTACAATCATGTCCCCCACTTAGCTTTCTCTGCTCAAAAGAAAACAATTCAAGCCTGTATAGTGTCTCCTGATAGCTCAAATGTCCTATCCCAGGCAACATTCTGGTGAATCTTCTCTGTACCCCCTCTAATGCTATCACATTCTTCCTGTAGTGAGGTGACCAGAACTACACACAGTATCCCAGCTGTGGCCTAACCAACATCCTGTACAGCTCTTATAGTCTATACAATGACTGAAGAAAGAAAGTGTCCTAAATGCCTTCTTAATTATCCTATTTGTCTGCTCTGCTAACTTTAGGCAACACAGTGGCACAGTGATGAGCACTGCTGTATCACAGTGCCAAGGTCCCAAGTTCAGTTCCAGCCTTGGGTCGCTGTCTGTGTGGAATTTGCACATCCTCCCCATGTCTGTGTGGATTTCCTCCAGGTGCTCCGGTTTCCTTCCATAGTCCAAAGATGTGCAGGTTAGGTGGATTGGCCATGTCAAGTTGACCCTAGTGTCAAGGGCATTAGCAGGGTAAATGCGTGGGGTTGCAGTAAAACAGCCTGGGTGGGATTGTGGTCTGTACAGACTTGATGGGCCAAATGGCCTCCTTCTGTACTGTAGGGATTCTATGATTCAGGTATCTGTGAATAATCACCTCAAGATCCCCCTGTTCCTCTGAGCTACCCAGTGTCCTGCCATTCATTAAATACTCGCTCATCTTGTTTGTTCTTCCAAAGTGCATCATCTTGTACTTACCAGGATTAAGTACCATCTGTCACTGCTCTGCCCATCTGGCTAACCCACCTATATATTCCTGTAACAACAACCATCTTCTTGACTATTAATCACCCTATCAATCTTGGCGTCACCTGCAAACTTGCTTAACATTCCCCCCCTACATTTTCATCTATATTATTTATGTACATAACAAACAATAAGGTTCCCAGGACTGAAATAGGCCTTTACTCCTGGTCTTTTGCTAAACTTTCAAAGTTACAACAGGAAATTTAAAAAATAAAAACCAGTTATTTTCAATGACTATAAGATCAGACAATAGACACTTAAAATACACCCAGAACCTAATTCCTGGGGTATAGAATAGTCTCTTTACGACTATTATCGTTGATTACTTTCCTTTCTATCTCATAGTTTAACACACTTATTCAATACACAATGTTCTCCTCCCCCTGTCAAGACCATTCACCAATTCCTTATGATTCACTAAACATGTAATGTTGATAAGGCGTACAACAACCATCACTTTATCAACCTTCACTAATTGAATTTCATGGTTAAGGAATTCTAGTAAACCTCTAGCTTTGATAAAACAATTTGAGTTCTGAAGTATTGCCTTTGTTCTTGTCAGATGCATTTGAATTCTTTACAACATGTGCCAACAATTTCCCTGAAGATAATTGTGCTCAAAAGCCTACGGTTCCCAGGATCATACTACTAACCTTTATATTTATTTTAAACAAAAGGTACAATGAGTATTTTTTCCTGGCCGTACATTCTGTGGTTGACATTCAGTGACAATTCTACCTAATTCTATTCTCATTTCAAGTATCTTTGGCTGATAATTCATCTACTCCATTTGCTGAATGAATTTTCAAAATACTTCATTACCTTAATTTCACAGTAACTTCATCGCAGTGTTAATGTAAACCTACTTGTGGCAGTAATAAATAAACTTTAATGAGCTCTTTACTATAAACTTCCATTTTCTGTATGAATTTGCATTTGCATCCTTCCTCACTTCTGTAAGCATATCACTGCTTTAATTGTGAAAATTAATTCTGAAGTCACCATCACAAAGGTTCCTTCATTTATTTTTTCACTTTAGGAGACCCCATAATTTTCTTTGCCTAAAATTTTGACAATATCCACTTATCCACTCTAATATGTCTCTCAATATTTTTTTCATTTTTTTCTCAATCTTGGGATTATCTTTCTCAGAGCTTTAGATACATTCCAATCTCCCAGATTTGTTTCAGAACTGCTATTTTTTTACATTTGAACTTGAGAGTTCAGGCTCTGATATTGTCGAAAACGGTATCATTTTAACATGCACCTTCTCTTGAATTTGTCAAAAATATTCTATATTCATTTCACACTTTAATCCTCCATATTTTCTCCTAGAGTTTCACACTTGGGTCTTTCTAAGCTCATGCCTCTCATTTCAAATTCTCTTACTTTAAAACTGGCTTCCTTAAAATGTAGCATGTTAATTTTGTCTCTCATTGCTCCTAATCATGTTACACAGAAACATAGAAATTAGAAGTAGGAGTAGGCCATTCTGCCCTTCGAACCTGCTCCGCCATTCATTTTGATCATTGCTGATCATTGAACTCAATACCTGATCCCTCCTTCCCTCCATATACCTTGATCCTTTGCCCCCAAGAGCTATATCTAATTTCTTCTTGAAATCACACTATGTTTTGGCCTCAACTACATTCTGTGGTAATGAATTCCACACACTCACACCCTCTGGGTGAAGAAATTTCTCCTCACCTCAGTTCTAAATGATTTATCGTTTATCCTCAAACTATGACCCCTAGTTCTAGATTTCCCTCACCAATGGGAACATTCTTTCTGAATCTATCCTGTCTGACCCTGTTAGAATTTTACAAGTTTCTGTGAGATGCTCTCTCACTCTTCTAAACTCCAGTGAATATAATCCTAACCAACTTAGTCTCTCCTCAAATGACGAACCTGCCATCCCAAGAATCAGCCTGGTAAATCTTTGCTCCCTCTATAACAAGGACATCGTCCCTCAGATAAGGACAGCAAAACTGCATACAATACTCCAAGTGTGGTTTCATCAATGCCCTATACAATGCAGTAAAACATCCCAATACTTATACTCAAATCCTCTTGTTATGAAAGCCAACATACCATTACTGCCTGCTGTACCTGTGTACTTACTTTCAGCAACTGATGCACGAGGACGCCAAGCTCTTGCTGACTATCCACCTCTCTCAATTTACACCCATTCAAGAAAATCTGTTTTCCTATTATTGCTAACAAAATTGATAATTTCATATTTATCCACATTATACTGCATCTGCCAAGCAGATGCCCACACATTCAGCCTGGCCAGATCATTTGAAGCATCTCTGCATCCTCCTCGCAGCTCACCCTCCCACACAACTTTTTATCATCTGCAAATTTGGAGACAATACATTCAGTTCCCGCTTCCAGATAAGTAGTACATAATGTAAACAGTTGGGGTCCTAGTACAGATTCCTGTGGAACCCCACAGTCACTGACTGCCAATCAGAAAAGGAACCATTTATGCCAACACTTTGCTTCCTATCTGCTAACTAGCTTTCTATCCATCTCAAGACATTACTTGCAATCCCATGTGCTTTAACTTTACATAGTATTCTGTTTGTAAGGTCTTGTTGAAATCCTTCTAAAAACCTAAAACCACATCCCACTGGTTCTTCTCAGTCAACACTACTAGTTCCATCTTCAAAGAATTCCAATAGATTCGTAAAGTATGCTTTCCCTTTTTTAAATCCACGTTGACTTTGCCTGATTATACCACTGCCTTCCCAATGCTGAGTCATGAAATCCTTGATAATGGACACTTCCCCAGTATTGATATTAAGCCCACCAGTCTATAGATCCTTGTTTTCTCCCTGCCTCGCTTTTTGAACAACGGGCTTACAATAGCTACACTCTAACATTGTGAAATAATGGATTTCTAATTATTATTACACAAGCATTCCTCCATCCCCAAATACACCACACCTATGCTATTTTTGAACTGTATTCTTTGCACAGAAGTCTACAATATCCCCTCTAAGATACGCAGCAGCCCAAAGGTCTCAGCACAGTCTCCGCACAAGTTGGTCTCCTTAGGTTACAATGCGTGCACAGCTATGCAACAATACAATTTAAAAGGAAGCCACAAATTTAATTGTCCTTGGAACCTAACAAAAAGGAGTGTTGCTGCAAAGCAGTCAATAATTTAATAAAGGGATTATCAGAATTGATAAAGGTTCCTCTTTGTGCAAGGACTCTAAATTGCGAAGGCAATAGCCACGGAACTAGTTCTATTACAAGGAGTGATTTTAGACCACAATTACACTTGCAGCTCCTGTCTCACACACTACTGAATGACATTTAACTTCCATCTGTTTCTGAAGGCTAGTTAGCTTTTAATGTTAAGAGAAAGCCTTTCTCTACACCCTAGCTATGACTGTAACACTATATTCAGCACCGTCTCCTTTACTTCTCTATATACTCTGTGAGTGGTACGTTTTGTCTGTATAATGTGCAAGAAACTGTATCCCAATACATGTGACAATGGAAGACATCAGAAATATTTAAAATTAAGCTGAGGAAAGCATGGTGGCACAGTGTTAGCACTACTGCCTCACAGCTCCAGGGATCTGGGTTCAATTCCTGACTTGGGTCACAGTCTGTGTGGAGTTTGCATATTCTCCCCCTGTCTGTGTGGGTTTCCTCCGGGTGCTCCAGTTTCCTCTCACATTCAAAAGTTGCAAGGGTTAAGTGCATTGGTCACGCTAAATTGCCCCTTAGTGTCCTGGGATACATAGGTAAATATGTGGTATTTACAGGGATAGGGCCTAGGTGGGATTGTTGTCAGTGCAGACTGAATGGGCCAAATGGCCTCCTTTTGCACTGTAGGGTTTCTATAACAGCAAAACTGTTTTATAACAGTAAAATCACTAGTACAATAAATAAAGGATTTTTTTGGAATCACAGCAGGTGAAATTGGGTGAAATGATCCCACTGCCCATCCACCCAATAACACCAGCGAAATGTTTGAACCATTTCCTGGTCGAGCCTCAAGGGAATATATTTGGCCAAATGCCAGTGCTCAATGCATGCTAATGGACAGCATGTCAATCTGGGAGGAGTGGCTCCTTCTGCATAATCCAGCCAGTGATGGAGGAGAAGGCAATCCAATGGCCACCAAGTGCCTGGCAGCTGGTGGGAAGATTTTTGTCAGATCAGAAGAAAAATCTTTTTGCTCCAAAGAAACCAATGGCATAGCTGTTTTTTAAATAAAAGGCTTTTCAACCAGCCTGATGTTGTCATTTGAAGGATTGTTAGTTTGGCCACATACCATCTAAGGACACTCTAAGTTACGTATGTAAACTGGTCCCTTCTGGTTGGAGTGTGGCATGCCTACTTCCTTGGCTAGTCAAAAACCACAATGGGCTTGATGTAGAAGGGAACTGGATGGCAAGTGGTGTCCAGCCATTTTTGGCATATGGCCTGGCCATTCCAACGTAAAAACAGGCACAAATATAGCTATTTTTAGAATCTTGTTTAGAATTCAAGGTGTGCAGTTTTGAATGGAGAATCGCAGGAATGGGCTGAAGCTAATCCTTTCCAGTGTGCACAAGTAAATGTTCTTTCAGCACAGTGCTTTAGAATTTAAAAAAAAGAATTTTCCCAGGGAATTCAGGCTTGTTATACAGCCAGCAATCAATGGTTACCTACACCAAAGCAGCATAAGAGTCCTTTGTTCCGGGTGCTGAGGGAGAACAATAGACACAATGTTCAAGAGCATAAAAAAGAAAAAGAATGAAAGCAGCAATCTGAATTAATGAATCTACCAGCTAAGATACTTGAGAAAAACATTTGCTGGTGGCAAGGTCAAGAACAATTTGTGCGCAGCTTAAAGCGCAAGGTCTTACTTTATAGTTTTTAGAAACCTGGCGAGTGTTATATGAATGTGAACATGCAATAAACTCCCAGGCAAAACATGATGACGAACAAAAATTAAACAATAATGAAATTTGCTTATTTTAATGCAGTATTTTATGAATACTGATTATTTTCTTCCAATTACCGGTATCATACTGTACAAATGCAACATTGAGGCTTAAGGAAAATCTACATCTCATTCATAACAATGTTTTTGGCACTGCCTTAACATGAACACATTAAATTGCTACATCTTCAATGTTTTAAAGTCAACACTGAATTTTTTTTAAAAAATTGGCTGAAAAATTTTCCTGAACTTTTGGTGTTTGTTGTGGTTGCGATGGTTATTTGTTATGCTATTTGCTCTCATTAAAAATTATACCCTTTTTGGTTTTGATCAAAGTTATGATGACAATTTTTAACTCATGTTTTAATGAATTATGCTTAGCATTTTATTCATGTATCTGAAGTAGATTTTATACCATTGTAATTAGTTTTATGTACAACTGCACAATTGATCATCATTTAGGCAAGAGCAAACAACAGTTGTTTAGACAGAATTGTAACCACTCTTTCTTTTGTAGAACTACAGAAACAGATTCCTCCCTGATACTAAAAAATTAAAATAGGAGCTATACTTTTAAAACATTGTATATGACAAATTTCCATCCAAGAGTCCCCTGTAATACTTTTCATGTTAACATTTAAATTGAAAATATATAAATATTTGTTCAGAGTTTGATGAAGCAAATGAATTACAAAATAGTCTAAATTAGCCAAATACAATTTTTTTTTTCAAAAGTGCATGCTTCACAATACATTTACCCAAATGTTATATATTTTACCTTCATATCCCTTCATTGAAGTCTTTGCTTCAAGGTGCCAGACTTTCAAAAACCTGCGCTTTGATTCCAAAGTTGGAGGGATTTTCAGTCACATATTCAGTGTTTACAGAATTTCCCAGTAGGTAATCTATGCAACAGGATTTGAAGTGCATGTCTCTTTATCCTGTGAGAAAATTCATACATCTAGTGGCTCCACAGAAAACAGTGCATGGTCACAGAGTTCTCAGTAATCTCAGAGCCATCTTCAATATTCTTCCACCAAGCTTAGGTATCAGCAGGATGACTCATTTTTGCCTTTTCCCAAGTCAAGGGTATCAAGTTAAGGCACAAGGATCCTAACTTAGATCTTTCAAGTTAGCAAGTAAATCTTTCAAGTTCTTTCTGCAATCTATGTGCCTAATTAAACTTTTCTATATCTTGGACATTTCAAGGTCATATTATGGTAGTAATGTTTTATTTCATAATAATTTACATTTTTGAACTTTTCTCATGGGATTTTGATTAGTAGTTCAGGCCTCTGCATTTCCAGTCCAGTAATAAACACTTTGCTACCCTACCTCACTTGAACTCTAAGGGTGAATTACAAGGAGAGAGGACACAAATAAGGAACGTGGTCCCTGAAATTTGATTGAGGTTTTCATGATATTAAATAGAACAGATGCACATAGACAGAAAATGTTCCTGCTGCTTGGCAAGCCCAGAACTAATTTAAAATGTATTTATTAGTCACAAGTAGGCTTACATTAACACTGCAATTAAGTCACTGTGAAAGTCCCCTAGTTGCCACACTCCGGCACCTGTTCAGGTACACTGAGGGAGAATTTTACACTGAAGGATTATGTCTTTCGGACTGCGGGAGAAAAGCGGAGCAACCCCATGCAGACATGGGGAGAATGTGTACATTCCACACAGTGACCCAAATTGGGAATCGAACCCGGGTCGCTGACACTGTGAGGCAGCTGTACTAACTATTGTGTCACAGTGCTACCCTTGAGACATAAACTAAAAATTAGACATAAAATTATGCAAGATTGGCAGGAATTTGGAACTATCTTCAGCAAGTGGCAGTTGATGTCAGGTCAGTTGTTAATTTTAAATCTGAGATTGATGGTTTTTTTGTTAATAGATATTCAGGGATATGAGACAAAGGCAAGTATGTGGTCGCACTTCTGTGACAATCTTATTAAATGGTGGAATGAATTTGAGGAGTTAATTATATTAATCCTGTTTCTATGTTTTAATTTCCATAGAATCATAGAAACTTAACAGTGCAGAAAGAGGCCCTTCGGTCCATGGAGTCTGCACTGAACACAATCCCACTCAGGCCTTACCCCATATCCCTACATATTATAATCCCACTAATCCCTCTAACCTACGCATCCCTGGATACTAAGGGGCAATTTCTTAGCATGGCCAATCAACCTAACCCGCACATCTTCGGACTGTGGGAGGAAACAGGAGTACCCAGAGGGAAACCACACAGACAGTGACCCGAGCCCGGAATCAAACCCAGGACCCTGGAGCTGTGAAGCAGCAGTGCTAACCACTGTGCTACAGTGCCGCCCCATCAAATCAAATCACTTCAACTCTCATTCTTCCTAAGTGCAGTCAAATATACTACTGTGTTTTTCTTTACCTTCTCTTTGTTCTCACTGTTGAAATTATGATTAATTGTGCACAATCTCCCAATTGTCAGGAAACCTAATAAACAAATATTCTGACAAACTGAATATAAGAGGCATCAACTTTATTTGGACTAGTCTAGTGGAGGATAAATGTAGTTCTTTACAACTCCAAAATAGCTATATAGGGGTTATCATTGAGCAGAAAGTAAACTGAACTAGCCATTTAAATGCTACAACAGTAAGCCACAGGCTAGGAATCCTGCAGCAAGTAACTGATCTCCTGATTCCCCAAAGTCTGGCCACAATCTACAGACACAAATTAGGAGTGTGATGGCATACTCTCCACTTAACACCATCCAGGACAAAGCAGCCCGTTTGATAGACACCCTACTCACAGATGCACAGTGGCAGCAGTTTACAAGATGTACTGCAGAAACTCACCAAGGCACCTGAGACAGCACCTCCCAAAAACATAACAGCTACCATCTGAAAGGACAAGGACAACAGACACATAGGAACACCACAACCTGGAACACATAGGAACACCACTACTTGTTATCCTGACTTGGAAGTGCATCACAGTTCCTTTGCTGCCACTGGGTCAAAACCCTGGAACTCCTTCCCTAAAAGCACTGAGAATGTACTAACACCACATGGACTTCAGTGGTTCAAGAAGATAGCTCATACCACATTCTCAAGGGTGTTAGGGATGGGTAATAAATGCTGGCCTAGCTAGCAACACCCAGAAAGGATGTGACATTTTTTAGGTGTAGTGCAACAAGATGGTCTATTATATAGCACATTTAAAACAGTGAAGTGATTAAGATGGTGTAAACTATGGCATTAGAAGGTAATGGGCATAGTGCAGGAATTGAGTGAAATGTTAAGGATGTAACCAAAGCTATGGTAGAGCATAGGCATCAGGGAGGCATTTGGACTGGGGGAAATTTGTTCCAAGGCAAATGAGAATTCTGGGGTTTGGGACCATGATGTTTGAAGATTCACAACTGGCAAAGTGGAAGAGATGGAATGAACAATAGGCTAGAATCAGAAGAGCCAACTGCAATGCAATGTATTCTTGATTTAATTTGATTTGTCACATGTATTCGTAACCAGTGAAAAATATTGTTTCTTGCGCACTATACAGAAAAAGCATACTGTTCATAGAGAAGGAAAGTAGAGGGTGCAGAATGTAGTGTTACAGTCATTGGTAGGATGTAGAGAAAGATCAATTTAATATAAAGGTAAGTCCATTTAAAAGTCCGATAGCTGCAGGGAAGAAGCTGTTCTTAAGTCAGCATATGTCCTTAGACTTTTGTATCTTTTTCCTGATGGAAGGTGGAAGAGAGAATGTCTCAGGTGCATAAGGTCCTTGATTATGCTGGCTACTTTTCTGAGGCAGTAGGAAATGTAGACGGTACCATGCAGTGCATGGTATGCAATGTGTGCTTGTGACTCAGGCATTGTGCTGACAGTTTCGGTGAAAGCAGTCACCACTGAAGGGTGTTGTTTGAGGGGTGAGGGGAAGGGGCTAGATACTGTTCCTGGGGGAAGGGTCACTTGTTGCATGCCTTTCCGGTGTCCAAGCAGGTTTGGAGATCCGTGCCCAGCATGCTCGGGGTTCCAAGTGGGATGCTCACTCACCCTTGCTGCTCACAGAAGGCTATACATTTTTTTGTGACACAGTGTCAGGCTCCTGGCATTCATCACTTCTGCCACCTCCTCCCACAGTGCTCCAGCAGATGCACCCCTTGGGTTGGGGCCTGGACAAGGAACAGATGATGACACCTCTCCTCCATGACATCTAACAGGTACTCCTGGTCTGCCTCTGAAAATCTGGAAGCCGGTTTACGAGCAGGCTTATTATGGGAGTACAGATGCAGTGAGTGTGAGCAGCCAAGGGCCCATTGGCAACAAATACTCTAGATTTTGAAAGCTGCTTTCAGTTGAGTGCCATTCATTCCTCAGGGTGCTGATTGCCTACCATTCAATAGGCTGTTGTGTCTGGGGTGTGGAGGGAGGGTGGTGGAGGTAGTCCAATTCTCAGGGCTCCTAAATCAATTAGCTGCTGAGTCCAAGGGGGGTGCAATACTTCAGGCTCCCATTCAAGAGAGGGAATGATCACAAAATGGTGTTGTGCATATCAACACAATGCTAGTTCTCTGCAGAGCAGCAGTGAGGACAGTACATTCAAAGGGATAGAGGGATTGCGTTCCCGCATTATCCAGATCCATGGGAGCATGAGGTGAGTAGGCAGCCATGTCTATGTGTGGGGGGAGGGCAACAATGAGGCCAGCGATGTTGCCGTGGGGGTGTTGTGGATGTCAGCAATGTCTCTGTGCGGGGATTGTGGGGACCAGCAATGACCTTGTGGGGGGCATTTGTGGGGGCCAGGAATGAGGCCAGTGCAATCTCTCTATTGGGGGGGGGGGGATGGTGGTGGTGGTGGGAGCCAGCAGTATGTATGGGGTTCTGAGGGCCAGCAATGAGGCCAGTGATGGCTGTGGGGTTTAGATGGCAGTGATCTGGATGCTAGATGATCTTTTCAGCGATGTCCCAGCAATGTGCGCATGTGCAGGTTCCCATTCATCCCACCGACTTCGGGCTCTTAGGTGTGAATAGGCCCCCCCTCCCCCTTGAGCATTTAGTGATATTCACCACTATGACTGCGACAGTGCACATAATGCAGAGATTTGGGTGAGGAGTTGAACTGAGAAAACAGGATTTAGAACAGTTTTCCTACCAATTCAGCACTTTTGGGAGAACTGCCCCCACTTTTCCCCATTATAGACATCCTAAATAAACTTATCATTGATAAACACTAGGATTAATCCCCCACAAAGCTGCCTACGTAATCCGATTTGTTCCCATCTTTCATACTAGTTCACCTACCTGGATTCAAAGTCAATACTGGTTATATATTTCTGTAAGAAGTCTCACAGCACCAGTTGAGACTTCTTACTGTGTTTACCCCAGTCCAACGCTGGCATCTCCACATCATATACATTTCTATGTCAATTTTAAAAGCTGTATTGATCTCTGGAAAGCAAATTAAATTCAAAAACATACCCAATTTAGATTACAGGGCCAGATCTCAAATGGTGGCTATAAAGTCAAAGCTTGCTTTGATAAAAATAAGAGTCTAGAGCTTTATTCTATTCGCAAGATTAGTGCACAATTCTGAGGCACAACCAACAGATTGGATCTAGGCTCTGCCGTCCAGCTGTGAACGGTGGACAACAAAATACTGGAATTCCATCCCTAACAGCACTGTGGGTGCACCTACTCCTCAGGGACTGTAGTGTTTCAAAAAGACAGCTCATCACCACTTTCTGAAGGGCAACTAGGGACAGGCAACAAATGTTGGCCTAACCAATGACTTATTGAGGCATTCAACAATCTTCAGCCAGAAGTGACAAGTGGATAATCCATCTTAGCCCCCTCCTCTGGAGGTTCCCAGCATCACAAATGTCAGTCTTCAGCCAATTTGATTCATTCCACATGATATTGAAAAACAGCTGAAGGCACTGGATACTACAAAGGCTATGGGACCCTGATTGGCAACAATATGGAACTGCTGCACCCCTTGCCAAGCTGTTCCAGTACAGCTACAATACTGGCACTTGGCAATGATGCAGGAATTGCCCAGATATGTTCCTGTACACAAAAAACAGGTCAAATCCAACCTAGTCAACTACTACCCCATTAGTCCACTGTCAAGCATCTGTAAAATGATGGAACTGATCATTAATGCTAACAGCCGGCACTTAGTAATAATCTGCTCACAAACACTCACTGTAGATCCCACCAGGGTCATTCAGCTCCTGACTTCATTACAACATTGTTTCAAACATGAACAAAAGAGCCAAATGCCAGAAATGAGATTAGGGTAACTGCCCTTGATATCAAGACAGCATTTGACAGAGCGTGGCATCAAGGAGCCTAGCAAAACTGGATTCTGTGGGAATTGGGAGGAGGGGGAAAGGGACCTTCTGTTGGTTTGAGTTATACCTGGCACAAAGAAAGATGGTTGTGCTGGTTAGAGGTCGATCATCTCAGTTCCAGGACATTACTGCACGAGTTACTCAGGATGGTGTCCTTGGCCCAACCATCATCAGCTGCTTTGTCAATAATCTTCCTTCTGTCATAAGGTCAGAAATAGGATGTTTGCTGACGTCGGCACAGTGTTTGACACCATTAGTATGACTCCTCAGACAACGAAGCAGTCCATGCCCAAATATAAAAAAAGGAAGAGGCTGGCTAGGGTGAACGTTGGACCCTTAGAGGATGAGAGGGGGGACTTATTGGTAGGGGATGGGGAAATGGCTGAGGTCTTCAATAATTTCTTTGTTTCTGTCTTCACGGAGGAAGACGTGAATAACTTGCCGGGTGTTAGCAATGGAAAGGTGGTAGGACTGGAGGCTCTCAATGACATTATTGTTACTAGAGAGGCGGTGCTTGACAGACTGGAGGGACTGATTGTGGACAAGTCCCCAGGACCGGATGGAATGCATCCGAGGGTTCTGAAAGAAATGGCGGAGGTGGTAGTGGATGCCTTGGTGGTTATTTTCCAAACGTCACTGGATTCCGGGGAAGTGCCGGAAGATTGGAAAGCGGCTGATGTTACGCCGTTGTTTAAGAAGGGTGGCAGGCAAAAGGCAGGGAATTATAGGCCGGTTAGTTTAACGTCTGTTGTAGGTAAAATGTTAGAATCCGTCATCAAGGAGGAAATAGCGAGGCATCTTGAGGGGAATTGCTTGATAGAGCAGACGCAGCACGGTTTCATTAAGGGGAAGTCGTGTCTGACAAATTTATTGGAGTTCTATGAGGATGTGTCTAGGGCGGTGGATAGAGGAGACCCGGTGGATGTGGTGTTTCTTGATTTTCAGAAGGCGTTTGACAAGGTACCTCACAAGAGGTTATTGCAGAAGGTAAGGGGGCATGGAGTTGGGGGGTAGGGTGTTAGCGTGGATAGGGGATTGGTTGTCAAATAGGAGGCAGAGAGTGGGGGTTAATGGGTGCTATTCAGATTGGCGGTTGGTGACTAGTGGAGTGCCCCAGGGGTGGGTGCTGGGGCCTCAGCTATTTACCATTTATATAGATGATCTGGAGGAGGGAACCGAGTGTATGGTGTCGAAATTTGCTGATGACGCCAAGATTGGTGGAATGGCAAATTGCGTGGAGGGTGTGGAGAGTCTGCAGAAGGATCTAGATAGGCTGGGCGAATGGGCCAGGAAATGGCAAATGGAATTTAATGTTGGCAAGTGCGAGGTGGTCCACTTTGGTAGGAATAATGGTAGGAAGGATTATTACTTACGGGGCGAAAAACTGCAGCAGGCGACGGTGCAGAGGGACCTCGGGGTCCTTGTGCATGAATCGCAAAAACCCAGCCTGCAGGTGCAGCAGGTGGTCAGGAAGGCGAATGGGATGCTGGCCTTCATAGCAAGGGGGATTGAATATAAAAGTAGGGAGGTCTTGCTGCGGCTGTGTAGGGCATTGGTGAGGCCGCAGCTGGAGTACTGTGTGCAGTTTTGGTCGCCGTACTTACGCAAGGATATTTTGGCCTTGGAGGGAGTGCAGAGGAGGTTTACTAGGCTGATGCCGGAGTTGAGGGGGTTGAGCTATGAGGAGAGGCTGAATAAACTAGGCTTGTACTCGTTAGAGTTTAGAACAATGAGGGGAGATCTCATTGAGACGTATATGATGAATGGGATGGATAGGATAGAGGTGGAGAGGTTCTTCCCGTTCAGAAAGGACAGTAGGACTAGGGGGCACAGCCTCAAGATAAAGGGGGGGCGGTTTAGAATGGAGTTGAGGAGGAACTGCTTCACTCAAAGGGTGGTGAATCTCTGGAATTCTCTGCCGTTGAAGTGGTGGAGGCTGCCTCGCTAAGTATTTTTAAGACGCGGGTTGATGGGTTTTTGATAAGCGAGGGGATTAAGGGTTATGGGGAGAGGGCGGGAATGTGGAACTGAGACACGACAGATCAGCCATGATCTTATTGAATGGCGGGGCAGGCTCGAAGGGCTGGATGGCCTACTCCTGCTCCTATTTCTTATGTTCTTAAATGCAGCAAGGTCTGGACAATGTATAAGCTTGGGCTGACAAGTAACATTCACACCACACAAGTAGCAGTCCATGGCCATCTCCAAGAAAAGATAATCTATTCATCGTTTTTGGACATTCAATTGCATGGCCAATGCTGAATCCCCCAATATCAACAACGTCGGGTTACCATTGACTAGAAACTGACTGGACTAGTCATAGCTACATGGTGGCAGAGTGGTTAGCACTGTTTCCTCACAGCACCAGGGACCCTGGATTCAATTCCCAGTTTGGGTCACTGTTTGTGTGGATTTTGCACATTCTCCCTGTGACAGTGTGGGTTTCCTCTGGGTACTCCAGTTCCTCCCACAGTCCAAAGATGCGTGGGTTAGGAGGATTGGCCATGCTAGATTATCCTTTAGTGTCAGAGGGACTAGCTAGGGTAAACTTATGGGGATATGGCCTATGGGTCCGCACCGACCAATGGGCTGAATGGCCTCATTCTGCACTGTAGGATTCTATGATTCTATATATCATGGCTGTCAAAGGCTAGGATGCCCACAGCAAGTAACTCACCATCTGATGCTACAAAGCATCCACCCATCTACATGGCACAAGGAGTGTGATGCAATATTTTCCACTTGCCTGAATGAGTGCAGCTCCAACAACAGGTTTGACACCATCCAGGACAAAATAGCCACTTAATTGATATCCCTTAATTGAAACATTCACTCTTTCCACCAGATGCACAGTGGCAGCAGTGTGCATCATGCACAAGATGAACTGCACGAAGTCACCAAAGCTCTTTAACCAGCACGTTCCAAACCCATGACCACTACCATCTAGGACAAGAGCAGCAGATACTTGGAAACACCACCACATGGAAGTTCCCCTACAAGTCAGTCATCATCCTGACTTGGAATTTTATTACCATCCCTTCACTGTCACTGGGTCAAATTCCTGGTACCCACCCCCTCCTTAACAGCACTGTGGGTGTAACTACACCTCAGGATCAGTAGCAGTTAAAGAAATCAGCTCACCACCACCTTCTTCAGGGCAATTAGGAATGGGTAATAAATGCTGGTCCAGCCAGCAATTCCCACATCCTATAAATGAATTTGAATAAAATTATGCCACTTCCTTGCCTAATTCTTTTCAATGCTTTGAAATAGTGAGATCCTATTAAACACTGGGGCCTGTATTCCATGCGGTTTTGGAGAATCAGGGCAGATTTGATGAGCCAAATGGCTTCCATTTGCACTGTAGGGATTCTATGGTTAATTGGAATGCAGGAAGAATCACTGTGCAATTAGATAATACTTGACCATCAGCCAAAGAGTTTTTCCCCACATTTTTAGTATGTTTACACTTGGTAAAGAGAAATGTTAAAAGAAAATAAGTTTTAATATCCCGATGATTTTTCTCCAAGAGTTGTGCACAGAAGTTTCCTGGAAATTGCTCTTCAATTCTTGGAGACTCCAAGCCAGCCCTGAGATGTTAGCAAGCTTACTTCAGTCACTAAGGGCCATACCCCAATTCTGCTGCTTTTCTATCTCCATCTTCCCTTTAAGGTTTCTGTTAATACCCACTTTGTGGATCACACAATGATGGCCACTAGTCATACCTCTTCTTCTGGCTCAATATCCACTACTGCACTCCGGAAACAGTTTAATGACTTGCGGCATTTTTTCTATGCTACAGATGCCATATAAATCCAAGTTGTTCTTTAAGCTGCGGCCTTAGCATTTTGCTTTCATTTCTCTATTTTGAAGGAAATATAGTAATTTGAACATTTAAGCAATTTTTTCATGCTGCTGGGGATATTCTGCTGCTAGGGCTAAATACTGGCTAGCGGTGCTGCATCACATCACCAGAGACCTGGATTCAATTCTGGCCTTGGGTTACTGTGTGGAGTTTGCAATGTTCTACCCATGTCTGCATAGGTTTCTTCCAGATACTCCAGTTTCTTCTCACAGTCTGAAGATGTGTAGGTTAGGTGGATTGGCCATGTTAAATTTCTCCTTAGGGGAATTAGCAGAGTGAATATGTGGGGTTATGGGCAAAGGCTCCGGGTGGATTTCTGTTGGTGCAGGGCTGATGGGCCAAATGGCCTCATTTTGCACTGCAGGGATTCTATGATATGCAACTGGAGACAAACAGCTAACTGATATAGAACTTTGGAAGTGCAGCAAATTTGGTAATAGAAGCTAACAAAAGTGAAAACACATTAATTGCATTAAATCAGACCACTTGAAAGTGCTTGCACAACCTTGAACACAATCAGCAAAAGTACAGGATCCCAAACTTTCTAACAAGTCTGAACCAAAGCCAACCTTATTAATGCATGTGTAGTGTTTAAATTTAGACTAACTTCTGTTAAGAATAAAACTATGTAGCTACTTTGATCTAAAAATGTTGTGCCCAATGCAAGGCAAATAAAAACAATGCTGTGTGTGAAAGTACAAAAGGCACAATTTTTGTGTGGATGTATTTATTACAGCATTAGCTTCATCATATGACAAGAGTAACAGTACATCAATCACCCACAGGACAATTATTTGACAAGTTGACTGTACAAGTCAACAAGCTATTATATATGACACAGTATGCATTAACTTCAATTATTTATTGGCTTCTTAAAACTGCAGGATGAAGGATTCACTTAAAACCAGTTACAGTTCAAGAAAAACACACTACAAGCTATTAGTCCGTCATTCTCCTTTTACAATAGCAAACACTGCTAACCATTAGCTTTTGCAGCCAAATATCTGTATGTAAGCAAATTACTATCTAGTACAGTATTTATCACAAATTTGTATATTTTAAAAATTTCAACGATTTGGTTTAAATCTGTATGTACAAAACTGCAATTGAAAACAGATTGTAAACTTATTAAAAAAGGCAAGTCACAACAAAAAAAACAAGCTCATCACCTGTTACGTTACCTGTCAAAAGTAAAACTACTTCAATGTGCAACTATAGGGATGTGCCATTAATACAGCAGCAGTTTAAAACACTTAAGGAACCATGCAGGCAAAAAAGCAAGAAAAATTAAGAAATGGCTAGTAGTAGCTTGTCTCATTTCTCCATCCTGAGTAGATTTCTATGCTCTAATGGCGCTTTAAAAAAATTACATGCATATCAAAAAAACCTTCAAATCAGATTTCAGCTACAAAGCAGGAACACAATTTACTGTATGCGGCAAAGATATCAGTGAAACTATTCAAGCCACTTCGCTGGACTGATGATAGTGCTAATCTTTACAAGGTCACAATGCACATCTTACATGTCAAATAACAGAGAGAGATACCAAACTGCAACTTTATATATAGAGCTCCTCTATAGTCCACCATCTGCCATTATTAGCAATGACAAACTGAATAACGGGCTTTGAGTAACAAAATGTCCACAACTGAAGGTTAAAATTAAAATTACATACTTGAACTCAAGGCTATATTAGTCCCTCTCATGCTTTCCCCAATTAGGGTCGCAGATCTCGTAAACGACAATTACTTACCAACTTCAGATGTTTGTCAAGTGCAAATTCATAGCCAGATACATGGCATTTACTAATGCAAATTCCCACATAATTGGAGAGGTGTTGAAAGTTTTCTTGCAATGAACCAATAAAACATTCATCACCTTACAGTATATGTCAGATTATATAATGACCACATATCGTCTCTCTCCATCATTTACCAGTAACAGGCATTCATCGACCGTGATCTTTTACATTGACATTTATAGCATCTCAGTTAAAGATACGAGAGATATGGCTTCTCTGTAGATGACCTGCATTGACTGTATATATATATATATATTACATAAATTATATATAATATATATATTAATGTTAGTTGCTGTGCCAAGTAGCTCCAGACTACCCACAATTATTTGAGGTGCAAATTACAAGACTAAGCTTGTTGGGTGGAGTAATTAAACAAATGCAGATTTGCTCAGTGTAACAATTGGACCACTGCATGGATCCTGAGCATGCTCAGTTGATGCAATGGAATGTAATTGTGCTTCCTCAACATCAACAACTGTGGCACTCGGATAGAAAGAGTTCCGTCTTACAATGGGGTTTTATAAGCATGCATATTAAAAATAAAAACATCCCATTTATTCAATAACAAAACCCCTTTCAAACTGACAGTGGGTAAGTTATTAAGTTTCACAAGATTAGATTTAGTAACTCAGCTTAATTATATAAAAACATAAAAAAAGTGCAAAATAATATTGTACACTCTCATGATAAAAACTTTTAATTTGACCTCAGTGTTGTTGGATAGGTTTCTAAACTTTCTTTCCAGGGAAGGAGGTCAGGATTAACTATGGCAGATCCTGGGCGAGTAAGAAATCAGCATCCCTTGCTCTCAGCTACGTTTGGTCTTTGAGTGTTGAATGAGCCACTGTAGTGTTATATCTGAAATTAATTTGCGGGAAATAAAATTAGAAGTGTAAGCAGCATAAAATTTGACAAAAAGTGATTTAATATAATGTCACTGAAAAACAAGTAATTTTAAAAGCACAAGAAACAAATCCCAAACATAAACCATTTTGTGCACTAATGGGTAATTTATGAACTACAAGTTTCTTAAGTACCCAGTGTTCAAATTTTGTAGCCTCATCCAACAGACCTGCCAATACATAGGGTTAAAGTCAAATGTTCTAACCAGCATTCAATCCATTGATCAGTGCCCATACATATCCAATAGTACAAAAAAGTTACAAATATATTTAGAAACAGTCTACTTTTTTTTGTTAAAAAGTGTTTCACCACTACTTCTTCATTTTTTTAATGAACTAAGTTGCAGAGTAGCAAAGAATCTAATTTATCCCTATTGCAGTAACTGAAATGACCAGACCTGGAAAGAACACTTGGATTCTTTTTTATTATTCATTCAGGTGACGTGGGCAGCACTAGCATTTATTGTCCACCTCTAATTGGTTTGTTTGGCCATTTCAAAAGAATGTTAAAAGAACCACATTCCTGTGTCTGGAGCCAAGATTGAGCGAGGATGACAGACTTTGTGATCCAGATAGGCTTATACACTCATTTCATGGTCACCGTTAGCGATGCTAGCTTTTTTAATTCCAGAATTATTTAATTAATTGAACTCAAATACCCCAGCAGCCATGACAGAATTTGAATTCATGCTTCTGGACCATTAATCCAGGGCTCTAATACAATGACAGTAACTATGCTACCATTAATGAATTCATCACTGAACTCCAGTATAGGATCAAAATGGAGTTGATGATTCAGAACTCAGCATTTATCAATTTTGGTTTACTCAGTCCTTCAACTGATTTACTGCTTTACAATATGCCCCACCTTTTGAAATGTGGCATATTACAGTGGAATCTGCCATGTATACCATGTCAGCTATTAAAAGTAACAGCCACAATCTTGATGCTCACAGCTCATCTACTCGATAGCAGAGTAACAGTATTAGCAAAACGAAGGAGACAACATATGTTTTAAAAAAAAAACTTTTATTTGCAAAGATGCCTCCCTGGACTTCCTAGAAATATAAAAATTTAATCGTGGCGAAGCTCCGGATGGATAGATTCCCTATTTTGCCACATTTCCCACATAATAGCGCCAGAGGAGAGTCATAAAGTTCCTATTTTTTTAATGCAGCAATTGAAAGCCAAAAGCACAAGCTTCAAGCAGAAATTTCAAAACAAAACTGAAGAACTGCATTAGCACAAAATGTTTTCAGCAAGCTTTATGGAATGACATAGGCTGAAAGAGAACATACTTATCATTTATAAGAACATTGAAGTTGTACTTAGCTTGCTGACTTTAAAAATAACCTTCACCCCATTGACACTATTTTCCTCCCCTCTGCACTTCAAGGCCACTGAATGGACAGAGATGAACAAGGAAAATAAATATATAAAAAGGAAGAGGCTGGCTAGGGTGAACGTTGGTCCCTTAGAGGATGAGAAGGGGGACTTAGTGGTAGGGGATGGGGATATGGCTAAGGTCTTGAATAACTTCTTTGTTTCTGTCTTCACGGAGAAGGACGTGAATAATTTGCTGGGTGTTAGTGATGGAAAGGAGGTAGGACAGGAGGGTCTTAATGACATTACTGTTACTAGAGAGGCGGTGCTCGACAGACTGGAGGGGCTGATTGTGGACAAGTCCCCAGGACCGGATGGAATGCATCCGAGGGTTCTGAAAGAAATGGCGGAGGTGGTAGTGGATGCCTTGGTGGTTATTTTCTAGATGTCGCTGGATTCCGGGGAAGTGCTGGAAGATTGGAAAACGGCTAATGTTACGCCGTTGTTTAAGAAAGGTGGCAGGCAAAAGGCAGGGAATTATAGGCCAGTTAGTTTAACGTCTGTTGTAGGTCAAATGTTAGAATCCGTCATCAAGGAGGAAATAGCGAGGCATCTTCAGGGGAATTGCTTGATAGAGCAGATGCAGCACGGTTTCATTAAGGGGAAGTCGTGTCTGACAAATTTATTGGAGTTCTACGAGGATGTGTCTAGGGCGGTGGATAGAGGAGAGCCGGTGGATGTGGTGTTTCTTGATTTTCAGAAGGCGTTTGACAAGGTACCTCACAAGAGGTTATTGCAGAAGGTAAGGGGGCATGGAGTTGGGGGTAGGGTGTTAGCGTGGATAGAGGGTTGGTTGTCAAATAGGAGGCAGAGAGTGGGGGTCAATGGGTGCTATTCGGATTGGTGGATGGTGACTAGTGGAGTGCCCCAGGGGTCGGTGCTGGGGCCTCAGCTATTTACCATTTATATAGATGATCTGGAGGAGGGAACCGAGTGTAAGGTGTCGAAATTTGCTGATGACACCAAGATTGGTGGAACGGCAAATTGCGCGGAGGGTGTGGAGAGTCTGCAGAAGGATCTAGATAGGCTGGGCGAATGGGCCAGGAAATGGCAAATGGAATTTAATGTTGGCAAGTGCGAGGTGGTCCACTTTGGTAGGAATAATGGTAGGAAGGATTATTACTTACGTGGCGAAAAACTGCAGCAGGCGATGGTGCAGAGGGACCTCGGGGTCCTTGTGCATGAGTCGCAAAAACCCAGCTTGCAGGTGGTCAGGAAGGCGAATGGGATGCTGGCCTTCATAGCGAGGGGGATTGAATATAAAAGTAGGGAGGTCTTGCTGCAGCTGTATAGGGCATTGGTGAGGCCGCAGCTGGAGTACTGTGTGCAGTTTTGGTCGCCGTACTTACGCAAGGATATTTTGGCCTTGGAGGGAGTGCAGAGGAGGTTTACTAGGCTGATGCCGGAGTTGAGGGGGTTGAGCTATGAGGAGAGGCTGAATAAATTAGGCTTGTACTCGTTAGAGTTTAGAAGAATGAGGGGAGATCTCACTGAGACGTATAAGATGATGAATGGGATGGATAGGATAGAGGTGGAGAGACTCTTCCCGCTCAGAAAGGATAGTAGGACTAGGGGTCCCAGCCTCAAGATAAAGGGGGGGGCGGTTTAGAACGGAGTTGAGGAGGAACTTCTTCACTCAAAGGGTGGTGAATCTCTGGAATTCTCTGCCCGTTGAAGTGGTGGAGGCTACCTCGCTAAATATTTTTAAGACGCGGGTTGATGGGTTTTTGATAAGAGAGGGGATTAAGGGTTATGGGGAGAGGGCGGGAATGTGGAACTGAGCCACGACAGATCAGCCATGATCTTATTGAATGGCGGGGCAGGCTCGAAGGGCTAGATGGCCTACTCCCACTCCTATTTCTTATGTTCTTATGTAAAATCAAAGGTGGTCAATCAAGTTTGTCCCATATAACCATTTTTTGCAAATAAGCAGCATGACCCCAATATCATTGCTGGCAGGAGCCACACACTCTGGGAGACATGATCCTAATTGTGCTTCTCACATCCATCAATGATCTGTGTCTCACTGCTGACTAGGCCATCCTCTAAACAGCAGTTAATTCCTCATCTGTGAAGATGCCAGCATTGGACTGCGGTAGGCGCAGTACGAAGTCTCACAACACCAGGTTAAAATCCAACAAGTTTATTTGGTAGCACATGCTTTGAGCGCTGCTCCTTCAAATGATGAGTCACCTGATGAAGGAGCAGCACTCCAAAGCTTGTGTTACCAAATAAACATGTTGCACTTTAACCTGGTGTTGAGATTTCTTACAATTCCTCATCTGTAAGACATGTGGTGCAAAATCATTATAGACAAAGATCAATATGTTAGACAATGGGAAGACGAATGGTTCATTATTTTTAGCGCTGACCACGATAATAACAGCCAAGGAAAACTAACAATAGTGTTGTCAATGGTGTTCGACTTTAAGGTAGCAAATATTCGATTTACGTGATCCTGAGCTTGAAGATGTCACCTGGCCTACCCTGCAAAAGTAACTAGTGAAAATAACTGGAAATACTGCCAGGTGACAATCTTCAAGAAAGCAGAAGCTTATTTTACCATCATTGAGATTTCAGTGTTTGACAAATCTTATTTTTGCTTGATGGTGGAATCTCCTAACCCTATATTCCAGGAACAGAAATAGCAAAAGTTCTCTGTGGATCTGTGCCCAGCTAGGAGTTATTTTATGAGAAGACAATTGAGATGATGAAAGGAAACTACATTTAGGCTACTTCTGATTTATTTTACCAGCCAAAGTATGCATTATAACCTCCATCTGCCATTACATAGGAATGGTGAGAATGGGAAATACTTCAGATGCATGGGGTGGCAATGAAAAGTGCATGACAAGGAAAGGAACAAAGCTTTTGGTGATAGTGTGGGAGGAGATCTGTGTGAAACAAACGCTTGCACAGACCATAGGGGCTGAATGGCCTGTTTCTGTGCACAAATTTTAATAATTATTTTAATTAGGTCAGATTTCTTTCTCACATTAAAGGCAGAACTGGACTGAAAAACAACAGTAAACTGGCACTTGTCAAATTAACTTAGTCGATCGCACTCCTGCCTGAGCCAAAGTTTAGAGTTTAAGCACATTCTAGACTGACAACTCACTGCTGAGGGAATGGCTGCATTATCAATGGCTCATTGCAGGGATTAAATAACAAAACTAAGTGAATATTAAAGATCTCACAGCAAGGAGCAGAAATTTATTGTGTTCCAGCTAATATTCTTCCTGAAAACATTTAAAGTCATTCAGCGGATTTGCTGTTTTCAGGATTTTGAATATAATGGCTACAACATATCCCAGTTAACTGTGGTTGTATTTCATAATTTATTAAAAATAAAAAAATCCTGGAGAAAAGACGGTGTATTAACACCAGACTCTCTCAACACCAGAGTCCACTCTCTACATCAGAAAAATGTAGCTGGACATCAGCCCTCTACAAGATGGGGGCTTGGTTAGCTCAGTTGGTTAGATGGCTGGTTAGTGGTTTACAGCGATGCTAACAGTGTGGGTTCAATTCCCATGCCAGCTGAGATTATGCATGAAGACCCCGCCTTCTCAACCCTGTTCCTTGTCTGAGGTGTGGTGACCCTCAGATTAAATCACCACCAATCAGCACTCTCTCAAAAAAAGGGTGAAAGCAGCCCATGGTCCTCTGGGACTTTGATGACTTTTGTTTCACAAGATTATAGCATAAGGATTATAATACTTATAATAGTATAAGTTTAAGTGTTTAAACTAAAAATCCAAATTGATTAAAAATAAATTTTACAACTGTATAAATTAAAATGAATTCCAGCAGTGGAGTTCGCTGTAAATGCACAAACTCTGCTAGCTTCAGAGCATTAGACAGCAAAACGTCTTGCATCAATTATGAACAAATTATGGTCTCAGTCAAGACCAGTAACACTGTTATAAACAAAGAAGTCTGAAATCTATTCATTTCTTAAAGAATGAAGCCACAAGATTCCACCAATTTAAAACAGAAGAATTTTTACTATGCAAAATAACACACTAAATGCCATCTTAGGTCATCACTTTTATATTGAATCCCAGAAATAACATCAGTTACAACACAAATAACTATCAAATTGCGGTCAAATTAAGGCAAATCTAATGAATTGGCATATAGATCATCAATCTCAGGCATGGTCCTTCAAAACGCCGTCTGCATCAAAAAGAATTTGAGCTTCTCTCCTAACCTGAACCCCAGCTGATGGAAGCGCACAATTAAAGAAGTTCCATGGGCACAGCCTTCACCCAAAATGGCACATGTCCACAGAACCTCCTCAACTTGGCCTAGAAGATAAAAATCCACCAGTGTTATTTTCAAGTAACTGAATCAGCTGCAGCATTTGTGTTCTTGCTTATTCTCAACTTCTGGATCTGGAGTCTTGTTTTCTTCAGTGTACTTGTACCAAACTACCAGGGTCATTAATTTTTACGACTGAATTTGGATGGCTGTGCCCTTTTCTATAGTGAACAGGTCTCAGTCTACCGAAAGGTTCCAGTTTCCAATCACCGCTTCAGTCTTGGTTTCCTTAGTAAATGCAAAGTTCATTTTCTTTTCTGTTTACCTTTTCTGTTAGGATATGTCTCAAAAATACAAGTTTTGAAATCACGGATACCATCACATTATTGGGTTGCCTTCTATGTAACCTAAGTGAAGCCATGAACAAGCACAGGTGATGTCACTGTAATACTTCACAATTAGATAACATTCCAGTTTGTTCATACTGGAATGCATCTAAAAGAATCAAAAAGCAAACGTCACTGTTTTCTTATGTAGTAAAGGAGATAGTCAAGGCACCCGAGAATAGAGAGCTTGAACACAAGCCAAAAACTGAAGCTAACTTTTCTCCCCCTTTTTTCTTCCCATAGTCTCCAAGCTCATCTGTTCAGAGATGCACTTTCTAATCCTCCAACCACTGAGGCTCCAACCTCTGATCAAATCTCAGCCCTTGTCCCTTCCCTTCAAAAAACTATCAACCATGCCTCAAATAACCCATTGTTGACCTGTGCAACCTCCAAAATTGTTGAAACAGTGATCACTTCACAGATGTATACGTTCAGCATTCTTCTAACTCAGCATTCAAATCCCTTCATCCATTTTTTATCTTACCCAGTGCAGCAAAGTTGATCAGTGATACTGGTGACATGTTTTGTTATATACTATCCGTCCATACCCTGAGTTTTTCAACAGGGTGACCTCATCTTCCAGCTGCACTGCATCTCCCATACAGTCAACTTCCTCAGGACCTTTCTTCAGCATTTTCAAACAGATCCACCTTCCACAACCTCTTTCTGTTTGTCTTTTTCCTTCAGTCCTCAGACTTGCATCTTCTATGCAGTTTTTTTCTAACACTCCATAGGTGGAGCAATTTCCAACAATTTAGGCCCTATATTCAAGATACGGGTTATAAGTGGTTCCAGTTTAGGCCTTAGCCACTCTTTTAGAAACGTATTTAAAGTTTATGTGATACTGTTATTTGTGACCTCCTATTTTCCACTCTACAAAACATCTCAGAACTTGGTGAGTGTCTGGAACAAGCTGTCAGAGGTAGTAGTAGACGCAGGTGCGATTTTGTCTGTTAAAAAGCACTAAGATAGTCAAATGGGTAAGAGGGATCTGGGTGTACAGGTACACAGGTCACTGAAAGTGGCAACGCAGGTGGAGAAGGTAGTCAAAAAGGAAAACGGCATGTTTGCCTTCATCAGCCGAGGCATTGAGTTTAGAAATTGGCATGTCACATTGCAGCTTTATAGAACCTTAGTTAGCCCGCACTCGGAATATAGTGTTCAATTCTGGTCGCGCATACCAGTAGGATGTGGACACTTTGGAGAGGGTACAGAAAAGGTTTACCAGAATGCCTGGTATGGAGGGCATTAGCTATGAGGCGAGGTTGGAAAAACTTGGTTTGTTCTCATTGGAACGATAGAGGTTGAGGAGCAATGTGATAGAAGTCTACAAGATTATGGGGGGCATGGACAGAGTGGATAGTTAGAAGCTTTTTCCCAGGGTGGAAAAATCAATTATTAGGGGACATAGATTTAAGGTGCGAGGGGCAAGGTTTAATGGAGAGGTACAGGCAAGTTTTTTTTACAGAGGGTAGTGGGCGCCTGGAACTCGCTGCTGGTGGAGGTGCTGGAAACAGAAACAATAGTGACTTTTAAGGGGTGGCTGGACAAATACATGAATAGGATTGGAATAGAGGGATATGGTCCCCGTGAAGGTAGGGGTTTTAGTTCAGTCAGGCAGCATGGTCGATGCAGGCTTGGAGGGCCGAAGGGCTTGTTCCTGCGCTGTAATTTTCTTTGTTCAGTTGGGGGAAAAAAGCCTCCTACAAAATGTTTCCACGGCCTGACTGAAGTGCAAAACTGGATTCCAGCTACCCTGCAAAACTAAATGGAGAACAGCCAGGCTGATCAAAGGACTCAACCCAATGTTTTATTTTCAATTGAACTGTCTATTTTCAGTTCCCTCATTGTCCGTTTTTCTTTAGTATGCCCACAAGTACTTACCTATATTGTCCTTTTCCTTACAGGAGATGGAGTAGCAACATATTTCTCGGTCTTGGATAGCAGACAGGTTCCTAGTACAACACAATAAAGGGCAAATTTAATACATATTTTTAAAATCTATGTACTAATAATGCAATTCACAATGTGCACATGAATTGATATATACTAATAGCATGCAAGTAAAATGCATGAAAGCTTCTTAGAGAAATTTAAATCTTACTGCAGTTTAACAGGTAAATAACTTTGCTTTTATAATAGTGAAGTAAACAGACTTTCAGTAAAAATGTGGATGAAAATAAGATTTTTTTTAAAAAAGGTACCTACAGCCAGAGGTTTGCATACTATTCAAATTTGCATATAAAGATTTGATATTGGTTTTCTTTTCTGCAGCATTATGAAATTATTAATGGAGCTAAAAGTAACAAAAGAGCATTACAATTATTTTTGATCCATCCATTATGGAAATACTCTACTTTTCTTTTTGTAAAATGTTTCCAATTCTAAAGCTTATTATATATGCACGACTTCACAACCTACATTTAAGGAATTTTCATTAAAATAATCAGCTGTTAAAAAGGAGGATGGATAAGAATTTGTTTTATTTGCAAATCATTTCGAAATCAAGAGAAAACCTCAGCCCAGTGGCACTAATTAATGCGATTTGACTTATGCACATTATTCAGCTGTGGGAAGACAAATAGATACATTTAAAATGTCACAAGTGAGCAATCACTGAAAAAGATGACAAGTTTCAGACATGCACTAGTTTTTATATAAGCATGTTTAACATAGTGAAATATTCCAAGGTGCTTCATAGGAGCGTTATCCCTAAACAAACAAAATTTGACACCAAATCACACAAGGAGATTTAGGATGAGGATGCCAAACTTACAGGCATGGCAGCTGAAAGCACAATAACCAATACTGGAGAAATTAAAACTTGGGGATGTATGCAAAACCAGAATTGGAGAAGCGCAGATATGAGAGTTGTAGGACTGGAGGATGTTGCAATGTTAGGATGGGGTGTGTGTGTGTGTGTGTGTGTGTGTGTGTTTGTATGTGTGTGTGTTTGTGTGTTTGGGGGGGGGGGGGGAGGGGTGGTACTTTAAGCATGATTGAGAATTTTAAAATTAAGGGTTTGCTAACTAGACGTCAATGTAGGTCACTGAGCACAGGGGTGGGCGTTATGTAAGCACGAGCGGGTGCAAATCAAGACACAGAGCGGAAGATTGGAAGGTGGCCATCAGTGACTTGGAATGATCAGGTCCAGTGGTAATGGAGGCATGGATGAGGGTTTTAGTAAGTGAGCTGAGACAGGGCAAAGTCAGACAATGTTTGGAGGCGTGCAAACTATTCAAGGTTAAGTTAGGAAGATTCGCTTGGCTATTGATCAATACAATACTGTTTTTATTTAGCAACTTTAACACAGAAAAATGGCTTAAGGTCCAAGAATAGGTGCAAAGCTAAGGATAAATCAGGAATGGTGTCTCTTTCAATTAAAGATGTTGGATTTTCTTTTGATAAATAAAATTTAAGCATCTATCAACCACTGTATGTTATAAAGAACTACATTTTCACACAGGATCAAATTCAAATAACTGCAAATACCAGAGAAATAGGACAATATCACAGCACTTAGTGCATGTGAAGTGAATGACGCCAGATTTCTAAATCTATGAGCAATTTGGAGGGCATGCTTTTGCTGACCTCTTCCTCAAAACGGGCATTTGACATCTGTTTTGAGCAAGAGCGTGACCTCCGCCATGGAAGCCCTGGATGAACCTGTTTCTGGGGACACCATTGCAGATGTCCTGAGCAGCTTTCTCGAAGGTCAACTCATGGAAAGCAACTGGCCCAGATGGGATACCAAGACAAGCACTCAGATCTGTGTGGATCAACTGGTGGGAGTATTCGCAGACATCTTCAACCTCTCTTTACAACAATCTGAGGTCCCTATCTGCTTCAAGAAGATGACCACCATCCCAGTACTTAAGAGAAACTAAACAGTGTGCCTTAATGACTATCTGCCAGTGGCTCTGACATCTATTATGAAGTGCTTTGAAAGGCTAGTCATGACACGAATCAACTCCAACCACCCAGACTACCTGGATCCACTACAGTTTGTCTATTGCTGCAACAGGTCCACAGCTGGCCCTGCACTCAACCCTAGAACACCTAGATAACAAGGACACCTACGTCAGACTCCTTCCTATTCACTGAAGACTGAGCTGTAGTCAACACCATTATTCCCACAAAACTCATCTCTAAACTCTGTGGCCTGGGCTTCGGCACCTCCGTTTGCAACTGGATCCTGAATTTCTTAACTCGCAGACCACAATCAGTAAGGATAGGCAACAACACCTCCTCCACGATCATCTTCAACACTGGTGCCCCCTGCTATACTCCTTATACACCTATGACTGTGTGGCCAAATTCCCCTTCAATTCGATTTTCAAGTTTGCTGATGACACCACCATAGTGGGTCGGATCTCAAACAATGACAAGACAGGATACAGGAATGAGAGAGAATCTGGTGAACTGGTGCAGCAACAATAATCTCTCCCTCAATGTCAACAAAACAAAGGAGATTGTCATCGACTTAAGGAAGCATAAAGGAGAACATGCCCCTGTCTATATCAGCAGGGATGAAGTAGAAAAGGTTGAGAGCTTCAAGCTTTTAGATGTCCACATCACCAACAACCTGTCCTGATCCCCATGCCAACACTATAGTTAAGAAAGCCCACCAAAGCTTCTACTTTCTCAGAAGACTAAGGAAATTTGGCATGTCAGCTACGACTCTCACCAACTTTTACAGATGCACCAGAGAAAGCATTCTTTCTGGTTGTATCACAGTTTGGTATGGCTCCTACTCTGCCCAAGACCACAAGGAACTACAAGAGGTTGTGAATGTAGCCCAGTCCATTACGCAAACCAGTCTCCCATCCATTAACTCTGTCTACACTTCCTGCTATCTCTGCAAAGCAGCCAGCATAATTAAGGACACCACGCACTCCAGGCATTCTTTCTCCCACCTTCTTCCATCACGAGAAAGATACAAAAGCCTGAGGTCACGTACCAACTGACTCAAGAACAGTTTCTTCCCTGCTGCTGTCAGACTTTTGGATGGACTTAACCTTGCATTAAGTTGATCTTTCTCTACACCCTAGCTATGACTGTAACGCTACATTCTGCACTCTCTCGTTTCCTTCTCTATAAATGGTATGCTTTGTCTGCATAGCACGCAAGAAACATTACTTTTCACTGCATGTTAATACATGTGACAATAATAAATCAAATCAACTCACTGTTCTCATAGGTACTGTTGACTTTTTTAAAATCAAGGTGGTAATTGGTTTGCCTACTAATTTACAAATGGCACCTGGCAAAAGAGTTTTTATGTAGAATGCTTTTATTGCATTCTTTGTTCTTTGCTAATTTTACACACTATCTTTTATATTTAAATTTAAATCTAAAATCTTTAAAACTTGACATAAAATTCAATGCATAGTTTTACAAATTATGTCAGACTTGAATATTAGAACATCCTCTTGATGAGCAACGAGTTGCTTGAGTTATATCCTCAAGTCAAAAAAGTCAGTTCACCAAATTCTGGATTGAGCATCAAGTTTGAGACACCACCAGGGGGCGCCAAGCCCTAAACTGGGTTTGCCTCTACTGCAAAGCCAGAACTATTCGAACAGCTTGCTGTCCTAGAAAATAAAAGCGTTTCAAAAAAGTTTTCATTTTGGATTTGTGCATTACCACAATATTCCAACAGAACTACAAAAACCTGCCAAGTTATGAAACTCTTTTTTAATCTATAAAAATACTGAGAGATTAACAAACTGTTATAATTAACAAAGCACAAAAAGGATTTAATGACGAATTTTATCATTGAGATTCAGTTGGTTAACTAATCAGAATAATCCTTGCACAAGAAAGGGTATAAATGTTGGTCCACACCTTGCACCACCCTAGCTAACCCTCAGCCACCACCCTCCTCAGCGGCTGCCCAATAAGGGGAGAGATGTGTCTTCCTTTTGTCCAACTTACTGGACTCGTCAGAAAGCCTGCTACACCACATTTTCCTCATCCAGCATGAGTCAGAAGGTGGGGCAAGAAAGGTGCGGCTGCATTTCAGCACAAGTAAATGAAAGCGGAGTGGCAATCTGATTTCCACAATGGAAATTGTGGCCTAGTGTATCATTAGTTTCTCCAACAAACTATTTATAATCTCAAACATGTCTATTAAATCTCTTTTTAATCTCTTAACTGCTTCTAAGACTAGTCGCAACTTATCTAGCCTCTCCACATACCATTCTCTTTTGTGCCTTCACCAATTGACCACAATACTCCAGTTGGAATGAATCAGTATTTATTGCCTTCATGTGTTTCATGTACATGCAAATACAGGTAATTAATAAACATCAAGAAAAGTGGCTTAGGGGGTCCCCACCACATACTTCCATCAATCTGAAATACAACCGTTCATCATTAGCCTCTGTTCTCACTTAGGCAATTTTGCATTAATTGCCTCATCAATCCCAGGGAATTCTGTACACTTTGACTACTTCCAATGCTTAGCCAAAGCTTCTTTCCTTTAAACACAATATCTTACACAATCAACCCCTTCAGCCATAACCACCTTTTCACTTGTAACATCTCAAGACTTCAGAACCTCTAATACAAACAGTGACAAGATTACCTTATCCCCTTGACCAACAAAAGAAAATCCACTACTGCTGTTCATCTTGGTACAAAAAAATCTTCTCAAAGACTCAAATCATCCCCACAGCTGTCTTACCCATTCTCTCCTCCTCTTAAATTCTTCCCATCAATTCTAACCTAACCCAAAAGCAAGATTCTGAAGTTTCAAACCTCAACAGCCCTCTTGACATCTACACTGAAAACTCAAATCATCCCCACTCAAATTTTCAGCATTCAACTCCCTTGCCATAGTCCTTTTTGAATCACTCCCATCTCACTTCCAAACACAGCTACCCTCAACCCTCCTCCAATCTTTGATCCTATTGTTCGCCTACCCACTTAACCAATGCCCTATTTCTAATTATATTATTTCTTCCAGATCCATAAACATACAGTATTAGCTAGCTCCATGCTCATCTCAAAGGCTATTCTCTATAGAAAGCTTTGTCCCACTAAACCCACTGCACTGACACTATCCTGATCAAGGTCATCAACCTTTGTGGCTGACTGTACCACATGAACTCGCTTAAATATTTGTGTGGGCACTCAAATTGTTGCATGCTTCCCTGCTCTGACATTCACTTTCATGGTTCCAACATAGCCATTAGGTCTTCAGCTTTGGAAATTCAATATGATCACCACCTCCTTCTCCTGATTTACATAACTGACAATCCTTAGTTATGTTGTTTCATGGAGATATCTCTGCACCTAACTTGACTATACAACTTCAATATCAAGGTGCAAGCCAAAACTACTAACTTACTTCTGCCAACTGTGGCTTTGAGATTTTAGTCATCCCTCCTTACTTCTCATTCACATTGAATCACTTATTGTACATGTCTTCCCCTCCATATCACCTGCCTTTGCTCTTATCTAACTCCACTGAAATTCTTATCCATGCTCTTAATAGCTTCAGACTTTTACCACACCTGGCTGAGTGTGGTAAAAGTCTTCAGTGTACAACTGCAATTTACAATAAACTTCACCACAAAGTGGTCAACGATTAATTCACTGGTTCACTGCCGTCCAACGCACAATTAAAAATGTTCATCCTCATTTACAATCCCTGCATGGACTCATTTCAATCCAGATATGCAAGCTCCTCAAACATCCTAGTCTGAACACATCAGCCTTTTATGGCCTCGAATGTATCCTTCCTTGTCCCATCACCAATGATGGTCTTCAGTTATAAAATAGGCTTACTATCTAGAGTTCTGTTTCCCAACCTTTTATACTCATTGCACAACTCTAAACCATAAAAATAATTTCAGACACTTTTTTTTTCTCTGAACTGCCCTCGAGAGAGAGTTTCTTAGGGTGATTTTCAGGCTGCTTTCACCATCACAGAGGACGGAAACAGGGGGCAGGAGATCTGGAGACTAAGGAAACACGGTTTTTATGTTTTGGCATGTGTGGATGCCAAAAATCTGATTTCCATCATGATAATAATTATGCTGATCACAGGTAGCTTCTGTTTAGGCTCTTGCAAAACCTGGGCCATTGACTTGGAAAAACATAAAAACATAATTTAAATGTAAATTGTATAAAGGAAACCTTCAGTTCCTTGAAAACACAGTTCACAATAATTTATCCAGTTCATACAAGATTTAATACTTTAAAATGGTCATCAACCCAAACGGTGACTTCCTCTTGAGCATTTCTTTTCTTTTTAGGTCTGATTTTTGGCGTCTGCACTATTTTGCTTTTATATTAATATTTTCAGTACTATTACCTCAGGAAGAAGAAAGAAAGTATGGGAAAAAAGCAGTAACATAATTAAAGGGAGAATGCTGAAGTGCACGAAAGAAGTCTCGGCATCACGCTGATCTCAAATCTAGGCATTAGCTAAACGTAATTATAGATGCAAGTTATTGGCATGGTTTCAATTTTGTGATTTTCTGAACAGCATTTGCCATTTTTTTCCCACCTCTGTTTCTCTCGCTTCTCCCAGGGTTTTTGTGCCCTTCCTGAATTTTCAGGTGTGTGGGCGCATGGGGCCTTTGGGTTCAGCGCCAAGTCTTGTTGGTCATGCATATGGGCCTGACCAATGTAAAAATTCTAAACTGCACGTGCGGCTCTTTCCCAGCTGGCACATGCGTGGGAGGCCTGAGGTTCATCAGATCTTGCAGACGCTGGCCAGAGCTGAAGGTGAAGGTTAGTGTTAGTTTTAGTTTAATTACATGAATGTTGAATCATTTTGAAGTTTCGCAGCACAATCAGGAGATCTTCACTGCACAACAGGGATCCAAGATCTAGATACTATGTACTCCTAAACTTTTCTGACTTTAAAACGCAGTGCATCGACCATGTTTTCTCACATCGCGATTACAGTTCGACATCCGTTTTGGCTGTGTTCAGTACTTTGTGACATTTTCCATATTAAAACTGGGACTTTTCTCTTTAGAGCGGAGGAGGATGAGAGGTGGCTTAATAGAAATTTATAAGATGATGAGGGGGATAGATAGAGTGGACATTCACAGACTATTTCCTCGGGTGGATGTAGCTGTTACTAGGGGTATAACTATAAGGTTCATGGTGGGAGATAATAGGAGGGACGTCCGAGGTAGGTCCTTTATTCAGAGTGGTTGGGGTGTGGAATGCACTGCCTGCTGTGATAGTGGAACTTTATGAACTTTCAAGCAGTTATTGGATAGGCGCATGGAACACACCAGGACGATAGGGAGTGGGATAGCTTGATTTTGGGTTCGAACATAGCTCAGCACAACATCAAGGGCCGAAGGGCCGGTACTGTTCTAAAGATACAATACAAGTAAAAGCACAAGTAATTGCTGTTGCATTCGAAGGTTAAACAAAAGAATTGACTGAAAGCACAAAAGCTACTCACATTTTTTCAATGAGTTCTTTTTCATCCAATGCCTCAGGCAGGTCTCGCTTGTTCCCAAGAACTAACACCTATAGGAAAACAAAAAGGCTCACCAGGGTCAGTTCCTTCTTTAATATTTAAGAATGGAAACGTTATAATAGTAGGTTTTATATTGAATGTGGTGACTTCACCAACAGCCCATCAAGGCAAGTGAAGGTAAATTTAAAAGTGACAGTAATAAAACATTTCTCCAAACACCCTACCAAATAAATGCTCCTTAGCATTACTATGATGGATAATTTACAGTAATGTGTCATGGAAGTAGTGAGTTTTCATTTAAAATAAAGATTCTCATCTGTCCCAATAGACAATTACAAGAAAAATGCACGTTCATAATTTGAAATTGAACACTCTCTTTTATCTTTTAGATCTTCAAGTTCAAAGAACAAAGAACAAAATCAGCCTGGGAAACAGGCCCTTCGGCCCAGCGAGCCCGCACCACCATCTCAACACCACCAGTCCCCCTCTCCCCCCACGACCCCTGTCTAATGTTTTATGGCCATCCAGATTGAGGGAAACTGATTTAGGGACAATTTATTCCTGCCAATCAGCCTAACAGCACATCTTTGGGGTGTGGGAGGAAACCGGAGCACCCGGAGAAAACCCACGCAAGCACGGGGAGAATGCACAAACTCCCACAGACACCGGCCCAAATCCACGTGTCTGCACAGCAATCAGCGATAGTCACTGAGCTGTCGTTTTGCCCAGTATCTTGTCCAGTTTAGGCACACACTAACGACATGAAGCACTAGGCCAATCCTGAACAACCAAGAGCAGCCCCAGTACGACCCATCGCGTGTATGCCCCTCGTTGGACATGAGGTGGACCGACTTAAAACCTGTGAACGAAAAGAGAAAAACATTATCATCATACCATACCCATTTACATTACCAGGGATGCCCCAATGCAAATGACCCTTATTTAAAACAATCTCCTTTATCCACCCATCTCCAACCCAGTCATGTGCCTGTCTAAGTTACTCTTAAATGACTCTAGCGTGTTTGCCTCCGCCACCTTACTTGGCAGAGCATTCCATAGCCCCAGCAAGGAATTTGCAGAACTAAAGTTGATGCCAACACACAGTGGCACAGTAGTTAGCACTGCTGCCTCAACGCCAAGGACCTGGGTTCAAAATCCCGGTTAGAGTCGCTGTCTGTATAGAGTTTGCATGGGTTTCCTCTGGTTTCCTCCCAAAGTCTGAAAGACGTGCTGGTTAGGCACAATGGCCATGCTAAATTCTCCCTTTGTGCACCTGAACAGTAAGGAGTCTCACAACACCAGGTTAAAGTCCAATAGGCTTATTTGGCAGCACTAGTTTTCAGCGTCTCAGGCTCCTTCATCAGGTGGAGGAGCCTGAGACTCTGAAAGCTAGTGCTGCCAAATAAATCTATTGGACTTTAACCTGGTGTTGTGAGACTTCTTATTGTATTTACCCCAGTCCAACGCTGGCATCTCCACATCATGGCTACCTGACCAGGTGCCAAAGTCTGGCAACTAGGGGATTTTCACAGTAACTTCATTGCAGTGTTAGTGTAAGCCTACTTGTGACACTAATAAACAAACTTAAAAACTTAAATATAAAAAGAAATGATCCCTGCCTCCTGGTTTCAATCCAAGTGTTGATTAAAAGGCATATGGATCTTACAATCTCAATAACACGTTCAACTTTGCAAGTTTCCCAATGTGGTGTCAATTATAAAAAATGTCAAAATGCTCTCTCAGCAGCCACCTGACATCAGCAAGGGGATTTCCTGGTGACCATATATAAGGTGTCAGCATAGGAAGCTAGTTAAATGATGCAACTTTCTAGAATGAATCCAAACTATTTAGAGGATATTAGCACAACATTTGCAATGGATAAATCAAAGCCAAACAAAATGTGGAGACATCCTATTCAGAATCAAGTCATATGAGTTATCAATTAATGGAACCACTGCATGGAAGAACAATGCCCTAATCCACAAATGACATTGCTTATTTCTGACCAATTCTACTCATCTTTTTGCAGAATTCAGAAACTAGTTATTAATACCAGCACTATGTAATCCAAGTGAGTTGTGTTTGGGACACCATCTTCACCAGGTCTTTCTGCATCATATGTTGTTTTAATAGTCAAGATATATTAGTGCTGTCAATGCTTAACTAATAATGGAGTTAAATTGCCTGTGAAATCATTTAATACTAATTTGACGCTTTCTTTAGCAAAAAAAGAAAAATATATTTTGTTCCAGTCATTAAATGTAATGATTTGAAGGTAAATAGCCTAGTTGTTTTTACTTGAGTTATATTTAATGGATATCAGAATGTCAATTTTTCAACTTTTACTAAAAATTCTATTGGCGCAGCTGCATTGCATTGCAATCAACAAATCAAACTGATTTAACTTCCAATTAAAGTTAAGTCACATCCCACATCAATTACAATCAAAATTTATCCCACATTAAAACTAAGTTTGAAATAAATCAGGTAATTCAAAGCTTAAATGGATTAATGCGTTTTAAGATATAGTGAGGTGGGCATAGGGCTAACTCATCATATCCACTGCATCACCAAGATTAAATATCACAATCCAGTGTTAAGCATGGAGCACATCCACAGCATTTGAGTGTATTATAATAAAGATACACAAGATTTACATATTCAATGCGATCTATATATACACCAGATTCCCATTAGTCCACAGGCTTAAAATGTTTGTTTAAATAACAGATTCGTTGACTAAAAAGGTGTCAGAGTAACAGAACCAGTTTGTATTTTTTTTAGTAATTAGTGCAACAGTAAAGAATTGAACAAGCACCTACGTTATACAATACATATTTCTCAATAATGCAGGAAAGAAAATATAAAAAGAAAATATCCGCTACTTCACCAGAGTTCATTAATTTCATGTTTTAGTTACACATTTAAAACTTCTGGTTTGTCAGAGGGATTTTCTGGAGCTGTAATAGTGTCTCTACATCTGGGCCAGAAACTCCAGGTTCAAGTATCCTTTCAGGGCTAGACAGCCTTGACAGGTATGTTCATAACATAGCAAAATGAATTGATTTTCAGCCTGTAAATCCTTCCAATGCACCCAACGGCAGGTGGTTAGAGCAGGAGTTTCCAGGTCAGCCACAGTGCAAAAGGCAACAGCAAGCCACTGCAGTACCTTGCTAAGCATAGTTAAGGATCAGTCAAATGGAAGACCATGATCACATCTGCTGTCCTAGGAAATAGTACCCAGAGGTAGTGGTGGGTTTTTGTCCCCCACAGGTATTCAGACTCTCTCTCTAGTTTTGCATGTACTTCCACGAGACCAAGCTCCTGCATCCTGATTCCCTCTCTGCCAATTTCCAACGGAGTCCCACTCAGATCCACGTTTTGCTTCCTCTTCTTACCTGTACACTGCAAAGCCAGCATCCTTGCACACCCCCACACCCAACTCCACATCCCTTGTTGATTCAAACCCTGCTTGGTCACAGGTAGAACCAGACTGTTTGCCACCCAAGCATTCTGATTTTGAGCAAAGCTGTGGGTCATATTTTCATTCCAGCTAAAATCACAAGTACACAGTTTTGTATAGAATATTTTTTCCTACCATGTTGTACACAAAGGGAGGATGTAAAGCTGCAGACAGATCTAAATCTAAGTCAACATAACTGTTCGCACAAAAGGCAAAATCATAGTTACATTCCACCTGTAGTGGAAGTGCTATTTCTTCTTCCAGCCCATATTAGGAAATTAAGCAAAAGATTGATACTTGCAGTAATTAAGCTGAGAATGTTGCACTGGAAAGCAGAACTGTATTGGAAGAGAAGTTATGAAAGCATTGTCTTGAAGAAAGAACATCCTGAATACTCTCAATTTTTAATCACAATAATATGCATCATAAATTGTGATGGCATAAATCTCTGACTGACAAAAATGACCCACATCTGCCTACTCTGTTCCCTGTTAACAAACCAATCTGCTATCCATGCTAATGTTACCCTCTACACAATGAGCAAAAGCTTTTTGTATAGTAACCTTTAATATCACATCTTATCAAATGCCTTCCTGAAATCTAAGTACACCTTATCCACAGGTTATCCTTTACGTACATTGTTTGTTACTTCTTCAAAGACCCCCAATAAATTAGTCAAACATGATTTCCCTTACACAAAAGCATGGTGAATCTGTCTGATTATACTGATATTTTCAAAGTGAACTAACATAACTTCCTCAACAAAAGATTCCAGCATTTCCTCTTTGACAGATGTTAAGCTAACTTACCTCTAGTTCCCTGCCTTCTCTTTTTTGAAAAGAGTCACATTTGCTAATTTTCAATCAGATTATTTAAAGGAGCAGGCCATTTCAGAATCTAGGGAATCAATGCATCTGCCATTTCAGTGGACAAATCTTTTAAGATCCTGCAACTTGGGGGTTTGTCAGTTTTTAGTTTTTCTCTGTACTTTTTCCCCGGTATCAAAGAGTTTTACAGCATGGTCCATGCTGCCCTTTTTTTTAAAGCTCCTAAACTAATCCCAATTGCCCGCATTTGGCCCATATCCCTCTATGCCCATCATGTCCCACGTAACTTCTAAATGCTTTTAAAATATTACATGATGATAGAAATTGTTTTAAATTCTTCTCTCCTTTTCACTTCCAAATTCACACTTATTCCTGGGATGTTATTTGTATCCTCTACAATGAAGACTGATGCAAAATATCTGTTCCAATTAATCTACCACTTCCCTATTTTTCACTATTAATTCCTCAAACACTCTCTAGAGGATCAATACTCACTTCGTTCACTTTTTTCCCTTTTCAAATATCTACAGACACTCAATATCTATTTCTTTATTTCCAGCTCATACTATAATTTCTCCATTCTTATTAACCTTTTAGTCATTCTTTATATTCCGTGCAATCTTCTGACCTGCACTTAGCTTTGCAGATTAATATACATTTTCTTTCAATGTGAAACTCTTCAACTTCCTTAGGCACCCTTCTCTTAGCGTCGTGTCTGACTGGAATGCATCCTTTGAGTATTTTGAAATATCTCCATAAATGCTGCCACTGCATCTTTACAGACCCATACCTTAACCTAATTTCCATATTCACTCTAGCCAGCTGTTTTCATGCTCCATTATTGTCCTTGTTTAAGTTTAAAACTTGATCCATTCTTCTCTCAGGCTCTTTTAGCATCTCACCAGGGCTTTGAAGACTTTTGATGACTATAGCATTGAAATTAAGGGATGGTATTACTGTAAAGAAGCATCATAAGCAATTCTGGGTTGAACCAGTTCCAGCACTAAAAGCACCAGGCAGCAAAAGAAATAGCCCAAGTCTCAGATCAGCTCTCATTTATGCAAGATAAACAAATTATGTATGCCTCTCAGTTAATTACAAACATAATCACTGAAGTCATGTTTTACAAGTCAGGCTATTGCAGCTTCCCCAGTTTACAGGAGCAGTAAAGAAGCATTCTGTATAAAAATTAATTCTATATATAATTTAAGGATCTAGCCAATACATTTTAAAACTACTTCCCTTCCCTCTAATTTTAATTAATATGAATGAGTGTTCCTATTTCAACCAAATTGCATTCATAGCACAACTTCAATGTGGAAAATAATTTCATGGTGCTTGAGTTGAGGTGTCACTAAAAGTTTGGCCAAATGTGTGGGTTTTAAGGAGCATCTCAGAGAAGGAGAGGCAGTGTGTTGTGACACCATGTCTTTGAATTAAGTAATTAAGGTGCAGCTTGTAAGTACAGCGGCAGGGGCCTTCAGGGTTGCCAGAGGGAGCCATGCAAAGGGCAACTGTTTATCAAGTGTATGACGTTAGTATAGCTTTAAAAGATTTTTTCCCCCCAATCATGTACTCTGTAGCTTTCAGCTCTCATTGTTGCAGAGTTGTTTATAGGAGCAATTATTGCTCTTCCAGTGATTTAAATGGCAGTTGTACATTTTTACTCTGCATTGTTTTGTGGCCCTGCGTTGTTAGGAGGAAGGTCATGGATTCTGGTCAAGTTTTTTTTCTTTCCTAGGGAATTCAAGGTTTCACTTTGTTTTTGACTGAAAGCAATGTTTAGTTTAGAAATAAGTGGACATCAGACTGAAATCGGTGTCTCTCTCCCTGGGTTTTAGAAGTTCTGCTGGTTAGCTAAAAAGGAAGGCTTCTTGTTGTCCTGCAATAGAAAATTTGCTGTTATGGCTTTACAGAGTCTCTTCCTGGTGTTTTGGGAAGCTGTTCTGACTTCAACTTGTTCTGAGTGTATCCAGAGAACTGCTAAAAATTAAAAGCTGACAAGTCAGGTTTTTCAATTCTCCAATGTAAGGACTCAATTCCAGTATCACATGAGCATTAGTCTTTGCTGTTTTAAACCTGTGGAAGGTTTTTGTTTATGGGATTGGTTTGATTGGAACATTTTAGATATATTTGATAAGCGTTATACATTACTATGGTTGTTTTGTTTATAATAATTCTGGGAAATGAAAAGATAACTTGTTGGTGATGCTAGTTTAAGGATGCACATTTACCATGGCACCAGGCGACATTATTCACTTCAAAAACAGACCCTCTGATAGAGGAGCATACCTGCAATACAGCGCTAGACACAAATGCTTTCGTAGCCATAGAGTACAATAGATGTGGTTGTGTACTTCATTACATTTGAAGGAGTATATTCTTGCTGGATTAAAACATGCACTGCCCATTTCAGTAATTACAAACAAACAATTTTCAAAAACATGCCAAGTCTTTGTGAGAACAGCCATGTCCTTAAAGTACAAAGAAACATATTAACCCAGCATGAGATGATGTTCCGAGTACACCAGTGAATACACAGGACAACATATAGCTTGGAGATTGTTAAAACACAAAATACTGAAAGCTAGTCAAAGATGAAGAAGCATTGATCCAATATTTTTCCAAATGCAATATTAATGTTGAAATTCATGCAACCTGATTTATTAGTTATGACAGAATTCAGAAAATGCAGATGCATGGGATTGAGGGTGATTTAGCATGATTTAGCATTTTGGATCAGGAACTAGCTAGCTGATAGAAGACAGAGGGTGGTGGTCGATGGGAAATATTCAACCTGGAGTTCAGTTACAAGTGGTGCGCCTCAGGGATCTGTTTTGGGGCCACTGCTGTTTGTCATTTTTATAAATGACCTAGATGAGGGTGAAGAAGGATGGGTTAGTAAATTTGCTGACGACACCAAAGTTGGAGGAGTTGTAGACAGTGAGGATGGATGTTACAGTTTGCAGAGGGACACAGATAAGCTGCAGAGCTGGGCTGAGAGGTGGCAAATGGAGTTTAATGCAGAAAAGTGTGAGGTGATTCACTTTGGTAAGAGTAACAGGAGTATAGAATATAGGGCTAATGGTAGGACTTTTGGTAGTGTCGACGAGCAGAGAGATCTTGGTGTACATGTGCATAGATCCTTGAAAGTTGGCACCCAGGTTGATAAGGTTGTTAAGAAGGCGTACGGTGTGTTAGCTTTTATTGGTAGAGGGATTGAATTTCAGAGCGGTGAGATCATGTTGCAACTGTACAAAACTCTGGTGCGGCTGCACTTGGAGTATTGCGTACAGTTCTGGTCGCCGCATTATAAGAAAGATGTGGAAGCATTGGAAAGGGTGCAGAGGTGGTTTACCAGGATGTTGCCTGGTATGGTGGGAAGGTCTTATGAAGACAGGCTGAGGGACTTGAGGTTATTTTCATTAGAGAGAAGGAGGTTAAGAGGTGACCTAATTGAGGCATACAAGATGATCAGAGGGTTAGATAGGGTGGACAATGAGAGCCTTTTTCCTCAGATGGTGATGGCTAACATGAGGGGGCATAGCTTTAAATTGAGGGGTGGTAATTATAGGATGGATGTCAGAGGTAGGTTCTTTACTCAAGAGGGTAGTAAGGGCGTGGAATGCCCTGCCTGCAGCAGTTGTGGACTTGCCAACTTTTAGGGCGCTCAAATGGTCAGTGGATAGGCATATGGATAACATTGGAATAGTTTAGGTTAGAGGGTCATTAGATTCATAGAACATAGAACATTACAGCGCAGAACAGGCCCTTCGGCCCACGATGTTGCGCCGACCAGTTAATAAAAAACAATGACCCTCTAACCTAAACCAATCCCTTTTCATCCATAAACCTATCCACGGATCTCTTAAACGCCCCCAAACTAGGCACATTTACAACCGCAGCAGGCAGGGCATTCCAATCCCTCACCACCCTCTGGGTAAAGAACCTACCCCTGACATCCATCCTATAACTACCACCCCTTAATTTAAAGCCATGCCCCCTCGTGCTAGATTTCTCCATCCGAGGAAAAAGGCTATCACTATCCACCCTATCTAAACCTCTAATCATCTTATATGTTTCAATAAGATCCCCTCTTAGCCGCCTTCTTTCCAGCGAAAACAACCCCAAATTCCTCAGTCTCTCCTCATAGGACCTCCCCTCCATACCAGGCAACATCCTGGTAAACCTCCTCTGCACCCTCTCCAAAGCCTCCACATCCTTCCTGTAATGTGGGGACCAGAACTGCACACAGTACTCCAAGTGCGGCCGCACCAGAGTTGTGTACAGTTGCAACATGACGCTGCGATTCCTAAATTCAATCCCCCTACCAATAAACGCCAAGACACCGTATGCCTTCTTAACAACCCTATCTACTTGATTCCCAACTTTCAGGGATCTATGTACACATACACCTAGATCCCTCTGTTCATCCACACTATTCAAAGTCCTCCCGTTAGCCCTATACTCGACACATCTGTTATTCCTACCAAAGTGAATTACCTCACACTTCTCTGCATTAAACTCCATCCGCCACCTCTCGGCCCAGCTCTGCAACCTGTCCAAGTCTTCCTGCAAACTATGACACCCTTCCTCACAATCTACCACACCTCCGACTTTGGTGTCATCAGCAAATTTACTAATCCACCCAACTATACCCTCATCCAGATCATTAATAAAAATTACGAACAGCAGTGGCCCCAAAACAGATCCCTGAGGCACACCACTCGTAACCGAACTCCATGACGAATATTTACCATCAACCACCACCCTCTGTCTCCTATCTGCTAGCCAATTCCTGATCCAATTTCCTAGATTACCCTCAATCCCATACATCTGCATTTTCTGCAGAAGCCTACCATGGTGAACCTTATCAAACGCCTTACTAAAATCCATATATACCATGTCAACTGCCTTACCCCCATCCACCTCTTTGGTCACTTTTTCAAAAAACTCAATAAGGTTAGTAAGGCACGACATACCCGCTACAAAACCATGCTGACTATCTCCAATCAATTCATTACTCTCCAAATAACTATAAATCCTATCCCTAATAATTTTTTCTAAAACCTTGCCCACAACAGAAGTGAGACTCACCGGTCTATAATTCCCGGGGAAGTCTCTGTTTCCCTTCTTAAACAATGGGACAACATTCGCTAACCTCCAATCTTCCAGTACTATACCAGAGGCCAACGGCGACCTGAAGATCAGAGCCAGAGGCTCTGCAATCACTTCTCTTGCCTCCCAGAGAATCCTAGGGTAAATCCCATCCGGACCAGGGGACTTATCCATCTTCAATCCCTCACGAATATCCAGCACATCCTCCTTATCAACTGTAATACTGTCTATTCTACTCCCCTGCAACCCAGTGTCCTCCTCAGCTATATTCTTGTCCCCCTGCGTGAACACCGAAGAGAAATATTGGTTCAATGCCTCTCCAATCTCTTCCGGTTCCACTCATAACTTCCCTCTGCTGTCTATAATTGGCCCTAATCTTGCCCTAACCAACCTTCTGTTCTTGACATACCTATAGAACGCCTTAGGATTCTCCTTAATCCTATCAGCCGAAGTCTTCTCATGTCCTCTTTTAGCCCTTCTTAACTCACTCTTCAACTCCCTCCTAGCCAATCTAAAGTTTTCTAGTGCACTACCCGAGCCCTCAAGTCTCATCCGAACATAAGCCTCCTTTTTCTTTTTAACCAACGAATCAACTTTTTTAGTGCACCATGGTTCCCTAGCCCTACCAATTCCTCCTTTCCTGACAGGGACATACCTATCACAGACTGCACGCTTTGTACAAAAACTGACCCCTCTGATGAGCTAGAGCTATAGCAATTCCAATCAATATTAGTAAAGTTAAAGTCCCCCATAACAATTACCCTATTACTTTCACTCCTAACCAGGATCGTCTCCGCAATCCTTTCCTCAACCTCTCTAGAACTTTTAGGAGGTCTATAAAAGACTCCCAACAGGGTGACCTCTCCTCTCCTATTTCTAATCTCCGCCCATACTACCTCAACAGACAAGTCCTCATCAAACTTCCTCTCTGACACTGTGATACAGTCCTTGACCAATAATGCTACCCCTCCCCCCCTTCTACCTCCTTCTCTACTCCGACTAAAGCATTTGAACCCCGGGACCTGCAACAACCATTCCTGACCCTGCTCTATCCATGTCTCTGAAATGGCCACAACATCAAAGTCCCAGGTACTGATCCACGCTGCAAGTTCATCCACTTTATTGTGAATACTCCTCGCATTAAAGTATACGCATTTCAAACCCTGCTCCGCCCCAGCCCCACGATGCTGTGCATTGCAGTCCCCATCTATGTCCCCCTCACTTTCACCCCCTCTACTCAGGATCCCACCTCCCCTCCGAATTCGTTCCAGTGGTTGGCACAACATCGAGGGCTGAAGGGCCTGTACTGCGCTGTAATGTTCTATGTTCTTGGAGACAATACTGCTTTCATTGTTATTAAAGATTTGGTATCCATTAGGGGGCAATGCTACTTTTTTAGTCATTCATCTCTGCAGTTTGTGGGATAATAAAAGGCTGCTAAAGTCACCTACATAGCACTATCTATGCTTCAAGGTACATATTTGCCAATCTAGTAAACGCAAAAGTTATGCAACATCTTCAAAAAAAACAAGCACAAACAAATCCTCAACATGAACCCTAAATGGAGACCACTGTTTTTTTTAAAACTATAGATTTCTAGATTTTACCAATGTTTTGAAGTTTATGTTCCACAATTTGGTTGTTTTTTCCATGAAAACTGAAGTTGAAAAGCCACTTTGCACAAGGACTTCGGATGTGGATACTCTCAGAGTTCAAAGGGAGCTTTTGAGGGCAATCTGGACATGCCATATAGCTGATACATGTTGACGCTAAGAGCAGTCACCAGGAGGCCAATGTTACAATGACAAAAAAAACTAAATAGGATACAAATGGTGGACAACCTTTTCCTTATACATTTGAGATAGAAATATAGAGTCAGCAAGTTTCCAATCAACCCCTATAGATTTTGGAACTGGATTGAACCTATTGGATAATGTCCAACCTTTGGTCCTACAAGAGTTAACAGCTTCTGAAAAAAAGGTTATACTTATTATTCCAAGGAAGTAATGATGAAAATCAAGGTAAATGGATTTTCCTCTAGCCTTGCAACATTTTATCAACTCTAAATGACAACCTGCTCATATTCACACAACAGTAAAATCCAGTTTGCACCTTCTCAACTAGTTTGCAAGCCGCCATAAAAATCTGTGATAACTTGATTAAAAACAAAAAAAAACTTTGCACTCCAGCAGATGAGCAATATTTATGCTGGACACAGAAAATCCACAGTAAAAGGCATGTCAAAACAGACTCTCTGATTCCTGGAACAGTTTCCAAAAGAACATATGATTCCCACCTGCCTCAATTAGAGGATGCTGAACCCTATTCAGATTTCAGCATCCACAATATTTTGCTTATTTCTCCTTAATTAGACTATTAGTGAGCCACTAATGATTGTCAGGTGCCAATTTCCCAATTGTCAAGTTTGCATGTCTCCCAATTTTTTTCCTCTTATTGTCTTACTCTATTTCAAATTTCTCCCTTTGATAATCAGATTAGTTTTCAACTATAATCTATGCAAACAGTCTCTGAAACACTCCTCCCCTGATGGCTTGAAGTGTCCGGTACTATTTTCTCATAAGCCAATGTAGAAAACAGTGGAGTGGGTGCTGTGTGGATATTCCATACGCATGGTCTCATTCTGCTCATGCCTTGATAATCCTGCAGTTTTGTGGGATAATTTCAGGAAAGCGACAAAGCAAAATGACCCACATTGATTTTGCTATTAATTGCTGATTATACAATGCAAATAAATGTTAACAGCATGAAAGAATGCTTGTTGGCATGTACAGAACTTCAGGATTTTGATTTTTGGCAGAAATTTTGCTCATCCCACGTTGCATTGCTTTTTTGCAGAATTGTGAAAATTTATATTCAAATGGTCAAATAAAGTATGTGCAGTTGTTACACATTACAATTTGTCAGCTAATATCATACAAACATAGAAAATAGGAGTAGGCCCTTTAAGCCTGCTCTGCCTTTCAACAGGATAATGGCTGATCCTCTTTCAATACCATATTCCCCCCATACCGCTTGACACCTTTAGAAATATACCCATTTCCTTCTTAATATATTTACTAATTTGGCCTCCACAGAATTCTTGGTAGTCAATTCCATAGGTTCAGTGAAGTAGTACCTCCTCATCTCAGGCTTAACCGGCCTATCCCATATCCTGAGACTATGGTCCCTTGTTCTGGACCCTCCAGCCAGAGGGTCTGCCCAGCCGTATCATAACTTTATACATTTCAATTAGATCTCTCTTTCTTCTAAATTCCAGGGAATACAGAACCAGTTGATCCATTCACTCTTCAGACAACAATCCTGCTATCCCAGGAATCAGTCTGATGAACCTTTGCTGCACTCCCTTTATGACAAGTACATCTTTTCTGCAGAAAGGAGGCTGAAACTGCACAAAGTACTCCAGGTGTTGTCTTGTCAAGGCCCTGTACAGCTGCAGTAAGACATCCTCGCTCCTCTACTCAAATCCTCTTGCAATGAAGTATGACATACCATTTTCCTTCCTAACTGCCTGCTTTAACTGGAAGCTTGCTTGGCCTACCAAGACACCAAGATCCCTTTGTGCTTCAACATTTCCCAATCTATCATTAATTCGCCCCTACAGCAAGATCGGACAACTAATTTGCATGTCAGGACCGCTATGGACCTCCAGAGTTTCCTCTGGCTTCGCCTTGCCCAGGCATAGTTCACCATCTTTCGGGTCCTAACATGTGCGCTCTTGCTCCACGTTGGTGAGACAGACCGGTGGTGTGCCCGACGCATGGGGCGGCGGGATCCCACCTCGATCGACCCCCGCCGACCTCCACCTTCATTGCACCATGGGGTTTCGTGTCACACCCTTTGACTCGCACTTGTTAGACTTCTTGGTCCATGTTGAAAATATGTTTCCACGTTTACCCAACTTGTACTACATCTGCATGTATTTGCCCACTCACTCAACTTGCTTAAGTCACCTTGATGCCTCTTAACATCCTCCTCACCACTCACATTCCCACCAAGTTTCACTTCATCAGCAAACTTGTGAATATTATTTCATAGATGCCATAGAATCCTACAGTGCAGAAGGAGGCCATTCAGTGCATCAAAACTGCACTGACCACAATCCTACCCAGGCTCTATCTCTATAAACCCATGTATTTACTCTAGCTAGTCCCCCTGACACTAAGTGGAAATTTAAGAACAAAGAACAACAACACAGCACAGGAAACAGGCCCTTTGGCCCAACGAGACCGTGCTAATCCACCTAACTAGTACACCTTTGGACTGTGGGAGGAATCCGGAGGAAATCCATGCAGGCACGGGGAGAATGTGCAAACTCCACACAGACAGCGACCCAAGCTGGGAATCGAAGCCAGGTCCCTGGCACTATGAGGCAGCACTGCTAATCACTATGCCACCGTGCTGCCCTTTTGATTCGTTCATCCAAATCATTGACATATATTGCGAACAGCAGGGGCCCAAGCACTGATCCTCCAGGACGCCACTGTCAATGTGAAAAAGACCCAATTATTTTCATTCTGTTTTTAAACCTCTCATGTGGGACTTTATCAGTAAAGTATCAAAATCCAAATACACCACATCCACTGGCTTACCCCTTTCTCCTCAACTTGTTAACTCCTAAAAAACTCCAGGTTTGTCAGAAATGATTGCCTTTTCAGAAATCAATGCTGACTTTGCCTAATTCTGTTGATAATTTCTAAGTATCCAGTTAGCCCATCCTTTAGAAAATACTCCAGCATTTTCCTTGCTTTTGGTGTTAGGCTAACCAGTCTGTAATCCCCCTTTTCTCCCTCCTTCCTTTTTTAAGTATCAGGGTTACATTTGCCACCCTCAATCTGCTGGGACTGTTCCACAATCTACACGATTTTGGAGATGAGAACCAACATGTCCACTATTTCCATGGCAACCTCCTATAGCATGCAGGATGTAGATTATAAGGCCCTACTGATTTATCGTCTTTCAGTCCCATTAATTTCTCCAATGCACTTTTTTTTATTAATACGAATTTTCTTCAATTCTTCCTTCTCACTGGACCCTTGGATCCTTGGCATTCTGACAAGTTAATTGAGCCTTCCTCCATGAAGACAGAGCTAAAGTAGTTGTTTAATTGCTCTGCCATTTCCTTATCTTCAATTATAAATTCTCCCATTTCTCATGTCTCTTCACTCATGTTCCCATCCCTCTGCCCTGCTAGTTTAAATGCTTGTCAACAATAGTAATGAATATTCCTGCAAGGATCTTAGTCCTATTGCTATTTGGGTGAAAACACGCCCCATCTTCCCTAGATTTGGTCCCAATGCCCCAAGGATCCAAATTCCTTCCTCCTACACTGTCTCTCCAGCCACGCATTCATCTGGTCTATTCTCCTATTCTTACTCTCACTAGTATGTGACAAGGGGAGTAATCCTGAGATTACTAACTTTGAGGTCCTGCTTTTTAATTTACTTCCTAGTCCCCTAGCTTTCAGGGCCTCATCCCTTGTTTTTATCCATGTTGTTGGCACCAATATCGATAACAACCTCTGGCTATCACGCTGTTCCTTCAGAATGTCCTGCAGTCACTCAGTGATATTCTTGACCCTGGCACCAGAGAGGCAATATGCCATCCTGCTGTCAAATATGGGCTACAGAAATGCCTGTTCCCCTTAAAACAGAATCCCTATCATTATTGTTCTGCCATTCTTTTTTGTCTTCCCCTGTGCAGCTGAGCAATTCATGGTGCTATGGACCTAGCCTTTACTGAATAACCTTAAGAAACCATTTCCCCATCAATATCCAAAATGAAAAATCTGTTACAGGGAGATGGATCCAGGGCCTCTTGCTCTACCAAGTGCTTTTGCTCTGTTTGGCAGTCACCTATTTTCCTTCTGTCTGTGCACTCTTTACCTGCAACGTGACAACCTCACCTTTTGTACTATCCACGAAGATCACATCTTTTTTGGTGCTCCACAGTGACTCTAGTCACAGTTCCAGCTATGAAATGTGGATTTCAGGTAGCTGTAGCTGGGGATGCCTCCTGCAAATGTGGAGGCCCTGAACATTGAAAGTTTCCCTGATGTCCCACATCGCACAAGAGGAGCATTCTACATAGTCAAGCTGCCCTGCCACGACTTATACTTAAATTGCTCCCTTTACTTTTATTTCCTCTAATGTAGGGTATAATAAGGACAGTAGAAAGACTCACTATATCCTACTTATCAAAGTTACTATTTGTCTTTAAGGAAAGATAAGAAAGGATCATCTGGCACCCTCCTCACCAAATTTGTATATTCACCAAACTCCAGCTTCCATACTCCACTGCCTTCTAAAGGTGCATTCCAGTACAGACTAGGCAGCACTTTAAAATCTACTTTTATACTCAGCTGAATCTAGCCACTAGAAAACTGGCTTGAAGAGGTTTCCTATTAACTGGTTGCAACTGTAAGCAGAGCCTTTATCAGCCCTGTTTTAAAGTTGGCCTTAAACTCACCTACTGCCAATCGAAAGAGCAACCTTTAGTTAATTGCTAAATTAAAGACTAGACAAGGCTTCAGATTGAAATTAATCCATAATTTAACTCTTAACTCCTCAGTCACCAAACTGCAGCTTTTGCAGTCTGCTGCAATCCACACTCCAATACAGACCAGACAGATGTGAACAAGGAACTCAGTATACTAAAGATTTCACAGTGTGTGGCTCTGTCAATGCACAAAAACATTTTTGGCAATTAATGCAATTCTCCACAAGGAGTTAAAAAATACAGTCTTTCTGTAGGAGAAGCATACACAGAGTTAATACTATTAAAAACACTGGTGGTCCAACAAAATTGCACAAAAGTTCACATTCATGAAAGCAATATATTGTATTCGAGGTGGGACAAATGTAGGCATAGTAATATGCTATAAAAATGAAAGTACTTCATTTTCTTCAAGTGCATTTGTCCATTGTACTCTATTTACAAAGTGTTCTCACATTTTTGATGGTGGGGGATGTTGCTTGTCAGACCTTTGGAACATTCTGCATGGATGATGCAATGCTGAAGCTAAATTATTAATCACTCGAAGACCGGCATATGGAGCTACTTAGTACTGTATCATAGCACATGGCCTATCATTAGAGATGACACAAGCAAATTGATCAGTCATGGTTCTTCGACTGACTAGCCTTAATGAAATTATGAGAACTCTGTTGGTTCTAAGTGTTATTACTGCTAGTGCTTTATACGCTGGGGGAGAAAGCAGAGAATAGAAATAATTGGAAACATGCTTTTGTAAAACAAAATAAAATTTGTGAATTGCAGTGAGCAACAGATTAGGTTTTAGGTAGAAAAAAAGGTGAGAACAACTAAGAAATCGTACTATATATAAAGTTAACAAAAGCTAGAAAGAAGCAACTAGAGAAAGCCATGCACAACAAACTCAGTGCGAATCTCCCCAGAGGAATGTAGAGCCTCACCAGCCTTCTGATAGATATGATTTTATGCTCATGTCAACAGACAATTTCAACATGGGAAATCTACCAAGTTACACTGAATACCATATTTACCCTTGTCAAACCCACACTGCAATATTTGTAACAAGTGAAACAACTACTGCTGAGCTGGTAAAATACAATTTTCCTGTTGGATTTTCTTCAGTTGATTGGAGTTAATTACTGAATACACCTTAATCTTTCAATGGTAATAATTATATTACTGCAAACGTTAATTAAAAACAGAAAATAATGATCTACTCATCAAGACCGGCAGCATTTGTGGAGGGAGAAACAACAGGAAACTTTTCAAGTCTGCAACCTTTCATTGTCTTCTGGTTAAAGGTTAACGGATCTTAAACGTTGTTTCTCTCTCCACAGATACTGCCAACCCAGTTTTTAAATTCAGATTTTGAGCAACCACAGTATTTTGCTTTTGTATCAGTGTCGCTGAACAAAATTGTGGTAATGAATTTATCACTGTCTAACTTAGCGTTTGATGCCGCTGGCATTCAAATGCTGTGCTATTGTTCTGCCACAGTTAGCAATCTTACAGGATTTTGTAGATCAGTTCTATGTGAACTAACTCATGAGACTATAAACTCCAAACATATTCCTCGAAGCATGGCAATATTGAAAGTGGGGAGTAATTTATTTAATATGCAACTAATATAGGTTACCAAATGGAATTTTCCAATACAATATTTATTTATTTTGGGTAGTTCATGGGATTTGGTGTTTGTCTCCTGCAACGGCATCCATAACTTTCTACTGTGATTAAATGGCAGACTTGCAAATCAAATGTACGGTCCAATCGTTAGCAAGGTCCCATAATAATATAGTATTCTCAGTTCAAAACATCTTTCTTTCAAGAAAAATAGAAAGACAAAGTAGAAATAAATATTTTTAAACCAGAATATAATTGAATTGTGTTTTTTATTTCAGTAAAAAACTACTTGCCATATATTAGTAAAATTACTATATTAGTGAGAACTTTTATGTATCCTACTACATGCAGTACAGGTTAGGTAGTACGGGTTGGGATTAACATTTTAAATCAGTGAACTTTCACTGCCTCAAAACTCTTTTTTCACTGATGCTGCCTGACCTGCTGAGTATTTCAAACACTTTCCATTTAATTTTTACCTTACATCACATATTTGCTTTAATGTTTGATAGAGCATTTTCAAAATTTTACACTATCCAATAACATTTTTTTATTGGATGTCAATCAGCTCAAAATCAGAAAATAAAATCATGCAAATCTTTTTCTGAAAAATCTTTGAAAACAGTTCACTTATAATAGTGCGAATAGGATAGAGGTGGAGAGACTCTTCCCGCTCAAAAAAGACAGTAGGACTAAGGGGCACAGCCTCAAGATAAAGGGGGGGCGGTTTAGAACGGAGTTGAGGAGGAACTTCTTCACTCAAAGGGTGGTGAATCTCTGGAATTCTCTGCCCGTTGAAGTGGTGGAGGCTGCCTCGCTAAATATTTTTAAGAAGCGGGTTGATGGGTTCTTGATAAGAGAAGGGATTAAGGGTTATGGGGAGAGGGCGGGAAAGTGGAACTGAGCCACGACAGATCAGCCATGATCTTATTGAATGGCGGGGCAGGCTCGAAGGGCTAGATGGCCTACTCCTGCTCCTATTTCTTATGTTCTTATGTTCTTATATTCATCAGTGTAATCACTGAATTAGCACCTCTCTTCTGTATTTACGTAGTATAATACTAGCACATCTCTAGTAGATTATATGCCATAGTTCTAGATACTACATTTTCTTGATTTCGTGTTTGACTGTTTTATTAAACTTGGTGTCAAATAGACGTTCTGTTCAGTGACTAAGATAGCTTCATTATATAAAAGAAAGCAGAAATTATACCAGTGCTATTGTCTCACACCGTGGGCAAGTAGTTTTCAAGAGGAGATGATACTATATCAGCATCAGCCATGTATGTGTGTGGACACAACACTAGTCTTTTGTCTTTATACTGCAGTGTTTTTGCCAAAATTTTGGGGAACCATTGCATCAACCCTTCCTCTATTGAGTTTGAAAATATTTATAACGAATATATTAGAATTTTCAGTTCTTACAGAATTCAAAATCCTTAAATGCAATTGTTGCGCAATGCAAGATTTGAACCATCACATTACGATTCCAAGTCACTGAATCAGAACAAAATAAATGAACTCCAAAACTATTTGTTCCAAATTCTACGACTTTTGAACATTACTTTTTTCTTGTTAAAAGTTCAGAATAGCTTGGTTTGGCTCATTACAAACTGAAAAGGAATAAACGCACCGGGATTCCTTGCAACTGCGGCTTCTCTAATAAATTATGCAATTCATTTTTTGAAGCTTCTGTTTTCTCTTGGTCTGCAGCATCAACCATGTACCTGAAAAGTGCACAAACAGGAGACTTATTAAAAATTCTGTTTGAATGGCAGTCTACAGTAGTTTCAATGAGCAGCTGACCAGTAAACATCAGGTTGAATATCTGGTTTGTGCTGAGGTAGCTAATTTCAACCAGTACATTAGTCAGGGTACAATAATTGTTTATGGCGGCCCAGGTTTGAAATGGAAAAAAATTGGACAGCGGTTCCATTCTCAACCACTGCTCTGCAACCAGTGGAACAGCAACCCCCACTCAGCATGCATGTGGATGCCAGATAAACACAAAGCGGGTTCTGGCTTTAACGCCCAAGATAATGCTCAGCAAGGGCCTGATCATTTAACACATCAATAGGTAAGTTCTGATACCCAAAAAACTTAAGCAGGATGACATTTTTGTAAAAGAATAAGGGGATGAGGGGAAAGAAAAGTGAAGAAAGTTGTTTCAAAGGACAAGATGCAGAAAGAAATGTTCAAAAAACATGACATGGCAAATTTCTGACCAAAAGAGACAAGGAAGAAAGAAAGATAACCTAACTGAACTACTGTGTTGCAATTACACCAAACAAATAGTCTAAACTACAAAATAGACCATCAAATGAAATACATACTATAAATAATTTTCCCCATTAATAAACCAATTTAAATACTTACACAATTGCACTCACTCCTCTGCAGTATCGTTCCCACATGCTTCTGAATCGAGGCTGCCCACCAATGTCCCAAAGCTAAAATTAAGGTAGGCAATTAGTATAATGTATTCCTTAAAATTATGATGTGTATATAAAGAACAAATATAGTTTTCAAGTTTGGTTATGCTTAGCCTTTATTTTCTACCCATGTTCTTTCATATAATTTCCAAATTTTCTCTGCCATTATCTACTCACAAACTGGTCCGCCCTTGCTAAGCACCATGCAATAAAATGGCTACTGATGCTTTCTTCTCTAATGGACTGCTAACTATAAAATGTTCCAGATTGCAGACAATGAATATCAAAAATAAAAACACTTTCCCAGGACTATCCAATACTGAAATAAAAGTCTAAACATCTAAAATCTTTGCAAGCCTTTTGCAAAAGAATCAAGGTGCATCATGCAACTAACCAAGTTACTAAGTTTTTATGCTTTCAAGATCTTCCAACTCCAAATTCAAAACAGTCCAAAGTACGATACATAAGAACATAAGAAACAGGAGGAGTAGGCCACCTAGCCCTTCGAACCTGCCCCATCATTCAACAAGATCATGGCTAATCTGAAGTGGATCAGTTCCACTTTCCTGCTTTCTCCCCATAACCCTTAATTCCCTTGTCTATCAGAAACCTATCTACCCGTGACTTAAATATATTCAGCGAGGTAGCCTCCACCACTTCAATGGGCAGAGAATTCCAGAGACTCGCCACCCTTTGCGTGAAGAAGTTCCTCCTCAACTCTGACCTAAACTGCGCCCCCACCCCCCCCACCCCTTTATTTTGAAGCTGTGCCCTCTAGTTCTGCACACCAGGCCAACGTACCCAATATGTTGGCCTGGCAGTAGAGTACCTATCACTTCCACCTGATTATTTGGAATTAAAACACCAGATAACCCAAAATGCATTATGATTTACCAATATATAACACAGCTGGATGTTATATCTGCTGAGCCACGCTAAACTACTCAAACACAGCAGCATGGCCAGTATTCACTGTGTGTCCCAAATTGAAGTGAAATCTGCATACAACCCAAAACACACACTACTGCAAGTACGCAGAACTCTGAAGCAATTTTAATTTGTGTCATCATAACTCACTGCCCAGATTAGGTTAGGTAGAAGTGCATTATTTTGAAAGGTAGCACCTCTAGCACTAATTTGTATCAGTGCTAATCTGCTATGTTAAATGGTAAAAATCCCTTCCAGCAAAAGACACACTTACATTTCCCAGCAATATTGCATATTTGATCCACTTCCAAACCAATCAATAGCAATCACTATGACTTTAACAGGACAGTTTCCATAGGCATGCTGCATTTACACCAGACTATTACTAGTTTGAACTGGCAATCACAACACAAACTGAAAAATACTTGTGGGTTTCGTCTACAGGCAATTAGTAACAAGATCATGCTCACGGAGGTGATGCAGTAGGAAATGGGAGGATACTCTACTCATTTAAAGAGAAGGATAACAGATTATGATCTACAATCAGCTCAACACCTTCAGCTCCCTAGTAGAATGCATGCAGACATATATTGATCAAGAGTACCGTGCTGATTCACAGCGTTATTTTAATAGAAATCTGCCATATAAAACATATTAACATCTACCAGACTACTTTTTAAAGAAACAAGTTTTGAAAAGCTGTACTGAGAAATCTATGTAAGAAACCTTTAATTATTAGACACTACAATTGAGAAATACACAAAATAGCTTGGATTATTACATGATAATAAATTCAGGATATATCAGGTAATTATGTATTGCATAATTGATTTAGCTAAAAATCATGCCATTACAAGCACAGTAATCTGGAAAGATCAGAGCCTAAGTACCTTGATGGTAACATTTCCTTTGGTGATTTTTCTCATGTTGAATCCAACTGTTGGTATCATGTCTTCACTGAACTGTCCAGACTGTCAGCACAAAACAGAACAAAATATTTAATGAAAACAGAATAGACTGTACTGCAGAACTTACTGTAATACACTTCTTTTATACTATGTTACAGCTCAGTTCAAATAGCAACACTGCCTCATATTCATAAGAACATAAGAAATAGGAGGAGTAGGCCATCTAGCCCTTCGAGCCTGCCCTGCCATTCAATAAGATCATGGCTGATCTGTCGTGGCTCAGTTCCACATTCCCGCCCTCTCCCCATAACCCTTAATCCCCTCTCTTATCAAAAACCCATCAATCCACGTCTTAAAAATATTTAGCGAGGTAGCCTCCACCACTTCAACGGGCAGAGAATTCCAGAGATTCACCACCCTTTGAGTGAAGAAGTTCCTCCTCAACTCCGTTCTAAACCGCCCCCCCTTTATCTTGAGGCTGTGCCCCCTAGTCCTACTCTCCTTTCTGAGCGGGAAGAGTCTCTCCACCTCTATCCTATCCATCCCATTCATCATCTTATACGTCTCAATGAGATCTCCCCTCATTCTTCCAAACTCCAACGAGTACAAGCCTAGTTTATTCAGCCTCTCTTCATAGCTCAACCCCCTCAACTCCGGCATCAGCCTAGTAAACCTCCTCTGCACGCCCTCCAAGGCCAAAATATCCTTGCGTAAGTACGGCGACCAAAACTGCACACAGTACTCCAGCTGCGGCCTCACCAATGCCCTATACAGCCGCAGCAAGACCTCCCTACTTTTATATTCAATCCCCCTCGCTATGAAGGCCAGCATCCCATTCGCCTTCCTGACCACCTGCTGCACCTGCAAGCTGGGTTTTTGCGACTCATGCACAAGGACCCCGAGGTCCCTCTGCACCGTCGCCTGCTGCAGTTTCTCGCCACGTAAGTAATAATCCTTCCTACCATTATTCCTACCAAAGTGGACCACCTCGCACTTGCCAACATTAAATTCCATTTGCCATTTCCTGGCCCATTCGCCCAGCCTATCTAGATCCTTCTGTAGACTCTCCACACCCTCCGCACAATTTGCCGTTCCACCAATCTTGGTGTCATCAGCAAATTTCGACACCCTACACTCAGTTCCCTCCTCCAGATCATCTATATAAATGGTAAATAGCTGAGGCCCCAGCACCGACCCCTGGGGCACTCCACTAGTCACCATCCACCAATCCGAATAGCACCCATTGACCCCCACTCTCTGCCTCCTATTTGACAACCAATCCTCTATTCACACCCATTAGCACTCATGAGCATGGTAGGTGGCATTTGTCACCAAATGAAAAGTGCAACAATAAAGTTTAGTTTATGTTTATTTATTGGTGTCACAAGTAGGCTTACCTTAACATGGGAATGAAGTTACTGTGAAAATCCCCTAGTCGCTACACTCTGGCATCTGTTTGGGTACAGATGAGGGAGAATTTAGCATGGCCAATGCACCTAACCAGCACGTCTTTTGGACTGTGGGAGAAAACAGAAGCATCCAGAGGGAACCCATGCAGACACTGAGAGAACATGCAGACTCCGCATAGACAGTGACCCAAACCAGTAATCGAACCTGGGTCCTTGGCGCTGTGAGGTAGCAGTGCTAACCACTGTCCACCGTGCCGTACTATACTGTTCGAAGTATGGGTGACAACTTTTAAAAAATGATTACATCATAAAGGCTCACCAAAGTACAATCATACTGGTGCCTGCATATCAGACTTACAGGTTCAGAACCCAGATGATGTTCAATGCTAGGGTATTCCAAATTTTAGAAGGGCAACTTGGAATACAGTTGTTAGTTGTATTTTTGAAAGTTAATATAAAGTCTTATAACAATAATTTTAATAAACGTAGTAAAATACACAAGACAGACAACTAAAATATGCACTTAATTACTATATATAATACCTTTAAAGTCAGAGTTCTAAATCTCTCTATTTTCCTAACCTCACAGTTAAACCTCCCCAAACAACATCCAATAGGCTTTAAACAATAAGCACAATCCATCAATTGTTACCACACTTGGTAATTGTATCTCTTGTGGGGTTACTTTTGCCTTAGAGACAACGTAGCTGTTCAAACACGATTTCTCCAGATACTTGCTTGTTTGGAATGAACATAGCTTCCTGCTGTGTGGCTGCAATCCTGCAGCAGCTCTCTGAATAGGATAAACTCTGTCACTGATGCACTACTTTTTAAATGTTTTCTTACCTGAGCTACCTTTCTTAGAAATCCTTCTTAATGGCATTTCTTACATAAGCTCATCCTTTTAGAACGCAAGTGTGAAATTCACCAGTATCTTCGCTTTTGAAGTTTTACCATATTTTCTTGATCTCCTGAAACTCGATATCCCATTTTTATCCACTTGTCTTGGATAAATATCTGTTGAGTGTTGCTAGTTTGATCCAGGAATCAAAGACCGCAGTTCCTTCATCTCAGCCAACCTTTCTTCCTAATCAATTTCCATTTAAAAATACTTTGCTTGCTTTTAATCATACATCAGAATACATTCTCAATTATTAGACTCCTTAATTCTCATTTTGCCACACCTTCTTGACATAGTTGCCTTAGAAAGACACACATTAGAAATAAAAGGGCATATGAAATTAAACTGCTAAAAAAATTTCCAAGGGAAAGAAAATGAAAGACCAAAGTCATTGGAAGGACCCTTCTCAGCAAGAGTTTCCTAAGGCATATTTAGGGCATTTCATTTTGCAACAATTGACACTGTGCAGCAACTATATATTGTTGACGTTTACTGTATTTGGTGAGTTGTAAAAATCTGGGGAAACCAGAAGCAGAGAACCAATACTGTGTCAAACAATCATAGATTTATCCACACATCTAATAATCACAACATTTAGTGTATGTTAATTCCCAAACTTTAGCAATAGCCTCCTCATTTGCTGAGTTTATGGTGACACTCTGCTACATGTTTTGCAACAGGGACACTCCTGACATGCAGCACTCTGTCTCTCCACAAACATATTAGGGGGTCTGTACTGGGGCCCCTGGGTTGGAGGTTGCCTGCAGCATGTCCGCCATATGAAACCTGCAACGCCAGTACTTGACTGAATTTTGAAATCTAAACTTCTACACATATTAAGGACAAAATGTTTTTAGTGCAGAACTTTCAAGTTAATGGTTCTGTTCACAGCTGTTTGCATTGAAGTTACTTTTATCTACCACACACACATTAGTTGATCAGAGGAATTATAGGGACAACTGTGATATTTTCTGATAGTGAATTGTGAAAACTGAAAGAGGAAATGTATAGGATAGCATAATGGGCAGGCGGGTAGCAGATGCAATTCGATACTGAAAGTGAAAAGTGGAGATAGATATAAGGCAACAAAATACCAATTAAACGAGAAGATTTTAAGTACAGTACTGGGCAGACCTTTGGGCATTCCTTTGTAAGAGCACTATAAATGCAATGGAAAAGATAGTTTCATGACGTTCCCAGAGATGAAGGGTTACAGTTGTGAAAAGTATAGAAACCAGCAAGTTTTTCTCAAGGGTAGAAATGATTATAGTGATCCAATAAAATGCCTTCAAGGTCATGAAGGCTGAACAGTAATAGGTTGTTACTGTGTTGCTGATCAGTAGAAATAAAAAAAAGCATCAATTTAAGATAAACCATAAAAATAAAGAAAGATGTCAGAACAATGTCTGTACACAGACATTGGTTACATTGTGATTTTGTTGCCACAGTCCTATTTAAGACAGCTAGTTGTTTGAAAAAGGACTATTTAAGGATACTGGGAATGAGTAACAGACTGGGACTAATAGCAAAATGTCTGCAAGAGCATGATGGGAAAACAGGTCAACTTTGCACAAGCATGAAAATAGGACGGACAATAAACAAAAAGACCACTAGACTCCAATGGCAGAATTTTGAGAGATTTTTTTCTAAGCGTCCAACTTGTGTGAAAACTGGAGAGCTGCTGATCCAGTTTTTGGGCAAGTTTTCACTCCCAATTTTATGCACTTTAAAATGTATTTATTAGTCACATGTAAGGCTTACATTAACACTGCAATGAAGTTACTGTGAAATACCCCCAGTCGCCACACTCCGATGCATTTTTGGGTCAATGTACCTAACCAGCACATCTTTCAGGGAGGAAACCAGAGCACCCAGAAGAAACCCACGTAGACAAGGGGAAAACGTGCAAACTCGACACAGTGACCCAAGCCAGGAATTGAATCCGGGTTCCTGGTGCTGCGAAATAGCAGTGCCACTGGGCCGCCACTTCGAGTCATAGATGTTTATAGCATGGAAACAGGGCCTTTGGCCCAATTTGTCCATGCGCCCTTTTTTTAAAACCCCTAAGCTAATCCCAATTGCCCACATTTGGCCCATATCCCTCTATACCCATCTTATCCATGTAAATCTTGGTCTTTGGAACCAATGGGCTAAACCATTTCTAGCTGTGAAAGCCAGTGGGTAGGGCCCAATTTGCCAGACAACCAACAGCTCAGATCGGAGCCACAAACTGCGAGCATACAAGAAATGCAGAAAAAAATAGCTCTGCTAACAGACCCCAGAACAACCTCCCCCCTCTCACCCATGGACATCAGAGGTCCCCCTCAACAACATTACCAATCCCCCTTACCCTCTCACACCAGCCTCTCCCCAAACCCCTGCCCACCCCATACCCCCAGGCTCCCGTGGCACATGGCCCGCTAATCACCTCCCCATCCCCGATGGCTGACTGACACGACCCTCTGTTCCCTGCCCCCAACCATCACAGAGGCACAAATCCAGCTCAATCAGCACACATGCAAGTGCTGATTTGGCTTCCCCTTCATGGTAACAAAGCAAACTACATTAAACCTGCAATGTAAAAATGCCAACAAGGGGCATACACGCGGTGGTTCATGCAAGGGCTGCTCTTGGATGTTGCTTCGAGAGTTGCCTAGTGCTTCACTTTGTTACTGTACGCTTAAACTGGGCCAACTGATGGGCAACAAGGCAGCTCAGTGATTATCACTGTTTGCTCTGTAGATACATGGACCTGGGTCGGATCTCCAGCTTGGGTCGGTGTCCGTGGGAGTTTGCACATTCTCCCCGTGCTTGTGTGGGTTTTCTCCGGGTCTTCCAGTTTCCTCCCACACCCCAAACATGTGCTTTTAGGCTGATTGGTGCTAACAAATTGTCCCTAAATTAGACCTCCCTTAATACAGTGCACATATAACGCTCTAAATTTGCAACCCTTTATTGTACAGTCCAAGAGGCATAGACAAAAGTCGTAGGTAGAAGGAGGATTGAAACAAGGTGCTCACTGAATGTTCAAATGGGTGGGGTGGGCTTGTAGGGCCGAAGGGCCTATTTCCTGTGCTGTGTTGTTCTTTGTAAACTCGCTGAAATGAACAAATGGGCGCATAACCCATGACTCATCTAAGCTGCCTGAAGCTGATCTGCCCTAAAATACACAGCTCCATAAAAACCCTGAGAATGAACAGATGGGCATGCAATGGAAGAAGAAATAGCCTCCAGGAAGACAGTTCCCCATTTTTCAGATGCAGATCTGACCAGGTTGCTGGAGACGGTGGAGGCAAGGTAGGATACCCTCTTTCCCCCATCAAAACACCATCCCAAAGGGATGGAAACACAGCCTGGGAGGTGGTGGGAATGCATTAGTACCAAAGCTGGAAGAAGGGCCACAAATAACTGAATAAACTAATCCAGGCAAGGGTGAGTGTTTTACCTCATCTAGCATCTCCCCCCAAATGACCCCCAGCACCCTGCATTCTTCCAGCCCCTAATCCCCAAGTACCTCCCTTATCCCAAGAGTATCACAACCCTTGCGCTCTTGAGGGCCACCCCCTGAAGCCCTGCAGGACTCATGCCATTAGATTTTACATGGCCCCTTCTGTTCTCACAGGAGAAGCGCCAGAATGGGGCAGGGGGCGTGTGTGCCTGAGATCCAGGTCCTCACCCCCTTTTGAGCGGTGAGCACTGGAGCTTGCAGGAGAGGAGAGGATGGAAACTATTAGTGGCAGCATGGTCAGGCTGGAGTGTGGAACACCTGCCAACCTTCCACTTATTGGAGAAATCTCAAGTAAGTTGCATGCAACCCAGATTCCTCATCCTTCCTTGCACTTAACCTTGCATCCTGTGTTGCAGGAAGGGATCCTGGCATGCGTCAGCCATGAGACATCACAGCCCCCACTGCTGCTCCCACCCATCATGCCCCTGACAGCTCGAAATGCTCCTCAGAGGAAGCGGATGACGGGACCTCCAAGGTCAGCACTAGTTTTGCATCAGTGTCCATCTCACAACTCACCATCGCAGAGACTTTCACATCATAGAATCCTACAGCACAGGAGGCCATCATGTGGCCCATCGAGTCTGCACCGAACACAATCCCACCCAGGCCCTATTCCTATAACGCTACATATTTACCATGCTAATCCCCCTGACATTAGGGGGCAATTTAGCATGGCCAATCAACCTAACCTGCACATCTTTGGACATTGGTGGATCAAGTTAGCGGCGAGGTAACCGGGTCACACTCTGGTGTGCACGACAGCTCTGCTGACATACATCGGGTGGACGAGTGAACGTCCAAGGCTTCTGACACGTAGGGGCCTGCCGAAAGCGAGGACTCAGATGGCCCCAGGCTACATGCTGGGCCTCTGAGATCACTTCTCCCTCAGTTGCTGGAGATGCAGCAGAGCCAGGAGATGCAGTAGGGGCTGACAGCAACACTGGACCGACTGCGAGGCTGTTGGGAGGAGTCCCAAGGCAGACCATTGCCTGTCTTGCATGGTTCCCAGGCCAACACTGCAAAGCTGGAAAGTCTGGAGCAGGAAATCCTTACTGTGAGTGGCAGGCTCCAAACGATGGCCGAGTCATAGCAGACCACAGCTGGGAGCCTCAACTGGCTAATCAAGGTTCTGCGGCCCATGGCTGAAAGGCTCGAGAGTTTGCAGGAGACCCAATGGGACAGCAATGAGACACAGCGGGCTACGGCAGCAGCTCTAGAGAACGTGACCCAATCACTTGGGGCATGGCTGAGAGGCTGCAGAGCGTGGCCCAGTTCCAGAGGGCAATTGCTGCTGCCATTGACAAGTGGCCCCTTACTCAGAGGGCCAATGCAGGGGGTTCGACCACCATGGCTGAAACTCCAGGACTGACAAGGCCAGGTGATGCTGGAGCTTCTGGAGTTCATGGCAGAAGCAGCACCAACCCATGGAGTGACCCAGGGACCCACAGGAACCCCTATAAGATGAACGGGTTGTATCTGAGAGTCAATGCTAAGACCTGAGATCAGTGCTCTGAGCCGGATCCATGCTGTAAGTCCAAAAGTTGGACCCCATGAGCAACAGCAACCCACCCCCAGGCTCCCGTAACATAAAATGCAACGTGGCCATCCCCTTTGAGCAGTACGGAGCAGTTTGAATGCGGAGACTTAACTTCTCACTCACCCTCACTGGCCAAGCACCTGAATCCGACTTTTACAGAGGACATGTTTTCCTGACTGATCCGGCTGCAGAGAGCGAGGACATTAAGGCAGATGAGTTGGAATGATTGGTAATGACATTGTGGCGAATGCAAAAAAAATGTAAATGTGACACTTCACCTGTTTTGGGTGGGTTCCCGATCGTTTTTTTGTAAAATGGGATTGGGCATGAAAACTGGTGCTATTTCCACCACAAAACGGGTGCAGCGACGTCATAAAATTCCATCCCATAACCGGCAAATAGCTGGTCAGACAGGAATGTTCCTTCCAGCAGACAATGGGATCTCGATTAACATGGTTAAATAGGAGTATCGTGATTTCCATTAATGAGTTTGAGTCTTATGGGACAACGGAACTCAGTGGGGTCAGGTGAATATGTGCATCATTACTCAGCGCCAGATGAACTTGGAGAAAAGGAGGAACATTGGAGACAACTGCAGCACCAACCTGTGGAAACAGCCAATGGACCAAGGAAGGTAACCTAAGTCCAGGATCTGGAAAAGAAGACAATTGAGCCGGAAGGGAGTCTGATCAAATTGCCTTGCCTTGCAATGGTTGGTATTGGAATTCAAGCCATGAGTCTTGTGTTTTGTTGAAGCAATCAGTATTTTAACAATGAGTAAAAAAGGCAGTTCAAGTGCTTAAGTTCTTTAAGAGTAACTGGCATTCCACCAAGTTAAGGAAAGAATAGTTAATGTTCACTGAGTGCTTCTTTAACCTTAATAAAGGTTGAGTTACACAAAATCTTCTGTGCAACTGCTTCTTTGTTCATCACTTCCTTACTCTGAGAATCAACAGATTAGCCTAGATGACGTGGAGGAAAACATCTGCAGAATTGAAGAGGCTGAATAGCCTTCTTTTGTACTGTAACACTCCATGAATCCAAACAAATTGGCAACACTTCTTTCCATGCTTGACATTCCCTTCTGTCATAAATCTATCAAAACCAAAGAAACCTTATATAATTTCTAGATTTCATGAGTCATCAACATTTTATTTCATTAACCAGGTTAACAAAGGTCACAGCAGTATTACAAACTGTAATTCATAATGAGCTTTACAAGGCAACGTATTAAAGGAGCACTCGTCATGAAACATAGAACTTTAAAATTCTAAAAGATCATCTGGGAAATGAACATGCCATCGGAATACAGAATTCATCAACTACAGCACTGGGAACAACAAAATCATGCTTAGTCAATTTAGTGACTACCATTATTGACAACATATTTATTGAGGCCATGGAGGTAAAAGGTCACTCATTTTCTATCACTATACTGAAGATTTCCACATTCCCGAGTTGGGCAGCAAATACTGAAAAATGTTACACAATGCCCAAGAGTACTGTGTAAATAAGTATCAGACACAAAGATAGGTAATCGGTTTTGCCAAATTGTTTCCTAAAGTTAATATATTGCTGAACAAACTCACACAGGACCTTTAACAGCTCGAGTTTTCCTTCCAAGGTGTACTAGAGGTGAGGCATGAGTGACTGCCCTTGACAACAAGGCTGCATTCGACTGAGTGTGGCATCAAGGAGCCTGAGCACAACTGAAGTCAATAGGAATTAGAAGGGTTGGTATCATACCTGACAGAAAGGAAGATAGTTATGGTGGTCAGTCAACCCTATTTCAGGACATCGCTGTAGCAGTTCCTCAGAACATTGTTCTAGGCCTAGTCATCTTTGCTGCTTCATGAATGACCTTCTTCCATTATAAGGTCAGAAGTGGGGATGTTTGCTGATGATTGCATAATGTTCAGCACCATTCGCAACTCCTCAGATACTGAAGCAGTCCATGTCCAAATGCAGCAGGGCCTGGATAATATCCAGGCTTGGGCTGACAAGTGGCAAGTAACAACTGCGTCACACAAGTGCCGGGCTATGACCACTTCCCCATGACATTTGATGTCATCACCATGGCTGAAACCCCATGATCAAATCTTGGGGATCACCACTGACTAGCCATATAAATATTATAAAAGTATGTAAGAGATTAGGAATCCTGCAGCAAGTAATCCTCCCCTGACTCCCCAAAGCCTGTCCACAATCTACAAGGCACAATTCAGGAGTGTGATGAAATACTCTCCACTTGTCTGGGTGAGTGGATCTCCACCAACATAAGAAGGTCGACACCTTTGAGAATAAAATAGCCCACTGACTGTCACCCCTTCAACAAACTGACTCTTTCTACCACTGACAAACAGTAGTAATGTGCACCATTTACAAGATGCACTACTGGAACGCACCAAGGCTCCACGTGCAGCATCTGCCAAACCCATGGCCATGACTATCACTTGAAATACCCACCACAAAGTTCTCCTTAAGTCACTCATGATCCTAACTCGGAAGTATAGCGCTGTTATTTCACTGATGTTGGATCAAAATCCTGGAACTCCCTAACATCATCATGGGTGTACCTGTATCACCGCAACTACAGCAGTTCAAGGGCAACTAAGGATGGGTAATGCTGGCTTATCCAGCAATGCCCATATCTCATTGAAACATATTTAAAATCAACACAAGCAATGAATAACAAATACATGATAAAACCAAATTCTAGCCTACAACACTAATGGAAATATTTGTGGAGTGCCATCAAAATTATATAATTTTCATTGCATCAGTTTAAGAATTACAGATATTTCACTTTCCCATGCTACAATTTACATGATTTTAGCTTTCAAAAGTACTGAATAGTTCAGTTCACACACTATCACCTACTTTGAGAAGCAGAGATTAATTTTCATCTTCTACCAAGATTCTTGACTATTTCCAGCAAAGAGCGAAAGCATCCTCAGCTAAAAATTCTCTTTTGCTCGCTTGTCAAGAAAGGGCAACCAGATTTTATTCTGCACCTATTTTTGACTATGGGAAGCTGGACAGGAAGGCACAGTTCCATTTTAATGTTGCTATGGTATCTTGGAAAGAAGGCTCTCAATTGCAATAACTAAGAAAATGGATGAGGGAACATGTCTCACTTGCAAATGTATGTGTTACACAAAATGGTTGATACAAGTTTCCACTGCTTTAAACATGTTCAAAAGGTCACTAGGAGCAATTAAAACTTCCAATCAATTTAATACAGAACTGATTCAAATAAAAAACATTTTGAATTGTAAATAAATAATTTAGAATTTATTTATAAAAGGATACAAATTATTGATAATCTGGGGTTGAATTATTGTCCAATGTTTATTAGAATCAAGCTATAGAAGTAACTTAGATCATTTATAGCTCAAAAAATATGAATCACATAATGAAAACTGAGTGATTTAATTGAACGACAATATAATAGAGCGTTGAAGGGGTTTTCTTGAGAACCCAGTCAGCTGACTTCATCTGGTAAGTAGCTATGCAATTAAACTCCCCACATCTGATTGCTAGTGGAAACTGACTACATAGTAGAAAGGTGTAAATTGATGAACATTAAAAATAAACTAATAATAATAATAAAAGTGCTACTTCCAGAGACCACGTCATACACCTTTCAGTGACAGGAGGGGGGGGGTGTTGTGTGTGTGGTGGTGGTGGTGGTAGAGATGAATACAGTACAAGCAGTATCAGGCTGTTTTACCCATTGCAAACAAATCTGATACTATTTATACCTACTAACATAGAAAACAGAAACATGGCAATCTCAAATCCTGGCGGTGGAAATGGGGACAAACTAACATCTGTCCCCATAATTGGGTGGCACGTTAGCATAGAGGTTAGTACTGCTGCTTCACAGCTCCAGGGACCTGGGTTTGATTCCCAGCTCAGGTCACTGTCTGTGTGGAGTTTGCACATTCTCCCTGCATCTGTGTGGGTTTCCTCCAGGTGCTCCGGTTTCTTCCCACAGTCCAAAGATTTGCAGGTTAGGTTAATTGGCCAAGCTAAATTGCCCCTTAGTGTCCCGGAATGTGTAGGTTAGAGGGATTAGCGGGTAAATATGTGGGGATAGGGCTTGGCTGGGATTGTTGTCGCTGCAGAGTCGATGGGCTAAATGGCTTCTTTCTGCACCGTAGGATTTCTATGGTTTCTAATCAAATAAATAACAGAAGCACCTTTTGTACTACAAGATGAAGCATTAATAATGATGTATATAGGTTAGGAAACTTGATATTGTTTGAATGAGAATAAACATAAATCACACATACTGTTTAATTATGTTGCTTGGTTTTAAAGCATGTGCATTAAAACTGTTCAGGATGCCTCCGTACCTTTTTTGGATTTTAAAAGCTAGCATCAGAAGCCTTTAGCAAATTAATAAAAGCTCGGGTACAGGTACAAAATTAAAAATGCTAATGGAATACTGACATTCATTGCAAGTGCCTGGAATAAAAGGGAAAACTTCAACTGGAGATCCTTGATTAGTCTCCATTGTGTTTTGGAAATACTTGTACTTGCATGCTGCCAAAATCACACCAAACCATACAAGGCATGAAGATATCATAACATACAATATGACAGTCACATAATGAGATATTAGGGCAGATTTCCAAAAGATGCTACCAAGGGGTAGCTTTTAAAGAACACCTTAAAGGAAGAAAGAATTGAAGAGAGGTAAGAGGTTTAGTAAAATAACTTCTGAGCTCAAATCTTAGGCAACTGAAAGTATAGTTACCAATGTCAGAACAAGTAAAATTAGGGATGCTTAAGATGCCAGAACTAAAGGAGCGTAGAGATCTTAGTTGTAGGGCTGGTGGTGCTTCAGAGATTGGGGTAAGAGGCCAGGGCATGCGCAAATTTGTAAACAAGGATGCAAATTTTCAAATAGAGGTGGTGTTTTAACTGGAATCTGGTGCAAGTTAGGATTCAGATAGCAGTGTTTTGTATCCTCTCAAGGTTACAGTAGGGGATTGAATGTGGAAATCCAACCAGGAATGTATTAGAATAGTCACATCAGGAGGTAACAAAAACATGGATAAGATTTCAGCAGCTGAAGAGCTGAGGCAGGTGTTGAGATGGATGATGTTATGGAACAAAAATAATATCCTGCTCTTGGAGGGAATATAATAGATTCAGCAGAATGATAACAGAACTAAAACCATTAAATTATGATGACAAATTGCATACAGTGGCTTGTATTCCCTTGAAGTTTAGAATGTTGAATGGTGATCTAACTGAGACATACAAATGATAAAGGGACTTGATAGGGTAAATACGAGGGAAACTACTTCCACTAGTGGAAGATCGAAAACAAGAAATATCAAGAGTAATCTTGAACCTGTGCCCGCCATCCATGCGAATGCCGGTGGGGACTCAAGATCCAGAAATCATAGTTCTTGCAACCTCTGATCTTCTGTCTGCTGCCACCCCCCACCCTTCACTGGGCATGATCATTTATATGCATCTGCATGTATTTTAATATAATGACCCCTCCTCTCCACATCTTGACCCCTCGCTATACCTTCAAACAGTGCCATTACAACAGGTTCACACAGACATGAGCCTGTCTTGGGGATCGCTCTAGGCACACAAAGGCAACTAAGAATAGTCCCCAGGGGACAAGGGACATGCCAAAAGCCAATGAGGGGACCAGAGGGGTGAAGAGAGTAAAACAAGCTTGAGGGGCTGGATTGCCTGATTCCATTCAAATTTTTAAAAATAGACACTGGAATTCAAAGGTTGAAATCAAACAAATACAGCTGGAAATGTACTTTTTCAAGAAAAACAGACACCTCAGCCTGAAACTTTTGCTTTAAAAAAAAACTGGAGTCTACTGATATGAATAATGTAAAATGCAATTTTAACAACGACCTAACATGAAATGAGACTTTTCAAAATAGCTTACCAGAAACGTTAAATCTGCTGTACCTGGTAGTGTCATAAAGACATTTTGCACTTCAAGGCTTAAGTTAACATTTAATTAACCAAACAAACCCACTTCACACCCAGCAAAACAAAAATTTGTCCCTTCTCTTCTCAAGATTCAATTTGTTCATGTCCCATTCTGCACTTCCATAAAATTCATCATGTCTAAACCACAGCCACATATATTCTGTATTACAATAAGTTTTGCTCATCCATCACACTTATATTCGCTGGCAGAGAATTTAGAATGCTCATGCTCAGGTGAAAAGGCAAGTTGTGAGACGGACACAAACAGTTTACAAAGAGATATTGCTAGATTAAGTATGTGGGCAAAAAGTTGGCAAATGAAGTCTAATGTGGAAAGTGTGGAGTTGTTCATTTTGGAAAGGAGAACAAAAGAAAAGTATTACTTAAATGGAGAAAAACTACAGAAAGCTGCAACACAAAGATACTTGGGAGTAATTGCGCATGAAACAGAAAGCTAGCACACTGGTGCAGCAGGTAATCAGGAAAGCTAATGCAACGTTGGCCCTTATTTCAAGGAGGTTGGAGTATATGAGTAGGGAAGTCTGCAACAGTATTAAGTGCTTGTGGGACCACATCAGGATGAATGTGAGCAGTTTTGGTCCCTTTGAGATATTATTTCATTGGAGGCAGTTCTGAGAAGGTTCACTAGGATGATTCTTGATTTGATGGAATTATCTTATGAGGAAAAGTTGGGTCTCGATTCATGGGAATTTAGAAGAATGAAAGATGATTTCATTGAAACAAAGAACTTTTAATGGGCTTGATAAGGTAAATGAGAGGATGTTTCCCTTCACAGGAGAGTCTAGGATCAGAGTGCATAGTCTTATGAATAAACGGGCACATTTTAAGACTGAGATGAGAAGGAATGCATGATGGCACAGTGGTTAGCACTGCTACATCACAACACCAGGGACCCCGGTTCAATGCCTGGCTTGGGTCACTGTCTGTGCGGAGTCTGCAAATTTTCCCAGTGACTGCATGAGTTTTCTCCAAGTGCTCCAGTTTCCTCCCACAGTCCAAAAGATATGCTAGTTAGGTGCATTGGCCATGCTAAATTTTCCCTCAGTGTACCCAAAAAGGCACCGGAGTGTGGGGACCAGGGGATTTTAACGCAAGCCTACTTGTGACACTAATAAATAAACTTTTTTAGCCTTTAAATTTGTTCTCTTAGAGGGTTGTGAATCTTTGGACTGTTAGGACAGAGTCCTTGCATATATTTAAGGCTGAGACAGATAAAAATCATTAAGGAAATCAAGAATTATGGGGAAGGGAAGTTGAATGGGAGGAATGTCAGGTCAGCCATGATCCTATTTGTGGAGCAGGCAGGCCTCCTTCTGCACTGTATGGATTCTATAATTCTGAGGGGCCAAACAACCTACTCCTTCCCAATTTTTATGGTTTTATGGTCATGCATATCTCCATGGGCTCATCCAAATCAGAATTACATTCAGCTTTGTGCTAACTCCACATCCTATTCTGTCACTGGACCACAATATGCAGACAATACTTGCATCTGCACACATCCCAGAGTGAGTTCTGAGCCACCATCAACACCTTATTGAGGCATACAAGAGCATGGGCCTTACAATAAATATCCATAAGACAAAAGGTCTTCTACCACCCTTCCCCTGGCACAATTGCACTGTCCCCTGTTTATCAAAATCCACAACGTGGCCTTCAACAACATGAGCAACTTTCCATACCTTGGGAGTCTACTGTCAACAAGGGCAGACATCGACGACAAAGTTGAACACCATCAGTGTCAGCACAAACTTTGTTCACCTACAGAAGTAAGTGTTTGAAGATCAGGGCCTCAGACCTGGCACCAAGCTCATGGCCTACACAGCAGTCTAGATACCCACCACCCTACATGGTTCACAGATGTATATTACATATAGGAGGACTTCACAATTCTGCAGAAATACCAGCAGCGCTGTGTCTGTGGCAAGATAGGCACACCAATGTCTATGTTTTCATTCAAGTCAACACCTGCAGCATCGGCCACACTTGATTAATTTCACTGGGTAGGCCACATTGTCTGCATATCTGACATGAGACTCCAGAAACAAGCGCTCTACTTATCATGGCAAGTGAGTCCCAGAAAAGCAGAGGAAACACTACAAGGATGCCCTTGAAAAAGGGCCACATCCCCACTGACATCAGGGAATCCCTGATCTAAGATCACCCAGGAGTGAGGGGCAAAGCATCTGGGAAGAAACAGACCACCAAGATCAAGGTGAAGCCAAGCATCCACAGCAGAAGAGGAGCATGGCAAATTGGGCACTATATCCACTGCTCTTCCAGCCACCATCTATCCCACCTACAACAGAGATTGCATTGGACTTCTCAGTCACCTAAGAATTAACTTTTAATGTGGAAGCAAGTCATCCACAACTTCAAGGGGCTGTCTAAGAAAACGTGGTCTGAGAGGTGGTTTCTGTAACAACTGCAATGTACTGTAGCCATTTCAACTGATCTGGATGGAGGGATATGCAAACTCCTGTTACAAATGCCCAAACAAATTCATGGGAGGCAGAAGCAGAGGGTAGGCAGCGTGGCCCTCAATTTTTTAAAAAAATTTGCTGAACAATTAGTTCCAGGAAAGATTTCATTACAAGTGCAGCATGAACTAGTTCCTAATTTCTTCTCACACTTTATTACATTCAAGTTCATAACATGAGCTATTTTTCATGAAGTTTCATAAACTACCTGATTTTAAAAACCATCTGAACCATTTATTCAGCACCATAAAGAAAAATAGATATATTATACTCCCCCATTTCTAGTGGACAGAGAATTAGAAATGTTGCATTTAACGAGATGTTGTTAATATTTAATGCTAATATGAACAAATTACATATTCAAGGAGTCACTATTCAGCTTCACTGTTTCCAGTACTGCTGTTGCTAAAATGCAGATCAAGTTACTGAAATATTTTACAATTTAGAAAGCAAAACAGGTAACCAGGTGATACAGAACAGGAGATACTTTGATCTCAGACTGGATTCCAATCCAACTGTGGCCTGAACAAGTCTCCTGTCTACAACCAATAAGCATGTATTGTGGTCTCAATCCAGTTCCTCATGAGAACAGGCCTTTAGCATATAACTGGTCCTCACTGCTTGATTTGGCACTGACAGTCTTATCTCCAGATTGTCTGTGTAGCAGTCTGGGACATACGGAAGTAGAGTGAATTTTAGTCTGCAGGTAGTTAACCTATATGTGACCTGCAAGCGCTTGACACCCATAGTGGAGTCATGATTATTACAAAACCCACAAAATCAGCACAACATTTGCTCATCTCTTCAAGAGGCAAAATTTAAGTAGAATTTATGAATTTGGCACTTTCTCCAGTCAACATACCAACCCCTTTTTTATGTTGTAATTGAGAATTTAGTAAATTGTAATGACTAGCATGTGAAATTTTTATAGCAAATCCACTATAAAATGCCACTCAGCAGTGCTATTATAGATATTGTCCTTCAGCACCGGTGTCTGTTGAGAGTTTAGAGTTGTCTCATACTGGGGGCGGTACTGGTGATTATGAATCTGTCAGTGGTAGAAGCAATTTAAAATGATGAATTAAGAGCAGCTTGCAAAACATATTGCACAACATTAAAGCAGGCTGGCTCATGGCATTTTGCTGTAGTATTTTGATATGCAGTTAATAATTCAAATGGTGACTCTGCAATAACACAGTTTATTAGACTCTCAGATAGCAACCTCAATAATTTTTCAATTTATATGCTTTCTTAAAAACAAACTTTTCTGCTCAAAACTTAATGCAAAAACATTGTAGTCTTTATTGGTTAAGAAGAAACAGACCAGAGAGAACTTGGGCCGATATCTTAATATCAACTTCCAGCAGCTTTCAATTGCGAAATTTCATTAAAACAGATGATACATCGTAATAGAAGACTCTTATGCAATTTGGAATCATCTCTGTCACAAAACAACAAGAGAGATGCAGTGGAATGAGTCGGAAGAGAGAATGTCAAGCAAAAAAAAAGCAGGATATCTTCAGCCAACAAAGCAGAAAGAACAGAATTGCGACTTACGGAGTTTGGAAAGTTAAAGCTCACAGAATGTTGTGTTTCAGTGCTTCTGACAGACCAGACAAGACTGCACACTACCTATATCTATATTCAGTATTGTAATTTTATATTGTGAATTACATAAATGCTACTCATGCTGAATGGCCTACTCCTGCTCCTAATTTGTATGTTCATATGCAGATGCCTATGAAACTCAATTTCTGAATTATATACATGCTGATTTTGATATCTGCGTAAGGCTCCAAAGTTTCACTTGTGCTGTTTCTGGGCTGGAAGGTTAAGCGTCATTATAAGAACAAAATCTTGTCATCAAAATCTTGCCATTAAATACCAGCACTATTCCCCACACAAAAAGGTTCAGTGATGCAAAACATTTGCAATCAGAAGTCATGTCCAATGAACCTAGTTATTGCATTCTGTGAATGTGACAATTTTTTGAAACTCATCAGGAGATTGGCAACAAGCTAATGATGCAATAGCTCAAATAGTCAATTTGTGGCTGTTCTCAACTTACGCCTTCTCTTTATCTCGACACGAAGTGTTGGATGACTTACTCAACATTTGGCTACACATTTAGTTCACCTTCATATTACCAGCAAATTCAGGATTAATGGCATGATGCCTTAACCATTCTAGATTGTCTGATTAAAGTATTTAGGAGAAAAACTGTCAGGATGTGTAGATTATTGCAAAAGAAGCAGCAAAATCCAAAGGCATTGATTTATGCAAGTCACATACATGCTGTTCTTCATTAACAAAGGATTACTCTTTTGGGCCTTTGCAACCTGACAAGATACTGGACATTTTTCACAACATAGCAGAGGTGGCAAACTAGTAGATTTGCCTTTTCTAAAAAAAAACCTCCAAATATTTCAAAAAATAGACTATACTCAAAAAAAGATGACCAATTCTATATCCACTGAATCCCAACAGTGCAGAAAGAGACCATTTGGCTCATTGAATCTGCACCCACTCTCTGAAAGAGCACCCAGTTATGTAATGCTTGATCGTTTATTTGTCAGATTGCAAAGACTGGAAGAGCATCATTGCACCATAAAAATTTGAGAAGGAACTAACTAACATAGTGTATAAGGGAGTGACTATGCAAAGTTAAAGCTTATTTATTAATCACAAGTAGGTTTACATTAACAATGAAATTACTGTGAAAATTCCCAAGTCACCACACTCCAGCGCTTGTTCAGGTACACTGATGGAGAATTTAGCATGGCCAGTGAGAGATACCAGAGCACCCAGGGGAAACACACAGACACGAGGAGAATGTGCGGGCACCACAGACACTGACCCAAGCTGGGAATCAAACCCAGGTCCCTGGCGCTGTTGGCAGCAGCATTAACCACTGCGCCTTCATACCGCCCTTATGTGGACTTCAAAACGAGGCGTAAGGTATCTACCAATAGACATGACATGAAGATTATTCATTACGACACACATGTATACCCAAAGTGACTTTCCAGCCTAACAGATGATGTTTGAGTGCCCAGAAAACTAAAATATTTAGTATTTTGTGCAAACATAATACAAATTATAAAACCAGTGTCAAATATAATTAACTATTAATAATGTGAATGAATCAACTCCTGTGGCACAGTGGTTAGCATTGTTGCCTCAACAGCGCCAGGGACCCGGGTTCAATTCCTGGCTTAGGTCACTGTATGTGTGAAGTCTGCACATTCTCCATGTCTGCGTGGGTTTCCTCCGGGTGTTCCAGTTTCCTGCCACAGTCCAAAGATGTGCAGGTAAGGTCGATTGGCCATGCAAAATTTCCCCTTAGTGTCATGGGGACTAGCTAGGGTAAATGCATGGCGTTATGTGGAGAGCACCTGGGTGGAATTGTGGTCGGTGCAGACTCGGTGGGCCGAATGGCCTCCTTTTGCACTATTGGGTTCTACGATTTTAAAAGGTAATTGTGTATTAATGAATTTTGCAAGTTATTTTCTGACAAAAAGGATTCTACGTCTGCTTTATTCAGCTCACATGACACGTTTGGTCATGACATTTGAGTAATGTGAAGTAAGCCATTTAGAAAATCATGTGCCAAATATTGTAAAAAAACGTAGACTCACATTTCAGGCTAAGCTAAGCTCAGCTCCATTTCAGCTAGTTCTAATGCAAAGTAACTCCTATACTGGAAGCAATAAGTTGCAGAATGTCTGAACAGTCAAATGGCAACTGAAAGCTTTTCAAGCTGCAGGATATGAAAATATCATCCATTCAACTGGTTAACCTAGATTAAGCTTGAAGTCATCTGATTACATCTATTCAATTCATCTTATCGTCTCCCTTCCTTTGTTCAACCTCGCACAGTGAGCTTTGACATTTCAGCTGGGATTTTCAGTCTCACAGAAGCTTACCACAACAACAGACACCAATTAACCAGTTCAAGTGTTAAGATACTGCATATTCTAAATGCAACTGAATGAATGCTTTGATTACGGCAGGTAACTTTGACTGTCATACAATTCCCCATTAAGTGTTCTGTAATTTGGTTAAGGGATAATCTATTTTTATTCACGTGCGTGTCACATGCATATTTACTGCCATCACTAATTGAAGGTCTTTCAGAGTCAACCACATTACTGTGGTTGACTCTAAAGTTGATCTGGAGTCACGTGGAGGCCAACTCAGGTGAGGATGGCAAATTTAATGTCTGAAGGACATTAGTGACTCAGATGGGTCATAATTAATAATGGTTTCTATTCCAGGTTTTTTATTGAACTCAAATTTCACCATCTGCTGTGGTGAGATTGAATGCAGACCTCTATTACTTGTCCAGTGACAATACTACTGTATGACCTCCTCCCTGGGAGTAAGTTTTTTTTAAAAAAGAGTTCAAATAGCAAATCATTGTCTTCCATAAAAGTTAAGCAGGCTGCCTGTTAGCTACAATTCATGACTTAAGTACCAAATTTATTCTAAACTACAAGATAATGGGCTTCTACCTTACTCCAAGGCTTCAGCATTTCACTGAGGCAAACATTTCAGTACAGAACTGAGAATGCTGCACTAGTGAATACCAGGATTCAAAGGTAAGGTCAAGAGGCCCTGCTTATCTGCTCAAGTAGTACAAAATTTCCAACAGCTCTATTTAAAGAAAAGCAGGGAAATTGCCTTGATGCCCTTGCAGAACTTTATTCTTGACCCAAACCATAAAAATAGATTTATTTGTCCTTCAGCTCAGTCAATATTGGGACCTTGCTGTGCACAAACTGGTTATTGCCTTAGACTACAGAACAAGTGACAACGCTTGCAAAATAACTTGTTTTCCATGATGCACTTTGGAACACACTGAGAATATAAAATGCACTATATATAGCTGCTTCAGCTACTAATCTATATATTACAATATTTTAACCACTTGCTCATTTGCAAGAGGTTGACAAACAACTGAGGTGGTGACCTGGCAGAGGTTTACAATATTACCAATGGCTTCGACGCAGTATCCATTGATCAGAGCAAAATAATAGGAGGGTACAAATTCAAAATAATCACAAAAATTACTTTTAAAAGAAAATCATGATTAGTTACCTGAATATGAGGAATACAAAAGAGTGAGCAACAAAGTCAGTTTTTAACATGTGGTACATGGGGGCATAGTGGTATAAAATTTACAAAACATCACAGGATATCAGAATTCAAAAGATGGTGAGTTACAAAAGGAATTTTCATTCTTCTACTTAGTACAACACGTGTAAAATAGCTTAATGTACATACATACACACACAAATAATGTATAATCTGAAAGTAGTTTGAAACAACTCTCAAACAATAAAATGGTTCTGCTTCTTCTAACCTCCACTCCTCACTTCCTGAAAGCAGTGGCTCATATTTAGAGTATGGTTTTACAGGAGCAGACAGCCATCTGGTGCATCATCCAAGTGGCCATACTGTGAATCTAGTTCATAGTTCTTAAAAATTAATTGGCTGTAGGGAGGCAAAGCCAAAGCTGTGTGCATGTGCGTGTTACATCTATCTCATTCGAGGCAGCTTCACAGGAGACCTTGGATTGTTTTCATGATCTTTATCCAGTAATGTCAAGGCCAACTGTAGCACCAACCATGCCAACAGAGATTAGGAATCAAACGTAGAATCTTCCAGATATGCACAATTCAGTACCATAACCAGATAGCACATTTTCTAAAAGGAGTCATCCAAATGAAGGATAGCTTCAAAAACCATAAAAATATTCTGATGTCAAAATCACACCTCTACTGCAGACAAAGTGTACTTACATTAGTAAAAATCCTTCACAAAAACTAATTGATTATTTTCTTTTTTGAAGTATGATTACCAAATACAAGGTTCAGAAGGTCTAAAACATGACTGCAGCTGACCATAATTCGTACATTAGAAAGATGTTAGATCAAATATTTAGTTAACCTTCATAACATACTGTAGCATATTCTACTGGGCAATTTACATGTCAGATATCATAAAAATGTTTCATTAGTACACGGCTACAAATTGTACTGACTAACATAGCAGCTGTTAAGTGAAAGGCCTTACGGGTGGATAATAAGAGACGTATTTTCAACATTCGTGATCAACGGCATCCTTCCATCTATGCAAGATGATTATTCATATACTTTATGTTAAAACTTCTTTTGCAAGTAAAAGCTCAGCTGCAAGATTCTAAAGTGCATTTTAGAGCCCAAGAGAAATTGAAAAAAAACCGACATGAATCAACAATTTTAATAATAATCCCTCTCTTACAAACCAGGCCATATAGTCTAAAGAGCAATCTTGCACCTATACCCTGTTTGTATCAAAATCTTTCCTGACTCTTAAATGGCACATTCCAGTGTGCAATTGAGCCATTAGGCAGGAAGATGTTAGGTTCCACCCTCAATCTGTGCTGAGTTAGTCAATCCCAGTTTAAGTTAAAGTATGGGGAAAAAGTACCCCACATCATGAAAAATCGGTCTGTAAGTTATTCACCGATGGAGTTTACATAAAACTTGAATGATATATATAGATGGGCAATTGGTGCTAATGGAGACAGACATTTTTCTTTTGAAGTGACAGTTATTGATTTATTTGAACAGGAAACTGGGATTTAGTATAAAGGGGATACAAAGATATTTGTTAATATTTGAAATTAAATCCACTAATTGAATGGATTTTCTCCTTTTGATTCAATTAGTTCTCACATTCAGTTTTAAAATTGATCAGCCATAGGCAAAAAATTCCTAAAAACATTGCAAAACCATTTATTTCCTCTTTTGTATTCTCATTGTGCAAAGGCAGGGGTGGGAGAAAGAGAAAGAAAGTAGAGGCTGACTTGCAGGGGGAACAGTGGAAGAGTCCAACCCCATTTGAGGGGGAAACAAGTTGGACAGAAAAAGGTAGTTCTGTCCAAGGAGTACTTCTGGTATTGGGAGAGATAGTTGGCATTAGCACTTAAAAGAACCCAGGTTACAAAATAATGTATTCTCCAACTTGCCATAGTTTGTCACAGGAAATCCAGTTAATTATAATAAACGTTCTATATGTCATTTTGCTGGAATAAGAGAAATCTAAAGCAGATCACTGCTGTAACAATGACTTGGCTCATGTTTTCTCTTTCTACTCCAGTATACGTACACAGAATTGTTTCATAACCACAAAAAATTGTACAAACACAGAACTGAGATAAAGCAGGCTCAGGGTCCTATCAAACCTATTGATTTGTCGTATGATGCAACTAAACTACAATCCATCTATTGTAAAAATCCTGGACTAAAAGACACTCAGAGTATACAAAACATTGCAAAGCATTATTGTTTTAGTAAAACACCCTCTTGTTTGGGTATGATTCATGAATACTCATAACTAGGGTGTAACCCCAAAATGAGTTATAATTCCAAGACGCATTCTCGTTCACAGCCCCCTATGAATTATTTGTTTTTTTTTCCAAATACATCAAATGTTCTACCTTTTGGATACTTACATTTTTCAGAGATTACAAATGTCACATGTTCACTACAGACCAGCAAACATCTTCAAGACACTCACCCAGGGAACGGAAATTTAAAAAACACACACAGGCCACACACAACAATGTTAGCTGGATATACTGTAGGGCCGCAGAGGGTTAAGAAACCACTCAGGAAGTTAAAGCTGGACGATGCGCAGAATCGTGTATGCTTCTAATTATCAAAACACCATTTTTTAAAAGAAAAAAACATTTTCATTTAGGTACAAGGCAAAGTGTTTTGCCAACGTTGCAAAATGCTTCAAAACTATTGGAAAAGATTTGTTTCTAACCTTCATTTCATATTTTTAATTACATAAATAAGTAAGATTGCTTACAGATAATTGACATGAGACAACTGAATTGGGTTGATTGCCAAAGGGTTTTTCTGGCACCTCCCTGTTCCCTGTGAATACTGAGGATGTTTTTTTCTGGTTGTGTTTGTCCTGATTCTCTTACCGCTATCACGTTGACAAACGTCGTCTTGCCCGAGTACTGCAGCCCCACCAGGGTCAGCTCCATCTCCTCCTTCCAGAAGAGGGACTTGAACCAGTCCAGCAGCTTGTTGAAAAGGGCCAACATCTCCCTGGTTATGTGTGTGTTCCTTATTTTCCCCCCTGTTGTTGAGGGGGAGTGAGGGAAGGATTGAGGGAAAAGGGGAAGGAGGAGGTTGGGGAAGAGATGAGAAACAAGCTGTCCGACGGCCTCTTCTCTTTTCCAGCTCCAACCAGCAGGCCTTTGGCTGGAAAGGCCTCGCTTTCCTCCTCCTCCTCCTACTACTTCACTAACGCCGCTTCCGCCGTCCCGCGAGCTTCGCAGAGAAAAGCTGGGGGCAAGGGCGACGGAAAGGGAAAGAGAAATGAAAGGTGTTTTCTCCACAAACCAGGAAAAGGTAACCAGGCTGCCAGAGCCGGCCTCCTGTAAACACACCGCCCCGACTCCTCCCGCGACCGCTGGCGCCCCCTGGCCTGGAAGAGTCGGAACAGCAACCCTCCATCCACCTTAGGGTGGGACAGGCCATTCACTGCACCAAACTACAACCCTGCTCCCCATTTTACTCCCCGAAAAGCACTGGAAACGTTCACTGTATTCCTTGTGTCTGTGGGTTTCCTCCGGCTGCTCCTGTTTCCTCCCACAGTCCGGAAGACATGCTGGTTAGGTGCATTGGCCATGCTAAGTTCACCCTCTCTACCCGAACAGATGCCGGAGTATAGTGACGAGGGGATTTTGACAGTAACTTCATTGAAGTTTTAGTGTAAACTTACTAATAAATAAACTTTAAACAATGAAGATACTGTGAAAATTCCTTAATCATCACATGCTGGTGCCTTTTCAGGTACACTGGGGAAGTATGGCCAGTGCATTTAGCCAGCACATCTTTCAGACTGTGGGAGGAAACTGGAGCATCTGGAAGAAATCCATGCGGACAGGTAGAACACGCAGACTCTGCACAGACAGTGACTCAAGCCGCCAATCAAACCCATGTCCCTGGCGCTGTGAGGCAGCAGTGTTAATCACTGTGCCACAGTGCCGCATGTACCATGCATTACTTTTCACTGTATCCCAGCACACATAACAATAATAAATGAAATCAAAGAGGCCATTCGATCTATTGAATCTCCAACAGGGCAATGTACCCGGCCCTATCCCCATAACCCTAATATTTACCCTGCTAATCCCCCTCGCCCGCACGTCTTGGGACATAAGGGGCAATTTAGCATAGCCATCCAACCTAACCCATACATTAGTTTCCTGCCAGGGATAAGTTAAATAAGTGAGGTTTATCCTGGCAACACAGCAGGAGCTGTTATTGCTTCAGAAAAATTTTCTGGATCATCAGAAATTTCATGTTACCTGCCCCTGCTGGGTCAGGCAATAAGAGGTGTATGGGCTGCCCATTCAGATAATGAGATCGGCAAGGCTAATCACACTACACCCCCCATCCCCTCCGCCCCCAACTGCAAGAATTGCTGCCAAGGTAACGGTGAGGCTAATGGTGCTGCTGTTATTGAAATGCAGGTGACGCAGAATTTTTAGGCAAGGGTGAGTAAGTGTGGAGTGGCATGAACTTGCATAGTGGATAGATACCAAGTAAACTTGCCACAGGAAGTTGTCATTTTAAGTATATTTACCCTTGGAACTGTTGAAGTAGAATTTTTTCCTGCTTCTTGACTGTGATAGAGAGACTCAACAAAATTCATTCCGACCAAATAACTAGCCTTTATTTACAGAGGACTGTATGCAATATTGACAAAAACTTGAGTTCAGAGAACCGTCATTACGACTTGCTAATTCCTCCTCAAGTCCGCGCTTACATAAAGAATCAATTCAACATTTATACATAATCATTATTAATTTGCATGACCAGAGCTTATTCAGGAATTTGATCAAATAGAGGCATCATAAGTAATGTCATAAATAATGGTACAACCTGCTGACCTCCTAAAACTCTTTGGCTCATCATTCATACCTTTATCTTGTCCTTTTGATGGAACGGAAGAAGGCCGATGACTTCGTCATCTCTGACTTTATCTCATCTCACTCATACAAACCTAGGTATGTGGAGTCAGCCTTATCAGGTCTTGACCTTCTCCGGTCTTATTCATGTCTTAGGTTATGCAGAGTCAGTTTTCCTTATTTTGTACCAAATACTTGACCAATTTTTCCATAATGCCACTACTTCATACATATAACTTCACAGAACAAAGCAATGTTTCCATTACTGCCTGTGATATTGGAAATTAACTATTTCAAGTGCAATCTTCCTCAGATTTCAGCACATTTTAAAAAAGGGATCTTTTATTTTTATTTCTATCCCTCATTCTCTCTTTCAATTCAATCTTTCTTACCCTTTAGTAAAAACAAAATATTGCAAAGCTGAAATAAAAACAGAAAGTAATGGAAAAATCAGCAGGCCTGGCAGCATGTGGAAAGAGAAACAGAGTTAACATTTTTGAATCCAAAATAGCTGTCCTTCAGAACCCCAGTTGTTTTTCCAGCAGTTTATGTTTTTTTATTTATTTTCCTTCATTTCTGTTTCTGCATTTCATTTAATATTGAACTCATCATTCTAGCTTAGTCTTCCTTATTCAGGTCTTACATTAAAACCTTGGTTCCCTCCGACTTATTCTTGACATGTTACCAATCAGCAACATCATCTGAAAACATAGTGTCAGGTACCACATGTACACTGACAACACTGAACTTAAGATGGTAATTGGCTACCCTTCACCATTTCAATGGAAGAGCTTTAATACGACAATGGCTGCCGATCAATGGAAGATGGGTTTTCAAACAATGTCATTCAATGAGATGATCATAACTGGAATGTTTGATGGCACATCAAACATCTCCATTGTGTGTCAATTGCATGAGTCAATGGACAGGATTTCATGGCCTCACTCATCCTGAAACCATAAAATCCCGCCTGAGATCAACAGACCTTTCTATGTTCCGCCCATCTCCCGCTCTGATTTCCATGGCAGGCGGGATGGTAAAATTCCGGCCAATGACTCACAGAGGGTTCTGGGTGTGCAAGTCCACAGATCCCTAAAGGTGGTAGCGCAGGTGGAGAGAGTGGTGAAGAAGGCATATGGCATGGTTGCCTTTAATGGACAGGGCATAGAGTATAAAAGTTGGCAATATGATGTTGCAGCTGTATAGAGCATTGGTTAGGCCACATTTGGAATACTGCGTCCAGTTCTGGTCACCACGCTACCAGAAGGACGCAGAGGCTTTGGAGACAGTACAGAAAAGGTTTACCAGAATGTTGCCTGGTATGAAGGGTCTTAGCTATGAGGAGAGATTGGGCAAGCTGCGGTTGTTCTCCCTGGAAAGACGGAGATTGAGGGGTGACCTAATAGAGATGTATAAAATTGTGAAGGGCATAGATAGGGTGAACAGTGGGAAGCTTTTCCCCAGGTTGGAGGTGACGAACGCAAGGGGTCACAAGTTCAAGGTTAAGGGCACAAGGTTCAACACAGATGTCAGGGGGACGTATTTTACACAGAGGATGGTGGGGGCCTGGAATGCACTGCCAACCAAAGTGGTTGAGGCGGACACGCTGGGATCAGTTAAGACTTATCTAGATAGCCACATGAACAGACTGGGAATAGAGGGATAGAAATGAATGGTCTAGTTGGGCACATGAGCAGCACAAGCTTGGAGGGCCGAAGGGCCTGTTCCTGTGCTGTACTGTTCTTTGCTCCTTGTTTGTTCTTTGACTCCAACCCATTCTATGGATAATGAGATACGTTGATGCTGCCATAATATGACTGAAACTTGCTGGAAAGGGAGCCAATACCTTATGAATCCTCAAGGGAGCTCAGCAAGTCAGGCTGGGACTAGAACCTCAGTGAAAAAGATCTCACCGATAAAAAGGAAAGAACTCTGCCTCGAAAGGTCAATTATAAGCACTGTAAACAAGTGACTTGTTTCTTGACAGTCTATTAGGAATTCAAGTGCATGTTACATCTCTATAAATTATTTTGTGTGTGTGTATGCCTGCTTGTTTGGGGACTGGGTGATTGTAGGATTTATATTTTAGGTGATGTGAAAAATAAATGCTTTTTAACTCTTTATTTAAACTTACAAGGAACCCTGCTTGTGTTTGTTCTGTAAACTCACAGTACTCAAATGGATACTCCTTCTCAAAAATAATCCTGTTGCTGCTAGCTGAGGTGTGAGCAAAGGGGAAAATTATCCCACTTCTTTCCACATCCATAACATTTATGTGCCTCAACTCAGCTGCTGCATAGGCCGTCGTCTATGCCTTTGTTATCACTACACTTGACTATTCCAACTCACTACCGATGCTCTTCCACTTTCTACCTTCATGTTTTTAAGCTTACCAAAATCTCTGATATCATGACCTAACTTGCACTTAAAGTCTCATTCACTGATTACCTCTGTGCTTGTTGTCCAACATCGACTCACAGTCTGGCAACATTTTAGTTTTAACGTTCCCTTTCAAATTCCATGAGAGTCTCCATGCTTTACCTGTGTAACTTTTTCCAGCTCCACAACATCCTAAGATCTCTGCATTCCTTCAATTCTGGCCTGTATTCCTCTTCAATTTTAATCACTCTACCATTGACCAAGGGCTTTCAGCTCTTAGCTCTGTAATGCCCTCCCTAAACCTTTCCATCTCTCTCTCCTCTGACACTCCTTGAAGCCCATCTCTTTGACCAAACTTTCATTACCCTGCTTTAATAACATCTTCTGCGCTTAAACTGGACCAGATGCTGGGCAACACGACAGTTCAGTGACTATCACTGTTTGCTGTGCAGACACATGGATTTGGGCCAATGTCTGTGGGAGTTTGCGCATTCTCCCCGTGCTTGCGTGGGTTTTCTCCGGGTGCTCCGGTTTCCTCCCACACCCCAAAGATGTGCTATTAGGCTGATTGGAGGTAATAAATTGTCCCTAAATTAGTTTCCCTCAATGTGGAATGCCATAAGCATAGATAAGGGTCATGGGTGGAGGGAGGACTGGTAATGTTAAAATGGCGGCGTGGGCTCGTTGGGCTGAAGGGCCTGTTTCCCGGCCTGTTTTTGTTCTTTGTTCTGTGGTTTTGTATTAATTTTGCAATGTACAGAAACAAGTCATTTGATCAGATCAATGTCAATTTTATTTGATAATCCCGTGCAATGACTTAGGATCTTTTACTATGTTGAAGGCACACTATAAATATAAGATGATGTTTTTTGTTCTTGGGTTAACAAAGAAACAAAGAACAACCCAGCATGGGAAACAGGCCCTTCGGCCCAACGAGCCCGCGCTGCCATTTCAACAAAGCATTTTCCTACACCTACCCTGCCCTGTGTGTATGTGAATGGTACCCCTAATGTAGCCAGATCCAGGGGAGAATAGTGTAGGGTCAATTTGGTACACCAATCAGCCTAAGACCACATCTTGGGGTGTGGGAGGAAACCGGAGCACCCGGAGGAAACCCACGCAATCACAGGGAGAATGCACAAACTCCCACAGACACTGGCCCAAATCCATGTATCTGCACAGCTAGCAGTGATAGTCACTGAGCTGTTGTGGTGCCCGTCTGCTGGTGAAAAAGCTATACAAATTGCACACTTCCAGATGCTGCACCATTTTAATGTAAAATTTTCAGTAATTTGCAAGGCAAAATATGTTGATTAAGCAGGCAAGGAAAAGTCTAACCAATGGTGGGCATTATTAATTGGCCTAAGCAACTATTTTTACGTTGTTATGGCTACATTAAACACCTGTTAAGTGTTGTATTTATGTTCAGAAATCTGACACTGTTTGTAAACCATAATGAACATGTGGAGATCTCGTTACTTTAATGTGTGACATACATATAAACAGATTCAGATTTGTGAGCCAAAATAGCTGATTGCCACTTAGGGTTGCCAACAATCAAAGAGGCTATCTGTGTTTTTCTAGCTGCAAGTTAAATGTACCGATTACCTACCTGCATGTTGTAGGTTTGTTTTATGGTTTATAAACATATTGGGCCTGAACTTCCACAGAGTAGTAACCCGAGTCGGATTGCCATTCTGTTCCTAGTTTCATACCTAGAAATCCAATCACTTCTTTCTTGGCAACTTTCGAACTTGGATGAGCTGAAAATTGTGTGGGGCTGCACACCCTGAGGCCTTTAGTTGAGGACTAGAGTGTTGGAGATAAGGAAGCCATGCCCCCAATTTTATGACATTAGCTGTCATAAAGCAGGTAAATTTAAAGGTCCTTCCACTATCACAACAGGGCCACATTACATCATAATTCTAAGAGAGCAACAAATGCTGAAAAAAAAGCATGAAAGCTCTGTGTCTCAATGCAAGGAGTGTTTGTAATGAGATTGATGAATTAACTGTGCAGATAGTCATTAACGGATATGATTAATTGGGATCAAGAAGACCTGGCTCCAGGGTGACCAGGGATGGGAACTCAACATCCAGGGGTGTTCAATATTCAGAAAAGGTAAATGGAAAGGAAAGGGGAGTAGGGTGGCATTGTTGGTTAAAGAAAAAATTAATGCAATAGTAAGGAAGGATATTAGCCTGAACAATGTGGAATCTGAAAGGGTGGAGCTGCAGAATACCAAAGGACAAAAAAACGCTAGTGGAGATGTGTACAGGCCACCAAACAGTAGTAGTGAGATTGGGGATGTGTGCAATAGGGCACAGCAGTTATCATGGGTGACTTCAATTTGCATATTGATTGGGCTCACCAAATGCATAGCAACGTGATGCAGGAGGATTTCTTGGAATGTATAAAGGATGGTTTTCTCGACCAATATGTCGAGGAACTAACTAGACAGCAGGCCATCTTAGACTGGGTACTGTGTAATGAGAAAGGATTAGTTAGCAACCTTGTGGTGCAAGATACTTCGGAGAGGCGTGACCACAGTATGGTAGAATTCTTCATTAAGATGGAAAGTGACATAGTTAAGTCTGAGATTAGGGTCCTGAGCTTGAGGAAAGCTAACTTTGATGTTATGAGACATGATTGGCAAGGATAAGCTAGCAAAGGATACCTGAGGGGTTGACAGTAGATAAGCTCTGGCAGACATTTAAAGAACACATGGATGAACTTCAATAGCTGTGCATCCCTGTCTGATGTAAGAGTAAAATGGGGAAGGTGGCTCATCCTTTTCTAATAAGGGAAATCAGGGATAGTATTAAGGCCTAAGAGGAAGCATATAAATTGGCCAGATAAAGCAGCAAACCTAAGGACTGGGAGAAATTTAAAATCCAGCAAAGGAGGACAAAGGGTTTAATTCAGAAGGGGAAAATAGAATATGAGAGTCGGCTTGCAGAAAACGTAAAAACTGACTGCAAAAACTTCTATAGATATGTGAAGATAAAAAGACTGGTGAAGACAAATGTAGATCCCTTACAGTTAGAATCAGGTAAATTCTTAATGGGCAACAAAAAGATGCAGACCAGCTGAACAAATACTTTGGATCTGTCTTCACCAAGGAGGACACAAATAACCTTCCAGAAATACTAGGGGATAGAGGTTCTAGAATTAAGGAGGAACTGAAGTAAATCTTTATTAGCGAGGAAATTGTGTTGGGAAAATTGCTGGAATTAAAACTTGATAAGTCCCCAGGGCCTGATGCTCTGCATCCCAAAGTACTCAAGGAAGTGACCCGAGAAATAGTGGATGCATTGGTGATCATTTTCCAGCACTCTGTAGACTCTAGAATCAATCCAGAGGATTGGAGGATAGCTAATGTAACCTCATTTTCTAAAAAAAGGGAGAAAAAAACAGGGAATTATAGACCAGTTAGCCTGACATTGGTGGTGAGAAAAATGCTGGAGTCAATTATTAAGGATGCAATAACTGAGCATTTGGAAAGCGATGACAGGATTGGTCCAAGTCAGCATGGATTCACTAAAGGGAAATTCTGCTTGACAAATCTGGAATTTTTTTGAAAATGTGACCTGTAGAGGGGACAGGGATGAACCAGTGGATGTTGTGTATCTGGACTTTCAAAAGGCTTTTGACAAGATCCCAAAAGAGATTAGTGATCAAAATTAAAGCCTCATGACATGGGGGGTAATGTTGTGACATGGATAGAGAACTGGATGGCAGACAGGAAGTAGAGAGTGGAAATAAGGTAGGTCTAAAATGGTTATCCAACTCCAAACTGTTTGCTTCTGAAGGTACCCATAGCTTTGGCTTTCAAGCAGGATGGTGTTATCTGGAGGCATGAAGAGCAAGCAGCTGTGTTTCACTCAAACTGGAAAAAAAACTGACGGAGGAAACATTAAGCTGTTAACAGCAACAGAAAACAATGGACATATTCAGTAGATCTGGCATCATCAGTGGAGAGAGAAACCAAGTTAATGTTTTAGGTCAATGGGCTTTTATCAGAATTGTATTTAGTTAGAGATTTAAGAATTTATAAGCAAGAATAGAGAGAGAGAGAAAAGCTGAACTGGGGGGAGTAAAAAAAAACATGATAGAGCAAAAGGAAAGATTGATTTAGTGACAAATCAGATAATAATCAAGACACTCAATCGACCTTGGCTGAAATACTGTGTACAGTTCTGGGCACGCACTATAGGAAGAATACAAATACATCAGAGAGGGCAGAAGAGGTTTACAAGAATGATTCCAGTGGTGGAAACTTCAGTTCTGAGGATAGAATAAAAACGTTGGCACTATTCTTCTTGGAGAGAAGAAGACTGATAGAGATGTTTAAAGTCATGAGGGACTAGACGGAGTAGATAGGAAGAAACTGTTCCACCTCAGACAAGGATTAAGAATGAAAGGGCATAGATGTAAAGTGATTTGTATAAGAAGCAAGTGTGATGTGAGAAAAAAAATCATTTCACACAAGTGGTTCAGGTGTGGAATGCATTGCTGGAAATGTGGTGGCAGGTTCAACTGATGCATTCAAAAGGGCATTAGATGATTACCTGAATGAAAACAATATGCAGGGATGTGGGGAAAAGATAGGGGAATGGCATTAAGCCACAGCGCTTGTTTGGAGAGCTGATGCAGACATAATGGGCCAAATGGCCTCTTTCTCTGCCGTAACAATTCAGTGATTCTGTGACGTGCAAGGCAAACAGGTGTGGAGGCATTGGCACGTTAGAGGAAAAAAAATGGGTATAAGGAGGTGTAAATGTCTACTGCAGAATCATGAGTGCAAGGAAAGGAGAGTTGATTTTATGATCTGAAATTTTTGAAGTCAGTTTTGAAGGTGGAAGATTAATCAAAAGATAAAGTGCTATTCCTTAAGCTTGCGCAGAGCTTCATTGGAGCACTGTAAAGCGACGAGGATAGAAAGGTCAGAGTGAAGGTGTGATGGAGAGGGAATTGGAAGCTTCGGTTTATGCTTGGGGATTAGACAGAGGTGCTCAGTAAATCATCTAGTCTCAATTAAGAGGTCAGGGAGGAGGGGGGAAATTGTGGGACGCTAGGGAGATCTGGGAGACAGGGAGAAGATTGTGGTTGTGCAATATAGTGAAGGGGTGGGGGACAGGATCATAGAATCCAGAGAGATGGGGAAGGAAGGGATGCATGCTATGATCTGTAAATAGATTGATTGTATGATAGATTTGCTTGGGAGCCTTACAAGAATCCTGTCACACAAAGTCAGGAAGTCTGTTATAGGAGGGAACATAACAGGATAGTTAGAAAATTGGCAGACAGGCAAAAAAACAAGGGGTTAGGGCTAATTGGTATTGTTGAATTGGAAAAGGATTAAAATTATGCGTAATCCAGGGATCAGTGCTGAATGTAAAACTTTATTCGATATATGTAAATGATTTGTACTCAGGCAAAAGGAGCATCATACTAAAATTTGCAGATGACACATAGAGACCTTGACAAACAGTGAGGAGGGCTGCAATATTTAGCTGCAAGTATCAGCTGGCTCAATGATAGCACGTGCCTCTGAGTCAGAAGATTTTAAGAGGACATGGGCATATTTATCAGAATGGATAGACAGGTTCATTTAGTACAGGGAAGCATGGGATAATGCATTTTTGGGTAAGGAGAATAAAGTCAGTGTATACTTTTTGGAAAGAGGAAAAGGAGGGCAAATAACTAATTCCTTGAAAATAGATAAATACAACCGTAAGAATTGATAAGGTCACGTGACTAAGATATCACTTCTCATTAAAACTTCCTCTGAAAGATGACTGGAGTATGGATTTAATTCACATGTGGCACCATCAGTGAAACCTGTGCCCCAGAGGAGATGCTGATTCTAATGTAGCTGCAAAACCGGGGCAAAGATTGCTGCCAGTAGCTTGTGTGCGTTTGGTACCATTGCTTAGCAACACCAGTATCAACAAGATTATACCTGTAGAATGAGGTTACCCAGTTGGCATTCTGCCCACCAGTGAGGAAAACAAGCATGTCCAACCACACTACTCTGATTAAAGCTATTCCACTGTGATGGTGCAAAATAAATTGAACTGTTATGATTTGTTTACTAACATTAATATCAGCTCGAAAGCAGCCTGGCCTTATCTTTGGAGATAGATGAAGCATTCTCAGACACTATCAGTTCATACTGTGAAGCAATGGATCAGAAAACATCAGCCAATTTTATAGCTCATATCAGGTAAACAAGTGTTTGAAGGTGCAGATAGGATTAAACAAACACTCAAATTTTTTTTTCATCTGATACTTTTGCATTGGTATACTCCCCTATTGGAACTTGGCCTAGGTTGCCTTATCTCATCTACCTGTCTCCCAATAAGTCTTGTTTTATCATATCTTTATAAGCATGTGGATGACACTGTCAGGCCGATTATTTACTACCCAACTTAGGTCGGAGTTAACCACATAATGTGGTACTCGAATATATGTTAGGGGTCAAGTTAGACAAGTTAGGGGTCCCTTCATGAGAGATGTTAACGAACAATTTGATCATTTTCACAGTAACTTTTTTGGTGGCTGCTTATATATTTCCAGATTATTTGGGTGGCACGGTGACACAGTGGTTAACACTATTGCCTCACAGTGCCCGAGATCCAGGTTCGATTCCCAGCTTGGGTGACTGGCTGTGTGGAGTTTGCATGTTCTCTCCTTATCTGCATGGGTTTCATCTGGATGGTCTGGTTTTCTCCCACAGTCCAAAAATGTGCAGGTTAGGTTGATTGGCCATGCTAAATTGCTCCTTAGTGTCAGGGCAATTAGTAGGGTAAATATGTGAGGTTACGGAGAAAGGGCCTGGGTGGGATTGTTATTGGTGTAGGTTCAATAGGCCGAATGGCTTCCTTCTGCACTGTAGGTATTCTATTATTGAATTTAGTTTCACATTAATATCAGCTAGAAAGCAGCCTGGCCTAAACTTTGGAGATAGCTGTTGTGGACACATCTCAGAATTGCTAATGACTCAGATACTATTGATGGTAACTTGAGGTATCTAAAAATTGCAGGTCATTAAGAAAAAAGTCAAGTCAAACATTTCAGGATACAAAAAAAACTATTAATTTGTGTTGTCCAATGGAAATCACTGCAGCCATTGGTGGGTTACACCTATGTCTCCATTTTAACCGCATAACTTCAGTGGAAAACGGTACCTTTGTAGTCTTTTCCGTTGGAGTTTGGAATGCAGACTGAATTACAAATGTGCACGATGGTCTTGCTTTCATTTGAAAACTATGGGAAACAGGAAGGAAAATTGAGTAGAACTAATTACATATTTCTATAGAATTGTTTAAAAAAAGTACTTCTGTTTGTCTTTCCTGTCTGTGCCATACTTCCATATTTTGGCCACAATTTTTGAATGGACTTTTGCCATTCTGTACTTCTGTTTGTCTTTCCTGTCTGTGCCATACTTCCATATTTTGGCCACAATTTTTGAATGGACTTTTGCCATTCTGTACTTCTGCGTCCACAATTATATTGGGGAAAAAGCCTAAGTAAACCTGTCATATTAATCTGACTGTATCATTGCGAGCCATTACCTTAGCAGACGGCAATGATGAAGGAGAAGCCAGTCAGGGTTTCTTCACGCCCTTTTTCTTTCTTCTTCTATCCATGACCACACTTTGCACCACAAGCTGTTTTCTCCAGCAACTCCTTCCTCTACTTTAGCTTCATGCTGCTACGGACAAGGGAGAGATGACAGGGATAGTTCTCCTTTTTTCTACCTCTCAACAGACCAAATACAGCATGTTTTAAAGTAAAGTGTTTTAACCCCTGAGGTTTTTAACTGACAGGAACAGACAAATAACAGATTTTTGAAAAGAAAGATATTATTTGGCACTCAAATATATATGCAGCCATGCCCCCTCATACATTCATACAGAGACATGCACATTCAAGAAAAGATTCCAAAAGTAGCATGCACTTAGATCTTAAGAGTTCAAGAGTTGTTTGTCACATTTGCATTTCCCCATGGTGAAGTCTTGAAATGATGCGGGCTTGTTGTCCATTTTTGGTTCAATGAGGAAAAGGTTTTGGAGGTTTTCAAAGATGGATTTGTGGTTGTTTATTGTTCACAGTAGCAGATCTCTATTCTTCCAATCCAGTCAAGGTGTAAGAACTCTGGTCTGTTCTTCAGGTCGAGAGGTCAAGGCAAATCAAAGTCTCTTCCTACTTGTGTTTCTCAGACAGGGTCTTGTTCCTAATCAAGATGATTTTACTTTCCGCTCCATAACGTGCCTTATTAAATCTTCACATCCAAATTCTAGTTTCAGTCATGTGACCACAGTATTTCTTGCATTGTCTTCACAAATAGTTTCTAATAGTTGTTATTGTCAAACAATGAAGTCTGAGTATCACCTAACCACATACTGTTGTGATAACATAGGGTTTTTCACACCCATTTTCTGGATTTCAACTTTGGAATCGAGTCTACAAACTGCATTGTGAAACCCATTTTTTAAATGAGTTGGAGATGTGGAGTTATTGATCACAGGAAGTGTTATTTGCATTTTCATAACTCCTCAGAAATGCCGTTTGTATTTTAATGGCTTTGTAAACTTTGACCACACATGAAGATTAGCTCAAGGGGACTTCTATTTTTATATATATTTGTAGGAAAAAAATAAGTCAACTGATCTCTCAAATCCAATTTTTTTAAAGGAAAATCATTAGGGGTGTACAAGATAAGTTCACGTTGCATGAACATAACAATGCTAAACCCTAACCTTTGTATCTCACTTACATTGTTGGTGTTGGAAATGTGGACACCCCTCTGTTTAGGAACTTGCAAATTTCCTGAAGATGTCACTCATATGAGCCGAGCGAACAAATTCAGATACAGGCACTGACAATGGATACAGCTAAAGGGTGGGGTTGGGGGAGGCATGTTCACATGGTGAATCACTGACCACCAATATGCAGGTTCACAAATGTACCTGGGCTTAATACACAAGAGGATCCCAGTTGATGTCATAACTGGACAACAAGATCCCAAAATGAAACCTTACCTCAAAAGACCATAACAAACAAAGAACAAAGAAAATTACAGCAGAGGAACAGGCCATTCGGCCCTCCAAGTTTGCACTGCATGGTGCCCATCTAAACTAAAGCCTGTTGCTCTGCTGGGCACCATATCCCTCTATTGCCATCCTCTTCATGTATTTGTCCAGACACCGCTTAAAAGTCACTATCGTATCCACTTCCATTACCTCCACTGGCAGCAATTCCGGCAGCTACATCTGAGGAAATAGTCTCTAACTGTCCACTCTATCTATCCCCCTCATCATCTTATAAACCTCTATTAAATCGCCTCTCATCCTCCTCCGCTCTAAAGAGAAAAGCCCTAGCTTCCTCAACCTTTCTTCATAAAACCTACCCTCCAAACCAGGCAGCATCCTGGTAAATATCCTCTGCACTCTCTCCAATGCTTCCATATCCTCCTTATAGTGAGGTGACCAGAACTGCACACAATATTCCAAATCTGGACTCACCAAGGTCCTGTAGTGTTGCGGCATAACCCCACAGCTCTTAAACTCAAACTGCCTATTAATAAACGCTAACACACAATAGGCCTTCTTCAAGACTCTATCAACTTGAGTGACAGCCTTCAGAGATCTGTGGATATGAACCCCAAGATCTCTCTGTTTCTCCATATTCCTCAGAACACTGCCATTGATCCTGTAATAAGCATTCAAATTTGTCCTATCAAAATGAATCACCTCATATTTATCAGGGTTAAACTCCATCTGCCAGTTTTTGGCCCAGCTCTGCATTCTATCAATGTCTCTTTGCAGCCTACAACAGCCCTCCACGTCATCCAATACTCCACCAATCTTGGTGTCATCAGCAAGTTTATTGACCCACCCTTCAGCCCTCTCCTCCAAGTCATTAATAAAAATCACAAATAGCAGAGGACCCAGCACTGATCCTTGTGATACACCGCTGGTAACTGGTCTCCAGTCTGAAAATTTTCCATCCACCACCACTCTCTGTCTTCTATGAGATAGTCAGTTACTTATCCAATCAGCCAAATTTCCCTCTGTCCCATACCTCCTTACTTTCTTCATGAGCCTACCATGGGGAACCTTACTAAAATCCATGTATATGACATCAACTGCTCTACCTTCGTCTACACACTTAGTCACCTCCTCAAAGAATTCAATCAAATTTGTAAGGCAAGACTTATCCTTCGCATGTCTGTGCTGACTATCCCGGAATAGGCTGCATCTTTCCAAATGGTCATAAATCCTATCCCTCAAGACCTTTTCCATTAACCTACAGACCACCGAAGTAAGACTAACCAGCCTATAATTACCAGGGTCATTCCTATTTCCTTTCTTGAACAGAGGAACAACATTCACCATTCTCCAGTCCTCTGGCACTATCCCCGTGGACAGTGAGGACCCAAAGATCAAAGCCAAAGGCTCTGCAATCTCATCCCTTGCCTCCCAAAGAACCCCAGGATATATCCCATCGGGCCCAGGGGACATATCGACCCTCAGGTTTTTCAAAATTGCTAATACATCTTCCCTCAGAACATCTACCCCCTCCAGCCTATCAGCCTGTATCACACTCTCATCCTCAAAAATATGGCCCCTCTTCTTGGTAAACACTGAAGAAAAGTATTCATTCATCGCCTCTCCTATCTGTTCTGGCTCCATGCACAAGTTCCCACTACTATCCTTGACCGGCCCTAACCTCACCCTGGTCATTCTTTTATTTCTCACATAAGAGTGAAAAGCCTTGGGGTTTTCCTTGATCTGACCAGCCAAGAACTTCTCATGCCCCCTCCCAGCTCTCCTAAGCCCTTTTTTTAGCTCATTCCTTGCTACCTTGTAACCCTCAAGCGACCCAACTGAACCTTGTTTTCTCAAGCTTATGTATGCTTTGTTTTTCCTCTTGACAAGACATTCAACCTCCTTTGTGAACCATGGTTCCCTCACTTGGCCATTTCCTCCCCACCTGACAAGGACATATCAAGCACACTCAGCATTTGTTCCTTGAACAAGATCCACTTTTCATTGTGCCTTTTTCTGACAGTTTCTGTTCCCATCTTATGTTCTCTAATTCTTGCCTAATCATATCATAATTACCCCTCCTCCAATTTATAAACCTTGCCCTGCCATATGGCTGTATCCCTCTCCACTGCAATAATGAAAGACACCAAATTGTGGTCACTATCTCCAAAATGCTCTCTCACAAACAAATCTAATACATGGCCCAGTTCATTACCCAGTACTAAGTCCAAAGTGGCCCCACCTCTTGCCTGCCTATCCACATATTGTGTCATAACACCCTGCTACACACACTGTACAAAAACCTACCCATCTGAACTATTCGACCTATAAAGATTCCAATCAATGTTTGGAAAGTTAAAGTCACCCATGATAACTACCGTGTGACCTCCACACCTATCCATAATCTGCTTTGCAATTTCCTCCTCCACATTTCTATTACTATTTGAGGGCATATAGAAAACTCTTAACAACGTGATTGATCCTTTCCTATTTCTAATTTCAGCCCATATTACCTCAGTAGGCAGATCCCCCTCGAACTGCCTTTCAGCAGCCGTTAAACTATCCTTGATTAACAATGCTACTCCTCCACCTCTTTTACCACCTTCCCTACTCTTACTGAAACATCTATACCCCAGAACTTCCAAGAACATTCCTGTCCCTGTTCTAACTATGCCTCTGTAATGGCCACAACATTGTAATCCCAAGTACCAATCCATGCTCCAAGTTCATTTACCTTATTCTGGATGCTCCTTGCATTGAAGTAGACATACTTCAACCCACCTTCCTGTCTGCCGGTACACTCCTGCAACCTTGATACCCTCCTCAGTATCTCACTACACTCGACACTGGCTTCTGGACGACAGCTCATTTTCCCATTCCCCTGACAAATCAGTTTAAACCCCCCCGCGAAGAGCCATAGCAAATCTCTCTCCCAGGATATTGGTGCCCCTCTATTTCAGGTGCAAACCATCCTAATTGTACAGGCCCACCTTCTCCAGAATGTGCTCCAATTATCCATGTGACTGAAACCCTCCCTCCTACACCATCCCTGCAGCCACGTGTTTATCTGCACTCTCTCCCTGTTCCTCAACTTGCTAGCACGTGGTGCCAGCAACAAGCCAGAGATGACAACATGGTTGACCTGGACCTCAACTTCCATCCTAGCTCCTACCGGATATCAGCTGTGAACCGCCGTCAGAAACAGAAATCAGGCAAGCCACCTTATCGCTGAAGTGTGTCAGATTAACTGGACCAGACGACATACCAGCAGAAGTTGGATATGCTTTATGGATTCCCAAGGAAAATATGGGAGGAAGAAAGGATTGAAGGAAGATTATGTGGTGAAACGTCCAAAGAAGGGCGATTTCAATCTTTGTAAGAACTATCGTGGGATAATGTTGCTCTCTGTGCCGGAGAAAGTACTGACCCGCAGCATACAGTAGAGAATGAAAGGGGCAGTAGAAGATATTTTAAGGGACAATCGGGCAGGTTTTTGCTGAGGAAGCTATTATGTGGATCAGATAGCAACCCATGGATTACAATTGAACAATCAGCGGAACGGAACTTATTGATCGACTTTAATTTTGTAGACTACAAAAAGGCATTTGACAGCATTGACCACTGTGGAAGTTGATAGCAAGCTATGGCATTCCAGGGAAGATAATCTCCCTCATGAATAGCTTAAGTGAGTGGACAAGGGTCTGGCAGATGGAGTACAATGTTGGTAAATGTGAGGTCATACATTTTGGCAGGAATAACAGCAAAATTGACTTATTTAAATGGTAAAAAATTGCAGCATGCTGCTGTGCAGAGGGACTTGGGTGTTCTTGTGCATGAATCACAAAATGTTGGTTTGCAATTACAGCAGGTAATTAAGAATGCAAATGAAATTTTATCTTTTGTTGCTCGAGGGATGGATTTTAAAAACAGGGACTTTATGTTGCAGCTATATAAGGTGCTGGTGAGGCAACACCTGGAATACTGTGGACAGTTTTTTTTTACTTGAGAAAGGATGCACTGGCACTGGAGGGGGTTCAGAGCAGATTCACTAGGTTGATTCCAGAGTTGAGAGGGTTGGCTTATGAGGAGAGACTGAGTAGACTGGGACGATACTCATTCGAATTTAGAAGAATGAGGAGGGATCTTACAGAAACATATAAAATTATGAAGGGAATAGATAAGACAGAAGCAGGGAGGTTGGAGGTGAAACCAGAAACACGGGGCGTAGCCTCAAAATAAGGGGGAGCAAACTTAGGACTGAGTTGAGGAGGAACTTCTTCATCCAAGGAGTTGTGAAGCTGTGAAATTCCCTGCTTAGTAAAGCAGTTGAGGCTACCTCGTGGAATGAGTTTAAATCAAAGATAGATAGATTTTTGAACAGTAAAGGAATTAAGGGTGAGCAGGCAGGTAATTGGAGCTGAGTCCACAAAAAGATCAGCCATGATCTTATTGAATGGTGGAACAGGCTTGAGGGGCCAAGTGGCCTACTCCTGCTCCTAGTTTTTATGTTCTTATGAAGAATATCTATGATGGAATGAGAGGTCGAGTGTTGCAAAGAGGGGCCTTCTCTGCTAAATTCAATGTACAAACTGGCACGAAACAAGGCTGTTTAATGTCGCCATTCCTATTTTTGCTTGTGATTGATTGTATTTTGAGGTAAACAACATCATACAAAATTAAATGGCATACAAGAGCAGCTGGAACATTCAGAGTTTGTGGATGACTTGACTTTATTATCACACAACCACATACAGATGCAAGATAAAACCTGTCATTTAACACAAGTATCAGCCAAAGTTGGCCTTAACATCAATATAGATAAATAAAGATAATGCAAACAAACACCAGGAATAACAACTCTATTAAGGAAATGGATGAAGTAACATCTTTTACTTATCTGGATAGTGTCGTAAGTACTGCGGTGGAACAGACATGGATGCAAAGATCAGAACTGGGAAGGCTACAGCAGCATTCATCACTCATTTTAACATCTGGAAATCAAGAGAGATCACCAAGGCCACAAAGCTGAAGATCTTCAACTCCAATATAAAGTCTACTCTTCGAATGGCCCAAAACATGAAGGACCACCAAAACAATGTTGATGAAAATCCAATCTTTCACCAATAGATGCCTCAGAAGGATCCTTCGGATAAGCTGGGAACAACATTACATAGATCATAGATCATAGAACCCTACAGTGCAGAAAGAGATCCTCCGGCCCATCGAGTCTGCACAGACCATAATCTCACCCAGGCCCTACCCCCATATCCCTACACATTTACCCGCTAATCCCTCTAACCTACACATCCCAGAACACTAATGGGCAATTTTAGCGTGGCCAATCAACCTAACCCGCACATCTTTGGACTGTGGGAAGAAACCGGAGCACCGGAGGAAACCCATGCAGACACGAGGAGAATGTGCACACTCCACACAGACAGTGACCCGAGCCGGGAATCAAATCCAGGTCCCTGGAGCTGTGAAGCAGCAGTGCTAACCACTGTGCTACTGTGCCGCCCAAAGCTCTCTTACATGGCAAGCTCTCAAATGGATCCACAAGGAAAGAGAAAGCAAGGCAGACCAAGAAATGCATGGGGTCAGGATACAGAAAAGGAGATGAGAGCTGAGGGTTATATATGGGAACAACTGGAGAGTTTGGCTCAAAACACGATAAGATGGAGAGAATTTGTTCATGATCTCTGCTTCATCAAGGAATGAAAAGGCTAAGAAGGAGAATAGATGCATTTAGAGGCTAGGAATACTGCAACAAGTAACTCACCTCCTAACTTCCCAAAGCCTTTTCACCGTATACAAGGCACAAGTCAGGACTGTGATGGAATACTCCCGACTTGCTTGGATGGGGCAGCTCCAACAACACTCGAGAAGCTTGACACTATTCAGGGCAAAGCAGCCTACATGATTGGCACCACATCCCATACATCCACTCCCAGCACTGTTCACTACTCACAAGATGCCTTACAGAAATTCACCAAAGATTGTTAGACAGCACCTTCCAAAGCAACGGCCACTGCCATCTAGAGGGATAAAGTCGGCAGATACGTAGGAACACCATCACCTGCAAGTTCCCCATTCGCCATCCTGACTTAGAAATATATTACTGTTCCTTTGCAGTCACTGGGTCAAAATCTGGAATTTCCTCCCTAATGGCATTATGGATCAACACATCGCACGTGGACTGCAGCAATTAAAGAAGGCAGCTCACCACCACCTTCTCAAGCGCAACTAGGGATGGGCAATAAACACCCATGTCCTACAAATTAATTAAATAATTTAAGGAGAAACTAGACAAGCAAGAGGCAGCACAGTCGTTAGCACTGCTGCCTCACAGCGTCAGGCACCTGGGTTTGATTCCTGTCTGTGTAGAACTTGTACATTCTCCTTGTGTCTGCATGGGTTTCCTCCGGATGCTCCAGTTTCCTCCCACAGTCTAAAGATGTGCAGTTTAGGAGTATTAGCTATGCTAAATTCTCCCTCAGTGTACCCAAACAGGCGCCAGAGTGGTGCAACTAGGAGATTTTTTCACAGTAACTTCATTGCAGTGTTAATGTAAGCCTTAATGTGACTAATAAATAAACTTTAAAAAAAAGCATATGACGGAGAAGGGAATACAGGGTTATGGTGCTAGGTTTGGATGAGGAGCATAAACACTGGCAAGGCCTGGTTGGGCCATATATCCGATGTACTAACATTCTGCCTTGCTGCCATTCCTCTTCCTATTTGACACACCTTCTCCTTCATCACTTCCCTCCCATCACCCACCTTTTGGCCTTCCTTCCATTCCATTTCTTGTTATCACCAGCACTCCCCAGTGCCCCCTGTTTACTGATATTCAGGTGGTGGTGAGCTGCCTTTCTTTCCTACTGCCAGCAATGTTTGCCCTCTGAGTTGAAGAGCACTAAAAAAAAAGCCCATCTTGCCTTTGGGATTTTTTTATTTGTTTATGGGATGTGGGCTTCACTGACTAGACCAACATTTATTGCCCATCCCTAATTACAGTTGTAGTCCATGTGTTATAAAAACACGCACTGTGCTGTTAGAGAGGGAGGCTTGACACTTAAGTGGCACATAACATTCATACAACACATCAGCCCAAGCCTAAATACTGTCAAAGTCTTGTTGCATTTAGACACAGATTGTCTCAGTATCTGAGGAATCATGACTGGTGCTGAACATTGTGCAGTCATCAGCGAATATCCTCACTTCTGACCTTATGATGCGGAGAAGGTGATTTATGGAGCAGCTGAAGGTGGTTGGGCCTGGGACCCTATCCTGATAAACATTTTACTCAGGTTGCTTTGATCCTGTGTTTGGAGCTGGTGTGTCTGTATAGGGCAAGAAACAATACTTTTCACTGTACACATGTGACAATAATAAATCAAATGAAATGTATATTTGTACATATATAGAGAGAGAGATGGGGGAGCAGGGCACCAATCTGTTCCAGTTCACCTGATATTTCCATTCTGGGGTTTCCTGCACCAGTTCCGTGTTTTCTTGTTCCGGCTCCGGGTTTTCTCGTTCCGGCTCCGGGTTTTCTCGATCCGGCTCCGTGTTTTTTCGCTCCGGTTCCGTGTTTTCTTGTTCCGGCTCCGTGTTTTTTCGCTCCGGTTCCGTGTTTTCTTGTTCCGGCTCCGTGTTTTTTCGCTCCGGTTCCGGGTTTTCTCATTCCGGGCGGCGGGTTTGAATGTGTGTGGCGGTTAGTAAGGCGGGAACTGGCGGGTAAAGTGTCTCCTGGTCCCGGCTCCTGAGGCTCTGGAATCTTCTGTTTGCAAAATTGCTGCTGCTTTAAACTCATCTCTTAAAATCTCTTCTTTACCTGGAGTCACTCTGAGGATTCAGCTCCTAGTTACAACAAGGTGGCATTTAGATGAAAGCTGTAGCTGTCATTTTCTCACTTATGTGTTTATTTGTATTCTCGGCTTATTTATTTATTCATATTCCAGACCAGTTTATTAGATATTTGTATTCTAGGCTAACTTATTTATTTGTCTTCCAGGCTAATTTCAGAACAATGCAAAGAGTGTCGAGGTTAAAGAAAGAAATGCAGTTGTTGGCGAGCCAGCCCCCACCTGGAATCTCCTGCTGGCAGAGCAATGACCAAATGGATGATTTACGAGCACGTATGTTTCTGACTGTTTAAAATCCTTACAATGCGAAAGGAGTCCATTTGGCCCATCGAGTCTGCGCTGACTACAATCCCACTCAGGCCCTGTTCCCATAACCCTATTTCTTTACCCTACTAATCCCCCTGACTCTAGGGTCAATTTAGCTTAGTCAATCAATCTAACCTGCACATCTTTGGACTGTGGGAGGAAACCAGAGCATCCGCTGTTTATTGGAGAAATCTGCTTTTTATTTGCCCTTTGCCTTTCCTTTTTCAGCACATCTGAAATGTTGAAGTTTCTCTTTTTATTAATTAGTGTCACAAGTTAGGCTTACATTAACACCACAATGAAGTTACTGGAAATCCTCTAGCTGCCACACTCCAGCGTCTGTTTGGGTACGCTGAGGAAGAATTTAGCTTGGCCAATTCACCAAATCAGCATGTCTTTTGGACTGTGGGAAGAAACCCATGCAGACACTGGGAGAATGCACAGATGGTGACCCAAGTTGGGAATTAAACCCAGGTCCCTTACTTTGTGAGTAACAGTGCTAACCACTGTGCTGCCCTCTGCATTTAGAAGTAGTTTTCCCAATTGGTGGTTTGATCCTGTTAGCTCAACCACCTTCTGGGTGAAATGTTTCTCCATGTTCCCTCTAATTCTTCTGCCAATCACCTTTAAAATCTGTGGCCCTGGTAATTGACCCCTCAGTAAGGAGGAACGAGTCTTTCCTGTCCACCCTATCTAAGATATTGACCCATCATTGTGCACTTCTATTAGGTTACCCCCTCATCTCTTGTGTTCTAAGGAAAACAGTCCTAGTCGATTCAATCTCTCCTCATAGGTGCAATTTTCAAGCCCTGGCTTGAGCCTCTGTACACTCTCCAAAGCAATTATGTCCTTTCTGTAATGTGTTGACTGGAACTTTTTACAAAATTCCAGCTGTGGCCAAACCAGCATTTTATACAGATCCAATATTGCTTCCTTACTTTTGTTTTTAATACTTTGTCCAATAAAGCAAATCATTCCATATGTTTCCTTTACCACATTTCCTCTTGTCCTGCCACCTTCGTGGACCTGGTCACTCACTGCCTCAACTCCTCTCAATATCCTCCTGGTTATTGAGTATTCCCTTGCCTTTTTTTGCACTCCCCAAATGCATTGCCTCTCACTTTTCTGGATCAAATTCCATTTGCCACTTTTCTGCCCACTCAACCAAACCATTGATATAATTATGGATTTGACAGCTATCCTTTCCATTATCAACTACATGGCTACTTTTCAAATTTCCCAATCGTGCCTCCCACATTTAAATTCAAATTAGTAATACTTTACAACAAACAGCAAAGTCACCAACACTGAGCCCTGTGGAAAGCCGTTGGAAACCACTTTCCATTTGCACAAACGTCGATCGACCTTTACCTTTTGTTTCCTGTTACTGAGCCAATTTTGGATTCAACTTGCCACCTTTGCTGGATCTCTGGGAACCTCATTTTTCTGACCAATCTACCATGTGGGATCTTGTCAAATGCCTTAACTAAAATCCATGGAGACAATATCTGCATTATCGCCATTAATCTTCCTTGTTACTTCCTCAAAAAAAATTCATTAAGATAGTAAGACACAATTTTCCTCTAACAAAACCATACTGACTATCCCTAACCAATCTATGCTTGTCTAATGACAGTCAGTACCAGCAATGGTGCCATGCACAAGCCTTCCCACACTGATTTAATTGGGGTGGAGAGAGGAAGTTTTGTACTCCCCACCTGCCTCCACGTCTGTGTTAATCTTAGAATCCCTTCTGTGCAGATGGAGGCCATTTGGCTCATTGAGTCTGCAGCGACCACAATCCCGTGCAGCCCGATTCTTGCAACCCCGTGTATTTACTTTGCTAATCACCTGACACTAAGGTTAATTTAGTAAGGCCAACCTGACCCATTACATTGTTGAACTGAGAGAGACTGGAGCACCCGGAGGAAACTCGCACAGACACAGGGAGAATGTGCAAACTCCACGTAGACGATGATCCAAGGCCAGAATTGAACTCAGGTTCCTGGTGCTGTAAGGCAAGTACTGTGCCATTGTGCTGCCCCCACATACCACCAGTCTTAGCACAGGGAGGGCACAAGATTCTGCCATTCATTTATATGCAGCGTTCCCATCAGCTTTATTCTATGGTTTTGCAAAATTGTGAATTGATTTTAGGGAATAGGCTACTAGTTATTGGTAATATGGTACCTTTCACCTTTAGAGCTGGTTTGAATCTAGGCTAGACTGACTGGGTGAAAATTCTTTTCCAAGTTTCTTTTAGATTGCAAATTGCAGTTCCTGATGCTACCCACTCAGTTACTGAATTTATATTACTGCCTTTTCATTGCACCAAGCTGAGTCAAAAAGGTACCTTCTGCACTAACTTCTTTGGCAATCCAGTGTACAGAGACAATTTATTCTTGATGTTAGAAATTGCCCTGAAGATCCACATGCCACAATTTAATGTGTTCTCAAATATATAGATGATCTGGAGGAGGGAACCAAGAGTATGGTGTTGAAATTTGCTGATGACACCAAGATTGGTGGAACGGCAAATTGCGCGGAGGGTGTGGAGAGTCTGCAGAAGGATCTAGATAGGCTGGGCGAATGGGCCAGGAAATGGCAAATGGAATTTAATGTTGGCAAGTGCGAGGTGGTCCACTTTGGTAGGAAGAATGGTAGGAAGGACTATTACTTACGGGGCGAAAAACTGCAGCAGGCGACGGTGCAGAGGGACCTCGGGGTCCTTGCGCATGAGTCGCAAAAACCCAGCCTGCAGGTGCAGCAGGTGGTCAGGAAGGCTAATGGGATGCTGGCCTTCATAGCGAGGGGGATTGAATATAAAAGTGGGGAGGTCTTGCTGCGGCTGTATAGGGCATTGGTGAGGCCGCAGCTGGAGTACTGTGTGCAGTTTTGGTCGCTGTACTTACGCAAGGATATTTTGGCCTTGGAGGGAGTGCAGGGGAGGTTTACTAGGCTGATGCCGGAGTTGAGGGGGTTGAGCTATGAGGAGAGGCTGAATAAACTAGGCTTGTACTCGTTAGAGTTTAGAAGAATGAGGGGAGATCTCATTGAGACGTATAAGATGATGAATGGGATGGATAGGATAGAGGTGGAGGGGCTCTTCCCGCTCAGAAAGGACAGTAGGACTAGGGGGCACAGCCTCAAGATAAAGGGGGCGTGGTTTAGAACGGAGTTGAGGAGGAACTTCTTCACTAAAAGGGTTGTGAATCTCTGGAATTCTCTGCCTGTTGAAGTGGTGGAGGCTACCTCGCTAAATATTTTTAAGACACGGGTTGATGGGTTTTTGATAAGCGAGGGGATTAAGGGTTATGGGGAGAGGGCGGGAATGTGGAACTGAGACACGACAGATCAGCCATGATCTTATTGAATGGCGGGGCAGGCTCGAAGGGCTGGATGGCCTACTCCTGCTCTTATTTCTTATGTTCAAATGAGGCTGGAACTGAACATCTGAACTGCACTTGCCATTTTATGCATATTTGCATTCCAAATCACACTTTTTGACATGAATGGGACTATGCAGCAGCACTGTATAATGGCTGGAAGATTGTAACTGACTCTCAGTCCTGGTTCTTAAAGCCCATGTGAAAATAGTTATATCTGAAATATTACGATTACTTTTCTCTTGTTAGCTGCTAATGTGCAGTATTTCCACTCATTGGTTCATTCTTATCACTTGCGCTATTTGTGCTAGAATATAAATACTAAATCTTGCCTTATATCTGCAGTGTGCAAGAAATAATATTAACCTACCTTATTTGGAGTGTAAAAGATGAATCTTTCACTTTTCCCGTCTTTCCCCCTCCCATGCTTGTGCACATTGAAAAAATAGATGGGATTTGAAATTTGTAAAGTATCAATCGTGATGTCTAAATGAGCTGAATTGCAACAGCCTATGTAAGTCAGTCCTAAAGATATTGGCTGATTCTCAGACCTTATCCGCATATGTGATTTTTCCATCCCACTGCTGTCAATGGAGATTACCAAATTCTCTACTCTCACTGATATTAGTGGTGGGGTGTACAATATCGGAGAATTCTGGCAGTTGACTGTTGACCAAACGAAGCGACAAGATTGCAATTTGACAGTGAAGTGTTAGCTTGTGCTTGCCAAACAAAGATATGAATTGGGCACTGGTGCATACAATAGCGGCACTTTTATTTACATTGAAAGCAATTAATAATGCAATAAAATTAACTATTGATGGGCGACACAGTAATTAGCACTGCTGCCTCTCAGTGCCAAAGGCCCGGGCTCAATTTGCAGCTTGGGTCACTGTCTGTGTGGAGCCTGCACACGCTCCCCACATCTGCATGGGTTTTCTCCCACAGTCTGAAAGACTTGCTGGAAGGTACGTTGACCGTGCTAAGTTCTCCCTCGGTTTACCTGAACAGGCTGTGGCGACTAGGAGAGTTTCATAGTACTTTCATTGCAGTGTTAATGTCAGCCTACTTGTGACACTTTATTAATAAACTTAGTTAAAGTAACTCTTCATGAGTATTGATGAGAATATAAACTTGAATTGTTTGCATCAGTTTTTGTGTCCTGTCACGTCTGTGTCTCAAGTTTTGTTCAACCATGAACGCAAGCTCGTAACAGGATGCTAATTAACTACAATTGGCTAAACTGGAATGTGTGTATACCATGTGAATGCACCAACACTATATGGGTTGTAGCAAACAGATCACCATCACTTTCATGTATGTGGGGTTCAGGAGAAATTGGGGTTGAGCAACCAATGCTACCCTTGCCTGTGATGCTCCTATCCTACGAAAGAAAAGAAAGTTACAAGGATAAACCTTTTTAACTTTAGCGTATTTTATATTACTTACTTCTGGATAATTGCGAAGTTTTATGTTTTGGAATTCTTTATTTTAAGAGAAGCACAAGCAGAGAAATCAGAATGAAAGGGCGGTATGGAGTTGTTTTATTAGCTTCTCAATTTAGTGAATTAAAGTGCTTGATTCTTTAAATATTGTAAGGTGATTTCAGTTTATTTTACTTGAATTGCAATGTGTTAACTTTCCTATTCTGATCCTTACCGACAAGCTTTTTATCAATGTCTTTTTATCTTGTATCGCCAGTATGTTTAAGTCTTCACTAAACTTTTAAACTTTACTATGACACTAGTTAACTGCACGGGTGAAATTCTGGCTCCTCATTATTCATGATGCATAAAACTATGTTTAAACTAAGAGTTAGAAGTGAACCAAAACTTTTAGAATTCAGCTAGATCGATTTATGTTAATATCAGCTTCCTGCATTCTTGGTGTGGTGTATTCAATCACTTTCTTCGTTGGCATAAGGTGTTAATCTTTTCACTAAGCCAGTGAATAATAGCAACTTGGAGCACACCTGGAATTGCCTGTGTTGCACTGGACAATGAAGAAACTTACATGGGAATGGGGAAGTGGGTGCTGAAGATGCAGCCAATGTGTCTACAAGGAATATCTCAGGTTTTTATTTCTTAAAGTATTTGATCCTTTAAGGTTAAATTGTTAATGAAACCCAGTTTTTCATCTTAAGTGTTCAGCTTTGGACCCAAAATATTGCAGCTAATATCCGTGGTTTGGCTGATGCCAATTCTCAGAAGGCTTCAAGTATTAACACACTAATTTCATTTCTTTTAGAAATTTTGGGAAGTGCCAACTCACCCTATGAAGGTGGAATATTTAATCTTGAAATTATTGTTCCTGAAAGGTACAATTAAGTTTAAGTTTCTGATGCATATTTTGATTTTCTATGATCATGCATATCTACACAATAACTCTTCTAGCATGTTCCATGGTTTGATAAACTAATTAGTGATAGTTGAAGTGTAACCGCCCTGATATTTTGTGCTGAATGCAGAATTAATGATCACAACACCAACATTACATTTACATTATTAAGCTTCAATTCATGCCATGTGCTTTATTATTTCACACTAATGTAATACATGAATAGAAAAGTAGTAATTTGAGTTTTGCTTAAATGCTATTGTGTGTAATTGACATATTTAGAAAAGAAAAATGTCAAGCTGAAGCACTTTCTCTTCAAAACAGAGCCAATGGTGTATAAATGTCACGTCCTTTCAATGATTTACAATTGTGTGCCTTTTTTAAGCTAATCTGGTGATGTTGCAAAGGGCTGTCTGAATCCTGAAGCAGCTACATTTGTTTCATTGGAACAAGGATTTTGAATTTTTGTAATGCCCAGTTCAAATCCACTGAACTAGGAAATCATACTATTGACTAATTAATAGCTCTTTGCCCCTCTAAAATAAAATTACAATTCTACAATAATAATATCATACTCAGGGGAAAAAAAAGTACAAAACCATGTTGCAACTGTACCACATTTTATTTAAGAATATACCATGTGCAGAAATACTCGAGTGGCTACTATACTTCTAAGACTTTTTTTTAAAAGTGTGATCCCTGACAACTACGGATAAATGTCTTGAGCCACTTGGACCATTAGCTTCAAAGTTAAAATTCAGGTTGTCACAGAGTTAGCTTTTCTTTGCCTAGAGTGGTAGGGGCATTGGGGTTTGGATATCTTGTGTCCTGATTTGAGAGAGGATAAGGAGATTTGTCAGTATGCCAGTCTTGATGTTTTTGTTTCCTCTGGTGATTGCTGGAAAGTACATTTGTGTTAACATTGGGTGAGCATAGAACATTTTAAGTCTGTGGTGCTTGCTATGGTCAAATTTCTGACATTACCCAGTTTGGGCTTATTTATCACCAATGAATTGTGTGGTTGTGCAACCACAGAAGATGTGAAAATGGGTATTAGTTTTTAGTATTTTGTGAGTTTTTAACATACTTCTTAAAATAGGTCTAGAATACATCTATATATAGATGTTGTTTGAGTTTTAATTAAAAACAACAAACCTTATCCTATCTCATTTACACACAAATACAAGCCAAAAGTTATTGGATGACTTGAATAATCATGTTTAATATTTAAATGTCCTGATTCAGGTATCCATTTGAACCTCCAAAAATTCGGTTTCTAACCCCAATTTATCATCCTAACATTGACACGGCAGGTAGGATCTGCTTGGACATCTTGAAGTTGCCTCCAAAGGTAATTGTTTTCTGGATAGAAATGCTATTGATATTTTGCCTAGAAGTGACTGTTCTTGTTACATTCACTATAATTTTGAAAGGTGTATTTTTTCTTAATTGGCTAAAGATACTAATCTTTAGATGTATCATCTTAGAATTGCTAACACCTTTTTACAACAACTCCTGTGTGTTCTATGGCAAACAGTTGAAATTATCAGTCTAAGGTTAGTGATTTATAATGGTCACAATATATGAAAACATTTCATTTTAATAGGCAATATTTTCATTAAGGATAGAACTCAGGAGAATCCATGTCTACAATGCCTGCCGCCATTTAAAATGCCTCTGTTCACCTTTGAACCTTGTGTAGTAAATTAGGAAATCCAATGTTCACTAACACTGAGAATTGATCCTTACCTTTTTCAAGATACGCTCGTTTACAGCGTTAGTCCATTAATCCCTAAGTCATATTTATATTCAGCTATGAAATGTGGGTGATTTAATGGATTGCAAATTGCAATTTTACCTCTTGGATTCCCATTGGAATATAGCCTGGGATTCCTGGCATTTAATCTACACGTCTGATAGCCTAATCCCTTGTGAAACTGCATGACTTTTTTATTAGTTATACTTGAGGGACACAATAACTGCTTAAAAAAATCTTGCATGCAGTCTGAGCGTTTTGCACCATGTCCAAAGAACAGAAGTACTAAGATCGTTCAAATTGCAATTTAACCTTGAGAACGTATAGTAGCAACTACCAGACTTTGGGTTGTGTCCCCGATTTGGAGTTGCATAGATCACTTATGGCATCACAGAAATTGCTTTTTTGTGGCACAAACCCTCCCTCCCTCCCTCCCTCCCTCTCAGTTGTTCTTTCTACCCCCCCTCCACGCTTTGAGGCAGCAAAGAAAACTTTGGAGAGGAGACTACACTATCCAGTGAGACGCTGCTGGGACACTCCTGGACCCATTGGATCGATTCCATTAAATAGCAGGATGGTGAGCTGAAAGTGTATCAGTGAGTGCCAAGTAAGCCAGAGACCTAAAAGAGGAGTATATGGCCACTGCTGATATGACTACAAAATGTGTTCACTGCCTTGATCTGAAGATTTTGTTTTAAATAATTTTGTTTAATTTGTGTGCCATTTGTTTAATGCTTCTGGGGGTGGCGAGGAGAAAACCTTGGCATTAGCACCCCCTTGTGGCAGCTGTGAAGACATGGGTCTCTGCAGTTAGGTCACCAGTTAGTTTTAATTGAATAGTTTAGGTGACAAGGACCGGACTGTTTGGCTGTTGTTTGTGCCACCTCCGTACTGTAAAACTTAAACTGCTTTAGGATGGAGATCCACTTATGACTGTCATTGTTGGAGTTGGAGAGGGTAGCAGTGGAAGGGTGTGTTTCTGAATGGAGGGCTGTGACAAGTGGTGTTCCTCAGGGATCAGTGCTAGACCTTTGCTATTTGTAATATATATAAACGATTTGGAAGAAAATGCAACTGGATTGATTAGTAAGTTTGCAGATGACGCAAAGGTTGGTGGATTCACAGATAGCGATGGGGGCCATTAGAGGACACAGCAAGATATAGATCAGTTGGAGACTCGGGCAGAGAGATAGCAAATGGAGTTTAATCCAGACAAATGTGAGGTAATGCATTTTGGAAGGTCTAATACAGATAGGAAATATACAATAAATGGCAAAACCCTTAAGAGTATTGATAGGCAAAGGGACCTGGGTGTATAAGTATATGGGTCACTGAAAGTTCAGTGCGGGTGGAGAAGGTAGTCAAGAAGGCATACGGTATGCTTGCCTTCATCAGCCGGGGTATTGAGTTTAAAAATTGGCAAGTCATATTGCAGCTTTATTGAACCTTAATTAGGCTGCACTTAGAATATAGTGTTCAATTCTGGTTGCCACAGTACTAGAAAGATGGAGAGGGTGCAGAAAAGATTTACCAGGATGCTGTCTGGTATGGAGGGCATTAGCTATGAGGAGAGGTTGAAGAAACTTGGTTTGTTCTCACTGGAGCAACAGAGGTCGAGGGGAGACCTGATAGAAGTCTACAAGATTGAGAGGCATGGACAGAATGGATAGTCAGAAGTTTATTCCCAAGGTGGAAGAGTCCGTTACTAGGGGACATAGGTTTAAGGTGCGAGGAGCAAGGTTTAAAGAAGATGGATGAGGCAGATTTTTTTTTTATATACAGTAGTGGGTGCATGGAACTCGTTGCCAGAGGAGGTAGTAGAAGCAGGTACAGTAGTGACTTCTAAGGGACATCTTGACAAGTACATGAATAGGATGGGAATAGAGGGATATGGTCCCCGGAAGGGTAGGGGTTTTAGTTAAGTCAGGCACCATGGTCGGTGTAGGCTTGGAGGGCCTGTTCCGGTGCTGTAATTTTCTTTGTTCTTTAAGTTAATTGTGGACAAGGTTGTAATTGGGAAAAAAAGGAGAAAGTATTTCAACCATTGGTATCTTTCGCACTAAAATATAGCATTCAAAGTAATGTGTGCAAGACGTAATGATAAAGCTTAATTTAACTTTAATGACAGATATCATAGTTAAAATTTTATACCCTTATATTGTGACAGGCAAATTGAATCTTGAGTTGCAATATTATTATTGTGCATTCCCCTTCTTTGTTGAAATGATGTTGCTTGTTTTATCAAATTATAATATGCTTTTAGAAAAAAAGGCTGAAAATGTCACTAAAACAGAATAGTTTTATGCCACTAGACTCCACAGCTCCCTAAGTGTGTTTCAATCAATTTCTCAACATTGAAAAATTTACAGAATATTAACTTTCTCTTCATGGGTATTCAGTGCTTTTTAGCCTCATTGAGGTAATGACTCTAAACAACATCATGTTACCTAAGGGGATGATCAAGACAGAGAGGAGTAGAGTAACAAATCTTGCAACATACTGTGTACGTTGCAGCATCCCTTGAGCTCAACAGCTGACTTCACATACAAGCTGGGACTCCACCATTGCACTACCACCCACACCCCAAACTTGTGAGAATTGATTACAGCTCCTGTTATGCCCAGAATACTGTAAATTACCTCACTGAAAAATTGACAAGAACCTATTGCGCATTCTCACTCGTTCAACACTTTGGATTTTTTTGAGAAAATTCTGTCAAGAATTTTTTTTTTGTAAGATCGTGCCCTCAGTGTCTGAAGGCCTCAACTTAAATTGATGCACTGTAATGTATTCAGAATATGCACTTGTGTTTTACGTGTTAATCTCAAATGCTAACTTAAACCCTATGTTAAGATATTAACTTTGTTATCTAGGGAGCCTGGAAGCCATCTCTTAATATCGCTACGGTGTTAACCTCCATTCACTTATTGATGTCTGAACCTAATCCCGATGACCCCCTCATGGCTGATATTGTGAGTTAATTTCTTTTAAAACTTATAATTGTTTAGGTATGCAGCAAATTAACAAAGCTCACCCACAGGTGAAAGTGGTGTGATAAGTTAAGAGAAAATATATGATGTATAAGGATTGTAAGCTACTGAATGTTGGGAAGTCATATGAATGGTGAAATAACAGTTTAATGCTTTTTAAAGTGGTTAAGAGCAAAGTTCAGTTCACAAACAGCGACATAGACATTCTAGGTAAAAGGAATGCCAAAATAATTTGGTAGTTACAGTAGCAATGATAAATAGGAACCATGTTAAGTTCAATGGTGTGAAAAGGATAATATCTGAGCAGCAGGACAAGTTAGGATCTCTTATATGTTTTACAATACTTGGAATATGAGAAATAAATGAGTGGCTTAAGATGTAACAGATGTAACATGTGGCCATTACTGAGATATAGTTGCCAGTTAGCTGTACTTGGGAGCTATTTCAGATTATACGATCCTTATAAAGAACAAGGAAATTGAAATAAGTTACAAAATTAGAGAGGATGTAGGTAAAAGAAGGAAACCTACAGAAACTGGTTAGAATTGAGAAAGAAGAGATGACGTAAAGTCATAATAGAAGTTGTCTACAGGTCACCTGATCTGGTGGCAGCAGTGAAGTGTGGGAATGTAATAGTTTGAAATTATTAGGAAGCTTTGGTCCAAACATGCACAAATGAACCTGAAATCGAGCTGAGGTGAGAGTGACTGATTTTGGTATCAAGGCAGCATTTTGTTGAGTCTGGCATCAAATAGTCTTGGCAAAATTGAAATCAGTGAGAATTGAGGAAAAGGCTCCCCTGATTGGGGTCATACCTAGCACAAAGGAAGATATTTGTGGTGGTTGGAGGTCAGTCATCTCAGCCCTGGGACATCAGTGCAGGAATTCCTCAAGGTAGTGTCCTAGGTCCGACCATCCTCAGCTGTTTTATCAATGGCCTTCCTGCCATCATAATACCATAAGTATGTTCTCTCATGATTACGCAATTATCGCCCTTCCTGATCCTTGAAGCAGTCCATGTCTTTATGCAGCAAGACCCGCACAACATTCAGACTAGGGCTAATAAGTAGCCAATAACATTCGCGCTCACAAATGTCAGTCATTGATTATCTCATCTAAGAGAGAATCTAACTATCTCTCCATGACATTCAATGATGTGATCGTTGTAGAATTCCCCCACTATCAACATTCTGGGGTACTATTGACCAGAAACAGAACTGACTACCCATATAAATAATCTGGCCACCAGAGCAGATCAAGAGGCTGGGAATTCTGTGGCAAGTAACTTCCCTCCTGACTGTCCAAAGAGTGTCCATCATCTATAAGATGCAAGTTGAGAGTGTGATTGACTACTCTGCATTTGCTTGCATGCGTGCAACTCCAATAATGCTTAAGTTCAATACCATTCAGGGCAAAGCAACCCAATTGACTGGAACCAATTTTGATACCACTGATGTACATTGGCAGCAGTGCGTACCATCTACGAGATGCACTGAAGCAACTCACCAAGTCTTCTTCCTCAGCACCTTCTAAACTTGTAACCTACTCAACCTACTACCTAGAAGGTCATGTGCAGTAGATGCACAGGAATCATCACCACCTGTAGGTTCCTCTCCAAGTCATTCACCATCCTGACTTGGACACATATCACTGTTCCTTCACTGTCACTGGGTGAAAATATTGGAACTTACTTTGTGACAGCACTGTGGGTATACCTACAACACATGGGCCTCAGCAGTTCAAGAAAGCTTCTCTCCATCACCTTCCTGAGGGAAATTATGAATGAACAATAAATGCTGACCTAGGCAGCGATGCCCACACCCTGTAGGGTGGGTGGTTTCTGATGTACTACCTTGTTTGCTATTCATAATTTAAATCAAAATATAATTCAGGCTTTCTAAAATAGTTATCCTTTTCAGTTCAGCTGAGAAGTTTTTTGCTTTTATTCCAATTTGATCAAATCAAGTCCAATTCAGAGTCTCAAGTTGAGACAGTCCCGATCCAAGCTAACAAGAGAGGCTCTCAACTCCTGTCTTTGGCTTGATCTACATGATCCAAGCTGATTGGAGTAGGTATAGCTCCTTCTCCAAGTCTTGATCTCATTTGCATCTTAGTCAAAAGGCTGAGATGCCACTTTGACAAGGAAGCTGAAACGTAATCTAATGACTTCAACCAAGCACAGCATGTCAATTACTACACTTGATCTCAGCCAAAAGGCTGTTGAAAGTTTTGTTTAAATAGGTCAGCTTGGCTAAGATCAAGTGTAGTATCGACATGCTGTGCTTGGTTGAAGTCATTAGGTTACATTTTAGCTTCATTCGAAGCAATTTTTCAAAGTGGCATCTCGCCTTTTGACTAAGGTGCAAATGAGATAAAGCCTTGGTGGAGGAGCTATACCTACTCCAATTAGCTTGGATCATGTAGATCAAGCCCAAGACCGGAGGTGAGAGCCTCTCTTGTCAGCTTGGATCGGGAATGTCTCAACTTGTTGAGACTTTGAATTGGAATAAAAACAAAAATGCCGGTGGAACAGTTCCTGCAAGGTTGTTGCATAATGAACTTTGAAAACACATGGAGAATTGCACACATTTGTACATACTGATACATAATCTTCCTGTTACGTTTTCAACAAATAAATTATCCATCTGGGTTCCTTTTTTAAAATTAGCTAATTAATATCTGTCAGTGTATTCCCATTGAATATATTTAAGTTATGAAACCTAACTTTCATAAATTATTTATCTTGTTTGAAAATGGCTCAGTGATAATTTTATATCTAATAATTAACTTAAATTGTTGCAAATTGTTTGTGTTTGCCGTTCTTAATTTTCAAGTTGTGGTTTTAACTTTTGTTAAAGTGGTGTGATAAGTGGAGAAATGTTGCAATTTGCTGTGATTAGTGGTGTTTGCCGAATTTGATATGTCACAGAGGACCTCTAGTGTTACAAACTGCTATTACACAGATCTTGGCGAAATAAGTAGTCGAAGGTTTTAGTGTTATTTCCTAAACAGTATGCACTACAAAATGATGGATACCTGACTACAACTTATTCCAGATAGCCCAAAACACACATTTTAAATTTTAAAATTATCTTCTAATTCATGTTGCACAATATAAATGGCAGTGGTCAAAAGAATGCACAATTCAATGTATTTCCTACAAATTGATTTTATTACACTAAATTTCCACTGCTATGCATGTTACTCAGCTCAAATTTTGTGCCGTAAAAATGAATTATTGAATAACTTGAAATGTAAACTATTGTAAGTGATGGAGATAAATATTTTGAGCCTTGACAATACATTAATGTATTTAAATAACTCTGAAGATTTCATGGACACTCTTTGGCCATACAGAAATGTGATTAGTTATCTCCAAAGCAGTTTTATTGCTTGAAAGAATTTTTTGAGCTAATAGAATATTTTCATAAATTGAAAATATCTTTTTCAATTTTTAGTTAGTACAAAAAATTGTAAGCTATTTCATTGATCTATGCCAAATGCTGAAGTTTTAAAATCTAGTTCATATATCTGTGTGCATTTTTCCATTACTCAAATTTTGATTTTAATTTATAAAAGCTTAGCTTTATTACTGCAGTTGAAACTTTAGGCTTGTAACTACATAGTTAAGGTTATAGAGTTAATTACTTCTGATTTCGAGAAGTCTTATTTGGCTATATTCTCTTCTCCCTCCCAGCAGTGTTATGTTTTGGTGGAGAGGAGCAGTAATCTAACACTGATTTGGATTTGCTGTGTTTCTGTACTATTTTCAGTTATACTCCAAATTAGTAAAATATATTCTGAAGATAGAATTATCCATTTAACATAGTTTCTTTCTTTTCCCCAGTCGTCTGAATTTAAATACAACAGGCAGTCTTTTCTGGAAAATGCAAAACAATGGACGTTAAAACATGCAACACAAACAAAAAAGAACGAGGTTTGTTTTAAGCTTACTCAATTTGCAGAGAAGGGATGGGGGTGGCATATTTAGTTTTGTATTCCTAGAGTTGTCAATACTGCTTTTCAACTAACTGCTATTTGCACAAGGATATGCTGAATGGCTGCAATTCTTTCCTGTTGAGTCGTGGACTGGAGGTTGGTAACTTCTAATGCAAGGAATCAATTGAACAGCTATGGGTTACATCAGAAAAAATGCAGAATACAAAACATAAAACACTAATTAAAATATCACCATCTTGTTTGAGTTGGAGTTTAGAAGGATAAGGGGGGATCTTATAGAGACGTATAAGATAATGAAAGGGATGGATAGGGTAGATGTAGAGAGATTCTTCCCGCTCAGAGAGGACAGCAGGACTAGAGGGCACAGCCTCAAGATAAGTGGTTGGGGGTGGGGGGGGGGCTGCAGTTTAAGAACAAAACAGCCCGGGAAACAGGCCCAACGAGCCCACACCGCCATTTTAACACCACCAGTTCTCCTCCCCCCCCCCCCCCCCCCCCCCACCTCCACCCATGACCCTTATCTATTGTTTTATGGCCATCCACATTGAGGGAAACTAATTTAGGGACAATTTATTACTGCCAATCAGCCTAATAGCACATCTTTGGTGTGTGGGAGGAAACCGGAGCACCTGGAGAAAACCCACGCAAGCACGGGGAGAATGCGCAAACTCCCACAGACACTGGCCCAAATCCATGTCTGCTTAGCAAACAGTGATAGTCACTAAGCTGTCGTCTTGCCCAGCATCTGGTCCAGTTTAAGCACACGCTAATGACATGAAGCACTAGGCCAATCCCGAACAACCAAGAGCAGCCCAAGTACGACTCATCGCGCGTATGCCCCTTGTTGGGCAACAAGGTGGACCGACTTAAAACCTGTGAATGAAAAGAGAAAAAACATTATTATCATACCATATCCATTTACCTTACCAGGGACGCCCCAATGCTAATGAACCTTGTTTAAAACAATCTCCTATATCCACCCATCTCTAACCCACCCATGTGCCTGTCTAAGTTACTCTTAAACAACTCCAGCGTGCTTGCCGCCACCATCTTACTTGGCAGAGCATTCCATACCCCCACTACCCTCTGTGTGAAAACCTCCCTCTAATATCTGTTATACCTCTCGCCCCTCACCTTAAGCCCATGGCCCCTCGTACTATGTGCCTCTACCATAGGAAATAGCTTACCTCTGTTTACTCTATCTATACCCTTCATAATCTTATATACTTCTATTAGGTCCCCCCTCAGTCGCTGTCTTTCAAGGGAAAAGAGCCCCAATTTCTTCAATCTTTCCTCATAACCCAGTCCTTCCATACCAGGCAACATCCTGGTAAACCTCCTCTGCACTCTCTCCAGAGTGTCCACGTCCTTCCGGGAGTAGGGCGACCAGAACTGGATGCAGTACTCCAAATGCGGCCTAACCAACGTTCTATACAACTGCAACATTAGATTCCAGCTCTTATATTCTATACCCCTTCCTATAAAGGCTAACATACCATAGGCTTTCTTCAGAACCTTCTCCACTTGTGCTGCCACCTTCAAAGACTTGTGCACTTGCACCCCCAGGTCTCGCTGCGATTCAATACTCCTTATGGGCTTGCCCTTTATCATATAACTCCCCCCTACATTATTCCGGCCAAAATGCATCACTTCACATTTATCCGGATTAAACTCCATTTGCCATGTATCTGCCCAATATAGCAGCCTATCAATATTCCGTTGTATTGCCAGACACTGCTCCTCACCGCCTGCCAATCCAGCCATCTTGGTGTCATCAGCAAATTTGCTGATCACACCACTTACTCCCTCTTCCAAGTCATTTATATACACTACAAAGAGAAGAGGTCCCAGTACTGAGTACTGCGGCACACCACTAGTGACAGACCTCCAGCTAGAAAAGGACCCCTCCACTACTACTCTGTCTCCTCTTTGCAAGCCAGTTCTCAACCTATCTAGATACCTGGCCACGTATCCCATGAGCCTTAATCTTTTCTACCAACCTACCATGAGGGACTTTGTCAAACGCCTTACTGAAATCCATATAGGCGACATCAATGGCTCGTCCTTCGTTGACTGTTTTTGTCACCTCCTCAAAAAATTCTACCAGATTCGTAAAGCAAGACTTCCCCTTTACAAAGCCATGCTGCATATCCTTAATCAGATCGCAACGCTCTAAGTGCTTATACATCCTATCCCTAAGAATCCTTTCCATCAACTTGCCTACCGCTGACCGGCCTATAGTTACCTGGGTTATCCCTCCTACCCTTTTTAAACAACGGTACCACATTCGCTATCCTCCAGTACTCTGGGACCTCACCTGTGTCCAAAGAAGAGACAAAGATTTGCGTCAGAGGCCCAGCAATCTCATCCTTCGCCTCCCTAAGCAGCCTAGGATAAATGCCATCGTTTAGAACGGAGTTGAGGAGGAACTTCTTCACTCAAAGGGTGGTGAATCTCTGGAATTCTCTGCCTGTTGAAGTGGTGGACACTACCTCGCTAAATATATTTAAGTCACGGGTAGATAGGTTTTTGACAGACAAGGGAATTAAGGGTTATGGGGAGAAAGTGGGAAAGTGGAACTGATCCACTTCAGATCAGCCATGATCTTATTGAATGGCGGGGCAGGCTCGAAGGGCTAGATGGCCTACTCCTGCTCCTATTCCTTATGTTCTTATGTTTAATAAGGATGGTTTGACTTATTCACTTTAGTCTAAATCATTGGCCCTACCTTTTGCCTTATACCAACAAATTTATTACTTAAAAATATGCTGGTTTACCTGCTGACTAGCATAAAAGGAAATCCTGATCCTTGTCTCACCAGACTAGAAAAGAAAGTGCAAGATTAGTGCCTAGTTTGTGTTTGAGTTGACCATTGTTGGTTAAAGTAGAAGTGGGCTATATGATGATGAGACTGAATTTGTGGAGGGTGAGGAATCAGCCAGAGTTCCTGTTCCTGACTTGGCTGAAAAGCATCTATCTTAGCCTGAATAGCACTTAAATTAACCACTTCCATTGACCCCAGCAACACTCATTCCCAATAAAAGCCTTGGAGATTCATGCTGCTAAATATTGATCCAAAACTTGCTGGAAAAGTAACTGTGTTAATAACGCTCATTATTGTCGCATAAATGAGCTAGCAAATTCAGTGGATTAAAAAATACTGAGAGTTATAAATCTTCAGAACTTTCTGAGGTAGCATGGTGGTACAGTGGTTAGCACTGTTGTCTCACAGCGCCAGGGACCCAGGTTCGATTCTCAGCTTGCGTCACTGTGTGGCCTATGTCTGAGAATTTCCTCCGGGTGCTCTGGTTTCTTCCCACAGTCCAAAAGATGTGCAGATTAGGTGCATTGGCCATGCTAAATTCTCCCTCAGAACGTGCGAACAGGCACCGGAGAGTGGCGACTTGGGGATTTTCACAGTAACTTTATTGCAGTGTTAATGTAAACGTACTTGTGACACTAATAAACTTTAAAATTTTCTGGTATGTATGCACTCTGCCATTTGGTTTGCACAAACAGCAACTTGCCTTGATTACTTTTAGGAACTTTAATTGTCCATTAAATTTGCTGCAGAAAGTTAGGACTGGTAGCCATTTTTCGATGAACGTGCATTCATATGAATTAGGAGCAGGAATTGGCTGTACAGCCTCTCTCCTACTGCACCATTTAAGATCATGGTTGAACTGATCTACATTTTGCTTGTCCATGACTTCTTTCTCCGCCTTAAAAATATTAAATGATCCAACCTCCGCTGCAAGACTCACGATCCTATGTGAGAACATTTCATCTCATCTCTGCCTTAAATAGGGGACCCCTTATTTTTAAACTATAGCCCCTAGTTTTCGTTTCTACCAGAAGAGGAAACATCCTTTCAGCATTCACCCTGTCAAGTTCCCTCGAGATCTTGTGTGTTTCAATACCCTTTTAATAGAGCACAGTCTGAAAGTCATGCTGGTTAGGTGCATTGGCCATGCTAAATTCTCCTTTAGTGTCCCCAAACAGGTGCCAGAGTGTGGTGACACAGGGATTTTCACAGTAACTTCATTGCGGTGTTAATGTAAGCCTACTTGTAACACTAATAAATACATTTAAATATGATACTTATTAACGCTGTCCAAACAACCTGTCTGGAAGCAGTATAGCAAATCATCACTGGATTATTCCCTGGGATGAAATGGCATGATGAGAGGCTGAGTAAATTGAGCCTAGGTTCTCTTTGTTTAGAAGCATGAGAGGTGACCTTGTTGAAAAATGCAAGATTCTGAGGAGGCATGGTAGGGCACTGAAAGATTATTCCCTGACCAGCAGAAACAATCTTAGAATAAGGGGCTGCTCACTTGGGACTGATGAGAGTAAATTACTTCACTTGAGTTGTGAATCTTTGGAATTTCCTGTTCCAGAGGGTGGTGTTTCTCCATCTTTGAATGCATTCAAGGCTGTGCTGGACACATTTTTGGTGTCTGTGAATTATGGGATATGGAGAGTGGGCAGCAAAGTGGAATTGAAGCGCAAGAACAGCCATGAGCATTTGGATGGCAGAGGAAGTTTATTCCTACTCCTAGTTCTTGTGTTCTTCTCGGCCTCCTGTATGCAATAAAATAAGATCTTAAAAACTCTTTTTGTATTGCGTTATGAGCCAGGCCAGAAACTCCAGGGTGTTTTATGAAGTTAGCCTAGACCCTAAATTTTGCACTTTTTATTTTGGCATGGATGATCCCAAGGTGTTTCACACCAGATATAATTCAGGCACCCCACTAGGAAACAATTTTCAAACAAAGTTTAATTTAAGAACACGGTCAACATATAATAAGAAAAATTAACATAACTTTTACCACTTACAAGAATCAACCATGATATAGTATAAACCTTTAACAGCTAGCTATGATGTTCCAAGTCAAACGACACCCATAAACATACACCCCTATCTAGACTTGGCACAGTAAAGCTGGTATGCATACATGATACTGGATTTTGCAGCTTTTCAACACGTGCAGTGAATTGATCCTTTGAAATGTAAAATTAAAATTCTAAGGCTTCCCAGTCTTGGAACTTTCAGCACACCTCTGGAGAGAGATAGAGACACTGCCTGCCTCCACCAGGTTCTAGCTAACAACTCCTGATAGCAGAATTTCCAATTCCACAGAGAGGGAAACAAGAAGCACCGCTTTCTATCTCAAGTTCAAACAGGTTCTGAGCAAAAATTAAACTAAACCTTTGGACTTTTCAAATGGGGGAGGGAAAGCTGCCCCCTCGGGCATCACCTGACCTGTCAATCATCCCCAAATCAAGCCCCAATCAGCAATCCCAATGGATCATTAAAACCCCAGGACATTGCATTTAGCCCAAAGTAGAAGCAAACATGAAGTTCATTATATTGCATTAGTGATTTGAGGGCCCTGCTTCCAGACAGTTTGGCAAAAATAAAATACCTGGGCGTGTTTGAAAAACCTGCAGGGAAACATGATTAAAATATATTTCTCAGAAGACACCGTATCATTACAATTGTACCTGATTGAACTCTAATTCAACGTCCTTCTCTGTTCCTCAGGTTGCCTCACTGTAAGAGCTGGATGGAATTGCCTGTGAATGGTGGACCGTTCAGTTATTATATGACCCAGAACATCTGTACACACATTTAACCTATTTGTATATTGTATGACTTGTGCATAAGTCTGGTGAAGGTCTGGATTTTTGTAAGCAACATAACATATTGGGCAATTTAACCTAATCCTACTGTTTACGAAGTAATATTGCTTAGTGTTTCAATTTATGGCGTGCTCAAGTATGAGATGGTCAGATTTCGTGAGGAGTGTAATGTTGGGTCCAAACAGATTTCTTGAAACCTCTTTCTTGTTTTAGATTTCTGGTTGCCTGAAAGAGAATCAGAGCCAGGTTGAAGCAGCTGTGACTAAGGATATGCCAATATTGAGAAAAAGGTCTGCCTGTGGTTCTGAAAGTGCTAAGAAGTTTTGTTCATAAATGGTGAGGTTTTTGTATTTGGGTGTTAATTTTTAATGTTTTTGTAACTATCCTGTAAAGTTGTCACATACATGGTTCAATAAAATATAGCTGTTGGCTGTGGCAATAAATCACTGAAGCGTTTGCACAGAAAACAGGAGTTGACTAAATCATGTTTTTCTCAGTATTTCCAGTATTTTGTGTTTTTACTTCAGATTTCCAGCAGTATTTTGTTTTCTGTATTGAACTGGAAGGGTGCTTATCAGCCAGCATTCACACAATGGACTGAATGGCCTCCTGTGATTTAAATTCTGATTATTCTGTATGGAGGCACCATTATAGCGGTAGAGGACTGGGGGGTTACCCTATCGTAGGCAGCTGATTGTTGCAGTTGAAATTAGTCAGAGACATATAGCCTCTGTTAGTCTGGAGCTCTGGTATACCATGCCTTTCCTCTTCTGAGGCCTAAAAAATCAGCTGTAAGAGTCTAGCTGAAACCATGAGCTTTTAGTTTCTTCAAAATAGTTTGATTGTAATTTGAAGAGTATAAAATCTTTCAGGGAGAAATGTTGACGTCCATGATTAAACTATCAAGAGGATCCAGAGAGCTTAAAATGCAGAGTGAGCTGTTGACAGAAGAGGTAGACAGATAGCACAATGCCCAATATGAAAGAAGTACCAGTAATTGTGGGGCCTGTACAGAGATTGGAACCAGGGATGAGTTACTCTACCGTGAGATTTCCGAGACCTCAGAACTAGCAGCAGAGGTGAAGTCGCAAGTAAGATATAGAAGACAAGAGATTGCAACTGTTTTTGCAAAATTCAACAACTTGCTGCTAGCACAGAATGTACAAGTTGGAAATGTATTAATTTGGAGAATACACTTTAATTTCCCAGCCATTAATTATGGAGCAAGATATTGTGATAGTTGGGCAACCACCTTTGTCAGCAAAAGTGTGCAAATGATAGCATTCAATCATATTGTAGGACATCTTGGGCGGAATTTACCGGCCACACTTGCTCCCAAGACTAGAAAATCCCTCCAAGATCAACAGGGCTTTGAATGGCCCGCATCCCCCCACTCCCACCACTACAATTCCTATGGTGGATGGGACTGGAAAATTGTGCCCCATTTGTGCATTGATGGAGTCTTGGGTAGCTAACAGGAAGTAGAGGATAGGGCAAAATGGGTCTTTTTAGGGTTGACAAGCTGTAACACGTGGAATGTTACAGGAATCAGTGCTGGGGTCTCAACTATTTACAATCTGCATCAATGATTTGGATGAATAGACTGAATGTATGGTAGCTAAATTTGCTGATGACACCAAGGTTGGTAGGAAAGTAAGTTATCAAGAGGAGTAGGAGAGTCTTTTTTCAAGAATTCATTCGTGGGGAGTTCGTGTCGGTAAGGAGTGGCAGTGCCACCTCCTGAGGAGGAATATAGCTATGTACGTCTATGGTATTAACTTTTACCTCCATCGTACCTTTTCCTTTCTTTCTGTTGTTCTTTAATAGCTTTCTTTGGTTAACAAACTTTTAGTGGTTTAGTTGAAGTTGATGTCCTTTACTGCATAATGCAGATTGGATCAAAAAACCTAATTTTGCAGCAGCCAAATCCAAACAATCCCACAAGAATTAACTTACCAGCCATCCAGCAGAACAAAGCATTCACAAAATCAGTGAAAGGCTCATTAAATAATTTTACAAATAAAACCAAAAAAATTAAAACCACATGTGGCATAATAGAATGCATGTCAAGCTAACAATGTACTAAGCAAAATAAACTATTTCATATGCTGTTTTTACTCTGCTGATCCTTCTGTCTGTGCCAATGAAATAACCTGATGTTAATCTAAACGCACAACTTCTAATTCTAAAACTGAATAAAATAGGAAACAGAGTAAAAATTACATTTAAGGGACATGGTAGAAAAGAGAGAGGAGGAATTTATGACTTCTGAAAAACAAAATAATCAACTCTCAAATGTCTGCCTTCATTAAAAATTATATCCTAATATCCAAGATTGCCAGTTCATATGACAGTTTGAAGTACAGATATCTTATGCAATACAACTCCAATAAAGCAAGAAATAATAACACGACCTTTTTCAAACTGTTGTCTACTAGGATGTACAGTAGTTAAACTTAGTTTTGAAGAGAATTAAGGAACAAGTTTCAAAACAGTGCTTCATACAATTTGCAAAGTTTTTAAAGCATCAAAGTAGAAATCTCAGTAAAGTCTGAATTGGATTGATAATTGTGCTGCAGTAAGAAGTAGCCTTATTAGGGTAATAGGCAACCTACATCAGTAGCACCATCAAAGCCATATCAAAACTCGTGAAGAACTGCAACAGTTGGGGCTATTCCCTGGAAAAACAATGGCCCCAAAAGTCAGTTTGAGTGTTTTCCTAAGCAGTAATCTAATTTTAGTGGGGTCAGTTCTCAAGGGTGGTATTTGGGCACATTATTATGTACAGTAGTGCCTGCCAGACTGACTCCACTGGAGTTGAATGGCTGCTTAGGTTTAGTACTATAGTTAACTTAAGAACTGTACTTATACAGCACCTTTAAACATAATAGAATATCTCAAGTGGATTTACAGGAATCTTACCAAACAAATTTGGATACTGAGCCTCAAGACATGTTAAGGCGAGTGACCAAACTTATCAAAAATTTTAGGGGGCATCTTAAATGGATGGAGCAATTTAGGGAAGATATTCCAGAGTTTATGATTTGGGCAGCTGAAGCCAGCTACTAACGGTAAAGCAATGAAAATTGGGGATGCACAAAAGGCCAGAAGTGGAAGACTACAGAGATCTTGAGGGGGATGTAGGGCTGAAGGAGGGTAGAAATAGGGAAGAGCAAAAAGGTAATGGCGGAACTTTAAAACCATCTTGAGAAATTTTAAATGGTATTGCCAGATTTTTGAGTGGGGGGGGGGGGCGGTGCTGCGGACTGTGGTGGTGGTGGAGGTCAATGAGCACGAGTGATGGTGAAATGAGATTTAGAGTGCGTTGAATGTAAACAGCGGAGTTTTGTTTGAGCTCTGGTTTATAGAGCAATAGTGAAGAATGTTCAAGAGATGTGAAATGCAGTTAAAATGCATCACACAATCTAATGATCGCTCCACTATAATTTAGTTTTTAAAAGATAAGCCTTGCAAATGTCCTGGGAATAAATACTCAATTACAGGTGATAGAAAGTTGATATTTTCTATTATGAAGTGTTAATTAAACTTTTTAACAGTCCTTCAACCTTTTTAAAAATCCTTTCCTTCAGCATGCTGGAGTTGATTTAACACCAGGCATTCATTTATTGGATGTAATTTTACTACAAAGCATGATGTCTGCATATGTTGTTCCTCATCTGATTAGCATTGCAAAGCAATGCCCCCTCTGCCCTTGTTACCATACACAGGAGTCAAAGAATCATTATAGTTGCCGTTGCCACCTTTTGGGAAGCTTTTAAATCTGATGTTGGAATTGTTGTTCACAGTCCTTGTGGGAAACTGACTTTAATGCTTTTCCTCTTGCCCAGTGGCATATGATCAAAGGTTTAAGAAATGTTGCAATGGGGTAGAAATGTGCTCCAGAAAATTATTATTGCAATGATTTGTGTGATGTGATGTGGAGACAATATGCCATTTAATACACAACTTGACATGAGGAAATATAGATGCGAGTTTTCTTTTAGCCTGTATTTCCTGATTGCTTCTTACAGGTTGGATTTATGTAAAGAGTGTGAGTTAGTGTGCTGTGTCAGATATACCTCCAAATACATTTAAAGGCCAAATTAAGGAGAACTTTAATTCCACTGTGCTTGAAAAAACATACAGGAATTAGAAAATGGGCTAAAAGATAAAACACTACTTTGGAAACAGCTTGTGCTATTCCACAGACAACAAGAATGGGAAACTGACTCTACTGCCACTTGCACACTATTACTATGTGAAGAATATCTCTATCTCTATCTCTTGCTAGAAAATGGATTGTTTGAATAAAGAAACATTTAAAAGGCATTTCTTTATGATATTTCCTTGTTAAGCAAACTGATTCTCATTGCCCATTTCTCAGCACCGTGTTTGCACTGAATAAGGCTTCACAACTGGATTTCTGCTGGTGCTGATAAAACACCCTTGAGGTACTGTTTGACAGGAAACAAGATTAGCAAGCAGTGCTTTTTAAGCAGTGAGGACTTCTATCAATTTATTCTGAGTAGCTATTCAAAATGGATGTTGCTTTTATGAGATGTTACTGTCTGGTGCATCATAAATTTTCAACAACTTGCTTCTTTGTAACTAATAAATTGTCCCTGAAGTTTTCTACAGACAGTTAATGAATGACTCAGTTTTGCTGAAAAAAGATAACAGGTTGAACAATGAAGTTGTGACTAATGCACAAATTGTTCAGCGATTTGTCACATGGAAGAGATACCCATGAATTGAGTTGTGACACTAACAGCAGAATGGCAGCTCGCCCCCTAACCTGATTTTTGTGAAATAGCTGTATTTGCACATTAATTGTTCATTAAACTCAACAGACCAAGTTGAGACTTGTAATTAACAAAGTAAGTTTAACAGTTGTTAATGATTGCCAACAAATTTCTTTTGCTAGAAACTGAACACTTATAAGTGAGGTATCTCATTCTTTCAAGTTGTGAATTGTTTCATAATTCAAAAATGTCAAGTTTGTAATTTGTGTAAATGTTATTCACAGAATCATCACAGCACAGAAGGCCATTCAGCCCATCATATCTACACTGACTCTTCAAATGAGCAATTCACTTAGTGCCATTCTTCTGCCTTCTCCCCATAATTCCACACATTCTTCCTTTTCAGACAGTAGCCTAATTCCATTTGAATGCTTCAGTTAAACTTGCTTTCACTACTCTTTGCATTGCAGACCTTAAACCACACTGTGAAAGTGTTTTATTCTCATATCACTTTTTTTTGCTTCTTTTGTCAATTACTTTAAATCTGTGTCATCTTATTTATGGCCATTTCACAATTGTGAACCAATTCTCCTTATCGAATCTGCCCAGACCCTTCATGACTTGAATAGCTCTATTCAAGTCTACTTCAAGTTTCCTTCGAGTTTTTTTTCTCCATGGAAAACAAACCCAATTTCTCCGATTTTTATCTTCATAACTTAAATTTCTCCAACCTGGAATAATTCTAGTGAATCTTTCTGCATGTTTTCCAATGCCATCACATTCTTCCTAAAGTGTGGCATCTAAAACTGGATGCAGTACTCCAACAGAAGCTGAACTAATGTCTCATTCAAGTTCAACACAACCTGCCCCTCTTAATAAAGCATAAGACATTTTATTAACCACACAGTCCTACCACCCTCAATGGCTTATGTGCATATACACCCAGGTCCCTCTACTCCCATAGCCCACTTAGAGTTGTACTCTTTATTTTATACCGTGTCTCCATGTTCTTCCACTAAAATGAACCACTGCATATTTCTCTGCATTGAAATTCATCTGCGAACTGTCCACTCAACCTACCAACTTATCTACGTCCGTTTAAAGTTTTGCATTATATTCACAGTTTGCAATGTTTTTAAGTTCAATATCATTGACACACTTTGAAATTGTCTTGTAAATAGTTAATATATTTCAGAAAAAGAAATGGTCCAGCATCGTACACCCGACCCCACTACCAACTTTCCTCCATCCAAAACACACATTCATCAACCATTTCTCTGTTCCCTGTCCCTCAACAAATTTTTTATCCATGTTGCTATTGCCCAATTTATTTCATGAGCTTTAAATTTTGCTCACAAGCCTGTTGTATGGCATTGCATCAAATGCCTTTTGCAAGTCTATGTACACCACATCAACAGCATTGTGGTATAGGTTTCTTATAACTTAAACTGGGATAATATCTAATGTCCACAGCCATTTTTAAGAGATAAAAACATAAAACACAGAAAAGTATAATTTGCAGGAGCAGTAAGTTTTAGAACTTACTGATGGGTAAATCTGAGTGTCAAAGACAGGAAATCCATTTGCTACAGGTGTCTACAAGTATGTTTTCTCTGACCATTTAAGTTTTTGACGATGGTATTTTGGGAACTACAGTCATGCAAGACAGTAGTGTTTTATTTTAACATAGATAGATTTTTGTTACTGCCCTTTGTTTGAAATTCTGGACATGTGCTCCACAGGAGGTCTTGTGGCCCAAAAAGTAGTACCTTGGCTTTTGATTTGAAAGCTTCAGGTTCAAGTCCCACTTCAGGCCTTGTTGACTGTGGAAGGAATGTTTCTGACATGATTCAAACAGGTTGATAATCACTTGCTAATCACTCCAGTACTTCCCCTCTGTGAAACAAACCGTATGCTCTGCAAGTCATCCTTATTGGGACTGTTTAGACTAGGATGCTTCCATCGTACTCCATATTTTGTATGCTTTTCTTTTTATCAGTGGAGTATACCAGATTAATCCCTGGGATGGCAAGATTGTTTTATGAGAAGAGTTTTTTTTTGTTGTTCATGGGATATGGACATCGCTGGATTTATTGTTCATCTATAATTGCCCCTTGAACTGGGTGGCTTGTTAGGCCATTTTAAAGGGCATTCTAAGAGTCAACCAATTGCCATCCAGACCTACTGCAGCAGATTTGTTTCCTAATGATATTAGTAAACTGGATGGGTTTTTACAACAATCCGTAATGGTTTCATGGTCATCGTTAGATGTTTAATGAATTCAAATTTCACCATCTGCCACAGCGGAATTTGAACCCAGTTCCCCAGACCTGAGGTCCCTTGAGTACTAGTCCAGTGACAATACGATTATATTCTCTAGAGTTTCAATGAATGAAGGGTGATCTCATTGAAATTTACAGAATTCTAGTGTGTGACAGGGTAGATGTAGATGGGATGTTTTCTCTGGTGTGTCTAGAACTAAGGAATACAGTCTCAGAATAAGGGGCTTTTGACACTGAGGTGAGGAGAAATTTCTTCACTTAAAGCGTGAGAAAAATCTTTTGAATTCCCCATCAGAGTGCTGTGGAAGCTCAATCATTGAGCATATTCAAGACAGAAATAGATACATTTCTGGATACTAATGACATCTTGGGACAATGGGGAAAAAAATACATAGAGGTAGATGATCATCCATAATCTGTTTGATGAAGTAGCCTTGACTACCTGAATGGCCTACTTCTAGTCCTATGTTCCCATGACCCATAAGGTCGTTATGACAGCTACCAAATAAGAACAACAGGACTCATTAAATCATGAAATAGCTGTTGAAAGCATTACTTGTGATCTTTGATCATCTAGGGTCATATAGTAAATTCTATCTTTATGGTCAACGCATATGCAAGGACAATGGACATGATGAGAAAGAACCAGAATAACTTTAAGGAATTAAGCATGCATACAGCAATAATGAATAAAAGAATGATTTGATCGAGAATTCAAAGGGGATGAAGCAGAAACAACAGAAGATGTCTTTGCTGTAGAATGTGACCTCTTACTGTAGAAGCTCATACCATGCATCAGTTACATGCAACTGTTATATCACTGTTCAAGACATGAATATGTACGAGGGCTTGTTAGCTTTCTTGCAATAAGTGTTGTCCTCTTAAAAATGGTTGAATATGATAGTCTTTCAGTCTTAGAAGGGTCATAGAAATGTTAAGTAAAAACTAACCATGAAAATCACCATGGACTTCAGGACAACTTTACAAGATGAAGTTAAAATAAATGGGTCAACATACTGCATTCAAATAGTGGATTTGACTATGTTGCATTGAATGCTCAACATGGGCATTCATGCTCTGTTGCTGATTACAATAATGTTTAACCTATGTTACTCATTTTAACTTGTCAAAATGGTTTATTTTCTTGCAGAAGAAATAAATATCATCACACTCCCAATAAAATTATTTAACTTCTTCCAAAAGAGCTGGGCTGTTAGCTGTTTATTAAATGAAGTTATAGGGAGAATGACATTTTGAGATGATGAAATGCTCTGTGGAAACAATGATTCATGGGCTGCTAGGACAAGGAAAATATCATTTGTGGGCAGCAACAAGCTAATTTTGAATACTGGAGATGAAAGGATAAGTGGAATTGTGAGTTTAACCTTGGGGAGAAATTGTGCAAGATCCTTCGGCAGATAATTAAATAAGCAGGGTGGTGTCTATCTGCATATCAGTTAGATTGCATATAGTCTGTGGAAAAATTTGGCTCAATGGCACAAACAGGGTTTCTTGTTTCAAGCTTGCCTGTGTTCTTAATCCGAATTATTTGAATGACAGCTTTGCAAATGCTACACGTACATCTGAAATTAAGATCAGTAAAAAAAAATTTATGTCAAATCTTCTGTGACTGCACAATTATATACAATGTGAGGAAGTGGACCTGGGAGTCCTCAACATTGATTCTGGACCCCATGAAGCCTCATGACATCAGGTCAAGCATGGTGTTGATTGCTAAAATAAAAGCAAGATACTGAGGATGCTGGAAATCAAACAAAAGTACAGGTGCTGGAAATAATCAGCAGATCTGGTGGCATTGTAGAGAGAGAAATAGAGTTAACACTTCAAATCCAGTATGACTCTTTTTTGGAACTGATTACAAACTATAACCTTCCTTCAGCTGTCAAGTCGGAACACTTCCATGTTAAACACAATCCAGGGCAACAAGGGCATAGAAGGTATGCTGGGTGGGAGACTTGGTGACAACTATTACAAATGTAGCTTGCTAACACCATTGCTGGCCAAGCTGCTCATGTCTAGGAATGGGCTTGCAGCAATTAGTGAAAGAACTAACATGAGGATATATTACTTGACTGCTACCTCACCCTCACTAATCTTGTAGATCCATCTTTCAATGATTGTATTGATAGGAGTGGTGGTTGAATGTAGGCAAAGTCCTTTCTTTCTACTGAGGACCCCTCTGTGGTATAGTGTGGCACTATGGTGCTGAATGGAATAGATCCATTATGCACCTTAGAGCTCAAAAATGGGTACCCATGAAGTGCTGGAAGGCCATCAGAGTGGCAGAATTGTACTTCACTACAATCTGTAACTTATTGGCTCAGCGTATCCCCCAGTTTACCATTACCATTCAGCAAGGGGATTAACCCTACATAAATGAGAAGTGTAGAAGGTCTAGGAGGAGCATCGAACATACCTTAAAAACAAGGTGCCAATTTGATGAAGCTATTATGAGAGGACTGCGTACAAAACAGACAGCTCAACAGAGCTAAGTGATTCCCACAAATTATGTATCAGATCAAAACTCTATGTGCCTGCCAGTCCTGCTAGTCTTGAATGGTAGTCATCAATTAAACTAACTGGAGGAGGAGGCTCATTACATTCACATTCTGAATGACAGTAAAGCCCAGGATATGAATACAAAAGAAAAGGCTAAAGCATTTGCAATCAGTCAGAAGTGAAGAATGAAAGTTCCATCTTGGTCTCCTGCTGAGGTCCCCACTACATCAACATGGATTCGTATCATCTGTGTTTTTTAATGTTTTAAGCTATATGTGGGATCAACAGTTTTTGCTTCGCAGAACAGAGATCTTCTTGAGGACTTAGGCATGGATGAGAAGCTGAAAGAATGTTTGAATTACATCTATGTCCTGAGGTTTGAGATTGTTGTTCAATTCCCTGTCCATAGAAATACAGAAACTGAAGTGCTTAAGTGGCCAACGTAACTAAGATAACATGATGATTGCGGGAGATTGAGATGGGCTAAGTGTATCTTCCAGGCTCCTTGTTAACATACCTGGTGTTGCCCTCTGTATCTTTTATTCAGTGGTGGTATGCATGGAATGTAGAGATCAAAGATGTTATTAGTATCAGAATTTTATATAATCCACTGGACTATAGTTATCCACTATAGTCATGCTGGAATTGTGAAGTGTGATATACCCAAGTTCTTATAGTAATCATGTAATCATACTGAAATCATGTGGCATGCTGTGAGAGTGTATTCGTGTTGGATTGTGTAAAATAAACTAATCAAAAACCCCATTCAGCAATTGTTAGTATGAGTGTCTGTATACTCTTGAGGTTTAAAATGAAGTAGAACAGATAAAGCAGTCTCAACACCCACTTACTAGAAGTCAGTCTTTAGCCAAACAGAGTGCAATTAGCAAAGGTTATGGGTCCAACTACATCCCAGTTATAATGCCTCAGATTGTGCTCTAGAACTAGCTAAGCATTTAACCAAGATGTTCCAGCTACAACACTGGCAACTACCCCACAAAGTGGGGATCTGCTGTACCCAGAAAAAGCTGGATAAACAGGGTGGCATGGTAGCACAGTGGTTAGTATTGCTGCTTCACAGCTCCAGAGACATGGGTTTGATTCCCGGCTTGGGTCACTATCTGTGTGGAGTTTGCACATTCTCCTCGCGTCTGCGTGGGTTTCCTCTGGGTGCTTTGGTTTCATCCCACGGTCCAAAGATGTGTGAGTGAGGTTGATTGGCCATGCTAAAAATTGGCCCTTGGCATTGTGAGATGCGTAAGTTAGAGGGATTAGTGGGTAAATATGTTGGAGTATGGGGGTAAGGCCTTGGTGGATTGTGGTCGGTGCAGGCTCAATGGGCCGAATGGCCTCCTGCACTGTGGGGTTTCTATGGTTTCTATGATTCTAAACCCAATGTGGCCAATTACTGCCCCACCATCCTAGTTACAATTACTTGTAAAATAATGGAGGGGGTTGTTGAGAATGCTATCAGACAGCAGTTACTCACCTATAAGTTGGTCACTGATGCTCAACCTGGCTTCAGCAGGATCAATCAGCTCCACATCTTATTACAGTGTTTGTCTAAATATAGAGAAGAGAGTAGAATTCTGAAGTGGGTAAGAGTGACTGTATGGTAGGGGCTATTCCACTGCAGGCAAAATGCCTGTGGCCCACAGAGTGACTGATATAAATGTAACAATTGACCGGATGTGACATCAAGAAACTCTAGTCAAATTGAAGTCAATTGGAATCAGGGGAAACAGTCTCCACTGGTTGGAGTCATACCTAGCATAAAGAAAAATGATTATTATTGTTAGAGGTCAATAATCTCAGTCCCAGGACAAGAGTGCAGGAGTTCCTCAGGGTAGTGTCCTAGGCCCAACCACCTTCAAGTGCTTCATCAATGATCTTCCCTGATCATGAAGTCAGAAAGGGAGGTGTTCTCTAATAATTGCATCAATATCCTGGATGTCATTATTGACCAGAAACTTAACAAGACCAGTCACAGAAGTACTGTGCCTAAACAGCAAGTTAGAAGTTGGGTGTTCTGTGGTGAGTGCCACATTTCCAGCCTTCCAAAGCCTATCCACCATCATCATGGCACAAGTCAGAAGCACATTGGAAAATTTCTACTTTCCTAGATGAGTGCAGCTTGACAAAGCCTTAATTGGCAGTCTACCCAGTAACTTGAATAGTCACCCCATCTCTACTGATCAGAGTTTTACCATTTACAAGATGCAACTTGTTAAGGCTTTGGTGAGAGCACAACCCAACACAGACCCCTCTCACTCAGGAGGGTAATGACAGCAGATTCAAGGGGAAACGACTAGATGCAAGTTCTCCAGGTTGCATATCATCCTGACTTGAAAATATATCATTGTTGCTGGGTCAATATTCTGAAAATCTCTGCCTAAAAGTTGGGCATATTTTCTGTACATGGTTTGCTGCACTTTAAGAAGGCAGCTCACCACCGCCTTCTCAAAAGCACATAGAGGTTGCAATGAATGTTGGCCTGACCAGAAATGTCTATGTCTTGTGGATGATAATTGTTAATTCATTGAACCAATTCTATACTGTTCTACACCAGTGTAAGACCAAGATTTGCTGACTTGAAACCTTAAAGCTGCTGTGAGAGGAAAGAAACATTGCCCAACTTAAATTAGCTGTTTACAACATGAGGAGGAAATAATTTGTGCTAGTGCTCATACATTCCATTTTCAAGCTGCCAAAATCAAATCAGCACCATATTCAATCCTGATGAAATACTAGATCCTCAATAGATGAAAACGGTTTGCACGGCAGAAATTCAAATGGAAATTTCGACGATGTTAATCGCAAGACTGACGCTCAAGTAGTCTGTTAGTCTTTTTTTTATTCATTTGTGGGACATGGGCATCGCTGGCTGGCTGGCCAGCATTTATTGCCCATCCCTAGTTGCCTTTGAGAATGGTGAGCTGCTTTCTTGAATCGTTGCAGTCCATTTTTTGTAGGTTGACCCACAATGCCGCTAGGAAAGGAATTCCAGGATTTTGACCCAGCGACTGTGAAGGAATGGTGAGTGGCTTGGAGGGGTACTTGCAGTTTGTGGTCTTCCCATTTATCTGCTGCCCTTGTCCTAGATGGAAGTGGTCATGCGTTTGAAAGGTGCTGCCTGAGAATCTTTGGTGAATTGCTGCAGTGCATCTTGTAGTTAGTACATGCTGCTGCTACTGAGCGTTGGTGGTGGAGGGATTGAATGTAGGTGTGGTGCCAATCAAGCAAGCTGCTTTGTCCTGGATGGTGTCAAGCTTCTTGAGTGTTGTTGGAGCTGCACCAATCCAGGCAAGCATGGAGTATTCCATCATAGTCCTGATTTGTGCCTTGTAGATGGTGGATAGGCTTTTGGGAATCAGGGGATGTGTTACTCACCGCAATATTCCTAGCATATGACCTGCTCTTGTAGCCACTGTGTTTATGTGGTAAGTCCAGTTGAGCTTCTAGTCAATGGTAACCTCAAGCATGTTGGCAGTGAGGGATTTGGTGGTGGCTACCCCACTGAATGTCAAGGCACGTGGTTGGTGTCTCTTACTGGTGATGGTCATTGCCTGCATTTTTGAGGCGCAAACGTTACTTGCCACTTGTCAGCCCATGCGAGGATATGATCCAGATCTTGTTGCATTTGAACATAAACTGCTTCAGTATCTGGGGAGTCATGAATTGTGCTGAACATTGTGCAATCATCAGCGAACATTCCCACTTCTGACCTTATGATGGAGAAAAGGTCATGGATGAAGTAGCTGAAGATTGTTGAGCCTAAGACACCACCCTGAAGGACTCCTGCAGAGATGTCCTGGACCTGAGATGACCGGCCCTCCACGACCACAACCACATTCCTATGTACCAGGTGTGACTCCAACTAGCAGAGGGTTTGCCCCATGACACCTATTGATTCAAATTTTGCCAGGGCTCTTTGATGCCAAACTTGGTCAAATGCAGCCTTGTTGTCAAGGGCTGACACTCTTACCTCATTTCTGGAATTCAGAATTTTGTCCATGTTTGAACCAAACTGTAATGAGACCAGGAGCTGAGTGACCCTGGTAAAACCCAAACTGGACGTCACTGAGCAGGTTATTGCTGAGCAGGTGCTGCTTAATAGCAATGTTGATGACCCTTTCATTGAAAGTGACTTTCAGCCTTATCTTTTGCATTGATATGCTGGGCTCTTCTATCATTGAGAATGGGGATATTTGTGGAACCTCCTCCTCCAGTGAGTTGTTTAATTATCCACCACCATTCTTGACTCGGTGTGGAAGGATTGCAGAGCTTAGATCTGATCCCTTGGCTGTGGACTCACTTAGCTCTGTCTATCACTTGCTGTTTTTGCCACGTGGCATGCAAGTAGTCCTGTTTGGTAGTTTCACAAGGTTGACATCTTATTTTTAGGTATGCCTGTTGCTGCTCCTAGCAAGCCCTCCTGCTGTCTCTATTGAACCTGGATTGATGGTAATGGTTGAGTGGGGGATATGCTGGGCAGTGAGTTGCAGATTGTGCTATAGTACAATTCCGCTGCTTTGAAGCCCCACAGCACCTGTCTTGAGGTTGCTAGATTGGTTTGAAGTCTCTTCCATTTAGCACGGTGATAGTGTCACACAACATGATAGAAGTTATTCTCAATGTGAAGGCGGGACTTCGTCTCTACAAGCACTGTGCGATGGTCACTTTTACCAATAGTGTCATGGACAGTTACATCTGCAGCTGACAGATTGTTAAGGATGAGATCAAGTATGTCATTTCAGTGGAACGCTTTGCCGCAGAAGGCTGTGGAGGCTGGGTCATTGAGTGTCTTTAAAGCAGAGGTAGATAGGTTCTTGATTAATAAGGGGATCAGGGGTTATGGGGGAAAAGGCAGGAGAATGGGGATGACAAAAATATCAGCCAGGATTGAATGGCAGTGCAGGCTCGATGGACCAAGTGGTCTAATTCTGCTCCTATGTCTTATAGTCTTATGGTAAATAATTCCTGTTGGTTCCTTCACCACCTGCTGCAGACCCAGTCTAACAGTTATATCCTTTAGGACCCAATCAGCTCGATCATTAGTGCTGCTGCAAAGACACTCTTGGTGGTGGACATTGAAATTCCCCCACTCAGAGTACATTTCGAACCTTTGCCCTTTCTTCTGTGTTGTTTAACATGGTGGAATACTGATTCCTCAGTCGAAGGAGATGGTACATGGAAACCAATAAGCTGTTTCCTTGCCCATGTTTAACCTGAAGCCCTTAGACTTCATGGCATCCAGAGTCAATGTTAAGGACTCCCAGGGCAGCTCCCTCCCAACTTCACACAATGCTGCCACCTCTGCTGGGTATGTCCTGCCAGTGGGACAGGATATATCCGGGGATGGTAATGTGGTGTCTGGGGTGTTATCTGTAAGGTATATCACCCATGAGAATGACTATTTTAAGCTGTTGCTTGACTAGTCTGTAAGACAGCTCCCCCAGTTTTGGCACTAGCCCTCAGTTGTAAGTGAGGAAGACTTTGCAGAGTCGATATGGCTGTTTGTCTTGCCGTTGTCTTTTCCGATGCCTAGGTCGATGCCAGGTGGTCCATCCGGTTTCATTTATTTGTTGAGACTTTGTAGCGATTGTTACAACTGAGTGACTTGCTAGGCTATTTTAGAGGGCAGTTCAGAGTCAATCACATTGCTGTGGCTCTGGAGTCACATGTAGACCAAACCAGGTAAAGATGGCAGATTTCCTTCCCTAAAGGGCATTAGTGAACTAGAAGGCTTTTTACAACAATTGACAAAGGTTTCATGGTCATCTCTTAATTCCAGATATTTTTTATTTAATTCAAATTCCACCATCTGCCGTGACCCAGAACATTATCTGGATTTCTGAATTAATAGTCGAGCGATAATAACACCAGGTCATCGCCTCTCCGAGTCATTGAAACTTTGAAGCATGATTGTGTTCAGCTATTCTGTCACATTCCACACTTACTTTTTAATCATTTTCTGTTTGCCTGCTTCACTGTTTCCAATTCTGCTGTTGCACGTAATATCTGATCTCAACAGTTTTGGGGTGGGATTTTACGACCTCACTCATCCCGAAATCATAAAATCTCACTGGAAGTCAACGGTCTTTCCCATGCTCTATCCCTCACCAGCTCCAATTCTCATGGTGGACGGGCTGGTAAAGTTCCGGCCTTGATTAGTTGACAATGATGAGACAACCCTCACTGAATATAAGGTCTTTGTCCAGGAGGCTATAGAATTTAAGATTCCACTGGAAACGTGGACAGGGCTTTCCTACTTCTCTGGAGGCAGAGATCTGGGACAGTAATGGCGAGCCATGTTGGACAGCACACCTGCACAATCCTGCTACCAGAGAAGTCTCCCAGCAGAGCGATCGGATCCAGATTGACTATTCAGTGAACGGAGACAGGTAGCCAATTTAAAATAAATAAAGACCCTAATAAGGGCCCTTCCTGAGCCACTAGCAGTTTGCCCATAGTGGAATGGCCTCTGCCGTGTGGGGGACCTCCAGCTTCACAGAGGTGGCCACCCAAGGCTATCCAGCAGTGGCCATTACAGTTGAATATTCCACACCTTAAAGTGATAGCCACAAGGAAGCAAGGCACCCCCATGGGCTCAATGGACCATCAGGTGATGGCTGTCTGCCTGGCCACTTTGATTTTAAATTTTTTGCTTGCCTGTTTGAAGGCATCTCTGTTGTGAGATGCCCTTTCGATCCCTGACCTGCCTGAAGAACATCTACCTGTCTTGGTGGGGATACTCAGTCTTCAGAGCTACGCTTCCTCATGACTGAAGCAGCAGCATTTATACCTCACTCACCACCCTTGATGGAAAAATGAAAAGTGGAGGGTGGCCACTCCCAGGAAAATTGCTGAACCTGTTCCACTTTTGGCAAGGGGTGGGATTGGGACCCCAATTGGTACAAACCAGGGCCCTGAAACTCAGTCACAAATTGTGCACCTTGTCTTTGTTCTGGTTCGCAACATGTATAAAAATAAATTGAGATCTAGTCAATTGGCTTCCAGGAAGTGTTTTGACTTGCTATTTCTACAAGTACTCCAAAAAATACCAGAATAAAATTTGTAAGAAAGGTATTTTGTTGTTTCTGCTGTACTATGCTGGCGCAAACTAATTGGAAAAAAATAGATTTTCTCAAACAATAATGGATTCACATTTGTACTTTAATATCTCATGAATTTAGTAGAACTTTTAACAACGTGGACACAGTAATGCAAGCTGGCAAGTTTGTTGCTCAACTTTTAACTTATCAACTATCACAGAATGGATAATGGTAAGTCAGAACGCCAGGGCTAAGTACAGACATTTGAATCATATCATATATAGCGGAAAGCTAAAAAGCAGTTTGATATCATCAAAGTGTTTCTATTGAGATATTTCTTTCTGAATGTCGGTTCAGGTCCTTTTGCAAGAAACTGAAATAACACAATTTACATCGGGTAATAGGCCAAAAGAATTCTGACCAAAATAAAGAGTGCTTTTATTTTTCAATTCATTTCTATCAAAAAAAAATCCATTGGATGACTGGAATGTGTGTTGTTTAATTGCTTGTGAGTTTGTATCAAATATGAGACGGGTTTCACTGTCACCAATAACATTTGACCAAATTAAAGACACTTTCATTTATGGTCTGCATCTGTCATATTTTGAAAATGCCAGAAACCACTCTGAATACCGAGATGAAAATAGGGATTGGTTTGCCTGATCGGTCATGTTACACTAAAATGTGATTTATCCATCATCGGGCAAGGGTGGTCTTGCACTGCAAGTTTGGCCTTGGTATGAAAAGGCTTCAGCTTTGCATCCACGCTGGACTTATGTAGAATAAATTGAATGCTAAAGCCCAATCTATTTCCAAAATGCATTGGAGTGATACTCAGTGCTCCAGGGAATTACATTCTGTTTCAGACTGATGTAGCAAATGTGTTTTTAATGTGTCTTTCAGCTCTGGTACTAATTAGTATTGTTGGTACTTTGGATTATTATTGTTTGTCGCTGAGTCTGTTATGTGAATCTTGTGTTCGTATTTTGTTCTATTATTGCTGAAAAGACAGACATTGTAAAATGGCTAGCAGTTAGGCTTGTTCGAAGCAACACCATACACGTGGACCCGTTGTGTGCAAACAACAGGAATATGTTGTAGCCTTGAAACTTTTTTCAACTACCTGGGAGCTTGGGAAGCAAAGAGTTCCCTGTTGCTTTCTCCGTAACAATGCCTCGGTCAATCAGAGTCAACTGACTAACCAGTCAGAACCTTTTCCTCCTGCAGCATAAATTGTTGTGATGTTGTGAAATATAGTATTCTTGTCTGATAAATGCAGGATGAAAAACCTTGACAACACACTGAATTTACTGGCACGGCCACCCGAGGCACGTACGATCGTGCCCGAGGCCAACGTGGTTCTGTGAACTTCACCCACCTCGATTTCGAGGTGGCCATGCCAATAAAATCAGGATCCATGTTGCTTTTTTCAGTAATGTTCAAGTTCTGCACTGCCAAGCAACTGTTTACTTCAATATTTAATTTGTGCCATTTTAAACACTTCAAACTTTTGCAGACATTCCAACTCAAACCAGGGGGTTTCAGTTTTATAGCTACCTTTATGTCAATGCAAAGCAGTTTTGATTGTGGATGGACTCAAAGGTTGCACAACCTAGAATCCCAACAGTGCAGAAGGAGACCATTCAGCCCATTGAGTCTGCATCAACCACAATCTCACATAGGCCCTCTTCCCGTAAACCCACATATTTACCCTGCTAATCCCCTGATACTAGGATCAATTTAGCATGGTCACTTGACCTAACCCACACATCTTTGGACTGTGGGAAGAAACCAGAGCACCTAGAGGAAACCCGTGCAGACATGGGGAGAATGTGCAGACTGTACAGGCAATGACCCGAGGCCAGAATCGAACCCAGGTCCCTGGTGCTGTAAGGCAGCAGCACTAACCACTGTGTCACTATGCCGCCCAATAACTAGTAACTGGATCCTGAGGAACATCTGGATCATGCTAAAAACAAAATGGCCCAATATCCTTCTAAGGAAATCATTTCATACACTTGCTTTTAGCAAACAAAATACAGTCACTGTGCACTACCAGGGTTTAAGAGTATTCTTTGGATTTTCTGAGTATGTTGTACATTAGTATTGAGCAATTTGAATGTTGCAAGAAGTCAAACAGTATTGACTAATACTAATATTAAATTTACTAATATTAAAATAAAGCCGACAAGATAATAGATGTTTGCAAATGCCCGTTGGCATAGTGGAGAAGGACAAGTTGAAGCCTACAATGTAATTCCAATCTTGCTAGCTGTGCTTCTTAATCTACAGTATTGTTCCAGTCCTTAGTCAGGAAGGAGAGAGGGGCATATGTTAGGTCTAAGCAACTGGGAACAGAGAGAGCACTGGAGGAATATAGAGAGAGCAGGAGGGAGCTCAAAAGGGGAATTGGGCGAAAAGGGGGCATGAAATTGCTTTGGCTGATAGGATTAAGGAAAATCCAAAGGCATTTTACTCTTATATTAGGAACAACAGGGTGGTTAGAGGGAAAATAGGTCCTCTTAGGGACAAAGGAGGGGGACTATGCATCGAGTCTGAGGGAATGGGGGAGATCCTGAATGAAAACTTTGCGTCGGTATTCACGAAGGAGAGGGGCTTGGTGTCTTGTAATGTCTTGGAGGGAGCTGTAGACCAGTTGAAGGAAATATCCATTACGAGGGAGGAAGTGTTAGGGTTTTTAGGTATCATAAAAACTGATAAAGCTCCGGGGCCTGATGGTATTTATCCCAGGCTGCTTAGGGAGGTGAGAGATGAAATTGCTGGGCCTCTGACGCAAATCTTTGTCTCTTCTTTGGACACAGGTGAGGTCCCAGAGGACTGGAGGATGGCTAATGTGGGACCGCTGTTTAAAAAGGGCAGTAGGGATAACCCTGGTAATTATAGGCCAGTGAGTTTGACATCGGTGGTAGGAAAGTTGTTGGAAAAAAATTCTTAGGGATAGGATGTAGAAGCATTTGGAGCGTTGCAATCTGATTAGGGATACGCAGCATGGCTTTGTTCAGGGGAGGTCTTGCCTTACGAATCTTGTAGAATTTTTTGAGGAGGTGACAAAAACGGTTGACAAAGGACGAGCCGTTGATGTCATCTATATGGATTTCAGTAAGGCGTTTGACAAAGTCCCTCACGGTAGGCTGGTAGAAAAGGTTAAGGCACATGGGATACAGGGACAGGTGTCTAGGTGGATTGAAAACTGGCTGGGCAACAGGAGACAGAGAGTAGTAGTGGAAGGGTCCTTTTCTAGCTGGAGGCCTGTCACCAGTGGTGTGCCACAGGGCTCAGTACTGGGACCTCTTCTCTTCGTAATATATATAAATGACTTGGAAGAGGGCGTACGTGGTGTGATCAGCAAGTTTGCAGATGACACCAAGATGGCAGGATTGGCGGATAGCGAGGAGGATTGTCAGGTGACACAGCAGGATACAGATAGGCTGGTATATTGGGCAGATAGATGGCAGATGGAATTTAATCCTGATAAATGCGAGGTGATGCATTTTGGAAGGAATAATGCAGGGAGGAGTTACATGATAAAAGGTATATAGAAATGCAGAGGGACCTGGGAGTGCAAGTGCACAAGTCTCTGAAGGTGGCAACCCAGGTGGAGAAGGTTGCGAAGAAAGCTTACGGAATGCTAGCCTTTATAGGAAGGGGTATAGAGTATAAGAGCTGGCGTCTAATGCTACAGTTGTACAGAACGTTGCTTAGACCGCATTTGGAGTACTGCATCCAGTTCTGGTCACCTTACGACCGGAAGGACGTGGAGACCCTGGAGAGAGTGCAGAGGAGGTTTACCAGGATGCTGCCTGGTATGGAAGGACTGGGTTATGAGGAAAGATTGGGTAAACTGGGGCTCTTTTCCTTAGAAAGACGGAGATTAAGGGTGGATCTGATAGAGGTGTATAAAATAATGAAGGGTATAGATAGAGTAAACAATGGCAGGCTTTTTCCTAGATTGGAGACAAATATCACGAGGGGTCACGAGCTAAGGGTAAGGGGGGAGAAGTATAATTTGGATACTAGAGGGAGGATTTTCACGCAGAGGGTCGTGGGGGTATGGAATGCACTACCAAGTAAGGTGGTGGAGGCAGACACACTGGACTTGTTTAAGGTTTACTTAGGCACATGAGTGAAACAGGGATGGAGGGTTGTAGAAGACGGTTTTAAATAAAGGTCAGAGCCTCGGGACGTTACTGGAAATCTAATGCTGCATGTGTTGATGTTTTGTCTCTTTTACTCTGCAGGTGTGTCGGTCCACCTTGTTGTCTAACGAGGGGCATGCACACGGTGGGTCGTGCATGGGCTGCTCTTGGATGTTTCGAGAGTGGCCTAGTACTTCACGTCGTTTGTGTATGCTTAAAACTGGACCAGCAGATGGGCACCACAACGGCTCAGTGACTATCACTGCTAGCTGTGCAGATACATGGATTTGGGCCAGTGTCTGTGGGAGTTTGCGCATTCTCCCTGTGGTTGCATGGGTTTCCTCCGGGTGCTCCGGTTTCCTCCCACACCCCAAAGATGTGCTCTTGGGCTGATCGGTGTAACAAATTGTCCCTAAATTATTCTCCCCTTAATCTGATTTCCAATGGGGGTACCATACGCATACACACGGGTCGAGGGAGGTGTAGGAAAATGCTTTGTCAAGATGGCGGCGCGGGCTTGTTGGGCCGAAGGGCCTGTTTCCCGTCCTGTTCTTTGTTCTTTGTTCTCTTTCTCATAACTTGATCTTTAGACATTAAAAATCAGTGTGTGATCTTTCAATTCACAACATCATGTCTTAAAGGTCTTCATGCACCTGTAGACAATGCATGTGGCGGACTGTACGATATAGTTTCAGTATTTTAATTTTCTCATAGTTGGCCAGAAAACTTTTCTTTTACATCATGTCTCAAAACATGTGCACATAAACTCATATTTAATAGGATACACCACAATCCCTGTTAAAAAGTACAAAGAGGAACTCTGAACACGTACGTAAGTTATTTGGCCTGACTGCAATTTTGTTCTTTTTGTGTTCTTTTAACAGCAAAGGAAGCAAACTGGTTACAAAGAAACATGCTAATGACGAGGGAAAATGATTGTTCCAGCAAGTGATTTGTTATAAGGCAGATCTGCTTTGTATTTTCAAGGCCATCTGGAGTTTTAAATACAAGATTGTAATACTTAGGCAGCAAAACAGACACAATTAGTGTTGTGGAATGTTGCTCGTGCCAAATCACTTGTCTTACACTTGATGTGGTCCCAACCTTTCAAGGAAAGGTATTAAAAAGATTCCTTCCAGAAAGGCAAGCTAATTATGATTTACTATGGTAATAGGATGGCAATATTCTGTCACCTTTCATGCCCCGATGCAGAGATTCAAGTGCTGCCTTACTAAAAATGACAATTTTGGACAACAGCTGCTGAACACAATATTACAACGAGAGTATCATAAGCCGCAAGGACACCAAGAGATTGCAATGTAATTTGATATCGCTGGCATTTCCAAAAGGTTTACAAAGATAATGTCTCCTGTGAAATATATCATGTGTGACCATTATGTAGGAGTTCAGTGATAGCCATTTTTCTATAGGGAAATGTGATGATAACTTTCTGTTTTGCCAGCCAGAGAAAGGTAAATTGTGATGAAAAGAAGTGGGTGGGGATGGTGGTGGTGGTAGTAGTGGTGGTGGCGGGGGAGGGAGTGGAGTGGGGGTAGGGATGGATGCTCCCTGTCCATCACACTGTCAGAGACATCAGTGGAGTCCGTTTCACGGACTTCCCTCTGGGCGCGTCTCCCAGCTGAAGATTTCCAGAGGAATCAGCTCCGCGCTGGAAATGATCATACGGAAATCAATATCTCAATGTCATTACCAAACCCTGTAATGAAGTCCCCGGGCTCACGAGCATTGCCTGCCCCACTGAGAGTAGTTCACTCCAGCGAGGTTTATGATCACTTCCCACTAATGGGAACAGGCGGCTGACCCCACTGGGCTAGAGACCATTGAGGACCCCCAGGCATTTGGGGTTGAGGGGGGCTGCACCTATGTCAGTGCTAACCTGGCAGTGCTAGCCTGGCCCCCTGGCACTGCCCAAGGGACAAACTGGCAATTCCTACTGGGCATCGGGCTGTGTCAATGGGGCGGGGCCAGAGACAGGGATGGAGCCTATTGGAGGGGCATTCAGTGAGGGTGGGGGGGATGCCTGCCACCAATCTGCATTCAGGAATTGTAGCAGAGAGAGATAAACAAGATCCAAGCTGACAAGAAAAGGAATTGCACCCCATCTTGGGCTTGATCTGACGCTTGACTTAGCCAAAAGACTGAGAAGCTAGCCAAACAGATAGTTTTTAGGTTTTTAGCTGAGTGACAACATTCCAGGATTCCCATCTTAAAATCTAACACCTTAAATAACTAGAGTTAGCTGGTGCTAACAGTTGTTGCATCTAAAACTGCAAAACATTTGATCAATCTGTTTAGTTTGCTCTGTGAGTTGGGCTATGTGTAAGTGGGAATATTGTGTTAAGTGACTATGACAACACAAATTAAATCTGCAAATTCTCCAAAGCCTCCATAACACATTGTAAAACATAATGTGAAAGCTGCAAATATGAAAACATGATAAAGTCAGACTATTCAAGTGTTGAAATTAAATAGCCAGAGGTGATTGGGCCTGGCCATCCGGCTGGTTAGGGGGAGGGGGTGGGGCTGCAGAGAGTCTGGGGCTGCCGGAGGATGGATGGATGGTCGTGTCTGCTGAGGGGGTGGTCAAGACTGTTGGGGGTTTGAGTTGGGGCTGCCTTTGGTGGGGGAGGAATCAGGAGATCGGGGCTGGCTGGATAGGGGGTAAGGGAGATTGGGGCTGGCCAGTTATTGGGGGAACATTGGGGTTGGCCCGGGGGATCTGGAAGGCCAGTGACCTGTGGGTGGAGGGATCGGAAGGCCAGCAATGGTGGGGTTGCTGTGCTGGTCAGTGATTGGACTGGCCAGTCATAGGGAGGCTGACAATATGGACTACTGTGCATGTGCCAATTCCTGCACTAGTATATTGGTACATGCACAGTGGCTCGCTCAGTGCTATGCTGCCGGTGTCTCCAGCGGAATTGGCCTCACCCGCTGATTTTCAGAGGGAATCCTGCTAGGGCATTCTGTGATACACAGAGTGTCGGAGATGCAATCTGAAAGTCACGCTAAAAGAATTGGCAAGAGTTACCCCTGTTTTCACGCAAACTAGAGACTTAAATTTTTTGGGGAGAATCAGGGCCAGGAAGTATTGGCCAGGCTGAAAATGAGATAAAATTTCAACTTTATTGTGTTTTCCTTTTCTTGTCAGCTTGGATCCTGTTTATTTCTCTTGTGGGGACCATGAATTGGATTCAATTTGAATTTGGTTTTTGGAGCAAGCAAGGTCCACTCTGCCTGGCCCAGTCTGATCACTGGTTTGAAGAATTGAGTAAAAGATTACACAAAAAAAATCCCTGTCTTTGAGCATAGAAGATACTGAGGCAAAAAGTTCTTCAGTTGCTGACTTAATACTGGAGGTTCATCTCTCCTGAACTTCAGATGGAGCTGGTTTATGTGACCAGTTCAAACAACAAAATTCCTGACTTTATTGTGTTTTCATATTTGCAGCTTTCACATTATGTTTTACAATGTGTTATGGAGGCTTTGGAGAATTTGCAGATTTAATTTGTGTTGTCACAGTCACTTAACACAATATTCCCACTTACACATAGCCCAACTCACAGAGCAAACTAAACAGATTGATCAAATGTTTTGCAGTTTTAGATGCAACAACTGTTAGCACCAGCTAACTCTAGTTATTTAAGGTGTTAGATTTTAAGATGGGAATCCTGGACTGTTATCACTCAGCTAAAAAACCTAAAAACTATCTGTTTGGCTAGCTTCTCAGTCTTTTGGCTAAGTCAAGCATCAGATCAAGCCCAAGATGGGGTGCAATTCCTTTTCTTGTCAGCTTGGATCTTGTTTATCTCTCTTGTGGGGACCATGAGTTGGATTCAATTTGAATTAGGGCTTTGGAGTAAGGAATGGATTCAGGTCTGCCTGGTCCACTCTGATCATTGGTTTGAAGAATGGAGTAAAAAATTAGACAAAAAAAATCCCTGTATTTGAGCATAGAAGATACTGAGGCAAAAAGTGCTTCAATTGTTGACTTAACACTGGAGGTTCACTTCTTCTGAACTTCTGATGGAGCTAGCTTATTGTGACCAGCTCAAACAACAAAATTCCTGTCGGTCTTCTAGGAAAAAAAGAAGGGATGTTCCAAAGATACTTCAGAAGGAATATCTACTTTCCATAGGTAAGACAGTTGCTGTTTGCCCTATGCGGGGTTGCTCCACTGTGGTCAATGGAAAAATTTGTGGGGGATATAGAGACAAGGCAGCACCAGTTTCTGCAATGAGATAAATTTCTTTGAGGCACATTTCTGCAAAGAATTGTGGAGCTTTAGAAGTTCTGAAGATTCTGCTTCAGCTTCTACACTATCACATAGCTCTGGAGACTTTCAGCTGGGACTGAAGTATTGGTCTCAACTGACTTTCACCCAAAGAAGTAGGTGCTATGGTCTTGTGAAGTTGTACGAATGAAGTAGTGGCATGATGGGAAAATAGGTCAAGTATTTGGCACAAAATAAAGAAAACTGACTCTGCATAACATAAGACATGAATAAGATCGGAGAAGGTCAAGACCTGATAAAGCTGACTCCGCATAACCTAGGGTTGTATGAGTAAAACAAGTTAAGCTCTGTTCTATCAAAGGACAAGATTAAGGTATGACTGATGAGACAAAGAGTTCTAGGAGGTTTGCAGGTTGTACTATGATTTATGATCTTGTTTATGACGCTATTACTGATCAAATTTCTGAATAAGCTGTGGGTCATGCAAACTGATAATGATTATGTATAAATACTGAATTGATTCTTTATGTAAGGGCAGACTTGAGGAAAATTAGCAAGTCGTAATGACGGCTCTCTGAACTCAAGTTTTTGCCAATACTGCATGGAGCGTTTTATAAATAAAGATGAGTTATTTTGTTGGAACAAACTTTGTTGAGTCTTCCTATCATAGTCAAGAAACAGGAAAATTTCCACTTCAGCAATCTCTTTGGCAGTGTGGTCACCTATGGATTCTGACATGGGATCAGGTAAGGCATTCTTTCTGGAAGACCCCTCATGTTAACTAATGATAACATAGGTATTAAATTGGTAGGTTCATTGGACTAAAAATTTGAGAAAAACAGCTGACTCCTCAAAAAGAAAGCAATTTCAGATGGTGCATCTATCAATTGAAATGCTGGACCAACCTCTTGAACCTTACCCTCTAATAAATTGCTCGGAGCTGCAATCAACCTCTTCTTCACTAAGGGAAGAACCAGCTCAGGTCCAGCAGACCATCATGTGGATGGCTACTCTTTGCTCCAGTGCCATCTGTATCCATCACCTCTATCCAAGCCTCATAAAGAACTGAGAGAGTCATAATCTCGGGATCTACTAGATTGTGTCTCTTTGATTATAAGGAACCCACTGCCAGTCGAAGAAATCTCTTCAGCTGCTATAGATTAAAGTTCAACTCGTTCTAACTAAAAGGTTGAAAATTGTTCCATGAAAGACAAGTGCCAATCATCATCTATTTCTTCCAAAATTCCTAGAACTAAGCCAATATCTCAACTCAATAAGGATGTGCATTGATTGTGAACAATATTGAGAGAATCAACTATCTGTTGTCAGTTATAATGAAGAGGACAATGATTCTGCTTTTGGTTGGAAGACGTGTGCGACCTGGACATTACAATTTGATGGATGGATGAAGCAATTTAGCCCAAAGCCAGACTAGATCATCTGCTGGTATGTAAAACTAGCCCCACTATTAATTTTAAAGGTGGTATTGAATCCTTTAACTAGCACTTTAACTGACCATTAACTTCTCCTGGAAACTGTAATTTTATCATTGGTTTGGTTTCCAATTTCTTGGATGGAGCATGTCTCATAATTTCTTTTGTCTTTTAGCTCGATTAAAGTTGTCGGATTTGCAGAAACACTTAAAATGTGCAGTCTTCCCACACTGGAGGCATTCCACACCCCTGCTGGGTGTGTTTGCATCTATATTGGTTCTTCGCTCCACAATGTGGATATCTCAGAAAGGCTGCCACCGTGAAATTTTCCATCTTGTGGGTCAGGCTGTAGGCTCACCCAGTCAATTGAGTCATTTGAAGGCCTGGAGTTGCGTCAAATTATAGTCTAGTTTATTTCACTAAACTCAACCTGCCCCTCAAACTGGACCAATTGGTCTAAAGTAAGGTTATCCTTGGTCTGCAGGAAGTTAGTGTTTTGCATCCTGGATACATACAATGATGTGATTATGGATTAGCTTGTCTTTTAGTGCACCACATCCACAAGAGATGATACAGGTCATGAAACAATAATTCAACTGATTCCCCAGTGCTTGCTCTATTACTAAGGGTGGCATTTTCTGGCTCCCTCAGTGTCAGCACTGTACAGTCAGTGATGATGTCAGAAACGGGCTGCATGTCAGCACAGAAGCTGAGGCAGAATCTTCAGAACTCCTAAAGCTCTACAATCCTGTACAGAAAATGCGCCTCATTTTTGTTATAGAAATTTGACTCATTGCAGTAACTGGTGCTGCCTTGTCTCCAATGAGTGGCACAGTGGTTAGCACTGCTGCCGCACAGCTCCAAGGACCTGGATTCAATTCCTGGCTTGGGTCATTGTGTGGTGTTTGCATGTTTTCCCTGTGTCGGTGTGGGTTTTCTTTGGGTACTCTGGTTTGCTCCCACAGTCCAAAAATGTGCAGATTAGGAGCATTGGCTATGAGAAATTGTCCTTTAGTGTCCTGGGATGCATAGGTTAGAGGAATTAGCAGGGTAAATATGTGGGATTATGGGGATAGGGCCTTTATTGTTGTCAGTGCAGATGCGATAGGCTAAGTGTCGGGATTCTATGATTCTATGAAAATTCTGGCCTCAATGTCACTTCAGGCTAAAATAGGTGTTAAGTGACTTGAAAACTACATCAAAGTTTCTGGTAGATTCTGCCACCCCTGCCTTAGGAAAATGTTGTTTGCTGTCTGTGGCATAGAATTGACATGATGCTTTTGCTCCTTTGCATAAAGGCTTGGCACTTCATGTAAAATTTCCATAATTCCACTTTGTAAGCCCTTGAGAAGTCAAACGGAGGGAAAAGTGATAAAGGAAGAAAAGTGAGGTACAATCAATGTTGGAGTAATTCCAATTTCTCTCTGGTTTTCACAGAAATGTCCCTGAGATTTGGTTTTGATTTTGAGAGAATCCAGGACAAGCAGAGTGGTTCTCAACTCATTATAGGCTAGCCTTTACTTCAGAAATTTACTGAGTTTTTTTTGCCTTCTGGCTGATTACATTTCTTTTTAGTTATCCCACCCTTTTAAATTGGAATTGAGCAAGGCTTTCCTGTTCTAACATTTGATTCTCTCCTAGACACTAGATTCATTCATGTTTGTACCTGAAGTTGTGAACAATTAACCAAATGTGGCTAGGCTGAAAAACAGCATTGTAAATTGCAGATTCAGGGGGGGTCTTAAGCATTGCAAACCAACTTCCACCTGAAAAGAAGCATGGCCAGCACACTAATTGTGCGTGTACTGAAGGGGGAGGACAGTTAGTTCAGTTGGTTTGATGGTTCATGTGTGGCTCAGATTAATGCCAATAGCTCAGGTTCAATTCCTGTTCCAGTTGAGGAAGATTTGGGAGTGAAAAGCAGTGACAAACCATCATAGACAAGGAAATACTTCAGGATGAAGCATCAAGGACAATGACCTACATTTGGGCAGAGCTTACATGATGATGATGTGAGCAGAAAATCTATATATATTTCAATAGTTAGGAAGCCCAAGACTTAGCTAGCAATCCAAGAGTTATCTGTTGCTTGCAGAAGATTAATGGAATTTTAATGATCTCAGCCAGTTATAATGCTGCCAACATCTCTGAGTCAGACAAATGGAGTCATCCAGGGCTTTCCTGATCATTGAGAAGTGTGTGTATGTATAGTGGATAAGAACAGTGTGAGCTCTTCTGCAATGTGCTTTGCAACTGAATTTAACACCTAAGCTGACTATTCTTTATCCACAGTCACGAGTGTGTGGTAGCCAAAGCTTATCATAGAATCCCCACAATGCAGGAGGAGGTCATTCGACCCATCAAGTCTGCACTGACTCTTCAGTAGAGCAGCTTACAAGGGACCTATTCCTGTAACCCCACTGATTCCCCTAACCTACACATGTTGGACATTAAGGCTCAATTTACCACGGCCAATTCTCCTAACCTGCACATCTTTGGACTGTGGGAGAAACTGGAGCACTCAGAGGAAACCCACGCAGACAAGGGGACAACATGCAAACTCCATATAAATAGTCACCCGGAATTGAACCCTGGTGTTGTGAGGCAGCTGTGCTAATCACAATGTTGGTGCTGGTTCTCCTGGAACCATGTGCTGGAAGGACAGTAACCTTGCTCAGAAGAAGAACAGGGAGAAATTTGAAACTAAAAGGAAAGATGGAGATGGAAATGAACACCAGAAAAATATTAGAAACTTTCTTCAGTGGACATTATAATTAGTTTCAAACATGCGTTCATGATTGCATTCTGCAAAATGGTTTCCAACAACTGTTGTTTGTGTAGGAAGCATGGGTCATGTGTTAATCAGGCACAAATACCCCAATGTTTTCTGTAATCTAATGGAACTTTTCAGGCTTAATTTCATGCCAACACAGCATGTTATACATCATTATAATCAGCTCAGTCACATCTACAATTATGTACATGTGAGAAGCAACGTCTAAATCTGAAATGAAAATATTGGCAGTAAACTGAGGTGAACATGCTTTTCTGGCACAGATCTAAATAAAGTCCAATTGATATGACACAATTCTGGACCTGGGGAACATTGGATTAATGAAATGACCTATAATTTTCCATTCGGTGAAATTAACCTTCGAAACATAAGTTCATGTTTTCAAAAGGGATGCCAGTTACTTTACAGAACACGATGACAGTCCAAATTAATGCAACATAATCCATTATATATATATATAAATAATATCCAATCAAACCATGTCATATCATCTTGCATTAAGATATCTGTTTTGTGTCTAAACCAATTTTGCAATGCTCAATCCTTAAGGCGCAATTAAAGTTATTTTAGTTGTGGAACTAACATCTCTGAATGAGTTACAGCTTTTTCGTTTGAAACAATAATCAGCACAAGGAAGGTTCATGATACATTTAATATCAAGGATTAAATGTGGATTTGCTTTGAATAAACAATAGTACAATTAATACTTCTCCTTTCATCCAAATAGGAATCATATAGCTCATACAGTCTTTGATCTGAAGGAAATAACCTATAAATATTCAAAACTGTAGAGCTTTAGGAAACATCACATTCAAATGCCAATATAGCTTTGAATGAAGAAGACCATTTGGCCCATCCAACTCATCTGTTCAAAAAAATAAATTAATGCCATTCTATCACAGCATCCAATATTTCTTAAATGATTCACAATTTATTTGCCTTCAGGTCTTGCTGCTACTCATTCTTTGGAGAAAGAACTTCCTGAAATCACAATAATTTGTCTTTAACTAGTTAGGATTTATAATTGTCAAATTTCCATGGCTTAACCTGAAATAGTAACTGATGTAACTTTTCTCTACTGTTTGCTATGTTACATGCCCTCTTTGAAGTCTTTATTTAGTCATCTCCTTTCAAGTTTTTAGACACTGGAGATCAGTCACTAGTTTTTTTCCACATTGTCTCTGAAGTTTTAAAGTTCCTTGGTCTATCAATGACCAAAGTTAGGCTGACTGTTCCGTACATTATTTCACTTGCACTGTATCATTATATATATATCTCATGCAAATATTTTTGTCAACATAATTTTTTTGTATTATTTACAGTGTTTGGAAAAATGGGCAATAGATCTATTGATGAGAGGATGCAGAAGAGGTTTACCAGGATGCCGCCTGGATTAGTGGGTATGAGCTATAAGGAGAGGCTGAACAAACTGGGGTTGTTTTCTCTGGAGTGGCAGAGGCTGAGGAGGGACCTGATAGAAGCCTATAAAATTATGAGAGGCATGGATAGGGTTGACAATCAGAATCTTTTTCCCAGAGTTGAAACATCTAATACTAGGGGGCATGTACTTAAGGTGAGAGGGGGACAGTTCAGAGGAGTTGTGAGAGGTAAGTGTTTTACACAGAGGGGTAGGTATCTGGAATGTGATGGCAGGGGTGGTAGAGGAGGCAGAAATGCTAAGAAGCATTTAAGGGGCTTTTAGATAAGCACATGAATATGCAAGGAATAGAGGGATATGAACCAAGGGTAGGCAGAAGGGATTAGTTTAATTTGGCATTGTGTTAAGCACAACATCGTGGGCCGAAGGGCCTGTTCCTGTGCTGAATTGTTCAATTTTCTATGATAGTTATGGATCTTGTTTAGCATCATCTTTAATTATTTTGAAATAATTCAGAAGTGTTTATGATTTTTACGACTGCATTCAATGCTTTGTATTGATTTCAGCATCTTTATTTCGTTTATTCTATACGTTTCTCACTACTTACTCTCCATTTCAGTACCACTTGCCAACTGGATCAATTTGCATTTGGCTATTGAATCTAAGTTGTTGGGAACAATTGGAACCCAACATCCATCCTACAAATTTTGAAAGTCCAGTTATATCACCTTATGGGGTTATTCACAATACATGTAAGATATCACGACCATAATATGTCAGCAATGTTGATCAGGCTGTTCCCTTCTGAAACTATGTTATTACCATACAGCAAATTCTCACGTGTACTCAGGTGATCAATTTTCATTATTTTAACCCTGTATTGATGAGGAACTGAGTCGTTATTGTTGACTGCTTTACCAACCTTTTAAAAAATGTTTACTGAGTTCATTTATTCATCACACTAAAGGAGTTCCTCTGTGTTTACTACATAATATTAATGGTTGGCACCTCACAATAATCCGTCTCCTTTAATAACTTGCATTTATATTGTGCATGTAATGTTTTCAATGAAACTCCAAGTTAATACTGTCCGGCTCTTGGATGTATTTATTCTCCAATATTTTAGCCAGTTTGAAATTCTGCTTCATTGAAACTTGTCAATCTATGTATCTTGTCATTAATTAGGAGAGGCACCTGTCTAGTGAATTCAATCGGAAGTAGTTGCTCAGTATATGAACTATATTATTAGCATATCTTAGTTTTGGTCCACAGCAGTTCTTTTGGTCTTTCATTCTTTTCTGTCCTGTGGCGGCAGGGCCAATGTGCTAGAAACTAATAAAATGGCTGTCACAATGAGCGCTCCAATTAACACATCTGGGAACCATAACCTACCTTACGGCTGAACTGGAACACCTGTTAAATTCCCTTTTTTGATGCCACATACCACATCTCGTAGCAAATCGTGCTTGAAATGTTGTCATTGGTCGCATCCAGTCTCTATCTGATGCTTTTCTTTACTCCTTTTGAAGTCAATAGAACACCGTACTAGAAGCATAGAATCCCTACAGTGCAGAAGGAGGCCATTTGGCCCATCGAGCCTGCACCAACAACAATCCCACTCAAGCCTATCCCCGGAACCACTTGGGCAGAATTTTACGACCTTGCTGTTCCAAAAGCCGTAAAATCCCACCCGAGGTCAACGGATCATTCCATGGTCTGCCCCTTATCTGCTCAGATCCCTGTAGCAGGAGGGACAGTAAAATTCCAGCCATGTATTTACCCTGCTAATCCCCCTGAAACTAAAAGCCAATTAAGCATGGTCAATCAACCTGACCTGCACACCTTTGGAGTGTGTGAGGAAATTGGAGCACCTGGAAGAAACCCATGCAGACATGGGGAGAATGTGCAAACTCCACACAGTCACCCAAGGATGGAATGGAACCTGGGTCCTTGGCGCTGTGAAACAGCAGTGCTAACCGCAGTGCCACTGTGCCAGCCAAAAAGGTGATATATGAATACAAAAGCTCACCATCCTTCAGGAATATATTGATGTGAGCAGTAATTTCTGAGAGGTTACTCCACTTTCATCAAGTTACAGAAAGATTGACCAAACGGTGGCTCGTCTTTCAGAGGTACATGGAACACAAGAGAATATGGGGCAGCGATCTGGGATATTTGGACTGCTTTGAAGTTGTTGAATTTCTGTGGATTTTTTTTAATTCTGACCCTCATTTAGGTTTAATTTGCTGCTCCAACAAGCATGACTCTTGTTTTAAAATTCCTTGTGAAGATTAATGTAGCCCTTCAGTCAATTCAGTCAATTAACAGAAGGAGACCATCTCCATATAACATATATTTGATGGGAAGCAGCTTGAAAGATTATGGTGTGCACATTAATAAATGTGGAAAAGATTGTTCTGGTGAAGGTTATCAGCTTGAAATGTTAACCCTACCTCCTTTTCCCAAAGAATGACCTGCTGAATGTTTCTAGCATTTATCTTAATTTCAGATATGCAACCATTTATTTAGTTAAAAATGGTGGACATTGTTTCTAGTTCTGAGCTGGAACTAATCAACAACCTTTTGTAAAAAAAAATGCCTCTTGTAGAAATTTGGGACAAAAACGTAGAAACTTTTTCTTACCAAAGCAGAAGCAATGGCCAGGAATTTGAATGGGACTTGTTGCAGGCGTGACAAAAAAATTGGCAAACCCAGCAGGGATTAAAACTGGACAATCCCAACTAATATGCACATTGCATCCTCTTAGAATGTACGCTCTCACCTGAAATCTGCCAACATTTGCGGGCAAACCTGCAGCCTCATGGATGACATTGCCAAAAGATAGTTGTCGCCATAAATTGGGATCCTTTCAGGATGCAATATCTCTAACATTCTGCCATCTGCTGCTGCATAAGATGACTGTTGCAGCACTTTAACCAGAAGAAAAGAGAACATTGTGTTCTCTCTAACCAGAGAGAAGCAGGTAGAGCATACATTTGGCTTTGCCAGGTTAGCATGCTTCCCCCATCAATGACAAACATGTGAGATATGCCTCAAAGGGGGGAGCACGGTGGAACTGTGGTTAGCACTGCTGTTTACAGGACCAGGGACCTGCCTTCGATTCCTTGTTTGGGTTAGACTGTATGTGCGGAGTCTGCATGTTCTCCCTGCGTGTTCTCCAAAATTTATGCTCGTTAGATTCATTGGCTGTGCTAAATTCTCCCTCAGTGCACCCGAACAGGCGCAGAGTTTGGCGACTGGGGATTTTTGCAGTAACTTCATTGCAAAGTTAATGTAAGCCTACTTGTGACACTAATAAATAAGTAAACTTAAAAAAGGCCTGAATAGGCAGTTGATGTGCAGACACACTCACCAGATCACACAGATCAATGCCCACTACCTTGATAACAATCATAATGTCTGTATACTGTGGCAGTCTTCTCTTTCCTCAGTATCTGAGCCATCGTTTCAAATCAGAGGATGGTTGCTGGGTGACCAGCTATCAACTGACCGCCTGACTCAGTACTCTGATGGGCACACAACTGCACATGATGATCTAATGAGAGCCAAGATGCCTGTAGGAAACATCTTCAGGGAGCCCATGAGGTGCTCACAGCCTGGGGTACCCTGGAAGAGCATTGCAATACACAGTGCAGCATGTGTTGTACTCTGCATAAGCTTCATATCATGAGGGCAAAATTTTTGTCCCAGGGAAACCATGAGCAGCTGAGGAGCAGGAGCTTGTCAGGGATGGAAGAGGGGTGCAGGAGGAAGGGAGGAGGCAAGCTACGTATCTTCTTTTGGACTGGGCTCTCTCTGTGATTGCCTCATTTACCTAAGGTACAATTGAACACAACCCTCCAAATCTATACACAATGAGCTGTGGAACATTGGCGCTAAGCTGATCCAGGACAGACACGTTTATAGAAAGTACAAATGGCTAGGAACTCTGGATCAGGATTATTGGGCGGAGACAAAGTACGTTATGGGTGGCTCCTGCGGTGCCTCTCCCACTGGCCAGAATGTCAGGATCCCACACCAGATTCTGCATTTGCAAACTCATTAATAATACACAGACTGTTCCCCTCTGATGGACTGGCAGCTGATTCGTCTGCCCACCCTCAGCTGGCAGGCTGAGGTCCTGGCGCCATATTTAAATACCAGTCCAGCACAGTCTGCGTGGCCAAATTCCCCTCCAATTCAATTTTCAAGTTTGCTAACGGCACCACCATCAAACAATGATGAAATAAAGTACAGGAATGAGGTAGAGAATCTGATGAACTGGTGCAGCAACAATAATCACTCTCTCAATGTCAACAAAATGAAGGACACAGTCATCGACTTCAGGGAGTATAAAGGAGAACACGGTCCTGTCTACATCAATGGGGACAAAGTAGAAACATTCAAGGGCTTCAATCTTTTAGGTGTCCTGATCACCAATAATGTGTCCTGGTCCCCCTATGCCAACAATATAGTTAAGGAAACCCACACAACGCCTTTACTTTCTCAGATGACCAAGGAAACTTGGCATGTCAGCTACGACTTACACCAACTTTTACAGATGCACCATAGAAAGCATTTTTTCTTGTTGTATCACAGCTTGGTATGGCTCCTGCTCTGCTTAAGACTGCAAGGAAATACAAAAGGTTGTGAATGTAGCCCAATCCATCATGCAAATCAGCCTCCCATCCACTGACTCTGTCTACACTTCCCGTTGCATTGGAAAATTAGCCAGCATAATTAAGGACCCTGTGCATCCTGGGCGTACTCTCTTCCACCTTCTTCCGTTGGGAAAAAGATTCAAAAGTTTGAGGTCAGGTACCAACCAACTCAAGAACAGCTTCTTCCCTGCTGCTATCTTTGAATGGACTTACTTTGCATTAAGTTGATCTTTCTCTACACCCTAGCTATGATTGTAACACTACAGTCTACACTCTCTTGTTTCCTTCTCTATGAATGGTATATTTTGTCTGTATAGCACGCAAGAAACAATATTTTTCAAGGTATGTTAATACATGTGACAATAATAAATCAAATCAAATTCATATCACTCTCTCCAGCCCACCTGCCTTTAAGAGACTGTGCAGGGTGTCAGCAACCCAGAGGGAAAAGGCCAGCAACACTAAGCGGAAGTCTGCTCTTCGATTCAAATACCGTCCTTCTGAGCCCCTCACCTGCAAGGCACCCACACCCCACTTGGATCTCTCTACCCACCACACCTGGAGTCTTTGTGCACCACCTTCCAGTAAACAATATGGCACCTTTTTGATCTCTTGTTTGTGAGCTTTTTATGCAATTTTGTCTGGGTCTATTTTCTCGTCCCTTGGTTGTCCCCCATCTTCTATTGTTCATCATCCTCATTGAATCCCTACAGTGCAGAATGAGGCCATCTGGCCCATTGAGTCTATGGCAACTCTCCAAAAGAGAATCCCACTGAGGTCCTCCCTTTGACTTATTCCTGTAACTCCACACTTTTCCTAAGGCTAATCCCCTATCCTACATATCTTTGGACACTATGGGACAATTTAGTTTGGCAACTCATCTAACCTTCATATCTCTGGACAGTGGGGGAAATCTGGAGCACCCGGAGGAAATCCGCGTAGACATGGGAAGAATGTGCAAACTCCACACAGACGGTGACCCACAAGGTCGGAATCAAATCCAAGGCAGTGGTGCTAACCATTGTGCTGCCTCCTTGAGCCTCTGTCCCCTCCTTCCCTAGCCCTTCTTGCTCCTTCATTGTCAGACCACCCTCCCTGCAACCACCGCCCTACCCTCCCACAGCAAACATCAGGCCACACCTCACAATCCACCAGCCCTTCCCCGTCTGGATTTTGGACCTTTGTTGCAGGGGCTGTATGGGACCTGTCAGTACAATCCTGCCCAGATAGACACTGGTACCAGAGGCAAGGAGACTCCTGTCCTTGCCAATCCTGGCACAGTACTGATCTGAGAAGGTGACGCAGAAGCGTCCATGCGTCCAGCATGTTGTCCATAAAGACCAGCTCAGCACTGAGTTGGAGTAGTGTACAGTGCTACAGGAGAAGTGCAGCACTGTGACAGTGTTGCATTCACCTCAAACTCTATTGCCAATTTAGGAGCACCTTCAACATGCCATTCTTTATCAATTGGGTTTCACACCAATTTGATTTTCTAATGGCGTGATGCAAGATTGGAAGGCCTACGGGATGCCGGCAGACAACTGTTTTACTAAATATTCATAAGATGAAAATGAATGCAAATGGAAATCATGCCATCTGCCACTGGAAAAAAGTGGCATATCAAAAAGTAGAAACAAGGCAGGAGAAAATGGTATTAATATGGGAAATGGTAAGCAGTCTGTGACAGGAAGGGGTAGGGAATTATATATTGAAGAGAAAATGAGTTACAAAAATACTAAAAGGAAAACAATTAAGGCTGTATATCTGAATGTCTATTGCATTCAAAAAACAAAGAACAAAGAAAATTACAGCACAGGAACAGGCCCTTCAGCTTTCCCAGCTTGCATTGACCATGCTGCCTGACTTAACTAAAACCCCCCAACCCTTCTGGGGACCATATCCCTCTATTCCCATCTCATTCATATACCTGTTAAGACGCCCCTTAAAAGTCACTACGAAACAAAACAAAACAAAGCAACCAAACCATAGTGCAAACAGAGATAAATTGGTATAATCTTGTAGCCATTACAGAGGCATAACTGTAGGACGGTACAGATTTGGACCTCAATATTGAAGGCTATGTGGCATTTTTGAAGGTAGGAAGTTACGAAAAGGTGGAATGATGGCTTTTACAGTTAAAAATGATATTGCCACAATAGAGAGGGATGATCTAAGTTCAGGGAACCACGATGTAGAAGCAATTTAGGCAGACATGAGGAATGCTGAAGACAAGAAGTCACTTGTAGAGTGGTGTGCAGTAACTACATTGTTGGATGTGGTATCAAAGAAGAAATAATTGCAGCTTGTCAGAAAGATACTGCAATTATCATAGGGGACTTTATTCTAAGGCTAGGATTTTCTGGCCACGCTCGCTCCAAGAATGGAAAATCCTGTCTGAGTCAATGGATCTTTTCATGGTCCTGTCCTGCTTGCTACAATTCCCATGGCAAGTGGGACGGGAAAATTCCACCCTACATATAGACTGGAGAAATCAGATGAGTAAAAGCTGTCTAGATGAGGAACTCATAGAATGTTTCTGGATAGTTTCTTAGAAAAGCAAGTGCTGGAGCCAACCAGAGAGTAGGCTTTACAAGACCTGGTATTGTGCGACAAGTTCAAATTAATTAATGGCCTCTAAGTGAAAACGGCCTTGGTGGCAATGATTATAATATGATTGAATTTTGCATTTAGTTTGAGGGAAAGAAGAGTGGGTCTCATGCTAATATTTTAAACTTCGATAAGGGCATTATGAAGGCATGAAAGCAGAACTAGCTAAAGTGAACTAGTAATTTAGATTAAGGGAGATATCAATAGAGATTCAGTGGTAAACATTGAAGGATATACTTCAATATACATAGTATTCATACATTCCAATGAGAAAGAAAAATTCCAGGGAGTGGTGGATCCACCATCAATGGTTAACTATGAAGGATAAAGATTGTATCAAAGTTAAAGAAAAGCATATATTTGTGCAAAGAAGTGAGGCAGGACAGAAGGTAGGTTTGAATACAAAACATAACAAAGAATGATTTAAAAAATTAATAAGAAGGGAAAAATTAGAGTATGGGAGAGAGAAAGCTAGAAATGTAAAGGCAGCTAATAGGAGTTTCTACATGTATTTAAAATAGAAGAGAATTAACAAAGTGAGCCTTGGCACTATAGAAAGAGCGTTTGGGGAATGGATAATGGAAAATAAAGGATGGCAGATGAATTGAGCTGGTATTTTGCACCTGTCTTCACTGTCAAGAACACAACTAGTGCCCCAGAAAATCAGGAATTGCAAAGGAGGGAGGAACTCAAAACCACAATCACCAGGGAAGTGGTACTGAGCAAATTATTAGAGCTGCAGATGAGGAGTCCTCAGGTTCTGATGGACTTCATATTAGAGGCTTAAAGAAGTAGCTATGAAATAATTGATGGATTGGTTTTAGTTTTCCAAAATTCACTCGTTCCTGGGAAGGTTCCATGAGATTGGAAAACAGCTATTGTAATTCCTTTATTCAAAAAGGGATGGAGACAGAAGCTAGGAAAATACAGGCCAATTAGCTTAACATCTGCCATAGGGAAAATGTTAGAAGCTATTTTTAAAGACATTAGAGTAGGACACTTGGAAAAATTCAAGGTGATCAGGCAGAGTCAACATGGTTTTATGAAAGGGAAATCATGTTTAACCAATTTATTGATGTTCTTTGAGGGAGTAACTGCGGTGGATAAAGTGGAACCGGTATTATGTGCTTTGCTTGGGCTTCCAGAAGGCATTTGACAAGGTGACACATCAAAGTTTACTACAGAAAAAGAAACTCATACTATCAGGTTCAACATATTGGTAGGAGTGGAAGATTTGCTAGCTAACAGGAAACAGAGAGTAGGTTGGCAAGATGTAACATATGTTGTGGCACAGGATTATGTGCTGGGGCCTCAACATTTTTGCAATTTATGTGAATGATTTGGATGGAGGGAAAGAAGGTAGGGTTGCTAAATTTGCTGATGATACAAAAATAAGTAAGAAAGTAAGTTGTGAAGTGAATATACAGAGGCTACAAAGAGACGCAAGAACTTCAAGCTTTTAGGTGTCCAGATCACCAACAATGTGTCCTGGTCCCCCCATGTCTACACTATAATTAAGAAAGCCCACCAATGGCTCTACTTTCTCAGAAGACTAAGGAAATTTAGCATTTCAGCTATGACTCTTACCAACTTTTATAGATGCACCATAGAAAGCATTCTTTCTGGTTGTATCACAGCTTGGTCTGGCTTCTGCTCTGCCCAAGACCGCAGGAAACTACAAAAGGTCGTGAATGTAGTCCAATCCATCATTCAAACCAGCCTCCCGTTCATTGACACTACGTTGGCAAAGCAAAAAGCATAATTAAGAACCGCAGTCTCCCTAGACATTCTCTCATCCATCTTCTTCTGTCGAAGAAAAGATATAAAAATCTGAAGTCACGTACCAACCGACTGAAGAACAGCTTCTTTCCTGTTGTCATTAGACTTTTGAATGGACCTACCTTGTATTAACTTGCTTTTTCTTTACACCCTAGCTATGACTATAACACTACATTCTGCACTCTCTCGTTTTCTTCTCTATGAATGGTATGCTTTGTTTGTACAGTGCACAAGAAACAGGACTTTTCACTGTATACTAATACATGTGACAATAATAAATCAAATCAAATCAAAGATGGAGTATAATATGGGAAAATGTGAAGTTGTTGTTTTGGCAGAACAAATAAAATGAAGCATATTATCCAAATAGTGAGAGATTGCAGAGGGATCTGGGTGTCCTGCTACATGAATCCCAAAAGGTTAGTATGCAGGCACAGCAAGTAATTAGGAAAACTAATAGAATGCTATTGTTTACTGTGAAGAGAATGGAAGAAAGAAGTAGAAGTATGCTTTACTTATATGGGGCATACGGGTGGCCGGTAGCACAGTGGTTTATACTGCTGCCTCAAAGCACCAGGGTCCTGGGTTCAGTTCTGGTCTGGGGTGACTTTCTGTGTGGAATTTGCAAATTCTCCCCAGGTCTGCATGGGTTTCCTCCAGATATTCCAGTTGCAAAGTTGTGCAAATAAGTTGGATTAGCCGTGGTTAAAAAATGTGGGGTGTTATGGGGATTGACAGGGTGGCAGTGGGGGCGGTGGGGGTGGAGGTGGCGGGGGGGGGGACAGTTTCGGTGAGCCAGTGCAGATATAATGGGCTGAATAGCTTCCTTCTCCACTGTAGGGATTCTAAAGGTTTTACACCATTATTGAGACCACATCTGGAGTACTGTGCATGGTGTTGGTCTTCTTATTTAAGTAAGGGTGTAAATGTGTTGGAAGCAGTTCAGAGAAAGTTTATTAGATCAAGATGTGGAATGGATCTTATGAGGAAAGGCCGGACAGGGTAGACTTGCATTAATGGAGTTTAGAAGAGTAAGAGGCAAACAGATTGAAACATATAAATCCTGAGGGGACTTGACAAGGTGGATGTGGAAAAGATGTTTCCTTTCTTTCCCTGTAACAGAATCGAGAACCACTGGGTCACTGCTTAAAAATAAGGGGGTGCCTATCTAGGACAGAGATGAGGAAAATTATTCTTCTCTCAGAAGATGGTGAGCCTTTGGAACTCTTTTCCTCAAAAGACAATGACAGTAGAGTCTTTGAGCATTTCTAAAGCAGGACTAGATAAATTCTTGGCACGTGAGGAAGGAAAAGATTATCAGGGGAAGGTGGGAATATGGAGTTGAGATTACAATCAGAACTTACTGAATGGCAGAGCAGCTGAATCGCCTTCTCTGGCTCCTGATGTGTATGTTCATACGTAAAGAGTAGAACCTTCTGTCCTGCCAGAATGATGGGATTGGAGTTGGGGTGGGGGGGGGGGGGGGGGGGGGGGGGCGACTGTCCCAGAAATGCTGAATTTGTGGGAAAACTGTTCAAGATCATGCTTGATTTTTCAGTGCTCATTCGAATCGCCCCACTCTATGCACTGCAGAGATCACAATCGGGAATGTCATTAAAAACCTGGTGGTTGGGAGAGGGGGGTGTGTGGGGGGGTGGGGGGTGGCTATTTCCGCCAGAGTCTGACGGTTCCACAACTCTGCGCATGCGCAGTGGTTCTGATCAGTCAGTCACCCATTTGCTGGCCAGCTCAATCGCTGGTCAGCTCAGGACCACCGCAGTTCTGCCCCTCCAGCCCCACCACAGCCTGATTGCAACCCCACAACAATTCCCAGGGCTGCCTTAACCCCACCGCACCCGTAAGTGCCCTGATGTCCATCCCAACACCCCAGCAGTGGCAATCCCTCCAACCTCTCACCCCAGCAAACCCCTAGTGCTGAACCACCCTCCCTGGTTCAGACCCCACCGCCCCATGGGTGGCAGCCCCCCTCAGCAGACCCTCCCAACCCACCCTGATGGCTGGCCTCCCTCCAGCCTATGCAGAGTCCCCCCCACCTCTACCAATCGGCCCTAAACCCTGCCCACACTAATCCCCACTTCCTGATGCCCAGTGGGCAGTGCCAAAGTACCCCCAGGCATGGGCATTTTGCCCCTCGGGCAGTGCCAGGGGCACAGGCTGGCACTGCCACAGTAGCCATGCCCGGGGGGCTCCACACTCCTGTGACCCGACCCCCTAATGTGCGCCAATTGCCCCCCTTCACTTCTTGCTAGTTGGGAATGTGGAGAGTTACTCTAAACCATGCCAGAATGGAGTACTCTTGGCGGGGTGGGAGATGCTATCAGGGCCGGTACGGGACGGATAATCATACTGAAATGACAATTAAATTACATTTAAAACATATTCAAATTACTTACCTCACTTCCTGCCGGTCTACTGTGTATTCCCAGCGGTGCCATTTTCTTCCGGTTGGGAGATGTGTGCAGGTCGTAAATACTCGCAGGGAACCTGTGAACTGGCCAACATGTGCATCTCCCAACCTGACCGGCCAAAAAAGTTGTGGGTCGCAATGGGAGAGTCAGGCTCTGATTTCCCAATGGGTGGGCTTTGCTGAGGCTCTTTTCTGGAGCAGCAACATTAACATTCCACCTTCTGGCTTCTTGAGTCATAAAGGAGGACGGACAGAACTATGCATCCATCCTTTCTGTCAAAGGAAGGAATTCCAATGAAATGGACCATTGCTTGACAAGAGCACGCCACCCAGGATCCCAGGGTTAGTCTGGCGATGGCTGTCTGATCTCACTAACTTCTCAGTGGCTGACTGCAGGGTCTCTTTGACCCCTATGGGTTAATGACCTTGTTCCTCCTATCTACCTCCTGCACCAAGATCCCCATCACAAGACCCTCAGTACGGCTTTCTGCCCTTTTGCGCCATTTTCACTCTTTTACCTGCTCAGTCAGAGCCCCACTGTTACCTTGAGCACCAGAGTCCAGCCAGAACACATGTTCCCTTTAAGAAGTGCAGACAGGTTTTAAATGGTGCTAACCTTGCACAAACTGGGCCCCTGCTGAGGTGTGCAGCCACTCAGCACATTTAGTTATAAGCTACTATCATTTATGTTAGCAGGCAGCACTAAGTTTGCGTGCTGTCTACATCACATGAAGGGCTGGTGGTCAATTGTGCATTGCGGTTCCTACGCCTCTGTTTGGGTTGTTTCCAAATTTTCCTCCAAAATTCCTGACACTAAAGTAATCGAGACTAAATTGCCAAACTCTATTAATTTTTCACAAGTGCAAATGCTTTTGGCGGCTTGGCCATCCATATCAGATGGAAGATCTGCATTCCCCAGAATCTTTCGTGCAGAGAATTGCAATGGGGCCTGCCTAAGCTCAGGTCGAAAGGCTTTTCATGAAGGCCTTGAAAACTTTCAACATCACTACTGCAAGATGGGTAGCTGTGGCTAATAGGCCAGACTGGAGGCCCTTGCTTTGTCAAAGAAATATGGCGGATGGAGCGAAAAGAGAGAGAGCAAAGGGAAAAGCAGACAAGCCTTCAATGGTTAATGATACGAATAGTCAGTCATTACTATCTGTCCCTTTTTTTGTTGACTCCTGCCATTTGTGGAAAGGGCTGCAACTTGGGAATTACATTCTTCAGCCATTCGCAATGTGGCGGAATAGATTCATAGAATCCCTACAGTGCAGAAGAAGGCCCACCAAGCCAATCCCACCCAGGCCTTATCCCCGTAACCCCACATATCCACCCTGCTTGTCCCTCTGACACTAATTCAGCATGACCAATCAACCTGACCTGCACATCTTTGGAGGGTGGAAGGAAACCGGAGCACCTGGGGGAACCCACACAGACATGGGGAGAATGTGCAAATTCCACACAGTCAGTGGGCCAAGGCCGGAAATGAACCCAGGTCCCTGGCGTTGTGAGGCAGCAATGCTAACCACTCTGCCATCATGCCGCCCAGTGAAGATGGGAACACACAATGCTGATGAAGAGGATGTAAATTTAAATCAAGAGGTTATAGTGCGTCCTTGAGCAGTTATGTTTTTGTTACCTACATTGTTGCCGTTTTATTTATTCATTAATTTGTACACAAGCCATACGTTGAATTTAGAGCATGCGTTCCATGTTGACACTGATGATGCAGCATGGAAAACATCTGCTGTAATTGCCTCCAATTAACTGTGACTTCCTGACACAACATTTTCCAGATTCTATTTGTGAATATTGAGAATTCCTTGGATTAAAAAGGCATAACAACAAATAAAACTAGTACCACACACACACACAGCCTGGACAGTAAGTGAACCGTGAGCGGCCAGGGTCATTTACTTAGTTTTTGCTTGGGGAATAGACCACACAAAAATAAAATTCCTTCGGAAAATACTTTCCCGTTGCGATACATCTGAAATGTAAGTCATCGCGTGAAGGATGACTGTAGGAAATACATTGGCTTTAACCTAATCAATTTGTTAAATTTAATATAAGTTACACTCATATTTATGCAGCTGGTTTGCAAAACAGTATCAATTCAATTTAAAGAAGAAAAAAATATTTGAAAGCGGTGTTCTTCCTTTTGGTACAAATGCAGTAACTCAGATTTTAGAACCATACCCCTTAAATAAGTATCCAATATTTGAATGCTACGTTACAGTCAGGGGAAGAGATATAAACTGAAATCTGTAATTACTTTTCCCTTCTGTCCATAATGAGTGCAGTTTAATTGTGATCAGGCTGATATGTGGGTGCAATTCCTCCCCCACTCTCTTGCCATTAGTTTGAAGCCAATTTAAAAGTCGTATTATGTATTCAAAGAGTTGCCACAGAAGGTACATTGCTACATCAACTGCACAACATATACCCAGGAAAGATCCAATGAAAGAGAGCAGTGCACTTCTAGAAACATTTTTAAGAATATTATCAAATCTTGTAGCTACCATGGCAGTGCAGGCATGAAGATATTTCAAGTCCTTTTTTTAATCCTGTTTTCTGAATGAACTTCCGAAACCTCACCAGACTTTTGCAATTTCAATAGCCTAACAGAGTAGTTAACAGTTTACATATCTTTGAGAGCCCACTGAACGGGGAAATTTTCCCAATCGGTGCTGAGTCGATGGGCCGAAGGGCCTCTTTTTGCACTGTAGAGTTCTATGATTCAATATAGAATTGAAATTCAGATGGCTGGGTCCAAACCCAGCTTAACTGAGGAATTTCTTCAAAGTAAAGACTGTTCAGCAGGTCATGTAGATCTCATGACTGCTGTAACCTGAGTCTTACAGGTGAACTCAGAGTGCTTTTATACTGGTTTAAGAAGGCTTTTAAAAGACATTAAGCCTCAGAGATCTTCAAAAGACAAGATGATACAGTCTCTCTTTGAAGATGTGATGCTGTTGCTGGTCCTTTGCAGACTGCCCAGCCTCTCTCTCTGTTTTTGGATAAAAGGAATTTCAAAATCAGAGGGTTGTGTTGATCACATGATAAATGGCCAATGATACATGTTGGAAGGTAGATGCTGCTCTTTTATGGTGAAGTAAGAGTTTCAGTCCCATGGTTAAATGCATCGATATACTATGGAAGGGATACAGCAGGTATACAGCTCTTCATTGTGGATACTCAGTATCAATAGCCCTCCTTTGTTACATGGCTGATCTAGAGACATAGATATTGGAAGTTTATTGTCCCTGTGTTTTGGAGTACGCCTGAACAATGGCGGGTGTGAAATTGCACAGGAAAGTGCAGTTTAGGCACGTCCATTGACATGAGTCCCATAGCCATTGTTATTCAAATTGGTACTCTCCGGAATGTTGTTTGTTTGTCAGAATTGCAAATGTCAGGTGAGGTCTTGTAAGTTCATCAGCATCCACCTTAGAAGGAAAACAGGTTTGAGAAAAAGACTTGTAATATTTTCATGCCTGCACTGCCGTGGCAGCTACAAGATTTTATAGTATTCTTAAGGATATTTGCTCTCCATTTTGATGTAGACATCGATAATGGGCACGATTTTCCACTCTGCACCTCACCATGGCATGTTTTCTGACAAAGGCAGCTTGTCATTAGCTGCTGGCAGGATCCTCTGAACCCATCGATGTCAATGCCATTTGCCATGACGTATCCATCCTACCACCAGGGACACAATGTGGGGGTCATCTTTGGTGGTGGAAGATCCAATTGATCAGAAGAGCCATCAAATCCCACTCAATATCAGTAGAATAGTTGGGCAGTTAGCTCAGGTGGCTCTGTTTACCTCCAGTTACCTATTTGTGAAAGTGAGTTGTGATGTCTCTTTATATTAAAGAGATTAAGTAAAAAAGATGTCATTTTACGTGGTCCAATAGACACACAAATGAACATAAAATGCTGTCACAGTTTACTTGTCTTATGCAAAGCATTTAGTCAAATCATGAACTAGCTAATGGCAATGACTATAGCATGAGACTGGATGTTGCATTTTTGCTTTAGTTTTTTAAAAATTATTTTGCAGGATGTAGACATTGCTGGCTAGGCCAGAATTTGTTGCCCTCGACAAGATGGTGGCGAGCTGCCTTTCTAAACTGCTGCAGTCCATGTGATGTAGGTGCACCGACACTCTGTGAGGAAGGAAGGTGCAGGATTTTGACCCAGTGGCAGTGAAGGAACAGCAATAATGTTTCAAATCTGGAGTGGAGCTTGCTGGGGTAGTGTTACCATACATTTACTGCCGTTATCCTTCCAGGTGGTAGAGTTCATGGATTTGGAAGGTGCTTTTGAAGAAGCCTTTGTAAGTTGCTACAATACATCTTGTAGCATTTGGTGCACACTGCTGCCACTGTATGATGGTAGACAGAATGAATATTGACGGGTGCCAAACAAATGGTCTGCTTTGCCCTGAATGGTGTTGAGTTTCTTGAGTTTATTGGAGCTGCACTAGTCCAGGCAAGTAGAAAGTATTCAATCACACCCCTGACTTGTGCCTAGAAGATGGTTAACAGGCTTAGGGGAGTCAAGAGTTGAGGTCAGCACTACAGAATTCCCAACCTCTGACCTGCACTTGTAGCCAAAGTATTTATATGGCTGGTCCACTTCAGTTTCTCATCAAGGTAAACCCCAGAATGTTGAGAGTGGAGGATTCAGTGATGGTAATGCCATTGAAAGTGAAGGAGCGATGGTTCGGTCTCCTGCAGGAGTTGGTCAATACCAGGCACTTGCGTGGTGCGAATAAAACTTATCCCTTATCAGCCCAAGCCTGAAAGCTGTACAGATGCTGCTGCTCTTGGATATGGATTGCTTCAGTACCTCAGGAGTTGTGAACGATGCTGAATATTGTGCAATCTTCAGTGAACATCCACTTTTGACCTTATGACTTAGGCATGATCATTGATGATGAAGATGGTTGGGCTTAGGGCACTTCCCTGAGAAATTCCTGTCAGCAATATTCCGGAACTGAATTGATTGACCTCCAACAACCACAACCATGTCCCTTTGTGCCAGGTATGACTCCAACCACTGGAAGATTTTTCCTGTCTCCCATTGACTCCAGTTTTGTTAGGGTTCTTTATGCCACACTCAGTAAAATGCTGCCTTGATGCCAAGGGTAATTACTCTTACCTCACCTCTTGAGTTCAGCTTTTTTGTCTATGTTTGGATCAAGACTGTAACGAGGTCAGGAGATTGCACTTGGCTAAGCAACACAGAGCTAAATTCAATTATTTTCTTTCTGTGTGGACCTATGCATTAATTGGTACATATTTATACACCAGCATGTTAGGATTTTGTGCTGATTCTAACAGGTCTATTCTTAAGCCAGTATTAGAAGAATTGTAGGTACAGCAATAAAAATGGAATAATGAAAGCAAATGAATCATACTGCAAGCAAATGGACAGATTTATGTGGTGGATTATATTTTGGCAGTGCTCTTTTTAATTTGTTTTCATAAGATTATTTTGCTGTTTCAACCTAGTTTTGCTTTAACTCGTTTAAATACCTGGCAAAGAATTTTCATGAATATTTGTGCCCTATCAGTGAGAATCAATCCCTTTACAAGTCCGCCAAGAAGATAAAATGCACATGCCAATGCAGTTTCTAGTCCAAAACACAAAATCACCTACAACTCCAAAGATGTGTGGATTAGGTCGTTTGACCATTAGTGTCAGAAGGTTTAGCAGGGTAAATATGGAGGGTTAAGGGGTTAGGGCCTGAGTGGGATTGTTGTTGGCACATGCTCGATGGACTGAGTGGCCTCCTTCTGCACTGTGCAGATTTTGTGATTCTGGCATAAATTTACCTAAAAATGGGAATTTTATTTCATGTGGCTATAGGACTGACTAATAAAGGAAAAGGATCTACTGCACAGGTAAACTAATTTGAGGCTTTCTGAAGTTGCCATTCAAGGATATCATTGCATGGGATGAAAGCAAGGAGGCTTAATGCTTAATGCTTAAAAACAATTGCATTTATATAGTGTATTGGTGGGGCCACATCTGGCGTGCAGTTTTGATGTCTGAGGAAGGATGTCTTTGCTATAGAGGAAGAGCAGTAAAGGTTTACCAGGCTGATTCCTGGGATGGCAGGCCTGTTATATAAGGAGACACTATGTCAGTTCGGATTATATTCACTGGAGTTTAGAAGAGTGAGAGTGATCTCATGGAAACTTATAAAATGTTAACAGGGTTAGATTTAGAAAGAATGTTCCTGCTGGTGAGAGAGTCCAGAACTAGGGGTCATAGTTTGAGGGTAAGGGATAAACCATTTAGGACTGAGATGAGGAGAAATTTCTTCACTCAGAGTGAATCTGTGGAAAGTATTACCGCAGAAGGTTTTTGAGGCCAAAATGTGATCTCATTTCAAGAAGAAATTAGATATGACTCTTTGGGCTAAAAGGATGAAGCAATATAAGGAGAAGGGGGAATCAGGATATTGAATTTGATGATCAGCCATGATCATAATGAATGGTGGAGCAGGTTTGAAGGTCCAAATAGCCTACTCCTGTATATATACATATATATATGTATATATAGTGCCTTTCACAACTTCTAGATGTCTCATAGTGTTTTACAGCCAAGTAATGCTTCTGAAATGTGGGCACAGTTATGACATTGGAACACATTTTATACATAAGTCACCTCTTACTCTTCTAAATTCCAGCGGATTCAAACCTAGCTTGTCTAACTATTCCTCACAAGAATTTGGAGATGAAATTTTAGCTGGCAATAATTTTAGCAACTATGTAATTGAGTGCAAAGCAGCAAACAAGATGTTCTTTCAATAAAATTATCAACAGCAGGAATTTTTATCCACTAATTTTCCTCCCTAAGCAGAACTGCAAGAATTCTATATATCTGTCTAGTAAAACAGACCATTTAGTTCTTGCAAAGTTATTTTGGAAGCTTCCATCTGGTTTAAAATCCATGTCCCAGGAGTAACAAAAAATTCAGGCATCAATCCATTTGTAGCACACAGCACCTTTAGTATACATTTTATTTCTATTTCCAATAGATTTTGCAGAAGCTATGATACATGTTAGACTCGAAAGCGGTTGATGAACTGAAAAACCTGGGAGATTGCCATCAAACTGATTTTTTTTCAACCAAAAATAATCTCTGCAGAGACTGGATTGATAAAGATCTTTAATTGCTTGAATCACAATCTTTCTGCTACTAAACCTGTGGTCAAGCTAAAGCATATACGTGCATTTGGACACAGCAGTTGAGTTATTGTGTCCAGCACGTCTTTGTATTTAAGAAGGAAATCCTACTACTCAGTTCCAGAGGGAAATGTGAAGTCAGTGGCTACAAGTTGGATCAAGTCACAGACTTTCACATTGTTTTGTAGAGATCTGATGTTGAGAGTTTTGCGGTATTCTTTCCTTGGGAACTTGGTTTCCTTTGTGGTTTTCTTTTCATACAGTTAACATGCCTTCAAGGCAAAACCAATCAAGAAAGAGACAAATAAAAGTTCCAGACTTTTATCTGAAAATTACCCACAGCTTCACTTGCCAACATTTACAATAACGAAGGAATATTTTTCAAAACCATCTTTCGTATGCATTGCAAATTAAGCTTTTGCACTTTCTTTTTCATGCTAATGTCTGATTAATGTTTTGGTTGTTTATAATAGTGAAGTACAAATGTCTCATAATTTCTTGTGAAGTAAATCTTAGATTGAGTTCATAACCTTTCTTCACAGTGTTCCTTGTTGAATCACACTTTTCCCCGAAGGAATCAGTTCTGATCGTACTGCTTTCTTTGGAGTTGAGCTGATGCAATATTCTCTCCAAGGCCAATTTTCCATCACCAACACCCTTTACTTAAACAGTGAACAAGGTACCTTCACTCGCTGGTAGGGAAATTCATATTCCAAGAGGCCCATGGGGAGATCTACTTATTTTCTCCTCATCATAACAGCTGAGTTTTTGTGAATTTGGTAGGCTCATGTCCTTTTTGGGATTGTTGCAAAATGAGACTGAACCTAGGTTTACCCATCATCCTCACCTGTTATAAGTTGCTAGCAGTTCCAAAACTCTCATAGAAGACAAGAGATTGCAGCTGTTTTTGCAATGATCAACAACTTGCTGCTAGCACAGGAATGTACAAGTTGGAAGTGTATTAATTTGGAGAATACACTTTCATTTCCCAGTCATTAATTATGGAGCAAGATATTTTGATAGTTGGGCAACCAGCTTTGTCAGCAAAAGATTGCAAATGAAGGCATTCAATCATATTGTAGGATATCTTGGGTGGGATTTTCCAGCCATACTTGCTCCCAAGACTGGAAAATCCCACCCAAGGTCAACAGGCCTTTGCATGGCCCGTGTCCCTCCTCTGGCCACTACAATTCCTATGGCAGATAGGACTGGAAAATTATGCCCCATTTGTGCATGGATGGAGTCTTGGGTAGCTAACAGGAAGTAGAGGGTAGGATGAAATGGGTCTTTTTAGGGTTGACAAGCTGTAACGAATGGAATGTTACAGAGATCAGTGCTGGGGTCTCAACTATTTACAATCTGCATCAATGATTTGGATGAAGAGACTGAATGGATTGAATGTATGGCAGGTAAATTTGCCGATGGCAACAAAATTGGTAGGAAGGTAAGTTATCAAGAGGAGTAGGACAGTCTTCTTACAAAGAATCATTCATGGGAAGTTGGTGTCACTGGCTCGACCAGAATTTATTGCCTGTCCCTAATTTTCCTTGAGAAGGTAGCTGCCTTCTTGAACCACTGCAGTCCATGTGATGTAGGCATACCCATAGTGCTGCTGGGGGGGGTGGAGTTCCAGGATTTTGGCTCAGTAGCAGTGAATGAATGGCAATATATTTTCAAGTCAGAATGGTATGTGACTTGGAGAGAACTTTCAGGAGGTGATGTTTCCATGTCTCCATGCCCTTGTCCTTCTATTTAGCGGTCGCGAATTTGACTTAAAGTTCTGAAGCATAGTCTCAGACCATAGGTTCTGCTAGCTGATAAAGCATCATGTACATAGCACAGCATATGGATCCTTGCACACACATCCCCAGTGCACTGTCTAATCCAGGCCTGTAATAATACTTCCAGACACCTCCCATCACAAATTTGCAACAAACAAAGTTGTGATTGAATTTGGAGTTATTGAGATAACTGGAATCAAATGCTTCCTTGTACAGGAGAGAAGCCTTTCCTGTTAAGCAGGCTGTGCCTTTTCAGAGCAGGTGTGGAGTGTCCTTTGGCCATTGCTGGCAGATGTTTACCCACAGTCACTGCAGTGAGGATTTGAAAGGTGTTTGAGGGTGAATGTAATGCGTTCCTTCATTATCAGTGGAACTGTGTTTCATTGACTTTCACTTCGTGAACAGTGGCACATGAAAACAAGCATCAGTTTCCTTATAATTAACGTCTGGAGTTCCAGATTTAGTGTATAATATGGTAAAGTGATTTATTTTACACATGCATCCAGGGTATAAAGTATGAAAGGCTAATGTATGCCTCTGAATGCTTAATGAAGTCATAAGATATTCCCAGCTGCTTTTTTAATGGATGGGTTGATTCATTCATAACAAACCAGTTAATACCTCAGCAGAAATTACAGACAAAGGGACATATTCAAATATATTGAGAAGTTCAGCATTAATATTGTAAACAGTAATTGCTGTCCTCATTGTTGAAATAATATGCACAACAAAAATTGAGCCCAGGAAGCAAACAATACTTCAAACATGCTCAGTCCTTCAGTATTCAGAAATATATGTCAACTCTTGGCTAAAACACAAGGGGGTGCAATGTACCACATCAAAAATTGATGGCATTTTCATTTATTTCTTCCCGTACGTTGGTGCAAACAGCCTTTAGTTTTAAAGCTGTAGATATGAATAAGTATCGCACTGGGATGGATCAAATAAAGAGTAAAGACAAATGATTAACAAAAGTTGTTAGGTGACATCGTGGTTAACACTGTTGCCTCACAGCATTAGGGACCCAGGTTCAATTCCAGCTTTGGGTGACTATCTGTGGAGTTTGCATATTGTCTGCGTGCGTTTTCCCCGAGTGCTCCGGTTTCCTCCCACAGTCCAAAGATGTGCAGGTTAGGTTGATTGGCCACGCTAAGTTGTAAAGATTAGTGGTGTAAATTTGTGGGGTTACAGGGATAGGGCCTGGGTAAGATCTGTTGAAGAGTTGGTGGAAACCCGATGGGCTGAATGGCCTCCCTCTGCACTGTAGGGATCCTATGACTCTGTTAAAGCAACGAGTAGCAAGTGTTAACTGTTGAATATTAGGTTGCAACTTCTGATTTTTGGAAAACCTTTATAAGCATTTGGGGCCTATTTTCTGTTAAGAGGTAGCAATGGACTTTACAGATGAAATCTGAGGATGTTGCCAAGACTGGAAAATTTTAGCTGAGTGGAAAGATTAGATAAGATGTGATTATTGTCTTTGGAACAGTGGAAGCTGAGATGATATTTTAATTATGGTGTAAAATGTATGAAAGGCCTAGATATAGGAAGAGCATATTTCACTTAGCAAAGCAGTCTATAACCAGAGGCCATGAATTTAAAGCAATTGGTAGAAGGATTAGAAAGAGGTTGAGAAGAATTCTTTTCATGCAGAGGGTGAGGAACATTTGGAACTCACTGCCTGAATGGGTGGGAACGGTCCTCATCGCATTTAAAAGTATTTGAATATGCACTTGAAGTAACCTACAGGAATATGGACCAAGAGCTGGAAAGTGGAGTTAAGCTGGATAGCCTTTGTTTCAGCCAGCACAAGCCCAATGACTGAATGGCTACCTTCTGTTGTCAGAAATCTCAATGATTTTTAAGTCATTTTCCCATGGGTTGTAAGGACCAAATATTTAAATTTATATTTACCACTCAAAGGGGTGCGAGTTAGGTTGATTGGCCACGCTAAATTGCCCCTTAGTGTCAGGGGGACTAGCAAGATAAATACATGGGGTTACAAGGATAGGGCATGGGTGAGATTGTTGTCGGTGTAGACTCGATGGACTGAATGGCCTCCTTCTGCACTGTATGGATTCTATGATCCATGAAACTCCAACATTTTGCCTGAATTTTCACAATGACAGAAAATGGCCCCATCAACCCAAATCTAGAAGTCCTACACTTAAACTGCTGAACAGCAGATGCATCCAGTCAGGCTTGTCTGTTATCCATTTGTCAGGAGATGGAAACATGGCTCTGCAGGTTTGACATGGAACAGATCTAAGTTTTGCGGGTTGCTTGGATAGGTAGAGCACCCTTTTGAGAAGGTAAGGTAACACTTGAGATATGGTCCCGGGACATCTTTGAGGGGAGGTCAGATACCCTTTGGGAGAGGTAAGCTGCCCTTTGGGCCCTGGCTCCTGGAGCATGGAGAACTCCCAGCTCTGTGACTTCTAAAAATGTCTGCCTGCAGTTCTGACTTTCAACCAGGGGCGGGAGGTGGGTTGGATTAGAAGTTGGGCCCACTGTCCTTGGAATGAGTGTGGAGGTCACGCTCTGCAGGGACCCAGGTTAAGTTCCAGCAATGGCCAAAGGGCACTACATACCTGCTCTGAACCCAACTCCACACAAGTTTGGCCTGCGCAGTGATTCAGCACTTTGTTGAATCAGTTAAAGATTGAAACAAAAAGACCACCCTGAAACCCTCACTCCCACCCACCCTCCATAGCCCCTTAGTTCCACCACATGCCAAACCATGACCCTCACCCACCAATTTTTAGCCTCTCCATACCAACTCACCTAATATCTTTTAACAGTGCTTTAGCAGTTTGACCATTCCAATGGATTTATGGACTTCTTACGCAAAATCATATTTGCTTTTAACAATCAAAAACGGTGCCTTACCTTGCCCCAAAATATCCCAGGAGCTAACCTGAGTACTTGACTGCTCTAAAGTGGTACTCTGATTAATCAAATTAATCCATTAATTTCAGACCTCCTCTTACCTGTTGTAACTCACACACCCTGGATTTCACGCCTGGCCTTCCAAGGTTCCACTTCAGTGGAGGCAGCTGGTGATCTGAATGGCCAGTTGTTTCTGCAATCCTATACATGTGCGAAACCCAGCTTGATTCCATTCCCGCTCCTGTGAAAGTAGGAAGGCATGATGTGGAGATGCCGCTGTTGGACTGGGGTAAGCACAGTAAGAAGTATCACAACACCAGGTTAAAGTCCAACAGGTTTAGTTTGGTAGCACAAGCCACAAGCTTTCGGAGCACTGCTCCTTCATTAGGTGAATAGGAGTTGCGTTCACAAACAGCACATGTAAAAATACAAACTCAGTTTACAAGATAATGGTTGGAATGCAAGTATTTACAGGTAATCAAGACTTAAAAATACAATGTGAGTGGAGAGAGGGTTAAGCACAGGTTAAGGAGATGTGTATTGTCTCCAGCCAGGACAGTTAGTGAGATTTTGCAAGCCCAGGCAAGTCGTAGGGGCTACAGATAGTGTGTCATGTACCCAAGGTCCTGTTTGAGACCGTCCTCATGTGTGCAGTACTTGGCTATCAGTCTCTGCTCAGTGATTCTGCGTTGTCGTATGTCGTGAAGGCTGCCTTGGAGAACGCTTATCCAAAGATCAGGAGCTGAATGTCCGTGACTGCTGAAGTATTCCCCAACAAGAAGAGAACACTCCTGCCTGGTGATGGTCGAATGGTGTTCATTTATCCATTGTCATAACATCTGCATGGTCTCCCCAATGTACCATGCCTTGGGATATCCTTCCCTGCAGCGTATCAGGTCGACAATGTTGGCCGAGTTGCAAGAGTACGTACCGTGTACTTGGTGGATGGTGTTCTCATGTGAGATGATGGTATCCGTGTCGATCATCTGGCACGTCTTCCAGAGGTTGCTGTGACAGGGTTGTGCATGGGCATTCAGCCTCTGATCTTCAGGTAAGTGTTCTCCAAGGCAGCCTTCACGACACATGACAATCAGAATCGCTGAGCAGATACTGATAGCCTCAGCCGGGATCTTGGGTTCATGTCACACTTCTGTAACCCCCATGACTTGCCTAGGCTTGCAAAATCTCACTAACTGTCCTGGCTGGAGACAATACTCATCTCTTTAACCTGTGTTTAATCCTTTCTCCACTCACACTGTACCTTTAAGACTTGAATACCTGTAAAGACTCGTATTCCAACCCTTATCTTGTAAATTGAGTTTGTGTCTGTATATGCTGTGTTTGTGAACACAATTCCCACTCACCTGATGAAGGAGCAATGCTCTGAAAGCTTGTAATACCAAATAAACCTGTTGGACTTTAACCTGGTGTTGTGAGACTTCTTACTAAAGTAGGAAGGGGCATGTTCAGGAGTAGGACTTAGGATTTCCAGTCTCATCTACCATTTTCACCATGACAGACAGGATCTCCCATTGTATGAGAAACTGGATCTTATTTTAGCTAATCTAGTGCTGATCCTGAGATCCGCGCACAGTAGACACCAGGTGAATTGGTATCGAGTTGGTATAGGAGCTATAAAAGTCATTAGGGCTTGATTGGGGGAGGGAGCAAAGGGGCTATAAATAGGCATGGGAGTGAGTGGAGGGGTATAAATTGGCACGGACCATATGAGGAGCCATGAACGTGGGTAGAGGGCATGAAGTGGCACAGGTGGCTTGGATGGAGTGTGGAGACAGTGTGTAAGTGGTGATGGTAGGAGACCTTTTTAAAAAATCTAAGACACAGATCGAGAGCTCTGAGGCCGCTGTCCCCCCAGCCTCCCACTGTGTCCAGGGTCACTTCCCACAACTTCCGGCAACCCCAATATGAAAGTATAATGTTCCAGGATACTTTCTCTTTGTGGAGGTGGAAAACGGTCCAATTCTGTGCACCCAACCTTTGAGAAAAATAAATCAGATCTTTGCACCTGACATTTCTAGCTTATAAATTCAATGGTACATGCTTATTTTTCAGGCACCCAGCATGACAGCTAAGCAACCCTTAGAAGCTTATTACAACCTGGAAGTGCACTTCCCACTATTTTGGCACAAACACAAAAGATGGCATCTAGACCCTGTCCATTACATATGAAAATGTGGGACCAGTCCTTGTTTGAAATCCTCTGACAAACGGGTTACACATGAGGACAGCCTCAACCAGGATCTTTGTTTCATGTCACACTATCTGTAACCCCCATGACTTGCCTGGGCTTGCAAAATCTCACTAATTGTCCTGGCTGGAGACAATACACATCTCCTTAACCTGTGCTTAACCCTCTCTCCGCTCACATTATACCTTTAAGCCTTGATTACCTGTAAATACTTGCATTCCAACCATTATCTTGTAAACTGAGTTTGTATTTTTATATGTGCTGCTCTCAGGGAAAACCTCTCTATGCGATGCCACAGGCTGCCACAAATATTGTTTCTTGTGCACTATGCAGACAAAACATTCCGTTCATAGAGTATGTGGGGGAGAAGGAAAGGAGAGTGTACAGCATATAGTGTTACTGTCATATCTAGATCAGCTTAATATTTGGTAGGTCTATTCAAAAACCTGGTGGCAGCAGGGAAGAAGCTGTTATTGAGTCAGTTGGAACGCAATCTCAGAATTTTGTACCTTTTTCCCACCACAAAAAGATGGAAGAGAGGATGTTCGGAGTGCATGGGATCCTTGATTATGCTGGCTGCTTTTCCAAGGAAATGTAGACTGGGTGAATGGATGGGAGGCTCTTTTGTGTGATGGACTGGGCTACATTCACAATCTTTTGTGGTTTCTTACTGTCCTGGTCAGAGCTGGAGCCATATTAAGCTGTGATACATCCAGAAAGGTTACTTTCTATGGTGCATCTGTAAAAAATAGTGAGAGTTGTAGCAGAATGACAAATTTCTTTAGCCTCCTGATAAAATTGGGTTGGAGGTGGGTTTTCCTAACTGTAGTGTCAGCGTGGAGGGACCAGGACAGGTTATTGGTGATCTGGACATCGAGAAACTTGAAGCTTTTGACCATTTCCATTTCATCATTGTTGATATAGACAGAGGCATGTTCTCCACTACACTTCCTGAAGTTGATGACTATCTTTGTTGTTTCACTGACAGTGAGGGAGAAATTATTGTCGTCGCATCATTTCATCAGAATCTTCTGACTCTTACCCTAAAACTATGCCCCGTCATGATTGAGCCTTCAACCAAAGTGAACCGCTGCTCCCTACTCACTCTGTACATGCCCGTCATAATCTTGTATACCTTCAACCATATCCCCCCTCAGCCTTCTTTGCTCTAAAGTATCCAGTTCAAGCCTATCTAGTCTCCCCTTACGGCTAAACTGCTCCATTCAGGCAACATCCTGGTGAACCTTCTCTGTACCCCCTCTAGAGCTATCACATCCTTTCTTTAGTGAGGTGACCAGAACGGCACACAATACTCCAGCTATGGCCTAACCAACGCTCTGTACAACTCTAACATTACCTCCTGGCCATGACTGATAAAATCAAGTGTCCCATACGCTAAAAGCAAGAGTCCCATTTGTGAGGCAACAACAACTGACAAGAGTTAAAAAGTTAGGCTGGGTAGTTTCAAAGTAAAATTATTCCTTGTGGTCAATTGTTTGTGGTTTACGGATTGTTTCACCACGAGTAATTGCCCTGATTAGTAAAATTTACTCTGGTTAACGTTAACGAACCACATCAGAACTTGGGGAAGGAAGTCATAAATTTATGGTTGTTATCAATGCCCCACCTAAGTTGTAAGAATCTCCCACATGAATATTCCTTGAATATCTGTGCCAACGAATGTGTAGCTAATCAACCAGCAGCGCCTAAAACTGATAAGCTGATAAGCTTTGTGTACATAGGTGCACTTATTTCAAACTCTGCCAGAAACTGATGCAAAATGGGAAACAAGAGGCCATTGGATAGCTGATGTGGGAAATAGAGCTGACTTATTTTGGGATATGGTTCTACAATGTTTGTATTCTTTTGATACTTCAATTCAGTGATTGTTATTCACACCTGAGTCAACCAAGTTGTGCAGGTGAAGTATTTTGTTGTAGTTAGCTTTAAGGCTCACGTTGACTCTCCCCTCATTGATGCTAGCAATCTTCTTGGGGGCTCTTCCTCGCTAACTTCAGCAGAAAATCATCGGAACATCAGTTTACGCATTGATATGGATGTTTCCAACAATCATCAATCAGCTTCTGACCAAATGACCACACACAAATTATTTTTTAGTCTAGAGCAGTAAGGACAATTGTAGCTCTCCTGAAGCTGACCTCAGTTCAGGTTAGTTTACCCATCAGAATGAAAGATCTAAAAGCAGATTCCAGTTCAATATGATTTAGCCTGACTCCAGGAGGTGCATTTACTGGCAGTGCTATCACAAAGCAAAGAGAATAACGTCTATCCATATTAACTATCGTATAGTCTGGAGCATGCTGAAGACCATAAAATGTCAAGGGATTGATATAAGGGAATAAATGAGAATCATTTTCATGTCTGTTATACTCGAGGTGCGGTAGTTCGCACACATTATGGACTTAAAAGTATGGGGAGAACAATTGGACGGCACAGTTGGACGGCACAGTGGTTAGCATTGCTGCCTCACATCACCAGGGACCCAGGTTCGGGTGATTGTGTGAAGTTTGCACGTTCTCCCCATGTCTGTGTGGGTTTTGTCCAGGTGCTCTGGTTCTATCCCATGCTCCAAAGATGTGTGGGTGAGGTTGATTGGTCATGCTAAATTGCCCTTAGTGTTAGGGGGATTAGCAGCGTAAATTTGTGGAGCTACGGGGAAAGGGCCTGGGTGGGATTGTTGTCAGTACAGACTGAATTGACTGAATGGCCTCCTTCTGCAGTGCAGTGATTCAATAATTCTATTAATTTCCCCAGGTCTTCAGGTGGATATTTGCGTCAAACATTCATTTCAAAGAAACTGGAATATATTGGAAGAAATGGGACCAGGAATAGAAGTAGATCTAGGGAAGAGCATAGGATGCAAGTTTCTGATACAGGCAGAGCTTCTTGAGATAAAAGGCAGACTTGAATTTAAATAATGTCTCAATGTGCTTTTCCAGCGAGTAAATTACTTTTGATGTGGAATCATTGTTGTAACATAGGAAAAAGTTGCAGCAATCTGGCTCTCACAAGCAACAATGTGACAATGACCCCCTTATTTTATTTCTTAGTGGATCTTACTATAGAATTATAGAATCCCTGCAGTGCAGAACGAGGCCATTTGGCCCATCAAATCTGCACTGACCGCAATCCCACCCTATTACTCTAAGTCTCCATATTTACACTGTTGATCCCCCTTACACTAAGGGGCAATTTAGCATGGCCAATCAATCTATGGACTACAGGAGAAAACCAGAGCAACCAGAGGAAACCACGCAGACACAGTTTGATTGACCTTTGATTGACAAGAGAGTCAATGCGTGCGACAAGAAAATAGTATTAAGCAGATCAACCATGATCTTATTGAATGGTGGAGCAGGCTCAAGGGGTTGAATGGCCCACTTCAGCTCCTATTTCTTGTGTTATGTCCACCCATTGATCCAGATGCCCTCACATGTGAAGACAGAGAGGTGTATATACTTAATTTTGTCATCTGTGCAACCCGAGGCTGTGACAGCAGATCCCAACAAAACAAACAAAGAACAACACAGCACGGGAAACAGGCCCTTCGGCCCAACGAGCCCACGCCGCCATTTTAACATTATGAGTGCCCTCTTCTACCTATGACCTTTGTCTACGCCTACTGGGGAAGATTGAGGGAAGATTAATTTAGGGACAATTTGTTAACACCAATCAGCCTAAGAGGACGTTTTTGGGGTGTGGGAGGAAACCGGAGCACCTGGAGAAAACCCGCGCAAGCACGGGGAGAATGTGCAAACTCCCACAGACACCGGCCCAAATCCATGTATCTGCACAGCAAACAGTGATAGTCACTGAGCTGTCATGTTGCCCATCAGATGGCCCAGTTTAAGCACACACTAACGACGTGAAGCACTAGGCAACTCTCGAAACAACATCCAAGAGCAGCCTTCGCACGATCCACCGTGTGTATGCCCCTTGTTGGACAACAAGGCGGACCGAATCACCTGTGAAGTAAAAGAAAAGACATCAATAAACATGCAAAACTTATACAGACATTCATGGAATCCCCAGAAGCTCAGAAGTAAGACAAGTGAGCCATAAAATATGTTGGAAGGTCCATAGGAATCAATTGATTCCCAGGGACGTCTCAAGGCTCTTGATCTTTATTTAGAGCAGTCTGTTGTATCCCTCCATCTCTACTCCGCTCATGTACCTATCTAAGTAAACCTTAAACAACTCTAGCGTGCCTGCCTCCACCACCCTACTTGGCAGTGCATTCCAGGCCCCCACAACCCTCTGTGTGAAAAATCTCATGGCATGACTGGGAAATGTGAACTTGTGCCAAATTGTTTTGTTGCGTGGTTCTTCAGAAACAATCAGATGGCAGTCCACCACATTTAATGTGACAGTGCAGGAAACAAATAATGCCAATATGATTAACAGATAATGTTTTCTGATTGACAAAAAAATCCATTGATTATTTCAGCACTTATTGTCGTAACAACCATAAAGAGGTGTCTTCATAGGTCTTGCTTCATTAAAAAGCCAGTGCTGTGCTATTCTGCCCCAATAAACAGGATAATGTTGGCACAGAGCTACTGGGATGTGGCCTCAAACCTGCCCCCAAATCCTGCAGGGATCCAACAATGCTCACCTATGAGGATGGTGTCAGTGTCATAATTGCTTCACTTTGTGTAACATCTCTTTTATTTTCAGTAGTATTCAAATGTGAAGGGATCAGGACCTGATCCAATACATTGACAGTAGACTCATTCCTGAACATAAAGTTTTAACTTCGAGAAAGAAAGATAGAAAACTGCTAGCCTCGGAGATTCAGTGAGAGGACCAATCTGTGGTAGTTATAGGATGGATGTCAGAGGTAGGTTCTTTACCCAGAGGGTGGTAAGGGTATGGAATGCCCTGCTTGCTGCAGTTGTAGATGTGCCAAGTTTGGGGGCGTTTAAGAGGTCCGTGGATAGGTTTATGGATGGAAAGGGAATGGTTTAGGTTAGAGGGTCATTGCTTTTTTCTTAATTGGTCGGTGCAACATCGAGGGCCGAAGGGCCTGTTCTGCACTGTAATGTTCTACGTTCTATGTTCTATTTTAACAACTAGCTGAAGCAGGCAAATTATTGGCTTGTGGTCTGAAATAATCAAGTGGTTTGGAGGCTGTCACTCAGCTAAATTGCTCAAGGTGGAGGTTGAAGTTGGGGAGGGTGGTGGTGGTGGTGGGTTGGGTTCAGGAAGTCCTTTAAAGGCAGAAAGATGTCAGCAGCCCAGTTTCTATTACTCCATAAGGAAAAGCTTTAAATTTACTGGACTGATCTTCTGCAAGGTCCAATTATGTCTGTAAGACCTCAAAACAATTTTATAGATTTGTCAATCATGGACACTGGACTCAGTGAGACCTGCTAGGTCATTGGACATATTCAGGATTGAGTTAAACAGACCTTTGATTGACAAGGGAGTTTACATGTATGGGAGGAAGACAGGAAAATAGGATTAAGCCCTTAATCAGATCAACCATGATCCGGTTTCCTCCCACACCCCAAAGATGTGCTGTTAGGCTGATTGGTGTAACAAATTGTCCCTAAATTAGTCTTCCCTCAATGTGGAATGCCACAAGCATAGACAAGGGTCATGGGTGGAGAGGGGACTCATAATGTTAAAATGACAGCGCGGGCTTGTTGGCCCGAAGGGCCTGTTTCCCGTGTTGTGTTGTTCTTTGTTCTTTATTGATCAGTCTCAAGAGGCTGAATGGCTTCTCTGGTTGCACTAATTGACAAAGTTAATCCCTGAATCCCTGAACATCCACCAAGTCCCACTGAGTCCAGTGTCCATGACTAACCGACATATAAAATTTCTTTGAGGCCTTAAGGACATCGTTGAACCTTGCACGCATTCATTTGGTTCCCACCTGTGATAAGTGGTTGACTGAACCCTCTCCCAGGAAGACAATGGGTGTTCAAATTTCTGTGCTGATGGAAAAGAATTACAACTGCACCACTTACCTCACCATCACCAGTCCTCTGTCCACTGAATGAGCAGAAACATTCTCCATTTATACATTGGGAAGACCGAAACCATGGGGCGAACCTTCCATCCCGCTGCACTGATTTTTAACACAGTGGACAGGGAGACGCAAGCGGAGGCCAATTCGCGCTGGGCTTCTGGGCCTCCCGTGCATCTCGCAGCTTGGGTTTTTGGCATCGATGAATCCATGCTGAAAATCAACATAATGGACATTAGCATGCGTTCATAGACCTTAACATCTAATTAGCTGGTCTATGATTATGATCTCAGCTGCCATTAGCTTCTCTCTGGCGGAGTTTACAACTGCTGTATAAAATTTGGAACCTGGCATGGTAGCGTTGAACAGGAGTAAGGAGGTAAGTTTTATGGAGCTGCAGCCCCCCTGGAGTGCGGAGGAGGTTGGAGGCAGGGCCTGGAAAATTTCTGCTTGCTATGGGGAGGTCCCTGGAGAGCTGAAGGTGTTGTCCCCAGGCCCAGGGATGTTCCATGTAGTCTCTGGAGATGGGCTGTTGTGAATGCTACGATAGAATAGTTCGTTGAATTTGAGTTGCCTGATGATTGCATCAATGCTACTTACACCACGTGAGAATGATGCAGAATTAGTTTCAAGATAAAAGAATCGACTGCAGTTCCAAACCATACTTCTCATGTCAAGGACAGCCAACTTCTAGGTTGGTGTATACAACGAAAGAGGAATAGACGTCCTCTTGATTGACTTTCTTATTAACTGTGTATAATGATTAACAATGCATAGTACTATGTTTAGAATATTATTGATTCTATGTATAGCATTGCAGTAATTTGTTGTCATGACCACAGAGGTAAAAGAGGGAGAGATGTTATGTATTTAACTTGTTGCATGATTGCTTTAAGAGTTAATCACATGCTTTAATGATGATTGGGATGTTTCAGAGGCTCCTGCTTTTAGTTTCAATTTGTACTCTGTGCAGGCAAGAGGTCCTAGAACAAATCTGTTGTTGTTAGATTGAACCTGTGGGTGGAATTTTACGCCCATTTTGTAGCGGGAAAATGTCATAAAATCAAGCATGATATGACTAGCAGGAATGGCGCCTGTTTTTACATCCATTCCCATTTAACAAAGAAAAATACAGGAGCCCACTCAAAATGGGCGAAACATCAATTTGCATTTTTTTTAATATTCATCACAATGTAATTAGTGAGATTCACTCCCAATTGTCCCAGATCACCTGCCTTAAAGGCCTCATTTGCTGCAGTTGGATTGGTTAGGAAAGCATCTCATGTATAGAAGTCATGTTCATGCGCTTGATCAGTGAGGGTGAACGAGGAGGTAAGTCTTTGCCTTCAAACTACTCCGTGCTGCTCAGAGGGCATTGTTTCATTGCATTTTGAGTCGGGGGTGGCCTGTGTGGGAGGGAGTTGGGTGCGATTGTTACTTAAGAAGTCCAACCTTGGATTCCCAGCATGGACCCAAGTCAGAGCACTGGCCTCAAGTCTTCGCGCTGACTCTGGGTCCTAGTGCAGACAGCAGCAAGAGACTCTCTGAAATGGCAGTGCTGTAGCCTCAGGACTTGTCACTGTCTGTACTCACTACAGCATTGGTTCTGCTGTGTGTTTGTGAGTTGGGGAGGAATGGGGGCTTGTATTGCCATTCTGGGATCTGTGAGTGTTGGTAAGGGGAGTATTTGTTGCTTGGGGCTCTGTGGGGGGATATGGGGAGTGTGTGTTGCTGGCGATCTGTGGGGAGTAAGGGAAGTGTGTATTCTTAGAGGTCTGTGGGGGTATGGGGAGTATGTGTTGTTGGGGATTTGTGGGGGATATGGGGAGTATGTTGCTGGGGGTTTTTGGGGGTGGGGTAAGGGGATTGTGTGTTGCTAGGGATCTGTGAAGGGATATGGGTAGTGTGTGTTGCTGGGGCTTTCTGGGTGGATATAGGGAACGTTTGTTGCTGGGAATCTGTGGGGGTGGTATGGGGAATGTGTGTTGCTGGGTGTCTATGGGGTGGATATGGGGAGTGTGTGTTGCTGGGGGTCTGTGTGGGGGGGGGTTATGAGCAGTGTGTGCTGTTGGAGGTCTGTGGGGGAGGTATGGGCAGTGTGTGTTGTTGGGGATCTGTGGGTGGTGGTATGGGGAATATACATTGTTGGGCTGGGGGCAAACAGAGTTCTTTAACATTTACATCTGTCTCTCTGCTTCCTCAAATTTGCCCCCTATCCCCTGCTTCAGATTGATCTTGTTGTCCTTTTGGTTGCTGCTGGAGCTGAGGAGAAGGAGCAGGGGGATGAATTGCAGGCAGAGGAGGCCCAGGCCTTACCACTGGCAGGAGTAGAGGAAGATGGCTGCTGGAGGCAGGATATATACGCCATTTGCCCCGAAAGAGGGGGATCGGGGGCAGGAGAAGGGGGGAGTGGAGACTCTGGCAGATCCTTTGGAGTTTCCTTCGAACAACTCCGGCTCTGAAAGGAGACAGTGTGAAATCTGTGCCATTTGTTGCAGGACCTAGCATCTCGGGGCATGGGGGGAGCATCCTCTACCAGTAGCTGTGAAAGTGATGGCCACCTCAAACTTTTAGGCCACCAGGTCTTAGAACAGAATCATAGAATCCTTGCAATATAAAAAGAGGCCATTCGGCCCATCGAGTTTATACTGACCACATCCCACCCAGGCCTTATTCCTGTAACCCTCACATAACCTGCTAATCCCCCTGACACCAGGGTCAATTTAGCATGGCCAATCTATCTAATCCACACATCTTTGCATTGTGAGGGGAAACCAGAGAACCCGGAGGAAACCCATGCAGACATGGGGAGAAAGTATAAACTCCACATAGACAGTGACCCAAGGCCTGTGAGGCAAAAGTGCTAACCACTGTGCCATTGTGTTGCCCGCCATGTTGGGTCCTTCCAGATGGCCAGCTGAGAGCTTTGTGGCATTTCCCAACCACCCGTCCACAAGTGTGTCATGGAACTTATGAATGTCCTGTATGCTGGGACTGGCCAGTATATTAAATTTGACTTGGATCAGACCCAGCAGCAAGCTCGGGCTGCAGGATTCGCAGCCATCGTAGGGATACCAAATATGCAAGGGACTGTAAACTGCACCCACGTCATCCATAAGGCCCTGGTGAAGAATCCGGGAAGATTCATGAACAGAAAGGCCTCCATTCAATGTGCAACTGGAGTGTGACCATCAGCTGAATATCATGCACATCTGTGCCAGACACCCTGGCAGTGCATGGCAGCTTCACATTGAGGAGTTCTGATGTCCTGGAGGTCTTTGAGGAGAAGCCCAGAGTGCAGGAATGGCTCCTGGGGGACATGGGTATCTGCTTCAGACTTGGTTGATGACACCTGTGCAGAGACACCTGTACGACTGATGCTGAGACCCGATATAATGAGACCCACATTGCCGCTGGTTCAATAGTAGGGCGGTATATAGGGCTCTTCAAAATGCGGTTCAGATGCATGGACCCTTCTGGCAGGGCCCCTCAAAGGGGGTGAGTAACTGGATCTCGGGCACCACACCCCCGTCTTCACCCTGTCCCGGTGATTACGGGTATTGTTCTCCTGTAGGGACAGAAGGAATCATCTGAAGGCGCAAATCCTGCAGGGTTTCACAGAGAGCAAGGGTTGTGATACTCTTGATTGGGAGAAGGGAGGTGTTTGGGGTCAAGAGCTGAAAGAATGCAGGGTGTTGGAGTTGGGGGATCTGGGGGTCATTTAGGGGGAAAGTGCTAGATGAGATAAAACACTCACCCTTACTGTCTGGATTAGTTTTTTTATGGCACTGCTTCCTGGTTCTCCTGGCCAGTGCCCTCGCGTTAATGCATGCTGCCACTGCCTCCCAGATTGCTTTTCCGTCCCTTCTTCTGGGAGGGTGTCCTGTTGGGGGAAGAGGGTGTCTTGCCTTACCTCCACTGCCTCCAGCAACCTGGCCTATTATTCAACAACTATACAATATGTCAAGCAAAACTATCTCATAGATTCTAAGTGCTATTTTTGGTTTACTTGGAACAGATAATTATGGATTATAATTATGGCTAACAGTCCACAAATAACTGCTAAACTATTTCAATATATGTGAGGGAAGTGGAATACCCTACATTTAACAGCCTAGTTGATTTGCATGGTGAAATCCCTAATTCTCAAATGTAAATAGATCAAGCAAGATTGACACGTTGCAATGTTACACCTGAAAAGTACACCTTTAACTGCAACTATTCTATCAGCAGCAGAGATTATATTTGGCAGATCAGTGTGCATCAATTTATCCAGTTTTACCCATTCATTAACGAGAGAACAACTTGCAAAACTGTAAGAGAAAATGGCCAACATGTATAATAAAAATTGCCAAGTTTATAGTTGGGTCAAGTTCACCTCAGGATCACATAAATGGTATATTTACATGATAGCCAAACAAGGTGACAAAGATTAAATCAGAATCATGGTCCTAAAGTCATAATTATGAAACATAGGTGAGGACAGATCAAATCTATTTCAGATCCTCAACTACTGTGCAATCCGATTGCATTGAGGAGTAGATCCCAAATGCAACCAGGATTAGCAACACTACAGATCACTGTGAGCAATTATAGAAACTCTCAGACATGGTTAGCATTATGAGATCTGGGCAACCAGCAGATTACCTCCATGCTTTAGAGGCTGATAGATTAACTATCCTATACACTATAGCAATGGTAACTAAACATTAAAAAAACGTTTAATGTTTGGAAGGGCTGAAGTTTTATTAAAAAAAAAGGGTGACATTGTAATATGCCTGTACGGGGTAACAGCAGGATTTTACTAGAAGAGAAATGTGCCATGCTATTCAGTCATTGCGTCATAGAGGTTTACAGCAAGAAAACAGGCTCTTTGGCCCAACCTGTCCATGTTGCCCAGTTTTTACCATTAAGCTAGTCCCAATTGCCTGCCTTTGGCCCATATCCCTCTATACCAATCTTACCCATGTAACTGTCCAAATGCTTTTTAAAAGACAAAATTATACCCGCCTCTACCACTACCTCATGCTCACCACCCTCTCTGTGAAAGATTTGCCCCTCTGGACTCTTTTGTATCTTTTCTCTCTCATCTTAAACCTATGCCATCTAGTTTTAGACTCCCCTAACTTAGGGAAAATATGTTGATTATCTACCTCTTTATTTTATAGACCTCTATAAAATCACCCCTAAGCCTCCTATGCTCCAGGGAAAAAGTCCCAGTCTATCCAGCCTCTCCTTATAATTGAACCAATCAAGTCCTAGTAGTATCATAGTAAATCACTTCTGCACTCTTTCTAGTTTAATAATATCCTTTCTATAAAAGGGTGACCAGAAGTGTACACCGTTTTCTAAGTGTGACCATACCAATGTCTCGAACAACTTCAACAGGACTTTCCCAACTCCTGTATTCAATGTTCTGACCAATGAAACCAAGCACACTGAATGCCTTCTCCATCAACCTGTCCAATTGTAACTCCACTTTCAAGGAACTATGAACCTGTACCCCTAGATCTCTTCATTCTATAACTCTTCCCAAGCCCTACTATTAACTGAGCCTTGGTTTGATCTACCAAAATGCATCACCTCACATTTATCCGTATTAAACTCCATCTTCCATTCATCAGCCCACTGGCCCAATTGCTCAATATCCCATTGCAATCCTAGATAACCATCTTCACTGTCCATTATGCCACCAATCTTGACATCACTTGCAAACTTCCTAACCATGCCTCCTAAGTTCTCATCGCAATCATTAATATAAATGACGAATAAAAGTGGGCCCACACCGATCCCTAAGACACACCGTTGGTCACAGCCCTCCTCCAGTTTGAAAAACAACCCTCTACAACCACCTTCTGCCATCAGTTCTGTGTCCAATTGGCCATCTCACCATGGATCCCATGAGAGTTAACCTTACGTGTTGATGTTTTTCTCTTTTACTCCGCAGGTGTGTCGGTCCACCTTGTTGTCTAACGAGGGGCATGCACACGGTGGGTCGTGCGTGGGCTGCTCTTGGATGGTTCGAGAATAGCCTAGTACTTCGCGTCGTTTGTGTATGCTTAAAACTGGACCAGCAGATGGGCACCACAACAGCTCAGTGACTAGCACTGCTAGCTGTGCAGATACATGGATTTGGGCCGGTGTCTGTGGGAGTTTGTGTATTCTCCCTGTGGTTGCGTGGGTTTCCTCCAGGTGTTCCGGTTTCCTCCCACATCCCAAAGATGTGCTCTTAGGCTGATTGGTGTAACAAATTGTCCCTAAATTATTCTCCCCTTAATCTGGTTTCCACTGGGGGTACCATAAGCATAGACATGGGTCAAGGGTGGAGGAGGAAAAACACATTGTTAAGATGGCAGCGCGGGTTCATTGGGCCGAAGGGCCTGTTTCCCGTGCTGTGTTGTTCTTCGTTCTTTGTTCTTTATGCAGCAACTATCGTGCAGTAACCTGTCAAAAGCCTTGCTAAAGTCCATGTAGACAACGTTGACTGCATTATCCTCATATGTCTTCTTGGTTACCCCTTCAAGAAAATCTATCAAATTCATGAGACATGATTTTCCACTCACAAAGCCATGCTGACTGTCTCTAATTAGTCCCTGCCTCTCTAAATGCCTGTAAATCCCGTTTCTCGGAATACCTCCCAACAACTACCCACTACAGATGTTAGGCTTACTGGCCCATAGTTCCCAGGCTTTTCCCTGCAGCCCTTCTCAAAGCAAAGACACAACATTTGCCACCCTCCAATCTCTTCAGGCACCTCACCAAACTGTTAACTTTGAGCACAACACACACACACACACACACACACACACACACACACACACACACACACACACACACACACACACACACACACACACACACACACACACACACTCGATGATCTCCTCAAGCTTTCTATCTATGTATAAATGTTCCCATATGCCTAGTCTAAACAAATGAACCCTTGAAGTGTTTATGCAATCCCTTATAAGCGATTGATACTTATATCATTATAATAACACAACTATGGTCAATGCTAGGAGTCTAGTCCTGAGGATCTGACATGCAAAGCCAGGTGCTTGCTCTGTCAGCTTCTCTCTGGCAAAAGAAAATGAAATGTATCCAGCTGTTTTGGAACACAGAGCCTCAGTAAATAATGCAAACTGGGTGATCTTGCGAATATTATTTGTTTCCGCCAAGAAGAAGCCAGCTGTATTAAAATTCACCACCATGGTTACTGGCTGCAAATATTTAAACCTCAAATGAATGTTCAAAGTCAGTGAATGTGTCTTCAAATGTCATATCAGCACTCACCTGGCACACAGCACAGTGTACAACAGCATCTTCACTGACCAATAAACAATTTCTATAAATCACAATTCATAACTGACATTCATAACTTCATCTCATTCTCACACACTGCTACATATCCACAATAGACAGTTTGCACACACAGTCAGCTGTTCAAACATGACAGCCACCTCATCCAAACATGTATCCCACTCAGTGAAACACTTTCTTCTCACACAACAATGTAACACATTTGATGGCAGCAGAAATTAAGTGATTGGGAAAAGCATGGCTTTGTATACTCAACCCAACAGAAGGAGATGGCAGCCTTCATCAATGGAGCAGTCAAAGTTGAGGTAATAGCTGGTGATGGGGCTGAAACCATCGTAGATGACAGGACACTCAGATCCTAATCCTCTGCCTCACATCCCACTTTCATATCATTGCCATATCTCCTCCAATTAACAAGCTGCAAATAGTGCAAGAAAAGTACCTCTTAGTCTCCACCTTTCACATGCTGCCGAGCTACCCTTAAGCCTTTCTCCTTTCGGGTACCAGAGAACTGCCACCTGGTTCGGCAGTGACAGATGCGCAAGATGATGATGAAACGCCATCGCTCGCTCGCACGCTCAAAGCCATCATTCAGATACTGATACTCTGCTTGATTTAAAGGATTGCAGGATCTGCATGTGGCAGGAAACAAGGGCAAAATTAATCTGCAGATAGAGCAGGAAACATGTATAGTGCAGATGCCAACTCACCAGAGTGTGAGGTCAAGTCTGAGCCCAGTTGCAGATGACTCAGATGATTGTTTCGATGGAGCAGGCTATAGAACATGGTTAATGGCTATGTGCAAAAGCATTCTCAGTGTTGGAAGAAAGCTTACTGTCACTATCAAGGAATGTGGAGGAGTCTGGCTGGAACTTGGCATAGGGCTTTATACAGAGCTTGGAATCCATCCCTTTTAGTGTGCAAGTGATGACTAACTCCACTTAAATACTTGTGAATCAAACCATGTTGCAGTATCTGATGGCTGTAGAGAGCAGGGTTGATAGATGCCACCAAGTGCACAAAATACCATGAAGTAGCCTGAAATACATGCAAAGCCAGATGTTTGCTCTGCCAGCTTTTCTCTGGTAAGAGATGAAATGTATCCAGCTGTCTTGGAATACAGAGCTTCAGTAAATGCTACAAACTGGGTGATTTTGTGAATATTACTTGTTTCCACCTGGAAGAAGTCAGCTGTATAAAAGTTCACCACCACAGCCAACTCCGATATCAATGATGTCCCAGCCATGCTCTCTGAGGCTGCAGTGTGGCTGGTAGATTTCAATGAGGATGTCCTTGGTGAAGTAGAGTCATTTGACACATTGCCCAGAAATTTACCGTCTCACCCACCACAGGAATTGAAGCGGGTGAGGGATGGATAATGGAAAAGTTCCTTGACCTCGGATGGGATTTTACGGTTTCAGGATGAGTGAGGATATAAAATCCCGCCCCATTGTTCCTCATAGAGGTTCAAGGCAGAGAATTGTTCTCTGAGCACGCTGGAAGGATATGGCCTTGTGATCTCCCCTCTCTTCCCACAGCATGTCCTGTTCTATGTCATATATGCTCATTCTCCCTGCCATTTGTCGCACAAACTAGTGCATGTCTGAGAGAAAAGAATGCTGGAGAAAGTACTTGAGCACTTGCCTCAACACTCCCTACAGTCCTTAGCAACTTTAAACAAACTTTAGAAACTGTCAAGGACTTCTACAATTACAATGACAGCCTGTAGAAAGCAATCAGTAACCAATCTGAAAATAGTTGATGACCCTGTTACGTAGTGGAAGTGGTGTCCTTCCTCTTGCTGAACTGTGCAAGGTTAAGAGATGCCTCGAAAGTTGAGCTCCAAAATGGCAGCTTTGACATTTCATCAACATTACATGATTATTGAAGTCATGCTCGTCTATTCTGCATACTTCCAGTAGATGCTCCCTGCAAACAAGCTCAGGACCTTATCAAGGTGATACTTAGCATGTTTGCACCAAATGTCTGCATGTGTGCATCGCCAAAATTTTAGGGATAAAATGGCATTTGTAACATGGAAAAACCAGGCTCAAAGTCGCAAAATTTCATAACTGTTGGGAGGATTTTCAGGGTCTGTTCGCCATGGGTGAAAATCCCATTGTAATGACTCAGGAAGCCTGACTGGAAATGAATATAGTTTATTACAGAATGCAAACTAAAACCACAACCATGCTGTACACACACTATTCCCCACCTGGCTTTACAGTTTAGCAGGCCCAGTCCTGGTCCTCCCTTACAAAAGGTTAAAGTGATGAACTCCAGCAAAGTAGGCATTGTCTACTACCAGAGGAACTCATACTCACAGCCACAGGGAAATCAATCAGTGATTCCCCATGGATCTCATGAGGGTTATCAAACATGCCCCTGCCTACATCAATGGGGACAAAGTAGAAAGGGTTGAGAGTTTCAAGTTTTTAGTATCCAGATCACCAACAACCTGAACTGGTCTCCCCATGCCAACACTGAGAAAGCCCATCAACACCTCTATTTTCTCAGAAGACTAAGGAAATTTGATATGTCAGCTTCGACTTTCAACAACTTTTACAAATGCACCATAGAAAGCATTCTTTCTGGTTGTATCACAGTTTGGTATGGCTCCTGCTCTGCCCAAGACCGCAAGGATCTATAAACGTCATGAATGTAGCCCAATCCATCACGCAAACCAGCATCTCATCCATTGACTTAATCTACACTACCTGCTGCCTCGGCAAAGTAGCCAGCAAAATTAAGGACACCACGCACCCTGGACATTCTCTCTTCCATCTTCTTCCTTCTGGAAAAAGATACAAAAGTCTGAGGTCATGTACCAACTAACTCTAGAACAGCTGCTTCCCTGCTGCTGTCAGACTTCTGACCTTGCATTAAGTTGATCTTTCTCTAAACCCTAGCTATGACTGTAACACTACATTCTGCACTCTGTTTTCCTTCTCTATGGACAGTATGTTTTGTCTGCATAGCATGCAAGAAACAATCCTTTTCACAGTATGTTAATACATGTGACAATAATAAATCAAATCAAATCAAACCTGTGATGACCAGAAACTCTCATGAGAGAGCAACTGTTCGATTTGCAGTGGGGAGATCTCATTTTGAGCAAGGACATGAACCTCATTGCCATGAAATTGAGTAGACTTACATATAATTAAAAAGCTTCCAATGTTGCTTCCAGACCATTGAATGCTCTCCCACCAGCGAGAATCACTACTCGTCTTCAGGAGTCAAGATCACCACATTGGGGGTATGGAAGCCAGTGTATCTCCACAATGGTCACTGATATAGCTCTAGCATCCTGGGGGTAGGGCCAAGTCTTCTAGGAAACTCCATTGGAGAGGAACTCTTTGTTTTTAATTCAGTCATGGGACCTGGGCCTCTCTGGCTGGCTGGCATTTATTGCCCATCCCTAGTTTCCTGTGACAGTTGAGAGTCTCTGGAGTCACATGTAGGCCAGGCCATGTAAGGATGGCAGGTTTCCTTCCCTAAAAGACATTTGTGGACCAGATAGATTTTTCTGATGATCAACAATGGTTTCATGATCAGGAGTAGGTTCTTACTTCCAGATATTTTTTATTGAATTCAGGATTCAAACCCCGATCCCCAGAACATACAATGAGTTTCTGGATTAATGGTCTAGTAGTAATACCACTAGGCCATCATCTCCCCATAATGTGGGGTTGAGGGCACAATGCCCCAATTCTTGAGGTGGGGGGATGTGGAGGGGAGAACTGATACCAGCGAAGATAGTTGGGGAGGGGTGGCCCGATGCACCAAGGACCCAATGCCTGTGAGGATGGAAGGGAGGAGGCCAGGTCACCCTGATGCCTATGTTATGTGGGGGGGGGAGCGAGGGAATATTTGTTGACCCAAATATTTAGTAGTGGGGGGGTTGGGGGGTGCTGTTGGTGGTCACTCTTCTGTAGTCAAAGTTGGGGATGTTTCCTGCCAGAGTGATGGGGCAAAACACGTGCTTTTTTTTGACAAAATATCAGAAGATCCAGAGAAAAAACCTGGATGTGTTTCTGAAGAGGAACACGCTGGTTTTCAGTTCGAACATGGCACTTGGCCATTTGGTTTGGAAAATTCGGCCCTATGTCTGCTCTTATTTTACTTCTCTTTAGTCACATATGTTCCTTCAAATTTCAGCAATATGCAGTTTTCTGCTTGTGCCACTACTGGACTCCATGCAAACATCTGGAACTTAAAGTAATTGTGTTAACAAAAAAACCCTGAGCATGCCAGCAACATACCTAACATATACCTACACGCTAAAATGAGATCCAATGAGCTTTCAAAGTCATTAATTATGTACGATACTCCCTAATGTTGGAAAATAGCTTTTCTTTCACTGACTAAGACCAGATGGTAACCACTCAGAGAGGAAGTGATGTCCCAATGTATCAATAGCAAGAAGCCACAAAATAATAGCACGGGTGATGTGCAGATCATTAAGCTGGAGACTGTGTAAAGCTATGACTGCCGTAGATAAATTACTTCCATCCGAATGCCACACACATGAAAAATGAGACACATCACTGAACATCATCTACTTCATATACAAGGCTTAGATGGTAGTGCCACAAATTGAATCTGTCTACTGGTGGGACAGAAGTATGGAGACCACACACTACTTGAATACCAGTGGTATTCATCTGGGAAAAACCATTCAGACAGGAAACTTAGCCAGTAAACAAAATTGGATAAAACTCAATTAAATCAATCTGTCGTTTTCTTTTTGTTGTTTTAAACCTTATAGTGCAGGGCCTACAGTGGTGTAGTAATCACATGGTTCGGTTACAATTCCAATAATGATTAGATTAACCGACAGACTTTTTCTGAAAAAGATTTTTTCCCCCGTTGTTTCCCAGATATTGGTGTCTGGTTTTAATTGCTATAAATATACAGGGCATAACTTTGCCCATTGAGGCGGGGGGGGGGCGGTGGGGGGGGCAGGGAATTTCAAACACAAACTATGGATTAATCCAGAGTGTATGCTGCTTTGCAATTAGGTGGGTTGTGTTACACGTTGGCGATTTGTGTTAATGTAACCCAACCTCAGGTTCAGATGGAGTGCAGGACACAGTTGTAGAACTGAAGTGGTTTATTACAGAGGCAGCACACAGTTGAGTAGGCAAATTCACTTTTCTTTTGCTGACACAACATCATATTTACTCTGTTAGCAGTCAGCCCAGTTTAGGAGGCAACAGATGGCTTAACAGAATATTGACACACATTCTTGGAGTAGGCAAAGAGTTCTTGTATAACTAACCGGAGACAGGAAAGGAAAAAAGCCAATCTGTTACCTTGTTCAGTGTGTTTTTGTGTGAAGGTCTTCTCCATATTTTGCAAATATAGAGACAGAATAGTGGGCTTACTTTTAGGACAGCATGGTGGCACAGTGGTTAGCACTGCTGCCTCACAGTGCCAGGGACCCGGGTTTGATTCCTGGCTTGGAGTCTGCATATCCTCCCTGTCTGTGTGGGTTACCTTGGGTGCTCCGGTTTCCTCCCACAATCCAAAAGACATGCTGGTTAGGTGCATTGGCAATGCTAAATTCTCCCTTAATGTATCCAAACAGACACTGGAGTGTGGCAAGTAGGGAATTTCCAACAATAGCTTCATTACAGTGTTAATGTAAGCCTACTTGTGACACCAGTAAGTAAACTTTAACGGAAGAACAGCTCCTTAGGCCTTCGTTACCATCGCAAGTTATTTAACACTCGCTATTGTATATTACGCAACAATGCTCACTGAAAAAGTGAAGTTGTCGGAAGCACAGTGTGTTAGGAATATGAATTTTACTTTGAAGTGCTGGGTTTGGTCTTATTCAAAACTGGTAGATTGGAGGATACTGAGCAAAGTCACATCTCACCATCATTTATCCATAATAAACTAAACAGGACTTCTTGCACATCCAACAGTTCAGTCTTTGCCAAACTTCATGGGGGTCCAAGTTCTCCACCATATCATCTTGAAGGTCTTTGTTCTCATTTCAGATTCCTTGATGGCCTCACTCTACAGTCTCCAGTTTTATTTCAGCTCACACCTTCCATTTGGCTGATGTTAGGATTATTATACATTCCCTCTGCTCCATTGCCAGAGGCTAGACATTTAGTCATTAACTTCCCTGCTGTTTGAAACTTGTCCAAAAATACTCCTCCTTAATAATTGCCTTGTCGGTGCAAAGCTCCTGTAAAAATCCATTCCCTTGTCACACCCTTATTGTCCTGTCTCCTCAATGTCTTCCTCTTTCCCTCTTGCAAAATGTTATAATGTATTTTTTACATCATTTAATTATTAAATGTGAATTAACAGCACTGTCCTATTGGCAACAAGAATAGTTGATGCCTAAAGTTGAAAAGTGGTCTAGAGCAATAAGAAGTGCCCTTCTGAAATTGTGTTGATGGAGGTTGTTGTGAATAGGTGAAGAGTGGTCACCTTTCATTTAACCCTGTTTTAACTCATCGAAGAGTGTTCAATATAAGTACACGTGGTAGATGAAAAAAGGAACAGTGAACCAGCTGCCATGTCCTTTTATATTTCCAAATATTTTACCTTGCTTCAGTTCAACTGGTGTTCCACTCACCCTAAGAAGGGGCCATGGCTTCTGCACAGGTTCCCTTCGCTGATGTCGCTAAGGTTTCATGAGGATTGCTCAGAAAAAAATAGGAAGGCAAGTTAAGTGGCTATTTTTTTGTCTAACTGTGGTGGGAAATAGAGGTTCCAATTCTGAGGTTTGGGCATATTGGTTAGCACGGGTGGCACAGTGGTTAGCACTGCTGCCTCACAGTCCCGGGGACCTGGGTTCAATTCCAGCCTTGGGTCACTGCCTGCTCATTCTCCCCATGTCCATATGGGTTTCCTCCTGGTGCTCCAGTTTCCTCCCACAGTCCGAAGATGTGCAGTTTAGGTGGATTGGCCACACTAAATTCCTCCTTAGCATCAGGGGGATTATCAGGATAAATATGTGGGGTTACGGGAATAGGACTTGGGTGGGACTGTGGTCAATGGAGACTCAATGGGCCGAATAGCCTCCTTCTGCACTGTAGGGAATCTATGAAAGTCCTTTCACATCTCTGAACCAGAATGAAACCTGCCCATAAACTATGAAGTGAAAGCTGTTCTTGGCTGCCAAGTTTCCAGATGAAATATCTGAATATCATAATGCAGCTATCATTGAGCATGGGTTCATAGTACAAAGCTAGTCTAAGTTTGACACTTGTAACTTTTACAAAGGCATTTCAAGGCTAGCAATTGAGGGAATCAGCAATTGTAATATTGGTATGAAAAAATAATGCAATTCTACCTTTGTTATTTTGATGCATTATTGCTCTGCGGTGAGTAATTTTTCAGGTATATGCTGTTGCCTGGCAACCTCACCTTCTGGCACCCCCTTTCCAGACATCAAAATTGTGGATAATTTGAAAAGCTTATTGGTGATGCTAAATGCTTGAAGTGGGAGAGTGTTCAGTTCCTCGGTGCTAACACTGTTCATCTTGACGACAAAATCCCTTCCTTTAAAAAACGTTGCCAGAGGCAGGCAGAATAATTGATAGAAAACTGATAGATCAGTTCCCCATCTTAGATGCATCTTTTTCTAACAGAAAGACACACACCCTCAGAAAATTCCAAGTGTCAGCTCATGAGATCAGAGAAAATGAAAGGGGGGAAATAGTAAAAGGTTATCTTAAAGTTACCATATTGAAAGAAAGTAGAAACATACTGATTAATTAATATGGGGAATGGGTTTCCATTAAAGCCATTCTGAGGTTTTCGATGTTTATTTGATTGAAGTTGTAAAAATATTGGTGAAATAAGGAAGCATTCTAAACTCTACAATCTTAGCCACATTGCAATGGAAGGAGCCAACTTGAGTCTGAGCATTGTCCCACTACGTCGGAAGAAGACCAAGGAATCTGAAGTTGTCTTGGAGACATTTGCACCCAGCTCAAAATGAAATGAATGGAAATTTGTAAATTCACCCACCCACTTAGTTGCTGTCATGCGGTCAAGGAAAGTAAAATATCACCCCTCATTACCCACTTCCTGTGGAGAATATAGAGCTGGAGCTCTTGATACTTATAAGGCACATGCATAATGCACTTGGCTTTCTTGGAAATGACGAGCCAGCAGCAGACTGAAGGAATAAAACTCTATGCAATAAATGATGCACATGTGTAAAAAGATTTTGTTCTGTAAAACAAAACCACATTGGTGCTGGAGCGAGCAGATTCTCCATTAAACTTCATCATTAGCAATACATGTTTTGGCATGATATACACTAATTTGCAGCATGTTTCAGATGGACATATTGGCTCAGTCACACACAAAATCTGGAACTCTGATCTGTCATTTGGAAAAATTACAGGAGACATTCCAAACCACATGTGCCTTTTTTTGGCCATTTCAGAGATGATTAGTCAGGGTCAGATTTAGGGAGTTTTCTATCCATAACTGGAACAATGGCTGAATATTAACTCTCAAAAGTGGATGGGTTGGGGTAATGCCACACGAAAAAGAAACCAAGCCACTCTTAAACTGATCAGTTCAAATGGGAATGAGTGGCAGCCGGCCAAACTGTTCACAGGATTAGTAAATTAAACATTATAATAAATTCTGTATCTTCATTTTAGCATACTAATTTTTACCCTACTCAATTGGGTTTCAAAACCCTTTAGCAATTTAACAGCTTAAAGTGAGTTTATTAGTGTCACAAATAGGCTTATATTAATACTGCAATGAAGTTACTGTGAAAATTGCCTAGTTATCACACTCTGGCGCCTGTTCTGATACACTGAGGGAAAATTTAGCATGGCCAATGCACCTAACCAGCACGTCTTTCAGACTATGGGAGGAAACCAGACTGTGGGAGCACCCGGAAAATACCCATGCAGACAGGGGGAGAGCGTGCAAACTCTGGATAGACAGTGACCCACACTGGGAATTGAACTCAGGTCCCTGGCGCTGTGAGACAATAGTACTAACTACTGTGCCACGGTGCCACCTAAAATAGGCGAAATTCATAAGGCCTTTACAGCACTGGTTGTGGGCCAGGAGGAGGTGTGGTTCCTCCAACAAACTACTCACCTGCAATCTGATTCCCCCACAATAACCATTGGGCAGCACAGTAGCACAGTGGTTAGCACTGCTGCTTCACAGTTCCAGGAACCTGGGTTTGATTGCTGGCTTGGGTCGCTGTTTGTGTGGAGTTTGCTCATTTTCCTTGTGTCTGCATGGGTTTTCTTCAGGTGCTCTGGTTTCTTCCCACAGTCCAAAGATGTGCGGGTTAGGTTGATTGGCCGTGCTAAAAATTGCCCCTTAGTGTTGTGAGATGTGTAGGTTAGAGGGATTAGTGGGTAAATATCTAGGGATATGGGGGTAGGGCCTGGTGGGGTTGTGGTAGGTGCACACTTGATGGGCTGAATGGCCTCCTTCTGCACAGTAGAGTTTCTATGATTTCTATAACCATCATTGGCTCCAGTCACTGACTGACTGCCACCTCCCATCATGACCTTCACGCTCCCCTCTCAATCTTCGACTTCAGACTCGAAACATTGGCTTTTTTCTCTCTCCACAGATGCTCTCAGACTAGCTGAGTTTCTCCAGCAATTTCTATGATTCTCTCCTCGTGTAACTGTATATGTAAAGCTTAATGATCAAGAATAAGAGTCTTGAATAATCCCTCATCTATCCAGGGATAATTAAAGTTAATTCTGGAGTTTCTACTGTTAAAAATGAGATAAACAAACACAAACTAGGAATCAAATCTCCATCCTTCCTACTCTTTTGAGAAACTTCCCAGGCTATTGGGCAATCTCTGCTTAAATGTATATTTAATGGCCCCACTTGGTCCTGGTCACATTTCATAGAATCACAGAAACCCTACAGTGCAGAAAGAGGCCATTTGGCCCATCGAGTCTGCACCGGCCACAATCCCACGCAGGACCTATCCACATATCCGTACATATTTACCCGCTAATCCCTCAAATCTATGCATCTCAGAATACTAAGGAGTAATTTTAGCATGGCCAGTCGACCTAATGCACACATCTTTGGACTGTGGGAGGAAACTGGAATACTTGAAGGAAACCCATGCAGACACAAGGAGAATAATCAATGTTACGTTATATGCCAATAATCATTATTACAATAAAGGGATGTTTTTGCTGCAAATTAGGCAGAGACAGACCAATTTATTTGCTCCCACACCACTAAGTGAGATGCTTCACCATAACTAGGGACATCACTTAGCAACATAGCTGAATATTGACAATCTTATCGCAATTGGACCTGATAAATTTTGCTGTCTGACAGAAATGAGAGTCATGCGCCTCACCAGAGTCAGGAAGTAAGTCATCATGTGCTGTGACCCATACAGTTAAAAGTTCATGGTTATTCTTGGTACACATTATACCAAATGCAGGGAGAGAGAGGAAACAGAGAATCAGAGAAATTTCAGCACAGAATTTAACTGTTCAGCTTTGAATTGTGACATTCTAAATTAATTCCATTTCCCATACCAAGTTAAATTTTGACCTTCAATTATTTATTTCACTCCCTTTTAACTACATGATTATGAAATCCTATGAGCCTCTGAAACCAATACCAAGCTCCCAGCAGACAGCTACCTTCAAAGGGAGTGAGTACAAGTCAGATATGTCCATAATGCCAACGATCTAATCAAAATTATCCCAAGAGTGTGGCTGTCTGCGAGTGGAATGTGACCGTGAACTTAGCCGTGCATGATCTATGTAATTGCTCAGAGTTCATGCAAACCATTTAAACTCTTCAGACGCTAATTAGCTTAGATTTGATATACTTCTCAAATATCTAGCTGTTACCAATAATGCATTTTTTATGTTTTAATGAGTCTTATGTCTTTATAAAAGAGCTTAATAAGATTAAGATATAGCTTGGCAGGAAATACTGTGGCACATAGTTCCTAAGATGTCTTCATAACAGAAATACCTTTAAGTGAATCTTTCTGCACACAGGAATTAACTAAGTCTACATTATCTTCTCTTTCATTAGAATAGTCATTCACATGCTGTTTTTAAAGAAGAAGCCAGTCAGTTTTACAACATATTGGTTCTGATAGTTAATTCACTACAACTGCATCTTCCACCCAGGTTAATTGTACATTGTTTTGAAACTAGATTATTGAATGGTTTGATAATGTGACTGCTCCCAACATTTTATTTATATTGTAGACACAACTGAGTGCAAGGAACATTTACATTAGGCGAGCACAGATGCATTATCACTTAAGCTCAAAGTAAAGAAAATTGGTTAGATTGTTTAATATGCCTTTTTGTTGCCTTTCATCAAGATTCGATTTCATTATAATTTAAAAACATCAATCAATCGATCATTTGTTAAGCTTTTTTGTATCTTAGCCAGCAACAACAAGCATTGTCGGGTGCCGAAGGAATATTAACAACTTCTCCCGGTGTATTGATGGAGTTGACCAGATAACAGGAAAGATCCTGAGTAACATAATACTCAATTAAATCAATCAGGGTATTAAGAGACCAGCATTGCTGCTGGTCAAAACTTTATTTTATCTAAAAGTACTTTGTAGATAGATAGCATGCTGTTCCATTTAAGCCTTGTTGTTGCTTGCCTTAATTTCTAGAGTTAAACAAAAACATAATAAAAATGGAAATAAAGAATAAAAATGTGACGGAGAGCTTTGAATACATTAATACATGACAAAGCAAGTATATGAAAAGAATGATTTACTTCGACATAAAATTGCTAAGTTTAGCCTCTTAAAAACAGAGTACAGTACATATAATATGTACATCCAAATAACTATCTATATTTTTACAACTAAGCAGTTTAAACAGTTCTTATAAAAAAGTAACATTTTTTTGTCAGTAAAGGGATATATAGTGTACTAGTAAGAGGTAGTTTTACTATACATCATCTGTTCTGCTGTCCAATTGTATAGAAATGTAGATTTATAGTGTTTCTATGCTGAAAGTTTCTATTGTAATAAATATATTTCTATTGTTCATTTAACATTCACTTCTACCAAGATATCAAAATATAAAAAAAAATCAGTATTTTAAAGCCATCGGGTACTCATGCTTTCCTATCTGAATATGATAACATGTGAGATGAACAATTAACTATTTCCCCTTTGCTGGAGTAATTTGTCAAATCTACCAGAAGACTTAATATTGTAAAACTATGGTGAAGAGCATATATGGCATTATATCGTCATATAACTCAGTAAGCTGCCAACAAATTCCATCCATGTTTTCAACACGGTATACATTTACATTGGATCATTAGGAGTCCCATGATTCAAGTGCTAATGGATTTTCCCTTTAATGAAATCGACACTGTGATATACACTTTTTCTTAACATTGTACAGTGACTTTTAGAAGCCTATAAAATAAATGGTCCATTGGTTCTGGGCTCATATGTGCACGTGTAGCTTTGCTAGTCACACACTTACCAGCCAAAAACCAGCTGTAGACCAGTTCATATCTATAAGTACCCCTGACCATCCATTATTTTACTTAAATTTATGGTAGTCCTGTTTAGCTGAATGAACAGCGACACATAGTTGTTCCCAATATTGTAATCCTGTTTAGCTGTCTGGTGTTACCTCATCCAGTTCTTCGTAGCATTATGTAATTCCCGGGGATTGTGCCTCTCTCAGGATTACTCAGTCCAGATATTTATACATGAGATGTGAAGGAAGGTCCTTTGGTTGGATAAAAGCTGATCTGAAGGTTGTTATGAGCTTGCTCTGTGCTCTTTGAATTAATCAAGAGCTCCTCATCAGCGAAGCAGGATTGTCGTGTTGAGTAGCTCTCTTCCTTATCGTTGCCTTTCCTCTGTTGACATGGGATAAGAGTCACAGGAGGAAATGGATAGGCCTCCATCATCTGACGATGACTCGACAGAACTCCCAGGCCATCAGTTGAATTAAGAATGATTTCGTTATCTGCAAAGGTCATCAATGCCAGGGTGGAATCACACGACTGTTTGTCTATATCTTCTGAAGTGAGTGAATCGATGCTGCCTTGTTTTGATCGGCATCTTTTCTGCCATTTGTACTCACGCAGCATACGGAAATCCTCTTTGAAATGTGGGTTGAATAACAGATAAAGCAAAGGGTTTAGACAAGCAGGCAGCGGGAGGACCAGAAGCAGGATTGATTTAATTACTTCCGGACTGATTAAGAAAAGGTTGAGCAGGGAAGAAAACGTAAGAAAGGCCACAGGACAATATAGGATGCAGTTGGTGAAGATAAGCCAAGCTACGTGCTTAATCATGGCGCAATCCCAGATGCTGTCAAATTCGCCTTTCATTAGGTCGCAGTAAAGTTTGGTGTATGTCCCAGTGATAACAAGGAAGCAAAGAATATTCATCATGATTAGAGCCACCATGAAACCTAGAGTGGAAGGCTTTCCATCGGGGATAGGCGAGGGGAGGCAAAGAGGTGAAGTCCCAAATTCTCCAACTGAGCATAGAGGCAGTGCGGCCGCACTGAATGATAGCACCATGCAGCAGACAGCAGCAATTTTCACACTACTGAAAGATGGTGATTTCCCGTATGCTCGGACACAAGACACAGAAATACTGCACTGGACGGCTGCAAGAGTCAGGAACAGGATGGATGCTTCGGAGGCAAATACGGATACAAATCCAGTGATCCTGCAGCCCAAGCCAGTTTCCCATTTTGCACCATGCTTTGCAAAATTCCCAAAAGTCATTGCATCAACAATTGCTAAGGTGCCACTGTACAGCCCTGTCAGCATATTGGCTCCTGCTATCAGACCAATCACAAACTTTACTGGAGAGAGGTAGCTGGGTGATGCAAATATCGTTGCGATGACTAGTCCATTGCATACCAAGGAGATAAGAACTATGCCCCAAACTCCAAGACGGATTATCCAACTTTCAAAAAGATATTCACATGGATTAAATGGACCTGCAATGATTTTAACAATGAGATGTTAGAAATACTGACATAACCATATCTTTTGTTCATGTTACTAAGTTTGTTCCATCATTTTGGTTGACATGTTATAACCACCTTATAAAGTTAAATTTTTAGCATAGTTATATTTGACATTTTCTGTTCCAAACTAGAACAAGGGCTGGATTTTGGCTACTGGGGTGGGTATCTTGAGATAAGAAACTTCACGATTTGCCACACCTGCCTTGGTAAAATGTGATACATCAGATTTTCACTTCAAAAAAGGCAGGTGCGTAATGAAGTCAGGACCACTGACCCTAGAAACAGATGCAAAAAGGTCATGGCAGTGGATCCCCACAGTGAAGAAGGAGACCATTCAGCCCATTGAGTCTGCACTGACAACAATCCCACCCAGGCCCTATCCCCATAATCCCATGTATTGACCCCTGCTAATCCCCTGATACTAAAGGCAATTTAGCATGGCCAATCAACCTAACTCACATATCTTTGGAGTGTAGGAAGAAGCCGGAACACCCGGAGGAAATCCATTCAGACAAGGAGAGTGCACAGACTCTGCACGGACAGTGACCTGAGACTGGAATTGAATCCGGTCCCTGGCGCTGTGAGGCAGCAGTGCTAACCACTGAGCCATTATGCCATCCTACACGCTCCCAATTATTTGAAAATATTTTAGACTCGCTAATTCTCACCCCTCACAACTCCACCCACTCCACTCCCATGGTCCTTCATAGGGCCCTATTTTACCATTTTGATTCTAAGTGATGGGCGGACTTGAAACTGGGAGTGTTTCAGATCTGACTTTCAGACCCCTTCTCAGATGCCCCATATGCACTCTGTCTGAAAAAATAGCAGTAATTCCGAATTGCGTTGCACAAGTCTGTGGGTGGGGCTTAATGCATATGAAACCCTGCAGCTCTGATTGGCATTTCCATGCGCAGAGAAAAAGAAAATAGAATGCCACTCCCTTGCCACATCCTTCCAGGATAATGCTTGCCCCAGCCCCCACGGACATTACCCCTGCCCAAAACATTACTGACCCCCTCTCATTCTCCCACTCCCCCTGCCACCCAGAGTGATCACGGCTCTTGTCACCCTTGCTCCCCACCGATCTCAGGCAGAGTGGCAGCAGACCATACCTTCCCCTCCACTGCTCTCAGGCAGAGTGGCAGCAGACACCCTTTCTTCCTCCCCGCTGATCTCAAGCAGAGAGCCGTCAGACGCTAGGCACCTACCTCCTCACTAACTGGAGCACCCAAATTGGACTTTTATGGAGCATGTCTGTTTCGCACCAATTCTGGATGGGTGAATTCAGTGGTGAAGGGGGAAGTGCTGGTAAAGTTGGGAGTGCAGCACATTAAGTTAACATAAATTCACACCGAAAATGGTGCAACTTGATGGTAAAATCGGGTCCATGGTCTTCATGCAAGATCAATGCTAATATCATTCCATCCAACATATAAACACGATAGCCACAAACTCCATAGCCACTATGGGCAGCCCTCAGAAGCCATGTGAAGATGAAAAATATACTTCTAAAATTCTAATACAACTCTCACCATACAAAGGTGATAGTAAATAAAAGCTTTCATTCATGAAAACAAGAATTCTTTCCTAAAGTACTTAAACTCATAAAAACAATTTACTTTCATACCCCTAATCTTTTAATAGTCTCTTTAAGCTATCAATAAATCTATGGACTCCAAAGATCCCATTGAGATAATTGTAGCATTTGTAGCTTAGTCATACATTCATAATGAATAACCTTTAAGGAAATGTCTACAAAGAATTCTATTGAAACGACTTGAACAGATGCTCCACCAACTGGTGTGTCAATCAAAGCAGTCCAGCAGAGTTTTTTTAACAACCACTGACAGCTGCAGCCAGTTTTCTTTATAGTTAAAGAGTGGGACCTTAAAAAAAATCATATTATGATAATTAATTAGATCTCATGAGCCCCTTACGAGCATTTATGTTCAACTCCATAAATTTATGACTGTGAGACCATGAGGCCCTTGCATCAGCTCAAATTGTGTCTCTTCGAACTCACCTTTAAGTTCAAATGTCCCTGTTGTGTTTAGGTTTCTATACTGCGTGAATTCTCTCACCCACTTTCCCCTACTGGCAAAAATGGGACCTGTCAGAAATGGGGTTGGCACTTGAAGTCCAATTCACCATTTTTAAATATCTGCAGGGTCTTCTCAATCCAACCAAAATCTAGCTCTAATTGATTGGTTTTGTAAGTTTTCTGGGTGTGATATAATTATCACCTTTGCTTTTTAATATCTCATTTGCATTTTGGGGACTCACCTGGAGCAGGTGTGCACTGAATACTGGGATGCAGTTTGGGGTCTTCCACATCTAACTGAAAGTCTTCCATATCTAAATAAACTGGACAATTTTTGCAAAAGAAATAGTGTTAGAATGTGGGTTTTGAGAGAATTTCAGCAATACCATCAAAAACAAGAACACACAATTCATTTTGCCTTGCCTGAGTACAATTACAACACCCTTCATAATTGAAACAATATTTGGCTCTCCTTAACTATATTTTCCCCAAATTGAAGCTTTTTTATTTATAAACGCTTCAACATAATGATGGTTTTTGATCATAAAGTGTAACTTCATGATTACAGAGCTCCCAACAGGGAATGGAGCTCACAGGATTTAAGTTTATTTATTAGTCACAAGTAGGCTTATATTAACACTGCAATGAAGTTACTGCGAAAATCCCCTAGTCGCCACAATCCGGCGCCTGTTCAGGTGCACTGAAGGAGGAGTTACTTGGCCAGTGCACCTAATTGGTACATCATTTGGACTGTGGGAGGAAACCAGAACACCCAGAAGAAACCCACTTAGACATGGGGAGAAGATGGAAACTCCACACAGACAGTCAACCAAGTCCAGAATTAATGTCCCTGGTGCCGTGAGGCAGCAGTGCTAACCACTGTACCACCGTGCCACCCACTTCTGCTACTTCTGAGCATTTTGGGGATGCTATCTCTCAGTCTTCAGCCTCTAACGATTAGCATTAGATGTGTACTTCTGCTGATCAGAAGGCACTCAGATCCATGATGTAACATGCTTGGCCAGAATCAGCCTTCCCGATCACTGAATGTCAGCACATGTTACTTTTCCCAGTCAGCTCAATCCGGTGACTGCCCATGGAGGATACAGCCCTGGCTGCCCATTCATTTGAAGTGGTAACACAACCAGGGCAAGAATCCTTCAGGAACTCAGATGCCTTGGGATAAGCACCACCTTGATCTCAAGAGGTTAATGAGATCATGCTGTGATCAACCACCAACATTCAGAACAGATTGAAGCATAAGTCCCAAGGTAGACATGTTGGTAAAAAGAAGCACCTGTTATATAAATAGGTACATTAAAACTGCACTTTAAAAGTGGAGTTCAGCTTTCCGAAGAAAGTACGTGTGTTGTTTGTTTTTTTGGTGTTAGATGATATTTGGAGGCTACTTTGTTATGGGAGACTTCTTCTAAACTTTATTATTGGACTGTTACCTTTTTAAGTAGATCGTTAATGAAGCACTAATGGGGTGGCACGATCCACAGGTACAAGAGGCAGTGTAATTAATATATAGTTGGTTCTTCTATGGTTGAGCTTTTATCCCCAATAAAATTTCTTGACATTCAAAAGCTGGGAACTTAGTCACTTCCTGATTTCTTTTATTCACTCTTTGGGTGTGGGTATTGCTTGGAAGTCGAACATATGTTGTCTATCACTAGTTGTCCTGAGAAGATGTTGGTGGACCTTGTGATTGATAATTTGTCCCTTTATTTTATGGGATTAACTGAAGGCAAGTACAATCCTGGCTTAAAATGACAAAACTTCTGGGCAGGCAACTTTTCATTTCCACATATGCATCACTTTGGGACAATCAATGATTTCACCAACCAGTAGTACATGACCATAAGACATATTTTGGAGAGGTTATGCCTTGACCCATATGCAAATTGTGGTGTCTTTCAGTAGATCTACACCAGATTTTTACATAAGATTACATATACAGCACAGAAACAGGCTATTTAACCAAACCAGTCCATGCCCAGGTTTAAACTCCATTTGAGCCTCCTCTCACCTTTTCTCCTCTAAATCTACCATTGTAACCATTTATTCCCTTCACCCTCAAATGCATCACTATTATTCACTTCAATCATTCTCTGCGGTAGTCAGTTCCACATTCTCACCATTCTTTGGGTGAAGAAGTTTCTTCTGAATTCTCTATTGGATTAATTGGTGACTATATTATCTTGATGGTCTCTAGACATGCTGTTTTCTAAAAGAGGAAACATTCTCTCTGTAACCAATCTATCAAAATCTGTCATAATTTTACCCCAGCCTACTTTCGTTAAGAGAAAAGACACTCAGCTTGTCAATGCTTTTCTGATATGGGGGTATAGGGGATGAATTATCCAGACATTCACACTGGTGGGATTGCCCAGTCCCACTGTCTGCACACCTCCCCTCCTGTGGGTTTTGCAGCAATGTGTGGTGACATCAGTGGGAGATCCCAATGACAGCAGCAGGACCAGCGAATCCTGTTGCCAGTAAACAGCGTGCCATCTCCCACTGCCAAGAAACATGCAAATTGAAGGCTGGAGAATTCCTCCCAGATTTATCCACACATTCCTGCAATTGTCTTTGTAGATCTTCCCTGCATCCTCTCCAGTGCCTCTGTATTGTATTAATAATATGGTACCAAACCAAACAAAATTTTGTGCCTTGAATTCATTCCGTATGCTAGAATGTTACTATAATACTTACAGTTACTGTCTGGTGCAACAGGGAATACACCAATGGCTCTTTTCTGGGCATCCTCATCATCACCGAGAGTAGCTTCTGCACCCCATAGGTTAGACTGTTTGTAATTATTTTTGCAGGATCCATATGCACAACACTGGTAAGCATATGGCATTTCCAGCACCCTGTATACAAAATACAAACTTTGCAATTAATAAGCAGTAAAAAGTTTAGATCCACAGCACATAACAGTATAAAATGTCAGTGAAATTTTTCAGAATTCTTCCAGGGATAGCAATGGGGTATTAAGTACTTTTGTTTGCCTGGTATAAAACTGGGAACAGTATTTATCTTCTCCTGTTTTCCCACAGGCAAAGTTGCTATTGCATGGTCAAACTGTTTTATTTCTTCAGGTTCTTCCTATCAGGTTTTTGGGAGTGTAGAAACATAGAAGATAGGAGCAGTAGGAGGCCATTTGGCCCTTGGAGCCTGCTCCACCATTCATCACAATCATGGATGATCGTCCAACTCAATAGCCTAATCCTGCTTTCTCCCCATAATCTATAGTCCCCAAGTGCTATATCTAGCAGCCGCTTGAATACATCGGTAGGAATGCCACAGAGAAATGGCCTTATAATGAGAGTTAATAGGACAATTTTAGATTGCCATTAATATAATGGGAATTAATGTCTTGGTGGTTTGGAATCCCTCATTGATACAGACAAATGTACTTACATTGTTCCAAAACTTTATTTTAATTTGCACATTTTCAATTAGCTTTATGGTCCCACTGCTGAACTACCATAAAGAGTGGAAAGAAAATTTTTTGAAATAGCATAGTTTTATTTTTGTCTGACAGTGCCAGAACAACAACACGTGGAAGGCAACTATGATGAGGACAGATAGCTGTTTGATTTGTTAAGAGTGTAGCTTAATGACCACAGTTTGTGGTGCGTTTCTCAATAGCATTAATGATTTGGCATATGAATAATTTGCTGGGAACAGTATCCTCACCATATCATAAAGCTATTTTTAATTCAACATATTTAAGCAAAAATGCATGAGTCACTCAAGCAATTTTATAAGGATTAATTGGGAACGTATTTTCTCACAATGATTTCCCATAGGCTGGCCAACTGGTTTAACAGGACTGTCATTTATGATCTTGAGGTTTAGTGGGATGTTTATTAGACTGGGAGATGAATAGATTATTAGATTTTATGTATTTTAGCAAACTGCTAACCATACATGAATTTTTATGGTTTTAGTTTTTAAGCCAATGTGTTTGCATTTTAAAATGTTTAATTTCCGCTTGAGGTTTTTTAAAATCAGTACAGTAATGCTTTGTACATATGCCAATAATAAAATCATCAGCGGGAGGAATTTCACTCCCTCGATCTATGTGTTGAGACTTCAAGGCCAGAGTTTTGCGGCTGTTCACGCCCTGCCACCACTGCAAGAGAGGGCACAAAGTTTGGCACATAGCCAAATCTCTATTTACTGAAGCGGGACCAGAGAACATCGCTGGTGTGAACAGCTGTAAAATTCCGGCCCATATCCACCCATGTCACGTCCGAACATACTGCGTGTCTAATGTTGTTTTGATGAGAGGTGACAGATTTGAAACATAGGCCGGAATTCTCCAGCCGTTCATGCTCCGTTGCCGTTGCGTGCGAGGAAGGCGAATTTGGCGCTCAGACAAATTTGCTGCGGGACTGGAGAATCCCGGCTGCGAACGAGGTTGGAGAATCCGGCCCATTAACTCTGTTTCTCTCTCCACAGATGCTGCTGGATCTGCTGAGTATTTCTAGCATTTTCTATGTTTATATGTCCAGTGTATCTTTTCCCTCTTCCTATCACTTTTAATGAACAACCATAGGACAAGTACAAGTAGAATGACTGCGAAAAACATTGAATTGTACAATTCTCACTCAGTGAACAAGTTATATCAGTGCAGTTCATTTCCCACTATGTTCTGCTTTTTCTAGTTTGCTGTTTCAAAATAAAATGAAGGAATATGATCATGCACAACAAATTATTTGCTTAAATTCCTCTTGTTTGACATGAAATGGATCTCATTATTTAAGCTTAAATTTGTTATTCCTTAATGCTTCCCATATAGAATTCTCCGAGATCACATTTCTACATTAATCCTCACAATATTGGATAAAACAAGAATTTTGGATGATTAATATGATTGCCATCACTTTTATTGCCAGTTCCATATTCACGCTCCAATCAAGATGACAGGAAATTCTGGTCGCCATATGTAATGACATCATTAATGCATGCATGAAGGTTTCCTCTAATCAGTATTTTTAATAAAATTGCAAATACATTAAATCTTTGCTAAATGCTAGTGAATATTGCAAAATTTCCCTGTTGTGGATTAATCTCTTTAAAATGATGCCTTTTAAAGTGATGTCAATTCTGTAGATGACTTGCACAGGCAGTGCAATCTGCTGCACTGACAAAGATATGTTGATTATTATTTTCTTCTGCACCAAAGCATCAACATTTAGAAATGAACATTTCGAATTAAATGATTGGTTCCAATAAATCCTACCTTAGCTTGGGAAAGTTCTCTTCTGAATAGGACTCAGAAAGTGCCAGATTTCCTTTTAGTTTTAGATGTGTCAATCCACTGAGACCATTCAAAGGGAGGGAGGAAAGTTGGTTGAAGGTCAGGTCCCTGTCAAATGTTAGATATATATAAGATTGGCAGTTAAGGGTAAACTTGCAATGAATTGAGTATTCAAATAGCATAGGAGGTCACTGCTTATTCACAGAAGCTCACAGAATTTTGCTTTGGTAGTTACTTATCCATCACAGAGATGGTACTGATGACTGTTGACTCTGGCACTGAGAACTGCTTAAATAAGAAATTTAGTACTTCTAGTACTAAAGTACTTCTAGTACTTATTTCTAAGTACTTAGTACTTAGAAATTTCAGTACTTCTGGACTCACTGTACTCCTGGTACTACCAGCCACCACTGTTCTGGGCCTGACTGTCAGATAAACATCAGTAACTGACAGTTTTTAACAGGTAAGAAAACAATCTGAACAATCGCTCACAGTCCATTACAGTAAGGCTGGGAATACGACAGCTCTTCCAGGGAGCTATGCCTGGGATATTATGATCAGGGGGAAAGAGAGAAATTCTGGGGTATGAGAGCCCAAGATTTCATTGTGAGGCACTAAGGAGCATTTTGGGTTCACAAGGAAATCAAATAATTCTTCTTAAAAAATAACTTATCTGTGGCATCCTTCAGCTCATGGCAAGTTTGGCCTGAAAAACAGTTTTACAGCACAGGTCTCTAGTTGAAACCACAAATCAAGCTCTGCTAATGGCCATCAACGTTTGTTCTGCATTTCAAAGAGCACCCTCTGACTTGAGTGGGAGTGAGTGTCCTTGCCGCCTGCAAATTACAATTGCTCTGGTCAGATAGGAACAAGAAAGGAGTGGAAATGTCTGCTTCTTTTTAAAATCAGGACCATGGAAATGAGTCAAGTCAGTGCAACACTTTTTATCTATTTGCTGGCTTATCTGGGTCCCCTCTGCAGTTTCCTTTAACCCTTTTAACATCAGTGTCCTGGCATAGCTCCCTGGAAGAGCTGTCATATTCCCAGCCTTACTCCAGTGGACTGTGAGCGATTGTTCAGATTGTTGCCATTAAGAAGAGATCTGGCTCTCAAAATATCTTGCGTTTTTTGCCAAGGACTTCAGGCGGGCAGTGCAATTGCCACATCCACTGTCCAAAGTCTGCTTCATCTCAACATTGCCTCCATTGGCCCTTATGCCAAAGAAGGAAAAAAATACTAAGACAGGGAAATAAGAATACTGGTCCAAACTGTTTTTCCCTTCTGGGGTTCATCTCTTACGCCTTCATATGTGGATGATATCAAGAATATAGAAAGCAAACAGCTACTGTATTATTCAGTGTTTCCAACAATAAGTTTCTTGTTACCCTGGCGTGTGCCACATTAGATGATGAGAACAATCCCCACACCCTCTCAACAATATCAGTCTGATTGAAAATCATAGAATCATAAAGTAGAATCATAGAATTCCTACAGTGCAGGATGAGGCCATTTGGTCCATCGAGTCAGCACTGACTCTCTAACAGATTATCTTACCTATCTCTGTAACCACACAGTTTACCATGGCGAATTATTCTAAGCTACACATCTTGGAATACTAAGGAGCAATTTACCATGGCCTACCCAACTAACCTCCTGGGTGTCCGTGCCATTGCTATAAAGACACTTGCAAGTGAAACATAAAGATAATGGACATCGACAAAGGGAAGACAGTCAACGATGGCAGTGACTTCTGGAGTTTGACCTTTTGGAAGGGCACAGGACTAATAGGGGGAGGGAACTTGCTGTGAACCAAGACATAAGAAACAGAGTTTTGGATGACTTCAAATTTATAGAGAGTGGAATATGGGAAGTCATCCAGGAGGGTGTGGGAATAGCCAATTTAAAGCTTGTCAGAAATGAGGATTTCTGCTACAGATGCACAGAAATGGGGCAAAGTCGAACAATGCTACAGAGCTGGAAATAGATGATGTCAGAGATGGCACAAACATGAGGTTGGAAGTGCATGTCAGAATCAAATGTGGATTCAAGATTGGTTTAATCTCAGACCATCGCCAGGGAGAGAGATGGAGTTAGGGAACAGAGTTTGGAATGGTGATTAATAAGAATGGCTTCAGTTTTCTCAATATTTAATTGCAAATTATTAAATACTTGTTATTATTTGAGTATATACTCTGTCGTCAAAATACAGAAAACTGCTTGGGGAAGTATGTCCAGTGCCTACACCACAACAATTATACAAGTGAACCATAGTATTACCATTGCTATTGTTGTGTTAAAATGTACGTAATGTTTCTGAATGCCTAGAGATCTTTGCCTTTTGGTTGAAATGATTCTTGTTTTCACCTCATGAACTTTATGAATTGAATTCTGAAGTGTGGCCTTTTTAAAACATAAAATCATAGAAAGCCTACAGTGCAGAAAGAGGCCATCTGGCCCATTGAGTCTGCACTGACCACAATCCCATTCAGACCCTACCCTCATATCCTACACATGTACCTGCTAATCCCTCTAAGCTATGCATCTCAGGATACTAACAGGCAATTTTAGCATACCCAATCAACCTAACCACACACCTTTGGACTGTGGAAGGAAATCGGAGCACCCGGAGGAAATCCACGCAGACATGAGGAGAATGTGCAAACTCCACACAGACAGTGACCCAAGCTGGGAATCAAACCCAGATCCCTGGCGCTGTGAAGCAGCAGTGCTAACCATTGTGCTACCACGTCACCCATAAAGACACTTGGATTTGAACCACAGATCTCTGACACCTGTAGTCAAATCCTTTACCACTGAGCTATACTCCCAATACATTTTGGCGGCTTTTCTTCTAACCATTTACGAAGCAAAATTCTGAGAATGAACTTGAAATAATTCCATCTTGGTTTTCATTGCTTGTTCTGTTTTCAATGCCATTGATAGAATCATAGAATCCCTACAGTTCAGAAGGAGGCCATTTGGTTCATCAAACCTGCATCGACAACAATTCAACCCAGTCCCTATCCCTGTAATCCCACATATTTAATCTGCTAATCTCATTGACACTAAGGGGCAATTTAGCATGGCCAAACCACCTAGCATGCACATCTTTGGATGTGGGAAGAAACCTGGAGCACCCAGAGGAAACCCATGCAGACACAGGGAGAATGTGCGAACTCCACACAGGCAGTCATCTGAGGCTAGAATTGAACCTGCATCCCTGGCGCTGTGAGGCAGCAGTGCTAACCACTGTGCTGCCCTGCTGAAAATGTTATTTATGTAATGAACACCTGTATCAGGAAAACCCCAATTCATGAAAGATAGTGGAACTTATGTGCTAATTCTATCAAAGAAACAGTGGATAAAAGGCATTTGATACCCCAGAATGTCCAAGACACAGATAGCGATCAAAAGCTATCATGAGGCGAGAGATGCAACAAGCTTAGATTAAAACCTGACAAGAAATTATTATAATGAGACATCATATAACAGGTATTTCACCACATTACAGTCTCATTACAGAAAAATAGCTGTTCATGCTCATTTAAAATGAAATAATGTTGAACTTTAAACAGTTATCCTGAGATGAGAGACTCAATCTGCCTTGCCCCTACATAATAAGTAACAGTAATTGAAAATACTTACAGCTTTGTTAAGGAACGTAATGAAACAAAGGCATCAAGATGAATGAATGTTATTTGATTCCAACTAAGGTCTCTGGAGAGAAAAAAAAGTTGATAAATACCTAATTTATGAATTTGATAATGCTTGCCGCATTAAATAAAGCATGAACGAAATAACATTCCATGCAATAAAATAAAATGTCCACTGTCCTAAATCAAAACTTTGCATCCTAGTATCAAGAATTTGCTGAATTTTTTGTGACATTGATCAAGATCTAATGTGAAGCGGCCTTAAGCAAGATTCTACACAGTGAAGGCCACAGAATATACGGATTGGTGGGTGAGTAAAAAAAGCTTATGCTCCCTCTTGGGGGAAATAAACAGAATTCCAGCTGTAAGCCATTAAATGTTACAGTGGAATTGCCCATTCTTGCATTGTACTGAAAACATAGCATGAAAGTATAGGCCTAACCTCTTCTAATTGGTTGCAACCTGATAATTTTTCCCTCACAGTGTGTGACGAACGGAAGCAGTTTTTACACAGCTCTCACGAGAGCTCAAATAATTTTACATTTGGATCATAGTATAGTACACTATCATTCTGTGGTGGATCCACAGACTTATTCTCCGATATCTTTTTACACTTTTCTCTTAAGAAGCTTTCCTATTTCCATTTTAAAATCTATTATAAATTGTTGTTCCACCGTGGATTCTGGCAGAGTATTCCAAATTCCAGCAACTTTCTGCAAGGTGATGTGAGTACAGGAGTGAACAAGTCTTGCTGCAACTGTATAGAGCATAGTGAGACTGTATCTGGAGTATTGCGTACAGTTTTGGTCTGCTTACCTAAGGAAGGATTTTAAAAAATTCATTTGTGGCTCATGGGCATCGCTGGCTGCCCAGCATTTATTGCCCATCCCTAATTGCCTTTGATTGATATAACTGAGTGGCTTGCTAGGCCATTTCAGAGGGCAGTTGAGAGTCAACCACATTGCTGTGGCTCTAAGTCACATGTAGGTCAGACCAGGTAAAGATGGCAGATTTCCCTCCCAGAAGGACATTAGTGGACCTGATGGATTTTTCAACAATTGTTTCATGGATTCTTAATTCCAGATATTTTTATTGAATTCAAATTCCACCATCTGCCGTGGCAGGATTTGAACCTGGGACCTCAGAACATTATCTGAGTTTCTGGATTGATAGTCTAGCAATTGTACCATTTGGCCATCGCCTCCCCTGTACAGAGAGAGTGCAATGACAGTTCACCGGTTCACCTCTGGGATGTCTGGATTGTCATATAAGGGGAGATTGTGGAGCCTTAGCCTTTATTCTCTAGAAATTAGAAGGATGTGAGGTGAGCTTATTGAAGCACACAAAATTCTTACAGGGCTTGAAAGGGAATGATGTTTCCTATGGCTGGGGTGGTGGTGGGGCGGGGAGGCTGGGGGCGGGGGGGGGTGCATCTACAAACCAGAGACACAGTTGCAGATTAAGATGTAGGCCATTGGGAACTGAGACGAGAAGGGATTTCACTCAGGGAATGGTAAATCTTTGGAATTCTTGGCACTGTAAGGTTGTGGAGCCTCATTTGTTGAGTATATTTAAGACAGAGAGTTATGGATTTCAAGATATCAAGGGTTAGGTAGATGGTGCAAGAAAATGGTGTTGAGGTAGAAGATCTGTCAAGTTAAATGTTGGACCGGGCTCAAGCATCTGTAAGGCCTTTTCCTATTCCCATTTAGTATGTTAATATGTTCCTAAAACAAATTTTCTAACCTTTCCCTCTACCCTGTCAATGTTGCTCTCAAACTTATGCACCTTTTACTCACTGACCAGTGAATTAGTTTTGTTTTCCCAATGTAATCAACACTAACGGATCTGATGACCGCTGCTAGATTTCTTCTTAAACTTCTCTTTCTAATGACAGGAACCCCAGTTTTTCTGATCTTGCCTCATAACCAAAGCTCCTCATCAAAATCAAAATGATTTCATGAAATCTGGAACAAAAACAGAAACTGCAGCTCACCAATTGCTATAAATGTGGGTGAAGAACCAACCTTTGATGCCTCCAAAAATCCCTCCAAATAAAGGGGCCAACTTATACTCCAAACATAAAAGTGAATTGCTGGCCTAGGTGTTCACTATCAGTGCCATTTGCCATGTGGTGTCTGCTCTATGTGGGCATGTCTTAAACTCCCAAGCATCTTTGCAGCACAGCTTGCATTAATTGCCTGATACCTTGTACCCAGTTACAAAGTACCAATAAATAACACATCCATTTGCAGGATGGCTGACTACTAACGCTAAACATTTCATGGCTGGAAAAGGTAGGGGTCAAAGTTACACGCGGAGTATGTGATAAAGCACAATTCTTGGGGCCTGAAAAATGGGGCCATTCTGTATGCTGTGTTGACTTATACATCATGATTTATGGTATAAGCTCTGCCTAATTTTCCATTGACTTGGTGAGAAGAAAAATCAGGCATATATTGTAACAGACAGATGATTCAGTAGATGTGATTTTGACTCACTCTAAACTCAACACACATATAAAGATAGAATTAGGCCCAAAATGTCTAATTTTTGAATCATTAACCATGTTAAAAGCCCAAATCACCAGGGTGTTTTAGTTTTACAAGCCCATTCCTCCACTACCCCTGCCCACTCCAGCTCCCATTATCACACAAAGACAGTGTGAATAATATCTAAAACATATATGTTCAATTGATTAAAAGAGTGATCTATTATCACTGCGCTCAAAAAGGTATCTTTAAAGAAGTATCTTCAGCAGACCCAAACTCGTAATCCAAAGTGTATTTTAAATATTTCTGCCATCCCTTCAGCATTCACATGAATTCCATTTTTATCTTTGTTCAGCCCTACCCTCACATTAACTAATCTTTTACTTTTTTATCTGTTTATAAAATCCTTTACTATTTCCTTTTATGTTGCCTACCAGTTTTTCTAACAATGAGCCTTTGTCTCAGCAGTAGCACTCCTACTTCTGAGTCAGAAGGTGGAGGTTTCAATCGCCATTGCATACAGCTCTGGCAAATGGAGATGTGAACATGGTCTCTAGCTATTGCTTTTATATCCAGTGGGGTACTTACCTCCTCAAAGTGATCAGTAACTCATTAATAATATGCGATGTCCAAGAATATAATAATGTGTTTGGAATACCTATCGTGGAGAAAAACAAAGCACTTTCGCTGCAGTGTGGTTGACTCTGAACTGCCCTCGGGCAACCAGGGATGGGCAATAAATGCTGATGTGGGTATGCCGGTGTTGGACTGGCGTAAACACAGTAAAAAGTCTGACAACACCAGGTTTTAGTCCAACTGATTTATTTGATAGTAAACTCACAAGATTTCGGGGTTAGCTCCTTCGTCAGGTGAATGGAGAGTTCTGACCTCAGACACAGCATATAAAGCACAGACAGTTTAGAGATTACTGATTAAAATGCGAATCCTTACACCTAACCTGCTGTTCAAAACATGAAGTGGCTGACAATGTGAGTGGAAGGAGCACTGATCACAGGTTAAAGAAATGTGTATTGTCTCCAGACAATATTGTCTCCAGACAGTCTCAACAGGGATCTTGGGTTTATGTCGCACTATCTGTAACCCCCGTGACTTGCCTGGGTTTGCAAAACCTCACTTACTGTACTGTCTGGAGACAATACACATCTCTTTAACCTGTGATCAGTGCTCCTTCCATTCACATTGTCAGCCACTTCAGGTCTTGAACAGCAGGTTAGGTGTAAGGATTCGCATTCTAATCAGTAATCTCTAAACTGTCTGTGCTTTATATGCTCTGTCTGAGGCCAGAACTCTCCATTCACCTGACGAAGGGGCTAACCCCGAAAGCTTGTGAGTCTATTATCAAATAAATCGGTTGGACTAAAACCTGGTGTTGTCAGACTTTTTACAATAAATGCTGGCCAGTCAGCAAAGCACATTTCCCATGAATGAACGAAAAAAACAGTTTTACCAGGATGCTGTCTGGATTAGAGGGTATGAGCTATAAGGGGAGGCTGGAAAAAATAGGGTTGTTTTCTCTGGAGTGGCAGAGGCTGAGGGGAGCCCTGATAGAAGTCTGTAAAATTATGAGAGGCACAGATAGGATTGACAATCAGAATCGTTTTCCCAGAATTGGAATATCTAATACTGGGTGGGTGGGGGCAAAAGAACATAAGGAATAGGAGCAGGAGTAGGCCATCTAGCCCCTCGAGTCTGCCCTGCCATTCAATAAGATCATGGCTGATCTGATAGTGGTTCAGTTCCACTCACCTGCCTGCTCCCCATAACCCTTAATTCCCTTATTGATCAGAAATCTATCTACTTGTGACTTAAACACATTTAACGAGGTATCCTCCACTGCTTCAATAGACAGAGAATTCCAAAGATTCAGTACCCTCTGAAAGAAGAACTTCCTCCTCAACTCTGATGACAGAGGGAAAAGTTCAGAGGAGATGCGAAGGGCAAGTTTTTTACTCAGAGAGTGGTAGGTGTCTGGATCACACTGCCAGGGGTGGTGGTAGAGGCAGGTATGATTGGGATGTTTAAGGGGCTTTTAGATAAATGCATGGATATACAAGGAACAGAAGGATATGGACCAAGAGGAGGCAGAAGGGATTAGTTTAATTTGGCATCACGTTCAGCACAACATCATGGACAAAAGGGCCTGTACCTGTGCTGTACTGTTCTATAATAAGAAGTCTCACAACACCACGTTAAAGTTCAACAGATTTATTCGGAATCACAAGCTTTCAGAATGCTGCACCTTCATCAGTTGATGAAGGAGCCTGCTGGAGAAGCAGTGCTCTGAAAGCTTGTGATTCTGAATAAACCTATTGGACTTTAACCTGGTGCTGTGACACTTCTTGCTGTGCCCACCCCAATCCAACGCCAGCATCTCCACATCATGAATATAGTTCTATGTTCTCTCTTCTGAAGTATCCCTTTGAATGTCAAATCAAAGAAGTTGGATTTTGTTTTTAAATAGTTATAGATAACATAAACTCCTTGCAATGAGTAAGGAATAGTTGTGGAAGCTCAGTTTAATAAGGGGTCGTCAGTTTGTAACATAAGATGCAGATGAGCTATTGTCTGCCAAGGGTTAATATCTTGTAACTGAGGGTTACATCTGTGAGAAAAAGTCACTTTCCCACACAGCCTGTTGAATCAGGACAATGAATACAAAAGGCGCAAATGACTACGAACAAAGTTTATTTACTGCTGCAAGTTATGGTATTTCATGCTGGAGGCTGATTCCTTCTTTGTCTTTTCCAATTGTTTTTGGCCATTTATGACAGAAGCCAGGTAGAATATAGCTATGGCCTGGACAAAACTCTGAACTAAAAAGGCAAGGAGAGGAAGCAATTTCTTGTCTTTGCGACCGTTTCCCAATTATTTAAAACATCCGTTGTAAGGGTGACTGATGCTACACCTACAAAGAGCATTCACAGGCATCTAATTTTATATGACTGCCTGTGTGATTGAGTTCCAGCTTGGTGCCTGGAATCGGGTTTCTGTCTTATCAGCACAGCAGTAAAACTTCATTTGGGAAGACTGCTCAGGAAAGAATGCGAAAAGCTACTCACAGAGATCGCAGAGCCATTAGCTGTTGAAACGTGTCAGCTCTGATTTCAGTGATTCTATTGTGCTGCAGGCCACTGAAAAGACAAACAGTACAATGAGATCAAGGTTTCAAGACATCACTCTTTTTTTGCGGCGGACAGAGGGAAAAAAATCAATCATTTTGGCATGAGGAAAGACAAAACAAAGCGGAAGTGGATTGTATCAAACGTTAAAGAAGTGGCTTAACGTTATACAGAAGATATGCTTCCATTATCAGATTTTAGACCATTTTCCCCCTTCCTGAGGGTACTGGTTCACAGCTGCATCGGTACTAGCCACTATTTGCTATCTTGCTTAAGACATGGTTCTTTACATATATGGCCTGTGTTGGTTACTTGGTTGTTCTGGGAAACATTGAAGTCCAACGTGATCTGTCCTCATCTGATACCCAACACATGCTCTTTCTAGCCAGGGTCACAGAGGCAAAACTGTCCAACTCCCTCTTCTCTAGATCAGGAGAACTGAAGCCATTTCTGTTACTCTCATTGTTGCCCAACCTGAGATTAATGGAGATTGAACCTTCTGTATCACAGAATCATGCCGTGCAGAAGGAGACCATTTGGCCCATTGAGTCTGCACCGACCACAATCCCACCCAGGCCCTACTCCCATAAACCCATGCATCTAGCCTAGCTGACATTAAGGGGCAACTTAGTATGGCCAATCAACCTAACCCGCACATCTTTGGACCATGGATGGAAACCAGAGCACCCGGAGGAAACTCACGCAAACACGAGGAGAATGTGCAAACTCCACATAGACAATGACCCAATCTGGGCATCAAATCTGGGTCCCTGGCACTGTGAGGCAGCGGTGCTAACCATTGTGCTGCCTTGCCACCCCTTGGATCGACCTGGTGCCATTATGATGCTTATTTAATCTACATGAAAAGAAATAAAAGGTCTTCTGCGTGTCCCTGTGGCATATTTTGCAGTAGTGGAGGTGACCCGCCATTGCCTGGCAGTGGAACTTTTTGGTTGCGCCAATGTCAACTGGGTTCCCCATTGTTTGTACCCCCTGTCGCTGGGGAACCTGCAGCCAGAGTGCATCGTCGGTGGGACTAGATGACCCTGCTAATGGGAATAGCTGGAAAATCTGGCCCATTATATTTTCTTTGTTTACTAGTCACTTACATTTGTTTGAAGGAGCCATTAAAGAAACAGGAGCTTGATCATATTAGAATAAATGGCTGGGCTGCCTCTTCCTTGGCCCTGCTTAGGCTTTAAGCTAGTTTAGAAGGTCAACAGAGAGTTGGCTATTTCTGGACAACCATTGACCAGCATCATTCAGCCACAGGATCCGATTTGCAAAGCATTCCTGAGTGCAGGGGAAGGAAATCAACATTTTGGAAAATGAAACAGATATGCAGGTTAGATTGATTGGCCATGCTAAATTGTCCCTTAGTGTCCCAGGTTGTGCATGTTAAATATGTGGAATTTCGGGGATAGGGCCTGGGTGGAATTATTGTAGGTGCAGACTTGATGGCTGGATGGCCTTCTTCTGCACTGTGGGGTTTCTATGATGCTACAATAAATTGCAAGGGAGGCAAAGCCACAGAAAAGTTACAGCATAACAGGAGGCCATTCTGCCCAACTTGTCCATGCTAGTAGAAGTATGGAGACAGCTACTTGTGAACAGCAGGTAAACAATGCTGGATGATGAAATACAGCACTTAACAAAGCACAAATACTTCAGGCTAACAGAAAATTGCATTCACAGAAACAAAAAAACTTACATTTCTTCAAGCTTCTGGCAGTTGTGGAAACTTGGTAACACATGAATTTGATTGTATGATAATTCCCTGTAAACACAAAAACATTATTGTTTATTTAGTCATGATTTGCAAAGGCTGCTAAATGTTGCTACCCAGGAATTGCAAAATTGTGTTGATCCTGGAATGCTTGACAGCCTAGCAGTGAAATAACTGGCACTGTAACCAGACGGACATGTGATTGGCATAGAAGAAGGGGAGTGATAATTTCCAGAACCAGAAATGAAAACTAAATATATCTGGTTAAAATTCTCAAGTAGCAGCCTATTTATGTTTGTGTGTGAACAAGTGTGAAATTTAAATGCAATCCCTGAATGGTTAGGGCTTTCTTAGGGATCAGAGCAATATGGCCAGTCAGTTGGAAGCCTCCATTTCAGTCGACTACATTGAATTCAAAGTTATTTAATGATAGTTCAGTATTCAGCATTAAATCCCAATCAATGGAAGTCAATAGAAATGAGAATTGTGCAGTTTCTTTAATAGGTGCCTGAGCTGGAATAATGTTTTTACATCAGGGCAGCAAGTTGAAAATCCACCTCAATGAGCATTGCTTCTTTATTCTTTCATGGGATAGGGGCATCCTTGCCAGGGCTAGCATTTTTCACCCATCCCAAATTGCCCTTGAAATAAAGGACTTGTAGGCCATTTCTGAGGACAATTAAGAGTCAACCACATTGCCTTTGGTCTGGAGTCACTTGTAGGCCAGTTCGGGTAAGGATCAGAATCACAGACCTATTAGAGTGCAGGTGGAGGCCATTTGGCCCATCTTGTCTGCACTGACTCTCCGAATGAGTACTTCGACTGTCACTCTCCTGCTTTTCCCCACAAACCTTTCAAACAATTATCAAATTCCCCCCTGAATGTTTCAATTGAACCCACCCTCAATTGAACCATACCCTCTGGTAGTGCATTCCAGGCCCCAGAAACTCACTATGTGAAGAAGTTTTATTTCATATCATTTTTGCTTCTTTTATCAATTACCTTAAATCTGTGCCCTGTGGTTCTCAATCTACCCACCAATGGGAGCAACTTCTCCTTATCAACCTTGGCCAGGGTCCTCATAAATACTTCAATCAAATCTCCTCTTAACCTTCATTTCTTCAAGGAACAGAGTCTCAACTTCTCCAATAAATCTTTATAACTGAAATTTCTCAGCCTTGGAAACTCCTGCATTCTCTCTAATGTCTTCACATCATTCCTAAAATGTGGTGTCCAGAACTATGCGCATTAGTCCAGCTCAGAACTAACTAGTATCTTATACAAGCTCAATGTATACTATATATATATACATATATAGCAAATTTCCTTGTCTAAGTGGCATGCATTCATGAACCAAACGGGTTTTTACACCAATCAATCAAAGTTGCCATCATCACCATTGTTGAGACTAGCTTAATATACCAGATTTATAAATCGAATTTAAATTCTACCAGCTGTCATGATGGAATTTGAAGACATGTACCCAGAGCATTTGCCTCCAGGTTACTCATCCAGTGACATTACCACCAGGCTATATGTCAATGTTTGGGAAAGGGGGGCAAGTGTAGAGTGGGGGGAACCTCAAAATTCAGTGACTGAACCACAACCATTTCTCATTTACACAAACAACCTCAATGAGGAAACACAATGCAAAGCGACACCAAACTAGGAGGGGCAGTGAAATCAGAAGAGGTAGTTCAGAATTTCCAGAATGCTTTCAACAAGGCATGTCGGCAGGCAAAGCCTTGAGAGATGAAAATTATTGCAAGTGAGTGTAAAGTTCTACACATAGGTTGGAAAAATATGTGACACGTATACGGCAAGAATGTTTGAAATAGTTCAGGACAAAGTGGAAAGAAAGCTAGAAAACTGAGCAAAAGTTACAGAAGGAAGAACCCTGGGGGGGCTAGTCATGAAACAATTAGATCCCACAATGGGGATGGATGGGGCCAGATACTGGTGGCATTCAAAGTCTACCTGAATGGATAAGGTAGCTGGACCAAATAATTCTTGTATCTGGAATTATCTCGTGATCTTGCAACATTATTTATAGGTTTGGTGTTGTTTTAATTCAGGAACTGGTCGTATTGTCACTATTAGTTTCCTGGCCCATAAAGAGGAAGTAATAACTACAATATGGAATCAATCTGCTAAAACAAACCTCATTGAACTGAAAAAGCTTATTAAATTAATTCAGGTTATTTCATAGACTGTAGGAATATACATTCAATTTCTGCACAAGCCAATTACATCAGCTAGGCATCAATGGCCCAGATTTTCCAGCTTCTGGATCATTGGAGACCGATGTGGAGATGCTGGCGTTGAACTGGGGTAAGCACAGTTAGAAGTGCCACAACACTAGATTAAAGTCCAACAGGTTTACTTGGCAGCACAAGCTTTCAGAGTCTCACTCCTTCATCAGGTGAGTGAGAAACTGTGATCACATATAGGGCATATATAGACACAAACTCAATTTACAAGATAATGGTTGGGATTTGAGTCTTTACAGGTAATCAAGTCTTAAAGGTACAAACAATGTGAGTGGAGAGAGGGCCAAACACAGGTTAAAGAAGTGTGTATTGTCTCCAGCCAGGACAGTTAGTGAGATTTCGCAAGCACAGACAAGTCGTGAGCACACATGAGGATGGCCTCAACCAGGATCTTGGGTTCATGTCACACTATCTGTAAGCCTCACTACCTGCCTGGACTTACCCACCAAGATACAAGATCTGTCCATTTGGAGATTGCAACTCACCGACTCCAAGAAAATTGCCAGTGAAGTTTGAACTTCCGATGGGCAATTCCCCTGCTCTCTTCAACAAAGTCTCCAAATCTTGACTTAGAGTTGGAGAATTTGAACGATTCTAACTCATTTAACTGAACATTTTTCCACGAAATGATAGATCGAAAAATCCTAGTCGAACTCCTGTCTAACTATATCACTGACACCCCAGTCATTCACTCTGACCAGCACTCCCCCATCCCCCAATGTCTCCTGCCTATTGCTGCCGATACCCCAGAACTGAACTCACCAGCCAACTCCCTCGCTGAACCTAATGTCACCACTGACATCCCAACTCTCCCTGACCCAACCTGACCTCACACCACCCCAGCTCTCCCCCCCACCGAACTGACCTGATCTCATCACCCTATCCACTAGCCAGCCTCCCCACTTAACTCATGTACCCTACACACCCTTACCTCACCCACCCTACCTCCTTTTTCACACCCATTCTGCCCATTACCCACATAATTCATCCATTCACTCACCCAATCACTCAGACACTCTTATGCTGAACGATTGAAAAGCTGTTTAAATGTCCCAGATAACGGCAGCTAATGCCACAGAAAAGGGCAGTGACTTGTCTTTGCCCAATGATCCAGGGTTACAAGAACACAATTGGATCAAAGGCACACTCTGCATTCCGGAGGAAGGTAGGATCAGAAATCCTGGTTAAAAATGCAAAGCTCCAGTGTCACACAGAAAATTAGCCGCAATCCAAAAGTGATTGCTGCTCCTCAGAAGAATTGGGTCAATATCCTAAGCAAGTTCTAGTCAGTTAAAGAGAGAATAAAGATATCATTTATCTTTGATGAAGGAATGAAATGAGGTGTTTAACTGGAGGCTCTTCAGATACTGTCAGTTTACCACTATTGTCAAACACATGTTGACCGCAATTTTAATGGCTCATCAATCGTAAAATCACGAGAGAGCTGAGAATTCAGGATCACGGCCGATTTCTTGGCTCTCGCGATCTTACCAGCACCGCATTTCTGGCACAATCAGTTTCTTGCCCATTTCTGGCGAGAGGCTGAACATATTACGTAAATTTATTTTAGCCCTCATTAACATGTGTTTAGCGAGCCCCGGACTCAATCGTCAAGGCTCACTTACCTCTGTGACCTCTGGAGGGTCTCTCCGGAAAGGAAAACATCTGCTCCCCATGAATGGGCAACAGCCATGTTGGCCTCGCCGGATGAACAGGAGGCTACTGAGGCATCCCCAGGGAGGTTGAGGACAAAGTTGGGGAGTGCCACTGGGGCTGTGCCAGCCTGACAGTGCCAGCTTGGCACTGCCAAGCTGGTGCCTTGGCAATGCCCACTGGACACCTTGGTGCTGTCCAGTGGACAAGGGCTCAGGTTGGCGTGGGAGGAGGGGAGTGGGAGGAGGGGCCTACTATACACTCTGCAGGAGATCACTGGGTGAAGTAGGGGGGCCCACTGCCACTCTGCATGCATTCAGTGGAGGAGGGGAGCCCATTGCCACTCTGCAGCTGATTGATGGGGAGGGTGGGCGTGGCCCGCTGCCAATCTGCAGGTGATTAGTTGAGGGGGGGTGGCATGATTGGTCTGGGTGGCGGGGGGATGACAAGTCGGGGGGTGATATGTCCAGGCAGTGTGGGGCTCACAAGATCTGCACATGCATTACAGCTCCCTCTGCTGCTTGAACAAGCTAGCTGGTGAATTAAGCCTAGCCCACTGCCTCTAATGGCTAGAAACAGTCTAGCCCATTTCATGCACGTTGTGCATGAGATTGGGAGCAAAGAGTTGCCCAAAAAACATACCTGAAACTCTCCCATTTTTATGCTAGATGGACACTTAATTTTCTTCTGTAAAATTCTGCCCATTATATCTCTTATTATCGTTAATAGGTTATATCCCATTTACCATACCTAACTCCGAAATATTATTGTATTTCATGAAAGCATGGATAGATTCTTTCACAATATTGCACGCGATACAAAACAATGCTCGATTTGATGTACGTCACTTTAACCTTTACATAACATAAATCCACCACTTTCAGCAACATAATCTGAATTAAATGCCAGCTGACAGACCAGTAAAATGAATGGGTATTTAGTGAAAATATTTGAGATTTTAGGGAAAAAGATTTAGTTATTTTGCCACTTATCATAATGCAGATCAGTATATAGGATATTAGTAAATGCTATGAAACTGGGCATCTTTTGTTTAATTATTAATCTAGGGGATGCATTGTGTGTATTTTTGTTTGTTCATAGTCAGATGGTTGGATTAAAAATGTAGTTCATTCATACTGCCCATTTTCTTTCAGCATTAACAGCTTAATATGCACTCTGAATTTCAACTTGCCCAATGAAGCCCATCCATCTCTTGCCCTCTTGACGCCATTCCCACTAAACTTCCCCTTGAGACTCGCAAGCTAGCTGATATGTCGCCAATGGTGATATCTCCTCAGATACTATCCTCTGCCTTTCAAAACTGCTGAAAATTTCCTGTTTTTCCCAAAGTTCCAACCTTAAACTTTCGGACCTTGTCGACTACGGCCCATCTGCAGTGTCACTATTCTGTCCAAAGCCTCCCTGATTGGCGCTGCTACATCTCAAATTTGTGTCCATATTGCCTCATAGCACCAGGGACCTGATTTCTGGCTTGGGTCACTGTCTGTGTGGAATCTGCATGTTCTCCCCATGTTTGCATGGGCTTCCTCCAGGTGCTGTGGTTTCCTCCCACAGTCCGAAAGGCGAGCTGGTATGTGCATTGTCCATGCTAAATTCTCCCTCAGTGTACCTGACCTGGCACCGGAGTGTGGCGACTAGGCAATTTTTACAGTAATTTCATTTCATTGTTAATGTAAGCCTGCTTGTGACACTAATAAACAAACTTTAAACTTTATCTTTTGAATTTGTCCAATCAGATTTTTGTCCCTGTCTCAGCACTTAAAGACCCCTAATCAAAGCCATGAATGATATCTACCATGACTAAGGTGTTAAATCCCTCCTCTTCCTTCTCCACATCTCTGCAGCCTTTCAGATGGTCAATCTCACCATCATCCTCCAGTGATTCTCTTCCATTGTCCACTTCATTGTCCTCACTTGATTCTTATAGATAATACTCCATGGTGAAAACTGAAACCATCATCTCTGGCCACCTCCATATCCTAGCCATTGATTCCAAGCCTTCGCAACTTCTCCTTTGGCTCAGTATTATTTGTTGTCTGACTGCATTTCTGTGAATTACCTTAGGGTGTCTTTCTTCATTAAATAGACCATTAGCAATTAATTAGGAATTAAGTAAATTAGTAATTATTTAAGCCAATTTTTGTCGTAACGTTCCTTCACAGTGAGAATCCACTTTTATACATGATTTGTAAAAATGCCGAAATTTACATCAGGTTCTGATGACAGGGTAATTACTCCACATTGATGTAAAGCTGTCACACAACTGATTACCATTTGATGTATGTGAAAAATATATCAATTTTGATACTGGCAAAATGAAAACACTGCTGCTTTTAGAATACCTTAATGTATATCAACATCATGGGACCATGATGTCTAACAGTTCCCTTTGTCAAAGTACATGTCAATACATTAAATACACCAAGTATGGGAGAACTGTTTACTTCCTGCCTCATGATTTGAAAGAAAATGACTGATATACTAACACAATCTAATCATATAATTCCAGCCTGTTAACTGAATGCTAGGCATTTTAAATAATTTGGTTATCTGTGCTGACTGTTGGTTTTGCATTTTCAAGCAGTTGAGTGGCATGAAAACATTTCCTTTCACCTTCCTTAATAGCTCAGCTAACTAGTTCCCGGTTTGGGACTGGAGGACACAGTTTCCACCTTGACTATGCTGAGGTAGCTGATCTCAGGTGGGGCATAGGTGGCCTGTGACTTCTGGTCTAAGTGCTCTAAGGCTGAAAGGAAGGGGTGGGAGGGGGAGAGACGTGTGGAGTGAATTGTAAAGAATGAAAGAATAAAGATTACTATCCATCATGACTCAAAAAGTGTGCATGTAATGGCTTGAGAGTAGAATAGCATTGGGCTCAATACTGACACTCCCTCACTACTGAACAGCACTTGGGATCAGTATTCAGGCTAAGAAATTGGACCTGTGGGTACCAATGGAACCATAACAGAAGATAAATCACTAGCAAGAGAGGAAGCAGAAAATTGAAGAGAAGATGAAAACAAACAGAAGCATTTTGACCTTTTGTTTATCATTCCTATAATATGATGTGGAGATGCTGGCATTGGACTGGGGTGATCACCTGATGAAGGTGATCAGAGTTGAGAACGAACTTCGTCACTCAAAGGGTGGTGAATCTCTGGAATTCTCTGCCTGTTGAAGTGGTGGAGACTACCTTGCTAAATATATTTAAGTCACGGGTAGATAGGTTTTTGATAGACAAGGGAATTAAGGGTAATGGGGAGAAAGCGGGAAAGTGGAACTGATCCACTTCAGATTAGCCATGATCTTATTGAATGACGGGGCAGGCTCGAAGGGCTAGATGGCCTACTCCTGCTCCTATTTCTTATGTTCTTAAGGAGCAGTGCTCCTTCATTCCAAATAAACCTGTTGGACTTTAACCTGGTTTTGCAAGACTTCTTACTATTCCTATAATAATTATTTTGCCTTTAAAATGCACCCTCAAACTTACTGAAATGGGAATGATAGATAGGCATGTTTCTTGCTTGAACTGCCCAAGCCTGCAAGAAACTACAAAAAGTCGTGAATGTAGCCCAGGCCCTCGAGCAAATCAGCCTCCCATCCATGACTCTGTCTACACTTCCCGCCGCCTCAGCAAAGTAGCCGGCATAATTAAGGACCCCACACACCCGGACATTCTCTCTTCCACCTTCTTTCTTCTGGAAAAAGATACAAAAGTCTGAGGTCACGTACCAACCCACTCAAGAACAGCTTCTTCCCTGGTGCTGCCAGACTTTTGAATGGGCTCACCTTGCATTAAGTTCATCTTTCTCTATACCCTAGCTATGACTATAACATTACATTCTGCACTCTCCCGTTTCCCTATCTATGAACGCTATGTTTTGTCTGTATAACGTGCAAGAAACAATACTTTTCATTATATGTTAATACATGTGACAATAATAAATCAAATCAAATCAAATATCTGATATGTTCACTGAATCCGCTTAGTTCAAACAATCAAATTCCACTTAAAAAGGAAACCAGAACTAGAGGGCACAGCCTCAAAATAAGAGGGGGGCAGTTTAGAACAGAGCTGAGGAGGAACTTCTTCTCTCAGAGGGTGGTGAATCTCTGGAATTCTCTGCCCATTGAAGTGGTGAAGGCTACCTTGCTGAATATATTTAAGTCACGGGTAGATTGATTTCTGATAGACAAGGGAATTAAGGGTTATGGGGGGCAGGCGGGAAAATGGAACTGATCCACTTCAGATCCACTTCAGATCAGCCATGATCTTATTGAATGGCGGGGCAGGCTTGAAGGGCTAGATGGCCTACTCCTGCTCCTATTTCTTATGTTCTTATGTAATAGGGTTGACAACCATCAGAACATGTTGATATTGCTTGAACTATTATCTAGCGTTGCTATCTAAATTTGTTACTTAAAAAAAATTGAAAATGGTCATCAGATATTAAGGACATTTTTCAGGTGCACAAATAATCATATTTTGAAAATAAAAATCTAGATAAAGCCTTCTTACAAAATTACTTCAAACTGTGAAGGAACTCAGTTCACTTTAACAGAAGTAACCAAAAGGGAACTATTACATTTACTATTAGGTATCTCAACCTTTTCATGAAAGGCTTATCAAAGATTTAAAGGACTCTTTCAATAACTGTTTGGGCTGATTGGAACCTTCATTTGTTCACTGAAATATTGACAATGATCCATCCGGATATCATCAAGTGAGGGCTTTGCCTTGGGAGCATGATCATTTCCACTACTTTTCCCATTCTGGGGATCTGGGTATGAATCCCGCCACGGCAGGTGGTGGAATACAAATTCAGTAAAAAAAATCTGGAATTAAGAATCTACTGATGCTAATGAAACACTGTCAATTTTTGGAAAAACCCGTCTCGTTCACTAATGTCCTTTAGGGAAGGAAATCTGCCATCCTTGGTCTTGGCCTACATGTGACCCCAGAGCCACAGCAATCTGGTTAACTCTCAATTGCCCTCCAAGATCAACTTGGGATGGGCAGTAAGTGGTGGCCAGCCAGTGATGCCCATATCCCACAAATGAATTAAAACAAAAACATTTATGTCAGTGTGCTTGATGATCTTTTAGATTAATCACAAATCATCTCGTCCATTGCAGCCTATATGAACTTTTCATCTGTGATCCAATCTAGGTATGTTGAGATTGACACTCTGTGCTAAAAGGAGATGTCACAGGGCAGAATTTTACAGCCCCATCACAATGGAGGTGTGGTGGTGGAGGGGTAGGTGGAAGCTGTAAAATGCAGCTAACTGTTCAAGATTCCACTGACTTTGGTGGAACCTGAAAATCTGTCCAGCGGAAGGAGCTGTAGGATTCCGCCCACAATGTCAAATCTTCCTTTTATCTGAGTGGAAAATACCACAAGTTTTTCCTGTAATTATGTTCTTACACAAAAATAAGTTACACCTGAATGTTTGCAGGCAGTCTTTTAATTGAAATCATAAATCATCACATTAAAGCATAAATTTTTATACCTGTCACTTTCTATAGAAGATAAAATTACATACTTGAAGATATCTTTTTTTGTTTGATATATTGTTCATTTTATGGGATAGCATTATTCGATTTTGTACTGGCTGTTAAACTGGTATCGACTGTCAGCATCACTGACTTGTGACAATGTTCACTTTTAAAGTAAATCAGAGAATGTCTCTGTTAATATAATAGATTAAGGGGTTAAATATAAAAAATTTGAAATATGAAAAGCTTCCCACAGTGTAACTACATGTTTATCAAGTTGAAACTGAATGTAATATTCAAGGAATAACTAATGGAGAATTCTTTTATACAGAATTTATTCCAGGAGTGAGGTAGGACCTATTGATTCTTGAACTACTTAGTTCAGTTTAAGTTTATTTATTAGTGTCACAAATAGGCTTATATTAACACTGATGAAGTTACTGTGAAAATCTCCTAGTCACCACACTCCAGCGCCTGTTCGGCCACACTGAGGGAGAATATAGCATAGCTAATGCACATAATCAGCATGTCTTTTGGCCTGTGGGAGGAAACCGGAGCACCCGGAGGAAACCCATGCAGTCGCGGGGAGAACATGCTGCCCCTATAGCTCTGTAGAATGTCAGAAATTTGATTTCAAGAAATATTCAATAGCCCTGGATAAGAATCCGTAAAGTGGGATTGTATCACAGTTCACTTTATTTAGTCCATATGTGTGTTTATACTTAAAAAAGCATAAAAATGAGCTTGAAATATGCCTTTTATGTGAGTTATATTTATTCCTCCTCCTAATTTTGTAATAATCATCCTGAAAGTCCTCTCAGTGAGGATGAATAGTGGAATTTATGAAGTCGGCTTGGCTTCTGTAGGATGTAATGTATGAGCTATAGCACTAGGTTGAGATTTAAGCTTTTTGATTTTGCGTCAAGAAGCTATTAAATGATTCTTGAAATCAAATTTCTGTCATCTTGTAGAGTTAAGCAGAGTTATTGCTTTATTTCTACTCAGCAAAGGAATATTGGCGTAATTCATACTGAGGATTAATGATGAAATGCATGTATGACCAGGAACGAAACCATACTCACAATACTCGTAGATTTGGGAGTTGTTGGCAGAGACCCCTGGGAAGTGAGGTTATTCCAGCTCGAGTTAGGGTCCTGTCCAGAAGCAGAAAATTTATGCCATTATTTGGAGTTAGGCATGCGAGAAGTTCCTCAGTACATGACCTTTATTTTTACTGACAGAACTGACAATGTAATGGATAATTTGTGATGAATGAATGCCATCAAAAGAAAAGAGCAATAATTGCAGCAAAATGGTGCCTGCTGTTCATTCAGGATCTAAGTTTGATAAACATAAATTTGCTACCCACAGTATTTCCAGGCTAGTTGTTCCTTTCAGGTCCGGGAATTCCTTTATTTCAGTTGCTCCATTTAGTGACCTGGAATTGACAGCAAAAATCCATTACTTTCTTCATGCATTACTTAGAAGTGGAATAAAATACCTGACATAACATTATAGTTTGTAATTATTGTGCCATAATATTTTAAAAAATTAACTATACTATCCTTTATGAGTGTGCGTGTAAGCTTCATTTATTTTCCCAATTGTAATTGCTTCGCACATGACATGCTATCAATTTAATTCTTGCAAAATTGATTCTTGCAGTTCACAATTTAAACATTTTCTCTTTCCTATTTCCTAATTTGGTTTTCTTCATGGGCCATTTGCTCTCTTGGTTTAACGAACATCTTGTACCCTATTTATACTGTGTTAGCAGTGTTTCAAATTCACATCATTTATACTCCAGCCTGAATTCAGGAGCCAGAAGTTGCTTTGTATACAACCGCATGCAGACAGAAGATTGGCTAGAAACTTTCTAGCAATTGGCCTTCCCACGTTCTGGGAGAAAATTTATACATGAAACAAGGTTTCATCTGTCATTTCAGATGAAAGTAAAAGATTCTTGGCACCATTTAAACATAGAAACTAGAAAATGGGATCAAGAGGAGGCCATTCAGCCCTTTGAGCCTCTTCTGCCATTCATTATGATCATGGCTGATCATCCAACTCAATACCTGCTCCTGCATTGCTCCCATATCCTTTCATCCCCTTTGCCTCAAGTGCTAACGCTAATTGCTTCTTGAAAGTATTCCATGTTTAGCCTCAGCTACTTCCTGTGATAGCAAATTCCATAGGTAGACCACTGTCTGGATGAAGGAAGTTCTCCTCATCCCTGTCCGAAACCATCTACTCTGTATCCTCAAATTGTGATTCCTGGTTCTGGACACCCCCGCCATCAGGAACATCTTCCTTGCATCTACCCTGTCTAGTCCTGTTAGAATTTCATATGTTTCTATGAGATAACGCCTCATCCTACTGAACACCAGCGAATACCATTCTAACTGACTCAATATTTGAAGAAGAGCAAGAGAATTCTCCCAGTGTTCTACTCAACATTTAGCCCTCAACCAACATATTTAAAACAGATTGTTGAGTCATTTATTTCATTGCTGTTTAGGGGATGATGTGCAATTTGATTCCCACACTTCCTGGGCATTACAAAAGTAACTCCAATTCTAAAGTACTCCACAAATTGTTTTGGAATATTCTAAAGTCAAGCAAAATGCTATGTGAATGTCAGCTCTTCCTTCTCCCTTTTTTTGTACAGGTGAATCGAGTGAGAATTTCCACTGGTTGTTACCTTAATATTGTGGCATTGAATCTGAAGACGGAGCGTTTTAAAAAAGTGTTATCAACTGAGCATAACGTTATTTAACAATTTAACAGTGCATATGCCATTCATTTGTTTTATATTGCAGCTTTATAAACTTTGCATCAAAATATTTCAAAAGTACAATCAGCCAGACCAGTTTAACTAATTCAAGGGCTTTGCAATAAGTTTGTGCATAATAATAGGTAACAAGCAATTCAATAGCATTTGTAGTCTCGAATACACTTTTTATCAAAATCATGAAAACTACAGACTTATGTCCACTACAAATTAAACTTAGTAAATGCCTCAGAGCTTTAAGAGTCATTTTCAAGATTATTCTTTAATGCTTCACTTATTTCTGGAACCATTCTCCACCATATATGAATCTATGGTTAGAACTACAAAACTGTTATACTGTGGAATTCTCTACAATCAAAGAACAAAGAACAGTGCAGCATAGGAACAGGCTCTTTGGCCCAACAAGTCTGTACTGACACATGACACCTTTCTAAACTAAAAACTTTTTGCCTCTATGCAGTCCGTATCCCTTTATCTGCTGCCTATTCATGTATGTCAAGACACCTCTTAAATATTACTATTGTATCTGCTTCTACCACTTTCTCTGGCAGTGCATTCCAGGAACTTATCATCAAACTTGACTCTCACATCTCCTTCAAACTTTCCCCTTTTACCTTCAACCAATGTCCCCTAGTAATTGACATGTCTACCCAGGGGAAAAGATTCCGATTATCCATTCTTTTCATGCCTCTCATAGTTTTAGAAACTTCTATCAGGTCACCCTTCAGCCTCCCATGTTCAAGTGAAAAAAAAACATGTTTGACCCATCTCTCCTCAAAGCTAATATCCTCCATACCAGGCAACATTCTGGTAAACCTCTTCAGTACCCTTTCCAAAGCCTCCACAAGCAATTCAACAAAGATCCTTGAACAGCACCTTCCAAACCCATGACCACTTCTATCTAGAAGGACAAGGGCAGCAGTTACATGGGAACATCACCGCCTGTAAATCCCTTCCAAGCCACTCACCATCCTGACTTGGAAATATATCACCATTCCTTTGCAGTTGCTGGGTCAAAATGCAGCAATTCAAGAAGGAGCTCACTACCACATTCTCAAGCACAACTAGGGATGGGCATCAAATGCTGGCCAGCCAGCAATGCCCATGTCCCACGAATGAATAAAAAAAAATCCTTCTGGTAGTATGGCGACCAGAATTGTACACAGTATTCCAAATGTGGCCTAACTAAAGTTCTATACAGCTGCAACATGACTTGCTAATTTTTATACTCTATGCCCTGGCTGATGAAGGAAAGCATGCCATATGCCTTCATGACCACCTTATCCACTTGCATTGCCATTTTCAGGGAACTGTGGACCTGTAAGCCTAGATCCTGTTGTATGTTAATGCTTCTAAGGGCTTTGCCATTTACTGTATACTTCCCTCCTGCATTAGATCTTTCAAAATGCATCACCTTTCATTTGTCCAGATTAAATTCTATCTGCCACTTCTCTAACCTATTTATATCCTGAGTTATCCTCTGGTAATCTTGCTTGCTATTCACAGCTCCCCAAATCTTTCTGCAGTTCACAAACTTACTATTGACACCACCTATATACTCAGCCAAATCATTTACATGTATTACAAACAACAGGGGTCCCAGTATTGATCCCTGATGATCATAGATCTCCAGTCAGAAAGGCATCCTTCCACCGCTACTCTCTGTCTTCTATGATCAAGCCAGTTCTGTGTCCATGTTACCAGCTCACCGCAGATCCCAATGTAACTTTAATATCAATGTCATTATGTGACTGGCTACATTCTGACATGATGTAGAGATGCCTGCGTTGGACTGGGGTAAGCACAGTAAGAAGTCTCACAACACCAGGTTAAAGTCCAGGGGTCGGTGCTGGGGCCTCAGCTATTTACCATTTATATAGATGATCTGGAGGAGGGAACCGAGTGTATGGTGTCGAAATTTGCTGATGACACCAAGATTGGGGGAACGGCAAATTGTGCGAAGGGTGTGGAGAGTCTGCAGAAGGATCTAGCTAAGCTGGGCGAATGGGCCAGGAACTGGCAAATGGAATTTAATGTTGGCAAGTGCGAGGTGGTCCACTTTGGTAGCAATAATGGTAGGAAGGATTATTACGGGGCGAAAAACTGCAGCAGGCGACGGTGCAGAGGGACCTCGGGGTCCTTGTGCATGAGTCGCAAAAACCCAGCTTGCAGGTGCAGCAGGTGGTCAGGAAGGCAAATGGGATGCTGGCCTTCATAGCGAGGGGGATTGAATATAAAAGTAGGGAGGTCTTGCTGCGGCTGTATAGGGCATTGGTGAGGCCGCAGCTGGAGTACTGTGTGCAGTTTTGGGCGCCGTACTTACGCAAGGATATTTTGGCCTTGGAGGGAGTGCAGAGGAGGTTTACTAGGCTGATGCTGGAGTTGAGGGGGTTGAGCTATGAGGAGAGGCTGAATAAACTAGGCTTGTACTCGTTAGAGTTTAGAAGAATGAGGGGAGATCTCATTGAGACGTATAAGATGATGAATGGGATGGATAGGATAGAGGTGGAGAGACTCTTCCCGCTCAGAAAGGACAGTAGGACTAGGGGGCACAGCCTCAAGATAAAGGGGGGGCGGTTTAGAACGGAGTTGAGGAAGAACTTCTTCACTCAAAGGGTGGTGAATCTCTGGAATTCTCTGCCCGTTGAAGTGGTGGAGGCTGCCTCGTTAAATATTTTTAAGACGCGGGTTGATGGGTTTTTGATAAGAGAGGGGATTAAAGGTTATGGGGAGAGGGCGGGAATGTGGAACTGAGCCACGACAGATCAGCCATGATCTTATTGAATGGCGGGGCAGGCTCAAAGGGCGAGATGGCCTACTCCTGCTCCTATTTCTTATGCTCTTAGGTTTATTTGGTAACATACGCCACAAGCTTTCGGAGCACTGCCCCTTCATCAGATGAGTGGGAGTTCTGTTCACAAACAGGGCATATATAGATACAAACTCAATTTACAAGATAATGCTTGGAATCTGAGTCTTTACAGATAATCAAGTCTTAACGGTACAGACAATGTGAGTGGAAAGAGGGTTAAGCATAGGTTAAAGAGCTAGGACAGTTAGTGAGATTTTGCAAGCCCAGGCAAGTTGTGGGGGTTACAGATAGTGTGACATGAACCCAAGATCCCGGTTGAGGCCATCCTCATGTGTGCAAACTTGGCTATCAGTTTTTGCTCAGCGATTCTGCATTGTGTGTCGTGAAGGCCGTCTTGGAGAACATTTACCTGAAGATCAGAGGCTGAATGCCCATGGGGCACATGAACTCCCACTCATCTAATGAAAGGGCAGTGCTCCGAAAGCTTGAGCCTTGTGCTACCAAATAAACCTGTTGGACTTTAACCTTGGGTTGTGAGACTTATTATTGTGCATACTGACAGAACAGGACATACAATGTAAATGTACTGAGACAAAGGGTGAGATTTTAACTCATTCAAAACCCAACCACTTACACAAGAGCTAAAACTGAGCCCAGTGAACCAGTTTTTCTTTCCTCTGAGGTTGTCTTCAGAGTGCATCATTCCCCAGTCATGGACTGACAAAACTAAACTCAACAGTTTCCAGCGGCAAACACGCCTAAGACTCAAACCTTCAGCTTGGGAGTCAAGCACTCGATTATTTAAGCTACTGGGTCAGCTTTTAGAGCTTTTGAAATTGAGCACGTGGCTCCGCGCATACTTACAAGGTGTGAAGCTTTGGCAGGAACTGAAAGGCAGATTTCCCCACAAACTGGATCGGATTATCATAAAAATGACTGGAAAGGAAGTAAATTGTTTAGATAAGTTTTCATACGACATCCATCAATGTCAGAGCTCACATCTGCTTTGCCGATGTGAACAGAGTGTAGAATCAGTTTAAATAACAAAACGTACAAAAGTTGCCTGCAGAATTAACTAAAAGCAGCCAGACAATCGGACGTGAACCCAGATGTTTTATTTGTGGCTGCTTGAGCAGATGACGGGGGAGGGTTTTCTCTAATTAATAATAACAGTTGTGAATAAGTGTAGGAAACACACTGGATGGCAACAATATGCCAGTGATTAGCTAACAATCTGTTTGGTCCCTGGTAGCAGAGTGAGGACATGTTCAAATTTCAGGATACAGGGATAATATAATTAAAGAGTTAACTAAGAAAGGCACTTGATCCACCCAGAGTGGCTGAATAGTTTATGTGTATTATACCTAATTGAATATATTTATATTAAATAACTAACCAAATAGCATTGTCACTCACATAAGAGGATAATTGTTAGGTGTGAAACCCTGTTTCTGCCAAGAAAAATAAATAAAAGGCATTTCTTGGAAGTGTGTAGTTAAGTCCACACCTGCATTCTTACTATTGCAAATATTAATCTGTTAATTGTTGATCCAGCTACTCACCTTTCATCTAAGTAACAGCTTCTAAGGACCAAAAGCGGTTTCAAGTATTCACAAAATAAACATATTCCCCAGTTAGATTACCTCGTGGAACTAAAGTATACTCTTGTATATTTATGTTTGCATTTAAAAAGAATGGTAAAGAGTAAGAGTTTTTTTTTGCCAAAATGTTCAATTCATCCTCTGATGAAACTCTCCATTCCAGATTAGCTCTCATGCTGGTTTAACTTTGAAACTCCTAAGTAAATGCAGCTATTCAGGGCTTGGGTACTGTTTGATGTCAATGGTGTCAGTGGAATATCTCAGGAGACAAATAAGCTTAAATAATGGAGCATAACTTTTTTTTGTATTATTTTTATATCAATCTTCTCCACTTTAATTCTTTACTACGAGCCTTTTCTTAAAGGGTTAAAGTTCCAATTACACCAACTGTCACACCAACTGGATACCAAAAGAATGTCCCTACTCTTTGAATCAGGTCTTTAGAAATTTAACCATCCTTGAACCACTGGGATGGGAAGGCAGGACATTATTTTATACCTGACTTAAAGGATCACACCTTCAATAGTCCAGAACTCCCTCACAGCCTGCCTCAAATTATCTGATGCTAGGATTGAACTCACAGCCTTTTGATTTCCAAGAAATCTGACGCAGATAATAATTGTTCAGATATGAATCTGAACAATGAGTGTTAATCAGCTGCTTGGCAATAGTGACCATCACCGAATCGTGACCTCACTTAATGACTATCCACAACCATTTCCACAGGTTACCGGATCAGTGATCTGGAGTGGGAACCTGTCCAGTTTTTAACTTTTGAAACTGGATATAGGTGTTGCATCCTCGAGCCAACGCCCCAGGTGAAATCAGCTACCTTACCACACAGTGGGGACTGAAGTGTATAGTCTATTACTTCACTGAATAAATGTTTGGAATCATTGAATTAAAAAAAATTTAGATATTTTTATAATTTCACTTCGCATTTTGAACACTTTACTTTCCCTTAAATTTTTGCATTGTTATGAAATCTGGATGGCACTGTGGCACAGTGGTTAGCACTGCTGCCTCACAGCGCCAGAGACTGGGGTTCAATTCTGGCCTCGGATGACTGTTTGTGTGGTTTGCACATTCTCCCTGTGTCTGCATGGATTTCCTCTGGGTGCTCCGGTGTCCACCCACATACCAAAGATGTACGGGTTAGGTTGATTGGTCATGTTAAATTGCCCCTTAGTATCAGAGAGATGAGCAGGGTAAACACATGGGATTATGTGGATAGGGCCTGGATGAGATTGTTGTCAGCGCAGGCACAATGAAGTCACACTTTTTTTTGTGTCTGCGTGGGTTTCCTCCGTTTACATCCCATAGTCTGAAAAACGTGCTGGTTAGGTGCATTGGCCATGCTAAATTCTCCCTCAGTGTATCTGAACAGATGTTGGAGTGTGGTGACTAGGCATTTTCACAGTAACTTCATTGCACTGTTAATACTTGTGACAACAGTATATAAACTCTAATATATTGTTTGCCATACTGAAATATATTGAATACTGGCAGCAATATTAGAGGCAGATAAATTTTGTCCGTAAACAGTCACAATCAAGATTCAATTTCATTGTTTAGCATCTTCAGTGATATGACACACATAGACAGACTGAAATAGAATGGGTAACAATGAATGTATGAGATGGTAGCAATTAAACTTACATTGTCTGAAGCAAGGGATTTCCAACAAAAGCCCTTTCTGGGATAGCTTTGATATTGTTGTTATGGAAGCCCCTGTAGTATACATCAGAAATACATCTGATTAGTGAAGCAATCAAGGTCAAAGTGAAAGTTTTTACATCACATTCCAATTATTGTTCTCCCTTTAAAAGGGACTTCTTAACTATTGATATATATTATCCCAAGAGAGTTCAAATCATTTTCCATTCAGGTAAACTTGGATTTATACAGTGCCTTCTCAGATCTATCAGACATGTTCCAAAGGACAGAACATACAATTGATTATTTCGAAGTGAAGTGACTGTCATTTGCTACAATAAGACCTCACAAAATGTCAAAACATGGGTGGCCAATTCATCTCTTTTTGATGGAATTTGTTGTAGGAGGGATGTTGGACAGGATACCAAAAGAATGTCCCTACTCTTTGAATCAGGTCTTTAGAAATTTAACCATCCTTGAACCACTGGGATGGGAAGGCAGGACATTATTTTATATCTGACTTAAAGGATCACACCTTCAATAGTCCAGAACTCCCTCACAGCCTGCCTCAAATTGTCTGGTGCTAGGATTGAACTCACAGCCTTTTGATTTCCAAGAAAATTGCTATCGAGCCGTGACATGGACGGTGGCACAGTGGTTAGTATTGCTGCCTCACAACACCAGGGACCTGGATTCAATTTGTGACTTGGATCGCTGTTTGTGTGGAGTTTGCACATTCTCCCCAGGTCTGCATGGGTTTGTTCCGGTTTCCTCCCACAGTCTGAAAGATATGCTGTGCATTGACCTGAACAGGTGCTGGAGTGTGGCAGCTAGGAGCATTTCACAGTAACTTCATTGCAGTGTTATGTAAGTCTTAATTGTGACTCATAAATTAACTACTTCTTTTCATATTTGTGCGATATATTTTAGAACAAAGAACAAAGAACAAAGAACAACACAGCACGGGAAACAGGCCCTTCGGCCCAACGAGCCCGTGCCGCCGTCCCACTGTCTCAGTGACCTATTCATGATTTTAGTCTACACCTAACGTGCGAGGATCAGGGAGGTCCAATTTAGGGACAATTTAGTACCCAATCAATCAGCCTAAAAGCACATCTTTGGGGGATGTGGGAGGAAACCGGAGCACCCGGAGGAAACCCACGCAACCACGGGGAGAACGTGCAAACTCCCACAGACACAGGCCCAAATCCATGTGTCCGCACAGCAACAGAGATAGTCTCTGAGCTGTCATGTTGCCCTCGAGATGGTCCAGTTTAAGCACACTAACGACATGAAGCAATAGGCAACTCCCGAAGCAACGTCCAAGAGCAGCCCACTACAACCTGCCGCATGCATGCCCCTTGCTGGACTTAAATGCCTGTGGAGACAAAAAAATTCATTATTAAACAGGCAAAGACTAACATCCCTGAGGCAAAACGTATTCCCAAGCCTACAATGTTTAGTAAGGCCTACTATATCCCCCTATATGTAGCCCGCTCATATGGCTGTCTAAGTGACTCTTAAACAACCCTAGCGTGCCTGCTTCCACCACCTTACTCGGCAGTGCATTCCACACCCCCACTACCCTTTGCGTGAAAAACTGCCCTCTAATATTTGTCTTATACCTAGCCCCCCTCACCCTAAGCCCGTGACCCCTCGTTCTATCCATTTCTAATAGCGGAAAAAGCTTACCACCATTTACTCTATCTATCCCCTTCATAATCTTATAAACCTCTATTAGATCCCCCCTCAGCCGACGTCTCTCAAGGGAAAACAGCCCAAGTTCATTCAATCTTTCCTCGTAAGACAGCCCTTCCATACCAGGCAACATCCTGGTAAATCTCCTCTGCACTCTCTCCAGGATCTCTACATCCTTCCGGTAGTACGGCGACCAGAACTGGACGCAGTACTCCAAGTGAGGCCTAACCAACGTTCTATACAACTGCAACATCAGACTCCTACTCTTATATTCTATACCTCTTCCTATGAAGGCTAACATACCATACGCTTTCCTCATCACATTCTGCACCTGCACCGACACCTTCAGGGACTTGTGCACTTGCACCCCCAGGTCTCTCTGCGTATCTATACTCCGGATAGTTCTACCTTTTATCGTATAACTCCCCTCCACATTATTCCGGCCAAAGTGCATCACCTCGCATTTCTCCGGATTAAATTCCATTTGCCATCTATCTGCCCAATCTACCAGCCTGTCTATGTCCTGTTGCATTGCCAGGCACTGCTCCTCAGTACCCGCCAATCCAACCATCTTGGTGTCATCAGCAAATTTGCTGATCACACCACCTACCCCCTCTTCCAAGTCATTAATATATACCACAAATAGAAGAGGTCCAAGTACCGAGCCCTGCGCCACACCACTGGTGACAGGCCTCCAATTGGAAAAGGAGCCTTCCACTACTACTCGCTGTCTCCTCCTCCCAAGCCAGTTCTCCACCCATCTACATACCTGGCCTTGTATCCCATGAGCCTTCACCTTTTCTATCAGCCTACCATGAGGGACCTTGTCAAACGCCTTACTGAAATCCATATTTTGTATCTGATTTATTCATTTGCATATGCATATATTCTCAAAGCACTAAGATTGCCTGGCTTCAGTATATAAAGCTGTTCTTTACAAATAATTACAGTTTAATTAGGTGTAACTTGAGGGGATCGTTCCCTCAAAGCATTGTATAATTTTTAAATTGATCCGTGGAAATCAGGATTTACAGAAAATGAGCAGTATTTTAGCTAGTTTATACAATAGCTAGTTTTCCCATGGCAGAGATGGTTCGCCATAACCCACTGATGGAATTGTCTAGTCCTGCCAAAGTCAATGGTGATGTACAGTCCTCACCCGTGCTGTCATCAGGGAACTTGTAGTGTGGGTTGACTTTGGTGAGTGGAAATGCCAGCGAGAACAGAGAATTTGGCACTCAGCCAAATCTTCATTCACTGCAGTGGGACCAGAGAATCCCAGCAGCAGGTGAAGTTGGAGAATTACAACCTGGAGGTGATTAACAATGCAGCTGTCCTTTATTACTATCACAGTAAAACGAATAAGAACACATTGATCTTGCAATCCCACAATACACTGGCTTGCAAAGTATGGCAAGCCTGACAGAACATACAATACATAACAAAAGTATTGAAGGTGATTTATTATAGTGTTGGCTAGTATTAGAAATTTTGAAGTGCTGTCATATTATTTGGCAGTCAGTTCCCTGGCTGCAACCTAATTGTGTGTGTGATTTTAAGAGAGAATGGTTTAAAAATACAATTTTGAACTTCTCTGATGTAACTCAGTTGGTCTTTCCTGCTACTTACTATGATATATGGTTATTGTATACAGAATTTGAACTTGCATACTTTCAAACAACTTGGTTTGGAAATGAACAAGCCCTCTCACTGTTTTCGGGAATGTTACATAGACAAATGCATGCCTTCTTCTCTGATACATTTACTGATGATTTTTGAAGTTCCATGTGCAACTTTTTCATGATTAAGCGATACTCACAGTTCTTGAAGCTTGCTAAGAGTTCTGATAGCCACAGGAAATTCAACCAAGTCATTATAATTCAAGTCTCTGATAAAGCATAAAAATAAAAAAACTTATTAGCAATATTTCATTATGCTCCAACTTTACACCTTATGAATATTTTTGAACTGACATATCAGAACAGCTGTGTTGTTCACTTTTGAATATTGTAAAGCCACTTATGTAGCATGTTCCATTAGAGTGCAGATGAACCTCAATAATATCAGCACAATTTTAACCATTTTTGTTTGGCATTTTGCGAAGTGTTATTAAGGCTAGAATTCGCTGGCTGTTCACGGCGTACTGTGGTTGCCAACGAGAATGGAGAATTTGGCATTCAGTCAAATCTCTGTTCACTGCAGCAGGACCGGAGAATCCCAGCTGCAGGTGAGGTTGGAGAATCTGGCTCTAAGTGTAAATGGGGAATAATAATGGTTCTGTACCCAAAATCTTTTTGCAATGCACTTTGTTAAATTATGCTGAAAATGTTGGAACTTTTAATTTAATCTGTGGCCTGAATTGCTTAACTCCATGCTCATCAGTTCATTTCTCTGTTAACCCCATATTTGTCCAAATTATTCACACTGTAGTGAATTACAAGCCAACAGTAAAGAATGGCCTGTCAAATAAATAGTTGTCTATTACAAGTTAGAATCCTTAAAGGCCTGTATAGAGGGGATGTGGTGAAGGTGATTCCATTAGCCAGAGAGACTAAAATGCAAGGGCACAGCCTCAGAATAAAGGAACAACCCTTTTGAACCAAGATGAGGAGGAATTTCTTCAGCCAGATGGTGGTGAAACTATGGAATTCACTGCCACGGAAGACTGTGGAAGCCAGGTCATTGGGTATATTTAAGCAGAGATAGATAAATTCTCAATTGGTAAGGGGATCAAAGGTTACAAGGAAAAGGCGGGAAAATGGGGATGAGAAACTTATCAGCCATGATTGAATGGCAGAGCAGGTTCGATGGGCTGAAGGGCCTAATTCTGCTCTGATATATTATGGTCTTATCATGTTATTAATAAATGCCATGGCTAAGTAACTTCATAAATGCTCACTGTCTTTTCTCATTGGTTCAATGCTATCCAACAGGAAATAAATTATTGAAGTCTTGAATAATGAATGCGTGGTTAATCAAGATAATTATAAGTTTCACTCATGTCACCACTAAAGCTAATTGTACAAACTCATTTATATTATCTTGGAAAATACTTGACACTTGAACACCTTAGAAAATATGGAGGGAGAAATTAATTTGCTTATTGTTGCTGTACAGATGTTTGTTGATTCAATGAGGCAGCTAGGATTCCATAGCCCATACAGCCTATGTGGCATGCTTCAATAATATCAATGAAGAGATCCATGCTGGTCTGGGTCCAACACACTGCTTGCCCCCAAAGAATTGACATAAGCTGAACACATTTTTTCCCCATGGAGATTAAGCAAACCTTCGAAGATTGTTTGATTTTACTGAAACCTTTCAGTAGTTATCCTGTATCAAAACAATGCAATGAAGACACTAAATAATTTTAGGGACAAGCTAACCTTAGAGATTTAATGGATCATCTTCAATTTTATTGGAATTAAATCCTAGTAAACAAATAACTAATTCGAATATTACATATTTTTGTTTGATTGAGGTTCTATAAACATCTGAAGTAAAATAGTAATTAATAAACTTCCATGCGACTGTTTAAATACATTGCTTTATAACTGTCCATCCCAATCCCCGTTCCTCTTCACCCACTTTCTTGAAGGAGCTACCTCATGCTAGCACATCATGCATGAATTACCTGCACTCCCTAATTTCTCATCTCAATGGCTGTTTGTCATCTGCATACCTTGGCATTAACCCCAATATTACCAGGAACTGGCAAGATGCCAAGTCAGCCAAGGGGCCCAGCAAGGCCTAATTAGAATATTGCTGGGTAGATCCCTGCTCACAGCCAGGCATCCTTAGGGGCAGTCCTTGGCATTTGGAAGAGCATCAACTCCACGTCCTGATGAGTGGGAGGAAGCTTACCTTTGGGAGAGGGCAGAGGAAAGATGGAGATGAAGATGGAGGGTGGGAATAGGCTGTAGATTAGGGCTGCCTAGCTGAGTGTTGGGGGTAGATTATAGTTTGGAGGCCAAAGGCTTCCATATAAGGCTTGGGGGTGGAGCAGTTTTGTTCATAATTGAAGTCTGAGTGTCTGTAAACTATTTGACCAATGCCCAATCCTCTTCCTGCCCATTATTTACAGCAGTGAATTTTCCAACAGTGTTCACCGAGATAGCAAATGAAAAAAGAAGCTTGGATGTCAAATAATACTTTGAACCAGACAATTGTCTATTTTGTGGAGGGGAGAAAAAATAAAGTTGGGAAATTTCTCAACATGTCCTGATGTGAATCCCATTCAAAAGCAATGCTGGTTCCGCAATTCTGTCTGTAGCATTGCCAACATTTGTGGGTTATTTATGAGCCCTCCCTGCATTTCATGTAAGTTTTAAAATGCATTTCAGACTAATTGCATTATTTCCTTCTCTAATTCACTCTTTCCAAGGACCTCCAAGCTGTGGAATTTTCCACCTCTGTCTCCTTTTAAAGCTAGTAGGTTGGTGGGTATGGGAATAAGTGGGAGGTGGATTCCGCACAGCATGTTTGGAAATTTTATTTTTACACATGGCAGAAATTTGCTCCCTTGGTGTAAGTGAATCATTGCTTCTTCATTTACCATCACCTGCTCCTTAAGGAGCGATTTCCCAATCCAGCATGTTCAACTGGTGGTGGTGCTCAACTCTGGAAACTAGGCATGTGCAGCCCATGTTATTCTGGCCATAAATCAATGGACAAAAAAAGTATAGGCCTATGATCCTTGACTTATGCTTCCTCTTGAGTTGTGACCCTCATTGGGAACGCCAGATCACAGAATGACCCCATTTGCTATTTTTACCCTTGGTGATTTCCTACACTAGACACCTGGCTGTTTCTCCCTTGAAACTCAGAACAACCTTCAAACATAGGATTTTAATGGCTATCTCTATTGAATTAAAGGCATATAATGGCTTGTACCAAATCTTACAGGATACATTCCAAACATTTAGCAGAGGAAATGATAAGCGTATTGAACAGGATATGTGATAAGATACTTAATCAGTTACTTAAAGTTATTTAATAGTAGGGCATCCAGCAACTGAGTTATTCCATTGTCTCAATTTTCATTACATAACTCTTGCTGCTAATTTTCTATAGACTTAGGTCAGGATTTTCCACCCTTTCTCCCCCACTCTGGTGTGTTTTACAGTGGCGGAACTGGCTCGTCATTGACCACTGACAGGATCTTCCAGTCTCTCTAATATCTACGGCATTTTTCATGGTTCACCCATCCTGCTGCTGGGGGACCCACTGTAAGAGACTGCCTTCAGTGGGACTAGAATTGTAAGTCATGTCATACACTTTTACAACTGTGCAGATACCTTTATAGGGGTTTATCATAGAATCATAGAATCCCTACAGTGCAGAAAGAGGCAACTCAGCCCATCAAGTCTGCACCAACCACAATCCCATCCAGGCCCTATCCTGTAACCCCAGGTATTTAGTTTGCCAGTTCCCCCTTACAATAACGGGCTATGTTTTATGCTGGCCGATTAAGCTCCCCTCCACATTTTTGGAGTGTAGAAGGAAATTGGAGCACCAGAGGAAACCCATGTAGACATAGGAGAACATGCAAACTCCACACAGACAGTGACCTGAGGCCGAAATTGAACCTGGTTCCTTCGCGCTGTGAGGCAGTAGTGCCAACCACTGTGTCATCCAAAATTCAGTTCATCCAGTTCTTAAAGATATTGTGAGGTTACTACATTTCGAATGTTGAAAACTTTGCTGCATCGCATTGAGTCCACAGTACAAGTGCATTTCCACTCCAATCTGCATTTTCTAAAAATCTGTTGCAATTTATCATGCTTAGACTCTTGATTTATAGTGCCAAGAACTACCTTTCACCTTCCCTGTGTCAAACTCAGTTTTTCTCACTAGACTTTCACTCCTGAGTTTCTTGTTGTATTTTAATTCATAGCGGTTATGCGGAACTGCTGAAAACAGTTCACTATCAGACAGAAATTGCTCGACTCTCAAGGACCATTTTATAGTGAAGATGAAATGTACGTTTCTAATGGGGTGCCTCAAGTTACAAACACTTTCCCTGGACTATCAAATTTAATAATTAAGTAATAATGAAGTAGCCTTTCGGGCAATCAGTGAAGAGGCAAAAGTTGATATTATCTTCGGGCTATGTGGGTTGACATTTACCTAGAATAGCTTTAAACAGCTAGCTTCCTCCTTGGGTAAAAATATTAGCGGAACAACTTCTCTGGGTGAATTAGCAGAGATTCAAAATGGTGAGAATGATGATGCAAGCACTACAATGATGCATTGTATTCACTGAATCCTTTATTTCATTATTTTAAATCCTGTTCAATCACGAGATTTAATTATTGGCTATAATCATTCAAACATCAAAGCTTTTATTTTAAAATCGGTGCTCTGCGCTTTTTTTTATCTCCTATAGTGATTGTAGTATTTGTTAAAGATAGACTCCTGTGCACAATAGACAACAGATGCTTTTAATAACATTTTGCAGTGCTTGCCAAATTCACTATGAATACGGTAAACCTCTTGCAATAGAGGTGAGTCATATTTGAAAAATAGTGCCAGGTACTATGAATCCTTCATTGTATAGATTTAGTCACTCTGGACATACAAAATGTAATTTATCTCGAGCCGTTTACAAAAATTGCAGTGCGTAGCTTGATATCCATCAAAAGCATAGTTAACTCTAGATATAATTTAGACACAAAAGATACGTAACTGTGTAACATATAATAGACAAAACAAATGGTGTATTGACGTTGTGAGAATTTTCTTTTATGGGAGGTGATCTGATACTATTTATAAGCCTATGTGTACATTTGAGCCAATAAAGTTAGTTATTCGAAGACAGTTTTCAAGGTCTCAGTCAGATGAGAAGCATGGTAGAAACACTCTGGACATTACAAGGCTAATCTTATCGACTATTTTCTGCTGCCATCATTGTGTTTGGGGCCTACACAGGGTGGCCCAGCCCTCATATTTCAATTCTGGTCCTCTGGCAAAGCTGGGAGTAATTTTCAGATAGTTCAGGGCGAGAGCATGTACTGCACATCCTCAGCCTGTTGTTGCCATGAATAGGTATTAGAGAACAGTGACCTGAGGCTGGAATTGAACCCGGCTCCCTAGCGCTGTGTGGCAGCAGTGCTAACGACTGTGCAATTGTGCCACCCAAAATCCAGTTCATCCAGTTCTTAAAGATATGAATACATGGTGAACTTGCTACATTTCAAGTATTGAAGACATTGCTGCACGGTGATACAGTGGTTAGCACTGCTGCCTCACAGCACCAGAGACCTTGTTTGATTCCTGGCTTGGATGACTGTCTTTATGGAGTTTGTACATTCTCCCCATGTCTGCGTTGGTTTCCTCTGGGTGTTCTGGTTTCCTGCCTCAGTCCAAAGATGTGTGGGTTAGGTGGTTTGGCCATTCTAAATTGCTCCTTAGCGTCATGGGGATTGGCAGGACAAATACATGGCGTTACATGGATAGGGACTGGGAGGGATTGTTGTCGGTGCCGACTCAATGGGTCGAATGGCCTCCTTCTGCACTGTAGGGATTCTATGAAAACCCAACTCTGATAGGAGCATACTATATTCAAAATAGTAATGGTGTCTCCTAGCTTTACTACAACATATTAATATCTGTGTAATAACAGCAACTCTCCACAGGTTTGAGTTTTTAGTATTCAGTAGCTGGAGGAATATGCAACGAGGAACTCTTGTAATCCTCCTCAACAAACCCTTAATAGTTATTAAGGGCTTTTGTTCTTTTTAAGTCGCGAATGCTTCCCTTGCTGTCATGACAGTCAATTCTTTATTTTTCATGTAGACAAAGGTCATAGGTAGAGGAGGGCACTCATAATGTTAAAATGGCGGCGTGGGCTCGTTGGGCCGAAGGGCCTGTTTCCCGTGCCGTGTTGTTCTTTGTTCTTTGATCAGTAATTAGTTAGTGCTCCTATGATTTCTCTCCAAATTGCCTTACTCCTGTAATCAAGTTTTCTGTAAAGGTTGTCAGTTGCTTGTAATTACTGATGACGATTCTGAATTTTTCCTTAACAACAAGGAATATACATATTTTCACGCAGGATTGCTTATATCTGTCTTTTTTAAACACTCATGCTTTTGTGTAGGTACAGAATAAAACAAGCTGTAGCCCCTTAATTTCTGTCAATACATAAATAAATAATTCACTTACCCAGCCAATCGTCATGTGTTCAGAGTATCAAATGTTTTGGTGCCATGAGAGTACCATGCCTTTTATTCAAGATGGCACCATAAGGAGTTGGCTTCTTGCAAGCTGCCCAGCATACCTTCTAATTCTATCTTTTACTCTCATTCTATCTTCTAAAGCTTCACTCTAACTCCTTTAAACTCTCTAGCAATGCTTTACAACCTTGCATTAAGTTGATCTTTCTCTATACCCAAGCTATAACTGTAACACTACATTTTGTACTGTCTTGTTTCCTTCTCTATGAACGATATGCTTTGTCCATATAGCACGCAAGAAACAATACTTTTCACTGTATGTTAATACATATGACAATAATAAATCAAATCAAAAAATAGACCTGAAATTTTAATATTCATCTTTTTAAAATAATTTTCCTCATTTGTGGATTATATAACTTATTGTAATTGCCTGCATGGAAAGTGCTGACAGATGCAGCAAGGGCGTGGAATGCCCTGCCTGCAGCAGTTGTGGACTCGTCAACTTTAAGGGCATTCAAATGGTCACTGGATAGGCATATGGATAATATTGGAATAGTTTAGGTTAGAGGGTCATTAGATTGGTTCCACTGGTCGGCGCAACATCGAGGGCCGAAGGGCCTGTACTGCACTGTAATGTTCTATCTTCTATGCCATTATATTTACAAACTTTGATCAACATAAAAAAATGGCAAGGCATTAAAAATAGTCATTTATCATCTGCTTTTTTTGTTGTGGATGTCATTGTGCTAAACGTGTGTCAGATCTGGGACATGAAATCAATTGGCTTTTTTTAAAAACACAAATTTAAGTTTGGATTAAGAAAGGCAACTGCGAAAGATCGAAACTCTCATGGGGATTTTGGTAAAAGCAGAATTAGGAATTTGACGCATTCTAAGTTCTGTAAACCATCAAGCAAATACTTGATTTATTTACTGTAGGAAATGCAGGCTTAGATCGCCGAATGAAAACTTACCTTGTTTTGGCAAAAAGATACAACGGCATGGTGGCACAGTGATTATTACAGCCATGATCTTATTGAATGGCGGGGCAGGCTCAAAGGGCTAGATGGCCTACTCCTGCTCCTATTTCTTATGTTCTTATTAGCACTGCTGCCTCACAGCGCCAAGGACCCGGGTTCAATTCTGACCTCGGGTCACTGTCTGTATGGAGATTGTAAATTCTCCCTGTATATGCTTGGGTTTCCTCCAAATGCGCCTGTTTCCCCCTATTGTCCAAAGATATGCGGATTAAGTTGATTGGCCATGCTGCATTGGCCCTTGTGTCAGAGGGATTAGTAGGGTAAATATGTGAGTTTGCAGGAAAGGGTCTGGATGGGATTATAGTTGATGCAGACTCAATGGGTCAAATTGCCTCCTTCTGCACTATAGCGATTCCATGATAATGACTTATTAAGTATGCAAAAATAGATTTCTTGAATGGAAGAGTAATTGTCTTACTGCATTCTCAGCAGAACATCTTGTCTTCTGGAAGCTGATACCACAAATTTGATATAGACTTTGTTTTTATCACCATTAAATCAAATAGGGGAAGGGGAAAGGCAGTGTCTCATCTGTACCCATTACCATCAAAAGCCTGCATCATTGGCAGTCTCAGAGAAGTTATAACATCTGGAGGTTATTAGCAATGCTGTTCTTTGAACAAGGTTGGCCCATGCCACCAAGGAAAGCCCTTTGTGGGTCACAGGGCACCTGGTCAGGAAGCTGCTAATTTATTGGCCAGGTTCCCAATGATGTGTACAGACTCCACATTGCTGGTAGAATATCAGTGGCCATGATGTGGATATGCCGGCGTTGGACTGGGGTAAACACAGTAAAAAGTCACACAGTACACAGTACAAAGAAAACAGTACACAGTAAACAGAACACAGTAAAAATCTGGTGTTGTCAGACTTTTTACAGAATATCAGTGGCAGCAGCATGAGCCCTTTGCACCATTTCTAATGACCATTTTGAAATGTCTGTAACATTTCTTTGCCCTCAACCACGTGTTGCAAACGGGCATATATCAAGGTCCAGGACTATGTGCTGAGGGACGCACTCAAGCTTGGGACAACCGCCGCCAAGGCACAATGGGGAAAAGGCCACCTTGTGAGGGCTTTCAGCCAATGTAGACCGAGGGACGAGTAATGGGGAAAACCCCTCGGACTGTGGATAATCTCTAACTGTGTGTAACTCTATTAAAGCACCACAAAGTGCAATTTAACCAATGTACATAGTTTGATAAAGAACTTTGGATTTATATTGGAATGCATGTTCTTAGATTGAAAACAGCGTACATTTTGAACTCTGGGAAATGTAAATATGATTGCACTTTACTGTTGTAATGATTGGAAATGTTTTTGTAATGTTCTTCACATTATATATGAATAAAGTTACTTTTGAAAAAAATCTGTAACACCTCTTTGACTATATTGAAGTACCTCAGAGTGCAACATGATGTGTGTAGAGAATCTGGATATTGCACTTTGTGTGATCGCCATTTTGAAATATTTGTAATATTCTTTCAGATGTTTTATGAATAAACTATATTTTTGCAAAAAGAAGCTCACAAGGGCTATTAATTAGTAACTTAAGGATTTTGATTGTACTATGGGCAAAAAAGTTATCCTCACTCATCCCTGACTTTGATTTAATTCAGTGTGAAACTGGGAAAATGATGGGAGATCTGCCCCCAGTGATCCCTCCCCCAATTTTACATACACCCCAGGTCTTTAGGGTAGAGGAGCAGGGAATGGCAGCAGAATTAAATGACGTTTATTGGGCAGCATGGTAGCACAGTGGTTAGCACTGCTGCCTCACATTGTCAAGAATCTGTATTCATTTCTGGTCTTGAGTCACTGCTTGTGTGGAGTTTGCATGTTCTTCCCGTGTCTGCATAGGTCTCCCCTGGGTGCTGTGCTTTCCTCCCTCTGTCCAAAGATGTATGGGTTAGGTTGATTGGCCATGCTAAATTGCCCCTTAATGTAAGGGGGATGAGCAGGGTAAGTGTGTGAAGTTACAGGGATAGGGCCTGGATGGGATTGCTATCAGCCTAGGCTTGATGGGCTGAATGATCTCCTCATGCACTCTAGAGATTTTATGATCCATGTGTGCAACTTTTGTCACCCAATTACAAGAAACATATGTGAACACATCAAGAAGCATTTCAGAGAAAATGATCAGGATGATTCCAGACTTCAGGTATCTAACTTATGAAGAAAGGGTCAAGTAACCTAACTTCTCTGCAATGGTGAAGGTCAAGAAGAGAGACTTATCTGATACAAGTCTTCAAAATAACAAAAGGCACCAGTCAATTCAATTTGGCCAATGAGCAAAATGTTGAAAGAATGTTGAGAAAAATGTTGGGAAAATGTTGAGGTTCACAAGATCACTCTGCAAAGGTGAAATGTTCTTGCCCCTTAATGCAGAGTGGACATGCGCAACAGACTCTTGTAAAAGAAAGTCACTTCCAAATCAAGGAAAAGAGGGAACTGCGTAGCAAAGAGGTTTAAGGGGGAGTTCCTGAGGGTGGAACTTAGATATCTGAATTCATTTCTACAAAATGCAGAGCACCCTGACAAAGAGATTGGAATCAGAACAGTACAGCATGAAGGCTCGGGCACCAGGTTCGAGGTGGTTGTAGACATTGGCCAGGGCAAGACCCCAAAAGGGTTTGTAACCGAGTGTAACGATTTTCAATTCAATGCCTTAGGAGATGGGATGCCAGTAGAGGTCAGCAAGGACAAGTAATTTGGACTTAAGTGGAAATAAATGGAAGTTATAAAGTAGAATCAGACCATTTGGCCCAATCAGTTTTTTCAGTGTTTACCCTCCATGTGAGCAAATAGTTCTAATCACATTTACCCACCCTGTTCCCATATCACTTTAACTCGCTTTGCTTTGTCTAGGTATCTAATCTAATCTTGAATGCTTGATATAGTTTCTGTCTCAGCGACTAATCCTCGAACTGAATTCCACAGCTATAGAAGGACATGTAATAGAGGATAAGGATATTATTGCAGGACTGGTTGCAAATATTTGGATGGCTTAAGGAACTCAGAAGTTTAGGGAGTAAGCACTGTTATGGAGGCAGAAGCAATACAGCTTTATTGATGCATAGTGGCACAGAGATGGATTGCTGCCAAATATTAAGGCTGGAATTCTCCGATGTCATGTGCTCTGCCATCACGTCCAGTGTGAATGCAGAATTTGGCGCTCAGCCAAATCTCCATTCACAGCAATGTTACTGGAGAATCCCAGCTGTGGATGAGGCTGGAGAATCCAGCCCAAGTTTCAATTTGATCTGTTGGATTCACATATAGAACTTTTCTAAAATGGCAGTTAAATCAAAGACCTTGACTTAAGACGGTTGCCACAGGTCACTTGATGTTTGGGACTTTGGATGCTTAAACAGCATAAAATTGCATGGGCAGGATTCCCTCCAGGATCTCGTGCACCTGACCTGGAAACAATTTTACAATAGGGTGGGCTAGGCCTCAGGCAGGAAGCCTGCCCCTGCCCCAATTAAGGCCTTAAAGTGCCTTTCCCATCCAGCCTCAATTTTGAGGCTGCCGAGTGTGGTATAGATCAGCGGGGTGGGGGAGGGTGAAGAATAAAAGAAAATAAAATTCTGAACCTTGGACAGGATGGTGGAGAGCGCACTTCCATCTGAAGTGCCCTTCTGATTGGGGTGCCCTTCCTTCAAGGACTGGATACCTCTGGACCTCTCCCCCCCAAGCATATCTACCAATATCCCAATAGCCCCCCCCCCCCCCCCCCACCACTACCCTGGAGTCCCCTTTTATCCCCAGAAGCCCTGTCATTTATCTGGTCTTCATGTTTTGGCACTTAGTCCCAGGCATGTTGCTGCAGTGCCTCTGGCACCTCGGCCGTGGCTACAGAGGATACAAAGATTTTGGCTAAGGCCTTAGCAATTTCTTCCCCACCTCTGTCAGTATCCTGGGATAAACCCTATCTGGCCCTGAGAACTTATCCACCTTAATGTTTTTCAAAACCTCCAATACCTCCGAGAATGTAAACATCCTCATTTCTACACTCACCATCCACCATATCCTTCTACTTAGTGAATACTGATACAAAGTACTCATTAAGGATCTCACCCACCTCATCTGGCTCCACACACAAATTCCCTTCACTGTCCTTGAGTGGACCTACCCTTTCCTGAGCCATCCTCTTCCTCCTTACATACAAATAAAAAGTCTCCTTAATCTCTCCTGCCAAGGACATTTCTTGGCCCTCTTTTGCCCTCCAAAGTCCCTGTTTAAGCTCTTTCCTGCTATCTTTGTATTCCTTAAGAGGCTTATCTGTTTTCAATTTCCTGAAATTTATGTATGCCTCCTTCTTCTTTTTCACTAAGCTTACAATCTCTCTTGTCATGTAGGATTCCCAAACCTTGCTATCTTTATCCTTCATTTTTACAACTGACTTTTAAAAGACTCCCACATGTCAGATGTGGAATTTCAAACAGTCACACCTTGTCTACATTCCCTAGCTCTGGCCTAATACTGTTGTAGTTAGCCTTCCCCCAGTTTAATGCTTTTACTCTGGGATGACTTCTATCCTTTTCTACAAGTATCTTGAAACTTATAGAATTGTGATCTCTGTTCCCAAAATGGTCCCCCACTGAGACTTGAATCACCTGTCCATTTCCCAGCACCAGGTCTCAGATAGCCCCGTCCTGAGTTGGACTGTCTACCTGTTGTCTCAAGAATAATTCCTGGACATACTAAACAAATTCTGCCTCGTCCAAGCCCCTGGCACTAAAGGAATCCCAGTCTATGTTGGGGAACTTAAAATCATCCATCACAACAACCCTGCTGTTTTTACGTCTTCCCATAATCCGCTGACATATCATCTCTTTCACTTCATGCTGGCTGTTGGGAGGTTTGTAGTACAACCCCAACAGTGTGATTGCACCGTTCCCGTTCCTGAGTTCTAATCAAATGGCCTCACTGAACAATCCCACCAAAGTGTCCTCCCTCTGTACAGCTGTGACATTCTCCCAAATCAGTAATGCAACACCCCCAGCCTTTTTGTCACCCTCTCTTTCTCTCCTGTAGCATCTAAATCCTGGAATGCCCTTCTTTCATCCAAGTCTTTGTAATTGTCACAACATCATAATTCCATGTAGTAATCCAAGCTTTAAGTTTGTCTACCTTATCTCTCAGACTCCTTGCGTTAAAGTAAACACATCTTAGACCATTTTTCCTGTCATGTTTTGTAAACTCTCCCTGTGTTTTATTTCTCTTAGCCTTCCCAGACCCATTCATTGAGTTCTCCATAGTCTCTGTATTCTGTACTTTGGCCCTTTTTGATTTTCATCTTTGTTTTCTCTGCCTTCCACTTTTCCCCTTATTGCCTTTTGTTTCTGTCCCCACTTTATTTTCCTCTGATGTTCTGCATCGGTTCCCATCCCCCCGCAACATTATTTTAAACTCTCCCTAAGAGCACTAGCAAATACTTCCCCTAGGACATTGGTTCCAGTCCTAGCCAGGTGCAGACTGCTCGATTTGTACTGGGCCCACCTCCCCCAGAACTGGTTCCAATGTCCCAGGAATTTGAATTCCTCCTTCTTGCACCATCCCTCAAGTCATGTATTCATCTTAGCTACCCTGACATTCCTGCTCTGATTAGCACATGGCATTGGTAGCAATCCTGAGATTACTACCTTTAAGGTCCTACTTTTTACGAAGTTTAAGTTTACTTTCAGTGACTGATGCATGAGGACACAAAGATCTTGCTTTGTATCCACTTCACTTAATTTATATCCATTTAAATAATAAACGACCTTCCTATTATTGTGACTAAGAAGGATAACCAGGAACAGGAGTCGAAGCAGTAATCTGGAATTGGCTTGAAACAGCAATCGGACAGGATGAAGGGAGTGGTGATGAGGAGGGGTAACCAAGTGGCAATCAGGAGAAAGTTGCATTGCTAGCATAAAGTTTATTGATTAGTCACAACTAGGCTTACGTTAACACTGCAATGAAGTTACTGTGAAAATCCCTCAGTTGCCACGCTCTAGCACCTGTTTGGGTACACTAAGGGAGAATATAGCATGTCCAGTGCACCTAACCAGCATGGCTACTGAGTGTGGGAGGAACCCGGAGCACCCAGAGGAAACCCATGCAAACACGGGGAGAACATGCAAACTACACACAGACAGTGACCCAAACTGGGAATTGAACCTGGATCCCTGGTGGTGTGAGGCAGCAGTGCTAACCATTGTGCCACCATGCCGTCCATTGCCTACATTGTGTGAATGAATCAAAAACTTAAAAGACAGCAAACAGAGGAAACTTTTAATCAATTAGTTTGGGTTGGGCTTTTACCCAGACACCAAAGATAAAAGACCAATGTGTAACCAATGTGTGCCGAGTTCTTAAAAAGGAATTAATCAGCACAACAATTCACTGTTTTTTTGTTGCAAATCTATTTCACTTATCTATTTTCATTTGCGAAAAAGGAATTTCATTTTCTTCAGTACTATTTGAAGTTATTTCTTCATTCAAAGTTCAAATTAAATAAACATTACTTGTGCCTTTCAGCATTTTAAAGATCTGGATCAAGTCCCTTCTTAGTCTTCTCCAATGAAAACACAATCAATTTTGTGAGTATCTATTCATAACTTAATGTCTGTTCAGAATGTTATTCAATGCATCAATGTCTCTTTGAAGTAAAGGCATCCAAAATACACAATGTTCTAATCAAAAGTCCTTGACATGCATCCCAGATCTCAATTAGCCCTATTGATAACAGCTTCGTAATGATGAAGTACTTGTATGTTTCATCGACTAATGTACATTACAGTAAATCTTCTACAAAAGAATCCATTCCCTATTCCTCAGCCCTTCATGCAGTTCAGATCCTTTTGAATGCTATCAACAAATCTGTTAACACCTCACGACATAACTTGGTGCCATCAAAAAAAAATGTAATAATGGCACTGAAAATACAGACCTTCATATCATTTGTGGATAATGTAAACCGTAGGGAAATCCTACATAGCTCAACTAGACATCTTAGTCAGTCCATTTGTCATCACCTTCTGCTTACTACTATGAAGACAATTTTCAAACCAGACAGCTTATTTTAATGAATGTCAAATGTCTTTCTCATGTGGAACTTTATCAAATGTTTTCTTAAAATCCAAGCACAAATTAATGCCCCTTGGACCTCTTCTAATGAAGTAACCTCCTCCAACAGTTTTAATGAGGATTTAAATATGCCGTCTAACCCCCACAATCTCTACACTCTTTAAACTCTTTTAACAGTGGAAACTTCCAAAATACTTTTTTGTTTATTGAATGTTTTATAAAGATCTTCATATTTAGTTAAAATTCAAAGTTACATTTACGTTGATTGATAAATTAATCTTTCTCTACACCCCATTTACGACTGTAACAATACATTCTGCACTCTCTCACTTCCTTCTCTATAAATGGTATGCTTTGGCTGCAAAGCGTGTAAGAAACAATTCTTTTCACTGTGTACTAATACATGTGCCAATAATAAATCAAATCTTATCAAATTGAGAAGCTGACATTATTTCCCACACAGCACTAGAATTCAAACTCATATATAATAATGTGAAGCAAAAAACAATACAAGTCGCAAAATAAGTAAAAATATTTTTACCTTGCATTTCTATTCACATAACTGAGAAGAATATCTGCCTTTCTGCCATTGCTGACATAAATTGCTGCTGTATTTTCAGGTCGTTTACAATGATGCTTTATCAGCATTTCAGATGTGTCTTTTGGAAACTTCCACTTATTCTTTAGAAGTGCAAAGCCATAAATAATTTGCCAAATCACATGGGGCAAAATTAAAATATGATGGAAGAGCATAACTAAAATTATGGCATTTTTAAAAATTAGAATTGTCCTCTAAGGGTGTGCATTCAAATTGTATTTGAAATTTGAAGTTCACCATGGAGACAGAAAGCTTCCAGTTTAAGAAAAGCACCTTCCAGGTAGCCCGCAAAAACTTTACAAAATGGCTCTCCTGATTGGTCAGAGAGATTTACAACACGGGATACAGAGAAGATGCTCTTCCTTCTTAGGTAAAATACACTAAATGATGACCGGGATTCCCCTGTCTCACACACCCCACTGCCGCTATTAGCAAGAATGGAGATTTTGGCGCTCAGCCAAATAAAGAACAAAGAAAATTATAGGAACAGGCCTTCGACCCTTCAAGCCTGCTCCGATCATGCTGCCCAACTGAACTAGAAGCCCCAGCCTTTCTGGAGACTGTATCTCTACATTCCCATCCTATTCATGCATTTGTCCAGATGCCCTTTAAAAGTCACTATTGTATCTACTTCCACCACCCACCCCGGTAGCGAGTTCCCGGCACCCATCACCCTCTGAGTAAAAAACTTGCCTTGTACATCTCCTTTAAACCTTGCCCCTCACACCTTAAACCTATGCCCCTTAGTAATTGACTCTTCCACCCTGGGAAAAAGTTCTGATTATCCACTCTGTCCATACCCCTCATAATCTTGTAGACTTCTATCAGCTTGCCCCTCAACCTCCATCGTTTTAGTGAGGACAAGCTGAGTTTCTCCAACCATAGCTAATGTCCTCTATACCAGACAATATCCTTGTAAATTTTTTCTGTATCCTCTCCAAAGCCTTCACATCTTCTGGTAGTGTGGTGACTAGAAACGAACACTATATTCCAAGTGCAGCCGAACTAAGGTTCTGTAAAGCTGCAAAATGACTTGCCAATTTTTAAACTCAATACCCCAGCTGATGAAGGCAAGCATGCTGTATGACTTCCTGACAACCTTCTCTGCCTGTGTTGCCACTTTCAGTGACCTGTGCACCTGTATACCCAGATCCTTCTGCCTATCAATACTCTTAAAGGTCCTGCCATTTATTGTACATATCCTATCTGTATTAAATCTCTGCTCACAACAGCAAGACTGGATAATCCCAGCCACTGGTGAAATCAGAGAATTCTGGCCAATATCATTGCATTGGGGCTAATATTGTTTGCTTAAAACCCTTACGAGTGCATTTAAAATAGGATGATCGCCTGATAAAGATGCATCAGATAAAAGGGCAAGCTAAATTAAGACTTCTGTGCTTAACAAGATTCATGATAATACAATCACACATTCAGTCTTATTCAGTCCTTCCTGATGTGATGGTAAAATTTTGCAACTGTCATTCTTTGCCGGTTGTGGTGTTGACGGTTGCTGTTGCTTCTGTTTTTTCCCTAGCTGCCTTTGGACCAGGGTTTAACAAAACTTTAACCTTATTAATCAGGTCTAATCATCAGCAACAGCCAGAAGGTTACTCACAGTGTTTCCAAGCTGTGGAGTCCATCAAAGCAATTCCTTCCAAGAGACTGAATATTGTTGTTATGGAGGTGCCTGTGGATGACATTTGTATTTCATTTAAGATTGCGCTATTCAGGGGATAGACTAAAAAAGTTAAGTTCATAGCAAGTCAAACAGGAAGCACAATCAAAAATAAACTAGAACAATCCTACTAAAACAAGTAAAACTGAAGAAAATACAAGAAAATATGGAAAGGTTTCTTTCCATGCTGTGCTGCTCGCACCTTTGAAGATTATGCTTGTCAGTTATTGAGTAATATGAGGGAAATGGACAGAGTGGATAGGGAGCAGCTGTTCCACTTAGTTGAAGGGTCAGTCACGAGGGGACGTAGGATCAAGGTGAGAGGCAGGAAGTTTGGAGGGGAATGTGAAGAAAAGCTTTCTTACCCAGAGGGTGGTGACGGTCTGGAATGCACTGCCGGGGAGGGCGGTAGGTGTAAGTGGCCTCACATCCTTTAAAACGTACCTGGGTGAACACTTGTAACATCATAACATTCACGGCTATGGGCTAAGTGCTGGTAAATGGGATTAGGTGGGAAGTCAAGTGTTTCTTGCAGACTCGATGGGCCAAAAGGCCTCTTCTGCCCTGTATGGTTCTATGAACTGCTATCCCTAACCATGTATATTGAATGCCAATTAGAATTACCAATGGCAACAACTGCTAGCCCTCTCATGGCTGAATGTATGAAACAGAGGGCGGAATTCTCCAGACCTCCCACCAGTGGGATCACTCGATCCTGCTAAAATTGACCGCTGCCATTAGGGAAGGAACATAAAATCGCCATTGACTTTGGTGGCACAGGAAGATCCCGCTGGAGGCTGATGGTGAGTTGTTGCCGCCATGTGCAAAATCGCCGCAGGAGAGCTGGAGTAATTTTTAAAGTATTGTCTCAGGCGATAAAAATTGATGTTGTAGCCGGCTGGTGGTGCTGTTGAAATTTCCTGCTGCGTCTTTAATCAATTCTGTAAAGAAAATTCTGGAGGCCCACATCTTCACGCTGGCATCGAGCCCACCTAGCAGCAACATCGACCTTTCAAAGATCAGGGTACCCCTTAAAAAGGATGCCATGATCTAATAGAATTAAAAGTAAAAACAAAAATTCACCCCCATGGACATGGGGTACCACCCCTCAATGCAGAAAGGAAACCCAGCACGAACACAGGGAACCTCATCATTCCCATGGACCTCCCCAAAGGAAGCCCCTCTGGCACTGCCCCGTGTTGCACGGGGCACTGCCTGGGAACGTCCCTCTACCCCCCCATGAAGGCTGTACATACCCATATGCCCTCGAAGGCATCTCTTCGCCAGGTTTGCATTGGTTCAGATTTGTTGCAAAGCTCGCCAAGTGACGTCACACCAGTGGGCGGGGAGGGAGATATCCAAATGTAGGGGGGGAGGTACAGCGAGGAAGCTCGATAATGATGTTAAAATGTATTCAAATGGGTTTCCCACCACCTCGTGGTGGGTACCCCATTACGTCACAGGGGGTTGGGGTTTGGCGGGGAATGACAGAGACAATCGATCGCATCACGAGATCTTGCCAAGGTGAATCTCATTTCTCAGCTCTTGCTAGATTTTGCAAATTAGCCACAGCAAAATCTCGGCCAGAGTCTCAGACTATCTAATCCGTTCATTCGTTCATTCACTACAAATCTTGTTTTGACTATTTTTAATTATTTTTGATAATTTTAGATGCAGGGCCAAGTGCCATGGTAAAGAACGTCACAATAGTTAAACTTGTTAATGAAGCAGATTCATACAGTTGGATTTTATGTCTGCATTTCCCATGCACAATTTGCTTGAAATAAGACTTCATATTTTAACAGATGTCCGGTGAGTTGCACAATTTTGATAATTTTTGCAAGTAACCTACAGAATCATAGGATCTTACAGTGCAAAAGGAGGCCATTCAGCCCATCAAATCTGCACCGACCACAATCCCATCCAGGCCCTATCCCCATAACCCCATGCATTTACCCTATCCAGCCCACCTGTGACTAAGGGGCAACTTAGCATGGCCAACCGACACAGCCTGCACATCTTTTAAGCCCAGAGGAAACCCACACGGACATGGTGAGAATGTGCAAACTCCACACAAACAGCAACCCAAGTCGGGAATCGAACCCAGGTCTCTGGTGCTGTGAGGCAGCAGTGCTAACCATTATGCCAAAATCAAAGTGAAGCAGGTGGGCAAATTAATTCCAAGTCAATCTGAATGATGTACTTAATGGGAAATTTAAATCCTGACATTACAGTGAGTGAATTACCTTTTGCAATGACAAAGGGATTAGACAAAGGCTTTATTGAGATTTAATGTAGAAGATTGACAAAAGAGCAGAACAGACAACGTGAAAGGCTCTACTAGAATACACACGGTAGCTTTCCCCTGAAATTCTGGATTAAAAATGAATGTAACTCTCAAATGAGTGTCAATCTACGTGATGGAGTGTAGTCAAGGAAATCCCGTTGCTGGCTTTTGATTAAAGTCCGGTATTTTGCCAGCATCTTGCTGAAACTTCCATTTTATTGCAGTCAGACATAGAATTCTCTTAAGATTGCTCTCCAGAATTAAGCCAATTAATGATGAGTTCCATTTTGGTAATTAAAGGCAGCAAATTGCAAGAGAAATGCCATTTGAATTGTTCACGATTAAGCTTGTACCTCATGAAGTCACATGAAGTGACATTGTTCAAAGCAGATAAGATTTACATGGACAGTGAGAGCACTTTTGTTTGCTTTAGCACATAGCAACACCTGTACTCAGTTCACCTTGCCTCCCTTGCCCCAACACCTCTCAAACCCTGGCATCACTCCAGCAGAAGGAAACTATTTGGACTCCAAGTGAATCTAGCCGAAGAAGAGAAGAATGGGGTTTGCAAACAACTACCATCTAGCATTCATTTATAGTAATGTTGCAGGGTTGAAGCTAACTCATATTGATTCCATATAATGATGCATAAGTTCAGCCGCACAGTGGTTAGCACTACAGTCTCATGTCCAGAGATCCAGGTTCAATTCTCAGCCTGGGTCACTGTCTGTGTGGAGTCTGCATGTTCTCCTTGTGTCTGCGTGTGTTTCCTCTGGCCATGCTAAATTCTCCCTCAATATACCTGAACAGCTGGGTGGAGTGTGGCAACTAGGGCATTTTCACAGTAACTTCATTGCAGTGTTAATGTAAGCCTACTTGGACTAGCCAATAAAAAAAAATACTATACAGGTTAAAGAATTATCTGCACCAAGGTGTATCTGCATCAAGTGTGTGAAAAGTGCCAGTGATGTAAGTAACTCAGTTATCAAGCTATATTGTTGCAAATGAAATCTTTTTGTTTTGAAAATGCATTTATTTTCCCCTTTAAAGAATTAAACAAGTAAGGCATTAAGATTATATTGTCATAGGTTGGTATGTTCAGCCATTAAAGTCATTATTCACAGTTACACCAAGATGAAATGGAAGTATCCATAACAAAATTAAGTTTTTTTTGCTTCAATGCATCTGAAGAATCAAATATTTCCTTTACCAATTTTTGCATTTACCATTTCTCATCCCAGTTTCTGTGGCTTGGGCTGCCAATTTATTGAAAACTAATGCCATATTTAGGGGAAAAGAATCATTTTAAGTTTATTTATTATTGTCACAAGTAGACTTATATTAACATGCAATGAAGTTACTGTGAAAATCCCGTAGTTGCCACACTCTGGCGGTTGTTTGGGTATACTGATTATGGCCAATACGCCTAACCAGCACATCTTTTGGACTGTGGGAGGAAACTGGCGTACCTGGAGGAAAACCACATAGACACAGGGAGAACCTGCAGACTCAGCACAGACAATGATCCAACAAGGAATCGAATGCAGGTCCCTGGTGTTGTGAGGCAGCAGTGCTAACCACTGTGCCACCGTGCATATTATGGGACCTGGAACTTGGTTTGGTGACCCAAACCCATATCTGTAAAACTGTGGGGAGGGGAAATTTTCCTACCAACAATCTGAACTCTTACTGTTAAGTTAACTAAAGGTCATTGATGTGCTAGGGAACCACTACACTCATGTATAAATAAATTGACAGGAGCACTATGCACCCTTGTTGACTTAAGTATGTTTAAAAAATGCATGGATAGAGTTGTAGAATAATTGGGGTGGAATTTTCCTGTCCTACCCACCACGGGAATTGCAGCAGGCGGCACCGGACCATGCAAAGCTCCATTGACCTCGGGCAGGATTTTCCGGACTTGGGGTGAACGCAGCTGGAAAATCCCACTCCAGGCTTGCACAATTCTGAATTTCATTCTCAGTTACACCAGGTGACTCACATACCAGCTAAACACTAATGGCAAAGTCTTGCTTCTTTGAAGCTCCAACAGATAGATGTGGCTTTTGGTTCATATTGAACAGTCAGTGGCTTTTGATGGATGTTCTTGTGCACAAGAGATTACATGCCAACAAAACATTAAAGGACCTGGCAACAATTTCACAGTAATTAGGAAATCTTAAAGAAAACCTACTTTATTCTTAACACAATACTTCTGCAACGCTTCAGCAAGCTAACATAGTCAAACACCTATTAGCTCCAGTGAATGTTGCTCCTAGGTTAGAGAATTTGAATTACATCAAGCTGCCCCTTGTATATTTTGCACATAAATTGTGTTTTGAACAATCGAGTTGTTCAAAATAACACCTTTGATTCACTTTCTTCCATCTGCATGCATTATTGATTCTAAGAAGCCTTCTCTTCATTATTAGAAAACATATTATTCTGGGAAATATATTGCTACCATAGGGTGGGACTGAGATAGAGAGGAAGGAATGTGCTAGCCTTAGCTCAGTTGCAGCATCTTCGCCCATGAGTCAAAAGGTCATGATTTCAAGTCCTGTGCAGTGACTTGAGCCCATAATTGAGGCTGAAATGTCAATGCAATACTGAGGGGATGCCACATTGCTGAAGATGTGTCTTTTGAATCAGACATTTAAAGCAACATGTAAAATAATCTGTGGCACTATTCAAAGAAGGGGAAGGGAATTCTCCATACTGATCTGGTCAATGTTTATCCATCAATCACCATCACCAAAATAAAACATTGATTCTACGATTCTATTCTGACCACAGGCATTGTCATTTGCAAATTGGTTGTTACATTCCCCTGTCTTAAAATAATGATACATTTCTGAAGTACTCCATTGGCTGTGAAGCTGTATGGGATATCCTGACACCAAGAAAGGTCAATATAAATGAAACACTGGCTGAGATGCAGAGAAAAATTAGGTTGGGGGAAGGGCAGACCTTGCAAGAGGGCCCAAGGATGCAGTCAATGAGGAACACCCCACCTATAGCCCTTGTGGCGAGACTTGGCAGGCTTCAAACTTGGTCCTGGCCCCCCTATCATTAATTGGCCACTTGGGGGCCTCAATTGCCCGATGGTAGGTGGGTCACTTGGTGCCTTATCCACCACATGTAATACTGCACTGAGTTCAAAGGCAGGTGGATTGGTGCCAGGAAGGGTGCCCGGAGTGTAAGGCCCCCTCAGCCACCTCAATCCACCCCCGGGAAGCATTTAAATTTGCCCGCGGAGAAACATGGCAGTCAATTTCCACTGTTAGGCCTTACAAACAATAATTAGATTTATGATCAGATATTCTGTTTCAGTAATGCTGTTTGAGAGACAAATGATAGCCAGAAGACCAGGTGAATTTTTACCCTTTTTTCAAATAATGTCATGGGATGTTTCATCCATCCTTCATTATCACTGATATGTTATCCTGGATTATGAACTCACTTCCTGGGACCCAGGATTCCTGTGTGCTCAGGTGCAATTTTGCGAAATACACACTTGACTTTGTCTTTTCACACAATGGTTGCCTCCGCACAACATTTCGCAAGTGTGATAGACTTTACGAAAAGTGTGGGTGTTTTGGTTCTCCAACGTAGCAGCTCATTTCCAAACATTGTTTAAAAGCCTTCCCAAATCTCATCCCTTATTCATCTACTCATGGTCCATGCCCTTCCAAGCTGCCAATGCCACGCATGCCACCCCATATTGCCCATGCCATTTCCATGTTCCCTCATCCCACTCCATGGCTGCTCATCCATAACCCCCTTCCCTCTTCAGATCCCTCAAGCCACCTCCATGCCCCCTTCTTGCTCACACGTATCCTCCATAGCCACTCACCTAGTATACACCATATACAGTCCTCAGGGCCAGCATTAACAATGGGAATTATCTCAAACTATTGGAAATAAAATTAAACTACTCCTAAAATCCTGAACTCAAACACACTACTGTCAATACTTTAAAAGTGAATCCAGCGCAAATAAAACTAATCCAGATCAAATAAAATTGTTATACTTTCAGTCTCTATTGATTTGTGAGCAAACAAGAAACCACATCAAAGGCATATTCTGCTATTATAGCCTCTTAAAAGTTTCAACTGAAAATGAATAGATAACCTGCTGATCTGATGCATTTTAAAGCCAGCTAAGCATGAATAATAGTTACTGCTGTCATAACAAAACCTTCCCGCTACGTTGTCTGAAACTGACAGAATACAATGATGTCCCATCCCATTTCCATTTCAAAGCAGATGTCCGTCAATCAATAGAAGGGAGCAGATTCACAGATTTATTTCAAATTTCAAAAGCTGTTTGAAGCAAAAGGGCCGTTAGTCAATTTAAATCATAGCACAAAACATGACAACACAGGCTTACAATGCTTTTTTTTTTACATTTTTTATCATATTATGACATTTTTCCAATGGAAAAGAAATACTGCATTGCCTGACAACACTTACACAATGGTGATCAGTGGAAGGGTTTACTGATTTTGGTAGAATAATTTCCTATGATACATCACCGGTTTTCTCCTACAGTCCAAAGATGTGCAGGTTAGGTTGACTGGCCATGATAAATTGTCCTTAATGTCAGGGAAATTAGCAGGGTAAATCCATGGGTTACAGGGGTGGGGCCTGGATGGGATTGTTGTCAATGCAGGCTGAATGGGCCAAATGGCCTCCTCCTGCGCTGTAGGGATTCAATGATTCTATTCTATGACTGCATTAAAAACACATCTCCATTACAATACAGCATCTCACAATGCCATTTGTTGGTGTCTAAACATTTTACACTTGTCTTTCAGATTGCTCTCAATTCCTCAGCTCCAGTGGTCTTGACCTCTTGAAGGAAGTGCATGTTTTTAGGGCTTCCAAAATCCAAGCTAGTGCATGAAAATTTTGTGCAGGTGGTAATGTGATTGTCCTGTGGCCCTCAAAATGGGGAGCCAACTTGGGAAGTGGGGCGTGTGCATATTGCACTCATAGGGTGGGAATTTCTGGCTGTGCTCGTCCCAAGACCGGAAAATCCCTCCTGAGGTCAATGGATCGTAGCGTGGCCTGCCCCCCTGTCTGCTACAATTCCTGCGGCAGGTGGGATGGGAAAACTCCACCTATAGCTTTCCCGACCCACAAAACAGCCACACAAGAATAGTGAGGAGTTGGGAGGGTGGAGGAAAATTGTTCTTCAAGCAATAAAAACTGAAGTTTAGCACTTTGTGACCCAATTTGCACCTTGTTTGGGAACTAAAACTCCAGCTCCTGGAGTAGGATTTGAAACTACAATCCCTGACTTAAGAGGCAAGCGTTAAACTGATAACTGATTAAGATGTGATGAAAGAGAGCACTGTCCCTTACAATACCAGCAATCATCAATTTATAAATGTATTATTCAGCTGCATGATAGCTCTAATATAAAAGTAATTCAGTCCAGATGCATCTGCCTTTGGTCTGCCTTAGGGCTGACAATTTGAATTGTTTTCATCTTGACCAGGAGATGAAGTACCTTCGACCAAAGCGAAAACTTGTCTGATCTGATTCTACCTCAAGCATTTGGATTGTGGCTTTCGGCAGTATTGCTTTCACTATCGAGATGAACAAATGACAAGAGGAAGGAAATTGGGAGGAACACATTAAAAATAAAGAGGTGGTTTTCACTGGAGCTAATTATCATTCTTGGATTTAACACAAAACCAAAAGACACATTTTGGAAACCTAATATAATAAGGAAAAAGAAAATGTAGGAAATAGTCAGCCAGTCTGGTGGCATCTAGAGAGAGAGAGTTAACTGTCGGAATTTTAACACCTGATACGCCCAAGGCTTGTGAGATCCCGCTCGAGGCCAACGGAGAATGCCATTCTGTGAGCGGAATTGGGGTGGGCATGCTGGTAAAATTCTGGCAAACATTTCAGGTTGACAACCTGGAGAAAAATCATCAACCTGAAACTTTAAGTCTTGTTTTTTTTGCCTCTCCAGTTGCCACCAAATCTACTGGATATTTTGAGCATTTTCTGTTCTTATTTCTTGACTGTTTTGCTAAAAAACAATTGTTAAAAAAAATACAATACTTACAATACCACCAGGCTGGATAGGTTGACGAATGCATAGTCGGGGATATGTGCTATTTTGTTGAGAGCTAGTGTCATTGCCTGCAGTGATGGCAAGTTGTTGAGAGCTCGAACAGGAATTTTAGTCAGCACATTATCATCAAGCCAAAGATGCCGCAGGGACTGCAACCCTTCAAAGCTGTTCTGAGGAATGTCTGAAATCAGATTTGCATCCAGACGTCTGTAAGAACAATAAAGTTTAAATTATTTATGTTTTTGAAGTTTTATTGCGTAATTAGTTTTGACTAAAAAGAATAATATACTTTAAATGTACAAATCAATATTTTGTTTAAAAAATGTATTTTCACACCCATAGGGGTGAATTTTCCCATTGTGCCCTCCATGAGAATCGTAGTGGGTGAGGGGTGGAAAGGTCTATTGACCTCAGGCGTGATTTTCTAGTTTTGGGGCGAGCGCTGTCGCACAATTCCACCTACACTGTTTTTCCCTTTGGGGAATATTGGAGAAGTGGTGGATTATTCTGCAGCTAATTAACAGCCCATTGAACCATGGTATAAACACTTCTTCCAAGGCCAACAAGTCCTGGCATTGGACTTCAACCCGGAGCTCCTGATCTAGAGGGAGGAGCACCACCACTGTGCCACATCTCACAAACCCGGCTGATGTTATCTGTGAGGGTGTCCTGAAACACAAGGTTATAGTGCTGTATAATTTTGTTTACAGGAATGGTGTGAGGAGAACTATAGCGAGCCCTGTCATATTATAACACTTATCAAGGGTATTTATTACAATAAAGGAAAGACACAAATATACGAACAGGACTATAATGATCTAAGGAAGTTGCGTATAAGAACAACTGAACACACTCACGCAGGTTAAGTAGAAATTACCCTTTTTGATACATTTACGAGATTTGAACTCTTTCAGGGTGTCCCTCTTCTCCAAACAACATCCAGATCAGTAATCTATGAGTAAAGGCCAATTTATTGTTACCGCACTGTATACGATTGAGGAGTTATTTTGGGTAATGTCTCTTCTTGATTCACTGAAGACATGGTTATAACTGACTTTATGAAGGTTTCTGCACTCTTGCTTCTGGTAGACTATCTAGAACTGGTGTACAGGCTTCTAGATGGAAACCTGCCCCTCAAGCTGTGGGACAGAAACTGTCTTATTGCTTCCAAGAAAGCCTGGCAATTACATTATAATTTCCCTTTGATGGTTTTCTCTCTGTATTTGTTGTCTGTCCCCTCAGCTTCTGAAGTTCTAAGCAATTAACATACATATCCCTTCCCTGGATGGTGCAAGCGTCTACCCAAAGCGTTTCCTATTAGAAGGACAATGTAATCTTTTGGACTGTCTACAACTGCTAATTTCATTACTGGGACTCAGACCCTGTGAAATGCCTTTAGAAATGCTGGTGTCTTTTAACCTACTGGCACATTCATGACACACAAGGTGCTCTGATCTCTAAACAACCCTATGTACCAAATCACATCCCTACCCTCCCCCGACAGCCAAAACTGCTCCCAACCCCCAACCCCTCCACCCCTGTTGCCTCCCCATCCCCCATCCATTTGCTGGCGTTAGGACCCCAGCACTCACTGGTACCAGCACCTGCCCTCACCCCCAAGCGAGTGACACCCAGCCAAAGTCCTCCCCTTCAAGAGCACCCGCAAGACTGACTCCCTTTCAGGAGCCCTCCCATGCCTTTGGGCACCCCTCTTTGGCAGTGCCAAACTGGCACTCTGGCAATGCCAACTAGCAATGCCAACCTGACAGTGCCAGGTTGGCACAGCTAAGTTGCCAAGTGGCAGCGTCAGGGCACTACCGAGCCATTTCCCTGACCACCCGGGGGCTTCAGTGGCCTCTGAACCCTCCGATGTGACCATCACAACTGGTTTCTGTTTCAGGTGAGCAGTGGTAGTGACTCGCGTTGGATCCCCACTGTGCTAGAGGGCCAGAGAATTGTAGAAACCAGGAGAATCCGGTCCCAAACCAACTCTGCATATTTAAATGAATAATGAATTTTAACGTATATTTAAATGAATATTTAAATATTTAAATGAATATTTAAATATGCTAATCTGGTTCACATTCTCACTGGACGTGAGCTAGATTAAGTCTAGGTGCGAAGGCTGGGAGAATCCCAAAAAGGGTTCTCACCGGCACTAACTACACTATGGCCCCTCCCCTATGACTGTTTTGTCCTGGTGAGATTTGTACATGAACTTGTGGGGCCAGAGAATTGCACCCAACATTTCAAGCTGCAAAGACATCATCAGAGTTTGTGTGCCTATTTCAAGTGGAAGCTTCTACCACTGATACTGCCTGATAATTAACATGGAGGTTATCCAAACTGGAGCAAGGAAGGAACAATTCCCTGGTCCATTACAACATTCGCCTTTCCACCCTCATCCACCTGGCTTCTTTCAATTGAGACAAGTTAAGATCAAACCCTGATTTCAACTCAAGAGCATGACTCATTTAAAAAAAATCTATATTATTCCTTGTACAAACACACTTTTCATTAGTTACACCTCTACAGTAGGCAAACATATCCATTATCTGAGCACACCTATGAAGTTAAACCGGTGCAGCAAACAGCTAACTGTAATTTCTGATGAGATATTCTATGTGGCAACAAATTGAGTATCTTAATCAGATCCAGTCATCCCTTAGATGATAAGAGTTTTTAACTTCTGTGGACTGGGCTATTGTGGGCAATGTCCAGAATAAGTCATTGTACAAAACCAATTCAAATTAGTATTTTCTTGAATTAGCATCAAAACAACTTATTTTTTGTGAATGAACAATACATTTTGGGTAGAAATAAATTTTAGGTACATGAATGCAAGGTCATACATGTCAACAAATAATGACCAACAACTTACAAAAGAGCATCTCTTATGCAGAGCAGTCAGCTAGATTAATCCCAGCTTCAAACATGCAAACTCAGTTTGCACTGCTCTCGCAAACTGGTATATAAATCCATGACTGCTTTAATTATATTTACTCCACTTTCAAAATAAAATTGTGTAGCTAACATTTTGGGTAAAGGATTATTAGTGCATGGCCTTTTGGATTTTCCAGTGGCTGCTAAAATAAAATTTGTTCAAATAAAGTTAAAGACTAATGGATTCATTTTCTTTCTCTATATCTACCTCAGCTTGACACATTTTCTGAATTAAACAATTAGGCTCATGAAATGCCTACAGTGCAAAAGGAGGCCATTCCGCTCATCGGATCTGCACCAACATCAATCCCATCCAGACCCTATCCCTGTAAACCTATGTAATCCCCCTGACAGTAAGGGGCAATCCCACCCAGACTTGCTTCCTGTAACCCCAAGTATTTACCCCACTAATCCTCCTAATCTTCACATCTTGGGACACTAAGGGGAAATACAGCATGGCCAAACCACCTAATCTACACATCTTTGGAGTATGGGAGGGAACTGGAGCAGCCAAGGAAACCCACGCAGACACGGGGAGAATGTGCAAACCCCACATAGACAGTCACCTGAGGCCAGAATTGAATCTTGGTGCATGGTGCTGTGAGGCAGCAGTGTTAACCACTTTGTCACTGTGCCACCCTATTGCCTTAAGGCTTTTATTTATCTTTTATTTATTTGCTTTCTGAAGTAAGGAATTAAAAGGTTTTCATTTAAGAGTTTTGTTGAAATCTGCTCAAATTCAATCATGCAGAACAAAAAGCACACAAGAAAATTTTGACCTCTAGTTTTTCTTCATGCAGTTACCTTAAACATTTACTCACTCCACCACAAGCCCACCATGACTCCAGTGGTTACCATAAAACACAATGCAACAACTTGCCGAGGCCTCTTCAAAATCATTCACCATCCCATGATCTCTGCCCCTCAAAAGGGCAAAAGCAGCTAATGTGTTGGAACATCACTACTAACAAGTTCTCTTACAAATTATACACCATCCTAACCTGTAAATATCTCACTCCTCTTTCATCGTCACTGGGGGAAAATCCTAAAACTCTCTAACTAAGAGGACTATGGATGTACCTTCACCACGTGGACAGCAGAGGTTCTCAAGTACAATTTAGGATGGGCAATAATTTCTGACAAAATATTCACCACCAACTCCACAGAGCCTGTCCATCATTTGCAATGCACATTTCAGGAGTATGATGGAATGCTTTCCACTTCCCAGATGAGTGCAGCTTCAGCAACACTCAAAGAGCTTGACATAATCGAGGACAAAGCAGTCTGCCTCATTGGCACCCCCTCTCCACCACTTTAAACATTCACCGCATCCATCACTGATGCACTGCGGCAGTAGTGTGTACCATCTACAAAATGTATAGTGCAGCATCTTACCAAGGTCCCTTAGACAGAACCTTTCAAAACAATGTCCTCTTCCACCTAGAAGGGCAAGGGTAACAGATGCATGGGAACACCAACACCTGCAAGTTCCCCTTTGAGCCACAGACTATCCCGACTTGAAATCATAATGTCGTTCCTTCACTATTGCTAGATCAAATCATGGAACTCCCTCCCTATCAGCCCTGTGGATTCACCTAGACCACATGCAGTGGTTCAAGTTGGTGTCTTATCACCACCTTCTGAATAGCAATTAGGGAAGGGCAACAAAATAATGGCTTTGTCAACGATGTTCAAATCCCATGAAAGAATGATTTTAAAAAGACTTTGCAAATGGCCAGATTGCTGTCAATTATAAAACATTCAACATTTTCCTGTGAACATAGTATTTTTGTAAGGTAAGGATCATGATTTTCTTTGGATTAAAAGCTAAAAAAACTCCTTATATTTTCAGTTCAATATACACAAATAATTGTCTTATTCTGCTCCTTGGGATAGTTCAGCAACTGTGTAAATAAATCTGATGTAAACAGTGATTAATGTACACAAAGGAACAGATAAATCCAACTTGACACACTTCCTAAATTAAAGAAACAAAGTTAAATGCACTTAAGATCAAGCCTGAGATCAGGTGCAATGCTTGTTCTTGTCAGCTTGTATCTAGCATGTCTCTTTTGTGGGGATGATGAATTGGATTCAATTTGAATTGGATTTTGGAGCAAGAAAGGGGATGGATTAAGGGCTTGCCCTGTTCACTCTGCACATTGGCTTTGTAATTCTGAGAAAGGAATAAGATTTACAACAGATTAGGTTAAACTGACTGAAATTCAGTAATGCACACAAGAAGTTTTATTTAAATAAAACTTCTGAAAAATAGGTCCAACTTTTCTTCCAAGTAATTCTGAATGGTGGCATAGTGGTTAGCACTGTTGCCCACAGTGCCAGGAATCCCCGTTCAAATCCTGGCTTGGGTCACTGTCTGTATGGAGTCTGCATGTTCTCCCCATGTCTGCATGGTTAGCTTTGGGTGCTCTGGTTTCCTCCCACAGTCTGAAAGATGTGCAGATTGGGTGCATTGGCAATGCTAAATTCTCCCTCAGTGTACCCGAAGAGGCACCAGAGCGAGGCGACTAGGGGATTTTCACAGTAACTTCATTGTAGTGTTAATGTAAGCCTACTTGTGACACTAACAAATAAACTTAAAGTGAAGGAACACTGATGCTGAAAGTCATGTTCCACTAATTGGGCTACCCTACACGGACTGGAACAATAGCCCCAATTACACTGTGCATCATTATCTGATAGAGTCACAGATCAGAGTAAAAATATCAAAACTAAGGCCCAGAATTTGGTAAATATGAGACCAAATAAATAAAAGACCACTTTGATATCATCATGTTTTTGTTAAATCTGTCATCTTTTAAAAAATGTCTTTTTATCTTGTATTCATAAGTGTCAGAAAATTCAGTTATGGAGCGGGAATACCTTTTCTTCAGGAAGTATTTCAACTGAATTGATTGGTCTCCTTTTCTTTAATTGGCATGCCCTGTTGTGTGGTCACTTAGGGTTGGCTGTCCTACATCCTCAGTAGTTTATCATTGATAGCTTGCTAGCTACTTTTCTTACTCTCAATTCATAAATTCCTCACTTCAGTTCTGATTTGCTACTTTACTTGGCCACTGTTTTACTCTTGAGCCAATTGGTGAGTGTGAGTTTGAAAGAGTAAAGCTAACAGCGCAAGTTTGGAGAATAAAAATGTTAGACAGCAGAAAGCATCCATAGGTGCAGGACTTGTGAAACATAAACATTGCAGGTGCCACTCCTCAAATATTCCCCTCCTGTAGGCAGATTCTTGTCAATTGTGTGCCAAACCAAACCAAAGTGCTGTGACCTTTTACCATGGACAGAATGAGGAAGCAGGCCCTAAATCTACCTCACCCAGAACAGAGGTTGAATTTGGCACTGTTTGACCTATCTGAACCAACGCTAGCCATCTGAACTAACCCCACCCTCCTTAAATATTACAATCTGCATCCTCTCCTTCCCTATGGATGTATGCTTTATCCGTATAATGCACAAGGAACAATGGCTGGGATTCTCCCAGCCTGCTGTGTTGCTCAAGTAGCGCAGCAGGAGATATCAGCTTTTATCAGGACTTATGACTGGTGTCAGGCTGATCAAGAGACTCTAAGGCCCTTTTTTTGGTATTATCACAATTTCCATATGATTACCAGACTTGGGATGGTATTCTCCAGGCCTGCAACCATCTCCCCCACACCAGGAGAGGTCCCCACCAGCGGGGTTTACAACTGCTCCTCACTAACGGGGTACAGATGTCATCACGCCATTGAGGCCATCCTGGGGCGTCGGGGGCAAGAAATAGGGGGTAACCTAGGGCTGCTAAGTTCTATTTCTATTCTATTCACTCAAGGGACATGGGCATCACTGGCTGGCCAGCATTTATTGCCCATGCCTAGTTACCTGGGGGCAGTTGAGAGTCAACCAAGTTGCTGTGGCTCTTGAAGAAGAGCTTAACCTCGAAAGCTTGTGAGTTTACTATCAAATAAATTGGTTGGGCTTAAACCTGGTGTTGTCAGACTTTTTACTGTGTTTACCCCAGTCCAACGCCGGAATATCCACATCATTCTTTGACCAAGCCAGTTTTGTATCCACCTTGCCAGCTTACCCCTGATCCCATACAACTTCATCTTCTGCACCAGTCTGCCCTGAGGGATCTTGTCAAAGGCCTTACTTAAGTCCATGTAGACAACATGTACTGCCCTACCCTCATCAATCACGTTTGTCACTTCCTCGAAAAACTTGATCAAATTCGTAAGACACGATGTCCCCTTCACAAAACCATGTTGCCTCTCACTAATACGTTCACTTATTTCCAAGTAGTCCAGACCAGGTAAGGACAGCCGATTTTCTTCCCTAAAGGACATTAATGAACCAGATTGTTTTTTTCCAACAATCGACAATTATTTTGTGGTCGTCAGTAGATTCTTAATTCCAGATCACTTTTATTGAATTCAAATTCCATCAACTGCTGTGGTGGGATTTGAACCCGGGTCTCTAGAACATTAGCTGAGTTTCTGGATTAATGGTTTAGCGATAATACCTTCCCAGTTGAGGAAGTTAAGCTAGTTAATGCCAGTAGTGACCAATTATTGGTGTGACATTTGTGTACTTTTAAGAAAGTTTTTTAAAATCATGACATCTGTAGTTCTAACAGCTTTTCAGTGTTTTCTTAGCTCACAACCCTAGCTGACCTCAGTGCTGCTGGATTGGCTACCAGATGTCTTTGTGTTGCTTCTTAAGTGGTTTGGATGGGAGTTGTTTGTTTTTACTTTGGGATTTTTTTGTAACTCTGCATTATTTGGATAAAAAAAAAGCTGGCAGGCAGGTCAGGATTCAGAAGTTCTTTCATTTTCAATTCTGAGCCATAGTTTAGTTTTTAGAAAGGACAGCCTGCTAAAAAGAAATGTTTTCTCTCTTCCTGTTTTTCTTGGAAATTCTGTTGGTTATTTGAAAGCAAGGTCTCGCTTTTCTGCAGTAAAGATTCTGCGGTTGGTGCCTTGACCAGGGACTCTCTCCCTGGGGTTCTGAGAAGCTACTCTGTCAATCCCCTTCATAACCTTGAATGTTTCCCTGAGATCACCTTTCACTCTTCTAAACTCCAGGGAATATAGAGCCAATTTACGCAATCCTTACCATAGGACATCCCCTTCGTCCCAGGGATCAAACTAGTGAACCTTCACTGTACTGCCTCCAAACAAATATATCTTTCCTTCTATGCAGAAACAAAAATTGCACACAATATTTTGGATGATTTCACCAAAGCCCTGTGTAATTATAATACTTCTTTATTTTTGTACTCAAAGGCCAACATGTCATTTGCCTTCCTAATTGCTTGCATGCTAACTTTCTGTGCCCTGTGTAAGTGTACCCAAATGCCCCTGAACATCAAGATTTGAAGGTTTAACACCTTTTATGAAATATTAACATTTCAATTCTTGCAATCAAAGTGGATAACCTCACACTTCTCCACTCCATTTGCCACTTTGTTGCTCACTCACTTTGTAGCCTCTTTGTGTCCTCTTCACAGTCTGTATTCTGAACTAGCTTTGTATCATGAGAAGACTTAAATACACTACCATCTGTTTCTTTGTTAAAATTATTTACATAAATTGTAAACAGCTGAGGATTAAGCATTCGGCCCATTGAGTCTGCACTGACTACAATCCCACCCAGGGCCCTATTCCTGTAACCCTACATACTTGCCCTGCTAATCCCCTGACACGAGGGACAATTTAGCATGGCCAATCAACCTAACCTGCACAACTTTGGAATGTGAGAGGAAACTGGAGCATCCCGAGGAAACCTATGCAGACACGGGGAGAACGTGCAGAGAGTCAGTGACCCAAGGCTGGAATTGAACCCGGGATCCTGACATTGTGAGGCAGCAGTGCTAATCACTGTGCCACCGTACTGCCCCTCTTTTCACAACTATTCAATAAACAATTCACATAAATATTAACGCTGCAGTGTAAAATCTACTTTAAAATGCTGTACAGGTGATGTGACAATTGGCACAGAGGAGGGTGTAATTATATTAATTAGCTACATTTTCCATTTATGACAAAATAGCAATCAGCCTTTTTCAAATTCTATTGCTCCATTGCAATCTTCAAAGAAAGATTAGTATAGACTTGTTAGAGATAATAGAAGGCAAGCAGCATTTCACAACCTACGTTTTAGAAGTAATTATGATTGCTTGTGAATCTCAATGGTCCAAAGATTACCACAAAAAGAAAGTTGAAAGAACGCATCTCACTTCTTGCAAAGTATGAAATGTTGTATGTACTTGACAATTCTCTTAGGCTTTGTTTAAATTACAGGACCATTGTGTAAATTTGTGCCAAATGCAAATCACTTTGAGATGCTAAAATAACATTAGGCTTTAGAGTGATATATTTTAAGGTGAAAATAAGTCTTTAATGTTGGTTCCATGGTTCATTAAAATCAAAACTACTTCATAGCTAAGTTGCTCCTAATGGCTGGATCAACCAAATGAAAGTAGCTGGATCGATGCCTACTTTATTCTAAGCACAGGGAAGATGCAAATACAGTATTTCACTGATAGCTTCAATACCTACAATGTTCTAGATACTTTTATCCCCTCTCTACACCTTACTGTATAAGTTATTTCCCAAGACCTCAAAACTATGGATCTCTTTGCTCTCATAATCTAAGGGGAGATGATGGCCTAGTGGCATTATCGCTGGATGCAATGGCATTTCAGCAACCCAGCTAATGTTTTGGGGACCTAAGTTCAAATCCCGCCATGGCAGTTGGTGGAATTTGAATTCAATAAAGAATATCTGGAATTAAGAATCTACTGATGACCGTGAAACTGTTGTTGATTGTCGGAAAAACCCATTTGGTTTGCCAATGCTCTTTAGGGAAGAAAATCTATCATCCTTAACTGGTCTGGCCTACATGTGACTCCAGAGCCACATCAATGAATGCTGGCCAGCTAGTGATATCCATGACCCATGAATGAAGTAAAAGGAACCCATTTCAAAAAACTTAAAGTTCATGTTTCTCCAAATATTTGAGGCACCAGGAATCTCCCAGGTGACCACATTGAGTCATACTTGAAATGTGGACCGCGATTCTCCCAAAAGTGGTGGGAAAACTATTCTAAATCCCGACTGTTCTAAATCCTGATTGTTTTGTCAGTTCAGCTTCTCACCAGAATCTCTACATCCTGTGCACTGCAGAGGTCCCAGTCATGAATATCATTAAAAACCCAGGGAGGCGGGGCCTATTCGCATCGTGGTCTGACAGTTCTGGAACTCTGTGCATGTGCAGTGGCCCCAATCTTTCAGACTCCTTGTTTGCTGACCAGCCCGATTGCAGGCCGGCCTGGGACCTCCTGTAGTGCTGCCTCTCCAGCCCCTCCCACGGCCCAATTGCGGCCCCCCACAGCAACTTCTGAGCCCACCCTGAACCCCCCTTCTCCCCGTCCTGGAATGTCCCAATGCACTGCCAACCATTCCCCCCCTCCTCCTCCTCCAGCCTTAGATCATTAAATATCCTCTAGTGCTCCTTAAAGAGGTCATTAATTTTTGATTTAATGCCTTCTCCTAATTTTGCTGATTACTCAGAAAGAAAAATCAAAATAAAAATATTTTTATTTCCCTGCTTTTTTCCTTTGAGCATGAGTAACAATTGCAGAGGATTATGAGTGCTTTTAAAAGCACACTTACGTTTTGCTAATCACTTGTTGCTGGAGGTTTAAAGTTGACTCTTGAAGCATATCAGGAGATCTTCTGGGGCATTTTGTGAAGACTTCAACACTCGATCATAATTTGTTCTCGGAATTCTCTGAGAACTTCACCTAACCAGAACAAGTGCCATGCCACTCCACTTTATAGAAGTCACCAAGAAAAAAGGGAAATCCATGGCATTTGGCATTAGATCCTAAGCTCATAAGCAATAGGAGGAAGAGTAGGTCATTTGGCCCATCGAGCATACTCTGCTGTTCAATAAGATAATGGCTGATCTGATTGTGACTTTTACTTCACTTTGCTAATTGCCCCTTGTTGATCAAGAATCTACCGAACTCAGTCTTGAATATATTCCATGAACCAGCCTCCACTGCTTTATAAGGGAGGGATTCCAAAGATTAAGGATCCTCCAAGGGAATAAATTTCTCTTCATCTCCTTTTTAGACTCCTCATGTTTAAATTGTGTCCCCTCGTTCTTGACCACCTCCCCCAACCCCCTGCCCACCATGAGGGGAAACATCCTTTTAGCAGTTGTGCACTCTCTCACTTGGTCCCTAAAGTTTACCGTTGTTTGTCAGTTAAGACATTCCTCATCTTCAGTAAAAGTGGATGAATGGATGCCACACATACTACTGCACAAAAAAATTACATCTGATCACTATGCAAGTGTCTGTTTAGTGCTTTCTGGAAAGTTCAAATTAAGACAGAACTGCTTGCTAAATACATAATCTCAAAGATTAGCACGGTACCCATTTAGTGCTTTTGTCACCCTTTCACCATAACAACTCCCAAGGTGTCTAGTAGAAAATTTTGGGCCAAATTGGATTGCTACTCCACCTCTATTTCTTATCTTTCACCAGAGTTCCATGAGAGGGTAGAGTGTCAGGTAAGTGGGTGTGAAGGTGCGGGGAGCAGGTGAGTGGGCTGATGGATGAGACACTGGGTATCAGATTGGATAGTTGGACGGGATCCAGTGGGAAACTACTTGGAATAATTACCCAGCAGTTAGAACTAGTTTCATTCCTTCTACCTTTTCCTGGGTAATTGTTCCAACAAGTGAGATGGAATCACACAAAGTTTTAGAATGTAGCTCAAGAGTTTTGGAGGGTCAGATCACCTCCGGCCCAATCACATTTAAAAACAGTTTGAAAAATAATGTTTGAAAATCCAAACCATGCTGCTCTTCACGAGTCAAATGACTTGTTTCCCTTCACTATCTGAACTCACACAAAAATAACCTTGTAGGTAAGGTACCAGACATCACCAGTATCTTGGGAGAAAACAACGCTCACTGGAAATGTGAGGTTTTTCAGTGAAGTTAGGCGCTTAAGTGAAAGTTCCCTTAAGTCTATAGATTGCTGTCAATCTCAGATGCTGATGATAGCACTTAGGTCCAGATGACTCCAACTTCCGCATTTCATAAAGCAACATCAAACAGTAAATTTATGGGATGGACTTGAATGACATAGGCACCAGGATACAGAAGCAGTTGATAAGGAAACAGGAAACATCTAGACATAATTATTTATTGTGTATAATGTATTTTGTGTTAAGAATGATGATGTGGACCACTTTGAAGAAAAATGTATAGTATCAACAAAATATTTTATGGTACATAAATCAGTTTGCCAGAAGCATGTGCTTTGTGCAGGAGCAGGCCAGAAGCATGCATCTTAATCTTTGACCTCTTCCCCATTGCCCAAAGGCAGGCACTTGCTGCCTTTCAGTCAGCGTCAGTTTCCATTGAAAACTATGGAGAGCAGTGGGTCAGAATTGGCAAATGTATCCATGTTTTCATGCGCAGCCACTTTGTGAGATCAAAGTCGCTGTCCAATGACATGACAAGGGGAGCATTTGTCTTTCCTTGCAGAAACGTCAAGTTGCTGTCAACAAACTGGCTGCAGTCTCCAAACTGGATCTGGCTGGATTGATAGATTGTAGTTGTTGAGAACATTGATGAACAGCCCATCTGTTAACTTCACCTGCAAAAACAGGAAAGCAGCATTCTCCTAACAGCTATCTATCATTATAGCGGTGGCAGGAGCTACATAGAGCAATTGTAATAGTTCTTTGATATGATTTAAAGAAAAAATGTAATGTTAATCCATTTTAAAATAATATAAGTAAAAGTGATTAAATTACAAAATATAAGACATAAACTTGACTTCAGGTGATATACTATACAAGTTTTAATGTGCTTGCCTTCCATTTTATCAGTTTCTTTACACTGCAAGTGAGAAATATATATCTGCTTTGTGGTGAGTTAGTTGTGGCTTGAACTGTTGATTAAATATTATTGAGAAATATGTATATTTTGATCTGCCCATTGTTCTATTTTATCTGAAACTCCCATTCATTTATCTATTGGTCAACATTACAATTTTAATTGAACTTAAGTGTCTTATGTAAAGAACTATTGTGCAAAAGCAAATTGTGTTATGGCTTTGTAGGTGATACAGTTGCACAATGATTAGCACTGCTGCCTCACAGTGCTAGGGACCCGTGTTCAGTTCTGGCCTTGGGTGACTGTGTGGAGTTTGCATATTCTTCCGGTGCAGCAGTTTCCTTCCAAGTCCAATGACTCGCAAGTTAGGTGTATTAGCCCCTCAGTATCCTGAGATGTGTAGATTAGGTAAATGACCAAAGGTGAACGTGTTGGTTTATGGAGATAGGGCGGGGAAGAGAGCCTGGGTAAGATACTCTGTCAGACAGTCAGTGAAGACCTGATGGGTCTTCTTTCTGGACTGTAAGAATTTTTAACGAATGATTCCTTAATAGCAAAGTGGGCAATGTTGTAGTGTAGTATTAAAGCTTTTAGACTAGAAAATTCCAGGTTCAATTTCCAGTTTACATCAAGTTATTTGGAAGTAGCTAGGGCAGTGAGAGAAATATTACAACTAGGAACAGAATCTTTACCCAGAATTCCTGATTATGATTGGCCTACTGACATAGGCTTTTGGACTTGTAATTGAAGAATGACCACTTGCACAAGGTGCCAAATGGCTGACACCGCTCACTTCTGGCACCCGAGCAAGAGGTATCGTTCCATTGTTAGTATACATGAGGGGACAAAAATTATTTTAACTTCTTTTCAATTCAAAAAGTCAAGTAGACCATGGCTCTCTCCTTATACATCTGTTGTAAACTTCTTAACTTCCCAAAGTTTGCTTTTTAATTTCACCCCTTTGCAGCCTATCATCTTTAGCCAACAGAGTTGCCTAAATCTCCATTATGACAGTTGGCACCAATATTTTGGGTACGACAGGTTGCCAAGTGATATATAAAGATGGAGAAAATTGAAAGATAGAAATTTTTCAATTTACCAGGTTGGCTGGCCATTGAGAAACAACACATCTGACAGAATTTTCCTTTCCGGGATGAAGTACCGTGGTGCAGATGGGAACGGGAAGTGCTTCCCAACTCAGATTCCGATGGGAATGCATGGCATATCACACGACACTGACTCACTAATTATGCAGTCGGGGTTTCCCAATGTTTTGTGGCATGAGCCTCTATTATATTAAACTAGAAAGAGTGCAGAAAAGATTTACTAGAATGCTACCGGGACTTGATGATCTGAGTTATAAGGAGAGGCTGGATAGACTGGGACTTTTTTCTCTGCAGCGTAGCAGGCTGAGATATCTTATAGAGATCTATAAAATAATGAGGGGCATTGATCAGCTAGATAGTCGATATCTTTTCCCAAAGGTAGGGGAGTCTAAAACTAGAGGGCATAGGTTTAAGGTGAGAGGGGAAAAATACAAAAGTGTCCAGAGGGGCAATGTTTTCACACAGAGGGTGGTGAGTGTCTGGAACAAGCTATAGAGATAGTAGTAGAGCTGGGTACAATTTTGTCTTTTAAAAAGCATTTAGATAGTTACATGTGTACGATGGGTACAGAGGGATATGGGCCAAATGTGGGTAATTGGGATTAGCTTAAGGGTTTAAGAAAAAGGATGGCGTGGACAAGTTGGGCCAAAGGGCCTGTTTCCATGCCTCTATGACTAAGGTACACAAATAGGGAATGCCCTGGAGGTGGAAGGATGTCTTGGTTGTAGGCAAAATAGATTGAATGAAGTTGCATTCAGAGATCATTAAAATAACATTACTGTCCACCACTGAGCCCGATTTCAGTGAATAACCAGAGAGATGGAGGATCATACATACTTGCAGAAAAGATTCACTTGGATGCCACTGGGACTTAATGGTTTGAGTTATAAGGACAGGCTGGATAGACTGGGATATTTTCTTCTGGAGTGTAGAAGGCCGAGGGGTGATCTTATAGAGGTCTATAAAATAATGAGGGACATAGGTCAGCTAGATAGTCAATATCTTTTCCCAAAGGTAGTGGAGTCAAAAACTAGAAGGCATAAGTTTAAGGTGAGAGAGGAGAGGTACAAAAGGGTCGAGAGGAGCTGAGTGTGGTGAGTGTCTGAAACAAGCTGCCAGAGGTAGTATTAGAGGCAGGTACAATTTAGTCTTTTAAAAAGCATTTAGACAGTTGCATGGGTAAGATGGGTATAGAGACATATGGGCCAAATGCAGGCAATTGGGACTAGCTTAGAGATTTCAAAAAAAGGGCAACATGGACAAGTTGGGCCAAAGGGCCTGTTTCCATGCTGCAAATCTCTATGACTCTACGACTTCAGAGAACTGAGTTGCAAGTCATCAGTTTTGCCAGCGTTGATGTGTAATACAGTTAAACGGAGGTAGCCAGAGTGTAGAAATGGTCAGTTCAATGGTAGAAGTGAACTAGCATGGATTCCAGAAGCAAACATATGGTGACCATAAAGATACACAAGGAGTTTCCAGTGAGGAAGCCATATCGTTTTGTTAGGACAGGTAAGAACAGAACCTTCAGAAACAAAAGAGGTACCATGGAAATGGACGAAGAAAGAGAGGCGGTGAAGGAGAATGCAATGGCCAATCATGCCAAAGGAATAGAAACACAGAACATAGAAGATAGGAATAGGAGGAGGCCATTTGGCCCTTTGAGCTATTCATTAGGATCATGGCTGATTGTCCAACTCAGCTTTCTCCCCATAACCTTTGATCCCATTCGTCCCAAGTGCTAAATCTTGAATACATTCAATGTTTTGACATCAACTACTTCCTGTGGTAATGAATTCCACAGGCTCTGAACTCTTTGGATGAAGAAATGTCTCCTCATCTCCGTCCTAAATGGTCTACCCTGAACTGCTCAAAGATGATGTGATGGATCAGTAGTCACTGTTGCTGGCACCTGAGAGACAAGTACAACCTCAGTCTGAGTGTTAGTCAATCAGAAGGGCTAGAACAATTGGTGATAGAAGGGGTGAGCACATACTTGGCCAATAATGACACCTTAAAAGAAATCTGGAGAGAAAAGGTAGGTTCGAGACAGAGCAGTAGTTATTCTGGGGCAAATAGGAAAACAATTATTAATTACATGGGTAGGAAGCTATTTCTAAGTTGTCGTACTATTAAAGAACGAAGGCTTGCATTTATATAGCACCTTTCATAACCTCAGGACGTCCTAAAGTGCTTTATAGCCAACGGGATATTTTTGAAGCTAGTACGGGAAATTTCAACACCGTGGTGCTGGAGTTAAAAACCACACAAAGAATTGCAAAGTAATTTACTGAATGGGAGGATTTAATCCCAGCACAGATGCTCAGTCTCCACAGGATGATAGTTATGAATTGTGAAACCCCAACACATGATCAAAGGCAATAAGCTTGAGTAACCAGTTCCAAATGAAGCCCTTGGGAGCTCAGTTAAATTTTTACCATCTCTTTAGGCAATAAGTAGTCTAAAAGTTTCCTTTCATCCACCTTTGATATTAATTTATGTGTTTCAGTGAACAGGCTTAAACATTATTCTAAAACAGATGAAAGGTTTCCAGGTGAACATGCAGAACTGGAGCATTAGCTTTTCATTCTCACCACTTTATACACCAAATCCTTCAAAGCCTTTCGTGTTTTACGGTGTATTTAATGCAATTGGAGCATTTAATCGTCTCGATGTCCTGATATTTTCAGAGAAAGTATTTCCGTATTACAGATAAGCCCCTCCTCAAGTAAAATGTCTACCTCTGTATGGTGGAGGCTATATGAGCAGAATAGCCACTTCAAGGGCTCGATTTTACAGAGTTAATAGGGCATGTTTACAAGGGGGGGGGGGGTCACAGAAAATGTGACCAGTGGCTAGTCCACCATCTTCCTGCCCACCCCCCTCTCCCTCCCCCAATAAAACGGGTAGGTAGGCAGGCATTGAAACCAGCATTAAAAACACGGACAATTGAACTTGTTAACAAGCCAATTGGCCCAAATGTTACACTGCCATGGCATAATGTGGTTGGTGGGGTCAGGCAACCAGGAGTGAGAAGGCTGTGTTTTCACCAAACGGGTGAGAAAGCAGGTAGAAAAGGGGATGGGGGAGTAATGTCCTTTGAGGGGGCCCCATATGCATCGATCACCACCCACCAGTATCCCCTTTGTTACTTGCTGCCTGCCCACCATAGCCCACCATCACTCCCTCACCTCACCCCCTTCTCTATGTTCCCATAGCCTGCCTATCCAATACCTCCAACTTATCTCACTCTGGGATTTATGTTGTCTTCAGCGTGGGACTACTTGCAGTCCCAGCACTGGCCAGCAGCTCTCTAAGGTGTGACTTCCTTCCAATGACGTGATGATGTCCAACCTCACCCCCTTGAGGACATTTGGAATGTGTTATAGCTGAAGGGCTGTCTTGTTTAACATTGGTTAGCTCAAGACTAACTTTCCTTCCAGGCCAGTGGGGAGCAGTACACCCATCCCCTTCCCCATAAAATTCACTCCTTCTATTTGAGAACATCACACAGTTCAAAATGTATTATTGATAATGAGTGGCATGGTGGCACAGTGCTTAGCACAGCTGTCTCACAGCGCCAGGGACCCCAATTCCCTGCTTGGGTGACTGTCTGTTTGGAATTTGCACATTCTCCCCATGTCTGCATGGGTTTCCTTCGGATACTCTGGTTTCCTCCCACACTCCGGAAGTGTGCAAGTTAGGTTGATTGACCATGCTAAATTGCCCCTTAGTGTCAGAGGGATAAGTAGGGGATAAATGGGGTTGCGGGGATAGGCCCTGGTGGGTTTATTGTTAGTATGGGCTTGATGGGTCGAATAGATTCCTTCAACACTGTAGGGATTCTATAATTCTATGATTAAAATTAATCTTCGCTATGAAAATCAGCATTGGCAATGTGATTTTATCTTCAATTAAAATTAGATTTCCTTGTGCATCTTATAATAGTGGCAAATCATAAATGACCTGTGCTTAAAAACTCCTTGCAGGCTTCAAGGCAAAAGTGATAAATTTGCATTCAGAAATGAGGGTGCTTTTCTGATATAATAAAGTCATTTCAGAAAAATGACTGAAGTGCTCAGAGAAAAGACTGTTTACATGAAAGCAGCTCAACCTTTGAGTTTTATGGTGCAACAGCCTAACCTTGAGTTTAGTCATGGATTATGATTACACTGGCTTTGATTCTATCAGTTTGAGTTCATGTTGGCAAGTTACCAGAATGTCATTTTAAAACTTATATCAGGTAGGGAAGGGTTACTTCTATTCAGCGGAGTATTATCTCTTTGAACCGGTATCTGCTTTAGCCTGCAAAGGGGTGGAGGTTAGGTGAAGAAATCAATAGATTACACTTCAGCGGAGACAGTGCATATAATGTGCTTCTTATGTACCCTAAGCAGTGAATTATGCTGTGCAGCTGCGTGCTAATTCTAACAAATCCTCAGGGCATGATCTTCCGAAAAAAAATTCTAAATGTCGAATGAGCGAGAAAATGGGAGAGAATGGTGCTGGTATTTTCAGTGTGCTGCGAGATGCAATCTTAGTGCAAAAGAAGTGCCAAGATGTGATTCACGCCAGTAGGGGGCAGGTGGTGGACCCTAATCTCACTGATTAAGCTGGCTGCCATTGATCTTGGAGAGCTATTGCGCAGGCATCCCAGTCTCCCAACGCACTGGGAGATCTCCTGCCGCACACCCCACCCCTGACCTGCTCCATGGACATTCAGACCCCCTCCTTCAGTCCTCAGTAAGGACTGTTAAAATACTGAGCACATTTGTTATTAACTAAAGAATATTCCTCTCTCCCAACACTGTTCACCCTTTCCTTCAATTCCACATTGTTCACATTCTTCCGTACCCAGTACTACTCACCACCACCTCACCTCTACCCTCCTACACCCTGGGAGGGATGCTGAGCAGTCTCAGGAGAAGGCTGAGCTATATCAAAGGTATCAATTATTTCCGTGGTGAGTGGAAGTCAAAGTTAGTTTCATTCCTCAGGCTGTTGGCAAGTTCCATCTTTATGGCCCCTTGAGTGTCTCACTTAGTATTATCTCTGGCTTCTCAATGTTAGGAACTGGTGCAGTCCCAACTGTGGCCGTTGCTTCCTGGTGGTACTGCCAGGATGTAGAGATGCCGGCGTTGGATTGGGGTAAACACAATAAGAAGTCTCACAGCACCTGGTTAAAGTCCAACCAGTTTATTTGATAGTAATCCCACAAGCTTTCGGAAATGCTGACGAAGGAACAGCGTTTCCCAAAGCTTGTGGGATTACTATCAAATAAACTGGTTGGACTTGAACCTGGTGTTGTGAGACTTCTTACGGTACTGCCAGGACCAGAGAGCTGTCGGCTATTTTGCTAAATGGTGCTGGGCAACTTGCTGGAGCAGGGGTCAGGCTCGCCACTGACCTTTTCACTGTGTGGGGGAGGGCGGGTGGTGTTGTGTGAGAGCCCACGTGTAACATAAAATCTTGTCCTTAGTGTTTTCAAAAATAATCTAACAAACCTGTACGAGAAAACCTGTTTTGCATTTTAGAGCATCACTGATTAACTTACAAAACACGAGGCCACTGCACAGTTAAATTGAAAGGTGAATAATTTCCTTCATGTCAGACTGCATGTTACTCGGTTAAATGAATAAGAATTCAAGGGTATTACCACAGGTATAAAAATGGTTTAGAATTCCCCGATGACTATTTTCCCTCTCCAGGGGTGGTGGTGGGGGTGGGATTGGGGTGGGGGGTGGGGGGGGAATGTTGGTCAAATATTTTAAGTTTTGGGTGTTTATTACTTTGAAAGCTATCAATGTGTTGGATTGACACAATGCAGTGCAAGTAAAAGACTCAATGTTCACAGGATATTTTGTATTCAGAAGTGAGAGCCGCTGCGTTTTGGTCGCAACTCTGATAAAAGAATTTTAAATCTACCGAAACATTTGCCAAATTGGACATCTAGCCAGATAAGCCAAATGTTGCTTCACTATCCGAAAGTCACAGTGATCATTTCAAAACTACAGAGGTGAATACTATAGGCAGCAGGTGGCAGGAAGTCCTGAGCAACATGAAAACTGTGGAATGTATGACTGCACTGTCATTGTATCCTTGACCTAATTGTGGTTGAAATCATATCACCCTGAATAGTGATTTCACCAGTATGAGGGACGAAGTTTCAGAGTTAACTATTTGGTTTTCTGCAGCCCAGTCATGGACACTATCAAATGTGGGTGGCCAAGTGTGTGGTTTCGACACAAACAAGCATCTCATTAGGTTGTATTTCAAAGATTTGCCTTCAGTTTGGAAGGAGTAGCTATGCGAGGAACCTCATGATGGGAGGCTCAGCCTCAGGGTGGCACAGTGGTTAGCAGCTCCAGAGACTCAGGTTCACTTCCGGCCTTGTGACTATCTGTGTGGAGTTTGCACTTTCTCCCCATGTCTGTGTGCGTTTCGTTCTGGTGCTCTGGTTTCCTCCCACTCTCCAAAGATGTGTGGCTTATGTTGATTGGCTATGCTAAATTGTCCTTTGCTTCCATAGGGTTAAGGAGGGTAAATACGTGGGGTTACGGGTTAGGGCCTGAGTGGGATTGTTGCTGGTGCAGGCTCGATGGGCCAAAAGGTCTCCTTCTGCACTATAGGGGTTCTATGTATCATTCACATTGATGCTCCTGGCATCCTAGTCTAAGGTCATTGTAGCAAACTTATTCATCATTGCTTAATTGGCAAAAAATACTTACTCATTTAAAGATTCACTGCCCCTTTGGGGTGCTCAGAGACAGAACTCAACTATCTTTTACAAGGAAAGTTCAGACAGTAATATTCTTGCTTTATCTGCAGAGTCAAACTTCTTCTAGATTGTCTTCCAGCTTCTAACAATGGCCACGTTCACGTTTGCCAAGTTCTTTCCAACTAGAGCATGCCTGTGACCGCTCTGTCTTGTCAAAGTTACTTTTAAATTTCTCTGTGAGATGATTCATACCAAGATTGTGGAGGTGGATTTTTCGAATCTGAAGCTAATCCACTAGTCTGCAAACCAATAGGAAGAACAAAATGCTTATCATTTGCAGTGCGGTGGCACAGTGGTTAGCACTGCTGCCTCACAGCTCCAGGGATCTGGCTTCGATTCCCGGCTTGGGTCACTGTCTGCATGGCATTTGCACATCCTCCCTGTGTCTGCGTGGGTTTCCTCCGGGTGCACCAGTTTCCTCCCTCAGTCCACAGATAGGTGGGTTAGGTTGATTGGTCATGCTAAATTGTCCCTTAGCGTCCTGGAATGTGTGGGTTAGAGGCATTAGCGGGGTAAATGTTTGGGGTTGTGGGGAAAGGGCCTGGGTGGGATTGATGACGGTGCAGACTCAATGGGCCAAATGGCCTCCAGTTACACAGTAAGGATTTTTTGATTCTATGATTGACAGCAGCTTTGTTGCTCAATCGCTGGTCAAAAAATCAGAATAAATCAGAATAAATCACATTTATTATTGCAGATGAATTGTGATTGTTTTTTCATAATTTCCACCAAAGTTCTATTGCACAATATCATTCACACACATCATTTTTGGTTGGTGGCCATCCAGATCCCCTTGGAAAGCGGAGGTCCTCAAATTCACAGTATTATTTAGTTATAAATCTCTGTCTTTTCAGCATATTTTTGGTTTACCTTCTAAGGTGTGTGTACAAGTAGTTATTTATTTATTATTATTGTCACAAGTAGGCTTACGTTAACACTGCAATGAAGTTACTATGAAAACCCTTTAGTCACCATGCTTCAGCACCTGTTCGTGTACACTGAAGGAGAATTTAGTATGGCCAATACACCTAACCGCACTGTGGGGCTGTGGGAAGAAACCGGAGCACCCCACTCAAACATGAGTGGAACATGGAGATTCTACATAGACCGTCACCCCAGCTGGGAATCAAACCCAGGTCCCTGGCACCGTGAGGCAGCAGTGCTAACCACTGTGCCACCATGCTGTCTTCTCCAACAATTCCAAACCAAAAGGTATATTTCAAACAAACTAAATCAAATAGATCTTGATTTGAATTCTGGAACTTTATGCAATGTATGTTATTTTCCTAGCTTGGGATAGTCTAATCAATTATTTAAATATCACTCAATATGGGAATCTAATCTTGCACAAGTTTCTTCTAAAAAAACTCTTTTGTGGACTGATTTTGTGGAGTGAGGTGGCATGGTGGCACTGCTGCCTCACAGCACCAGGGACCTGGGTTTGATTCCTGACTTAGTTCACTGTCTGCGGAGTCTGCACATTCTCTCTGTGTCTGCTTCGAGTTTCTCCAGGTGCTCTTGTTTCCAGCATCTGCAGTAATTTGCTTTTAAATTAACAATATGACTTTGCCAATATTAATAATTGCTCCATCTCAGCTATACCCAGTGACTATTTGCTACATGAAAGACCCTTTTATAATGATTTACTTTTTATCTTCTTTCTTCAGTATTGAGAAGAACCACAGGGAGTTTGTGCTAAATTTCAAAATTTGTAGATTAAAAAAAAACTGGAATGTTTGACCTTAGCAAGCAATTCTTAAAGTTTAAAGCTTATTCATTAGTGTCACAACTAGGCTTACTTGAACACTGCAATGAAGTTACTGTGAAAATAGATAAAGTGGAAAGAAACCATGAGACTGGTTCCTGGGAATTTCACTTCTTTTGATAAACTGGAGAAGAGGGGACTGTATTCCTTGGAGAAAAGGTGGCGGAGAGGGGATTCAATCGAGCCATACCAAATCTTGAGGGCCTAAGTAGCAGAGACAGGGAGAAACCTTTCCTATTCATAAAAGGATCAAAGATGAAAATGACACAGATTAAAGTAATTTATGAAAGAAGTGAGGGTGGTGTGAGAAAAAAAAACATTTTCACACAGTGAACGATTAAGGATTGGAATATACTGCCTGAGAATGGAGGCATCTTAGATCAAAGTAATTCTAAAGGGAAATGGACTACTATCTGAAAAGGAAGAATATGCAGGGTTACAGGGATAAGGTAGGAGGATGGCATTAAATAATCTGCTTCTTTGGAGCATTGGTGCAGATACAATGGGCTGAATGGCCTCCTATGCTGTATAGTTCAGCAAATCTGTGATTTTAATCCAACAAAGATACAATGGTCAGTAGAGTCTCTTTTGCAAAACACTCAAGAATTAATGGACAATTATTTGTTTCTATATTCTTTTTGTTTTGGGGCCAGAATTTTACATAGCTCAAGTGGATGCATGCCCAACCTGGAAGCACCTAAAATCACACAAGAAGACCTAGAGTGTGTGTCCTGAAGGCACCATGCCCTCCCACAACATTTGATCAGCGGCTGTGAATTGGAAACAGCTCCACTGATAATTTCAACTAGGGAAACAGCAGCTGACTGGGATTTTACATTGCCTGGCAGTTGGTATGGTTGGCAGGTGGGCTGACTGGCAAGGCAGCCTTTGCATTTTAGCTGCAATCTTGATTTGGGAGGGATGAAAGTTCAGGGCTCAAGTAGAATTATAAGTTTATTTATTTACTTATTAGTCACAAGTAAGGCAGTTACTATGAAATTCCCTTAGTCACTACACTCCATTTGCCTGAATGCACCTAACCTGCACATCTTTGGATTGTGGGAGGAAATCAGAGCGCTCAGAGGAAACCCACGCAGACATGGGGAGAATATGCCAACTCCACACAGACAAGCCTGGAATTGAACTCAGGCCCCGGGGCGTTGTGAGGCAACAGTGCTAATCACAGTGTCACCGTGCCACCTCAATTTTACCAAATGTGTTTGGGGACTGAGATCTGTGTATGCTTGTGTTGCTCAGGCACTTGCGACATAGCTTTTCCACTAACGAGTCAGTAGCTCCCTGAGACAGCTTCGCAGCGGCTGTCTCCTTGAGAAAGCGCCAATCTGCACACTCCCTTTTCTCAGCCACTGCCCTCCTCCCACCCTCCTCGCAGCGCTTAGCCTTTCACAGACTGTGTTGTGCACGGGATGGCCCATTAATTGGCCAGCCAGCCTAATATCATGTTAACAACGCGGTCTCAGATGGGAGCGGGTTTCGCACCTACTCTTTCCTACACTGTCATGAAATGTGTTCCAGTGTAAAATTCAGGCCATGGTTGAAAAATAATCATATCTAAATGTTGATTCTAATTACCAGCAATGTTTATTCAGGCATGTCTGCATATTGGTTTGATTGTTGAAGCATGAAGTGTCAATGGAGGATCCTCAAAGCCTAGCCAGTGTGGAAGGATTCCTTAAAGCTGAGGGACATGGAAATATTGTCCTCTCTATCAGATTGTCAAAGAAGAAGTGCAGATCACTTGGCCAGCAAGAAATAGAAATGTAGACACTCTGATTGCCTTACCAGGGATAGAAATTGCCCAAAATACTTTTAATTTTTTTTGCTGCTTTAGCTTCCAAGATACCAAACAACCAGTTGGCAGATTGTTAGCATGTGAAAATTGGCTTTGCACCTATGATGTATTTAGATGCACGCTGTGAAAAACAAGCCTAAATGTTAATAAATAAGGTAACACCAAACACGGAGCACCAAAATTCAGGGTCATAGACCGAGAGATGTCTGAGGTCCCATTCTTGCTTTTCTCAGTGTACCATCCGAGCTATATTGAGTTAAGGGGCCTTAATTTAAATCTTGCAATTGGGAGAGTGATCCCTTGTGCATCCTGGTGGTCAGCTACAGGAGGTTGTGTTCTGGTGTGGGGATACGCTCTCACTTTTGGCTATGGGTGGCACGGTGGCACAGTGGTTAACATTGCTGCCCCACAGTGCCAGGGACAAGGGTTCAATTCTAGCCTTGGGTGACAGTCTGTGTGAAGTTTGCACATTCTCCCCATATCTGTGAGGATTTCCTCTGAGTGCTCTGGTTTCCTCCCACACTCTAAGGATGTGCAGGCTAGGTTGAGTGGCCATGCTAAATTACCTCTTGGAGTCAGGGAGGGTAGCAGGATAAATATGTGAGGTTATGAGGATAGGGCCTGGGTGGGATTGTTATCGGTACAGGCTCAATGGGCTGAATGGCCTCTTTCTGCACTGTAATGATTCTATAATTGTGTGATCTATGTGATTACAAATAATTTCCCAAAATAAATGTTGCATTCTAGACTGCACCACATAGATACAGCATAAAAGGATAAAATTAAAATGATCCATTCTGATATGTAAATTTTGAAAAATTAATGCTATTCATATAGACATATAACTCTAAAGCTCAAAGTCTCATAAACATATAAGACTAGCCAACAAACATCTCCCACTAAGTCTTTGATATTCTTAGCGCATTACTAGATTTTTTTGCATTGCCCCAATACCACTCGTCTGAACTGTAAATTCACATTCTTAAAATAGAAACCTGAGAATATCAGTTATCATAATTCCAAAACTTACTCCCACTGGTGAAGTCATCTAAAGTTCTATTAATCAAAATTTTTATAGAAAACAAAGATGTTTTCCATAAAGTCCACAGATGTGCGGGTTAGGTGGATTGGCCATGCTAAATTGTCCCTTAGTGCCAGAGGGATAAGTGGGGTAAATGCATGGGGTTATGGGGGTTAGGGCTTGGGTGGGGATTGTGGTCAGTGCAGACTAGATGGGCGGAATGGATTCTGTGGATTTTATGACTCTATGAATATGTACCCACAGGAATTGCAAAGGTGGAACAGCAGCTCAAACATTGTGATCTTTGAATTCGTCAGGAAAGAAAGTGTTGCAAAAAATAGTGCTGAAATATTTCTGGAATTTTCAATTATAATGATGGAAAAACTGTCAGTGATAGAGTCATTACTGTGTCAAAATGAAAAGAACATCTTAGACTGCACATATGGAGAAATTTGGAAGATGCTACCAATAATTCTCTATTCCTCCACAGGATGCAATCTTGTCATTGTAATCAATATAGGATCAATGATTTGATGCCAATTTCAACCTTTTTCACACTACTCTCACAGAAGAATCCATTGAAAATGCTTACCCTTGTTGAGTGACATATAACAGATTTCAATGGCGTACTGTGTCATAATTATTGGTGCACAACCTCAATGGTCCTGAAAAACCATTTTTACACATATGGAGTGCATGCCCTCAAATTAAGATTTAAAAATTGGATGCTTATTAAAGTAATAAAAAATAATTTTAAAATCATTTCTGAAGTTTGTTAATTATGTTTATCTTTTTACCTTAATTCTAAGTATGTGGTCCCAATCTTTACGTTGCTTATGTTGACTATAAAATGAATTATAATCCAAACTCTTCACCTTCTGCTTTGCTGTCGGTAGGACTTCAACCTGACTGGATGATTTCGGGATACCAGAGACACCCCATAGATGACATTAGAGTCAAAGTAATATTAAAATAGGAGAATTTGGTGCACTGGACCCAGTAAGTATTAAGGAGCAGCTTTTCTTGAGGCCAGGAGTAAGTGTTCTCCCTTCACTACATCTGCAAAATCCAAAGCATTGAACTATTGGTGAAATGATGATGCAACTTTGAAATGATGTGAAAAGGAGAGGGGGAATTGGTGACGACATGCTTGCCCCTGATTTATAATTAATTACCTTTTCAAAAATGCTCAGTTTGGCAATATACAAATATATGCTTGTGCTCAATGTTTTTAAAAAATTCTCCGTTCCTTCAAAAAATAATACTTTTACCAGTAAATCCTTCTTTTCCAATTTCTTTTGCTAACCAGACTGAAAGTAGTAAGAAGTCTCACAATGCCAGGTTAAAGTCCAATAAGTTTATTTGAAATCACGAGCTTTCGGAGCACTGCTCCTTCATCAGGTGAGTGTTCACTTGATGAAGAAGCAGCGCTCTGAAAGCTCGTTGGACTTGACCATGGTATTGTGTGACTTCTTACTGTGCCCACGCCAGTCTGGCAAATCCACATCATGACTGAAAGTAGCTCGTGAGAAAAATAAAGCTCCACACTAGTAAATAATTCAGATGTTAGGAACTAGAGTCCAACCAAATTGTTGAACTCCTCTAATTTTTCCAATTCAGGCTTTCTCTGGGTAAGACATGTCTATCTCTTTAGAAGAAATGGCATTGTCCATACGTATAACTACTCAATACAATTGACAAAATGAACATGCATTTTAGAACATAGAACACTACAGCGCAAACAGGCCCTTCGGCCCACAAGTTGCGCTGATCATATCCCTACCTACCAGGCCTATCTATAACCCTCAATCCCATTAAATCCCATGTACTCATCCCGAAGTCTCTTGAAAGACCCCAACGAGTTCGCCTCCACCACCACCGATGGCAGCTGATTGCACACACCCATCTTTATGATCAGTTATAAATTAGCCAGGGGAATAACTGACCCATTGATTTAACAGTACAGCATGAGAGAGAAGTTTCATTGAGAGACCATTCCCAGACATTCTGGACAGGGTTCTGGGGGATTTCTACTGAAAGTCAATGGTCACTATGCTGGGTTACCAAATTTTAGATCTCAGGCTCTGGATTAGTTGGGTGCAACAAGTATTAGAAAGTCAGGGAGACTGGAGCTTTCTGTTTACTTATGAGTATCACAAGGCTTACATCAACACTGCAATAAAGTTACTGTTAAAATCCCCTAGTTGTCACACTCCAGCCCTTGTTTGGGTAGACTGAGGGAGAATTTAGCATGGCCAATGCACCTAAACAGTACTTCATTCAGACTGTGAGAGGAAACTGGAAGACCCGAAGGAAACCTACATAGACACGGGGAGAATGCCGCACAGACAGTCACCCAAGCCAGGAATCAAACCCGGGTCCTTAGTGCTGTGAGGCAGCAGTGCTAACCACTGTGCCACCATGCCGTAAAGGATCCTGATTGATTTTGCTCCATTAATTTTGTTGCATGGAAATTAGGCTAGTTTCTTTCCAACTGTGCACTCTGATCCTAACTTTGAGATTTACTGTCAAGCATAGTAATCCATTCTGGTATAGACTTGGAAAATCTCTTCCGCTACCGGTTGAGACAGTGGTGGTGGAGTGCAGTGAAGGACATAATAACTAGGAGCAGAAACAGGCCATTCGACCCAGCGAGTCTGCTCCACCACTCAATAAGATCATGGCTGACCCGGTTGTGCCTTTAATGGCAGTTCCTTGCCTATCCTCCATTACCCTTGCCTGCATTGTCAATCAAACAGACACAACATTTGTCCAAAGTATTTATGAGGAGAAATGCATTTTAATAGGAATGTTGTTAAACCTTTAATGCTTGTGCCAATGTGCTTTTTACAGAGATATCTTAATAAAGAAACAAATTCAACCTTGAACGGCCTGAAAATGGCTGTCCATCTTAAAATTCACCTGATTTTCCTTTCCATAGCATTTGAATTGACAGGGATTACCTCATTAGCTGGTTAATTAATGCCTCTGTCCCCAGTACTCCTTGCTTTTGCTGCACTCAATGGCTGGATTCTCTCAAAAAGATTTTAAATGTCAAATTTGTTTTTTTTTAGCGTGATTTTAAAATGTATTTCCCACATTCTGAGCACTGCAAAGTGCCCTAGCATGAATCACAGTAAAAATCAGGGGGTAGGGCCTATTCCCTCTGGAAAGGCCAGCAGCATACGGTTGAGTGAGCCACTGTGCATGCACTGATCTGTCAGTGCTGAGATTGGCTCATGTGTAGTAGCCCCCCCCACTGCCAGCCTCCCGATCGCTGGCCAGCTCGATTGTTTCCATCCAATTCCCCCAACCACTCATCGTCCGGGCATCCCCGGGCTAGCCCCGATCTCCACCCCCAGCCCTCCTTAATCACCACCCCCCCTCCCCGCTGTCTCGATTTCCCTATTCACTCCCCCAACCCCGATGGCCAGCCCCAATCAGCCCCTCCCTCACTCTACCTAAGATCTTAACTGCAGAGTGGCACCAATCTACCCCCACCAATCTCTCCTCTAAAGGTCCCACCCCTAACTGGCCTCATCCCCTTGGCCCTGCCAGATGCCAGTGGGCAGTGCCAAGGTGCCTTTTAGACATTGCCAAATTATCCCTTGGATAGTACCAAGTGGCCAGGCTGGCAATACCAGAGGACACTCCCTCCTTACCCCTGACCTCCTGGGGAGCTTCACTCCAGCGGTATCAGGCTGCCAGTTCCCCCTTAGTTGTAAACCCTGCTGTAATGAACCACTCCTGATGGGGCCGGGGTTGAGACTAGAAGGCCCAGAGACTTCAGTCCAGGACCTGCTAATGAGATTCAAAGAGCGACTAGCATATTTTAACCAGCATCACGCTGATTTCCAGTTGTGGCACCCAGTAGGGAGCCCACTAAATGGCCTTCATTTATGTCTCCTAACCCGTTGCACTGCTATGGCAGTGCAGTGGGCTGGGAGAATCACCCCCATGTATTTGTTGATTCCTCTTCTCTCCAGGTTATTTACTTAGGCAAAGCCCATGTACACTTTTAGAGGACAGAACAGACCAGTATATTGGACATGACAGCCTTGGTAGAATATACACTTTAAAAAAAAGCATGATCTGGTTTTAATTTGTCTGCAAATGTTAGAAGCTGACATTGGGCAACGTATTTCAAGATTGACTGCTATGACATTATTATCCTGCCTTTGAAAGGCTATCCACTTGTTATCTTTCAACGCTCTTAAGTCTAACAAGATTAATCTTTTTAATTTAAAATACTTAACAACAATTTGCATTCATATAGCATATTAAGCATAATTAAATGAATCAGAAATATTCTCAAACAAAATTAGATACTGAGATACTTGGGCAGGCGAAGGTTGGTTTTACAAAACATTTAAAGGTGACTAGTTAAGTATATATGCTTACAGGAGGGTTTCCAGAGCTTAGAGTTCAGGTAAGTGATAGTATAACTATCAATAGTGAAATGCTTCAGATTGGGAGTATACAAGCACGTACAATTAGAGGAGTGCATAAATTTAGGAGGACTATAGGGACAGAAAGGTTGCAGAGAGGTAGAGAGAACATGAAACCATGCAGTTGTTTGAAAAGAAATGGGGAGCACTTTAAAATTGAGGCATTGCAGAACTGGGGGCCAATGTAAATCAGTGAAAACAGGGCTGATGCATAACGGACTTGGTGCGAGCTAGGATATGGGCACCAGAACTTTGGATGAGTTTTAGTTTGTGGGGAATGCAAGATGGGAGATTAGCCAGTAGAGCACTGTGGGGTCAATTCTAGAGGTAACATGGTTGAAGGTTTCAGCAACAAATGAGCTGAAGGAGGGTTTGAGATAGACAATGTTATGGAGGTAGAAGACGTTAGTCTTGGTGATGGAGTAGATACGTGATTTGAAGTGAACCTCATTGTCAAATAGGCTACCAAGTTTGAGAACCAGTTTCAGACAGTAAATAGGGGGCAGGAATGGATTCAGTGATTAAAGAGCAGAGTTTATGTTGGGGACAGAAAACAATGACTTTGGGCTGCTGAGTATTTAGTTGAAGAAATTTTCAGCTCCTTCAACACTGTTTGACAAACAGCGTGGCAAAGCAGAGACAGTGAAGGTGTTTAAGAGTAGGTGGCTGTTGTTTTTTGGCGTGGCACTGCTGACCATCATGTTTGTTATGGATTCGCTTGATGTCTCAATGATAAGATCTTGAGACTCATATACTTAAACATGAACCATTGATTGTTGAACTTTGTCTAGTTATAGATCCTAGTTAATGTTAGACATGGAGCTGATGTCTCCATTCAAGCTGCTTCCAGAGTTTTCTATTACTATGTTACTCTATATATCATGTACAATACTATTACCCAGTCCCATGTTCATCCTTGTTCTGCCTAACATCTTTTCATTATAATGGCATTCAGGCACATAATATAAAAAAGGGTGGCATGGTTGCTTACGTTCCCTTATGCCTTCAATTTTGACTGGTGGAATAATGCACAGAGAGGTTGCAGGGGAAGGAATGTGTATAGCTACCCACACTTCTCTGGTCACAGCCTTCAAGTGCTGGCGGTCCAGTGAAGAGGTCCAGAGGAAGAGACCCTGTTGGCCATTGAAATCCATCTACCAGAGCCAAGAAGGCCTGGACACAAATTGTGGTTTTGGCGAGCACAGCAGATGAGCAGGAGCATTCTTTAATCAGTGCCAAAAAAAGCTCAGTGATCTATTGTGTTCCAACAAGGTGATAGCTTGGCTCATCCACACAGAGGTCCAAGGGAAGGATTATATCTGCATGCTGTAGTAGAGGTGTGAGGTCTGACGCACAGTTATGCCTCATTGTTGAAGTTTGGATGTGTATGCATGTAGGTCTGCACTCGAAGCGCTGACAGTGAACAGAAAATCACCAGATGCACTATATGTAAAACTAACATAAATTCACATTGTTATTGCAATTTAAATGGGCAAAGAATGCTAAGGAGATGGCCCAGACTCAGCCTGACTGAAGACAATTTGCTCGGTTGAATAGATCATGATGGATTGCCAGGGTACCTGAACAGCTGTCTGTCAGTGATGGTGAATCAGTGGTAGCAGGCGATAAATGTGATATTGAAATCACCTTAGAATATGTTAGTAAGGCTGGTGGTTGTGCTGTCATTTCACTGAACATAAGGGGACATTGGTGGAGAGGGATTGTGATGATGGGGTGCATCAGAAGTGCAGAACCACCGTGTTTAAAGGCAATGGTGTGCATCAGAGTCCACTTTCACAATGCAAAGGATATTTATCTAAATATTTTATGTTTTGCACAAGTCCCAACACTGCTCGCTTACCTCCGTGATAGAGATGTCTGAGGATGTAGCATCACATCTTTTTAATGCACACTCTGCTAACTCAGATACCAACGAATCAGAGGGATATAGCGTGAGTATAACATTGCTGGCACAAGGGGGAACAGTGGCAGAGTGCAGTAGGAGGTGTCAGATTCAGAGTATCTGTGCATTGTCCACTTCCTCTGAGGAAAATCATAATGATGCTTCAATGGATAGCAATGTGGAGTCTCAGGAGTTACCTCTTGGGGCACAGTATTTTAATAATCAGCAGTATGGGCATTCTGTGATGCCCCTGAGACTGTGGGAGCTCCTGTACTGTGAGCGAGGAATACGTCACAGTCAGGAGCTCCTCATTGTCCACAGAGCTCTGCTGTTACAAACTAATGAACCCTTATTGACTGTTAACACTATTTACAGAGACAGACCTCAGTAGGACTTCATGAGAATCTTCCTCCTTTATTCTCTTTTTTTCTTACCCTTCTACCTGGTTTACCTGTGGGCAGCATAGTGGTATAGTGGTTAGCACTGCTGCCTCTTGGCGCCAGGGACTTGGGTTCAATTCCTGGCTTGGGTCAATGTCTGTGCAGAGTCTGCACGTTCTCCCTGTGTCTATGTGGGTTTCCTCTGGGTGTTCTGGTTTCCTCCCACAGCCCGAAAGATGTGTTGGTTAGGTGCACTGACTGGTCATGCTAAGTTCCCCCTCAGTGTGCCTGAACAGGTGCCGAGGTGTGGAGTCTAGGGGATTTTCACAATAACTTCATTGCAGTGTTAATATAAGCCTACTTGTGACACTAAACTTAAAAACAAAATACTCCTCTGGGAAAAGGTTAGACTGCAAGCTGCAACCCATTAATGGAAAGTTCACACCAGCCTGGAGTGGGTTTTCCAATCCACCATGGCAGTCACCAGCAGAACATGCCGCTGTAAAAACACATTGGCCTGAAACTGATTTCTGGGCCTCCCGCCATATTCTCTCTCTCGCCTGCCATCGAATCAATCGGTGGGGGCTTGGGAGTTTTCCACCGCCAAGCTACCAAAATCCCACTTGGGTGAAGACAGCTGATCAATGGCTGGCTTTTCCATGAACTATGCATTTGCGAAACACTCCCAACCCTTGTGAAAATGAGAAGTTCCAACCCCCTGAGTGGGACTTGTGATTTCTGGGCTCATCCACAATTTGTGCTGTGATGGAATCATCATTGCCAATATCCGGGCCCACATTTCAGCAAATGAAAATGTAAGGTTGTGTTTCTGCGAACACTGCACTTTGCCTCCATCTGAGCTGGATTGATGGCATTTTCAGCTCCTCTAACCAGTTAAACAGTTCATTTTACAAATTAAGAAATGTGAAATCAGCATCATGAATGGTTTATTTGCCATTTTGTGCTAATGTATTTTGTGCCATCTGTATCAGAGGCCTGTAAATAATTTATGATTTATGGAGCACAATAGGAGGAAAACATAGCATTTTCTTTTCTGAGGACCAATATTTTGAGTTTTAAAATTTCCTAAAGAAGACTTTTCATAACAATATTTTAAAATTAATTTGGATGAAACCTTACATTGCTTCAGTTATTGTTGGAGTGGATTTGTGGCAGTAACGACAATGCAACTAGCAGTGTTCACTGTTATTATTTTTCTTAAATTGCCAGGAACTTCTGAAGTTTGCTTCCTGGTGGGGTGCAATCAAGTAGAAATTAGGAAACTGACGAAAACCTGCATGTTTAGCCAATTATTCTTGCTGTAAAAATCCTTGAAAAAGTTACACTTTGTTGAATAAGGTATAATTGGGTTTTTAACAGCAGTCTTTGTTCCTAATTACTACTGAACAACCTCACTGTCCCTGAAAACTGCTCATACTCAAATTTAAATTTCTCCGTGATGATAAGAAAAACACATGCTTCAAATAATATGTTTTAAGTGTTGTTCATGAATCCCATAATCCTACAGATATGATCGGATCATTTACTTTGTTCTCTGAGGAATCTTAATTGGAAGTAAAATGAAATGTGCGTTTTACTTCAGCGGATGCTATAGAATTCATAATTTTAAAGTCTATAAAAAGAAATGAACAAAATCAATTTATTTCTTGTCTAAACCAAGCTATTTTCAGGATCACATTTTTTTTATTGGTGGGATACGTCTGACAAAAATTTGAGGTATCCAAGTCTGGAATCAGGGGTGGAATCTTCTGGCCATTCACACTGACAGGTTTTTCTTGTCCCACTGCAATGAACGGAGATTTGACTGACTGCTAAATTCTCCGTCCTCGCTTGCAGCACTGAACAGCTGGTAAGATTGTGCACCAGATGTTTTTTGTTGGTACACTCATGCTCAAGTGCCAGTAACATTTGCCCCAACTGGTTCTGGGTGTTGTTTGACTGAATGTCTCCTTAAAGGCTGAGCACAGAAACTTCAAAATAGATTCATTAATCTTTCAAGATATGAATAACAAATTGGCAATCATCTTTACTTTGAACACAAACTATTACTGTTCTTAATATAAGAATGAAAAGATAACCAGGATCCATCACAATTGCATTAAAAACAAGGAGGTAGGAGACACAACAGAGTTTATTGTCGTTCACTGCTTGATGTGGGTATTGTTATCTACAGCTTAGTTTTTACACTCATTCTTATCTGATGTTGGAAGCAATGTCCTTGAATGGTATCAAATGTATTGAAGGCAATATTTGTTTATTGAGCATGTGACTGCCATTCTGCTTTCCTGTCAGGCTGCAATCTATTCTTACATGCTTAAGTTTTCTCTAAATGTCGGCTGGTTGAAATAGCACTTCTTTATCTTTATTCTCCACTTCTGAGAGCTAAACTACTGAACCACAAGTACGAAGTAAGAATACTTGGTCATACTAATATCTAATCCCCAAATAGTGCAACCCCACTTGTTTGCACAGAAGGTTATTTTTATAAAATGGAATACGTGTACATGTAAGAAGCCTAATAATAAGAGCAGAGGTTCAAGAAATTAGGATTGCCACGTGAGAAGTGATGGAATATATGAGAAAGAAAATGGCTGAGAAATGGTGGCAACTTTTTGCAAGTCGGTTAATTGGTCAATTACGGGTCCCTATAATAGGCTGGACTAAATTGCCTAGGAATTAAAGATAGTTTATGTTTCTGTATACACAGCATTCCTGATACACTGTTCCAATTGTGAAGATTACAAGAGTTATGCTGTACATTTGAAGTCACGAACATGCAATGCCGGGTTAAGTATTTGTGCACTGTTAGTTGGTTTTGTTTTCCATCCCAATTAATTCATTTTGTTTTCTTGTCAGAATATAATTAAGTACAAGCTCTCCAAAGAAGGCAATACTCACCACATTTTCACACGTCATAGTATTCTTTAAAAGTGGCTTTTAGTAAAAGTGTGGATCCAGCTTTATTCAGGAAAGAAGTACAAATTCATCAATGGTGCAGGATGCTTGTCACATTCCTGGCTGAGATTTATGATCTCAAAACACCCAAAAAATTGCAAGTTCATCTGGGGGAGGTTGTAGTATATTGACAATGTCACTGGGCTGGTAGCCCAGGAGTTCTTTGGGGACATGTGTTTAAATCCCACCACAGCAGCCAATGGAATTTCAATTCAATTAATAAATCTGTAAATAAATGATAGTCTAATGGTGACAATTAAACTATGGTCATTAAAAACCTACATTGGTTCACTGAAGCATCTTAAGGAAGGAAATCTGCTGTCCTTATCTGATCTGACCTACATGTGGTTCCGGAGCCACTGCACTGCCCTCTGAAATGGCTTAACAAACTACTCAGTTGCAAAAAGGAATGAAACTGCATAGATCATCTGGCACCAACATAAACAGCAAAGTCACAATGGCAAACCCAACTCTGTCAACCCGTAAAGTCCTCCTTACTTGTCACAAAATTGGGAGAGTTGTCCCACAGATACATTTATCTTACAGACAATATCCCAGACAACCACTACCACCACCCCTGAGTATGCTCTGTCCCGCTGGACATCGTCAAAAATGTGGATGTAATATGTGATAGAAAGAGCTAAGAGATCCTATAACCAATGGATCAGATATAAGCTCTGCAGTCCTGTCACATCTGTTTGTGACTGGAGGCACAAAACTAAACGGCTAATAGGAAGAGGAGGCCCCATAGATATCCCCATTGTCAATGATGGTGGAGTCCAGTATAACTATGGCAACCACCTTCAGCCAGAAATGCCGAGCAAACAATCCATCTCCACTTCCTCCTGAGGTTTCCAGCATCACAAATGCCATTCTTTAGCCAATTCAACTGACTCCACGTGATGTCAGTACAAGGCTAGAGGAACAAATGCAAAGGACTTGGGTATTCAAAAGATTCAAATATTAGTGCTGAAGACTTATGCTCCAGAACTAGCTTGGCAAGTTGTTCCAGTACAGCTACAATACTAGCATCTATCCTGCAAGGTGGAAACTGCTTAGGCATGTCCTGCCCACAAAAAGCAGGACAAATCCAAACTGGCCAATTACCATTCCTTCAGTCCACTCTCAATTATCAGTAAAGCAGCACTTGTTGGGTAATATCCTGCTCAATGACTTTCTGTTCAGGTTCTGCCAAGGTCACTCACCTCCTGACCTCATTACAGCCTTGTCCCAAACATGGGCACAAGAGCTAAATTTAAGAATGAGGTAAGAATGACTGCCTCTGATGTTAAGGAAACATTTGACCATGGGACAAAGGAGCCCTAGCAAAATTGGAGTCATTGGGAATCAGGAGGAAAACTTTCCACTGGTTGGAGTCGTACCTGGGACAAAGGGCAATGGTTGCAGTTACTGGAGGTCAATCATCTCAGCACCAAAATATCACTGCAGGAGTTCTTGAGGGAAGTGTCCAGCCCAACCATTTTCAGCTCCATCATCAATCATCTTCCCTCCATCATAAAGTTGAATGTATATCGCTGTTTCTTGGCCTAAAATCCTGGAACTCCCTTCCTAACAGTTCCTTGGATGTATCTGCACCATAAGCACTGCAGTGGTTCAAGAAGGAGGCTGACCACTATCTTATGAAGGGCAATAAGCACTGACCTAACCAGTGACATCTATATCTTGTGAATGATTTTTTTTAAAAGACTTACAGAAGTGCATCATTATTTAACAGCAACATCCATCAAAGCTAGGTCACAGTTTTGAACTAAAATCAATGTGTCAATGCCAATGGGATGAGGTTTGATAGGTGTAATGACACCCCAGAAACAAAGATTACAAAACACAGATAATGAGGTCAAGCAGTTCTAACCTGTAATTATGAGTCGCAATTCTTGATAACTTACAGTGATTGGAGGTTCGGAAGATCCCATAATGCTTCACTTGGGAGCTTCTTCAATTGGTTATTTTGCAGCATTCTATTAAAAAGAAAGATACATACACATTCATTATTCTGATGTACAAAACAAGGCAAACGTTTCTCACATGAGATTTCATGCAACTGAAGCACTGAGTCAAAATTGGCTGAACTACGGGGCCAGAGACTAGCCCAGGTTTTGGTCTTGCATCTCCATATGTTATTGGCATAGTAGTACCTGGCAGCTTGCCCACATTGAAAAGATAAATTTCCCTGAATTTATGTTCCTGGAGAAAAACACTATTCCTCCTGGCTTCACAGGAGTGCTATTTTAAATGTGATAGTTTTTCTTTAGTGTGACCCTTTGCTGATGGCCACAGCTTAGGATCTAACAGCTGCTGAAGAATCTTCAGCAGAACATATTCAATCAGCATTGCCTAGTTTAACATGTCCTGAAACAATTGTTAGATCGATCTCTCATTTATATATATAATGGATGTAATGCCTTCTATGGATGGCCACCAAGTTGCTTAAAAATCTTTTGATCTAATTTCTTTGGCATTGAAAATAATATTCTGCAGTAAGGGCCAATTTATATTTCAGCAAATACAGTTTGACTCCATTTGAAGATTATGGGAGAGAAGAAGTAAAACATTGGATTAAGTTTGATGGTCAATATCATTTGTTAATGATCTCAGCGAAAGCTGTTTACAAAGCCCTGGTGATCTCTGTGGCACTGATTTTTAAAAGAACTATAGAATCCCTACAATGTCGAAGGACATCATTGAATCTGCACCGACTCTCTGACAGCGTATCTTTCCCAGGCTTACATCCCTGCCCTATACCCATAAACCCACATAGCTAATCCACTTAATTTACAGACAATAAGGGGCAATTTAGCATGGCCAATCCACCTAACCTGCACATCTTTGGACTGTGTGAGAAAACTGGAACACCTGGAGGAAACCCATGCAGACATGCAGAGAACGGGTGACACGATGGCACAGTGGTTAGCACTGTGGCCTCACTGTGCTAGGGACCCAGGTTCAGTTTTGGACTCAGGCTACTGTTCGTGTGGCATTTGTATGTTCTCCCTGTGTCTGTATGGGTTTCTTCTGGGTGTTCTTGTTTCCTCCCACAATTCATATAACTCAAAATATATTATTAATTATGGGTGGCATGGTGGCACAGTGCTTAGCACTGCTGCCTCACAGCGCTGGGGCACAGATTCAATTCCCAGCTCGGGTGACTGTCTGTGTGGAGTTTGCATGTTCTCCCTGTGTCTGTGTGGTTTCCTCTGGGTTCTCTGGTTTCCTCCCAGAGATGTGCAGGTTAGGTTGATTGGCCATGTTAAATGGCCCCTTAGTGTCAGGGGGATCAGCAAGGTAATTATGTGGGGTTTTGAGGATAGGGTGGGATTGTTGTCAGTGCAGGCTTGATGGGCTGAAAGGCCTCTGTCTGCACTCTAGGGATTCTATGATTCTATGCAAGTGCAAACTCCACAAAGAGTCACCCAGGGCCTGAACTGACACTGGGTTCCTGGCGCTGTGAGGCAGCAGTGCTAACTACTGTGCCAGACCAATAAATCGCAGGGAGTAGGTTTGCTGTCCAGTTAAGGATATCTCCCAGCTCCCAAGGCCGGAGGGCCAAAGGCAGGCCCTGTTGCACTAACGCATCAGCAACCCCACCACCTAAGGTGCAATAGAGAAAGGGGGCACCGCAAAATGCAGATAAGCAAAGCTCAGCATTTTTAACATTTGAAAATGCCACACTGGATAGCTGTGATTATGGAGCGGCTATTATTCCATAATAATGGGGGGAGTGGCTTCCTTGCAGAAAAAGTGCACCCCAATTCCACCCCCCCAAACTTTCCTGATGTAAGTCCACTATGTGTCTGGCTGTGTCCCTTACCCAGAAATTCCAGTCATTGCAGAATAAGGCTGTATAATTGTCTCTAATTGTCTTTATAAGTAGGCTGGCCTTCCAACTCAACTGTCTCTCCAAAAATGCCTTAAGGTCGAGATAGTGACAGCGATCCAGTGTGGAATTGTGCCTCAGGGCCCAGCCTCAATCTGCTTTTAAAATTTCAACCCCAAAAGTTGCTGATATTTTCACAAGGCGATGATTTGATCTGATTTATTGTTGTCACATACAGTGAAATGTATTGTTTCTTGAGCGCTATACATACAAAGCATACAATACATAAAGAAGGAAAGGATCGAGTGTAGAATATAGTGTTACAGTCTTAGCTAGGGTGTAGACAAAGATCAACTTAATATAAGGTAGGTCCATTCAAAAGTCTGATGGCTGCAGGGAAGAAGCTGATTAACGCTGACAGTTTTGCTATCGTTGCAACTGCAGATTCTCAACTATTGTAAGATGTAGAAAAGTGTTTCCCCCCTTTTTATTGACTGTTCTTTGCGTAAGGATGACCATGTCCATCAGTTGGAGTATTTTGTAAGCTTCCAATGGGTAAGCAGGTGACTGCTAAGGATGATCTGTACCCAGATGTTTCTGCAGCGAGTAGGATAGGATACTGCAGACGATTGAATTTTGGACAAGTTGCTGGATCGGGATTTTCTCTTCTTATGTTTTCTCTCTGTCTCTGATGAGTGCTTGCTTTCAAAGGAGGCCCACAACAGTTTTCATTTGGTCACGTAGGGAGTGGCAATCCCGATTCAGCTTCTCCAAAGACTTGAAGTCAAAATGAAAACTGCTGAGAGTGGCTCACCCTGTGGTTCAGCTGCTTCACCAGGAGGAATGACATTGAGCTGTACAGGTCAGGAAGCCTTCAAATTTAAATCTGCACCAAGTTAGCTGACCCTATCCAAGGCAGTGATAGAGAAAGACTAAACTTGGCCTCCAGATTAGGCAGACGGAAGAAATAAATTGGATCAGGTTCCCATTCCTGGTTAATAGAAATCATATAGAACAAGACTTTGATCAACAGTGACTGTCCTCAAAGTTTGCCAATAAGTGCTGTCGAAACTCATCCACAAAATATAGCTACTTAAAATGAGGACAATGATTGTGCAATATCGAGCACTGCATTCAGAAGGGGAGAGACATAGATAGAAAACTTGACAATAACAAGCTATTTTAGTGCAATGGGGTAAATCTTGCAGCTTCACTGCATGGGTGGTAATCTGGCCCAGGGGATTGCCCACCCATTATAGAAAAGGTCTGATTTTCATTCCATCGCTTTCTCTGGGGATTCTGCCTATCCTCTTTCCAAGTTGTGTGGAGAGGTTGAGAGAACACCCATGAAAATGACTGGGATATGTTTATTTCCCTTAGGGCTAATCTTCACTCAGTTATCTCAGATTTTGCAGAGATTATGTAATTACAACGAATTAGCTGCTTTTAAAGGTTAGAACGTATTAAGACATAATTTCCTTTGAACTCGACAAATAATTATAGAGTTACTGCATATCAAAGAAGCAGAAAGAAGCTCACTGCCCAGTGTAGGTTATACATTACTTTTATTAGTTAAACACGAGTTTTGTCAACATGAACATAACAGGAAATATGTTGAGACCATACATAAACCTGGTGCCTGTGTGCTGTGGAAAGGGTGCTTTGAACATTACCTTCAAGTGATCATTTGATGTAGTTTTATAGAACTAATTTGTCATGAGCTGAACTGGATATTAACATTATGAATATCTATAAGTCAACTTCATTTCACCACAGGATCTCCGGGTTTAACTTTGTAATCTTTCAGATTGTCCTTCCTGTTCTCTGTTTGTGACAAGGACATTTCTCTCATGATGTCGTGCCCATATGAGCTGAATTCCTTCAAACTCTAATGGCATTTTGGCTGTTGTTCTGGATGCAGGCCCATTACTTATATAACCATTTTTCCTCTCTTTTAACCCCTCTTTAACCCTTTCCTCTTATCTCCTGGTCTTCTGGTCACATTGTTAAGCAATATTTCATTCCTCTTCTCTTGGGTATTTGCCTCATCAATTCCAACCCATCACTAGTCCTCTGGTATCCTACCCTCCTTCCGCCATCCCAAGCTTCAGTACATCTCTTGCTAGTCCTCACTGTCTGACTAGGCATTTTACAGAGGGCCCATTGAGGCACCTGTCACTGTGTTCTTACGAGCAATGGCCAACCATTCCATCCTTCAGTTGTTCTTCATCTCACTGTAGCTGGGGCCAATCATTGTGGGTGGAGATTAGGAACAGCAAAGGGAGGAAGACGCTGGTGGGTGTCATCTATAGGCCCCCAAATAATGATCTGGAGGTGGGGCGGGCTATTAACGCGCAAATAAATGCGGCGTGCAGGAATGGAACGGCGATAATTATGGGGGATTTCAATCTACATATTGATTGGTCAACCCATGTTGGACACGGTGGGCTTGAGGAAGAGTTCTTGGAATGCTGCCGGGATAGTTTCCTTGAACAGTGTGTGTTGGAGCCGACGAGGGAGCGAGCTATCTTGGAACTGGTGTTATGTAATGAGGCGGGTAAAATTAGGGACCTTGTGGTGAAGGATCCTCTTGGGAAGAGTGATCATTGTATGGTGGAGGTTTTGATGCAGATGGAGGAGGAGAAAGTGGGTTCCTGGACATGTGTCCTTTGTTTGAACAGAGGGGAGTACGATAGGATGAGAGAGGAATTGGCGAATGTTGATTGGGGGAGTGCATTGGAAGGTAGGTCTGCTGAGGAACAGTGGAGGATCTTTAAGGAGATCTTTCTTGGTGCTCAGCAGAAATTTATTCCGATGGTTAAAAAGGATCGTAGGAGGAGAGATAATCAGCCGTGGATAACGAAGGAGGTTAAGGAAAGTGTTAAATTAAAAGCGGATGCGTTTAGATTAGCTAAGAGTAGTGGGCGAGAAGAGGATTGGGAGAGGTTTAAATATCAACAAAGAATGACAAAGAAGTTGATAAAGAAGGGTAGGAGAAACTATGAAGCTGGGCTAGTGCTTAATATAAAAAAGGATAGAGAGTTTTTATAAATATATAAAAAGGAAGAGGCTGACCAGGGTGAACGTTGGACCCTTAGAGGATGAGAGGGGGGACTTAGTGGTAGGGGATGGGGAAATGGCTGAAGCCTTAAATAACTTTTTTGTATCGGTCTTCATGGAGGAGGACGTGAATAATTTGCCGGGTGTTAACGATAGAAAGATGGTAGGAGCGGAGGGCCTGAATGACATTATTGTTTCTAGAGAGGCAGTGCTCGAAAGACTGGAGGGACTGATTGTGGACAAGTCCCCAGGACCGGACGGAATGCATCCAAGGGTTCTGAAAGAAATGGCGAAGGTGATAGTGGATGCCTTGGTGATTATTTTCCAAACCTCGCTGGATTCCGGGGAAGTGCAGGAAGATTGGAAAACGGCTAATGTTATGCCGCTGTTTAAGAAGGGTGGCAGGCAAAAGGCAGGGAATTATAGGCCTGTTAGTTTAATGTCTGTTGTAGGTAAAATGTTAGAATCCGTGATCAAGGAGAAAATAGCGAGGCATCTTGAGGAGAATTGTTTGATAGAGCAGACGCAGCACGGTTTCGTTAAGGGGAAGTCGTGTCTGACGAATTTATTGGAGTTCTATGAGGATGTGTCTAGGGCGGTGGATAGAGGAGAGTCGGTGGATGTGGTGTTTCTTTGATTTTCAGAAGGCGTTTGATAAGGTGCCGCACAAGAGGTTATTACAGAAGGTCAGGGGGCATGGAGTTGGGGGTAGGGTATTAGCGTGGATAGGGGATTGGCTGTCAAATAGGAGGCAGAGAGTGGGGGTCAATGGGTGCTATTCAGATTGGCGGTTGGTGACTAGTGGAGTGCCCCAGGGGTCGGTGCTGGGGCCTCAGCTATTTACCATTTATATAGATGATCTGGAGAAGGGAACCGAGTGTATGGTGTCGAAATTTGCTGATGACACCAAGATTGGTGGAACGGCAAATTGTGCGGAGGGTGTGGAAAGTCTGCAGAAGGATCTAGATAGGCTGGGCGAATGGGCCAGGAACTGGCAAATGGAATTTAATGTTGGCAAGTGTGAAGTTGTCCACTTTGGTAGGAATAATGGTAGGAAGGACTATTACTTACATGGTGAAAAACTGCAGCATGCGACGGTGCAGAGGGACCTCGGGGTCCTTGTGCATGAGTCGCAAAAACCCAGCCTACAGGTGCAGCAGGTGGTCAGGAAGGCAAATGGGATGCTGGCCTTCATAGCGAGGAGGATTGAATATAAAAGTAGGGAGGTCTTGTTGCAACTGTACAGGGCACTGGTGGGGCCGCAGCTGGAGTACTGTGTGCAGTTTTGGTCGCCGCACTTACGCAAGGATATTTTGGCCTTGGAGGGAGTGCAGAGGAGGTTTACTAGGCTGATTCCGGAGTTGAGGGGGTTGAACTAAGAGGAGAGGCTGAATAAACTAGGCTTGTACTCGTTAGAGTTTAGAAGAATGAGGGGAGATCTCATTGAGACATACAAGATGATGAATGGGATGGATAGGATAGAGGTGGAGAGGCTCTTCCAGCTCAGAAAGGACAGTAGGACTAGAGGGCACAGCCTCAAGATAAAGGGGGGGCGGTTTAGAATGGAGTTGAGGAGGAACTTCTTCACTCAAAGGGTGGTGAATCTCTGGAATTCTCTGCCCGTTGAAGTGGTGGAGGCTGCCTCGCTAAATATATTTAAGACGCGGGTTGATAGGTTTTTGATAGGCAAGGGGATTAAGGGTTATGGGGGAGAGGGCGGGAATGTGGAACTGAGACACGACAGATCAGCCATGATCTTATTGAATGGCGGGGCAGGCTTGAAGGGCTAGATGGCCTACTCCTGCTCCTATTTCTTATGTTCTTATGTTCTTCCAATCCAGCTCACCCAACCAGAATCTCTCTGCACTCTGTCAGCAGATCAAGAATTCCTGCCCTGTATTTCCCTCTGGAATGTTTGTTGGTTCACAAACAAGGCACTTGCTTACCACATCTTCTGGAGATGATTACACTGAAACAATTACATTAACTTCAGTCTGGTTCATGGGTTGGTAACATTTTGCCTCTTGCATTTATCTCCCAGTCTTTCTATCATCTACACTATTTGAGTTGTTGCAGTGAGGTACATATCTACAAATAACTCATCACTTTATACAAAGAACAACCCAGCATGGGAAACAGGCCCTTTGGCCCAATGAGCCCACGCCGCCCTTTCAACAAAGCATTTTCCTACACCTACCTTGCCCCGTGTGTCTCAGGTGAACTTACAATGAAATCTTCTGATGATGCCCGCCATGGCAGGCAGGAACACTATTAATGGGATGCAAATTCTCTGTGATGCTGGCCAGAAAACACACTGGCACGAACCATGTTTTTATTTGTGACATACAGATCTTGGGACTCATCTGAACAATGCCCGGGGCTGCCTCTGGAGTTCAGGGTGGAGGTCATTAACAATTATATACCCTAGAACATCACAGCAGTGGGTCGGCAGTGCATCGGCAGGTGGACATTCCAGATCAAGTGTCCTGGAGGGGGTTCAACTTCCAGCCTCTGAATGTTCCTAGAGATCCATCTCATGAGGTCCATCTTCTGGCCTCACGGAGCCCCCAGGATTCCATCTTCATTTTCATGAGGTCCACCTTCTTCCATCAGTGGTGTCAGTGATGTTAGGTACTTTTTCAGTAATGGCACCCAGATGTGATGGTGGACCACGTGCCACCCAGTCCTTCCCTGCCAAGGAATACAGCACAAAACCCCCCAAGTGCATAATTAATGAGGTCAGGATAAGAGGATTTGGTGTGCGTCACAGCATCTGTGGAGAGGGAACAGAACTAACTGTTCCGAGTCTGGACACTTCGTCAGATCTTACTTTTGTGTTCAACTCCTCTCGTAATAAAGGATTGGCCTTTTAAATGGAAAACACTCCACATTCTCATCCTCATTTTTAGTCTCAAATTGGGAGAAATCCCCCACACGTCGATCGAATCCCATTGTCTCACCTTTAAAATCAGCATTGATGATTCCTACCAGCCTTACCCATGTTGCTCTGGTCCTTTCTCCCTCCTTTTCTTCCTCAGCCTTTTTTGCTGAGAAGCTCTTGATTTTCAGTGATTTCAATCACCTTAGCTTTCTGAATTCTTTCCTCTGAATTCACTAAATTTATTGCAAATCTGTGCTTAATCCCAAACCCCCCCAGTTGACCTAGGGACTCATGGCCTTTCTTTTCCCATTATCTTGATCACTAGACCAAGTTATCATTCCCGATCAACATGCAGCTGCCTGCCAGTAGTATCTGGGTTAGCTTCTATGTCACCACAATACTCCCTGATTTGATGTTAGGATTTCTGTCACCCTCTTACCCGCCCTTCACAAACTTTGCATTTTTGTCACTAATTCTGCTCCATTTCCAGTGTGAAATATGACTCAACTGGTAGCAGTCTCACCTCTGAATCAGAAAGTCACACTCCAGAGACATAAACACAAAACAATAGGCTGAACCTTCAACACTGGAGGTGTCATTGTTTGGATAAGACTTTAAACTGAGGCTTTGTCTGCCTTCTCGGGTGGATATAAAAGACTCTGTCGCATTTAGACAAAAGCAAGGAAACTTGCCCATGGTGTCCTGGGGTAGTATTTATCACACAAAGGGATTATCTGGCCATTAGCAGATTGGTGTTTGTCGGAGCTTAAGGAGTGCAATTGCTGCATTTCTGACATTGCAACAATGACATTTGAGCATACGAAATAGGAACAGAAGTAGGCAATTCAGCTCCTCAATCCCGCTCCACATTCAATAAGATCATGGTTCATCTGTTTGTGTTTTCAATTTCATATTCCTCTCCACCCTGATAACCTTGGATAGATTCCTGTTAGGCAATGGAATCATTAAATATATTCAATAACCCTTCTTCCACTGCCTTCTGAAGCGCTCAAGTTCCAAAGTACCATAACCCTCAAAGAGAAAGAATTTCTCCTCACCTAAAAGAGTGACTCCTAATTTTAATAGCAGTTCCAAATTCAGCGACACAAGAAAATACCCTTTCCACATCCACCTTGGCAAGGCCATTCAGGATCTTATATGCTTTAATCAATTCGCCCCTCATTCATCTAAACTCCAGTAGGAACAAGGCCAACTTGTCCAACCTTTCCTCATAAGACAACATGGCTTGTTCCAGGTATCAATCTAGTAAATCTCCTTTGAGCTGTCGCCAATGCATTTTTACATCTTTCCCTAGGTAAGGAGGCCAAAACTGCACACGGTATTTGAGATGCGGTCTCATCAATGCCCTGTATAACTGAAGCATAACATCCTTATTTCATTAAAGCAAATTACTGCAGATGCTGGAATCTGAAAAGAAAACAGAAAATGCTGGAAAATCTCAGCAGGTCTGACAGCATCTGTGGAGAGGGAACAGAGCTAACAGTTAGAGTCTGGGACACTTCGTCAGATCTTACTTTTATGTTCAACTCCTCTTGTAATAAAGGAAAGTATTCCATTGGCCTTCTTAATTACTTGATGTACCTGCATACTAACTTTTTGTAACACATCACCTCCTGGGGAGGCAATGGCCTAGGGGTATTATCGCTAGACTATTAATCCAGAAATTCACCTAATGTTCTGTGGACCCAGGTTTGAATCCTACCACGGCAGATAGTAAAATTTGAATTCAATAAAAAAAATCTGGAATTAAGGATCTAATAATAAGCATAAAACCATTGTCAGGTAAAACTCATCTGGTTCTGACTTGACCTTTTGGGAAGGAAATCTGCCTTCCTTACTTGGTCCGGCCTACATGTGACTCCAGAAACACAGCAATGTAGTTGGCAGTCCTCAGGCAGGGATGGGCAATAAATGCTTGCCCGCCAGTGGCATCCATGAATGAATAAAAAAAACTAGATCCCTCTGCGTGTTAGAATTCTGCTGTTCCCTATTTAAGTAACACTCTGCCTTTTTATTCTTTCTGACAAAGTGAATACTTCACATTTTCACATCTGCCAGATGTTGGCCCAGTCACTCAACCTATCAATTCCCACCTGCAAGCTTTTTCTTCATACTGATTAACCTTTAAATCATTCTCTGACAGTCCTTATATTCTGACCAATCAACTAACCTGCTACTCACCTCTGTGCAGTTACATGCTTTCTCCTTAACTTCTTTAGTTAACCATGGGTGATGGGTCCACCCCTTAGCATTGGTCTTTATTGTAGGAATATATTTATTCTGAGTATTCTGAAATTTCCCCTTAAACATAGAACATTACAGCGCAGTACAGGCCCTTTGGCCCTCGAAGTTGCGCCGACCAGTGGAACCAATCGAATGACCCTCTAACCTAAACTATCCCAATGTTATCCATATGCCTATCCACTGACCACTTGAACACCCTTAAAGTTGACGAGTCCACAACTGCTGCAGGCAGGGCATTCCATGCCCTTACTACCCTCTGAGTAAAGAACCTACCTCTGACATCCGTCTTATAATTACCACCCCTCAATTTAAAGCTATGTCCCCTTGTGTTAGCCATCACCATCTGAGGAAAAAAGCTCTCACTGTCCACCCTATCTAATCCTCTGATCATCTTGAATGCCTCACATCTGCCACAGATTCTCTGCTGATCTATTCTCCAGCCTCGTATCTGAGTTCACTTCAGTCAGCTCAGCTTTCATGTCCACACAGTTACCCATATTTCAGTTTAAAATACTAATCTTAGACCTACTCTTTCCCCTTTCAAGCAATAAAATCATATTATAGGGATGCTTTTCATCTGAGATCATTAATTAATCTTGTCACACTACGCAATACTAAATTGAATGTAACCTGCTTGCTGCGTGGTTCTAAAACATGCTGCTCTAGGAAATTATCTTGAAGAAATGTAACAAACTTCTCATTCAGATTACTGCTCTAAATCTGAATTTTCCAGTTTACATTTAGATTAAAACAATCCATGATTATTACCCATCCCTTTATCACAAGCACCTAATATTTCTTATTGTATATTTCATCCTACTTCATGGTAACTGTCAAGGGGCTTGTAGATCATTCCCACTAGTGTTTTCTTTGCCCTACTATTCATAATGCCTTGAACCAAGATCATCTCTAACTACTGTACCAATATCATCATTGATTAACAGTGCTATCTCTCCATCTTTACCTCACTTCCTGTTCTTCTTCAATGTCACATTTGACTCAATATTAAGGACCCAATCCTTATCTTCCTGCAGCCATGTTTCCACAATGGCTACCCTGTATTTATTTACTTCAATGTGCGTTAGCAAATCATTTATTTTGTTAAGAATTTTAAATGCATTCAGTTACAAAGCTTTTTATTTTTTCTTCCTGTTATCTTTGTAACATTCAGTTAACTGTTCGTGTCTTCTCAGGTATTTTTCGCTCTGTTCCTCCCTGACATTCTCAGACCCATAATTCTCATATTACTACTCTGCTCTCCTGCTTCGATCCCACCGCTTTTTAAAAATTCACTTGTGGGACATGGGCACCACTGGCTGGCCAGCGTTTATTGCCCATCCCTAGTTGCCCAAGGGTAGTTGAGAGTCAATGACCTTACTGTGGCTTTGGAGTCACATGTAGACGTGTAGTTTCTATAAAAATGCAAGAAAGCAGACAAGATCCTGAAAGGACTACAGTTCATGGACCCACTCAAGTCTGCTGAGATCTGCCATCGCACCTCTCTCACATACTCAGCTGATGAAGGAACAACACTCCAAAAGCTTGTGATTCCAAATAAACCTATTTGACTTTAACCTGGTATTGTGAGAATTCTTACTGTGCCCACCTCAATCCAATGCCGGCACCTCCATGTCTTCCCTATTGTTGTCACCTCTTGCAATCTGCTATACTGCTCTGAACACTAAACTTTTGTGAACTCTTTGCTCTGCCGTTGGCAGCCATGTTTTCAACTTTCCGGGTCACATTGGGATTCCCTCCTTAAGGAGATTCAGTTATGAAGTTCGAAACTTATGACGATAGATCGGAGAAGTTTGGGGCTCTTTTCTTTGGAGAAAAGAAGGCTGAAAGGAGATTTGATTGAGGTATTCAAAATCATGAGGGGCCTGGATAGATTAGATAAGGGGAAACTTTTCCCACTGGCGAAAGGATTAGGAACTGAAGGGCACGGATTTAAGATAATTGAAGCAAAAGTGATATGAAAAAAATAGTCACAGTGAATGATAAGGTCCTGGAATGTGCTGCCTGAAAATGTAGTGGAAGCAGGCTCAATAGAGGCATTCAAGAGGAAATCAGATGATTATTTGAAAAGAAACAATGTGCAAGGTTATAGGGAGTAGGCAGAATGGCACTTGGTGTAATGCCAAACGGTCTTCTCTGCACTGTAACAATCCTGTGATTCTATGAAGTACCAAGGGATTCATTGGGAACTAAGGGAATCAAGGGATATGGAGATAGAGCAGGATAACAGAGTTGATGTGGGTGTTCAGTGATGATATTATTTTACAATGGCGAAGACTCAATTGGCCACAAGACTTACCAATATTGCTTACTAATATTTCTTATGTTTTAAAATTCCTTTACCTTTCCAGTAAGAAGTCTCACAACACCAAGTTAAAGTCCAACAGGTTTATTTGGAATCACGAGCTTTCAGAGTGCTGCTCCTTTATCAGGTGAGTTAGGAGAGCAGCACTCCGAAAGCTCGTGTTTCCAAATAAACCTGTTGGAATTTAACCTGGTGTTGTGAGACTTCATACAGTGCTCGCTCCAGTCCAATACTGGCATCTCCATATCATGTTCACTTTTCCAGTTCTCTCTTTTAAGATTTTCCTTCTTTAAATTCATTCAAGGATGTGGGCATCACTGGCTAAACCAGCATGTATTGTTCAACCCTCCATGGGGAGGCGATGGTGTAGGGTACTATTGCCAGACTATTAATCCAGAAACTCCGTTGATGTTCTGATAACACACGTTTGAATCCCACTACAGCAGATGGTAGAGTTTGAACTCAATAAAAACAAATCTGGAATTGAGTATCCACTGATGATCATAAAATCATTGCTGATTGTCAGAAAAACCCATCTGGTTCACTAACGTCCTTTAAGGAAGGAAATCTGTGGTCCTAACCTGGTCAGGCCTATATCTGACTCTGGAGCCACTGCAATGTGGTTGACTCTCAATTGCCCTTGAGCAACTTGGGATGGGCAACAAATGCTGGCCCAGCTAGTGGTGCCATGCCCCATGAATGAATAAAAAAGAATTGCAGTTCATAAGGTGGTGGTGAGCTACTTTCATGAACTGCTGGAGTTCATGGGGTGTTAAGCTTTCAGTAAACAAGATGATGCAAGTAAAGCTTCATCACAAACTGACTTTATTCTCTTTTACAATTCCACATATACACATCCAATACCCTGTGCCACCTGTAACCCCTTTATATATCCCGGTGGATACTATTAAACAATTAACAAATTAGATCTAAAGTGAAAGTTGCACTTTAACCCATTCCTAATGTGGGGTGTAGGTACACCCACAGTGCTGTTAGGGAGTGAAAATTCTGACCTCAACATTTTCTTCCTCGACTCAACATTAATTTCTGAAGTGTGTTGGGACGTTTTTCTCTATAATAAGGAGTGTTGTTAAACACAGTGAATACTTACCTCCAGTATTACTGATGGATTACTGGTATTCCACAACATTAACTTTAACCCAGAGCATGCTTCCAATAGAAAAAAAAGCTCCAGCGAGCTGATTTCCTGCCTGGCAAGGGAGACCACAGTCATTTGATTCAGGTTTTCTGACACTATCATGTTTGGTTTGAGAGTCACATTAGTAGGGTTTAAGTTACTTACATGTTGAGTGCCTTGAATATACCAGAACTATCAAGTTTACTAAAATCAGTGGTTAGGATCAAAATGCTTGCTATCCATTTCTAGGCAGAGGACTATTCTTTCTTTGTTGAACAATTATTTAGCAAACAGCATGCGGTTAAATAACATCCAGATACAACAAACAGCTTGTTGGATATTTAAAATAAATTGACAACTGCAGTCTTTCTTACTTTCCCATTCTATAACTCCAATTGCAAAACTTAAAAAATGTTCATCTTTGTTTTCAAAACCCTCGGTGGCCTTCCCCCTACCTCTGTACCATTTGCAGCCATTCTACCCTTGGAGGTGGAGATACTGGCGTTGGACTGGGGTAAACACAGTAAGAAGTCTTACAACACCAGGTTAAAGTCCAACAGGTTTATTTGGTAGCAAACACCACTTTGGTAGCGCTTGCTATCAAATAAACCTGTTGCACTTTAACTTGGTGTTGTGAGACTTCTTACCCTTGGAGGTATCAGTGCTCCTCCAATTCTGGCCCCTTGCATATCTCCAATTTTAATTGTTCCACCATTGGTGGCCATGCCATCAACTTTGAGCCCTAATCTCTGAAATTGTCTGCCTAAATCTCTCGACTCTCAAATTTTCTTTCCTCCTTTAGGATGCTGCTTACAAGCTCTCGCTGATCAAGCTGTTGATCATCTGTCCATATATCCATGGAATTCAGAAGAATGAGAGGAAATCTTATGGAAACATACAAGATTATGAAGGGAATAGAATAAGATAGAAGCAGGGAGGTTGTTACCACTGGCAGGTGAAACTAGAACTAGGGGGCATGGCCTCAAAGTAAGGGGAAACAGATTTAGGACTAAGTTGAGGAGGAATTTCTTCACCCAAAGGGTTGTGAATCTGTGGAATTCCCTGCCCAATGAAGCAGTTGAGGCTACCTCATTGAATGTTTTTAAGGCAAGGATAGATACATTTTTGAATAGGAAGGGAATTAAGGGTTATGGTGAGCAGGCAGGTAAGTGGAGTTGAGTCCACAAAAAAATCAGCCATGATCTTATTGAATGGCAGAGCAAGTTCGTGGGGCCAGATGGCCTACTCCTGCTCCTAGTTCTTATGTTTTTATATCCTCTCTTGTGGATCAGTGTCAAATGTTCTTTGATATCTCTCCTGTTTGGATGTTTTAATGTGTCAAAGGTTCACTTTAAATGCAAGTTGTTGTTATAAAAAGTAACAAGATGGACAATGGAGCCATAAATATTTACAAAAGAAAACAATTCAAACTTTCTCAACAAAGGATCCATTGGTTTGTCTCCCACAAAACAGCAAGTAGCTTATAATGGTAGATTAGAAATTAATTGAAATGTACTATGATAAATCGTGCACTGAAGATTTCTGCATAAGCTGAATATATATGCTTTTCCTTAAATCTTTAAAAAGCTATCATATGTCAAATTGCCTGAACTAGGAGTGGTGATTAAAATGATAAATGTTTGCTGCGTCAATACAGAATTGTTGAAAAAAATTTCTGGAGAGCTAATGTATTGTACTAAGTCAATAGTAATGAATCAAACTGAAGTGCTCTTTAGTTTTTATATTAACAACAAATGTTTAAAGAAATGAAGAATGTATCTTGATTATTGCCAGACACAATGAAACCATAAGAGATGTGCCACATTACTTTAAAAAGGTTTAAAACATTTCACTAACTTGCCAGTATTGTCTTTAGGGTTTGGATTTATTCTGTCATAAATTAAGTTTTATTTCTGAAGTTACAATCATGACAGACAGGAATATTCTGCAAGAACACATGTACAGTACAATGATATCAGATGATTTAAAGTGTTATGTTAAACACACGTTCTCTCAAGAGCTGGGAGGGATTAAAAAAATAAAATATACTCATTAAACAGCTGTTTTTCTGTCTCCTCTGGGAACATCTGCTGATCAAAGGAACCGAAAGGATTGCCGTATGACTAAGTACTATGGAAATGAATGGCGGTTTACTTAGCTAACAACAGAAGAAAGTTAAATGGGAAAGTTGAATTTATCCTGGGCACACTCCCTCTGGGATAGAGAAAGGGATTTAAGTTTGCTGGACCTATCTTTGGCTCTCTTACTTAAATGTTTCTGTAATTGTTTTTCTGAAGTGAATACGTCTTTATCAGTTGTGGTTTAAGCCTGAAAAGTCACTCTGTGCTATTAGCTAATGTGCAGTAACCAAATCTGTTCATGCACAGAAAGCAGGTTAAAAAAGTCTTTTATTCTCTACCTGTTTTAAAGGTCTCTTGATCAAAGAGCTCGAAGCTTCTAGATTTCAGGATCTGAAAACTATTTTCTTCAAATCATTCTTTCATCTTTCCCTTTTCCTTTTGTTTCTTTGCATTTTTATTGCTTTCTCCACAGTACAGTAGTTTGTTTTCTTTGCCTATCTTAACTCTATTTACCATTAAAACATGTACTTGAGTGACAAAAAGGCAAACAAAGTCCTTATGCAAAGTGCTGCAGAAAACTGTCCAGTGAAAAAATAGTTAGAAGTTTCTATTTCTTTTCCAGTCAATTTTCCTACAACTTCTTATGATAGGGTACAATTTCAGAGGTGCCAGTCACCATCCTATATCGTTTCCAGGAGGATATTCTTCAGCTCTCAGCTCTATCAGTGCAGTTTCTACCAAACTTAATCTTTGAAGAGTTTTGGATTCACATGAATGAATGTTAGTAATTGAAGGAACAGGTTGTTATGGAGCAGTTAATTGTCATTAAATGAAATCCTCTGAAATGGAGCAATTTTTCATATTGACTGCAATTGGTTAAGACTATGCTCATTTTGAAGTGCCTTAAATTATCCTTTTGAAAAGTATACAGCAAAGTCAAAGAAACTTAGTCGGTTAGGATATATTCCCTGGAGTTTAGAAGAGAAACTCGTAAAATTCTGACAAGTTTAGTCAGGGTAGATTCAGAAAGATGTTCCCAATGGTGGGGTGCCCAGAACTTGTGGATCATAGTTTGAGGATAATGGGTAAAACTTTTAGAACTGAGGAGAAATTTCTTCACCTTGAGGGTGATGAATGTGTGGAATTCACTACCACAATGTATGTGGGGCCAAAACGTTGTCTGATTTCAAGAAGAAATGAAATATAGCTCTTGGGGCTAAAGGGTTTAAGGTATATGAGAGGAAGGGGGATCAGAATATTGAATTTGATGATCAGCCATGATCAAAATGAATGGCGGAGCAGGCTTGTAGGGCTGAATGGACTACTCCTGCTTTTAGTTTCCATGTTTCTATGCGGTAAAGTTGAGATCCTAAAACAGCCAGCAGCAAGGTAACAGCAAAATACTGAGGATACTGGAATCTGAAAAAAAAATAGAACATGCTGGAAAATCTCAACATGTCTAACAGCATCTGTGTAGACTCTCTCCACGCATGCTTTCAGACCTGCTGAGATTTTCCAGCATTTTCTGCTTTTGCAGCAGCAAGGTAATTCTGGGGCAAAGGTATATGGGATTAGGTCACAGATCTCATTGAATGGCTTAATAAATAACCTTGAAGGGTTAAATTGCTTTTCCTTCATTCCTATTCCTGACAGTCCCAGAAACAGATTGGAGTTCCAACAGCAACAATTTGAATTTCTTCAGCTTCTTCCTCTACAATTCAAAATAAGCTAACACATGAAATTCATAGAATCCCTGCAATGCAGAAAGAGGTCCATCGAGTCTGCACCGATCACAATCTTTCCCAGGCCCTATCCCTACTTATTTACCCTGCTAACCTCCTGACACTAAGGGGCAATTTAGCATAGCCAATCAATCTGATCCAAATATCATTGGACGATGGGGGGAAACCAGAGCACCTGGACAAAACCCACGCAGACACACAGAGAATGTGGACACTCCACACAGACAGTCACCCAAGCTGGGAATTGAACCCAGGCCCCTGGCGCTGTGAGACAGCAGTGCTAACCAATGTGCCACTATGCCGCTCATTGATAATGTCAAGATATGACCATGTGCTTAGAAAAAGGAGTTATTGTTTACAACTGAAAATTATCATCCAGAGGTATTTTCTGTAAACTACTGATGTGCCCTATTTTAAGCAAAGCGATTCAAAAATACTTCATTCAAATTAATACTGATAGTGTAAGATGAAAAATGGAACAAAGCTAAAACTAAAAACAATAGCACAGATTTCTAATTGCCTAGAGACAACGGGAAAGATTTTCCGTCCATGCTCATCCCAAGACCAGAAAATCCCACCTGAGGTCAAAGGGACCTTTGGATGATCCGTGTCCCGCCTACTCCGATTCCCACGTTGGACAGGATGGGAAAATTCCACAGAATCTCACTTTATCCTCAATGTCTGTTGGTTACTAATTAAGATTTCTCTGTCATGATATCACACAGGGACGAGGAGAAGAAGCAGGTCCCAAGCATGAGCGCAGCTAACTTGGATACTGAGCCCACAACTTTGGTGTTAGCAAGTACCACACTCGAGCCAGCAGAGCTAACCAGTCCCTGAAACAAGTTGAGTGAATCATTACAATTATTAGCCTGACTAAAGGAAAGAAGGACAAAGAAAAACTGGGGCAAAATAATACTATTAATTATTAACTACTTACTTTCTTTTTAGGTGGCTATTATACCTGGAAAGTGACTATTTACAAATCTCATTTTCGCAGATCCAGTAAATCAGTGAACCATCATTTCTTGAAGGTGATTGCAATCCAACAGTGCCAATCATTATAAAACACTACCATCATTCTGATGCTACAGTAGACATTTTGCTATGTTTCAGCAACATGAATTTCAATTGTTCAGATGCACAAAAGAGAAGTAATTATCTTTGCAGGTAACTTTTGAGATAACTTTTGGGGTGGCTCAGTGGCACAGTAGGTAGCACTGCTGCCTCACAGTGCCAGAGACCCAGGTTCAATTCCAGACCAGGGTGACTGTGTAGCGTTTGCATGTTCTCTCCATGTCAATGCGGGTTTCTGCCAGGTGCTCCAGTTTCCTTTCACTCTCCAAAGATGTGTGGATTAGGTTGACTGGCCATGCTAATTAAGTAATGTCAGTGGGCTTCACAGGGTAAGTATGTGGGGTTACAGGGATAGGGCCTGGGTGGGATTTTTGAGAGTGCAGACTTTGATGGGCCAAATGGCCTCCTTCTGCACTCTAGAATTCTATGAATTCATGAACTAATATTCCATTCCAAATTCAGTAGCACAACCAGTTGGAGTTCAAACTACCCTCTAACAGACACCAAGAGGGTGGGCAGTTAAAATCATCCTTGTCACTTACTGGCCATGGAGGAACAGTGAGAGTGACTGATGACAAAGGAGACATCAAGGACAAAAACAGGCTGGAATATTTTTAATATATGCACATCAAGTCCTGCTGATGCCATTGAGAGCTGACTGCAATTTCCATCAGGTGGTTTGAGCCGGAAGTGGTAGTGAGCTTCCCGTCAAGCCAACCCAATGAGCAAGTGGAGTGAGAGACAACAAGGCCTGAAAAAGGTAAATTTCTCTTTTATTTTCCTTCAGAGCAACTTCAGCCTGTGGTGCCACCGTTATGCTTCCATCATGGAGTCCGATAGCTGCTTCCACCGCTCCTTGGTCACAGTGGATCACCCCCAGCTCACACAAGTTCTTGCCACTCTTTTCAAGCTTTCTGCCTGAGAAGGGAGAAATTTGGCTGGCAGTATTTTAATGTAACTCAGAAAGTTAAAATTATCTGGGCTTCTTTTTTGCTTTGTGAGTTTTGAACTGAGTTGAACTGAAAACTGTGTATGGGTGTAAATTCAGGCAGGGGGTAAAATGGATGGCTGGCACAATGATTAGCACTGCTGCTTTACAGTGCCAGGGACCCAGGTTCGATTTCGGTTTTGGGTGGCTGTTTGTATGGGGTTTGCATGTTCTCCCCATGTCTGCATGTGTTTCCTCCTGACAGTTTGGTTTCCTCCCACAGTATAAAGATGTATGGGTTAGATTAATTGGTCATGATAAGTTGACCCATAGGCTGGAGCTCTACTACCTTACCCGCCACGGAATCAGCGTGGGCGAGGATCCAGCAATGGAAATCTCCATTGATATCAGGTGGGAATTTCCAGTCTTGCCTGAGCGAGGCTGTAAAATCCCACCCATTGTGTCCAAGGGTGTGTAGGTTAGGTGGATTAGCCATGGTAAATATACCATGTGGATCTGGGTGGCATGCTCTTTCATAGAGTCAGTGCAGATTTGCTGGATCAGATGGCCTATTTCTGCACTGTAGGGATTCTTTGGCCTGATACAGGATAAAAGTAAATTACTGAGGATGCTGGAATCTGAAACCGAAAGAGAAAATGCTGGAAAAATCTCAGCAGGTCTGTCAGCATCTGTAAAGAGAGAAAAGAGTTGATGCTTCGAGTTCAGATGACAAAGGGTCAGCTGGACTTGAAATGGCCTAGTCAGTTCTGATGTTCTAATGTATGTGTTTATCGCTTATGACTGAAGACAAAAACAGACTTTTTTGCGAAACTCTTCAGAGGTGAACTGTCTACTGACATTCCAGGCTCACGTAACAAGATCTGGAGCTTTACTGCTGGTATCTTTGGAATCATACCTCATCATCAGTTAGTACTTTTAAGAGAGGACTGGAGAAACTAGGGAAAAATAAACTTAAGAAATAACAGCACAGGAAATAACAGGGCAGAGCTCTACGGTCCCGTCACACATAAGTGGGGCCATAATGCAGCAAGCCATTCAAAATACCATTGACTTCAGCAGAACTAGAAAATCCTGCTAGCGGGAGGTGTTGTAAAAATCTGCCCATGGTACTTAGTGAAGAAATCGGTTCCTGTGCTACATCACTAATACTTAACAGAGATTAATTTTAAGAGGTGCACATGGCCCTGAAGTCAAAATGAAAGAGCCAGGTGTGAATATTGCATGTAGAATTTTTAGTGCCAAGTTTTTCCCTTTAGTAACTCTGATCAAATATTTGGTTAAAGAATTAGGCAAATTTAAGATGGTGCTGAACTATTAGAATATGTTGGCCGGAATTCTCTGACGTTGAATGCCCCTTCCCCGCTGCCAGCTAGAACAGAGAATTTGGCGCTCAGCCAAATCTTCATTCACAGCAGTGGGACTGGAGAATCCCAGCCACGGGCAAGGTTGGAGAATTCCAGCCAGTCTTTAAAGTGGGAAGCATGGGCTAAAGGTGTGAGCCATTTATTACAAAAATGATTAATTAAATGATCATTAGGTTGAAAGTTTTGGGTGGGATTTTATGGCTGTGCTCGCCCTAAAACTGGAAAGTCCCGCCTGAGGTCAAGAGACCTTCCCACACTCGGTCTCTCGCCCGCTCTGATTCCCGTGATGGATGGGTTGGTAAAATTCCAGTCTATGTGTCTGATTTATAGAGTCATGGAGATTTACAGCATGGAAACAGGCCGTTCGGCCCAACTTGTCCATGCCACCCTTTTGTTTTAGACCCCTAAGCTAATCCAATTGCCCACATTTGGCCCATATCCTTCTGTATCCACCTTACCCATGTGAGTCTAAATGCTTTTTAAAAGACAAAATTGTACCCAGCTCTACTACTACCTCTGGCAGCTTCACTAGACGCTCACCACTCTCTGTGTGAAAAAATTGTCTCTCTGGACACTTTTGTATCTCCCCCCTCTCACATTAAATCTATGTCCTCTAGTTTTAGTCTCCCCTACCTTTGGGAAAAGATATTGGTTATCTAGCTAACCTGTGCTCCTCATTATTTTATAAGATCACCCCTCAGCATCTCCAGCTATGATCTGCACAAAATATCCTGGAGTTGAGAGGGGATGCAATTTATTGCAATGTATTTCAAAATCTTGCTTTATTGAATGTAATTTTTATGTCACTGCTACATCACCATTAAGTTAAACGAACCACAAATCCTCAACCTTTATGGCGTTGAGACTTTAACTGCTCTGTAGCATCTGTTGTTCAACTTGCCGGATTGTTCAAATGATCTGTACCCAGTGAAGCTGTGGTATGTCTCAAATTCTTCTGTAATCTGCAGTGGAACTGTTTAGAAGTCCATAATTTTGCTTCATTTTGAGAAACAAAAGGCATCCTCATACACCTTGATCCAAGTGTTAAGAGGAATTTTCAAACTGAGTCTGACGACAGTCCAATGTGAAAGTATTTCATCCTTGTTCCAAAGTGTAGTGTGATCTGTACATAGGCTTCAGTGTCTATAGAATTATTTAAATAGTTTGAAACTTTTCATGAGCAACATTGCTAGCTCCAGCAGGATTAATTTTACTAATTACATCCAGCAAGGAGTTTCAAATGTGACTTAAGATGACAGTTGGTTAAAATACAAGAATGTCTGTAATAAAAGATTTGATGGAACAAGGTATTACAAATCACATTACAAGTACATTTGACTCTTAATAACATTTAAAAAAAACTGCTCACATTCAACAGTTTGCTTATATAACAAGTGCAATTCAAAACTAACACCGTATAAAGCATTTTCAGGCGGTTTAATGTGATATATGAATATACAAAGGCAAAAATTACCATAGTCCTCTGATCAACTCCATTGCATATTAAATTCTATCCTCCGTTTGACACCTCAAGGGTGAATCTGGCTGAAGATTTCAAAAGACAATGAGAATATTTGTATTCTTTACAGTAAAACATAGTTTAGTGTGGTTTGAACTATGAGTACTCACAGGACTTTCAGATTGTAGAGGCCAGCAAAAGCATGCATGGGGATCTGTGCTAGGTGATTTCCAGACAGCCGTCTGTAAGAGAAACAAGAACATTGCCATGTGGAATTAATCTAGGTAAAACAATCCACCGTGAAAATAGCCAATTGATAGCAATGGAAATAAAAAGTGCATTGCCAGATATGCAATACTAGGAAACAGGTGTGGAAGTTACCCTTAACCAGACTCCAACAAATTGCATTGTATTTTGATAAGTGTAAAGTACATACACTCTACTATATAACCAATAAATACTGATGAATATTCATGGATTGGAGACATTTTAGAACACCCAGGTTAAGTAAAGAATCCCAAATTCTCTTCCCTCATTTTGAAGGCTACCTTACGAAATTTACGTTTTATTTTTGGTGAGGCGAGAGAATGTTTAATCCACATCTCAAACTGTTATATTTACATAGAAAAGTACAACATCAGTACAACATCAGTAAATTCTTCTTTTGCAATGTTACATCACCATGAAAATAATAAACGACAATGATTCTTTTGCAATCTTTTGAGTTTCTATAATCAAAACTAACTGTATGCAGCTGAACTAATTTGATCATCTTAACAGTTCAATTACAGATCAGAACATGGGACAGTTTTGTCAGTCACAATGCAGCATCATTTGAGGCTTTCACAATCAGCAGTGGGGGTAAAGCAGGGCTGTGTCTAGGCACCAACTCTCTTTGATCCATTTTTCTCCATGCTGCTATTGTACACTTTTGGTGACCCAAAAGAGGATGTCTACCTGCATGCCAGAGCCAGCAGCAAGCTGCTCCACTTGGGAAAACTACACGCCAGGGCCAATGGATGTAACGTGCTAGTTTGTGAGCTACTGGTTGCTGGTGGTGCTGCACTGGCATCCCATACTGAAGTCCACTTGCAACAGCTTGTGGATCCATTCTGGGCCTGCAGAAAGTTTGGACTGACAATCAGCATCAGGAGGACACTGTTAAGAGACAGGATGTAGACACTCCATCAACATTGGCAACCTCACTCTGGAGGACACCCACAGATTCGCAAACCTTGGATCAACAAATATCAGGATTTTGTCCCTTGATGCGGAAATCAGTGCCAGGATTGCAAAGGCCATAGCTGTCACATCCAAGTTGAGAAGTTGAGTTTGGACCAACAGCAAACGAATTGAAAATACAAAACTCTGTGTGTACCAGGATAAGAGCAAATTACTGTGGATGCTGGAATCTGAAACCAAAAGAGAAAATGCTGGAAAATCTCAGCAAGTCTGGCAGCATCTGTAAGGAGAGAAAAGAGCTGGCATTTCGAGCCCAGATGACCTTTTGTCAAAGCTGAAAAGCATAGAAAGAGACCTCCCCCTGTAGTATAAATATACTTTCTATACTTTTTAGCTTTGACAAAGGGTCATCTCTACTCAAAATGTCACTCTTCTCTTTCTTTACAGATGCTGCCAGACCTGCTGAGATTTTCCAGTGTTTTCTCCTTTGGTTTCTGTGTGTAGCAGGCTTATGTTCTCAGTACCTGCACTGCTGAGGTACGGACAACTGACGCAAACCATGAAAATCAGCTGAACAGCTTCTACCTCTGCTGCATCAGATGAATATTGGACATCTCCTGGTAAGATAGATTTGCCAAATATGGAAACACACCAGTGTGCTGGGATCCTCAGAATGTATGATCTCTTGAGTCAGCAGCAACTGCATTAGTTGGATCACAAGAGCCAAACAGATGACAACTGCATCCTCAAAGACATTCTCTGTGGAAAATTTACTATTAGCACAAGACCATTAGTTCGCCCAGCTCTGCAACATAGGGGTATCTACATGCAAGACTTCCAAGTTGACCGGGATCAGAGTTGATGTATTGGGAGTCATTGCTGCTGACCGGAGCACCAGAAGACAAGCAGTCGGGGAGGATGTGGGAAAAAGCAAAGGACAAAATAAATGCCTAAATGGCCAAAAAGAGCCTGCTGGAAGGAAAAACCATCAGTCAATCTCAGGCCAATATTATTCTTTTGTGCCAGCTGCGGAATGAATTGCTACTCACAAATCAACTGAAGTGACCCTGGGTAGAGTCCATCTCACCTGGTGAAGGAGCAGAGCTCCAAAAGCTTGTGCTACCAAATAAACCTGTTGGACTTGAACCTGGTGTTGTGAGACTACTTACTGATCCTGGGTAGGGCCCACCATCCCCTGATCCGAGAGGATATCAATACAACTTAAAGATGTCAATAACTAACAGTCTTCCAAAAAATACACTGAAAAGACAGGTACAGTTGAAAGAGTTGTTGTTAAGGTTCTCTGTTCACAACACCCTCCGACAACCCCACAACACAAGATGGGGTCTTCTACAGCAGATGTGGCGAGCCATTCAAACATCCAGTGACTGGCAGAACCAGGGTTGAAAAATTCTGACCAAATTTTCGAGCCCAGTATGACTCTTTTTCAGAAGTCAAAAGCAGTTCTGAGGAGCTTCGGACTTTAATTGCATATCCATGGAGATTGTGGTGAAACGCATTAGGCACAAGGAGGTTTTCAGTTGTGTTAAGAAATTAATTGGAAATACCTTTTCTTAAGCTTTGTATATTAGTTGCCTAATAATGTTTATTTATTAGTATCACAAGTAGGCTTAAATTAACACTGCAATGAAGTTACTGTGAAAATCCCCTAATCACCATTCTCCGGCACCTGTTCGGGTACACTGAGGGAGAATGGCTAATGCACCTAACCAGCACATCTTTTGGACTGTGGGAAGAAACCGGAGCACCTGGAGGAAGCCCACATAGACACGGGAAGAAGGTGCAGACTTCCGGGTCCCTGGCACGGGTCCCTGCAGCAGTGCTAACCATACTCAATGTTGATCTTAGTTTACCGGTTGCAGTAAAAATCTTAAAATGTGAAATCCTGTCATGTGATCCTTTGAGTAGGTCTCTGTGAAATTCATATCTCTTCTTAAAAACTATTGATCTCAATGGAGATGATAGTATATAGAAATCATAGAAACCTTACAGTACAGAAAGAGGCCATTTGGCCCATCGAGTCAGCATTGAACACAATCCCATCCAGGCCCTACCCCCATATCCCTACATATTTTACCCACTAATTCCTCTAACCTATGCTTCTCAGGACACTAAGGGGCAATTTAGCATGGCCAATCAACCTAACCCGCACATCTTTGGACTGTCGGAGGAAACCCACGCAGACACGAGGAGAATGTGCAATCTCCACACAGAGAGTGACCCAAGCTGAGAATCGAACTCAGGTCCCTGGAGCTGTGAAGCAGCAGTGCTAACCATCGTGCCACAAAGGAATATTTTAATGTGCTAAAATGTACAAACTTAAACAACATTTGCTGTACTACATTCCAAGCACTAAAATAGGACTTGCACCCATGTTCAAATAGGAAAATAATGGTAATGAGTTTGGCTTGTGGTTGGGAAATTATTTAAAATTGTATTTAAAAATATGAGGATTACAGATAAAGGGCTAATCTTTTTCCTAAATCAGTGCAGCAGCTGTTTATATTTCACAGCTGCAAGTACACTACGATTGCATTATTCACGGCAATTGTGGGATTTTCCAGCCATGCTTGCCTCAAAAACTGGAGAATCCCACCTAAGGTCAATGGATCTTTGTGTGGTCCACCCCCACCCCCCTCTCCAGTCGCTACAATTCCCCCATGGCAGGTGGGATGGGAGAACTCCCCCCATAATGTCAGTCAGAAGGAAGGGCCCAGTCCCACTCTGGAATGAAATGGGTGGAGACATCTTTCAACTTGACAATGTTAGCTTAAATGCAACAGATTACAAAATTATGAATTCAAGCCAAAGTAAGAATGAATTGTTTTCTGGAGTACTAAAACAAATACAGTCTTGACCGTTTCACCAAATGTATCAGTCAAGTTTCTTAACCAGAAGGATGTACTGAATTAGACTTAGGCTAAAATGTTGCATTGTTCGGCCAGGCATGGGCCCGACCCAGAAGGATGTGAAATTGTGCGCAAAGACTGCGTGGGATAAACAGTCAGGGTTACAACAAAATGTAAACAAAATGCAGGCCTGGGGCCTGCGGTTTGTGCTTGAATGTGCTGCCTAGATTCTCTGCATTTTTTTTCCATCGCCACTGGTTTTTATTTACGGGTTTGCAGCTCCCGGAGACAGCTCCGCAGCCGCTGTCCCCCTGAAGCAGCACATCGAGAAGCGCATGCCCACACCCTTACTTTTCTCAGCACACGCACCACTCCCCAACAACTCTAAACATTTCCCATTGCATGTTGCATGCTGCAGTTGTTAACTGGTCAGCGTGATACCACGTTTCAGAGCTGACTGTAGCCTGAAGTGCGTTTTGCGCCCGCGAGTATGCATGCCTGATGAATGAAAAGTTCAGGCCTTGGAGTCATAGAATCATAGAACCCTACAGTGCAGAAAGAGGCCCTTCGGCCCATCGAGTCTGCACCGACCACAATCCCACCCAGGCCCTACCCCCATATCCCTACATATTTTACCCACTAATCCCTCTAACCTACACATCCCGGGACACTAAAGGACAAATTTAGCATGGCCAATCAACCTAACCCGCACATTGTTGGACTGTAGGAGGAAAGCGGAGCGCCCGGAGAAAACCCACGCAGACATGAGGAGAATGTGCAAACTCCACACAGACAGTGACCTGAGCCGGGGATCGAACCCAGGTCCCTGGAGCTGTGAAGCGGCAGTGCTAACCACTGTGCTACCATGCCACCTACAATGTACATCATTATAATGGAGTAATGTACATCATATAGAATCATAGAATCCCTTCAATGCAGAAAGAGGCCACTTGGATCATTGAGCCTGCACCAACAACAATCCCATCTAGGTCCTATCACTGTAACCCCTTGTCTTTCCCGCACTTAGTCCCCCTGATAAGGAGCAATTTAGCATGACCAATATTGGTAAAGGATCACTTTTTTCTGGAAAATGATTCAGATGGGGTGTAACTAAACTGCCTGGATGCAGGAGTTTTGAGGAAGGTTATTTGTAGTGCTTCAACTCCTGCACCAGTTGAAGCCCGCTAACTCAGTATGGAGAGTGGGAATGAAAGCTGGGCCCTCCGACTCTGTATGGCTTAATACTACATCAAGCAATACTTTATCCACTAGCTCATTAGGGGGAGCTTATCTGCAAATTCTGATTGAAACAACAGGAATGCAGAGACAGGACTGGTATCATGGACATTTATCTTAATAACATAAGGGATTCCCATCAGATGACATATCCTTCTAAAGAGATTCATGTAGCAGCATCTTGTTTTAAATATATTTCTTCTCCAATGGGTTTTCAGAAAATGATAATTAAAAACAGCTCTGATAATAGCTCAAATTGCACTGATGCCAGAATATTGTCCTTTATGCTTCTACAAAATAAAAGTCTTGTGAAATAAAAAGGATTTCACACTTCACCCAAATAATGTGGAGAAACCTACTACACTCTCAATATGACTGTCTGACTTTCCATCACAAAACATGAAGTCAGTCACCACTTTACGTTGAGTTTCTCATTGGTTTCTCACCCCGCTTGTAAAAACTGTTCACTTCAAGGCTACCAGGAATAATTTGTCTTCGCTGTTCTCTGCCACACACTGAAATATTTGTTCAGCAATATGTGCTGGCATGTCAGTTCATGTAACAGTGTTGCTGTGGGCCACAATACCGAAAAACTTTATTCTCATTTCACCTCACTAACAACTATAATTAGGCAAATCCCCAATGTGGGTAGACGCACAGTGGCTTAACTCTTTGCAACATGTTAAATTATCTTTCTGTCTTTATTTGATGTACAAGTAGAGAGTGTACAACAAAGTCCAAAAGTATTGCATCTCAGCACCTATGGATTGCCCCAGGCGATTCATAGAACATAGAACATTACAGCGCAGTACAGGCCCTTCGGCCCTAGATGTTGCGCTGACCAGTGGAACCAATCTAATGACCCTCTAACCTAAACTATTCCAATATTCAGTGTATTTCCCAATCCCAGGATGAGAGATGGGGAGGGAGAGTGCAGAATTGGGAGGAAAAGTAGGGGTGGGGCGAACTGTCCGTCCGTCACCTAATGCATGACTCCAGATTAAGTTAGGCAGGAAATGTCAAGGATGACCTTCCTAATGGAGGCTGCTTGAAGTCCTTAAGTGGCCATTTAATGGGCCTCAGCTTGCTGCTGCTGGCATTCTGGAGGGTGGGGTAAACCGATTTAAAGCTGGTGCCCTCCCTGAGACTCCTTTGGGGGCTTTTGCTCCTAATCAGGCATCCTGTGGTCCACAAAGGATTGCCCTTACTGAAAGACCTCTGTCCAGAGACCAGAGGTCTCCACTGGCTGATGCCTGCCTGACTGGCAGGCCTAGGTGAGCTTCAGATTCTGGGGACTCGTTCATGCTGGCTGGTCCAGACCGACTGTGGTACCAGCAGTGGCCACCAATTGGCCAGTAGCTCCTGCAGGTTGGACCTCCATCCTTAAAGGTGCCAAACTGCCTGATTGCCACTGAACTCTGTCAGGGGACTTCTGAAGATGGCCATGGCAAGGTTGTCTCCGGCTTTCCAACTCATGACGAGGCCATCACCACACTGATTAGATTCAGCCCTCAGTGTTCCTGAGTATCCTAAGATCCTTGGTAATGTGCGTTCAATAATAAAAGTTTATTTGGTCCTCCTGGACTTATCCAGATCAGATACACGTGAGGCATGAAAGGAGCATAAATTTTATATCCTACTTTCTACTTCTTCCCCTATAATAAACAACACTTCTATCAAAGTTCTGTTTTTCATGGACATTAACATGATTTGTGCATTGTGTCTAATAATTGTACTCCTGCCAGAATCATGTGACACTGTCGAAGTCCAAGGGAGTTTCCCAAAATTAACTATTGACCAGGTTTGTGACAAATTGGTCACTGGGATCAACAATAAAAGATATTGTGTAACATTGGTTATACTTCTCCACTTGAAAGCTTGTCAGTAGACAAAAAGTGACCTGCAAAGGGTCTCCTGCACAATACAACCCACATATATTTTTCCAAGTAAAAATACTGAAACACAGAATAGGTCTTTCTATTAGCTGAAGAAAATGGTCCACTTTCAATTGCAAACAATTCTGGAAAATAATATTTTATATATTTTTAATGTATTTAAAAAGTTTTTAAAAAGTATTCTTTAAGTATATCACTGGGCTGGCACACAATGAGTTCTCTATTTTGTTCTATTTCAAGGAGTTGCTGTTGTTTAAGTTTATTTATTAGTGTCACAAGTAGGCTTACATTAACACTGCAATGAAATTATTGTGAAAATCCCCTAGTTGTCACACTCTGGCACCTGTTCAGGTACACTAAGGGAGAATTTAACATGGCCAATGCATGTCTTTCAGACAGTTAAAGGAAACCAGAGCACCTGGAGAAAACCAACAAGGACACAGAAAGAACATGCACAGACTCCACACAGGATCAAACCTGCGTCCCTCATGCTGTGAGGCAGCAGTGCTAGCCATCGTGCCACCCTGGCATTGAGTTCAATTGGAGAACATTTGCTAATGTGACTGTCCTAAAAGCTTAAGAGAATTAGTAAAAATAACCAGAGAGGGGATGGGCGGAGTGGAAATGAGGAGAAATATTGATAGTCAGTGACAACTTATGATCTGGACTGCAGTGGCTAAAAGAATGGTGGAAGCAGATTCAACAGTAACTTTCAAAAGAGATTTAAATATATATTCTGAAAGGAAACATTTGCCAGTGATATGGAAAGCATAGGGGAGTGGGACTAATTGACTCTTTCAGAATCAGCATTGGCCTGATGGGCCAGTTGACTTCCTTTTGAATGGTATAAAAAGCAATGAAACCAAATACAACTTTTATAACACCCTCTAGTTACTTAAAAACAATGTAGGATATAGACCTTCTAACACTATGATTCCTTTCACATTACCCAATATCTTTTACCTCAGCAGGCTCCCAGCTTAATAGTTAGAACAATATATTCACACCATAATCCTTGCCTTTTAAGCTGTTCGTAAGAGTCAAAATATAAATCTATACTTTTGTTGATGTTTTCTCCAACATTGTCTACATGTATATTAAAATAGGTGCAAAAGCCGCACTTCTATAAGTGCAACCCAATGATTGGAAGATAGCTTTTAGAACTGATTGATCTTGGGATAAATGCTCAGTTGTTTTTATCTCAGTGCCTAGCTTAGGAAACAATGCAAAATCCATCTGAGGAGGGGTTAACGCATAAAGCATAAATCTTTTAGAGATAACTTACTTTCAAATGGGGAAATAAAGGCCATTTGAGGATGGGAACATTTTATCCTGAGGGATTTCTTCAATGTGTATGGAACGGGTGGCAGCAATAAAAAAAAGGCTAAATTCTTCAAGGCCTCGTTTGCTGAAACTAATTCTGCACCATGTACATATTTATCTCTTTTCCTTTAATGAAGCAGTTGGTTAGCTCAGTTGGGGGTTGGTTAGCCGTTGGTTGGATGGCTGATTCTTGATACAAAGTGATGCCAACAGCATGGGTTCAATTCCCCTGCTGGCTGAGGTTAGTCATGAAGGCTCCGCCTTCTTAGTCTTGCCCCTCACCTGAGGTGTGATAATCCTCAGGTTAAATCACCACCAGTAAGCTCTCCTCCTCAAAGTGGGGGACCAACTTATGGTGACTTTTCCTTTATTGAAGCTGAGCTCTCCAATATTTCACACTCAGTAGATTAATGTGGTGTGATGTAACATCTTTATTCAGAAATCCTGATCTTACCTCACTTTAGTGATATTTAGTAGAAAGGTCGAAAGTACTTTCATTTATATTATGTTTTTCATGATCAACTAAAATCCAAAATCACTTTACAACCAATTAAGTACTTTAGAATTGTAATCACTACTGTAATATAGGAAGTATGGAAGTCAATTTGTACACAACAAGGTCTTACAAATAGCAATGCAATAATGATCAGATAATCTATTTTAATTACAGTGAAACCCTGATTTTACATGCCCCGATTTAGCGCGAATTCGGATATAACGCGATGAATCACTGGAACCTATTTTTTGCTCTTTCCGGGGAACTGAAAAGTTTTTGGCAAGTTAATTCTGTGTTACGTGTCTGAAGGCATTGAACACCTCAAGGCTAGCCTCCGTTGGCTGGAGACCCAGGAAGTGGACCACATAAAAATTCTCCAATTCAGAAGCATTCTAGATTTTGCTTGCAGCCAGCAAAATGCTACGTTCAAGCAAGGAACATGCGATCACTTTTTTAAGAAATAAACTTGTTGTTTTGTTTATTAAAAAGCTTTACTAAAAATTCATTTGTGTTTTAATTTTTACTGTCACAATAATTTATTTGCGGAATTCTTTAATTAAAAAGTAATTTACTTGCCAGATGGTAAATGTGCAAAAAATGGGTCAAATAGGGCGATAATAGGGGTGTTTTAGGATGTTAGGTCAACATTGGGTCAGTTTGAATGCTGATTTTCTTGAACCCCGATTTAGCGCAACCCCACTTTTTTAGCGATAACGTTTTATGGACCCCAACTATCGCTTTATAACAGGGCCGCGCTGTACTTTGGTTGAGAGATAGATATTGGCAGGGACACGTGGAGGAGCTTGCTGTTCTTCTTTGAAATAAAGCCAGTGGGATCTTTTGTGCTACCCACGAGGAGAGACAGGACTTCATTTAATATCTCAACCAAAAACATAGTACTCCAAACACTGCAGCAATTCCTTGATGCTGTTGGTGAAGAGTTTGCGGAATTACGTGCTCAAGTTTCTTGGAGGACCTGAATCCATGACATTTTGACTGAGACGCTGAACCAAGACTATTACCATTTCCTGAGAAAGTTAGGATAGGCTTTTGCAAAGTGCCTTTGTATAGTGGTAGAAATTGATCATGTGACTTGTCTATTCAGTAACTAATCCAACAATCCCCTTTTGTACACTACTAACTCTGCCTTCGGTTCTACAGCATATCATACACACTAGCCTAATATCTGCCACAGGGAAATTGCTGGAATGCATTATTAAGGAGGTTGCAGCAAGATACCAAGATAATAAAGATTTGATCTGGCAGAGCCAACGTGGCTTTGTGAAAGGGAAATCATGCTTAACTAATCTATTAGAGCTTTTTTGATAAGTAACATTCAAGGTAGATAAAGGGGAACTGGTAGATGTGATGAACTTGGATTGCAAATAGGCATTTGATAAGTAACCACATCAAAGTTTACTAGACAAGATAAGAACACATAGTATAGGGGGTAACGTATTTGCACAAATATTGGATTGGTTGGCTGATAGGAAGCAGAGATTGGGTGAATGGCTCTTTTTCAGGTTGGCAAGCTATAACTAATGGAATGCCACAGACCAGTGCTGAGACCTCAACTATTTACAATCTATATCAGTGAGTTGGATGAAGGGACCAAAAGTACGGTCACTAAATTTGCTGGTAGCACTAAGATAGGTAGGAAAGTAAGTTGTCAAGAGGAAGTAGAGAGTCTGCAAAAGAGTATAGACAAATTAAGTAAATGGGCAAATTTTTATCAGTTGAAGTATAACATAGTTCTTCTTGCTAACATAGTACATGTGAACTTCTTCCCTTTGGCAGGAAGAATAGAAAAATATATAATTTAAATGGAGAAAGATTGTGGGACTGGTTGGTAGAGGGATCTAGGTGTCCTAGTACATGAACCACATGAAGTTAGTATGCAAGTTATTAGAAAGACAGATGGAATGCTGGCATTTATTGCAAGGGAAATAGGATATAAAAGTAGGGAGTTTTACTAAAGCTGCCTTGGTGAGACCACTTCTGTGTTCAGTTTTGGTCTCATCTAAAAATATATATAGGAGCAGTTCAGAAAAGATTCACTGGACTCTTTCCTGGGATAAAGGGGTTGTTGGATGAAGAAAGGTTGAACAGGTTAGTTTTGAAAAATGAGCAGTGATTTTACTGAAACATATATGATCCTGAGGAAACCTGAAACGGTGGATGCTAGGGAGATGATCTTTTTTGTGGAGACTAAAAATAGGGGACAAAATGTAAAAATAAGAGGTCTCCCTTTTTATCAGAAATGAGGAGAAACCTTTTCCCCCCCAAGGAATCATTGGCATGTGGAATTCTCTTCCCCAGACAGTAGTGGCGGCTGAGACTTTGATTACTCACTAATTATAGAATCCTACAGTGTAGGAGGAGGCCATTCAGCCCATCGAGTCAATCCCAACTACAATCCCACCTAGTTCTCCTGACATTAAGGGGCAGGCAATTTACCATGGCAATTTATCATCCACCTAACACGCACATCTTTGGACTGTGGAAGGAAATCAGAGCACCCGTAGGAAACCCTTGCAGACAACAGGCAGAATTTGCAACTTCCACACAGTCAGTGACCCAAGCTGGGAATCGAAGCCAAATCCCTGGCACTGTGAGGCAGCAGTGCTAACCACTGTGCCACCGTGCCACTCATGGCCCAACTCAAGGCCGAGTTAGGCTGGTTTTTGTAAGGCATTGGAATTGAGGGTTATGGGTTGGGTATTGGGCAAGTGGAACTGCGACCACAACATGATCAGCCATCACCTTAGTAAATGGTGGAACAGGCTCAAAGAGCCAAACAGTCTACTCCTGCACCTATGTTCCTCTGTTCCCAGAAATATGAGGTAAAAATGTGATTTTTTTTACAATTTTAAAGTTGTTTCCTTCATTGTATTTTCACTATCTTGTGGCCAGTTGCTGTGTTCAGCAGAGCATACACTTTTTTAGACTGCTTGCCTGAATTAGTCTATGGAAAATGAATACTCAATGAAGCGAATAAATAGCCTTGAAACTGCAGTTGATTACCACATGTGTTCGCTTTCAACAGAAGCGACTGGGGTTAATTTTATGAATAAAATATGGCAGGAAAGAACAAGCATAACTACCAAGGAAACTTTCAATAGGACAAGACAATTTGTTAGCCAGTAACACGCTACAGTGTTTATTTAATTTAGCACTTTTCCTAATTTATTAGTTTTATGGGCACTGGCATTCTTTGAGTAAATGTAACTATAAGATTGTCACACACGTGTCTTCAGAATTCTTTAACTCTGAGATAATGCAGCAATAAAAGTTATAGCACTACGTGATGCGTTAGAACTGAGGGCAGATTGCTGGCTAAAGTCCAAATACAGCGAGTCTCCTTAACAATATGTCCTCAATCCCAAAGCACCAGAAATATTTTTAAATAATATATTTCATTGGAAAATCCAATTCATTTGGTTTTAAGTAAATCACTTTTGATTGTCATCCTGTTCCCATGACAAAAATGATTTGGCTACTGTTCTGTACACCTGCCCTTCGACTTATTACAATTAATTTAAAGAATCAACAAAGGGTGACACAGCAGTTAGCACTGCTGCCTCACGGCACCAGGGACCTGGTTTGATTCCTGGCTTGGGTTACTGTCTGTGCAGAGTCTGCACGTTCTCCTTTTCTCTGCGTGGATTTCCTCTGAGTGCTCTGGTTTCCTCCCACAGTCTGAAAGATGTCCTGGTTAGGTACATTGGCCATTCTAAATTCTCCCTCGGTGTACCCAATCAGGCGCCAGAACGTGACGGCTAGGGGATTATCACAATAACTTCATCACAGTGTTAATGTAAGCCTACTTGTGACACTAATGAATAAACTTTAAACTTTAAGGATAGTTAACCCAGTAAGTCCAATGATTTTCAGAAGTCCCTTCTGTAAATTCCAGATTAAGTACTCATAGCAAAAAATCTGCATCTAAAATGAAATATAAGCTGGAATCGCATAATACCAATTTGTTGAGATGTTTTGCAAAATGTTGATGAAATTAATGTATTAATGAATGAAAATATTTGATTTATTTAGCCAATAATGAAATTATATCAAATAAGACACTTGACATCCTGAGGAGCTGGAGTGGAATGATAGAATTCTCTATTGCTCACATTTGCTTTTAGACCAAAGAGCTCCCTTCTGTTCTGGGAGTTATTTACCTGCAGACATTCATTCTCTATCTGCTCGGCACTGGGTGGGCAGCTAGGTTTTTTTATCCCTTCCATGTAAGTTGAGAGACAGGTTTCTCAGTTGGTGAAGATTGTCATTTGCTACAGAAGCTGCCTGCAATTTTTTTTTTTTGCAGACTGGATCCACTTTATATTTGGGATGTTTTAAAAAATTTTGGTTTTGAACACAATTTTATAACACAGCGATCCCGTTTATGGACGATTCTTCTTCAAAAACAGCTAAAATTCAGCAGCTGTTTTCAATAGATTCCACATTAAACACAAGAGCACTTGGAAAGAGTAGATCCTTCATACACATGTTTAAGATTCCACATTGAAAGGATTAAGTACAGCTAATTAACTTGTCATAAAGGACAATGCATCTTATCTAATAGCTTCTTCAATGTTTGTCCAAAGCTTACATTTAATGAGTCCTAAATGGCCAGTAAATATCGACGTAGCATTTTGTTCTTAATTGCGGTTAAAAAAATTGTGGAATTGTATAAACTTTGGAACCATTTTTTCCTTGAATATCACATCTCTGGGGAACTACAGCAGGACTGAGACTGCTTCAGTTATAGAACTTAGTCTGTTAGAGGGAGTTTTTTTAACGTTTGACTGATGAATGAAGGCAATGAAGTAGAAGGAGAGAAAAAGGTGAATGCATTGCACAATCTCATTAGTTTCATAGGAAGCATGAAACAAGGTCATCCGTTGGCATAAAGCAGTCAGTCAGTCATTAAACTGATAATAGTAAACAATTAGAGGGAAAGTATTTTAATTATACAAGTGTCACAACTTTTTTTTCTATTAAACCTTATGGAATTTCTGTTTATCCAGTGGGTTAGAATTATGGTCTAGAGGGATGAGCTTTGAGATTTGATTCAGCAAACCTTGCCAAACATTTATTCGTTCACATCAGTTTAGAGATGAACTCAAGTTTTTTTTAGCTCTGCCATCATTTGGCTTTCTATCTGTTCCAATTCATCGGATCAAAACTTTGGATACACCTTCTAAATTATCGAGGTCCAAATTGTATTTAAATTCAAGCTGGGGCTGAACAGCCATTCACGCCCCGCCACCACTGCGAGTGAGGACGGAAAATTTAGCGCTCAACTGAATTTCCGTTCACTGTAGTAGGACCAGAGAATCCCGTCGGCCTGAACAGCTGGAGAATTGCGGCCCAGGTTTCCCATAATGTTCTTTTTTTGTGCTTAGGTTTAAAGATGCGCGTTCCAGTAATGTAAAATGGTTATTTGAAGAAACATGTTGATAAATGAATGCAATTCAACAATTTTTAATGGTTTGCCCTAGATGCCCTTCCAGTCCACTGGCATCAGCCTGTCGCACATGTAGCTTTCACATTCTTCAGGTTTACATTGCCCAGTATCAACTAGCTATGATAGTGATGCCCTTGGTAGTGCTCTCCCAGTGGCAGTGAGGATACAGTGGCTTGTGGTAATCTCACTAGACTACTGACCTAGAGGCCCAATGTTATGGGGATGTTGGTTCAAAGGTGGTGGAATTAAAATTCAGTCAGTAAATCTAGAATTAAAAGCTGGTGGCCATAGCAACCATCATTATTTGTTGTAAACACCCATCTGGTTCACTAATGAGCCTGTAAAAAAGATAAGTGGCCATCCTTACCTAGTCTAACCTATATGTGACTCCAGATACACAGTAATGTGATTGATTCTTAACTACCCTCCGAAATGGCCTAGCAAAGCCACTCAGTTTGACAGCCATTTGGGATATGCTACAAATGCCGACCTTACCAGCTGATGTGTTTTCATAGTGATTATAAAGGCACCAAACACTCATAAGGAATTGGCTAAACAAATGGATTCGTTTCCTTAGACGAGGCACATAAGAACATTTATACAATGTAGAAAGCGCATTGACATGATCAGCAGAGCTGTGTATGCTGTGTTCCACTCATAGGTCCACTCATAGCTCCATCACATGACAAGCTTCCCTTCTAGTGGAGACATGCTGCTATCCCTTAAAGGCATATTACAACACCAGTGACATTCGCATCCCATGAAACAAATCAAACAAAACACCAGTATTTACTTATATGATAGCCCCCATAATGAAGTAGTCTTTTTCACACATGCACACACGTTGGCTTCTCTAATCTTTCTGAAGAATCAAGAAAACACTTCAAAATGAGACCAAGAGACAACACTGCACTATTTATTTCTTATTGAACAAATGAATAGAGTTTATTCCACACAGAGCAAGAGATTTTGAAAAGCAACGCATGTGATCAGAGTCTGTCAACACAATTTTTACAATTTGCATTTTCACAATAATCCAAAATAATGAATATGTTGAAATTTCCCACATTAATGACTTGTGCTTTATGGACTTAAGCAAATTTTTCCTTCAGTTCAGCATTGTGAGTCCAGTCAGACCTATTCCTGAGTCAGATCTACTCTAAACAGGGATTTAAAAAAAAGTTTGCATTAATATAACACCTTTCATGACTTCAGGACACCCCAAGGCACTTAGAACATAGAGCATGGAACACTACAGCATAAACAGGCCCTTTGGCCCACAAGTTGCGCCGATCATATCCATACCTACCAAGCCATAGAACTATCTATAACTCCCAATCCCATTAAATCCCATGTACTCACCCAGAAGTCTTTTAAAAGACCCACTACCAACGGCAGCCAATTCCACTCACTCACCACCCTCTGAGTGAAAAACTTACCCCTAACATCTCCTCTGTACCTGCTCCCCAGCACCTTAAACCTGTGTCGTCTCATAGCGACCATTTCAGCCCTGGGAAACAGCCTCTGAGAATCCACCTTATCTATTCCTCTCAACACCTTATAAACCTCTATCAGGTTGCCTCTCATTCTCCGACTCTCCAGGGAGAAGAGTCCCAGCTCCGTCAACCTATCTTCATAAGGCATGCCTCCCAATCCAGGCAACATCCTCGCAAATCTCCTCTGCACCCTCTCAATAGCTTCTACATCCTTCCTGTAGTGAGGCGACCAGAACTGTGCACAGTACTCCAAGTACTCCAGTACTCCAACTTACTGGCAATTAAAAACTTTTGATGGTTTAACGCCTGGACTGAATGTGCTTTCTGTTCAAAAAGTGTGTCTTTCTGTCCAACTTTTTAAAAAATCTCCCTCTATTCATGTATTCATGACCAGAGGCCCATGCCAGACAACCCGTGATGGACACCTGGAAGAGGGAATTCCAAGCACAATGGATGTGTTGGGTGTTCATTGATTTCTGAAACAAGCTGACACGAGTAAATAAAAGAAAATTTTCTGCCTAAACTTCCAAAGTAAGCTTTCTAGACTGTAAACCCCAACCCTTCCGCCAACACTACCTCGTCTGCCCCTGTCCACCCCACCCACTCATATTCATATCATTTGGTATGTGTCACACAATGAGATTGATTTTCAGTTTGAATCTCACTCAGCATTAAAATCACTGTTTACAATTTATTTATTAGGGTCACAAGTAGGCTTATATTAACACCGCAATGAAGTTACTGTGAAAATCCCCTAGTCGCCATACTCCGGAGAATTTAGCATGGTCAACGCACCCAACCAGCATAACTTTCGGACTGTGGGAGGAAACTAGAACACCCGGAGGAAACCCATGCAATCACGGGAAGGATGTGCAGACTCCGCATAGCGGGTAACCCGAGCTGGGAATCGAATCCGTGTCCCTGGTATTGTGAGGCAGCAATGGTAATGACTACACCACTGTGGACATTCTGCCTTGCTAAATATTCCACTTCACTGTGCGACTGTAATATATACTCATGTTATCCCATTAAATTATTTAAATTTGGAGTTGCATTCTTCAGCATGTGCAGCTTAGTTGGTTGAACATTATATTTGGAACAAGAAAAAAATGAAATCGCAGTAGAGTTGCCATAATCTTTCATCCTTCTAAGGAGGAACAAGCGAGTACTGCTTTGGAAGGTGTAGAAATCAAATGGAAACTCAAAGGGCTGAGAAGTGTCTGCTGCGCAGTTGGAGCACCACCTTGGTGCTTGGCAATGAATCAGTGTCACACTTGAAAGGCTTTTCATTTCCAAGGGAGACCAGCCTCTGCAGATAATTTCTCCCTTGTCATATTGAAACAAATACATTTTGAAAACACGAGAGAAAAGTTCTTTGAAACTCTCAAATAATAATGTTTAATTTCCACTGTGTTTGATCACAACTATCTGCAATCTGTTATTTGCCAATCCAGACAATTTGAGAACAAGTATCACTGTCTGCAAGCTTTTGTCATTGCTTTTGATAAGAGATTAATCTAGTTTGCTGAGTCCCATTCATACAGCCTAGTTCCTTTTAAATGCATATCTATTAAATGTGTGCCTCATTTAACCAGGCATTTTGTAGAAGCCAACCTTGCCTCCATTGATTAAAATCTGTTCTATAGTGCATAACAGGAAGTATAATCAAACCTAACATTTTGTCTCATAGGGCTTCAAGATATACTTGAACAGCACAACAACTCCTGTTGTACTGAAGTTGACGAGGTGCAATAAACTTTATGTTATTCAGCATTGTAACAATCAGATTGCTCTATTAACCAGAATGTCTGCTATCCTACAGTTTGTGCCAGTTCTGACTTTTCCGGCTGGAAACTCTTGAAGTTGCGCGACAGTTGTTTTGAACTGTCTTGCAGAACATTTTTTTCTGGTGTGCCGTGGTGGCACAGTGATTAGCACTGCTGCCTCACAGTGGCCAGCGATCCGGGATCATTTCCGGCCTTGGAGTGGAGTTACACATTTTCCCCGTGTCTGCATGGGTTTCCTGCGGGTGCTTTGGTTTCCACCCACAGTCCAAAGATGTGCGGGTTAGGTGGATTGGCCATGATAAACCAGTGCTCAAAGATGTGTAGGTTAGGGGGAATAGCAGGATAAATATGTGGAGTTCTGGGAATAGGGGCTGGGCTGATTGTTCTGTTAGACAGTTGGTGCAGACTTGAATGGCCATATGGCCTCCTCCTGCACTGTAGGAATTCTGTCAACTGTGCGGAACAACTGTCAGTGGAACTGATAGCTCCATAGTTTGTAAAATGCTGGTCTGAAGATTGGAAATGAGGAGTGAAGTCCTCCAATACCACCAGCAGTGGGAAGCGTGGCAGCCTGAGACACTTAATTTGATGGGAGGCAAATAATCTGTTTCCCAACGGCACAATGAACTGTGTGAAATTTCAAGGCATATTGAGATTTCCGATGAGCAATGTCAGGAACCCTACTTACATTCATTAGCGGCTCATGTCATGCTCATGGAAAGGCCACCTCACCAGAATTACCTTCATCTTCCAAACTAAATTCCCTGCAAGCAAGAATTTAGAATGTTCACCTCTTGCATAACTCTTGAAGTCAGTCTTTCATCTTCTGGGGACCCTGTGTAACTTCACTCGTATCAAATGCTGGGAGCAAAAGCTGTTCCAATTGGCAGAGGAGAAGGTGGAGGGGGTAGTGGATGGGAAAGGTTATGCATGGAAAAGAGGGGAAAGAGTATCTTAGAATGCGGGTCAATGGAGTCTACAATGGGTTGCTGGGAGTGAACTCAGTGTCCTGGTGATAGGAGTGAATAGTCACAGTCAGAAGCGGGAGTAGGATGCCTGAGAGTTCCAGGGAGGCCAAAAATTGGTTTTGTTCTGTTGATGCCCACCATGACTGATCAGGAAACTCCCTCTAATGGAATACAGATGAAGGCTTGACTGGGATCTTCCACTCATGCCAAATTCTCATGACACAAGGAGGAAAATACACCAGTACAAAACAGGTCTGGAACGTGTGGCTGTTGAGCCTCATCTGAACAATGTCCGGGGCTGCCTTCAGAGTTCAGAATGAACCTGTTAGCAACCCCGGGCTGCGGAACGCCGTAGCTGTTGGTGGGGGAAAGCAGATCGGTCTTCAAGATTCAATGTCATGGAGGGGGTCCATTTTCCAGCCTCAGGCAATTCCTGGAGATCTATCTTCATTCTCAGGAAGTCCATCTTCTGGTCTCAGAGTGATCCCAGAGATCAGTCTTCATTCTGAAGGGGTCCATTTACTTTCTTTAACAGTGGGTCAGTGACATTGGACACCTTTTCAATATGGCATCTGCACGTGACAGCTGATTATGTGCCATCCAGGCCTGTCCCGCCACATAATATGGCACAAGACACTCAGTGCATGATTAATGAGGTCGGGTCCAGAAGGTATGCGTGGTTTCCTGCAGGAAATACTCCATGTTCTCGCCCCACCACAGGATTAAGCCCAACGATGGGGAAAATCTGCCGCTGCTCTCCACAGTGAAGTCTGCATTGCTGGAGGTTGGTTCTTGACTCATGGGTCTCCTAACATCGAGATCCCAGCGAAATGTGGAGCTGCCATTCATTAGTATCATTTTTCATCTGCTGTAGTTAGAGGCAGAGATGAAAGGAAAGAGGATGATTGATGTTTTCAAGGTGGAAGGTAGCCAACTCACATCTCTAAACCTCCACCCTCCCAGTGAATGGTCATGGCTGAGAAGGGCTCATTCCATTGGCCCTTATGTGTTGAAAAATCAATGGTCTTTTTATAAAATCTTGATGGTAGTGCAGGCAAGGAGCAACACGGTGGACAGTGGTTAGTACTGCGGCCTCACAATGTCAGGGACACAGGTTCAATTCTGCCTATTTGGAGTTTGCACAGTCTCCCCATGTCTACGTAGATCCGAAAGACCACCAACCCCCCACCCCCTCCCCGTCTACATGGATTTCCTCCGGATGCTCTGGTTTTCTCCCCCAGTCCAAAGATGTGAGGGTTAGATTGATTGGCCATGCTAAATTAACCCTAGTATCAGGGAGGTTAGCAGGGTAAATAGGAGGGGTTATGGGAAAAGGGTCATGGTGGGATTGTTTTCAGTGCAGATTCAATGGGCCAAATGGCCTTCTTCTCCACTGTGGCGATTCTATGATTCTATTCTATGATTCTAAGTGGAACTGGAAGGGGTGGGGTGGGGATGCCAAGTCTAGATGAAGGCCAGGAAAGGATTAACAATAGCATGCTGGCTTGGAAATGGAAGGAAATCTGTAAAGGACATGCTCACTAAATGAATCACTTCAATTTGTTCACACATCCACAGAGGGTTCAATGTTGCAGACTGTAGGCAAACCTGCTTTACTAGTGCCTCTCATCCTCTGAGAACCATGGCTCCTCACAGATTGGCACAGGACCAGAAGATGCAGGGGCCTGAACAACAACAGCAGGGCCTCTAGCAGATCATGATTTTGGTGTAGTCCACTGCCGCGGTGAGCATTAGATTTACAATTAATGAATCATGGCTGCCATTCCTATCTAGAAACAAGCGTAAGTCAACACTGGAAGCGTCTTAGTATGTCCCATGATGAAGTTGCTCACATTTGCCAGCTTCTCCAAAGCAAGATGTGGTCACAAGGACTCTGAAGAGTAACGTGGATCTCCTATCCTGCAGTGAGTGAATGCTGTCTTGGCGCCCTTTAAATATGATGCCACAATCTTTGATCCCAGGAGGTACAGGTGGGGTTGGCAACATCCAGCCTGACCCACCACTAGATTCACTGAACTCCTCGCAGATGAATAATTAATGAGCTGAACAGCAGAAGATTGTGCATCAAAAACAGAAAATGCTGGAAAAACTCAGCAGGTCTGACAGCATATGTGGAGAGAAAACAGATAAAGTTTCAAGTCTGGATGACAGAGAAGATTGCACATGTTCAGTCATCCCGCTGCCCAGCAGAAATCAAGCTGACTTTCCCAATGCCACTGAACTTTGACTTCAGGACAGACAATTCACCTAGCACTTGGCACATAACATTCGGTGCTATGGGCCAAGTGCTGGCAGATGGGATTAGGAGGGAGTTCAGGTATTTCTAATGTGTCACTGTGGACTTGATGGGCTAAATGGCCTCTTACACGCCAGATGATTCTGCGATTCTATGAACTCCAGCCAAAGAGTTAAATGGTAGATTTCCAAAACCCCAATGCTGGAGATCTACCATTTGACAGAAATTATCCATCCCTGGACACAACCAGGCACAATAATATGACATACATCTTGTAAGTTAGGAATGAAAGTGCATGGGGCAGAACGGTGGCACAGTGATTAGCACTGCTGCCTCACAGCACCAGAGACCTGGGTTTGACTCCTGGCTTGGGCATACTGTCTATACGGAATCTGTATGTTCTCCCCCTGTCTGCGTGGGTTTCCTCCCATGTGCTGGTTAGGTGCTTTGGTCATACTAAATACCCCCTCAGTGTACCCAAACAGGTGCCAGAGTGAGGCAACTAGGGGATTTCACAGTGACTTCATTACAGTGTTAAGGTAAGCCTATTTGTGACACTAATAAATAAACTTTTATACATTGTATTGTATTGTCAAATCCCCTCAGAGTGATAGGATTATCAACTTTCCAGGGTTGCTTTGTGTCTCAAGGGTTGAAGATCAATCTTCAGAATATTGTGTGCAGTTGTCAAGGAAAATCTTAGAGATGTTACAAAAATTGATTTCTTTTTATTCACTTTAAACATTTCTTTTTTCTATATTTAAAAGTATTGCCAGAGACAGAAGAGCATTTTGCCTTGTTCTGGAGCAATGCAGCTTCACGTTAACCCACATTTTTGATTAACTGGCACAACCCATTCTCGGAGTATGCCGGATAACAAAACTTTTACGAGATTCTATTCATCGATCAGTTAAACAGTAGACGTACTTTAAAGAGAGAGGGAGAGGGAATGTAATGGGGGGAAGAAATAGAAAGAGAGAGGGAGGAGAAGAGTGGGAAGAAATAGAAAGGCAGAGTAAAAGCAACTTTAATTTAGAAAATCTTTAACCAAGATTCAATATGGTTTAAATAAACTTTTATAAGTGGCAATAAACTGTTCAAAATAATCATTTTCTTTCATACACTTTTAATGCATGATTAGTCTTTTAACAGTTACCAGGTGTGTGTTTAACAAGTCATTTATAGTTTCATGTATTTTAGCAGGTCTTAGATGTGCCAGGTGTTTTTGTTAACAAATTTTATATGTCTATGTTTTCAGTAAAAGGTTCTATGTGTATCCGTTTTATGTTATCGATAGTTTACTTAGAACCAGAGGACATTGATTCAAAAGTTGAATGATCAAAGAGCAAAGGCATCATGAGGAATAACCTTTTTTTACACAGTGCATGGCGGAATCTGGAATGTGATAGAGACCGATTCAATTATGGTCTTTTAGAAGGAATTGGATCATTATCTGAAGGGAAATAAGACTGCAGACAACTGGATGTTGTCTACATGGACTTCAGTAAGGGCTTTGACGCGGTCCCTTGTGGCAGAGTGGTGCAGAAGGTGAAGTCGTGTGGGATCAGAGACGAGCTGGCAAGCTGGATACAGAACTGGCTCGGTCATAAAAGACAAAGGGTAGCAGCAGAAGAGTGCATTTCCCAATACAGGACTGTAATAAGTGGCATTCCTCAGCGATCAGTGCTGGGATCTTTGCTGTTTGTAATATATATATATAAATGACTTGGAGGAAAATGTAACTGGTTTGATTAGTAAGTTTGCGGTTAACACAAAAGTGCGGATAGCGATGAGGACCATCAGAGAATACAGCAGGTCATAGATTGGTTGGAAGGCTTGGGCAGAGGGATGGCAGATGGAGTTTAATCTGGACAAATGTAAGGTAATGCATTTTGGAAGTTCTAATACAGATAGGAAATATATAGTAAATGGCAGAACCCTTCAGAGTATTGATAGGCAGAGGGACCTGGGTGTACAGGCACACAAGTCACTGAAAATGGCAATGCAGGTAGAGAAGAAAGTCAAGAAGGTATACAGCATGCTTGCTTTCATTGGCCAGGGCACTGAGCTTAAAAATTGGCAAGTCATGTGGCTTTATAGAACCTTAATTCGGCCAAACTTGGAATATAGTGTTGAATTCTGGTCACCACTCTACCAGAAAGACATGGAGGCTTTGGAGTGGGTACAGAAAAAATTTACCAGAATGTTGCCTGGTATGGAGGGCATTAACTATGAGGAGATGTTGGAGAAACTTGGTTTGTTCTCACTGGAACGACGGAGGTTGAGGGGCGACCTGATAGAAGTCTACAAGATTATGAGGGGGATGGACAGAGTGGACAGTCAAAAGGTTTTTCCCAGGATGGAAGAGTCAATTATTAGGGGACATCGGTTTAAGGTGCGAGGGGCAAGGTTTAAAACAGATGTTCGAGGCAAGATTTTACACAGAAGGTCTTAAGTGCCTGTAACTCGTTGCTGGGGGAAGTGGTGGAAGCAGGTACTATAGTGAGTTTTAAGGGGCATCTGGACAAATTTGTGAATAGGATGGGAATAAAGAGAGATGGTCCTCGTAAGGACAGGGAGTTTTAATTCAGTTGGGCAACATGGTCAGTGCAGGCTTGGAGGGCTGAAGGGCCTGTTCCTGTGCTATAATTTTCTTTGTTCTTTTGCAGGGCTACAGTGAAAAGGTGGGAGAGTGGGACTAGCTGAGTTGGTCCTGTAGAGAGCCTTCTTCCATGTTATAAACATTCCTCAATGATTCAATGAAATATAAGTGATTTCTATAAATGTTCAGATGTACCATTAGGCGTGTACTCCCGATCAATGGTAATGCACAGGCAGTGTACAAGAATGCACATGATGAGATTTCGAATGGTTTCTGGTACTCTCTGTGCAAAGCACATTCAGCAGTACTGAGCAGATGCCACAAACTGCCATTGTAATGATTATTGTGTTCACCAGAATTGCACACCATTGTGGCATTTTACTATTTTTCCCATTCAACTCCAACTTAAACCCGGTTATAGATTTTTGGCCTGGACTGTATTTTTAAACCAGGAGAAATTGAGTTTTCAAGTGGTCTGTCGCCATCCAACCACACTTGACTTGCTGCAATGTGCATCCAATTAGGGAAACCTTTTAGAAATCTGCCACTAATGTAAACAATACAAAGTAAAATGCTTGCTAATTTGATCTTTCTGACCAGCATGCGCCATATAAACAGTCTGTCCTTGAAATGGGGGACAGAGTGCCTGACTGTGGGCAAATCATAAAAAGCATCACTCTGTAGCATCAAATTGAAAGGGACATGTTACATGTCATTTAAACAGACCCATTCTGACTAATGGGAATTAATATTGTTTCTTGATTTCTTCCATATGTTTCTGCACTGGGGCAACATGAAGGCTTTTATTTTCTTTCGGCATCCCTCTTCTGCACAAATTAATTCATTTGTGTCCATAGCTAACACGAAGAAAGTTCTGTGAAAAGAATTCCGATTAGTCTCTATGTGATGGGGAAGGAGATAATACAATCTAGGATTTGGCATTTCAGTCATAAAGCTTCAAAACGTAACTGCTGACAAGTTCTGAGAAGATAACAATACATTTCTTAATGAAATATTTTTATTGATAACAATATCACATCTAATTAGCAGCAATGTGCTTAGATTCACCTGTACCCAATTTAGTGGACAGATTCCACCTTTATCTTCATGTTATTTAGTTTTATTCCAGGAAATTAAGCACCTTTCATGTACACAACTTAACATTATCTGAACTGTTTTATTTTAGCTCCAGGCTATGCAAGCAGGTGGAAGTTTAATATGTACTTCAGGAAAGATGAATAGTTTTTAATCTTCAAAAAAATCCTTTATTGGTATAGAATTGGATAAAGATGCTATCAAATGTAAGTTCAACTTGAAAAATAATTGCAGTTTAATTAAATAATCAATAGTTGGTAGGTATGACAATTGGCATAAAGTCAATCAAACACACCAGAAATGCTAATAGTTTAACCCTCCATCTATTTACAGAGTGGGAATATTGGCAGTACTATTCAGTTAGAAGCATTACAGTTCTCCTCAGAACCATCAGGACAGAGAAGAGAAAACCAGCCTGATAATTTGCTGCCCAGTGACATTTTGTCTAAAATCAAGTGTCAGATCAAGCCCAAGAGCAGGTGTAACGCCTTTTCTTGTCAGCTTGGATCCTGTATAACTCACTTGCAGGGACTATGAATTGGATTCAATTTGAATGGACCAAAGGGTTTGCTTGGTCCACTCTTTGCAATGGCTTTGCAACTTTAAGAATGGAATACATTGTTAAAAAAATGCATGTTGGTGGACATTGAGTGGGGCCCAGCTTGGGCTGCATTTAGATGGTAGAATAGAAAGGCAACATTGTGTCTTATGAAGACTGGCAAACTGAACGAGGACCCAGCACATAGCTCCTGCCTGTGAAATCCTACCGCAATAGAAGTCAGTGCTTATAAAAAGGGCGGAATGGCGGGGTGGCGTTGGGTTGGAACTGGAAGAAAATTGAGTGCAAAGCCATATTCTCTCATCAATTTCCTACGTTAGAATAGGAATCCCTGAAATGCCACTTCCTCTGATTTCTGAATCTCTGGAACATAAATGATTTTAACGTAAAGCAGCCTTTAAATTGGTTTGAAAAGACAAAGCCAGTTGATTGATAAATTAAAGTCATTTAGAAGTGAAGCTAGCATTGCCTCCCTTCAGATTAAAGTATATCCTTAAAAACTTTCCATATTCAAATGCACTGAAGCAAGAATCATTGTGTGATTAAGCCTTTGTGCTAGCTGATCTATCAGAAAGACAGGAAATGCTAATAGAATGCAATGAAATGTAACAAAAGATGATGAGAGGAAATTAGTTACATGACTTCATAATAGAGCTATGGTGGGTTTAATTTTCTGAAGTTACAATGACAGGAAAAAGGATCAGGCTTTTTAAAACATTTGCATAATCATTCAGCAGTGATGAACCTAGTGACTTTGATTCACATTTCAGTTATGATTGGTCTCAGTTGTGTTGGCGCCCATGTGTAGCTAGCCAACAGCAAGTGGCATCTGATTGAAAGATAAATTTGGCAGTTTCATTAGGAGTGCTCTTCGTCTCGGGTAATGGATGGAGCAATGATGGTACCAGAACCCAAAACCTCCAGCCTGGCCACCTACTGTCCTGGCTAGACACCACACTAAAAGACAGAAGAACAAACAGAATATGCAAACAGAAACTTTCATTAAATAAAAGACTGGCTCAGTTAGCGGCTGAGCAAAGGCTCACAAAGATTCAAATGAATCAGTGCACAGGGCCTTGCAAACAGATGGATGGTCAACAGAAGCAGCACTTGGGGACTGAGGTTGATCAGGTCAAAGCCATGGATCTTGCACAATTAATTTCATTATTTATAAAAATCTGATATAACTGATAAAGGATGACCTTGCCAAAAAACTGTGAATATATATCTTTTAATTCAGACAGCTCTTTGTCAATCAGCAAGTTCTACGCTTTTGAGTATTTATAATGTTGGTAGCTTTTCATATAAGATCAGCATTTTATTGCCCTGGTACAGAGATCATAATTGGTGGACACTGAATTTATCTTGAGTGTCGATGCAACATGTGTTTCCTACGCAGATTGAAATGTAAGTTGATGACCGCTTCCAGTGAATCAACATCCCAGTATATTGCAGTGTAACTGAGTGGAATAAGCCTCCAACTATAATTAAATTACATATACTAATGATGAAATTCTAAACCCTAATCGTTTATTCATTGGTTTGTAAAGAGCAGTGGAGAGGCCTATGCAGATTAATGAAAACTGGTGCCTCCAGTCACAAAGCACTTACTCACCATCAGCAGAGTAACTTAATCACAACAACACTTTATAAAAAGTATTAATTCATTCCAGTATGGTGATAAGGAAACTGTCCCTGGGTCACAATCATTTTTTTTTTGGAAAGCCTTACAGTCAGTTTCAGGTCAAGCTCACAACCTGAAGAAGCATAAAATGTATTCATTTCAAGTTCATAGATAGTTCAAAAATTGGTTGAAGCAACAGAAATGTATTGCAAATATGTACAATGCATATGCAGAGTAGCATGGTGGTACATTGGTCAGCATTGTTGCCTCACAGTGCCAGGGACCCAGATTCAATTCCGACCATGAGTGACTGTGTGGAATTTGCATATTCTCCTTGTGTCTGGGTGGGTTTTCTCCAGGTGCTTCAGTTTCTTCCCACAGTCCAAAGGTGTGCGGGTTAGGTTGATTGGCCACGCTAAATTGCCCCTTTGTGTCAGGGGGATCAGTAAGGTAAAAACTTGGGGTTACAGGGATATGGCCAAGATGGGATTATTTTTGGTGTAGGCTTGATGGACCAAATGGCCTCCTTCTGTACTGTAGGGATTCTATGATAATCTCCTCAGTTTCAGGACAACAATTTACTCTCTTTGAGCTTTTATTGAATGTTCTTCCAATATTCGACTCTGTGACCAGCCTTAATAGAATTAACCAGCAGTGAAGTTTGGCACCAATATGTAGTTTCAGAAAACAAGGTATTCTTTGCTGCTCCCCTCTTGGGTCCATCCACCCCTAATTATGAACTCATAGTTCACTGGGGATCATAGGTATATCTTTCTGCTCACTGCAGTTCTGTGCCCCGTTGTCATTCCTCCCTCCACTCTTCTGGATATTTTATTTAAAAAATGAACTCGAGGCCCATGGAAGCAAAACAAACCTACTCAGGGCATACAAAAGTAAAGGGTTGGATGATTCTGTGATTGGAAGATGGATTGCTTACCTGAACCAAACTAATACTTTGACACTGTTATGTGTGCCCATATGGACTAAGGGTACATGAAGGATCACAAGATAGGCTTAATGCAGGGGGCTCTTTATTTGAGGTATGCACTGTTCCTCAGTTAGATCTAAGGCCGCCCCACAGAGTCCCACACTGGAAGGAGCTAATTTACCAGACGGTCACCTGACCCCATTCTTAAAGGGGCAGGTCGCACTCAAAAGCCCCAATGTACATACTATACATATATCACAGGTACAACACCCTCTCGCAACAGGCTGTCCAGCACTGGAAATTTCAGAAAAACTAGGAGAAGCACAAGAGGTAGACAGACATAGTTGATTCTCCAGGTATAAAATGAGGAGAGTGATAATTAATTTAGAAGGTCATTTGCATGGGCCTCTAAATTGACCAGATTATTTTGTTTTTCATCTATCTGCGATAGGTCTCGTTGCAAAATTGTCTGCTGAAACTTTGAAATGGAAATTTACCAGCAGAAAGATTCAGATCCGAACATTGGGTCACTTTTCATGTGAAATACAGATACCTCAGGAAAGGTCACCAGGTACACTTCCCTATCATAAGTTATTCAAGGTAGGGCTGCTCCTTACCCTAATCGCTGCTTCAGTATGGCTTCTTGGGTACAGAGGTTCATCAGGATGTTGCCTGGGATGGAGCATTTTGAGCTATAGAAAGCGACTAGATATATTTTGATTATTCTTCTCTGCTATAAAGAAAACAAAGGGAAACATGATTGAGGTGTATAAGATTATGTGGGGTATGGCCAGGACGAATAGGGAACAGTTGTTCTCCTTGGTTGTTGGGTCAATCACAAGGGACATGGTTTAGAGTTAGGGGCAGGATTTAAGAGGCAATTTGTCAGGAAGGTGGTGGGAATCTGGAATGCACTGTCTGGGAAGGTAGTCGAGGCTGGAAATCTTACAACCTTTAAAACATATTTGAATGAGCACTTGAAGTACCCTAATATTTAAAGAAATGGGACAAGCGTAGGAAAATTGGATTAGTGCAGCTTTAGTGGTAGATTTTGTTGGTGCAAACTCGATGAGCCAAAGGGTCTTCTCTGCACTATATGATGACTCCTATGACTCTATAATTAACTCTTGATAACAGTTATACCACTGCTAGGTGCCAGTTAATGAGGAAACAGTTGGTTCCGTAGAAAAAAGCTTAGATTTTAGTTTTACGTTCTAAAAGCTGCTAAGCAATTTATTGGACAATATGAAAATCCTTTAAGTGTCACTTAGATTTATTGTTGTTGTAGTCCAGCAGGTGCGAAGACTAAACAATTTCAGGATATCCCCTAGCAGTCGGCCAAAATTCTTGCAACAACAACCACTGCTATTTATATAGTGCCATCAATGTGTTGAGGTATCCAAAGATGCTTACCTTAGTGCAGCTTACTTGACTTAGAATCATAGCATCCCAACAGTGCAGAAGGAGACCATTTGGCCAATTGAGTCTGCACTGACCACAATCCCACCCAGGCCCTATTCCCGTAACCTCACTTATTTACCCTACTAATCCCCCTGACACGAAGGGACAATTAAACATGGCCAATCAACCTAACCCACACATCCTTGGACTGTGGAAGGAAACTGGAGCATCTGGAGGAAGCCCACGGGGAGAATTCCACACAGCCGGTGAACCGAGGCTACAATTGAACACAGGTCCCTGGCGCTGTGGGGCAGCAGTGTTAACCACTGTGCCAGCTTCACAATGGAATTACTCTGTTTGCCAAGGTAAAACTGTCCAGATCACCTTGAACAGTGTGACTCACACAGTAACTGTGTGAGCAAACAGAAATTAAGAGGTAATTTTAACTCAACTTGTCTGCCTGGAAATAATGGAATTGGATTGATTGTTTATTTTTACACCGTTTCAATTTTACTTTCCATTGAAGTCAATGAAGGAGCAATTTAACTTTCAACAATGGTGTAAAATGGGTCACATTGGGATCAAACTCCCATGACATACCCTTCTACATTTTATTATCCATTCACAGAGGAAAATCAAGTGGGGTCTAAAACAGGTGGCCAATCTTTTATTCCCCATCTTAGACAAAGAGTAAATTATCCCCAATGGAAAGTGTCAGTGGGAGGGGTGTAAATTATGCATGCAATCTAACCCTGCCAGTATCCCGCTGGGTGGGTGAGTTTAAGCTGACCTCCTTAATCGAAATAACTTGCTGCTGAAGAGCAGCAAGTTCAAAGGAGGAAATAAGACCCAGCAATTTCTTTCTCATTAGCGTACTAACTATCTGAGTTAAACATGAGATGTTCAGCGTTGTGTGCCCACACACGTCCGACAGCACATCAAATTTTTAATTTGAAAGCTTGATTTATGTCTCAAAAGTAATTCTTAAAGACTTCTTATTTGGTACAAGAGTGGTTCTGCTGTAGCAGAAAGTTCTGCAATGTTTCAGTAATTTTGATCTCTCTGTTGGATTTTATGCATATCAGCTAAAAGTCTAACTGCACCATCACTTTCAAAGCTGCAAATCTAATGAAGACCAGCAAAAAGAGGCGCGACTGGATTTACTGTGCAGGGATACTTGTATTTATGTAGTCGTCCTTGAACAGGCCTTGCTTAATTCCGAGTTACCTTTTTTGGAACAGCTGGTGAGGATTTAAGATGATGCAGTGTAATAAAACGGATAGTTCTGAACAACGTCAAGCATAAAGCAGGCCCAATGAATGTTAGCAATTAACTACAGTCTGGACGCTCGACAATTACCTTTCTGACCAAAGTTCAATAAATCATTCCGAATTTAATATAAGTTATTGTACATTTATTTTCATTCACGATTCGAAGGTCGGTTTTGAATTACAGTTATAAAATATAAAGAGAACCCTGGTCCGTAAGTGAAGGTTTTAAAAAAAGACTTCAGCCACAGGCCATAAAGCACCGGAACTGTTATTGTGGGGCTTGTAACAAGAGTATTTTTTTGCAGCAGTAACTTCACCTGCCAGAGAGAGAGAGAGCTATTTGTTTCATTACGCGAGAAATCAGCCTAATTACAAAAGTGGGCGAACTCAAAGACCAGTTGAACCAATTGATCAGGATGCTAAACGGAATGCGAAATCAAACTCGGGATTACCTGATAATACAAACTTTTGGCATATAAGTGAACATGTTGGTGTATTTTCTGCATCAACACAGCTTTACTACAGCCGTGTAATTGAAGACATTCATGACATAACGGTGGTTACTGGAAGTATTTTGGGAGCACCAATGCCTGCTGGTTTAAACACAGTTTTGATGTTTTCAATATGTGGGCTACATTTCCTTCTCCGTGAGTCAACGAAAGGAAACGGAACAACATTAATCCTCTTCATCGGTTACACGCTGCAATTAAGAGATGGTTATAAGCACCTGAAATAGCAGCGAAAAGGCAAAGGCAAATGTTTACTGAGCAAATTTGGTGCAAATTGGGCATTATGAAATGAGGAAAGCTCATTTTACGGTGCGAGCATCGCAATAAGTGCGGGAGAGGAAAGGTTTGAACATCAACCCCTGCCAGAAGCACCTGGTACACCGAGCATTTGTGGCTGAAAGGAAGAAGAATTTATGAGCGACCACATAGTCCCAGATGTGTTTGGCTCACATGGAGCAACCTGTGGAGCTCCGTGAGGATCCAAGACCATCCAAACCCTCCTATAGGACTGTCAGGGGAGCCCGCCGCCTAGCAAATGTGTCTGGTAGGTTGGCAGGGCATATCTGAAAAGGCAGAAGCACGGTGTAATTCCAAGCTGTTGAAATTTGCAGACTTCACAATAAAGAAAATAAACAGATATACTTATTTGCCGTAAGTTACAATACAGCACAAATCTCAAGTAACGCTTCCTGCAACAGCAGCCAACATAATTAAGGACCCCACGCACTCTGGACATACTCTCTTCCACCTACTGTTGGGAAAAAGATACAAAAATCTGAGGTTATACCAGTTGGGTAAAGAATAGCTTCTGCCCTGCTGCCTTCTGAATGGACCTACCATATATTAAGCTAATCTTTCTCTACACCCTATCCGTGACTGTAACACTATATTCTGCAGCCTCTCCTTTCCTTCTCCCCTATGTATTCTATGAAAGATATGCTTTGTCTGTATAGCGTGCAAGAAATTACTTTTCACTGTATATCAATACATGTGACAATAAATCAAATCAAATAAAAAAATGTTGTAATGGCAATATTGTTTGATGTATGTTAAAATGTAGGAGAAGGTCATTTGAGTCTGGTTAGTTTGTTTCTTAAAGGGCAAGCTACCTCTACAATGTAGATACAGGAATCTGCAAAAGACATTTAGAATTAAACCTGTCTGTTCCCCTTGCTGCATTAATTGCAATGTTGCTAATTGAGTTTCCACTCTCTCATTCTGCCAGGGGTTTTGCTTTGTTTAGAATTGACCTGCTTGCTGAGACCTCATGCATGATAAATATGTATGATAGATAGCATACAGTACCATTATTCTGGAAATTCTAGAGCTGTGTTGCATTGCAAAGTTCTTTCCAGTCAGCTCTTGCATATCAATTGCAACTCAAAGATCCTACTGAGACATCTAATGAAAATTCTGGTTGTAGCACAATCTTTCTTCTATTGACCTATTGGCCTCATGAGCCATGATTACATTGAACAAGGTGCCATTTTTTCATTCACTTGCAAATTAATTATTGTACAGCTGATTGACATGAAAGTTCTGGAGACTTCTGAGGAAGACAACTTGCCCTTCATATTTCTGTGGTGTTGATCACATTATGTTCAGGCTAAGATAGAGGAAAAAAAACTTTTGTTTCATATGGGACAAGGCATTGTGCACTTTGGGATGCAAATAAAAAGAAGTTTATTTATTAGTCACAAGTAGGTTTATATTAACACTGCAATGACGTTACTGTGAAAAACTCCTAGTTGCCACACTCTGGCACCTGTTTGGGTACACTGAGGGAGAACTTAGCATAGCACATAACCAGCATAATTTTTGGATTGTGGAAGGAAACCAGTGCACCTGGAGGAAACCCACGCAGACACGGGGAGAACGTGCAAACTCTACACAGACAGTGACCCAAGCCAGGAACTGAACTCGGGTCCCCAGCACTGTGAAGCACCAGCGCTAACCACTGTACCATAGTGCCACCCCAATACTACAAATGGTAATTTGGATACTTTAGTTGATCCCTTGGATATCGGAAAGCTCGTAGAGCTGCAGAATGTTGTTCCTCATCTTGCTGCTGATTAGTGATGTTGGACAGCCTTACTGAATAATACATCTGTAATCTTCATACATGTTTGGATGGTGTACAGCAGCTAACTGGGGCTGAACTGTAACGTTCTGGCCCACTGACAGTGAGGGACACTGTCGGTGTGTCCGGAAGATAGGATTTCAGCAACACATTTGTCAGTGTTTTTTTTTACTCAGGCACAGCATTTGCATTTGACCTCCAGGTTTGTGGACTAGGGTGAGCAATGACCCATAACAGTCTGCTTTAGGTCCACGATTTAAAGGGATCCTGATGAGGGTCTGAGTGATGGAAGGATATCCAGGACTGTCAAAACAGGGTCAGTAACTTGACAGATAGAATGTCATTGTGGAAAGCTTGCGCCACTGTTTTAAGATGCATCCTTGGACATCATACTTCAGGCTGTAATGGGCCCAAAGAGAGATTCTTTTATCCTCAGCACTGGAGGAAAATGCCTGCTGCAAAGAACAAGCAGGTGCAGCTGGAGGTTACTGAATGGGTTAACCAGAGGTGTGTGATGCCTCATGCCTGGACGCAGTGTCACAGGAGTTTCACCGGCCTGATCAGGCTGGCACATTCAACTACAAACCCCTTTATTGCGGCGCAAAAACCCAGCATATACACCCAGGACTGCCCAGCTAGTGGCAAGTTGCAGGGGGTACAGGATGTTTCCAGTGTGGCAAAACTGAGCACTTCAAGCATTTCTGCAAATCCAAAAATTTTAATCAAAGTCGAAGATAAGAAAGCATTTATGAAACACATTCCTTCCAAGAAATGGAAAGTCAAGAAAATGACTGGGAAGTAAATGGTCTTAGTAGGGATTATTGATCTAAATTCCAAGCTTTGGTGCTCCTTTTAAAGTTGGTACTGATTAACCCATGTGAGAAGTCTTTAAGAATCACCTTTAAAACATAAATTGAGCTTTCAAATTAAAGATTTGATATATATGGGCACACAATGTTAAACATCTCATTTAACTCAAATCACAAAAGTGTTAGTACGTTAATGAGAGAGAAATCCTACACTCTGAAGGCAACCCCAGCATTGTTCACATGAATTCCGACATCTGAATTCCAAGTTGTTCCAGACGTGTTTTCCCACTGGTGCCCCAGAGAATCAGATGTGGGTGGTCAGACCTGGACAACATTCAGGCTTGGGCGGATAAGTAGCAAATAACATTTGCTCCACACAAGTGCCAGGCCGTGACCTCCTTCAACAACAGAAAATCTACCTATCTACGTTTGACATTCAATGACATTACCATCACTGAAACCCCACTAACAACATCCTGGTGATTACTGTTAACTAGAAACTGAACTGGCCCAGTCGTATAAATACTGTTGCTACAAGAGGCATTGAGAGGATGGGAATTCTATGGCAATAACTCACTGCTTGAATTAGCAGGATGAAAGTAAGTTTCATACTGGCCTCCAGTGGGTTTCCTGACCTGCCATGGCAGGCTCCAGCACAAGATCCCATGGTAAATTCACACCAATATAGAAACAATTAATGGTAGCCACCAGGATGTTGATAGTGGGGTTTCAGCGATGATAATTCCATTGAATATCAAGTGTAGGTTCTCTATTGTTAGAGGTGGTCATTGCCTGTGTGGCTCAAATGTTACTTGTCACTTATCAGCCTGAATATTGCCCTTGTCTTGCTGCATAAGGATTCGGAGTGTTTTATCATCTGAGGAGTCACAAATGATGCTGAGCATTATGAAATCATCAGCAAACAACTCCAACTTCTGAGCTTATAATCGAGGGATGGTGCTAGTCTGAAAGGAGTATGATCTAAAAAAAACCTGACACTTGCTGGGAGCCCAATTTTAACACATTCAAAAGCCAATCACTTGCACAGAATTAAAATTGAGCCATGGCCTTGGTTGTTACTTGTTTTCATGAGGTTTTCCTGTAGAAGATGGCATGATTCTGTCATTGCTAAATCTTAATCTCCAGGCAGTTCTTTGCTGCCATGACTGGTGGTTATTAATTTGCCAAACTGCTAATTAGTGAACTGGTGTGTACCACTAAACATCAGAGGAAGTATTTTTCCTTCTTTGCTCCCATATTAGACAACAAGTTGGAATGTGAACTGGGAAGGCAATGGAACAGTGATATTGTCATCCAGAGATCTGGGGTTCAAATCCTACCAGAGCAAATGGTGAAATTTCAATTCAATGAAATCTGCAGATCTTCTGGGTCATTAATGTCTTTTAAGGAAGGAAATCTGCCATCCTCACCTGGTCTGGACTACATGTGACTCCAGATTCACAGCAATATGTTCGATTCTTAAATGTCCTCTGAAATGGTTCAGTAAATCACTCAGTGCAAGGGCAATTAGGGATAGACAATAACTGCTGGCCCAACCAGTGATACCCACATCCCATGATAGAATGAAAAAAAAGCAGGTCCACTGTAGCTCAGCTTCATGTGTAAACTCCAGCTCCTTCACCCAAGCAGGTGACCCTCATTCTGCTCTGTTGCTCATAAAAGGACAATCACCACAGTGGTATACATTGCTGCTACTGTGTGGAGGAAGTAAATATTTAAGGTGGTGGATAGGGTGTTGATCAAGTGTCTTGGAATGGTGTCAAACTTCTTGAGTGTTGTTGGAGCTGCACCCATCCAGGCAACTGCAGAGTATTCTATCAGTTTCCCGACTGGTGCCTTGTAGATAGTGAACAGTTTTGAGGACTCATGTTGATCTTACAAAGAGCCAGCACAGACGGCTAAATGGCCTTCTTCTGCATTGTAACCATACTGTGAGTTAATTGACTTATTTGGCCTCATGGATTTTTCTCAACTATATTTGTTTTAATGATACTTCAGGCCATTTTTATGAATGTTGATATGGATATTCTTTTATTCATTCACAGGTTGCGAACATCACCGGCAAGTCTTGCCTTTATTACCCATCTCTAATCACATCAAGAAGGTGATAGATGGGCTGCCTTCTTGAAGTGTTGCAGTCCATGGGTGAGATTTTCCAGTCCTGCCCACTGCAGGAATCATTATGAGCAGGACAGAAAACTTGACGGACCAGCAAAGGGTCCATTGACCCTGGGTAGGAATTTCAGATCCCACCTGCTGCAGGACCAAAAAAATCCCACCCTTTGTGTTAAAGGTAACTGAAAGGTGCTATGTGGTCAGGAGCTCCTGGATTTTGACCCAATGACATTGCAGGACAAATGATATGTTTTTAAGCTGAAACGTTATACAACTTCGAAGAGTTGTTGGAGATGGTGTTGTTTCCAAGCCTGGTAGATGCCCTCGAGCTACTTAAAAAAGCAAGATTTCATAACTAAAGCCATATCTCTCAGTTATACAAGGCAAACAATCTATGACTGGAGTGGACCATGTAATGGTCCGTTGACCTCGGATGAGATTTTCGATTTGGGTCAAGGGTGGATGGTAAATCCCAGCCTACGGGTGCTCATTCACTCATTCCCCAGCTGGGTAGTAAATCAATGGGTTGGATCAACCGGCCATTATACAACCCCCCCAATTTTAATTATGATCTTTCTCCAATGTTGGCAGGCCCAACTCTATTCCATTCCCACTTCCCTGGCACATAATGGAGGCCTTTGAACTGAGGTGTGTCTGCCAAGCCAGAAAACATTGTGACTTGAGCTACCCAAACAGGTACTCTGGCCCTTAAAGACCAGAGTCTCCTAATCACTTGCTGTCGTGTAAGCTAAAGATTGGTGGAAATCCAGAGGAAAGGGATGCTTCTGCTTATCAAATATATGTGAGGAAACTAGATGATCTTCTGTGGAAATTACAGATGTAAAGCATCACTTTTGCCCTTGAAATATGTTCAGTAGTTTTTTTCTCTACATAACTTTAAAAGTCATATCCATGAGAAAATATAATCTCTTCAAAGCTTTTACGAGCCATTAAACGGTGAAGTTATATTATTTTCTTGAGCTGAAATAAGTAGATCCTTTTTCTGGAGTTCTAACAGTGATATTCTTCATTTGCCTAAAGATAATTATATAATAATTTATCTTATGTTTGCTTTGCAGGTGCCAATTAGAACTTGCCTTCTAAAGTGGTGTTATCTTATTACCCATCTCATTAAAGCATTTTTATCCCATGTTGTAATGAGGGTGGGCAGCACTGTAATTTATTTTAATTGCTGCATTAGCTGGAATTGCTGGAAGATACCTCCAGAGCCTCCACAGTGGCATGTGCACACACCTTAATAAAACCCGTTAAAGTTACTGTATGAGGACTGTGGGGACATTCAGATGGCATCAGTTCAATGTTTCAGTGCAATTTCACTGTGACAGGAAGGCCATTTGCAGGTCACAGCTGAACAAGAAGGGAAAAGAGTACAGATCAGTACATGTTAAACAGTTCAGTACATGTACGGCAGTTCACATCTGGGACTGTTGACATTATCCTCAACTGACAGAGAGGCTCGTAGATTAACCTGATTAAGCTCATATTAATATTTCCTTTCCTTTGTTAAAAGGAGAGCACTGTTTCATAATGGGATTAGTTTAATATGGAAATCCTCTCTGTGGCAGACAAAAATCTAAGCCCTTGCATTTTAATCTCGGTGCTGCTGCTGATTTATTCAGAAGAGAGGCAGGATGAAAACTGTTTGTCTTGGCATAAAGCACTGAAGAAGATTTCACCTAGTGTAACTGTCTGACATGTTTAATTGTTTTCTGCTTTCATTGCATTTGAAGAAAGGGAAACACGGGCCGCGATTCTCCCATCGTGACCCGCAACTTTTCTGGCAGGTCGGGGTGGGAGATGCACATCGCGGGTCTTGTTCCGGGATTTGCGAATGCGTCGGGAACCACGCGCATCTCCCAGGGCAGGCCAGACTACACTGGGAACCAGCGGGGGAAGGCAGGTAAGTAATTTGAATCTGTTTTTAATTTATTTTAAATGTAGTTTGTATGTAATTACCGAGAACTTATCAGTCCCGATTGAATCTCCCACCCCGCCAAGAGTACTTCATTCTGGCGGGGTTCAGACTAGCTCCCCATGTTCAAGGAACTAGTGGGAGACCCCGCCAGAATAAAGGGTGGGGGCAATCGGGGCTCCCCAGGGTGATTGGGCAGCAGGGGGTGTAGTGCCCCCTTGGCATGGGCACCCTGGCAGTGCCAGCCTGTGGCCACTGGCATTGCCCAAGGGGCAAAGTGCCTATGCCCGGGGGCATCTTGGCACTGCCCACCAGGCATTGGGCAGCGCTAAGAGGGCCTACTGTGGGCAGGGCCTAGGGGCAATCGGTGGGGGTGGAGGGTCCCACTTCCACTCTGTGTGACGATCAGTCTTGGATGGAAGGAAACCAGCGATTGGGGCTGGCTGAGGGGATTGTTGGGCTGGCTCGGGGGCCTGCCCCCTGAGGGGTGGGGGGGTGGTGTGTCTGACCCTGGGGTTGGGGGAGGTCAGTGAGACGGCGGGGGGGTGGCGGGGGGGGGTGGTGTATGCTGGGGTGAGGGAGGTGGGGGGGGATCGCCACTGGACATGGGCGATCACCCAACCTATGCTTGGTCTCTCTGATATAGAGGAGACCACACTGGGAGCAGTGAATGCAATACACCAAATTGAAAGAAGTGCAAGTGAAACGCTGCTTAACCCGGAACGAATGTTTGGACCTTGGATGGTGAGCATAGAAGAGGTAAAGGGACAGATGTTACACTTTCTGTGATTGCATGGGAAGGTATCATGAGTGATGGAAGAAGTGTTGTGTATAGTGGGGGAATGGACTAGGTTATCCCGAAGGGTCTCTGCTGAATGCTGACAAAGGGAGTTTTCGTTAACTTCAGTGTGATGCCACCACCAAACACATCTTCTCTTCACTCCAATGTGGTCTCCTCTATATCAGAGAGACCAGGCGTGGACGGCTTGATCACTTTGCTGAGCACCTTCGGTCTGTGCGCAATTAGGACTTTGACCTTCCGGTTGCTTTTGACATTTTAACACACGATTCTGCTCCCATGCCCACATGTCTGTCCTTGGCCTGCAATGTTCCAGTGAAGCTCAATGCAAATTAGTGGAACAGGATCTCACCTTCCAGCTAAGCACTTTACAGCCTTTCGGTCTCAATATCGAATTCAATAACTTCAGATGATTTGCTTTACCCCATCTCAGCCTCTTTTGTTTTTAATCTATCTTATTTAATTTTTTACTGTTCTCTATCTCTTACTTCTTTATGATCTTTCTTCGTTTTTCTTCCCCTCTGCCCCCACTCTTTCCTTTCCCCTACTTCATCCCCCTTCCCTTATCTTTTCTCCCCACCACTTACCCTTTTCTACATTCTACCTCTGTCCCAGATCCCTTCTCTCTCCCCCGCCCCTCCCCACCGCCACCGACATCTTCATCTGTCACAGCTTACAGCTTCTCAGACCTTTGGCCATTCACACCCTTTATTCTCTCTGTGGACAGCTACTGGCAGTCTTTTCCCTTGGTTTCTATGGCTATCACTCATCTTTCATTCCCTCCCCCTGCAGTATAAATATCTCCCACTTTCTGTGCCTTTTAGCTTTGACAAAAGGGTTATCTGGACTCAAAACATCAGCTTTTTTTCCTCCTTACAGATACTATCAGGCCTGTTGAGATTTTCCAGCATTTTCTCTTTTGCTTCTAGGCACTAGTGAAATTGGACAAATAAACACTTAAGAAAACAAAAGTTGAGATTCAGAATGAAACCTGACCAGAATTATGATGTGCTCTATATCAATCTCTATTTGTCCATTTGTGATTCAGCATGCTTGTTCAATAACTTCCTCAATAGAAATTGAATTGATTTGTACTCGAACTTAGATTGGATAATGTGTTAATCTGCTTAATGTATTTCACTGGCTGTAAAGTGCTTTGGTACATCCTAGAATCATAGAAATCCTACAGAGCAGAAGGAGGCCATTTGGCCCATTGAGTCTGTAACAATCACAATCCCACCTAGGCCCTATCCCCATACTCACCTGCTAATCCCTCTAACCTAAACACCTCACGACTCTAAGGAGCAATTTTTAGCATGGTCAATCAACCTAACCCGCACATCTTTGGACTGTGGTAGGAAACTGGAGCACCCGGAGAAAACCCATGCAGACATGAGGAGAATGTGCAAACTCCACACAGACAGTGACCCAAGCCAGGAATCGAACCCAGGTCCCAGGAGCTGTGAAGCAGCAGTGCTAACCATTTTGCTACCGTGCCGCCCTGTGAGCCAGCATGCAAATTTGTACGATCAGCTTCTGTGCCACTTCACCACCACAATGCCCATCTGAGCCATTTTCAGTGGGGATGGCTCAGGCTTCAATCAGTTGTCTGTCTCTTCCTGTTTGCATTTTCAGTTGATGAGGCAGGCAGTCTCCGTGGGTTCAGGATGGGACGTGAGGTGGGGTGGATTACACGAGTCAACTACTGCCAACCTTTAACAGCTGCTTTATAGTTGTGGCCACTAGCCTTGCCCTGAATGGTTGCACTCCAGGATCATGATATTTTAAAATATAAAACAAACTTACTTACCTGTCCTTCTCCCTCCCTCTCTCTTCATTTTCAGATTGGCAACTCCCACCTCAGCCAGTGGGGTTGCCACTCTCTCAGTGCTATGCAGCACCTCCCAATGGCTTTCCAGCATCAGAAAGCCCCATTTCTAGTTCCTGATTCCCGACTGAAAATCCAGTTTATTGTTGTCTATGCACTTCTTGTTTGAAATATGTCACGGGGATAAAATATTTTGAATAGCTACCTGCTGTTTTTCAATCTGAGCTACAACCGAAAAACTGCAGCAGGCGACGGTGCAGAGGGACCTCGGGGTCCTTGTGCATGAGTCGCAAAAACCCAGCTTGCAGGTGCAGCAGGTGGTCAGGAAGGCGAATGGGATGCTGGCCTTCATAGCGAGGGGGATTGAATATAAAAGTAGGGAGGTCTTGCTGCAGCTGTATAGGGCATTGGTGAGGCCGCAGCTGGAGTACTGTGTGCAGTTTTGGGCGCCGCACCTGCGCAAGGATATTTTGGCCCTGGAGGGAGTGCAGAGGAGGTTTACTAGGCTGATACCGGAGTTGAGGGGATTGAGCTATGAGGAGAGGCTGAATAAACTAGGCTTGTACTCGTTAGAGTTTAGAAGAATGAGGGGAGATCTCATTGAGACGTATAAGATGATGAATGGGATGGATAGGATAGAGGTGGAGAGACTCTTCCCGCTCAAAAAAGACAGTAGGACTAGGGGGCACAGCCTCAAGATAAAGGGGAGGCGGTTTAGAACGGAGTTGAGGAGGAACTTCTTCACTCAAAGGGTGGTGAATCTCTGGAATTCTCTGCCCGTTGAAGTGGTGGAGGCTGCCTCGCTAAATATTTTTAAGAAGCGGGTTGATGGGTTCTTGATAAGAGAGGGGATTAAGGGTTATGGGGAGAGGGCGGGAAAGTGGAACTGAGCCACAACAGATCAGCCATGATCTTATTGAATGGCGGGGCAGGCTCGAAGGGCTAGATGGCCTACTCCTGCTCCTATTTCTTATGTTCTTATGTTCTTATGTAACCGGCAAATTGCAAAGGACATCTGTTATGTTCCCTGCAGTCATACTTGGAAAATGTCCATTCCTGTCTCAGTTCATGATCCCTATTTTAGATATTTTTCTTTAATGGAACAACCGATGGACTAATAAGTTTCAGTTAGCAGATTTTAACAAATCATTATGTAATCTTCAAAATGTGAACCCATTAGCCACAATGAAAGAATCATAAAATACTTACAGTGCAGAAGGAGGCCATTCAGCCCATCGAGTTTACGCTGACCATAATCCCACCCAGGCCCTATTCCCATAACCTCACGTATTTACCCCGCTAATCCCCCTGAACTAGGGTCAATTTACCATGGCCAATCCACCTAACCTGCACATCTTTGGAGTGTGGGAGGAAACTGGAGCACTGGAGGAAACCCACGCAGATCCAAGGAGAACATGCAAACTCCACATATGCAGTGTCCCGAGGCTGGAATTGAACCCGGGTCCCTGGCATTGTGAGGTAGCAGTGCTAACCAAAAGCTAACAAAATTCCATATTCAATGTCAACCAGTCTAATATTTTACACCAAATAACGAGACTAAAGCCTGAAATTTACGGAGACGTTAGTAGACAAATATTTAACACAGTTGTTAAAATTTGGTCATCATAAATAAACAAATTTATCTTAAATGCACTGATGTCTCTTAAAATAAGTATTCAGAGATACGTTGCACATAGCTTGTCTACGAATATTAGCAATGGTCATTTGTAGGTTTTAATAATTTGCAAAAATGAATTTTTATCTCCAGAATACAACAACTCAAATTTATGCTTTGTTTATTATTTCTCATGAGGTGCAAAAAAAATGTTTCAGAGCAGTCAAGGAACAGGTAAACTATTGATTTGTTTGTACTTTGGACCATTGATATGTAACACCTTCAGACTTTGGGACATATTTTTGGAAAAGAAACAAACAATTGAATCACTAATCAGAGTAAGTATAAACGTTCACAATTAAGGAAGTATAATCATTTGGAAATCAATTAATTTTAAGAACTTTGTAAGTAAAATTCATATTTGCATGTTAATATTTTGCTGTAATTACCTTTGATTTGTTTAACTCCATTATAATATCAGATAGACTTTAAGTACAGTCCAACAAGATACCAAGTAATGCCCACCTTACGCTGTATAAAATGCAAACTTTTATTATCATGGGTATCTGTAGTTGGGCAATTATATTTGGTCATACGGTTGTTTCAAATTAACATTTCCTAAGGTAATATTGACTTCAAATTAAGGTAACATCACAAACATGCCAACATACGATCAGTGATACCATCCTGAACTGTCAGTCAGAATATTATGGGTTGAAATCCCATTCTAATTAATTGAGCATTTATTGACTGACACTTCAGCCCAGTACTGAGACAGTGCTTCAATGCCAGAGATGCCATCTTTCAAATGTGATACTAAATCGCAGTTGTCTATAAAATATACCATGATTTGAGCTGCATCCTCTCTTACTGGTGAGTTTTCAGGCAAAGGATTGAAGGGTGGGGGGAGCAAGAAGTTGAGGGAATGGGATTCCCTCTGGGTTCCTGCCCGCCCTGCCTTGCATCACTTTTACACTGGACTGGGCAAGGGCTTGAATGCAATGCCCACCCATACACTGGTTGAGAACCTTAAATAGCCAACTACTGACCACTTAAAGCAGTTTTCTGCCTCGCTTCAATTTTGAGGCTGCTGGGAGGATCTACAATGTGTGGGGGGAGCCTGAAAATGAAAAGGCTTAGACCCCTGGTGCAGGAAGTAGGGGGCCCAACCATCAGAAGGCCCTTTTATCATGTGGCTGCAGGACCTCCTCCATGAATGCACCAGTGCCCCCCACCCTCCTTGTCCTTCCCTACCCTCCTCACCACCTTGGCCTCTTCCTCAACAGCCCAATCACCCATCCCTCACTTTCCTAGTCCCTTGCTACCCTCCCCACCCTAGGATCCCCAAAATGTACCTTGCTCTGGGATTTAGGCTGTGGCATATTGAAACATTTCTTCTGTCCACTGCATCTCCCGTTGTTGCAGGAATCATAGAAGCTGACTTATCAGATTGGCTTACAGCTCTCTGAGGTGGGACTTCCTCCCAAGTGAAGGACAGAAGTCCTGCCTGCAGCCAACTGATGTTTATTTGAGCATGAAATGGCAGAGAATGTGTTCTGTGCCAACTTTTCCGATGGCGAGAAGGGAAACCTCACCATTCAAAATATTCAAACATGTATTTGAAGAATAGCTTGGAATTATTCTGGTGTTCTGTTCAATGTTTATCTCCTAACATACACCACTGAAGATTATCTGGCCATTAATCTCATTGTTGCGTGGGAGACCTTGCTGTGTGCAAATTGCTTGTTGCGTTTTGTAACATCACAACAGGGATGACACTTCAAAATTACTTCAAAATGAAAGTGAAGCATTTTGAAATGTCCTGAGAAAAGTGTTAGGTAAATTCAACTCATTTCCCAGAAAATTTGATAAAGTCAGGTTGTCACATGGATGAGTAATAAAAACATTCAGGCAAGTTTATGATTATACAAAAACGCAAACAAAATATTAATTGCGTCTCATTCTTTTCTCAAATTTTCAACCCCATAAACATCATTGGTTATTCTAGATCAAAAACAGGAAATGTTGGGAAATCTCAGCAGGCCTGTCAGCATCTGTGGACAGAGACAGTAGCACTGCTGCCTCACAGTACCAGGGATCCGATTGCAGTTCCAGCCTCAGGTCACTGTCTGTGTAGAGTTTTCCTCGTGTCTGCCTGGGTTTCCTCCGGGTGCTCTGGTTTCCTCACACACCCCAAAGATCTGCTAGTTAGGTTGACTGGCCACGCTAAATTGCCCCTTAGTGTCAGGGAGATTAGCTGCATAGATATGTGGGGTTGCGGCGTTAGGGCCTGGGCAGGATTGAAGTTGGTGCAGGCTTGATAGTCCAAATGGTCTCCTTCTGCATTGTAATGATTTTGTGATTATCATTTAAGTAACATTAGCTCAGCTCTCTATCCACAGATGCTGTCAGACCTGTTGAGATTTTTCAGCATTTTCTGTTTTTGTTTTGATTCCAGCATCCGCAGTAATTTGCATTTATATTGTGATTGTTGAAGATGTTGGTTTGATTACTTACAGTTCTTCCAAGAAGTGGAGATCTCCAAAAGCAGTTGGCTGTAGCTCGTTAATATTGTTCATGCTCAAGTCACTGCAGAGAGAGAACAACAACAAAAAATTGATTAAAATGTTTTGCAAAATAATTTCATTAATTGCAATTTAATTGTCATTCCTAAATGTTGAAATCAATAACACAATACTGAGAAAAATTGGGGTATAATTTGACAGAAACATGAAACACCTTACTGAGAAAGTAACAACAATATTTAATTCATAGCCATTTATTGGAACCCGGTTTCCTCCCACAGTCCAAAGACATGCAAGGTTAGATGAATTGGCCATGGTAAATTGTCCATTAGTTTCGCAAGATATGCAGGTTAGATGACTTAGTGTGCGGAATGTGTGGCATTATGGGGATAGGTCAAGGGAAAAGGGGCTGGGTAAGACATTCTGTCAGAGGGTCTTTGTAGACTGGGCGGGCTGAATGGCCTCCTTCTGCGCTGTAGGGAATTAATGATTCTATTGGAAAAAGCTAGCTTTAGGTTGGTCAGTAGCTCTGATTCTGCTATTCAATGCCAAATGTTGCAACAAATGGAAAAATTACTTTGATGGTTCAGACCATTTTTCTTGATTTTATTCTGATGCTGCTGTGCACTCTTTCCTTCATTTTTCTCCTGCTCAGCATTCCTTCAAAGCCACGTATTGGCAGCCATCAAGGGCTGGGAGAAGTATTTCCTTCTCAGTAACATCATTGTTGCACTTTGGTGGCTCTTAAGTGCCTGACAATGAACCTATGAAGACCTCTTTCCCAGTTGTTTGTTCTGCAAGAGGGTGTCCCTGAAGAAGGCTGTAATCCAGAACTCAGTGGAATTGGGATTAAAGACTGTGTTCGTAAAAGAAATAATGGGGACAATCTTTAAATTAATCCAAACACGTTTACTTGAAATGCTCTGTTTCAAATGTACTATTTCTGTTTTTTTTTAATTCACCAAAGCAGATTAACGTTGAAGCAATGAATCCCCAATTATTCAGGAAGCTGTCATGCTTGAAATAATAAGTTGGCACTTGTGAGCGCTTATTTGAGTCAACAACGGTTCTGCAACTCATTAAAACATGGCACTCTTAATGGCTGGGCTCCAAAGAGCATTAAAAAGAAATTTAGCCCCTAGTATTTTATTTCTTTTTATAATGAGTATTACCAAGAAAATTTTGAGATCCGGTCTACTATGGTGCCTGGTGTTTTGTGTAGCATTAGTAAAAGTAAATTAATTAATATTACTCAGTCTATAATAAAAAAAGAAACCTTAATGTTTGCGAATAAACAGTAACTTAAGACCACAACATAGAGATAAAATTTTATTATTGGCTCCTCCACAGTAACTTTTTAACCAGCTGATCTTAACTGGAGGAAAGCATTCTTTTTTATGAATATCATTAAAATGAAAAATATATTTATATACAATTTGAGGGAAATGCAAAACAGATGTTAAAAACAAGAACAAACAGAAAGAAATGAAAACATAATGGTTTGTTTTGGACTATGTCAATTGCCAGGGAGGACCAAGATGGCACATTGGTCAAAGAAGCCCTCAAGAAAGCCCAGTGCAGATTTCGTATTGTCTATTAGCACCAGGATTTGCTGAGTGAGTTTCTCATTTGACACCATGATAGGTCAATTTGCGACAAGAGTCCTAAAACAAACATAGGGCCTTATTGAAATATCACGTTTTAATACTTCTAGTACATGCCCAGTATGTCTGTGGAGAATATGGTGAGTAGGTTCATTACTTTGAACTCTTAAGTGCCTGTTTTACATGGAAAAATGGACATAATCCAGTTTCCAGGTCACCATGTTTACAGAAGAACAGACATTTCCGACTCATAGAGTCATAGAATGTAAATTTGTACAGAAACAGGTCCGTTAGCCCACCATGCTGACCATCAAAGAACAATGTAAACTAACCGCATTTACTAACACTTGGACCATAACCTACCATGCTTTGGCGACTTAAGTGCCCGTTCAGATGCTTCTCAACTTTACAAGAGTACCTGCCTCTGGCAACCTTTCAGGTAGTGCATTCCATATTTCCACTATCTTCTGGGTGAATTTTGTTTTCCTCAGATCTCCTCCAAACCACTTACTCCTCCCCTTAAACTATATCTTCTGGTCTCAGCCACCTCTGCCATGGGAAAAGATTCTTAAGATCTTCCTTTCTATGCCTGTCGTTATTTTGCATACCTCTATCTCATCCCTCCTCAGCCTTCTCTGCTCCAGAGAAACAAAGTAAGAAGTCTCACAACATCAGGTTAAAGTCAAACAGGTTTATTTGGTAGCAAACACCACTAGCTTTGGGGGCTTTGCCCCTTCCTTACTGTGTTTACCCCAGTCCAACGCCGGAATCTCCGCATCAGGGAAATGAACCCACCTATCCAATCCCTCCTCATAGCTGAAACTTTCCATCCTAGGCAACATCCTGGTGACTTCTTTGCACCCACTCCTGTGCAATTGCATTCTACTGATAGTGTGATGACTAGAACTCATTAACAGAGATGTTTGATCTAAAATGAGATCTGTAAGCTGCTTTCAATTTAAACAGTAATTTTGCACAATTCCAACAGAATCAATGCACAAACATCAAGGCAGCAAATTGTAGGAAGTTATCTTCCTCTTCAATGTGTCCAAGGATTTTACAGTAATCTACTGTGCATTTATCCTAATCCCTACTCTCTTCTCAAAAACATGCTGGCTTTTGTTATAGGTGTCTAGAAAACAGGTGTTAGTTCAGAGGAAATATTCCAAAAAATTAATCTCCAAAGGACTTACATTATTACTGTTGTGCATTTCAAATTTTTAAACAACTTGTCATAATTATGTGGATGGGAGCCTTCTACCCCTATTGTCAGGGGAAGGGATAATCTTAAATTGTGGATATAGGGTGTGATCTTACCAGCTGTTCATGCCACACAACCAGCCAAATCTCCGTTCACTGCAGCTGGATGGAAAAATCCCGACGGCATTAACTGTGCCGGCCATAATTTCTTTGTGACTCTTTTGCAGAAATTTCAAGATATGCCTTCCTAATGACGATGGTTCGGAATTCTCTGACCTCTCAAATGGCTGGTATTATCCAGTCCTGCTGCTGTGAACAGAGGTTTGGCTGAGCGCCGAATTCTTTCTCGCTGGCAGCAGTAGCAGGGTGTAAGAGACCAGAAAATTCCAGCCAATAAATGAATGGATGTCCTTGACCTGCTGATGAGCAAATCACTATGTCTTGTTTTATGCCTTAACTTCATTCAACAATTTTAGACCTTAGTCACAACCCATTTAGTTCTGATTGCATGAAAGTTGAAGTGTTGGAGGAGGTGCAAGTTGGGACTTGGGGTAGTTTGACCCTTGGGATCCATCTGCATTTTTCCTATCAGATTCCCAGGCCACGGTAGCCCTCTCTTCACCAGATTTTCCATGTTTCCCTCCTCCTCTGCTATTCCACTAGAACGACTTGCACCGCTCCTGGAGCCATGTTTTGTTCCAATCCATATTTCAGCATCATTTCATTTTGCCTTGTACCATCATCGTTTTATCACTCATGCTCTCTGCCCAACCATGGATACTTTGCTTTTTTTACCTGCTCCCTTTACCTGACTGCACTCACTTAAAAGTTTTACATTTCTTAACTTCCAATTCTGATGAAATGTCATCGCATCTGAAATGCTGGGCAGTATTTTCTGGCTGTGTTTACCCCAAAACCGGAAAACCATGCCTGGGGTCAACAAACCTTTGCATTGTGGCCCCCCTCCCCTCACCCCACCTCTGCCTGCTATGATTCCTGTGTCAGAATTTCCTCCTCCATTAACTATGTTGCCCTCTCTACAGATGCACCTTGTCTTGTTGTGTATTTCCAACATTTGCCTCTTATATTTCAGATTTCTAGCAGCACTGTCTATTCTAGAATCATAATTTGATTGATAAATAATTTAAATTATCCATAAAGGATTTGGTCAATACAAATTGGCAAAAATCAATTTTGCTTAATAAATTATTTTGCAAATCCCCATATTTTGTTGAAATATGCCGATTATTCTCATAACATTTCTTTTCAATGATCTCTTACCATCTCAAAAGGGCACAATGGTTAGCACTGCTGCCTCACAGTGCCAGGGACCTGGGTTCGATTCTCGGCTTGGGTCACTGTCTGTGCAGAGTCTGTACATTCTCCTTGTGTCTGTGTGGGTTTCCCCTGAGTGCTCCAGTTTCCTCCCACATCCAAAAGATGTGCTGGTTAGGTGCATTGGCCATGCTAAATTCTCCCTCTGTGTACCCAAACAGGCGCCGGAGTGTGGCGACTAGGGGATTTTTCACAGTAACTTCATTGCAGTATTTACATAAGCTATTTGTGACTAATAAATAAACTTTATACCAGAAACAGAATAGCCTGTGCTTTACGCATATAAAAAAATGAAACCATTAAGATATTGAAAGGTGTGTTTAACAATCTTACAAAGTATATTGAAGAAAATGTTTGTTTGAGGGGAAACATTCCTTTTTTGAATTACATTTCTTTATGTGAACTTTAAAGTCAGTATCTGAGTGTGCATTCATAGCAAATGAGCTTTGTAAATATTCAAAAACTAAGGCCCTCTGGCGGGACACAATAATTATTTTTAATTATCGCATTTCCCTTAATTTAGATGAAACAGCCGCAGAAGTATCCTTTGACTGTTTCCCATAACCATCTCAAAGTAAAAATACTCCTGATAGGCATGATAATTGGAATTACAACACACAGAAATGTGGCCTTTTCAGATTTCACAGACCTTTAAATACAAAAGAATGTTAATATCATTGGGAGAAAGAAAGACCACCCGGTCCCAACTTTGTGCCCTGCCATCATTGTTTGGGGAATCATTTCAGTAAATATTCTCATTTGATTGAATTTATTTGCCCACAGATCACTGTCTTGTATAGGTGTACAGTTTGACATGGTAAACCTGATTATTGCAATTGTTTGGGAGTTACTTTAAGAGCTCATAACGAATTCTAAAACAAAAGGTAGGAAATTTAATCTTAATTCAATCTTTTATTTTTACAAATAGATAGTCGCCTGCAATAAAAATTAATTTGGGTGTCGATATGTATTTAAATTTACAGTCTGTTCTTTAAAATGTGCAGATTAGTTACTGTTGTCACTGTAACAAGACAAGATTTTAGAATCATATAATCATAGAATCTCTACAGTGCAGAAAGAGGCCATTCAGCCCATTGAGCCTGCACCAACATCGATCCCACCAGGCTCTATCCCCGTAACCCTACACATTTACCCTGCTGTTCCCCCAGCACTAAGGGGCAATGTAGCATGACCAATCAACCTAAACTCCACATCTTTGGACTTTCACTTTAAAATTTTAAAAAATTTAAAGTATCTTAAATATTGGCTAGATTTTCTGGCCACATGTGTCCCTAAACTGGAAAATCCTGCCCAAGGTCAACGGATGTTTGCATGGTTCACTCCCACTCCCTGCCTGCTCCAATTCACGTGGTAGGTGGGGGGAGGGGAAATTCAGATATAAATTGTACAGATTTCTACATGTATCAGCTTTGACTAAACTTTATCATTTTGCTAAATTACGGAAAAGGTAGATGTCAAAAGCTTGCATTAGCAGAGCATTGTTTTATATAGAGGAACACCCTGAGGTTCCTCGTAAAGCAATAAAGGAACACAGGATGAGCATTGGTGGCATTGAAAATTCGGTTGTCAAGATATCTCTTGAGAAAGCTTTAAATGATGTTCAGAGATGAGGAACAAACACAGGAACATAGGAATTAAGAGCAAAAGTAAACACATACAGCCCTTTGAGCTTGCTCCACCACTCAGTCAGATCACGGCTGAGTTCTCCCTGGTCTCAAGTCCAGGAAGTGACAGAAGAAAGAACTTGCATTGTTACAGCACCTTTCATGATCTGAGGATATCTCAAAGCATCTCAAAATAGTTCAGGTTGATGAGCTTTCATCAGGTCAGATCCAATGAGAGGTCATCAACCTGATACATTCAGGGGTAAGTTTTCTAGTCCCACTCATCACAAGAATTGCCATGGGTAGGGCGGAACATTTGATGGACCATTTAAAGGTCTGTTGACTTTGGGCAGGAGTCCTGGGGTATGACTGGAATATCTCATTTCTCACTTCACAGATGCTGTCGAGCCAACTGATTATTTCCAGAATTTTCCATTTCTATTTGCTGAAAGATATACGATTTTTTTTCAGATGGTGAGAGAGATCCCACATTAAGGTTCCGCAAACATATCAAGCAATCATGGCCAACTTTTATAATGATTGCCTGACATTGCTGTGTCTATGAACAGCATTGGCTACTGCTCCGTCAAGAGTACACCTTTTTTAAACCCTCATTTGCTTCCTCTCCTTAGTAAGCCTCAACCCTTGCCAGCTGCACCCTCCTTACCCAGGCTGCTCGTTCACTTCTGCTCCTCTCTGGACTCACTCCGAGTCCTGGCTCAGCTTCCCACTCCTACTTTTCATAGAATCCCTACAGTGCAGAAGGACGCCATTCAGCCCATGGAACCTACACCGACCACAATTCTACCCAGCCCTTTCCCCATAACCCCATGTATTTATCTTAATGATTCCCCTGGCACCAAGGGGCAATTTAGCATTGCCAATCAACCTATCCTGCACAATTCTGAAGTGTGGGAGGAAACCGCAGTACCCAGAGGAAACCCACACAAAGAACGTACAAACTCCACACAGTCAACCAAGGCCAGAATTGAACTTGAGTCCCTGAAGCTGTGAGGCAGGAGTGCTAACCGCTGTGCTACTGTGCTGCCAATTCATATTGGACCCCAATGAATACTTGTGACAAACTTTTACTGTTTTCAATAATATTCAGGCTGAATTCTGCGGTCTGACACACCCTACTACACTGCCAGTGAGAACAGAGAGTTTGGCACTCAGCCAAATCTCCATTCACTGCAACGAGACCAGAGAATCCCAGCCACGGGCAAAGTCAAAGAATTCCGGCCGCAGTTTCTCATTGCACTATTGAGAAAGGGTGTTTTCATGCGGCAATAGTCAGGGTACCGCTTTGTGACTCATGTTTGAGTATTCAGAAATGATAGGAATCGTTTCAAGTACAATTTATTAGTTAAGTTATAGAGATATGTTAATTTGGCAAGGTAGCAAATTAACTGTTGTCACTGCAATAGCTGAATGATTTACAGAAGATTTACTGCATAATACAGCATGCACATTAAAAATTTATCATGTTTCTTAAAGGAAAATTAAATGGATCCTCTTGATAACCTGTATTGTAAATTGAGAAAATACATTCCCATTTATGCCAGTCTCAAGTCCCATCATATTGCACTTGGTGCATTTCAGAATTGAACTGATATCAAGAACACAAGTTTTCCTGCTTTCCTGACCTCAGATGGCTGGGGAGGGAGGGGTGGGTGGGGAGAGGTGTGGGGATGAATGATGGAGAGCGGGGAGAATATAGTGGGAAGTCACGTTGGGACTGTTCCCCAACACATACCCGTTACAAGGAAAATTTCTCGAAGGCTTTGATGGGTGGCATGGTAGCACAGTGGTTAGCACTGCTGCTTCATAGCTCCAGGGTCCTAGGTTCGATTCCCGGCTTGGGTCACTTTTCCTGCGCCTGCGTGGGTTTCCTCTGGGTGCTTTGGTTTCCTTCCACAGTCCAAAGATGTGCGGATTAGGTTGATTGACCATGCTGAATTGCCTCTTAGTGTCAGGGAATTAGCAAAGTAAATACATAGGGTTTCCTGGGATTGGCCTGGGTGGGATTGTTGTTGGTGCAGGCTCGATGGGCTGAAAGGCCTCTTTCTACACTGTATGGAATCTATGATTCTATGAACTTCCTGATGGGCAGCAGCTATAGCAGCCATTCTTCCTCAGAGTCAGTGTGGGTGTCCCATCGCTTTTTCAGGCAGCACGTGAGCTCCATGCTGAGAACGGAAGATTCCACCCAGCATCTTGCACAACTTCAGGATTTTCCAATGTGAGTTACAGTCAACAAAATATTTTTGAAGTGTAATTATGATTGTATTGTGGGAAATGCAGCAACCAATCTGTACACAACAAAGATACCCAAACACTGATATTTTAATGAGTATTTGAATGGTTGGTTGAGGGATAAACATTGGCCAGGACACTGGGGAGAATCCCCTTTTGCGTCTTCAAAATAGTGTTATTGGATCACCAAATGGGTGAAATTTTACTATCCAGCCCACATGGGAATCGTAGTGGGTGGGGAAGCGAGCTGTGCAAAGATTCGTTGACCTGGGGCGGGAATATCCAGTCTTGGGGCGAGCGCAGCCGAAATCCCTCCCCGCTTCACTTCCAGAAATACCCCTGCACACTTGGACAGTCCACAGGCAATGCTCCACAAACCTATGCCAATGTTTAGATAAGTCAGATAAATACCGATGAGGAGTGACTGGTCAAGTTACTTGATCTTTACCATTGTCAGGTGAGCTGTTTGAGGCAGATACGTTGCCAATGTTTAGGACTTAACTGGATCAGCACGTGAACAGGAAGGGCATAGAGGGATACAGTCGGTTGGTTTAGATAGGACAAAGTGAATGGTACAGGTTTGGTGGGCCGAAGGGCCTGTTCCTGTACTGTACTGTTCTTTGTTTATTATTCTTGAATATTCTAAATGGACCCTGACCAACAACTCAGATAAAAAAACTCACACAAAATAAGTGAAGATATTTTTGAATTGAGAAAGTAAGAAAACAGCAGTCATTATGGGGAGAATTTTTACTTGCAGGAATGAGTGGGGTTGGGAACAGCTGTGAATTAAAGATACTGAAATTTACAGCGTTTCAACCTGTCAACTTCCACTCTTAACTATAGTACCTCAGGCCGCTTCCCTTGGCGAGGCCTGTTTTCTAATATTGACATGTTAAAAGCTCATGAAGAGTGATATTAGCATGAGTTCTGGGATTTAACGGAAGCAATTGAGTTATCCAGGCTTTCTGGGATTCGCCAGTAAAGGTAAGGCAAGAACACAATGGTAATAGAGGGGGTTGTGGAAGTCTCTGGACACTTACCAGAAGTACTGAAACCTTGCAACTGCTTTCTTGCCTAATTATGTGAAAGGCTTTTGCTCACTGTATTTATTCTAAGTAGTTAATTTCAACACTTTGAAGGTTTGTAGGTCTAATCTCCATTTTGCAGTTGGGTACTGCTTATGTTCTGTTAACTGGACCTCAGATGAGGACATAACAATTCGATCCACTCCACATCATGTCAAGGAACGACTGAAGTCACTAGATACTGCAAGGGTGTGGGCCCTGACAACATTCCGGCTACAATACTGAAGACTTGTGCTCAAGAACTAGGTGTGTCCTTAGCCAAGCAATTCCAGTACCGCTACAACACTGACATTTACCCAGCAATGTGGAAATTTGCCCAGGTGTGTCCTGTCCAGAATCCAACCCAGCCAATTACTGCCCCATCAGTCTGCTATTGATCATCATTAAAATGATGGAAGGGGCTGCGACGGTGCTATCTAGCAGCACTTATCAGTGATAACCTACCTGACATGCCTTATGAGGATAGGTTGAGAGAGCTTGGTCTTTTCTCCTTGGAGAGACAAAGGATGAGAGGTGACCTGATAGAGGTGTATAAGATGTTGAGAGGTATTGATCGGGTGGGTTCTCAGAGGCTTTTTCCCAGGGCTGAAATGGCTGCCACAAGAGGGCACAGGTTTAGGGTGCTGGGGAGTAGGTACAGAGAAGATGTTAGGGGTAAGTTTTTCACTCAGAGGGTGGCGGGTGCATGGAATCAGCTGCCGGCAGTGGTGGTGGAGGTAAATTCAATAGGGTCTTTTAAGAGACTTCTGGATGAGTACATGGGACTTAATAGGATTGAGGGTTCTGGTAAGCCAAGTAGGTAGAGATATGATCGGCGCAACTTGTGGGCCAAAGGGCCCGTTTGTGCTGTAGTTTTTCTATGTTCTTTACTCACTGACACTCAATTTAGGTTCTGCAAGGGCCACTTAGATTCTGGTCTCATTCCAGCCTTAGCCCAAAGAGCTGAACCCAAGAGATGAGGTGAGAGTGATTGCCCTTGATATCAAGGCAGCAACTCACCAAGGCTCCTTTGACAACACTTCCAAAACCTGCAGCCTCTACCATCTAGAAGGACGAGCAACAGGTGCATGGGAACACCACCGCATTCAAGCTCCCCTCCAAGCCATGCACCGTCCTGACTTGGAACAATATTTCTGTTCCTTCACTGTCAAAATGGTGGTTCAAAATGTTGCTGTTGTTGGGGAGGGAGTGGGGGATCCCGGTCTAAGAATAATTAATAAAGTGGTTACACAAATGGTACCTTAGAGAAAACAGAAGCCCAGACAGAAGTAATTCAAACAGAAAAAGATGGGCCACACCGCCATTTTAGTCTTGTTATTAGTCCCAATTTTCACTTTGTCATGATTTAAAAAAATGCTTTTGGTAACATAATAAAAAGTTCCAAATTTGGCCAAAAGTAACAAGTAGAAGAATGGAGAAACATTCTGCCCTAAACCTAATACCAAATTTATTTATAAATCTTATTGATGAATGTACTGATAGTTGTGTTATACTTACTATACTTACTAATAACTTTCAGTTTGCACGGTATGGCAAGTCTAAGCTGCTGGTTCAAGCGTCTGCAGCCTAATGATAGAAATTCAAAGAAACAGACCTTTGAAGTTGATTTGAGCAACGTTTTAAAGAATGACAGTAACTGAAGGTATGCTTTAATCTACAGATCAGGTTTCATCATCAAAGTCACAAGATACCCGAGGCACCATTACCTGCATACACCTCAGAGCTCAGTTACAAGGAGAAGTTGACTCTTCTGCCAAGCATTTCTCTGAAGGGTATCATTCATTACTCAGATCAATATAAATGGATACAAACAGAAACAAAACAAGCTCAAAGCCATCTGCAGAAAACAAATAGAAATTAAGAACTGGTTGCCGACCATTCAAAGGAGAATTTGGTAAAACTGATACTCTGCATTCATTTTAACTTCGAATGGATTGTCTTCTCCTCAGTGGCTACAGAAACATTAAAAGAGGCATCAAGCCTTGTTCCCACTTTATGATATTCAAGAACAATTTCTTGCTTTTCTTTTAAATGGAGCTGATTGGACAGCTCTTTCATAGAACCATCACAGATTAAATGGGCTGAATAGTCTCCTTCTGAATTGGATCGTTCTATAATTCTTTAAAATATCTTCAACTTCTCATCAAATATCAAAATCTGTCCCTGTAATATTTTCAACAAAGTTAACGGTCCGTTGTTTTTAAATATGTAGAAAAGATTTTTTTAAAAAGCAGAAATTCATAATGGGATAAAGTGGTGAAACCATGGGGTGAACTTTACAATCTGCTCGCTGTTTTTGGAGCTTTGACAAAAGGGACACGTACCAGGACCTTGGGCACAAAGGTTAGGGATGGATGCCTTCAGAATTATCATTATGAACTCCTGTTTCGAAGAATGAAGGTGTAACTCTTCAAAATATCAGTGGCTTTCTATTTTAATATAATAAACTGCTCCTGGGAACATGGAAGGTTTCGAGATCAGATAGAAAGAATTCTTTCAGCTTGTTTTTAATCTGGGCAAAGTGACATAGACCTGTCTGTTAACATCCCTGATGTGCTGATGAAATATCAAAGCCTTGTTACACTCACAGTCCAAGAGCTCCAAAGAGTCAGTCAACCATATAATCTGAGATTGGCCCACCTTCACAATTGGAACGTGAACTGATATTAGCAGGGTAAGGTTGATCTTACTGTATCTTACTGTGGAGTGGTATGCCATGTCTACTTCTTAAAAATAAATCAACATAAGATCAAAACCTCACTGAACCAAAGTGTTTTTGAATAGTATCCTCTTTCACTGTACTTATTAAAATGCCAGTCTCTACTCATAAGATGGATGAAGCAGGATTCTGACATTATTTATGATGTGTGACAACTGCACCAGTTCTTGTTTCAACTGGTAAGATTGGAGGCAAGAGAGACAGAACAAAAACATGCATTTCCACAGCACCTTGCATTTTTCCAGTAAGTTCTAAAGTGATTTCAGCCACTGGGCTATTTTTGCTTGTGGTCACTGTTCATGTGGGTAATGCAGTAGCCAACTGGCACAGAGCAAGATGTCAAAACATCCAACAAATAATTGAACAGTAAATGTGGTTTAGTGATTTTGTGGGAGGTATAAATGTTCGTCAATTCATTGGGAGAGCTTCAAATCTTGTCATGAGATCTTTGAGCAGGCAGGTAGAGACTTAGGATTCAAGTCTCTTGAAAAAATATACAGCACCTACGCTATTTCAGCAGTCAGTATAGAAAATGCTAATTCAGATGATGTCTGTGATAGAGAAGCGCATGAATTCTTAATCTAAGACTTCCACAACTGAGTCCAACTGTCAAACTTCTGAAGTGACTATTAACAAACATTATTTTATTTCAATGCAGTTCATACTACAACTGTGAGCTGTAAATCTGCTTAATATATCTCATGAGCTTTGATTGGTGTTTATGGGTGTTTATGAAAATTGACACTATTTTAAACCCACATCCATCATAATTCTGGAATGAGTCCAAAGTGAACTGATCTCTGCAGCAAAATATTGATGTTAACACAGCCACCTATTAAATTTTATTTATTAGTATCACAAGTAGGCTTACATTAACACTGCAATGAAGTTACTGTGAAAATCACCGAGTCGCCACACTCCAGCACCTGTTCGGATACACTGAGGGAGAATTTAGTATGGCTAATGCACCTAGCCAGCACATCTTTCGGAGTGTGGGAGGAAATTGGAGCACCTGGAGGAAACCCACACAGACATGGGGAGAACATGCAGACTCTGCACATCCAAACCAGGAATCAAACATGGGTCCCTAGTGCTGTGAGGCAGCCCTGCAGCATAAAGCGACATAAAAATGTGGAAAGTAATCAACCTGTATTTGGGACTACTGGCATATAAATAATATGCATGCAACTCAATTGGGTGACAATGATGTTTTGCTTTGATTTGGGAGAAGTATATTTGGATGCCAATGACACGCTTATGGTGATATGATAACAGTTCACAGTCTTCCACTATGGTCAAATTCAATGATTCTAGATATTCAGTAATGAAGATACCATAGATCTCAGATCTTAGCTCAGTGTTTACTGAAAAACTTCTTCAGTACGTGAGCAAACTATCTTCAATATATTTCGCAGTACGTTCAATCTGAGAAATGTTTTCTCTTTCTCTCCTTGTTTGTTCCTCTCTCACGTGTTCCGCACACAATTCACCACTTATGTAGAAAAGTGCTGACCTTGTAACCTGCCTGGGAGTGATTGTTCAGCTCTGGCTTCTGATGGACATAACATGCACATGGCCACAAACAAGACAATGTCAATCCTCTGTTCGAGTTACTTAATATAACGGCACTTGAATAAACACTGATGCTGGGTCACAGAAACACTGTCACAACAATACCAAGATAAATGCACTTTCTTGACCACATTCATATTTTTTGTCACAATACCAAGAGCTCATTTTTCACTGTGTGCCAAACAAGAGGCATGTGACTTGAGGAGAAGCTTTGATTGTTTTCTTTTCCAGTCACTGAGGACACATAACTAAATGGAAGAAAGCCTATGGACCCATACATAACTAAAAAAAAGGAAAAATTTATTTTGTAGGAGCTACATTTAATATGTGCGTATTTGCATTGCTCCATGTTATTGTGCTGCAGCTCAAGGTCTGCTGTGCTTACTTCAACAGTTTGACACCGAACACATTTTTTATGAGCATCAGCCAATGTTGCCTTTTGTACATAAGAAAATTACGTAAAGAAAACAAAATTATTTTTCAGATGTGATTTTTTTTTCCTTGGGGGAGGATACTTTTTTGAAACTGTAAACGATTATAATTGTGAAGTAAGATTGAGTTTTACTCAGCTGAATGTGAATTTTTCCCAAGTCAAGTTTGAATGTGAGAAAATATTGAATCTGGGTTCTAAGGTTCTTTGAACAACAGGTGAACAATAGCACATCTCACAGCAACATTGACCATAGTGGTGATGATCTAGCCGAGTATTCTCACCTATTCCCATCCTCAGCAAGGTGACACAGTGGCTAGCACTGCTGCCTCACAGTTCCAGGGAGCCAGGTTCGATTCCTGGCTTGGGTCACTGTCTGTGCGGAATCTGCCCATTCTCCCCGTGTCTGCACGGGTTTTGTCCCAGTGTCCTGGTTTCCTCCCACAGTCCGAATGATGTGCTGATTTGGTGCATTGGGCATGCTTAAATTCTCCCACAGTGTAACCAAACAGGCACCAGAGTGTGGTGACTGGGGGATTTTCACAGTAACTTCATTGCAGTGTTAATGTAAGCCTACTTGTGACACCAATAAATAAACTTAAACTTATAGCTTAAAATATTTGTCGAATCAGAAGTGAGGCAAAGAAGGTTCCAAACACTGATTCCAAGGTGTAAATTCAAAAGTGCTCTGATGACAGTTTGAATTTAGAAATGAGGCAATCTTTCTCTTCAGGAAACTAATCTGATAGGTGAACAAAACCAATGAAGATCCAGAACAGGCCTTCGGACTATTAGAGTCTTACAGCTTTGAATGTGTGTGAGTAAGTGAACCACATTTATGTATCCCGATTGACTTGGAGAGAAGAATATCAATGAAAATTAGTTTTTGCACTGATGGTAAATGTTTTCAAGTTTGTACACATGAAACAACAAACGTTGCACAACTAATTAGCTAATTTTGAAGTGAAATCACTGTCGATATGTAAACAGCAAGCTTCCAGAAGCAGTAAATGAGATAAATGAACAGGTAATCCGTTTTCAGTGGAACTGATTAAGGGAACTATAACAGTCAGGGTGCCTAAAAAAAACTGTCTTCTTTGTGTTAACAACTCCTCTAAAAGACCTTGCCTGTAACAGCAACAAACCCTCAATATTTAAACAACTACTATCAAGTACTGTGTTTGTTTGTAAGTGCACAATAGAGGTCTACATGATATGTCAGTCACAATCAAAAATTTAGGAACTGTTATTATTAATAACAAAGAAAGAAAAATATAGGTGCATCAGACATTTTTACTAAGCTCCAGGCTAATTTTAGACACTACAAATGACATGAACATTTGAAGCCGGACATCCCGGATATGCAACGTAACTCTGAAACATGGGGTTCCCAGAACCACAATTATAAAGGGGGTGAATATAGTTTGAGCAATAATATCCATTTTAAAATCACCAAAGCTGCCAATGCTCCACAATTTACACAAGCTCAACAGTTACAAATGAATATTAATCTTTATCACCCAACTCCTGGACTTTACAAGGAAGTGATGTTTTACATTTTGTATTTCGCATTTCAAATTATTTTCCTTGTGGAACTACTAAATACTTTAAACTGGAGATGATCAAACGTTATGGGAAAAAAAATAATAAATGTGCTAATTTTCCCAATATCCCTGCCAAAGTTTGTTTTTCAATACGTGGAATGCATTATACACTCCCAGATACTATAAATAAGCTTTCCAAATGGATTTATTTTAGCATAAAAATTTCCATTGAAGTCTTCTTGTAATGCATCACTCATTTAATGGCAAAGTTCCGCCTTCCATTCAAAATGCCTTCCACAATACACACAAATAAACCAAATCCAAAACAAAATTAGGAACTAGGTGGGGTACACCAGTTGATACAGCTGCTGTCAGTGTAGTATAATGGCACTTTCTTTTAGTCTTTTCATAAACCATCAATATTGTAAATGCTCAGATTAATTCTTGCTTTACCTTTTGGCTTTTTTTTTGGATTGGCAATAAAAGAGAACATCCTTTTGACAGCGAGTCTTTTAATTATCTGCCTGCAAATTATCTTCTGAAGAGCTGATTTCTTACCTTAAGCCAACATTTATTATTTTTAAACAGATGCATTCACAGAATTTCAGTTCTGCAGATTTAACATGGTCAGATTTATTATTCCTCCTACTTCTGATAAAGCAGAGCTAAAACTGTTCAATGTTCAGCCCATCTCTATGTAGGTCCACGTCATGGATTATTCATAATGACTTGTATCATTTTCAGTCTTTAACGGCTTCAACAAACACTTGGTTGTCATTTACTGAACTGTGAGCTAAATGAATGCCAAAGAATGACAAGGAAGCTGGATAGTCCCAAAATTTAAAGTGAAACGAGTAATCAAAAGAGGCACTTCAAATTTTCAAACACAAGGATTTCCTGAATCACAGAATCATGCAGCACAATGGGAGGCCTTTCAGCTCATCATGTTTGATGCTAGCTCTTTGAAAATCTATTCAATTATTTCCATTCCCCTGGTCTGCCCCATAGCCCTGCGTTTTTTTTTGTTGCTATTTTTCAAGTACCTTATTCCATTTTGAGTCTGTTTCCTCTCCCCTTTAACATATACATTCAAGATCACAACAACTTACTGTTTGAAAACAAAACTTCATCTCTTATTGCTCAGTATTTTACTAATTATCTTGAATTTGTAATCTTTGGTTACCAGCTCTTTAAGTTTATTTATTTGTTAGTGTCACAAGTAGGCTTACATTAACACTGCAATGAATTAATGTGAAAATCCCCCAGTCGCCACACTCTGGCGCCTGTTCGCATACGCTGAGGAAGAATTTAGCATGGCCAATGCACCTAACTATCATGTCTTTCAGACTGTGGGAGGAAACTGGAGCACCCAGAGGAAACCCATGCAGACACAGGGAGAACATGCAGACTCTGCACAAACTCAAAGCCAGGAATCAAACTGGGTTGCTGGCACTGTGAGGCAGTATTGCTAACCTCTGTGCTATCATGCCACCCTTCTGCCAGTGGAAGCAGTTTCTCTCTGTTGACTCCATCAAAACCCTTCATAAATCTTGAGCATTTTTAATATCGCCCCTTAACCTCCTCTGCTCTGAAAATAGTCCCATTATGTCTCTCCACATAAATGAATCCTATGAATCCTATGTACTTTCTTGTTGCAGGCTCTGTGGAAAAGAAATTTGGATTATTCTACGGAATTGATATCTTGTAAATTGCTGTGCTTTGTTTGTATTGTGTGCTGGAAAGAATTTCATGCGTGGTTTATAATGACTGTATTCAATAAATTGTACAAATCCTCACTTTGGACTCTCTGCCTTATTTGAACTGGAACACACTGAAATCAAACTCAGTTAAGCTTCAATTTCATACTTTGGTGTAGATGATAAGATGAAGCAGACAGCTGTCACTAAATGTATAATTTCCTTGTACATTAAATTACAAATAAATAGTTGGCTACCAACGTTACCAATGTACCAACTTTGAAAACTTTTATAACGAAAACCATGATTAAAGAGAACGTTGAATAATAACTTGTATCAGAAATAATCTTTCTCTATGATAATTTAAAAAAGTGGAGATTGTGCTGGTTAGTTTTTGCATATGCAATGTTCACAAACTCAAATATTTTCATGGGGAAAAGCAAACTTTAAGTGTCAACCAATTTTACACTCTGCTACAAGTCTAAACTAATTTGATAAAAACATTGGAAATAAGCAAACTAGAATTCCAAGAAACACTCTAGGCAGTCCTGTGGTATCTCAGTAGCTTTTTTCCAAAAGAAAGAAGAATTGCAAACATGAGAAATCGGAGACAAAAATAGAAAATGATGGAAATGAGCAACAGGCAAATCAGCAGATGTAAATGAAATATCAGCTTGTGCTTCTGATAGTATAAGGTTAGTTTATTTGCCACAAGTAGGCTTACGTTAACACTGCAATGAAAATCCCCTTGTTGCCACACTCCAACGCCTGTTTGGGTATACTGAGGGAGAATTTAGCACAACAAATGCACTTAACCAGCATGTCTTTTGGACTGTGGGAGGAAACTGGAGGACACGGAAAACATGCAAACTTCGCACAGGCAGTGACCCAAGTCGGAATCAACCCCAGGTTCCCAGTGCTATGAGGCAGCAGTGCGAACCACTGTGCTGCTGTGCCGCCCTATTTGTTTCACCTATGAAGCGAATCTCTTTCCTCTTGTTTTTATACTAACATACTGCACATTTGCAGTGAGTTCCATTTATGCTACATGTTCTTTTTGAAAAGCTCATAAAGCATACCTGCAAAGACTGAGCTTTGGCCAACTTGGTAGTGTTACACTAACAGTATCCATTACAAAAATGATCCATCCAAAACTAATAAACATGACTTATTAAAAGAAATAATGAAAAAGCCCAAGACTGCTGGAGCTGAGAGAATGCTTTCTATCAGGGCTGTTATCTTTGGTATTGAATTTAATGATGACGAATTTAATGTAGCCCAAAGGTAAAGGTTCATTTTTGTGCCTGGAGAACAAATCTAAAGGACCAGAATTTATGTTTTAATTCTTACTGTTTATTGTAGATGCTGTCAAAGAGCATATGACCATTTATTTCTTGTAGAATGTGAAGGCAATCAACTCAATCAAGGTTTTATTTGGGAAACATGAATACAAAAACATTTCTCTATGTTGCTCAATTTCAATTTCATCCAAATGAACACATTAAATTGACGTATCTGAACCTCTGTAAATGTTTTTACCATTGTGGTTTATTGGGTATGTACAAGGAAACTGCACCACAACCCTTCCATTCAAAGGTAAACCATCCTGTTTGCAAACTCGAACCATGTCTGTCTCTGCACCTGGCACTGGCCTGAGGTGTGATCAGTTACATTCACACACTCTTGATGAATCTAATCCGTACTAGGAGGTACTCAAAACAGTTGGTATCCTATTCCCCTTTAATTATTGCTTATCTTTACAGCTGACAGATTCACTTTATCCACTTTTCTGGAAGTGCAGATTTGGGTAGGGATTAAGGACCACAGTTCACTATCATCGGTAACCTTATTACCTTCCAGCAGTTAACCTTACAAATTACTTGGAGGTTTGGAATCTCACTTCATAGGTAACCCTCTCTTAAGTATAAATAGCTAAGTGGATTAGCAGAAGGAAGATAGGTTTCGTACTCTTTAACACAAGGGCCATTTTTTAAAAATATATAAACAAGCTCAAGTATTCTACCTATCAGTTGCGGGGTCGGCTGTGGGGTAATTCTGTGCGTCAACAAGCTTGGTAATTGCTTACAACAACCAATAAAAACCACGTATAGGACAGAATTTTCCCATCCCACCAGCCTTGGGAAACGTAGCGGGTGGGACATGGGTCATGCAAAGGTCTGTTGACCTTGGGTCAGATTTTCCATCTTGGGGCAAGCGTGGCTGGAAAATCCCACCCATAGCCGTTTAACAGTCTTTTGGTACAAAGGAAGGGTTGTTCTAATTACTGATGTGGGTTTAAGACCATGGTCCATGTGAAATTGCTCCTTAGTGTCAGGGTATTAGCAGCGAAAATACGCAGGGGTAAATACGCGGACCTGGGGCCTGGGTGGGATTGTTGTCAGTGCAAGTTCAATGGACCAAATGGCCTCCTTCTGCAGTGCAGTGATTCTATGATTCTACGATCAGCCACGATCATAATGAATGGTGGAGCAGGCTCGAATTGCCAATGGCCTACTCCCGCTTCTAGAATCATCATAGAATCATAGAACCCTACAGTGCGGAAGAGGCCCTTTGGCCCATTGAGTCTGCACTGACCAAAATCCCACCATATCCCTACACATGTACCGCTAATCCCTCTAACCTACGCATCCCGGGGCATTAAGGGGCAATTTTTAGCATGGCCAATCAGCCTAACCCGCACATCTTTGGTCCGCACATCTAGTTTCTATGTTTCTGTGAATTTTGAAAATTAGACCCCTGGCCAACTTCCCTCTGAGCCAAAAGCTCCAGTCCGAGTTCCACACCAGGACTTGATAGCCAAGGAAGGTGCGTTCACAGCCAACAGATGCGCCAACCCACAAAATCCAACAATTTTTGGACCCCTACTTTCCTGGCAAGGAGGTCTTGCAGTGCAGTGAGTAGCATCTTTACGTCTGAGTCAGAAGCTCTGGGTTCACATCCTACATCAGGGCTTGATGGCCAAGGAAGGTGTACTCATAACACAGCCAACGATTTGATTGCTAACCTGCAAAACCCTTCCAATGTGCCAATGGTAGGTGCTAAAAGCAGGAGAGACTCCTGGTCAACCATGCTTGGTGTGGGGTGGCACCCCCTCAAGTTATAAGCCTCTGGCAATGGACTAGTGACCTGTCCCAGCTTAAAAATGAACTGCTATAAAATCAGATTAAAGTTTGCCTTGTGCACCACTGGGTGTGGGAAGAGAAATTACAACTCTCCTGGCAGATCAAATAAGTAAAAATATAACCCATTGTTTCTAACAGTTGATCTCTCTTCAAACTCATAGCGTAATCTGGTTATACTGTTCTGGACAAGATGAAATAGGTTGCCATAATTAGGATTTTGTAGTCCCTTTAGAATCCTAAAAACAACAACCATATCACTTCACAGCCTTCTCTTTACCTGTGAGAACATGTCCTATTTACATAATCAGTTCTGTCCTCACCGATAATTACCCCGTGTTATTTAGTCTTCTTTATTACTATGGTTGCTCCAGGGATAAGAAACTGTGGATGGGGATCAGTTTGATTTTTACTTGCCTTTTTTTTAATCATCAATTAGTGGAGCAAACTCTGAAAATAACCCTCAAGGTACTCCATCTCTACCATGTATCCCTTTTATTATGAAAAGAAAACAATTTGAATAGTCTGTCGTTAGGAAATCTTGCCAAATTCCTACTCCATACTTTCAGAGTGTACTGTTCCAAGCCAAACTTTGACAGGCTTCATGAAGAATAATTGCTGCATTTACTTTTGTATTTTGTTTTCCAAAACAATGGCCAAATTTTTATCCTTGTTTCAAAGTCCTCACTTCTAATCTTTCATTATACTGCTTTATGCCTATTTGGCCTGTTAGCCACATCAATGGAATATTGTCCCTGTCTGCAAATAAATTAGAAACATTTACATTCTTAGCAAACAAAACCTACTTATTTTGTTATGGATCTTGTCGAGAAATTTAAAATTATTCAAAGGTAAAATCTCTATTTACGAAGAATCGTGCTTTTATTAAAAAAAAAGTCACAGCGGCAGAGTTACCACAATGTCATGCTGGCGAAATTCGTCCAAATTGACCAAACCAGCGTTAAAGATCGCAGGACTTCAGGCGCCACTTGCATTCAGCAAAAGTCATGTTTCGTCTTTTAGGATGGTTTCAAAAATATCACGCTGGAAGACTGTCCCGCCCACAAAGCAGGCCATGCCCCAAAATTGAACTGATCACCATGGTGTCTTTCTCCAGAATACACCTGTTTAAGAGCCTTCAGTGAAGGTCTTAAAATTAATGTATTTATTTACTAGTTTCACAAGTAGGCTTACATTAACATTGCAACGAAGCTACTGTGAAAATCCCTGAGTCACCACGCTCCACTGCCTGTTCGGGTACACGGGGGAGGAATTTAGCATGGCCAATGAACCTAACCAGCACGTCTTTTGGACTGTGGGAGGAAAATGGAGCATCTGGAGGAAACCCATGCAGACATGGGGTGAATGTACAGTCTTGGCACAGACAGTGACCCAAGCCGGGAACTGAAGACCAGTCCCTGCGGCAGCAGTTTTAATTCCTGAGTGCCGCCAATTAAACATGTTTTCTTGGGCACAAAAGTGCAAGTAAGCATTTTTTAAAGACATTTTTATACACCAAATACTTAATTTATTAAGAAACTGACTGGAATGCACCAACAGAACTGGTCCACATAAGTTTCTAAAGTTGCTTTCAGTTATGTAAAAGTAGAGATGGAACACTGTAGAGGTGATAGTCTCTCGGCTACCAGATGGAGTGCCAGCGCAGCCCCTGCAATGGGAAGGCCAACTTCATTTTGTGCCACTCAGACATTTAAAAGGCCAGCACCCGGCCTTCGAGGATCCCGAGGGTGGACTCCATACCCATCAAGAGCAGGTGATCAGAGGCTGGCAGCTCCTCTTGCACTCAGCAGCACCACTTGGAAGGTAATGTCCACTGCCGGTACTACACCCATCTGAGACTTCGGATTTAGGAGGGGTCCAGGCAGAGGTGACTGATGAGGGGAAGGTGGTCACAGGGGTAGGGCTGATGGGTGAATGGGGCATAAGCAACAAAAGCAAAGGCATGGCTTTCAGTGAAATTCCCTAACTCCCACCCACTTTGGGAGTTCCCTCAATTAGTCACTGAGTGCCTTTGAGTGAGTGACCCCACCAACTTCTCAGAGCACACAAGGCGAGGTACCCCCCCCCCACAGATGTATTAACATAAGCAGCAGTGGGATGAGACCCTTAAGTTGGTATTAATTACCCACCTAAGGGTGGGAGAGTAGAAACGCTGTCTTCAGGCCTACCCGCCAGGGACTTAATCAGAATAGAGGAAGGATCCCAAACTGCCACTCTTCTGCCCAACTAAATGCTACCCCATCACCAAACTCATCGAATCATTGAATCATAGAATTCTACAGTGAAGAAGGAGGCCATTCAGCCCATCGAGTCTGCACCAACCACAATCCCACCCAGATCCTATCCCCATAACCTCATGCATTTACCCTAGCTGGTTCCCCCTGACTCTAAGGGCAATTTAGCATGGCCAATCCACCTAACCCGCACACCTTTGGATTGTGGGAGAAAACTCGAGCACCCAAAGGAAACTTATGCAGACAAGAGGAGTATGTGCAAACTCCACACAGACAGTCATCCAGCTGGGAATCAAACCCGGGTCCCTGGCGTTGTGAGGCACGTTACTCATAGATGGTGGACTAAATGGTCCCCTTTTAAGCTGTATTTAAAAAAAACTCATTTTCTACTGTGTTAGTTAAACCACATCAGATTGCCACCCTTAAGGTTATCAAAGATTATAGTAACAAAAGAAAATCTAAAATGTGTTTGGGCTGGACCAAAAAGATTTTACATTTATGACGACGAAAATTAGTGAGACCGGAAACTAGAAACAAAAAATCAATTCTGTAAATGAGCAGGATTCTGAGCACAATTTCCAACCGGACTGATGCTCACACCCAAAGGCAGTTTCCACGCTATGTCTGCATTCATTTTGGTGACTTCAAAGCAAAAAAATCCTTCCATCTGTACATGTATGTTAAGGTCAATTATTCTATAGATCATTGTTAAATTGCTCTCAAAAACATATAGAGGAACTGTAGTTATACCAAACATTTCAGTCAGATTTAAAAGGACTATATTTGGCTAAGCATGTCCTATTGTTAGTATGCAATGGATCAAAATTAAGAATGTCAGAATTTTCTGATTTATGACAATTAGCAATGTTTACTGAAAGATAACCATCCTGTGACATCTTTATGTTGGATTTTGGTTGACTTTGATCTTTTTTCATGAGTAAATCATTGGAATTATTTCAAAGGCAACATTACAAAATGTAATTTATTTGTACGTAATGACTGGATATCGTACTAGCGAATGAATTCACTATTGAATGATTGATACAAATGCATTGACCTGGATTTTATGATCAGCAACAAATAACCCCTCTTTCATTATGCATACAGATGCCTGCAGACATTTTTGGTCTTTTTTTGAGCAGCGATTTGTGATGTTTGGGAGTTTGGTTTTCACAGGAGATCGAGGACTGGTGTGAACAGGACAAGTAACAGCATGTCCCTTCAATTGGATTGAAGAATCCTTACTGAAGTATTGGTTAGAATAATTAATTAAGTTTTAAATCATGCAAACAAAGCAAAGAAAGAGATTCGGAAAGAATTATGAAAGAGACAGAAAGAAAATTAAAACAGTTTTAAAAAACTCCGACAATGATCAAAATCTGCTAAGATAAGACTCCACACCTGTAAAGGTTGATTTAGAAAGCCTGGGAAGTTGTTTTTCTGTAATTAAGACTGTTGAAATTTCACATACAATTGAATGGACAATTAAACTAACTCAGCGTGTTTATTGGGCATCTAGTGTGTAAATAGCACAAAGTTACGTCCTTCCTGTGGGTCACTGTTGCGTTGCTTGGTGAGATGCTAAGGTAGCGAAGCTTGTCAAAGAGCTGGATAACTCAGACATCAACTTCCTGATTTCCACATTTAGCTTCTCATGTGTACACACTGAAATTTGCCATCCTTAATAACGATAAGTGCTGATAACTTCACAATTATTCTCATCATATAATACGACCATTTGTGTGCCTGATATTAATATGTGGTGAGATCTTACGTTTGTGAGTCACTCATGCTTTTGATTGATTAGCACGTCAAAACAGAGGTAATAAATATCTCATTATTATTGGAATAAACAGGAAGTACTCCTCAGCTGTTTCTCTTGTTGAGTCTGCGTATATCAACATAAAATACATCACTGCCATAGCTTTTAGACCCATATTACTGCAACTCATACCAAACTACAGGTAAACTAAGTACCATAACATTCTAAAACACTGGAACCTTATCTAATTCATCTAAAGAACAAAGAACAAAGAAAATTACAGCACAGGAACAGGCCCTTTGGCCATCCAAGCCTGCACCGACCATGCTGCCTGACTGAACTGAAACCCCCTATCCTTCCAGGGACCATATCCCTCTATTCCCATCCTATTCATGTATTTGTCCAGACGCTTCTTAAAACTCACTATCATATCTGCTTCCACTACTTCCCCTGGCAGCGAGTTCTAGTCACCTATAACCCTCTGTGTAAAAAAACTTGCCTCGTACATCAGCTTTAAACCTTGTCCCTCGCACCTTAAACCTATACCCTTTCTATGCTAAATGAGAATGAATCGTGCCATTTAGTAAGTGTTTTATGTAAATTTTTTTGGATATGAGAAATTAGTTTGCCAGTCCAAATTATAATGGCAATCCAGTTCTTTAAATAATATTATAGCATTGTGTGCGAAATCTGTTAAAACAAAATAACATTTTAAATAAATTTGAAAAAAGCTTACAAAAGGTTCAGGGAATTAGATAATATCAGAGATCTAAAAGAGTATATGGCTAGTAGGAAGGATATTAAGAAGGAAATTAGGAGAGACAGAAGGGGTCATAAGAAGACCTTGGCAGGCAGGATTAAGGAAAACCCCAAGGCATTCTACAAGTATGTGAAGAGCAAGAGGACAAGACGTGAAGGAATAGGACCTATCAGGTGTGATGGTGGGAAAGTTTGTATGGAACCGGTAGAAATAGCAGAGGTACTCAATGAATACTTTAAAGAACAAAGAACAACACAGCACGGGAAACAGGCCCTTCGGCCCAACGAGCCCGCGCCGCCGTCCCACTGTCCCAGTGACCTATTCATGATTTTAGTCTAGGCCTAATGTGCGAGGATCAGGGAGGTCCAATTTAGGGACAATTTAGTACCCAATCAATCAGCCTAAAAGCACATCTTTGGGATGTGGGAGGAAACCGGAGCACCCGGAGGAAACCCACGCAACCACGGGGAGAACGTGCAAACTCCCACAGACACAGGCCCAAATCCATGTGTCCGCACAGCAACAGAGATAGTCTCTGAGCTGTCATGTTGCCCTCGAGATGGTCCAGTTTAAGCACACTAACGACATGAAGCAATAGGCAACTCCCGAAGCAACGTCCAAGAGCAGCCCACTACAACCTGCCGCATGCATGCCCCTTGCTGGACTTAAATGCCTGTGGAGACAAAAAAATTCATTATTAAACAGGCAAAGACTGTAACATCCCTGAGGCAAAAACGTAATCCCAAGCCTACAATGTTTAGTAAGGCCTACTATATCCCCCTATATGTAGCCCGCTCATGTGGCTGTCTAAGTGACTCTTAAACAACCCTAGCGTGCCTGCTTCCACCACCTTACTCGGTAGTGCATTCCACACCCCCACTACCCTTTGCGTGAAAAACTGCCCTCTAATATTTGTCTTATACCTAGCCCCCCTCACCCTAAGCCCGTGACCCCTCGTTCTATCCATTTCTAATAGCGGAAAAAGCTTACCACCATTTACTCTATCTATCCCCTTCATAATCTTATAAACCTCTATTAGATCCCCCCTCAGCCGACGTCTCTCAAGGGAAAACAGCCCAAGTTCGTTCAATCTTTCCTCGTAAGACAGCCCTTCCATACCAGGCAACATCCTGGTAAATCTCCTCTGCACTCTCTCCAGGATCTCTACATCCTTCCGGTAGTACGGCGACCAGAACTGGACGCAGTACTCCAAGTGAGGCCTAACCAACGTTCTATACAACTGCAACATCAGACTCCTACTCTTATATTCTATACCTCTTCCTATGAAGGCTAACATACCATACGCTTTCCTCATCACATTCTGCACCTGCACCGACACCTTCAGGGACTTGTGCACTTGCACCCCCAGGTCTCTCTGCGTATCTATTTACTTCAGTATTCACAGTGGAAAAGGATCTTGGCGGTTGTAGTGCAGACTTGCAGCGGACTGAAAATCTTCAGCATGTAGATATTAAGAAAGAGGACGTGCTGGAGCATTTGAAAAGCATCAAGTTAGATAAGTCGCTGGGACTGGATGGGATGTACCCCAGGCTACTATGGGAGGCAAGGGAGGAGATTGCTGAGCCTCTGGCGATGATCTCTGCATCATCAGTGGAGACGGGGGAGGTTCCGAAGGATTGGAGGATTGCAGATGTTGTTCCTTTATTCAAGAAAGGGAGAAGAGATGGCCCTGGAAATTATACACCAGTGAGTCTAAACTCAGTGGTTGGTAAGTTGATGGAGAAGATCCTGAGATGAACATTTGGAGAGGCATAGTATGATCAAGAATAGTCAGCACAGCTTTGTCAAAGGCAGATCATACCTTATGAGCCTGTTTGAATTTTTTGAGAATGTGTCTAAACGCATTGACGAAGGAAGAACAGTAGATGTAATTTATATGGACTTCAGCAAGGCATTTGATAAGGTGCCCCATGCAAGGCTTATAGAGAAAGTGAGGGGGCATGGGATCCAAGGGGACATTGCTTTGTGGATTCAGAACTGGCTTGCCCACAGAAGGCAAAGAGTGGTTGTAGATGGGTTTTCTTCTGCGTGGAGGTCGGTCACCAGTGGAGTGCCCCAGGGATCTGTTTTGGGACCCTTGCTCTTTGTGATTTTTATAAATGACCTGGATGAGGAAGTGGAGGGGTGGGTTGGTAAGTTTGCTGATGACACAAAGGTTGGAGGTGTTGTGGATAGTGTGGAGGGATGTCAGAAGTTGTAGCGAGACATTGATAGGATGCAAGACTGGACGGAGAAGTGGCAGATGGAGTTCAATGCAGATAAGTATGTGGTAATTTGTTTTAGCAGGTCATATAGGATGACAGAATATAATATTAAGGGTAAGACTCTTGGCAGTATGGAAGATCAGAAGGAACTTGGAATCCGGGTTTATAGGACGCTCAAAGCAGCTTCGCAGGTAAAGGCTGTGGTTAAGAAGGCCTATGGTGTACTGGCATTCATCAATCGAGGAATTGAGTTTAAGATTCGGGAGATAATGTTGTAGCTATATAGGACCCTGGTCAGACCCCACTTGGAGTACTGTGCTCAGTTCTGGTCACCTCATTACAGAAAGGATGTGGAAACCATAGAAAGGGTGCATAGGAGATTTACAAGGATGTTGCTTGGATTGAGTGGCATGCCTTATGAGGATAGGTTGAGTGAGCTCGGCCTTTTCTCCTTGGAGAGCCGAAGGATGAGGGGTGACCTGATAGAGGTGTATAAGATGTTGAGAGGTATTGATTGAGTAGATGCTCAGACGCTTTTTTCCCAGGGCTGAAATGAGGACAAGACGACACAGGTTTAGGGTGCTGGGGAATAGGTACAGAGGAGATGTCAGGGGTAAGTTTTTCATCCTGAGGGTGGTGGGTGCGTGGAATCGGCTGTCAGCAGCAGTGGTGGAGGCGGATTCAATAGGGTCTATTAAGAGACTTTTGGATAAGTACATGGAACTTAGTAAAATAGATGGCTATAGGTAAACCTAGTAGGTAGGGGCATGTTTGGTGCAACTTGTGGGCCGAAGGGCTTGTTTTGTGCTGTAGCTTTTCTATGTTTCTATGTTTCTATAAAATCTGTTCCAAGTGTTTTTTTGAAATTGTTTTTGTCATGAAATTATAACATGGTAATACTTTGGTGAGTGAACTTCCTGACCTTTCAACCTGCTTTGAAGCCTTTTCGAAGACTGCATGTTGTTTCCATGTAGGCTGTCATAAGGCATTGTTTTACAAAAATAGTAAAAACAAATGTTCAAATAACTAAATTATAAGAAATTGACTTACGTCCAAATCTGTGGCTACTGAAGCCCTTATACAACAAAACTAACCGTGGAGTAAATGTATCAAATATTCTTTTGGAAACTGGTACCATACACTTAGAAAACAAACTAGCATTTTTTCTGCAGTTCTAAAACCAATAACATAGAGTGGCTTCAGAGTCTGTCTTCATCTCTGAGTGCGAATATGACAGTGTGATGTCATTGTCGATGTGGCACGGTGGCATAGTGGTTAGCACTGCTGCCTCATAGCATCAGGGACCCGGGTTCAATTCCAGCCTTGGGTGACTGTTGTCTGGAGTCTGCATGTTCTCCCCGTGTCTGTATGGGTTTCCTCTGGATACCCCAATATATTCTCCCACACTCCAAAGACATGCAGGTTAGGTTGATTGGCCATGATGAATTGCTCCTTAGTGTGAGGCGGACTAGGGTAAATATGTGAGGTTATGGGGATAGGGCCTGGGTGGAATTGTTGTCGGTACAGGTTCAATGGGATGAATGGCCTCCTCCTGCACTGTAGGATTTTCTGGTTCATTGCACTGTGATTCTTTGCCCCCAGCTGGATTTGAAATCTGAACTCTTCAGCAATGCAAACATTAGTCTTTGGATTTTGCCTTCACAGTTCCTGGAGGAAGCTGCACAATGTGCTTCAGGTTATACTGTACATGTTCTAATAGAGCTTTCTATTCACCTTGTATGTTTTGAAATTTGGGTTGTTTTTTATCATGGCTTTTACTTTAAATATGAAATAGAATCCAAATACAAAATATGTCAGGACTTTAGTTTGAAATACTTAACTCTGCTATTCAGAAATCATGTTATAGTTCTGACATGGCAAAATGACATATGAACCCTGGGTGATCTAGCCTGTAGTTAAAAAGACATATTCAGAAATATTAACAGCTAACTGGTGAACATTTAGTGAATAAGAGTTAAAATTTCTCTCTGTCAAGTATATTCAAGCCACGAATTACTGCACAATACCAAATGGTTCACTCCGGCAAGCAGGAGAGGATTAGCTCATCCTTCGGCTGCAAGACAATGGACCTTGTACCTATAGCAGACAGTACAGCAATTGTTCTTCAGTGCAACCCTTTTGTTCTGAGAAACAAGCCCAGTGTCAGATGTATTGATATTTCCCACGCCCAGTCTGGAATCAGTTCCCTGCAAATGGTTGTCTTCTGACAGGACAAATCAAACAGATACTGCTGCCAAGGACAACCACATTCACACACTGGCCAGTTTTCACAACTCTGACACTTTCCAGCAAGATTTGGGAATATTTTGCTATTCTCATGAGACCGACCAATGTTCTCAGACCAACCTTTATCATTTGGGCTTTGTTTTTGGTGCCGATTATAAAATGAACTGCAGTAATTTAACTATCTAAGTCCCAAAGCATTCATTCTCCAGCAAGTTATCATGTGTAGCATGAATCTTTTTATGAATTTCAATTTACTTCGTACGCTTCAGGTCCTGAACAGTATAAATCATAGCATAATTTGATAAGCAATAATGTACATTATTGTTTTCTTATTGATCCAAGCAGTTAGCTCTGGCCTAGCATTCTTGCAAAGTAACTATTGCTGCACAAAAGATTTATGTTAATCATAGAAATTGTACTTTATACATATTTTTCATGTAGGAGAGTTAAAAGTTTATTTATTTATGTCACAAGTGGGCTGCAATGAAGTTACTGTGAAAATCCTCAAGTTGCAACACTCTGGGTACACTGAGGGAGAACTTAGCATGGCCAATGACCTTAACAGCACAAAGTTTCCTGTCTTTCCTTTGGTGTGGCGTGGTGGCATAGTGGTTAGCACTGCTGCCTCACAGTGCCAGGGACCTGGGTTTGATTCCCAGCTTGGGTCACTGTCTGCGTAGAGTTTGCATGTTCTCCCCGTGTCTGATTCCTGGCTTAGGTCACTCTCTGTGCGGAGTCTGCACATTCTTCTTATGTCTGCGAGGGTTTCCTCTGGGTCCACCTACACATGTATGAAGATTACAGATGTATTATTCAGCAACGCTGCCCAATATCAACAGCAGAAATTCTGCAGCTCTACAAACTTTCAAGTATCCAGGAGATCAACTGATGTATCCATAATGCCATCTATAATGCCAGGGCAGCATGGTGGTACAGTGGTTAGCGCTGCTGCCTCACAGCACCAGGGACCTGGGTTTGATTCCCAGCTTGGGTCACTGTCTGTGTAGAGTTTGCATGTTCTCCCTGTGTCTGCATGGGTTTTCTCCCACAATCTGAAAAATGTGTCGGTTAGGTGCTTTGGCAAAATAAATTCTCGTTCATTGTCCCTGAACGGATGCCGGAGTGTGGTGACTAGGGGATTTTCACAGTAACTTCATTGCAGTGTGAGTGTAAGCCTTCTTGAGACAATTATAAATAAACTTATAAACCCTCTGGCTGTACCAGAGACTGATACTCTGTGATAATTTTCCAACATGGCTTTACTATATTTATATCTTAAGCTCCAACAATGTAAATTTTTACATTGCTCACAATTATAATATTGTTAGTATTCAGAAATGTGTTTAGACAGAAGTAAGATATATGGTTTAGGATTTGCAACACACTGAACTCTGTAAGATTATCAAGATCCAACTATATATTGAATTGTAAGAACATCTGAAAATATGTATCAGTAACTGAACTGAATTGTACAAGATATGAACACTTATACAAAATTATTATGTGGGGTAAGCAAAGAACCTGTGGCCACAGCATGGAGCGTCAGTAGGGCCGAAAATAGCTAAATGAGGACTTGGTTTAATGCCTTTAAATCAAAGGCAGAAGGTTGGGTGTTCACTTCCCACTCCAGAACACTTGCAAACATAATCCAGGCTGACATTTCAGCGTTGTACTGAAGGGATGTAGTACTGTCAAATGTTGCTCCCTTTCAGGCTAGATATTTCCCTTTCAGCTGGACATAAAGGATTTCTTGTTTTATTTGAAAAGTGGAGAGTTCTGCTCAATTTGTAATCCCTCTAAATATCATTACCACAGAATATCTGACGATTAATTACCTTGTTGTTTGCAGGACATGGTTGTATACAAACATCCTGCTGTATTTCATAGAATCATAGAATCCTTACAGTTCAGAAGGAGCCTGCGCTGACAACAACCCCACCCAACCCTTCTCCATGTAACCCCATGTATTTACCATGCTATCCCCCTGACACTGAAGGGCAATTTTACACAGCCAATCAACCTAAGATGCACGTCTTTGTAGTGTGGGAGGAAACCAGAGCACCCATAGGAGACCCATGCACACTTGGAGAGCATGCAAACTCCACACAGACAATGACCCAAGTCCGAAATTGAATTGGGTCCCTGGCGCTGTGAGGCAACAGTGCTACCCACTGTGTCACCATGTTGCCCTACATTAAAATGTAACCATATATAAAACAACTTTAGTTGTAAGGTGCAAAGTGCTTTGGGGCTTTCTCGGGCTGTCAAAGGTGCTGGATTGATGCAAGTTTTTTTTTCTAAAGCAAGAAATAGCAAGAATTGACAAAATGGTTGGATTTTAAGAGGCTGAAAATCTGAGGGAGGAAGAAGGATTGAGGAAAGTAAATGCTCCACAATGTTGAAGCCTTAGGAAAGAACAAGTCAGATGGGAGACCGTGCAGATTCTTGAATTCAGAGAAGATCTCAAAGGAAGAGTTTCAAGCATGGCATGGAAGTAAGGAATGCTCAGGTGAGGAATGACCATCATAGTCTTGGTAAATTGGAAAAAGGCAAGAAAGAATTATGCATTTAATACAGTACTGGAGCTTTGTTCCCTCATGTCCAATGGCACGGTGCATTCTTTGATACATATTTCAGTTTCATTTGATACAAGAATAAGTATTTTGGCAACCATTATAGAATGGAATGATTAAAGCCCACCAAAAATATATGATAAGTATTAAGGGATGCAATGACCTCTTGTTAGTATTCAGTGGACATTCATTGACCCAGCTCTTTCAAACCTCCTGGAGTTCACACATGTCATCTACATTTGCCTATTTTCACTATGCAGTCTACTTGGCTTTTTATGCAAGAAAAAAATCAATTTGTACTGTAGTTTTAAATAAACAATTGAAACACAAAATTAACAACATAAGCAATTTTGAATTAAAGTACCTTATTGCAGCTTTTGAAACATGTAAATATATTGAAAGTTGCCACACTAAATGTCCACTCATTGCTAATGTTAAGAGCTGCAATTAAGTAGTAGGTTCAGAACCATTACATAGTTATTGGTGCAATTTTGGTCCCCTTACTTGCGAAAAGATAGGCTTTGGAGAGAGTACAGCCATGATCTTATTGAATGGCGGGGCAGGCTCAAGGGGTTAGATGGCCTACTCCTGCTCCTAGTTCTTATGTTCTTATGGTAAAGCTTGCTGCACTGAACTGCACAAATCCACAGTAACATCCATGAGATGATTATTAACTACTTTTCCACTTAAAAACCCTGCTATTCAGTGATGCTTCAGTAACTTATACTCAGTAGCTAAAAAACATGTTGTATGGGTAAGCTGTATTGGATTATCAATTTATGAGGTCTTGCAACCTTTGAAAACTCAAAAGGTTTCTCTTTGTTGAATGTGCTTTTTTACATGAGCGAGGAACTGTATATACTTTTCTATGGTCTTCAAATATTTAGCGAAAGACTTAGCCAGAAGTAAGCTTCTCTGAAAGACTACAGCATCTATTCTGGCCTATGATTAACAAGTGGGCACTTTCGTAGAAAAGTAAGGTGTTTGCTCTGGTTCTCCAGTAGCACTTTTGATTAGCCAAAAGGTTGTAGATTCAAGGCTCATTCCAATGTCTTGAGCACATAATTTAGACTGACACACCAGCGCAGTGCTGAGGGAGTTGTCAGAGGTTCTGCCTTTCCAGCGAGACATTAACTCATGGCACAGGAGCACAGTGGTTAGCACTGCAGCTTCACAGTGCCAGGGGCCTGGGTTTGATTCCTAGCTTGGATCACTGTCTGTGTGGAGTTTGCAGGTTCTCTCTGTATCTGTGTGCAATTTGTATGTTCTCCCCATGTGTGTATTTTCTACACGTGCTCCGGTTTCCTCCCACAGTCTGAAAGATGTGCTGGTTAGGTGCATTGACCTAAACAGGCACTGGACTGTGGCAACTTGGGGAATTTCACAGTAACTTCATTGCAGTGTTAATGTAAACCTTACTTGTGACTAATAAATAAACTTTAATTCTGCTCTCATAGGTACATCTTTATGGTACCATTTTGAAAACAGAAAAGAACACTAGATGAGAACAAGCAAAAGGAAATTATCTGTTCCATTCCCATATTGCTATTTGTAGGATTTACTGTTTAAAAATTGGTTGCTGTGTTTCCCTACATTGCAACAATACTTCGAAAGTACCTAATTAGCTGTGGGAAGTGTGAAATCCTGAAATGTGCCACGTAAGTTTTGTCAATGCGGTGAAAATCTATGGCTGGAACTCTCTGGCTGTTCATGTCGGCAGGATTCTCCAGTCCTGCCAGTAGCACAACCCCCCATCTGTAAATTTCTCAGCAGTGTGAGTGATGTCAATGGGAAATCCCATTGACAGTGATACGAGCAGAGAATCTCGCTGCTTGCAAACAAAGTGCCACCTTCCACTGGTGGGAAACATGCACCTGGGAGACCAGAGAATCTCACCCTGATTCTTTTTGTATTTTCTATTTTTGGACACAGACAATCCACTTTTCATTGTTCATTCTTTATTGATTTTTAACTGCTGAACTAAGAAGATATCTGCATTAATAAACCAAATTAGACATAATGCAAGACTCATATTCATTCTCCCTCCATTTACAGTTTGTTAATGTTTGAATGGTTCGAGGCACCGAGTCATGACATTGAATATCAATGGACTGGCGAATAAACACATTTCCTTGTTCTTGGCACATTGCTAAGTAACAGGGAACATCAACATTCATCAACATTCTTCTATGAACTGTCCCTATTTGATCAATCTGCGGTTGCTGAGGCTTGTTTTTTCTTTAAACAAGCAAATATTCCAAGTAATCAAACTTAAAGTTTCACTCGAATTGCTCTTCATGCACAAGTTCACTTCTAATCAGTGACCTTTGTAAGTCTGCCAAATCCTGACACCTTGGAAGCAGTTTTGCCTGGATTGTTGGTCTCAATCTATTACATGCACTTTTAGGTTAGAACACATATTTCATTTAGTCAATGAATGAATAAGGACATACTGAAGATCCTTAATTGGTTTAGAACATTGCAAATAACCTGTGACCTAATCTTTAACCTTCATTCCCTTATTGTCCTTTAGATATTTAACAATTAGTACAAAAGCCTCAATCCATGAGGAAATGAAGAAGCAGATGCAATCTTATAATTATTTTCATTTACACTAATGCCAGCAAAAGTTGAATCCTTTTCACTTGCTGATACTTTTGGATGACTATTAGTTAAAAAAAAACTATTGAGAGAATTTTCCATTCGGTGATTCAGTCCCCAAACAGGATGGGAATGGGGAGGGTTTTCCATCATGGACGTCACTGGGAATTCATGACATGTGACCCTGGCCTCATTGATTATGCAGTCCGGTGTTTACTGACAGATTGCACAGTGGGTCAGGCTAGATTTAACTCACCCCACCTTTATATCCAGATGCCATATCTAAAACGGTCCAGATAGCAACCCATCCAATGAAGAAGGAGGGGGGGATCTGGACCTTAAATTCGGTTGGGCGTCCTGCTTGACACAGTGGAGGCCAGGAGGGACATCCTCTATCAATCTGCCAGATGGGAGGTGCAGGCTGATTAGGGAAATGAACCAGCTTGGTTGGAAGCTTCCAGGGCAGTCGGTGCCCAAGATGTGCACTGGAGGACTGCCCTGTGCATGGCCTCATTTACTCTGCCAAGCTAAGTAAAGCCTTGACTGCTCACACTCACCTCACTGAATGGTTCAGAGGACATGGGTCTCAGTGGCCAAATGATAAGGTGATGCCTTATAGCCCCATAGCAGTCTATTTAGCTTGTAGGTGGAGAGCCCACTGTTGGTCCCTGATTCTTCCACACAGAGAGCCCACATGCTGCCTGGAAGGGAGTGGGGTGGGGTTGGTTGGGGCAGGGGATGTAAATGGTTCAGGCAATGAGGGAACCAGCAGGCACTGCTAATGTTATGTCTCCATGAGCCTTATCATTTCATCTGCATAGACTCATCACTCTGGAACTTACCTAGGGCATTTTTTATTCCTATTCACTGGTATGCTAAATATTCAACAGGAATTAATTGAGTATTTTTGAATCTTTCATTCTTTTCTATACACCAGATGATTTACAATAATAACAGCTATGAGCCCAAATTATCATGCCTATCAAAACTTTTGACAAATTTATAACTGTGCACTTTTCACTACAACTACTGTTTATTTCACTGAGCAAATACTGTCTTTTAACTAACACAAATCCTTTCATCTTAAGCCAAGAGATACCAAGTATGACTTACATGCAGAATTAAAACAAGTGTACTTATTTCTAAATACAGATCGTCAAAACATCATCTACCAGTGACCTTTCCTGATTTCCTAAAGCTGCATCAGTCCACATACTTGGTATGGTTAATCCCTGTCCTTGACATTAAAAATATTTTCTCACCATAGGTTGATCCTGTTCTTTAGTGAATATGTTTCTGCTTCAAGTGCTCTGCCAACTTACAATTGCATGTACATTGGATGGATCCACCATCGCAACTTGGTGTGGCTGCTGTTCTGACCAAGACTGCAAGAAACTACAAAGGGTTTTGAATGTAGCCCAGTCCATCACTTAAACCAGCCTCCCATCCATTGACTCTGTCTACCCTTTCAGCTGCCTTGGAAAAACAGCCAGCATAATCAAGGATCCTACGCACACCGGACATACTCTCTTCCGCCTTTTTCTGTTAGGTAAAAGATACAGAAGTCTGAGAACACATACCAACTGACTCAAGAACAGCTTCTTCGCTGCTGCCATCAGATTTCTGAATGGACCTACCATATGTTAAACTGATCTTTCTCTAAATCCTATCTGTGACTGCAACACTATATTCTGCACACTCTCCTTTCCTTCTCCCTAATGTAGTCTATGAATGGTATCTTTTGTTTGTATAGCATGCAAGAACCAATACTTTTCACTGTATCCCAATACACGTGACAATAATTAATCAAATCAAATCAATGAAGGAATTTACACCACTATCATTACTAATTCCACAGGTAACTGACACTAAATAGTAGAGCAACCTCCTGATCATTTTAACTTTTCATTTTATGGGTGGGATTTTCTGGCTGCGCTCGCCCCAGGACCAAAAAATCCCGCCCAAGGTCAACAGATCTTTACATGGTCCGTGTCCCGCCCACTCTGATTTCCACAGTGGGTGGGATGGGAAAATTCCGCCCTATATTTCAATTATTAGTGGCTAATGGTTACACAATAAAATACTACTTAATTTCAGACTTTGATGACCTTGCTAGAGACGTGTCTGTAGAACTTGCTTCTAAAAATTGCCATCTCCAATCCCCATTGCAAAGCCATATAATAATGATATTATGGTGAAGAGTCACATAGATTATACTTTATTAGTTGGCTGTCCTTATGATTATAATGTAACTACATATGTTGCACATTCTCTTCAAAACCATTTGTAATGCTATTTAGAGGTTAACTTGTGCAAATGTAATGCAAATTCCTAGCGCTGAGTTGCTGAAAACTGCATTATGGCTGGGTTTTGTAGTTATTGGTTAATATGCCTCACTCATGCTAATTAGTGTACATTTACACTACACGTGACAAATTAAAAATTAACCATTTTGATGTTCACTGCAGGTGATTTGATTTTATTTTTTCTTCACCTGGTTCCTCAGTTGGATACTAGATTTTAAACCCCATGTTGCATAAAGTTAGAATGCTGCCCACAATAGAAAAGTGGAGTTTTGAACCCAAGCTGCTGAAGACCGTATTTACACTGTAACTAGAGTTTACATAATGGAGGTTCCATTTCCACCTCTAATTTTGATTTGACTTAATTTTTATCCTTTATGTTTAGAATTGATGGAGAGCTAAAGTTGATGAACAAACATGCCCTTAGAAACATAGAAAAACTAGAACACAAACAGGCCCTTCGGCCCACAAGTTGCGCCGAATATGTCCCTACCCACTAGGCTTACCTATAACCCTCGATCTTACTAAGTTCCATGTACTTATCCAAAAATCTCTTAAAAGACCCTATCAAATCTGCCTCCACCACCACTGCCGGCAGCCGATTCCATGCACCCACCACCCTCTGAGTGAAAAACTTATCCCTGACATCTCCTCTGTACCTACTCCCCGGCACCCTAAACCTGTGTCCTCTAGTGGCAACCATTTCAGCCCTGGGAAAAAGTCTCTGAGAATCCACTCAGTCATACCTCTCATCATCTTATACACCTCTATCAGGTCATCCCTCATCCTTTGTCTCTCCAAGGAGAAAAGACCGAGCTCTCTCAACCTATCCTCATAAGGCATGCCACCCAATCCAGGCAACATCCTTGTAAATCTCCTCTGCACCCTTTCTATGGCTTCCACATCCTTTCTGTAATGAGGTGACCAGAACTGAGCACAGTACTCCAAGTGGGGTCTGACTAGGGTCTTATACAGCTGCAGCATTATCTCCCGACTCCTAAACTCAATTCCTCGATTGATGCATGCCAGTACACATTACGCCTTCTTAACCACAGCCTCTACCTGCGAAGCTGCTTTGAGCATTCTATGAACCCAGACTCCAAGAACCTTCTGATCTTCCACATTGCCAAGAGTCTTACCCTTAATATTATAATCTGTCATCCTATTTGACCTGCCAAAATGAATCACTACACACTTATCCGGGTTGAAGTCCATCTGCCACTTCTCTGCCCAGTCTTGCACCCTATCAATGCCTCGTTGCAACTTCTGACATCCCTCCACACTATCCACAACACCTCCAACCTTTGTGTCACCAGCAAACTTACCAACCCATCCCTCCACTTCCTCATCCAGGTCATTTATAAAAATCACAAAGAGTAAGGGTCCCAGAACAGATCCCTGGGGCACTCCACTGGTGACCAACCTCCATGCAGAAAAAGACCCATCTACAACCACTCTTTGCCTTCTGCGGACGAGCCAGTTCTGGATCCACAAAGCAATGTCCCCTTGGATCCCATGCTCCCTCACTTTCTCAATAGGCCTTGCATGGGTTACCTTATCAAACACCTTGCTGAAATCCATATGAACTACATCTACTGCTCTTCCTTTGTCAATGTGTTTAGACACATTCTCAAAAAATTCAATCAGGCTCATAAGGTATGATCTGCCTTTGACAAAGCTGTGCTGACTATTCTTGATCATACTATACCTCTCCAAATGTTCATCTCAGGATCTTCGCCATCAACTTACCAATGATTGAGGTTAGACTCACTGGTCTATAATTTCCTGGGCTATCTCTTCTCCCTTTCTTGAATAAAGGAACCACATCCGCAATCCTCCAATCCTCCAGAACCTCTCCCGTCTCCATTGATAATGCAGAGATCATTGCCAGAGGCTCAGCAATCTCTTCACTCGCCTCCCACAGTAAACTGGGGTACATCCCATCCAGTCCCAGCGACTTATCTAACTTGATGCTTTTCAAATGCTCCAGCACATCCTCTTCCTTAATGTCTACATGCTCAAGCTTTTCAGTCCACTGCAATTCTGCACTACAACCGCCAAGATCCTTTTCCACTGTGAATACTGAAATAAAGTATTCATTGAGTACTCTGTTATTTCTACCAGTTCTATACAAACTTTCCTACCGTCACACTTGATAGGTCCTATTCCTTCAAGTCTTGTCCTCTTGCTCTTCACATACTTGTAGAATGCCTTGGGGGTTTCCTTAATCTTGCCTGCCAAGGTCTTCTCATGACCCCTTCTGTCACTCCTAATCTCTTTCTTAAGTTCCTTCCTACTAGCCGTTTACTCATCTAGATCTCTAACATTAACTATCTCCCCGAACCTTTTGTAAGCTTTTCTTTTCTTCTTGACTAAATTCATTACAGCTTTCATGCACCATGGTTCCTGTAGCCTACCATAACTTCCCTATCTCATTGGAACATTGCTGTGCAGACAAATATTCCTTGAAAATTTGCCACATTCCTTCTGTATATTTCCCTGAGAAAATCTCTTTCCAATTTATGCCTGTAATTTCCTGCCTGATAGCCTCATAATTCCCCTTACTCCAATTAAACCCTGTCTGATCCTATCTATCCCCAATGCTAATGTAAAGGAGATAGAGTTATGATCACTATCCCCAAAATGCTCTCCTACTGAGAGATTTGACACCTGTCCAGGTTCATTTCCCAATACCAAATCAAGTACAGCCTCTCCGCTTGTAGGCTTATCCACATACTGTGTCAGGAAACCCTCCTGAACACGCCTAACAAATTCCTCCCCATCTAAACCCCTTACCCTATGGAGATTCCAATCAATATTTGGGAAATTAAAATCTCCCACCACGACAACTCTGTTATTATTACATCTTTCCAGGATCTGTTTCCCTATCTGCTTCTCAATATCCTTGTTACTATTGAGCAGCTTATAGAAAACACCCAGTAAAGTGAATGACTCCTTCCTGTTCCGAACCTCTACCCACAAAGACTCCGTAGACAATCCCTCCATGGCGTCCATCTTTTCTATAGCCGTGACACTATCTCTGATCAACAGTGCCACTCCCCCGCTCCTTTTTCCCCCCTCCCTGTCCCTTCTGAAACATCTGAAACCCGGCACTTGAAGTATCCAGTCCTGTCCTTGAGTCATCCAAGTCTCTGTAATGGCCGCCACATCAAATTTCCAAGTAGCGATCCACGCTCTAAGCTCATCCACTTTGCTCACAACACTCCTTGCGTTAAAATAGACACATCTCAAACCTTCGGTCTGAGCGCTCCCCTTCTCCGTCACCTGCCTATCCTCCCTCTCACACTGTCGACAAGCTCTCTCTATTTGTGAGCTAATCTCCTCTCTCGCAGTCACTTCCCTTTGACTCCCACCCCCCCCAACCATTCTAGTTTAAACTCTCCCCAGTAGCCTTAGCAAAACTCCCTGCCAGGATATTGGTCTCCCTGGGATTCAAGTGCAACCCGTCCTTTCTGTACAGGTCACACTTAAAGAGATCCCAATGATCCAGAAACCTGAATCCCTGCCCCCTGCTCCAATCCCTCAGCCACGCAGTTATCCTCCACTTCATTCCATTCCTTTGCGTTCCTTCTTCTCAACTCTCTACCTAACTCCTTATATTCTCTTTTCATGACCCCTTCCCTTTTCCTCCCTATGCCAGTATGTACCACGACCTCTGGCTCCTCTCCCTCCCACTTCAGGATGTCTTGGACACGATCAGAAACATCCCGGCTCCCAGAACCAAGGAGGCAAACTACCATCCGAGTTTCTTGACTGCCTCCACAAAATCACCTGTCCAACCCACTCACTGTAGCGTCCCCTATCACTACTGCTTTCCTCTGCCTATCTTTACCCTTCTGAGCTACAGGGCTGGACTCTGCGCCAGAGGCACAGCCACTGCTGCTTCCACCAGGTAGGCTGTCCCCCCCCAGCAGTACTCAACCAGGAGTACTTATTGTTAAGGGGCACATCCACTGGGGTACTTTCTAGCACCTGACCTTTCCCCTTCCTAACCGTGACCCACTTGCCTGCCTCCCGTGGCCCCGGTGTGACCACCTGCCTGTAACTCCTATCTATCACCTCCTCATTCTCCCTGACCAGACAAAGGTCATCGAGCTGCAGCTCCAATTCCCTAAAGCGGTCCCTCAGGAGTCACAGCTCGACGCACCCAGTGCAGATATGGATGACTGGGAGGCCAGGAGACTCCAGGACCTCCCACATCCAACACTGAGAACAACAAACTGGCTTCACACTCATCATTCCCCTTTTCTTCAAATTCCACAGGAAAAGAAACTAAGAATTAAACCTACCCTGCTTCGCCCATTTCCGCCTAAGCCCGTTGAACCAAAGCCCTTCTGCTCTCACTCTACTACCTGCTCACTCCGCGACCCACTACTGACACTGCCCGGTGTATAGTGCGGCCTACTTTTTAAACCTCATGCGCTAACAAACCCTTCCCAGGTCACCCCGCGGCCTACTTCCACTTTACCCTTAAAGAAACTTTGAAAAAAAGAGAAACCCCATGGAAAACTAAGGAAAGGTGTCAATCGCTTACCCTTTACACTCCCGCCACAAGTCGCTCCTCTCTGCTTACTCCGATGAACAATATTAGTATAAGGACATCACATGAGTACCGTGACTGTTGTGGAAAGTAGGAATTCACTCTTCAGCCAACCAGTGTTATTGTCTGTGCTGTTAAAGTGTCTTTGGGTAAGTTGCACTACATTACTCTCTTGAAATGTGGGAGCCATCATGTTTCTGCTTCTAGCCTCATAGATTTAAGGATTTTTGTATGAAGCCATGTGTGAATCCTCATTCTGATACATGCAGTTAAAGTGGTCTAGTGCCATGATAACCAATCCAACATGTCACCTAATATAATTGTTAATGACTAATTGACATTGGCAATCACTGAGAAAGATGCAGTCATAACACCACCAAGCAGGTTAAGTATCAATCTGCAAATGCTTTCAACATATGCCAATGGCAAGAGGTAAGAGTGGAAGAGAATTCTGGTCAACCATGTAATGAAAAGAATATTGGTGCCTCTACCATCACTACCTATAAGTCCAAACTACAAAATGCATGTAAAAGTGCTCATCTCTGTAGCAACCTGGACTCCCCGAGTGAGGTGTAACATACCACTAATTACTGAAATATGCTCATTTTGACTCCTTTCGTTCAGTTAACTAGAAGAAGCTTGTAACAAGAAAGTGATAAAAAGTGTGATTAAAAAATACGAGGTTCTTACTCCTTTGTGTATTCTTACCAGGGATAGCCAGATGGAGTGAAATAAGTTAACGTTACTCCTTACCAATCCTAGCATCTGCATTTCTATATTTCATCTGCCTGTATGAATTCTGTCTTTCCTCCTCATGCTTACATCTAACCCTTTTTTTTAACAAGAAACATCTACCCCTGATTGCTACTGGAATAACAGACACTTGCTGTGATTAACTATGGTAAGAAAATGTAAAGTTTGTGGTTACAGCTGCCCCCAACTACTATATTACAGTAGGAGTTACGTCTAAGCAATACAAACCAAAGGTTTTACAACAATTTGTCTATCTGATATCTTGCTTTTATAGTTGGGGACATTACATTTTATTTGTTATTGATTCATTCCTTTAGAGTTTGTTGATATCAAAAAAAATCCATGCTAAATAGAATTAGGCTATAGAGATTCATAGAAATGAAAAGCACAAAATCCGTCACTTCAAGAAAACTAAATGATAATGCTTTGAGGCAGTTTAATGGGAAGGCATGTTTATACACTATTTCTTGGCAGTGAAGTGTCTGTTATTGACACAGATTCAAACCAGCACCCTTAAAGGAAGCAACAGAAACTTCATCTGTATACTCTGTAATACACAACTACTATATCAGAGAATATTAGGTCAGTACATCTAACTTCTGGCTTACAGCTTCCATATTTAAACTAAAATGGTAAAAGTAACAAAGGAAGACCATTTTCTAACAATCACTTCTCAGTGGTTCACAGTGAGCTGCCTTTCTGCCTCTCTAAGGATACTTAAACATCCTTATGTGTGTTCTATTAATCTGTTTATTTTGAATCTTCAAAACCAAACTGGTTTGAGTAGTTTAAGAACTGAAAAGAAAAACTGTACTGCTTTGCACTGAGGGCTACAGGTAACTATAATAAGATGTTTGTCAGTCTACAGTATTAGTTATATTGATACATTAGTGTCCAAACGTGTAGTTTAGGTGGATTAATCATGGTAACTGCACGAGGTTACAAGATAAGGTGGGCGTTGAACCTGGGTAGAATGCTCTTTCAGATGGGCTGACTGGCCTCCTTCTACGCATTATGGATTCTATGGTTCTCTGGTACATACAGTGTATTAAACTGAACATGACAGTTGTTGCAAAAAAAACTGTGGGAAATTATATACTTAAGTAACTTGAATAAGTATTTATATAGATCTTTAAAACGTTTTACTGGTTTGGTCTATCATAATAATGATTCCTGTCACATTAAGCCACCTTTAACATTCACTCCCTCCACTACCGGTATATAATGGCAGCAGTGTGCACCACCTATAAGATGCATTGCAGAAGCTATCCAAGTCTCCTTCAACAATACCTTCAAACCTGCAATCGCTACCACTTAGAAAAATATGACAGCAGATGCAGAGGACCATGAAAACCTATAAGTTCTCCTCCAAGTCTCATACCATCCTGACTTGGGACCATATTACTAATCCATCACTTCACAGGCTCAAAAACCTAGAGTTTCCTCTCTGACAGCATTACGCATGTATCTACGCCAGATGGACTGCAATTCAAGAAGATAGCTCATCACCAACTTCCTAAAGAATGATTAGGGATATGAAACAAATGCTGCCTCTTAATAGTGATCCTCACACCCGATGAATGAATGAAAAATCAAAATATCAATCAAAGTCCAGTTCATTACACAATCATTGATCAGGATTTGTCATGCATATTTGAATGATCCTATCTAGCCTGCTCTAGGCTGTTGTATTATGTGCTTCATGCCATTGTAATGTAAAGGTGCTCAACGGAACAAAGATTAATATGAGACTGAAGAGTAGCGCAGTCCTTTGTATGATGTATAGAGTCACATGGTAATAGACTCAGAAGGAGAACACTCTGTCAGTCTACCTGCATGGAGAAGCAGCACCATACAAAACAGTATTTAGGATCTGTAAATACTTAAAGATTAACAGTAAAAAGTTCATTTCTAAATATACAAATCTCAAGATCTCATCATTGGGACATCTCAAGAAGCCATATATTACAACACATGGGTTGGAACTTTTGATAGTGCAAGTACCATGGGTATTGAAGTATTCCAGCTAATATTATCTTCATTGCTCTTTGTTTGCCACTATTTAATTTCTTAGACATTTGAGTACAGCTTTAACAGAAGCATTTACATAAAGAGAACACAAAACAATACCAACATTGTGACAACATTGTAAATGTATTGTTTATGAACAACTTACATGGATTTAATGCTTTTAATATATGTTGAAGCAATTCACAGGAACAATTAATGATCTCTTTTTGCTTTGTGCCTCACATAGGGATATTGGGATGAATTTTCCTGTTCAGCCCACCACAAGAATTGTAGTGGGTGAGGAGTGGACCATGGAAAGATCCGTTCACCTTGGGCGGGATTTTGAGGTTTTGGAGTGAGCCTAATGGGAAAATCCTGCCCAATAGTCAAATGACAAAATGTCCAAAGATGTGCAGGTTAGATTGATTGGCCATGCTTAATTACTCCTTAGAGTCAGGGGACTAGCAGGGTAAATACATGGGGTTATGGGGATAGAACCTGGGTGTGATTATTGGTGCAGACTTGATGAACCGAATGGCCCCCTTCTGCACTGCTGGGATTCTATGATTCTATAAATGTTTGGCCAAAGGGGTAGGGTTCAAGGAGAGTATTAAAGAAGAGAGAGAGATGTGGAGAGTTTTAGGGAGACAATTTGTGAATTTAGGACCTAGGTAGCTAAAGACCACCAATGGTGATATGATTAAATCAGGATGTTGTGGAGGCTAGGAGGAGATAAAGATTTTGACAGATTGTAGAGCTGCAGCAGTTTATAGAGATTGTGAAAGGTGGGGGTTATGGGGAAGTTGGGGATGTAAGAATATTGAGGGATTTGAAAACAAAGATGACAATTTTAAAATTGAGCCACTATCAGATTGGGAACCCATTTCAGACTATGAGCACTGGTAGAATGGATCTGGATATGAGTTATGGGTAGCAGGGTTTTGGATAAGTTCAGGTTTATGGAGAGTGGATGTTGGGAAGTCCATCAGGAGAGCATTGGAACAGCCTGGTCTACAGGCAACACTGGGGTGAACTGTTTCATCAGCAGATGAGCTGAGGCAAGGCAGAGCATCATCAAATAGCTTGGGGCTCCATATTTAAGAGCTATTGAGGTCAAATTTCCATGTGGATTTCCTCCTGAACAATGGCCCTCGGTGACATTTTTCTCTGGGGTATCTGACAATCTTTTGCCAAAGTCATAAAGAATCAGCACTGAACTTTAACCACTGTACATAACCATAAGAACATAAGATATAGGAGCAGGAGTAGGCCATCTAGCCCCTCAAGCCTGCCTCGCCATTCAATAAAATCATGGCTGATCTTTTGTAGCAGACACCATGGCTGGTAAAATTCACCAGTTTATTGGCTGTGAAGGTGCTAAGTGAAATCAGTTTGAGCAATCATATTCTCATTCCTCATTGGCAAAACCAGTTATAGTTGGCACGAACTGGTAGTTTAGCAAGCTCACTGAGAACCTACAGAATAACTGATTCAACCATCAGAAAATATCAAACAGGCGCAAGGGAGGTTCTATTCTGAGATTAAGGCTAAGATCTATAGTAGGTACAGAATAGAGAGATTATCTATACCTAACAATGCTCTCCTTACCTGGAAGTGTTTGATGTAGATACTGGGCACCTGAAGTGGAAAGTGTTCCATTTTTTCATACTGGCATTGCTAACATTGATCAGCAGCAAATTCAGAAATTTAAAAATAATTGAAAGGGGAAATTGGATATATATAGTTGAAATGGAGAAATTTGTAGGGCTATGGGGAAACAGAAGGGGAGTGGGAATAATCAGATAACTCTTTTAAGGAGCCAGCACAGACACAATGGGCCAAATGGCCTCATTCTGAATGACTCAATGAATTGGTTGTCTGTCTTTAAGCATGTCGAACTGTTTCTTAAAGGTTAAATTTGGATCTGTACTCAAGCGTATAAGTCACTTAAACTTTAAAAATGTAACATCATTATAAAATGTACGACCTAATAAATGTCTTTCCATATGGAGTCGTTGGTAATGTTTGCCTATGTGGTTCTAGCGCTACTATGACGAGATATGCACACCGCTCTTGTTTTGCGCACACATCAGGTAGCTGCGAAATACTTTAGTCAAAGCAAACTTTTCATTTAAATTGTAAGGGCTTGCCAAATCACATCCTCATAACTTGGTGTCTGCTTTTATTTGCTTCTTGTGTACCAGCAGGAAAAGGATCATCAGTGCTACCAGGAGAGATCTGTTTTCTGCCCAGGGTGCTGTTGTTAGCTTTCAGCTTGTGTATGGAATTTTGCAAAACCATGGCAGGAAGTGGAAAAGGATGTGAAGTTGCCAACAGTGGTTAACGAGTCTCCTCTCCCTCCCCAACAATAATTAACAATTCACATCGAAATAGTTAGAAGTGTTTTTTTTTGTTTGGCAACACTGAGACTTAAGGCATAAATGTCACATGTGCCTGACATTCACGCATGTATCAAAATTTTAAGCAGCACAAAGCCAACACTTGGCTTTCCATTTGAATGTTGTCCATGATCCCTTGCTTTGGAAATACAATGTTTTCTTTAGTACAAATGAGTAAGTTGTTGTCGCAGCTGCTGTTCTGATTGACACAGATTCTTTATTATCTAAATCACTTCTACAAAATACTATGACAGATGTGTGACATCATGTTACCTGATTCATTAATGGCATTGTACATTGTGCTGATGCCTATGATCGTGATTTGCCCAGGCTAGGGTAGAGTAAAGGATCAGGGTAGCCAATGAGATTAAACTGAAATTTTACCTGATGCAATTTTTTAAAAGGCATCTCGGCCTTTTGTCTAAAATGAAGTGTTAGATCAAGCCTGGGAGGGAGTGCAAAGTCACATCTTGTCAGCTTGGATCTTGTTTGATTGAGCCCAAGATGGGATGCAATGTTTATTGACCAGTGTCACAAGTAGGCTTACATCAACACTGCAATGAAGTTACCATCATTGTTACCTAAGGGATGAAAATCCCCTAGTTGCCACACTCTGGCGCTTGTTCGGGTACACTGAGGGAGACGTTTGCATAGCCTATGCACCTAACTAGCACAACTTTCAGACTGTGGGAGGAAACCAGGGCAACTGAAGGGAATCCACACAAATACGGGAAGAATGTGCAGATTCCACTTAAACAGTGATACAATCTGGGAATCAAACTTGTGTCCCTGGCACTGTGAGGCAACAATGCTAACCACTGTGCCACCATGCCACCCCTGAGCCATCAATGTCTTTTCTTGTCAGGTTAGATCTTGTTTGTCCCTCATGTAGGGACCATGACTGGACTTAATTTGAATTGGCTTTTTGCACTTGAACTAAAGTATTGAAAGGTACCAATAAAATAAAGTTAAAAAAAATAGTGAATGTAAAATCCAAATTATTCCAAATCCAAATCTTAAGCCTGCATTTATCAGAATGAGCTGAAACAAAGTGTAGAATCAGCTTAATTTTGGATGTGATTGACTGACCCCAGACCAGTCCATGATTCACTGAATGAAGAGGGGACACACTATCAGTTTCCTAGCATATATAAATGAAAAAGAAATATTGGGTAACTTGCCCTCTGATACTTCTCTCTTTGGAAAATATGATGTGGCATTTCCCTTAAAATTCTGCAGGGCCTGGGAATTTACAGGGCATGGATTGGTGGGAGATACCATCACTCCATGTAGAATCAAACACTAAAATGAATTCCATTAAAACATCTGAAGTGTCTGATATGGGCTGCTCTCAGAATTATGTTTAAGATTAATGGGTGTTAATTTCAAAGCACCCTTAATTTTATGAATTATGATAAATGTAATGAATGCAGTATAAAGCAATCACCTCAACGACTTCACTTATCCTTTTATATATAAGACTTGCTATACGTTATATTTTTCTTAGATTGAAAACGATCAGAATAACAGAGAAACAAAATGTTACCGAAGATGTAAAAGTTGTACTGTCACCACTAATACCTGGATGCAAGCCAGGAATTCATCAACGTCAACAAAGCACTTGCTCCAAGAAAATAAATTTTGGATTAAAAGCATGGTGGTACAGTGGTTAGCACTGCTGCTGCACGTCACCAGGGTCCCGGGTTCAATTCCAACTTTGGGTGACTGTGTGGAGTTTACACGTTCTGCCTAGGTCTGCATGGCTTTCCTCCGGGTGCTCCAGTTTCCTCCCACACTCCAAAGATGTATAGGTTAGGTTGATTGGTCGTGGTCCTTAGAGTCAGAGAGATTAGCAGGGCAAATATGTGGGGTTGTGGGGATTGCCCTGGATAGGACTGTTGTTGGTGCAGGCTCAAATAGCCTCTTTCTGTACTACAGAGATTCTATGAAAACTTCATTTTTTTTTTAAATGCTGCCTTTAAACAGAGACTTTGATATGAATGCCACTGTGCACAAAAAATATGTTTCATTGATTTTGGCTTCCCAAGCTAAATTCCTAATATATGACTGCATCCTTCTGCATTTTTGCAGGTAATTAAAAACCAACATGGAATAGTTGGAATTCTTAAATTTACAACATCAATTGCATTGTTCTTGTATGAATCAGTGATACCATATCACAAGTTAATGAGAAAATCAATGTGTCAGACTCAGTCAATCGGTGATTACAGTAGAATGAAGCTCGAGCATGTGCAATCTAATTATTTCAAGAATTTTCACAGCATTGCATAATTTTAACTTTCAATGCGACACTTTGCCAAATTGAAAACAACCATCTTTACTGAAAGGTGTTTACCAATTTTTTTTGCTTATTTGTCAAATACTGCATAGTAATGGCACAACTTACATTTAAGTGCTTCGACGCACTGTAAAAGCAACCACTGAGTCACTTGACCAGGACACATCATTGCTATAACACTGATACATGACTGATCTAGAAGCTGTCTCTCAAAATTTATTAGCAGCAAAATCTGGAAGCACATTTTCACACAAAGGGCAGCAAGATACCTAAAATGTTCTTGAGAAGATGCAGTCGCTGTAACAAAATTGAGATGCCTGGAGTTTTATTAGGTAAAGGTATCAAAGGATTTGGAGCTAAGGTAGTTGAGGGACAGATCAGTCTGAACAGGAGAGCAGGCTCAAAGATAATAAAGTGGCCTACTCATCTGTGCATGTTCCCAAAATGTGCAGTTGCCTGGCAGTTAGGGCCTGCTTGAGGACAGGGATGAGGAAGAGAGAGGGAAAAGAGAGAGCGGGACGGGATGGGGTGGAGGAGAAGAAAAGGCCAGCAGTGGACTAGATGATTTATGGAGAATGGAAGACTGCTACTGCTCCTCCCAACTTCACAGAAGACTTTTATGAATCCAATGCTTTAGATAAGGCTTGGGGAAAGTGAGGTAGACTAATGTTCACTGCTAGGGAGAAGAGAGGGAGTGCCTGAGAAGCTGCCTAATCTATACCCTCTACAGCGTTCCTTTCCACTGATATCATGGAAAAACATAGGGTGTATAAGAGATTGCCAAAACACTATAACCAGCGATCCACTGAGCAGCAAGAAATTAAAATCTACCTTAGCTCACCAATACGCCACAAATTTGTCCATAAGAATTATGTTTGGAATCACACAGCAAGCATATAACTCCAATTTGTAAGTTTCATGGGTTTCTTCATGTTCCGAGTGGGAGTGATGGGGACGTGGGGTCCATTTTAATTCATTCAGGCCTATGGTGCAACATGGCAGCAATTTTCCTTCGGTGGTTGACCATTAATCTAGGCCAGGAACAGGTTATTATTTTCTCCCGTCATTTTCCTCCTACGAATACTCGCAAGCCACATATTTCCTTTTGCTGAAAAGCCAGAATAGGTGCTTTATCCTTAACCACTTGAAACCAGGAAGCATACAAGAGCTATTGGTGAATGCTGTTGCTGCTGATGTTGGATGTTTCCTTTTCAATGTTTCTTACTACCCATGTTTGGAAGATACTTCAGTACAACAGGGTAGCTCAGTGAGATGCATGGTATGGCAACGGATGATGTTTCAATAAGTCACTGTGACAGTTTAGCATCCCAAAATTCAAAATCATATAAGTGAACTTATCCATTCTTATATAAACCTCCTTGGAAATTTTTTAAACAATAGTTACATTGGGTGAATCTTCCACTTTGAAGTCTAAGTTCATTGGTAAGTGAGAAAGTTGGACTCATTCCCACTGGGCAGCGTGATGGTTGAACGTGCCTGATTTTTCACTGTGCAGCTCACAATGTCTAATAACAGATTTACTCATATCTACTAATCATCATATATGTTGAATATTACTTTTAAAGAAATTAAGATACACTAAGTTGAAAGTTAATCTTGCCTAATTATAAGGTTCCCAATAATGTGTAAGTTTTGCTTCATTCATTTTCAATTGACCCCAACTGAAGATTTGGACTAGTACAATTGTTTTTGTACTAGGACAATGGGCTGTTCAATTTTAAATGATTTAAGCACACCACTGCATTATTCTTAGCGATGGTTTTGTTAACAATTTGAATTGCTCCTTCAGAACAAAAGTGTCTTTCAGATTTCTAAGTTTACACCATTCTCTTTCTAATGAAATCTGCAGAAGTTATTTCCTTGATAATTTGCCATTATAAAACAAGTGAAACGGAGAGAGCAATTATCATTTAATCTATAAAGAAAGAAAGATTTGCATTTATACAGGATCTTTCACAACCTCAAGACATCCCAAAGCACCTCAAAGCCAATTATGTTTTTATTCCCTTCAAGTGGAGTCATTTTTGTAATGTAGGAAACAGAGCAGCCAAATGGTTAACACCAAGTAACTTTGTAGTTTAAAAAAATCATCAGTTTTAGTTACAGGAGTAACTCATTTGCTCCTTATCAAAATATTCCCAAGTGACCTTGCCCATCCTTCTGAGACAGCAAATGTGTCATTTGGAAGACTGAGTGATAGTTTGCAGGCCAAGTCTGTGATATGTCTATACAACATTTCTTTCTCTGCTCTTGAAGATAGGCAATAACTAATTTATTTTAAACAGGTTAAATGCTTCACCAAAATAACAGAAGAATGTTACCCAGGTAAATGTTCATTTAATATAAATAATAAGTTCCAAAGGCATATTCTGGCACCAATAAATGTTTTATTATAGTCTTTTGCATTTTAGATTTGGCTAGCAATGCAATCTTCAATGAATTAAAACTGCTTACCTCAACCAGGTGACACTTCCCCTTGTTGATTCCCCCCTATAATCTTCTCCCCATTTTTTCTTGAAGTTAATGATTCATACTGGCATGTGGCTCCATGCGCAATAGTCATTGTCTATACCTCACCCAGGTGGCATATTTCATGCATGAGTCTAGACAGTAAGTGCTGACAGGTTATTTTAACATCAGTGCAATCCTGTCCTCACCTATGATGTTACACACTTGTATTTTACCGCAGATTGTGGTCAGCGGTAGGAAAGGCAGCCAATTGTTTCCTTTCTCTTCATCCCTGACTATGGATGCCAAAAATTGCTCTGATTGGAATCAGCTAGCTTTGTACAGAGATCACACCTTCAGTTGATTTTCAGTTTGTCGCATGTGACATTTAGCATCAAAGCCATATCAGCAATAAACATTTTTTGACCATAGTTTCCAAGTTACATTCATCAACTTTTCTCATGAGACTTTTCAACAGTGAACATACCTCATTCAAAAAAAATGACACATCTGAAACATATTAGTGTTTTATCGTCCGTAGAAATATCCAATGAAGTATTCAATGTAACTTATTACTGTGTGCCATCTGTTCAGAAGGTGGGTTTAATTTAATAACCTGCACTTAGGCAATTTGCTCAATAGAAGTTTTGGAAAATAGACTTAAAAGGTGAAAAAGGAAAGTGTTGCTTTTTTAAGAATGTAAATGAACTGTTCACATTTATCTAGTCCTCTTAAAGAGACAATCGCTCTGAAACTCTCTCATGTCAACCTGTATTTTTACTGAAATAGTCGCTCTTCTTGAAAATATGTGATAAATTGAAGCAAACCTTCTAGAGATACGTCATTTAGATTTTCTTTTAGTGGAATGAACGCACTGTTTTCAACCTAAAACATAAGCCAGAATTCTCTGGCCATTCACATCCCACTGCTGCTGACAGGGGTAATGGAGAATCTGGCACTCAGCCAAATCTCCGTTCACTGTGACGGGAGCGAAGAATCCCAGCTGCAGGCTCCTGATCTCAAATGTGATTTCTCTTAAAGGGACACATCTAATCATTATATTATTTAGTCTCATCTAAATCAGGAATGTAGAGCTGCCAAATGGGCATCTTGGAGTCAATCCTTCGTTCGGCCTTGGTAAATATTTGTCTGGCTCCAAGCAGGCCCACAGTTTGGATTCGCTACATGAGCCAGGAGGCACTGCAGATGATAGTAAATCCTTCTTCTGGCTGCTCAAAAATATCAATTTGAAGAATTTCCTCCTTCAGCAGAAAGTTCACCCACTGCTGCAGCACATATTTTGCATTGTGGTTCTATATAGTGCAGTACCCTGATTTGCACAGAGCAGAAGCCTCATACAGGTTTCAAATGGATAGTGTGCTCATCCATTTACAGACCTGACTATTGCATCTGGCTGTCAATGAGGCCTATGGTCTCCTAATGCTCAAAGCTGACTGCCTGTTTTTTAGCTGCAAACAGAAGGCTGTAAGTTAAATTTCTTCCTGATTATTTCCTTAACCTCTTATATTGTAAACTGCTGTCTGAACTTCACGTCAGTCTTGGTATTTGACCTCTTCAAGGGAAAAATCCTGAAAGCATTAAGATAGCACCACATTGGCAGGAAATCCAGTAGGGAATTCAGGAGAACTTTCATTACCATGAGAGTGGTTGGAATGTGCAATTCATTACCACAAGGGGTAGCTGAGATAGATTTATCATAAAATCTCTACAGTGCAAAAGGAGGCCATTCAGCCTATTGAGTCTACACTGACTTTCCAACAGAACATCCCATCCAGGCACAATCCCCATAACCTTAAGTATTTATCTTATTAATGCCCTAACCTGCACATCTTGGGACTCTATAGGACAATTTAGCCTGGCCAATCCACCTAACTTGCACATCTTTGGACTGTGGGAGGAAACCACGCAGATACAGGGGGAACATGCAAACTCCACACAGACAGTGACCCAAGGCAAGAATCAAACTCGGGTTCCTGGCACTGTGAGGCAGCAGTGCTAACCGCTGTGCCACTGTGCTGTCCTTAAGGAAAAGCAAGATAGATGCTTGATGGAGAAAAGAATGTAAAGCTGCACAGCTGCGATTAAATAAAGAGAGATGGGCAAAGGCTCATGTGGAGCACAAATATTGGAATGATCCATTTGGAAACAATGACATGTTTGGGGGCTATACATTCAATGCAATTGCATATCTCTTAACATAGGCATTTGGGCTTTTTATCCAGATTTATGGGCGTCCATAGCGTGCAGAGGGTTAAGGGGACAAAGTATAGTCATCACATCCACAATAAAAATGCCTCAATCAGGGAAGTAGATGATGGGGAGATATGTCCGGTAACACTCAAAGGCTGCAGGGAACGAAATAGAAGAATGATATATTTCAAGTTGTGCAAAAGAAATGTTCAGAATCCTTGAACTTTTTTTTAAATTAAGCAAGGTTTGTGCAATTACATATTTTCTTTTGTGCACGTCTGAGCTCATCAAGCTGAGCAAACAGGCGCACAGTTGTTTGATCCTGACTGTTGTAACAGCTGTGAAGTTTAGACAAGCTGACTTAATAAGACATTGAGTCAAAGACACAAAAGCAATCTGAAACAATGACATCTTTCCACAACATATGGAAATGTTTGTGAAATAGTCTCTTTATGCAACTTGCTTCCTGTATGCTTCAGTGAGGATATTAAAAGTAATTTATTGAAAGCCCTACAGTAGAAACCTCTAATTTTTCAAAGAGCTCATGAAGCCCCTCAGGGTCAGGATGGTTCATAACACACCTATGGATGATTCCAAATCAGTTTGGGCTCAGACAAAGCTGCGTTTCTTTAAAGCTTCCTCTTGTGACAATAGCTTTGAAGGCAATTTTCCACCATTCATGCTTTTATCGCAGCCCTGCTATAGAATATTCATTTCCTTCTGATGACATTTCTATTTTTCTCCTCACACAAATTAAAGCCTAAGAGGATTAAATGAAGTTTGAAGTTTAAAGCTATGCACTGCGAGAAAAAAAAAATTGCTCTGAGCTATTCTAGGTGTTTAACCCTTTCAGCTTTCAAAATAACCAGGGCATATTGGGGATGGCTTGGTCATAGCTACAGTGGTCATTACTTAAGTACCAATGACCATCACTTAGGATTTCACTTTAAATTAATCATGTACAAAGTTTATTTATTAGTGTCACAAGTAGACTTACACTGACACTGCAATGAAGTTACTGTGAAAATCCCCTAGTTGTCACACTTCGGTGCCTGTTCGAATACACTGAGGGAGAATTTAGCTTGGCCAATGCACCTACCCAGCACGTCTTTCAAAGGAAACCAGAACACCCACAGGAAACCCACGCAGACATGGGGAGAATGTGCAGAGTCTTCACAGACAGTGACCAAAGCCAGAAATCGAACCTGGGTCCCTGGCGCTGTGAGGTAGCAGTGCTAACCACCGTACCACCATGCTGACAACTACCCTCTGATACAGTGAATGGTTAATGGCTGGCAATAACTAGCAAGGGTGTAAAAGTCCCTCTGAACTAATAGAGACATAGAGGGCAATAATAAGAGATTAAAATGGGGGCAGAGGGCGGAGAGAAGAGAATGATGCACACAAAATGTAGAGGTTTATAAGAAAAATGTCTTCAATAAATTTGAATACAACATTTTAAAATTTAAATTTAGATAATTTGTGGAGCTATTAAACCGCTTCTTTAATAACAATAATTTCTTGACAGGCCTTGATATCCATAAAGTTCATGAAATATTCTGGAAGTTCTTCAGTTTATTGCAGAGGAAGAATGGGGGTTGAGGAAAAGGATATGTTACTAAGATATTTCCGACAGGCAAACAGGTTTAAAAAATCCATGTAATCTATATACGCACATATGAACCCTTTTATTCTCTTTTTGCTCTTCTTGCATTTGCTTTGTTATCTTCAGTCTCTTCTTTCATCCTTTTTTGTTTCCCTGTTCTCTTCATTCATTATTCTGTCTCTTCTTTCTTTCATTCATTTTATCAGTCTGACTATTCTTTATTTGCTCTACCTCAGGATATCTGGAGATTTGGTTACTCGATCTGAAGAGAATAGGTTCAGTATCTGAAGACTCTGGCTAAGAACTGGAGACTTGACACATATAGAGGTTTACAATGAATCAAGCCTGTACAAAGAACAGGCATGTAAAAGAAAATTGGCTGTATTCAGTAAGCTATTGAAATTTGAACGAGTAGATAAATGCACTGTTTTCAACAAATGATAAAGGCAAAACACTCATGAAGCACCCAACTTAGAAAATAGTCCAAAAGACCAAAGTGATGGCTGTTGGCTGACAAGCTGAATTTCAAGAAACGAAAAAAAGGGTTTTTAGCACCCAGATGAGATAAGTATTGTCAAAATGATTCCTCGCATCCTTTAAAAAAAACTTGGCTGAGTACTTGCCACGCCATAACATTCAAGGCTATGGGCCAAGTGCTGGCAAGTGGGTTTAAGTGGGCAGGTCAGGGCATTTCTTGCTTTGGTGCAGACACGATGGGCCTCTTCTGCACTATAGTAATCTGTGATTCTGTGAAAACAAAAACAGAAAATTCTGGAAATACTGCGCAGGTCAGGCGGCATCTATGGAGAAAGAAACAGAATGATCAATTTCAGGTCAATGACTACCAATTATGACTCTGTTTCTTTCTCCAAGGATGCTGCCTACTAAGTACTTCCATCCTTTTCTGTTTTAATTTGTGATATCCAGCATCCATAGCAGTCCGCTCACTGAATTCTGAAAAACACATCAATGATCTTTCAAGAGCTGTTACGTGGTGATCACAAGAATATCTGCACCAGTACGACTATGTAATAGTGGTAACCATACAAACTACCACCAAATTTTATACATGGCTCAAGTATAGATTTATCCAAACACCAGCATATCAATAACTACAAAATAAGTGTTATGCTTTAATTAAAGCAAAAATAGGATTTATTCTATCGGAGGATTTTCTCTTTACAAGATTCACACTAATATTTCTGCTCCTACAGAATACTAAAGAGCTGTTTACCTTTTGACGCTGAATTGCTCTTATGAACGGGAGTATCCTCAACCAATATAGAAGTTGCCTTGTGCAAATTCTGGACATTCTATAGTAGTCTATATACCTTTTGTCCTATAGTCACTATTGTACTGTAAGGAAACATGACAGTCAACTTACATTAAGTAGGGCTCCACAAACAGTAATAAGATAATGACCAGTTTCATTAATGTTTGTTGAGGACTGGTGCCATCCAGAACAACTGGAGAACACCAGCTGCTCCTCCTCGAATGCTTCCATGGAATTTTTTGCTAACACCTGAAATAGCAGATAGAACCACATCCCAATGTGGCACCTCCAACAATGCAGTATTCCCTCAGTGTTACACTATGTTTTCACCTGGATTATGTACTCAAGTCAATGCAGTGGAGTTGGAACACACAACATCTGCTTCAGAGGTGAAACTGCTGCCACTGGACCACAACTGACACTTTGCACATCTTGCACTTTGTCATTTTATCATACTTGTGAGTAAAATGGTTAATCTGAGCTAATAAAACAAAAACAAAACACCTTCTGTCAAAGTTGCTGGAATTTTATTTCAATAAAATGGGAGGATCTTAGCTCAGTCATGTTTATCTCAAAGCTTAGATTTAAATATCACAAAATCACAGAGCTGTTGCAACACAGAATGAGGCCATTTGCTCCATCATTCCATTCCCCGATTTGCACATCTGAGAATGAATATAAGTTTGAAGAGGTCACTACAAACCACTTGACTGCTGGCATGTCACTACGAATAGCTGGCAGTTAAGGGTTGGCTCTTGTTGTGACTTTCACTGCTCCTTTGTGGAAATAAGTTGAGTACTAACAATAACAATCAAGTACCATAACATATTCTACTACATGCATGACTGTATGGGGAACAATTTCAAAATGATGGCAGCATCTTGGGAAACAATGAAGACCCATTTGACCAATGGTCTGATAAATGATGGATTATGAAACAAAACCAATTTGAATTGAGTTAATCCAGACAGATTTCGCAACCATTGGGATCTCTGCCCACTTTGGATCCGTACTATTAAGAAAACTAAGAGTTCACAATTCTTTTGCAATATTTTATCTGTTCAGTAAATGCACACACGGCAAATGTTGGCAGAAACTCAAAGACATTTGGATGTGTTTACATCGTGTAGGATTCTGGTGTTGATAATTGAAAAGCAACAAATGGCAGGCATTATCAAAATAAAACACTTGATTTTGGGAAAAAGTTTCTGATTGACTGCTGCCGGCAAATTAATTGCAACAATAGTCTAATAGTATGCGTATTTGCATGACTTACTCCTACAGCAGTTACGTGTTAGGGCTATGCATGTAAGTACTTCTATTCTCCTGTAGTCTTATTACTTAACCTCTCAAAAACAGTACAATGTAGCCTCCTCATTTTGGCTGCAAGATTATTTTGATTGTTTAAATGAATTTATCTTTAATTTCACTCAGATATAGAACTAAAACTACTGTATTTTTTGGACAAAATCAAAGGGAACATTAAAATTGAGGCAAATTTAAATGAGAGGTCAACATACTTTTAATCAGAAATTGCCGCCGTTCAAATAAACTAATGAACTTTTGCTGGGTGCCTTTGTTTCTCTATTAGATTGGATCAAGGTCGATGAGTATAAATGCAAAATTAAAAAATGCTTCTTCAAAGGTGGTTCAACCTGTCTCAGAGCCTCGCAGACTAAAAGTTAGTGCTGATAGAGGTTATCTCAACAAGGCAGAGGTAGGGGTAAGATCTGCTGGTAATGTTAAGTCGACTGCTGCTGGATGAGGACATAAATCAGGTTTGGTGGAGGTGTCCCTCTGGATAGTTCACTGACACTCACTATCAAGGGTCATAAGTGGTAATGGTCATGTAGCTGAAATACTAGAGGACACTTGGATGTATAACTCAGCGAAAGAAGTCAGGAGAGCAAAAAAAAATCATGTATTTCGATACACTGCTCACACACTAATTATATCTCCCTTTCTGCCCCAATAACCTGAAAATATTGAACATCTTGCAAATACTAATAGATGTCAAACACTTACCAAACCTAAAGGGTCACCAAACTACATGGCATTACACAGTATTTGACAGTTAAAACTTTATAGAAGAGTAGAGACAAGCGTGCCTTCCTATCTTTGAACGACGGCAGAAAGATGAGGATAGATGATCTCATCTGGCTGCAGGCTGTCTGCCAGTGCGTGTTCACAGATTCCTCTCTGGAGTCAGTCTGCCTCGCCACTCCAATTGTCCCCTGGTGCTTCATCTAACAAAACACGCTGCTCACATTTTGCTTTTGTGTTCCCCTTTGTGTGCGTTGCCTGTGTAGTCACAGCGTCGGTAACTACCTGTCCATCCATTAAATGCAAACAATACTTTGTGACAGCAACCACCATATGAATCTGATCACTACCGCAGCGCAGCTTTCTGTCTCCTACATCAAGACAGCAAAGGCAGCTTTTCAGTTGAAAAACCTTGTTTAAGCTCCATCTTCATCTTTTTATGTGATTAGGAATTTACCCGATAAAACTTGACTGGAACTTGCCCCCAAAAAAACGACCAAAGTGAGAAAACCAGAGTGATCCATGCCAGTCTATGCAGCTCAGACTGGACCGCAATCGTTCCACACTTGGCCATTTTTTCGGAGAGTGGTGAATTGCGCGCTGGTTCTGGGACCTAAACACGCCAGTGAGCCCGGCTGCAAAGAAATCAGGCACCGTTTTGAAAGGGAACCCCAATCTCATAGTGCACTGGGAGACTCTCTCCCTCCCGCTATGGACATTTTCCTCCTCATCGGCTGCATTTTTCTCCACCCTCTCCCTGACGTGGATTGCCAGCATAGATGCAATGGACCCTCTCAGTGGGGCCCCCTTCATGACCCCTGACATGCTCCACCCCTTCCTGACCTCTCCTCATGCCCCTGACAAGGTCCCCCTTTATGACCCATGACATGTCTCATCCCTTTCTGAGCCCCTTTTCATGACCTCTTCTTCATAACCCTCCCGCTTCAGAGCCCTCCCTGCATAGCCTCTCCTTTGTATACAGCATAGCTTTAACATCAGATGCAATGTTGGCACATCAATAGATAAGTCAGACTTTTCAGCAAAGCAGCTTATTCTGAAAGTCTTTGGGAGATAAATTCATTTGCACAGTGCCATTTCCATCATTGAAGAAAGCCAAAGGGTAGTGGCTCAGTCTGCCCTGGGGAACTGGTGCCACATGGACACATGTATCCCCCTTTCTACTAAAAACATTGAACTTGACTACTTTTACGGGTTATTTTTCTAAATGAATGCATCAGTTTTGTTCAACATTCCATTAGCAACATTAATTTGTTGCATTCAATTAGTGAACAATTATTCTTCAGGTACCAGTTGGAGACATGTAGCTTCTTATGGAGATATAGGCCTTATAGACTTTAGATGCAGTCAACTAGCTCCATACAGCACTTTGCCAAGATATAACAGAGCCAGTTAACTATAATGCTAACAAAGAGAGGACTGAAAAATCTGTCCCCTTAATACATACATTACAAAGGTCCCAGGTATTCTGCTTGTACAAAACTGAAGCAGTCTGGAACTACTTCAAATAGCATCACTTGCTTAATTTGATCTTGGTACTTTTTACCCAAATTTGGGTGGCACAATGACATAGCAGTTAGCATTGCTGCCTCACAGTACCAGGGACCCAGGTTCAATTTCAGCCTAGAGTGCCTGTCTGAGTGGAATTTGTACGTTCTCCCCCTTAAGACAGAGATAGATAGATTCATGATTAATAAGCAGATTACGGGTTATGGGGAAAAAGCAAGAGAACGGGGATGAGAAAAAACATCAGCCATGATTGAATGGTGGAGCAGATTCAATGGGCCAAGTGGCCTAATTCTGCTCCAATGTCTTATGGTCTTGTGGTCTTATGTCTGCATGGACTATTCTCCTGATGCTCTGGCTTCCTCTCACACTCCAAAAATGTGAGGGTTAGGTTGATTTGTCAGGCTAAATTGCCCCTGAGTGTCGGGGGGGTTAGCAGATAAATACATGGGGTTACATGGCTTGGAGCTGGGTGGAATTGTTGTCAGTGCAGACTTGATGGGCTGAATGGCCTCTTTCTGCACTGTAGTGATTCTATGATTTTATGAAGCAACATGACACAGGCTAAATTGCTCTACTAAAAAGCATATTAAAAGATGTGAGTGGAGTGGAAATTAATAACATGTATTTTATCAGGTTTTTTGAATTCAATTTTAGTATTCTTATTATCACTATAGGTTCACCACTTCCTTTTGTGAAACACTGTAATAAATATTATAAGAAAAGAAACCTTTCCCATTCCCATTATTATTTAAACATGTTACAAATTGGTGAAAACACCAAACTGATATTTAATATTTTGTAATATTGTCCCTTGCTGTGATCATTATAATCACATAAAAGAGATTCTCACCACATAATACCATCTTTGAGACATAAATCTTGCAGCTGGTGCCAGGAACTCTTTTGTCATTGGTGGATTTTCTAAAACTCTTATAGAGGACTTTCCCAGCTAAGGGAATGCCGGTTTGTATGCACCTAGGAAGCTATATCCTGCTGAAATTGACACCAGTTGAGATCCCACATTGTTACATCTTCTTAGGGATGGCACAGTGGCACAATGGTTAGCATTGCTGCCTCACAGCACCAGGGATGCAAGTTCAATCCCAGTCTCAGCCACTGTGTGGAGTTTGCATTTTCTCCCCATGTCTGGGTGGGTTTCTTCTGGGTGCTCTGGTTTCCTTCCACAGTCCAAAGATGTGTGGGATAGTTTGGTTGGCCATGCTAAATTGGCCCTCGTGTCAGGGGAACGAGCAAGGTAAATGTGTGAGGTACGGGAATGGATGAGATTGTGATTGGTACAGACTTGATAGGCCAAATTGCCTCCTTCTACACTGTAGGGATACTGTGATTCTTCCAGGTTATCCCAGGGAGAATTACAAGACCAGAGGGGCCCAGATTTGGTCGTTAACCAATTAAGGCAATTGAAAAAGCTTTTGAGAATTTCTTTAACTCTGAATTCTGACTTTCCCACTAGTTTCTCAACCTGTTAGCAACTCACTCTAAGCTAGAGTTGGATACTTCAGATTTAAGTGGGACTAAACAGAATAGTGACCCAGGAAATGTTAGGCAGGAAAATCCTGGTTTAACCCCAGAGTTGACCCCAAATTGATCACACTGACCCCCTGACTCATCCACTCCACCCTGCCAGTACCCCTAACTACACCCTGGCAATTGATTATCCACCACCCCCCCCACCACAAAACACGACTACCTCACACCACTCCCCCGAAAACAAGGTGTGACTACTCCCATTACCAGACTATTCCACTGACCCAATCTAACTAGCCCTGACCTTTACCCAATTACTATCTCATCCAATTGCCAGCCTACCAATCTGCATTCTTATCAACCTTCTGCCATGTGCCACCCTACCAATGTATCCCTTACCTACCTGCCACCTCACCCACCTGCCACCCTACCAACTCACCTAACCCATCCCAACCATTCACTTATCCATCCATTCACCTATTTTAGGCTGGAACTTTAAGTGACATAGAAAGACCAAGTGATTGGATTCCTTGCTGATACAGAGCTTCACCAGAGCTCTCCGATGGATGCTGGGTTTTGTATCTCTGGAGAATCTGGGATCAGAAAATCCAGTAAGCAATGCGGAGTGGCATCTAGGTGTGGAAAAGTGTGAGCGGAGCAGCAATGCTTACTGTTTCACAGAAGAGCTGGGTCATTATGTTTGAAAATAGATGCGTTAGTTGTTACACACATGGCACGTGGTAAATTGAGACAAGAGGTGTGGTATTAAAATCCCCAAATTAGCAGGCCTGCTACAGATGTTGAAAAGCTTAAATTAATAGAATCAGAAAATTAATGAACTAGTGCTTAAAATAGCTAGGTTTGTTAATCTGAAATAATATCGACACCCATCTCTTGTAGCACATGAAATTTAATCAAATAAAACCTGAAACTAGGTCAATTCTTCTTCAGAAAAAGAAAAATGTTTGTTTCTGGTTCTCTGAGGATCTATTCTCCTTTACAAGGTATAATTTCAACTCAACTTCCCCCTCCTCCACCCCATGTCTTCCAGAAGGGTGGGGCTGTAATGGTTGTACCTTCACAGCTGCTGTCAATGCCTCTGGGGAATGTAAAATAAGAGCAATAGGGATGGAAAGTGCCACTTCCCCTTCCCCTGCAAAGGAACACTACACCTCTGAGAAGCACCTCCCCAAGTGGTTTAGCTGAGAACAAATCCGAATCAGGCCTGGAGGCACACAAGGGTCAAGTATCGGACTGAACTGAGATTCGAACCCACAACATCCTGGGCAGGGAGTCAAGTACTCAACTGCCCGAGGTGCCAGGCCATATCACAGTACATTTCTTAACTTCCTTTGTTCTTGAAATTAACTTAAAAACTTAAGCTCTGAAATATGTTTTCAATGCAGCTTACATATGGTTGTCTTTTGAGCGGTACATTGCGCACAGAGAATATGTTTTAATAAAGTAAGCATCAAAATAGCTATATTTGTCAACATTACCCAAAAATACAAATGGAAAATAGTCATTTTTAAAGCATGAATGATTTGGAAAAGGATCTTGTCATTTTTGACTGGAGCCCAGTATTTCTTAATTTTTGCAACTTGTGCATGCAGTTTCAATACTCACAAGCAAGTATTTAATGACCAATTATGCAGAGACTTGTTTGAGGTGGCATGTTAATGGAAAACCTAAAGTATCCTACAGGCTTTGAATTCTGCCTCTTGTCTAGGAAAATTGAACTTGGCTTAGCCCAATGACATTAGTATTTTAATGCTCAAGGTCATTGAGTCTGCTAACATTAAAATATTTAAATATCATAGACCAGCCTCCTGGCGTGCATTTCCTGCCAACAGGAGGTGGCGCATTATTTGTTTGTTGTGAGATTCTCTGATCCCACTGCTGCCGATGGAAATTCCCATTGATGCCAGCCATGCCGGTGGGAAACCCGCGGATGGGCTGCACTGCCAACGGGACCAGAGAATCCCATTGGCGTGAACGGCCGAAGAACTCCAGCCTATATTTAAGAAGTTTCCAGATTATCCACGGAACCAATTTAGTTGACTTATGAAATATAAGCATTGAGATCTGACTATTTATGTAATAATAGGATGGTCAAACAACAGCTCTATGAAATGTTTTATCTTCCTTTCAGTTTGATTGCTGATTCTTTATTCACAGTACAATATAAAAGCTACCCAGATATCTAATTAATATTGCAGCATTTCTATTGCAGTTATCTAACTGTGCTGGTTTTTTTGTAAAATCCCCCAGGTCACCACACTCTAGCCCCAGTTCGGGTACATGGAGGGAGAATTTAGCATGGCCAATGCACCTAAGCAACACAGTTAGATAACTGCAATAGAATTACTGCGGTATTAATTAGATATCACTCATTGCAGTGCTAATGTAACCCTACTTGTGACGCTAATAAAGAAACTTTATTAAAAGACAATTACATATAGCTCTTGAGGATAAAGGGACCAAGGGATATGGTGGAGGAAGACCGGATCAGGATAGTGATTTTTATGATCAGCCATGATCAAAATGAATGGCAGAGCAGGCTCAAAGGGCTGAAAGGTCTGCTCCTGCTTCTAGTTTCTATGCTTCTATATTTCTTTTACAGAGGTCTGCCAGTCATAGTACATTGCTCACGAGCATAATGTGATTTTTTTTTAATGTGTTAAACCACTAAGATACCAACTAGTTTCATGAAGAATAACATGCCAACTAAAGAACAACTCCCACTCGATCCTGTTATGATGGCTCCTAATTGCAGTAATATGCAAAGAAGCCTTTTCAAAAACTTTCTAAAAAAAATTAAAAACTGTATTCGTTTCTCAAAGTTACAAAGCTCATGCACTGAGCAGACAGGGCAAGCCCTTAATCCATCTCCTTGCTTACTCCAAAATCCAAATTCAAATTGAATCCAATTCATGGTCCCCACAAGAAAAACAAACAAGATCCAAGCTGACAAGATAAGGATTACACCTGATCTTGTGATTGATCTGACGCTGATCTTAGCCAAAAGGCCGAGCCAAAAGCCTGAAAAATCAGCAAAACTAAAGTGGATATTTACCTTGAGAGGCTTGATATTAAATGGAATAATTTCTGTCAAGCAGCTTACTAACCCTACCTTAATGTCAGCCTGCCAGCACACACTTGACTGAGAACTCTGATTTAGTTTCACATCATATAAATCAGAATACTTTATTGGCATGTACAAATTTAAAAAAAGACAGTAAAATCTACTATCTCTGATGAAGCGAGCAATGATGTGCAAAACGTCACTTTCAGAGATTAGACTTTGCAGCAAAACCTTCAGAAAGAAATGATAGAGTAGGTAAGCTCCTTCTCTTCTATTACTTTCTCTGAATAAAATAAGCCAATTTATTTTATCTCAGGGATAGCTTTGGTGGGGCTTTCTTTAGACATGGAGTCCAACATTATTATTACAGATTTGTGAGGATCTAATAACTCTTCATAAAAGTAGTCATCCGTCTTACTGAAGTTCAAACATCCAAACCAATGGAGCTGCAGTTGTGGGTAAAACCACCTTATCTCCATGAGTTTCAATTATAAAATAACAACTGTACATCAGACAGACCTTTGTGCCATACTGATGTACTAAAAGTTTCACATAGATTGTACATTATCCTTGAGATACAGAAATTTGCTGCACAAAATTTCATCAAGACAAATTAGCTAAGAAACTAAATACGGGAAGGTTGATAAAATCAGAGCTTCCGTAATGTTTCGTTTAAAAGGACTGGTAAGTAAGACAGTGGCAAAATTGTGGCCCAGAAATTATGTTATGGACTGTTATAAGTACCTATGGACACTAGACTTTAGATGAGATTTCTCTTTCCACAATTTTTCCAGAAATGTTAACCCATTTTGGGAAAACATAAATGAATAAAGGCATTTTAGACAAAAATATTAGGGATGTTTTCCTGTGTTTGCATTTTATTATCTGAGTGAGGTAAAAATTAGAAAACTAGGCAGGTTTCTTTACTGGTATGTGCTCTGATCTGCCTGATTTTATGATGTTTGCTGTGCTCAGATGATGCAGTGCATGTGGGTTTAAATCCAATATCAATTTGCCCTATTAGTGGTACAATTATGAGGTTCCACAGGTTATGCTTTGGGATTGTTTCTTTAAATTTAGGGTAAATGAAGGGGCCATGTGCTCAGCTGTCTGCCTGACAGTAAGCCTGGGTGGTTTGAGTGTTAGTGACTGAAGGAAGGTTTAGACTGTTTTACTGAGAAGAAGGTGCCAGGAATATGCTTGGAGATAATGGTAGCAGTCTCTGAGTTTACTATGAGTAGCCTCTCTCAAAGGTGGTATTAGTTTGTAAACAGTTGTGCCACTGTCCATTTACTTCCAATATGAAAAAAAGTTAGGATCAGAGATAGCTAACAAACATTACTACCTGGATGCATGAATAATATGTTCTAGTTGCTATATGGAACAGGGCAGAGGAATTCATTTTTGAGTTGAGGCTACTGGCTTACCTACAAACCAATGAATATCACAGACAGACATCAGAGGTTCAGTGTGGTCAGCAGACAAAGAAACTACCTAGCTTTGTGAGCTACCATTGCTGGATGCAGGAGAGAGATAGTCTCAAGTAAAACAGACAGCAACCTGGGCTTTATTAATGGGGGCATTGAGTGCAGGAGCAAGAATGTTCTGCTGAATTTCTAGTTCATAAAATCCCTGCGGTGCAGGAGGAGACTACTTAACCCATTGAGTCTGCATGACAACAATTCCAGCTAGGCCCTACCCCGTAACCCCATTTATTTACCCTGCTAAGCCCCCTGACTCTAAGAGGCAATTTAGCATGGCCAATACACCTAACCTGCACATCTTTAGACTGTGGGAGGAAACCAGAGCATCCGGAGGAAACCCTACACAGACACGGGGAGAATATGCAAACTCCACACAGACAGTGACCCGAAGCAGCCATCCAAGAATTTCAGGGGATTTTTCCAGGCATGGACAAAGGAATAATCATTGGAATAGTCTCTAAAGCTGGCGGTGGATTTAATAGACATACCAAAAATTGTAGAAAGGGGCTGGAGACGGTCACTGGAAGTTACTACTCAGTGAAATGGAGATACAAGAGCCTATTGGAAGATAAGAACAATCCTATGGACTAGTTGTAAAAAGAACTGTAATTCTGCAGAGAATGTACTGTGTAATAAGTATATGTAAATTCTTCTCTGTCATGTAAGGTACAAGTTGCCTACAAAAAGAAAATAGTATTTAATCAGTAGTCCTTTTAGTTATTTGTTCCAGTACAAGGGTTAAAACATGAAATTTTGTCGTGTCATTCTTTCAGCTATCAACTGGAAGTTCAAATCTCTTTTTAAAAGTTATATGTCTCTATGGAGCTTGTAAGATTGGACACTTACACAATTGCACCACATTGTGTCATTTCAATGCCTTTGATTTCCAAAAAAAACGCTTGGATTCAAGCTCTTTTAAATTCTGGTGGATAATCAAGAACATAACCGAAAGAATGATAAAAGATACACTGCAGGAACATAAAATCTAGAGGAAAGATATATGTAGCTCTTTAAGTAACACCAGTAAAGTGGTTACTCATCATTGACAACCAGTATATTTGGTGTCAATCTGCCTCATTCTTACTTAGTTCCAGGCTGGGATTTTCTGACCATTCATGCCAGTGGGATTCCACAGCAATGAGCAAAGATTTTGCCTGTGGCCAAATTCTCCATCTTCACTGCAACGAGAGCATGGCGTGGACAGGCAGTAAGATCATGCCTTTAGTCTTAAAGTTTTTTTTTGTGTACTTTAACAGAAAAATAGCAAACATGTTTTACAATACAACATTACTGTTCTTCTATAATCCAGTTTTGCCTTTTCACAAGTAATGGTAAAGAAAATTCTCTGGCACAAAACTAAATCTCCATAAAAATGATTTGGTTACATATGCAAAACAATCCAAAATTGTTGTACACTTTCTAACTGCACCTGAAACTGACACGCATTATATTGCCACTGTTTCATAAGAACATAAGAAATAGGAGCAGGAGTAGGCCATCTAGCCCTTCGAGCCTGCCCCGCCATTCAATAAGATCATGGCTGATCTGTCGTGGCTCAGTTCCACATTCCCACCCTCTCCCCATAACCCTTAATCCCCTCTCTTATCAAAAACCCATCAACCCGCGTCTTAAAAATATTTAGCGAGGTAGCCTCCACCACTTCAACGGGCAGAGAATTCCAGAGATTCACCACCCTTTGAGTGAAGAAGTTCCTCCTCAACTCCGTTCTAAACCGCCCCCCCTTTATCTTGAGGCTGTGCCCCCTAGTCCTACTATCCTTTCTGAGCGGGAAGAGTCTCTCCACCTCTATCCTATCCATCCCATTCATCATCTTATACGTCTCAATGAGATCTCCCCTCATTCTTCTAAACTCTAACGAGTACAAAATCCATTTCAAAATCACATTTCACACAGCAGAAGAATCAATTGTGAGTTACTGTAGCTATGCTATGAAATGAATAGCAACTTCTGGCAACCATACATGCAATATTAAATAAGGAAATTTCTTGCACTGATTCTCCGCTCCTCTGCAGGGTGCATAGTTTAAGTTTTTGCAGATGGAAATCAATTGTAAATCTCCAAATTGATATAAACATCCACATTTTACACTATTATTCTGACTATAAAATACCCTTGAAAAAGTTATGCCTAGTTGACTGAGGTGTAATTAGGTTTTCATTGAGGTACTAAGTTATAATTACTGCTGAACCATTTCTCTGGTCCTGAAAGACTTAACTTTATTTTCATGGAGTTCTAAATTTTTCCATTCAATTTCCATAATTTTTAAAATAATTTTTTTTAGTGTTTGTTTCTGATATTTCTGCTTCTAGGTCCATCTGTATGTCCCAATCTTTATTTTATATATAGTTTTACAAAAATAAAGTGAACGGTATACCATGGGCATGATTTTACCAGCTGCTCATGCCCCAGTTACGTTGTAGCAAGGATGGAAAATTTGACACTCAGTCAAATCCCTGCTCATTGCCACAGAACCGGAAAATCCTGCTAGTGTGAATGATCATAAGATTTCAGCCCATGCTTATTAATGGCATGTGGCTATTTTACTCTTAAATGTGATTGGCTGTTAAGCCTGTCTGGTGGCATCACTGTTGCTGGATAACAGAATTTCTCTATGGCTTGTACCAAAACTAAATTAACATCAGAAAGACATGCTACACGGTGCACTAGCCCTTTACAAGCAGCTTTCTTCAAGGCTAGCTCCTTTCCTGGTTAAATAGGTCATCCTTTAAGTTCTGATGTCAAATATCATGCACCTAGCACAGATACATCATGTCAAATGTCCAAGAGGCGTAATGGCTCCATTGTTTAGAACGTCCACACGGGAAAAAAAGGTTAGCTAAATAACCACTTAAATATTACACTGCTGACCAAACATCTAATAGCTAAATTTAATAAATCAAGCATAGTAAAACTTCAAGAAGTACAAGAAACAAACTGAAAACTGTGTCACCAGTGAGTACAGTACTATTAAAATGATGAGTAAACTAATTTATTTCAAACTTTTATTTGGTGCTTTTCTTTTTCACTCATGTATTGGGAAATGACATTTTTAATATAAATGTTTGCTGATGGTTATGAGAGAGAGAAATGACTGAGTAAATGATTTTTAATGAGAACTACAGATTTCACATGGTCTGGTGGAATAGAACATGCATGGTTTATCCAATAACCAATGTCCTGTAACAGCTGGACAGCAACAGACAGGAGAGGCTTAGTTCTTTGAGAAATGATGGTAGATGTTAGAGAGAGAGAGATGCAATGTGAATGTTCAATATTGCTGAAAAGTGAGACATGTTGCCAAAGATTTTTGTCTTACACTTGTCAGAACAGATGCAAATTTGAAGCGATCTCAATAATTTACACTACCAGAGAAAAGTGTGCTGATTGGTTGGGAATTCTAGGCACCCAAAATGCCCATGTAATTCATAAAAGATTCAAGGCTTGAACGTATTCCTTTTATTTGCTTTCGCAGAAATATATGTATATCACTTCTAGCTACTGAAGAAATCCAAATGCAGCAAGACCGAGACAATATCCAGACTTGAGCTAACAAGTGGCAAGTATCATTCACACCACACAAGTAACAGGCAATGACCATGTCCAACAAAGTATGAATCTAACCATTGCTCCTTGAGATTCACTGGCATTACCATCACTGAGGTCCCCACTAACATTCCCCTGGGAATTACCATTGACAAAAAACTGAACTGTACCAGAATAGAAATACTGTGATTACAAGAACAAGTTAGAGGCTGGGAATCTTACAGCAACAAACTCACCTCCTGACTCCCCAAAGTCCTGTCCACCATCTACAAAGCACAAGTCAGGACTGTGATGGAACACTTTCCCCTTGACTAGATGACTGCAGCTCTAACAACACTCGAGAAGTTTGATGCCATCCAGGACACAGCATCCTTCCTGAATGGCATCCCATCCACAAGCATTCATTCTCTCCGCCACCGATGTACAATGTCAGCAATGTATGTACAGCGGGAATTCATTAAGGTTCCTTAGACAGCACATTCGAAACCCATGACCACTAGTATCTGGAAAGACAAGTGCAGTAAACGTATAGGAACACCACCACCTGGAATTTTCCTCCAAGCCACTCAACATCCTGACTTGGAAATATATTGCCATTCCTTCACCCTAATTGGGTCAAAATTGTGAAACTCCTGCCTAACAACGCTGGGGTGCACCTAGGCTAGATGATCTACAGCATTTCAAGAAGGCAGCTCATATCGTGTTCTCAAAAGCAATTAGGAATGGGAACAAATGCTGGGTTAGTCAGCACCGTCCATAACCCACGAATAAATAAAAGAAAGCATAAATGAGCGACATTATTAGGTCCACTGATTATCATAAACTAGTTGTTTAGTGCATCTATTAGTGCATTGTGGATTATTCAGCATGTGCTTCCCAATCGTGGAATCATATCTAACAGTTTACTGTCACACTCAGTAAAAGGCATGTCACAGTCATAAAATTAAACATGGACTGTACTCACATGGCAGCCTCTGCAACTGCCTTTATTAATTTTAAAAATGGACAATGATAAACTGTTAAGTGATGGGTGGCATGGTGGCACAGTGGCTGGCACTATCTCTCTCTCTGCACCTTTCTCTCTCTCTCTTTCTGCTTTTCTCTCTCTCTCAATTCCAGCCTCCAGTCTCTGTGTGGAGTTTGCACATTCTCTACGTTCTGTGTGGCTTTCTTCCGCGTACTCCTGTTTCCTCCCACAGTCCAAAGATTTGCAGGTTAGGTGAATTTGCTATGCTAAATTGCCCCTTAGTGTCTGGGGACTACCAGGGTAAATACCTGGGGTTATGGGAATTAGGCCTGGATGGAATTGTTAGTGCAGGCTCAATGGGCTAAATACCCTCCTTCTGCACCGTAGGGATTCTATTTTATGATTGTCAAGGGGGTCAGATGAGCTTTGCAACTTCAACACAGACTATCAATCTTTCAGGAATTTCTGAACTGAATCATAATGAGTGAAGAATCGTTTTCACTGGATTCACTAAGACACGTGAACTGTCAACTATTATTTTGGTTTATACTTGTAGAAGTATACCATTTTCTTTAGTTGCCTTTTTCTTGAGTATGTTGTGTATGACTGAAGTGAGATAAATATTTTGGGGTAAATTTGTGAATAAATACTCCCCTTTCTTTAACCTGCAAAAGTCTGCTGCTGGTGTTTTTTTTAAACTGAGTATGTACTAACAGGAGCTTAGAAACACAAACATCTTCCTTTCCAAAATACACACTGATTATGGACAGAATAGAAAAAAATTGGAAATTTTGGTTGGACAGAATGGAAAAGAACTGAAAATTTTGGTTCATTTTTCCTCCCTTGTCCAAAACAAGACATTTTAATTTTGGGTTTTGCAAGCATAAATTGTTTGCTCTGCTTATTACAGAAATCCAAAAAAACATTCTCTTTGATTCCATCAGCTAGTTGTTGCGATGAACATCTATATACTTAGCATCACACCAGCACTGAAATTCATACACAAGGGGCTGGATTCTCCAACTTCATTCGCAGCCAGGATTCTCATGACCTGTCGCAGTGAACAGAGATTTGCTGAATACCAAATTCTCCGTCCTCACTGTCAAAGGTGGCAGGGTGTGAAAGGCCAGCGAATTCTGGCCAATGTGTCAAAAAGTGTGGTAGGTAGAATATCTCTTCTAGACTGACAGCAGCAACCTGTTCATGGAAAATACACAAATGTAGCCATTGCATACATGAAGCACTTGCTTAGTCTGTTGTTCAAATTTGTGGAATATTTTGCCTTTCCTTGGTAAGTTGAGATAGGCCAGACCCTTTTTTAGGTCTAAACGTTATGGCCTTTGGTTCATTTGTGAATTTGCATGATACACATCGGATAATGATCTGACCATGATAGCTTTGTTCTGTATCAAGCTTGCAAGATGAAAAAATAGTGAGGGTCCTATTTACAATATTGCTAAAAGGCTAATCCAAAGCACATGAAAGATGTTGCTTTCACCTTCTTTCTGTGGAACAACAAATCTAGACAGACCAGACAGAAAAAATACAATAAAAACTGAGAGAAGCAAGTGATAGTAGAAAAGTTTACAGGTTTTATTATTTATTTTAATATTAATATTATTTTAGCTTTCTCTTCAGTGTAAGCCATTAATTAAAAACTCTGAGCAAACAATGTTGCTTGGGATGAGTTTGTTTCTCTGTGTTGCTGTGGAGGACTGATATTTAGACCAGAGTCAAAGGAGGATGTTTATGATGTGCTTTAGTGGCGACTTTGGATATTGCGGCTGGCGTCAATCAGCCAAGCCCAGACCATGGGGAATAAATAAATAAAGGGCTTTCATCTTAAACAAGTCGTGCAAACCTACTGTGAGATTTGGAGGGGTAAACAATTTCAGATGGTATAAACTGAGGACTCAAGTTTTCAGAGAATATCAAAGTCTCTTGCCTCTTAAACATTTTCTGCAGAGTGTTAGAAAAATAGCGTGGCTATCATTATATCTGCAATGCCTTTATCTTTCAGTATCAGTAAGACGTGCACTATTTTTGCTTTGAACCAATCATGCAATGTATAGTTTTAGTAAGATTGTCGTATGACATCTGTTGCTACTAGACTGCAGTGGATACAGACAGAAACTATACTTCCAGGCCTGACCTACCCAAAAGAAAGATTATATGTAATCTACAAGCATATAGTGACAGATATTAATATCTTTTTATTAACAACAATAATTGGAATTGACTAAACTTCTTTGGATTAAACTCTTATGCCCTATGTGGCTTGAATCAATTTGTTACTGCATTCTGACTGATATTTTAATCCATTCCTTAAAATATTCAAATAGCCATTGCTAAAATAGCAGAGCAATTTTACACAAAGGTATCAAAATGTTTTAATGATAATATCACAATGGAATTTCAATCTTCCTCTCGGGTACACGATTCATTGTTTCTATTTTTGAACCATTCCCATTGTTTTCTATTCATGTGTGAAATCTTTATGGATTGTCAAAAGGACTGTTGCAGATCAGCACCTTGTAGAAAACCTTACTTCAGCTCTGAAAGAAAATCTCTTCTCAGTAAATTGCACTTTTAAAACTTCTGATCGTGAACAGCTCAGCAAGATTTTATTGCAGAAGATTGAATTAAGTGATACATCAGTAAATGTTGCCAAGAGAAATCTCAAGCGTGTCCAGGCCTGCTCCTGATACACCTTAAAAATGATCCGGAATTTTAAAAAGTCAACATCCAAATGTATAGTAGGTTTTTTTTTCGCGTTTGACTGTTGACTTTCAACACAACTATTTCTTTCACAGAAAAAATGTTATGATTCTATTTTGAGGTGACCAGAGCTTGAACAAAAAATTGTTCATTTGTGCTTTCATCATAATGAAGCTTGGCTGATGCATCCGACAAGTGACCGATTGGAACATTACTACAGAGCATTTTTGTGACATGCCATCAACAGTCTGGAGTCAGCAAGACTCCACTCTCCAATGATCTTGAGGAGATAAGGAATGCCTCAAAAATTACACTCGAGTTATTTTGGGTGGGTGTAGTCTTTTCAGACTGCAGCAGGTCTATACATAGAATCAGAGAATTCCTACAGTGCAGAAGGAGGCCACTCAGCCCATCGAATCTGCAATGACAACAATTCCACTCAGACCCTATCCCCATGGCCCCACTTATTTATCCTAATTGTCCCCCTGACACTAAGGGGCAATTTAGCATGGCCAATCCACCTAATCTACACATCCTTGGATTCTGGAAGGAACACCCAGTTCCAACGTCCATGAACATCCAGTCCAACATCTCCACATTCTGGGAGGAAACCGGATCACCCAGAGGAAACTCACGTAGCCACGGAGAGAAGGTGCAAACTCCACACAGTCAGAGATCTGGGTTTAATTCTGGCTTCAGGTCCCTGGGGCTGTGAGGCAGCAGTGCTAACCATTGTGCCAATGTGCTGTCCAATTGCCAACTGCCATGTGACTTTATCACTAAACTCCAACAACTGTATCTTACATCCAGTTATCCACTTACTGTATATTGTTTCATTGTAATGATATCACAGATACTTTGAATCCATGCTGGCAGAGATGGATGAATGAGAAACTTTCACAATTTAACATTGACTTTAGTTTGAAGACTTCATAAAATTATAGAATTCAGAAAGAGGCTGTTAGCCCTATCGAGACTGCACCGACTCTCTGGCAGAGCATCCTATCTCTGTAACCCCACATATTTACCCCATTTATCCCCTTAGCCTATACATCTTGGGACACTAAGGGGTAATTTGCCATGGCCAATCTACCTAACTTGCACATCTTTGGACTGTGGGAGGAAACCGAAGCACCCAGAGGAAACCCACACAGACACGGGGTGAACATGAAAACACACAGTTACCCTGGAATCGATCCCGGGCCCTTGGAGCTGTGGGGCAGTAGTGCTAACCACTGTACCACTGTGTCACCCCAAAAAACTTCTGAGGTTTTGCTTTGAATCATCCTTTATATTGGTTAGTATTTAAAATTTGAAGGTGTTTTGAAAATGTTTTCATACTGAAGTCAAAATTAAATCTTTTTTGAGAATTTTCTCATTTCTGTTCAATAAGAAAGTATGAAATAGGAGCTGGAGCAGACCATGTGACTCCTCGAGCCTAATTAGCAATTCAATACTGAGACTGATCTTTCTGCCTTACTCCAATTTCCCACTCTCTTCCCATCTTCGTACATGAGAGACAAAGGATCTATTTACCTTAACCTTGATTATATTCAATGATAGACCATTTGCAACCCTCTAGGGTAGAGAATTCCAAAGATTGTCAGCTCCTTCTGCCAGTAGAAATTTCTTTTCATCCTGTCCCTTTTTCTTCTTTATTGTTTCATGGGGTGTGATTTCACGCACAAGGCCAGCATTTGTTGCCCATCCTTAATTGCCCTTTATCAGAGTGTATTGCCCAGCTATTTCAGGGGGCGATTAAGAGTCAACTACATTCCTAAATGGTCAACACTTATCCTGTGACTATGGACAGAATTTTCCCATCCCACCCACCACAGTAATCGTAGGCTGTGGGGACATACCATACAAAGGTCTGTTAACCTCAGGCAGGATTTTCTGGTAATGAAGTGACCAGGAAAAGTCCTGCCCTACGTCCTTGTATTCTGGAGTACCTTGCCAGGAGAAAAGAATTCTCAGTACCTACCCTATTAGATGCCATCAGGATCTTGTATGTTACTTCCTTCTAAACTCCAGAGAAGACCTAGTGAACTTTCACTATACTGCCTCAAAGGCAAGCATATCCTTCTTTAGATGTGGAGACCAAAACTGTATACAGTGCTTCAAGTTTGGTCTCACCAAAGCCCTATACAATTGTAGGAAACTTTACTTGTTTTTATGCTCAAATCCCCTTCCAATAAAGACCAACATGTAATCAGTCTCCTTAATTTCTTGTGTACCTGCATGTTAACCTCTTGTCTTCTTTGTTTCAGTATACACAAATTTCTCAAGATTTAAAAGTATCACACCTTTTAAAAAATATTCTGCTTTTCTATTCTTACAAGCAAGATGAATGACCTCACAATTCTCTACATTTTGGTTACCTGTCACCTTGGTACTCACCGGCTTAACCTACCGAATCTCTTTGCAACGTCTTCGTGTACCTCTCACAGCTTGCATTCCCACCTAACTTTGCATCATTTGGATACATTACTCTAGGGTAATTTTCCCACCCTGCCCACCACAGGAATTGTAGCAGGTGGAGAACAGACCATGCAAAGTTCCTTGACCTTAGGTGGGATTTTACGGATTTGGGGTGAGCGCAGCTGGAACATCCGCTCTTTGTCTCTCCATCAAAGTCAATAACATAGATGGCAAATAAAAGAATGGTGCAGTCAACCATGGCAAAGACTGCAGACAGGTTAAGGTGAAAGAGGATGGCAGGTTTGTCATAATAAAAATGAAAAATGAAATGATTGCATTCTGTTACACTGCCTGACTTCAGTGAAAAAATGTTATGTTTTTGCTATCTGCAAATGAATTTTAAAGAAATGTGAATTGTAATCTAACCCGTGCAATTTCAAGCTTAAAGTAGAAACTCTACTCCAACATGTAGTAAATTTTTGCTCAATTTTCACATTGGTAATGTCCATTCCACATCCTCAAAAAAAGATATCACCTATGGGAAAGTCTATTTGTAGTGCCAGAGAGTGCTTCCTCCACTTAACATCTCCCTTTCACACTTTGACTGCTTTGTTTAAAGAAATCAACATCCAGATCTATGAAATAAGACACTGCAGTAATTACAAGAGCAGAAATAACATGCCACAATGTATCAGCAAAAGAAAGCAGCTGTCTGATTATCATGATGCCTTCATAAAGGCGTAAAGGACAATTACGATGGTTTCACATTTTTACCACACGTAACTGAATGAATCGTTGTTTGAGACAAAAGTAACTATCTATTTAGAGTTCCCTGATTTCTTTAAATATAATCTGTGCTTATATTTAATAGGGGATTTAGATTCTTCGTGAATATGGACATGTTTCAAAGAGCTAAATAAATAAAACTAAAGCAAATAAAAAAATCACACAAAAGAACTTAATTTAAGTTTTATAGAATGCACCTATTGTTCTTGGAATCTTTTGATCCCCATGATTTATTATTTCACTGTTGCTATAAATCTGATCCCAATCCTGTAAATTGTCATGACATATTACAAAACTGTTATTTTTGGACGGTGCTCATCAGCGTTTTACCTGATGTTGTTACATGATTTTAGTTACAATGCAAATCTATTAAATTATCACAAGCTTTTAACAAAACACTACTGTGAAACTTTCAATGGACTTACTGTTTGGAATAATGAGCCCCTGAGCATGTTGAAATAATCCACTAGGAAGCAACTGGTGCAAGTATTCTGAGTTTCAAAATTGTATGCCTATTTAGGGCAGCTTGGCGGCACAGTGGTTTGCACAGCTGCCTCACAGTACCAGATACTCGGGTTTGATTCCAGCCTTGGGTCTGTGTGGAGTTTGCATGTTCTCCCCATGCCTGCAAGGGTTTTCCACAGGTGTTCCAGTTTCCTCCCATACTCCAAAGATGCACGGGTTTGGTTGATTGGCTATGCCAAATTGCTCCTTGGTGTCAGAACTTGCCGGGTAAATACGTAGGGTTCTGGGGATAGGGCCTGGCTGGGATTATTGTAAGTGCGGGTTCAATGGGCTGAATACTCCTACTGTGCTGTAGGGACCTTATGATTCTATGAATACGGATGATCTCTCACATCTGCATTTTCACATGTTGGCACCTGCACTGCAGGTGAGCTTGCTCTGGGAAAACTAGAATTTATCCCAAGCACTGTTCTCGGAGATCTTGCACAGACACTGTAAGTGGTTTATGAACAGAATTAAAATGATTTGTTTACCTGGGGGAGAATGGTCATATTGGAAGCAGCAGGTGGGGGGTGGCAGGAGGGGGGGGCTTCATCCTTACCTCAAATCTAGAGAAAATATTAGCAGCATTAAGCACTACAGAGCACCATAACAAATATGGAAATAGTTAAACGTTGGTAACTTATTTTCAGATTTCATGGATGTCCCAAATTAAAATGTACTTTCTTGTGAACAGTTCTTGAAAGTGAAACAAGATTCAGTAATGATTACTACCAGATCATCACAACATTAATCACAGGGACCGACATCTCTCACTCCAGAATAGTTCACCTTGGAGAGAGTAGAAATCTAAATCAACAAAACGCAGCACAATCAACACGTTTAGTCTAGTAGGTTTTTGTTGACTTTAGCTACAGTATAACACCATCCATCACCAGTGCATTATATTCAACTTTCAAAAATGTCAAACTTGTATACTTTACCCATTCCTCTTTCCTTGTGTTTCTTTTTCCCTATTGTGTTCATTTAAAACACCATCATAAAGACCCAGGAATCAACATTGAAGTTGCTATGGCTTGACTAGCTAAATAATCAAAATAGTCTAAATATATATGGTATAACCCTGTCAAACTCAAAGACGAAGCAACACTTAGTATACTATGTGCTGCTTTAGCTACCTATTATTTGAAAGGGCATTGAGTTACTGATGATTCATAAAATCCCTAAAGTACAGAAAGAAGCCATTTGGCCCATTGAATCTGCACCAACTTTCTGATAGAGCATCAGGTTAGGTGAATTGGCCATGCTAAATTCTCCCTTCGTGTAGCTGAATGGACGCTGGTGTGTGACAACTTGGATATTTTCACAGTAACTTCATAGCAGTATGAATGTAAGCCTACTTGTGACTAATAACTAAACTTGACTTACTTCTTACTCAGGCCCTCTTCTCCACCCTATCCCTTTAACCCCACACATTTACCATGCTAATTTGTCTAACCTACACATCTTGGGTCGCTAAGGGGCAATTTATCATGGTCATCTTTGGACTGTGGAAGGAAACTGGAGCACCCGGAGAAAACCCATACAGACAGAGGGAGAACATGCAAACTCCACACAGTCTACCCAAGGCTGGAATTGAACCTGGAGCTGTAAGGCAGCAGTTTACCCAGTATCTTTGCATTCACTTTCTTTAACTCTTGGGCTCACCAGTCCCAGTTAAATTGCCTGCTGACCCAATGCGTCTGGACAGTTCAGCTAACCACTGTGGCATCGTACTGCCCATTATTATTTAAATTCAGACTAAATCTGAAGTGACCAGGGAATGTATGATTAACAAATAAAAGTTGGGGTACTGAGACATGCACGCTGTGTAGATCCAGCTCAACTTCAAAGAGACTTCCCTTCTCCCAACACAATGAAAAACTCATGTTTACATTATGCTATAGCAATTATTGGAGGAATAAAGGTGATTCCTCAATCAAAGAGTCTAGTTTATGAAAGATTCATCAAACTCAATTTGGTTTCAGCACAAAATATGGAGAAAGGACCTGATCGATGTCAGATGTAGAACATAAATTAAATTTGTTGTTTTTCAATTCTGAGCTGTCCAGAGGCGTTGGGTCAGCAGGCAATTTAACTTGGGCTGGTGAGCACAAGAATTAAAGAACATGTATGCAAAGATGCTGGGTAAACTTTTTCCTTTCCCCTAACACACAAAGTAATAGATATGTAGGATCAATTCCGCACTAAAACTGTATACTATAACCTGAAATTAACTGCACTGGTGGTATAGGTTACGACTGCCATAAATTAGATGGTTGAGTCCCCCAATCCTCCAGAAACAAATTTATGCTCACATTTGTTGGTCAACTGATTAAAATATACTGTACTATGCATAATGATGAATCAAAAGGTTGACAGCCGTTGACCAATGCATTGATCTCACTGATTTATAGTTCTTAACTAATTCTGATTGGCACCAGCTTTCTGCACCCTGACCGATTATGTATAGGTTATCATTCTAAAAGTGCTTATTAGAGGCAGATGGTAACATTTACCATCTCTCAAATTTAATTGCCTAAATTACTGCAACCCTTTTAGATATTTTGTTTCATTGGTTATGGTAAAATACATTCTGAAGACCTTCTATAACAGAACATGATTTTTAATGAATCAATTTGTGTATTTAAGAGCCATCATTATAGGCAGATTCCACTACCTCAGTTGACAAATGGCATGGAGAAAGTTGAAGGCATATGGAAGGATCAACCATCATTTTGCTACCGTTATTATTTTGTTGTACTTTATTGGAGCCATAATTGACCTCCTGAAACAGGTTATTATCTATTTAATTGCCTATAGATATGCAATTACAAAGGTCAAAAATATAACTATATACTGTAATCTAATTCAAATCTGCGCTTGCATGAATTATATCATGATATCAGTGTGAGAATAATTCACATTTATGGGACGAGTAGGGAGGTAATCTAACAGTATGATTTCCTTATTGTGGTGGCAACAATTGTATGCTGGATATTTGATTCATTGTCTTTGTGAACTAGGGAGAAATTTCACCGTCTTTGTGGACTATATTTCGTTATGACATTGATACAACAACAGTAATACATTATTTTACTCTTCTTCAGGTAAACAGCAGGCCTGTGGCTTGCAGCATAAGGAAGTTCTTATTTAATTTGTTTAGAGACCTTAGCTAAAGCTTGTAGCCATGATGAATTGAACAGTTTTCCTGATTCAAAATCCAGATCCTGCCTGAATCCAGCTCCTAGCTGCATCGTCCAACATAGCTCCGTAACAGTGTGTGGGAGAACAATGCCTTGCTTCTCCCTATTCAAAACAATTCAGACAATGTACTATCAATAGAAACTCTCCCATCTGTCACATCATGGAACTGTTCCTGAACCGAATAAAGCATTGGCCCAAAAGACGTTGTAGCTAGCCAACAAACAACACCCAACATCAGTTAGAATTTGTTGTTTATTTTCATGACATTTTCTGCGTCATTTTAGATACTTTTTCCCAGTTCAGTGCATTTGAATGGAGAGGTTTCTAGGATGGCAAGCGCACAGTGCCCACAATACTGAGACTTAGTAAGGATTGCATCCTTGTTGACTCTGACAGGCCCCCTGTCATTTTACGCCCAATTGAGTATTGATTGGCAGCCAACAGAATTTCCATTCACCCTAGTCGTACCTTGGAGAACCGTCAGCCATTGAGATTGGTCAACAGCTCTCCAACTCTGCCAGGCACAGTGGCTGGAAGAGGTACTGCAGTGCTGTGGTCAGAGTGGGATTTATATGGCCGTGCTCACCCAAAAGCTGAAAAATCCTGCCTGAGATTAATAGACCTTTGCATGGTCCGTGTCCCTCTTGCTACAATTCCCATGGTGGGCAGGACAGGAAAATCCCATCCTAAGCCCGTGGGCTGCATCCCAGCTAAATATCAGGGCTCCTGGGCATAAAAAGATAGGGTATGCCCAAATGTATCAGAAGGTGGTGGTGGTGGTGGTGGTGGGGGGGGGGGGGGGGGGGTGGGGGGGGAGGAATCTCAGTGTTAGGTGGTAGGCCACGGTGGGGAAAGGCTGCAGTTTCGCGATCCCTGAGGGAGGGAGTCCAAATCTAGAGGTGCCTTTTGATTGCGGCAGCCCACCTCCAGCCCACCCGGGATCAAGAGCTGATCCAACCAGCGCCCAGCAGCCAAGAAATTGAGGCAGGGCGGGAAAAGGCCCTTAAGTAGCCATGTCCTTAGGATGAACAATGTATAATTGTTGATGTAAATATTTTATTGAGAAATGGAGATGATTGAAGAGAACGGGATGGAAAATAAAAGCACCACAAGGACACACTAAAGGTTCCCCTGATCCAGTGCATCATGGTTGTCAACTCTTGGCCACTGGCTGCTGCAAATGATAGGACAGGACAAGTGAGAGTCTTTGAGACACAATGTCATGCCAGGGTCAAAAGAAAGAGGGAGAATTGGTGATGCCAGATGATCAAAACAGAACCTCCGCCCCAAGAACATGAGGCTTGTGATAGGCAATATCCATCAGTACACTCATCTCATCTCTCATGAACTTATGCTCTCTTCATTGCTGGCACTATCACCCTCAAGTTCAAGTTACATGTTAATAGTAATAACTGAAGACAGTAATTGAGTTGAATTGCTCTTGGGTTTTATACAGTCTTTGCTGCAGGAATAGACATATTGAGCTACAAAATTGTTTCACATTCCATATTTGATGTTTTCATATTAGTCATTTTAAAAATGTACACATTTTTAAAAATCTCCATTACAAATAGAGAATCCTTCCAAAAACAACCTTATATAAGTTTCTTTTTACAATCCTTTTACTGTATGGCTCCTAGAGTCTATGCAATCTCTAAATAAATTTTCTTTCAACTTTTAATATAGAATGAAAATTGAGATTAACTGAATAATGGATTTATAGTTTTGTACTGAATGAGCCCAAAAGCTGGGCTTGGGTACAGTTACAAAGTTAAAGCAATCCCCAATATTAGTGGACAGTCATGAACATTATGAAATGTAAATATGTAAGCAAGCATCTGAAAAACTGGGGATTCCAGATAAAAGATGGCAAATTCTACAAACATGCACAGTAATCTCGCACATAAAAGTAGGGAGGTCTTGCTGCGGCTATATAGGGCATTGGTGAGGCCGCTGCTGGGCGCCGTACTTACGCAAAGATATTTTGGCCTTGGAGGGAGTGCAGAGGAGGTTTACTAGGCTGATGCCGGAGTTGAGGGGGTTGAGCTATGAGGAGAGGCTGAATAAACTAGGCTTGTACTCGTTACAGTTTAGAAGAATGAGGGGAGATCTCATTGAGACGTATAAGATGATGAATGGGATGGATAGGATAGAGGTGGAGAGACTCTTCCCGCTCAGAAAGGACAGTAGGACTAGGGGGCACGGCCTCAAGATAAAGGGGGGGCGGTTTAGAACGGAGTTGAGGAAGAACTTCTTCACTCAAAGGGTGGTGAATCTCTGGAATTCTCTGCCCGTTGAAGTGGTGGAGGCTACCTCGCTAAATATTTTTAAGACGCGGGTTGATGGGTTTTTGATAAGAGAGGGGATTAAGGGTTATGGGGAGAGGGTGGGAATGTGGAACTGAGCCACGACAGATCAGCCATGATCTTATTGAATGGCAGGGCAGGCTCGAAGGGCTAGATGGCCTACTCCTGCTCCTATTTCTTATGTTCTTATGTTCTTAAAGGATGAACTGCAAATAGAATGTATCAATGGAAGATGTGAAGTTGCACATATTGCTACCTAAGACGAGGAAATATATATTTTTAATGAAGAATACTTAATTTAATATAGTGGTAAAGTTCTGAGTGTAGTATTGATGCAAACATAGAAAGTGTTGTCACAACAGAGTGTATCTTATGCAGAACCAGAAAAATATTGGGGTGTAGAAGAGGGCAGTAATTTCAAGATGTTGATGTTGACATTTTATAATTATATATGACAGACCACACAAACTATCTATTGTACCTTTTCAAAATATGAAGATACAAAAGGACTGCATGAATTTTAATTGCTGAGCTAACAAAGGTTAAAGAAGTTAAGTCATTATCATTGTTAGAAAATGATCAAAGGACAGATCCTTAATTATTCCCAAATGGTGAAATAATTAAATATTGAGAACAGTCAGTAGATTAGGCAAAGAAATATTTTGTGTAAAAAGAAATGTAAGATGTAATTATAAATTTTAAAAATGTTATTATAATACACCAAATTGTCCTTATGTTGAACTACTGAGGTAAGGAATAGACTGCCACCTAGTGCATACAATGCTGATACAGTTAAACTGTTCAGCAACGATGAGATCGATTTATGATTCTGCAAAGAACAGAGACGGTTTGGGTTGAATTAAATGAAAAATTGGTCAGGTTGCATTTTGCATCAGATTTAGCTTTTAGAGCAGGTTAATGTGCAGAAAATATCTACATTTATTTCAATATTTTTCACTGTGAGGAATGTCCTTAGCCCCTTGTGCATCTTGTGCCAACTATATCCAAGAAAACAGATGGGTAACCTAACAATAGGTGAGCATTTCAACAGGCTGCTGGAAGGGGCACATGGCAATCCAGAGATGATGCCCCCTCTATTTTCCCACCCCTAGCAAGGCATTGGAAAACAGAAACTCAGCAAAATGGAGTTTCAAACCTGAACATGGTGCTGTCTCAACATCATGCACCACTTCTGTCCCTACGTTATTCTTAAGAAATTACACTAGCCTGGACCTTGTACCCTCTAAATTAAGTTAAACAGAGCTGCAATGCAAGGATGCCTGCATGTAAGGGCATCAAACAAGCACACCAATCTCTCGTATTGCCTTAGGACACATGAAATAGATTGAATTTGCAGCTGAAAAGATGAGCATTCATACACAACACCAAACTGGAGGGTTTACACTGCCAAGTTTTTTTTTGTCTGAGAACAGTCTCTGTACCTGCTTTATTCTAGTGCAAACTTGGCAGTGCAAGTGAAGATTTAAGATTGTGAATGATATGATGTACATTTATTATAGGTTATTAACACATCAGTATATGCTTAGCACATTGTGGAGTGCTAAACTTGATAACAGGTTGCTAGAATCTAAATAAAGGCACACCTTTGAGCTCATTATAGAAATGATGTTACTTTTTGTTTAGTGCGCATTTTTCAAGCTTGCTTTCAGTTGCAGTCACAATAATGAAAGAAGACTCTGATGGTGAGCCAAGCCATATTCTTATCCTAGATTTACAGCCAATCTAAACATTTATCTATCATGATCCATAATCTAAGATATATTTTACCATTTGGAGTTATCTTCAAAATTGCAAATAAAATGCAAGGAATGTAAGTGAGACGAACATTTTAAGCAAGGCATAACATTTCAAAACATCAAAGGTAACATCATCAAAGAGGTCTGACTTGCAAAAAAAAAAGTTGCGGCACAAATTCTTGAGCATGTTCCACACACATGCTTGGTGTATGCCAAATGCCTTCAGTGTGATTGAATTCAGTCTAACTACAGACAATGTTACCTGTTGAGAGTGACATGGGGCTGACAGTGCAAGCCTTGTTGGCAGTCAGATCTTATTGCCTGGCCAAGAAAATGGAGCTCTGCACATACATGCTGATTACCATCCCAATGTTAGAGGTAACTTATTTTGTCAGCTCTCATTAAAAAAAAGTGATTGAAAGATACAATGACGCCTATTGCTTTACACCTGGATGTAGTTCCTTTGTAGCAAGTGTGAAACTGAAGCAGTGGGAGGTTACCTCATCTTTTACCAAGCTGTGGAGTTGCCAGCGTTGGACTGGGGTAGGTACAGTAAGTAGTGTCACAACACCAGTTAAATTCCAACAGGTTTATTTGGTAGCACGAGTTTTGGAGCACTGCCCCTTCATCAGGTGAGTGGCAGTAGTCATCTTTTATCAAATCAGACCGACACAACCTGGTCTTCCAATTACATCATGCAGCTTGCACAATGCAATTCTAAGATTATTTCACATCAATATAAATATATACAATGCATTTTACAGAATATTGTCTCTGGGAATATTTGCACTCTCTTGCTGCTCAACAATTATGTATGATAAAAGACATCTTGGTGGCATAGCGGTTAGCACTGCGGCCTTACAGTACCAGGGAGCCGGATTGAATTCCGGCCTTGCGACACTGTTTATGTGGTGTTTGCTTGCTCTCCCCATGTCTGCATAGGTTTCCTCTGGGTGCTCTGGTTTCCTCCCACAGTCCAAAGATGTGTGGATTAGGTTGTTTGACCATTCTCAATTGCCCCTTAGTGTCAGCAAGATTAGTGAGGCTATGGGGTTAGGGCCTGGGTGGGATAGGTGTTGGTGTAGGCTCGATGGGCCAAATTGCCTCTTTCTGCACTGTGATGTTTCTAGGATTCTATGATAAAAGTGAAATACTGTGGATACTGGAATCTGAAACAAATTCAGGAAATGCTGGAAAATCTCAGTCGGTCTGACAAGAGAGAGAGGGAGAATAGAGTTAATGTTTGGAGCCTGGCTGACCCTTTGTCAAAAAAAAAGCGTGATTTCAAGAAAAAAGTAGACATAGCTCTTGGGGCCAAGGGAATTGAGGGATATAGGGGAAGGTGGGATTAGGATATTGAATTTGCTGATGAGCCACGATCAAAATGAATAGCAGAGCAGGCTCAAGGGCCGAATGGCCTTCTCTTGCTTCTATTTTATATGTTTCTAAGTTTCAGATTCAAAAAGTTGGCTCTATTCTCTCCCCACAGATGTGTCAGACCTCTAGAGGTTTTCAAGCATTTTCTGGAATTCTTGATAATATTTGTACTGTGTGTGATGGACTGATGCAATTTATTTGATCATTTCAGTTTATGAATTATATATCAGTGTTAATTAAAGGGTAACACTTGTCAATGAGTTGCCAGGTGCCTGCAATATATTAGTTACAGCAGCACCTACTATCTAGTTTAGTAATGTGTGCGTGTGTGCGGCGGGAAGTTGTTGCCACAGTTCTGTAAAACAATGAGACCAAAATTATAAGACGCGTGACAACCCTTACAACTGTTTAACAGCCTTCCAGCTATTTGTATTTTCCATTAAGTCCGATCTCTATCAGTTCATATTCAGCCTGTAACGCTCAGGTAATTTGTATTTTGTAACAAATCAATTTTATAAAGGGTTTACATTTGAAGAATTATATTGGAAAAGGAGATTACTCAAAACGCTTGCGATATTCAGATGTTTCCTTTCAAAAAAAATTACATTTATAAACGCAAAATGTAGCTGTAAGACACTATCTGCGGGAAGATATTCAGAGGTACAGGTGAGTTCGACTGCATCATTGCCTGAAGCCATTGCCTTTGAGCGCGTACAATACCAAAGGCATCTTACTGATGACTGTACATTTCCAACGATTTCAAACATGCTTAAATGTAGATGATAGCCAAACATCTTCAGTGATCTTCCCAAGCAAACACACTTCTTTTGTTAGCCGGGGGCTGATTTATTCCCGCAGTGCAAAAAGAAGGGTAAATGTTGATTTAAGTTTGTGAATCAGTGTAAACGCGCTTGTTAAGATCGTCGTGAGAATAAAGTAGGAACGAGCACGTTACAGATTCCCAATTGTAGGGGAATTTAAACGCTATTCCATACATAACTTAAAACAAAATAACATGTGCATGATTAGTGGAGAACTTAATGATCAGTTTTAACTACAGGATTTCTAGTTGGAATGTGCAATGATATATATTTACACTTAGAATCTCAGTCGGAAGGACAAAATCCATCCACATTTCCATACCGAATCAAAGCAAGTTCAAATGCGTGCGTTAATTAACGCAATGTTCTACTTCCGAACCCAGTGACATGTTTCAATCTCTACCCTGACTGATTGCCCTCTTTGTCGGTTCCCATTTGTTAATGTTTAGTCGGTTTAATTTATTCTGCGTGTTCTTAATCTTTGGTCGACCTGCTGTAACGAGCAAACACAGTGAGGGTGAACCGTGGTCGTGATGGGGCACGATTTGCTCACCGACTAGTGCCAGCACCAACCCCCTTCCTCCGCGATGTCGGCATTCTGCGATTTCCCAACACAAACACCTGAGTCCGGTGCCTTTGCTGGCTGCCGGCAGTCAGAAGAGCGCTGCACATTGGCTCAGGTCGAGATTATAATCGCGCACTGGGCACGTTTGAAGTCAGCTAATCTTCGTTTTGCGGTTAAAATTACGAAAATATCCATTGCGCAAATATATGGCCAGCGTGACTTTAAACAGGAAGGGAAATATTCGCATTGCCCCGCGAGGGGAAGGGCGCCGCACAATCTAATTGGAAGCAACACGCTGCTGTAAGGTTGCGGGATTTTAGTGTGTGTTTTAGGGAGAGATTTAGGGCACTGCTTGTAAAGCATTGCAAAGAAATCGGATTAATATTCCTGGCAGGTGCAGCACTAAAGGCAATTTCTAAAAGCTTTTTGATGTGCCTGCCTATTTCTGAGCATGTCAGTATATTGTTGCAGCCTGCTTGTCTTTCATATAAAGTTTCAGCTATTTAAAATTCTAAGCACAGGGCGGAAATTCTTCTCCTTTCCCTTTTAACCAACCGACGGAAGCGAGTAATTGCTTTTTTAAAAAGAGAAACTATTCCTGGCACCGGACACTCGTTCTGCCTTCGTGACAGTGAAAGAAATAAGGTACAGTTTTTCCCCGGCAGGCATGTGCTTTGTGACAGCGGACGGATGCAAGTGTAATGCTATTGCAATGTTGGTGTACTGTTATCGCAATTTATTGTAATGTTATTGCAATGATACTGTAATATTGTTGCAATATTATTGCGATGTTACTGTAATGTTGTTGTAATGTTATCGCAATGTTACTGTAAAGTGTTGTTGTAATGTTACTGTGATGTTGTTGCACTGCTACTGTAATGTTGTTGTAATGTTACTGTGATGTTGTTGCACTGTTACTGCAATGTTACTGTAATGTTGTAATGTTACTGTGATGCTGTAATGTTATTGCAACGTTTTGTAATGTCATTACAATATTACTGTGATAATTGTAATGTTATTGTACTGTTACTGTGATGCCGTTGCATTGTTACTGTGATATTGTTTAATGTTATTGCAATGTTACTGTGATGTCGTTACAAAGTTTTGTAATGTTGCTGCAATGTTACTGTAATGTTGTTGTAATATTTTGTAACGTTGTTGCAATGTTATCCTCTCGCACCGCTCCAATGGGTCCCTCAGTAAATCACATCTCAACAAGAGTTAAACAAATCTTTCAGTACATCGGGAGCGCACTCTGAAAGCTCTGAGCCACAATGTACAGGAGTTTTGTTGAATCAGTAACTTCTTATTCACTCCGTCCCAGCTAAGCATCATTGATCTTATGAATCTAGAGATATCTTACTCCATCGCTGTTATTGACCAATATGTCAAGACCTTCAGCCATGCAAACAATCACCATTATCAAGCATAACCATTTAACACTCATCTCAATGAACACAAACAGTCCCCAAGTCCAAGTCAGATATGTATACACACCGAAAAATTCCTTCGGACTATCTGGGGTAACCATTAAAGTTTTTCCTTAGTTCATTCCCCCGCCCACCCCCCGCCTCCTTCCCATGCAATGGTTCTAATCCCAGAGCAATAAGAACTAATTAAATTGATTTGGACGTGCATTATTTCTGAGCATATTATTATCGTCACGGACGGAGGCCACTCGGTAGATTGTGTCTGAGCCGGTGCTTTGGAAGAGTTACCCAATTAGTCCCCCCCCCCCCAGCCCCGCCACCTCCCGCCTTTCCCTCTATACCCTATGCATTCCTCCCTTTACAAATGTCTATCCAATTTCCTTTTAAAGGCTAGAATTGGACCTGCCTCCTCACCATTTCGGACAGAAAGCATAAACATCCATCACCAACATTCAGCACTTCACAATTTTCTTATATTAACGAAAAAGCACAGTTGCCCTTTCTCTGGACTGCACACCAGTCTAGAGAAACGGCTGAAGGGCTAGCATGAGACAGTAAAGAGAAGCCCCCTTCCTTCAGTTGGCGTTAATCAACTTTTCACGTTTAAACACTGCTTTCTCTCTGCAAGCCTTTGGTTCTGTGGCATTCTCTGTAAGACCAGAGGGGGTGAGGGGAGCCCCCTTTTACATTCATTGATTGCTGTACACACAGCGGGTCAGTAATATTGCAGGCACTTACAGGTAGGACGTCAACGGGCTCAAGTCTTCCGGCAGAGCTGTAAGCCCCAGTTCTGAGCAATCGACCCACAGCAAGATGCCATCCTCTTCACAGTGGCACAGAGCCGGGCAGGGAGGGCTGGTTGGTTCTTGGCTCGTGGAGGCATACCCAAGGGCAGCGAGGAGCAGCGGCGGCAGCCAGGACACGGGCATTCTCCTGCGAGATGAATGGGAGCGCTTTGGATGTCACTTTCAGTAACACACGTGTGTGGATGTAGATTTCTGCAAACTTCACCCAGCTCTGACTGCAAGCGTATCTACCTATTGTAGTGCAGGGGAAAGCACGCCTTCCCCTCATTGGCTGGCGTCGGAGACTGAAATTGAATGATTGATCGCCGTGGGAGGAGCTTTGCCAGCTCTTTTCTCCAAGACATGCCAAGATTACATGATAGGTTGGTTAACCAATATTTAATTCGAAGTTACCCCTCGTCTATTCTGCAGAGAGAAAGTTTTGCATCTTATCATTCAGTTCAGTCACACAATCTATGAAGTTACTGGTCTCACTAAGGCTTTATTTTTGGTTGAACGAGATATTTTAACCACCTAAGTTATTGCAATTCCGAATTTGGAAAACGGGTTGCTGTTTGCTGCACCTCAGGTGCATGTTCGAGAAGTTTAAAGGCGTAAAGAGATGACTTTGTGAGGGTCTACCGATTTAAAACTGTACTGACGCCAAAAAAAAAGCCACAAAGGAGTTAAACATTAACCTCCCTGGGTGAATGTACTTTGAAACTGTACGATTCAATTGGTGCACGAGTGGCGCCAAAACATTAAAGAAAACAGTAATAGTTAACAATTAAAAACATTTTGAGAAGAATTGTCAGGTTTCATCCCGCCAAATCCTTAAGTGAGGCTTTAGAAATAGTAGCATTTGAGTATATATTAATAACTTTATTCTCAGTGTTCAAACCAAAATCAGGAACTGTTCAGAATCTCTATGTTTATCAAAGTTCCTTTCTCTGATTAAGCTAGACAACTGAAATCATGCAGACTAAAAACGTGCATTTTCCTCCAAAATGCAACAACGGTTCTATTAATTGAAGCATCCAAACTTTGAAACAATCAAAACTCAAAGCAGCGACTCACAATTTAAGTGGCGTTGGCGCCTGTTTAATTATACAGTGCAAGGACTCCCAAAAGTGACCAAAACCCCACACATACACACACGCGGCTATATTGTGCGACAGGCCTTTCATCACAAGGAGGCACACACGGTGCTCTACTGATTTATCTGCCGCCTCTAACATCCAAGTTCTATCTTTGCTTGAACTCGCTCTTTCCTTTTAGGTTTGTTATAAATCTTCCTGTATCTCTTTCTTCCTCCCTAATGCCTCTTCCGCGGGCTCATGTTCAAATGTTTTCCCATAGCAAGTACTGTAACTGCTTACCTGTTGGAAAGATTTTCTTTGAGCGTCAGTCATTGTCCAACTTTTTGCTACTGTATATTCACTCCTCTCTTTCATTGCCACTACCAGCCTGAGAAGCCAGCCAATTATTTGGCGTCCATTGGCTGCGGGCGGGCGCAAGGACATGAATTTCGACGCAAAAGTTTAATCACCTTTGCTTCAATGTATGTAAGGAGCTATGCTAGATAGTTGACAGATTTTAAGTAATACTCTATTTTTAAAAATATTTCATTGGGATGGGTGAGGAAATACTGCTGCATGTACAATACTTCAATGTTTGTAGCCAAACAAAATGATTAGATGCAGGGAGTCCTCACATAACGTGGTGGTTGAGATGCTGAAAGTGAATCATCTTTAAATGAAGCATGATTTCCCATTGAAATCAATCTTGAAGCCAGTGAGGTTCCTGAATACAATTTTTGTCTGGAAAAATCAATGTAAAAATTGAAACACTGTACTGTACAGTCTGAAGTACAGTGCAGTGACTAAAATGACAGAGACCGCTTTAAAACACCAAGTTTACAATAAGTTCCTCAAACACAGGTTTCGTACAGCATGGAGGTGTACATAAAAACAATATTTCCTCAGGTACCAGCAGCAGTGAAAGTTGAAAAATAAAGTTAACAGGGCAGTATCTGGTACTGTCCTATGAAGAATCTTTTCAGAAAAACATTTACAGAGTTCCTTCACTCGTACAGGATCCATTAAAAATAAGTTTAAAATGAAGTTTAGTTTAGGGGGCACCTGAAAATGCAGCAAAAGAATTATGTTCCTCAAATGTACAGTAAGGACAGATTGGCTCTGATCTCAAGCAAGATTTCACTCTCAGAAACACTGAGTCCGATCATTCAATGATACCATCATGTTGGGGAAGCAAAATGACATTATCACCCTGCTTGTTGTACCCTTTACAACAGAGAATACTGCACCTTAACTGGAACCCAGACATAAAAAAGCCATTTTAAACAAAATGTCTGTAAAAGAGGACACTTAAAATTATATACTGTACTTATGTCAGTAAATATGACCAGCTAACATAGAGATAATTAAATCTTCAGAACCCTTTTCTTCAATGAGAAGTCTCCTCCTGGCCACAGCAGCATTTAATTTTCAGTTATGCAACACTAAACAATAGAGTTTTCACTCTGACAGCAATGGAGAAATTGCACTAAAATTATTTTGGAAATTTTGCTGCTTAGGAACATAAAAGTAGGCCATTGAGATCTTCAAGCCTGTCCCATCACTCAATAAGATCATGGTTCACTGCTGACCAACTCCATACCCCTGAATAGTTGGTTACAAAAGAACTACCACTTTCAGATTTTAAAATTAACAGTTGATCTAGTATCAGTTGTCATTCATGGAGGGAAGTTCCAAGTTTCTCTATGTGTAGAAATGTTTCCTAATTTAGTTCCTGAAAGGTCTGGCTCAAGTTTTTAGTAAGAAGTGTCATGACACCAGGTTAAAGTCCAACAGCATTATTTGGCAGCATTAGCTTTCGGAGTCTCAAGCTGTTTCATCAGGTCAGTGAGGACTTGTATTCACAAACAGGGCGCCCTGTTTGGTGGGTCTTACAGATGCAAGTTGAATCTTTTGCTGGCATAAAGATGCCATCCAGGATATATGAATGTAAGAGTACTTGGGTCCAATTCACATAAAATTTCCCATCTTTCTGTGCAGGTTTGGCTGATTCTGTCCAGAATTTATTAACATAACTTGCAAGTGGAAATTTGACCACTCCCCTGTCTGGGGCCAGTTGTTGCAAAGTGTAAGTGCCGTTAGAATCACAGTTATATCAAAGTTGGGACCAAACTGTCCTTTGGTGGCACAGTCACACAGTGGTTAGCATTGCTACCTCACAGTGCCAGGGACCTGGGTTCGATTCCCAGCTTGAATCACTGTCTGTGGAGTCTGCACATTCTCTCCTTGTCTGTGTGGATTTCCTCTGGGTACTCCCGTTTCCTCCGACACGTGCTGAGTAGTGCATTGGCATGCTAAATTCTCCTTCAGTGTACCCAAACAGGTACCGGAGTGTGGCAACTGGGGATTTTCAATCTTTTCATTGCAGTGTTAATATAAGCCTACTTGTGACAGTAATAAATAAACTTTAAGAAAAAAAGCTTAGCTGGAACTCAGATTCACGTTGTGAAAAGTCCGTGTCTGCGTCTACAATTCTCTGCTCCCCATGACTTTATTTTCTAAAATTAGTCTTGAATGTGGATGTTGCTGACAAGCCTGGCATCTATTTTCCACTTCTAAGTTCCCATGAGAAGGTGGCGATGAGTCATGTTCTTCAACTGATGCAATCCATCTTGTATACATGCAATACATCTTGTATACATGTACTATTAGGGAGGGAGTTTCTGATTTCAGAGTCAGCAACAGTGAAGGTTCGGTGATGCCATTCCAAGTCAGGATGATGATTAACAGTGAGGGGAACTTGTAGGTGATGGTATTCCCATGCATTTGGCTCCTTGTCCTTTGAGTTGATGGAGGCCACTTGTTTGGAAGGCACTGGTAGAAGAGCCTTGGCAAGTTTTAGCAGTGCCACTGAGCACCAGTGGTGAAGGGAATGAATGTTTAAGATGTTGGATGGGGTCAAGTGGGCTGCTTTGTCTGAAATGGTATTGAGTTTTTTAAGCATTGTTACAACTGCACTCATCCAGACAAGTGTAAGCTATCCATTCCTGACTTGTGCCTTGTGGGTAGTGAACCGGTTTAGGGGGTGATTAGGGGAGTTACTTGCCACAGAATTCCCAGTCTTGGAACTGTTCTTGTAGCCACACTATTCATATGACTGGTTCAGTAATATTAGGAGAGAATAGGCAACAGTGTCTGTGTTCTCATAACTTTAAGATATTTCAATGGTAAGTTTGTAAAATGCCGCAAATAAGAAATGGACAGCTCACAGAAACCTTTTGCACTTGAATTATTTCCACCTAAACAGGTTATGAGGGCTCCTGAAACTTGGCTTTAATATGCTCAAGAATATCATTGGCATTTTGATGTAAGTACAAATCCTAACCAATTTTGCACAATGTAAAAACAGAAATACAACTGCAGCCTAGGCTATGAGAAAGAAAGTAGCATTTGCAATTTGAAACTGTCAAATCATTTCAATTTTAGTTCTATACCATTAATGGTCAATATTTAAAATGTTTGCTTTTGGATTAAGGATTTAACTAAATAAATGCACTTGGTTCACACATTCTTAAGTATACACTTCATTTCTAATTGTGATTCTTCGGTTAGCTTGATCCAATTTTTTCCATTATCACCAAGATTTGAGTTAAACAAGGGTTGTTGCTTCAAGATGAAAATGGAAGTATTTTTACAACAGGTATTATATGCACTGTAAAACATTAATGTCTGTGAGATTTGTGTGGCCTCTTCATATTTAAGATTCCAAAATAATAATTTATCAAAACTTACATAATGTTTAGTATTTGGCTTAATTACCTAGACTCATACAATATATCCTGCAATACCTTAGATGCCATGCATAAGTATAATTATCAGAAAAACAACATGCATTACGAGGGAAATGGGACATTATTTTAGTTGCTTATTACTTATTGAAAAAAATTCTTGTTTCAATCATCACGGAAATAAACTTCAGAGTATTTGGATGAGCTTTGGCCCAGTTGTAACATTCATGCTACTGAGTTGTGAACATGATCAGTTGAAGCTGCAGTCTAGAGATTTCAATACAGAAGCTTGGCTGGTGATTCAGCACAGCGTTGAAGAGGGAAGCTGCACTGTTGGAGGTGCTGTCTTTTGGATTAAGTTTCAAACTGAATCCCTGTTTGCCTTTTCATAAAGATGTAAAGATTCCACGACTTGAAAAAGAACAGGGTGGTACCTGGCCAAGGTATAATCCTCAATCAACATGTCTAAATAAAAAGATTATCTCTGCATTTATTTCAATGCTGTTTGCAGGATCTCGTTGCATACACATTAATTAAAGCATTTTCCTACATTGCAACAGTGATAACACTTCAAAAATATTTCGTTGACTGTGAAGCAATTCAGGAAGTCCCAAGGTCATTAAAGGTGGTATACTTATGGAATTTCTTTCTTTATTTTAGGTTATGTATCCAAATGATTTTTGGAACAAAGTGCTTTCTATATTGAAGTCTCCCTAGGCCTGTGAAGAGGGCCAAGTATTCAGGAAATTGGTCGACTGCACTATTTTCGTTACCTGGTCCATATGTAGTATTATGTAAAGTCACAGAAAAAGAATGACAGTGCACAAAAAGGCATAAAACCATTCAGGAATTAAAGATATATGGAGGCCAAGAATGGTAGAAAAAAGCAGAAAGACATCAAACAACAGATGAATAATACAGATACTATACTGAAGAAGAGTGAGAGAAGTGAAAGCGGCAAAATTTACCAGTTAGAACAAACTTTATGTTTGAAGGGAAAAATAAAGGGTCAGAGGAATTAGAAGAACATAATGAAAACAATAGAGGAAAACTGAATGGAGAATGAACATTTGGCAGAAATAAATAGCGTTATGGAGGAACGAAGGGAGTGGAAAATTTATAACTAAATTAAATGCAGGAGAAGAAAGTGAACATGGATGTTATAGATGGGATGCAAATGAAATGAATTGTACATTGGTGTGAAATAATGGACAATTACCTTCATTATTTCTTTGGTAGTAATGCAAATTATTTTATTATCAACTGGAACATATTCAAAATTAGAGGTAAAGAAATAATAAATAAAGCAAGAACTATACATGGGCATGACTTGTCAGAATTAATTATTACTCACGCACAGAAGTTAGAAACTGTTAGAAAAAATCAATGAGAGAGATCACTCAAATGTGCTAACCTGAAAGAATGTTCCCAATGGTGGGGGAGTCTAGAACTAAGGGTCATAGTTTGAGGATAAGGGGTTAACTCTTTTTTAGGATTCAGTTGAGGAGAAATTTCTTCACCCCAAAGGTGGTGAATGTATGGAATTCACTGCCACAGAAAGTAATTGAGGCCAAAATGTTGTCTGACTTCAAGAAGGAGTGGCAGCACGATCCCCTACTACACCAATCACTCCCCCTAGAGACCCTGTGCCCCTCTTCAATGCTGTGCTGAATCACCAGCCAAGCTTCTGTATTGAAATCTCTAGACTGCAGCTTCAACTGATCATGTTCACAACTCAGTAGCATGAATGTTACAACTGGGCCAAAACTCATCCAAATACTCTGAAGTTTATTTCCGTGATGATTGAAACAAGAACTTTTTCAATAAGTAATAAGCAACTAAAATAATGTCCCATTTCCCTCGTAATGCGTGTTGTTTTTCTGATAATTATACTTATGCATGGCATCTAAGGTATTGCAGGATATATTGTATGAGTCTTGGTAATTAACCCCTCTAGCCCCATCAGGCAGTACCAAGGTGCCACTTGGGCATTGCCAATTCTCCACTTGGGTAGTGCCAAGAGGCCTGGCTGGCATTGCCAGGCTGGCAATGCCCAGAAGGCACTCCCTTTTCACCGATCTCCTGGGGTGGGAGGGGGCAGTCTCCATGTCCTCTCTTCATTCCAGCAGGGTTGGCTATCAGTTCCCTGCTCATGGGCAGCTGTTGTAAACCTCGCTGAAATGAACCGCTCCTGGAGGTGGGGAGGAGACACTTGCAGGGAGTCTTGTGTATTTAAATATTATTCCAAAAATCTTCATCTGGCAGATGCCGTGACGCCCAGCGGAAAGCCTGTCAAATGTCCTCCGCTGATGTCTCTCGACCAATTGCACTGCTAGAGCAGTGCAGCGTGTTGGGAGAATCAAGAGGAAATTAATATAGCTCTTGGAACTAAAGGGATCAAGGGATATGGGGGATGCTGGGATCAGGATATTAGAGTCATAGAGGTTTCCGGCATGGAAACAAGCCCTTTGGCCCAACTTGTCCATACCGCCCTCTTTTTTTAAAGTCCTAAGCTAGTCCCAATTGCCTGCATTTGGCCCACATCCCGCTATACCCATCTTGCCCATGTAACTGTCTAAATGCTTTTTAAAAGACAAAATTGTACCCACCTCTACTACTACCTCTGGCAGCTTGTTCCACGCACTCACCACCCTCTATGAAAAACTTGCCCCTCTGGACACTTTTATATCTCTCCCCTCTCACCTTAAACCTATGCCCTCTAGTTTTAGACTCCCTTACCTTTGGGAAAATATATAGACTATCTACCTTATCTATGCCCCTCATTATTTTATAGATCTCTATAAGATCACCCCTCAGCCTTCTGCGCTCCAGAGAAAAAAGTCCCAGTCTGTCCAACCTCTCCTTATAACTCAAAACCATCAAGTTCCGGTAGCATCCTTTCAAATCTTTTCTGCGCTCTTTCTAGTTTAATAATACCTTTTCTATAATAGGGTGACCAGAACTGTGCACAGCATTCCAAGTGTGGCCTTACCAATGTCTTGTCCAACTTCAACAAGACATCCTAATCCTTTATTCAATGTTCTGAACAATGAAACCAAGCATGCCAAATGCCTTCTTAACCATTCTGTCCATCTCTGACTCCACTTTCAAGAAACTATGAACATGTACCCTAAATCTCTTTGTTCTGTAACTCTCCTTAATGCCCTACCATTAACTGAACATATTGAATTTGATGATCAGCTATGATCAAAATGAATGGTGGGGCAGACTCAAAGGGCCAAAATGCGCTACTTCTGCTTATATTTTCAATTTTCTATGTAATTAAAATGTGAAAACAGAATATTTTGGTAGTGCTCAACAGGTCAGCTTGATTGTGTAAATAGAAATGTAAAACAGAAGGTCAACATTTCAAGTGTAAGCCTTCATTAGTGCTTCATATTTAAACCTGCAGAAAGACCTCATTATGGGAAAAACTTTTCTTTTTAAAGTTCACTTATTAGTCACAATTAGACTTACATTAACACCACAATGAAGTTACTGTGAAAATCCCCTATTTGCTACACTCTTGCATCTGTTTGAGCACATTGAGCGAGAACTTAACATGGCCAATGCACCAACCAGCACATCTTTCCAACTGTGGGAGGAAACCGGAGGAAACCAGTGCAGACACTGGAAAAACATGCAAATTCTGCATCGAGAGTGACTCAAGCTGGGAATCAAACCCATGCCCCTGGTGCTGTGAGGCAGCAGTGCTAACCACTGTGCCACCCTGTGTTGCCCATATTGACTTCTGCCAAAAGTCACTAGATCATTTGACGTATATTTTCTCAATTTTCCTTTTTGGTTACAACTTTGATAGTTTGTTCATGACCTGAATCCATTACAATTAAATAGCCCATACCAAAAAAGCTGTGTTTGTTTCAGTTCAGTGGATAAAGTGCAAAGTTTAATTTTCCTCTCTTTTTTTCCTTTAATGGAAAATATAGACGAATCAAAATAATAAGTTTATTTAAATTCTGTATCATATAATGGTAACAATGTCATCCAGATAATGCTGTCCAAACTCAGGGGACAATCGGAAAAATAGGTGTTACAGATTTTGTTCTGGGTTGCATTTTTGTTCCTTATACAACTAACAAAGGGTGTTTTGTATTACGTTACCAATTCCACTCTTAATACCCAACAGAAATACAAGCAGCCATCTGCTTCAAAGTGCAAAAGCGTTAAGTTTCACTCATTGGGTTTCATTGTGGGGGGACAAGCTAAAGTTTTTTTTTAAAATCTCTGTACACAGATCAAAGCAAAGTGAGATAGCAACTGGAAGGAAACAAAGTGGAAGTTCTAGAATGACCAACCTCAAGTCCGGTTTTAAAATACACCTGAGGCAATTGGAATCCCCAAACGGATTGAAATGAACACCATCAGCCTTCAGCGTCAAAAGATTATAAGGTGATCACCAGAAATGTTTCTATTTCTTTGGTCATAACACAGCTTCCTGTACTCCCCACTGTATTTGTTATAATTATTATAATTTTTGTTTTCTATGTCTTCCTTTTCCATCAACGGTCCCCCTCACACAAAACTTTGTTTAACGAGTTAGGAAGGAACAGGAAACTAGGCAGACAGATATCCAATGCACATCTGCTTTTGATGTATACACACACATTTGTTTTGATACAAAGGTACTTCTTTTTCCTCTCATATGCCATGTCCAAACAAGTTATGTGTATACGCAAGAAAAGGATGAACTAAACACACTGCACAAGCTAAACATCATGGAAAATTACATCTTTAACTCTGGTAACTGAACAATAAAACAAACAACTGTAAGCACTTTTGTCGGGAAAATCTAATCCCAGTTTATGTGCTTAAGCACACCTGTCTTTATACTTATCCAGTGCGTGCATCTTGAACTGATGGTTTGATTGCTATGACTTAAAAATAAGAGTCTGTTTTTGCATCACAGAATCATAGGATCCCTACAATGAAGAAGGAAGCCATTCGGCCCATCGAGCCTGCACTGACAACAATTCCAGCTCAGTCCTATCCCCATAATCCCATGTATTTACCCTGCTAATTCCCCTGACACTAAGGGGCAATTTAATATGGCCAGTCAACCCAATCTGCACATCTTTGGATTGTGGGACGAAATCAGAGCACATGGAGGAAACCCTACTCAAGGAGAATGTGGAACCTGTACATAAACTAAACACACTGCACAAGCTAAACGTCATGACAAGATATATCCTTAACTCTGGTAATTGAACAATAAAACAAAAAACTGTACGTACTTCTGTTGTGAAAATCTAATACCACTTTATGTGCTTAAGCACACCTGTCTTTATACTTATGTAGCACGATGCGCTGAATGTCCTCCTTCTACACAGTAGGGATCCTATGATTCTATGATGAGTGTGATACAAAAACAAACTTTTATTTTTAAGCCTTAGCAATCAAACCATCAGCTCAAGAGATATTAGCCACACGAGACCAGAATTGAACCCAGGGCCCTGACGCTGTGAGGTAGCAGTGTTAACACCCTGATCTTTAACTGTGGTACATCAGAAAGAGCTCTTTAAGCTACGAAATGAAAAGGGAAAACGTTAGAAATGCTCAGCAGGTCTGGAAGCAACTGTGGAGAGAGAAACAGAGCTAATGTTTCAGGCCAATAATCTTTCACCAGCACTGAAAGAATTTAGAGATTTAACAGTTTTAAGCAGATACAGAGCAAGCGAAGAAAAAGGGTGTGGGATGGCAATTAGGTGGGGAGGAGAGAACAAAGAGGCAGTTGGTGATAGGGTGAAAGGCAGAAGTGATTAAATGACAAAATATATGATAGTGCCAGCAAAAAGGGCAGCATTAGGACAAGTTAAAGAACAAAACATATGTTTAGACGGAGATGTAAATGATCACAGCAGAACATACAAACATAAGGACAAGGAGGAGGAGTTGCCTATCCTGCTATTTAATAAGATCGTGGGTGATTTGCACTCTGCCTACTCCCGATAACCTTTCACTGCCTGGCTTACCAAAAATCTATACATCTCTGCTTTAAAAATATTCAATTCCTCTGTTTCAACAACCTTTTTGGGAAGAGAGTTCCAAAAACTCATGACTCTTTGAGTGCAAACACTTGTCTAGTTGCATATTGGAGACAGACACTCAGGAACATGGAGTGTTTAAAACAATAGAGTCTTCTTTACAGGTGTGTGTTGTCTTACATGACTGCTTATTCTCAGCCTGTTGCCTGTATAAGTGACTGATGACGTCACTTACAGTGAATACACAAATACAGCAGAGTTTACTAAGCTAATAAGCATCGATGTAAATACGTAATATTTCCTCGCCCCTTTAATTGTACATCCCCAATCAGTTCAAAGCAAGTTCAATAAGCAATAAGTCAGTCACTTTTAATAAGTCAGACGGTCTGGAAGTCGTCGCTGTTGGAACAGTTAACAGCGAACATCTGGCACCTTCTTCTCTACATGAACATCATCCGTGGTGGGTTCAAATGGTGCTGATGTAGGTACTAGATGTTGTCTCTGTGTCTGATCTGTAGATCAGGTGTTGCTTTCCTCAACAGTGTCTGTTGGTGTTAGGGTTTTAGGAAGGTTCAGGTCAGGACTTTGTATGATAGAATGTGGATTCTCAGATGGTTCCGATTCCAGCAGACCTGTTCTCCCAGCCAACAGCTGGTCTGCATATCTCTTCCAGATAACATTATCTCTGGTTGAGACAGTGTAAAAGATGGGCCCAGTCTGTGCAATGACTGTGGCAGGAACCCATTTCTCTCCTGTGGAGTAATTCCTAGCTAAAACTCCTTGTCCCTGGTGAAAAACTCAATGCTTTGTTTTCCCGCCAATCCATTTGCCCTTGTATGATCCCTTTACTTTTGGAAGTTTCAACAGATTGAATGCCAACCTGGGTGTCTCTTCATCATTTGTAATGCAGGAGAGGTCTTGGTCATTAAATGTGCAGTGCTCTTCTGCATGACTAAGAAGATGTTTGAACAGTGAACCTTGTTCTCTGGTTGCTCTCAAGGTATTTTCATGGTTTGGATGAAACATTCCATTAGTAGCAGGATGATATGGTGTGGACCTAATATGTTGAATACATCCTCTTATAAGAAACTTTTAAATTCTTGTGAGACAAACTGTGGTCTGTTGCTTACCAGTTATTCAGGGAATCCAAAACGACTAAATACTTCTCCTAACTTCTCAATAGTCCTCACCAATGGAATAGATTTTGTCACAGTGCCTCTAGTCACTTAGTGTGAGTAGTGACTATTACCAAGACCAAATGTCCTTCAAAAGGTCTTGCAAAATCCACATGCACTCATGCCTCTTTGGGGAATTCCAATGGATGACACGGTGCTAAGGGTGGCAGGGTTTTTATCTTGACACAGGAAGAACATGTTCTAGCTTTCTCTTAAAATTCTGCGTCACATCCAGGCCACCAGAAATAACTTCTCGCTATTTCCTTCATGTGTACTCTCCCATAATAGCCCTCATGTAGCTTTGCTAACACTGCTTCCTGAATGTGATGGAATTATCACTCCAAACCCCCATCGAAGACATCCTGACTCTACTGACAGCTTCAATCTGCTGGAGTTGTATGATTTCAGGACGGATGTCTGAGGTCTTCCCTCATAATACCAAATCCATCACTGTGTATGCTTCTTCACCTGTCTAGAAGTGACTGGCATGTCGTCTACTTGTGTAAAGCAGCAGATGTTCCCACTTGAGTAGTCTGACAAATCACCTGGCCGTGACAATCTTGGAAGTTCATCCATATTACAATGTTGTTAATATTTAATGGCATAAGTATGTGCAGAAAAAAACCATGCCCATCTTTGAATTCTGCTTGCTGTTAGTGACAGAATACCCATATGTGGTCCAAAAATGGGCTCTTTCAATGAAGAAAATGAATCATGAAGTTCCTATGTAGAGCAGTTTCAGTACTTTGTACACATGAATAATATTGCAAACAAGTTGCTCATACTAACTTTTTTCAGTACAGTAGGAAGTAAAACCTTCAATTTTCTCTAGAACTTCGTTCATCCAGCAAAACCAGAAACCAAAGCTTACAATGATTTGATAAAGATCCTTGAAGACCATTATTCTCCAAAGCCATTGATTATCACGGAACAATTCAGATTCCACTGAATGAATCAAGTGGAAGACAAAAGTATCGCTCAGTTTTATAGCTACCTTAAAAAGGCTGGCACAACATTGTGAATTTGGTGAGTCATTAGAAGATACTGTCTGAGATCATCTAGTTTGTGGGCTTGAAAGTGAGGCTACTCAAAGAAGATTGCTCATTGAACATGTGTTGACCTTAAAGACAACAATGATAATCATAGTGTCAATGGAACTGGCTGCTAAAGACGCTTCATAATTTGATGCAGGAATGAAGATCCATAAGTTGGGAGCTGCCCATAAGAAATCAAAACAGCAATGTCAGGTCTTAATTCTCAATCCTCATATTCTGCTCTTGTAAGTTTGTTGTCCTCAAGCACCTGTCCAATTCTCTTTTGAAATTATTTATGGAATTGGCTTCCACCACCATCAATGCTTAATGGAAATTCAGTCATAATAGAACACAAAATACAAATAATCTCTTTCCTTTCATTGTAGGACTGCACCTGCGCCCCCCCCCCCCCACCCCGCCCCTGCTACTAGCATTGCGTAAACCCTATTGACATGAACGAGTTGATTAGTGCCTTCAATTACAGTCCATCCAGGAACATATAATTTTCTGATGAGCAGCAATCAAATCCACCAGAAGCTGCATGTTAGTAAACTTAACCAATGCACAGCCATGCAAATCATGCTGCAACACCTCAAAAAAAGAGGAATGAACTAAAATCATTCTAAATCACCAGGTTAGCAATAATTTTGAAAGCCCATTATTGTGGTGCAGAAACCTAACAATATGATATATTGGGGTAGATCTCCCCACATTATGTGGAGGGACTGTGGTACAGAACGCTGGTCTTCAGCGCGATACAGTGTCATTCTTCACATTCACGTTTCTCCCAGCAGATGGAAGTCATTAAATGGATTCATGGTATAAAGGATCCAGCTCACTGTAAAAAGCAACTTCCAAGACAGAAAGACCACCAAAGAAGGACAGCAGCACATAAAATCTTTCAAGAATTCAACAAAAGCTATGGCCTATTCATTTGGCCTCAAGTGTGTGATGAATTGACTAAGCTTGACGTAGAGGGATAGACTGTACAAGAAGGTGTGTTATCAAGGCTGTGCTGTCTCAGACGGAATTTGCAGTTAAATTTTGTTTCAGCTCATACCGTCTTACGTTTCTGTGAAGCCCTGAATGTACAAACAGCTTTGAGCAATGCCCATCACTACAGTCACTCGGGGCATAAGAATGTTTCTTCTTTAAACTGCATGGGGGCTGCACGGAACAGTCATTGCTGAATGTTGGAACTTGAGACACTTTGAGTTTCATTTCTATTGATCTGGCAGGCTGTAAAGAGCAGGAAGAAGATCCTTGGCAAAGCCTATCAGAAGATTAGGTTGCTTCTGGCATTGTAGCAATCCATGGAAGAAAGAAGGGAGACTGGGATACTGGGAAGGGGGAAGTGGGATGGGTGGCAGGGGCATTATTTGTATCAAAGATATTGTACGTAGGCAAGATTGGAGGAGTCAGCTAATCATTGTCTGGCAGCATCTCATTTACTTTGAATTTTAGATGGGGAGGAGCACTTACATGCATTGTTGGTTTGTTCACTTATTGAATTGTAAAATGGTTATGGCATAGAAGGAGCCTGTGCCTACTCTCTGCAATAGCAGTTTTGCCAGTAACAAGCCTCTGTCTTTCTTGTAGTTTTTAGTTGCTAAACAGCAGTCCCTTCAAGGACCACGGTAAGGCCAATGTAGACCTCATTTTCCTGAGTGCAGTTGGTTGCTTCAAGAAAATGAATTTTGCATTGGGGTCTCAAACAGCTTTTAAGCTTATTATTTGGATTTGCGAAGTGCATAAATCAACTTCACATATGAGCATGGTATGCTAATTATTTGATGTTTACCAATGAAGTGACTGGACTGGTTTGTAATGAGTGTGTACTTGCTTCCTGACACCTCACAGACTTAGAACCCATTTACCACCTGAAAAATGCATACTGTGTGGCCTATATCAGAACAAAGGCCAACACTCTATTGCAGACATGATAGGTTCTTGGGCACATAGTTTCAGATGATTGACTGTCAGCTTCATTGCACCACATTGCATCATAGCATCTGCTGTCAGAGATTGCTGCTGATATTTCCAATATCCTCTCACACCAGATCGAAGTCTCCCAATGCAAATGATTATGTTCCATCAGTTTTGGGTAATAAACAGCAAAGCCTTGAAATTGGGAGAAGAACTTCAAGCTCACCAACATCCTGGAAATTGAACTGCAAGAAACTTTAAAACTGCTGACAAGATCTTTACTGCAACAATAAGTTTCAGCTCATCTAAGAAACTGTGGGCTTGCCACAAAGGAGAGATTGAGGCTCTTACACATTATAATGATATTGTTTTCTTTCTTCATCTGAATCAGATTTTTATGTGAGTGATAGAGTGTGAGAAATCACAGTTTTAAACCTTTGGGGGCAAGTGTAGGATAATAAATCATCTTTTTTATTTTAAACTCACGTAACGGCTTGCCAGAGGGATTGTTTAAATCAGAGAAACCACTCTGATGGTTAAAGAACATACACACAAACGCACACACACACACAAATGCACACACACACACATAAAATCACATTGATTGCAGACAATACGAAAACACATAAATTCTGATAAATTCTGCCTGTGACATACATAAAGCAATGGTAAATTTCAGTAATTGGAATGGATTGATGGGACAATATTTAAAGACAACCTGTGTTGTATTTGATAATTGTCAATATTCTGCAATCGTTATGATTAACATAATGGCTGAGACTTTCTGTTCCTGTTCATGCCAGGAGGCGAGAGCAGAAAATATAGCGAGAAGACCAAAGTCATGTTTCGCATCAATATCAATAGATGCAACCATGGCGGCATGATGTCAGAACAGCATGATGCATGACTGGTCTCAAAAGGCAAGCAGCACTCTCAGGGGAGCTGGGATGTGAATGCAAATCTTATGGTGTGGTTCTATGCTCGGGTGGGGGAAGGTGGTACCAGATGGTGTGGGAGGCTGCTAGAGTGATGCTAAGGTAATGCCATATGATGCAAAGGAGATGTTGGGGGTGCCAGTGTGTGAAACTTGGCCAAAACATTTCCTAGCATGCTCGCTATGTGCTGGGGTGGCTGTTAAAAATGGCACTAGATCATTGTAGCGCTGAGGAGGTGGGCAAATAAGAGGCTATCCCACGGTGATACCTTCTTCTTTTTGCACTAAGTCCCAATCTATATGGCTTAAAAAGCTGCATTGCCGATATCAGAGAAAATCTCTCCCAATGTATAAACTTCCATTTGCCTAAATAGTTGATGCAGTAAAACGTAACTTGGTGTCAGCCAAACGAGAAGAGAATTTTACCAGGAGACAAGAGATTCCTGATCTGAATTGGGTGAAAGATCATCTCCAACCTCCTATTTGTGCATTATATCCTCTGAGACTGCTTCAACTGAAGCAAATATGTGACAATTTTCATCAACTGTCCTCTTTCACTCCCTGACATGACATATGTGCGCAACATGTAAATACCGCAAAACTACTTGCAAAATACAATGTGGTTAGAATAAACAGTGCCTATCCAATACTTGTTTTAATTGCTGTTGTTAACCCATAAGTGGAAATATGTAAACTGCCATTTTAAACTTACACTTTTTTTAATGGCATCACCAACATTACAATTGGACTTTATGCTTTGAGTTTCATTCTCTACATGACAGAACATTGGCAGATAAAAAAAAATCATGCCCAAAGTCCTTTTTTAAAATCAACCATGAATTAATTTCTGATTGGCTAAATAACATTCCAAAAATGTTTGTAATTATTAAAATTATGAAACTTAGGAACATTCCCTGACTTCATACAAGATACGTTTTTACAGTGTGTACCACAACAAACTAATTCTGGACAAAGATTAGGTGAAAAACCGTGAGGATTTCCACTCACAAAAGGAGGACATACTAATCATAAAGAGCTAGCGACAGAGTTGGATTAGACTTGACCAACATTGTTAAGTTTTGGATTTCTGTCGCTTTCTTGCTAAGAGTAGCTGTCAGATTTGAAAAACATATGTGTGAAGAAACAATCTTTAGGGGAAAAAAGCAATTCCCTGATCTCCTAGAACATAGCTCATGGTAATTTCAGATCTGGAACATTCTGTTGGGATATCCAAAAAGTAACGGCTCAGCACGGTGAATTAGGAGGCCAGGAATGCCTCTTTTGTGCCTCTTTCACTCACTTTTGATGTAACTGTAACTAATGTGAAGAGAAGACATACAACCAATGAGTACCAATCAGCCATTTAACCCTCGAGCCTGATCTACCATAATAAATTCATGGTTGATTTGACAGTAACCTGAAATCTGCATCCTGCCTACCCCCAATAACCTATCACCTCCTTGTTTACCAAGGAACTATCAGCCTTTGCCGTAAAAATATTAAAAGACTCCGCTTCCACCACCTTTCAAGAAGAGATTTACAAAGACTCGCAACCCTCTGAGAAAAAAAAATTAGTGACCCCTTATTCTTAAATAGTGACCTTTAGTTCTAGATTCTCCCACCATGTTCAGGCTCTTTAAGATTTTGCATATTTTAATCAATTTGCCTCTTACTCTTCAAACATGCAGTGGATACGAGCCTAGCCCATCCGACCTTTCCTCATAAGACAACCACCCGTTACAGGTATTATTCTGGGAAATTTGCTCTGAACTGCTTCCAACACATTTACGTACTTCCTTAAATAAGTGTCCAATACTGTACACTGTACTCCAGATGTGGTCTCAGAAGAAAAATAACAAAAAAGAGAGAAGGACTTACATTATTTATAGAGCTTTTGGTGACCACCAGATGTCTCAAAGCAGCCAATAAAGTATTTTTTGAAGACGAGCCACTCTTGTAATTTGAAAAACATGATAGCTAATATATACATAGCAAACTCCCACAAACAGCAATGTGATAATGACCAGATAATCTTTTTTTTGGAAGTTGATTGAGGGATAAATATTAACCAAGAAAATCCCTGACTCATCTTGAAAATTGGACTATGGGATTTTTCACATCCACCCCCGCAGGCGGAATGGACCAAAAGTAAACTTTCCACTTGAAAGAAAGAACTTCCAATCACCATAGTGCAATGTTCCTTCAGTATCACGCACTAGTGTGCCAGACTTGATTTAGATGTTCACGCCCTGAAGTGGATCTAGGACCAGGAACCTTGTAACTCCAAAGCAAGAGTACTACCCACAACTGACACAGCAAGCAACTCAAATCAATCAAACCATTGTTTGAAAATCATCGCCTGTACTTCTTTTCCTTCTGTCAGCCAGGTGAGCACAGGCAAAGGTGCAATCTATAATGTGAACAACTGGAAGTTTTTACATGTATTTAACTTAAAGTTGAACCTACTTTAACTTGGCTCAGGTAGAATTTTACAACACAGATACCGGCCATTTGGATATATAAATTAGTATTCTACTCCACTTGATCAGATACCATCCAGTCTAAACCCATTCTCCTGTGTTCACTCCCTGTACAACCCAGTTCAAGCAATACCAGTTTGTGTCTATACACCAGTAGTGAAGATCTGGTGCCCTGCCTGTCAGCAAGAAGCTCCAAATTCAAGCCCTTCTCCACAACCTGACAGCCCAAGATGGTTATAATGTAGTCAAACAGATTGATGTCAACCTGTAAATCCTTCCAACGCATGCCAATGGCAGTTGGTAAGAATGGGACAGATTCCTTGTCAGCCATATGATGAAAAAAAATTGGAGCTACTACCATTACTATTCATTGCTCTGGGACTGCAATGTGCACAGAAAAGTACATGTTGTCAAAGAAACTCAGACTCTTTGGGGCTTGGTTGGCTGGATGGCTGGTGTGCATCAGATTGTTCCCTTTTCTGGCTGGGGTGGATGTTGACCTTGTCTCCTTACCCTAACTGTGGTGGAGATTGTGATGCTTTGGGTTAGATCTGTCTTTGGGCAAAGAAGAAGGCTGGCACCTTCAGTATTGAAATAAAACATCTTAAGGCATTTCATTAAGTCGTAATTGGACAAAGTTTTAGACAAAATTTTGCTGAAACAAAGAAGAAAATTTTGGGAAAGATCTTATAAGAATGAAATAGAGGTGAATAGATGGGTTTCCAAAAGGAATTCCATACACAGCTTAGACTGCTCTTGATTGGTAATAGGATTAAAAATTATGGGAAGAAAGTGGGAGAATAGGATTGAGAAACTTTTCAGCCATGATTGAATGGTGGAGCAGACTCGATGAGCCGAATAGCCTGATTCTGCTCCTATATCTTATGGTCTTATGATCTAAAAGAATGCTGAGACAAAGGGAAGTGAAGATGGTGGAGGTGAGGGGATAGGTTGCAGATCATAAATCATAGAATCCTACAGTGTAGAAGGAGGAAATTTGGCCCATCGAGTATGCAACAACCACAATCCCACCCAGACCCTATCCCCATAATCCCATGCATTTACCCTAGCTAGTCCCCGGACACCCAGAGGCAATTTTAGCATGGCCAATCCATCTAGCTCGCACATCTTTGGACTGTGGGAGGAAACTGGAGCACCCAGAAGAAACCCATGCAGACACCGGGAGAATGTGGAAATTCCACAATGACCCAAGACGGGAATTGAACCCGGGTCCCTGGTGCTGTGAGGTAGCAATGCCAACAACTGTGCTACCCAAAACATTAGACTGGGCCAGTTCGGTGACGTTACCACTACACCACCCTGTCCCATGGTGGTGTGGTATGGAATTGTGAGTGTGAAAAAGACCAGAGTCAGATGAATACACTCCATACAAATTAGTTGCTCCCTTGTCCTTTAGATTGCTTGTTAACTTCTGGTTGTTGAATAGTGACATCTGCTAATCCACTTTTGCTGATGTTTGACTACATTTGGCTGCCTTCCAAACAGCATGGGTGATCTCAAAGGCATGCCTTTAAGCTTGGAAAATGAGAGAAACAGAAAAGGAAACAGAAGAGCTCAGTGCATTTGGGAGAAGTGGAAAAAGGAGAGCACTCTGCAAGAGGCAATACCTGTTGTGAGTCTTCAGGGGACACTGCTCTCAATTGCACTGAGGATCAATTATGTTAGGTCTCTGTGCTTCATTAAAGAGGTTATGATTGAGCTATGTTACCTATTGCAGCCACAATCTGAGCCTCACATCAGGGTGCTGGCAGCTCTGGCTGTGGTTGTCAAGATTACTGAGATTCTTATGTCCAACAAACCTTTTCCAGAATGCAGAAGGAGTTATCAGTGGCTGCATCCGCATCATCACAAATAATCTCAGGAAAAGCACCTAAATCACCCTCCCAATTATTTGGAAAACAGGTTGACAGAGCTCTTGGTTTTGTCTGCACTGCAGGCATCCCCATAACCTATGGTCCAATGTATAGCACCAGCAATGCCTTCTGTGTTCCCCATCATCATTTTGGTATCTTTGTGCATAGAAAGGGATTCATCTACCATCACGATTAACTTGTTTCTAAGCAGCACACCATGTCAGTCTGTACCTGGTTTCTGGGCAGCGGTCATGATTTATTCAAGTTCTGCAAATTCTCTGATTGAAGTCACAGGTTGGTAATTGGGTGACAAGGGGCATCCCATCATATGTGGTTTGTAACTCTTGTCAGGGTCCTGGGCTCAGCTGCAGAAGTGGCTGGTAATGAGCATCATAGTGCAACTCAAAATATCATCAAACAGACCATTTGTCTGTTCTGGCAGTATATCCACTGTCTAAGGAGTCCTGACTGTTTTTCAAATTTATGGTCACCAGTTGCATAACCTCATAATGAGAGACCAGTTTTACAACTAGCTAAAGTATCATAAAAAAAGATAAAATATCATTCTTGCCTCCAAGACAGAAAGTTTTGTGTTCAAGCCTCACTCCAGAGACTTGAATTTATAATCAAGATTGACACGTTAATACCATCTTTTGGAAGAGACATAAACGTGAGTTCCAATTTGTCTAACTACCATCTTAAGTTGGGTTTATTATAGATAGGGGGAGGTGGTGGAATAACGTCCTTCTTTTCTCACCTCTTGGATGAATTTTACAAGCTGTATTTTTAAGAAGGAGAGTTTTAACTCTTTTAACATTAAATTACAGTCAAATAACGGAATTTCTTGTAAGTTTAAAACAAAATATAGGATAAGCATTTATTTTTACCACACACAAAATGTAACTGTAACAAATACACTTCTGACACACATACATACAAAATATACATGCAAGGGGTGGCATGCAGGCACATTGGTTAGCATTGCTGCCTCACAGCGCAAGGGACCCAGGTTTAATTTCGGCCTTGGGCCACTGTCGTTGAGGAGTTTGCACATTCTTCCCGTGTTTGTGTGGCTTTCCTTCAGATGCTCCGGTTTCCTCCCACAGTCCAAAGATGTGTGGATTAGGTTGATTGGCTCTGCTAAATTGGCCATCGTATCAGGGGAATAGCAGGGTAAATATGTAGGGTTACAGAATAGGTCTTGGGTGGGATTGTGGTCAGTGCAGTCTTGATGGGCTGAATGGCCTTCTTCTGCACTGCAGTGATTCTATGAAAGATGTTTTTTTTGTGATGGTACAGATATATGTTATGTTTAAGGGGGACTGTCTGTTTTTTTTACAGGCAGTCAGTGTGTCTGGGAAAACATATATCTCAGAAGTTGAACAAAAGGATAATTACTAAATTTAGCTGTGCAATGTTTATTTAGCAGAAGGCTAATGAGTTGTTGTTTATAAATGGATAGCTCCCCTGGAGCTTTTGCTTAAACAAATTGAAGTTGTGTTTTATTGAATTTAAAAAATGGGAGGAACTAGGTTTGTAGCAGAGAAATAACTTGGTTTCGGTTTTGAGTTTAGTTGCTGACTGGAGCTGTTTAAAGATAGAAGTCTGCTCTCTTTCTTTTCACAAAATCTCTCTGGAAGCTTCAAGGCTGTTAAGTTAGAGCGAGTATTTCTGTGAGGAGGTGAGTTGCTCACCACGGGATTCCCAGCCTCTGACTTGCCCTTGTAGCCACAGCATTTATATGGCTAGTCCAGTTCAGGATGTTGATAGTGGGGGATTCAATGATGGTAATATCAATTAATGTCAATGAGCAATTGTTAGGTTCTCTTTTGTAGGAGATTGTCGTTGCCTAGCACTTGTGTGGCATGAATTTTACTTGCTACTTGACAGCCAAAGACTGCATATTGTCCAGGTCTTGCTGCATTTGGGCATGGGCTGTTTCGGATCTGAGGACAATAAGAAGTCTCACAACACCGGCTTAAAGTCCAACAAGTTTATTTGATAGTAAACCCACTAGCTTTTGGGGTTTACCCCTTCATCAGGTGAGTGGAGATTTCTGGCCACACACAGAGCACGTAAAGGCACACACAGTTTACAGAGTACTGACTAGAATGCGAGTCTTTACAGCTAATCAATTCTTAAAGGTGCAGACAATGTGAGTGGAGATAGCATTAAGCAAATAAGCATAGGTTAAAGAAATTTGTATTGTCTCCAGACAGGACAGTAAGTGAGATGTTGCAAGTCCAGGCAAATCATTGGGGTTATATATAATATGACATGAACAGATCCTGATTGAGGCCATCCTCCTCATATGTGCGGAACTTGGCTATCAGTTTCTGTTCAGCGACTGCGCTGTTGTATGTCGTGAAGGCTGCCTTGGAGAACGTTTACCCAAAGATCAGAGGCCGAATGCTCATGACCGCTGAAGTGCTCGCTAACAGGAAGGGAACAGTCTTGCCTGGTGATTGTTGAGTGGTGTTCATTCATCCATTGTCATAGCATCTGCATGGTCTCCCCAATGTACCATGTCTCAGGACATCCTTTCTTGTAGCGTACCAGGTGGACAATGTTGGCCGAGTTGTAAGAGTATGTGCCATGTACCTGGTGGATGGTGTTCTCATGTGAGATGATGGATCCGTGTCAATGATCCAGCATGTCTTGCAGAGGTTGCTGTGGCAGGGTTGTGGTCACTGTTCTCCTGAAGGCTGAATAGTTTGCTGTGGACAATGGTCTGTTTGAGGTTGTGCGGTTCTTTGAAGGCAAGAAGTGGGGATGTGAGGATGGCCTTGTCGAGATGTTCGTCTTCATCAATGACATGTTGAAGACTCCGAAGAAGATGTCGTAGCTTCTCCGCTCCGGGGGAGTACTGGACGATGAAGGATACTCTGTCCACCATGTCCTGTGTTTGTCTTCTGAGGAGGTAGGGCAACATTGTCTACCTCATACACTGCAAGAAAGGATATCCCGAGGCATGGTACACTGGGGAGACCATGCAGACAGTATGACAACGGATGAATGAACACTGCTTGACAATCACCAGGCAAGACTGTTCCCTTCCTGTTGGCGAGCACTTCAGCAGTCACAGGCATTCGGCCTCTGATCTTTGGGTAAATGTTCCTGAAGGCGGCCTTCACGACATACGACAGTGCAGAGTTGCTGAACAGAAACTGGTAGCTAAGTTCCGCACACATAAGGATGGCCTCAACTGGGATCTTGGGTTCATGTCACATTATCTGTAACCCCCATGACTTGCCTGGGCTTGCAACATCTCACTTACTGTCCTGTCTGGAGACAATACACATTTCTTTAACCTATGCTTAATGCTATCTCCACTCACATTGTCTGCACCTTTAAGAATTGATTAGCAGTAAAGGCTCACATTCTAATCAGTATTGTGTAAACAGTGTGTGCCTTTATATGCTCTGTGTGTGACCAGAACTCTCCACTCACCTGACGAAGGGGTAAACCCCAAAAGCTAGTGGGTTTACTATCAAATGAACTTGTTGCACTTTAACCTGGTGTTGTGAGACTTCTTACTGTGTTTACCTCAGTCCAACGCTGGCATCTCCATATCAGATCTGAGGAGCCATGGATGATGCTGAATGCTGTGCAGTCATCTGTGAGCATCCCCAGTTCTGACCTTATGCTGGAAGAAAAATCATTAATGGACAGCTGAAGATGATTAGGCTGCGGACAGCACTCTGTGGAACCACTGCAGTAGTGCCTTAGAACTGAGATGATTGACCTCCAACAACCACAATCATTTTCCTTTGTATGATTCCAACCAGTGGAGAGTTTTGTCCTAATAATGTCCATTATTCTAAGTTACTTTATTTTTAAAAGTACAGTGTATACTGCTGAATTATCTTTATGGTCATGACGTGACCATCAAGGTTTTCATAGTTCCAGCCAAAGAGCAGAAAACTTCTCCAAGTGTCATAAACAACATTTTTCACTCAATCAATGTCATGAAAACACATTGTGATGGTGCCAGCGTTGGTCTAGGGTAAACATAGTAAGAAGTCTCACAACACCAGGTTAAAGTCCAACAGGTTTATTTGGTAGCAAACGCCACTATCTTTCGGGGCTTAGCCCCTTCATCACGTGGGTGGGGAGTTCTGATCACAAATAAGGTATATAAAGGCACGCACTCAGTTTATAGAATACTGATTAGAATGCAAGTCTTTACAGCTAATCAAGTCTTAAAGATGCAGACAATGTGAGTGGAGATGTCTGGAGACAATACACATCTCTTTAACCTATGCTTAATGCTATCTCCACTCACATTGTCTGCATCTTTAAGGCTTGATTAGCTGTAAAGACTCACACTCTAATCAGTATTCTGTAAACTGAGTGTGTGCCTTTATATGCTCTGTTTGTGATCAGAACTCCCCACTCACCTGATGAAGGGGCAAAACCCCGAAAGCTAGTGGCGTTTGCTACCAAATAAACCTGTTGGACTTTAGCCAGTTGTTGTTAGACTTCTTAATATGAAAACATATTACCAGGTCACTAATGTTTTTGTAGGGCTTGTGCGCTATGGTGTTCCCCTGTAATATAACACTGAATACATTTCAAAGTACTTTGTTAATTGTTGTGTACTTTGAGACATCCTGAAGCAATGAAAATTCCTACTTAAATGTTATCTTCAATGACCAGAATAAAGGATTTACTCAAAGTTGTCGGTGCTGAAGCCAACAATTGAGTATTGCTAAGCCACAGAAGATAGGGTTCAGAAATTGTGCATTCCTTTACAGAAAATGTTGATCTGAAGAGGTAACAGTGAGTTATAGTAGGTGCCAAATAAATAGGGTTAGTGTCCTTCGCTCATCATCACATTCGAGTTCAAAGTGTTCAGTTTTTCAAATATTGACTCAAAAATAACCAATAAAGAAGACAAAAATTTATGTCCAGATCAGCCTTATACGTGTATTTTAAAAATATACAACTTTTAAATGCATTCATGTATGGGGATAAAAGATGGCTAATTATACACTGCCTGGTTCCTTATACAATTAATAGAGTAGGCTGATGGCAATATAACTCTTGTTTGCTGAAGGACATCCCTTTCATCATTTCCATTATTACAATATAGATGTTATTGGAATCAGTTTCTTGCATCACCTCTTTTCAAAATGTTGAAGGAAGAAAATATGGTAGAATGGGAGAAAATATTACTTCTGGATGGGGAGTCTAGGAGGCAAATTTTCCCATTCCGCCCACCACGGGAATCATAGCAGGCGTGGGGCGGACCATGGAAAAATCCATTGACCTCAGATGGGATTTTCAGGTTTTGGGGCAAGTGCAACTGGAAAATCCCACCCTTGGACTCAGGGCATAGACTAAAAATTAGAGCCAGACTTTTCAGGAGTGAAAATGAGAAACATATCTACACACAAAATGTGCTCAAAGTTTGCAACTCTCTTCCACGTGTATTCCTAAAATTTCAACTATGTTTAAGCTTGGATTTGATTTGTTAATCGAGTCTTGGCTTAAAGGTTGCACAATAAGGTGCAAAGAAATACTTCTCATTTAAGTCTTTCTTATGGAATGAGACATTAAGGAGACACAATTCAGTCTGCAAGGCATTTCTGCCCTTCTTTAAAAAGTTTATTTATTAGTGTCACAGGTAGGCTTTCATTAACACTGCAATGAAGTTACTGTGGAAATCCCCTATTTGCCACACTCCGGCGGCTGTTTGGGTACACTAAGGGGCATGGTCAATCCAACTAATCCACACAACTTTGGACTGTGGGAGGAAGCTGGAACATCCAGTTGAAACCCATGCAGACACAGGGAGAATGTGCAGACTCTGCACAGACAGTGACCCAAACCAGGAATTGGACTCAGGTCACTGGCACTGTGAGGCAGCAGTGCTTTCTCGTACAGAGGCTGTGAACTGTATTCAGCTGGTTCTAAACTGACAGTCAAAACATACTTTAAATACATTTCAGGTGACCTTCACTGATTAGCTTATGTACCTTTTATATGACTTTGCAAACTAAACAGTGCTTTGATTGTATGTGTATTATTAACTTTGGAAAGCATGTTGTGTTTATTGTCATTATTCTCTGAATAACATTGAGCTTTACTGAGTGTATGTGTGTGTGTGAACGAATGTGATGTTATCACTTGAGGTGAACAATACAATCCATGGTACAGCACTTATTTACATCAACCAAAGTATTCTTGATTTCAGCTTAGAAAATCATGTCAGGTAATACCCTAGCTTCCCTGAATTCATCTAGGCCTCAGATTGCATGCTCTCAACCTAAATTTCTCTTACCCTTCAAACTACAGCCCCCGTGATACCAAGCTTTCTAATGAGAGGCATTATCATCCATAGTCATCCTAACTCAAACTGCTGCTGTACGTAGAATGCAATGGGAGGATTTTAGTTTACCAATGTCACTTCATTCAGGATATAACTTTGGTTGCAAATCATTTAAGGAATAATTGATACTGGTTTTCAGTCTGGAAGGATACCAAACAGATCAAAGCTCTTTTTCCATATGTTTTTGTGAAATTAGTTGTTCAATTGCAGAATAATTCTACTCACAAATAACTCTTAGTAGTGGTAACCAGCAGTTCTACAGGCCTAGTAGTTGAACATATCAATTGCACAGCTTTTGCATTTTATAGGAACGTAGGAATAAGAGTAGGCCACTTACCCCCTCAAACTTGCTCTGCCACTTAATGAAGTCATGGCCAATTAGTAACCTAACTAGGTGCATTCAGTCCATATCTCTTAATAAAGTCAGATCACAAAAAACTATCAAATCTATCAATCTCAGATTTGAAATTACCACTTGATTTGGCATCAATATTGTTTTCGGAAGCAAATCTCAAACTTCCATCAGCCTATTTTGTGTAAAGGTAGTTCCTATTTTCACTTCTAAATGGTCTGGCTCGAATTTTTAGATGATGCCCTATACTCCCAAAAGAGTGGAAATTGTTTTTCTCTCTCTAACATATTTGTCCCCCTAGTACATTGAAATTGTTTTTTTATAAAATGTTTATGAATGTCTCCAACGTGAAGTTTGATATATTGCACCAAGCTTCCAATGCCTTGATATGTTGCCGATAGCACAGCATCCAGAACTGTACACAATGCGGCAATACTGCGCACTACATAGACACATTCTTGCCTCTTTCATCATGCAGTGTTGCCTTACTGGGATTATACAAGTTCTTGAATCAAATAGGCAGACCTCAGTCCATCTGCTGCTGAACTCTAAATTCTGTAGGAGGAAAAGGTTTGGCAGTTTGTGCAGAATGCCTCTAGCGTGCACTGGCCTCATTAGTGGTACAAAATTATGTTAATTGACTCCACAACAAATTCTCATTGGCATTTTGTGATGTTAATCCTAATTTGCTGGGTACCAGTGTAAATTAGAGCAGAGAGAAACTTCCAAGCCATTCATATTTTAAACCCTTGAATTTTTCCAGCTGTTTTCAAGTTACCAATGTGAACTTTGTGCAAAAAATTATTGTGTGTTTAGTTTTCAGTTGTATGTTTTTTTTAAAAATGCAGTTCAGCACTCCTTCGTGTTAACCTCTAAAATCAACATACTTGTAACGTGACACCAGTTGTCCTTAAATTTGCAAGCACAATATCAACTCTGTTGTTCCATTTCAGCTGCCAATAAGTGTTCTTATTTGAAGGAGACCGAAGTTTCCTGAAGGGAGGAGTGGAGAGTGTGTTTGGACCTCTGCACTGCTATTGATTACCAGGTGGATTATGTAACAAGATGCAGGCTCAATTACTAGAGCATGCCTGGGAGAGACTGTTGTATGCTTGAGCAGGAAGGCAATCACCAAGGTGGGTGCCAATAGATAGAATCTAAGCTTTAGACTAGATCCAGTACAGGCTTTATCCATCATATTCAAAGTCAATCCCACTTTGAACTTTAATGCCATCAACTCAACACGTGGTTGACATTTGACAGATTAGTCAGATGTTTGTACACTGATTCTTCAAAGGCATGTTTACAATTTTAAAAAGAATATTTGTTCATGGACATCGGTGGCTAGACATGCATTTATTGCTCTTCTAAATTTGTTCTTGAGAAAGTGATGGTGAGCCGCCTTCTTGAATTGTTGCAGTCCATGATGGTACACCCACAGTGCTATTAGGAAGGGAGTGTCTGTGGCCTGGAGGGGTACTTACAGGTGGTGGTTGTCCTGTGCATCTGCTGCCCTTTTTTTCCTGAATTGTCGCAGTAATGGGTTTAGAAGTAGTTTGGCGAGTTGCTGTAGTGCAACTTGTAGATGGCACATATTGCTGCCTCTGTGCATTGCGGGTGGAGGGAGTGAATATTTAAGGAGGTGAATAGGGTGCCACTCAAGTAGGCTGCTTTGTCCTGGATGGTGTTGAGCTTTTAAATGTTGTTGGAGCTACAGTCAGCCAGGCAAGTGGAGAGTTCCATCAAACTTATGATTTATGCCTTGTAGTTGGCAGACAGATTGTGTGGAGTCAGGGGGAGAATTCCTCACCACAAAACTCCCAGCCTCTGACCTGCTTTTGTAGTAACAACATTTATATTTAATAGACACAGTGGCTAGCACTGCTGCCTCACAGCACCAGGGACCCAGGTTCAATTCCCGGCTGTGCCAAGTCTGCACATTCTCCCTATGTCTGTGCAGGTTTCCTCCAGGTGCTCCAGTTTCCTCCCACAGTCCGAAAAACATGCTGGTTAAGTACATTGGCCATTCTAAATTCTCCCTCAGTTTACCCAAATTGGCGACTAGGGGATTTTCACAGTGACTTCATTGCAGAGTTAACGTAAGCCTACTTGTGACATTAATAAACAAAATTTTAAAACTTTTAAAAACTTAAACTTCAACTATATGGCTGGTCTAGTTCAGTTTCTAGTGAATGGTTATGCTCAGTATATTGGCAGTGGGAGAATTCAGTGATGGTAATGCCATTGAATTCAAGGGGAGATGATTGGATTCTCTCATGCTGGAGACGGTCATTGCCTGGCACTTCTGTGCGGTGTGAAGTTACTTGCCACTGATCAGCCCAAGCCTGGACGTTGTCCAGACCTTGATGCATGTGCTCGCAATTGCTATCTCAGGAGTTACAAATGTTGTTGAACATTGTGTTAGCACCAGTGAACATTCTCACTTTTGACCTTATGATGGAGGAAGGTTATTGATGAAGCAGCTAAAGATGGATAGATCAAGACTATTACACTGAAGAACTCCTGTAGTGATGTCCTGACACTGAGATGATTGACTTCCAATCACCTTTGTGATTGGTGTGGCTCCAATGACTGGAGGGTTTTCTCCTTAATCCCCAATGACTCCAGTTGTGTTAATGCCTCTTTATACCATTGTCCAAATGCTGCCTTGATCTGTTGATTGTGGAATCTCTTGATTCTGTCAATCTTATGTTGGTTCTGCTGTTTCACCTCTATGTAGTTCTGTGTTGTAGTTTCACCAGACTGACACCTCGTTTTGCGGTATGAGTGGTGTTGCTCCTGGCATGCACTCCTGCACCCTTCATTGAAAAAGGGTTGATCCTCTGGCTTGGTGATAATGGTAGAGTGGGGGATGTACCATTTAGCTGAATATCTGTGATTGAAAGGAGACAATGACATGAGGGTTTTTCTCAGTTTTTTATTCCTTCACACTCTTCCTCTTTGGAGAACAGGGTTCAAGGGGTGGTGGAATGGGGAGGAAATGACATTCAGCTTGTTGATAAAGTATTTGCTAAGAAAATATGATTTAAAAAAATACACATAAGAAATGTTCCATAAACTGTTGTTATGAATGAATCTGTTGGGGCTTGTTAAACTCTCACTTTCTTCAAAGCACTTGTCTCTGGACTCAGTTTTATGCGGATGGGATAACGAAGGTAACATAAATGAAATGGAGACTGGAGCATCATTGAAAAATGTACAAAAAATCTAGGCTGTTTTATCTGAGATAGGGAATCTTAACTGTAAGTGTAGATATAATTGGGCCATGTTAGACCAAGGGTGGCACGATGGCATAATGGTTAGCACTGCTGCCTCACAGCACCAGGGACCCGGGTTCAATTCCAACCTTGGGCCACTTTATGTGTAGAGTTTGCACGTTCTCCCCATGTCTGCGTGGGTTTCCTTTGGATGCTCCAGTTTCCTCCCACAGTCCAAAGATGTCCAGGTTAGGTTGATTGGCCAAACTAAATTGTGCCTTAGTATCAGAGGGATCAACAGGTAAATATGTGGGTGTTACATTGATAGAGCCTGGGCTGGATTGTAGTCAGTACAGCCTTGATGGGCCAAATGGCCTCCTTCTGCACCTTAGGGATTCTATTCTATATAACATTGACTATTAGCTTACTGATAGAAGAGTGATTCTGTGAGTTAACATAATTAATATCTTTGCTTTATTAAGACCATAAGAAAAAGGAACAGGAATAGGCCATTCATTGTCTCCAAATGCCTGCTCTGTCATTTAATAAGATCCTGCCTGATCTGACACTCACTAAGTCCACTTTCTCACCTTTGCACCATAATTCCCCGACAGAGAATAAATTATTCCTCGAATATCTTAAATGGGCACTCCCTTATTCTGCGTCAATGCCTTCTGGTCCTACACTCACCCATGAGTGGAAACAGCCTCCCAACATTTATCTTGTCTAACCCCCAAAGAATCTTGAATGTTTTAACCAGATCATCTTTCATTCTTTTGCACTCCAAGGGGTACAGACCCAACCTGTTTAATCTTTCCTCATATGGCAGTTCCACCATAACCACCATCATCCCAGTATACCTGCTCTGTACTACCTCCAATGATAATATATATTTCCTTAAATAAGGGGACTTAAACTGCACACAGTATTCTAAATGTCACCTCATTAGCATCTTATACAATTGCAGCAACATATCTTTACTTTTGTAATCCATCCGCCTTGAAATAAAAGCCAGCTTTCCATTTGCCTTCCCTATTACCTTCTGCACCTGCATAGTAGCTTTTTGGGTTTCATGAACAATAATTCCCAAATCTCTTTGTGCTACAGCTTTCTGCTGTCTTTCACCATTTAAATTATAATCCATGTTCTCGTTCTTTCTTCCAAAATGAACAGTCTCACATTTTTCCACACTGAACTCAATTTTCTGCTCACTCACTTAACTTGTCATTATCTCTCTGTGAACTACTTATATCCTTCTTACAATCTGCCTTCTCTCCCACCATTGTATCATCTGCAAATTTGGCCATGATGCACTCTGTTTCTTCTTCCAAATCGTTAATATATATTATGAAAAGCTGCTGTCCCAGCACGGATCCTGTGGCCACTGGTTATGGCCCTCCAACCTTGTTATTGCTACTCCCTGCCTCCTGTTAATTATGGTGTGGAGATGCCGGCATTGGACTGGGGTATCCTGTTAGTTAGCCAATCCTCTATCCATGCCAGAATGTTACCTCCAACACCATGAGCTCCTATCTTGCATAGTAGCCTTTTGTGTGGCACCTAATCAAACGCCTTTTCAAAATCTAAATATATAACATCAACTGGTTCTCCTCTATCTATTCTGGTAAATTGTCAGGTATGATTTCCCCTTCATGCAATCACGTTGAATTTGCTTGATCAGGTTATGAACTTTTTCATATGCACTCATTAATAATTGATTCTAATATAATGCAAGTTAGAGAACTCTACCTTCGGAGCTATAAAGTGACAAAGTTGAATGCAAAAAATTAAGTTGCTTAGGGAATGGGTGGCTATTGAAGAGTGCTGAAAATAGTGGATAATTGGGAGACTGACTGCAACAACTGAGTTCAGCCTTTGACCTCAACACATGCAGGAAACCACCCTGGAAGAGGCAGGTTGTTTTCAATTCTGTTATGTAAAAAGACAATTAGTAACTGTTTGAACTTGGATTTTGGACATGAACTCTGACTTTATGGGTTTCAAGGGCGTTCTGAAACTCAGTAGTGAAGGCGAGGTAAAATGACCATGGGATTTAGCATATGACAGACAGACTTAGAAATGGACTCAGACTTCCTTGCCTGAATGAGTTGCTCAGAGTAATATTTCTGAAAGTATGATTGCACTTCGATAAGAAGATTTCCAATGCTGTGGAAGCCATTTCTATTACCTTGGAGATTTGTCACCTGTCAAACATCGATGCAAAATGGGTGCAGCTTATGCAACAAGAGTTTCAACATCAGATTAGAATCAAAGATGAGCAACAGCCACAGGGACATCATCAATGTGTCTTCAATTGCTGTAAGATAATTCTGCTTGTGCAGCTTTCCCAAGCAGTTGCCAAGACGCTTTCAGTTTGCTCCAACCAAGCTGCCCCTGAGCTATTCGCACTCAAAGCAGGGTGTACAACTGACTCGTTCTTCAGCTCAGCACTGAAGATCTGGCCCATGACACCCATTAGGAAGCCAGACAGGAGAGTTGACACCTGACTAAGAAAGCTGAAAATGAGTAAGTAATCAGAACGCTGAAGATGTGCTTTCAGTGATGGAGGCAGATCTGGTGTGCATCAGCTGGGATTATGAGAATGATGCCAGTGTTCTCCACCTTGCACATGTAATGCAGCAGCTAGTGCTGGAGCTCCATTAGGAAGGAAATACTGAGCACAATGCCTCTTCAGAGGAGAAGGAGCAACATGAAAAGCAGGAGGAGGATGGACATGATGTGATGAGGAAAGTAGCAGCAGTGTATCTAGCTGTCCAGACTGTCAGGAAACCCTCGTTCTGGCACAATTCAATTCAAGTTTAATGTTTGTTTATTAGTGTCACAAGTAGGCTTACATGAAGTTACTGTGAAAATCCTCTATTTGCCAAATTGCACCTGAGGGAGAATTTAGCATGGCCAATACACATAACCAACACATCTTTCAGATTGTGGGAGAAAACCAGAGCACCTGGAGAAAACCCACGCAGATACGGGGAGAATGTGTAGACTCTGCTGTGAACCAAGCCAGATTCGAATGCGGATCCCTGGCACTGTGAGGCAGCAGTGTTAACCACTGTGCCACTGGTAGAGAAGCATTTGACAGCTAAATTCTGAGCCTACTTGTCTCCCAATGCCGTCCTCGAACCCCCTGACCCCATGACCCAAATGTAGAACAATCCTATAATCAATAAAGCAGTCTTGCACAGACACCCATTTCTCATCATTAATATTTGTCCTGTCATTCATCACAAGTGAGAAGGTTTCTTAATAGGCAGCAGGCAAAAGTGAGCTGGCATCATCAAATCAACGTGAGTAAGTGATCTGTGCCATTTGATTGAGTGATAATTAATTCTGTCACATGGTAACTCAGAGACCCTAGCATGCCCTCTGTAATGGTGAGGTATTCTGAGGCTGGGCTTACCTCCTCCTGTGCAGCTGTCAGCATGGAGATGGCCAGCTTTTTGCCTCTCCCTTATGTGCTCCGCTCCTCTGTTCTTTCTCCTACAAAAAGAGAGAGGAAAAAACTTGAGTGAAGGTAATGGAATGTGTTGAGTCGAGAGATGGACAACACTTATAGAGGGTAATTATGAGGGATTGGTGTGACACTGAATTAGGATGAGGGTGGATTCAGTGATGGACAGGTAGATGAGGATGGGAGAGATGTCGAGGCAAAGAGGAATGGCTGCACCTGCAAAGTACGTTGGTGTGCCGGTTGATGTTTTGAAATAGGCTTCAGAAGGTAGAGTCAGTGGGATTGCAGTTAAATGAATGTCAAAATATACTTAAGATATACTTAAACAACATACTTGCCATTCACCTTCCCAATCTGATAAAGTTAAATCTCTTTCAGCACTATATCCAGAGACAAGGCAACACACCCCTGCTGCTAACCGCCTGAGCAATTTCCAGCCCCTGCTCTCCACGGCTGACTGCTATTGGCAAGGAACAGGATCTAGTTATGGGTCCTTGGAGCTCATAGCATCAGCACTCGAGAGCATCAGTGAAATAAGGGCTGCCTTGCAATTTTGTGAGCCCTTTACTGCAATTTCTTGCTCTGTTGAAACCAGAGGTTTCAAGATATTTTCAAAACCAGCTTTTTTGGAACAAAAATCATTATTCTTTCAGTTTGACAAAATGAAAACAAAGTTTAAAAAATAAGTAATGAATTCAACAATGTGACCAGGAAATATATTCAAACTGGATGCATGGCATAAAGTCATAATATTGTGAGTGACTAAGACCTCACAGTGTATATTTTTAAATATATATACATGCTCATCACTATTTCTAAAATCATTTTAATTCTGAACAAATACCTTTAACATTGCAAAAATGCTGGACCACTTGGCATTTTTAGGAAACCCACATCTCATTATCACTGAGAAGCCATTAACCTGCGAACTGTACAGCCCAACTGCAAAACAGCTATGCAAAGACCATTTGCATTTAATAAACCAGGCTGCCCAGAAGGAGATGGATTGTCCGTGAAGATAAAAAAGCCCACGATCTTCTTTTCTTTTCAATCCTCTAATAGTTGAACATTTCACAGTTATTGGAATCCAGACAATGGACACAATCCTTTGTCGAAGATGGTGAAGAAATGGGAGTCATGAGGTATGGGCATCTGACTTGTGGAACAAATAATTTTACTTTGTTGAACTAAAAATGCCAGTCTGCTGTTTAACATGTGGCTAGCCAGCCATACTGAAGGAATATTGGCCTTGGTTGGACGCCTAGCCCAATCTACCCTGTTTCTGCTGGAGGTTCTGTGCCATTGCCTTCAAAAATTATACATCTCTGCATGCTTATCTCACCTTGTAAAGTCAACACCACCGAAATTGGTTTTCAGCCCAAAGATCTCCTTGGAGAAATATATCATTGGACTTTGATTCTGGGCTCTAGAACCAATACGAATCAATATTTAGTTTCTTTTTGATTTTGTTCTATGAATCCTTTTTTTTTCTCTACCCCTCTTTTTATTATCTGTGTCTGGAGGAGACTTTGCAAACCCTCCTTCCATATTTTGAATTTGTGCAAACAAATGAATCCCTTGGGTTCATCCCATCTCGAGTTTGCCAGGGGTTATTATTAGAAAATTGGATCACATAAAAGAATTGAGGCATTTGGAAAGATGCCACTGCTTACAAAGAGGGAAATAAATCAAAATACCTTTCTGTTATGGATGGGTGGTGAGAGGAGAAATTAGTGCTGTTTAAATTAATTCCTTCCTGTCCGTAGCGCTAAATTTAACTTTTTTGCAATAATACCATCTTTCACACTCCCAGATTGGAGGCTTGTTTATTTTCAAGTTGGAAATTAGTTCTGAGAGATCACGCACACACACGCACCAGAGAATCCCCCTGACGTGGGAGCATATGAACATAAATATCATGGAATGGGGGAGGGGGAGGTGTGGCAGCTTTGCAGTAAGCCCCAGATAGATGCAATTTACTTACCTAAACAATTTTGCACAGGAATAATAACATCATATACAAATCTGGAAAAGTTTACCTTGCCCAAATATTTAGATCTTTAGCATAACAAATTTTAGTCCCTGAGTACATAAGTTGGCACCATCTTAAAACATTTGGTATTATTTTGTGCCTGATGTATGCAGTTGGTATTTTTTTTTCCAGAAGAGCAATAATGAAAGGCTTTGGCTCCTTTGTAATGATCCCATTCTCCCTTCACAAACATCGATTGCAAAAAGTTGGCCAGCCTTATTCAGGAGTCTGTTGAGCAAATGACTCAACAGGAGTTGGTCCTGAAGCTTAAATGTCACCATGGATATAAGCAAATTAAACGTAAGACATCAATCTCACATTCCCCTCAATATAATTTTAATGGAGAGTGTTAATTAATTTAAAATGATTTTAAAAAATTAAATGAATAATAAAGTGTATGGGTTCCTTCAGTTTTGAAGTAGAGGAATAAAATATTCACGGTACCATGCTAGAACTTCACAAGTAACTGCTGAGGCCTCAGCTGTTACAGACAATTCTGGGCACCTCATTTCAGGAAAGATATAAAGGCCTTAGATAGGGTACAGAAGGACAATCTCAAAATCAATTGGGATGGGCAATAAATGATGGCTGAACCAGCAACACCCACATCCTGTGAGGTAATGGAATAAAAGAGGTTTACCATGGTGTCATCAGGGTTGAGGATCTTTTGTTAAGAGTTTAGGAAAATGAGGACTTTTCCTTTTAGAGTTCATCCATAGACATTGTTGAGATGGTTATGGATCTTGATAGGATAGGAAAAAAATATTCTATCTGGCACGTGTGTCAATGACCAGAGGTAATGGATTTCAAATAGGGCGGCACAGTGGCTAGCACTGCTGCCTCATAGCACCACAGATCTGCATTCATCTCCAGCTTTGGGTCACTGTCTGTGTAAAAATCTGCACATTCTCCCCGTGCCTGTGTGGGTTTACTCTGGGTGCTCCGGTTTCCTCCCACAATCCGAAGATGTGCGAGTTAGCTGGATTGGCCATACTAATTGCCCTTAGTGTCCCAAGATGTGTAAATTAGGGGGATTAGTGGGGTAAATATATGGGAAAGAGCCTGAGCTTTGTTAGAGATGGCACAGACTCGATGTAGGGATTCTATGATTCTATGACTGTGAAATATCTAGAGGGGAAATGAAGAGAAAAGCTTTGATGCAGAAAGTTACCATGATCTGCAATGCTTTATCTGCAAAGTGGTGGAGATTGATTCCATAATTTAGGCAGGATTTTCCGTGTGCCCCAACTGCATGGAGACAGAGGTGGCCTACGATTGGCCAGCGACAGGGTCATCTGATTGAAAATTCCACCCACAATTTCCATGAGTCCATGATATTTTCAGACCCTTGATAGTCATAGTAATTAACTTGAGCAGGAATGTTGTACAGTTACCATTTATTACAATACTTGTAAGCTACAAGCACCAATTTCCAAAGTAAATTCAGAATGTACAGCATTGATTAGCTCTTTGGGTTAGAGAATGCATTTTTTATAAGACTAGAATAATGATAGATAAAATAAATCTATCAAATTATAGAGCTAACCGTAATTAAACTTCTTTAGCTGAAAAAAGGCAGCACATCCAAGCATGCTGATTGGCTTGGCAGCGGATACTTTAGACTCAAATCTAAATCTAATCTTAGCCTGATTTTTCCCAATCTTTTCTTTCCCCAATCAATTTTTTCCCAAACCTTTAAATATTAACACCAATGCCATCCTGATTATAAATGCAAAACTGTGGTTAAACTTGTAATCAACTGCAATAAAGTGTGCACAGGAAATATCGATTTGAGTGCAGAGACTATTGTCCAGATGGCTTAGCTGGTTCTGGCAGTGAGTAGCTATATCACAATGACCACTGATATCCCAAGTTCAAACTCCAGCCTGAGCCCAGTTACCTGATTACAATCATGCAGTACAATTTTTTTTGTCCCCCTGGGCTGGGGAAGGCAAATCAACCTAGTTTCATTATAGAGCAATGCTTATTGAATGTGTATGTTTGTGGATGTTGGGTTAGAAATAAAATCAAGCTCGCTGTGATGCCCCCTCCAGTTAAACAGTTTGCTGATACACATAACAATACACATTGTTAATGAACACTATTCTGAGGGCTACGATACTGGACGCTGTAGGAAACTATAGTCTGGCAAGGAGTCAAATCCTTCAACAGAGGAGAAGTGTTAAAAAAAAATTGGCAGCTGAAAGGACAGGAATAAAAAAAAACATGAGAAAACATAAATACCTATTAATAAAGCTACTGTAACTTGATACAGCTTCGAACAAAGTAATGCCAGTACAAAAACACGTCTCCTTAGTGTGTTCTAATTTACCGACTGCAATTCAATTTCCCATGAAATGCAAAACTGAAATCACAATTGTTTTTTGAGATTGGGCTCCAGTGGTCGCATCATTAGATAAAGGGATTTCATTTCAGGAAAATAGACTGAACAAAGCCAATATAATATTATGAAATCTGTTAAAGAGACTTGATGCAAGATGGTACTTGGCTGGGTTTCTGTAAGTGCAGCTGTGTTCATTTTTTGCTCATAATCACTTATTCTAGTTGGTCACAGTGATTCTTTAATTGTGATATTTTTCTACAATTTAGAAAGATAGTTATTTAATGAAATGTCACTTTCTTTTTCTTGCAGCTAATTGGGTTAATTGTTTTCAGCCGAATTCAACATTTTTATTGTAACTTTTCCTGTGGGGCAATCTTAAAGCAAAAATAGAATTGTAATCAGGAATGACCCCATTTTAACAATAATTATATAATTTTGTGAAACTTTTCTCACTTATTTTAGACATCAGTATAAAGATTGTTGAAAGGAAATAATGGATTGGATCTTCTGAGGAGTAATAATCTTTATCCTATCTACTTACCTTACATTGGAGCTGCACATTTGTCTTCCACAATTCCAAGCCAGGCTTCCTCAGAAATAGGAAGGCTATAGTGTATTTATTTATTTTTATTAGTGTCACAAGTATGCCTACATTAACACGGTAATGAAGTTATTGAGGAAATTCCTGAGTTGCCACACTCCGGCCGCACCTATTCAAGTACACTGAGGGAGAATTTAGCATGACCAATGCACCTAATCATTTGATTTCATTTGATTTGTTATTGTCACATGTTTTAAACATACAGTGAAAAGTAGTGTTTCTTGCGCGCTATTCAGGCAGAGCATACCTTTCATAGAGAAGGAAATGAGAGAGCACACAATGTAGTGTTACAGTCATAGCTAGGATGTAGAGAAAGATCAACTTAATGCAAGGTAAATCCATTCAAAAGTCTGACAGCAGCAGAGAACAAACTGTTTTTGAGTCGGTTAGTTGCCCAGGATTTGGAACTTGTTTTATATCTTCTAACTATTCTGGAGTAACTATTCTGTAACATGAGTCAGAACCATCCAAAGTCACTGACTTACAAAGATTTCGAAAGATAAAGATTTAGGGTAATTGTCCATCAGAGGTCCAAACATAGCAGCATATAACTGTGCAAAGACAGGGCAGAAGATTGGACAGAATATAAGGAACAGCAAGGGATGACCAAAATATTAGTAGGAAGGGAAAACTTTGTGGGCAGTATTTTGAGCCCATGTTTGCTATCTGCAAGGTTTTCAGCGTTGCCTCAAGATCCAGAACTGACAGTTTTCACCAGCAGGAATTCAATTTCAGATCTTCCCTGCCCCTAGCCAGTGACATCATCAGGTTCACACCCATAATGGGCTTGAACCTGCTTTACATATATTTCCATTCATTTTAATATTATTAACCCACCCCCTCACCTGATATTGTTCCCCCCCCCCCAACCTGACAGTGTCAACCTGCTAGTGCCATCCATGCCAATCTGTGCTGGGGAGAGTGATGGGGCAGGCTCTCTGGGGATCTTCTTGGGGGAGGCTCATTTATTTGTGTTGGTGGGGGGGAACAGACGTAGGAGCGATGGGAAGCCAATGATGGCTGTTTGGGGGTGTGGGACAGTCCAATGCTGGTGATGTTTGGAGGGAGGGAGGGGTGCTGGCTTTAATTGTCTTGTGGTGGGGTAGGGGTCCAATGTCAGCAATGCTCAGGGGAGAAGTGGAAAGGTGGGAGAAAAGGTGGGGAAATAGAGTTCAGGTCCAGATCAATTGTAATCTAATGAATTATCAGCGCAGGCCTAAGGTGCTGAATGGTCTATTCTTGTTTTTTACATTCCTAAACATTGGAGAAAATCGTGAATAATAAAAGAATTGTCTTCATTTGAGTTTAGCTTTCAATTACACAGATCTCTGAACTTCCATTCTTCAGATGGCTATACCCTGGTGATATACCAGATGATGTGTGGGGACACTTTGAAAGTCCCCATGTATTAACTTACGATCAGTATTGTTTTGTAGCTCGAGTTATGGGTAAATAATATCGCCAAAACTCAACATAGTGCCTGATTTCTTACATAAGCATTATTATTATAATGGAAATAACACACTAAGTTTTGCCCATGAATCCATGAAATTCAGAATTAAAAACTGACTTTTACTGTTTTTCATAATTTAATACAGAAAATCTGTTATTCTTTGTTCTTCCTACCCAGCACTTGGAGAAAATGTTGACTTGATTTAGGAAAAAAGAACAGGCAGTGACCCTTTACACAATGTGGAACATTGCATTATAGATCCATAGAAGCCCACAGTGCAGAAAAAGACTTCATTATCGGGTCTGCACCAACTCTCCAACAGAGTATCCTACCCAAGCCCCCCATCCCCGCTTGCTTTAAACTGTAATCCTGCACTTGTACACAAAGGACAATATAACATGGCCTATCCACCTAACCCACACATGTTTGGACTATGGGAGAAAACTGGAGTAAACCCACGCAGACATGGGAGAACATGTAAATTCTGCACACATAATCACCCAAGCCTAGAGTTGAACCCAGGTCCACTATTCAAAAATGAAGGTAGAGAGAAATCGGTAAACTATAGACCAGTGGACCTAATGTCAGTACTGGGGAAGTTGCTAGTGTCTATTATGAAGGACTTCATAACTCGGCATTTGGATGATAGTGTTATAAAGCAAAGTCAGCATAGATTTACAAAAAGGAAATCATACTTGACGAATCTATTGGAATTTTTTGAAAATGTAACTAATAGAGTTGACTGAGGAGAGCCGGTGCTTGTGTTTATTTAAACTTTCAGAAGGCTTTCGACAAGGTCTCACATAACAAACTACTATGTAAAGTTAAAGCACGTGGGATTGCAGGTAAAGTCTTGAGATGGATAGAAAGCTGTTTAGCAGATAGGAAGCAAAGAGTTGGCGTGGTTGGACCTTTTTCTGATTGGCAGTCAGCGGCCAGTGAGGTTCTGCGGGGATCTGTGCTGGGACCCCAACTATTCACATCATGTATTAATAATTTGGAAGAGGGAACTGAATGTATTATCTCCAAATTTGCAGATGATACAATCATGCAGAGATGCTTCAGCATGATTTGGACAGGCTGTGTGTGGGCATGTGCATGGCAGATGCAGTACAATGTGAATAATTATGAGGTTATCCACTTTGGTAGCAATAATGGAAAGATAGATTATTACTTGAATGGGTGTAAATTGAGAGAGGTGGATACTCAACAAGACCTTAGAGTCCTCATGCGTCAGTCGCTGAAAGTAAGCACGCAGGAACAGCAGGCAGAGAAGAAGGCAAATGGTATGTTTGCCTTCATAGTGAGAGGATTTGAGTATAGGGATAGTGGTGTTTTGCTGCAATTGTGCAGGGTGTTGGTGAGGCCACACCTGGGAGCATTGTGTGCAATTTTGGTGTTCTTATCTGAGGAAGAATATCCTTGCTATAGCGGGAGTACAGCAAAGGTTTACCAGGCTCAATCCTGGGATGGCAGGTCTGTCATACGAGGAGAGGCTAAGTTAGTTAGGATTATATTCACTAGCGTTCAGAAGAGTGAGAGGGGAATCTCATAGAAACTTATAAAATTCTAACAGGTTTAGACAGCGTAGATTCAGATAGAATGTTCTCAAGGGTGGAAGAGTCCAGAACTAGAGGTCATAGCTTGAGGATAAGGGGGTAAACCTTTTAGAACTGAAGTGAGGAGAAATTTCTTCATCAAGAGGGCAGTGAATGTGTGAATTCACTACCACAGAAAGTAGTTGAGGCCAAATTGTTGCCCGATTTCAAGAAAAAATTAGATATAACTCTTGGGGATAAAGGGATCAATTCTTCAATCAATGAGGGGAAGGGGGAATCAGGATATTGAATACAGTGATCAGCCATGATCAAAATGAATGGCAGAGCAGGCTCTAAGGACCGAATGGCCTTCTCATGCTTCTAGTTTCTTTGTTTCTATGTCCCCTGTGTTGTGAGGCAGCAGTGCTAACCACTGTGCCACCATGCCATTGACAAATAGACAGCCAGGTTGAAAATTTACTGGCAAATTTTCCCCAACTTCCTTCATACTTAGTGGCTCTCTAGAATCATCATTAGCTAAGCACATGAATCTTTTAAATAGCCAACAGTCCAAATCAATAGATTGAATATGGCAGAATATAATTGTTCCTGCTATAAACTGCAGTTTCCCTCCCCTACATGCACCCCGTTGAATGTATTGGCGGCTGGAGAGTTTATAATACATAGAACCACATCTTGTGTGGTCTGAGATGTGTTTTTCTTCCCTTACAGGTAAGATTTCACCTGTTTTCCAAATCAGTCAGTACAATGATAGCTGCCAGCTAAAATCTGACTTTCTTACATGGCAATGTGTATTACATACACAGACAGAATGTAACAAAAACAAACAAATAGGGAGAAGGATGTTAAGCAGCCATTTCTTTTTAGTTAACAATCTTTTAGTTTGCCAAATTTCACTGAGTTGGCTACATATTCAATCATTGGGTCCTGTCATATTTACCAATTAAATCAATTAGCAAATGTAAAATTAGACTTGCCAGTATTCTCTACAATGTTTCACATTATTCAAGCAGAGCAAGAAAAGAACTGTAACTATTGATGTGCATAGCTGGGCCACTTCCTATTGATACAAACAAGCCATGCTAAAATTCCCCTTCTGGTTCCACTTTTGCTGTCAACATGAGGAATTGTTGAGCAACATTGGTTGCTTGGAACAACTGATGCATTTAAACATCTTGCTATTTATGCAGTGTACATTTAACTTCAGCTTTACAAAAGGTTACAAGAGAAAGGTTATTATTTATTTGTAAAACCACATGGTTTAAAGTATTTGTCTAATGCTATCAATCTTTACATATCTCAAATATGTTCCTGTACATGTCTGCAGAGATATTGAATCTAATAATCTTTTCCCACCAGCCTAATTTCTATTGATGCTGATTTTAAAAAAATGTAGATATAAGCAAGCCTGATAGAAAGCGCCAATCAACTTCTCTCGTGTTTTTCTTAAGTTTATTTATCAGTGTCACAAGCAGGCTTACATCAACATTGAAGTGAAGTTACTGTGAAAATCCTCTAGTCGCCACACTTCGACGCCTGTTCACGTACACTGAGGGAGAATTTAGTACCTAACCAGCATGTCTTTCAGACTGTGGGGGGAAACCAGAGCACCTGATGGAACCCATACTGACATGGGGAGAATGTGTGGACTCCACACAGGCAGTGACCAAGCTGGGAATTGAACCCAGGTCCCTGGCGCTGTGAGACAGCAGTGCTAACCACTGTCATACCATGCCTCCCATTTTTCTTCCAAAATATCCACCAAAGAAAAAAAGCACTTTTTAAGGGTTGTTAAATCCCTCCTTGACACCACTCAGCACAAGCAGGGCATGAGTTTATAGCTTTGTGTGGGGAAAGGTAGATTAAATGTGACAATTCAGTTCATTACCCTGTTATGAGCCAGGTGTTTTATGAAGTTAGCCTTGATCATAGGGCCCGATTTTACCATTGCATTGCACCCATTTTTGGGAGCGAAAACTTGGTAAAGTCGGCGTGAGGCAAATAGTGTGATCCGCGCCTGTGTCCACACGGATTCCCACTTTACCAAGGCTGGAAAATGGCCACAATTGGAACTGCGCCTGAAACAGGCGCGATATCACTTTAAATGCAATTGCCCGTGCATTTAAATTGACTTAATGAGCTGGATGTCCAATCTTACGAGCATTTCCCCCTCTACCGTCGCATTTGCCCGTCCAGATTCGGCGCGAAACAGACATGCTCGACAAAGATCTGTTTCAGAGCTTCCAATGGCTCTCTAAGTCAGATTGGTGGTGCTGGGGGGAGGGTGGGGGGGTGGGGGAACTGGGGGTGGGGGGGATTGTGAGGGGGGCGGGCCAGAACATTTTCTTGCAGAAGGGGGGGAAGATGGAGGAGGGAGGCCAGATTGTTCTCTGGTGGGGGGGGAAGGGAGGAGGAGGTAGGTCAGATGTATCTTTGGTGGGGGAGTGGGGGTGGGGAGGGAGGCCCAATCATTCTTAAAGGCATGGTGTCCTCACAAATCTCAGACCGAGCTGTCATTAAGCTGCATAAATGGGAAGGAGGAAGGTTTTAGACAGAAGCAGGAAATGCAATGGATCTGATTCCATGCTTCTTATTAAATTGACTCCTGTTGGCAGTATTGTAAGAAATTGGGGTATTTTTAATAAACTATTCCTAAACATTCTGATACCTGAACAATCTTGGTTCAGGCTGCCATGTCGATATTCCTGAGCTGTTGGATGGCATCCTGTGCAATTGTTTAGGAAGTACCAGGATATGACAGGTAAGCTACAAAAAAAAGCTGACCTTGAGCAGGATGATGAATAAGGGAAGTGTAACCACCCTGACAATTCGGACACCTTTCCTGTATCTATTGGTCAGAATAGATAGCCACGTGATTGTCACTGGGTAAGCTACCAACCCTGAGAAAGAGGGGTGCTGTACTGCTGGTAGTGAGCCGTGGTGCTGGTTGCTTGGCAGTGCTCATTGGGCAGCTACCTTCTTTAGATGTAAGATTGACCAGAGCCTGGAGGAGGAGGAAGATCAAGGGAAGAGTTTCCTAACTTGAAGGAAATTACTGGAGAAAGGAACACTTTTCACAAGCTGTTGCAGGTCGTATGCTTTTTCTGTTTAATTAGTTGATATATCATATATAAACTATAGTTTCTTAATAAACAATCTCAAAATTACTTATGACTAGTCAACTGCCTGTTTAGATATCTGCGGCCCCTGGACTCCAGGAAATCTTACAGCTGTGATTTGATACGTGGCAGCAACTTGAAATTTATTAACATGAATGTGTGTGTGTTTCATTAATGTGATCAACACTTAAATTCTAATTTATCACCTAAATACATATTTACACCCTTCTGCTCACGTTAAGACTGACTGCTTTTCTTTCCTTACCCTAACTGTCTTTTCAGATAATAATATTTCTAATGGTACATCATTGCGGCATGGTGGTATAAGAGCAGCATGGTGGCACAGTGATTAGCACTGCTGCCTCACAGTGCCAGGGATTCAATTCCTGGCTTGGGTCACTGCCTGTGTCTGCATGTTCTCCCTTTGTCCACATAAGTTTCCCCCAGGTAATCTGGTTTCCTCCCACAGTATGAAAGATGTATTGCTTGGGTACTCTGGTCATTCTAAATTCTCCCTCAGTCCACCTAAACAGACGCTGGAGTGTGGCGACGAGGGAATTTTCAGAGTAACTTCGTTGCAGTGTTAATGCAAGCCTACTTGTGACACTGACAAAAATAATAAAAAATAGCTGATCCCAGGAGGGATAAACTTGTTTTTTCTTTCATGACTTAAAGATTTCCACTCATTCTGGTCAAAGTAGTTCACAGTATTCCCCTGTCCCAGGCTATCAAAGAGGCTTTGCAATGTCTTTATTGGACAACTTTCACTAATCCAAGTGCACTCTAACAATGGATGAATAAGCCAATCACCATTTCAACCAATTTTATGTGCATGAAGAGATTGAGAGCAACATTATGTCAAGTGGGCTTTTAATTGGACAATTTCCTTTTATTGATAGACACTTTGAAAGTAAGTGATGCAACCTCACCATCCTGATTTGGCCTAGATTATTGGCCTGCAAGGCTCAATCTACAAAAGAAGAATATATACGCCAATGACTATTTTGGCATGCTGTTGTCATCACCTTTTTTCACAGTTGGGTCAAATAGCCTCCTTCTGCAGCACAACAATCCTGTGAAATAGGTTTGTGCATTCATTTGGTAAGTCATATGGCAAGGATTGGCCTTATAACTACATTAAAAAATACCTGTGCAATGGAAGCAGGTTTTGCAGCAGTATTGAATTCAACTGGACAATCATAGAATCCCTACAGTGCAGAACGAGGTCATTCAGTCCACCAAATCTGCACTGACCACAGTCCCACCCAGGCCCTATCCCCATAACTCCAAATATTTACCCTGCAAATCCTCTGACACTAGGATCAATTTAGCATGGCTAATCTACCTAACCCGCACATCTTTGGATCTGGGCAGAAACCGGAGCATCCGGAAGAAACCCACGCAGAGATGGGGAGAAAAAATGCAATCCCCATACAGGCAGTCACCCAAGTCAGGAATCAAACCCAGGTCACTGGGGCTGTGAGGCAGCAGTGCTAACCACTGTAACACTGCACTGCCCTAGTCACTGAAAAAGGTTTCCAAGAAAGTCTGCCCCATGAGCAGTTAAGCATTCCGTGCTCTCCTAAGGTACCAGTGCACAGCAGTGTAAGCAACATTGTCAACACTAATTTTGTGTATTGTTCTTCCTTTTCAGGCATCTTTCATAATGAATTTCTCAGAAGGGTAAATACTTTGTTGTGTGTACAGTCAGAAACACAGAAAATATAAGCAGGAATAGGCCATTCAGCCTTTGAAGCCTGCTCTGCCATTCATTCATTCATCTGGCCTCTAAATTCCACACTGTATACAAAACACACCACCTGACATCAGAGGAGAGATTGAGACAGTTATGACTGTATATATTTTTTAAATTTAATCATGGGGTGGATTGGAAGGTGCCTAGAGCTGGGGGTTCGGACGGGGAGGAATTCGTAAGATGTGTATTGGAAGGATCCTTGCAGCAGTATGTAGATAGCCCGGCTAGAGAGGGGGCTATACTGGATTTAGTTCTGGGCAATGAGCCGGGTCAGGTGGTTGAGGTTGCGGTAGGTGAACATGTGGCTAATAGTGACCACAACTCTGTCTACTTTAGGATACGAATGGAAAAAGATGAGTGCTGTCTTAAAGGGGGGGGGTGCTAAATTGGGGGAAGGTTAGATACAGCCAGATTAGGCAGGAGCTTAGGGATACAGACTGGGATAGGCTGTTGGAGGGCAAGTCGACGTTAGGCATGTGGGAGTCTTTCAAGGGAAAACTGCAATGGGTGCAGGAAAGGCATGTACCGGTCAGGAGGAAGGATGGGAAAGGTAGGATTAGAGAGCCGTGGATTACTAGAAATATAGAAGACCTGGTTAGGAAGAAACGAGAGGCGTATGTTAGGTCTAAGCAGCTGGGAACGGAGAGAGCATTGGAGGAGTACAGAGAGAGTAGGAGGGATCTCCAAAGGGGAGTTAGGAGGGCAAAAAGGGGGCATGAAACGGCTTTGGCAGGTAGGATTAAGGAAAATCCAAAGGCATTTTACTCCTATGTTAGGAGCAAAAGGGTGGCTAGGGGTAAAATCGGTCCTCTCAGGGACAGACGAGGGGAATTGTGCTTAGAGTCTGAGGGAATGGGGGAGATCCTGAATGAATACTTTGCGTCGGTATTCACGATGGAGAGGGGCTTGATGTCCGGTACGGTCATCGAGGGAGCTGTAGACCAAATGAAGGATCTATCAATTACGAGGGAAGAAGTGTCAGGGCTTTTAGGTAGCATTAAAGCTGATAATTCTCCGGGGTCTGATGGCATTTATCCTAGGCTGCTTAGGGAAGCGAGAGATGAGATTGCTGGGTCTCCGACGCAAATCTTTGTCCCTTCTTTGGACTCAGGTGAGATCCCAGAGGACTGGAGGATAGCGAACGTGGTACCGTTGTTTAAAAAGGGTAGGAGGGATAACCCAGGTAACTATAGGCCGGTCAGTGGTAGGCAAGTTGATGGAGAGGATTCTTAGGGATAGGATGTATGAGCACTTAGAGCGTTGCGATCTGATTAAGGATACGCAGCATGGCTTTGTAAAGGGGAAGTCTTGCTTTACGAATCTGGTAGAATTTTTTGAGGAGGTGACAAAAACGGTTGACGAAGGACGAGCCGTTGATGTCGCCTATATGGATTTCAGTAAGGCGTTTCACAAAGTCCCTCATGGTAGTTTGGTAGAAAAGATTAAGGCTCATGGGATACAAGGCCAGGTATCTAGATGGGTTGAGAACTGGCTTGCAAAGAGGAGACAGAGAGTAGTAGTGGAGGGGTCCTTTTCTAGCTGGAGGTCTGTTACTCGTGGTGTGCCGCAGGGCTCAGTACTGGGACCTCTTCTCTTTGCAGTGTATATAAATGACTTGGAAGAGGGAGTAAGTGGTGTGATCAGCAAATTTGCTGATGACACCAAGATGGCTGGATTGGCAGGCAGCGAGGAGCAGTGTCTGGCAATACAACAGGATATTGATAGGCTGATATATTGGGCAGATACATGGAAAATGGAGTTTAATCCGGATAAATGTGTGGTGATGCATTTTGGCCGGAATAATGTAGGGGGGAGTTATATGATAAAGGGTAAGCCCATAAGGAGTATCGAATCGCAGCGAGACCTGGGGGTGCAAGTCTTTGAAGGTGGCAGTACAAGTGGAGAAGGTTGTGAAGAAAGCCTATGGTATGTCAGCCTTTATAGGAAGGGGTATAGAATATAAGAGCTGGAGTCTAATGTTGCAGTTGTATAGAAAGTTGGTTAGGCCGCATTTAGAGTACTGCGTCCAGTTCTGGTCGCCTTATTACCGGAAGGACGTGGAGACTCTGGAGAGAGTGCAGAGGAGGTTTACCAGGATGTTGCCTGGTATGGAAGGACTGGGTTATGAGGAAAGATTGAACAAATTGGGGCTGTTTTCCCTTGAAAGACAGCGACTGAGGGGGGATCTAATAGAGGTATATAAGATTATGAAGGGTATAGATAGAGTAAACAGAGGTAAGCTATTTCCTATGATAGAGACACACAGTACGAGGGGTCATAGGCTTAAGGTGAGGGGGGAGAGGTATAACACAGATATTAGAGGGAGGTTTTTCACACAGAGGGTAGTGGGGGTATGGAATGCTCTGCCAAGTAAGGTGGTGGAGGCAGGCACGCTAGAGTTGTTTAAGAGTAACTTAGACAGGCACATGAGTGGGTTGGAGATGGGTGGATATAGGAGATTGTTTTAAATAAGGTTCATTAGCATTGAGGCGTCCCTGGTAAGGTAAATGGATATGGTATGATAATAATGCTTTTTCTCTTTTCATTCACAGGTTTTAAGTCGGTCCGCCTTGTTGTCCAACGAGGGGCATACACGCCATGGGTCGTACTTGGGCTGCTCTTGGTTGTTCAAGATTGGCCTAGTGCTTCATGTTGTTAGTGTGTGCTTAAACTGGACCAGATGCTAGGCAAGACGACAGCTCAATGACTATCACTGATTGCTGTGCAGACACATGGATTTGGGCCGGTGTCTGTGGGAGTTTGCGCATTCTCCCCGTGCTTGCGTGGGTTTTCTCCGGGTGCTCCGGTTTCCTCCCACACCCCAAAGATGTGCTATTAGGCTGATTGGCAGTAATAAATTGTCCCTAAATTAGTTTCCCTCAATGTGGATGGCCATAAAACAATAGATAAGGGTCATGGGTGGAGGGGGGGACTGGTAGTGTTAAAATGGCGGCGTGGGCTTGTTGGACCGAAGGGCCTGGTTCCCGGGCTGTTTTTGTTCTTTGTTCTTTGTTCTTTGGACATAGGCATTGCTAGCTGGCTAGCATTTATTGCTCATCCCTAGTTGCATGAGGACAGTTGAGAGTCAACCACACTGCTAAGACTCTGGAGTCACATATAGGGCAGAATCGATAAGGACAGCTAATCATCTAACTCGGTAAACTGTTCCTGCTTTCCCTTCATATTCTTTGATCCCTTTAGCCCCAAGGGCTATATCTAACTCCTTCTTGAAAACAAACAATATTTTGAACTCAGCTGCTTTCTGTGTACAGAATGCCACAGGCTCACTACTCTCTGAGTGAAGAAAGTCCTCTTCATCTCTGTCCTAAATAACTTACCCCATATCCTTCGACTTTGACGCCTGGTTCTAGAAGCACCCACCATCAGGAACATCCTTCCGATATCTATCCTGTCCAGTCCTTTTAGAATTTTATAGGCTTCTATGAGATTCCCCCACCCATTGACTCTGTCTATGCTTCCCGCTGCCTTGGAAAAGCAGCCAGCATTATTAAGGACCCCATGCACCCCAGACATTCTCTCTTCCGTCTTCTTCCTTCAGGAAAAAGATACAAAAGTCTGAGGACACGTACCGACTGATTCAAGAACAGCTTTTTCCCTGCTGCCATCAGACTTTTGAATGGACCAACCTTGCATTAAGTTGATCTTTCTATACACCCTAGCTATGACTGTAACATTACATTCTGCACTCTTTTGATTCCTTCTCTATGAATGGTATGCTCTGTCTGTATAGCACGCAAGAAACAATACTTTTTACTGTATGCTAATACATGTGATAATAATAAATTAAATCAAATCAAATCATTCTACTAAATTCCTGTGAATTAATTCCAATAATTAGACATGAAACCATTTTTGGTTGTTGGAAAAATCCATTGAGTTACTAATATCCTATACAGAATAGAGCCTGGGTGGGATTGTGGTCAGTGCAGACTCAATGGGCTTAATGGCCTCCTTCTACACTGTAGGGATGCTATGATCTTCTATGATCTAGAAGGAAATCTGTTGTCCTTACTAGGTCTGGCCTTCAAGTGACTCCAGAGCCACAGCAATGTGGTTGACTCTCAACCATCCTCAAGCAACTAGAATTTACACCTTGAATTAAAAAAAAAGACATTTCTCCTTTATATGTGATAATGAATCAAAAGTCCTACAATAGCTGCAACAGAGTCATTGCAGAATGAAACCATTCAACTCATAGGGAGGCCAGGACTCTACTACATCCAAGAACCTGAAAGACAGGGATAATTGGGGGAATGATGGGTGGAACTTTTACATACAAAATTTGGCATGCATCTAATTGGGAAGCACAAAAATTCACATGACATTGTGTGCACATCCTGATATCATCGCGCTCTTGGACAACATTTTGGTCAGTGGGCACTCACGTGAGTGGGAAGCATGCCCGTTGACAATCTAGAAGCCAACTTAAATTAATGAAACAGCAATTGACTAGGATTTGACATTGCCCATCTGCTTTTACAGTGGGTGGGCTGATTGGTCAGATGACCTTTATGTTTGAAAGGCAACCTCGATTCAGGGTGGGATGAAGAGTCAGAGTTCAAATAAAATGAATAAATGTGTCTGGGAGACTGAGGTCCAGAACTTATTCTATTTCCTGGACAGTTGTGGCATAGTCTTTCCATCGATTTTTATTTTTTTACGGGTCAGCTGCTCTCTGAGACAGCTCTGCAGTAGCTGTCCCAGTGAGAAGGCGCATTGGGAATGCCAGCCTGCACTCTTCCTTTTCTCAATGCCTGCCCTCTTCTCACCCTCCCGGACACCGATCAACCTTTCACAGAGAACGTTTCACACTGTATAGCCGTTAATTGGCCAGCCAGTGTGAAATTGCAGTCCTGGGCACCTGCCAAGTGCATTTGCCCAATGGTGAAAGATTCTGGCCTTGAGGGATCTGTGCAATAGGAAGTTCTCCAAAGGATTAACAGGAGAATGTCATATCTCTTTGGAAACATGACTATGGAGAGAAGATACTGCTGCTCAATAAAAGTATTATATATATATGAGTATTGTATATATGTATTTATACAAAGTGAAGCTACATTCTTTGTTCTTTCATTCTTTGTTGTTGCAAGGAAAGTACCTTTCTTTATCGCTGGCTTCTGCATGGTATCTTTAGCTAAATATATCTTTCTTTTGAAGGTTTAGCATGTTTCTACTTTGTACATTTATAAATTACAACTTTATGCCTTTGCTGGGGCTAAGTCTGAGAACTCAGGATAGACCATTTAGGACCATTTCTTCACAAAAAGAATGGTGAGCCTGTGGAATTCATTACCACACTAAGTAGTTGATGTCAAAACATTGAATGTATTCAAGAGGCAGCTAGATATAGGACTTGGGGTGAATGGGATCAAAGGTTCAAAGCTTATGGGGAGAAAGCAGGATTAGGCTACTGAGTTGGATGATCAGCCATGATCGTAATGAATGGTGGAGCAGGCTTGAAGGGCCAAATGGCCTCATCCTATCTTCTATGTTTGTGTCCACCTGGACTGTGCACTCCAATTCCACCCCCTTCTCTTTCCCTGTATGGCATATTCTTTTCACATATATAACTAACGCCTCTTTATGCATATGAAACTGTAGTTTCTTTTATTGAATCAAGCTGAGATATTTTCAGTTGAGGGAGGGTGGGTGTAAGGCTTATTTGGTGGGCACAAGGTGAGGCATCATTGAGCTGGAAAAGGGAAGATTCTGAATGTTAAATAGCCAGAGCTGGTGACTGGGAGTATTATTTCTGAAATAATAGGTGAAGACTGTGGATGGTTATTTCTTGCACTCTGTGTTCTCTCGATGTGTATTAGTTCACTTAGAGTCATAGAGTTATAGAGATTTACAGCATGGAAACAGGCCCTTCGGCCCAACTTGTCCATACTGCCCGCTTTTCTTTTTGAAGGCCTAAGCTAGTCCCAATTGCCCACATTTGGCCCTTAGCCCTCTATACCCATCTTACCCAAGTAACTGCCTAAAAGCTTTTTAAAATACAAAATTGTGCCCACCTTTACCACTACCCCTTATTCCAGATACTCACCACCCTCTGTGTGAAAAAATTACCCCTCTGGACACTTTTGTACCTCTCCCCTCTCACCTTAAACTTACGCCCTCTAGTTTTAGACTCCCCTATCTTTAGGAAAAGATATTGACTATCTAGCTGATCTATGCCCCTCATTATTTTATAGACCTTTATAAGCTCACCCCTCAGCCTTCTACACTCCAGAGAACAAAGTCCCAGTCTATCCAGCATCTCCTTATAACTCAAACCATCAAGTCCCGGTAGCATCCAAGTAAATCTCTTCTGCACTCTTTCTAGTTTAATAATATCCTTTCTATAATAGGGTGACCAGAACTGTACACAATATTCCAAATGTGGCCTTACCAATGTCTTGTACAACTCCAACAAGACATCCCAACTCCTGTATTTAATGTTCTGACCAATGAAACCAAGCATGCTAAATGCTTTTTCACCAGTCTGTCCACCTGTGACTTCACTTTCAAGGAGCTATGAACCTATACCCTGAGATCTCTTTGTTCTGGAACTCTCCCTAAGGCCCTACCATTAACCGAGTAAGTCCTGCCCTGGTTCAATCTCCCAAAATGCATCACCTCGCATTTATCTAAATTAAACATCATCTGCCATTTGTCAGCCCACTGGCCCAATCAATCAAAACCCCATTGCAATCAGAGATAATCTTTTTCACTGTCCACTATGCCACTGATCTTGGCATAACCTGAAAACTTACTAATCATGCCTCCTATACTTTTTTTTTTACAGCGCAGTACAGGCCCTTCAGCCCTCTTATCCAAATCATTAATATAAATGACAGATAACAGTGGACCCAACACTTCAAATAATGTAATTTTTTAAATTCAGTCATGAGATATGGTCATCGCTGGCTGGCAAGCATTTATTGCCCATCCCTAGCTGCCCTTGAGAAGGTGGGCGATGAGCTGCCTTCTTGAATCGCAGTTCATGTGCTGTGGATTGACCCACAATGTAATAAAATGTATCTAACTGATACAATCTCAAAACAAAACAGAGCCAGGGTATAGATTATAATAAAGGTTAGCAAAATACTATTAAAGCACATACTGGGCCAGCCAGCATTGTACTTAAAACATGCTTCAGCATCAAGTTTTCCAGACTGCAATACCATATAGGGAGCTTTTCAATGAACAGAGGGTCAGCAGAGGGGTGAAGATATAACTGATAGTGATTTATTACTTCAGGGGACTTTGCTCATTGAAACAAAGCTTGCTTCATAACCATTTGAGTCGCATCTGTTTGAAGTCAACGTAATGTCACTTCTTCAGCTGAAAATTGGTTTGCCCTGCTTTTTGTCCATTGGGGGTCATGATTCGTAATCATAGAATCATAGAAATCCTTCAGTACAGAAGGAGGCCATTCAGCCCTGCGAGTCCACACTGACCACAATCCCACCCAGGCCCTACCCCCCATTTCTCTACATATTTTACCCACTAATCCCTCTAACCTACGCATCTCAGGACACTAAGGGGCAATTTTAGCATGGCCAATCAACCTAACCCGCACACCTTTGGTCTGTGGGAGGAAACCGGAGCACCCGAAGGAAACCCACGCAGACACGAGGAGAATGTGCAAGCTCCACACAGACAGTGGCCCAAACCGGGAATTGAACCCAGGTCCCTGGAGTTGTGAACCAGCAATGCCGCCCATATAGTTATGGTGGAGGTGGGCTGGAAATAAATGTTGTGCCACACTGCTTTTAAGTGATTATGATCTTGGGTTGATGGCTACATCTGCTTTCTACAGGGAATTAAGCCAGCTAGGCAATGCAGCCAGCCTGCTTGTTCTTAAAGGCAGTCTCTACATCTTGAATGAAAATTAGATTGATAAGAGGCTATTGCTGAATGCTATTGTTACAATTTTAAATAAGGAAAATGGAATCCTAGGCCAGAAAAAAAGTTCCAGGCTCGTGGATGCAGCACTGGAGTCCAAAGGCAACCCTGAAGGATACCCTCAGAAGTTAATTGAAGAAGGTGGCCAGGGAAGTCAACTCCTAATATCTGGATTCAAGGACCTAGAAGCAGGAACACAAAGGGGCTGGATTTTATTTCTCCCTGCCATCTGTTTTATCAGTGAGCGTGGCATGTAAAAAACAAGTGATGGCAAGTCTTTACACACACTCCAACATAATGTGATAGATGGTTGGGCGTGGAAATTGGAAGATCACCCATTTTTGAAATAAATAATTAAGAGTCAAGAATGCTGGCCATGCCATAATGTGGTTAACATGGGCAGGCCAGTTTTCTGAAAGAAAACTGCTAAAAGACAGGAAGGAAGTGATTTGCATCCTTTTTGGGGGAAGCCTCTCCAAGTTGACACCTGCCCATTTGGTTCTCCTCACTTGGTCTCCAAAACAACCTTCTGCCTACACCGCCACCCCCTCTCTCCAACACCCCACCCCCCTAGCCCCACACCACACACATAACATTTGCATCACTACCACTAGGGGATTTTCACAGCAACTTAATTGTAGTGTTAATATAGGCCTACTTGTGACACTAGTAAATAAACTATAAAACACCATCCATAGGCTTCCCAATAGTTCTCTGTCAAAACTTACCTGGATCTGGAGGCCAGGGTTTCTTCACCTGGCAGTCTTTATGCACTCCCCACATGCCCACTACTAAGCTCTAGCGCTCCCGGGCCAATCAGTTTGCCTCGCAGCCCTCAAGGATGGGATTTTCACTGAAGGACGAATGCCCAACTCTCATTCATGCCCATTGCACTGTGTTTTTCAGCAGTTTGGCCTTGTTTAACGTGGGTCAGCTGGCATCTAACATCCAGAAGAAGGGAGCAAATAATATGATCATCTGTAAAATTCAGGCCAAGAAGTCTAATGACCTTCCGCATGAGATCAAGATCAATTAATACATCTTCACTTGACATCTCCTATCCATCACTCCACCAGCCTCCCATGCTGGTCTGTGCATAGCACTCATGACACTCAGGGCACACGTTTAAAGTCATACTCTAGCTTACCCTCACACACCTATATACCTTTATATACCTCACACACCCCATATAGCTCCAGCTATTCAATAACGTAAGCACATCACACAAATACAGCGTCACCCATCCACTGACATTCTGTCCTCTCTCTTCTGACCGCAATGCTAAAAAATAGAGGAAGCTAAAGACAATCATTTGTTGAAAAGTATAGCTGCATTTCCTAACCTGTGGAGGAGATGATTCTCTGCATCTTGGGCCCAGTTACAATTGAGCCTGAGGCATCCACTATTATAGGGAAGTTTGAGGATGATGGTATGTTCCTACAACATGCCTTCTGTCAATTCTCAGCTCACCCTCACCCTCTGACATGTGAGCAAGCTGCAAACAAAACATCACCATTGACCTCTTGCTTCAATGGGCAAAGGTAGGCTGCAGCCAAGCCAGAGGATAAAGGATGGTTTGTTTGTTAGTTTATCAAAGAGTGACGTATCCGATGAGTTTTGCTAAAGTGCCTCAGATGAGCATCTCCATGGATTAGCATACAGGAGAACGCTGATGGTTATACAGATTGACAGCCTCCTCTCACTGGACCAGGGGAACACCCTGACTCCAATGTGGCAGAGGACATTACACAAAACATGCCCTCCCTCGCTGTGCTTTGCCCTTTAAATCGCACTGCTACAAAGTCCATCTTTCAGTTCATAGAATCCCACAGTGCAGAAGGAGGCAGTTCAGCCCATTGAGTCTTCACTGACTCTCTCTGATAGAGTGTCTTACTCGGGCCCTTTCCCCCACCCTATCTCCATAACCCTACATATTTATCCCACTAATCCATCTAACCTACACATCTTGGGATACTAAGGGGCAATTTATTATGGCCAATCCATCTAACCTGCACATCTTTGGACTGTATGAGAAAATTGAAGCACCTGAGGGAAACCCACGCAGACACAAGGGGAATGTGCAAACTTCACATAGTCACCCAAGGCTGAATTGAACCCAGGTCCCTGTCGCTCTAACCACTATGCCACCATGCCACTCAATGGTTTATCTTTGTGGAGTGACCTGTAAATTTTTTCAATGTACCTGCGTGATCCAAACCAGGAATTCCTCTGTCACGTAGCTGGTAAGGCATGGAGACGTCAGGAGAGCACATGTCCAGTTGCTTCCATTGCACGCAGGGAACGCCAGCATGGGCACACTTCCTAAGATGGCATGTTGCCAGCCTGGTTAGCAGTGACTGGTCGCACAGTGCACACCACAAGGAGAACAAGCTATGCTATGCCAATGAACTTCATTCCTGTTATGTGTTAAAAAACGGAAATGATTGGTGGTGGAGAAATTATCCCACATATTTGTACTTAAAATACAAGTTCTTCTAAAATTGATAGGTTGCTGAAGTACATGACAGTGTATATAAAATAAGCTTTCAATATTTATATATTTTCTAATTACTTGCAAACTTAAATTTATTTAATGCTTTTGAAATTCACCAATATCCTTCATATTTCTGATGCACTGGGTTCCCTCTAACAAGCCAACTTCACAAACAGGTCTGACACTCGCCCTATTTTCCTACTGTTCTTTGTATCTAAAATAACGGCTGCATCAGTTTGGTTTTATGATGGGAGGTCAGATTACTGTGGACTGATTCTGGCACGGATGGATAATGTGGATGAATGTTTATTGCTTTTTTTATTGGGTTCATATGTTGTTTTTTTCACAGTCACATTTTCGAGAACAGCGGAATCTTAGTTCAGCTTGAATTCATTAGTTGTCACTCTCACTGTGAAGAAACAGAAACGCAGCGATTCCAATCCAGGTACTTCTGCAGAAACATCTCTGCGTCCACTCACCAGCACATAATGATTGCAATGTGTAAGTAAACTCCCAGAAATTTCACAGTGAATTGCACCTGCAATCTCAAAGGCAATTATATGTTGATTGCTCAGATCTTTTACAAAACATAGAATTAACCCGTTAAGTACAGCTTGTGTTTTTCATATCCCTAAAACACCCTTAAACTTGGGTTCTAACCTTAACAGTTCAACAATCAGAAGCACAGAAATATTCAGAATAGATATTTCCCATCAGTTTCAATAAGCAGTGGTCTAAGTGAATGACAAACAGGCTCAAAGGACTGAATGGCCTACTCCTGCTCCTGTCTTTTTAAGGCAATGACCCACGGAGCTTATGGTAAGTGATGAAGCAAGGACACTCAAATAAGGACACCCCGAAGTAAGCCCCACTGAGAGATGTAGCAATCTCCATGGTGAGTCTTTTAACTCTATCGCCATGTGGTGGAACTGCAACTGACTGCAGTAATTTTCTTTGCTGGGGACTGGTAGAAAGGAACAAGGAAAGACAGTACAAAATAAAATTTCCAATTCCAAAAGGGCTGCAGGAGCAGATGGACCTGGGGATATAACTGCACAAATGTGAACAGAATGGGTAATAAGCCAATCAGGATCCGGGGCTTTATAAATAGGAAAAGAGAATAAAAAGCAAGGAAGTTACAATTGGCCCACAAATACATCGGAGCGGAAATCAGCAGCGGATTGTAATTGTGTAGAGATATACCTCTGGAATTCCAAATCCCCTGTCTCACCCAACCTTCCTGACTTGGGCCAGTGAGACTGAAGAAGAGAAGTGCACCTCCTGCTCAGTGATCTAAAAGGAACAGAGCGAAGGAGTACATGTTCCCTTTTTATGGCAGGAACAGCTGGAAAGCAAGTGAGTTTAAAGGTCCTATTGAAAGGGAGAAGTTAAGTCCCTCGAACTTGTCCCACCATTCAAATAGACCGGTGCTTATTGAAACTGATGGGGAAAGTAATTATTCTGAATATTTCTCTGTAAATGGGATGTGGAGGTTTGGACATTGGCGGGGAACAGGGGTGGGTCAGATCAGACATTGGGGCTGATCAGGTTGGACTTTGGTGGGGGTGTGGTTGGACCTTACACGGACCAGGACATGGGGAGGGGTTGACGGGACTGGGTGGGGTCAGACATGGGGGTGGGGTACAATTGGACATCATATTCTTGTTTTAATATTTTTGCAATAGGTCTGAATAGTTGTAAATTTGTGTACAATGAATAAATGCAGATCTTTTAGATACAGCGCGTGGGGCGAGTTTTCTCAGCCCGCCCGCCATGGGAATCATAGTGGGCGAGGGGCGGACCATGGAAAGCTTCATTGACCACGGATGGGATTTTCCAGTTTCGGGGCGAGACTGGCTGGAAAACCTCACCCCATTTCTCCTTAATTGAATGACACTGCAGTACTCCCTCCTGTAAGTTAACCATTTCTGCGCTATTCCTGTTTCTGCACTTACTTCAAAACACGCATTGATATATGTGAGTCAATGTCCAAAATCACTCAGAACACATACAAAGTAAACAAGCAGTGCTTTTTTAATGCAATATTTCTATTGCTACCACTTGGTGAGCATGGCACAGCAGATAATAGACAGAGATTGCAGTTTACACATGGATCAAAATCTTAAGGGATTCTTTTTCTTTAAGAATCCTTTCAACACATTTCTGCTGCATGAGACCTGGCCAAGTGCTGATACATAAGATAAGCTGTAGATTGACAAATTTGTCAGTGCATATCCTTCTCAGACTCACTTCTGAAGGCTATTTCTCTACTTACAGCAAAAAATGACAGACAATAAAATGGAACGGGCTTGAGCAGAAAGGAAAAACAGAAATGATTTGCCCTTAACTCCCCTGGAAGATGTGGAGGTGATATTAGACATTCTTTGCCTGTATTCCAACATGGCCAGGAAAGTGAAGCTGGAGGTCTTCCACTTCCCCAATTCAGAATGATTTCCAATGTATTGTTGTCAAATCTTCTCTCTTGCATCAATCACTGATACGTAATCATTCAAACATCATGCACGGTATCTTGCGTATCTATTTGAAGGGGTCTCTTGGGGACAGAATTAAAACAAATGGACTGGGATTCTCCCAAAAGTTTTCTAAGTTCCCAACGTGTGGGAAAATGGGAGTAAAACCTGTTTTTTTAAGCATATTTATCAGAGCGATTCTCTGACACTCTGTGCAACATAGAGTACTGTGATTCCTTCTGGAAAGGGGAGGGTGGGGCCTATTCCTGCCTGAGAGGCCAGCAGCATAGCGCTGAGCAGGCCATTGTACATGCACTGATTGCCGGCCTCCAGATCACTGGGCAGCCTGATTGTTAGTCAGTTCTGCAACCCCCTAATGCTGGCCTTGTGACACCCCCACCCTCTGAATGCTTGGCCTCCCAGACCTCCCCAGGCTAGCCCCTATGTCACCCTATTCTCCACCGGCCAGCCCTGATCTCCTAACAACACCCCCAGTCCTGATGACCAGTCCTGACGTCCCCCCACATCCTGGCCAGCCCCAATCTCGCTCCCCCCCCCAACCCTGCCCCCCGCACAGTCCTAAACCCACTCTACCCCGGCCCAACCCTTTCCAGCCCAATGGCTAGCCCTGAAAGCCCTCACCACTGATCACACCCCCTCCATTTGCCCCACCCTCCCAGTAATCCCCCAATCCCTCTGGCCCTGCCCCCACAGCACCATTCCATCATCACTTTAAGGGAATTGTACCAGGTGATCCAGCCTCAGTTTTACTTTAGCCTGGATATAGCAGACACAGCAATGCTGCTGATGTCCTCAAGATTTCTATCATGTGTATATATACTCATGTGTTTAAGTGAGATCGCAATGTGTTTGTGCAAACCCTGCTGAGTGGCTGGTATCTTTATATCGTTATAAGATGCCCAATGTTGAAGTGGTTCCTTCTGTGACATACTGTAGATCCTAGCAATAAGATTAATTACAGGTATAACATGGTGAGCAGTCATGCTACCTGCATGAGACAACCCTTCACATTTTGGTCAGACCACAGTGAAGCCCCAGTGTCAGAGAGGATTGAAACCAGATTGAACAGAAAGGCTTTGAAGACATAGGAGTCATAGCCAAGAGCTGGTAAGCAGATGGATCCTTCATGATGACTAGGACAGCACTTTGAGAGGACCAGCACTAGGTTAGTTCAGTCCGGAAAGGTGAGTGTCCAGTGTGTAGGCTGGATCAATAGTGAGTTAGGGATAGTCAAAGAGGGAATAAATTTAAACATGTTGTCCAGTGGTCAATACCAAGGTGCCCCTTGGGCAGTGCCAGTTTGCTTCTTGGGCAGTGCCAAGCTGTCATGCTGGCACTGCCATACTGGCACTGCCCAAGGGGCACTCCCCCTTACCCCCGGCCTCCTGGGGTGGGGCTCTATGGGCTCTGTTCCCTCCAGTGAGGTTGGATGCCTGTTCCCTGTTCGTGGGAAGCAGTCGTAAACACTGCTGAAGGGAACCACTCCCTGCTGGGAGGAGGGGTGGGGGATTCACTAGCAGGCCAGAGAATTCCATCCCACCCCACTAATCATATGGAAAAGGTCAATTTGAATGATATTTCCATATGATAATTTAGCTCCGTGCTAATTTCCGGCATGGAGCTGACAACGGCACAAAATCTAACTTCGGAAACGCCATGGCCATAGTACCCAGAGAGAATCCCGCGAAATGACCACCGCTGACGTCTCCTGGCCTGCTGCGGTACTTGATCAGTGCAACAGGCTGGGAGAATCATCCCCATGCTAACCTTCAGATTTTGTCATTGTGGTGCAGCTGCTGTCATCGAGCCCCAAGCTTTTCATAAGCGTCCCATCATTCTCACCAATGTTTGCAAGCATCAACGCTACTTGAATTTGCAAATAGTAAGCCTTAGGTGAATCACAGTACACAGATAAAGAGGAACTGCTAGATGCTGCAAGATGCTTGGAGTAGGAATGTGATGGGCAGATGCCCATAGGCCTGTAACATCAATGATGCATGTATAACATCAATTTACTATTGAAACCATCAGGCATACTCCCTGAGATCAATCTTCAGGAGGTCTACCTTTTTTTTCAATAGTGAGTCAGTTATGTTGGACGCTTTTTCAACATGGCACCCAGACATGATTTCTGACCACATGTCATCTAGGCCTGCCCCATCAGTAAGTATGGCGTGAAGCAACTAGGTGCATAATTAATGAAGCCAGGGCCCGAAGATTTGGCCTGTTTTCCCACTGGCTATTGCAGTGGAAAACAATTCACATTCCTGCACCCGTCACAAGGACTGTCTCAAAATGGGTGAATTCCGCCCCCTATATTTTGGGGATCCTTTAGCTCAGTTTGTTTAATCCTGCCGTGTTCAGATTGTAGACCTTTGTTCCCAATTGCTAAGTGAATTTTATGGCTTGATTTTCTGTTTTGGATGCATCTGAATTAAAGAAGCATAAGTCATGCACTGTTTAAACACTCTGAAATTGAATACTAGTTTAGCCGCACCCAATTTAAACTGGGGAACTTTGTGGATATTTTGACAATATCCCTTGGACCTTCCTCCTTCTATAATACTTGGGATGAGTGTTACTGTGGCCACCTTTACATGCTTTTCCAAATTTCTGCCCATTATAATCAGAACCGACTTTTATGAGGGTTTAGTTTTGTTCCCGCTCGCTGTCGATTCAGCTGACACACTGGACACTCACCTTTCTGGACTGAGCTAACCTCATGCTGATCCTCTCGATGTGTTGTCTGACTCACCTTGAGGGATCCATTTGCTTACCAGCTCTTTTGCTTGAGTGCTATGTCTTCAAAGCTTTTCTGATCTGTCTGTGGTTTCAATCCTCTCTGACACTGGGGCCTCGATGTGGTCTGACCACAATTCTGACAAGTTGTCTGATGCTAGGTAGCACAATCTATGGCTGTTCACCATGTTGTACCTATAACTAATCTTGCTGCTAGGCTCTACACTATGTCATAGAAGGAACCACTGCTGCAAAGCACGTTGTGTGTCTTATAATGATATAAAGGCACCAGCCACTCATCAGGGATTATACAAACACATTGTGATCTTATTTGAACACATGAATATACATATATTATGTATAAAATACATGGATAGAAATTTTGAGGACATTAGCAGCATTGCTGTATTTGCTGTCTTCCGCTTCAGGCTAAAGTGAGACTGCGGCTGGATCACATGATAGAATTCTCTTAAAGTGATAATGGCATTGTCCTCTGCCCTAAAGGTATATAACATTGTCCATGAGATCGCCTCCCATTCTTCTAAACTCCAGAGAGCATAGCCCCTTTAAGGCAGCCTCTCATCATTGGTCATCACAGGAACCAATGTTGTAAACATTCACTGTCTCTGAAGTAAGTACATAATTTCTTTGATATGATGCCCAAGATTGCGCACAGTACTCCAGGTGTAGACTCAATTTGTGCTTCATATAATTATAACAAAACTTCCTTATTGTTGTACTTTAATTCCCCCTGCAATAAAAGCCAACTTACTATTTGTTTTCCCAATTGCCTGCTGTACCTTCATGATAACTTTCTGTGTTCCTTTTCCGGATGCACTCAAGTCTTCCTTGTCAACATTTGGAAGTTTTATCCTTTTTAAAGGGTATTCTGATTTTTTTATTCTTACTTCCAAACTAAACAACCTTGTACTTCCCCACATTATACTCTGTGGGTGAATTTTATGCTCTCCCCCAAAGCAAGTTTGGTAGCAAGAGGCAATTTAATCAGGCGAGCTGGTGGGTGAGCCGGTCACCTCACTGGGAGCATAACAAGCAATCCTGTATGGGTTTGCTTGTGAACATCCATTGCACCGGAGGGGGAGTTTGTCATTCAAATGCTCTCAGTGCCTGACAGCGAGTCCTGGCATCATGGAGGGGGTGGGGTGGGGGCATTGAGAAGCACACCTTCCGTGATAATGCCTCCTATACTCAATCCCCTGTTATTCCCATTCTTTGAAACCATTTTCAATACCTGGCCTGGGTTGCTCTGTGATCTAGGACTTCCAATGGTTCTAATAGAGGCAAGCGGTCACCATCTCCCCAGTAGCGCTGCTGTTCAGTAGATCACTGGCCTCTTGCTTCAAGGGTATTGAACCTGTGGAAGGCCCAATGGTGACCTCTCAGGTGCCTGAGACAAGTTTTCAATTCCGGACTTTTTTTTATTAATTGCATTGAAACCATCAGCTAACATGAACCTATGTCCCCTCAGAGCATTAGGTTGAATTACCATTCTGGTGACTTACTAGTACGCCACAGTCTACTCCTGCTCTGCAAAGCTGTCAAACCACTGATGCTCTGAGAGAACTGCCTCTTGACTCTCAAAACTGAGTTGTGTCAGAGTTTAAATTCAAGAAATCGAAAAAAGGAACTAACCCACCTTGAACCCTCCCACTTACAGTTTTATATTGATGGATGAGCAGCTGCATGCTCAACCCAGTTGCCTGAAGGTATTTGGAAATTTACATATTATAATGAAACTTTGTGCCCCATTTTTAGCTTCACTCAATTTTATCCCTCAGATGGCTGTGTTTCCTGAACCCTGGGAAAATTTACAATGTAATAGAGGCAAAGTGGACCAGAATCCTCAGGTGAGTGTCTTCACAGCACTTCTTGAGAGCTGAGATGTTTCTTTCCTGTGCAACAAACTGCATAGTTATACCCGTGTTCTACCACACTCCGTCTGCTATCCTCACGATTGGAGTTATCAACTGTTCCTCCCATCTGATTATCAACAGAAGTGCCACATTTCCTCCCAACTGTAATCAGGAACGCCACACCTACCTACAGTCATCGACTTAATCTCTGTGAAGAAGGCTTCCCACCTGAAACACCTCCAGCTTCTCAATAAGGCCACCTGTGGGAGTTTAAGTTTATTTATTACCGTCACAAGTAGGCCTACATCAACACTGAATGATGTTACTGTGAACATCCCCTAGTCGCCACACACCACTGTCTGTTGGGGTACAATGAGGGAGAATTTAGCACGACCAACACATCCAACCAGCATATCTTTCAGACTATGGAAGGAAACCAAGAGCACCTGGAGGAAACCCATGCAGACACAGGGAGAATGTGCAGATTCCGCAAAGATAGTGACTCAAGCTGGCAATTGAACCTGGGTCCCTGGAGCTGTGAAGCAGCAGTGTGGGAAGAAACCACACTTAAAATCTGCAGGACATTCAGAGAATCTGTTATTGGGGCTTCCAGACCTCACACCCGCACAGAACCCACTTCCAAATCCAAGCCTGTATCCCTAACTATAACCGACAGGACCAGTTCATTTAGAATGAACATTAGAAGTGAAAACAGAAGGGGAACAAAGAGATCATTTGAAGTATTTCACTTCCTTGTAAATGGTAAACATGCAAAAAAATCAAATGCACACTACAAAACACAAATAAACCTAAAAAAGAGGCAAACATTTCCCTACGTTTCAGGATTTAGAAAGCTATTTTATAGCTTCAATAAACTACTGCAAATAAAAAATGTGAACTGACCAGAAGAGAGATAGACTAAAAGATAACTGAAAGGGTTTTGCCTCACAACCACAAGATGAAATAAAATAAACTGAAGTTGAAATAACAATGATGGAGATGATAAACTTGTAGAAACATCTAAAATTGTTGTTTTAGTAAAGAATGAGAAAAATGTATTATGTCTGTGTTAGATTATAGATTACTGATTTAATTTCTTTATCACATGTCAGAACTTGAGGGGTTAATAACTTAGGTTCCTACAAAAAGAAGCTTCTTGATTTGATGCACATTTTCATTCTAGCAGGAGCCGGGTGAGTGTTTATGAAATTTGATTTCTGTCTTGTATCAAAAATCACATGTTTGTGAGTAAGTCCATAACTGATTCCAGTTGAAACCAAGAGTATTTTAATATATTAGGTGTGATTTAAGGGATACCGGTTTGCAAAGTCACTGACAAATAGCTGCATGTCATTTTAGTTAACTGAAACGCAAATCGTACAAAGTACTCGGTACTGATGAAGGGAGTAAGTTGTCGGTTTAGCTCCAATCATTTGATTGATTGACATTCTGGGTGGTGTGGATGGACACTTTAATTGGGAGGTATATTATGTGGAAAAGTAAGGGAAGGCAATTTTTTTCTTGGAACCTGTTTGATGCCCCTTCCCCCATCCCAGCTCCCCCTTGGCGTCAGAAGTGTTTGTTTCTGGGTTTATCTGGTGGGACTGCCTGCCCTGAGGTAGTCAGTCTACTGTCGCCACAGCGTCTGAAGCAGTTTTAATCTGTGGTTGCATGAGGCCAAGTACCAACCAAGCAATTGACTTTAAGGCTCAATGTATGACAAGAGTTAACTCTGGGAGAAGTGCTTTTATAGGTTTGATATTCTGCTGAGAATAGAAAAATTGATAGTTATTGTAACATATGAAGTTTTGACACAGTGGTTGGCGCTGCTGCCTCACATTGCTAGGAACCCGTGTTCAGTTGCGGCCTCGGGTGACTGTCAGTGTGGAGTTTGCACATTTTCTCCGTGTCAGTGTGGGTTTCCTCTGGGTGCTCTGGTTTTTTCCCACAATCAAAAGATGTGAGGGTTGGGTTGATTGGTCAGAATAAATTGCCCCTTATTACCAAGCGGACTAGCAAGGATAAATATAAATTAAGGGGACAAGGCCTGGGTGGGTTTGTGGTCGGTGCGGACCTGGGCCGAATGGCCTCTTCCTGTAGGGATTCTATGATTCTATGAAGGTGAAGTGAGGTAGGAAGAGACAGATTCTGTGGGGAAGGGTGTGCCAAATGTTTTAAATGATGTGGAGTTGCCAGCGTTGGACTAGGGTAAACACAGTGAGAAGTCTTAAAGTCCAGCAAGTTTATTTGGTAGCAAACACCAGCTTTCGGAGCTCTGCCCCCAGTGGCATTTGCTACCAAATAAACCTGTCGGACTTTAACCTGGTCTTGTAAGACTTCTTAAAATGTTTTAAATGCCAGCAGACTCAAGAAACCTGGCAGATGAAGAAAGGCTGAATGCAAGTCCTAAGATGTGCAGTTTAGGTTGATTGGTTAAATTGCCCCTCAGTGTCAGGGAGACCAGCTAGAATAAATAAATGGGGTTATGGGGATAAGGCCTGGGTGGGATTGTGGCTGGTACAAACTTGATGGACTGAATGGACTCCTTCTGCACTGTGGGGATTCTATGATGATTCTATGAGTTAATCACTTGATTTAAAGTATTTATTTGTTGATTTCTGACTAGTAACTTGGTGTAGAGTTTTTATTCTATCCATTTGCTGAACATGCAGCTGTACATAATCCATTTCAGCGAGCTGATAGAAATGATAATGCCTTCCATTTGATTCCAAGCTCCTAACTGTTATTTAACAAGATGGTGGGAAGGTGGAAGCAGAATGATAAATGGGTTGAAGCCCAAACTGAGTTTCTAACATCAAGCCCAAAATACAACGGTGATACATTTAGATCAGTCCCATTTTGAAATGAAATGAATGATTGCTACCCCTTTAATGGCTGATAATGGACACATTTTTGATATGAAGTGGTCCGGAACGACCTGAACCAAGTATAACTCAACTGAGTTGAGGGACCAGCTGCTAATACTTCCACATCTTAACACCAGCGACACAATGAATTTAAAAATAGCAAAGAATCAAATATTTGGAATACAGTCCAGAATAGCAGCTTGTCTAATGTGCAAGAAATCAGACACAGGCACAGACACTGGGTGGAATTTTATGGCCTCACTCGGGCGAGACTAGAAAATCCTGCCCAAGGCCAACGGAGATTTCCGTTGTTGGAGCCTCGCCCACTCTGATTCCATGGCAGGTGAGGTGGTAGAGTTCCGGCCATACAAAGGAAACAAATATAAAATGAAGCCTCAATGATACAGAACTTTAAGCATTCGTGTACACTGAGTGGTCATGTGATGATCCAGTTATTTAAGAGGTCACGTGACGAAAGCACGAGAGTTCTCCCCATCGTGTGGGATGAATACAAGCATGTGGTAGCTGCTCAGCTACTGAATAAACTCTTTGTTGTTATAAGACTTTGGTTGCCAGTCTTTGGTAACCCTACACTTCTGCATGATGCCAGGAGTTGGCAACATGGCACAACAACTTCACCAATTTTTTTATTTATTCATGGGTCATGGGTGTCGCTAGCTGACTAGCGTTTATCACCCATCTTGAATTGAGTGGTTTGCTAGGCCATTTGAGGGGGCAGTTGAGAATTAACCACATTACTGTGGCTCTAGATTCACATGTAGACCAGGCCAGGTAAGGACAGCAGATTTCCTTCCCTAAAGGACATCAGTGAACCAGGTGGGTTTTTCGAACAATCAGCAATGGTTTCATGATCGTCAGTAGTTCTTAATTCCAATTTCTTTTCATTGAATCCAAATTCCACCATCTGTCATGGTGGGATTTGAACCTCGGTCCCCAGAACATTAGCACAGTTTCTGAATTAATAGCCTAATGATAATACCACTAGACCATCAGCTCCCTGTAAATCAGCCCACTTGTATTCAATGAAAATATTGCAGATAACTGGGCCAAGTTTGAAAAGGTATGGCACATCTTTTACAGTGCTTGTACCCAAAAAAGTACAAGCTTGCACCTTATTAAATCCAGTGGGCCCCAAGTCCATCGAGAAATTCAAATCAATTTTATTTCAAATGGAGCAGGAAAAAGAGGACCTTAAGATAACTATAAAGAAGTTTGAGAACATTTGCCTGCCAGTGAAGAACATGATAATTGACAGGCACATGTTTAACTTTACAAACCAAAGGTATGGTGAATTGATACAATCATACATGGCAACTTTGAAAATCTTCCCAAAGAAATGTACATTTGGCACTCTTACAGATGAATTAGTCAGGGATCGAATAGTCTGCAGGGTTCACTGTGACCTAATCAGCAAGCAAGAAAAAGATCTAACACTACAAACAGCCATTCGCGTTTACGTGCTACAGGATGACAATCCCTACTGTCAGCCCTGCTGCAGCCCTGAAGCAATGTGAATAGTGCACCCATGAGATGACTATTAAGAGGGAAACTGCACTGTGGGCGGTACGGTGGGTGGGTGACACAGTGGCACAGTGGTTAGCATTGGCTGCCTCACGGCAGATTCGATTCCTGGCTTGGGTCACTGTGTGGAGTTTGCACGTCCTCCCCGTGTCTGCGTGGGTTTCCTCCAGGTGCTCTGGTTTCCTCCCACAGTTTGAAAGTCATGCTGGTTGGGTGCATTGACCCAAACAGGCACTGGAGTGTGGCAACTAGGGGAATTTCACAGTAACTTCATTGCAGTGTTAATGTAAGCCTTTCTTGTGACTAATAAATAAACTTTAGTATGATCACAATGCTCACAAACTCAGCCTAGTAACAGTAGATCAAACGATCAGGATCAGGCAACCATGACAAGTTGACAATTGTACACAGCCATGACCCAAGCTGAACAGTTATGTGATAGTCTCAGATGGCATCTACTATGTACAAAACCGGTGTCACCTAGTACAAATATCAATCGGAACCAGCACAAGCAGCAATCATTGTACCTCAGCGTAGACCTGTCCATCAGCAGAAATAGAGACTCCCTTCACAGGCCTTTGTAGCAAGCCCTGCATCCACTGTGCCCACCAATGGAGCAGCCCAGGTCATCCATGCTGAGAACCTAGCCCGAAAGACCTATATCTAAAGCACTGCCAACTGGCACAATCACACATTCAGGGTGTATGACCAAACCAGAGAAAAGATTCCAGAACTACATAATGAACTAGTCCACAACTGGCCTGTTTCTTTCTTCTTTACACACCAAAATGGGGGGTGGAGGGGGGAGCAGGCAAGGAGATACGATAGGTTGTGCACCAGCTGAAACAGCTCAATCCGTTTCTCACACTATATAAATAGTTATGTTATATATGTTATACAGATTAATATAATAATATGTTATACAGATTAATATTTGTTCATACTATTACATCTCAACATCACTGGTTGTCTCAAATTAAATGGGGAAGATGTTAGCCGAGTGAACAAAGAACAGTTCAGCACAGGACAGGGTCTTCAGCCCTTCAAGCCTGCACCGGTCATGATGCCTACCTAAACTAAAACAATATGCACTATGGAGTCCGTATCCTTCCAGTCCCATCTTATTCATGTATTTGTCTAGTTGCCCCTTAAATGTCACTATCATACCTGCTCTCACCACCTCCCTGGGCAGTTCATTCCAGACATTCTTCACTTACCTAGCATATCTCCTGTAAACATTTCCCCACACACCTTAAACCTATATCCCCTAGTACTTGACTGTTCTACGCTAGGGAAGACCATCTGACTATCCACTCTGTCCATGCCACTGATAATCTTGTAAATTTCTATTAGGTCACTCCTCAACCTCCACCATCCCAGAGAACAAACCGAGTTTATCCAACCTCTCCTCATAGCCAATACCCTCCAGACCAGGCAACATTTTGGTAAAGCAGTGGTCATGTGATGATGCAGTTACTGAAGAGGTTTTGTGACGGAAGCATGGGAGTTCTGCATGGGCAGAGTACATGATGTGGCGTTGGACTGGAGTAAACACAGCAAGAAGTCTCACAACACCAGAAGTCCAACAGCTTTATTTGATAGCAAACACCACTAGCTTTCGGGGCTCTGCCCCTCCGTCAGGTGAGTGAGGAGTTCTGATCACAAACAGAGCCTATAAAGGCACACAGTTTACAGGATCAGAATGTGAGTCTTTACAGCTAATTGAGTCTTAATGGTGCAGACAATATGAGTGGAGATAGCATTAAGCGTAGGTTAAAGAGATGTGTATTGTCTCCAGACAGCACAGTAAGTGAGATTTTGCAAGCCCAGGCAAGTCATGGGGGTTACAAATAGTGTGACATGAACCTAAGTTCCTGGTTGAGGCCATCCTCATGTGTGTGGAACTTGGATATCAGTCTCTGCTCAGCGACTCTGCGCTGTTGTGTGTTGTGAAAGCTGCCTTGGAGAATGTTTACCCGAAGATCAGAGGCTGAATGCCCGTGACTGCTGAAGTGTTCGCCAACAGGAAGAGAACAGTCTTGTCTGGTGAGTGTTGAGCAGTGTTCATTCATCCATTGTCAGAGCATCTGCATGGTCTCCCCAATGTAGCATGTCTTGGGACATCCTTTCCTGCAGGGTATCAGGTAGACAATGTTCACCATGTCATTGATGAAGACGAATACCTCACCAAGGCCATTCCCGCACCCCCACTTCTTGCCTTCAAACAAACACACAACCTCAAACAGACCATTATCCGCAACAAACTACCCAGCCTTCAGGAGAACAGCGACCACGACACCACAACAACCCTGCCACAGCAACCTCTGCAAGACATGCTGGATCATCAACATGGATGCCATCATCTCACATGAGAACACCATCACTAGGTACACAGCACATACTCTTGCAACGCGGCCAACATTGTCTACCTGCTGCAGGAAAGGATGTCCTGAGGCATGGTATGTTGGGGAGACCATGCAGACGCTATGATAACGGATGAATGAGCACTGCTCGACAATCACCAAGCAAGACTGTTTTCTTCGTGTTGGCAAACACTTCAGCGGCCACGGGCATTCGGCCTCTGATCTTCGGGTAAGTGTTCTCCAAGGCGGCCTTCACAACACACGACAATGCAGAGTCGCTGAGCAGAGACTGATAGCCAAATTCTGCACACATGAGGATGGCCTCAACCGGGATCCTGGGTTCATGTCACACTATTTGTAACCCCCATGACTTGCCTGGGCTTGCAAAATCTCACTTACTGTACTGTCTGGAGACAATACACATCTCTTCAACCTACGCTTAATACTATCTCTGCTCACATTATCTGCACCTTTAAGACTTGATTAGCTGTAAAAACTCGCATTTGAATCAGTATTCTGTAAACTGAGTGTGTGCCTTTATATGCCCTGTTTGTGATCAGAACTTCCCACTCACCTGACGAAGGGGCAGAGCCCTGAAAGCTAGTGGCGTTTGCTACCAAATGAACCTGTTGGACTTTAACTTGGTGTTGCGAGACTTCTTACTGGGCAGACTACAGGCATGGAGTAGCTGCTCAAACTAGTGAACAAGCTATTGTTCCAGCTAAGTCCCTGGTTGTCAGTCCTTGGGAACCCAACACTTCTACAATATGAATTAACAATGCTGAAAGATTCTTGAAATTCTTACACGAACAACTAATTAAACACAGGCAAAAGACATTTCATGGGCAAGATACTCCCAGGCTCCCAGCCACATGTTGGCATGCTGTTCACCTGTGGTGGGACTCTTTGATCCTGCTGCTATCAATGGGATTTCCCATTGATGTCACCCCACACTGCTGCGAAACCCATGGGTGGAGGTGAACTGCTGGTGGGATCAGAAAATCCCGCTGGCACGAATGGCCGGAGAATTCAGCCTATATGTTTCAGTCTGATATTTACTGACATCAGTATCAGACCTAGAATGAAAGGCCAAAGCGCAGAAGTCAACAGCATTAATGAGCACACCACTTATTCCTAAAATTGATCGGTAACACAATTGCTTGAATATTTTTAGAATGAAAAACAGTAGAAATAATTTTATTAACAGATAGGCTTCTTTAGCTCCTTCTACACTGAAAAAATGTAACCAGACATGAGCCTCTGTATCTTTAAATAGGAATACAAATAAAAAATCTCTATGCTGTCCTGAATGCAATGAAACAACACAATCAATAAATGAATAAAAGCAAATTACTGCGAATGCTGGAATTTGAAACCAAAAGAGAAAATGCTGGAACATCTCAGCAGGTCTGGCAGCATCTGTAAGGAAAGAAAAGAGATGATGTTTCAAGTCCAGATGACCCTTTGTGACAAAGAGTCATCTGGACTCGAAATGTCAGTTCTTTTCTCTCCTTGCAGATGGTGCCAGAGAAGCAACACAATCAATCTTTTGTTGAATTGAGTGGATATCAGATCCATGAGGTGCTGCTTTTTAATTAACACTGCAGAAATTTTCTTGCACTGTTAAAAATGAATGAATTCTTTGTTGTAATGAATGAATACATTAATACAAGTCTTTTGTGGGATCCGATATGTTTTTGCATGCTCCTCTTGGAATAATATAATTCTCAGTTTGCTTGTTGTTATTAAAATGATGGAGGCGAGAAATTATCAGGTTCTCTGGGCAGGATTTTATGGCCTTGCCTGTCCGATACTATGAAATCCACCTAAGACCAATGGAATTTTCTATGTTCCGACCATCATCCGCTGTGGTTTCTGTGGCAGACGAGGACGTAAAGTTCCGGCCATAGAATTTTTACTTGATATCTGTTACTGAGTTAATGTGCCCATTTGTCTGGTGGGGTGAGATTTTCAATTAATACATCAATAATGCATTAACGTTTCATTATTATCTTAATGGAAAATAAAATACTTTTAAAAGACAATTCCAATATTATAACAGTGACACACTTCACAAATATTACACAAGCTGTAATGGACTTTGGGATGTCTTGAGATCGTCAAAGATATGATATAAATGCAAGTTCTTCCTTTCATTTGTGCTTGTAGCTTTTTAAATTAAAACTATCCATTAACATTTGGCCTCTAAATGGTCTATGCATTGATTTCCCGCCTGAGACAACATGTTGGGAAAAATTCCTGGAAAATATTGTCCTCTTGTCTTTCTGGAAGATAAAAACATGCCCACAACAAACATGAATAGGCCAAGACTGAAGATGGCATTCCACACATTAACATCCTCCCCCTTAAGGGGAGCCAACTGGTGAGATAGCAAGGAGGCACAGAACCATATCTGTGCTGAAGGCGAGATGGGACTCCACAAGAAAATCAATGATGATGTCTTCATTCTGCAGCTGGCAGCTATGCCCTCAGAGTGATGCATTGGTTTAATGAAGGAGCCTGCTTTAGGTATTCACTGAATCTTTCTTTTCTGTATTTGAGGTACAAGCAAGAAAAATGTAGACACATCACCCACAGCTCCATCTTCAACCTCACCTTTGAAGAGGATGTTCAGTTGCATCCTCCACCAGCACAGATATCGTAACCTTGGGGATCCATGTTCTAGAGTTGGCTTGGGGTCACAGTCTGCTGAGTACGTTTCTCTTCTGGGTCCACAGCTGGTAGAGGATGTGAAGCCAAGGCCTCTAACACTCAGACTGTTGGAGACCAAGCTCCTCCTCAGTCCTTTGCAGATGATGAACCTCTGGTCTCAGCCCTAGGGGACATGTTAAAGATGCAGTGACAAGCAGGGGATATCAGACAGAATTGCCAGTGGCTATGAGCAGGCCAGACCAAAGGCTGGTGGTCTCCGTCCATGTTCTGTCTGCTGTTGTGGCCTCACATGTGAGCACTCGGCTGCCTCCATGAAAAGGGTGGTGACCACCTCAGGAATCCAGGGCCAGTAGAGCACAGAGTGGCTACAGACCTGCAGCAATGGCTATGCAAGAGAGGGATGGGGTACCTAGACCAACCTTCAAATGCCACTTCTCTTCAAAGGGTCAGGCAGGTATCATTGGGCACCCATAATGAGGAGGAGCACCAGCCTCGGGTCTTCATTCCCCAGTACTCCAAGGTGTCCTGTGTTTCTCTTCCCCCTGTCAGTGACCCCATCGCCTTCAGGAAGTAGGCTAGGGTAGGTGCACCTGCATATTAGCAGGTTGGGGGCTGGGGCCCTCTAGACCTAGGACCATCCTAGAGGATGCCCACCAAAGTCATCACAATCAATAGGGCATAATGTTCAGCAGGCTGCCTCCATCTCAGCTGTGGATATCAGGACTATACCTAGACCTAGCGATTGGCAAAGAAAGATAAAGGAGCTTTGAAAGTACAGAGATAGCATGGATGGATATGGTTTCAACACGTGAGCATCTGATCACTTGCACTGTTTGGAATTTGCCTGGATTCTATCTTTCTGTAATTGTTTCAATGTTTGTGGGCATTTGTGGGTGTGGCTTTTGAACCCCTTTCAGAGTCCAACAATGAACTCCAATAGGTTCATTTCAGTCGCATTATCAGCATTGTCATTACTCAATAATCCACATGTATATTGTACATGACTAAGCACTGATCATCATTTGTCAGTATGCTGCCTGGGCACACATCACGGCAGCCATTACTTGTATCTCACCACTCTAGCCTCTGAGAATGTGTTCAGTGAGGCCATTGCAACTCCTGCTATTGCCCTCATCATGAGTATTCACGGGGAGTTAAATCTTCTATGCGATGGCAAGAAATACTGTCAAAACAGTTTCTGGGCTGAGAGAGTGAAGCACTCCATTGATTTTGTCAGAAACCAGAGGCTGCTCTATGTATTTGGAGGAAGCTGTGTTGGGCATGCTCTACACCCATAGTAAACCCACATCCCGTGGCATGAGCAGCACAGTGGCACAGTGGTTAGCACTGCTGCCCAGCCAGCGAGCCGGGTTCAATTCCAACTTCGATCACTGTCTGTACATGCTTCTCTTGTCTGCGTGGGTTTTCTTGCCCATCCAAAGATGTGTGGGTCAGGTTGATCGGACATGCTAAATTGACCCTTGTGTCAGGGGATTAGCAGGGTAAAAATGTGGGGTTATGGGAACAGGGCTTGGGTAAGATTGTAGTCAGTGCAGACTCAATGGCTGAATAGTCTCCTTTTGCACTGTAGCAATTCAATGATTCTATGTTTATAATACAGAAAAGTTTTGAGGTTACTTTGAAATCCACTCACTGAGGTGTTGGACATAGTGTTAGGTAGTTAACAGTATGTATTTATTAACTACTAGAAACTGTATAAATATGTACAGTAAAGGTCCAAGCTCAGAGCTATCACCATGCTTGCTTCAATACACAGTCCTGTCCAACACTACACTGACCCCTAGCTGTGGGTCATATAAAGAACAAAGAACAAAGAACAAAACAGCCCAGGAAACAGGCCCTTCGGCCCAACGAGCCCGCGCCGCCATTTTAACACCACCAGTCCCCCCCTCCACCCATGACCCTTATCTATTGTTTTATGGCCATCCACATTGACGGAAACTAATTTAGGGACAATTTATTACTGCCAACCAGCCTAATAGCACATCTTTGGGGTGTGGGAGGAAACTGGAGCACCCGGAGAATGCGCAAACTCCCACAGACACCGGCCCAAATCCATGTGTCTGCACAGCAAACAGTGATAGTCACTGAGCTGTCATCTTGCCCAGCATCTGGTCCAGTTTAAGCACACACTAACGACATGAAGCACTAGGCCAATCTTGAACAACCAAGAGCGGCCCAAGTACGACCCATTGCGTGTATGCCCCTCAATGCTTCCTTATATCATTTTGTGGCCAGTACTATACGCCGTCCCAATAAACCCTTTATGTACCAGACACTTGTATTGTAAATACCTCACCTGTACTGTGGATCATTGAGTAACAACCACTACAGACCATCCAGTTGCAGAGAATCCCTATAATTCTCAGTCCTACAGTGCCTTAGTATTAACTGCAAGACTGCAATCCATCGTTTTTGTCATCTCAATCAAGGACAATCTTCCCTGATCAATTTAAAAGGAGGATTGAACTCAAGGGACCAAATGGTGTTCTCATGCTGCTCCATCTGTGGACCTATCTATCTGTCTCTGCCAGGTCTATCCCCCTTTGGGAGCAGGTGTGAGGGTGTCATAACCTGCCGAGGTTAGATTTGATATTGCCATACGCATGGGCTTTGTGAGGGCAAGAGCAAAATCTCAATTCTATTTCTGAGATCACAGGAGGATGGAATGCTATGCCACTTCCATTGTACACGTGTAGTGCAAGAGCTCCATATATTAGCAGTTTGGTGCATGCAAAGAATTAAGCCACTAGCAGAGCAGATGTTAAGTAGTGCAATTTATCATGAATCAAGGTAGAATAGGGCAAAGTATGATGTGTGTAACCGCAAAGCAGCTGGGGTCAGCTGGCCAGCTGATGATAGAAAACAAAATAGTAAAGGAAATGTCTTGGCAGCTTACTCTGATGATGGCCACGTTGTACTACTGCAATGGTCTCTTCATGTGGCTCATCTACCCTTCCACCATTCTTATTATCAGCCTGAATGTTTCCCTCAGTTAAGTCATGATCCCTTTCTAGCACAAGGTTGTACAGGGTACAGCAGACAACAATGATCTGGGATACATTCTGTGAAACATAGAAACATAGAAAATCAGAGCAGGAGTAGGCCATTTATTGTAAATATGATACTGCCTCCATCGTCTCATGCATAAAGAGCCAAATGCTGAACGTGCTCTGGCAATTATGTTCATCATAGTCTAGCACTCATTGGAAAATAAATTTCTGTATTAGAGAGAAGTATTTATATACATATTTATTGTATGATTTCATTACTTTTCATGGACGGAAGAAATCCTTCTTCCTGCCCCCACTCTGGATTATTAATTCCAGTTAATTATAGAATAATTACTTTCAAAAAGCCTTAATTATTTATAGGATTTTACCATTTCTTCACTCCAAGAATGTTATTATTTTAGAAACTTTAAAGGGCATAGAGTAAGGAGTGGAATTCATTTAAGGTTTCCTTTTACCTGTTATTTAAATTTCCCCAATGACTTTTTGTTATATCAGGACATTAAACTGTAGCTTTCATGAGACTACCTATCATTGTCATTTAATTACTGTAGTTAGTGACTATCTGGATGCAAACATGAGACAATTTGGAGTTCTTTAGCTTCCTAGCTATTTATAATCATTTGTTTCTGGCTTATAAATATGAGTGAGATGCTTGGAGATCTTTAGGACTTCCAGGTTTATGCATTTAGTCAAGGACTTTTTGCAAACCATTGAAGGGAATATTTCATTCGTTCAGTCATTGTTAAAGAAAGGAAAGAAGAATTTGCATTTATATAGCCTCTTTCACAACCTCAGAATGCCCTAAAGCATTTTATAGGCAAGGAAGTACTTTTGAAGTTAGTCGCTGACGCAGTGTTGAAACATGGAAATTTGTAAATAATTTTGGAACTTAACAAGATCAACAGTTGAACTGAAGATAAAAATGAAGTAACAGACAGGTAACAAGATTAGCAGATGTCTAGAAGAATAATGAGATGGGATTTGCACAGTAATAAGATTAGCAGACATTTAGAGAAATTGAGGAATTGCCAGATCATAAAAACTGTTTACCAGTGATCAGTGGGGCTATACAAATAATAAACTTCTAAAGGCAAAGCATTTGAGAGATGTAGGCAGCTGATTCCAGAAGGAATATCAAAGAGACTGAACAAAATAATTGCCAGCACTCTCACTGGGGAACGAGGCTCATCTTCTATCTAACAGGCATACTGGCCATCTTCATCTAATCTTCAGAGAGGCCAGTTCCATTTAGAACTATGGAGGTCTGTTCCATCTAACATTTGGTGCCATGGCAAATTGCGGATATTCTCCTCCAAAAGATGCAGCTTTGTGCCTTCACTGAACCAGGGCTTGGTCATCTAAGCTGTACTGTATCTAAGCTCTATTAGCTGGATTTGATTTATAGGGTGGGATTTTTCAGCCGTGCTCACCCAAGGCTGGAAAATCCCACCCGAGGTCAACAGACCTCTGCGTGGTCCATGTCCCACCTGATAATATTCCCACAGTGGGCAGGATGGGAACATTCCACTGCCCATTGAGTTACTAAAGTGAATGTTTTTTGGGGGAAAGGGGTGTTTGACTGAGTTCAGCGAACGTGGATATATTTTGGTAACAAGAGTCAATTTCAGATAAAATAGTGTGTTTGATTATTAATATACTTAAGTATCATAGTGTATATTTGTTTTATTTGTTGTGTATTTTTCTCTTCTTTTACTATAATAAATAATCTTTATTAATTTTTGATACAATGACTGGACTGGTTCTTCACCAGATTGTACACTGTTCCTCACATTGTTCCAAACAAATGTGCAGCACTAAGAACCATTGTTTCAGGTTAACCTTCAGGGTTTTGAGACACTCTCACTGATAACATCAGCAGAGTTCTTAACAAATTGCACACACCCATGTACAGAAATATGATAATGACCAAGTAGGACCAAAGATTGTGTGGGTTAGGTGGATTGGCCATGCTAAATTGCAACTTAGTGTCAGGGGGACTAGCTAGGGTATATCATGGGGTCATGGGATAGGGCCTAGGTGGGATTGTGGTCAGTGTAGACTCGATGGGCCAAATGGCCTCCTTCTTCACTGTAGGATTCTGTGATTCTATGTTAATCTGTTTCAGTGATGTTGATTGAAGATTAAATATTGTCTAGGACACAAGAGGTAATTTAGCTACTCATCTTTGAATTATCGAATTAGATCATTAGTGTGATCTTTTATATCTAACTCAGAGAGCAGACTGGATCGCGGCTTAATGTCTCATCTGAAAGTTTGCACCTCAGATGGTGTTGCACTGGAATGCCAACCTAGATTTTGGTACTTGAGTCTCTATTTGACTGCAAAATCGAGGATGAACTGTGAAGGTAGTCCTGGGCTATTGGAGAAGGTGCAGTGTTGGAGAGATAGAGAATATCTCTTGCATCTGCCAGGAAATATAATGATCTCCAGTCCTTCTACATACATGTGTTGCATTTTTACATTGCAGCTATATTACAGATAGTGGTACACTTTGGGTATGATAATGGATAATGAAGAAAATGAGAAATGGCAGAACATAATACCTGCAAATTCTTATAATGCCCGAATGACATTATTGTTACTAGAGAGGCAGTGCTCAACAGACTGGAGGGCCTGACTGTGGACAAGTCCCCAGGACCGGATGGAATGTATCCAAGGGTTCTGAAAGAAATGGCGGAGGTGATAGTGGATGCCTTGGTGATTATTTTCCAAACCTCGCTGGATTCCAGGGAAGTGCCGGAAGATTGGAAAACGGCTAATGTTACGCTGTTGTTTAAGAAGGGTAGCAGGCAAAAGACAGGGAATTATAGGCTCGTTAGTTTAACGTCTGTTGGAGGAAAAATGCTTGAATCCGTAATCAAGGAGAAAATAGCGAGGCATCTTGAGGAGAATTGTTTGATAGAGCAGACGCAGCACAGTTTCGTTAAGGGGAAGTCGTGTCTGATGAATTTATTGGAATTCTATGAGGATGTGTCTAGTGCGGTAGATAGAGGAGAACCGGTGGATGTGGTGTTTCTTGATTTTCAGAAGGCGCTTGAAAAGGTGCCGCACAAGAGGTAGTTACAGAAGGTTAGGGGGCATGGAGTTGGGGGTAGGGTGTTAGCGTGGATAGGGGATTGGCTGTCAAATAGGAAACAGAGAGTGGGGGTCAATGGGTGCTATTCGGATTGGCAGTTGGTGACTAGTGGAGTGTCCCAGGGATTGGTGCTGGGGCCTCAGCTATTTACCATTTATATAGATGATCTGGAGAGGGAGCTGAGTGTAAGGTGTCGAAATTTGCTGATGACACCAAGATTGGTGGAACGGCAAATTGTGCGGAGGGTGTGGAAAGTCTGCAGAGGGATCTAGATAGGCTGGGCGAATGGGGCAGGAACTGACAAATGGAATTTAATGTTGGCAAGTGTGAAGTTGTCCACTTTGGTCGGAATAATGGTAGGAAGGACTACTACTTACATGGCGAAAACTGCAGCATGCTACGGTGCAGAGGGACCTCGGGGTCCTTGTGCATGAGTCGCAAAAACCCAGCCTGCAGGTGTAGCAGGTGGTCAGGAAGGCAAATGGGATGCTGGCCTTCATAGCGAGGGGGATTGAATATAAAAGTAGGGAGGTCTTGCTGCAACTGTAGAGGGCACTGGTGAGGCCGCAGCTGGAGTACTGTGTGCAGTTTTGGTCGCCGCACTTACGCAAGGATATTTTGGCCTTGGAGGGAGTGCAGAGGAGGTTCACTAGGCTGATACCGGAGTTGAGGGGGTTGAGCTATGAGGAGAGGCTGAATAAATTAGGCTTGTACTCGTTAGAGTTTATTTATTAATGCTAAAGTAGTCTTACATTAACACTGCAATGAAAATCCCCTAGTCACCTGTTCCGGTACACTGAGAGAGAATTTGACATGGCTAATATTGCTAACCAGCTACGTTTCGGAGGAAACCGGAGCACCCAGAGTAAATCTATGCAGACACAGGAAGAACATACAGACTCCACACAGTCAGTGACCCCAGCTGGGAATTGAACCCAGGTCTCTGGCACTGTGAGGCAGCAGTATAAACCACTATGCCACCATGCCACCCAAATGCATAACAACTGCATAACTACAGTAGTGGGTTATATGTGCCCTGAGCATCTCCAATCAAGGATACAATACTAATATCTTCCTAAAGCCAATTCAAAGGCTAGTATTATCTTTAACGAGGATGGACTCTTGGAAAGAATGACTGTACAGAGGCTGATGGCCAATGCCATTTTTGAGGCAGTGGTGTTATAATGTTAAGACAGTGATGATGCCTGATATGTCATCAAATGGTCTGCAGTAACAGAGTAAGTAAACGATTTTACAGTGCGATTTATAAAATGTAAAAAAATGGAAGTTTGGCCATTATTTTGAAATATAAAACAAAGTTATCAAATTACATATAGCTGGCAATGAGCATTTACAAATTGCCTTTGGCCATGGTTATTTCTAATACGTGGAACCTTGAAAAAGTACACATTACAGTCCAAAACATATGTCATTACTGATTTAATTATGATACTAAATTGGAGCCCTAGGTCTTCCCTGCTGGCCTTGAGTCCCAAGTGAATAAGATTGGTTTGGGCAGCCTTGTCCTATACTGCATACGTTCATGCACAACACTGCTCATAATTTCATTGGAAATTACACAGTGAAGATGAATTGAAAGTGGAAGTGTAAATGGAAAGTTCATACTTATATATTGCAAACTATTTTTTTTCAGATTGGAATTACTGGATAAAATATGCAGAGTTTTGGCACCTAATCATTTATATATTTGATTGGGAATACTTCATTGTTGGCATTCAAAACAAATTTTGGAGTTAATTCCCCCTACCATCTTTAAAAAATGAAAATGCATGGACAGAATTTTCTAACCTTTTCTGCTAGTGGGATCTTCTGTCCTGACAGAGGTGATTCTGCGTGGCAGATTCCCCAGATACTACAAAAGGTTGTGAATGTAGCCCAGTCCATCACACAACCCAGCCTTCCTTCCATTGATTCTATCTACACTTTCTGCAAAGCAGCCAGCATAATTAAGGACCCCATGCACCCCGGACATTCTCTCTTCCACCTTCTTTCATTGGGAAAAGGTATGAAAGTCTGAGGTCACATATCAACCGAGTCAAGAATAGCTTCTTCCCTGCTGCCATCAGACTTTTGAATGGACCTATCTTGTGTTAAGTTGATCCTTCTCTGCACCCTAGCTATGATTGTAACACTACATTCTCCACTCTCACGGTTCCTTCTCTATGAACAGTATGCTTTGTCTGTATAGCGCAAGAAACAATACTTTTCATTATATGTTAATACATGTGACAATAAAAAATCAAATCAAATCAGTGGCGGGACAGACGAACCACGAAAATCATCATAGACGTCACTGGGACCAGAAATCCTGCCGGCTGCCAATGGCAAACTGCCTGTGCTGCCAGAAAACATGCTACGGCAGGGTGATAGGGAGGAGGGGGGTGGAATTTTTTACCTTCCCCAATGAATAGACACCGCATGGAATCACATTTTTATGAAGCATGATTCGGGTTGAATGCAATTATTATTTACAATTTTACTGAGGGAAAATAGGAAGCTTTCCCAAGATTTTTTTAAACTAGCAAGTCTGCACAGCATGGTAATGTTTCCCTCGACAATGGCACCCGCACCTTGAGCACAATCCCTGCCTCCAAGAATAATTATGAATAAGGTGGTAACATAACTCTGATGTAAAGTAATATCTATGACAAACCTCTGCACTGGTAAATCAAGACCTGAATTCTAGTTCTGACTGATATTTGAGCTTTGACTTTGTTACAGGGAAATATGTCAGTCTCTGTTTGGCCTGCAGCTACACTAAATTGAGACTGGCAGATTCAATCAGGTTTCTTCATGCATAACTGTAGGTGCAGTCGATCATTTTTGACATGGGCTGGTCTGTCTGTGATCCCAGCTGAGCTAGATAATGTAGATGTATATTTGGAGTGAACTTTGATGTAGTCTCTGAATCTTTGTCACTCATAGATGTAATCAAAAGTGTTCAGTTTTGCTCAGTTTTAATGTCCAGTGGCACTTTCTGGCCATATTACTGTTACCTGATTCATCAGCAGCTTCTGATGGTTGTTTTGAAGTTGCGTAATGAACATAAAATATCAGTATTGCCATATTGGGGTGTTTTCATTTGTACAATAGAATTTTAACAATATTCTACAGCTCGGGCCGGAATTCTCTGGCTGTTCACGTCGGCGGGATTCTCTGGACCAACCAGCAGTGCATGATACCCCTTGGTATCAATGGGTGCTATTTTGATTGGCGGTTGGTGACTAGTGGAGTGCCGCAGGGATTGGTGCCTCAGCTATTTACCATTTATATAGATGATCTGGAGGAGGGGGCTGAGTGTAGGGTGTCGAAATTTGCTGATGGCACAAAGATGAGTGGAAAAGCAAATTGTGCGGAGGGTGTAGAAAGTCTGCAGAGGGATCTAGATAGGCTGAACAAGTAGGCGAGGACCTGGCAGATGGAGTACAATGTTAGCAAGTGTGAGGTTATCCACTTTGGCAGGAATAATAGTAGGAGGGATTACTATTTAAAGGGCGAAAATCTGCAGCGTGCCACGGTGCAGAGGGGCCTGGGGGTCCTTGTGCATGAGTCGCAAAAACCCAGTCTGCAGGTGCAGCAGGTGATCAAGAAGGCGAATGGGTCGCTGGCCTTTATAGCAAGGGGGATAGATTATAAAAGCAGGGAGGTCTTGCTGCAACTGTACAGGGCACTGGTGAGGCTGCAGCTGGAGTACTGTGTGCCGTTTTGCCGCCGCACTTTGCGCAAGGATATTTTGGCCTTGGAGGGAGTGCAGAGGAGGTTCACTAGGCTGATACCGGAGATGAGGGGGTTGGACTATGATGAGAGACTAAATAGACTGGGTCTGTACTCATTAGAGTTTAGAAGGATGAGGGGGGATCTTATAGAGACGTATAAGATAATGAAGGGGATGGATAGGGTAGAGGTAGAGAGATTCTTCCCGCTCAGAAAGGACAGCAGGACTAGAGGGCACAGCCTCAAGATAAGGGAGGGGCAGTTTAGAACGGAGTTGAGGAGGAACTTCTTCACTCAAAGGGTGGTGAATCTCTGGAATTCTCTGCCCATTGAAGTGGTGGAGGCTACCTCGCTAAATATATTTAAGTCACAGGTAGATAGATTTTTAGTAGGCAAGGGAATTAAGGGTTATGGGGAGAAAGCAGGGAAATGGAACTGAGCCACTTCAGATCAGCCATGATCTTATTGAATGGCGGGGCAGGCTCGAAGGGCTAGATGGCCTACTCCTGCTCCTACTTCTTATGTTCTTATGTTCTTATGTTCTTATTCCTGCCCATGGGTTTCCCACTGGTGTGGGGTGACATCAATGGGAATTCCCATTGACAGTAGCGGGACCAGAGAATCCTGTGGCTAGCAAACAACACGGCACTTGCCATTGGTGGGGAACATATGGCTGGGAGGCCAAAGAATCTCGGCCAAGATGTTTGAGAGCAGATTTTTCTAAACAAAGAAAATGCTAAATTGTACAACAGAAATATAAGTTGTACTTTTTTCTGCACAAACACAAGAGATCATTCTCTTCACCAAAGTGTTCCCGGTGTATCCACATTCACCTGCCTTTCTCCCGTAGTCTTTCCCTTATTTTCTACTGCATAGTTATATATTTCCCTTTCATAAGCTTTCAGACTTCCAACTATTTCTGCTGAAGTATTAAAAAGCACAATGTAAATAATTTTGCTTCACCCCTTCATTGGTTCCTTTGACAATAATCAGTAATAATCTCTTGCAGTTATGCGACTCACTGGCTGGGGAAAGTAATTTTCCCACAGTTACCTAATCAAAACCCTTCATAATTTTAAATATTACCAACAGTTCCTCTCTCAACCTTCTTTATCTAAAGAAAACAGGTCTAGGTTATCTGGTCATTCCTCATAACTTATTATTTTATTTGCTTATTCATTCGTGGGATATGGGCATCACTGGCAAGACCAGAATTTATTGCCCATCTCTCGCTTTCAGAAGGTGGATGTAAGCTGACTTCCTGATTCACTGTATTTTGCAGAATGTACATATGAGTGCAGTGTGAGTTCCAGGACTTTGACCCAGTGATGATGAAAGAATGGCAAAATATTTCCAAGATGTGAAGTTCTCCCAACCACCTGATGAAGGAACAGCCAGTTCCGAAAGCTAGTGGCGTTTATTACAAATAAACTTGTTGGCCTTTAACCTGGTGTTGTGAGACTTCTTACTGTGTTAAAGTATTTCCAAGTCAGGATGCTGTGTGACTTGGAGGGGAATTTGTTGTTTCCATGTGTCTGCTGCCCTTGTCCTTCTACGTGCTTATTGTGCTGATACTATGCCTTTCAGAAATGTATTTTAAACGTGTTTCTCTGCAGGATATTTCTAGCAGCCTCCAGAATTTGTCAGCACGGTGTCCTTTATTGCTGCTGAGGCAGTATAATTTTAATCATATTGATTTTAATCCGGGCTAATGCAATACCTTGTGGTTTTAACAGTCCCTTAGGATTGCAGAGTGGAGCTTTGCTTGTAATGATTGACAGGTCAGGTGACATGCCTGGGGACAGCTAGTTTCTTTAGAGAAAAGTCTAATTTTTAGTTTAGTTTCTCAGTTGCTAATAGAAGCTGGTGGAAGAAGGCGATATTTTTGTCTCTGTCTCTCTTTCTCTCCAGAGGTTATTTGAAAGTCCCAGGATTGCAAAGTCTCAGAGAATTAGTCCAACATTCAAAGGACCAATTCACATTGAAAGTTGCAAATCCAGCATCATGTGAGCATACGTGTTTCTGTGCCAATTCTGAAGACGAATGTGTTTCTGTTGGATGGCGCTTAACTTGGAACAACAGAGAAAGCTAGCTGTCAAGAGTATACTGTGTTATGTTTAAGTCTTGTAAAGTACATAGAAAATCAATTATCAGTTTTTGTATCTTGATGCAAAAAGGGCAGCTAGTTTTACTAGTCCTATTGGCCTCCTTCACCATTGTCACCATTCTGTGGACTCTCAGGTTCATGCTGTGTCAAGCAGAGGAAAGGACTGCTTGTTCGCTACCAAGCAAAATACCAGCAAGAATGGATTCCATATTTGAAGAGATGGGACTTGTAGAATGTAAAAAATAATGAGTCACAAAGTAATTTCTTGCTTCTGGAATCTGATTTCCAGATACTCGAACTCTGGAAGACACTGGAAAACTTGCCCTGGTGTGACATGCAGAGGAAAGCCTGTTAAAGAGCCAGGAGTGTGGGATTTAATCTGTAAGATGACATATCTGCTAAGAGCACGGTGTAATTTATAAATGAGACATAAAGTATTTTCAGTTGCATTCATTGGTGAACTTTTTCTGTAGCTTGGTTTATTAATTGCCTATAAAATAATGTTTAGTGTATGTTGAATTCACTGTGTTTGTTACAGTAAAAGTTTTAAAATGTGAAACCTCATTGTGCGATGCATTCCATTAATTGCTGGCAAATTCGTGCCAACAGATTCTCTGCTGTGCTAAGTGGAGACTTGGCTGAGCATCAAATTCTCCATCCTCTCTGGCAGCGGCAGTAGGTTGTAAATGGCTGAAGAACGGTGCCCATATCTTATAAGAATTGTAACACCTCCATTTAGAAAACCTCGGAGACAATTGTTTTAAAAATATATTCCATGGTTTCAAGCCATTTCATTTTTGACAACGGTAACATAAAGGTTTGATTCTCTTTTTTTTATCTGTTCAACAAATCAGCCAATTATCCTAAGTTTTGAGGATACACTTTGAAGGTGGTGTGTAAATTTTCTTTTACAGAGTTGATTTTGTGTCGTGCCAAACCTTAAACAGATGTTAAGTCATCTCATAAATGCCTCAGCTAAAAATCTAATTTATTCACTGGGAAAGCCAGTAAATATTTTATCGATAGAATCACTTAAAGGAGTTGAGTGTTCCAATCCATTAAAAGTGAAGACATGTATTTTCATATGATAGTCAACAGTTCCCATTGGCGCCTGACCTCAGGAGCTGGTCCATGGTCCTTAATTGAATAGGGCCCTATAATTAGAAAATGAATTGGCCATCCCTTTGAAAAAATTCCTCTGGCTCCCTTTTCAGCATGTATGGTTTCTCAATCGCTGCCCCTGCTGGACTGGAAGACACAAATAAAAATTGACTCCACAGCGATTCTACAGCAAAAAGCAGAGCATAAAAATTCCATCTAAAACATGCATAGGGCGTGAAAGCAAATTGAGAAAACCATAAGGAATTAAGAGAAAGAAATAAAAGGTACCACCCAAAACAACTAGCAAAAAAGTAAGACTTTAAGTTTATTTATTAGTGCCACAAGTAGGCTTGCATTAACACTGCAATCAAGTTACTGTGAAAATCCCCTAGCCATCACATTCTGGCACCTGTTTAGGTACACTGAGGGAGAATTTAGCATGGCCAATGCATCTAACCAGCAGTGTGGGAGGAAACTGGAGCACCTGGAGGAAACCCACACAGATACAGAGAGAATGTGCAAACTCTGCACAAACAGTGACCCAAGCTGGGAATCAAACCCAGGTTCCAAGGGATGTAAGGCAGCAATGCTAAACATTGTGCCACCCCATACCGCACCTATGTGAAAACAAAGTCCAAAGATCTGCAGGTTAAGGGGACTAACCATGGGGTCATTAATGACCCATTAGCAGGGGACTATTAATGAGAACATCAGTGTGTTGTTACGGGGATACTGCGTGGGGTGTGCCTGGGTAAGATGCTCTTTCACAGAATCAACACAAACCCAATGGGCTGAATGGCCTCCTTCTGCACTGCAGGGATTCTATGGATGCTGTAAATCTGCGGAATTCATTGCATTTTTATAATTTGTTTCAGTACTACTGGACATCCTAAAGCACTTTACAACCAATGAAGTGATTTTGAAGTTACTTCATTGTGTCTTAACATAGAACATAGAACATAGAACATTACAGCGCAGAACAGGCCCTTCGGCCCACGATGTTGCGCCGACCAGTTACAAAAACAATGACCCACTAGCCTATACCAATCCCTTTTCGTCCATAAACCTATCCAGAGATCTCTTAAATGCCCCCAAACTAGACGCATTTACAACTGCAGCAGGCAGGGCATTCCAATCCCTCACCACCCGCTGGGTAAAGAACCTACCCCTGACATCCGTCCTGTAGCTACCCCCCCTTAATTTAAAGCCATGCCCCCTCGTGCTAGCTTTCTCCATCCGAGGAAAAAGGCTATCACTATCCACCCTATCTAAACCTCTAATCATCTTATATGTTTCAATAAGATTAACACAGTGGAAGACACAATAGCATGCTACAAATTTATGACAAGAAGACTGTGACAGATGAGGACCTAAAAATGATCATTGTCACTAAAGAAGTAGCGTTGAGCAAACTAGTGGGACTAAATTTAGGCAAGTCTCCTGGACCTGATGGAATGCATCCCAGGGTACTAAAAGGGGTTGTGGGGGAAATAACAAATGCACTACTGGTAATTTACCAAAATTTGTTAGATTCTGAGGTGGTTCCAGCACATTGGAAAATAGCAAACATGATGGCACTGTTTAAAAAAGGGAGTAGACAAAAGGCAGTTAGCTTAATTTCTGTAGTAGAGAAAATGCTTGAATTTATCATCAAGGAAGAAATAGTGAGACATCAGGATAGAAATTGTCCCATTGGGAAGATGAGTTCATGAAAGGCAGATCATGTTTAATGAATTTACTGGAATTTTTTGAGGACTTTACAAGCACGGTGGGTGTGGTGTATCTGGGTTTCCAGAATGCACTTGATAAGGTGCCGTACCAAAGGCTGCTGCATAAGATAAAGGTGCACAGTGTTACGAGTAATGCATTAGCATGGATAAAGAATTGGCTAACTAACAGAAAGCAAAGAGTTGGGGTAAATGCATATTTTTCTGGTCGGTGATCAGTGACTAGTTAATGCATCAGGGATCAGTATTGGGACCACAATTATTTATAATTTTCATAGATGATTTGGAGTTGGGGACCAAGTGTTGTGTGTCAAAGTGTTGTGTGGAAGCCATGGAAAAGATACTGGAGTATACAAGAGATGCAGGGGAACATCAGGTAGATCTATTAGAGGCTCTCAACGGAATGGCACAAGAAACAAAGTAGTGAGTGCCTCTTGCATTACACTAGCTTGCAATGATTGGAAGTCTCCTGGGTTAATTCTTGCTGTAGGTGTTTTAGTGGTCATGCACACTCCGTCACTTCCAAGAGGGACTAAGATAGGTCTTCCACCCTTTAATACATGGTTGTACATGGAGACATCATTCTTTGACAAGGGTGTTCACAGCCATGTGTCATTTCCACTCATTCTACTACATCTGTCTCCCCTACTTCTGGAATCAATTCATGTTAAATGATAACATTCTATTAACTTTCCTAATTACTTGCTGTCCCTGTATCTTAGACTTTTGTGATTCATGCACTTGGACACTCAAATCCCTCTGCATATCAGAGCTTTGCAATTGTTCAACATTTAAATAATAAGCTCCATTTCACATTTGTCCACATTATACATTTTTTGCCCACTCACTTTATCTATCTTTGTACTTTTGTAGCCTCTTTACGTCCTCTTCACACATTTCCTACCCATCTTAGCAAACCTAGAAAATATATCTTCAGTCCTTTCATCCAAGTCATTTAAATAAATTGCAAAAGGTTGAGACCCCAGCACTGATCCGTGTGGCACATCATTCATCACATCCTGACAGCCAGAAAAAGATCCATTTGTACAAACTCTGTGTTTCCTGTTAGCTAGCCAATCTTCAATCCACGCCAATAAGTTACCCCTTAAATCAATAGGCATTTATTCTATATAATAAAATTTGATGTGATACCTTATCAAATGTCTGCTGGAAATCTAAGTACTGTACATTCTTGAGTTCCCCTTTATCCACAGCCCATGTGACTCCTTCAAAGAACTGCAGCAAATTGTTTGAACGTGATTTCCCTTTCACAAAACCATGTTGACTCTGCCTGATTACCTTGACTTTTTCCATATGTCTTACTATCACATCTTTAATAATGGCTTCTAACGTTTCCTCTATAATAGGTTGAGACTAACTGGCTGTACTTTCTTGTTTCCTGTCTCTCTCCCTTTTTAAAGAATGGAGATATATTTGTAACAGTTTGAATTCTTTTGGAATTTGCAGCATCTACAGTCCTTTGTTCACCTATTATATGCTCTATAATGGACACTTGTAACTGTGGTGTGTTTCAATTTAAAAGTTAAAGTTAAAGTTTATTTATTAGTCACAAGTAGGCTTATATTAACATTACAGTTAAGTTACTGTGAAAATGCGGGCAATTGGGATTAGCTTAGAGGTTTAAAAAAAGGGCAGCATGAACAAGTTGGGCCAAAGGGCCTGTTTCCATGCTGTAAACTTCTATGACTTTATCCCATAGTTGCCACACTCTGGCACCTGTTCAAGTATACTGAGGGAGAATTTAGCATGGCTAATGCATTTAACCAGCATGTCTTTTGTACTGTAGGAGGAAACCAGAGCACCCGGAGGAAACCCATGCAGACACGAGGAGAACAAGCAGACAGCGACCCAAGCTGGGAATCGAACCAGGTCTTTAGCCACTGTTACACCATGCCATCTTTAAAGTAAGAAAATATTTACAATTTAGTGCAAAGTGTAACTTTTCTGATAACTAAGCCCAATTGTGTGGATATAAATAATACATTATTGCAGGTGAATTGGTTGGTGCTAATGTACTGGAAGGTTTCTTCATTTTTAAGTTTGTACATTAAATCAAGAGTCATGTAGCAATAGAATATTTACTGTTAGTTCACAATATTCTCATTTGACAGGGAATTGTTGTTTGTTACTTGTGTGTTTTTGACGTTGCCTCTGAATTTTGCACAGGCCAAATTCAGAGAAGCAGAGTGATTGTATAATGTGAATGACTAACTTGTGTATAATTGTCTGACAAATCTGACGAGTCTTGCAAGGTGTATCATATGGAAGTATAATGCACAAAAACTAAAATGTTTTGTGAAACCTACAGAACACAGTTTGACCGCATTGTGACTAAACATCCCAATTCTAGGCACCCAAAGGATCTGAGGGAGAGGGTTAAAGGATGTGGTAGTGACATTAAGTTCCCAGAAACAAGAAAATACTCAGAGCCAGGGCCCATGATTTTTCTCTGTGGCTACTGCAAACAATGCTTTGTTGTCTGGACCATTCAGAGTACTCAGAAGAGCAAATGTCAAGCAAGTGGTGACCTATTGCATAGTGCACAATCTCACTGCCAACATTAACCAAGCAACTGAGAAGGAAGAGGAGTAGGAGAAGGTGGAATGGCAATCTAGACAACTCTATTCTGCTGGATGCTCATGAAAAACTCATCCGAGGCTGATAACAACCACCACAGCCCCAGTTTCCCATTCAGCAGCAGCCTCACATCTGCATCACTGGCCATCATAACATTAATTGGCCACAACACAAAAATATAAACTACCACAAAATAAAAATTCAGTATCAAGTTCATAAATTAAATGATGCCATATTTCTTACAAAAGCCAACAAATCTCCTTTGTACATGTCTGCTGTGTGTCTTTTCCCATTCTAAGTGCTCCCATGCAGTGCAACTCCAGTGACAACAGTATGTTAAAGGTAGGCTGCGATATCCCTGTTGAGGAGACTGTAGTTGGCCTTAATGGATGGCCATGGGCCATAAGCTTTAGCTGTGGACTGCGCAATCCTGGCAGGGATACCAGAAGTCTGTGTTGACTGTTTTAACAGGAAGCAGGGTGGATACTGGCAGAGTGGTGGGGAAGGGAGAGAGAATGCAGCTTTCTGCAGAGAAGACAGCAGAGTCACACAGAATGGAGCTACTGTCATTGCTCTTCTTCCCAATGTGCCACCTCAGCAATCCGAGTAATCTATTGGATGACACATTGCTGGACTGCTGTGGTACCCTGCAAGCTGACTTGCACACTGCAATCCATGACAGCAGCAGTCAAAGCATCAGATTGGCAACTATATTTGCATGATACTGTTCTGAGTATCCAGTACAGCACTCTGCCATTGGTTACTACTATGCTGCAATGGGAACTGCAACATGGTTGGATATAGAAATGCGTATGCTGAATTGACCATTCCTTCTATATATTGTATAAGATAGGATGAGATGTGCAAAACCCTGTGCCAAACCGGCACCAATTTCACCCTTTTCATTTACAACAGGCTTTTAGGCTGCCTTTCCAATAAATGAAGCTTTTTATTGTGCATATCAATTAGATTCCCTCTATTCTGAAAAAGAGTCATACAGACTTGAATTGTTAATTCTCTTACTCTATCCATAGATGCTGCCTGACCTGCTGTATGTATCCAGCATTTTCTGTTTTTATTTTAGATTTCCTGCATTCCCAGAGTTTTGCTTTTAGAGAGAACATAAAATATTTTTATATTCTGGGAAAGGTGAGTTTCAAAGGAGGATATGGGCAATAGCAAGAGCAAAGAGATATTCAGGGAGAAATGATGAGAACTTAGGGGAATGGCATCGGAAGACCTCCTAGAGTGTTGTTTGGTGCTGGGAAAATTGTTGTAAAGAGACAAAGTGAAGCAGTTTCGGCCAAATCAGCAATGTATCTACTTTTTGGAAAACAGGATTTTGTTTTAAAGATTCTTGAATTTCCATGGCAGAGTAGAAATATGAATGAGAAACCCCTTGATATACTTTCCCTACCGCATTAGTGTGCCTTGTGGTAGCTTCCTGGAATTTCTAAAGTTAACATAAGGGATTGTTTCCTAAAGGGATGTTTATTTTGTGAGTCTAAACATGTAGGAAAAACATGAGTCTAAACATGCACAAAGATTCTGTAAGACTAATTTTAAATGTATTTTTCTTTGTTTAAATTTTGTTTTCTTTTGTCAACAAATATTTTAATTTAATATTTAAGATTCCAAAGCTGTCACTGGAATTTGTGACTTAGGATCATAGAAAGTTTGAAGCGTGGAAACAGGCCTTCTGACCAATCTCTTTTTTAACCCCTAAGCTAGACCCAACTGCCCACATTTGGCCCATATCCCTCTATACTCACTTCACCCATGTAACTGTCTAAACGCATTTTAAAAGACAAAATTGTACCCACCTCTACTATTACCTCTGGCAGCTTGTTCCACACACTCACCACCCTCTGTGTGAAAAAATTACCCCTCTGGACACTTTTGCATCTCACATCTCTCATCTTAAACCTATGCCCTCTAGTTTTAGACTCCCCTACTTTGGGAAAAGGTTGACAATCGAGCTGATCTATGCCACTCATTATTTTATAGACCCCTAAAAGGTTACCCCTCAGCGTCCTATGCTCCAGAGGAAAAAAATCCAGTCGAAGCAGCCTCTCCATATAACTCAAACCATCAAGTCCCGTTAGCATCCCAGTAAATCTCTTCTGCACTCTTTCCAGTTTAGGAATATCCTTTCCATAATAGGGTGACCAGAACTGTACACAGTATTCCAAGTGTGGCTTTACCAATATCTTGTACAATTTCAACAAGACATCCCAACTTGTCTATTCAATATTCTGACCAATGCATGCTTAATGCCTTCTTCACCACTCTGTCCATTTGTGACTCCACTTTCAAGAAATAATGAATCTGTAGCCCTAAATCTCTTTATTCTGTCACTCCCTCCATTGTCTCACCATTAACTGAGTAAGCCCTGCCCTAGTTCAACCTACCTAAATCGCCTCAGATTTATCTAAATTAAACTCCATCTGCCATTCGTCAGCCCATTGGCCCAATTGATCAAGATCCTGTTGCAATCCTAGATAACCTTCTTCATTGTCCACTATTCTCTTTGCCTTCCTCAGGAATCCTGTGACAGTCGTGGCTTTGGCAGAAGCGCCCGTGAGCTGGTTGGACTTGATGGATACAGGTCAGCAATTTCTACCCTGCCGGGTTATTACAATCTTCATCATCATTGTCTTCTTGCAGTTCATCCACTGCCTGGCCAGGTTTCACTTCTTAGGTAGCTGAAAGTACAAAGGCACAAAGGTAAGGTTGTGATGTGGGAAAGGAATTGGAAAAAAAGTGGTGCATCTTACATTTTGTAAATCAAACGAGAATGTGAAGTTGGAGGATGTGGGATGATAGAAGCAACATTAAGGGTGGAATTCTCTGGCCACACTCGCCTGAAGTCCAGAGATTCTCACCCAACTTCAATGGGCCTTGACATGGTCCACCACTATTCCCCACAGCCTCCCCATCCCATCTGCGTGAATTCCAGTGACAGGCGGACTGGGAGAATTCCGGCTTAAGTCTGAGGATATCATCATCATCAGTGGTTGCAGCTCAACTACTCACCATGTTCTTCCATCATCCTCATGGGGGTTAGGATATACAGGTACGCCTGTTCTCGTGATTAACTCCCATTGCCTCCTTTTCCTGCAGGAGAGAGGGAAGTGTGTCAGTGAAAGTATTGCAGTGTGCGGAATGTGACATGGTTGAATAGCTAGCAGTGTGAGCCATCTGTGACTGTATGGGTGTGAGTCTTTCAGCAGCATTACATGTGTGAGGGTAAGGTGAGGCTATGGATGTCAGGCAGGAGTCCTGATTGCTAGAGATTGTTAGTAGGTGAGTGATGGGGGTGTAGTGAATTGAACAGTGGGTAACAGTGCAGTTTGTAGCAAATCACATTTGAGGATGCGTTCACTGACCTTAGCTAAATGAGGTCATTGAATTTCTTGCAGCACTGCATCCAGGACTCCAGGGGCCCTGGCATTGATCTCCATGACTACCTCCTCCCCTCTGAGCATCTGACTAAAGGAACTTCTGGCATCTTCATCATACAGGACATTTCTTCTCCTTTTCACATCCCCCTTCGAAGCCTCCATTTAGTGTTTAAAAATACTTGCCTATTTTGTGCTAACTTCTAATGTTTTCCAGGTCACATTCATTTCCTGCATGGCTGCTGGCACCTGCTTCAGCCACAATGTGACACTTTTAAGAAGTGTAGCCTAACTTTAAGAAGTTCTAACCATGCACAGCACTGGACACAGCTTAGGCCTACAAATAATCAATTAGCACAGTTACAGTCCTTGGCTGGGTCTCAGAATGTGATAACATGGTGGCACAATGGTTAGCGCTGCTGCCTCACAGCACCAGGCACCCAAGTTCAATTCCTGTCTTGGCTCACTTTCTATGTGGAGATTGCATGTTTTCCCTGTGTCTTCATGAATTTCTTTTGGGGGCTCCAGTTTCCTCCCACAGTTTGAAAGACATGCTGGTTGGGTGCATTGACCCAAACAGGCGCCGGAATGTGGCAACTAGGGGAATTTCACAGTAACTTCATTGCAGTGTTAATGTAAGCCTTTCTTGTGACTAATAAAATAAACTTTAATTTTAACTTTAAAAAGGATATGGGGAGAGATCTGGTTAGGGACCAAAACTTTTTTTAAGTAGGTAAAGGTCGAGATTGAAGACACTGCTTTTGGAATAAAGGAACACAATTCCAAGAGTTTTGAACTAAAGAAAAACAAGTGTTACTATTCAAGTTCAGAAAGATAAAAAAAATTTACATACCTGTCTTACACTTCACTCTAACATTTAGGTTAAGTATGTGAATTAACAAGCAAATTGTGATCAGACATACCGCACTACAGGGTAAATGACAGATGTAATCAGAACAGATTCCATGGATTTCTTAACAGATCACCAAGATATCAGGTCCATTATGAGTCAACCAATCTTACGGAAACTCTTTCCTTCTCAAGTTCCACATTTAAAGATCCTGCCTCAGAACTCTCTACAGACATTGCTCCCACCCAGACAGCTTTGAAAATGTCTCACCTCAGTGTTTCAATCTCATCGTCTAAAGATTCCTTCTCCCTGGATTCCTGAGTAAACTAAAACATTAGCTTACAAGCACACATTCAGATCTATAGCTGTGCCAAGCAGAAACTACTCCAAAGCCCTTTACTTAAAGTCTGCTCCCTGCAGATCCTTCTTTAAATTAAATTTACTGGGACCTGTTTCTGCCCCTTTTTGTCTTTTTAACACTTGCTAGCTGGCAGACTGCCTCAGCATGTCTGCCTCAAGACGAAATGTTCACCGATCCTTGAACTGATCTGGTGCCCTATCAAAACACTCTCAGAGGGTCCTATCCTTGTTACTCGACAGAAACCAATGCAACAAGCATTGGAACATCTTGTACCTTAAATGTCACAATGTCCACAGACTGAATTTAGCACCCAGCGACATGCGGATCAGTGGATTCCGTGACAGCACTGATCGATGTCAAAATCATTGAAATGAATAGGCAATGCTATGGCGGCGTGCTGTCTGTGTATCAATCAACAGTCATGGGTTGATCACACATTGCAATTTATCAGTGCTGATTTGTGGTAGCGGGAGGGAGAGCTAACCAATTTAACCCCCTTTGACTCCTGAATGCACTAGTTTGAACACTTTCAGTGCAGGTTTAGTTAATAAGTACTTGAAGTTTATGCTGATACAATGATTTGAGCAGCAAATCTATTGGTGAGAACAGTAATTGTGCACTGTGGATGAGTGGGTATCTCTGACAATGACATCTGAATTTACCGCAGCGGATGCTGGAAGTTGCTGTCAGATTTATCCTGTAATAATAAGGGAGAGCTGATCGACTCAATTTTATCATGACAGCGCAATCTGGGCCATTTGTGCAGATTCATGCAGTACTAATGTTCTACCACTAGATATCACTGTCATGTTTATATTCTACATGATTCATACCACATCTGCAAAATATCAAAAGAGAATTCTAGAGGTAAAAACATCTGAACCAACTTTTATGTTATTCTGATTCCGTTAATAAGATTCTTGACAATTGAACAGGGGAATATAAATGAATAAAGAATAATGAATAAAGTAAAGACTCAGGTCTACCAGACACAGTGTTATCTCTGAAATATTTTTGTTCTTATTAAACACCATTAATTCTGAAGGGTATGTTCTGTTCAGCTGATGAATGTTTTGCTCAGTATGACCAAGATTGATCCCAATGTATGCTTTGAGTTAGCTGAATTCAATCTTTGGAATAAGAAAAAGAGGCTACAATTAACTTCGATGAATTAATATTAGGGAGACAGTAAAATATCAGCTGGGGTTTTGACTCTTGAGACTCGTCTAACAACTCCACTCGGAAGGTACTTTGTTGACGTTGTGAAGACAAGCCTAGCTTCAGTTGTGATGCTCCTGCAGACAAACAGTCTTCTGACTCTCACTCTCGAAGGTCACTAAGGAAAAACTTAGAACAAAAACTCACCAGGGTCAATTTTAACTTGCCAAAGGGAACAGTGACAGTCTCAAAGTATAGCTTGTCGTCAGGCTGCTCTGTTAACACATTTTTAAAATTCATTCATGGCGGACGGGTGTCACTGGCTGGCCAGCATTTATTAGCCATCTCTTGTTGTCCTTGGAGAGCAGTTGGGAGTCAATCACATTGCTGTGGCTCTGAAGTCATATGTAGACTAGACCAGGTATGGATGGCAGATTTCCTTCCCTAAAAGGGCATTAGTGAACCAGAGGCATTTTTCCAACAATCAACATGGCTTCATGGTCATCAGTAGATTCTTAATTCCAGATATTTTTTCTAGAATTCAAATTCCACCAGCTGCCAAGGTAGGATTTGAACTCAGGTCCCTAGATGTTTAGCTGAATTTCTGGATTAATAATCTAGTGATAATACCACTAGGCCATTGCCTTCTCTGATCACTGGTAATTAGCTCACTGAGGCTTTTAGACTGGCTAGAAGTGACCAGATCAACTACCTCATCGGGCAAAGGGTTATATTTTTGAGGTCATGTGAAATATGTTGGACCCCAACTGCCATTTTAAGCATATGCTCTGCACTGTCTGATCTGTTTTCCTGATGATGGATCTGAAGAGGGCTTATGGGGTCAGTAAACACCGATAATTCTGGCTACTCCAGCTTGCTTATGCACTTGCTCCCAACTCTCCTCCCTCATTCGGCTGACTGCCGTTCTGAAAATCTTTGGGTAGCCTGATATTGAGTTGGCCTGAATTCAGCTCATTACATTGGGTGACATTCAGATGAGGTCATATTCGTTCTGGGAATGAATGGAACTGCCAGCGTGGTACTCCAATGGGCCGCGTACAAATTAAAATTGACCCCAATATCATAAACTCAATGTGATAAATTCATTCTCATCTAAAAATTTCATTCGAATTTTAAGTTTCTTTTGTTGAGATTTTGACTCTGTTCTTATCTGCGATAGAGTTTATTGTTTTTGATAAAAAAATACTTAGAATGAAGACATTTGTCATAAGTAACTCTGAAAAGACTTAGCAGGTTTTGGATCTAAGACAGGAATTTTCAAAACAAAAAATATAAATTGCTGGAAAATCTCATCAGGTCTGACAGCATCTGCGGGGGGAGAAAAGATGTGGAGATGCCAGCATTGGACTGGGTTAAACACAGCAAGAAGTCTAACAACACCAGGTTTATGTCCAACCAATTTATTTGACAGTAAACTCACAAGCTTGTGGGGTTTGCCCTTCGTCAGGTGAATGAAGTGTTCTGGCCTGACAGAGCATATAACAGCATAGACAGTTTACAGAATACTGTTTAGAATACAAGTCTTTACAACTAACCTGCTATTCAAGTCTTAAAGATGCTGACAATGTGAGTGGAAAGAGTATTATGCATAGGTTAAAGAGATGTGCATTGTCTCCAGACAGTACAATAAGTGAGGTTTTGCAAACCCAGGCAAGTCATGGGGGTTACAGATACCCCCATGACTTCCCTGGGTTTGCGAAATCTCACTTACTGTACTGTCTGGAGACAATACACACGTCTTTAACCTATGCATAATGCTCTTTCCACTCACATTGTCGGCATCTTTAAGACTTGAATAGCAGTTAGTTGTAAAGACTCGCATTCTAATCAGTAATCTGTAAACCGTCTGTGCTGTTATATGCCCTATCGGAGGTCAGAACTCTCCATTCACCTGATGAAGGGCAAACCCCGAAAGCTTGTGAGTTTACTATCAAATAAATTGGTTGGACTTAAACCTGGTGTTGTCAGACTTCTTACCGGGGGAGAATAGAGCCAACATTCTTAGATGACCCTTCAGAGCTGCTGAAATTTTCCAGTATTTCCTGTTTTTGTTTCAGATTCCAGCATCTGCCGTACTTTGCTTTTATCTCAGGAATTTTCAAAGATCTTGGCACGACTGGAAAAGAGTCAGCCACACGTGATCAGTTGACCAATTACAGGGCTGAATAAGATGGGGTGGATGGGGTTTGGGGAGTTTGGTGTGTGGTTGGGGTGAGGTGGCATGGATGGCATGGCCTCCCAAAAACTGACATGCACCAACTGACTTTTGACTGAAATAAATCAGCCTTCCTGCTCCGACACAGCCACCCATGCCAAACATTTTATGATGTGGGAAGTCTATTCAGGGTCAACTGGCTTGATAACAAGCTTAGTTGACTCTTGATTATCCAAGTAAGTATGGAAGGTCAGCTTCTGATTTCGACACCTGTCCAATCCTCCACTGTGGGTAACATGCCTGTTAAAGGTATGGAAAATTCAGCTTTGGTCTTCTACTTCAGTTAAAGTGAGTCATGATATTCAGGAAATTGGTGTAACATTAAATTATATAATATTATATTTTTTAAAAAATCTTAATTTTGTCAGATGCAAATAGATCTGAGAATAGTTTGATGTATGTCGTATACAGAGATCCGGAATTTTTCCCCTGGAAGAGAAACACTTTCCTAAAGGAACTGCTGTAAACTTTATTCCTGACTTAGCTGTGCTCATGTATTTTTCTTTCAAATCAAGTATCGTTCTTGGGGACAAGCTCATGAAAATCAAATTAAATCAAGGGTTTGATCTGCAAATGCCAGGCAAGCCCAATTCTTAGAACAAGTTTTTACCGACTGGCAGATCAATTTATAAAACAAAGCCCATGAAGTAACATCTCCCACATGTTATTTTTGGAAAATTGAATAATCCCATGTGTGAGCATTGTTGACTTTCCATCATTTCACAAGACATGTACTGGATAAAGATTAAACATATAAATAATTTACTTGGTTTAATTTTGACATTTTGACTGAAAATCTTATCGATTAAAATATATGGAATAGTCCTACTTCATAGTGACCACAAAGTAATATTACTTTAGCCCAAAGCCCCTTTCACTTTTAATTTATTAAAATATTTGAAAATCTTCAGTGTTCAGCTTTGAACCATCTTCTGATGTGATGAATATGAACTCAGTCCAAGGAAATTAAAAACAATACCTCATTTTTCTATATTCAGCTCAGTTTATGTGGGTGGCATAACATATCAAACATTGTTCCCTTCAATTATTTCTTTTGATGTTCTGTTTTAACTGGTCCAATTCTGCAGCATTGAAGAACATTCGGAAACCTTACTTGAACCTTATTTTTGCATATTATGTCACATAATGATGTTGAAAAATATTATTTTGATGCCCAACCATAATTGGTTCTGGTAAATTGTTACTGTTCAAAATTTCAATATGCTAGTTCGTAAAGATACCTTTGCCACAAAGAATTTCAAACTAGAACTGCCATTAAATTTGACAGGACCTGCTCCTGTCTGTAAGTCTCTTCCCGCTTGGCCCCCGAAATTGTTATTTTCCTGCTTCAAAGTTATCATTGGGCCCTAAACTCAGTGGTGCTCTAGTCATTATTACACATTGATGCATTTTTTTGACAATAGGTCACATAAGTTAACGTGATGTATCCATCCAACACATTAATACCATGGAAACCTTTTAAAATAGCAGCCTGTTTTTATAGAATGGCTTTATATTTCTCTGTGCAATTGTAACTTATTTTTCAGTATGTTAAACAGTGCAAACTAGGCACAGTTTAAAGATTTGTGAAGAAATGTAAAATGCCAGAACTTAAGAAACATAAGGGGCAATTCTCCTAGCCCACTGCCTTGCTAGAGCATGCTTCTCGGCCTTTTGGCTAAGATCAAGTATAGTATAGACATGCTGCGCTTGGTCAAAGTCATTAGGTTACATTTTAGCTTCATTTAAAGCAATTTTTCAAAGCAGCATCTTGGCCTTTTGGCTAAGATGCAAATGAGATCAAGCCTTGGAGGAGGAGCAATGCCTACTCCAATCAGCTTGGATCATGTAGATCAAGCCCAAGACAGGAGGTGAGAGCCCTGTCTTGTCAGCTTGAATCGGGAATGTCTCAACTTGTTGAGACTCTCAATTGGACTTGATTGGATTGAATTCAAATAAAAACAAATAAAACATAAGTGAAGGCTATTTAGCTGGCTCCCCGCTGGGCACCATGGCCTCTGCACATCTCTGGCTGCTGATTTCCGGAGTTGTCAGCTCTGTGTTGGAAATTGGGGTGGAGCTGATTAAAATATTTAAATTAGCATTTGAATGTGATTAAGTGGGCTGCCTTTCAGGAGGGTTTGGGAGACCAAGACTGCTGGGGAGTAGGGGGAGCAGAGTGATTGAGGTGGGTGAGTGGGAGGGGCGGGTCGGTGCTGGTCTGGAGGGGTCTGGGAGCTCAGCAACTAGGGGATAAGGACACCAGAGGGGTAATGATGCGGGTCATGGGGCTGGCCAGTGATTGAGTCCCCTGATTTTATTAGGGCACTCTGTGATGCACTGAATTTGATGCACAGAGTGTGGGAGATTCATTTCATTTTGAAAACGAGAAGAAACAACGGAATTTATTCCGGTTTTTACCCCATTTTGACACTTAGAAATTTTTTTGGGAGAATCCCAGCTATAAACTATAGCTTCAGTTTATGGGACAATCTTACCATTTCGTCCTGCCAGTTGACTGATTGGAAGGGGTACGATGTTCAAGGGGTCAATCAGAGCAGGGGAAGTGATGTTTGGGGGTCGATCAGTGCTGGGGGGTGATGCTTGGGGGGGTTCGATTGGGGGGGGCAGGAGTGTCAATGACAGTGCATTGTGTATATTTGTACACAGTGCACTGGGAGATCGGGGCACATGCGTAATGGCATCCCTAGAGTCCCAACATGAATAGGCTCTGCCCACTTCCCCTGCTGGTAAGAATCACATCTGGGCTTTTTTTATTTTCTACGTTCCGTATGATTGTGTCTGGGAGCTTGCCCAAAAATGAACGCTTTTCTCTACTATTTTCACACTCGTTCGGTACTTAGGATTTTTTTGTTAAGATCACCTCCTATGTGTGTTATTCCTACTAATTCTAGAATAGTCTACTTCATGGGCAGTCCCTTGGGATCAAAGATAATTTGCTTCCACTTAGAATCAATGGGTTCTGAGATGGCTGGTAAGTCCAATGCAAACTCTGCTATGTGTAAGCCAGGTGGAGAGATAAGTTTGGAGGTTTGTGCACTTTCTCTGATGCTTCAACTTTGCCACTCTGTATTCCCCATGAAATCCTTTGACGGAGCCTCCCTGAATGAACCTTGTCAACTTAACTTGATCATAAGCCAGAACTTCCATGAATTGATGGGGATGTTCGGAATAATGTGTGTGCTGTCACCACACCTCTCAATGGCACCATCTTTCAGTTGTGTGTTTTCTGTACAGCAGACCATGAATTCATTTAAGGATTATACTCTTGATAAACCAAACTGCCAATAATTCACTAGGTTAATAGTGAATTCAATAGATTTATAAAAATGGCTGGTGAATTGTTATTGGCCAATTATTTATTGTTTTGTTTGTAGAAGAAGGATTTATTGGTCTAAAATTTCTTAAAACCTTTTTGACCTTTGGAACACCAGTTGGATTCTGTCTTGCTCCCGACTAAACTCTGAGAAAACACATAACATACAATTTATTAAAAAAATACACATCCTTGAATAAAGCCAGCTCTGAGCTAATTTCAACTCACTGATGACTATTTCTGCGAAACATGTTGCATACTAGGGCCTTTATTATCACCACTTTATTATCATGCAATATCATCCTATCAATGAACATGTACGCGAAACGGGTGAGAAACTTTGGCGGACAATACCTGTGATCGTTTTTACAACTTCATGAAACTATTTGAGGAGAGATGTATCACTGAGGAACACTGTGCCTAACAGATGGTGCAAGCAACATCTTGGAATTATGGCATTACGTGATCGAAAATATATCTAAATTGCAAACAATGGTGAATAATTATTTTTTCCCAATGATCTTTGCTCCAGACCCTCGTCCATTATTTTTTATAACCCATTTACAACAAATGGTGAAAATTTGATAAGTGTAATATTACATCAGTTACTATTATTTTCTGTTGCAACATTTGCTTAAAATATTGTGGCCAGAAATTTCCCATCCCATCTGCAATGAAAATCATAGTGGGTGGGTCAGGCAATTCAGCATGCCATTTAAAGATCCATTGATGTTGGGCGGAAATTTTCGGCCTGGATTTACCACGTTGGTAACTATCAATCTGCACTATGCATCGCCTAAGCTTTCTAATAGAACAAAAAAAATCAACAATTCAGGTGAATCATACTGAAAACTAAGCATCATGTCAGAAAGTGCCACAAATTTAATTATTTCAAATTACCCAATTAATTTTGTAGAAACAAATTTTATTTATATCCTTTCCACTTCATCCCATCTCCTCTGAAACAGGACTTCCCCACTTAAAACACCAATCTCCACCCCTACCTATTGTAGACTTTTTGGATGGGAGCATGCAAGTTCAGCACAGGCTGTTTATTCTTTAACAGTGCCCCCTGCTTCTTTTCTAGCTCCAACTCTACTTAACACTTTACTCAAATGATTTATTTGAAGGAGGGAACTCAGTGAAGCTAATTTTGATTTCTTTTCTGTCCTGGTTGGAAGTGCAAATTGTATTGTAGCAATTTGAATATCTTACAAAAACTCAGCTCGGATTCCCACTCATTTCAGGTCTTCATCTACCTTTTAAGTCGATATCCGAGAGCTTTATTTGTTTACTACGTTGTTTCCTTCATTATAACAGTGACAATGCTTAATTTAAAGTAGTTTAATGGGCTGTAAAGTATTTTAGTATATCCTATAGTTGTAGTAGGTGCCATTTATATAAAAGAATAAACATTAGTTTCTAGTCCACCAGTGTTTATCATTGCAAACATGGTGATTAAAGACATTATTGGACTTCTCATCACTTGACTTGCCACAATGCTCTTTCCATTAGTCGGCCAACACATCCATCCTTGTGACTTACTGCCTTCCTATGCCAATTAGTTTAACATGTGTGGTTGAGAAATTGTAGAAATCCATTATTAAGAAAGTAATAATAGGACATTTGGAAAGTCAAAATGCAATCCATTAGAGTCAGCTGATCTTATGAAAGATAAATTGTGTTTGATTAATTTGCAACAGCTCTTCGAAGATGTAGCAAGCAATTAGTATGTAGATGCATGTAATAAGTCTGCGGAGACAGAAGTCCCTTCACCAAAATCCCTTTATTTACAACTCTAACAGCAGTACACAGAGTGCTAGCAGTTAGCCGTTTATCTCCAAGGGTATCAGAGGAACTGACACTCCTGGTTAAGTACAAGACAAAGACTCCCTGATTGGCCCATCGATTGGATCCTTAATCAGGGAGTTTGTACTCCAAAAGGCCAAACTCAATGACCTGATTGAAGTCATTACAATGCAGCAGGTAATAAGGAAGACAAATGGGATTTTGACATTTATTGCTAAAGGAGTAGAGCATATAAGCTGCTGTAATTACACAAGGCAGTAGTGAGACTGCACCTGGAGTATTGTGTACAGTTTTGTCCCCTTACTTGAGAAGTGACAGAATTGCACTGGAGGCAATTCAGAAACGGTTCACCAGATTGATTCCAGAAATGGGAGGTTTGTCTTATCAGGAGAGATAGAGCAGTTTAGGCCTATACCCTTTAGAGTTTAGAAAAATGAGGGAGGATCTAATTGAATTATATAAGATGCTAAAGGGAATTGACAGGGTGGACATAAACAGGATATTTCCTCTTGTGGGGCAATTTAGAATGAAAAGTCATAGTCTTAGGATAAGGGGTTGCAGATATAAAATAGAGATGAAAATAAGTTCATGAATCTGTGGAATTCACTGTCCCAGAGTACGGTGGATGCCAGGACATTGAGTAAATTTAAGTAGAAAAAAGACAGATTTTTAGTTAGTAAAAGTTGAAGAGTCAGGGAGATTGGACAGGAAAGTGGAGTTGAAGCCAGGGTAAGAACAGTGCAGCAGGTTCGAGGGGCTGAATTGCCTACTCCTACTTTTAGTTGTTATGGTGAGGAATTTATTAAGTGCGTCCAGGGAGGCTTTTTGGAACAATATTTGGATCGTCCGACTCGAGAGGGGGCTATACTGGACCTAGTACTAGGGAATGAGTCCGGCCAGGTCATCAAAGTTGCAGTGGAGTAACATGTGGCGAACAGTGACCACAATTCAATAAGCTTTTGGATACTGATGGGAAAGTACATCGTTTGTCCTAGGTTAAGGTGCTAAATTGGGGGAAGGCTAAGTACAACCAGGATTTGGAGGCTTTTGTTTTGAAGAGGCTGTTTGAGGGTAAATCCACATTTAGCATGTGGGAGTCTTTTAAGGAGCAGCAAGCGGATCAGAGTGCAGGACATGTGCCTATGAAAAGGAATGACAGGAAAGGCAGGATTCAGGAATTGTGGATATCCAAGGAAATTGTGAGTCTAATCAAAAAAAGGATGCATACGTGAGGTCTAAAAACTAAAAACAGCTGAAACATTTGAAGTATACAGGGAATGTAGAGAAGAGTTCAAACAGGGAGTGAGGAGGGCAAAAAGGGGTCATGAAATGTCCTTGGCAGACAGAATTAAGGACAATCTCAAGGCATTTTATACATACATTAAGAACAAAAAGATAACTAGAGAAAGAGTTGGTCCATTTAAGGACAAAGGAGGGCAATTATGTGTAGAACCAAAGGAAGTGGGTAAGATGGGTACTTTGCATTGGTATTCACAAAGGTAAGGGACACATCGATTGATGGTGAATTGGAGGGGTGTGTAAACCCTTCAAAACAAGTTATTGTTATGAGGGAGGAAGTATTAGGTGAATTAAAAAGCATTAAGGTAGACAAGTACCCAGGGCCAGATGGCATCTATCTTAGATTACTGAGGGAGACAAGAGATAAAATTGCTGGGCCTCTAACAGAAATCTTTGTTTCTTCATTGAACACAGGTGAGGTCCTAGAGGATTGGAGGATAGACAATGTTGTCCTGGTATTTAAGAAGGATGGCAAGGATAACGTGAGTAATTAAAGGCCAGTGAGCTTGACGTCAGCGTTGGTGAAATTGTTGGAGAAGACTCTTAGAAATAGCATCTATACACATTTGGATCTGAATCATCTTGTTAGCGACAGACAGCATAGTTTTGTACAATGGAGGTGCTGTCTCACTAATTTAATAGTTTTTTGAGGAGGTGACAAAAATGATTGATGAGGGAAGAGCTGTGGATGGACCTTACTAAAGCATTTGACAAGGTCTCTTATCGCAGACAATTAAGATTAAATCTCACAGGATCGGGGCGAACTAGTTCAATGGATTCAGAACTGGCTTGGCCATAGAAGACAGAGAAAAGTGGTGGAAGGGTATTTTTCTGAATGGAGGTCTGTAACGAGTGGTGTTCCGCAGGGATCAGAGCTGGCACCTCTGCTGTTTGTAATATATTTCAATGACTTGGAAGAAAACATAGCTAGTCTGATTAGCAAATTTGTAGACGATACTAAGATTGGCAGAGTTGTGGATAGTGATGAAAATTGTCAGACCATACAGTAGGATATAATCAGGCTGGATAATTGGGCAGAGAAATGGCAGATCGAGTTTAATCCAGACAAATGCAAGGTGATGCATTTTGGGGGATCAAATTCAGATGGGAGCCATAAAATAAATGACAGAACCATCAGGAAATTGATACACAGAGAGATCTGGGAGTTTAGGCCCACAGATCCTTAAAAGTGGCAGCACAGATGGAAAAGGTGGTAAAGAAAGCATATGGCATGTTTGTCTTCATCGGAGTATAAAAGTTGGCAAATTATGTTTCAGTTGTATAAAACTTTGGTTAGGCCACATTTGGAAAACTGTGTCCAATTTTGGTCACCACACCACCAGAAGGAAGTGGAGGCTTTGGACAGAGTACAGTGCAACATCGTGGGCCGAAGGGCCTGTTCTGCGCTGTAGTGTTCTATGTTCTATGTTCTACAGAAAATGTTTACCAGGATGTTGCCTGGTATGGAGGATATTAGCTATGAGGAGAGATTGGATAAACTGTGATTGTTCTCCCTGGAAAGATGGAGGCTGAGAGATGACCTGATAGAAGTTTATCAAATTATGACAGAGATAGATAGGGTGAACAGTTGGAAGCTTTTTTCAAGGGCAGAAATGACAATTACAAATGGGCACAAGTTCAAGATAAGGAGGAAAGTTTCAGTGGAGATATGTGGGGAAATTTTTACATGGAAGGTGATGGAGGCCTGGAATGCACTGCCAAGTGAGGTAGTTGAGGCTGTTACGTTAGCCACATTTAAGACTTATCTTGATAGACATATGAACAAACGGGGAATAGAAGGATACATGTGTTTGGCCTAGAAAGTAAATGTATTCGGCACAGGCTTGGAGGGCCAAAGGGTCTGTTCCTGTGCTGTACTGTTCTTTGTTCTTTATGATTAGAAAGCAAAAAAACTCATTACTAAATTGGATGATGCTTGACTGTTAGCCAAACAGACTTTTATCCCCATTTTTAATATTTTTACATCTGCTAAAGAGAAATACTCAAAGAAAATTACAAAAAAAATTAAATGCCGCTCTGATTTTTCTCCACTGTTGTTCAGAATTTAGTCCTTCCTGGAGATTGATCTTCAATTCTTAAAGACACCAAGCCAATCCTGGAGGGTTGGCAGCCCTACCAGTGTTCTGTGTGCTGAATTGATAGCACATCCATGAAGATATGGTAGGAAGCTGACCTCAGACCTTTGATCTTGAAGGTAGGATTCTTAGACTTTAAAGGCTTAGCATACATTTTCCTCTTCTAACATTAGTGTCACTTGTCCAGCAAACTGGTGTTGCGAATAGGTGTGTAAATCAGCTTTGTCAAGAAAACTGATTGTTACTTTCACTCAATAAAAGCAGTGAGAACCAAATTAGGACTAATTAACTCCTGAATGAGCGTTGGCCTCAGTATCTAGAGGAACACAAATATAAAACTATTTCCTAACATGTTGGTGAAGAATATTGCAAATTGGTAGCACTGCTGCCTCACAGTGCCAAGGACCTGGGTTCAACTCCTGCTTGGGTCACTGTCTATGCGGACTCTGCACGTTCTTCCAGTGTTTGTGTGGGTTTCCTCTGGGTGCTCCGGTTTCCTTCCACAGTCCGAAATTATGCTAGCTCAGTGCATTGGCCATGCTAAATTCTCCCAATGCACTTGAACAGGCACTGGAGTATGGCAACTAGGGGATTTCCACAGTAACTTCACTGCAGTGATCGTGTAAGCCGACTAATAAATAAAGTCTAATCTACCTATCTGCACACATGAATCACACATGTGCTTTAAAGAATAAAATTCTTAAAGTTCAAATCTTGTTGAAATGCTACATAATTTTCCTACCATACCTGTATAGTTTCATGTGTGTAAATTGATCATGATGTGAGAGGAAACCAGAGCAACTGGAGGAAACCCACGTGGACGCAGAGAGAACATGCAGACTCCACACAGACAATCACCCACCCTGGGAACTAAACCCAGGTCCCAGGAGCTGTGAGGCAGCAGTGCTAATCACTGTGCCACCGTACCACCCCATACTGCACCTATATGAAAATAAAGTCCAAAGATCTGCAGGTTAGGGGGATTAACCATGGGATCATTGGTGCCCCTTTAGGGGGCAGTCAATGAGGACATCAGCCTGGAGCTATGGGGTATTGCACGGGGCTGAGCCTGGGTAAGATGCTCTTTCAGAGAGCCAGTGCAGGGTCAATGGACTGAATGGCCTCCTTCTGCAGTGTAGGGATTCAATGGATGCAGTAAATCTGCAGAATTCATAGCATTTGTATAATCTGTTTCATTGCTACTGGACATCCTAATGCACTTTACAGCTTTGTGAGGCAGCAGTGCTAACCATTATGCCATATTTAAGAGAGATAAAGAAAAATTAGATGATGTAAGTTTTCAGTTAATATTTTCAGTTTACCTTTCTCGTAGCCTTATGAACAAAATTTAATTGTGAGAAATAATGTTGTTCAATGCAGTGCATTCAGGCCTGTTTGTGCAACCAGCAGCCAATTCACAGCACTTAACTTTTGGACAATGCTGGTGCCTGGTGGGACCGTCTATTGTGCGTGCCACGGAGCAGTAGGGCACAGATCCAGCCCATGATTCACTTCCTGAAGGGGCTTTCAGTCTTCACTGTGCCATCTGTGAAATGTGCTGTGCAGACACAAAGCCAACACCAGAGGAAGGATGAGGAAGTGAAAGGCAAGTCAACAATCTAGTCTTGTAAACCTGACATTAACCATCTCACGAGGGTATTGGCAGAGGCCTGACAGCTGCTGCTTTTCCTCCACAGTCAAGAAAGTACTAAGGAGAGAAAGTAATTAGTAAATAATAAAAACAATTATTGCCAGTTCTCAGTGTGTGTGTCAATCAGTGTGGTCTACATGAAGTAGCGATTTTTGACAATACAGTAACGTTGAAAAGTGCTGATAATCTATAATCTGCTACTTTCCAGGGAGGCCTGGATGTTAACACACTTTGTAGGGCTGATCAGTTGCTTCCCATATTTCGGCAGGGTTCAGACAGAGGAACAAATGCGCTCCCACATAACTAAAGAGCCATGAGGCTCTTCATTGGAGCTTGTGAACTGGAGAGAGCATAGCCATGGGTGAAATTTCAGTGTAGCTGCCAAGAATGCACTCCTTTAGATATTGAAAGCTCTGGTGTTTATATGTGTGTTGAATACTGGCTGCTATTTCACAATAATTCAAGAATATCGCATAGAGGATTGCAATCAAGGCGCCTGAGAAAAACAATAATATAAATTATAATTTCCCCTCCCCTACCCTGAGCCCTAATCTTGTTAATTAAAAACATTTTATGCGCTTTAAATTTAAATGAGCAATAATCTGAATGAAGTAATGTATTTAGCAGCATAGTGGAATTTAATGCCAAAAGATTTGAATTATATCTACATAGGAATTAGGAGCAGAAGTAGGCAAATTCAACCCTTTGAGTCTGCTTCACCATTGAATCAGATCATGGCTAATCTCTCCTGGTCTCAAACCCACCTCCCCACCTGTTCCCCATATCCCTCTTTCCTTTTCGTTAATAGAAATATATCCAGCTCCCTCTCGAAACCATTCAATGATTCAGACTCCACCGCGCTATGGGGCAATGAGTTCCACAAATTCACCTTCCTCTGTGAGAATTAGTTTCTCCTCATCTCAGTGTTAATTCTACCACCTCTCAACCCATACATGTGACCTACGTCAAAGGATGGAGGTACATTATACAGAAATGATTTAAAAGTAACACGTTGTATTAACATGGCAATTTTACTGCTAAACAAAATATAACTGTTAATTTTTAAAATTAATTTATGGGATTTTGGTCAGGCCAACATTTATTGCCCATCCCTAATTGCCTTTAAAAAAATAGGGGGGGGAGGGGGGGTGTGGTGGCGGTGGTGGGATGGGGTGAGCTGTTTTCTTCAGCCGCTGCAGTCCGTGTGGTGTGGGTGCGCCCACAGTGCTGTTAGGAGGGGAATTATAGGATTATGAACCAGTAACAGTGAAGGAAAGGCAATATATTTCCAAGTCAGGATGTTGATTGACTTGCAGAGGGAATCTACAGGTCGTGGTGCTCTTATCAGTAGTTGCTGATGTAGTTTTTCCTTTCTTTATCATGATATGTAAACTACATGTTTTAAAATATCATTCATGCTAAAGTCAGGTTATTAGGCCTAGTGCTTATGAATCTGCAAATGTTTGTTGATTGGAAACATGGTGAGAATGAGGATATTGATGAGCTGTAGAGGATTGGGACAGGAGGAGCAATGATTGTTTTGGCACTAACAGTTTCATGTAATATGAGCAGATCTGCCAAGTTTAACACGTTTTCCTGGCGACTAAAAGATTGGGTGGGGGTGTGTTTCAATTCCAACTGCCTCCTACTCAAATCCCATATTAACAAAATGATTAAACATCTTTTTTTCCCATTACATTATATCCTTCTTCCTCTGCTATGTTTTCCATCCTCTCTTCCTCTCCTAAAGACTAGGAGTCTACTTCATATGACTCATTTCCACAGATGGCTTACTGGCAATGCACCCAGTGAACATGCTTAATGGCTGAGCCTAAACTGTGCATGAACGCAATCACCTCACTTTAGACCCTGCCAGAATGGCATTGCATATTAGAGTTTGGAACCGAACTTCCTCAAGTAAACATCTGGTTCCTGCTCCTTACCAGAGCAAACCAATGAGAATTTGGTTTCCAATGGGGGTACCATAAGCATAGACATGGGTCAAGGGTGGAGGAGGAAAAACACATTGTTAAGATGGCGCCGCGGGCTCGTTGGGCCGAAGGGCCTGTTTCCCGTGCTGTGTTGTTCTTTGTTCTTTGTTCTTTAATCATAGAATGCTACAGCAGAAGGAGGCCATTCAGCCCATTTGAGTCTTCACCAACAACAATCCTAACCAGGTCCTATCCCCATAGCCCCATATATTTACCCTAGCTAGTCCCCCTGACACTAAGAAGCAATTTGGCATGGCCAATCCACCTAACCTGTATATCTTTGGAATGTGAGAGAAAACTGGAGCACCCAGAAGAAACCCATGCAGACACGAAGAGAATGTGCAAACTCCACACAGACAGTGACCCAAGCCGGAAATTGAAATCGGGTCCCTGGTGCTGTGAGGCAGCAGTGCTAACCACTGTGCTACCGTGCCTCCCCTTGCCAGCTTTCCTCTGACCAATTTGGGAGGGTGGGTGGGATGACGAGAGGCGATGGCCTCGTGGTATTATCGCATTCTATTAATTCAGAAACCCAGTTAATCTTTTGGGGACTCAGGTTTGAAACCGGCCATGGTAGAAGGTGGAATTTGAATTCAAGAAGTAAGTATCTGGAATCTATTGATGACCATGAAACCATTGTTGATTGTTGGAAAAATGCTTCTGATTCACTAATGTCCTTTAGGGAAGGAAAGCTACCACCCTCACTTGGTCAAGCCTATATGTGACTCCAGTGCCACAGGAATGTGGTTGACTCTCAACAGCCCTTGGGCAACTAGGGATGGGCAATAAATGCTGGCTTGCCAGTGATGCCCATATCCCATGAATGAATTTTAAAAAATTGTTAAAGGAATTATTTCTAATAAGAGAGATGATGGTGTAAGTTACGAAGGTTCAAAAGCAATTAGATTTTTGAAGCTGCCGCAACAACAGCAATGGAGGAGCTGCCCCAGGTCTTTCACTCTTGCTTGGAGGTCTTGCTGCAAGTTCTGAGGAATTAGCAGCAATCTGAGCTCTCCCAAGGCAAGAGGAAGAGGACAACCTCTCCAACTAAGAAGGCATGGTGGAAGACAGCTACAGGAGTGGGATTTCTTCTAACATTGAGACAAAGCACAAGGAAGATATAGGACAACAGGAGGGCAAACCAGCTGAATGGGAGAACACTTTCAGATTTGAAGATCCACACTTTGCTTTGCCTAGCATCTTCTGCACAGATGCCTCGGGTGAGCACACCTTGTGGGTCCACTCATTCCTCTCTCTGCACATTTCACATCCCCCTCTGCATTGCCAACACTCACTCTCAGCCAATTGCCCTCTCACACTGATGCCTTACAATTCTTCACAAATTGTGTCCCTCCGTCCTCTCCACACAAGCCACCACAAGCACCCGCACTGCTTTCTCACCTTGCAGAAGACAACTTAATGAAAGACAGACGCAGTGAGGAGGAAACAGTCAGTGCTGTTGTTTGATATTGTTGCTATTCTTTTTCCATTCTGTGCCTATGTGCTTTGCATTCTATGGCAATAAAGATTAATAAATAAATATTTTGCTTCAGATAACCAATACCAGCACTGAAGAAAGATAGAGCGCAATATACTTAAACCATATATTGCACCAAGACTATAATATGGAATTCATCAACCAGAGGACTGAAAATATTAAGTTTTAAAAGCACAGCATTGGGTATAATGCAGCTTTGGCTTTGCAGAAAATTCCTTTTTGGAAATTAAAATTGGCAATTTTTTTACAAAGTTGATCACAATTGGAGTTTCACACTTGATTGAAATTGGCAAATCAATCATGATATATCTGGGTAGTGTTTGTGTCAAAGTGTTTACGTATCACTGAGATGATGCAGGTGCTGGGGACAATCCTGAAATGAAATTGTGTTTCTTGACAACATCGTACATCTATATAGAGCCTTTAATGCCATTGAATTTTCCGAAAATGTGCCACAACAGTTGGTTACACAGTGAGATATTAAGACTGATGACCAACAATTTATCAACAAGATAGGTTTTAGCGAGTGTCTTAAAGAAGGAAAAGTAGAAAAAATCATCTTGTGAAAACAACAGCAGAGAATCCTGAGATTTTTGCTACTGTTGTCATTTGGCGGGGTCATAGGAGAAGCAGGGAGCAGAGACCCCTGGCAGTTCAGTGCATGAGTGCCCTTCAAAGAGATGTCAGACATCATATGCTGCCGATGCCTCCGATTCCGAAAAGATACTGTGCGACACCTGCGCCTAGGGACAGAGGGGGTGAGGGGTGGGGGGGCACCCACTCTCAGGGGCTGTCAGATTGACAGCTGCTCTGGACCTCTATGTAACTGGCTCCTTCCAGAGCCCGAGCAGAGATGTCTGTGGCATCTCCCAGTCTTCAGTCCACACCTGTGTCAAGCAGGTCACTGAAGTCCTGTGTGCCCGGGCTGGGCAGTACATCAAATTCAACCTGGACCAGGACCATCAGGAAGCCCAGGCTGTGGGGTTAGTTGTAATTGAGGGATGCCGAATGTGCAGGAGGTGGTTGACTGCAGCCATGTCGCCCTCAGGGCCCCCCTACAGAATCCACAATGATTCATTAATAGGAAGGGGTTCCAATCCATGAATGTACAAATTGTGTGTGACCACAATATGACCATCATGCACGTTTGCGCCAGACATCCAGGCAGCGTGCATGACAGCTTCATTGTAAGGAGCTCGAACGTCCCGCAAGCGTTTGAGGAGGAATCCAGGCTGTGGGGGTGGCTCCTGGGTGATATGAGCTACTTGTTTTCGACATGGCTGATGACGCCTGTGCGGAGGCCTGTGACTGAGCTGGAGGCCCGTTATAATGAGGCCCATGTAGCCACCCGCGCGACAGTGGAGAGGTGCACAGGGCTCCTCAAGATGTGATTCTGGTGCCTGGACCGACCTGGAGGGTCCCTACAGTACAGAATCCTAATCTCCTCCCGTATAGTGGTAACGTGCTGTGCCTTGCACAGTCTGCCTCTGCAGCGAGGTGACCTCTTGGAGGAGGAAGAGAACGTGGAGGATAACCAGCCAGACATCACTGGAGAGGATGACCAGCAGGAGGAGGAGGACGAGGAAGAGGATGATGAAAATACATTGGAATACCATCCAGGCATCTCAGCTGAGCCATGCGAGGGTGGCTAAGGTTGCGTCCTACCCTTGGTGGTCGACCTCTCCGTGATGGCCACTTGAATCATGGGCCATCTCTCGATGGCCACAGCAAGTGCCCTCTGAGACTGGGCCATGCTCTGCATGGTGAGGGGGGAGGGGGGGCTGGCGGAAGATGGGGGGTGGGGGGGTGGGGGGAGAGCAAGGGCGGTGGTAGTGGATGAGTGCCCCAATGCTTAGCGACAGGGAAGAAAGAGGGAGGTGTCACACAGCCATCAGAGTGTAGGTGGGATGGGGCCTTGTGCAGGAGGGTCTGAGCTGGGAGTGAGGCGGATCACTCTGCCTGATATCTGTAGGGTGGAGGGGGGATCTCTGCCTGAGACCAGTGAGGGAAGGGGGAGGGTCCGCTGCCACTCTGCCTGGCATCGGTAGAGGGAGGGGGGGAAGGATTCGCAATTGTTCTGGGTGGTGGAGGGCGGGGGGGAGAGGTGGGTCTGTGGGGGTGGGGCAATGTCTGTGGGGGCTTAGGGGGAGCCCCTGACATTGTCCAAGGGACAAAGTGCCTATGTCCAGGGGCACCTTGGCACTGCCCATCAGGCATTAGGCAGTGCCAAGGGGGTGATGCCTACTATGGATGGGGTCTAGGAGCGATCGGTATGGGTGGGGGGGGGGTTGTGGGGGGTTCTGCTACCATGCTGCATTGGGATTGGTTTGGGATGAGGGGAAGGAGGCAATTGGGGCAGGCTGGGGGAGTGGACTTCCAGGAGGGAAGGGTTTGCCTCCTGGGGGTTCTGACCCCGAGGGACGGTCAGTGGGTGGGAGAGAGTCTGCCGTGGTGAGGAGGATGGGGGGGATCACCACTGCTCGGGATGGGGCCTGGACATTGGGATGCTCTGGAGTGGAGGGGGTTGGGGCTGGCCCAGGAACTGTTGTTGGGGCTGCGATCGGACATGGGGGGGCAGTGGAGGGGCAGCACTGCAGTGGTCCCAGGCTGGCCAGCGATCAGGCTGGCCAGCAAATGGGAGACTGACAGTTTGGAGCCACTGTGCATGAGCAGAACTTTCAAACTCCAGCGCAAATAGGCCCTGCCCCCTGGATTTTTAATGAGATTCATGACTGGGAGCTCTGCAGTGCACAGGGTGCAGAGACTCAGGTGAGAAGCTGAACTGACAGAACAGTCGGGATTTAGAACTGTTTTCCCGCCAATTCAGCACTTTTGGGAGAATTACCCCCTACATTTCTCCCATTTCAGCCAAACACTTGCTTCTTTGAAATGTTTCAAAATTCCTCCAAATTCACCCTGTGTTATTCAAGTGTGGCTCCTGTAATTAAAATATTGTTGAGATAAACCATTCCATGCCTTGTAATAGACTTTCCATTATATGTTCGATAATGGCACATGCTGATGAGACCCTGAAAGGCAGGTTTGTACGCTGGTATAAATTCTTGTGGATATTGATGGTTATCAACTTCTGTGCGTCTTCAACCAATTCCAATTGCTGGTAAGCATAATTGAGGTCTAACTTAGTGTACTTTAACCGACCAGCTAGTTTGGCATAGCCATCTTAAATTTTAGGAATGAGAAATCTGTCTATTTGAGATCCTGTATTGACTATCAATTTATTGTTCCCACAAGTTCTTACAGTCTGACCCAGTTTTAGGATAGGCACTATAGTTGTTGCCCATTCTGAGAATTTAACAGGCTTGATACTTAAATCTTCTAGCCTTTTGAGCTTAACTTCAACTTTATGATGAAGTGCATAGGTGGGCCCTAACAAGATAAGTGCTGCCTCCGAATTCCGATATATTTAATCTTTATGTCCCCTTAAATAACCTGGCTCATTTTGGAAGATGTTGGAATATTTACACAGCAGTTCCTGAAAATCTAAATCTTGCAGATTTAATATCTCTAACCAATTCAGTTCAGTATGTTTCAGCCAATCACGTCCCACTAAAAAAAAGGGCGCTGTCCCTTAATTACCAAGGCAGGTAACTGGACTGTCTGATTCTTGAAGGACACTGTGCCTGTTGCTGTTCCTAAAGTCTACAATCTTTCTCTGATATAGTTGGCGATTATAATTGCTGTGATGTTCATTCTCAATGATCATGGACGTTTTAGAAGGTAAAGAAATGCCTGCTCCCCTATGAATGTAGCTGCAGTACCTATGTTGGCTTCCATTTTAAGAAATCTGCCATTTATGATCAAGGCTATCTCTATAGGGAGAACTTCACCCAGTTGGATCTGATTAAGTGTACATTATTCAGGGCCCATATCAGGTTCCTCATCTAGTTTCTTCAAAGAAGTTAAACTAGCTATTGTGTTTTTTTTGTTGCTCAGCTTAACTCTGCAGTTTGCTTGTAAATGACCCTTTTTGTTGCACTGAAAGAAACATAATTTTTACATCAGCAAATTCCTTGGTGTGTTCTCTCCCAAACCAAAAAGAAGATTCTGCCCTCAATGCTGCATCCCTTTTACAGCATTGAGGGCAGAATCTTCAGTAACCACATTCAGGTTATTCTTCATAATAACTATTTCCCAGCAACAAGCGGTTTAACTCATTTGGCATGCCTTGTAACTCTCTTCCAACATGTTCTGCACATTTATTCACCTGGGACCAGCTCTACAGCTTTTTCTGGAGAGATTTTGTCTCAGCCAATTACGACTTTTGTATAATTGGACTGTTTATGCCCCAGACTAAACGGTCCCTTAACATTTTTCCTAAAGCTGGGTTGAATTCACAATGCTCTGCTAATCCTTTCAACCTGGCCATGAAACCTGTCACTGTCTCCACTGGTTTCCAGACTGCTGAGTGAAATTTGTACCTCAACATAATGATTGAAGGTCAAGGGTTGAAAAGCTCGACTACCTGGTCAAGTTACTCAGTCAGAAGTCTCACACACCTGATGAAGGAACAGTATTTCCGAAAGCTTGTGGGTTAACTATCAAATAAACTGGTTGGACTTTAACCTGGTGTTATGAGACTTCTTACTGAAATTACTCAGTGTCAGGCAATGTTAAACTTCTGATTAAGCTGTGGGCCACAAGTGGTGAGCTGAATAACGTTCTGCTTTTCTTCATGTGTTATCTCATTTGCTGCAAATAAGTAGCATAGCCTTTCAATGTACTGCCCTCAGTTTTCTACTTTGGAGTTAAATTCTTCTAATTTCTCAATCACAGGCATTGTGAAATGCACCTGTACATTGCTTCTTCTTATTCCCAATCTCTTCCCCTCTAGCTGTGCACTGCGATCCCCAAGGAATTTGAAAGCTTTTCTTCATAATCAGTGTAATAATTGGACCACAACTTGATAAGCCTAGAGAATATAAGGCAACGAATAAAAAATTATATTTGCAACAGAATCAGACGGAATAACTACGCACATGTACACTACTCCTTCCTGGCTCCAACTGCAGATCTGTCCGTGATACACCCCCCCACACTTGATTGGCTCAGCTTCCCACCTCGACACTCTGTAAGGTCCAGCCTGACCGTGTGGCCCTTAGGGAATGTCTCCTAACAGGGGCCATGCCAACCACAGAAGAAGAATTTACTTTGATCCCTGTTAATGAATCTGCAAATCCTTTCACTTCATCGCACTGTTCTCCAAGAGTGTAAAAGGTACTAAAATCAGATACCACCATTTGTGTGAATGTCATTGCTACTTTCCAGTGAAGAGCAAATTCTTGAAAACAAGACATTACTGCAACCAGCATGAGGTCTGTGGATCTGCAATAAAACTTTCCACAGAGCCTTGGCAGAAAATCAAGGCTGATATTTATGAGCTATTTTTATGACTTAAAAGTAGATTGAAAGCTGTTTTTTTTTTAAAAAAAGAAAAAGAAGTGCAACCATAGACTACAATCTGGTTGTAATAAACTTGTTCTGCAAGAAGAATTGACATTGTGGCAATCTTGTTGCAAAGGAGCTTAATAAATGTCCCAGGGGTCTGATGTCATACAGAACTGTTCTGCTAAGGCTGAAATTGAAAAGCATTATAAAGACAATCTTGGGGACTGGGGAGCTGGGAGGGTGGAAAGATTAGTGGGGCGGGGGTATGGTGGTCTTTGTGTATTAAATCTGACCTGTGATTAGAAACATGTTGAATTGAGGTGACTGAAATAAAGTGTCGGACAGCTTAATTCCGGAGGTGAGCTAAGGTAATATTCAACGTGAATCTGACACAAAGCTAAAATTTAAATATTTTATGTTTAAATATGCCTCTCGCTGCCACACCCCCTGAACATTTTATTCAGGTGAGGAATTTAATTCTCCCAACCAGCCATCAGTTCAGAGATGGGGGCATTTAATTGGGGGGGGGAGGGAGAGATGGTGGTAGGGGGGGGAGATGATTGGTGAGGATGCCGTCTTGCTGCACCCAGCCATGGCACAGTGGTTAGCACTGCTGCCTTTCGGCACCAGGGACCTGGGTTCAATTCTGGCCACGGGTTACTGACTGTGTGGAGTTTGGCCATTCTCTACCTGTCTGAATGGGTTTCTTCCGGGCGCTCCAGTTTCCTCCCATAGTCCAAACAAGTGCAGGTTAGGTTGATTGGCCTTGTCAAATTGCCTCTTAGTATCAGGGGGACTAGCAAGGTAAATACATGGAGTTAGGGGGATAGGGACTGGGTGGGATTGTTGTCAACGTAGGGTCAATGGGCCAAATGGCCTCTTCTGCACTGTAGGGATTCTATTCTATAATTCCACTTCATTGTTAAAAGGATCTTGGACTGCTTGTTTTCAGCCAGCAGTGGGCATCAGAAAGGGGGGGACACTGCTGAGAGATATACCCCTGACCTTCTTCTGACTGCCCTTCCTGCAACCAGCCATCCCCTCCTCAATAAACCCAGTCCGCCCTCACTGACTCATTAATTTTAGACCTCTGGTGCATTACCAGCAGCACCCACCATTGATGGGAACTGAGAACAGTTGTCATCTGGTTGGCTGCAGTGCGCAGCAGGAGGGATTTCTATCTCAAGTTTCTTAATCTTGAGAAAGACAGTCTGCTGGCCAGCTAAGTGCCTGGTGAGCAGTTAATTCCATTGTGCCTTCATGATGGAGGTGTCATGGGGCTCCGGTCAGTTCTCCAGCTGATGATGAATGCACTGTTGCAGTCCAGCCCACATCTCTGTAGCTAGTGATGTATCGCAGAGACTGGTATTTGTGGAATTTAAGGAACAATAAGATTCAATAAGAATCATACAGAATCAGAACTGCATGTGTTGTTAAAATATGGATTTCTTTATTCCTTTCTAGACTCCCTCTACTGTTTTAAGAGTATGGTAACCTTAAATTGGTAAAACGCACAATGCAATTTTCAATACAATATATCCTTCCTCTTCTTAATAAAGCGAGGTATAGCATGTTTCAGTTATTTGTTTCCAAAAGGGTAAACAATAAACCTGATCATAACTTGAACAGTCAGCTTCACCAGTGACACTATTACAGGTGCAAAGCTTTGTACTAATTTAACAATGAACTCAGTCATGCAGCAAGATGAAATCACCAACTACAAAGAGTTCATTTTGCAATACAATCACTTAAATATAGGGGACATTTTCTCTCTCACGAGTAGGATATCATCTGACATCAGGTATGGTCATTTTAACTCATGATCTTTATCTGAGATGTCAATGTCTGAATGAGACTGATGCTTGCGAATGGAGCTCTTGTTGCTTTGAAGAATGATGCATTTCCTGTGGTGATTGGCAAACCATGCTTAGCAGTGACCATTAATCCTTTTGTATAGTCACACAAATGGCTGGGTTTCATAGGCTTTGTTTGCTTTCCAACACGACCATTGTGTTTCACAAGCCCTTTATCTGGCTTTGGCAGTGTAGCTCGAAATTTCATGTTCTGTTGCATTTATTACTTCTGTAACGAAACTGTGCCTTTAAACAATGTACTTTAATCATGCTTCTTTACAGAATTGGCACCATGTTGTCTGTAACAGTGTCCTCTAATTGTTACTGAAGCAATATAATGGCCATCATACTGATATTAATCTGTACTAATGGAGTGTTCTGTGGTCTAATGGTCCTTTGGGGATTGCTGAATGGAGCTTGATTGGATTGATTGACAGTTTATGCCATGTGGCTAGGGACAGCTACGCTTCAGAGAAAAGTCCAGTTTTAATTTCTCACTAATTGCTAGAAGCTGGTGGAAGAAAGCCGTGTCTCTCTCTCACACTCTCTGTCTCCAGAAGCTTGTTGAAAGTTCCAGAACTGGGAAGCCTCAGAGATTTGATCCAGCATTCAAAGGATCAATTCACATGTTAAAAGCTGTAAAATCCAGCATCACGTGAGCATACTTGCTTCTATGTCAAGGCTGAAGAAGGGTATGTGTCTGTGGGATGGTGTTTAACTTGGAAAAACAGAGATAGTTAGCTCTTAGCTTCCATACTGTGTCATGTTTAATTTTTCTAATTGATAAAAGTTATGTTAAATCTTTTGGTTATACATTTAACTGTGTTCTTTTTCTGGCTTGGGTCACTGTCTGTGTGGAGTTTGTACATTCTCCCTGTGTCTGTGTGAATTTCCTCCAATTTCCATCCACAGTTTAAAGATGTGTGAATTATATCAGGAGGACCAGCTAGGGTAAATGCATGGGGTTGTGGGGATAGAGCCTGGTTAGGATTGTGGCTAGTGCAAACTCGAATGGGCTGAATGGCCTCCTTCTGCACTATAGGATTCTATGCTCACCAATACCAAATTCAAATGTAAAAACTTAGGGTCTAGGCTAATTTCGTAAAACACCTTGGAGTTTCTAGCCTAGTCATAAAACTTCCATCTGATGCTCCTACTCTTGGTCACATTTGCTACATGTTCCTCCACAGGGTAGCTTAGCCATATTAAGCAGATCATGAAGATTTGACATTGTTGTTGCTTGATATGGTGAAGACTGATTGATTTTGATCACTGCCATGTGATTAATTCCTGGAAGCCACACATTTTTCCTAAGGAGTTGTTTGACAGATCCCTGGGGGCCTTCATGTGCTATATTAACAACATATTCCCTCAGCAATTGAGGAATAATAATACAGTTGCCATGTAACATAGGATCAAGTGTGGTTGTGATTGTGAACTCATTTCAAACATTATGAAGACTTTCTAGTATGTGAGTGATTTCGTCTTTTGATCACATTGGTCTAGTTTTGGGATAGCTGTCAGATAAAGTTTCAACAACTCAATTCTTGTTGTTTTGATATCAGCTAGTTTTAACTCTTGGGATCCAGGGCAAACACATCTGGAGTAAATGTTTGGCGCTGCATTTAGATTTACATAGAGAAGATGGATTTTGACAAGCTTTTCCTCATAACTAGTAGAATTAATTGTTAGCAACAGATGTTGTGAAAGATAATAGTGGAGCAGACTTGGGAGTCTTGCTTCTGCTCCTAATTCATATGTTTCCTTGTTCATATGATGCAGTCACTCTCTTAGTGGTGGTATGTTGTGGGTAATTTGAGATGGCCGGTTATGTCTTAACTTAGACAATGCAAAACTCATGAGGCAAGTATATCTATATAAAGATGTCACACTTATTTTAAAAGAAAAATACACGATAAATAAGCAGCTGGCCAGAAACCATCAAAGGTTTAAGTAACTCTAGGATTAGAGTGACAGGGCCTCTCCAAAAGATCTAAAGTTTACAATCAAGAACAGATCAATTATAGATTTTCCTGTCAATCATTCCTGCCTCATATTGGTTTAAAATCGATTACATTCAGTTAATACACACCAATAATAATTCCTGACAAGTAACTCAGCCAATCGCATTTTACCATCTGGCATAACGATATCTCATTCGTCCAATTATCCCAGACGCTGACTCCTATATTGGTTGAACTCCCCTTTTGCTATGTAACTATGGATGCTCAACATAGAGGTCAAAGTGAACATTCCCACCAGCTCATTGCCAAAACTGGATAGACACGTGAACCTGCATCCAGGTACGTATCTATTCTATGTCTAGGCAATGAATGTCCATATTCATAACGTCACAAAATGTGTTCCCTCACCAGAAACTTTCTGATATGAATTCTGCTAACTACTGAAGTTCTCACAAGCCTTTGGCTCTGAACTCTTCGCTTTTATCATCATACCTTGCAGTAACTTGCTTTTGGCTGAAATGAACAGCAATTCATTCAATACTTAAAATACATTTAAAATATCAGCATATATGTTTTACAATCATAATTACTTATTTAATTGCTTATTGCATCTCATATGAGTAAGCTATTTGTTTCATTAGCTTATTATTTCTGTTTCAAGAATCATTGAACCCTTTGCTGGTAGTGCTGTCAGTACCTTATGTATTCTGTCTAAAACCTTATTAGCTGGTTAATAATTTCCCCTCATGGTCTCTTTTCAGACCTTGTAGACGGGCAAATAATGTGGTAAGGTCAGGAATGAGACAACTACAGCACGTGATAAATCTTAATAGACTCTGAAATTCCTGCAAGTTTATAGGACCCTTATTGTTTGCAGTGGCTTCAAATTTCCATGGATCAGGGATATTCCTTAACTACTAAACATATGAACCAAGGATGCAATTCTGCTTTTATTGAACAAGAATTTGTCTTTGTTCAATTTAAGGTTATATTTTCCAACGTTGTAGGGCTGTATGTAGAAATGTCTCCAGTTCTCTTCAGCGTAATTGTTGATGCAAATGTCATCACTGCTGCTCAGTGTTGTAATGATCCCAGTTGATGTTACTACTGGATAAGTCAGATCCCAGGATTGATTTGATGGATCCTAATTTTTATTTTTTTGTTTAGATGCATGGATGAGCGGAGTCACAGAACTACAGACAAGTTTGTAACAAAAGACTAAAACATCCTCTCTTCCATCTTCTTCCATCAAGAAAAAGATGCAAACATCTCAAGAACAGTTTCTTCCCTGCTGCCATCCAACTTTTGAATGGATCTACCTTATAATAAGTTGATCTTTCTCTACACCCTAGGTATGACTCTAATACTATATTCTGCATCCTCTCCTTTCCTTCTCCCCGATATACTCCATGAATGGTATGTTTTATCTATATAGCATGCAAGAAACAATACTTTACAATACTTGTGACAATAATAAATCAAATCAAATTGAGCATCAGTCTTAATACCCCCTTCTATGTCGAAGTTTGTTTGACAACACTTTGAAGTCGTTGGTTTTTTTTTAATATTATCGGTGCTATATAAATACAAGCTGTCATCATAAATGTTTCAAAACTTCATGTTCAATTTATATCAAAACTATATGTTTTACATTGAAATGTGCAACCTTAACAGGTTTCAGCCATTATGCTGAGTACTACTGTCTGCTCAAGGTCAGAAGATTGTGTGTTTGAGCCTCATCACAGTCCAGAGATTTGAGTGCACAATCTGCACTTTTGGTATTGCAATGTGGTACTGAAGGAGAGCTGCACTGCTGAAGATACCGACTTTCATTTGCGATGTTAAACTGTGGTTTTGTATGGATTAAAATAATCCTGACATTTCCAGAATGGATTTTAGTTATGAGGTTTCTTTTGAAAAAAGCTGGTGTTATTCTCCTTGGAGCAAAGGAGATTGAGGGGAGATTTGATTGTGTATTCAAGATTCTGACAGGTTTAGATAAAGTAGACGGGAAAAAAAAACTCCTATTAGCTAATAAACAATGACTAGGAGATACCAATTGAGAATTTTGAATGAGAAATGCAGGGAGATTTTCTTATGCAGTGAGTGATAATGACCTGGAACTCACTGCCCACAAGAATGATGAAAACAGAAGCAATCAATGATTTCAAAATGAAATTGGATGGATGCTTGAAAGAAAGAAACCTGCAGGACAATGGGGGGATTGAGTGGGGCAGTGGGAGTAGAACTAGCATGGATTTGGCGGATCGAATGGTCTCCTTTTGTGCTGCAAATTACTCCATATGATGAATTTTAATGATCCCTGCAGGTGTATTCGGAGGCAGGAGGCTCATTAAATATAATGGGTGGCCTGCATGTCACCTCACTGCCTACCATGATCAGCCTCCCATATCACAGTGGGCCACAGAAACACCTGTCTGAGTCTCCTACTACCATCACTTGCTTGGACTTAGCCCAACCCTGCTCTACAGCAGAACCAGTTATGGTGCCACAGGCCTGGCTGCTATTGGTATTTTCCCCTAAGACGCTACTCCCCACAACAGTATCTAAAATGGTATACATGTTTGTTGAGAAATAGCCATAGGAGATTCCTGCACTACTTGCCTGCCTAGCTGTCACCCATCTAGCTGCCTGGACATGTGGTACGACCACCTCGTGGAAGCTAGTGTCTATCACACTTGTGCCCCCTGTGTGCTCTGCATTCTGTCCAACTGAACCAAACGGTCTATGAGGAGCTGCAGCTGGTCACACTTCCCACAGACATAGTTGTCAGGGATGCTGGAAAGTTCCCTAATCTCCTACACTTGGCAAGAGGAGTATATCTCTGCCTTTGTTCTCTTAGGAAAGATATAAAAATCTTATCTTGCTTTTACTTTGCTCGTCTTCCTCATAGTGCTTTTTTTTTGACTAGAGGAGGAGGGAGAGAGGGAAATACTAATGTAGTTACGAGTGGTGTGCCTCAGGGATCTGTTTTGGGGCCACTGCTGTTTGTAATTTTTATTAATGATCTGGATGAGGGTATAGTTGGGTGGATTAGTAAATTTGCTGATGACACCAAAGTCGGAGGTGTGGTAGATTGTGAGGAAGGGTGTCGTAGTTTGCAGGGTGACTTAGGCAGGTTGCAGAGCTGGGCCGAGAGGTGGCGGATGGAGTTTAATGCAGAGAAGTGTGAGGTAATTCACTTTGGTAGGAATAACAGATGTGTCGAGTATAGGGCTAACAGGAGGACTCTGAATAGTGTGGATGAACAGAGGGATCTAGGTGTATGTGTACATAGATCCCTGAAAGTAGGGAATCAAGTAGATAAGGTTGTTAAGAAGGCATACGGTGTCTTGGCGTTTATTGGTAGGGGGATTGAATTTAGGAGTCGCAGCGTCATGTTGCAACTGTACACAACTCTGGTGCGGCCGCACTTGGAGTATTGTGTGCAGTTCTGGTCCCCACATTATAGGAAGGATGTGGAGGATTTGGAGAGGGTGCAGAGGAGGTTTACCAGGATGTTGCCTGGTATGGAGGGGAGGTCCTATGAGGAGAGACTGAGGGATTTGGGGTTGTTTTCGCTAGAAAGAAGGCGGCTAAGAGGGGATCTTATTGAAACATATAAGATGATTAGAGGTTTAGATAGGGTGGATAGTGATAGCCTTTTTCCTCGGATGGAGAAAGCTAGCACGAGGGGGCATGGCTTTAACTTAAGGGGGGGTAGTTATAGGACGGATGTCAGGGGTAAGTTCTTTACCCAGAGGGTGGTGAGGGATTGGAATGCCCTGCCTGCTACGGTTGTAAATGCGCCTAGTTTGGGGGTGTTTAAGAGATCCGTGGATAGGTTTATGGATGAAAAGGGATTGGTTGAGGTTAGAGGGTCATTGTTTTTTAACTGGTCGGCGCAACATCGTGGGCCGAAGGGCCTGTTCTGCGCTGTAATGTTCTATGTTCTATGTTCTATAGTGCCTTGGGCTTAACTACTCCTTGACACCAGTACTTCCATTGCCCACAGTACAGTCGAGGTGATTGAGTCAACTTCTTCCAGAATCCTCCTCTGCCACCTGTGCTGGAATGTTCTTCTAGAAGAGGTTGCAGAGAAAACAGAATAAATATCCTAGGGCTAAAGTAGCACAATCTTAAATCATTCATAATTGCATAATTTAACAGTAGGAGACTAATGAAATTAAACACTAGTTGTGATTATTTTAAAAAATTAAATTTGTTTCTCATTATTGCTACACATTAAATTCCATTGTTTTTATGCATTGATTTTTGAAATATTTGTCATTTTTTAAAAAATCTTTGAAACATTATTTTGTAGTCCTTTGGACAAAAGAATGTGGTTTACAATCAAGTTACTGCACTTGAATTTTTATTAGTATAAGGAGATGAGGAGACCTGTCGATATTTCACTTGTTTTCAAATATCAGTTGGAAGAATTCTCGTATAATAAATGCAAATATTTACTTGTCCCTTTGTTGTCCAGTCAATTTCTTTCCATTTTGCACCATTCCCCCAGCTGAGAAGGCAGGACCACCAGCTGCTCCCAACACTCTGAAGATGCCAACCTCCGACTGACCACCGGGTGGTGGACAAGAGCCTGTAGAATACTCCTTTCTTTACTTGTGATGGGAAAATTCCTGTCTCTACTTTCCCTGTGGTGTCACCAGCTGAATATGCGAGACAACTGTAACCACAAACTTGTCGTCTGCCACAAACTGAATTTGTGGCACAGCACAGGACCATCACTCAGTCTTTACATTCATTTCCGAACATTCAGCAAAGAATAAGTGTTAAAATGGAAAACAATTCTAAATGTTATAAATGTGGCATCGTGACACAGTGGTTAGCAGTACTACCTCTCAGTGCCAGGGAGATAGGTTGACTTCTGGCCTCGGGTGACTGACTCTGTGGAGTTTGCACATTCTCCCGTGTCTCTATGGGTTTCCTCCGGGGGCTCCAGTTTCTCCCCACAATCCAAAGATGTGCAGGTCAGGTGGATTAATCATGGTAAATTGCCCCTTAGTGTCAGAAGGACTAGCAGGGTAAATACATGGAGTTATGGATATAGAGCCTGGATGGAATTGTGGTCAGTGCATACTCGATGGGCCAAATAGCCTCCTTCTACACTGTAGGGATTCTGTCACATCTATGACACACATCTTCCTCAAGTGATGTTTGTCTGTCTATTCTACCTCAATTTTAAATATATTTGTAAAGTGACAATGGCATTTTCTTCTAACTTATGACATAATTCCATGTACATTTTATCTCTCTTCAAGATATGATGATACTTCCTCAAAGACAAAACACCTTCAGATTTAAAACCCACAACGTCCATCCATAGCGCCACCTGATGGAATCGCTCAGAACAACAGCTGCCAAGCATAAAAGCCAGATCGCAACCCATTTTTTCACCAACTTATATTCATATGGCACATTTAATATACATTTTATGAATGAATCCACTCTGCAATGAAATATGCTGAAGTTATTTCGGTATGCAACAGTGAGGTGACCAACAATTTAGTTACAAGAGTTACAACATATCTATCTGCTTTAAATAACTAATAAACTGTCCCAGTTGGTTAAAATTGATGCCAGATGCACAAACCTTACAGCGCTCTTCTAAGAGTGTGGATATTATTTGCAAAGCTCGCATTTATTGTCCATTTGCAAGTGCCTTGAAAGCAGTTTGATATAACTGAGTGGGTGACTAGGCTATTTAAAAATACAACTGAGCGTCAATGATGTTTTCAGAATGTATAGGTATGGCAGGTTTATTTCCTCCAAGGATGTAATTATATCAGCTCAGCTTGTTTGACAGCCCATCAGCATTGTGGTTACTCTTGCTGTTACCACTTTTATTATTTCCAGGTTTTTTTTTCAAGGAAGTCTTCTATTTCTAAAACTGCTATGGCGGGATTTCAACTCAGTTTCCTGGATTGCCAACCAAGTTAACAATACTAATGCACAGTAGGAGATCAGTTCTTAAAACAATAAAATATTTGATTCTTAAATCTAAAGACTTGGGCCATAGAATTGCCATTTAAATTGCAGCTTCAGATCATTTATCAGAAGTTTTGAGACAACTCCTGTAATGACTTTGGAAAATAAGCTATGATTAATATTATTGAAGGTAAATATGTTCCTAAAGTTAAGTCCTGTGTGATATTTTTCAAGTGGTAAAATTGCAATAACATTAATAGGTTTCCTCTATGGAGTTCTACATCCCCACTTATTTTGTTTGATAAATACTATCACAGTTGTGATGGTGCACTAGGTAGATGCACTAAGTCATAGAGTCAGAATCATAGGGCAATATAGCACAGAAACAAGCCCTTTGGACAAACTGGTCAATGCCAACTATGGTGCCCTCTCTCCATCATGTTCAGTAAATTTGGTCTCCTTAGTAAGTGATATTTACTCATTTCTGTTTGATGTCCCTGTATCTGCAATGCAGGCAAACAGTATTGATGTGAGTTTTCAGGCTGCTCCCCCCAGCGGGTTCTTCTGGTCCCGCTGACAGGGATTGCCCACTCTGGGATCCCTGGTGGCGGAGGGTGCAAACAATGGAAGACCATGTTGTCATTGGTCCATTGGTGAGACCAGTGGCAGGAAATCCGGGGTGGGAGGGGAGTGGGGTGGGTGTGGGGCTGGGGGTGGAGGGGAGCTGGAGACACGTGGAAAATCCTGCCCCACCTCTGTTGCAAAAATACAGCAGCCAACCAGCTCATGAGTAGGTAAAAACTAAAATCTGATTCAGCATGTTTGAAAATCATCTATGCCCAATATCCAACATATCCAGAGGAAGGCCAGAAGTAGCCTTCTAGCTTTACTACAAATTTACTACAAATTTTCCTCTAACCTACAACATAATTCCGTGTACATTTTATCTCTCTACAAGATATGATGAAATTTCCCCAAAGACAAAACACCTTCAGATTTAGAACCCACAAAGTCTGTCCATAGCTCCACCTGGTGGCCTTAAAAAGAATAAAAAGTTAAATTCTTTGATTACCCTTGAATAATTTCACTACCGTAATTATCAATTGACATTGTAGAGGTAGTTGAGTACAATGCATAGCTTAACTTGGATAAATGTGAAACAAATTGGAAAATTGATCATATATTCTCATTTTATAAACTTGTACAAATATGACAGCAGTCCTTTTATATGCAAAATGTGGGGTCAAATTGACAAGTGTATAAACAGTCAGAATGACCAACTCCTGCGCAAGTACAATAAAAAATAAATCATACTCATATGGATTGCTCTATTGAAAAACAAAATTAAAACCTAGCTGAGAATTCTGATAGCTTTTACACAAACAACAGGATAGTTTTCATTACATGCTAATTTACTTTTGTGAAACTAGTTTTTAAAAACATCTTCTTTATACTCTCTATTTAGCAATGAGCTATCGAAGCTGAAATATATGGCTGTCCAGTGGTTGGGGTGGGGATGTGAAATTGGACCAGCACATGATTTCCTCTGTTAATATCAGCTGAGCTTACATACAAAATGGACACTTGGCACATGGTCCAGGCATCTGGATTTCCTGTTGTACTTCAGCATGTACTGATGCAAGACTTGAGAAAACAGAGAGGGGTCACAGTGACGGAATTAAAAGAAAAATAATATTGTATAGACTACTGGATTCCAATGTTCCATATACAATGTAATTTGCATGAAACTGATGAAACAGGCATTCTCAAGTGTAGTATTGACATGCTGTGCTTGGTTGAAGTCATTAGGTTACACTTCTGCTTCATTTCAGCTTCATTTCAAAGTAATTTTTAAAGTGGCATCTTGGCCTTTTGGCTAAGATGCAAATGAGATCAAACCTTGGGGGAGGAGCTACACCTACTCCAATCAGCTTAAATTATGTAGATCAAGCCCAAGACAGAAGGTAAGAGCCCTGTCTTGTCAACTTGGATTGGGAATGTTCCAACTTGTTGAGACTCTTAGTTGGACTTGATTTGATTGAATTGGAATAAAAACAAAAAAAGACAGTATATACCACTATGGGTCCAGAACCTTTTGCACTACAAGTTTTCAAACAACTTGTACAAAGTGAATAAATAACTTTATCCAAAGTTGTCCAATTGTTATTTGCAGAGACTATTTCTTTGGGTGGATGTAACTGTTATTAGGGGACATAATTATAAGGTTCATGGTGGGAGATGTAGGAGGGATGTCTGAGGTAGATTCTTCACTCAGAGAGTGGTTGGGGTGTGGAATACACTGCCTGCTGTGATAGTGGAGTCGAACACTTTAGGAACTTTCAAGCAGTTATTGGATAGGCACATGGAGCACACCAGGATGATAGGGAGTGGGATAGCTTGATCTTGGGTTTGGACATAGCTCGGCACAACATTGAGGGCCTAAGGGCTTGTACTGTGATGTACTGTACAATGTTTTCTATGTTTCTAAAACATCATAAATAGATCAAACAGTAAAATTAAAAATGGAAAATGATCCTTTTTTTTGTCAGCCCACAAGTTTGTTACTATGTTGCGTCTCATGATAGAAATGTCCAATTTCAAACATGTGACTGATAACAATGTCTGTAACTAATAATGTGTGGCTGGTATGGAGTGGTTGGTTGAATAGCCTGCTTCTGTGCTGTATTTCCTAGTAATAGAATGTGATGAATCCAAATGTGCTGAACCCTTTATCTTATATAATCTCCCCACCTTTGGTGAAATCATCTGTGTCAATACATGATGAACCAATTAGTACAAAATGTATCATAGACTCAACCACTCCAATTGTTTCCTGAAAAATCTCTTCCACACACTGGAAACTTTAGCACTTGCAAAATTGCAGCCTGTACCCTAAACTACACGAGGTCATTCAAACACGCCACCTTTGTCCTTTACTGACTTAAAATGGTTCACAGTCCCCCATAACACCTCAAATTAAAATTCCTCACCTAGAATTTAATCGCCTTCATGGCCTCAACCACTTGCTTCGTCCTTTCCATTTTTAGAGCATAGAACATTTCTCCAAACCTCCATTCTCTACAAACTTTCCACTCCTCTGAGTGTCACATGTTTCAGAAAAAAATATGTAACTACAAATAAACTAATTCTCTAAAGTAGATTGCGACATCACAAATTGTGGAAAGTAAGTTTCATTTGAATTTCCATTAAGTCGACATAATGTTATGAAGAAATGCAATGATTTCAAAGGCTAAAGATTTTTATTCTTGACAATTCTACTCTACTCTCAGTCAAACCAAACTTGGCATCAATGTCCACTTTACATTTTCTTTATCCTCCTGGACATTTGTGAGTGGCCTGCTCTTCTCAGCAAGGCACAGGCACCCTCCAACCGCCTGTTTCATCACTGGCACTAGATGTAATTGAAGATCAAGGTCAAAAGCAGTCTTTGTTGGAGAAAACTTTTCCTCTGACTCAGGTCCTCCCTAAGGTTCAGAATGTTTGGGTCAAGGAAGGAGGTGTTTTCTTTGAAATGGGAAACTAGTGGTTATGTTGGATTTGTAAATAAATGAAAAACAAACACTACATATGAGTTTCATAGAATTTGAACATTGTGTAACTTGCTCATTAAGCAGCGAGGTGTGTAAGAGTGTAATAGCACCCTGTCCTTGCCATTTGTGTATGTATAGTCAAACTAGACTAAACTGGTCTCAGTTAGTACTTGATTTTACATGTGGCAATGAACATGTCCATTTTCTGTGATGCAAAGTTCTTATATCAGACAGGTGATTGATATCTCCTGGATGCACCTGGTGTTTGGACCCTAAACTCAACTTCTGTGCAGTCAGCCTATTTACATTTAAAGATAACTGTTGGAACCCTCTAACGTTGCCTGCAGCTGGGATTCTCCTTGGTCGCTGCAGCGAATGAAGTTTTGGCTGAGTGCCAACTCTTCCATTCTTGCTGGTAGTGGGATGGGTATGAATGGGACCGGAGAATCCCACTCAACAACACCACAGTGACATCATTCAGACATGGGCTGAGGATCCATAATTAATCTGGGTTTGGGATTCCTGACTTCCTTTTGAAAATCTAACCCATTGTATTAATGATAATAAGCTGAGCCACTACTTGTAAGATTTATGTGGACAAATCTGAGGGAACAGGAAATGCAGACAGAAACTCTAATCCTTTGCCTGAGGCAGCATGGAAATTTATATGAGGAATCCTATATTGATGACCATTTGTGCTTTTCTTTTCAGATTGACATTAACAGGAGGATTTATGCAAGAAAACGCATTTCAGTTGAGAGGACACAAATTTCTATAAGGTGCAATAAACTTCTGGCAAATTTAATGGCTAATGTTAGGGGGCAAAAATGAAACTCAACCATCAAAGGACAATCAAGCAGGGTATTTAACAGGAACTGACCCATTATCACCAATTTTTTGCTTCCACTGAAGTTGGAGCGAATGTAAGCCTGTTAATCAGAGAGGGAGGTAGAGATAAAACAGGGAACTACAGACCAGTGAGCCTAACATTAGTACTGGGAATATTGCTGGAGTCCATTATCAAGGATTTCATAGCTCACCATTTGGAAAGCTGTGTATATCAGACAAAGTCAGCATGGATGTACAAAGGGGAAATCCTAATCCATTGGAATTCTTTGAGCGTGTAACTAGAGCTGACAAAGGAGAACCAGTAAATGTCATCTATCTGGACTTTCAGAAGGCTTACGACAAGGTATCACATAGCAGACTACTATGTATAGTTAAAGCGCAAGACATTGGCTCACTGGTCTATAGTTCCCTGTTTTCTCTCTATCCCCCTTTTTGAAAAGTGGACTTACATTAGCTTCAACTTCACTGGGAGCACAAAATTAATGGTAATGGATCAGTTCCTGTTAAATAACCGGCTTGATTTTCCTTTGATGCAGTAGTGTCTTGAGATGGATAGAAAGCTGGTTAGCAGATAGGAAGCAAAGAGTTGACATAAGTGGGTCTTTTTCTGATTACAAGACAGTGAGTTGTTGGGTACCACAGGGACCTGTGCTAGGACTCCAACTGTTCACATTATATATCAATGATTTGGAAAGGGGAACTTAATGTATTATCCCCAAATCTGCAGATGATGCAAAGTTGGGTGGGAAGGTAAACTATGAGGAGGTTGCAGAGATACTTTAATGTGGTTTGGACAGGCCAAGTGAGTGAGCATATGCATGGCAGATGCAGCATAATGTGAAGTTATCCATTATGGTAGCAAAAATAAGAAGGTCTGGAAGTAAATAAAGAGAGGTGGATACTCAGCAGGACCTTGGTGTCCTTGTGCATCAGTCACTGAAAGTAAATGCAGAGGTATAGCAGGCAGTAAAAAAAATGATACGATGGCCTTCATAGCAAGAAGATTTGAGTATAGGAGTAGGGATGTTTTATTACAATGTTTATAGGGCATTGGTGAGGCCACACTTGGAGTATTGTGTGCAGTTCTGGTGTCCTTATCTGAGGAAGGGTGTCCTTGTTATAGAGCGAGTGCAGCAAAGGTTTACCAGACTGATTCCTAGGATGGCAGTCTGTCATATGAGAATAGCCTAACTCGGTTAGGGTTATATTCACTAGAGTGAGAGGGGATATCATAGAAGCTTACAAAATTCCAGCAGAATTAGATAGGGTGGATTCAGAAAGAATGTTCCCAATGATGGGGAAGTCTAGAACTCGGGCTCATAGATTGAAGATAAGGAGTAAATCTTTCAGAACTGAGGTGAGGAAAAATTTCTTCACCCAGAGAGTAGTGAATCTGTGGAACTTGCTACCTCAGGAAGTAATTGAGGCCAAAACATTGTGTGATTTCAAGAAGAAATTAAGTAGAGCTCTTCAGGTTAAAAGGATCAAGGGATAACGGGGAAAGGGGGGCGGGGGGGGGGGGGGGTGGTCTCAGGATATTGAATTTGCCGATTAGTTATGATCATAATGAATGGCGGCGGAACAGATGCAAAGGACCAAGTAGCCTACTCATGCTCCTAGTTTCTTTGTTTATATGTTTCTATGAAGATTATAGGGGGCAGGCAGGGAAGTGGAGTTGAGGCCACAGTCAAATCAGACATGATCTTATTGAATGGCAGAGCAGACATGATAAATCAAAAAGTCTACTCCTGCTCCTATTTCTTACATTCTGAATCTGTGTTACGTTAAGAATGTTACCTGGTTCAAGTTTATAGAAGAGTTGCAACCAAGATCTTTTTGTAGGCTGTTATTATCCAGGCTTTTTATTTTACAATGCCCTTTGTCCAATGAAGATAGAACTCACGTTCTACTTTCAGTCATTATTTTGCCCCAAACATTATCAGACCGGATCATTAAGAAGCAGAACTGAATATTCTGATGTTATGAAATATTCTGCCACCTACTGGCAATTTTCAATTGCAGACATGACAACATCTCACCTTTATTCAAAGATGTTGTAGGTCACTTTTTTAAAATCATTGGGTGGAACTTCCTGCTCTCACCATCAGCAGGAACCATGGCCAGTGGAGGCATTAAATCTGGCGTGTTGGGAAAAGTCAGTTTCCCACCAGCAGGAATTCAGTTTGGAATTTTGTTCTCGTGACTTTAATGGCAGCTTAAAGGTGGGCAAGCTCCCCGCTAATCTATGTTGGGAACCATATTTGCATTCATTTCCATCTAATAAATACTTATTAAAAGGCCCAGTAAGATGCCTTACAACACCAGGTTAAAATTCACCAGGTTTATTTGGAATCACAAGGGTTTGGACTCACCTGCGGAAGGAGCAGCGCTATGAAAGCTCGTGATTCAATATCTATGGTTTTACTCATCAGCACATGCCTGACTTGCAGTAAGTAAGTGTGCTTGCAGGTGTTGTTAAATATGACCCAAGACCTTCAACCCAATGAGGTATCAGCAGGGCAGGTGAATCACTGCCAACCGCATCATGAAATTCGATTAACTCTTCGCTGACATATAATTAATGAGTTGAAAAGTTTCCAAACGGGAAAATGCTGCCCATTGTTTCAAACTGCAACAATGTATGGTTGATAGATTTAGACTCATTAAGTAACAACACCCAATTGATATCTTTTCACCAAAATATATCTGAGGATACAGGGTAGGCCATTTAGGATGGATATAAGGAGACATTTCTTGATCCAAGGAGTGGTGAGCCTGTGGAATTCATTACCACAGGAAGTAATTGATGCCAAAACATTGAATGTATTCAAGAGGCAGCTAGATATAGCACTTGGGGTGAACGGGATCAAAGGTTATGGGGAGGAAGTAGAAATTGAGTTGAACGTTTAGCCATGATCGTCATGAATGGTGGAGCAGCCTTGATGGGCTGAATGGCCTCCTCCTGCCCCTATCTTTTATGTTTCTATGTCTCTTACATGGTTATATGATCAGCACCAGTTATAAAAGAAAACAGTATTTTTAAAATTTCTCTGTACAATGTACATAAACCAGACCTACTTATTGCACAGAGACCGATCATCACATTACACCCAACAGAAGCCAAACTTTTAGTTGCAGGAAAGATTGTCTTATTTGTTCACAACGTATTCCTCTGAATAAAGCAGGAAATAGTTTACTTCCATGTTTTACATTCAAATATGGGAGAATTCACAATGGGAAATAAAGAAATGGCTGGGGGATTAAATTCATACTTTGCTTCAGTCTTCACAAAGGATGGTATGAATAATTGAACAAAGAACAACAAAATTATAGCGCAAGAACAGGCCCTTCAGCCCTCCAAACCTGCACCAACCATGCTGCCTGATTAATGTATCAGAAGTTCTGAGAGAAACAAGTTTTAATGAGGAACTGAAAGAAATCAACATTAGTAGAGAAATGGTTTTGTAGAAATTGAAGGTGGATAAACCTCCAGACCCTGATAATCTTCATCCCAGAGTACATAAGGAAGTGGCCTTGGAAATAGCAGATCCATTCATGGCCATTTTTCAGTATTCTTTGGACTCTGGACTGGTTCCTACAAATGAGGTTATGAGAGCCTGCTATTCAAAAGGAGAGGCAGGGAAAGAACAGGAAACTATAGACCTTAGCCTAATATTGGTATTGGGGAAGTTGCTAGAGTCCATTTTCAAGGATTTCATAACTCGGCATTTAGAAGGCAATGGTATAATTAGACAAAGTCAGCATGGATTTACAAAAGGGAAATAATGCTTGATGAATCTATTGGAATTTTTTGAGGATGTAACAAGTATAATTGACCAAGGAGAACCAGTAGATGTGGTCTATTTAGACTTTCAGAAGGCTTTTGACAAGGTCTCATGTAACAGACTACTATGTAAACTTAAAGCCTATGTGATTGTAGGTAATATCATGACATGGATTGAAAGCTGGTTAGCAGATATGAAACAAAGAGTTGGCATCAATGGACCTTTTTCTGATTGGCAGCCAGTGACTAGTGGCGTACCATAGTTATTTGTGCTAGGACCCCAAATATTCACATTATATATTAATGATTCAGAAAAGGAAACAATATATTGCCTCCAAATTTGCAGATGAGACAAAGTTGGGTGGTAAGGTGAGCTGTGAGGAGGATGCAGAAATGCTTAGCATGTTTTGGACAGGCTCAGTGTGTAGTCAAATGCAGCATAACATGGATAAAGTTTATCCACTTTGGTAGCAATAATAGGATGACAGATTATTACTTGAATGGGTGTAAATTGAGAAGGGTGGATATTCAATGAGACCTTGGTGACCTTGTGCATCAGTCACTGAAATTAAACATGCAGGCGCAGCAGGCAGTAAAGAAGGCAAATGGTAATTTGACCTTCATCGCAAGATGATTTGAGTCTAGGGATAGGGATATTTTGCTGCAATTGTACAGGGCCTTGGCAAGGCCACATCTGAGTATAGTGTGCAGTTTTGGTGTCCTTATCTGAGGAAGGATATCCTTGCTATAGAGGGAGTACAGCAAAGGTTTACCAGTTTTCCTTGGATGGCAGTCTGCCATATGAGGAGAGACTAAGTCAGTTAGGATTATATTCACTGGAGTTTAGAAAAGTGAGAGGGGATCACACAAAAACTTGTGAAATTTTAACCGATGTAACAGGGTAGATTCAGAAAGAATGTTCTCAAAGGTGGGGGATCAGAACTAGGAATCATAGTTTGAGGATAAGGGGTAATCCTTTTAGAACTGAAGTGGGGAGAAATTTCTTCACCCAGGGAATGGTGAAAGTGTGGAATTTACTACCACACAGGCCAAAACATTGTGTGATTTCAAGAATAAATTAGATATAGCTCCTGGGGCTAAAGGGATCAAGAGATAAGGGGGGAAGGGGGATCAAGATATTGAATTTGATGATCAGCCATGATCAAAATGAATGGCGGAGCAAGCTTGAAGGGCTGAATGGCCTACTCGTCCTTCTAGTTTCTACGTTTTAAACCAGTTTATACATATTGCCCGGAATTCTCCAACGTTGCCTGCAGCTGGGAATCTCCGGTCCCGCTGCAGTGAATGGAATTTTGGCTGAGTGCCAAATTCTCTGTTCTCACTGGTAGCTGTGGAGGGGCAAACATGATCGGAGAATCCCGATCATTGTCTGCCTTTCTTGAGGCTGGCTGATGCGTCAAACAGTGTGCAATTGGATTTCCCTTCATGCCACAACCATTGGAGATATTAAATTTTCTCACAAGCTTGCATTCTCTGTTAGAAATCAAAACCATTTCTCTTTCTGGTTGAGATTTATAAATAATAATTCCATTGTCATTCAAGGAGCAATAATTTGTTAACTCAGTTCAAAGCCAAATGGAGTTTTAATCTAGACAACCTGTCTGCAGTCAAAATAACATTTCTTTATTTTATCCCATAGTGCCACAGGCAGTGAAAAGGCATGGTTTAGATTTGAATTTGCATTAATGCTTTAAAGACAACTTGAAGCCCAGCCTAGTGTTTTCCAATTAAAGGATTAGCAGCCTTGGAAACAGAATTCATGTAGTAAAGCTTTAGCATTGCTTCCGGCACTGAAATATTTCTGTTTTGTGATTTATTGTTTGGCTGAATTAACCCTTCTCAAAATCAGTCATCGGCATTGAACATAGAACATAGAACATTACAGCGCAGTACAGGCCCTTCGGCCCTCAATGTTGCGCCGACCAGTGGAACCAATCTAATGACCCTCTAACCTAAACTATTCCAATGTTATCCATATGCCTATCCACTGACCATTTGAACGCCCTTAAAGTTGGCGAGTCCACAACTGCTGCAGGCAGGGCATTCCACGGCCTTACTACCTCTGAGTAAAGAACCTACCTCTGACAGCCGTCCTATAATTACCACCCCTTAATTTAAAGCTATGACCCCTTGTGTTAGCCGTCACCATCTGAGGTAAAAGGCTCTCACTGTCCACCCTATCCAATCCTTTGATCATCTTGTATGCCTCAATTAGGTCACCTTGTAACCTTCTTCTCTCCAATGAAAATAAACTCAAGTCCCTCAGCCTTCCTCATAAGACCTCCCCACCATACCAGGCAACATCCTGGTAAACCTCCTCTGCACCCTTTCCAATGCCTCCACATCTTTCTTATAATGTGGCGACCAGAACTGTACGCAGTACTCCAAGTGCGGCCGCACCAGAGTTTTGTACAGTTGTAACATGACCTCACGGCTCCGAAATTCAATCCCTCTACCAATAAAAGCTAACACACCGTACGCCTTCTTAACAACCTTATCAACCTGGGTGCCAACTTTCAGGGAGCTATGCACATGTACCCCGAGTCAGGCTTTCTTTTACAACTTAGGAAACGAGTTAATACCCCAATAAATATATTTGACTTCGCTGAGCTTTCGAAATTATTGAAAACACCTTCAATCACCATTTAACTTTGAATCAAACTTAGTTATAAACTGAAAAGTATTGTTGTTCTTTAAGTATCAGATAATTTGTGCTGTCAGGTTGAATGCGATTACTTAGTGTTTGGAGACAAAAATAGTCTTTTGAAATACCAAATGGGCAGAATTGACACATTAAAATCAAAGCAAAGCAAACTCCATAATATGGTTGCATGGGGTGTGAAAGATTTGAAACAGAGACAAAGAACAAAGAACAAAGAACAAAAACAGCCTGGGAAACAGGCCCTTCGGCCCAACGAGCCCACGCCGCCATCTTAACACCGCCAGTTCCCCCCTCCACCCATGAACCTTATCTAATGTTTTATGGCCATCCACATTGAGGGAAACTAATTTAGGGACAATTTATTACTGCCAATCAGCCTAATAGCGCATCTTTGGGGTGTGGGAGGAAACCGGAGCATCCGGAGAAAGCCCACGCAAGCACAGGGAGAAGGCGCAAACTCCCACAGACACCGGCCCAAATCCATGTGTATGCACAGCAATCAGTGATTGTCACTGATCTGTCGTCTTGCCCAGCATCTGGTCCAGTTTAAGCACACACCATCCTTTTCATAGTGAGCTGTCTCCTGAATGAAGCCACATCATGTGAAACTCCCTGACAGAAACTGAAATCTAATTCAACTTCAGTGATCTTGTAAAGTTTGATGGTGGTTGTACTCTTGCATTCCTTCATGACAGTGCTAATTTAGGCTGAGATTCTCCCAAAAATAATTTCTAAGGGTTTATTTGATTCTAGAGTGGAATGCTGTGAAAGCACCTCTAGGGGGCATTTCACACATTTGGATATGCTACTGCACATTCTTTGGACCTCCTAGAAACTTTATAATTTTACCCAGAGTTGTTCCAAATTTTTTAAACTTTTCTCTCATTTTCAAAACATTTAGAATTGAAAGAGTGGGAGTGGAGATCTGGACATTGCCTTTTCTGTAGTGCCTATTTTATTCAAGTCCTGATTGTTTGATTCTCAACTAGACAGTATAATGGAAATCTGTCAGTAATATTTCTGTATCTTTTACTTTGAGACAGTAGAATTTTATCCCCTTGCCCACCTCAGCATTGGGGAGGGTGGAGGCTTGCAGAACAACATTCTCCAGGCAGGATCTTCCGAGTTGTGGGCAGGCAAGGCGGTAAAATTCCAGCAAGTATAATAATTTTAAGAGTCAATTGTAAAAGAACAGTGCTTTATTGCACAAAATAAAGTGAAATAAAAATTACAAGCCTGTGATGAATGCGACAGTTTCTAACTGGGACAATGGAATTAATGGACCCACTCAGGGGCCTGCTTTATATAGGGCTCGGTATACGAGCTCCAGCTGCTTTGTTAATTACCAAGCTTGTATTCAATGAGTCCTACAGTGATTCCCCATGCATGTCATGGGAGTTATAACAGCCAGAAAGGAAGTTAATAAAAATTGCTCGCTAACTGATCAAAAAGATAAACTTTGATTTTGGACAGTATTGCTAAGTTAATTGTACAAAAAAGAAACAGAATTTGGTTCTTTGCTTACCTGCTGCATTTGGTTTGTCAATAAGTGGGCAAGACAGAGGAGGAGTGAAAGACCGGAGACGAAGACCAAGCAATGATCATAATTCAGTCACAGCAATTCAAAGCGATGAACGTAATGGATTGATCTCTCAACACCAGGGCTTTCAAGGGACAATAAAAGCTCATTTACTGTAATTTATTTGCATCATAATTAAGAAATGCAAACAATCTGCTTAATAGACCTAGTTTCAGGTGTATTTACTTTATTCAAGAAGAATCTGAAGTGGATTGAGAGCTTTTCATTTACCCATACAGATGAAGGGTGCATTTCACTGATGAATTCAAGTAGAGGTTCAAATGACTGCCAATTTGGATTGTGTATTTATCATTTTCTGTGTAGTATTCTCATTGAACTTGATGGAACAACTCATAAAAGACACTTTTAAATCTCTGCTGAATCCTGCCCAGGTAAATATACAAGGCTAAGGTTGCTATTTACAGAAATTCACAAATAACTATATGTCCCAAAGCACTTCACAGTAGTGTAATTGAAATCAATTAATAACTTTGAGAAACACAATCCACTTTAAAAAAAAAATCACACCATAATTTATATGTGAAAGTGATTTTGCTTTAGCTCAGTGATAGAAAACCTAGGCTAGTGAGTGGACGACATGAGTGGCCCTCCTGCATCCCCGTAAGCCGCAAGATTGAAGTCAGACTTGTTGACTAACTATGACCCTATGAATAAGATTTGTACATGCTGAATATTTCTGTTTGAAGTTTATTTATTAGTGTCACAAGTAGGCTTATATTAATATTGCAATGAAGTTATTGTGAAAATCCCCTGGTCGCCACACTCTGGCACCTTCCGGGTACCTTGAGGGAAAATTTAGCACGGCCCATGCATCTAACCAGCGTGACTTTCGGGTGAATTTCATGATATATTATAGAAAGTGATTAATCATTTCCATATTAATGTAACTGTCATCAATTTCAAATGGTAAAACGAAATAAGAATTAATTATAAGTGCATGGCTCCCATAGTCAATGTTGTGAGCAATCAGCATGCACCTCTCTTCACTTGCTGTTGCCTTATGTGCATATGACTCCAGTCACACAGATAGGAAAAAAACTTTGCAGACAGAAATCAGCAGAATTTGGCAACCCTGCGCATAGGCAATAGTCAGTACAATGTCTTGTAGGCTGCACTTAGAATCCAGATGGGCCGCATGTGGACCCCAGGGCCATAGGTTACCCACCACTTTTTGACTCTTCATAAGAACTGAATCTGATCTAACATATTCTGCCTCCTTTCAGTTCTGATGAAGGGCCAAAAGGATTCAAAACATTAACTCTGCTTTCTCTCCTTACGGATGCTGCCAGACTTGCTGAGATTTTCCTCTGTTCTTATTTCAATTCTGATGGTGAAGAGGCAGGTAAGACTTAAAGTTCATTTGTTTTTCCATCAACTATAAAGGAAAACATTCTAACTTTTACCTCTTGTATCTAACCTATCACTTAGCAAAAGTACAGAGAGGAAACTCAGAGGGTGAGGGTTAGTGCAGGGGAATGGTGCATCCATAATAGACCACTCCACTTCTCCATCCATGAATGGAAGGAAGATTTAATGAGCTATGAGATGGATATGTGACCTTTCTCATTTGATTTTCCTCTCTGCATTTTGCACTGGCAATGTTTTATGCCCAGATGGTGAAAACAAAACTCAAGCTCATGTATTTTTATTATTTGTCTGTAGGCGTACGAAATGAAAATGCTTCCTGCAATGTATTACATTTAGTGTCCAACTTCATCATGCTGTCCTTGATATGTACTCATAGAACAGGCCTGGTTTCTGACAAGAAATTATGCCAGGACTTGGAGCTGAAATGCTGGGTGCCACTGTGGGCCTCAGCTGCTAGGCTTGGGGCTACTGGCACTAGGCCTTACACTGAATGTGTTAATTAAGGAGTTATGACATGTTTCTCGAAATTTCTCCAACCTGATATCATAAGTTGTTTTTAAATATATAATCCAATCAAAGAAAGGAATGACTTGTATTTATATAAAACTTCTTGCAGAATTTCAAGGTGGCACAATGATTAGCACTGCTTCCTCACTGTGTAAGGGATCCAAGTTCAATTCTGGCCTTGGGTGCCTGTCTGTGATTGGAGTCTGCATGTTCACCCCGTATCTATGTGTGGGTTTCCTCCGGATGCTCCGGTTCCCTCCCACACTCCAAAAGTGTGGATTCTGTTGATTAGCCATGTTAAATTGCCCCTTAGGGGCAGGGGAAGTAGTGGGGTAAATACATGGGTGATAAAGGTAGGGCCTGGGTGTTATTGTTGTCATTGGAGGCTCAATGGGCCCAATAACCTCCCTTCTGCTCTGTAGGGATTTTATGAATCTGTGAAAGTGCTTCGCAACCAGAGTATTTTCATGCTTTCATTACTGTTGTAATGTAGCAAGAGAGGTAGTCAATTTGTGCACAGCAAGCCACCACAAAGAGAAATGTGAAAATGACCCGGTAGTCTGAAAAATAAAAGTTAAAGGAATGCCACACAAACATTTGGCTCTGTAGTTATGGGGAGGTAGGGAAGGTCTGCATAAGCACAACAGTGCTAAAACATTAGAGGACATGAAGGTCCAGTCAATGCTAATGGAGATGCAGAGGTAAGGTTCTCAAGCTTCCTGGAATGAAGAGGAATTACCTGGAATCAGGAATTTCACCTTACTGAGCTCAACCTCCAGAGGATCAGGAGGCCAGCAATTTAAAGTCACTGCACCCGTGCACACACTGCCCACACACATCCTTCCTCACCCTCATTCCGTGACCTCACCTGCTGCGATTCAGAGAAGTCACGCAGTCTGTTTCCCAAACTGTCAGCAACTCATCAAGTTACTGAGGAGGGTGTACAGAGCTGTGAAAGATTTGGTCAGTTACAGTGAAGTGTGACAACCTTGGCCAGATGTCAGACTAGTGATCAAAGTGTTGCTTCCCAGAGATTGGTTGAAGGATGATAATCAAGACTTTGGAAGGCACTGCACTTGTCACTCACCTTCAGCTGCCAACTTGCTGCCAGTCTTCACCATGGCTTGGCAGCACGCTCCTCCATAGGGGAAAGGGGTTGGACACTGAGATCCAACTGGAAGGAGTTGATAGCTCCTGAACAGGATATACAGGCAGAAAGTCTCAAAATGTCGGAGCATTTGTCAGTGGTTCTGAGGGGGCAATAGGACGGTGGGGAGTGTGAGTGGGGATATGAGATGCCTGTAGAGAGAGGAATGAGTGGTGTTATGAAGTGTGTTGTTCTGAGGAGATTGTGCAGGATAATGCTGGAAAAGTCCAGCATTATCCAATCCTGCTCAGGGATAGGATTTACCAGTGCCGCTGAAGTCAGTGGCTGGCCATATTTGGTCAGAGACAGAAAATCTGTACAGAGTGTGGACCTTGGCACATAAAAGTATTCATGCCTCCTGAAATTTTGGTTCCCTTTATTGCACAGTCTCTAGGGTGGAGAAAGCTCACTTTGGTTGCTGACTTCCTTGGCCACTTCCATCTATATCTGCATGACTGGAGAAGTTGTTCTTCTTTTCTCCTTGGGAAAGCTTACCTTGCTGCAAACCCTCAACAGTAACTCCAGCTGAGAGTGAGGGACCAAGGGACAATGAGTTAGGGACAATCTTCCCTGGATTCCTCTCTATTTCTTTGGTTGGTGCAGCCTGAAAAATCGAATTGTTGCTTAGCCTTGTAACCTATGGTATGATCCCTTTGATTAGAAATCCTTCCTTTGACAGAATAGCATGTACTATTGCCATATAAAATTCTGTCTTTTCTTTTTCAGTGGAATACATTTTTGTTGCAAGTTATGAAATATCTCTTTAAATGTTTGCCACTGCTTCTCTGCTGACTTGTCTTTTAACCAATTTTTCCAGTCCACTTTAGCCAACTCTGGACCAGGGAAGCACTTCAGCACCTCCTGCTCTGTATGGAATGTTGTAAAAGGAACATCCATCACCATTTTGCTACTGATTTTCCTGAGCAATTGAATCAGGAGATTGCTTTTAATGAGGTATTTTGCCTCTCTTCAAGCAGATACGCAACCAAAAATACACTGCTATAAAAATCGCAATGTGTTTGTACATACACTGAGGCCACATACATCAATTTTCAATGCTTAACCTCACTAACGGGCAGGGAGAGGGTTATGTTTGAGGCAATTTGATTATTTTAAGATATTGCCAACAATAACTTCAGCTGTGCTAGATGAGTAACAGATAATTTGCCTAAAATGCACATTTTTCATCTTCAAAACCTTTAAATGCACCTTAATGAAGAACACTGTAATAGCAGGCATGAAAAATCTTGACAGTTCATTTCCTAAATGTTCCAGTTCAGTAATTCAGTCCACAGAAAGGTCATTGGAAAATTTGCAAACTTTTTTATTAGTCATACCTGCTCTTTGTAGTTTAAAGAGTCATGTAGGACAATGCTGCAAACTCTAGAAATGCAATAATTTCATTTAAGTTGTACATTTCTTTTAGCTCCTTTCATAATAATCAGAAGAAATTAGGCAAATTCCAAATATTGTCCACTTTCATTCCTTTCCCTGTAAGCAATTTACTGGATGGCATGTAATGTTTAATATAAAGTTCAGTTATTTCATAATTGACAGAATTGAAAGTTATTTTCAATTGATTATTTTTTCTTTTAATAATGATGTTCCTATTAATATTTTCAATACAAGTGCTTGCTTTGAACATAAAATTGATTGCTGAACAGAAAACTGAACAGCTTTGCTTTCCTTCTGACAATTCAAGAATATCTTTCAGCTAGTGCACTGCTTGAACTTGTAGGATTAAACACCAATGTCACAAAAACACTTCTGTGGAGAAGTCTGCACGCTAAGCATGACATGATAATGTGAGCGCATTCACTCTTCAGGCAAGATTGAGTCAATCAAGAGCACTATAATCAAAGAACAAAGAACAGTGCAGCACTGTAATGGGCCCTTCGGCTCAGCAAATCTGTGGTGCCACAGATGCCTCTCTGATCTAATATTGTCTTCCCTTTGCGTTGTCCCTATCCCTCTATTAATCTATCTATCCAGATGCCTCATGAATGTTGTTATAGATTCTGTTTCCACCATCTCCTCCGGCAGTGCCTTCCAGGCATTCATCACCCTGTGTGTGAAAAAACTACCCCTTACACCTCTTTTAAACTCCCCCCCTCAACTTAAACCTATGCCCCTGAATAATTGGCAAAAGACATTGACTATCCACTCTATCTATGCCTGTCATACCTATCACTATACTGATGCTCAAGTTGCTCAACATCCACATTTTCAACTGGACCATTGCCAACATCTTCTGATTTGGTAAAGACAGAAGCAAAGTATTCAGTTAGTAATTCTGCCATACCGTCTGCTTTCGTGAGCGGTGTATCCTGCTTGTCCCTTATGAGTTCCACTCTATCCTTCGATCCTTCTGATCGATAAGGGAGTTAATTCTGATCGATAAGGGAGTTAGGGGTTATGGGGAGCAGGTGGGTAAGTGGAACTGATCCACTTCAGATTAGCCATAATCTTATTGAATGGTGGGGCAGGCTCGAGGGGCTAGGTGGCCTACTCCTGCTCCTATTTCTTATGTTCTTATGTTCTTCATTAATCTTTTACCATTTTACTATTTGTTTTGGCATAGCCTGCCATCCTTTCCTTTTGCTTCCGCTTAGTCTTCCTTATTCCAGCCCTGCCCATCGTACCCATGTAACTATCTAAATGCTTTTTAAAAGACAAAATTGTAAAGGCCTCTACTACTACCTCTGGCAGCTTGTTACAAATACTCATCACCCTCTGTGTGAAAAAAATTGCCCTTCTGGACCCTTTTGTATTTCTCCCTTCTCACCTTAAACCTGTGCCCTCTTGTTTTAGGCTCCCCAACCTTTGGGAAAAGATAGTGACTGTCTAGCTGATCTGTGCCCCTCATTATTATGTAGACCTCTATAAGATCACCCCCTCAGCCTCCTACACTCCAGAGAAAAAAGTCCCAGTCTATCCAACCTCTCCTTATAACTCAATCCATCAATTCCCGATAACATCCTAGTAGATCTTTTCTGAAACTCCTTCCAGTTTAATAATATCCTTTCTATAATAGGGTGACCAGAATTGTACACAGTATTCCAAGTGTGGCCTTACCAATGTTTTGTACAACTTCAAGACATTCCAACTCCTGTATTCAATGTTTTGACTGATGAAACCAAGCACACCGAATGCCTTCTTCACCACTCTGTCCACCTGTGACTCCACTTTCAAGGACCTATGAACATGTACTCCTAGATCTTTGCTCTGTAACTCTTCCCAGTACCATTAACTGAGTAAGTCCTGCCCTGGTTCAGTCTACCAAAATGCATCACCTTGCATTTATCTAAATTAAACTCCATCTGCCATTCATCAGCCCATTGGCCCAATTGATCAAGATGCTGTTGCAATTAGAGATAACTTACTTCACTGTCCACTATGCCACCAAGCATGGGCCTAGCACTGATCCCTGAGACACACTGATGGTCACAGACCTCTATTTTGAAAAAGAAATCTCTACAACCACCCTCAGGCTTCTGTCAAGAAGCCAATTTTGTATCCATTTTGATACTTCACACTGAATCCTGTGAGATTTAACCTTATGCAACAATCTACCATGCGGTACCTTGTCAAAGCCCTTACTAAAGTCCATATAGGCAACATCAACTGCACTGCCCTCATCTACCTTCCTGGTTACCCCTTCAAAAAACTCAGTCAAATTTGTGAGACATGATTTTCCATTCACACATCTATGCTGACTGTCCCTAATCAGTCCTTGCGTCTCTAAATGCCTGTAGATCCTCTCTCTCAAATACCTTCCAACAATTTACCCACCACAGATGTGAGGCTCACAGGCTTTTCCCTGTAGCCCTTCTTAAACAAAGGCACAACAATTGCCACTCTCCAATCTTCAGGCACCCCACCTATGACTATCGATAATTCAAATAACTCGGCTAGGGGACCCGCAATTTCCTCCCTAGCCTGTTATTCAAGGGCTATACCACTATCTTTGACCAAGATAGTGGTATAGGCCTTGAACATTTTTCCACATCCTGTTTCTACTAAAAACCTTATAACCCAGGTTGTTAAGTATCTAGTTCTGTTCTACCTTGAGCCATGTTTTTGTCAGTGCTACCATGTCATATCCCCTTGGAACAATTTCTGCTTCCAGTTCCCCTGTTTATCACTATACTCCATGCATTTGCATACATACAATTTAATCTTGCCCTTAACTCTTTCTTGCCCTTTGGGAGGCAACCACTTCTTTGTCACTGTCAACTCTCAAGACTTCCCTCATTTCAATTTCCCTCATTCTTCTTCTCTTTGAGAAAGCTCCACCTCATAGAGAGAATCAATGGCACACACGATTGATAGAATCATAGACTCCCTACAGTGCAGAGGAACCCATTAAGCCTCCACTGACGACAATCCCACCCTGTCCCCGTCATTCAACATACTTACTCTGCTGAACCCCCTGACGCTAAAAGACAATTTAGCATGGCCAATCAACCTAACCCTCACATCTTTGGACTGTGGGAGAAAACCGGAGCACCTGAAAGAAACTCACGCAGACACAGGGAGAATATGCAAACTCCATAAAGTCACCAAAGGCTGGAATTCAATCACAGTGCTAACCACTGTGTCACCCTTAATTGCCCATTCCGTGCCCGTTGGGCACCGCAGGGGCTGAGGTGCATTATAGACCCTGATAGTCACATTTTGATTTGATGTGTTTTAAGTTTCCTTTGTACTTTTGTTTCTGTTCGGGCCTTTCCCCCTTCCTTTTGGGGAACTGCCCCTTTTTCTTTGTCCTAACATAATTTCAGTTTGTTTACTTGGTTTGACCTGAAAGAACCCCCTCCCCTGCTTAATTGCCCACAAAAAAAACAGTTGATCTGGGAACAGACCTTCCTTTAAACAGCTTTAAATTGATGGCCAATAAGTAAGGAACCATCTTGATGGTAGGAGAGGTAGATCAGAATAACTGAATTTTATATTGGACAGTTCATTTACTCCATAGGAGTACTGAAGGAGATCTTAAGGCCAGTTACAATTGATTAAATGATGCTTTTGATGGTAACTTGGGATTAGCAATAAAATACTTGCAGTACTTAACTGATGATGTTGAGTGGTTTCACTGAGGTTGCTGCAAAGAATAAATAAATATGCAATTGGTATGAAGTGATACTTAACAGGAGCAAGAGAATTCAATGAAGATACCAGTCATAGCTTGAAAAGGTTTCATCCCACATTCAACACTGTAATATCCCTTCAGCCGAAAAATCCTGCTCACTGTGTGACTCAAATGATGCGGAGGATGGACTGTTCCTCTTACTCACAAATACCACAGCCTCCAGGAGCAGATGTTCCACGATCACTCCCTAAACAGTAACTTTCACATCCTGTACTGGAGGAGAATTAATTTTACTTCTGTCTTGTTCAATCCTGCCTGTTCTAGAGCAAACATTTAGGACTGAAGTGAGGGGAAATTCCTTCATTCAAATGGTTGTGAATTTTTGGAATTCTCTACCCATGAGTGTTGTGGTCACTCCTTCATTGTAAGATTTTGAAGGCTGTAATAGACAGCTTTTTGGTCTCTCAGGGAACCAAGGGATATGGGGAATGAGCAAGGAATTGGAGTTGAAGTCCAAGATCAGCCATGGTTGTATTGAATGATAGAGCACATGCACGGGGTCATATGGTCTAATCCTGCTCCTATTTCTTGTGTTTTATGTTCTTGTATTCAATCAGTTTCAGTTCTGCTGAGCACAATCATTTCCACAAATAAAACAAAGAGGAAAGAAATCTGGCATTTGTATGGCAATTTATCATGTAAAAATGTCTTTAATGAGAGTGGGTAATCACCTCAAGGGTTGGAATCCTCTCTGAGACAGAAGACATCTAGAAGATATGTAGGGACTGAGGCTGATGTGGATATGCCAGCGTTGGACTGGGATAAACTCAGTAAAAAGTCTGACGACACCAGGTTTAAGTCCAATGGATTTATTTGATAGTAAACTCACTAGCTTTCGGGGTTAGTCTCTTCGTCAGGTGAATGGAGAGTTCTGGCCTCAGACAGAGCATATAAAGCACAGACAGTTTACAGATTAATCAGTAATGACCATCATCAATAACAGACACTCTAACCACCACCCCTTGACATTCAATGGTGTTACCATCACTGAATCCCCCACTGTCCACATCCTTGGGGTCATCATTAATTAGAATCTCTGCTGGACTCATCACATAAACATAAGACAGGTCAGAGAAATACTGCAGCGTGTAAAAAATTTTTTAAAAAGTTTATTTATTAGTCACAAGTAAGGCTTACATTAATACTGCAATTAGATTACTGTGAAATTCCCCTAGTCGCCACATTCCAGCACCTGTAGGGTCAATACACTTAACCAGCATGTCTTTCAGACTGTGGGAGGAAACTGGAGCACTGGGAGGAAAACCCATGCAGAGGGAGCATGCAAACAGACAGTGACCCAAGCTGGGAATTGAACGTGTGTCCCTGGCACTGTGAGGCAGCAGTGTTAACCACTGTGCCACCATGCCACCCATAACTCGCCTGACTCCCCAAAGCCTATCCACCACCTACAAGGCACAGGTCTTGTAGAAGTGTGATGGAGTACTCCCCATTTGCCTGGATGGGTGCAGCTCTGCCAATACTAAAGAAGCTTGCCACCATCCAGGATAAAACAGCCCACTTGATTGGCACCACATCTACAAACATCCACTCTCTCTACAATCTACACTCAGTAGCAGCAGGGTGTACTATCTACAAAGTGCATTACAGCAATTCATCAAAGATCCTTATACAGCATCTTCCAAACCCATGAACCACCTCCATCTAGAAGGGCAAGGGAAGCAGTTACAACACCACCACCTACAAGTTCTGCTCCAAGCCACTCACCATCCTGATTTGGAAATATATCATCGTTCCTTTGCAGTCGCTGGATCAAAATCTTGGCATTCCCTCCTTAGTAGCATTTCGAATTAACTCACAATACCTAGACGTCTGCAATTCAAGAAGGCAGCTCACCACCATCTTCTCGAAGAGCAACTAGGGATGGGCAATAAATCCTGGCCAGCCAGCATGCCCAACGAATGACTAAAAATTTTTTTTAAAATAAAAAAGGTGGGAATACCAATGGCCCTTTGAATTGGCCATGAGGGCCATCGCAGGAATCTTGCCTGTCCATTATAAGCCTCCGGGGCCACTCTGCTGGCCTCAATCAGGTTCTCACTCAGGGCGAGAGTGAACTTGAAAAATTCAAAATTATTCATTGAAATGTGTTTATTGGTTTGAAGCCAGGTGTCCCAGCCTCCCAGCATACTCCGCCCCCCTCAAGGGGAGATCCAGCGGGCACCAAACAATAAAGGTCCTGACAAGTGTCAATCAGGCACCTTGGACTCTGACAAGGAGGCAAGTGCTTTCATGTGGCCCTCTGACACTGCCAGTCTATAGAGGACAGATCCCCCAGGAGACCTAGGGCTTGGGTGGGCTCGGGCTGGAGGGAAGCGTTGACTTTGGGATTCTCCCATGGGATGGGGGTCTCTTGACTGGGCTTTCACTTCTTTCCCTGGGAAACATGGAGACCAATCTTTGCATGATGATTTCAGGCAACTTTCTGTTAAAAATCTTAATTATTGTCTGTGTCCAGTAAAACCTTTGAAGTAGCTTGGCCACATTAATATCTATGCCCCCTGATCATCTGGAAGCCTTCAAGATTACAACAGCACTCCATTCTATAGTCCAATTGTCCTTGGTTGATTTCAGAAGCCCTAGGCGTGAGTAAACCCCTTTAACATAGATAAGTGTGAGATTATCCATTTTGTTCAGAATAATATAAAGACAATTTATTATCTATATGGAGAGAAACTTCAGAGTGCATCAGTGCAGAGGGAATTAGGTGTCCTTTGCATGAATCACAGAAAATGATGTCGGTGCAGCAGGTAATGTGGAAGGCAAACAGAATTTTGGCAATTATTGTTAAAGCAATAGGATATAAAAGTAGTGAACTGTTTCTGCAACTGAACAAGGCATTATTTGAGACTGCAGTTGGAGTACTGTGTACAGCTTTGGTCCTATTACTTGAGGTGGGATATTGGTGCATTGGAATCAGTTCACTAGATCGATTCCAGAGATGGGCTGTTTGTCTTATGAAGAGAGATTGAGCCATTTAGGCCTATACTGACACACGTTTAAAAGAATGAGGGGAGATCTAATTGAGTTATATAAAATGCTTAAACATAGACGTAGAGAGGGTGTTTCTTCTTGTGGAACAATCTAGAATGAAAGATCATAGTTTTAGGATAGAGGTAGCAGACTTAAAACAGAGATGAGGAAAAATTACTTTGATCAAGGGGTCCTGAATCTGTGGGATTTGCTGCCCAGAATACAGTGGATGCCACAACACTGAATACATTTGAGGAGGAGATAGACTGATTTTTAGTAAGTAATGGTTTGAAGGGTTACGAAGATCGGGCAGGAGAATGGAGTTGAGGCCAAGACAAGAGCAGCCATGATTGTATTGAATGGCGGAGCAGGCTCAAAAGGTTGAATTGCCTATTCCTACTCCTCGTTCTTATGCTCTTCAACATTGGAGGTAGTTTTCAGCTACAGAGGATGCTGGCAGCACTCCCCTGACACCCTGGCAGTGACAGAGCCACTGTGACACACTGCTGGTGACAGCATCACACTGACACCCTGGATATGGCAGGCCTGCCAATCATGAATGGCGATGGACAATTCAATAACTAACAGAAAGAGGAGTTAAAACAAATTACTGTGGATGCTGGAATCTGGAACCAAAAGGGAAAACGCTAGAAAATCTCAACAGATCTAGCAGCATCTGTAAGGAGAGAAAAGAGCTGACGCTTCAAGTCCAGATGACCCTTTGTCAAAGCTTTTGGGAAGGGTCATCTGGACTCAAAGCGTCAGGTCTTTGTCAAAGATTTTCCAGCGTTTTCTCCTTTGGTAACAGAAAGAGGAGGCTCTACAAACATCCCGATTTACAATGCTAAGGTGACAGAGCACCTCACTGCAAAAGACAAGGCTGAAGTACTAAATAGATAATTCATTTCTACTTCCTCCTGAGCTCACCAGCATCACAGTTGTCAGTGCTGAGCCCATATGATCCACTCCACATAATATCAAGAAATGGCTGAAGGTACTGGAAATTACTGGATAAAATGGCCCCTGGCAATGTTCCAGCAATAGTACTGAAGGCTTTTCTTCATGTATCAGCCAAGCTCCTATGCCAAGTGGATTCAATACAGCTACTGACATTTACCTGGCAATATTAAAAATTACCCAGGTATGTCCTGTCCATAAAAATCAGTGATGTGGAGATGCTGGCATTGAACTGGGGTAAGCATAGTAAGAAGTCTCATAACACTAGATTAAACTCCAACAGGTTCATTAGATAGCACAAGCTTTTGGAGTCTCGCTCCTTCTTCAGGTGAGTGAGGAGTTGTATTCACAAACAGGACATATACAGACACAAACTCAATTTACAAGATAATGGTTGGAATGCAAATCTTTACAGGTAATCAAGTCTTAAAGTTACAGACGATGTGAGTGGAGAGAGGGCCAAGCACAGGTTAAAGAGGTGTGAATTGTCTCCAGCCAGGAGATTTTGCAAGCCCAGCCAAGTCATGTGGGTTACAGATAGTGTGACATGAACCCAAGATCCTGGTTGAGGCCGTCCTCATGTGTGCGGAACTTGGCTATCAATTTCTCTTCAGTGATTCTGCATTGTACTTCACTGTACCGCAAGCCCACGGATAACTTTACGATGCTTCACTTCTCCAGATTCCAACCTAAACACGTTAAAGAAGCCATCCCCTATGGACAAGCCCTTCGAATACATGGGATCTTCTCAGATGAGGAGGATCGCAACAGACAACAACAGATGCTGAAAGACACTCTCATAAGAAGAGGATATGGCGCTCGATTTATTGATCAACAGTTCCGATGCTCCGCAGCAAACAACCGCACCAACCTCCTCAGAAGACAAACACGGGACATGACAAACAGAGTACTCTTTGTCGTCCAGTAGTTCCCCAGGGCGGAGAAGCCACGACATCTTCTCAGGAGCCTTAAACATGTCACTGATGAAGATGAACATCTTGCCAAAGCCAGCCCCACACCCCCACTTCTTGCCTTCAAACAACCACACAATCTCAAACAGACCATTAACTGCAGCATACTACGCAGCCTTCAGGAGAACAGTGACCATGACACCACACAACTGTGCCACAGCAACCTCTGCATCGACATGGATGCCAGCATCTCACGTAGGAACACCATTCACCAGGTACATGGTACATACTCTTGTGATTCGGCCAACACTACAGGAAAGTATGTCTTAAGGCATGGTACATTGGGGAGACCATGCAGATGCTACAACAATGGATGAATGAACACTGCTCAACAATCACCAGGCAGGAATGTTCTCTTCCTGTTGGCGAGCACTTCAGCAGTCACAGCCTTTCAGCTTCTGATCTTTAGGCAAGCGTTCTCCAAGGCGGCCTTCACAATACATGACAATGCAGAATCGCTGAGCAGAAACTGATAGCCAAGTTCCGCATACATGAGGACGGCCTCAAACGGAACCTTGGGTTCATGTCACACTATCTGTAATCTCCACGATTTGTCTGGGCTTGCAAAATCTCACTAACTGTCCTGGCTGGAGACAATATACACGTTTTTAACCTGCGCTTAGCCCTTTCTCCACTCATGTTGTCTGTACCTTTAAGAATTGATTACCTGTAGAGACTTGCATCCCATTATGTTGTAAATTGAGTTTGTGTCTGTATGCCCTGTTTGTGAACACAACGCCTCACTCACCTGAAGAAGGAAGGAGACTCTGAAAGCTTGTGCTATCAAATAAACCTGTTGGACTTTAAACTGGTGCTGTGAGACTTCTTACTATAAAAAGCAGAACAAACTCAACCTAGCTAATTACTGCCCCTTAAGTTTACTCCCGATTATTAGCAAGGTGATGTAAGGCTTCATCAATGAATGGCATTTAGTCAGCAATAAACTGCTCACTGAGGCTCCGTTTGGATTCTACCAGTGTCACTCAGCTTATTACAGCCTTGGTCTAAGCATAGGCAACAGAATTGAATTCAAGAAGTCAGGTGAGATTGACTGCCCTTGACATCGAGGCAGCATATGACTTAGTGTGACATCAAGGAGCCGAAGCAAGTCAATGAGAATGAAGGGAGAAAATTTCCATTGTTTGGAGTCCTGCCTATCAGGAAGGAAGATGGTTATGTTGTTGGAGGTGAATCATTTGGGCCCAGCGCGTTACTGTAGGAGTTCCCCAGGATAGTGTCCGAGGCCCAAACATTTTAAGCTTCTTCATCAATGACCTTGCTTCTGAATAACCTCAGAAGTTGGGATGTTTTATTGATGATTGAACAGTTTTCAGCACCATTCGCAACTCCTCACATACTGAAGTAGTTTGTATCTATATGCAGCAAGATTGGGACAATATTCAGGCTTGGGCTAAAAAGTGGCAAGGAAAGTTTGCGCCATACAAGTACCAGGCAACAATCATTTCCAACAAAAGTGAATCTAATCATCTCCCCTTGACAGCATGACCATCACTCAAACCTGCATTATAAACACAACCAGTATGATATCAGCTGTGTTCAGAGCAAACCTATTTGGTAAAAGAAACATCAAACAGGGTTTTGGCCACTTCTTTACACATGCAAAGAACATAATGTTTACTTTAGATGAAGGCTCCAAACATCTCCTACAGTAAAATGGTGAACAATGTAATTCTGGCCCAGCATGTTGCAATGCACATGCTACCTCCCTTATTGGATTTGTTTGGGGCCATTTAATTTCTGAGCCATTTTTAACACGGTTTATTTGAGCCCTGTAAGATAACTGGTCAATAGTTTCTTTAATCTCAAAGTTCTTCACACAATTTTGTTTTACTCAGCTCTCACTTTCATTTTCACTATTTCATCTGATCAAAACTTTAAACACATCTTTTTTTAACCTCCCAATTAAACACTCTGCTGAAGGCAGTGAATCAGCTTGGCCTGAGTTCCCAGGCACCAGTTATAACCCCGGTCTCTCACTCAAGTAAACATTAGAGTGAGATTTTCCAGCCACGCTCGCCCCAAGGCCACAAAATCCCACCCAAAGTCAATGGACCTCTGTGTGGTCTGTTCCACTCGCTACGATTCCTGTAGCGGGCAGGATGGAAAATTCCGAACTGGGTCATGCCAATGAGTGTTAGTGAGATATCTCTTCCTTTACTTTTAGGAAATTTAGGAAATTCTCTAATATAGAAGTTCATTCATTTTGTAAGAATGGCCTGTCATTACCAGAAACAATTGCACTTCGCCAAAATAATTTTCATATTGCACATTTTCTTTTTCCAGAATGTTTCCAAATTCTCCAGAAAAGGCATATTGTGAATGACGTGTCTAGATTCTCTTTCCTATAAATGCCATTTGCCAGGCTAAGTTTTAATGAAAATTTTACTGATCATAAAAGTAACAGCACAGGAGACATAAGGAGCTATTAGCAACTTTCTCAGGGGTGAAATTAAGTAAGATTCCCACAGCACCAAGCTTCTAATCAGGAAGGAAGTAGTAGGTGTTAGTAACCCTGTGGGTTCAGAGTTTGCAAAGGTGAGGAGCAATAGGAAAATTTATTGGGTTTAGTTTCCGTGTGTGTACAATGACAATCTCCAGCAGATAACATTGCAACTTAAATGTAGAGCAGATGTGACCTCTGTTCTGACTTCTCAGCCTTTTGCTTAGAGCTTACTGAAATATTTCAGCTTTTTGTGATAAATTTTGACCATCACTGCAACATTTACAAAGATCAGTAAGCAATGTGGCCACATACAGGTAGAGTATGACTTGATTCCTTTAACTCATTGCATGGGTGTGAACGTGCAAAACAATTTAATCAGATAACTCAGTTAACATGTCATTTTGATCAGGTCACACACACTATGGCAAAAAAGAGAGCACATGCTCCCGGATACTTGACCCTATGCAGGACTTGTCCTTGCACTAGCTGCAGCCCACTTGCACTAGGTAACATACCATGTGAAACTCCTGCCTCTATTCTACTCTCTAAAGGATGTGCAGTGCCAGTATCTAATGCTGGTGGCTGCAAGTGTCAGATCGAGTGACGGCACTTGATCATCATCAGTCCCCGGCTCTTCTTGGATTCCCATATCACAGCCTAGATAATTCTTGGGTAGCTGAAAGGAGAAAAGTGTTGGGATTGTGCTGGGTGTATAGGGCAAAGCTAGAGGTTTATGTCTACATTATCTGCAGCTTATATGTCTTGTAGGATGAGAGGGCAGCGTGGTGGCACTGTGGTACAGTGGTTAGCACTGCTGCCTCACAGCACCAGGGAGCCGGGTTCAATTCTGGCCTCAGGTGTGTGGAATTTACACATTTCCCCTGTGTCAGTGTGGGTTTCCTCCAGGTGCCCTGGTTTCCTCCCACAGTCCAGAGATCTGTGGGTTGGGTTGATTGGCCATGCTAAATTACCCTATGGTTTCAGGAGGATTCAGTAATCTCTAAACTGTCTGTGCTTTATATGCTCTGTCTGAGGCCAGAACTCTCCATTCACCTGACGAAGAGGCAGTCCCCTCGAAAGCTTGTGAGTATATTATCAAATAAATAGGTTGGACTAAAACCTGATGTTGTCAGACTTTTTACTGTGTTCAGGAGGATTAGCAGGGTAAATGTGTCGGGTTATGGGGATAGGGCCTGGGTGGGATTGTTGTCGGTGCAGGCTTAATTGGTTGAATGGCATCCTTCTGCTCTGTAGGGATTGTCTAAGTGGGATAAGAACAAATGGATTAGTTTAGATTGTGTACCATTGCCTTCCATACGTAATTTTAAAGTTTATTTATTAGTGTCACAAGTAGGCTTACATTAACACTGCAATGAAGTCACTGTGAAAATCCCCAAGTTGCCACACTCCTGGTACACTGAGGGAGAATTTAGCATGGCCATTGGACCTAACCAGCACATCTTTCTGACTGATTGAATCCCATCACTGACTCTCTTAAATGATGGTCGGTACTATCTGCTCCATGGGGCTGAGGACTTGCAGCCCTGTCTGAACCCCAATAGTTAGGTGCTGACACCTACGGGCGTGCACCATCTGATCCTGCAAGAATCCTTGCATTGTCATCCCTGAAGAGTTTTAGAAGGAAAGACATTTTGAAAAAAATAAAGTAAATTAAATAAATTACAATAACAGGGCATCCTAACGTACTTTACAGCCAGCAAAGTATTTTTTAGCTGCAGTCATGGGGTTGTAATGCTAAAAACACAACTGGAAACCACATGAAGTGTGGCTGTCAGTCTTGTTTTACCATTTACAAGTCTTTGACTTCACATATTTCCTACTGCAGCAGCAAAAATAACCCATCATTTAAAGACTTAAAGATCTCAAGAGGACTTCAACGTAAATGGGAGAGGGATGGATATGGAAACGGTAAAGGTAGAAAACTAACAAGTTCCATCAACATTTTAGAAATAATTTATTTTGGTTTTAAGAAAGCAACCATTGCTCATGGCCATTCTTGAAGCAGGGGATTGGAGATCTGACTCATTGTTAAGTTTCTTCTCTATTTTAAAATGGGGGGTAAGGGCTTTTAGTCTCAGGCACTGATCCCACTTGTCTTATTTTATGTCCATTGAAACTTTTCTGTGCTAGCTATTTGCAAAAGTCTTCAGCGACAGTCAAATTAGAACCCATGCAGAGCAAATTTATATTCCATTGGTTAAAATTATGTATACAGTGACTAATACTTCAAAGGTTACATTTTAAAATTAAACTTAATATTAAATTGCGCCTGATTCATGTTTTATGGCTCACTGCTTCAAAGCACGACTGTGGATAAACAAGAAGCTTGTTCCATTTTGTAACAGCGAGCACCGATTTAATCACCTTTGCTGAAGAGAACAACATCACTAATGCGTTATGCACTGCCTTGCAGCCATGATAGCTGGCAACATCAAACAGGTATGTTTTTTTTAACTAAAAAATGTTAATAAATGTCAGATAAACTGTTTTCTTCCACTATTGTGAGTAATTTGTCTAGTGCTTACAAGAGATCAACTCGCAATAACAATCCTTGTTCTTCTCCTTGGTGTACCGAGAAATATATATGAGTAGGTACGTTCATTTGTGTTGGTATGACTGTGGGAAAATGAACTTGTCAGAATAACACAAAGACTAGTGAAAAAGCGAGCATTACGGTGTAGTTTTCTGCTTACAATTTATGGCCTGCAGTAAGGAACTTTTAAAATTATGGTCAGCTTTAGTGTATGTGATTTATGAAATGCTTAAAACTCACAACCCATTTTTAAAATTGAAGATTTTGAGTTTGGATGCAGTAATTTGTTATACAACAGCATGATTGGGCAAGGGGCTGTAGAAAATAACACTCAGACCAGACAGATAGCGTGGCTAAATACTAGATAGATTGTACAGATAGTTCTGTTAAATAACACGGTGGCACAATAGTTAGCACTGCTGCTTCACAGTGCCAGGGACCTGGGTTCAATTCAGGTCTTGTATGACTGACTGTGGGAGTTTGCATGTTCTCTCCCTGTGTCTGTGTGAGTTTCCTCAGGTGCTTCAATTTCCTCCCACAGAACAAAGATGTTCCAATTAGGTGGATTGGTCTTGCTAAATTGCCCCTTAGTGTCCGAAGTTGAGTAGGTTAGATGGATTAGCCATGAGTGCGGTTATGTGGATAGATTGAGGGAAAGGACCTCGCTAAGGTGTTCTGTCAGAGAGAGTTAGTACAGACACAATGGGCTGAATGGCCTCCTTCTTCACTGTAGGGATTGTATGAACAGATAGATTGAACAGATATGTCTGTTAATTAAAAGTCACGTTGGACATATGGGTTTGATAAAAACAGTAATACTGGACATATGGGTCTGGTAAATAACAGCGATTCTGGGCATTCAGATGTGGTAAATAACAGTCATACAGAAGAGAGGGTTTGATAAATAACAGTCATTCTGAACGGAGAGGTTTGATAAATAACAGACAAACCGTTATTTACCATATGCTTCTGTCCAGTTTGTCTGTTATTTTTCAAACACCTCTGTTCAGAATGAATATTATGTACCAGACCTCTCTATCCAGTCAATCTGCTATTTATTAGATGTTTCAGTCCAATCATATAGCAGCATCTAGTATGTAACTGACAGAGGGATCTGGTCGTTATTCATGGAGGGGTGGAAGGGATATGTTTAATGTCAGAGATGAGGTTGAGATCAGATAACTTATAGAGTAATTACCTGATAGACTTAACAAATCTAACAAGCCCTGAGAATCTGAGGATAGAGAATATTACAAGTCAATTTTTCTGCCAACAGGCAACACATGTTCACAGAAAAATGTACTTTCATAAACACCCTTCGCCTTCTATGATCTAAAACTTGCAATTTCAGCACGACATGACTAAGACAAGATAATGCTACAGGGTAATAAATGCTCATTTATTCCCCTATCCACTCCCAAAGCTGGTATAATGTTCAACTATACCCTTCAGACTAAAACTAATAGAGAGTCCCAGGTTCTACACTTCTTCAGGCCAACATCTAGACTCCATGGGTGTCTGCTGGGGGAAGATGATTACCTAATGAGGAAGTGGATCTGATACATGCTCAGAACCCAGAGATAGATGTAGAGAGATGGCACAACCACAGCCAGCATGAACATGCATTGAATAGACCATTGTTTCTTGAAGATGCACTTCCATTGTCTTGACTAGGTGATGTCCTCCAGTGCGAGCCAGTCAGCTGTCTTGATTTGTAGCTTTTGCTACACAATGCACAACATTACAAACAGGCCTGGAACTGGATGAAGGACCTAGAACACTATTCTTCCTCTAGAAGAACAAGGAGGAGAATGGAGAACAGAGGAAAGAGAAGGACAAAGGTGGAACTCCAGGGGGGGGCCAGTTTCAAGGCTTTAGAGCAAAGCTGCCAAGGTTTCACCACAATTGGCAGGGTCACAAGGGCTCTTCTCATCCTGTAACATTTATTTGAGTGATCCTCAGCCCTATGACAGATGATTCTGTCACATAACTTTCATCAGAAAAATATGTTGTGAAGCAAGTACACTTGTCTGAATAATCTCATCACCACCTAAATACATTGAAACTGTAGTCTCTACTGTTACCAATTGTCCCTTGTAGAATATGGAACTACCATCCCCAAGGACCTGCGGTGGTGGTGTAGAGAGGCAAGGGCAAGGGGCTGGGGGTGGGGGCACTGCCTGTGCACATCCACCTGTGCTAATGTTGGCCATTGGTTTTCATGGTCAGTCATCATGTGCATCCAGCAATGCTAATTGTGTACCAATCTTTCCCATCTTTCCCCACCACTCCCCCCACTTGTCCCCGCCCACAGCAAATTAAGCACTTTATCCAGATCAAAGACATAAATATATTTCCAACCCTGGAATAAAAATCCAGATCAAGATTTTTACATCATGATAAGTTCTAAAACAATAAATCTAATGATTACAATATAAGCCAAAAGTTGAATTCAAGAATCACATTTCATTACTCATTAAGTTTGTACCCTGTTATTCAAGAACACTGCTTACACTCAGGTGGGCAGCAGAAATATATCAACATTTGTTTTAACTAGTTCATCAGTATTACTCAAACTACCTGTATACACCTGGCATTTCTGGGCTAGCTCCTTAATAATTACTCGCATTTACGTAGCACCTTTTACATAGCTATCCGAAAGCACTGAACACAGTGTTATCTGACAAGTCTTGACACTGATACACCTAAGCAGACATTGGGACAGGGTTATGTTTTAGGGAACATCTCAAAGAAGGAGAGAAGCAGAATGGTTTAAGGAGAATATTTGAGTTTATGGCCCAGACAGCTGAAGACATGGGCATCAATGTTGGGTTGAAGGATATCATATGGTGAGAATTAGAGGAACACAGAGGGCTGTCGGGGTTTAAAATCAGATTTTAGAAAGATGGAGTAAATACAATAGTGCAAATTATAAAAGCAATTTATTGCTGGACTGGGAACTAAGTCAGTCTTAGAATCTGCTTTGCTTTGCTTCCCAATCAAACCATGCTCCTTGGATTAAATAATCCATTTTAAATATTCACATTCTGGAGCTTCATCAAATTACAACCTGTATAAACATTGCATTTTGGTTTTAACCGTGGGCGGGCAGGAAGTCAAGTAGATGAAGGGGCCGCTATCTCCAGTTCCTTTGCATCATAGAAACAGCCATATCACAGCCAGGAGGTTTGCATGAAGGAATCTCTTTTTTTATTCATTAGTTGACATAACTTGGCATCAAAGGAGAAGGTTTAATATTTAAGTGGGAGGGTGGAGTAGAATTCCTTTAGAACAATGAGGCACTAGATTGAGAAATGTCTATGGGGCTTGATTCCATTCTGGGTATAATCCTGAAGGTTTGTCGTTCAGAACCAATGGTGCCCCTAATCAAACTTTTACAGTACAAATACATTTACCCAACAGAATGGAAAATTGCTTAGGTACATTCTATCCAAAAAAGGTAGAACCAATCCAGTCCAGCCAATCACTGCCCCTCAGTCTACTCACAAACATCATCAAAGTGATGTGGAGTGTCATGAACAGAACTATCAAATGGTATTTACTCAGCAATAATCTGCTCACTAATCTGGGTTCTGCCGCAAGCCCCACATCCTGATCTCACTACATCCATGGTCCAAAGATGGGCAAAAGAGTTCAATTTCAGAGCTGAGGTGAGCCTGACTGCCCTTGATCTCAAGGCACTATTTGATCAAGTATAGAACAAGTGAGCTCTAGCAAGTTAATCATGTCAGCCCCAGAACTTCATCTAGGAATTCATCATGGTGGTGTCCTCGGCCTAACTATCTTCGACATTGACCATCTCTTCTTCATAAGATCAGAGTGAGAACTTCTTTGATGATTGCCCAGTGCTTAATACTATTCATGTCTCCTCAGATACTGGAGCAGTCTGTATCTGTATGTAAGAAAACCTGGATAGCATTTATATTTGGGTGGATAAGTAACAAGTAGCATTTGCATCACATAAGTGTCAGATGATGACCATTGCCTGGAAGTTTAACCATTTTCCTTGATATTCAATGGCATTGCAATTGTTGAATCCACTACCACCAACAGCCTGTAGTTCACCATTGATTGAACATTTAACTGGACCAACCACATAAACAGTGTTGTTGCAAAAGTAGGGAGAGATTTAAGTTTATTTATTAGTGTCACAAGTAGACTTAACACTGCAATAAAGTGACTGTGAAAATTCTCTAGTTGCCTCACTCTGTCACCTGTTCAGGTACACTGAGTGAGAATTTAGCATGGCCAACATACCTAACCAGACTTTTGGACTGAGGGAGGAAACCAGAGCACCCAAAGGAAACCCATGCAGACAGTGATCCAAGCCAAGAAGTGAACCTGGCCCCTTGTGCTGTGACACAGCAGTGCTACTCACTGCACTATGCCATCCAGAATGCTGCTGGGTATATTGTGACAAATGACTAACCTGCTGACTCCCAAAAGCTTTTCGCTACATGACACAACTCATTGCTTGCTTTGATTAATGCAGTTCCAACTGTGATGTTAGTGTACTTTTAAGAAATGTATTTTTTTCCTGAAATCGTGTTCTCTGCAGTTTGTAAGCAGGCCTTTTGGTTTCATATTGGCACTGGCTGCCTGCTTAGAAGTCGTTTTATTCCTGCTTTAATGGTTTAAATGGGGTCTTCTTTATTTTTAATATAGGTAATGCACTGACTTGGTTGACAGACCATGTAATTTGGAGAGGTTTTTTCTTTATAGTGAATTCAAGGTTTCATTTTTAGCTTGGCTGTTGATTGCTGTTTTAGTTAGAAAGTGTTAGGACATCAGACTGAAAAGCAGTGTTTCTGTTTTTCTCTCTCCCTGGGATTGTAACTTCTGCTGGCTAGCTGGAAGCAGGCCTCCTGGCTTCCCTGGAATAAAAATTCTGCTGTTGTGAATTTGCTAGCAATCACCTAGGGCCTCTTTCTCTTGCTCCCTGGTGTTTTGGGAAGCTGTTCTGACTTTAAGCTTGTCTGAGTATGTAACAAGAAGGCATCGGGAAGTTACAAGACTGGAAGTCAGAGTTTCAATTCTCAAACCAAGGGACTAAGCTTCAGCATCACACGAGCATTCATATTTTCTGTGGTAAACCTATGGCAAGGGTCTGGTTTATGGGGTACTTTTGGTTGGAATGGTATCTAGTTGTTGAAGGTTATACAATATCATAGTTGTTTGTTTTTTTTGTTTCTAATTGATAGAAGTTATTGCTAATTTTATTTCTATACATGTTAACTGTATTCTTAAATTTTCCACGGCTTGTGACAACTTTGGACTCACCATCAACATTAAAAAGATTGAAGTCATGCACCAGCCTACTCCTCATGCACCATACACAGTGTGCCCGAAGATGACTGATCAGACCAATTTGGGCATGGAATATCCTGGCACATATTGGGTAGACTTGTGTAGGCAACGTAGTTGTTGCGCTGGTGGCTCTGGACTTGCGCAGCTTGTGATTAAGTTGTGCTTCAGCATTGCACCTTGCTTCGTAAGCTTGACAGCCCTTGTGGATGAGACAGTGCAGAGTAGGGCGGTTTTGTGCCAGTGTTTCCCAGCGGGTCGTGTCTATGTCAAGCCTTGAGTGTGTCTTTGTAATGTGTCTTCTGACCTCCATGCGAGCGTTTTCCAGCAGAGAGTTCCCCAAAAGGAGCTGCTTGGATATGCACTCGTTCAGCATACGGATGACATGACCTGCCCGCTGGGTCTGTGCTCTCATCAGCAGTGTGTGGGCTAATGGTAGACTTGCTCTAGAGAGAACTTCAATGCCTGGTAGTTTGTCTTGCCATCTGATGTGTAATATTCTGTGAAGACATGTGGAAATGATTGAGCTGTCTTGCATACACAGTCCACATTTCACAGGCATACAGGAGGGTAGTGAATACCACAGTGCTGTAAACCTTCAGCTGATTCCTCGACATTTCCATACGGTGGAGTACAGTTTACTGAAAACAGAACTTGCCGTTGTTATTCTGCAGTTAACTTCTGTATTAATAGTCACTGCTCGGGAGAGGGTGCTGCCAAGATAAGTGAGCTGGTCCACTGCCAGTAGTTTCTGCTCTTTGATTGTGATTATGGGTTCTGTGTACGGTGCATGAGGAGCAGGCTGGTGCATGACTTCGGTCTTTTTAATGTTGATGGTGAATCTAAAGTTGTCACAAGCCGTGGAAAATTTGTCCATACTGACTTGCATCTTTGGCTCTGAGCCAGTATACAGGGTGCAGTCATCGGCAAAGAGGAAGTCTCTCAGAATAGTCTCCTTCACTTTAGTAATAGCTTGAAGTCTCTTCAGTTTGAAGAGCTTCCCATCCACGCTGTACGTGATTCCATCAACACTGTTCTGGAAGGCATCATTTAGCATGGCAGTAAACGTCATGCTGAACAGTGTGGGTGTGAGCATACAGCCCTGTTTGATGCCATTGTTACTGGGAATGCCTTAGAGGATTCTCCGCCGCCCAGTACTCTGGCCATCTTGCCACCGTGGAACTGGCCTACCATCTGAATGAATTTGGGGGGGCAGCCGAACTTTGACACGATCCTCCACAGGCCTTGTTGGCTGACAGTGTCGAAGGCTTTCATGACTTCAACAGAGGTCATGTAGAGCTCGTGATTGTGCTCCTGACGCTTCTCCTGAAGTTGGTGCCTGTCAAAAATCATATCAATAGTTCCACGACCTTTGCGGAAGCCACACTGTGACTCTGGAAGCAGGCCCAGCTCCAGATGAGTGACCAGGAGTGACGAAGTGGATACACTGGGAGCTGTAGTCACGGACCTGCACACAGGCGGCTCAGGTCTAGTGGTCATTTTCCGCTGACCAAAGCAGCAGTGAAACTCAGCGTCTACCTGGGCGACTGAACAGTCCTCTTCAGGAACACCCTGCTCACCTCCGTAGAATGCAGAAGGGGCTAGAAAAGGTGCCCTAAACATTGCCTGCTTCACTATGCCCTGGCCAGTTTACCGCGGCTGGCGGGGATTCCAATGTGGTCGAATAAACAAAATAAAACACAAGGTGACACCGCTCACCATTGGCACTTGGAACGTGCATACGCTTTTGGGCAATCCTACAGCTGACAGACCAGAGACAAGGACAGCCTTAGTTGCCAGAGAGCTTGCAAGATACAAGATTGACATTGCAGCCCTGAGTGAAACTCATCTTGCCAATGTAGGTCAGCTGGCTGAAACTGGAGGTGGATACACTTTTTTCTGGAGTGGTCATGGCAGTGATGAGCATCATGATGCTGGAGCTGGATTCGCCGTCAGGAGTCATCTTGTTTGGAAACTTGCTAGTCTACCCTAGAATGTAGACGACCGACTTATGACATTATGGCTTCCGCTACAGAGCAGAAGTCAAGCCACCCTGATCAGCGCCTATGGCCCCACAATGAACAACCTGGACAAGATGAAAGACAAGTTCTACAAACAACTATCAGCAGTGAGCAGTACTGACAAGCTGATCTTGCTTGGCGACTTCAATGCAAGTGCAAGGTGTGACTCTGCAATCTGGCAGGGAGGCATGGAGTGGGCAAGTGTAACAGTAACGGCCTACTCTTAATGAAGACCTGTGCAGCACACGACCTTCTCATCACCAACACAACCTTCCATCTGCCTACCCCTAACAAGACAGGGAGAATGAGGAATTCATAGAGAGAAGTTACAGGCAGGTAGTCACACCAGGACCACGGGAAGACACGGGGGTCACGGTTAGGAAGGATAAAGGTCACGTATCAGAGAGTACCTCGGTGGCTGTCCCCCTTAACAGTAAGGGCTGGGTGACAGACAGGAATGGGGAGGGGAGAGAGCAGTCAGTGAAGTATCCCCTGTGGTTGTCCCCCTCTGAAATAAATATACTGTTTTGGATACTGTGGAGGGGGATGACACCCCAGGGGTAAGCCATGGTGACCAGGTCACTGGCATGGAGTTGGGCTCTGTGGCTCAGAAGGGAAAGACGGGGACTAGGAGAGCAATAGTAGTGGGGGATGCGATAATTGGGTGGTTTTGTGAGCGCGAATGAGACTCCAGGATGGTAGTCTGCCTCCCTGGTTCCGGGGTCCAGGATGTTTATGAGCGGGGAGGAAGCTTCCTAAAAGGGGCGGGTAATCAGACCGATTGTCCACATTGGTGCAAATGCTGTAGGCAGAAAGAGCAGGGAGGTCCTGCGAGAGCAATTCAGGGAGTTGGGTAGTTGGCTAAAAAGCAGGGCCTCTAGGGTAGCAATCTCTGGACTTCTCCCAGTGCCACGGGCTAGTGAGGCTCGGAACAGGGAGATTGTACAATTGAACACATGGCTAAAGGACTGGTGCAGGAAGGAGGATTTCAAATTTGTGGATCACTGGGAAGTCTTCAAGAGAGGATGGCACCTGTACAAGAAGGACGGGTTACACCTAAACTGGAATGGCACGAATATCCTGACTGAGAGTTTTGCTAGTGTGGTTCGAGTGGGTTTAAACGAATGTGGCGGGGGGTGGGGATCAAAACAATAGGTCAATAAGCATAGAGGCTGGGGACGAGCTTGGGGCCAGGACAAGGCTATCTAAGAGGAAGAGCATTCTGGGGGAGGGTGACCTCAGTGGTCCTGGAGGTCTGGAGTGCATCTGCTTCAAGTAACGGGCAAGACAGATGAACTTAGAGCCTTAACACTTGCGCGGAACTTGGATGTGGTTGCAGTGACAGAGACTTGGTTAAAAGAAGGACAGGACTGGCAGCTGACTATTCCAGGGTATAAGTGTTTTAGGCGAGACAGAGGAGGGGCTAGAAGAGGTGGGGGAGTAGCAATACTGGTTAGGGAGCATATTACAGTGGTACAGAGGGTGGACAATTTAGAAGGGGCATGTAACGAGTCACTGTGGGTGGAGCTCAGAAACAGGAAGGGCACAGTCACTATGCTGGGGGTATACTACAGGCCTCCCAACAGCCCACAGGAAGTTGAGGAACAGATATGTAAGGAGATTCTGGAGAGATGCAGAGAAAATAGGGTTGTTGTAGAGGGAGACTTTAATTTCCCTTATACAGACTGGAAATCCCTTCGGGCTGGGGGTCTGGACGGGGAGGAATTTATAAAATGCGTACAGGAAGGTTCTTTGGAACAATATGTGGATAGTCCAACTAGAGAGGGGGTATACTGGACCTAGCACTGGGGAATGAGCCTGGTCAGGTCATCAAAGTTTCACTAGGGGAACATGTGGCAAATAGTGACCACAATTCTGTAAACTTTAGGATAGTAATGGAAAAAGATGAATGTTGTCTTATGGGTAAGGTGCTGAATTGGGGGAAGGCTAATGACAGCTGGATTAGGCAGGATTTGGTGGCTCCAGGGCCTGATGGCATCTATCCTAGACTGCTCAGGGAGACAAGAGATGAAATTGCTGGGCCTCTAACAGAAATCTTTGTCTCTTCACTGGACGCAGGTGAGGTCCCAGAGGATTGGAGGATAGCAAATGTGGTCCCGTTATTTAAGAAGGGTAGCAAGGATAACCTGGGTAATTATAGGCTGATGAGCTTGACGTCCGTGGTAGGGAAATTGATGGAGAAGATTCTTAGAGATAGGATATATGCACATTTAGAATGGAATAATCTCATTAGCGATAGACAGCATGGTTTTGTACGAGGGTGGTCATGCCTCACAAATTTAGTTGGGTTTTTTGAGGAGGTGACAAAAATGATTGACGAGGAAAGGCTGTGGATGTCGTCTATATGGATTTTAGTAAAGTATTTGACGAGGTCCCTCATGGCAGGCTGGTGTAAAAGGTTAAGTCTCACGGGATAAAAGGTGAGCTAGCTAGATGGGTGGAGAACTGGCTTGGCCATAGAAGACAGAGGGTAGCAGTGGAGGGTTCTTTTTCCGGTTGGAGGTCTGTGACTAGTGGTGTTCTGCAGGGCTCTGTACTGGGACCTCTGCTGTTTGTGAAATATATAAATGATTTGGAAGAAGATGTAGCTGGTGTGATCAGTAAGTTTGCAGATGACACAAAGATTGCTGGAGTTGCGGATAGTGATGAACATTGTCAAAGAATACAGCAGGACATAGATAGGCTGGAAAATTGGGCGGAGAAATGGCAGACAGAATTTAATCCAGATAAATGCAAAGTGATGCATTTCGGTAGATCTAATGTAGGAGGAAGCTATACAATAAATGGCAGAACTATCAGGAGTATAGACACACAGGGACTTGGGTGTGCAAGTCCACAGATCCTTAAAGGTGGCAGCACAGGTGGAGATGGTGCTGAAGAAAGCATATGGCATGCTTGCCTTTATTGGACGGGGCATAGAGTATAAAATTTGGCATATGATGTTGCAGCTAAATAGAGCATTATTTGGGCTCATTTGGAACACTGCGTCCAGTTCTGGCCGCCACACTACCAGAAGGACGTAGAGGCTTTGAAGAGAGTTACAGAGAAGGTTTACCAGGATGTTGCCTGGTGTGGAGGGTCTTAGCTATGAGGAGAGATTGGGTAAACTGGGGTTGTTCTCCCTGGAAAGACGGAGGATGAGGCACAACCTAACAGAAGTGTATAAAATTATGAAGGTCATAGATAGGGTGAACAGTAGGAAGCTTTTTCCCAGGTCGGAGGTGACGAACACAAGGAGTCACAAGTTTAAGGTGAGGGGGGCAAGGTTCAACTCGGATGTCAGGGGGACGTATTTTACACAAAGGGTGGTGAGGGCCTGGAATGCACTGCCAAGCAAGGTGGTTGAGGCCGACACACTGGATTCGTTTAAGGCTTATCTAGGCAGCCACATGAACAGACTGGGAATGGAGGGATACGAACGAATGGCCTAGTAGGGTGCATGAGCAGCGCAGGCTTGGAGGGCCGAAGGGCCTGTTCCTGTGCTGTAGTGTTCTTTGTTCTTTTACTTCCCGCTGTTGGGACATCAGGGGGCATTTCAAGCTCCCTCAATGCGTCTCTTTTTTCTTGATTATCTTTTACCAATTTGCGCATCCCCTTTTTGGGTGCTTAGTTCCAAAACATATCTCCTGATTTTATCTTTTAGTGGATCTACATCGGTCCCACCAGTTATGATGCTTTCTGGTAATTGCATCGCCCATCCTGTCATTAGTTCATAAGGGATTAATCTGGTTGTCCAGTTTGTGATAGCTCTTAGCCTCATTAATATAGTGGGCAATACTTCTGTCACATTTTTCCCAATGTTTGTATGGCTTTAGCCAGTGCATCCTTAAGTGTTTCACCATTCCAGAACTCTGTGTGTGGTAAGGGATGTGGAATTTTTGTTTTTTCCCCATCAATTGGCACACTGTTTTTACCACCTTTCCAGTGAAGTGCATCCCTTGATCTGATTCGATCTGTAGGAGTACTCCACATCTAGGGATTACCTCTTCTGCCAATCGTCCAGCCACCATGGTAGCAGTACACTTTATAGTAGGAAATGCTTCTACCGACCTGGTGAACTGGTCTATGATAACCAGACAATAGGTTTTGCCATGGGATTGTGTTAGTGGCCCTGTGAAATCTATTTGCAGATGTTCCCAGGGTCCCTTTGGTCTCAGCTGGTGTCCCATATTAATTTTTATGGGTTGACCAGCGTTGTGTTGTGCGCACATCACGCATTGGTGACAGTGTTGCGCTATGTTTCTTCCCATTCCTTTCCACTACCATTCCTTTCGTATACGAGTTATCATGGCCTCTCTACCCACTTGTGAGGGTCCAATAGGGTGTTTTGTATGCACTCTGATGCGATTACCTTATCTTCCTGTCTCCAAATGTTATCAGCCCCTTCCCACTTCTTCTTTTCCTCTTTCGAGGTATCCTTATGTAAGTCCCAAATAGCTATTTCGTCTCCTGTCTGTTCTGTTGCTGCTAATGGCAGCTCGCCAACTGTCTCCTGTCCTAAGGCTAACTGTGCTGCTCTATCTGCTTGGTTTAGTTGGTTCCCTTTGAAATTTAACCAGTCCAAGTTATCTCTTCCTGGTTCTTTCTGGTGCATTTTAATTTTGATTACTGTGGCTTCTTAAGGTTTCTCGCTAGCTTTCAATAATGCCTCAATTCTTTGTTGGTGTTTGATAGGAGTTCTACCTGTGGTTCTGAACCCTCTTCTACCCCATGCTGTCATATAGTCATGTATGACTCCGAACGCATATCGACTATCTGTCTAGATGTTTACCGTTTTGTCTTTAGATAACTCTAGTGCCTATGTGAGTGCCACTAGTTCTGCCACTTGCGTGGATAGGCCTCTGTCAATCCTTCCTGACCATACTGTGTCTAATTTGTCATTTGCTACTGCCCACCCTGTCTGGGGTGATCCTTCCACATATTTGCATGGATCATCTACAAAAAGGGTCTCCTCAGCTGTTGTTAGATGTATATCCTTTATCCTACCTTCTTCTACGTCCATATCGATATCCCCACACTTGTGTGGCTCTCCTGTGTCTAAAATCACTTCTGCTGGGTTATTTCCTATATCCCTTATTATTATTACAAACTTGCTTGGAGGTAGGAGGCCAGCTTCCCACTTGGCCCTTCTCATGTTTGAGACTGACCTTAGTTTTCCCATGTTCAACATTTCCACTAGGGTGTGTTTGGTGTGAAGGATTATATTCCCTATCATTATTATTGGCTCGCTAACCTTTACAGCCCAGGTGGTGCAATCCAAGGCGGCTATGCACCTTGGCAGGCTGGTGACTAATAACCTATGGGTCTCCTTTTGTCTCCATGGTCCTGTGTTACCATTGCGGAAGAGAACCCTCCCTCATTGCTACAATGGATATGGAATCCTAGTCCAGGGGCTGATATCAGTTCTGTTTTTAATTTTTTATAAGTCTCTTCCTGCTCGGGTCCCCATTCTATGGGATGTAAAGCTGGTTTTCCCCCTTTGACTAGTCTTTGTATAGGTTCAGCCGATTTTGCGAATCCCCGGATTAAACTTTGGTTATAGTTAAATAGTCCTAGCACCTTCTTGACCCCTCTTACGGTGACAGGTCATGGCATTTGTTGAAGTGCCTTCTTTCAGTCTGTTGGCGTTTCCTTAAGTCCTTAGGATATGAGGTGTTTTCCCGATTTGTGCCTTTTTGGGGCTCACCTTTAACCTTTGCAGTTTTTAATTCGCATAGTATTAGATATAGTGCTTCTTGATGTCCTGACTTGTCCGAAGCTATTAAGATGTTGTCTACGTATTGTAGGATTGTGCTACCCTCTGGCAGTTCTACCCTGTTCAGGATGTCATTCATTACTCGATGGAAGATAGCAGGGCTGTTGTGGAATCCCTGTGGTCGGCGAGTCCAAGTATACTGTTTGTCTCCCACTGTAAAGGCGAATTTATCTTGGGATTCGGGATCCAAGAGTAGGGACCAAAATCCTTTGGCTATGTCCAATACTGTGAATATTTTGTACTTCTGTGACAGTCCATTCAGGATTGTCAAGGGGCTTGCTACAATGGGGTGCAACTTGGATGTGACTTTATTCAGTCCGGTGTAATCTATTGTGAGACTATAGCTTCGTCAGGTTTGCTTATTAGCCAGGTTGGGGAGTTAGTGGTGCTTGTGGTTTCTCTCATAATCCCCCTTTCCATTAACCCTTTAACTATCTCCATTCCAGCTTTCTCTGCCTCTGGTTTTATTGGGTATTGTCAGCGGGGCTTGTACTCCGATCCAGGTACCTTTATTGTGTCCGTTTTAGTCAAACAGGTATCTAACTTTATTTCAGCTCATACTCCGGAGACAGACGCACAGATGGCTCTGAACCCTCCTGTCTCTAATTCCCAATTTCTGGTGGTGACTGTGGCCACCTTAATAGTTTTGAGGTGATTTGTGAGTTTCCCTATTCTAGTTTTTTGATCGTCCTGTCTGGGCCAGATTAATTCTCCCTTTGCACAGTCTATCAAAATCTCATATCCTTTCATTAAATCATTTCCCATTATTGTACCCTTGTTATTTTTACACACACAAAACTTCATTGGTATGCACAGATTATTTATCTCTACTAATGTGGTCTCGCTCAGGTAGGCGGGTGTTTTGTTCCCTCCTATCCCGGTTAGGTAAATCATTTTATTTATAGTGGGTAAGGTTAGGTCGATGACAGGTATGGGTGCTCCTGTGTCCATCAGCATCTCACATTTCCTGCCCCCTACTAATGCAGACACATAAATCCTTCCCTCCTTCTTACCATTATAAATGGGGGCTGCAGACGTCAATCTTGCTGACCTCAGAGGTTCCGTAGTTCCTCTGATTCTGCTGTGGTCATGGATCTCCCATTTTTATCCCAACACACTGCTTCTGTGTGCCCATGTTTATTACAGTGGCTACAATGTTTCCCACTGCTCCCAAATCTGTTTCCTTTCCTTGGCACTCTTCAATCCCTTACAAAGTGCGCTTGTCAGCCACAATTGTAGCAAGTCAGTTTAGACTTAGCTCTGTCCCCATTACTGTAAGCTGCTATTCTTTTTAGCCTTGTTCTTGTCTAAGATTTCTCCTCTCCACCTCCCGATACACTGCTAGACCACTCTACCAACTCATCGTAATCTTGGGACATAATCACTCCCATTTTTAGGATGGTTCGGTCAGCACTAGGGAGTCCATCCTTGAAAGCCTGGATGAACAGTAGATCCCCACAACCTAGGTTTCCTTGTCCTGAGTGCTCTTGATATACTTGGAACAATCATTCCCTTTATTCAGAAGCTCCTTTCCCTTTTAGCTGTTTGGTTGAGGTAATTCTGCTCCAGTTAGTAGGAACATTCCCTAATACTCTCTGAATTTCGGCCTTAAACTAGGTGAAGGCTGCCTGTTGGGCATTTATTTCTGCTGTTAGGGCAACTACATGTGTCCACCGTCCTCCACTATAATCTTATACTGGAGGGTCCACCTGCTACCTCCCTCCACTTATCTGCTGGACAGGCTGCCCTGGCCAGCTGGTGTACATCTCCCAGGTGTAATTGGTGTCCTACCCAAATTGTGTCTAGTTCTTCCCAGAATTTAATGTTTGCGCTTCTAGGTTGTAATTTACCCAGGGAAGCCATTATCTACCATCACTCATCTGGGTGAAGTGTTTATAATTTGATTTTGGCTGCATATCTGTTCCCCCTTAGGTTACTGGTGCTAAGTTCTGTTCTAGTACTTCCCAGTCCTCTGGAGGAGCGGTTGGTCCCTGTCCTGTGGAATCATAAGGAGGTAGAAGAACAGTTTCCCCTCTCCATTGATTCTCTTCTAACACTTGGTATCGTTTCTCCAGTTCCCTTACTCTGGATTCTAATTCTCTAATCTTTTCTTTATCTTCACTCCACGTTTTAGTAGAGGCGCCTACTTGCTCAATTAGTCCAACTAACTGATGTACTAACAATACCCCTGTCTTCTTTGTCTTGTTTCTCTTTTCTCCATCTATCCACTTTCTCTGCTGTTCTAAGGTCTAAGAAGCATCCCAGCCATCCCTTTACATCCTCTTTATTAACGCTTGCCTGTCTGTCATGCACATTTCAATAAGAGAATCTGCCGATCCCCTCTTAACTTCTTTATCTGCCATCTCGCAGACTTCACTACCCCCTGTCATTATTGCCTCCTTGGCAATGTGTTTTAGGCACCATATGGCCACGATTACTCCCTAATAAAGTGTGCTCTCTACTGTAGGGACTTCACTACCCCCAGGCACTATTACTACTCTAGCATCATTTATTATTACCATCTCAGGGTTTCAATTTATACTCACGCCTCGGCAATGTGTTTCTCCACTGGAGTCCAGCTCTAGGTCAGAGTTGATCATCTCCTTTTTGCACCGCTTTTACAACTTTGACAGCCCAGTACCCAACTATACAAACTTTCATGCAATCAGATGGAAACTCTGTATTTGGTCGCCACTACAGAGTTTGATGTTAACCGACCTTTGTCATTTGTGCATCACAATCCTAAACGCCCTTCATGTCTCGCCCACTTAAGTGTCCTGACCTTCGCGTGGGGGATTTCCCCTCTTAACAAACAGTCTAAGGCTACGTGTTTGAGACAGGCATTTCCTTGTCCTCTAGTCGGTCAGCACAAGTAACAGTTACTTATCACTATCAGCCGTTAGTACTTATCACTGTACCATATACAATCAATACTTATCACTATAAATACCCCTTAATTTTAACTCTTTTAAACTGTATTATTGACCTCGTCTGACTCCCACAGATTCAGTGATCTCTACCCCAGCTTTCCGATCGTGGCCAATCGATCAAAACTTACCAGCAATGGTTTCCTTGACCACTACGTCAATTGTTGTGGGAAATTTACCACCAGAGTCAGACTTGGAGGTTCAATAAAACAGTTTTATTTCGGACACAAGCTTCAGGAGAAGGCACTGGCACTCTGCAGTGCTTGGCAGCTATGTTCTCAATCATACAATAGCAGTTGATCATTTTTATACCTTTCAGACGTTAGGTAGTCCAGACATTAGCTGTTTAACACATCATTATAGTTGAGTAGCCAGATCATGGTGACCAATAGTTAACACATCATTATAATCAGACAGACATGGGCAGTTAACGTATCATTGTTCATAGAATGGATACATTTCCTCCATCAATAACTGGTTTCGATCTATACATTCAGTGATTGTTTTTTGTTGCATTTATGTATTTATGCTCCCATCTAGGGCTGATCCTATTATCGGTCTCTATTATTCTGGGTCTGCCCTTATCCTTAAAGTGCCCCAAGCTCTGATTAGCTTCCTGCAGCATTTCGGTAACTACATGTTTTAACTTTAAGTGACTGCCTGTACTAAAAGCTGGTGCCTGTCTGATGTCTCTTCCTAGGTAACCATTTTGTGTGCCAGGTAACCATTTCTTTATTTTCCCCACTTCAGCTCCTTAGTGGATCATTTGAACTTAGGAAGTAACCATCTCATGCTTATCCAGCTAAATTCAAACAGCAAAACTTATGATCCAAGAAGACTTCAGAAAACATTTTGGCATTTCTGACATGAATTATAACAATTATATCAAAAAGCTCAAGACCATTGAGAATAAAACAACCAGCTTGCTCATCACCCCATCCACCACATTACACACCCCCTTATTCCATTGCTAGTACACAATGGTTTCAGTGTGTATCCGTCTATGAGATGATGGGACAGCGCTCCAAAAGCTTGTAGGTTGTGCTACCAAATAAACTTGTTGGACTTTAACCTGGTGTTGTGAGACTTCTTACGGTCTATCTCTGAGCTCAACTGAACCTCCGAGACCAGTAAGCTCTACCATCTGGGAGGACAAGGGCAGAAAATGCATGGGAACATCACATTGTGAGAGTGCCTTCATCACACAGATTGCATTGGTTGAAGAAGGGATATCAACAGTTCCATCTCAATGATAATTAATGATGGGCACTAAATATTGGCCTCGCTTGTCAGTGTCCATCCATGAATAAGTAAAAAATGTTAGATTTTTGTAAAACATCTCAGCAACCTATACTTGATGGAGTATTTTCATTTATTTGTGTATAGAGACAAAAATGAGCAAGGATTTAGAAGGAAATCCAGGGAAAGGGGAGCATAGAAAGCCATGAAATCCTGGTTATGATCTGTGGGGTCCTTTAGTGAGTGACTTGTATCCTGCTGAAGTCACGACTGCTGCACTGCACCTGTTTAGAAGCTTGAGTTTATTTTCATGCACACATAAATATTCATTTTTTTAGCCAACACACTAGCCTTTAATCTCTAACTAGGATACAGTGCATCTGCACAAGAATAATTTTCTAATGCAAAGGAAATGGTCTTAAGCCCGCTTTGAAGTTATAAACCGGAATTAATAATTAGCTTTGTAAATCTGGCGAGCTCTAATGATTGTAAACAGATATTGAAATCACCAATATAATGAGTGTCATTGATGGCAGTTCTAAAACTGCTTTTGAAATATTATCCTCAGATCAGGAGCAGGCTTTGATTAAGATTTTGTCAGGGGAGTTGGAATTTTCTGTGGAGATGTGGTGAGCATTTGCGTGGCGCAATCCTTACAGCATGCCACCTTTCCACAGGAAAGGTCACTTGTGCAAACTAAACTCAGTAATTTTCTGCAATACTTGCAGAACAGAACTGCTACTTTTCTAGTGCCCAATCTCCCCACCCACACATCTTCCTTCATTGCCAGCTGAAGCACAAACAAACACACAATCTAGTCCACAATTATCCTTTATTTTTTGATATCATTTCAGACACACTGAAATCAACAGGACATATTTAATACGGAAATGAATAAGCAGCAGGCTTTCAGGAATGTCTTACAAGTTTTTATTGTCTATCTGATTAATTTCTTTAAACTCTTAATCCAGCCCACACCTTAATGCTCAGGATCGACTTTGACTTTCAGCAAAAGGGATGGTGAATCAGCCACCTGTTCTACATCGCTCCTATCTCTATTTCCAAAGATTTCAACACTAAACCCGCAAGTGTTACTAAACCATGGAATGTATTTTTTTAAAAAACCATTTGTGATCAGAAAATCAAGTTCAGCATTGCTTGGTCATCCCTTGTTATTCTTCTAAGATGGTGGTCATTTGCTTTCTTGAACTACTGCAATCTTTATGGTGAAGGAACCCAACTGCTGTTCATTGAATTGAATTGAACTGAACTGGATCGATTTATTATTGTCACATATATTGGGATACAGTGAAAAGCATGTGACTCACAGTGGCAGCAGTGTGTACCATCTACAAGCTGCTCTGCAGAAACACATCAAGACCCCCTGCAGCAACACTTTTCAAATCCGCGACCATAACTAATGAGAAGGACAAGAGCAGCAGATGGGGGAAACCAGTGTTTTCAAGTTCTCCTCCATGCCACATACCATGCTTACTTCAAATATGTCTCTGTTTCTTCACTGTCATTGGGTCAGAATCCTGGAACTGCCTCCCTGTGGGTGTGCCTACAACACAGCAGTCCAGGAAGGTGTCTCACCATCCCCTTCACAAAGGCAATTACGGATGGGAAATAATTGTGGTCTAGCCAGCGATGCCTGCACTTGACAAACAAGCAAGTATAGATGGGGAGTTTCACCTGCTGAGAATATTTACTTAAAATTAATTCTTAAAATGCATTGCTAGTAAATAAATATTAGCCTTGGAAAAAGTAATCTTTTAATTAAAACCTTTGTAAATGTAGAATTGCCTTTCGGGGGCTGGTTGCCAGTTATTTTAAAGAATTTCAGGTAATTTGTTATATCCCACAATGTGGTAAAATGCTGTTGTTGCTTATTCTACCCAAAAGTAGTGAGGTAGATTGGACATGCTCAATTGCCCCTTAGTGCCAGGAGGACTAGCAGGCTAAATATATGGAGTTTCCAGATTAAGGGGCTAAGGCCTGGGTGGGATTGTTGTGGGCTCAGGCTCGATAAGCCAGATGGCCCCCTCCTGCACTAACGGGATTCTAGGATTCTATGAAAACATGGTGTTGCCTGCCTCACAGTCTGTTTTAACCCTTATACAGTGGACAAGTAACTATGAGTAGACGTCTTGTTAGTACAACCAATATTTATTTAAACCCACACAATCAATAAACACCCACCCAACCAACAATAAGTTATCTTACAGGAAGTTCAAGTCCAATATGAGACTGTGACTTAACTTTGTGTGACTGGCAAGTACCCAAGCAGATATTGGCCTTTATCTGTGTGCCGGTCTTGGTAGTCATCTGCACTGTCTGGTCCTTTGGTCTGGTTTGGCACTGTGGCTCTGGTCTCCCTTCCTTCCTGGGTGGGCTCTCCTCATGCTGGCAATGGTCACCATTGTTGCGGCTTGTTCGTGGGGTCAGAGAGAGAGAGTCCTGATTGTGCAGCACCCTTTATATCCCGTTTGGTTTCACACCCCTTTTTGGTCATTGCCAATCAATTGATCAGGACTTGATCACCCTGATAGATAAGAGGCCAATCAGGTGCTACCACACGATCTCTGGGCATGTCCCCAGCGGCCATGTCTGTAGCTGCTGGAGGCACATAGGTCACATATCTCCCTCCTAAATGAGGGTTCACAGTGCCATTATATCTGGTACACAACCGAGTATGACCAGAAAGTCTCTTTCATCCTGGAGATGAAACAAACCAGTGTGACTATAAAGTCCCTTTTATCCTGGAGATGACCCAAATCCTGTTTATTCACTCGTCAGGGTTGCAGCCTGTTTGTCTCTGTCTTTAAACTGCAGCCTGTCTGTTTAGTTTCTTGCCCAATTGTCCCAGAGTGCTTTACAAAACACCATTTTAGATGGCCCATTTGGCCACAATGGGCCTGTGTGAATGAGAAACTAAATTTTCTAAAATATCAGAGTTAAATCTGAACAAAATCCACTTTCATTAAGCCACAGCAATTCCTCACGAAAATGTTCCCATGCTGCAAACATTAACCCTTACGCTGCTAACTCTTCTGAGACACTCCAACTAATACTGTCAATCAAAAGTGAGTTTTCTTTTCATGGTGAAGTCTTTAGTTTCAATTAACTACTAAACAAATGTTGACACTTTGTGCTTATTTTGTTGTAAGAAATCTCACAACACCAGATTAAAGTCCAACAGGTTTATTTGATAGCAAAAGCCACTAGCTTTCGAAGCCCTGCTCCTTTGTCAGTTGAGTGGGATTTCAGTTCACTAACAGGGCATATAAAGACACAAACTCAATTTACAAAATAATGGTTGGGATGTGAGGCTTTACAGGTAATCAAGTCTTAAAGATACAGATAATGTGAGTGGAGAGAGGGTTAAGCACAGGTTAAAGAGATGTGTATTGTCTCCAGCCAGGACAGTTAGTGAGATTTTGCAAGCCCAGGCAAATCATGGGGGTTACAGATAGTGTAGCATGAAACAAAGATCCCGGTTGAGGCCATCCTCATGTGTGTGGAACTTGGCTATCAGTCTCTGCTCAGCGGCTCTGCGCTGTTGTGTATTGTGAAAGCCGCATTGGAGAACGCTTACCCGAAGATCAGAGGCCGAAAGCCTGTGACCGCTGAAGTGTTCCCCCACAGGAAGAGAACACTTTTGCCTGGTGATTGTCAAGCAATGTTCATTCATTTGTTGTCGTAGCGTTTGCATGGTCTCCTTGGCACATCCTTTCCTGCAGGGTTTCAGGTAAACAGTGTTGGCCGAGTTGCAAGTGAATGTACCTTGTACCTGGTGGATGGTATTCTCAAATGAGATGATGGCAACCATGTTGATGATCTGGCACGTCTTGCAGAGGTTGCTGTGGCAGGATTGTTTGGTGTCGTTGTCACTGTTCTCCTGAAGGTTAAGTAGTTTGCTGTGGAGAATGGTCTGTTTGAGGTTGTGTGGTTGTTTGAAGGCAAGAAGTGGGGGTGTGGAGATAACCTTGGCGAGGTGTTCGTCTTCATCAATGACAGAGAGGATGTTGTAGCTTCACTGCTCCGGGGAAGTACTGGATGACGAAGGGTACTCTGTCCGCTGTGTCCTGCATTTGTCTTCTGAGGAGGCCAGTGCGGTTTTTCGCTGTAGTGCATTGGAACTGTTGATTGATGAGTCGAGCACCATATCCTGTTCTTATGAGAGCATCTTTCAGTGTCTGGAGGTGTCTGTGTGATCTTCCTCATCTGAGCAGATCCTGTGTATACAGAGGGCTTGTACATAGGGGATGGCTTCTTTAATGTGTTTAGGGTGGAAGCTGGAGAATTGGAGCATCGTAAGGTTATCTGTGGGCTTGTGGTACAGTGAAGTGCTGTGGTGACCGTCCTTGACAGAGATAAGTGTGTCCAAGAATGCAACCGATTCCGGAGATTAGTCTATGGTGAGTCTGATGATGGGATGGAACTTGTTGATGTCATCATTTAGTTGCTTCAGTGATTGTTCACCATGAGTCCAAAAGAAGAAAATGTCATCAATGTATCTAGTGTATAGCATTGATTGAAGGTCCTGTGCAGTGAAGAGGTCTTGTTCGAACCTGTCCATGATGATGTTGGCATATTGAGGTGTGAATTTGGCCCCCATGGCTGTTCTGTGTGTCTGGATGAAGAACTGGTTGTTGAAGATGAAGATATTGTGGTCCAGGATGAAGCGGATGAGTCGTAAAATTGTATCTGGAGATTGGCAGTTGTCGGCATTAAGTACTGAGGCAGTTGCAGCAATGCCATCGTCATGGAAGATGCTGGTGTAGAGTGCCGAGACATCCATTGTGACAAGGAGTGCTCCTGGTTCAACTGCTCCATGTATGCTGAGTTTCTATAGGAAGTCCGTAGTGTTGTGACAAAAGCTGGGGGTTCTTTGTACAATGGGTTTCAGGATGCCCTTGAAGTAGACGGAGAGGTTCTCGCACAGGGTCCCATTGCCCGATACGATGGGACGACCGGGTGTGTTTGCCTTGTGTATCTTTGGGAGGCAGTAGAGATCTCCAATGCAGGGGGTACATAGGATGAGAGCACAGAGATGTTCTGAAGGTCCGGATCAAATGTTTTGATCAGTCTGTTAAGATGACGTGTGTGTTCTTTGGTCGGATCTGAGGGTAACTGTAGTGCTCCCTGTTATTCAGTTGTCGGTATACTTCTTTGCAGTAATCCGTTCTGTTCAGTATGATGATGGCCCCTCCTTTGTCTGTTGGTTTGATGACACTGTTGCGGTTGGTCTTGAGAGCACAGATGGTATTGCATTGTGTTTGGCTGATGTTCAGGACTGTCTTGCGAGTGCGGCTGATGAATCTAGCATTGACGCACCTCCTGACGGATTGAGCATTCATGTCAAGTCGAGGGCAGCAGCCTTCCAGAGAAGTCCAATTCGGCTCTTTCCTCTCCAGTTGCTGCACCATAGATCTCTCTGTCGGCTGTTCCGCTTCATTGGCTGTCTCATTATGTTCGTTGTTGTCCTTTAGGGGTTTGTGGAAGAACTCCCACAGCCTCATTCGCCTGATAAATTTTTCTGTGTCTGCCGTGAGACTGATGGGGTCTATTTTGGTGATGGGGCAGAAATTGAGCCCTTGGCTGAGAACTTCGATTTCATCTGGTTGAAGTGTGTAGTCTGACAAGTTAACAATGAACTTCCCTACAGTGGTACTGTTTCCTACTGTGGTACCAGGGGAAACTTGGTTGCTGCTGGTGGTGATGCTGAATTTCTCAAATTTCCTGTTCTTGGTGTGCGTATAAATGGCGTAGTTCCTTTGTCTGACCAGAAACTGCATATTGTGTTCACCAGTTGAGTCAGGATGATGTTAGCTTTTTCAGTGAGTAGGCTTCCTGAGAAGCAAACCACATGCTTCTGCAGTTAGTACTAGCAATTTATTGTCTCCGACAGACATCAAGCAAACTCAGGTGCTATTAGTGTTATGGGACCCTATATATTCATATTATTCACAGAACTGATTGTTATTCAAGCCCTGGACTTGTCATATCTTGTGAAAGTGTATTCAGTATTGGTGGGTGGGAATGCAGGAGTGGAAAGCATCTCATTTGCATATTATACATCGTGGTGGTTATAACCCAAGTCACTTGAACTCTCAGAAGAGTGCGTAGCAGTCTACAATCAAATGCAATGGTCACTATATCTGAGTCACTCTTTTTCTCAGAAGCAACTAATGTCATTTTTTGAATCATAGAATCATAGAACTCTAAAGTGCAGAATGAGGCCCTTCGGCCCATCGAGTCTGCAGCGGACACAATCCCACCAGGCCCTACCCCCATATCCCTACATATTATACCCACTAATCCCTCTAACCTACGCATCCCTGGACGCTAAGGGGCAATTTCTTAGCACAGCCAATCAACTTAACCCGCACATCTTTGGACTGTGGGAGGAAACCGGAGCACCCGGAGGCAACCCATGCAGACATGAGGAGAATGTGCAAACTCCACACAGACAGTGTCCCGAGCCAGAAATCGAACCCAGGACCCTGGAGCTGTGAAGCAGCAGTGCTAACCACTGTGCTACCGTGCCACCTAGTATATTAAAGGCATATATATATTAGTGGACAGAAGACTGTGGAAACCAGGGCATTAAGTGTATTTAAAACAGAAAAGATGGGTTCTTGATTGGCAAGGACATCAAAGGTTATGGGGAAAAGATGGGAGTATGGAATTGAAAAACTGAATGACTCGATGGGCCAAATGGTCTCATTCTGTTCCTATATTTTATGGTTTAATGAACATTTTATTCATGTAATTCTCATATGAGGAACACCAAACAAGATCAAAGTTCGATATTAAATTTGTTCTCATTGCCATTCGATCTTATTTTGAAAGCAGAACTGGTGAGTTTCATGTACGCGTCAATGAATTGAGTCATAAATACCAAGAATCCTTTTGAAACTTCTCTACTTTGCCCTCAGACAAACAGGAAGTAAAATCCCATCAACCTGTTATTCTGATCTCATCAAATTGCCAGAGGCATGCATCTGACAACATAATTACCACATGCATTTTTTAAGAAACAGCTACCTTTTTGATCATTGCCAATACCATTCATGACAGCTTCATGAATGAGAATCTATATTTTCTTTATTATAGAACTTTATGTATTCAGTTTACATTTGCTGGTTTTGAGGACAAACTCAATAACTGTTAGTTTTCAGGACCTGTGACTCTAGCTCAGTCACAATTTAGAGTTTCAACAGCAGTATTGGGATGGATTGAACATTTGGAATCTATTCTCCTTTAAGAATAAACAAAGAGCAATGATTATTTCTATGTTTCTATTTCCAGGTACAGACCCAGTATTTGATATTTGTGTGTCCTCCTTCGAGATGTTCTCAAGGCAGGGTGGAAAGGGAAAGCGGCAAGTGGGGTCTTCATGTCCCTGAGGTTGCAGATACAGTAGCAGAATTAGGCCATTCAGCGCACTGAGTCTGTTCCATCATTCAATCATGGCTGATAAGTTTCTCAATCCCATTCTCCCGCCTTTTCTGCGTAACTTTTGATCCCCTTACTGTCCTAGGGTGAGTATTTACTAGTGTGGTTGGGGAGGGTTTAAACTAGAATGGCAGGTGGATGGCAAACTAAACAAGGTGACAAGGGAAAGAGAAGTAAGGACAGTATAAAAGTGAGAACATAAAATGCAAAAATGGTAGAGAGGATAGTCAAGGGCGAGAGCAAGTAGTGCCACAGTACAAATAAAAGTTAGGATGATTAAACATGATACATTGCCAAGCTTAAAGGCTTTGCATCTTAATGTACGAAGCATTTAGAATAAGGTAGATGAACTGACAGCTCAAATCGAAGTAAATGGATATGATTTCATAACATTATGGAGACATGGTTAAAAGAACACAAGTAGGAGTGTAATATCCAGGGATATATGATCTTTCAGAAAGAAAGGAATGAAGGAAAAGGTGATGGGTAGCAATGTTAATAAGGGATTAAATGAAGTTAGTCATGAGGGACAATCTAGGCTCAGATGATGTAGAGTCTATTTGGGGGAGGTAAATAAAAGCAAGAGAAAAATAACATTGGTAGAAGTGGTGTATAAACCCCCAAACAGTAGTCAGCAGGAAAGAATATAAATCTATAAATTAATAGGAGCATGTAAAAAGAATATAATAACAATTATGAGTAACTTTAATTTTCATGTCAATTGAGTTAATTAAGTTGGAAAAGGTAGCTATGACATAAAATTCGTAGAGTTCTTTGGGGATAATTTCCTGGAACAATATTTCATGGAACCAACTAGGGGCTATTTTAGATCTGGTAATAGATAATGAAGCATGTTTAATGAATGACCTTAGAGTAAAAGATCCCCTCAGAAGTGGTGATCATAACATAATAGAATTTAATGTTCAGTTTGAGAGTGAGAACCTTGGGTCAGAAAGACGAGGGCAAATTTTAATGCCCCACCCATCTTGTCATACAGGTTGGCAAGCTCTGGCTGCTCGGCGTCCCCGTATCTGAGCGGCTGGTGCTGAGGGCCAACCAGAGTGGAAGCCGAGCCCGGGGCTGTAGCCGGGGCTGAGGCCAGGAGGGAGTTGCTGAGCAGCCGGCAGGAGGCCGGAAGGAGCGGGCGAGGGGCAGACCATGGAAAGATCCGTTTACCTTGGGTGGGATTTTTTGGTTTCAGGGCAAATGAGGCGAGTGAGTGTTTAACTCAAGTAAAGGGAATTACAATGAAATGAGGATAGAGTTAGCTAAAGTGGACTAGACGGATATATTAGCATCAAAGACAGAAAGCGAACAGTGGCAGGCATTTAAGGAGGCAATTCATGACCCTGAGCAAAAATATATTCCAGTAAGGAGGAAAGATTCTCAGAGAGGGATAAGCCAACCGTGGCTAACAAAGGAAGTAAGGAGAGCATTGAAAGCAAAAACATATAAGGATGCAAAAGTCAATGATAGCTGGGATGAATTCAGAATCCAGCAAAAGAGGAGTAAACAGATAATAAAGTGAGAGAAAATAAATGAGGAATATAAAAACTGACAATAAAAGCTTCCTTGAGTATATCGAAAGAAAGAGAGGGGTCAAAGTGAACTTTGGTCCGTCAGAAAATGGGTCTGAGGAGATAGTTATGAGGAACAAGGAAATTGCAGGGGAGTCAAACAGATATTTTGCATTAGTCTTTTGGGGGGAATATACTTTGAACAACTCATTAATATTAAAGAATATGGGGGAGGAATTAAGTACCATCACCATCACTAGAGATATAGTATTAGTCAAACTAACGTGGCTAAGGTTCCATAGACCTGTTGGCTTGCGTCCTATGATGCTAAAAGAAGTAGCTACAGGAATAATGGATGCATTGGTTGTAATTTTCCAAAGATCCTTGGATTATGGAGAAGATCCGGAGATTCAAAAACTGCTAATGTGACACCCCTATTCAAATAGGGAGGGAGGCAAAAAGTAGGCTGATTAGCCTAACATCTATTATAAAAATGTTGGAATTAATTATTAAGGAAGTGATAGCAGCACATTTGGAAAATAATAATCTAACCAAGCAGAATCAGCATGGCTTCATGGTAGGGAAATTGTGTCTGATTAATTTATTAGTGTTTTTGAGGAAGTCTCAACCAGAGTGGACAGAGGGGAACCAGTAGATGTGTCATACTTGGTCTTCCAGAGGATGTTTGATAAGGTACCTCACAAAAGGTTAAGTTATAAGACAAAGAGCCCATGGTGTTAGAGGTCGTGTATTGGCATGGATAGAGAATTGGCCAATGAGCAAGAATTAATGAATGAAGATAAGGGATTCTTTTTCAGATTGGCAACCTGTATCCAGTGGGGTTCCACAGGGATCAGTACGGGGACCGCAACTTTTTACAATGTATAGTGATGACTTGGCGAAAAGAAGCAAATGTACTGCAGCTAAATTTGCAGATGGCACAAAAAACGCAAGCTGTGAAAGGAATACAAATATTGTACAAAGTGATATTGAGAGGTTAAGTAAGTGAGCAAAATGTTGGCAAATGGAGTATAAAGTGTGAAAATGTGAAGTTTTTTTATTTTGGAACAGATTTGAGGCTGACATAATTCTTACGAGTGTGATGCAGGATTGGAAGCTATCAAACAGCTGTTTCAATGGGCATTCATGAGGTGCAAATGGATGCAAATGGCATTCACTCTACCCAGCAGTGCGAAAACTGACCCATTATTGGGAGAATTGTAATATGTTTTTACACGAATGGGTTTCTGACTTTTTAGTTCCCTCTAGATTCTGCACTCCTGCCTATCACCAAACATGTCATGGGTGAAATTGTGGAATTTTGCCCATTAACTCTCTTTCACTCCACAAATTAAGGCCAAAACCCTATCAGCTCGCCTGGCCCAGTTCCGAGGGCAGGCAAGGTTTACAGAACAGCAACCTCCATTCGCCTTGGGCGGGATTTTACGATCTCGCCCGAGCAAGGTCATAAACTCTGCCCTATGACTTGACTCACTGAGTATTTCCAGCATTTTCTGTTTTATATTAAAAAGAAATATATGCAGGGGAATATAAACTTCATAAACTAGATGTTCAAAACCTTGCTTTTCATTTTGCTACAAATAGCGAACTGATGGTTAGAATTAATTCACCAATTAACATCTTAAAGCTTAAAACCCATTTTTTATCACTCACATCTTTTACATGTTGAGAACAACTTTATATATTTTGTTGAACCTAATGCTAAAGTTTACATTTTGATCTCAAATTTTATAGGTTGTTGAATGCATTAATGTGAGCTGGCAGAGTTAACTCACACCAATTCTTCTGACCAGCCAGACAAGTTCGTGATCGCTGTGAAATTTGTGCAAGCATAAATCCTTAATGTGAACCCATACAAAATTCAATGAGCTGTCAGTTCAACAGATTCAGTCCTGAGCCTTTCCAGAATTTTGTACAGCGGAAAATTACATTTTATCTTGGGGAGGCAGTGGCCTCGTGGTGTTATCACCAGACTATTAATCCAGAAACTCAGCTAATGTTCTGGGGATCAGGGTTCAAATCCTGCCATGGCAGATGGTGGAATTTGGCTTCAATAAAAATATCTGGAATTAAAAATCTTCTGATGACCATGAAATCATTATCAATTGTTGGAAAAACCCATCTGGTTCACTCATGTCTTTTTGGGAAGGAAATCTGCTGTCCTTACCTGGTCTCACCTACATGTGACTGCAGAGCCACAGAAGTGTGGTTGACTCTCAACTATCCTCCAAGGACAGTTAAGTGTGGGCAACAAATGCTGGCCAGCCAGAAAACCCATATCCCATGAATGAATTAAAAAAAAAACCTTCAGTATAACTGGGCTTTTTTAATTGTCGTGCAAGTAAAGTCTTTAGGAATTAAAATCAACATATTTTTTCTAGATGAAACCGATAAATTAATTTTAAACTCAATAAATTTTGTACATATTCCAATGGTGAGAGCTCCTTCAAAAAATCCTTTCAAATAACAATGCCTGAATCCATTTCTGCAGAACAGGTTCAAGATTTATTCCTCTTCAAAGTATGCCAAAATGAATAGCAAAATCAATCTGAAATCTTCCCAGCTGGTTACAGTTGGAACGCAAAAACAATGATAAAGAACATAACTGTCAGATAGCCTTGTAGCAAGTCTCCAGAGCATCCTCTTTTCAAGGAATGGTGTTAAAATTTGAGAGAAGAATTAAGAAAGAGAACGCTAAAATTTGATACCCACAACTTGATAAAAATCTTGGTCCAAGAACAAAGTTTTAAAGAATGATTGAATGGAGGAGAGAGAACTGGAAATGTGGAATAGTTGAGTGAGGGAGTTCCCATGTTGAGGATTTTGTCAGTTGAAAACACAGCTGCAAACCATGGAACAATGAAAATCTGGTATTCCCAAAAGGCCAGAACTGGAGGAGTGTAAAAATCTTGGAGGGTAGACCTGATGGAAGTTGCAGAAATATGAAGGGGAGACACCATGGAAGAATTTGAAAACAAAGTTGAAAATTATAAAATTGAGATACTGACCTACCAGAAACTATTGTAGTTCATTAAGCAAGAAATAATTAGGTCATTTTTCAGGCAGGGCATAGGACCCTGTATAAGTGGGGACTTAATGCTGTTTTAAGTCATTTTTCACACATCCAAGGCAGCCCTCTAAAACAGGTATAGACCCCTTGTATAAATGGAGACCTGATGGTGTTTTAAATGCTTTCTAGAAATTGGCTTCTCTGTGTAATGTTCTTCTCAGAGTTTTGATGGCTCCTGCAGGTGACAATTAATCCTCCCTTCTCCCCTCACAACCCAGTGCTCAGCCCAGCCCAGCCATAAAGAAAGTAGCCCGATTATTTTTTTCAAAGATGGATGAGTTGCCTGGGGAATTGAGACAAGCACTATAATGATACCAATCCTGGCTCCAGGTATGGGTCTACGTTAACACTTGCTCCTTATGCCTTCCAAAATTTAAATTAGGTGTTATACTCACATCATCATTGCCCTTACCTTTCAGCATGTCTCCTATTAATGTTTTTATCTCTTCAGATATCTGTTTGGTACTTTAATGAATTGATTTGCAAGCTTTTCCTTGGTTAGCTATTTGAACATTGTACATTAAATTGTGTTTCTCCCTTTTATAGCTATTCCTGCATCATTTTTTCAGTATTGTTGTTGTCACTAACAAGACCCTCTAAGCACCTGCATTATTACATTTTCAGAAGCAGGATATGTTCTCTTTTTGTGAGTGCGCTGGTGCTGTGAAATGCCCAGAACATCAAAACTGACAGCTTCTCTAACTCAGCATCAATATTTTGATAGTCAGGCCCAGGCATGAGGTTAGAAAATGGAAACTGATCTGAGTGACTGGTTGTTTATTTGATGTAAATCTGTTGAAGCTGCACTATCTCTGATGTGGTATCTCGATTACATTTTATTTGCAGCAGTCAACAGACCTTAGTCTGAAACCTCAGTTAGTGATACCAGTTAATGATATGCATGAATGTAGGGTACTACCATGAAGCCTGTGATTAATATCTTAAAAATGCATTCATCAATCAAAACTGATTTTACTTATATAGTTGACATGAGGAGCAATACTAAGAATTTTGACCGATTGCCTTCTCTTTCCTCCTGAAGGCAAAAACTTCTCATTACAGTGTCGTTTGATACATGCTAGTTATGCTCTGATAACTTTCAAGCTGATTTTTCTTGGTATGTGAGGCGGTATAAGGGGGGTTGCTTAGCTCATTAGGTTAGGAGGCAAATGTGCGGTTCAGAATAATGCAAACAGCGTGGGTTTGATTCCTATCCTGGCTGAGGTATCCTTGGGACCTGCTCCTTATTCTATCACTAAGAGTGAAAGGCAATGGCAAAATACCATTGATAAAAGCTGACAAATAACTGGCTCAGACAATGAGCCAAGGAACTACCTTTGGGAAGGGCATCCATGGACTGGGTGGCAGTGATGGCCTGTTTGATTAAGGGGCCATTACCTTGAGCTTGATCCTATCACTGACAATTGGAAACCACTGCATAACTAATGATAGGTATCATAAATCATCGTGTATAAATTAACCTAGAATCATAGAATCCCTACAGTGCAGAAGGAGGCCATTTGGCCCATTGAGTATGCACCGGCAAGAATCCCATTCAGGCCCTATCCATGTAACCCCAAAGATTTACCCTAATAATCCTCATGACACTTAGCACAATCAATTTAGCATGACACTTAGTATGATCAATGACCATCAAATCATGGTCAACTTAACATGATCAATTAACCTAATCCACACATCTTTGGAGCGTGGGAAGAAACTTGAGCACCTGGGGGAAACAGACGCAGACACGGGGAGAATGTGCAAACTTCACATAGTCACCTGAGGCCAGAATTAAACCTGGGTCACTGGCACAGTATGACAGCAGTGATAACAACTGTGCCATCACCCACCCCATAAGGCAGCAGCAATAACTACTGTGCCACTGTGCTGCCCAAAAGGCAGCAGTACTAACCGTTGTGCAACCCATGAAATTGCTTCATAAGACAACCCCAGTTTTGAAGTCTCAGAATCAGTTTTTGCGTATAGTCAGTCCTTTTTTGCAGCTACAGCACGCTGTATCTGATTATTAGCCAACCTCAGCTTTTAACCTAGAAGTACATGTTTTGCTCACCAGTACTTCATAACTGGGTGTAAGGTATTACAAATTTATTTGATAGTAAACCCACTAGCTTTCGGGGTTTGCAAACTCCAAAACCTAGTGGGTTTACTATCAAATAAACTTGTTGGACTTTAACCTGGTGTTGTGAGACTTCTTATTGTGTTACCCTAGTCCAACGCCGGCATCTCCACATCATGTAAGTTATTAAGCCATGCGATATCAATTATATTATGAAGATTTGCATCAGATGCTAATGATCTTTCAGAATGGCAACCTACCATGCCAACAGTTCGTTCTTATAACCAGTGCATACGACAACCCCTGTTTTTGGAGGGATTTTACAAAGCTTCTGGAGTAGGGTAAGAAGATTAGTAAGATTTTTAATCAATACAAATTAAGCACTAACATAACTAGCAAGCATTCAGCTAAATGACTTTAAAATAAGCCAACAAGAAGCAATTTACACATATGAGATGCAATGATTGATTCAAATATGTGTTTATGATTGTAAATCATAAATGCTGATATCTTAAATGTATTATTGTTGATTTTAAGGAATATTGTTCACTTTGTTCAAAAAGCATTTGATCACAAGGTATCATGGTAAAAATCATTAGGGTGAAGCCATATTTTAAGAGAATATTTGAACCTTGGAAATATGAAAGTTTTATCAGTTAAAGTTTCGGATAGGAGAACAGTTAGAACACTTAATCATTGGCAAATAGGGGTTATTTACTGTCCAAACAAGATGGACTGGTGCCCAGAGGTGTGTCACATATTTATCTTGTTAGACAGTGAACGTTAAGGGAATCCGTGAGGATGTTAATTTGAACTCTGGGCTGTGAGTGTCTTAGGTTTCTAGGTAACCAGGGCCTGGGGGTCAGTCAAGATAGGAGTTAGCTTCTGGATTACACGGACTGATAAAATAGCATTATGTTGAGGAGTGGAATGCCATTGGCCAGAGTATTTAACAGGTGTAATTGTTGATTTGTGTACCTTGAAAATGATTGATTTGAAGTTATTATAAGGTGAGAATGATTAATAAGAACAATCTGTAATTGATCTTTTTTTGATTATATTATTAGATTCATTGGAGAGGTTTTGTTGCTCTATGCCAGAGCTACTTAACCCTATGATCTCCTGGTGGCCACTGATTTAATAAAGTTATGTCTTTATCGCAGAGATACTGGCTTAGTGAGTCTTGTATTGTTTGAGATTTCCTGACAGTACTGGTCACCTCAGCTACCCCACAACAGCTTCGAAGGCCGAATTATATGCCAATGTCAACACTAAATGATTGCTCTCCTTACCTTGCATTTAAAATAACAATTACATTGGCATAATCTTTTGAACTAGGTATTAGGTATTTGGAAAATTAGAAACCAGCAAGATTTGGCACGAGGCTCCTAAACAAAAATACATTTTTTTGAAGATTTTCCTTAACACAAAACGTAAGCAAAAAACACTTGGGCGATGGCTGATGAACCTCTGTGATAGTGAACAGTCCCCAGTTCAGTCCTATTTTCTTGACAGCCAACATCACAAACAATTTTGGTTGTTAAACAAACCATTATTGATTCGTGTCCTGAGTTGAAATCTGATCGCAGTGAAATTAGCTGGCCTATTGCAGTCAATGATACTTTCATTTTCCATGTATTTGGCATATTCAGATGTCTCTATACCTCAGTTAGTCTGCCAGATCAGATTTTATAAGCCAGATGACAGATGTTTGGCTTTGGTAGCAGATCAGTAGAACAGGATTCCTTAAATAAGACAATGGCAATTCAGTTTGATTTATTTTACCGAGGTAATGTTCCCAGGACATGAAACTAACTGCATGCTCTAATCAATAGACCTCCATTGAATCCAATCGTATGAAAGAAAGAACTTGCATTTAAATGGCATCTTTCATGTCCTCAGTGTATCTCAAACTACAATAGATAATAGCTTTTGAAGTGTAGCTTTTGGTATTTTATAGGCAGTGAGATTAATGAGCAGATCATTTATTTTTGAGTAATGTCCATAACATCAGATCAATAGCTCAGAAACAGGCCATTCAACACAACCAATCTATTTCAGGTCAATTCTCCACTTGGGCCTCCTCCCATTTCTTGTCACTAACCACATCCTGTATGTCCTCCTAAATCTTTCTACTTCAGCTATCTCCCTTTAAATGCATCTGGCTTATTCGGTGGCATGGTGGTTAACACTGCTCACAGCGCCAGGGACCCGGATTCAATTCCAGTCTTTTGGGGGAATGCCTGTGCGGAGTTTGCACATTCTCCCCATCCCTGTGTGGGTTTTCTCTGGGTGCTCCGGTTTCCTCCCACAGTCCAAAGGTGTTCATCGTAGGTGGGGCGGCCATGCTAAATTGCTCCTTACCTTCTCAAGATGTGTAGATTAGGGGAATTAGTGGGGTAAATATGTGGGGTTACTGGGATCGGGTCTGGGTAAGATGTTCTTTCAGAACCAGTGCAGGCCCAATGGGTAGAATGGCGTCCTTCACTGTAGGGATTCTATGACTATTCCTATTTCTTGTGATAGCATTTTCCACATTCTAACTATTCTGCAGATAAGTTAGATTTATTAGCTATATTATATTTATCACTTCTAATTTTAGTTTCCTTTACAAGTGGAAACATGTTATCTATGCCTGCTCAATTCATTGGCTGGTATTTTATGACTTCACTCGGGCAAGACCCGTAAACTCCCACTCGAGGTCAATGGAAAATTCTGTTCTGTGAGCCTCGCCCGCACCGATTCTGGCCATTAACTTAAACACGGAACAAGGAGGGAGGACTATAATATCATGGAGGGTACAAAAGATTAAAACGAAAAAAAATCATGATGCAAGGTCACTGCCGCAACTTATTCTTTTCCAGATGAATATTAAAAATAGATGTTCAATTTTTCCCTATCGCAGTTCAGCTCTGATATTACTTTAGTGAATTTTTTTGTGCCTTCATCAATGGTTCAATATTCCCTTTACAATATTGAGACTGGAACTGTGCACATTACTCCAAGTCTGGTGTAACCAATGTTCTAAACAGCATTAACATGACTTTCTTAGAAATATGCGAGTATATTCTGTTGAGATATTGCCAAATACGTGGAAAATAAAAGTATCATTGACCGCAACGGGCAAGTTAATTTCTCTGCGATCAGATATCAACTTATGACACGAATCAAGAATGGTTTGCTTAACAACCAACATTGTTTGTGGTATTGGTTGTCAAATAAATAGGACTGAATTGGGGACAGTTCACAAGACCAGGATTTCCCATCACAGGATCAAACTCCCGCTAGAAGTCGACAGATCTTTGGTTGGTCCATCAAATTTTCTGTGCTGCCCACAATGACTCCTGTTGCAGACCTAACCAGAAGATTCCATACGTTTGGAGACAGACATGGAGAGATAAAAATAGAGACTAAAAGGACTGCAGTCAAATGTGAAGAGAGAGCAGGCTTTGGGAAAAATAGATAATTTTTCTTCACGATAAAAATAGAAAATGCTAGAAACATTCAACAAGTTTGTCAGCATTGTGTGGAGAGAGAAACAGAGTTAACCACTGAAATTTTACAGCCCTGCCCCCCCGTGGGAATCAGAGCAGACAAAGGGTGAACCGCGGAAAGGTCCATTAACCTCTGGCTGGATTTTATAGTTTTGGGACATGCAAAGCTGTAAAAGCCTGCCCAACATTTCAGGTCTAAAACCTTTCTTAAGAACTGCAAAAACTTAGAAATGTAATAGGTTAGGAGCACGTGCAAGGGATGAGGGTTTGGAAGAAGAACAGAGGGGAAGGATTATAATAGCATGGAGGGTACGAGAGATTAAAATGAAAACAATTCAGGATGCAAGGTCAAAGGGAATTGTTCTGAGGTGGTCCCTCTGTCTATAGACTCCAGAAGTGGTATTTTGTTACTGGACATGTAGTCTTACACTGATATTTGTTTAACACTTGTTTACTAGTGCTACTTCTAAACAGATAATAGAGTAAGTATGTTGCTCCAGGCATGGTGTTCCAAGCTCTCTCTTTCTCTCTCTCTCGGATCTAACACATTACTGACTGATGTCAGTGGTACATAATTATCATTTATGTCATACATTAGCATATCCCATCTGGTAACCTTTCATGCTGCAAGAATGATAATGGGACAAGCAAAGAAGTAAAAAATCTGTCAAGAGGAGGCGTGAATAGGCAGATAGCTGCCATGCAAATATGAAGTAAAGGAACTAAGAGAGAAAGGAGAAGATAAAATACAGACCAGCAGAAGTCATGATCTGAGAGTTGAGAATGCTGTAAAGTGTCCAATCAAAAATTGAGGTGCTGTTCCTCAAGTTTGCATTGATATCATTGGAATAGGCTGAGGACATAATGGTCAGAGTGGGAGCAATGACAGGAGACTGGAAGCATAGAGCCGCACTCGAGACTGAGGGGAAATGTTCTGCCAAGCCATCAGTCACTTGTTGATTGGTCTCCTTAATGTCAAATTGAAAGAGTAAATCACGGGACAGAAATTCCCAATTATTTTCTTTGAAATTTGGGACTCTCATTATGTCATGGGGTAGGGGGTTGGGGGACAATCGAGTAGGGAAATTCCGCCACTGTAAAAGATGTTTTAGGGCTTCCACTCAATTTTTCACCCCATGTGCTATTGCCCGTCCCTCAGAAAAGGGGGAAAACTCCACCCCAACTGCTTCACTTGGAAGGAGTGTTTGGCATCTTGAACGATAAGAAGGGAATAGGTAAAATGGAAGGTTTTGCATTTGCGTCACTTGATTGAAAAGATATGTGGAAAAGGGTGTTGAGGCTGACTGAGGAGTGAGCTGGGGTGTCATGGAGGGAAAAAATCTGGTCAGAATATGCAGAGTGGAGAGGGGGCAAAGATTATTTGTGGTGGAATTACATTGGAGGCAAGGAGATGATCTATTGAAGCTTATGTGGTGGGAGATAAGGACAAAGGAACCCTTTAGTGATTCTGAGAGGGAGGGGAAGGGGTAAAATCAGAAGCATGAGAACAGAACAGGGATGGTAAGTTTCATGATTGAAATCTCATTTGAGGATACATATAGGAAGCAGCAGTATGATGTTTGCGTCATCAGAACTTATACGTCGGAGACAGAGAAACTGGAAAAATCTGGAGTAGAGTCTTTACATGAAGCAATATATGAGGAAGAGTAGTCAAGGTAGTTATGGGACTTAATTGGAGTACTGCGTCCAGTTCTGGTCACCTTACTACCGGAAGGACGTGGAGTCTCTGGAAAGGGTGCAGAGGAGGTTTACCAGGATGTTGCCTGGCATGGGGGGACTGGGTTACGAGGAGAGGTTGAAGAAACTGGGACTATTCTCCTTGGAAAGACGGAGATTGAGAGGGGACATGATAGAAGTATATAAGATACTGAAGGGAATAGATAGAGTTAATAGTGAGAGACTGCTCCCTAGACTGGGTACGAACACGAGAGGTCATCATTTAAGGGTGAGGGGGGAGAGGTATAATTTGGAGGTGAGAAGAAGGTTCTTTACGCAGAGAGTTGTGGGGGTCTGGAACGCGCTACCGAGTAGGGTGGTGGAGGCAGGAACGTTGGACTCGTTTAAGATGCAGTTAGATAGGCACATGAGTGAAACGAGAATGGAGGGATATGGTAGGGGCTATTAAATAGGGTTAAACCTCGGGAGACACCGGAAAGGCAGGCTGTAAGATTAATATTTTTGTCTTTATTCCACAGGTGCAGGTCCACCTCGTGTCAAACGAGGGGCATGCACACGGCGGGTCGTGCGTGGGCTGCTCTTGGAAGTTCCAGGACTGGCCTAGTACTTCATGTCGGTGTGTGTGCTTGATCCTGGACCGGTAGACGGGCGCCGCAACAGCTCAGTGACTAGCACTGCTAGCTGTGCAGACACATGGATTTGGGCCTGTGTCTGTGGGAGTTTGCGCATTCTCCCTGTGGTTGCGTGGGTTTCTTCCGGGCGCTCCGGTTTCCTCCCACACCCCAAAGATGTGCTCTTAGGCTAATCGGTTTTTACCAAATTGACACTATTTCTTCCCTGAATCTGACTGAGTAGGGTTCCATTCGTAGACATGCAGGGTAGAATAGGTGTAGGGTGATGCGGCGGCGCGGGCTCGTTGGGCCGAAGGGCCTGTTTCCCGTGCTGGGTTGTTCTTTGTTCTTTTTTGTTCTTTGTTAATGGGCTTATATTGGCTATTAGTTAATGGCCTATCCCCATAAAAAGAAACAGAGAAGCCAAGGAAGTGAAAGGAAAAGTCAGAGATAGACCATGTACAGGTGAAAGAAGGCTATAAATTGGAAGCAAAGTTAATTCAATTTTCCAGTTTCAACAAGAACTGGGAATGGCACTGGTACAATCATCAATGTGTTGGAAAAGTAGAAGGAAGTGGCCCAAGTAGGACTGGAAAAAGTGTTCCATATAGCTCACAAAAAGGCAGGTCCGAATAACTTAACCTTGGAACCATAGCAACATCTTTTATTTGAAGAAAGTGAATGGAATTTAAAGAGAAGTTGTTCGATGTGTGAACAAGTTCAGCCAGGCAGAGAAAGTTAGTGGCGAATGGGGACAGATTAGATCTCCATTCAGGGAAGAAATGAAGAGTTCTCAGACTGTCCTGGTGGAGGGTGAAGGTGTCATGGTGTTGGACATCCATGATGAAAACAAGATGGTCATGGACAGGAAATTGGAAACTTTTAAGATGACATAGGGCACTAGAAGATTCCAGAATATAGATGAAAAAAGATAGATAAAAAGGCAAGCTGTTATTTCTTCTTGCTGGTTTTGAGATGATGCAGTGCCTTTAAGAAACATGTTTATAACATGCTTCTTGTAAGGATTATGTTTAAAATTCAGTTCTGTTTACACGGAACCGATTTGTCTGCACCAAGCATGTCAAATGCTGAGAATGCAGCGGAATAATTGGTTTTAGATAATGGAGTGTTTGTTTTCATCTGAGTTAATGCATTTTTGTTTATTTTTGGGTTTTTCCCTGGTGTTTCAGAAAAGGGTTTGATTAGGCTGATTGACAAGATACAGAGTTATGTGCTAATGGGAGAAGTTAAGCTTACAGGGAAAAGCAGCATATTTTTGCTTGGTTCTGAAAGAAGCAAGAAGTGTCTCTGTCATTTCTCTCTCTCTCTCTGGGGTCTGCTATTTGGGACCTGCTAGGAGAAATGTGTTTCTCTCTCCAGAGAGGTTCTGGAGGCTTGAGGACAGGCACTCCATGTACCAGCATGGAAACCTATGTTGTTTGTTAACTGATTTTGAGGAGGATTTTAAGTCTATGAGGAAAATTGCTTAAACTTTATTGGTAAATGAAGTTCGTTTGATAAAAGCTCTCAGTGTGAAAGTAGAATCATACCTGGAGTGAAACACCTTATCCTCACACTGATGCCAAAATCAAAAAAGACTGTTGGAGTTGAGTCGGCTTCATAACATTCATTGGGGTTTCTGATCTGGTCCTGAACAGTTTTTAAATTGAACTTTGAAAGTTGCCCATCAAGAGGAAAAAAACAGTTCAGACCAGTATTCTTATTTCACCATGTTGTACTTGCTCTTGCTGCAAAACAAATAGGGAGGAGGTAGATTGGAACTGAAATTTCCTCTCACAGGTGGACATCAGCAACATATAAGTAATATTAAACCCAGGATACTGGCTCCTAGTCAGTGATGGGTCTATCTTTAAGAAAAATAATGCAGATTCTGGAAATCTAAAATACAAATAGAAAATCATCCTTTGAAAGAGGATATTTGGCCCATTGAGTCTTCACCGACTCTCCAAAGCAATGTTTACCTAGGCCCCATCCCCATAACTTCATGTATTTACCCTACTAATAATCTACATGTTTTGGGACAGTAAGGGACAATTTAGCATGGCCAATCTGCCTCACCTGTACATCTTTGTTCTGTGGGGGGAAACCGGAGCACCCAGAATAAACCCACATAGACACTGGAAGAATGTGCAAACTCAACACAGGCAATCACTGAGGCTGAAATTTAGCCCGGGTCTCTGGTGCCATGAGGCAGCAATGCTATCACTGTGCCACTGTGTTGCCATCTGGATAGATTCATCAGGTGTGGCAGCATCTGTGGAGAGAGAAACAGAGGTAATATTTTGAGTTCATTGACCCTTCTACAAAATCCTCCACAATGCTGCCAGGCCTGCTGAGTTTATCTAGCATTTTCTGTTTTCATTATGGGTCTACCTTTAATGGTCCCTGTGGGGATCAGCGCTGGTTGCATGTGGACCTGCTTTTCCTGGATAAAGCTTGCTGGGTTGCACCTGAGGTAGCTCCATTTTTACAAAGAAAGAGCTGAGCTGGCTTTAGGCCTTCCTGTACATACAAAGGGCCTGATGTCTGTTTTAGGTACAGACCTTGCACACTATCTTTTCTGCCTTCACCAGTATGATGGTGCCCTTCTGGCACATATCGAGTGAGCTTGCCCTGCCTGCCGCATTGGATGCTTGTAGGCACCCCTTTTATTCCTGATGAAACACTATGTAGTGTCTGTGTCAGTAACTGCCACATTAAATTGTCCTGCCTTTTGTAAATTCAGTGTTTGCTTTCTGTAATTCCAGTATAGTGCTCAATGCATTGAAGTGCAATGAACTATATACCTGTAGAGGGCACTGTATGCTGTTTGATCTCTTCAGTATGGTATAATTCTATTCTGGAAGAAGTGACTAATCATTTAAGGAGAATTGTCTTTTGGATACATTAACAGGAAAACTCTTAACAGGAGAGATTGGTAAAATAAATCTTGTTTCTTGTTTCAACGTGCAACATCTCACTTGTTCCACTGAACACTGGATTCTGCTGCTGATCACACAATGGCTCCGCAGTTTAGGCTAACCTGTTCCTTCAACTGGAACAGAATGTAGAGATATGGTGAAAAACACTCTTTGGAGCCATTTCGAAGTCTTATGCTCCATGCTTGAGTGATATCCGATATTGCCTAAACATAACAAAGCCACAGTAAATCTGAATAAGCCAAGTCTGATACAAGTAGCAAAATTTGATTTTTCACCCGATTCACTGTTATAGTCATAGAGGTTTACAGCATGGAAACAGGCCTTTCAGCCCAACTTGTCCATGCCATCCCTTTTTTAAACCATTAAGCTAGTCCCAATTGCCCACATATGGCCTATATCCCTCTATACCTATCGTACCCATATAACTATCTAAATGCTTTTTAAAAGACAAAATTGTATCTGCCTCGACTACTACATCTGGCAGCTTATTCCAGACACTCACCACCCTCTGTGTGAAAGAATTGCCCCTCTGGACACATTTGTATCTCTTCCCTCTCACCTTAAACCTATGCCCTCTAATTTTAGACTCCTCTCCCTTTGAAAAATGATATTGATTTATGGCTGACCTATGTCCCTCATTATTTTATAGACCTCTATAAGCTCACCCCTCAGCCTTCTACGCTCCAGAGAAAAATGTCCCAGTCTATCCAGCCTCTCCTTATAACTCAAACCATCAAGTCCCAGTAGCATCCAAATAAATCTTTTCTGCACTCTTTCTAGTTTAGTAGTATATTTCCTATAATAGGGTGACCAGAACTGTACACAGCGTTCCAAGTCTGGCCTTACCAATGTCTCGGACAACTTCAACAACTCCTATATTCAATGTTCTGACCAATGAAATAAAAAGTCTGACAACACCAGGTTTTAGTCAGACTTTTTACTGTGTTTACGGCAGTCCAATGCCAGCATACCCACATCCTGACCAATGAAACCAAGCATGCCGAATGCCTTTTCACCATTCTGTCCACCTGCCCCTCCACTTTCAAGGAGCTATGAATATGTACCCCTCGATCTCTTTGCTCTGTAACTCTCCCCAGTGCCCTACTATTAATTGAATAAGCCCTGTCCTAGTTTAATCCAGCAAAATGCATCACCTCACATTTATTTAAATTAAACTCCATCTGCCATTCGTCAGCCCATTGGCCCAATTGATCAAGATCTATTTGCAATCCGAGAAAACTTTCTTTATTGTCTACTATGCCACCAGTCTTGTGTCATCTGCAAACTCACAAACCAGGTCTCCTATACTTTCATCCAAATCATTAACATAAATGACAAATAACAGTGGACCGAGCACTGATCCCTAAGGCATACTGCTGGTCACAGGCCTCCAGTTTTAAAAACAACTCCCTACAACCACTCTCTGGCTTCTGTCAGCAACAAGTCTGACAACACCAGGTTTTAGTCCAACCGATTTATTTGATAGTAAACTCACTAGCTTTCGGGTTAGCCCCTTTGTCAGGTGAATGGAGAGTTCTGGCCTCAGACAGAGCATATAAAGCACAGACAGTTTACAGATTACTGATTAGAATGCAAATCTTTACACCTAACCTGCTGTTCAAGTCCTGAAGTGGCAAACAATGTGTGTGGAAGGAGCACTGATCACAGGTTAAAGAGATGTGTATTGTCTCCAGACAGTACAGTAAGTGAGGTTTTGCAAACCCAGGCAAGTCACGGGGGTTACAGATAGTGTGACATGAACCCAAGATCCCTGTTGAGACCGTCCTCATGTGTGCGGAACTTGGCTATCAGTCTCTGCTTAGCGACTCTGTGCTGTCGTGTGTCGTGAAGGCCGCCTTGGAGAATGCTTACCCGAAGGTCAGAGGCTGAATGCCCATGACCGCTGAAGTGTTCGCCAACAGGAAGAGAACAGTCTTGCCTGGTGATTGTCGAGCGATGTTCATTCATCCGTTGTCGTAGCATCTGCATGGTCTCCCCAATGTACCATGCTTCGGGACATCCTTTCTTGCAACGTATCAGGTAGACAATGTTGGCCGAGTTGCAAGAGTATTTACCATGTACCTGGTGGATGGTATTCTCACGTGTGATGATGGTATCCATGTCGATGATCTAGCATGTCTTGCAGAGGTTGCTGTGGCAGGGTTGTGTGGTATTGTGGTCACTGTTCTCCTGAAGGCTGGGTAGTTTGCTGCGAACAATGGTCTGTTTGAGGTTGCGTGGTTGTCTGAAAGCAAGAAGTGGGGGTGTGGGGATAGCCCTGGCGAGATGTTCGTCTTCATCAATGATATGTTGAAGACTCCGGAGAAGATGTCGTAGCTTCTCCGCTCCGGGGAAGTACTGGACGACGAAGGGTACTCTGTCCACTGTGTCCCGTGTTTGTCTCCTGAGGAGATCGGTGCAGTTTTAATTTACTTAATTTATCGGTGCAGTAACCTCACTTACTGTACTGTCTGGAGACAATACACATCTCTTTAACCTGTGATCAGTGCTCCTTCCACACACATTGTCGGCCACTTCAGGACTTGAACAGCAGGTTAGGTGTAAAGATTTGCATTCTAATCAGTAATCTGTAAACTGTCTGTGCTTTATATGCTCTGTCCGAGGCCAGAACTCTCCATTCACCTGACGAAGGGGCTAACCCGAAAGCCAGTGAGTTTACTATCAAATAAATCGGTTGGACTAAAACCTGGTGTTGTCAGACTTTTTACTGTGTTTACCCCAGTCCAACGCCGGCATATCCACATTCTGTCAGCAAGCCAGTTTTGTATCCTTTCGCTACCTCACCCTGGTTCCTGTGAGATTTAACCTTATGCAACAATCTACTATGCAGCACCTTGTCAAAGGCTTTGCTAAAGTCCATGTAGACAATATCAACTACACTGCCCTCATCTTGGAGGGCAGTAATCTTTTTGTTTACTCCTTCAAAAAACTCAGTCAAGTTTGTGAATCATGATTTTCCATTCACAAAGCCATGCCAACTGTCCCTAATCAGTCCTTGCATCTCTAAATGCCTGTAGATCCTGTCTTTCAAAATACCTTCCAACAACTTACCAACCACAGCTGTGAGACTCACTGGCTTTTCCCTGCAGCCTTTTTAAACAAAGGTACAACATTTGCCACTCCCCAGTCTTCAGGCACCTCACCTGAGACTACCGATGATACAAATATAGAACCATAGAACCACAGAAAATTACCGCTCAGAAACAGGCCTTTTGGCCCCTCTTGTCTGTGCCTAACCATTTTTTGCCTAGTCGCACTGACCTGCACTTGGACCATATCCCTCCACACCCCTCTCATCCATGAACCTGTCCAAATTTTTCTTAGATGTTAAAAGTGACCCCACATTTACCACTTTATCCAATAGCTCATTCCACACTTCCACCACTCTCTGCGTGAAGAATCCCCCCCTAATATTCCCTTTAAACTTTTCTCCTTTCACCCTTAACCCATGCCCTCTGGCTTTTTTCTCCTCTAGCCTTAGTGAAAAAAGCCTGCTTGCATACACTCTATCTATACCCATCAAAATCTTGTACACCTCTATCAAATCTCCTTTCATTCTTCTATGCTCCAGGGAATAAAGTCCTAACCTATTCAATCTCTCTCTGTAACTCAGTTTCTCAAGTCCCGGCAACATCCTTGTGAACCTTCTCAGCACTCTTTCAACCTTATTTACATCCTTCCTGTAACTAGGTGACCAAAACTCTACTCTACACAATACTCTAAATTCGGCCTCACCAATGCCTTATACAACTTTGCCACAACACTCCAACTTTTATACTCAATATTCCGATTTATAAAGGCCAATGTACCAAAAGCAGTCTTGACGGCCCTATCCACCTGTGACGCCACTTCTATTGAATTCTGTACCTGTATCCCCAGATCCCTCCGATCAACTGCACTCTTCAGAGACCTATCATTTAGCCTGTACGTTCTACTTTGGTTTGTTCTTCCAAAGTGCAATACCTCACACTTGTCTGTGTTAAATTCCATTTGCCATTTTTCAGCCCATTTTTCTAGTTAGTCCAAATCCCTCTGCAAGCTTTGAAAACCTTCCTCATTGTCCACTACACCTCCAATCTTTGTATTATCAGCAAATTTGCTGATCCAATTTACCACATTATCATACAGATCATTGATATAGATGACCAACAACAATGGACCCAACACCGATCCCTGCAGCACACCACTAGTCACAGGCCTCCACTCAGAGAAGCAATCCTCCACAACCACTCTCTAACTTCTTCCATTGAGCCAGTGTCTAATCCAACTTACTACCTCCCCATGTATACCTAGCGAATATCTCTGCTAGGGGACCCGCAATTTCCTCTCTAGCCTCCCACAATGTCCTGGATGATTCCAAGAAACTGACCTACAACCTAATAGTGGTCTTGCTTTGTCTCACAATGCCATACTGTGAGCTCTGTATAGGTAAGTACTTCTTGAGAAGGTGAGAGGGCATGGGATCCAAGGGCCTTTGGCCTTGTGGATCCAGAACTGGCTTGCCTGCAGAAGGCAGAGAGTGGTTGTGGATGGGGCTTTTTCTGAATGGAGGTCAGTCACCAGCGGAGTGCCTCAAGGATCTGTTCTGGGACCCTTGTTGTTTGTCATTTTCATAAATGACCTGGATGAGGAAGTGGAGGGATGGGTAAGTAAGTTCGCTGATGACACGAAGGTCGGTGGTGTTGTGGATGATCTGGAAGGATGGCAAAAGTTGCAGCAGGACATAGATAGGATGCAGGACTGGGCGGAGAAGTGGCAGATGGACTTCAACGCGGATAAATGTGTTGTCGTCCATTTTGGCAGAACCAACGGGATGAACGAGTACACTATTAAGGGCAGAAGTCTGAGTAGTGTTGAGGAGCAGAAGGATCTTGGGGTCCGGGTCCACAGGACTCTTAAATCGGCCTCGCAGGTGGAGGAGGTGGTCAAGAAGGCGTATGGTGTACTGGCCTTCATTAATCGAGGGATTGAGTTTAGGAGTCGGGAGGTAATGCTGGAACTTTATAAGACCCTTGTCAGGCCTCATTTGGAGTATTGTGCGCAGTTCTGGTCGCCTCACTATAGGAAAGATGTAGAAGCTATTGAAAGGGTGCAGAGGAGATTTACAAGGATGTTGCCTGGACTGGGAGGCATGCCTTATGAAGTTAGGTTGAGGGAGCTGGGACTCTTTTCCCTGGAGAGACGAAGGTTGAGAGGCGACCTGATAGAAGTTTACAAAATGTTGAGAGGAATAGATAGGGTGGACTCTCAGAGGCTATTTCCCCGGTTTGAAATGGTCGCTACGAGAGGACACAGATTTAAGGTGCGGGGAGGGAGGTTCAGAAGTGATGTTAGGGGTAAGTTTTTCACTCAGAGGGTGGTGAGTGAATGGAATCGGCTGCCGTCAGTGGTGGTGGAGGCGAACTCGCTGGGGTCTTTTAAAAGACTTCTGGATGAGTATATGGGGTTTAATGAGATTGAGGGTTATAGATAGGTCTGTAGGTTGGTAGGTGATGTGGTCGGCGCAACTTGTGGGCCGAAGGGCCTGTTTGTGCTGTAGTGTTCTATGTTCTATGTTCTATGTTCTACTTAATTCCAGCTGAAATTATGAGACAATGGCCAGAATTTTCTGACCTCACCCATGGCTAGGATTCTCCAGTCCTGCTGCTGTGAATGGAGATTTGGCTGAGAGCTGAATTCTCCATTCTCACTAGCAGCGTTGGCAGGGCGTATGACATCGGAGAATTCTGGCCAAAGTTTCATCATACGCCAGTGTGGGTTTCTTATACCTCAATCTAGTAGGATGAAATGTACTAAAATTAGAAGAAAATACACAATAACAATTCTTGATTTTCATTTCTGTGACCTGAAAGTAAATTGAATTTCACTCATCTCCTATATGAATTTCAGGGATGTGTTCACTCTGTAGTTATACAAAATACAGCCTGGGAAACTGACAACAGAGTAAAGGGCCTTACTTTGAAGGCTTCATAACACGAAGTTTTGCATCATTGCAAATTGCTAAAGCTACTCAGCAGGTCTGGATCCACAAGTTGAGTGTGGTCTTCTGCTATCAACTTGTTATTCAGTACTATTTCAGGTATGCATTGCTTTCATGAAAAAGCAACTTGAGCATAGAAGAGAAATGCCTCCAGTGCTGAGTAATGTATTGGGATGCTATGCATTGCTGCAGAAATAGCTGCCCCACCATAGCAGAGGAGCTGATATGTGAGAGCAAGGCAAGCTGTGTAATTGATAGGAGTTGTTCATTTTTCCAGCAATTGGGAAAGCAGCTGTATAAACATCACATGTCTTCTGTACGCTATATATGTGACAGAACGTTTTATAGGGTACAGACTGCACATTATGTTTCAATGTAAATAGAGTAAATAAATTAAATCTTGCCGAAATAAGACTGTGGTGTATAAGTATATGTCATTATACATAGGCATTTGTGTATATTGCATTGTCCAGTAAGTTCTCTTGAGTAGTTTCATCTGCATTTGACATTTAAGGGAGAAGTTTTAACCTGAGAATGTCATTGGGCTTGTGACTGGGCAGCTCCTTAAAAAGGCTGAACTTGACAGTGCATTAGGAAGGCAGCAGCAATCTGTCAATTTCTGCTGCCAATCTTAGTGCTACAGGGAGAGATGGGTTGACAGTTATCCAAAGATCTTATGGTCAGTTATTTTAACTGGGATTTTGGAACCTGACTGCGTGCATGGGCTTTGAGGCTTTTGAGGAAATTGCCAGGGAAATCAAGGCAAGAGGACAATAGGATCTGAGATAGCTTAAGAAGTGTCATGCAAAAATCCTTTGAATACTGAGACCCGCCACCTGCTTTTTTACTTAGGTGAAAGCTTTTTGCTCAGAGCACATGTTCTGAGAATGCTTTTAATGCATTGGATGTCATTTCTATTACTTTGAAGTTTGATTCCTTTGCTCTATGCTTCCCAGATGTCATCCTTCAGTTCACCAGGAGAACTGCTAATGCAGTTTTACCTGGAATATCAGGTGTGGAACAGGAAGAATAGTAGCAGGAATAGTGCCAGCAGTAAGAGCAGTGTTAATCGAAGCAGGGTTCAGTCTCCTCCGAAACACCTATCACCTCACAAACAATAAGGATTGAAGACACAGGTCTAACTTGTAGCAGGTAATGTCTATAACACAGGATTTATTGGCAAATGGTCAGCTTCTTGGCAAATCCAAGCATCACTGAATCAGGAGGCTTAGGGTGTTATGTTCGGTGGTTGCTGATATTTGCAACTTCCTGGAAATAGACATCATGCCATCTGGACTAGGGAGGCACACATTGCCAGTGGCTATCAAAGTCGCCACCATAATTAATTTCTTCCCTTCTGGCTCCTTCCAGGAATTTACAGATGATTCTCACAATCTGTTGCCTACAAATATATCCCACATGTCATGTTTGCCAAAGCCAAAACTTGTGAACACTTCTCAACAAGGAGGTCAATCAGAATGGGTAGGCACTTGGCTTTGCCACTCTGGCTAACTGGCTTCCCACATGACCAGGAAGTTATTGATCACACAAATGTAGTTTTTAGTTTATTTGTTTATTAGTACAAGTAAGGCTTACGTTAACACTGCAATGACGTTACTGTGAAATTCCACTAGTCGCCACAGTCTGGCACCTCTTCAGGTCAACACACCTAACCAGCACATCTTTCAGAATGTGGGAGAAAAGCGGAGCAACCAAAGGAAACCCATGCAGACACGGGGAGAATGTGGAAACTTCACATAGTGATCCAAGCTGGGAATCGAACCCGGTCCTTGGTGCTGTGCAGCAGCAGTGCTAACAACTGTGCTACCATGCTGCCCATGTAAGCAATCATTGCACCTCATATCAACCAACAGAAATGGAGGTGGTAGGGCAATGGGCAAGAAGTAGGAAGTGCTTTGTATAGAAGCCCCACTCATCCCTTTCTCCATCTTCCCTCCTGCAGCCCTGGTGCTCACCTGCATTTCCATGCCAGCTAAAAGCTGGAGAGAACTTTGCTGTACTTCAGTGAGGCACTAAAATATTAAGACCAGATATATCATGATGAAGGAAGGGAACTGCACAATTGTAAATGCTGGCAGCATTTCTGCTTCTCCACAAAGACTTTTGCCACTTCATGTTAAGGCAGTATTTCCACACCAGACGGGTATATGTATTTTTAATCAACTTTAACTTCCACAGAGAGACTTTAAATTGCTGACTTCTGGTAGCTTTTTTTGTTATCTTCTGACATCTTAGTTGCATATCAAACAGATTGCTTGTGAGAACGACTAGTTTGCATTGGCGGGCTTTGCACGCATCCAATGTTTCAAAGTCAGGCAAGGATTCCAGATCCAATAAACATAGGATAATTCCTTATCGGAGGCCAGCTGGCTGTTTCTTTCAATATTTTTGAGGCCATCTATTTGTTTGCAATTTGCATAAAGCACACAGCGCACTTCCTTTCAGAAATCATCCAACAGCTTTGTTTTATTTTCCTGAGGTGGAACTCTAAGTAGAATTGAATAAGGAACAGATATAATGACAGCAAATTTGCTATCAATAAAACACTGAAACTAAATTGTCCACTAATTCATCTGCTTGTCTTCTGACTTTAACCATGATATTCTACAAAATGATGTTGTTTTTCACTTTTCTATCCACTTTTCTTATTGTTCTCCCTCACTTCACCCCCTCCCCACTTCCCTCTCCCCCCATAAATAGGCTTAGGAGCATTTGCTGTTCTTGGTCAATTTTTGTCAATATTTTTCAATCAATAAATAAGGATCATACTTCTTTAATTTGTATTTATTTGTTATTGGTATGGACTTGTACCGTAGGCTCAGAAGCCCTTAAAGGAACTCGGGCTGCCCTCTACTACAGTTCTTCTTGAGTAAGTTAATTTGTTAAACAGTTCCTCAGTTGCCTTAGCTTTACCCTTTTAAATTTACAAACTCGTTATTGGTTGGTGCTACGTCATCTATTTGTGGTCATTGTCACTTAGGAATGTCACCAGTTTCATACCCAACTTTACTCTCTGTGTCACTTGAATTGTCACTGAGAGGCAAAACCATCTTAAGTATTTGATTCATTTAAAAAAAAATGCTGTTTAATTAAAATACAATAAAAAACATGTCCCAATGCAGCAGGGGTTCATTTTTATATCCAAAATAAACAATAACAAGTGATTTTCTCACCAATTCACTACAAGCTGGTCTGCATTTACTTGGATTGATTTCAGCCCTACATTGTGACCTTTTGAAGTTATTTCTCCACTGATTATGTTTTATGTAACACTGGTTGCCTTGATATTCGACAGACTTGGGATTAATGCAGCCTTGGCAGACAGCGTGAGATTATGTCCCATTCCTTTATTTCTTCAAAATGAAGCCAAGATAGTAACAAAGCTTAAAATTTATTTATTAGTCACAAGTAAGGCTTATACTAACACTGCAATGAAATTCCCCTAGAGCCACACTCATGTTAGTGTCAGTGCACCTAACCAGCACGTCTTTCAGACTGTGGGAGGAAACCAGAGCACCCGAAGGAAATCCACGCAGACACGTTAAATGTGCTGACTCTACACAGACAGTGACCTAAGTCAGGAATTGAACCCTGGCCTTTGGCACTGTGAGGCAGCAGTGCTAACCACTATACCTCCACGCCGCCCATTAAGTGACTATACTAAAAGGTGAAGCTTAAACTGATTAGAACAGTTGTCAATAAATAATTTACACAAATAGTGCAAACAATGCTGACCAAAATCATTTCTGTTTAAATACAAATTGGGGAAACTGTGATAGATTGTATTCCATCAAATTAAGGAACCCTTCCCAGCAATGTTGGAAAATTGAGGACAGAAATAGATCTTTAAAGTCACCATAAATTTTTGACAGAATACTTTGGCCCTCATAATGACATAACACAGATAAACTTTCATAAACTCTACTCTTACTGGTTCGGATTGTGGTGGGATGTTGATGAATTGTCACCCCGCATAATATATTACTTGTAAAACCAACAAGGTCATGGGAATCTGTTGCATGATTCACCAGCACATACCTCACACCACTGCCCCATAAAAAAAGTTTCTCCATGAAATATATAAGCACAATATTTGTGTATTTTAGCCCACAGTTCCTCTCTCCAAGTGGAGAAATTTCAGTTCAATCCCATCATTAGCTGACTTCAAGCAAGTAACTTGGAGAATAAGCATTACTCAGACCCATTCATGACAAGTGTGCCTCAATGTATTGAAGCACTTGTGCCTTCCTGCAGTGAAAGTGCTTAATATGTGCTGCTTTATTTGTAATTTTTTTATTCATGAGCTGTGAGCGTTTCTAGAAAGGCCAGCATTTGTTGCCCATCCCTAATTGCCCTTGAGAATGTGGTGGTGAGCTGCTTTCTAGAACCACTGTAGTCCATGTGGTGCAGGTACACCCATAGTGCTGTTAGAAAGAGAGTTCAGGATGTTGAGCCAGTGACAGTGAAGTAATGGTGATGCAGTTCCAAGTCAGGATGGTGTGCAACCTGGAAAGGAACTTGCAAGTGGTTGTGTTTTCATGCATCTGCTGCCCTTGTCTTCAAGGTGGCACAGGTTGGAGGTTTGGAGGGTGCTATCAAAGAGGCCTCAGTGAATTTCTGCAGTACACCTTGTATGTAGAACTGTTACTACATGTACTGGTAGTAGGATTGAGCAAAAGTTTAAAGTGCTGGATAGAGTGTTAATCAAGCTTTGGCATGGATAGCATCAAGCATATTGTGTGTTGTTGAAGTTGTACTCTTCCAGGCAAATGGGGAGAATTCTATCGAACTTCCGACTTGTGCCTTTTTTAAAAATTAATTTGTGGGACATGGGGTGGTTGGCTGGCCAGCATTCACTGTCCCTTCCTAGCTGCTCTTGAACTGGATGGCTTGCTAGGCCATTTCAGAAGGCAGTTGAGAGCCAACCACATTGCTATGGCTCTGGAGTCACATATAGGCCAGGCCAGGTAAGGACGGAAGATTTCCTTTCCTAAAGGACATTTTCATAGAATCATAGAACCCTACAATGCAGAAAGAGGCTCTTCGGCCCATTGAGTCTACACCAACTACAATCCCACCCAGGCCCTACCCCCATATCCCGACGTATTTACCCACTAATCCTTCTAACCTACGCATCTCAGGACACTAAGGGGCAATTTTTAGCATGGCCAATCAACCTAACCTGCACATCTTTGAGAACCAGATGGATATTTTTGAGAATCTGCAATGGCTTCATGGTCATGAGTAGAATCTTAACTCCAGAATTGTTTATTGAATTCAAATTCCACCATCTACTGTGGTGGGATTCAGGACCCCAGAACGTTAGCTGAGTTTCTGGACTAATAGATTAGCGATAATACGACAAGGTTATTACCTCCCCATGTTGACAGTGGACAGATCTTGGGGATTCAGGAATCCCCATAGTGCTTCCAAGTGCCAAGAAAAGTTGAATAAAAGGTTTACCTCAGTGCTCTGGGATTTTGACTCAGTTTTGTACTGGAACATTTGACCCTCCAGTCTTCACACTTCACACCTTATCACAACATTACCCACTCCAAAGCTTAATGTAAGCCAAGTCTTGCCCCACCATTCATTCCCAATAACTCCTCATACATTCCATTCCGATGTTTTCCCCTCCACGCATTCCCATGGCCTCCTTTTTGAAAGGTATTCCTTCATAGGATGTAGATGTCACATTTATTGCTCATTCACAATTGGTGGTGGTGAGCTGCCTTCTTAAACTGGTGCAAACCATGTGGTATAGGCACACCCACAGTGCTGTTAAGAAGGGCATTTCAGGAGTTTTACCCAGTGAAAATGAAGGAATGGCAATATAGGTTGAAATCAGGATAGCATGTGTCTTGGAGGGGAACTTGCAGGTGGTGATGTTCCCATATATCTGCTGCCCTGGTTTTTTCTAGATGGTAGACGTTGTGGGTTTTGGAGGTGTTGTTATAAGGGACTTGGTGAATTGTTGCCCTGTGTCTTGTATATGATGTGCAATGGTGCCACTGTGAATCAGTGTTTGAAGAAGTGAATGTTGAACTTGGTTGAAAGAGTGCCAGTCAAGTGAGTTGCTTTGTCCAGGATGCTGTTAAGCTCTTGAGCATTGTTGGAACTGTATCATCCAGCCAAATGGAGAGTATTCTATCACACTCTTGACTTTGCCCTGTAGATAGTTGGTAGAACATAGAACATAGAACATTACAGCACAGTTTGATGTTGCGCCGAGCTATGTCCAAACCCAAGATCAAGCCTTCCCACTCCCCACCATTCTTGTGTGTTCCATGTGCCTACCCAATTACTGCTTGAAAATTCCTAAAGTGTCCGACTCCACTATCACAGCAGGTAGTGCATTCCACACCCCAACCACTCTCGGACATCCCTCCAATATCTTCCACCATGAACGTTATAGTTATGCCCCCTAGTAACAGCTTCATCCACCCAAGGAAATAGTCTCAGAACGTTGATAGGCTTAGGGAAGTCAGGATTTGTGTCATTTGCTACAAAGTTCTTAGGGTCTGACCTGCTCTAGCAGCCACAGTATTTATTTAGCTGATCCAGTCAGTTTCTTGTCTATGGTAACCTCCAGAATGTTTATAAGGTGAGAGTCAATGGTAATAATGACATTAAATGTCAAGGTCAGTTGGTTAGATTCTCTCTTATTGCAGATGGTTATTGACTGATAATTGTGTGCTTTGAATGTTACTTGATACTTATCAGGCCAAGCCAAATATTGTTCAGAACATGCTACATGGACTGCTTTAGTATCTGAGGAGTCACAAATGGGGCTGAACTTGTGCAATAATTAAGTAACATGACCCCAATTCTGATCTTATGATGGAGAAGATCAATGCAAGAATTTGAAGATGGTTGGGCCTGTGATATACCTGCAGTGATGTCCTGGGACTGAGTTGCTTGACCTCTAACAGCTACAGAAATCTTCCTTTGCCAAATATGGTTGCAGTCAGTGAAGATTTTTCCACCTGTTTCCATTGACTTCAGTTTTGCTTGGGCTCTTTGATGCCATACTCAGTCAAATGCTGCTTTGATATCAAGGGCAGACACTCTCACCAAACTTCCTGAATTCAGATTTTTGTCACGTTTGAGCCAAAGCTATAATAAATTTGGGAGATGAGTTAGAATCATAGAATCATACAGTGCAGAAGAGGCCCTTTGGCCCATTGCGTCTGCACCAGCACACAAAAAATACCTGAACTCCCACCTAGTCCCATTTACTTGGCACATAGCCTTGAATGTTATGGCTTTTCAAGAGCTCATCCAGGTACTTTTTAAATGATGTGAGGCAACCCACTTCTGCCACCCTCCCAGGCAGCGCATTCCAGACTATCACCATACTCTGGGTAAAAAAGGTTTTCCTCACATCCCCCCAAACCTCCTACCCCTCACCTTGAACCTATGTCCCCTCATGACTGACCCTTCAACTAAGGGGAACAACTATCCCCTATCCACTCTATCCATGTCCCTCATAATCTTTTACACCTCGATGAAGTCACCCCTCAGTCTTCTCTGCTCCAAAGAAAACAATCCAAGCTTACACAACCTCTCTTCATAACTTAAATAATCCATCCCAGGCAGTATCCTGATGAATCTCCTTTGCACCCGTTTCAGTGCAGTCCCATCCTTCCTGCACACAGTACTCCAGCTGGGCCTCATCAAAGTTCTATAAAATTCCAAAATTATTTGCCTGCTTTTGTAATCTATTAACATGCCATTCCACCTTCAGAGATCTGTGGACAAACACGCCAAGGTCCCTTTACTCCACATAACTTCCTAGTGTCATGCTGTTCATTGAATACGTCTTTGTCAAATTACTCCTTCCATAGTATATCAACTCATATTTTTCAGAATTAAACTCCATCTGCCACTTATTTGCCCATTTGACAGTTTCACCTTTGTCTTCTTGTGGCCCAAGACACTCTGCTTCACTGTTAACTACCCGGCCAATCTTTGTGTTGACAAAGTGGAACCCAAACTGAGCACCAACGAGCAGGTTATTGCTAAGCATGGGCCACTAAATAACATTGTTTGATGAGACGTTCCATTATTTGATGATAATCAAGATTAGACTGATGGGGCAGTAACTGGTTAGGTTGGATTTATCCTGAGTTTGTGGACAGGACATAACTGGGCAATTTTCCACATTTCTGGGTAGAGCCAGTGTTGTAGCTATACTGGAGCAGCTTGGCTAGGGCCACAGCTCATTTTGGAGCCCGGAACTATTGTCAGGCTTCTGTCAGGCCCATAGACTTTGCAATATCCAATGCCTTCAAGTATCTTGATATCATGTGGAGTAAACTGAATTCAGACTGGCATCTATAAAGTGGAGGTCTCAAGAGGAGGCTGACATGGATCATACAATTAGCATTTTTGGCTGAAGGTGGTTGCAAATGCTTCAGCTTTGTCTTTTGAACTGATGTGCTAGCTCCCCCATTATCACTGAGGAACTTCCTCCTCCAGTTAGTTGTTTAATAGTCTACCAGTATTCACAATTGTATGTAGAAGGACTGCAGAACTGGATTCATTGTGGGATCTCTTGACTCTGTCCATCTCATGTTGCTTCTGTTGTTTAACATGCAAGTAGCCCTGTGTTTTAGCTTCACCAGTTTGACACCTCATTTTTAGTTATGCTAATCCTGGCATGCCCTTCTGCATGCCCTGGTATGTCCTTTAGCCTCTCTGTCAACTTTGTGCCAACCCATGCTATACATGACCTAATCTATTCCCATGGTCCCTGCATCAACTTAATGCCTCCCCCATGCCAACATATGACCATCTGCTCAGCCCCACAGCCTCTTATAGCTTCCATGCCAACCTAGTGTGAACACATGCCAACACATGCCACCCTTAGTGCCAACTCTCCATGTCAACTTATCCAATATCTACCATGCGTAGACTTCAGGTGCCATACTGAAATGAAATAAAATAAAGTTTTAAGTATCTGTTACAGCCCTCATTATTTTTGAATACTGTCATTAATAAAAGCCTATTCAAACCTCCTGAAGTTATTCATCCCTTATAAAAACATATTTTATTTTCATTATTCCGTCTGAAAGTCAGTTAATCCCTTAACAATCCCCACTGTGATAATGATAGTTTGAGAAGCAGTAATAATACTATATTATTGTCTGTGTGGAGTTTGCACATTCTTCTCGTGTCTGCGTGGGTTTCCTCTGGGTGCTCCAGTTTCTTCCCACAGTCCAAAGATGTGCGGGTTAGGTTGATTGGCCATGCTAAAAAAATTGCCCCTTAGTGTCCTGAGATACTTAGGTTAGAAGGATTAGCGGGTAAAATATGTGTGGATATGGGTGTAGGGCCTAGGTGGGATTGTGATGGCTGCAGACTCAATGGGCCAAAGGGCCTCTTTCTGCACTGTAGGGTTCTATGATTCTATATAGCTCATGCAAACAGCTATTGAAACTGAGAGCACTACTATTTTTAATACAGATATGTGGGCGTGCTTTTCTTTCAAAAGTTAAGGGAGCAGGGCGCTCAATAACTTGACAATTCCAAAGTCTGTCTTTGATGAGCATTTACATCCACTGTAAAATAAAAATAAAAAAACTAATACATTGCAGGGTAAGGCCCTTCCTCCAATACAAATGGGATCTGTTTGAGTTCAGGTTCACACCAGGTAAGGGTGATGTCCCACCCCTTTCTCCTACTGGTGTCAGAAATGGGATATGGGACTTCCTCATTAGGGTTCCAGCATTATTTTGAATAAGGCCTGGCGTAATGAAAATGTAGGCCACAGTATTTTTATAGCTGGCCCATCAGTTTCTCTGGTTATTTGTAACCCCGAGGATGTTGATGGTGGTAGATTCAGTGATGATATTGCAGGTAAATATCAAGAGGAGCTGCATCTGTTAGAGATGGTTTTTGTCTAATATTTTTGTGGCATGAATGTTAATTATTGTCTGCACAAACGTTGTCCAAATCTTGCTGCGTTTGGACATAGAGCCCTTCAGTACCTGAGGAACAGTGTATGGTACTGAAAACTGTGGAATCATCAGTGAAGATCCCCATTTCTAAGCCTGTGATGGAGGAAGTTTATTGATGAAGCAACTGGGTATATGATTACGCTGAAGAACTTCTGCAGTGATGTTCTGGGTCTAAGAAGATTGCCCTCCAACAACCACAGCCATCTTTCTTTTCTGCCAGGTGTATGGTCATTTGGTTGGACTCCATAGGATACATAGACATTATACTGAACTGATACAACATGGCCAATTTCAAATGGGACAACAAAGATTTTAAAGACAGTATTAAATTAAAAGGTTATATTCAAGCAAGATGGCTGCAAATCAGACACTGGAATATACAACACCACCAGACCATCCAAGGAGTGAACAAAGGGAGCCATGAGTTGTGGCAAAGCTATCTGACAAGATTATGTTGAGGGTGTTGATAGCCCCTGACCAACTACAGAAGAATCAATGGAAATGGTAACGAGTTTTACCCAGCTATATAGAATAATGCCTCCGCTAATGGGAAAACATTTAGCAGTTCCAGGAAACCATCTTGGGACACTTAGCAGCCCATCACATAAGAACATAAGAACATAAGAAATAGGAGCAGGAGTAGGCCATCTAGCCCTTCGAGCCTGCCCCGCCATTCAATAAGATCATGGCTGATCTGTTGTGGCTCAGTTCCACTTTCCCGCCCTCTCCCCATAACCCTTAATCCCCTCGCTTATCAAGAACCCATCAACCCGCTTCTTAAAAATATTTAGCGAGGCAGCCTCCACCACCTCAACGGGCAGAGAATTCCAGAGATTCACCACCCTTTGAGTGAAGAAGTTCCTCCTCAACTCCGTTCTAAACCGCCTCCCCTTTATCTTGAGGCTGTGCCCCCTAGTCCCACTGTCTTTTTTGAGCGGGAAGAGTCTCTCCACCTCTATCCTATCCATCCCATTCATCATCTTATACGTCTCAATGAGATCTCCCCTCATTCTTCTAAACTCTAACGAGTACAAGCCTCACATACCTCCTAAAACAGTTTGGGCTCTTTGTCATTGAAACTGATGAAATCCATTTCATGCTGTGAGCACTTTGCACCCCATTGTTTTGAAACTAACCGATGGGAGGAGTCAGCCAATTTGATTAAGCCTTTTAGAAAATATCAGACTTTGGCCAGGAGGACACACAAGGGAAGAGGTGGTTGACCTTTTAGCAGTTAACTTGGCAAGCAGTTCTCTGAAGAACAGTGCAAAAGAGTTGTGTGACATCAGAAACGAATGAATTCAGCTTTCCAGGCAGACAACTACTTTGTGGCGGAGGAAGGAACAAGAAGATCCAGCAGCAGCAGCAAGGACTTTTATTTTTAAAATGATCCAAGGAATGATGAGTATATTATCTCAGCCTTCGGAAATCCCCCAATTGAGTACTGGTTGAGGAGGGATCTAGGATTCTTGTTTTTGTGTAAATCATGTAATGCTAAGAATTTACATTGTGCCGGTAGAGTTTTTTTTCCATAGCATAGTATTGTCGTGTCTGTGTTTTATTGACTGAGTTTGGTTGGAGTCATTCTTGAATACATTAGTTTTAAATTAACTTTGACTGCTCTCTCTCTCTCTCTCTCTCATTGTCCATCTTGGTGAGTCACTAAAATGCAAGAAGATAATTCTGGGGCACAGAACTGTAAAGGGGTGGAGCACGTCAAAACTACTCACTCTAAGGGGTCTACTGGCCAGGAAAAACCAGTGGTCCCTCTCTCTCTCTCTCTCTTTCTTGTGAAGCTGTTCCTATGTGACGCTTCTGGGTTGTATTTTGCTACTTACAAGGAAGAGAGAAATACGGTCGTAGGCGGCAGCCAGGGTAACTGGTGTGTCATAAGCTGAGTTCACTGGTCAGAAATAAACAATGAGTCTTTCTCCCTCTCCTGCAAAGCCATCCCAGAGTGACATTTCCAGGCTGTGAGTTGAACACCTGCAGGAGAGAGACACCCAAGTTATCAGTGACATCCGAGACCTGTCTGTGTGGAGTAAAAGGATCTTTACACAGGTATTATTCCAACCAGTGAAGAATTTTCCCCCTGTTCTCATTGACTCCTGCTTTGCAAAGGCCCTTTGATACCACACTTGACTCCCCTTGATATTACAATATTGCATTTGACAAGTGGGTGGCACAGTGGTTAGCACTGCTGCGTCACAGTGCCAGGGACCCAGGTTAGGCTCCGATCTTAGGTGAATTTGCTGTGTGGAGTTTGCACACCCTCCCAGTGTCTGCTTGGGTTTCCTTCAGGTGTTCCAGTTTCTTCCCACACTCCAAAGATGTGCAGGTCAGGTGGATTGGACATGCTAAATTGCTTTGTAGTGTCCCAAGATGTCTAGGTCAGGTGGATTAGCCATGGTAAAGGTTCAAGGTTACGGGGATAGGGTAGGGTTGGGGCTTGGGTAAGATGCTGTCTTGGAGAATTGATGCAAACTCAATGGGCTGAGTGGCCTCTTTCTGCACTGCAGATATTCTGTGGTTCAATGGGAGTCACCCTCACCCTGCCTCTTAAATTTAGGCCTCCTGCTATTCTTGGACCAAGTTGTAATCAAATCAGCAGATGAGTGGTCCTAGTGGAACCCAAACTGAAATTTGGTGAGCAGGTGATTGTTTTGCAAATGCCATCTGCCAGCCCTGCCTACCTTCTATCAGTTTGCTGATAATGGGGGGCAGGTTGTTGAAGCGGTACTTGACTGGATTGAACTTGTCTTGCATTTTGTGGACAGGACATACCTGCGAAACTTTCATGTTCTTGGGAAGATGCCAGTGTTATAGATATGCTGTGTCTTGGCTAGGGGCTTGGCTACTTCTGGAGCACATCTTCAGCATTATCTGCCAGGAGTTTCTCAGGACCTTTGCTGCTTCCAGTTCCTTCTGCCAGTTTTTTCATATCACCTGGAGTGAATAGAATTACCTAGAACTGGCATCTATAATGTTGGAGAAGGCCGAATTGAACCATTTTCTCAGTACTTCAGGCTGAAAATGATTGCAAATACTTCAAGTTTCTGTTTTGCACTGATGCATTGGGCAACCCTATCATTGAAGATGGGGATATTTGTTAAATCACCTCCTGTATTTAGCTGCTTAATTGTCCACCATCATTTATGATTGGATGTGACAGTATTTTAATATTTGATTCTATGTCAGTACATTTCCACATAAGACATCAATTGGATTCAGTTTTAAACATTAATTCCAAATCTGGTATAATATATGAAGGGTGTAAAATTTTACTGTCCAACCTGCCACAGCAATTGCAGTGGGTGAGACACAGACCATGCAAGGGTCCATAGACCCTGGGTGGGATTTTCCAGCCTTGGGGTGAGCACAGCCAGAAAATCCCACCCCAAGTCTTCCTTCCAACATGCACAACACTTTAACAACTTCTGCAGCACCAAGGAGCTTTAGATTTTCACCCGTTTCCTGTCATATTTCAATCAATCAAATGACACTTTACCTCAATGTACTTGCTTCATTCACTAACTCTCACACAAACTTCCACCAAATCCTCTGTCTCACTGTGATCAAGTTCATAAAAGATCCTAATTGTTCATAATCTTATAACACAATGACCTTGCCTTAATCAAGATTAAGATCATCTTAACTCTGTAAGTATTATGAAATACAAGAGTTTGAAATATTTAAAATGTACTTTTCTGCTTCTGTACAAAAGACTTCCCCCACGCCTCCAGGACCCATTAATGAGCTGATTCATTTGGTCTGGCTGCCAATTGAGTAGCAGCAAGGAGCACACTACCACAAGCAACTGTTAGCTTCAAAAGGTAGTGCATTTTGTTGCTAAAATGGTTTGGTTGAAAAAAAAACAGGAATATTCAGCATCAAATGAGAATCAAGCATTTGGTGCAAATGTTCAAAGCTGAGTAACTAATCTTTAGTGCTATTGGACTTGGAAGATATTTGTGCCCGTTGGACAATTTCAGCATTGATAACCCAGAATAATAATAATATGCAGCCAACTGACTTATGGTTAACTTAATTAAATGACTGTCGTGCTTATTTTTTTCTCAAAAAGATTAGCCTGGAAAACAAACATTTTTGTGACCCAGTTGTTTTGTTTTGTGACCCAGTCTTTCTTCCATTTCCATTTCAGCACAACTTACCCCTTTCCCTCTTTGTCCTTGTCCTCAGGAAAATTTGTTTCACTTTTGCATGAAGCTACACCTCGGGGTCAGGTCAGAAATCTGCTAAAGCCCATCTCTGACAGCTGAAACAGAGGAGCCAGGCAGCAATGACAGCACGAGTGGAAGCAGTTAATCACCTCATGGCAACAATTAAAAAGTGAAAAAGTTAAAAAGCGCTCTTTATTGGCAGAGAGCCAATTTAATCGCTTCATTGGTTATACCAAATTTACTTAGCTGTGACAGATCCAAATCAATAAAATGTATTGAAGTCATGATCATATCAGGTTAAAGTGTTAGCAATTACATTCTGACACGCTTTGAAGTCTCAGAAGCCTTGGACCTTTGTTCCATTTGAAATCAACAATGTTTATCGAGTAGCAATAACAGAACTTAGTAAGGCTTATGCTGATTCAGATAGTAAGAATGTGGCTATGTGCTTTTATTCTGTTAATGTAATGGAAGAAAAATACATACACACTCTGGATAAAGGCATGGGGCTGATAGGAAGGTGACAAATATGACTTTGGTCACTGTGGTCAAACAAAAAAACGTTTTACTTTCAAAATAAAAGTAAAACTCACTTCCTCATTCCTAATCATATGAAGTACATATTGATGTAACAAAATAAGGAAGATTTTGCAATAAAAATATTTTTTAGTGCAGTGCAGACTTCAATGTCAGGTTCATATATCCCCCCTCAAAAACAAGAGTCATTATGAGTTAAACAACTATTCATTCATCCTTCTTTAACTGTATGTTGCATATTGGTTAGACTAGTACAGAGATATGTTGGAAGTACCAGAAATATTCTCAAATATTGCAAGTAAGTGCAAACTTTTGCAATAAACAAATTTACATATTTGCACAATTGAAAGAAAAATCTTACATTTTAAACTGGCTCAGAATTAAATAACCAGAGGCTTTGGAGTATATAGTGTGTGTGTGTAAGTAACTCTACTAATAAATCTGTAAAGCTAATTTATCTGGCAACTGGTTTACACGGGCATTCAAAATGTTTTAAAATAGACTTATTAGGCTGTGTCACCAATTTTCCATTTTTTTTGTCATGTACATTTAATGCGACCTTTTGTTTCACCTTTTCAGCTTGCAAGTGGAGTAGGATGATGAAAGTGCGTAGGCCCGTGTGTAGGTGGTGTGGGAGGAAGCAGCAATGAACAGTGAGAAGAACCTCTCTGCTGATAAGCAGTTTCCTGAGCATTCGGGGAAATGCAGCAGTGTACATTATAGGCAGGGATTACCACAGAGAGTGAGAGAAAGAGAAAGAAAAGAAACTCCAATCTTCAGTTGATCGTTTTAGCTTTTATTTCTCGGTGAGTAAAGAAGTGGGAAAGGCAAACAGAAAGCACAAGGGGTCAGAAAATCTGGCTGTGCCTTGAATGGGTTTAAACTTGAGAAGTTGTGCGGTTGAACTGGTTTTCAAAGTCCAATTTGGCTGTTCCTGTCAGCATTGCAGTATGTCGATGGAATTATGAAACTGTGATACATGCCTGTTCCTGCCCTTTTTCCACTTAATGTGCTCTATGTTCTCTGCACTTTTAGAAACAAACTTCATGGACATTGTCTGAGCAACAGTCAGAAACTGCCATGGTTGTCTAACACTGTCCTCCATACATTTTAAATGTATTCCTGTTGTTGGTAAGTTACTCTTTTTTTCTTGAGTTTTTTTTCTTGCTCTGCGATTAAGATGATGTGGCATATATACCAGTTTCATACCTGTTTCTTCGTTCTACTTTGTACCTATGACAGAAAAAATGGGTAAATACATTGTGTGTATTTTAACAAGGTAAAATAAGATTAATCTAACACAAACTTGAGAAGCAGATACAATATATTGCGCTGTATTTTGTAACGTGTCATGAAAGAAATGTTTATCCAGATTTTTAAACTCTGGTATCACTTAAACAAAGCATAGTATATGAAATGATAGTCTTCAGATTCATAAATAGTTCAGATAAAAAATGAATGAAACAGTATTTAAGAATGAGTTAAACAGTACAGTTCATTAAAGTATGTGTCTAATGAGAAAAATAGATCCACTGTATTGTCATTGAATTCTTTTGCTGATAGAATTAGTTTGTTCTGAAAATAGTTGAAGCATTTCTGTGGTCTTTATTCCAAACATAGAACACGAAGGAGTGCCACATAGATCAGTTATGGGTTGTTCTTTCTGTTTTCACTTCTAGTGCAACTTAACAGCAGATTATCTCAGAAGATAATATTTTGCAATGCACCTTTTGATTGTGATTGCATTCGCATCTGAAATATTTGAGGCTCAAGTTGGATAAAAACTTAAAAAATTGTATTTAAAATTACATTTATCAAAAGTTAAATCAAATCTATTATTATTATAAAGAAATGGAAAGCTTAAGTATAAGTAACTTCTATTAAATTATTGACCATTATGGACAATGTATCCAATATTAAGGTATGTTTTTCCGACAATATGCCAATTACTTTCACAATGAGTTAGCTCCCAGTTTATGAGGCTGTAAAACTGAGGACTATACAATGTCAAAGTGAAATTTGAACGAACTTGTTGCTAATGAGGAATTGATGCACTTGGATGTCAGTTTTTCCTTTGTGTTGTCGCAGCTTCTTGCTTATACACAACATTAACCTGCATACAAAAAAATTTTGCTAGAAGCATATGAGAATTAGGACATGCCATTGATAATCAAAGTGTATGGTTACCAGGATCCATCCTACAGGAGAAGGTCTGGCACAGAGAGGTTTGCAAACATCCTTTCCAATTATCCTGATGAATTTTAATCTTATAAACACGTGTTTATTTCTAGTATGGTCAACTCCTTTTAACTAAGTACAGAATATTCCATTGGAGAAATCAGGCAGGTTAAATCCAAAATCTTTTTACTTTCATTATACTACCAATTTGAAATTAAATTCTTTCAGTTGTGTGTTCCTGTTAACTGAAGAATTTTGCTTGCACTTCCCATTCTTTGATAAATGTCAGCTATTCATTACCATGCTCTGCATCACACTCGGGAAAGAGCAACCAGATTGCGCCTAAGTAAATTGGGATAATCTATGAGACAATGATTGAGAAACCGTGCTTTACAATATATATTGGACATTTGGGGAACACCGCTCACACGTATAAAATATTAAGCTGCATAGATATTACTATAAGTTACCTCAAATTCAACCAGGTAGTAGAAACAGCATGCATCAATTCAATAAATTGAATATAACTTTAAAGCAAATGTAAAAAGGAAGGGAGGTGACTAGAATTTAGAATAATCTGTCATACTAATGAACTCAAACACAATAAGAGAGACTCAAAATGTAACTGATTGCAATAATAGGAGATTTGGAGCTGTTGGAAAGTTGAATTTTGATGACATAGAATCCCTACAGAATAAGGCCATTCAGCCCATTGAGTCTGCATTGACCACAATCCCACCCAAGTTCTATCCCCATAACTTTGCACATTTACCCTAGCTGGTCTCTCTGACACTAAAGGGCAATTTATCATGGCCAATCCACCTAATGTACATCTTTTCACTGTAGGAGGAAACGCACGCAGACACGGGGAGGATATGCAAACTCCAAACAGACAGTGACCCAAGCTGGGAATTGAACCCGGGTCCCTGGTGCTGTGAGGTAGCAGTGCTAACCACTGTACCACCATGTCCTTGACTTTTGTTGTTATTTTCTTATTTGTAAGTAGTGCAAAGGGAGGCTAATGAAAGAATCAGAGTCTATTTGTTGCAGAAATATAGCAGTCATGTGCCTTTTAAAGTGACTCCAGTATATGACTCGAATCTTGATGTGGGACATGTGATGTACACAGACAGCAGTGACAGTTTCCAAATGGTATTGGGTGGAATGTTCAACTTTGACAAAGCTGTGAAACAGGCAACAGTGGATCAGTCACCCATTATACATCTAGCATAACTGTCAAATACATTTTTCACAAAGTTCTGTGCAATAGCTTTATTCGCTATCTCTGTTAGATGAAGAAATCTTTTGCATCTATTGTGATCTTCAATGTGCCTAAATTACATAAAGGTACCAGTGACTGAATATAAAGTCCTGCAATTTGAAGGAACATCTTATTACCTGTATGATGGTAGCTGTTATATTGCTATAATTCTTTATAATAGATGCCTTAATAAACTATTATTTCATTGCCTTTTTTCCATCCAAATTTTCATTAGTATTGCTGAAAAAAGACATTTTGTTGACGCTTTTCATCTTGCACTCATCAGACAGTTGCAAGAATATCAATGTCAAGGAAGAAACAACTTTATACAATACAAGAAGAAAGTGCTGATTTGTTGACAAATGGGTTATGATTGGTAGAGCTTGCCATGTAAAATGCACCAGCTAAGGGTAACTGACTGTTATTGACATGCTAGTTGAGCAATATGCCAGGGCACTGTGTAGAATAAGCCTATCTTCAGCAGTTAACACAGACATTGGGATTCTTGCAGTTCCACACACTATAAGGTTGTCCTTAGCAGCAATGTCATAAGTAGGACCAAAGACCGTTTGCTTACGATGCAAAGTTGGTGCTGAAATAGGCTGTAACGCTGATATCCTAAAAAATAATGTCTACTTGATCCCTGATTAGATCATTTTGTACTGTATATCGTGCAAATTTATGAACAGGCCCAAGACCAATTTTGTCCCTGGAAAGCACCTAGTCCATCTCAGATTATGCTGAAAAGGCAAGATATCTCAGAACAACGGTGAGGTTAGCTGTTTCACACTGCTACTATGCACTTGCAATGCAAATGGTTTTTGCTACTAATAGGATCCTCCAGTCAAGTCAAAAAGACATTCTACCTCTCACAATTGAGTAATGTAGTAAGTGAAATTCAGTGCCAGTGCAATGTCAGGTACGTAGGCCGTACATTCCAAATACTGGCAGAAGGTATCAAACAGCATGTCCCTGCTGCTGTTCACAATGGACAAGGTATAGACTGTCCCCAGCCAGTCCATGCTCAAACAGTTCCACACGCTATAAGGTTGGCCTTAGCAGCAACATCACAAATAGAGCCAAAAACTATTTGCTTATGATGCAGACTTGATGCTGAAATAGGCTACATTACTGATATTTTGAGGGATAATGACTACCTTACCCCTGATTAGATTATTTTGTGCTGTATGTCATGCCCAAGAGCATCAATTTAGGCCCTGAAAAGCACCCAATCTACCTCAGATTACCCTGAAAAGGCAAGATATCTCAGAGCAACAATGAAGCTAGCTATTTCACTGTCAGTGTGATGCCAGGTATGTAGGCTGTACATTCCAAATACTGGCAGATAGTATCAAACAGCATGTCCCTGCTGCTGTTTGCAATCGTCAGGGTACAGACTGTCCCCAACCAGTCCGTGCTCACACACAATATCCAACATTAGATGTGATTCTGCAATTGGACAACATTTGCATAAAATCCTTAGTCTGCTAAAAATTATGCTGACAACCAATTTCAGATTAGGCTTGCAACATGGTGCAGTTGATAACCAGAGGACATAAATATGTGACGGATAAATGAATCAGAGGTAAGGTAAGAGAACGCTTCTTTATGCAGTGAGTTGGAAGTTACTTATATTAATAAAGGAAACTACATATTAGTATGCAAGGACCCATTATTTCCAGACACGAAGAACAGGTACACACATTGCACCTGTTTCAGCCAAGTAAAATAAAAGATAGACATTCACTGGTTCTTTCCTCAGGTCAATGCCTTGACAAATCAGATTCAAGCTGCCTGGTTTAAATTCTAAACAATGCTTGACAGTTAACTGTCAGTCACAATTAACTGGTGCATTCCCATGGCAACACCTCTCTCAATCAGAGTCCACTTGCCAACCAATTGACACTCTCTTCTCATACAGAATACAGTTATTGCTTCCCTTAACATTGGTATTTCTGAGAACCTCCTAATGAGTGTAAGATGAAAAGTTTTGACAATTTTTTCTTAACAATACGCAAATTCTGTACTATCAAATATTCTTTACTTAATAAGTAATATCCAACTTGAAAAATATACAGTTCAATGCAAATCTTTATTGCATGGTGACATCTATATATATATAGACACGCAAACACATAAGCAATTTTACACACAATTTTTTCTCATTCACATCAGCATTCCTAAACTGCAATATAACCTTAAAGTATTTACCTGCGGGATGCCTATTAAAGTACAAATCCTGTCTCGTAGTGATGTTACAACCTTTTTTGACTAAACCAATTTACTTAACTTTGTGCGCAAGATGATCTACATATCATGATGCAAAATTATTAAAGCTACCTATTACCAGGAGGAGGTAATTTGGCCTATCATGCCTGTGACCTCTCTGTGGTACACTTAACCAGATCCTCTCACATTTTCTACTTTCCCCATAGCCCTGAATATTTATCTTTCAACTACTTATCAAATTCCCTGTTGAAATCCACCGTTAAAATTTTCTTCCATCACCACCTCAGACGATATATTCTAGATCGCAACAACTTACTGCATAAATAAATGTTTCCTCACATTGCGTTTGTTCGTTGGCCAATCACCTATCAACTTCCTCTGATTATCATCGAATTTTCCGGTTCATGATTGTGAACACGTCCATCAAATCTTCTTTTAATCTTTATGGGAACATCCCTATTTTCGCCATGTGGTTGAAGTCCCTCATTTTGGATAACGTTCCAGTAACTTCTTTATCGAGCTTCTTCAAGTGTGCTGCCCACAATTAGTCACAATACACTGTGTGAAGCTAAAGCAGTGTTTTATAAAGGTTTAGCAGAATGTCCTTGCTCTTGCCCTTTGGATTTTCACCATAATGGAGACTACTCCATGGAGTTTAGAAGGATAAGGGTGGGGGCGAAACTCTCATTGAAACTTACAGAATACTGAAAGTTCTGGATAGAGTGGATGTAGAGAAGATGTTTCAATTAGTAGGAGAAACGACACAGTGGTTAACACTGCTGCCTCACAGCATCAGGGACCTGGGTTTGATTCTTAGCTTGGGTCACAGTCTATACAGAGTCTGTATGTTCTCCCCCGTGCTCCTGTGTGGGTTTCTTCTGGGTGTTCCAGTTTTCTCCTACAGTCCGAAAGACGTACTGGTTAGGTTCATTGATCATGCTAAATTCTCCCTCAGTGTACCCAACAAGTGCTGAAGTGTGGTGACTAGGGGATTTTCGCAGTAACTTCATTGCAGTTAATATAAGCCTACTTGTGACACTAATCACCTTTTAAAACTTTTGTTTGGACTAAGATCTGAGGGCACAGACTCAGAATAAGGGGGTGACCTTTTAGAATTGAAATGAGGAGGAATTTCTTCAGCCAGAGGGTGGTGAATCTGTGGGACTCATTGCCACAAAAGGAGGCCAGGCCATTGAGTGTATTTAAGACAAAGGTAAATTGATTCTTAATTGGTAAGGGGATCAAAGGTTACAGGGAAAAGGTGGGGGAATGGGGCTAAGAGACACATCAGCCATGATTGAACAGAGGAGCAGACCCAATGGGCTGAATGGCCTAAATCTGCTCCTGTATCTTATGGTCTTATCCTCAAAGTGGCAAAAAATCCCAAAAATGGACAAAATTATAAGTCCCGCCCCTCCAAACCCAGCATTTCCTATCTTCACAAGGGGCGAGACTAGCGTTGGGCCAATGTTCACACGTGCACAGGGCCATTTAACTAACCAGCCATGCCCCACTTTGGATTCTTGCAGCCCTCCAGCATTGGGTGCAGAGCAGACCAGATTAGAGAAGATTTGCTTTCTGTGCATTTCCTTTGGAGAACCAACGTTCTCCTTTGAAATGTGAGATTCCCCTGTGAAGTTATATTAAAGTTTTAATTTAGTGCCCCAGAAATGCCAGGACCTTAACTCACACTTTTCTTTTGTGACCCAAGAGAGTAGGATGGAGGGGCTGCTGCAATTTTTCATTGCGCTGAGTTTTCCGCCCAGATGCAAGGGGGAAAAAAAGTTGTGCTTTGGAAATGCAGCTGAGGAAACATAAAGAATGGGCATAGCACCCTCTCACATAAAGTCAGTAGAAGCCAGTCAATGTGGGCACCTAGAGCTCAGAGACGGCCAAAGGTCATGAAGAAGAGACAGTGGCACAAGCAACAGGAAGGAAGGGGAAGAGATGGAGAGCAATGAGGTTCTGTCCTGTGGAGTGGGTGTACAGAACGAGGACATCCTCCTCAACATGACAGAAAACCAGTGCCAGAGAAGACTCCAGTTGAGTCGCAGCGTTGTGACAGATATTTGTCGCATGCTGCAGCAGCAACCTAATCCACAACCCATGTCCTGCAAAGGTAATCTATGCCTCAGGTTCTTTCCAGCCCTCAGCAGGAGACCTGGCTGGTATATCCCAGCCAATAGAACACAGATGCATTGAGGGAGTCACTAATGCCCCATTTGATCATGTGAGGGAGTATCTTAGTTTCACCATGGTTCTTGAGTCTCAGGTTCAGAGAGCCACAACCTTTGTCCAAATTGCAGGCTTCCCTCAGGGGGAGGACATAATTGACTGCCTTTATGTCGTAACCAAAGCCCCAACTCAAGCACGTGGATGCCTTTGTGAACTCCATCAATATGTCAGTGATTTGTGACCATAATAAGGTGCTTCTTTAAGTGTACACAGATTCTGAGGTAGCTGCCACTACTCCTTTGTACTAAGGAATCTACAATTCCCCAATCTATTTCATAGAACGATACAAACTGCACACAGAACATGCATCTGCACAGTTCCAAGATTGGCTCCAAGGGGACAAGGACATGGCTAATGACCCCCAAGATATACCCACAGTTGGAGGCAGAGCAGAGCAAACTAAAATTGGCAGCTGTGTTGTCACCCGGAACATCATCGAGCAGGCCATTAGCATTTTAAAAATAAGGTTTTAATACCCCAGTTGCTCAGAGAGACGTCTGCAATATATCCCAAGGTTTCAAGATTAGTTTTTGTGGGCTGCGTGCTGCACTACATTGCACAGTGGAGGGAAAGGTTCGACCACTGATGAGGAAGAAAAGGAGGAAGTGTAGGAGGACCTCAGGGACTGCAACGGTTCAAGCATGTCACCACTGCCTTCTCGTGGGCAATTAAGGATGGATAACAAATGCTGGCCAAGCCAATGATGTCCATGTACTGTAAATAGTTTTTAAAAAAAGAAGCCCAAGTGCCTTCAGGCTATTCCGATAGAGAGGAGGATGCTGAGCCCACGAATGGCAGAGCAGAAGGGAGGCAAGGGCATGTATCCAGGGCTGATACCACGTAAGAGGTGTCCTTATCAGAGGGGTCCTTGCCCAGAACAGATTTTAATAACCTTCTCCAAAATTACAAATGGCAGCAGGCAATTGGTGGTGACAAACCGTCACAGGAAAATCCTTCTAAATTGATGTCTGAGTCTCTCGAGGGGCTGCCTATCCCTCACAAGGGAGCAAATGAGTTAGATTCTGTTGCATTCAAATCACAACTATCTTGTCCATTACAAACATGGTCATCAGTATTTTCAAATAAATATGGAAGTAAATCCCTTTCATCCTGGCCCCCTCACATGAATGCCATTAATTATGAATGTAGCACTCATGCCACCATATGTACCATTGTCAAACCATGACTGCAATGCAGATGATGGCAGGAATGAAGGCATTAAATCCTATACACATTGACATTTGTATGTTGCATCAATCATGCAAATATGACATCTTGCACATGATTAGAGAACTGCACCGTGACTAGAACTTGGTTCTATGTGCATTCCAACAAATGTTTTAAGTTAAGACCTGGGAGCTGCATGCACCAGCTCTGCCTCAAATCTTGCAAACTGTTCAAACCACATCCTGCGACATTGGAAATGATAATGCAATCACTGTATTGGTGAAAGCAGACAACTTGTATTAACTGGGTGATACATGACTTACTGAGCTGAACGGCCTATGCCAATGACAAAGTACAATACTGTAATGTGGATTAATGTCTAGCACCCAGCATTTGGTCATGGAGTTGGATCATTGCATCCTTTAATGTCAGTCATAAATGGAAAGGTGGAATATACAAGGAGACATTTTTGGCAGAGCCGTTGACCTCTGCACTCTTATGTGACACAACAGAGAAACAGAGAAGCTCTCATGCAGCTCCCCAATCAGGCCACATCATTGGTCCTGATGAAGCCATACCATGATGCAACTTAGCATGTTGCCTTCAATATTACCCGTAAGAAGGAGCCTTACATTTTTATCTTTTCCTTTGAGCTCTCTATTATACATATTATACAGAGCATGCAGAGGTGAAAAGAAATTTATGAGACAAATGTTCAAATATGCTATATCCAATGTGAATACAGTAACCATGGTGAACCCATTGAACTCTAGGTGAGATAGCACCCTCCACGCCGGCATACTTCTATGAAGTGCCCCTCCAAATAGTTGAAATATCCTCCTCACATGCTAACCTGCTGCTTTGCTTCCTATTAACTATTATACTTCCCATGGTTTTACCCTTCCCTTTCCCCCACTTGCGAGTTTAATTAATAAGTTAATTAATGAAAATGAAAGTCAAGAGGGTCATGAGCAACTCAAAATACTTTGCTATAATTCAATTTTTTATGCTTTCATACACATGTACATCTTTTTCATCTATGAATACTTTTGATGGTATGTTTGGGAGAAGGACTCTGCACTTAACTTGCTGCCATGTGTTTTGTTTGATTTATTATTTTCACAGTGAAACGTATTGTTTCTTGTGCAGTAGACAGAAAAAACATACCATTCATACAGCACATAGGGAAGCAGGAAAGGAGAGGTGCAGAATATAGTGTTGTGGATGATGTTCCAATGTGACATACTAGAGGAAAATGTGCAGACTCCACACAGACAGTGACCCAAGCTGAGAATCGAATCCCAGTCCTTGGTGCTGTGAGGCAGCAGTGCTAACCACTTTGTCACTCTCTGTCTACCCGTTCCACAAGTCTGGCTGTGACCTCCTGAACTCTGTTCTAGTATCCTCATTGTTATACATTCCAATGACTTTCATCTTGCTAATCACTCTACTGCATAGCGGTTTGTCAAATGCTTTCTGGAAGTCACAATTTGCATTGTCAACCACAATACCCTTACAAACACTTTCCAATACTTCACCACCAAATAACTCAATCAAGTTAGTCAAACATTATTTGTCTTTAACAAATTCATGGCAACTTTAATTTATTAGCCCATGCTCTACCATGTACTAATTATTTTTTCCCTTGGATAACTACCTCTATCACGTCAGACTGCCTGGCCTGTAATGTTGGGTTTATCATCCAATCCTCTACTGCATAATCTATGGAAGACTGGAATAATGTGATCATAGATTTTTCAATTTCCACCTTTGTTTCCCTCAATAACCTCGGAAACAATTTTCCTTCTTTGAGTACTACCAATCTTTAAAGCATCTCCCCTTTATCTATTTCTAATGCTATCCAATATTGCTACTATCGGCTCAGGAACTGCTACCTCGGCAGTATCCTCTTCTTCAGTGAAAACTAATGAAAAGTTTTTGTTTCATGGTCATACATGCCTATGCATTGATCTGCGCATTATACTACAATATATTTAGAAGGATCCATTATCTCCACACTAGTTTGTACATCATACCACAATGCAGAAAAGCCTATTTTCCACTTACTAGTATGTGTGTCAACTACAAGATACACAAAAAAAACAATTACACACACTCAAATCTATGTATCATACTGCAACATATGTCAAAACTCCCATCACCCGGACACTAGTCTGTGTCATACCACTATGTAGAAAACCTTCATACCCACACACTAATATACATATCTTAAGACAATGCATAGAGAAAACTGACCAGATTTCCTGACTGCTACAGAAACCCTATTAGAATTGGTGTGTGTTGAGGGATTGTGATTCCCTACCCCTCCTCCAGCTTTCAAGTAGCCTGGTAATATTAACTATGAAAGTCAGACACTAGGCTGAAGCATCAAATAGTAACTGGTGGCTGTGGAACTGTACTACAGCAAGGAGCAAATATGGTGAAGAGGGGACAAGCTGGAGACAACTCCTCAGCTTTAACTAAAAGTAACTGTTTGTCACAGCACCAATTATTTTTGCCCAGTAGATTTCAGAAATGCACGCTTAACCATCTTGACTGCTGACATTTTTGATCTTGAAAGAAGTCATCAATTTGCAAAACAAAAGATAAAGGCACAATTGCAGAAATAAAAGGTTTCATTCTTTTCATTTTAATGCAACGCCCATTCAAAATGAATCGAGCACAAACTATATTTAGTGCACTACAAAGTCATTCATAACCAGGAAATAGAAAGGATATGGAAATTGCGTTGCTTTCAACTATATCACAAAATAAACAGTAGCTTTGTTCTGCACCTTTGTCCACCTCGGAGAAAAATGAATAAATAGCTTCAATTAACTCAATTCTTTTCAGATGATGCAGCTATGCTAACTCCTGGATCAACAGAAAAAGCCGCAGTGGGCTGTATTATGCTCTGGAATAGTTTTAATATTTAATTATCTGCACTAATACAATTACTAATCAAATCCAACATGAAATGATTATGAAGATCAAAAGAATATTCTATAAAACTGAGTCAATATAAATCCAACCATGAAAAGCTTGCTTTAACTTAACAAATAACATCAGCAACTTAGTCTTTGACCAACATGTACTGGGTCAATAAAATGCAGAAATCCTGAATTGCCTGAGAGGTTCTTTTTCCCCTCTGGGCTTTAGTTAAATCAGGAGGTAACAGAAACATATATAAAACTCAATGATTTTCAGCATAGTTTTTGTTTAATAGAAATTTCAGGTATTATTCTGATCCATAAGTGACCTTAAACATGTCAAGGTTATATGAACTTTAATGCTGTTTGTTTCGATTTCTATATTTAGTGATTACCGTGCAAGATTTTTTTGTTGCCTCATGTGTTGTTATTTCCATTATGAGGTTTATATTTTAAAGTATCAGAATTACACATATATGGATATTGTCAAAGTTTGAAATAAAATTCAATAATCTGCAGGCTGAAGTTCGAATTTTGTGTTTCTCAACGCAACAATTTTTTAAATTTTCTGATCATTTGCAGACAAGTTGCCATTTAAGGGTGCCTTCACATCCGAACCAGCCTGGATACTGTGGAGCCTGCAGGTAGTCTCAGCCCAGGCTTGCCTTGTTCTGAAGTATATTCAACGCACAGCATGGTACAATCTGAGTTCGCTTCTATTCCGGTACATACTGAGGTCAACCTGCAAAAAAGAGCATGGATCCTTCAACAACGTTCTCCACAGCATTCAAATCAGTAAAACAAAGCCGGCTTCAGGAAAGGTAAGAAGAGAATGATTCAACACATCACTTCTGCAGAGAACAATTTCAGTCAAAATCACAGGTTTAACATAGTTGTTTCTTTTTAACATTAGAGCAGAGGAAATGTCTGTGCGGAATAATTTAGCATAACCTTTGTATATCAAAGATCTACTGATCATCGTCTTTTGTGGCAATAATTTCTTAACAACACCTGCTATCATATAAATTTCCAAACCATACACCATGAACTCAATATTAGTTCTGATCCTCTGAAGGCACCATGATTTTTCCCAGTGAATAGGAAAACTACATTAGATCCCTACTCTAGGCTCATTTGCATAATATCACCCACAAAGATATGATAAGGGATAATACCATTTCTAAATATCATTAAGAATGCCACGCGGTCGACCTGGGTAGCTGCCGATGGCACTGTCCACTTCCAGGGAATTGAGATAAGTCTGAGTAAAGATGCTGAAATGAATTTCACCGCCTGCAAGTTGGCTTCAATAGAGAAAGATTAACCAGGTTCCTGCTGCTAATTGCAGTTGGAAGCATATATATGATAATATCAAGCCAGGCATGGGAGGATCCATCTTATCTGTAATCCCCTCCATGGCAACGTAACCTGCTAATTCTCATGCTGCTGACTTTTTCCCCTCTGCTCTGCAGTTAGGTTGATATCATCTGCATCTCTCCAAGTTGAGGGATAGTATGGTAAACAAAACAAAATGAGCCATGTTGTTCCCAGAACCTAGAACTGAGATGACCCTAGGAGGTGCATCACTTGTTAACTTAGTAGCAACTTACAGCTTTGGTAAAATAACAAAATTGTTTGCTGCAATGACTAAAAAGCTGTTAATGGTTCTCACTTTCTTGCCAAAATGGAAGGCAGGAAATGTGGAAGTTTATTGCTAATTGTAGAAAGTTCCATAAAGGAAAAATTGATGACCATCACAATGGGCTGGATTTTCCACGCCCCCACTGGGTCCACTTTCTGGGGGGAGGAGAGATGGTCATGCCCACACTTAGCTGACTCAAATAATATGCTAGTTGGCAGGCACTGAAAGGGGCTGCCTACCACGTTTAAATGAATAATGAAAGGGCAATTGGGCTTGTTCACAAACCTATTGACCTGAATAATACACTGTCCACACCATAAAATGACGAAGTGGGCAGGCTGGCAAGAGAGGCGGGCCATTTTTTAAGGGCTACAAGACAAAAGGCAGGAAAGAAAGTGGTGGGCACCTCAATCAGCCCTGCATGTATTGGGAGCACCTTCCCCCAGGATGTCACCCAGCCCCCTTCTTTCCATACCACCTGCTTTACCAAACCAATGTTTTTCAACATTGGAGAAAACTTCATTTATGTGCAGTTATTGACCTGCCTCATTGGTAAGCTGTGGCACATAATGTGGTGCTTAAGTTCCCTTGCATTGAGACCCCCTTCCTGCATTTATAATGAATTTGTCACAAGGGGGCAATGGGATGGGGATCACGGGTGAAATGTAGGCCTGGAATTTCAATTGACCAGGATTTTTGCAACACTTACAGCAGAAACGTGGCAATAAAAGAAAATCAGGACCATGAAGCTGTTGCATCAATTAAGAAAATTTCATGTGGCTTTACTCATTACTTTCAAATCTTACTTTGCATTTAGCAACAAGTTTTTGCTTCTTTCATGGTTCTCAAATGAAAGCAGCATATTCAATCTAATCCCCTTTCTCATGAAACTAACAGGGTCACAATTTTACCCTTTATTAACATCGCATGAGATGGGGAACTGATGCCCGATCCTATCTTTGAGATTTCCTGCCAGACAAATTTGATTAAAATTACCCCTCAGATATCTCACTAAAATGTGGAGGCAGTGGCATAGTGGTATTGTTGTTGGACTAGTAATCCAGAAACCCAGGATAAAGTTCTGGGGTCCTGGGTTCGAATATTGCCACGGTAGATGATGAAATGTGAATTCAATAAAAATCTGGAATTACAAAAGTCTACTGATGACCATGAAACCAGTGTTAATTGTCGGAAAAACCCATCTGGTTCATGAATGTACTTTAGGGGAGGAAATCTGCTGTTCTTACCTGGTCTGGCCTACATGTGACTCCAGATCCACAGCAAAGTGGTTGACTCTTAAAGTGTTATCAGGGGTAGGCAATAAATGCTGGTCCAGCCAGTGATGTTCACTCTCATGAATGAATTAGTCTTTAAGTTGAACGTTATTAGATGCTCATGCTACAAAGTTACCCAAAGTCAGAAAATCTTGGGTGCTTCTATTTGTCGCATTACCTCACTATTACAAGGCAACATAATTGAATGCTGTTAAGTCAAAGGCATTACTAAAACAGTGCTTGTGAGAAAGTGGCTTTACACTGAATCCTTGGCTCTTCCTTCTTCATGCTGCTGCTCAGCAATATCATCCAGAAGTATGATGCCAGCTTCTGCAGATTGACTGATGATGCACAACTTCATCTGTCAGCCTCCTACATTGGTCCCAAAGGCTGTTCTGTACACTTCAATTTCCTGGTTGTGATTTAAAGCGTGAATGAGTCAAACTTTCCGATGTCTTGTAAGCATCAAAACTAAAAGCTTTTATTTGACATTGCTGGCACTGGCAATCTCTCAGTCTTAACTTCTTCAATCTCCCTCATTGCCACCGCCTTGGGCTAAATAAGGAGGTGTGGAACTTTGATGTAATACCCGATGACCTACAAAATGTTCTTCCCCCGCATCAGTTCAGTTACTGAGACAGGTTTTCCATATTTCTCATGCCAAATGCTTCTATCTCCCCTCCACCTTCCCCACACCCCCCCCCCTCCCCGCCTCAAGCCCACCACCAGACCAGAGAATTGAATCCACAAATTTATTCCAGAGAAGTTATTCTCAAATCATTAGAAATGTGCAGCAGGTCTGGCAGCTCCTGTGGGTAAAGCAATAGAGTTGATGTTTCAGCTCGTAGATCTGGCCAGTTCTGATGATCGGTTATTGAACTGAAATGTTAACTTTATTTGAGTCTCTAGTGGTGCTGCCAGGCCTGCTGCTTATTTCCAGCATTTTCTGTATTTAAATTTTCAATATCCATGGCGTTTTATTCTCAAATAGTCTTCAAGCCAGTCTCCACCCTCATTCAGAATGTTAGAGCTGCTATTCTCAACCACCTGAGGTCCCATTCTCCAAACGCTTCCATTCATTTTCTGCCCGTTCTCTAACAAGTTGTCTTTAAGAACCTTGGTCTTACTTTCAAATCCCTTAAACTTCATCTTAACTTACTTCAGTTTCCCTCCCACTGCACTTTCTACTACTTCAACTATGGCCTACATTTAGAGATAAATTTCCCCTTTGAGATGGGGAATAGGAAGTGGGTTCTATTCCAGGACATAAACTCACCTCCATTCCAAAATTCCAAGTGGTAGTGATTTTCCCATAAGCTTAGGCTCTCTTGGTGCAGGAACAGTGGTGGATCTAGAACATGATGAAAGGAGGCCTGCAAAGGAGCTCTGTAAATGTTCCTGTATCTGAGACAACAGGTTTCAAATCATGTTGTCAGCCAATCGTTACCATGCGCAGTTTATTTATTAAACTCCCTCCTGCCTTTTCCAAACCCAGTATTATAGAGAACATTGCTATGCATCCTCTATGTTGGAAGTATAAAGTAATTCCCCCTGTGTTCTCCTATGTATTTATCCCCACATGGACTACCACCTGTAAGCCCCTTCCTGCAACCTTTAATTCCGCATTATGTTTGAGAATGACATTCAAATCACAAAGGAGAATCTTAAACTTAAACAGTACCACTTTATGAGGAGAGTGCTGGCTACGGTTAACCACAAATAGATTAAAAGATATTGCAGCAAATTGAACAGTAAAATTCAAAGAAATAATTCAAAATTTTCATCAAACATATACTCTATTGAAAAATAAAGACTCAGCAAGGAAGACCCATCCAGGATAATATTGGAAGAGGCTTAAAATTTTGCAAAGAATAGTATTAGTAAGTTTGAGGATCAGGAATATTTTAGAAACTAGTAAAGGGCCACCATAATGTTGATAAAAAGGGAAAAAAAATAACACGAGGGTAAACCTGCCAGGAATACGAAAGCAAGTTGTAAGAGCTTTTTATTAATAAATAAAAAAGGAAGAGAGTAGCTAAAGTAAATATTGGTCCAGTAGAAGCAGGGCAGGAGAAATTACCATTGGGAAATGAGGTAGTGGCTGAGTCAATGAAGAAAAATTTTGCATTTGTCTTCACAGTATGCGACACAATTACATGCCTCAAATAGAAGGTAACAAAGGGCCTAATAAGAATGAGGAAATTAAGGTCATTCATATCAAAGAAAATGTACTGGGGAAACTCAAGGGACTAAAATTCAACATACCCAAGACCTGATGATCTACATCCTAGGTTCAAACAAAGTATAGCTGCAGAGATAGTGGATACAATGGCCATAATTTTTCAAAACTACTTAAATTCTGGAATGGCCCCAGAAAATGAGAGGTTAGCAAAGGTAACACTGCTGTTCAAGAAAGGAGGGCAGGAAAAACTGGGATAATCAGCCTAGTTATCTTGATACCACTCATTGGGAAAGTGCTGGAATCTATTATTAATGAAGTCTTAACAATGCACTTAGAAACTTTTGGTGGGATTTTACGACATCGCTCAGGCAAGATGTAAAGTCCTGCCCAAGACCAATGGAGATTTCCATTCTGCTAGCCATTCCAGGGTGGGTGAGGCAGTAAAATTCTGGCCTTTAACTTTAAAGTTTATTTATTAGTGTCATAAGTGTGCTTATATTAACACTGCAATGAAGTTACTGTGAGAATCCCCTGGTCGCCACACTCCGGCGCCTGTTCAGATGTACTGAGGGGGAATTTAGCATGGCCAATGCATCTAACCTGCACATCTTCTGGACTGTGGGAGGAAACCCAAACAGACATAGGGAGAACATGCAGACTCTGCATAGACAGTGATCCAAACTGGGAATTGAACCCAGGTCCCTGGTACTGTGAGGCAGCAGTGCTAACCACTGTGGCAACATGCTGCCCCAAGTCTACAATGATTAGAACAAGTCAACATGTTTTTACAGAAGGGAAAAGAGAGTAGGAATAAATGAGGCATTTTCAATTTGGCACTCCTTGACTTGTGAAGTACCTCAAAGGTCAGCTATTCATTAACGTTAGGTGGGAATGCAAGCTGTGAGGAGAACACAAAAAGTTAAAAAGACATATAAACAGATTAAGTGAGTGGGCAACAAGGTGGCAGTTAGAGTATAATGTCAAAGTGTGTGATTACTCACTTTTGTTGTAAGTATAAAAAAGTAGAATATATTTTGAAAGAAGTGAAACAGCTAAGTACTCAAACTTGGATGTACTTGCATAAGGAACACAAAAGTCAGTATATAGGTATAGCCAGCAATTAGAAAAACAAATGACACATGAACTTTAATTGCAAAATGATTGGACTACATGAATTTAAAAAGTCTTATTAGATACTTCCAAGGGAGATACTGAGAGGTTATTTCTCCTGGCTGGACAAGCTAGAACAAGGGGGCACACATTCATGGTAAGGAGCCAATCATTCAGCACTAAAATTGGGAGAATATTTTTTCACTGAAAGGTTTGTGAATCTTTGCAGTTTTTGTGCAATCAGTGAATACTGTGACACTACTGTGCCTTTAAGAAATGTATTTTTTAAATCATGTTCTCTGCAGTTTGTAAGCAGCTTTGATTTTTTTTTCATTGGTGCCAACCAGTCTACTTAGATGTCCTTTTATTGCTACTAAAATTATGTTTTGTTTATTTTTAATCTGGGCCTAATGCAATGTCCTAGAGTTTTACAAATTTATGACCATTTTGAATTATTAGGGGAAGGATGATTAACAGGTCAGATATCAAGAGATTTTACTTTCAATTTTGGCTGCTGGTTAATTAGAAGGTGTTTGGACTTCAGGATTGATGCAGTATTCTGTGTGTTCTCCCTGATATTAGAACTTCTGGCTATTTGCAGTTTTTCTTACTTTCTGGAGTAGAAATTCTGCTGTTGGTAGTTTGCTAGCTAGAGGCCAGCAGTGACATTACATCCACCTTAAGGTGCTGGGATTTCTGGAATGGAGAAACAAGAGTTTCAATTCTTTATGCATAGGACTAATTCACAGCAAGTGTTGCAGAGCTGTAAAATCACGTGAACATCCTTGTTTTCTATGCTAAACCTGGGACCACTGTATGTTTGTGGTGAGCCAGAACACATGGCCAGAACACCTTGCCCAGAAAGTAATGTAGCTAAGTTTGCTGATGATACAAAGTGAGGTGAGCTGTGGGGCGGACACAGAGATGATGCAAAGAAGTATAGGAAGGTTAACTGAATGGACAGCAAGATGGCAGTGGGTTATAATATAGGGAAATATTAAGATATTGACTATGGTGGAAAGAATAGAAAAGCTGAATATCTTTTAAAAGATGAAAAGTCTGTAAGTATGGGAGTTCAAGGGGACTTGGGTAGACTTGTAAAAGGAATGTTAAAAGTTAACTATCCAGATACAGTATGCAATTAGGAAGGTAAATAGCTTTCATTGTACAGGGATTGGAGCACAGGAATAAAGAAGAATAAGAAACTATCTCAATGAATTGTACCAGCGTCTGAAGGGGCTTGAAAGGGCCAACTCTGAAAGATTGTTTCCGCTGGTCAGGAAATCCAAATTGCAGGGGGCACATCCTCAGGATAAGGGACTGATCATTTAGGACTGAGAGGAGGGCAACTTACTTCACTGAAAGGGTTGTGAACCTTTGGAATTCTCTATCCCAGGAGTTGTGAATGCCCCGCCATTGAATAAAGCAGAATTTTCTTTTCTCTGAGAATCAGCGGATACTGGAAAGGGCTGAGAAGTGGAATATTATTTTTATTCATTTATGGGATGTGGGTATTGCCGGCTAGGCCAGCATTTATTGCCCTTCTCTAATTGTCCTTGAGAGGATGGGACTGAGCTGGCTACTTAAACTGCTGCAGCCTATGTAGTGTAGGAGTTGAAGCTCATGAACAACAGCATGGCATAGCAAGTTCAACAGACTATATGGTGACTCCTGCTCTGATTTCTTGCGTTGTTGAGTTACCATTAGACCCCGAACTGGATTTACCAGGATGCTACTGTCTGGCCTGGCAGGAACTTTGCTTTTAAAAGATACAAAAATTTAAACATGGAATACTATGGCCTCATCCCCCCTCCCTCCCTCAACAGGCATGCTCACCTCCCCAAAAAAACTGTGAACACAAAGAACCCCCCCCCTCCTCACCCCAGTGGAATATCTCTGCATGGCGCAACACTGCCCCTACCCCCAAAATGCATTACTACTTTGCAACTCCCTTCCCCAGAACACCTTCATGAAACCCGCTCCCCCACCCCCACAAAACACCTCCACCCTCTCCCACCCACTGAACACACAATGCCCCTCCCCCAGTCAACACGCCCAGCAATGGCTGGGTGGGTGCTGGGGGCGATGCCAAGGCAAAGGAAGTGATGGGGTGGTGCTGAGAGTCATTATGTGGGGCTGTTCTGGGCAATACCAAGGGTCAGTGCCAGGTGGCGTACCAAGGGAGCAGTGTCCAAGAAGTGTCAGGGGCAGTGCCCACTAGAGGGCTAAGCCCAGGCAGTACCAAGGGACAGTGCTAGGGTACTACCAAGAGTCAGTACCAGGAGCAGTGCCCAAGAAGTTTCAGGGCCAACCCCAGAGGGTATTGCCAGAGGACTATAACACGGGGCCATGCCTGGACAGTGCCAAGAGATCATGCAAGGAGCAGTGACCAAACAATGCCAGGACCAGTGCCCGAGCCTGAACTTCTCTGCCCTGGCCAATGCATACACCTGAACTCCTCTGGTAGGTTCTACTTACCAGGTGCACACCCTGGGCGACCTGTCGAGATTCACATCAGCGGAAAGTCCCATATGTGTAAACTGAATTTTAGGACTCACAAAAGATTTTCTGTACCTGCCGCTGATCCAATCCACTTAAAACAAGAGGGAAATATTCATCCCTCCAACTTTAAATCTGACTTTCAATGGGTTCCAGATGCAGAGTAATTGACCAATGAAAGTTGAAGATTCATGGACAATTTCCATGGAATCCAAACATCTGGGATATGACCCTCCCTCTTTCCAGCACCTACATCTGTCTCTTTTGGGTAAACCGTAGCTAAATAATATAATGGGCACTTCAGATAGGATGTGTTTATTTTAAAAGTATGGGTTTTCAAAAGCTATAAAATAATAATACAGCATTTGATCAAACACGGTTATTAACCAGTCAAAAGATGTCAGATCACCACTCAAGGGAAATTACCATGATGTGCAGCTCAATTACAAAGGATGGTTAGATTTTCTATTATTAAATAGTTTTTTGAAATGTATACTTAGACTACCAATATGTGATGGGTGTAACATGAACTCTATTAGTCTATGCATTTTTCTGTCAGCACTGATCAACAGCAACCCCTGAGACACAGGCCAATAGGACTGTGGAAAAAGTCAGCAGCAGCGCTAGAACTGGTCAGGGATGAATGCAGAGAAGCTTGTTTGCTGCTGGGATTATTGTTTTGAGCGTGTTGGTCAAGATTCATCTCCAGAGAATGAGTGAGATTGATGGAAGTTCAAATGGCACATAGGCCATTGGAAGGAACTGGACTCCATAAACCGTAGGTCATGTCCCATTAAACCTCAGATTCAACCTGATAAAAAAAGATATCAAAAAAGAAAAAGTTAAATGATTTTTTTAATGTAAAAAAATTGTAATCTTAAAATAGGAAGCACCTGAAACCTTTACAAAAACAAACCCATAAGAATGTATGATTTGGAGATGCTGGTGTTGGACTGAGATGGGCACAGTAAGAAGTCTCACAATATCAGGCTGAAGTCCAACAGAGTCACTCACCTGAGGAAGGAGCAATGTTCCAAAAACTCATGATTTCAAATAAACCATTTGGACTTCTGTGGTGAGACTTCTTGCCACGAGAATGTACATAGAACATAGAACATTACAGCACAATCAGGCCCTTTGGCCCACTAGTTGCACTGATCATATCCCTACCTACCAGGCCTACCTAAAGCCCTCAATCCTATTAAATTCCATGTACTCATCCAGAAGTCTCTTAAAAGACCCCAACGAGTTCACCTTCACCACCACCGACGGCAGCTGATTCCACTCAGTCATCACCCTCTGAGTAAAAAACTTACCCCTAACATCTCCTCTGTACCTTTTCCCCAGCACCTTAAACCTGTGTCCTCTCATAGCGACCATTTCAGCCCTGGGAAATAGCCTCTGAGAATTCACCCTATCTACACCTCTCAACATCTTATGAACCTCAATCAGGTCATCTCTCATCTTTCGTCTCTCCAGGGAGAAAAGACCTAGCTCCCTCAACCTATCCTCATAAGGCATGCCACCCAATCCAATCAACATCCTTGTAAATCTCCTCTCCATCCTTTCAATAGCTTCCATATCCTTTTTGTAGTGAGGCGACCAGAACCGCGCACAGTACTCCAAGTGAGGTCTGACAAGGGTCTTATAAAGTTGCAGCATTATCTCCCTACTACTAAACTCAATCTCTCGATTAATGAAGGCTAGTACACCATTCGCCTTCTTGACCACATCCTCCATCTGTGAGGCCAATTTAAGAGTCCTATGGACCCGGACCCCAAGGTCCTTCTGATCCTCTAGACTGCTAAGAGTCCTACCCTTGATAATATACTCCTTCATCCCATTAGACCTGCCAAAATGGACAACTACACATTTATCTGTGTTGAAGTCCATCTGCCACTTCTCTGCCCAGTCTTGCATCCTATCTACGTCACGCTGCAACTTCTGACATCCCTCCAGACTATCCACAACACCACCAACCTTCGTGTCATCGGCAAACTTACCAACCCATCCCTCCACTTCCTCATCCAGGTCATTTATGAAAATGACAAACAGCAAGGGTCCCAGAACAGATCCCTGGGGCACTCCACTGGTGACTGACCTCCATGCAGAAAAAGACATATCCACAACCACTCTCTGCCTTCTGCGGGCAAGCTAGTTCTGGATTCGCAAGGCAACATATAGTTGACTTTTGTTGTTATTGACAATTCAATTGTTCAGAATAACTTTTCTCTCGGTAAAAGATATTGGGAAGCTATATATGGCATAGATAAACTATTGCAGCAACAGCTTAATCTAGCTTCACATTATGTATAACTGGCAAAGCCTGTCATTGCTTTTTACCTTCCGACACAACAGTGCCGTTACATATCTTTCCAGGAGGAATAGAGATGAACTGGGGAAGTAACTTCCCTGGAGGAATTAAAGATGTTGAAAATATTTGGCAAATTACCCAGTGATGCCCAAAATAATAATTGTAAATAATTTACAAATGAACAGTCAATTGTGACACCAGTTGTATTTATATAGTCAACAGAGTACAATGGAATCTATAGACAGGGATTGCTGTGAGGGTGAGAATGACAAAAGCTTAGTGTAGGATTCTTCAATATCAAATAGTGAAGTGGTTAAATTGGAGCCACACAAAGGATATGGCAAAGTAACTGTAACTTGTCTCTGGGGGAATTCTGCCCTCATTGTCTAACAGAATCTCTAATTGGTATGGGAATGGGCCCTTGGTAACATTTCAGTAATGGCAATTGTCTACCTGTTGTTTGCCAGTCACTGAGCTGGCCTCCATCAAAATGGCTTCAAGATGGGACCATGATGAGGGAACAGCACAAACGCCGGTGGTGCCAAGTAGTGTGTTCACCGGCCTCTGATCCAGACACCAAACTCTTTTAAAATTTCTGCACCATGGGGTCAGCTTCCACAGATACACTCAATTCATCCATCTCGTAAAGAAAAACAAAGAAAAGTACAGCACAGGAACAGGCCCTTCGGCCCCCAAACCTACACTGATCATGATTCTCCCTTTACATAAATTCTCTGGAACCCTCCACTACTTTTGTGTTGTCAAATTGTTTGCCTGACATCTAGTTTGGAATTCTCCAGCCTCCCATTAGTGTGTTTCTTAGCAGTGGGATCTTCTGGTCCTGCCACTGACAATGGAAATTCCCATTGTAGCCACCCCATTTCCCTGGGAAACCCATGCAAAGGTGCACAGCTAGCGTGACCAGAGAATTCACCACTGGTGAACATAATCTCAGGAGAGTCACAAGTTCTCTAGATAATTCTTAGGCAGACAGAAATCATTGGCTTAGATTGCACCACAGATTCTATTCCATTGACACTGATTCCTTGTTACTCCTTGGCAATTATCTCAGGCTGAATCTGTTCATGTCTGAATTTCTATGTCCAAATGGGTATCACTGGCTAGCCACATATATTGCCCATCCCTAGTTGCTCTTGAACTGAGTGGCTTGAACTGCCCATTTCAGAGGGCAGTTGTAACATTCAGAGTTAATATTTTATTGATTATTCTCCTTATCAAAATAAAAACAGGTATATGTTTTGCAATGTCACTGAAGAAATTTGTTCTGACTGTGTTAAAAACCATTATACTTCACCAATTCTTCTAATCCTGGGTGTCCCAGGTGTATTAGAGTGCTCCCAATTTTTTTTCCATTGTTCATTGCCTAGATCACCACACAGGCAAATTTGAATGTGAGTTTTGTGACATTTTTTCTCTACCTTAAAATATTACTTTCAATTTCTTTTCTTTTATTTGATATCATACTTCCCCCAAATAATATTAGAGTATGCATTAATACTGTACAAGCCAAATTCCTTGTAATTTTACACAGTCATTTTTAATGTAAATGTAAAAATTAATTAACCAAGACACTTAGAATCAAAGTAGTTAATGATATTTCCTGATTATTGACCTGTTTGGTTATTTATACACTCATTCTTTCTAATCTCTGTTAAAATCATTTCTCCCACCCCCGCAGTTATTTTACTCACTTTTTTTATCAATCCAGAAGTTAGTCAGTAGACCCCAGTTTTGTTTAGTGTCATTCCTCATTTATATGTGATCTATTTAGTTTTCTAGTTCCTGTAATAGTTATATCTCCACTGTGATCTGCTATGTAAATCTGACCATTTTCAAGCGTGGGTGGTGCAGATTTCTCAAAAAAAAAGTGGTTTATTTGCTGATGCTGTGAACAGGGGGCCTCTGGACTTCTGCAACAACTGGGCCAATACTAATCCAGATGTGCTGTGGTCTTTGACATCTGTGTATGAACTATAGAACAACTTTGTTTTTTTTACACCTTTGTATTTATCTTATTTCCATCAAAAAATCCATACACAATTCTAAATATACCTCATAGTCAGCTACAATGAGTTTTCAAAAGCTCAGTACGTACTTATCTGGACTGCAGCAACAATCTGCATTTATTTAGAACCCTTTAATGTTCTAAACAGACCCATAATGAGCATTACCAAACAAAGTTTGACATTGAGCCATGGAGGAAATGTTATGACTGAGATGTTATGAGAGAAGTAGAAAAGCAATGAAGTCCCAGAAAAGAATTCTAGAGTCTACAGCATAGACAATTGAAGGTATGGCCATCAATGGTGAAACAATTAAAATCAGGGATGCGCAAGAGGACAGACTCAAAGTAGCGTGAAGATTTTGTGTGGTTGCAGGTTTGGAGGAGATTGCAGAGTTACGGAGGGGCAAGCACATGGAGGGATTTGAAGAAAACATTTTTTTAATTACAGCATTGCTTGACCATGAGACAGCATAGGTTAGGGAGTGTGATGATAGAATGGGACTTGACATGAGTTGGAATACAGGGAGCAGAATTTTGGTTGAGCTCAATTTTAATACCAGTTAGGAAGCTGACCAGGAGAATATTGGAACATCAAGAGGTAGCAAGGACTAGGAAAACAAATGCACTGCAGTACAGGTGCCAAGAAACATAAAGGAGTAGATTCGAAGGGTTGTTTTTACACATTGGATTGTTTAAAAAAAGGAATGCAGGAAAACACAAGAACATAGAACATAGAACATAGAACATTACAGCGCAGAACAGGCCCTTCGGCCCACGATGTTGCGCCGACCAGTTACAAAAACAATGACCCACTAGCCTATACCAATCCCTTTTCGTCCATAAACCTATCCAGAGATCTCTTAAACGCCCCCAAACTAGACGCATCTACAACTGCAGCAGGCAGGGCATTCCAATCCCTCACCACCCGCTGGGTAAAGAACCTACCCCTGACATCCGTCCTGTAGCTACCCCCCCTTAATTTAAAGTCATGCCCCCTCGTGCTAGCTTTCTCCATCCGAGGAAAAAGGCTATCACTATCCACCCTATCTAAACCCCTAATCATCTTATATGTTTCAATAAGATCCCCTCTTAGCCGCCTTCTTCCCAACGAAAACAACCCTAGATCCCTCAGTCTCTCCTCATAGGACCTCCCCACCATACCAGGCAACATCCTAGTAAACCTCCTCTGCACCCTCTCCAACGCCTCCACATCCTTCTTGTAATGCGGGGACCAGAACTGCACACAGTACTCCAAGTGCGGCCGCACTAGAGTAGTGTACAGTTGCAACATTACACTGCGACTCCTAAATTCAATCCCCCTACCAATAAACGCCAAGACACCGTACGCCTTCTTGACAACCTTATCTACTTGATTCCCAACTTTCAGGGATCTATGTACACACACACCTAGATCCCTCTGTTCATCCACACTATTCAAAGTCCTCCCGTTAGCCCTATACTCGACACATCTGTTGCTCCTACCAAAGTGAATTACCTCACACTTCTCCGCATTAAATTCCATCCGCCACCTCTCGGCCCAGCTCTGCAACCTATCTAAGTCTCCCTGCAGACTATGACACCCTTCCTCACAATCTACCACACCTCCAACTTTGGTGTCATCAGCAAATTTACTAATCCACCCAACTATACCCTCATCCAGATCATTAATAAAAATTACAAACAACAGTGGCCCCAAAACAGATCCCTGAGGCACACCACTCGTAACTGCACTCCATGATGAATATTTACCATCCACCACCACCCTCTGTCTCCTATCTGATAGCCAATTCCTGATCCAACTTCCTAGATTACCCACAATCCCACAAGAAGGTAAGTCCTTCTTGAGAGAGTGACATGGAGTGTACATTGGTACAACATATTGAATGAAGTGACCTTCTTGTGAGCTGGGATTTCAAGATTCAACAAGAAAAGAAGATTTGGAAAGAAAAATTGACATTTATGTAGTTTTTATGACCTCATGGCACCCAAATTCTACACAGCAAACTCTCACAAAAATGTAATGTGATAATGACCAGATAATCCCATTTAGTGATAATGGTTAAGGGGTAAATATTGGCAAGTAGACAAAGGAGAATGCCATTTTTCTCATCAAAAAAGAACTTTAGGATTTGTAACAATCTGAGAAGACAGCCACGGCCTTTTCATCTGAGAAATGGCATCTGTAACAGTGTAGAACTCCCAGCGGGATCCTCTGCTGCCAGAAAAGATGCCTCAGGGGGAAGGGTGTAGGGGTGAGGGGTAGAATATCCTTCCTTAAAGGCTGGGACTTTCTAGCAGCACCATGGTAGGACCCGTCATGGCATATATGGTGAGCCAGCCAAAGATCTGATAATGTTGGTAGCATTGGTAAATCCCACAGATAGTCAACATCAGGCAATCCCTCCAGAAGTCTTTTTAGATAGATAGAGTTGTGTTTTTAGTAATCTGCCATTCAAACACCACTTCCACTGAGTCCCTTGTTAAATTTACCCTAGCTCCAGTGTTTTCGCAACATTGGAAAACCTGGTGAGAAAGCTTCCTGTCTGCTTGTTTCCTGTGATGCATAAATAGATTTAAAATGACTGATGGAGTGGATTTTATGGAGGCCACAACAGTGGGAAACATGGTGTGCAGGGTGACTGAATTAGACAGGATAAAAATCCTGGCAATAGGTTGAAATGTAGAGGTAAAGTTAGTGCCAGATTTGGGGCATGTCAAGCCTCATGCTGGCTTGTGGCAGGCTCATACTTGTAATACATTTTCGTGCCATGAGTACTCATTCATGTAAAATTTTATCTTAAATTACATCCCACTTCTAAGATAAAGTCAGTGGTGCACAAGAATCCCTTGACACCCAGTTCATGCTTGCCTAAAGGTGGCATGCACCAATCAGCTTTGTGCAGATGTACGTAAGGTCAGCAATTTTTCCTTGTTTAAGGCACAAGGGAGAAGAAGAGAATAATGGCAACTTCCGTGGAGATTCAAGACCGGCAAGCGTGGGTCAATAGTGGAGGGAGGGAGAGTGGAGTGGGTTAGGGGCATTGAAATGGGATATTTGGGAAGATAGAGGATAGGGTCAGGGGATGAAAGGAGAAGAAGGGAGAATCTAGGGAGGATATAGAGTGGTGTCAGGAGTATTGAGGAGTGAACTGGGAAGGACCGGGCATCCTAGATGTGATGGGGGGAGGAGTGGAGGGAGCAGTCAGTCAGGATAAGAAAATGAGGGAACTATAGGGTGGTTTCAGTGCTATCCAAATGTGTTTCCATCTCAGGGTGTAAGATGATAGAGTTCTTTCAGAATTTTGAGCTTGCCTACATTTCTATTACCCCATTGAGAATGATTTCAGACAATGTACTTTACAATGTATAGAAGGAGGGCCAGTTGAGCCTGCAAGTTTAGCCATGTCCCATAAAGTGTAGAGTACAATACTGGGCACTAACATGAATATTCAATAAAGATTGACAAAATCACAAAAAAGGAACTGTCCTTAATTCCCAACAAACAGTGCCAACCACGAGACTTCCCATATATTTAGCTCTCTGACTAAGCTTGTCTCAAATGAAGATACATCCACTGACCTTAATCACTCATGCAAGCTCATTAGACTTTTTATGGCACTGCTGCCAGCTCCTTAGGTCCACCCTGCAGAAATTTGGCCTTCTGCTCCATCTCACTTCTGAGGGTGATCTTTGAGGGACACTGTTGTACATGAAATAATAATTGGTCAGAAACTGTATCTTAAAACAGTTCAGCTAATTGCCGGTTAATTTTAGGTCTGATGTACCCAGCCAAATAAAAACATCACAAAACAATACCATCTAACATGTACACAAGAAAGATGAATGCTTGAAGAGGAGAAGGAATTTTCCGCAAGAAGTGTTCAAGTCAAAAGGATTTTCACAAACCAAACAAAATGATGATATATCAGAATAATAAAATAAAATTGCAATTTATATTGCCTTTCACAGCATCAACATATCTCAAATTATTTTCCACAGAACTTAACACTTCTGAAATTTGAACATTGATGAAATGCAAAAATGGAGTAGCTGATTTGCATACAGTAAGGTTATACAAACAGCAACAAGATGACATTTACATTCAGAATACTAGTGATTACTATAAAACTGTTTGTGTTGACCAGTGAAGGTCAGCCTAATTAGCATAGACTGAGAATCAAGCCTACATCTTTCCTGGTATGTTTTAGAGTCATACTGCAGTTATTCAACAGTAAGGCTTTTAAAATTGATACTGTACTTTTTGCACGCTTCACCATGAATCATAAAATCCTGACAGTGCAGAAGGAGGCCATACGACCCACCAAGTCTGCACCAACTCTCCAAAAGAGCATCCACCACCTCCCAACCTATCCCCATAACCCCACATAGTTACCCTGTTAATTCCCATAAGCTACACATATTGTGTAGCTACACTAGGAGACAATTTAGCATGGCCAATCCATCTAACTTAGACATCTTTGGACTGTGGGATGAACTGGATCACCCAGAAGAAACTCACACAGAGATGGGGAGAACACACAAACTCCACACAGACATCAATCAACACTGGCATCAAATCCAGATCTCTGGCGCTGTGAGGCAGCAGTGCTAACCACCATGCTACCCAAATAACACAGCAAAGAATTTTACCACAGACAAAAGAGTGAATCAAATCTTCGATCCCTGGATTGTAATCAAACCCATATCGCAGAGATAGAGTAGTGCCTTTTATTAAGGCTTAGCATTTAATATTTAACATCTGCAGTGACATTAAATATTGAATTAGATAAGGGACAAATATATTTGTTCTGGGTCCTGTGTAGCTTAAACCTGAATGAATACAAAAGTTGAAGATGAGTTATTTTAACATTATATCTTGTTAGTTTGGAAATCATTTGAGACCAGCAAAAAATGTGTCACATTTCTAGAAGACCTGTGGGTTAAAAACCTGAAGCCACTGAAATGCATAGATCTGAAATCTTCAAGAATAACTGAATAAACTAAATTGTGCTCTGCAATATTTTGGAGCAAATAATGAGCCTATTCAAAACAAATGGGTTCATCCTTTCATTTAAAGTACCAAAGTGTGAATGTATTAATACATTTGTTTTTAATATTATAGAGCATGGTTTCATTATGGCTCTCACATGTTTACCATATGAATAATTGGCATTCAGTTAACAGGGCATCAATTTTTAATTCTGAAAGTATGAAGCTCATTTTTCTCCCAGAAAGAATATAATCATTTGATAATGTCTTCGTTATGCTTGAATTAATTTCACGATAGATTTCAAATGGATATTTTTTGCCAATTTATCTCTCAGTTCTGGAGGGGTTAACCTTTGATTTGATTTATTATTGTCACATATATTAGTATACAGTGAAAAATATTGTTCCTTGCACTCTGTGCAGATGAAGCATACTGTACGTAGAGATGATGTGGAGTGCCACTCACCTGATGAAGGGGCAGCACTCCGAAAGCTCATGCTCTCAAATAAACCTGTTGGACTTTAACCTGGTAATGTGCGACTTCTTACTGTACATAAAGAACGAAAGGAAAGGATGCAAAATGGAATGTTACAGTCATAGCTATGGTGTAGAGAAAATTCAACTTAGTGTGAGGTAGATCCATTCAAAAGTCAGATGGCAGCAGGGAAGAAGCTATTCTTGAATTGGTTGGTATGTGTCCTCAGACTTTTTTCCGATGGAAGAGAGTATGTCTGGAGTATGTGGGGCCCTTAATTACGCTGGCTGTTTTTCGAAGGCAGCAGAAAGTGTAGACAATGTCAGTCGATGGGAGGCTGGTTTGAGTGATGGAATGGGCTTTGTTCATGACCCTTTGTAGTTTCTTGCAGTTTTGGACAGAGCAGAAGCCATATCAAGCTGTGATATAACCAGAAAGAATGCTTTCTGTGATGCATCTGTGAAGTTGGTGAGAGTTGTAGCGGATGTGCCAAATTTCCTTAGTCTTCTGAGAAGGTAAGGAGGTTGATGGGCTTTCTTAACTATAATGTCGGCATGTTGGTGGAACCAGGACAGGTTGTTGGTGATCTGAACACCGAAAAGCTTGATGCTCTCGACCATTTCTACTTCGTACCAATGTAGACAGGGGCATGTCCTCCATTACGCTTCCTGAGATCAATGACTATCTCCTCCATTTTGTTGACATTGAGGGAGAGATTATTGTCATTGCACCAGTTCACCAGATTCTCTATCTTATTCCTGTACTCTGTCTCATCATTGTTTGAGATCAGACCCACTATGGTCTGACCCACTATCAGCAAACTTGAAAATCGAACTGGAGGGGAATTTGACCACACAATCATAGGCGTATAAAGGATATAGTAAAGGGCTGAGAACACAGCCTTGTAAGGCACCAGCATTGACGGTGATCATGGAGGCTGTATTGCCTATCCTTTCTGATTGTAGTCTGTGGGTTGGGAAGTTCAGGATCCAACTGCAGAGGGAGGAGCCAAGCCCTAGGCCATGGAATTTGGAGATGAGTTTTGTAGGAATAATGGTGTTGAAGGCTGAGCTGTAGTTGATAAATAGGAGTCTGATATAGGTATCTTGGTGGTCCATGGTTGAGTGTAGGGCCAGGGAGATGGCATCTTCTGTGGACCTGTCGTGGCAGTAGGCGAACTGTATTAATCAGTCTGCTGCTTTTCAAGATGGTGACCTTGGAATCAAAATTGGATATTGCAGGGAGAGGAGGCTGCTGAATCTCACAGGTCTCTGGGCAAAGACCAAGGCCTCCACAGACATTTTTCACAATTTACTGTTTGTTCATGATTGTACACTAGCTACTGGTTCAGAGCTGGACATGATTGTGCCATTGCCATGTTCTTCAATGCATGCAGCTACTTCAGACTTCTGATTGCCAAGAAGATAACTGAAGTCATGTACCAGCCTGATGCAGGCAAGCCCTGTCTCGAGCCCAAGATTTCAAACTGCGGCCAGAGCCTGTTAGCAGGACAAGTTCACTTATTTTGGCAGCAGCATATTCTCTCAAGCTGTCAATATTGATGATGAGACATATGTAAGAATTGCTAATGCATTCTCAGACTTTGAACATCAATCTAGGATCAAAGAGGATTAAGTCTGTCTACCTAACTCAAAGTGGGCCATAGGCCTACCCATTTTGGTGTACACATACAGGACATATCACAGAATTCTCCCATCCTGGGGCTAAATACTGTGGTGGGGGTAGGAACCTGTAGTCTTTCCCACTGTGGAGGCCAGCAGGAAAACACATCAAATCTTCCAGTCTTGACTTAATTAATTATGCACCCAAGGGTTTGCACTGTTTTCTCTGGCTGGGCAGACCTAATGACACACCGTTCACCATCCTATCTGGCAGACACATTGAAAAGACACCCAACATCACTGAATTGATGAGAGAATGTGGATCTCTTGAAAATGAAGATGAATCTCCAGAGAAATTCTGAGGCTGGAAGATGGACCCCCTCCAGGCCTCCAAATCTGGATCATGCACCTACAAATGCTCGCTCCTCCCAGTGTTTTGGGGTCCAGGGCTTTGGTGGTCTCCACCTTTCCCTCCAGAGGCAGCTTCAGGTATTGTTCAATTGAATCTTGATATCTGCATGCCACATTTTCTACACATGCTTGTCACCAGCTTCTCTTCCCAAAGACAATTGGGTGGAAGTGGTCAAGGCTTCAGCTGCATTCCAATAGCGGAATGCAAATCAGTTCCACGCCAACTTCTAGAGGGTTTCCTGATCTGCCAAGGTGGGCACCAGTGGAAAATCCTGCTGAAAATCCACCCCCACATAAAATTTTGTTTGGGGCCTCCCGCTGATTTCTTTGCCCTCCCTGCCTTTCATTGAACCCACCAATGGGATCTTGGAAGAATTTTGTGGCTGGACTGTGTACCAATGTCGTTCTAAGAAACTGAACCATATAGGATTGAATCTCTACAGTACAGAAGGAGGCCATTCAGTCCATTGAGTCTATACTAACCACCATTCCACCCAGGCCCCATTCCCGCAACCTCTCATATTTACCCTACCAACCTGCCTTACATTAGAGTTAATTCAGCATGGTCAATCAACCTAACCTGCACATCTTTGGACTGTGGGAGGAAACTGGGGCACCTGGAGGAAACCCATGCAGACACGGTGGAAAATGTGCAAACCCCACATAGACAGTGACCCAAGGCTGAAATTGAACCCGGGTCCCCGGCATTGTGAGGCAGCATTGCTGACCGCTGTGTCATCATGCCACCACATACGTGAGCTGTCTTCAGAATCATCTGAAGATCAGATGGGAGGACAAAGTACCAAACACTGAAGTGTTCACCTGCTGGTGTGCCAAGCGTCCGCAGTTTATTGAAACAGTCACAAGTGGTCATGCTGCCAGAATGCCTGACACTTGCTTACTAAAGCAAGTCATGTGTGGAGAGCTTAGACTGGATTTTCTAGCCACGCTTGCCCCGAGACCGGAAATTCCCACCCCAGGTCAACGGACCTTTTCATGGTCCACCCCCGCCTTGCTACGATTCCCGTGGTGGGTGGGACAGGAAAATTCCACCCCTTGAGTCTGTGGTGTACTTTCATGACATTAGCAGTCACTTACGTACATGCTGGAACTCTACCAAACACCCCAGATAATGAACATCAAAAAAAAAGAAGGATATTTAAGACAAAAAGTATCATTCAGTGTATTTTTTATACTCAAACACCTCATTTCCAACCCACCACAACGTCGAGAATGAATAGTAGACATCAATCAGGCCACCCACGCATGTCAGGACGTGGCACAAACTTAATCATCACAAAGTGAGTTTGGGTATGTGGTTAATGAGCACATGACTCAACACATCCGGGCTAATCTTGTTATTGCACAATATTTTATGACAACATTTCCCTCATGTTACAAAGTGTTTTACTACAGTGCAGGCACTCAGAAAATGTGAACAAAACTCAAACTGGGGTGGAGGGAGTCCCAACAGTCAATGGAGCTGGTGAAAATAAATACAGGAAGGATTTGCTTTAGCTGTAAATGGTATTCACAGATTAAGGAATTGGCACTTTCTGATCGTTCTTCAACATTTTTAGTAATTGCCCAAATAATTAGGGTGGCACAGTGGTTAGCAATGCTAATCACCGTGCCACAGGTTCAATTCCAGCCTCTGGTCACTGTCTGTATGGAGGTTGCACTTTCTCCCCGTGTCTGAGTGTGTTTCCTCCGGGCGCTGTGGTTTCCTCCCACAGTCTAAAGATGTGCGAGTTAGGTTGATTGCCATGCTACATTGTCCCTTAGTGTCAGTAGGACTAACAGAGTAAATATGCGGGGTTACGGGAATAGGGCCTTGGTGGGATCGTTGTCAGAACATGTTCAATGTGGCGATTGGCTTCCTTCTGCACAGTTAGTATTCTATTGATTCTATAATTAGATATTTGGCCAATTGCTTTCTTGACTGAGTTATTGGCCTGCATCCTGAAATAATTAGAGCGTGCAGTTGAAGCACCTCTCTTATTTATATCATTAATCAGGAGAGTATTAATAATCTTGGGTCTATTTAATAAAGTGAGCAAAGGGAGCCTGGATAAGTGGGGGTGAGCAGGAGAGAGGGGGTGGTTAGTTTAGTTCATTTTTCACTGTACTCCCCAAATGTACTCCCATGCAGGAGAGCTAATGGGATACACAGAGATTCCAATTGCCATTCAAGCGATGATGCAGCAGGGAAAAAAACAATTTTAAAAATGCAATTCGATTGCTCACTTGCCTTAAGCCTTGTCGATATAGAGTAGTAATACTAATACATGGAGAATAATATGTTAACAATTTGGTTGGAGAGAAGTCTCTCTGCTTCTGAACAAAATGATGTGGATATGCCGGCGTTGGACTGGGGTAAACACAGTAAAAAGTCTGACAACACCAGGTTTAAGTCCAGCCGATTTATTTGATAGTAAACTCACAAGCTTTCGGGGTTCGTCCCTTCGTCAGGTGAACTCTCCATTCACCTGACAAAGGGACAAACCCTGAATGCTTGTGAGTTTACTATTAAATAAATCGGTTGGACTTAAACCTGGTGTTGTCAGACTTCTTCTGAACAAAATCAGTGTTTGTCGGCAAAAGCACAAACATGTGTCATTGCATCAGAATAAAGTCCAACTGCTATAAAACAGATCTTGCATTTCTTGGTATTAAGTCAACACATCATGATCATATCATTGCACATCATGTTATCTCATTTAGCTTAGAAATGACTCAGTTGATTCGGTCTAAGTAAAGTCGGATTGCAGATCTTGATAAAATACACAACCCATTCTCATAGGATGATTTGATGTTGTTATCGCCTGAGTTGAAGAAGCAGAAGACGTGTCATGTTGACTCATTAGCAGCATTCAAATGTACAAACTTCTGATACAGGTCAAAAGATCAACATGACAAAATTGGTTCATGGCCTAAGTTGACACACCGCAATCCCACCTCAGACCATTGTCAAGGATGCCACGTTCTGGATAGAAGCCTGAAATAGAGTACCATCTCACTGGCTATTCAGATGGACTTTAAAAAGATATGTTCATGGACTTGTTCTGCTAGGTGGAAATTGAATCACCATGTCTGTACATTGAAAATTCAGGATTTTGCTGCTCACAATTTGCTCACTTATGTTCCTGTAGCAGTGCACCATAAAAATGACTGCCTGAAGGTTCAAGAACATTACTTAAAAAGTTCTGTCAATGTCCTGGTGCCAACGACAGATCAAAAATCAGATTAACTGGTCATCCATTTAATGACATTTTCTGAGGCCTGGCTGATGCAGAGCCATTCCTTTGTTTGCCAGCAGAACAGAAACTGCTCTTCTGAAAGAAACCCAGTGGACCAAATGTAAACATTGGATCAATGAAGACCGGCTATACAACGGAAGATATGCATCAGGATTCTGTAGATGTCTTGATGCAGGGACCCATGTGAAAATTTACTGAAAAGTTTGAATTTCTAATGGGTAATACATCTAATCCCTAGGATCCTCCGTGAATCGCTTCAACTTTAAGCTAGAGTTGGGAATTTTGGACAGTTCCATGGTATTTACTGTGGTCTCATAGCCACTTTAAGAGAATGATCACCGAAGGCCATGTGAACTGGCTGGATCGTATATGGAGTCAAGGTGGGGAAGATGAGTCAATCAGTTGCATTGAGGCATATCCCGGGCTGGAGAGGAGTAGAGAATAGTTACAAAGAACAAAGAACAAAATCAGCCCAGGAAACAGGCCCTTCGGTCCAACGAGCCCGCGCCGCCATCTCAACACCACCAGTCCCCCTCTCCACCCACGACCCCTGTCTAATGTTTCATGGCCATCCAGATTGAGGGAAACTGATTTAGGGACAATTTATTCCTGCCAATCAGCCTAACAGCACACCTTTGGGGTGTGGGAGGAAACCGGAGCACCCGGAGAAAACCCACGCAAGCACGGGGAGAATGCGCAAACTCCCACAGACACCAGCCCAAATCCATGTATCTGCACAGCAATCAGCGATAGTCACTGAGCTGTCGTCTTGCCCAGTATCTGGTCCAGTTTAGGCACACACTAACGACATGAAGCACTAGGCCAATCTCGAACAACCAAGAGCAGCCCCAGTACGACCCATCGCGTGTATGCCCCTCGTTGAACACGAGGCAGACCGACTTATAACCTGTGAATGAAAAGGGAAAAAAAACATTGTTATACCATATCCATTTACCTTACCAGGGTTGCCCCAATGCTCATGACCCTTATTTAAAACAATCTCCTATATCCACCCATCTCCAACCCAGTCATGTGCCTGTCTAAGTTACTCTTAAATGACTCTAGTGTGTTTGCCTTCACCACCTTACTTGGCAGAGCATTCCATACCCCCACTACCCTCTGTGTGAAAAACCTCCCTCTAATATCTGTGTTATACCTCTCCCCCCTCACCTTAAGTCCGTGGCCCCTTGTCCTACATGTCTCTAGTTAGTTAGTTCTTTCAGACCCTTGTTAGTAAATAATTATTTATCATTGGCAATAAATCCTTTTATACTTTGAGCCACATCGAGTTTCTCTTGATTTATTATACTTACCTGAATAGTTAGAGAAAATGTTAGACAGAATAAAATCTAGTCTAACAGCTGCATACCTCCAGGACTGACCCTTCAATCACACCTGACTTCCAACTCCTGTCACACCACCCCCCCACCTCCCCCCACCCCCCCCACCCCACACACCACCAAACCTCCCTATCCCCTACCCACTTACCACTCAATTTTTCACCCATTCAGTAATATTCAAAAACTGGGCCTATAAACTAACCATTGAGTAGCTATGTACCATAAATGTACTCCCACGCAGGAGAGTAGCGGGGTAGGGGATGTCCTATCTTCCTCCAATTTTACTCCGCTCTGTCAGAGATTCCCAAGGAACGCTGTGATGCACATATTTCAGAAAGGCAGCACTGAGTGAGCCCATACAAAATGCACAGCATTGCCGTGTAGGAGAAATTTTGAGCACAACAGAAATCAGCTCATCACTACCGCTGCTCAGAACATCCGGGCCATTTCGTCAAGTGCTTTGAAGAAATGACACATTGCTTCATAAATACATGTATTGTCTTCGGTTTTTTTTTCTGAAACTGGAAAGCTTGCACTATTGATTGGTGTATGTTAATAAAATTGGTTTTTGTGCGGATGGTGGGGGTGGGTGGGTTGAGAAGTATGTAGATGATATCTTGATGGCTTTATTTGCAATACGTACATGGAAAAAGCCACACGATTGATGCTCGCCACATAATTATTTAGCAACAGAGCCATGAGAGGTCATGAAATAGTTGGTCACAATTTATTCCGTTGAATCACTATTGACAGATTTTCACGTGAGAACCAATTTTGCGATTATCAAAGTTAAGGTTGATTTGTGATGCAAAAACTGCAAATAAAATAATTATTTCTCCAGAAGAATTAAAAATTCTACTGGATTTTAATGAATACCAAATACTTGGCTTGTCCTTCTGATATGGTGTATGGGTACGGTGAGCCGATAAGATCGAGCGAGAGGCAAAAAAATCGGGTTTTTCGTCTCTCGCAATGCTACTGGGCCTGTTTTGCTGGTGAAATCAGCTTTGCATCCTTAATTAATGAGTCTCGGACACTATTGTCGGGTTCACTTGCCCTTACCTGCTCACCAGTCGAGGTCCTCACAGGTGAGGATCACACAGTGCTCACCAATGGGAACCAGACGTGACCAGACATGGCCTCACCGATGGGACTGGAGGTGACTGAATCCCTGCCAGGTGGTTGAGCCAGGGCTGTGCAGAGCCCCTTGGTCAGTGCCAACTTTGCACTCCAGCACTACCCACTGGGCACCCTGACTGTGCCAGTGAGCAATTGGTGGTGGGTCCTGATGTCCACGGTGGATGTGGGAGGAGTGACAGGAGATTTCTATCAATTGTCACGAATTTTTGAACAGACTCAGCATTCCGTCACATTAGTAGCACATTTACTACAGTAGTTTGGGAGTGTAAATATGGAGTATTTGGATAAGTAAAACAATTTTATTACTACTTTATAATTTATTTATCTCTGTTTAACATTTCAAGTAAATATTAATGTCCATGGGTATTTTCCACTTCACACATGTGTGTCTGGGCATTTTAAATCCAAAACATTCCAAAGTCCAGAAATGTCTTGGTCCAAAAAATTCCAGACTGGAGAGTTTACAGTGTACAAGGAAATTAATATTATAGTTCCAAATTTCTGAACAAAGAGAGGGAGAGAGAGAAGGGAGGAAAGAAGGTGCCAGCCAAGTGGAAGACGAACAGACCAACAGAAGGAAAGACAAATGCACAACGTCAAATAGGGATGTGGACAGAAAAAGGGAGAGATACATAGGGACAAGAGCAACTTTCTTCATTAAAGCAGCTTTAATTCAATCCCAAGATTCTTCACAGGAGGATTATCAAACAAAGTTTGACACTGAGCCACATGAGGATGTTTTAGGGCAGAAGGTCAAAGACTTGTTCAAAGATATAGACTTTAGGACCATCTGAAGAGGAAAGACATAAAGGGGAGACAAAAGGACCTGAAGACACTTGAAGGCATGGCTGCCAATAGTGAAGTGATTAAAATTGGGGATTTTGATTTTGATTTGATTTAGTATTATCACGTGTATTTCATACAGTGAAATGTATTGTTTCTTGTGCGCGATACAGACAAAGCATATCGTTCATACAGAAGGAAACAAATGCAGAATGTAGTGTTATAGTCATGGCTATGGTATAGAGAAAGATCAACTTAATACAAGGTAGGTCCATTCAAAAGTCTGATAGCAGCAGGGAGGAATTTGTCCTTGAATTGGTTAGTACATGACCTCAGACTTTTGTATCTTTTTTCGACGGAAGAAGGTGGAAGAGAGAATGTCCAGGTTGTGTGGCGTCCTTAATTATGCTGGCTGCTTTGTGATCAAGTGACTGGGACGAGAGGAATGCAGATATCTCAGAGGGTTGTCCATCTTGAGGAGATGCTCAACGTAAAGATGGATGAGACCACCGAAGAATTTGAAACCAAGGATAATGGTTTTAAAATCCATGTTGAGCTCATTCCATACATTATGAAGACCTTTGAAAGCATCAGCGATTTTTGTTTGTAGACACTTACTCGATTACTGCCAGAAATCTTCACCCTTGCCCGCAGCTGGGATATTCCAGTCCCGCTGCAGTGAATTGAGATTTGGCTGAGCGCCAAGTTCTCCATTCTCGCTGGCAGTGGGGAAGGGGTGAATGAGATCAGTGAATCCCACCCTATATCTTTCCAATTTATGATTACATTGCTTTCATGCATACTTGCAATAACTCATTTTGTTCCCTTGTTCCTGTGATGGATTTTAGCACCATATTTTATGTTACATAATTAAGATTTTGTATGGCAACGTTTTATTCACAATTGGTAGTACAAACTGTTGTCTATGGAGATCATGAACCCACACTTTTGTGGTTTGAGTATCGAACATGATAGTCAAGTTTTAAAACCAAATACTGCAGATTTTGGAATTTGAAACAAAAAAATAAAATGCTGAAAGACCTCGCAGGTCTGACAGCATTAGTGGAGAGAGAACAAAGCCAATGTTTCAAGTCAGCATGACCATTCATCAGTTAGAATTGATAGTCAAGTGGGTGGTTTGCAATATGAGAAAGTTTATTAGTGGCCTATGCTTGGTTATTATTTCAAATTCACTTCCATACAACTAAAATAAGTTACCCCATATAATTTGTAGCCTTTCTGTATCTGTTTGTGAATGATGTTACTTTCAAGGCAAGAATGATCTGTTTAATTGCCTTAGCAATGATTGATGGGTTACCTGATTTGTCATTCTGCATGAGAACTGCATCTAAGCCACTGGACTTTCATCCACAAAAAAAAACTATTTTTCTCAAAGTTGAAACGGGTGTTTGTACAATATGCTGACAACTGTTGTTGGATCTGGTGTATAACATGTTTGTGTGATATAGTCCACTTCCACTTGGTGATGCCTTTTGTCAGATCGTATTGAAGGGGACGGTGGGGGCCAGATTACATTGCCAGATCAGAAATGAAGTATGTGACAGTATGTGATGAATCAGTCTCTGGATTTCTTGCATGTTACATAGTAAGTTATCTGCATCCCCACATCATTTCTTGCATGTTTGCAGGAACTGCAGCATGAGCAATAGCTGAAACCTTCCATGGATCAGGTAATATTGCTTCACCATTGCACACATGACTGAAGAATTCAGTTCTGCTTTCATTGAACAAGCATGTGTTTTTGTGTAAGGTGAGGTCATGTTCTCTAAGCCATTGCAGTCATGCATTAGATGTGTCTCAAATTCAATTTCAGTTTGCGTAGATCAGGATGTCAATGTTGATGTTCAACGTGCCCGCCTACTCTTGAAGTGCAGACTGAATCATGTGCTGAAATACCTCAGCTGCTGAACTCAAAGTTAAAGTTTTATTTATTAGTCACAAGTAAGGCTTACATTAACACTGCAATGAAGTTACTATGAAATTCCCCAAGTCGCCACATTCCTGCACCTGTTCAGGTACACTGAGGGAGAATTTAGCATGGCCAATGCACCTAACCAGCACATCTTTCAGACTGGGAGGAACCGAGGGCACCCACACAGAAAAGGGGAGAACATGCAGACTCCATATAGACAGGGACCCAGGAATTGAACCCAGGTCCCTGGTGCTGTGAGCCATTGTGCCACCCCACATGTCCTTTAAGGAAAGAAATCTGCTGTCCTTATCTGGAATATGTGACTCCAGAACCACAATAATGTGGTTAATACTCAACTTCTCTCAGACAACTAGGGTTGGGCCAGCCAGCAACACCCATGTCCTGGGTGAGGGGGATGCTAAACTCAACAGCAATGCTGTGATTTAGAGATTGGCACCTCAACACCCCACCCCTGTACATCGGGATTCCTGGCAGATAAGAATAACATCCCCAACTATCAAACTTAGAGGACTGACCTCTATAACGCCCTCCCCCCACCAGCACCACTATTTAATGATCAGGTCCTCCCACTACCTCTCAACCCTTCTCCCCCACAATGAAGGTCACCATCAAGGTGACCTGAATCCCACCTCTCCATCTGCACTGACATTGGACACCTCACTCCTTCACCCCACCCCTTTCCCCCACTACAACCACCACCTTCACCATGCAAACTCACCCGCTCTGCCCCACCTTCACTGGGGGTAGTGCCAGGCATCGCCAGCCAAGTCCCTCACCACCTACAGCTTTCCTCACCTCTGCACCCTGGTGTGGTTATCTCAACTTATTCCCATTTTTGGAAGCCAGCCATGATTCCCACCAGCACAGGGAAGCTGCTGATGTTACCCAAGGATACAGCATCAAAACACTGAATTACATTTAAATGATTTCTAATTTCTTGAAATCAGATTCACTATCAGGAAGGGAGGGAATCTGATTGCATCATTAGGGAACAAGGCACATTGCGCTTGGAAATTTCTCTGGTACAAATCCCATTATGGCCCTTTCGCTAGAGTTAGCGGCCATAATAGGATTTCTGCCCACGGCAAACAGGCCCAGACATTGACAGATGCTCCTGTACCTATGAGAGCATCTACATCCAAACAGCCAATGGTTACTGTCACATGTGGCTGGCTTCTGTGTTTAAAGAGGGTACAAAAGCATATTGAAATTTATTCACCTCTACATTGGCTGCATTCTCAGTGCATTTTGGGTGCAGGCTTATGATATTAGTTGTAGGAGTTACGTTTTGCTGATTCACAACAAACATGAGCAACGCGGTTGAATTTTCCACAGGCTTTGCACATTTTGCTAGTGGCAGGTCACTCTGTCCATTTGGATAAGCACCGTAATGGTAGTAATGGTACAGTGGCACATTGTTACCTCACAACACCAGGGATCCAGGTTCAGCTGCTTTGGGTCACTGTCTGTGTGGAGCCTGCATGCTCTCTGTCTGTGTGGATTTCTTCCGAGTGATCTGATTTCTTCCTACAGTCAAAGATGTGTGGCTTAGGTTGATTGGCCATGCAGATTGCCCCTTAGTGTCAGGAGGATGAGCAGGGTAAATACGTTACAGGGATAGCGCCAGGGTGGGACTGTTGTTGATGCAGGCTCAATGGGCCAAATGGCCCCCTTCTGCACTGTAATCCTATAATTCTATGTCACAACACTGTTTATGACACTACTGTTATTGGATATAAATTGTCCCATTGGTAAGATGCAGCATGGGTTCATGAAGGAAAGGTCATGTTTGACTAATTTGGTGTAATTCGTTGAGAACATTACATGTGCAGTGGACAATGGGGAACCTGTGGATGTGGTGTATCTGGGCTTCCAGAAGGCATTTAACTAATAGAAAGCAAAGAGTGGGGGTAAATAGGTGTTTTTCTAGTTGCTGATCAGTGACTAGTGGTGTGCCTCAGGGATTAGTGTTGGGACCGCAATTGTTTACGATTTATGATTTGGATTTGGACACCAAGTATAATGTGTCAAAATTAGTAGATGCCACGAAGATGAGTGGAAGAGCAAAGTGTGCAGAAGACGCTGAAAGTCTGCAAAGAGATATAAATAATCTACGTGAGTGGGTGAGGATCTGGCAGATGGAGTACAATGTTGGTAAATGTGAAGTCATTCATTTTAGTAGGAATAACAGCAAAATGGACTATTATTTAAATGGTAAAGAAATTGCAACATGCCACTGTGCAGAGGGACGTGGGTGTCCTTGTTCAGGAATCTTAAGGAGCTGGTTTGAAAGTGCAGCAGGTAATTAAGAAGGCAAATGGAATTTTGTCCTTTATTGCTAAAGGGATGGAGTTTAAAAAGAGCAAGATTAAGCAGCTGTATAAGATGCTGGTGAGGCAGCACCTGGAGCACTGTGTGCAGTTTTGGTCTCCTTACTTGAGAAAGGATATACTGGCACTAGAGGGTGTGCAGAGGAGATTCACCAGGTTGATTCCGGAGTTGAGAGAGTTGGCTTATGAGAAGAGATGGGGTGGAGTGGAGCTGTAATCATTGGAATTCAGAGGAATAAGGGGAGATCTTATAAAAACATATAAAATTATGAAGGAAATAGAGAAGATACAAGCAGGGAAGTTGTTTCCACTGGTGTGTGAAACTAGAATTAGGAGACAAAACCTCAAAATAAGGGGAAGCAGATTTAGGACTGAGTTGAGGAGGAACTTCTTCACACAAAGGGTTGCGAATCTGTGGAATTCCCTGTCCAGTGAAGCAGTTGAGGCTACCTCATTGAATGTTTTTAAGGCAAGGATAGATAAATTTTTGAACAGTAAAGGAATTAAGGGTTATGGTGAGTGGGTGGGTAAGTGGAGCAGATTCCACAAAAAGATCAGCCATGATCTTATTGAATGGCGGAGCGGGATCGAGGGGTCATATGGCTTACTGCTGCTCCTAGCTCTTATGTTCTTTCCATGTGAGTCCACATTGTACACGAGAGTTGAATTTGGAATATGACAGGTACTTTAACAGCCACATCGTCAGTGGCTCAAGTCTCTGAAAGCAATAATAATTTTGATAACTCCAGCAGCTCTGACAGCTTTCTTTCTTTGTTGCATGTTTTTTCACTTCACTGATTAGAGATTTAATGATTTGTATTTGGTTTCAAAATTGATATATCCTATATCACCAAATTTAAATTTATTTTCCAGATGCCTCAATTGTGTGTGACATTGGTCAAGTATCTCATTTACTTCCTACTTAGTTCATTGGAAGACAATTATTTCATATATTCTGTTTTTGATTAGAACATTTCTTGCTGTGTTTTACTCAGTTTGCACCTTGTGCAGGCTTAAGTGTCTCAAAAATATCTTCCAGTCATCACTCTTTTTACCTATGCCCAATCTATCAATTATAGCACCCCGCCCCCCCCCCCCCCCCCATCCCTGCACCCTCACTGTATAAATCTTGACAGACTTTCCTTGTATTCAGCTCTGACAAATGATCATCCAGACTCAAAACATTGGCTCTATTCTCTCTCCACAGATACTGTTAGACCTGTTGAGATTATCCAGCATTTTCTGTTTTTGTTCCCATTCTTCACCATAAGGTCTTTTTTCACTGGTCATGCCAGCAGCATCGTCTGGTCGCCTCCAATGGCACGCCTGTTCCATGGATTTCACAGTGCTGAGGGGTGCATTGGACAGGAGACTCCATTGACAGTGGGGTGTGTGTATACGTGTGATTATGTGTGTGTTTATAGCGGTGGTGCAGTGGTTAGTGCTACTGCCTCACAATAGCAGGGAGCCATATTCAATTCCAGCCTTGGGTGGCTCTGTGGAGTTTACATGTTCCCCCTGTGTCTGCGTGGTTTACCTCCGAATAAGTACTCAGAGTGACTATGTTCCAGTCACACAGGAAACTGTGTGAGTTTCCTCCCACGGTCCAAAAATGTGCGGGTTAGGTGGATTGGCCATGCTAAATTCCCCCTTAGTGTTAGGGGAATGCAAAGTAAATACATGAGGTTATGGGGTTGGGTGGGATTGTTGTCAGTGCAGGCCCGATGGACTGAATGGCCTCTTTCAGCAGTGTAGGGATTCTATGTGTGTCTCAGTGTATATATGTATATGTGTGTGTATACATATATGTTTGCACCATACAGACCTTCCTCTTGCTAATCCCAAAATGGATTGTCTCTGTTTCTGAAAACAGGCTGCAGCCTCAATGTATTATCTTCTGAGTCTCCAACTTCAAATGCTGTCTGCAGAATGTAGACAAACACCTTCCAAAAGTTTCACACCAATGTTTCTCATTTCTCACCACCTTTGTTACCATTGTGATGTTCTTGGGAAAACAGAGTAAGATTCAATAGTTGCTGCTGAAACATTTGCCTTCGAGTCTCCCTCTGTTGACACATGAGAATAGTAGTCTTAAGTGAATGAAGTATATAATGTAATTTCAATACGTCATAGAGGCCATGGGAAGGTAAATGGGCTTCTGATGCTGGGCGATATGTGTGACACAATGAACCAGTACTTAATGTAACATGAAGCGTTTCCACAATCATCTTTTCAGGGCTTGACAATAGAAGTTCCTACCAGACTGTCCAAGAAAATCATCTCTATCCAAGAATATTACAGTTGTTTATTTTAGACATTGGCATATTTTTTAGCTGCACACACCAGTTAGATCCAAACCACAAAGCCTGTTAGGACAGAAATAATGTTTAAATCAAAGTTCCCTTTAAGCTGTTTGTGTACCTTAAGTTAACTTTAGTTGTTAACTGATTGTGGTGTTCTGTTTGGATTAATCAACCAATGAGGTAACAGTGCAAGCCATTCCAATAATGTTCAAATAGGTCAAAGACATGAGTAAGAAACCAAAATACAAATAACCTGAATTACTAGAACTCATTAACAACATGTGAATCACAAGCAAGAACCTGCACAGCCTGGTTTTCTCTGAAGTATAATAGCTGAGCTATAATTGATTCCTATAATTCCAATACTTATCGAGGTTTCACAAGGATCATCAGGATTTCACTAACCCTAAATTTAATCATTTTGAAGACAGAGGGCGGGATTCTCTGGCCTCCCCTCAGTTTTTTTTCTTGGCATCGGGAGGTTTGATTTGATTTGATTTATTATTGTCACATTTTACATCCACAGGAGATTCAGTCCGCCTTGTTGCCCAACAAGGGGCACACATGCGGTGGGTCGTGCGAGGGCTGCTCTTAGATGTTGCGTCGAGAGTTGCCTAGTGCTTCACGTCGTTAGTGTACGCTTAAACTGGACCAGCTGACGGGCAACATGTCAGCTCAGTGACTATCACTGTTTGCTGTGCAGATACATAGATTTGGGCCAGTGTCTGTGGGAGTTTGCACATTCTCCCCGTGCTTGCGTGGGTTTTCTCCGGGTGCTCCGGTTTCCTCCCACACCCCAAAAACATGCTCTTAGGCTGATTGGTGTTTGTTAACAAATTGTCCCTAAGTTAGGCGTCCCTCAATCTGGTTATAATTTTCTAAATTTGTACACCTTTATTGTGGAGTCCAATAGGTGTAGACAAACCTCATAGATAGAGAGGGCACTCACAATGTCAAAGTGGCAGCATGGGCTTGTTGGGCCGAAGGGCCTGTTTCCTGTGCTGTGTTGTTCTTTGCTCTTTATGTATTGGTATACAGTGAAAAGTAGTGTTTCTTGCATGTTATACAGACAACGCATACCGTTCATAGAGTACATGGGGAGAAGAAAAGGAGAAAGTGCTGAATGTAGTGTTACAGTCATAACTAGGGTGTAGAGAGAGATGAACTTCACATAAGATAGATCAATCTAAAAGTCTGATGGCAACAGGGAAGAAACTGTTCTTGAGTTGATGGTACGTAATCTCAGACTTTAGTATCATTTTCCCAAAGGAAGACAGTGGAAGAGAACATTCCCGGATGCGTGGGGTCCTCGATTATGCTGGCTGCTTTTCCAAGGCATGCCATTCGCTGGCAATGGCATCTTCTGGTCCAGCTGTCAATAAGAATTCCCACTGCCACCCACAGCAGGGGATGTGCCACAAGCAGGGTCAGAGAATCCCGCTGGTATGAATGGCTGGAGAATTCCAGCCACTGCACGGAGTTTTCCTAAAAAAATGGCCAAAGCCGTAATTCTCCAACCTCGCGTGCAGCTGCGATTCTCTGGTTCTGCTGCTGAGAATGGAGATTCAGCTGGGCACCAAGTTCTCCATTTTCATTGTCAGCGGGGATGGGGTATACACATCAGAAAATTTCAGGCCAATGTGTTAGATTCTGACTGAAAACTGTTTCTTCCCAGAAACGCGGCCAGGTTTTCACTCCAGATCTTCTGACATTTTGTTTTGCGTTATCATTCTGGTGGAGGTCGGCCTGAAAGAATCGGCAAGCCTGGCTCCACAGAGATTAGGGCACTGTTTTTGGAAAATAGTAATGATTCATGCCAGCGTGACATCATGCCACTGGGGATGGGGGGAGATCTGGTGGGGTAGTGGGGAGCGACTGATGATCCCGGAAACTACAGTGTTAAGCTGGGCTTGAACCTGATTATGTGTCTCGTGGGGGTGGAGAGATCTCGCCGCTGTAAGTCCTATTATGGCCCTCTCACAAGGGTTAGTAACGCATAATGCAATTTGTCCCTGTGGTAAATCAGCCCAGATAACTTCATCCACTTTTAATTGCTTTCATGTCCAGATCCTACATTTAATGATTTCCTTATTTTTGTAATGGGATATTGGCATCGCTGGCAAGACCAGCATTTGTTCCTCATCCCGAAATTACTCTTGAACTGAATGGTTGCTGGACCATTTCAGAAAGTAATTAAGATTCAACCACGTAGCTGTGGATCTAAAGTCTCAGAAAGGCCAGGCCAGACTGATTTCTTTCCCTCAAGGGTAATCATGGATTTATCTCAGCAGATCATGCTGCAACCAATGACTCCTCTTCAACCTGACCATCTATATAACCACAATACTTAATAATATTCATGCTTTTGATTATGGCCTATTTACAGCATTGTAAATTTCATTGAATTATAGAATCCCTACAGTGCAGAAGGAGACCATTTGACCCATCAAGTCTACACTGACTCTCTGACAGAATATCCTACCCAGGCCCTCTCCCCCACCCTATCCCCGTAACCCCACACATTTACCATAGCTAATCCATCTACCCTACACATTAACGGGTATTTTAGCTACCAAATCCACATAGCTTTGGACCGTCAGAGGAAACCGGAACACCAGGAGGAAACCCATGCAGATGGGGAGAACATGTAAACTCCATACAGTCACCCAAGGCTGGAATTGAACCCGGGTCCTTGGTGCTGTGAGACAGTAGTATACTTTGCTGCTTATTTTTTTACCGGGAACACTAAAACTCATAAGTACAAATTTTCACCACTAATCTTGATACAAGTAATATTTTGTTGATTTTTTTAGTATCTGCAAATAAAGACATTTTACATGATTTATTCCAGTTTTTAAATAATTTTAAAGAGGGCGTTAGCACCATATTCAGTGGCTTGAGGCCATGTGATTTTACAAAAACTCAAAGCTCATTAAAAAGACAAGTGAGGATACTGTCCTAGTCACCATTATAACTGGGTGTATAAGGAGGGGGATAAAGAAACAAATTCACAAATATGACTACCCAATACCCCACATTCCGATTTTGAAATCTTTGAAACTCAGCATAGTTTCTATAATTCCCAAAGCTTTCAGTGACAGGCAACATGTAAAAGTTTTTAAAAGAATGACCCAAGTTTAGGGTGGGCCACTCTTTTAGGGACAGTTTTATGACAGGAAGTATAATATTTATCTTTGTACCAACCCACAATTAGAAAATATATTGATGCTCCACTTGTTGTCCAACAATAACATCTGATAAAGCCTGCCTCATTCAACTGAAAGAATAGCTTGTTACTAATACATACTGACCATAATATGGATCAGATTTCACATTAAGAATAATGATGAATCTATCAGCAGCCACTGTTATAATGGAGTAAATTGGACGTTATATTCTATACACACACACACACACACACACACACACACACACACACACACACACACACACACACACACACACACACACACACACACACACACACATGCGCTCTGAAATCTAGGAGTTCCTTTCCTTTCCAAGTTGCCTTACTTCATCACAAGCTTTGGAATAACAAGACCTCATAAAGAAACTCAGCTTTAAAACAAATATTTACCTATTAGACACCCACTAAACACGCCAGGAAAATTTAAGGCTTGTCAAATCAGCTATAAATGGGCACTATGGTTAGCACTGCTCCCTCACAGCGCCAGGGACCCAGGTTCAATCCCCAGTTTGGTCACTGCTTATGTGGAGTCTGCATATTTTCCCTGTGTCTGTATGGGTTTTCCCCGGGTGCACCGGTTTCCTCCTGCAGTCTGAAAGACGTGCTGGTTAGGTGCATTGGCCATGTTAAGTTCTTCTTCTGTGTATCCGAACAGGTGCCAGAGCATGGCAACTTTTCACAGTAATTCCAATGCAGTGTTAATGTAAGCCTACTTGTGACACTGATAAATAAAACTTAAAATAATTTTTAAAGGTGCAATACGTCTTGCTCGCTACCAAATAATACTTCTAGCACTTCCTTTAAGCATGGAGTGTCATTCCTTCAGGTTTCAAATGTTGCTGGTGATTTTCTTTCTGATTCTCTTAATTCCATTTTTATTTCCCCCTCTTTATTTGGTTTACTGTGTATCATTAAATGAAGTATTCCAGCTTACATTTCCTGTCAGGATTTTTCTGTTGGCAAATGTGGAAGCAACCATGGTTCCCACCTCTGCCCATCAGCACCGGGAGAATGGGATGTCTTCCTCATTGGCCAACTAAAGGCTGACCAGCGTACAATGCGATCATAATGCTTCAGAAAACATTATTGAACAATCTGAATGTAGTGATCTTGTTGTTTAATCATTGTGATGAGATTTGTTACACCCAGTTTATGTTCCAAGTAGTTGATTGCAAAGAATAATGTTTGAATTCAGTGCTGATCCTTCCAATGTTATCATTTTGGTTTCATCATCAAGGGCTGCACAGTGGACCTGGGCTCAATTCTAACCTCAGGTGACTGTTTTTCTGGAGTTTGCACATTGTCCCCGTGTCTGTGTGGGTTTCCTCCAGGTGCATCTGCTCTTCCCACAGTCCAAAGATGTGCGGGTTAGATTGACGGGCCATATTCAATTGCCTCTTAGAGTAAGGATAAATACATACAAAGAACAAAGAACAAAGAACAGTACACCACAGGAAACAGGCCCTTCGGCCCTCCAAGCCTGTGCTGCTCATTGGTCCAACTAGACCATTTGTTTGTATCCCTCCATTCCCAGTCTGCTCAAGTGACTATCCAGGTAAGTCTTAATGGGATTAGAAGGAACAGAGCCTGGGTATGATTGTTGTCAATGTAGACTCAATGAGCCAAATATCCCCCTTCTGCACTGTCGGGATACTATGGTTCTATTCTTCTTCATTGAAACACTGCAGTGCAGATGGAGGCCATTTGACCCATTGAGTCTGCACAGATAGCAATCCCACCCAGGCCCTATCCCCGAAAGCCTAATATTTACTCTGCTAATTCCTCTAACATATACACCCCAGGGCACTAAGGGGCAATTTAGCATGGCCATCCTGCCCATCTTTGGACTGTGGAAATCTTTGGACTGTGCCCATCTTTCCTGTGGAGGAAACCGGAGCACCCAGAGGAAACCCACACAGACATGAGGAGAATGTGCAAACTCCACACAGACAGTGACCCAAACCGGGAATCAAACCCAAGTCCCTGGAGTGTTGAGGTAGCATTACTAAACACTGTGCCACCGTGCTACCCCATTCACTGTTCCTCTTTTCATTTACCTTGTTAAATCACTTTAGACATTCAAACCTGTACGCCGACATCACAACAGTTAGCCTTTCGGGTGGAATGATGGCACAGTGGCTCGCTGCCTCACAGCGCCAGGGAACTTGGTTCGATTCCCTACCTGGATCACCTGTCTGTGGTCAGGTCTAGGACCTGTACATTCTCTCTGTGGCTGCGTGAGTTTCCTCCAGGTGCTCCAGTTTCCTCCCACATTCTGAAACGCGCGCTGGTTAGGTGCATTGGTTATACTAAATTTTTCCTTCGAAGAGGCGCTGGAGTGTGGCGACTAGGGTATTTTCACAGTAACTTCATTGCAGTGTTAATGTAAGCCTACTTGTGACACCAATAAATTTTAAGCCATGCATGATTTCCCATTTGAAAGGACTATGCCTGGAATTTTTAATGACCAGTGGATCGAAAATGCACACTAATGAGCCTGCTTATCTGGCCTACTGACTGTGACTTTATTTGTCCTGCAGACAAGTGCCTTGGTTGGTTCCTCTCACAAATGAGATGAGTATTTGTCATGTCCAGTCCTATGCTTTGTCACTGAACCATTCTCCTACACACAGAAAAGGTGTTGGATATTTGATGCTAACCAATTCCTTTCAAAATTCAGTATTACCCCTATTATTTAAGGATTTGCGCTGTTTCTCTGGACTTCACCTGATGAAGGCACAGCACTCTGAAAGCTTTGATTTGATTTATTATTGTCATGTGTATTAGTATACAATAAAACATATTGTTTCTTGCATGTTATACAGGCAAAGCATATCATTCATAGAGAAGGAAATGAGAGAGTGCAGAATATAGTGTATAGTCACAGCTAGGGTGTAGAGAAAGATCAGCTTCATGCAACTTAGGTCCATTCAAAGTCTGGTGGCAGCAGGAAAGAAACTGTTGTTGAGTCAGTTGGTATGTGACCTCAGACTTTTGAATCTTTCTCCCAATGAAAGAACGTGGAAGAGAGCATGTCCGGTGTGCTTGGGATCTTTCATTATGCTGGCTGCTTTTCTCAGGCAGTGGGAAGTGTAGGCAGAGTCAATGGATAGGAGGATGTTTTGTATGATGGACTCGGCTTCGTTCACGACCCTTTGTACTTTCCTGCAGGGTCTTGGGCAGAGCAGGAGCAATACTAAGCTGTGATACAATTAAAGAAATACATTCTATGGTGCATCTGTAATCTGTGATTTCAGATAAACCTGTTGGTCTATAACCTGGTGTCCAGATCACCTACAACCTGTTCTGGTCCCTCCATGTCGACGCTATAGTTAAGAAAGCGTAACAACACCTCTGTTTTCTCAGGAGACTAAAGAAATTTGGTCCACTACAACTCTCACCAACTTTTACAGGTGCACCATAGAAAGCATTCTTTCTGGTTGTCCTACAGCTTGGTACAGCTCCCACTCTAAGACCACAAGAAACTACAAAGAGTTGTGAACAAAGCCCAGTCTATCTCACAAACATCTCTTCTTTGTCTGATCATAGACAAAGAATTAATTTTGGAGTCATATTAGCAATGTTAATCTCTTATCCATCCTTTTAATAAGGGCTGTAAAGTGGGGAATGCCTACTGGGGGAAAGAGAGAGTGGGAAGTAAAATGAAAACAACTGTCTTAAATAATTAAAGAAATAAGACATTGAAGCAAAACAATATTTAGTGACAGATGTGAAAAATTTAAGAACCACATCATTTCTCTGTTTATATGTCACAGCACTTTGAATAAAAATAAATACAGATGTATGAGGCTAGAAAATATTGAGATGCCATATTTATGTTTCTGCTATAATGAATGCCAAGAAGCCCTGTGCAGATATTTAAGAATAGAGGCCACATGTGTGGTAAGAAATGTTAGTTTATCTGAAGCAGAGTTGCTGCCATATTAATAATGGAGATGTTACTGTGGATGTTATTGTCTGCACGATCCCAGCTGTGGAAAAATAAATAAATCCATTCCGGGACCATTCACTGGTGATTACTGAAGTAAAATAAAACAAGAGGAGCAGTAATTGTTTACAAAATGAAAAGCTGATGAGGAAGTTTTTTTGTAAATACTCGCTTCTGCTCAACCCTCAGAAATGATTAATGGGCTGTGCTGAAACATATACCATTTCTATTCTGCAGTAGAGAGCAACCAGGCAGTCGCATTAATGGAAAACTTTCCATTGGTAAGGTGACACTTGAAGCCCAGTTTCAAGTGAACTGACATTTCCTACCGTTTGTTCTTTAATAATTCAGTGAGTCCGAGTGCTGGGTAGATACATATTCAATGTCTGGCAGCTTTAGCGAGTAAATTGCTGCATTTAAAGTTTATAAAAATTAGATATTAGTGTCACAAATAAGCTTATGTTAACACTACAGTGAAGTCACTGTGAAAAAACCCGAGTTCAGGTACATTGAAGAAGAATTTAGCATGGCCTATGCATCTAACCAGCACGTCTTTCGGACTAGAGGAGGAAACCAGAAAACCCAGAGGAAACCCACACGGACATGGGAGAGAACATATCAACTCTACATACAAACCGGGTCCCTGGTGCTGTGAGGCAGCAGTGCTAACCTGAAACTTGAGGTCTTCACAGCTTTTGAGAATAGAAGCCAAAAGTCAATCAAGCACATTTGTTCAATTTGTTGCCATCTATTTTGTGTAGGTGAAAAATGTAGCGGGCGATACTCTGGGCCCATTGCGCTACTCAATCAGAGGCTGTGTAACGGGCATCCCGCTGTGCGCCAGAGATCAGCATGGACCTGTATAAATTATGTGGACAGGCTGATCTAATTAGCTCCCCCCACCACCCCCACCCCCTCCAGGAATGTTTCACTTCAGTGGGGTTTACTATAGCTCCCACTTGCCCAATCCTGCTGGAGTGAAGCAAGGCCATTGAGGCCCACAGAAGGTCAGGGGTGAGGGAGGATGCCCCCTGGACATTGTCAGCTTGCCAGTGTCAGACTGGCCCCTGGGACAGCCCAACAGGTGAAGTGGCAAGGCCCAGGGGGCATCTTGGCACTGCCCACAGGACATTGGGCAATGCCAAGGGAGAGGGCAGGGGCAGTCCTACTGCCACTCTGCACTCAAGCTTGCCTCCAAGTGATTGGGGCTGGCCATTGGGGCAGTGGGCTTGGCCTGATCGGGGTGGGGGGGTGGAGGGCGGCAGGGAGATCAAGGCAGGCTGATGGAGGGGCCAAGCAATCTATCCATGGGGGGGAAACAAGAGGAAATGAAAATGAGAAGCTGACGAGGAAGTATTTTTTGTAAATACTCGCTTCCGCTCAACCCTCAGAAATGATTAGTGGGTTGTGCTGAAACAGCGTTGGGGGGTGGGGGGGGTGGTTTGCAGGCTGGCCAGTGATCAGGGAGCTGGCAATGTGGTACCACTGCACATGCACCGATCACCTCTATGACAGATCGGTGCATGCACAATGGTCTGCTCAGCACCATGCTGCCAGCCTCTCCAGCGGGAATAGGCTCCGCCTGAAGTTTTTTAATGAGATTCATAGTAGGGCACTCTGTGATGTACCAAGTGTGGATGATTCATTTTGAAAAAAACCAACAGGATTTACTCCAGTTTTTATATGAATTCAACACTTAGAACTTCTTGGGAGAACGCCACCTGTATTTTCTTCGACAGTATATTGAGGAAAAAGTCAAGAACATCAAGTCTTATAAAAAGAAAGATTAAAAAGTGGATATTCATGCTTTGGAAGATAGTCATTAAACAATGAAATCAAACACATCAAAATCAGAATGTTCAGCTTATGGTTGTGAAATTTATACAATCCACTGTATGCAGGATGAACTGTGTATTGAAGCATCCATCATCAGAATGTCAACCAGCCAATGAGAGACAACCAACATTCAGCAGTAACAAAAAGTGCCTAACATATTTTTGTATAATCATTGGCTGTATGGGCTTTGGGCTCTTAACTCTTTACAATTATCTGAAATTTTCTTTAAAGTTATTTATTGAAGAAAAGCATTAGATGTGAGTGTGGCACAGTAGCAAGCACTGCTGCTTCACAACACTAGGGGCCTGGGTTTAACTGCAGCCTTAGGTATCCATCTGTGTGGAGTTTGTACATTCCTCTTGTGTCTGCATGGATTTCCTCAAAGTGCTCTGATTTCATCCCAGACTCCAGTGATGTGCAGGTTAAGTGGATTGGCCATGCTAAATTTGCCACTTATTGTCCCGAGATGTGTAGGTTAGATGGATTAGCTATGGTAAATGTGCGGGGTTACAGGGATAGTGCAAGGGAGAAGGCTTGGCTAAGATACTCTGTCAGAGAATTGGTGCAGACTCAATGGCCTCCTTTTGCACGGTAGGGATTCCATGATTCTATGATGTGCTGTTTGTCCTTACCACCCAGGCAGTAGCACAGTAAGGAAAATCAGCTGGAATTTTCTCACCACAATATCTTTCATAATATCTGGTATTCAAGTGATACCTAAAGCCGTTTTATCAAATATACTTGCTTTTCTTTCTCATCTCTTGTTGTTTATTCTTAATCATAACATATTAAATTCAGACTTGTGCACTTACTGTCACAACAAAAATGGGCCAACACTTAGAAACCTCAGAAAGCAAACTGAAGTTTGTTGTGAGTCACTTTCAACCATTTGAAAGGAGTAAACATCTTCAGAACATTGTGGGGTGAAGCAGGAAAATGGACATTTTTATGAGTTACTGTATTGTAGAATACATTTACACTAACATTGAACTTGCACACAATGAATGGAACAGCAGATTATGGTTTTTGCTTTGGTTACAATGGGTATTGCATTTAAAATTGAGCCCCTTTTGATAAGAATATGTTTTTTCTTTTAGTTCGACTCCAACGCATTTGCACATCAATAAACACAAAGGTCAATTGTCCTATTTCTGCCTGTGCTGGTTTGGAGCCAAAAAGACAGAAACCTGCTGGTGTAAACTCATGTTGCAATTCTCCCAAAGGCAGTGGGTAAATGTGTAGGGATATAGGGGTGGGGCCTGGGTGGGATTGTGGTCGGTGCAGACTTGATGGGCCAGATGGCCTCTTTCTGCACTATAGCGTTTCTAGGTTCTAGGATATAGTCTGAAAGATGTGTTGGTTAGATGCATTGACCCGAACAGGCACCAGAGTGTGATGACTTTCACAGTAACTTCATTGCAGCGTTAATGTAAACCTTACTTGTGACACTAATAAATAAACTTTATTTTTTATTAGTAAGATGTTCAGAACATGTTCAGTGCACTTTAGCCCTGGTAGGGGAAGGTGTAAAATTGCCAGAGTTCTTTGGAAGAATAGGGCATCTTTGGAAATGGCCCTATGACATGGTTGGGGGAGGTCAGATAGATTTTAGGAGAGGTAAATTGCCCCCTAAAATTGCTGCAAGTCAACATGAATGTGTGAAAAAAGACATAAACATTTTGGAAATGTGAAACTCATTGGGAATGTCAAGAGGGCTATAAGGAAGTTTCAAGAACGCTGTCATAAGAAGCTGTGAAAAGAAACTTTCAAAGGTAGCTGTCAAGTAATTAGATTTGTCCCCGTTAAATATTTATTAAAAAATATTATTACCAGTGTGAAAAAAATCAGTTCTTGCTATTTCACTCTATTTCACATAAGCCTGAGGGTTATCATTACAAAATCAATGTATTACTGATTTAAAACTTTCCATTATCACCATGAAGTTTCAGTCCATTCACAATTTTATGATAAATCCATATACTTACAAACTCTTTGAAGTGGGACTATGAATTTCATTGCTTGTTTTTATAAGGAAGGACATGCTTGCTATTGAGAGGGAGTCCAGCAAAAGTTCACCACACTGAGTCCTAGAATGGCAGGACTGAAACATGAAGAAAGATTAGATCGACTGGGCTTATACCCACTGGAATTTAGAAGAATGAGAAGGGATTCATAGAAACATAAAATTCTGGTGGGACTGGACAGGCTAGATGCAGGAAGAATGTTCCTGATGGGGAAGTCCAGAATTATTGGTCATAGCCTAAGAATAAGGAGTAAACCATTCAGGACTAAGATGTGGAAGAACTTCTTCACTCAGAGTTGTGGAATTCTCTACCATGGAAAGCTGTTGTGCCATTTCATTAGATACGTTCAAGGGGGATTTGACATGGGTGTTGCGGCTAAAGGGATCAAGGGGTATGGAGAAAAAGCGGGAGTGGGATACTGAAAATGCATGATCAGCCATGATCATAGCAAATGATGGTGCAGGCTTGAAGAGTTGAATGGCTACTCCTGCACCTGTTATCTCTGTTTCTATGTTTCAAAATGAAGTTAGATGCAGTGAGAGTTTTTTTTCAATAAGAATGCTTTTTATAAAATCATCAATAGCAACTCAAGAACTTTATTTGATCTTAGCATTGATCATGCGGAATGCCCATGGAGATATGCCCATGGTGGATGCTGGATGAGTTGGCATGGTGCGTATGACAGCAAAGGGTGGTGAGTGGGTGGCATGGGTTGACAATGAATTGGTGCTAAGTTGGCATAGGGACTGTAAAGATCCATGGGATTGGGTAGTGGGACATTGGATGATGTGGAGAGTATGAGGGGCAATGAATATGGGTACAAGGTCAGGCATGATGGCATGGGGGACTATGGGGTGTGCCATAAGGTGGCATGGATGAGGCATGGGAAATGTGTAGGGGAGAGGATCTGAGGAATGAGGACTGAAGGGCTGTTATTTTGCTTTATTGTCTTTTCTCATTGCTGTGACAAAGTACCTGTGAAGCAAAGTAGGCTTCTCTCCATCCAAGCGCACCCCCCCCCGAAGCCCCCCCCACCTCTCCCCCCACCCACCACCACCACCGCCCCCCCCCCCCCTCCCCCACCCCCCCTCGTTCCCAACCCAGCTCCACACCTGGCAGCATTGTTTCTGAGTTATCCACCATGACTCGTATAGTCAACCTCACCCACTCACCATCCCACTCCATTCCAATCCCTGAATGAAACGCCAAAATTCCAGCACACTTTCCCCCCAGACTGGGTAAACAGTGCTGGGAATTGTCCTGACTCTTTATTCCTAACACAAAAGCCAAAATTCAGGCTATAGTATCCATGACTGACAATAGACTATTATTTCACTGCACAGAAAGAGCTAAATGACCTTACTACAGTAGTACTGGTTCAAATTTTCTCAGGTATTACATAAGAACATAAGAACATAAGAAATAGGAGCAGGAGTAGGCCATCTGGCCCTTCGAGCCTGCCCCGCCATTCAATAAGATCATGGCTGATCTGTCGTGGCTCAGTTCCACTTTCCCGCCCTCTCCCCATAACCCTTAATCCCCTCTCTTATCAAAAACCCATTCCCCTGGACTCTTGCGTTAGCTTTGGCAAGAGATGAATGGAACTCATTAGAAAACACCAAGAACCTACTTGTAATGAAACTTTGCTATTTCTAGGACTTTCCAACCTACTTTGTAAGGACTGGAATCTCTACCTAGTACTATAATGATTGGAGGTGGATTTGGTTGCAAGGAACTTGTGGGTGGCATAGTAGTACAGTGATTAGCACTGCTGCCTCAACTTCAGAAACTCGGGTTCAATTCTCACCTTGGGTGACTGTGTGAAGTTTGCAAATTCTCCCTGTGTCTGCATAGGTTTCCTCTGGTTTCCTCCCACAGTCCAAAGATGGCCCTGTTAAATTGTCCCTCACTATCTCAAAATGTATAGGTTAGGGGAATTAGCGGGGTAAATGGATGCGGTTACAGGGATAGAGTGAGGCTGAGGGCCAGGGTATGATAATTTGTCAGAGAGTCAGTGAGGCTCGATGGGCCAAATGTCTCTTCTATGGGGTTACTATTATTTTTTGGACTTGCTATGCCAGGAGTTACCATTTGCCCTGTTCATTCAGAATCCAGCAAGAGACCTAGATCCTACAACTTCCATTGGATGTCCTTTGCCTCAAAAGAAGGCTATGGAGTAGAGAATTTATCGAAACATTCTGATGGTAGATGACACAGAAACTGCTATATATCTGAAATGACAAAAGACAAGTTTAGGACTGATGTAAAAAAACTTATACAAAACAATTAACAAAATAAATCTACAGGCAAAAAGGGGAGGTAACAGCATATTGATGATTCAGAAGTGTGTTAGATTCTGATAGAGAATTCTTAGGTTTTTTGTCTGGGTGGATGAGTTAAATTGTGTTAAATGGATTTTCTTAACTGTTTCCATCTTGCAATCTTGCGAAAATACACCAGTAGAGAAAGGCACATTTTTGTTATAGCAGATTATTCATGGTGGGATTTTTCTTTAGCTGGTCGAAGAAACCATTCTGTGTTGCTGTTTATAGACAAATCCACATTTATACTTGGCCTGTTATTTTTCTGTCTCCCTCTCTTTGGTTCTTATTCAGAACTCAACAATATGATGAGTCATTAATTTTCATTTTCCAGGTTATTTTGTAGTATTTGTCAGTCTTTCAGTTCCTCTTTAATATACCAGCCTGTGCACAAATATTGATAATCAACCTCTGGGCAACTGTGTTGAGATTGCTGACAGAGATGTCACCTGTGAAGTGCATTTGCAATGAATGAGACCAGCAAGGGAGATTTGCTAGTATCACACGGGAAGATTTAAACTAGTTAGGCAGGGGGGGTGGGAACCAATGCAAAGGTGAATTAGCTGAAGGGGAACCAAAGAGTAAGGCCAGTAAGACTCAGAGAAACAGCAGACAGGGTCAGGTTGCTAATCAAAGAGTGGACTGAATGCATTTGTTTCAATGCGAGAAGTGTAACAGGTAAGGCAGATGAACTTAGTGCTTGGATTAGTACTGGGAACTACAATGTTGTTGCCATTGCAGAAACTTGGTTAAGGGAAGGACAGGATTGGCAGCTTAACAATCCAGGCAGGATAGAGAGGGATGTAAAAGGAGTGGGGGAGTTGCACTACTGGTTAAGGTGAATATGATGTGGGTATGCCGGCTTTGGACTGGCGTAAACACAGTAAAAAGTCTGACAACACCAGGTTTTAGTCCAACCTATTTATTTGATAATATACTCACAAGCTTTCGGGGTTAGCCCCTTCGTCAGGTGAATGGAGAGTTCTGGCCTCAGACAGAGCATATAAAGCACAGACAGTTTAGAGATTACTGATTAGAATGCGAATCCTTACACCTAACCTGCTGTTCAAGACCTGAAGTGGCTGATAATGTGAGTGGAAGGAGCACTGATCACAGGTTAAAGAGATGTGTATTGTCTCCAGACAGTACAGTAAGTGAGGTTTTGCAAACCCAGGCAAGTCACGGGGGTTACAGATAGTGCGACATGAACCCAAGATCCCTGTTGAGACCGTCCTCAGCTGTACTCTGGGCAGACACCTCAGAGGGCTCATACAACAGGGCAATATGGGTAGAGCTCAGGAATAGCAAAAGTGTAGTCAAAATATTGGGGGTTTACTGTCGGCCACCCAGGAGCAGATATATAGGCAAATTTTGGCAAGGTGTAAAAGTAACAGGGTTGTTGTGATGGGAGATTTTAATTTCCCCTATATTGACTGGGACTCACTTAGTGCTAGGGGCATGGATGGGGCAGAATTTGTAAGAAGCATCCAGAAGGGCTTCTTAAAACAGTGTGTAGATAGTCCAACTAGGGAAGGGGCCATACTGGACCTGGTATTGGGGAATAAGCCCAGCCAGGTGGCCGATGTTTCAGTAGGGGAGCAGTTTAGGAGAAATGACCACAATTCAGTAAGCTTTAAGGTACTGATGGATAAAGATAAGTGTAGTCCTCAAGTTAAGGTGCTCAACTGAGGAAAGGCTAATTACAACAGGAATTGAAGAATGTAGATTTGGGGCAGATGTTTGAAGGCAAATCAACATCTGGTGTGTGGGAGGCTTTCAACTGTAAGTTGACAGGGATTCAGGACTGGCACATTCCTGCAAGGATGAAGGATAAGTATGGCAAGTTTTGGGAACCTTGGATAATGAGATATTGTGAGCCTAGTCATAGAGAAAAAGGAAACATTTGTCAAAGCTAAGAGGCTGAGAACACATGAAGCAAGTGTGGAATACAAGGGAAGTAGAAAAAAGCTTAAGCAAGGAGTAAGGAGGGTTAAAACAGTTCATGAAAAAGCATTGGCCTCCAGGATTAAGATAATTCCCAAGGCTTTTTAGACACGTAAAGAGCAAGAGGGTAGCTGGGGAGAGGGTTGGCTCACTCAAGGACAAGGGCGGGAATCTATGTGTGGAATCAGAGAAAATGGGCAAGGTATTAAGTGAGTACTTTACGTCAGTATTTACCAAAGAGAAGGATTTGGTGGATGATGAGTTTGGGAAAGGGTGTGTAGATAGTTTGAATCATGTTGAGATCAAAAAGGAGGCGATATTGGTGTTCTTGAGAAACATTAAGGTAGACAAGTCCCTAGGACTTGATGGGATATACCCCAGAATACTGAGAGAAGCAAGGGAGGGAATTGCTGGAGCCTTGAGAGAAATCTTTATATCCTCCTGGCGACAGGGGAGGTCCCAGAGGATTGGAGAATAGCCAATGTTTAAGAAGAGTAGCAAGAATAATCCAGGTAATTACAGGCCAATGAGCCTTACATCAGTGGTAGGGAAATTATAGGAGAGGATTCTTTGAGACAGGATTTATTCTCACTTGGAAATAAGTGGACGTATTAATGAGAGGCAACATGGTTGTGTAAAGGGGAGGTCATGTCTCACAAACTTGATCGAGTTTTTTGAGGAAGTGGCAAAGATGATTGAGGGTTGGGTAACGGATGTTGTCTACATGGTCTTCAGTAAGGCCTTTGACAAGGTCCGTCATGGCAGTTTGATGCAGAAGGTGAAGTTGTATGGGATTACAGGTGAGCTGACAAGGTGGATACAAAACTGGGTCGATCAAAGAAGGCAGAGGGTAGCAGTGGAAGGGTGTGTTTCTGAACGGAGGGCTGTGACAGGGCAGGGGTCAGTGCTCAGAATTTTGCTGTTTGTAATACATATAAATGATTTGGAGGAAAATGTAACTAAAGAGCAAAGAAGAACAAAGAAAATTACAGCACAGGAAATGGCCCTTCAGCCCTCCAAGCCTGCACTGACCATGCTGCCTGACTTATCTAAAACCCCCTACAATATCCCTCTATTCCCATCTCTTTCATGTACTTGTCAAGATGCCCCTTAAAAGTCACTACCATATCTGCTTCCACTACCTCTCCCAGCAATGAGTTCCAGGCACCCATCCCTCTCTGTGTAAAAAATCTGCCTCGTACATCTCTTTTAAAACTTGCCCCTCGCACCTTAAACCTATGCCCCCTAGTAATTGACTCTTCCACCCTGGGAAAAAGCTTCTAACTATCCACTCTGTACGTGCTTCTCATAATCTTGCAGACTTCTATCAGGTCTCCCCTCAACCTCTGTCGTTCCAGTGAGAACAAACAAAGTTCCTTCAACCTCTCCTCTTAGCTAATACCCTCCACACCAGGCAACACCCTAGTAAATCTTTTCTGTACCCTCTTCAAAGCCTCCAAACTGGTTTAATTAGTAAGTTTGCGGACGACATAAAGGTTGGTGGATTTGCTGATAGTGATGAGGACCATCAGAGGATAGAGCAGGATACAAATTGGTTGGAAAGTTGGGCGGAGAGATGGCAGATGGAGTTTAATCTGGACAAATGTGAGATAATGCATTTTGGAAGATCTAGTACAGATAGGAAATATACAATAAATGGCAGAAACCTTAAGAGTATTGATAGGCAAAGGGACCTGGGTGTATAGGTACACAGGTCGATGAAAGTGACAATGCAGATGGACAAGGTAATCAAGAAGGCATACCTTGTCTTCATTGGCCGGGGCATTAAGTTTAAAAATTGGCAAGTCATGTTGCAGCTTTATAGAATCTTAGTTAGGCCGCACTTGGAATATAGTGTTCAATTCTGGTCTCTGCACTATGAGAAAGATGCGGAGGCTTTGGTGAGGGTACAGAAAAAATTTACCAGGATGTTGCCTGGTATGGAGGGCATTAGCTATGAGGAGAGATTGGAGAAACTTGGTTTGTTCTCAATGGAACGATGGAGGTTGAGGGGCGACCTGATAGATGTCTATGAGATTATGACAGGCATGGATAGAATGGATAGTCAGAAGCTTTTTCCCAGGGTGGAAAAATTACTAGAGAGCACAGCTTTAAGGTATGAGGGGTAAGGTTTAAAGGAGATGTACGAGGCAAATGTTTTACACAGAGGGTAGTGGGTGCTTGGAACTCATTTTCGGGGAAAGATAATGGAAACGGATACGGTAGTGACTTTTAAGGGGCTTCTCGACAAATACATGAGTCGGATGGGAAAAGAGGGAAATGGCCCCCAGAAGGGTAGGGGGTTTTAGTTCAGTAGGGCAGCATGGTCGGTGCAGGCTTGGAGGGCTGAAGGCTGCAATTATCTTTGTTCTTTGATTAGAAGAATTGGTGAAGTATATTGGTTTTTAACGCAGTCAGAACAAATTTATTTATCATATTGCAAAACATAAACCTGATTTTATTTTGATAAGGACAATAATCAATAAAATATTAACTCTCAGGCTTGGAGGGCTGATGGGCTTGCTCCTGTGCAGTAATTTTCTTTGTTCTTTCTTTATTCTTTGTTCACTGTTCAGCACAGGCAGGAAGCTATTTTGTTTTACAGGTCCACATCAACACTGCAACAATCAGAACTTCAAATTGTTCTAGCTTGATCTGGAGTAATTGCTTATTTGTTGGAAAACTGAATGGCAGCAGTGATGCAAGAGAGGCACCAGACTTTCGTGTGTATCACACCGTGAGACTAGTGTTAATGCATGTGTGGGCGTCCAGTAGGCAGATTAGGCAGCAACATAGAAGATAGCATTGATAAATGAACATTACTTGAGAAACATAGAGGGGGAAGCAGCAAGGTGAAGATAACATCTCTTTGAACATATTCATTGCATCCTACATCTTGTGTTCATTGAGTTTGGCATACAAAAATAAATATTGACATTCATTGAGAAAAGCATCAGGTATCAGTTTGCTTTTGTGTTCTGTGCAAATCTGCAGATGTTACTATTTGACAAACTTACCAGGTACAGTGATTTTTTTTCAATGGAAATGGGTTTCAATTTAGCAACTTATCAGAATAGACATAGCTATCACCTACACAGTGAGAAAGAAAGCGATTAGTAATGGGTACATTGTCACAAAGGAATTTTGAAATTCAGTGATCTCTATAAGTGATGTAAAAGCACGGTTTATATTCTATGCCAGAAATTATTCCAATTTTTTAAAATTTTTGTGTCACAGGTAGGCTTACATTAACGCGTGAATTAACAATGAAGTTACTGTGAAAATACCCTAGTTGCCACACTCCGGCGTCAGTTTGGGTACTCGAGGGAGAATTTAGCATGGTCAATGCACCTAACCAGCACATCTTTTTGACAATGGGAGGTAACTGGAACATTTGAAGGAAACCCACGTGGACAAGGGGAGAATGTGCAGACTCCGCACAATCTGTGACCCAAGCTGGGGATCAAACCTAGGTCCCTGGCGCTGTGAGGCAGCAGTGCTAAGCACTGTGCCATCATAACATCAATGAATACTAAATGGTAGTGGGCAAGATGTCCATTTTGTCCTTACATAACCATTCTGAAATAACATTTTTTCCACTCTCATTGGATCTGTTTTGTTTCAATTTAATGTTGTTTCTTTCCCAAAATATTTAGGGCAAATTTCACATTCCATTATGTTGAAATGTAGTTATTTTTAGCTCTAAAATTACTTGAAATTGATATATTCTACAAACAATATTCAGTGAGTAGTTTTTTTTTAGTTTCCAATATTATTTGAGTTTTCTGTCAAACATTGCCAACAGTTTTGAACAATGAGGCCAATGATAAGTTTTTGGAATGTGATGATGTATTTCTGTTCTTAATAATTAGTGATAAAACCAATAGCATCAAGATATTCAGACACTGGCTAAAGATATGAATACCAGTGGATGTACATGTTGTAGCAGAAGAATATCTAGTGTGCATTGTTTTCTGACTTTTTTTGTAAATGAGTTTCATGATGATTCAGGAAAAAAAAACACACTTTTCAAAACTGAGACAACTTTTGGCATATTTGTTGTGAAACCTGTAATTGCTCCCACAGAAATGGAAACCATGGTTGTCATTTTCCATGTAACAACCCGTCACAGAGAATGCAGCTGGTTAGCCAAAAGTTCAATGCCCTTCAGCTGGACCAGATGATTCTGGTGGCAGGCGGGGCTATAGATTTCTGCCCCCTGTCTCTCCACATTTATGATGTGGATGTGCCGGCGTTGGACTGGGGTAAACACAGTAAAAAGTCTGACAACACCAGGTTTTAGTCCAACCGATTTATTTGATAGTAAACGCACAAGCTTTCGAGGCGAAGAGGGAAACCTCGAAAGCTTGTGCGTTTACTATCAAATAAATCGGTTGGACTAAAACCTGGTGTTGTCAGACTTTTTACTGTCTCCACATTTAGAACATAGAACATTACAGCGCAGTACAGGCCCTTCGGCCCTCGATGTTGCGCTGACCAGTGGAACCAATCTAATGACCCTCTAACCTAAACTATTCCAATGTTATCCATATGCCTATCAACTGACCATTTGAATGCCCTCAAAGTTGGCGAGTCCACAACTGCTGCAGGCAGGGCATTCCACGACCTTACTACCCTCTGAGTAAAGAACCTACCTCTGACATCCGTCCTATAATTACCACCCCTTAATTTAAAGCTATGTCCTCTTGTTTTAGCCATCACCATCTGAGGTAAAAGGCCCTCACTGTCCACCCTATCCAATCCTTTGATCATCTTGTATGCCTCAATTAGGTCACCTTGTAACCTTCTTCTCTCTAATGAAAATAACCTCAAGTCCCTCAGCCTTTCCTCATAAGACCTTCCCACCATACTAGGCAACATCCTGGTAAACCTCCTCTGCACCCTTCCCAATGCCTCCACATCTTTCTTATAATGCGGCAACCAGAACTGTACACAATACTCCAAGTGCGGCCGCACCAGAGTTTTGTACTGTTGTAACATGAACCTGATTGATTGAATCTGATTATCTGATTGCATCTGATATGAAAATTGTATTTCTGAAAATTTGGAGAAATTTGATACTCTTCACTTTTATAACAGGTACCCTGATTAACGGAGCTGTCACTAATGCACAACAATCCAGGTTTCCTCATACAAACAGAAGTAGGCCATCTATACCCACCAGCCTATTCGGACTTTCAATTAGATCAGATTGATCTGCACATCAGCTCCATTTACATCTTTCTGCTCCATAATCCTTGATGATAAATAAATTTTAAAACTTAAAAAAGAATCTAGATACCCTGTCATCATGTGGGACCGGCCTCAACCAGGATCTTGGGTCCATGCCACACTATCTGTAATCCCCACGACTTGCCTGGGCTTGCAAAATCTCACTAACTGTCCTGGCTGGAGACAATACACATCTCTTTAACCTGAGCTTAACCCTCTCTCCACTCCCATTGTCTGTACCTTTAAGACTTGATTACCTGTAAAGACTCGCATTCCAGCCATTACTTTGTAAATTGAGTTTGTGTCTTTATATGCCTTGTTTGTGAACAGAACTCCCACTCACCTGATGAAGGGGCAGCACTCCAAAAGCTTGTGGCTTGTGCTACCAAATAAACCTGTTGGACTTTAACCTAGTGTTTGAGACTTCTTACTGCGTTTACTCCAGTCCAATGCCGGCATCTCCACATCATAACATGTCCTCCCCAATGCCAATCCATGTCTGAGATGCAGTGCCCAAAACTGAAATCAATACTCCAGATGGAGTACATTCATGATTTGGATTTAAATGTAGGGGTATGATCAAAAAGTTTGTGGATGACACAAAAATTGGTATGGTGGTAAATAGTGAGGAGGATAGTTGTACATTGCAGGAGGATATTAATAGACCAGTCAGGTGAGCAGAGCAGTGGCAAATAGAATTCAACCTGGAAAAGTGTGAGGTAATGCATCTAGGGACAGCTAACAAGGCGAAGGATTACACTATGAATGGTAGTATTCTGGAAAGTATTGGAGATTAGAGGGGGACCTTGGAATGCATATCCACAGATTCATGAAGGCGGCAAGGCAGATAGATAAGTGGTTAGGAAGGCAAATGAGGTACATGCCTTTATTTGCTGAGGCACAGAATACAAGGACAGAGAGTTCATGTAGGAGCTGTATAAAATTCTATGTGGGCGGGGGGGTTCTTTCAGGTAAAATTCTATGTAGGCCACAAATGGAATACTGTGTGCAGTCCTGGTCAATACATTATAGGAAGGATGCAATTGCACTGGAGAGGATGCAGAGGAGAATTACCAGGATGCTGCCTGGGTTGGAGGGCCTGAGCTAAGAAGAAAGATTGGATAGACTGGGGCTGCTGTCTTTGAACTGCAAAGGCTGAGAGGGGACCTGATTGAAGTATATAAATATTATGAGGGGCGTAGATAAAGTGAATTTTTTTCCCTTAGTAGAGTGGTCAATAACGGGGGGCATAGATTGAAAGTAAGAAGTAGGAGTTAAGGGCGGAGTTGAGGAGGATCTTTTTCACTTGGAGTGTGGTGGGAGTCTGGAACTCATTTCCTGAAAGGGTGGTTGAGTCAGAAACACTCATAACATTTAAGTATTTAGATATTCAGTTACGTTGCCGTAACCTCCAAGGTTACGATACAAGTGCTGGAAAATGGGATTAGTGTAATCAAAACCTAGTTGACACAATGGGCCAGATGGCCTCCTTCTGTGCTGTAAATTTCTCTGAATCTGCCCAAGACATTGTAAAAATGAAGCGCAATATCTTTACTTTTCCATTTCAGTCCCCCATGGAATGAAGACCAACATTCCATTTGCCTCTTTGATTACTTCTTGTACCAGCTTTCTGCAAATATGTGTGCTTTGTCATCAAAATCCCTTCACTGCCCCAAAACTCCTCGTTACTTACTCATGGTTAAAATATTCTTAGATTCAAAGAGGATGATCTTACTCTCTTCCCCACCCCTCCCCCACCAAACGACTCAGTCTGCCTGGGGGAGGAATTTTAATGCGGGTGAGCATGTGGGTTTAGATAAGTGTGGAGAGTTAATGAAATAAACATGAGCATGTCGAGAAGTTAGCTGACATACACTGACTTCCTCATTTAGCTCTTGTGCGTCTGCCGTAATCCCCTTAAGCAAATCGGCTTGGTAATTTTGTTATGCTGATCGCTCAGTTACCTATTTGTCGTCAGGATCACACCCTGTCCCCACTTCCTCCACCTGCCACCACACACACCCCCACACATCCCCCCCCACCACCCCCCCCCCAACTCCCCACCCCCGCCGCCCCCAACCTTCCTGGAACTCACCAGAAATAGCAAAGCGAGAGTACACCAGCAATTGAAGGCACTGAAGACATGACAGTGAAATAATGCTGATAAGTACTGAAATGGGCAGTAAGGTGGCACAGTGGTTAGCCATGCTGCCTCACTGCGCCAGGGACCTGGGTTCCATTCCGGCCTTGGATAACTGTGTGTGAAGTCTGTACGTTCTCCCTGGGTCTGTGTGGATCTTCACAGGTGCTCCGGTTTCCTCCCACGGTCCAGAGACATGCAGGTTAGGTGGATTGGCCATGCTAAATTGCCCGTCAGTTTGTGTGTGTGAGTGTATGCCCTGTGTGTAACCACTGTTCCACTATCCTGCCCATTTCAATCCTTGATGTGGAGATGCCGCTGTTGGACTGGGGTAAGCACAGTAAGAAGTGTCACAACACCAGGTTAAAGTCCAGCAGGTTTATTTGGTAGCACAAGCCACAAGCTTTTGGAGTGCTGCCCCTTCATCAGAAATGTGTGTTCCAACCACTATTTTGTAAACGGGTTTGTGTCTTCATATGCCCTGTTTGTGAACAGAACTCCCACTCACCTGATGAAGGGACAACGTTCTGAAAGCTTGTGGCTTGCGCTACCAAATAAACCTGTTGGACTTTAACCTAGTGTTGTGAAACTTCTTACTGTTTCAATCCTTATCAGCACTGCTTCTTAAGTGTAGAGCATCATTGACATGTGTGGCATCACATTTCTACTGCTGACTGCATGGGCAACATTCAGTCATGCCTTGTTTGTTTCACTTGCAGGCTTTTTTCTTCTAATGACTGCCGATTAGCCCTTACAGCACATCCAGTGAGGTGTCACTAAACCAAGGTGCAGCCTTTCATCATCTGAACTGCTTTTTGTCAATTTCTTCTGTGCGTACCCAACTCCACTAGATGGTATATCTGGAGTGTTCCTTTAAATGATAGAGCTCAAATGGCCTCACTCGAGTCCATACCACTTATGTGCACGCGAGCTGGTTGGAAAAACTGGAAATTATGAGATGAAGGTTGGCTTAAAAAGCCTGGGGCAGACATGCTGCATTTATCTCCAGGTTTTTGATGGGTTATTGGCAGTTCTATTTTCTCCCTTAGTGTACCTGAACAGGTACCGGAGTGTGGTAACTAGGGAATTTTCTTAGGAACTTCATTGCAGTGTTAATGTAAGTCTACTTATCACAGTAATAAATTTACACTTGCAGGTAAAATGTTGCAGACTTCCCTTGCCCTACCCCAAGTAGGTCAGTCTGACATCTGCCGATTTCCTTGATCTCAAAACATTTTCATGGAATGTGTCAGGTAGGACAAGCATCCAGTGAAATCCCAGCCCATGATCAAAAGCTTGCTGTGACCTCTGAGGGAAATGGGGCAGCAGTGGTGGAAGATAGGAAAGAAAGTGGCTTATCAAGCGTTCCCTCCCCACTCTTTGTTGAGCAGGAAAGAGGTTGTTATCCCTACAGAAGTGGGATGGGGTATATCACAAAAAAGGCCAATACACGACCTTTTCATTATTTCCACTACTGCTCTGTCTGAATTGGAGCACAATACAGGTAAAATTTCCAGGCTGCTAAATTAATTTTTTGCATGTGTTTCTCCAAAATCAAGCCTCACAAGTCGCACTTTGGTGCAATTTTTAAAAAAAATTGAAACCTCAAAACACATTTAATTATTAGTGGTTAGCACTGCTGCCAGGGACCCAGGTTTGATTTCCAGCTTAGGTCACTCTCTGTGCGGAGTCTGCACATTCTCCTTGTGTCTGCATGGGTTTCCGTTGGGTGCTCTGGCTTCCAGCCACAATCCAAACAAAGTGCTCGTTAGGTGCATTGGCCATGTTAAATTCTCCCTCAGTGTAACTGAACAGGTGCCGGAGTGTGGCAACTAGAAGATTTTCACAGTAACTTCCTTGCAGTGTCAATGTATGCCTACTTGTGACACTAATTAAACTGAAACATATTTTTCAAACCTTTTATATCAAATTGATCAAGTGCAGCATTTTGTTTGTCCACCATTGATAGTCTCAAATGGAAACAACAGGGACTTTACACAGTTTCCTCAGCTAAAGCTTTGAAGTTTTTGCAACCCTGCTCAAATGACTTTTTTTCCTGGAAACACAATTAACGTCAGAATTCCAATTAGTACAGCATATAGAATGTAAAATGGAGGCAGATTAAACCAGGGCTTGAATACAAACAAAAAGTATCAAACCATGCCCAGGATGTGATAACCTGCCACTCCTCCATTAAACATCCAGAGTAATAAAAGTTAACCACAGGCACCTATAGAGAGGCAAACATGTGCTGACCACATCCCCTAGCTATGGTTGTGACAGAACCCTTTTCGTTGTCTGCTTTACTGTACACCAATGTAGGAAACAAATGTTCCTGTGTCTGCCTCCCCTCCCTTTGTGTTCTAGAAATGGGGATTACACTGTCGCAGAGACATCTTCCAAAATGAAAGCTGTTCCCAATTCCTGTAAACATTCAGTCTGCACATAAATATGATGATAGGGAATAGGTCGCAGGTGTTACTGTGTATGGTTAGCTAGGTAAAAATGCAAATTCTGTCCTCGCTGCTTATTGAGCTATGAGGCCAATCTATTCTGAAGAGTGAGCTCAGTCCTTTGGCATGGAGTAGGGCTACAGGATGGAAGCAGTGATTGCCAGTTGTTATCTTATCTCCCAAGCAGTAAAGCTATAAAACAAACAGATGCATGCTTAATTGAAAACGCGATGCTTCTAACATGTAAGAAGCCCTACAGTTCAAAACTGCAGTTTTAACTGCTATTCAAGTGCAAGAGAATTGGATTTCATATCAAATTGGACCTGCATCACCAATATGTGACAGTTCATCTTAAATATACAAAAATGCTCTTCCAGCTATTGTAACTTGCTGGAGTCGATAGCAAAGAGGATATTAAACCTTTCCGAAGAGATTAAAATTTGTACTTGTTCTACTTGAGTTCTGATCATAAATCATTGTCAGGTGTGTGAAGTTGCTGATGGAGGACTTTGGTCCTCTGAATGTTGAATTTAAGACCCATCTTCTCGTATGTCTCAGTAAATAGGTTGACAATTCTACTGCCCATCTCCAATTGTCCTTGCAAAAGTGGTGATGTGCTGCATTCTTGAACCATTGCAGCCCTTATCTTGTAGGAACAACTATAACATTGTTAAAGAAGAGAGTTCCAGGATTTTGATCCAGCCACAGTGAAGGAACGGTGATATAGTTCCATGACAGGATGGTGTGTGACTTGTAGGGGAACTTGCAAGTGTGGTGCTCCCATGCATCAGCCACTCTTATCCTTCTTGGTAGTAAAGATTGAGAGTTTGAAAGATGCTGTCGATAGAAACTTAGTGAGATCCTGCAGTCCATCTTTTAGATGGTGCACACTTCTGTCAGTGTGCACCGGTGGTGCAGGGAGTGGCTGTCTAAGGTGGGGAATGGGATGCCAATCAAGTGGGCTGCTTTGTCCTGGGTGATGTTGAACTTCTTGATCTTGTTGGAGCTGCACTCGTTCAAGTAAGCAAAGAGTATTCCGTCACACTCCTGACTAGTGCCTTGTAAATGGTGGACAGGTTTTGAGGTAAGTTATTCTCCACAGATCTGCTCTTGCAGCTACAACATTTATAAGGCTAGTTCATTTCAATCTCTGATCAATGGTAACCACCAGGATGTTGATAGTCAGGGACTCGACAGCACTATTAGCATTGAACATTAAGGAGAGATGGTTAGATTCTCTCTTGTTGGTGATGGCTACTACCTGGCTCTTTGTGTGACATGAATATAACTTGCCACTTATCAACACAAGACTGAATATTTACACCATCATTAAGGCCACTATTTACATCTCTCAGGTGAAAAGTCATGAGCCTGCGGTGTTAATTCTTTTTCTCGATCCACAAATGCTGCTTGATCTACTTTGTATTTCTGGCATTTGTTCTTATTTCGAATATATAATACAGACCGAATGACAGACAGCCCTATATGGCAAAGCAGAATTCCCTTGGAACCTTTCCTGTTGTATCAGCAGTAATCTTGTTCGTGCACGTGAATAGTGAGTCAGTCAAAGTTATGGTAATGCAGCAGGAATAACTCCCAAATAAATCCCGGTTGTGATCTTCAAGTAACCTTAACACTTTTCTCTTATTTTTAATAATATTTAGGAGAGGCTCGAATGTATCCCTTACACTGGATGTGAGTGCTTTGGGAAATATTGAACCCATCAAATCTACCCCTCGAGAAATAACTCTACTGTACCTCAAAACCACCAGTTGTTTGTTAAATAAGGAGCAACTGAAGGAAGCCACGGATAGCGTACAAGCACTGGAAGCTGAATTTTCGGTAACACATTTTCAAATCTTTAAGTTGCAAAGCAGATTGCATCTAACAGTATTTAATTTTTTATACAACAATTGTTGTGGGAGTACTTATCTAACAGGATTTCTTGTAGGGCAACTGAGAGCTCAACATTATCAGCACCTATTAGTCTCATTACTGAATTGTAGAGATAATTTTGCTTCCATTGAACTGAAAACTTGAATGATAATTGGGACATTCAAAATGGGACACCAAAAAAATGAATCAAGCAAAAAAAATTACATTTTTGAATTTAACTTTCATAAATTACTTAATAAAAAATGGGTGCTAATGCAACACTTGACTTTTCATTGCTCATGGTCCATCGTGTATCTAACTTCATTACTAACTTGTTTGGTCTGATCACTGGCTTCAGCAATTTTTATAGCAATCAGTGCCTGCCACCTCTACATTACAAGCCCACCGCCAGCTCTGACCATTTCATGTAAAATGATTTGCATTTGTTTTTCAAAGCATTTTCAAACTTCTCCTATAATCTTGAAGGTCAGTGAAATTCCTGGCATTAAAGAATTCCAAAAGGGATTCAATTTAAAATTTACAGTGGAATATTTCTCTAAGAGTAAAATCATTGCAATTTCGAAATCATAGAATCTCTATAGTGCAGAAAAAGGCCATTTGAACCATTGAGCCTGCATTGACAACAATCCCACCCAGGCCCGTTCCCCTTAATCCCATGTATTTTACCCTGCTAATCCCCCTGACACTAATGGGCAATTTAGCATAGCTAATCAACCTAATCCACACATTTTTAGACTGTGGCAGGAAACCGGAGCACCGGGAGGAAACCCATGCAGATACAGGGAGAATGTGCAAACTCCACACAAACAATGACCCAAGGCCAGAATCGAACCTGGGTCCCTAGTGCTGTGAGGCAATCACACTAACCACCGTGATGCCCAAATATACAAATAATTTTACATTTCCATGCAAGAAGGCCCAAATGTTCAGGGCTTTACAAACCCACTTCATATTGAACTCCCGTATTAAGATGTAGCCCTAGCTACATCTAAGTTTTGTCAAGTATTAATTAGCAATAAAGCCATCTTAAATTTTGTCTCTCTGTGGAATCTTGAACATGAGCAGAGGCCCAATAGGGATTTTTTTCTCAATCTCAATCTAAATCCAAGTTTAAATTGAATCCAATTCATGGTCCCCACAAGGCGGACAAACAAGATCCAAGCTAACAAGATAAGGCATTGCATTACATCTTAATCTGGTGCTTCATCATAGCCAAAAGGCTGAGATGACTTTGAAAAATTGCATCAGGCAACATCTCGCTTAAACCTCATCAGCTACCCTGATTGTTGACTGCACCATCATGGTTTTACCCCTTTCAGGCTTCAGCACAGCCAAAGTGAAATGGGCTAGCTTTTGTCCTGGATGAACCACCTGCATGTTTCACCCTGGAAGATCAACCTGCCTGATCATTGACTCTCCCCTGTCAGGGATTAAAGAAAAACAAAAGCACCAACAACCAAATAGTCCATAAATACAGCACAGATTCGAATATATCCAAATTAGTATATCTCTTCCCTCACCATCCAAGTGTATCATTCTCACAAAGTGGATAATTCCTGTGGTTTGTGGCCAAAACTTGGTAATTAGGATATCCATCATGTAAACTCTTTAAAACCAAATTACATACGTGAAAAAAATGCAACGCAGTTGCAATATCTAATAGTACATATTCCTATCCTTTTAAGTTTTTCAAATGAGCTTCCTCATGTAAGTTAAACCAAATAGATACTATTCTGTTCTTATAATATTCCTTTTTTTTAACCACATGAGTATAATTAAAAGACACACACTGGCCCCTTAAAAAACAGAAACAGTCTTGACCAAAGAAATGAGCAATGCCAAGATGTGTTAGAGCGTCAGTCATTAATTGGTCTAATTATATTGTTAAAGGGGATTCTGTTGAGTATTCTGATTATATGGTTGTAATGGTCTCATTGCTGTGATTATCTTTACTTGTTTTGGTTTCTTCCTGTGCTCCGTTTCCTAAATCTAAACCAACAGAGTAAAACTCATGGCAGAAGTTCGTATCCTACCATTGAGTAACAGTCTTTAACTTAGCCCTGTAAATATATATGATTCTTTATGGTAGTGAAGTGAGGAAGAAATGGTTCCAATCCCAAACACTATTGTTCCTTCATTTTGCTCAGTACAAAATTCGCCAAAAGAAATACGCTTAAACTTAAGAAGTCATGAGTGATTGTTTTATAATAATTTAAGTCCATACTGTAATTAAAGCTATGCAGGGAATGTTGGATCAGTATATTGTAGATCATAGAATCATAGAATTCTGACAGTGCAGAAGGAGGCCATTTGGACTGTGGGAGGAAACCAAAGTACCCGGAGGAAATCCGTGCAGACAGGGGGAGTATGTGCAAACTCCAGACAGGCAGTCACCCAAGGCTGGACTTAACCCGGGTCCCTGGCACTATGAGGCAGCAGCACTGTGCCACTATGCTGCCCATACGTGTCCTCATTTTCAGCAATATAGCCATAGAATCTGACCAGTGTGGAGACACTCATGAGGAGTAGAACTTGAAAAAAAAAAGCAGAAAAATATGAGTATCTGGAACTGAAGAATTCAAGTCTAACATATGTTTGACAAAGACGATCAGAACCGTCAGCACCAGGAGCAAGATTTATGTTCCAAAGGAAAGTGGCAGATTGCAACCCATTTAAACAGATGGATTGGTGTTTATCTTTAGTAGTCAAATGGAACAAACTATGTTTGCTAGATCAACCAATAGGAATGATCCTCTCTGACTATAAGCATGGTTTGACAAGACTGCATGTTCCTTTTATTGCACTATTACACAGTTACTTTTGTCAGGACTGGTTAATTTTTTGACCAGACATTAGCTCCACCTATTGGTCACACTTAGTTACTCCGTTACTTCCATTAAGTCTTGATCATAGAAGTGGAGGGAACCTGAGTCATGCTCGGATGCACACATGAACCAAGGGAGGTCTTATGATGCAGTGGGTAGCATCCCTGCCTATAAGGCAGAAGTTCTGGGTTCAAGTCCCACGTAGTCATGATGTGGATATGCCAGCGTTGGACTGGGGTAAACACAGTAAAAAGTCTGACAACACCAGGTTTAAGTCCAACCGATTTATTTGATAGTAAATTCACTAGCTTTCGAGGTTACCCTCTTCGTCAGGTGAATGGAGAATTCTGGCCTCAGACAGAGCATATAAAGCACAGACAGTTTACAGATTACTGATTGAGGTGCTGAGGTGACCATCCTTGATGGAGATGCGTGTGTCCAAGAATGCAACTGATTCTGGTGATTCTGGACCTGTGATCAGTGCTCCTTCCACTCACATTGTCGGCCACTTTAGGACTTGAACAGCATGTTAGGTGTAAAGATTTGCATTCTAATCAGTAATCTGTAAACTGTCTGCGCTTTATGTGCTCTGTCTGAGGCCAGAACTCTCCATTCACCTGACGAAGAGGGTAACCTCGAAAGCTAGTGAATTTACTATCAAATAAATCGGTTGGACTTAAACCTGGTGTTGTCAGACTTTTTACTGTGTTCAAGTCTCACACCAGGACCTGATGGCCTCACTCATAACACAGTGATGTATCCAGTCTGCAAATTATCCTGACACATGGGAAGAATGGAAATGATTCCTAGTCAGCAATGTAATGGGAAGAATTCTGGTGCCTTCACCGCTATCCATAGCTCCAGAATACAATATGCACCATCGCACATGCATTGTTATGTGATGGTGCCAAGTCATAATGGTGGGTGTCATTTAGCTGCATAGTGAATGAATGGCAAAGATTATGGAATTAGTTAAATGTAAACAATGGCAGCAGAGAAATTAAGTGAATTAAGTGAAATGCCAGATTGGGCCATTGTGGTGAAAATGGTGGATGAACCCAGAAATTTTAAGCTATGCCCACAAAACATGATACTCATTATTTTGAGGAAGGAGGGGTGGAGGAGGGGGGATGAAGTCAGGTCAGGGTTTGCACACGAACAGTTTATGGAGGTAACTGACCATTTAAATAATCAGCTGAAGTGGGATTTTGATTGGCAAAGATTGTGAAAGCCTATGTGTGCAGATTAGACCAAGCAAGAACCGGTCCAAACTTGGTGGATTTATTTGGATAATTAGGACATTTCTTCAGAGAAGTACTCATTTGATTATGGTCCTGGGCGCGGGAGAGGGTATAGGTAAGATACTCCGTCAGAGAGATGGTGTAGTCTCGATGGACTGAATGGCCTCTTTCTACACCGTAGGGATTCTATGAATCTTAGTCCCGGAGTAGTATAAAGATTTAACAGATGGGATAGATAATTAATGACATAGGTAGATGATGATGTATCACTCACATCAGTTATTTGTTAGACTTGAGAGAGAAAAAAAGAGAGAGATAGGGACATCATGCTCATGGGCAACATACTACTCTGTAACCTGTTTAGCGATAGTATTAATTGAATAGCTACCAGAGTATGATTACACTCTGTCTAGTAACCAAGTACCACAACTCGATCCAACAGACAAGCAGGACCATCTCAGAACACAATAGAGTTTACTGAGGTTGCTGGGGGCCTGAGTAACAAAACTCTCAATCCCCAATTGCACCAAGGAATAATGTTTGCTTTGGTCACACAAGTATATTTATTATAATTTCACACTTTTTTCAATCAGCTCAACTTTAGCAATATCATTTCCAAGAACTCTGTACTGTACTGAAATGTTTGCATTTCACTCAGCCTCTAACCTGTACAATAATCCCACATCTCATTCTGACATTTTTTTTCTCTCTTTAGAAAATCCCGCCTAATTTTATTGAATCTGATGAATTGAATATCCCAGGGCATGCTTCTAAAAACAGATATAAAACAATTTTACCAAGTAAGTCTGAAGTGCAAATATTAAGTATTAAAATTAATTATCGCAATAGAAAATTGGTGCAGTTTATCAAAGTTTCCTTTCTGTAACCTTACAAAGAACTGAATTAGGATGAGAAATTTTATTAATGGTGAAAGGTGCTTACTACATTTATTTGAATACTAACCCTGTTAGGAAGGTACAGTATGCGCACTAATGCAACATTGTTTTTTCCTTTGTCCTGTGTACAAACCATGTCTATACCAGGCTGTGACAATCAGAACTATTGAACTTAGAAACATGTCAATTGGAAAATAGTTATACCACAGCAAACAAACAATTCAAGTTAAATGTAACATATTGACTGCCATGTTTCCTCTTGAAGAGATAGAATCTCTGCTTTATTACAAACTAATATTGATTAGTATTTAATAATTTTGTGGAATAAGAAAGGAATAGAGAGGGAATAGAGAAAAAAAGGAAGAGACAGAGAAATAGAGAAAGAGAAAAAATGGAAGAGCAAAAAACAAAGAAAAAAAGAGAGTCAAATAGAGAAAGTGAGAAAGAAATAGGAAGAGCAAAATAAAGAAAGAAAAGAAAGAAGGACGGAAGGAAGCAAATGAAACAAAGACTTGTATTTATATAACCTTGGGTGCCCCAAAGCACTTTGCTGCAAATGTATGACTTTTCCATGGAATAAACATGATATTCAACATCCTTGATTTTAATTTTCATTCTCAATAGTTGAGTTCTGCACAGTTGAGGACGGCCTCAGCTGAGATCTTGGGTTCATGTCACACTATCTGTAACCCCCATGACTTGCCTGGGCTTGCAAAACCTCACTAACTGTCCTCGCTGCAGACAATACACACCTCTTGAATCTGTTCTTGGCTCTCTATCCACTCACATTGTCTGTACCTTTAAGACTTGATTACCTGTAAAGACTCGCATTCCAACCATTATCTTGTAAATTGAGTTTGTGTCAATATATGACCTGTTAGAGAACACAAGTCCTTACTCACCCAGTGAAGGAGCCTGAGACTCCGAAAGCTCCTGCTGCCAAATAAATCTGTTGGACTTTAACCTGGTGTGGTGAGGCTTCTTACTGTTGTTCAGACAGGCAGCTCAGCAATATCTTTTACTGAATAACTGGGAATAAGCAATAAGTGCATACCTTGCCATTAATTCCTCATGTCTCAAGAATTAACTTGATTTTACTTATCCATATTGGGATTTTCATTCTAAAGAGCCATTGTTTTTTTTAATACTTATGATGTTTTCTTAACAATACTGAGCCATGCAAAGAAATGACTACACTAACCAAATAAACTAAATAAAGTAGACTTGGATCAGCAAGTACACATGTAAAATTACATCACTGAACTATCAGTATAAGCAAGAATTTATATCTATATCAAACTTATTTTATGCACATACAAAATCAGTTATAGAATCACAGAATCCCTACAATGCAGAAGGAGGCCATTTGGCCCATCGAGAGCAGTAGTCACAGTAAGTACATGAAAGCTGATCACAAACAGACACTCAAAATCAGTGCTGTTCAAATCAAATTAACAAAATATTAGATGAAAGAACATGTGAAGCAAAAATAATATCCTGATTCTGCATATCCAATGAAATCAATTAAATACAGCAGGCCCACCAATATAAAAATCATAACTATTATGTAACTTGATAAAATGATTCAGAATTTAAATTTCAGATAAAGATTTGCCAGCTAGGAGTAAATCTGACCTAATGTAATAAATTATGTAATCACACAATTCTTTATCCAAGTATTTATATCTGAATATAAATTCTTATTTAAGCAAAATATGGTTCCAGTTATGCTTGAGAAATGCTCAATGAAAAGCCATTGATTGTAGCCAAAGTCTATGTGTGGGACAACACACAATTTAACTGCTAAAACCATATCTAAAATTTTTCCCACTTTCATGTTTAAGTTCTGAGTTTCAACGTTATTGCTTCATGTGAAACCTCAGAAGATTCCCACTTTTTTTGCATTGTATTTATTCTCTATGATTAGAATTCCAGTTACAGATTGTATCTTAGTTATCACTCATATGAAGCACTGTTTTACAATGAAAGTGGAGTGGTAGTTCTTTTTTATGTTGAACACACATATCTGCTGAAATGAAATTGTTGAATGGATGATGAAAGGTGGACAGTGGTAATTGGTCAATAAGCAATTTCCTATGTACTTCTACCCACAGAGAGTGGTACCATTGCTACCAAAAATATAGAAAGCCATCCTGAATGACTCATTTTCCAGCACTTGTCCTGTTATTCTTGTCATTTTGCATAATATTTACGTGCCTTTTTGACACGGCACAGTAACATATTTATAGATTTCCTTTTCACGGCTACTCAGTAATAATTTGCATTTATTCATGTCACATTTGGCACAGTTTAAAACAGGGGAAATTTTCTGTCCCAAGTACCCGTTGCAGTCATCGAAGATTCTCAGCTTAGTTCAGTTCAGGGTTTCTGCTAGATCGGGGCTGAGTTTCCTCCCAGTTGTATCAATGCAGGGTGCTGAAGAATATGATTCAACCGCAAAATTAGAAGAACATATCAGATCCCACCAACCACACCAGCAGGGATGTTTTAACCACGAAAAAAAAGGTTGGCTTGGGTCAAGTGGGTGGTTAAGATGTTAAAACTCTGAATCCCACATCAGGCCTGCCTCCAGACGCAAAATTATGATGGGCAATCAACTCAAACCATGACACAGTTTGGCTATTTGAATATTATCAATCCTGCATGGCTCACCTTCCTGCACCATTTCAAATCTAATTCCAGCTGGCTGAAGTTTGCAGAAACTCACTGGCTAAAGCAAGATGAGGACTTCTAGACCAGGACACAAGTGTTTTTCTAATCATCCGCTGGATTCAACATACCTGCCTCGCCAACCACTAAAATCAAACACACCTTTGATCCTTTTGATCACCCTCAGACCTCCAGTCCCTGAGGTCTCAACTCTCTGGCTCTGCAAGACCCAGCTTCCAATCCCATGGGCCTGCAAAATCCGACCTTTCCCCACAACTCCGGACTTCCATTCCACAGGCCTGCAATCCCTTACCTTGCCACAGGCATCAGATTGGATCTAATCCCACCCAGGCCAAAGATGTGGCCCTCCACCCCAGGTTGGGGCTTAAAGTTACAGATTCTGCAAACCCTTCTCCAATGTTCTCTGTCCAAGCCTGTCGGTGAGGCTGACATCCAAGTAGGGAATATATCAATGGTCTCACAGCATGTGGAGGAAACTCGTACTTCTGAGTTCCCGCATGCTACCAGACATCCCACCACATTTCCTACCCCACCCCCCGACCCCACTGCTTCTGAAGGGATCAAAGGGTAAAAAGAAAATTTCCAGAAAATTATCCAATGGCAGCCAAGTTAGATCATTTTTGAAGGCATCATTTCTGTCTATTTAGAACTGGTGAAATACATCCAGGCAGCATTCAGTTAGACTACTTTGTTAACTTTGTCCTCAGTGTGAGAGTTATTTGGTACTGTCCATATCTGCTCTCCACATTTGCATTAACTAAACCACACAGTATCTTCACTCAGCTAGGAATCCAATGCAGACACATGCTCTACAAATGCTGAATGTATTCTCCCCCACTGCATCCACTCAGATTTCAGTATGATTTTACTTTGAACAGTTTATCTTGATTTGGTTGCTGCAGAGTTGAACATACTCAGGGTGCCTTTTAAAATTGTTTTGTCCCCTTTTAGACCCACAGACCCGAGTCTGCCTCATGTCAGGGAAGCACGTTAATCACCTGAGCTCCTATATTAATGCAAACTACATTCGGGTAAGTTGACTTACTTTTCATGGTAACAGCAGTTTAGAAAATTGCTTCTGTCCATGCTCAGATTTTGGCTCACTATAACTACACTTAGTATTAATTTTGCCTTTAAGTAATCAACAAATTCTAAATTCTTAGCTATCTCGTTCAAATCAATAATGAGCCAACATTGTTGTCTATTGTTAACTTTCTCAACTGATTCAATTGTACTATTTAAACATGGCCATGACCTTTTTTCCTGCCTGTTCTATGATCTGTCTTCACTCTTCTCAGGCGACAGCTTATCTTCCTATTTCCAACATCCCTGACACCTTCCTTAATATAAAGGCAAATACCCACTGTTTTTAATTTGACTTTAAATTTATTTTTCAATGGATTTGCTTTCTAACCTGGATATACCAGTGTTTGTGTACTAACATTTCAGTTCACTCCAGTGCAGTCCTGTATATTTTTGTTTAACTGGATTCTTGTGTCTTTTCCAGTAAGGGTTCAACTTCCTAAGTAAGCTGGGTGGAGTTTCATATATGTGAACCTATTATTAAATAGCATCTGGATCTGATCAACTTTGATTATCTCTTTCATGCAGGGGTATGGAGGAAAGGAGAAAGCATACATTGCTACCCAGGGCCCCATGGTTAATACAGTAAATGACTTCTGGGAGATGGTTTGGCAAGAGGATTGTCCAATAATTGTCATGATTACAAAGTTAAAAGAAAAGAATGAGGTATATGAATACCTTTACTCCTTTCCACATTTAAAGCAATAAGAAAGTGAGGAGACATTTGTCAGTGGTAAAATGGTTTTCATATGGAATGCTGATTTTAATTGTTTTTTGTTTTTATTCCAATTCAACCCAATCAAGTCCAATTCAGAGTCTCAACAAGTTCGGACATTCCTGATCCAAGCTGACAAGACAGGGCTCTCACCTCCTGTCTTGGGTTTGACCTACATGATCCAAGCTGATTGGAGTAGGCATAGCTCCTCCTCCAAGGCTTGATCTCATTTGCATCTTAGCCAAAAGGCTGAGATGCCGCTTTAAAAAATTGCTTCAAATGAAGCTGCAATGTAACCTTATGACTTCAACCAAGTGCAGCATGTTGATACTACACTTGATCTTAGCTAAACTGATAAGAACGATACTACACTTGATCTTAGCCAAAAGGCCGAGAAGAACGCTGATTTTAATGCTGTATAAAAGCATATTTTTACTTACTGTTGGGATTAAATATCACTTGCTAGGCCAGTAGATATTACCTATTCCTAAATGCCCTTAAGGCAGTGGTGAGCTGCCTTCTTGCACCACTGTAGTCCATATGATATAGATATCTCCGCTGTGATATTAACCAGGGAATTCAAGGATTTTGAACCCATGCCAGTGAAGGAATGATGACATAGTTCCAAATCAGGGGATGTTCTATGTGTCTACTGCCCTAGTCTTTCCAGGTGGTAGACATTGTGGGTCTGGAAGGTGCTGTTGAAGTAGTCTTGGCAATGTGTATATGGCACCTTGTATATGGCACACAGTGCTGCCACAATGCATCGGTGGCAGACGGTGTGAATGTTTAATAGAATCCATAAAATTCCTCCAGTGCAAAAGAAGGCTGATCGGCCCATCAAGTCTGCACCAACTCTCCGAAAGAGCGTCTTATCTAGCCCCATCCCGTAACCCCATGCATTTATCATGGCTAATCCAACTAACCTAGACATATTTCTCTGTGGAAAGAAACCAGAGTAGCTGGAGGAAACCCACTCAGAATGGGGAGAACATGCAAACTCCACACAGTCACCCAGCGACACAATCAAAACCATGTTCCAGCAGTGTGAGGCAGCAGTACTAACCACCGTGCCACCCTAATGTGATGGGTGAGGTGTGGGCTGCGTTGTTTAGAACAGTATCTTTGACAGCATTCAACAATACCTTGTGCCTTGGAGGTTGTGAACAGGCTTTAGGGAGTTAGGAGATGAGTTATATATCACAGGACTTTCAGCTTCTAATCTGCTCTTATAGCCACAGTTTCTTTAGTAGCTAGTGCAGTTAATTCCTTGCCAATGGTAGACCCCAGAATGTTGATGGTGGGGATTCAACGAATACGGTTGGATATCAAAGGGAGATAATTAGATTCTGTCTCAGTGGGGATGGTCACTGACTTGAATTGATGTGGCATGAATACCACTTGCCACTTATCAGCCTAAACCTAAATGCTATCCAGGTCTTGCTGTATGCAGCCACAGATGAGTTTCAGTCCCTCATCTTGTGGAGGATTTAATGAGTCCTGATTTGGGATCTTGGGTATTTCTACCACCCTTTTCTGGATTTTGTGCTGTTGCAGCAGAATCCCTCCTGCTGCACCAGGCAATTTCCTCCTTTATGCTGGTAGGCTTTTCTTGAGGGCAGGAGTCCCATAGACCTGACCCTGGAAATGGCTCTGTTGCAGTTGATCTGAAGCATCAGAGCTTGCCTTGAAGAAGGCACTCCCCATCTTTGTGCAGGAGATGTTCAATAACCAAACTGTAATAAGGCCATAGTCTTAAAGTTGTAATAGGACATTAGCTAAAGTAGAGATTTGATTTTAAAGTGTCTTGTTATATCTATTTTAAGTGGACTATTACATTTAAGAAATCTTGCTGAAACTGCTGAGAATGTTTGATGTCATATGCATATGACATTATCAAAATACAAGTCCTTTCCATCCCACTTAAACTAAGCATCTTGTATTTTCAGAAATGTGTTGTCTATTGGCCGGAAAACCGGGATACCTTTGGCAGATTTGAAATTGTTGTAAACAATCAAAACGAATGTGATGGATACACTATTCTGGATTTAAGTATTAAGGTAATAGAACAAACATAGTTAATAAAACCCAAATATAGAAGATGGAATTCAATGCCAATAATTTTGAGATGGGACACTTTATTCTAAAATATATCCCAGAATTTGCTGTCAAAATAACAGTTGCTATCAATACTCCACAAACAGACATAAGATTAATGACCAATTAATGTGTCTTTTGGTAATATAATTTCAGGAAAGTATATGGGAATATTGAGTGGGACAACAGAGAACAATGTGCTCTGCTTTGAGTACAACAGCAACAATTCATATTTGTAAAAACACCTTTGAAGTAATAAAACATCCCAAAGCATCATAAATCAAAATGCAACACCAAATCATAGAAGGAAATATTAGGGCAACTGGTATAAAGCCAAGACAAGGAGATAGGTTTGAAGGTCTGTTTTGAAGGAGGGAGGAGAAACGGACACATTCAGAGAAGGAATTCCAAGAAGCAGCTGAAAGTCCTGCACATTTCTTTTTAATTCATTCGTGGGACATGGGTATTGCTGGCTGTCCAGTATTTATTGCTCATTCCTAGTTGCCCGAGGGCAGTTGAGAGTCAACCACATTGCTGTGGCTCTGGAGTCACATGTAGGCCAGACCAGGTAAGGATGGCAGATTTCCTTCCTTAAAGGACATTAGTGAACCAAATGGATTTCTTCCAACAATCGACAATGGTTTCATGGTCATTAGTACGTTCTTAATTCCAGATTTTTTAAAATTGAATTTACATTCCACCATTTACCATGTTACAAACGCAGGTCCCCAAAACATTAGCTAAATTTCTGGATTAATAGTTCAGCGATTATACAACTTGGCCATTGCCTCCTCATACAAGGAGATAGTAAGCCAAATGACAAAATGCATGGTCCAAAAGTAGGTCTTAGGGAGCATCTTAAAGGAGAAAAGTAGAGAGGTTGAGGGAGAGAACTCCAGAGCCCAAGCCTGTGGCAGTTGAAGGCATGGCCACCTATGGTGAAGCAATTGGCAATGCTGAAAGAAGAGCACAGATATCTTGGAGAGTTTTAAGGCTGGAGGAGATAACAGAGATAATGTCATGCAGAGACTTGAAAACAATGATGAGAATTTTAAAATTGAAGAGTTTCACTGGGAGTCATGCGAGCAAAGGGGCATTTGGTGAATGGGACTTGTTGCAAGTTAGGATACAGGCAACAAAATATTGAATAACTTCAAAATACGCCACTGGATGACAGTGGAGAGTTGTTTGAAAAGAAGTTTGGGGTCAAAACGGCACATCATAAAACCCCTACAGTGTAGAAAGGGGCCACTTGACTCATTGAGTCTGCACCGACTCCCCGATAGAGCATCTTACCCAGGCCCTATCCCTGTAATCCCACATATTCACTCTGCTGATCCACTTAGCCTACATATCTTGGGACACTAAGGAGCAATTTAGCATAGCCAATCAACTCAACCCCCACATCTTTGGTCTGTGGGAGGAAATCTGAGCACCCAGAGGAAACCCACACAGACACAGCGGAAAGTGCAAATTCCCCACAGACAGTAACCCAAACCAGGAATTGAACCCAGGTCCCTGGCACTATGAGGCAGTGGTGCTAACCACAGTGCCATCTTGCCACTGTGGTATTGTATTGACACATATGGGAATAGCCATGCAGACAGTTTTCCTGAGAAAGGGAGAGAGAGAAACAAACAGAAAACACCGATCTCCAGGCCATTCTCAAGTACAGCCAATTAACAGAATCAGTCTAATTGTTTTGAGTAACAGTTCAGAGTAGGAGAGTGAGGACTAGCATATACTGGTCGGAGGGGGAGAAATAGGCAAGGCAGTTACTGATCTCCTTAGGTTTCAACAAGAAGCTTTGAGGAAAAAGTAAGATTACTTGTTTATTTCTAGGATGGAAAACAGTCTCGAAGTGTAAAGCACTATTGGCACTCATCCTGGCCTGATCACAAGACCCCAGATACAGCACAAACACTCTTGGACCTCATACATGAGGTCGAAGAAAGCAGAGAGAATGCAGGGAACAGGGGACCCATCATAGTTCATTGCAGGTGAGAGAAACATTTTAAGTTATTCCTAACTGTATAATTCTAATCAAATGCTGAGGGAAAAGTAATGACAATAAGCTGTTTTGAGTGCTTGCTGGGTTGAAGATGATGTGGATTTGACTATATTATGTTATTTTTGCCCAATCTTGCATCTTATTACAGAAATACAAGTACATTTTTTAGCCATGTGCTATTGCTCTGAAGTACAAATTGTATTATCAGGAAAGGATAACAGCAAAGCAGTTGCATATTTCCTTTCTATCACAAGGTTATCATACAGCCAATGTGTTAAAATTTCAATTTAAAATGTCTTGGCAAATATTGCTCATTAAGGACACTGCTCCTTCATCAGAATGGCAACAATTTCTGTCTTTAGTTTTCATTTACTCATTATTCTGTTATATTATGCAATTAAGGGCTAAATTTTGGGTCAGAAACGCAACATCAGGAACAATTGGGCATCTCAATCCTTCACTGTGTCAGGAGCAGTCATTCTCTCCAAAATCATCCAATTAGTGACCAGAGGGTGCATTTACCATCCAGTTAATGGAATGTTCTTTAGCCTTTGCAGATAAGGAAGACAAAAGGACAGCACTGCGGCTCAGTGGTTAGCGCTGCTGTCGCACAGCGCCAGGGACCTGGGCTCAATTCCAGCCTCGGGTCACTGTCTGCGTGGAATTTGCACATTCTCCTTGAGTCTGTGTGGGTTTCGTCTGGGTGCTCCAGTTTCCTCCCATTGTCCAAAGATGTGCGGATTAGGTTGATTGGCCATGCTAAATTGATCCTAGTGTCAGACGGATTAGCAGGGTTAATATGTAGGGTTGCGGACATAGGGCGTGGGTGGGATTGTGGTCAGTGCAGATTCACTGGACTAAACAACCTCCTTTTGCACTGGAGGGATTCTATGATTCAAAGGCACTTCCATCTTGAAGCAATCTCAACAACTTTAAAGGAATTGAAACAAAATGGTCGCAGCCCCCAGATCACTATTGCAGAGGTGCAGTGTGGATTGGGGGTGTTGGTGCCTATGACTGTAGATGTGGCCAGATTGGTAAGTAGGGTCCAGAGACTCCCTGGAGTGGATGTTCCCTGCTATGTCACCAGGAGGCTGACTCCAGGTACGTGTTTTATCCCCTAAAGTGACCTGGAATCTGGCTGGAAATCTGGCTCTGGTAATTGGCCGTTAACTCATCTTGGGTGGCTATCCACTGTTTGCCATCCCTATCTCTTCCGTAGCCTTTTCCCAGCCCAGTCTCACCTCTGTATAAATTGAAAGTACAAAATTTACATAGCTGCCTGCTTGTATTCTTGCCCCCCTATAATGGGAAAAATTCAGCCCCAGTTGTCACCCATAAAGCCTTTGATAATGAAAGCATCCATTCTATTTAGTGCAGGGATTGGGAGGACAGGCTGTTTCATTGCTACAAGCATTGGCTGTCAACAGATAAAGGAGACTAATGAAGTGGATATTCTTGGAATTGTATGTCAGATGCGGACAGACAGGTCAGTGTTGGTACTTATAAGCTGGTAAGATTTCTAGCATCTATGTTTAAATCACTTTTGTGCTTTATGAGATTGATAGAAACGTTTTAGACTGCAACATTTCTAGTTAAGCATCAGATGTCAATGTCATGTATTCTTAAGTATGATGCAACATATTTAGATACTGGCTACAAATATGCAAAAAGATGCCCTATTAAAGCACTTTCAAGCTCCCAACCATCCAATTTTTCCCTTGCCATATTCAATACAATCCACTCAGTATGACACTTGTTCATTTTTACAGCCATCATCATCTTCATTTCCCCAATCCTAAACAACTGGTTAGCTATTCATCCATAAACCTAACTCAAACACACCAAGTATGCTTGGGACTTCCACTTCTCTTTCAAAATAATTCACTATTCCAGCATATTTTACCCAAAGTAGTCATTGCATTCAACTCCTCGCTATGTATTCTGTTCCCTAATTTCAAACAAGAGCAAGAACTCATGGACGTTGTTACTTTGACTGAGACCATACTCTTTCCAGTTGCTTGCTGTGCCTATTCCCCATTATAACCTTGAAACAGTGTCTTTTTATAGTGACCATTACATTTTCCATCATGCCCTCTTCTAGCTATTCTTGTCCATGAGATCCATATCCTGATCCTTTGACCCCATTCCTGATCATTGTAGGGAAATTTCAATGTTAAACCAAAAATCAATGATTTCTAGTTAAGCATAAGATGTCAATGTCATGTACTCTTAAGTATGATGCAACATATTTAGATACTGGCTACAAATGTGCAAAAAGATGCCCTATTAAAACACTTCCAAGCTCCCAACCATCCAACTTTTCCATGACCTTTTGCTGGTTTCAGATTCTGTTTGCTGGATCCTTAAGACTGTTCCTGAAACCACGTTAAAATTACAAAATTCTGCCAATTATGCTGTTCCAGAATACTGTTTAAATTTTATTCATTTCCTTCAGCACACAGTCCTCGTAGCTACATTTCAAAATATTTTTGTATCAAGCCTTAATTAACTGTAAGCTGACTAGTGCACTCCAACTAAAATATTATATGATTCAATATTTTTAAGGCATTTTCAGCTAGTTTAAATCGGGTTGCTCACAGATAGAGGAAACAATTAAAGGTGTCTAATTTAGTAATAAATAAACTTTCAACAGTTTTAATAAAATTGTACCAGGCTTCTGCTCTTTAATACAACATAAATACTTTTCAACAGAAAGGAAAAATTAAACAATAACATCCTGTTACATTGCTTGATTGCACTGATGGAAGATTTTAAGGGTGGAATGTTCCAGCCGCGCCAACCCTGAAACCAAAAATCCTCACCCAACCTGTAAATGGTCCATTAAATTTTCTGTTCTCCAGGTGATGATTCCCTCAATTGGCAGGACTGGAAAATTTACCCCTATGTTTGTGGTATTTTAAATTCATTTTATTGAAAATTTGAACTGTAGTCTACTCAACAACGTTTTAAATGCATTTTGGGTGCAATTATCTAAAGCAGTAACATTACCCTTGTGCACCAAGTCCAAATTATTTACATGTACTTAAAATAAAAATTGAACCAGTACTGACCAACCTCTAACCCTCCTACAATCAAAGGAATCTTAATTGATTGTTTACTGTTCATCAACCATTTTTTCTTTCAATGATGCTACATTTGTCCTTATACTATCGTCCAAATTTCTGCTAATAAATCCCTTATAAGACACCTTATCAAACATTCTCTGAATATACCGTTATGTCACATCTTTTAATAAATCTAAATTTGTTACTTCTTGTAATAACTCTACGGAGGTAAAGGTCCCATCACCATAAGTTCCTTTATTTACAATACAAGCTAGGCAATAGAGTACTCCCTGTTGCTTCCTCCTTTGGCATGCAGAGAAACTGACACACTTGCTTTAAGTAGGAAACATGAAATTCCATCAATTAGGACTCAATCAGGAAACTCTTTTGATGAAAACTCAATCAGGGTGTTCAATCTCCAACAAGCCAACCTCATTAGCCTGAATGAAGTCATCACACTTCTTCAAAACATAAGGTGGGATTTTCTGGCTGTGCTCTCCCCAAAGCCGAAAATCCTGCTTTATGTCCGTGGACCTTTGCATGGCCTGTGCCCCGCCCACTACAATTCCTGTGGAGGGCGGGATGGAAAAATTCCATCCATAAGAGCTCAAAATAGTACTTAACATATTTATGCTGGTTGTTCTTGAATAATGCATGCATTTTTAAATGCTCACTAATTTCATCTTCAGTTATTGATTCTTAGTGATTGCCTACAACTGATAGACAAACTAATCTATAGTTAATGAATTTTTGAACAAAGTACTACATTGACTGTTTAAATTGACTGAAGAGTAGTCAATGAATCATCTTTAGCTGACACTGTTTGAGTGATAGAATAGTTCAAGAGAAAGATTGAGATTAGAATCTGGCCCAGATGTTTCAAATGTGAGATTTTTCTCTCTACGATTTACAAGAATCACAAATCACTGTCAGACAAGAGATAGGAACGACTGGGTATGGGAAATTAACAGTCCACACGGATACAATGGAGGACTGGAAAATCCTGCCAAAAAATCAATGGACATTTTGTTAGGTCACTAAATGTTCCATCCTGCCTAGGATGATATAAGGCACATTGTTTTCCAAGGACAAAGATAACTTTACTCTCTGCTTAGTCTCACCATATTGAGTTATACTCTCTGTTTAGTCTCACCTGATGTTGGTATTCATAAGAATAGATAGTTTTGCATTTCACAGATCTATCCACTTTGATAAATTCAGCAGTTTCCCAAAAATAACAACTATGTAAAAGGAAATTATGCTTAAAATTAGCCAGTTGAAACTGACTGGAAACAATATAAGAGGCATTAACTCTAAAAGAAGCTGGTGTCAAAATATATTACTTCGACATTAATGTTTCACAATATTTCTAAAAATATTTAATTCTTTGCATCACATCATTTATTTTACTGATTTCTGTGCAGAACAATTCAGTTCCTTCACAGTAGAATTCCAGATCAGGTACGTTGGTCAATACCTTTCAAGTTCTGAGACAGCATATATGAGGGGTGCCCCAAAGATTAATTGGGTGCCACACACTGCATGCCAGCCATTCCAATTGTTCCCAGGTAAGGATTAAATGGCAAGTGCCTGGGAAGTTCAAGCCTGTAATAGGGAACTGTGCTGCACTGGGAACCATCTGAAAATGCAATTGAAATCAGACAATTTAATGGTCAAGAAAGGTGCCTTTGTACCACAGCCAAACAGAATCATAGAATTCCTACAGTGCAGAAAGAGGCTATTCAGCCCATCGAGTCTGCATCAACTCTGTGACAGAGTACGTTACCCAGGTCCTCTCCTCCGCCCTATGCCTGTATACCCCCACACATTTCCCATGACTAATCTAATCTACACTTCTTGGGACATCAAAGGGTAATTTAGCATGGCCGATCCACCTAACTTGCACATCTTTGTTGAATATTAACCTGCAGAGTCCTTCCAACACACAGGAGTGGCAGGCAGTAAGAGCAGTAGATACACATCAGCCATGCTTTAAATGGAGAGGCGTCCCTCAGGCTATAAGCCCATGGTGGGAGACTAGCAACCTGTTCCAGGTATAAACTAGCTTTGGGAACAAATGAAACTCTCCCTTGTGCACCACTAGATGTGGGAAGAGAAACAACGCCAGAGGAAAGTTGGCTGGTTCAATCGATGATTTGATATACTAAAATCCAACCTTCTGAAATTGGCAACTAAATTAATTTGCTAATCACTTCCAATCCCTCTGCTCTGATGAAAATGTATTTCCTTTGTGAAGGTATTATGAATGTGTCCTAAAAAATATTATATGGCCGATCTGAATTCTATCTTTTAGGGGTGGAATGATCCAGACAAGTGAGCAATATCAATTCTTGCATCAAACTCTATGTCTTTATCAAAGCAATCAGTCCAAGAAGTCTGATTTGTCTTCAACTTCAGAATGATGAGTACCTCTCTGTATTTAATAAAGCAGCGGCGAATGTTTAAAATAAAATCTCTCCAGGGAACAGAAGAATAAAACAGTAGAAAAAAAACGCTTCCACAATTGCAATATCGAATGTTTATGGTAGATTTCCATTTATCTGCAATGTAAGGTATTAACTCTGGACCTTGGATATGTGTTAGTGCACATCTGATGGCTCAGTGGCAAATATTGCAACTTTTTGGAGTAAGATTCTCCCAATTTCTTCGGTTAAAGTAAGAAACTCTTTCTGCTCTTTTATTTAAGGATTATATTTCTTTACCACATCTGAATGGTTTTACACCATGGCCACGATTCTCTCAAATTAGGACTAAGTGCCCACACCAATGGGAAAACTGCAGCTATAGATAGGCGTGATCCCGGGCTGGTAGACAGTCTGGGAGCATCTCAATGGTTTTGACGCTCAGCACAAAACCGGTTTCTTGCCCGGTGCCTGATTCTCTGGGCCATCGTGATTCTTGCTGGAAGCTCGCAGGGCTTGAAAATGCGCCCGCCCTCCGCCACCGCCCCCCCACCCCACAACCCCACAACCCCATTTTCTACCTAACAATCCATAGGGAATTCCATGGAACCATGAAATAGATCGAGATTTATTCCAACAAGGATTGTGCTCTTAAAGTATAAAGCCAGGATTTGCTGTTTCCCCACTCCTGTGACGGAGGGAGGTAACTCACTGTTGGCCATCAGTGGGATCTTCTGATTTCACACAGCAATGGCCATTTGTGTTGTCCACCAACCAGGCCACTGTGGGACACTATGGGGGTTCGCCTTCGGATCTACCAAAAGATCCAATCAGTGTGAAGGACTTAGACTCCTGGCCTAAGTCTAAGCCTATTAAGGTTCCATCATGTTTTCAAATTATATGATTTATTTGGATTACAAAACAATGATTGAACTAGAAAGATTATGGTGGTGGAGAATGAAGTATTCACCTATGATAAATTTACCAAGATAAGTCTTTTTAGTGCTAGCCGCATCAGTGCAACTGCCAGCATCTATAGAGTGCCATAACAAAGTGCCTCAGTCCAGCTTCAAAGAACACCCTTTACAGCATTGCTAATGCAGGGCCAATTATAAAACCATGTTTTAATTTTTTTTTAAATGTTTTCTATAACAAGATTACTGCACGCAAAACTGCCTGAATGCCATTCATTTGCACTTTTAGTGATTTAGAGTACTTTGACGCCACATTTTAGGTACATTTCAATGATTCATAAACATGGTCCAATTGTTACACTTGCCACAATACATTTAAAATGATTCCTCTGGCAAAAATCTCAATATGTCCAGAAATGTATTTTCATGTTATTTGTAGTGTGTTTTTACTTTATAAAGGATAGAACTGGCCACGGTTGGAAGGCTGAACAATTAGGGAAATTCCAGGATGGTGAGGATCTTAGACATTCTATACTTTCGAGAGCATTTCAAATTCCAAAAGAGATTGTGGAACATCAATTAAAGCATGTGTTAAGTAGGGAGATGGTAGTGCAGTCATGTCACTGCACTAGTAATCCAGAGGCTTAGCTAATACTCTGAGGACATGGGTTCAAATTTCAGCACAGCAATGGGGGAAGTTTGATTTCAATCAATACATCTGGAATAAAACTTCGCCTTAGTACTGGTGACCATGACAACCTTATCAATTGTTGTTAAACCCATCTAGTTCATTAATGTCTTTTAGAGAGGGAAACCTGCTGCCCTTTTAAAGTTTATTTATTAATATCACAAGAAGGCTTATATTAACAGTGCAACAAAGTTACTATGAAAATCCCCTAGTCGTCACACTCTGGCGCCTATTTGGCTACAACTGAGGGAGAATTTAGCAAGGCACCTAACCAGTGCGTCTTTTGGACTGTGGGAGAAAATCCACACAAACATGGCGAGCACGTGCAGACTCTACATAGATGGTGAGCCAAACCGGGAATTGAACTCGGGTCCCTGGCACTGTGAGGCAGCACTGCTAACCACTGAGCCACCCTTACCTGGCCTGGTCTACATGTGGCTCACAGCAATGTGGTTGACTCCTGGATGTCCTCTGTTCAAGGGTAAGTAGGGATGGACAACAAATGTTGGCCTTGGCAGTAACATCCACATTCCATGAAAGAACATAAAATAAATAAAGGGACCAATTTGGAATACCATCATGCATCATTCCCATTCTTGTTCCACGAAAGGGTGAAAGTGCCAATCTCTGCCAACAGTTTGGCTGAATAATGACAATGGCAGGATTCTTTCTCCAATTTACGATATGCATTTCCTGATGGGTTGAACAACAGGCTGCGCTGATGAAATCTGAAAATGTCACTAGTTGAACCCTTCTGCTCTAGGATACTTGCAGTTGTATTTTTGCCTTCCAGCAAACAATTATAGAATCTGTAAAGGATCTATAAGAATCTATAAAGTTTGTTGGAAGACAAAAATACAAGTGGTCGAGGAAAAGTAATCACAAACCACCAAACACTGGGTTTGCTAAATAACCTATTTATTCAGTGACGCTCCCCTCATTGATACATGCGTTTTGACATTTTGGTATCAATTATTATAACCCAAACTAAAAGGTCAGAGATTTCCAAATGTCAAGAACTGATTTTCCATCAAATGGCATGAATACTAACTTAGCAGGTTTCCAGTAAAAGGTTTGCTCGATCATGCATATGATAGGATATATCAATCATTACTTTCAATACATTAAAGTATTAGAAGTTTGTCAAGTTTAGCAGCACAGTAATAAGCAACATGGTAATTTTGCTTTTCATTTATTTTAATCTATTCCTAATCTATTAATGCAGAGCCAAATTTGGTTTGAAAAGAATATGGATTAGGCAACAATGCTAATTAAGGTGTTTTAATAAAGCAGTAAAATAGGTATTTTTTCCCATAATTAAACAGATAATTCAAATTAAGAGTAGATGCACATTTAAAAGTGCAAGAATCTGACGTTTACAATATATTTTCCCTGCAATTATTTGCTATTATATTTTCGTTACTTCTATCATACCCCTCTGCACTAATTCCCAACAAGAGAGTTCTGCTCCCAGATGTCTGTTCTGGAACTGCTTGGTGGAAGATGCACGGAAGAGGTCAATTATTTACTGATGCTGACATCAGTTGTTCCTGTGAAAAATCTACTCTCCAATAGCTTGAATAAGGTTGGGAACTTGATGATTGTAAGGGAATCTGCAAATTAAACTGATGCCCCTTCCATTCTGCAGCTAGCTCAATGGCGCAGTCAATGCAACATCTAACAGGAGTTACTACTATTATTCAGTTATGTATATGTAGCATTTTGATCAATCAGCAGTGGTAGAAATTACAGCAGACTTTTACTTCAGTCTATTTGCATTGCCCTTAGTATTCTTATCTGTTTAAGTAAAATATAACAGGGCTTCATTTCACCGTTTTATATATTTTTGATAAATACCAGGATAAATGGAAAATTATTGTAAATGATGCATTGCAAACTTCCAGAATGGAGACCACTTTATTTTTATATACACTTTTCATATTGCAAATTAAAATATGAATGTTTTACAGCTTTTCAATAAAAATCATTAAATTTATTTCTTTTTATATTTCAATACTTTACCTAATGAAGATAGAAACTCTGAAAGGAATAGATTTTGTTTAGGATCGTTATGTTTTGTAGAATAAATCTAAAAATTATTCTGTATGTACACTAGATCTTGTGTTCTTCTGTTTAACATTCCAGAGTTTATAATGTTTGAGAATGTGCAAATTAAATTATGATTTTTATTTTGGCTTATTTCTCTGATTGTGCTGCTAAAATGTTGTATTGATAAGACACTTAGATTTGCACAGCCTGATTCCTTTATCAAGATCACAATAGTGCCTATATTGTTTATACACAAGTATGATTTTGTACTCTGTAAAAAAAAATGTAATTGGATGAATTTCCTTCTGTCAACTGTTTAAAAACAAAACACGATTCTCCATTTTGTACTCATCATGTCTTGTTAAACTATTGAAAGGATCCCCAAGTCTATCTGTGTGATTAGGCATTTAGAAATGAATAAAGCAGATCTCAAAAAGAAAAAGATATCATTGTGTATACCTGGGCATAGTAGAAACCTTCTTAGATAAAGTTTATTTTTAATCTAATTTTGCACTTTGAATGTATTTTACCTTTACTGAATGCACTCAAATCTTGGGACACAATCAACCAAGCTATGAATTTGTAACCCATTTCTGTTTCTCTAAGTTGCTACCAATACAAACTACACAGGTCAAGTACATAATTATGATATCCATTTTAAGAGGAAGATATTATTCCATTTGCAAAATGGATTTGCAGTCAACTTAGTGTAAGAAGCAGCAAAAGTCTTCAGATTTATTTTGCGCCCTACTTTCTATGATGTGGTTACTCAGCGATATGTCACATAAAAAGGGGAGGAACAATCCATGTTAATGAAGCAGAGAGAGAGTGATCAGTCATTTTTCTCACCAAGCTGGGGTGAGTGTGTGTGTGTGATGGTTTTTGCCTTGCTTACCACTATAGGTGAAGATACTAATGTGACATTTTGGATCCAACTTTTGCCCTCTTGTCACAGAGACAAAGGCTGGAATTCTCTGCCCATTCATACAGCGGAATTCTCTAGTCTCGCTGGCAGCATAATCCTGCCCACGGGCTTACCACCAGCATAGGGCGATGTCAATAGGAATTCCCATTAACGGGGGCAGGATTAGAGAGTCCTGCTGTTGGAAGCAGCGCGCCACTTCCCACCAGTGGGAAACACGTGGCTGGTAGGCTGGAGAATCTCGTCCAAATTAATATGAACAAATCATCATGACTTGTCTTTCATTTTTGTGGGCTCAAAATCCTGGAGCTTCTCTTAACAGTACTGTGGGTGTACTTGCACCATATGGACTGCAGCAGTTCAAGAAGGTGGCTCACTCTTGCCTTCTGAAGGGTATTGAGGGATGGGGAACAAATGCTGGCCTTCTCAGTAACACCCACACCTCAGGAATAAATAATAATTTTAAAAATGCATAACATTATGACTGGCTGTTTCCGTCTTCCTGCATTCTGGTATGTTGATGGAATTCATGCAAGCAGATAGTTTGAAGGTTTAAAACAGAACTTTGTGAACAAGAGAAAACTGAGGTCCTGTGACATACCATGCCGAAAATAAAAGTCCATCCCAAAGTTTGAATGTGGTATTTTTGATTCAGTTTTGTTGGCTCTTCCCAGATAAGGTAACAAGGTGTTTTTTAAAGTTTATTTATTTGAGTCAGAAGTGGGCTTAGATTAACACTGTATTGAAGTTACTGTGAAATCCCCTAGTCGCCACACTCTGGCACCTGTTTGGACACACTGAGGGGGAATTTATCGTGGCCAATGCACCTAACCAGCATGCATTTCGGACTGTGGGAGGAAACCAGAGCACCCGGAGGAAACCCACATACACATGAGGAGAACAGACAGTGACCCAAGCCAAGTATTGAATCCAGGTTCCTGGCGCTGTGAGGCAGCAGCGCTAACCACTAAGCCATCATGCTGCCCTTTTGATTTCGTACATCAAAAATCTTATTAATATAGAAATTTGAGCATGCCTTTGTCATGCTGGTTTTGTGTTTGCAATTATCCAGGATGGAAAAATTGAAATGAAAAATCAATTTCTATTCTTTCAGAAAAATGGCTTACCCACTTAGTTCCATAACCCATGTGCTAGTGGGAGTAGGGGAAATGGGCAACAATTTAAGATGTGTGCTGCCCTTTGTTACTATGGGGAATATATACTTTCTCTTTTTCAAAAATCTAAGCCTTCAACTACATTCCCAACCTTTCAGTTTCATTTTTTTTAGATTCAAACCAGGCTACACAGCAGTCATTTAAACCAATCAAATTGCTATTGTTAAATAATGGATAGAATATTCTGACCACTATAATCATTAGATAAAAGTACTGTTCACCTTTGTATTAGAAAGGTTATTTTGAGATTGCATAAAGTGCTTTTCAGCATCAAAATCTCAACTGTCAGTTCCAAAGAATACTATTATTTATTCTTCATGAAATTATCAAAATGCTGTTCTATACAACATTGCCATTGTCACTGTGTACAATTGTCTTACAATTCAGCATAGATATGAAGGCACTTTCAATCCTAGTATTGCATCAACATCATTTTGCTTGGAGTCCCAGTGCAAGTGAACACAATGAAACATTTCTTTTCCCGATTGATTGAAAGCTGGTCTTTTGTATTCGTTATGTGCCTGTGCTGAGAAAACATACAAAAGTTAATCTGAGTTTCTCCTCACACCTACCACTGATTCTGTAACACATTCTTAGTAAAGAGTCTTTTTTAGGAATGCCTCAACCAGCAATCTAATCCAATTAGAATGAAGACTTGCAACAAGGCTCGTTGCTTTTAAAGTAGACAATTTTGTTGCTTTTTGTTTGAAAGTCCCAAAACTCTGGGCAGAATTTTCAGGCTGCGCTTGTCCCAAAGTCGGAAAATCCTGCCTGAGATCAATGGACCTTTGCTTGGTCTGTGATCCGCCTGCTACAATTCCCATGGTGGGGGGGATGGGAAAATTCTGCCTTCTCCATACTATTAGTTGCCATAATCTAGACTATGGTGGAACTTTCCCATCTCACCCTTGGGAGTTGTAGCGGATGGAACAAAACATTTGGTGGACCATTTAAAGACCATTGACTTCAGGCACGAATTTCCTGTCTTGTGGCGCCCAAGGCCAGAAAATACCACCCTATAAATTTCCTCCGTCCTGTCCAATGGTGATGCTACAGAATGTTTTTGTAATTGCTCTGATCAATTTGACAAGATTGCATTGATGCAGAACACGAAGGGTGAAATTCTCCCATCCAGCCTGGCACGGACTTGATGGTGAGTGGAAAGTAAGAATCCAGGAAGAGGTAAAAATTCTGAAACCTACTGGCATGAAATCATGTTGCAATTTTCCAAATGGCGGGTCACTCTTCCCGCTGGCAGGGTGCAAATGCCATTTGCATTAATTTGCATCTCATGAATGCTTAGGGGATTTTCACAGTAACTTTATTGCAGTGTTAATGTAAGCTTACTAGTGACATATATAAATAATAAACAATAAATAAAACAGCTGCCCACTGGAATTGCACTAAGCCTTTTAATCTTGTGTCAGTTCAGCGGGAGTTCATATCATTGTCAAATCCGCTCACTAAAGCTTGTGGTCAAGGCAGTCCCCAGCGACCAGAGATTTTGGAATGAGTGTGACAACTTTCCAACATTGTACTACAATACGCCTCATGCACTATTCCCCACTCACAGTTCCTGCCCTCCATCTTCATGCCGAGCTGGCCTTCAATGACAGTGCAATGTTACTGGATTCTTGAACCCTCCTGGGTCACTGCCTCAGATCAGTATTGCATCTTGGTTTAGGAAGTACAGGGGTCTCCTTCCACCTTGGTGCTGTACATTTGTGTCTCTCTGGACAGCACTTCGCTGTGGGAATCGTGCTGCCTCACAACAAAGGTCTGAGGTTTGATTGGGGTGGAGTATGAGGTGAGGCCTGGGGTGATAGAGGTGGGTGTCATCTCATGAAGACAAGGAGGGCAATGTGGAAGGGGGGCTGTGCCAGAAGGGGGAAAGGGCAAACGCTTATGTTGGCAGACAGGGGGGTAAGGAAGTGAGTGAAGAAGACAAACAATGGAAGGCAGCGGGAAGACTAAGAGGAGGGAAGTTGGACCCTAACAAGCCTGCATGAATAGCTCACAAACAAGGGGGTCAAAATGATCCTACATCGTTTACTGGAAGGGAATGCACAAAGACTCCAGATGCAGCGGCTAGAGGTCCAAGTGAGGCAACAGCACAGATGATGGATTCAGGGGAGGGTGGCCGAATCAAGGAACAGATTTCTTTTTGAGGTTGCTGGTCTCTTACCTCTGGGTTGCCGACATCCTGCATGGCTGGGGAGAGTGATGCGAGCGTGCTGAACCAATAATTAAAAATTGCTAGGACCTTCAAACCCATCTGGGTGGTGGAGGCTGGAATATTTGAAGTGCCTAAAGTGGAAATGGACCGATATTTGATATATCGGGGGAAAGGAGAAATGGCACAGAAAAAGAGCTGAGGTTGGCATGGAACAGCCACGATCATATTGAATGGTGGGGCAGATTTGAAAGGCCTGGTGGCCGACTCCTGTTTCTATTTGTTGTGTTCTTGTGACAGCTGAGGGTTGGCATACAAATCAGCAAGAAGTCTCACAACACCAAGTTAAAGTCCAACAGGTTTATTCGGTAGTAAACGCCACTAGTTTTCGGGGTTTGCCCCTTCGTCACCTGATTCTCCCATCAGCTGCCAGGCCACCAGGAGAGTCAGAAAGGCATTCACCTGTGCATAAGTAATAAGCTTCCAAACAATCCTATCATGCCCTCCTGCATTTTTCATTGAACCAGGGTTGATACCCCAGCTTGATGATAAGGGTAGAGTGGAGGATATATCATTTACAGATTGCAGTTCTGTTACAACTGATAACCCACAGCACCACATGGATGCCCAGATCTGTTCAAAATCTATCCCATTTAGTACAGTGGTAGTGTCACAAACCATGATGGAAGATTTTTTTAATTTTTATTCATTCATGGTTCATGGACATTGCTGGCTATACCAGCTTTTATTGGCCATCCCTAATTGCCCTCAAGAAGGTGGTAGTGCCCCACATGCTTGAATCGTTGCCATTAACATGTTGTAGGAACATCCAGAGTGCTGTTAGGTACAGGGTTCCAGGGCTATGATTCAGTGAAAGTGAAGGGTTCTCAATATGAAGATAGGTCTTCATCTCCACAAATACTGTGTGCTGGTCACTGCTGACAAAACTGTCAAGAACAGATGCATATGAGACAGGTAGGTTGAAAAGGACAAAGTCAAGTAGATTAATCCCTCTTGTTGGATTTGTCATTACCTGCTACAGACCCAGCTTACCAACTATGTCATTTTAGAGTTTAGGCAGCTTAGCCAGTAATGGCACTATCAGGCCATTCTTGATTCTGGATATTGAAGTACCTCCGTCCAGAGTATATCCTGTATCTTACCCTCAATGTTTCTTCCAATTGGTGTTCAATAGTCTTCAGCAAGTTTACCCCTGGCGGACACTCAGTGAGTTGGCAAGAAGAATGTAAGTGGGGGCATGAGTTAGCACTAATTTAACATATGGACTCTAAGAGGTCATGGGGATGAGCAGGACATCATGTGATGGAGTTAAGTTACCGTATGCACTGTAAAGAGCAATGAGGGTGATTGGGGCCATGGAGGATATGACAGGAAGTTTGGAGTAGGTGGGAAAATGGGTTTGCATGGAGGGCATGAGAGGTCTTTAGGGATGGGTGGGAATGTAACTCAGAGTGTGGAGATATATTTGGGAAATAAGATTTGATTTGATATGTTATTGTCTCATGTATTATTAAACAGTGAAAAATATTGTTTCTTGCGCATTATGCAGACAAAGCATTACGTACATAAAAATGGAAAAGCGCGGGTGCAGAATGTAGTTTTACATCATAGCTAGGGTGTAGAGAAAGACTGGCTTATTTTGAGGTAGGTCCATTCAAAAATCTGATGGCAGCAGGGGTGCGGGCGGGGAACTAGGGAGTTTGAGGGGTGAGAGCTAGAGGGTTTAATCTTAAGAAAACAAATGACCAAAGTCCTAGAGAACTGAGATAGGGTTTTTAAACAGCTCACCTTGGCACCCCTATATCAGGGGCAAAGGCCCCCTATTCTTTTTCTTTCAAGGCTGATAGTGGATTCCTTCTGAATGGGCAGTGGTTCAGCTGGACTAGGCAGACCTTGCATAACTCACCCAAGAAAGCATTTTTCATTTGTGAACCTAGGCATGTGTTGACAAGCCATTTTCCACAGATGACATTACAGTTCAATTTTATCTCATTGGATCTAACGCCATGACTGATTCTAGCCTTAGCAAATAGTACTGATGCCAAGTTTAGGGCCCAAAATCCTGCCATAGATAAAATCAGTTGGCTTTACACAGGCCAGGAACTGAACCTGGGACTTTTCTATTTCATATTGCTCAGTGCCACAGTGGTTAATCCTAGTGGTTTACCCATTAGGCCATGGTGAAAAAAAAGTTGCTAAAATTTGGTAATTTCTAAAAAAAGGCTGATGGTCTTAGTGTTCAGAAAGCTCAGTAATAATGTTGATTTTATGGTGGTAATGACAAAAAAAACTGTCAGCATTTACCATCATTACAGCAGTAAAACTGAAACAACTTTAGAAATCTGTGCACTCGCAGAATAAAGTAGAAATGTAAAAGTTGATGTCAGTGATTCTATTATTTTCAAGATAAGAAGTTTATTTATTAGTCTCATAAATAGGCTTACATTAACACTGCAATAAAGTTACCATGAAAATCCCCTAGTTGCCACACTCTACATAAGAACATAAGAAATAGGAGCAGGAGTAGGCCATCTAACCCCTCGAGCCTGCCCCGCCATTCAATAAGATCATGGCTGATCTGTCGTGTCTCAGTTCCACATTCCCGCCCTCTCCCCATAACCCTTAATCCCCTCTCTTATCAAAAACCCATCAACCCACGTCTTAAAAATATTTAGCGAGGCAGCCTCCACCACTTCAATGGGCAGAGAATTCCAGAGATTCACCACCCTTTGAGTGAAGAAGTTCCTCCTCAACTCCGTTCTAAACCACCCCCCCTTTATCTTGAGGCTGTGCCCTCTAGTCCTACTGTCCTTTCTGAGCAGGAAGAGCCTCTCCACCTCTATCCTATCCATCCCATTCATCATCTTATACGTCTCAATGAGATCTCCTCTCATTCTTCTAAACGCTAACGAGTACAAGCCTAGTTTATTCAGCCTCTCCTCATAGTTCAACCCCCTCAACTCCGGTATCAGCCTAGTTAACCTCCTCTGCACTCCCTCCAAGGCCAAAATATCCTTGCGTAAGTGCGGCGACCAAAACTGTACACAGTACTCCAGCTGCGGCCTCACCAGTGCCCTATACGGCTGCAGCAAGACCTCCCTACTTTTATATTCAATCCCCCTCGCTATGAAGGCCAGCATCCCATTTGCCTTCCTGACCACCTGCTGCACCTGCAGGCTGGGTTTTTGCGACTCATGCACAAGGACCCCGAGGTCCCTCTGCACCGTCGCCTGATGCAGTTTTTCGTCACGTAAGTAATAGTCCTTCCTACCATTATTCCTACCAAAATGGACAACCTCACATTTGCCAACATTAAATTCCATTTGCCAGTTCCTGGCCTATTTGCCCAGCCTATCTAGATCCTTCTGCAGACTCTCCACACCCTCCGCACAATTTGCCGTTCCACCAACCTTCGTGGCATCAGCAAATTTCGACACCATACACTCGGTTCCCTCCTCCAGATCATCTATATAAATGGTAAATAGCTGAGGTCCCAGCACCGACCCCTGGGGCACTCCACTAGTCACCAACTGCCAATCCGAATAGCACCCATTGACCCCACTCTCTGCCTCCTATTTGACAGCCAATCTTCTATCCACGCTAACACCCTACCCCCAACTCCATGCCCCCTGATCTTCTGTAATAACCTCTTGTGAGGCACCTTGTCAAATGCCTTCTGAAAATCAAGAAACACCACATCCACCGGCTCTCCTCTATCCACCGCCCTAGACACATCCTCATGCCACACCTCACTCTGCCACTTGGATACACTGGGGGATGATTTAGCATGGCCAATGCACCTAACCAGTATATCTTTCAGACTGTGGGAGGAAACCGGAGCACCCAGAAGAAACCCACACAGATACAGGGAGAACATGCAGACTCTAAACAGACAGTGACCCAAACTGGGAATCGAACCTGGGATCCCTGATGCTGCAAGGCAGCAGCACTATGCCACCATGCTGCCATGCTCTCCACTGACTGCACATAATAGGAAATGTTCTTTTGCTGTTACTTCACTGTAAAACAAATCCTTTCAGTTGGGTCTTTTTGACAAAGGTGTAACTGGGATTTTTAAAAGTATATTAATTTTCTAATTACTCCCAAATAACCTCACTGGACCTGAAAGTTAATTTAAAGTTTGTGGACGTCAACATTGGAATTCCATCACTGATAGAATTTTCCCATCTCGCCGCAATTAACAGAGGTTTGGCTGGTTGCCAAATCCTCTGACTTCACTGTAGCGAGAACGTGGCGTGAATGTCAGGTAAGATCATGTACCAAATTCGGCCCCTCAGATGTCTGTTTTCTGATGGCTGGAGGTGGTGAGTTGTTTGTTCGTGGCAGGATTCTCTGTTTGTCCTCGCCACTGTCAATGGGAATTCCCATTGTTCACTCCGTGCCGGTGGGAAATCCGTGGGCGGGGGTATGCTGCCGGAAAGACCATAAAATCCCACTGAGTTGAACAACCGGAGAATTCTGGCCTTAAATTTTTAAAGTTTGTGTATCTTTAGATTAACTTTAATCATATTTCAAGCAAAATCATGCATTATACCACAACAAAAATAAAAAATGCTGGAAAATCTCAGCTGGCCTGACAGCATCTGTGGAGAGAGAATAGAGCCATGTTTCGAGTCTGGATGACCCTTTGTCAGAGCTAAGAACAAAGAGAATCAGAAAAGATATATACCATGGGGGTGGGTGGGTCTGTAATTGGAGAAAGGGAATGTAAATGAGGATGAAGAAAGCTGGGAAAGGTACTGAAAGTGTCCATGAAGTGATTAGAATTTGTGAATTGCAGAACAGAAGTACAGATGGTTAAGGCTGTCGCACTGGGTGGTGGAGGTGTTGAGTTGAGCAAGGTGGAGAGGAGTGGGAATAGAGAGGTGGAAAATAGAAGTGAGAAAGAAGGATGATAAAAATGAAGGAATGAGGTGAAAAGATGAAACAAAATCAGATAAAATAAATGGAAATGGGGTGATGGTGGAGGAGAGAGTTCATGCTCTGAAGCTTTTGAATTCAATGTTGAGTCTGTAAAGTGCCCAATCAGGAGAAGAGGTGCTGTTCCTCCAGTTTGCATTGGGGTTCACTAGAACATTGCAAAAGGCCAAGGATGGACAGAATAGGGTGATATTTTGAAGTGGCAAGTGATAGGGAGGTCTAGGTCATCCTGCTGACAGACCGAAAGTGTTCAGTGTTTGGTCTCCCTGATGTAGACTAGACTGCATTGCGGGCAGTGAATGCAATAGACCAGTTTGAAGGCGATGCATGTGAAGTGCTGCTTCACCTGGAAAGGGTGTTTAGGACCTGGGGCAGTGATCAGGAAGGAGATAAAGGGGCAGGAGTTGCACCATCTATGATTGTACGGGAAGGTGCCATGAGCAGGGAGTGAAACATACACTATGTTATATGCATTTTAAATTTGAAAAAATGAAGGGATTCAGTGCTGTTAGCTTCCTGCTTTGCTGTCTATGATAACACCTCAACAAGGTTGGCTGATAATTGTGCTTGCTGAGTTCACTGTTGAATGCCCCTTTAACCTTGCACCAGAATCAAAGTGCAGACAAGATAGTGAAGTCCGAGCTACAGAGATTGCTGATTCTTTGTGGGCAGATTTCTTCAAGGTCAGTGGTGAGTACTATTGCTTTGTTGCCGACCGAAAAATCTAGATCATTAGCTAACATGAATGAGTCAGCAATGGAACTTTTATATGGTTGGCATCATCGCACTGATTTATTTTTGCAAGCCAACTGTGAGCATAAATGTTCGACGTATGCTGCAGGAATGCATTTCTTTACAACAAACAAAAACATAAAAGTTTATTTTTTTTAATGAACTGTGTAGGAACTTCTGAATTAAGATCAAGGCAGTTTTTTTTTCTCTGAGAGCCATCTCATAACTTTTTATTATGAAACCTATGCAAAATTCCAGATTTCATGGAATGGATAAAAGTTAGGAGGGAAACAAAAGAAAATCTAGACAAAGGTTACAATGTGAAGTTTGAAGGAAAAATGGGTTGGAATAGATGATAGTCCAATGAGTCTTGACCTCAATACAGTGAAGATGCAGGGAGATGGAAGGATTTATTAGGAGATTGGGACACAAGGCATGAACAATTATTGCAATACTATTCATAATATGGTTACTAAAATTAACTGAACACAATAAATAAAACATCTATATTAAATAGAATGAATTCTTAGGACATGTACATTGAATGATTTGGGTTGTGTGCTTAATGCACAGACATTTGCAGAGAAGTCTGAGGCTCATGATTACCATAATCATGACATTTTGTACACGAAGTAGGGAAATAATTTAAAAAACTGATGGATTGATTTTTTCAAACAACATTGATGTCTTCATTTTTTTTCTGTCATGCAGTTCAAAGTGGATTAGCATTTGGAGATGGTTTTTGAACAGGTGCTTATTAAAAATATTAGTAAGCACAGTCACCACTAGAATATGGCATGTCCTTAAGTAAGCTGATGAGTATGTGACCTGTTATAAATCAGCAGGACCGCAAAGGCCACAAATTATAGCAGCTGATCTCATAAACAGATGTTGTACTCACGATACATTCTGTCTTGGATGAAAATCTGAGAACTGCTATAAATCCATGACATATAATCTTTCTCATAAAATGTAAAATCTTACTTGTAGCTACAAATAGATGCATGCATGTTTGACTAAATGCTTGGCTTCTATTTCGAGGTGGAAATGTAACATTGAAAATGTAACTTTGCACAATTGCAATAAGATTTTGCAGAACATTTTGAACGATGAGATTAATTTTCATTGCTTCTGCGAGCACTGGGATATAAATCCATCTTGGTTGTCCTTGAAAATGGCAAAACAATTCTATCTCATGTTCTTTTCTGCCCAGTATGAGTTTATGCCCCATTAAGTCATGCCGATGTTCAATGGCTGCTCATTATTCTCTGGCATGTCTCCCTGAGCATGTTAGGAAACTATCAATTATGGTGGGATATCGCAGTTGAGTCCAGTACAGATCCCACCTGACATGGAAATGCGAGCACTTTCCAGAAGAATCAAATGTTATAGCAATTAGGAGCAGGAACTCAAGCTGACTTTTTCCGTTTCAACCCCCAACCTTCACACGCGCCGCAGCCTAAAGAAACTGCAACTAATTTTAGTATCTCAGTTGAACTTCATGTCAGGCAGTTCAGCAAGAATGGCAAATTGAACCAGAGCTTTGCGTGACCTCTGTACCTCAGACCTATGCAGTTACCAACTGAGGAAAGTCTAGTGAAGTAGTTTCAAGACACTGACTGACGAATTCTAGAGGATGACGTACAGATAATCTCAATGGTTAAATAAAAAGATTTCATAAGCAGAAGTGTGCAAGATCTATCAAAAATTTAAGCTAGTGGTAAAATTCATAAAAAGATTGAAACAACTTACACAGCGAAATAGTACAAGTGAAAACAACAGAGGATTAGCTGGAAACTTGGAGTTTGCTAACTCCCCCAAGTTTTAGATGGAACCAACATCCTACATTAGAAAACTGAAGTTTTCTGTGGTATTAGAAAACTGAAGTTTTCTAATACCACAGTTAATCTACTGCTTGGGTAAGAGATGAAATAGGTGTCTGGGGTACAGTGCAAAATGGATAATAGCAAATCAGTCATTCATTTTACATTCCACTCATCCAGAAGTCATCTTCAACCCCTTTTAATGTCCCTATAAGGGCCATCAATTTATATAGGGTGATGGTCTGTTGGTCTTATTTCTAGACTATTAATTCAGAAACTCAGTTAATGTTCTAGTGATCCTTGTTTGAATTCCACCATGGCAGATGGTGCAATTTGAATTAAATAAAAAATAAATCTGGAATTCTGAGTCTGCTGTTGACCATGAAACCATTGGACAAAAACAAATTACTGCAGATGCTGGAATATGAAACCAAAACTATGAAGCCAAAGATGACAAAAGGGACATATGAACTTGAAACATCAGCTCTTTTCTGTCCTTACAGATGCTGCCTGCCTTGCTGAGATTTTCCAGCATTTTCTCTTTTGGGACCATGAAACTATTGTTGGAAAAACCCATCTGGATCAGTAATGTTCTTTAGAGAAGGCAATTTGCCGTCTCTACCTGGCCTGGCCTACATGTGATTCCAGGGCCACAGCAATGTGGTTGACTCTCAACTGCCCTTGGGCAACTAATAATGGGCAATAAATGCTTGCCAGCCAGTGATACCCATATCCCATGAATGAATAAAAAAAAGAAATAAATAAATGCAAAATTGTGGCCAGTTCTGATTAGAATAACATTGTGAGCCAAATGAGTGACGAGAGGCAATATGCCATTTGGGAGAGAATGTGGAACTGAGCCCTTAAAAGGTTGAGTGAAGAAGGAGTTGTAGATGAATGGAGCCTGCAGGAGGAATGCTTTCTCCATAACATAAACAGAAAATGAGGGCCATAATGTTTGCAAAATTGTTGACTGTGTTGTTAGATTTATTTCTTAAAATATTTTATTTCTGGTGGAGGAAACACGAGTGAGAAGAGAATAGTTGTTTGATTATTTGAACATTTTGATGATTGGTCTAGAGCACTCAGATGACTTAACTATTGCCTGGTTTGTGTCTTGGAAAATAACCCAAATAGCAGCACAGCAGGGGGCAAAATATAAAATCAAGAAATACCAGACAGCATGCAGATCAGGTCATGAGTGTTTATCCAATGTGCAGGCAGCTGCTGCTGGTATCATGTATCAGATTTATATGATAGGACACCAATTATGAATGCATGCGCTGTTTCCATCAGCAGCATCCTCTTAATTTCCTTATGTCAGTAACATTCTTCAATTACTCTACATGATGAAGCAAACTGTCATCCATCTTTACACATTTCATCAAGCAAATCAGAGCAGTGGGTGAAAAGTACATTTTATTGACAGTTTGTAATAGAAAGCAGCTCAAATGATCTGAATTCATGAACTGCCACCACACTTATACCAGCAAACATGTCTCTCTATTATTGCAATGTGTTTGAAATGTTTTAATCAATGGGCAGCACAGTGGCACAATGCCACCTCACAGCATATGCTTTATCATCCAGTACTTCCCCAGAGCGGAAAAGCCAAGACATCTTCTTGCAACCTTCAACGTCATCGATGAAGACGAACATTTCGCCAAGGCCATCCTCATACCCCCACTACTTACCTTCAATAGCCACGTAACCTCAAACAGACCATTGTTCGCAGCAAACTACCCAGCCTTAAGGAGAATAGTGACGACAATACCACATAACCCTGCCTCAGCAACCTCTGCAAGACGTGCTGGATCATTGACACAGATGCCATCATCTCACATGAGAACACCATCCGCCAGGTACACAGTACATACACTTGTGACTCAGCCAACGTTGTCCACCTGATAACACTGCAGGGAAGGATGTCCTGAGGCATGGTACATTGGCAAGACCATGCAGACAGTACAACAATGGATGAATGGACACCACTAGACAATCATGAGGCAGGAGTGCTCCCTTCCTGTTGGGGGGCACTTCAGCAAAGAAGGGCATTCAGCCTCTGATCTTTGGGTAAGCATTTTCCAAGGTGGCCTTCATGACACACAACAACGTAGAACCGTTGAGCAGAAACTGACAGCCAAGCACGAGATGGCCTCATCTGGGATCTTGGGCTCATGTCACACTATCTGTAACCCCGACAACTTGCCTGGGCTTGCAAAATCTCACTAACTCACTGCTAACCTCAGTTCATTTAAATGGTTCTCATGTTTAAATCAGATATCCACACTATTCATCCAACAACAAGAATCCTCCAGTAGCAGTAAATCAGATGCAAAAACACAACTTCACAAAGTAAAGGCTTAATAAAGAGACTTTATTACCCAACCACACCATAAACCACAAACACTCTTCCCCCACAGCCTCAGTTGCTTCCTATTTCTATCAGGCCAGCTAGTCAGCTGATTACCATAGGGTGCTGCCATTGGTTACTTTGTAACAGGTCACCTGGTCAGTCAGCTGATCACCACAGGGCGTTGCCATTGGTTAAATTGTAACACAAGCAATACTTCAGATTGTGAAAACATAGGCCTAGTCTTCCTGTGTCTGACTGTCAGAGTCCAGACATATATGAAAGTTCATGTTGAGGCCTTATTGGAGTCCTGATGCACTGACCTCCATGGGGATTGCCTGAAAACTTCCAACAAACAATTCCTCTGGTGCCTGGGGTCCTTCACAGAAAATGTCTGACTCCGAGTTAAATTTGCATGCTTTGAACAGTTCTGTGGGATTGGACGGTTCCAAGTCTTTCGTGAACAAGAACAGGAAGATTTTGACTCAATGTTTAATCCTTAATCAAAACAACTGATTTAATTAGTCACTTATTCATGGGATTGTGCTGTGTGCAAATTGGCCACAGCACTTGATGACAAAATAACAGAAGTGACTACACATCAGAAGTTTTTAATTGGCTTTGAAATGTCCTGGAAACACAGACATCACAAACTAAAAGCAAAGGTCCACTTCCTTAACCAGTCTTAGTTTAACTGATTGAAGGCAATTGCAAGTAAAACTGCAAATGCTGTAAATCCAAAATAAAAACAGAAGATCCTGGCAACATAGACAAAGTCATTCAACATCTGGAGAGGATTAATTCAGGTGAGACTTTTCAACAAAGAACAATACAGCACAATAACAGGCCCTTCGGCCCTCCAAGTCTGCGTCGCTCATGAGCCCAACTAGACCATTCCTTTGTATCCCTCTATTCCCAGTCTGTTCATGCGGCTATCCAGATAAGTCTTAAATGATCCCAGCTTGTCCGCCCCAACCACCTTGCTTGGCAGTGCATTCCAGGCCCCCACCACCCTCTATATAAAATATGTTCCCCTGACATCTGTATTGAACCTTGCACCCCTCACATTGAACTTGTGACCTCTTGTGTTCGTCACCTCCGATCTGGAAAAAAGCTTCCCAGTAATGTTTATATGGCTGTACTTGGATTAGCTACCTGTTACCCAATTTAACTGGGCTTTAGCAGCATTCTTGGTATAGGAGACTCTGATCAGTAGCTTCTGTTTTTCTGTTTTATTGCCAGTGGAGTGGGAATGAAAGCAAAATGTAAATATTTATTGGGCAGGATTTTATGGCCTTGTCATCCTGAAACCATAAAATCCCGCCCGAGGTCAACGGACCTTTCCATGGTCTACTCCTCGCCCTCTCTAACTCCTGTAGCGGGCGGTAAAATCCCAACCATTGTCTCTACGTTATTAAAAGGACAGAGAAACATTGGAGAAGGTGTATGATTTAGAACATTAATAAGAGAGCAGAGAGAAACACTTGAATGGGCTATGACTCTCTTCCCCGGAAGACGTAAGATTCGGGAGTGATCTGATAATATTTTGTAAGATTCTTTTATGGGTTGATAGGATAGATCTAGAGAAGACATTTCCACTTGCGCATGAGGCCAGATCTGAGGTTATAAATACAAGATGGTCAATCCTAAGTCCAACACATATTTGAGGAGCAACTTCTATATTTGAAAAATGGTTAGAATATAGAACTCACTAGCAGAAGGAATAGTTGAGACAATATTTCAACTTGAGGAAAGCTGGATGGGCACAAAAGGGAGAAAGAGATAGAAAATTATGTTGATAGGGTTAGATGTATAAGGATAGGAGGAAGGTATATAGCAAAAATATACAATTTTCTGATGTCAGCAAAATAGAAAATTCTTGTTAAAGAACTTCAACCTCATTTTGTTCTTTGAGAGACTAACTGCAATTTCTCAGGGGGAGCTGTATTTATTTAACAGGATCTGGAGTAAGTGTTGGAAACGTTCTTGATCATTGACGATCAGTCCTCTTATTGATTGATCTACTGATCTTCGATGGCTAAGTCCACAGTCATGGAGGGATGCTTCTACACTGAACTAGTTTAAGAGATGAGAGTTTAAAAGAAATGCTTAAGTCATTACATTTACAGTTATATTGGTATTTAAATAGAAATAATTTGTAAACATTTCTATAGTAAAATCCAGAATATCACTTGTAGACCTATCTTCCAAGAATCTTTCCTGCAGTCTACATTTTTTTAATTTAGGGTCATTGGGTCATAGAGGTTTACAGCATGGAAACAGGCCATTCGGCCCAACTTGCCTATGCTACCCAGTTTTTACCATTAAGCTAGTCCTAATTGCCTGCATTCAGCTCATATCACTCTATACCAATCTTACCCATGTATAGAATCCCAACAGCGCAGAATCAGGCCATTCAGCCCATCGAGTCTGCACCAACCACAAGCCCTATTCTCGTAACCCCACATATTTACCCTGCTTATCCCCTGGTACTAACAAGCAATTTAGCATAGCCAATTAACGTAACCCTCACATCTTTGGACTGAAGGAGGAAACTGGAACACCCAGAGGGAATCCATGCAGACATGGGGAAACGTGCAAACTCCACATAGGCAGTGGAATTGAACCTGGAACCCTGGTGCTGTGAGGCCGCAGTGCTAACCACTGTGTTGCCTTAAAACTGTCGAAATGTTTTTTAAAAGACAAATTGTACCCACAAATTGTTCCACACACTCAGGACACTCTGTGTGAAAGAATTGCCCCTCTCGACCTTTTTGTGTCTCTCTCCTCTCACCTTAAAACTATGTCCTTTAGTTTTAGACTCCTGTACTTTTGGGAAAAGATGTTGACTATCTACCCTATCTATGCCCCTCATTATTTTATAGATCTCTGTAAGGTCACCCCTAAGCCTCCTACACTCCAAGGAAAAACATCCCAGTCTATCCAGCCTCTCCTTATAACTCAAACTATCAAGTCCCAGTAACATACTACTAAATCTTTTCTGCACTCTTTCAATTTTAATAATACCCTTTCCATAATAGGGTGACCAAAACTGTATACAGTATTCCAAGTGTGGCCTTACCAATGTCTTGTACAACTTCAACAAGATGTCCCAACTTCTGTATTCAACGTTCTGACCAATGAAACCAAGCATACTGAATGCCTTCTTCACCAACCTGTCCACCTGTGACTCCATTTTCAAGGAACTATGAACCTGTACCCCTAGGTCTCTTTGTTCTATAGTTCTCTCCAATGTCCTACCTTTAACTTGGATACTATGTGTATCTAAGGGATTGTGATACTGTCAGTGCTGTTTACATTGGAAAATCTAATGAGTAAATGCAATTCCTTTCTTACACACTGTTTTTCACATACACTGGGCATTTGCACAGGATTTAAATTGTTCATTTATACTTTTAAAGGCATGGAAAATCAAGGCAATACACTAGAACATGAAATAAAAGCAAAATGTTTCTGATGCTGGAAATCTGGAGGAAAAAAAGGAGCTGCTAGAAATTTAGCAAAAGGGTCCAGAGGGGCAATCCTTTCACACAGAGGATGTTGAGTGTGTGGAACAATTTGTGGGTACAATTTGTCTTTTAAAAAGCATTTTGACAGTTTTGAGGCGGTGCAGTGGTTAGCACTGCGGCCTCACAGTGCCAGGGTCCCAGGTTCAGTTTTGGCCTTGGGTCACTGTGTGGAGCTTGATCAGTTGATCTGGCAGCATCTGTGGAGGTAGGAATGGAGTTAACATTTTTGAGTAATAAATGATTTTTTTCATTTTTATTTCCTTAGAAGCTGATTCCACGCCTGCAACAAACATAAAAATGCAGATCCAGTAACACAAATCGTACTCTCTGTAATGCTGTACTGCACAATTTTACTTTGGTACACTCTTCAGATTTCCCTAAAAATAAAATGCACTTGGAACGGATAGGAATGAAAAAGATAGTGGGCCATAACGGGTGTTGGAAAGCATTGGCCCACTGGAATTACATGATTTTAATGCACATTTACCCTGTTCTTGAAAATAGAGCTGAAAACTTTGGTCGGAGCAGCTTGGAATCCCAACAGTTCAGAAGGAGGTCATTTGGCCCATTGAATCTACATCCAGGCCCTATCCCCATAACCAAATATATTTTACTCCACTAATCCCCCTAACCTACATATATCTTGGGGCACTAGGAGCAATTTATCATGGCCAATCCATCTAACCTGCACGTGTTTGGACTGTGGGATAAAACCAGAGTACTCGGAGGAAACATATGCAGACACGAGGAGAATGCGGAAACTCTACAGAGACAGGGACCTAAGGCTGGAATTGAATCTGTGTCCCTGGCGCTGTAAGGTAGCAGTGTTAACTAATGTATCATCCAAAAGACTCCTCACTGGCGCAAGCATAGTCCTGCTGCACTAGCTGTCAAAAAGCAGCTAAGCTGAAAGTGGATCCCAGCTAGGTAGTTAGAAACATTTATTTTTTAGGGATCTGGATGAACAGAGTCACAAGATTCACAATTAACTTTTAACAAGAGGAATAAACATTAATCAAGAAAAAAATAACTATAATACAATGCTCCTTCACCTATACCATCACAGGTGGACACAGACTTGTAAGGATAACACTAATTACAAAATAGATCTTACTCTCTAATGTTCTCAGTAAGTACACAGTCCAGGTAAACCAATAGATAAAATGTAGTCATACAGGCCATACTCTGAAACCAATGACACATACCACTCAATACAACTCAATGGTTGACACACCGTGGTTTTATGGGAAATCTGATTTCCACATGAGGGTCTCCAAAATCCACTCTAAAAGAACATGCTTGAAATCTCCCACATAAAGCTTCTCTCAGATGCTTTAGCAAGGATCCACATCCAGGATTTCAATCTCACCTTTCAGGATTTCTTTGTCCAGAAACATAACGTGCATTCAAGTTTTCACATAATCTCTCTGATATCCAGCCACGCAACTGAACACCTCTGTTTCACAGACTTAATTTTAAGGTATCAACTACCTTAAGATTATTTCAGATGATTGGCTTCTCACTAACCTATCTCTCAGGTCTGTTCCTTGTAGCCCTGTTTTTAACTGAGAGTATTTCTATGCTTTTCCTCAACTTCAGTGAACTGTACCTTGTTCAGATTCTGGCTCTTTGTCCCTTTAGCTTCTGTCTTCCTAGGGACTCCTCCTTTCATACTCAGGTTTCTAGAACTATCTGATCTTTAATGTCTGGGACTTGCTTTCTGCCCCCTTGTCCATTGTCCTGACTGTACAGACAGTTTCTGTAAGAGTTGCTTTCTTCACAGTTACTTGGTACCAACTGAACTTAAATGCTTCTGCATTTCTGTGTGGGCCTTTGGTTGCTAATCAACAGCTTAGTTGTTTTAAACCAGTAATTGTTTTTCGAGGGAAACCTGTAATTGCAATGTAGACAAAGTTTAAAATGAAACTAATAGACTAACAAGCACCAAGTTTAACATGAAGCTAACTAAAGTTTTAACTGTTCCTCAGCACATAGAAAAACAAATTAAGTTTAAACCTAAACTTATACCTTATACCAACAAATTAAAATACAAGTCAAGGGTTTTGAGTTTGGGGGGGGGGGGGGGGTACTGTCAGAGGCCAGATTTGATTTGATTTATTATTGTCACATGTATTAACATACAGTGAAAAGTATTATTTCTTCCACGCTGTACAGACAAAACATACCGTTCATAGAGAAGAAAACAAGAGTGCAGAATGTAGTTTTACAGTCATAGCTTGGGTGTAGAGAAAGATCAGCTTAATGCAAGGCAAGTCCATTCTAAAGTCTGACAGCAGCAGGGAAGAAGCTGTTTTTGAGTTAGTTGGTATGTAACCTCAGACTTTTGTATCTTTTTCCCAAAGGCAGAAGGTGGAAGAGAGAATGTCTTGGTTGCGTGGGGTCCTTAATTATGCTGGCTGCTTTGCTGAGGCAGTGGGAAGTGTTGACAGAGTCAATGGATGGGGGACTAGTTTGCGTGATGGATTGATCATGATCTTTTGTAGTTCTTTGCAGACTTCGATAGAGCAGGAGCCATACCAAACTGTGATACAACCAGAAAGAATGGCCTTCTACAGTGCATGTGTAAAAGTTGGTGACAATCATAGCTGACATGCCAAATTTCCTTTGTGTTCTGAGAAAGTAGATGTATTGGTGGGCTTTCTTAAATATAGTGTCAGCATGGGGGACCAGGACAGGTTGTTGGTGATCTGGACATCTAAAAACCTGAAGCTCTTGACCCTTTCTACTTGTGGTCAGGGACATGTTCACCTTTACGCTTCCTGAAGTCAATGACAATCTCCTTTGTTTTGTTGACATTGAGGGAGAGATTATTGTTGCTGCACCAGTTCACTAGATTCTCTATCTCATTCCTGTACTCTGTCTCAACACTGTTTGAGATCCGACCCACTATGATGACATCGTCAGTAAACTTGAAAATTGAATTGGAGCGGAATTTGGTCACTTAGTCATAGATGTATAAGGGGTATAGTAGGATGGCTGAGAACACAACCTCATGGGGCACTGGTGTTGAGGATGATCATGGAGGAGGTGTTGTTGCCTATCTTTTCTGATTGTGGTCTGTGAGTTAGGAAGCTCAGGATCCAATCACAGAGGGAAGTGTTGAGGCTCAGGCCACGGAGTTTGGAGATGAGTTTTGTAGGAATAATAGTGTTGAAGGCTGAGCTGTCGTCAATAAATTGGAGTCTGACAGAGCTGTCCTTGTTATCTAGGTGTTCCCCAGGGTTGAGCGCAGGGCCAGGGAAATGATGTCTGCTGTGGACCTGTTGCGGCAGTAGGCAAACTGTAGTGGATCCAGGTATTCCGGGAGGCTGGAATTGATTCATGCCATGACTAACCTTTTGAAGCACTTCATAATGATGGACATCAGAGCCACCAGTTCAGCCACTGAGGTACGCTGCTTGGTTTTTCTTAGGTACTAGGATGATGGTCATCTACTTGAAGCAGATAGGGGCCTCAGATTGTTGTAAAGAGAGGTTGAAGATGTCTGTGAATACCTCCGCTAGCTGATCTGTGCACTGATCTACCCAATCTTTCCATGGGTCCAAGGATGGGATGTTAGGATATGTTGGTCGTTAGGGTAGGTCAGACATTGATGGGGGCCTGTGGTAGTCTCTGGGTGCAGAGATCGGGGAGGTTGGGTCAGGCAGTGGAGGGAATTGGCCGAGAAATCAGGTAGGTTCAAGAATTCATAGTCAGTTGGGTGGGGACGGGGGTGGGGGGAGTCCAGCCGGGTCAGAGAGTCACATCATGTCAGCCTGTCAGGCCAGGGAGGGGGTCCAGTTAGGTTGGAGATTGGCCGGGGGGTTTGGTCAGGGGATTGGGGATGTAAAGCTGGATAAGAGGTGCATGGTGAGCTGGAGGCCTGGCTGGGTCCAAGAAAGGGTCCAGTGGGATCAGACCGTTGGATCAGACTGTTAGACCAAGTTGGGAAACAGGGCCCACCAGGCCGGGGTTGAGAATTGGGCCTCTGAATTTGGGGGTTCTAGTCCAGTGGGGTGGGGGGTTGAGGTGGTGGAGAAAGAGAGTTTTGGAGTGTTTGTTCATAAAGGTGTCAAAATCATATATCAATTTTTATCGAATTAAAGCATGCCGTATGTTTAATCGCTTAAAAAAATTCCTACATTATTCTTTCTATATCCTAGAGCATACTTACAAAACATTTCTTGTGGAAGAATTCTTAAAATTACTGCACATTCAGCAATGACATTAATGAAAATCTGCTACTTATTTCCAGGTTGGAATATATATAATACAAATAAAGGTCTCTGACATTCGTAACTGGGTTCATTGATCACTTAAAAAATTTGCTCTTCTTAATAAAATACGTAAATGTGTACAAAATTGACAGTTTTATTGGGTTCCATTATTTACAGATGATTAAAGTCAAATATTGGCTATTGAAATAATACTGAATTCAATTTTGATTAAAGGTAGGATAATAGATGAGTGATTGTGAGTAGCAAAGGCAGAAAATTATTAGAATGTTTCTAATAATGTCATAGCTGTAAGGGCAAAGTTTACATATGTATCTCACGGTAGGTTTGAATGACTGCTTTGAGATTTGTGTTATATAGCTGTAATGTTTTCCTATTACCTCTCATTTCTTATAAAATAGCAAAGCTCCACATTGTTTGATGTGATTTGTATTTTGAGATTGAATTTTGGCTTGATTCTAAGTGATGTTTATTCCTGGTTTGGATGACTCCAACATTTGGTGTTGGAGACTGAAAAATCTAATAGATTCATGAGTACCAAATCAACAATGAATGATCTTTGAATTAAGATTTCTATAATAAACCCAGGAGTTGGCTGTGAAGGAACTGTGAGTTATTGCACAAATGAAAATAAGCAATAACCACATGTGGTGAACAAAAAAAGGTTCCAACCAGGACTAAAATGATCAATGGACCCTCTCAAGGTCTTGCTTTATATAGGGTTGAGGGTAAGAGTTCCACCTGGTTCACTCATTACCAATCCCCAGGGAGTTTGTATTCAATAAGCCCATTTGGGAGGTCAATTAATGATTCCCCATGCAAATCATTGGGCTTTTAACAATTTCTAAAAGTAAGAACCAGAACTTCATGAATTAAACATGTTTAATTACTAATCATATTAATGTCAAGCATTCTCAGAGACCACTAATCTTTACTAAGTAACGTAGAGAATTTTCTTTGTTCAATTCTGGTTAAACCTCAGCTTCAGCTGTATGAATCTATCTTAACTAGGGACTTTTGCTTTGGGAGATCAAAAGTGCATGGAGTAAAACAAAAGAGAGAGAGGTTTACTGGAATTCAACTTTATTCAAATAAGATTTGAACCACGATAATGGAAAAGAGAGCACTTAAAGATGTTGTGGAAAGATCAAAGGAAATGTGTCATAAATGAATTAGAGAAAGCAGGTACAGAATATTAGAGGCTCGATTGAGAAGCAAAAATTGAAGTGGGATGACTTTGAAAGAGGGGCATTCATCAACTGACCAAAACGCCAGTCGTTGGGTGGGAGAGAAGAAGTTCAAGTTACAAATTACATTAAAGGCTAGAATTTGTATGGCTTCGTAAGAGTATAGTAATGCTTATCAGCAGGATGAAACCCAATTGAACTCCTTTGTGCTTTTCAACAATAATGATTTTAGATAATCCTTCAGTAAATATTTGTAGTTTACACAATTGGAAAGAAAAAAGCTTTCATTCCTTTCTATTTGTGTACAAAGTTTCTCTTTGAAGTGGCCTAATTCTACAGGAAGCGATGAGATCAGGCTCAAAGTTGACTTAACCATGATTCCAAGATTGAGAATTTTGCTGCTTAGTAGATTACAGAATTGTTCAATAATTTGGCTGATAACTGAAGATCATGTAGAATGATAGTGCATTCTTTGTGGTTGAGGAAAATAATTCCATTAATTTTCTGTCCTTTTCTGGTTTAAAAATTTAAAATATTTCAGTTTGAAGATAAATATGTTAATTCAGTTGATGTTACTAGGTGAGGCACAGTACACACCATTTGGCCCATCGAGTCTGCACCGACTCTCTGAAAGAGTATCTTTTTCAGGCCTACCACTCTGCCCTATCCCGTACACCCACTCATTTACTATGGCTAAACCACCTAATCTATATAGCTTTGGACATGAAGGGGTAATTTAGCATGGCCAACCCACCTAACCTGCATATCTTTGGACTGTGGAGAAAACTGGAGCACCCAAAGGAAACCCACATATACAGGTGGAGAATTCACAAATTCCACAGAGACTGTCACCCAAGGCCAGAATTGAACCCGGGTCCCTGGCACTGCGAGGCAGCGGTTCTAACCACTATGGTACCATTCTGCTCTTTAATATCTCTGTTTTATTGTACTTAACTATTTCTGGACTCAATAAATATATTTCCTCAAACACTATCAATCATTGAACATGAAGATGAATATGTTTAATATCACCATAAGTAGATGACGCTTTGCTAATGCAACAGTATAATTTTATTAGAAGGGACTATCATCACCGATCAGACAAGATCTCCAGAACAGAAATTTCACATTTTTCACTGAGGTTTGGTGTTAGCTAGAATGATGTGGGACTAATACATTGCCGCTCAGCAAGAGAAGGGATCAAAAAAAAAAGAAAGAGATTTCAGAATTGAACATTATCCACCAGCCCCAGCTGGAACCTCACCTGGGTTCATGTTGAATAAGGAAATACTCGTGTTTGGCTCTGATGTCTGCTGGTTGTCTGCATGCAATTTCTTGACACTTAATTGCCAAGGTTCGTGCAGGGGTAACAATCAGGAAGCTATGAGATCAGGTTCAAAATTGACTTAGTCAGGATTCCAGGATGGAGAATTTTGCAGTTTAGTAAATTACAGAGTTATTCATAAATCAGCCAATAACTGAAGACCATGCAGAGTGAAAGTGCAAACTTTGTGGTTGCGAACAATGATTTAATTAACTTTCTGTCCTCTTCTAGTTTAAAGAATTTAAATATTTCAGTTTGAAGATAAATATTTTATTTGAGAGTAGCTTGACACTACTAGAGGGGCGATTCTCCCAAAAGTGCTGAATTGGTGGGAAAACTGATCTAAGTCTCAACTGTTCTGACAGTTCAGCTTCTCACCTGAATCACTGCACTCTGTGCGTGAAGAGTCCCAGTCATGAATCTCATTAAAAGCCCGGGGAGGGGGCCTATTCACACCAGAATTGGCCAGTTCTGGAGCTCTGCACACGTTCAGTGGCCCCAAACTGTCAAACCCCCATTTGTTAGCCAGCCCGATCTCTGGCCAGCCTGGAACCCCCACAGTGCTGCCCCTTCACCATCGCCCTCCCCCCACAGCCTGATTGCAGCCCCCACAACAATTCCCGAGCCAGCCCTGATCCCTCCCACCCCTCGTCCCGTCACGCCCTTGAGTGCCCCGATGGCCAGTCCCCACCCCCCAGCAATGGTGACACCGCGGAGGCAGGCCCCCTTCACTGACAGGCCATTCCCACACCCCGCCCCTCCTGCCCCAATCATTGCTGTCCCTCCATTCCAAAGTGATCCTTTCTGCAGAGTGGCAGCAGGACCCTCCACCCCCATCAATTGCATCTAGGCCCTCCCTCCTTGGCATTCAGTGCCAAGGTGCCCCTGGGTATGAGTACTTTGTCCCTCAGGCAGTGCCAGGGCACAGACTGGCACTGTCAGGGTGCACATGCCCTGGGGCACCTGCCCTGATTGCCCCCGTTCATTCCAGCGGTGAATCCCGCTAGCTCCCCAAATGTGGGGGCTAATCTGAACCCCACCGGAATGGGGTGGGAGATTTGATCGAGTCCTGAAAGATCCTGATCATTGACAAATATATATATTTAAAACATGTTAAAAACAGATTTAAATACTTACCTGCCTTCCCGCTGGTTTCCAGTGTGGTTTGATACTGAGGACTGTTCACCAGCTCTGGGAGATGCGCACGCGTTCCCGGCACACGCGCAAATCCCCATTCAAGTCGCAGACACGCGTCTCCCAGCCAGACCCATTAGAAAGTGGTGGGCCACAATGGGAGAATCGCGGTTTAGATATGGTAATGTACCATACCGTAGAATTCCTGCAGTGCAGAAGGCCTTTTGGCTCATTGAGCCTGCACCAACACTCTGAAAGAATATCCTATCCAAGCCTACCACTCCACCTTATCCCGTATGCCCACACATTTGCCATAGCTGATCCATCTAACCTGCACATCTTGGCACACTAAGGGACAATTTGGCATGGCCAAACCACCTAATCTGTACACCTTTGGACTGTGGAGTAAACTGAAGCACCCAGATGAAATCTATGCAGACACGAGGAGAGCATGAAAAGTCCACACAGTCACCCAAGGCCAGAATTGAACCTGGGTCCCTGAAGCTGTGAGGCAATAGATCTAACCATTGTGCTGCCCTTTAATAAGTTTATTTATTGGTGTCACAAGTAGGCTTACATTAACACTGCAATGAAGTTATTGTGAATATCCCCTCGGAGTCACACTCCAGTGCCTGTTCGCTACACTATGGGAGAATTTAGCACAGCCAATGTACCTAACCAGCACATTCTTTAGACTGTGGAAAGAAATCGGAGCCTCTGGAGGAAACCCATGCAAACTCAGGGAAAATGTGCAGACTTCACACAAACAGTGACCGAAGATGGGAATCGAACCCAGGTCCCTGATGCTGTGGGGCAGCAGTGCTAACCATTGTACCATATATTTTAATTATTTCTGAACTCAATAAATACATTTCCTCCAACATTAGCAGTCATTTAACATGAAGATGAATAGGTTTAATATCACCATAACTGGATGACTCTTCTATTAAAAGAGACTATCATTGCAATTCAGAGAATATCTTCAGACTAGGAAATTCACATTTTTCACTTAGGTTTACAGTGAACTAGTTGGTGTTAGCCAGGATGATATGGGATTAATATATATTGTATATTATAATAATATAATATTACAGTGTACTATATATTAATACATATAGTATAGTATAATATATTAATTATAGCTTGAAATTAAGGGGTGGTAATTATAGGATGGATGTCAGAGGTAGGCTCTTTACTCAGAGTAGTAAGGGTGTGGAATGCCCTGCCTGCAGCAGTAGTGGACTTGCCAACTTTAAGGGTGTTCAAATGGTCAGTGGATAGCCATATGGATAACATTGGAATAGTTTAGGTTAGAGGGTCATTAGATTGGTTCCACTGGTCGGGCAACATTGAGGGCCGAAGGGCCTGTACTGCGCTGTTATGTTCTATGTTCTAATACATTGCCCCTCAGCAAGAAAGGAGATTTTAAAAAAGCAAGAGATTTCAGAACTGAATGCTATCCATCAACCCCAGCTGGAAGCTCACCTAAGTTCTTGCTGAATGAGGACAACATGGCTTTGATGTCTGCTGGTAGTCTGCGTGAAATTGCTTGGCACTTAACTGCTAAAGTTAGTGCAGGAATAAATAATAATCAATTTGGTACGGTGCCAGAGGACAATTGTATCAACACCTTGTTGAGGGAGGAAAAATAAACTGACAGTGAACAGTACTAAGAAAAATTCTATGAAGGATCCAGTACAATTAGTAATATGATTCATATCCTCAGTACAGATAGCATAGTGTGCCCACCCACATTCTTTTTGACTGGACAACTGTGCTATTCCTGTGATGCTGAAGAATGATCCAGCAGTTAATGGTCACAAGCAAGTTATAAAACTTATTTCCAAGTTCACGAAAATGTCACTGTGGGACAATATATTGGCTCTTCTGTGAGTAGAGTGACAGAATATTTATAAGGAGCGGGTGGTCATATTATGCTGATGCTAAATCCGTCCCTCTGCTGTTCTCTGGTGCCAACGTGAATAAGTTATCAGCTTAACACAAACCAGTGCAGCAAAGTTTAAAAAGTCTGTTTAGAAGATTTTGATCGCGATTTTACAGCAGGAGGGGTGAGGAGACAAAACAATGTACAACAAATGTTTGCAAATTGCACTCTGTGAGCTTGCAGATTCAAAATGAAAAAGAGTTTCATAGGCAGGATGAAACACCATGAATTACTTTGCACAAGCGCCTGCCTTCTACTATTCACCCTGCTAAGCTAAGGCAGCTGTAAAGATGAGGTACTAATCCATATTATTCACAGAAGTTAATTTGAACCAATCCATTCACTTGCAATATAAAGTTCAACCACAAAAAACATTGTTGGAATATTTTCTATTACGGATATTTTAGTAATTCAGAGATTCTGTATCACAGATTAATAATGAGAATTTGGCCAGCAATTTTGAAATTAAATCCCTCATCAGCTAATCCATTAAGCTTTCTTGGCTTCACACCATTTGTCAGACCTTTCCTTATCCCGACCTCACCTCTTGCGATCAAACGTTTGCCAATCAGAAGTCCCAGCACTACAGTTAAGTTGCACCTTTGAGCTGCTTCTTCGGTATCTCCCAATTTTGTATTTCATAGAAATCCCTACAGTGCAGAAGCAGGCCATTTGGCCCATCAAGTTTGCATTGATTCTGCAACAGAACAACTTACCCAGGACTTATTCCTGTAAATTCACATATTTACCCTGCTAATTCCCCTAACCTATACATCTTGGGGCAATTTCACATGATCAATCAACTAACCTGCATAGCTTTGGAGTATGGGAGGAAACCCATACAGACAAAATAGCAAAGAACAGCATAGTGTAGGACCAGGCCCTAATATTTTCTTGCCCCTATGTAGTCCATATCGCTCTATTCCCTGCCTATTCGTGGATCTATTCTGATGCCTCTTGAACGTTATAACAGAATCTGCTTCCACCATCTCCTCTGGCAGCACATTCTAGGCATTCACACCCCTCTGCATGAAAAACTTGCCCCTCTTTTAAATATTGTCCCCCTTACTTTCAACCTACGCTCCTGAGTAATTGACCCTTCGAATCTGGGAAAAAGACTCAGATTTTGACTATCTGCTCTATCCAAACCTGTCATAATCTTGTAAACCTCTATCAGGTCCCCCCCTCATCATCCAACACTCCAACAAAAATAATCCAAGTTTGTTCAACCTTTTTTTCATAGTCCATATCCTCCAAACTAGGCTACATCCTGGTAAATTTCTTCTGAACACTTTCCAATGCATTAACATCCTTCCAGTAGTATGGCGACCAGAATCGTACACAATACTCCAAATGTGGCCTACAGCTGCAACATTATTTTCCAATTCCTATACTGAATGCCCCAACCAATGAAGACTAGCATGCCACATGCCTTCTTGACCACCTTGTCCACCTGAATTGCCACCTTCAGGGAACTGTGGATCTACATGCCTAGATCCCTCTGTATGCTAATATTTCTAAGGGCACTATCATTTACTGTATACTTCCCTTCTGCAGTAAACCTCCCAAATTGCATCACCTCACATTTGTCCGGGTTAAATTCCATCTGCCATCTTTTGGTCCAAATCTGCAGCTGATCTATATCCTGCTGCATTCTCTAACAATCTTCTTCACTATCCGCTACTCCCCTAATTTTTGTATAATCTGTAAATTTACTAATCAGACCACCAACATTTTCCCCCAAATCATTTATATAAAGTACAAACAACAGAGGTCCCAGCATTGATCCTTGTGGAACATGACTAGTCACAGAACGCCTGTTAGAAAAGAACATTTTCACTGCCATTCTCTGCTCTCTATGTCCAAATGTGGGTATGAGCCACTTCAGGTCTTGAACAGCAGGTTAGGTGTAAGGATTCGCATTCTAATCAGTAATCTCTAAACTGTCTGTGCTTTATATGCTCTGTCTGAGGCCAGAACTCTCCATTCACCTGACGAAGAGGGAAACCTCGAAAGCTTGTGAGTATTATCAAATAAATTGGTTGGACTAAAACCTGGTGTTGTCAGACTTTTTACTCTATGTCCAAGCCAGCTTTGTATCCATCTTGCCAACTCACCTCAGATCCCCTATAACTTCAGCTTCTATAAGAGCCTGCCACAAGGAAACTTATTGAAGGCTTTAACCCACTGCCCTGCCCTGGTCAATTTTTCTTGTCAGTTCCTCAAAGAACTCAATCAAGGTTGTAAGACATGACCTCCCCTTCACAAAACCATCCTGCCTATCACTAATAATTATATTCTCTTACAGATGTGTGTGCATCTTGTCCCTCAGAATCTGCTCCAATAATTTCCCCACCAATGATGTAAGGCTGACAGGCCTGTAATTTCCCAAATTGTCTCTTCAGCCCTTCTTAAACAGAGGAACACAGTTAGCTACTCTCCAATACACTGGTACCTTGCCCATGACTAAAGAGGATACAAAAATTTTGGCCAAGGCTTCAGCAATTTCTTCCATCAACTCTCTCTCTGGGATAGACCCTATCTGGTCTTGGGGAACTGTCCACCTTAATGTTTTTCAAAACCTGCAATACCTCCTCACTTTTTATCTCAACATGTCCTGGAATGTCAATATCCTCATTTCTACACTCACCATCCACCACATCCTTCTCCTTTGTGAATACTGATGTAAAGTACTTCTTAAGGACTTAACTCACCTCATCTGGCTTACCACACAAATTCCCTCATTGTCCTTGAGTACTTGCCCTTTCCTATGCTACCCTGATCTACCCTACATATGCATAAAAAGCTTTGCGATTCTCTTTAGTCCTACCTGCCAAGGACATTTCATGGCCCCCTTTTTGCCCTCCTAAAACCCTGTTTAACCTCTTTCCTGCTATCTTTGTATTCTTCAAGAGCCTTATCCGTTTTCAATTTCCTGAAATTTATGTATGCCTCCTTTTTTTCTCACTAAGCTCACAATCTCTTTTGACATCCAGGGTTCCCGAATCTTGCCATTGTTATCCTTCATTTATACAGGAACATACTTGTCCTGAATTATTAACAACTCACTTTTAAAAGACCCCCACATATCGGATGTGGAATCACAAATGGTCTGCCAGATGTCACCTGTCCACAATACCTTTGGCTGTTTTCACTTCAGTCCTTAACGACTGCTTTTCAGTCCTAAAGCACTGATTTTAAACTCCTTCTCATTTTTAAATCTATCACATTTCCCCACCCTGTGCTTTACGATGAACCCATTCATTCTTATACGTCACTCAAATCCTCTGTTGCGTCTCTGGTCAACTATGCAATTCCCCCTCCTTTAATTTCACCTTGTATCACATTGCTTGCAGATTTTTAGATTCCATTCCTTGAAACTGCCTTCCCAGACCTCCTGAATTCCTGTCTCCCCACTTTTCAAGGGCTTCTCCGAAACTACCTACACCACCATGACTTTTGACCCATTTCCCTTCCTTGTTTGAATGTGCTGTTATTGAATGTCTGAACCTTTCTCCCAATGGTATGATTGATTCTCTCTCGTCAGGATATGGCCATGGCATTGAAGTGTCACTATAAGTCATAAATAAAATTCTCTGTGACCATGTGTCTGATCTTCTTATGTTTCTCAACCTCTCTCTATGCCTTTGACACAGTCATTCACTCAATCAACTTCTGATGCCTCCCCTCTACAGGACTGCCCTCTCCTGGTTCCACCTCTTGGAAATAAATATAACAAGAGAAGAAAAATGCAGAGCTCTTTAGTCCATTTGTTCTGGTTCATTGCACAACTCACCTTACGAAGAAGCAATGCTCCAAAAGCTCATGATTCCAAATAAACCTATTGGACTTTGACTGGCATCTCCATCTCATGTTCTGGTTCATGATTGATTATAACAGGAAATAAACTTGTCCAATCAAAATGCTGAATTAATTATCCAATTTTATTAGGTTCACTCAAAATATATCAGCAGCTGCAAAATGAACCTATACTCCACTGTGGAACAGGTAATTGTTCAAAATATGAAGCAAGCGAAAATCCTACCGTAACCCAAGGTCAGTAAACTTCATATTGACTGAAGTTCTCTAGTCATTCACCAAGTCACTCCTGCCCCATGGCTGAAACATCAAAGCTTCTTTACAGTATATTCTACTCTATATCTTAGTTCTAGAGAGAGACAAAATAGTATAATGACAGCAGTTTACAGTCCAATCAGTATCTGCTTTGAGCCAAAATATCCAGTTGGATGCTTTTTGTTCCTTGTTTGATAGTGTCAATCTTCTTTAAACTTCCTCCAGGCAGTTTCCATCTATTTGGGGTGATGAGTGCTTGTGGGAGGTTCCTGGCCATTTGCTACCTTTCTATTAATTGCAGCAACTTGAGGTCATGGGATCAATTGCATTTTTCAATGGTCAAAATCTTCCAGTCTCTGGTTCATCAAAGACCAGAATTTTGATTGCACAAGTTTATTTCCTGTTATAATCAATCATGAACTTGAATATGAGATGGAGCTGCTGGTGTTTGACTGAGGTGAGCACAGTAAGAAGTCTCACAACACCAGGTTAAAGTCCAACAGGTTTATTTGGAATCATGAGCTTTCGGAGCATTGCTCCTCCATCAGGTGAGTCATACAATGAACCAGAACAATGCAACAAAGTTTAAAGTTACTTTATTAGTGTCACAAGTAGGCTTATATTAAAACTACAGAGAAGTAACTGCCACACTCTGCCATCTGCTCTGGTATGCTGAAGGAGAATTTAATAAGGTCAACACATCTAACCAGCACGTCTTTCAGACTGTGAGAGGAAACCAGAGCACACAGACGAAACCCATGCAGACACAGGGAGAACGTGCAGACTCCACACAGATAGTGAACCTAAGCTGGGAATCGAAACAGATGTGCATTAGGAAACTGCAGAAGTGATGAAGCATGAACCTACATGGGAATTGCTTGTAAAGTTTAAACTTCTGATGGATAATTCAATGCTGCTAGGGGGCATGCACAAAATTCTTCAATTCTGGGCTACAGTCAGGGAATTAGGACAAATCTGCATAACTTAACTTGATAGTTACCCAGGAAATGTTAGCCAGAGTTAAATGTGATTTACCATCCGGGTAACACTATACCCGGACACCCCCCCCCCCCGAAAATCCCTCCCTGACTACCTGGTTAGCCCCCAGCCAACCAATTACCACCCGACCTGACTACCTGGCTACCCCCTACTACAGAAAATACTGTGGGTGCTGGAATATGAAACAAAAACAGAAAAATGCTGGAAAATAAATCTTATACTGAGAGCTCAGCTCCAATTCACAGCTATAAACTGGTCATCTAGAATCTTTTCCAGCAAGCAGTTCCAATTTAAAGTTTATTGTTTTCATTGCTGTGTACCTAAGTGATTTCATGCTAGACACAGTAATTATAAATACAGATGAACTTTGATTTTCCATTTGGCTTTATCGGGTTCAGCACATGGGTTTGTATCATGGAAAAATATTCAGTCTGCAACAGCATACGTCAGGAGCATTTTGCATACTGAACATGCTTTATTTATGTAAGTTAGAATGCAAACATTAAGAGCAGGGGTAGACCACTCAACCCCTTGAACCTGCTCTGCATTTCAATAAAACCATGACTGACCTGGGACCTGGGTTCAAATCCCACCACTGCAGCTGGTGGAATTTGAATTCAATGAAAAATATCTGGAGTTAAGGAAGTACTAATGACAATGAAACCATTGTCGATTGTCAGAAAAATCTATCGGGTTCACTAACGTCCTTTAGGGAAGGAAATCTGCTGTCCTTACCTGGTCTGGCCTACATGTGACCCCAGAGCAATGTGGTTGACTCTCAACTACCCTTGGGCAACTAGGGTTGGGCAATAAATGCTGGACAGCCAGCGATGCTCATGTCCCACAAATGAATAAAAAAAACTTCAACTCCACAATCCCGCCTACCCTTTGCTTATCAAAAATTTATCTACCTCTGCCTTAAAAATATCTGTGTCTACTGCCTTTTGATGAACAGAGGTCTAAAGACTCATGACGGTCTGCGGGAAAGAAATTTCTCCTCATCTTTGCCTTATATGGGTCTTCCCTTAATTTTGAACAGTGACCCCCTAGTTCTAGATTCTCCCACAAGAAGAAACATCCTCTCCACATCCACTCCATCTCATATTAGGCATATCATTGAAACTTATAATAATACTAAATACTTATTCACTGCAGTGCACCCAACTTCATGTCACTTTCTGTGTGGAGTTCACACTTTCCCTTTGTTAGTACGTGAGTTTTCTCTGGGAGCTCCAGAATCCTCCCCCCCCACAATCCAAAGATGAGTGGGTTAGGTTGATTGGCCATGCTAAATTCACCCTAACATCAGGGAGATTAGCAGGGTAAATGATGGTTACGGGATTAAAGCCTGGGTAAGATTGTGGTCAGTACAGATTTGATGGGCTAAATGGCCTCCTTTCATATGGTAGTAATTCAAAAGTAATAATGTGAGACCTATAAGCTTCTGAAATGCCTTTTTAAGTTATGTTTGATTATTTTGACAGACTTATGAGTTTTTCAATGATTTCCAAATGTTATTATAGGGATAATGAGTAAAGTGGACACATGCTTCATGAGTTGTGGGGACAGGGTTAGGTGGGGTGAAGAGATAAGTAATGAGATGGGAGGTGAGAGGACTCAGAGGAGAGAGTAACATGGCATTTATGCTTACTATTTATAATGGAGAACTTGAGGGAACAGAGGTGAAACTTTTAACCTGTCTACCATAGCATTAGATTCCCTCCATCTCTGCTTCTGATCTGTCTCCAGTTCACCTGCCCTTCAAGAGATGAAAATCGTGCCTGCTGCGATAGCAGAAAAACCTTGACTCCTGATTCTCGTATTTATGATAAAAGCTTGCACTGTGTCTTAGTACATGTAAAATAGGCTGAAAGTTTTCATTATAACTCATTGCAGTGTGCAAAGAAATAGATAATGTAGAAAAAAGTAACAAAGCATTTAATGGGAGAGCTGGGATTTCCAAATGTAAGAACAGGACTCCTATTGCCCATATAATTGCTTTCTCTCAAATTTACCAAGTCATATCTCTTATCCAGTCACCTAAAATCTCTTGTTAATTACCACGATAAGAGTCTGCAGCACACTGGTAAATGAAGAGCAGACACATTGCGTACCATTGCCTGGTAATTATATCTGAAAGAGATACATCAATTTCTGTTCATCACTCCAGGACTGAAGTGTTTCAGTGACAGCTTACTAAATCCTGAAATTGCAGAAGAGCATAGATACGGACATCCAGATTCAGTCTAAGAGCCAATGTCATTGATGCCCTGTATTTGATTTCAGTGGTTTGACTGCTGCTTGGCACCTTTTTACCAAGGGTTTTGGGGTTTGCATCCAGGTTCCTGACATTGTGAGGCAGCAGTTCTAATCATTGTGCCATGAATGGGGATGGCACAGTGGTTAGCACTATTGCCTCACAGTGCCAGGGGCCCGAGTTTGATTCCTGTTTTGAATCACTGTCTATGTGGAATCACGCTCTCCCTGTGTCTGCATGGGTTTCCTCCGGGTGCTCAGGTTCCTTTCCACAGTCCAAAAGATGTGCTGGTTAGGTACATTGGCCATGTTAAATTCTCCCTCAGTGTACCCAAACAAGCGCCAGAGTGTGGGGACTAGAGGATTTTCACAGTAGCTTCATTGCAGTGTTAATGTAAGCCTACTTGTGACATAAATAAATAAACTTAAGCTTTAAACCATGCCGCCCTCTACCCACAAATGACTTAAGTCTGACTCTGGTACATTTTGCAAAATTACTTTATTTACATTATATATATAATAAACTTCAAGGAAAGTACATCCCTCTCTGTACAGCCTATTGTATTCTACCTTTCTACTGAGTCTTGTACGCCTGATTGTTAATGTCACTGTTATATCATGATACACATCACTGTCTCATTACCATAACCATATACCCAATATGCCAGCACTCACCTCGAATATGATCTCAACTTTTTAACTAATATTCTGAAACTATTTCCTTAACTATTTGCATTACATTTTTGAATTTCTGTAACCTCCTTAACTGCTAGATTCTATCCACTGCCTACTCCTACTCTTCTTCTCCCCCCACCTACAAGTTACTGTCATTCAATCTCCCACATTGCAAGATGAACTTATTTTCAACCACGTTGTCATTGGAACCCATGAAGAAAAGCTGTCAGATGTTTTTTACAGAAAAAAGACAACCCAACACTTGGAACAAGTGGTTAAATATACCACACAGGCTGAACCCCAGGAGCAAAAGCAGGCTTTAACCTGTCGAAATGCCAAGGCTTCAGGTGAGCTTGATAGCTGGGTAGGCCCGAAGATGGCAAATGTGCCCATTCAAAATCCTACCAAAATGAGTGAGAGGGCAGGAAACTCTACAGCAGCTATTCTGAGGTGTGCCTATTGTGATGCTAAAAAGCAGCCCAGAAGGTAAGGAATTCTTAGCAGATGATGCAGAGTGTTTCTAAATTGGAAAGACTGGACCCTTCAAATGGTTCTGTAAATAAAGAAATAAAGAAAGAAAGCAAGAGAATGCTTATGAAAAGCAGACAGTTCAGGAAATGTGGAAAGACAGGACACCAAGCAGTCAGTAAATTAAAAAAAAACTAAAGAAAGAAAATATTTATGAAAAGCAGACATTTCAAGAAATTGGGGAGAACAAAGAATGAGATGATTTATTTCCTCACAGAGTAAAAGTCAAGAACAAGAATTTTTCTCAGTTACTTTAGAATTTAATGGTTTTATAACTGACTTCAAACTTGTCAGTGGAGCTGATGTTGTACAGTGGGTGACAGATTACAGAGATCTTCTATATCTTTCACAATTGATGCACATCTTTACTGAATGGAAACGCCGGTGTCCAACTTAACATTCTGGAAACAGCAGGTCCACCGGATGCCATTCAAGGAGGAATTTCCGAGCTTGGGTGATGAACTGATGGCTTTTCATCCAATGGCAGCTAGTGCGGTTTATTCATTGAGGGGCAAAGTGGTGAAGAAGGTCATGAGAAAGAAGCCATTAGAGCAAGAGGTAAAGGTAAATTCGCGATAATCCGAGATGACTAAAGGCTATGACTTAACCGGAGGATCACCACACCTCAGGTCAAGTTGAGAAGGTGGGATCTTCATAAATAACCTCAGCCAGTACAGGAATTGAACCCATACTGTTGGCATCACTCTGTGTTACTAACCAACTGTTTAGCCAATTGAGCTAAACCGACCTGAACTGAGCTAAACTAATAGCAACAAGAGACCTGTTGGATGATGAGGTCCCAGTGTGTTTCTTAAATCTTCTGCCAAAGTACATGAAGTTTTTATTTTGTGGAGTCAGCTGTATTTACTGTCAAAAACCTGAATTGTCCAACTGAACCCACCAATGAGATTGGCTGACAGTTGAGAGTTGTCCAGATCCAAGGTGGATCATACTGCCAGAGTGATAGTCGAGCCTATTAATTTGTTGTGAAAATAAGTCTAGACTTCAATTTTAATCGAAAATCATACTTTCACTAAAGTTGTCCTTCAGCTCAGAAGTAGAGGTCAAAACTCGGAGTTTCTGCAGCAGAAGACTCCTATACAAGAATTTCATTTATACCCACACCTGACACAGTCATTATCTTGCCCACAGTGGTGCAGCTTCATGTTAAAGCCAATGTAGCAATGTTTTCACTACCTATAGAAAACAAAAGTAGTTTCTGATGTGTGGTAGGGAGCTGATATTTTCTTCGTTATTCTTCTCGTCTTCTGTATTTGTTAAAATCTCAGATATTGACTGCCTTTATCCTCAATGCAGCAATGTGAAATTCCTCATTGAAGTCCATGATGTTTCATCTGTTCAAGTCCTTTCCTAGTATGCAGAAAGGGAACTAACATTTTTGGAGGAAAAGCTGGTTTGTCCTCTTCCATAAGACCGTAAAATATAGGAGTATAATTAGGCCGTTTGGCCAATCGAGTCTGCTGTGCCATTTGATCATGGTTGATATGTTTCTCAACCCCATTACCCTAGCTTTTCTCCATAACAAGGAACAAAGAACAAAGAACAACACAGCACGGGAAACAGGCCCTTCGGCCCAACGAGCCCGCGCCACCATTTTAACATTGTGAGTGCCCTCTTCTACCTACAACCTTTGTCTACGCCTATAGGACTCCACAATAAAGGAACCATAACCAGATTGATTATCAGATTAACCTTTGATCCCTTTACCCATCAAGAACCTACCTATCTCTGTCTTAGATGCACCTAATGGCTTGGCCTCCACAGCCTTCTGTGGCAATAAATTCTACAGATTTACTACCCTCTGGCTGAAGAAATTCCTCCTCACCTTGGTTCTAAAGGGTTGTCCCTTTATTCTGAGGCTATGCCCTCAGATCCTAGTCTCTCCTACTAATGGAAACTCTTTCCAGGCCTTTCAGTATTCAGTAAGTTTTCAGTGAGACTGCCTCCGCCCCCGCTCCTCCTATGCCCGCATCCTTCTCTGAGCATAGACCCAGAGTCAGCATGGTTTTGTCAAGGGCAGGTCATGCCTTACAAGCCTAGTTGAGTTCTTCGAAAATATGACTGAACACATTGATGAAGGAAGAGCAGTGGACGTGGCGTACATGGACTTCAGCAAGGCGTTTGATAAGGTTCCCCATGCAAGACTTCTTGAGAAGGTGAGAGGGCATGGGATCCAAGGGGATTTGGCCTTGTGGATCCAGAACTGGCTTGCCTGCAGAAGGCAGAGAGTGGTTGTGGATGGGTCTTTTTCTGCATGGAGGTCAGTCACCAGTGGAGTGCCCCAGGGATCTGTTCTAGGACCCTTGCTGTTTGTCATTTTCATAAATGACCTAGATGAGGAAGTGGAGGGATGGGTTAGTAAGTTTGCCGATGACACGAAGGTCGGTGGTGTTGTGGATGGTCTGGAAGGATGTCAGAAGTTGCAGCAGGACATAAATAGGATGCAAGACTGGGCGGAGAAGTGGCAGATGGACTTCAATGTGGATAAATGTGTAGTGGTCCATTTTGGCAGGACCAATGGGATGAATGAGTACACTATCAAGGGCAGGAGTCTTAGCTGTGTTGAAGAGCAGAATGATCTTGGGGTCTGGGTCCACAGGACTCTTAAATCGGCCTTGCAGGTGGAGGATGTGGTCAAGAAGGCGTATGGTGTACTGGCCTTCATTAATCGAGGGATTGAGTTTAGGAGTCGGGAGGTAATGCTGCAACTTTATAAGTCCCTTGTCAGGCCCCACTTGGAGGACTGTGCGCAGTTCTGGTCGCCTCACTATAGGAAGGACGTAGAAGCTATTGAAAGGGTACAGAGGAGATTTACAAGGATGTTGCCTGGATTGGGAGGCATGCCTTATGAAGATAGGTTGAGGGAGCTGGGACTGTTCTCCCTGGAGAGACGAAGGTTGAGAGGCGACCTGATAGAGGTTTATAAAATGTTGAGAGGAATAGATAGGGTGGATTCTCAGAGGCTATTTCCCCGGGTTGAAATGGTCGCTACGAGAGGACACAGATTTAAGGTGCAGGGAAGCAAGTACAGAGGTGATGTTAGGGGTAAGTTTTTCACTCAGAGGGTGGTGAGTGAATGGAATCGGCTGCTGTCAGTGGTGGTGGAGGCTAACTCGCTGGGGTCTTTTAAAAGACTTCTGGATGAATATATGGGATTTAATGGGATTGGGGGTTATAGATAGGTCTATGGATTGGTAGGTATTGATGTGATTGGCGCAACTTGTGGGCTGAAGGGCCTGTTTGTGCTGTAGTGTTCTATGTGCTATACACCATCATCTTTCTCTTCCTGCACCTAATGGTACACTAAGCTTTCCATAACTAGTAATTCCTAGTCTCTGTCATCAGAGGTTTATAAGCTGAGGGTCACTACTCCATGGCTGACCAGGAGCCTCTCCCACTCTTAACTCTTGCCATGAGCATATTGAATGGATTTTGTAGGTTGACAAGGTTTGGTTACATTTTGAATGTGCCTTCCTTGTCCATGAAGTCCTGGGGTGCAACTCAAAACCTTCTGACTCAGAGGAAGGCGTGCTACTCACTGTACCACAAGACCAGCTCATAGAAATCTGTAAGAAACAATTAGATGGATTCTCCTAGTCTTTGGTATCTCTGATTGAATCACGTTTGCTCAATTATGAGGTTCTGTTTTTAACTGTAATATGCATCAAACAATTCTGCAGAGGTCTCTATCCCTTGTCTCGGGAGGGCATAATTTGCAACAAGCTCCACTGCATAGGGAACTGATCCAATGTGGTACCTCTGCTTTTTGGCATGCAAACCTGACACTGCTCAATATCTCAGGAAGTATATGTTCCCTAACTTCTAATGTTGGCTTCAGTGTGGAACTTCGAGGTATTCAATTGGCTAGGAAGGGGGCAGGGACTGCTGGAATGGTGTTGACATCACTATGTATTCTCAATTGTGCCTCTCACCAAGATAAGTCTTCTGATTCTTCCTTTGAATAAATCTTCTTGTTTTTCCCTGGGGTTTTCTCTTGATGGCACCAAATCATCATTAGAGTGATGTCACCATCACTGCTACAATGCTTTGTGGTTTGGTTTCCATGTTGCATCTATACTAGGAAAATTTCCCTCTGTTCAGGAGTGACTTAGGACTTAGGTTTCTTCAAAACTATTTTATGAACAATATATTGATGGTAAGCTTCTAAGTGGGCACTCTCTTGTAGAAAGTCTACCTTTCTACATAGTCTCTTGCACATAATGGCTGATGTCACTATTACAACATGCTACACCTCACAATTTCATTAACGTAACTATAATACCATTACACTAATGTGGCATCTTCCCATACCATAGTATGGATTGATTTTGGAGCTTCTGATGGTATTGTGCTCCGGAACGAGGCTGGAACCTTCTCTATGCATGCACACAGACATGTCTGTTTCCAATGTCAGTTATGCTAAAGATTGTGAAGTAGCTGAAACAATCTGTCATATAAGATAACAGACTTGAAGGACAAGATTCATCACCACACTTACATTATTGCTTCTCTCATCAAAAAATAAATTCACCACTTTCAGTAATCTGATCTCATCTTAAAATGTTACAGAAGCAAACAACAGCAACTTCCACTTACATTGCATATGTTACTGAAAAAGAAATGGTCCACAGAGTTTCAAAGAGTGTAAAACAAGGCAATTCAACTTGGTGTCCATTGGAAAAGTTGGGGACAATGTTAAGCAATCTGTCAATTGACAGTCTAATGGGATCAAGTGAAACACTGGTTTTGCACTCTTCAAATTTTCTTCTTCTCCAGGTAGTATCCTCAATATTTTAAGAGTTGCTGATTCAGTTTATGCCGAGACTTTTCTAGGGGACAGGGCAAGGAGGTAGACCACAAGAGAATGGGGGTTAAACCCTATGCTATTGGTGTAAATGTGAATTACATGCCAGAAGTCTAGCTAACTGAGTAACCATATCTACCCTCATTTCCAAAATTAGTTTCCATTCATACATGTTTTAAAACTTCTACTTTTACCTCCCATTGGTTTTGATAAAGTGAAAAATTAGGTGAGGTATAAAAACCAATATCAAACTCAATCTCACAATGCCAGGGACCTGGGTTTGATTCCAGCTTTGGGTGATTGTACGGAGTTTTCACGTTCTCCTTTCTCAGCGTGGGTTTCATTGGGTTACCTGGTTTCTTCCTACACTCAAAGATCTGCAGGTTAGGTTGATTGGCCATACTAAATTGACCCTGAGTTTCAGGGGGATTAGCAGGGTAAATATGTGGGGTTACAGGGATAGGGCCCAGATGGGATTGTTGTAGGAGCAGGCTGGAAGGGCACAATTGGCTCCTTCTGCACTGTAGGGATTCTATGAGTTTCTCAATAGATAGGTTAGGTTGATATTGTCTCATAATAATCTCTCAACACAACTGATATTCAGTGTATTTGTTTAATTGTATTAGTTACATCTTCAGGTAACTAAGAGCTTTATGTATGATTACCTCGGCCATGAAAGGAAATATAGTTCGCTATATTTAGAGCTCTAAGATTGATCGCAAAGGATCAAAGGGGGAAATATCCTTATCCAGAAGATTAACATATCAACAACCTCATCCCTATAGAACTGCAATATGTCACCACCTCCACATGATACGTACCACTTGATGCTTTCGTGCAAAACCAGTCCAAAGAAATTACTACTCACAGGGACTTGTGAAGTGAGCTCTGATATAAACTGGAAAATAGCACTGTAATCACTAAATAAGTCGTGATGTTTCATAGTCAGGATCGCATTACATACTCAGGCTTAATAAGGTGTCATGTTTATTCCCTGACTGCATATCATTTTATATCTTTTAAAATGTCATCTGGCACGCTGCAAACAGCTGGAAAACTGAGATATTGAACTCCATTCCAATCTGACATCAGATACGCCTTGCAATATTGGACTTAAGACACGGCCAGGGATAAGCCCTTCTCACGGAAGAGAGTGTGTATTTTGTTTCAGTCGTTGCTATCGCAAAAGATCGGGAACTTTCTGTATTTAATCTTGGATTTTGGAAAGATTTTTCTTCTATCTCAGTCCAAAATGTCAAGATTTTAACTTGTCTCTTGTCCGTTGTATACAGTATCAGTGTTGGTGAAGTGGTCTTGCCTCCGAGTCAGAAACTCTTGTGTTTGTGCTTCACTCAAGAAATATAAGACAAAATCTAATAGTATGGTTCAAGTCAGAAACTTCAAAGTGACCTATGAAGGCCACCTGGATCGTAAGTTTTGCATCTTGTAGGATGAGCATAATATGTTTCACTTGAGGTTTAGAAACATAGAACATAGAAAAATTACGGCACAATACAGGCCCTTCGGCCCACAAAGTTGTGCCAAACATATCCCTACCTTAGAGATTACCAGGCTTGCCTATAACACTCTATCTTACTAAGTTCCATGTACTTATCTAAAAGTCTCTTAAAAGACCCTATTGAATCCGCCTCCACCACCATTGCCGGCAGCCCATTCCAAGCACCCATCACTCTCTGAGTGAAAAACTTACCCCTGACATCTCCTCTGTACCTACTCCCCAGCACCTTAAACCTGTGGCCTTTTGTGGCAACCATTTCAGCCCTGGGAAAAAGCCTCTGACTATCCACTCGATCAATACCTCTCAACATCTTATACACCTCTATCAGGTCATTCCTCATCCTTCATCTCTCCAAGGAGAAAAGGCCGAGCTCCCTCAACCAATCCTCATAAGGCACGCTCCCCAATCCAGGCAACATCCTTGTAAATCTTCTCTGCGCCCTTTCTATGGCTTCCACATTTTCCAGTAATGAGGCGACCAGAACTGAGCACAGTACTCCAAGTAGGGTCTGACCAGGGTCCTATATAGATGCAACATTATCTCCCGACTCCTAAACTCAAGTCCTTGATTATTGAAGGCCAGTACATCATACTCCCTCTTAACCACAGCTTCAACCTACGCAGCTGCTTTGAGCGTCCTATGAACTCGGACCTCAAGATCCTTCTGATCTCCCACACTGCCAAGAGTCCTACCATTAATATTATATTCTGCCATCCTATTTGATCTGCCAAAATGAACCACTTCACACTTATCTGGGTTGAACTCCATCTGCCACTTCTGTGCCCAGTTTTGCATCCTGTCAACGTCTCGCTGCAACTTCTGACATCCCTCCACACTATCCACAACACCTTCAACTCTTGTGTTATCAGCAAACTTACCAACTCACCCCTCCACTCCCTCATCCAGGTCATTCATAAAAATCACAAAGAACAAGGGTCACAGCACAGATCCCTGGGATGCTCCACTGGTGACTGATCTCCTTGCAGAATATGACCCATCTATAACCACTCTTTGCAAGCCAGTTCTGGATCCACAAAGCAATGTCCCCTTGGATCCCATGCCCCCTCACTTTCTCAATAAGTCTTGCATGGGGCATCTTATCAAATGTCTTGCTGTATGATTCAAATGATCCACTAGAAAGCATTTATCAGACAAAGTTTAATTAAGAATATAGTTAACATGTATGGAAAGAAAATTAGCCACACTTCTATCAATTACAAACAAAAATAAAACAACCACAATAATGTATAACCATTAACAAATATATCTAAGATCTTCCAATCAAACCAAAACCTTCCATAAACAAAACCTTTTACCCAAGTTCAACACAGTAAAATCTAATGCTCATGTGATACTGGAATTGAGTCTTTTTGTTGGAAAATAGAAAACTCTCAGTCTTATAAATTCTAGAAGTCCTCTTGACACACCCAGAGCAGTCTGAAGTCAGAACAGCTTCCCAGAACCCCAGGTAAATGCTGGTCAAGCCACGAACAACAGATTTTCCACTCTAGGAAGGCTTTCAGCCTTCACAGAATTTCCAAAAACAGGGAGAGAAAGAGAGAGAATTCTTTTCAGTTTGATGCCCCTTCTAAAATCTCAAACTCAAACTGCAGCCAAACAGAAATAGAAAACCTTAAACCCCAGAGGAAGAGAAAAAAAACTGTCCAGAACCCATGAACTTTTCTCCTATCAATGCAGGATCATAACACTAATCCCAGGGTAAACAGAAGCAATCCTCATTTAAACCACTTGAGGAGCAATAAAAGGACTCTTCATAGACAGCCTGGCAACAATGACATCAACTAAGGCATTGAGCTGCAGAGAGCATGACTTGAAAAAAATCTCTTAAAGGTACACTGACCTGGCAGTTTATTGCAGTACTAAAGGAATGTGGCATTGCCAAAAGTGCTGCCTTTTGGATGAGACTTAACCAATGCTCTTTCTTCCTCCTTAAGTCTATGTAAATGTTCCCAAGCCAAATTTGTAGAAGAACAGGAGAGTTACTTCACTGCCATGTCCAGCATTTACACCTCAGCCAATATCTCAAACAGATTATCCAAGTATATATCTCATTGGTGTTCAAAGATACAAAAGTCTGAGATCACATACCAACTGACTCAAGTTCAGTTTCTTCCCTGTTGCCATCAGACTTTTGAGGGGACTCACTATAAATTAAACTGATCTTTCTCTACACCCTAGCTATGACTGTAACACTATATTTTGCACTCTCTCCTTCCCTTTTCCCAATGAATGGTATGTTCTGTCTGTCTAGAGTGCAAGAAACAATACTTTCAGTGAATTCAAACACGTGACAATAATAAGACAAATCAAATCAAGATTATGGGCTTAAAATTAAGATTGCACAGCATTCACTTTATAGATGTGAAACATTCAGCGAAGTGTCTGATGTAGCAGGCATTATCCCCTACTCATTCAGCATCAGAAGTGCACTACAGTGATATTGGTTAAGCTCTAATGAATCTTCAGTTATTTTAATCATAGAATAATGTAGCTCAGAAGGAAGATATTCGATTGTAGTAACTGTTCTGGCTCTGGTTATTTGATTCATTTTGCTCCCATGCTCTTTTCCAATAGTTCTATAATTTGGCCTATTAACATTTTTTAAAATATTTTTATTGAATCTGCTTTTCCAGGCAGATGACTGGACATTTAATTAATTTTTGTGACTCATTGCCTGTGCTGAATATTGGAGCAAATGCAGGTGATTTCAAACAGTTGAAATTATACAAATAAAGCAAAAAACATTCAAGTTCATAGTAATTTATGTTTGAAACTTGTCAAAATTGTGCCTGAAATAATTCAGCTACATCTGTAAGTTACTAGAGAGGTGGTGCGCGACAGACTGGAGGGGCTGATTGTGGACAAGTCCCCAGGACCGGATGGAATGCATCCGAGGGTTCTGAAAGAAATGGCGGAGGTGATAGTGGATGCCTTGGTGGTTATTTTCCAGACGTCGCTGGATTCCGGGGAAGTGCCGGAGGATTGGAAAACGGCTAATGTTACGCCGTTGTTTAAGAAGGGTGCCAGGCAAAAGGCGGGGAATTACAGGCCGGTTAGTTTAACGTCTGTGGTAGGTAAAATGTTAGAATCCGTCATTAAGGAGGAAATTGCGAGGCATCTTGAAGGGAATTGCTTGATAGGGCAGACGCAACACGGTTTCATTAAAGGGAAGTCGTGTCTGACAAATTTACTGGAGTTCTATGAGGATGTGTCTAGGGCGGTGGATAGAGGAGAGCCGGTGGATGTGGTCTTTCTGGATTTTCAGAAGGCGTTTGATAAGGTACCTCACAAGAGGTTACTGCAGAAGGTCAGAGGACATGGAGTTGGGGGTAGGGTGTTAGCGTGGATAGAGGATTGGTTGTCAAATAGGAGGCAGAGAGTGGGGGTCAATGGGTGCTATTCGGATTGGCGGTTGGTGACTAGTGGGGTGCCCCAGGGGTCGGTGCTGGGGCCTCAGCTATTTACCATTTATATAGATGATCTGGAGGAGGGAACCGAGTGTAGGGTGTCGAAATTTGCTGATGACACTAAGATTGGGGGAAAGGCAAATTGTGCGGAGGGTGTGGAGAGTCTGCAGAAGGATCTAGATAGGCTGGGCGAATGGGCCAGGAAATGGCAAATGGAATTTAATGTTGGCAAGTGTGAGGTGGTCCACTTTGGTAGGAAGAATGGTAGGAAGGACTATTACTTACGTGGCGAAAAACTGCAGCAGGCGACGGTGCAGAGGGACCTCGGGGTCCTTGTGCATGAGTCGCAAAAACCCAGCCTGCAAGTGCAGCAGGTGGTCAGGAAGGCGAATGGGATGCTGGCCTTCATAGCGAGGGGGATTGAATATAAAAGTAGGGAGGTCTTGCTGCAGCTGTATAGGGCATTGGTGAGGCCGCAGCTGGAGTACTGTGTGCAGTTTTGGGCGCCGCACCTGCGCAAGGATATTTTGGCCCTGGAGGGAGTGCAGAGGAGGTTTACTAGGCTGATACCGGAGTTGAGGGGGTTGAGCTATGAGGAGAGGCTGAATAAACTAGGCTTGTACTCGTTAGAGTTTAGAAGAATGAGGGGAGATCTCATTGAGACGTATAAGATGATGAATGGGATGGATAGGATAGAGGTGGAAAGACTCTTCCCGCTCAAAAAAGACAGTAGGACTAGGGGGCACAGCCTCAAGATAAAGGGGGGGCGGTTCAGAACGGAGTTGAGGAGGAACTTCTTCACTCAAAGGGTGGTGAATCTCTGGAATTCTCTGCCCGTTGAAGTGGTGGAGGCTGCCTCGCTAAATATTTTTAAGAAGCGGGTTGATGGGTTTTTGATAAGAGAGGGGATTAAGGGTTATGGGGAGAGGGCGGGAATGTGGAACTGAGCCACGACAGATCAGCCATGATCTTATTGAATGGCGGGGCAGGCTCGAAGGGCCAGATGGCCTACTCCTGCTCCTATTTCTTATGTTCTTATGTTCTTATGTTCAAATATTCCTATGTGCGGTAAATTCAGACATTCAGTGCCACAAATGTATTACTATCATAATTATTATTAAACATATTCAATCACTGGGAAGCTGATAGTAAATTTCTCAAAGGTTATAAATAAAGAGTCTAAACCCAATTAGCACTGCCCAACTGCTGTGGGAGTAAATCAGCCTCCAGCCGTACATCAAACAATTACTTTGCCTTCAATAGCAAGCAAATTGTTATTGCAGCTATTTTAATACTGATTGTAATTTCGTGGATGTAATTTCTATATTTCGGCTCCAATGAATCATGATTGGAATCATTATTTTTACCCGATGCCCTGATTTACCAATGAGTTGCTTGACAGATCAAACACTTGACACCGGTGTCAGCCTTGACTCAACGGGCTAGACTGTTTCTAGCCACTAGAGGTAGTGGATGGGGCTTAACTTGCCAGACAGTCAGCAGCTCAGACCGGAGGCACAAACTGCATAGATGCAGAAAAAGCTCAAAAATAGCAGCTCTCCTGAAAGAACCCACCATCCCCCTCGCCCCCTCCGCACCCCACTCCAGACCAGGTACAGCCACACCTTCCCCTCCATGGATATCAGGGAACTCCCACAACATTACTGACCCCCTTATCCCCCATCCCCACTTCCCTGGGACCCCTTTGAACTTGGCCCCCTCATCACTCCCCTGGCCCCAATTGCGGAGTTACATGACCCTCTCTTTCCCCTGCCCCCAATCATCACAAAGGCACATTCCCCCCACCCCCCCCTGCACATCTGCAAGTGCTAACTTTGCTTCCCCTCCATGATAACAAAACAAACCACATTAAACTCACTGGAACGTTCTAACGGGCGGATGACTCACCCAAACTGCCTGCAGCTGATCTGCCTATCAAAGAAGAGCTCCATAAAAGGATGGACAGACAGTCAGCGCAAGGAGAAATGACCTTGAGGAAGACAGTCCCCAGATCTTCTGATGCCAGGTTGTTGGAGGCAATGGAACAAGGCAGGACCCCCTCTTCCCTCCAGCAGGACACCGCCCCAGGGGAAGGGATTGAAATACAGTCTGGAAGGTGGTGGCAGCATGCATTATTTTTACCTGATGGATCCTGATTTACCAATGAGTCACTTGATAGATCAAACACTTGACTCCAGTGTCAGCTTTGACTCAATGGGCTAGACTGTTTCTAGCCACTAGAGGTAGTGGGCAGGGCTTAACTCACCAGACAGCCAGTGGCTCAGATCTGGCTGTCAGGACACTGGCCAGAAGGACTGGAAAGCAGTGCCGCAAGAAAATGAAATGACTTCATGCAGACAGCAAAGATGAGTGTTTAACCTCATGTAGCATCTTCCTCCTAAGGTCTCCCAAATCCCTCCACCCCAGCATCCAGCCCCTGACCCCCAAGCACCTCCCTCTGCACTCCCACCAAGAGTATCACAACCCTTGTTGTCTGAGAGCCACCCCCGATACTCTCCAGGACTTGTGCCATCAGAATTTTCATGGATCCTTCTGTCTCCATAGAGACAATTACCCATCATTGCCAGGAGAGGGCAAAGACAGGGGGTGACATGAGATCCCACTTGAGGAACCGACACTGGAGCTTGTGGGAGAGGAGGGGATGTGGACAATTAGCCATAGCATGTTCATACTGGAAAGTAGAAGTGAACACCTACTAATCATCCACTTGTTGCAGAAAACTCAAGTAAGTTGCATGCTGCCTAGGTTCCTCTCCCTCCCTTGCACTTAATCTTGTGTCATGTGTTGTGGGGAGGGTCCCAAACGTGCTGGACCCATCTGGCATTGCGGCACCCCATTGTTGCACCCACCCATCTTCCCCATTACAGCTCAAAAGACTCTTCAGAAACTGATGAAGGGACCACCAAGGCTGGCAGCAGTTTTGCAAGAGCTTCCACCTCACAGTTCACCATCCCAAGAGACTCTCAAATTGATGGGTCAAGTTAGTGGCGAGGCACCTGGCTCACTCTCTGGTGTGCACGACACATGTGCTGATGTACATTGCGTGGGGGAGGGAACATCTGAGGCCTCTGGCATTTGGGGGCCTGCTGGAGGCAAGGACTTAGCTGGCCCCAGGCTACATACTGGGCCTCTGAGATCACTTGTCCCTCAGCTGCTGGAGATGCAACAACAGAGCCAGGGAATGCAGGAGGGACTGACAGCAACACTGGACCAACTGCGAGGCTATTGGGAGGAGTCCCAAAGCTTTCAGGTGGACCAGTTATTGCCTGTCTTACATGGTTCCCAGGCCAACACTGCAAGGGTGGCATCCATATTGGAAAGCTAGGGGCAGGAAATTCTCACCATGACACAGCGGGCTATGGCAGCAGCCTTTGAGAACGTGATCCAATCACAGAGAGTCATGGCTGAGGGGTTGCAGAGCACGGCCCAGTCTCAGAAGCGGCTTGCTGCCACCATTGGCAGGTGGCCCTGACTTCGAGGGCCATCGCAAAGAGCTCGACCACCGTGGCAAGAATGCAGGTTGTCCTCCAGGACTGGGGAGGGCAGGTGGCGCCAAAGTTTCTGGAGCTCACTGCACAAACATTGCAGTCCCATGGAGTGAACCAGAGGCCCACAGGAACTCTGAAGAAGGAGGAAGGGCTTAAGACCATGTAAGAAGTCTCACAACACCAGGTTAGAGTCCAACCAGTTTATTTGATAGTAATCACACAAGCTTTCGGAAACGGTGTCCCTTTGTCAGGAACTTTCCACACACCTGACGCAAGGACACTGTTTTCAAAAGCTTGTGGGATTACTATCAAATAAACTGGTTGGACGCTAACCTAGAGTTGTGAGGCTTCTTATTGTGTTTACCCCAGTCCAACACCGGCATCTCTACACCTTAAGACCATGCCAGGGCCTTCCACCTAGGAGACTGTGGCTGTGGCTACACCTTCTCACTCCTCCCTTCCTGACACTGGGGCATCTCAGAGGCAGCAGGATGAAGAGAGTGGAATGGATATGTCTGTGATACCTGGAAACCAGACAGGGCCTGCAAGCTCCAGGCCCTCCAGAGGATGATTGCCAAGGGCATCATAGGCCACGGAGCGCAGTATGCAGCTAGCCACTTCTACCTCCGAAGTATATCTGGAGAGACACCAAAACGCAATGGTAGGCCACGTAAAATTAAGTTGTTGTAGCTGCACTAAGATGGTACGGGTGAAGGAAAACACTAGTTAGACAGAAGATGCACATTAAAGTCTCAGTTTCACATGTTTTTATGTTAGCACATATTTTGAGGACACTTTTATTGGCACCAATAAATGTTATTTCACCCCACACTCCACACAGTCTGAGTTTTTCCTGGATAAACAGAGGAGGTAGAGATGGAGGTAGCAGTGTTCACATGATTTATAAGGAGGCTGGTACCATTTTCTGAGTTGATATTGTCAACATGAAATACCAAATGGAATACCAAATGTAGGCAAAGATAAGGGAGTGGAGCCCAATAATACACTGGAGTTGACCATATGGATATACAGATAGAAATGATAGAGAATGATTTGGGTTGATATCTCATCTGACAGAGAGCACCCGTCATTGCACAAGTCAGCATTCTCTCAACGTAGCATAGTGCTGTCAGCCTAAAGGGCGCAAACAACAGGAAGTCCATTGACAGTGATGGGACCGGAAGATTCCACAGCCAGCCAATGATGGGTTGCCTCTGCAAAGCATGCCACACGGGGGGTGGAGGGGAGTGGAGAGGGTGTATGGCTGTGGGAGGGGAAATCCCAACACCCACTGTCTCTGCTTGATTTCAGTGAGAAGCATTCTTTCTGTCTCAGATTTTACTGGCGCCTCTTTCATTGGTAGTTTGTCTTCTCCAAGATGTCTTCTGTTATTCACCTCAGAAACCATAATACTGCAATCCCAATTCTTCACTCATCATCTAACACTTGCTTCAATATGTCAATATGGACAGGACAATATGGTCAATAAGCGATGGCCTAGTGGCTAGGCTAGTAATCCAGAAACTCAGCTATTATTCTGAGTACCCAAGTTTGAATCCCGCCACAGCAGATGGTGGAGCTTGAATTCAATAAAAAATATGTGGAGTTAAGAATCTACTGATGAAACCATTGTCACTTGTTGGAAAAATCCATCTGGTTCACTAATGCCATTCTTATCTGGTCAGGCCTGCATGTGACTCCAGAGCCACAGCAATGTGGTTGGTTCTCAACTGCCCTCTGAAATGACTTAACAAGCCATTCAGTTCAAAGGGAACTAGGGATGGGCAATTAATGCTGGCCAACGAGGTTTGTCCATGTCCCACGAATAAAAAAAATTAGCAGATGTAACATTCCAAGATCTTGAGCTTTGTTTTCACGGCTAACTTTAGTTTCTTAGTAAATAGATTGGTCATCACACTACCAAAAGGATGTGGAAACTTTGGAGAGAGAACAAAGAAGGTTCACCAGGATGTTGCTTGGTCTTGAGGGTGCTGACAATGGAGGAGAGGTTGAATAAACTAGGATTGGAAATATGGAAGCTAGAGGTCTACAAAAGTTTGAGAGGCACAGACAGGCTGGATAGTCAGATGCCTTTTTCCAAGGGTGGAAGAATCAATTACACCGTGGCATTACAGGGAAAGAGGGAGAAAGTTTAAGAGAGATATGCGGGGCAAGTTTTTCACGCAGAGAGTGGTGGGTGCCTGGAAGGCAGTGCCAGGTGAAATGGTGGAAAGAGACACATTAGCAACATTTAAGAGGCATCTGGATGGGTACATGAATAGAGAGGGAATAGATGGATACGAACTCAGTAAAGGCAGAAGTTTTTTTTAGTTTAGTTAGGGCATTATGATTGGCACAGGCTTGGAGGACAAAAGGACCTGTTTCTGTGTTGTATTTTGCTTTGTTCTCTTTGTACTTTCTTTGTATTGACTATGCATAAAAACTTTGTTAAACATGAAAATTACTATTTTTCATTCATTTACAGGATGTGGGCATTGGTAGTTACATCAGTATTTATTGCCATTCTTTCTTGCCCTTTAGAAGATGGTGCCTTCTTGAACTGTAACAGTCCCTGAAGTGAAGGTGGATCCACTGCGCTGTTAGGGAGGGAAATCCAGGATTTTGACCCAGTGACAGTGAAGGAATGGCAATATATTTCCAAGTGAATGACTTGGAGGGGGAACCTCCAGGTGGTGGTGTTCGCAGGTACCTGCTGCCCTTGGCCTTCCAGATGGTAACAGTCGTGGGTTTGGCAACTATTCCTTGATGAGCTCCTGCAGTGTATCTTGTAGATAGTACACATGGCTGTCAGTGTTTGTCAGTGTTTGTCAGTGGTGGAGGGATTGAATGTTTGTGGATGGGATAGCAATCAAGCAAGCTGCTTTGTCCTGGATGGTATCAAGTCTCTTGAGTGTTGTTGGAGCTGCACTTATCCAGGCAAGTGTAGAGTATTCCATTATACTCCTGACTTGTGCCTTATAAATAATAGACAGGCTTTGGGGAGTTAGGAGGTGAATTACTCGCTGTGGGATTCTTTAGCCTTTGACTTGCTGACAGTCCAGTTCAGTTTCTGGTCAATGGAACCCCCAGGGTAGTAGAAATTCAGTGATGGTAATTCCATTGAATGTCAAGTGTGATGGTTAAATCCCCTCTTGTATAGCATGAATGATACTTGCCACTTGTCAACTCAAGCACGGATATTGTCCAGGGCTTGCTGAATCTAGGCATGGTCTGCTTCAGTATTGAAGAGTTGTGAGTGATATTGGACATTTTGCAATCAACAGCAAACATCCCCATTCCTGATCTTATGATGGAGGGAAGGTCATTGATGAAGCAGCTGAAGGTAATTGGGTTTAGGACACTACCATGAGGAACTTCTACAGTGAAGACTGTAGCTGAGATGATGGAACTCCAATGATCATAACCATCTTCCTTTGTGCCACTTATGACTCCAACTCATGGAAGGTTTTTCCTCTGACTCCAATTGAGTCCAGTTTTGCTAGGGCTCCTCAATTTTCTTCATTCTTTATTCCAATTCAATCCAATCAAATCAAACCCAATTCAGAGTCCCAACAAGTTGAGACATTCCCGATCCAAGCTGACAAGACAGGGCTCTTACCTCCTGTCTTTGGCTTGATCTACATGATCCAAGCTGATTGGAGTAGGCATAGCTCCTCCTCCAAGGCTTGATCTCATTTGCATCTTAGTCAAAAGTCCAAGATGCCACTTTAAAAAGTTGCTTCAAATGAAGCTAAAATGTAACCTAATGACTTCAACCAAGTACAGCATGTCGATACTACACTTGATCTTAGCCATATACTCAGTCAAATGGTGCCTTGATGACAAGGACAGTCATTCTCACCTCACTTCTAGCATTCAACTCTTTTGTCCAATTTTCAACCAAGACTGTAATATGGTCAGAAACTGAGTCACCCTGGCAGAACCCAAACTGAGCATCTGTGAACAGGTTAATGCCGAGTAAGTATCGCTTGATAGCACTGTTGAAGCCTAACCATCATATCCAAAGCACAAGTCAGTTTAATGATGATAGAGAGAGACTGATGTGGTGGTAATTAGCTGGGTTGGATTTGTCCTGCTTCTTCTGTATAGGACAATCTGGGCAAGTTTCCACATTGTTGGGCAGATGATAGTGTTGTAGCTATACTAGAACAGCTTAGCTAGAGTTGTGGTACGTTCTGGAACACAATCCTTAGTAATATTGCTGGAATCTTGTCAGGGTCCATAGCTTTTGCAGTTCCCAGTGCGCCTGGCCAAGTGTACAATGTACAGTGATAATCTTACCATTACAACGTTTTTACAAGCATGGGCCTATTTACTGTCTTTGCAGTGCTGGGTTTTTGTATTTATTTGATGTTGTGCTTTAAGTGTGGTGTGGAATATATAACGTAGCAGTCAGCAATGTGACTCCGCTAGCCACATTCAGTCATATGAAGTAGCATTCAGTTAAAACCAGAAGCCAGCCTCTTAAGTTATGGCGTGTGATAATATCATTACAGCTGCTATTTGCAGTTACCTATTCATTGGATAGGCAATAAACCATTATGCGCATACAACACATGCATGACAATGAGCAGGTTATATTAGATGCAGTATCCCGGAACACCACTCCACATGTCCTCCTAATGCTTATGCAGTGCCTGTTGCAGTAGCAACCTAAAAATAAGCACAGGGAATGGACAGTGGTATGAAAGAAATGAACAGCACTCTTGCACTAGAGGAAGTCTCTTCAAAAAAAGACTGACCTCTAGTTGTCAACGTAAAGTTGTGGTTCCTCCTGAATGGGACAACTTCTCTGAGGGGAAAAAGGTTTTCACCATTCATTTCACTGACAGCTGAATTTCTCTGTCCTGTCAGGAGTGGAATGGAGGGGGTGGGAGTCTGAATATACTAGTGTTAATTGACTTGCCATGCTGTCCCTGAAACTGTCAGGCAGGAGGACCTGATTGTGATCCCATGCAATCCCTGAGGAACACTACCACAAGGAACTCCTGCAGTGATGTGCTGGAGCTGAGATGATTGACCTCCAGTCACCATCTTCCTTTGTGCCAGGTATGACTCTAACCAGAGGAAGGTTTTTTCCCCCGATTCCCATTGAGTTCAGTTTTGCTAGGGCTCTTTGAATCCACACGCGGTCAAATGCTGCCTTGATGTCAAGGACAATCACTCCCACCTCACCTCTGGCTTTCAGCTTTTTTTAATCCAATTTTAAACCAAAGCTGTAATGTGGTCAGGAGTTGAGTGGCCCTGGCGGAACCCAAACTCAGCATCTATGAGCAGGTTATATGGTGACTAGAACACATGAAGAGCTCATTAATGGTGAGGCACAGTCAGGAGATACTACTGGGAGGTAACCAGACGTAGAGAGGTGGGAAGTCAGTCACAGCTTCCCGAGTGAATTACCTCAGACCCATAAAAGGGTGAATGGTGCAGAGTGGGTCTTGGCCATTGGGAATTGTGTGCCCTTGATGCAGTACAGGGACTGAGCAGAGTATGCAGTAAGTGATTGGGCAGTGAAAGAGATTGTTGCCTTCCTGGCATTTCAGGGCCATAAGAGTGGGCTGAAAGGTTGCCAAGGAAATTAGGAGGGCCACCTGAACACAATGCAGCAATGATAATTGGCAGAAGATGCTCAGATTTTGGGCCTCGTGGCGAGGAGTAGCTACATCCTCGTCAGGAAAGCCAGGGCCCAAGGAAGTGGCAAGAGAGAGGAATCAGGGGCAGGAAGGCCATAAACAGCTTTCCCTCTGCATAGGACTACAAAAAAGGAGTTACCTCAACATGAGCAAAAGAAAGTGCTGCAGAAGACTGCAACTCTCCAGGCAGGGGGCCATAAACATCTGTGCTCTGATCACTGGAGACCTCAGAACTCACAGCACTGATCCATGAACTTCTTATCACCATCAAAGCCACAGTGGCCATGGACTTCTTCACTTCTGCTTCCCTCTAAGGATCAGCTGCAGTCCAAGGTAGCATCTGTAAACAGCTATATATCACTGCATCTTACAGATCACTGATGCCCCACTTGCTAAAGCTGGACAATACAATTCAGGACAGATAAAGTCACATAGGCGTAGAGGCCAGTGGGTTTCACCACCATTCCCCCAGGTACAGACCAGTATCGATAACATCTGTGTGGCCACTAAGGCATCCGGTATTGCCCAGTCAGATTCATCAACAGGAAGAGATTCTACCCCCTCAACGGCCGACTGGTCTGTGACCACAACAAGTGCTTCCTCCATGTCTGCGCCACTTTCCTTGAAACTACCAGATCCTCTCCATCTTCTGTTGGTGCAGGCTGCCACAGCTCTTCACCTTATCCCTTGAAATCTGTGGATGGATCCTTAGAGGTAGGCAATATCACTTTAAGAGATGGCTACTCACCCCTCGAGGGGAGTCCCAAAACAGAAGTACCGAGTGATACAACCAAAGCCATCCTTCGAGAGGAAAAACCATTAAGCAGGTGAAAATGCTGTTCTGGCGCCTGGTTAGGATTACCCTCACAACCCAATCTGCCGTTTTCACATGCTAAATCATAACTAAATCATAATAACTAATGGTCACAAGCCACATTTCAAAATACCTACCAGACTGCTTGAGAACCTGTAAATATACAATATTTTAAAGAGAGTGTGCATGGCAATGACAGAGAGATTAGAAATTATTTGTAATTCTGTGTATGTATATCAAAGCAGACATGTTGCAACTCCTTGGAGCCAGTCACATGGAGCTCATCTTGTGACTGCTCACCACTACTCCCAGGTCAGCAGCTGCCGTACACCTAGCGAGCAGCGAGAGTGTTAAAGGCAGAAAGTGGACACTATCTGCCAATGGCTGGAAGAAATTTGAGAACCCTTGCTTCATATCTCTGACAAATGTTTTGGCAAGGTCCACGAAACGTTGATATTTACTGGGGACTGAAGTGTGAAACCCTTAGGGATCAAGCACATTCGTCTATTAAGAAGCAAGCCGTGCACTTCACATGGGAAAGGTATGTAGGAGAGCATTAATGCGCAATGAAAATACTCGTGCCTTTCAAACACTATCTTGACAGCCTGAGCTAAAATGATTGCGGGTTTAGGAAATAGTTTGGTACATTGTAATAACTTCATGCGGCATTTGTTTATCAATTCCAACGCATATCATGGAATGTTCCTTTAAGTGGCCTCTTCTAGTGAGTAGTCGTTTTGGATGGTGGGTGAAATATCTTTTTTCCCCAGAGTTGCATGGGTTTGATACTGACATAATTGTTGCTGTGAAACAATTTGATTTTCTGCCACATTTTTTATGTTGGAGGAATATGATAAACAGGAGAACAACTATAAACTGGTTAATGATTGCAATCTAATGTTTAACTTTGCAAAAATGACAGAAATGGGTATGAGACAAAGTAGATACAGCAGAAAATTGAAAGCTTCTGTTGCTCGACTTGTTTATTTTCATAAGATATAATTTTTAAAAGATTGGTTTCACTGACATTAAACTACATCCAAAATGTCACCCTTCTCGAAAAACTAAAATCATTCGCACGTTGTCAAATTCAAAATCTGCCCCGAACCAGTGTAATGTTTTAAAATGTAGATTTATAAAAATTTTGCTTTAAAAACATTCCTTGATACAGTTTAAGAGTGTAATCTTGGTTCAGTTTGATTAATGAGCTAAAAATAGTTTCTTACAAAAATAGCAATTCCACTGCCTGTGAGTGGTCTGATTTTAAGTAACTAAAAATGACTTTAAGGTTTGAAGATTAGGTATTAGTGTCACAAGTAGGCTTCCTTTAGCACTGCCATAAAGTTACCACACTCCACTAGTTGCCACATTCCAGCACCTGTTCAAGTACACTGAGGGAGAATTTAGCATGGCCAATGCAGTTAACCAGGATGTCTTTTGGATTGTGGGAGGAAACTGGAGAACCCGGAGGAAATCCACACAGACATGGGGAGAACGTGCAAAGTCCACACAGATGTGATCCAAGCAGAGAATCACATCTGGGTTCCTGGTGCTGTGAGGCAGCAATGCTAATCACTACAAACTATACAGAATCATTTCTTGGCTACATTGATATATACTAGTCAAATTTCTAGTCATTTAGATTAAAATAATTATTCATAAGCTTTTAAAAATTGCCCGTAAGTTCCTTAGGTACAAAAAGCAAACATAATCTTAGAGACTACTTGAAGACTTGTAAATGGACATAAAATAACAGAAATCCAAAATGGTTGCTTTAGTTCCGGGATTTGTGGGCAGGGCCTTCTTCTCCCATAATTTTTGCAAACTGGTTGGAAAGGCTGCCGAAGAAAAGATCTTGATTTGTGCTAAGCATGAACGATGCTGAAAGATTGAAGTGCTTTACGCTAATTTGGAATGAATTGCACCAAAGTGAAACAGCACAACCAGGCAGAATCTCAAGGCTGACATATCGGCTAAATATAAATGATGCAAAACGTGTTTAAAAAGTGTTTGCATCAAATTGAGGTCATTTTTTTGGTGCCCGGTATATTGTAAAATGTTGAAAATGGTGACCCACTACTAACCAAACCTGGAAGCACAGCAAATCCATTGCAAGACCCTATTTAGGAGAGATGATAGTGTAATGGTAATGTCACTCATCTAGTAATTCAGAGGCCCAGGCTATATGCTTTGGTTTCAGAACCACCATGGAAGCTGGTGGAATTTAAATTCAATTAATAATCTATGGAATTGAAAGCCAGTCTCAGTAAAGGTGAACATGTTGTTATAACAACCCATCTGGTTCACTAATGTCCTTTCGGGAAGGAAATCTGCCACCTCTTAGCTTGTCTGGCCTACGTGTGACTCTAGATCATGTGCCCTTGGGAATGGCCCAATAAACTGTGTATAGTAAGTCTTCGGAGGCAGAAGTTACTTCACCAAAATCCCTTTATTTATAACTCAAACAGCAGTACACAGAGTGCTCGTAGTTAGTAGTCTATCTCGGGGGTAAGGCGGCAGAGGAACTGACATTGCCGGTTAAGTGCAAGGCAAAGACTCCCTGATTGGGTCCTTAATTAGGAAGCTCATACTCTAACTCAATGGCCTGATTGAAATCATTACACCCTGTAGCACAGGGGCATTTATGGATGGGTAACAAATAATGGCTTGTCAGCAAAGCTCACAAACCATGAAAGAATAATTTTTTAAAAGAAAACGGTTTGATACTGTTCTATGCTTGACTAGTTCCTCTGGTTTAATGTAGAGCTGCATTTTGAACACTGATGCAACAAAGCTGCTAGAAACTTCTAAAACTTATTGACATGAAAAAAATGGGGTTCCCCATTCGTTAAATCTGAAGGTCAAGAAAACTAGCCACTGAATGAGAAAAGTTCACTGCACCCATTAGTCTAGAGTTTCCATTCACGCGAGGTTGTACCCTGGAAAATGCATTGAGGGATCTCTCGGAAGTCTCCATGACAAGGTCTTACTGGAATTGCCTAGCAAGTTTCAACTTCCACTGTTTGGCTTTTGCCTGGAACATTCAGAAACTCTGATTTAAAGTCAGCAACTTTGGATGGTTCGGACTCACTAAGTAGATTAGTTAACCAGAAAATGTTAGAAGGATTCAGTTCGAACTCTTGGGTGACAGTACTACTGGCCAGTATTTTACGACCTCGCTTGGGTGAGGCTCACAAAATCCCGCCCGAGGCCAAGAAGAATTCCATTCTGCAAGTCGCATCCGCCGCGATTCCGGGGCAGGTGTGCTGGTGAAATTCCAGCTTCTGACTCTACACTGGACCCCCGCACTCCCTCCACAAATAGCTAACCCCCCCTCCATCCACTACCCCCTAATCCCACACTAACCTTTGAATCCCCAACGACTCCCCAAAACCGCCCACTGACGACTACTCCTCGACATTCCCACACCCCAACTACCCCCCCCCCCAACAAAATACCCTTCAATTCTCCTCACTACTGCCCAACTACCCCCACCCAATCCTGCCTGAACCTCGCCAGCCATCCCAAACCCATCTTCCAGACCCCACCGCACCCCAGCCCCAAGCCCAGAATAGCTCAGAAGCTGCAGTATGAATGTTTTAGATAGTGCCCAGGGTAAGAGGTTTACCAAGCTCCTTGGTTAACAAAATAAAAGTTTGCCTTTTGCAAAAAAATGTCAATCAAGAATATAATTTTATACTCACAATAAAATGACAGGAAACGACTTATTGTGTCATCCGTATACAGAGTATATAATTAGGGAGTAAATAATGTGTTGAGATTTGTTGAGATTTCAAAAGAAGGATTTTGAAGAAATGTTAATGAAGAGACTTGAATTTAAATGAAAACCCAGTGTCCAGATTTTGCAATATAAACAATTCAATTGGTAGCATCAGTCATTTCAGGGAAGGAAATCTGCCATCCTTACGTGGTCTGGCCTATCTGTGACTCCAGAGCCACAGCAATGTAGTTGACTCTTAAATGTCCTCTGGAAAGGCCTCAGTTCAAGAGCAACCAGGGATGGGCAAGAAATGCTGGCCCAGCCAGTGACACTTACAATCGATTCAATTGGTAGCAACAGTAATCATTAATCCTCTAAAACTGACAGAAACATGTAGGCCAGAATTGTCCGACCTTGCCCACAGCTGAGATTTTCCGATCCTGCTGCAGTAAATGGACTTTTAGCTGAGTACCAAATTTTCCATTCTCAGTGGCCAGGGTGGTAGAGCTTTTGAGGCTGGAGAATTCCAGTCCTGGAATCTGCAATTGCTCAGTTAACTGTGTAAATCCAGAAGTTGCTGCCAATGATTCCATATGTTTCCATAAATGTGATGTTGAAATCATCCAGACTACAATCAAATAGAAAGCACTGTACTGATGGGAACTTGCCCTTTTATGCTGTTATTGTTCCTACAAAATCTATTGATGACTGAGCTGTAATTGTGTTTCTAATGATGTATTAAGTTTCTAAATATTACTAAGACATCTCCCTGGGCCTGGAAAAATATTTTTTACATTTTTGGAATGAGAGGTTTTCCATTCTTATTTTAAAGAAAACACATTTTTAAAATTAACTTTAATCTTATGCATTCCAATTATTTAATTTTGATCTCTGTGAAATTTGATGGAAAATGAAGGATAATCAGTTCATTTTGAGGTGGCACGGTGGCACAGTGTTAGCATTGCTGCCTCACAGTGCCAGGGACTTGGGTTATTCCTGGCTCAGGTCATGGTCTGTGCAGATTCTGCACATTCTACCCATCTGTGTGGGTTTCCTCTGATTCTCTGGTCTCCTCCCACAGTCCGAAAGACATGCTGGTTAGGTGCATCTGCTATGCTAAAGTCTCCCACAGTATACCTGAACAGGCACTGGAATATGGTGACTAGTGGATTTTCACAGTAACTTCATTGTAGTGTTAATCTAAGCCTACTTGTGACGCTGTTAAATAAACAAACTTTTAAAACTTACCTTTACTTCCTGAGTTTCTGTCTGTGAGAATACTTCAATTTAATTGGTTGCCTGCCCTGCATGTTGCTGGATGTCTGAAAGCCCCTTGACTTGATGCCAATTCAAACTAAAGTTGGGAAAGTCGCTATCGCCTCAGCACTTATGGCAAAATCTGGGCCATTGCATATATCATTGTGGAGTAGATGTGTTTAATTATTACCTTTCTTTCTTGTTGCTTCATTTTTGGGGGTTTGTGAGTATTGCTGATGAGGGCATCATTTGTTTCCCTTTCTAGATACCCTTGAGCAGCTGAGTGGCTTGTTACATTGTTCTAGAGAGCAGTTAAAAGTCCACTACGCTAATTTGTAGTTTGAAGTCACATGTAGGCAGGAGCAAGTGACGACAGTAACTCGCCTGAAGGGCATCAACGTGGTGCTAGGTTTTTATGACAATACAGTACTTATATGATCATCAGTAACAGAACTGACATTTCCATACACAGGATATAGAATGAATATACTATGAGACAGCTGAACACCTTAGTTCATAAAAATCAGAAATAGGACCCGAGCAGTGAAAACATATGGGGCAAGATTCTCTGGCCTCCCTGCAGCGTGTTTCTCAGCAGCGAGAAGTAGCACACTGTTGGCCAGCAGCAGGATTTTCTGACCCTGTCGCTGTCGATGGGATTTCCCCTTAAATATTATTTATTCATTCATGGATTGTAAGTGTCGCTGGCTGGGCCAGCATTTCTTGCCCATCCCTGGTTGCTCTTGAACTGAGGCCTTTCCAGAGGGCATTTAAGAGCAGCAACTACATTGCTGTGGCTCTGGAGTCACAGATAGGCCAGGCCACGTAAGGTTGGCAGATTTCCTTCCCTGAAAGGATATTAGTGAACCAGATGGTTCTTTATAACAATGGACCACATGTAGTTTCACATCATATACTGCTAGGCCACCCATAGTGGAGTGTGCCATTGGCGAAACCAGAACATCCCGCCGGCATGAACAGCCGGAAGATTCCGCCCATGATGTGCCGAGTTTAATACAAAATGCAGAGTGCAGTAGACCTTTTATTTCTATTCTGCAAAATATTGTAATGATTTGTATGCTGACATGATCATTATTATACAAGCCTTTTATAACTGTATGCTTTTATTTTATCATTGTTCATAACCACAGTATAAATTATGATAAATTGTTTTATTTTTATTATCATCACAATTTGGCGACTCGAATAGAATCTTACAAGGCTGCACTGCATACAAGCACCCCAAATTACAGAAAAAAAGAATCATAGAATCCATACAATGCAAAAAGAGGTCATTGGGCCCATCGAGCCAGCAAAAACAACAATCCCATCCAGACCCTGTCCCCATAACCCCATGTATGCAGACACAAGGAGAACATGCAAACTCCACACATCAGTAATGGGGTGGCACGGCGGCACAGTGGTTAGCACTGCTGCCTTATAGCAGGGACTTGAGTTCAATTCCTGGCTTGGGTCACTGTATGTGTGGATTCTGCACGCTCTCCCAATGTCCACATGGGTTTCCTCCGGCTGCTCCAGTTTCTTCCCGCAGTCCGAAAGACACACTGGTTACGTGCATTGGCCATGCTAAATCCTCCCTCGGTGTACCCGAACAAGCACTGGAGTGTGGCAACTAAGGCATTTTTACAAAAACTTTGTTGCAGTGTGAATGTAAGCCTACTTGTAACACTAATGAATAAACTTTGACACCAAGGCCAGATTGAACCCAGGTCCCTGACGCTGTGAGGCAGCAGCAATAAGCCAATTATCTATCTGTGTCAAATTAATTAACTGAATTTAAATTATGAAGTCATGTCTCCAGGGCAATGAGCCTAGATTGCTAGATTATTTGTCCAATAACACTTCACCAAGCTACTGTCCCCCATTAACTAAGATGTGGAAATGCTGGGGTTGGACTGGGGTAAACACAGTAAGAAGTCTCACAACACCAGGTTAAAGTCCAACAGGTTTATTTGGTAGCAAACGCCACTAGCTTTCGGACCGCTGCTCCTTCGTCAGGTTTCTTACCTCATTAGCTAATCCATTTATATTTAAAACATTAAAGCAAATTATATAAGTACCAATGACTTAGAATGTCTTACTATATTAAATGCACTAGGTAAATATATTTTGTTGAATATTAAAGGTGACTCTCTGTTTTGTGTTTGCATGGCACCATCTAGTGGATAAAAGTTAAATTGTGTTCAACATTGATTCCATTGAACATATTGCAACTGAGCCTTGACAATTGAGTCAAGAATGGGTGTGGGTGAAAATCAGAACATTGTGTGGGTTCTAGTGCCAGGATAATTTTCTATTTTATATTAAAATGTGTGAAAATAGGATTAGCCACAAATAAGAGCACATCTTAATCTTTATGTATCAATAACAGATACATTGACCATAAGCAGAATAAGTCTCAGGAAGTAAAGAGTGTGTTCCTCTAAATTTACACCTCTGCCTGTACTGTGAATCTCTGCTATTTTCATCTTGACACAAGGCTCCAGAACAACTGGTTTGGATAAAGAACATCTGCTTTATAAATGGCTTGATATATTATGCTCCAATAGCACTTTAAACAGTGATGTATGGATAAGTAGGTAAATATGATCCAGCTTGTCTGTGGTTTTATTATTTGTTTAACATCAAAAGGTTCCTACACTATTTGAACAAAAAGTAATGAAATCCATAAATTTCCATAAAGGTTCATGTCTTAAAATATTTAACGACCCCTCGCTGCAAAATATCTTCGGAATGTAGAAATTATTTTAATTGTGTATTGAAATATTGATGGTGTGGAGATGCCGGCATTGGACTGGGGTAAACACAGTAAGAAGGCTCACAACACCTGGTTAAAGTCCAACAGGTCCAACTAGTGGTGTTTGCTACCAAATAAACCTGTTGGACTTTAACGTGGTGTTGCGAGACTTCTTACTGTGTTTAAAAGTTGAAGCAGAGCTCAAATTCTTTCAAGTATTTAAGTCCACAGGCATAAATAAATAGCATTGATTTGTTTGAGTGTGTCATTACTTTGTAGGACCAGAAAATTTGTACGTGTTGAAAAATGCTAATTCAATGCCTAGATTTTTAAATGTGTAGATTAGATGGATTAGCAATGGTAAATGTTATGAGGATAACGTGGGGAGAGGACCTGGGTAAAATACTCTGGCCATGTTGAATTGCCCCTTAGTGTCGAGGAAATTGGCAGGGTAAATATATACGGTTATGGGAATAGGGCTCGGGTGGGATTGTTGTTGGTGCAGACTTGGATGGGCCCAATGGCCTCTTTCAGCACTGCAGGAATTCTATGATTCTTCAATGATTCTATTGTTTTTAATTCGGGGTGTTTGTATGCAGGGTGGTCTTGTAAGATTTTATTCAAGTTCTATACCCCTAATTGAAAACATCTGGAGCCATAGCAAAAGGGGAAATCTGTCAAATAGTAGAACAAATTAGCAACAGTTTAGTTCTCAAAAATCTTTCATGAGGGTGTAGAAATTCTCAAGAACTTACTATTTACAATTATAATTTACCACTTAGATCCAAATTAACTGTTGTCAACCCACAGAACTAAACTACCTTGACAGTTTCATATTCTCTAAGCATATTTCCATTGTTTTATTCTTTTCAAATCAAAAATAATAAAACTAAATTAATTTTGTTATGAGCATTTTCTTTAAAGCACGTCACACGAAGCGGTTATATTTAATTCATTGAAAGATTTAGAACATAAGAAATAGGAGCAGGAGTAGGCCATTGGAAGAAGGTTTTCTTTTGTGTTGCTTTCCTGTTGTTTGAATAGAGATGTAGCAGCAGCACAGTGGCGCAGTGGTTAGCATTGTTGCCTCACAACGCTGAGGACCTGGGTTCAATTCCTGGCTTGAGTCACTGTATGTGTGAGTCTGTATGTTCTCTGTGTGTGTGTGTGAGTTTCCTTCAGGTGCTCTGGTTTCCTCCCACAATCTGAAGGTGCTAGTTAGGTGCATTGGCAATGCTAAGTTCTCCCTTGATATACCTGAACAGGAACTGGAGTGTGGCGACTAGGGGATTTACACAGTAACTTCATTGAAGTGTTAATGTAAGCCTATTTGTGACCTTAATAAATAAACTTTAAAAACATTTTCCTGTCTCACCTGCCATGAGAATTGTAGCAAGCAGGGGCAAATCATCCAAATGTCTGTTGACCTCAGACAGGATTTTCCGGCATTGGGGCAGGTGTGGACAGAAAATCCCACCCGTTGGAGCTTTTACAAGCATATTAACATGAAGAGGTTTGAAAATGTAAGTGGGGTCCCTTAAAGGCAGAGACAGAAAAATTACAACAGAGAGTGAAGGAATGGCAGAGACACTGAACGATGTTCTGATTTCTGTGGAAGACACAAAGAATATATGGGAAATTCTGGGGAACTAAGGGTTTAATGAGAATCAGGAATGTAAGGCAATTGATATTAGTAAGGGAAAAATACTGTAGGAGCTAAAGGCACTAAAAGCCACCTGAACTACTTAATCAATATGCCAGAATTTAAAAGAGACAATGGATGCATTGATTTTGCTCTTTCAGCATTCTCCAGTTTCCTTTCAGATTAGAAGATAACAAATATGACCCCATTTCTTTGTGAAAGGAGTGAGAGCAAAGATAGGGAACCAGAATCCTGTTAGACTGACATCGATAAGGAAAGTACAAGAATATGTAAAGGATCTCTTAACAGGGCAGTTGAAAAACCATAATATGATGTAATTGTATTCTGGAGTTGGCTGGATGTGGAACTTGGGGCATAGGTTATGGGCAAAAAACAGGATTAGGCTATTGAATTGGACGAGCAACCACGATCGCGATGAATGGTGGAGCAGGTTCGAACGGCCGAATGGCTTCCTCCTGCTCCTACCTTATGTTTTTGACTTCTATAAATAAAGGCTGCACAGTTTTACAAAAGGGAAATGATGTTTGATAAATCTATTAGAACTTTATGAGGGTTTCACTGGCAGGGTGGATAAGGGGGCTCCAGTGAATATAATAAATTTGAACTTTCAGAAGACATTGAATAAGATAACATACTAAAGATTGTAATACTAGCATTCTATGAATAGAGGTAACCTATTAACAGGGAGTCATGTTTGGTTCATGGATAGAAAAGGGTTAGGAATAAATAGGTCATTTTGGAAATGCAGGACATAATTATTAGAGTGCCACAGGAATTAATTGTGGGCTCTGGACATCGAAACTTGTCCAATCATGATGCATAGCAAAGTACTGTGTCGAAAGTCATCACATACATATCTTGTGGTCAACCAATATTACGTAACAATGCACATCACACCTGGAATCCTCTGCTCAACACTATTTCCTTGACTTCCTACCCTCGCAGACATTACTCCACCACACATTCGCCGATTGACAAATCCCCTAAGTTGGTTGAAACGATCCATGCTGCTCCTCATTTACCAATCCACGATCATCTGTTCAAACAATCTACTGCCCACCTTCCATCTGCACCCCCCTCCCCACACAATGCAACCTTCCTGAGCAAGGTCAAGGAATGGAAACTACTGAACAACCTGCTTCAGCAAAGTCAGAGAATTTGGCAGCCAGCCAAATCTTTGTTCATTGTGGTGGGATGGAAACATCCCACCGGTGTAAATAGCAATAAGATTCTGGCCATTGAGCTTTATCAAGTAGATGCCCATGCCTGTCAGTTCCACCAGTGGTATTTTCTAAGTTTAAGTCATTTTTAATGTTTTGACTTTGTCATAGTTTTGAAGAAGCAAGTAGATCAGCATTTAAAGAAGAAAATGATATGAGGAAGGATCAGGTAAATAGGATTATGTAAGATAAATCTAATTTAGAGCTGAAAACTGATCAGTGTCATCTCCTCCTGTGCTCATATTTAAATAATTACATCTGTGATTTTATATGGATCAAGAAGAAGAACATCCCATTCAAATATATTGATTGGCATGATGTATCTATACTTGTACTGTAGACACAATGTCCAATTTGCCATAGAAAGTTAACTTGTCAGTTCAAATCTCAGCATCTTTTTAATGATGTGATAAATTACCGCCAACCTGACACTGGCAATAATGATTACAATGTGGCATCTCATTCATTCAGTTTTTAACTATTGTTGGAATTTTTTTAAAAGCATATACTTTAATTAGCATTAAATCAACAAACTGAACAGCTGTACGAACAACTGACTCTGGTATATTGCCAACAATAATAATAAATTGGGGAGAAAAATGGTGACAATGGTTTGCACTGCAGCCTCACAGTGCCAGGGGTCCAGGTTGTATTCTGGGCTTGGTGACTATGGAGTTTGCATGTTCTCTCTGACTCTGTGTACGTTTCCTCCAAGTGCTCCTGTTTCCACCCACGGTCCAAAGATGTGCAAGTTAGGTGAATTGGCCATGCTTATTCGCTCCTTTGTATAGATTAGGGAGATTAGCAGGGTAAATAATAGGGTTACAGGAATTGGTGGGATGTTCTGTTGACAAGTCAGTGCAGAGTCAATGGGCCAAATGGCTTCCTTATGCACTATAGGGATTCTATGATTCCATGAAAAAAATAGGGAAAGTATTATCTTGAATTAAATTTCTATTATTTAATAAATCATTGAGACAGGGTTTTTGTCTATACAGCAGTGTTTGGTGCAGTAACGTACAGCACTCTCGGACACCGAATCGTGGACTGGGGGATAGTGGATACATTGAATTTACGATGAGCATTTATTATATGAGATGGCATGCATTTGAATGTTATAAACTGAAAAAAAAACTGCTCCAACTTCACCTATCTCTCTGGGTAGTCCAGAAGAAAAAAATTAAAGATCCTTCACATGACTCAGAATACAAATTTTATACTTCCATTTATACATTATGAGAATTAATGTAGTAAGTGTATGTACAATTTAAAAAATATATACCTTTCACACAGAGTGACACCTTTTACGTTAGTCTCAATGGGTAACACTTCAAAGTCATAGACATAGAAGTACAAGATTAATCTGTACCATGTTCTCTCAATTAACAGCTTTGACCTTATAAGTGTTAAGTGAAGAGTAAGAAGCCAAACATGGACAAGAAAATGAATCCATCAACGGGTAGCACCAGACCAGGTAATGCTTTATGGAACGACGAATAAGAATATCTGCTTTTGATTAGTGCTTAAATAGATTGGCATGTAGATTTAACAAATTTGCAGGAAGTAAAATGTCCACTTTGGACATCTTTCAATTGGGATTTTGTAATTGGCTGGAGTTACAGCTTCAAACAGTGGGATGACAAATTGGAGATTTTGGGTGAGATTTTCCAGTCCCGCAACCAGAAAACCCGCCTGAGATCAATAGGGTGGTGGGGGAAGGTTAACAGATGTAACGACCTGATAATAACATTTAAATGTCTTCAAATTGGAATCCTAACGTTGGAATTCCCATTACATCACTGGCAGGGTACAGGGAGAATCACTACAAGGAATCCACATTTTGGGACCCCCAGGAGATTTCCCACTCCTGCCGCAGAACCAGCCCCCATCCCATCCACCCCCACCTCCAAAATGGGAGTGGAAAATTCCCCCTATTGCTTCTCATTAACAGCAACTCTTTATAAATCATGGATAGCATCACTGGGAAATTAAAATAGCATTCCCAGTAGTTACAAGTGTTTCCTAATAATCCGAATCTTGAGACAAAAACTGAAAGGTATTAGTTACTTTTCCTCTGTAACAAAACTAGTTTTATTTTTATTAAAACGCTCTAGGTGCCAAAACAAAGAGATCATCAACTCCAGGAGTTATGTTAACAGAGTTCACAGAAAATATCCCAAAAGGATGTTGCGGACCAGATATTGCACGCAGACCAATCCCGCTGACCATGCAAGAGGGTAAGGAACTAAATAGAAATCATCTACCTCATCTGTCCTAATGTTCAAAGGTGCCCCAAATTTGTGGCACCTTTGGGTGGCATGATCTGAAATTAATATTTCTCATCAGTACTTACTGTTGAGAAAGGCATGGATATTCGGGAACTTGAGGAAATAAATCGTGATGTCCTGAGGCAAGGACATGATTAGGGACAGTCAGCATGGCTATGTGAGTAGAAAATCATTTCTCACAAACTTGATTGCGTTTTTTGAAGGAGTAACCTCGAACAAGGTGAGGACAGTGCAGCTGATGTTGTCTACATGGACTTTGACAAGGTACAACTGCATGGTAGGTTGTTGCATTGGGTTAAATATCATGGGATCCAGGGTGAGGTAGTCAAATGGATACAACATTGGCTTGATGGCAGAAGACAGGGATGATTGTAGAGGGTTGTTTTTCAAACCAGAGGCCTGTGACCAGCAGTGTGCCTCAGGGATCGGCACTGGGTTCACTGTTATTTGTCATTTATATTAACGATTTAAATGAGAATTTAAGAGGCATGGTTAGTAAGTTAGTAGATGACACCAAGATCGGTGGCATAATGGACAGTGAAAATGGTTATCTAGGATTGTAATGGGATCTTGAACAATTGGGTCAGTGGATTGATGAATGGCTGATGGAGTTTAATTTAGATAAATGCGGGATGATGCATTTTGGTAGATTGAACCAGGGTAGAACTTACTCAGATAATGGTGATGGTGTTGGGGATAGATCAGACCAGGGCAGAACTTATTTAGTTAATGTAGGGTGTTGGGGAGAGTAATAGAACAAAGAGGTCGAGAGGTACAGGTTCATAGCTCCTTGAAAGTGGAGTCACAGGTGGACAGAGTGGTGAAGAAGGTATTTGGCTTAGTTTTACTGGTCAGAACATTGAATACAGGAGTTGGGACACCTTGCTGAAGTTGTATAAGACATTGATAAAACCACACTTGGGATACTCTATACGGTGCTGGCCACCCTGTTATAGAAAGGGTAATATTAAACTAGAAAGAGTGCAGAAAATATTTACTAGGGTGTTGCCATGACTTGATGGTTTGAGTTATAAGGAGAGGCTGGATAGATTGGGATTTTTTTCCCTGGAGCATAGGATACTTTGGATTGATCTCACAGAGGTCTATAAAATAATGAGGGGCACAGATCAGCTAGATAGTCAACATCTTTTCTCAAAGGTGGGGGGGGGTCTAAAACTAGAGGGAATAGGTTTAAGATGAGAGAGGAGAAATACAAAAAGGTCCAGAGGGGCAATTTTTTGTGGTTAAAAAGAGCAGCATCGACAAGTTGGCCGAAGGACCTATTTCCATGCTGTAAACCTCTATGACTCTATGACAACACAGTGGTTAGCACTGCTGTCTCATAGCACCAGGGACCCGGGTTCGATTCTGTGGATCATAATGGAGCCTGCATGTTCTCCCAGTGTCTGCGTGGGTTTCCTCTGGGTGCTCCGGTTTCCTCCCATAGACTGAAAGACGTGGTATTTAGGTATATTGGCCATGCTAAATTCTCCCTCAGTATACCTGAACAGGCACTGGCGTGTGGTGACTAGGGGATTTTCACAGCAACTTCATTGCAGTGTTAATGTAAGCCTACTTAAGACACTAATAAATAAACTCAAAACTTAAAACTTACCTTTGGAGTACATTCACGCACCCAATTTTGAGGGGATGCAATGATATTTGGAGGTCATAACAGTTGCGGAACCGAGACTGTAACTCTGAATTTTGGGGTTTGGACTGACTCTGGGGTGAAGTAGGCTGGGACTTACTTCTGAGGAGGTCATCTCAGCTCAGCCCAGCTTCATTGCATGCTGCAGAGTATGATAGAGCAGAGAGAGATGAGGGAAACTGATGTTGTTCTCCTTAAAATAGAGCAAGTTAAGGGGAATTTGTTATTTTATGAGGTGCATAAGGTCGTTATTTTTAAAAATCATTTCATGGGACATGGACATCACTGGCATTTGTTGCCCATCCCTAATTACCCTTCAGTTTATTGGCTTGTTATGTCATTTCAAAGGATATTTAAGAATCAACCAAATGGCTGTGGGTCTGGAATCACATGTCAGCCAGACCTGACCAACTAAGGACAGCAGATTAGTGAGTCAGATGGATTTTTACAATAACCAACTATGGTCATCATCATCAGCCTTAAGATTTTTTAAAAAATTGATTTCAAATTTCACCATAGTGGGGTTTGAACCTGGGTTCACTGAGCATTATCCTGACTTTCTGAATTATTAATCCAGTGACAATAACACAAATCCACCAGCTTTCCTGAAATTGCTAAAATGAAACTGGCAGGGACTTTAGTGAATTGAGGACACAGATTCAAGATTATTGACAAAAGATCCAGCACAGAGATGAGGTTAAAAAAAATCATGCAGGGAATCATTATGGTCTGGATTGCATTGTCTACAGGGTTGCTGCAAGGAGTGGAACTAATTCTTGTCTCAAAGAGTTGACGCAGGTGGAGGTTTAGTGGTGCTGTCACTAGACTACTAATCCAAAGACCACAGGCAATGTTCTGCATTTGAATCCCAAATGTGGAATTTGAATTCAATAAAAATTTAATAGATTAATGATGACCATAAAAGATTTGATGGGGAAAAAACAGATCACATTTCCTTTGGGAAAAGGAAATCTGCCATCATCATCTGATCTGGTTTGCATGTGACGCAGAAACACGACAATGTGGTTGATTCTGAACTGTCCTTTGTAATGGTCATAAGATGGACAGTTAAGAATCAACCACAGTTCAAACGTAACAAATGATGGTCTTGCCAGTGATACTCACATCCCATAAAAGAGTTTTTAAAATTCTGTGCTGTAAGAATTTTCTTACACTGTGGTCAAAGGACTGAGAACCATGTGGGCTGCGAAGGGAGGGAACACACAGTCCGGAAACAATCTTTTGCAGCCTTTGAAGTTTCCCAGAGATGGCTAGGCTGCCAGATAGACAGCACACTAATTGATGGTGAACAGGCAAATGAGCCTGTTAAGAAGTCAATTAAATGGTATGGTCCAGAGGTTTACTCATTTTTCCAGCTTCCACATTGTTGGGATGGAATTCTCCGGCCTCGTTGGTCTAAAAGCCAGAAATTCCTGCTCGACCGTCAATGGAGTTTCATGTTCTCTGCAACTCCCTTATTAAAATTTCAGTGGCAAGCAGGATGGGAGAATTCTGGCCTTGGTTACTAATTGAATGACTCTAACCAAACTCACTTTCAGTTTCTACTGCTCACCAAACCTGGTTTGCAACCTGACATCGGGGGTTCTTTACTAGTGACAGTACTTTGCCCTATATTTTTAATAACACAATGGCAGCAGAAAAGCAACGATTGAGCAGTCTGTCATTGACATTTCCATTAGTTGACCTCGTGGATCCAACAAAAGAATATCTTTACTCTCCAAAACCTAGCTAAATGATAGTGTAACTGGGCATCATAACAATGGGAACTCTTGCCCAATGCATTGAATAAATTTATCAATCATAAATAAGCTTACATTAACACTGTAATGAAATTACTGTGAAAATTCCCTAGTCGCTACACTTTATCGCCTGTTCGGGTACCATGAGGGAGAATTTAGCATGGCCAATGCACCTAACCAGCACATCTTTCACACTGTGGATAGAAACCGGAGCACAGGGAAGTAACCCATGCTGACATGGAAAGAACATGCAGACTCTGCACAGATAGTGACCCAAGACAGGAATCAAACCCGGGTTCCTGATGCCTTGAGGTAGCAGTGCTAACCATTGTGCCACCTCACTGCGACCTCTTATTGTGTCCTTCTCAAGGGCAATTAGAGATGAGCAAAGGTATTGGCCTTACCAAAGAATAAAAGAACCCTAACACTCGATTAGTTCCCCTATCATTCAGAAGAGGAAACAAAGACAAAGCCATCTGTAAACTACCAAGCCTGTTTATCTTTGTATGTACTTACAAATGTCCTCCCTGGCATGAAGGGGCTGATGAATTCACTATTTACGAACTGTAGTGACACTTCCATTTTTTTCTGGTTTGGAAATGAATTCATTAACACTTTTGTGTTAATTATTCTTTTAAAGGTAAAACTGCTAATTTTAAAGCCGCTATTCGAGGAAATCCAGAGCCTACAGTAGTCTGGAGCTTTAAAACAAAAGAACTCAGAAATAGTAACAAGCATAAGATCTATTTTGACATGGTTATGAGTGAACATGTCCTGCAGGTAAGGACTGTACACCTATCTGGCTATGTATCATATCATGTATCACTTCTCGGCCTTTTGGCTAAGATCATGTGTAGTATCGACATGCTGTACTTGGTTGAAGTCATAAGGTTACATTGCAGCTTCATTTCAAGTAATTTTTTAAAGCAGCATCTTGGCCTTTTGGCTAAGATGCAAATGAGACCAAGCCTTGGAGGAGGAGCAATGCCTACTCCAATCAGCTTGGATCATGTAGATCAAGCTCAAGACAGGAGGTGAGAGGCCTGGCTTGTCAGCTTGGATCGGGAATGTCTCATTTACTGAGATCAGAATTGGACATTGATTGGATTGAATTGGATATATAAACAAAAAAATTCAATTAGTTTTCCTGGTGTGACCCTTCCTAAAGAGTCCTTGAGCAGAAAATCAATCAGTCTAAAATGTTGATGAAGAACGGTATTACAGTATTCCCTCACATCAGGCATCCAACATAGATTTCTATTAGAGCTCCATATGTAACCACTGAGTGTCTCGATTAGTAACATCATCAGCTATGGAAATTAATTCAAATTCACAAACACAGTTCATTGGATGGTGACATTTTTTCAATCTCAGTCTGTATTTTTGGTCCGTAAGGAAAGAGAGGATATGCCCGGGTAGTGCCTTGGTACAGTCCCAGCACCCTGATAGTACCAACCTGACCCTGTTAAGGGTAGTACCTAGGATGGGTCCTCTGGAGACCCCAATTGGAGGTTGCCCCATTTCCATGTGGTTGGATGTGGAGGGTAGAATATTTCTTCAGCACAGATTGGATCGGACTCTCCAGGGGACCCATGCCAGGCACTGCCCAGCTCCTGATGAAGGGGCAGCGCTCGGAAAACTAGCGGCTTGTGCTACCAAACAAACCTGTTGGACTTTAACCTAGTGTTGTGAGACTTCTTACTGTGTTTACCCAGTCCAACACCGACACCTCCACATCATAGCTCCCACACTGCCAACATGACGATGAAAACCACACCCATAGGTTTTCTGTGCCCAGAGTGCCAGAGAATTTAGAGAGAAATCTCAGCTGTGCAACTGGAGAACCAGCATTCTGTGCACAGAGTGCAAAATTCCACCCAATAATAGCTGCAAATTCCACACCTCTCCCGCCAATTATAACTCAGAACTAGTTAACGCACCAAATGCAGCCCAAACTATATTGAACAGGCATCTGCCAATGTTGAACTGCTTCGTTATCAAATATACTTGCATGTCAGAAGGTGAGGTCACTCTAACCTGTCTGAAACTTCCCAATCAGAAGAAAATTAACCTCATTCACAAAGTCCCTTGTTACATAGCAAGTTCCCAGATAAGGGTTTACCCAGCAATTGTCCAGAAGCGCTCATTTCCCTTGGACAATTATGCTACACTGGGAACCAAGTTATTTTCAGTGGCTCTGCCAGTGTTATGCTAATGATGACTCTTAATGAGATAGAGGAAATAAAAGCAATTCTACCTTCAGATTAATTGTTTTAAAGATGCTGACTGGTCCCCACACAGAGACATCGATACTCCTGAATCCACAGAGGACGGTCCCCCACTCCTCCCCCCAACACCACCATCTGACCCAACCTATCTGGGCACTGCCTCCCCATGATCCCCATACACCCAACCCAGACCTCCAAAGACTCAATCTCACCCAACCCCCACCTTCCCCTTCTCAAAACTGACCTAACCTCCTGACCTGGTTGCATATCCCCTCAACCTGTCCCAACCCTCAACACCCACCCCCCATGTCCAATTTCCCACCCACCTCCGGTGTCTGACTCATACACCCTCTGTGACATCTGACCCTGACTTACAACCCCTCTGCCCCCACCCCCAATGTCTGTCCACTACATGATGTCTGATACTCCCAATGCCCAATTCCCTCCTGATGTCTAACTGTGCTTCTCCATGTCTGACCCAAGCCCCTTGTCTATAATGAAGAGGTCATATCCTCCCTCACTCTGCTTCTTTTGGACTCTGATGCTGGATGCAGGGAAATGCTGCACTGCCTGCATCTCACCCAGCCTGAGTCAGGAAGATCAGGCAAGTCAGACACTTAAGAATTGTAGTAACTGGGTATGAAATGGCAATCCAATGTTAATTACCACTCTGAGAAATTTTGGCCCAATATCTAACTTTGATAGGTGTTCATTTTTCCATCTGCACCAAACTCCCAACCATTACTTCATTAGTTATAAACTGTAATAAATCTTCGGAGGCAGAAGTCCCTTCACCAAAATCCCTTTATTTATAAACTCTAATAGTAGTACACAGAGTGCTAGTAGTTAGCTGTCTACCTCTGGGGTGTCAGTGGAACTGACACTCCCAGTTAAGTGCAAGGCAAAGACTCCTGGATTGGCCCATCAATTGGATCCTTAATCATGAACATCTTTTGGTGGATCCTTAAACAGGGACCTTGTGCATGTGAAGCAAGTGTGACAATCACTACACTACAGAAACAGCTGATGATCCTTAATCAGGGATATCTTTTGTTGCAGACAGAGAGACCGACATACCTGCTTTAAATAGGAAGCGTGAGGCTTCCTGATTGGTCTGTCAGTTAGATCTCATCAGGCATATCGTGTTGAACCAAATAAACAAAACCAAAGTAACTTAAGGACAAGTCAAAAAGGGCAGCTCCCTAAAAGGAGGGGAATCGCCCGAAACAAAAGACAAAGCCAAAAGGAAACTTAAAACATCAAATTAAATTGTGATTAAAGGGATCAATAATACACCCCAATCCCTGCAGTGCCCAGTGGACCGGGAGAATCCTTAATCAGGGAGTTCATACTTCAATGGGCTAACCTCAATGGCCTGATTGAAGTCATTGCAAAATATTGGTTTGAGAACCACTATTCTAAGTTTACACCAAGACCATTTGGATGGGGGAATATGGTGAATGGAATAAATTTGAGTTTTTGAGAGAGAAATGTATTAAACTATGTTTATTATTATTTAAGATTAACCAACTGACTGCAGAGGATGCTGGTCCCTATAAGTGCGTTGTGTCAAATGAATATGGAGAGGCCAGATGTACAGTAAATCTCAATATCATAGAAAGTAAGAAGTTATACAATACCTCTACAAGTTTAAACGTTGCTATGTCAATTGAATATTTAAAATGCACAAATACTTTAAGCTGTGTCCTGTTTAATATATGTACTGCCTTGTTACAATCAATAGAAATGCCATAATTTGAAAAGTGACCAAAGAGAAAAAATGGTTTACAATGAGAAATATAATCCAACTGGTGAACCTAAATGGTTTATGAATGTCCTTCATGCAAAGAAACATGTGATCCTTACTTGATCTAGTCTATTTGTGGCTCCAATCCCAGACCAATTTGGTTGACTCTAAACTGCCCTCTGAGAACGGCCTATTAATCCATTCAGTTGTAACTACTGATTGATTAGCAATGGACATCCCAAAAATGCATATAAACAAAATACTAAGTGTGATAGCCCCCCAGGACTTGGACGGGGAAATCACTCCCTGTAGGTCTTATAAAATATGAGTTCCCTGGTGATTGGTAATTTTTTACCAGAGCTCGTGTACCGATCTCTGGAAAAGCAGGCACCTGAGTGGGTCCATTATTGTAATTGTCCCATTTGGAACTGCTTTGTGTTCACCACAGGCTTGTGCTTTTGCTTTAGTTTATTTTGTTTCTTTACAGCTGACTTCTGAACTTAGTATATTAAGGAAATCAATATCAAGCATATATAAGTGTACCAGGGTTGGCAGTGTAGAGGATAAATATTTCCAATTATGTAATTAATTCAATAACTCATGAAAGGCAAAGTTGGAAGTTTGTTATGGTTAACCTTACCAGAACCTAGAATCATGATCTGTTTTGCAAGTCAGTTTCAATCCTGTTTCCTGCATAACTTCACAGGTATGTTCCTGAAATGTAAAATATTCCAACTGCTTGAAATTTCCAGCTTGATTTAAGTCAATTATACCGGCTAAGGGATGAAACCTGGTACATAATTAATTTGGACTTTTGTTGCACTCAGTTTCTCTTATATCTTGATCATATATAATTTCAAGCTTAAGGTAAATACAATTAAAAATCAATATGGCACCATGATCACTAAGTAGGATGGAAAAAAAACACATCCCCAATGAAAACACTTACTTTGTATTTGTAGAAACCTCAGTAAGGCTCTTAATTTATCTGAAGCAATAAAGTGTACGTAAAATAAAGTATCAAGCAACGTGAGTATTGGTAGCACTAGCAACAGTTAAAATAGTATTCTGATTTTGTCCACTTGGGCCTTCATTTTAGGCTCTGGGTCCATGATGGTTTTATACATAGAGATTTGTGTAGCTACCTTATTTTGAAGTTACCTTATTTTGCTGGTCATCGCAGGTCCTCTGTTTGGAAAAGATACCCCTGTTTTCAACATGATTCACAGAAAAGTCAGAATTAATATAAGACTGGATTGCTGCCTTGCTCCAAAATAACATTTTCACAAAAGTAAAGCTCTCTTTGTCTGATGATATTGGGAATTGGAAAGTAGCTTATTATTTAAAATGAGTAATATTCCAATAAATGCTACAATGAAAGAAAGCTCCCAGTAATGTATCTTTGTAATTCCCCACATTTAAACCTGCCACTTTATCTGTCTATACTGATAATTTTAAATTGTTTATGAATACATGTCTGCAGATACAAAACCACTTTTGTTTCCTTTATCTTAATATTTCTGAATTTCAACTAATGCGTTCCTCTTTTCTTTGTGTGGCACTGATATTTTCTTAATTAGTTGGATACAAAAAGAAACTTAAAAGACCTGGAGAAGAACAAGGTGAGCATTTCTATTTAATTAAAAAGGAAAAAAAATCTAAACTACATTTAACAAAGGAAGGAATTTTCATGTGGGACCTTCAATAGCACATGTTGGCTTTGTTGGGGAGACCAGTGATAGAACGATCTGGGGGCAGAACTATATTTTCTTACTAGGCAAAGAAAGTAATGCTGAAGTAGCAAATATAGGTGGAAAAATGTACTTGTGTGTATGGACATATAATCCATCGCAATTCTTTTCATGCATGTAGGGGTGCAATAAGGCTGGCTTTAGTCAGTTTCCATAGCTAGTAATTCGGAATAGGTTGCTAGCCTGTTGCCAGAGGCTTATAGCATCAGGGACGCCACTCCACATCAAACGTGGCTATAGAGGAGTCTGTGCTGCTTTTTACTGCCAGCCATTGGTGTGTTGGAAGGATTTGCGGGTTGATACTCGAGCAGTTTGGCTGCATTATGAATGCACCTTCCTCGGCCATCAGTTCCTGGGGGTGGGACTTGAACCTGGAGCTTCTGGCTGAGAGGCAGGAATGCCTAAGGGTGACACAGTGGTTAGCACTGCTGCCTCACAGCACCAGGGACCCGGGTTTAATTCCCAGCTTGGGTCACTGGCTGTGCAGAGCCTGCACGTTCTCCTTGTGTCTGCGTAGGTTCCTCCGGGTGCTCCGGTTTCTCCCATAGTCCGAAAGACGTGCTGGTTAAGTGCATTGGCCATGTTAAATTCTCCCTCAGTGTACCTAAACAGGCGCCGGAGTGTGGCAACTAGGGGATTTTCACAATAACTTCATTGCAATGTTAATGTAAGCCTACTTGTGACACTAATAAGTAAACTTTAAATTTTATCCACTGTGTCAGAAGATCTCCATTATAGATATATATCATACCTAATAATTTAAAGCCCCACAATTAAACACATTATGGCTATCTTATTCTAATCTCTGCAGAAATAAGTACAGAACCAATGGATTTTCGGAAGATGTTGAAAAAGCGGTAAGCATTTTAAGAATATAATTAAGTAGTCAATGAAATGATATTAGATTCTGAAGCACGAATGTGTTTATATACAACTTTTCATGACTACTGAATAACTAAAAAAACTTTACAGACAATGAAAAAGTGTGGCTGTTGTTGCACTGTGAGAAACTCAGCAGTAAATTTGCACACTGCAAACTCCCACAAACCACAATGTGATAATGAGCAGCCAATCTATTTATTTGTGATGTTGGTTGAGGGATAAATATTGGCCAACACATTGGTGATAACACTCTTGTTCCTCTTCAAAATAGTGTAAACAGCTCTTTTGTGTCCACCTGAGCATACAGACAGCCTCAATACATGACATGTGACATGACAAGTACGCAAGCAATTAGAATTTGTACTAAAAACAACAGAGAGAATAAGCAGAGCCAAAATTGAACAAAGATCCCACAATGCTTATCTTTGCAATTAACTCAATAATTATTCTGAAGGGACCATTCTCCACACAGCACTCTCGGTCACTCATCATATCCCCTCGCTTTCCGAAGGTACTCTTCTTTTCATGTCCAGGTGATGGAACACCTGATCCTATTACCTCCTCTCTTGCCATCCAAGGTTCAAGCGCTCCTTCCCAGTCTAACAGTGATTTCCGTTCATCTCTTTCAAATAAATATACTGCATACTCTGCTCACAATGTGGTCTCTTTGACATTGGAGGGACCAAACAGAGACTGCTTGACCACTTTGCAGACCATCAGCATGACATTGAGCTTCATGCCACTTGTCATTTTTTATTCTCCACCTTGCTCCCCCTTTTTGTTTTTTGATCTTTCTGTTCATGGTTTGCTACAGTCTTCCAAAGAATCTCACTGCAAGCTTGACAGACATCTTTTGACACAGCACTCCACAGCCTACTGGATTCAGCAATGTGTTTGACAATTTCAGATCATCACATCATCACATATTTTGTGTTTTGCTTTAGCTGGTTGGTTTTGACTAATTTTTTACTTAATGCTTTCATGCTGCATTCAGACAGTCATGTAAGCATTCACATCTCATCTGATCAGATTCTTTGCTCTTTTGCGATATAAGAACATAAGAAATAGAAGCAGGAGTGGGCCATCTAGCCCCTCGAGCCTGCCCCGCCATTCAATAAGATCATGGCTGATCTGAAGTGGCTCAGTTCCACTTTCCCACTTTCTCCCCATAACCCTTAATTCCCTTGCCTACCAAAAACCTACCTATCCGCGTCTTAAATATATTTAGCGAGATAGCCTCCACCACTTCAACGAGCAGAGAATTCCAGAGATTCACCACCCTTTGAGTGAAGAAGTTCCCCCTCAACTCCATTCTAAACTGCCCCCCCCTTATCTTGAGGCTGTGCCCTCTAGTCCTACTGTCCTTTCTGAGCCTTTCGTAATATCCATTACGACTCTCTTTTGCTTTTTTGCCATGAAAGCTTTTTCGCTGCCATCCACCTTATTATTGACCTTATCTTCTGTCTCTCCTGCCTCTTCCACTGGCTTAAAATCATAGAATCCCTACAGTGCAGAAGGAGGCTATTGGGCCATCAAGCCTGCACTGACAACAATCCTATCCAGGCCTGATCCCTCAAACATCACATATTTACCCCCATGAATCTCTCTGACAGTAATGGGCAATTTAGCATGGCCTGTCAACCTAACCGGCACATCTTTTGAATGTGAGAGGAAAACGAAGCACCCAGAGGAAATTCATGCAGGTACAGGGAAAACATGCAAACTCCACATAGACAATCACCCAGGGCTGGAATTGAACCCAGGTCCCTGGCTCTGTGAGGCAGCAGTGCTAACCACTGTACCACTGTGCTGCCCTTATTATACATAGTTTTCCATTTCAGATGAAACATGATCGGCCTTAACGATCGGGTAGGATTCTCCAGCCCTAACACTAGTGGGCATTGTCACATATAGAAAAAGAACATTTGGAATATGGTTGAATTTTAATGTTTTCCAAATTTTCCCATCTCACCGACATCACCAACCTGTACTGCGGTAGTTAGGTTGATTGACCATGATAAATTGCACCTTAATGTCAGGGGGACTAGGAGGGTAAATGGGGTTACGGGGATAGAAATCTGGATAAGATTGTGGTTGGTGCAAACTCGATGGGCCAAATGGTCTCCTTCTGCACTGTAAGGATTCTATGATCCGAACACTTGTGAGCTTCTTTCTGTGATGGCTAACTGCTGCCTAACAAATGTGACACACAAGGCTGCAAAAAGATTCATGCAGTGGCTATTTCACTGAAATAGATAATGGTCCTTGATAACCTAAACTGGAAATCTTAACATTGGTCTCAGCTCAGCTCTTGAATAATCCCTGCAGGGAGGTGCAGTCTTCAGAGGCAAGACCTTTCAGATCATCTTCTTTGACAATCAAGTCCGCTGAACAGGCTGTACATTCTTTTACACCTCTTCAGTTTCAATGTTCATTTCCTTTGCCAAATTAACCAACCCACCTGGCTTATCCTGTTTTACCACGTCTGTCTTCCCAGTACTTTTCTTAAGCCAACAACACTGTGGCTTTTGTGTCCAAATTTCTGACAATAAAAACATCTAAGGTTTCTTATCTCTCTTCCACCCCCATGTATTTCCTTTTTAACCTGAGGCAAAATATCTTTACTATCTCGAATCAGACCTCCTTTGTCTTGATCACCTATGGATTTCTCTTTTCCCCAGTTTCGATCCCTCACTGATTGAAATTGACATCAAAATCCATATATTGATTTATGAGATCATTCACAGTCATCCACCATTTCTTCTGCCAGTCTCACAGGGCCTGATTTTATCATTGGGTGCGTCCATTTTCGGGCGTGAAAACTTGGCAAAGTTGAGCATGAGGTGAATAGCGCGATCCACACCTCTGTCCCTGCAGATTCTCACTTTACCAAAGCCCGATGATGAGTGTGACATCAAATTAAATGTATTTGAATGCATTTAAATTGACTTAATGAGCTGGATGCTAAATCTTACCTGCATTTCCCTCTTTACCATCGTTTTTGCCCACCCAGATTCAGTGTGAAACAGACATGCTTGGCAAAGGTCTGTTTCAGGCACTCCAGCTTCTGAAGAGGTAAGTTCAGAGCTTCCAATGGCTCTCTAATTCAGATTGGTGGTGGTTGTGGTGGTGGAGGGAGGGAGGGAGGGCAGGCCGGCCAGATCATTCTCTGATGTGGGGGGGAAGAAAGGAGGAGGAAGTAGGTCAGAACTTTGAATACAGGAGTTGGGATGTCTTGTTGAAGTTGTACAAAATATTGGTAAGGCACACTTGAAATACCGTGTACAGTTCTGGTTGCCCTACTATAGAAAGGATGTTGTTAAACAACAAGGCGTGCAGAAAAGATTTACTCGGTTGCTACCGGGACTTGATGGTTTGAGTTATAGGGAGAGGCTAGATAAACTGGGACTTTTTTTCCCTGAAATGTAGGCTTAGGGGTGATCTTATAAAGGTGTATAAAATAATGAGGGGCACAGATAGGGTACATAGTCAAAATCTTTTCTCAAAAGTAGGAGATTCTAAAACTTGAGGGCATAGGTTTAAGGTGAGAGGGGAGAGATACAAAAGGGTCCAGAGGGGCAATTTTTTCACTCAAAGGTTGGTGAGTGTCTGGAACGAGCTGCCAGAGGTAATAGTAGAGGTGGATACAATTTTGTATTTTAGAAAGCATTTAGACAGTTACATGGGTAAGACGGGTTTAGAGGGATATGGGCCAAACACTGGCAATTGAGACCAGCTTAATGATAAAAACTGGGCAGCATGGACAAGTTGGGCCAAAGGGCCTGTTTCCATGCTGCAAACCTCTCTGACCCTTGACTCTATATGTGCTTACGTTGGCTTTTTTCACTTCATCATAGTCCTTAGTAACCCCCTCTGATAGTAACACAAACACTTCACCAACTCTACTTACCAACTTTGTTTGAACCAACAATAGTCTTTGGCCATTTTAATTGTTTAACTACTTTCTCAAATGAAATGGACAAGCTTGGCAGTGCTTGAATATATTTACACATATCCACCTTAGGCCTTTGATTAAGAAGGGTCAATTCTTTCTCACTTTCCTCAAGTTCTGCCTTTGCCACCACCATTTCAAGTCGATAATCTTTTTGCATTTCCAGTTTCTGAAGTTCAAGTGCTCTCCCTTTTTTTTCTCTTCTCTCATTCTCGCTCCTCTTGTTCTGCCATTTCCTTTGTTTTTTATTCCAGTCCAAGTTGTCTTGGTTCCTTTTCATCAACTTTTCTTCAAACTTCAGCTGGTTTGCCAAATACAAAAAGCTTTATTCTAGCCATCCTTTGCAAACCATTCACAGTGACCTCTTCCTCATGCAGCAAATCTTTAGCCGCTGAAGGAGCCAATTTCCCCAAGGCACTCCCTACTTAAACTAACCAAATGTAACACCTGAAAGAAAGCACCTGTTCCTCAATACACACTGTCTTTAAATATAATAATCCCAAACCAAACAAGGGATTAAACTATATAATCCCAAACGAGCCCCCAATTTTTGTTAGTGCCCTGAACCAGAATCCCAAATTATATTAGGAAGCCAGACTAAGTTCCAACCATTTTTCTATTTTTGCATAAATGTAAAGATAGGGTGTTCCAGGAGTAATCCCACTGATAAATTGGGGATATTTACAGTATAACAAACTTTATTTAATAACACAGTTTAACCAAATGCTAACAAAATGAAGCAGCTTAACTCCTAATAATAGTTAAAAAATGAAAAGAAACAACTTTAATTTATAACAGGGCACTAACAAAAATTGGGGGCTCGTTTGGGATTAAATAATTTAATCCCTTGTTTCATTTCCAAATTAGCGATATTCTCTTATCGATTTACAACTCCACATTAAATACAATTAGAAACTATAAACATACTTACTATCATGGGTGTGGTCAGTTCTGACCACAGTTTTCAGAGAGTGATTTTGAGTTTCAGAGCAGCTTGCAGACTTCCGTCTTTAAACAAACCCCAGCCAAAACCGAAAGCTGTTTTTCCTCTGCTACAAAACTAGCTCCTCCCATTAACCACATATTATCATATGACCCTGATTACCTCAACTCACCTTCCATTCCCTTGATCAAAATCCTCAGGGGACCTTTTCCTTTGTAAAACAAAAATCTATTAACTCTATCTTAATCAACACTATGTGCATAACTAAAATCGGTAATTATCCTGCTCTCCCAGCATCTGTGCTACATTCCCTCCAGACATATTGACTGCTTGTAGAAAAAAACTGAACCAAAAAAACAATCCCCTTAAATATAAAAAAACTACTACTATCATTACATAATCAATCATAAAATTTACAATTATTCAAAGGACTTTAAGGTCCACATTTTTTTGAATTGAAGGACATAGACAGAGAACTCAATATGCTGTCTGCTGATTTGGTTAAACAAAACTAAATGACATATTTGTCTGTTGAGTGTTTTATAGATCATTAAAATGAATTTATTAAATAATTTCCTCCTACACTGACAAATCTTGCAGTGCTCCGGCGCCTGGAAAGAAAAAACAGAAGATTTCAGAAGAAAAGATCTGGGAAATTCTAATGCAGGCTGACAAGAAAGATTATGAAAGGATTTGCATGGAGTATGGTCTCACTGATTTCCGAGGCATGTTGACAAAGCTGACGCAGATGAAAAAGGAAAGAGAGGAAAAGCAAAATCTGGTAATATACCTTTGTTACAGCTGGTGATCAATTCTACAAATTAGTTTAATTTAAATCATTCCCCAGTATTAACTTGGAGCTTAAAAGAATATGTTATAATAATGTAACAAATATGAGATTTATGATGCTGTTGCACGTTGGCATTAAGACTATTCCACCCCAATCATAGTGGGTGGGCTGCGGACAATGGAAAGGTCCATTGACCTTGGGTGAGACCTTGAGGCGCATGCAGCCAGAAAATCCTGCCCTAAGTCTTTAACTTAGTGTAAAACAGAGGAATGTAAGAAGCCCTGTGACCCACTTGGAATTCTGTTGACAGCAAATCTGATACCTTGATCATAACATTTCAACGGAGGGCTCAAATTATCTTACTGAGAAGCAGATGCAAAATATTCACACCTGTAAATAATGATCAGAATGGCTACAGTGTGGAAAGACTGTTAGTCCCCAGGGCCAAGGGAGATGTTCAGAATGTTAGGTTTTTTATATTTATTTCACCTTTAATCAGTCTATTTAAATCCAAGCTAGGTGTATCGAGCTCAAGTGGTTGGTTAATTAGTAGTTCTACCCGGGTACAAGATCTATCCAATTCTTATTGCCATGGAAATGGGTTTTGAGAGGACAAGGATCCATAGAAAGCCATTGTTAGATAATTTTCAAATTTTCCTAAAATGCCATGAACCTCACAGATCAGTGTCCAAGAATAGGAAAGAGAGAGAGAGCAAAAACATAGAGGCATGATGAGTCAATAAGATTGCTCCAATATGTTTTCACACCGTATTCTTCTCTGGAGTAAATTATTCACTTGCGCGTATGTCAGGAGGGTTGGTACACATACCGTGAAATTACATTTGCACAATCCATATTTGGGATTTCCCAATACCCAGTCCTGATGAATCAGGGTCTGCACCAAGTGAAAGCTTTAGAAATTTACTTTTCTGTTACCTACAACTAAGAAAGGGCCATTGGACAGTTTGTGTTCCAGGATCCTGATCGTGCAATGGTTAAGAATCCCACTGATTTTAGATGCGATAATATCCCAAAAGGCAGAGGGATAAGTTGGAACACCAATTCTTAATGTTAATTTTGCAATTTGGTATAATGTGAGGAAAGATATGCAAACCAGTGAGGAAACATACAGTCTGGCTGTCAGCATTGAAATAAATAATAATATTGAAATAAATTAACTAACCTAAAAGAAACCTACAAGATAAACCACAATACAAAACAAAGGTATACTTAATGGAATTAACCTCGTTCCCATCTAACTATGTTCCCGAACTCTGAGAAACTTCCCTTGTACCAAATCAATATCCCATAGAGTATAGCTTTATGAGTTAAATCCAGCAAAGAGTTACTACCTTCGAATTATCTTTAAGTTTAGAAAGTCTTTCTTCAGTGCAGCACAATGTTTCAATGAGATTTTTAAACAGCCTCTTGGAGCCTGGAATTCTGTGCTCTGGTAGACTTCCAGTTTCCAGCTGGGCATAGCTATGGCTTTAGCTGCTTACCAATTGTTGTCCTCTCCTTCTCCATATTTAGCTTACCCTGCTATTGATATATTGTTTTTCTCTTTTGATATCATTCTATCTAAACCAGAAAACCTTGCTTTTTAGTGTGTCATGAAATCTTATGTACCACTTTATACCCATCGCTTCCATATTTTCAACACTGTAATTTTATACCCCATTGTTCTTCACTTCACTTAAGTTAACACTGTTTCTCTGCTGCTAAGCTTATTCACATATCAAAAATCACCCAGAGAACTGCACTCTTTTCAGTTCCATCTTTATGTAGCTCTTTATTTTATCCAAAACTTCTTTAATTTTTTTAATTCAATTTTTAAATCTTCATTTTAGCCAACGATCCTGACACCATTAAGAACCATAATGAGGGCTGTTCAGAGATACAGGTTATATCTATTTTGAGGCATAGCTGCATATGTAAACATAAAATAGAAAAATGGAAATAGAAAAAAATGCATTTATATAGTGCCTGTCATCGCACTGGTCATCGCAAAGTGTTTTGCACCTAATGAGATATTTTCAAAGTATATTCACTGCTGCAATGGGAAACACAGCACACAACAAACTCCCACAAGCAACAATGAGTTAGCAACCAAATATTTTGTTTCTGTGATATTAACTGAGAGGTAAACATTGACAATGACACCAAAGCTGGTTCCATTTTTTTTTTTCTGAAACAGAATCATGGATTCTTTATTCTGAGAGGAAATATAAAACCTTTAATGTCTCATCTGAAAGATAATATTGACATTACAACACTCCCTCAATTTGCACTGGAGTTTTAGCCTTGATATTTGTGCTAAGATCTTAGAGAAAGAAACATAGAAAATAGAAGCAGTAGTAGGCCACTTGGCCCTTCAAGTCAGCTCCACCATTCATTATGATCATGGCTGATCATCAAGTTCAGTATCCTAATCCTTCTTCCTCCCCCCACCCATGCCTTGATCCCTTTAGACCCAACAGCTATATCTAATTTCTCCTTGAAATCGCACAACATTTTGACCTCAACTACTTTTCGTAGTAGTGAATTCCATAGGTTCACCATCTCTGGGTGAAAAAATTTCATCCGAAAAGAAATCTGGGGACAAACAAACTATGACCCCAAATTCAGGACTCACCAGAAGGACTAGAACCTAGAATCTCCTGTTTAAAGGTTATATTTTCTTTGTCTTTTGCCTTGTGATTATTTCAGCATACAATATTTTTTAATACCCATTTAATTCATCAATCTATCTTTACTCTGAACTGAGGTACATTTAACAATGACGACACATCCATTACTATTTTCTATTTATTACTATCAAACTTAATTCATAAATTGTATTGCGGGAGTGCTAGTATTTAAACTCATAATATCATCAGAGCACCATTGCAAGAAAATTGTGGATAAGGAAGGCTACTTGGCTAATTGTAGCTAATTTATCTAAAATAACATTTTATTCCTCTATTGCAACGTCTAGTTGGTTCATAAATGATGCCAGGGTTTGCCCTTCCCCTTTAGAGTTAATGTTATGTGCCAATCAGAAGCCCTTCCAGATATGAAGCAAAATGTTGCCATTTATTTGCTTTCTAACCATGTTCCTATGTCACATGATCTACTGATTTGCATTTACATTTGTGCATACTCCTCCTACAAGATCATCCCTCATCAGATATCTCTTTACAAGGCCGAAGAGTCCAAATACCTCTAGTATTTTTGTAGCAGTCAGACAGCAAGCTTGGGGATAAATTTTGTGGTTTTCCTTACACTAGCCTGGGGCTTGAATAACTCCCTTATTCTTAGCAATCAGAATTGGACACAGAATATATGGTGGAGTCTGACTGGGGCACTATTCAATTTGATCATGATTTTCTCTGACACATATTGACAATGTTCTACTGCATTAGGACTTTCCAAAAACTTTATTTTGGTTTATTTTGAATGGGACACATATCATTAGATTAAAAAGAAAATGTCAATTATTCACTTGCCTGTATTTGGGCAATTCAGAAAAATATGCAAATATTGACAATAAATGTATATGCTATCGATTCAAATGGTAAGACTGTCATTTAATAACTTTAGCAGATGGATATTGATCAATATACTCTCTTAACATTTTTTCTTATCTCTTCTCTCCAATTTCTAGTATGTGAAAGAAATTAGTAACCTGAGACACATTGATACAAAGACAGATGGATCAGCTCGCTTTGGATTTGATATGGAACTCAAAAATCCAGACCTAAATATTTATCTATACAAGGTGATTGTTAATTTTGCCTTAATGAGTTTGTAGTGGTAATATAAGATGTTTCATAGATAGACCAGAAACTTTTGTTTTGTGTTTACCTGTTGTTTACAAAATTCACAATTTTGGATCTAGAATTATGGGCAGCATGGTAGTAAGCACAATGATTAGCACTGCTGCCTCACAGCTCCTGGGTTCAATTCTGACCTTGGGTGACTCTGTGTGGAGTCTGTACGTTTTCCCAGTGTCTGTTTGAGTTTCCTCCAGATGATCCAGTTTCCTCGCATACTCCAAAGATGTGCAGGTTAGGTGGATTGGCCATGTTAAATTACCCGTTAATGTTCTAAGATGTGCAGGTTTGGAGGTTAACCGTGGAAAATGTATGGAGTTATGGAGGTAGGGCAGGGGAGAGGGCCTGGGTAAGGAATTCTGTCAGAGAGTCAATGCAGACTCATTGGGCCAAATGGCCTCTTTTGCACTGTAGGAATTCCAAAATTCTATGATTAGATTTTCCTTTTTTATGGAATAGATTTGCTTCAATAAGTTGGTTAAGACATTTCTTTTGTGTGTGTCATTTATCTGGTGCCTTCACTTGAGGTGATCTTCCTGACCTTCTGTCCTTTTCCAGTTATCTAGAGTGGTTAATGTTTCTACTTAAATGTGTTGCATGTACTCGATGGTGTATTATTTGTTTAGTTCTGCTGCATAAGGCACCTATTACTTTTATTATATTTTTCTGCCCCTTTCTGACTTCCACAAAGTAGTATCACAGTTAGAAATGCAATGGGCTGGACAATTGGACAGCGGTTCCACTTTTGTATGATTTAGAATAAACTGCACAACTAGTTTGCAATAAAAGTAACCAGAGCAAATCTTGAGCCGAAAATGTAAATAATCCTGTCCTTTAAATTCAACAATAAGCTGTTTATAATGTTCATTAAAGGACGGAGAACTGATCAAGCATTCGCTGGACGAGAACGGAAAGCATCATCTGAAACGTATAGGCAAAAGGTACATCTTCTGCGTTAAAGATCTCGAGCTTGCAGATGTCGGCACATACAAAGTAATGGTTGAAGATGCGGAGATTTTTGTAACAGAAGTGGACATCAGTCGTAAGTGTCATCATTTCCTATTACTCAACCATTGTATTCTGATTAAACAACTTCGTTCTAATATGAATTCTGCTGTTTGTTTTTTTATTGCAGTTATCCCTGTGCACTTTGAACAGCGATTAAAAGATGTTGAATGCAAGGAGAGCAGCGATGGTGTCTTTGAGTGCACCATTTCCACACCCATCCCGGTTGAGTGGTCATTCAAGAAGATACCCCTGGAAAACAGCAATAAATTTGAAATTAAGGTCTCACCTGACGGTTTGACTCACCGTCTAATAGTAAAAGATGTACATCCTGTGGACAAAGGAGTGTATACGATTTGTGCAGGAGCTGGGTGCTGTACTGCATATCTTAATGTGCAAAGTAAGTTCGTGTTTCATATGGTCGTACTATATTCTATATGCTGACTTCTCTAAATCTTTACTAAGAAGTATCATTGTTACAATTTCATCTTCAGATGCAAGTCACCGACGCAAAAAGGATATGAGATTTTAAAGCCAGTTAGAAAGGCAAAAGAAAATTACATTGAATTCTACCACCTGCTAAATTTTAAATAAGCAATCTGAAAAGGGACAATGTTTTAAGACCACAAGACAATAAGACATAGGAGCAGAATTAGACCACTCGGCCCATCGAGTCTGCTCCGCCAATCAATCATGGCTGTTTTTTTTCTCATCCCCATTCTCCTGCATTTTCCCCATTACCCCAATCCCCTTATTAATTAAGAACCTATCTATTTCTGTCTTAAAGACACTAAATGATCTGACCTCCACAGCATTCTGCGGCAACGAGTTCCACAGATTCACTATTCTCTGGCTGAAGAAATTCCTCCTCATCTCTGTTTTAAAGGATTGTTCCTTTAGCCTAAGGTTGTGCCCTCTGGTTCCAGCTTTTTCTACTAGTAGAAACATCCTCTCCATGTCCTCTCTATCCAGGCCTCGCAGTATCCTGTAAATTTCAATAAGATCCCTCCTCATCTTTTTAAACTCCAATAAGTATAGACCCAGAGTCCTCAACCATTCTTCACATGACAAGCTCTTCATTTCAGGGATCATTCTTGTGAACCTCCTCTGGACCATTTCCAAGGCCAGCACATCCTTCCTTACACATGGGGATGAAAACTGCTCACAACACTCCAAATGGGGTCAAACTAGAACCTTATACAGCCTCAGAAGTACATTCCTGCTCTTGTATTCTAGTCCTCTTGACATGAATGCTAACATTGCATTTGCCTTCCTAACTGCCAACTGAACCTGCACATTAATCTTAAGAGAATCTTAAACAATGACTCCCAAGTCCATTTGTGTTTCTAATTTCCTAAGCATTTTCCCATTTAGAAAATAGTCTATGCCTCCATTCCTCCTTCCAAAGTGCATAACCTCACATTTTTCCACATTGTATTCCATCTGCCACTTCTTTGCCCACTCTCCTCACCTGTCCAAGTCCTCCTGCAGCTCTTCTGTTTCCTCAATACTACCTGTCCTTCTACAAATCTTTGTATCATCTGCAAACTTAGCAACAGTGCCTTCAGTTCCTTCCTCCAAATCGTTAATGTATATTGTGAAATGTTTGGTCCCAGCACTGACTCATGAGGCACACCACTGATCACCGGCTGCCATCCTGAGAAAGACCCCTTTATCCCCACCCTCTACCCTCTGCCAGTCAATCAATCCTCTATCCATGCCAGGATCTAACCATTAACACCATGGGCACTTAATTTAATATGCGGCACCTTGTCAAAAGTCTTCTGGACATCTATATAAATTACGTACAATGGTTCTCCTTTATCTAACTTCCTTGTTATCTCCCCAAAGAACTCCAGCAGATTTGTTTGACATGACCTCCCCTTAACAAAGCCATGCTGACTCAATCCTACTTTATCATGCACTTCCCAGTACTCCGCAATCTCATCTTTAATAATGGACTTGCCAATGTCTGAAGTCAGGCTAACTGGCCTATAATTTCCCATCTGTTGCCTCCCTCCCCCCTTGAACAGCAGTGTTACATTTGCTACTTCCAAGTCCTCTGGTACCCTCCCTGCCTCCAGTGATTCAGGAAAGATCCCTACCAATGCCTCCACAATTTCCTCAGCTATCTCTTTTAGAACCCTGGGTGTAGTCCAACTAATCCAGGTGACATATCCACCTTCAAACCTTTCAGTTTCCCCAGAACCTTCTCTTAGTGATGGCCACTACACTCACCTATGCCCCCGACTCTCCTGGAGTTCTGGCATCCCACTGGTGTCTTCCACCGTGAAGATTGATGCAAAGTAGCTATTCAGTTCTTCTGCCATTGCTTTGTTTCCTACTACTTCTCCAGCCTCATTTTCCAGTGGTCCATTGGCTGTTTTTGCCTCTCTTATCTTTCATATATTGAAAAACTTTTCTTTTCTTCTTTTATATGACTAGCTAGCTTACACTGATATTTCATCTTCATGACCCTCCACCCCCCACCCCCTCAGCCATTGCCTTTTTAGTTGTCCTCTGCTTGCTTTTAAAGGCTTCCCAATTCTCTGGCTCCCCACTAATCCTTGCCACTTTGAATGCTTTTTCTTTTGCTTTTCTGCTGTCCTTGACTTCCCTTATCAGTCACGGATGCCTCGTCCTCCCCTCATCTGATGAGGGCTCTCATTTGAGGCAGACTGATTTGAATTCTCTTTGCCAGTCAGAAGCCAAACTGCGGGGTGGTTGGGCGTGGAAAAGATGACGTTAAAAAGAAGTGGTGAACATATCCACTTCTTCAAGAAACCTTTAACATAAGAAATAGTAGCAGAAATGGACCACATTTCCTCTCAAGTCTGTTTCATCATTCAACAATAAATTGGCTATTTTTTTTAACTTCAACTCCACTTTCCTGCCCTATCCCCACTCCATTTGACTCACTTAAAGTCCAAAAATCTATTGATTTTAGTCCTAAATATACAAACCATCTGAATGGTCACAGGCCTTGGAGTACATAGTACTCTAAAGATTCACAACACTGAGGGAAAAGAATGTCTCAATCCTAAATAATGGACTCTCCAATCAGGTGAAAAAAGTCTCTCAACATTAACTCTGTCAAGCCCTTAAAGAATGTTGCATGTTTCAATAAGATCAGAAGTGATGAACTGGTGATCCGTCTTGGCCTCCTTCTTAAGTCACAAGCATCACAGATGCCAGTCTTCAGCAACTCAGTTCAGTCTGCATGACTTCAAGAAATGGCCAAGGCACTGGATACAGCAAAGGCCCATGACAATTTCCTGGCAGTAGCACTTAAGACCCAGAACAAGCCTTGGCCCTAGCCAAGCTGTTCCAGTACAGTTACAAAATGGCATTTGCCTAACAATATGAAAAATTGCTCAGGTAGTCTTGTCCACAAAAAACACATCAAATACAATACAGCCAATTGCCATCCCATCCGCCTCCTCTATAATCATCAGCAAAGGGATTGAAGATATCATTGACAGTGCTATCAAGTGGCACAAACTCACAAAATGCCTTCAAGTCACAACAACATGTTTTTGGCAACATGGACCTTTGGAAGTCAATAAGGGTCGCGATTTATAAGGCCATGGTGTTGACCACCCTCCTATAATGTAGCAAAACTATAATGCCTAACAATGCCACTTTAAGATCCTTGAGAGTTTCTGTCAGTGGTGTCAAATCCTGGGGGTCAAATGGGTGGGCTGCTGGAACAACACTGTTGGTCTCCATGAAGCTACATCTACCAATAATGAAGCCCTCTCCTGCAGAGCCAACTCTGATGGATGGGTTACCATTCATTAACAAATCTTCCTTCAAACTGATAGATTGACTCTAATTTGCAAGCCCTAATCATGTGTAACATCTTGAGTGTAACTTATCAAATGCGTTCTGAAAATCTAAATATAGTGTAGCCACAAATTCTTTCTTAACTACCAGTAAATTAGACTCTCAAAAAATTCTAATAGATTTGTCAAACATAATTTTTCATTCATAAAATCAGGTTGACTGCCTAATTATGATATGATTTTCTATGTGCCCAGTTACTCCATCCCTAATATTGGATTTCTAGCATTTTCCTTATTGCAGATGTTAGGCTAAACAATCCTTTTTTCCTGTTTTCCCTTCCTCAAACAGAAAAGTTACTTTTGCTACTTTCTAATCCAAGAAGAAGAGATAATACAGAAGCATGAATGTGAAGGAGGGCCCTATGCCAGTGGATCAGGGACATAATTGGATACAATTTATGCTAGATATATAGGAGAGCATCATCTGACAAAGTTAGAAAAGATGTAGGAATTAAGACGAGTGATTATGGATGTAGGGAGCAGAAGATAAATTGTCACATCATTTTTAAAATTATGAAAATTATCAGTTGCTCTTAAGATAATGACGTATGAAATATGCAGAGTTGTCTGGCAAAATTTGCTGGAATTTGATTTAGAGTCAGCTTTCTTTGTCACTTCTGTTGTGAAACTTTCCAAATATTTCAATAGTTTTATGAAGCCTTTGCAATGTTTAAATTGTTACAGGTGTACCTGCTAAAATAGCTTTTAATTTTCAATTATTTTTTCTGATAATTTCTGTTTTTTTAATAATAATGCTGCAGTTATTTATGTTTACTAACAATATAAACTAACTCTTATTTTAGAAAGTGAAGATACTGCCTCACCATCATCATCTTTAGACATTCATATGAAAGAACGACTGGGTGATTCAAACAAAGATGGTTTAGAAGGCAGAAAAGATTCAACACGTGACAAAAGTTTAATGGCTAAAGATGGTCTGAAGGGAAAAAGTGACAACTCATCAGAAAATGACAGCATGAACTTTGGTAGAGGAGGTTTGCTAAGTTCCTCAGCTGGTGCTACCAAAAATGGCCAAGGTGGTTATGACAGAATGGGAAAAGATGGCAGTAATAGTCTTGGAAAAGATGGTATGGATGAAATGAGCAAAGATGGTATAGACAGTTTAGGTAGAATGGGAAAAGATGGCAAGGGTACAATGCATGGCATGGGAAGAGATGGTAAAGGCAGGCTCAATGGGATGGGAAAAGATGGCGAAGGAACACTGGATGAACTGGGAAAAGATGGCAAAGGCAGGATGGGTGGAATGGGAATAGATGGCAAAGGCAGGATGGGTGGAATGGGAATAGATGGAAAGGGCACATTGCATGGGATGGGGGAAGGCAGCATAGATGGAATAGGAATAGATGGCAAAGGCAGGATGGGTGGAATGGGAATAGATGGAACGGGCACATTGCATGGGATGGGGGAAGGCAGCATAGATGGAATGGGACTAGATGGCAAAGGCAGGATGGGTGGAATGGGAATAGATGGAAAGGGCACATTGCATGGGATGGGGGAAGGCAGCATAGATGGAATGGGAATAGATGGCAAAGGCAGGATGGGTGGAATGGGAATAGATGGAAAGGGCACATTGCATGGGATGGGGGAAGGCAGCATAGATGGAATGGGAATAGATGGCAAAGGCAGGTTGGGTGGAATGGGAATAGATGGAAAGGGCACATTGCATGGGATGGGGGAAGGCAGCATAGATGGAATGGGAAGCGATGGCAAAGGCAGGATGGGTGGAATGGGAATAGATGGAAAGGGCACATTGCATGGGATGGGGGAAGGCAGCATAGATGGAATGGGAATAGATGGCAAAGGCAGGATGGGTGGAATGGGAATAGATGGAAAGGGCACATTGCATGGGATGGGGGAAGGCAGCATAGATGGAATGGGAAGCGATGGCAAAGGCAGGATGGATGCCTTTGGCAGGCTCGATGGGATGGGAAAAGATGGCAAAGGAACATTGGATGAACTGGGAAAAGATGGCAAAGGCAGATTGGATGGGATGGGAAAAGATGGCGAAGGCACATTGCATGGAATGGGAAGAGGTGGTGAGGGCAGGATGGATGGAATGGGAAAACATGACAAAGATGAAATGGATGGAATGGGAAGAGATGGCAAAGGCACAATGGATGGGATAGGTAAAGATGGCAAGGGAATGTTAGATGGACTGGGAAAAGATGGGAAAGGCAGAATAGATGGAATGGGAAGAGATGGCAAGGGAATATTGGATGGAATGGGAAAAGATGGTAAAGATGGAATGGGAAGAGATGGCAAAGGCAGGATGGATGGAATGGGAAAAGACGGAATGGGAAGAGATGGAAAAGGCAGGATGAATGGAATGGGAAAAGATGGTGAGGGCAGGATGGATGGAATGGGAAAAGATGGCAAAGATGGAATGGGAAGAGATGGCAAAGGTGGGATGGATGGAATGGGAAAAGATGGAATGGGAAGAGATGGAAAAGGCAGGATGAATGGAATGGGAAAAGATGGTGAGGGCAGGATGGATGGAATAGGAAAAGATGGCAAAGGTGGACTGGGAAAAGATAGCAAATTCAGAATGGATGGAATGGGAAAAGATGGTGAGGGAAGATTGGATGGAATGGGAGGAGACGGCAAAGGCAGAATGCATGGAATGGGAGGAGACGGCAAAGGCAGAATGGATGGAATGGGAGGAGATGGCAAAGGCAGAATGGATGGAATGGGAGGAGATGGCAAAGGCAGAATGGATGGAATGGGAGGAGACGGCAAAGGCAGAATGGATGGAATGGGAGGAGATGGCAAAGGCAGAATGGATGGAATGGGAGGAGATGGCAAAGGCAGAATGGATGGAATGGGAAAAGATGGTGGGGACAGAATGCATGGAAGTGGAATAAATAACCTTGCAGGTTTGGATGGCAGTGGAAAAGGCCAAAATGGATTAGACGCATCAGGGCAGAGAGGAATGCAGAATAAGTCAGCTGATGGTCTGTCAGGGCACAAGGACTCTACCGGTGCTGGGACAGGTGGTGGAGGTCAATATGGTCCGAATGACATGTCGGGTGATCCATTATCACTGGGCAAACAAAAAGGTTTGCTGGGAAAAGATCAAATGTCAAACCAAAATGAATCAGGGAGTGATCAAGGCGTGTTGACTTCTGATGCATCTCAGAGACACCTGAGTGGGAGTTCTAGAAGAAGAAAAGGAAAACTTTCTGAAAGTGACATTGAAGCAGAACAGAACCGCAAGAACAAAGGTAAGAGAGCTGGAACAAACCTTTCAAGAAATGAGTCAAAAAATACATGCTTCTGTTTATAAAGCACTATGAAAGAGACAGAATCCATAACTGTAACTGGATTATTAGAAACTCAGAATGATTAGAGCACTGAAAGAGGTCATCTGGCCCATCATGTCTATGCTGGATCTCTGAAGGAGCAATTTACCGAGTACCATTCCCCTGCCCTCTCCTTATAGCCCTCCATCTTCTTCCTTTTCAGATAGTAATCTAACTGCCTTTTGAAAGTCTCAGTTGAACCTGCCTTCACCACAGTCTCGGGCAGGGTATTCTAGCTCCTAACCACTTGCTGCATGAAAAAGTTTATCTTCATGTTGCCACTGCTTCTTTTGCCAATGACCTGTTAAGTCATCCCTCCACTAATGGGAATAATTTCTCCCTATCTCCTCAATCCAGACCCCTCATGTTTTTGAATATCTTTATTAAATCTCCTCTCAACATCTTTTTTGAGGAAAATCTCAACTTCTCCAGTCTATCTACATAAAGGAAACTTCTCATCCCTCAATGTTCAAATTTATTTGTCTTTCACTGAAATCTGGCTTTTTAGGTTATTATTTTTAAAAGTTGCCTGAAAGCGTTTGATTCATTCGAGAAGTAATCTGTCACAGTTTTATTAGTTCAACTCAAAATTGATATATCATAAAAAAATCAATTATCACATTTCAATCAGTGTATCTAGTTCACCACCTGTGAGTAACTTGATGACTTTAAAAGCTACACAGAACCATTTACTAGATATATCTGAGTATAGAAGTCAACTTCTTATCTGAGAACAGGCTTATTAACGTACCTGCTCCTAAAAAAGGTGGATTTTTAAGTACCTCATCAAAGATACAGGCATAGTTCATTCATATTCACATTGATGCTAAATTTGATCTGTGGCGTGACCAGATTTGAGGACAATGCAACCTTCTAGTGCAGTGCTTCTTTAAACTAGTTTTTAAAAATCATGGAATCACAAATTGTGCTTGAAATCCTGCAATTATTAGCATTGGTTAGGGCAATTTTGGTGGCATTATGCTTTTAAAAAAGTGCTACCAAAAAGAAATGCCAGGTCACAATATTGTTCAAATGCTCTTAATACTAATTTGACCCAGCACGTGAGATGGCATATTTATAGCTGGATGTATTGTATAGAGGTAGGCCAGGTTATTAGTGTTAGGTATAGGGGAGAAAACTCTAAATATCTGGACACATTTCATATGGCACTTGAAATAATTTCCCTATATCACGAGAACATGTAACTAAAGAAATTTTGGAATATCGAATAAATAGAATCATAGAGGTATACAGCATGGAAACAGGCTCTTTGGCCCAACTTGTCCATGCCATCCTTTGTTTTTAAATCCCTATGCTAGTTCCCAATTTGTTCCCTTTATTAGTTCCCAATTGCCCGCATTTGGCCCATGAACACTCCAGTGCCACCATCTGCTTTTTCATTAGGATGTAACAGTAACTTGAATCATAAATACTTGTTTCATTTGAAGAGTCAACAAAAAGCTTTGACCTCAACTAGAATTTTGTTCAAAATCAGATATTACCACAACATGAAAGTTTCAGGAAACTCAGACCTGATTGATATAGTGAGTTAACATTTTGTAATATAAGAAAAATGCACTTTCACATTCAATATGTTAACTACTCAAGTGCAAGTTAATTTCTAATTCCAACAAATGTACTTTTACATCTCGCTTTCTCGTGGATTATCACAGAGCCAGCTCGACGTTTCAAAAGCGGACTTTTGGATGTGAGTGCTCGAAAGGGACAGGCAGCTGAACTTTGCTGCACAACAGCAAATGAAAATGTGCAAGGCATCTGGTTTAAGGATGGCACAAAGGTAGTTCAAATTTCTTTTTCCTATCGCTATTAAAGAGTTAGTAAATTAGAGCTGCTGTTTACAATAAAAATAAAAATTTTGGTTTCCGCACTCTCTGATTCTTATGTTTTTTTTCCTAAATAATTCATGGGACGTGGATCATATGGACAATTTACCATTTATTTCCCACCATCTAATTACTGTTGAGAATCTGGTGGTGAGCCGTCTACTTGACTACTGCTATCTTTGTGTACAGGTACTCCCATTGTTAAGAATAGCATCCCAGGATTTTGATCCAGCGGTAGTGAAGGAATGGCAATACATTTCCAAGTCAGGATAATATGTCACTTGGAAGGCAACAGGGAGGTGGTGATATTCTCATACGCCAGCCACCCTTGTCTGCTGGGTGTTAGAGATTGTGGGTTTCAGGGATCCTTTTAGAAGAGCCTTGACATGTTGCAGATGGTACACCAGTGCTGGAAGGAGTATGTGAGGTGGGGAATGGGCTGCAAATCAAATGGATCACATTGTTTTAGATCTTCTTTAGCATGAGTTGAGTTCCACTCAAACAGGCAAGTGACAGTATTCCAGCAGACTCCAGACTTGTGTAAAAGGCTTTGGAGAGTGAGTCGGTGTTTATTTGTTATTGTCACAAGTAGGCTTACATTAACACTGCAATGAAATTACTAGTCGCCACAGTCCAGCGCCTGTTTGGCTACACTGAGGGAGAATTTAGCATGATCAATGCACTTAACCAGCATATCTTTCAGACTGTGAGAGGAAACTGGAGCACCCAGAGGAAACTCACACAGACACAGGGAGAACATGCAAATTCAACACAGACAGTGACCCAAGCTGGGAATCGAACCCAGGTTCCTGTCGCCGTGAGTGATTCATTGCAGAATTCCCATTACAGAAGATAGTGTAGAGACCATCTTCTGTCGTCAGACTCTTAAGTGGTAGTGGTCTTGTTAAATTTCTGGTCAAGGATGATCACCAGCATATTGATGTTTGGGGATTCAATTCTGATAATGTGATAGCAGGCCAAGAGAATGTAGATAATTCTTATTTGCTGGATACAATCCTTGCCTGCCACTTGTATGAAGTGAATATTTCTTGCTACTTATCAGTCCAAGTCTGAATATTGCCCAAGTCTTGTTGCATACAATTATCATTATCTAAGAAGTTGCAGATGATCAGGACATTGCCAAATCAAGAGTGAATGTCCCCACTTCTGACCTTATAATGCAAGGAAGATCCTTGGTGAAGCAAATGAAGATGGTTAGGCCATGGACACTGCTCTTGGAACTCCAGAAGTGATGTCTGAAGGTTAAATTGATTTGTCTCCAATGACTACAATCCTCTTTCTTTGCGCTCGATAGAATTACAACCACTGCAGAGTTCCCTCCTCCCTCTAATCCCCATTGACTTCAATATTAATAGTGCTTCTTTATACTACATGGGATCAAATGCTGCCTTGATGCCACCTCACCTCTTTTATTTAGCTGTTTTGTCTATGTTTGAACAAAGCATGTAACGAGGTATGGAGCTGAGTGGCTCTGACAGAACCCAAACAGAATCAGTGAGCAGGGGATTGCTAAATGCCTCTTGATAGTTCTTCGTCCTTAATCGCTTTCATCACTTTATTGATGATTGAGAGTAGACCGAGGAGGGTACTAATTGGCCTGATTTAGATTTTTCCTGTTTTTATGAGCAGGACATCCGGAGCAATTTTCCATTTCATCCATTAGATGCCAGTATTGTGGCTATACTGAAATCACTTGGCTAAAGGTGTGGCTAGTTCTGGAGTGCAAATTTTCAGCAATAAAACCAGGATGTTGTCTGAGCTTATAGCTTTGCTGTACATACTGCTGTTTCTTAATAACAGATGAAGTGAATCAAATTGTCTGATGACTGGCTTCTATCATAATTGTGATCTCGAGAGGAGACTGAGATAAATCTTCCAGTCAGTATTTTTGGCTGAAGATGACTGCAAGGTGAAAATCATCAAGCTTAGATTTTTCGTACGTGCACACAATCTTGTTTTCCACTTCCTTGAGAATTGAAATGGTCAAGAAGCCTCCTCTTCCTGTCAGGTGTTTCATTGTCCACACTATTGATGATTGGAGTTGACAGGACTGGAGAGCTTTGATCGGATATGTTGGTTGATGGATCACTTAGTTGTGCTTGTTGTGTATTTGTTTTGCCTATGGCCCTGGTGCTGCTCCTGGTAGGCTCTCCTGTACTCCTCATTGATTTTGATCAACTAACTTGCTGCTGCTGATGATGATGATGATGGTAGAATGAGGGAAATGCTGAGCCATGAGTTAGCTTGTGGCTGAGTACAATTCTTCTACTGTTGGCCCAAACACCTTAGTCTCAATTGTGAGCTGCTAGATCTGTTCTGACTCTATCCCACTCAGCACATTGTTAGCGTCACACAACTTGATGGAAATTGTCCTCAGTGTGAAGACAAGGTCTCATCTCCACTAAGACCACGTGATGATCACTCTTGCCAATACTGATGTGAGCAAACGCATCTGTGATTGGGAAAGTACTGTCTCACAGCACCAGGGACCCAGGTTCAACTCTGGCCTCAGCTCATTGTCTGTGTGGAGTTTGAACGTTCTCCTGTGTCTGCATGAGTTTCCTCCGGGTGCTCCAGTTTTCTCCCAAAGATGTGCATGCAGGTTAGGTTGATAGACTCTGCTAAATTGACCCCAGTGTCAGGGGGAGTGGCAGAGTAAATATGTGGGGTTATGGGAATAGGGCCTGGGTGGGATTGTGATTGATGCAGACTTGATAGGCCAAATGGCCTCCTTCTGCACTGTAGAGATTTATGGGTTCTATGGATTCTATGACAGATAAATTATTTGAGGACAAGGTCAAGGAGGTTGTTCCTTAAGTGACAAAGACCCAGAGTGGCATTTATATCCTTCAGGACTATACCAACTTTGTTAATGGTCATGGTGTAAAGTCACTCTTGATGATGAACATTGCAGTCTCCCACCCATAGCATATATTGTAATTTTTCTGCCCTCAGTACTTCTAAATGATCTTCAACATGGAACAGTACTGATCCATCAGTTGATGGAAGGTATTAAGTGGCAATCAGCAGGCAATTGCCTTGTGCCATGTTTGATCTAATGTAATGAACCCATGTGGTATCTTGAGTCAATGTTGAGGATTTCCAAGGCCATTTCCTCCTAACTGCAAAAACCTGAAAGGCACCAAAAGAGAAACTGCTGGAAAATCCCAGCAGGTCTGGCAGCATTTGTAAGGAGAGAAAAGAGCTGATGTTTCGAGTCCAGATGACCCTTTGTCAAAGCTGACATGCTGCCCCTTGGTAGGACAGTATATACTTAACAATTGTGTTAGAGGAGCAGAGGACATTGGCTGAAAGGCATGATTCTGTGAGTATAAGCAAGTCAGCCTTGATTGGTCAGCATTTATACCTCCTTCCGCTATCACTCTCTATCTCTTGTCTACTCCAGTATTGTGACATTTTATTGTCCTCATTCCTCTAAATTTGACCATCACTCTATTTTCGTCCTCCAATAATTGTGTCATTCCTAAGCCAGTCTCAGTTTGCAATTTGAATTGTAAATTATTATGAAAATGAGAGTATCCAGAAAGACTGGGATATCTTTTCACACACAAGATTCATGTAGATATTAATGCAAACCAAATTAGAACTGCCTCAGACAGAATGATGAAAAAGATCCCTGGAAAAATGATTTTCAAACCTCAGTTTAACAACAAACTTCTTAGCTTGGTAAGACCATGACTTAAAAAAAAACTTCAGGCAAAAGAATGTTCTTCATGCTATTGTCATGTGTTCTTATTTCAGTCCTTTGGTTACCATGCTGTCACTCTTGTTTCTGGGTTAAAAATCCTTTCTTGAATGGCACTGTATCATACAAAAAAGGATAGCTCATTGTGCTCTCCCAAATTAATAGTTTGTTGTCATGGCAACTGAGGCCTTCTACAGTAGACTAGGTATTGAGGTGATAATCATCAGTCAAACAGCAAAGAATTAATTTTTGTAATATCACATGCTGCTTTCAGTTATAGCAAATATAACAGTTACATTTCAGATTCATCAACAAAAGGGAGTTTGGCCAGAGGATGATCCATATTGGCCAACAATGCCTAAAGTAACAAGGTCAGAAAAATTCAGCAGGTCTGCCAACGTCTACCACAGTGATGGGCAACCTAGGTGTGAGTGAGTGGGCCGCATGAGTGGTCTGCCTTCATCTCAGTGGGTCACAAGATTGAAATTGGGCTGAAATTCATTAACCATGACCCCATGAGTAAGATTGAACACATGTCGAATATTTCATAATGAGTAATAGAGAATGCTTAATCAATTATATATTAATGGAACTTTTACCAATTTGAAATGGAGAAACAAAAGAAATATTTAAGCTTTGGACGCAAAGGGAGCGCATGGCTTTCACAGTTAACGTTGTGTGTAATCAGCAGGCATGTCACTTCACTTGTCCTTGTTTTACGTGCAAACCACCAATATTGATAAGAAAAGGCCATGCAGATGGAACTCGGCAGAATGTGGCAGCCCTGCACATCGGCATGGTCGACAAAATGTCTCAAGACCCGCAGTTAGAAAACTGATGGGCTGCATGTCGCCCTTGGGCCACAGGTTGCCATTTCTGACCCATCAAAAGAGAAATAGACTTAACATTTCAAATCCATGGACTCTTTGTTTGTCAGAACATGAAATTTTCTGGCAGCCCTGCTGAGTTTTTCAGCATCCTCTGTCCTTGTTTCAGATTCCAACATCCACAGTATTTTGCTTATTTGAATGCCTAATATGCTGTCCTGTTCAGGCAAACCAAGAGATTGTATTGCACTTGTTGAGATCTCAAATTGGCAAGCCTGATGTGTTTCTGTGCTGCAATCACGAAGTAATTGTGTCATTTATAACCTACTTGATGCTTCCACTGAAGTAAAGGAGGGAGGAGATTCAGATGACTTATCTTCTAGTAATTATTCAGGATCTGGACATTGTTGGCAATTTATTATTCATCTCTAGTTGACCTTGACAAGATGTTGCTGGACTATCTTCTTAAATCACTGCAGTGCATATTCTGAAGATACTCCCACAATATTATTAGAGACTGAGTTCCAAGACTTTGAGCCACTCAGAATGATTGCATTGTGGACTGTTAGGTTATTGCCAAGTGGTGCATTTTACAGGCCAAAGTGATAAAGTTATTTCTATACCTTTGCTGGTGGCAGGACAAACCAAGGGTGTGTAAAACGAAAAAGGAACTTGGTAAGCAGTTTTATTTGGATTTAATAATGGAGAATTTTATTATAATACACTACAGCAAATTACAATGCAGGTACACTGTAACTCTTTTGTTCTCTTATTAGAAATACTTCAGAAGTTTTTAAAACTTGCCTATATTTGTTTATATTTGTGTGATTGTAGATTACTTCAGGAAATGGAATAATAGCTACCCAGGAGGGAGCTGTACACAAATTGACCATAGAAAATGTCCAGGAGAAAGATTCAGGGACATATAAATTTGAAGCTGATGGAGGAAAAACTGAAGCCTCTCTGTTTGTTGAAGGTAAATCGCAATGTTTATGAAAGTAACATCACCTGATTCAATTCAAATCCACAGTAAAACTAACAAATATTCACAACAGCAAGAAAAAGGAGAATTTGAATCTGACCTATTGCTTTCACTTCCTCTCAATACATTCCTATCATAGAATCCCTACAGTGCAGAAGGTGGCTATTTGGCCCATCAAGTCTGCACCGACCACAATCCCACCCAGGCCCAATTCCTATAAGACAACATATTTATCCTGCTAATGCCCTGACATTACAGTCAATTTAGCATGGTCTTTCCACCTAACCTGCACATCTTTGGACTGTGGAAGGAAACTGGAACATCCGAGGAAACCCACGCAGACATGGGGAGAATGTACTGTTAGCGCGAGTGGGCGAAACGACCACTACAGACTTGGGGTGAAGTTCAATAACGGCACAGCTTTATTTTCTTTTACATTGACAGAGAAGCGCTGTCAGGACATACAATCGGACTGTCCCGAAAGCGCTCTAATGATCCCTCACGGCAGGCTATAGTTATACCTGAACTTCGGTGTAGTTTGCGATTCAAATGCTAATACTTTGTTTATAGTATTTGACCTTATAGTATTCGATGTTTTCAAGTGTTGGGGAAATTGCTTTAGGTGTGTGTTAATCGTTTTGTCTGATTGGTTATTAATGGTCTAGAATCTTCGGGGTTTGAACCATAGGCGTGTCATTGATCTCAAAAGAGGTTTGAGGGGCCAGGGATGTTTCCTTACCTATGCTAATTTTTAAGTGTCTCCACGGGTTGTTTGACTGTTTTAGAAGTGCTGATTTTGATGGGGTGGGGATGTGTTTTTTTAATTTAGTTCCTGTAGGTGCCATCCTGTCCAGCTTCCCTTGTGTACTAGTCCTCATTTGCATTCTAAAAGCATGCTCTTACCTGCTAGTCTGTGTCTGTTACTTTGTGATTTTTAGTGGAGAGGCTCTGAGTGTAACTTTAGTCTGCTTCCATATTGTGTGCCCAATTTCATAAAATTTGTTGTCCGATAACAGTACAAATTCCATACATGCCAGAATTGGACTCGGGTCCCTGGTACTGTGCGGCAATGGTGCTATCCACTGTCACCGTTCTGCCCCAAATGAAATAACAATGCAATGTTAAATTTAGAGGCTATAAAAATCTATGACTAAATAAACTGCTTCACAATGTGACTCATAGATCACCAACATTTTCAAACACCTAATACATGCACATTTCATGCTTCAGATTTTCATTTTTTACAAATTCGTTCCTGAAATCTTACATCTTGCAAAAAGAAAATTGAATAGCCTTTATGTTTCCACTGAGCTTGCAGATATGACTTGAAATCATTGCCTGGAGATAAGCCAGCAGTGCAGTTAATAGCTTGGTCTTGCAAAGTGGCTAAGAACAAACTGACAGTGCTTTTGTATTTGACCAAATCAGTGAAGTATTATTTCATTTTCCACTGAAGCTTGAAAAAACGATTTCATGTGCTTTGACATATTAGCACATTTGAATCTGACGGTTTAGTGCTGCCTGAATAACAGATAAAGTATGGCATTGCTACTCAAGTTTGTTCAGACATAGGAACATTTATGCAATATCCTTTGCAGACACACTGTCATTGGACCCCAGATAGGTTTATATTTTGGAGGCAGCTATTTCACTTTGTGTTATGTATCAATCATTTAAGTTTTGATCTTTGGTGGCAGAATGGGAAGAAGTAGTTGTGGGAGGGGGGAAGCAGACTCACACACATATAAATGCTGACAAAGTCTAACTGGGTGAAATAATCTGATTCTGTGCTGTGAACTATGCAAACAGACAAATGCCAATTAACATGTTTAAACATACCATTTGCTATGTTTTCTTTTCCCTAATTAGCTATAGCCCATGTGTAAATTCCAGAAAGAACTTCCATTTATATGGCACATTATGTGCCTCTTAGGATATTTTGAAGTGCTTTGTATTGATCAATTCTAAAGCAAACTTTAGTCCTTTCAAATGTGCTCCAGGTTCTGCTGAACAAACTCTTCCAGCCACCTTCATTAGCTTAACTCATTAGTACATGTGTCCTTATTTTTTTGCCACATAAAAGCCCATGGTATAACCGGTAGTGTCACGATCCCAGCTGATCCCAAGTCAGATCCACAGTTGAACCTGTCTTAATAGAGCTTACCTTTTCTAGAAAACCACAGAGGAAGGTTACTGAACAAATTCACAGGAATCTGCTGATGGACTTTTAACACAAAGAAAAAAATATCTGTTAAACAAGAAAAATGGACTATATCACACCAGGCAAAAAAGGTTAGAAAGATTTCAATCCAAGAAGATTAGTCAATTTCCTGACATCCCCTTACCCAGCAATGCATTTACAGATGCGCAATCCATGAAGAGTTACCACTAGCTTGGACACAAAGGTTCCTTGCTTGGAATTGGCCCACTTGAAAATAGTTTTCTTCCAGAAATTTATCGAACATTCACTTGATGCTTCACACTCAACTCATAGCCTTCCTGAGGCATCCAAAAATAACACTTTAAACTCACCAAGTGAGATTCTCTGCTTCCCAGCCACGTGTTTCTCAGCTGTGGGAGACAGTGCACCGTTTGCTGGTGGCAGGGTTCTTTGTTGCCATCAATATCAATAGCATTTCCCATTAGTGTCAACCCATGCTACTGGAATACCCACAGGAGTGGGTGCATTGCTGGTGGAACTAGAGATCCCACCTGCGTGAACAGCCAGAGAATTCCAGCCATTATTTCAATAGCAATACCTCTAAACTGATCATTTTACTGAGTCCTATAACTGACTACTGAGTTTACCACTGTCCCTCCAGCACTGTGGCACAATAGTTATCACTCCTACCTCATAGCGCCAAGGACCTAGATTTGATTCTACCCTTGGATGACTGTCTGTGTGGAGTTTGCACTTTCTCTCCGTGTCTGCATGGGTTTCCTCTGAATGCTCTGGTTTCCTCCCACAGTCTAAAGATGTACGGATTGGCCATGCTAAATTGACCCTAGCGTCAGGGGGATTAGCAGGCTAAGTGTATGGGGTTATGGGAATAAGGCCTGGATGGCATGTGGTTGATACAGGCTTGATGGGTTGAATTGCCTCCTTTTGTATTGTAGAGATTCTATAATTCTCGAGCCTTGCATTAAGCTTTTCTCAGACAGCTGAACAATCCCTGTCTTTATTCTCTGACACATGTTGAACTCTTCCCTGTCTTTCTCTGTTTCACATGACCACTGTCATGAGGCAAAAGCCCAGTTTTCCCTCCTTTGTGCTTTTTTTTCCCAAAAAAATCATTAAACTTCGAACCCCTATTCAACCTATCTGTTTATCTTCAGGGGACAAATCCAAAAGACTGACCTTTCAGCCATGGGTCCACCCAGATCTTTAGGCACCGTGGCTCACAAACCATGTACATAAAACTGAAATCACTCTACTTACCTTAACGCAAAGATATATATATATATCTGAAAATTCTACTTAAAAAGTACATGTTCATCCAAATAGCAATATGAACTGATCAGCAGGTCACATAAAATTCAGCATAATTAAACATTTCAGTTCAATAGAATTTAGAGCTACTAGATGATTGTAAATGATTGTCTTTGTTGTTACTGTTTAATATCAGATCCTCCAGAGTTTGATCAGGATGTGCTTGACCAATTGGAAAAGAAAATCACAGTTGTTAAGGCTGGTCAAACGGCAACAATGAAAGTGCCATTCTCAGGAAAGCCACCAGTAAAGGTATCTTGGTATAAAGATGGGGAAGAACTGTTTGAAGACAACAGAATTAGCATTGACACAAGTAAAAATTTTTCACGACTATCAATCTCCAAATGTAATCGAAAGGATAGTGGAAACATAACAATTAAACTGAAGAATGAAAGTGGTACAGCAAGCGCAAACGTTAGGCTGGCTGTCACTGGTAATGTATTTATACCTTGCTGTTTTCTTTATTTTGCTACTTTTATTATTTTTGTGCTAGTTTTGCAGTAGTTATATTTATGTCATCTTCAATATTGGCTGGAATTTTACCGGCACACCAGCCAGGGACGGGCAAAGCTATATGATGTTCTTCGTTGGCCTTGGGCAGGATCGTACGAAACTCAGGCGGATGTGCCAGTAAAATTCCGCCCATTGTGTTCGGCTTCGTGATCCCTTTGTTTATATAATAACTTTATTTAGACTATACGCAACCTCTTATGATGTGGGGATAATGATGTATACCCTCTCCTCTCACAGAAGTTTACTCTTTTTAGGCCCCTAATGTTGACTGGCTAGCAGGTAGGAAATGGGGGCTTCTCATTTGATGGTGCGTTCATCTAAGGGGCGAAAAGCTAATCCTATGCAGCATGGTCGAGTTTAGAAACTGAGTGCACCAGTGCACCAAATCTGTGCCTATGATTTCAGTTATTAGTGCCTCAATCTGTTGTTACTGTTTAATATCAGATCCTCCAGAGTTTGATCAGGATGTGCTTGACCATTCCTGACCAGTAAAACCATTTTGCGGAGGTTTGAATACTTTGAATTTACCATTTGAAATGAAAAGCATGCATTTTAATGGCTGGCATATCATGGCCCAAGCTTCTGCATTCCTACTGGACATACCTGCCATCTCTTCCTAGGGTACCTATCTTTAAGGAGTCAGGAGACTCCCTGTGTTAGGAGCTCCCATATCCTTCCTGTCACAAGGATCTAAGTGGATGCTAGGACACTCACTGATAAAGGCCAAGTGATGACCTTCAAAGAGTGATAAGCCAGGGAAATGACCTGGACCTCAAAGACCGAATAATTGGTGAATTTACCTTTAAAGTCAATGCAAACTCCTTACCAAAGGGATTACCTGAGGCCAATTTTCATGTTTCAGGCTTAAGTGCTGGCATATTTGCTGGATATGGAAGCAGAGACCAGATTTCCCAGCAGTTTGGAGCAAGTAGATACTGATGGTGCAGGCATTGTCATGTAGATGTCCAACAATTCATTCTAACAAGGTTATTTCCCTTTGAATATTCCAGTAGAGTCAGTGCTGGGGGGCATCAATTGCCCTTGACTCTGGTACAAAAATCATAATTGAGGGCATGGTCATTTGTGTATTTTCTTTTATCCATGATGGGCTTAAATAACAAGAATTTCAGCAAAGCATTATTAAATTGTTATCTAATTATGTAACTCAGCATTGCAAAGTTTTATAACGTGTCAGATTTAAAGAAGCATCAACGAGCAGCAAAACATTTGTTGACATCACTTGACTACAGGATATTAATTGCTTTGGCAGAAATATTGGTATCTAATTTCATTTAAATAAATTATTGAAGATATCATGGGTGTCCTGTTTCAGATAAACCACAGGCACCTCAGGGGCCTGTAGAAGTCCTAGAAAGTTCTGGCAATTGCATTTCCTTTAAGTGGAAGCCCCCGAAAGATGATGGTGGGAAACCTATAGATTGCTATGCAATCGAAAGACAACAGATGGGTAGAAGTACATGGACCAAAGTTGGTGAAGTGAACAAGTCAACAACAACATTCACTTCCGACAAAGTGGAGCATGGAAAGAATTACAAGTTCAAAGTTTGGGCAGTGAATTCAGAAGGCGTAAGTGAAGCATTGGTGTCTGATGTAATCAGAGCTGGTAGAAAAGGTAAGTTCTTGTAACGTTGGGCCATTGTATGGTTACATTTATGTACAACAGTAGGACAATGCAATAATTTTCATTCAAAATAGCTTCCAAATTTAAAACTTAATGCAAATTTTTTTTTCCAGCTGTCCCTGGACCTTCAGAAAAACTAAACATCTTGAATGCAAACAGCAAGTCCATTACCGTGTCATGGACTCCACCACGTAATACTGGTGATTCCAGAATAATTGGATATATCGTAGAAAAGCGCAAGAAAGGTAGCAATACCTGGACTGCTGTCACTGATACTCCAATCACAGGTAAGGGCAAGGGCTGGATTTTAAAAGTGACATTGAGACCCCGACATCGGGGTAAAAAGTGACTCCACAGCCCCCGCGTGGTACCCACTCAGCAATTTTACCATATGCAGTCTCTGGCAATCTGTGGACACGCCATCCAAAAAGGACAGTACAGTGGGACCTGATGCTACCAGCCCAGTCACAGGGCTGGAAGCTCTGTAGACTTTGTAGCTCCACTGAGAGACGTGGTTGCTGCTGAGGTACACATGGGACCTTGGTCCTAGTAAGTAATTAAAGAAAAAAGACTAAAATTCACAGGGAACCCCTTCCTCTTCACTTCCCACAGCTCCTCCATTGTTCCATTCAAACATCTCTCCAGACTACAGAAGGGAGGCCACCTCCATTTAGCTGATAGTCTCCCCTCCTCCCACAAAGCTGAGGGCAATGTAGAATTGTCACTAACTTGACCATTAATTATGTAAACCCGCTGTCCTTCCCTTACTTACAATGAGAAGCCTCTCTGCATCTGGTCCCACCATCACTAAAATGCCCTAATGACAATCTGGCCCATCTCTCCAGGACTTTCCCACCCCAGCTCCCCAGGCTGGCGAAAAAGCTGACTCAACACTCATAATACTGATGCCATAACAAAGATACGGTGGGGGCAGGGGGGATTGTCTGGGCTCCCTGTGGCATGAGGTAGCACACCGTTCACCAGCGGCAAGATTTTCTGGTCCTGCTGCTGATGGGATTTCCCACTGACTCCACCCCACACTGTCAGGAAACCTGTGGCAGGGTGCACCGTCAGCAGAACCAAAAGATCCCACCAGCATGAAGAGCTCGAGTATTCCAGCCACAGTTTAAAACTATTGTATTGAATTTTTTTTATAATTTAAATGCATGATACATAACTCATATTTAATACCTAAAGTTTATTTTGAAAGTTTCTTTTTTAATCAGTGTCACAGTAGGCTTACATTAACACTGCAATGAAGTTACTGTGAAAATCCCCTTGTCGCCATAGTCTGGCCTCTGTTTGGGTACACCGAGGGAGAATTTAGCATAACCAATGCACCGAATCAGCATGCCTTTCAGATTGTGGGAAGCTTGGTGGAAGTGTTATTGGGTGAATAATCTAGACATCTGGGCTCATTGCTCTGGAGCCATGAGTTCAAAATTTAAATTCAAATTAATTGACACAGATAGATAGATAATTGGCTTATTGCTGTTGCCTTATAGCACCAGGTTCAACTCTGGCCTTGAATTTAAAGTTTAAAAGTTTATTTATTAGTGTCACAAGTGGGCTTACATTAACACTGCAATGAAATCCCCTCGTCACCACACTAAGTTTGGGTATACTGAGGGAGAATTTAGCATGGCCAATGCACCTAACCAGTACATCTTTCAGACTGTGGGAAGAAAGCAGAGCTCCCAAAACAAACCCACGTGGAATGGGAAGAATGTCCAAACTCTACACACAGTAAGAAGTCTCACAACACCAGGTTAAAGTCCAGCAAGCTTTAAAGTCCAATCAGTTGGACTTTGACCTGATATTGTGAGACTTCTTACTATGTTTACCCCAGTCCAACGCCGGCATCTCCACATCAAGCTCTGCACAAATAGTGACCCAAGCTAGAATCGAATCCGGGTCACTGGCACTGTGAGGCAGAAGTGTGAACCTAATTTCATATTGTAGATCATTTTATGTAAGAAAGTGGCATTAATACTCAAATAAGCCTAAATCAAAAAGTAAATAATGAGACATTATCTTTAATGCAATACAGGTGACATAGATTACTCGAATTACTCCTAATGCTCCAAATACATCAGTAGGAATAAAGCTGTTCTTTCTGCCTAACCTGTTAAAAGGATTATTATAAACTACCAATGTTTCATGTCATTCCTCCTAAACAAAGTGTTATTTTGCTAGAAAAAAATTGTCTTAGTTTAAGATTCAATGCAAATCATCTTTAATTGAACGTGAATATAAAAAAAAGCAATATATTAAGACCTTGCATCATGTAAAACAAAGAAAAGAGAGAACAAAGAAAATTACAGCACAGGAACAGGGTCTTTGGCCCTCCAAACCCACACCAATCATGCTGCCCAACTGAACACCCCCTACCCTTCAGGAGACTATATGCCTCCATCCCCATCCTATTTGTGTATTTGTCAAGATGCCCCTTAAAGATCACTATCGTACCTGCTTCCACTACCTCTCTTGGCAGTGAGTTCCAGCTACCCACCACCCTCTGTGTTAAAAAAAACTTGCCCCGTACATCTCCTTTAAACATTGCCCTTGCAACTTAAGCCTATGCCCCCGGTAATTGACTCTTCCATCCTAGGAAAAAGTTGCTGACTATCCACTATGTCTGCGCCATTCATAATCTTGTAGATTTCTATCAGGTCGTCCCTCAACCTCCATCATTCCAAGTGAGAACAAACCAAGCTTCTCCAACCTCTCCTCATAACTAATGCCCTCCATACCAAGCAACATCTCAGTAAATATTTTCTGCACCCTCTCCAAAGCCTCCACATCCTCTTGCTGGTGTAGCAACTAGAATTGAATGCTATATTCCAAGAGCGGCCTAACTAAAGTTCTGTAAAGCTGCAATATGACTTGTCAATTTTTAAACTCAATGCCCCAGCCGATGAAGGCAAGCATGTCGTATGCCTTTTTGAACACTTCTCCACCTGTGTTGCCACTTTCAATGACCTGTGTACCTATATACCCAGATGCCTCTGCCTACCAATACTCTTAAGGGTTCTGCCGCTTACTGTATATTTCCTATCTGTATTAGACCCTCCAAAATGCGTTACCTCACAAGAAAGAGTTAATTCTATGCTCCAGTTTGGTGTTTAAGATGTGTTTAACCATATCTGTTTTAAAGGATCAGTTCTTATGAATGATACAATGGTATAAACTGAATAAAAATTGGTTTATTTAAATACACAAATGTTCACAAACACCCATGCTGTAGATGCTGCCATAAAAAAAACTGAGTTTAAAAAAAAATCAACTGAATGTTGAAATTCTGAAAGATTACAAATCCATTTTAATAGTATATTCACTGAGTTCCACATTAACTGAAAGAAGGGCAGGAAGGCATCTTAAGAGTTGCTGTGATTTCTAAAATGATTGCTACCCATTTCACATAGGTAATAAGTGGACAGTTACAGATGTTGTCGAGGGGCTAGAGTATGAATTCCGAGTGATTGCCGTAAACTCCTCCGGTCCAGGAGAGCCCAGCTGTGAAACTGAAGCAGTCTTCGCTCGTGAGCCTATGAGTAAGTGTTCTGTGTGCATTTTACAGATAAGGATAATTGTCCATCATAATGATATGAAACAATGCAAGAAGTAAAAATAAATTATATTGCACAATAATGAGATAACAAATTAGCATATACGGGGTGAAATTTATAATTCCTGCAATTGGAGTTAACCAGATCCAACACTTCTACAGATTTTGTGAGCTGTTTGTATTAATGGGTTCAGGGCCCTGATGTCAGGCCCAAATGGGGGTCTCAAACCCTTTTGAGCAGTGACACAGGTGGGGCAATCTACTAGGAGGCGGCCTCTTAATTGGCCACCTCCACACTCACTGTCCTGTGAAGGATGGCAGAGCGACTCTCAGGTTGCAGGTCCAACCTGCAGGAGATTCAGCAGCTCCAGAACCTTAAACGGAGGTAACCGCTACTGAAGTTGGTCAAGGATTGAGAAAGAGCATCAACACGGGAGTCATCCTTGCTGGAGGACTGCATTGCAGACAGAGGGGAAACCTCTCTGCAGCCGTGATTGGGTGACCTTTCACCTCTGTGGTCCTGTCACTCGGGTATGGAAACTTCCACTCTGAAATGGCCATGCCTCTAATAAACATGCAATGGGATGGGGGAACCACAGGGTCCATACAGTGCAGAAAGAGGCCATTCAGCCCATTGAGTTTGCATTACTTCTCTAAAGGAGAATTCGACCCAGACTCTCCCCTCTGCCCTGTCCCTGTAACATTGCACATTTATCTTGACTAATCCATCACACTTCTCGGCCTTTAGGCTAAGGTCATGTGTAGTGTCAACATGCTGTGCTTGGTTGAAGTCAATAGGTTACATTTTAGCTTCATTTGAAGTAATCTTTAAAAGTGGCAGTTCGGCCTTTTGGCTAAGATGTGAATGAGATCAGGAGGTGAGAGCCCTGTTTTGTCATCTTGGATCGGGAATGTCTCAACTTGTTGAGACTCTGAACTGGACTTGATTTGATTGAGTTGGAATAAAAACAAAAAAAAGGACAATTTAACATGGCCAATCCATCTAACCTGAATATTTTTGGCATTGGGGAAGAAACTGGAGCACAAGGAGGAAATCCACATAGACACAGAGAGAACATGCAAATTCTACACAGTCACCCAAGGCTGGAATCGAACCCAGGTTCCTGGGGCTGTGAGACAGAAGTGCTAATCACTCTGCCATTGTGCCACCCCATGAGTGAGAAAGTCCATGCGATGTCACAAAGTTATCATTCATTTGCTCTTTGCACCTCCCTGGAGTAAGCAGCTGATCCTATTACTAGCTCAAGTCCGAGAAAGTAGTGGGAAAACATCGGACCCAACATGATATGGCACCCACCATGTCTCAGCCACCCTTCCCTCTATCCCCACATTGTCTTCAACCCTGTTTCCATGGAGCCGAGAAAATTGTTTGATTCCTCACAGATGGGCGGGCCCAATGTAGAGTATATTTTTATAAAAATTGCACTTGTTCTCTACTCATCAAATTAATTTGATTTAATTGTTTATTGATGCTCAGGAGGATTGGGGTAAATGTTATCAGGATGTCACTTTGTCATTATTGTATTCCAGGAGAGATGAGAGGGCTGAATTTTATCTGCCCCAGCAGGTATATTTCCTGGGAAATCTTAGCAGATCTGGCAACATCTGCAAAGAGAGAAAAGAGCTGATTTTCGAGTCCAGACAATGCTTTGTCAAAGTTCTGATAAAGAGTTATCCGGACTTGAAACGTCAGCTTTTCTCTCTCCTTACAGATGCTGCCAGACTTGCTGAGATTTCCCAGTATTTCCTCTTTTGGTTTCAGATTCCACAGTAATTTGCTTTTATTAAGCATGTTTCCTGCAGGGGGCACATAAAACAGTATGAGAATCTGCTCCACCACCTTCTCCAACCCCAAACTCAACCTCATAAAGTGGACGATGGGGAGGAACGTTGACAGAAAACACATCTCTACCCATCTGGCCTGCCCCACAGCTAGTTTATGTTCCAATGAGTCTTAATTGGCTGGAGATAGGCTTCAACCCCTCAATCAGCAGGAAATCTTGTCTCGGAGATCTCCTGCTTAATCTGATTTGGTCAACAGCTCTCCATTGTAGCTCCTGGCACTGTAGAAGCTACAATGGACAGAATTGGGACTGCAAGCTATCCCCAGAGCCTAAGTCCCAGATGTCCAGAACCAGCTAGGTTTTGGGGTTCTCAGTGTGGGAAGATGAAGTGCAGGGGTCTGGTCATAATTGGGAATGGGGTGTTGGTGGAGAGGCTGGGTGGGGGAAGGAGGAAAGTCTTACAGGGACTGGACCTTTTGCAGGGGTGCCTGATGTTAAAAGAAAGATGGTGATCGAGGTACCCCCTCCCCTTTCTGCCCGAGATCTGAACCTGGTTACTTTTAGGGCTCGAGGACTCTATCCACCAACCTGAAAATTGAGTGGAAGCAGCCCTTAAGTGGTCAATAATTGGCAACTGCGGCAAGACTGAGCTGGTCTTGACCTTCTAAGCATAAAATTGCAGAGAATTTGGAATGAGTAGGAAGCATGTTGGAAGGTCATTAATTTTACATTCACCCCCTACCTACCAATATGCCAATGGGTAAAAGTAAAATTCTGCCTTAATGTGTTTGAAACATTTTTTAATTTCAATAATTTATAAACTGATCTCAAATTATGATGGAGATATGTCTTGATGACTTTTTGCTGCCTTTTACTTGCAGAGCTACCTGGAACTGTAAGAGACCTCAGAGTAACAGACTCCACCTACTCAACCATATCTCTTGCCTGGAGCCCACCGATTTACCAGGGCAATAATATTCCTAAAGGGTACATAGTTGAAATGAAATCTTCTGAGAGTACAACGTGGACCAGATGCAACGCTGTTCCAGTGGGGCTGACTTCATATACCGTGAAAGGCTTAACAAAAATGGGAATGCATTTTCTACGTGTGAGAGCTGCCAATGAAGGTGGAATGGGGGAACCTATAGAATTAGACAACTATGTCATTGCCATGCCTCCACCAGGTAATTGTATTTATAGTTTAACATGTTGAGGAGTCAGAGTCCTATTCTGCTCAACTGGAATTGGAGATAAACACACACTTACTGGATCTACTAATAAATAAATGAGTATTTCCAATAAACAATTAAAATAAGATTTTGTAACTTGGACTATCTGATGAGGTGGAGCTGGTCAAGCTCTTCCTACAAAGGGTTTTCACTGAGTCTCGGCTAAGGTGTGTCTTGCATGATGGTTCTTCCCACTTTTGCTCATATCTCCACAGCGGTGATGCCTTATGTAGCTCATACTTTTAGATTTGATTTATTATTGTCACATATACTAAGATACAGTGAAAAGTATCATTTCTTGCATGCTATACATTCAAAGCATACTGTACATAGAAAAGGAAAGGAGAGTGTGCAGAATGTAGTGTTACAGTCATAGTTAGGGTGTAGAGAAAGATCAACTTAATGTGAGGTAGGTCCATTCAAAAGTCAGATGGCAGCAGGGAAGAAGCTGTTCTTGCATTGGTTGGCATGTGTCCCCAGATTTTTGTATCTTTTCCCGACAGGAGAAGGTGGAAGAAAGTATGTCCAAGGTGCATTATGCTGGCTGCTTTTCTGAGGCAGTATAGACAGAGTCAATGGGTGGGAGGCTGGTTTGAGTGATGGACTGGGCCTCATTCACGACCCTCTTGCAGTCTTGGACAGAGCAGGAGACATACCAAGCTGTGATACAACCAGATAAAATGCTTTCTATGATGCATCTGTAAAGGTTGGTGAGAGTCGTAGCAGATAGGCCAAATTTCCTTAGTCTTCTGAGAAAGTAGAGGCTTTGGTGGGCTTTCTTAACTATAGCATCAGCATGGAGGAACCAGGATAGGTTGTTGATGATGGGGACACCTAAAAACTTGAAGCTTTCAACGACTTCTACTTTGTCCCCATTGATGTAGAAAGGGACATGTCTTCCACTACATTTCCTGAAGTCAATGACTGTCTCTTGTCTCTTTCATTTTGTTGACATTGAGGGAGAGATTATTGTCATCGCACCAGTTCATCAGATTCTCTATCTCCTTCCTGCACTCCGTCTTGTCATTGTATGAAAATCAGCTCACTATGGCGGTGTCATCAGCAAACTTAAAAATCAAGTTGGAGGGGAATTTGGCCACAGAGTCATAGATGTGTAAGGAGTATAGTAAGGGGCTGAAAACACAGCACAGGTGTTGAGGATGATCGTGGAAGAGGTGTTGTTGCCTATCCTTACTGATTGTGGTCAGGAAGTTCAGGGTCCAGTTGCAGACGGAGGAGCCGAGCCCCAGGCCACGGAGTTTGGAGATGTGTTTTGTAGGAATGATGGTATTAAGGTTGGCTGAGCTATAGTCAATAAATAGGAGTCTGACATGGTTTTTGTTGGCTCGGTTGACAAGGTTGAGTGAAGGGCAAGGGTATCTGTTGTCGACCTATTGTGGCTCCAGACAATCTGGGAGGCCGAAATTGATTCATGCCATGATTAACTTTCGAAGCACTTCATAATGATGGATGTCAGAGCCACCAATCAATAGTCATTAAGGCATGCTGCCTGCCTTTTCTTTGGTACCGGGATGATGGTCATCTTCTTGAAGCAGACAGAGACCTCACATTATTGTAAAAAGAGGTTGAAGATGTCTGTGAATACACCTGCCAGCTGGTCCACGCAGTATCTGATTACTTATCTGGGTACCCCACCCAGGCCACTTGCTTTCCATGGGTTGACCATCAAGAAGGCTGCTCTGATATCTGCAATGGTGACCTCGGATATAGGTTCAACCAAGACTTCTGGGGTGGAGGGCATGCTCTCTCCGACCTTTTGTTCAAAACTGGCATAGAATGCAACGATCTCATCAGGGAGGGGTGCACTGTTGCCAGCGATTTTGTATGCCTTCATCTTGTGGCCTGTTATGTCTTGCAGATCTTGCTATAGTTGGTGGGGGTCCATGTGGTTAGCTTGGGCCCTAGCTTAGTCCGGTACTGTCTTTAGGCATCTTTGATGGATCTCCTTAAATCATATCTGGCTTTCTTGTATAGGTAGGATTGCCTGACTTGAACGCCTCAGACTTGGACTGCAGCAGGCAATAGATATCCCTGTTCATCCATAGTTTCTGATTGAGAAACACCCGGATTTGCTCCTTTGGCACACAGTCTTCTACGTACTTTCTAATGAAGTCAGTTATTATACTTGATTAGGCTGTCACAGAATTTTTAAATATTGACTAGTCTACTGACTCTAAACAGTCCCATTGGAGGTCAGAGCCAACAGTTCGAGTCTAGATGACCCTTGGCTCTATTCTCTCCCCACAGATACTGTCAGACCTGCTCAGATTTTCTAGCATGTTCAGTTTTTGTTTCAGATTCCGGCATCTGCAAAATTTGGCTTTTCCCCATAGGAGATCATCTGATTCCTCAGACCAACATTGCACAACTTCCTTTGACGGATTCTCCTGTTTCAATTTTTGATTGTAAGCCGGGAGCAGAAGCACAGTCTTGTGGTCTGATTTGCCAAAGTCTGGGTGGGTAGGAATATTTGCTTGTGTAGCAGTGGTCTAGTGGAACCTCTGGTGGAACAGGTATTTTGGTAGGATGCTTTTGGTTTGATTGAAGTCTCCAGCCATGATGAAAAATGCTTTGGGACATTTCATCTCCAGGCTATTTGTATGGCATATATTTTGTCCAGCACAGTCTTCACATCCACATGGGGTGGGATGTGACTTGCTGCCAGGGTAACAGAGATGAACTCCCGTGGAAGGCAGTAGGGATGGCATTTTAGTATCACAGGAGCAGAAACTCACCAGTGTTGCTATGTCTAGGCACCACAAAGTGTTGATTAGGAAGCAGGTTCCACCTCCCCTAGCCTTGCCTGAGACCACAGTGCTGTCCATTCAGTGGATTGAGAAGCCCTCTCATTGTAGGGCACAGACTAGTGAAGCAGGACTGAGCCATGTCTTTATGAAACGGGGTATACAGCAGTCCCTCAGTTCTCTGAAAAGTGATGCTGCTCCTCTTTCGAATGTTCCAAGCCCTGTGTCTCTCTTGGCATCCCTGGCCACTGCCCAGCTTTTTGCTCAGCAAGACTCTGCATGTCTTTTGGTTATGCTGATTCTTGCCATTCTTCATTTGTCAAGTAAGTCCTTTGATGTGCACCATCTTTTTTTCCAATTGCTCACTGATCACAGGAGATTTCTGCTCTATTGTTCCTCCTTCCGTCCTTTGCATTGCTCCGGATGTTCATAAACAATGTTAAATAGGGCCTTATCACAAGATGATAAGGCTATTTACCATTTATATAGATGATCTGGAGGAGGGAACCGAGTGTATGGTGTTGAAATTTGCTGATGACACCAAGATTGGAGGAAAGGCAAATTGTGCGGAGGGTGTGGAGAGTCTACAGAAGGATCTAGATAGGTTGGGCGAATGGGCCAGGAAATGGCAAATGGAATTTAATGTTGGCAAGTGCGAGGTGGTCCACTTTGGTAGGAAGAATGGTAGGAAGGATTATCACTTACGTGGCAAAAAACTGCAGCAGGCGACGGTGCAGAGGGACCTCGGGGTCCTTGTGCATGAGTCGCAAAAACCCAGCTTTCAGGTGCAGCAGGTGGTCAGGAAGGCGAATGGGATGCTGGCCTTCATAGCGAGGGGGATTGAATATAAAAGTAGGGAGGTCTTGCTGCGGCTGTATAGGGCATTGGTGAGGCCGCAGCTGGAGTACTGTGTGCAGTTTTGGGCGCTGCACTTACGCAAGGATACTTTGGCCTTGGAGGGAGTGCAGAGGAGGTTTACTAGGCTGATGCCAGAGTTGAGGGGATTGAGCTATGAGGAGAGGCTGAATAAACTAGGCTTGTACTCTTTAGAGTTTAGAAGAATGAGGGGAGATCTCATTGAGACGTATAAGATGATGAATGGGATGGATAGGATAGAGGTGGAGAGACTCTTCCCGCTCAGAAAGGATAATAGGACTAGGGGGCACAGCCTCAAGATAAAGGGGGGGCGGTTTAGAACGGAGTTGAGAAGGAACTTCTTCACTCAAAGGGTGGTGAATCTCTGGAATTCTCTGCCCGTTGAAGTGGTGGAGGCTACCTCGCTAAATATTTTTAAGATGCGGGTTGATGGGTTTTTGATAAGAGAGGGGATTAAGGGTTATGGGGAGAGGGCGGGAATGTGGAACTGAGCCACGACAGCTCAGCCATGATCTTATTGAATGGCGGGGCAGGCTCGAAGGGCTAGATGGCCTACTCCTGCTCCTATTTCTTATGTTCTTATGATTGTTCAGCAGGCCAGCTTGTTCGGCTTTAATCACATTTCCACACAGTTCTTGAGCTGGTATAACGTTGGCTTCTTTTGGACCATAAAACCATAAGACATAGCAGCAGAATTAGCCCATTCAGCCCATCAAGTCTGCTTTGCCATTCAATCATGGATGATAGGTTTCTCAACCCCATTCTCCTGCCTTTTCCCTGTAACCTTTGATCCCTTTTCCAATCAAGAACCTAACGTCTTTTTCATTTATATCCCACCAAAAGAGAAAACGTTGTAAAATCTCAGCCGGTTTGGTAGAATCTGTAAGGAGAGAGGCAAGCCGACATATCAAGTCCAGGTGACCCTTTGACAAAGCTAAACAGCATAGTAAGTGGGTGATATTTATACTGTAGGGTGAGGGAATGAAAGATGAGCCATAGCCACAAAAACAAGGAGAAAGGTTGCTAATGGCAGTTCATAGAAATAATAGAATGGCCAAATGGCAGAGAAGCTGAAATCAGAAGGTAAACTGTGACAAACGAAGATGTGGGGGTAGGGGGGAGATGGATGAGAGAGAGGTAAAATTAAGGGAAAAAAAGGAAAGGGGAAGCAAAGGAGGAGAAAAATTAAGGAAAGGGGATAAACTAAGGGAAAGAGTGGGAGGGGGGAAGAAAAATAAAAGCAATAAAGAAATAAAAGGCAGAGAATAGTTAAAAATTAAATAAAATGAAAACAAAGGGATTAAGGTTTGATAAGCTAATCATCCGAAGTTGTTGAATTCGATGTTGAGACCAAAAGGCTGTAACATGCCTAGCCAGAAGATGAGAAGCTGTTCCTCCAGGTTCTCCACCTATCTATTTCTGTCTCAAGTACACTCAATGACCTGGCCTCCACTGCCTTCTATAGCAATGAATTCCATAGATTCACCGCCCTCTGGCTGAAGAAATCTCTCCTCATCTCAGTTCTAAAGGGTTGTCCCATTACTCTGAGGCTGTGCCACGGGAAACACCTTGCCAACCTCCATTCCATCCAGGCCTTTCAGTATTCTGTAAGTTGCAATAACGTCCCCCTTCATCCTTCTAAACTCCATTGAACACAAACCCAGAGTCCCTAAACGCTCCTCATACGTCAAGATTTTAATTCCTGGAATCATTCTCATGAAATGGACTCTCTGGACCCTCTTAGCAGCATGCTTTAAAGTTTTAGCTGTTGGCCACATGACTATAAACATTGAGTGTGACCTTACCAGTTCACCATGCGCATTGACCAGCATGGTGAGTGGGAAGATATCCAACTCGCACCCAGCATTCTACCTGATATGAGGAAACCCAGAAAATGAATGGGCATAAGTTTTGGTTAGGAGGAGGGTGGCTTCCATCAGACTGCACCCCCCCCAACCCCCACCTTTTGCCTTCGGATATATGTCCCTCTGAAAGTCCAAGGGCCATTGGAACTCCCTAGCCCTCTGATCTATGACCTGACACCCCAAACACCCACTCTCCATGACCCACCTGCCTCAAGGTTCTCCCTCCCTTCCCTATCCAAGGATCTTGGGCATCCAATCCCAGGACTTAGGCGTTGGCATGTTGAAGCATTTCCTCTCATGCTCACTGCAACTCCTGTCACTACAGGGAATAGACAGCTGCCGGACAATCACTTTGGCTCGCAGTACTCTAAGGTGGCAATTCCTCTTGAATAAGGGGGTGGAAATCCCACCTGCAACCAGTTAACATTTGTTGGAATAGAAATGGCTGTCAGGCAGTCAGAGATGGCCAGGATGGCAGGAAGGAAACCATCCAAAATATTCAAGACCTAATTATGTTGTGATCACTATTTCCTAATCCCCCCCACCCCCCTCATTTTCATTTGGTTATCTGCCCCATTTCATTTCCCAGTACAAAGTTTAATAATACTTTATTCTTAGCATCTTTCACATCTTCAGGTATATCAGCCAATAGAGTACTTCTGAAGTATAGTCACCATCAATATATAGAATGTGACACAGTAATATTTCAAACAGCAATACAGTAAATTACCTTATTGTCTATTATTGTAGAAATACACCAATGATGTCTTTAAAAATTTTACAAACGTATATATCTGCCTGCAAAGTTATGGTGTTATTTCTTTCTTGCTTTTCAGTGTGCCCCAAGTTCATAATGAATGAATCCATAAAAGATTTTATGATTGTCAAAGAAGGAAATTCATTTCGATTCCACATGCCATTTAAAGTGAGAAACTCCACAAAATGATTTATATATTTTTGCATTTGAGATACAGCAGAAAGGTTTAAAGCTTGGGCTTTTCCTTGTGCATTTTTCAGGCATCGCCTCCTCCTGAAGTAATTTGGCTAAAAGATGGATTTCAGCTCTCAGAGAAGGCTACAGTAACCAGTTCCAATGATAGCACTCAGCTTATTATTCCAGCTTCCCAGAGATCTGACTCTGGAACTTATTCTGTGATGCTGAAGAATCTTCTTGGACAAGAATCGTTTAGCTTTGAGATCAGAGTTACAGGTGATCTTAAACTTGCATATAAAATTTGGAAGAACTTGCTTTTATATTTTAAAAAAATCTTGGATAAACAGACAAACTTTCAGAATGCTCTGAGGCATTTCACAACTAATGAATACTTTGAAAATGTATTCATTGCTTGTCATATATGGGGAAATGTGACTGCCAATTTATACATAGCAAGGTCTGCAAAAACTGCATTAGGATAAACTATTGTCACCATTGAGTCACCGTCTTGTCCCATCCTCAGGGCTTTGCAAGCATTTAATAGCAGGCAAACATGGGAGATAATTTTACACACCAGGTCTCACAAGTAACAAGTGAACAAATGAGTAGATAATCTGATTTTGGTGATAATGACAGTTAATTCTATGTAGAGTTGACTAGATCACATGATGATCATATATTGCTGTTCTGATCCAAACAAATAGGGTAAACTATGATTGTAGAATTTGTGGAAATTTTCAAGAAGGGAATAGTCTCCTTATTCTCCGCTGTTTGCTCTGCTTTCCTCTCACACTCCAAAGATTTACAGGTTAGGTTGATTGGCCCTTAATGTCTTTAAGTTTATTTATTAGTGTCACAAGTAGGCTTACATTAACACTGCAACAAAGTCACTGTGAAAATCCCTTAATCGGCACCTTCCGGCGCCTGTTTGGATACACCTGAGGGAGAATTTAGCATGGCCAATGCACCTAACCAGCACGTCTTGCGGACTCTGTGAGGAAACCTGGAGCACCAAGAGGAAACCACCCAGACACAGGGAGAACATGCAAACTCTACAGAGATAGTGACCCAAGCCAGGAATTGAACTCAGGTCCCTGGCGCTGTGAGGCAGCAGTGCTAACCACTGTGCCATCGGACTGCCCTTTATGTGGGGTTACAGGGATAGGACCTGGGTGGGTTATTGTTGGTGCAGGCTGGATGGGCTGAATAGTCTCCTTCTGCGCTGTAGGAATTCTATGGGCAATGATTCTGGAGAGATTCTCATTAGAGGGCTTGCTACAAGGCAGGCAGAAAATTTGTTATGCTAATATAAAATATTTTTAAACTTCCCTGACAATATACATTGACAGAATATTACTTGCTTTTCTCTTCATAATTTTTTTTGTCAGATTTGTTTGTCTTATTCTTGAGATAAATTTTATTTCAAATTTAGAATTAATCCTAAAAAGCTTAATGTGAAAAATAAACAGAAAATGATGATTCATGTTATTAGAAAATGAACTTCATTACGTGCAGCTTTTTCCTGCCCTGAAACTGGAAAATTCCATCCAAGGCCAATGGACCTCTCCGTGGTCCACCCCTCACCCGCTATGATTCCCGTGGCGGGCAGAACAGGAAAATTTGCCCCAATATGTTTGGCTTTAATTTGAAATAATTTTGCCCAGGCTCACCTGAATTGAAGGAATACATTGATATGTAACATACAAATTATAATTCTGTGAAACAGCTTTATTTAATTTGCCATTCTTGTGCTAGTGAGATTATGTTTAATTTCTTTCATGGGACATGAAGGTCACTGGTATTTGTTGCCCACCACTAATTGCCCTTGAAATAAGTGGCTTACTATTTCAGAGGACAGTTACCACATTGTTATGGATCTGGAGACATATGCAGGCCAGATTAGGTAAAGATGGCAGATTTCATTCTCTCAAAGACATTGGTGAACCAGGTTTTTTTTACAACAATCAACTATAGTTTCATGGTCATTTAGACTTTTAATTCCAGATTTTTTATCAAATTCAAATTTCACCATCTGCTGCAGTGGGATTTGAACCAGGGCTTTCAGAGCATTACATATAGAATACTCGTCCAGCTACAATACCACTACTCCATTGCCTTCCCATTGATATTATGTTTAAATTAAGTGTGTAATCTGTAGTTTATGTGGCAGAATGTTATTGGATAGTAATTATCTTGGACATTCCAACATTTATTGTGAAAATGATCATAAGTCTCTTTTTTCTAATTTAACTGGCATGTATTATTTTGCAGCTACTCCCAGACCTCCAGGTCCAGTAACACTGAATGAAAATGTCCTTAACACAGTGACAATTTCTTGGGAACCGTCCAAAGATGAACTTCTGGATGATCATTTACGTTATGTTGTTATGAAAAGAGATTCGAGCAGACTGAAGTGGCACACAATAGGAGATGGCATCATTAACAACAAATTTACAGTCCTAAATATTATTCCAGGACGCAAATATTACTTTAGAGTTCTGGCGAGAAATGATATGGGCTATAGTGAATCTTCTGATACACGAGAGCCATGGTGCATTTCAAAGCAAAGAGGTAAGCAAATTTTTAAAGTACTGCTAACCAGAAGAACACTCAATGAATTTTGAGTGTGATTATTTAATTAAAACCAATTAGTGCTTTATAATCTCCATGAAGAATAAATTAGCTCCTACTTAACACTAGGTGGAACGGTAGCACAGTGGTTAGCACTGCTGCCTCACAGCGTCAGGGACCCAGGTTTGATTCCCTGATTGGGCACTGTCTATGCAGAGTTTGCACATTCTCCCTGTGTCTGCATGGGTTTCCTCCAGGTGTTCTGGTTTTCCCCCACAGCCCAAAGATGTGCAGGTTAGGTGGATTGGCCATGCTACATTGCCCAAAAGTGTTAGGGGACTAGCTAGGGTAAATTCATGGGATTATCAGGATAAGGTCTGGGTGGGATTGTGATAGGTACAGACTCAATGGGACGAATGGCCTCTTTCTACAGTGTAGGGATTCTATGAACTCTATGAAATATTGTTTTAATATTATTAATGCTTTTCATTCTGGAATATGAACCTAACCTGGTAGAACATCCAAAATCAATTACCAAAAGAGAAAATGCTGGAAAATCTCAGCAGGTCTGGCAGCATCTGTAAGGGGAGAAAAGCACTGACGTTTTGAGTCCAGATGACCTTATGTCACAGCTTTTTTTATTCAAAATCCATTTTCTGTCCTATTAGGGATCAAGACAGAGTTGGAACACAAATCTGCTGTTGCAAAAGCAAAATGCTATAGATGCTGAAATAAAATAAAACTAAAAACAGAAAATTTTGGGACTTCTCAAGGTCAGGCAGCATCTGTGGAGTGAGAAATTGAATTAATCTTTCAGAAGTGCCATTTGGCAGGTATGCTACCATACCACAAGCTGGGCATGCCTGTCCAAGCACTTCAGAGCAATGAGAAATAAACTGAAGGACCTCAGTGCCTGTTCAACCATTGTACAGGGAATGTAAAATTTCTGACTGTTTAAATAAATAATTGCAAATATGAAGACAAGAACTAATTAAGAAACATAATCAAGAGACTATTTCAGTACGAACACATAAGAAAATATTGTCCAAGTTGTTTTGGAAACTTGCACTTTAGTTTTTGATTTAACTATACAAAACAAAGCAAAGTGTTTTAGTTCTAGCATCATGGATCCGTAAATAACACCCAACTTTCTGAACATGGAGGACAACACGGTGGCACAGTGGTTAGCACTGCTGCCTCACAGTGCCAGGGATCCTGATTCAATTCCAGCCCCGGGTCACTGTCTGTGTGGGTTTCCTCCAGTGCTCTGGTTTCCTCATACAGACCGAAAGATGTGCCGGTTAGATGCGTTAGCCATGCCAATTTCTCCCTCAGTGTTCCTGAACAGGCATTAGAATGTGGTGACTAGGAGATTTTCACAATATCTTCATTGCAGTATGAAATATAAGCCTACTTGTGACACTAATACTTAAACTTAAAAACATATTTTGCCTTTCCTTAGTTAATTAGCCACGAAGTAAGCATTATCTCAAACAATTCCTTGATTTTTAAAAAAATTATTTTGCAGGATGTGGGTGTCACTGGCTAGGCCAGCATTTGCTACCCATCACTAATTATCCTTGAAGGTGGTGGGGAGCTGCCTCCTTGGCCTGTTGCAGTCTGTGCACTGTTGGTATACTTACAGTGCCATTAGGAAGGGAGTTCCAAGGTTTTGTCCCAGTGACAGTGAAGTGCATATTTGACTTGCAGGTTTACATTAGCCAACTCCTCTCGAAAAAACTCAACCACTGGAAGTATTTCATACTTCAAAAATTATTGTTAGAATAGGGAAAATTGGCTTGACTCAGAACCAGGCTTCTCAAATTAGAAAACACCTAAATTTCATCCTACAAACCTTTGTAGATGGGAAGCTTGTGTATTATTCTGTGCAAAAGCATTATCATTTGCCAATAATATTCACACATTTTGTCCCCAAAAATGGCCTCCAGTCATTATGTTTTGTCTGCAGTATGGAGATCTCTAATCTTTGCATTCTCAAGGCACACTGACAATGTTACGATATGACCGCCTGACATGAAATACCATTTTGTAGCACACCAGTTTGGGTCTAACACATTTGCAGCTAAGAGTTGCACTTTGTGCTGTTGCATGAAAACCGGCAACACGTAGTCTATAAAAATGTTTAAATTTGAAAACAAACATCTGTTTATGTTAATATTGTTCAAAAATGTTAATGTTGCTTATTTGAAAGAGGGCACACTCCTTGAACATGCACACATACAATGTCAATGCCTATGATACCAGTGTCCGTGATGTCCCAGGCAGCTGCCTCCATTGAAGGTGGCGCAGACCAAACCAATGCAGAAGAGAGAGAAAATCTCTGTTTTAATAAAGTCTCATCTGTACAAAGTCTGAACCAAATTGGAAAAACATAACACTCCCACCTTTTTGCAGAATGGATATTGGCAATCAAGGGTGTGGGCACATCCCTGATGATTTCAATGCTTAATATGCACAAATGCAAACTTTGCATGTGTACACATCATACCTTGCAACTTAGGCAGGAGTAGTGGTGTTTGAAATAATTCGAGGAATTGTTTTTATGAACTATTAATTTATTGTTCTGTTACTTTTTACAGATCCATTTACATTAAAATTGCCAAACTACAAGGCTCGGAACAATACGAAAGCCCCTCAATTCATTGTGAAGTTAAAGACTCACATTGCACCTCGTGGAACTGACATTAATATGACCTGTGCCGTTATAGGATGTCCTGCACCTAAAGTGACTTGGTTAAAAGATAATATAAATATCACAGATGATGCAAACTTCTGGTCAACAAATGTCTATGGAGTTTGTTCCCTTTGCATTTTTGGTGCAAGCCCAAAGGATACTGGAGAATATACAGCCATTGCAGAGAATTCAGTTGGAAGTGCCACCACCTCAACCAACTTACTGGTTAAAGGTAATTAAAGGCATTTCACAAGTCATAATCCCGACATAAAAACAATCTTGGAAGTGTGGAAGAGAAGATATTTGTCTCATGAGCATATTTTGTTAACTTTTACTCTATTCTTAAAGTTACAAAGCCAATGCAGTATGGAATGGGCAGACCCAAATCCATCTCCTTTTTTGATCCAAAACCAAATTCAAATTGAATCTAATTGGGTGACCTGCTGGCACCGTGGTTAACACTGCTGCCTCACAGTGCCTAGGACCCCAGTTCAGTTATGGACTCAGGTCACTATCCATGTGGAGTTTGTATGGATTTACTTTGGGTGCTCTGGCTTCCTCCCACAGTCCAAAGATATGCAGGTTAGGTGGATTAGTCATGCTAAATTACCCTTTAGTGTCAGGGGATGCAGCATAGATACATTGGATTATGGGGGTAGGACCTGGGTGGGATTTTGTCAACGCAGGCTCGAGGAGCTGAATGGCCTCCTTTTTTTTTCAATGTAACTTAATTGCAGTGTTAATATAAGCCTGCTTGTGACTGATAAATAAACTTTAACTTTTATACATTGTATCAATTCTATGATTCTAATTTGTGATTTCCACAAGAGGGACACCCAAGATCCTAGCTGACGAGAAAATGCATTGCATCAGATCTTGGACTTGATAAGTTGGCCTAATGAGATTCAAATGCTGATTTTGGCTAATGATTGAATCCTGGGATGATAACTGATTCATTAGATTGAGGACAATCCATGACTGCATGGGGGCAAGGGCATGGAGGCTTATTATATTAAGAGAAATCTAATTGACCAATTCTTTTTGCTTTAAGCACGGAAACAAGCCCACTGCTTATTTGCATTTCCATCCTAATAGATAGAGGATTTGTGAAAATATTTTGAAGTGAAATCTACAAAAATATTGATCGCTATTGGTGTGATTCACAAATATTTGGATCACTCAAATGTGTGTTTTCATGTTTCGAGTTGCCTCCGAATCCTACTTGCAATGGCAGTTTAGAACATAAGAACATAAGAACATAAGAAATAAGAGCAGGAGTAGGCCATCTAGCCCTTCGAGCCTGCCCCGCCATTCAATAAGATCATGGCTGATCTGTCGTGGCTCAGTTCCACTTTCCCGCTTTCTCCCCATAACCCTTAATCCCCTCTCTTATCAAAAACCCATCAAACCATGTCTTAAAAATATTTAGCGAGGCAGCCTCCACCACTTCAACGGGCAGAGAATTCCAGAGTTTCACCACCCTTTGAGTGAAGAAGTTCCTCCTCAACTCCGTTCTAAACCACCCCCCTTTTATCTTGAGGCTGTGCCCCCTAGTCCTACTGTCTTTTTTGAGCGGGAAGAGTCTCTCCACCTCAATCCTATCCATCCCATTCATCATCTTATACGTCTCAATGAGATCTCCCCTCATTCTTCTAAACTCCAACGAGTACAAGCCTAGTTTATTCAGCCTCTCCTCATAGCTCAACCCCCTCAACTCCGGTATCAGCCTAGTAAACCTCCTCTGCACTCCCTCCAAGGCCAAAATATCTTTGCGTAGGTGCGGCGCCCAAAACTGCACACAGTACTCCAGCTGCGGCCTCACCAATGCCCTATACAGCTGCAGCAAGACCTCCCTACTTTTATATTCAATCCCCCTCGCTATGAAGGCCAGCATCCCATTCGCCTTCCTGACCACCTGCTGCACCTGCAAGCTGGGTTTTTGCGACTCATGCACAAGGACCCCGAGGTCCCTCTGCACTGTCGCCTGCTGCAGTTTTTCGCCCCGTAAGTAATAGTCCTTCCGACCATTATTCCTACCAAAGTGGACCACCTCACACTTGCCAACATTAAATTCCATTTGCCATTTCCTGGCCCATTCACCCAGCCTATCTAGATCCTTCTGCAGACTCTCCACACCCTCCGCACAATTTGCCGTTCCCCCAATCTTGGTGTCATCAGCAAATTTCGACACCCTACACTCGGTTCCCTCCTCCAGATCATCTATATAAATGGTAAAAAGCTGAGGCCCCAGCACCGACCCCTGGGGCACTCCACTAGTCACCATCCGCCAATCCGAATAGCACCCGTTGACCCCCACTCTCTGCCTCCTATTTGACAACCAATCCTCTATCCACGCTAACACCCTACCCCCAACTCCATGTCCCTTGACCTTCTGCAGTTTGCTCTTCACTGAAGTAGAAAGAAGTATCACAACACCAGGTTTATTTGGAATCATGAGCTTTCGGAGCGCTGCTCTTTCATCAGATGACTCAACACTCTGAAAGCTCACGATTCCAAATAAATCTGTTCAACTTTAACCTGGTGTTGTGAGACTTCTTACTGCGCCCACCCCAGTAATACTGCATACAGATAATGAAAGATACTGGTCTCACAGATACATTTGTACTATGATTTATCTGCCTCTTTGCATATTTGTTTAAGATGCAGATAATCTTGAATACTGTTCCCTTTACAAAACCTTTAAGTTCAGGCCCGTTTCATGAGATAAACCATTTTTTTCCTGAGATATAGGACTGGGGCATATACATCTTCTCCTTCATACATGTGCATTTGTGTATCTTAAAGGAAACTTATTGATGTAGCATTACTTTGTTTGTCCCTACTGTTAACACATGCTTTACTGTCAGGAGTTGGCCAATCATCACTGTCTAGGTGTGGCTGACAGGAATAGATCTCGTCTTTGTGTAATAGGAGGGGAGGTGATGGCCTTGTGGTATTGAGTATCCAGAAACTCAACTAATGTTTTGGACCTGGGTTTGAATCCTGTCATGGCAGGATTTATTGCTTATCCCCAGTTGCTTGATATCTGGAATTAAGAGTCTAATGACGACCGTGAAACCTTTACCAATTTTCAGATAAACCTTCTGGTTCACTAATATCCTTCAGGTAAGGACAGCAGGTTGCCTTCCCTAGTCTGGCCTACCTGTGATTCCAGAGCCATAGCAATGTGGTTGACTCTCAACTGCTCTCAAGTAACTAGGGATGAGCAATAAATGGTGGTGGTGGAGGCAGATTCAATAGGGTATTTTAAGAGACTTCTGAATGAGTACATGGGACTTAATAGGATTGAGGGTTATAGGTAAGCCTAGTAGTAGGTAGAGATATGATTGGCGCAACTTGCGGGCCGAAGGGCCTGTTTGTGCTGTAGTTTTTCTATGATTCTAAATGCTGGCCAGCCAGCAATGCCCATGTTCCACGAATGAATTTTAAAAAAATAGTGGGAAAGAGGTGGATAACGAATCAGCTGCTGATTCTCTGATTCACACAGAATCAGAGGTAGATAACGAATAGAATTATACATTCAGTATATTGCTCACAATTTGTATTCCCATTGACTTCAATCAAATTAAAAACAGAGGGAGAAGTAAAACAGACTGTTGACCATTGTCATCCATTTTAGATTACTGCATAATGTCAAGATCTATTCCACTGACTCCAGGCACAATGTCCAATGTCAACATCAAATAATTCCCCAGTTGACCAAGTGAAATGTCATTAACCTCAAACCAAATATCACCACTGACTCAGAGTTTTATTTATAGCTTAACCTGATACTCATGAGCTAGCCATAAATGTGCATGCTTACACTTTTGTTTCAGTGCAAGTTTTAAAGAAACTCAAATAATTTGCTCGCACTTATTTGTCATATTTCTTCCATACTTAGGTGTATATATATGTGTGTGTATATTTTTATATATCTTTATACACACCTTTTTTACCAGAATTTAGCAAATAAAGGAAAAACATTTGACTAAAATCCTCAGGCAAGAGAATAGGCAAAGAAGTGTCAGATGGAATACAATTGGGAAAGAGTGAGATTGTGCACTTTGGTGGGAAGAATAGAGGTGTAGACTATTTTCTAAATGGGGAAAGGCTTCAGAAATCTGAAGCACAAAGGGACTTGAGCCCTGGTTCAGGATTCCCTTAAAGTTAACATTCAGATTCAGTTGGCAGTTAGGAAGGCAAATTCAATGTTGGCATTCATTTCATGAGGGCTAGAATACAAGAGCAGGGATATGTTGCTGAGGCTGTATAAGGTTCTAGTCAGACTCCATTTTGAATATTGTGAGCAGTTTTGGGCCCCATATCCAAGGAATGATGTGCTGGCCTTGGAGGGGGTCAGAGGGGGTTCACACAAATGATCCCAGGAATGAAGGGTTTGTCTTATGGCGAGTGGTTGAGGAATCTGAGTCTATACTCTGAGTTTAGAAGGATGAGAGGGCATCTAATTGAAACTTACAGAAGACTTAGAGGCCAAGAAACAGTGGATGTGGAGAGGATGTTTCCACTAGTGGGAGAGACTAGAAGTCGAGGGCACAACTTCAGAATGAAGGGACGCTCCTTTCAAAACTGAGATGAGGAGGAATTTCTTCAGCCGGAGGTGGTGAATCTATGGAACTGATTGCCACAGAGGGCTGTGGAGGCCAGGTCATTGAGTGTTCTTAAAAGAAACAGAGATAGATAGGCTCTTGATCAATAAGGGGATCAAGGGTTGCAGAGAGCAGGCAGGAGAATGAGGATGAAAATCATATCAGCCATGACTGAATGGCAGAGTAGACTCGATGGGTCAAGTGGCCTAATTCTGCTCCTATATCTTATGGTCTAATAATATTTTAAAGCGAAGTTGCAGAGTCCTAGATGACCCTTGAGTGGGAGAGCTGACTGATGGTAATTTTAATTTAAGGATCACCATGCCTCAGGTGAGGGGCAAGATTGAGAAGGTGGGCCTTCATGAATAACCTGATGTACTGATGTAGATGATATAATGAATAATAGTTGAAGAGATTGCACATAAAGTGATTGTTCCATGTTTTTTTTTCACACAGAATGAAGCAACTACACAAAGAACGTTGGCATTGGTTTTGATAAGCAGACCAAGTGGAAGAAACAAGTTAGATCAAATCATTACCAAGAGTCAAAGTGAACTCCCATTTCTGGCCAACATTAGAGTTTGATATGTAGCAAGCTGTTCATCTCATGAATGGATACAGCTGCAGAAATGATTTTGACACTTTGCTTTGCTTGCCTGCCAACTTAATAGCAGCACGCAGCCTAGTGCAAAGCACATTGCTGAGATGCTGCATGCCTTAGCAAGCGGGGGCTAAGGTTTGCACAAGGTTAGTACCACTTAAAACAAAGCTGCACCTCTTGAAGGGGAGACGCATTCGGACTCCAGTGGGTGCTGGAACTGTTTGTGGAAAAGAGGCAGGACAAAGAGTGATCATGCCACAGGAAGGCAGGGAGTATGCTCCAAAGATCAATGAAACAGTATTGGGGAGGTGGACAGGAGACAGAAACCTCCACCTCAAAATTGGTGTTGGAAAATCAACTATAAGCCTATCCGTTTAACCTTGTTGGTGGTAAAAAATTTACATAAGATAATGTGGGACAAAAGTAAGTGAACTGAACTAATTATGGGAGGCCAATGCAAATTTGTTAAAAACTAATTTGGTTTAATTAATTTGATTGTGTGTTTTGATGGGGTAACAGAAAGGGCTGGTGAAGTCAGACACTTGATGTGATGTGTGTTGACATTCAAAAAACATTTGATAAAGTGCGACATAACAGACCTGTCAACAAAGCTGAAGCTCATTCAATAAAAGGGACAGTGGCAGGCTGGATACAAAATTGGCTGAGTGACAGGAAACTCAGAGAAATCAATAGTTGTTTATCAGATTGGAGGAAGTTAACTTCCAAAGTGGGGTTTTCAAGAGGTCAATATTAATACTGGTCTATTAGACATATTGGCCTATATCAGAGGCATTTATTGCCTATCCCTAATTGACCTCAAGAAGGTGGTGGTGAACGGTCTCCTTGAACACTGCAATCCATGTGGAGTAGGTATACCTACAGTGCTTCATAGAATAGAATCTCTACAATGCAGAAGGAGGCCATTCGGCCTATTGAGTTTGCACGAGAACAGTCCCACCCATGCCCCATGCCCTATCCCCTATCCCTGTAACCCTATGCATTTACCGTAGCTGGTTCCCCTGACACTAAGGGGCAATTTAGCTTGGCCAATCCACCTAACCTGCACACTTTGACTGTGAGAAGAAACCGGAGGCCCCAAAGTGAACCCACACAGACATGGGGAGAATTTACAAACTCCACTGTGACCTAAGCCAGGAATCGAACCTGGGTCCCTGGCACTGTGAGGTAAGCAGTGCTAACCACTGTGCCACCGTGCTGCCCTGTTAGGGAGGGAGTTCCAAGCTGCAGGTGATTTAATCATTCACTTCCTGCTTTCCCTCTTCCCTTACTGCAACCTGACCCTTCTGCCTTTCTTCTTTCAGTTCATATGATCAGCCAACTACTTAGGAACTGGCACTATGTGTATTCGAGAGGCTGATAGAGGCAGGATTTGAGCTTAGGCAGTCACTGGGGACACCAAACCCATATATCTTTGGACTGTGGGAGGAAACCTTTTAGAGAAAACAATGTGCAAGCTCCACACAGTCACCCAAATCTGGGATTGAATCCAAGTCCCTGGCACTCTGAGGCAGCAGTACTAATCACTGTGCCATCATGCTGCTAATGTCCTACAGAAAAGGGTTCAAATCCAATCAAGGCAGACTGAGGAAATTGAAATTCAATACATAAATTTGGAATATAAAGCATTTCTCATTAATGATGACCATGAATGGCAATCACTGATTGTTGTAAAAAGAACTAATGTAGCGGGGAGCTATACAATAAATGGCAGGGTCATCAAGAGTGTAGAAACACAGAGGTTCCTAGGTGTGCAAGTCCACAAATCCCTGAAGGTGGCAGCACAGGTGGAGAAGGTGGTGAAGAAGGCATATGGTATGCTTGCCTTTATAGGACGGGAATATAGAGTATAAAAGCTGGAGTGTGATGTTGCAGCTGTATAGAACGCTGGTTAGGCCACATTTGGAGTACTGTGTCCAATTCTGGTTGCCGCACTACCGGAAGGATGTGGAGGCTTTAGAGAGAGTGCAGAGAAGGTTTACCAGGATGTTGCCTGGTATGGAGGGTCTTAGCTATGAGGAGAGATTGGGTAGACTGCGGTTGTTCTCCCTGGAAAGACGGAGAATGAGGGGAGACTTAATAGAGGTGTACAAAATTATGAAGGGTATAGATAGGGTTAATAGTGGGAAGCTTTTTCCCAGGTCAGAGGTGACGATCACAAGGGGTCACGGGCTGAAGGTGAGAGGGACAAGGTATAACTCCGATATCAGAGGGATGTTTTTTACACAGAGGGTGGTGGGGGCCTGGAATGCGCTGCCAAGTAGGTTGGTGGAGGCAGACACGCTGGCATCGTTTAAGAATTACCTGAATAGTCACATGAGCAGCCTGGGAATGGAGGGATACAAACGAATGGTCTAGTTGGACCAATGTGCGGCACAGGCTTGGAGGGCTGAAGGGCCTGTTTCCTGTGCTGTACTGTTCTTTGACATCAGATTTAGTAATGTCCTTTAGGGAAGGAAATCTGCCACCTTTACCAGTCTGGCCTACATGTGACTCTAGACTCAGAGCAATGCAGTTGACCATTAAGTGCCCTTTGAAATGGTCTAGCAAATCATTCAGTCCAAGGGCAAGTCAGATGGACAACAAATGTTGGCCTTGCCACTGCCACCAATATTACATGAAAGAATAAGGAAAAACAAGATTTCATGCAGAGTACGGAGCCCTCCTTCTTGGAGGTTCACCCAGCGACAACGGCCACCCCCTGCTCATGAGAGCACAAATCCTGTCAGATTATGAGGGCCTGCCTGCCTAGCTGTGGTTTTCCAAAGAAAACTCACCATCTTCAAGGACCTGGCACCCATCCTCCTTGGTGATACAACATCAGCACTATCATGGTTGATAGTAGGGCTGCTGAATTGCTAGCCCTCTGATTAGGCTGGCAGCTCCTTGCAGTGGACCACCATCGTCAATTGGATGGTGACTCCGGCAGCAAGCTGCTAATTGGCTGTAGCCAGCAAAATGCTGACCTTAGTCCAACAAAGAATTCACCTCCCACTTTCAACCCCAGTGCACTTAAGTTCCTCGAAACATTCATCTCACTGTTTCTGCTTAGTAAGAGAAATGCTGGCTGAAGACCCTCAATGCCTAAAGCCTCATCCTGAGAACCCTTCACTCTTCCTGCCCTTTCTTAAGAGCAGCTCATCCTCTTCTGTGCTGCCTCAGCACAATCTCCCTTTCATACTTCAAATCAAGGCTAACTAATGCACTCAGAACTGAAGACAAGTGGTCAGACCAGAACATTTGCGGTCAGAACCCACGTCCACATATGCAGCACACCTGTCAACCTCGCCAGCTTTATCCAACAACAGCACCCCAACAGCGCTTATGGGCGGCACAGTGGCACAATGGTTAGTACTGCTGCCTCACAGAGCCAGGAACCCGGGTTCAATTCTGGCCTCAGGTCACTGTCTATGTGGAGCTTGCATGTTCTCCTTGTGTCTACGTGGGTTTCCTCCAGGTGCTCTGGCTTTCTCCCAGTCCAAAGATATGTGGGTTAGGTTGATTGGCCATGCTAAATTGACTTTAGTGTCAAGGAATTAGCAGTTATGGGAATAGGGCCTGGCTGGGATTGGTGTTGGTGCAGACTCAATGGGCCGAATGGCCTCCTTCTGTAATGTAGGGATTCTATGATTCACTTCTACAACCTGAGATCGATCCAGTAGAAATCAATTAGAAACTAAGCTGAAAATAGTTAATGATCCCTTTCAAGGTGTTGGTGGGAGGGCCTTCCTGCAGCTGAATACATGTTCAGCTTATGTGGGTGTTACCTGGAGTGACAAAGCAAAAATGGCACAGCTGACTTCAATCCTGAAGGGAACAACAGTAAAAATTGGGGAAATAAGAATACAAGTTCGAACTGGTCTTGTATGCATTAAAACAGAACACTAGTAAACACTGGGAAATAAAAATACTGTGTTTTCCTTATTGGGGAATTGTTGACTGATGTCATGATCTGCCTACTCTGATCAGTTCTAATGTTCTTACCCTCAACAAAATGGCGTCCAGCACTGACCGTGTCAAAGCTGTGCACGTGCAGTGCGGAAGCCATTTTGGTACCAAAACCACACCATGATGCAAAACTGCAGACGCTAAGGAGTTGATTTATGTGGCCTGATTATAATAAACCAGGTTTAATTATCTACTGAGCTAAGTTGTCATAACAGATTCTTCCACTGGTCACTAGTATTTCCTTGAAGCTGCGCTACTTCCACATAATTTTGTGTGTGTTCAGCCCAGAATTATTTGCAGAGTTACGGTGAATAATACTGATTTTACTATGTGAGTGATATGGTCAATTCTTTTTAATTAAGTTATAAAAGCAGTAACTTGTTAACATTTAGTCACAAATTAGCCATACATTATTTCACCATGTTACTATAATAGTTATTGCAAATGTATAAAAGCATGTGACTTACATTCTTAATTCAGTATGTTTCTCATCAATATAGAATAGTATGAATTGTAAAAGGTTATTTTTTTAAAAGATTTAGAGTTCATATATAAATAATCAGTTTCCTTTCATAAATGTGAGCATGCTACAGCAAATAGAACACCATAAGGAATGTAAGGTGAACAATTTTAAACTTCTGGGTAGGGAACTCTTGCTAATAGCAACTCCTTTCCAGGAATCTGCCCCAGTACACAAAATATATTGCCAAATAGTCAAACATCAACATCAACATCAAAATGTTGGAGAAATTAACAAGCACAGAAGAATCCCATATGAATATAGAATGTTCCAGAAATAGCTCACTGGATGTGAAATTCCCAACTCCAGTCAGAAATCCATGGGTCTCAAAATCTCTTCAGGATTCTCTCCTTGTCCATGGATCCAAATTTGAAAATATATGTTCTGGAGTTGTGTCTATTAAAGTTGGAGGTTGATTTTGCATATTAACTGTAATGAAAAAGCTTAAAGTGTGAAAATCTAAAGCTATCATGTTGCATCATCTCTCAAGCATGTGAAGTCGGAAGGAATGCTACAAGCAATTATTTTCTGTTTTGAAAACTGTCACAATGGATGGAATCCAAACAGTTATGATGAGAATTGAAAACTGCACCATGTAATTATGATTAGCCCTCCATATTTATAGCACTCTCTCATTGAAACAAACAGAAAATAAGCTCTTGAACAGAAACAAGATACTCATTGGGCAACTGTGGGATTTGTTAAGCTTACCCATGAAGATGACTTTCTGAAGTCACTCAACATATTACGTACAAGAAAGATTATACTTTGTAGTTATCCATTCAGTTTGTTCCTATCCCCTTTCTTTTTGTATAATAATGTCTGCCAAGCATTATAGATATCACAGAATCAATGATGTATCACAGTCATATATTTGATGCATGATACAATAACTGGGATTATATTGTGTGAAGATTTTAAAAATGAGAAGGCAATAATAAAGTGTTGATTTCAGCTTTAAAACAAACTTGTTATGTTTTAATCTGACTACAATGACTATAAGAACTGAATGATGGTGCAGTATAATGCTGAATTAAATAGCCAATATATCAGCTTACTTTGAAAAATATATATTGACTTGAGTATATATTGAATTGAGTTTTAGAATACCGATTAACATATTTGCTTCCCAGATTCGTACAACCTAGAACAGTGGATTTGATTATGGAACAATCCAGTAAAACAGGGGACAGTTAGTCACCCCATTAACTAGGAGGTTAAGTATATACTGCCTTCGACTGCCACTGCCATGGTATTGATACATCACATCATGTCTGATTGGTAGCGACTGACAGCAGTTTAAAATAAATCTTCCAAACTATACGTCCCTCTTTTTTAAAAAGCTTTTACTCTATCCTTGAAGTTACAAAGCCAATGTTTAGAGTGGACCGGGCAAATCCAAATTTGCTCCTTATTTGCACCAAAAAACAAATTCAAAATCCAACCGAATGCAATTCATTGTCCCGACAAGGGAGACAAACAAGATCCAAGCTGACAAGATGAGGCATTGCACCCCATCTTAGATTTGATCTGACGCTTGATCTTCTTGGCATTTTGGCTAAGATCAAGTATAGTATTGACAGACTGTGCTTGATTGAAGTCATTAGGTTACATTATAGCTTCATTTGAAGCAATTTTTAAAAGTGGCATCTCGGCCTTTTGCCTAAGATGCAAATAAGATCAAGCCTTGGAGGAGGAGCTATGCCTACTCCAATCAGCTTGGATCATATAGATCAAGCCCAATGATGTGGAGATGCCGGCGTTGGACTGGGGTAAACACAGTAAGAAGTCTGACAACACCAGGTTTAAGTCCAACCGATTTATTTGATAGTAAACTCGCAAGCAAACCCAAGACAAGCCCAAGACAGGAGGTGAGAGCCCTGTCTTGTCAGCTTGGATCTGGAATGTCTCAACATGTTGAAACTCTGAATTGGATTTGATTTGATTGAATTGTAATAAAAACATAAAAAAGGCTGAAAAGAATTTGATTTATTATTGTCACATGTACTGGTTTACCGTGAAAAGTATAGTTTCTTGTGCGCTATTTAGGCAAAGCATACCATTCATAGAGTACATAGGGGAGAAGGAAAGGAGAGGGTGCAGGACATAGTGTTACAGTTACAGCTAAGGTGTAGAGAAAGATCAACTCAATATAAGGTGAGTCCATTCAAAAGTTTGATGGCAGCAGGGAAGAAGCTGTTCTTGTGTCCGTTGATACTTAATCTCAGACTTTTGTATCTTTTACCTGACAGAAAAAGGTGGAAGAGAATATTTCTGGGATCCTTGATTCTGTTGGCTGTTTTTTCTGAGGAAGCTCCCAACAAATCCCTCAACTCCCAACCCACTGCCACAGCAACTTGCATTCTCTGCATGAACTGTAGTACACTACTACTATATCCTCTGGACATCTGAAAGTACTGAGCTATTGGCTGTTTTTGAAATTGAGGCATTGTTGTTTCGTGGACAATTTGTGCACAATAATTAAGAAACCTCATTTCACTTTACCTTTAAGCTGTAGCATGCTGAGTGCCATCGTATTCAGCTGGGCTCAGAGAAATGGGGAAAATATCCAGACTTTTGCCATTAGTGGGATCTCAGGCTTGTTATTGCTACATAGAGTTAACTCCGAAACAAAAACGCTGGGTGTCCCCCTGTGATTGGCTTGTTTTGACAGCCAGCCTCATCGCTGATAGAGAGAGATCAGCCTATCACAGGCTTGGATCCGCCTGTGGGGGGCCAGACTGGAAAGAAAAGTTTTCCGAGGAAAGTTTTGCAACAATGAGAAGTCGGAAAGGGAAAGGTGGACAGCGGGGGGAGGAAAATTTCGCTCGGTCTGACAGCAAGAATGTGTCCGAGCCTCCCTCCGCTCCAGCCGGCCTCTCCTTGCTGTGGACCTCCTTCCTGCTGCTGGTGGCCGGCTGCGGTGTTGGCGGCTGGTACATTCAGCAGCAACTCCAAACCATTAACAGCCTGGATCAAACCATCCAAATCCTGCAGGAGAAACTGTCTCAGTTCGAAAAGATCCAGACGCAAGTGCGTGAGCTGGACCAGAAGGTATGCACTTAAGCTGACCACACAACCCCGTTACCTCCTTTAATTTTACAATCAATTGTCAAGTTTGCGGGAGATAGATTATTCCTGGGGAAATGATGTGTGGGGAGGAAAGGGTTACGAGAGACAATGAACAGAAAGGTGTCCCTGTGTGTGTGCGTGCGCGCGCGTTTGTCATAATTTATAATTTCGGTGAAAGATTTAATTTCAATAATTTCCAAGCTTCCAATTTCAAGTCTCTATATCAGATTGTCATTTCCAATCAGTGTTAGATACGACTACACTTTTTTTCTTTATGTAATTAATGTAGGATTTGAAAACTGTGGTATTGATGCACCATGTAACTTTAATTGGTTTAGAGTTTGAGGGAATTTTCACATCTTCTCCCAGTCAGTGTACTATTTAGATGAAGTGATTTGCATCCAATAAAATACTGTCTCAAGGTGGCACAGCAGTTGGCACTGCTGCCTCACAGTGCCAGGGTCCTGGATTCAATTCTGGTCTCCGGTCACTGTCTCTATGGAGTTTGCATGTTCTCCCTGTGTTGGTATAGTTTCCTCCCACAATCCAAAGATGTGCGGATTAGGTTGGCAGGCCATGCTAAATTGACCATAGTGTTGGGTTTAGCAGGGTAAATATGTAGGGCAATGGGAATAGAGCCTGGCTGGGATCGTGGTCGGTACAGACCCGATGGGCTAAATGGCCTCCTTCTGGGATTCTATGAAACTCTCATGTTCTACTAGTGGCCAAGCACTTCAGTTTCCCCTGCACACACCCCCATCCTACCATAAATATTAAGTATATTAAAATCTTTATCTGGGCAATAATTTTGGTAAACACAAGTTTAATACTGATTTAAGTTTAGATTATTGAAGGTAAGTTTAAAGTTTCTATCTGAGTAATCGGTTCACCTTTGACCCAACTTGGAGACTGATTGAGCTGCGTTTCTCAATTTTATTTTGTGAATGTAACTCCAAGGCTGTTGCACTTGGTCAATTTAGGTTAAATCAGACACCCTGATTCAAATAAACTTAGGACTGCCTGCCCTCAGAAATCATTCATCAGATTGCCTTGACCATTCTGTTGATAAGGATTAGAACCATTGTGATGAGCCTTTAAATATTTTAACATTTCATTCAATCTTGATTCATTTTATTAAACAAATGTAGATTTCTTTTATGTAGCTTGCATCTCATAATAGCATTGATCATTCTTCCATCTTCAAAGTCACCAATGTAGCTAACTCACAAATAAAGCGCTTTCAGGTTATGAATACAGTTTTGTTTTAATATTCATTGATCTAGCAAACTGTTGTTTTGAGTCAAGCTTTTAATTTTGTTCCAGAAAGAGGAAATGAGGCTAGTTTTTGCGAATGACAAAGTCTTCAATCATTCCTTTGCTTCCACACTTACCAACAATTTGTGTCCATTATCATAATGGAAAAACATAAAATGACAAATGTGTTGTTCATCCACAACATTTTGTGCTGTTTATTTTCCTGTCTAGACTTTCTTGGAAGTGAGTTTAAAGTTGGCAAAAAATAAAGAGAAAAAAAGAGAAAATTAGGTTCAAATGTTTAGCTGTCAAAGAAACATCTTATTAGTCCATTGGGTGGCATGGTGGCACAGTGGTTAGCACTGCTGCTCTACAGCGCCAGGGACCTGGATTCAATTCCCAGCTTGAGTCACTTTCTGTGCGGAGTCTGCACGCTCTCCCCATTCTGCATGGGTTTCCTTCAGATGTTCTGGTTTCCTCCCAGTCCGAAAGACACGCTGGTTAAGTGCACGGGTCATGCTAAATTCTCTCCATGTACTTGAACAGGTGCTGGACTGTGGCGGCAAGAGGATTTTCACAGTAACTTTATGTGTTAATGTAAGCCTACTTGTGACACTAATTAATAAATTTAATGTAATACAACATTCTAAGGTACTTCACAGGAACATTATATGATTGTGTAATATTTTGTTTCGTAATGAGACATTAGCACAGAGGACCAAAAGCTTGGTTGAAGAGATATTCTTTAAGAAGTGTCATAAGGAGGAAAGTGAGATAGAGATTAGGGGAGTGAATTCCAGAGATTAAGGTTTAAGCAACTAAAGGCATGACCACCAGCGGTGGAGTGATTAAATTCAAGGATGCTGAAGTGGTCTGAAATAGAAGAATGCAGGCATCTCAGAAGGTTGTACAGTTGTAGGAGATTACAAAAATAGTGTCTGGATTTTACGAGGGGAGTGTGCCATATTGCTCGCTGCCCAGTTACAAAAGTAAGCAACAACACACTGCCCCCAGCTTAAAGAAGCAGGGAGCGGGACTTTCTCCCTTCAGTACAAGTAAGTCTTGCCTTGCGAGATATTGGAGAATCTGACTGGTCAACAGCTCTAACAGTCCCGGCAGCACTGGAATTTAGGAGTGGTTCGTGTTGAGACTGCAGGCAGTTGCAAGTTGAAAGGAGCAATGGATCCCCAAGGACATAGACTCGGGTAAGTGATTTTGGACAACACGGGATTGGGAACTCTAAGACAAGTAATAACACGAGTTGACTGTAAAGGTACAGTGCTTCATTGCGTAAAGCAAAACCACATACAGGTCTCAACCGGGATATTACAATAATGGACCCGCTCAGGGGCATGCTTTATAAATGGCTCAGGATACGAATTCTGCCTAGTAAGGTAATTCTCAGTCATCCAGGAACTTGTATTCTATGTACCCTACTGGAAAGTAGATCAGGGATTCCTCATGCCAATCCAGAGGGTTATCACAGGCAGGATGGAGAGTTATTGAGAGGTGGGTTTTGGAGACCAGGTGTGAGGGGTTATCATCATAGTTATCCAAACAACACAGGGCGCTTACCTCCTCCTGGCTTTCTCAACTCAGCTGAAAACCCAGACTTTGCACGCTCACCTGCCTGACCAGTCCATGGTCAGTTGGATTCACCATTTATATAGATGATGTGGAGGAGGGAACCAAGTGTATGGTGTCGAAATTTGCTGATGACACCAAGATTGGGGGAACGGCAAATTGTGCGGAGGGTGTGGAGAGTCTGCAGAAGGATCTAGATAGGCTGGACGAATGGGCCAGGAACTGGCAAATGGAATTTAATGTTGGCAAATGTGAGGTTGTCCACTTTGGTAGGAATAATGGTAGGAAGGACTATTACTTACGTGCGAAAAACTGCAGCAGGCGACGGTGCAGAGGGACCTCGGGGTCCTTGTGCATGAGTCGCAAAAACCCAGCCTGCAGGTGCAGCAGGTGGTCAGGAAGGGGAATGGGATGCTGGCCTTCATAGCGAGGGGGATTGAATATAAAAGCAGGGAGGTCTTGCTGCAGCTGTATAGGGCATTGGTGAGGCCGCAGCTGGAGTACTGTGTGCAGTTTTGGGCGCTGCACTTACGCAAGGATATTTTGGCCTTGGAGGGAGTGCAGAGGAGGTTTACTAGGCTGGTTCCAGAGTTGAGGGGGTTGAACTATGAGGAGAGGCTGAATAAACTAGGTTTGTACTCGTTAGAGTTTAGAAAAATGAGGGGAGATCTCATTGAGACGTATAAGATGTTGAATGGGAAGGATAGGATAGAGGTGGAGAGGCTCTTCCCGCTCAGAAAGGACAGTAGGACTAGAGGGCACAGCCTCAGGATAAAGGGGGGCGCGGTTTAGAACGGAGTTGAGGAGGAACTTCTTCACTCAAAGGGTGGTGAATCTCTGGAATTCTCTGCCCGTTGAAGTGGTGGAGGCTGCCTTGCTCAATATTTTTAGACGCGGATTGATAGGTTTTTGATAGGCAAGGGGATTAAGGGTTATGGGGAGAGGGCGGGAATGTGGAACTGAGACACGACAGATCAGCCATGATCTTATTGAATGGCGGGGCAGGCTCGAGGGGCTAGATGGCCTACTCCTGCTCCTATTTCTTATGTTCTTATGTTCTTATTGCTGACAAGCTCAATTGCTCACTAATGTTTTTTTTAATTGGCAGACGGGCTTCTGATTTTGGCACCCACCTACTCTATATAGGAAATAGTTGTGTTAGAGTCAGATTCACAATCTGACAACAGCCTTGCCAGACTTTACATCTGCACAGAATGGCAGATGGCCCAATTTGCAAATGTAAAAACTGCCAGCCAGGAGAGATGAGGCCACAGAAGAATTTGAAAACAGAGTAGCCTACTGATACAGAAATGCATTGAAAATGTTGAAGTATTCAGTATACAGTTGATCTGAAGTAGAAATGTGGTAGGTTAAAAGTAGGAACGGTTCAAACTTTAAAAAAAAAACACTTATCTCATCTCTTTTTGCTTTTATTTCAGTTGTTGATCACAGAAGAATATGAACAAAGATTGCTGAATCTTGAAGTTGGTCAGTCTGAATTTGAACGTAAGATGGATAAGACAGTAGTAGCCGTGGCACAGATTCAATCCTCTGACCTGGATAATAAGTTGGCTGCGCTTCAATCGCAAATGGGCAAAAGCCTGAGTGAGCTCAGAGAAAAGGTGCTAACAAAGACTGACTTGCAGCACGTGGAGGAAACAGTTGAGCTTCTTAGAGGAACTGAACTTGCAAGGACTGAGCAGCAAGTTGCAAGTGTGAAGTCTGTGAGTTCAAAACTGGAGGAAAATGTGAATTCGCTTTCTGCTTCTTTGTCAAGTTTAACAGGTCGAATCGCAGACCTAGAAGCAGAGAGACTGAATCTTCAGACCCTACAACAAAGTGCTGAGGACATAAGCGCGGTCAAAGAGTTAGTGGATCACAGTCTTCCCTCCCTTTCCAATGGAGTGGTTACATTAACAAAACAATTAAATCAAACTGCTCTGATGACTGATGCTATACAATCACAGATAACGCAGCATGGCAAGGAACTCCTGACTCTTAAAGAGACCACATCACTCCAACAAGCAGAGCACCTCTCCAGTAAAGAAGAGCTAGAAAATATCAGGTTTGACCATGTTTTTGTCAGTGGGTGGGGAATTGTAATTGATTACACTGAAAGAAAAATATGATATTTAATGTGTAGCAGCCAGTAAATTCCTAACAATTTATCTCAGCCCTGATCTGTTGAGATTTTGTATGCTGTGTATAGTGGGTATTACCTGAAGAATATAATGCCCTGCTGTATCCATTTCAGGCAATTGACCCATCGGTTACAAAAAGAGAAGATCTCTGTGGAAGAACTCGAGAATGTTGTTCGAAGTACTTTGGCTGACGATGTTAGCCAACTGCAAAACAGAAATAGCGAAATGGATGAAGTGATGGTTAATCTGCGGAATCACATCACAGAGGTAAACAGTTTATAATTTTCAATAAATTGCAGTTTTATTGTTTGATTAACTATAATAAAAATTGTTGAAGAACCACCTGCTTAACAGGTTGGACAAAATTCTATATGAGTATGGTACTTGGGTGCTGGACCTTTTCAGTTGGATGGTGTCCAGTCCCAGCCATGGTGAGTACCTTGTGTCGCTGCAGAGCTAAGTAGCATCAATTAAAATGGGCCACCCTGGACTTTTTGTTACCTGATTCTTGAAGCATTTCTCCTATATTGTCAGAACAGAGGCTAGAAGAACAGGTATGTGCAGCCATTTAACACTTACTGGAATACTAAATTGTATGAGGAAATGTATTGCCAAAGCAACAAAAGCCTAGCTGGTTTCTAGGGGACAAGGACAAAGTACTGAATGATGAGAAGAGAATTCTTCTTCTGGTATTTTCACACTGGAGCCTGCTGAGAATTGGAGAAACAAAAGGAGCCGCATCTGTAAGATTCTGTGCTGCGGTTTTGCTGCTGAGGACTTTCCTCAAGGGTGGGTTGGGAATCAGGATGGCGGCCTGCTCCGTGGAGATGGGAAAATAAGTAATCCAATCCAGGTCAACGTCAGTTTTATCCTTGCATTGGAGCAACTTCCTAGCAGCAGACCAAAGGCCACTGGAGTGAGAGACTCTGTGCTCCAAAGTTGGAGCTATAGAAAAGGACAGAGGAGATGTTAGAGGTAAGTTTTTCACTCAGAAGGTATTGAGTGAGTGGAATCGTCTGCTGTCGGTGGTGGTGGAGGCGAACTCGTTGGGGTCTTTTAAGAGACTTCTGGATTTAATGGGATTGAGGATTATAGATAGGCCTGGTAGGTAGGGATGTGATCAGTGCACCTTGTGGGCCGAAGGGCCTGTTTGTGCTGTAGTGTTCTATATTTTATGACAGGGATGAAATGTTGAAACCTCATCCATCGATAGATCTGAAGAGAGTTTCCCCTTGACCCTGATGGCTGTACTGACTTCAGGCCTCTTTAATACGTTGCTTCTGCACATGCATCTTGGGTGCCTCCATCAAGCTTCTTCTTCTCTCACTGAGGCTGCTGGACTGACATTGCTGTTGGCCTTTTATTGGGCCTGCAACATTGGAAGCCCACATGAAGACAGCTAGCTAGGACACTGCCACCCAGAAGGTTGTGCCAGAGGGTATAGGTTTGGCATTGAGGTCCCAATGCCTTGTGGAAAATCCATCCCACAATGCTATGTTTACAGGATGGATTCCTACCTATGATTGTTTAACTACCTGAGTTGATGACTGGTGTCACAAACATTGGCCGGGATTCTCCGATCTCATTTACTCAGCCACTGTCGCCAGCCAGAACAGAGAATTTAGTGAATAGCTAAAACTCCCTTTACTGCAGCGGGACCAGAGAATCCCAGCCACAGGTGATGTCGGAGAATTTGGTCCATAGAGTCTGTTCTGTAATGTTTGCAGATCTGCAGTTTAGCAGCATTCACGTGAGTGGAATACAACTGGGGGAAAACATTAGTCGAAGTAGGAGAAGTTCTTGCCATCCTTTATACTTGACGAGTAATCCAGAAAATAACTTGTGACACTTCAAAATTTCGATCTTCTGACTGAATGCGGAAAGCAATTACCTCGTATTTTGATAGATTTTAAGATAGAATTATTATCTTTTCACAAGTTCTCTTGAAATTGTTTTCTAATCACTTGGAAATTGTTTGGGGATTCAATCTCATTAATCTGAAATGTTCAGTTTGTAACTATTCAAAATCCAATTACTTTTTAGGGATTTCATAACAAACAGAATATGCTCATACCATTTGTTACACCAAAAAGGATCAGTCTATAATATTTTAAGTTGAAATTTCTTTTGACATGAAACTGGAATTTTATTTTGTTGCTTGCACGTAGATCTCAAACTGTGTGAAGCTTTGGTTAATCAACATGATCAAATAAGTCATTCTTTTTTTAAAGCTCACCAGATGGAAATTCACTTCCTGGGCTTTTTCTTTTGCGAATCAGTGCCAATGTGCCTCGAGGGTTATCAGCACTATCAAGTTGTTGGTATTTGGGACCATAATATCATATTCTGCTTGACAGAACTCCTTCAGTATCGTGTACTGTCTTTTGCTTTTATTAAAAAGTAGCTTGTCAAAGTTTCAGATTACTTGTTGGGTTTTGTCAGGTGGTAATAACCACAAAATGGCTCCTGGATTGCAGCGGCAGGCTTTTACCCTCCCTCAGAGAGGGGTAACGTACAATTCAATGGACAGGACACCCTCCCCTGACACACACACACACACACACACACACACACACACACAGTACCAGCCTGCCCAAACCTAGATACAACTTCACTCTTGGGACAGGCAAGACCAAGGATGAGAAACCCACCCATTCAAATATTAAGCAGCCACTTGGGGGCCTTACCCTATCAGCCTCAATTTTAGGGCCCCCCTCCACCCCCTCAGTCTGAGGGCCCCAACAGTTTAGGCACTGACTGTTCTTTATTTTCAAAGAGCTTTTCAGGGGGGGGGGAAAAACTTTTATTTTGAAGCAATCATTTCAAGTCTGTTCTGAAACAATAATGAACCTACAGAATTAATTCAATTACATCAAGAATATTTACAGTACGTTTTTGATATCTGGATTCTTCAATCAAGGACATCACACATACTGACAGTTCAACTTGCAAATTGTCCATTGCTATTAGTTTTTTGTTTTAAATCAATACAATTCTATTATATTTTGTCTTCACACCAACATGCCTACAATGCTCTTGAGTTGAATTCTTTTACTTAGAATGAAAAGGCAACTGTCAGAGAGCCATTTTCATATCATCCCAGCCCAGAAAGCCCAGGTTTCGGAGTTCCCAGTTGCCAAAGCCCCAGAGCACGACTGGCTGCCCTCCCCCTTTGTTTTGAAAGGGAGGGAGCTGACAGGTGATGGTTAACCTGAGGATTACCACACCATGGGTGACGGCAGGGTTGAGAAGGTGGGGCTTCATGAATAACCTCGGCTGGCACGGGAATTGAACCCGCGTTGTTGGCGTGGCTCTGTTTCACAAACCAGCCAACTGAGCTTATAGGAAAAGGTACATTCCTACTACACTTAGGTAACTTGACAGGATTTGAAATTCATAGGCCTGGGCAAGTCTATTCAGTGCTGGAGTTCTGTTTTCCATCTGCTGGATGTTAGACATTCCAACCTTCTGACAAAGTCTGTTTGAAAGGGTCTGGGGGTTTTGCAGGAGCGGTTAGCACTTAGAGTGATGGGTAGTCTTCAGGAAAATGCCACTCCGGGACTGCTGTGCCCTAGAATCATAGGCCAAAAGAGAAAATACTGGAAAATCTCAGCAGGCCTGGCAGCACCTGTAAGGAGAGAAAAGGGCTGATGTTTCGAGTCCAGAATCGAATCCTGGAATCATAGGGCTGAGCTGCTGTTGTCCCGCTTGGCTCTTGCCTGTCCACTTTTTGGTAACCTGTGGGTTCAGCTGTTCAGTCCCAGGGACTGTGGGAAGGCTGAGGTCTGAAGGTGTTTTAAGAGGCTTGGACCTCTTTGGGGATTCCTGTTCAGGTGCTAGTTCAACTTCAGAGTTCCAGCTCCTGTTTATTAGGTGCTTTGGGTTGATATGGCAATAGGTGCACAATAGGCTCCGAAATCTGGGCCAGCCTTTCTGGGCTGGGATGACAGTTGTCTGTCTTGCATCCAAATTTCAAGGGGGCTAGCCTGGTTAGTCACAGTCCAAATGTGTGCAAGTTAGGTGGATTGGCCATGCTAAACTGCCCCTTAATGTCCAAATATGTGTAGGTTAAGTGGATTAACTAGAGTAAATGCACTTATGAGGGTTATGAGGATAGGGTGGCAGAGAGATTGTGCTTTCAGAAAGCCAGTGCTGACCCAATGGGCTGAATGGCCTCTTTCTGCACTGCAAGAATTCTGTGGTCCTGGAACACCAAATTGTTAGAGAGGAAGGCCAACAGAAAGTTGAAATAGATTTGAATAAACTTAACACAAAATATAATAGAATAAAATTGTATTTATTTAAAACAACAAACTGATAGCAATAGATAATTTACAAGTTGAACTGTGTGTGATGTCCTTGGTTGAAGGATCCAGATTATGTCAAAAATGTACTGTGAATGTTCTTGATGTAATTGAATTTTGTGATACTAAAGTGAAAATTACATTCACTGTAATATTTGCTATTCAATAAAACCTGGCACTGTGCTATGCACTTGGAATTAAATCTGTTGGTTAATATAATCTGGCATTATGTAGGTTTCGTAGCCACTGGGATAATTTGATTGACTGCAATGCACATTGTTAACCAATGGATAATATAAGAACATAACTGCAAAGCTATTTTAGTATCTTTTCCCAATAATAAAATGTTATAAACATTACAGTAAACTGTTCAAACTGCAAGTTTACAATTCACTGAAAATCCTTTTGTGAATTTTTGCTGAATTGTACACACTATAAAAATCATGCTAATGACATCTCTGCCTGTGTGTGCACCTTTCAGCTATTTTCCTGCCTGGATTGAAGTGCCTCCCAAGGTATATGCAAATGTCTCCTATCCAAATATATCTGTGTAGGCATGAGTAACATTTTCCATTCAAATCCAGGCCAACCATAATCTGGGCTGTCACTTCTTTAATTTTCATAAGAATGATGCAAGTTGGATTTCCATCAACATGATAGATTACAAGGCACTGGAGAGTTTAACACACTGAAATCTTTCCTGATTGTGCATGGGTTTTAAAACCCTCTAGACATTTCACATCAGTATAAGTTTGTAGTAATTGTGTGGAAACTTTGATGGCACTACTTCTCTACACTGTTATAGAGTTACTCAAATAGAAATTTGACTGGCGATGGAATCTTCAAAAATTTGTCCTCCGAACCAAATAACAGTAGCAGAAAACAAATTCAAATATTAAAACCTGAGTTGCAAAACTTAAAAGAGAAAAACAAGTGAACAAACATGTAGAAATGTACTGATATTGATAGTGATCAAGTTAAAAACCAATTGTATCACAAACTCAGCACAACTCATGCTCATAAGTTCTAGTTTAGAATAAGTCTGAAATATGTCTTAAATTTGATCAGGAATGTTATCGGGGCATAAATGGGAAAGTAGAAAACTGAATGGTACAGTGGGTTAGATACTGGCCTTTGATCTTTGGGACCAGTGTCCTAACTTTTCTTTGGTTTTTCATTTTCAACCGGCTTTGGCACCTCTTGTTCCACTTGTCTATGTGTGGATAGAAGGTCATTAAAAACTGAATATTTGTAACCTCATGGAAGATTGAGATTGTAATTTTAGTTTTCCTCCTACCTACCATATACACCCTGTTAAGTGACTAGCACTGCTGCCTCACTGTGCCAAGGATCTGGGTTCAATTCTGGCTAAACAAAGAACAACACAGCAAGAGAAACAGGCCCTTCGGCCGAACAAGCCCGCACCGCCACCTTAACAATGTTTATCCTCCTCCACCCTTAACCCATGTCTATGCTTATGGTACCCCCATTGGAAACCAGATTAAGAATAACTTAGGGACAATTTGTTACACCAATTAGCCTAAGAGCTTTGGGGTGTGGGAGGAAACCGGAGCACCTGGAGGAAACCCACGCAACCACAGGGAGAATGCGCAAACTCCCACAGACACCGGCCCAAATCCATGTATCTGCACAGCAAACAGTGATCGTCACTGAGCTGTTGTGGTGCCCATCTGCTGGTCCAGTTTTAAGCATACACAAACGACGCGAAGTACTAGGCCACTCTCGAAACATCCAAGAGCAGCCCACGCACGACCCACCGTGTGCATGCCCCTCGTTAGACAACAAGGTGGACCAACGCACCTGCGGAGTAAACCCAGCTTGCAGGTGCAGCAGGTGGTCAGGAAGGCAAATGGGATGCTGGCCTTCATAGCGAGGGGGATTGAATATAAAAGTAGGGAGGTCTTGCTGCGGCTGTATAGGGCATTGGTGAGGCCGCAGCTGGAGTACTGTGTGCAGTTTTGGGCGCCGTACTTACGCAAGGATATTTTGGCCTTGGAGGGAGTGCAGAGGAGGTTTACTAGGCTGATGCCGGAGTTGAGGGGGTTGAGCTATGAGGAGAGGCTGAATAAACTAGGCTTGTACTCGTTAGAGTTTAGAAGAATGAGGGGAGCTCTCGTTGAGACGTATAAGATGATGAATGGGATGGATAGGATAGAGGTGGAGAGACTCTTCCCGCTCAGAAAGGATAATAGGACTAGGGGGCACAGCCTCAAGATAAAGGGGGGGCGGTTTAGAATGCAGTTGAGGAGGAACTTCTTCACTCAAAGGGTGGTGAATCTCTGGAATTCTCTGCCCGTTGAAGTGGTGGAGGCTACCTCGCTAAATATTTTTAAGGCGCGGGTTGATGGGTTTTTGATAAGAGAGGGGATTAAGGGTTATGGGGAGAGGGCGGGAATGTGGAACTGAGCCACGACAGATCAGCCATGATCTTATTGAATGGCGGGGCAGGCTCGAAGGGCTAGATGGCCTACTCCTGCTCCAATTTCTTATGTTCTTATGTTCTTACATGTAACAGTAGATTTCCAGGAACGTCCCGAGGCTCTGATCCTTATTTAAAACAGTCTCCTATAACCCTCCATCCCTGTTTCGCTCATGTGTCTATCTAAGTAAACCTTAAACAAGTCCAGCATGCCTGCCTCCACCACCTTACTCAGCAGTGCATTCCATACCCCCACGACCCTCTGCGTGAAAAACCTCCCTCTAGCATCCAAATTATACTTCTCCCCCCCTCACCTTAAGCCCGTGGCCCCTCGTGATATTTGTCTCCAATCTAGGAAAAAGCCTGCCACTGTTTATCTATACTCTTCATTATTTTATACACCTCTATCAGATCCACCCTTAATCTCCATCTTTCTAAGGAAAAGAGCCCCGGTTTACCCAATCTTTCCTCATAACCCAGTCCTTCCATACCAGGCAGCATCCTGGTAAACCTCCTCTGCACTCTCTCCAGGGTCTCCACGTCCTTCCGGTAGTAAGGTGACCAGAACTGGACGCAGTACTCCAAATGCAGTCTAACCAACGTTCTGTACAACTGTAGTATTAGACACCAGCTCTTGTACCCTATACCCCTTCCTATAAAGGCTAGCATACCATAAGCTTTCTTCGCAACCTTCTTCACCTGTGTCGCCACCTTCAGAGACTTGTGCACTTGCACTCCCAGGATCCTCTGCATTTCTATACTCTTAATAGGTCTACCTTTTATCATGTAACTCCCCTCTACATTATTCCTTCCAAAATGCATCACCTCGCATTTATCAGAATTAAATTCCATCTGCCATTTATCTGCCCAGTATACCAGCCTATCTATATCCTGCTGTGTCACCTGACACTCCTCCTCACTATCCGCCAATCCTGCCATCTTTGTGTCATCTGCAAACTTGCTGATCGCACCACATATGCCCTCTTTCAAGTCATTTATATATATATTACGAATAGAAGAGGTCCCAGTACTGAGCCCTGCGGCACACCACTGGTGACAGACCTCCAGCTAGAAAAGGACCCTTCCACTACTACTCTCTGTCTCCTGTTACCTAGCCAGTTTTCAATCCATCTAGATACCTGTCCCTGTATCCCATGAGCCTTAACCTTTTCAACCAACCTACCGTGAGGGACTTTGTCAAACGTCTTACTGAAATCCGTATAGACGACATCAACGGCTCGTCCTTCATCAATCGTTTTTGTCACCTCCTCAGAAAATTCTACCAGATTAGTAAGGCAAGGCCTCCCCTTAACAAAGCCATGTTGTGTATCCCTAATCAGATCTCAACGCTCCAAATGCGTATACATCCTATCCCTAAGAATTTTTTCCAACAACTTTGCTACCACTGATGTTGAGGCACTGTTTGTGTGGAGTCTGCACATTCTCCCCATGTCTGTGTCGGTTTCCTCCGGTTGCTCTGGTTTCCTCCCACAGTCCAAAGATGTGTGGTTTAGATGGATTGGGTTAACACAGTAAGAAGTCTCACAACACCAGGTTAAAGTTCAACAGGTTTATTTGGTAGCAAACACCACTAGCTTTCGGAGCTCTGCCCCTTCGTCAGGTGAGCCCCGAAAGCTAGTGGCGTTTGCTGCCAAATAAACCTGTCGGATTTTAACCTGGTGCTGTGAGACTTTTTATTGTGTTTACCCCAGTCCAACATTGGCATCTCCACATCATTAGGTGGATTGTCTTTAGTGTCAGGGACTAGCTAGGGTCAATGCATGGGGTTATGGGGATAGAGCCTGGGTGGGACTGTGGCCAGTGCAGACTTGATTGGCCTAATGGCTCCTTCTTCACTGTAGGAAATTATATGATTCTAACAATCCACACACACAACATATGGAAATATGTAATAGCATATCATACAAAATGATTGAGGATCATAGAGTCAGCAGAAAAAAAAGGCACGAGGCTGATTATTGCTTGAGCTTCATATAAATAAGTTGCAGTACTGATATTGCAATTCTTTTCTGACATGTAGGTTGAAGATAAGGGAAATAAGCAAATTAAACAGCTAACAAATGTCATAGATGAAACATTCCATATTGTGCAAAAAAGCTTGGGGAAGATTGAAACCAAGTTGAAGAACACTGTTGAACAGTGTAAGTATTGGCACACCAGAGAACTAAGAATTGTTACCGGTCATAAATATTTCACTGGTGCTTGTTTCAAGATGTCTTAGTGTTTTTTAATTGCTCATTTTCTCCGTGTCTGCTGAAGCATCATCCAGACTTGGTTCTGTGGGTCCACTATGCAGGTGTGAGCCTTAATCTGTTGATTAGCCATTTGACATCAAACAAATTAATCCTTGAGCCCAACATTCATGAACATAATCACCCAGAGGGGTCACTGGAAAGTGATCAGGAGAGGAAATCCTGTGTTCTTCAGTCTTCTCCTGCCCTCGCCAAGCCTTAACTCTGAAGTATGGAAGTCAATTGTGGCAACCCAACCAGTGTACTGTCTGGAATAATTCAGCACCACACAGATTGAGGACTTAGCCAGTCTGTAGGCCTCAGATACTCCTTGTATATACAACTCGACCATTGGGATGGAATGGATCATTTTTATTCGGGCAATCGGTGGTAGTCTCTGCATCCTTATCACTAACATAAAATGGGAAGTTTTATTTTAATTGGAATGAATGCATGACCTGGATTAAATTTAATTTTAGGACCTTTGGTAGCAAATGTGAGTCTTGCGCCATCGGGGGGAGTGCGTGGGGGTGGGGGGTGCAGGGGGTGCACCCACTTGTATGGCTGAAAATAATTCTCAGCATATCTTCCTTTAAACAGGTCTTTCAGGAGAAGTAAGAACTTTCTGTGAAACTTCAGATAACTGTGCTTGGCCACACATTCGAGAAGTTAACTTTCCTCATCGCATATTGAAGGATCCAGTGATTGTGCTGAGCTTGGTTGAAATCAGTTCCATTGATTCAATTGGAGTAACAGTAAAAACTGTTGATGTTACGGATTCTGGCTTTAAGATCCAAATTAATAACATTGGTAGTTATAAGTTAGCAACTGTGAGAGTAAATTGGATGGCATGTGCATAGTTGTAGTAGCTTGAAAAATCTGCAAATAGAGCCCATTTGTTGCAGCTGTACAAGGAACAAATAGAGGTGGAAACCTTGCAACAACCACTGTTTTCGGAGACAAATAATCAGTAGGAAGACAATGAACCTGTTTTTGGCAAAGACTGAGTGACTAAATTAATTTTTGACATGACTGTTATGAAATTCTACCATTGCAAATGTCTGTCTGTCGCGCTGTCTCTCTCTCAACCTTTTTGTACCCTGATGGTGCATAAGTCGGAACTTTCATCTGTTTCTGTTGCTAACTATTCCTGGAACAGGTTGCTAAACTGTCACCGAGGGTTTATAGCTTGAGGGGTAAGGCAGCCAAAGGGTAACATTGAGGGGTAATTTAGCACAGCCAATTCACCTAACCTATATGTCTTAGGACTGTGGGAGGAAACCAGAGCACTGATGAAAACCCACACAGACACTGGGCGAAGGTGCAAACTCCACACAACAGACCTCAGGCCAGAATCAAACCCAGGTCTCTGGAATTGAGGTAGCAGTGCTAACCACTATTCCACCATGCTGCCTGATCATTGTAAATGTGTCTAATGTAAATCTATTTCCAGTAGAATATTAGATGAGCGCCACGATTGAGATGGCCAAATTCTCACATGAGAAAATGACAATTTTAAAACAAGTTCATGCGGCTAGATGGATGGAAGAACGACACTATACGATGGCTTCATGTTTGAGTGCATAATCTCAAAGATTGCTCCATAGATGATTGCAGAGGCTACAAGATGAAGTCCCTATTCATAAGGTAGTTGTTTGTGCTGAGTGATCTCCAATGTATTTTGTTGTTCTACTCCCAGTTATTTTGGAACCAAAGTAAATTGAAATTCTAATGCAAAGGAAGGAAAACTTATCCAAATTTCTTCAATGTTATTGCCGGAGATTTGGGTCGTAGTGTGAGGATTCATAAATGATTGAAACTGGAATAGACAGATCTTCAAAATAAACATAAGAATATTAGGATCCAGTACTAAGCCTTCAAGCCACTCAGTTGGATCATGGCTTATCTTTAAGTCACCTGTATTTGGTTGCCTTCACTCTATAGGAATGTTATACTGAAGGTCTGAAGGCATCAATTATCCTACCGCTGTAGGCTGCAGGCCCATCAGTCCTCCAAGCCTGTGCTGATCATGATGCAAAGAACAACCCAGCACGGGATACAGGCCCTTCGGCCCAACGAGCCTGCACCGCCGCATCACCCTACACCTATTCTACCCTGCATGTCTACGAATGGAACCCCTAACTTAGCCAGATTCAGGGGAGAATAGTGTCAATTTGGTAAAACCAATCAGCCTAACAGCACATCTTTGGGGTGTGGGAGGAAACCGGAGCGCCTGGAGGAAACCCACGCAACCACAGGGAGAATGCACAAACTCCCACAGACACAGGCCCAAATCCATGTATCTGCACAGCTAGCAGTGCTAGTCACTAACTAAAAAAAACTTCTGCCCTTAGGTCATATCCTCTATTCTCTCCCTTTTAATGTACCCATCCAGATGCCTCTTAAATGTTGCTAATGTGCCTGCTTTTTTTCCACCACCACCTCTGGCGGCGCATTCCTGGCACCCACTACTCTCTGCATGGAAAACTAACCCCTCACATCTCCCTTAAACTTTCTCTCTCTCATCTTGAACCTGTGCCTCCTTGTAACTGACATTTCCACTCTTGGAAAAAACCTCTTTCTATCCACCTCGTCTATTGCCTCACATAATCTTGTAGACCTCTATCAGGTCCCCCGTCAGCCTCCATCTTTCCAGTGAAAATAATTCTAGCTTATTCAACCTCTCCTCATAGTCAACATCCTGGTGAACCTTCTTTGCGCTCTCTGCAAAGCTTCCATGTCCTTCTGCTAATGTGGTGACCAGAACTGCATGCAATACTCCAAATGTTGCCCAACTAAGGTTTTATATAGCTGCAACATGATTTCCCAATTCTTGTACTTAGAACTTGTTAGTTCTAGATTTCTACAATGCTTCAGGATGGGAAACAGATTTCCCCCTACCAGTAGAAAGGATAGATTCAAACAAACTATCAAATCCAGTTAAATCTTAACCACTTAACTCGCTGACAAAGAGTCATCCAGACTCCACGTTGGCTCTATTCTCTCTCCACAGATGCTGTTTCTGTAACTCTTTAAATACCTCATCAACTTCTATACTCGGGAATACAAGCTGAGTATAGGCAACCTGTGTTCATGCAACCATAATTGACTCCAAATCTGAGCCTTGGTTTCATTCTGTTGCAAAAGTGCATCACCTCCTTGAAGGCCAACAAAACCTCCCTGAGGTCCCATGAAAAAATGCAGCAGTCCAGATGTGGATTGATTTGTGACTGAAGTTAAACTTAATTTACTCCCTTTATATTCCAGCCCATTTGAGATAAAGGCCATTAGCCTTTAGATTGCTTTTTGCACCTATCTTAGTGAATTTAGTCATAGGGATTTACAGTATGGAAACGGACCCTTCGGCCCAACTTGTCCATGCTGCCCTTTTTTGTTTAAACCTCTAATGTAGTCCCAATTACCCATATCCCTCTATACCCATCTTACCCATGTAACTGCCTAAATGCTTTTTAAAAAATGAAATTGTACCCGCGTCTACTACTACCTCTGGCAGCTTGTTCCAGACACCTCCCTGTTGTGGAAAATTTGCTCCCCTGAACACTTTTATATTTCCCCCTTCTCACCTTAAACCTATGCCCTCTAGTTTTAGATTCCCCTACCTTTGGGAAAAGATATTGACCATCTAGCTGATCTATGCCCCTCATTATTTTATAGACCGATCACCCCTCAGCTCCGGGGAAGAAAGTCCCAGTCTATCCAGCCTCTCCTTATAACTCAAATCATCAAGTCCTGGTAGCATCCTAATAAATCTTTTCTGCACTCTTTCTAGTTTAATATCTTTTCTATAATAGGTCAACAAGGAATGTACACAATATTCCAAGTGTGGCCTTGCCAATGTCTTGTACAACTTCAACAAAACGTCCCAATTCCTGTTTTCAATGTTCTGACCAACAAAACCAAGCATGCTGATGTCTTCTTCACCTCCCTGTCCACCTGTGATTCCACTTTCAAGGAACTATGAACCTGTACTCCTACATCTCTTTGTTCTGTAACTCTCCCCAGTGCCCTACCATTAACTGAGTAAGTCCTGCCCTGGTTCAGTCCACCAAATTGCGTCACCTCATATTTATCTAAATTAAACTCCATTTGCCATTCATCAGCCCACTGGCCCAATTGATCAAGATCCAGTTGCAATCCGAGATAACCTTCCTCACTGTCCACTATGCCACCAATCTTGGTGTCATCTGCAAACTTACTAACCATGCCACCTATACTTTCATCCCAATCATTAATATAAATGATAAATAACAGTGGACCGATCCCTGAGGCCCACCGCTAGTCACAGATCTCCAGTTTGAAAAACAACCCTCTTCAACCACCCTCTGGTTTCTGTCGTCCAACGGCGGCATCTCCACATTGTCATCAAGCCAATTTTGCTACCTCACCCTGGATCCCATGAAATTTAACCTTATGCAATAACCTACCATGCAGTACCAAGTCAAAGGCCTTGCTAAAATCCATGTAGACAACATCCTGCACTGCCCTCATCTACCTTCTTGGTTACCCCTTTCAAAAAACTCAATCAAATTCATGGGACGTGATTTTCCACTCACAAAGCCATGCTGACTGTCTCTAATCAGTCCTTGTGTCTCTGAAACAATCAAATCTCTTTGCTCAATTAAAATTTACTTCCTCCCCCCAAAAAACTCTGGTTTCCCAAAGTTGATAATTTAATACTTGTTCAGATTTAACCCCAATCTCCGTCTCTTTTAAACCTTCTGCTTAAATGTGCGTGACTAAGTGCACTATCGGCAAACTTGATTATACAATGTAGTTCGAGTGAAGGTGACAAGGTAGCGGGCTCCCCACCCGCCACCATCCCACCTGATTAAATGTCTCTCCCGTCACCAAATTTGCCATGGGGGAGGGCATTAAATTCTGCCCTTCGTCTCCTATCTCCCGATTTCCAACACTAAACAAAAGCTGCCTTAATTTCTGCACACTCATTTTTATTTTCTAATGTAATCAGTTTCTTCCATCAACTTTAAATTATTTATACACTTTTCTAAAAATGAAATTATTAGCAATATTTGAGAAATTCATCAAGCTATATGATGAATACCACTAAGTGGTAGCATTTCTTTGGTTAACACTATCCACCAGTTGATTAGTCATCACATACCTTGATACCTCGTAATTAGTAAATACATTATAATTACCTGTAACATTGTCAAGTCACTAAGTCTCTCTGAGGAAAATGAATGTAAGATATGCAAGACCGAGAATATGTGCAAATACTATTTAAATCTTTTAAGGCCTGAAGGCAGGCTATTCATTTACCTACATATTGCAGCATCTAAATCGGTTCTGACTTCAATAAGTGTTTATAATTCAAAATACAGTTCAGAACAGCTACAGCCAAACATGTAAATCCTTCCACAATACTGTGATAAGACCATAAGATATAGGAGCAGAATTAGGCCATTTGGCCCATTGAGTCTGTTCCACCATTCAATCAAGGCTGATAAATATCTTAAACCCATTTTCCCACCTTTTCCTCGTAACCTTAAGTTCTTGACTGGTAAGGGGATCTATCTACCTCTGTCTTAAATACACTCGAATGACTTGATCTCCACAGCCTACTATGGCAATGAATTCCATACATTCACCACCTCTGGCTGAAGAAATTCCTCCTCACCTCATTTCTAAAGGGTTGTCCCTTTACTCTGAGGTTGTGCCCTTGGATCCTAATTTCTCCTACTAATGGTTACATCTTCCTATGTCCACTCCTTCCCGGCCTTTCATCCTCTAAGTTTCAATGAGGTCTTGCATTTTCTCTTGTATTTAACTTTTAGAAACAGAATAGAAAGAGTACAGAGAGATATTCAAGATTATAAAGTTGCCTTAATAGGAAATGCTGGAAATTACTCAGCAGTTTTAGATCGCGTTTTCTTTATAACATTGTAAACTGGGTATAAGTGCAATCTTAAATGGAAGGTACAGGAACAAAATCAAAAACAACTCTTGTTTATTGCTGGGTTCAACCATTATCAAATGAAGTCGAGCAAAGGCAGTTTTAATGTTTAATTCCATTCTATACAAAGATTCCATCAGCTGTTCTAAATCTTTATGCCAGGTACAATGTTGATTTTGCTCCTTGAAATAAATGTTTAATATAAATAATTTATAACTTTAAAGGTTTCAGTATATTGTAAAAGTTGTATTGCACTTTTCCAGTTGCATTTGTTTAAGGTGTGGCAAACAATTAGGCGCTGGTTACAAAACCATTTTGTAGTTAATTTAAGCTAATTATGACCATGCAGTTTACTTTGTTAGATGAGACGAAGGAATTACAGAACTTCAAATGAAGGCCACTCTATAAAATGCATATTCATCTCATCATGCTTAATTGTGGATGCGGCACCCTGTTTCTTCTGCTTTTGTAGTGAGTGAACCATGACTGGTTAAGTAACTGATAGCCCTTTTTATGTGGGCAGGTCATTAACTAGCTAAAAGCAATAGGAGTCACCAATCCAATTGGATGTGTGTAAAAACAATAGGAATCAGAGGTTTACATCATGGAAACAGGCCCTTTGCCCCAACTTGTCTATGTTACCCAGCTTTTAACCACTAAGCTATTCCAAATTGCCTGCATTTGGCCGATCTGGTCAGTTGGTCCCTCTATACTCGTGTAACTGTCTAAATGCTTTTTATATGACAAAATGGTACTATTCTGGCAGCTTGTTCCAGACAGTCACCACCCTCTGTGAAAAAAGTTGCCCCTCTGGACCCTTTTGTATCTCTCACCTTAAACCTTTGCCCTCTAGTTTTAGCTTCCCCTACCGTCAGGAAAAGATGTTGATTATTTATGCCCCTAATTATTTTATAGGCCTGAATCAATCCAATTAAGTCATCAATCCAACTGGACATGTGTAATGTTGAATATACAATACCCAATTAGTGGACGCCTTCCGTGACTGCTGGGTATCGCAGGAACTGGGGTGTTTTATTGACCCCAATATTCACATTTTGATGTTTAAAGTTTCCTTTCTGCTTTGTTTTTTGTTTCGGACGGTTCACCCTCTTTTTAGGGAGCTGCCCTTTTTGAGTTGTCCCTGAATTATTTTGGTTTTGTTTATTTGGTTGGTACACAAAAAGAGCTACCCAATTAATAGAACCTTTGTATCTATCTGTTGGGGCTAAAGCTAATTTACAATTTTGGAATAGCTTTGTCGTAAAAGTCTTTGTGTGGTTTACTAAACAGGCCTTCCATACAAATGAATGCCTTTACATGCTGACATTTAGTTTTCAATGGAAGGCGCACATCACCTTCTATAATGGAGGCTGACTTGAAGGTGCATCTACTGTCTTCCTTGAAGAGATTGTGGCTGGAATTCACCAACCTTGTCCGTAACTCAGACTGTCCGGTCCTACTGCTGTGAATGGAGATTTGGCTAAGTGCCAAATTCACCGTTCTTGCTGGTAGTGGTGGCAGGGTGAATGAGTTTGGAGAATCCTTGCCTCTGTTTAAAATATAAGATGAGAGGTAGGGAGAAAGATAAATCTTTCAGGTACCCTGGTGCTACAAGGCTTCTATAATGAGTGCTTCAGTATCCATTGTCGAGATAAGATGCACAATTGAATTCAATACATTTTTAAAAATATTAGAATGTTACTCTTGGGTCTGGTAGTATTGGATAGAAAGCTTTGGTGTTGTTTTTCATTTCAAATGTAGAAAACTGTTTTAATTTTCATGTTGGATCAAATTTTTCATTTATATATTGTTTGCAGCCTTTCTGTATGCTTTAAAATTGGTAATTATTTGAAGCTAATGGGGCAAGGATGGAATATGAACTAAATTATGAAATAAATTCCTCAGTTCCACTTAAGTTTTATTGATAAATAGATAAATGTTATTTGGTGATTTAATGGCTATATTTATCCATTAGGTATTAAATTCAGTGGATTTATTAAAGACTCATGGGAATACCTCCTATTGCCACTGGTTGTTGAAGATGGCACCTTTCTTCATATTGCCACATTTGACAGCTACATGAGATGCTGTTTCATTGTGCAATCATAGGGTGACATATTCTCACACTCCTGTCACTGGGTTCCTGCAAATTACTCCTATTCAGAACTTTTCCTTTTAACTCCCAACTTATTTTCCTTAGTGACTTGAAATTTCTAATGTGTAAGATATTTTAACCAAAATGATTAAAATCAATCACTGACCTATTTCACAGTAATATATCCTTTGGATAGTTGATTTGCTTTCATAATGACTTAATTAAAATGTTTACTTGACAGCGTCTTCTCACTCAGAGACTTGACTTTTTCAGATGAATTTATATTGAACGTGGAGGCTTATCAGGGCTTACTCCTGTCTGCATTTCCCTGCTAGTCTCCCTTTGACTTCTGCACACTTTGCCTACTTCCCTTCCTCTTTTACTTTAGTTGGGGATCTTCCCCTAACCTGTCCCATGCTCTTGAGGACACTACTGCGCTTAGCTGAAAGTTCAGTTCTGGCTGCACTGCCCTGCAGCTCATCAGCAAGGTGAGGCATCCCTTCACTATCTGCTTGTCTGTCAGGCACTGAACTTGTTCTCCTTCTAATATTGAAAAGGTGATCTGGGCAAGTCAAACACCTGTACATCCCATTTTAAAGCCTGATTTGTGACCTTCTCATTCCTATTCTGTCCTGCATCTTTAGAGATACCTTACCTCACGGGTTGGGCTAGCTTCAACTGCTCTGCCCTGTGGCTCTGGAGCTAAGTAGGGCATCAATCTCACTATTCCCTGACCTAGTTGTGAATTTCCCCGTTCCTTATTTAAATTTGTCACGATGCCATTGATTGAACAGAGCACTGAGTCATGAGCACCCTCTGTTGTTCTGGAAATTTGCATTCCCTCAGCCTGTTCCACAGGGGCGATTCTCCCAACAGTGCTGAACTGGTGAGAAAATGGGCGTAACTCACAAGTGTTTTTTCAGTTCGACTTCAGACCTGAATCTCCACTCCGTACAAAGCAGAGGTCACAACCGTGGGGCCTATTCATGCTGGACTCTGACAGTTCCAGGCCTCTGCACATGCAATCTGTCAGCCTCCCATTTGCTTTGGGGACCCTCACACTGCTGCCCCTCCAGTCCTCTTCATTGCCCGATCACGGCTTGCATTAGCATTCCTGGGCCAGCCCTGACTCCGTCTCCCCCGTTCCAGAGCATCCCGATCTCCAGTTGACCCCCAGCCTGCCCCGGTCGCTGGCCTTCCTCTAGCCCCAACCGATCCCAATGCAGAGTGGCAGTGGGACTCTCACCCCCTAGACCCATCCACAATGGGTTCTGTCTGATTGGCACTGTCCCAGGGGCACAGGCTGGCACTGCCAGAGTGCCTATGCCCCTGGGGCACCACCATCACCCCCCCCCCCCCCGCCCCGGTTGGGCCCCAAATGCCCCTTCTTCACTCCGGCAGAGTCTCCCACTAGTTCCCTGCAAGTGAAATATGTGGAAGATGCTGTCGGACCCTGAGAATTTTGTGCTGGGATCAATAATGAGATTTAAAATACATTTTTTAAAAATTTAAATTACCTACCCCGCTTCCCGCCGCTTTCTAGCACGGTCCTGACTGTGCCTGTTCTCCGGCTCTGGGAGATGAACACACATCGGGAACACGAGCAAGTTCCGCAAATGGCCGACACGCAATTCTCCCATCCCAACGTACCTTAAAATGTGTGCGCCAGGAAGGGAGAATGGCCCCTCAATGTCTCCTGGAACATTACCACCACCAAGTGGATGTCCAGCTCCTGCTATACACCTCCTGGCTCTTCAAGAGGGTGAGGCATCTCCCTCGTTATTTGCTCCAGTTTGGGAACTCACCTTGTACTCATTTGCAGCCACAGCTAGCCCACTTTCTGATGGGCTCAACACTCCACAGTAGGGGTCTGGCATCTGTGATCAGTTTCAATCTAACCATTTTGCAAAGTCTTTGAAGAGTGCCTCCATCTCAAATTGCCCCTTCACTCCTGTGTACGTTGGCAGTTTCCATCTCTGAGAGTGAGGCTGTCAATCTGTGGACGCTAGGAACACTCCAGCCTCGGAAGTCAAGGTGAGAAACTCAATTAACAATGAGGCACAACCTGACCATTAAACACGCAGAATGCAATGATTCGTGAAGAAGGATCACCACCTTCAGGAGTAACAAGGGATGACCAATAAGTGCCAACATTGTCAGTAGTGGATATTAGAGAAGCTGACTAATAGACACACCTGTGGCAAAGGTGAAAAAAAAATTAAAAATTGCAACAACAAAAAATGCTAATTGTCCAATTCCAATAAAGTAAACTTTATTTATTAGTCACAAGTAAGTCTTACATTAACATAGCAATGAAGTTATTGTGTAATTCCCCTAGTCGCCACATTCCTGTGCCTGTTTGGGTCAATGCACCGAACTAACATGTCTTTCAGACTGTGGGAGGAAACAGGAGTACCCGGAGGAAACCCACACATACACGGGGAGAATGTGCAAACTCCACATAGATAGTGACCCAAGCCAGAAATTGAGCCCAGGTCGCTGGTGCTGTGAGGCAGCAGTGCTAACGATTGAGTCACCGTATTGAAGCAGTTAAGAGGTCACAATGCGATTTTCCACCCATGTCCCCAGAGGAAAATCCTACACCACCAATCACCATCCCCAGCCTGCACACAACCAGTCAGCTAATCTGTGAGTGAGCTCTGACTAAAGTGATAGCAAGGTTGCTTACCTTGTTATGGAAGTAAAGATGCATCTAACTAATGAATGGTATTCTGTTCTTTCATGTACTTTATGGAAAATACATCACTTTGTTGATTTGCAATCAATTTTTTCTCTTGGACTGATTTTCAGTTTGCCTTTCTCAAAGACAAGAAAGCTATGTGAAAATTCACTGCTGACAAGGTGACATTCTGTGTTCTGGTCTCCTGGTCACTGCAGCAGTGAACATTTGATTGTATTCACGGGACATGAGGAGCAGAATTTTAGTTCCTGGCCCAAAACCTGGACATGGCATGCATTTCTGTGTGCTGACTCCCTGTTGCATCAGATGCACCATGTAATTTTTTGAAGTGATAGCCAGTTAATGGTCAGGTTGTGCATCACCGTTAATTAAGTTTAACAGTTCAGCTTCTGAGGCTGGAATGCTTCTCGCATCATAGATTGACAGCCTCACTCTCGGAGATGAGAATTGCAAGCGTATGTAGGAGAAAAGGCACAATTTAAAACTTTGCAGACGGTTAGTCAGGTGGCACGGAGGTTAACACTGCTTCCTCACAGTGCCTGGGACCCAGATTCAATTTCCAGCTTGGGTCACAGTGCAGAGTCTGCATGTTCTCCCCATTTCTGCACGGGTTTTCTCCGGGTGCTTTGGTTTCCTCCCACAGTCCAAAAGATGTGGCCATTTGGTGCATTCTCCTCCAGTGTACCCAAACAGGTGCTGGAGTGTGGCGACTAGGAGATTTTCACAGTAATTTCATTGCGGTGTTATTATAAACCTATTTGTGACACTAATAACTAAACTTCGGGTGGCACGGTAGCACAGTGGTTAGCACTGCTGCTTCACAGCTCCAGGGACCTGGGTTCGATTCTCAGTTTAGGTCACTGCCATGTGTGGACTTTGCACATTCTCCTCGTGTCTGCATGGGTTTCCTCCGGGTGCTCCAGTTTCCTCCCACAGTCCAAAGATGTGCGGGTTAGGTTGATTGGCCATGCTAAAATTGCCCCTTAGTGTCCTGAGATGTGTAGGTTAGAGGGACTAGCAAGTAAAATAGGTAGGGATATGGGGTTAGGGCCTAGGTGGGATTGTAGTCGATGTAGACTCAATGGGCCGAAAGGGCCTCTTCTTGCACTGTAGGGTTCTATGGTTCTTTAAAATGAATTAGATTAAAAGTGACCAGGGATACCAGGCATCTATTGTGGAGGGTGAAGCCCATCACAATGGCTGTAGCTGTGATCAACTCCATATTGCAGCCATTGCTGCGGGGAGCATTTTCAATATATGCTGGAGTGTTGCCCCCACTTCTATCTGCCCGGTCTGTTGCTCCATGCATTAGCTATGTTTCACTGGTTGCTCCCACAGGGGTCTTCAGGAAGATTGGGCCCCTCCAGTGGACCTGAAAAAGCCCTTTAATTGACTTAAAGGACTCCACTGCTTATGGAAAGATAATCATCACTTCCAAAAACCTGACCATGCCAAAATGGGCCAGAGGCAGGAACATGCCAACAAACTGACACACTGCTCTCTGACGACAGTTTTTTGGCACTGCAGCCTCTGACAGGAATTTTAAAAATTGCCCAAAGTCTGGTTAAGAGATTCATTGATGATTCATAATCCAAAAAAAATGTACCACAGATCTACGGGATGAGCTCCTCCACCCCTCACAACCACCCAACTGCCACCCCCACTTCCCAGACTGAAAAGCCAGTTCTCCCACAGCTCAGCAGGATGTTCATTGGTTCGGGGGGGCAAACCTTCTGCCACTTAGTGGGGAGTCAGAACTTCCCGTCAAACTGATTGACATGTTTGAGCTGTGGCCACTGCAGAGAGTAGAGCCAGTCCCCAAAGAAGGAGATTATCATAGAATCCCTACAGTGCAGAAGGAAGCCATTCAGTCCATCAAGCCTGCACCGTCAACAATCCCACTAAGGCTCTATCACCGTAATCCCATGGATTTACCCTGCTAATCCACTTGACACTAAGGATCAATTTAGCATAGCCAATCAACCTAACCTGCACCTCTTTGGACTATGGGAGGAAACCAGAGCACCCCGAGGAAACCCATACAGACAAAGGGAGAATGTGCAAAATACACACAGTTACCTGAGGCCAGGATTTAACCCGGGTCCCTCCAATAGCTACATGGGATCTTACTGCCTCTTGCCCATGCCACCTGCCCAGTAAAAGCTGTTGGACCACTCGGTTTGTGGGACCCTCCCCCTGCTGCAGGCAAACAGGGGCAGGATAGGACACTTTTCAGGTGCTCTGTAGGCCCAAGGGCAGAAGGACTGCCTGAGGTTCCCACAGTTACCTGTAAGGTGGGAGATAGGACAGGGGCAGTGGACAGACAAGAAGCAGGTCATAAGCTTTGTTTTATGAGCCTACACCCTGCCCTTGGCCAACATCTTCAAATATACTGCTGAAGGAGCGTAAAGTCTAGCCCCAAAGTATGTGACAGACATAAAAGTCTTGCTGTTGAGAAATATTTGTACAAAAACTAGATTTTTGAACACTAGCTAAATATTCTTGTCAATTTTGACTCCAATGCACAACCCTTCCCTTCCATTGAGAGGAGCTTTTGCATTAAAACTTGTGTTCCTTCAGATGGAGTTTAAACTTTCTATTACCAGCAGAGGGTGTAGATGTTCTTCTAAGTGCTTGTGAGCTGTGTTATTGCTAAGTGAGCATTGATTATATTTGATGGCATTTCAGTATTATCTAAAAAAAAGTGTGGAACTTGACATTCACAGATCAGCTTGCTTACTTGTTGGATGAAGTTTAGTACTGTTCTATTTCTGGCATTTTCTTAATGTGATGGGACAAAGAACATTTACTCTCCATAAACCTGAAGGAATAGGATCTTTATTCTAACCAGCTTGACATGGAAAATTGATGTGGATGTGCCGGCGTTGGACTGGGGTAAACACAGTAAAAAGTCTGACAACACCAGGTTTTAGTCCAACCGATTTATTTGATAGTAAACTCACAAGCTTTCGAGGGGACTCCCTCTTCGTCAGGTGAATGGAGAGTTCTGGCCTCGGACAGAGCATATAAAGCACAGACAGTTTAGAGATTACTGATTAGAATGTGAATCTTTACACCTAATCTGCTGTTCAAGTCCTAAAGTGGCCGACAATATGTGTGGAAGGAGCACTGATCACAGTTTAATGAGATGTGTATTGTCTCCAGACAGCACAGTGAGTGAGGTTTTGCAAACCCAGGCAAGACACGGGGGTTACAGACAGTGCGACATATTTAGGTATACCTATTCAGGTACACCGAGGGAGCATTTTCAGGTACACGGAGGGGGAACAGGGTAAATTCATAATATTATGGGGATAGGACCTGAATGATTGTTGTCACTGGGAGCTCAATGGGCTGAATGGCCTCCTTCTGCACTGCAGGGATTCTATGATTCTATATCTCTGATTCTAATTTCATCAAAATTGAGCCAAGTTTTGAGTCTGGATGACACATCATCAGAGCTCATCCAGATTCAATATGTAGAGTTCAAGCCTCGTTCCCACTGTAGCAAGATTGGACAATTTGGAAGACAGAGAAATTTCCATTCACTGCAGTGGGATAGGAAATTCCCACTAGTGAATGGTAATAAGATTCCAGCCACTGGCTCTATTCTCTCTCCACAGATGCTGTCAGACCTGCTGAGATTTTCTAGCATTTTCTGTTTTTATTTCAGATTCCAGCAAAGTATTTTGCCTTTATGGAAAATTGATGAGGTTTCACTGTCGGGTTCCAGGAAATAAAGTTTATTTATTAGTCACAAGTAGGTTTACATTAGCACTGCAATGACATTACTATGAAAATCCCCTAGCCGCCACACACCGACACCTATTCAGGTACACTGAGGGAGCATTTTCAGGTACACGGAGGGGGAGCAGGGTAAATTCATAATATTATGGGGATAGGACCTGAATGAGATTGTTGTCACTGGGAGCTCAATGGGCTGAATGGCCTCCTGCACTGCAGGGATTCTATGATTCTATATCTCTGATTCTAATTTCATCAAGTACGCTCCAAGGTATCTATTAAAGATTTTCAGGGCTAAACCAACACTCCACTATGATCACTCTTGGCAAAATAAATATAACAGCATTCTGACATTTAGGTTTCACTGAGAGCTTTAAAACAGAAGTTAATTCCAAACAATTTTTCCTTGTTTCATGTTCTCATTGTGACCACGTACTTATAAAGAAAGTAAGAAGTCTCACAATACCAGGTTAAAGTCCAATAGGTTTATTGGACTTTATAGGTTTAGCAAAAGCCACTAGCTACTCATCAGGTGAGTGGGATTTCAGTTCACAAACAGGGCATATAAAGACATAAACTCAATTTACAAAATAATGGTTGGAATGCAACCATGGTTGGAATGCAACTCTTTACAGGTAATCAAGTCTTAAAAGTACAGACAATGCACAGGTTAAAGAGATATGCATTGTCTTCAGCCAGGACAGTTAGTGAGATTTTGCAAGCCTAGGCAAGTCATGGGGGTTACAGATAGTGTGACATGAACCCAAGATCCCCGTTGAGGCATTCTCATCTGTGCGGAACTTGGCTATCAGTCTCTGCTCAGCGACTCTGCGCTGTCTTGTGTCGTGAACTATCCTGGTTGGAAACAATACGCATCTCTTTAGCCTGTGCTTAACCCCCTCTCCACTTACATTGTCTGTACCTTTGAGACTTGATTTCCTTTAAAGACTCGCATTCCAACCATTATTTTGTAAATTGAGTTTGTGTCTCTATGTGTCCTATTTGTGAACTGAAATCCCACTCACCTGATGAAGGAGCAGCGCTTCAAAAGCTAGTGGCTTTAGCTACCAGATAAACCTGTTTGACTTTAACCTGGTGTTGTGAGACTTTTTACTGTGCTTACCCCAGTCCAAAACCAGCATCTCCACATCGTGGCTTACAAATAAATACATAGAAACTAGAAATCTATCATGTGTGTAACTTCACCTTGTCTCATTCTCTCCCAAGCCCTTCTGTGTACAAAATCAGCCTTTCAATTTCTAATGAAGTAATTTCCTTACAGGATTTGTCTATTCCAAATATGATATTCTTGGAAGTTTGAAATAAGTCAGATAATCTGAGCCGCAAAACATGTTGTTAAGGAGAAGGTAAGTTTTTATTTCTGAAAAAGGGATTTCAGAAGTTTTTTTATTAATGTCACAAGTTGGTTTACATTAATACAGCCGTCAAGCTACTTTGAAAATCCCCTAGTTGCCACACTCCAGCACCTGTTTGGGTGTAATGAGGGAAAATTTAGCACGGCCAATGCACTAATCAGCATGCCTTTTGGACTGTGGGAGGAAACTCACACAGACACAGGGTGAACATGCAGACTCCACACAGTGACCCAACCTGGGAATCAAACCTGGGTTCCTGGCATTGTGAGGCAGCTGTGCTAACCACTGTGCCATTGTGAAGGCATGGTGAGAAGGGCAGGCAACCATTCCATTCCTGGTCAGTGAACAATTGGACAGGTAGGCAAGTAATTATAATAAAACTGCAAGCCTCATTTTTACACACCATTTTGAATTTAACGTGAATACTAGAACCCTAACAGTGTAGAAGGAGGCCATTCAGCCCATCAACTTGGAACCAATTCTCTAACAGAGCAACCCACCCTTGCCCTATTTCCGTAACCCCAAGTATTTGCCCTGCAAATGCCCTTAACCAATACATCTTGGGACACCAAGGGGCAATTTAGCATGGCTGATCAACCTAACCTGCAAACCTTTGAACTATGGGAGGAAACTGGAGCACCCAGAGAAAGACATGGAGAGAATGTGGAAACTCCACGCAGGCAGCCATCCAAGGACAGAATTGAATCCAGATCCTTGGCACTGTGAGGCAGTAGTGCTAATCAATGTGTACTGTGCCACCCTGGACCAACCAGAAACAAAACCCAGGGAAAAAATATTTTTTTACTTACCTGCTTGAGCAGATCATTTCTCAATCTCATATACTGAAGGAAATCCAATCTATGGCTATACAACTTATTCTCATAATTTAACCTTCTCGACCCAGTATCATTCTGGTCAATGACACTGTGCTCCTTCCAAATCTATTTTTTCTTACAGATGGGCGGTATAGTGGTCGGCATTGCTGCCTCATAGCACTTAGGACCTGGGTTCAATTCTGGCCTTGGTTCAATGTCTGTGCAGAGTTTGTATGTTTTCCCTGTGTCTGCGGTACGTTTACTCCAGATCTTCCGGTTTCCTTTCACAGTCCAAAGATCTGCAGGTATGGAGGATTTGCAATGCTAAATAGCTCCTTAGTGTCCCAAAATATTAGAGGAATTAGCATGATAAATGTGTGGGGTTATGAGGATGGAGCCTGGGTAACATGTTCTGAAGGAGAGTTGGAGCAGTGCCAATTGGCCTCCTTCTGCACTGTAGGGATTCTGTGATTCTATGAATGTTTGTGGCTCACAAAAAATATCGTACCTCAATCTTGTTATCACAACTCATTATCATAGTTTTTAGGCTTTGGACTATGCTTAAGCAACGTGAGCAAAATTAGAGTACCCGTTTTCGAAATCTTTTAGTGTCTAAGAGAAGTGTGTGTCTAGCATGCTGACTATTATGAGAGCTCTAAAGTTCAAATGTGACATACCAGTTTTGAAACTGCTTGGTGTTGGATTATTGAGCAGAATAATTTGTGCGTGAATGACTCTGCAAAAGACATTAGTATAGGAGAGACATCTGATTCATCACAAGTAATGTAAATATACTGGCTTTTGGGAGTGGCAAATCAAAGTCTCTGTAAATGTAGATGATTCTTGGGTGTGTTACTTGATGGCAGTGACACAATACTGATAGCCCTTGGGCTAAATGTTTCCGGACAGAATGATGAGCATGTTTCAAAGAACAGCCAAATTTTACCCTTGATCTTTGCCCACATGAATGTGTTAAAAGGATATCATTTACATGCGAGCTCCCTGATCTTTCCACACAACTTAGGCTGTGACAGTTTAATACTTGAGATTCTGCTAATATTACAATGGGAGTTTAGGAGGCCATCCGTGGAACTACTTCTCCAATAGCAGCCATTGAGTTATTTGGGCATGAGTTGCATGGACAACTCAGCGAATGGGTGGGCTGCATGAGTGGCCCTCCTTCATCTTTGTGGGCCGCAGGATTGAAATTGGACACGTTCACTAACTATGAGTTGAACACATTTAATACACATCAAATGGGCGACATATTGGCACAGTGGTTAGCACTGTTGCCTCACAGCACCAAGGACTTGGGTTCAGTTCCAGCCTCGAGTGACTGGCTGTCTGGAGTTTGCATGTTCTCCCCACATCTGCGTGGATTTCCTCCAGGTTCTCTGGTTTCCTTCCATGCTCCAAGGATGTGTGAGTTAGGTTGATTGGCCGTTTAGTGTCAGGACGATTGGCAGAGTAAATATGCGGGGAATAGGGCCTGGGTGGGATTGTTGTTGGTGCAGACTCAATGGTCCAGATGACCACCTCCTGCACTGTAGGGACACTATGATTCTAAATATTTTATTAGAAAGATAGAGAAAATGCTTAATCATTCATATATTTATGGATCTGCCAGCAACTTCAAGCAGTAAAAATAAAACAAATAATTACGCTTGATTGGACACAGAGGGAGCACACAGTGCTCACAGGCAACATTGGGTGCAATTAGCATGCACCTCACTTCCCTTCTCTTCCTTTACATGCGTATCATTTCAGTTATACTGGTAGCAAAAAAAAGCCACACCAATGGAAAGCAGTGGAATGTGGCAACTCTGCATGTGGGCAACAGTCAACAAAATGTCTTGTGGGCTACACTCAAAACACTAACGGAGCATCTGTTCCCACCACCCCCCTCAGCCCGCCCAGGCCGCAGTTTACCCACCACTGATCCGCGATCATTATTCATAGAAGGACCTGCAAACTGCTTTTCTAATACAGAAGTAGAAGTTTCAACTACAAACAATAAAATACTGACCTATGCATTGCTGAAGCACCAAACAAAATAAAAGAAAATAAGGACTGTATTAAAGGAGAGAAAGAGAGACTATGGGCCCGATTCTCCCCCCAAAAAATTCTAAGTACTGAACTCATGGAAAAACTGGTGTAAATCACAATTGTTTTTTCAATGGGAGTTCAAACTTGAATATCCCACACACTGTGCAATATAGAGGTCACAATCGTGAATATCATTAAAATTTCAGGGGGCCTGGCCTGTTCACATCAGTCTGACAGTTTCAGAACTCTGCACGTGCACAGTGGCCCTGATCTGTCAGTTTGTAGTTTGCTGGCCAGCTCGATCTATGGCCAGCACGGGATCTTCGCAGTTCTGTCTTTCCAACCCCTCGTCCGTTTCTGGCCACACAACCTCCCCCCATCCTGGGCTGTCCCGATCTCCAGCCCCTCCCGCACAATGACAATCCCCACAACCTCCCACCCCAGCAAACTCCCCCCCCCCCCCCCCCCCAAAACCTACAGACACCCCCCCCTCCACAGGAGGCAGATCCCTCCTCCCACTGCACCCTGATCGCTGGCCTTCCTCCAGCAATGCAAATTGGCAGCGGGTCCCCTCATCTCTACTGATTGTCCCATATGCGCGAATCCCGCATAGTGGCCAACATGTGCATCTCCCAACCAGACATGCCAAAAAACGTGCACATTGCGATGGGAGAATCGGGCCCCATGGGTGAAATTTAGTGGCCCCATTTGCCATTGTTATGGCCATTAAATCTCATCCATAGGGCCCAATTCTCCCATCTTGAAAGAGATCCAAATCAGGATCTGCATTAATGTGATCTTGGTTTCAGATCCCTAGCTGGTGATGTGATGAGGTTCGCACACAAAAAGGTCATGAACCTGATTTCCATGAATTTGAATACATTTCATACAGTCGTAGGACCCTCACAATATAGAAGGAGGTCATCGAGTCTGCACTGACAACAATCTCACCCTACCCTCCCTAATCCTACACATATACCCTGCTAGTCCCCCAAAACTAGGGTCAACTTCGCAGAGCCAATCAACCTAACCTGCATACCTTTGGACTGTGGGAGGAAATTGGAGCACCTGGAGGAAACCCATGCAGACATGGGGAGAATGTGCAAACTCCATATAGACATCACAGGTTCCTGGCACTGTGAGGCAGCAGTGCGAACCACTTTGCCATTGTGTCATCCTGTTCTCTCCTTTGATACAATTTGAATGTAATTAAATGGTTTTACATTATAATGTCTGCCCACTATACATCTTGATGTTGCAAATCACAACTGGTTTTCAAAAGTGAAAACAGGTCTGGTGACCATGCCAAGTCCCAGGGGATGATCAGCAAGGTTGGTGGGCCATGGGAGTTGGGGTTTCCTCCATTCGGGAAGGTTCCTCTCATATATTGAGGTGGAAAGAGGGGAGAACCCCAATGTCTGTGAAGGGGCTGGATGATTAGCATTATAACAACAATTATCATGTTATTAAAAATGTCCTTGAGTTTTTTTTGGGAGGCGATAGCTTAGTGGTATTATCACTAGACTATTAATCCAGAAACTCAGCTAATGTTCTGGGGAACCAGGTTCAAATCCAGCCGTAGCGTGAAATTTGAATTCAATAAAATAAATATCTAGAATTAAGAATCTACTATGACTGTGAAGTCACTGTCCATTGTCAGAAAAACTCATGTGGTTCACTAATGTCCTTAGGGAAGGAAATCTGCCATCCTTATCTGTTCTGGCCTACATGTGACTCCAGAGCCACAGCAGTGTGATTGATTCTAACTGCCCCCAGGCAACTAGAGATGGCAATAAATGCTGACCAGCCAGTGACGCCCATGTCCCATGAATGAATAAAAAAATTACCAACTATGCTGATCTTCATAGAATCCCTACAGCACAGGAGGCCATTCAGCTTATTGAGACTGCACCAACAACAACCCCACCTAGATCCTATCCCCATAATTCCACATGTTTAGCCTATTAATCCCCCTGACATGAAGGGGCAATTTAGCACGGCCAATCCACCTAACCCGCACATCTTTGGGGTGTTGGAGGAAACTGGAGAACCTACCCAGGCATGGGGAGAATGTGCAAACTCCACACACACAGTCACCCAAGGCCGGAATTGAACCTGAGTTCCTGGTTGAAGGAGGAAATGGTGTGTATTCTGAATCTAACTTGTATTAGACCCGACCAGGGAGAACTTTATGAAAACATCTGTTAGAAGTATTCAATATTCAAGTAGCCACACACAATTTTTTTTTAAATTATTTCAGGTGTTGTCGGTAAAATAACACCCCAGACTGTTAGTGAGTCAAAATACAGTGGTTTTTATTCCAAAGCTTTGGGGAGAAACTGGCTCCGATTAAGAATTACCAGACTTCTCATAGAACACAAACACAAGTGGACATTTATACATTATGAGCTGCAGCAGGAATCACGATTCAAAGTTCCAATTCCTGCCAGACCTCCAGTTCTTCCTTCTGGGTCGTGATGCAGCCCCAGAGTTCATCAGGAATTACAGTCCTGCAGGCAGGACACAGGAAACTCCTGCAGCAGTACCAGCATCCCTTATTTGAAGTTACTTGTGCGATCATGGCTGTCCTAGCAGGACTCTTCCTGTTAAAAGCCGGTAACATGATCTGCCATCAGCAGCTGTTAAAAGCCGGTATCGTAATCTACCATCTGTGTAACAATTCCCATTAATACAAACAGGTAAGATTTGCAATGTCTACAAAATAACAGTCACATTCAACTATCAGCAGTTATAAAAGTTTCACACACTTTAACATGAACAAATAACTTATATTACTGCCAGGAACAGTATAAGCTTAAGGAGATCAGTCATGAGGAAGGGTTATGTTAGTGACATATTCTCGGTACAAGATCCATTAACCCTTTCCCTTCAGGTACTAAATGCATTCAGCTTTTCCCTACTTCACAGGTTGTATATGACAATCATTGCATTAGTTGAACAGGACATACTGAACAAAATGAGCACCATATCTTACATAAAGCCTGATCATTTTAAAAATCTACTCACAAATCTAGGTAAAATGAAAAAGGGATTATATTTTCACTGCCGCTAAGAAAGTAGTTATGACCAGAAAGGTTTATATACAAATCATCATGTATTGCTCACAGATATTAGGAAATTTTGGAAAATATCCCCTGCTGTTCATAAAATTTAGAATAAAACAACCCAAGTGATCTGTACCCAATCTTACACCTTAAGTGTTCTCTTCCTCCAGCACTAACTTATGTAGCATAAACATATAGCTTGTGCAATGTGCACTGCAGCAATTTACCAGATCCACTTCAACAGCACTTCCTAAATCCACAATCTCTTTTTTATCTAGAAAGGCAGCAGGGACTGCAACAGTTCAAGAATGCAGTTCACCATCACCTTTGAGAGCTTTTTGAGATGGCAGTAGAAACATAGAAAAATAGGTGCAGGAATAGGCAATTTGAGTCTTCAAGCCTACTCCGCCATTCGTTATGATCATGGCTGATCGTCCAACTCAATGGCCTGATCCCGCCTTCCCCCCCATATCCTTAGATTTATAGAGATATATCTAACTCCTTCTTGAAAACATACGGTAGCAAATCCCACAGGCTTACCACTCTCTGGGTGAAGAAATTTCTTCTAATTTCAGTCCTAAAAGGTTTACCCCATATCCTTACACTATGATGCCTAATTCTGGACATTCCCACCATCTGGAACATCTTTCTTGTATCTACCCTGTTTAGTGTTGTTAGAATTTTATAGGTTTCTATCAGATCCCCCCCACTTCATTCTTCTAAACATCAGCAAATATAATCCTAACCGACTCAATCTCACCTTATATATCAGCCCCACCATCCTAGGGATCAGTTTGATAAACCTTCTCTGCACTCCCTCTACTGCAACAACATTGTTCCTCAGATAAGGGAACCAAAATTGCATAAAATATTCCAGCTGCGGCCTCACTGAGGCTTTGCATAATTATAGCAAGACATCCCCCCTGCTGTACTCGAATCCCCTCACGTTGAAGACCAACATACCATTCGTCTTCTTTACCGGCTGCTGTACCTGCATGCTTATCTGGTGACTGGTGTACCCAAGTCTCGGTGCACATTACCCTCTCTCAATCGATAACCATTCAGATAATAATCTATCTCCCTGTTTTTGCTATCAAAGTGGATAACCTCACATTTGTCTACATAAAACTGCATCTGCCATACATTGTCCAAATCACACTGAAGTATCTCTGTATCCATCTCACAGCTTCAAGTCACCTGCAAATTTGGAGATATTATATTTAGTTACTTCATCCAAATCATTAATACATATTGTGAATAGCTGGGACCTGAGGTACTCCGCTAGTCACTGCCTGCCATTTGGAAAATGACCCATTTATTTCTACTTTTTGTTTCCTGACTGCCAGTTTTTTATCCTTCTCAATATACTACCCCTAATCCCATGCACTTCAATTTCACACCTTAGTCCAAAGACGTGTGGGTTAGGTTCATTGGCTATGTTAAAGAAAGCATTCTTTCTGGTTGTACCACAGCTCGGTATAGAACATAGAACATTACAGCGCAGTACAGGCCCTTCGGCCCTCAATGTTGCGCCGACCAGTGGAATGAATCTAATGACTCTCTAACCTAAATTAATCCAATGTTATCCATATGCTTATCCACTGACCATTTGAACACCCTTAAAGCTGGCGAGTCCACAACTGCTGCAGGCAGGGCATTCCATGCCCTTACTACCCTCTGAGTAAAGAGCCTACCTCTGACATCTGTCCTATAATTACCACCCCTCAGTTTAAAGCTATGTCCCCTTGTGTTAGCCATCACCATCTGAGGAAAAAGGCTCTCACTGTCTACCCTATCTAACCCTCTGATCATCTTGTATGCCTCAATTAGGTCATCTCTTAACCTTCTTCTAACGAAAATAACTTCAAGTCCCTCAGCCTTTCCTCATAAGACCTTCCCACCATACCAGGCAACATCCTGGTAAACCTCCTCTGCACCGTTTCTTATGCCTCCACATCTTTCTTATAATGCGGCAACCAGAACTGTACGCAATACTCCAAGTGCGGCCTCACCAGAGTTTTGTACAGTTGCAACATGGTCTCACGGCTCCGAAATTCAATCCGTCTACCAATAAAAGCTAACACACCGTACGCCTTCTTAACAACCTTGTCAACCTGGGTGCCAACTTTCAGGGATCTATGCACATGCACACCGAGATCTCTCTGCTCGTTGACACTACCAACAGTCCTTCCATTAGCCCTACGTTCTGTACTCCTGTTGCTCTTACCAAAGTGAATCACCTCACACTTTTCCGCATTAAACTCCATTTGCCACCTCTCAGCCCAGCTCTGCAGCTTATCTATGTCCCTCTGCAAACTGTAACATCCATCCTCACTGTCTACAACTCCTCCTGCTCTGCAAGGAACTACAAAAGATCGTGAACGTAGCCCAATCCATCACACAAACCACCCTTCCATCTATTGACTTTGTCTACACTTACCACTGCCTTGCAAAGCAGCCAGCATAATTAAGGAACCCACGCACCCTGGACATTCTCTCTTCCACCTTCTTCCTTCAGGAAAAAGATACAAAAGTCTGAGGTTACACACCAACTAACTCAAGAACAGCTTCTTCCCTGCTGCTGGCAGATTTTTGAATGGACTTATCTTACATTAAGTTGATCTTTCTCTACACCCTAGCTATGACTGTAACACTACATTCTGCACTCTCTCGTTTCCTTCTCTTTGAACAGTATGCTTTGTCTGTATAGCACACAAAGAACAATACGTTTCACTGTATATTAATACATGTGACAATTATAAATCAAATCAAATTGACCCTAGTGTCAGGTGGATTGGCAGGGTAAATGCGTGGGGTTACATGTATAACGCTTGAGTGGGATTGTGATCAGTACAGACTTGATGGGCTGAATGGCCCCCTTCTGTGCAGTAGGGATTCTATGATTTTTATGAATCTCTTCTGTGGGAATCTCTCTTTGTTGAAAACCTTCTGAAAGTCTGAATAAACCACATCCATCAACTCCCTCTCATTGAATCTACTAGTTACAATCTCAAAAAATTCCCGTGGGTTTGACAAGCATGGTTTCCCTTTCATAAATCTGTACTGACTCTATTCAATTCTACCATTGTTTTCCAGGTATTCTGCTATAAACCTCTGACAATGGGCACTAGAATTTTCCCCACGACTGACATCAGGCTAACTAATCTATAGCTAGCCAGCAATTCACACATCCGATGAATTAATTTGAAAAAGGTACATAGGAACATCACCAACTCCACATATTCCTCCAAGTCATACTTCATCTGGACTTGGAAGCATACTGCTGTTGCTGGTAAAATAATACCCCAGACTGTTAGTGAGTCAAAATACAGTGGTTTGTATTCCAAAGCTTTGGGGAGAAACTGGTTCCTTACAATAGATTACCAGACTTCTCATAGAACACAAACACAAGTGGATATTTATACATTATGAGCTGCAGCAGGAATCACGATTCAAAGTTCCAATCCCTGCCAGACCTCCAGTTCTTCCTTCCTGGGTCGTGATGCAGCCCCAGAGTTAATCAGGAATTACAGTCCTGCAGGCAGGACACAGGAAACTCCTGCAGCAGTACCAGCATCCCTTATTTGAAGTTACTTGTGCGATCATGGCTGTCCTAGCAGGACTCTTCCTGTTAAAAGCCGGTATCATGATCTGCCATCAGCAGCTGTTAAAAGCCGGTATCATAATCTACCATCTGTGTAACAATTCCCACTAACACAAACAGGTAAGATTTACAAAGTCTACAAAATAACAGCGACATTAAACAATCTGTCTTTATACAAATGAGAATTAAAACATGTAAGACATGAACAAATAATTTATATTATTGCCAGGAACAGTATAAGCTAAAGGAGATCAGCCATGAGGAAGGGTTATGTTTGTGACATATTTTAGGTACAAAATCCATTAATCCTTTCCCTTCAGGTACAAAATGCATTCATCCTTTTCCCTACTTCAATGCATCAAAAAACTAAAACTTCCACGCTAACAACACTGGGAGAGCATCTGGACCAGATCACAGCAGTTCATGAAAGTCAGACCATAAGAAATAGGAGCAGAAGTAGGCCATTCGGCCCATTGACTCTGCTCCGCTATTCAATGAGATCATGTCTGATCTGATATGATAATTCTCAACTCCACTTTCCCACCTTATCTCCTGAACCCTTGATTCCTTTACTGATTAAAAATCTGTCTATTTCAACCTTAAACATTTTTATCAGTATCTCACCTGAAGACACCATCCACCAGGTACACAGTACATACTCTTGCAATTCAGCCAACATTCTCTACCTGATATTCTGCAGGAAAGGATGTTCCGAGGCATGGTACACTGGGGAGACCATGCAGAAGCTACGACAATGGATGAATGAACATTGCTCGACAATCACCAGGCAAGAGCGTTCTCTTCCTGTTGGGGAACACTTCAGCGGTCACGGGCATTCGGACTCTGATCTTCAGGTAAGCGTTCTCCAAGGCGGCCTTTACAACACACAACAACGCAGAGTCACTGAGCACAGACTGATAGCCAATCTCCACAAATATGAGGATGGCCTCAATCAGAATCCTGGGTTCACGTCACACTCTCACTTTCTCGGTCTCAGAATTCTTCTCCCAACCACCCCAGTGTCCCAGCTATCCTCTACTTTTAACCTTTGAGTGAGCCAATGGAACAAAAATGAACTAATTAAAGTGACAGCCTGTTAAAGGGGCACGCATCTCCAAATTATGTGTGTTCAAAGTCAATTAATACCGATCACCCGATTCTTTTAACCAGTCCAAAGATGTGTGGGTTAGGTTGATTGGCTATGCCAAAATTGCCCCTTAGTGCCCTGAGATGCGTAGGTTCGAGGGATTAGCGGTAAATATGTAGAGATATGGGGTAGGGCCTGGATTGTGCTTGGTGCAGACTCGATGGGCCGAATGGCCTCTGCACTATAGGGTTTCTGTGATTTCTTTCTGTGATAATAACCATAATTGACAAGATGTTACCATTGATGAGTGGAGCTCTGTTGATTACCATTCGGGAAAAAAAACTACGTGCTTATAGTTCACAATCCTTGTAAAGAAGAAGTAGATATTTTGTTCCACCTTTCTCAGAGTAACTGACTCAGGTTTCTCAGCCCTGATGACACTATTTGTTGAAGTAAATCTCATTGTCTGTATGCAGCTGCAATGATTAACCTTTTAAATAGAGCAGCATTATTGATTTTCTTGGCTTTTTGTGAATCATCTATACCAAAATAATATACAAAATAATGGTTGGAATGCGAGTCTTTACAGGTAATCAAGACCTAAAGATACAGACAATGTGAGTGGTTGAGCACATGTTAAAGAGGTGTGTATTGTCTCCAGACAGGACAGTTAGTGAGATTTTGCAAGCCCAGACATAACTTGATTACCTATGAAGATTACTCTGTAAATTGAGTTTGTGTCTTTATATGTCCTGTTTGTGAACAGAACTCACACTTACCTGACGAAGGAGCAGCACTCCTACCAAATAAACCTGTTGGACTTTAACCTGGAGTTGTTAGACTTCTTACTGTGTTTACCCCAGTCCAACATGTGAGAAACACAGCTCACAGTCAAAAAAATTTAGTTGAGTCAAGTTCCGAAGGAGCAAGATATTTTGTTTAACGTTCTTGCAAGACTGGGTGTCCAAAAAATAGGCACACCCTACATCGAGTTTAAGCAAGCATTTTATACTATTTTACAAGCATATTAATCAATTACAATATGTTGTTCTCCCCTAATTGGTGGTCTCTGTCCTATTAGTGAGTTGTCATTCCCCTATTGGCTCATGGTGCCCCACGTTCCCGTCCCCTCTACTCCCCTTCTAACCACGTTTCTTGTTATCGCAAGAGTACATATTATAGTGTTTATTCAATATTCTTACTTGATTAGTTCTCCCATCTGTCTTATCTAAAACTATTTAACATGTCCAGCTCAGACCAGCTGTAATCAATCTTCTGCTAACTTAATTCCGATGTCCTGACTATCAGTGTCCTTCTATGGTGTATAGATATATGTGTTAACAGCACCTTTACCTGTTGTTCACAATTCCCCCTTTTTCTTTTAGTTTGCTGTTAACGCATTCATTGCAACTTCTCACATTTCAAATTTCTGGAGCATCTTTTCCACTGTTTTATCTATTTCATCATGCAGTTCATTCCCTATTTCCAATAAGTTCATTTGTTCCCCATGGTCTACTACAGACATTTTCTTGGTTATTGTTGTTTCAATAAACTGTTTGACTAGTCCCCTCACACAGGGGATTATGCAACACCCCACCGTTACCAGTACCCTGGCCACTATTATTTAGGAGGTCAGTGCTGACACCACCATTCCTCTCCGTTTTCCAAACCAGGACTCCAACCAGTCAGTGAATACGTTGTTAACCCCAGAGTTTTCTGCTATCTCCTCAGCTAAGGTCGTTAGTCCTTGTAAGGCTCGGGTTATAGAGCCATCCGGGGCCGTATTGTTTGGGATGAAGGTACAACACTTTCCCCCCAATATTACACACACCCCTCCTTTCTCTGCTAGCATCATATCCAAGGCCATCCTATTTTCCCATGCCATTCTACTAGTGATGTCTAAGTTGTTCCGCCAACCCCCGGACAGCATCCCTGGTATAGTTAATGAATCTCTGTTGGTTATAATACATATAATTTATCCAATCCACGTTCTTATTTACTGTCACCCACCAAAACAAGGGCTCAAATCCAGCCGCAATCTAATTCCTGGCTTTGAATTCATCCGGGACTCCCCGAGGCACTCCAATGGGATCCAGGTATATCTTTTCATCAAAAGAAGTTCCTATTGCTGACCTTTTGTTCTTCCTGATTGTTTTGGATCCTTCAAATGCCAGGGTAAATGGTATAGCCAATTGGACAATTGCACATGTACCCTTCCACCGGGGGGGGGGCAGCAGAGTTGGCCTCAGTACCCTTCCTCCACAATACCACCATAAATCTGCCCTGGGGATGTTCAGTGATGAATAGTTCCCTCCCGTCCCGTTCTCCGTAATGCTACTGATCTCTAAGCATGATTCCAACTCCCCCATACTATGAGTTAACCCTGCCCCTTGTCTGTTCACGCATGAGGTGTGATTCACAACCGTAGCGAGAAACTGAGGGGGAGTCTTTAAGTTCTTTTCTTTTACAGGAGGGAACATTAGAGACAGGGATGTGCAGTTCGGGTTGCCCCATGCTCCCTTTTCTTGATACAGGGCCAACATGCACTCCATACCTCTTCCGTCGCGTTTCCATCCCAGGGGGAAGGGTACTATTCGAGCTACTGGCCTCCCAGATGCACAGACATAGCAATTGCTTTTATTTAAGCTTTTTACAGTGTATTTGACCCATTCTACCCAGGCATTGGTCTCCTCATATCCAGTCTCTATTTCAAGGGTCTGTCTCAGGTTTTTTTACCTCTACCACTCTTACTACCCCTGGGTTGTTTTGAGGGACCTTCTCCTTCTGGTCGGGTGATTTCAAATTTTTATCTACATAGATTCGGAAACAACATTTCAATTCGCTATCTTTTCCTCCCTCCTTTACCCTGATTCCAAATACTGCCTGATGCAGTTGTTGGTCCCTGGTCCAGTTACCTGTAAAGAAGGGTCCACCGGCTAGGGAGTACTGGGAGAGGTTCTTAGGATCTAAGACTGGACCTCTTATTTCTTCGGTCCAATGGGCCCCTTTTATGGTTATATATATGGGGTTGCATTTCTTGCCTAGGCATTCTGTTCCTGGCCGCATACGTTTCTGATGAAGGGATATTATGGTAGGGAGTGTACCCCAAGGATGCTCCCCATCTGCATAAAATTGTAAGGATTCAACCGAATATTTTCGCTGGCTCACCAAATCCCCACATACTACCAGGGAACACAGGTCAGTCTCTACCACCTGTGGTGTAGGGAGATCCAAAACCGTGACTGAGCTCATAGTGTTCCCCTGTTCCGTTTCTAACTCATCTGGATCATAACCCATACTTGCAAGAACTCCTGGGGACAAGAGGAAGGGGAGTATTACCAAAATTATCTCTTTCATTCTATCTCTTTTCCCGTTACCTTTTAGGGGAGAACCTAACTCAAAACAGTTCTTTTCCCGCGCTCCTGCCGCTATTAACAATTGGTTACTTAGAGTCTTTTAAACTTCAGCTTCAAAGGTTCTTCAGCAGGTTCGACCGTCCATGTGTTAGAGTCGTCTGGGGGTTTTACCGGTCCCTTAATTCTGGTGTGATGTGTCCACCCCTTTTCTGCAGTCCTGATCGCTGTCTCAGTTGTTAGGAGTACTTGATATGGTCCCTCCCATTCCGGTTGCAGCTTAGGTTCTTTCCAGGACTTTACCAGGACCCAGTCTCCTGGTCGGATCGTATGTACTGTGAAGTCGAGGGGTGGCATCTGTGACAACAATCCTTGTTTCCTAAGGAAGGATATGGAGGAGGACAGACCCAGTATATATTCCTTTACAAATTGATCGTTCATTTCAGGGACTGGTAACTCCCTGGCTGCTCCCATATACGGCAGTCCGAACATTATTTCATAGGGGGATAAACCCAAATCCTTTCGGGGAGCTGTGCAAATACGCAGAAGTGCTATTGGTAAGCATTTGGTCCAAGGAAGTTTCATTTCTATTATTAGCTTAGATAAATGTTTTTTTAAGGGTCTGGCAGACCCAATCCTCATCCGAACCGTACTTTGGCCAGAAGACGGCCGGACTTCGGTTTGGTTCCTTTACCCAAACAAAACAACAATATTTAATCATAGTCTTCTTGTTTTTATCCTTAGTGCTAGTGTTATAATCCCAATCTTCCAACATCCATCCCAAAGGACTTTCTGCAGGGATGTTCCCTGGGGCCCCACCCTTCTTCCGCAGTTTCCCGGCACCTTTCCCTGGCCTGGGGGACTTAATCTCACTCCCCCCGCCTCCCATAGTTTACCTACCACGACCCGGTCATCAAGGCAATGCTTAAAAGTCAATTTTCTTACCTTGGTTCGTGCACGACATTGCCCGACCACGACGATGCCTATCGTCTCCCCCTTACTCGTTCGGAATGACCTTCCTAGGATTCTCAACAGTCCGCTGGCGGAGAGGCCCACCGACGAGTACTTGGGACCATTCAAAGGAGGAACGGGACGCATCTTCCCAGTCGTCGCCGGCGACAGTCCCACCAGGGATGTTAGGATCCCGGACGAGCCCCCAATTGTGAGAAACGCAGCTCACAGTCAAAAATATTTAGTTGAGTCAAGTTCTGAAGGAGCAAGATATTTTATTTAACGTTCTTGCAAGACCGGGTGTCCAAAAAATAGGCATACCCTACATCGAGTTTAAGCAAGCATTTTATACTATTTTACAAGCATATTAATCAATTACAATATGTTGTTCTCCCCTAATTGGTGGTCTCTGTCCTATTAGTGAGTTGTCATTCCCCTATTGGCTCATGGTGCCCCACGTTCCCATCCCCTCTACTCCCCTTCTAACCACGTTTCTTGTTATCGCAAGAGTACATATTATAGTGTTTATTCAATATTCTTACTTGATTAGTTCTCCCATCTGTCTTATCTAAAACTATTTAACATGTCCAGTTCAGACCGGCTGTAATCAATCTTCTGCTAACTTAATTCCGATGTCCTGACTATCAGTGTCCTTCTATGGTGTACAGATATATGTGTTAACAGCACCTTTACCTGTTGTTCACAAACGCTGGCATTTCCACAACATGATAAAGTGAATCCACCCAATCTGTCACAAAATCAGAAACTGAATATTCACCGCCTTAAAAACTTGTGTGATTAACTGTAAGCACATCCTGTAAGTATTTGTTTTGGTAAAAAGCCAAGAAAATCAATGATGCCGCCCTGATTAAAAGGTTAACCACTGCAGCTCAATACAGGCAATAAGATTTACTTCAACAAGTAGTATCATCAGGACTGAGAAATCTGAGTCAATTACTCTGAGAAAGGTGGAACAAAATATCTACTTCTTCTTTATAAGGATTGTGAACTATAAGCACGCAGAGTTTTTTTCAGAATGGTAATAGCCGGAGCTCCACTAACCAACGTTAACATCTTGTCAATTATGGTTATTATAGATAAAAGAATCAGATGATCGGTATTAATTGTCTTTGAACACACGTAAGTCAGAGACGCGTGCCCGTTTAACAGGCTGGCAATTTAATTAGTTCATTTTCTTTCCACTGGCTCACTCAAAGGCTAGAAGTAGAGGATAGCTGGGGCACTATAGTTGGTGGGAGAAGAATTCTGAGACTGAGAAAGTTGTCAGTAAACTCTCTTCACAAAAAGAAACTCTTGTTTTGGCTTCACCAAATGGCTTGCACCCTATTAACAAGCAAGAGGTAAAGATTATTGGGAAAACTAATGGATACTGGGCCATCATCAACAACCTGAGCTCTCAGCTTTTGTGTCAATGCATATTTCAAATGTAAGGTATTTTCATTCACATGTAACTAAGATCACTTTTTATTACTGAGTGCTATCGTGACAACTATAATTCCTTTTGAACATAACAGTTCACATCCATGATTAAAAAGACTGAGCTCATTAATTACAATGGAGCAAAATTACTCTGAGGCCCAGAAATTCAATTACACCCAAAAACAGATACAGCAGTGGGTGAAGGACGTGCTGAGACTGTCTGTTCAACGTGGCCACAGGAACAACATGAAAATAGTGCTGTCATCTCTCTCCTACTCCTCACAGCCATTCATAAAATGGGGTACAGCCCTTGCCTGTCTAGGCTCTGTTACAGTATTTCAGTTCTTTAGCAATAAACTCAAATTCTTTCAGTTTGCATGTTTGGAATGTCCCTTTAAATGCTGGAATTGAGACAAACTCATGTAGTTTGGCATCGTGCCCGCTGCTGCTGGGAAGATGATAATGAAATGACAGAGCCAGTAATGGATGTGCTTAACACATTTTGGAGTTTCCCATGTGCTATTGTACTCCCACACTCCAAACACACCTATTTTTAAAACGTTTTACCACAACTTTTCAGATTTATACAACATAGTTAACGTAAACAATACCTCAAGTCGCTGAATCCTGAGGAAAGATTGAAGCTGAGCCCAGAAAGGGAAGGAATGGCCACCAAAATATGAAAGATATGCAACCAGAAGTTTGTCCAGAGTTGGAATTTGAGGAAATTAGGAAGGTTGAAGAGTGAAATTAAGGGAAAGAATTCAAAAATAATAGGATCCAAGTGTTGAAAGCACAATTGCTGATGAGAAAAAGGCAGGGGCATGAAAGAGGCTGGAGTTCGGATTAGAGAGTAGCCACAGGGGCTTAATGTTAGAAACATATAGGGAGGGATAATTGAACATTTTGGATAACAATTCATTTCTCTCAAGATTTTTATTGTTAAAAAGTTATTACTTCAAGCTACAGGTTTAAGGCAATATTATATTCAAGATTTGCAACGTTAGGGACCCTGGCCATTTTAATTAGCCTCAAATGCTGAGATCCTACTTAAATAGGCTAATAACATTGGGATTGGCCCATCAGTTAGCATTTGTGGAGAGAGAAGAAATGTTAATGGTTTAGCCTAGACACAGATTGGGGTCTTTCCTCTCTACACATCTGCTGTGTATTTCCAATATGCTAAGCTTTTATTTTAGATTGCGTACAATTGCGCTGATTCCTTTTTGAAGAAGATAGAGGAAATTAATTAAAATTAAACGCATTATTTTCTATTAACAGGCTGATGCTCTTAAAGTTCAAAAAGGGTGTGGCTTTCAAACTGATACTTAAGCAGCAATAATGCCTCTGCATTATGAATGAGCTAATAGATATTTGAACCAAAATTGCATTTATCATTGGAGGAGTCCAGATATAACAAACCCTAAATTGTTGTAAACTTATGCAAGTGTGAAGCCTAATGCCATAAAGGACACAAATGAGTATCCCCAAACTTAAGAAGGATTGATATAGCAAAACTGATTGCATCTGAGTGGAAAGTTAAGTAGTGTAAGTATCAGTGAGCGTAGAAAACATCTAGCAAACTGATCGACTGTGTTTAAATTAGTAAGAACATTAAAAAAAAGTACACAGTTTGGTCCTTTAAGGCTTCCTCTACTATTCACTAAGCTGATCTTCTATTTCAACATTACCTCATACCCCCTGGTTCCCTTATAATTCATCCTGTAACCATGCACTGAATAATATGCTCCCAAATCGCAAGCACTCCCCATCTCCGGTATCATCGGACATTGAATAGCTTTCTTGGCAATCTTTCATAATATGTCAGGTGGGCAGTCTTAAATGAGTAGCCTGCCTGTGTTATTTAAGTTCCATTTAAATGTGTATTTAAGGTGACTAATGACATAATTGACTGCTATAATACACTTCATCAGCAAAATTGGTTTGCGTCATGTAGTGCTCCCGTTTTTAGAAGGGGAAGCTTGTTAGTGCAGGTTTAAAATGTTCAGCAGAGCCTGAGTCTCAAATTAGCAGTTTAGAGATCGGAAACTGCGGCATGCTCAATCCCAGGAGTAGAATTTCCTTTTCAAACCCTCAAATTGGAATCATCTTCTTCAGTTGCTTGGTGCTCTATTTATCTCCTGTTCATTTTCCAGGACTATAAAGAGGTTGAGGAAAAATGGAAATTGTAGGCTTGAAAAGATGGGTGAGATTGTATTCATTAGCAAGTTCAGCTTATTTAATGGCATAACGCTAACTCTTTATTAACAGAGTACATGGCAGCCCAAATGCTGTGCTTATCTCTCATCCACGCATTCTGCCAACTTTCCACCCTCCAACTGGAACAAATAATCAAAAGCACGTAGATATTATCACAGACAGTGAAGTCTTTGTTGCATCCAGCTATTTTAGAGCTCCAGTCAAACTCACTTTCCTCCTGCATTGACGACCGTGCTCTTTAGCACTCTGGCATAAGGTTAGTCATAACAAGGCCTTGATGCACCTTGGCCACCCTTGTGAAGTCATTGGGCCTCTTCTGCCATTGATACAAGGGTGTCCTCACCAGACCAACACTGCTGACCCCCCTGGGATACCTCCTCCCTGAAAGCATACGTGTGGCTATGCTGCCTCTTCGTCTCCCCACCTCCCCCCAAGGCAACAGCTGGTCAGGATGGTTGAACACTGCAGATAGGAGCGCTCTGAGAGTCAAGGGGCTTCTCCCCTGCCTGTTCCCTCACTACAATAGTGCAGACATATCTGGTGGGAAATTTCAGACAACTTCTCCGTGCAAAGATGTGGAAAACTCCTTCAGGTTTAAAAAAAACAGTCTATGCAGTGGCAACAGCAGAATTCAAATAAATAAACACCCAACCTTAAAGTAGCTAAAGTTCAAATAGACTTCCAAACTATAAACAATGCTGGCATATGCTTGGTCACCTTGACACTGTCCTGTGCCAGGGAGCTATTTAAATTACTGGCCATGATCTTGTTCCAGGTCACAGCCAAAATCCTCAGAAACCGGACATCCCACCCTAGATCACTGTTTGGGAGGGATGTTCACCACCTGCACATTTCAAACCTGTCCTCTGCTTGCAACTGGATCAATTAATATGGCAAGTTGAACGGCAGGCCTAGAAGTTGAAAAGTTGCCCACTTCTGGATCTTTACTGCCCATCCAACATTGGGCCATATTATTCTGTTCCATGCCTCCTCAATGGCTATGAGATTAAATCTATTTAGTTTTATCTGTCGTATTTATTAATCTGATTTCATGTGAGTTCTTTATGCTTTCAAGTACAGTCTTTTAGTTCTTTCATTTTCCCCTCTGTCAACCTTAGTCTCTACAGCCATATCTTGAATGGCTTCTTGAATACATTGAGCCTGTTGAGCTAGCATGCAATCATAGAACCACTACAGTGCAGAAGGAGACCTTTCAGTCAATTGAGCCTGCATTAATAACAATCCATCCCAGGCCTTATCCCTGAAACTCCATGTATTAACACTGCAAATTCCCATGTTAAGGGGCTATTTAGTATGGCTAATCAACCTGCCCACAAGTCTATGGACTGTGGGAGGGAACCCAGGCAGACAAAGGGAGAATGTGCAAACTCCAGACTGACAGTCGCCTGAGGCCAGAATTGAGCCTGGATTCCTGGCTCTGTGAGACAGCAGTGCTAACCACTGTGCCGTCCAACCCTTTTATTCAGTATTTGAAAAGCAGAAAGCCATGCAAGTTTGACTCATTCATTTGTTAACACGTTATCTGAATCAGAAAAAGGAAAAATTTTGAAAGTAAACTGCAATAGTCACAACAGTAGTGAATTGCAATTGTAAAAAAAGACACAATGACTTTTTTGCTATTGGCAAAAATCAGTGATATGAAACAGGGCAGATTAACCTTTTTGAGTACTGAATGTCCCTCCAAATGTGCACATTCTGTAATTGCTAAAAATGTTTTTTTTTGTCAAGCTTTTCATCTCTTGTTAACCCACTCTGATTATTTTTAGCCAACTCACTAATCAGTTCTATATCTTTTGATATTTCCCTTACTGCCTCTGAATTTAAACACTGTTGAATTCTCCTTGCTCTTGGGCTTCTGCCTCTGTGCTCTCTAATGGGCCTCCACTACTCTCCATGTGCTTTTGGGCCTCCAGAGTTCTTTTTATTCCCACTGCTCTTGCCAGCCACTCAGGCCTCCACTTCTCTCACTGTGCCAGCAGGACTCCATGGCGCACATTGTGGCCTTTCCTGTTCTCACTTTGTCCTTGGACCTTCACCGCTTTCAATGTATTTTTGAACTTCAAAATCTTTTATCCCAGCTGCTCTTGTGGACATTTGAGTTGTTACTGATCTCACTGAGTTCTGGGTTCTCTATTGCTCCCTTTATCTCTAGTTTTAAGGTTAAGTTTATTTATTGGCGTCACAAATGATTTACATTAACACTGCAACAAAGTTACTGCAAAAATCCCCTGGTTGCCACACTCGGGCGCCTGTTTGGGTGCACTGAGGGAGAAGTTAGCATGGCCAATGCACCTAACCAGTATCTCTTTTGGACTGTGGGAGGAAACCAGAGCGCTCAGTGGAAAACCACAAAACCACGGGGAGAACATGCAGACTCCGCACAGACAGTGACCCCAGCTGGGAATCAAAACCAGTGAGGCAGCAGTGCTAACCATTGTGCCAACCATTGCACCACCATGTCGTCCACCACTCTCACATGAAGGATCTGGATTGAGTAAATGAAAAACACCTTTGTTTCCATTGATTGCAGGGTAAGGGTGAGCACAGATTTAAAGTGGCTGCCTGAAGAATTAGCCATGGGATGAGGAAAAAAATGATCTACGCAATGAATGTTTATGATTTGCAATGTTGCAATGCACTTTCTAATAGCTGAAGATCAAATAAGAATCCTCAAAATAGAACTGAATAAATAATTAAAGGAGATCATTTTGTTGGGGTATGGGAAAAGAGTGGCACTGTCGGGATTACTCTTGGAATAGCCCACATGGGTATGACAAAACGAATGACTCCCTTCTGTGCTGTTGTCATGATCACGTGAGGAGGGGTGAAATGTCTCCCCTATTCCAAGTTTGAGTTTAATTTTGTGAAGGTAGAAGTCTTTGTCAATACAACCGAAAAAGTTTATTTATTAGTCACAAGTGGATTTGCATTAACACTGTAATGAAGTCACTATGAAAATCCCCAAGTCCCAGTACTTACACTTTCCAATTAAAAATAATTAGTCAGACAGATTTTTTAAGGTTAACCAAAGAACAAAATTAGTTCATTGAAACTATTTCCAGAATTTCTTTTTATAAAATGAGGTAAATTGCAATTATCATTCATAAATCACTCATGCTCTCTATGAACCCACACACTAGCACAGGTGGTACAATAAGAGAATAGCTTGAGGTTATTTTTGTGAAGAAGATGAAACAAATAAGTATACAGTTAACTGTTTTCTGGCTGCTTTCAATGTGATGATTCCATGTTGCTCTCATTGCGCTCAGCTGTCTTTATAATGTAGTTGTATGGGGCAAGTTTCCACATTTTATTCCCAAAAGATTTCATTTGCCGTAAATTTCCCCTTTCAGGATGGTTACTTTGTAAATCCAGCCACAATACTTTTGAGAGAAAGAGAGAGACCAAACAATTTTTTTGCAGCCTGTTTAGGTTCAGCATTCTTATTGCTGACCTTTCTTTTGCTTTGAACAGTCTCTTAAAGTATCTTGCTGGCTGTATATTCCAAGGGAAGTCCTATTAGTCTCTACAAACTGCAGTATTTAGGACAGGTAATTGCATTTTTATGTCTCACCTCAGAAACTTTCCAGGCTATTGTAAAGCCAATAGGAGAGGGGGATGAAATCTTACCAAAAATTTCCAGAGTGTTTCCCATCAATGGCACTAGTGTGTTTTCAGGCTGAATCTTATGCCTCATTAGTGATCATTTTTATGCCCATGACTTTCACGCCATTCCAGCAGCGCATTCCTGCTGATTTGCCTGCCCTGCAATGACTTAACTGCTGCAAGCACTGGGGGGCTCCATATATACAGCACCTGGTCCACAACAACTGCAGGGGATGGCAGCTGGAGTCATGCCCGAGCCGACAATAACCACATGTTTTGAGGAGTCAGCTCTCAAGATGGCCAGGGAGGAGGAAGAGCATGCCTGCAGTACTGGTGAAGTGGGGGCAGCAGAGAAATGTGAAAATCCTCAACACATATGCTGTCATAGAACATAGAACATTACAGCGCAGAACAGGCCCTTCGGCCCACGATGTTGCACCGACCAGTTACAAAACAATGACCCACTAACCTAAACAAATCCCTTTTCGTCCATAAACCTATCCACGGATCTCTTAAACGCCCCCAAACTAGGCGCATTTACAACTGCAGCAGGCAGGGCATTCCAATCCCTCACCACCCTCTGGGTAAAGAACCTACCCCTGACATCCGTCCTATAACTACCACCCCTTAATTTAAAGCTATGTCCCCTCGTGCTAGATTTCTCCATCAGAGGAAAAAGGCTATTACTATCCACCCTATCTAAACCTCTAATCATCTTGTATGTTTCAATAAGATCCCCTCTTAGCCGCCTTCTTTCCAGCGAAAACAACCCCAAATCCCTCAGCCTCTCCTCATAGGACCTCCCCTCCATACCAGGCAACATCCTGGTAAACCTCCTCTGCACCCTCTCCAAAGCCTCCACATCCTTCCTGTAATGTGGGGACCAGAACTGCACACAATACTCCAAGTGCGGCCGCACCAGAGTTGTGTACAGTTGCAACATGACGCTGCGACTCCTAAATTCAATCCCCCTACCAATAAACGCCAAGACACCGTATGCCTTCTTAACAACCTTATCTACTTGACTCCCAACTTTCAGGGATCTATGTACACATACACCTAGATCCCTCTGCTCATCCACACTATTCAAAGTCCTCCCGTTAGCCCTATACTCGACACATCTGTTATTCCTACCAAAGTGAACTACCTCACACTTCTCCGCATTAAACTCCATCCGCCACCTCTCGGCCCAGCTCTGCAACCTGTCTAAGTCTTCCTGCAAACTATGACACCCTTCATCACTATCTACCACACCTCCGACTTTGGTGTCATCAGCAAATTTACTAATCCACCCAACTATACCCTCATCCAGATCATTAATAAAAATTACAAACAGCAGTGGCCCCAAAACAGATCCCTGAGGCACACCACTCGTAACCGAACTCCATGATGAATATTCACCATCAACCACCACCCTCTGTCTTCTATCCGCTAGCCAATTCCTGATCCAATTCCCTAGATCACCCCCAATCCCATACATCTGCATTTTCTGCAGAAGCCTACCATGGTGAACCTTATCAAACGCCTTACTAAAATCCATATACACCACGTCCACTGCCTTACCCCCATCCACCTCTTTGGTCACTTTCTCAAAAAACTCAATAAGGTTAGTAAGGCACGACCTACCCGCCACAAAACCATGCTGACTATCTCCAATCAATTCATTCCTCTAATCGCAAGTGGGTAATCTATGTTCTCTCTGTATCCCCTATTATTGCATTGATGTCATCTCCTCCTTCTCTTCCAGGCCAGACCATCCTCATGCTCCCACCCCCCACCCCCCCTCAATACCCCCCTCCCTTCACCCAATGGACTCCAGCAATTCAAATGGCTCTTTGTAGAAGAGCCATTACCCACATCTGGCACCAGCACAGATACTCGCACCTTGGTGGGTTCAATAAGTAGGCAGACTTCTGGCTCACTCACTGGTGAGCACCTCACAGCTGAATATCCACAGCAGGCAGAGGCAGAGACATCCCAGGAAACCAGCAATCAGAGGGATGCCAGAGCCTAGCACTCTGCTGGGTCCTTTGCCGATAATGATCATAAAAACTCAGTCTGCAGGTACAGCAGGTGATCAATAAGGCGAATGGAATGTTGGCCTTTATCGTGAGGGGGGATAGAATATAAAAGCAGGGAGGTCTTGCTGCAACTGTACAAGGCACTGGTGAGGCCGCAGCTGGAGGACTTTGTGCAGTTTTGGTCCCCTTATTTGCGAAAGGATATATTGGCCTTGGAGGGAGTACAGAGAAGGTTCACCAAGCTGATACCGGAGATGAGGGGGTTAGCTTATGAGGAGAGATTGAATAGACTGGGCCTGTACTCGTTAGAGTTTAGAAGGCTGAGGGGGGGATCTTATAGAGATAATGAAGGGGCTAGATAGGGTAGAGGTAAAGAGATTCTTTCCACTTAGAAAGGATAACAGAACTAGAGGGCACAGCCTCAAAATAAGGGGAGGGGGGGCAGTTTAGAACAGATTTGAGGAGGAACTTCTTCACTCAAAGGGTGGTGAATCTCTGGAATTCTCTGCCCATTGAAGTGGTGGAGGATTCCTCGTTGAATATATTTAAGTCACGGGTAGATAGATTTCTGATAGACAAGGGAATTAAGGGTTATGAGGAGAAAGCGGTAAAGTGGAACTGATCCACTTCAGATCAGCTGTGATCTTATTGTATGGCGGGGCAGGCTCAAAGGGCTAGATGGCCTACTCCTGCTCCTATTGCTTATGTTCTTATGATGTGTCCCTGGGTCTGGTTGTCCCACAGCAGCTGGAGGTGCAAAGGCAGAGTTGTGAGCAGTATCAGGAAGGGATGACAGTAGCCCTCCTCAGAGTACACAGCTATTTGAAGGAGTCTCATCACCTTCTATCCAAGCAGATAGTACCGCCTCTGCAGTGCATCAAGGCCAACTCCATGTGACCACAGTGAATACATTGATGCAGAACGAGCACTCCATGGCAGGAGATGTCCATACCATGCTGCAGGTCTTCAACTGTAAGGTGCAAACACTGGTGGGAATCCATGAGTGTCAGTGTCAGAGGACAGCAGGGCTTCTGAATCTCACTCTAGTTGCACCTCCATCCCATGGATGAGCACAGGGTCCCTTGGGAACTTGAAGGGAAAAGGATTGGCAGGAGTAGAGCCTGTGGCACTACAGCCACGGGACCCTAAGCATCTCCAGCCCATCTGATACCTGCCCTCCTTGTAAGCAACACATCTTTAGCCCTGACACTGAGGAGGAAAGGAGTGAAAAATCTATGCTGCCCGAAAGCAGGCCTGAACCTTCAAAGTCCTGGACTCTCGGGACACGCCCACCAAGGTAATCTCAGACAAAAGGACATGGAAGTCAGCAGGCCACCTCACCCTCAGCTGTGGATGCTGGGGATACATCTAGGCATAGCAGGAGGGTCAGGAAGATTAAGAAATTATAGGCATTTAGTGGGCACTGATGAATATAGGCACTAGTGAAGTTAGGTCACCATTTTGTGTTGAACCTTTGGCAATAAATTTTTCTTAATTCACTCACAGAGTCTCATCCCTGTGGAGTGTAAGAATGGCAGTGTTACATCCCTCATACCCTCTTGACAGCCCTTACCAAGGAAGGGCACTCCTTTAGCTGCCACATGAACAGGAACCCAGGATGGAGGATATGGGAAACGCATGTCAGCCTTCACAGCCACTTTAATGCAAAGGGTACTCCGACATGAAGGGAAAGTAAGGCCTGCAAGTGACCCCTGCTGACCCTACTTCTCAAAATGGCAGTTTTTTTCCCAAAAATATACTTTATTCAAAAATATCTCAAATAAACTATTGCAAATCTACATGGCTTTGAGTAGCAAACAATGCAGAATCAAAACATTTTTACAGATTTATACAAGTTACAATCATTACATTTCAATACTTAAAACTATATAAATGCCTCAATAAATTACTGTGTGCCGTTATTGCTTAGATTGGCACACAGGTCGAGGGTATTCTGCAGTTCCCGAGCCATCGGTCTGCCCCCGTTAAAAGGCCTTACAGTGTGGCCTTTCCCCATTGTGCCTTTGCGGTGGCTGCCCCAAGCTTCAGCGCGTCCCTCAGCACATAGTCCTGGACCTTGGAATGTGCCAGTCTGCAACACTCGGTCGAGGACAGTTCTTTCAGCTGGAAGATCAGCAAGTTTCGGGCGGACCAAAGTGCATCCTTCACCGAGTTGATGACCTTCCAGCAGCAGTTGGTATCTGTCTCGGTGTGCGTCCCTTCTCAAAATGGCAGTTCTGGGACCTCATGGCCAGTCCCGAGTTGAATTTATCTGCATCCCCCAAATCCTCTCCAGATCCCCCTGAGCATGGCACACTATGGAGGGTGTTGACTGCCTGAGCACTCTGAAGCACCAGGTTTATGCTTATGTAGACCTGTTGTAACTGGCGCTGGCGTGACATCAAGGCAGAGGCCACTGAACATTTGGTGAAGGAGGAATTCCTGGAGAGAGTGCTCACTAATGACATGAATTACAATGAACTTTCCGTGGTCCTGCTGTGTGTTTCACACCATTCCATCGGTTAGGGGGCCAGTAAAATATGAACATGGAAACTCACTGATGCGAATTGCACTTTCCAGATTTTGAGCATGTGCCCCCATTCCCCTAGACAGAGAGTATGGACTCAAATTGCCCCTGAGTTTTTCACACTCTCCAGAGGATTAAGTGTCTGTTTTTAATTCTACTTGGTGGGATGCCAGCTTACATATCGTAGTCATCTAGTAGTCCTCCATTGTTTTAAGAGGATTTCAATATATTTATAAAGGTCCAGCCAGAAAAAGAAAAATTAGAAACCATATGTGGGAATTTATGGCTTTGCTCATTTTGAAACCATAAAATCTGCCTGAGATCAATGGACTTTTCCATGATCCGCCCTCGGCCGCTCCAATTCCCATGGCGGGCAGGGCGGTAAAATTCTGGCCCCTGTCTTTAAAAAGTAATCACATCGGTGTAACATCAGAATTGTTTTATGATTCTGTGGAGGAAGAAGTCATTCAGAATTGTTCCTCTTAAGCTGAGCACATTTGTGACATTCATGATTTTCAGTTTTTTTTCCCAGGTCTCTGGCTTGGTTCCTGGCTTTGGGTGATAGCATTAAACACGTGAGAGTGAGTTAGCAGCTTTTTTTATAATTATGAAAGATATAAAAAGGCTTTGCTGATTGTATGCTTCAAACTATCGCACAAAGATAATCTCTCTTTGTCAAACATGTTTTGCATTCTTTTGACCCACCTGTTTTCATCCTGCGGCATTTATATAGACCATTTTACTCTTCCAACTTGTGAGCTCATCCATTTAGGGTCAGGTTTTGTTTAATCACATGCTTTGTTTAAACCATGTCTCATGGTTTTGAGAATGTATTTATTCTGCATACTCGGCACAATACTTTACAAAATGCAGCTGGTTAACTGATGGCCACTAGTTCAAAAGCACAGCAAGTGAATACTTTCATCTGGGTTACACCTACATCTTGCAACAAATATCAATGAAAGCTGTTAATATATCAAAAACGTGGCTGAAGGTATAGAGACAGTACGAGTAAAGAAATCATGTCGGGACTTTATTTGCTCATCACCTGTGGTTAAATGGCCAGATAAGAATTTTATCTTCTTTTCCCCCCTTCGTCTTGATAAAATAATGACTCCAGCTATTAATTACTATGGTGCTAATTATAATGGTGCTAATATGCAAGTAAAGCTTAGAAATAAATGGGGGCACTGATGCTGCATAGTGTCAGGAAACTCGGGTTCCATTCCCAGCTTGGATGACTGCGTGAGTTTGCACGTTCTTCCTGTGTCTGCGTGGGTTTCCTCCGGATGCCTTGGTTTTTCCCCACAGTCCGAAAGATGTCTTGGTTAGGTGGATTGCCATGCTAAATTCTCCCTCAGTGTACCCAGAGTGGTGCCAGAGTGTGGCAACGAGGGGATTTTCACAATAATTTCATTGCAGTGTTAATGTAAGCATACTTTTGACACTTATAAATAAACTTATATAAATGATTATTTATCATACTTGAGTGCAAAAATGCTCAGATGATTTTCATCTGTTTTGATGGTTTTATCTGCATAAAATGAACTTTTACAATAATTGTGTGGTGGATTTCGTACAAGTGCTTTGAACATGCATACATTTACACCACAGTCATTTTTAGTTTTTGATTGGGGACACTGATTCCCATGTCAATTGTCTGACGCAAATGTAAAGATAAAAGATAAAGTCATCATTGTCCCAGATGACCAGAAGCCTTTAGTGTATGAAGGAGATTCAGAGACTGAATATCTTTTCTGCTGCCAAGGGGAGTCTCTGTTCCATGTGTATATAAATTGTCCAGGTTTGCAGCTCCCTTTTTAGTCATTTGAAGGGGCTGCTCCTCAATCTTTGGTTGCGCTTCAGCCCCAAGTTTCTAATCTTTGGTTAACTGGTGTGATAGGGAGTGGGGACAGGGAATCAGGATGGGATGAAGGCGCCCTCTCATCAGCCTGCCCCTAAAAGCCTGGTTAAGAGGGCCATTAACAAGTCCAAGAAGTGGGTGGACGATGGTGTTGTCCACAACCTGTTTGCCCCTCTGCCATGGCTCCATTCACGGCTGGGTGCCTTAGGGAGGGAGTGAGTCTGCCACAACCAGTCAGTGCCATGGGGGCTGGGGGGTGCACCATTACCCCTTGGGAATGATACTTTGGTTTAGTCAGTAAAACTTCCGATTGACATTTTGTTTTAGTTGCAGCACCAGGGGCTGTCACCACCCGCTCCCCTTTAATCTTTTTAGTTCGTGGATCTGTGTTTACTCAAAGACTAGAAATACTGTGGGTAATGGGCAATTCAGGGAGTGACAGATTAATGCGGAACCATAGACCATAAAGACAACATAAGACAAGGAGAAATAAAACTGGGGAAGAAAGTTTTAACCTTCTTTGTTTGATTCATTACTACACAGAATGACAGCATTTTCTCACTCCTTCCATTTTAAAAAGTCGCTTTATGCAAAAGACTCTGACTTGATTGACAGAGGAACTAACCAAACAACCACGGACACCACCCAGGTTCATTGGTGTTCAGGTACGGAGCTCAGGCAGGTTAGAAAAGAGGATTAAACAAGTCTGAGGCAGGCAGACGGACGGGAGGAATCAAAGAGGGTGTCAGAGTGGTTGTCGAGACCAGAGGGGTGAAAAAAAGCGTGAAAATGGCTTATGTGAAGACAGTTACAGCCGCTGAAATCTTTGACTATCAGGCTAATTCCACTCTGGCTCTGCCGCCACCGGACAGGCTGAGCACCTTGGCTCGAGTGGACAGTGAGAAGAGAGTCCGCAACCAAGTGCAGTTAATGATGCAGAATAAGAGAAATCATCAGAGTCTTATGAAAAGAGGTAAGGACCCACTCTCTTCACCAACTCCACCACCCTCCCCCCCCCCCCCCGCATCACCCCCCACTTTTACTCCGATACAAGTTTTACTTTCTGCAGAACTATTATTAAGGAACAAGTCAAAATTATTGTCTTTTCCCCCAGTCTTACGTTTGCAATTATTATGCTGTAGAGATTTGAGCACCAGTACAAAACTTTATTGATGCTGCGTTAATTTAAATTAATCTGTTTTTATATATATTAATAGGATGTTTAACAACATTGGGATTTCTCTTTGTCTTGAAATGATGTTTTTCTCTGCTGGTTTGGAGTAGACATGCTTTGTTTTGGATTTTACAAAGGCATGTTTTGAATGAACATTACAGTTTACCTACTGATACATATTTCATGTTTGCATTTTGTCTAGGTCAAACATTGGCATATTGAGAATTGTACTATTGGTGGGAGGTTTCTTGAGCTGCCCCATGAGGCATGATTTATTTTCACTTGAAATCTTAAGTTACGATGACAGGCACTTATAATTTTAGTTTTTTTTACAAAATCTTGCTTATGTAAATATAATGTAATATTGCTGGTGATGCATATAATTTATAGGACAGGATGGATTTGTTATGTCCCTTTTTGCACAATTACCTCAATTTTGCCAAAACTGCTCAGTGCAATTATTATACCACCCGGGATCACATCTAACACTTTATTCTACAGTTCTGATATAGCACAGAATACTGAAAGACCTGGACCGAGTGGACATGGGGAGATGTTTCCATTAGGTGAAAAGTAGAATCTTGAGGGAACAGCCTCAGAGTCCAGGGATGACCCTTTAGAATTGAGATTAGGAAGAATTTCTTCAGCCAGTGGGTGGTGAATCTTTGGAGTTAATTATTACAGAAGCATATGGAGGCATCAAAGATATTTAGGACAGAGACAGACAGGTTCATGATTTGTAAGAGGATCAAAGGTTACAGGGAAAAGCAAGAGAAATGAGGTTGAGAAATTTATGAGCCATGGTTGAATGGCAGAGCATTTGGGCCAAATGGTCTAATTCTGTCCTATATCTTTTGGTCCCATGGGACATACTGCTAGAACTGACTGTTGTGATTGTTTTAATTTACTTTGGGCAAGATGCAAAATGCCTGTTTGAATATTTTGTTATTGCATTATAATTTTTTTCTCTCTCTGCTTCTGTCTGATTAGAACCACGGAACTCAAGAGACATTCTTAATGCTGGAAATTCATTTCAAAAAGTATCCATAAGGAATCAAGGAACCCAGAGACACAAGGTAATTTATAAAGACATTTCTTCAATCTACAACCGGCAGCATATTTGCTTTCATAATCTGCAAAAAGGTCTTATAAAATCAGATTAATATTGTGTTATAATCCATTTAACAGATCATAAAATCTGTGGGCAGCACGGTAGCACAGTGGTTAGCACTGCTGCTTCACAGCTCCAGGGACCTGGGTTCGATTCCTGGCTTTGGTCACCGTCTGTATGAAGTTTGCATGTTCTCCTCGTGTCTGCATGGGTTTTCTCTGGGTGCTTCTGTTTCAAAGAACAACACACAACACAGCACGGGAAATGGGCCCTTCGGCCCAACGAGCCCGCGCCGCCGTCTTAACAATGCATTTTCCCTACACCTCCCTCGACCCGTGTCTATGCTTACGGTACCCCCATTGGAAACCAGATTCAGGGGAGAATAATTTAGGGATAATTTGTTACACCAATCAGCCTAAGAGCACATCTTTGGGGTGTGGGAGAAAACCGGAACACCCGGAGGGAACCCATGCAACCACAGGGAGAATGCGCAAACTCCCACAGACACTGGCCCAAATCCATGTGTCTGCACAGCTAGCAGTGATAGTCACTGAGCTGTTGTGGTGCCCATCTGCTGGTCCAGTTTTAAGCACACACAAACGACGTGAAGTACTAGGCCACTCTCGAAACATCCAAGAGCAGCCCACGCACGACACATCGTGTGCATGCCCCTCGTTAGACAACAAGGTGGACCGACACACCTGCGGAGTAAAAGAGACAAAACGTCAACACATGTAGCATTAGATTTCCAGTAACGTCCCGAAGCTCTGATCCTTATTTAAAACCGTCTTCTGTAACCCTCCATCCCTGTTTCACTCATGTGCCTATCAAAGTAAACCTTAAACAAGGCCAGCGTGCCTGCCTCCACCACCTTACTTGGTAGTGCATTCCATACCCCCACGACCCTCTGTGTGAAAATCCTCCCTCTAGTATCCAAATTATACTCCCCCCCCCCCCCCCCCCAAGCTCGTGGCCCCTCATGATATTTGTCTCCAAACTAGGAAAAAGCCTGCCACTGTTTACTCTATCTATACCCTTCATTATTTTATACACCTCTATCGGTTCCCTCTTAATCCCTGTCTTTCTAAGGAAAAGAGCCCCAGTTTACCCAATCTTTCCTCATAACCCAGTCCTTCCATACCAGGCAGCATCCTGGTAAACCTCCTCTACACTCTCTGCAGGGTCTCCGCGTCCTTCCGGTAGTAAGGTGACCAGAACTGGACGCAGTACTCCAAATGCGGTCTAACCAACATTCTGTACAACTGTAGCATTAGACGCCAGCTTTTGTACTCTATACCCCTTCCTATAAAGGCTAGCATACCATAAGTTTCTTCGCAACCTTCTCCACCTGAGTTGCCACCTTCAGAGACTTGTGCACTTGCACTCCCAGGATCCTCTGCATTTCTATATTGTTTATTGGTCTACCCTTTATCATGTAACTCTTCCCTGCATTATTCCTTCCAAAATGCATCACCTCCCACAACCCAAAGATGTGCGGGTTAGGTTGATTGGCCATGCTAAAAATTGCCCTTAGTGTCCTGAGATGCATAGGTTAGAGGGATTAGTGGATAAATATGTAGGGATATGGGGGTAGGGCCTGGGTGGGATTGTGGTCAGTGCAGACTCAATGGGCTGAGTGGCCTCTTTCCATACTGTGGGGTTTCTATGATTTTCTATGATTCTATAAAAGTTTGTCTGTCAGATTGCCACCCATGCCTGTTTTTCAGATAAGTAGATTCCATAATATAAAGGCTATCTAACTTCCAGCAATGTTGCAAAGATCTTATTGATTCACTAATTTTGAAAGAATGGCAGTAAAACACAATTATGCTTGGAAATATATTTATATTTTAATTTGCACTGTGGAGCAAAATTCTGTACTATTTTACACAATTTGAAGTAGAATTCAATTCTGATATTCAGGTGAATTTCCCTTTAACACGTACAAATTATGCAAGTGTTTATTGAAATGATTTAATTCAAGCTGCTGCTTAAGCTGAAATAATAGTTATGATGTAACCAATTTTAAACTTTGGTTTATGCAACACTGCTGGAAACAAAAGGTTGGCTTTTCAATTTTAATTATTTTTGCTGTTAGGTGAATATAGCAGCCAATTTTAACCAAGTTTCAACTCTTCAAACAAACTTGAGATGAATGAGAGCCAATTTTGCTTTTGCCGCTTGTGGGAGGAATATTGGCCAGTGCGTTGGTTGAGATCATTAAAAAAAAGCAACTCTCTGCATAGGTTTTGGTGTCATCTTTTAAAAAAATTAACTTTCTCCCTTTTCTGATCTAATTTCTTTTGAATCGTTGTCTCCCAGACTTAATTACCTCCGTTCCTGTGTTTTAGCTATACATCTCCACCATGACACATTTCCTCCACAGTTTCCGTCTCTTCCTTTTGAAGTCTTAACCTATTCAAATCCACTCACTTTCTGCACCCATTCTTCCCAATATTGCCTTAGGTAAGTGTCTGTTTGCGGTGTTGCTAAATTCATTAACATATCAAACATACCAGTTCCATTCACACAATCTGTTTGTCCCTGCCTTAATTATTTTACTCGCATATTCCCACAGTTCAGAATATATTCAATTTCCGGCTTGATAGTTTCATGACACTGGATCAAAATTGCAATTATAGTATCCAAGTACAATGCTTTCACGATGCAAATCGAAAAAAAATCAAACAGTACCTTGAATAAAATATATCCTTTCTTCAGTCCTAAATAATTCTTTTTAAACTATCCTTTCTGAAGTTTGTGATTGATTGGTGGTGGTATTAGTATCATCACTGATCACTTCGATTAGTCATGCTGTGAAACAAATAATTATAATTTGCAATTAAATAGACCACCAATGTGTAAATGTAAAAGAATATTTAATTCTTTTTACAAATATTTAATAACTCTGCTTGCAAATTTATAATAATCTGTGGCTCTGATTTGTTCCTGGCATTTCTTTTTCCACCATGTGAAGTTGATTACCTTTGGGTGGCACGGTGGCACAGTAGTTAGCACTGCTGCCTCTTAGCATCAGGGACCTAGATTCAGTTCCTGGCTTGGGTCACTGTCTGTGTGGTTCCTCTGTGTACTCCAGTTTCTTCCCACAGTCCAAAAATGTGCAAGTTAGGTGGATTGGCCTTTAGTATCAGGGGGATTAGTAGGGTAAATCTGTAGGGTTACAGGGTTAGGGACTGGGTAGGATTGTGGTCAGTGCAGACTTGATGGGCCAAATGGCAGCCTCCTGCACTGTGTGGATACTATGATACTTAGTTCAGTGTCACCTTAACCTGAGCTGTGTGCCATTTTCAGTGACACATTTTCACTGCTGCTTCACAGTGCCAGGGACCTGGGTTCAATTCTGTACTTGGATGATTGTCTGTGTGGAGTGTGCACATTCTCCCCATGTCTGCACAGGTTTCCTCCAGTTTCCTCCCACACTCCAAAGATTTCTATGAGTAAATTCACATCTTGCACTGAAAACTACACTACACATTTCATAATCCATAGTTATCACAAATTAATAACCATCACACAACATGTGTAAATATATTCCTCGCTGAATATATTTAAGTCACGGGTAGATAGGTTTCTAATAGACAAGGGAATTAAGGGTTACAGGGAGAAAGCAGGAAAGTGGAACTGATCCACTTCAGATCAGCCATGATCTTGTTGAATAGCGAGGCAGGCTCGAAGGGCTAGATGGCCAATTCCTGCTCCTATTTCTTATGTTCTTAAACATTTCTGATTTGCCATCTTTAACAAATTATTGTTAACTTGGATTGATCATTTCAATAATAACACGTGTTACGTTCTTGTATTTGGAAACTGAATATCAGTACTGCAATGTATATATTTTGTTTGCCAAATTTTGGCTGCTATGATTTTATGACTGAAGGAGAAAGCATATTAAAGGATTTTAGGGTGGCACAGTGGTTAGCACTGCTGCCTCTCAAGCGCCATGGACCGGGGTTCGATTCCTAGCCTAGGTCACTGACTGCATTCTACCTGTGTCTGTATGGATATCCTCCCACAATCTGAAAGATACGTTGGTTAGGTGCATTGGCCATGCTAAATTCTCTCTCCAGTATACCCAAACAGGTCCCAGAATATGACGATTAGGGAATTTTCATTGCAGTCTTAATGTAAGCCTACTGTGATATCAATGAATAAACTTAAAACTATAATTAAAAATTCATACCATGATCTTGGGTGAAAAATAAATGAAGGGTGGTAGTCTTCTGTCTAAAGGATAGGACAAGATAGCTAATTGTTGTTGTCAATTAATTTTAGTTTTTGTTCGTAAATTATCCAGAATCACTCAGTCGGGCATAGTAAATTAAACTTGGTCATTATAAGTTTAAGACAGGTACCTGCAGCAAAAGGTTAGCCGCTTTAAGTGTTCAACAACTAATAAATGATTTTCCATGTTTCGAAATGGTGTTTTAGTTACTGTAAATTATATTTAAGATCTTTACTGAACTTGTGGGTGGTACAGTGGCTAGCCTCACAGCGCCAGGGACCTGGGTTCAATTCCCGACTTGGGTCACTGTCTGTGTGGAATTTACTGTGGAATTTACTCTTTAACCTATGCTTAATGCTATCTCCACTCATATTGTCTGCATCTTTAAGATTTCAATAGCAGGTTAGCTGTAAACACTCGCATTCTAATCAGTACTCTGTGAACTGTGGATGCATTTATATGCCCTTCTCTGATCAGAACTTTCCACACACCTGACAGTGGAACAGTATTTCCAAAAGCTTGTGGGTTTACTATCAAATAAACTGGTTGGACTTTAACCTGGTGTTGTGAAACTTCTTACTGTGTGGAATGTGCACATTCTCTCTGTGTCTGCATGGGTTTTCACCTGGTGCTCTGGTTTCCTCCCACAGCCAGGTGAATTGACCCAGACAGGTATCAGAATGTGGCGACTAGGGAAATTTCACGTCAACTTCATTGCATCATTAACATAAGCCTTGCTTGTGACTAATAAATAAACTTTTGCATTGAAAAAAAAATTGGTCAGATTCTAGTGGATGGCTAAATGTTTTAATATTTAGGTGATGGCAACATCCTATTACAGACATTAAGTGTAATTCAGGAACAGAGTCATCCCTTGGGCTAGGTTTGATTGCTTATATTTCCTATTCCACTCTTGCCCCTCTGCCACAACTACCATGAGCGCACGCAGCATGTGAGAGTCTTTCCCTGTGTAGAATTGTTTATAAAATATGATACATTTTGAAAATAAAGGCCCTTTTATATAGTGAGTTAAACAGACATCCATAGAAATGAGTATACCACCCTTGTCAAGATGTGTTCTCCTATCCTTTTGACACTATTCTTGTTCTTGTTCTGCTTCGCTTGGGTGTAAGATGACATTCTATATTTAGAGTGTCTGTGAAAATACAGGGGATCAAAATTAAAACTGGACCATTCACCTGGCCATGTGACGTGTAGACACATTCCATTTCATGGTCAGTTGAGAAGATCAGTTGGTTGATGATTAGACTTGGAAGACCTTTTGGTTTAAACCTAGCAGAGCTTACTCAACCTGGATCTTTAACTTTTCCCTGCCAAGTGAGCCTTAACTTCAATCAGTACAATCTTGGGTTAATATTACACAATATTAACTCAATGTTAGGCATTTGGTCACAACTAATAGAATAGGTTTCACTTTCAAAATATATAAAATTCTGTGATAGGAATAAGAGTAGGCAGGTTTTGTAAAATTTAAATATTGGACAAAGCTGTTGGAATAAAAAGTTCTGCATGGATCTCCCATCTGAAATATGATCTGAACACATTGTATAAATTTCTATTTCATAATCACAGGATCCAATATTTGAAACGTTATTTTACCTCAAAATTTGAAAAATACCTCCAAGGTTATTCTTTTTTAGCACAGTGGTTAACACCTGAGTTCAATTCCTGGCTTGGGTCACAGTCTGTGCAGATTCTGGATATTCTCCCCGTATTTGCGTGGGCTTTCTTCCACATCTGGAAGTCATGCAGTTTAGGTGCGTTGGCCATGCTAAATTCTCCCACAGTGTACCTGAACAGGTGCTGGAATAGAATCATAGAATCCTACAGTACAGAAGGCAGCCATTCAGCCCATCAAGTCTACATCAACCATAATCCCACCCATATCCCCATAACCCCATCCATTTACCCTAGCTAGTCTGCCTGACACTAAGGGGCAATTTAGCATGGCCAATCAACCTAACCCACACATCTTTGGACTGTGGGAGAAAACCCACAGGGAGAATGTGCAAACTCCACATAAACAGTGACCCAAGCCAGGAATTGAACCCGGATCCCTGGCCCTGTGAGGCGGCAGTGCTAACCACTTGTGCCACAGTGACACCAGTATGACAACTAGGGGATTTTCACAATTTCATTGCAGTGTTAATGTAAGCCTACTTGTGACACTAATAAATAAACTTCAACTTAATCCAGCATTGAGTAGAAATTATTTAATCAGCACCATTAGAAAATTCTGTCTTGATTACACTGATGCCATTGAGCAAACTAGTAATTTGTTGTTCAAAGAAAGTAGCTAGATTAGTCCTCTGTAACTATCCATATTCCTTCTGTCTTTCTTACTTTCCCTGGATTATGTTCTTACAGTTTTACCACTGTTGAAAACACATTTTAAAATATGTGAATATAAAATAATTTTAGTAACAATAGAGAGTAGCTCAAGCCTAGTTTGCCATGTGGGTTTTATTTCTGGCGTGAGCTTTATACATTGGATATTACCAAACTACAGTTTTCAATGCTAGACACTAAGAGCACCAGGGGCTGCTTTTTTTCTGTCTAGTGAAAATTTAGCCCCTAGTTTAAAACAGCCACAGCGAAGGACTAGCAAAGAAAATTATAGGTTTGAAGAGATTTTAGCATCAATTCCTTTTTCAGTACTGAGAAGGGCTTGGATATCAGAAATATAATTTTGAGCAGGGAGCCAAATTGATTCAGTAGTATTAAGAAAGCAACCAATACCCTAGAGTTTAAATGGTTTCTGCTTTCGCTGATTTTAGTGGCTTGTGGCTTCTGTCGTTCTCCTTACCACTGTTTCATATAGCTGGTCAGATCCCAGTTTTAAAACTCAATTATGACAAAAATAGTAAAGACTCCTGGTCAGCCACACTTGATGGTGGAGTGGCACCCCTCAGTAAGTCTCTGGCAACAGTCTAGTGATCTGTTCCAGGGAAAAAAAAATCTAAGTAGCTATGGAACTAGATGAAAATCTATCTTGTGCACCATTAGATTCGGGAAGAGATACAAACAGAAAATGACTGTTCAGTAAAGTTTTGTAAGTGATGACTTAAGTACAGGTTACTCATGTGAAAAACTGAACATACTTTTTCTCATACCATTTGAGAGGAGTCTACACGGACTCTGTCAAACTCATGGACCTGGAAAAACCCACACAATGAAAGCCACAGAAAGCTTTCAAGATTTGTCAGGTAGTAAAATTGAGCGCTTCCTGCTTCACATTTCTTGTCTCGTCTTGAAAGCAAAGTTATGTGTTTAAAACTTGAATTGCAAAATGTCTTAAAGTAAACTGAATTCCAAATTTAGGGTGGGATTTTCTGCTCCCCCCCATGATGTGTTTTCTGGTGGTAAAGGCGACTTGCCATTGGCTATCTGCCGACGCTGGTGGCATTTTGGGTGGTTCACCTATCCTGCCTCAGGGGAACCCATCGTAGGGTTCACTTCCAGCAGGGCAGCAAAATTCAGCCCCTAGTCTAAAACAGCCGCAGCGAAGGATTAGCAAAGAAAATTATAGGTTTGAAGAGATTTTAGCATCATTCTTTTTTCAGTACTGAGAAGGGCTCAGATGTCAGACAATATAATTTTGAGCAGGGAGCCACTTGATTCAGTAGTATTAAGAAAGCAACCAATATCCTAGAGTTTAAATGGTTCCCGCTTTCGCTGATTTTAGTGGCTTGTGGCGGCTGTCATTCTCCTTATTGCTGGTAAATAAGTTTGAGTTTTTTTCCTTTTATACTCTGTAACCAGGGGCTGCTCTTGTCTGCCTAGTCAATGCTAACATTAACTGGCAATCATAATCACAAGCCCCAAACAATAGTCATGACCCTAACATTAATAATCTGTCCATATATATAGTTCAAATTAACTCGAACCATACAGCTAGAATTAACCCTTCATTTACTAGGAACTGATGCAAAATATTTATTACTCATGAAGTATAAAATAAATACAAGCATGAAAAGGTTTGTATCCTACAGTGCGATGATTTTTAAAAATGTCAGCCTCTAGTACATAATTTGTAATCAAATCTGTCAGTGAAATTGAAAAACTGTTTTGATTATTTGCCTACTGTACAATATCATTAATTGTGATATTTTCACACATGAAGTATACATTGATTTCCATGTTTCTGAATGAGACAAGGTATGCCACATTACATGGTTTAGTTAAGTATTGCACCATGGCAGTCATTTGTCACCATTCAAGTTCACAAATACCAACAAAATGCATGGCTAGTTGATTGGAAGATTGGCTGGAATAGCACAATTCTGTATTCTTTGATTAGTATCTTGGCAGTGTGTATCGTCAGGTGTTTGACTGTGAATGATCACAACTATATCTGAACCTTTTCACATCCATGTACATTCACCTCCAGCAGGAGTTACTGACATGTGCATGCTCCTTCAGCGGGAGTTGCTGAATATAAATGAGATATATATGTGGGAGTCTCCGGCCACAATCACCTGAAAACCGGAGATTCCCGCCCGACTTCAATGGACCTTTACATGGTCCATCCCCACCGACTAATATTCCAGTGGCAGGCGGGATGGGGGAATTCCGGCCTATATTTCTGGTCTCTTTTTAACAGAGAGAGAAAGTTGAAGCATCCAATGATAACCCACCAGAGATGAGCTAATTCAAGGTGGATCAATTTCTCTGTCTGAAAGGAGATATTCTGGTTTTTGTCAATGGAAAAAGCACTGGCACCGTAAGTTTCCTGGTTAGAGATGTAAAACTCCCCTTGAGTGCATTGTGACTCTGTAATACTATACTTATTAATTGCAACGTTTTGCTAAGATCAGCTTTCAAGACTCTGAGCTTAATGGAATCTGACAATATTCAATGACGACATGTCTGACTTTGAGTATTGGCAGCCGTGTCTTTGGCTGCCAACACCCTAAACTCTGGAATGGCCCTTTTTTCTCCTTTTCAACCTCTTGCTCCTCATTTAAGAATACAGCTGTCTGACCATGCTTTTTGACACTTGCCTGTCTGAGTGGCTTGGGGTCTTATAGATGCTATAGCAGTCGTTGTTGACAGCGAAGTACTGTCCAACCAAAAATATCAACTCAGCCAACACTTTCCAGGCAATAGCTACTCCTGACTCACATGATGTTTAAATATATCCTTTTAATATAATCTTGCATTCAAAGAAACATTTGCAAGAGCATATATAAATAATTGACTTCATATTGTTGAATTAATATTTCATTTCCCTTAAAATCACTTGAAGAAATGAGAGTAGAAGAAACATGAACAGACTTGCTTGCTTTGATTATATACCGACAGACTTTGAACCTTTTCATCTGCCGCTTATATTTTCAATTAGCTCAAAAGTGTAATGAAAGCAGTTTTGCTACCCGTGTTTGAGTTTTGAGCTTTGCAGGTGGCACATTCGCACACGAACAGGATTTTAAAAAGTGTTTCTTTTCAACTGTCCAACACCCATTCTCCACCCAGTTTTTGGGTGTAACATTTTCTTAAGAATGTGATCAGGCTTCCACTGTTAAGAAACTCGTTTTGCAACAAGACGTCTGAATACAATTGCTGCTCGGTTGTAGCTTCAAATTGTAACCCTTACCTGAAGGGGAAAGATACAAAAGGGTCCAGAGGGGCAATTTTTTCACTCAGATGGTGGTGAGTGTCTGGAACAAGCTGCCAGAGGTAGTAATACAGTCGGGTACAATTTTATCTTTTAAAAAGCATTTAGAAAGTTACATGGGTACGATGGTTTTAGAGGGATATGGGCCAAATGCGGGCAATTGGGATTAGTTTAGGGGTTTTATAGAAAAAATAAGGGTGGCATGGAAAATTTGGGCCAAAGGGCTTGTTTCCATGCTATAAACCTCTATGACTCTATGAAGGAAAAAGAGAGTTTGAAGCCTGTCAGAATATTCTTCTGTGGAATCAGCAAATATGTGGTAATCAGCAAGAAGCAGTGCCACTTGATCCATGAAGTCTGCATCGATTCTTTCAAAGAATATTCCAGTTTGTCCCATTTTCCCCATGTTTCTGTACCTTTTTCTCCAAATGTTTATTCTAGTATCTTGGCTGAAGGAAACCTCGAGAATTTCTTTGCAGGTCCTTCAATTGACCACCAAGAATTTGAATGATTGTTGGCAATTTTCTGTGAAGAATTTTCCACCCAATTTCTACAAAGTTATAGAGGAGGAATTCCTGATGGTGATGCCCAAGGAAGTTGTTCTAAATCAGCTTGTTCAAAGTCAGAAAATACTGTCAATTTCACTAGCAGTAGAGGAGTGTTTTGTTTCACTATTTGAATGCCGCTGACAATCCCATCCATGTGCTTTCTGGAAGGATCGCAGTTTAGTAATCGTAGAATTCCTACAATGCAGAAGGAAGCCATTCCGCTCATGGAGTCAACACCTAGGCCCACCCTGGCCCATCCCTGCCCTGTTCCTGTAACCCCCACATATTTATCCTGCTAATTCTCCTAATCTACACATCTTGGGAAACTAAGGGGCAATTGAGCACAACCAATCAACCTAACCTGCATATCTGTGGACTGTGGAAGGAAATCGGAGCACCCGGAGGAAACCCTCACAGACACGAGAAGAATGTGCAAACTCCACACGGACTGTCACCCTAGGCTGGAATCAAATCAGGGAGCCTAGCACTGTAAGGCAGCAGTGCTAATCACTGTACCACTATGCTGCCCTAAAATGTTAGCCACCAATTCAGGCAAGAATTGAACTGGCAACCCCTGATTTACAAGAGTAATGCTCTTAATCACTGAGCTACAGAGCCAATCAAAATTCTGGTGTTGAAAAAATGAGTACAATTGTACAATAGCTATACCTCTGTGGTAGCATTTTTGGATCCGAGTCAGAAGGTTGTGACTTTGAAACTGACCTGAGTGCATAATGTAGTCTAGAGCTTCCATATAGTTATAAGGGTGTGCTACATTTTTTATATGCGATATGAACTAATATCTCATTTGGCTGTCCAATGGATGCAAAAGATCCAATGGCACCATTCAAGGAAGATGTGCAAAGTTCTTCCGACATGACAACAGTGGCTACATTTCATTGGCTGTGGTGTGTTTTGGGATGCTCCGCACCAAGTTAATGATTTCTTCAAAATTTTGTTTCATGGACCATTTTCTTAACAAAACAACTTACTCGCTCCCTCAGTGGGCTGTTGGAAAAAGGCATCCAGGCAGGGTAGTAGTGTGGGGCAAAGGGACCAGAGAAGGAAAGAATCAACCAGAATTGTCATTCTTTGACCGCTAAACTGATCCTTTAAGATGGAGAAAGAAATCTCTCAACGCCAGCTTAAAGTCCAACTTTAAGCTGGTGTTGTGAGATTTCTTTCTGTTTTACCCCAGTCCGACACCAGCATCTCCACACCTTTGAGAAGGAGCATGGATGGGGCTGTCAGCCGCAGTCAAATAGTACAACAACAACACTCCTTTATTTCTGAACTAAATGATCAGCGTTCTCAGAAATAAAACAAAGGAGGGCAAATAATAAGTAAAATAATAGATGATTGCTTTGTGATTTGACGTAAGTGACTAAACAAGTTGTCCATCATATCGATTCAAGTTTGTGTCCCTTGAGGTTTAGAGAACAGAAATGGAAGTTGTACCAGAAAAATGGTCAAGATGTATGAAAGTCATGGCTCACAGTGGGGCAAAGATGGGCTGAGGAGAAGATTATCTGCAAAATTGCCATCTGCATTGCTACGCTAAAGACTAGGTGATTGGGATATTGAAAGTTCAGTTGTGAATGAGTTGAGGGCTTTTTTTTCCTCGGCATGGATATCAGAAACAAGTAGGTTTGATTCAGGAAAGTGGTCTTGATGGGGCAAATGGTAGAAGGTATAGGCAGCTGTTGGGGGGGGGGGGGGGGGGGGGCGCAAGATAGAACCACCCCTCGGAGGTTTCTGGTGACTTTGAGACCAATGCAGTTATCCATAATAAGCTTTGGATGCCAGGACACTGGGCACATGTGAACGGACATTTCATAGCAAGATGTAGCGAGGGGTGGTGATTATTGTTTCTCTAGTCCACAAGGTCAGAACTGGGAGTGGTTAGATGGGGAAGAAATATTGAAATAATTAATCCCCATTGAACATTCCCATTGGTTAGCAAGTTAGTAGGGTGGGGCAATGAGTATGTAGCAGCATCAAATACGTCAAAGAGCCCTTTGGAGGATGTTGAGAGAGGCAAAGAGGAAACTGTAAGCCCTTCTGGTCATGCCTTGAGCAGACCAGAAGGTGAGGAGGAAGATTGAGGAATACTGAAAGGATGAGATTGGGTTTTGGAAAGGCAAAGAGCCTTGAAAGATGAAAGGATGTGGGAGAGAATGTGTAAAAAGAAAAGGACTGTTTTCTTTAAAAGAAATGAGGAAAAAAATGGAAATGATGAGCTTGGGTCTAGAACATCAGTTTTAACCCCTTTTGATTCAAAATTCTGTATAATGACTGTACTTATTCTCATTGCTACTATAATTAGATGTGTTAACATTTGTGTCCTGCCTACTGGATAAGCAGTGGAACTAAATAGGGAAGATCTTCCTTTTTAATGCCTGAGCTTAAGGAATCACATGAATAATGCACACTTTTCAAAAAAACACGGACAGAAACAGTTCCACATCCAAAATGGTATCGACCCAATCTTTCACTCGTTAATTTAAAATTTAATTAATATCTGGCAATCTCTGCTATGGGTGTGTGCTCATCACCTCATCATTAGATGATCTCTTCACTACAAGTGCTGTAAGAGGAAAACCACTCTTGATATTTTCACAAATTTTGCGAGTTTCCTATTTCTGATTTAATTTTTAGTTGGAAAATTGAGAAATGTAGGCACATGTATATTCTTCCAGTTGAAATGAGAGCCACATTCCATTAATGTTTTATTTTTATTGAGTTTCAAAAGCCATTATTGAAGGAGCTTTTTAGCAAATAGCTATTTTTTAAATAACATTGAACTTCTCTGCCTGTGTGCTTGAATTTTCTGCGCTGATAATGGAGCATGTAAGCACAAGTATTGTTTTGACATACCCGAAACAGAAAAAGAAAGCACATGGTGACAGGTTTCTAACTCAGTAGAGAGCCAGCTGAATACATGAGGTACAGGGTACCTCGGGCAACAATAGTTAGCACTGTCGCCTAAAGTAGTTTACACTGCTGCCTCACGGTGCCAAGGACCTGAGTTCAATTCCAGCCTTGGGTGACTGTCTGTGTGGAGTTTGCACATTCTCCCTATGTCTGCATGAGTTTCCTCCAGGTTCTAGTTTCCCCCCACAGTCCAGAGATATGCAGGTTAGGATGATTGGCCATGCTAAATTGCCTCTTGGTGTCCCAAGGTATGTAGGTTAGGAGGATTGGTGGGGTTACAGAGTTAGCCTGGGTAAGAACCATTGCAGACTCAATGGGCCAAATGTCTCCTTCTGCACTCTAGCGATTCTATGAAATGTGAGCTAAGAGCGAATGAGAGGAATTTAATAGAAACTGCTGGAGTGGTTATGATGGTAGGGGTGGCATAGGGGGATGTGACAAGCAGAGCTAACTAAATACCTGTAGTTTTGTTGTCTTCAAATTTTAAATTATGCCCCTGTATCAGAGCCATTACATATGTCTAAATAAATATGCCAAATGAGCTAATGCTGACCGTTGGGATCATCATTGCACACTTCTATCCTGTTGTGAAAAACAACTGTTCATCATTGCCCTATCCTTTCTCTCCCTTGGCCAATTTCCGATTCATATTACATTGCCCCTTTAATCCCATGGGTTTCAATTTTGCTAACAATTCTATTCAGTGGTATGTCATCAGAAACCTTTTAAAAAATCCATATGCATATTACTGCACTACAGCCTCCCTCCCCCACCCCCAACCATCAGTCCTTTCCATCACTTCATTAATGAAAGCAATCCATTTTGGTTTTTACTCAAAATTAGCTCTTTCATAGAAATAGGATAACTATGATGGGCTCTTTCAATGTTGTAAGATTCAATGGACAGGATTTTCCAACTCTTCCCACCAGTGGGACCTTAAACCATAAGATATAGGAGCAGAATTAAGCCATTCAGCCCATAGAGCCTGCTCCATTCAATCATAGCTGATAAGTTTCTCAACCCTGTTTTCCTGCCTTTTCCCCATTACCTTTTGGTCCCCTCACCAATCAATAACCTATCTGCCTGTCTTAAATACACTCGATGACCTGACCTCACCGCCTTCTGTGGTAACGAATTCCATAGATTCATCACCCTCTGGCTGAAGAAATTCCTCCTTATCTCGATTCTAAATGGTCGTCCGTTTACTCTCAGTCTATGCCCTTGGATCCCGGTCTCTTCCACTAATTGAAGCATTCTTCCTTTTCCAGTGAAGGAGAAGGCCCCCCTCCCACACCGTGACCCTCCCTGACAGCACAGCCAGTGAGCAATGCAAATGGCCATTGACTTTGGCTGGACCAGAAGATCTTGCTCATGGCCAAGAGAGATCCACTACTTGATGGAAAACCTGCCGCAGAGGGGAGAGGGAACTTCTGGCCTGTAATTCCAAGTTGAGCAAAACAAGAGTCTGAAGAGTTGGCATGGTGGTACAGTGGTTAGCACTCCTGCCTCACAGCACCAAGGACCCAGGTTCGATTCCTGGCTTGGCTCACTGTGTGTCGAGTCTGAGTTCTCCCCACGTCTGCATGGGTTTCCTCCGGGTGCTCTGGTTTCCTCCCACAGTCCGAAAGACATGCTGATTAGGTGCATTGGCTATGCTAAATTCTCGCTCAGTGTACCCAAACAGGCACCGGAGTGTTGTGACTCAGGGTTTTCACAGTAACTTCATTGCAGTGTTAATGTAAGTCTATTTGTGACACTAATACATAAACTTTAAAATAAGCTGAGGCCTTTATTGTAAGATTGAGATGACACCTTTGCGAATTTGTGGAATTCTAAAACAAAGGACCCAATCAATTCACTGAACTCTCAGATTTCAAATGTGGTTTTCTGCATTGTTACCCCCATTTTATGCCTATAAAAGGGTGCAATAAGATTAAATTTAGGTTTGAGGGATCTCAATTACATTTGACACTGACAATGTTTATTTTTACCTTGCAGTTCTAGGCTTTAGATTCATCTCAAATACATTTGCATGTAACTTTTTTAGACTGAAGATGTTTAACTTTTACTTAAACATTCCCTTTTTGTTAAGGGTTCGCAATATGATAGCATCATGAATGGATATTCTATTAAAGGAAGCTTCACTGATGGAACAAGAACCAGTAAAGAACATCAGCAATGGGGCAGGTTCAGCACTTATAGCATGAAGGGAAAGCAGTCCATCAGCGTGTCATCACCTTATCAAAAGCATCCTGGTCCACAAAGTCCGCAGGGTGACAATGAAGTCTTCTTCCCAGGCATTTCAAGCAGTCGAAGTGAACCAGATCTCCTAAATATGCAAAAGACTCAGATTTTCAGGAAACAGGGAAGCAGGAACCGGTCTGTCAACCAAAGCAAAAGTCTCTATATCAGGAGAAGCAGGATGCTTCCAGATACTAAAAGTCAGGAAAATGGAAGGTTAGGATCATTGACCTCGAGGCATCCCACTTTCCAAAGAGGAAGCACTATTCAGAAAACAGCAAATGGAACACGGTAAGCCTAATTTTGATTGAATTAAATATTGAGGTTATCATGTTCCTCTATGGCAATGTTTGCTGCTAAGTGTGTGTGGTGGGCCAAGATTTCAACCCACAAACTTGAAGCTGGCCCCAGCTCGTGTGCCATGGTCAGCTTAATTTGAACATTTTTGGTGGGTATCCGGTGGTTTTGCCTGCACATGGGAACAAGCTATGTTGAGATGTGAATTTATTTTTGTTAGAACCATCACAGACAACTCAAAAAGTCTGAATGCTCCCTTTTGTAGCAGCTTATAGTTCCTTGAACAATCAAATTTTCCCAGCATTTAAGAATGTCCAGATCGATTGTTGTGGTAAGAGCATTTGAGGGTGGGGGGTTAAAATTTAATATCCATTCCACCATCAGCCTTAGCAAGCTGGATGCTACTGCTTCACTTTCCCTGCGGCACTGTTTCAGATTAAATCTTAGAAAATCCACACACGTCTTGTTATTAAGTTACCAAATAACAACTGGGTGCAGAACCATGGGGAACTTTAAATTTAACCTTCTTTTTTTAAAATGGAGTATTTCTTTCAATCATACAATTTGAGAAGAGATTCCTGCTCATGGTGCTGGATGTTTAAAAATTGTAGTAAGAAGTCTCACAACACCAGGTTAAAGTCCATCAAGTTTATTTGATCGTACACCCACAAGCTTTCAGAACATTGTTCCTTCATCAGGTTCACTCACCTGTGTTTGCCCCAGTCCAATGCCTGATATCTCCGCATCATGTTTAAAAATTTCCATTGGTCCCTGTGATACCCAGATAAAGCAATAAAGATGGTAGAAAATAGCTGAGAGCTATCTCTGAATGAGAAATCCAGATTATTTTACTTGTCCCTATCCCACCATCGTAGTTAAAATAGAAACTCTTGATGAGATGTGACGCTTCTTGTAACAAAAAAGCCATTTAACAGTGGACAAAGTCCCGTACAAGTCAAAAAGCAAATTATTAATTAAGTTACATAAAATGTATGTGGTGTACTGTATAGGTCATATGTGCATTGACGGTTTTTCTATTTTCGTGAACACCCTACAAAGTCTGGGGACGACCTTACCAGAACTTGGCAAAGTATCATGATCTGACTGAAAAACGGCATGTTTTTCTCTACAGAAATGGGCCAATTTTCTCTCTGGATCTTATGATACTTTGTCCAAAAAATCAGGTGGCTTGTTCCACACCATTATGTTGAGAGGCCAGGCCTAAACTTGCCTCCTGAACATTACTGGCATTGGACCTTTCACCGCTTCCCCCCCCCAAACAATCAATGTCACCCCCCATCCCCCACCCCCCCTAAACATGGCTGGCATCAGACTCCCTCTCTTTCCCCATCACGAACAATTATCTCCAGGGTCCCCAGCTCCCACTTCTGCTTGCCCCACTTCCACAAATAAATGAGACCCCTCCCATGAGGCTACACTATTATCTACCCCCTGGCACCCCATGCAGTAGCCAGGGGCAGTGCCAGGCTATTGCACAGTCATATCCCTCTCTCCCAGGGATTATACTCACATTTGTGTCACTGGGGGTTTCCCATGACCGGTTCACGACTGGGTGCACCTGTTGTAAAGCAATGTCATGTCGGCGAGGGGAATATGGAGGTCTTTAATTGCATGGAAATATATTTAGATGTATTAAAATCAGATTCACGGCCATTATCACATTGTCAGTGAGGGGTGGTGAAAATTGGAAATTGCAACATTGCCACCGAGATTCGCAATTTCCTGGTTTTGCCAGCATTCCTGCACATAGAGAGAGGACTCAAGATCCCCTCCCCCATTGTCTAGTTGAAGAACGTAAAAATTAGGGGCTTGATATGAAATATATTTTGTGAAGCTTCACAGTTGGAACTGAGGTGGAGCAGAATTTCTAATTCCTCCCCCTGACTTGGCAGCGCTGACCCATTGTAACTCAGTAAATCACTGTCTAAATACTGCCCCAACTGTGTCCAATGTACCTAGAGGTGGGAGTAACACAGTTGAGAGGTAGTCTTCAAATGGCCATTGTAAAGATTAAGGTCAAGAAATTTAGGAGACCCGAGGAATGTGTGGATTGGAGATTCGGAGATGGGTGGAATGGGTGACTGGAAATGAGAGGCGGGGTGGAGGGGGACGGTTATGGTTGATGAGGGTAGCAAAAGATGTTGGGGGAGCGCAAGGAGGTGCAGCTGGAGAATACCTGGAACAGAGATACAGAGCATTGGTGAAACTGTAGAATATAAAACTTGGACAATATTTAAGCAGTTTGAAGGAATCAGCAAAACCTTTGAGGGCCAAATTTGTACATTCCATATTCTATGGGCATGATCTTCCAGTCCTGCCAATGGTGCACCCTGACTGCATGTTTTCCAGCGGTGTGGGATGCATCAATGGGAAATCTTATTGATAGCATCGGACAAGAAGATCTTGCTGCTGGAGGTACACCACCTCTTCCTGCTGAGCAAAACACCTCCTCTCGGAGATCAAAGAATCCCAATGTGTATATTGGACAGGTGGGTCAGGCTTTTTGGGGTGAGATGCTGGAGTCCTGTGAAGAAAGTGATACACACTTGTAGAAAGATGTGGCAGTGAGTGTCACTACTTTGAACCTTGGGATTCTACAGCTGTCATAATTTAACAGCCTCAGCAAAGCAGTCAAAATAATCTACTTGTTCCCCTCATTCTCCTTTGCAGTGTCTTTATATGTGTGGCATTCTTGTACATAGTACCTCAATGCCGGATGAGTCAAGAGTGAAAGTGTGATCAGTGGGGAGTGGAGACACTGCAGCAGTCAGTTCCTGACTCCAGAGTCTATACGATCAGATCTCCATTGGCTTCCTCTTATATTTTTGGATGTGTAATGCACTGAGGACCATCTTGGAGAATCTGAAACAGAAGCTGGTGTAGCATCTAAATATCAATGAGGGAAAGAATTTGACATAATGCCACATTACCTGATGTGGGTGAGGGGAAACAAATGTCAAATTTCTATGCACTACAAATCACCTGATCTGAAGTTTTCTTTAAGATAATGTTTGTTTGAGTGTATTTGTGAAAGTTGGCTTGTAATAAAGACAATTGCTTATTGAATCTTTTTCTTCTCAAGCAGGCCTCATCTGAGTGATCCAGTAATATGATGTATAGACTTAGTGAAGGGTGTTCCAAGTTGTATTTTTTTGGGTGTAACCTTAGCCTGAATTCGTTACTCATTTCCTCTGCCCTTTCCATTGTAAAGACTGACAGACAAATACCCATGGTAAACCCTAGGGTAAAGGTTCATGGCGGAATAGAAGAAAGAAAATATTTTGCACCAGGCACTGTTGAAAGACAGTAACTTTTGATCTTCCTAATTGCTACCATCAGAACTGACATTCCAGTCAAGGTTTGTTGACATTTGTCACTTGAGCTGAGACACTTCCTGATTTAGAGTCAGGAGGATAACTTATTATTCTTCTACAAGCTTAACCTAAATCTTCTGCAATTTTTGGTTAAGTGCCAACATTTCTTTGAGACTGATTTTGGCCCTTGGTGTCCTGTCATTTTCTTGCATTCATGTTTGGCTTTTAATGTTTCTGTGGGGTGATGGGGGGGAGCCCCTTCTGCATGTTGGAATTCAGTAGTTTGCAGACTTTTTTTTTGAAGGGCCATAACTGCTGCATCTGACATGTGACATTAAATCCTGCCTCATTTTTAATAAGGCCATTTTGCGCCAGACCAAAAAAAAAACAGAATTATGGGCCTTAGTCAGGGTAGGTGAGAGTTGGGCAGATTTACATTGGACAGTACAATGTGAACTACTTTTGAAGACTGGTTTCCAATTGAAAATGCTGTCACGTTTGATGTTTTGATGAGGGTTCATTTGGATCTACTGTTGCTAACATTCTCTTTATCTGCACAGAGAAACTTTACAGCCTACATGTGTTTTCTGTTTGCCTTCCTGAAACACTAGACATCTGAAAATAGATTGTGGTTTAGTAAATTCCAGTTATTAATTCTCCCAGATTAGTTCTTTTGTCTGCATCGCATCACTTTTCAGTCTTTTTAATTGTTAAATTAATTCTGCTCAGAAAATCTTACTACAAAATTAATTCTAGAAACCCTAAGTTAAAGAATGATCATTGCAGCCAATGTTATGATTCAATCTTTAATAAATCTTTACAAATTATGATACATATGAGAACATTGACCTTTCTATGTTCCTGGTACTGCCCCCAGCAGCCCATTGTTAAATCGGGCTATTGTTTAATCTAGTCAAAATACACTAACCACCTTTTATGATAAACTATAACATTAAAGTCTATTTATTAGTGTCACAAGTGGGCTTACATTAGCACTGCAATGAAATTACTGTGAAAATCCTCTAGTCGCCACACTCCAGCGCCTGCGGTTGGAATGCGAGCCTTTACAGGTAATAATGAGTGGAGAGAGGTTAAGCACAGATTAAAGAGGATGTCTATTGTCTCCAGCCAGGACAGTTAGTGAGATTTTACAAGCCTAGGCAAGTCGTGGGGGTTACTCATAGTGTGACATGAACCCAAGACCCCGGTTGAGACCATCCTTGTGTGCAGAACTTGGCTATCAGAGTCCGCTTAACGATTCTGTGTTGTCGGTGTCATGAAGACCACCTTGGAGAATGATTACCCGAAGATTAGAGGCCAAATGCCCGTGACCGCTGAAGTGTTCCCCAACAGGAAGAGAACACTGTTGCCTGGCGATTGTCAAGCGATGTTCATTCATCAGTTTAGAAGGTATTTGATACCTGGTCTACTTGATACGCTGCAGGAAAGGATGTCCCGTGGCGTGGTACATTGGAGAGACCATGCAGGCGCTATGACAATGCATGAATGAACATCGCTCGACAATCACCAGGCAAGTGCGTTCTCTTCCTGTTGGGGAACACTTCAGCGGTCACGGGCATTCGGCCTCTGATCTTCGGGTGAGCGTACACCAAGGCGACCTTCACAACACATGACAATGCAGAGTCGTTGAGCAGAGACTGATAGCCAAGCTCTGCACACATGAGGACAGCCTCAACCAGAATCTTTGACTCATGTCACGCTATCTGTAAACCCCATGAGTTGCCTGGGGTTGCAAAATCTCACTAACTGGCCTGGCTGGAGACAATACACATCTCTTTAACCTGTGCTTAACCCTCTCTCCACTCATATTGTCTGTACCTTTTAAGACTTGGTTACCTATAACGACTCGCATCCCAACCATTGTTTTGTAAATTAGGTTAGTGTCTTTATATGGCCTGTTTGTGAACAGAACTCTCATTTACCTAAAGAAGGAGCAGAGGTCCAAAAGCTAGTGGCTTGTGCTACCAAATAAATCTGTTGGACTTTAACCTGGTATTGTGAGACTTCTTACTGTGTTTACCCCAGTCCAATGCTGGCATCTCCACATCAATGCATTTAACCAGACCTAGCCTTTCGGACATCCCTCATAGCATAATTAGTGCATCATCCTGCCAAGTATTTCAAACAGAAACAAGTCTTCATGAGAAGTTCATGTTAATTTGTACTTCATATGCTTGATCACATCTCAATGTTTGGTACTGCAGAAGAGGTTAGGAGTATGCATGTGACAGTGAATGGCATTGAGCATGGTTCTTGAACTACAGGTGAGAAGTTTAAGGAATGCCTGAAATCTTTGAGATTGGAAAGTTAATTGATGCAAAACATTAACGTTGTTTTTCTCACCACAAATGTGATCATTTATTTCCAATTTCCAGCATTAGCAGAGTTTTGCCTTTGTTATTGTTTAGGAGTGCAATCTGTAATCCAGTTAGGAGGTACAAAGTTCCAAAATACGAAGTCGTTGGCAAAGTTGTAACTTTAATTTGTGAAATAGGAGTGCAACTGCCTATCCTCAGAACTGTACCTTATTAGCCATAAAACATTTGTCAGCTTTCTGACTACAGTGATCAAAAAGCTGCATTAGAACATAGAACCCTACTGTGCAGAAACAGCCCCTTCGGCCCATTGAGTCTGCACCGACCACAATCCCACCCAGACCCTATCCCCATATCCATACACATTTACCCACTAATCCCTCTAACCTACTCATCCCAGGACACTAAGGGGCAATTTTAGCATGGCCAATCAACCTAACCCGCACATCTTTGGACTGTGGGAGGAAACCCGTGCAGACACGAGGAGAATGTGCAAATTCTACACAGACGGTGACCCGAGCCAGGAATCGAACCCAGTACCCTGGAGCTGTGAAGCAGCAGTGCTAACCACTGTGCTACTGTGCGCACCCCCCCCCCCCCCCCCCCGCCCTTACCGTGCATTCTTAAACATCCAAAATCATTGGCCAGAATTTTGCGTATAAAATTTAGACACGTACTGCCAGGAAGCGCATAAAATTCCAACTGCTTCTGCACCTGCCAAGAGCATGCACCTGACAACTGGAAAAAGTCAGGCAATTATTTCTGAATTAGCTGAATTTAAAATGAATCTTTTTTTATACATAGCTGGAAGCATTTTGCATTAAATGTATTTTCTTGTTATTTCTTTAGTTTGAATTTCATGGGTGATGTGGATGAGGATGGGATGGCACAGTCTTTAACATTGCTGCCTCACTGCTCCAGGGACCCAGGTTCAATTCCAGGGTTTGGGTCACTGTCAATGTGGCATTTGCATATTCTCCCCTTGTCTGTGTGGGCTTCCTCCACAGTCCAAAGTATGTGGGTTAGGTGGATTGACTATGTTCCAGAGGGTCCAGCAGAGTAAATGCATGGGGTTATGGGGATAGTGCATGGATGGGATTGTGGTTGATGCAAATGGGCCAAATGGCCTCCTTCTGCATTGTAGGATTCTGAGGATGAACCATCCAGCACGTCTTGTGGGCAAATCACATTGGTGCCATTGTGCCTGTCAGAGGTGATAGACACTGTACTGTACTGGAATGGAGTATAGCCACGAATATAGAATGGGGGCAGGGGGAAAAATGTAAAAAGAAAACTGTGTGCTCAATTACTATTTGTCATTTCACTTTTTTGAATTGATTTTTGCACATCTCTTTTGTTTACTCTGCTACGTTAATAGGATCTGCAACATATGGACAGGATTTTGAGTAAGAAGTCTCTCAACATCAGGTTAAAGTCCAACACGTTTATTTGGTGGTAAATGCCACTAGCTTTCGGAACGCTGTTCCTTCGTCAGGTGAGTGAACTCTCCACTCACCTGATGAAGGAACAGTTTTCCGAAAGCTAGTGGCGTTTGCTTCCAAATAAACCTGTTGGACTTTAACCTGGTGTTGTGAGACTTCTTACTGTGTTTACCCCAGTCCAACGCCGACATCTCCACATCAGGATATTGAGCCCATGCTTGCCGTCAATGAGACTGTCGGCAAGGGCTCAAGATGCAGCAAAAACTCTGTGAATGTGAATTCAATGCATCTTGAATAAACTTAAATATAATTAACCTGTCCTTACTGTATATTGACACCTCCCTCCTCCCCACCCAGGCTTTATATTCAAACGACAGTACAGCTTACAACAGGTTCACCCAGACATGAACCTGTCGAGGGGATACCTCCCGGGGGGCATAAAGGTGAGTATAGCCCCTGGGGGAGGAGGGACATGGCCAGGCATTGGCCTTGCTGTGACTCCTGGCACTGTCCATTGGCACATGTTGGCACTGCCAGGTTGTGCCAGGGCAGTGCTGAGGGGGACCCCAGTGGGAGTAACATGGGAGAGAGGGTGAATTCATTAAAATGTGATGATGGCTGGGACTGGGGGCTGGGGATACCGGCGATGGGTGTGGGGGTCGAGGGTAGGGGTTTGATGTTTAGAAAGAAGGGGTGTGGGGGAAGGGGAAGGTTGCCAGGGCATTGATTATTGGGGCTGGTGAAGAAGTGCCAGCTTTGACTCTGATCCGGAGGAGAAGTTGGTGGGGGAGGGGGGGGGCCTTCCTCCCCCTGACCTTATGTGATGGCATGAAAACAGGCCCAGCTGTTCCATTTTTTTGGCAGCGTGTGGTAAGATCTGGAGAGAAACCAACTTGTTTTCTCACTGGAATCAACACTCTGCCAAATTGTGATAAGTTCGCCTTCTGTGATTGTAACTATCAAATAATTAGCTACAGTTAGAATAATTGCCTTTCTGTCCACACTTATTCAATTTTTTCATCTCAAATACCATATGGTGGGGGTTTGTGTTGATATTATTTTGATGCATTATTCAATAGTAATTAAAAGCCTGCATTGTTCAGCCACAGAGGATGTACAGCTGCAAATCTCAGTGTTGTCACACTAATCTTTCTGATCTATTCCAGAAAATTTGGCTTTGAGATGAACCTGCAAAAAGCAGTGATGTCCTTGTCTTCCAAGGAACCTAATGTTCTGGCCTATGCTTCTTCCTACATCCAGCATGAGTGCTTTAAGGAGGACAATGCTAAAACAGTGGTAAAGTAAAAAACTGCAATTATACCCTGGAATAGGAATTCTTGAACAAAATATAACATTGAGGCTGGAATTTTCCCCCCAAAATTCTAAGTGTTGAATTTGCATGAAAACTGGAGTAATTCACTTTGACCTTTTCAGTGGGAGTTATGGGACAGTGTCAGGGGTAAGGAGGGTGAGGGTCCTGTAATTGTGTTCCACTCTATGATTTCATGATTTGGGACATAATTTTCCCTGGTTTGTTGCAGTTTAATGAACTTTTCTCACTACAGAATTTTTCTGCCAGACTTGGGACAAATTTGGAATTCTGTAACCTTGTTTTTGATCCGAAGGTGTCCCTATGTACTTTATAGCAAACTTAAAGCAGAAAGGTAGGCCCATGCTCATTACGCTCCATGCAGACTTCCTCCCACCCCTCTTCGTCTAACACCTACGAATGAATTACTATTGAAGTGTATGGCAGAAATGTTCTGGCTGTTCATGGCAGGAGAATAGAGATTTGGCACAGCACCACATTCTCAGTCCTCACTTGCAGTGACAGGGGGATGTAAATGGCTGTAAAATCCCGGCCTCTAATTTTGTATTGCGAGAAAAAAGGAAGCCAAATGCTGTATAGGAAAGCCCCATGAACAGCAGTGAGATATATAACCAGATAAATCTTCTCTACGGATGCTGAGTAAGGGATCAATATGGGCAGGCGATCTGAAGAATTCCCCTACTTTCAGTTGTCACCACAGAATCCTTGCATATCCACCTGAGAGGATGGACAGGACTTTCGTTTATGGTCTCACCCAAAGGGGAAGGCATGTACTTCTGACAGTGCAGCACTCTTTCATTACTGCACTGGAGTTTCAACCTAGATTGTGTTCATAGTTTCTTAAAACATTTTTTTACTCCACTCCTAAAGTTACAAAGCCGATGCTCAGAATGGACCGGACAAACCAAAATCCATTCCTTGCTTGCTCCAAAAACCAAATTCTAATTCTAACTTGTCTCCCCACAAGACAGACAAACAAGATCCAAAGCTGAGAATATGAGGCATTGCACAACATGTTGAGCTTGAAATGATGCTTCACCTTGGCCAAAAGGCCGAGGAGACATCTGGTGTAGAGATTTGAATCCCCAACCTTCTCAGATGGGAGTGGTACAGCTAGCTGAGTGAAGGCTGACCCTTTTTGGTATCAGTTTTCCAGCTCCACATTGAGATCTTCTTTTTGAGTTGCTACACTGATTGGCTCTTTTTGTAGATCTCTCCCTTATTTGGGAAATCTTCAGCCATTCATTCCAGTCCCCTTGCCTCTACCCTTTGACTCCAGAATGGTACTCTTTCCTTCAACATTTTTGATAGATTGATTTCTAATAATACTTCACCCATTATGCATGGCCCTCTCTTTTACAGACCCCTTCTAAACAACCTATCTTGCTGCCTTTGTTCTTAACATAAAGGCTTCATTTAAACCTGAAATAAAAACAGAAAAATCAAGAAATAGCCAACAAATTCAGAAGCATCTGTGCTTCCGAAACATTAACTGGGTTAATGTTTTGGGTCAGTGATCTGGGGCATTGTTTTCCCTGGTCCATTTAATCAGGAACCACAAAGAACTAAAGAACTTCCAAGTTCTTTCATTCTTGCTTCATGTCCACTTCAGGTCACCCCCTTTTAAAGAAGAGTCTTGTGGATGTTCATTTTGAGAGGTTATATGCAAATGCTATATTTTAAATATTTAAGACTGATGTTCATTGTCTGTTACTAAATGATTTTTGGATAGTCATTACATAGTTTATTGTGTAGTGTTGCAACTAGAATGAATAACTGATCTGATTTTCCAGATATGCAGAATGGGTGCAATTCCTCAGCTAATCAACCTCTTGGGAATCAAAAATGTCAATGTTCAACAATCTGTCTGTGGAGCCCTCCGAAATGCAGTCTACAAGAACACCACCAATAAGCTTGAAGTAAAGAAACACGGTGGGATCAAATCAACACTTCAGCTTCTCAGAGAGACATATGATCCAGAAACACAAAAGCAAATAACAGGTACAACCTTCTGTTTAATCGGGAGACCTCTTGTTTTTTTGGTATCTTTTTAATCAAAAAAGCCAATTCAAATTAAGTCCAATCATGGTCCCCAGATAAGGGACAAACAAGATCCAAGTTGACAAGACAAGGCATCCCATCCTGGGCTTGATCAAACAAGATCCAAGCTGACAGGATAAGGCCTCCCAGGCTTAATGCAACGCTTCACCTTAGCCAAAAGACCGATATGAAAACTTGCGTCAGGTAAAGCCTCGGTTTTACTCCATTGGCCACCCTGATCCTTTACTCTAGTTTGGGCAAGCCACGATCACAGGCATCAGCACACCCCAAGTGCAACGGACTAGCCTCATCCCCTGCCTGATCATGGTAAAGAACTGCAGCACAATCAGTTATTACCTGCCGCTTGGGTCTTGTGGTCTGCTGCTAAAGGCACACTATAAATTCATGCAGAAGTAATAAAAACAAAGGGTTTTCTATCTATTCACTAGATTAACACCATGAGCATTCCGGAAATAGGTTACACTCTAGACAATGTGTACCTGCCAAATTCTTGTTGACATGTAGCTTGGCAGTAAATGCAATCCAATTCACTTAAATTGTTTACTCGTGATATAGGCTGTCAAATGTTGCAATTCACAGTTTATCATTGTTAATCAATTGCAGACTGCTGTCAATTGATTTGCATCATAGGATTGAAATTCACAGTTTATTGTCTGCAATTGCTCAGTTTTAAGGAAGCTATTTTTAAAAAAAAGAGACACGTGAGAGGGAAAAGATCAGGATATGCAAAAAATGCTACTTTTAAAACTAGTGATTGTTTCAGTTTGTGCATGGCACGTTAAGTTTGCCAATTCTTTTTCATGTTATTAGGACTTTTATGGAACCTTTCATCATGTGACAGCCTCAAGGAAGACCTAATAAATGATGCCTTGCCAGTCCTGACTGAATGTGTGATCATTCCATCTGCTTCTAAGGAGTATGGCAACATCAAAACTAATGATTCAGATGTTTTCTACAATGCCACGGGATGTCTAAGGTATCATCGTCACTGATCCTTTGGTGGGGGAGTAAGACATGGGAACTTGTTGTGTAACTAGTTATGTAAAATGCATAATTTGATAGTAACTACCACTGCTTTTTTTAAAAAAAGTCCCCTTTCCATAGTTTAGTATGCCAGTACCATAACCGGTTAAGAGTCCATCCTAACTATTGTGACCAGTCATCCTGTATCTGAGTCCACTGACCCACATCCCAGCCTTCCTGTTGCCAGGTTGCTGTGCTTCCTGCAATTCAAAGCTTTAAAATTTCATGCGAGTACCTGCTCACTTCCTGCCTGCAGCCCCTCCCTCAGACAAATTGGGATTCCAAATGTTGCTAATTGAATTTTAGATCGAAAGCTTCGATCGCACCCACACAATTAAAGCAAAATATTGTGGATGCTGGCAATCTGAAGTACAACCACCATACTGGAAAAACTCAGTGGTGACATATGCAAAGATTGAAATGGAGTTCACGTTTTGAGCTGAATATGACTTCTTCAGAGGACAGCAGGCTTTAACTCCCCATGTCACAGAGACAAAAATACTGTTGGAGTGGGAGAAGGTGACACAGGTTCAGGATCACCAAAGTCAGGAGATGGCCCAATTGGCATTTCCTCATGCAAAGGGAAAGATTCGGACCAGATTTAGCAAGTGGATAGTTTAATCAAGTGGGCACAAATTAAAGGCAATTTGGTGACAGCCTGAGTCTGAGGCACTTTGGTGAAGAATAGAAAAGCAAAGTATTGCTCAAATGGAGAGAGACTATAGAAGTTCCCATCACTGGGGGATCTGGGTATCTTTGTACATGAAACGTAAAATTGGCGTACTGGTACAATAAGCAACTAGGCAAAAATGATAAGAGTCTAAAAGCATTAAAAGAAAGTCTCACTAAAAGGTAATTCCTGAGACAACACTTAGTATACCATGTACAGTTTTGGTAGTTGAATTGAAGGCAGTTCAGAAGGATTCCTGGTCTGAAGGGGTTGTCTTATGAGCAAATACTAAACTGGTTGGACCTGTGCTCTTTTAAGTTGAGAAAAATGAGAGGTGAATCTTAACCGAAATGTCTAACGTTCTGTTAGGTAGACACTGAGAGACACTGTTGGAGACTCTGGAACTAGGGGGATGAGGTTTAACATTAAATACATATCCACGTAAACAGGACTGCTTGTGAGCTTTTTTTAACAAAGACATTGACCAGCTCAATTTAGTATTAATTTAAATGGTGACACAATGGAAGAACAAGTTATCTTTTAAAAAGTGATTATTTCATCAGTATTAGTTATGGAAGGTTAGGAGACGCTGTCTATTTTTATACTCGTGAAATAAAAACAGAAAATGAACATAAGAAATAGGAGCAGGAGTAGGCCTTCTAGCCCCTTGAGCCTGCCCCACCATTCAATAAAATCATGGCTGATCTGAAGTGGATCAGTTCCACTTACCCGCCTGCTCCTCATAACCCTTAATTCCCTTATCGATCAGAAATCTATCTACCTGTGACTCGGACATATTCAACGAGGTAGGTTCCACCACTTCAATGGGCAGAGATTCACTACCCTCTGAGAGAAGCTCCTCCTCAACTCTGTTCTAAGCTGCTCCCCCACCCCCCACCTCCCCCACCTTATTTTGAGGCTGTGCCCTCTAGTTCTGGTTTCTTTTCTAAGTGGAAAGAATCTCTCTACCTCTACCCTATCTAGACCCTTCATTATCTCATATGTCTCTATAAGATCCCCCCTCAGCCTTCTAAACTCTGAGTACAGGCCCAATCTACTCAATCTCTCCTCATAAGCTAACCCCCTCATCTCTGGTATTAACCTGGTGAACCTTCTCTGTACTCCCTCCAAGGCCAATATATCTTTTCGCAAATAAGGGGACAAAAAATGCGCACAATGCTCCAGTTGCGGCCTCACCAGTGCCTTGTACAGTTGCAGCAAGACCTCCTGCTTTTATACTCTATCCTCCTCGCAATAAAGGCCAACATTCCATTCACCTTCTTGATCACCTGCTGTACCTGCAGACTGAGTTTTTGGATTCGCGCACAAGGACCCCCAGGTCCCTCTGCACAGTAGCACGCTGCAACTTTTCACCATTTAAATAATATTCTATCCTACTATTATTTCTTCTAAAGTAGATAACCTCACATTTGCCAACGTTATACTCCATCTGCCAAGTCCTCGCCTACTCACTCAGCCTATCCAAATCTCTCTGCAGACTTTCCGCGACCTCCACGCATCTCGCTTTTCCACTCATCTTCATGTCATCAGCAAACTTTGTTATCCTACAATCAGCCCCCTCCTCCAGATTGTCTACGTATTTGGTAAACAGTTGAGTCCCCAGCACCGATCCTGTGGCACGTCACTAGTCACTAACTGTCAACCAGAAAAGCACCCATTTTTTCCAACTCTCTGCTTCCTGTTAGATAGCCAATTCTCAATCCAGGCTAACACTTTACCCCCAACTCTGTGTACCCTAACCTTCTGCAGCAACCTTTTGTGAGGCACCTTATTGAACGCCTTCTGGAAATCTAAAACACCACATCCACCGGTTCTCCTCTGTCTACCGCATTACTCACATCTTCATAAAAATCCAGTAAATTCATCAACACGACTTTCCCTTCATGAACCCATGCTGTGTCTGCTTATTCAAACCGTTCTTTTCCAGGTGTCCTGCTATTTCTTCTTTAATGATGGATTCTAGCATTTCCCCAACTACGGGCATTAAGCTAACCGGTCTGTAGTTACCCCCCTTTTGCCTACTATCTTTTTTAAACAGTGGCGTTACAGTAGCTGTTTTCCACCATCAGCCAGCACTTGCCCAGAGTCCAGCGAATTTTAATAAATAACTATTAACGCATCTGCTATTACTTCTGCCATTTCTTTCAGTACCCTGGGTTGCATTCCATCTGGTCCTGGGGACTTGTCTACCTTCAGTCCTATTAGCCTACCAAGAACCACCTCTTTAGTAACATTAAATGTACTAAGGACCTCATCTCCTACCAACCCTCTATCTTTAATATTCGGTAAGCTATTTGTGTCCTCCACTGTGAAGACCAACCCAAAAAACTTATTTAAAGTCTCAGCCATTTCCTCATTCCCCACGAGGAAATGAGGGAAATATTCAAATGGTGTCAGATCCCTCCACACCAAGACACTATCTGCCTTTTCTCTTCCCAGTACTGGATGGCAGATCATGGTTTATTGCATATTTTCAGCATTTATTAAATTAGAGTTTTGGGTGACTTTTTAAAAATTTGCATGTAATGGAAAATTAGGTCAAATGGGAAAAGCAGATGGATTATGTTGCAAGTTGGTGGAAACAATTTATAAGTTACAGTATGGAGCAGGTGGTGAATAATGATGAATGCTTTCGAGAAAAACAAAAGACTTGCTTTTACACTGTGCCTTTCACAAAAATATTCCAAAGAGTTTTACAGCGAGTAAAGAACTTTGACATACATTTAAGACATTATTAATTTAGTGATCACAGCAAACCTTTCACTATGGTACTTTGAGGAAAAAATAAGGGTTAATTATTATTCCTTCTCTTCTAACTTTAAGTAGAGGAGTTAGGAGTCTGATAGAATACTCTCAACTTCCCTGGATGAGTGCAGCTTCAACAACACTCAAGAAACTTGTCACCATCCAGGACTGATTGATTGTCAACCATCTCCACCATTGATGCACAGAGGCAGCATTGTGTAATACCTGTAAGATGTACTACAGGAACTCAGCAAGGCTCCTTTGAGCCCAAACCTTCCATCTCTACACCCTAAATGACAAGGACAACCAATATCTGGGCACATTGCCATCTGCAAGTTCAAATCCATGCACCACCCTGAATAAAAATGCAATAAAAATGCTGACCTAGACAATTGCGTTCACATTCCATGAACGAATATATAAAAAAAATCTGGGTGGATTGGACAAAAGTAATTATTAAGCCTGACTGTGTTAGCTGCATGTTACTTTTGGAAGTATGCCTTACAGTTGTCAAGCTGATAATTTGACAGATCGCTTTAAATAGATTTTCTTAAACATACAAGCATTCTGTTTGAAGTACGTCAAAGTCAATTTCTGTAAATGGCTGCAGAGGATCTGGAGCCAGCATCTCCCATGTTGTGAATTGATGAGTAACTTGTTAATTATGGATTAGCTTTCTAAGCTAAGAGTTCTCACGATCCAAGAAAACCTTGAATTTGTAGACACAGTAGTCATAAACTACATTGTTAAGCTTAAAGGTAGAAGAGAGAGAATACTAATTAACTCCTTTTTTTCCTCAAAATACCAAAGAGGAAGGTTTGCTGTGATCACTACATCAATTAATGTCTTAAATCTGTGAATATTTCCTTTTACTATATATTTCCAGCAAAATAGTAAATCGATTTATTGTGAATTCACAAATTGTGAGTTATTTCACTACAAACATCAAACTGAAATCGACATATTTACATTCGTAGTGAAAGGTAGGAACCGTGACCAGAGCGATTCCTCCTGTGTGAAGTTTACTCTGAAACTTAATATAAAATTATTTTCTTCTTATTGAATAAGACTTTTTTAGTGCAGTGATTTTGAGCTGTGAATAAACTTACTATTTCTCACTTTTTGGATTCATACAGCCTAAATTACCAAATATTCTATTTGACTTAATAGGGTAAATTGTCCTTTCAAGCAATCCTAGTTGTGATGCTCTGCATTGAGAGAAGTAAAGATGAAAATGCCCCTTTGTTTATTAATGCAATGAAAATAATCACATTTGAGGACACTGTAGCTCTCTTTACTTACATTAGAAACACTGGCATTTGCCAGATTGGTGTCTACAATGATATTTAATGTTCCTGGTGATTGGAAGGTAGAAATTACGTAGCATTTCTACCCCTGTCCGCTATCAGCAACACTTTGGTAGAAACGTGAATGTATGAATATTAACACAAGATGTCAAGACAATCTTTGGAAATATTTTTAATTAAGCAACTTGGTTCACACTACTCTGAAAAATGTTTTGGTTCCAAAAAAGCCAGGTTTCACGTTTGAGCAGGGTGTGTACTGGAGACTTTGTCCTACTTGGCAAGCACATATTTCTTCAAAAACAAAGCTACTGTTGTGTGCTGGGTACTCTTGTGTGAAGGAAAATCTTGGTCAGGAATGAGTATTGCATTAACATCTGGCAAGGATATTAACATTCACAGTGCAAACCATAGATAAGACTTTATCTTGTTGAACAATTATGATTCTTTTATGGATTAATGTATCATTTGGTGTTGCAAACATACTCTGGATATAAAACTCCCACTGAGTTTTATTTTACTGAAACACGATTAAGCAGTAAGTAGTCTCACAACGCCCTTCGTGAAGGGGCAGCGCTCCGAAAGCTCGTGCTACCAAATAAATCTGTTGGACTTTAACCTACTTACTATGCCTACCCCAGTCCAACTCTGGCAACTCCACGTCACAATTAAACAGAATAGCAGAATTTATACTAAGCAGGTTTTCTTGCATTGTTGTTGTTATTTCATAGAATCTTGCACCACTGTGCAGACCCTGACTTTACAACATTCAAATTATAATGATTAGCAACATTTAGAAATAGACTGCTGGGTTTGGCCCTGGCTGTGCTGGGCTTGGCTTTCACAACCGCAGGAAGGACAATTTAGTTCTCAGATACAATATAGAAGCACCTTTGAAAGTGTAGGCACTATTTTTCTATCACGGGAAATGCACTACTGCAATGCAATTAAGCTGAAGCAAGATCTGAAAAGCTTTTCACAATTTAGTGAAAATACAGTATTACGCCTTAGTTCAGGAACCAGTCCCCCATTTATAACATTGCTCCAGTAGGAAAACTGGTGTAGCTAATGACATTTTGACTTAATGCAGTTTCAGGACCAATTGTATCATAAATCGAAAGACCACCTGGATCCAATTATGAAATGGAAGCAGATCAGTTATCGCTGCCATCATTATCATAGAAATCATAAAACTCTATGGTGCAGAAAGAGGCCATTCAGCCCATCGAGTCTGCACTGACCACAGTCCCACCCAGGCCCTACCCCCATATACCCACATATTTTACCCACTAATCCCCCTAACCTTCACTTCCTGGACACTAAGGGGCAATTTAGCATGGTAGGAAACTGAATCATCCAAAGGAAACCCACACAGACATGGGGAGAATGTGCAAAATTCACAGACAGTGACCCAAGGTGGGAATTGAACCCAGGCCTGGACCTGAGAGGCAGAAGTGCTAACCATACATTCATATGAATCATAGGTTTGGAAAATCATATATTGAAGAAGGCCATTTGTTCCACGATGTCAGCTCTTTGAAAGACCCATCTAATTAGTGACACTCCAAGTTCTTTTCTCATGGTTTGGTCATTGATTCTCTTTCAAGTCTTTATCCAGTTCCCTTTTGAATGGTACAGTTAAATCTGATTCCAGCATTTCAGGTTGTACTGATCTAGCTTAAAAAAATAGCTGATCCATGCTTCCTTCTTCAATCTTGATCACTTCTAAATTCTGAGCTTACTATCACATGACAGGGTTGATGTTGATAGGATGTTTCCCCTGCCTGGAAAGTCCAGAACAAGGATACAGTCTTAGGCTATTTAAAACTTGAGATGATGAGGAATTTCTTCATTCAGAGGGTGGTAAATCTTTGAAATTCGCTACCACATCTATCAAGCATGTTCAAGAGAGAAATCAATAGATTTCTGGATAAGAGTGATATTAAGGGATATTTAGACAGTGTCGAAAGTGACATTTGAGGTAGGCAGTCAGCTAGGATCTAACTGAATAGCAGAGATACAGGCCCAAAGGCCTACTCCAGCTTCAATATGCCTTGGGTCACCGTCTGTTGAAGTTTGCACATCCTCCTTGTGTCTATGTGGTTTCCTCCGGTGCTCTGGTTTCCTCCCACAGTCCAAAGATGTGCAGTTTAGATGGATTGGCCATGTTAAATTCCCCCTCAGTGTCAGGGGGACTAGCCAGGGTAAATGAATGGGGTTAGGGGGATAGGGACGGGGTGGGATTGTGGTCGGTGCAGACTCGATGGGTTGAATGGCCTCCTCCTGCACTGTCAGACTCTATAATGTATAACTTGTAAATCTTGCTCTGTACAGGAACCTGAGCTCTGCTAGTCAAACAGGCCGTCAATTAATGCGCAACTCCCCTGGACTAATTGATTCGCTCATGTCTCATGTTCAAGCATGCATTGAAAGAAACCAAGCTGATGAAAAAGTAAGTATAATAATTAATCTAATTGGTTCATGATGATGTTGTTAGAGAGGCATGTGTATATTTTATAAATAATTTATGAAAATGGAGGAGAACCTAATCAGAGTTTTCATCTGTAATTTGTATAGCTCCCATCCCCAAAGCTTTGCATGCCTAGCTGAGATATTCAAATTATATTATTTGGGTTTCCACATTTTGTCATTCAACTTACAGGAAACAAAATTGGGGGGGGGAGGGCAACTCTTTACGTCATTAATGTATAAAGCAGTCCAAACATTCGGAACAAGAAGAAAGAAAATTGACGTCTATTGTAACACTATCTGTGATAGTGTGAAATCGTTCATTAACTTTGCAGCGTAACTGCCAGTCCTTTCAATGAGACCTTATGCTGACAAAAAGCCCATTGTTTTCTTCAGTAATGCTCAACCACTGACCTATCTATTGTAAGAGAGAGAGAATGTTTAAAGGGATCTTGACAACGTAAAAATAGAGGCTGGAATTCTCAAGCCATTCACGCCCCTTCACCGCTTTGAGAGGATGGAAAATTTGGCGCCGGGTCAAATCACTATTCACTGAAGTGGGATGAGAGAATCCAACTGGCCTGAGTGGCTGCTGAATCCTACCTATAAACCTTTCTTTTTATAGTACAATGCTAAATGCTCATACACAATGGTTTGTGTTTTTGTGGATTAATACATTGCCTAAACTAACTGAAACTTGAAACTTAACAGTTTTTAAGAAGTAAACATTGAGGTCTACAGTCCTGAGGTTGAGCCCAAAGCGTTCAAATCTCTACAAAGCAACATTCCGTGCTGTACATGAATTGAAAATGGTTGATTCTGACGCAGTGTGGATTTTTAGCCCTTGTAAGGGGTAGGAACAATGGTAGGCAGGTGCAGAACTTTGTTCACTGGTCTGAGTGTTAGCTCCATCTCATTTCTGGGACATTTTTCCAGAGTAAGAAGTCTCTCAACACCAGGTTAAAGTCCAACAGGTTTATTTGCTATCAAAAGCCACTAGCTTGCGGAGCGCTGCCTGTTGGACTTTAACCTGGTGTTGTGAAATTTCTTACTGTGTTTACCCCAGTCCAACGCCAGCATCCCCATATCATGACATTTTTCCAGAGTCAGGATTGGGTGGAGGAGGACAGGAGAGCACGCAGTGGGCAGTTCACTAATGCAGCTGAAAGCCTGTTAATGAAGGCAACATGATATTTTGGCCCTGGAGGGAGTGCAGAGGAGGTTTACTAGGCTGATACCGGAGTTGAGGGGATTGAGCTACGAGGAGAGGCTGAATAAACTAGGCTTGTACTCGTTAGAGTTTAGAAGAATGAGGGGAGATCTCATTGAGACGTATAAGATGATGAATGGGATGGATAGGATAGAGGTGGAGAGACTCTTCCCGCTTAAAAAAGACAGTAGGACTAGGGGGCACAGCCTCAAGATAAAGGGGAGGCGGTTTAGAACGGAGTTGAGGAGGAACTTCTTCACTCAAAGGGTGGTGAATCTCTGGAATTCTCTGCCCGTTGAAGTGGTGGAGGCTGCCTCGCTAAATATTTTTAAGAAGCGGGTTGATGGGTTCTTGATAAGAGAGGGGATTAAGGGTTATGGGGAGAGGGCTGGAAAGTGGAACTGAGCCACGACAGATCAGCCATGATCTTATTGAATGGCGGGGCAGGCTCGAAGGACTAGATGGCCTACTCCTGCTCCTATTCCTTATGTTCTTATGTTCTTATGTTCTATCAGCCTCCGAATTGCTAGAGGTGTAGAGACCAATTTAACTGTCTGGAGGTGGCCGCTCACAGGCAACCAGAACCTGTCTTCTATCATTAATTCACCGTGCTTGGTAAATCTCAGAGTGTCTGTTCTCCACCGTCCAGATTTCAAATCTGATGATGGCTTTCAAAAACCTACTGGGAACATCCGTGTTGTGTCTGAAATGAAAAGTACCCTTTTCCTGACATAAATCATAGAATCCTTATCGTGCAGGAGGAGGGCATTCGGCCCATTGAGTCTGCACTGACCACAATTCAGTCCAGGCTCTATCTCCATAACCCCCACATATTTACCCTCCTAATCCCCTGACGCTAAGGGACAATTTAGCATGGCCAATCCACCTAAACTGCACATCTTTGGCATTAATGACATTCATCTGGATTAACAGAGTATTTGAAAAACAAAATTTTGCTTATGTTTGCCCCAAATTCTTTGCCATCCACAGTATAGAGTTATTATTTTCCATTTATCAGTGAGCCAAATAGCGCAATGCTCCCCTCTCATCTTTCTTTTTTGGCCTATATTTATTGTGAATGTCATTTAACACAAAATGGGATAAAGTTTCTCCCGGTAATATTATATAACAATGCATTGGAGAGCACGCAGAAGCGGTTTACAAGAATCTTCGGTTATGAGGAAAGCTTGGAGAGGTTGGGATCGTTCTCCTTGGAGAGAAGAAGTCTAAGAGGAGATTTGATAGAGATGTTCAAAATCATGAGAGTACGTAGGGGAAACTGTTCCTGTTCATAAAAGAATCAACAATGAGAATGCACAGACTTGAGGTGATTTGCAAAAGAAGCAAATGTGATATGGTGTGGAAAAAAAAAATTCTCAAATGGTTTGGGTCTGGAATGTACTGTCTAGAAGTGTGACGGAGGCAGGTTGAATTGAAGAATTCCTAGATTGCTCCTATTCAAGTCATTATGTGCAGGAGTACAGGGGAAAGGCAGGGGAATGGCATTGAGTCATGATGCTTGTTTGGAGAACTAGTGCAGTCACAATTGGCCAAATAGTCTTCCCATGTGCCATAATGATTCTGTGCTAAATCAGATTATTCCTATAATGTAGTACTAACCAATGCACCGCTTTCACATTACTTGAGCCTGCATAGGAATTGTGATCTATTCCTTAATTCAGCAAGATCCTAGTAGATCTGTGTCTCAAATCCACTACACATCTTTGATCTATATCCCTCGGTAATCCTTAATAAATAAAAAATGTCACTTTGAAGCCCTGAGCAGTTCCATGGATCTGGCAGCTGACTGGGGGAGAGAATTCCACATTTCCAAGGGAAAAAGTTTTTTCTGATTTCATTACTGAATGGCCCAGCTATAATTTTACCACTTGCATACCAAAGGAAGTAACTTCTTTGTATTTACTTCATTGAGCACTTTTGTAATTTTAAAAACCTCAATATTATCCTTCAAGCTTCAAAACTTGTAGAGCAGATTTACTCTCTGATATTAGCTTTTCTGCCGTTTGGCCATTCACACCTTCATTTCTCTCTATGAACTGCCATTAGCACCTCTTAGCCTTTCCCCTTGTTTCTGTGGCTATTATTCATCTTTCATTCCTTCACCCTACAGTATAAATATCTCCCACTTTCGATGCAATTTAGCTTTGACAAAGGGTTATGTGGACTCGAAACATCGGCTCTTTTCACTCCTTACAGATGCTGCCAGACCTGCTAAGATTTTCCAGCATTTTCTCTTTCTTGGTTTCAGATGTCAGCATCTGCAGCAATTTACTTTTATGTAGAGCAGATTTTCTTTGTCAGTGCAATGAATATACCTCATTTTACAATTAAGATGAGGGTTGGTCCTTGAGTTGATTTTCAAATACTTTACCTTCCAATTACTACAGTTAATAATCCCAGGTGCCCTACAATTTGAACACTTCAACAATATACTTTATATTCAGATACAAACCGATAAACATTTTAGCTACCTTTTATGATTGTTAATGATGTATCACAGTTTGGTATGGTTCCTGCTCTCAGAACAAGACCACACAAAAAAACAAAGGGTTGTGAATGCAGCCCAGTCCATCACGTAAACCAGCCTCCCATCCATTGATTCCATTTGCACTTCCCACCGCCTTCGAAAAGCAGTCAGCATTATCAAGGACCCCATGCACTTTGGACGTACAGCCTTCCAGCTTCTTTCGTCGGGAAAAAGATACAAAAGTCTGACATCATGTACTAACCAACTCAAAAACAGCTTCTTCCCTGCTGTCATCAGACTTTTGAATGGACCTACCATATATTAAGTTGACCTTTTTTCTTCACCCTAGCAATGACTGTAATGCTACATTGCATACTGTAATGCACCTCTCCTTTCCTTTTCCCCTTTGTACTATTATGAATGGTATACTTTGTATAGCACGCAAGGAACAATACTTTTCATGGTATACCAATACATGTGACAATAATAAATCAAATTAGCCAATTTTGTAATAAAAGCTTATATTAATAACTTGGCCAGCATAAATATTAAATTAGTGTTTTCTGCTGTTTAACTCTTGTAACACCATCTTTTTTTTTTCCTGCCAGTCTGTTGAAAACTGTGTCTGTATCCTACACAACCTCTCATATCACTTGGATTCTGAAGTGCCAACTGCATTCAGTCAGATAACTGAGAATGGAAATGTGCAGAAGCGAAGTAGAGTAACAAAGAAGTCCTCAGTAGGCTGTTTCAGCCCTGCAACTGACCAGTTTGATGAGGTAAACATACATATCTATTCTTGAAGACGCTGTTAGTGTTATTTTTACAATATTTCAATAAATTCTGATCTGTTTTCAGGCCTTTAAGCTTTAAGTCCGGTTTTTCATTTTTTTTTGAATATCACTTAAGGTTTTACCAAGAAAAACTTAGCAAAATTAATAACTGAGTGAGTTTTTTTTAACAAGTTTCCTCTGAATACTAGGCAGACAGGAACAGGAGTTGGCTGTTCCCTTAGTTCTATGACTCATAAATACTGTATCCAAATTTTGAAGATTTTAGTTGACCTACCCTCAACATTTTTGAGGAGGAGAGCTCTAGATCTCCACTATCCTTTGTCTGAGAAAAAAATTTGTAACATCAACATCAGATAGCATACCACACTGATTTTTAAATTTATCTGTACTCCTCCACTAAAGGAAATAATTAACTATCAAATTCTTCAATTGTTTTGCATACTGCAGTTAGATCATCCCGAAGCCTCTATGCTCAAGAGGATACATGTCTAAATTATGCAACAGCAAACATTAAAATATTGTCCATGCCATTGTTAAAGTGTGAAGGGAAGCTGGTTTATTCAATAACAAATGGGTATTGTCCCAGTGGCACTTCTGCAGTTTAAAAGAATAACCCATATGTAGCTCCATCAAAACAGAAGTTGTTTGGGGTTTAGAGTATCGCATTAAAAGGGGAATTCCTGACAAAAATACCTGCTGTTAAGATGAGATTTTATTTTTAACTGCCCTCTTTTCATTGCTGACAGAAATAAATGACTGTGTGAGGTATTGCGCTTTGCAAGGACAAACCAAAGTAGAACGTACAGGCTAAATGGTAGGACTCTGAAGAGTGCAGTTGAACAGAGGGATCTGGGAATACAGGTACAGAATTCCCTAAAAGTGACATCACAGGTGGATAGGGTCGTAAAGAGTGCTTTTGGTACATTGGCCTTTATAAATTGGAGTATTGAGTATAAAAGTTGGAGCGTTATAGTAAGGTTATATAAGGCATTGGTGAGACCGAATTTAGAGTATTGTGTACAGTCTTGGTCACCTAGTTACAGGAAGGATGTAAATAAGGTTGAAAGAATGCAGAGAAGGTTCACGAGGATGTTGCCGGGACTTGAGAAGCTGAGTTACAGAGAGAGATTGAATAGGTTAGGACTTTATACCCTGGAGAGTAAAAGAATGAGGGGAGATTTGATAGAGGTGTATAAGATTTTGATGGGTATAGAGTGAATGCAAGCAGGCTTTTGCCACTGAGGCTAGGAGAGAAAAAAACCAGAGGGCATGGGTTAAGGGTGAAAGGAGAAAAGTTTTAAGGGAATATTAGGGGGGGCTTCTTCACACAGAGAGTGGTGGGAGTGTGGAATGAGCTGCCAGATAAAGTGATAAATGCGGGGTCACTTTTAATATTTAAGAAAAACTTGGACAGGTTCATGGATGAGAGGGGTGTGGAGGGATACGGTTCAAGTGCAGGTCAGTGGGACTAGGCAAAAAATGGTTTGGCACAGACAAGAAGGGCCGAAAGGCCTGTTTCTGAGCTGTAGTTCTTTATGGTTCTATTGTGACTACATAGTATATAGAAGTATAATGAAGTGCACTTCCATTTATTTGCTAGAAAGCTCATAGCACAGAGCAGTGAAATAAGCTGTTCAAATTTTTCTTGTGCTGCAGGTCATGTCATTCTCACTAGCAATATGCGGCACAAAAGTTAAGTACGTTAGATATGTACCACAGAAAATTGAATCTGAAGCCATAGGGCTAGATGGTGGGCTTGAAGGCAGGAAAGCATCTTAAATCCAGTAAGTCGCCTACCTGCCAATATTTGCCTGCGCAGAGCCATCACGGTTGTACTTGTGGATGGGTTGGCATTTGATAGCCCAAAAACCAGTAGGCCAATTGAGGAACGGGCTCATCCCACTGGCAACAGCATTGAAACCGTGACGCGAGAGGCCATAGCCAAGCAGCAGCCTGGCGGGTTTCTGTCTGAAGAGTTGTATTGGAGTTAAAGTGTAGCTCTGTTTTCTCTCTCTCAGATTCTGCCTGACCTGCTGTTTTTCCAGCATTTTCTGTTTTTATTTGAGTTCAATTCAGTGTATGCAAGGGAGTTCGGTCCCTTTTTTTAGATTGCATGTTGGTTTTTAAGTGAACTCTCCCATTGGAAACCAACAATTGCTGTCTTCATAATTGAAATTTCAAAATGCCTTAAATAATCAATGTTCACACTTTATACTGCTGTCATCCAACCGGCAGAAGCTTTAATGAATTAATTTTTCATTTTTAAAGAAATTCCTAATCTTTTGTGTTCTTGATACTGCAGCAAAATTCATTTTAGCGTGGAAATATGGAAAGTGAATACTTGTGGCAAAACTTATTGATTTGCCGTGGTATTAAAATAAAGTTTGTTTATTAATCACAAGTAAGGCTTACATTAACACTGCAATGAAGTTCTGTGAAATTCCCTGAGTTGCCACAGTCCGGCGCATGTTCAGGTCAATGCACCTAACCAGCATGTCTTTCAGAATGTGGGAGGAAACCAGAGCACCTGGAGGAAACCCACACAGGCACGGGGAGACCATGTAAACTCCACACAGACAGTGACCCAAGCCAGGAATCGAACCCGAGTCCTGGGTGCTGCAAAGCAGCAGTGCTAACCACTGTGCTGCTCTTGGTATTATGCCAAGTGGTGTTATCCAGTTGATTTTGGTTGCAGAGGCAGGTAGATCAATGGAGCAGGACACACCAACACATAATATAGATTCATTTTAAAGTCATAAATTCACTCCTTTTTATAATCCCATTGTAAATTACCTATACCTATTTAAACGGTCACATTGTAATTGCACCCTCCCAGTGGTGAAGCTGAAACACTTTCTCCATCAGGCAGCTTTAACTACAGAATAGCAGGTCTTCAAAGTTTCTATTACTAATGTGGACAGAAGTTACAATGGGAAATGGGCAATGCCAACCACAGAGCTGAAGATGGAAGTTAGTTTAATTACATGAATTCGGAATCATTTTTGAGTATTTTTTTTCTCGGAACACTTTGGCAGTATGAGGGGGGGTTCTTCGTGTGGGCACGTCAGGCGTCATGATGTGGAGATGCTGGCGTTGGACTGGGGTAAACGCAGTAAGGAGTGTCAACACCAGGTTAAAGTCCAACAGGTTTATTTGGTAGTAAACACCACTAGCTTTTGGAATGCTGTCAGGTTACCTGATGAAGGAAGAACGTTCTGAAGGCTAATGGCATTTACTACCAAATAAACCTGTTGGACTTTAACCTGGTGATGTGAGACTTCTTACTGTGTTTACTACATCAGGTGTGCCAGGGCACACAGTTGGAAACCATGGTTATATGGTATTACACAATTTATGGAACTTACTTTTTGTTGACATCTTTCACCCAAAACCAATGCTTCAAGATTAATTAAAATTTAGTTTCATGCAGCATTTTTGTTGCTGGTAGATTTGAATCCAACTCCAACGCAAACTATATTTTAGTAGAAATATCGATCACTGCTATCTCAAACAGAAAGGAGGTGGGTAATTTTCACTTTTGGAGTTGGTGGTTAACTTGCAATTTGGATTTGTTTCCTGTTGTGCATCTGATTTTTCTTCCAATGGAACTGAAAATCAGCCAGCCATTCATACCCATTGGCATGCCGCTCCTGCCAAAACTGGAAAGAGTTCCTTTGAAATGTTTATATTGGCCTTTCTGTCACGTGTGTTTCTTTTTCCTTCCACAGCCTGATTTATATAATATGCCCCTGCCTCCAGAGGATGACAATCCCAAAGGTGTTAACAACCTTTCGCATTCAAACGCAATCAAAATGTATACCGCTCTTATTAGTAAATCCAAGTCCGATGCTACGCTGGAAGCTTGTGCTGGAGCACTGCAGAACCTTACAGCCAGCAACAAAATGGTACAGAAACTTTGAATGGACAGATTTTTTTTAATATAGTGTAGCAAAACTTTGTTGCTTAATATATGAAAGGGATTGTGTCTCTAACGCTCATTTTATGGAATCACATCTAATCTGGGTGTTTTCTCTGTCAACTGTTAGTAGAGAAAATGATGGCCTCGTGCTATTATTGCTAGACTATTAATCCAGAAACTTAACTAATGTACTGGGAGTTTGGGTTCAAATCCCATCACAGCAGATAGAACATAGAACTCTACAGTGCAGAAACAGGCCCTTCGGCCCATCGAGTCTGCACTGACTACAATCCCACCCAGGCCCTATCCCCACATGTTTAACCTCTAATCCCTCTAACCTCCACATCCCAGGACAGTAAGGGGCAATTTTAACATGGCCTATCAACCTAACCCACACATCTTTGGACTGTGGGAGCAAACAGGAGCTCCTGGAGGAAACCCGCGCAGACACGAGGAGAATATGCAAACTCCACACAGACAGTGACCCGAGCTGGGAATCGAACCCAGGTCCCTGGAGATGTGAAGCAGCCGTGCTAACCACTGTGCTACAGTGCCGCCCAATGCCACCCAGATGGTAGAATCTGAATTAAATAAAAAATATCTAATTAAGAATGTACTGACGATGACCAGAAAACCGTGTTGATTGTTGGGAAAAAACCCCTCTGCTTCACTAATATCCATTAGGGAAGGAAATCTGCCGTCCTTACCTGGTCTGGCCTACATATGATTCCAGGGCCAAAGAAATGTGGTTGACTCTCAACTGCTCTCAGGCAACTGGAGGTGGGTAATGAATGTTGTCCAGCCAGCAATACCCATGTCCCATGATTGAATAAAAAAAAACACAATCCTGTGCAAAATGAAATTCAGTAGAATCAGCCAAACTGTTGAATGCAAAAATGATTAACTTTATTCTCTTTCTTTGCAATGAAATATAAAGTACATTTCCTATTTCCGTATTAGCTTTTAGACTCGGAGTTCAAGTTCATCCATTTTAATCAATGTGGGGAATGGGCTTATAATTAACAGGATATATGCACCCTATTTGTTTTCAGAAACATTTAATTTCTTTGACTTTTTTTCACAAGTCGTCATATCTGATGAGTTCAAAAATAGTAGATAAAGAAAGGGCGCTTCCTCAGGTCACAAAGCTTCTCAGTTCAAGCAACTCGGAGATACAGAAAACTGCAGTTTCGCTGCTGAACAACATGTCGAGGCATAGTAGTCTCCAGCCACAATTGGGTGAGACATTTTCTTTTGACACTCACCCGCAAACGGTTATACAGTTGAATATGCCTACCAAACCTGATATTGGATGGCTGAACAATTCCTAACTGCCTTGTCTATTATCATAGATGGGAAAATTGTGATTTTTTATGAAATATTTTCCATTTTGCATGAGATCAATGTTTTCCATTAATCATTTCAGCTGTGTTGCAGGGGGTGGGCCCCCAAGTAGTCAATTATTGATCACTTAATGGTCGCTCTCTGCTGTTTTGAAGCCAGCAGGAGGCGGTCAGCACTGTGGTGAATTCCAAGCAGGCAGGCCTACTTGGGAGTATGACACCATGCAAGTGTTGACAAAGCCAAAGTTGTGATTTTGGTAGTGTCTATAAAGTTTGAGTAATTAACCAATTCTTAAATCCTTTGTCAGCATCTCAGACCTTACCAGATTTAGCGCGGCTTCTCCCTGGAGAAGGCAGTAGCTCCAAGACTTCAGACGATACCATCGCGTCGGCCTGTAATATTATGCGAAATCTGATACCAAGTAATACCAGCATGGCAAAAACAGTACTACAGGGCTCCATGTTAAGAAATCTGATCAGCCTTAGTAAATCCAGGTATTTCATCAGAAAAACATTTTCTAATTTAGCAAGCAACCAAACTGTTTTAACTTATTTTCATCCCATTATGATTTGGACACGTTTAGACCAATAAATGGGTTAATGCCTCTATTAAAATAGATACAGAAGCTTCCAAAAGTAACATTATGTACTCATACACTGTTATTCACAATATAGTTTTGAGGTAACTGAAACTAACTTGACTTTATTTTGATAAATACAGTTGATTGGTTTTAAATTTGTTTTGAATAATAAATGTTGCTATGCAGTAATAGATATTTGGACACCAATGTGGGTGACTCTTAACTTCCTTTTAATTTGATATATTGTTGTTACATGTGTTGGAATGCAGTGAAAAATATTGTTTCTTGCACAACTTACAGACAAAACATCCGTTCATAGAGTACATAGGGGAGACGGAAAGGAGAGGGTACAGAATATAGTGTTATAGTCATAGGTAGGGTGTGGCAAAAGATCAGCTTAATATAAGCTATGTCCATTCAAAAGTCTGATAGCAGCAGGGAAGAAGCTGTTCTTGAGTCGGTTGGTACGTGATCAGACTTTTGTATCTTTTTCCCAACGGAAGAAGGGGCAAGAGAGAATGCCCGGGGTGCATGGGGTCCTTGATTATGCTGGCTGCTTTTCTAAGACAGCAGGAAGTCTGGACAGACTGAATGGATGAGAGGCTGATTTGCATGATTGGCTGTGTCATATTCATAATATTTGTCATTCCTTGCAGTCTTGGTCAGAACTGTGATACATCCAAAAAGAATGCTTTCTATATTGCATCTGTAAAAATTGGTGACAGTCCCTCTGCAGGAACATAGCAAGTCAATTGCTTCAAAGGCAATTAGGAACGGACAAGAAATGCTGGCCCTGCCAGTGATGACCACAGTCATGAACAAATTTTAAAAATCTACATCAGTTTCTAACTGAAATGGAGAGCTCCCAATGTGGTGTTGTTGGAGCGATTCCTATTGGTTTTCCACCATTCTTAATTGGATCCTGAGTGCACTCATTGGCCACTAGTTTGACCAGCTAGTCAACAATTGGGCATCTGACACCATGTGGTTGGTAGCTGAAAATTCATTCACTCAACCTCGGGGTTCTGACCACAATGTGCTACATTTATGCAGTAATGTTTTTCCTGGTTTGAAACAGTACTTTTCAGTTAATTCCAAAACAAAACTGAGAAGCGTTTAGAACTTTTAATCGGTGTACCACATTTGCCAAACATTTTCCTGCCAGAATTTTATTGGCACAAATGCTGTTAAAAAAAATCATGGGTGGAAAGAAACAATGTGAACAATTTGTCTCTGTTCCTCTAAGATGTAGAACTACTAGGGGTTTAATGGGATTGAGAGCTACAGATAGGCCTGGTAGGTATGGATATGATTGGCGCAACTTGTGGGCCGAAGGGCCTGTTTGTGCTGTAGTGTTCTATGTACTTCTGAGGTTATGCTAGCCAAGTAAGCAGACCTCTTTCCGAAATAAATTTGCACTTTTTTCAGTCTGGCATTTCCGCTAGGAAATACATTGAACATAATCCCAGATTGTTAGTGTCATTGATTTGTGAACTGAACAGGGCATTCATTTTCCAGCATCACAGCAGTGTGGGATCATCAGGAAAGTATTATTCAGCAGTATTATTTAATGCTGTTGGTCTTCACTTGGTTGTTTTCACCTGCTTTTGGTACTGAAGTGTACAGGGCGCCACAGGGTTAGTATTGCTAACTCAGCTCCCAGAGATCTGGGTTCAATTCTTGCTTCAGGTGACTGTTTGTATGGAGTTTACAGATTCTCTCCCTGTATGCGTGGGTTTCCCCCGACAGTCCAAAGATGTCCAAGACCTTGACGCCGCCATAATACCCCCAAATCAAGGTGATTTGTGACTTGGAGGACAGCTTGGAAGTGACCCTGTTTCTATGCAGCTTTTGGCCATGCCAAATTGCCCCTTTAGTGTCCCAAGATGTTTGGATTAGCCATGGTAAATGTATGGGGTGACAGTGGAGAGGGCTAGGGTAACATACTCTGTCAGAAAGTCAGTGCAGACTCGATGGCTGGAATGCACTGTAGACATTCTATGACAATTGGTGGAATTGCTAGTTTAGTGGGCAGGTAGTGCTTTGTTTCAAAAATCTATTTGTGCCATGTAAAAGATTGTAGATCATTCAATGTAAAGGTGGTGATGTATATAATTCTCTGGTATTTAAAATTCTGAGCTTTTGCGCTAACTTATTCTGTTCCAAGTAAACTGATACCTGCTCAAAGACTATGAGAAGTTCCATACCTATATATTAGTATGATATATTTGGTCAAAATTATGTGCATGCAAATTGCATTGTGTAAGTATGTAAATATTATCCATTTATTTTTATAGTGCTCATCCCTCTGCTGGCAAAGCTGCTTGTCTTCTCCTGTATGAATTGTGGGCACAGAAAGACTTGCAGAGCTCCTTTAAAAAGGTATGTAACAGATTCTTAGACATGGCCTGATTTTATTTCTGTTTTATCCATTAATGGTTAGTGTGTGAAATTGTGATTTAAGTATCAGCTGGCATCACACATGTATGATGCATTTGGCTACTTCGGAGACTGGAAACCCTACCAAAATCTAAAAAAGTCTGTGGTGCATTTTCATTTTCTGTGCATTCTCAGTGGACGTGAGTTTTAGTTATCAAGGCCAGTATTTATTATACAATCCTGGTCACATATGGCCTGGCTTCTCCTTATTATTTCAGCCCTTGTGAAGGGGCTCCTTCACTGCTAGTAGGTAGAGAAGTCCAGAACCTTGATTCTGCCATAATACATCCAAGCCAAGGTGATTTGTGACTTGGAGGGCAGCTTGGAAGTGACCCTGTTTCTTTTGCTACTCTTGTCATTCCAATTGGTGAGTGTTGAGAGTATGGAAGGTGTGTCAAGATAATACTCTGGATCAAGAGAAACAGAACAAAGATCGATAAATAGAATTGAGCTTTGATCAGCTATGAGTCAGAGTCATGATTTAATTGAATATTGTGTGAATAGTGGCCACAAGGCACTATAAATTGCTGCTTTTTTTTGTTGTCCGTTTTCTATACTTTCAAAGAAGTCTGGCAACTTGCTGCAGAATATTCTGTAAGTAGCACACGTTGCGGCCATAGTGGTGCAGGCTGTATAAGGTGGTAGATAATGAGCTTATTAAGAGGATTGTTTGACCTGGATGTTACCTAGCTTTTTAAGTGCTGTTACTAATACACAAGTGCAAGTGCAGACAATTACACTCCTGAATCATGTCTTGTCTTGTTGGTGCTGCAAACATTTTGGGAATCAGAAGTTAGCCACTCACTCTTGGAAGTTAGGGTTTAATGTGAAGACTCAATTAGAATCATAGAGTCCTGACATTTGGCCCATTGATTCTGCTTTGACAATATTCCCACTCAGGCCCTATCCCCATAACCCAAATATTTGCCCTGCTAATCCCTCTAACCTTCACATCTTTGGACACTAAGGGACTATTCAGCATGGCCAATCCACCTAACCTGCACATCTTTGGAATGTGGGAGGAAACTGGACCATTGAGGGGGGAGAGATGAAATATGAGTGTAAGCTAGCTTGTAATATCAAAGAAGAAAGGAAGAGTTTTTTTCAACATATAAAAGGTAACACAGAGGCAAAAATAAACATTGAACCATTGGAAAATGAGGCTAGAGAAGTAATAATAGGAAACAAAGAAATGGCAGCGGAACATTGGAAGACACGAGTGGGATGCCAGAGCTCCAGGAGAATCAAAGGCACGGGTGAGTGCAGTGGTCATCGTTAAGGAGAAGGTTCTGGGGAAATTGAAAGGCCTGAAAGTGGAAAAATCACCTGGACCGGATAGACTACACCCCAGGGTTCTAAAAGAGATAGCTGAAGAGTTTGGGGAGGCATTGGTGGTGTTCTTTCAGGAATCAGTGGAGGCAGGAAGGGTCCCAGAGGACTGGAAAGTAGCTAATGTAACACCGCTATTTAAGAAGGGAGGGAGGCAGCAGATGGGAAATTTGTAGACCAGTTGGCCTGATTTCAGTCATTGGCAAGATTTTAGAGTCCATTATTAAAGATGAGATCGCAGAATACTTTGAAGTACATGATAAAATAGGACTGAGTCAGCATGGCTTTGTCAAGGCGGGTGGCGGGGCGGGGGAGAGCGGTTAATGTCTGACAAATCAGTTGGAGCTCTTTGAGGAGGTAACAAGGAAATTAGATAAAGGAGAACCAGTGGACGTGATTTATTTAGATTTCCAGAAGGCCTTGACAAGGTGCCGCATAGGAGACTGTTAAATAAGTGCCTATGGTGTTAAATCCAGTTCACACAGAGGATTGGCTGACTGGCAGAAGACAAAGTGGGGATAAAGAGGTCTTTTTCAGGATGGCAGGTGTGCTTTAGGGGTTGGTGCTGGGACCACAACTTTTCACAATATACATTAACAATTTGGAAGAAGAATCTGAGGCACTGTTGCTAAGTTTGTAGATGATACAAAGATATGTAGAAGGGCACATAGTGTTGAGGAAGCCGGGAGGCAGCAGAAGAACTTGGGCAGGTTAGGAGAGTAGACAAAGAAGTGGCAGATGGAATACAATGTGGAAAAGTGAGGTTATGCTCCTTGGAAGGAGGAATGGAGGCAGATTATTTTCTAAATGGGAAAATGCTTAGGAAATCAGAAACACAAAGGGACTTGGGAGTCATTGTTCAAGACTCTGTCTAAGTTAATGTGCAGGTTCAGTCGGCAGTTGGGAAGGCAAATGCAATGTTAGCATTCATGTCAAGAGAGCTAGAATACAAGAGCAGGGATGCAATTCTGAGGCTGTATAAGGCTCTGATCGGACCCCATTTGGAGTATTGTGAGCAGTTTTAGGTCCCATATCTAAGGAAGAATATGCTGGCCTTGGTAAAGGTCCAGAGGAGGTTCACAAGAATGATCCCTGGAATGAAGAGCTTGTCGTATGAGGAACGGTTGAGGACTCTGGGTCTGTACTTGGAGTTTAGAAGGATGAGGGGGGAATCATATTGAAATTTGCAGGATACAGTGAAGACTGGATAGAGTGGACATGGAAAGGATGTTCCACTAGTAGGAAAAACTAGAACCAGAAAGCACAACCTCAGGCTAAGGGGGCGTATCCTTTAAAACAAAGATGAGAAGGAATTTCTTCAGCCAGAGAGTGGTGAATCTGTGGAACTCTGCCACAGAATGCTGTGGAGGCCAAGTCATTGAATGTTATTAATACAGAGATAGATATGTTTTGATTTATAAGGGGATCAGGGATTATGGGGAAAAGACAGGAGAATGGGGATGAGAAAAATAGCAGCCATGATTGAATGCGGAGCAAACCCAATGGGCCGAATGGCCTACTTCTGCTGCTGTGAGTTATGGTCACCTGAAGGAAACCCACGCAGACAGGGAGAATGTGCAAACTCCTCACAGGCAACCACCCAAGGCTGGAATTGAAGCCTGGTCACTAGCACTGTGGGGCAACAGTGCTAACCATTGTGCCACCATGATGAAGGATGTTTATAAGCTATAACAATTAATGACACAAGTTCAGATATTTTACGGTATTCTGACATACAGCACGGAGTCTGCATTTTTGAGTGAAGGAAATAAGAATTTGATTTCTACACACATGGCTTAAAAGTCGTAAATTTACAATACTGTGCTTCTTTATTGTGAATGCAGGGAGTCAGACATAGGGTAGGAGTCTTTGATCTCCTCCATGGTTGCCCCACTGCAAGTAACAATGGAGAATTTGGCACTCGGCCAAAATGCCATTCACTGCAGCGGCATGAAGAATTCCAGCCACAGAGGAGGTTGCAGGTGGAGATCTCTGTGCAAAGTTAATGATTGATCTTTTTTTAAATGATAAAGAATTAAAAATTTGGTTTTGTTTTCTGAGGCAGCGAAAAACTTTTGAATTTTGATTGACACTTGTGAAAAGTCAAGACAATAATGTGACAATATATTTTTGTGTTTTAACAGGAAGGATTTGGCAAAAAGGACTTTGTAAATGATTTGACCACGGCTGCTGTCAAATTAACTCAACAGCATTCTGGAAGGCTCCTAAGCAAAACATTATTTTAACGGAAATGTTCAGTAAGGTAACTGGAAAAATAATTCCTTGAATGTCACTGATCTTTAATTGGATTTCAGAATGTGATTTGGTACAGATGCAAATCGAATATGTTTTATTTTGATGAAGTATATTTTATTAGACAAAGGGTCATCCAGACATGAAACATTGGCTCCATTCTCTCTCCACAGACGCTGGCAAACCTGCTGAGATTTTCCAACATTTTCTGTTTTTGTTTCAGATTCCAGCATTAGCATTATTTTCCTTTTATATTTTATTAGGGCCTTTTTTTTTGTTGGTCAAAGCCTGAATAGCTTGACCTGAGTTAAGGTAAACCCGTAATTTTCATTGTTACAATTAGGGTGTAATCTCAATCCCAAATTGGGCAGAATTTTCCGTGTCACCCTCCTCGGAGTGTTTTACGTAAGAAATATGAGCAGGAGTAGGCCATCTAACCCCTCGAGCCTGCTTCACCATTCAATAAGATCATGATCTGATAACTGGGTTCAGTTCCATTTACCTGCCCGCTCCCTATAACTCTTAATTCCTTATTGGTTAAAAATCTATCTATCTGTGACTTAAACACATTTAACAAGGTAGCCTCTACTGCTTTATTGGGCAGAGAATTCTAAAGATTCACTACCCTCTGGGGGAAGAAGTTCCTCCTCAACTCTGTTCTAAATTGACTCACCCCATATTTTGAGGCATTGCCCCCTAGTTTTTGTTTCCATTGCAAGTGGAAATAACCTCGCTGCTTTTACCCTGTCTAGCCCCTTCATTGTCTTATATGTCTCTATAGGATCTCCCCTCAATCTTCTAAACTCCAATGAGTACAGACCCAGTCTACTCAATCTCTCCTCATAAGCTAACCCCCTCATCTCCAGAATCAACTTGGTGAACCTTCTCTGTACCCCCTCCAAAGCTAATATATCCTCCCTTAAATAAGGGGACCAAAATTGTACACAGTACTCTAGGTGCAGCCTCACCCGTATCTTGTACAGTTGCAGCACGACCTCCTTGCTTTTATACTCCATCCCTCTCGCGATAAAGGCCAACATTCCATTTGCTGCCTCGATCACCTGCTGTACCTGTCATTGGATATTCCAATCCTGCTGCTGCCAATGGAGTTTCTTGTTGTCCACACCCTCCACCACCAGCAAATGACCAGAAAAGCCCGGTAAGAAGTCTCACAACACCAGGTTAAAGTCCAACAAGTTTATTTAGTAATAAAAGCCACTAGCTTTTGGAGTGCTTACTGCCCTTTCATCAGCTGAGCCTCTTCGTCACCTGACGAAGGAGCAGCAAGCACTCTGAAAGCTAGTGGCTTTTGCTACCAAATAAACCTGTTGGATTTTAACCAGGTGTTGTGAGACTTCTTGCTGTGTTTACCCCAGTCCAATGCCGGCACCTCCCCATCAGAAAATCCCACCCAGTGACTTCAGGTTGTCATCGATTTTGAGTCAAGCTTTTATTCACCCGCCCTTCTGGCAGGGAAATGGCTTCCCCACATCAGACCAGAGTTAAAATAGCAGTCAAGGTTCAGTGCTATAACCTGACTGTATATGTATTTTAAGAGCCCACCTGCTCAAGGAATGTTACAAGTTTGCTTTCCAGATACTCTGTTCCCTGTGTGACAGACACCTTTTTATCCTGAGACCTGGTTCCTCAGGAGAGTCTGTGAAATAAACTTGCCAAACTTTTGAGCATGGTTGGCGAGTTAATTACTTCTTGTCTCACTTGGTTTCTAATATCGTAGCCTGTATAACCCTTGCACCTTGTGGTGTCTTGCCTGCAAGCACACGTACACCTGCTGCAGTGGTGGGAACTGAGCATCTAGCTGCCTGCACTCAAAACGATCGGACACTGTATTGATCACATTCTTGAGCTGTTTTACCTTTAACCCCCTTGGCATCCACCCCTATTGAAATATCAAACAGTAGGCACGAACAGAAACACAATTCTGTGGCAACTGCAGAAGCAATCTGTTCCAGCCATAATGGGGTTCTGTGGCCATTCATTACCTAATTGTAATGCAGGTATACCTTGTCTGTAGTATAATCTTACACTAGGGAATTCACCAGACTATTGTGAAACAACCCAGTGTCATGCCTACTTGCACATATTTCATTCACTATATAAATCAATGGAGGCAATGGGTCAACCTGTCTGTATCATGGCAGATTTCTGGGCAGTTGAGCAAAGGTCATCTTTGTATGTCAATATTTCATATCCCAGCCTCAAAGCTATGACGTGTTTTGCAGATGGATAACTGTTTCTCCAACTAAGAGTTGTGGCTAGCTAATAATTCAATTTTTTTCATTCAAATCATTTCCTACATTATAACTGTCTACAGTTCAAAGTACTTAATGGGCTGTAAAGCACTTTGAGACACTAAATAAAAATGCTATATAAATGCAAATCTTTATTTTATCCTTTTTAAACTAGGGGTATTGCTAAGTTCTTTTTCAACTGTTGCTGAATCTGACTGTCAGTGTCAATGAGTGGGATTCAACACCCCCTCCCTCCCTCCCTCCCTGGTGACTCACCAGTGGCCACTTGTGGGATCTTCTGTTTGTGCTGATGTCTGCAGTGTTTTGTGTGGCTTGCCTGGCTTGCCACAGGGAGTCCATAGTGGGCACAACCAGAAGACCCTGCTGGTGAGAAGGGTCGCAAAATCCAGCTATATATTCTGATTTCTTTACCCCTTGCTCAAAGCTAGGAAGACTGTACATGTTTTCTGACTTTCAAGCAGACAAATTAATTACTTATTAATGGTATGTGGCGAAACAGCATCTAAGATAACAATACTTCTGCTATCAATTACATTGGGCCATCTTGTTCTTAAAAACTTGTTTATGATTTATAGGTAGCAATATCTTATACTGAGACATTTATGAGTTGAAGAACAGAAACTCCAGGAGACTGTGATGACTATAGTTATGCAAGAACTAGAATACAAGAAGTTAGAAGTTAAAGTACAAAGATTCTCTTTTTCAAGCAGTTAAACAGTGGCATCATTCCTGACATTCACCACATAGTTTCAAATTGATTATCCTTACCAAGATTATTATAAAATTTGTAATCAAAGTCCAGATTCATATACACTAAAATACATCCTTGAAGATTTCCTATCAATAATGTTGTTTTGTCTTTTGCCGGCCATCTGCTTTGTTTATTCATCTGAGAAAACGCATACCATACCTATCCTTCCAATCCCCTGTAAATCAACCCCATAAAACATAAGATAACAAAAAATCCCCCTTTACTTGGATTGTTCCATGCATTATACTTGATTTGATAAGATTGCAATCTTTAGCAATCTAATTAAACTGCAATGTTTTATATTTTTTAAAATGTTATTTCTTTCTCAGAATTCAGAAGTCAATAAGCAGAACGGTTCGATCAATCCCGAATCCAACTCATTGCTTGCTCCATAATTCAATTCAAATTCACATTGAATCCAATTCATGGCCCCCACAAAAGGAACACTCTCGATCCTAGCTGATGATAACCTGATCTTGCGCTTGATCTTAACCAAAAGACCATTAAACAGCAAAGTTTATAGATAAAAACATTTTATAAAATGGAAGTTTTATTATGAAGTGGAAGCCTGCAATCTTGTTTTGCCTATAGCCCTTATATCAATTCCCTTTTTAGTATTCCTTGAGGCAATATAATTATTGTATTGTGGAATGTATTTCCCCTCAGTTTGATTTGTGGAAGGGTTTCCCCTCAATTTGATTTATTTGATCTTGAAATCTATTTATTTTTTCACAACTTAATTTAACATTTAAGATTGGAGTGACAATTAAGCGGTTCTAATGTATACACATTGTTCTGTTGAGCGTATAAATGTGCATTTATTTTGATGTGGCGTATTGTGCAGTATTCCTAATTTATATGGTGTTAAATCAAATCTGATCACCTCTAACAAATCCACTTTATTTTGCAGTGGATTCTCTTTGGCTGACCAAAGATCACTTCAATGGAACGCTAACTACACTGAATTTGTGCAGAAGATTTGTATGATATTCCACAAATGAATCTTGTGGGTCGGGAGCGGTGAAGCTAAAATTGTAGCAATTATATATTATTTTGAGAAATGTTGTCAGATTTTGTAAAGTTCAAGCGTTGCAAGCTTACAGTTCACAATGTACATTTATAAATCAGTGCGGCAAAACTTGCATCAGGAAGCATGCTCCCCCCCCCCACCAACCAAAGCTAGGCTGGCGGGTGAGGGAAGTATAAATTTGCGTATGTTAAGTGGCACCTGTAGTACGGTGAAGGCTTTGGGTGACTTAATTGTCCAGAGACCATTTGAAGCCTTAAGTAGCAAATTACATGTTGGGTTTTGCCTAGCAGAGGCCCTCTAAGCAAGTCCCCTCCTTCTGTAACAACTAATGCCCCCACACTCCTCCATTCTCCTCAGAGTCTGTGGGGTTGCATGTGGTCATAGCAGTGGACCACTTGTGCAGTTTTAAATGGTAAATGGAGTTGTGATTTCTAAGCTGGGAGCAGGGCAACAACCTCCACGTAAAATTCCAGCAAATATGTCTATTGTAGTAGCTCCCTTGTCTAGTTGAAACAATCAGCAAGGTGGCTAAAAGTCATAGGACAGTGTTCTATAGAGTATGTATATGCTTGTTAAAGAGATGTATGTAAAAGAGAACCAGATAATTTTGCCACATCATTTCAGTAGAGAAGCTTTTAGAACAACTCTTACATTTTGATATGGAACAGATAGAACTTCAGTTTTCGAATCCTTTTAAATACATGAACCTGTCATTTTTAAATTCATCTAAAGCCCTTAATATTCTCATACTTGCCTGTGCAAACATTCCTTAAGCATGTTGACATAATGAACATGCATTTACAGAAGACAAATGTTGCAGCCCAATTGTTATGACTTATCAGGAACAGACCTAATCATATCACAAAGATAACAAATGATAAAACAAAAGTGTTCACTGTTTATCTGAACTTCTACTTGATTTGTGTGCACGCTATAGTATACCCTGTGTGTCCTGGTGCTTGTCCACCTTCACTGTATACAAATGTATGTTATAATGCTCTCCTTACTCCTTTTCCTGAAATTCTTGATGCTTAAGCTGCTACTGTTAGAAAGATTTTGGGAATTTGCAACAGTTGAATCTGCATCCCTGCCTCTAATGTCCACAACATTGTGGTTGAATGAAATTCCTGTATAAGCACATTTCTCACAAAAATAGTTCAATAATAGACGACTTATAAAGAAAATATTAAAAACAACTTCGCAGTAACTGGTGCTATGTGAATTTAAGCAGGGCCAAACCCAAGTGGCTATCCAGTCATTGGTGAGTTGCTATTACAGAATCACTATTGTGCAGAACAAGACCATTTGGCTCTTTGAGTCTGCACCAACCTTCTGATAGAGCACCTTACCCAGACCCTATCCCCATGACACGTATTTACCCCACTAATCCTGCTAACCTGCACATCTTTGGACTGTGGGAGGAAACCGGAGTACCTGGAGGAATCCCATGCAGACACGGGGAGAACATGCAGACTCCACAGAACTGAACCCGGGTGCTGGCGCTGTGAGGTAGCAGCGCTAACCACTGTGCCATAACTTCGAGTTGGTTCCTGAGGCAATCGTAAATATTGGGCACCATTCCAATAGCTTAGCATTTTGGTTCACAAAGTTATAATCAGTGGGAGTAAGCATTGTCTGTTACTTTTTAAAAATTGTATATTTTGATTTTCTTCAGAATGAATAAAGAAAGCCTGACTCTCATTCTGATTAAATCTCTCTCTCGGTACAATGAATGTATTTGGTTGATTTTGCATGCTTAAATATGTTATGCCCTAAACAAGTCTCTGGGATTGTTACTGCTTCACCTACTCTTTAAGACAAATAGGTGTGTCATTCCAAATGTGCCACCACCTTTCACAGAAAAATGCAGTTGAAATGTGGCTTATCTGAAGGGAACGCACAAGGGCAGATTTTAATCAAGGTACTTACGAGTCAGACAAAAACATTCAACATATTCGTCTGTGATTAAATATTTGACCTGTTCTGCAGTATACATAAAATTTAGTGTCAACGGGAAGCTTTACTGCCAGTGAAATTTGGTTATGTTTAATCTGGAATAATTAATGATAAACTATAATCTTGAATGTTGCATAGCTTTGCAATGTACTTTGTATTATACATTTCTTTTTTAATGCTGCACTTCAAAATAAGTGCAATATGCTCTTCTGTCATTTAATTGTACTGAATTGTTAATTGTTTTGGTTATGGCGTTGAGGAAAGAGAAGCTTCCAAATGCTGTTTTTAAGGTTGCTTTTGCTTGATTTTATAAAGGAGAGGGGCCTGGGAATTTTCACTTAACTCTTATATGTTTCTGGATTTGTTGAAATGTCAGATTTTCTTTTTAAATGACAATCTGTAAATTCAGATTTTGGGGTAATTGTTCAGCATTCAGTTCAAAAATGTTCCAGCATGCAGAATATTTATACATCAGAATTAAGGCTTTTGAGTGTTATTCCCATTGATATTAACTTGTATCAGACCCATAATTGTATCCCTGACACTTCAGTTTTTCTATTGATTAAGCTAGGTGGAGGCATCCCATTCATTTGCACCTAAGTTCATTTTGAAATATTTGTCCCCAAACTGATTTGGAGTCTGTGACGTTCTTGTGTACCCATCATTAAAAACAGCTTCCATCAAAGGGTGGTTTGGAGAAAATATTCTGGAAAAGTTATCACTTACTGGAGTTTTGACCAGTGCCCTGAGACAGCTTCCTAATAAAGGCTCGCACACAGGCTAGTGAAGCACCTAGCTGCAGGAAGGGGTAAATGAGTAGCAACCCAACAGGCTGGTGTTTTTTTTGTGGCACCCTGCAATGAGACAGATGGGGTCTGTAAGCCTACCTAGAGTACTGGCAACCCGACCTACTACTGTGTGCCTGCTTTCATCATGTCAGGAAACTAAATGGAAAATCTTAGGCAGCTTCCTTTAATCACTGGTCAACAAGGCTGGTTAACAAGTTGACTTGCCTCTGATGTTGAAAATGGAGCCAGGAAGTTGGAACACTTACCAGCCTCAGTGTTTGGGCTTGTTGGTTCCTGATCTTGCAGGAGCACAAAAAAATCAGTCTATGTTTATACAGAGTGTTGGGGAAATGTAGAAAAATAAGTATAAAGAGTATGGAAAAAAAACAATAACAGATAATTGAGAGCAAGAAAGGGAGACTGAATAATGAATAAAACAGAAGCAGAGAGTGTTCAGAGAAACTGGAGAGTATAGTTTATTATGCCTACGATATTACTGAGTACTACAGCAAGACCTTTCACTTATATAGCATCTTCAATACAGAAAAATATCCAAGATGTTTAATAAAGGTATAATCAATATTTTTTAAAAAATGAATGCCAAGCCAAAGAAGGACATAGTAAAGGTGAAAGACGTGGGTTTTGAGAGGATCTTTTAAAGGAGTAAGGAAGGTGAAGAATGTTTAGGGAGAAATATCAAAAGCTGGTGTGCACAGTGGCTAAAAGGCACGTCTTCTGTATACCTACCACAAAGCAATCTGTCTGCTACTATGACAAAAATGTGATTGTGGAACGTCTTTGTTTTATCTGAAATTGTATAACCACAAAACTTTAGAAATCTTGTACAGTTAGACCTCTTTATTTCTGAAACAGCAAAATATATCAAACTCCTGAATAAAAAATTAAATGAAAGAATTGTTCAGTTGAATTTGGTGCCCAATTTTTGTGCAAGATGTATGACCGGAACATCCAGTGAAGTCGTATTACTGGATCTGAACAAACTGGTTTGGTGCAGATCCATCTGCATTCCACCATCTGAATCATAGAACCCTACGGTGCAGAAAGAGGCCCTTCGGCCCATCGAGTCTGCACCGAACACAATCCCACCCAGGCCCTACCCCCATATCCCTACATATTATACTCACTAATCCCTCTAACCTATGCATCCCTAGACACTGAGGCAATTTCTTAGCATGGCCAATCAACCTAAGCTGCACGTCTTTGGACTGTGGGAGGAAACCAGAGTCCCTGGAGGAAATCCACGCAGACACGAGGAGAATGTGCAAACTCCACACAGTGACCTGAGCCAGGAATCGAACCCAGGACCCTGGAGTTGTGAAGCAGCAGTGCTAACCACTGTGCTACCGTGCCACCCAAATTATCTCATAATTCATTTTTGGTTCTAGATAGTATGAAGTAAAAGTCCATGGGATAGATTTTTCCAACCCGCCCACCCATGAGAATCGTTGCAGGAGGGACAGCAAATCTTATATAGTCAATATGTGGCCACATGAAAGCCTCAGTTGCAGCAACAATGGGCTTCCCGTCTAAGGCCTTGCCCACTGCAATGTAAAATTGCTGTGTGGTAACAATGGGTGAGAATCTCATCCCTGTTCCCTCTCCCCCCCCGCCTCCTACATGAAAATCTGCCAATGGAAGAAGGTAAAATTCCGGTCTCCCATTCTCTTTCCACAGATGTTGCCGAGCCTGTTGGGTATCTCCCCCACTTTGTTTTTATTTTAGATTTCCAGCATTCTCAGTCTCCTCTTGACCTTCTCCAAGGAGAACAGTGCTAATTTTACCAACTGTTGCTCATCTCTGGAGCCATTCTCATGAATCTTCACCTTTGCTAGTGCTTTTACGTTCTTCCTAAAATGAGGTGCGCAGACCTAGGTGCAACACTCCAGTTGAGGCCTTTTCATTTCCCTTGGACACTCAAATCATAGAATCCCTCCGGTGCATAAGAGGCCAATGAATCGACACCAACTCTTACGCAGCCCCTCTCCCCTGTCCTACCCATGTAATGATGTGGATATGCTGGTGTTGGACTAGGGTAAACACAGTAAAAAGTCTGACAACACCAGGTTTAAGTCCAACCAATTTATTTGATAGTAAATTCACTAGCTTTCGGGTTGGCCCCTTCGTCAGGTTCAAGCTATGTTTAAGCTATGTAATCTTGGGATTACATAGCTTAAACCTTGGGATACTAAAGGGCAATTTAGCATGCCTGTTTCATCTACCCTGCATATCATTGGACTGTGGGAAGAAACCGGAACTTTCAGAGGAAATACAAGCAGACACCGGGAGAATGTGCAAATTCCTCATAGACACTCGCCCAAGGCTGGAATTGAATCCAGGTCTCTTTGTGCTGTGAGGCAGCAATGCTAACCATTGTGCCACCCAATTTCTCAAAGGCAAAGACAATTCATTCTGACATGCCTGACTATATCGCATTATCGCTGTTCATAAATGTGCTCCCTATTTTTTGAAAACTAAACAAATGACCTATCAATCAACTAATATTGACTTCTTCAAAATTTGGCAACAGTGAAGAAATGTCCAATGGCATAACTTGTTAAAATTGCACGTTAGAAAGGTGTGTATTTGACTAATCAGTCAATCTTTGTTGTTAATTGTTTTGATTACAGGAACATATCTCACTTCTGCACTGATAACAACATATGAGAGGGCTAACTGCTCTCTCGTTACACGATTAATGTAACACAAACCGAAGCATTAAAAGCTTTTTAAAATTATTCATTCATGGAATATGGACATTGTTGTCCTGGTCAACATTTCTAATAGCCCTTGAGAAAGTGATAGATAACCTTTTTTTGAGCATGGCAGTGTGATGAAGGTAATCACCAATGCTGTTAGGTGGCGAGTTCCAGGATTTTAACCCAGTGACAGTGAAGGAACAGTGATATGGTCCCGAGACAGTTTGATGTAAAGGGGAATTGGCAGATGGTCATATTCTTAAACACCTCCTGCCCTTGTCCTTCCCATTGGTAGAGGTCATGGGTTTATTCTCAGGGGGCTAAGGAAATTCGGCATCTCCCCACCACCACTCTCACCAATTTTTACAGATGCACCATAGAAAACATCCTTTCCAGATGTATCACAGCTTGGTATGGCTTCTGCTCTGACCAAGACCACAAGAAACTACGAAGAGCTGTGAACATAGCCCAATCCATTACGCAAACCAACGTCCCATCCATTGACTCCATTACACTTCCTGCTGCCTCGGAAAAAGCAGCCAGCATAATCCAGGACCCTACGCAACCTGGACATACTCTCAACCACCTTCTTTCAGGAAAAAGATACAAAAGTCTGAGAACACCCAGGCCTCTTGATAGTAAGTGTGGAATCTGGAACTTGTTCTCACAGAACCTGTTGCTGTGGTAACTTGTTCTATTATGGTTATTGGGGACGTGTGAACCTCTAGGACTGACTGTAGTTCTGTACTCAGTGCTGCTGGTGAGATTCCCTTCATGCTATTTGTTGTGATGGAACAGTTTTGTTAATATATTCCTGTGGTTAGGAACCCTACAAGCACAGAAAGAGGCCATTCAGTCTGCACCAACCACATAAGAACATAAGAAATAGGAGCAGGAGTAGGCCATCTAGCCCTTTGAGCCTGCCCCACCATTCAATAAGATCATGGCTGATCTGTCGTGTCTCAGTTCCACATTCCCGCCCTCTCCCCATAACCCTTAATCCCCTTGCCTATCAAAAACCTATCAACCCGCGTCTTAAATATATTTAGCGAGGCAGCCTCCACCACTTCAACAGGCAGAGAATTCCAGAGATTCACCACCCTTTGAGTGAAGAAGTTCCACCTCAACTCCGTTCTAAACCATCCCCCCTTTATCTTGAGGCTGTGCCCTCTAGTCTTACTGTCCTTTCTGAGCGGGAAGAGCCTCTCCACCTCTATCCTATCCATCCCATTCATCATCTTATATGTCTCAATGAGATCTCCCCTCATTCTTCTAAACTCTAATGCGTACAAGCCTAGTTTATTCAGCAATCCCACCCAGGCCCTACCCCAATATCCCCACACATTTACCCATTATTCCCTCTAACCTACACATCTCAGGACACTAAGGACGATTTTAGCATGGCCAATTAACCTAACCCACACATCTTTGGACTGTGGGAGGAAACCCACACAGACACAAGGAGAATGTGCAAACTCCACACAAACAGTGACCCAAGCCAGGAATCGAACCCAGGTCCCTGGAGCATGAAGCAGCAGTGGCCTAACCACTGTGCTACTGTGCCACCCAATGTATTTGGTTGTTCACATCCACCATGTACAATTGAGGTGACAATTTCTCTACATATGTCCGTTGAGAATGTTGAAGACTTGTACCGACTATGTCCCCAATGCTAAACTCTGGTAATGTTCTGGCTATAATGTCAAAATGAAATTTGGTTTTCCTCCCTTTCAACTTGATTTTTCAAGCACACTTGATTTGATTTATTATTGTCACATGTATTGGTGTACAGTGAAGAGGATTGTTTCCTGCGTGCTATACAAACATGGCATATTGTTCATAGGGGAGAAGGAAAGGAAAGGATGCAGAATATAGCATTACAGTTATAGGTAGGGTGTAGAGAAATATCAATGTAATATAAGGTAAGTCCATTCAAAGGTCTGATGGCAGCAGGGAATAAATTGTTCTTGAGTTGGTTGGTATGTGATCTCAGACTTTTGTATGTGTTCCCCAGCTGAAGAAGGTAGAAGAGATTATGTCTGGGGTGCATGGATCCTTGATTGTACTGGCTGCTTTTCTGAAGCAGCGGAAGTGTAGACGGAGTCATTGGATGGGAGGTTGGTTTGCATGATGGACTGGGCTACATTCACAACCCTTTGTAATTTCTTGGGGTCTTGATACATCTGAAAAGGTTGCTTTTTATGCTGCATCTATTACTACTTCTGGTTTCAGTAGTATTGCTGATTTGGAAGTGCTGTGATACATCTGGAAAGGTTGCTTTTTATGCTGCATCTATCACTACTTCTGGCTTCAGTAGTATTGCTGCTTTGGAAGAGTAGTTTGAGTGCAAAATGACATTAGTCTCTGAGCAGGACTATTTTCCAGGCCTTCAGTCGGTGGGCAGAATCATCTCCGATATTGGCAATGTATGGGAAAAGTGGCATTGAACCTGCTGGCAGCATTATTTGCTGTGAGGGTTATATTCCCAGTGTAAGAACCTAGAACGATGGTAATATATTGCAATGATGAACAGCAGGAAACACAGCCCACCACTGGCAGGAGGTGCATTGGCATTGACATCATAGAAACCCTAGAATGCAGAAGGAGGTCATTCAGCCCATCGAGCCTGTACCAAAACAATCCCACCCATGCCCTATCCTCGAAACCCCATACATTTACCCTGCTGAACTCTCTAACATACGCATCCTCGGGCACCAAGGAACATTTTAGCATAGCCAATCAACCTAACCTGCACATCTTTGGACTGTGGGAGGAAACCCACGCAGACACAGGGAGAACATGCAAACTCCACACAGGCAGTGACCCAAGCCAGGAATTGAACTCAGGTCCTTGGAGCTGTGAGGCAGTAGTGCTGCCAATGAAACACGACTGAGGCCTTCTCCTGATAGTTTCTTCTCTTGCTGCTGAGCAACTCAACATGAGCAGGTTTTGAAGACACAGAGCCACTGTGAATGAAGGAGGTTCAGATAAAGAAGAACCAGCTTCTCTTTCAAAGCAATAGCAAACCTACTAGAACAGTAACCAAGGTCAGACAGGTCCAGCAAGAGAAATTCTTTAAATATTTTTATTTTCTCTACAGCCAAAATGAGCTTTCATACTCCTTCTGGTCCACAAAGAGAAACCTTGGCACACCCTGCTCTTGGTTCACTCCCACAGCCCCTGCTGAATATAACTTCCTTCATGCTCCATTATCGCATGTGGAGGCTCATTGCCACTTGAATCTGTGACCCTCCAGGTCAGACAGACCTCGCTGGGTTGGATATCATGATCTTGCATGTGCCAGGGAGCTAAATTCTCTTTGGCTTTCACCAAACTTGTCACTCAGCCTGGCCTCCTCACTGCGCCAATCCTTCCTAGAGATAGATTCAAGCCCTTGGTATGTGAGAGCAAGAAACAGCTTTTAGGTAGCAAACATTTAAGACCAGAGACAGGAGCAAAAAACCCACAAAATATTTTGGTAATCACTGTACCCTCTTGAGAGATTCATTTAATTAGGTTCATACACAATATGCTACATGCATCATCAAACTAAAGTGGCACCTGTAGAGTTATTGCCACACACTGTTAGTATCTGATTTTCATTCAATTCAAATTTCACCATCTGCTATAGTGGGATTTGAACTTGGTCCCAAGAGCATTTCCTTGGGTCGCTGGATTACAAGTCCAGTGAAAATACCACTGTGCCACTGCCTCCTCAAACTGCTGCCTAATTTGATTCAATGTCAAAGCAACGTGATGAAATGTTACACAAATGAGGACATAGACAGAAGAAACATGCTTTAAAGGATACAAACTACACCAAGTAGAAACCATTTAGCAGCAAGGCAAAAACGACAGTATGACTGAAGCTAGAGATGAGGCTGAAGAAATCTCTAACCTTCCTTTGCCTCTTGACAGCATTGGAAAGACTGGGAGAACAGGACTAACAGCATTAAGGAGAGCAAGAATTTGAAGAATCATCAAGACATGTTGCTCTGCAGGCTGAGTCATATCAGTGTTTTCTATTCTGGTCCACACTATTCCACCCCACCTCATCTTGCCACCATGCATGAAGTAATAACTTACAAAAGGTATCAGCGTTGCAGAGATTTATTTCTGTCTGACGTGTCTTAAATTTTAATTATTCTCAATTTGGAGGGTCATTGGTTGCAATTAAAATGGGATTATGTTTTTTGCTCTCGACATTCCATTCTCTCCTTTACAACTAACTTCCTTGCTGCATATTACAGAATTCTGATTGTTAAAGCATGTCTTTAATTGATGGGTGAGGGGATTCATTTATGTTGGTTTTGAAGTCAATAAAAGAACAGTAAAACGCAACCATTGTACTGTATCTGTCCCTGAGGTACAGGTTTTTACTTGGTGTAATTTGTACTCTTTAAGGTTTGTTTCTCCTGTCTATGTCCTCATCTATGTAATATTTCATTGCTTTGCTTTGACATTGAATCAAGTTAGGCAGAAATTTAAGGAGGCAGTGGTACAGTGGTATTTTCACTAGACTACTAATCCAGAGACCCAGCGTAATTCTCTAAAAACCCAGGTTCAAATCCCACCATAGCAGATGGTGAAATTTGAATAAAAATCTGTAACTATAGCTTCAATGATGACCAATACTGATTGTTACAGAAACACATCTGATTCACTAATGCCCTTTAGGGAAAGATCCACCACCCTTACCTGGTCTGGCTTACATGGGATTCCAGATCCAGAGCAACATGGTTCTCTCAAGGGCAGTTGGAGATGGGCAATTAATGCTGGCCCAGTCAACAATGTCCACATCCCATGAAAGGTTTTTTTTAAATTATGCATGTAATCAATCTTATTTTTATTTTTAATTGTTTGAGTTAATCTCCCTCTTTCTCTGTCTTTGCTCTGATTGCTGGTGACTGTACCTTTTTTACAGGGAGTTTTACTTTGAATACAAAAGATCTTAATGTGATGATTCACTTGCATTTCTCCTGGAATTATATTTTCTGTGTTTAATTGGTAAGAGATGAGGAATTGGATGCATTGCATTCTGGCGTGCATTATTCAAATATCAAAGAAATAAAGCATTTTTGAAGCCAAAAGGCTGTTTCAGTTGAGGCCTTTCTGTAACGAGTTATTCACCTTGGTGTTTTCCAACATCCAGTATCTTTAATCTGTGTGAAATTCAGATTGTCAAAGGTAGGGAGGGGCAATTAGTGCAATCTTGGTATTGCCACCCATACTCTGAGAACAATGGGTGAAAGCTTCCCACAAAATTTCTAAGTGTCACAACGATGAGCAAACAGGAGTGAACAACTCAGGTCATTTTGGCACGCACCACACCATAATCCTCCAGCACTCAGTGTACTGAGCCAGCCTCCCATGAAACACGCTGTTATGGAGTCCCCAGGCGTGTGACTCGCCCAAAGTGGCTGGAGCTGTGTGCCTTTAACCAGGGATAGCTGCATTTGTATGCTCCCCCTGCGCAATGCCGGAAGAAAATGAATGACCTTATTTGAGCTGCAAGGGTGAATGTCCACCCGTCTCATCCTGGCACCAATCCTATCCATCATACCTCAAATGTCCACCTTGAGTCACTTCCCAATCCCCCCAGCCTTGTCCTCAAGTCCTTCTGAGGATGGTGGGTGTGTGGAATCGGCTGCCGTTGGTGGTGGTGGAGGCAAATTCAAAGAACAAAGAATAAAAACAGCCCGGGAAACAGGCCCCTTGGCCCATCGAGCCCGCACCGCCACCCCAACACTACCAGTCGCCCCCTCCACCCATGACCCCCATCTATTGTTTTATGGCAATCCACATTGAGGGAAACTAATTTAGGGACAACTTATTACTTCCAATCAGCCTAATAGCACATCTTTGGGGTGCGGGAGGAAACTGGAGCACCCGGAGAAAACCCACGCAAGCACGGGGAGAATGCACAAACTCCCACAGACACCGGCCCAAATCCATGTGTCTGCACAGCAATCAGTGATAGTCACTGAGATGTCGTGTTGCCCAGCATCTGGTCCAGTTGAAACACACACTAACGACATGAAGCACTAGGCCACTCTCAAACATTCAAGAGCAGCCCTAGTACGACCCATTGCGTGTATGCCCCTTGTTGGACAACAAGGCGGACCGACTTAAAACCTGTGAATTAAAAGAGAAAAACATTATTATCATACCACATCCTTTTACATTACCAGGGATGTCCCAATGCTAATGAACCTTATTTAAAACAATCTCCTATATCCTCCCATCTCCAACCCACTCATGTGCCTGTCTAAGTAACTCTTAAACAACTCCAGCGGGCCTGCCTCCACCACCTTGCTTGGCAGAGCATTCCATACCCCCACTATCCTCTGTGTGAAAAAATTCCCTCTAATATCTATGTTATACCTCTCCCCCCTCACCTTAAGCCCATGGCCTCTCGTCCTGTGTGTCTCTAACATAGGAAATAGCTTACCTCTATTTACTCTATCTATACCTTTCATAATCTTATATACCTCTATTAGATCCCCCCTCAGTCGCCGTCTTTCAAGGGAAAACAGCCCCAGTTTGCTCAACCTTTCCTTATAACCCAGTCCTTCCATACCAGGCAACATCCTGGTAAACCTCCTCTGCACACTCTCCAGAGTCTCCACATCCTTCCGGTAGTAAGGCGGCCAGAACTGGACGCAGTACTCTAAATGTGGCCTAACCAATGTTCTATACAACTGCAACATTAGACTCCAGCTCTTATATTCTATACCCCTTCCTATAAAGGCTAACATACCATAGGTTTTCTTCACAACCTTCTCCACTTGTACTGCCACCTTCAAAGACTTGTGCACTTGCATCCCCAGGTCTCGCTGCGTTTCTATGCTCTTTATAGGCTTACCCTTTATCATATAACTCCCCCCTACATTATTCCGGCCAAAATGCATCACCTCACATTTATCCGGATTAAACTCCATTTGCCATATATCTGCCCAATACACCAGCCTATCAATATCCCATTGTATTGCCAGACACTGCTCCTCACTGCCTGCCAATCCAGCCATCTTAGTGTCATCTGCAAATTTGCTGATCTCACCACTTACTCCCTCTTCCAAATCATTTATATATACTACAAAGAGAAAAGGTCCCAGTACTGAGCCCTGCAGCACACCACTAGTAACAGACCTCCAGCTAGAAAAGGACCCCTCCACTACTACTCTCTGTCTCCTCTTAGCAAGCCAGTTCTCAACCCATCTAGATACCTGGCCTCGAATCCCATGAGCCTTAATCTTTTCTACCAACCTACCATGAAGGACTTTGTCAAACGCCTTACTGAAATCCATATAGATGACATCAACGGCTCGTCCTTCGTTGACCGTTTTTGTCACCTCCTCAAAAAATTCTACCAGATTCGTAAGGCAAGACTTCCCCTTTACAAAGCCATGCTGCGTATCCTTAATCAGATTGCAACGCTCTAGGTGCTCATACATCCTATCCCTAATAATCCTCTCCATCAACTTGCCTACCACTGATGTCAAACTCACCGGCCTATAGTTACCCGGGTTATCCCTCCTACCCTTTTTAAACAACAGTACCACGTTCGCTATCCTCCAGTCCTCTGGGACCTCACCTGTGTCCAAAGAAGAGACAAAGATTTGCGTCAGAGGCCCAGCAATCTCATCCCTCGCCTCCCTAAGCAGCCGAGGATAAATGCCATCTGGCCCTGGAGATTTATCAGTTTTAATGCTACCTAAAAGCCCCTTCCCTCGTAATCGATAGATCCTTCATTTGGTCTACAGCTCCCTCAATGACCGTACCAGACATCAAGCCCCTCTCCTTCATGAATACCAACGCAAAGTATTCATCCAGGATCTCCCCCATTCCCTCAGACTCCAAGCACAATTCCCCTCCTCTGTCCCTGAGGGGACCGATTTTTCCCCTAGCCACCCTTTTGTTCCTAACATAGGAGTAAAACGCCTTTGGATTTTCTTTAATCCTACCTGCCAAAGCCATTTCATGCCCCCTTTTTGCCCTCCTAACCCCCCTTTTGAGATCCCTCCTACTCTCTCTGTACTCCTCCAACGCTCTCTCCACTCCCAGTTGCTTAGACCTGACATACGCCTCTCGTTTCTTCCTGACCAGGTTCTCAATATCTCTAGTAATCCACGGCTCTCTAATCCTACTTTTCCCATCCTTCCTCCTAACCAGCACATGCCTTTCCTGCACCCATTTCAGTTTTCCCTTGAAAGACTCGTTGGGTTTTTAAGAAACTTCTGGATGAGTACATGGGACTTAATAGGACTGAGGGTTATAGGTAAGCCTAGCAGGTAGAGATATGATCGGTACAACTTGCGGGCCGAAGGGGCTATTTGTGCTGTAGTTTTTCAATGTTCTATGTTCTATGACACCCCCAGACACAACCCCTTCCTGGCGAGAGGGACGTCCATGGTAAATCATGGAGTTGTTCCAACAGATGGAACAGATGGCAAGGTGGAGGGTGCAACATTAGTGGGGTTTAAGCCTGACCTCTGGAACACCTCAAAGGTCAGTCAGTGGATGGGGAGAATGTTGGACCAGCAATGACCCTAGCCCCTGCCCAGCCTGACCTCACCCAAATCCTGTGCCCATTGGAGCCCCTCCCACCCCACCCCAAACCATGGCAGCAGTCGACCAGCCACTGTCTTACACCCTGGAGGTTGGTGTTCAACGGTATTAACCTTCATGCCCAACCTTACAGCTTTTACACCTGAACCACACCTGCAGGGACCACTAGTAATTTGCGCATGTGTGACATCCCGCCAGAGGGATGGGCTCATTCCAGGAGGGGGGAAGGTATGGAATTTGCTAATGAGATTGAAATGCAGTCAATCTCATACAAATCAGCCTCATGTTCTTTCTGGGCATGAACCAGTTCATGCTATTAGAAAGGGGTAAAGAGAATCGCAAGCAGTTTGGTGCCTGGTGCGAAACGCATTTCTCAGCCTTCACTCCAGGATTGGCACAATCTACTAACAGCACAGCGAGTTCAAAGAATCAACCCTCTTGTTAAAAAATGATTTCCTACTCGGGTTAAATTGATCGTTGAAAGCACAGTAAAATAATCAGAGAAATTGAAAAATATTTAAGTGTTTGACTTACTGAAATTGTTCAGTGTTCCTGTAAAGGATTTCAGCCTTGGTGTTCCTGATATATTGAAAAATTCACCCAATTTTCAGAGAAATTTATGCAGTCATTACGCACCTAATTTACTGCTCTACGATAACTTTAGAACATGTTTTTTTCATGGATGGTTAAGATGTTGCATTTTTAGCTTCTTAAACAATGATCCACTTTATTCAATTCGAACTGTACCTCTTGCCAACTTTACAAGGGCACAACTCGTATATGGAGATATTTTTGGCCTGATTCTCCTGCTGTGGTAAGAGGTTTCATGCTGAAGCTTGCGCATTATCGAAAATGATGAGTAGTTTGATTAAAAGTTAAAGTTCCATTCTAATAATATTGTCCATGAGGGAGGGCATGTTTGAGTATCTGATGAGTCTTGATGACAGCCCTGTTCACTTGCTCTTAGTCTCCTTTGCGCAGATTGTCTATTTTTCAAAGCCTCATGTGGCTGCCTTGGTCCAGCGTTCAAGGAATATACACCAGGTTTCAGTCTGTTGTCTCTTCCGTTGCTTACCACACTTGCTTTTCTTGAAATGCAATAGAAACCACAATGACAGACCAATTGTTTATTTACATGTAAGATATACAACAGCGGTAAGACACACCAAGATATGTCACGTTACTAGATTTGCAAACTAAGTAATCCATATCCTGTTGTGAGGGCCAGATGGAGTTCAATGAAAATTGGACCTTGAACACATCTTCCTCACATAGCGCAAGCAGTGAGAAACAGAGTTAAGGTGGGAAAATTTCAATATCAATGCACCATTTTCTTCATTGTTTCTTTACTGGACAATTCCTTCACAGCCACAGGACCAAAATCCTGCAGCTCCTTCCTTACTGGCACGGTTGGTGTACCTACACTTCAGGTACTGCAGTGGTTCAAGAAAGCAGCTCACGGCCAACTTCACAAGGGCAACTAGGGATGGGCAATAAATGCTGCTCTAGCCAGCAATGCCCATAACTTTTTTTTTAAATCATGGGAAGTATAGGAGTGTGATAATGATAAATTTAGAAGGAAGAAGGCGTCCTCCCTATTTGTATGTTCATTTACATATGAACACACAAACATATGAACTAGGAGGTCACAGCTCAGCTCATTAGATGTTTGAGTGGCTAATCATCTGTTTAATGAACTCCCTTGGGGAAATTAGCACTCACAAGCATCAAATCAGATCCACCAAGTTTTCAGGGGTTTGTTGTAGCCTTAGCATCACCCACCAATAAACAAGGTAAAGTGTAATTTGACACCAAGCTCCAAAAACTGGATTACTCCGCAGAGTTATTGTGGGCCACTGTGATCAACCTATCTTTGTCCAATACCTCATTGATCATCTATAACCAATACTTCCTCTCCTACCACAGACTATCACATCACAGATGTAAAGTTATACATTTTCATTAGAGATATGTTGGAGCTCTGGGCTGAAAAGTCCCTGGGCCCTGATGGACTTAGAAGGAGAGGCTGGATAGACTGGGACTTTTTTTCCTTGGAGCGTAGGAGGATGAGGGGTGACGTTTACAAAATCATGAGGGGCATAGATAAGGTGAATAGCCACAAGGTCTTTTCCCCAGGATAGGGAAATCCAAAACTAGAGGGCATAGGTTTAAGGTGAGAGGGAAATGATTTAAAAGGAACCTGAGGGGCAACTTTTTCTCACTGAGGCTGAGGCAGATATAGAATGAGCCGCCAGAGGAAGTGGTAGGAGTGGGTACAATTACAATATTTAAAATATATTTGGACAGCCACATGGGAAAATTTTAGAGGGACGTAGGTCAAATGCAGGCAAGTAGAACTATTTCAGTAGGAAACCTGGACAGCATGGATGAGTTGCACCAAAGGGCCTGTTTCTGTGCTGCATGTCTTTATGACTCTCTGATTGTGACTGCATCTTATGATCGCAACAGAATTGGCTAGCAAGATAGTTGAGATGCTTGTTCCATTTTTCAAAGTTCCCTGGATTCAGGGAGAGTGCCATTAGACTGGAAAATAGAGAATGTTTCTCATTTATTCAAAACGGGAGACAGGAAGCCTGAAATTAAAGGCCAAAATGGCTTAACATCTGACATAGAGAAAAGGTCAGAAGCTGTTATTAGATGTGTTATGGCAGGGCACTTGAAAAATTTTAAGGCAATCAGGTAGAGTCAACATGCTTTTATAAAAGTGAAATCACATTTAAATAATGTTTTTGTTCTTTGAAGGGATCACGTGTTTCAGATAAAGGAGAACTTATTTATGTACTATATTTAGATTTCCAGAATGTATTTGATAAGGTCTCAAAGGTTCTTGTAGAAGATAAAAATTCACGGTGAAGGTGGTAACTTGTTGGCATGGATGGAAGATTGGCTGACGAACAGAGGTTGGCTATAAATGTTTATTTTGGGTGATAGAATGTAACATGTGGTATATCACAGACGTCAGTACCAGGCCCCCAACTTTTTACCATTTCTACAAATAACTTGGTTGAAGGAACTGAAGGCATGTTTGCTAAGTTTGCAGATGACACAAAGTAGGAAAGTACATTGTTAAAAGGACATAAGGAGGCTACAAATGGATATGGATAGGTTAAACAAATGGGCAAAGATCTGGTAAATGGAATACAATGTGGGCAAATGTGAAACTGTCCATTTTGGCTGAAAAAATTTAACAAAGCATTTTATCTGAGAGATTGCAAAGCTCTGAGACTCAGAGGGATCTGGGTGTCCTTGTGTCTGACCTACAAAAGGCTTGTATGCAGATGCAGCAAGTAACTAACAAAGCTAACAGAATGTGTGGAGTTTGCACATTCTCCTCATGTCTGCGTGGGTTTCCTCCAGGTGCTCCAGTTTCATCCCATAGTCCAAAGAAGTGTGGGTTAGGTTGATTGGCTGTGCTAAAATTGCCCCTTAGTGTCCTGAGGTGCATAGGTTAGAGGGATTAGAGGGTAAGTATGTGGCGATATGGGTGTACGGCTCGCTGGGTTTGTGGCCGATGCAGACTCGATGGGCCAAATGGCCTCTTTCTGCACTGGAGGGTTTCTATGATTCTATGATTTTCTACAATGTTATTGTTTATTGTGAGAGGAATTGAATATAAAAATTGGGAAAATATGCTTCAGTTGCACAGGACACTACTGAGACTACAACTGGAGTATTGTGTCCAGTATTTGCCTCCTTACTTAGGAATGTTGAAAATGCATTATAAACATTCCATAGAAGGTTTACAAGACAAATACCAGGAAGGGCAGATCATCTTATGAGGAAAGGTTGGGCAGGCCAGTCTTGGGAAGTTTAATATATCCACTGGAGTGTAAAGAATAAGAGGTGTCTGAATTGTGACATAAAATCCTGAGGGATCTTGACAGGGTGAATGCAAAGAGGATAATCTAGAAGTGGGGATCACTGCTTAAAAATAAATATCTTAAGACAGAAATGAAATTTTAGTCAGTCTTTGGAACTCCCTTCCTCAAAAAGCAGTTGAAGCACAGACTTTGAATGTTTTCAGAGCAGAGGTAGATAGATTTTTGATAAGCAAAGAGGTAAAAAGTTATTGAGGGTAGGTGATATTATGTTTGAAGTCTGATATAAAGATGAGGTTCGTGGAATAAACAAATGGAACTGTTCATTAACACATCTATCCTCAAGCACAGTCTGCACAAGACTAACTATACAAGCTCCACTCTGTGTGGAGCCTGAGTCTCAGGTCGCCTGACCCATTCTCTTAAAGGGGCATGTCCCAGCATACATAACAGGTAGGAATTTACAAACAGATCAGCCATGATTTTATTGAATGGTGCAACAGACTTGAAGGGCTGAGTGACCTACTCCTGCTTTTAACTCACACATTTGTTTGTTTTTGAAATGTTACTTTAGTAATTTTCGTTATCTCAAATTGACAGAACGAGGTGATAAAATGAAAAATGGCAATGTTGTTTAAGATTAATGATACTATAATAAGAAAGCCAAGAATAAAAATGAAAATTTCTGGATTAATGGATGTAAGTGGGACATGTTCAGTTTTCTGACAATGGGAGAGAAATGGATTCACATCAGGAAAACAAAATGGGCTAATAGTGAATTGATGGCCTATTTTATGTTATTTCTGATGTTCTTTCCCATTGATCAGCACAGTGGGACAGTGGTCAGCACTGATGCTTCACAAGTCCAGTGACCCGGGTTCAATTCCTGGCTTGGGTCGCTGTCTGTGTGGAGTTTGCACATTCTCCCCATGCCTGCATGGGTTTCCTCCAGGTGCCCTGATTTCCTCCCATAGTCCAAAAGACGTGCTGGTTAGGTGCATTGGCTGTGCTAAATGCTCCCTCACTGTACCTGAATAGGTGCCAAAGTGTGGTGAGTAGGGGATTTTCACAGTAACTTCATTGCATTGATAATTTAAACCTACTTGTGACTAATAAATAAACTGTTAAACTTTCAGTTGGGTGTGGTGTAAAACAGGTTACTAATCTGTTATTAGCCTGTTTCACATAACCAGCAAATTTCACTCTCTGTGTTTCCAGCATGATGCAGAGATGTCGGCGTTGGACTGGGGTAAACACAGTAAGAAGTCTCACAACACCAGGTTAAAGTCCAACCAGTTTATTTGATAGTTAACCCACAAGCTTTCGGAAACAGTGTTCCTTTGTCGGGTGTGTGGAAGGTTCTGATCAGAGAAGGGCACATAAAGTCACACACAGTTTACAGAATACTGATCAGAATGCAAGTCTTTACAGCTAACCTGTTATTCAAATCTTAAAGATGCAGACAATGTGAGTGGAGAGAGCACTGGCACAGGTTAAAGAGATGCGTATTGTCGCCAGACAGGACAGGGAGTGAGATTTTACAAGCCCAGGCAAGTCATGGGGGTTACAGATAGTACGACATGAACCCAAGACCCCGGTTGAGGCCATCTTCATGTGTGCGGAACCTGGCTATCAGTCTCTGCTCAGTGACTCTGTGTTGTCGTGTGTCGTGAAGGCCGCCTTGGAGAACGCTTACCCAAAGGTCAGAGACCGAATGCCCATGTGTTCGCCAACAAGAAGGGAACTGTCTTGCCTGGTGATTGTTGAGCGATGTTCATTCATCTGTTGTTGTAGTGTCTGCATGCTCTCCCCAATGAACCATGCTTCGGTACATCCTTTCCTGCAGCGTATTAGGTTGATAACGTTGGCCGAGTTGCAAGAGAATGGTGCCGTGGATGGTGTTCTCACATGAGGTGATGTCATCCATGTCGACGATCCGGCATGTCTTGCAGAGGTTGCTGTGGCAAGGTTGTGTGGTATTGTGGTCACAGTTCTCCTGAAGTCTGGGTAGTTTGCTGCGAACAATGGTCTGTTTGAGGTTGTGCGGTTGTTTGAAGGCAAGAAGTGGGCGTGTAGGGATGGCCCTGGCGAGATGTTCGTCTTCATCAATGATGTGTTGAAGACTCTGGAGAAGATGTTGTAGCTTCTCCACTCCGGGTAAGTACTGGATGACGAAGGGATTCCCAAGATAAATGTTGGTAAAATGACAAAACTTCAGAACAGGATATTGATCAGGAATCAGATAAAGCCACAGGGTTTGTATGAAAGAGATGGTAACAGCTGATAGCTATTTATGAATCATCATTACCACATCCTAATATGAATCACGACTGATGCTGAGGTTCACTTATGCATGACAAGGAAATCAAGTCTGTCAAAATTTGGAGATGCCAGACGATATACAATACAGATGTGCTGCTGTCTTTCTTCTGAGGTGTTAACTTCCTGGCTCCCCCATTTCGGATTTGGGAGATGTGTCAAAGATGTGCTGGGTTCCCAGGTAAGGGTTGACCCAACAGTTGTCAATAAGGGCTAACTTCCCCTGGACAATTGCGCTGAATTGCGAACCATCCAATGGAGTGATTTAAATCATTAATTCTGCCAGGATTTACAATCATAGGGCAGAAAATTATGCTGCTCAGGTGCATGTGCATCTGGTTTGGAAGCACAAGAAATCATGTGGGAAGATGCAAGGGGCTCCAGCTTTCAAGGAAAGCAGTGACACAATTCGCCAGATGATTGGCCCAGGGCTAACCTCCAATTGTGTGAAAGGAAACCCAACACCTGTAGCTCTCAAGATCACTGTCACGTTTAACATTTTATACCTCCAGATCTTTGCAGAGCTCAGTGGGTGACCTTTGTGGAGTCTCATAGTCAGCTGCAAGTAGCTGGGTCAAGCTGGTGACTAACACTATACTCAGGGAGGTGAGAACATTCATCCATTCAGGACAGGTGAAGTTAGCCTGGCTGAACAGGCCAGGGGCTTTTCAGCAATTGTAGGATTCTCCCACATCCAGAACGCCATTGATTGCACCCATGTGGCCACTAAAGCACCAGCCAGGTGAGCATCTTTATCAAAAGGAAAGGGTTTCACTCCATGAACGTTCAGATAGTTTGTGACGACCAGACCCAGATTCTACAGGTCTGTGCAAGGTAACCTGGCAGCTCCCACAATGCCTCCATGCTGCACCACCCTAAAGTGCCAAGGCTATTCTGGGCTCCAGCTTTCCTTGATGGGTGATTGTTTGGTGACAAAGGGTATCCCTTGAAAGGGTGGCTGATGTCGCCTCTCAGGCACCCAAGGACAGAGGCAGAGGAGAGATACAATTGCTGTCGCATATCCAAAAGAGGGGAGTGGTGTGGACAATTGGCCTGCTGAAAATGTGGTTCTGATGCCGGACCACTCCAGGGGTGCCCTGCAATATCTGCCAGAGTGTGTATCGCTCATCATCGTCGTGATCAATGAAAGCAGAATCTCCACAGAAGTAAAGACACTGAAGAGGCTTGGATTTAATATTCTTTCACTAGACTACCAAGACCTGCCTTCCATCTGAGTCCATGGGCACCACCTCCATCTCAAATATCACACACATAACCATGTCATGAGCCAATGTGGCATTGATGCCTTAATAATAAAGTTTGATGCCCCAGCGTCTTTTGCCAGGTATTGATGAGACAAACACCCATCGAATACATAGGAAACTCAGGGCTTGTGACCAAGTAGTAATTTTACTTCTACCATTCATGTTAAATAAACTAAAAACATCAAACTGGAACAGAATTAAAAACTTGTGATATTTTAAATAAGTCTCCAGTTCAAACCCATTGCTGAGCTCACTGTGCCTGAAGTTTACGTGGAGTAGTTGGCATAGATGACCTTGTGGGTTGTCTTCGGGCTGGTGAGGCCTGAACAGGCTCACCTGAGACAGTGTGCTTAGAAACACAGCTATGCACTTCTCAGTCGCCACAGACTCTGAGGCAGAGGAGCTGCAGCCAGCTTCCGGGACATTATAAGAGGAGGTCACAATGATGACAGGCAGCTTGCCTACCATTGTGAGGTGTGCTTAGACCGCCCAGTTCACCACTGAAGGATGGACATCCATCTAAAAGACTGGGTGTCATATCCTTCCCCTACACTGGCAATGACCTCCTGTAGTCATTTCCTGTGTCAGAACTTGCAGGTCTGAGCACAACGCCAAGAGCTTCTCGTTCTGTTGTTAGAGCTGCCTCTCTTAATGGATGAAGCTGTATGTTTGGAGCTCAGGGTCAACAAGGTTACAGGGGCAGGGAAAGATGAGGTTATAGGGAGGAATTGCCAATCTATGTATTGTCAGCGAGCACAGGAGTGACAAGAAAATGATTATTTTAACAAGCGAGGAGAGTGGCAGCACAGAATTTTGAATAAGCTTTGTGTAGGGTGAAAGATGGGAAGCTGGATCAGCATGGGAATAGTCAAGATGACCTTTTGCCAAAGCTTTGACAAAGGATCACCTGGCCTTGAAATGTCAGCTCTTTTCTCTTCTTACAGAAGCTGCCAGACATGCTGAGATTTTCCAGCATTTTCTCTTTGGATTTCAGATTCCAGCATCCACAGTAATTTGCTTTTATTTATGGGAATAATCAAGTCTAGTGACAATGGAGATGTAGGTAGGTGGGGGCTTATAGCAGACGAGCTGAGATGGTTGGGCAAAGGGAGAAGTAGGCAGTCTTTGTAATGTGACCAGAAACTCACCTCTCCACATGTCAAATAAAACTTCAAAGGTGCAATCTACCTGGTTCAACTTCAAAGTTGTGGTTGGAATCGGTGGGTGAAGACTGGAGGTTGTGTTGTGAGCTGAAGACAATGGCTTCTTTTTTATAGGAACCCCACAGTGCAGGAAGAAGCCATTTGGTCCATCGAGTCTGCACAGACCACAATCCCACCCAGGCCTACCCCCATATCCCTACATATTTACCTGCTAATCTCTCTAACCTACTCATCTCAGGACACTAAGGGGCAATTTTTAGCATAGCCAATCAACCTAATTTGCACACCTTCGGACTGTGGGAGGAAACTGGAGCACCCGAAAGAAACCCACGCAGATGTGGGGAGAACATGCAAACTCCACACATACAGTAACCCAAGCCAGGAATTGAACCCAGGTCACTGGAGCTGTGAAGCAGCAGTGCTAGCCACTGTGCTACTGCGCCACCGCTTCTGTCTTCTCAATATTTAGTTGATGGATACTTCTGTACATCCAGTACTTGAAGTCAAAAACAAAATGTGATGATTCAAAGACCGTAGACAGGTTGAGAAAGACAGAGCTGAATATCACCAGTTTTCATGTGGAACATGGCATTTTTTTCAAACAAAATTACAGAGGCTAAAGGTGTGACTGTGTGATTCATTTTCAGCACACAAACAGTGAAAAACAAATCATACATGGTCTGTTTTAACAGCATTACCAACAGCTTACAGCGTGCATTGTGTCATTGAGTCACTAGCTACCTGGCATTCCTCCCAGAAAAATGATTGTCTGATAAACAAGATGTGCTTTATATGTTTAAATGTTACGATCATTTACAAATGAGCCAGTCATTTATGTGATGTATATTAGTCCAGAGGTCTCCTCACCCCATTTTGTTTAAAATTAGTTTTCTTGCCTCATTATTGTGTGCTGCCTTTAATTGGTCCACGTATGGGTTGTAGCTTATATAATGGTTTCTGACTGTAAGTATGGTATGTGAGCTCTGCCAAAAGGCAGGTCCTTGACTCATTGTCAACTGATGCTTCATCCTGAGCTGTTTTCCCCTGGCAGTTTTTGTCAGTGATTGCCTTCCACTCTCAGGGAGAGGTGAGGCAGGTCCCATCTGGTTCAGTAATGTCCTTTAGGGAAGAAAATCTGCTTCCTTACTAGGTCTGGCCTACATGTGACTCCAGAGCCACAGCAATGTGGCTGACTCTCAACTGCCCACTGAAATGGTTTAGCAAGCCATTCAGTTCAAGGGTGACTAGGGATGGGCAAAAATCAAGGCTGATATTCCAGTGTAGTATTGAGGGAATGTTGCACTGTCAGAGGTGCTGCTATCTTTCTTTTGAGGTGTTAAACCAAACCTGTTAAAACTATTTGCTTGTTCAGGTGGTTGTAAAAGATGCCAGGACATTATTTTGGAGAAGAACAGGGGAGCTATCCTTTGATCAATGCTAATCCCTCAATCGATGTTCCAAAAAGCATAACCTGGTCATTATTGCATCACTATGAGAATCTGCTGAGCATAAATTAGCTGCTATGTTTCCTACAACAGTGATTCCACTTCAAATAAAAATGCTTCATTGGCTGTAAAGTGTCTTGAGATATCCAGAGTTTGTGAAAATGCCAGATAAAAGTAAGTTTTTTTGTATTGTCTTTTGATTTGAAGATAAATGAGATGCAAGGATAGCAGTTTTATTGTATGTTCTGAGATGGGTTCCTCTGTCTTGGACTCGAAACATGGGATTTGATTCTGAAAGTAAGAAATCTCACAACACCAGGTTAAAGTCCAACAGGTTTATTTGGCAGCACCATCTTTCGGAGTCTTAGGCTCCTTCATCCGGTGAGTTGTGTTCTCAAACAAGTCATGTACAGACACAAACTCAATTTACAAGATAATGGTTGACATGCACATCTTGACAGGTAATCAAGTCTTAAAGATGCAGACAATGTGAGTGGAGAGAGGGTTAAGCACAGGATAAAGAGATGTATATTGTCTCCAGCCAGGATGGTTAGTGAGATTTTGCAAGCCCAGGCAAGTCGTGGGGATTACAGATAGTGTGACATGTACCCAAGACCCTGGTTGAGGCTGTCCTCATGTGCCGTATGATTACCTGTTAAGATTCACATTCTAATCTTTAACTTGTAAATTGAGTTTGTGTCTGTATATGACCTGTCTGAGAACACAAGTTCTCATTCACCTGATGAAGGAGCCTGAGACTCCGAAAGCTAGTGCTGCTAAATGAACCTGTTGGACTTTAACTTGTTGGTGTGAGAATTCTTACTGTACTTACCCCAGTCCAATGCCAGCATCTCCACAACTTGGTTCTTAGGCAGACTGTAGACATACTGTAGCATCTTAGTAAGACTTTTCTTATGAATACTATTTACTATTTTTAAATGGGTTACAGAGTAAACACATAGCTCTGAGCATCATATGACTGACCAATGTTACGGGTACATCATCATCTATGTCACATATTAGCGTACCCCACCTGTTAACCCTTTAACTTAATCTCCCCTCCTCCACTGCTCCCGCCAAGTGCTTGATTCTACTTTTGAGCAACAATATTCCCGCTTCAATGATTATTCTTGGCCTTTAGGGAAGAAGTTTGGAGACATGAGAGCTTTCTTCTGCATGTGGTAGGACATCATCTGCAGAATTGGACAACATTTATCAACATTGCTGTCAATTGCTGGGAGAGGTTGCTGGATGACTGAACTGAAAGGACAACAAAGACATTTAACTGACAAACTGATCCAAAAGGGAAGATTGAACTTTGGACACTCTGGATCTAGAAGGGAAGAACTCAGAACTCTCTGAGAATTTTGTTGCTTCCTTGAATAACTCTTGGAAGAAACCGCAAAAGAGGAATGATCTCTAATTCTTCGGAAAACTTCACAACTGCGTAAATAAAGTGCAGTATCGAAGACTGAGAAGGCAATGAAGATCTGCAATTTCAGTGAAAAAAAAATGGCCAGCTTCCTGTAAGATTGTTAGGGAAAAAAAAAGAGAAGATTTCCAATGATTTTTCAGGAGGATTATCTTCTTTTCCTGGTAGTGCTAAGAAAGACGTGTTTTTTACATTAATGTTTGTGTCGCTGCCTCCAGGTATGAAGATTGGTCCTTCTGTTTTGAACTCTAGACATGAGACTTCATTCTTGTTTTTATTCTTTCAAGGAACATAGGCACTGCTGGTTAGGCCAGCATTTATTGTCCATCTCTAATTGTCTTTGGCAAGCTGTTTTCTTGAATTTCTTCAGTCCATGTGGTGTAGGTGCATCCACAGTGCTGTTAGGGATTTAGAACCCCTGTGACAAGAAAGGAACGATATATTTTCACGTTACAATAATAAATGACTTGGTGGGGAGCTTGCCAGCAAATTTTATCAATTAATTGGGCTCATCTATTGATGCCCTTCTGCCCATCATGAGTCCATCTGACCTAGATGTTCTCAATTGCATCAGATTCTGACCCCAGTGTGTGTGTGTATGCACACATGCATGTGCATGGTTGTGTGTGTGCATATTTGTGTGTGTATGTGTGTGTGTGTGTGTGTGTGTGTGTATATGTTTAATCCCTGTTGTTGTGTCTTTGTGCGAGGGAAATATTGCAGTCTTGGGCAATCATCATGACTCTCATGGGTGTTCTCAGCATTTAATATGTGAATCATAGAACTCTACAGTACACCCCTTTTAGCCCATCGAGCCTGTACTGACCACAATCCTACCTAGGCCCTATTCCCTTACCACCACACATTTACCTTGCTAATTCCCCTGATGCTAGGGTCAATTCAGTATGGCCAATCAACTTAAACTGCATATCTTTAAATACTACATTGACCTTTTCTGAATATGTGATGTTAACTATTTTTAACACACCCTCGTAATTTTTAAGTGAGTAACTGCATGACATAAGTTAGAAGGTATTTGGAGCTCTGATCTGGAACAAGTCAAATCCCGTCTTCGTCTGCACAAAATGATATAATTTCAGACCTGATAACATAGCTTGAATTGTGTTCCCACAGATCAGCTACCCCTTCCTTAGATTAATGCTGTCAGATTTTATAGTTTTTATATTAGATTGTTTTCTCACGTTTAAAGTCTTCAACCACTCTCACATCTGCACCATAGGTAAGTTAAACTTGCCTGTGAACCGAACAGAAAACCATGGACGCTGAATTTGGGCTACCAGAAAAGTTTAGTTTAGGTTTACTTATTAGTGTAGGCATACATTAACACTGCAATGAAGTTACTGTGAAACTTCCCTAATCGCCACACTCTGACACCAGTTCAGGTGCATGGAGGGAGAATTTAGCACAGTCAATCCACCTAATCAGCAAGTCTTTCAGATTGTTGGTGGCAGCTGGAACACATTGAGGAAACCCATGCAGACACAGGAAGATATTAAGTAGCCTCATGTTTTCTTTCTCAGTGAATAAATACTCTTTTAAATTGTGACTTAACTTTAAGCTGTCAAACAGATGCATTAAACAATGTCTAATAATTCTACTGCCCTACCCACCACAGAATCAGAGTGGACGAGGGATGGATAATGGTCTGTTGATTTCAGGCAGGAATTTCCAATCTTGCATGAGTGAGGCCATAAAACTCCGCCTAATATGTCAGCAGAACCTGTAATATACCATTGATGCTCAGTAGAAAACTTAACTAACTCTCTTTCGAAGTTAGAAAATAACTAAACAGTTGAATTTGCTCTGTTGAATTCCAATACAAAATAAAATGGATAAAAGGATCCTGGAGTTCCTGGGATCCAGAGTGTCTTGTGGTGGCACAATCTCAGATGGAGGAGCAGAAATGGGCCAAGAATCAATTCCACTGGGTCTCCAATTCTTCATTGTCACTAAATTCCACTGGAAATGGGTGTTTGAAATTTGGGAATTGCCAAAGGGAAAGAAATAGATTGCAACTGTAATTTAGTCAAGTGGATTATTTAAATCCACTTTCAAATTAATTAACTTGTCTCAAATTGCATCAATTCCCCCATCAGCATTCCAAAACCAGCATGAACATTATGTTTGCCTAAAGCATTTATACATTGCTCATTTATGCACAGCTAAACATTTCAAAGTGAATCTAGCCTGAATAGTGCCAAATGTTTGGAAATCTTAACATTCGAAGTTGAATTCATAAGAATTCAGGTACCCTACAGAACGCTTTGATCCATAAATTCTCTTTAACTCTCTTATTTTGGCTTAATAATGCATTCTGTATTCAAAGACAACTGGAAACTAGACTTTCTGTATCCCCGAGTTTTTTTTTGCTGAAGGTTGCAAACGAACAACAGTTTTTAACCACATTTGGAGGCTCAGTGAAACAATATGAATGTATTGCCTTGGCTTGGAAAAAATGAAGATGTTGTACCAGACTGCAACTCTCCTTCTGTGCCACAATCCAATCATGAAGAACTGTAGAACATAGTGGAGATTATCATCAAACTTTATCAGATAAACCTGATTTCTTCACCTCTGTGTAAATATGACTTATGCGTAGTTTGCCATAGGCCCATAAAAGCTCTTAAGGCATTTTACATACAGTACCTCTCAAAGGTATGGCATGGTGGCACAGTGATTAGCACTGCTACCTCACAGCACCAGGGACCCAGGTTCAATTCCCAGCTTGGGTCATTGTCTATGTAGAGTTTGCACGTTCTCCCGTGTATGCATGGGTTTCCTTCAGGTTCTCCAGTTTCCTCCCACAGTCCAAAGATGTGTGGGTTAGGTTGATTGGCCATGCTAAATTGCCCCTCAGGGTCAGGGAGACTAGTGAGGGTAAAGGCATGGGGTTATGGGGATAGGACCTGGGTAGAATTGTGTTCAGCGCAGACTCAATGGGCCAAATGACCTCCTTCTGCACTGTAGGATTCTATGATATAACCAACACTGGAAACCTTCAGAACTAATACTGCCAGTACATAAACCTTCAAAAAAAACACAGTAACAAAAGCTATTCAGCTCATCATTCCCTTCCATTCAAGGAGGCATGTGAGAACAGAATGGTTGGCAGAAATGAACTTATTGATAGCCCTCATTGTGGCTATCTGCATCAAATTCTTTAAATGTGAGTAATCAAAATAACAAAGATCACTGAATCGTGAGAAGTTACCACCACTCCTGGCTCTAAAATCACTTCTAAGTTTCTGGAAAAATTCCCTGAAATGTTTTGGGTAAATGGCTATTCTTCAATTTCAGTAATGCATTAACATCTGAACGAGTGCACCCAATGTTTCCAAGAATCTGTGATGGGGTCCAGAATCTGCATTAATGCAGGTTTGAATGGCTGCTAATTCTCTGAAACTGTATCAAAGGCCAGCGTGCTCGTACATGACGGAGCTACAGAATAAGAGTAAGGCACAGAGGATGGTGTAAGTTTGGAAGAGGCTCCCCAACTTTCTCTTAACTGAATCCCTCTACTGCCTCCACACACAAACTTTCTATTGCTTTTTCTGGTGAGAAGTTAATAATTCAGATGAGAGTGACATGGTGACACAATGGTTAGCTCTGCTGCCTCACAGCACCAGGGGCCTGAGCTCAATACCAACTTGGGTCTGTCTGTGTGGAGTTTGCACATTCTGTCCGTGCCTGAATGGATTTGCCTGAGCTGGAGTGGTGGTAACTTCTCACAACTGCAGTGATCTGAGTTATTTTGATTACTCGTGTTTAAGGAATTTGATGCAGATAGCCACAATGAGGGCCTTCAACAATTTCATTTCTGCCAACCATTTTCACTTTGTGCTGATAGGGATAATGATGAAATCAGTGGCTAGGAAATGGATTTTATTGGGTGATGACCATCAACAATGGCTTCAGCCTTCTCGATATTTTATCGGAGAAGATTTTGGCTAATTAAGGACTGCATATCAGACAAGTAGTGGAAGAGCTGGGATCACTGGTGGCGAGGTGAAGATGGACATTATCAATGTACATGTAGAAACTCTGGTTGTGTTTTTGGGTGATGTTGCTGCGGATTTTATTGGTGAGAATGTCAGTGAGAAATAGAAGGGTCCAAGAATGGTGATAGCCTGAGTAGAATTGAATTAATAAAAATAGAACAAAACAAGTGGGGGGGAGGGGGTAGAATCTCATGTTTGGGCATGCGCAGGATTCGCACGTGCGTTACTGTTGTGAGAGCACCTCCCAGTGTCAGATTTCTGGCACTGTCGGATCTACATTGGAAACCGGGGGGGAAGACCAGATAAGTCATTCTAATCTGTTTTTAATATAACTTAAATGTAATTAGTGGGCCCGCTGGCCTCTCCCACCCCACCAGAGTGTTTCACTCCAGCGGGGTTTCCAGTAGCTCCCCACTTTCAGGGACTATTGGGACAACTCTGCTGGAGTGAAGGGGGGAGGGAAATTGGGGCCCCTCGGAGGACCGGGCAGCAGGTGGTCATTCCCCCATGCATGGGCACCCGGCAGCGCCGGCCTGTGCCCCCAGCATTGCCCAAGAGGCAAACAGCCCGTGCCCAGGGGACACCTAGACATTGCACAGTGGGCATAGTCATGGGTCTATAGGGGGCATGACCTGTGGGGGTGGGGCCTGGGGGCAATCAACTCAGGGTAGGGGAATCCTGCAATCACTCTGCATAGGGATCAGTCGGGTCAGGAAATAGGCTAGCAATCGGGGCAGGCTGTTGTGGGTTCTGCTAGAGGGGGAGTTGGGGAAGTCAGCCAGGGAGGGGATTCTGCCAGGGGGGCAGCCAGAGGTGGGGGGTCTGCCTGCCAGGGGATATGCACTGTGGAAGGGGGAATTGTCACTTGGGGGGGGTGGGGTTGGAGATCAGGGCGGGCATTGAGTGGTCTGCTGGCTGGTGGGGGTGGTGGGGTCAGGACTGCTGGTGGGGTGAGCTATACAGGGGAGACTTGAGATCAGAGCCATCTGGGATACTGGTGGGTCAGGTCTGGGCCCAGTAATGGTCAGGGGGTCCACCATCAGGCATTGGAGAGTTGGGGGGCAGCACTATGGGGGTCCCAGACTGGCCAGCAATCGAGCTGGCCAGCAACTGGGAGACTGACAGTTGAGGTTCACTGCGTATGTGCAGAGGCCTGCTGGTTTCAGCCTCCCAGGTGGGAATAGGCCTCAACCCCTGAAATCTAATGATATTCACCTTTGTGGTCTCTGCATTGCACAGAGTATGAGAGATTATCGTGTGAACTCCCATTGGAATTGCTCCAGTTTTCATGCAAATTCAATATTTTTTTTGGGGAGAATGAAAAGCCATGAAGGAGGATCGTGCGGTCAACTGCACCAAAGGCTGTAGGCAGATCAAGAAGGATGAAAATCTGTCTTTTTCATATAGGATGTTATCTGAGAGTTGATCTGATAATGTGTCCAAGGCAGGAATCTGATTAGAAGGATTCAGCTACAGAATTTCAGGAAAAGTGGGCACTAATTTAGAATCATAGAAAATTTCCAGCACAGAAGGAGGCCATTTGGACAATCTTGTCCATGCCAGGTGCCCTTTCTTATCCCACCTTCCTGCACCCAGCCCATAGCCCCTGCAGCTTGGCATTTGGATGATTACAACACATTTGTGGATTAGAAAAAGAAGGGAGGTGGGAGATGGGGCAATGGCTTGCAAAGACAAGAAGGGTCAAGGGTTTTTTTAGGAGAGGGATGTTGATGGCAGATCTAAATAACAAAGGGACAGGACCTGAGGTCAGAAACCCCTTCGTGATATCAGCTAACCAGGAAGAGAAGTTGGATGGTCAGCACCCCAAAGGGTCAAAAGAGCAGGAGCTGGATCTCATGGACAAGATGAGCTCAGAGAGGATGTGAAAAGAAATAGGAGAGAAACTAGAGAAAGGTTCAGAGCTAGGGCAGAGGGAGCTATAGAGGAAGTTCAGCCTGCTGAGCTGGTGAAAGGGAGGAAAGTGAGGGAGGCAGCTGATTGGATGTTCTTAACCATGGTGAGAAAGAAATCCATGAACTCATCACCCTTGTTATTGGAGATGAGGGAGGAGGAGTCAATGGAGAGAGATTTTAAATGACAGCATGTAGTCGAGAAAGCAAGTCAGAGTTTACCTTTGCATTGAAGGATAATTCTGGAAAAGTGACAAAATCTAGCAGAGAAAAGGATACAAAAGTGCTTTATGTAGTTCTGCAAGATCTAGCAGTGAGTGACGGAACCACCATATTCATTCAGATCTGTTACTCTCGGATTTTAGACAGTGGAGATGATGGCTACAATATGGAGAATAGACAGGATAAGACAGATTAGTGGTTTGAATGTGGACTAAGGTATCCAAGGCAGAGCTGAGAATACGGGTGAGTAGATTAGTAGCTGCAGAAATGTCATGGTAGTTGGAAGACCAAAGGCCAGAGAATTAAGATTTAGAGGACAGTTATAGGACAATTTGGGAGAGATTATTCCAGGAGTGGATACAGAGGGAAGTAGAGTTTGAAGGGGGAGGAGATGTAAGTAGAGAGTTATACAAGGGACTGATCGAAGACACCTGATTTGTGGTTGAAACTATAGGAGTAGTGAAGCCATATGTAATGGTAACATCAAGGGAGTTTACTTGGAAGGAAAGATTAAGGGAGGATTAAACAGCAGAGAAGAGAGTAGGAATGGTGAATTGAAATGATGTTGAAATTACCAAGGACATGAAATTGCTCAGGAGGTTGACGAAGTAAAGCGGTGAAGATATCTTGATGAGAAAATGGACTTGCTATTTGGGTGAGTGGTGGAGAATGAGGATCTTAAGAGGAAAGACACGGGTCAAGGGAGGTGTAGGAAAAATGCTTTGTTAAGATGGCGGCGCAGGCTCGTTGGGCTGAAGGGCCTGTTTCCCGTGCTGTGTTGTTCTTTGTTCTTTGTTCTTTTAAGTGAATGGAACAAGGTGAGTTGCTTAAAGGAGATGAATGTGCCAGAGAGCAGAGAGGATGAAATTTGCTGTATGGAGTCACACAACCATCACGACTGTTTGGATGAGGCAAGTGATTGAAGACATGACTAGGGGGAAAGCTTCATTAAGGGAGAGGACCCCTTAATCCTCAATTAGGTTTCCATCGATTCAATCATCTGCAATTAACTCGTGGATTGCAAAGGATGTTTTAACAAGTGAACAGACATTCTGGAGAGATATAGACAGGAGCAGTGATAACTGAACCACTGGCAGAATCCAAAGGAACAGTGGATAAAAGCAAATTACTGCGGATGCTGGAACCTGAAACCGAAAGAGAAAATCTCAGCAGGTCTGGCAGCATCTGCAAGGATAGAAAAGAGCTGGTGTTTTGAGCCCAGATGGCTCTTTGTCAAAGTTAAAATGCATAGAAAGTGAGAGTGCCATGAACAGCCCTTCCCTTGTTTTTGTGGCTATGACGTATCTTTCATTCCCTCACCCTACAGTCTAAATATCTGTCACTTTCTAGTGACTTAGCTTTGACAAAGTGTCATTTAGACTTGAAACTTCAGCTCTTCTCTCTCCTTACAGATACTGCCAAACCTGCTGAGATTTTCCTGCATTTTCTCTTTTCATTCCAAAGGAACAACACTGGGAAGGTTTAATTGGACAGGGAGGAGATTGGCAAGTTCAGTCCTCAACGGATGTGCTGGGTGGGATCGTTGGTGAGAGATTAGCATGGGGCAGTTGGACTTGCTAGTTGCGACCTCAATTGGTCTTTCAAAGAATGATGAGAGAGGTGCAAAGGGAGGCTTATCTCAGAGAGAGTTAAATCTGGGACACTGAAGAGAGTGAGAAGGTCAAGGATCTGGAGGGTGAGCTTAGAATTTTGGGAAGGTAGATTACATAAGAATGAGAAATAGAAGAAGGTTTAATGACAGAAGAGAAGGGCATTATACCCAATGAATGTATGTCTTATTCATAACTTGAACTGCGTTCTTTATATTTTAAAATGCACACTCATAAGTTGGCTAAAGTCAGGTGATGATTGCAATTTCAATATGCAATATCTCAAGTTCCTGGAAAGTTCCTAATTGAACGATCCCAGGTGGAGGCGTGCCACTAGAGTAAAGAAGTCCCAACCACACCCCTTTGTGAAATTGACAACTACCACTGTTCAAAGTTTACCCCAAACACAAAATCAATAGACCTCCAGCGTGGTCTTTTACAAAGAAAATTCAAAGTGCCAAATGAGTGAGAAAACAGAAGAGTTTCAGACTTTTTTTTTGGGCAAGTTTGAAAATGCAATCTTATGGCACTTAAGTGCAAAAATAGTGCCAGGATGTGATTCTTGTCAGTGGAGTGGTGGTGGTGGTGGTGGTGGTGCTTGGGGGGAAGGGGAGGGGGGAGGGGGGGTGGGGTGGGGGGGAGGAGGGTGGGTGGGGGGGGGGGGCGCAAAGTGGGAGTAGAGCTTCAGCTTGCTGGGGAAGCCAGCTGCTGAGTTTTAGGGATACTATTACGCAGGTGTCTCAATTTCCCAGTCCTTGGAAATCTCCTGCTGTCCCCCGTCTACTCCACAGACATCAAGGCACTCCCAGGGAAATCAGAACCACCCCCCCAGACATTTGGAACCCCAAATGGGCATCGCCTTCCCACCTTTCTCCCCTCCCCGTAGAGTTCCATCCCACTGATCACCTCACCCCCATGCACCCCCTGGCACAGTACCCTCCATTCCTCCCTGAACGCTGAACCATCCTCGGCAGAGTTCCCCCTTCCCTCCCAACCTGGCTTCATTCCTTCTCACCATCCCACACATGCAAAGCTCCCTACTTGTCTCCCAACTGTCATGGCTCTGTCCCACTCTGGCTCCACCACCAATAATTCTGCCCCTGGCATAGTTATGGTGGCTGGTGGGCACTGCCAGTGTGCCCTATGGGCATTGCCAGGATTGGTGAGCAGTGCCAGAGTGTCAAGTGGATAGTGCCAGGCTGACACTGCCCCGTGGGCACTGCTTGGCTCTGCCTTCAACCACTCGGAGCATTTAATGGCATCCAATCCCACCCGGTGAGGCCATCACATCTGGACCCATTGATGGGGATCAAATGTGATTGTTGTCAGGGTCAAGTTCAGCCAGTGAGGTGGTACAGGTAAGTAAGCCTGGACAATAGTCTTTGGGACTCATTAATCACAGTTAAACAATATATTTAATATTTCAATCGGCTTTGTGCTCTTTCTGGGTGCAAAGGCGATTTCACCGGCAAAAGAATGATTGGGGAAGTTGAAAAACCAGGCGTGAACTTGATTTTTTTACCTCCCACCTGATCTTACTACCTCTCCTCGTCTAAAGCCTAAAGGGAGGAAGTCATAAGAATGTGGCCCTCTTCTTGTTCTAAGATCAATATTTCACAAAAGAGAGCTGGAGTGACCGGTTTTCCACAAAATAAGTGAGAAAGGCCACCATTTATGTCTTATGATAGTGTCATGTTAATTAGGATGCATCTAAATGTATACAGGCTGTTCCTCTTTTCATGGGTGTTGCCTAGTCTGCAGCATATTTCCAGCATTTTCTTTTTATGCAAGAGCAGGTTTGTCCCTGGTCTTATTTGAGCTCCATTAGGTGGTCAGTGAGTGGTAGAACCACAGCCATAGCACTTATTCCAAACCATCACAACTTTCCAAAAAAACACTACCTTCACTTATTTAACTGAAACAGATCATTAATGTACAGTTCACTGGAAGAAAGGAAACCATCATTTTGAACTTGTGCTAACATTTACAGTTCAGCGAGCCAGTGCTGGTTATAGCTTTGTTACACTTAGCTTCACATCTGTTTATCCCTGCGGGGAAAGAAATAGATGCTGAACCGGTTTCTTGGGAAAATTAGACTTGTCTCAGCCATAATTGCTGTTTCCCTCCAGGTCATGATGACTTAGTCAATTCCTTGTGTAAAGAAACATTGCTGAGATGCAATAGCCAAAGGGTGTAACAAAATAAGAATGAATAAATACAGTGATCTCAATTTCCCAGCAGGGAGATCAGAATTTGAAGGGCAACAGTTTATCTCAGGGAGACTGGGCGGTTTACTCAAGGGTGAAGAGGGAGGGGTTGACTTGGGGGAGACCAGGGCAGAGTAGGGGGCCCTGGCTAACGTGGGGAAGATTGGGGCTGGTTGACTTGGGGAATTGACCCGGGAGAGCGGGAAGGGATTGACTTGGGGAGTTGGGGGTGAATGGAGGAAAGGCTTGGGGGAGATGGGGAGGGTGTTGCACTGGGGAGAGTGGGATGGGGTTGACTTGGGGGACTTGGGGGAGAATGGGGAAAGACTTGAGGAGAGTGGGAGAGAGTTGACTTGGGGACTCAGCAGAGAGTGGGGAAAGACTTTGGGAAGAGTGCGCAGAAGGTTGACTTGGGGGAGACTGAGAATGGTTTGACTTAGGGACTCAGGGGAGAGTGGGGGAGACTGGGGAGGGGGTGGTTGACTCAGGGGTGACCAGTGGGAGTACAGCGTGTTGACTTGGGTGAGAGTGGGCTGTGGACATAAGCAAGGAACAGGGTTGGCTCTAGGAGAATGGGGTGAGGGATTACTTGAGGGGTAGTGTGGGTGAGGGATTGACTCGGGGGAGACTGAGAGTAGGCGGACTGTCAAGTGTGAAAGTACTGTTCCTGAGGTTGTCTTCTGTTTCTGGGCTGCGTGCTTCTTGGAATGGCCTCACTAAGGGAAGGGAAACCTGGGGCAGTGCAATAGGTGGGTGGGCAGTCATCACAGGCTGACTGTTCCACTCAAATGATGGGGAAAGGGGAACTTCTAGAGGTGGGATGTTGACAAGGGCAGGGCTAATGGAAAGACATGTCATTGATAATTACCCTCTTACAGCTGAGACCGTTCAGCTGTAACTCCACACTTTTAACTCTTGGCTGTGTATTGAGGTGCCTCCCATTGACCAGTTGTGATCAAGGCCTTGGAGTAAAGCTTGGAACAATACCTGCACATGAGATGAGAGATCTGGATGCAGTAGAGTGGCCGATGCTGTGGCCACTTGGTCATGTGGTGTGGGGTTTGCCAAACAGTATTCCAACGAAGGACCGGACTTTAATACGATGGCCAGGATATGAATCAGTGAGCTTTGAGAGACAACGTCAGTAATGAAGTGGGCAGAGTCATCCTTAGAAGACAAATGCTAACTGTCAAATCTCTCTCTCTCTAAGACTGCAGTGAGGAGAATGAATGGAACTCGCTCTTCATTGAATTGGGAAATAATGGCCTAGTGGTATTATTGCTGGACTATTAATCCAGAAGCTCAATTAATGTTCTGGGGGCCTGTTCTGGATTCATATTCTGCCACAGCAGATGGTGGAATTTGAGTTCAATAAAAAAAATCTGGAATTAAGCCATCACACAGAGACCTGTGAAGTGTAGCTCGTGTGTGCTGGTGCTGCCTTTAAATGTGACGTTGCGAGGATGGCAGTGCTGAGGTGATGGCAGGGTGAATGAATCACAGGCTGCCCTGCCAGCGAGATGGCATGGATCCAATGGATGAAAATATTTGTCATAAGTGCCACACTATACAATGGAAACAGCCACCATTGCCATTGATGGGCTCAGTGTCAGTTCTTTTCAGTTCCAAGTGATTGTGCTACAGAGCGACATGATGTAAGCAAAAAGGCGGATAAAAAAAATGTTGTTGGAGCATAAAATCCCTACAGTGCAGAAGAAGGCCATTCACCCTATTGAATTAGCACACTCTTTGACAAAGCATTCTTCCCATCCCCTTGCCCCATTCACTTAACCCCACACATTTACCCTGCTAATCCCCCTAACCTGTACATCCTGAAACACTAAGGGGAAGTTTAGCATGGCTAATCCACCTAACCTGCACATCTCTGGACTGTGGGAGGAATCCGGTGCACCCAGAGGAAACCGAGGCAGGCGCAGGGAGAATGTGCAGACTCCACACAATCACTCAAGGCTGGAATTGAACCCAGGTCCCTAGTGCTGTGATGCAGCAGAGCTAACCACTGTGCCACTCCTAATAATAATTGGAGGTTTTTTAAACTTCATTCAAAGAATGTGGGCATTGCTGCTGGGCCAGTGTTTATTGCACTATCCTACTTGACCTTGAGAAACTGGTGGTGAGCTGCCTTCTTGAACTGCTGCAATCCCTGTCGTGTAGATACATCCTCACCCACAATGCTGTTAGGGAGGGAATTCCAGAATTTTGACCCAGCAACAGTGAAGGAATGACAAGATATCTCCAACCCAGGATGGTGAGCGACTTAGAAGAGAACTTCCAGGTGATGGTGCTCCCATACATCAGCTGCTGTTGTCCATCTAGATGATCACATTTGTGGGTTTAAGCCACCAGGACTAATGAGGAGGAAGTCGGGAGAAGTGGTAGTTATCTGAACAGGACTGGAAGTTGGTGTGGTTTGTGGGCCAAGGCAGTAGACAAATCAGAGATCAAAAAACCTTCCAATGCTCTTCATTACAGCTAGGATGTCAGTCACAAAGTGGCATCACAAGCTAGCTTCAACTAATTTTCATAGGCTACAGACAATCTTTCAACCATTTAAACACATATGCCATAATTTAAAAAAAGGCATAAGAAAACATATTAACATAATCCATTTGTCTTTGTCACTTTTTATTAAGCCTCATTTATACAGAGATTCATCATATTTTATAGCTGACAATGACATTTGCTCTGCAGTGATACCAAGCATATTTTGTTTAGTTTTAATAAGTATGCCTCACGAATACTTCCTTGAAATACAAAATTTTTGCATTTTCGACTGTGCATTATCACATCTGCAACATGTAGATTTTGTCTCAATACATATGCTAAAATATTGTAAACTAGAATTTAGGTAATGTACGAAGCTCAATTGTTCACTGTTCCCTGCAATTGCAGTAAATTGTTTCCTTTTCCTGGAGAAGCGCTAGCTCAAAAAATTTGAAAATCTGTCCTTCTTGCCAAAAGATTTTTTACAAATTAGTTAGAAATATTCAAATGCTTCCATTCATCAGCTTTGTCCACATGATAAGCCTAGAACATCGAAGTAATCCTGAAATAGCTCTTCCGTAAGCAGGTAAGATATGTAACTATGGTTTGCAGTGATGCACTTTCTGTCTTTGTAAGGTCTTAAATATACTGCCAGGTTTCATTCTACTACAAAGAAGCAACTGTTATGCAAAAGCTTGATCACACCGAATTACAAGTAAAGAAATATTGCTGTGACTGTTAAGAATGTAACAAAGATATTAAAATATTGAATGACATGAAAACCACAACAGTCAAAGTGCTTTTCTGAAGATTCTACAAGTAAGAAATGGAATTGTGAGTGATAGGCGTCGATTGAGACAGTGGAATTATTGATGTTGAAATTATAGAATCAGTTGTCAGATGTTGAAACTTGTTTCTGCCCAATGTCACAAGACACGTTTCACTTATTTCCAACGGCCTGAAACCTTTCCCTTGCCACGAAGTCCCTTCGAGCTAAAGTTGGAAAATAATGACCAGTTATTCCAGCTTTTCTTCACTTAAATCACACAGAATTCGCAGCAGGTCATTTAGTTAAACCGGTCTATGCTCCACAAGATCTTTTTCTCACTCTACTTAATCTAATTGTGACATCTTATCTTCCTAATCCATGCTCCTTCATGCATTTATCCAACTTCCCTTTAAACATATCTTTGTTATTCATCTGGAGGTATTCAATTCAATTAAATCACCCAGCAAGAGGTTCATGGAATAGAAAGTAGGAGAATGAAAAATATCAAACGGGATGGAAAGATAATAAGAAATCAATTTGATTAGAGTATGCCACTATGGTTAATGCGGAAGACTCAGCATTTATAGAACAAATGAATGCATAGCCACAACATAATTAAACAAAGCAATCAGGATGAATGTCAATCAATTATGGCAAACTGGAAGATTATTTTGATGGACTTATACCAATTCAAGTCAACAAAGTGGGGGCTGGGGTGCATCATTTCTCCCTAGAACCATATAGTGATTTAAAGTTTAGTAAGTTTCCTTTGGGTTTTTTTTTATTTGTTGACTCCTTTGAAGGAGTATTCCCCTCTTCCTCAATTTGTTTCACTTGTTAATTTGTTTACTTTTTGTATTCAGGAGAGTATGAATTCAAGTAATTTGGCATAACATGGAACTACATGTGCAAGCAAAGCAAATAAAAAATATCACAGATGCGTAAACTGATGGGGATTGATCTTGTAATTCTGTGGAATAGTTAGTTCATTATTAGCATAGCATTGTTAAATACTTACACCTTCTGATGGTCACTAACTCGATTTCGAAGTACATTAATCTGTAAGATAATTTAGAAAAACACATTTAGATTAATAGCATATATAAGGGAGAAACTTGGATGGGTGAAATGGACTCATTTCATTGAATAGTGTCCTAGTTTTTGGAGCTTTCTGTGTTAAGGTTGACTCTCTCTAACATTGTTCTGAGTGGAAAGTACAGCATTGAAAATGAAATCTACATTATTCTCAATGGCAGTGTTTCCACTCGATATATTTAAAAAGGAACACCATTACTTAGCTCTGTCTAATTGCATTATCTTTCCTCTAGTTCATGCTTATATTCCATTCATCTTTATCCATCTTAAAGTTTAAAATTTATTTATTAGTCACAAGTAAGGCTTACATTAACACTGCAATTAAATTACTGTGAAATTTCCCTAGATGCCATAGTCCGGCACCTGTTCGGGTCAATATACCCAACCAGCACATCTTTCAGAATGTGGGAGGAAACCAGAGTACCCGGAGGAAACCCACACAGACATGGGGAGAACATACAAACTCCACACAGACAGTGACCCAAGCCAGGAATTGAACCCAGGTCCCTTGTGCTGTGAAGCAGCAGTGCTAACCACTGTGCCACCATGCCACTCATAACTGATGGAAATAATTAAGCATTTAGAATTTCCAATGACTGCAAGTCTTCCAATTTAGGATATTCTGATTAGTGTTTTCATAAAAATCTGAGTCAGTGTTTAAAGTGACTGACATAAAGAATATCAAAGGTTGACTTAATAATATTAAGAAATATTCCAAGATTTCTTCTATGGGTTCAAGCTAGGAGATAAGCAGAAAACATGCCCAATATTGCACCCTTTTGGTATTATCAAATTATGCCCAAGTGTCCTCCTAATCTCACTAGACTATGCCTGAATTTAAACTGGGTATAATTCAGAGCAAATAACTGGAACCCAAGGGAAGCATTAATTCGCAGGATTTCTTCTTTATGTATGAAAAATAGAATTGTATAACCAATTGATGAAATAATACATCATCTATTACATGGCAAATATAGGCTTCAGGTTTGTGAATCAAATGACCAATTATATCGCCTGTCCAAGAACGTAAGACAGGATTTATTAGAATTTGTACGCAGTGTTGAAACATTAAGTAGACTTGTCCTTTATGAAGATTCTTTATTTTGTTTCGGGGAGGGGGGAGCATGGGGGTGCGTGAGCAGAGAATGCTGGAGTTAAGGCAAGTTGTTGAGACACAAAGGACAAAGCTTTATGGTTTGGGGAATATGTAATTCATGACTGGTGAGAGGAAAAGTGTTCCACTCCTTGTAATAAATCTAATACCCTGATATCTTTCAAATTTATCATAAATGAAATGTAATGATGGCTATATGCAGCTGGTAAAATTAATTGTAAGGATTCGAACTAGCAAAAATAGTTACATTTCTACACACCTCGTATTTTTGTTGTTTCATTTTCTCCTGTAGGTCAAATTTTTCTGCTTCCAATTGGTACAGCCACTTCCATAGCTCCTTGCCTTTTTCCCTGATCACACAGTAAGGTAAACTTTGTTAAATGCCTGAAATATTGTTCTATATTTCATCCAAGTCCTTTATAAAAATATGTCTAAGTTATGAATGACATAGGTGCTGAAAGTTTGAGCCAGAATCTCTGGCCTCCCAGTTGTGTGTCTCTTGGTGATGGAAGGTGGCATGTCATTTGCTGGTGGCAGGATTCTCTGGTCCCACCACTCTGTCAATGGGATTTCCTCTTGAAGACACCCCACACCATTAGGAAATCCATGGATGGAGGTGCATGGTTGGCAGAGCCAGAGAATGCCACTAACGTGATCGGCTGGAGAATTCTGGCCATTGTTTCCCCTTGTGAGAGTCTGGGACCAGAAGGCATAATACCTGAGTAAGGAGGTTGCCCCTTTCATACAAAGATGAAGAGGAATTTCTTCTTTCCAAGCGTAGGGGATCTATGGAATTCTTTACTGCAGAGATCTGTTAAGGCAGGGTTGTTAAGAATGTTCAAGGCTCAGATAGATACACTTTTAATCAGTAAGAGAATCAAGGATAATAGGATAAGGCAGGAAAGTGGAGTTGAGAATTAGATCAGATCAGCCATGATCTCATTGAATGGTGGAGTAGACTCATTGGGCCAAATGTTCCTGTGTTTTACAGTCTTATAGGCATGAAAAACAGATGAATTTAAAACCACACAAATGTAGTTATCTTTTTTTAAATGTCATGGACTTAAAATTTTAGGAATTCCACTGTTTGCCCATTGCAATTCTGGTTGGACAGTGGAGAAATCACCAACAAAATACAATAAGTAGTTGAAAAACCAAAGGGTGGACAGTTTTATTTTCCAATTTCCACAAAATTACATTGGCACTGATGCAGTCTTAGGGAAATGGCATTGAGGCAGTCTCAGGGAAATAGATGTGAAACAAATAAACAACAAAATATGTTTATCCTTACTTCAGTTCCTCCTCATTCAGATCGTCGATGTCTAGAGCTTTGCGTCTATCTGCAAGGATCATCTTCTTCTTCTCCCTCTCTGTCTGTTTCTTCCCACCTCTACGGCTGTCAGTCTGATGGAAATGATGTGATTAGTTTGATACAACGCCATTATTAATTGCTGTATTTGAATCAAATTGGAATTTAACCAGTGAAATTAAATCCCGCTCTTTTCTTAAAAGATCTGGATTGTTTGCAACCCAGTTCCAGAAATGGAATGTTCTCAGTTAGAAAATGCATGCTTTCTCAGTGGTCCTACTTCTAAAAGTATCCAAGTACAAAGAGCAAAGAACAAAAAAAATTACAGCACAGGGACAGCCCTTCGGCCCTCCGAGCCTGCACCGACCATGCTGCCCGACTTAATTAAAACCCCCTACCCTTCCGGGAACTATATCCCTCTATTCCCATCCTATTCATATACTTATCAAGATGCCCCTTAAAAGTCACTACTGTATCTGCTTCCACTGCCTCTTCCGGCAACGAGTTCCAACTACTCTCTGTGTAAAAAATCCGCCTCGTACATCTCCTTTAAACATTGCCCCTCGCACCTTAAACCTGTGCCCCCTAGTAATTGACTCTTCCATCCTGGGGAAAAAGCTTCTGACTATCCACTCTGTCCGTGCCAGTCATAATCTTGCAGACTTCTATCAGATCTCCCAGCAACATCCTTCACTCCAGTGAGAACAAACCAAGTTTCTCCAACCTCTCCTCATAGCTAATTCCCTCCATACTAGGCAATATCCTGTAGTATAGAGCCAGACAATACAAGTCAAGAAAGTTCCTCAAAAAAATGAAAGGTTTGATGCCTAGTATGTGCTGATTTAACTGATCTAAGGAGAGGGAGGACTCTATTAATTGGCGTGAGATTGGTTGTCTGCAATTCAAATGGCCAAACAAAGTTCCTATCAGTTGTAGACCCTGCATAGATGATGATTGGACTTGCTTGGCATAAACCCTTTGGTCAACAAAAACCTGCTGACTCTTAGAATCTCGGCTTATATATGAAGAATGGTCAATTAGTTTGAAGCACCAAACACACTGAGCAGGATTTTCCAGTTGCATTCACACTGAAACAGGAAAATCCTGACTGACGTCAACAGATCTTTCCATGCTTCACCCCTCGCCTGCTCCAACTCACATGGCAGGTGGAAAGGGAAAATTTGCCCCACATTTGGTTTAATGATTTGTAATAACTGCAATGAGGCCATTGGGTTGGTCTCTTGGAGTATAAGCTCCCTGATTGAGGTAATGATTACCTCCCCAATCAGGGAGTTTCTCATATACTTAGATTGAGGAGTGTCCCTGGTCTACTGACATACCAGATTCTGACCTTGAATTCACCGCTCCTAGAATTGTAGATAAATTTGTAATTAAAGGGAATCTGATGAAGGTACATTGGCCTCTGATGAATTATTTTAGGATCTATCAGGGAGTGAAGAAAATTGCAGAAACTAGGAAAACAAAATAATCCCTGTCAGGAAACACTTATGCTGATTGACACAAACATATTATGTCAAAGGTCGTATAACTAGGTTTGTTGTGGTAATTACTCGCTCTGTTCTTTTCTATTGAAATCATATTTAAGTTGCTTTGTTCTGATTAATTTCTATAGGAATATTATCAGTATCACCTGTGACTCAGTTATTACTTAACTACCAGAGGCCTTTTAAAAAATAATAATCCCAGTGTTTTTTGAGGATAAAGGATTAAGAGTGAAGGTTTTAGTATACAATAGCTATGTGTTTGTAATAGATCTGAAGAATGTATTAGTAGCTAAATGTTTAAACAGATTCCTTAAAATAAATCACTAATAAATTCAGCACATATAGTACAAATCAGAATCTATCAATAGAATCTATTCCATAAAACTGTTCCTTCACAATCAAAATATTGGGTGGGATTTTACAGCCTCGCTCATTCCCAAACCATAAAATCCCGCCCATGGTCAATTGGCTTCCCATTGCCTGCTATTGCTCTGATTCCTGGGGGGGCGGCGGGGGGGTTCTAAAATTCCAATGTTCATCTTCTTCCAGCACTGATATTTCCTACAGTGTTAAAAAAAATCCATTGACAAATCTCTGATTTTGGGTTTTCATTTGGTGATAGTACTAAGAAAAATAATATTTTGCTTGTGAAGGAATGGTTTTGTTGAGTAGAATTGACTTAAGCAGTTGTACAGGATATGTTGAGTTTATCTCTGATTTACACTCAGTTGTCTGTTTAAATAGTTAACTACTCGTACACTTTATTACAAAAACATACTATTGTTTGATAAATTCTTCTCTCCTAATCCTTTATCCTCCAAAACAATAGTTTTCCATTATAATTGTCTCTGGTTTTTCTTGGAAATCACTTACCAAATGGCCCAAGAGCAATATTGACAGTAACTATATAAACTATAAAACTGGTCCATTGTTTACTAGATTGCTCAATTACTAACAATGTAACTGGAACTTACGCTAAACTATTCAAAGTAATTATGCTTATGAAACCCTCAATCTGAGTCACGGTGCTCAATTAAAAATATAGAACATAAAACATTACAGCGCAGTACAGGCCCTTCGGCCCTCCATGTTGCGCCTACCAGTGGAACCAATCTAATGACCCTCTAACCTAAACTATTCCAATGTTATCCATATGCCTATCCACTGACCATTTGAACGCCCTTAAAGTTGACGAGCCCACAACTGCTGCAGGCAGGGCATTCCACGACCTTACTACCCTCTGAGTAAAGAACCTACCTCTGACATCTGTCCTATAATTACCATCCCTTAACTTAAAGCTATGTCCCCTTGTGTTAGCCATCACCATCCGAGGTAAAAGGCTCTCAGTGTCCACCCTATCCAATTCTTTGATCATCTTGTATGCCTCAATCAGGTCACCTCGTAACCTTCTTCTCTCCAATGAAAATAACCTCAAGTCCCTCAGCCTTTCCTCATAAGACCTTCTCACCATACCAGGCAACATCCTGGTAAACCTCCTCTGCACCCTTTCCAATGCCTCCACATCTTTCTTATAATGTGGCGACCAGAACTGTACGCAGTACTCCAAGTGCGGCCGCACCAGAGTTTTGTACAGTTGTAACATGACCTCACGGCTCCGAAATTCAATCCCCCTACCAATAAAAGCTAACACACCGTACGCCTTCTTAACAACCTTATCAACTTGGGTGCCAACTTTCAGGGAGCTATGCACATCTAGCCCGAGATCTCTCTGCTCGTCAACACTACTAAGAGTTCTTCCATTAGCCCTATATTCTGTACTCCTGTTATTCTTACCAATGTGAATCACCTCGCACTTTTCCGTATTAAACTCCATCTGCCATCCCTCGGCCCAGCTCTGCAGCTTATCTATGTCCCTCTGCAAACCGTAACATCCATCCTCACTGTCTACAACTCTTCTAATTTTGGTGTCATCAGCAAATTTACTAATCCATCCTTCTACACCCTCATCTAGGTCATTTATAAAAATGACAAACAGCAGTGGCCCCAAAACAGATCCTTGAGGTACACCACTTGTAACTGAACTCCAGGTTGAATATTTCCCATCAACCACCACCCTCTGTCTTCTATCAGCTAGCCAATTCCTGATCCAAACTTCTAAATCACCCTCAATCCCACGTATCTGCATTTTCTGCAATTGCCTACCACGGGGAACCTTATCAAACGCTTCGCTAAAATCCATATACACCATGTCAACTGCCTTACCCTTATCCACCTCTTTGGTCACCTTTTCAAAAAACTCGATAAGGTTTGTGAGGCACGACCTACCCTTCACAAAACCGTGTTGACTATCCCTAATCAATTTATTTCTCGCTAGATGACTATAAATCCTATCCCTTATAATTCTTTCCAAAACTTTGCCCACAACAGAAGTAAGGCTCACTGGTCTATAATTCCCAGGATGGTCTCTACTCCCCTTCTTGAACAAGGGGACAACATTTGCTGTCCTCCAGTCTTCCGGCACTATACCTGAAGCCAATGACGACATGAAGATCAAAGCCAAAGGCTCTGCAATCTCCTCCCTAGCCTCCCAGAGAATCCTAGGGTAAATCCCATCCAGCCCAGGGGACTTACCTATTTTCACACTCGTAAGAATTGCCAACACCTCCTCCTTATGTGCCTCAATCCCGTCTAGTCTACTACCTAGTGTCGCGGTATTCTCCTCGACTACACTGACTTTTTCCTGCGTGAATGCTGACGAAAAATACTCATTCAGTGCCTCTCCTATCTCTTCAGGCTGCACGCACAACTTCCCACTGCTATGTCTGACTGGCCCTAATCTTGCCCTAACCAATCTTTTATTCTTGACTTACCTGTAGAAAGCTTTAGGATTTTCCTTGATCCTATCCTCCAAAGTCTTCTCATGTCCTCTTCTAGCTCTTCTTAACTCTCTCTTTAGCTCCTTCCTGGCTAATTTATAACTCTCCAGTGCCCTGAGCCTACACGTCTCATCTTTACATAAGCCTCCTTCTTCCTCTTCACCAGTGATTCAACTTCCTTAGTACACCACGGTTCCCTCGCTCGACCACTTCCTCCCTGCCTGACAGATACATATTTATCAAGGACTCGCAGTAGCTGCTCCTTGAATAAGCTCCACATTTCAGATGTTCCCAGCCCCTGCAATTTCCTACTCCACTCTATGTATCCTAAATCTCGCCTAATAGCCTCATAATTACCTTTCCCCCCAGCTATAACTTCTGCCCTTCGGTATATGCCTATCCCTTTCCATCACTAAGGTAAACGTAACTGAATTGTGGTCACTATCACCAAAGTGCTCACCTACCTTCAAGTCTAACATCTGGTCTGGTTCATTACCCAGTACCAAATCCAATGTAGCCTCACCTCTTGTTGGCCTATCTACATACTGTGCCATGAAACTGACCCCTCTAACGTGCTTGAACTATAGCTTTTCCAATCGATATTTGTAAAGTTAAAGTCCCCCATAACAACTACCCTGTTACTTTCGCACCTAAGTAAAAAGTCTGACAACACCAGGTTTTAGTCCAACCGATTTATTTGATAGTAAACGCACAAGCTTTTGGGTTAGTCCCTTCATCAGGTGAATGGAGAGTTCACCTGACGAAGGGACTAACCCGAAAGCTTGTGCGTTTACTATCAAATAAATCGGTTGGACTAAAACCTGGTGTTGTCAGACTTTTTACTGTGTTTACCCCAGTCCAACGCCGGCACACCCACATCATGACTTTCGCACCTATCCAGGATCATCTTTGCAATCCTTATGGAAATTAAATCTTATTTAAATGATTCGTATTTACTAATTCAACATTACAGAACAATGGCAAAAGACTGAATGTGTAAAGTACCAATCCTCACCTAATCAGATAAGATGAATGGGCAATTATGCTCTTCAAAACTGTGTACAGTTTTAGTCTCCTTACTTGAGAAAGGATATACTGGCACTGGAGGGGGTGCAGAGGAGATTCACTAGGTTGGTTCCGGAGTTGAGAGGGTTGGCTTATGAGGAGAGACTGAGTAGACCAGGGCTTTACTCATTGGAATTCAGAAGAATGACAGGGGATTTTATTGAAACATAGAATTATGTAGAGAATAGATTAGATAGAGGCAGGGAAATGTTTCTACTGGTGGATGAAACCAGAACTATGAGGCATAGCCTCAAAATGAGGATGGGCAAATTTAGGACTGAGTTGAGGAGGAACTTCTTCATGCAAAGGGTTGTGAATCTGTGGAATTCCCTGTCCAGTGAAGCAATTGAGGCTACCCTATTGAATGCTTTTAAGGTAAAGATAGATTTTTGAACAGTAAAGGAATTAAGGGTTATGGTGAAAGGGTAGGTTAAGTGGAGCTGAGTCCACTTAAAAGATCAGCCATGACCTTATTGAATGGCAGAGCATGATGTAGGGACTGGGTGGGCTGTTTCTGCTCCTAGTTAGTTCTTAGGTTCTAAATCATACTCTTATCGAAAGTATACTGAAGCTCACACTTGTTGATATCCTTATGTGTATTCTTTAGTTAGCTGTTAAGTAATGATACTTTACCTAATACACCTCACCTTGTATCCAAAATTGACTTAACTTTGTAGTATAAACAAACACATACTTTCAGGCTGTGTTATGTACAAGATGTTCAGGAAGCTACATCAAGCATAAATATTATAGTGTTTGGCAGATTAAGTAATTCCAGACAACACTAGCTTCCTGCTGTGAATAGGTTGTATTCTCCATATCATTATTTGAGCTAATTCCCAACATCTGCATCCTCCAATGTAAGTAATCCTTCATGAAGAAATTTCCAATAAAATTTGCTGACAAAAGAATTAGTTCTCATTGTTAACTTTTACACAAATCCTCAATGTATTTGCTTTTTCAAGTGACTTGTTTCCCTTCCCACATTATTGTTTTTAATTTTTACTGTAAGGTCTCAAGGCAGGCATCAAATATTACCCTTGGGTTATAGTATAATTGAAGTATCATAAGCAAATGTCTACATGAGCCATTAAGAGGAGGTAATATCAGAGGTCTTGAATTATCAACTCCTCTCAGGGAATGCTATTTGCATCCTCGACATCATGGTGGCACAGTGGTTTGCCTCACAGTGCCAGAGACCTGGGTTCAACTTCAGCCTTGGATGATTGTCTGTGATGTTTACATATTCCCTCCATGAATTTCCTCCGGGTGCTCCAGCTTCATCCCACAGTTCCAAGATATGCAGGTCAGGTTGTTTTCCATGCTAAATTACCCCTTAGTATCCCAGGATATATAGGCTAGCGGGGTAAATACGTGGGGTTATGGAGTAGGCCTGGGTAAGAGTTGGTGAAGACTCAATGGGCCAAATTACCTCCTTCTGCACTCTAGGGATTCTATCCTTAATGTTTGTCTGGGATCCATGAAGAATGTGCTGGATTCATATTGTTGCCATATATTCATATGGTCGGGGTCTCTCACTAGTACTGTTGAGAGTGGAGCTCCCTACTGAGTATCTGCTCGAAGTACAGATAAATTGAAAACCTCTGTCATTGTGTCAGAGGATAGATGCTGTCTAAGTTATGGACCAATCTGGCCCTTGAAGTGAAACAATAGCAAAATCTCCCATTCAGTGCCACGCATTTTGAAAATTTGGATTATTATCTTCATAAGATTATTAAAAATACAATCAGGGCATTCAGCCTGTTCCACCATTAAATCACCCAGCATCCACTGCTCTCTGTGGAAGAGAATTCCAAAGACTAGCAATTCCCCAAGAGAAAGATTTCCCCCTTATCTCTATCTTAAAAAGGAGATCTTTTCTTTTTAAAGCTTTTGATTTCCACATGAGGGGAAACATCCTTTCAGCATCTACCCTGTCAAGTCCCCTAAAATTCATATATGTTTCCATAAGATTATCTTTAATTCTTCTAAATTCCAAAGGATAAAGTCCCTTCCTGTCCAACTGGCCCACATAAGGAAACCCCTTTCATCCCAGGAATCAGCCTATTGAATGTACTCTGCCCTACTTTCAATGCAAGTATATCCTTTCTTAAGTAAGAAGATCAAAACTGTACACAGTACCCTAGGTAGACTCTCACCAATATTTTATATAGTTGTAGCAAGATGCAAAAGTCTGAGGAATCGGACCAACCAACTCAAGAACAGCTTCTTCACTGATTTTTCTCTACACCTTTAGCTATGACTGTAACATTACATTCTGCACTCTGTCCTTTCCTTCTCTATGAATGATAAGCTTTGGCTGTATAGCGTGCAAGAAACAATACTTTCCACTGTTTACTAATACATATGTCAATAATAAATCAAATCAAATCAAGGCCTATATGTTTTATATTCCAACCCTTTTGCGATAAAGGCAAATATTTTATTTGCCTTCCTAAACACTTGTTGTACCTGCATGTTAAATTTTTGCCATTGATACACTGGGACACTTTCATCCTTCTGTCCCATGGCATTCTGCAATTTCTCTCAATTTAAATAATATTCTGCTTTTACATTCCTCTGCCAAAGTTGACATCCTCACATTTTCCCACATGGTACTTCATTTGCCAAACTTTTGCTCATGCAGTTAATGTGTTTACAACCATTTGTATCTCAGACTACCTTTACAAATTTTATTCATCTGATCTATATAAAGGTAGATCATTGCCTACAATTACTGCTATACCTTTCTTACAAGCCAATATTATTACTTGATTTATACACTGTCCTACAGTTTAGCTACTATTAGCAGACTTATGAACTACTCCCACCAGCAACTTCTTTCCTTTGCTACTTACTGATCTCCGAAACTGATTCTACAGCCGGATCTCTACAACTTTCCCATCACAGAATAGGAGCAGGTGTGGGTTCGACAAAAGAAATCTCTGTTGAACTCGGGGGAATTTCCAGTCTTGCCTTAGCGAGGCTGTAAAATCCCTCCATACATCTCAATCTTCTGAGCCAAGGCAATTTCTCGCTACTATACTGTTCACATTTCTTATGACCATTTCAATACTTTGTTCCCAGCATTGGTCACTTTGCAATCAAATCTCTGTAATGGCTATCATATCATAACAATTTATTTTTATTTGTTTTTCAATATGTTCATCTTGTTATGAATGCTGCATGTGCTCAGATGAAGAGCCTTTAATTCTATCTTTTACCACTTTTCCCAACTCTGACCTTGCTGGTGTACTATTATGGTTGTATGATCTGTCCATTCCGGTTACACTCTGGTTATCATTACTTGCATTGTTACCCTGCTCTTCAAATTTGTATGTCTCTCTTTACGTGAACCCTACCCTCACTTTTTATTTAAATGCATCTCTGAAACCCTAGTTAAAAGATTTGGCAAGAAATTGGTTCTGGTGAAGTTTAGATGACACTGTCCCATTGGCATTGTTCCTGCTTTCACTGGCACTGATGCCAGTGAGTCATGAATCAAGACAAATTTGTTCCACACACCTTTTGTGCCATGCATCTAATTTATACCTGTGGCAAAAGGATAGCATTCTTGCCTCTGGGCCAGGAGCTCTGGGTTTGAGTCCCATTGAGCCCCGGGCAGCAAATGCTCCGAAAGCTAGTGGCTTTTGTAAACCTGTTGGACTTTAACCTGGTGTTGTGAGACTCCTTACTTTGAGTCCCATCCCAAGGCTTCATGGCTAAAGAAGGTGCATTCATAATGTGGCCAAACAGGTTGAGTGTGTCAACATCCTTCAAAACACACCCATGGCTGGCGGTAAGAGCTGGAAAGAATTCAGGCCTGACACACTTGATGTAGAGTAGTGCTACTCGAACTATAAACCTCTGGCGACAAGCCAGCAACCTGATGTGGGAATTACTAGCTATGGAAACAAATGAAAGTCTATCTTTGTACATCAGTAGGTGTGTGATGAGAATTGCAATTGACCTTATTTGCCCAATTCAATTTGTATGTGACTCATGCACTAATCTTAAAACAACTAACTTTGTGGTTCTGTTTTTCAATTTAGCCTTAGCTGCTCAAACAACCATAAATCTATCTGGATCAGTTTTAAAGTGAAACATCACTAAAGCACATCTGTTTTTTTTTAAATGGAATTTTAATTACAAAACAAATATTCCATTCTCATGTAAGGCTTACCCAGAGATAATTTCCATAATGCATAGTATGTATAGATAACCTTTAAAAACACCAATATCTATACAATGAACAAGATTTAATGATTACCTTCTGCATGTAGCCTCCAAAATGTAAGGACATATTTGACATAGTCTTTTTCTTTTTTGCATCTTCCTCTGCTCTCTTTCTTGATTCTTCCTCTTCTTTTCTGGCTTTTTCCTCCTAACACAATTTCAGTAGAGATATTAGTTCCTTCTGCAGTTATTAAAAGGTAAAATGAAGATATTTCTAAGGTCATGACTTACAGCAATCCTTGATTGACGTTCTTTCTCTCTCTCGGCTCGAATCCTTTGCTGTTCCGCGCGTTCTGCTCTACGGTTTTCCTACCGTGAAGAAATGTTGAGTTTTACCAGAAAACTGAGAGCATAGAATCTTTGGGCAGAATTTCCAGTCCCGTCTACAGCCAGGATTTCCCAGTCCCACCGACAGTTAGGATTCCCTTATCCCGCCTGAAACCAGGATTTCCCAGTCCTACCTGCAGCCAGGATTTCCTAGTCCCGCTGAAAGTCAGTGAACTTTTAACTGCCTGTCCAAATTTTCCATTCCCATCTGCAACCGTTTCCATGATGGGCAGGACCAGAAAAATCCCATAGAATGGTTAGCAAAGATGGAGGCATTTTGACCTATCTTTTCTCCGCTGCCACTCTGAAGGAATAATTCACTTTGTGTCAATCTCCTACAATTGGACTGAAGACCTGAAGTGCTTTTGAATTAATGATCCAATTCCCTTTTGAAAACCTCAATTGAGGCAGTGCATTCCAAATATTTTAATCATTTGTTGCATAAAGAAGTTCTTCCTCATGTTGCTATTGTTATTTTTGTCAACAAACTTTAAGTTGTGCCCTTTGGTTCTTAATCCTTCTACCGGTGGGAATTTTCCTAATTGCTCTGTCCAGATCCCTCATGATTTTAAATATGCAATAAAATCTCCTCTCTTCATCTGTTCTCCAAGAACACTCCCAACTTCTCCAATTTTTTTACATAGCTGAAGTTTCCCAACCCTGAAATCATCCTTGTGAATCTTTTCCGTACCTTGCTAATGCCTTCACATCTTTTCTAAAGTGTGGTGTCCAGAGCTAGGTGTATTACTCCTGTTGAGGCCACACCAGGGTTTTTATGCAGGCTTAACCTTGTTTTTGTACTCTATTGATAAACCCAGAATACCTTCTGCTTTATGAACCACACTCCCAACCATTCTGTCACCTAAAATGATTTATGCATATAAACACTCAGGTTTTTCCGCTCCTGCACCCCCTTCAGTATTGCACTTATTAATTTATATGTCTTCCTATGCTCTTCCAACTAAAGTGAATCATATCAGATTTCCCTGTATGGAATATCACCTCCCATTAGTCCACCCATTCAACCAACCTGGCTATGTCCTTTGGAAGTTTTACATTATCTTCATAGTTCACAATACTTCTAAATCTTGTATCTTCAAATTTTGAAATTGTGCTCTGTGCACCTCGATCTAGGTCATTAACATATGTTAGGAAGAGCAGGAATTTTAACACTGAGCCCTGGGGAACTCGACTACAAATCTTCCTGCAGTGTGAAAAAAACAACCATTCATCATGACTGTTTCCTATCGCTCAGCCAATTTTGTATCCAAGTTGCTGGTGTGCCCTTTAATTCATGAGCTGTAGCTTTGCTCACAGATCTGCTGCGTGGTACATTAGCAAATACCAATTGGAACTCCATGTACACCAATTAACAGCATTACCCTCATCAATCCTCTCTGTCACTTCACCAAACTATTCAAGCAAATTAGTTAAATATGGTTTGCCATGAACAAATCCACATTGGCTGTCCTTAATTAGCCCAGGTAGTTATTAATTTTGTTTTGAATTATTATTTCTCAAAGCTTTGTTGTCATTTAAATACATGTACCTTTCATCATTCTCCTGAAGAGAATGATGTACATGGACTATGGCAGACCTTAAATACAAATGCTGGAGAAGAAAGGATCTGAAACATGAGTAATCACCATGCATACTAGTTTCAGTGGGTGAGTGTAAAATGGAAAATCAGTGAGAATTGAGTGAAATGAATCTCAGAAGGCTGAAGTGGGACCCATCAGGAAGGGTGAAAGCCAAGGGAGTGGTTTAAGTCCATTAAGATATTGAGATCAATTTTAGTTTGTGAATTTATTTATCTATTATTCATTTGAGGGACATGGGCATTTCTGACTGGCCAGCATGTATTGCCCATCTCCAGTTGCCCCTGAGAAGGTGAGCTGCCATCTTGAAATGGTGCAGCCCATGTGTTGAGGGTTGTGATTGATACAACTGAATGGCTTGCTAGGCCATTTCAGAGGGCAATTTAGAGTCAACCACATTGTTGTGGCTCTGGAATCACATATAGGCTAGATCAGGTAAAGACGGCAGATTTCCTTCCCTAAAGGACATTAGTGAACCACAAGGGTTTTTCCGACAATCGTTTCATGGTCATCAGTAGATTCTTAACTCCAGAAATATTTTATTGAATTCTAATTCCACCATCTGCCATAGTGGGATTTGAACCTTGTTCCCCAGAACATTAACTAAGTTTCTAGATTAATAGTCTAGCAGTAATATCACTAGGCCATTGCCTCCTCATTTAGTGTTGGTTGAGTTGTGAAGCAGTGATGGGGCAGCAAAAAAGTATGCCATAGGGTGCTTGGCACCATACCTTTCTGACGGCAGCTGGGCATCAATATTTCTGGCAGCTAATGGCTAAGTAAATGTTCAGGTAGCTATGATGGTGTCACAGATACCACCAGTGCAAATGAGATCTTCCATTTTCTCCGCATAATCTTGTTAAATCAGCATGGCAGCCGGCAGGTGCAATTCTTGCAAGCCATAGATAATTGGGCCTCATTTTATAATCTCCTATTGCTTATCCTGGGCTATATGCTCCATAATAACAAAGCCTTTATTTTCCAATAATCACAATCTGAAATATGAAATACCAAAAACAAAACAGGTTTGGTGGAGAAAGTTGGGCAGTGAGATTAGTTTTGATTCTTCTTGCAAAGAGCCAAACAAGACATTATAGAAACATAGAAACTAGAAGCAGGAATAGGCCATTTGGACTTTCGAACCTGTTCTGCCATTCCATATGATCATGGCTGATCATTGAATTTAATACCCTGATTCCCCCATGTCTCTTGATTCCTTTAGCCCTAGGAGCTATATCTAATTTTTGCTTATAAAACACACAACATTTTGGCCTCAACTACTTTCTGTAGTGACTTCCACAGATTCACCACTCTCTGTGTAAAGAAATTTCTCCTCACCTCAGTTCTTATTCTCAAACTATGATCACAAGTTCTGGACTCTCTCACCATCAAGAACATTCTTTTTAAATGTACCCTGTCTAATCCTGTTAGAATTTTGTAAGTTTCTATGAGATCCCCTTGAGTTCCCCTATGAGACCCATTCATTATGGGTCAAATAGCCTCTTCCTGATTTCATAAGAACATAAGAACATAAGAAATAGGAGCAGGAGTAGGCCATCTGGCCCTTCGAGCCTGCCCCGCCATTCAATAAGATCATGGCTGATCTGTCGTGGCTGATCTGTCGTGGCTCAGTTCCACTTTCCCACCCTCTCCCCATAACCCTTAATCCCCTCTCTTATCAAAAACCCATCAACCCGCTTCTTAAAAATATTTAGCGAGGCAGCCTCCACCACTTCAACGGGCAGAGAATTCCAGAGATTCACCACCCTTTGAGTGAAGAAGTTCCTCCTCAACTCCGTTCTGAACCGCCCCCCCTTTATCTTGAGGCTGTGCCCCCTAGTCCTACTGTCTTTTTTGAGCGGGAAGAGTCTTTCCACCTCTATCCTATCCATCCCATTCATCATCTTATACGTCTCAATGAGATCAATTGCTTTATGTCCTTAGGCAATAAGGGCTGTTTCCAACACTCTCATTAAATGCAGTAGAATGATTGCAAATTAGGCCAGGACTCAGGTACACTAGGTCAGGCCTTGTATCAGCCCTGATAATCATACAAGGGACATATTCTTCACCAGACCCAAGCAAGGCTATTGACAGAAGAAGAGCAACCAAGAATACGAATCCTCAATTTGACACGACAGTGAATCTTTGGCCTTTGAACAACTGCGTAGATAATTGGTGTTGATAATTCCAATAAAATTAGGAGTTGTGGACTGTGAAATGATACTCGTGCAGTCCACTGGGCCTTAGGTTAATCTCATATGTCAGAATTTTACTGCCTCGCCTGTCCAAGGCTCATAAGATTCTGCTCGAGACCAACAGGGAATGATATTCTGCGAGCCTTGTCCGACCTTATTCTGGGGCAGGCGAGGCTGTAAAATTCTGGCCATAATCAGCATTCTAGGAGGCTAGAGCTTGATGGTTTCTAGTTGTATCCTTTGCAAAGTAGAATGAGGGGGGGGGGGGGGCGGGGAGGTGACAGCTTTTCAAGGGACACTTTCTAACTTGACATTCTTCTGTCCTAGCTTGCAACTTGATTTATTGACTGGAAACCCTTGATGTGCCCCTGTTACCATCTGTCCGTGACATTGACATACACAGAACTGAAAAAACAAATCCTTGTAAATCCACCAGTCTCGGAGGCGACCGTTCCCTGATCACACATTACAGATTTTCCACATAAAGCATCCTTCATAGAATCAACTCTTAAAGACACTTCAGCTCACAATTCTTTCTTTCAAAGCAATGATTTCCTCCTCTTCTTTCTTTCTGTTCTCAAAGTGGACTTCAATTAAGGTCTGCAATTCCAATAGATCCTTCTCCATACGTTTTCGATGGATGTCCTGCAAAATAGAAGATCATATGAGTGGGCTTCATCACATTTGATGATCTTTCAAATTTCTGAAGATGTAAGTCACAGATAGTTCTGCAATTTCGCCTGAGACACGTTGAACAATAGAGGAAATATTGGGTTCATTTTGGCACTCAGTCTTGAGTTAGCTAGTTACATCCAGTACTATATTACAAATGTCACAATTGGCCTCAGGGCACTCCATTATCCAGGGGTAAATCCTTGCTTGGAATTTCACTGTGGAAATGTTAGGAAACAAACATATTGGGCTTTGATGTTATGGTTCCACTGGGAGTTGGTTAGCTCAGTTGGCTGGACAGCTGGTGAATAATGCAGAGCAAAGTCAACAGTATGGGTTCAATTCCCAAACTTCCCTCTTGCCTGAGGTATGACGTTCCTCAGGTTAAATCACCACCAGTCAACTCTCTCCCTCAAACGGGAGAGTTAGCCGATAATCATCTAGAACAATGGTGACTCTACCCACTGGTTAAATAGCAGAGCCATATGCAAACATTTCTAAGTGTAGCTACAGGCAAACTATTTTCGGTAGTACAAGAATCTAGAATAAAAATGATAATCTTAAAATTAGAGCTAGGCCATTAAGATGTAACAGTGCAAAGCATGTTCCCACACACAGGGTATGGAAACCAGTGATACTCATGTTCGTAAAATGATTTTTTTGAACAGTCCTAAATTCCTCACTAAAAAGGATGCTGCATCAATTGGACTTTTGCAAGACCGAGAAAAATTGATTTATGTGAGGTAAGGGATGAAGCAAAATCAAATTACTGAAGTTGATGTACAGATCATGAATTACAGAACAGGTCTGAGGGACTGAATAACCAACTCATTTTCCCATGCCCATTTTATTTCATTCATTCATGGGATGTGGGCATCGCTGGCTAGGCCAGCATTTATTGCCCACCTCAGAGGGCATTAAAGAGTCAACCACGTTGCTGTGGATTTGGAATCACTTGTCGGCCAGTGATAAGGATAACAGATTTCCTTCCCTAAAGGACATTATAAATAGCAAGATAGTGAACCAACACCAAGAGAACGAGATTTTCGAGAGAGAATGTGAAGTACGGGACAAGAAAAAAATCTTTAAAAATTAAATACGAAACATTTTTCACTCAGAATAACAAGAAAATGAATTGGCACTTTGGAATCTTACATCAAAGTCAACTCTTTCTCCATCTGGGATTTTAGGTGGCACAAGGTTGGGCATGAAAAGTCTAGAAAAAGCAAAAAAAAGTTGAGATCACATAAAGTCATCCAATCATATAGTGTAAAAGAAGCCCTTCGGCCCATCAAGTCTGCATCTGACCTCCCACCTAATTTCATTTACCAGCACTTGGCCCAAAAGCCTTGAATGTTATAAGTGCCAAGTGCTCATTCAGGTACTTTTTAAAGGATGTGAGGCAAACCTCTACCTCTCTACCACCCTCCCAGGACACGCATTCCAGACTGTCACCAGCTTGAGCAAAAATGTTTTTCCTCACATTCCCTCTTGTGTCCCCCCGTGACTGACCCTTGAACTAAGAGGAACAGCTACTTCTTATCCACACCCCTCACAACCCTGTACACCCTGATCAGGTTGCCCTTCAGTTTTCTCTGCTCCAATGAAAACAACCCAAACTTTCCCAACCTCTGTTCATAACTTAAATGTTTCATTCTAGGCAGCGTTCCACTGGATTTCCGCTGCACTCTATCCAGTGCAATCACATCCTTCCCATAATATGGCGACCAGAACTGCACACAGTATTCCAGCTGTGGCCTCACTGAAGTTCTATAAAGCAAAAAGCTCCCTGCTTTTGTAATCTATGTCTTGAATGATAAAGGCAAATATGCCATATGCCTTTTTCACTACTCTATTAACATGCCCTTCTGCCTTCAGAGATCTATGGACAAGCATGCCGAGGTCCATAGTGCCATTCCTAGAGATCAATACTGGGACTTTTGCTGTTTGTAATATATATAAATGATTTTGAGGAAAATGTAACTGGATTGATTAATAAGTTTGCAGATGAAAGAAGGTGAACACATCAGATTTACCATCCCAAAATCCCCCACTAATCCCCCATCTTGTAAGCCCTGATAGAAACGCAAACCTCACCAGTCCATTCCTGATTCTGGTCCAGTCCAATCCCAAATCACAATTGTTTACCTATTTTCCTGATCTACTGTTCTTTATGATGCGGAGTTGGCTCCATTGTAAAGAAGCTGAAGGCTCAATATCTAGAGGAAAGTCAAAATACTGTGCATGCTGGAAATAAAAACTGAAAATACTGGAAAACTGGACAAAACTGGCAGCATCTGCCCTTGGGCAGTGCTGGGGGCCCAGGCTGGCATTGCCAAGATGGTCGTGCCCAGGGGGCACCCCTTACTGTCGACCTTCTGGGATGCCTCGATGGCCCCCCATCACTCCAGCAGGGGCTTGGCTGTGAGCTCCCCACAAGTGAGGGCTTTGACTCCTTAGCTGTCTGCCTTACCACTAAACCAGAACAAACATCAAAAGCATAAAATATCTGCATAAAGTCATGATACAGAATACAGCTGCTACAATAATCATTTAGCTTAATAAATGAGTAAAAGCTTTTGTAAACCCTGCTGGAGTGAAACAGTGTTGGCGGTGGGGCTGGGGGTGGGCAGGGGAGTATATATATGTTTAACTCGTATTGAAATATGCATTTAAATAATTTATGCAACTCCAAGCTGATTTCTGGTGCAGAGCTGAAAGTGCCAGAAATCCAGCACCCAGAGGCATGCAGCGTCCAGCAAAAGCCTTGCAATGGGCCAGGAGAATTGCCCCCATTAACTCTGTTTTTCTTGTCACAGATGCTGCCAGACTTGCCGTGCTTTCCAGCATTTTTTGTTTTTATTCTCAATATCTAGAGGTCCGTTGCCTCACTATTCTGCCATAGTGGATGTAACTGCCACCCACAGCCCTTCCTCTCCAGCTCTAGGATCATCCAGACTCAAAATGTTGGCTCTACTCTATCTTGCCAGGCATTTTCCAGCATTTTCTGTTTTTGTTTCAGATTCCAGCATCCGCAGTATTTTACTTTTACCCCTCTACCAAAAGTGCCCCTGCGGTTGTAACATAAGGAAATGCAGTAACCAGCTGGTCAAATACCCAAACTACAATGAGATAACGATTAGATAATCTGTTTTTTTTTATAATGATGATGTTGTTGTGGGTAAAATATTGGCCAAGTACTTGAGAACATCTACTTCTCCTCTTTGAATAGTGCGTGGGATCTTTTAAGTACATTGGAGAGAGAAGATTGGGTCTGATGTGAAACGCAGCAGATCATCAAGCACATCACCTAAATGTCAGTCAAGTGTCTGATTTGGAACTTTGACTACTTAGCTGTCTGCCTTACAGGTGTTACCATTAAACCAAAACCAACATCAAAAGCATAAAATATCTGCGTAAAGTCATGATACAGAACACAGCTGCCACGATAATCATTTAGCTTAATAAATTAATGAAAGGAATGAACTGTCCCTTACTTTGGCTTAGGTTTTCCTTCTTAGACATGGAATAAAAAGGGAAAATGAGAGATTTGTTAATGACAATTTTAAAGTCAGAAAATAAGCAATTATCAGGTCTGAGTTATTTACATCGGTTGATAATCACTTTCAATAATGTCTGCAATCTTAAGAATACTTAATAAAAAAGGATGCATTAAATACTGAGCTGCTTCTCGAGTGTGGGAATAATGTTGAGTGCCCAGCATAGTAAGAGCAAAAACTGAAGTGTTATAAAATATCTGTCACTGCCTAAAGATCAGTTTCATTTGTAGTTCAGATTAGGCTGGTTAATGTTTGGCAGCTGATTAATATAGTCTTCAATGATGATGCAATACATATATAGAGCATAATTTAGTCCAAATAAATGAACTGATAACATAATCAAGTGTTTTAAAAAAATAAAAGCTCCAAGCACAAATCCCCTTTCTAATATTTACATTCATTGCCTATTAAATGATTAAAAATGAATTTAAATAAGTTGCAGACAAAAATCTGGGTTTATTCATTGCTGTACTGTCTCACTAAAGCCAATGACTGAAATTCTCCCATCCTACCCGCCATGGGAATCTTAGCAAATTCGGCGGACTATTTAAAGGTCCGTTGAGCTCAGGTGGGAACTTCTGGGTGTAAAGGCCCTTTCATCAATCCAGCATCCAGGCCTGAATATTAATTTATAACCAATTTGCTGGTGTTTCAGAGTTTCACCCCATCTACCAATTCATCCCATCGGGTGCAAGGGCTCGAGTACTCCTATACAGTCAACAGGCCAAGCATTTTTGTTCCGATGTGAAAACCACCTCATCGGGTGCTAATTCTCAGATATTGTAATAATTAAAAATTGTGCATACTTTCGTGGAGTGCAAAGATTTGGGCTACAAACTGTGACCATGAGTGGAATTTTCTGACTGCATCGCCCCAAAACTAAAAAAATCCCGCCTGAGATTAACACCTTTTCATGGTCCGCCCCACTGCATGCTGCGATTCCCAGAAAAATCCGCCCCCATATCTTTGTCTGTGGATGAATGCAAATGTCATCTCAAAGGATAAGATTTGTTCCCTGGCTAATAAGGTGAAAGCAATTGTTTTGCTGAAAGGTCTGAAAATTTGTCAGATATCAGAGTGAAATGAAGAGATTCGTATAGCAAAGACGTTAAAAAAGATTTTTTTGATGCACCATAAAGTGCTTTTTTGTAATGAAGCATAAGGTGGAAACACTTGACAAAAAGACCAATTGGAGTATTTTTTTCAGTTTATTCATTAGCATCACAACTAGGCCAACGTTAACACTATAATGAAGCTACTGTGAAAATCCCCTAATTGCCACACTCAGGTGCCTGTTCGGGTACACTGAGGGAGAATTTAGCATGGTCAATGCATCTAACCAGCACATCTTTGGAGTGTGGGAGGACACTGGAGAAGCCAGAGGAAAGCCACATGGACATGGGAAGAATGTGCAGACTGCACACAGACAATGACGCAAGCCGGGAATCAAATCCAAGTCCTTTGCACGGTGAAACAATTTTCATTTCATCCCCGTATTAATAAGTTACAGCATCATAAATCCCACAATGCAATTGAAATGAACAAAGGAGTGTAATTTGGCTGATTAGTACTTTTACAGTAAATCAACAACAATGTTTATTTGTGTGGCACCATTAACATAATAAAATGTCCCTCACAGGGATATTATAAAAGAAGGTATGATTCAAAGACTGGGCAAGTTTCATTAATGGTGCAATTGCACTGAAAAAGTTTCAATGTTCTTGAAACAGGAAAAATAAATACCTTCTTCTCCTCCTCCATCTCTTGCATCTCTTTCTGTAACATTGTAGAGAAGGCATTATTTTAAGGTTTTTAAAATACAGATGAAAAAGACTCTTGCACATTCACTGTGACAATTATAGAAGTGCAACTTCAATCATTCTTTCCGACAATACATACTATGTTAAAGTATCGGTTACCATACAGCAAAAGCAGCTTCTAAGAAAATATGTGAACCCACCTTGGTCTGCTAGCATTGCAGTACATAGATAGATTAGTTTAGCTTATTTGTTATTGTCAAAAGCAGGCTTACATTAACACTACAAAGAAATTACTGTGGAAGTCCCCCAGTCACCACAAACAGAACCTGTTTGGGTACAGGGGGGGATAGTTAGGAAGACCTAGGGACAGGGTCTTAAATGGGTAAATATGGAGGAAAAGCCCCCTTTCCTATCACCAACTCATGCAGTAGAAACTGCCATATTGGATGCTTGGTGTGGGCCTCCCCTGCCATTGGCTAAATTCTAGCAGTGGAACAATGAGGCCATTAAGGGTTATTAGCTGACCACATAAGAGCCTTGGTTAGCTCAAGGATTGGCAGGCAGATGATTGGCATGGTACCCATGATGTTTACTGCCTCATTGCAATACCTGCAAACCTGCCACTGGGATGGCGAGCCGTAAAACCCAGCCCTATTACACAATTGCTGATTGCTGTCAAATTCTTCATGTAAAATGGATGCATAAAGATAACTAGTGCAGTTGTAGTTTTGTCATTTAAGAGTACAAAAATCAAATTGGCTGAATGTTATGAGCGGACATAATGGCAACTTGGGGCAAGGGGAATAGGTGAAGGGATAGGGTAGGCAGGTTTTCAAGAACAGGCATGGAAGCACAAAGTGCGGGGAGAATGTACAATCTCAAGTAAATTGCTCCCATTGCTGACACTTTCACCATTTTTAGTGTAAAAATGGCCTTCCCATTCCCACATGCCTGTCACTACCCAAGATATTATGGCAGTGGAAGCAGATTGAGGTTCTTAATTGCCACTGAGTTAGGCACAAGGGCCTCAATAGGCCTAGGGGAAGGTGGGCTGGTGGGTGCCTTACCCATATTTTGGGGTTTGGGGGTAGCCGGTGGGCTACCAACTCATCATATTTTTCATGCCCACCAACCATCTCCCCCTCCCCCCTCCCATTCACATCAGTCTGATGAGATGGGGGAGCATAAAATCCAACTAATAGAAATTTCAAATTGTCAAATTTCAACATGTTCATCCATCATTTTATATTAATTGTGGAGGTTGTGCTCAGTTAAGAAACTTACCTTTGTCTAATGACAATTGCATTAGATAGATTAGCACACAGACAACTTGCCACTTATAGGAGAAAAGGTCTTTTATGTAGCATCAGTTGAGGGAGTTTGGCCATTGAGCAGATATAGCTTCGAACTGATTCCCTGAAAACACCACATAGACTGCAAGGGTTCAAGAAGGCAACTCACCATCGCCTTTAAGGACAATTATGAATGGACAATAAATGCTGACCATGCTAATGATGCCCCTACTCCATGAATGAATTGTAAATATCTGGCATAAAGTTAAATAATGGACTATTTCCTTGTAGTGATATATCAGGATTCTGCAGAAATAAAGTTAAGTTACAATTTAAACACATAAATATATTTGTAGTTTAAATAACAGGCTCCATTGTATTCATCTTCACATTGTGATGTGAAAGCAAAGCTGGATTTGATGTTTTTATTCACCTGTATTGATACTAAACAAGATTTGAGTTTGCAACTGTATTGTACATATTGCTGCTATTTTTCGATGTATTATGTTTGAACGATATTTCTCCTAGACCAGAGAAGTTCAGCATTTTGACATTGAATGCTCAATAACTCTGGACTCAAGACGAAGCATGAAGGAAAATGACTAGTGATGTGTCTCAAGGATCAGTGTTGGGACCTCAATTGTTTACGATTTACATAGACGATTTGGAGTTGGGGACCAAGCGAAGTGTGTCAAAGTTCACGGTTGATACTAAGATGAGTGGCAGAGCAAAGTGTGCAGAGGATGCTGAAAGCCTACAAAGGATATAGATAATCTAAATGAATAGGCGAGGGCCTGGAAGATGGAGTACGATGTTGGTAAATGTGAGGTCATCCATTTTGGTAGGAATAACAACAAAATGGACTATTATTTAAATGATAAAAAATTGCAGAATGCTGCTGTGCAGAGGGACCTGGATGTCCTTGTGCAAGAATCACAAGGAGTTAATTTGCAGGTGCAGCAGGTAATTAAGAAGGCAAATGGAGCTTTGTCTTTCATTGCTAGAGTGATGGAGTTTAAAAACAGTAAGGTTATGTTGCAGCTGTATAAAGTGCTAATGAGGCCACACCTGGACTACTGTGTACAGTTTTGATCTCCTTACTTGAGAAAGGATATACTGACACTGAGGAGGGTGCAGAGGAGATTCACTAAGTTGATTTCAGAGTTGAGAAGGTTGGCTTATGAGTAGAGACTGAGTAGACTGGGGCTATACTCATTGGAATTCAGAAGAACAAGGAGAGATCTCACAGAAACAAATAAGATTATGAAGGGAATAGATAAAATAGAAGCAGAGAAGTTGTTTCCATTGACAAGTGAAACTAGAGCAAAATAAAGGGAAGCAGATTTAGGACTGAGTTGAGAAGGAATTTCTTCACACAAAGGGTTGTGAATCTGTGGAATTCCCTGCCCAGTGAAGCAGTTGAGGGTGTCTCATTGAATGTTTTTAAGGCAAGGATAGATAAATGTTTGAATAATAAAGGAACTAAGGTAATGGTGAACAGGTGGGTAAATGGAGCTGAGTCCATGAAAAGATCAGCCATAATTTTATTGAATGGCAGAGCAGGCTCGAGGGGCCAAATGGCCTACTTATGCTCCTAGTTCTTATGTTCTTAAAATGTTTCCCTTGTCGTAGAATCTTGGCATAAGGGATCACCAATTTAAGACAGAGATGAGGAGGAATTTCTCATCTCAGAGGATAGTGAATCTGCGGATTTGTTTTTTACTGCAGAGGATTGTAGAGGTAAAGTTAATGTTCAAGGCTGAGATAGACAGACTTTTAATTAGTTATGGAATCAAAGGTTATGGGGATAGGCCATGAAAGTGAAGTTGAGATTATCAGATCAGATCAGTCATGATCTCATTGAAAAATGGAGCAGTCTCAATGGGCTGAATGGTCTGTTTCTGTTGCAACTTCTTATGGTCTTATGATAAGCTTCGAGGATGACTGACTTCAGCGGTAATCAGCTTCTGTGTATTTTGGAATCAGCACAAAATATTTTGAAACCTGACCAATGGGATTATTTATGGAAGTAATTAACATGAAACTAATGTCACTGGTATAGGATGGAGGATGGAACAAATTTAATATGAGTTTTTAGTGGAAAGCAAACAACTTGTTGCATGTTGTGAAAATCGTCTCGATCCAATATTGATTCTATTTTCAACATTCCACAAAAAGCTATAGATACAGCAAATCCATTCATTTGTATCTTTTTGTTTAATTTTATATTTTACAGCCCCTACTGTTTGTTGTGACATTCCCCCACTCCCATATCTCTGTCAACAATGCTAGCTAATAATTAAAGGCCAAAACTACCTGGAGTCACAGTGCCTCCACCGTTCCCATGCTCCCTGTGGGTAAATGCCTGGACATTTGAGGGAAACTTCAGAAAGGAGAATATTAATTCTGTTATCTCAGGAGATATTATGGATTATGTGGTCTCAGGCAAGGCCTGGGAGTGATGCGTTGCAGACAATGTCAAATGTCAGGGCCTGGGGCTAGGGAGGGTGCGGATTCCATATTGTGAACAGAGTACTCATTGTCTAGACTGAGAAACCAGAACTGTTGAATAGCTTAACACATCAGAACTAGTTTGTCAGTGGCAATTTCACAGAGTTGCTGTGCTGCTGCTTCTGACCTTCAGACAGCTTTATTGCTCCAAATATTTTTTTGAAAAGCCTGTCAGAAATCCATGAGGCTGCTGAAGATCAACAGCACCTCGGTAATTATCAGGAGAATGTTCTTGCTTGAAAAATGGGAAGTAAGAATTCTGTAATTTTAGAACCAATTGGATTGGGGGGGTGGTGTGGTGGAGGGTGTGTGTGTGGGTGTGTGTGGGTGTGTGTGTGTGTGTGTGTGGGTGTGTCAGACTTTCGAACAACACCACTACATAGGATTTCAACCAACGCTATACACTAGATACATCACTGGCATTTTCTTCCTTTGGACTCATGGTGAACAATCACTGAAACAACTATATGATGATATCAACAAATTCCATCCCACCATCAGACTCACCATGGACTATTCTCCGGAATCGGTTGCATTCTTGGACACACAAATCTCCGCCAAGGACAGTCATCTCAGCACTTCATTGTACCACAAGCTCACAGATAACCTCACTTCTCCAGCTTCCACCCTAAACACTGTAAAGAAGCCATCTCCTATGGACAAGCTCTCAATATACACAGGATCTGCTCAGATGAGGAGGATCACAACAGTCACTTCCAAACGCTGAAAGATGCCCTCATAAGAACAGGATATAGTACTCGACTCATTGATTGACGCTTCCGACGCACCACAGCAAAAAACCGCACAACCTCCTCAGAAGACAAACACAGGACATGGCAGACAGAACACCCTTTGTCATCCGGTACTTCCCTGGAATGGAGAAGCGACTCTCTTCTCTGGAACCTTCAACATGTCATCAATGAAGACAAACATTTTGCCAAGGCCATCTGCTCACCCCCATTTCTTCCCTTCAAACCACTGCACAACCTCAGACTGACCATTGTCCATAGCAAAACACCAGCCTTCAGGAGAACAGTGATCATGGCACCACCCAACCCTGCCACAGCAACCTCTGCAAGATGTGCTGGATCATCGACACAGATGCCATCACCTCACATGAGAAAACCATCCACCAGTACATACTCTTGCAACTCAGCCAACGTTGTCTACCTGATATGTTGCAAGAAAGGATGACCCAAGGCATGGTACACTGGGGAGACCATGCAGACACTATGACAACGGATGAATGAACACCGCTTGACAATCACCAGGCAAGACTACAATAGTGAATGATTCAGTCTTTTCCTCTATCCTATTAAGTATAATTTGGAACAGAGACACCTGAGGGCCCCAGCACTTTTCAGAGACAGTGAAGATCTGTACTGTACATTAATTCCACTTTATTGCTCAGGAGTCATTTGATCTTTCTACCCTGTGAGATCATTGATAAAATAGATTCCAACTATACTCCTTGTATGAAATAATTACTTTTACAGAAGGGAAAATGTCTTGTGCAATATATTTGAGTTGCAGGTATTGATTGTCTCCATAAAATATGAATTAACTATCAGCGTTTCCATGTGGTACAATGTGTAAAACATGTTAACGAGGGCTAAGGTAGTCACTGAAATCAATGTTATAGAACCATAGAATCCCTACAGTGCAGAAGAAAGCTATTTGGCCCACTGAGTCTGCACCAACCCCACCCAAACCTTTTCCCCTTAATGCCATGCATTTACCCAACTAATCCCCCTGACACTAAGGGGCAATTTAGCATGATCAATCTACCTAACACACATCTTTGGAGTGTGGGAGGAAACCTGAGCACTTCGAGAAAACACATACAGACTCTGCACACAGTGACCCAAACCAAAATTGAACTCGAGTCCTTAGCACTGTGAGGCAGCAGTTCTACCCACTGTGCCAACATGCTGCCCTATCACCTGTTATCATACGCTTGTGGTTAAAGATAACTAATGGGATATTTTCATGTTAAATTAACAATATTGAACAATACTGTTAAAGTAAAAATTGGACTTGCTGGTCTGTTTAATAGGCACACTGGGATCACCTCTAGGGTACGCCTAAACTAACACCTCACTATATCATTGCAGCTCTTAATATTAATGACCCATGGTGCATGTATTTCAAATGATATTTGTAACCAGATACCAATAGCAAGCATCATCAGTTCACTTGGACTTTTCTGCAATTGCTTGGTGAATTGATTGGTGAATCTTGAAATATGTGTGATTGAGAGGGAGGATTAAAGTGGAGGGTGGAGGTGGTGGGAGGAAATAAAGGGCTTAGAATCAGGAGAAGCAACGCAACCCATGATTTTTCTCTCTGACCCTGACTTCAGATACAATATTATATTATAGTTTTTTTCTAAAAGCCCTCTGATTCTGTCTACTCTATATCTCTGTGGTTACAAATAGAAGATCAACGGGGAATCCTAATATAATACATGGTAATGAAAGTGTCAAGACTTTTTTGATATATATATGCTATATTACGGGCTATTCCATTTATCTAACAAAACCCGAAGGCACAGATAAAGCAACAGTGAGAATAAGCAAAGAATCTGAATATTTCTAACCTTGAGTCTCTTCAACAGTTCCGTCTTCTAGGAATTAAAATTGTAAATGAAAGTTTACTTAGTGCAATAACCTGAAATAATTTTCAGCAATTAAATGCAAATGCTTTTGAAGTGTGAAATATAATGCCCCAGATTTTACAATAGTAATGACAGTGGAACTATCAGCCTTTAACAACAGTTTCTGGATGCTGCAGATACACACTGAAATATGAAAATTTAGCAGCTGCAGTCAATTATTCTATGCTTCTCCGAACATTGTGCCATTAAAGACTCCACATGTTACTAACTACAGGACTGATTAGAATTCCACTTTTACATTATTACTCCCTTTGTAAAAACCCTTGAAAATGTTACATCTTGTTGACTAATTTGTAACTGGGTGGTTTGACAGCATTCTAAGTTCATCATTACTGCTGAACAACTATCCTTGCTCTGAAAAATTAATTCTATATAAATATTTTTAAAATGTTTATGATATTTATGATTCTATCTTAATCCCAGGTGTACATCCCAATCAATTGTTCAGCCTTTGTAAAAATAGGGCGTGATCTTACTGGCTGTGCACACCCAGCCAAATCTCCATTCACTGCAGCAGGATGGGAAAATCCTGCTAGTATGATCGGCCATGGGATTCCTGCCGTAATATTTTAAAAATAATTTGTACAATGTAATGGTTTGCTGTCTGTGAGAATTCTTCAATTTAATTGGCTGCTTGATGCCAACACTGCTGATGGGTGCCAGATTTAACCTAAAGTTAGGAAAGGAGAAATCTATGCCACAGAGATTGTTAGCACTTTGTGGGCAATTTCCTTCAAGGTCAAAAGTGACTACCAAAGATTTGCCATAGACCGCAAAGCTTGGGCCATTGTAATTCCTGGATATTTACATCTGAATTGCTGCTACATTTTCTATTTCTACAATGACTTTTATGCTAATTAATCCATTACTTAATTCCAATAAATGTACATTTTTTTAATGTTTAGTCAAAAAAGGATTTGAATTTCACAGGTCCTCTTTCTATTTATAATTTCTTAAGCTATGGTTACAAAAGGCATTTCTTCCACTTTCCCATTACACTGTAAAATGGCCATTCACCTAATGAAGGAGCAGTGCTTCGAAAGCTATCAAATAAACTGGTTGGACTTTAACCTGGTGTTGTGAGACTTCTTACTGTGCCAATCCCAGTCCAACGCCGGCAGTTCCACATTACTGTGAAATGAGCCAGCAGTAGAATTGGGTTCTTTACATCCTTAGACAATTGAATCAAATCCTTGGTCACAGTGGAGCACAAGAGCTCCTGGGAGATGTTCTATATACAGCTGCAAAAAGTTGAAAACTACAATGCATTCTGTCAAACATCTCTATCCTCTTACATAATGAATGGCTCAATTGAAGTAATAATAGCTGTTCCATTTAATTTTGATTTTTTGTCATTTAAAGCTTCTGTTATGTTTAAACTGCATGATTACATTTGGAGGATTAAAATGCAACTTTCCCCAATTTGTTACATATATGAATGCAAAAACCTTAGACAAAAATGAAAAAATAAAGGTGCAACTCAAGCAGGTTTTGCAACAATACCATATGAATTTACTCACTACAATATATGATTTTAAATCTTTTATCAGCAATGGCAAGTGGCGGAAGAATCGATTGTATTTCTTTAGCCATAGCATCGCACATGCACTTGAGGGTTTTACGGATTGCTGGATAGAAGTGTTGCTATGGTGTTAACACTTAAAAAATCATATTGTTCTTTGCGTCTGTGCTCATGGCATTACTTTGTGAGTGTTAAATCTTGCAACTTTTGGGGGTTGGAGTGAGATCCAGTGAGCTGCTTTGTATATGCTCTATGTAATACTCTTCAGTTTCCACAGGGAACAGTTCGGCAATGCATGTCCCACTTCTATCATAACCCACCACCCTGCCTATCGCTTGGGGAGATTTTACTCATCCCAGCAAAATCATTTATATTTCAAATAATGGTACCATAGAGTATGTAAAGGAGCTGTGTACTCAGATTTACAATTAATTTTAGCCAGCTGTGGCTTCATCAACTTAATATTCTGAACGGATTGCCAAACCTTTTCCAGTTAAGTGCATGCTTATCCATTTAAAATATGAATACGGTATAATTTGTCTCTCTCAAGATTCAGAATGTTAGCAGAAACAGCAAAGCAAGAGGGTAATTCTGTAGCAGAAAGCAAAGAAGATTTCTGCAAAACAAACTTGACATGAAGTATTTGTTCTGACATTGTGGTGGGAGTAGAATTTGTTACACTTAGCATTACACCTGGAGGAAGGACGAAATAAGGCAGAAGGCTAGAACAGCCATGTATCATTTACATCATTATTAAACAGCACATCATGCAATTTGCCAAACACAGAAATCCACAATAAAGCAGTGGTCAGTGTGGGTCACACACCTTACCTTCTTCTTCTAGTTCCTCTTCATCAGCTAAAATAAACAATGAAGCAAAGGGATTAATTAAAAAAGAGATTAGTGCTCATCAGTGGTCACTGTAAATGTGATAAGATATTTTAAGGCAGAAAAGTTCAATTCCTCTTCTAGTTTAATTTATTTATTAGTGTCACAAATAGCCTTACATTAATACTGTAATAAAATTACTGTGAAAATCCCTAGTCGCCGAACTCTGGTGCCTTTTCGGATACACTGAAGGAAATTGGTGGCACAGCCACATAGTGGTTATCACTACTGCCTCACAGTGCCAGGGACTCGGGTTCAATTCCCAGCTTGGGTCGCTGTCTGTGCGGACTCTGCACATTCTCCCTATGTCTGCATGGGTTTCCACCAGGTTTGCGCTTTCCTCCCATAGTCAGAAAGACGTGCTGGTTAGGTGCGTTTGTATTGGCCATGCTAAATTCTCCCTCAGTGTACCTGAACAGGCACCAGAGTACGGCAACTAGGGGAGTTTCACAATAACTTCATTGTAGTGTTAATGTGAGCCTATGTGTGACACTAATAAATTAACTTTTAAAACATTATTTTAGCATGGCCAATGCACCTAACCAGCACGTGTTTTGGTCTGTGGGAGGAAAACGGAGCACGTGGAAGAAACCCATGCAGACCCGGAGAGAATGTGCAGACTCCACAATGACCCAAGCCAGTAATCGTACCTGGGTGCCTGGTGCTGTGAGACAGCAACACTCTGTGCCGCCCTTATACAATGCTACAGAATAAATGTTAGTCAACAGATTGGGACTGCAATGTTTTGCAATCTAATTAAACTGAGATGACGTTACACACATGATAACTGACATGCACAGATTATCATTTTTAGTGACAAGACTTTCCCAGAGGGAAGGGCATTACTTTCAATGTAACACATTCCTCCCATTTTAGGCTTCTTATGTCAAATTTCTTAATGTTGTTGGGACTGCTAGGTGAAGTCAGTTTTAATTGCATCCTCAGGACTTCCATCCCATCCCTTGGGGATTTGAGTTTTACATGTGGGTGTGACAAAAATAGCATTCGAGTGACATTAGCAAAGGTTCCATTAACCAACCCCTCAACTGAAACAACACAGATTGCGTTCCTTTCATTCTTGAATTGCAAGACAAAGTGGTCAATCACAATTCAGTATCCATCAAGTGTTTGTAGCTAATTGTGTCTTGAAGCATCAATGTTATAACTGCACCATTACTTTCCACGCAAACTTTTCTTGATAGAGAAGATCAGATATAAATAAAGCACCGACAAAAAGCGGAAATTTGAAAATAAGATGATTTACCTTGTCCCTCTTCTTCATCTTCCACTTCTTCCTCTTCTACAACATTGAGCATTAAAATGACATAAACGCAATGGTTAATGCTTTGCACATCATGAAGCAAGATTCTGTAAGTTTTTTGGAGGGGTTGTGTTTATTATTATATAATGAATATTTGTGCCTAATTTCTTATTGGTTATAAACTTGTCTGACTACAAGAGAGTTTATAAGGACTGAAAAGGACAGATGTTTCATGAACAGGGGCTTAAAAGGTGATGAGCATTCACAACTGCAATAATGAAAATATTGTCTGGGGTGTTAGAGAGGGTAGAATTCTCCAATCTGGGTCTAAGACCCATTGACACTGTCTACACTTCCTGTTGCCTCGGGAAAGCAACCAGCATAATTAAGGACCACAAGCACCCCAGACATATGCTTTTCCACCTTCTTCCGTCAGGAAAAAAATATAAAAGTCTGAAGACACATATCAACCAACTCAAGAACTGCTTCTCCCCTGCTGCCATCAGACTTTTGAATGGACCTACCTTATATTATGTTGTTCTTTCCCTACATCCTAGCTATGACTGTAACACTACATTCTGCATTCTCTTTTTTCCTCCTGTATGAATGGCATGCTGTAGAGTGTGCAAGATACAATACTTTTCACTGTATACTAATACATGTGACAATAATAAATCAAATTAACTTAAATCAAAAAAATCAAAAGACCCATGGCGGAGGTGGGAAAGGCTGGTGTTTCCTGCTGCAAAGGCTAGTAAGGAAACATGCCATATTTTCCTGCCCTGACCTCATTAATGATGTACAAAGTGGTTTAGCATTGTATTCAGTGGCGGGACAGGCTTGATGGCCTGGGTGTTTTATTAAAAGGGCATCCAACATCTCTGTTGAAAAAGATGCTGGATCTCCAGGGGTATTTTATGGCTGGAAGATGGATCTTGATGACACTGAAGCTGGAAGACCTGCTTGTAGATGCTCCCCCGCTCACCCGCGCTCCGCCCACCCACTCCCCCCCCTCCCCCCCCAACCCCCTCTGCTCCAACCCGACAACCCGACAAAAAGAGATGTTAGCAGGCAAAATCCCAGCAAGTGTGTTTGCTGTAGTCTGACTTAAATTGGAACTTTTTTATACTGGGAGGGCATAATTTTTTTGCCTCATATAATTAATCAATCACATTCACTGTCATGCATCAAAGCCATCTTCTTCAAAGCAGGGACTGGATCAGCTAACCACTGATTTAACCAATTCAGCTAACATCACCAAATATATGGGGGACACTACTAAATTGGACTTGAAACAACCATACATGTTACCATATTTGTTATTTGCCATGGGAATTTATGGAGTTAAAAATTTATTCACCATTTTCTTCATGTTCCTCTTCTGTAGAGGTAATAGATTTATAAATTAAAAATTTGAATTAATCAGTATTGTAAAGTAACAATTTTAAAACACAATTATAAAAATATGCACACATATTCATACAGCACAATATTTTGCAATAAATAAAAACAAGTTTAAGACATCAAAATAAGAAAGGACCTGCAAACATGAATTTTTAGGACTTTGTTGCTCCGGCAAAATTTAATTGGTGCAAACTAAATAAAAGCATTGTTTTGTCTACCCTCCACGAAAATTAATTTTAGAGTTTGGGCTGTTCTATAAAATTAGAAGATACCTCTTGTAAATCTTCAAGAAAGTAGTTTAGTCAGAGCCACTCATGCCTATACAATCAGAGATATCTACTCAAATGCTTTTATCTTTGGACAAACATTACAGATCTCCTAGCTCTCAACCCTACAACCAATTTCACTTACAACAACTCATTTCCTCAGATTGCTAAATTAATACTAATATGGTTTTGGCATTATTAAAAGAAATAAGTATACCATATGGTAAGTATACCAGATTGATCAATGGAAGATTGAATAGAACAGATTTACTTATTGGTTGTTCCCATTAGAATAGAGAATCCTACAAGGCAGTGTTTAACATCAATGAAGTGATGGGACAAGAGTAGATAACAACAGGACACTGATGCCAGGGGTTCAGTCAAATCCCCACCCTCCTGATTTTCATTTTCAGTGATTGAAGAAATTACAGACACAAGATGAAAATGGGTTAGAGAACAAGAGGAATTATTCTACACAGAGGATTTTGAGACTGTGGAATGCATTTCTAACATTGGCGGTTGAAGCAGATACCTTCAGAACTTTTAAGGGTGAGTTAAATGGGTAGCTGGAAAAAGGGAAAGAATATGGTGGGGTGAATCTTCCCAAAGAGTCAAATTCAGGTAAAAATTGAAGTAAATCGCACTGGTTTTTTTCAGCCGCAGTTTCAAAATGAATCTTCCACACTCTGTGCACTGCAAAGGCCACGAGTGTGAATCATGCAAAAAATCTACAAAGGGACATTTCCATTGTCCGTCCTTCACCTGTTCCAATTCCTGTGGTAGTTGGGGGTAAAATTGTGGTGGATATACGAGACAATCCTGCAACATATTACTTATGAATGGACCAAATTCACAGTATTTGGCCATTTGGCGCAGCCTAGCAACAAAAGCAGGAACTGTCTCCCGGAAAATGTCCCAACAGCTCAAATTGATATACCCATTGAATCCCTAGGAATGGATGATAGTTACCCAAAGATGCTAATTGAACTGGGGATGAAATTCACAACGTTCATACATGAGGGGTATCAATGAAAATAGGGAACGTCTCATTGGATTGGTAAAAACCGACATGGACAGAACAAATCTGGGATATTATAGAATAGGAACAAACTTGAAGATTATTTCTATGAAATAATCTATTAAAGTGTCTGACCAGCCTCTTTTGTTTTTTTGTGAGCATTTGATTTTCAAGTGTATATCAGAAAATCTTATTCCAAAATGGTCTTGACTTTCAGACTGTTGGAAAGCGTTAGATGCCTTCTATATATATAAAATGATGCATATAAGATCGTACATTCCTTGAGCTCAGACTTGCAAGATCAGTTGCTCAAACTTGTAAATGATAAATTAGCTAAGCTGAAACAACTAATGAAATTATTAAATGACCTGGATAATATTTCCAAGTAGTCCAACAATGAAAGATTGCATTCAACGCAGATCAATGGATGGTGTTACTCATTGGAAGAAATAATCAGGGAAATATTTACTGACTGAAGTCAGATTAGTTAATGGGAGGCCTAATGCAACCTGGGAATGATAATAGACTCAATATAGAACATGGGCTAGATTCTCAGGCCTCCCAGCCACGTGTTTCCCACCAGTGGGAGGTGGCGCATTGTTTGCTAGTGGTGGCATTCTCTGATCCTGCTGCTGTCAATGGCAATTCCCATTGACATCAGCCCATGTCGGTGGGAAACCCAAGGGCGAGGAGGGGGGGTGGCGTGGGGCGTTGCGCTGAAAATGGGACTGGAGAATCCCTGATTGATGTATATAAGAAAAGAGTGAAAGGGAAAAGGTAAATTCTGATCACTACTTCAAGTTAAAATATGTGATGAGTCCTTATAGAGGTCTATATGATACTAAGATGAATATAAAAGATTCATCCTGAGCACTATTTATTTAAGAATGTAAGACAAGTTCATGCAGGTAAGAATCCATTAAAAAATTGCAAAACTGATGCCAGAAATGATTTCTTCCCACGAATGATCAATAGCAAGCATGGTCCTCAATGTACGGAAAGCAAAAACAATGCAGTTCCAGCACAAGTTGGTTAAATGTTATGATGAGGGGATAATTGGTATATATAGAAATTTGAGCTGGCTTGTTAAAATTGCCTCTCTTTTTTCACTGTACCTTCTGAAAACTACTGAAAAAAAAATGACATAATATTCAGTTATGTAAATACTCAGTCAAAAAGTTACATACCTGCAGCTTCTTCTTCTGTTATATCAAGCAAATAAAACACAAGCAAACATATTTACTATAGGTCACTGGAGTGTTCCTTTTTAAAAAGGTGAAACTTCAGCATTTTCATAACCAACTTCTTACCTTCCTGTTCCCTGAAATAAAATAATAATCATTTAAAAATCTCACAAATACTTAGCAAGTTGTCTCAGTGAGTAACTGAGGTGAATAAATTAGGGAGGTCCTGGTTTCACATTGGTCTATATTGAGTTATTTGATTATAGCTGGGACTATGTCATTAAAATTGGCCTCAGAGTCAGGGAAAGAAAGCTGGACCAAGTTTCCTACCTATGGACATTCTGCCATTAAGATTCAACATGTGTGGATGTCAAGGGAAGACAGGATTGGATTTCATTGTGATGTCCTCCATTAGTAACAAAGCTAGTGAAACACAGTCAAGTCTCACTTATGAAGAATGCCCTCTTAGCTGAGGTAATAGAAGTAAGGAGTCAGTACCTTCAACAGAACAACGGTTTGAAATGAACATACGGAGAAGCATCACAATAGTCCAAAGATGTGCAGGTTAGGTGGATTGGCCATGCTAAATGAGCCCTTAATGTCCAAAGATGAGCAGGTTAAATGGATCAGCTATGGCAAGCGTGTGGAGTTACGGGATAGGGCCTAGCTAAGTTAGTCTGTCAGAGAGTCAGTGCTGGCCCGATGGGCCGAATGGATTCTTCTTCACTGTAGGGATTCTATGATTCAATAGTTCACTCAAATATTGAAAAAAAGCTTTAACTACTAAAAAAATCAAAGAAAAAGGTAGCAACATAAAAATACATATTGTGCCAAATAAAAAGTATACCTACTCAACTTCCTCCACAACGTCTTCTGTGTCTGACATGTTCAAAATTAATATCTTAGGATTGAAAGAATAAAAACCAGAATGGGTCTCTGCGGTGTTGCTGTAGGAATAAAATTCAAAACAGTTAAGGGTCCTCCTGTAAGTTTAAGGATACAAATTCTGCAAAATCCCAAATGAACATGTGTAGCCTCTTGCTGTAAATTCAATAGAAGTGCAGCAGAATGCCTGAGGAATTTCAGGATCCATGTGTATTTGGGATCTTATATACTTAGAAAAATGTAGAATACAATTTGTTTGCCACTTGTTTAAAAAAACTGCAAACACAATGGGGAAGAATTCCTCAAGGCATTGACAGGTGTTTACAGAGTCAGTAAAATTGCACCTCACTTGCATGACAGGTGCAAGTGTGTTGAAGTACGTATTGTATCAACATAGAATCCCTGCAGTGCAGAAGGAGGCCATTCAGGCCCATCAAGTCTGCAACAACAACAATCCCACCCTATCTTTGTAACCCAGATATTTATCCTGTTAATCCCCTTGAAACTAAAGTCAATTTCGATGGCCAATCAACGTAACCTGAACATTTTGGATTCTGAGTAGAAACCAGAGCACCTGGAGGAAACCCATGCAGACACGGGAAGAACGTGCAAACTCCACACAGACAGTGATCCAAGCTGAGAATTGAACCTGGTCCCTGGTGTTATGAGGCAGTAAGGCTAACTACTGTGCCACCTAACACATGACAGGAAACATCAGTGCCGGCTCTTTATTTTTGGCCCATGTCTAAATCACTATCATAGTGTGATTCTGTCAATGGCTTATAATCTGTTCTTTACTAAATTAAAATTGGTTATTTCTTTGGGAGGCTTCACTGGACCCCATCATTGGGGCCCACATCTCATTGCTCAGTGATGTGGCTTCCTTTGGTACATTGACTCATGAGTGACGAAGCTGAGTAAGCTGGTAGGAACTCCCAGTTAATGGTCCTCTGCCAGCTTCAATCCCAAGATATTCATCTTATAACAGTGGGTAGAATGTCGATGCCTTAAAAGGCCAGTCAAAAACCTTTGGAAACTCCTGAGATATGATGGAACTGGGTCCCTGACATTTCTTCGAGTGTGTGTTCATTATTATCCCATTGGAAGATTAACAAAATTGAGGAGGAATGTTGGCTCCTTTACAACAAATGGTTTATATGAATGCTTACACAGAATGAATTTTAGTTCCAACCAGTGGGCTGATTATAAAAAGCCATATTAAAAAGATATTTTGATTGATTGGCCATTGTAAATTGCCCCTTAGTGCCAGTGGAATTAGTAGGGTAAATAAGTGGGGTGATGGGGATGGGTCAAATGGCCTCCTTCTGCACCATAGGTATTTTATGATTCTATAATAGTGATTTAACTTAAGTATTAGTTGGTGTTATCCATTATTATAAACTATCGGACTATTAGTACGATGACGAAGATTTCATGGAGTGGACTTCATTTACATAGTATATAATGTATATTGTACCTGGCATTGGGAATTTCTATGTTAACAAAGCTAAAGTCAATTTAAAGGGATGAAATCACTTCAGTAAATGGTTGAAAATGGAGACAGAACTATTGATAATATTTAGAAAAACAGCCAATATTTTAAGTTCCTATTTCAGGCTTTGTAAAGGTTACTTGGATTAGAATTTTAACTGGCACAGTCCCATGTATGGAACTATCAATGAGATGGCAGAAAGCGCTTTTCCAAATGATGGAATGTTACAACATTCAAATCTCATTGTTTGATGGCTACGTAGTAGAAATCATATCAAATGAGATGGATGTGAAATGACTGCCCTTGTTTTCCATTCCAATGGACAGCAATGCAATTTGCTTAGAGTGAATGGAGAAAGATCTTGAGACCATGGTTGACCATTGTGGTCACTGGCAGTGCCAGTCTGACATCTAACTTCCCACTGATTCACCTCTACATAGCCCCATGTAGACGAATCTCGCTCTGAAAGTGTGAGTAGAGCAGGATTGGCAAACAGGGTGCAGTCTGCCTGTGAATGTAATCTTCCATCTGGCCAATGCTACTAAGTTAAGGGGAAATCCTGAAACCCACTTTATCAAAACATCTTGAGCCTAGCTGAAAAAAAGTATCAAGGTACTTAACACCTGATCAACTAAGTGGAAAATGAGAGAGAAAAAAAACAAGAAACACAGTTCAGAAATTGACTCGAGTAATACTTCCGTAATTAAATGTATGCAATTAAACTTGATTTTAAAATATTGAATTTAAATCCATTTTCATGAACTGCACAGTTCTTTAACAGTCTTTGCTGCCCATTACGTATGGCATGCAAAGATGACTAAACAAAATTCAGGTGTTAAGACTAAAAAGTTGTTTGGGTGCTTAAAATGTATCTTTGGACTCTAATTTTAATATGGCCAACTATAAATAAGCAGACATTTAGAGCACAAGTATAGAACCTAACCAGGCAAATGCATGGGATGCTAATTAAGCAGTAATTATTATTTGGATATTTTTGACTATTTTCTTATGAGCTGTACCCGTCTTATGCCATTTATTCATCATAATCAATTAGAAATTCTGTTTAGTTAGTTCCAAAATGATACTTGTTGATTAGCAATTCATAACAGAAAATTATTACTGGGGATTTCCCTGGGTGTTCTGGTTTCCTCCCACAGTCCAAAGATGTGCAGGTTAGGTGATCGTCCAAGCTAAATTGCCCCTTAGTGTCAGAGGGACTAGCTAGGGTAAATGCATGGGGTTGTGGGGATAGGACCTGAGTGGGATTATGGTCTCAGCAAACTCAATGGGCTGAATGGCTTCCTTCTGCATTGTAGGATTCTATGATTCTATATATCTTCACTTTTATAAGACATGTGCCTATCACGAGGAGTGTTGTTAGCTCTAGCAGGGAAATTCTGTTCATTCTGGCCACTCTATTAACATGAAGCAATATTTTCAGTGTTTTGTTAGAATAATTTTGAAAAAGGATCACAATATATTGTATTCTCTTGGACATATAGTCAAAATTAGAAAGTCAAGATCAAGTTAACTTCATTAGAAACTTTTCTCACGTGCAATGCATTTTCAGTGGTCAGTAGTAATACATTCAAGCAATCTATTCCTGAATGTATAATTCTTGATGAGAAAAGAACAAAAATGAATGCTGAAGATTCCAAAAGCATTAATTTACTAATTTTATCATGTCATATATGCCTGGACAGCAAAACAGCTCTAAGCACTATAAAGTTTAATTATTTTGAAGTATTGCTTTTATTAAACAGTCATAAATGTTTTTAATTGGAAGGAAGATTTATTAATGGCCAATGGCAAAAATGTTTTCCAAAGTAAAAATTCAATTTCTATTTAGAGAGCAGTTGACCGCAGATAAATATTGTTAAATGCATAATTAATCAGTATTGAATTGAGAGGTTATTGCTTGTTTTGTACAGGGTAGCAATTATGCAGTGATGTCTGCTTTCAAGTGGCCCACTTACTGCCCTGCATAACTGAAATAGTTGCAATTCTCTGACCTTTTAAAGAGAAGAGTTTGATAAAGAATTTAATCATTTCAGATAAGAGCAGCCAATAATAGGGTATAGTCTCCTTCATAACCTTAAATACAAAAGCAATTAAAATACATTTCAACATCCAGTCGTGAAATTCTTTCTGAGTGAAAAATAGATGAATGTTCTTTGTTCCTGTAATTCAATACCTACTGGTGAAATCTCATTCTCATAAATCATTTTTTCTTGTCATGTATTCCTGTGATTTCAATAGGAGAATGCCTATTTTTCCCATAATAAACAGGCATTCTCCTATTTTCCATTAGAAATTTCATTATTCCATATCTATGGTATGAAAGTTAAGTGAATAAAATCAGAAATATAAGCACCATTGATCTTTGTTAGTTATGTGACCAGCATCATAGTAACATTTCTGCAAAGTACACTATCTATAGTTACTCTAATATTGGCATGTACAAATTCAACCATTGAAGTCATCAAATGGCTTCTGACTGCGCAATGATTTATATTTATATCAAATAGATAAAAAAAACAGTTGCCTATTGCAATAAAACTTTTATTTGAACATTCCACAAAAGATAATCTCAAATGCTAACCAAATTTTATCAAAACATTCTGCAAAAAAAATGTTCTGCTTGCAAAGTAAGTTTTCTCACCTGACTTGGAATCAAAGGAACACAAACAGCACCACGGCCCACTTATGAAGATCTGAGAGTTTACTTCAAAATTTTCTGTTTAAAACCCAGTCCAGCCCCTTGACCAAGTGTATTTCCTGATTGGTGAGAGAGGCTCGAACTGCTACATGTGCTATTTTAGAAAGATGTTGGTTTGTCTGTCCTGATCAGAAGAACCATTCTGTAACCCATAAAAGACCATTGCTTTGTCATAGCTTAAGGGTCCAGTTATTCTTAGACATCAGTATGGCAAGTGTCACTGGAAGGGCACAAATGTGCTTTGGGGGACGGAAAAGGGAGGGAGACATAAAAATACAGGAGGAACAAAAACATTAAGAATATAACTAAAGTAATAAGAACAGGATTACTAGTACAACATCACAAAATTCTTCAGTTTATGACAACAAATGGGAGAGATCCAACTAGGTCCATCTTTACAGCTGTGACAGTCAATTTTATTTTATGATAGTATATCTGAACAGAGAAGAAAGAACAAAGAAAATTACAGCACAGGAACAGGCCCTTCAGCCCTCCAAGCCTGCACTGACCATGCTGCCCGACTGAACTAAAACCCCCTCCCCTTCTGGGACCATTTCCCTGCATTCCCATCCTATTCATATATTTGTCTCTTAAAAGTCACTGTGGTATCTGCTTCCACTACCTTCCCGGCAGCAAATTCCAGACAACCACCATCCTCTATGTAAAAAACTTGTCTTGTACATCTCCCTTAAACCTTGCCTCTCACACATTAAACCTATGCCCCCTGGAAATTGAGTCTTCCACCCTGGGAAATAGATTCTGACTATCCACTCTGTCCACGTCCCTCATAATCTTGTAGACTTCTATCAGGTCGCCCCTCAATCTCCGTTGTTCCAGTGAGAACAAGCCAAGTTTCTCCAACCTCCCCACATAGCTAATGCTCTCCCTACCAGGCAACATCCTAGTAAATCATTTCTATACCCTCTCCAAAGCCTCCATATCCTTCTGATAGTGCAGCGACCAGAATTGAAGACTATATTCCAAGTGTGGCCTAACTAAGGCCCAACATGACTTGCCAATTTTTAAACTCAATGCCCCAGCTGATGAAGGCAAGCAAGCTATATGCTTTCTTGACTACCGACTCCATCCGCATTGCCACTTCCAGTGGCCTGTGTACCTGTACACCCAGATCCCTCTGCCTTGCAATACTCTTAAGGGTTCTGCCATTTACTGTATATTTCCTGTCTATATTAGACCTTCTAAAATGCATTTCCTCAAATTTGCCTGGATTAAACTCTATCTGCCATCTCTCCATCCAAGTCTCCAACCGATTTATATCCTGCTGTATCCTCTGATGGTCCTCATCGCCATCCACAACCCCACCAACCTTTGTGTCAACTGCAAACTAACTAATCAAACCAGTTACATTTTCCTTCAAATCATTTATATATATTGCAAACAGCAAAGGTCCCAGCACTGACCCTTGAGGAACGCCACTTGTCACAGCCCTCCATTCAGAAATGCACTCTTCTACTGCTACCCTCTATCTTCTATGACCAAGCCAGTTCTGTATCCACCTCACCAGCTTACCTCTGATCCCATGCAACTTCATCTTATACACTAGCTTGCCATGAGGGACCTTGTCAAAGGCTTTATTGAAGTCCATGTGGACAACATCCACTACCCAACCCTCATCAATCATCTTTGTCACTTCCTTGAAAAAATGATCAAGCTAGCAAGACACACAGCCATGTTGTCTCTTGCTAATACGTCCACTTATTCCAAGTGGGAGTAAATTCTGTCTCGCAGAATCCTTTCCAATCAGTTTACCAGACCGATTCCTGGGATGCTGGACTGATATATGAATAAGGCGGGATTATGTTGGTTAAGATTATATTCATTGGAGTTCAGGAGAATGAAGGGGGTGTCATAAAACTCTAATAGAACGATACTAGGTAAGTGCAGGAAGGCTGTTGCCAATGGTGGGAGAGTCCAGAACCAGAGGTCACAGTCTGAGGATACAGAATAGACCATTTAGGATTGAGATAAGGAGAAACTTCTTCATCCAGAGAGTGGTAAGCCTGTGCTATGACAGAATGTAGTTGAGGCCAAAACATTGATCTTTTCAAGAAAGAGTTAGATATAGCTTTTTGGGTGAAAGGGATCAAAGGATATGAGAGGAAGGTGGGACAAGACTATTAAGCTGGATGATCAGCCGTGATTATAGTGAATGGCGGTGTGGACTTGGAGAGTTGAATGGCCTACTTCTGCTCCTTTTTTCCATATTTCAATGTTTTTACTCATTTTCAGAATGCATAAAAAGGCATGTTCCAATCCATCAAGTTTCCCTCTGGGATTTGATTTGCTCAAGAGTAAACATTTGCTGTCTGTGGTCATAATATGATCATGATTGTGATCTTTTTTGTGAATGATCTAACTGTAGTCATAATTTTCTTCATCATCCAAATCTGTAGGAGTCTGTTTGCTAATTAAACAGACATGATCAGCACCACTGCAAAGCTATTCAAAACACTTTATAAGACACAGGACGGGATCCTCCTGAGTTGGGGCTAAGTGCCCATTCCAGCAGGTAAACTGGAGTGTTTGTCTGTCAGCATCTGTCGGTAGGATCCTCCCATCTGACAAATGTAAGTTTATGCATTCTGCGAATTGTACACGCCGACCCAATTGTTCAGAGTGCCCCGATCTCAGTGTTTGTGAACAGGTCCTCCTCCCCCTTCACCCTAGAGTGAAAATGGTGCCCCCCCCCTTACACCATACAAGTATAAGGGTGACCCAAACCAGCCCCCTCTCAGCTTCCCTCCCTCCTCAAACCCCCTCACCTTTGAGGCACCCGTTTCAGGTCCCACACTTGTCATGCCAATGATGCATGCCCCCTGGCACTGACACCATGGCCAGGCATCTCTGAGGGGGGTCAAAGGGGATTTGTTCAGTTCCCATGTTCCCCTCTGCCATTGCCGGGCTGCAGAGAGAGAATTCCCTCAAGGGTCCTGGGCGTTAGGCATGCTTGAGATGAGGGCAAGTGATTGACCATAGCACTAGCCCTCAGGATGAGGGTCCTGAGGCTGGAATGACCCTTCTAGCCCTGCGAAAGATGTTGTTCAGTTTCAGGATGGTGAATTCAGACACCAACCTGGGTTAAAATTCTTATTATTGTCTCTGTTTCGAAAAACATTCAAGTTTCCCAGTTCATTTGAATCTTCGTGCTCCCTGGACAGCTGGAAAGATTCCAAATCACCACAGCACTCCATTCAGCAGAAGATGTTTGCTTTTCCCTGTCTCGGAAGCTGCAGGTGTGAGAAGATCCTTTGCAAGTCCTGCGACTGTCAGAAGACAGCCACTTTCATTAATTCGGGAATTTCCATCTCCGTACCTGTTCACACATTGTTTTAATACAGCATTTATTTCAATTCACTGAGCCTTCATAGAAAGCTCAGAGTCTTTGAAATATCTTCAAACCCTCTCAAAACCTGTCTTTCCATTCAATTTCAGACTAGTTCTTTGAACTCTTGTTGATTAACAGCTTAATGGCTTTTATTCAGCATACATTCAGTCGTGTTTATTTATCTTTCCCTTCATGCTTGAATGCATCTCAAGTACCCCCTATTTTTCAAACCCAAATGTTTACATAAAAGAGTAAGTGAAAAGCCCAGTAGCTGTGTAGCCAGTGAGCTATTGTCCCATATAAAAATGGCCAAGCAAGAAAAGTCATTGCTGTGATCTGATGGGAAATGTGACTAATTCAGGACAGAAGTTTTAAACTCCAGTGAAAAGTGTATGGCTGCGAGAAGAAATTATTTTTCTTTACCTGTCACAACTGGCTTTGGTTTTATGATGGGTAATAAAGTCAGCACGATACTGGATAATAGTTATTGGGGGACTCAATAGTTTGAGGCACAGACAGGCGTCTCCGTGGGTGCGAACAAGACTCCAGGATGGTTGTCTGACTCCCTGGTACCAGGGTCCTGGATGTCTCAGAGCAGGTAGAAAGTACCCTAAAAAAGGAGTGTTTTCAGACAGACGTCATTGTCCATATTGATACAAATGACAAAGACAGAAAGGGCAGAGAGGTCGTGTAAGAGCAATTTATGGAGTTAGGTAGAAGGTTAAAAAGCAGGATGTCTAGGGTAGCAATCTCTGGATTACTCCCCTTGCCATGTGCTAGTGAGGCTAAGAACAGGGAGATTGTGCATCTGAACACGTGGCTAAAGAATTGGTGCAGGAGGGAGGGTTTCAGATTCGTGGATGACTGGGAAGCCTTCCAGGGAGGATGGGACCTGTACAAGAAGGATGGGTTACACCTGAACTGGAGGGGCACCAGTATCCTGGCTGGGAGGTTTGCTTGTGTGGTTCGGGTTGATTTAAACTAATATGGCGGGGGGTGGGGATCAGAACAATAAGTCAGCAAGCGTAGAGACTGGGGATGAGCATGGGGCCAAGATAAGGCTACCAAAGAGCCTTGGATTGTCAGAGGCTTTTCCCCAGGGCTGAAATGGTTGCCACAAGAGGAACAGGTTTAGGATGCTGGGGAGTAGGTACAGAGGAGATGTCAGGGGTAAGTTTTTCACTCAGAGGTTGGTGGATGTGTGGAATTGGCTGCCGGCAGTGGTGGTGGAGACAGATTCGATAGGGTCTTTTAAGAGACTTTTGGATAAGTACATGGAACTTAGTAAGATAGAGGGTTTTAGGAATGCCTAGTAGGTAAGGACATGTTTGGCGCAACTTGTGGGCCAAAGGGCCTGTTTGTGCTGTAGTTTTTCTTTGTTTCTATGTTTCTAAGAAGAAGAGCAATCTGGGGGAGGATGATCTCAGTGGGCCTGGAGGTCTCAAGTGCACCTGCTTAAATGCAAGGAGCGTAACGGGTAAAACAGGTGAACTTAGAGCCTTAATGCATGCGCAGAACTTGGATGTGGTTGCAATGATAGAGACTTGGTTAAAAGAAGTACAGGACTGGCAGCTGAATATTCCGGCATATAAGTGTTTTAGGTGAGACAGAGGAGGGACTAGAAGACATGGGCAAGTGGCAATACTGGTTAGGGAGCATATTACAGTGGTACAGAAGGTGGACAATTTGGAAGGATCATGTAACAAGACACTGTGAGTAGAGCTCAGAAACAGGAAGGGTGCAGTCACTTTGCTGGGGGTATACTACAGGCCTCCCACAGCCCACAGGAAGTTGAGGAATGGATATGTAAGGAGATTCTGGACAGGTATAGAAAAAATAAGGTTGTTGTAGTGGGAGACTTTAATTTCCCTCATATACACTGGAAATCCCTTAAGGCTAGGGATCTGGACAGGGAGGAATTTGTAAAATGTGTCCAGGAAGGTTCTTTGGAACAATATGTTGATAGTCCAACTAGAGAGTGAGCAATTCTGGACCTAGTATTGGGGAATGAGCCCAGTCAGATCATCAAAGTTTCAGTGGGGGAACATGTTGGCGAACAGTAACCACAATTCTGTAAACTTTCGAATAGTCATGGGAATAGTCATGAGTGTTGCCCTATGGGTAAGGTGCTGAATTGGGGGAAGGCCAACAACAGCCAGATTAAGCAGGATTTGGTGACTGTCAATTGGGAGAGGCTGTTCAAGGGTAAATCCACATTTGGTATGTGGGAATCTTTTAAGGAGCAGTTGATAGGAGTGCAGGACAGGCACGTGCCTGTAAAAAGAAAGGACAGGAAAAATAGGGTTCAAGAGCCGTGGATAACCAGTGAAATTGTGGGTCTAATCAAAAAGAAAAAAGAGGCATACATAAGGTCCAGGTAGATAAAAGCAGGTGAAGCAATGGAGGAATACAGAGAGAGTAGAAAAGGATTTAAACAGGGAGTTAGAAGGGCAAAAATGTGTCATGAACTGTCCTTGGCAGTCAGGATTAAAGAGAATCCCAAGGCATTTTATACATACATTAGGAACAAGAGGGTTGTCAGAGAAAGAGTCAGGCTTCTCAAGAACAAAGGAGGGGAATTATGCTTAAAACCCAAGGAAGTAGGTGAGATCCTAAATGAATACTTTCTATCAGTATTCACAAAGGAGAGGGACACGTTGATTGGTGGTGTCTCAGAGGGAAGTGTAGAATCATTAGAACAAATTGCAATTACAAGGGAGGAAGTGTTAGGTGTTTTAGGAAGGATTAAGGTAGACAAATCCCTAGGGCCAGAACGCATCTGTCCCAGATTACCGAGAGAGATAAGAGATGAAATTGCTGGGTCTCTAACAGAAATCTTTGTTTCTTCATTGAACACAGGTGAGTTTGCAGAGGATTGGAGGATATCAAATGTGGTCCCGTTATTTAAGAAGGATAGCAAGCTTAACCTGGGTAATTATAGGCCAGTGAGCTTGATTTCTTGGTAGGGAAATTGTTGGAGAAGATTCTTAGAGATAGATCTATACACGTTTAGAATTGAATAGTCTCATTAGTGATAGACAACATGGTTTTATACGAGGGAGGTCATGCCTCACAAATTTGGTTGAGATTTTTGAGGAGGTGACAAAAATCATTGACGAGGAAATGGCCGTGGATGTCATCTACATGGATTTTAGTAAAGCGTTTAACAAGGTCCCTCATGGCAGGCTGGTGCAAAAGGTTACATCTCACGGCATCAAAGGTGAACTAGCTAGATGGCTACAGAACTGGCTTGGCCACAGAAGCAGAGGTAGCAGTGGAATGGTGTTTTTTCTGATTGGAGGTCTGTTACTAGTGGTGTTCCACTGGGCTCTGTACTGTGACCTCTTGGAAGAAGATGTCGCTGGTCTGATTAGTAAGTTTGCGGATGACACAAAGATTGCTGGAGTTGCGGATAGCGATGAACATTGTCAGAGAATACAGCAGGATATAGATAGGCTCGAAAATTGGGCGGGGAAATGGCAGATGGAATTTAATCCAGATAAATGCAAAGTGATGCGTTTTGGTAGATCTAATGCAAAGGGAGCTATATAATAAATGGCAGAGCCATCAGGAGTATAGATGCACAGAGAGATCTGGGTATGCAAGTCCAGAGATCCTTAAAGGTGGCAGCACAGGTGGAAAAGGTGGTGAAGAAGGCATATGACATGCTTGCCTTTATTGGATGGGGCATAGAGTAAAAAAGTTGGCATGTGATGTTGTAGTTATACAGAATGTTGGTTAGTCTGGAATATTGCGTCCAGTTCTGGTCGCCACACTACCGGAAGGACGTGGAGGCTTCAGGGAGAGTGCAGAAAAGGTTTACCAGGATGTTGCCTGGTATGGAGGGTATTAGCTATAAAGTGAGATTGAGTAAATTAGGGTTGTTCTCCCTGGAAAGAGAGGTTGAGGGTGACCTAATAGAAGTTTATAAACTTATGAAAGGCATAGATAGGGCAAACAGTTGGAAGCTTTTTCCCAGGTCAGATACAAGGGGTCACAAGTTCAAGGTAAGGTGCGGGCAATGTTCAATATGGATATATTTTATATGGGGACGTATTTTACACAGAGGGTGGCGGAGGTCTGGAATGCACTACCAAGCAAAGTGGTTGAGGCAGACACACTAGTATCATTTAAGACTTATTAGATAGCCACATGAACAGACTGGGAATAGAGGGATACAAACAGATGGTCTAGTTAGGAACGCATGATCGGTGCAGGCTTGGAGGGCCGAAGGACCTGTTCCTGCACTGTATTGTTCTTTGTTTTTTGTATTTTCAAGGGGGAAATTGTAACATCATTCTAATCGATCAAATGAAATGATTTTAAGAGCTAAATTAACTGAGGACAACTGCGTTAAGGTCAGTCAGTGTACGATAACTCAATTTGCATGATATGCTTATGGTAAATTCCTATATGCAGAACTGCATGTGTTCCGGCCAGTCTCAAAAATTAAAATTGGAGTTTTGGAGAACAGAATCAGAAAAGAGAAGAATGCAGAATAAGAAAGGAACCTCTAGCTTTAAGCTTGATGAAATCTAATCCCTCTCCGTGACTCGCTGGCATGAGTGGATAGAGACTCAGTAGATGAGTATAATAGTTAAAATCTATGTTTGTATATTTCTTACAGTAGATTTAATGGGGAATAGAAATATTGATTTGTGATAGTGTAAGAGAATAAGTCTTACAGCAGTCATACGTATTTAAAGTTTTCCAAATAAAGATATGATTTAATTTAAAGTTAAAGCTTTGGGCACAATCTTACCGGCCATTCATACCTATTCAAATGAGATCAGAGAATTTGGCATTCAGCCAAATCTCTGTTCACTGCAGCAAGATAGGAAAATCCCACCAGCGTGAATGGCTGCAACATTCCAGCATTTGTGTCAATCAATTAATTGGAGCAAGGGTCTCGGTTTGAAGTTGCCTGCAGCTGTTTGTAACCAAATCCTACCTAGTATAGATCTCACTGGGGAGATGGATGAATAGCAAGGGAGAATTGAATTGGGCTTCAAGCCCACCAAACATATATAAAAGAGGTCAATTTGAATATTTATTGGATTCCTGCCTGATCTGGTTGGGAACCCGATCAGGAGCAGTATGGAAGGCTGAGAATATCATCGATTTGGCACCCGGCGCCAAACAGGTCTTTTTTGACTGAAGTCCGATTCTCCAGGCCAAAGTAATTCCCACCAGGAGCTAACAGGCTCAGAAAATTCTGACCACAGGCTGAATGGGCAGGCAATGGCCTAGTAGTGTTATCGCTAGACTATTAATCCACAAACTCAGCTAACGTTCTGGGGACCCAGGTTCAAAAACCTCCACAGCTGATTGTGGAATTTGAATTCAATAAATAAAATCTCGAATTAAGAATCTACTGATGACCATGAAACCATTATTGATTGTTGGAAAAACCCATCTGGTTCACTAATGTCCCCCAGGGAAGGAAATCTGCCTTCCTTACCTGGTTTGGCCTACATCTGAGTCCAGAGTCACAGCAATGTGGTTGACTCTTAATTGCTCTTGGACAACTAGGGATAGGCAATAAATGCTGGCTAGCCAGTGACACCCATGTTCCAAAAATTAATTTTAAAAAAAGTTTGGGATCGTCCTGTCTTGCCATGTGAATGGCAGTCTGAATACCCCACTGCATCTGTCACAACAGAACCCGCTGACCCGAGGCCAGAGACCCTCACCCATACAATGCTAAAGGGCACAATAACAAAGTCACTGCTTCAATGCTGCCTGATATCATTATAAATTGAAATGATGACAAGTTCAATCAGAAGTCTTCTTCTCATATTGGAATAGATTGCCTTTAAAATGACAAATTAATATGTCTCAAAAACAAATAGGTGCTCTTGTTTCACTCCACTGTGCTCAAGACAGTGAAAAATAATCTTGTAATAATCTTTGAAGAGACTCATTTGGAGCAGAATCAAAGAATTGGCCCACCATGCCTGCACCGGCACCAACTGGACTGAATGGCTTAAAAGTAAAGTTTATTTATTCGTCACAAGTAAGGCTTTCATTAACATTGCAATGAAGTTACTGTGAAATACCCCTAGTCACCACATTCCAGCCCCTTTTCCGGTCAATGCACCTAACCAATGTTTCTGTGTTGTTTCTGTATTGTTTCTGTGTTGTATACTTCACGTCATATAATGATAGAAGATAAAACCAGGAACAGTATTTCCACTCTACACCACTGAAGAGAAAAACACAGCCCCAAGGTGTGGAGTTCTAAACTGTACATAAAAATAACATTTGACATTCATCACTTAATTTCAGAAACAAATTCAGAAACAAATGCCATGTTTACATTGTGAGAGGTACCAGCCTCTGAACTCTAAAAGGAAAATACTAACTTTAGCAAACCTATATGCAGAAATGATTTAATTGTTGCAGAGGCAGACATTGTGTGCTTACTTCTTTCAAGTAAACTGTAAGGGGTGAGTTTTCCTGTTCTGCCCACCACAGGAATTGGAGCGGATGAGGGGGGGACCATGGAAAGGTCCGATGACCTCTGGCAGGTGTTTCTAGTTTCAGGGCAAATGCGGCTGGAAAATCTCACCTTAGAAATCTTTGTAGAGAACAAGGTTTAAATATTAGTAGAAAGCAAGCCATTTATTATTAAATGATTCACCTGATTGACAATCTGTATATATACACATATGGGGAGACCTAGCCACATGTGTAGCTGACACCTTTGAATTTGCATAATATCAAATAGACAGATAATAAAAACAAGCTTTCGAAGTATAATTAAATCAGATGTTGCTGCAAATCTAGGAGGAGGAAATAGCTGGTGCAGATTCTAACTCATTATTATTTGACATTAGAGTGGTGTACTCTCACAGAGGGTACAAGGATAGCCAGAGTCAAAAATAAATGGTACTCTCCTGAGTTTGGGGTCAAAACCAGTCAGTGATGAATTGTTAGCTCGTATTTAACCTTTGATATAAGTTCCCTGTTGTGCTGGATAATGAAGTAAAGTGCAAACAGTGGAAAATCTCCCACTTCCAACCTTAATTTAACTTTTTGACAATCACTAAATGGATATTCCTAACTCAGTAGGTCTCAAACCTTTTACATTCTTGGATACTTAAGCAGGACAAGCAACTCTGAAGACCACACATTGAGAACATTGAGAACTATTGACCTAAGGCATGCTCTAGTCCTCTGCAGTTTTCATGGGGAGTCAGGCCAGGCTTTCAAAGAATCATACACGTTGAGAACTATTGACTTGTGGCAGGTTCTAATCCTCCAACAGTGTTCATGAAGTCAGGCCAGGCTTTCAAAGAATCATACACGTTGAGAACTATTGACTTGAGGCAGGTCCTAATCCTCCAACAGTGTTCATGAAGTCAGGCCAGGCTTTCAAAGAGTCATATTACAACTGGGCTGAGTCCTTCTGCAACATGACGGGCTTTTGAAAACAACCCAACTCAGCACACAGCAGTCCCTGTGGCTGCCTCCAAACTCATTCTCAAGTCAAGTCATTCCCAGCTACAACTTATTTCATATCTTGGCCATTATCTGGCCAGTCTGTTCAAATTTAAACAAAGGTCATGCAAGTGAGTAGAATATTGAAGTCTATTGTGTGCTCAAATCTACTTTCCACTATACTGTGGATGAGAACTCTTCTCTCTATGGAGCTTAATGTCCATAAAAGTTATGAAACCAGGAAGAAAATTTGGTGATTCTTTTAAATTTTAAATGCAAGTGAACTCTGGATGGCCTTGGATAGACCTTTTTCTAAAGGAAACCACAACCCAGATTTTCCAATGCTGGTTTCTCATTGTAACAGCCTACATCAGTCAGCCGGCAACAGAAAAATGGCCAGGTCTTCTATTTCAGCAGGGCTGGACAAACTATGCACCATGGTTTAGTTTCTGGAGATTGGAGTTGAGGTGTGCCAATAATATCAATTGGAACCAGGGAAATTCTATTCACCATTTCTCAATGTTCAAACATTAAGGGCACCATTTCCAAAAAGATATTCTTTTCTAATTGACACCCAACATTGCTAGAGAAAAAAGTTGGTGCAGGATCTAAATAACAAAGGAAAGGCAATTTTCTTTCAATATTTCTATCACTTTTTGATCAGCACCCATGTGTACATTGTACCAATTTTCTCTCTAAATTGTGTGGCTGGATCTCTAATATTCCCATAAATGCCACATACAGATCAGCTTGTTTAAGCTACTGCATTTACAAAGCCAAGCAAAAAATGTAAAGGGCCAGGCCCATAACCAAATTTCACACATACTACAAACAAAAATTTAGAGGGCTTCTTGCATCTCACCTGGTTTTGTTTTCCATCACCTTCAGTCACTTCACCAATGATTGCATAATATTCAGCACCATCTGCGACTCTTCAGATACTGAAGCAGCCCATGTTCAAATGCAACGAGGTCTGGACAATATCGAGGCTTGGGCTGACAAGTGGCAAGTATCTTTCGTGCCACACAAATGTCAGGCAATGACCATCACCAATAAGGGACGTGCTAACCAACGACTCTTGACAGTCAATAATGTTACCATTACTGAATCCCTCATTGTCAACATCCTTGGGGCTACCATTGACCAGAAACTCAACTAGACTCACCACATTAACACAGTGGCTACAAGAACAGGTCAGAGCCTAAGAATACTGTGGCGAGTAACTCACCTCCTGATTCCCCAAAGCCTATTCACCATCTACAAGACTCAAGTTAGGAGTGTGATGGAGTACTCCCCACTTGCCTGAATGTGTGCATGCAGCTCCAACAACCTCAAGAAGTCTGACACCATTAGGACAAAGCAGCCTGTTTGATTGGCGCCACATCTAAAACATCAATTCCCTCCATCAGCGATGCTCAGTAGCAACAGTGTGTCCTATCTAAAGATGCGTTGCAGCAATTCACCAAAGATCCTTAGACAACACTTTCCAAACCCATGACTACTTCCATCTAGAAGGACAAGGGCAGCAGATACATGGGAAAACCACTACCTGCAAGTTGTCCTCCAAGCCACTCACCATCCTGACTTGGAAATACATTGCCATTCCTTCGCAGTCTGTGGGTCAAAAATTCTCTCCCTAATGGCATGGTGGGTCAACCTACAGCACATGGACTTCAGTGGTTGAAGAAGGATACCTTCTCAAGGGCAACTAGGGGTGGGCAATAAATCTGGCCACCCAGCGATGCCACGTCCCATGAATGAATACAAAAATATAGCTTCACCCATAACGTTCCCACAAGAAGCCACCTAATTTAAAAATTTTGTCAAGCATTTGTGAAGTTAGTGAGGTTGCATTCTTTCAATATGTGCATGATTGTAAAGTCATAAAAGATCAATCTTGAGGATAAATCGATTCTGAAAAGTAGTTAAAACATTAATAAAGAACATTTTGGATAATGCCTATGACCAGGAAGGACCACAGTATACCCTTTCCTGCTTCTGGGAATTGAATAAGGCAAACGTGTTTCTTGTAATTAACTAGATTTTAATAGAATGTAATTACTACATAATTAAAATGTCCATTCTGTGAGACAAGGCTAAATTTAGCCTCAAGAGAACTGTGGAATAATTACTAGGGATATGTTGGAATTCTTCAGAGAACAGTCATCATGAAGAAGAGAGAACAGCTGCCTTTATTTTTGGCAGCAGCTCCCATTCTTTTTGTTATCGCCTTTCAAAACAACTCAATAGTGTCTCTTCACAAAGGAAAAGCAGCCTTTGTTAATGCAGGAGAGGAAGGAATGGATTGTACATTGAGTCACATCCATTGCATCAAAGCCAAACATTATTGCTGGAGCAACAAAAGATCAGACCTTGAAAGGAACTAAACATCGCATAGGGACAGGGATCTTTCATGTGACTGTTTTTTTCTGCGCTCATAAAGTGCAGAAAAACGGCTGAGGGTCTTGAGGTTATTTTCATTAGAGTGAAGGTTACGAGGTGACCTAATTGAGGCATGCAAGATGATCAAAGGATTGGATAGGGTGGACAGTGAGAGCCTTTTTCCTCGGATGGTGATGGCTAACACAAGGGGACATAGCTTTAAATTAAGGTGTGGTAATTATAGGACGGATGTCAGAGGTAGGTTCTTTATTCAGAGGGTAGTAAGGGCGTGGAATGCCCTGCCTGCAGCAGTTGTGGACTCACCAACTTTAAGGGCGTTCAAATGGTCAGTGGATAGGCATATGGATAACATTGGAATAGTTTAGGTTAGAGGGTCATTAGATTGGTTCCACTGGTCGACGCAACATCGAGGGCCAAAGGGCCTGTACTGCGCTGTAATGTTCTATGTTCTAAAGCTGAGAAATTGCAGTGTTACGGAGTCAATGGGCAGGGCTTTCCAGCTGCGCTCACCTTAAAACCGGAAAATCCCGCCTGAGGTCAACGGACCTTTTTGTGGTTCCCCACCCGCCTCAGACACCACAGGAATCAGAGCAGGAAAATTCTCCCATAGAGTCATATGGTGCAGAAAGGTCCCTTCGGCCCATTGAGTATACACCAACAATATCTACCACTAAAGGCACATTAATCTCATTTTTCTGCACTTGTCTCATATCCTTGAATGTTATGATTATTTTAAATGCCCATCCAAATATTTTTAAATGTTTTACCTACCTAGGCAGTATATTCCAGACTCACACCACTCTCTGAATGAAAGCATTTTCTCAAATCGCCTTTGAATCTCCTGAACCTTACCCTAAAACTGTCCCCCCTCATAATTGACCCCTCAACCAAGGCTGCTCCCTACTCACCCTGTCCATATCCCTCACAATCTTATGTACCTCAATCATGTCCCCTCCTCAGCCTTCTCTACTCTAAAGAAAACAATCTAAGCCTAGTGGTGGGGAATGGAACTATTTCCATCTCCGACACCCAAAGTTGGTACAATGTGTTCTCAGATCATGTATAGCTGAGTTGGCTGGACAGCAAAGTCTTTTCAACTTAGCCTCAATATTTTCTTCTGCCCCAACCACTTAATAATGCCCCAACTAATAAATAAATATTGGGTGTCATAAGCACCAAAACACCAGTATTTTGACAAAGTGCTCATAAAATGAATATAAGTAAATTTGTTTCAGCTCAAATGGAATATAAAACAGCAAAGAAAAATGAGACAAGTTTATCTTGGATTATAATTAATGTGGCCTTGAGAGAAAAAAAATTGGCACATCGACAGGTTGTCAAAAGTGTCTCAGAGCCAAACAAAGAGATATTCGTTCGTTAGTTTGCTTTGCTTTGGAGAATAAACATTGGTCAGGAAAATTAAGAGAAATGTTCCCGTTCTTTGAATGGTGCCATTGTATCTTTCATGTCCACTTGAGTAGTCAACAGAACCTCAGCTCATCATTTTGTTCAACAGATTGCACCTCTGATAGTGCGGCCTGACATTGATAATTTGCTCTGATAATTTCAGCCTGACATAAATTGAAAGTATTCAAGGTGGATCCTGACCCACAACTTTCTTACTCAGAGGCAAGAATGGCAAAACTGAACTACATTGGAGTGAATATATCGTAGGCCCATTTTTTCCATTGTTTGATTAATGTCGTCTCCAATCCATAATGTTCAAAATAATTGGAATTAACCTCATTGACTCTTGATGGTTTACATGTGACTCTATCACTGTTATTATGCTGTTAATTGCAAAGACCATGCTGTTTAGTTCATTTAGTTTATTATTGCCAACCATGTTCTGGTAATATCATGCCTTTTCCTAATCATGCACAGCTTCCCAATTAAGATTACAAGTTTAATTGTGTGGAAACTGTGGATAGAAATACACTCATACAGTGGTGTATTAGAGTTCAGTATGCCACTCAGGGTCAGAAGTTTCACTTTCTGAAGCTAGGCAGATTCAACCAAACTCAGTTGAGCGTGTGTCCCTCAGCAAATTAATGGCCATATGCCTACCGATGAACATAAAGCCACACACTATGCTAAAAATTTCTAGTGCTGAGTAGTATTCAAGCATTTTTATGATCTGTGCAGATTAACTATTGGGTGCTATGGAACTCAAGGGCTGAATTCAAACAGTACTTGTAGCTAATGAAGTTTATTTATTAGTCACAAGTAGGCTTACACTAACACTGCAATGAAGTTACTGTGAAAATCCCCTCAAGCTCCTAAGGGAATATTTGTTACTTACTGCATTATTCGTGAAGACTTTTACCTTTGGTTACACCCAAATAGCTCATGACTACAGTTATGTGAATGACACCATCTAATGTTTAAAATTTGAAACAGGTAACTTATTCTGAGAATTTGCATTAAATAACTTGGTTTAGTGCAACTTTTTTTATTAACAAAATACCATACTTTACAAAACAAATAAACCACAATCCAACACATTAATTTGAAAATCTGTTCACACTTTAAACATTTATTTTGGAGAAAATAACTGAAATAGAGTGAATATGGTATTTAATTCTCGAACATAAAAAAGTGCAAAATTTAAAGCATCTTATCTTACAAAGTTTTGAGCCTGATTTATTCCCTTACTGGTATTTGTTTAAATTGAAACTCATTTGTAATCACCTCAGAAGCTTTATTTTTCCTGTTGTCCACTGTTTTGAAAGCAATTAAATCCCCTTTATTATTACGTTATTGTATTTACTGTAAAATCACTGCTATTGGAGAGACAGCTTGATCATGCTTAGGTAAAATATTAACAATTTTCAAAAGTTGAATAATTACAACATTCTGAGATCAGTTTGGTGCAGAATTGTCTCCATTTTCATTTTGACACGTTACTCCTGGCAACAAAAGAAAAAGAAAAATATGTCAAAGCATTGAAACAATAGCCTTGAAAGTTTTAAAATGAAGACTGAAAGCTTTCAATTTCTAGTGAATCAAAATTGAAGCTTGTCTCTTTAAAAACATTGCATTCACAGTTTCACTGTATGGTCACATTAATTAGGGTGATTTCCTCTATTTATTGCATATGGCATCATGAACTAATGTGGGATGATGTCTTTGATGTAACATTCCTAGTGAGATTTGATTTGATTTATTATTGACACGTATTGGAATATAATGAAAAGTATTGTTTCTTGCACGCTATGCAGACAAAACGTACCATCCATAGAGTACATAGGGGAGAAGAAAACAGGCCCTTTGGCCCAAGTTGTCCATGCTGCCTTTTTTTTTAAACTCGAAGCTAGTCCCAATTGCTCACATTTGGCCCATATCCCTCTATACCCATCTTACCCATGTAATTGTCCAAACTTTGTAAAAGTCAAAAATTATACCTGCCTCTACTACTACCTCTGGCAGCTTGTTCCAGACACACACCACCATCTGTGAGAGAAAAATTGCCCTCCGGACACTTTTGTATCTCTCCCCTCTCACCTTAAACCTATGCCCTTTAGATTCACACTCCCCCACCTTTGGGAAAAGATATTGACTTTCTAGCTGATCTATGCCCCTCATTATTTTATAGACCTCTATGAGATCACCTCTCAGCCTCCTACGCTCCAGAGAATAAAGTCCCAGTCTTTGCAGCCTCTCTTTACAACTTAAACCATTAAGTCCCAGTAGCATCCTAGTAAATCTCTTCTGCACTCTTTCTAGTTTAATAATATTCTTTCTATAATAGGGTGACCAGAACTGTGCATAGTATTCCAAGTGTGGCCTTACCAATGTCTTGTACAACTTCAATAACCCATCCCATCTCCTGTACTCAACGTTCTGACGAATGAAACCAAGCATGCCGAATGCCTTCTTTGCCACTCTGTCCACCTGTGACTCCACTTTCAAGGAGCTATGAACCTGTACCCCTAGATCTCTTTGTTCTGTACTTCTCCCCAGTGCCCTACCATTAACTGAATAAGTCCTGCCCTGGTTCAACCTACCAAAACGCATGATCTCGCATTTATCTAAATTAAATTCCATCTGCCATTCGTCAGCCCACTGGCCCAATTGATCAAGATCCCGTTGCAAACCGAGATAACCTTCTTCACTGTCCACTATGCCACCAATCTTGGTGTCATCTGCAAACTTACTAACCATGCGTCCTATAGTCTCATCCAAATCATGAATATAAATGACAAATAACAATGGATCCAGTACCGATCCTTGAGGCATACCACTGGTCACAGGTTTCCAGTTTTAAAAACAACTATCAGCACCCTCTGGCTTCTGTTATCAAGTCAGTTTTGTATCCATTTAGCTACCCCCATCTTGGATCCCATGAGATTTAACCTTATGCAACAACCGACCACACCGTACCTCGTCAAAGGCCTTGCTAAAGTCCACGTAGACAATATCAACTGCATTGCCGTCATCTACCTTCTTGGTTACCCCTTCAAAAATCTCAATCAAATTTGTGAGACATGATTTTCCACTCACAAAGCCTTGCTGACTGTCCCTAATCGGTTCTTGTGTCTCTAAATGCCTGTAGATCCTATCTCTCACAATATCTTCCAACAACTTACCCACCACAGATGTGAGGCTCACCGGCCTGTAGTTCCCTGGCTTTTCCCTGCAGCCCTTTTTAAACAAAGGTACACCATTTGCCAGCCTCCAATCTTCAAGCCCCTCACCGGTAACTATCGGTGATTCAAATATCTCTGCTACGGGACCCGCAATTTCCTCCCTGTAGCCTCCCACAATGTCCTGGGATACACTTCATCAGGTCTCAGGGATTTATCTACCTTGATGCACTTTAAGACTTCCAGCACTTCCTTCTCTGTAATATGTACACTCCCCAAGACATTACTATTTTTGTCCACAAGTATCCATGCTTTTCTCAACAGTAAATACTGATGAGAAATACTCATTTAGGATCTCACCCACCTCTTGTGGATCCACACATAGATGGCCTTGTTGATCCTTAAGAGGCCCTACTCTGTCCCAAGTTACTCTTTTGGCCTTTATGTATCTGTAGACACTCTTTGAATTCTCCTTTGGCTTATCTGCCAAAACAATCTCATATCACCTTTTTGCTGTCCTGATTTCTCTCTTAACTCTACTCCTCCACCCACTATACTCTCGAAGGGATTCAAAGTGAACAAAAAACAAAGAAAATTACAGCACAGGAACAGGCCCTTCAGCCCTCCAAGCCTGCACTGACCATGCTGCCCGACTTAACTAAAATTTGCGACCCTTCCAGGGACCATATCCCTCTATCCCCATCCTATTCATGTATTTGTCACGATGCCCCTTAAAAGTCATTATCGTATCTGCTTCCACTACCTCCCCCAGCAACGAGTTTCAGGCACCCACCACCTCTGTGTAAAAAAATCTGCCTCGTACATCTCCTTTAAAACTTGCCCCTCGCACCTTAAAGCTGTGCCCCCTAGTAATTGACCCTTCCACCCAATGCCAGATTTAGACTTGGTGAGGCCATAAGTAATATAAAGCTTGGAGGCCCCTTATTAAAAAGTTACATCAAAAGATCTCACAAAGATGCGTACCAAAACAGGACCTTGGGTCACCACAAAAAAAATTGAAAATATACCTTTTAATTATAATATAGCAAGGTATTTAAAATGAAAAATCAAAATTATTTTCAAATGAATGCATTTAGTGATTACATATTTATCATTTGGCTGGCTTGATCTCTCTCATAGATTATAATACAGTATACCCTGGAAACAATACTTAAATGTAACTTTTAAAATAATTTTAAGATACATTAATCTATCTACACAAAATGCTGACAAAATAAGTAATCAGGATCACTTTTATTAATATAAGTAATAATGAAATTGTTTGCAAAGTCAGAAAACTGATATCAGATACAAGTTAAAACATTTTCTTTCTTGATTTCTCAAAAGCAAAATCATGAATTATGCCCTCAAATGATATGCTACACAGCTTATCGCTTTCTATGCACATGATACTAAGCGCAGACAGTTTGTCTTGACACATGGTTGCTCTCAGTTCATTTTTGATTCTCTTTAGCTGTGAAAATGACCTTTCTCCTGAACAATTTGTTACCATAAAACATAAGACTAGTTGTAATATTGCTTCCACGTTAGGGAAAACTAAATGAATCTTGTCTTGGAAGATGGTTTGATACAGACCTTTGTGGCAAATTTGTTCTTTTCCTGGATAATTCTTCTTGACATAAGGATGCAAGTGCTTCAGTTCCCCCGTAAGGTTAATATTAACATCGTTTGGATACTCTTTCATCAAAGTTTCCACTGCTTCACGTAGTTGTGCTCTGAAGATTCTGAATCAACTAAAAATGAAAATTTGTTTGCAGCATAATTGCAGACTGTTGCCCTTCTTCTCAAGTTTGCTTCAAGGACATTGATTATAAGAATGAAGGATTTCACTCGAAATTTGTCTCTTGGAGAAAGCACTTCATCAGCATCAGGTGCAGCTCCATCGTAGGTTTGTTTTTTTCTCACTCTCCTCCTTTTCTCTGCACACTTGTAATCTACATCAGGCAGTTTGGATTTAGCTTCTTGTTCAATATCATCAAAGTTTTCTTGAATATTTTTCACAAAGTGGGAAAGTGATGAGTACAGATTTGCACATGCGATAAGTGCAATCTGTGGATCCTGGAGAGCCTTACTGGTTTTGTGAAACTCCTCCAGCAAATGAGTCCGTAAGTATAGCATAAAAACAAACTCCAGTATCTTCATTTTTTCCAGAAGAGTACCAGCTAATCTTCTTGGACTTTGCTGATCACCTTGGGTTTCTGGATCCTTATCTGTTTCTGGAGTAAAGTAACTGTCAACTTTTGGTAATTTTTTGAGTTGCTCTTCAAGCTGGTGCTTTCTTTTTCTCTTCTGGTATTCGCTCTTAAATGTTCTCTTCATAGTAAACTTTCTGAAATTTTGTGAGGCCCTGCCCTAAGCTGTAGCTTGTTTAACTTATGCCTACATCCGGCACTGCTTCGAACCTGGGAATAAGTTTCTGACTATCCACTCGGTCCATGCCTGTCATAATCTTGTAGACTTCTATCAGCTCACCCCTCAACCTCAGTCGCTCCAGTGAGAACAAACCAAATTTCTCCAACCTCTCCTCATAGCTAATACCCTCCGTACCAGGCAACATCCTGGTAAATCTTTTCTGTACCCTCTCTAAAGCCTTCCTGTAGTGTGGTGACCAGAATTGAACACTATATTCCAACCGTGGCCTAACTAATGTTCTATAAAGCTCCAACATGACTAGCCAATTTTTAAACTCAATGTCAATGAAGGAAAGCATGCTGAATGCCTTCTTGACTACCTTCTTTACCTGCATTGCCACTTTCAGTGACCTGTGGACCTGTACACCCAGATCCTTTTGCCTATCAATACTCTTAAGGGTTCTGCCATTTACTGTACATTTCCTATCTGTCTTAGACCTTTCAAAATGCATTACCTCACACTTGTCCGAATTAAACTCCATGAGCCATCTTTCTACCCAAGTCTCCAACAGATCTACATCCTATTATATCCTCTAATGGTCCTCATCGCTATCCGCAAATCCACCAATCTTTGTGTCATCCGCAAAATTACTAATCAAACCAGTTACATTTTCCTCCAAGTAATTTATATATATTACAAATAGCAAAGGTCCCAGCATTGATCCCTGAGGAACATCATTTGTCACAGCCCTCCATTCAGAAATGCACCCTTCCACTGCTGCACTCTGTCTTCTTTGACTGAGCCAGTTTTGCATTCATCTTGCCAGCTCACCTCTGATCCCATGCAATTCCACCTTCTGCACTAGCTTACCATGAGGGACCTTGTCACTACCACTGCACCATTGCCTCCCTTACAAAAAGAAGACTCCGTCCCCAAACCTTTCAGTTAATAGCCAAACACACTAGCCAATTGCGCCACAGAGATGGAGACTAAAATGCTTGAAAATGAAATGTTAGCTTTGCTTTGACACGGGTAGTAGCATTCAGCTATAATGAGATGGTTGCAGAGTTGCCAGCTGTGGGGTCATTTTCTATTTTATTGGACTTATTGGAACACCTACATATATCTGAAAACCTTTAGAAGAAATCTGTTTAAAAAAAACTGACGTCCATGTAGCCCAAAGATGTGCAGGTTAGGTTGATTGGCCATGCTAAGATTGGCCATTCCTTAGTGTCCAGGGATGTGTAGGTTAGAGGGATTAGTGGGTACAATATGTAGGGATATGGGGGTAGTGCTTGAGTGGGATTGTGTTCAGTGCAGACACGATGGGCTGAAGGGCCTCTTTCTACACTGTAGGGTTCTATGGTTCACTGCCCTACCCTCATCAATCGTCTTTGTCACTTCCTCAAAAAACTTGATTAAGTTCAAAAGACACGACCTCCCCTTCACAAAACCATGTTGCCTCTCACTATTACATCCATTCATTTCCAAATGGGAATAAATCCTGTCTTGAAGACTCCTCTCCAATAATGTCCCTACCACTGACATAAAGCTCACCGGCCTGTAATTATCTGGATTATTCTTGCTATTCTCCAATCCTGTGGGACCTCCCCTGTAGCCAGTGAGGATACAAAGATTTCTCTTAAGGCCCCAGCAATTTCCTCCGTTGTCTCTCTCAGTATTCTGGGGTGTAACCCATCAGGCCCTGGGGACTTGGCTACCTTAATGTTTCTCAAGAACTCCAATACCTCCTTTGTGATCTCAACATGACTCAAACAATCTACACATCCTTTCCCAGACTCATCATCCACCAAGTTCTTCCCTTTGGTGAATACTGACGCAAAGTACTCATTTAATACCTGGCCCATTTCCTCTGGCTCCACGCATAGATTCCCTCCCTTGTCCTTGACCGTGCCAAGCCTCTCCCTGGCTACCCTCTTGCTCTTTATATATGTATAAAAAGCCTTGGGATTTTCCTTAATCCTGCTGGCCAATGCTTTCGCGTGACCTCTGTTAGCCCTCCTTACTCTTTGCTGAAGTTTCTTCCTATTTTCCTTGTATTTCACACTTGCTTCATGTGTTCCCAGCCTCCTAGCTTTGACAAATGCTTCTTTTTACCCTTTGACTTGGCTCACAATATCTCTTGTTATCCAAGGTTCCCAAAACTTGCCATACTTATCCTTCATCCTTACAGGAATGTGTCGGTCCTGAATCTCTATCAACTTACACTTGAAAACTTCCCACATGCCAGATGTTGATTTGCCCTCAAACATCTGTCTCCAATCTACATTCTTCAGTTCCAGCCTAATATTGTTGTAATTAGCCTTCCCCCAATTTAACACCTTGACGGCCACACTTATCTTTATCCATCAGTCCCTTAAAGCTTATTGAATTGTGGCCACTGTTCCCGAACTGTTCCCCTACTGAAACATCGACCACCTGACCGGACTCATTCCCCAATACCAGATCCAATCTGGCCCCTTCTTTAGTTGGACTACCTACATACTGTTTCAAGAAGCCCTCCTGGATGCTCCTTACAAATTCTGCCCCATCTGCACCCCTAGCACTATGTGAGTCCCAGTCAATATAGAGGAAGATAAAGTCACTCACCACAACAACCTTGTTACTGTTACAGCTTGCCAAAATCTGCCTCCATATTTATTCCTCTATCTCCCTCTGGCAGTTGGGTGGCCTATTGTTAAACCCCAATATTGTGACTACACCTTTTCTGTTCCTGAGCTCTATCCATATCGTCTTGCTGTATGAGCCCTCCAAGATGTCCTCCCGCAGTATAGCTATGAGATTCTCCTTAACCAGTAGTGCAACTCCCCCACTCCTTTTATATCCCCCTCTATCCCACCTGAAACATCTGTATCCTGGAATGCTGCCAAACCTGTCCTTTCCTTAACCAAGTAACGGCAACAACATTCTACTAATTCAAGCTCTAAATTCATCTGCCTTACCTGTTACACTTCTTGCATTGAAACAAGTGCACTTCAGTTCACCAGACCCTCTTTGAGTAGCAACTCCACCCTACCTGCTGTTTCTCTGAGTCTTACTGGCCCTACGCTCTGTCTTCTCTTCAGCTAGTTCACCTTTGTTTTGGTTCCCACCCCCCCTGCAAAACTAGTATAAATCCTCCCGTGTGACACTAGCAAATCTCCCGACTAGAATATTTATGCCCTTCCAGTTTAGATGCAAACCGTCCTTTTTGTACAGGGCCCACCTGCCCTAGAAGAGATCCTAATGGTCCAGATATCTGAAACCCTCCTCCTAATCAGCTGTTTAGCCACATGTTGAGCTGCACTATCTTCCTATTCCTAGCCTCACTAGCACCTGGCACAGGGAGTAATCCTGAGGTTACAACTTTAGAGGTCCTGCTTATTAACTTTCTACCTAACTCCCTGAATTGCTATTGCAGGACTTCATCACTCTTCCTACCTATTGTCATTAGTCCCAATATGTACCACAACTTCTGGCTGTTCATCCTTCAAAATGCATTCTGCCTGTTCAGAGACATTTACCTCTAATCAATTTTTTAAAATTCATTCATGGGACATGGGTATCGCTGGCAGGCTAGCATTTATCGCCATTCCCTAATTGTCCTTGAACTCAGAGGTTTGCTTGGCCATTTCAGAGGGCAGTTGAGTGTCAGCCATATTGCTATGGCTCAACTGTCAGATGTAGGCCAGTTGAGGACAGCAGATATCCTTCCCTAAAGGACATTAGTGCACCTGGTGGGTTTTCCCGACAATCAACAATGGTTTTATGGGCAGCAGTAGATTTTTAATTCAAAATATTTTTTATTGAATTCAAATTCCACCAACCGTCAAGATGGGATTTGAACTTGGATCTCTCGGGCATCAGCTGAGTTTCTGGTGCCTCCCACCACTACCCCACCCATTCTATAATGTTCCCCTAATAATCTTTGGAAAATTCATAAGGAGGGAATGAAGGACATGGTATAAGCAGCCTCCCGCCAGCATAATAAATATGATCTAAAAATGCAGTGAACTTCTGCTGCCAGATTAACACAAATCCATTTTTTTTAAACTGATTTCTTCTAAGGTTTGTCAGATATATGTAAGCATGCCTGATATTTTAAGTCCAATAAAAGTGGATTAGAAAATGACCCCACAGTGCATAAACTAAACTACTGGCAACTCTGCAACCATCTCATTATGTCTGAATGCTGCTACCAGTGTCAAAGCAAAGCAAAGCTAACATTTCATTTTCAAGCATTTTAGTCTCCATTTCTGTGGCACAATTGGCTAGTGTGTTTGGCTATTAACTGAAAAGGTTGGTGGGGACGGAGTCTTCTTTTTGTAAGGAAGGCAATGGCACAGTGGTATTGTGACTCAACTGAAATCCAGGGCAAGATCTGGGAACTTGGCTTTGAATTCCACCATGGCAGCTGGGGAAATTTAACAAAAACCAGAATTCAGGAAGACATTGAAGCCATCGTCAATTGTCATTAAAAACCCATCTGGTTCACTTTTGGGGGCAACGCAGTAGTTAACACTGCTGCCTCGAGTGCCAGGGATCTGGGTTTGATTTAGGCCTTGGTTGCCTGCCTGTGTGGGAGTCCTTCAGGTGCTCCAGTTACCTCCCACAGTCCAAAGGTGTGCAGGTTAGGTGGATTGGCCATGATAAATTGCACCTTTGTGTTTTCCAAGATGTGTAGGTTAGATGGATGAATCATGAGAAATGTGGGGGGTACAGGGATAAGGCTGGGTAGAGTGGCTGGGTAAGAAACTCTGTCAGAGAGTCAGTGCAGACTCAATGGGCCAAATGGCTCTTCTGCACTGTAATGAATCTACGATTCTATAAAAGTGTAAGTGGATAGAAATTAAATTCCTGACTGCAATTTACAATTTCCTGATTAATGGTCATGTAAAGCCTTAAGCTGCATTGTTCCAAGGAAACTGCTAACCTTCTGAAACTCATGTCTGGTGAAATTTCAACCTGAAAGTTTGCACCGTGTTGCAATTTTAGAAGAAAATTTTGCTCTATTTTATCTATTATTGTATTAATTTTGTATTAAGATTACACAGAAAATAGAACATAATATACCTTTTTTGTGCTGAATAAGATGATGTATATCAGTGCTAGAATATTTTGCTATTTTTGTTGCATTTTTAGTAAATGTGTAAAGCACTTGTGGTCTAAATTTTACTAAATTCTTATTTGACACTGAGCAAATCTCTTTCTACTTTGTCCTGACAAAATGTTCTTCAACCAAGAGTGTATTAATGGCTACATCCATTCTATTTCTCTTTGCTGCATCAGCCTTCACTGTGACTTCACTGAGTGAGACTGCTGATTTAGTGATATTTTATTTTATGTGTCATCACTGATTGGGACATGGGATGATATTGCACAAAGGTATTTTATGTAAAATCTGCTGAGCCAGCTGAGAGAGAAGATTGGAACTTATCTCACTTTATTAGTCTGAGTCTGAATTGAAACTGACAGCTCAGTTAGAGCATAGAACATAGAAAAACTACAGCACAAACAGGCCCTTCAGCCCACAAGTTGCGCTGATCATATCCCTACCTACTAGGCCTACCTATAACCCTCAATCCCAATAAATCCCATATACTCATCCAGAAGTCTCTTAAAAGACCCCAATGAGTTTGCCTCCACCACCACCGATCCACTCACCCACCACCCTCTGAGTGAAAAACTTACCCCTGAAAGGTTATTGGTATGGTTATAGCCTTATTATATTATAGGTTATTAGTTGTAGCCTGGTTATTGAAAGGTTAGGGCACGCAATGCTACCTAAATTTTGTTAGAAGTGTGAGCTCCAAGTAATTATTAATGGAACTGAAGGATGAAACATTAAATGAGTCCATGAAAAATCCCAAAAACGTTACAGTGGGTTAGTTTCACCAATCAAGTACATGCATACACAGGATGCAACTACATGCAATTCCCAGTCTAGACATGTCAGTAATCAGAAGTTTCAGATAGTTAAAGAAATATATATAAAAAAAACTTTCCTTACTTTGAATGTTGTGCTTTCTGAAAACAAGAAGGGTGATCATGTAAATATTTCCAGTTTACAATGAAGATGGTTCAGTTAGCTTATTGTCAGATTATCTTAATGATACTTGCAGCAATTCAAAATTATAGTGTAATTATTATATGTATTCCATTCCACAAAACAGGGTATATAATTCACCAGTTGCTGATACCATCAATTTTGTTTTGCAAAGATAATCACAAATGCTAAGGGAAAACCAAACACTTATGTTTTCATGCCTTCATTATGCAGCATATTGAAATCCAGTTTCTTGCTGTACTTCATCTAACAACAGTTCAATCTAAGCACAGAGAGAAGCTGCAACACTGTTTGCAACAGATTAGTTTTTCTCTAAATGTGTTTTAAAGCTCCTATTTGCGTGCTTGGTCGAGAATGCTGACTGTAAATGGAACACTCACCTGCATTGTGACATAATACTCTTGATACTATCTCAAGGATTTAAATGATGTTAGAAGTGGATCTACTATGTTGGAGAAATGCTTATCAGCAGGCTGCCTCTGCACCAACACACTGTATACATTCCATAGCAGCTCATAAATTGCACCCTGAGCCCAACTTCTGTATGAAAAAACAAAATCCTTCAAAAAGTCATACATTGGTAGGATGTGCCTTTTGTAAGCCATGGGAGTGCACAGGTTGGGTTTTCTTGAGCCCAGGTGGAAATTTGGCCTTTATTGCCTGACATTTTTTGCCAAAATTAAACTATTGCTATCTTGTTAGAACAAAGAACAAAGAAAATTACCGCACAGTAACAAGCTCTTCAGCTCTCCAAGCCTGCACCGACCATGCTGCCCATCTGAACTAAAATCCCCTAACGTTCTGGGGACCATATCCCTCTATTCCCATCTTATTCATGTATTTGTCAAGAAGTCCCTTAAAAGTCACTATTGTATCTGCTTCCACTACGCCCCCGGCAGCGAGTTCTGGACACCCACCATCCCTCTGTGTAAAAGTTTTGACTTGTACATCTTCTTTAAACCTTGCCACTCACACCTTAAACCTATGCCCCCTAGTAATTGACCCTTCCACCCTGGGAAAAAGCTTCTGACTATTCACTCTGTCCATGCCCCCTCATAATCTTGTAAACTTCTATCAGGTCACCCATCAACCTCCATGTCCTGTTGCATGTCATGAAGGCAAGGGTCAGACATGACCAGTTGCAACATAAATAAGATCACATAAAATGTTTGTTTAGCTCGTACTTGTCCAAATTGAACCGTGTTGCATTTAATATTCTACTCCCTGGATATTAGTTAAAATGATGGGTAAATTGAGCAACAAAGTCCATGACTATGATCATATTCCCAAAGTCTATTTGCTCATTAGTTCCTTCCATAACCAGAACTTGAATTTATGAATTAATAAGCAGTGACCCAGGCCACTAACTACACTCCCAGTGAGACACCAAACTTATCCAAAGTTGGCAGTGGGCAGGCTTGTCCTATTTTCCTTCCGCAGCCCACGTTAGGAAGGCCGCTTCTGATTTGCTCAACACATGTAACTGCCAATGGGAAAACAGAACCCAGCCATACACTTCTTAGCTTTTTATTACTGTTTCCACCTTGTACTTTCCTCTCCTTGCTGGGTTAGGGGTGACAATAATGGATGGATTGCTGATGTCTCTTTTGGAGAGTGAGGCTTCAGTGGTGGCTACCTCTTACACCTCTCAGTCGTCAGCAAGTCACTGTTTTTAGGTCTTGGGATCTTTCACCCTCTGAAGTGGTCCCCTTACCTTCTAGTGCCTGACAGTGACAGGCTCCATCCTGATGGCAAAGCTATGGTAAAAGACCAGCCTACAAACTAAATGACCACTCATTCAGAAACATGGGACAGGGTGTGAAGGGCAGGGCAGTCATGCAAAGTTCCATTCTGTTGCTGATTTGGCAATAGATGGAGGATCTCTATTGTAGAACACCACAACTGCTTGCTATTTAAAGATCTGTCTGTGTAGAAGACTCACAGGATGCATAATTAATCATTTTTTTTGCCGACAAGAATTCAGCTGGGATGAATTAAATTAGCGACCTAACTTTCAGTAGAACAACAGTCAGTGCTCCATTCCAACAGTCAATTTAAAAAAGGACAGCAGTTGATAGATTGGTATTATAATCACTGTCTTGACATTTATTTACTCATTTGTCCTTTCAACAGTCTGAATTTGAATTTACAAATAATAAGTAAAGTAGGGAAGCATGGTGGCACAGTCGTTAGCCCTGATGCCTCACAGTGCCAGGGACCCAGGTCCAATCTTGGCCTTGAATCACTGTCTATGTGGAGTTTGCACATTCTCTCAAGTCTGCATGGGTTTCCTCTGGCTGTTCTGGTTTCCTCCCGTAGTCCAGGTTAATTGGCAAATGCTAATTTGCCCTTAGTGTAAGGAGATTAGCAGGGTAAATATGTGGGATGATGGGAATAGGGTGGGATTGTGGTTGGTGCAGACTTAATAAGAACATAAGAAATAGGAGCAGGAGTAGGCTATCTAGCCCTTCGAGCCTGCCCCGCCATTCAATAAGATCATGGCTGATCTGTCGTGGCTCAGTTCCACATTCCCGCCCTCTCCCCATAACCCTTAATCCCCTCGCTTATCAAAAACCCATCAACCCGCGTCTTAAAAATATTTAGCGAGGCAGCCTCCACCACTTCAACGGGCAGAGAATTCCAGAGATTCACCACCCTTTGAGTGAAGAAGTTCTTCCTCAACTCCGTTCTAAACCGCACCCCCTTTATCTTGAGGCTGTGTCCCCTAGTCCTACTGTCCTTTCTGAGAGGGAAGAGTCTCTCCACCTCTATCCTATCCATCCCATTCATCATCTTATATGTCTCAATGAGATCTCCCCTCATTCTTCTAAACTGTAACGAGTACAAGCCTAGTTTATTCAGCCTCTCCTCATAGCTCAAGCCCCTCAACTCCGGTATCAGCCTAGTAAACCTCCTCTGCATTCCCTCCAAGGCCAAAATATCCTTGCGTTAGTGCGGCGCCAAAACTGCACACAGTACTCCAGCTGCGGCCTCACCAATGCCCTATACAGCTGCAGCAAGACCTCCCTACTTTTATATTCAATCCCCCTCGCTATGAAGGCCAGCATCCCATTAGCCTTCCTGACCACCTGCTGCACCGAATGATCTCCTTCTGCACTATAGGAATTCAATGATTCTGTGATTCTAGAATTACATTCCCAGTTGAGAACAAAGCAAACCAAAAACGCCTAGAGTTGGCAGTGAACATGCTTATTCTATTTTAATGGTTAGACCTCAGCAACAAGGCGCTTTCTGACATCCTGAATAAAAATGCCAGGAAATCATTTGCAAGTACCTAGCTGTTTGTTAAAATCAAGGTACTCAGAGGCAGTAACTGAGAAACTGGCAGATTGTAGCCAGCACAAAAGGCTCTTTGAACACTACTGTTAATTGTGCAATGTTTATTGACAAAAGAGAAAGAGGTTTCAAGTATTTACAATTTCTGCTATTGATACTTTAAAAGGTCTATATAATTGGTACTTCTATTACCATGTATTGAAAATAAGCTTTTTTTGGAAAGATGTTTTAGAATGATTTTTTTTTGTCCATTTTATTGCCATTATAGGTTTCATTGGTTCCAAAGAGTGTCTAATGTGTGAATGGGCATGGTCTTGCTGCAGCTGTATAGGGCATTGGTGAGGCCGCAGCTGGAGTACTGTGTGCAGTTTTGGGCGCCGCACCTGCGCAAGGATATTTTGGCCCTGGAGGGAGTGCAGAGGAGGTTTACTAGGCTGATACCGGAGTTGAGGGGATTGAGCTATGAGGAGAGGCTGAATAAACTAGGCTTGTACTCGTTAGAGTTTAGAAGAATGAGGGGAGCTCTCATTGAGACGTATAAGATGATGAATGGGATGGATAGGATAGAGGTGGAGAGACTCTTCCTGCTCAAAAAAGACAGTAGGACTAGGGGGCACAGCCTCAAGATAAAGGGGAGGCGGTTTAGAACGGAGTTGAGGAGGAACTTCTTCACTCAAAGGGTGGTGAATCTCTGGAATTCTCTGCCCGTTGAAGTGGTGGAGGCTGCCTCGCTAAATATTTTTAAGAAGCGGGTTGATGGGTTCTTGATAAGAGAGGGGATTAAGGGTTATGGGGAGAGGGCGGGAAAGTGGAACTGAGCCACAACAGATCAGCCATGATCTTATTGAATGGCGGGGCAGGCTCGAAGGGCTAGATGGCCTACTCCTGCTCCTATTTCTTATGTTCTTATGTTCTTAAAGTGTCATAGCTTGGGCATTACGAAGATGAGAGTCTATGGGCAGTGGATGGTGAGGCAACTGTTAGCATGGGGCATGAGGTTGCACGAATGCAGCAGAGAGTGTATGTGTGTGCGTTGGGAGGGTGTGAGGCAGCAGTGAGGGGATATGAGGGATGAGGGCTAGACTACTTCTTTCATTGCGCAGAACCAAGACAGGCCTTTTAAGTAGCCCACTGATGCCTCTGGCAGCCTGTGGCTTCCTCAAAACGTTCCCGTAGGTTGGCTGGCTTGACTGCAGTCTGAACCCAAGGCCACATCCCTGCTCCCTACCCACAAATGAATATCCTATCTTTCCTGGTCCTTTCTCCTGAGGTGGGAGTGCCAAGGCTGGAAATTTACTGACTCTCTCTACATGCCTTGCGGATAAACTTTCAGCCCTTTAGATGAACAAAGGCAAAATATTTTGGAAATTGGAAATTTGAAATAAAAATAGAAAATAAAAACACAAAAATGGCCACTTCTTGTTTTTGTCAAAAGTATTTTGTGGCCCCACCAGAATCAGTTACATTTGATTTTAAAGTTATGCCACCTTTTCCTATATTTCACTGGCAACAGAAAATTGCAACCTTATCAATTCCTATCAAAATCCTGAAAACCTCAATTGCCCCTTATACCTCTGTACAATAAGGAATACAAGCCTGTGGTTTAAGTAATCTTGGCTCTTAATCCAATGCTTAGGGCATGGGTAACAGTCTGCTGAAGTTCAGCATGTCTCAAGTTTCCTTGCAGTCAAAAATGGCTGAATAAAAATGGTTCCACTGCCTTTAATTCTGTTCGCTGAGTAGTTCATATGGACAACCTCCAATTCCAGTAAAACGTATCAGCCAACTTAAAAAAAGTTGCATGAGTACACAAAACTATTCACTTCATTCATACTTATGGATTCGGACAACTAATAATTCTACTGTCTGGAGTTTGGATATTAAAAATGTGCAAAAATAAAGTCTGTAGCTTAAATCACTGTATCATCGTTGCATTGCATTGCTCAAATCATTGACACTCTGTTCAGGATGCACATCGCCATTTGGAAGCTATTCCCACACATAGTGAATAACGCATGCTATGTGTCACTAAAAGCAAGAATGTGCCTACGTGAGAATTTACAATTGCTACTGCGTGCGCCAGTTTCTGAATGCCCCATTCAAGAGTGGTTCCTTTTACTGCTGACAGTATGGGCCAGCCAAGTATTTACTTATCATCACATTGGCACATTATAATGTACAAAGTGACTTAAAATAGCATGCAATTTCCACTTCATACTGTCAACATTCGAGCTTGAGATTTTGTTGGGCAGAATTTTTCTCCTTCACAATGTGTTTGGTGGTGGCAGAAAGCAGTGGGATTTTATGGTCCCGCTGTTGTCAATGACGTTTCCTATTGAACGCACCCTTCACTGCCAGGAAACCAGTGAGAGGGATACATCGTCAGAGGGATCATAAGATCCCACTGACGTGAATAGAAGCAAGATTTCAGTGATTGTATCTAGTTACAAAAGCAGGATTTTACGGCTCACCCCAACACGGAAAATCCTGTCTGAGATCAACGGGCCTTTTCATGTTCCGTCCCTTTTCCTCATCCCCCACCCACTATGGTTCCCATGGCAGGCGGGACAGAAAAATTCTGCCCCAATGGTCGGATTCTCTGAGCTTATCCACAGCTGGGATTCTCTGATCCTGCTTCAGTGAATGAAGATTTGGTTGAGCGTCAAATTATCTGTTCCACCAGCAGCCCACTTTTCACGGTGATGCATTCCGATGAGCTTGCTCAGTTGCAATGAGTATGATACTGGCTGCACAAAGTCAGCATTGACAACGGAGCTTTGCAAGGAGTCTCAGAAAATACCATTTTATCTCAGTCTTGCACTGAATATTATTTTCAATGTTCGTTTTTGTATCTTGTTGATTTGGCTGAGTCTAGTTGTTTGGGTTATTTGTTGGAATTATGTTTTAGAAAATATAAACCTGGAAACTTGGAGAGTTCCCAATGGTGGGAGGAGTCCAGAATTAGGGGGTCATAGTTTGAGTATAACAGGTAAATCTTTTAGAACTGAACTAAGGAGAAATTTCTTCACTCAGAGGGTGGTGAATGTGTAGAATTCACTACCACCAAGTGTAGTTGAGGCCAAAACATTGTCTGATTTAAATTAGATATAGCTCTTGGGGCTAAAGGGTTCAATGTATATTGGGGGGACAGAAATCAGAACATTGAATTTGATGATCAGCCATGAGTAAGATTGTAATAAGTCTTCGAAGGCAGATGTCCCTTCACCAAAATCCCTTTATTTAAAAACTCTAACAGCAGTACGCAGAGTACTAGTAGTTAGCCATCTATCTCCGGGGGTGTCAGAGGAACTGACGCTCAAGGTCAAGTACAAGGCAAAGACTCACTGATTAGCCCATCAATTGGATCCTTGATCTGGGACCCCAATTGCCTGATTGAAGTTATTTCACAGATGAATTGCAGAGCAGGCCTACTCCAACTTCTAGTTTCTATGTTTCCAGCCAGCGATGCTCATGTCCTACAATTAAGTAATAAAAAATGTCCAAAAATGTGCAGGTTAGGTTGATTGGCCAAGATAAATTGCCCCTTAGTGTCAGGGGGATTAGGAGGCTAAATATATCGGGGATATGACCTGGGTGGAATTGTTGTTGCATGCTCGATGCACCAAATCACCTCTTTCTGCACTATAGATTCTAAGATTCTGTGACTTTACCATACATCAGACGACCTGTTGCTGCACCTTGCTTTATTCAGTTGCTGAGAACGAAAATCAAATTCAAATCTGCCAAGAGCGACTTTTGTACAATAGGTGGGAAATCAAATTCTGCACACACACAGCCTATTACCAGTGGCAGGGGTGTGGATACTGTTTTAATTTGGTAAGTGAGATGAATCACTTGGAGAAATAACCAGGCGGTCCTGATCAGAGAGATACAAGGGATAAGTGAATTAATCCTTGTGAAATCAAACAATCAGAAAACAGTACTGGGCTATTCTACTCAGAGCAGAATAGTTTGCTTAACATTTAGGGCCTCTGAATCCTTATGATTAAAATGTGTAATGCACATTCAAATGACGGAGTATCACCTTCTGTCTTTAAGGATATTTCTGTTATGCATTCACCAATCTTATATATCTGATTTACTTCAGCAGTTATAGGATTTTTACATACATTATCTCAGTGCAGATTTCAGAACCTTCCATAAGGTGTCAGTTACTTAAGCCCACTAGATCCACCTGCATACTTAAGCAATCAAGTATTGTGAATATAGATCAGTTAACATACTAAAATAATCAAAGAGCAAAGAAAATTACACCACAGGAATAGGCCCTTCAGCCCTCCAAGCCTGCACCAACTATGCTGCCCAACTGAACTAAAACCCCCTCCCTTCCAGGGACCATATCCCTCTATTTCCATCCTATTCATGTATTTGTCCAGGTGCCCCTTAAAAGTTACCATCGTATCTGCTTCCACGACCTTACTCGGCAACGAGTTCCAGGCACCCTCCATCTTCTGTGTCAAAGACTTGCCTTGTACATCTCCTTTAGACATTATCCCCTGCACCTTAAACCTATGTCCCCTAGTAATTGACTCTTCCACTCTGGGGAAAAGCTTCTGACTATCCACTCTGTCCATAATCTTGTAGACTTCTATCAGGTCACCCAGTGAGAACAAACCAAGTTTCTCCAACCTCTCCTCATAGCTAATGCCCTCCATACCAGGCAACATCCTGGTAAATCTTTTCTGTATCCATTCCAAAGCTTCCTCATCCTTCTAGTAGTATGGCGAATGGAATTGAATACTATATTCCAAGTGCGGCCTAACTAATGTTCTATAAAGCTGCAACGTGACTTGCCAGTTTTTAAACTCAATACCCCAGCTGATGAAGGCAAGCATGCCGTATACCTTCTTGACGACCTTCTCCACCTGCATTGCCAGTTTCAGTGAACTGTGTACCTGTACACCCAGATCCCTCTGCCAATCAAAACTCTTAAGGGTTTTGCCATTTACTGTATATTTCCTCTTTGTTTTAGTCCTTCCAAAATGCAATACCTCACATTTGTCCGGATTAAACTCCATTTGCCATCTCTCCGCCCAAGTCTTCAACCAATCCATATCTTGCTGTATCCTCTGATCATCCTCAATCCTATCCGCAAATCCATCAACCTTTCTGTAATCCACAAACTTACCAATCAAACCAGTTACAATTTCCCCAAATCATTTATACATATATTACAAACAGCAAAGGTCCCAGCACTGATCCCTAGGAATGCCACTTGTCACAGCCCTCCATTCAGAAATGCACACTTTCACTGATACTCTCTATCTTTTATGACTGAGCCAGTTCTGTATCTGCCTTGCTCAGCTCACCTCTGATCCCATGTGACTTTATCTTCTGCATCAAACACAGCTGTTGAACATTACAATTAGTCTTTTGTGTAATTTGCACTGGCAATGTATTTATAGTAATTTTTAGCAAGGAAATTATGGGAGGGGGCAGTTAAGAACAGTGAAATTAAGTGATACTAGTTATAATACACTCCTTATGCTCCTTACTTTGTTCAAATTCAGTCAACTATAATCATAACCATAACTAATAAAAATGTACAACACGAAAATGTGCCCTTCAGCGCAATTGATCTACGCCAGCATTTATGATCCGTACAAGCCTATATTATAAATAAATATTATCATAATATGTCATTCATGATGAGCTTTAGCCATACAATAGCCTGACACACTGGAAAAAAGCTTTGTTATAAAAAAACAACTTGCACTGTTACAACTTGTTACAATCTTGCCTCAAAATTTAAAAAACGCCCATGTAATTTTATGGGTTCTTGAAGTACAGCCAAGTGGCTTTCGTTGCCATTGAGTCAGACTGTAATCAAACTAAACAGCTAAGGTTCACCCAAGCCCCAGGAAACACTCTGCGAGTGTTTGAGCTTAGCAAGCCCAGGTTAGAGGAACTGCTGCAACCAATATTAATGCAGTATACAAATCCTTAAACTCTGCAAGTGAATGGCTATGAGAAAGTGGAGTGCTCTATCCAATCCGAGGGTAGCACAGTGGTTAGCACTGCTGCCTCACAGTGCCAGCGACCCAGGTTTGATTCCAACTTGGGTCACTGTCTGTGCAGAGTCTGCGTGGGGTCCCTCTGGGTGCTCTGCTTTCCTCCCACAGTCTGAAAGATGTGCTGGTTAGGTGCATTGGCCATGCTAAATTCTCCCTCTGTGTTCCTGAATAGGCACTGGGATGTGGCAACTAGGGGATTTTCACAGTACCTTCATTGCTGTGTTAATGTAACCCTTGTTCTGACATGATTAAATAAACTTTAAACCAATCCAGTACCTAGAACTGTTTCTTCACTCACACCCTCCCAATCATTCAACTGAAATAATTCATAATGCAACCGATAATTACATGAAAACGCCATTACATCAACTATAAGCTGTACGCTGACACTTGGATCTTACTGCACATCAGCTTCACAATTGGATTTATTATGTTAGCATTAAATGCCACTCCTGTAAATGAATCCTACTCTCTACAAGCTGCTGCAAGCTTTTGCACATTGCACACCACTATAATTGTGTAGAAGCAAGAATTGAAATAAATTCTTGCCAATATACTCGGCTTATTGGATAAATCACTTGAGCACCTTGACTTGGGAAGCAGTAAAGTAAATAATCTATTAAATTTTTGCTTACGTGATAAACTACACAAGATTAACAGTAAAATAAGTAGCATTTCATTGTTAATGCTCAGAGCAATTACTTGCAGTAAAATTCACAGTGAAACTAGATCTGATAACATCTATTAACAATAATTTTCCATGGAGTTTGTGAGGCAACATTCACATCCCTCCCCCCATCCCCGCAACCCCTTCAAATTCTATATCTTTCCCTCTCTAATGGTTTTGATGGTTTCAGAAGACTTGGTGGCCAACTGGGGCTGCATGGTGGTTAGCAGTGCCGTCTCATAACACCAAGGATCATGCTAAGCTTCCCCTTAACGTCAGGAGGACTAGCAGGGTAAACATATTGGTTACGGGGATAGGGCCTGGGTGGGATTGTTGTTGGTACAGGCTTGATTGGCTAAATGACCTCTTTCTGTGTTGTATGGATTCTATGGTTCTATTTGGTCTACAAGCAAACTTTGAATTGGAATTATATGCAAACAACCAGACGGGAAAAAAAGCTCAAACAGGCCACTGCTTACCTAATAGCTGCAGGGAAATCCAATTGGCTTTTAATATAATTCCCTCTTTGAACTCATTAAATAAAGCAATTGTGGTTAACGCGCTATCAACATTATTCCAAAAACAAGGCCGCATGGTGGCACAACAGTTAGCCATGCTACCTCATAGTGCCAGGGATCCAGGTTCGATTCCTGGCTTGGGTCGCTGTCTGTGCAGAGTTTGCACATTCTCACCATGTCTGCATTGTTGTCCTCTGGATGCTCAGGTTTTCTCTCACAGTCCAAAAGGTGTGCTGGCTACCTGCATTGGCCATGCTAAATCCTACCTTAGTGTACCTGAACAAGTGCCAGAATGTGATGACTAGGCAATTTTCACAGTAACTTCATCACCATGTTAATGTAAGCCTACTTCGGCCTAATAAATTAATAAACTTATAAAGATAGGCTGCTGAGCATCGAATAGACTGATTTATTTTCTTTTGTGAATCTGGTTTTAAACCCAAAGTGCTATAATAATAAAAAAAAACGAACAAGAAGAAACAGGCTGCAATTCTCCCATTGCAGTCTGCCACTTTTCCGATCGGGTCCAACCGGGACATGCACGTATTGGCCATTTCGAGGATTCCCCGACGATTCTTTGGATCCACAGATATCTCCCAGCCGGAAAGAAATGGTGCCGTTGGGAACCCGCTGTAAATCGGCGGGCCACTGTTTAGCATGAGTTTACATACCATTATCGGAATCCACACAACAATCTCCAACTATGTCTGCGTCTCCCACCTCTTTGGCATGATATAATTTTGGCGCGAATCAGAACAGGTTGGAAGTCACAACCTGGCATGGCAGCCTTGAGCTGGCGTGAGGAGCTAAGTGCTGCTAGCAGAGAGCAGGGGATGTTGCAGGCAGGCCCTGGAGATGCCCTCAAGGCTGCTTCCAACACTCAGCTTCAGCGCTGCTCGGAGGGTGGAGCTGCTGCTCCAGGCCGGGTTGCAGAGGTTCAGACATGGACTACATGGAATCTACTGTCGCTGGGCACACATCTAGTGCTGCTTTGCAGTCTGTCCCTGCCCTGTGACACTGATCAGCAACACATGCCTGTAACCGATGCTGCAGTTGCACACATAGCAATGGCTCAAGGGTGCGCATTGCCCATGTTTACATAATCTGTGCCAGCATTTGTCAAGATGGGAATCTCACACAACCCTAATCAGGCCATGCATGGCACCATGGATTGTGGGGTTGCCAGCTCCCACAAGTGGATGTGCTGGCCCAAGTGAGGGATTGGGGTGCTGCTGGGTCTATCTATGCAGCCAATGGTAATAATCTGTCATTCTACGCTTTCTCCAAACCCCGCTGTGCAGCTGGATCTGGAGCTGGTCATATCAGTGGTAGCAGGGGCAGAGGAGGAGGAGGCGGCAGTTCAGGACATGGTGGGTTTGGAGAGACCGCTGCAAGAGCAGCCATCACCAGACCCTCAGGTAGGAGGGCAGGGGGCTGCTGCTGAGGGCCAGGAGGTGGGTGAGCAGGCTCCCTAAGGGGGTGCACGGAAGGCAGAAGGTGACGAGGCCAAGGAGGTACAGGCCCTCCTCTTTCGAGGCCCTCTCGGAGAAGATGTGCCATCGCTGGTGGCACTTGTCCAAGACCACGCTGTGTCACATTTGTGAGGTGCTTTCACACCTGGCATCTTAGGAGAGCGGTGGCCACCTGCTTCCTGTGGACATGAAGGTGATGGCAGCTCTCAATTTCTATGCCTCTGGGTCATTCCAGGCTCCAAGTGGCAACCTAGCTGATATCTCTCAAACCTCCATGCACGGATATGTCACAGATGCCCTGTATGAATGGGCAGGGCAGTTCATTCATTCCGATGTGGGCCACGCACTGCAGGAGGTCTGGGCTCTCGGCTTTGCCTCCATCACCAGGATCTCTAGTGTGCAGGGTGCAGTGCAGGACACGTACATTGCCTTACAGGCCACTCCCCCCATGCAGGGCGACAGCAATTTGTGAACTGGAAGGGGTTCCGCTCCCTGAACGTTCAAATCGTCTGCAACTATCAGCTCAAGGTCATGCAGCTCAATGCATGCCACCAGAGAGTCTCCATGGCAGCCTTGTGATCCGGCAGCCAGACATTCCTGGGCTCTTTAAAACCAGCCCAGGCTTCTGGGATGACTACTGGGTGACAAAGATTACCTGCTAAGATCATGGCTGATGATGCCTCTGCGGAGGTCCCAGACCGAGGCCCACACAACCACCTGTCGTCGAACAGTGCATTGGCCTGCTGAAGATACGGTTCCACTGCTTGGACCTCCAGTATGACCCTGTGTGTGCTTCACGCATTATTATCATTTGCTGCGCTCTGCACAACATTGCCCAGAGGTAGGAAGACCAGCTAGAGCAAGAGGAGGAAGAAGAGGAGGAGGAGTGGGGAGGAGAAGGAGCAGCGAGGTGGCGACGTGGGCACCCCACCATATGAAGAGCCAGAGGAAAGATGACGGGCAAAAAGGAAGGACAGCGAGGGACGCCTTGATTGCAGCCCGCTTCACCGAGCTGGTGCTGTGCAGTGAGGGAGCTGCAATCACCCCACACCCCAGGAAACAAGTGCAGCTGTTATTCCCCCTCTAAATAAACCTGGGCCCTCAAACCACCACATCACCCTTCCCCTGCTCCTGTCATACCACCACCCTATCCCCCAGAAACATCGACTCTATTAATGTGCCTGGGCTGGCAATGGGGACAAGTCTTTTTGGAGGCTGGGGGATGATGATGACTCGCTGTTGTGCACACTGGGATCCTGCCCCTGGTGCAATTCTAGTCTGACTCTTACCCGTACTCCGAATACACGCTGCCACTCTGGCCCACGTAGCTGTAAGGGTTCGGGACACATGTCTTTTGGCTAAGAGAGCTGGGGGTGAGGGGGGCACTTGTATCTAGGGTCTGGTGGATGTTGGGGAAGGTAGGGCAGGCACTCTGAAATCTGCAAGGCTCAACAGACAGCACCTCAATGTTTGGGAATCGGGAACACTGAGCTGTGGGTGGAGCGTTGGGTGGGGTGGGGGTGGGGGGTGGGTAGAATCAGAGACACGTTAGTCACAGCAATGATGTGCAATTAACAGTTTATTGTGGTCGCAACATAAATGGTTACCAAACCCTGACTAATGCTGACTGTCACCCGTGCCCTCTCGTGAACTACAACTTTCTAATTTTGTGTTGCCTACTGCTTCTTCTGGGTGCTAACCGAGGATGCATGCCGGAGGTGGAGGTGTCCAGTTGTGATGCATACCCCACTGTCTTGGCGGATGCCTCCTGAGTGGCCAGGACCTGGACAGCCCTGGCTGACTTGTGGATGTCACTGTTTCGGTGCCATCCTGTTCATCTTGTTGGGAATTGGTAGGCCTCTGGACGTCCAGGGTCTCCTGGGTGGAAGACCTGGGCATGGGCTCAAGCCTTTCCTTCTCCCTTGGGTGCCCAGAGACCTTGGAGGCACTCGTGGGATGCCAGGGGAGCTGCACTGAGCTCCAGAAGCTCTGGTGTCACCTGGCTCTGCCAGTCCTGGAGGCCTAGATGCATCTGCCCAATGATGTGTGATTCCCAGAGCCCCTGGCCCTCTGAGAGCCGGCCAAGCTCTGGAGCCCCTTCGCTACAGCATTCGTTGACCAAGCCAGGCTCTGGAGCCCTTCAGCAATAGCCCTCTGAGCCTGGCCTGAATTATTGAGGATCACGGCCACAGCCTGCTATGTTTCCAGAATGATGTGGAGATGCCGGCGTTGGACTGGGGTAACTACAGTCAGAAGTCTCACAACACCAGATTACAGTCCAACAGGTTTGTTTGGTAGTAAATGCCACTAGCTTTCGGTGACTCACCTGACGAAGGAGCAGCGCTCTGAAAGCTAGTGGCATTTGCTATCAAATAAACCTGTTGGATATTAATCCAGTGTTGTGAGACTTCTGACTATGTCCTGGATGCCAGAAATACACTCACTCATGGCCCGTAAGTGTCTCCAGGATGACCTGGACTCTGTCACCCATGAGCGGTCGCCACCCTTGCAGTGTTGGCCTGGGTCTCACGCTGTGTCACTGCCACCTGGCGACTTCCATCAGCTGTTCACTGAGTAAACAAAGCAGCTACGACTTGCTGTACACATCTATGGACAGCTGATTGGTTGATATTTGATACGACCCCACTGGCAGCTGGAAATGACCCTGCTACACAAAGCTGAGGGCGATTAGAACATGTCCAGGAACTGGCAGCAGCCTGCACCTGTTGTGCAATCTAACTGCAGGTCTGGCTGCAGCATGTGGCATAACTCTGTGAAGACTCTGTGTTGAATTAAATCTACCACAAGCAATCTCCTCAGACAAGTGTACAGTATGTGTGCGTGGCTGTAACTTACTGTGACTGTATCAATGGCTGGGTGCAGCTAAGCTGATTTGGCATTCTCTCTGGTCCTCTCTTCACCTAAGATAATTCATTGAGGCAACAGAATATTCAAATCCCTACAGTGTAGAAGGAGGCCATTTGGCCCATCGAGACTGTACCCACAACAATCCCACCCAAGTCCTAAACCCTTAATCCCATGTATTTACCCTGCTGCTCTCCCTGACACTAATGGACAGTTTAACATGGCCAATCAATCTAACCCGCGCATCTTTGGAGCGTGAGAGTAAACCAGAGGAAATCCAAGGGGAGAATTTACAAGGCTACCTCGCTAAATATATTTAAGATACGGGTGGATAGGTTTTTGGTAGGCAAGGGAATTAAGGGTTATGGGGAGAAAGCGGGAAAGTGGAACTGAGCCACTTCAGATCAGCCATGATCTTATTGAATGGCGGGGCAGGCTCGGAGGGCTAGATGGCCGACTCCTGCTTCTACTTCTTATGTTCTTACAAACTCCAGACAGGCAGTGACCCGAGGCTGGAACTGAACCCAGGACCCTGACATTGTGAGGCAGCAGGGCTAATCGCTGTGCCACCATGCTGGCTTAGAACTAGGGTAACAGTAAACATATTCACTGGAGTTCTATCTCCTCTCCCGCCACAGAATCGGAACAGGCCGGGGTGAACAACAGAAATGTCCATTGACCTCGGGCGGGAACTTCCAGTCTTGCTCGAGCGAGGCTGTATAATCCCACCCATTACACAAAGACTTTTCAAGAAAACAAAATAAGAGAAAACCAGTGATAACCGATCAATATGCCAATACTATTACTGGTCTCTTTAAAGTAACGTCTTTTCAGGACTAGCTAACCTGATTATCAGATTTATATAATCAGGGAAAGGAAGCAAAATGATGGAAATTATACAAAATCATATGAATTACATCTGTCATTCACTCAGGCCTCCATCCACAAACTATAATTAAGCATTCATATTCCAAAGCTTTTATGTTTAAATCAACCAAATGCCACTTGGTGTTTCAAAAGAAGCATGAGTTGCAAACTGTTAAATTTGACTATAGTCGACCTCGAGCCTGTCCTTACTTGTTTTGTAGAACACCAACTGCTCACAAGCCTCAAGATACCATCATGTGAGTTTGGCTATTCACAATAGTTTGAGTTCTCAGCTGCTCGTTCTCTTCCATGGGATAGTGTAAACAAAGAGAGTGAGTGAAGGCACACAGGCATCTCGGAATTTTGTGCCCTGGACTTTGCACTGCGGAATTGGTCATTGACGCTTATTGTTTATTGCTGTGAAATGACCTGGACAGGTTGGCGACAAGTACCTGCAGAATAAGTACTTTGCAGCCCTCAGCCACTTTGAAGGAGCTCATTAAGGAAAGAATTTAAATCTATGCAGCACTTTTTACATTTTCAGGGCATCTCAAAGTGTTCAACAGTCAACAAATTACTTTCAAATTGAAGCCACTCTGGAACCAGTTTGAAACGCAGCAAATTTCCTCAAACAATAAACACGCAATGATCATAGAATCTATAGTGCAGAAAGAGGCCCTTCAGCCCACTGAGCCGGCACTGACCACAATCCCACCCAGGCCCTACTCCCATATCCCTACATATTTTATCCGCTAGCCCCTCTAACCTACGCATCTCAGAACACTAAGGGGCAATTTTAGCATGGCCAATCAACCTAACTCGCACATATTTGGACTGTGGGAGGAAACCGGAGCACCTGCAGGGGACCCACGCAGGCACGAGGAGAATGTGCAAACTCACACAGACAGTGACCCAAGCCGGGAATCAAACCCAGGTCCCTGGAGCTGTGAAGCAGCAGTGCTAACCACTGTGCTACCGTGCCACCCATCTGAGCGATCTGAATGATTGGCTAACCTGGGAATATTCAGCAGGTCTGGCAGCATCAGTAAACAGAAAAACAGACTAATTCAGTTGAAATTTACACAATTTCCACAGTTGCTTTCTAAAGGGTTCCAGTCTCTAACCTACTCTTGTAGCCACAGTACTTACATAGCTGGACCAGTTTAGTTCAGGTCAATGGTAACCCCAAGGATGTTGATAGTTATTGTCAAGTTGCTCTTTGGCTTGGTTTAAGTATTATAGGTACCTAATTGACTTCCCTTTGTTTGCTCTCCAATTTTGGGCAGCAGGGGATTCCAGGAGTGGAAGGCCCAATGAGAGGACACAGCGCAGACCAACTAGCAATCAGAATGAGAATGGTGTGTGTTGCATAGGCAGAAATGTGAATTTCAAGGCCTATCAAAATGGAGATGCTCTCAGAAGCCTGCTGAAAATTTTAACTTGAAGTAGGTCACTGGTTGTTCAGGTCAACACTGTGGAGGCATCCCTCTGCAAGAATGGTGTTGACTGTGACTGAAGTATTTTCATACTTAAATCAGAAGACCCTAAGAAATAAGAACAGGAGTAGGCCATTTGGTCCCTTGAGCCTGCACTACCATGTAATAGGATCACACCTGATCTGATATTCCTTATGCCCACTTCCCTGTTCTTTTTCTGTGACCCCTGACTCTCTTACTGATCAATGGCTCACTCTTTGGGACAGTGCAGAGGAGGTACTGATGATCATTCAGCATGTTGCTGGAAGGTTGCTTCCTAGTTACTGCTTGGCTCTGCAGTCCAAATGAGATGGCATTCCAATGCTAGAAAATGCAGTGGCTTCTGAAAATTATCCCTAAGTGGTACTTTAATTGACCTAATTGATCGTCTGCCTTTGTGAAGGGGTTGCCAATTTCCATGGCAACCTTGAGCTGGGACACATATCTAGAGGCAGGATCACATCAGGGATGCCTCCCAACATGCAACTATCTGAACTCCCCAACACCTCTGCCTCTAAATCTGCCTTCATGGCAAAATTCAGCCCAAGGTTTTCTAGTTTTAATGATAAATCATTGACCTTAAATGTTAACTGTTACCTTCTCTACAGGTGCTGCCAGACCTGCTTTGCATTTCGAGCATGTTTGTTTTTTTTTACAGATTTTCAGCAAGTACAGTATTTTGCCTTTTCATCAGGCAATCTGCTTTGTTAATATTGCCTCTGGGATATTAAATAAAGTTGCAAGATATTGTGATAACTTCCTTTCTGCTGTATTGATTTAAATCCAATGTAAGCACCTGCTCAGCTAACAAAGTTCAAAATTCTTCCAGACTTCTGTTTAATACACATAGAATTATAGAATCCTTACAGTGCAGATGGAGGTCACTCAGCCCTTCAAGCCTGCACCAACAACAGGCCCACCGAAGCCTTATCCCCTTAACCCAACATATCCTGTTAATCCCCTGACACTAAGGGACAATTTAGCATGGCAATCAATCTTACCTGCACATTTTTGGAACAAAGAAAATTACAGCACAGGAATAGGCTGTTCAGCTCTCCAAGCCCACGTTGATCATGCTGCCCGATTTAACTAAAACCCCTTAACCTTCCGGGGACCATATCCCTCTATTCCCAACCTATTCATGTACTTGTCAAGATGCCCCTTAAAAGTCATTATAGTATCCGCTTCCACTACCACCCCCGGCAACGAGTTCCAGGCACCCACTATACTTTGTGAAAAATATCTGCCTTGTATATCTCCTTTAAACCTTGCCCCTCGCACCTTAAACCTACGCCCCCTAGTAATTGACTGTTCCACCCTGGGAAAAAGCTTCTGACTATGTGGGAGTGTGGAAGGCAACCGGAGTACTCAGAGGAAACCTACACAGACACAGGGGGAATGTGCAATCTCCGCACAGACAGTGAGCCGAGGCTAGAATTGAATCCAGGTCCCTGGCACTATGAGGCAGCAATGTTAGCACCGCTGAGCCACCATGCTGCCCAACACCTAACTATTCTCTCTTGCATAAAATCTCACCACTTAATACTTTAACAGTGGTATTAAACAGTTCAAATTTCACAACAGCATTAAAAATATTTCTTTTTCTATATTGCTGCATTGCCTCTTATAACATACACGCTAGTTTTTCTAACAAAGCTGATGTAAGACTTTTTATCAAACACATGTTAAAAATCTACACATCAATTTTTTACAGAATTTCCATTATCCAATCATGTGGTTACTTCATGTGGTTAATTTTGGCAAATACAACTTGCCGTTAGCAGATATATACTAACTGTTGTTGATCAATCCTTGCATGTTTAAAGTTCAAATAATTTTATCTTGTAACGTTAAGAATTTTCTCACACCTAACATGAGATGAACAGGTATAGCCCCTGTTTATACTTTCTTGTGTATTGAAAAAAAGGAGTTACATAATTTACTCACCAAATGTCAAATACATATTGTGCATAAAGGATGATGGACTAGGAACTCTTGTCAGTTTTTTTTTGTGTTCAACAGCTCAGACTATGTGGTTTGGAGGCCAATGCTTTTTAAAGAAGTGATCCTTTTCAGTTACCCCTGATAATCATCCATATCCTCCTCTCGTCCATCAACATTCTCAATGCCACTATCATTCATAAAAACTGATGTAAATCATTTATTTAATATCTCCCGTATCTGAATTTTTCTAATGGGTGCAAAGGTTTATATGATGATTACGGTTTGGGACTGTCTCTTAAATTCAAGGTAAATTGGTACACTGAAGAGGGTCATGTGGCGTGCATCAGATTCTTCTCAACAAGAAGTCTGTGTGGCTTGGTTACTATGGGGACAGAGAGACCTAGGATAAGATCTACTGGGAGCCAAGTTTAAAATGTCCACGCCTGAAATTAAAGGTAAGAGCAGCTGTGTATCATTTGAATAGACTTTCAGTCTTTCAGATTTCAGGCAGAGAGCAGATGTCGTCTCACATACAGGCAAAAGATTACAACTACTGTGATCAGCAGAGAGAAGAGTGTGTCCTTTCTGTGAGCTACCAAACAGAAATGCAGGAGGAAAGGCAGTCTCCTGTTGAAGAGATGCATCCCATGGTTTGGAAATGGGACAGGAATTGCCAGATTGGGCCTTTCTGCTGGAATTTGGTTCAGGCTGATATTTGCCACTTCTCTGAAACTGACAGAAGTTTCTTTTACTGGTCACTTGACATTATGACCTAACAAAGTGGGCAGAAGCAAATTTGATGGAACATGGGAGTGATGATGGATTGTTATCCTGCAGAACCTAGGACATGCAGTATAACTGTGTCATGGAGTTTTTAATCATGTTCAAAATTAAAGGAAGGTTATGTTTTCTGTAGCTTCCTGTATTAGTTGGTTAATAAGTAGTGTTTAATTGATGTTGCTTTTAGTTGATTTGTTACAGTAAAAGTCTTAAAATTTGATATATATTTTTTGTAATGAAAATGACCTTTAAGTTGGTCACTGGGAATTCAAATCTCTTGTTTGATGCTATCAGTCTCAAGGAGGAACATACCATCCTACACTATAAATACCCTCATTCATTCCTAAGAGGTCCCATATCATACAGCTCATCAACAATCCTTCATTAAACAATATGACATTCAATGAATATTTGAAGTATATCTCTTTCCATATATGTACTTGCAATTACTTGACTTTTGGTGTTTTTACACTTAAATTAATTCATCAATTAATTGAGGCAGCCTCTGGAAATCAGAGCATGTCCATGTAAGTTGACTTATAGCTGCTGATAGTGCAAAGAACATTGGCATTTCTGTTTTAAAGATCAAGGTAAATAGAGAAAGGCACTATTATTTCAAATTACAGTGAGTACCCTTAATGCATTCCATTTCCCTTAGAAGTCTTCATTTTAATTTTGTTACCTTTTCTACAGCATCAGCTTTGTTCTCCCACAGATTGCGTTTGTTGGCTACAGCCCCTGGTCTGATATCCTGAAACACAAATCAACATCTTTTACCTTTAGGTACCAAGTCAAAACATTATTCCAATGTTCTGAACAGGTGTGCTTACATGCAAATATAGCTAATGAATGAAGTAGGAGAATGTGTTGTGCAGTGCTATAAATAACCTGTTTTTCAATTAATGGTGTTCTTTCTGTAAAATATTGTAGCTTGAAATTCAGATTTGTTGGTTCAACTGTGAATTGCACCAGCTGAAGTATTTTTTTGAATCTGTGATTCTCTCCAGCATTTCATCACACTTCTGTTTCACAAGCTATGAGTTTCTCTACTGAGTTCCTCTACGAGTGTATCTCTGCTGAATTTATAGCTTCCCCGGTCTTTCTTCAATGACAACTTTTATTTACAATGCTCTTTTAAGCTACACAACATCCAAAAAACACTTTGTAAGGAAATACTAAGTGTAACAGGTATCAAAGAGAGAATAGAAGAGGCCTAACATTCAGGTTTAAAATATTGGTTTTATGAAGATCTTTTTAAAGAGGAAGGTCCTTGCATAATTTTAAGAGTGTGTTCCAAAGAAGAGAGTGAGAGTAACCAAAGGTTCTGCTCGTAATGATGTGGTGAAAGGAGTTGAGATACACAGGCAGCCAGAGTTGGAGATTCAATGGATGTGGGAAGCTATAGGTATTGATGAGGTTAGGTATACTGAGGCAATGATGGAATTTGAAGACAAGAATGAGAGTTTTGTATTGGATGTATTAGGGTTCAGTGAATCAAAGTTAGTCACTAAGAATGAGGTTGATGCATTGAGGATGTCTTAGTGCATGGCCTTTATAACAAGGGGGATAGAATATAAAAGCAGGGAGGTCTTGCTGCAACCGTACAGGGCACTGGTGAGGCCGCAGCTGGAGTACTGTGTGCAGTTCTGGTCGTGGCACTTGCGCAAGGATATTTTGGCCTTGGAGGGAGTGCAGAGGAGGTTCACTAGGCTGATACCGGAGATGAGGGGGTTGGACTATGAAGAAAGACTAAATAGACTGGGTCTGTACTCGTTGGAGTTTAGAAGGATGAGGGGGGATCTTACAGAGACGTACAAGATAATGAAAGGGATGGATAGGGTAGAGGTAGAGAGATTCTTTCCACTCAGAAAGGACAGCAGGACTAGAGGGCACAGCCTCAAGATAAAGGGGGGGGGGGGTGGGTGCAGTATAGAATGGAGCTGAGGAGGAACTTCTTCACTCAAAGAGTGGTGAATCCCTGGAATTCTCTGCCTGTTGAAGTAGTGGAGGCTACCTCGCCAACTATATTTAAGTCACAGGTAGATAGGTTTTTGACAGACAAGGCAATTAAGGGTTATGGGGAGAGAGCGGGAAAGTGGAACTGATCCACTTCAGATCAGCCATGATCTTATTGAATGGTGGGGCAGGCTCAAAGGGCTAGATGGCCTACTCCTGCTCCTATTTCTTATGTTCTTATGACAGGTTGCAGCAGCTGTAGTTTGGACAAGTTGAAGTGTATAGGGGGAAGGTAAGAGAAGATTTACAAGGAGATTTTTGTAGTAGTCAAGACTGGAGGTGGCCAAAGCAGGCGATAAAGGGGTCAGCAGCTATGTTGAGATGGAAGTGGGCAATATTGCAGATTTAGAAGTAAGCAAACATGGTAATAGAGAAGACATGGGGCATGAAGATTGTTTTAGCATAAAACACAACACCAATGTTCAGCATGTTTTTTCAGACTGACTGAATGTCTAGGAAAATGGATATTGCCTGTTCTAAAGGACTGGTATTCGAGACATACATCAAAATCAATAGTCAATGCTCAGCTGCAGGAAGTTGTGACTCAACCAAGACTTGATATGAGACAACTAGTCTGACTCAGTAGGGTCGTAAGGTTAAGAGACATTGTGGAATGGTACAATCATTAATATATGTTTCGAAGATGACTCCACGTCTGCAGGCAATGGTGCCAAAGAACATATTAAAGGAAAACAAGATAAAGATATATCCTTAGAAGTGTCCAAAGAGGACAGTGCAAAAGGAAAAGGGAAACAATTGTAGGTTTGAAGTTGTTTTTCCTAAACATTGAATAAAAACACACACGGTCAGATATAGGGAACTATACAAAAGAGAAGCAAGGGAGGAGGATATCAGGGTATGATAAATGCTATAGCAATGCTGGAACAGATATTAAAACAATAATCAGTATACAGCATAGGAGAAAGAATAAACTTGCATGCATATAGACCTTTCACAATTTGAAGACAGCCTAAATCACAGCCAATTACTTACCTTAAAAATTCAATGGAAAAGTTTTGTTTAGTCTTTCTATTCAGTGGGCAAAAATGTGTGAGAACTCTGGGTGACACAGTGGCAGCAGGCAATGGTATCCTGAGGTGTTATTTCATAGAGTAATAAATTGGATGTTCTCGAAGAATGAGTTCTATGTTATAGCCCATTTATTGTAAAATGGAAATCAAGCTTAAAAGAAGCCGCTTTAGTGGTGGATGAGATGTGACAGTTCTCCTTGAAGCCAAAGGTAATCATAGAATTGCTACAGTGCAGCCCATCGAGTCTGCACCGTCCACAATCCCACCAAGGCCCTATCCCCATGACCTTAATAACTCCCTGACACTAAGAGGCAATTTAGCATGGCCAATCAACATAACCCGCATACCTTTGTCATGTGGGAGGAAACCGGAACACCCGGAGGAAACCCAAGCAGATGCAGTGAGAATGAGCAAACTCCACACAGATGATGACCCAAGCATGAGCCCCTGACGCTGTGAGGCAGCAGTGCTAACCAGTGTGACGCTCATTGTGCCACTGTGCTGTCCATATCGTAAAGCTAAGAATGTTGATAAATGAAGGAAGTTTAAAAAAGGTAAAACCATCAAAAGGTGAAAAGTGGCAGCTGGAAGCAAGACTTGAGAGAAATAAAGAAATTAGCTTTGAAGATAGATTATTTTCCCTATCTATGGAAAAATGGAGAACAAAGTGGGGTAATTCAGCCACTGCACTGCAAGCATTTGCGCACTAGGAATTTTTGGAAAAAAAAATTAATTTACATGAGGAGAGGCTGAATAAATTAGGCTTGTGCTTGTTAGAGTTTCGAAGAATGAGGGGAGATCTCATTGAGACGTATAAGATGATGAATGGGATGGATGGGATAGAGGTGGAGAGACTCTTCCCGCTCAGAAAGGATAGTAGGACTAGGGGGCACAGCCTCAAGATAAAGGGGGGGCGGTTTAGAACGGAGTTGAGGAGGAACTTCTTCACTCAAAGGGTGGTGAATCTCTGGAATTCTCTGCCCGTTGAAGTGGTGGAGGCTGCCTCGCTAAATATTTTTAAGACGCGGGTTGATGGGTTTTTGATAAGAGAGGGGATTAAGGGTTATGGGGAGAGGGCGGGAATGTGGAACTGAGCCAAGACAGATCAGCCATGATCTTATTGAATGGCGGGGCAGGCTCAAAGGGCTAGTTGGCCTACTCCTGCTCCTATTTCTTATGTTCTTATGTTCTTATAAAGCACCTTTCATATCACTGGGTTATCATGAAACATTGTCACCATTGTAATCCACTTGTTGAATGCACCTTGAAGCTACAATGACCTAATTCATAAGTGAGGATAGTTAAGAAAGGAATAGCAGAAAATATTTGCAAATAGAAAATGGCCCACAGCAAAACAACCAAATAGCTCCAGAGGGGAACATTACAATTCCAAATAACAAGTGCAAGTTTAATACAATGTCAGCTTCTCTCATTGTCCAGGTTTCACCAGTGCTTGCATATAGCCTGCAGGAGGAACACTTCATAGAAAAAGTGCCATTAAATAGAAAATGGACAACAAATGAAAGGGAAAGAAGCCGTCAAACGTATGTACTCCCCATCAGCTTAACATAAAGTATCAATGAAAATATTCCTGTAAGAACTTAAAGGCCTCGAGTGTCTTGCCCATTTAATGGAATGGGAAGCTTTGATGTATTTAAAATGTTATGAAGAACAAATAAACCTAAAACATTAGAAATAATAACTAAAGCATGAAAAACACAAATTAGCAAAAAATGTAGCAGAACAATAATAATAACAGCATGTAATTATTGGACTTTTGTGAAACATCTGACATAACTCAAACAGCCATTAAAATAACTGAAATACTTTAATTATCTATTATAAGAAATTGTTTTATTATAATACCTTTTTTGACTCATGTTTGTTACCTTCTCCATGGAACCTGTTTTAATATCCCACTGAGTTTGGTTGGTCCATCCTTCTGAATTATCCATTCGAGGCTTTGGTTTTCTGTATTCTCCAAAATATTTTGTTTTATCTTCTTCCTTTGCATTTCCTCAGCTTTTTCTTATGGCTTACATTTTTTTTTCTACTAGCATCTTTCACTGTCCAATCTATTCCAATCTCTTCTAATTTGTCTTTCTGTGTTTTAAGTTATCATTCATTAGTTTGGCCTGAAATTCAGGCAGCACTAATTCTTAGGTTAATGTTACAATGGTTGCATTGCATTGCACACTGTAAGAATCTATTGCAATGTAGAATGATCTGAATAAATTTGATGGACAACTTAAGTGACACCATTGGCTCTGATTCCCCAGATTTATGTTACAGAGGATCAGTGAAAATATCTTCTCATTTTTTTTCTTTCTACTTTTGGCAATCTATACTTGAGCTTTAATAAAAGGACAAAATGTAGAACTTTCACAGCCCAACATCACTTGAATGGAAAAATATAAAATGGAGAAATCAATGAATGGCCCCAGGATTACTACCTTACATCCAAATGTTTTTCTGTATTCTTGAGTTCTATGGAGCCATTGGTTGATGCGAACTGCAACCCCCACATAAAGGCCTATTGTGCCCTATCGTTATAGATAATGGTAGATATTAGATGCAATGGTACCAATTTATGTATCCTACTAGAAGCTGCTTAGAGTGAGCACTGATATCTGGAACTTTTCAGTTAATGTGACACTTTTCAAAAGAAACATTTTCTTACTTATGAAAGTCAAGTGTAATTGTGATTGCTTCTCCACATGAATTTGGCAAGCGTGATCGGCCCGTGACTACTCAACTTCGCATGTGCATGAGGTTTTTACACAAACAGTGTAACAGAGATCAAGCTTTAAAATTAAAGGAAACAGTAGGTGAAACACATGATGCTACAGTCATGTCGCACTTCAGATGAAATCACATTACATTTCCAATGTGACATCTTTTATTTTCCACCGATGGTCATTTAGTTTATTTTTATTATTTGGTATTTTTATCAATTTAAAAGTTCCTGAGGGTGATCACACTAAGTGGCTTCAACAACCATTCCACTTCTGAGTCTGTCCTTCAGTTACACTTCATGCTCCTTGCTTTCCATTGCAAAGCAATCCTGTGATGCAGAGCCATAACAGACCTGTATAGTGTAACATGCAACGTGTTGTACGTAACAGCATACTCTACTTAACTGTCGAAATAGGAATTTTGGTTTAGTGAATATGGTGCTTTGTGAGACAGGGTGCAAGAAATTGTTTTAGCATCTGTTTAAATGATATTAATTATCTATTCAAGTTAGACTGGAAACTCTTTCAGTAAATAGTTCCAGTATGCATGCATAAATGCTATTAAAGAAACAAACATAGCAACATATTAATATTCTCTTAGGTTTCCAGTAATAATAGATTATAAAGGAAATTATAAGTATCCAATAGTATGAATTTAATCTTGGGCATTAATGTAAAATGGAAAGTAGCAAATCAGCATTCTTTTTATATTCCACCCAAGGATCTTTACTATCGTCTCCAAAACTTTGGACATTTGCTGCCATCACCAAAGACTTTCACTTATATTGGCTTGAATATAATACTAGTCAGCAGGGTTAAGACAACTGTTGATAATCTATTTCAAGATGTCCTTGTGATTTTCTCCAGGTCTGGCTCAGAGTAACACTTGTCTCCAAGTTAGAAAGCTGTGGGTTTAATTCCCATCACAGAGACTTGAGCACAAAACCTAGGCTGAAGCCTCAGTCCAATATTGAGGTAGTGCTATACTGTTGGAGATGTCATCTTTTGAATAGGATGCTAAACTGAGGTTTAGTCTGTTTTCCTCAAGAGAACCTAAAAGATCCCACAGTACTGTTATTTATTTCTCAGCCAACATTATTAAAACAGATAAACTGAGCATTCTCACATGACTGTTAGTGGGATCTTGCTGTACAGATTCACTATATAACAAATTAAGTCTGACATTACAACAATAACAACATTTCAAAAGTACTTAATTGACTACTAAGTGTTTTGGAATATTTGTCAGGCCATGTAAAGGCACATTATAAATGTAAGTCTTTCTTTTCCCTATCAACATTGAGTCCGAACTAATAGAAAATCAATGCCATTGTCTTCTACATTTCTTATTAAGGTGAAGACATCCCTCCAGGTTCATCCTATATTACACTTGGCATCAGTACCTCTTCAGTCTCTGCTCCCTCAGATGACCTCCATACAAGCACATGCTCATTCCTCACATTAGCTACAGTTACATGCCTTTTTTTTAAGCATAAAATGCGGAGTCTGCACTGCGAACAACCAAGAGGCAGAGCAGTCTGTCTTTGACTCTTGATCCCTCCCCCACACACATAAACCTTTCAGCCAGACCACTGTGGGTTAGCTAGTAGCAGAAGTTGCATGTTGATTGATCATGCTTTACATCTCTGCCACCAAGTGGCTTGATACAAAGTTGTCATTCTGACAGGCGAATAATCAATTAGCACCCTCAGTCCTATTAATCTAATCTGGATTTTGTACTGTACCTAGCAGCCAAAAAATGCTTGAGTCAGTCGGGTGTTTGATTTGCAAACTAATTATATCATAGAAACATAGAAAATAGAGGCAATAGGAGGCCATTTGGCCCTTCGGGCCTGCTCCATCATTCATTACGATCATAGCTAATTATCCAACTCAGTGGCCTAATCCTGCTTTTCCCCCATAACCTTTGATCCCATTCACCCCAAGTGCTATATTCAGCTGCCTCTTGAATACATTCACTGTTTTGGCATCAACTACTTCCTGTGATAATGAATTCCACAGGCTCATCACTCTTTGGGTGAAGAAATGTCTCCTCACCTCCACTGTACATGGTCTTCCCTGAATCCTCAGGCTGGTTTTGGATTTCCCACCAACGGGAACATCCTCCCTGCATCTACCCTGTCTAGTCCAGAGAATTTTATAAGTCTCTATTAGATCCCCCCCTCCTTCATCTGAACTTCAGTGAAAACAATCCTAACCTAGTCAATCTCTCCTCAAACATCAGTCCCACCATCCCTGGAATGAGCCTGGTAAACCTGTATATCCACAGCTATGGATTCACAATAATTGAGTACATCAATTCTTGTTTTATTCCCTGGCATGCTAAGATTTTTACTACAACATTTTGGTGCCTCCATTTATATTTGTGGCATCTGATTTGCACTTAAGGTTCATTTTGTATTTATGGGAAATTTATGTAAGTACAAGTGAGAAATGAATAAAAGGTTATGTTGATGGGGCTGAAGGTGGGGAGAGGCTCCTAACAACAGCATAGACTCATTTTTTTGCTATCATTTCAATATAATTTATGAAACAATTTGCTGGTCCATCCCAGGAACAGGACTGATGCATGACAACAATAGGTCATTTTGCTTGCCACCCTCCCCCATCTCACCATGATTTTGAGCGAAGTGCCCACCAAACTAAACAACAAAAGGCTGCAATGAAGAGGTCAGATGTACTACAAGTGTTGCCAGTGTAATCATAATCAAATACTCCACCCATAACCACATAATATTTGTATTTTTATCAAATTCATCTTTAGAAGATGCATACTATTGCCACCTTTGTCCTTGCTTAACTCCAGACACTGTGAAACTCTCATTTGTACTTTTGCCACTGTCCCATATTCAAATATACCAATGCTCTCCTGAACATTGTCCCCCTGACTTGAGCATATCCCACCTGCTTCTCAGCCCTGTGCTTTGCTGACCTACGTTGACATTCCCAGTCCAACAATACTTCAAATATTCATGTTCATATCCCTTCGTGGTCTCCCATCCTCTGGAACATTCTCTACCATAGAACTCTGCAGGATGCCTGCATGGCACTACATTGGAAAGGGCAGCAAGTAATTCAGATGTGAATGCAAAGTTGCAAAGAAACATGGACAGTTTCAATGATAGCAAAACAATGAAAAATGGAGATCAATGTGAGGAAATATGTGGTTAACCAATCCAAGAAGAATAAATTGATACTTTTCCTGAATGGTGAGAAAATAGGGCCAGAACGTCTTGCTCTCTTGCCAGGTTTTTATGTGGGGGTTGGGAGGGAAAGGTGGAATTGAATGGAAGGGATTTCCTCTGGGTTCACACCTGCACCAAACATGCAACGATTTTACATTGAGATGTACAAGGCCTTGGACCCACCATTGCCCCAGTTGAGGCCCTTAGGTAGACAATTAATGGATGTTTAGCACCAAGCCTCAATTTTTAAGCTAACGGAGGATTTACCTGGTGTAGAAACATAGAAACCAGAAGGAGGAGTAGGCCATTCACCCTTCGAGCCTGCTCTGCCATTTATTTTGATCGTGGCTGATCATCAAGTTCAATATTCTGATCCCCTCTTTTCCCCCCATATCCCTTGATCCCTTTAGCCCCTAGAATCTTCTGGAAATCAGACAATGTTTTGGCCTCAACTACATTCTGTGGTAGTGAATTCAACACATTCATCATCCTTTGAATGAAGAAATTTTTCCTCACCTCAGTCCTAAAAGGTTTACCTATTATCCTCAAACCCCTAGTTCTGGACTCCGCCACCATTGGGAACACTTTTTCTGAATCTACCTTGTCTAATCCTGTTAGAATTGTATAAGTTTCTATGAGATCCCTTCTCACTCTTCTAAACTCCAGTGAATATAATCCTAACCAATCTATGATGGACCTGCCATCCCAGGAATCAGCCTGGTAAACCTTTGCTGAACTCCCTTTATAACAAGGACATCCTTCCTCAGATAAGGACACAAAAACTGCACACAATATTCCAGGTGTGGCCTTTTCAATGCCCTATACAATTTCAGCAAAACATCCCTATCCCGAGACTCAAATCCTCTAACGATAAAAGTCAACATATCATTTGTCTTTTTTTACTGCCTGCTATATCTGCTCGCTTAATTTCAGTGACTGATGCACGAGGACACCAAGGTTTCTGCAATGGTGGGATTGGTAGCTGGCTCCCCAGATCATAAGCGGAGTTTCTGGATTAATAGTCTAGTGATAACCCCTAGGCCATTGCCTCTGCCTAGTATTTGGAATATTTTCTGTGTAAAGGGCTCTGTATATATGCAAGGGGTGGGATTTTCCAGTCATGCTCGCCCTGAAACCCAAAAACCCCACACAAGCTCAACAGACCTTTCCATGGTCCGCCTCTCACCTGCTACCAATCCCATGGCAAGTGAAATGGAAAAATTCACCTGAAGATGTTCATTTTGAGGACATTAAGATTAGTCATGAAATATATAGTTCTGCTGCTCTTTATTTTAAGAAGGATCCATGTATACAGAACTCCAAAGAGAAATAAAGCTGAATTTTGTGAAATAACCCAAATTGTCCCTGAGTTCAGAATTCAGGATGGATTGATCAATGACTTTGGAAAAGTAGGTTTGGCAAGGCGACCACTTTTGGTCAACTGCGTAAAGGGGAAAATGCAGAGGCGTAAAGTCTTGATGGGAAATCCAAAAAAGAATGGAAGTTGGAAGAATGAAAATGTTATCTGTCAACCCTTTTTAGAGTTGTGAATGTCAGGTCTGCCTTACAGTATCGTCTAAGGAAAATAGGGAGCTAAAACTCAAACATACTTATTATACAGTCAAATCTAAATCCATGTAAATATAATGGAGATAAAATTTTAATGTTAGTATCAAGGGTCAACTCATTTCTTTAATCACATTGCAATAGCCATTCCTGTTATATGCAAGTGCGTGAATGTGGTTATCAGCAACATCCAGGCATCTCCCAATCCAAGTCAGAATAAAACCCCACTTTACCTTTCTGCTTGCAAGGTGTCGAGGACTGACATCTTGGTCATCCTTCTCAAATACACATCGTTTGCTTGCAATGCCCTCTAATGGCCGGGTCAAATAATTAGAAGGAGATTTCTTTGACTTGGTGCTATCACTTCTCTGAAAAGAAAACATTCAATAAAATCCAATAATATGCCTCAAATTCAAAATGCAGTCCTAAACATTCTTAGCCTCACTTACATGTTTTATGCATTTTTCTTTGAAAGTTATTGAATCATAAAACCTCTACAGTGCAAAAGGAGGCAATTCAGCCCACTGGACCAACAACAATCCCACCCAGACCCCATAACCCCAAGTATTTACCTTGCTAGTCTTCCTAACACTAAGGGGCAATTTAGCATGGCCAATCAACCTAACCCGCAACTTTTTGTAGTGTAAGGGGAAACCAGAACAACCAGAGGAAACCCACATAGCTGGGGGAGGATATGTAAACTCCATGCTGATAGTGACCCTTGTCCAGAATTGAACCCGTGTCCCTGGCGCTGTGAGGAAGCAGTGCTAACCTTTGTGCCACCATACCACCCGGATACATAGATATACAGATACATATATCACAAGTCACTCTGTCACTGACCTGGATTGCCTTTGCATATTTCTCAAGTATGCCATCAATCTTTGAAGGAGACTTGGATGGTATTCTTAGACTAGCACTGTTTGCAAAATTCAAATAGTAAAACATCAGAATCTTCATTACTAGATCCTTAATTCATTGCATTTTCTTATGTTATATTAATGACACTTCAGTATACTCACCTTCTTTGGAGTGATTGTGTTTTCACCTCTGGATTTGTAATCTTCAAAATAAAACATTTGTGTTAATATTCACACGTGTTGGCTTTTACAGTGTTTTCCTTTTTTAACTGGCTCCTCATCTCCTCCAATTAGCAACCATGCGACAGACTGCCATGGACAATAAGCCTTAGAAAAGCTCATTCACATTCAACAGGCTTGCTGCCTTTAATAGAACTGTACAATTTGTGGTTGTCAAACATACTCCCCATTACATTGATCTGCTGAAATCAGTAAATAACCATGGGTGACATTATCAGGAAGACAACTTTGAATTTCCTTCCTGACCATCAAACCCTCAAGGTATTCAAATCAGACCATCGGACTGAACAGTTAAGCCTTCCATAATCCAAGCAATTCCAAGTGGAACTGTCCATAAAATGTTCGCATGGAATTTCCATAGGATTCTTTTATTCTCCTTCAGTGAAGGGTTGGGAAAAGCCCTGACAAAGCTCTGACGGAGGGTCATCCAGACTTGAATCTTTGGCTCTATTCTTTCTCCACAGATGCAGTCAGACCTGCTGAGATTTTCCAGCCTTTTCTATTTAAGTTGGGGGAAATCCTACTGTTTCTTTAGCCTATCCACTGATCTCCCACCACAGTTCTAGTCTGAGATTAGTATAACACAAAACAAATGATTCCCCTCTAAATTATCTGTGCCTAGTTAGAAAATTTCGCCATATTTATAAGTACAGCACATGAGAGTTATTCCACTGTATTTATTTGTGTCGAGATGATTGCTGGGGATGTGTGTGGGTGGTTGGGGGGTTGTCATTATTAAGCAGAGAGCTATGGATTCACTGGTCAAGAAGGTTGTTGTGATGTTAGATTGGGAGAGCAGCAGATTTTTTGAAGGGTCAAACATGTCATTAAGATTGTCTTTTTATTGTAGTTATGGAAAAACAGGATGCATAAGGGGCTGATTCACAGAAAAAAAAACTAATTTTCCTGATTTCTGAGCCCCTCAAGCAGCCCATACATTGGGTGCTTACACTAGGGCAAATATATTCACCGTACAGTTGCTGGCTGTAGTTTGTCAGGGGATATTTGTCAGCAGTTAATCAATGGGATCATTAACTGTTTTTACTTGTACTCAATCTACAATACACTGAAACTCATTACTATGTAAATTAGCAAACTGGAGGCCCATGGCAATAAGAAACTATAGGTCTGTTTAACTCATCACAGTGATCGCTCACCACATTCAATTATAATGTTGTAAAGCCATAGAGAAGCCATTGTGAGACAAGTTCCACATAAAAATGTAGTACAAGAAATTTTGGGGGATAATTTAAAAGCATTTTGCATACTTCATTTCCTTGCCAAAACAGTGCCAACTTTTTTTAAAAAACTGCATCACTCTGTTGTTATATATCAATGTATCTGTTCCTAGATTATCATCGCTTATTGAAGTGGGGCACATCACTGTAATCTTGCAGCTTTGCTCTGTTTACATAACTAACTTTGCGCTTTAGTTTATGGTGTCTTGGAGAGATGCCAGTTTCGCTGTTGATGTTGGCAGCTACTAAACTGACCATATCACCACAATATCATCGTTCAACTTACTCTAAATGATGTAGCCCTTGGGGAGAAGCGGCGAAAGGATCCATCATTTGTACTGGGACCACCAGCATTACTTTCCTGTCTCTGGTTCTGTACCTCTGTGACTGTGGCAGACGTTCTTTTCACAACCTGAAATGAAAAGTTATCCCGTTGACATTGTATGTTTCTGTTCCCTGACTTTATTACCGAAAGGTTCCAGTTGGATAAAATCCCAAGAGGAGTGTTGTTCTGAACTGAAGGATAAACACAGTCACAGTTTCCTGGTCAACTGAACGATAACAATTGGGTCTGTCTTGTTTCTGTTCGGCTGGTTGCCATGTGGCCTGGTGGGTGATGCGGATAGAAGGAGATTATGGACGTGACCTTACCAGCCGTTCAAGCCACATTCCTACCGCAGCGAGGTCAAGAATTTGGCACCCAGCCTAATTTCAATTCACTGCAGCAGGATGGAAAAATCCTGCCAGAGAACAGCCGTAACTTTCCAGCCTACGTATTTCTGCAGAACTTAAAGGTTCTTAAAGAACTGAATGGGGTCCACAGAATAATAGCAAACAGGTCATGAATATCTCAGATGTGGAGGTGCCGGCGTTGGACTGGAGTAAATGCAGTAAGAAGTCTGACAACACCAGGTTTAAGTCTAACCAATTTATTTGATAGTAGATTCACAAGCTTTCAGGGTTTGCCCCTTCGTCAGGTGAATGGAGAGTTCTGGCCTCAGACAGAGACCAGAACTCTCCATTCACCTGACGAAGGGGCAAACCCTGAAAGCTTGTGAGTTTACTATCACATAAATTGGTTGGACTTAAACCTGGTGTTGTCAGACTTCTTACCATGAATATCTCTACCATACAGCAGGCCTGTTCCTTTATGCAAGTAAATATTTTGGAGTAAGAGGATAGAATTCCATCCTTCCAGTTCAGTGAGGGGACAGAGGTTTAACCAACATTGGCACAAACACTGACCTCCAGTCACAAAAGCCAAATGACTGGCAGAAGGCAGAGAGTGGGGATAAGGGGGTCTTTCTCAGGGTGGCAGCCGATGACTTGTGGTATGCCTCAGAGGCCAGTGCTGCGACCACAACTTTTCACAATATACATTAACGATTTGGAGGAAGGAACTCAAGACACTGTTGCCAAGTTTGCAGCTGATACAAAGATATGGAGAGGGACAGGTAGTACTGAGGAAGCAGGGGCAGCTGCAGAAGGACTTGGATAGGTTAGGAGAGTGGGCAAAGAAGTGGCAGATGGAATACAATGTGGAAAAGTGTGAGGTTATGCACTTTGGAAGGAGGAATGGAGGCATAGAGTATTTTTCTAAATGGGAAAATGCTTAGGAAATCAGGAACACAAAGGGACTTGGAAGTCATTGTTCAAGATTCTCTTAAGGTTAACGTGCAGGATCAGTCAGCAGTTAGGAAGGCAAATGCAACGTTAGCATTCATGTTGAGAGAGCTAGAATACAAGAGCAGGGATGTACGTCTGAGGCTGTATAAGGCTCTGGTCAGACTCCATTTGGAGTATTATGAGCAATTTTGGGCCCCATATCTAAGGGAGGATGTGCTGGCCTTGGGAAGTCCAAAGGAGGTTCATAAGAATGATCCCTGGAATGAAAAGCTTGCCATATGGGGAACGGTTGAGGACTCTGATTTTGTCGTCATTGGAGTTTAGAAGGATGGGGGGGGATCTTATTGAAACTTACAGTATAGGTGAGGCCTCGATAGAGTGGACATGGAGAGGATGTTTCCACTTGTAGGAAAGACTAGAACCAAGAGGGCACAACCTCAGGCTAAGGGGGCGATCCTTTAAAACAGAGATGAAGAGGAATTTCTTCAGCCAGAGAGAGAATCTGTGGAACTCTTTGCCGAAGAAGGCTGTGGAGGCCAAATCATTGAGTGTCTTTAAGACAGAGATAGATAGGTTCTTAATTAATAAGGGGATCAGGAGTTATGGGAAAAAGGCAGGAGAATGGGGATGAGAAAAAAAATCAGCCATGATTGAATGACAGAGCAGACTCAATGGGCTGGGTGGTCTAATTCTGTTCCTATGTCTTATGGTCTTATAATCATATCTGTGAGAAAGAACTTGAATTTATATTACATTTTACTGCATCTCTTAGAAATGGCTCAAAAGGTATTACAAACAGCTAATTATCTTTGAAATGTTATTTTGTGGGCAAAAATGGGGTGGCACGACAGCGCAGTGGTGGGTGGTATGGTAGCACAGTGGTTAGCACTGCTGCTTCAGAGCTCCAGGGACCTGGGTTCAATTCCCGGCTTGGGTCACTGTCTGTGTGGAGTTTGCACATCCTCCTCGTTTCCTCCGGGTGCTTCAGTTTCCTTCCACAGTCCAAAGATGTGCGGGTTAGGTTGATTGGTCATGCTAAAATTGCCCCTTAGTGTCCTGAGATGCTTAGGTTAGAGGGATTAGTGGGTAAATATGTAGGGATGGGAGGGTAGGGCCTGGATAGAATTGTGGTCGGTGCAGACTCGATGGGCCAAATGGCCTCTTTCTGCACTGTAGGGTTTCTATGATTCTATGATATTATATTCTGCTGTGTGCCACAAACTCAATCAGCCCAATGGCCAGGCAGACTACTTCTATTGGTGTCAATTGAGAATGAAATATCCACCAGGAAATTGGAAGAAGAGATTATGGGGTTATTAATGTCCATTTGTACCATTATCACAAGCTCTTGGGACTTTACTTAATTATATAATCAGAATTATTGACAGGAGCAGGCAAGATACTATGGCAACCAGGATAATGTTTAGTTTCTGGAACTAAACAGTGACATATAACTTTGAAAGTTTGGAAGCTGTGAGGGGAATCGTGACACCAAGAGGACAGGGACAGGTTGGTGGAACGGGTAGGCAACTGACAAATGAAATTGAATATAAGATGCTGAAAAGTACCTTATATTCATTTTAGTGGGAAGAACAAGGAGAGGCACTGCCTCAGCAAAGCAGCCAGCATAGTCAAGGATCCCACGCACCCTGGACATACTCTTCTTCCGTCAGGAAAGAGATACAGAAGTCAGATCACGTGCCAACTGACTCAAAAATAGCTTCTTCCCTGCTGCCATCAGACATTTGAATGGACCTATCTTGCATTAAGTTCATCTTTGTCTATGTCCTACCCTGATTGTAACACTATTTTCTGTGTATCCTGCACTCTCTCTTTTCCTTCTCTATGTACGGGACGCTTTATCTGTATAGCGTGCAAGAAACAATACTTTTCACAGTATACTAATACATGTGACAATAATAAATCAAATCAAAATTAAATCAATTGTACCCCATTTAAAGAGTACAATTCTAAAGAAGGTGCAAGAGCAAATATGTGCATCAATTATTAAATGTAGCAGGGCAGGTTGAGAAAGAAGTTAATAAAGCTTTATAAACAGGGACATAATTTTTTTAAAAATATTCCTTTCTTAGAGTTACAAAGCCAACGTACCTTGTGGACAGAGCTATCCTTTCAGCCATCTCTTTGCTAACTCCAAAATACAATTCAATTTGCAATGACAAGGGAATTAGGACAAATATGTGTACAACATTAGTTCAGCCTCAACTGGGGTATTGATCAGAATTTTCCCATCCCGCTTATCACAGGAATCATAGCCAGTGGGGGCAAATGATGCAAATGTCTGTTGACCTTGAATTATGGCCTTGGGGGCAAGTGTGATTGGAAAATTCAGCCCATTGTGACTAGTTCTGGGCACGAACCTTGAGGATGTGAAAGCATTAGAAAAGGTGCAGAAAAGATTCAGGAGAATGGCCCCAAGATGAGCAACGTAGATAGATTGGAGAAGTTGGGCTGTTCCCTTTGGAGAAGAAGAGATTAGCAGAAAGCTGATCGGGATATTCAGAAGTCATAAGGAGTCTGGACAGGACAGAAAGGGAGAGACTATTGCCACTGGCAGAAGGATCGAGAACCAGAAGACACCAGCATAAGTCAACTTGCAAAAGAAGCGATGGTGATATGAAGGAAAACTATTTTTACACAATGAATGGTTAGGACCTGGAATACAATGCCTGAGAGTGTGGTGAAGGCAGAATCAAGGCCTTTAGTGGAGAATTGGATAATTATCTGAAGAGAAAATATAGGGTTATATGGGAAAGGCAGAGCAGTGGGACTAGGTGAGTTGCTGTTGCTATAATCATTTTATAATTTTATTATTCTATATCAGCTTTCAAATCTATTGCCTTACCTGCATTCCTGTTTTGCTGCTCTCTCTCTGAAAGGGCTCCTGTCCTGTTTTCTCATGCTCTCCTCTTTCACTTTCTTTGGACTCTGTTCTTGTCCAAAATTTGGAACAATCGTTTGCAACTGTTGTGCTGCTTTTTGCTTCCGGTTGGCAATCCAAACTCAGCTGTGTTTTCAGCCTTGTTGGGCTTTTTACCTCTTTTGGCTTCTCTAAGCTGTGTGTAGGCAAGTAATACAAATCAAGATTAGTACATGGCATTCATCAAACACCACAGGGCCGTTGCAAAGTTATGAAATCTCAGGAATTCCCAATCCTGCGCTGTTGCCAACCACTGATGCTGGTGATGAGTTACAACCATTCTTAAAATGACCACAAGGTGGAGAACTACACTGCAGAGTGAAAGAAACCCTTTGCATATGAAAGTGGGTAGTTTTGTGGGATTGCGATCCCAGAGCACTGATAAAAATGCTAGACCTTAAAAACAGAGTATAACTTGTTCAGGGCATTGAATATGCAACAAACAAATGGACAATGGTCCCTTCAGAGGGTTTGAATTTAAGCTACAGGATTAGTTTGCCTTTCTAATGAGAAAGAGCTTAGTGTTCAGAACCCAATATTTATGGTCTTAGAGTTCAAATTGTGGTCTAATTGTCCAGTCTGATCTGACAACAACTTAAGCTTTTTAGTGGAAGTGTGTAGACAATTAAAGGTTCTTTGGCATCCGTAGTTCTTTAATGTGCCAAATTACTGTTAGAATCACAGAATCTACAGTGTAGAAGGAAATAATTCAGCCCAACAAGTTTACACTGAAAACAATCCCACCAAAATCCTATCCACACCTACCCTGTTAATGGCCTGACACTATTGGGCCATTAGCATTGTCGATCAACCTAACCTGCACATCGTTGGAGTGTGGGAGCACCCAAAGGAAACCCACACAGACACAGAAAGAATGTGCAAACTCCACATAGACTGTCACCTGAAGCCAGAATTGAATCCTGATCACTGGACCTACAAAACAGCAGAGCTATCCACTGTGCCACCGTGCTGCCTTTAAAAACTATTAAAATTAAATCAATTAGAATATTGAATTGTGAAAGAAATGGATGAGACAGATCTTCTTTGGAAGGTAAGGATGATCTGTACTTTGTAGCAGATACAATACTGAGATATCATCACATACTTAAATAATAATACAATTCACATAATAAAACACTCCATAAATAAACAGCATCTTTACCTTATAAAAGCCCGTGTAGTATGTATGGGACTAAGTGGTGATTGAAGAGGAGATTGACTGGAAGCATTTTCTTTATCAGGATGATTCTGCGTACTGGATACATTGTTGTTGGTCTTCTTTTCCTGTTCAGAAGTAAGAAAATCATCCATGTAAAGGAATTCTAGTTACCTGTTAAAAACTTGTGCTGTATGTCACAGAATCATAGGATAGCCTATAAAGAGTATAGAAACACAGCGGGACCTGGGGGTGCAAGTGCACAAGTCTTTGAAGGTGGCAGTACAAGTGGAGAAGGTTGTGAAGAAAGCCTATGGTATGTTAGCCTTTATAGGAAGGGTTATAGAGTATAAGAGCTGGAGTCTAATGTTGCAGTTGTATAGAACGTTGGTTAGGCCGCATTTAGAGTACTGCGTCCAGTTCTGATCGCCTTACTACCAGAAGGACGTGGAGACTCTGGAGAGAGTGCAGAGGAGGTTTACCAGGATGTTGCCTGGTCTGGAAGGACTGGGTTATAAGGAAAGATTGAACAAATTGGGGCTGTTTTCCCTTGAAAGATGGCGACTGAGGGGGGATCTAATAGAGGTATATAAGATTATGAAGGGTATAGATAGAGTAAACAGAGGTAAGCTATTTCCTATGTTAGAGGCACACAGTGTGAGGGGCCACGGGCTTAGGGTGATGGGGGAGAGGTATAACACGGATGTTAGAGAGAGGTTTTCCACACAGAGGGTAGTGGGGGTATGGAATGCTCTGCCAAGTAAGGTGGTGGAGGCAGGCACGCTGGAGTTGTTTAAGAGTAACTTAGACAGGCACATGAGTGGGTCGGAGATGGGAGGATATAGGAGATTGTTTTAAATAAGGTTCATTAGCATTGGGACGTCCCTGGTAATGTAAAAGGATGTGGTATGATACTAATGTTTTTCTCTTTTAATTCACAGGTTTTAAGTCAGTCCACCTTGTTGTCCAACGAGGGGCATACACGCGATGGGTCGTACTAGGGCTGCTCTTGAATGTTCAAGAGTAGCCGAGTGCTTCATGTCGTTAGTGTGTGCTTCAACTGGACCAGATGCTGGGCAACACGACATCTCAGTGACTATCACTGTTTGCTGTGCAGACACATGGATTTGGGCCAGCGTCTGTGGGAGTTTGCGCATTCTCCCCGTGCTTGCGTGGGTTTTCTCCAGGTGCTCCGGTTTCCTCCCACACCCCAAAGATGTGCTATTAGGCTGATTGGAGGTAATAAATTGTACCTAAATTAGTTTCCCTCAATGTGGAATGCCATAAGCAATAGATAAGGGTCATGGGTGGAGGGGGGACTGGTAATGTTAAAATGGCAGCACGGGCTCGTTGGGCCGAAGGGCCAGTTTCCCGGGCTGTTTTTGTTCTTTGTTCTTTTTTACCCCATACCCCTGTACATTGTTTGTATTCAAATAATCATCAAATGCCCTCTTGAACATATCGATTGAAGCTGCCTTCATCACTTCCAGGCACTGCATTCCAGACCTGAACCACTTGTGTGAAGAAATTTTTTCTCAAGTCATGTTTGCTTCTTTTACAAATCACCTTAATCTGTGCCCTCTCATCTTGATCCTTTTACGGGAAGGAACAGTTTCTCCCTATCTACTCTATCAAGCCCCCCCATGATTTTGAGCATCTCTATCAAATTTCCTCTAAGCCTTCTTTTCTCCAAGGAGAACACTTCTAACCTCTCTAATCTATCCTCATAACTGAAGTTTCTTATCCCTGGTACCATTCTTGTGAACCTCTTCTGCACTGTCTCCAATGCACTCACATCTTTTCTATAGTGTGGCACCCAAAACTGTACACAATGTTCCAACTGAGGTCTAACTAATTTCTTGTATAGATTCAGCATAAACTCCTCGCTGTTGTACTCTCTGACCCATTAATAAAGCCCAGAATATTGTATGCTTTATTGACTGCTCTCTTGATCTGTCCTACCAGCTTCAATGATCTGCATGTATACACCTAGGTCCTTCTGTTCCTGCACCTCCTTAAGAATTTTACCCCTTAAGTTTTATTATCTCTCCAGGTTCTTACCAACAAAATGCATCACCTCATGCATCTCTGCATTGAACAGCATCTTTAACCTATCTGCCCAGTTCACCAATTTGCCATTTGAAGCTCTACACTGTCCTCTTCACAATTTACAGTACTTCCAAGTTTTACATAATCCGTAAACTTTGAACTTGTCGCTTGCACACCAAGATCTATATCATTAATATATATCAGGTAAAGTAAGGGTCATAAACAAATGCAAAATATTGTCACAAGAATCTTTTGTACATCAATACACATTGAGAAAAGTTTCATTGAATAAAAATCATTATCTGGGGGTTGACTTTCCACGGCCAGCTCTCTAATGTCCAACTAAAATTCTCATCAAACTCCAGTGGAATGGCTCAGTGATAAGTCATACTGGGTCCTGGTTTCACTGTAACTCACACACAGCCCTAGGTTACAAGGCCTCTGCTCAAACAAGGCAATGAAGAGATGAGCACTCTTCACTCTGAGAACCTGCACTTCTCTGCCCTATGAGGGATGCTGAAGAGTGGATAGTTTGAACAGAATACTCATCCTGCTAAAACAACAATCAGCAGCATGAATTCTTCTTTTTGGAATCAAGGATAATTTGCTTCCCCCCTGGTTTCATGGGCTCTGAAATAGCTGCTAAGTTCAGTGTTCCATTAAAAGATTCTGGATTTGATTTGAGTTGATTTAATATTGACACCTGCATTAGAATACAAGTGTTGTTTCTTGCGCGCTGTATTGATGAAAGCATACCGTACATAGAAAAAGGAGAGGGTGCAGAATGTAGTGTCACAGTCATAGCTAGGATGTAAAGAAAGATCAAAAGTCTGATGGCAGCAGGGAAAAAGCTGTTCTTGAGTCTCAGACTTTTGTATATTTTTCCTGACGGAAGAAGGTGGAAGAGAGTGTGTCCAGTGTGCGTGGGGCCCTTGATTATACTGGCTACTTTTCCAAGGCAGTGGGAAGGGTAGACAGTGTCAATGGATGGGAGGCTGGTGTGCGAGATGGGCTGGACTGCATGCATACACTTTGTAACTTCTGGTCCTTGAAATGTTGGGTAGTTGGGCTGTTTAGAGGTTTGTGCACTCCCTACGATGCCACAACTTTGCCTCCACATATTCCCAATTAATTCTTTCAATATACTTGGTGTCCTCCTAAAAGAGCCTTCTCCATTTTGGTCAGTCATGGGCCAGGGCCATCCAAGAGTTGGTGGGGATGTTTGATCTCTTCTGAAAGTACTTCTGTTCATGGGAGCTCCACATTGAGAAATTAGGTGGGATTTTACGTCCTCGCTCAGGCATGACCAAAAATTCCTGCCCGAGGTCAAAGAAGATTTATGTTGTTGGACCCTCGCCCGCTCCAATTCTGTGGTGGGTGAGGTGGTAGAGTTTAGGCCATTGTTTTATGAGTTTAGTGTCAGGCATACAAATGCCATGTCCTGCCCAGTGGAACTGGTTTTGATTGATGCTGTACAGACCTGAACAACAGCACTTTGACAACACTGCAGCACACAATGGGTGACAAACTGCCTGTGCTAAGGTGTCATTTAAATTGGGGTATCATGATCCTTGCAGTTTACAGGGAATATGTTATATACTCTAACATCAGTCATTCAGAATATAGTGAAAACCTTTCAGTCCATTTTGATTTATATTTCAATTTGATCCGCATAAATTGGATCAGGATCTCTGCTCACAACAAAGGACACAGATTAAATTTACTCTAACGTCAACTATAAAACCTAATTTCCCATGGATATGTTCGCTGCTTTTGTCTTTTGAAGTTATTTATAAATCATTATCTTGCGAGTCATCTGGTTTCACTGGTTTTGCAGGAGCTGGAATGGGTAATTATTTGAAACCTGTGTGAGAGGGGAATTAATGATGAACTGGAGATCATTGTAGCTTTTGGTTGAGTTACTTAGCCACAAAATGTTCCTGGTACATGTATTTACACCAGTAGTAGGCATAAATGACTTGGAAGAGGGCGTATGTGGTGTGATCAGCAAGTTTGCAGATGACACAAAGATGGCAGGATTGGCGGATAGCGAGGAGGAGTGTCAGGTGACACAGCAGGATATAGATAGGCTGGTATATTGGGCAGATAAATGGCAGATGGAATTTAATCCTGATAAATGTGAGGTGATGCATTTTGGAAGGAATAATGCAGGGAGGAGTTACATGATAAAGGGTAGACCAATTAAGAGTATAGAAATGCAGAGGGACCTGGGAGTGCAAGTGCACAAGTCTCTGAAGGTGGCAACACAGGTGGAGAAGGTTGCGAAGAAAGCTTATGGAATGCTAGCCTTTATAGGAAGGGGTATAGAGTATAAGAGCTGGTGTCTAATGCTACAGTTGTACAGAACGTTGGTTAGACCGCATTTGGAGTACTGCATCAAGTTCTGGTCACCTTACTACCGGAAGGACGTGGAGACCCTGGAGAGAGTGCAGAGGAGGTTTACCAGGATGCTGCCTGGTATGGAAGGACTGGGTTATGAGGAAAGATTGGGTAAACTGGGGCTCTTTTCCTTAGAAAGACGGAGATTAAGGGGTGATCTGATAGAGGTGTATAAAATAATGAAGGGTATAGATAGAGTAAACAATGGCAGGCTTTTTCCTAGATTGGAGGCAAATATCACGAGAGGTCACAAGCTTAGGGTGAGGGGGGAGAAGTATAATTTGGTTGCTCGAGGGAGGTTTTTCACACAGAGGGTCGTGGGGGTATGGAATGCACTGCCAAGTAAGGTGGTGGAGGCAGGCATGCTGGACTTGTTTAAGGTTTACTTAGACAGGCACATGAGCGAAACAGGGATGGAGGGTTATAGGAGACGGTTTTAAATAACGGTCAGAGCCTCGTGACGATACGAAATCTAATGCTACATGTGTTGATGTTTTGTCTCTTTTACTCCACAGGTGTGTCGGTCCACCTTGTTGTCTAACGAGGTGCATGCACACGGTGGGTCGTGCGTGGGCTGTTCTTAGATGTTTTGAGAGTGGCCTAGTATTTCGCGTCGTTTGTGTATGCTTAAAACTGGACCAGCAGATGGGCACCACAACAGCCCAGTGACTATCACTGCTAGCTATGCAGATACATGGATTTGGGCCAGTGTCTGTGGGAATTTGCGCATTCTCCCTGTGGTTGAGTGGGTTTCCTCCGGGTGCTCCAGTTTCCTCCCACACCCCAAAGATGTGCTCTTAGGCTGATTGATGTAACAAATTGTCCCTAAATTATTTTCCCTGAATCTGGTTTCCAATAGGGGTACCTCTGCCCGTTGAAGTGGTGGAGGCTGCCTCGCTAAATATTTTTAAGACGCGGGTTGATGGGTTTTTGATAAGAGAGGGGATTAAGGGTTATGGGGAGAGGGCAGGAAGGTGGAACTGAGCCACGACAGATCAGCCATGATCTTATTGAATGGCGGGATAGGCTCGAAGGGCTAGATGGCCTACTCCTGCTCCTATTTCTTATGTTCTTATGTAAGCATAGACACGGGTCGAGGGAGGTGTAGGAAAAATGCATTGTTAATATGGCGGCGCGGGCTCATTGGGCCGAAGGGCCTGTTTCCCGTGCTGTGTTGTTCTTTGTTCTTTGTTGTTTGTTGTTCTTTGTTCAAACTGCAGCCTGGAGGCCAATATGGACCATCAGGTTCTGAGTGCAGCCCAGAAGGCGATTGCCAACATCCTGAGTTGCCACATTTTGCTGATTTCCAACCGCATAACTCTTCTCTTACTGGTATAACTAAATTTAAATGCATGTAAAGCAAGGGCAAGTGAAGTGAGGTGCAAGATGATGGCATACAACATTGACAGTGAGAGCTGTGCACTCCCTCTGAATCCAATCAAGTATAATGATTTTTTTTTCGTTTTTAACCACTTGAAGTTGATGGCAGCTTCATTAATATATGAATTGCTAAGAATTTTCTATGACTTGTTATGAAATATTTGGGATTTGCGTCATCTATTTAATCTCATTCAAGGATAAACAAACCCAATTTCAATCTTGTGACCCACTGTGATGAAGGAGGGCCACTTGTATGGCCCACTCAATAGCCTGGGTTGCTCATTACTGATCTACACTCATTGGTCAGAATTCTGTAGCCCATTCATGTCCTGCCACTGCTGCCTGCAAGGACGGAGAATTTGGCACTCAGCCAAATCTCCATTCACAGCAGTGGGACAGGAGAATCTCGGCTGTAAACGAGGTCAGAGAATCTGGCCTATTGTTACTATTTTGTAGGAAATAAATACGGAAATAAGTATATTAAAGTTTTTAAAAGTTTACTTATTAGTATCACGAGTAGGCTACGTTAACACTGCAGTGGAGTTACTGTGAAAATCCTCTAGTCGCAACACTCCAGCGCCTGTTTGGGTACACTGAGGGTGAATTTAGCACGGTCAATGCACCTTACCAGCATGTCTTTCAGATTTTGGGAGAAAACCAGAGCACCCAGAGGAAACCCACGCAGACACAGGTAGAATGTGCAGACTCATGCACAGTGACCTAAGCCGGAAATCAAACCAAAGTCCATGTCACTGTGAGGTAGCAGTGTTAACCATTGTGCCACCATGCCACCCCTATAATTTATAGTTTTGATCTCAATTTCAACATGTAGTGATCAGACTAACTGCCCAGTCTGAGATTCTTTTGAATGTTTGTAACAGCCAGTGCCAGAAATTATCATTCTATTACTGTTGTTAAGAATATATTAAAAAAATCAAATGTTGGTTTTCTGGAAAACATAGAAAACACTAGAGATGGGATTCTCTGGCCGCGTTTGCCCCAAACCTGGAGAATTCTGCCCGAATTCAATGGACCTTTGTGTGGTCCACCCACCCTCCCCCTCCCCAACAACCACCCCCCCCTGCCCAACCACCCACCCCCACACCACCTCCCCTCCCCCCCCCCCCCCCCCCAAGCACTACGATTCCCGTGGCAGTGGAATGGGAGAACTCCCCCCCTCGAAATTGGACATGTATTTGAAAAATACATGTAGGGCTATGGGTAAAGAGCAGACAAGTGGGGCTAATTAGACAGGACTTTCCATGGGTATGATGGGGTTAATAGCTCCTGTCCCTGCTGTATAGTTTTATGAAATACATAGCATGTCAATCAACATGGAAAGAGAAAGATCAGGTTAACTTTTTGGATGCGTACCCTTCTTTTGAAAACTCATTATAATTCTGACTGCAGGAGAAAATATTGAAAGTGCTGTAACCCAGCAAGAGGCACAGAAAATAACACAAAAATATCAGGAGCCCAAAGTCCAACAAGTTGATAACAGACAATCAGGTGTTAGCTGAAACCTTTATGAGGGTGTGGCAGATAAACAAGCTGAAGCTGCAGACAGCAGTGTCTGGTTTCATTTTCATTCCCCAAAGACAATGACCTGTTTTTCAGTGGAGGTGGTCTCTGGGTTGATGTGAATTTCTCACAGGCCTATCTTTCTAATGCTAATGTGGCATCTGATCGCACATATTTTCCCACTGCTTCACAAACCCACAAAACAGGCCAAGGAGAGCATCTGGCTTAACTATAAAATAAACAACTGAAACCGTGGGAAAATTCAATTAAAAATGTTGGTTCTCATACTTATAGGAAGGTGGGATGAGGCTGTGGAAGAAACAGAAAACAGGCAATGAACCCTGCAAAAGCTGGAGTTACAGAAGTCCTGATACATTTACAGCAAGAACCATACTATTATTTGTTTTTGTTCTATTTCCCAACTGAACATAGGTTGAATGGAGAGTCTGGCCAGTGGTTAGGAGCCAACACTAACCAGTGGAAGGACATCACCCCATTTGTTTAAAGTTTATTTAAGTAGTGTCACAAGTAGCTTTACATTAACACTGCATTGAAGTTACTGTGAAAATCCCCTAGCTGCCACACTCCAACACCTGTTCGGGTGCACTGCAGAATTTAGCATGGCTAATTCACCTAACCAGCATGTCTTTTGGACTGTGGGAGGAAGCCGGAGCACGCAGAGGAAACACACACAGACACCGGGAGAACGTTCAGACTCTGCACAGTGACCCAAGCGGGGGATCGAACTCAGATCGCTAGCACTGTGAGGCAGCAGTGCTAACCAGTATGTCATCTTGCTGCTCATGAGGGCAGGCCAGTGATTGGGAGGTATTTGTGGAAGAATAGGGAGGCCACGATTGGCAGGGGGAACGGCAAAGTGGGGAGCGCTCCTGTTTCTCCTGAAGTACAAGGAATGCTGAGAAAGGCACTTAGCCATGGTGCCAGCAATTTCCACTTCTTTTCATTGTCAGGGTTCCTGAGTCAGGAATGTGCAGCCACAGGCAATTTTAAATCATCTCCATTTGCACATTGTGAAATCCCAATTAAGAATGTTAATTAAGTGACAATCTCCACTGTAGGACACACAGATGCCCACCAGTATGGTGGATGCAATTCGTTGGAGGCATTCCACTGTAGTTAAGTCTTTAATGCTTCTATATAACCATCTTCAACCCTTTGTGAGTGACGGTTAATACTGAGGGTGACCTTTTATTAAATTTCTGTTTAGCTCTACGTTTTCTGCCTCCAAACTTATTTTATTTTTATCTTTATATATTTCCTTTACGTCCTGTTTTTAACGTGCTTGGTATAGCTTAATAGGTTTTGGTTGCCAGTATCACCTGAATAAAATAGCCATATTCTTCATCTTCTCTCCATATGAAATGCCACAAAATTCTCATTACATCCCAGAGAGCAAGGTAACCTTCGGTGATTTATTTGATGGTCAGAAATCACAAAAATAATATTTGCATGATTCTTTCATTCACAAGTTACTTAACAAAAATGCATCATTATAAAAATGCAACAATACTCTAACATGATCATATAGGGCATTGGTGAGGCCGCAGCTGGAGTACTGTGTGCAGTTTTGGGCGCCGCACCTGCGCAAGGATATTTTGGCCCTGGAGGGAGTGCAGAGGAGGTTTACTAGGCTGATACCGGAGTTGAGGGGATTGAGCTATGAGGAGAGGCTGAATAAACTAGGCTTGTACTCGTTAGAGTTTAGAAGAATGAGGGGAGATCTCATTGAGACGTATAAGATGATGAATGGGATGGATAGGATAGAGGTGGAGAGACTCTTCCCGCTCAAAAAAGACAGTAGGACTAGGGGGCACAGCCTCAAGATAAAGGGGAGGCGGTTTAGAACGGAGTTGAGGAGGAACTTCTTCACTCAAAAGGGTGGTGAATCTCTGGAATTCTCTGCCCGTTGAAGTGGTGGAGGCTGCCTCGCTAAATATTTTTAAGAAGCGGGTTGATGGGTTCTTGATAAGAGAGGGGATTAAGGGTTATGGGGAGAGGGCGGGAAAGTGGAACTGAGCCACAACAGATCAGCCATGATCTTATTGAATGGCGGGGCAGGCTCGAAGGGCTAGATGGCCTACTCCTGCTCCTATTTCTTATGTTCTTATGTTCTTATAATCTTACTCTCTTTGAGCAGGAAAACCTTGTGAGTATAGATATCTGTGACTGCAAAGTGCCTATCTCATTGGGATCTATCTTCAGTCTACTAATGTAAATTTAGATGTTTTTAAATCAATAAATTAAACTTTATATGATCATTAATGTTGGTAAATGTGTGGGATTATAGGGATAGGGCTTAGGTGAGATTGTTGTAGTGCAGACTCGATGGGTCAAATGGGCTTCTTCTGCACGGTAGGAATTCAATGATTCAAAATGTCAAAGTTCTGCTAAAGACAAAGGTGATGGGAAGCCCTGAAGCTTTATTTGACCAGCTGCTGTGTGAAGTTCTATTTCATTTTTAATGTGCTCAACCATCAAGACAAGAGAACTTTGAGGACCAAACGAAGAACCAAAAATACACACTAATACCTTAGCCTTTGACACGGGTGAAAAATCAAACTTTTCTAGCTATGTTCCATATTGTGGGAAGGCAAAATAGGTTGCCTCATTCGGAGAGCTACTATTATTTAGGTGAGACATGTCCATTCAGTTCAGTCCAAACAATCCTGATTTAAACTTGAAGACAAACATTGCATAGAAAAGGCATGTTATACTGAAGCGAATAATTGGTGAATACATGTTTGTAGTTGAGCCCCATCAGACCAAACAGCCTCCTTATCAATTGCCTCACGTATTTACTCAGTATTTGAATTAGCTTTGTCTATTTACATTATTTTGGCAGCGGCATGCTGGGGCAGTGGGGGTGAAGGGGATTGGGGTGGAGGGGGATATGGAAATGATGGCAGCGATCATAGGAGTTGCTGAGGACATAACTCCACACCTGAAGTATTATGTACAGTTTTGGTCTCCTTATTTGAGAAAGGATGTACTGGTACTGTAGTGGGTTGCAGAGATGATTCATTGGGTTGATTCTGGAGTTGAGAGCATTAACTTATAGGGAGACACTGAGTAGACTGGGACTGTACTCATTGGAATTTAGAGGAATGGGGGTGGGGGAAGCTTATAGAAATATACAAAATTATGAAGGGAATAGATAAGATAGAAGTAGGGAGGTTGTTCCCACTGATGGGTGAAACCAGAACTGGCGGTTATAGCCTCAAAATAAGGGGGAGCAGATTTAAGACTGAGTTGAGGAGGAAATTCTTCACCCAAAGGGTTGTGAATCTGTGGAATTTCCTTCCCAGTTAAACAACTGAGTCTAATTCTTTGAATGTTTTTATGGCAAAAGTAGATAGAATTAAGGGAAAAGAGTTATAGTGAGTTATAGTAAGCAAGTGGGTGAATGGAGCTGAGTTCATGAAAAGATCAGCCGTGACCTTATTGATTGGTGGAACAGGCTCGAGGGGCCAAATGGCCTATTCCTGTTCCGAGTTCTTATGATCTTATGTATGGAGCAGGGGGAAGAATTGGAATCAAGCTGAAATGGGGAGTTTTGGGGGAGAGTGTTCAAAATTGGCATGGAGTGTGAGGAATTAGCTTGTTTCGAGCTGTTTGACTGAATTGGAAGAGGGCGAGTGAGGAGGTTTATGTTGGGAGAGTGCTAACTTTTATGGCTCAACAACTGCTTTGAGCATCATATATTTCAGCCCATTTTGTCAAAATAAAAATGAAAATTGAAATTGGTCTAACAAAAATGCTTGATAGTCTTCCATGTAGATTGTTTACAAACATACAGGCATATTAAAATACTTGAGTGAAATTTTAATGTTTCTTTTGAGAGTTTGTCATTAAGAAAATTATCAGCATGCCAAGAGGTTGCGCCATACTAATTTATTTTCTTAATTGAAAGCTCAGATACCTTACTTACCCCTTCTCTTCAGTTTGGATGCAATATTCATACCCTACAGTAGAATGGGGTCAACTAGTCTCAGATCTCCGCTGCTGACAGTTGGATGTGAATTGTGATGCAATGACTCTGTTTTCCTGCTGTTGGTGACTGGCCTCCCCTCATTAACATGGTTAAGAGTTGACACTCATCAAATAGAACCTGCACTTGACCTCCAACTACATGGAGCAACATGCTACAATGTTCCAGGCAGATCATAGCCACCATTTCTTCCCCCAGAGAGCAGTTGTTACTAATGATTCTGCCGCTCTGTCATTTTCAGTTCCTCTACACCTGTATTTTGGGTCTTTTATTAACTTAATGTCACTTGTTTTTGCTTTGTATCACCATCCATTTTGTCCTGTAATCACTGCTGCCTTCCAACCTATCATAGGTTTTACCTTTTCTTCTGTCCTCTGCTGCCACATTTTCCTAGTCATGAAAATCCTTGAAACCTGTCGTATCTCTTATTTTTTCGGTTCTTATGAAAAAGCATCAGCTTGAAACGATAACATTGTTCCTCTGTGCAGAAGTCTTGCTTTACTTGGTGAGTGTTTCCAGCACTTTCTGTTTTTCTTGCAGATTTCCAGCACTTGCAGTGTTTTTCCTTTTGTAGTAGCAACATCACAAGACTCTTGGATGTGCTTAACTCATAAATTTATCCTGTCATATTTCAAGCTGGGGCTGTTACAGTTGTAATGTTTATTAAAAAATTCATGCTTTAAGGCTTTATCTTTTAGCTTCAAAGAGTGCTACAGTTTGGAATCCATACATGAATTTAAATGATCTTAAATTACCTCAGGATAGGTTGTTGTGTAGTGGCAATGTCACTGGATTAATAGATCTGGGGAGTTGCGTTTGAATCCCACCATGACAGATGATGAAATGTGAATTCAATAAACAACTGGAATTAAAAGTCTAATGCTGACCATGAAACCACTGTCAATTGTTTAAAAAAAACACTGGTTTACTGATGTCATTTAGGGAAGGAAGTCATCTTTACCAGGTCTGGCCTATATGTGACTCCAATTCCACAACAGTGCAATTGAGTCTCAAATGCCTTCTGAAATGGAGGGAGGGCAATTAGGGATGGATAATAAATGCTGGCCCAGACAGTGATGCTCATATCCCATAAATTAATAAATAACATAGGTCATGGGAAATGTACTGGATTCTGCTTGGCAATAAGACTGCTCTTTTTAATCGTTAAAGATCAAAAGAAGAATCAGATTGTTTTATTGAGAGGGAGGTGCAAGGTATTTACACATGGACAGTGACATTGTTCCCCTGCATCTACGATGGGAAGTCCCTGCTTCTTCAGAAACCCCAGAAAGGTGGTACCGATGGCAAGTTTCATATAGTTTTGCTGTAACCTATCCCTTTACTTCTAAGATGAAAAGCAGTTCTTACCCAAAATTGATTGGCATTTCTACTCATTTATAAAGTTAATGTTTTCATCATTGCCGTGGAGAAGTGGTTGAGGGTACCACTTTGGGATCAGGGTATAAGATTTCTCAGAAAATCCAAGTGGAGGAAAGTACAGAAGTGATGTTAGGGGTAAGTTTTTCACTCAGAGGGTGGTGAGTGAATGGAATCGGCTGCCGTCAGTGGTGGTGGAGGCGAACTCGCTGGGGTCTTTTAAAAGGCTTCTGGATGAGTATATGGGGTTTTATGGGATTGGGGGTTATAGATAGGTGTTGATGTGATCGGCGCAACTCGTGAGCCGAAGGGCCTGTTTGTGCTGTAGTGTTCTATGTTCTATGTATCTTAGACAGACAAACAAAAACTAAATATTTGCCTTGTGTGGTGTGAAGTCAACTGAAAAATAGAGGGCTGGGAAAAGATAAAATTAGTCAGGGCTACACCTTAAATCAAAGAATTCATCGTTCATCACACAGAATGTGGGTGAGGGTTTGTGCTCATTTTGAAGATAGAATTCATGAAGGGAAAAGAGGCTGGAAGATTTGCCTAGATCAGAGTCAGAGGAAGACATCTACAGCATAATCCTCATAATGAGAGATAGTGACAGTATTAGAAGTCAGTTGGCTAGGAAAAAGAAAGCAACTCCTCTGGAGGCTTAGAGCAACTGTGAACTATTTGATATAAGAACACCCTGTGATAAGTAAAACTTTACTAAATGTTTCTTTTTTTAGTAGTTACTGGTCTCCGTAGAGATCATACTAAGGTGCAGAGCATAACCACAGATTGCACATGAATGAAGTGCATTATAAACAGAATGAGAAGTTGATAATTCAGTATGCATTGGAATTCAATGTAGAGGAAGATACAACTGGCCCTTTCTGTCTTATATCAATGTGGAGCGCTTTGTAGGAAATAGTAATCATAATATGATGAACTTCATATTATATTTGTGTGCAATGCTGTAAAGTCTAAAATTAGGCTCTTGAATTTAAACAAAGCCAGCTGCAAAAGTATGAAGATTGAGTTAGCTGAGGTAAATCAGAAAATACGTTTAAAAGTGATGATAGTAGCAAAATGTGGACATGAAATTGAGAAAAGTAGAAATAATAAAAACTGAGAGTAAACTAGCAAAAAAAAGTTGTAAGAGGTTTTAAAATTGTGATTTAGGAAAGAAAAATCGAGTTTCAGAAATATATTGGAGTTTTTTGAGGTTGTAACTAGCAGGGTAGATGAGGGGCACCAGCAGATGTAATATATTTGGACTTTCTGCAGGCATTTGATAGGTCCATGCAATATCAGGGCTCATGAGATTGGGATAATAGATTAGCATGAACGATTAGTACATGGAGAGAAAATAAGGAACAGGAATTGATAGATCATTCCTCGGATGGCATATTTTACCTAATGGGGTGCCCTGGGAATCAGTGTAACATAGGCAGGTTTTTTGATGATACAATTGGAGTATCAGCGTGGGAAAAATGAGCTGTGAGGAGGATGTAGAATGGCTACAAAGAGATATAGACTGATTAAGTAAATTGGGGAAAATTGGGGACAGAATACAATGTATGAAAATGTGAAATTTATTTGCAACAAAATGGAGTTAATGTGTTGCATCATGCATCCGGTACAAGTGTATTACAGTCATACACAAACAAGGCAAAGGTAACCTGAATATCATAAAGCATTGCACAAATCAGCCACTACCCTAATTGTCAATACTGGGAAACTGAACTTTCACAATCCTAATGTCAGCACAAATAACATTTAGTCTCTTGGCTAGTTGTTCAAGCTGAGCTGGCAAAGAAGTTTGCAATTATTTTAACCAAATGTCAGCTACCATGGAGAAATAACTCAAAGGAGAGGCAGTAAAACACAAAATATTAGAATAATCCATATCAATTAAAATGTTGTCAAGGATATAGAATGGCAACAATGTTCTTGTTCTTAGGATTAACAAATTTAGGATTAGGAGTATACATGAACACAACTTTCTTAATGAATCAAACATCAGATAAACAACAGTTTAAGCATCAAATGGGTCATAAAAGTATTTTGAACTTATACCTTTGGACTGGAATCTCAAATATCATTGAAAGAAATTTAGTTACATTACAATAAAATGACTTGTGATAATCTCAGTGCTGTCCCAGCTCTTACATGTACATATACATTTATATATTTTATCTAAATTAAATACAAGCTGCTTTAAATAAGGCAAACTAGAGGAGATATATATATAAGATCTTTATTATAAGCTGACAACAATTTAAAAAAAAGATGGTGTTCTAGCTATAGGTGACTATAAGATACTCCTGTAAAGCTCACAGATGAAGATTATGAGCGTCCGGCCACATTTCATAATGTAATCTTTTCAGTTTCCCAAGTTAAGGCGCGATTAAGGAATCATATGCATTATCCACTTAATATTGAACTGACCTTTGGTTTCCAATGGCAACTATTCTGTTCACCTTTAAATTAACAAAGTAGTAAATCTGTCAATTGATTATAGAATCTGATTTGATGGAATACAGTTTTGCAATAAATCACAAGATTATCAGTAACTGGAGTAGAGATAGGCCATTCGGTCCATCTGCCCTGCTCGAGCAGTTACTGTCCTTTCTGCAGCCATTCAAACAAAAACCACAAAACAAGTAGCATTCAATATTTTGGGTATGTAGCTTAACAGGTGTTTGTGACTACACTGCATTGGCTGGATACACCAAGCATTGAATCTACCTGACTCTGAAGTCCCCTTTCACCTTATCTTGAGATGGTTCGTCATTCATGGAGCATACGTTATATAGGTAAATGAGAATTACAGAGCAAGTGTAGGTTTTTAGCGCATATTGGTGTTTATTCAGCCTTTTCTGTTCCAACAAAAGTTACAATTTTTCTTTTGAACAGTTTCTTTGATATCATTTGCAAATTTCACCAGTTTACTTTGAGTTTCTGAATGTAAGACATTTATGCAACTGTGAAATAATGGTGATTTCAACACATTATGCATCCTATAATAGCTCTCTCGCCCTCCCTCAGCAAGTACTCATTGTTTTCAGGATTTTAAAATCCATTTCCTGGGTCCTTCACAGCTAGTCTTTGGTGTGGAAATTTGTTAAGTGCTTTACTGGAAGTTTAGGTTCAGTTATGAAGCTTTTCATATTTCTGTAAAGAAATTGATAAGGTTGCTCAGGCAGACGCTTCTCAATAAATCCATGTTGATTGCTGATAATTGGGTTATGAGACAGATCATCCAAAATATTACTCCTGATTCCATTATTTGACATTCAATTTGAGAAGACTGGTCTGCATACAAACAGTAAATGAAACCCCTTTGAGCCTTTTCTGTCATTTAACCTTATCTTAACTGATGTGTAATTCAGCTTCATGTATTCCACCTTTGCTCTATACCCTTGGTATCTTTATCTAACAAAAAGCTTTCATTCTTCAAAAATTTTAATTCACTCATTTCCCACAACTTTTTCCAGTCCTGTCTTCCATTACACTTTGAAATCAAGAAGCATTTTGTCCACACACAGCTATAAATAGACTATTTTATGTTCATCCTCAGTTTCAAGTCTTTAGAATTTCAGCTCTTCCCTAGTTGTTTCCTTACTCTCACTGAACTGAGCAGAATAGTGCATTATACACTACACATAACCCTCCAACCCTTCTAAGACAGAAAATCATCCAACCAACTGCAACAAACAGGAGATTTGATACTCCAGAAATAATTAGGCCTGCACAATATATATACAGGTTTTAATTTTTATATTTATCATTTTCTATTTGTTAATAGAACATAGAAAATCTACAGCACAAACAGGCTCTTCGGCCCACAAGTTGCACCGATCGTATCGCTACCTACAAGGCTTACATATAACCATCAATCCTATTAAGTCCCATGTACTCATCCAGGAGTCTCTTAAAAGACCCTATCGAATTTGCCTCCACCACCACCGACGGCAGCCGATTCCACTCACCCACCACCCTCTGAGTGAAAAACTTACCCCTGACATCTCCTGTGTACCTACTCCCCAGCACCTTAAATCTGTGTCCTCTCGTAGCAACCATTTCAGCCCTGGGGAAAAGCCTCTGAGAATCCACCCAATCAACACCTCTCAACATCTCATACACCTCTATCAGGTCATCTCTCATTCTTCGTCTCTCCAAGGAGAAAAGACCAACCTCCCTCGACCTATCCTCATAAGGCATGCCACCCAATCCAAGCTATATCCTCGTAAATCTTCTCTGCACCCTTTCAATAGTTTCCACATCCCTCCTTTAATGAGGCGACCAGAACTGCGCACAGTACTCCAAATGGGGTCTTATAAAGCTGCAGCATTATCTCCCGACTCTAAACTCAATCCCTCATTTGATGAAGGCCAGTACACCACACACCTTCTTAAACGCAGCCTCTACCTGTGAAGTCAATTTAAGAGTCCTATGGACCTGGACCCCAAGGTCCTTCTGATCCTCTACACTGCAAAGAGTCTTATCCTGGATATTATACTCCTTCATTCCATTTGACCTGCCAAAATGGACACTACACATTTATCTGGGTTGAAGTCCATCTGCCACTTCTCCACCCAGTCTTGCATCCTATCTACGTCATGCTACAACTTCTGACTTCCCTCCAAACTATCCACAACGCCACCAACCTTCGTGTCATCGGCAACTTACCAACCCATCCCTCCACTCCTTCATCCAGGTCATTTATGAAAATTACAAACAGCAAGGGTCCCAGAACAGATCCCTGGGGCACTCCACTGGTGACCGACCTCCATGCAGAAGAAGACCCATCTACAACCACTCTCTGCCTTCTGTGGGCAAGCCAGTTCTGGATCTACAAGGCAACAGCCCCTTGGACCCCATGCCCTCTTACTTTCTCAAGAAGTCTTGCATGGGGGACCTTATCAAACGCCTTGCTGAAGTCCACATAAACCACATCTACCGCTCTTCCTTCATCAATGTGTTTCGTCACATTTTCAAAGAACTCAACCAGGCTCTTAAGGCATGATCTGCCTTTGACAACGCCGTGCTGACTACTTTTGAGCATACTAAACTCTATATGTTCATAAATCCTGTCCTTCAGGATCTTCTTCATCAACTTACCAACCACTGAGGTTAGACTCACCGCTTGGTAATTTCCTGGGCTATCTCTATTCCGTTTCTTGAATACGTTGAATAACATATTGTCAAATCTGCTGATTGCCTGATAATACCAAACTGAGGGCAGGCTATTTCATTTGTCACTAGATCATGCATTATCAGTTAAAAAGGCTACAACTGAGGAGGGAATGAAAGCTGATTTCGCCCATCCTTCCAGTTTCCAGATTGCAAATTTGCCAGTATCACCACATACTCAATAGCATTGTCAAAGGTTCAATCTTTGGGATTGTCTAAACGTGCAGTGACATCTTAACATCTGTGTCATATAATTACAGAGGATAAAAGTTTCTGAAAGGAAGCTTTCATTTTTAAGTAATTTGTTCTGGACATCAGCTCAAACATCATTTATGGTAAGCAGGTCACTCACCTTCATTGTGATTGCACTGAATTTCTGACTGAGATCTTCACTTGATTTCTTTCTCGATGTCTCAGTGGGCACTCTCTGCATTTCTAACTTCTGGTTTCCATTCTCCTGTTTGCTCGTGCTTTCCTTTTCAACGCCAGTTTCAGAGGTAAACTTTGCTAATTTCAGATTCTGTAAAGTTTCACGTTGAAACCGCCTTTTGTCCTCTTCTCTTTTTTTCAGCATTTCAGCAAATGCTACCGCGTCATCTTCCAAGGGTGGAGATGAGGTTTCTTCTTGTTCATTAAACACAGTGCTTCATAACAAATGGGAAATAATTATTTGAACAGTTTTATTGGACTCAAACTACTTTGTAGAAACATAGAGTCCCTACAGTGCAGAAGGAGACCATTCAGCCCATCGAGTCTGCACCAACAACAATCCCACCAATACCCTATCCCCATAACCCCACATATTTAGCCCGCTAATCCCTCTAAGCTATGCATCCTGGGACACTAAGGGGCAATTTAGCACGGCCAATGCATCTAATCCACACATCCTTGGAGTGTGGGAGGAAACCAAAGCACCTGGAGGAAACCCATGAAGACACAGGGAGGTCATGCAGACTCCACACAGACAGTGACCCAAGCTGGGAAACAAACCGAGGTCCCTGGAACTGTGCTAACCACTGTGTCACATGCCACCCTACTTTCTGTTGTGAATCCCCTCCACAGATCCCTCCCAACCAATTGACTATAATTCATCATGGATTTCACAGTGCCAGGAATAGTAATTTAGTAATTTCCTGCCTCACAGTAGTTTGTAATAACCTTGTTGCACAACTCTTCATTGATTAACTTGTTCTAGGAAATAATGTCTATAAAAATTGCTTGTGAATTAAAACTGCACTTATTGTTTGACAAGTCTGGAGGGAATCACCTGTAGGCCATCAAAATGGTGTAAAAATTTATATTAAAATTTTTTGCAAACAGGAGTTTTGAGCATCTAACTATAATGTTCACACTGATGAGAAACCTAGCAGTAATTTTTTAAACATGTTAAAAGTATAGTTATACAATCATGACAAGTAAGTTGATTGACCTCTGAACCTCATTCTAAATTGGTTCTGTTTGTATTGTGGTGTTGTGTCATTAAGGAACGTAAGTAATTGACTGGTTATAACCTGAATTAGAAATTTGAGAATGGATTTTTGCACACCCACTCAAAGCATTTAAGATTTAGCACATGGGAACAGAGTTTAATACAGAGCTCCTTCTTCTATCAAGAGTATGGATTATGACCCGTGGTAAAGATCACAAGATATAAGAGCAGAATTAGGCCATTTGGCCCATTACGTCTGCTTCGCCATTCAATCATGGCTAATAAGTTTCTCAAACCCATTCCTTTGCCTTTTCCCCATAAACTTTAGATTCTTGATTGGTAAAGGGATCTAAGAAACATAGATCATAGAATCCCTACAGTGCAGAAGGAGGCCATTCAGCCCATTGAGCCTGCATCAACAACAATCCCACCGAAGCCCTATCCCAAAATTCCACATATTTACCCTGCTGACACTAAGAGGAAATTTAGCATGGCCAATTGATCTAAACCACACATCTTTGGAGTATGGGAGGAAACTGGAACACCCTGAAGAAACCCATGCAGACACAGGGAGAATGTACAAACTCCACTCAGAGAATCGCAATTGAACCTGGGTCCTGGTGCTGAGGTAGCAGAGCTACCATTGTACTACCCTATCTATCTCTGTCTTAAATACCCTCAGTGTCTGGCCTCCTTCTGTGGCCATAGATTCTCCACCCTCCAGCTGAAGAAATTCCTCCTCATCGTGGTTCTAAAGGATCATCCCTTCACTCTGAGGCTGTACCCTCAGATCCTAGTGTCTCCAGTAATGGAAATATCTACCCCATTGAGGCTGCTGGCTGCAAACTGTTCACTGTATCTAATATCCGCAGAATGAGTTCAAACTGCAGCCTTGGTAAACACTGTTACAGATGAATAAGTCTGGGGTGCCCAGGACTTTGGGTGTTCGGATACCGAGTCCAACTCCAAATTTTGACAGATTCAAGTGTACATCTGTTACAACTAATTATAAATTTGGAGTTGAGCCAAGTTTTCACTTTTCCATTGAACTAATACAGGAAGTGGTATTAATAGTTTCTGTTTTGGCCTTTGTTCAGGGAGAGGCCATCTTATCACTCTAAACACTAAACAATGAAAATAATTGACCAAATTACGTTACAGCAAAAGCAAACAACCCAAACATTTCAAGTGAATTGCTGTCATATAATTCTATTAAAAAGATTTCAATATGCATTATTAGAAGTTTTCTAAAAAAAAATGCTTTAAAAAAATCAATTTGTGATAAAGCAAATAAAATAAATCTCAAAACATTTGAAGGCTGAAGACTTAGGAAGCACCATCATCCAATTTGGGTTAGGGGAAGATACTAGACCCAAAAATATTTCTTAGCTTGCTGCCAAGTCCAAGTTTATTCAACACCTAAAAATGCTTCCGAATCTGGGAGGACCTTCTAAAACCTTTCACATATTTCTGACATTGTACAAGAAAATGATTTTGATATGACTGAGTATCCTGTCACATCTAACTTCACAATGCACTCCCTGACACAAACCCCCTTGCCTTTCTCTGCTCAGTTCGTAGAGTGTGATCTTGCTGGCTGAAGATGCCGTACTCCTGCTGAAGCAAGGTCGGGGAATCTGGTGCCCAGCCAAATCTCCATTCTCTGCAGCGGGATGGGAAAATCCTGTTGGCGTGAACAGTGATAACACTCTGGCCATAGTGCCATATGCCAGTCCGTATCGGAATCTGAGAAGAACTCTTCGGGTCCACGGCCCTAGGAATATCCAGAGGCCTTTCTGTGCAATGCAATCCCTTCACCTTTCCCAGCAATCCATTTAAACACAAACTTAGCTTCACTTACTCCTGACATGGGGAGTGGGGCATCAGTGGTTGGGCTGGCATTTATTACCCATTCCTGAAGGCATTTTAAGAGTCAACCACATTGCCGTGGATCTGGAGTCACATGTAAGCCAGACTAGGGTAGGGGCAGCAGATTTCCTTCCCTAAAGGACATTAGTGAACCAGATATATTTTTATGAAAACTGACAGTGGTTTCATGGTTATCATTAGACTTTTAATTCCAGATTTTACTGAATTGAAATTTCATCATCTGCCGTGGTGGCATTTGAACCCGGATCCCCAAGCATTATCCTGGGTCCAGCAACAATACCATGACACCACCATCTCCCCTAAATGCTGGAATATTTCCATCCAGTGGTTGCTTGTAGGTTATCTCTTTTTAACTGAGTTTTTTCCAAGGAGCCCTTGATACAGATCTCATCGGCTCCTGCATTAATTTACTCCTCTTTATTCTCCTTTCCCACTCTTTCTAACTCCAAATATGCTGTTCTTTATCATAGAATCCTTATAGTGCAGAAGGAGGCCATCTGGTCCATTCAGTCTGCACTGACTGTAGAACGAGTGTCCTACCCAGGACCACTCCCCCATCATACCCTCATAACTCCTCACATTCACCATGGCTAATCCATCTAAGCTACGCATGTTTGGACACTAAGGGTCAATTTAGCCCGGCAAATCCACTTAACCTGCATATCTTTGGACTGTGGGAGGAAATCCATGCAGACACATGGAGAATAAGTTCCACAAATTCCACAGTCACCCAAGCTGGAATCAGACCTGGATCCTTGGCACTGTGAACTGGCAGTGCTAACAATGTGCCACCATGCTGCACCATGACTGGTAAAACCAAAATTGATCTCAGTATCTAACTCAAACTTGATTTTTCCCAGTCCCTACAAACTGGAACTCCTTTCCCCTTTCCTTCCTTTAGTGAACTTTCAAAACTTAAATGTGGCAACCCCTGATCGTAACTTAATGATTTATCTTTTATTTTATCATTCTGCACTGAGTTTTGAGCCCCTTTGTTCTGATTTTTCATTTTAGGGGAATGAAATTTATCAAGGTTTGGGGACACTGACACTATGGTGAATTGAAGAAAAAGTCATGGCAAGGTAACCAATAAAATTGCAAAAAAAGTGTTTGCAGGAACACTATGACTGGGATCTTCACTTGATTTCTTTCTCAGTGTCACCATGGCAGGTATGACAGAGGAACCCACTTGGTGAAGTTTTGTGGAAGAATGTCAGGACTACATTTAGATGCGCTTGACATATTAAAGTTTCAAGGGAAGGTGTAAAATACCAATTCTTGCAAACATTTCAACAGGTCTCATTTTGTAAACAAAAAAACAGAGGACATGAACTACCACAGAGGTTCTCCACTCATTTACCATTTGTACCATTATTCTGAGGTCATTATTTATGTCTCTGAGGAGCATCTTGCAAAGTCTTTCTATGATAAAATCTATATACAAACAAATTGTTGTTTATATTGTTACATTGTCTGTCTCTTGTTGTTTTTCAACTCTGATCGTTTATTGCTGCATGTGGTAGGATTGCCATGTAAGTAACTAGGGGGAGAGTAAGGATAAATAAGGTCATCTATGTGTAGATCCAAAAGAGATTGGTGAGATCCTAAATGAATATTTCTCATCAGTATTTACTGTTGAGAAAAGCATGGATGTTAGGGAACTTGGGGAAATAAATAAGAAGACTTGAGAAACGAAAATATTACAGAGGAGGAGGTGCTGCAAGTTTTAAAGCGCATCAAGGTAGATAGATCCCTGTGACCTGATGGAGTGTATCGCAGGATGTTGTGAGAGGCTAGGGAGGAAATTGCAGCTCCCCTGGCAGAGATATTTGAATCATCGACAGCCATAGGTGAGGTGCCTGGAGGCTGGCAAATGTTGTGCCTTTGTTCAAAATGGGCTGCAGAGAAAAGCTTGGGAGCTGCAGTCCAGTGAGCCTAACATCTGTAGTGGATCTACAGGCATTTAGAGAGGCAAGGACTGATTTGGGACAGTCAGAATGGTTTTGTGAGTGGAAAATCATGTCTCACAAATTTGATTTGAGTTTTTTGAAAGGATAGATGAGGGCAATGCAGTTGATGTTATCTACACGGATCTTAGCAAGGTCTTTGACAAGGTACTGCATGGCAGCTTGTTGCATAAGGTTAAATCTCACAGGATCTAAGGTGAGGTAGCCAAATGGATACAAAATTGGCTTGATGACAGGAGACAAAGGGTGGTTGTAGAGAGTTGTTTTTCAAACTGAAGACCTATGACCAGCGTTGTGCCTCAGGGATCAGTGCTGGGTCCACTGTTATTTGTCATTTGTGTTAATGATTTGGAAGAGAATTAGGAGGCAAAATTAAGTTTGCAGATGACACCAAGATTGGTGGCATAGTGGACTTTGAAGAAGGTTTTCTAGGATTGTAATGGGATCTTGATCAATTGGACCAGTGGGCTGATGAATAGCAGATGGAGTTTAATTTAACTAAATGTGAGGTGATGCATTTTGGTAGATCGAATCAGGGCAGGACTTATTTAGTTAATGTAGGGTGTTGGGGAGAGTTATAGAACAAAGAAATATAGAGGTATAAGTTCATAGCTCCTTGAATAAGGAGTCACAGGTGGACAGAATGGTGAAGGTGGCATTCGGCATGCTTGTTTTCATCAGTCAGAACGTTAAATACAGGAGTTGGGACGTCTTGTTGAAGTTATACAAGACATTGGTAAGGCCACATTGTGTACAGTTCTGGTCACCCTATTATCTAAAGGATATCATTAAACTAGTAAGAGTGCAGAAAAGATTTATTAGGATGCTACTGGGACTTGATGGTTAGAGTTATAAGGAGAGGCTGGATAAACTGGATTCTTTTCCCGAGCTTAGGAGACTTAGCAGTCTTTTAGTAGTCTATAAAAGAATGAGGGGCATAGATCAGTTAGATAGTCAACAGCTTTTCCCAAAGATAGGGGAGTCTAAAACTAGAGGACGTAGGTTTAAGGTGAGAGGGGAGAGATACAAAACAGTCTAGAGTTTTCTTATGCAGAGGGTGGTGAGTGTCTGGAACAAGCTATCATAGGTAGTAGCAGAGGTGGATACAATCTTGTTTTTTAAGAAGCATTTAGACAATTACATGGGTAAGGTCGGTAGAGAGGGATATGGGCCAAATGCCGGCAATTGAGACTAGCTTTGTGGTTTTAAAAAAAGGGTGGCATGGACAAGTTAGGCCAAAAGGCCTGATCCATGCTGTAAACCTCTACGACTTATGATTATGCTTTTCATTTCATTCATAATTCTGTAAAACTTGAAAGAAATTTTAGACCCTTTAACATTTCAAGGCAAAAACGGGTGACTATTTAATGAAGCAATGAAAACATGGATCAGGGACAGGAATCCCCTGGATTTTAGACTTCTTTTCTCTGCCCCTCTGAAGGAGCAATTCATTTAGTGCTACTCCCCTATCTTTAAAGGATTATAATATCATCTGTTTTGTGTAATTTCTTTTGCCAATGTCTCAGTGTTTATTTGCACAAGATTAAGAAGTGTGAAGTGTTTGAAGCTTCTGTTATTGATACCTTAATGGTCACTTCGTAGTAACAAATTTGAATTTTGCTGAAAAAAATAGGCACATTGTTGAAGTATTTTGTGTTCATCAGGACAGATGCAAGGACGTGAAATGTCAAAGGGAGCAACAATTTATGCTGCATGAGAAAGGGGTTCTGATTGGCTGACTTGGTCTAATCTTAGATGTGATTCCACAATTGAACAGTACATGCTGAATAATGCTCAGTGTGCTAAGAATTACGCTAGCAACTAATTTTAGATCATGAATCAGGCTAACAATAAGGCTAGAGGCTACATTTATTCATAAACAGGGACTTGTCCTCTGCGGGGAAAAGAAACATATCCAAGCATTGTGCCTTTTCCAAATTGAACAAGAGTTCTGTGGTGCATTCTCCATGGCAATATCTCAATCAATCAAAGTCAACTCTGCAACAAATTAACACCCTTTTCTCATGCAGCACAAGTTGTTGCCTTCTGAAATTGTCCATTCTTGCATCTGTCCTGATGAGTACAAGTTAAAAAAGTTTGAAAGTATGTCTCGTTTTTCAACAATACTTTAGTAGTTTGTCTGATTGGCATGTCTTTAGAGTTGTAGGATTAGCAGTCTTTTTTTGAAGGAAGGCTTGAGAAAGTTATTTTATTCTGAACCTTCCAAAATATTGTTACAAAATGGTTCATCAGTTTTATAGGTAGTACACACTGAGTAAATGGACATGGAAGGGTTACAAATTGGCACAAGGTGGAAGGGATTGTGTAAAGATCCATGGAATGTGTGTGGGAGCACAAGTTGGCACGGGGGACTATAGTTACATGAAGCATATGAGAGTCCATGAAGGGGCGTGTGGCATGAAGGGGACATGGGCACGTGAAACAGTAAGGCTGTTTGAATTTGCCTTTCAACAGTTCCTTGATTCGAACTGTGGATCATGAATTCTCTGAGGGACCACGAACCACGTGTCAACCAGAAACTTGTCTGATTCCATGAAAATTGTAGGTGGCCAGGAGATGCCTGCCCTTGTTATTGAGCCAGCCAGGTTGGGGATGCCAGTACCATCTGTCCCCTTGTCCCACACCAGTGAAAAATGGGTGTGTCAGGAATGGGGACAGGAAACGTGGAATTAGGTCACACAATTTCTAAGTAGCTGTTAACAGTTTTAAGAACTGTTGCAATTCAGTGAAAATCCTCAACACTGTATTCCCTAATTTCTCTACTAACTGTCGGTATTTTGTTTGGAGAACTCCAATTTTATTCCTTCCAATATTATGTGTTCCAACATTAACCATGATTTCTGGCTGATACCTTTCCAAGTCCAAAGCTTTCCTCACCCACTCTACTACACTCCTTACTCTGATGGTTACAAGATACCATGCTATTTAGGATTATCAGTTGTGGCTGCAAAGGTGCATATCTACTCAAATCATTATGAAATCCCCCATTACAACTGTTTCTTACTTCTTAAATTCCACAATATTGACAACCAAATCAAATCAATTCATATGTGTCCTTTACAAGGTTGGCTAATTATATTTGTACCTGTTTCCAGATGTGTATTGTCCTTCAGCAAAATCTTCATTGTCTGACATTGAATTATTCACTCGGTTCCGACGTCGACGAGCTTTCTCAAATTCCTCATCATCCTCCATTGATCTCTGCATTGCAAGACTGGGAAAGATGCAATAATCAGTTCATTCAATTTACATAAAAGCAAAATACTGCATGCGCTGGAATCTGAAACCAAAACAGAAAATGCTGGAAAATCTCAGCACCTGTGGGGTTGACTCTATTCTCTCCAACGCAGGCACAGGGAAAACATGCAGACAGTGACCCAAGCTGGGAATTGAACTCAGTTCCCTAAAGCTGTGATGCAGCGGTGCTAACTGATGTTCCACCGTGTCACCTGAGACACATTTGTAGCATTCCTATTAACTATTTTAAAGTGAAATATCCGTTAATTTGAAGCAACTTCAATTTTACAAATGTAATGTAAACATGGCTAAAATTTTTTTAGGAGTGTTTTTATTGTGAAGTTAGTTTCACTGCTGTTAGAATTTAGGAGCTGAACGTACTGTATATGAAGATACCATCGTGGATTTATACCGTAGAATCATACTGTTAAAGGGATTATAAAGGATATATTTGTTCAACAAGTTTGTTTTCCTTTTGTTTAAATATCACATAGATTCTGACTAGGTGGCTTTGGCAATGACACGTAAAGGACATTATATAAACTGTGTGCAGAATTTTACGAGATCTTTTCTAAGTGTCCAGCTAACATGAAAACGGGAGAGTTTCTGATCCATTTTTTTGGAAGATTCTTCACTGCTGACAGAACTCTTCCCCTCCCTGGGCCAGATACAGCCTCCCCCTCATCCCCATGGACATTGGAGACCCCTCAAAATTGTTGACCCCCTTACCACCTCCCCCCTCACCCCGACTCCCACACCACTTTCCCTGAACCTCTTGCACAAGGCCCCACCTGGCCCCGATGGCTGAACCCACGAGAGATTCCCTCCCACCCACCCTACACGACCTGGTGCTCTGCACGAGGGTTTAATACTCCCTTACCCACCCCCCAGATATGAACCCAAGTGCCAGCATGCATGCTGTAGGAATAACTTGCACTGGGGCATCATCACAATAGCGCATAGCGAGTCATCATCACCCTCCTGCCTGCCCCAGAAATTCACTAACACAGCGTACCCAGGCCCACCACTCTGATGTTAGAATACTGCAGGAGATTGTAGGATTCCAAGGGGAAGGTGGAATCGAACCCATGTGTGTCAGCACAGGCCCCTAGTGACCAAAGCGCATTGTGATCAGAGCCTTCCTCACTGCTGCTGCATGCCTGATCCTTGCTGCTGCCAGCCCTCCAGTGCCTGGGTGGTGTTGCTCATCATCATTGTACTTCTCCTCTTCTTACTCTTCCTTTTCCTCCCCTCCCTTCTCTTCTTCCTCCTCCTCCTGCAAGACAGCGATGCCCAGCTGGTCAGCTTCTACACCCTCCTCCTCAAAAAGGTCTCTCTGCTGCTGTGCCAGATTGCATGGGGCACAGCACACTACCAAAATGCAGGACGATATCAGAGGGCTATATTGAGGGCCCTGCCAGAAGGGTCCAGGCACCTGAATCGTATTTTGAAGAACACTATGCACCGCTCCACTATTGAACTAGTGGCAATATGGGCCTCATTATATCAGGGGTCTACACATCAGTCTGAGGCCAATGTGTCGTCAGCCAAGTCCTAAACGGGTATCCCATTTCTCCCACGAGCCATCCCTGTAGCCTGGACTCCTCCTCAAAGACCTCTGGGACATCAGAACTCCTCAATATGGAGCTGTCATGCATGCTGCTGGGGTGTCTGGATGATATTCAGCTGATGGCCACACACCAATTGCACATTTATTGAATGGAAACCCTTTCTGTTCATGAATCTTCCTGGATTCTTCACCGAGGCCTTGAGGCTGATGTGGGAACAGTCTATAGCCCCTGCACATTTGGCACATTCGTGATTGCCACGAATTCTGCTGTCTGAGCTTCCTGATGGGACTGGTGCGGTTCAAATTTAATGCACGGGCCAGCCCAAGCATACAGGGTACCTGTGACCTTCCTGACACACTTTTGGATGAATGGTTGGGAAATGCCACAAACGTCTCCATTGGAAGGACCCAGTGGTTTAAAAGTTTAAGGCGGCTGTCACTTCCACAGCCACCGGGAGTTGGTTGCCACTTTGCTCCAGGTGCCAGGTTCTGCAACAAATGGTGTTTCACTGTCACCCTTCAGAAGAAAGTGCCAGAGTCATCAGCGGCACATGATGTCCAACAGTTGCTCGAAGGACACTCACGTGCAGAGCTGCAGGGGTCAGCGCTCTGGCCGCCACCAAAAACCCCCTTCTGAGCAGCATGGAGCAGTTTGAACACGGAGACTTACCTCTCGCTCACCCTCACTGATCAAGTGCCTGAATGCAACTTTAATATATGAGGTGTTTTCCTGACCGATCCAGTTGCAGCAAACAAGGTCGTTAAGACAGGTGAGCTGGAACAATTGGGAGTGAAGCTCGCTAATCGCATTGTGATGAATGCAAAAAAAATGCAAATTGACATTCTGCCCATTTTGGGCAGGCTTCCAATCATGCCCATTTTTTTTTCTGAAAATGGGAACGCAAGCAAAAACAGGTGCCATTCCTGCTAGTTTCATAACACCCAATTTTACAACATTTTCCTGCTACAAAACAGGCATGATGAGGTCACAAAATTCCATCCTTGGTCTGTTCTGGTTCAAGAAGAGGAATTCTGATCATTTCTCCCCCCAGCTGAGAGGAATGTGCTGCCTAACTTCCTCATTGCTTTGTGCTGTTAACATTTCGAAATAATCTAATTAATTCATTTTTATTTTGCCAATCTGATTAGGTCATATGGGAATGCAAACTATGGCTAAAGTCTTATGGCTTAACATGGACAAGCTTAAACCTTTAACTGCTATATTTAGTTTTGAACTTAAGAAGGAGAAATACATGGATGGCCAACTAGAATTTATATAGTTCTGTGCATTTGAAAATGATCAACAGGAAAATAATTACGCAACTTATTTTTAAAAGTTTGTTTATTAATGTCAAAAGTAGGATTACATTAACACCACAATGAAGTTACTGTGAAAATCCACTAGTCACTACCTTCTGGCACCTGTTCAGGTACACTGAGGGAGAATTTAGCTTGGCCAATGAACCTAACCAGCATACCTTTTAGGTTGTGGGAGGAAAGTGAAGCACCCGGAGGAAACCCACACAGACACAGGGAGAACATACAGACCCCACACAGACAGTGACTCAATCCAGGAATTGAACCTGGGTCCCTAGCATTCGGATGCAGCAGTGTTAACCACTGTGCCACCGTGCCACTCTAGTAGTATCCTATTTCAGATAAGATAGAACCAGATCATCTTAACATAAATCTACAAACCCCTGAAATTCAATAGGAAAATGATACCTTATAAATCAATGTGATCAGTGCTACAAAATTGTTTATTTATATTCCAGTTTTGAATCAATGCAGGGAAGCGTAAAGTATAGGCACTTGAAAATAATGTGTGCAAGTTTGGTCTCTCAAGAAGTACCTCACTTTGACAATAAATATGGTCTCAGATGTGATTGTGTACAGAGACAGGAAAAGCAATAGTGCTAAGTGGGATGTTTCATACTAATTTTTCAATGTTCCCATTAACTAATTTCTAATATGGTGCTGCTGAAGTGTAATTGTGGTCTGCAGAACTAACAATCTGTCCTTTTCCTTTATTCAAGCACTCCCATAGGAGAATTGGTCAAAATAGTCAACTCCTTAAGTATTTTATTTAAATTAAAGCAAAATACTGTGGATGCTGGATATCTGAATTAAAAATGGAAAATGCTGGCTAAACTCAGCAGGTCTGGCAGCATCTTGGAGAGAAAAAGTGAATTAAAGTTTCAAGTCCACATGTCTTTGAAGTGTCTTGAAACATTAGTCAGAATTTTACTGCCTTGCCCACCCCAGAATCGAGGCGAGCCAGGCTCGCAGAATGACGTTCTCCGTTGGACTCAGACACGATCTTACAAGCCTTGGATGGGCGAGATGGTAAAATTCTGGCAGTTAACTCTGTTTTTCTCTCCAGATATGCTGTCAGACCTGCTGAGTTTATCCAGCATCTTCTATTTTTATTTCCTAGTTACTAGAGTTTTCAAAAGCAATCATATTAAGACATGTGGAACTTGGGGTCAAAGAGCTGAATGGATAGGAAATAGGCCAAAAGATAAGAAAGCAGGAAGTAGGGGGGTGAATGGATAGTTATTCAAAGTGGAGGAGAGTAGAAAATGGTGTTCTGCAAGGATCAGGTGTGGGAAAACGCTGGCACTAACAACTTTTCTTGCTCCCTTGCTCACTTCTTTCCTCTCACTGCCCCTCTCCTGAACCCGTGCAGTGAGTGGGAGAGTCAGGCAGATAATCAGTGATGAGTGGGTCAGGCAGGGGAGCGGTGAGTGGCCAGAGAAGAGGTGAGATAGTTGGCAAGAGAAAGTTGGCCTGCAGTAGGCAGTCACAGAGCAGGAGAGAATTGGCCTGTGGGGAAGGAGCCAAATAGAAAGACATATTTCTTTTATATTTTTAAACTTATTATAGTTTGGAAGTTATTTCAGTGACAAAAGTAGGGATGTAGGAACGTGAAGGGGAGGCAGTGGCGCACTAACATTGTCGCTGAACGAATAACCAAAAACCCAGGGTAATTCTCTGGGGACCTGGGTTCAAATCCCACTACAGCTAATTGTGGAATGTGAATTTAATAAAAAAGAATCTGGAATTAGAAGTCTAATGATGATCATAAAACCATAGTTGATTGTCCTAAAATGCCATCTGGTTTTTATAATGTCCTTTAGGGACGGAAATCTGTCATTCTTACCTGGTCTAGCCTACATGTACTCTAGATCCACAGCAGTATGGTTAACTCTTAAATGCCCAGCCAGCGACGCTCCTGTCCCATGAAACAAATGGATTTTGACAAGATACCGCATGGTAGGTGTTTGCATAAGGTTAAATCTCACAGGATCCAGAGTGAGGCATGGTAGCACAATGGTTAGCACTGCTGCTTCACAGCTCCAGGAACCTGGGTTCAATTCCCAACTTGGGTCACTGTCTGTGTAGAGTTTGCACATTCTCCTTGTGTCCGCAAGGGTTTGCTCTGGTTTCCTCCCACAATCCAAAGATGTGCGAGTTAGGTTGATTGGCCATGCTAAAAATTGCCCTTAGTGTCCTGAGGTTAGAGGGATTAGTGGGTGGATATGGGGTTGGGGCCTGGGTGGGATTGTGGTCGGTGCAGACTCGATGGGCCGAATGATCTCTTTCTGTACTGTAGAGTTTCTATGAGGTAGCTAAATGGATACAAAATTGGCTTGATAACAGAAGCTAGAGAAAGGTTGTTTTTCCAATTGGAGACCTGTGACCAGCAGTGTGTCTCAGTGACTGGCACTGTGTCCTCTATTATTTATCATTTATATTAATGATTTGGATGAGAATATAGGAAGCATGGTTAGTAAGTTTGCAGATGATACCAAGATTGGTGGCCTAGTGGACAGTGAAGATGGTTATCTGCGATTGCAAGGGATCTTGACCAATTGGACCAGTGGGCTGATGAATGGCAGATGGAGTTTAATTTAGATAAATGCAAGGTGATGCATTTTGGTCGATCGAACCAGGGCAGGACTTACTCAGTTAATGGTAGGGCGTTGGGGAGAGTTACAGAGCAAAGAGATCTGGGGTACGTGTTCATAGCTTCTTGAAAGTGAAGTCACAGGTGGACAGAATGGTGAAAAAGGCATTCAGCACACTTGGTTTTATCAGTCAGAACATTGAATACAGGAGTTGGGACGTCTTGTTGAAGTTGTACAAGACATTGGTAAGGCCACACTTGGAATACTATGTACAATTCTGAACTCCCTATTATAGAAAGGATATTATTAAGCTAGAAAGAGTGCAGAAAAGATTTACGAGAATGCTACCAGACTTGGTAGTTTGAGTTATAAGGAGAAGCTGGATAGACTGTGACATTTTTTTCCTCTGGAGCGTAGAAGGCTGAGGGGTGATCTTATAGAGGTCTATAAAATAATGAGGGGCATAAATCAATTCGATAGTTAATATCTTTTCCCAAAGGTAAGAAACTAGAGGGCATAGGATTGAGGTGAGAGGGGAGAGATACAAAAGTATCTAGAGGGGCAATTTTTTCACACAGAGGGTGGTGAGTGTCTGGAACAAGCTGCCAGAGGCGGTAGTAGAGCCAGGTACAATTTTGTCTTTTAAAAAGCATTTAGACAGTTCCATGGGTAAGATGGGTATAGAGGGATATGGGCCAAATGTGGGCAATTGGGACTAGCTTCGGGTTTTAGAAAAAAGGCAGCATGGACAAGTTGGGCTGAAGGGCCTGTTTCCATGTTGTAAACCGCTATGACTCAATGACTCTAAATTTCAATTTACAGGATATAATATTATAATACTTTTTAGTCTGGCAGGAAAGGAAAGGGTGGCACGGTGGTTAGCACTGCTGCCTCAAGCACCAGAGATCCGGGTTTGATTCCCGACTTGGGTCACTGTCTGTGTGTTCGCACGCTCTCCCCATGTCTGCAGGGGTTTCCTCCAGGTGCTCTGGTTTCCTCCCACAGGCTGAAAGATGTGCTGATTAGGTGTATTGACTCAGAGTGTGGCGACTATGAGAATTTCACAGTAACTTCATTGCAGTGTTATTGTAAGCCTTACTTGTGACCAATAAATAAACTTTGACTTTGAGGTCCGGCGGAAGCTAACTACTACCTTTACATTGATTGTAACAAGAAAATCTCATTACTTAAATTTGTTTCACTTAATTGACCCTAGTGTCAGGGGGATTGGGAGTGTAAATGCATGGGTTGTGGGAATAAAGCCTGGGTGGGATTATGGTCAGTAAAGACTCAGTGGGCCAAATGGCCTTCAGTACGGTAGGGATTCAATGATTCTACGATTAATGCTGCACTTTTCAGCAATACATCGACAACTTTAAGCAAGGACATACAAGGCTAGGCATTCAAATGCTGATGTTGAAATTTAGTCTGAATTGAAGGGCATCACTCCATGAAGAAAGATAAGCCATAAAAAAAATCAATAGAAATTAATTTCTTCCTCTTGTTGAATATTTCCTTTAAAGATGCAGTTATAATATATCAACATTATACACCAACTGAGACATTTCAAGTGTGGCAGGCTCCCTTTGATTCATGCCAGAAGGTCTGTGATGTTGCTCAAGATAACTTGCAGTGCTGTTTTATACTACTTAATACAATCGGATGAATTTCCACTTGCCTGGTAATAACCTCATAGCAGAGTGATAATAACATTGGAACAATGGGTACAAATGGTGTTTTTGCTGGAATAATGGAAAGGGAAATATATTGAGCTGGATCTAACCTATAGAGAGAGGCTTTCAGGTAATGGATGAACTCTGAGATCAATTAAAAGCGGAAAATATCACTAAGACTCTCAAGAGCTTGTCATTCACTAACTGTTTCACAAGGTCAGAAAATTGTTGCTCTCCTTTTTACATTTTTGGTATCTGGAAGTGTGAGAAGTCTGCACAAGACACCAACATTGAATACAGATGAATTAGGTCACAGATAGATACCAAAGATGGGGTGAACTGATAGCCTGCTTGAAAGAATATAATGTGGAGATGCCAGCGTTGGACTGGGGTAAACACAGTAAGAAGTCTCATAAGACCAGGTTAAAGTCCAACAGGTTTATTTGGTAGCACAAGCCACAAGCTTTTGGAGTACTGCTCCTTCATCAGGCAAGTGAAGGACCTGATGAAGGGACAGCGCTCTGAAAGCTAGTGGCTTGTGCTACCAAATAAACCTGTTGGACTTTAACCTGGTCTTGTGAGACTTTTTACTGAAAGGATATGTACAGTTGGAGAAATCAATTTAGTTCATAGACGGTTAGTTCTTTCAGCAAAAGATGAAATAGGCTCTTGAGATTTCTATTACAGGTCACTCGTATATTTATGGAACAGAACAGTTTCCTGTACTGGGAGATGCCCTATTGCATACCATACATGTTGCCTTGGAGCCCATGCTAGCGGCTAATTAACCCCAGAGTAGTTCAGAAAGTTTGCTATTTAAGAGAACAGACACCTGCTGCATGATTAGTGTTCTCCTGCCCAAGTGAAGCAATCTGTTAATGAAACCAAATTATTTTGACTTTAGAAAAGGTGGCTGATAGTGCCTGAGATAGCTGAAAAGGCAGAATAAAGGCTTATTTCTTCCCATGCTCAGGCACAGTATTAAAGCAGTGACACTGAACATTTACATCGATAAGATTAGGCAAAACATTTGTTCTCGGTTTTACCACTCTCTTCGATTTTGCATTCTCTAACTTAGATCCAGTCATCCTCTCTGCACTCAGTGTTAGTGATGTGTGACTTTCCATTACTTGTGAATGAATAACATTGACCGAAGTGCCTGTATTTCTAGTCATCACAATTTGCTGATTTGTAGCTCCAGAGAAACTTTTAAATAACATCTGCGTTTCTGATGTGTGGACTTTGCAAGTTCCAGGTGTCAAATTCAGGAAAGTTATTGGAAATCTCAATTTCCTTCTCCCTCACTGTCATTATGTTTTTTTTGTAAGATTGCCAATTTAAAATCACAGATTCATACAGCGCAGAAGAGGCCCTTTGACCCATCAAGTCAGCAGCTGAAACACCTGAACTCCCGCCTAATCCTATTTACTAGCACTTGACCCATAGCCTTGAACATTGTGACGTGCCAAGTGTTCATCCAGGTACTTCTTAAACAATGTGAGGCAACCCACCTTCACCACCCTCCCAGGCAGCACAATTCAGACCATCGCCAACTGCTGGGTGAAAAAGTTTTTCCTCATGTCCTCCCAAACCCCCTGGCCCGCACCTTGAACTTGACCCCCTTGTGACTGACCCTTCAACTAAGGCGAACAGCTGCTCCTTACTTACTCTGTCCATGTCACTCAATCTTGTACACCTCGATCAGGTTGCCCCCCCACCCCCCGCCCCTCCACCTTCTCTGCTCCAATGTAAGTACCTCAGGCCTATCAAAACTTAAATGTTCCATCCCAGGCAGTATCCTGGTGGATCACCTCTGCACCCTCTCCAATGCAATCACATCCTTCCAATAATGTGATGACCAGAACTGCACACAGTACTCTAGCTGTGGCCTCAACAAAATTCACACAACTCCAACATGATTTCCCTGCTTTTGTAATCTACGCTTTGATTGATGAAGGCAAATGTCGCATATACCTTTCTCACCACTTTGCAAATATGACTTTCCATCTTCAGAGATCTATGGACAAATAAGCTAAGGTCCTTTTGTTTCACAGAACTTCCTACTATCATGCCAATCATTGAATATTTCCTTATCAAATTATTCCTTCCAAAATGTATCATCTCACACTTTTCAGGGTTAAATTCCATCTGCCACTTATCTGCTCATTTGCCCATCTTCTTATAGCCCAAGACACTTTGTCTCACTGTTAACTACCCAGCCAATCTATATGTCATCCACAAACTTACTAATCTTACCCCCCATATAGTCATCTCTGTCATTTATATATGACCCAGCACAGATCCTTGTGATAACCCACTGGCCACTGGCTTCCAGTGACGAAAGCAGCCTTCTGTCATTACCCTCTGTCTCCTGCAAATTAACTAATTTTGAATCCACTTTACCAAAGTACCCTGTATTCTGTGTGCATTTAAATTCTTGATTAGTCTCCCTTGTGGGAACCTTCTCAAAGGCTTTGCTGAAATCCATATAAACTACATCAACTGTATTACCCTTCCCTACGCACATAGTCACCTCCTCAAAGAATTCAATCAAATTTATTAGGCATAAACTCACTCTGATAAAGCCATGCTGACTATCCCTGGTTAAACCTTGCCTCACCAAGTGGAGATAGATGCTCTTCTTCAGAATTTTCTCCAATAGTTTCCCTGCCATTGATGACTGTAGTTACCTGGCTTATCTCTAGAACCCTTCTTAAATAGCAAAACCACATTAGCTGTTCTCCAGTCCTCTGGCATCTTCCCCCATGGCCAGACAGGAATTAAAAATTTGGGCCCGAACCCCTGCAACCTCCTCCCTTGCCTCCGACAGCAGCCTGGGGCACAATTCAACTTGACCTGGAAATGTGTCCACTTTTAAACCTGCACAATTTCTGTGTTTTATTCTGTCCACAGCTCCTTGAAGGCAAGGTGCTGATAGAAGGAGCAGTTTGGTTCAAATTTTCTCATTGGTTGTGGAGCTGGTAGCACCATGTGCCAACCCAATCAGCGAGAATGGGATTGTCAACTTTCACCCCCGTATCTAGTGGAGCAGATCACCCTTCCTTTTTGGAATGTACCTGATATTCTTTCTGTGGAAACCTATGGAATAAAAATCATGTCAATTCCCTGAAGGGTAAAGTGATCCCTTGAGCAAGATTATCTCCCAGGCAGTGAAAATGAAAAATCTACTCCTATATAATTGGTGAAGCCATGAGAACAGCGCACAAAACAATTGAAACTCATCAAAAAACCTGTGAGGTTCCTTTCTGTGGAAATTTGTAGTGACACACACTAAAATTCACTGATTTCTACAATTCCACAATTGGTGCAACTCTTTCTGATGGAAATCTGGGAAAATGATTCTCAAGGTAGTAAACAAGGATTGTCTGATGGTTCTTTTTTGAATTTTTTTGGTACAACCCAGTGAGATTTGGATTTTTCTTAGGCCCCGGTCTCCCAGCCCCATTGTGACAGGACCAGCCGCAGGAGATGTGGCAGCCAAACCAAAAGTCCTTTGACTTTCAGTGGGACTGGATGATCCCAGGAACTGGTGGGACTGAAAAACTCCATCCTTCGGTTTGCTTGCTCCCTGCTGCTTTTTGAATTCAAGGCATGGGATGATATTATAAAGAAATGTAGATAAGTGAAATAAGTCAGTGAGTGTATCTTCCAATGCTTGTCCCACAACCACATTGGCTCTTGATATTCGCTGCTGCCTTCATGACGGAAGATCAGCAGTGATTTGCTGAATAGTTTTGATGCACGGGGAAATACTGAGCAATTCATGGCAAAACAACCGAGGACACAGCCCTGAATGGTGGTTGAAAAACATTGCCAGGCTGGTTGATATTATTACTTTACATTATGGGTTCCACTGCTTAACTCAACTCCACTCTGGCCTGAGAAGCCAGAAAGCTTCCCGAAAGTGTGTTAATAATTCTGAGGCTCGAAGACCAGCTGGAATCTGAGGCACCTCTTTATACCGCCATGGAGAAAAATGCCTCAATTCTTCACACTGCATGTGTTACTTTCTGATATCTTATAAAAAAATAGGAACCATAGAAACCTTACAGTGCTGAAAGAGGCCATTTGGCATATCAAGTCTGCTCTGACAACAATCCCACCCAGGTCCTATCCCCTACATATTTACCTGCTAATCCCGCTGACCTATGCATCTCGGGACACTAAGGGGCAATTTAGCTTGGCTAATCCACCTAACCCACACATCTTTGGACAGTGGGAGGAAACCAGAGCACCCAGAGGAAACCCACGCAGAGAAGAATGTGCAAACTCCGCACAGACAGTGACCCAAGCCGGGAATCGAACCCAGGTCCCTGGAGCTGTGAAGTAACTGTGCTACCCACTGTGCTACTGTGCCGCTCCAAAACGGACCAAATAATCAATGCAAGTTGTATTGCAAAGATGCAGGACAGTTTAAGACATATCCCACTCATCAGATGCTAAAGACATCAAATTTAATAGGTGTTAAAATGCTTTGCTTGTGGATAAATGTATCCCGATACAGTTCTTTTTTTAATAAGCTGTATCACATTAATTTGATATGAATTTCTGGTGTTATGCTTTTTTTTGACATTTTAAAATGGCGACTATCCATACTGAAACCAATGGTTCACTTTTCTACTCAGCGTGCATGTAATTCAGCCTCAGATTTTGTAGAGATTTTTCAATGCTTCAAAGGTTGTCTTAAACACCGATATCTACAGTACATCTACACACACAATATATATGAGAGAGATAGAAGGGACCTGGGAGGAAAGTCTTTAGTTGCTATGATTAGGAATTCCAGAGTGATATGTAAAAGAAGGACCTGCATTCATATAGCATCTTCCACATCATCAGAATATCCCAAAGCACTTTTCAGCTAATGAAGTACTTTTAAAGTCTAATCCCTGTTTTAATGTGGGAAAAGTGCAGACAATTCATGCACAGCAAGCCTGCACAAAAAGTCATGCAATAAAGATCAAATTGCTTGTTTTTATGATGTTTCTTGAGGGGGTATTTACTGGCCAGGACACTGGCAATAGCTCCTCTGCTCTTCCTCAAAACAGTACAATGAAATCCTTTAAGTCCACCTTGGAAGCAGACTGGGCCTTGTTTCTACATCTCATCTGCAAGGCAGCTGCAATGACAGTGCAGCACTCCCTCAGTATTGCATTGTAGAGTCCGATTTTAGTTGAAGGCAGGAAATTTCAGGCAGTGTATGACCATTGTGCATGGCAGCTATTTAAGCCAGTCTGACATCCTTTCACACAAAACCTACATTTAATTGAAGCACAGGAAGATTTCAGATCATTTAGTCAAGACAGTGGCATAATGGTATTGTCACTGGACCAATAGTCCAGAGACCCACGGTAATGCTCTGGGGACCAGGGTCCAAATCCCACCATGGCGGGTGGCGAAATTTGAATTCAACAAAAAATCTGTAATTAAAAGTCTAATGATGACCATGAAACCACTATTGATTGTCATAAAAACTTGTATGGTTCACTAATTTTGTTTAGGGAAGGAAATCTGCTGCCCTTACCTGGTCTGACCTACACATACTCCAGATCTACAACCATGTGGCTGACTCTTAACTGCTCTCAGGGATGGGCAATAAATGCTGCCCCAGCCAGCGATGCTCACTTCCATGAATATAAAAAAAAATCTGTAGGGCTGCACTGGACACTCAATTCACCCATCTCGGGTAAATCAAAAGAAACTTAAATGCGCAATGCAGCTCTTAAAGGTATCAGGTGTTGCTTGTTGCAACTGTTCAAAATGTTAATTTTTCAGTAATTTTTTCAGCACTGGTTTTTATTCATTTTGACTATCTTTCCTAATTCTTTTTGAAATTTGTTATTTGTTTTCCAATATGTATTTGGAAGTTTCTTTATGTGATGGACAGCAATTCTTATGGTGAATCAAAAGTGGCTGTATATTTGATTTGATTTGATTTATTATTGTCACATGTATTAACATACAGTGAAAAGTATTGTTTCTTGTGTGCTATAGAGACAAAACATAACATAATAGAGAAGGAAATGAGAGAGTGCAGAATGTAATGTTACAGTCATAGCTTGGCTGTAGAGAAAGATTAATTCAATGCAAGGTAAGTCCATATTGTTCAAAAGTTCATCAGAAAGCTGTTTGTTAAGCATCTCAAGACTTCAGAAAAGTAAGGTCTCAAACAAAATGGTTACGCAAAGGAGTCCTTAAATATATCTTTCATAGAAGCTTAGGGAGCAACCAGAGTGCAAGCTGGTTGGTAACACAAATTAAAGTGAAATATGGAGGTTGGTTTTCAAGCATCCCAGAATATTTCATGGATTTTCTGTTCAAGGTGAAAGTAGGCAAACTAGGGAGGTCAGTAGGCATTATGGTTGAACTGGCCACGTCCATTATTGTAACTATACATGTATCAAGTAAATGACTGGTGATTGTAAGTAAGGTCAGCTCATCCATCTCTTTTCAAACTGCCTGAAAGATCACTGCTAGTGTTGTCAGCCAAAACAGTATCTACTACACACAAACCTCTTCTTTATTAATGTCAGCAGCATGGTAGCATGGTGGTTAGTACTGCTGCTTTACAGTGCTAGGGACCCAGGTTCGATTCCTGCCTTAGGTGTCAGTCTGTGTAAAGTTTTCACGTTCTTTGCATTGGTTTTAAACCCATGCTCCAGTTTCCTTCCACAGTCCAAACGTGTGTAGGTTAGGTGGATTGGCCATGCTAAATTGCCCCAAAACAAAGTGTAAATTTGAAGCCTTGGCATCATTCATAAAGTCTGAAACTATGGTTAATGATATTCTCGGCTCTTCCAGGTTATTGGTGTGTATATATTTGCTGCAACTTCCCTTCCCAACTGTTTGATGAGCTCCTGATGCCAGGCCCAACCTAGGCCAGGAGCTTTCCTAGTACGAGTAATACACTGGGGCTGATGAAAGAAGGTCAATGAGGGATTAACAAGCAATGGAATTTGGGGCAGATGGGGACTGGACAGGCAGCGCCGTTTCCACCTCTAACCAAGTTTGTGTGGAGCTGGAAGGCTCATGGCTAGTGATTAGGGCACTGAAGTAAGCACTTAATGCCACTTAAGAGTCTCATTTCAATGCTGTTAGTATTCAAATGCATTGAATTTTCTTACGAGTGTCTGTAGTGGATGTGGGGGGGTGGGGTGGTGATGATGGTGGGGGAAGGTGGTGGAGGGATGCTCATTGTTAAAAGACATTCAGTGCTTAATGACCTAATGGCCTGATGGCATTGGAAGGGTGGGCCCTCTGAGAACCGCACCACCGTTCATTCTTTTGATGAACAGTTTCCCCCTACCTATCCTGTCCAGATCCCTTATGATTTTCTAGCATTTACCTAAACCACAACCTCCATCTTGCTAGCCAATCTTGCTCTCCTTCAACTTTGGCCACGGGTCCATCAGGCGATCCTGACCATCTGGTGGGTGCACTACTGGCAGCAGGAGTGGTTGCACTGGCAGCAACAGAGAGCCGCTGGCCTCTGATTGGTCTCAAGCTCTCAGGGGGAGGGATCTCTGCCAAACATTTAAATCCTGGAGAAGGCCCAATGCTGGCTACTTCGGTGCCTGATGGATTTGAAAATCTGGTGGGCCTTCTCTAATATGGTATCCCATCAGTTCTCCAGCCAAAGATTGAGACTTTCATCACCAATACAGGATCCCACTGTGTGTGGAGAAAAGCATGAGGTGTGAGTAATGTGATTGCTCTTCAAGGGAGCTAACACAAATACCTTTCTTCTCTGCAGCAAAATTCTATGGTTCTGTGATGATTCACCTCACTTTCTGATGGCTTCCATCCAAAGATGTGCAAGTCAAGTGGAATGGCCATGGTACATTGCCCCCTAGTATCCAAGATGTATAGGTCAGGGGAATTAATATGTGGGATTACAGGTAAAATGCTCTGTTGGAGAGTTGGCACAGACTGGATGGTCCGAATGGCCTTCTTCTGCACTGAAAGGATTCTATGATTTTCCATCAAAGCATTAACGGAAGAGACAAGTTCTAGGTAAATAATCACATTTATTTCTCAATTTCCCTATTAGTCTTTTCCTTGACCTTGCATATTTCTTAAAATGAAAGATTCCTATCAACAAGGAACTGAAATATTTTGTACAAGCAGGAAGGACTGTTACTATGGTAACAAGTTGGCTTGAACAGGCATGTGCACAGACTCGTAGAACTGTTAAAGCAATAAAAGAGACCAATAGCCTGACCTATCTGAACCAGCTCCCTGAAGGAGCAATTTAGCCACTGCCATTCCCCGTAGCCCTGCTCATTCTTCCTTTTGCAGATTACAGTTGAATTCCCTGTTGAATGCTACAATTGAACCTGCCTCCACTACACTTTCAGGCTGTGCATTCCAGGTCCTAACTATTTGCTGCGTGAAAAAGTTTCTCCTCATGTCTCCATTGCTTCTTTTAACAATTATCTTCACGTCTCTTCACATCTTCGATCCTTCCATCAATGGAACAGTTTCCCCCTAACTATCCTGTCCAGATCCCTTCTGATTTTCTGTATCAAATCTTTCTCAACCTTCGCTTAGAGACATAGAGTCATTGAGGTTTACAATATGGAAACAGGCCCTTTGGCTTTTCTTCTACAAGGCGGCTTCTCCAATCTATTCATCAAACTAAAATTCCTTGTGGAACCATTCTTGTGAATCTTCTCTGCATTCTTTCCAAAGTGTGGCAGCCAGAATTGGATGTGCAATTCCAGCTGAGGCTGATACAGCTTTTTACACAAGTTTAACTTCAATTAGTGCTCTATTCTCCTATAAATAAATCTTTAGATGCTATATACTTTATTGGCTGCTCTGCCAAGCTGTCCTGCCAACCTCATTGATTTATACATATATGTGCCCAAGTTCCTCAGACTTTGGAATTGTAACCTACAAATTATATTGTCCTTCCTTATTCTGCCAACTGTGGGGTAGAGTGGCATGGTATCACGGTGATTAGCACTGCTGCCTCAAAGCTCCAGAGACCCAGGTTCAATCCCAGCCTTGGGTCACTGTCTGTGTGGAGTTTGCAGATTCTCCCCGTGTCTGCGTGCTCTGGTTTCATCCAATAGTCAAAAGATGTGTAGGTTAGGTTGATTGGTTATGCTAAATTGACCCTAGTGCCAGGGGGTTCAGCAGGGTAAATGTGGATTATGGGAATAGGGCTTGGGTGAGATTGTGGTCAGTACAGACTTGATGGGCTGAATGGCCTTCTTCTGTACTGTAGTGATTCTACGAAAATGAATCAATTTGGCACACTTCACGTGTTGAATTTTCTCTGTTACTTGTCCACTCATTCCACCAAGTTGCCTATGTCCTTTTTAAGTTCTACGCTATTCTTACAGTTCACAAACTTTCATGTTTTACAGCATCCACAAATTTTAAAATTGCCCTCTACATGCCAAGGGCTAGCTCATTACTATAAATCAGGAGGTGAAAGGGTTCAAACACTGACCCCTGGGGTGCTCCACAACAAACCTTTCTCCGGTACAAAAAACATCTATTAACCACAAGTTTCCTGTCAATTGGTCAATTTTGTATCCATATTGTTAATATTCCTTTAATTCGAGAAGCTCTAACTTTACTCACAGGTCTGTTGTGTGGCACTTTATCAAATACAGTCCATGGACACCACATCAACAACAATACCCTCATCAATCATAGAATAGAACCCTATAGTGCAGAAAGAGGCCCCTCGGCCCATCGAGTCTGCACCGACCACAATCCCACCCAGGTCCTACCCCCATATCCCTACATATTTTACCCGCTAATCTAAATATCCTAGTACACTAAGGGGCAATTTTTAACGTGGCCAATCAACCCAACTCGCACATCTTTGGACTGTGGGAGGAAACCGGAGCACCCGGAGGAAACCCACGTAGACACGAGGAGAATGTGCAAACTCCACACAGACAGTGACCCGAGCCGGGAATCGAACCCAGTTCCCTGGAGCTGTGAAGCAGCAGTGCTAACCACTGTGCTACCGTGCCGCCCGTACATTACTGCACAGTACCTCACTGTTACCCCCTTAAACATCTCCAGCAAGTTAGTTTAACATGATTTGCCCCTAATACGTCTGTGCTAGTTTTCTTTAACCTGCATTTATCCAAGTTACTTTTCACTTTGTCCTGAATTATTGTTTCTAGAATCATAGAATTGTTGCAGTGTAGAAGGAGGCCATTTGGCCCATCAGGCCTGCTCTGACAACAATCCCACCCAGGTCCTATCCCCATAATCTCATATATTTACCTTGCTAATCCTCCTGACACTAAGGGGCAATTTAGATGGCCAAATCAACCTAACCAGCACATCTTTGGACTGTGGGAAGAAACCAGAGCATCCAGAGGAAACCCACATAGACATGGGGAGAATGTACAACCTCCACACATCCAGTGGCCCGAAAAGTGGGTGCCTGGCACTGTGAGGCAGCAGTGCTAACCACTGTGCCACTGTGCCGCTCCAAATCCTCCCCACTATCCGAGTTAAACTGTTTGACCTTTAGTTGCTGCACTTATCTTCACACCCTTTTTTGAACATGGTTATAACATTTTTGTCTTATGTGGAGCTCGCGTGTTCTCCCTGTGTCTGCGTGGTTTTCTCTGGGTGGCCCAGTTTCCTCCCCCAGTCCAAAAGTGTGCGGGCTAGGTAGATTAGCCATGATAAATTGTCACTTAGTGTCAGGGTGATTGGTGGGGTAAATATGTGGGGTTATGGAGCTAAGGCCTGGGTGGGATTGTTGCAGGCTTATTCAGTTGAATGGCTTCCTTCTTCATTGTAGGGATTCTATAATTCTATTTGCAATTCTCTAGCCCACTGCACCAGGCCTAAGTCTCAGGAAAATTGGAAACTTATCACCAGTGCCTCCACAATTCCCGCTCTTACCTCCCTTAATATTCTTGGATGTCTCTCATCCAGTATCCATTTCTCATGCTTTATCAACTGAAGTACAGACAGCCAATCCAATACCTTGTCATTTATAGTTTAAAGCCTTCCTATGTCTGAACTACCTTGCCTTGGAAAGCTTCTTCTTCCTTGTTAAAGGCAAATACTTCTAATATTTTTACATTCTAATATTTTTACATTCTAATATTCATACATTCTAATATTTATACATTATAGACAATCCTGGGGTTCCATTTTATGTTAGTTGCCAGTCTTACTTTACAAACTAGGTGGATCTTGAGTCTGCATTCTCTATCCACGGGAATGGCGGTGACAGGCTCAAATTGTAGAGAGTTTGGAAAAGCGTGATTCTCACTGGCGAGTGATTGGAAACACTAGGAAAGGGTAAGAATCTAAATGCAATAACATATCATTAGCGAGCACTCACTCCAGATATTGAGCCCACACCAAGCATTCTGCTGGCATCGGTGTGACGTCACATTGATGCCACCTACTACAACTCTACACAAGTGTGAACTTGGTGCAATCACCTCTGAGAGGGATATTGGAGATGAGCGCTCACTTGACCATTACTTCTCGGGCAGTCCAAACATGCAAGGAGCACCAGGCAGAATGCTGGGGTTACATACAAGTGCAGCTCAGAGCTGGGGCTGAGGGTCACTGCTCCATCGGGGGAGTGGGGCTGTCAGCGGTTGTGTGTGGGTTGCTCAAAGGACTTAACTTCCCTTCTCTTCATATCAGGTTGCCCCCTTGCTCTGAGGGGATGTGCTGGCTGCCAATGTTCCTCCATGCTGGGTCACTGTTCAAACAGTAGCTGAGTGGGTGCTCTTCCTTGTTGGGAGCTGCAAACTGGGTGAAAGACGGCCACAGCAGACGGGCAGTACTGGGTGTGACTATGAGGTCCTGGGATCCTGCTTTGGAAGGCCAGGCTTCAAGGGCAGTGTGGAGCCACCCTGCCTCATGTGGCATAAAGTCTCTCTCATTTGGGGGAGGGCAAATGCAGTGAAACCCACAATCCTCACTCTATCAATGGTGTGGGCTTAGTGGACAGGAAGTGAAAATCTACTGCTCTGCGAACTCTGACTCTCAGGCCCAGCAACGAGAGTGTGTTGATTGCTCTGATGTAAGGCTGCTTAACTGAACAGCATTGAAGACCCTGAAGAATGACATTACCCTTTAGGGAATTGTTTCAAAAGTTAATTGCATACCTCTTAAAAATCCACTGTGTGTTGTCAAGATGAATATTGTTGTCGGAGTGGCTAACTGGTGAATCTTTGAGGAGTCCAGCATGCCGGTTTAATGTCCAGAGCTAAATCTAGTTGCATGGACTGGGGACAAAGGTTAACCCTTTGGAATGCCAACCCTCAAGACCAAAGAAAAATCTTTCAATTTAAGCATTGTAAGAAATCTCACAATACCAGGTTAACACCAGAGGCAATTTAAGCATTAGCAGTACGCAGCTCGCACTGTGGAGAATCCGCAGACAAGGTAGAATGGTTAGCTGGCACCATTCCCCTCATTCAGTATCATGCCTGGCACAATTTTTGAGGTGCCCCATCAGGATACACACTTTGTTGTCGTGCATTCTCTCCAATGCACTTTCGTGCTATGCAAGATTGGGGCTTCTGTTTTTGGCTGGAGGGGTGGGAGTGTAGAATGTGGGATCACGGGCCGCCATGCAAGAACTGCAAGGGACTCCACTCCCATAAGCTCCATGTGAAGAGCAGGGGCGGGCATATCAGTTCAAAGCTACCACAAGTGCACTGTTCTTCCCATGGCCATAAAAAGCTTTGTTAATGAGGCTCAAGATTCAGTCAGAAATTACGCCAGAACTGTCAGCACGATTCACTCCAATTTTCTCATCGGAACCAACACTCTGCCAAATGGTGAAAAGATCGCTCCCTCTCTTTTTACTTGTCTGATTTTTTTTTCCATTTCCCCTCTAAATCTTCTACAATCAGCTGGGTTCTCACCTTCATCTTAATCTCTATCCCTTTTCTCATCTAGGGAGCATGAATTTGTTTGCCCTACTCTTCTCCTTTGAAGAAATATACCTTGATTGTACATGAACTCTCTTCTTTCAAGGCAGCCCATTTGCAGGAACTGCAGTTAATGTTTTACCTGACAACCTTTCATCCCAATTAATCTGGCCCAGATCCATTCTTATCCCATTGAAGTTGGCTTTCCCACAGTTAATTATTCATAATCTGGATTGTTCCTTGTCCTTTCCAATGGCTGACTTAACTAAAGCTGATGATATAATGATCACTATCCTCCAAATGTTGTCCTACTTATACTTTGGCCCATATCATGCCCAACAACCAGGTCTAGAATTGTCTCCTCTCTTACTGGACTGGAGATATATTGCTATGGAAAATTGTCCTGAACAAACCTGGCAGGGATGTAATCATAACCAGGCAAGGGATGAAGCTAGCCCATTGTATTTGGAGTGCGCTGATGCCCGCAATCATAGTTTGTCCAGGTTAGAGTAGAGCAAAGCTAATGTGGTGAAACTGAGGCTTTACATGATGCAACTTTTTCAAAGCCATCTTGGTCTTTGGCTGAGATGAAGCGTTAGATCAAGCCTGGGAGGGGGTGCAATGTCTCGTCCTGTCAGCTTGGGTCTTGTATGATTGAGCCCAAGGTGGGACGCAATGCCTCATCTTGTCAGCTTGAATCTTATTTGTCCCTCAGGTGGCAGACCATGTTTGAACTTAATTTGAATTGGCTTTTTGATTAGAGTTAAAGTACTGAAAGATACCAATAAAAAACATACTCTAGGAACTCGTTCCTCATTCTGCCCTCTTATCTCAGTCCAAATTTGCATAATTGAAGTCCCCCATTATCACTACTTTATAATTCTTGCACCTCTCTGCAGTTTCTTTGTACATTTGTTCCTCTAAATCTTTCCCATGAGTTGGTGACTTATAGTCTGGATCAAACAATGAAATTGCAGTTTTTTTTTGCTCCAGTCAAAGGATTCTGTTCTTGGCCTCTCTGGAATATCCACTCGTTCCAGCATCTCTTTAATCAATACTGCCATCCCTCCCCCTTCCCTTATTTTCCTAACTTTCTGAAAAACCTGTATCCAGAGATAGTTGATACCCAGTCTTGCCCTTCTTTCAACATTACCCATCAAATGGGACACCTCCTTTACATGATGGATGTTAGAATCATAGATTTCCCTGGAATCCCTACAGTGCAGAGGAGGTCATTTAGCTCATCGTGCCTACACCGACAACAATCTCACCTATCCCTGTAACGCCACATATTACTCAAAAGATGTGCTGGCTAGGTGCATTGACCATACCAAATTCTCCCTTAGTGTACCCAAACAGGCACCCAAGTATCACAACTAGGGAATTTTCACAGTAACTTCATTGCAGTGTTAATGTAAGCCTCCTTGTGACACGAGTAAATAAACTTTAAACTTAAAACCTAATCCCCCTGAAACTAAGGGGCAATTTAGCATGGCCAATCAGCCTAACTCGCACATCTTATTACCCCAGTGGATCAGACAAGAAAAGACATATGTTACTGAATTATAATAAATACAAAGTCGCAAGTTTCATTCTGTGGAATGTAGCTAAAATGATGGTGGAAATAATACAATTGGCTTAATCCGCCTTCCTCAGAAGGATAAGAATAAACCATACTTCCTGCTCGTGGATTGCTACACATTGACATGTGTATACATGCGCATTTGCAGAGCATGCCAAAAGTTTCAAAATAAACTCAAACATGAAAAACGCTTAGAACTTAACAGCAGCAAAAATCTGCCCCTCTGGGAGTGGTGGAAAGAAAATCATAGATAAGAAAGCAAAGGTGAAGGAGGAAAAAGAGTAAATAATATGCTGCTCTTTTACACTGTTGTTGGTATAACTATCACGTTCTAATCCAAATTTTCCATAGAATGGTCTCACATAACCTTTTTTTTCCAAATACTGAAAGCAAAAGTGTAGATTCTTCTTAGATGAGTTAATATACTTTTTCTTATTCATAAATGTTTAAAGAGGGGGCTGGTACAATATCATGATAGTGACTGCTGCGTAAAATTGTACTGAACTTGCTGAACTATAAGAACAGAGTAATAACTTCGAGAAACTAAATGAAGCATTTTATGTAAAACATTAAAGGTCATTCACCTGAAGGGTCAACTTGACTCAGTGACCATCACTTGTCAGAGGATTGTAGGTTCAAGCACACAGACCATTGCAGACCTTAAAGAGCTGCTCTAGACTGACAGTTCAATGGTAGTATTGCGGGAATGATGCACTGCCAGAGCTTCATGTCTTTCAAATTCATTATTAAATTGATATCCAGGGCTGGATTCTCCGACCTCGCCCATAGCTTGGATTCTTTGGTCCTAATGCGTGGAACAGAGATTTGGCTGAGTGTCAAATTCTCCATTCTTGCTGGCAGCAGTGGTGGGGTGTGAACATGATAGGCATACAGTGTAAAAGAGCAGCATATTATTTACTCTTTTTCCTCCTTCACCTTTGCTTTCTTATCTGTGATTTTCTTTTCACCACTCCCAAAGGGGCAGATTTTTGCTGCTGTTAAGTTCTAAGTGCTCTTCTGTCTGCTGGGTCTTTTAAATTTTAAGAAACACTTATTTGAATTATTTGAAAGGAACATGAAGTTACCCCAGTGACCACTTGTTCATATCATAGAATCCCTCACTACAAGCGGCCATTCGGCCCATCAAACCTGCAGCAAAGACAATCCCAAACAGGCCCTATTCCCGTAATCCATGTATTTACCCTGCTAATCCCCCTAACCTACACATCTTGGGACACTAAAGAGCATGGCCAATCAACCAAACCCACATGCACATCTTTGGACTGTGGGTGAAAACCGAAACACCCAGAGGAAACCCACGCAGACACGGGGAGAATGTGCAAACTCCACACAGTCGCCCAAGGTCCAAATTGAACCCGGGTCCCTGATGCTGTGAGGCACCAATGCTAACCACTATGCCATCTGTTTTTAAACAGCACCATCAGAAACAGATCGAATGGAATGATCCCATCTGGGACTAAGTCCTATGGTATGTGTGGGAATGTGGAGTGTTTCACACTGCAGAGGCCAATCGAAAACCACTCCATATCTTCATTAATTATGAAATTGGGTGTTTACACAGTATTTCAGGGCAGGGCAGATCTGATGGCATATTGTCATACCTGGGCGTCACATTGAAAAGTTGCCCAACATCATCATTGACTCACTATTGAAGAAAGGTGCTGAACCACCTAAAAATGAAGGTGGATCTCTAAGAACACTCCAAAGCTGGAAGATAGATGTCCTGAGAAAGGTGATGGATCTCCAGGAACATTCTGAGGCTGGACCTCTTCAATGACACTGAATCTGGAAGATGCATCTCTAGATGCACCTAGGCTTCTCATACCCACTGCTGTGATGTTCCAAAGCCCAGGGTTGCTGGTGGGCTTCATTCAGAACCTTGGAGGCAGCCCCAGGCATTATTCAGGTGAGTCCCAACATCTGCATGCTATGTTGTTTGAGACGTGTTTCAGATTGGTGTGTTTACCTATTGACATGACAGAGAATTGGAAATGGGTGGAGAATTCCAGTGTGTCCTTCACCTGCATCCCATTGGTGGAATACAAATAAATTCTATGCCAGCCTCCAGCGGGTTTCCCGATCTGCCATGGTGGACACCTGATGAAGGGGCAAACCCCGAAAGCTTGTGGGTTTACTATCAAATAAACCTGTTGGACTTTAACCTGGTGTTGTGAAACTTCTTACTATGGTAGGCACCAGCAGAAGATATGTGAGGAATTAATGCAGGTACGTAACTGATTGTTTTCATTCCTGCCAAATTCCCCCAACCCCCGCTGCCCACCATCAAACCCACAGGCGGGACCATGGGAGAATTCACCCATTAACTGTTGACTTATTGCCATTTGTGGGATCTTGCAGTATGTAAATTGCCCACCACATTTCTTACAAAGCAATTCTGACCACTCTTTAAAGGCAGTTCAATAATTGTGAAATCATATCTTGAAGATTTGTGCCAGAATCCTCCAGCCATTCATGCCCTGCCGCTGTTGCCAGCGAGAATGGAGAATCTGGTGCTCAGCCAAATCTCCGTTCACGGTGGCAGGATTGGAGCATCTCAGCTGAGGGTGAAGCTGAAGGATCCAATAAGCAATAAATAAAAGCAAAGGTCCAAAATTCCAGTGGCCGTTTCACTGCATTTGGATCAATGAGGTGAGAGGTTCATCCACTGATGTGTGTTGAACTAAATTCACCATAATTTATGAAGTAAGCTCATTTAAATATTGATCGGTGGCTTTGTAGTAAAAGAAGAATACTATAATGAGTGCATGTATGGCTATAATCCTATTTTAGTAATTACAGAAACATAGAAACAGGATTAGGCCATTCATCTCCTCAACCATTCAGTTTGGCCAGGGCTGTTCTGCATCTTAACTTTGTTTAGTAATCTTTGGGTCATATCCCTGTTATCTAACAGCAAGCTAGCAATCTCAATTATGCATATTTCAAATGACCCAGTATCCACAGCTTTTTGAGACAAAAACTCCTCAATTTCAGTCTTTATGTGAAAGAATACTTCCCAATTTCATTCTCAATGGCTCTGCTTTTAAGCTTGAGGCATCTTGCACTGCCTACCTGCATGGAAGGAAATAGGCTCCCTGTGTCTGACCTAGTAAATTCCTTTATAATTTTAAAGACTTTAATTAGATTACCCTTCAATCTTCTAGTCTCAAAGGAATACAAGTCAAGTTCATGCAGCCTGTTTTCATCATTTAACCATCTCATTTTGACATTCAATGACATCGCCATTACTGAATCCCTATTAACAACATCGTGGGGGCTACTGTTGACCAGAATCTGAACTGTGCCAATCATATAAGTACTGTGGTTACAACAACAGACCAAGCGATGGAAATTTGGTAGTGAGTAACTCACCTCCTGACTCTCCAAAGTCTATCCAGCGCAAAGCACAAGCTAAGAATGTAATTGAATAACTGTATGGATGAGTGCGGCTTAGGCAACATTCAAGAAGCTCAACACCACACAGAATAAAACAGTACACTTGTACCACCTTTGACATTCAATCCTTCCACCACCAATGCACAGTGGCAGCAGTAAGTGCCATCCAGCAAATGCACTAAAGCACCACAGCAACTCACTAAGGCTTTGTCAACAACACTTTGCAAATTCATGACTTTTACTGCCTAGAAGCACAAAGGCAACAGGCACATGGGAACACAATCACCAGCAGATACCCCTCCAAGCATCACACCATCCTGACTTGGAACCACTTAAACTAACATTTCATTACTATTGCTGGTTCAATCTCCTGGAACTCCATTCCTAATAGCCCTGTGGGAGTACCTGTACCAGATTGATGGCAGTGACTCAAGGAAGCAGATCACTGTCATCTTCTTAAGGGCACTCATGGGCAACAAATGTTGGCCTTTTCAGTGGTGCCCATATCTCATGAAATTAGTGTTTGTAAAAATCCTTTATGTCTTGGTATCATTCGGATGAATCTGCATGTTTTCCTCAGCCGTTATGTCTTTCCTGAGGTTCAGTGGCCAAAACTAAAGCAAGCTGAGGTCTGACCATTCATCACTTCCTTATGTAATAAAAACAGAAAATGTTGGAAACTCAGCAGATCTGACAGCATCTGTGCAGAGAGAAACAAAACTAATGTTTCCATTAATTCCCTTTCTCTCTTCACAGATACTGTCAGACTTGCTGGGTATTAACAGCATTTTCTATTTTTATTTCAGATTTCCAGTCTTTTGCTTCCTTCTTCTCTTATTCCAACTCCTTTGAGGTAAATGTTGACCAATCCATTAGTTTTTTTTGGTTACCTTTAGTACTGAAGCAACAAAAGCCACCTGTCTGAAGATTGCAGCAGCAAGTAGCTAGGAAATTGTTTGAGTCATTGACAACTGTCAGATGTGTGTGATTTTGTACCATTTTTAAAGAATTCCTTCCAGGGAGACAGTCAAAAAGACACAAGCATTGCAAAGAGGTGAAAAAGGAGGGCTGCAATTTCAGTGAGACTAACTCATGGGCGGCATGGTAGCACAGTGGTTAGCACTGCTACCTTACAGCACCTGGGTTCAATTCCCGGCTTGGAACACTGTCTGAGTGGAGTTTATACATTTTTCCTGTGTCTGTGTGGGTTTCCTGCCGGTGCTCCAGTTTCTTCCCACAATCCAAAGATGTACGGGTTAGGTGGATTGGCCATGCTAAATTGCCCCTTGTGTCAGGAGGACTAGCTAGGGTAAATGCATGGGATTATGGAGATAGGGCCTGGAGTGGGATTATGGTCAGTGCAGACTCAATGGGCCAAATGGCCTCCTTGTGCACTGTGGGATTTTATTATCTAAACCTCCATATTCTCCTCTAGAAGATCCAATGAAGAAAAGGAAGAATGCTGTGCCTGCAAAGCAGGATGAGTGGTGAAAGGAAATGCATCGTGCCATGTTGAGAGAAGTGAGATTGGCACTTAGGAGGGAATGAACGAACTGAGTCTTCCGAGACCGCGTAGAGCTTCAGCAAAAATGGCTTTATTCAGCGTGCATGAGGGAAAGCAGAACTGGTGGCTGTAACTACAGCTTGCTTCCGAGCTATTCTACTGAGCAATGGTTCTTACAGATTCTTATACTCCTTTCTTTTAATTATAAAGTGTTACATTTATGTCAGGTCGTCATATTGTTACTTTGAATTGGTTACAGTTCTGTTTTTGATTACATTATACAGTTCCATTGTCTTGGTTGCTTTAGTTTTTAATTATTTTCTGGACATCTCCTGACTACTTATCTGTTTAACCCTTTCCATTCATCCCCCTCCTGCTGCAGCCCACACTCCCTGCGTTTTGGCCTACTACGGGCACTGAATGCTAACTCTCTCATTCCCATATCCTCTGTCCAGTACTACCAGCAGCTTAGTGACTTTGATAAGCTAACACAATGATGATAACCTTCCCTTTCCTTCCTTTCCAACATCTAAAATTAATATCAGAATGAATATCCTCTGCACCATTTTTCTGGCTAGTAACATTTGTCTGAATGTTTGTTTGGATGCAGAACTACCAAAGATAATATGGAATTACATGGCCAAGCTTTTTATTTTTCTGGTCAGGGAGATTCAGGGCTGAGGGAAGATTCAAAGCATGTCTATACCATGATACTGTCATGAACACCTGATACCTGAAATAATTATTTCAGTGCTTTCGGCATTTGAATTTTAAATGTAAGGGAACTGAAGCCAATGCAGGCTCATAGCATATGTACAAATGTCTATATGTTTACATCAAAGAAACAAATCCAATGTAAGGCAGTTGAGATAACCTCAGCTGCAATCACCAATCCTCTAACGTTCAGCTTCAGCGCATTCACTATCCTGCAGTCTTGGACAATATTAAATTTCTTTATTAGTGTCACAAGTTGGTTTATATTAACACAGCAATGAAGTTACTGTGAAAATCCCCTGGTCACCATGCTCTGACGCCTGTTCAGATGCACGAAGGAGAATTTAGCACAGCCAATGCACCTAACCAGCACATCTTTTGGACTGTGGGAGGAAACCCACACATACACAAGGAGAACGTGCAGTCTCAGCACTGATAGTGATCCAAGCCGGGAATCGAACCTAGGCGCCTGGTGCTGTGAAGCAACAGTGCGAACCACTTCTATTTCTACAGAGGACTCCATATCAAACTCATGCATTCCCCTAATAGCTTAGGAAGTTTTGTATCCAAACACCATTGTTTCTGACAACCTAAGGAGTTGCTTCATTCCCGTCCCTTGATTCTCATTCCATCAGCTTCCTTCCACATCATGGCCACTTTCATTCACGTTTAACTGTCCCCCATTCTAAATTGCAGATGATCGTATTCATATTTGAACTCAGATCAAACTTTGGGCAGGGAAAGAAAACATTCAAGTTTCATGGAAATATTGACTTCTCTCCATTCATAGTTGTGTTTTGAATGGATTAATCACATGTAGTGAGTTGCCTGTTTTTAAGGAGTGGCTCCACATGTTGAAAAGGCTAATGCTATCATATTATCAACTGTCTGCTCAATTCCTGAAATTGGAAAAGCCAAAAGCACAAAAAAAAACTGTTTGGAATATTTTACTAATGACAATGATTTTCTTTAGCTGCAATAATACACCTTTGAAACATATTTTAAGTAATATTTTACAGCGAAAATGTTGACACAAGCCTTTTTTTAGTTCTAATATGAAGAGGCTTAGTGGATCTCTGGTTGAATTGTTAGTCATTAGTTAAGAGTACTGTAACAAAAATTTGACTTCCAGTTTGTCTGATACAAAGGATGCATTCTGTTCCAAATTCTAGAAAGGTGAGCTTCCACTTGGCAGCTTCTCTGTATAGAGAGCTCGAGTACCAACTTGCAGTGCCCACTGGTTCGTTGGATGCATTCTGTGACAACCGCAAATGACAAAGCTTTAGGTTGGAATTTTCTGGCTCCTTCTACCAACGGAGGTTTCTGGTCTGGCCGAAGTCAGCAGACGGTTGACTGACTCACCGTATCTGCTGTGGGGAACCCGCCAAGGAGAGAGCAGAAAATCCCACCCTTAGTTTTGAGTGACTTGACCCAAATTCACCACTTCTTTATGCTTTTGTTATTTTGCTTAATTTGCTTTTGCTAAACTTCCTGACATTTGATGTGATTAAACAAAAGCTGGATTCTACAATCATGCCAATTTAAAATACTTAAAGTATTAAAATGATAATTTTGCTTGGTCAACTTGAGCTGCTTAACACTTCACTAATTTTTTATTACTGTCCTCCCAGTTAACCAAAACCCAAAATGGGATTTCATAGAATTATTGGAATCCTACAGTGCAGAAGGTCTTTTGGCCCACCGAAGTTACACCAACAATAATCCCATCCAGGCCTTATTTCCATAACCCCATATATTTACCTTACGAATCCCCCTGAGACTAAGAGGAAATTTACCATAGCCAATCAACCTCACCCACCCATTTTTGGAGTGTGGGAGGAAACAGGAGCACACAAAGGAAACCCATGCAGACACGGGGCAAATATGCAAACTCCACACAGATTTTATTCCAGCATTGCCAAGAGGGACAAAGGCTGGCATTTTTGTCAACGCTGTGCCATTAAAGACTTCATCACCGGAACTGTACACCACACCCACATTGCCCTTTTTGCCATTTCCCATACATTTAAAATTAAAATTCTAAGCTCCAGTGGCGTGAATACAGACTATGTTCACTTTTTTAGCACCAGGAAGGTTTTCATTGGTGCATCTATGGGCAGCCAATTAAAGAGCCTCCTGGTTAAACAGGGAGGCTTGGCGTCATAGCCACAACTTTCCTGTGTAACTACATTTCCATAAGACTTGAGAGGTGGCACAGGTATATGTCAAAATTAAATTTCACTTGTAAATATTTCACACCATCCTCATGCATTCAGACCAGCTTCAGAGAGATGAATACATTGAAATGCTTCAAGTTTGGAATACTTTGACAGTTACAGGGGAGCTAGGAATATTTTCTTTATAATGGAAGAAACAATGTTGGACTTGAATCTTCATCCTCTTCAGACAGCCATTGGGAATCCCGACGCCCCATTCACCAGGGCATCGGCCGAAAATTGGGATTCCCAACGAGCGTGAGGTCTCTCTGGTTCACCTGACCGCCTCATTAGCCACGATCAAGTTCCGATCCAACCCAATAATTATGCAAACCTGCTAACTTGCATGTTATTCATGAGTTTGACAGCCATTCATCACTAGCCGATTCACCTAGCCCGCCACAGGGAATGGCACTGGGCAGGCTTTACAGTTGCTACCCACAAGATAGGGTATATGGCATGTTGATTTCAAGCAGGCCTCGTGCCCGTGTGGTGTGTGGGGGAGGATTGACCAATGATTCGAGTGGTGGGGAAGGGGAAGATGCCCTCTTTTCTGAGAGGTTGATGGTGCTCCCCTGGACCCTTGAGGTACAGCATGCCATGCCCTCACTGAGCATGAATCAGATTATGTCGGTTGTGTGAGAGAATCCCAAAAGGGAATCTCGCCAGCTCTAACTGCACTATAGCCTCTCTCCCTTGATTCCCTGGCCCTAGCACGATTGGCACATGAGCGCACAGGGCAAGAGAATCACACCCATTGTCTGAGACCTCTCTAGGTTGGTGTAACTGATGTGTTGTAAGTGAACTTAGAGCTCTGTAAAGATTCTGCCAGCCAACACCCCAAGGTGGGTGCATATTTGGACAATACTGACAATGCCTTTAGGCTCTTCTAATTCTCACATTGATTGGCTCTTTTTCCCACCACACCCAAGACATTAGGGCCTTCCTTCTTTCAATGTCTATGCTCTCCATCCAAAGTCTATCCTCTCCTGGATCCCTCCTCTACTCTTCCATGCTCCCAACACCACCTCACAAACCTCCTAATAACTGCCTCACCCTTACCTTTGGGATTCTCTCACACAACCGACATAATCTGGTTCATGCTCAGTGAGGGCATGGCATGCTGTACCTCAAGAGTCCAGGGGAGCACCACCAACCTCTCAGAAAAGAGGGCATCCTCCCCTTCCCCACCACTCAAATCAATAGTCAATCCTCCCCCACACACTACACGGGCACGAGGCCTGCTTGAAATCAACATGCCATATACCCTATCTTGTGGGTAGCAACTGTAAAGCCTGCCCAGTGCCACTCCCTGTGGTGGGCTAGGTGAATTGGCTAGTGATGAATGGCTGTCAAACTCATGAATCCTCTATGCAAGTTGCCATTCCCCTGCTCCCCTCCCTTGTGTGGTAGAGTTAACTGAAATTCCCATCCCATCTGATTAATCCACGCCATGTTTTCCACCCTTGTGGTCACCATAAAATCCCCCCCTACTGTGCACACACTTCCTTTACAGGATAGAGTTTGGGTCGAGAGCGTGGATATTTAAAGAGGGAAGGCCCTAATTGGTCTTTACATAGGTCTGCATTTAGTCCCACTCACTACTCCTGTCTCCCTTTCATATAATTTCTCATAACAACTTTGAATGCCATCTAACTTCCATAGGCTATCCACTTATAACTAACTTAGCAGGTTAAGTCAGTTTTATATAATGAGAAGTATTCTCTCATGATTTGTTAATGAAAACAAATGGGACTACAGCATACGTGTGCTAATGCCGTCTTCCATAATTGTGTGCTAGCTGGTGGTGATGAGTCATTAAAAAGGTAAGGATAAGCAGGTCTCACATGAACTACAATGCTAAACCCTTTTTCTAAATTCTCTGATTTCATATCATCTCTGCCATCGAGAATGGAAAATTTGGTACTTAGCCAAATCTCTGTTCGCAGCAGCAGGGCCAGAGAATCCCCACCCCATGGGAGGTCAGAGAATTGCAGCCTTAGTGTCAGTTTTAAAGAAGGTACCAGTTAGATTTTACTACATTCAGATAAGACACATGGGGAAGCAAAGTTAGGATGATAGGCTGGAAATCTTTAGCCATGTCATAATATGCATGTAATATGGTTCTCCAGCTTGCAATGGTAGCGGCTCATTGAGGAGATCTATTTACCATACCAAGTATGGTTTTGCATTTTGTTGCTCCCACTATGCAGACTAGTTGCTTGCAATGTGATCAGAGAAAAGTTTAGAAGAACACATGACTACATACGTCACAGTATGGGTGATGCCACTCTCCAGTCCCATGTCAACTCTTGCTTTGCCGAGCATCTTACATTGTAACGCATGCAGCCAGTCATCACATCCCCCTTTCTTTTTCAAAAGCTTTCCTCCTTTCTAACAGAGAATGTAGTTCAATGTTTATTTCAAATCATTATACCACATTGTCTTATGCCTTGACAGATCTTTCATATCTCAATCAGTCACATGTGAAGGAATGGTTGTAGTAATCAATGAATCTGATACTTAGATCACTTGGCATCATTTCTCGTCTGCTAATACGATATTGTAATCTATTCTTTCATGCATCTTTTAAAGATTTGTCTGCATCCTTTATCATTTTAATTTTCTCAGTTACCTTCTTAGGAGTTCATCCTTAGCGGACAATTGCTCAATTTCCAATGGCTTTTTTTCAGAAAACTTGATATTGGTACTTTTCCTTTCCAGCATTTCAATTCAATATCTTTTTCCACTGACCATTTTACCATATTAGTGTTTGTGCTTTTCCAGTCATGTAACCATTTCAGCAATCTTGTCCTGGTACCGAATCTCAGTTTCATTTAGGTGGGAGTTTTCCCATCTCACGCATATGGACGGCGGGAGAGAGACCATACAAACTGTTGACTACGGGTGGAATTTTCCAACTGGGGCGAATGTGGCTGGAAAACCCTACCCTATATGTCTGAATTGCTGATTCTGATGCCAATTTCAATGTTTTTAACTCTTTAGTTAATTTCTCATTGTCCATCTTTCTTCAACTTCCTTCTGAAGGCTCTGAATAGTTTCTTCAGATTCTTTGTTGAGTCTTGACAGTTCCAAATTCAGTTGTGCTATCTCAGTTTTAAAAGCTCTGCACTGCTTGGTTTCTTTTATAAACATCTTCTTTTCTAAGCTCTTATTCTCTCAATTTACTTCTTTACTGCAATTCTTCTTATTTTCTGATTGTAGAATAAGCTGAACTCCATGAAAAAAACATTGTCTTCAGTAATTTCTCCTTCTTAACTTCTTCCAGCTTTCTTGTTCTTTTCTGAAGGCTTGCTGTCAACCATTTTATCTTGTTTTAATGACTTCCTTGGAGCTTTAATTATTTTTGCTGATTCCTCTTTATGTTTATTTTTAATCATTTCTAATTTATTTTGAGGTCTTTAATTTCTGGGGTTTTTTTCTGAGGTAAATCTATCATATTCTTATTGGATATGTACGTTTCACAAATGGAACTTTCAATTCAACTTATCTTAATTTCAAAAGGGTTTCCTTTTGACTTTATTGTTGGCCAGGCCCACCTCCGATAAACTGTTGCCCTATTTCCATTCTGCAATTCTCCCATTGCACTTCACTTTATGCCTTCCTTCTGGGGTCTTTTATTGTCTTCTAGTGCTTACTCCCTAGAGTCTTTTGTTCCCATTTTCTGGGGTCTTTTGTTGTCCTCCTTTTGGGGTGCTTCAATCTATGGAGCTACTTGGAATGGCCACATATTTTAAAATGTAAGTACAGTTACTGTTTCTGTACTTTGCTCACCTTCTTGTGGATTCTGGCCAGAGAACTTGTCACGTTCTCTTTGTGGCTGACCCATCTTGTAACTGCCTATGTTCTCTGATTCTACAATACTCAGGGTCTGGCAATATATCTTCTTAGGCTTCATTATTTGGTGCCTTTGGAGACTGTTTACATTTCTGAATTTAGTCATCACATCTCGCAGAGGGTGATGAATTTGAGGAACTCGCTACCCCATAACATGGTTGAGTCTGATTTATTAAATGGTTTCCAGAAGGAGATAGATAATTTCTGATTTTAAAAATGGGCTAAAGGGAAATGGAGAACAGATAGAGAGGTGGAATTGAGACCAGGAAGCGATCAGCCATGATTTAACTGAAAATGGCGGAGCAGGATCAAAGGGTTGAATTGCCTACTTCAGCTCTTAGTTCCTACGTTCCACCTTTCTTATCACCGTTTATCAGCACTGTAGATCACCATGGTATTATCCTGTTCCAAAACTGTGTCATAATATGATGTAATATGGGTTCTGTAATGGCACATTGATGATATCTTGAGACTTGTGTTTTTAGATATCAACACCTTTATTGTTGGGCTTTAACAGTTTATATTCCTAGTATGGTCTTGTTTGGTGTTGCTCCCACTATGCAGGATAGATTCTTATAGAGTTTTTCCAGATGGTTCCCTGGCCACATAACTACATACATCACACTACAGGCAGTGCCACGCTCCAATCCCATGTTAACCCTTTCTCTGCTGAGCATCTTATGTTATAACGCATGCGGACACATATCATCACAATCCAAACCAAACACAACTCCAGATATACCTGCCATAGATTTGTCCCTATTGAAGATGACTGTAAGCAACATAATTCCTGATAAAATCAAACATAGCTACCTGATGTGAAATGAAGAAATTACAGCATCATTCAATATTAATAGTTAGGTAATTACCAGCATCATGTTATTTAATAAAGATACCTAGAATTTGAATTGTAAATATGTATAATGATGAATGTGTGACAATCTTTATTGTTTCCAGATTTGTCTGCACATGAGTGCTACAAAATAAATTCAGGACTCACAGACGATTGTAATGACCACTTAAACATCAATTATTCTGGAAGCATTAATTAGAGTTAAAGGATGTGTTCGGGCTAACAGACATGGAATAGCTGTTGTAAAAGGTTTCCAACTACACAAGCAATCTCCACCCTTTAAGTAGTTGATGAGTTCAGTAACAAATCTGCAGGAACAGGTATAGAAAAGATTTTTGAAACAAGCTCTTCCACTTTATGTTTTTGTTTAGACAGAGAATGATTTGCTTATATACTGTTCCAACTCTAGTTATCCTATATGCCTGACATTCCACCAGTCTGTACACTTTAAAAGGACAGACACAACATACAGCATTCAGTTTTCGTTTCCTTTACATAGGCAGCAAATGACAAGGTGCTTATTTTTCACCTTGTATTTCTCAACAATCAGTCTGCAGATTTCAAGTGTGAATGTATACGGAAGTAGGCAAAGTGTTAAATATTAATAGACACCTACCTGGAGAGAGCAGTCCAATTTTTCCTACTTAATGACATTCTGTCCCTCAGGCTTTGTTAATCCGGTCTCTAAAAGAACTCCAGTGCTAACTTCTGCACTGTCCCAAATAGTTTAACAACTGTACACACAAAGATAAAATAAACGTTCCTCACTATTTCTCATCTGCCAAATAGTCTTCATCCAGTCAGTGAAGTGCACCTTCACCCGAGCTTGTTAGTACTCCCCTGCTGTGGGGTCACGTGGTTCTTATCAGTTGTATTGTATACTGTAACTTACGTATTAGCTGCACCATATAAAAATTTGAATCTTCCAAAGCATCGTGTTAAAATGTTTCAACTAAATCCAAACATCGACAACTTTTAACTTAGCAATACAAGTTAAAGGATGAAATGAGTGGCTTCTAGATTTAGCATTGTACTTTTTTTGTTTTTAAATGTTTCTTTTCAAAATATATTTTGAACTTATAGAAGCAGAAATATGACAGTTCAGGACTTTTATTCATTGTTAAAGGAATGAATCTAACCATGTTGATTATCATGGGGATCCACACTTGCTAAAAGATCTCCTATTACAAACGTTTTCACTGAAATATGGTGACAATTTTAAATATGTCAAAAAAGTAACTGACATGTAGCTACCAGCACTTTATTAAATTACACATAGTTACATTCTAAAACGGAAATTACCAATGATTGTGTTTTCAGAATAAGGGGCTGCAGGAAGTATGGAGTTATCTTTGTTTATTTGGTCCAAAGTCAATTTTCACTAAAGATTATAAAACAACTCAAGTCTCAGGGATCTAAAGTGTATTTAGAACACACCCAGCCTCATGCAACAGGAACTTCCATGGATGCAAAACTATTAGGACACAACACAGTGCGGTTTGTGCCCACAATTCTTCAATTTACTTTGGTGTTAACTGCTATGCAAAATGGCAGGTAATTCTCTATGTTGGAATTACATAATGCCAGCTCAGGTACGACCACATATCACAACATTAACCATTTCATCTGACTTCAGTATTTCTTAAGCTGTCTTACGCTAGTTTGTGGTACCAAAGTTAAACGCAAATTCAACAGTGTCGGTTTTTGGGTGCAGAAATGCAGGATTACTCCGTATTGGATCGAGTTACTGAAGGCAGCGCATGACTGCGGCGTGCAACCCAAGCTAAACTTGTTCCATACTCTGCTAACTAGTTACATACACTGCAGAGGGCCTGGGGTGGAGGCCTTGTGGCACACTGGTGGGGCCCTGTCGCTGGTCCAGAAGCACCGGGTTCAAGTCAAATGCCAGAACTTGGTGGCCAAGGAAGGAGAGTTCAACAGTTCAACTGGCTGATAATCAGCTTGGAAATCCTTCCCCCTCTATATCCCAAAGGGTTAATAAAGCATTAAGGATATGAAGGCGGAGGGGGGGGGGGGTTGCTGCTGCGCATGTGCATGGTTAGCACAACTTAAAACTAGCCTGCAGTCCTTAAAGAGGAGTTGCATTCTGGCTACTGGAGATGGTGGAACTGTAGTATAAAGGGTTAACAAATGGGAAATGCAAATATATAATGTAGATGATAATGATGTACCATTGACAACAATCAGTCCTAATACCACTAGGTATTTTCACTAGACTATTAATCTAGAGACTCAGCTAATGTTCTGGGGACCTGGGTTCGAATCCTGTCATGGCAGATGGTGAAATTTGAATTGAATAAAAAGTATCCAGAATAAGAATCTGCTGATGACCATGAAACTATTGTCGATTGTCAGAAAAACCCATCGGTTCACTAATGTCCTTTAGGAAAGGAAATCTGTTGTCCTTACCTGGTCTAGCCTACATGTGACTCCAGAACCATAACAATGCTCTCCAAAGGCAACTATGGATGGGCAATAAATGCTGGCCAGCCAGCGATTCCCAAGCCAGGAATTGACCTCGGGCCACTGGAGCTGAGAGGCAGCAGTGCTAAACATGTGCTACCATGCTGCCCTTACAGGCCATTTCAGATGAATGGCAGTGCACACATGAGTTTCCAATACATGCTTGTGGAAGGCCAGGCTCCACATTTGAATACAAACTCAAAAGATGATCCCATAGCTGTGCAAAAAGATAAAACTTTGTTGACTTGTTGCCAGGTGCATTTGCTTCTGGATTCAGTCTTGTGCTAAGCCACATAGACAAAAATCATTTGTCACAGAGTGCATCCCAAGCTCTTGAAAGCAGCACCTTGTCATCTGTTAAGCCAGCAGACAAATATTAAAGTACACTTGGAAATCCCATCTCCCATACCAACCTGAAAAGTGAAGCTTTCCAAATGTAAAAAAAAGCATTGTACAGAATCTACAGACATTTCTGTCCTAAGTTTGCAAAAACGTGAGAAAACAGGTACAAATCCATCTGTCTGGCAACTCAGTGGGTGGGCCAAGCCTTTGTTTCTGAATAACTTTTCTTCTAGCCCTTGAGCACAGAAGGAATTATGAGCCCATAGAAAATGATACTGAAGTAAACATTAAAACTCCTATGAAGTTGTTCATTTTCCCTTGTGTTAGTTTAGATGGGAAAATAGCAAAATAATGAAGTTGGGAGGAGGTACAAAAGTACCATTGAACTCAGATGCAAATGTCAACCAAGTGCTTTCAATTCAGGAAAATAGTTCAGGATAGTACACAACTTATATAAAACAGTACTGGAATTCCAGCAGTTTTCCATTGTCTTCGCTATAGTTGCCATTATTTTCTTATGTTTTAGGCAATGAGTATTAATGGGCGAGGTGGGCAGCACTGTAGCACAGTGGTTAGCACTGCTGTTTCACAGCTCCAGGGACCTGGGTTCAATTCCCGGCTTGGGTCAATGTCTGTGTGGAGTTTGCACATTCTCTTCATCTCTGTGTGGGGTTTCCTCCGGGTGCTCCGGTTTCCTCCCACAGTCCAAAGATGTGTGGGTTAGGTTGATTGGCCATGCTAAAATTGCCCCTTAGTGTCCTGGAATGTGTAGGGATATGGGGATAGGCCCTGGGTGGGATTGTGGTCAGTGCAGACTCAATGGGCCGAAGGGCCTGTTTCTGCACTGTAGGGTTCTATGTTCTATAACAGGTGCTGGAAGATTGGAGGGAGACAAATATTGTGCCATTATTTCAGTAAGGTGGCAGGGAAAAGCCAGGGAACTACAGACCAGTGAGCCTAACGTCAGTGGTGGGCAAATTGTTGAAAGGGATTCTGAGGGACAGGATCTACATGCATTTGGAAAGGCAAGGATTGATTAGGGATAGTCAGCATGGCTTTGTGTGTGGGAAATCATATCTTACAAATTTGATAAAGATTATTGAAGGAGTGACCAAGAAAGTACATGAGGGCAGTGCAGTAGACATTAGTAAGGCCTTCGACAAGATATCGCATGGTAGACTGGTCAGTAAAGTTAGATCACATGGGATCCAGGGAGAACCAGTCAATTGGATATAAAATTAGTTTTCCAGTAGGATACAGAGGCTAGTAGTAGAAGGTTGTTTTTCAGAATGGAGACTTGTGACCAGAGGTGTGCCACAGAAATCAGTATAGGGTCCACTGTTGTTTGTTATTTATATAAACGACTTGGATGAGAATATAGAAGGTATGGTTAGTAAGTTTGCAGATGACACCAGAAGTGGTGGTGCAGTGAAGAAGGTTGATCTTGACCAACTGGGCCTGTGGGCCGAGGAATGGAAGATTGAGTTGAAATAAGATAAATGCGAGGTGTTGCATTTTGGTAAGACAAAGCAGGGCAGGACTTATAGAGATAATGGTAGGGCCCTGGGGATGTTCTCAAACAGAGAAAGCAAGGGATGCAAGTACATATTTTCTTAAAAGTGGTGTCACAAGTAGACAGGTATTTGGCACATTTGCCTTCATCGGTCACAGCATTGAGTACAGGAGCTTGGGATGTTATGTTACAACTGTACAAGATATTGGTAAGGTCGCATTTGGAGTCCTCCATACAGTTCTGGTTGCCCTGCTGTAGGGAGAATGTTATTAATTTGGAAAGGGTATTAAAAAAATTATGTGAGTGTTAAAGGGGCTGGAAGGTTTGAATGATAAGGAGAGGCTGGATAGGTTGGGACTTTTTTCCCTGGAGCATAGGGGGATGAGGGGTCACCTTGCAAAGATTTATAAAATTATGACAGACACAGATGAATAGCCAAGGTCTTTTCCCCAGGGAAGGGAAGTCCAAAACTAGAGGCATAGGCTTAAGGTGAGAGGGGAAAAATTTTAAAGGGACCTGATGGGCAACTTTTTCACACAGAGGGCGATGCATTTGTGGAATAAGCTGCCAAAAAAGGTGGGTACAATTACAATATTTAAAAGGCACTTGGGCAGTACTTACATAAGAAAGGTCTAGAGGGATTATGGGCAAATGGGATATGCAAGCAAATGGGACTAGTTAAGTTTAGAAAACCTGGTTGGCATGGGCGAGTTGGGCTGAAGGGCCTGTTTCCATGTTGTACATTTCTGATTCTATGACTCTATTTAATCATGGCATTCAGGTGATTTGTTCTGTCCTCACCGGATCTCCCAGAGACATCAGTTCCAGCACAGGTCAGTTTTTAATCTGTTCAGTAAGGCATGAAAATACTGTAACATGTTACAGATTTTTGTCAGATTTAAATTTTGTAGCAAACGCTTTGACTTCTTCCTGACAAGATAGGTTTAGAATAATTTGGATTGCATTAATACCATTGAGCTGATTTCTCAAAAAAATACTTGGTCCAGCATGAAAGAGGCGGGGAAGGAAGGAAAGAACAAAGGAAGGAATAGAAGGAAAGGTGGGAGCATAGTGCCTCATCTCATCTATCAGAAAGATGCTAAAAATATTTCACATACAAAGGATTTCAATCTGTCCTTTCATAAGAATCATAAAAACTAGAAGTAGGGGTAGGCAATTCAGGCCCTTGAGCCTGCTCCATCATTCAATATGATCGTGGCTGATCTACTCTTGGCCTCAGCTCCACTTACCTGCCCGTTCACCGTAGTCCTACAAACCCTTGCTAATTAAAAATCTTTCCACTTCTTCTCTAAATTTACTCAAAGTCCAGACATCCACAAAGCTCTAGGGTAACAAATTCCACCAACTCAAGACCCTTAGAGAGAAGTAATTTCTCCTCATCTGTTTTAGGTCTGACACCACTGATCCTAAAACTGTGACTTCCTGTTCTAGATTGCCCTCGATGAGGAAACATCCTCTCCATGTCTACTTTGTGAATCCCTGCTATCATCATGTACATCTCAATTAGATCTTCTCTCATTCTTCTAAGCTATCTTGAGGATGAACACATATTTTGCATAATGTCCCTCAAGCTGTAAATTAGAAAAATCAAACTGTTTTTGAAGGCATTTGTTGAGAGAAGAATGTTGGCCATCTCTTTTTCACCAGAATTCTAATGCCCCACCTGCCCACAGAATTGGAGCAGGCAATGGGCAGACAACGGAAATGTCTGTTCACCTTGGGCAGGAATTTCTGGTCCCCTCAAGCGAGACTGTAAAATCCTGCCCTATGCTCCATCCAAAATTTAGTGCTCCTCAAAATGCAATTCCTTGTTTATCAGTGTAGGTTCTGTATTCAAATTCTGAATAGGGTTTTGAAGTTGTAAACGTCTGACTCAGGTGAAGCTAATACTGGACAGATCAGCACAGCCAAAGGTCACATTACCTGTGGGGGAGCATGGTGATTTCTCCAACGGCTAGGAATTATGAATAAGTTATATATTTCCAAAAGAAGTAGCAGAATATTGATCAACCTGTTTGAGATTTGGTGTTGTGGCAATTACAGTTTTATGTCATGGCATCGGAAGGAGATGTCAAGTAAACGTTGTATGTTTTTAACATGTTGGGCTACTTAACTTTTCATATCTCACATCTGATCTACAGAAATGGCTCCACGTTGCCTTGAACTAAAGAGGAGAATATAAGATTGAGTCATACATAGTTAGATTTGATGTGATTATAAGGCTTTCTGCAGATGGCTGGAATTAATGTACTTGTATAGGTTAAATTACATCTGCCATTGTGAGACTTGTTGAAACATCCATACAATAAATGTATTGTAAGAATTTTGGCTTGATGCTTGTACAAAGTCAAACCTGTTTTCTCAACATTTTGACTGAGAAGTTTGTGACAAAACCTGCCCAGCTTTGGGCGGTGCCTGTAGGAAATTGAAAACGAGAAGGGCCTTCATCCATAACTCTTGCCTCCAAAAGAAAATTCTGACAGAATTTTCCTCTGCTCACTCAGACTGTAACTGCAGCTAACCACCTTCAATACACTCAGTTGTTTGTGAATGAATCTTCCCTGCTGGATTTTCTTTAGTCCCAGACCAAAACCCTAACCCTAGGAAGCAACAACACTCTAAATGTGACAGGCCTGAGGCAAATGCAGTGTTGCTGAGGCAGGAAAGCAAAGTGGCGAACAGCACTGACACCACTTAGAGATCTAAAGCTTGGGAGCAATGCCAATCTCGAAGCCTCTTGACAGCTAAAATTTAAAGACAGTTGCTAGATTTTAAAACATAAATGTGGAAATAACAGTAAGGAAGTAAAATATTTTCCTCGAGGGGTTCCTCTGTTCCTGTGCTTGAAGAAATTGAAAAATGAGGAAACAGATGAGGAGAGGATGGTGATTTTTAAATTCAATTGTGGGACACGAACGTCGCTGGCTAGCCAGCATTTATTGCCCACTGCTAGTCGTCCATGAGAAGGTGGTGGTGAGCTGCCTTCTTGAAAGGCTGAGACTTTGTTGCGATTGATACAACTGAGTGGCTCGCTAGCCCATTTCAGAAGGTGGCTGAGAGTTGACCACATTGCTGTGGCTCTGGAGTCACATGTAGGTCAGACCAGCTAAGGACAGCAGATTCCCTTCCCTAAAGGATATTAGTGAACCGGATGGGTTTTTCCGATCTGAGTGGGATTGTTGTCGGTGGAGACGCGATGAGCCAAATGGCCTCCTTCTGCACTGCAGGGATTCTATGATTCTATGAATACAATGTACGTGAAGTTGGATAATATTCTACTTAATTCCAATGGGTAATTAATTCAATACAGCCCTTTTAATTGGTTGGCAGGCCCCTCAGAATGACTGGCGTTCCACTGACATTACTTGGTCAGAAGTGCAGGGGAAATCCTGTATGCGCAAATGGAGTGGGAACAGCTTCAAGGAATTTCCTGCTCATAAGAATTACATTAAAAACATTTTTCACTCTGCAGTATTTCCTTTGTATTTGTAAATTGTAAATTAATACATTGGTCATTTTAGCCTGAAAACATTCTGGCTCAGAATTTTCTTTTATATGGAACTTTTTAATGAGCTTAAGAGATCCTAAAGCCAACCACGTAAGTTGGAAGTGCTGTCAGTGTTGTAATGTAGGAAACCAGGGCAAGAAATTTGTACACAGTAATTTCCCACAAACAACAAAAAACACTGAGATGAGTCACAAAACAACGAGGTGAATCATGATGTTGTTGAGGGATAAATATTGCCAGAATTCCCCTGAGATCCAAAAGACAGCAGCTCCAACAACGCAGCACTTCCTCAATCCCACACTGCAATGTTAGCTTTGCTTACGTGCTCGAGATTCTGAGTGCTCAATTTGCTCAAAACATTGCCTCTATTCTCTCTCCGCAGATGCTGTCATGCTTGCTGAGATTTTCCAACATTTTCTGTGTTTTGCACCAGGGGTAAATAACTCCTTGGACGTTCATTGATGTGTCATGGGTTCTTTGAATCCCAGCTGAGAGGGTAGCGAGACCCTCAGTTTAACATCCCATCTCAAAGACGGGCACCTCCAGCGGTGCAGCATTCCCTCACAACTGCACTACAATGTTAGCCCAGATTGTTTCTTCCTCAAGCCTTGAGCCCACAATTTTTTGTGTGCCACAGCCGATTGTGTATGTATTTTTGTCTTTGATATGGCAAAAAGACAGCAGCTCCATCAACGCAGCACTTTCTCAGAATGACTGGAGTTCCACTGACATTACTTGATAGGAAGTGCAGGGGAAATCCTGGACACACAAGTGGAGTGGGAGCAGCAAGAATGCTGACATAACACGAAGGTCATTGTGGAGCGAGAATAGAGCCAATGTTTTGAGTCTGGGGTCCTGACCTCAGGCAGGATCTTACAAGCCTTGGGAGGGCAAGGTCATAAAATATTGGCCTTTGTCTCTATTCTCTCTCCACAGATGCTATCAGACCTGCTGCGATTTCCCAATATTTGTTTTTGTTTCAGATTCCAGTATCCGGAGTATTTTGCAGTTATTCCTAGTGTCCTAGGCAATATTTATTCCTCAGATAGAAGAAAGATTATTTGGTCACATTTCTCTGTGGTAGTTTGTTGTTTGCAATTTGAATGGTCTGTTTCCAACGTTGGAACAGTGACTACACTTCAAAAAGTACTTCATTGTCTATTGGTTTGAAAGGTGCTCTTTGAATGCAAGTCTTTCTTTATGATTATATGTTTACTTTCTCAAATTTTAGTTTTCCAAGCCTCACAATATACAAAACTTTGTGAATAAGAAGGGAACCCGGAGACCATTGTTTCTCCCTGTTATTCTCAATAGCTGGTTACAAAGGGTTTCAGCATATTTCCAATTTAAAGATGCAATGTGATCTAAATACTAAAATCATGGGGAATAAAGAAGGAAGTTGAGGGAACATTCAATAAGACCCATTGGGAGATGCAGGGAGTGTGATGCACAATTACCCATGCCTGATGGAAGTGATGGAGGCAACAGAGAAATTTCCTGCTGCCTTCTGATCTCCACGAATGTGGCATGCTGCCCAGCCTGGAACGTGCTGTTGAATGCTGCATGCTCAGCAAAGAGCCCTGGTTCATATGAGGCTAGTAGCAATTAAAATTAGCCTACGCTTCTTAAAGCCAACTTTAAAGGGGAAGTTGTGCATGACGCTGAGAAAGACTTTCTGAAAATAAAGCAATGGAGAGCGCTTATCTGGTGCAGTACTGGAATCCCTAATGCAGTAAGTGATTTTTTGCAGCAGTTCAGAAGGTCCTCCACGCAATACGAGCAGATAGCCATGAAAATAGATGCCAACGATCTGAGCCCAAATACCTAGCCGCAATGCCAGAAGAAATAAAGTCCAGTGACCACAGGTAACATTAAGGAAAACCTTGAGATGTTCTACAAATATGTGAAGAGTAAAAGGATGAGATGCGAAGGAATAGGACCTATAAAATGTGACGGTGGGAAATTTTGTATAGCAGAGGTGCTCAATGAATACTTTACTTTGGTATTCACAGTGGAAAAAGATCTTAGTGGTTGTAGTGCAGGCTTGTAGCGGGCTGTAAAGCTTGAGTATGGGGACATTAAGAAAGAGGATATGTTGGAGTTTTTGAATAGCATCAAGATAGATAAGTCGCCGGGACCGGATGGGATGTATCCCAGGTTACTGTGGGAGGAAAAGGAAGAGATTGCAGAGCCTCTGGCGATGATCTTTGCGTCATCTATGGAGACAGGTGAGGTTCCGGAGGATTGGAGGATTGCAGATGTGGTTCCTATATTCAAGAAAGAGAGTAGAGATAACCCAGAGAATTATCGAGTCTAACCGCAGTGGTTGGTAAGTTGATGGAGATCCTGAGACACAGGATTTATGAACATTTGGAGAAGTATAGTATGATCAAAAGTAGCCAGCATGGTGTCGTTAAAGGCAAATCATGTCTTACAAGCCTGGTTGAATTTTTTGAAAATGTAACTAAACATTGACGAAGGAAGAGCGGTGGATGTAGTTTATATGGACTTCTGCAAGGCGTTGGATAAGGTCCCCCATGCAAGACTTATTGAGAAAGTGAGGGGGCATGGGATCCAAGGGGACGTTGCTTTGTGGAACCAGAACTGGCTTGCCTGCAGAAGGCAGAGAGTGGTTGTAGATGGGTCTTTTTCTGCATGGAGGTTGGTCACCAGTGAAGTGCCCCAGGGATCTGTTCTGGGACCCTTGCTGTTTGTGATTTTTATAAATCACCTGGATGAGGAAGTGGAGGGATGGGTTGGTAAGTTTGCCGATGACACAAAGGTCGGAGGTGTTGTGGATAGTTTGGAGGGATGTCAGAAGTTGCAGCGAGACATTGATAGGATGCAAGACTGGGCGGCAAAGTGGCAGATGGACTTCAACCCAGACAAATGTGAGATGGTACATTTTGGCAGGTCAAATGGGATGAAGATATATAATATTAAGGGTAAGACTTCTAACAGTGTGGAAGATCAGAAGGAACTTGGGGTTTGAGTTCATAGGACTCTCAAATCGGCTTTGCAGATAGAGGATATGGTTAAGAAGGCATAGGGTGTACTGACCTTCATCAATCGAGGAATTGAGTTTAGGAGTCGGGAGATAATGCTGAAGCTATATAAGACCGTGGTCAGACCCCACTTGGAGTACTGTGCTCAGTTCTGGTCGCCTCATTACAGGAAGGATATGAAAGCCATTGAAAGGCTTTCAATGGCTTTCATAGGAGATTTACAAGGATGTTGCCTGGATTGGGTGGCATGCCTTTTGAGGATAGGTTGAAAGAGCCCGATCTTTTCTCCTTGGAGAGACAAAGGATGAGAGGGGACCTGATAGAGGTGTATAAGATGATGAGAGGTATTGATTGGGTGGATTCTCAGAGGCTTTTCCCCAGGGCTGAAATGGTTGCCACGAGAGGACACAGGTTTAAGGTGCTGGGGAGTAGGTGCAGAGGAGATGTCAGGGGTAAGTTGTTCACTCAGAGGGTGGTGGGTGAGTGGAATCGGCTGCCGTTGGTGGTGGTGGGGGCAAATTCGTTAAGGTTTTTTAAGAGACTTCTGGATGAGTACATGGGACTTAATAGGATCAAGGGTTATAGGTAAGCCTAGTAGGTAGAGATAAGATCGGCGCAACTTGTGGGCCGAAAGGCCTGTTTGTGCTGTAGTTTTTCTATGTCTCTATGATTCTATATGAGTGGTCAAATGTACTACCTGACACAGCATCAGTCTCATGCCAACCTCATGGAACCACATCCCTGTGACTCACCCATCAGCTATTTTTAACAATCAGTGCTCATGCATAGCATTCATATATTTTACCGCATTGTGTGACAGCCACTTCTCAAGAGCTCCCACATACATTCAGCTATCCAGTTATGACAGACAGGTCACCCATATAGATTCCAACACACTCAGTGACACTCCCTCTTACACAACAAGTTGTCACATAACAGGAGGCAGCAACAAGGAAACCACAAGCAGGCTGCATCCCCTCAGCCATTTGGAGGAGGTAGTGCCTGTCATTGTTGTCACTGAGGCCCAGCAATCAAAGTTGTTGAAACCATTCTGGTATGTTCCAGTGCAATGCACCTCCTGAAATCCAACTTCATATTAATCCTACAACCTGGAATGAAATGCGAGCTGCAGATGATGCCACTATGGACATCTTACTTTCCAGCCATGTTACCTTCCTCTATCCCAACCTCCCTACTGTGAATTTATTCTTTCAAATTTTACTGGTCTGCCCGCTGGCCAGCTACTGGTACCTGAAAATAAAGGGCCAGGGGCAGAACAGACATCTCAGGATGAGAACTGCCAGTTGATCAGTTCCAAAGAAAAGTTATAATGGACTCGAAACATTGTCTGTTTCTCTATCCACAGATGCTAGCAGACCTGTTGACTTTTTCCAGCACTTTCTGTTTTTGTTCTGGATTTCCAGTATCCACCATATTTTGGGTTATTTTACACAATTTCCACCAACTCTGCGACCGTCAAAAGGGACAGTCAAAAGCACCTGAAAATTGATTGGAGATGCCCTTTATCAACTGAATTAACCATGTGATGCTCGCTGCTGTCCTTCAAGGCATGTTGACTGGTGTGGACGGCCCTATGGGTTGTTGGAAGCAGACCCCTCAAGTTTTTTCATCACTCTGTCCTTCTAGCAATCCGGAGCCAAATGTTAAAGCCTTAATCTCACTCTGGCTCAAAGGGGATTTTATTCTCCCTTACTAGGCTCGTAAAATTATAGAACATAGAACATAGAACATAGAACACTACAGCACAAACAGGCCCTTCGGCCTACGAGTTGCGCCGATCACATCAACTCCTATCTATAACCCCCGATCCCATTAAACCCCATATACTCATCCAGAAGTCTTTTAAAAGACCCCAGCGAGTTCGCCTCCACCACCACTGACAGCAGCCGATTCCATTCGCTCACCACCCTCTGAGTGAAAAACTTACCCCTAACATCACTTCTGTACTTTCCTCCCCGCACCTTAAACCCGTGTCCTCTTGTAGCGACCATTTCAACCCGGGGAAATAGCCTCTGAGAATCCACCCTATCTATTCCTCTCAACATTTTATAAACCTCTATCAGGTCGCCTCTCAACCTACGTCTCTCCAGGGAAAAGAGACCCAGTTCCCTCAACCTATCTTCATAAGGCATGCCTCCCAGTCCAGGCAACATCCTTGTAAATCTCCTCTGTACCCTTTCAATAGCTTCTACGTCTTTCCTATAGTGAGGCGACCAGAACTGCGCACAGTACTCCAAATGAGGCCTGACAAGGGTCTTGTAAAGTTGCAGCATTACCTCCCGACTCCTAAACTCAATCCCTCGATTTATGAAGGCCAGTACACCATACGCCTTCTTGACCACATCTTCCACCTGCGAGGCCGACTTAAGAGTCCTGTGGACCTGGACCCCAAGATCCTTCTGCTCCTCAACACTACCAAGACTCCTGCCCTTGATAGTGTACTCATTCATCCCGTTGGTTCTGCCAAAATGGACGACTACGCATTTATCCACGTTGAAGTCCATCTGCCACTTCTCCGCCCAGTCCTGCATCCTATTTATGTCCTGCTGCAACTTTTGCCATCCTTCCAGACCATCCACAACACCACCGACCTTCGTGTCATCAGCTAACTTACTTACCCATCCTTCCACTTCCTCATTCAGGTCATTTATGAAAATGACAAACAGCAAGGGTCCTAGAACAGATCCCTGGGGCACTCCACTGGTGACTGACCTCCATTCAGAAAAAGACCCATCCACAACCACTCTCTGCCTTCTGCAGGCAAGCCAGTTCTTGATCCACAAGGCCAAAGGCCCTCGGATCCCATGCCCTCTCACCTTCTCAAGAAGTCTTGCATGGGGGACCTTATCAAACGCCTTGCTGAAGTCCATGTACACCACGTCCACGGCACTTCCTTCGTCAATGTGTTCAGTCACATTATCAAAGAACTCAACCAGGCTCGTAAGGCACGACCTGCCCTTGACAAATCCATGCTGACTATTCCTGATCATGTCAAACCTCTCCAAATGGTCGTAAATCTTGTCCCTCAGAAGCCTTTCCATCAGCTTACCAACCACTGAGGTCAGACTCACCGGTCGGTAATTTCCCGGGCTATCTCTGTTCCCTTTCTTGAAAATAGGGACTACATCCGCAATCCTCCAATCTTCCGGAACCTCTCCCGTCTCCATTGACGACGCAAAGATCATCGCCAGGGGCTCTGCAATCACTTCCCTCGCCTCCCACAGTATCCTGGGGTATATCCCATCTGGTCCCGGCGACTTATCAATCTTGATAGAATTCAAAAGTTCTAATACATCCTCCACCTTAATATCCACAAACTCAATCTTTTCCATCTGCTGCAAATCCGTGGCAAAATCTCCCAGATCAGCTTCCACCGTGAATACTGAGGCAAAGTACTCATTAAGCACCTCTGCCATTTCTTCTGGTTCCACACAGACCTTACCCCCTTCACCTTTTATAGGTCCTATCCCTTCTCTTCTCATCCTTTTACCTTTCACATATTTATAAAAGGCCTTGGGATTCTCCTTAATCTTACCCGCCAAGGTCTTCTCATGACCCCTTCTGGCTCTCCTAATTTCCCTTTTAAGCTCCTTTCTACAGTCCTTATACTCCTCAAGATCCTTAACCTCTCCGAGTTCCCTGAACCTTTTGTACACCTTCCCTTTCCTCCTGACTAGGTTCAACACAGCCTTCGTGCACCACGGTTCCCTCGACCTACCAAAACCCCCTTGTCTCATCGGAACGTTGTCACGCATAGCTCCAGACAAACATTCCTTGAATATCCGCCACCTTCCTTCAGTGCTTTTTCCTAAGAATGCCTCCTTCCAGTTTATTTGTCCAAGTAACTTCCTGACTTCTTCGTATCTCCCCTTACTCCAGACAAACACCTTCCTAGCCTGCCTGATCCTATCTCGTTCCAATGCAATTGTGAAGGAGATAGAATTATGGTCACCATTCCCAAGATGCTCCCCTACCGAGAGATCCATCACCTGCCCTGGTTCATTCGCCAGTACCAGGTCAAGTACAGCCTCTCCCCTCGTAGGCTCATCCACATACTGTGTCAGGAAACCTTCCTGAACACACCTAACAAACTCCTCCCCATCCAAACCCCTTACCCTAGGGATACTCCAGTCGATGTTTGGGAAATTGAAATCTCCCATCACGACAACTCTGTTATGAACACATTTCTCCAGAATCTGTTTCCCTATCTGCACTTCAACTTCCCTGACACTATTGGGTGGCCTATAGAATACACCCAGCAAAGTTTTTGACCCTTTGCTGTTCGTAATTTCCACCCACACAAATCCAGCAAGTTGCCTTCCTGCCACCTAGCTACCTGCTCTGAGCTGTCTGAAATTTTACAGGAGGAGAGGGTGTGGAGGAGGGGGTTGGTGGAGGAGGCATCCAGTGACCCACCTGCTCTTGGCTCATTGAGACCTTGAAGTCAGAGCTGGATTTACCTAGATTCCTCTGGGGGGCAGGGGGAGGGGGCAAAATGATTGGGGGGCTGGGTTCAAGAGGTCAAGAGGAAGGGTTAAAGGCAGCAGTAAAACATGATTTGGTGCAGAATGCGTTTGATGGGCACAGGGAGCCACTGAAAGGAGGAGTTTTCTCCCCTGTCTCTTCTGCCTTTGCCCAACAGCAGCTGATGCGGCTAAAATTGCCAGAATTCCTGCATAGCATGAGTTACCCAAGGTGACAAATGAGGCTCTTAAATGAGACAGTCTGTAGTCTCAGCATTGGCCAACATGCCTATCTGCTGGTGCTGGGACTACTGAACTGTTTCCCTCTGACATTTTAGCCATCAGGAAGGGGATCACAACATTCCCTGACACCTAGTCCAATGCAAAGGTGTGGCAAACTATCTGGCTCCCAGTAAAATGCAGCCCAATAGTGTTCAAGTGCATTAAGCCCAAATTTATGAGCCTTTTTATTAAGGTTATTTTTTCTTCAATTTCAATAACTGTACTCTTTCATCAAGAGTACCACTTTCTGGTTCTTCGTTTATTATCTTATGTGTATTTGGAGGATAGTTCTGATGATGGTTCCTTTAAACAGTCAGATTACATGATTATTGGGGATCAACTTTCTGATTGTTTTCTGACTGGGAGAATTATCAAAAAATTCTACCCGTTTTTACCAGAGGAGAGCGGGGGAGGTGTTAAAGGTTATTTATTGGTGTCACAAGTAGACTTACATTAACATTGCAATGAAGTTACATAAGAACATAAGAAATAGGAGCAGGAGTAGGCCATCTAGCCCTTCGAGCCTGCCCCGCCATTCAATGAGATCATGGCTGATCTGAAGTGGATCAGTTCCATTTTCCCGCTTTCTCCCCATAACCCTTAATTCCCCTGTCTGTCAAAAACCTATCTACCGATGACTTAAATATATTCAGCAAGGTAGCCTCCACTACGTCAATGGGCAGAGAATTCCAGAGATTCACCGCCCTTTGAGTGAAGAAGTTCCTCCTCAACTCCGATCTAAACTGCATGCCCCCCCTTATCTTGAGGCTGTGCCCTCTAGTCCTGCTATCCTTTCTAAGCGGGAAGAATCTCTCTACCTCTATCCTTTCCATCCCCTTCATTATCTTATATGTCTCAATAAGATCCCCCCTCAGCCTCCTAAACTCCAACGAGTACAGACCCAGTCTATTTAGTCTCTCTTCATAGGCTAACCCCCTCATCTCCGGTATCAGCCTAGTGAACCTTCTCTGCACCCCCTCCAAGGCCAATATATCCTTCCGCAAGTGCGGCGACCAAAACTGCACACAGTAATCCAGCTGTGGCCTCACCAGTGCCTTGTACAGTTGCAGCAAGACCTCCCTGCTTTTATACTCTATCCCCCTCGCTATAGAGGCCAACATCCCATTCGCCTTCTTGATCACCTGCTGCACCTGCAGACTGGATTTTTGCAACTCGTGCACAAGGACCCCCAGGTCCCTCTGCACCATAGCATGCTGCAGCTTTTCACCTTTTAAATAATAATCCCTCCTACTATTATTTCTACCAAAGTGGATAACCTCACACTTGCTAACATTATACTCCATCTGTCAGGTCCTCGCCCACTTTCTCAGCCTATCCAGATCTCTCTGCAGACTTTCCATACCCTCTACACAATTTGCTTTTCCACTCATCTTCGTGTCATCAGCAAATTTCGTCACCCTACACTCAGCCCACTCCTCCAGATCATCTATATAAATGGTAAAAAGCTGAGGCCCCAGCACCGATCTCTGCAGCACTCCACTTGTCACCAATTGCCAACCAAAATAGCACCCATTGATACCAACTCTTCCTATTAGATAGCCAATCCTCTATCCAAGCTAACACTTTACCTCCAACTCGGTGCACCGTAACCTTCTGTGGCAACCTTTTGTGAGGCACCTTATCAAATGCCTTTTGGAAATCTAAAAACACCACATCCACCGGTTCCCCTCTGTCTACCGCACTAGTCACATCCTCATAGAAATCCAATAAATTTGTCAAACACGACTTCCCCTTAACGAATCCGTGTTGCGTCTGCTCGATCAAACCGTTCTTTTCTAGATGCCTCGCTATTTCTTCTTTGATGACGGATTCCAGCATTTGTCCAACTACAGAGTTAAACTAACCGGCCTATAATTCCCTGCCTTTTGTCTGCTATCTTTTACTGTGTTACTGTGAAAATCCCTCAGTTGCCACACTCAGGCACTTGTTTGGGTACGCTAAGGGAGAATTTAATATGGCCAATGCATCTAACCAGTACACCTTTTGGACTGTTGGAGGAAACTGGATCACCCGCTGGAAACCCAAGCAGCCCTGGGGAGAATGTGTAAACTCCACACAGACAGTGTGCCCAAGCCAGGAATTGAACCCAGATCCCTGATGCTGTAAGGCAGCAGTGCTAACCAGTGTGCCACCAAACCATCCATGTGCTGCCATGCTGTCCTCATGGGCTGGGATGGTTTGGACTGCTTAGGGAAGAGGGGGTGCAGGGGGTGGGTGTGTGGATGAGTCTGGAACTTCAGGTTTTGGAGAGCTGCTGGATAGGAAGAAATGGGTGTACTGCTTTAGGGGGAGAGCTACCCCTGATGTGCAAATATCACTGAGGATAATAGCGCTCCACATCTTTCTGCCCTTTAAAAAACTTTTTTAAAAAAAACAACCAACCCTTTCCCACCTGACTGCCCACGTATTATTGGGGCCAATTGCTTTGTTAACAAGCTCAATTAATCCTTAATCATTTATTTACATACAGTAGGCGGGCTGTCAATTTCAGCACCTGCTGACCCACCATGAGTGAATTTAGTGTTGGATGGGGAAGTGGTGAGCTAGCAGCCTGCTATATATTACGTGCCCTCTCCCACTCCTGGTCACCAAAATCAAACCTGGTGGCAGCCACATAAAATCCAGCCCTGTAAACGTGCTGAAACAATATTCCCTAACCTCGTCAAATAAATTTATATCTCTATGATGTCCAGAACATTTGAAGAAAATAATGTTTGAATGTATGCTTTTTAAAAGAGTTAAGTTTATCCCATACAAAAAAAAACTGGAAGTGCACAAGTATAGATGCAATACATGCCGCTAATGCCAACTTTCCAGTCTACAGTCCTAGTTTTGTAAAAGGGGGAATTTCAGAATGGGATTGTTCCAGGAACAAATAAAGGCTGTTTGAAAATTCCCCCAAAAGCTGGCTGTTCCTTCTTTCAGTCCAATTCGCTCTTCACTTCTTTAATCTTAAATGAGGCACGTTTCAAGCAGTTATACTGCCACCAAGAGGCAACGTTTCTTGCTCAGCCCACTGAAAAAATAAACCCGTGATCTTGAACAATATGAAATAAAAGCAAATTGATTTCAAGTATTAGCTCAGCAGTACCCTCTCTGAAAGTCTTTCATTGTAATAAGGATAACCACTGGGGGAGAAATCATTCATGTAGAGTTGAGGTCCAGGCATTCAGCCTGCTCCTGTGCTTATTGGAAAAGATGCACACGGATTATACTCCTTAGTTTCTTCTTCAATAGTCACATAGCACCAGTTAATATTTGATTCATTCTTAGTTTCACATGGAAGAACTTTGGGACTAAGATTACTTTCCTGCAAACCATACATATTACATAGTTGTATTTCCAATTAACTGTTAAAAGAAGTTTATCGCAGTTATTGTTTAAAGATTAACAGGTCTATGTGCCCTACTTGTCAGAAATAACCACCGTACTAACTTTTTAGCGTGGCAGGCCTGGAGAATTGCGTGTCGGTCAATTCGCGGGACTCCTGCGAGCATTCACGCTGCGATTACGCCTCCCAGGCCCAGATTTCCAGTGGCGTCTTTGTAGCGCTGGAAATTAGCTGGGAGGCAGGGCTAATATTTAAATAACCTTTAAAATGCAATTTAACTGTAATTAGTGAGCCCGGAACTGAACTGTCCAGGCCCGAAAGCATCTCCCACCTTGCCAAGAGCATTTCACTCCAGCGGGATTCAGACCAGCTCCCACTTTTGGGGAATTAATGGGACGACCCTGCTGGAGTGAAAGGGGGGGGCAAGCGGGGGTCTTCGGGGAGTTGGAAAGTGGGGTGTGTCTTGTGGGCATGGGCAACCTGACAGCTTGTCCTCCCGGCACAGCTTAAGGGGCAAAGTTGCCATGCCCAGAGGGCATTTTGGCATTGCCCATCAGTCATGGGGCAGTGCCAAGAGGGCAGGGCCTAGGGTGCGGGGCCAGCTGGAGACAGGGCCAGCTGGGAGAGAGCCATGGGGTTTGGAAGTCCCCCTACCACTCTGCATGGGGATCGATTGGCGTTGGAGGGAGGACAATTGGAATGGGCTGGGGGAGTGGTCAGCCTTGGGAGGAGGTCTGCTCCCAGGAGGGTCTGCCGTGGGGTTGGGTAGGGGGATCATCACTGTTGTAGGGTGGAGGGGGGGGTGGGGGGGGGTTGGAGGGGAGAGCTGGAGATTGGGGCACTCCGAGAATGGTTGTGAGGGCCACAATCAGGGCATGAGGGAATTTGGGGGGGAGGGGGACAGCACTGCAGGGGCCCTAGGCTGACCAGCAAACTGCAGGCTGAAAGTTCGGTGTCACTGCGCATGTGCAGAGGCCCGGGAAAGTCAGCCTCCGGCATGAATAAACCCAGCTCCCCCAAGCTTTTAATAATATTCCCAATTTTCCAGCTGCACTCGCCCCAAGGCTGGAAAATCCCGCCCGAGGTGAACAGACCTTTGTATGGTCCGCATCCTGCCCACTACAATTTCTATGGTGGGCAGGACAGGAGAATTCAACCCTTGATCTGTAACATTAATAGCAAGTATTTATTTTTATTTTATCATTCAATTAGGCACAGGAATTTTTAGCTCTGTAGTAACATTAAAATCTTGAAACATTTTCTCTAACCCTTCAGCAGCTCGCATGGGGTCTACAATGGTTTCCTCCAGCTATGTGATCATTACTCTAAAGGCAGTGTACAATTTAGTCTGTGTTTCTTGCTGCTGTTCGTTCCAGATTCAGTGCCTGGAACCCCATTAATTATGCACATGTGCATTCCCCTCAGAGTCACATTGTTGGCTTTCAGCTAATTCATCTACCCACAGTCAACTGGTTGGTTTCAAGGTCCAAACGCTATATTTAAAAAGCAGTCCATCATACTCGTATCACTCTCACTAGCCAACTTGTTTTCCCCAGAGTGTGCAGGATGTCAGCGACCCAGAGAGAAAAGTCCCATAGTCACAAGAAAAATTCTGTTCCTCTGCCTTCTTCAACTTCATCCAGCTCCTTACCCCTCTGTGTGCCATCATGAGACCCCTCACCCTTACCCCACCTCTTGCACACCCTCCTTTCACATTGCCCATTTGTCCTTTTAGGCCTCCACCCCTCCCCTCCACTCCCTGGCCTCACCTCACACTCCACCTCCGGTCAAGCTTCAGATCTTTGTTGAGGAGGAAGCGTGAGTCCAGCTGCACAGTGCTGTCCAGATAAATATTGGTGCGTAGCGTCAGGGGGACGGATCCCCTGTCCTCCCCAACCTCAGGCGCAGCACTGATCTGACTCAGTGACACAGGAGGGTCCATGGGTCTGGTGCTGTCCATGAAAACCTGCTCAACATGGGGATGGATGCAGGAACCGGTCTGCCCTGGCAGAATAGTGTACAGCACATCAGGAACAGCACAGCACTGTGATAGTCTCTGCCAGACTGAGGACTAATTTGTTCACACTGCTCTTTAGCAGTCAGATTTGATGCCAACCTAAATTCCTTCTGGCATGACACAAAATTGATGGGATGCCAGAGGGCAGTGTTTTAATGAGTGTTCATGAGATGCAAATTAATACAAATGAATTAATACAAATAGCTAGCAGGAAGAGCGACCCATCATTTCCCTATCATTGGGAGAATTGCAACGTGATTTTACACCGGTGGGGTTTCTGACTTTCTGGCTCCCACTAGATTCACCGTACCTTCCCACCACCAAAGTAGCTATGGGCTGTATGGGAGAATTCCTCCCTATTTAGTAAGCTATGGAAGTGAAGTCAGGGCCCGTGATTTCCTGTGAAAATATAGAAATTGCCAGTAAAATGCTGTATTCTGCCTCATTTTTAACTTCAGAAGTGATAGACCGTTAATCCAAAAGATTTTATGATTTATAAAGTAGATTGGATTTACCAATAAACTAGACAGACCATAATCTCTTTGAAGATTTCTTAAAGTAAATTTTCAGATCATGTAATTAGAAAAAATGGTCACTGTCAAAAAAGAGATATCAGAAGTGATGACCAAAAGCTCGATCAATGAACTGAGTTTTAATAGTGTTCTTAATGGATTTAATAGCAAGTAGTGGGTGGCACATTGACACAGTGGTTAGCACTGTTGCCTCAGAGACCTGGGTTCAATTCTCAGCTTGGGTTACTGCCTGTGTGGACTCTACATTTCTCCCCGTATCTGTGTGGGTTTTCTCCGGGTGCCCCAATTTCTTCGCACAGTCCAAAGATGTGCGGATTAGGTGCATTGGCCATGCTAAATTGTCGCTTAGTGTCCCAGGATGCTTAGGTTAGAGGGATTAGTGGGGTAAATATGTAGGGTTATGGGGGTAGGGCCTAGGTGGGATTGTTGTCCTGCAGACTTGACAGACCAAATGGCCTCTGTCTGCACTGTAGGGATTCTATGATTGATTTTCTATAAATTTTAAATCTAAGACATTGATAAGCCAGGAGTCACAGTAGGTCGGGAAGGAGCACATGGGTGATGGACAATTGATGGATAAGATACAGGCATCAAAGTGTTGGATGAGTTGAGGTTCATGAAGGGAGGAGGGCATGAACGTTATCAGAAGAGCAATGTTTCATGGGACAAAAGCATGACTGTGAATTTCAGCAGTGGATGGGCTGAGTAGGGATAGAGGCAGATATTATCAACAAAGTGGAAATAGGTAATCATTATGATGGAGACGGAATTGGATTGAAAGTTTAGCTCAAGCTAAGTCTGAAATGATCGGCGGAATTTTCCCAAAATTTGTTGGAGTGCCAGTTTAAACTGAAAACTGGCATGTATCTCTCCAGATGCACAGCCTAGTTTTCACATCAGGTTTTCTAATACTCAATGCACAGGAAATCTGAGGGCATGGATTGCACTGGTGGGCAGGGCTTGATAGAACCAGCAAGGCCACATCCAGAGATCTCTTTAAAGAGTTCCTCAATCTGTGATAAAAGTAAATACTCCCCCACCCCACATGGCCACATAGAATTCCCCCCAAAATCATCCACACCCACCATGCAATGATCTGGGCAGAAAGCATGCCATACCCCCAGGCATCAGCACAAGTATCAGCACATTCCCCTTACAGGCATTGCTTCTCCCCCCACCTCACAAGCACTGGGACACATTGTGCCTACCACACATATAGGGGCTCCCCTGAGGACCATTTCTGGCAGTGGCAACCTGGCATTACCAACCTGTGGATTCTTGCCCTAAATGAGGACATTTAGATGAAGAAGAGGATGTGACCAAGAATGGGGAACAGGGACTCTGACACTGACTGTACAGGGGTGAGAAGAAACTATTAGTACAAATACTCAAGCAAACTCAGCCAAAGAAGTATGGAATCAAATAAGGCAGGGGTTGAGAGCAAGGGTATCCTGTGGGTAGCTTGGTTTAAGAGGGACAACAGCAGAAAATAGTAATTAGATGGATTATACCTTATTGATAAAAGGCTCCACAATTTTATAGATCCTCATAATTATTTACAAAGGTAAGGGTAACGAAAGCTAGAAGATGGATTTAAATTGATAATTGGGACTTGAGAAATGAAGTGAGAGGTTGTGTTTGCTTTCCAAAATGATCCTAGATAGGTGGCAAGTTTTGAGAGAGGAGAACAGGGCTTGTTAGTGTTTGGCATGAACTAGCCAAGTCTGTGAAGGATGACTATGCCAATAGCACTCCAGATTTATGCAGGTCTGCATTCATTACACTTGTGGAGATGAAGACAAAAGATACTCTCGGGAGAATCGCTGACATGAGAGATATCGGAGACTTTACTGGGGATCAGGCCATCAAAATTGGAAGAAGACATGACTGAACAAATCACCAGCTGTAGAGGAAGCATGGAAAATGGAGGGTCAAGGACACTGCAGTTGTAAATCTGAAAGTGCTGCTGCTACTGACTTGGGAGTAGACTTCCATGGGCAGAAACAGAAGGAAAAGAAGGTGGAAGGAGGGAGAGGTATGTGGCTGCTGTCAAGATGCAAGTAAGTAGCCTGGGAGAGGCTTGTCAGTGAATCCTGAAAACATGATTTTGCTCTGAAACAAGTTACATTTTGTGGATTTTGAATGTTTTCCTTGAGGAATCCAGAAGCAAGTTTTAATCATATCAGTTTTTTTCTTTTAGTTCTGCAGTAATTGGAAAATAATACTCAGGAACAGCTGTATCAGCATTGTGTCCAAAAAAAAGTGCTACAGTATATGTGAGTTTGATGACACTTTCGAGCAAAACCAAGGAAAATCTATAAGTATTACTCCTCCCTACAGAATCTTTCTGTTGATCAATAAATACACATATTTACATTGTGCATCTTTATCATGTTAATAAGTTAACAAGCATGTAGTAAAATTGGATGAGAAGCTCTAAAACAATCCATGTTCCAATCATTGAGCTGATTGCAACATGGAACTGATGACCAACAAAGCAGATAAATGAACAGGGGGCTATTTGGAGGAAATGGTATATACAATTCAGAGATAAGAATGCTTCCAAACTCCACAATTCCTGGACTCCAGCTTCCAGAAAGCCCACGGTTCTGTTCTCAATTCACTCTCCTCATCATGATTGGCCCAAGTCATATGACCCTGATAACTCGCCTTGGAGGGGACAAGCTATCACATCTCTCCCTCTTTATGTCCTGAACTAACGTTTTGCAATAACAACAAAGCTATTTATAATACTATACAGCAAGAGGGGGAAACTTAATATAATTTCTCATAAAGTAAGTCTATCTGGCAACTTTACAATTCTTTAAGAGCGCCGTTACTCTTTAGCAGGCTCTTCATTAATGTAGTTTTGTCTTGAACAACAGGAAGGCTCTCAGTTTTTCCTGTTTTGCCACCACCCTCCTCACCAAATTTGTAAATATTAAATTAAGTTTTGTCCAAAGACTTCTTCCCATAAGCAATTCAGGCGTAATTCCTCTAATGGCACGACAGGTTGTTCTGTATGTTAGGAGAAAATGAGCTAGTGAAAGCTGCAAAGGCACAGAGGACTGTTTTCACATAGCAGCTTTAAATGACTGGGTGGCCTTTTCAGCTAATACATTTGAGGTTGGGTGGTAGGAAGGCTGTTCTAAGATGCGAATCCCATTGGTTTGCATGAGGTGATGAAATTTCTCGCTAGTGAATGCAGTCCCATTTTCAGAGATCAGCATTTCAGGCAACCCACATGTGGCAAGCGTCTGCAGTAGTTTATCAATTGTGACTAAGGATGTTGTGGTCTTCATCTCAGAGAATGTCCATCCATTTAGAGTGAGTGCCAATAATGAGGAGAAACATGCTCATGGAGGGCCTCCAAAATAAACATGGAGTCGCAACCACACCCGACCTGACTATTCCCATGGGCGCAGATGTATGAAGAGCAGTAAACTTTGATGTACTTGACACTTGTCACAGTGTCTAATGAGATCTTCAATGTCTTTATTTATTACGGACTACCATATATAACTCTGGGCTAACATTTTCATTTTTGTCACACCAGGGTGTGCAGAGTGCAATTCTTGTAACAGTGTTGTCTGAGCATGAATGATCACTCTGGCTTCCCACAACAGGATTCCATCCTCACAACTCAATCAATCCTTTCTGATTTGGAAAGGCTGAAATTGTTCAGACTTGTCATGATGCCAGCCGTGAAGGACCATCCATTTGATTTTAGATAAGATGGGGTCCCTTTGGGTTCACACCTTGATTTGTTGTACAGATAATGGTAACGGTTCCAGAAAATTAAGAGAGAGTAGGATTTCTGGGGGCACTGGTGGTGGTGGAATAATTTACGACAAAATTTAAGTATCCACAGTGGCAATGTGGGTGCTTGGCTTATGTTGGAACCTGTAGTCATATGCCGCTAACAGGGGGGTTTAACTTTGGACCCTCACTGAAGTGATGGGGGGAATGGCTTTGTCCTCTCCGAGCAAACCTAAAAGTGGTTTATGGACATTAATTATTGTAAAGTGACGTCTGTTAACAAATTAATGAAATATTTTCACCTCATAAATAATAGTCAAACTTCCCTTTTTGAGCTGACAGTAGGCATTAGTGTCTGTTAGTGTTCTTGAAGCAAAGGCAATAGGATCTCTATATCATTCTCAAATCTGTGGGACAAACTGCTCCTGTTCCATAGGGCGAGGTGTCACAGCTCAGCATTATTTCTTTCACAGGAACAAAATGGACAAAGAGGCTTGAAGATAGCAACATCATTTTAACCTGCTTCATTTTGATGGTCATTCCAATGCCACCTTTGGTACTTCCTGAGAAGCACACACAAGGGTGCCATCAACATGGACAGGTTGTAATAAATCATCCATGATAATTCACATCCCCCGAGGAATAATTTTAGTTTTGATATGTTCCTGGGGGCTGGTGCTCCCTTAACCTTCTCCTCTATAGGATACGCTCCTTGAGCATCGACCCTGAATCTCAAATGTTACTTTGTGGTAGTGTGGCCCCTTTAAACAGTAGTTGTTCATGTGTCACATGACACTCCTGAGGCCCATCAGAAACAAGCACATAAACTGCTGCCTATTAAAAGTTAGAGCATGGGTCCTGAGAGGGAAATTTCAGTGTCAGCCCAGGATTCATTATGACTAGACCTGCACCTGTATTGAGCTTGTCTGTGTATAATTTTAACTGTCCTTCAATAAATCACTATTGTGATTCAAGGCTTCCTTGTCACATTATATCATGCTACAAAGTGGGCTTGGAATGTTCACAGAATCATTGGATCCCTACAGTACAGAAGGAGACCATATGGCCCATCGAGCCTGTACTGACAACACTACCACCCAGGCTCTATCCAATTAACCCCATGTATTTACCTCACTAGTCCCACCGACACTCAGGGGCAATTTAGCATGGCTAATCATCTTAACCTACACATCTTTGGACTGAGGGAGGAAACCGGAACACCCAGAAGAAACCCACACAGACACAGGGAGAATGTGCAAACTCCACACGGTCATCCGAGGTTGGAATTAAACCCGGGTCCCTGGCACTGTGAAGCAGCAGTACTAACCACTGTGCCACCGTACCACCATTTGTCCCTCTTGAGCCTTACCCTTGATTTTTTAAATCTGTTCAACACTTCCTCCAAATTTGTTATGTGTCCTTCTTTGGAAGCTCATCATCTAAATAGGCAAGTAATCTGGGCAGGTCCGATAACAAGCTTTCCACGTTACGTTGGAATCTGGCACATGCCAAACATACTCCGAATGATAGCTGGGTACAATGATATTAGCCTTTGTGGATGTTATACATTCCCGAGATACCCCATCTAACTTAATCTGATGATATGCAAAACACAGCATGAGTCATGCTTAAGTCAACCCTCAAGCTAACTTGAGGCTTTGATTTTTGGTATAAGGATCCAATCTAGTATTGTTTCTTGGTTGCTGGTTATCTTATAATCTCCACATATCCTGACAGTCCCATTTGACTTAACAAATGGGTAATGGGAACAGCTCACACAGAAAACTCTACAGGCTTAATTATTCCTAAATCAGCTTCTACCCTTTTGTGTTAATCATTGCACACTGGACGAGCTTTGTAGAACTTGGGCATTGATGCAAGATCAACATAGATTTTTTGCTATCATACCCTGGTATCTTGCCCAGTTCATTCCAAATATTTGGTATTGCCATAACATTGACTTCATCAATGCTGAGGATCTCAAACTAATTTAATTGTACCTGGCAGAGCAAATCTCAGCCCGTGGGAATTAGCTCTTGACCAAGGTAATAGGTAATTCGGCTGGTTAATATTGGTTGGTTACTAGTCCTGCTGTGGTATCAATTTTCTACATGACTTCTTCAGTGTACGAGGCCAGTCTGACCTTTGTGCTTTCAATTCCAAGGACTGGACCCCACCCTACAAATATCAATATGTCTGTTCTCCTATGATGGTGGCAGAGGCTCCTGTATCCACTTCCACTTAGTGGGTGACCGTTCAGCATGAACACAATTACAATAAAAGTTGACTTGCTCACTTTAATATTGTTTAATCTGTAAATGTGAGATTCTTCTTTGGGGTTATTTTCTAAACTATGCACCAGACTTGTCATTGTTTTTGTTTGCCCTTTGCTTGGCTCTGCACTTAATCCTAATATGCCCCCCTTTGCTACAGGCAAAACACTTTACATCTTTAAATTTACATCTCTCCTGGAAATGCTATCCCCTGCACTGGTAGCGTTCTTCTAAGTTATTGGTCTGCAGAACTGATTTTTCTGTATCTCTTTGCCCTGTCTTACTCACTGGGCGGGACTTTATGGCCTCATTCGGGCGAGACTGGAAATTCCCGTCCGACGTTAACGGAGATTTCCTTTGTCAGACTCTTGCTCGCTCGCTCCAATTCTGGGTGGCAAGATGGTAGAGTTCCAGCCATTGTTTTTTAGCTAATCACATTCAGCTCCCTGATGCATCAACTCCCCATGGCTTCCCACCAAAGTTGGTTGACCTCACCTAGCTGCATGCTTTGCAACTCTAACACACATCTTATGGTGTGTACTACAGTCTGAGCTATCTCTAATAAAGGTAGTTTCTGATTCTGTTCATTGTTTTGCATGGTGAGGTATTTATACCAAACTAACCTGTCTCTTAGCATATCATTGAGTGTTGACTCAAGTTAATGTTGCTCAGCTGACTGTGCCATGAACACTGCTATTGTCCTTGGGTTTCTGATTGTTGAATTAAATTTATATTGCTGCATTATTACCGATGGTTATAGGTGATAGTGTTCTTTGACTAGTGTAACCAGCTGTTTGAATATTTTGTATTAGGGGCTCTGGTGACATCAGACTATGAATCAGGTTGTAAGTCTAAGCCCCACAGGCTGTTAGAAGGATGACTTTCTGTTTTTCCTAACCCCCTGATTTCATTGGTCCTTATGAAAAATTGGAGATGCTCAACATATTGGATCGCTTCTCTGTTTCAGGGTCATCTGGTTCCAACTTCCCAATTAAGGGCATTTTGGCACTTCATTGAAAGTAGTGTTCCTCAAAACGGTTGTGATTCGAGGACTGCTCTCCCAACTTGCAGAAGACAACAGAAAGAAAACTCTGAATTACCTCATCGCCAATGTAATAGCCAGGAGAAACTGATAACCAATAAGGCAGATAAACAAACAGGTGTTATTGGGGGGAAAATAACTATTCTCAAGACAGAAATAAGAATGTTTCTGAACTCCATGAGTCCCAGACTTCAACTGCCAAAAAGCCTAAGCTCCCACTCTTGATTCACGCAACTCACTGTGATGAGCCTGATGACTTACCTCTTGAATACTACCACACTGACCATAGCTAACATGCAATCTGATTGCTCATGGACATTCAGCTCAGGTGTCTTAAAGAATATCTCGATTCCCCTCACCATGGGACCCTTTTATGGCACATGATGTGTACATATCTACTGAGAGTTTGAATCTAATTAAGCAAAATGAAAAGTTTACAAATCTGGGTTTTTTTCTGCCAAAGCAAGACTGAAAAAAAATCTATTTTGGACTCACACTACTTTTATAAAATCATCAACAAGATAATAATTCACCCTCTATTGAATATAGAATTGTCTCAGCATGCCTATTGTAGAATGGGAATCAAGGTGTTACTATTGTGGACATATTTATCCAAAAATATGTAAAATAAGGTGGAAATTTAATTTATTTTATCCCTGCCGTTCAAATTGACCTCATGTGTAACTAGTTTGCTCAAATATATGTCATTTATACAACATATATACATATAAAATATACAAATTTACATTTAAAAATTGCAAAGTTTTCATTTATTTGGTAACAATCCTGGATTGCACATACTCTCAGCTATTTAAGCTTCATTTTGTGCTTTAATTCATACTGAAATAAATCCATCTTAAAACAGAAGTGTGCAAATTAATGATATACTTAAACACAACCAGAATGTTTCTTTCTTCTGAATATCAAGAGTTTGGTAACAGGAAATAGATTCAGTAACATGCTTTGATGTAATTCAAGAGCAAGCCCTGGATGTAGATATTATCATGACACATGGGAAAACATTATGCGTTGTTTACAGAAATATTTTAGTAATTACCTTCTGAACTCACTGTAATGCTTGTCTTCTGGTGTGTGAATTCCTGCAAAGGTCCCGTCCCCCATATTCCCATCACAGTTACTCTTTAACCTGGAAGAGCACACTTTGATGTATAAAACAATCCAAAAATAAGTGCAATTTGATGAAATTAAGTTCAAACTTATCACCCACCTCAGTTTAAATGATTTCCTCATCTCTCTGCTTAGCTTGCTCAGCCACAGAAAGCATGGATATGAATAGATACAAGGATAGAATGGTGAATGCCAGTAAAAAGTTGACTGCCTAACTACAAACAGCTTTAATAGAGGCTGTTCCATTTTCCTAGGGGGGATCAGCATGATGCCATGTATGACAAGTAGAGTGGTCCTTTCTGTAATGACTCAAACCCTAGCTTTGCAGCATATTCTTGTCTGTTGCGATTATCATTCTGCGAATAATTCTGGGGATTATTTGTGAAAAATTCAGTACTTTGAACAAGTTACCATGATGGTTGCCTTACCCATTGGAACAGTCTGCATTGGCAGTAATCCAATAATTACATTGAACAGGTATCTGTTCAAAAATCCTGGTCCATGCCTTTTGTAAACAATATAGCAAATAAATGTGGAATCATCAGTTGACTGATACAATGAGATTAAATATCCCTGTTATCTCTTTTCTACGTTCAATGCAAATTGCCTTCTACCTGCAATGTGGGCAAATCTTAATTCAGCTGCAGGACTAAATCCTTTATTTCATTGTGTATGTTCTCATTGTTCATTGCAAATTTGCCAAGGAATTATATACTTTCTACAAAGAAGTAAGCCTTCTCTGATTAGTGCCAATCCACTAACGAATGGCAATAGCTCAAAGTTCAAAAATGAGAAATGTGAGAAATGAGCAAAAACTTAAGATTACGCATTCATTTAAATACCCTTGGGTCAAGCTTATAGAATCCCTACAGTGCAGAATGAAGCCATTCAGCCCATCAAGTCTGCACCAACCACACTCTCACCCAGGCCCTATTGCCATAACCCCACCTATTTACCTTGCTAATCCCCCTGACACTAGGGTCAATTTAGCATAGACAATCAACCTAACCTTGCACATCTTTGGACTGTGAGCAGAAAACAGAGCACTTGGAGGAAACCCATGCAGACACAGAGAGAATGTCCACACAGACAGTGACCCGAGGCCAGGATTGAATCTGAGCTCCTGGCGCTGTGAGGCAGCAGTGCTAACCATTCTGCCACCATGCCATAACAGCAAAATAGCTGGGACTGTTGAAGCAAAATGAATGATTCTCACACTAAATGAATAAAGAGGAAACCTGAAACCTGCCAAAACCCATGACCTCCAGGTTAAAAACGTCAACAGCTTAAACAGTAATAATCACTTCCTCCTAAGTTTGAATTACATGGAATTGCAAGGGACTTAATTTTCATGGGGAAGTGGTGTTGGAAAAGGTACAGAGGAGTCCTCTAGTGGGTCACAAAGCTGTGTAAATGGTTTGCGGCAGTCAGCAAGGGTGGAAAATTATAGACACCTTTGGGAGGCAGTGTTGGGGAAGGATCAGGCCATCATCTGCGCGTGGGGGTGGGAGTGGTTGGTAGAATGGATCCGCCCACCATCTCCCACCATCTGAGGTGGGAGAAGAATCTATCAAAGATTAAAAGGGTGGGTAGTCTGGTGCAATTAAGAGGGGCTTAAGGTGACCACAGGAAGCTGTTACTAAGTATTAAAGTAAGCAACTTCCTCCTGCCTTCAATGCTAAGTTCATTTGGGGCATGAGAATTTCTTGGTGGGTTGGATAAAGGAAAATCCCAAGGCTTTTTACTCTTATGTGAGAAATAAAAGAATGACCATGGTGAGGTTAGGGCCAGTCAAGGATAGTAGTGGGAACTTGTGCATGGAGTCAGAAGAGATAGGTGAGGCATTGAATGAATATTTTTCTTCAGTGTTCATTAAGGAGAGGGGCCATGTTTTTGAGGATGAGAGTGTGATACAGGCTGATACGATGGAGGTGGTAAATGTTCTGAGGGAAGATGTATTAACAATTTTGAAAAACCTGAGAGTCGATAAGTCCCTTGGCCATGTGAGATATATCCTAGGATACTTCAGGAAACAAGGGATGAGATTGCGGAGCCTTTAGCTTTGATCTTTGGATGCGCACTGTGCACGAGGATAGTGCCAGAGGACTGGAGAGTGGCAAATGTTGTTCCTTTCTTCAAAAAAGGAAGTAGGAATGACCTTGGTAATTATAGGCCAGTTAGTCTTACTTCGGTGGTCGGTGTGTTAATGGAAAGGGTCCTGAGGGATAGGATTTATGACCATTTGGAAAGATGCCGTTTAATCCAGGATAATCAGTATGGTTTCATGAGGGGTAAGTCCTGCCTCACAAATTTGATTGAATTCTTTGAGGAGGTAACTAAGTCTGTTGAAGAAGGTAGAGCAATTGAGGTCATATACATGGATTTTAGTAAGGCATTTGATAAGGTTCCCCACAGTAGGCTCATGAAAAAAGTGAGGAGGTATGGGATAGAAGGAAATTTAGCTGATTGGATAAGTAATTGGCTGTCTCATAGAAGTGATATGGACATGCCATCATTGGACTGGGGTAAACACAGTAAGAAGTCTCACAACACCAGGTTAAAGTCCAACCAGTTTATTTGATGATCAGAATAAATAATTGATTATTTGATGATCAAATAAACTGGTTGGACTTTAACCTGGTGTTGTGAGACTTCTTACTGTGTCTCATAGAAGACAGAGGATGTTGGTGGAGGGAACATTTTCAGACTGGAGGCCAGTTACCAGCAGTGTACCACAGGGATCAGTGCTGGGTCCTCTGCTATTTGTGATTTTTATCAATGACTTGGAAGAGGGGGCTGAGGGGTGGGTTAGTAAATTTGCTGATGACACCAAGATTGGTGGAGTAATGGATGAGGTGGAGGGCTCTTGTAGGCTATAAAGAGACATTGATAGGATGCAGAGCTGGGCAGAAAAGTGGCAGATGGAGTTTAACCCTAATAAGTGCGAGGTGATTCATTTTGGTAGGACAAACTTGAATGCGAATTACAGGGTCAATGGCAGGGTTCTGAGGAATGTGGAGGAACAGAGAGATCTTGGGGTCCATCTCCACAGATCTCTGAAGGTTGCCACTCAAGTGGATAGAGCCGTGAAGAAGGTTTATAGTGTGTTAGCGTTTATTAACAGGGGGTTTGAATTTAAGAACCGTGGGGTTATGCTGCAACTATACCAGACGTTGGTGAGACCACATTTGGAATATTGTGTTCAGTCCTGGTCACTTCACTATAAGAATGATGTGGAAGCATTGGAGAGAGTGCAGAGGAGATTTACCAGGGTGCTGCCTGATTTGGAGGGTAGGTCTTATAAGGAAAGGCTGAGGGAGCTGGGGCTTTTCTCTTTAGAGCGGAGGATGATGAGAGACGACTTAATAGAGGTTTATAAGATGATGAGGAGGATAGATAGAGTGGACGTGCAAAGACTATTTCCTCTGGTGGATGTAACTGTTACTAGGGGGCATAATTATAAGGTTCATGGTGGGAGATATAGGAAGGATGTCTGAGGTAGATTCTTCACTCAAAGAATGGTTGGGTGTGGAATGCACTGCCTGCTGTGACAGTGGAGTCGGACACTTTAGGAATTTTCAAGCAGCTATTGGATAACCACATGGAGCACACCAGAATGATAAGGAGTGGGATGGCTTGACCTTGGATTCGGACATAGCTTGGCACAACATCCAGGGCCGAAGGGCCTGTACCGTGCTGTACTGTTCTATGTTCTATATTGTACTACATTTTGATATCTTTATAAGAAAGACTGAAGAACTATACACCGCTGGAATGGGCCCTTTGGCCCACCAAAATTTGCTGACATATGACATTGTTAAAAGACGGTTTGTTTCTCTGCCATCTGTATCTCTCCACTCTCTGCCTATTCATGTATCTGTCAAGATACCTTTTAAACTATGCTATTATATCTGCTTCTACCACCTCCTCTGGCAGTGCATTCCAGGCACTTATCATCTGTGTAAAAAAATCTTGCCTCTCACATCTCCTTTAAACTTTTCCCTTTTTACCTTAAATCTATGTCTCGTAGTAATTGACATTTCTATCCTGAGAAGAAGACCCTGATTATCCATTCTATTCGTGCCTCTCACAAATGAAAATAAATTAAGTTTTCCAATCTCTCCTCACAGTTAATATCCTCCACCAGGCAAATTCTGGGTAAGCCTTTTCTGTCCCCCCTCCAAAGCCTATGCATTCTTAGAAACCACAGAAACCAGGGGACATCTCATTTGTGGATTTAGTTGCACTCATTCAGAATCACCACAATCTTAAGATGGCGATGATCGTCCAGCGGTCCAAGTTCCATAGTCATTTTCGGAAGATGGGACAGTCTGTAGCTAATTTTATTGATGAATTAAGACAATTCTCTGAACATTGTGAGTTTGGAGCAGCATTGGGGGACATAGGGTCATAGAGTCATGGAGTTTAACAGTGCAGAAACAGGCCTTTTAGTCCAGCTTGCCCATGCCAACCAGGTTTCCTAAAATGAACTAGTTCCATTTGTCTGTGTTTTGCCCATAGCCCTCTAAACCTTTCCTATTCACGTACCTGTCCAAATGGCTTTTAAATGTTATAATTGTACCCATCTACACCTCCTCTGGCAGCTCATTCCATATACACACCATCCCCGGTGTGAAAAAAGTTGCCCCTCAGGTCCCTTTTAAATCTTTCCCCTCTCACCTTAAACATGCGCCATCTAGTTTTGGACTCCCCAACCTGGAGAAAAGACCTTGGATATTCACCTTATCTATGCCGTTTATGGTTTTATAAACCTCTATATAATACCTCTCATCCTCCTATGTTCCAGGGAAAAAATCCAGCCTCTCCTTATAATTCAAATCCTCCAGTCCCGGTAACATCCTTGTAAATTTTTGTTTGCACCCCTATCAAGTTTAATGACATCCTTCCTATAGCAGGGTGGTCAGAATTGTATGCAGTACTCCAAATGTGGCCTTATCAATGTCTTGTACAATGTAACATAATGTCCTACCTCTGTACTCAATTCTCTGACAGATGAAGGCAAGTGTGCCAAATGCCTTATTCACCATCCTATCTACCTGTGACACCACTTTCAAGGAACTATGTACCTGCATCCCTCAGTCTCTCTATCTGACAACACCTCCCAGGGCTCTACCATTAACTGTGAAAGTCCTGCCCTGGTTTGTCTGAACAAAGTGCAACATCTCGCATTTATTCTCCATCTGCCATTCCTTGGCCCACTGGCTCAGTTGATCAAAATTCCATTGTAATCTTACATAACCTTCTTCACTGCCCATTATACCATCAATTTTGGTGTCATCTGTAAACTTACTAACTATGACTCCTTTATTCTTGTCCAAGTCATTAGTGGAACCAGTACCAATCCATGCGGCATACTGCTGGCCACAGGTTTCCAATCTAAAAACTAATTCACTACCATCATCCTCTGTCTCCTAATGGAAAGCCAATTTTGTATCCTATTAGTTAGTGCTCCCTGGGATCCCATATGATCTAACCTTACTGACCATTCTACCATGTGGTGCCTTTCAGAAGGCCTTGCTAAAGTCCAACATCTACCATGCTGCCCTCATCAATTTTCTTGGTCACCCCTTCAAAAACCCTTATCAAATTTTTAAAAGGGGCCTACTTTACTAGGCTTAGTAAAATTCCATTGAACTGAGGTGAGATTAAGCACACACAGGTGACAGAGGATGTCATTCAGAAATATCCTGAGCTTTTCAAGGAAGAATTTGGTACGTTGCATGGCATCGCAGTTAAAGTTGGTCATAAATCTTCAGCCTATTTTTTCAAGCCGGGACAGTGCCCTATACCACGAAACACAAAGTGGAGGAGGAGTTGAAGTGGCTTCAGAGGCTTGGAACCATTAAGCCCATTCAATTCTCATGTTGGGCAGTTCCAGTTCTTCCTGTACTTACTACTCAGGGCTCGAAGTTGGATGCTTACCCATTGCTGCAACTGGAAAAATCTGTTTTCAAACCTAGCAGGAGGCAAGATGTTCTCAAAACTTGACATCAGCCACCTCTTCCATTAACTTTTGTTAAAAGGGGACTTGAAACAGCACATCATAATCAACATTCAAAAACCCCATCTAGTTTTTGGGGTTTCCTCCAGTCTAGCGATTTTTTAGAGTAAGAAGTCTGACAAAACCAGGTTTAAGTCCAACCAATTTATTTGATAGTAAACTCACTAGCTTTCGAGGTTTGCCCTTCGTCAGGTGAATGGAGAGTTCTGGCCTCAGACAGAGCATATAATAGCACAGACGGTTTACAGATTACTGATTAGAATGTGAGTCTTTACAACTAACCTGCTATTCAAAGTCTTAAAGATGCTGACAATATGAGTGGAAAGAGCATTATGCATAGGTTAAAGAGATGTGTATTGTCTCCAGACAGTACAGTAAGTGAGGTTTTGCAAACCCAGGCAAGTCATGGGGGTTAAGGATAGTGCAACATGAACCCAAGATCCCGGTTGGGACCGTCCTCAATGTGTGCGGAACTTGGCTATCAGTCTCTGCTCAGCGACTCTGCGCTGTCGTGTGTCGTGAAGGCCGCCTTGGAGAATGCCTACCCGAAGGTCAGAGGCCGAATGACCATGACCGCTGCAGTGTTCACCAACAGGAAGGGAACAGTCTTGCCTGTTGATTGTCAAGCGATGTTCATTCATCTGTTGCCGTAGCGTCTGCATGGTCTCCCCAATGTACCATGCTTTGGGATTTTTTAGAGGGCAGTGGACAACCTGTTGCAGGGGTTTCCACATGCAGCAGTTTATTTCAGGGAGAACTAAGGAAGGGCACCTCAGCAACCTGGATCAAGTGTTAAAGAAAAATGCATCTTCCAGGTACAGAGTGTGAAATATTTTGGGGCACAAAGTCACAGTGCAGGACCTGTCCCATCAGGAAGACAGTCAGAGTTATTAAGGAAGCCCCAAACACCAAGAATGTATACGACCTCATGTCGTTTCTTGGCAAGATAAATTATCACAGGACGTTTCTGCCAGCCCTTTCAGCATAAAGAGAAAGCTTCTGATTTTCCCCAATGATCAAAGCATTGGCATTTTCTCTAGTTTAGTAATCCAGGGACCCAGGGAAATGCTCTGGCAATCTGGGTACAAATGTCACCACGGCAGATGGTGAAATTTGAATTCAATAAAAATCTGGCATTAAAAGTCTAATAATGACCTTGAAACCACTGTTGATTGCTGTTAAAAAAAGAAATCTGGTTCACTAATGTCTTTTAGGGAAGGAAATCTGCCATCTGTACCTGGTCTGGCCTACAGGTGACTCCCGGTCCACAATAATATGGTTGACTCTTAACTACCTTTTGAAATGGCCTACCAAGTCATTCATTTCATGAGTAATCAGGGATGGGCAATAAATGTTGCCCAGCCAGTGATGACCACATCCCATGAGCAAATGGGAAAAAACCTGCCTCACCAATACATGAAAATAAAATTTCAGATCTTTGGTTGGAAGTTCCTAATTGTCTTAACAGGCATTTGCTTCCTAAAGAAGAGATTTCTTTTTCAAATCTATTGATGTCATATGGCATCATACAAGGACCTGAAGGTTCCAATCTAACATTTGCAAATGCTAATTGTCAACTATATATCTAAATCTGAGTTTAATAAATCATTAATCACTTAAGTATAGGTAAATATCAAACTCCAAAATTATTTGAGCTGTATTATCATTCTAAATGAGAAAGCCTGTGTGTAAATGATAATTTAGTCTTTGTGATGCAGAATTCTTCACTTTAGGGAATACTTCAATATCTAATAAATGGCAAAAGAAAATTATGGCTTATTAAAAATGAATCACCTGATATGTCAACTCATTGTATTTGGTTTTTCATCTCAGTTCCTAAGGGATATAATTAATCCCATTCCCAGAACATTATGCAGCTGAAAACTCCATGTAGTGTCACACAAAGCCTAAATTTTGTTTTGTCATATTTATTGAAAATTAACAGCAAATTATTTTTATGCATGTTTAAGAATAAAAGAGCAAATATCTGTATCTTTAAATTTGCCTGTTTCTAGGAGCAGAATGCAAATTTATAAATTAAGCAGTTACCGCTCAGATCAGTAATGTTAGCGAACATTAACGTGCATTGAAAATTTGATCGCTGAGCATCTGTTATTTGTATTAATTAATTTATTTGTTATTTATTAGTGTCACAGTAGGCATTTGTTAACACTGCAATGAAGTTAGTGTGAAAGTCCCTCAGTCGCCACACACTGGCGCCTGTTCAAATACACTGAGGGAGAATTTAGCATGGCCGATGTACCTAATCAGCATATCTTTTGGACTGTGGGAGGAAATTGGAGCACTCAGAGGAAACCCACACTGACATGGGGAGAATGTGCAGACTCCACACAGACAGTGACCCAAGCCGAGAATTGAATCTAGGTCCACGGCGTTGTGAGACAGCAGTGTCATCATGCCACTTGCTGCCATTTGCCTCCAAAGGGGTCCCTGTGGCCCACACAAATTCTTCTGGTGCCAACTGCATCCAATTCTATTTTAGTGAAGCAATTAATGCACATTCAGGGAATATCCCACCAAAAATTGTAATGTCCGTCGGCATGTAACATTGATTTGATATACCAGTACCATTTCAGAGCTCAATATTTCAGCTAGCATCCTCCCTCAAACTCAGACTTTTGAACATGCATTTTGAACATGTGTGCATTTTGAAGGATCCCCCATCAACTCCATGAAAAGAATTGTCAACTACTTTTTGGTTAGTCGCTGCTTGACTCTGGATGCTTTGTGATTTTCGAATAATGTTTGCAGTTGCTATTGTCTTCAGTCAGTGGTTTGGCGCATGCTGAGAGATCTTCAATGACTTCAATGGTTCTGCACAAATCACCTGCTCCCAATCATGAGTGAAAAAGATTTGCAACCCCCTCGGATAGAGAGAATGGGCAGAGGTGACACAGAGTAGGTAAAACTGCTGGAAGAGGGTTTAAAATTTATTAATGTTTATTTTTATTAGGATCCCTATAGATGGAGTTTAATTTAGACAAATGCAAGGTGATGCATTTTGGTAGATTGAACCAGGGCAGGAGTTACTCAGTTAATGATAGGGCACTGGGGAGAGTTACAGAACAAAGAGATCTAGAGGTACATGTTCATAGCTCCTTGAGAGTGAAGTTACTAGTGAACAGAGTGGTGAAGAAGGCATTCGGCATGCTTGGTTTCATTGGTCAGAACATTGAATACAGGAGTTGGGACTTGTTGAAGTTGTCTTGTTGAAGTTGTACAAGACATTGGCAAGGTCACACTTGGAATACTGTGTGCAATTCTGGTCACCCTATTATAGAAAGGATATTATTAAACTAGAAAGAGTGCAGAAAAGATTTACTAAGATGCTACCGGGACATGATGGAGGAGAGGCTGAATAGACTGGGACAATTTTTCTCTGGAGCGTAGGAGGCTGAGGGGTGACCTTGTAGAGGTCTATAAAATAATGAGGGACGTAGACAAGGTCAATATCTTTTCCCAAATGTAGTGGAGTCTAAAACTAGAGGGCATAGGTTTAAGGTGAGAGGGGAGAGATACAAAAGTGTCCAGAGGGGAAATATTTTCACAGAGGGTGGTGAGTGTCTATAACAAGTTGACAGAGGTAGTAGTAGAGGCTGGTACAATTTTATCTTTGAAAAAACATTTAGATAGTTACATGGGCACAATGGGTATAGAGAGATATGGGCCAAATGCGGGCAATTGGGGGCTTAGGGGCTTCAAAAAAAATTAGGGCAGCATGGACAAGTTGGGCCGAAGGGCCTGTTTCCATGCTGTAAACCTCTGTGACTCTACCTATGACTCTAGTACAGAAGGAGGCCATTCAGCCCAATGCCACCCTAGATCCGTAACCCATCATATTTATCCCGCCAATCCCTCTGAAACTGGGGTCAATTTAGCATGGCCAATCAACCTAACCCACTTTGACAAAGAGTCATCTGGACTCAAAACGTCAGCTCTTTTCTCTCCTTACAGATGTTGCCAGACCTGCTGATATTTTCCAGCGTTTTCTGGTTTCAGATTGTATCATCCGCAGTAATTGATGGATGAATGATGAACGGATGATTGAACATTGCTCGACAATCACCAGGCAAGACTGTTCCTGTTGGTGAACACTTCAGCGGTCATGGGCATTCGGCCTCTGATCTTCGGGTAAGCATTTTCCAAGGTGGCCTTCATGACACACGACAATGCAGAGTCGTTGAGCAGAGACTGATAGCCAAGTTCTGCCCACCATGAGGACGGCCTCAACTGGGATCTTGGGTTCATGTCACACTATCTGTAACCTCCATGACTTGCCTGGGCTTGCAACATCTCACTTACTGTCCTGTCTGGAGACAATACACACCTCTTTAACCTTTGCTTAATGCTATCTCCATTCACATTGTCTGCACCTTTAAGACTTGAATAGCAGATTAGCTGTGGGGACTCGCATTCTAATCAGTATTCTATAACTTGTGTGTGCCTTTATATGCCCTTCTCTGATCAGAACTTTCCACTCACCTGACAAAGGAACAGCATTTCCAAAAGCTTGTGGGTTTACAAAGAACAAAGAACAACCCAGCACGGGAAACAGGCCCTTCGGCCCAACGAGCCCGCGCCGCCGCATCACTCTACACCTATTCTACCCTGCGTGCCTACGAATGGAACCCCTAACTTAGCCAGATTCAGGGGAGAATAGTGTCAATTTGGTAAAACCAATCAGCCTAAGAGCACATCTTTGGGGTGTGGGAGGAAACCGGAGCGTCCGGAGGAAACCCATGCAACCACAGGGAGAATGCACAAACTCCCACAGACACAGGCCCAAATCCATGTATCTGCACAGCTAGCAGTGCTAGTCACCAAGCTGTTGCGGCGCCCGTCTACCGGTCCAGGATCAAGCACACACACCGACACGAAGTACTAGACCACTCCCGGAACTTCCAAGAGCAGCCCACGCACAGTGTGCATGCCCCTCGTTTGACACGAGGTGGACCTCCTCCTGCGGAATAAAAAGACAAAAACGTTAATCTTACAGTCTGCTTTTCCGGTGTCTCCTGAGGTTCTAACCTTATTTAATAGCCCCTACCATAACCCTTCATCCTCGTTTCGCTCATGTGTCTATCTAACTGAACCTTAAACGAGTCCAATGTTCCTGCCTCCACCACCCTACTCGGTAGCACGTTCCATACCCCCACAACTCTCTGCGTAAAGAACCTTCCTCTCACTTCCAAATTATACCTCTCCCCCCTCACCCTTAAATCATGACCTCTCGTATTTGTACCCAGTCTAGGGAGCAGTCTCTCACTATTAACTCTATCTATTCCCTTCAGTATCTTATATACCTCCATCATGTCCCCCTTCAATCTCCGTCTTTCCAAGGAGAATAGTCCCAGTTTCTCCAACCTTTCCTCGTAACCCAGCCCCTCCATGCCAGGCAACATCCTGGTAAACCTCCTCTGCACCCTTTCCAGAGACTCCACGTCCTTCCGGTAGTAAGGTGACCAGAACTGGACACAGTACTCCAAATGCGGTCTAACCAACGTTCTATACAACTGAAGCATTAGACGGCAGTTTTATACTCTATGTTAGCCTATAAAGGCTAACATTCCATAAGCCTTCCTAACAACCTTCTCCACTTGTGACGCAACCTTCATGGATTTGTGAACCTGCACTCCCAGGTCCCTCTGTATGCCTATACTCCTAATCTGTCTACCTTTTATCACATAGCTCCTCTCTGCATTATAAGAACATAAGAACATAAGAAATAGGAGCAGGAGTAGGCCATCTAGCCCTTCGAGCCTGCCCCGCCATTCAATAAGATCATGGCTGATCTGTTGTGGCTCAGTTCCACTTTCCCGCCCTCTCCCCATAACCCTTAATCCCCTCTCTTATCAAGAACCCATCAACCCGCTTCTTAAAAATATTTAGCGAGGCAGCCTCCACCACTTCAACGGGCAGAGAATTCCAGAGATTCACCACCCTTTGAGTGAAGAAGTTCCTCCTCAACTCCGTTCTAAACCGCCTCCCCTTTATCTTGAGGCTGTGCCCCCTAGTCCTACTGTCTTTTTTGAGCGGGAAGAGTCTCTCCACCTCTATCCTATCCATCCCATTCATCATCTTATACGTCTCAATGAGATCTCCCCTCATTCTTCTAAACTCTAACGAGTACAAGCCTAGTTTATTCAGCCTCTCCTCATAGCTCAATCCCCTCAACTCCGGTATCAGCCTAGTAAACCTCCTCTGCACTCCCTCTAGGGCCAAAATATCCTTGCGCAGGTGCGGCGCCCAAAACTGCACACAGTACTCCAGCTGCGGCCTCACCAATGCCCTATACAGCTGCAGCAAGACCTCCCTACTTTTATATTCAATCCCCCTCGCTATGAAGGCCAGCATCCCATTCGCCTTCCTGACCACCTGCTGCACCTGCAAGCTGGGTTTTTGCGACTCATGCACAAGGACCCCGAGGTCCCTCTGCACCGTCGCCTGCTGCAGTTTTTCGCCACGTAAGTAATAGTCCTTCCTACCATTCTTCCTACCAAAGTGGACCACCTCACACTTGCCAACATTAAATTCCATTTGCCATTTCCTGGCCCATTCGCCCAGCCTATCTAGATCCTTCTGCAGACTCTCCACACCCTCCGCACAATTTGCCTTTCCCCCAATCTTGGTGTCATCAGCAAATTTCGACACCCTGCACTCGGTTCCCTCCTCCAGATCATCTATATAAATGGTAAATAGCTGAGGCCCCAGCACCGACCCCTGGGGCACCCCACTAGTCACCAACCGCCAATCCGAATAGCACCCATTGACCCCCACTCTCTGCCTCCTATTTGACAACCAATCCTCTATCCACGCTAACACCCTACCCCCAACTCCATGTCCCCTGACCTTCTGCAATAACCTCTTGTGAGGTACCTTGTCAAACGCCTTCTGAAAATCCAGAAAGACCACATCCACCGGCTCTCCTCTATCCACTGCCCTAGACACATCCTCATAGAACTCCAGTAAATTTGTCAGACACGACTTCCCTTTAATGAAACCGTGTTGCGTCCGCCCTATCAAGCAATTCCCTTCAAGATGCCTCGCAATTTCCTCCTTAATGACGGATTCTAACATTTTACCTACCACAGACGTTAAACTAACCGGCCTATAATTCCCCGCCTTTTGCCTGGCACCCTTCTTAAACAACAGCGTAACATTAGCCGTTTTCCAATCTTCCGGCACTTCCCCGGAATCCAGCGACGTCTGGAAAATAACCACCAAGGCATCCACTATCACCTCCGCCATTTCTTTCAGAACCCTCGGATGCATTCCATCCGGTCCTGGGGACTTGTCCACAATCAGCCCCTCCAGTCTGTCGAGCACCACCTCTCTAGTAACAGTAATGTCATTAAGACCCTCCATTCCTACCACCTTTCCATCGCTAACACCCGGCAAATTATTCACGTCCTCCTCCGTGAAGACAGAAACAAAAAAGTTATTCAAGACCTTAGCCATATCCCCATCCCCTACCACTAGCTCCCCTTTCTCATCCTCTAAAGGACCAACGTTCACCCTAGCCAGCCTCTTCCTTTTTATATATTTATAAAAACTTTTGCTATCCTTTTTTATATTAAGTGCTAGCCCAGCCTCATAGCTTCTCCTACCCTCCTTTATCAACTTCTTTGTCAATCTTTGTTGACATTTAAACCTTTCCCAATCCTCTTCTCGCCCACTACTCTTAGCTACTCTAAATTCCTCCGCTTTTAATTTAACACTTTCCTTCACCTCCTTCGTTATCCACGGCTTATTACCTCCTTATTCCTTATTCCTTCCAAAATGCATCACCTCGCATTTGTCAGGATTAAATTCCATCTGCCACCTATCTGCCCAATGCAACAACCTATCTATATCCTGTTGTATCACCTGACAATCCAGTTCAGTACCCGCCAACCCTGCCATCTTGGTGTCATCAGCAAACTTGCTGATCACACCACCTACGCTCTCTTCCAAGTCATTTATGTATACTACAAAGAGGAGAGGTCCCAGTACTGAGCCCTGCGGCACACCCTGAGCCCTGGTCACTGGCCTCCAGCCCGACAAGGTCCCCTCCACAACTACCCTCTGTCTCCTATTACCCAGCCAGTTCTCAATCCACAATCAAATTTATTTACAATCAAGTAAACTGGTTGGACTTTATCCTAGTGTTCTGAGACTTCTTACTGTACTTCCACTGTAGTCAGTGTGGATACAAAGGTTTCTCTTCAGGCCCCAGCAATTTCCTCCCTTGCCGCTCTCAGTATTTTGAGGTATATCCCATCAGGCCTGGGGACTTGCCTATCTTAATGTTTCTCAAGAACCCCAATACCACCTCCTTTTTGATCTCAACATGACTCAAACTATCTGCACGCCCTGTCCCAGATTCATCATCCACCAAGTCCTTCGCTTTGGTGAATGCTGATACAAAGTACTCATTTAATACCTCTGGCACCACATCTCTGCAGTATGGGAGGAAACCAGAGCACTCAGAGGAAACCCATGCAGACATGGGGAGAATGTGCAAACTCCACATAGACAGTCACCCAAGGCTGGCTTTGAACCCAGAATTAGACAGCAAGAATGATCTCTGACCATTAATTGGCCATTCTGTTGAATAGATTCCCTCCCCAACCGTCTCCCTGGCTACCTTCTTGCTCTTTGTATATGCATAAAGAAGCCTTGGGATTTTCTTTAATCCTGCTGGTCAATGCTTTTTCGTAACCCCTTTTAGCCCTTCTTATTTCTTGCTTAAGTTTCTTTCTACTTTCTTTGCGTTCCACACTTGTTTTATGTGTTCCCGGCCTTCTAGCCTTGAAAACGTTTCCTTTTTCTCTTTGACTAGGCTCACATTATCTCCCAAAACTTGCCATACCTATCCTTCAACCTTACAGGAATGTGCCAGTTGTGAATCCCTATCAACTTACACTTGAAAGCCTCCTACATGCCAGATGTTGATTTGCCCTCAAACATCTGCCCCCAATCTACATTCTTCAGTTCGAGTCTATTATTGTTGTAATTAGCCTTCCCCCAATTTAGCACCTTCACTTGAGGACAACATTTATCTTTATCCATCAATACCTTAAAGCTTACTGAATTGTGGTCACTGTTCCCGAACTGCTCCTCGACTGAAATGTCAACCACCTGGCCGGACTCATTCCCCAATACCAGGTCCAGTATGGCCCTTTCCCTAGTTGGACTATCTACATACTGTTTCAAGAAGCCATCCTGGATGCTCCTTACCAACCCATCCATGCCCCTAGCACTAATTGAGTCAAGATAGGGGAAGTTCAAATCTCCCACTATAACAGCCCTGTTACTTTTACACCTTGCCAAAATCTGCCTACATATCTGTTCCTCTATCTCCTGCTGGCTGTGGGGCAGCCTCTAGTAAACCCCCAACATTGTGACCACATCCTTCCTATTCCTGAGTTCTACCCATATTGCCTCGCTGTATGAACCCTCCGAGGTGTCCTCCCGCAATACAGCTGTGATATTCTCCTTAACCAGTAAATATTCTCCTTAACCAGTAATCTCATCTGCCTGAAATGTTGGGCTGGATTTTTGTTTTGAAGTTGGGACCCCAACATCTGGATGAAATTTGGTCCTAACTGCCCCATACACTAAAATAATGAACTGGCCTGACATTCAACAGAATGGCCAATTAATGGTCAGAGATCATTCTTGCTGTCTAATTCTGGGTTCAAATCCAGCCTTGGGTGACTGTCTGAGTGGAGTTTGCACATTCTCCTCGTGTCTGCATGGGTTTCCTCCAGGTGCTCCGGTTTCCTCCCATACTGCAGAGATGTGTAGGTTAGATGGATTGACCATAGTAAATTTCCCCTAAGTGTCCCAAGATGTGTCTGTTACATTAAGTAGGTGAGGTTATGGGGCTCGACAGGATGCTCTCAGAGAGTCAGTGCAGACTCAAAGGGCTGAATGGCCTCCCCATGTCTGCATGGGTTTCCTCTGGATGCTCTGATTTCTTCCCACAGTCCAAAGATATGCAGGTTAGGTTTATTGGTTATGGTAAATTGACTAATATCAGGGGGATTAGCAGTGTAAATGTGTGGGGTTATGGGAATAGGGGCCTGGGTGAGATTGTGGTTGGTGCAAGATTGATGAGACAAGCTTCTGCACTGTCAGGATGCTATGAATAGGTAGCTTTTTAGCATTGAAGGAACTGCAGCCCTGAGAAAGATAAAAGAGAGAGGTAATGCGTCAAAATGGAGACATACCCTCAGAACTTCTTAAAAACTTCTTAAAAATAATTGCTACAACTTGGGCTGTTGCCATAGCTGTGATCATGTAAATAGTTGTGGGAGTGCATAGCTCAAATGAGTCAATCAGTCACCAGCCCTCTGGTCTGTCCCCTTAATAGTGCTCTGGAGGCAGGGAGATGCCAGCAAATCAGTATGCAAGCCAGTTTCAACCTCACTCACCTCTGAATCTACCTCCAGGGAGTTTACAAATTCCAACCTTTTCAATGGGAAGTACTTATCTTCCCACTGATGTTACCTGACCTGCTGAGGTATCCAGCCGTTCATCAGTCTGTTTATTGCAATTTGCATGTAACTAACGTGCAGTTTACCAGACAACACAAGGTTTGTGTGCTACCTGCTTTAGAAGCAACTTGCACAGGTTAATGACGGATCAAGATACCGAAGCCCGGTTTTTGGACCCTGCCCAAATTCCCACGCAAGATAAATAAAAATGGGGGAGAAATGGCAAATGCTATACACTTTAAGAAAATAAAAGAAGCTGGAATCTTTGTAAAATGTCAGCCAGCATTTGTACAGAAATAAAAACAGAACACGATAGAATCACTCAACAGGTCAGGCAGCATTTCTGGAGAGTGAAAGCAAGTTAATGGTTCTGGATGATGACCTTTCATCAGAACAGAGTTTTTATTCCCTGTTGGTAAACATCTTAGATGTCTAATTGATCACAGAGAAGTGCAGAAATTATACTGACTCCCAATTGTACAGCACGTTTATTTACGATTCTTTAAAGCATGTCGGAACTTATAAAATTTTCTATGCACACAGTGTCATCCAGAACCCAAATCCTTCTGGAACATTTTCTGATCAGTGTTCATACGTAATTCTCTCGCTCAACTCACTGGTGTCAAGTATAGTGATGTGCAACGCCGACGTTGGACTGGGGTAAAGACAATAAGAAGTCTCACAACACCAGGTTAAAGTCCAACAGGTTTATTTGGTAAGATATCATATAAACCTATTGGACTTTAACTTGGTATTGTGAGACTTCTTATCAAGTACAGTTGCAAGGATCATTTACCAGACCAATATAACCAAACACAGATCAATTGAACCACTGAATACTACACTGTTCTCCCTTTTAATAAAAGTCATTATTTCCAATTGAATCACTTCCTTGAGAAAACAGACAAGTTGAAGTCCATGTAAAGAACAGTTTTGGAGATACAAAAGGTCTCTTCAATCTGTAATTGATCATTGATGTTGTGATTCTGTGTCAGGTAAAATTCCCCCCAAACCGAATTTTATGGTCCTATCATTGGTGGGGGAGGTACAGTGAAACTTATTAGCAGCACAAGTAGCTTTACTTTATCACTGCAATGAAGTTACTGTGAAAATCCCCTCATCGCCTCACTCCGGTATCTGTTCAGGTACACTGAGGGAGACTTCAGAATGGCCAATGCATCTACGTAGCACATCCTTCAGACTGTGGAAGAAAACCAAAGCACCCAGAGGAAACCCACACAGCCATGGGGAGAATGTGCAAACTCTGCACGGCCAGGAATCGAACACAGGTCCCTGGCACTGTGAGGCAGTGTTAACCACTATGCCACAGTGCTGCTGTACTGCTGTGAGCCATTCATAAGTCTATTGACATCAGTGGGACCAGAAAATCCCACTAGCAGAAGCAGCCACAAAATTCTGCCCTCTGTTTTTCTCCCTACACAAGTTCTGCCTGACCTGCTGAGTAAAAAGTCTGACAACACCAGGTTTTAGTCCAACCGATTTATTTGATAGTAAACTCACAAGCTTTCAGGTTAGTCCCTTCGTCAGGTGAATGGAGAACTCTCCATTCACCGAAAGCTTGTGAGTTTACTATCAAATAAACCGGTTGGACTAAAACCTGGTGTTGTCAGACTTTCTACTGTGTTTACCCCAGTCCAATGCCGGCATATCCACATCATGACCTGCTGAGAGCAGGACTTACTCAGTTAATGGTAGAACATTGGGGAGAGTTACAGAACAAAGAGATTTAGGGGTACAGGTGCATAGTTTCTTGAAAATGGAGTCACAGGTGGATAGAGTGGTGAAAAAGGTATTCAGCATGCTTGGTTTCATCCGTCAGAACATTGAATACAGGAGTTGGGACGCCTTGTTGAAGTTGTACAAGACGTTGGTAAGGCCACGCTTGGAATACTGTGTACAGTTCTGATCACCTTATTACAGAAAATATATTATTAAACTAGAAAGAGTGTAGAAAAGATTTACTAGGATGCCACTGGGATTTGATGGTTTGAGTTGTAAGGAGAGGTTGGATAGACTGGGACTTTTTCTCTGGAGTGTAGAAGGCTAAGGGGTGATCTTATAGATGTCTATAAAATAATGAGGGACACAGATCAGCTTGATAGTCAATGTATTTTCCCAAAAGTAAGGGAGTCTAAAACTAGAGGGCATAGGTTTAAGGTGAGAGGGGCGAGGGGCGAGATACAAAAGTGTCCAGAGGCGCAATTTTTTCACACAGAGGATGGTGAATATCTGGAACAAGCTGCCAGAGATAGTAGTAGAGGTGGGTACAATTTTGACTTTTAAAAAGCATTTAGACAGTTACATGGGTAAGATGGGTATAGAGGGATATGGGCCAAATGCGGGCAGTTAGGAATAGCTTTGGGGTTTGAAAAAAAAGGGCGGCATGGACAAGTTGGGCTGAAGGGCTTGTTTCCATGCTGTAAACCTCTTTGACTCTATGATTCTATAATTTCCAGCACTTTCAGTTTTCACTTCAGATCTCCAGAATTTGTTGTGTTTTGTTTTGGTATGTAGAGAAATGTCAGGTTTATATTTTGATGTAAATCCTTCATCGTGAAAGGAAACAACCAACAGATAAATATTTATTTTCTCATCACAGGTGTTGACTGACCATCTACATATTTCTTGTGTTTTCTGTTATTACTCCAAATTGGTGAAGTCTCTCTTCGATCTGCGCCATTGACTCCAAGCAACAAATGATGCTCGCTGGATATCACATCACAACTTTACCAGCTTGTGCAAGTCTGTGATTAGATGCTATGTTCCAAAGTGTTATATCATTCTCAATATCAGTATAAGGTAGCTGTTAGCCCTAATTTTATTCAAATTTACAAAAGGCAGTAACTTCATTCATTTCAACCCTGTCAAAAACTGATTATGAACCACAAACGTTGCTTTCTTGCACAGGATGGGTTTACCGGAAGGTTTTATGCTGCAGATCAGGTTTGAAAGGGCATTCACTACACCCTTGAAACTGAAACAGGAGGTGTGAAAGCTGTCAAAAGCGACTTAACTTTGACCAGGATTTTGATTTCAATGTTAACCACCTCCAGACAAGTCATGTTTTCTTCTTTGTGTTGCTGCAGCGTGTCTGGGCACTTTCCAGGGCCTGAATCTGTGCTCTCTTGAATTAGCTGGTGCATATTGTCCAGAAGCCAGACAAAAAAAATCTGGGTTATATTTAAATAAAAAGTTAGATATTTTGTTTGATCCTGGAAAGCAGCAAGAACAGAATCAACACACAATATTGCCTGCCCACATGGATTCCATTGTCTCACTTTTTTTGCTTGCATGAAGACTATTTTTTCATTTTGACTATTTAAAGTGTGCCTCTTGTTTCTGTTTCCAACTTGGTTCTGTCTTTACTGTGCCATCAGTCTCCTCTCTATGGGGCGACACTGTGATACAGTGGTTAGCACTTCTGCCTCACAGTGCCAGGGACCATGATTCAATTCAAGCCTCAGGTCACTATCTGTGTAGAGTTTGCACATTCTCCCAGTGTCTGTGTGGGTTTCTCCAGGTGCTCCGGTTTCCTTCCACAGTCCAAAGATATGCAAATTAGGTTGATTGGCCATGCTAAATTGTCCTTAGTATCAGGGTGACAAACAGGGTAAATATGTGGTGTTGCGGGGTTGTGGCCTGGGTGGGATTATTGTCGGTGAAGGATTGATGGGCCAAGTAGCTTCCTTCTGCACTGTCGGGATTCTATGATTCTATGATCGCTGAACTTTCTCCATTGAATCTCAAACCTCTGCTGATCCACCAAAGGAAGTAGCCTTAGTGAAGTACATGTGTGATGAACATTTAAACTTCTTATAAAGAAAATGGTTTATTATTTCATTTAGACTGTGCGAATGAAGTTCAAAGCATGTGAGGTGAAGTATTTGATGTACGTGAGAGGGACAAGTGATCCATGAAAGGAAGTATGCAGAACATGAAAAATCAAAGAACTTAACAGAATATTTAAGAGTGAATCCAAGTCTAAACAAAATAAAATGTTATTTGCTAGTTATATGGGAAGCAGCAAGAGCCATAGTCGCAGATAACCATAGACTGCTCTCTCCTTTGAGGGGAAGAGCTGACTGATGGTAATTTAATCATCACACCTCAGGCAATGGGCAAGATTAAGAAGGCTTGGAACTTCATGGACCTGTGCTGTTGGCATTGCTCTGCATCACAAACTAGCCATCCAGGTATATGAGCTAATCAACCACCCCCACCCCACTTGTCGAATATGTGCAAATAGAAATGTAATGAAATGTCCCAGTGTGATTGGAAGAGATTTATGTAGCTAGGTAAGGCGAGGTGAGGTGGTGCTGCATTCAGGGAAAGAGAGATATAAAGAAGAACCATAGAATCATACAGTGCAGAAGAGGCCCTTCAGCCCATCGAGTCTGTACTGACACAAAAGAAACACTTGAACTCCCACTTTATCCTATCTACCAGCTCTTGGCCCAATGCCTTGAATATTAAGGTGTGTCAAGTGCTCATTCAGATGCTTTTTAAAGGATGTGAGGCAACTGCCTTTACTGCCCTCCCACACAGTGCATTCCAGACCGTCACCGCCTTCTGGGTAGAAAAGCTCTTCCTCACAACTGCCCGAAACCTCCTGCCCCTCATCGTGAGCCTATGTCCTCTTGTGACTAACCCTTCAAATAAGGGGAACAGCCGCTCTTTATCCACTCTGTCCATGTCACTCCTAATCTTGTACACTTCAATCAGATCATCCCTCAGTCTTGCTCCAGTGAAAACAACCCAAACCTACATAACTTCTCTTCATAGCTTAAAAGTTCCATCCCAGACAGCATCCTGGTGAACTTCCTCTGCACCCCTTCCATTGTAATCATATCCTTCCTATAATGTGGTGACCAGAACTGCACACAGTACTCTAGCTGTAACCTGACCAAAATTCTATATAACTCCAACATGACTTCCCTCTTTTGTAATCTACACTTTTACATCAGCAGTCCTGGTATGGACATTTTTGGCACTACAATAATGCCCTATGAATGATGTTGCTGGCGGTGACTAACTCAGCCACCCTTTCTGCCCCTGAAGTATTCAATAAGCATCTTCAATACAGTGCTCAAGAAATGGGACGTCCTGACCACCAACATAGCATCTGCTGCATTTTTTACTCACCCTCAATTAAAGCACTTTAAAAAATGCTCTGCAATGCTTTTCCACCTTCTCAATGCTATGTAATTTATGCTAACAGCTCACCAATCAGATTTAAGTTATTCCTAAGTCTCAGTCTCCTTACCAACATTATCAAGGGAGTGTAGCAGGCATCCTTGTCACTGCTTGTCTCAAGTATGCTGCAGGCAATTAAAACAGCTCCAGTACCTCAAGAGCCAGGGGCTGATGGCAAATTGTTTGATGCTGCACAGTCACAAGGTACAAAATAAAATTGCTGCGTTTTTCAGCTGTCACTGTAGAACAATTAGTTTGAAACAGATCTGCCAAGACCTGTTCACTGTAACTCCATCCCCACCCAACCTTTCCTTCTATATATTTATTCTCTAACAATGATATATCCAACGCATGAAGTGCAGTAAATGAATCAGAATTAGAAAAAATTGATGATCTTCTTCCCTTAATATACTTACAAGATGTGTAGGGGATGATTTCTCTCGCACTGCACCCACCATCCTCCACTAACTCTCTCCCCCCGCCTCTCTCCCACATTCTACCATCACCATTTGTATCAAACATCTTTCAGATCTGTTCCCTTGTATTAGTAGTATGGGGTGGCATGATGGCACAGTGGTTAGTCTGCTGCCTCACAGTGGCAGGGACTCAGGTCCGATTCCCAACTTGGGTCTCTATCTATACACAGTTTGCATGTTGCCTTGTGGTTTTCCTCCGGGTATTCTGGTTTCCACCCACATTGCAAAAGATATGCTGGTTAGGTGCATTGACCATGCTAAGTTCCCTCTCAGTGTACCTGAACAGTTGCCAGAGTGTGGTGACTGGAGAATTTTCACTAATTTTGTTGCAGTGTTAATGTAAGCCTACTTGTGGCTTATCAATACAGTTTATTTTATTAAACAAAGAAACAGATGCCTTAACATGTTGGAAATGAATAGACCAGAATTTTACCAGCCCAGCCCCCACGGAAATCAAAGTAGATGAGGGGTGAAGCATGGGAAGGTCCCTTGACAGCAAGCGGGATTTTATAGTTTCCAGATGAGCGAGGTCCATAAAATCGCACCCATAGTTTTAGGATAAAGGTAGATCATTTAAAACAGATGAAGAGAAATTACTTCTCTCAAAGAATCTATGGAATTCACCAACCCAGAGTGCGGAGGATACCAGGCCAGTGAGTAAATTTAAGGAAGAGAGAATCAGATTTTTAATTAGTAATGGGTTGAAGGGTTATGGAGAATGTGCAGGAAAGTGGAGTTGAGATCAAGGCGAGATCGACCATGGTCGTATTGAATGGTAGAGCAGGCTCGAGGGACTGAATTGCATGCTCCTGTAACCAATTCTTATGTAATTAAGCAACTGATCCATGACAGACTGAGTCTAAAGCTACAGTTTTTGATGGGCATCATTAAATTATTCCAAAATTGAACTCCAAGATAACTTTGATTCAATCCCCACTGAATTGATATTGAATAGCAGCTATAAACTCCTATTGAGTATTAAGTGTTGCACAATATTTCCTCTATAGTCACAGCTAACTACTAATTGTATTTATTCATTCTCCAATCAACTGAGTTAGTATTGATTATGAAGTCTTCAATATTTCAGAGGAAAAAAATCCCATTATGTTAAAAACCTTGGAGTCTACATGTTCTCCCCGTGTTTGAATGGGTTTCCTTCAGGTGCTCCAGTTTCCTCCCACAGTCCATAAGATGTGTTGGTTAGGTGCATTGGCTAAATTCTCCCTCAGTGTACCCAAACAGGCACTGGAATGTGATGACTAAGGGATTTTCACAGTAACTTCAATATAAGACTACTTGTGACACTAATAAATTAACTTAAAAAAATCTTGTTGATATTTTGCAAAATTCCTAATAAATTACAGATTAAAATATTGTTCATAATTTTCATAGAAGCATACTCGTACAGTGCAGCAGAAGGCCATTTGGTGTCTGCACTGACTCCCTGTCAGAGTATCTTATCCAGGCCCTCTACCTGCCCTTTCCCAGTAACTCCATGCATTTACCATGGCTAATCCATCTAACCTACACATCTTGGGACACTAAGGGGCAATTTAGCATGGCCAGTACACCTAGGCCTGCACATCAATGGACTGTGGGAGGAAATCAGAGAACTTGGAAAAAACCAACACAGACACAGAGAGAATGAGCAAACTCCACATAGTCAGTCACCCAATACCGGAATTGAACCCAAGTCCCTGGCGCTGTGAGGCAGCAATGCTAATGACTATGCTACAGCGCCACTCCAGGGCATTTAGAGAATGGGAGTAGGTACCAAAAATATTTAAGTATGGCCCCTATGTAGTATGTAGTCCATTCATCACTGAGATTATTACAGTATCAGTTACATTTAATTTAATTTGAACAAACTATGTAGCAGATGTTGTGAGGTGTTGATTGTTGGTGGCATGACACCACTATAACTGTTTGGAAGAAAGCTCTGAAGTTATATTTTCAGAAACTCTGATGATGACAAACATTGGAGATTCATCTGCATTATTGCCAAATGAAGCAACCTTGGATACGTACGGCATTGAAATCATAGCTTCCAAGAAATGAGCATTTGAGATGCCAATCACATAATTTTAAATATTATGCTTTGAATCATGGGCTGGGATTCTTGAGCCGTTCATGCCGATGGGATTCTCTGTTCCTGCCAGTGGTGGACCACCTGCCAGTGGTGGACCACCTGCCACTGATTTCCCAGTGGTGTGAGGTAACTTCATTGTGAATTCCCATTGACAGCAGTGGGACCAAGGGACCTTGTTACTGAGTAAAATGCTGAGGGCAGGCCAGAAAATCTTGTCTTATTGTATCATTGATTTTGATTGTTTTTTTAATCCAGTAGTAACAACAACTTACAATTATATAGCATCTTAACATAAATCATATGATGGTTACAGCCCAGAAACAGGCCAATCATCCCATCATATTTGTAGCTTGTTCTCTGAACATTAATTTATCTAGAGACATTTTTCTGCCTTTTCCCCATGGTTCTGCATTTGTTTCTTTTCACATAATGATCAAATTCCCTTTTGAAAAGCTCAGTTGATCCCGTCTCCACCACACTCTCAAGTAATGCATTCCAGATCCCAACCAGTAACTGTGTGGGTAAGATTTCATCATGTCTCCATTGTTTCTTTTGTCAGCTATCTTAAATCTGTCCTTCAGGTTTTTGATCCTATTCAAACAGTTTCCCCCTTATCTACTCTGTCCAGACCCCTCGCGATTTTGAATGCCTCTATCTCCTTTCAATCTTCCTTTCTCCAAGGAGAACAGAGCCAACTTTTCCAATCTACATTACTGAAGTTACTCAGCCCTGAAATCATTCTTGTCAACCTTTCCTGCACCCTTTCTAATGCCTTCACATCCTTGCTAAGGTGTGATGCCCAAAGGTGGATGCAATACTCCAGTTGAGGCCCCACCAGTGTTTTGAACAGTTTTAACTTTCTCACTTTTGCACACTACGGCAGGACTTTACTGCCTCGCTCGAGCAAATCAGCAGCTACCAAGGAAGAGCTAGACACCAGATTAATGAGTTTGTCTCTTGCATCCATTTGGCCTGATTCTTCAAATTCAGAAGTGCCTAGCACAGAACTGAAGTGCTCTATCAGAATTTAAAAGTCCCGGCCTGGCTAAACTTATGACAAATATTTCTCTCGGGTATTCCTGTTGTCCTTTAATGTAAAATTGTTTGTCATGCTAATCTTATTCTTTGATTCCTCCATAGGTGAATTCCAGAGTCGGGGGGAAGGCGTGTGGTAGCGTGGCCCTTTAAGGGGGCGTTACCTGAGGGTCATGTGATTGGGCTGAACCCTATGGATTGTCAAGGTGAGAAGCTGAGCCAGGTCCCAGGTCGAGGAGATCCTGCAGTTGGAGACTGGGAAGAGTTGATGAGTCATACAATTGATTCAGTCTGACATTTTGCTATAAGTACAGTAGCCCTTGTCACTTTGAGTCACATCAAATTGTCATCAATTTATTACAGTTACCATATCCAAAAGTTCAAGCAAGTTAATTAGAACATAAGAAAGAATGTAAGAAATAGGAGCAGTATACCATTGAGTCCCACGAGTCTGCTCTACCATTCAGTACAATCATGGCTGTTCTTGGGCTTCAACTCCATTTTCCTATCTGTTACCAATATCACTTTAATTCCCTGATAGACTGAAAATCTGTCTATTTGAGTCTGAGTTAAAGAGAATTTGCCCTTAACATGATATCGTGGCACTATCATTAGCACTGCTGCCTCACAGTGCCAGTGGAACTGGGTTCGATTCCCGGCTAGGCTCACTATTTGTGTGAAATCTTCATGTTTTCCCTGTGTCTGTGTGTGTTTCCTCCGGGTGCTCCAGTTTCCTTCTACAGTCCAGAAGATGTACTGGTTAGGTGCATTAGCCATACTAAATTTTCCCTCAGTGTACTGAATAGGTGCCAGAGTGTGGAGACTAGGGGATTTTCCTGGGCTCTTCATTGCAGTGTTAATGTAAGCCTTCTTGCGACACTAATAAATAAATTTAAAAAAAAAAGAACTGGTTTTATTTAAGCTAACCAACATCTTGGGGTGGCACTGTGGCATAGTGGTTAGCACGGCTGCGTCACAGCACCAGGGACCCGAGTTCAATTCCGGCCTTGGGTGATTGTGTAGCATATGCACATTCTCCCCGTGTCTGAGTGGGTTTCCTCCCACCATCCAAAGTGGGTTAGATGGATTGACCATGCTAAATTAACCCTTAGTATCAGGGACTTTTGCAGGTTGAATACATATGGTTACAGGGATAAGGCCTGGGTGGGATTGGTGTCAGTGCAGGCTCAATGGGCCAAACTGGCTCCTTCTGTACTGTGGGGATTCTATGATTTTCAAAAATAATGTGTCCTGAATTACTGTCTCTGAAAACTTTCCCACTCTGAGATTAAACTGACTGGCCTGTAGTTGCTGGGCTTATTGTTGTGCCCTTTTTGAACAAGGGTGTAACATTTTGATTTAATCCCATTTTAACTATTGTTAAAACACCTTTAACAAATGTCCCAGAATGCTACATAGGTAAGTTATGAAATATTATTTGACGCAGAGCCACATAACATATTAGGGAGCTGACCAATTGCTTTATTTATAGATGGTAAGGAGCAAACTAAATAGGAAAAGAAAGATATAGACACTAGGAGGGTTAAGGAAGGAGGCCCAGAGATTTAAGGGCTCAGTGGGGAGGCAATGATGCAGTGGTGTTGTCACTGGACTCGCAATTGGAGGACCAGAGTAATGCTCTGGGGACCCACTTCAAATCCCATCATGGTAGATGATGAAATTTAAATGCCCTTAAAACCTGGAAATAATTGAATGATGACCATGAAATCATTGTCAACTGTTGAAGACCAATGTGGTTAACTAATGTCCTTGAGGGAATGAAATCTGCTATCCTTACCCGTTCTATGCCTACATGTGACTCTACATCCAGAGCAATATGGTTGACTATTAAATAGCCTAGCAAGGCTGTCAGTTCAAGGGCAATTAGGGATGGGCAATAAATGCCAGTAACGTCCATATCCCATGAAGAAATTTTTAAAAAGCAACTCGAGGTTTGGCCATCCATTCATGGAACAATTAAAATGAGGGGTGATCTAGAGGTGAGAATTAGAGGAGTGTGTATATCTCGAGAGTTGTAAGGCTGGAGGAACATATGGAGACAGGGAAAGATTAATTGGAGACTTGGTCACATTGAAACGTTTAGTCACTTGATGTGCTTTGAAGTGCAGCCACTGTTGGTGAAACTTGGTGTAGTTGGACTTTGTGAACTCCTTTTAACTTGTTTCCTTTTGAAAAACGGACAGATGCATTTGTTTTAAAATTGATTTGAGGCACTTCATCACTTTGGTTCTTTCTGTGTGTCTTCTCAACACTGGACTTCAATTTTTAACCAAACAACTTCAATAACATATCAGCAGGAGTTTGAATCAATTTTGAAGCAGATTCTTGTAAAAGGTGATAGGAAAACAAACTTTAAAATATGCTTCAAGTTTTAAAAGAATTAATGAGGAGCAGGTTTTACAAGACCCAACCCAGAAGCTGATATCTGATTAAATGTAATGTTGCCATAGAGTCTCTTAAACAATTATGGATTCTGATCTATTGCTGATAATTGGAACACTTACATCTTGCTATCTTTTACAATAGGACTTAGAAAAAGTTTTACATCAATCTAGATTGATTTGCATTCAGTTTGAAATTATTTTCTATGCAATAAGCATTGGGAATGTGGAAAGACAGTAGAAAACTAATCCAAACCTTTTCCGTGGACTACATGCAAATTGCACTGTCAGGAGCTATTGACCTGAGTTAAAATTGGTTTAACTGATTTGTGGTTTGCAAACTTATGCCTTCATATCATATGACTCTACCTGCCATTTCAACAAAAGCACTAAAGATAAAAAAAAGTGGCAATGTTGTACAGAATAAGCTCCAGGAATTGAATCACTGGAAAAATAAATTAAGTATTCTCCAAATATACATAAAAACGCTCATGGAGTTTTGAAATAAGATGGATATTAGAAAGCTCCCGCGGGCCACAGATATGCCAGTTAGGTAGATTGTCCATGTTAAATTGCCCTTTAGTGTCCATAGATGTATAAATTAGGGGATTAGTGGGGTAAATGCATAGGGTTATGGGGATAGAATGTGGGGTGGGCCTAGTTAAGATGTCAGATAGTCAGTGCAGAAGTGATGGGCCAAATGGCCTCCTTCAGTACTGTAGGGATTCTGTGACTGTGATTACTAGAAGCAACAACCTTCAAATTCACAGCATTCGACTGACTCATCATCATAACTTCAGTGAGAGAATTATGGAAATTATAAGGAAATGGGAGGTCTTCTTATCACTCCTTTTAAGCCACATAATGGACCTGGGCACAGAGGCAATGATCCAATGCCTGAGAATAACAAGTGTTGTATAGCAATAGTTTGTATGCAGAAATGGTTGAGGTGTGCAGACCTCCACAAAAAAAATTAGCAAGGGATCTCGGCTTGAAAGATGTTAAACAAAAATGGGTGAAAGAATCTGAGTATGTTTAGTTGCTTGGGCTGACTGGATCATTGCAGATGGGAGAGGAGAAGATATGGGGAACAAAATCATTCCCACAAAGTCTCCATTGGTAAGAAATAGAAAGAAGTAACTGAATATCAGAAATAGGAAGGTGGCCATATAGCCTCTCAAACCTGCTTTGTCATTCAGTAAAAATCTGGATAATCTCCTGCCTCAGCTTCAATTGCCCACCAGTTCTTCAGACCTTTACTTCCTTCAGAGATCAAAATCAGCCTTGAATATATTAAATGATGGAGAATCCAAATCTCCCTAAGGTAGATAATTTGAAAGATTCACAATTCTTTGACTGAAGAAATTTCTCTTCAACTCAGTCCTAAATGAGCAACCTCTTATTGTGAGCATTGATACCTGTGCCTACCTGCGTCACAACTATGGTAGGATTAGCAGAGAGGTCAAGAACCAGGGGATGTATTTTTAAATTAGAACAATGAAAGGGGACTAGAGGGTGGTGGGGATCTAGATCACTGACTGACAGGGTGATAGGTACAGAAGCATCAATGCATTTAGAAAACAATTTTGATATGCATATAACATGCCAGAAATTACAGAGCAAGAGTTAGAACATGGATTAGACAGAATTTTTATTTTTGGGCTAGCATTGAAATAATGGGCCAAATTACCTCCTTCTGAGACATAAATTGCTTTGTGTTTCTCTGGAGGATGTCGGCCGGAAGTAAGCTTAGCCAAAACAGTTCAGTTGCACTACTCTGCTCTGAGGAAGGGTTATTCTGACTCAAAACATTGGCTCTATTCTCTCTCCACAGATGCTGTTGAATCTGCTGAGATTTTCCAGCATTTTCTGTTTTTGTTTCAGGGGCACTACTTTTGCTCTTGGAAACAATAAATCTCCTTTGCTATCTGTTTCTAAATTTGTGGCTGTTACAAAACAGTTTATTGTAAAGATGTTAATGTTTCAGCCTTTTTCATCATCATATGTGAATGCTTACCTGGGCGTTTTGCAGGAAAAATTGATGTCCTTGGTTTTGGTGTCAGCTGGAACTGATAAAACAACATCATCGGTCCTCTCATTTCAACTCTTATACTTTGCATAAGATGTTGCCACAAAAACACCAACCACCAAATATTTTCAAATGTATTGCTCCTTTACTAAGCATCAGCAGGCTATGTAAAACAATGGATTTCAAAAGAAGAATCTGGTATTTACATCGTCATCCAGGAGCTGTGAATTTAGTTTTATTTGATCCGAATTTACACCAAAAGCTGAAAATCAGAGCAGTCTTTTAGTCAGCTCATTTGGTCTGTCTAAAAATAATATTCCTCATTATCTTCTCTCCAGTGCAGGTCATGTTTTCTTCAAGCAGTTCCAGACATCTTCAAATGCAGAGAAATAGAAGCATATAAAGCAGGAGAAGGTAGGAATCTCTTGAATTTCTTGAAGCAAAATCATCTGTAAGTTGCATGCGAAACAAAAGCATACTGTATATTTTCAAGAGTTCATTATTGTCAAAAATACTAAATATATATAGGTTCATAAGTTCATAAGCTATGGGAACAGAATTAGGCAGCTCCGCCATTCGATCATGGCTAATATGCTCCTCATGCCCATTTTCCTGCCTTTTCCCCATAACCCCTCAAATCATTATCAATTAAAAATCTGTCTAACTCCTCCTTAAATTTACTCACTGCTTTACTCCGCCACACTTTGGGTAGCGAATTCCACAGATTCACAACCCTCCTCAAGTCTGTTTTAAATTTGCTACCCCTTATCTAAGACTATGACTTCTCGTCCTAGAATGCCCCTTAAGAGGAAGCATCTGCTCCATGGCTACTTTATCCTTTTTTTTATCATCTTGTATATCTTAATTTGATCTCCCCTAATTCTTTTAAATTTCAGAGAGTGTAGTCCTAAACTGTTCAATCTCTTTTCATATGATAAACCCCTCATCTCTGGAATCAATCTAGTGAACCTCCTCTGTACTGTCTCCAATGCCACTACATCTTGCCTCAAATAAGGGCACCAAAACTGTCCAGGGTACTCCATGTGAGAATGGATTTCAATGTGAAGCCATTTCTGGTTTCAGATTTGCCACTGTGGAAGCAACACATATCCTAACCTAAAGATCTGAGGATCATACACATTGCATTTAGCTTGTCCCACATGATAAGTACATTTTGTGCTGTCTTCACATGCTGGAATTGCATTGCAGGATATCATTATTACGTGTGTGTGGGGGGGAGGTGGAGGGGGAAGGGGGGGAAGGGAACACTTCTACCTCTTCCTGCCTCCATTGGAAGAAATTTAAAAAAATGTAAGATGCTTATATGTATCCTGAATGGGTCAGGTGCATGTAATTAACTTTTGCGCAAAGATACTTCAATGTCAATAAATTGGGGACGGACAAATGTAATTATTGGATGAACAGGGCAAACTATTGCTAAAATGGTATACATTACACGTGGTTTACATCCCGAATGAGTACCAATTTCTATTGAAACTGAAGTATTGTGAGATATCAGGTCGCAGAAACATGGGCTGGAATTATCCAGCCCTTCCCACGGCAGGGTCAGTAAGCCATTTGAAATCTCCTTTCACATCAGCCGGACTGGATGATCCCACCAGCATTAAGGCCTCGAGAATTCTGGCCTCAGGGTGGGATTTTCTGCACAATCTGCCACATGTGGTGGCATCCTGCCCTTGGGACTAATGTAGCTTCCCATTGAATGCAACCCCCCCACCGCCAGAAAACCGCTATGGGGGCCCGCCATCAGCAGAACCAGAAGATCCCACAACCGTGAGCTGCTGGAAAATTCCAACCTGTTAACCTTCTCAACATTAAGCACCATTTCTTCAAAGAGAATTAGCTCTCATTTTGGTGCTCAATTCTGTAATATGTCGAAAAGCTTTGCGGCGTTACCAACATTTTGTTCTGAAGAAAAAGGGTAATAAAGTGAGAAAAAAAACAGAAATTATTGCAATTTTAGCTGAAATAGTGCACAACACAGTATCCTTCTCTCTCGCACTCTATTCCAATGAGAAAAAGCACTGTTTGCATACTTTTTGGAAATATTTGTGAATTCTCATTCATACAGTGGGCTATACAATAAACATGGGTATTACTGTCTTGTTGCAATGTTTTGATGGAAATTTCTCAATCTTTAGTTCTAAATATTAGGAAAAGCATCTTGAAGCTTACTGAGAAAATATCTGTTTCTGATACCCAGGATATTGGCTAAGAATGACGTGTATTGAAGAAGGGTAAAGTGGGGGCCTTTCTGTACTTACTGGCCAGAACCAGTTTTAGCAGCATCAAACATTTTCTTTCTGCCTTCCATTCCAGACATCGCCTCCACATTTTTACGCCAATCACTAACACCAACAGGACGCTCCTAAGGGTTGGAGACAAAACATATCAGCAAATGTCCTTCATCTGTCTGCGTTTTCAGAAGATTTATCACTTAAAAAGTAAACCTTCAAAAGAGTTAACCTTACTCTTAACAGTCCTATTTTATTAAGGTAGTTCTGTGCTGTTTTAGCGCAGCATCAGGGACAGGAGGCGGGAGGCCTCTCCCCTCCCCAACCCTGAAGCATGTCTTGCAGCAGCACAGACAGTCTGCCATTAGTTGGCAGTGGGATCTTCCAGTCCCGCCGCTGTGAATGGGATTTTTTCTTGTTTGCACCTTTTGTTGCTGGGGAACTCATGTTGAGAACAACTGGAAAATCGCTGTCCTGGATCTAAAGGCTAGTGAAATCTATGGCTAATACAGAGAAAGATTTGCATTTATATGGCACTTTTTACAGCTTTTGGTTGTCCCAACATTCTTTATAACAATTAAATACTTTTGAAATGCATTCATTTTTGTGATGTAGGAAAAAGGGCAGTCAATGTGTACACAGCAACTTCCTACCAATAGTGTTGCGATCATGAGCGGATATTCTGTTTTCCTTTTCAGTGACAATGATTGAGGAATAAATATTGACCAGGAGATTGACGATCATCTGAACGCATCTTTATGAACAACTTTCTAAACTGCATGTTTGGATTTTAGAAACTGGCCCACATCATGCCCATTTACAACAAAGGACAAGCAAATTATTCAGATATCAAAAATAAACAACCCAAAATTATAATATACTATATTGCCACAAATATCTCTTGGGACCTTCTCACTAAATAACAATAATTTGTAACAATTTATTTTTCAATATCTATTATTATTACAGGCAGCACAGTGTCACAGTGGTTAGCACTGCTGCCTCTCAGTGCCAGGGACCTGGGTTTGATTCTTGGCTTGGGTGACTGTCTGTGCAGAGTCTGCACTTTCCCCCTGTGTGGGTTTCCTCCGGGTGCTTCAGTTTCTTCTCACAATCTAAAAGACATGCTGGTTAGGCACACTGGCCATGTTAAATTCTCCCTCAGTGTACCCAAACAAGCACCGGAGTTTGACGACAAGGGGATTTTCACAGTATCTTTATCGTAGTGTTAATGTAAGTCTACTTGTGAATAAACTTTAACTTTATTTATGGTTGGTCAGTGTTCTAAGAGTCACTTCGAGTTTAAATCCCAGTTATGACTGGCTTTACATTTCCCCTTCTAGATGGCTTTGTCAGTGAGGACCAGAGCAACTAAACTACAAAAGAAGAAAATTGGTTATTGATATCTTGCATCCACAATTTTCAACCAGGGGCAATAATGATGGGGTTGAAGTATATTATAAACCAATGAGCTGTTTCCTAAAGTGCTTTGCTAGTAGGCAGATGGTATTTTCTATGGTTGGTGTTTGCTCTCATACCTTTTCTGAATCTTCCTTTTTGACTGACTTCAGGTTAGCACGAAGATCCATGGATACTTTGTGCTTGGATCCCAGCAAGGCCCTCAGCATAGCATCAGCAGAAACTCGGACCCGGCGGAGAGTCGGGCGCTTGAACTTTCCTCTGAGATCAAAAACTTTCAGATTCAAATCCTGAATCTTAAAGACCAGAGATAAGAACAGTAAAAGTAAAATCTGCCTAAAATACAAGCCACAAAATGAAAGCACTGGACAGTCCCACAATGATTGTCTTGTTTTGTGACAGACAGTGCTGTCAACCTTGTTAACCAATATGATGTAACTTTGACATTAACTGGGTCAGGATTTCCCGACTACGTGGTGTGTTTTCCAGCAGTGATGGTGGTTCACCATTGGTCACTGTTGGGATCCTCTGGTCCCATTGATGTCAACTTCCTTTTGCATTGCTTGCCCGCCCCGCTGCTGCCATAGGTGGGAAGGGCCAGAAAATCCCACCCACTGAAATTCATGGGCTAGATATAATACAGAGACAGATTCTGAACAAGGTGGAAGGGCAATAGCGTGCATGAAACTCGGAAGATATTTGGGCATGTGGTAATTTTAATATGGTCCAATTTTAATATGGATGCTTCATTATCAATTTACCTCTGGATTTTGTGTCTACAATGCACCCAGTGGATATGATTTTATTTATATTCATGCAGTGTCCATCCCAATTTACCCTTAAACTGCTAGATAATTTCAGAAGCATTTAAGCATGAAACATGGCTAAACCGTGGCAGAATTCCTTCCTTAAAGGTAGTTAGTAAACAAGATGGGTTTTCATATTATCATTGGCAATGGTTTCATGGTCATCAATGAACTTTTATTGAATTCAGTTATCACCATCTGCCATGATGGGATTCGAACCCAGGCCCCCAGAGCATTACCTTGAGTCTCTGGATTACTAGCCCAGTGACAATACCACTGTGCTACTGCCTTCCCATGAACTATAACACAATCTCAACTCGGCTATGAAAAGGACCAATTCAAGGATGGAATTTGGAGCATTGAGAACATTTGGAAAGAGATGGAAAAGTCAAAACATGGAGCTAGGGTGTCCCATTTCAATGATGCCTCGCTTGATCTACTGCTGAGTGCAGTAAGAAGCAGAAAGGAGGTAATGTTCAGCTCAAATATTTATGTCTTGATGTCATAGGGCAAAGCAGGGATGCCTTCCATGGATGGAGAAGCCTTTTCCCAGATCTTCAATCATAACATTTGAATCAGTCCATGAAAACCCTACATCTATGAAGAATATGGATGCCAACATTGCCACCATCTTAAAAGGATAAAGATATCTTAGCCACAGAATGCTAGCAGTGATGTGCCAGTGGTCTTCTTGATGGAGACAGGTAAATGGGAAGTGGAAAGGGGAACTCCATTCAAAATGCTCCCATAATTTACCTGCTGTACTCTGTACACAACTTAGTTATTCTGGGGGAGTGAATCTCACTAGCTCTCAGTCACCTCAAGACAGGAAGCTTAGCTGCAGTAGTGCTACCCATTAGATGGAAGGAGAAGCTAACACATTTTTTGATTACCTACCTCTCTTGTATTGTGTATCACTTTGGCTTCAATATCATATCGCTCCTCATCCACTATGTTGACCTTCTCATGGAGTTCCTGGCAGAGTTCCTTCAGTTTTGAAGATGACAAATTTATTTTTGTTACAAAATGTAATAAATAAATGTATGAAAAATTTGCAATTGTTCAACAAATCCCATTTTCCCATTAATTCAGTTTTTAATTAAATTTTTTCACTTGTAACAAAAAATCTATGTGTGAAAGCAGTTTAATGGATGAATAAACCTTTTGACGGCATTTGAGGTGCAAACTGTATGCAATAAGAATAAATTAAGAGAAAGGAATATTAATTTCAATTTGGAATTGTTAATTGCACAGAAAGAAGCCTAATAATGAACCAGGCAAGCAAAAGAACCTTAATCAGTATTCGCTATAAGCCCACTGATTCTCAGAGATTATATTTCCTCCTTCTTACTGTCTGTAAGGATTTCATAGAATCGTAGAATCATAGAACCCTACAGTGCAGAAAGAGGCCCTTTGGCCCATCGAGTCTGCACCGAACACGATCCCACCTAGGCCCTACCCCCATATCCCTACATATTATACCCACTAATCCCTCTAACCTACGCATCTCTGGACACTAAGGGGCAATTTCTTAGCATGGCCAATTAACCTAACCCACATATCTTTGGACTACCAAATTTCCTACCATTCTCTAAATTCCTCTGTCTCAATTGTATCTTGTCAATGAGGCAACCTTCCATATCAGTGCCTCTGATATGTCTTTCTTTTTCTCGGGCAAGAACTCTGCCCAGATGTGGGTGGCAGGGTCCTCAGTGTGCTTGTCCTATTGTCCACACTTTTGCTCTTACCACTTCTCCTACCTCACTAAACCATGATAGGATTCCCCTCATCCTTATCTTCCATCCTCCATCATGAACAGACCAACCTTCACCATTTCTACCACTTTTAACACAATGCACAACCAAAAATCTTCCTCTCTCAGCATTCTGCAGGAACCACTCCCACTGTGACGTCGTGGTCCATCTGTCAATCATCCTGAACAGAGGGGGTAGTGGGGACTGGGGAGGTGGAGAGAGGTGGTGGTGGTGGAGAGTGGGCTGGGAGAAGGGGTAGGGAGGGAGTGGGAAGGGGTGGTGAGGGAGGTGAGGAAGAGTGTTCCAAAGACCCATGACTCTGTGAGAGAGAAACAAATTTCTGCTCATCTGTGTCTCTATCATAGCTTAGGAGATTGCTACTCTATTCTCACTGTTCCTTTTCTGGTAATAAATGCAAATAATAAAGAAGGAGACAGCTCTGCAGTTTAATTCTCTCTGGCAAAGTGACTGAGTAATATTCTTTCCTGCATTATGTTAACACAACCTTGTTTTTAAATAACACAGGAGGAGCATAAATCACCAACAATAAATCATTATGTCACATCTAATAGCATGTTCATTGATGCCAGTGTCATTCCCATATGAGTTAATGGGTGTTTTAAAAACAATTACACATTAATGTTATTTGCAAAGAACCGCAAAAGGTTTAAAAGCAATTTTGAATTCTTTAACTCAACAACTCGCATCTACACAGTGGCTGAAATGTTACCACCGTTCACATCAGTGAGATTTCCCCATCCCGCTGCAATGAACAGAGATTTGGCTGGGCGTCAAATTCTCCGAACTTGCTGCGGCAGGAGTGTGACGTGAATGGCCAGTGAGGTGGCGCCCAATATCTGAAAGGTGCCACTGAGCTGCAGCAGATCTGAGACATTAGAGCAAGATTTTCCCTGCAGATTGCTGAGCCCCATTTTCAGGCTCAAGTAGGGTGGGGAGGGCGGTGGTGGGGGGGAGGGGAGTGGGGGCGAGGGGGTGGTCAGAAGCCTATATATACAATTTGGGAAACTCATCACTCATTATCATTTTTACAAAGCAGCTAATTAGTAGCCAGAGGATAGGCTCACAGGCCATTTACATGCTGGATTGGCTCTCAGAGCTGGAGGGCTAATTAGAGGCCATCCAGCTTGAAAGAAGCAGCAGGATCTTCTGGAAAGTTAAGTGAGGTAGAGGCTGTTTCAAAATGGAGAAGCTAGCCAGAATTTTAGCAGCACACCCGCCTCTGAATTGGGGCAGGCATGGCTCTCAGAATTCTCCTTTGGCCTCGGGTGGGATTTTATGAGCCTCGCCCAAGCGAGGTCATAAAACACCGGCTCTCTCCAACTCTTTTATAGTTCAAATAAGCTTTTGCAGCAACCTCCTCTATAGGGTAGCCTAAGGCTGCTGCTGAATTTAGGTAGGTAAAAAAGACCTCCATGAAAATGGAGCCACAGAATTGGCAATCGATTTTTAGTGTTTGCCCTGTCTCCATCTTCAAGGGTGTAAAACTTAATCCCAGGGCAAGTGGTGAAAGCTTCATCAAAGTGTCCTGTTCCAAGGAGCAGCTTAAAGTGGGCAAGTTTTAGGGAAGGAATTCCTGAGCTTGGGAGCTGGACAGCTGAAAGTATAAACTTTTGTGCTGAGGTGAAGGAATTTAAAGGTGAGGAAAGTGGCTAGAATAGGAGGAACACAAAGTTTTCCATTTCACAAATACTCTTGTCCAAATTACTGCCAAGTCAGCAGCACGTTCACCCTCCCAGAAAGTGAATCCACATTCCTGAACCTGTTTAGGTTTGTGGAGTAAACACCAGAATATGAAATAAAAATCAGGTTTTGCATTAAAAAAATGAAGTGGGTGTATCCCATTGGTAAATACTTACCTGCAGCTGAGTAAAGGACAGACCAGCAATTCTTATAGGTGGGACCCGTTCGACAAGAAATCTTTCTTTTTCTTCACTTTTTTCTGCTGTTTCTTGGGCCAATTCTTCTGTTGCCTTTGCCAACAACAAACTCTAGAGGCCAAATTATGGATTTGTTAAATTCTTGCCGTGCCTTGAATGTTAAATTCTTATTTTAATAGTTACACGTATTGAGGCCACTTTACACAGTGAATGCCCAGCAAAAGGACATTTACTGATTGGCTGGAAATGCGCACACCAAAGTTTTGAATTCATTTGTTGGTGCACAAGTGGTGCAGTTCCAGTGTAGTAGACTAGAACCTGGGATGTAGGTCAGGCACACCATCTGATTCTAAAATGCCAATTCAACTCCAATAGATTGCTGGCAAAATATGCATCCTGTGTTAAAGTGGGGCATTTCTGGAACTGGCAAGGACAATGAGAGTCATGTCACTGAGATTCCACCATTTATAGTTGGCTATCATTAAGTCTATAAAATAATGTATTGATATGAGATCTAAGAAATAAGGGCTGACTTCTGGAAAGGCCATAATAAATTTGACCTTCTCCTCTCATTCCATCAGTACAACGCCTGAAGCTAGCTTACCTGGACTACATTAGGGGGGACAAAGAACAAAGAATAATACAGCGCAGGAACAGGCCCTTCAGCCCTCCAAGCCTGCACCGATCATGTGTTCCTAACTAGACCATCCGTTTATCCCTCTATTCCTAGTCTGTTCATGTGGCTATATAGATAAGTCTTAAATGATCCCAGCATGTCTGCCACAACCACCTTGCTTGGTAGTGCATCTCAGGCCCTCTGTGTAAAATACGTCCCCCGCATATCTGTATTGAACCTTACCCCGCATCCCCCCCCACCCCCTTACCTTGAACTTGTGTTTCCCCTTGTGTTTGCCATTTCCAACCTGGGAAAAAGCTTCCAACTGTTCATCCTATTTATGCTCTTCATAATTTTATAAACTTCTATTAGGTCGCCGCTCAACTCCTGCTTTCCAGGGAGAACAACCCTAGTTTACTCAATCTCACCTCATAGCTAATACTCTCCATACTAGGCAACATCCTGGTAAACCTTTTCTGTGCTCTCTCCAAAGCCTCCATGTCCTTCTCATAGTGTGGGACCAGAACTGGATGCAGTATTCCAAATGTGGCCGAACCAACGTTCTATATAACTGTAACACCATATGCCAACCTTTATACTCTATGCCCCATCCAATAAAGGCAAGCACGCCATATGCCTTCTTCACGACATTTTCCACCTGCGTTGCCACCTTTAAGGATCTCTGGACTTGCACACCCAGATCTCTCTGTGTGTCTGTACTCCTGATGGTTCTGCCATTTATTGCATAGCTCCCCCCCGCCCATCACGGCATTAGATCTACCAATATGCATCACTTCGCATTTATCTGGATTAAGTTCCATCTGCCATTTCTCTGTCCAATTTTCCAGCCTATCTATGTCCTGCTGTATTCTCTGACAATGTTCATCACTATCCTCAACTCCAGCAATCTTTAGATGTCTTTAGGAGTCTTTAGATATCTGCCTGCTTGCTGGTGGAGTGCTGGAATACAATGAAGTGATGCTCACTGCCACCGATACCTCTCTGCACAAAGTGAGTATCACACAGAGGCACCTATTCAGAGCCTAGCGCCCATCACTCCTAATCTACATCTTCATTATAAGGACATGTCAATCCTGAAGTTTGCTGCTCACTTCTTTAACATGACTGCCATCCTTGTCGCCTAAATAACCCATTTCCTTTAATGCTGCCACTGTCCCTTTTAAGCAGTGACATGTTTTACTTCCTGTTGGATGCCTCTCTCTCTCTCTCCTGCAGGTGTTTTTTGATTTGATTTGATTTATTATTGTCAGATGTATTGGTATACAGTGAAAAGTATTGTTTCTTGCACACTGTACAGAAAATACATACCGATCATAGAATACATAGGTGAGAAGGAAAGGAGAGAGTGCAGAATATAGTTTTACCGTTATAGCTAGGATGCAGGGAAAGATCAGCTTAGCATTATTAGAGAGTTTAAGGGAGTTAGAGCTCAGTTTTAAGAGCTAGAACGAGAGTAAAATATAGAAATAGAGGATGTGCTGGAGACAGCTCGCAAAAAGTCACCATGCCCTGGCACCTTCTTGAATGTTTTTTTTGGACTCCGACAATGTTACTCCCAACCATCAACCCGATCATCTGGTATTATTCATGGACCAATTGCAGTCTAACTACCGACGCACTATTTTGCGCTCCATATATTCCAGGTATTTAAGTTTCTATGTGAATTGACTGACCCTGAATTTCACCATGGGATCACCCCCCACTACCTTGAGACAGGCAGATGTCCTGTTCTAACTTAGCCCTAGTGACTTAATGCCACTGTCAGATAGTGAGCTACCTGGGACTGATAGCCTTCCTAATGCCGATGACCTCTATCAGTTCTCAGGATGGTCACTAGATGGAGCATTTGAGATTACAAAGCATTTCCCAGAGAGGGAGTGAGAATGAAAAATCCCCAATAGTGCTCAATCTCATTCCAACTCTATTCACATCACCTCTTGGCCCATCAGTGTGTGGGAAAAGATGGCACCATGGAGAATCTCATTCTCTGGCCTGCGGCAATAATTCCATTGATGGAGCTTAATAGAAGGCAAGCATCCATTGAAAACTGTTTATGTACAGTTGAAGTTAAGTGAGATAAATGATAAATTCCAATCACTTACCTTAAGCAGGAGCTTGCGGGATGCTGTGATCTTTGACTTTCTCTACAGAAACATTAAGAAGTGGTTAATCTATTGCTTCTCCTGATGTTCATTTCTGCTTCCATATTCTTATCATAATTCTTGAAACACCTTCAGTCAAAACATATCTGCAGTGTTTGCTTCAAACTTTACTTTCTTTATGTCCTTCTTAAGAAATGTTTTTAGCATTTAGCTTTCCCCTTTACTTCTTTAATTTCACATTCGTTTCCTTATCTTTCAATATTTCCTCTTCTAATTGGTTTCTTTCTTTTATTCTTTACTTGTTTGATGGACAGGCTCACCTTTCTCATTGTGAGAAACTAATACATGTTTTCAGAATGGCAAATTGATGGTGCAATATTGTAGCAAAAATATAACAGATAAATGAGCACAGAGCTGGTACTCAGTACTGACCCGCACCTCTAGATGGCACTGTTTTTGAAGGTTGAAGCTGCTTTGATTCTGAACACTTTTTGTTCAGATTCTGGGATACTGGCACCAATAAATATTCCCCTACGGGATTTAATGGCCTCGCTCATCCAGAAACCGTAAAATCACGCTGGAGGTCAGCAGACTTTTCCATGGTCCACCCCTTTCCCGCTCCGATTCCTGTATCGGGCAGGACAGTAAAATTCCGGCTTAGCTAGTTTTTACAGCAACACACTTGTCTCTATTATTCCAGCAAAATCAAACCTCATGGATCTGATTCTGGGATAACAATTGGATTTAGTGGCGTAACTGGGTCAGAATACCCTGCAGAAAAGAAAATACTGCGGATGTTGGCATCTGAAACAAAAACATAAAATGCTGAAAACTCTCTGCAGGTCTGACAGCAGCTATGAAGAATGGAGCCAATGTTTCGAGTCTGGATGACCCTTTATCAGCATTGGGAGTAAAGACAACAATTTGATAGCCCTTCTCGAAAGATTGGCTCTATTCTTTCTCCACAGATGCTGTCAGACGTGCTGGGATTTTTCAGAATCCCCTGAAACCTGAACTAAAATGGGACTAAAGTAAATCTGCCGTTTACCAGAACATGCAGTCTCATTCACCTGCCCGATACTGAAGCAAACCTCAAAATCTGCACTAAAAAATGTTATTGATGATATAACCCAATGCATGTAGCACTTTAACTGATCTCTCTTTGGTGAACATGTAGCCTTAAAATGACAAAAAAAATGACTGATGGAAAACACAGATTTGCATCATCTGACAGGACACACAATTACTGGAAATTTGCTCTGGATGGTCATTATCTATTTCTTTTAGCTTTTGATTAAAAAAAAACATAAATAAGATTCATGTTGTTTAATTGACAAAACATAATTTTGAATTGAAAGTACCTGGGTCTTTTGCTAATTTTATTCTTTACATAGTTTTCTGTGCAAACGGAGATTCAAATTATTTCTGTCAGCATAGTCTATTTTTGTCATTGGACTAATTGTTTTCATTAGCTCTAACGCAAATAATGTGCTAGACTTCATTTCAGACTATGCCAGAATAAACCCAATATCTCACTGATTTTGACTGAAGCATGAGTAATTGTGAATTATATTCACATGCAGGTCATAGGTCAGAAGAATACAGTAGATCCCACAATTGAAAACAATGCTGGTTTTATATTTTGTTTTTAACAAAACATCTATCCTTTACAAAGCTATCATATGTTCATTCTTGGCAATAATAATAAAAAGCTGTGTATTAGTCAGGAGGGACTTGCCTCACCAGATATCAGAGCCATAACTACTGACCATTCCATCTCATCGCTGTCAACTGTGTTAGAAAATAATTTCTGACACAAACACAATCTTTGCCACAGCAAAAGTTGCAGCTGAGTAATTGTTACTTTCCACAGCAAAAAATAAATGATTTTTTACACTGGTGTTTGACAATCACACTACAGACTGAGTTTAGAAAGTAAGCATCCTGTCACCATGTAAAGTGTTAGTCATTTCTCTTTAACATTGATGTCATTATTTTCTCTTTTCAACTAACAGAAATGCCACACCATTCATTCAGCAAATGGCGTTCAAAAGGATAGCATTAAAAGCAGCAGCTTCATACTATTGCTTCCGTGTTGATCAGACGTGCTTTATTATTTTCTTGAAGTCATGTTAAGTCATTGGACCAGCTGACCAGTAATAAACTGAGAGTGAACAGCAAACAGGGGGAGAGGAAAGGATTAAACGCATGCAAACATTTCAAAAGAAGCAAGCGTTCCTTACCTCCCTGCTGCAGGAATAATAATGAACAAGATAACACATGAATTTTTGCTGTACTGAAGACAATAAGAAGTTAGAATTTTTCCAGAAGTTGTGTTTTATTTACAAAATTCATCATACTTACGCAGGCTCTGGCATTTTGACGGTAGACGTTCAAGCTGGATGAAAGAAAGAAATGTTTTAAAGCCTAGCTAGCTTGCTGCCTCATCGGTAATTGTATGGTGACATCTTAAAATAAACACTGATAAAGGGCTGAAACCTGAGATTGCCTTATATGGTTTTGAACCTTCCATTTTAGATAAAGAGTAAATGTCACTGGCATATTTGACGCACCAAAGAAGAAACCAGATTGAGATGCAGCATCATATAAAAGACTCCTTACTAATTATCGAAGGATTTTTAAAAAATAAAACTGGCGTCACAATACAGCATCATCTTCAACACTGGTTAACAAACTGTGGGTAAACTGAAATTTTAAATTCTGCTCAATGGACCTTAACAATGAGAATCCCTGATTTGTCTGAAAGACAATATCCGATATTCAGCAGGTAATAGAATCCATTGGGGAACCTCCAGCCAAATTTAGTTTTGCTAATCAGCATGCTGCGGTTAGCTCTATCTAAATTCAGACTAGGAAGTATTTTCAATGATCTAACCAGGCTAAGAAAGGTATATTCTGATACACATCCATCTACACTCTGTTGTGTGTACCACTTACCCCCCCACAGCCACACATTGCTAAGCTTATTCCATCACACCCAACAAACCAGCAAGAGCACTCATTGTTTAATCCGGACAAATGCAAGGTGATGCATTTTGGAGAATCGAATTTGGGTGTGAAATATATTGTACATGGCAGAACCCTTAGGAACATTAACATACAGAGGGATCTGGGTGTGCAGATCCACAGATCCTTAAAAGTGGTCACACAGTGGCCAAAGTGATTAAGAAGGCACATGGCATGCTTGCCTTCATCAGCCTGGGCATTGAGTACAATAAATCATGTTGCAGCTATATACAACCATGGTTAGACTACATTTGGAGTATTGTGTGTAGTTCTGGTCACCACATTACCAAAAGGACTTGGAAATTTGGAGAGAGTGCAAAGAACATTGACCAGGATGTTGCCTGGTCTCGAGGAGACAACACTGATAAGGTGGTAATTGGTCTTTTAAATTTCTGGACAGTAAGATATCCACGAACAACAATGTTGTCATGCCAGATGATCTCTTTTATTAGCTATTTTAGTTGAGGTATAAATAGTTGTCAGCAAATCAGTGTGAATGTCCCCACTCTGAACTGTGCACTGGAGCCTTTTTGGGTATACCTGAGAGGACAGATGGGGCCCTGACTTTGTGCTCAGGTCTCTGGAGTGGGAGTTGAACCTACATCCTCATACTTAGGTGAGTGTGCGACTGTTGAGCTGCATCTGATTATTGAGGTCCCCTTCTGCTCTGTAATTGGTGAGGCCGCAGCTGGAGTACTGTGTGCAGTTTTGGGCGCCGCACCTGCGCAAAGATATTTTGGCCTTGGAGGGAGCGCAGAGGAGGTTTACTAGGCTGATACCGGAGTTGAGGGGGTTGAGCTATGAGGAGAGGCTGAATAAACTGGGCTTGTACTCGTTAGAGTTTAGAAGAATGAGGGGAGATCTCATTGAGACGTATAAGATGATGAATGGGATGGATAGGATAGAGGTGGAGAGACTCTTCCCGCTCAAAAAAGACAGTAGGACTAGGGGGCACAGCCTCAAGATAAAAGGGGGGCGGTTTAGAACGGAGTTGAGGAGGAACTTCTTCACTCAAAGGGTGGTGAATCTCTGGAATTCTCTGCCCGTTGAAGTGGTGGAGGCTGCCTCGCTAAATATTTTTAAGACGCGGGTTGATGGGTTTTTGATAAGAGAGGGGATTAAGGGTTATGGGGAGAGGGCGGGAAAGTGGAACTGAGCAGCGACAGATCAGCCATGATCTTATTGAATGGCGGGGCAGGCTCGAAGGGCTGGATGGCCTACTCCTGCTCGTATTTCTTATATTTCTTATGTTGACTATGAAGAGAGGTTGAATAAACTAGGATTCTTTTCACTGGAAAGCCGAAGGCTGAGGAGAGACCTGATAGAGATCGACAAAATTATGAGAGGCATAGACAAAGTGGATAGTCAGAGGCCTTTTCCCAGGGTGCAAGTGTCAATTACAAAAGGGCACAGGTTCAAGGTAAGAAGGGACAAGTTTAAGGGAGATGTGCGGGGGACGTTTTCACGCAGAGAGTGTTGGGTGCCTGGAACACGCTACTAGAGGAGGTGGTGGAAGTAGGCACATTAGCAATATTTAAGAAGCATCTGATAGGGACATGAATAGGGTGTGAATAGAGAGATATGGACTAAGTAAGGGCAGAAGTTTTTTTAGTTTAGTTCGGGCATCATGATTGACATGGGGTTAGAGGCCCAAAGGGCTGTTCTTGTGGTACACTTTTCTTTATTCTTTGTTCTCTTCATTCTCTTTCTATTCATTGCTTCTCACTCTCATTTATCTGTCCATCATTGTCACTCATCCTGCTCCTTACGCAATGTGATGTTCCTCCCTGCAGTCACAGTCACCAATTGCACAGCTCCCATCTGCAAAGTCACTCAGAGGTCTGTCCTTCTACCCATTGTGTGAACAGAGCGTGTAAATAGTAGGGAGATAGATAGGAGGTGATCCTCCACAGAGTTCATAACTGACAACTGTGAGGAGGAATCTCATGCTGGAGATTTGTAGCATTTCAAAATCTCTGGTCAAGAAATCGAAAGATTGAGATTCCTAAGTGACATGGTGATGAAATTAAATATCAGTGGCCCTCATGTGGTAGAATATTCAGTAGCAAGTGCTATATAATCATCGTAATAATCCTTAAATGAATAGCAACATTCTTATCTTGCTAGTACTAACTCCAATCTTTTCTCTTCATCAGAACCTTCACATGGGCGGCATGGTGGCACAGTGGTTAGCACTGCTGCCCCAAAGCGCCAGCCGGGTTCAATTCCCGGCTTGGGTCACCATTTGTGTGGAGTTTCCAAAATCTCCTTGTCTGCGTGGGTTTCCTCCAGATGCCTCAGTTTCCTCCCACAGTCCAAAGATATACAGGTTAGGTGAATTGGCCATGCCAAATTCTCCCTCAATATACCTGCACAGGTCCTGGAATGTGGTGACTAAGGGATTTTCACAGTAACTTCATTGCAATGTTAATGTAAGACTCCTTGTGACTAATAGATTAACTTCTAAAAAAGCATTTTGTCCTGCACCTGGGCAATGAATCCTCAGTGGTTGATTCCATCTAAGGGTTCATTATATACCAGTGTAGCTACTCACACATCAGTTATACTCGAACCCTGGTTTTAAATTGTGAATAGAAGTGGTGGACCAAGGCATAATGTCAAAGAAACTACAGAAAGTTGTGAATGTAGCCCAATCCATCACACAAACCAAGCTCCCATCCATTGACTCTGTCTACACTTCCTGCTGCCTCAGCAAAGCAGCCAGCATAATTAAGGACCCAACCCACCCCGGACATTCTCTCTTCCACATTCATCCGCTGCGAAAAGATACAAAAGTCTGAGGTCACGTACCAACCGACTCAAGAGCTGCTTCTTCCCTGCTGTCACCAGTCTTTTGAACGGATCTACCTTGCATTAAGTTGACCTTTCTCTGTACCTAGCTATGACACTATGTAACACTACATTCTGCACTCTCTCGTTTCTTTCTCTATGAACGGTATGCTTTGTTTGTATAGCGAACAAGGAACATAGTTCTCACTATATACTAATACGTGTGACAATAATAAATCAAATCAAGTGAAATCATGTCACTAGGCTGGTAACCCAGAGGCCCAGACCAATGCTCTGCATGGGTTCAAATCCCACCAAGGCAGATGGTGGAATTTAAATTGGATTAGTTAGTACAATCTGGAATTGAAGGCTAGTCTCAATAATGGTGACCATTAAACTGTCACCTATTGTCACAAGTATCCATCTGGTTCACTCCTGTCCTTTAGGGGAGGAATCTGTATTCCTAACCCGATGTGGGTTAGACGTGATTTCAGACCCACAGCAAAGTGTTTGTCTTCAAACTTCTCTTTGAAATTGCTTTGCAAGCCACTCAGTTCAAGGGCAGTTAAGGATGAACTGCAAATACTGGCCTTGTCAGTGTGCCCTCATCCCTCAAAAGAGTACATTTTTAAAAATGCCATTTCTGGCAACAATTCATCAATCATAAGGCATTTGTGGATACACTGGAAGGGCTGCAGTGCAGATTCACCAAGGTATTACCAGAACTCCAAGGGTTAGATTTTGCATTGAGATTATGTTAATTAGGCGTATATTTCCTGGAATACAGAAGGATAAGGGGTCACCTGATTGAGCTTTTTAGATAGAGAAAAAATTTTCCATTGCTGAGAGCAATACGACAAGGAACACAGGCCAAAATTCTTCAGCCATTCACATCCCACCACTACTGCAAGTGAGGACAGAGATTTGGTTTCAGCCAAATCTCCGTTCAGTGCAGCAGGAGCACAGAATCCCGCTGGTGTGAGCAACTAGAAAATCGCAGTCACTATCTTAAAACCTACGTCAGACTGTTCAGGGGAGAGATTAGGAAATAGTTCTGCACGCAGAGGCTTGTAGAAGTGTGGAAATCTTTCCCACAAAAATCAATACATGCTAGCTCAACTGGAAATATTAATCGGAGTTTAATAGATTTTGCTAGACAGTGGATGGAGTTAAGATATAGATCAGTCATGACCTAATTTAATGGCAGAACAACCTTGAAAGGCTGAATGGCCTGCTCCTGTTCCTAAGAGAAGAAAGAGCAAGAAACGGGACTGATACAAAGACAGGAACAAGAAAACGTGTTTGGTGTAAAGTGGGGAGCGAGCATGAGAAACAAAATTAGAGTAATAAACATGCAAAGAGTTACAAGGATTTATATTCTGTATGTGCAACATCAAAGGAAATCCCCTCATTGATAATGACTGTTAGTTAAAATTGAACTCATTTCTAAAAATAGCTGTGGATGCCATATAAGGGTTTTGGGAAGTTAAATATCATGATGTGTAGTGATATATATAGATTGGAATTATACTTTTTAAAATTGCCTCCAAATAAGTTAAGCATTGATGCCTCAATCTGTAATTTCATGCATTGTACGCATTCAGAAAGGGGTTACGCATGCAGAATTAAAGTTACAAAAATATCACAGCTTAAGATCAAAATGTAACTTAATATATAACTCAAGCTGGTTTAGAACAATTTATAACACCACTCTGTGGGAAATGTTGGTGGTGATTTTCCACAAGCATGAATGGAATTATGTTTCTATTTTGAAGGTGTGAGCATTCAGATCAGTTTGGTTCCCGAATTTGAATACACCACACTGTCATAACGCAAGTATAGGACAGCACAATGGCACTGCTGCCTCACAGAGCCAAGGACATGGGTTCAATTCCAGCCTTGGGTGACTGTTGTGCGGAGTTTGCATGCTCTCCCCGTCTGTATGGGTTTCCTTCAGGTGCTCCGGTTTCCTCTCACTCTCCAAAGATGTGTGGGGTAGGTTGATTGCCTAATTACCTCACCAGGATCACCTCCAATCTTGCTCAATTGCCTGTTGGTGATAAGGAGATTAATAGGGTAAATATGTGGGGTTATGGGGATAGGGCCAGGGTGGGATTGTTGTTGGTGTAGTCTTGATGGGCCAAATGGCCTCTTTCTGCACTGTAGGGATTCTATGGTTCTATGATACTGACAATGTTATAGTGATGTTGTACTGCCAACGATGTATAGCTCCTTGACCAGCCAAAATGGGAGTTCACTGCACTGATGTCCAAATGTCTATTGTTTTGTTATATATCTATAAAGTGGCAATGGAGGATCAGTTTATTTTCTAACACTAAACATTTCTTGGTTATTGAATGGGCAATTGAAAGCTGATCGTTTGAGGAAATTAGGTGCAGGGTGAATAATCAGTTTATAATCACAAGACACAGAGAAAGCATGGTGCTGAGAAATTTCAACTTGTAAAACGAAGAACAACTGCAGTAACCCAGCAAGGCTTCCCAAACCCGTGATCTCTATACCTAGGAGGATGGGGATGACAGCTGCATAGCAGCATCGCCTGTCCAAATTTCTCCTCAGGTCCCATTCCATTCTAACTTGGAAATATGTTGGGGGTGATTTTGAGCTTGCAGTCCCATCTGCGGGAATGGCAGTGCATGCTCAAAACCCAGAACGCTTGATTCGCACCAACAGGTTTCTGACCTTATCGCTCCCTCACCAGCGGAGTGGCGTGAAACACACCACAGGGCCACAGAAAGCTAATTTTAATACATTAGCATGTCATTAGCCAATGCCCTCTCTGGGACTTCCACCGTCACCGAATATTCAGTGGGTGCCAGTGTGATGTCACGCCAGTGCCATTTACAACAGGTTCACCTAGACGTGAACCTGCCATGGGGTCTCCCCGAGTTATAACAGTAAGTAGAGCTCCCGAGAGGGAAAAAAATGATTAGGCAGTGGCCTGGCAATGCCCATTGGCAGTGCCCCTTGGCACATGTTGACAGCATGCCAACCCAGTAATGCAAACCTGTGCCAATGGATGACCCCCAGTGGGAACCTCTTGGGGGAATGGAGGGATTCACTTAGATGTTATGGTGGCTGGGAGAGGGCAGAGGAGCAGGAGATGCCGGCGATGGCTGTTGTGATGGGTCGGGCAGTGGAGGCGCGTGCTGGCTCAGACTGTTGGTGGGGGGAGAAGTTGGGAAGGTACCAATGATTGAGAGGGTTGGGGTGCAGAGAGGTGCCGACTCTAATTGGGGATGGGGACGGAGGCCCCTGAGACCTCCACTGTGGGTTGGGAGGAAGGTGTACTCAGGTTATGATTGGAACGTCTTTTAAATGTTGTGCCCCGATCTCTGTGCAGCCGAGTATTGCTGGAGTGTTAAGGCCCCAAACCCTGTCTGATGATGTGAAACATGCCCTCTCGATTTATTTTGGGAAAAGTATGATAAGATCTGGTGAGAAAACTGACCAGTTTCTCTGGAGAGAAACATGCTGTATTTCTTATTGCAAACAAAACTTTGCCATTCTTTGGTAAGGTTTCGCCCAAAGTCTCGCTTTAATTGATGTAGAGTCAAATTCCTTGAACTGTCTGCCAAACAGCACTATAGACCATCCTCATCACATGAACCAAAACTAGCTCAAGAAGGTGAATTACCATCACCTTCTCAAGAACACTTAGGGAAGAACATAAAGTGCTGACCTAGCCAGAAATGTCCACATCCATGTTCTTCAACTAGGAATCTCACTTTGAAGTATAAGTTTGTCAAATATGGAGTTAAATGATGCAACTTTTAAAGGTTTATCCGCACTAACTGGAAGAGCAATAAATTCTACCATTTCTGATTACACATTACTATTTTTGCTAAATTGGCAGTCAAATCTGAACTGGACTCAAATTCTAGTTGTGCACAATGAAGTAAAATCGGTCTGATGTTCAGAATGGAGATGTTCAAAATCATAACAAGGCTGGACAGAGTAGATAGGGACAAACTGTTCCTGCTTGTAAAAGAATCAAAAACAATAGGGCTCAGATTTCAAGAAGGAAACGTGATCTGAGAAAAAACTTTTCCACACAGAGTTAGAACATAAGAACATAAGAAATAGGAGCAGGAGTAGGCCATCTAGCCCTTCGAGCCTGCCCCGCCATTCAATAAGATCATGTCTGATCTGTCGTGGCTCAGTTCCACATTCCCGCCCTCTCCCCATAACCCTTAATCCCCTTGCCTATCAAAAACCCATCAACCTGCGTCTTAAGAATATTTAGTGAGGCAGCCTCCACCACTTCAACGGGCAGAGAATTCCAGAGATTCACCACCCTTTGAGTGAAGAAGTTCCTCCTCAACTCTGCTCTAAACCGCCCCCCTTTTATCTTGAGGCTGTGCCCCCTAGTCCTACTATCCTTTCTGAGTGGGAAGAGTCTCTCCACCTCTATCCTATCCATCCCATTCATCATCTTACACGTCTCAATGAGATCTCCCCTCATTCTTCTAAACTCTAACGAGTACAAGCCTAGTTTATTCAGCCTCTCCTCATAGCTCAACCCCCTCAACTCCGGTATCAGCCTAGTAAACCTCCTCTGCACTCCCTCCAAGGCCAAAATATCCTTGCGTAAGTACGGCGCCCAAAACTGCACACAGTTCTCCAGCTGCGGCCTCACCAATGCTCTATACAGCCGCAGCAAGACCTCCCTACTTTTATATTCAATCCCCCTCGCTATGAAGGCCAGCATCCCATTCGCCTTCCTGACCACCTGCTGCACCTGCAAGCTGGGTTTTTGCGACTCATGCACAAGGACCCCGAGGTCCCTCTGCACCGTCGCCTGCTGCAGTTTTTCGCCACGTAAGTAATAATCCTTCCTACCATTATTCCTACCAAAGTGGACCACCTCGCACTTGCCAACATTAAATTCCATTTGCCATTTCCTGGCCCATTCGCCCAGCCTATCTAGACCCTTCTATAGACTCTCCACACCCTCCGCACAATTTGCCGTTCCACCAATCTTGGTGTCATCAGCAAATTTCGACACCTTCCACACATGTTCTGCAGTGCATTGTCAGGATTTATGGTGGAGGCAAATTCAACTGAAGTTCCAAGAGGACATTAGATGATTACTTGAATAGCAACAATGTGCAGGGGTACAAGGAATAGCACTAAGTCAGGATGCTCATTTGGAGAGCTAATACAGACATGATGGGCCAAACAGTCTGTTCCCATGCCAAAACAATTCTATGAAATTGAGACCAGTTTGCATATCAGTTTGCAGCTCCCCTCAATTTTAGTACAATACTTGACTTTTTCAGGGTTACATGACCCCTCACACATTCCACACACCAAAGTCAGTTACTAGGTGGAATTTTACCGGCACTTCCACCCGAGGTTCATATGATCCCACCCAAGACCAACAGAGAATGCCATTCTCCAGCTTTGCCCACCCATGGAATTGGGATGGGCGTGCCAGTAAAATTCCGGCCACTGTGTCAGATTGTGTGGCATACAAAATGGTTTAAGATTGGGCTCTCTGTGACTCCACATGTAGTACATACTGCCCAGGTCCTTAAATTTCCAAACTTTAAAATATCCTTGTACAAACTGCTATCTTGTTTGACGAGAAGCATTATTTTTATAATTGAAGGGGATAATACATCAATACAATATGTCAGCGGGGAGCTTTAACTTTTAGGAACTTGGAGATTTAATGCGATGCAAAATTGCCCAGTTGCTCATGTTACTTACCCTTCAGAACCAGGTGCAAATATATTTAAACTTTACACAACATAGCAGACAAAGGCAGAAATATTCCTGCTGAGACGAGACCATGTATGTGTTGGTAAGTTAAAATTGAAACTCAGAAAAGAACAATTTAATTTAATTTTAACTTGAGAAATCTAAAATATAGATGGATGATCACTACTGACTCTAACAAAACTAAACATTGTTCAGTTATAAGAATAGAATATGATACACAAAACCCATTTGAAAACATTTTCATTGGATGTGCTAGTGAACAACCCATTTTGAATGAATCATTTGTAAGCTTGAAGTCATCTCAGTTTCCAGAACTTTCTCATTGAAGTAAACTTTGTAAGCCTGATTACTACTGTGCGCATAAAAAGTAGCTAAAACCTCAGTTTATCAGGCTGGCTGTTATTTTCTAATTTTATATTCATTGGTTTCTCGTTATAGTAGAAGGATATAAAAAAACTTTGAAGGACTTTAACCTAGCACAGAGATGAATGCTCCTGTCTAAGTTACATTCATCATTACTTCACTATTGGTACTTGACAAAACCATGCATCGAATGTCACTCTGCAAGAAGTGGAGAGCACAGTGGATTAATAAAAGACTTACAAGCAAAGAACCATAAAAGGCAATGTGTTTTTCAGCTTTGAAGAGATGAAGCAGATGCAATTCCAGTTGTCATCATTTGGTTCACTGCTACAGAATGCAAGGTAAAGGGACACAGCAGGTCACTTTCTGAAAGAATGTGTTACACCAACAAATGGGACTGGATTTGCAATCTGGACTTGCGAACCCACAGCACAAATCATTCCTAGGCCCCAATCCTGCACCAGCCTCCCATCCATTGACTCTGTCTACACTTCCCGCTACCTTGGCAAAGCAGCCAGCATAATTAAGGGCCCCACATACCCCAGACATTCTCTCTTCCACCTCCTTCCTTCCTTCAGGAAAAGGATACAAAAGTCTGAGATCACGTACCAACCGACTCAAGAACAGCTTCTCCCTGCCGCTAACAGACTTTTGAATGGACTTACCTTGCATTAAGCTGATCTTTCTCTACAGCCTAGCTATGACTGTAACACTACATTCTGCAATCCCTCATTTCTTTCTCTATGAAGGTATGCTTTGTCTCTATAGAGAGCAAGAAACAACACTTTTCACTGTATATTACTACATGTGACAATAATAAATCAAATCAAATCAAAACATCAATGTCACAAGGTGGGGCAGCATGGTGGCACAGTGGTTAGCACTGCTACCTCACAGTGCCGGGGATCTGGCTTCAATTCCCAGCTTGAGTGATAGTCTGTGTGGAGTCTGCACATTCTTCCTGAGTCTGTGTGAGTTTCCTCTGAGTGCTCCGGTTTTCCCTCACAGTCCAACAATTTGCAGGTTAGGTTGATTCTTAGTGTTAGAGGAATTAGTAGGGTAAATGTGTGGGGTTACAGGGATAGGGCCTGGATTGTTGTCGGTGCAGGCTTGATGGGCCAAAGAGTCTCCTTCTGCACTGTAGTTATTCTATGATTCTATGTACATAAGCTCTGATTTGACTGGAGGTAAGTTTTGCCCACAGTGAGTGCTGCCTGGAGCCATTTCAGAAAGGAGCAGGCAGGAAAGCAAAGGTAAGCAGCCTCACAGTGCATGGCCGTGACAAAACAGTCACTCACCTGATCTTTCATTTATTCTGCTCAAGTGATGGCAGCTTTGCGCCATTGCATGAACACCTCAGTTTGTTGTTCCCTTTGTGTCAGTCTTACACACAGCAGCAGCAAGAAATAATGCCTCCCTGCTGTGGTCCTGACAACTGTGAGCTAATGTATCCCAGAGCTCTTCCCAATTTCAGATTTGAAAATTTCATTCTATCTCTCTCTGGTCAGTTAATTGGAAGGGTGCACTTTGCCGGTTCTCCCTCAGTCCACTCTCCCTATAACTGTAGCATGTCACTGAGGCATCAGGAGACTGACATGCCATCTAAGAGCACACCCACATCTTACCTCATCCCCCCCCATGGGTGATTGAAAGCCTAACCCACAGTGTCAGTTGACATATGATGCTGGCAAAACAAAACATACACATTGAAAACTTTCCATTAATCAAACAAAACAATTAGAACTGATAGCAGCATTTTCTTATTGGGAAATGAAAGTTTGAAAGATGTGACCTGGCACCTAACATCATTATTCTTTTCATCACTTAACCAAGATTTTTCTTCCTTGTTTTAGAACATTTCTGTTTTTCTCATTGACTCCACAAATTTCTCACTTGCATCTTTACCGGCATATTCCACTACCCACCCCTTCACTTCTTTCTTCCCTACCTTATTTCTCCCTCTCACTTTACTCAGAGGGTAGTAAGGGCGTGGAATGCCCTGCCTGCAGCAGTTGTGGACTCGCCAACTTTAAGGGCGATCAAATGGTCAGTGGATAGGCATATGGATAACATTGGAATAGTTTAGGTTAGAGGGTCATTAGATTGGTTCCACTGGTCAGCACGACATCGAGGGCCGAAGGGCCTGTACTGCGCTGTAATGTTCTATGGTCTACTTTCTCCTTTCCCACTCCAAACTGTCTCCCTTATTCCTTTCCCTCTCCAAGCTCTCTCCCCTATTCTTTTCTCCCCCATTACACCTACCTCTCCACTTGCACCATTCTCCCTGTTACTCATTCCTCACCCTCCCTCTGAATTATCTCCCCTCCCTTCCCAGCTTTACGCCCCCAACATCTTCACCCTCCTCCCAGCTTTACCCATCCCCTCTCCAGTATCTTCCTCTCCCACTCCAACCTGAACATTCCTCCACTCACCCCCACTTTGCCTCATCCTTACCAGCTCATGTTGAAGATCCCACAGTTCCGGAGTAGGTCCGAATTGATACCATGCAACAGTGAAGATACCATGTGGAGACCTCACACCTTTCAAGAGCTGCTTTGTAGCGAGACCACATGCATGAAGATCCACTCAGCATGTGATGTATATGTTCCTCCAGAATGTGGTAGCTGCAGGCCTCCAGCATCATCTTCCCCTCAATTGTTCATGATCTGAGCAAAGCCCTAAAGTCCCTAAGTCCCGTTTTTCGCATGCCACGTTGGTCCAGATGTGTTCTGGCTGAGGTGGGCAGCACGATGGCACAATGGTTTGCACTGCTGCTTCACAGTGCCAGGGATCTGGGTTCAATCTCAGCTTGGGTCACTGTCTGTGCAGAGTCTGCACATTCTCCCCATGTCTGCGTGAGTTTCCTCTAGGTGTTCTGGTTTCCTCCCACAGTCCGAAAGGCATGCTGTTTAGGTGCATTGGCCATGCTAAATTCTCCCTCAGTGTACCTGAACAGTGGCTTTCACAGTAACTTCATTGCAGTGTTAATGTAAACCGACTTGTGACATAAATGAGCTTAAACAGTAAACATTGTTTTCCTACTGATATCACAAAGAATTGGGCATGGGGGAATGTACCGAATCGGATCTCCATTTGCTTTCCATTAATAGAATGCAAACCAGTTTGATGCCTGCCTCCAGTGGGATTCCTGATTCACCATAGCAGGCACCAGCAGGAGATCCCACTGTAAATTCATATAGCCATAAAATTGATATTTCTGTCTGCCCCAAATATTCCCCCTCACCCCCTGCCATCATCCTGCCAATGGGAGTGTGGGGAAATTTCACCCAATAGTCATGGAGAAAACCAACAGCCACTTGGACAAGCATGGATTAGTAAAGGAGAGCAAACATAGGTTTGTTCAGGGTAAATTTAATTTGACTAATTTATTTGAGTTTCTTGATGAGGTAAGTGGGAGCAGTGCAGTTATAGGATCCATAGAATCCTACAGTGCAGAAAGAGACCATTCAGCCCATCGAGTCTGCAGTGACCGCAATCCCACCCAAGCTCTATCCCCATAATCCCATGCATTTACCCTGGCTAGTCCTTCTGACACTAAGGGGCAATTTAGTATGGCCAACCCACCTAACCTGCTTTGGACTGTTGAAGGAAACCGGAGCACCCAGAAGAAACCCACACAGTCACAGGGAGAATGTGCAAACTCAACAGACAGTGACCCAAGACGGGAATTAAACCTGAGTCTCTGACATTGTGAGGCAACAGTGCTAACCACTGTGCCAGCGTGCTGTCACAGTTGATACCGTGTAGGTGGACTTTTAAAAACTGTTTAATAATGAACCACAAATTGGGGCTGGTTAGCAATTTTGAAGCCCTTCGGATAAAGCAAACAGTAGCAGCATGGATAGAAAATTGAGTAAGGGATAGAATTCAGGGATACAAGGTGAATGGTCATTTTTTGGACAGGGACAAGTGTACAGTGGAACTCCCCAGGTTCGGTACTGGGACCACTCTCTATTTTTGATGTATTTTACACATAACATAATGTACATCAAAATAACTGTGGTCCTAGTGCTGAAACCTGGGGAGTTCCAATGTGCACCTTTCCCAGTCTGAAAAACATGCCATTATATATAATGGAATTCTCCTGTCCAGCCCACCATGGGAACTGTAGCAGTCAGGGGGTAGACCATGCAAAAGTCCATTGACCTTGAGCAGAATTCTGCGGTTCTGAGGCAAGGGTGGCCAGAGAATCCCCCCCAATATATACAATATATCATTGATATACAGAAACTAAACTGGACCAGCCATCATGAATATTTGGCCAGAAGCGTAAGAAAAAGCTGGTTACATGTAGTGAGTAACTCACCTCCTGACTTCCCAAAACCTGCCTACCATTTGCAAGGCACAAGTCAGGAGTGTGATGGAATACTCTCCACTTGCCAGGATGAATACATGTTCAACAACATTCCAGAGGCTTGGCACCATCCAGGACAAAACAAATGATTGTCGCCCCATTTATAAGATTAAATATTCACTTTCTCCACTGTTGACACACAGTGACAGCAGTGTGTACCATCTACAAGATACACTGCAGCAACTCGCCAAGCTTCAACACACTTTCCAAATTCATGCTCATCCTAAAATCTTAAAATTCCACCCGAGATCAACGGACCTTTCTATTGTCTGCCTCTCGCCCGCTCCAATTCCCGTGATGGGCGGGGCAGTAAAACCTCAGTCATGATTGTTAGCACCGAGTAAAACAAGGACAGCAGGCACATGGAACACCATCTGCAAATTCCTCTCCAAGTGATGCACCATCCTAATTGCAAAATATATCACCATTCCTTCATGGTCATTGGGTCAAAGTCTTGGAACTTCTTACTAATATCACTGTGGATATATCTGTACCAACCAAATGGCAGAAGCTCAAGAAGATGAAGAGTTCATCTTTACTTTCTCAAGGGAAATTGGGGTAGGCAATAGTGGACTTTAGTGGTAATACCCATATCCCAAGTAATTTTAATAACTTGGCCTTGAGGTAGTGGGCACAATTTTGAAAATTTGCAGATGACACAAATTTTGAAAAGCAGTAATCCATGTGAAAGATATTTATAGACTTCAGAAAGACTTAGACAGTCTGGTACAGGATGGACAAATGACAGATGAAATTCAATGCATAGAATTTTAAAAATTCATTCATGGGGACATGGGTGTTGCTGGCTGGCCAGCATTTATTGCTGATCCCTAGTTGCCCTTGTTCAGAGAGCAGCTGAGAGTCAATCATATTGCTGTAGGTCAGACCAGGTAAGGACAGCAGATTTCCTTCGCTCATGGGCATTGGTGAACCAGATAGGTTTTTCCAAAAATCGACAATGGTTTCTAGGTCATCAGTAGATTCTTAATTCTTGGGGGTGAGGGAGGGGGGCAATTCTCCCAGCCCCGTGCATTGCTCTAGAAGTGCAGAGGCTAGAAGACTTCAGTAGGGGCTGTGTAGCCACAGCCTCCGTGTGCTCCGGCCATCAGATTTCAAGCATCGTCAGCTCTGCGCTGGAAATTGCCACAGATCTAAATAAATTATTTAAATGAGGATTTGCCTATCATTAGCAGGCCTAGGACTGAGGTCTCCAGACCCACTAGCATCTCCTCCCCGCCGGGAGTGTTTCACTCCAACGGTTTTCAAAAGCTCGCTACCAGTGAGGAGCTGGTAGCCCAACTCCACTGGAGATTGGGAATGATAGGGGTGTCCCCTGAGTATTGCCAGCTTGGGAGTGCCAGCCTGGCCACTGGCACTACACATGGGGCAAAGTTGCAATGCCTGGGGGCACCTTGGCACTGCCAATAAGGCATCGGGCAGTACCAAGTGGGTAGGGCCAAAAGGAGGCAGGGTCCATGCAGAAAGTAAGGATACATCAGTTTGTGAGTTTGCTTGTTAACGTTGATAAGAATCAACATTAAATAAGAATCAACATGATGATTACAGAGAGTAAAATTGGAATCTCAAATGACTTGTGTTTTTTTTATTGCTGAAGGCTTTATGCTGATGTTTGATAGGGAGGAGAAATGTAGGATATTGGTGGTTGTGATGAAACAGTTCACTTTCAGATTGAAGGGGTCAACCAGACTGAAAAGTGGAGTTTGTAACCTAGAAATCATAGAACCTACAGTGCAGAAGGAGGCCATTTGGCCCCTTGATTCTGCACTGACAACAATCCCACTCAAGTCTCATCCCTGTAACCCCACACATTACCCTCCTATTCCCCCGGCACTAAGAGGCAATTCATTACAGCCAATCAACATAGCCTGCAAAATTTTGGACAGTGGGGAGAATCCAGAGCACCTGGAGGAAACCCATGTAGCCCCGGGGAGAATGTACAAACTCCACACAGACAGTGGCCCAAGCCAGGAATTGAACC